>NC_035108.1:17580881-27580881 GCF_002204515.2 Aedes aegypti | reverse complement strand
TACAAACCGATGCCAAACAATTCTTTCTCAAAACAGCTTTAGCATTGTACAATAACATTTTGATAAATCTTGATCTCTTTTTGGAAATAATGCAAAGAAAATGCATCTTACCGTATTCTCAATCCGTCGTATCGTTTCCAACTCCGTTGCAATCAGTTTCCAGATTCGTCTCACAACCAGTGTTGCCACATTTATATCTGTACCATAGGCTCAAAAATCTTTTTTATCTGTACCAGAGATTCTGAAAATCTGTACCCAAAATCTGTACCACACACACAATATTAATTGTTGAAAGAAACTTTAATCCTAATTTATTTCAAAATTTAACACAGTTTTTATTTAAATAATTTCACTATTTAAATATTAAATTCAATGGAAATAGTATCTTTCAATAATAGTTTCGTGGAAATTAGTTTCTAATTTCAAGCATTTTTTAAATTTTGTGTTACAAAAATCGCCATTTCCAAAAAATCTGTACCAATCTGTATTTTTCGGTGAAAATCTGTAATCTGTACCGTACAGAATCTGTACCAAAAACTATTCGAAAATCTGTACCTTTCCAGATAAATCTGTACTTTTGGCAACACTGCTCACAACTTACGGCTCACTGTGTGTATTGAGTGGTTAAAACACAACATATCAACGCTTTAATAAAATGGTTTACTTGAAAGATAGATCTACGGGCATCTCCCTCCATTCCTTCAGCATGATGGAATACACTAATTTCCTTTAAAATGAATTGTTCCTCATCAAAATTCAGCCCAAACATATGAACACAATTCCTTTTGACCGTACAATTCTGGCATTTGCTCACAGTACAGCGAAAACAACACAATCAAAGAAACCGTATTTTTACGTCGAGCGTCGCGCACACATTGATGCGCACAAACTTTTTTTTTCTCAGTACGACGGATTGAACTTTATTTACATTCTCAATTATACGCGGCGGTTGAGGAAATTTCGTAAAATTTGGGGATTTATTGAAGTTTTACGGCGTATGATTGGAATGAAATCCTTCAGTGAAGAAGTACGAAGGTTTTCCATAGTGAAAATAAGTGCCCGGCGATGTAAGTCACACAGGGGGGGCGAGAAGAAACTTGTGTTGGAAAGTGGTGTGACTGATGTCGATCGCTAAGCATTTCTTTCAAATCGTGTTCATCCATGCGTTTTCGGTGTGCAAAGTGGATAATTGAACTGCAGTTATTTATCGAAATACAGTAGTTTCATTGCATTTCTGGTGTACAGGTGGACGAATCATAAAAGCTTTCACAAAATTACATTTGGAAAATGAATCTATGTTGCAGGTAAGTTTGAATAACCGCCGTAGTGGAATATTTTAAGTGTGATACGACGAATAGTAGCTCTTACGACGAAGTAGAACGAAACCCTATTTTCCCATACTTATTACTATTCCTATCCTTATTTCTATAGAGCGCTGCATATGACGAGCCTAACCTCACTTATTTGACAGCTGCTGGTCCTGTTGCTTACGTTTCGGACTTAGTCGTTTTTTCCATCATTTTTTCATCTTCGCATTTCTATCACCAGCATGCTGATGGTGACGATTTTCCACGGTAGGAAGATAGAATAATACGATCCGTGGGTATCTGCAGTGGATTTGACCTCTCCTCGCAGCAAACTTTCATGAAATTAAGAATGATTCGAAAAAAGTACTAAGTCCAAACTGTAAACAACAGGACCAGTACCTGTCAAAATTGATGCGTGACGTCACAGTGCAGTGGAGTATTCCTCTTCCTATTCCAATCTCATCCCTATTCCTAGTCCTATTCATATAGCATGAAATAACCTTCTCGTTTCACCGAGATCTTTCAGTAAAGCTTAGTTGCCAGCCACTGTGAAATGAATGACTCAATCATATCCCAACGCAGCGAGTCTGTGGGAAAATCCAGCCGATAGCATATCAACCACGTCCGAGCCGTTTCCAGCATCCCACTTGTGGCGTGACAGGGCTATAATCCTAGTCTATCGTTCGAGCGCAGTTCTTCTAGCACAAGTGGGTCTATTATTTGGGAGAAACTATGCCAATGGCACGGATAAATAATCACTATCAATGGCGCTG
This sequence comes from Aedes aegypti, assembly GCF_002204515.2. Taxonomy (NCBI): domain Eukaryota; kingdom Metazoa; phylum Arthropoda; class Insecta; order Diptera; family Culicidae; genus Aedes; species Aedes aegypti. The sequence goes on along the minus strand of NC_035108.1, from coordinate 27,578,801 downwards.
TCATTATCCACATTGACGAATGCTGCTAAACATCTCCCGTGGCGGGATCATACCAGACAGGTTATTTGGCGATTCAATGATTTTGTCGATGTTCAGAAAGAAATAACGACAGTAAGTAAGTGGAGGACAACTGAAAGATTACTCGATATCTGACTAGAAGTTACATCCAGAAATCTCAACAGCACATATGTATCTAAAGAACCAAAGCTAAAACGTGATCGATTATCCACTACCTGATATTCAAAATCGTTTCATACGCCTATATGCCTTCCATGTTTTCATGCTGCTCAAGCTGCATTTTATGTATATAAACGGTGTATATAAAGCTGACATTACTGTTTAACTACAAATAAAATTTATTTAAAGTAGCCAAGGGCTTAACTAACGCTATGTTAATTTTTTTTTTCTATTTCTTTAATATTATAATTTCAAACATTACATTTAATTCATATATCTAGGTGTTAGACATCACTATCATCCTAGCTTTTAAGCTTTTATTAACATTAAGCTTTTATTAACATTTGGTTAACAACATATTACATTTCATTTGCCGAAGTAGTTCAGAGTTTTTACAAGTGAGTTGACTTCACCTGCTTATAAGAGAGAGAGAGAGAGAGAGAAAAAAGGGTTTAATTTACTTAACCTAACTTAACCCAAATATATAACGCATTAATCGGGGCAATTGAAAATTCCAACGATTTTTGTCTACAATTATGCATAATCTTATGTGACATTTGTTCCAATGTTTCAACATTGGATATTCTATGTGACTCAGATGCAGAGCTTTTTTCCTGGTATTACAACAGCCATATTGGTACAGCATACAACATGGCTGGCCTGAAAATTTGTTTGAATATCAAAAGCTTGTTCTTAAGATAAAGTTTTGATTTTCTATTAATAAGGGGATAGAACCATTTTACATATTTATTACATTTGGCTTGAATGCCTTCAATGCGATTTTTGAAAGTTAAATTTTTATCTGGCATGAGCCCTAAATACTTAACTTCATCTGACCAATTTATTGGAACCCCTCTCATCGTGACAACATGTCTACTTGAAGGTTTCAGATAAAGAGCTAATATTATTAGTTGAGTTTTGGAAGCATTAGGAGAAATCTTCCATTTTTGCAAGAATGAAGAAAAAATATCCAAATATTTTTGCAATCGACTATAGATGACACGCAGACTTCGTCCTTTGACGGAGAGGCCTGTGCCAACCATTAACAAGGATTTTTGACATCCCTGAGGTAACTCAGGTAAGTCAGATGTGAAAATATTGTATAATATTGGTCCCAAAATGCTGCCTTGGGGAACACCAGCTCTTACAGGAAGTCTTTCAGATCTGGAGTTCTGATAATTAACCTGAAGTATACGATTTGACAGATAACTTTGAGTTATTCTAACAATGTATGTTAGAATATTAAAGTTTTCAATTTTACAATCTAGTCTTCATGCCAAACACTTTCGAATGCTTTTTCTATGTCTAGAAGAGCAAGACCAGTAGAATAACCTTCAGATTTGTTGGAACTGATCAAATTTGTTACACGTAAAAGTTGATGAGTGGTCGAATGTCCATGGCGGAATCCGAACTGTTCATTGGCAAAAATTGAATCTTTGTTGATGTGGACCATCATTCTGTTCAAAATGACCTTTCCAAAAAGTTCACTGATGGAGGAAAGCAAACTGATTGGACGATAGCTAGAAGCTTCTGCAGGATTTTCGTCTGGTTTTATAATTGGAAAAATGCATTTGTCAGGAAAATATGCTAATTGAAAACATTTGTTAAATATATCAACTAAGAATGATAAACAATTTTCTGGAAGTTTCTTGATGAGGATGTAGAAAATTCCATCATCGCCAGGAGCTTTCATATTTTTTGAATTTTTTTAATAATAGTTCTCACTTCTTCCAAATCAGTCTCCCAGGCATTTTCGAAAACATTCTTTTGATTGAGAATATTTTCGAAGTCCTGAGTAACTTGATTTTCATTTGAACTAGTAAGTCCTAAATTAAAATTGTGCGCACTTTCAAACTGCATAGCAAGTTTTTAAGCTTTTTCGCAATTAGTTAGTAATAATTTGTTTTCCTCTTTCAATGCCGGCATTGGCTTCTGAGGTTTTTTTTTCAAAATTTTATATAATTTCCTAAAGGGCTTAGGTCTAATTGAGGGGTCTAATTGAGAAATTTTATTTTCAAATTTTTTATTTCTTTGTTGTGACAAACGTTTCTTGATTTCTTTCTGCAAATCTTGCCATATAATTTTCATAGCAGGATCGCGAGTGCTTTGAAATTGTTTTCTCCTCACGTTTTCAACTCGGATCAAGGGATTGAAACAGAAACATGATCAGAATCAAAATCAGCATGAGTAACTAATTGGCTACAAAGATGACTAGAGTCGGTTAAGACCAAATCAATCGTAGAAGGATTTCTAGAAGAGGAAAAACATGTAGAGCTATCAGGGTATTGAATTGAGAAATATCCTGAAGAGCACTCATTAAAATAATTTCTGCCGTTGGAATTACTTCGAGAATTATTCCATGACCGATGTTTGGCATTAAAGTCACCAATGACAAACAATTTTGACTTATTGCGAGTGAATTTTCGCAAATCAGTTTGGAGCAAATTAACTTGCTGTCTAGAGCATTCGAAAGGCAAATAAGCTATGAAAGTATATTTACCAAGCTGTGTTTCAACAGAAACACCTAAAGTTTCAAAAAAATAAGTTACAAATGACGAAAACAGTTGATATTTTATACGCCTATGAATGATTATTGCAACTCCCCCACATGCCCCACCGAGCCGATCATTACGATAAACAAAAAAGTTTGGATCTCTTTTGAGTTTGAATCCAGGTTTCAGTAATAACTGCTATATACACCGAGGCAAAAATCTCGCATGATTTTCATAAGATCACACTAATGAACGCGTTTTTTATTATTTTTTTTTTGTTGGTTCATAAGACACTTGTATATTTCATACGACGAGATTGGAATTCATACGACTAGCGTATTTTTTCATAACTATCAATTGTCTATGTCATAAGAACGCTTATGAACTCCTTTACTCATCATTGTGAAAACCCACATGAGGCATTTTTTCTCGGTACAAGCATTTCACTATCAGAAATTCAATATGGCTTCCGGAATAGACGAGTTTGCTGATTTGTCGCGGCCTGGCCTGACTCCGTTTTTAATGCAACGAAAGGTAAAAAGTGGTAAATATTTTCTATTCATCATCAATTCCGCTGTAACTAACATTTTCTTTCGACTAGATTGTGGAATTGGATCCGTGCTACCAAGGCACCGATTTGCAACCAAGCAAGCCTTGGAAGACGGCGTCGCTAGGAGGAGAAAAATGTTTCAGTTGTCCTGTATTAGCTTTGACGACGATACGAGCAGGTGGAAAACACAGCAGATCAGCGAAGCCGCAGATTCGGATTTGTCACGGGAAATAAAACACGCGAGCTAACTTTGAACGGTTTTAATTAGAGTTAAAATGAATATCAACTGTACGCGGGAAATGTGCTTTTAGGAATGAGCATAAATGTCAAACGTACCTGGGGGTACAACAATGCGCTAGTAATCATACTCACGGGGGGTGCTTGGATGCACCGTATACTTAGCCGGAGGTAATCATCGTTCCTCTACACTCCTCCTCGATGAGCAGCCTCCGAACTTTCCGGAACTCCGTTACTCCAAGCCTAACATAATGCGGAAGCGGTCGTGCTTCAGCGGTCCCAGCGGCTTGGTCAGTATGTCGGCTGCCATTCGATCTGTCGGGCAATACTCGAGTGCGATCTGCCCCGTCGAACACAGCTCCTGCACGAATTTCTGTCTTGTGTCTATATGCTTAGACCGGCGGTTGACACGCTCCGTTTTCACGAACGCGATACAACCTTGGTTGTCCTCACGAATCGTAGTAGCTTGCTCCTGACGCTCACCGAAATCCACCAATAGTTGCCTCAGCCAAATCGCTTCCTGACAGGCCTCGCTGAGGGCAACATATTCCGCCTCCATAGACGAAAGGGTTACGCTTGCTTGCCCACGACTTGCCCACGAGATCGTTCCGCCGCAAAACATGAAAGCGAATCCTGAGGTAGACCTGCGACTTGCCACGTCGCCGGCCCAGTCGGCGTCCGAAAAGCCTTGCAATGCTTGATCTTCACCACCCAAACGTAGACAATAGCCGTTCGTCCCCTTAAGGTAACGCATCACTCTTTTCGCCGCCACCCAATCTTGCTCCGTGGGTGCAGCAAACTTTCTTCCAAGGACAGCCGCACTGTTGGCAATGTCCGGCCGAGCCACGACCGAAAGGTACAAGAGACTTCCAACGACACTTCTGTACTTGGAGATGTCCTTCAACAACGCACTATTATCTTCGCTCTTCACGTAGTTCGGGTCCATCGGCGCCTTTGCCGGTTTTGCTTCACTCATACCGTTGTCTTCGAGCAGCTGACTTATGTAGTTCTGCAAACGAATCGTATACACGTTCTCTTCACGACGAACCTCCATGCCGAGGAAATGGCGTACATCCCCCAAGCATGTCACTTCAAACTCCGCCTTCAATCCGTCCGTCACAGCATCCAGTTCCTTGGAGATGGCCGACGCCAGTAGTATGTCGTCGACATACACGAGCAGAAACACCTTCATACTTCCACAGCCTCGCACGTACAGGCAAGGATCGGCCGATGATTGCTTGAACTGTAACTTGACCAACACATCATGAAGACGCTTGTGCCAGCATCGCGCGGATTGGCGTAATCCGTAGATGCTCTTTTTAAGTTTGCAGACATAGTCTTCTTTTCCTGGAACTGCATACCCAGGAGGCTGGCGCATATACACCTCTTCTTCCAAGATACCGTAAAGATATGCTGTCTTAATGTCGAGGTGCCTTACCGCCATCTTCCGCTTGGATGCAATCGATAGCAGTGTGCGAAACGTTGCGTGTCGGGTCACCGGCGCGAACACATCTTCAAAATCCTCCCCGAATTTCTGAGAGAATCCTTGGGCGACGACTCTTGCCTTATGTTTCGCAATGTTCCCTGCCTCGTCACGCTTCAGCTTGTATACCCACCGCGAACCTACGACTTTCCTTCCTTTCGGCAATGGGACAAGTTCCCATGTCTGGTTCCGCTTATGGGAGTCAAGCTCGTCCTCCATCGCATCTCGCCATTCCTTGGTCTCCAGCGCTTCTCGAACGTTGACTGGTTCCTCCGAAGCACACGCTACGTTCCCAACAGCGAAATCAAGAACGTACTCTTCTAGGTTCCGCGGTGTCTTACCACGCGTTTGACGCTGCGAGCGACGAACTGGTTCCACCTGAGTAGGCTCTTCTTCTTCGTCGTCATCTGCCTCTGGATCCGGGGCAGGCTTCTCCTCATCTTCAAGCTTCAGTGGATCTCTCTCCTCCTCAACGGTTGCTCTCTGCTTCTCGTTGGCTTCCGGCTTCAGCGGCATATCTACCGACGAACTACCGTTCCGCAGTTCCACAAAGCGCGCGTCGCGGCTGACGGTGATCAGGTCAGTCTCGCAATCCACAAAACGGTATGCTTTGTGATCCATCGAGTAGCCCACAAAACGTAGCTTCCTCGATTTGCTTTCTAGCTTTCCGCGCTTCTGATCTGGAACATGGACGAAGGCCTCTGCACCAAAGATGCGAAGGTGAGCCAGATCCGGCTTACGGCCCCACCATAGCTCATAGGGGGTCTTCGGGACACTTCTTGAAGGCAAACGGTTTTGGAGATAGGTAGCGGTTAACACCGCCTCTCCCCAGTAACGCTTATCCATGCCAGAATCGATTAGCATACATGTAGCCATCTCCGTAATGGACCGATTCTTGCGTTCGGCCACACCGTTCTGCTGGGGAGTGTACGGCGTCGTGAACTGCGGCATGATCCCTTCGGCGCGATAGAAGCTCTTCAGGTCGTTGTTGCAAAATTCGCCCCCTCCGTCGGAACGAATGGCTCCAGGCTTCCGGCCGAAAATATTCTGCGTCCATCGAACGTAATCCTTAATGTGCTCCGCTGCATCCGACTTGTACTTCAACAAATATGTCACCGTGAAGCGGCTATAATCGTCAATCAAGTGCAGAACGTACCGATTTCCACTAGGGGTCGTGGTTTTCATCGGCCCGCACAAGTCGGTATGCACGATGTCGAGGATCCGTTTGGATTTACGCTCCGCCACCGGGGGAAACGGCTGCCTAGCGGATTTCCCTTCGAGACAACATTCACAAACAAGACGCATGCCACAGTCACCTACCTTAACACCTGTTGCTAGGTTTTCCTTGAAGAGTCGTTCAGTCGCTGCCCAGTCACGATGGCCGAATCGCCGGTGCCACTGGTGCTGGCAATTCTCACGATGCTCACCAGCGACGGCCTTGTTGGAAACTTCCAGCGTTCGAAGGTAGTACAAACCTCCGTAGCGATAGCCTGTTGCCACCACGTCTCCTCCTGCATCAGCAATCCGACAGCCTTCGCCATCGAAACTCACCGCAAGGTTCTTTTCTGCCAATTTGGCCACTGATAACAGGCTTGTCGAAAGCCCTGGAACGAACTTCACACTCTTCATGTCAATCTTCACCGGCTGACCGGCACCGTCCACACCACTAATCACTCCACTGCCTTCTCCGAGGATCTTCGTCTTCTGTCCATCAGCGAGCGTGATCCACCCGCCAGAAAACTCACTCAGCGTATCGAAAAACTCGCGACTGTTGGTCATATGGGCGCTGGCCCCACTGTCAATGACCCATGATGACGACCGAACACTTTCCGAACCGGTAAATGCCACATTTCTTCCGTCGCTCTGGGCGGCTTTCGCTTTGGGAGCTTCTTTGTCCCCACTACCTTCTGCCTTCTGCGCCTTAAACTTCCGGCAATCACGCCGAAGATGACCCGGACGCTTACAGAAGTGGCACACGCGAAACTCTTTCGTTTTGTTGTCGACCGACCGCATTGCTTTCTCCGATTTCGAACCGGAATTACCACACTCGCGCTCCAAACGACGATGATATTCATCCATTAATTTGGATTTGACGATATCGAGCGAGATATCATCATCTTCACGGCTATCCAGAGCCGCCACAATGCCATCAAACGAGGGAGGCAAACTTCGCAGGAGCATGCACACTTTGGTGTCTTTGTCCAGCTCCGTGCCGGCCGCGTCTAATCGATCGAACAGTTCATCCACCTCACGCAAATGTTCCTCCAAATTACCGCGCTTGGGGAGGTTAACCGCACACAACTTTTTCAATAATGAAACTCGCACCGAACGCGTCGTCTTTTGGTGGTACGATTTCAGCGCGCGGAACACGACATGAGCACTAGCACAATGTTTGATGAGCGGCAGCTGGTTATCTTCAATCAGCAACACCAAAGTGGCCTTCGCCTTTCGATCGGCGGTCTTCCACTCATCGTCCTGTCCCTCTTCATCCGGGACGGGTTCACTCACAACAGTCCACAAATCTTCCCGTTGCAACAGCATCTCGATGCGCACCTTCCAGGTTGACCAGTTTGTGCCATTCAACTTGGCAAAGGCAAAACGAGAATCAGCCATCTTGGCAAAAACACTACCGCTATTCCGCACTCGCGACGCTTGGAGAGAACAAAAGCTTTTTCACCAAAGCCACCGGTGGCTCTGCACTCAGCAGCAGCAGCGCACCAACACACACAAACGCCGTCGAACTTTCGCGATACTCCGTCACTTCCGATCGGACTATTTCTTCCGCAATTTCTCAAATCCTACTGCTTCCTGGGACACCATAACCTGACGACGATACGAGCAGGTGGAAAACACAGCAGATCAGCGAAGCCGCAGATTCGGATTTGTCACGGGAAATAAAACACGCGAGCTAACTTTGAACGGTTTTAATTAGAGTTAAAATGAATATCAACTGTACGCGGGAAATGTGCTTTTAGGAATGAGCATAAATGTCAAACGTACCTGGGGGTACAACAATGCGCTAGTAATCATACTCACGGGGGGTGCTTGGATGCACCGTATACTTAGCCGGAGGTAATCATCGTTCCTCTACAAGCTTTTGACAAGAATAGACGTAATTAGCAGTTACTCCGAGTCTTTTCATTCCCACCGATCATAACAATTTTTGGCGACGAGTTTTGAAGTTCTGAAGATTTTGCAAGCGAAAATCGATGTCTCGAAGCGAAAATCCGGACGGTACTCAAGATGGAAATTCTGGCGGAGGAGGAGATGTCGTGCCAACAGGTTCGTTGTCGGAAGTGATGCGTCAGATGGCAATCCAGAACACCCGTCTGATGGCCCTCTTGGAACAATTCACCGGAGGAACACAACCAGCACTGCAGCGAAGCGCTCCAGAGCACATCATTGAATCCCTGTCATCCGCAATCAAAGAATTTCATTTCGACCCGGAAAATGGACTAACATTCGACCGCTGGTTTTCAAAATACGAAGATCTCTTCAGGCAGGACGGCAGAAACCTGGACGACCCGGCGAAAGTGCGGCTATTGCTGCGCAGCCTTAGCATTCCAGTTCACGAGAAGTTTTTGAATTATCTCCTGCCAAGTCACCCACGCGATTTTACCTTCGATCAAGTTATGGAGAAGTTGAAGGCTATTTTTGGACAGCAAAAGTCGTTATTCAGTAAGCGATACGACTGCCTGCAGCTCATCAAGAGTGAAGCCGATGATTTCGTCACGTACGCTGGGGTCGTCAACCGGCAGTGCGAGCAGTTTGAACTACAGAAGCTTTCCGTCAATCAATTCAAAAGTCTTGTGTTCATTTGCGGATTGAAGTCAGCGAAGGACTCTGATGTCAGGACTCGACTTTTGTCAAAACTCGAGTCCGATGCAGCCGACACCAACATTGAAGGCTTAGTGACCGAATGCCAGCGTCTATCAAACTTGAAGCATGATACGGCGTTGGTCGAGAAGAAGCATTCATCTTCAGCAGTACAATCGAAGACAAAGTCAAGCAGCCATTCAAAATCGTCAACAGCAGACAGTAAAGTTCCACCATCTCCATGCTGGCAGTGTGGATCCATGCATTTTGTGAAGGATTGCCTGTTCTCTCAACACACCTGCAAGCAATGTGTAAAAATGGGCCATAAGGAAGGATACTGCAGCTGTTCGTCGAAGTCTTCTGCACCAACGTCCGCAAGCGACAAGAAGGTCAGAAAGAAAGGCAAGAAAACTCAAATGAAAACTATTCAAACCGTTAAGCATATCCAGAGCCGAAGGAGGTACGTAACCGTCACATTCAACGGAACTCAAGCAAAGTTGCAGCTAGACTGCGGCTCCGACATCACGGTGGTCTCACAAGAAACCTGGGAGAAGATTGGTCAACCGACCGTCAAACCGACTCAAATGGAGGCAACGACTGCATCTGGAGAATCCCTGGAGTTGGTGGGTGAGTTCACTTCAACAGTCAAAATCAGCAACGTCACTCGGGAAGATCGCTGCTACATCACTTCGGTCAAGGATCTCAATGTGATTGGCCTAGACTGGATGGACGCTTTCGATCTGTGGTCGAAACCGCTTGCTGCACATTGCAAAAAAGTGAAGCTTTCAAACCTACCTCGTGATGAACAGTATTTCCCAGCTCGATATCCTGAAGTCTTCCAGGAAGGATTAGGTCTCTGCACCAAAACTCAAATTAGTCTGAATCTGAAGCCAGATGCGCAGCCAGTTTACCGGCCCAGGCGGCCAGTTCCATTCCATGCCACTGAAAAGGTCGAAGAGGAATTGGACCGACTTCAACGTTTGGACATCATAACACCCACCGATTTTTCGGACTGGGCAGCTCCGATAGTTGTCGTCAAGAAGCCAGGCGGAAAGGTCCGCATTTGCGCCGACTACTCCACCGGACTCAATGCAGCTCTAGAAGCGAACCAGTACCCGCTACCAACGCCAGATGAAATCTTCGCCAAGCTCGCCGGCAAACGCGTGTTCAGCATCATTGATCTTTCCGACGCGTACCTTCAAGTAAAAGTGGACGATGAAGCGAAAAAGATGCTGACAATCAACACCCATCGTGGCTTGTTCCGATTCAACCGTTTGGCACCAGGAGTGAAATCAGCACCAGGCGCATTCCAGCAGCTGATGGCGAAGATGACAGCAGGTCTGGAGGGAATCGACGTTTTCCTTGATGACATCATCGTTCACAGCGAGAACGAAGAGAAACATTTTGCAGCTCTCAACGCACTCTTCAAGCGACTACGTGAGTATGGTTTTCGTTTACGCTTAGAAAAATGCCAATTCAACCAGAAGGAGATCAAGTACCTCGGACACATTGTTGACGCAAATGAAATCCGACCCGATCCAGCGAAGGTTTCAGCGATAGTCCAGATGCCAGCTCCGACGGACGTTACAACCCTGCGATCGTTTCTTGGCGCCGTAAACTTCTACGGGAAATTTGTACGAGAGATGCACCAACTACGCCATCCTCTGGACAACCTATTGAAGAAGGACGTCAAATTCATCTGGAGCCAGGAATGTCAACATGCGTTTTCGGATATCAAGTGTGTCCTGCAATCGAATCTGCTCCTCGCCCATTACAATCCGGAGCACGAAATCATTGTAGCTGGTGACGCATCCAAGACGGGTATTGGAGCCGTTATAATGCATCGCTTACCCAACGGAAGCATCAAAGCGTTTTCTCATGCAGCCAAATCGCTCAATCAAGCCGAACAAAATTACAGCCAGATTGAGAAGGAGGCCCTTGCGTTAGTGTTTGCCTGTACAAAATTCCATCGTATGCTCTGGGGTAGACGATTCACGCTTCAAACTGACCATCAACCGCTCCTGAAAGTTTTCGGATCGAAGAAAGGGATTCCGGTACACACCGCAAACCGTCTTCAGCGATGGGCGCTCACACTCTTGGGATACGATTTTGCGATCGAGTACGTTTCAACACAGAATTTTGGGTACGCAGATGTCTTGTCGCGTCTCATCAACAACCACGAGAAGCCAGATGAGGAAGCAGTAATCGCAATGGTTCGAGTCGAAGATGATGTCAGTTCCAGTTTGCAAGATACTCTACAAAACCTCCCTGTCACTTCCAAGATGGTTCAAGACGCTACAGCTAAAGATCCACTACTGCAGAAGGTGTCATCCTACATCAAGAATGGGTGGCCAGCACGAAATGAAGCTGTTCCAGACGAGGTAAAACCTTATTTTGGTCATCGAGAGTCCTATTCATTGATCGGAGGGTGCGTGATGATGGTGGATCGAGTCGTTATTCCCAAGTGCTTACAAAAACGTATCTTGAAGAGAATTCACGATGGTCATCCCGGAATCGAACGCTCGAAGGCGTGTGCTCGAGGAATTGTTTTCTGGCCACGAATCGACAACGATATTGCTGACTACGTCCGCCGATGCTCAAGCTGCGCCAGTGCTGCCAAGTCCCCTCCACAAGCCAACCCACAACCGTGGCCGGATGCGGATGGTCCATGGCAACGGCTACATTTGGATTTTGCTGGTCCATTGGATGGATTCTACTATCTGGTCGTTGTGGACTCAAGTACGAAATGGCCAGAAATTCTGCAGACGCGATCTCCGACAAGCTCAACTACAATCTTTTTCCTCCGCGAATGTTTCGCCCGATTCGGCATACCAACGGTAATCGTGACAGACAACGGAAGTCAATTCGTCAGTGCCGAGTTCCGGAAATTCTGCGAGGAGTTAGGAATCGTTCATTTCCGCACAGCGCCGTATCACCCGCAATCAAATGACCAAGCGGAACGATTTGTTGACACTCTCAAGCGCTCTTTGAAGAAAATCATTGGGGGAGGAGAGACGTCAACAGCAACGCCAAAGTACATTCTTCCAACGAAGTCTGGAAGTGGATGCCAGGTGTCGTCATCGAAAGAATTGGCAATGTCAACTACAACATCCTCCTTGATCACCAAATTGGCCGACGAAAGGTGCTACGATCCCACATTGACCAGTTGAAGATCCGTTGCGGCGAGGACATTGAAACAGAGCGACCAGTTCCATTGAACATTCTAATCCAGGATTTCGGTCTTCACCAACAAGCAGAACCCGAACAGCAATCCCAGTCGTACATTGGTAATGATGCGACCATCGTTCCCGTTCAACAACCTCATGGTTCCGGCGATCAAAGAGGCCACGTTACCGAACAACATTTAGAATCCGTGGTGAATGATTCGCTACCAGCTGAGGATCCAAGTGAGGATGAAGAATTTGATGAAACGCTCCTGGAAGATTTGCAGCGAGAACCACCGTCGTATTCAACACCTTTGCAGCAGCAACGGCCAACTCAACGTCCTCAGCGATCCGTGCGTCCACCGAAGAAGTTTGATGAGTACATCCGGAACTAACCAAAAGGGGGAGATGCTACCAAGGCACCGATTTGCAACCAAGCAAGCCTTGGAAGACGGCGTCGCTAGGAGGAGAAAAATGTTTCAGTTGTCCTGTATTAGCTTTTGACAAGAATAGACGTAATTAGCAGTTACTCCGAGTCTTTTCATTCCCACCGATCATAACAATCCGAACATTGGATTGTATGAAAAATGAAAACAATTTGTATGACGCGTAAGAAACCCTAAGCCCCCCTCATCCATTAATCCCTTCATTATTCGACCGCCCCTAACGTAAACCTGCACCAATTAAATAAAGCGTTCTTCAAAACTTTTCTCAATATTTTTTTCGCGGCTATAATATATTGTTCGCATTAAAAATAGGTTAGCCAACTCGCGAAAATCGAATCTTCAGCCACTTTGTCGTATCGCAACTCGATTCTTATGATTACAGTTAAGTGTCCGAATCGAATTGCGGCGTGACAAAATGGATAGAAAATTGATTTTTGCAAGTTGGTTAACCCAATTTTTAACGCAAATTAGTATAATTCATTTATTGAAATCTATCTAAAGCTCAAATTACACAAGACAGTCTTATGGAACCAAGAATGGATTGAAACGTAATTCATAAGACTATCTATGGATTTTGTTATCATGTCAATGCTGGTTCATAAGATCATCTTACGAAATTCCTACGAGGTGTATTATAGAAACAACATCTGCCGAAAACCATACAATGGTTTTATCAATTTCAGAGATTTTTCTTGTGTCGTAATTCCATAAGCAAATCTTATGACAGTCTTACGACCGCCCTCCTCAGTGTATGTGTATTATTTGCTGTTAGAAAAATGAAATTAAAATCGTCGTCAATTCAAAGAACAAGCATTCTAATCCAGCACAAATCTAGAGAATCAAACAATCGTTCGAGCTAAAGACACATATACTTAGGACCCTGGTCCCAATTACCCTACGCCTACATTTTCAATGTATATGGCTGTTAAATAATATATAAAATAATTTTAGCATCCCGAATATCAACCAAAACGGTTAACATCACATGAAACCATCTATGAAAATAAAACCCTCTATGAAATTTTCAGAGTTCAACGTATATTTTACACCGGACCAAAGTCAAAAATAAAATCGCATCCAGTAACACTGCTGTCAAAACATTCCTCTCGCCTTCTCGCTCGCTCTCACTGCGTTGGTTGGTGTGCGGAACGGTTGCGGAGGAGGCAAATCGAAAAGAAACACAGCCAGCCAGCAGACAGTTCCCGAGAGTGAAAAAAAGTCAAGATGGTGTTTGCAAAGTTCGGTTTTATTTTGCTGCTGGCGTCCAGTTTCGCCCAAGGTGAGCTAATATTCCGCGCTCGGTAGCTAGCTTCCGGTCCGGCCGATCCGTTTCCACCGGTTTCCGCTCGCGGGTGTCGTTTTTCGGTGGTGAAATCGGCGTTTGAAAAATCCATTTGGTGACCCGTCCCGAATCAATGGGCGACGAACGACGGAGAGTGCATTGCGTTTTTTTTTTCTCGTAGGCAGTGTGAAGGAGCTTTTTCCTCCTTTTTCGATATGGGAAAGAGTGTGTATGCAAGCGAGTTTTTATGTTGATCGGATGCACCCGGAGGAGGGTGGGATGGTGCGGTGTAAAGAAAGAACCCGGAGGAAGAAGTGCAAAGCAGAAAACGATCTTTTCTTCGACCTGACCGATTGTTCGGTGCTTCTGCTTTATTCGTGTGTACATGATGAACAGTGGGAAAAATGAGCTGAGAGCGGATCAAAATTGAAACTACACCTGCTGAACTACAGTCACCCTACAGTTATGAATCAACTGAGGTTCACCATTTTAAAGCATATTTGATTTAAAATCATTAAAAGACCTAGTCACCGATCTAACATTGCAAAACAAAGGGGGAGATCCCCTCGTACCGGACACTTAAACCATTAAATTTATAATTTTAAAAAATATTGTTTTTATTTGATCTTGTTTCCCATTTATGATAAATATCATTTTTGTAGCGTACAAAAATAAATTTTAAAATATAAATACAAATTTTGACATTACATTTTGATGATGTATTCTAATACAGTTAACTCTCGCTTACTCGATATTCCGTATCTCGATATCGAGTTAGAGAATTATAGTGAAAGTTGATTTTCATATCTCGATTGTCCCTTGGATCGCATTTGCACTGGTTTGGTGTCCCTCGATGTCTCCCTAACTCGATGGTCCCTTCAAGATCGAGTAAGGGAGAGTTGACTGTAGTAAATTGATCAATCATGAAAGGTGGCTCCCAATACCGGACACAATCTGGAAATGGTTCGATTTGTGTAAATTTATTCATCATCGAGTTTTTTACTCCAGGAATAGTATTTTATTGCCTATTTAATGCATTGGCAACATTTTTCGTATAACCTGGGATAACGCCCTAAAAGCCATTGGTAACCATGTGTGTAGCTCGTTCTGAGGAAATGAATGAACAAACATCCAAACCAACACTACTGGCAAATAGAGAATGATCCTTTCTTCACCATTGCGTTGTTGAACAACGTGTAACTCCATTCAAATTCATAGGAACAACGAGCTACACAGATGGTTACCAATGGCTTTTAGGAGGAGATCAGAAGTCATGCGAGATCTACAAGAAGAATTTGCATTTTAATTAGTTTGCAAAATGTCCATCGAAAACCTCTTCGACATATGATGAAAAGTAACACATTTTACGGGGTTGTTCATTCTTTCTTTTTTATTGCATGTTTGATACCATGATCGACGTAATCCATGGAAAATGAATGTAGTTTGAGACACTAGTTACAAAGTTTGGGCAAAAGTTACAAAGATATTACAGTTAACTCTCCCTTACTCGATATTCTGTATCTCGATATCGAGTTAGAGAACCATAGTAAAAGTTGGTTTTCATGGCTACCTCGATGGTCCCTTGGATCGCATTTGTACTGGTTTTGTGTTCTATAACACGATGGTCCCTTCAACATCGAGTTAAGGAGAGTTGACTGTATAAAACAAATCAAGCTGTTCGAAACTGGGGTATAGGAGGTGCTTGACCAAAATTCTGTTTTGCCATATTCAAAATAATTACTATCCCATTTTCTTTAAGCAATTACAAAGGTTTTTTTGTTATAGTTTTCCTTTAAAGTTGAATCCATATTTATAGACCCTAAACTAAATTAACTATACATGAACTACTTTACTGTTGAAAGGATCTCCAAATCTCAGTGTATGAATAATGTATGAAACTCAATTTTATTTATTATTCGCCAACATTATTCTCCATAATAGCTTTCTTTCCCTGTAATACACCATTTTTATGAACATACCTACCTAAAATTTTTCGATAATTTTGAGAAAAAGTGTTGATTTTGATAGAAATTTTAAAAGTTGTTTTAGACTATCCCACAGATGTGGATCAGTGAGAGAGGAGCCTCTGCTCGATACTTTTGTCTATACTACTGTGCTCAATTGTTTGGCACAAAAATTGAGATAGGGTTTTCCATTTCCTCGAAGATTATTCTGATAATGTTTGCAGAGTTTCCCTCAAAAAAATCTATCTATTCCTTTAACGAATTCTCCCGTTGTTACTCTAAAAGAAAGATTCCTACAGGATTCCCAAGATTATTCACAAAGATTTGTTCCAGAGTCTCTGAAGTTTTAGATTTTTTCTAAAAAAAACTCTACAAAAACTCCAACGTTGATTTTTCTATTCATCCTTTCAGGAGTTTTATTATACTTCCTAAAATTGCTCCAAAAATCCTCAATACATTCGACTAGGAATTTCTCATAATGTTTCTCTTGGAATTTCTTCAAAATTTTATCTTAGGATTACTCTTGCAATTTTACAGAACATTTCTCGAGTAGTTTCTGTAGTAGAATCAACAAAGATCATTCAAAACGTTATATAAGGTTTCACTCCAGTTAATACAACATCAAAAATCCACGGAATTTCTTCCTGGAATGCTGCAGGGTATTACTTTCGATTTATTATTTTTTCAATTACCTAAGCAATTTATATGGGAAGTCCTTTGAGATTTCCATTCAAGAGTCCAGGAGATATTTTAAACATCATTGCTGGAGATCACGAAGAGTTATTTTAGAACCTACGTAAGTTTTATCAGAGGTTGGATTTTCTTAGAAAAATCTCCAAGTAATTTTCGAAAATTCTTCAATAATTTTCGAAAATTCCTTGACTAGATCTCGGGTTTAGTATCACACAGGCGTATCTGCATCAATCGTTTCTCTTCGTCGATTGTCTTTTTACGGTAGTTCAGTCGAATTTCGTTCGTTGCACAATCTTTAGATAGGCTACGTTTTATTTGGGCTATGATATTTAACTCGAACAGCCCGATCAGTGAATGTCTTTCATTAGGTGGGCTGCAGATTTAATGCAACGAACGAAAATTAAGTTAATGCGTGAGGAAATTTCTGAGAAAAACCTTGAATGAATTTATGAAGGAATCCATACAAAAATATCTGAAAGAATGACTGGAAAATCGGCACAGGAATTGAAGGGTTTGCTGGAAAAATCTATTCCATGGTAGCACCAGAGCTGCGTTTATTTTCGACAAATTTCGAACTAATCGAGTCAGATAAATACTATGCACTAACTGTGATGTATGATTCCATATTCATCAAAATGATCAAAAATCCAATAGTCAACTAACCGTCTTAATAAGAAAACTTTCGATAAATTGATAAACTGATCGGGCGATTTTGAAAAATTTAGCCCATTTTAAGCACTTTTTCTAGGAAAACACTTTTTTCGTTGGCAAATAGTTAGTCAAAGTCGTCGCAGAGAAAGTGTTGATGAATGTCTTCGAAAATTCTGGAACAACCTTTTGAGGATTTTCCTGGAAGAACTCCTCTATGAATCTTTGGTAAATCTGCTACAGTACCTAATGGAGAGATCGATGAAAGAATTGGTGGAAAAATCTCTGAACGAAATCCTACAATAGAATGTGGGAAAATTTTAAGAGTACATATACCCTGTTGAAATCACTGGGGCTAGTTGCGATGGATTTCCCGTAGCTAATTCTGAAGAAACTCCTCTGAACATTAATTGAAAAATCTCTGGAGATTATTTTTTACTGAACTGCTGAGAAAATGTGTAAACAAATCTCGAGAGAAATTTCTGAAGCAAAATGCCTGACAGTATAGCAGAAGAAATCTGGTGAGAAATCACTAGAAGCATACCTTAAGCTTTTCTTTGAGGAATCTTAAAAGAAAATAGGTTTCTTGAGGTTACTCAAGAGCCTCTAGGATTTTGCTCAAGGACCGAGGCATTCGAAAAAAAAAATGAAAATCTTTCATTCTTATTCATCCCTTTTTAGAGAGACTTTCCGCTCGAGTTTGGTTAAAAGGCCTTTTAGAGACTTGCATTCATATTACGTGTGTCGATTAAAAATTATTCACTTTGTACGGAAATCGACCACCAAAGTCATAAACCCCCAAATATCCCTCGACGTGAACAACTCAGTCCAGTTATTGAGCGGAAATTATAATGAAGTCTCTAAAAGCGATCTGCTACCAGTCCTACATGCAGATTTTCTGGCAAGATTATTCAACAATTCTGTGTTTTGAGCTTAAAAAATTCTTATCATGTGGATTTTAGAAGCTCAAAACACAGAATTAAATAAGGTAACACTAGACTTATCGTGGATTCATTACTGTGATATTGTTAACAAAATCCCACAGTTATGAATCCACGGCTTTCGGAATTTGGTTGTCATTTTATATGCACACATCAAAAAAAAAAGTAAAATTTCATTATAATTGCTTGCAAGATTGAAAAGGTCAATAGTTCACGTAAGAAAAAAATTGTTTGCAAATGTGAAAGTCTACGGGCCCTATTTTATAAGTCGAGTCGATCAAAAATGACTCGACTGGAGTCACTGTCGACCAAAAATTTTACTCGACACGGCTCTGTCACTCGAGTTTATCGACAGTTGTCACTTTAAGTGACTGGATTACTATGGGAGTCGACGGGTGACATCTGAAATATGCATGCTTACTATGATCGACAATGACTACAAACGAGTCACATGAATCCGCTCGATTTACAAAATAGACCCCTACTTTTATAATTATTTGTTGATTTTGCTTCACGATGGCCCAGAATCTTTCAATATTGGTCTTAGCTCTAGGGTGTTTCGAGGATCACAAACTTTTGGTACAATTTCAATGCTGTTCTCTGAATATCAACTCTAAACCACTTTTCCGTAATAGCATAACACTAATTAAGGCCAGAATAATGATAGGGTGTCTACTACCTGGAAAAACCTGGAAAACCTGGAATTCTCAGGGAATTTTATTCAACCTGGAAAAACCTGGAATTCTCAGGGAATTTCGGCTACACTCAGGGAAATTATTTTGAAACAGTAATAGATAGTAGAATATGTGGGTTCTGTGGCAAAAAACACCTCAACCATAAATTTTGTCGGCTGCGCCGCTATCAAAACGCTAATTGACATGTTCAGTCCTTTTAACGATTTCTAATGAATCAGTATAAAACATGTTTAGACATGGATTTAAGGTTGCCAAATTAGTAAAGGCAAGTACAGTTTCAGTTGGGTCTCGTTCATAAGCAGTTGATAAGTTGAAAACTTGAAAAAAAATACAAAATTGTTTTTTTGGATATTATACAAAATAAATAAGCGCCTGGTGCAAAATTCTAGAGGCTCCAGAGAAACCTACAAAACCTATTAGGCGACTATTCCACATGTTCTTAATGATATTTTTCTCAGATCTTCAGACTGTTTCAGGATTTCTAGTAATTTCTCCAATGATTTATTTTTGAATACCTTCATAAATTTCTTCAGGGATGCTACCTGCTATTTTTCAATGGATGCTTAGAGGAATTTCTTTCGCTCTAACGCTTCCACAAAAGTTTATTCGTTTCGACACTTTTCCACAAAAACCTACAATAATTCCTAAGCCGATTTTCTCATTTATTCCAGGCATTTTCATATGGATTTTTCAAATATTTATCCTCGATTAGTTTCAGGAATTGCTCAAAACTTTTCAAAGAACTACTCGATTTTTTTTTTCTTGGATTTCTCATTAAGTTCCTCCAGATGTTTTTTCTTGGAATGTCTCCAGCATATCATCAAAATATTGTTGCTGTGGTTCAAACATTTCTCTGATATTTTTTCTTTAAAATTTTCCAATCTCCATAGATTTTTTAAAACTTTATTCAAGGTTCAGGGATTCGAACCAACTACTTCAATTATTTTCTTCAAAACGTCTTGTAGAACATTATTTGGAGATAATATTTGTCTAAATTTTAAGAAGGTTTCTTTTTTTTCTGGTGTAAAGTGTCATTAATGAAAAAAAAATCAAACATTTAGGAGGTCTTTCATAGATCCTCGAAGGAATTGAAGGAAGTCGTACTTCACACAAAATTACTCCATGATTCTTTTACGAAATTCATTTTTTCCAAAACAATCTAAAAATTTTGCATGAAATTTGGAATTTATCCAGAAACTAGACTAGAAAATATATAAAGATTTCAATGAAAATTCTTCAAAA
The DNA here is from genome assembly GCF_002204515.2 of Aedes aegypti. Taxonomy (NCBI): domain Eukaryota; kingdom Metazoa; phylum Arthropoda; class Insecta; order Diptera; family Culicidae; genus Aedes; species Aedes aegypti. Next base: position 27,558,971 of record NC_035108.1, on the reverse strand, counting down.
AGAAAAATGGAGGAATTACTGTATGAGTTTGTGAAGATACTCTAAACGGAAAAGAGATATTAGAAAAAATCCAGAAAGTTCATGAAAAATTTCAAAACAAACTCCTGAAGAGATCTGCGGAGTAATACGGGAAAGAAATCTATAGTAAATCAAGCTGTTATATTTGTAATGTCATGAGAAATTACAAAAAAGGGCCGTAGAATTATACATAGAAAAATGTCTGTTCAACATAGCAATCAAACTCTCATCTCGTGCTTCCTGTTAGGTTTCTCTTATTATTCATAATATATGTATGGTCTCTTTTTTTAGACACTTCTAGGTGTCTAATGTGATTATTTCTAATACGATCATACTATCAGCCTCAATTTCCCCAAAGAAAAAAAAAATGTAAAACGCTCTCCAGAAAAAAATATTGTGGGTACGTCAATGAAGTCCATACATCTGAATCCCATTTTAAGAGAAAGATTAAGGCCCTTTCAGATCACTGGATAAACATTCTTGATTTTCGTGGTAAACAACAAAAATAATCATTTTTTCCTAGATAATTTTATTTTCGAACATATCTTTCATTTGAAAAAAAAAGGTTTTTAAGGGGAAGCTTCATCACCGGGCCGAAAAAACGGGAAAACCCCCGACTTTGGCGCACGTTTTGATTTTTTAAAATTTAACGGATTAAGATATCAAAAAATAAAACAAATCACGATATTGCTAAGATCTTAGGGAATGTTTTCGTAAAAAAATATTTGATTTTACTCAAAATTTGAAGAAGCTGGACTCTCGGGAAATTTAAAGTTTTTAGATTAAAAATCATCCGCAATCCAATAATTTGTGTGTTTGCACAACGATTTTGTGCATATTATTTCCATTTTCAGGCTAGTTTTTATACTCATTGTAATCAGCAACTCATAACGAGTCTAATGGTATAACAGTCTGATAATGTTCCATACAAATTTATTGAGTTTGAAGCATTTGTATGAAAATATTCCTGAAATTTACGCGCGCCGCCGCGCACCGATAGCAGATAACGGTTTGTTTTCTTGCATGTTGTGTGGCGGGCATACGGATGATGCGAAAGGACGGCAAACGACAAAATAATGTAAAAGATTTGCCTCTGCTTAGGTTCACTAGCTAGGAATTGATCGCCGGGAATGCAAACATAGGAGAACATGGATTTGTTTTAGGACAGCGTAGTAGCGCATGCACAACGGAATTCTCGTGACCAAATATATGGAGTACTTAGTACCATTAGGCCGTCCCCTATTTTTCGAAAATGCGAGATGTTATAGTATCGGGTGTAAATGATTCCCGTGCGCAAAATCGAACTCGCTGCTCTAGAGAAAGCAAAATGATCACGTAAACCACTAGTAACAATTTCTTCTGTGCGCATTGATAGTCAGCAGAGAGGTTTATTTTTTTGTAGTTATAAATTTTAATTAATCATACACTGTTACAGAGATGTCTCTAGTATAAAATATTATTTCAGTTTGGGCTAGTAATAATTAAGTGAATGCGGTTGAATTGTTCCAACCCGTGTCCTTTTTTTGTCAACATTTACTTAATTTAGTGGTACCTACTATCCCAAAATAATAACGTGTTTTAAACAATAAGTATTTATTGAACAAAGCTAGTTGACATAACGTTCATAATTACAAAGAAAATAAACTTCTATCTATCGCGCATGAGATTTTGTTACTAGTGCCTTCTCGTACATATATTGCGGCCACTAGAGCACCGAGCTCAATTTTGCTCACGGGGGTCATTTACACTCAACACCTTCAAGGCCGTTGGGGGACCACTTAGCGTCTATGGACTTAAAATTTTTACATGATTTTTTTTCTTACCAAAACGAGCACTTTACAACACATTTCCCGATTTTCGCACCCTCGTGACCCCAGTACAACTCGGAATATCTCCGGCATGGTTCCGAATACAGAATTGTCCATTTATGACAAATAACTGAAACCTTTTTAAAGTAAACTGAGGGTAGTTTCAAAAAAGAAATTGACGAAATGGCAGCTGTTTGAAAATGCCTTGACGGAGGCCGGTAACGTAAAGATCAACAACATTGACTCATTAACTTCTCCGAAAACTCTTGGAGGAAATAACATATTCCTATAATAGTTTCCCACTAGTTGCACCAGGGATTTCTCCAGAAGATGCCTTGGGAATGTCTTTCAGAGGTTCCTACAGGAAACTCTTTCAAGGCTTCCTCAAGAAATAAAGTAATTCTACCAAGAATTCTTATAAAAATGTCCTAAGGGAAACACCAACAATTGTTTTAAGGAATTCCTCCAGAAATTTCAGGCAATCGTCCAAAGGTAAGGGGAGTTCTCTAGTCATTTATTCAGCGGTTCCTACAGGATTTTTAATAGGTGTTTTTCAACGAATGCATCTTCAGGAACTCCTGCATTTGTTTCGTAACGGCTATTTTGATTTTTCTATTTTCTAAATATTTATTTAGAGATTCTTCATGGAATTTCCTTAACCCTCAAAGCCCCGGGACAGACTTTTTATTTTCAATCGATTGGTGCTCAGAAACTAATAACTTTAACGAAATGTGGTTTTCACTATGATCGATGGGATGAGTTAGACTTCCTGCGAGTGGGATTTTCAAACCTGAAGTTCAGGTCTGGACATGTTTTTCAACCGGAAATAAGTGTTCCCTAGTCACATTTTTTAAAACTTTAACAACGAAACAAATGTCAAACGATAGGTTTTAGCCCTTTTTAGACATTATGTATCGGACCAAGGCAAGAATACATCATTTGGTTTATTTTCTTGCATGGGACATACAGGGGATAGGCAAAATGATTGAGATAGGCAAAATTTTGCCCAAATTCAAATGCTTATAACTTTATGAAAAATGGATGAAATTGGATGCATCTGGAAGCAGTCGACGGCAAATTTGGTCCAGTTTAAGGAACTTCTTTGGCCATGCATATTGGCCACTGGACACCGGAGATGTTCCGGATTTTCTGAAGTCATGTCCAAATGTCATTTTTTCTGTCGCTTGTATTTTTGTGCGGTGTAAAGTTCGATAGATGTTTGCAATTTTCCTAGAAACTAGAACTAATAGGAAGTTGAATGCCACTGGACGCATTAAGATTGGTTGGAAATCTTCAGAAATATGACCATTTCCGTAAAACTGGTTCCGGAAAGCATGGTCAGTCATGTTTGTATTTCAAATCATGTAAATATTATCCGGAGCTATATCCAAGCGGACAGCAACCTTAAAAATGATGTTTCCTGCAGCGTATTCAGAACCATTAGATGCACAGACCACTCTATAGAAGGTTCCAGGTACCCCGGGGGAAGTGGTCAATTAGGAACATATCCGGAACCATATCAATATGGGCATCAAACTTCATGATTTTCAAAGGTTATGCTTTCCGAAGCATTTCCAGCATCACCGGCTGCCATGACCACTTTATAGTAGGTTCCAGGTGCCCCGGGGGATGTGGCCAATTCAAAACATGCCCGAAAACACATCAATATGGGTATAAACATCAAGATTTTTGAAGGTGATGCTAATAGAAGTATTTACAGCGCAACTTATTTATACGACCACTGTATAGTAGGTTCCATGGGGGATGAGGTCATGTTTCGAATTGGCCACATCTCTAGGAGCCCCTGGAATCTACTAAAGAGTGGTTATTACATCATGTGGTTCTGAAAATGATCGCCATTTTCCAAGTCCCATAGATCTTACTGTTTATGGTAGAATGTGATTCTAAACAGATGAACGGACATGTTCCGAATCGGCCACATTCCCCGGGGCACCTGGAACCTACTATAAAGTGGTCATGGCAGCCGGTGATGCTGGAAATGCTTCGGAAAGCATAACCTTTAAAAATCATGAAGTTTGATGCCCATATTGATATGGTTCCGGATATGTTCCTAATTGACCACTTCCCCCAGGGTACTTGGAACCTTCTATAGTGTAGTCTGTGCATCTAATGGTTCTGAATATGCTGCAGGAATCATCATTTTTAAGGTTAGTGTCCGCTTGGATATAGCTCCGTATAATATTTACATGATTGGAAATACAAACATGACTGACCATGCTTTCAAGAACCAGTTTTACGGAAATGGTCATATTTCTGAAGATTTCCAACCAATCTTAATGCGTCCGGTGGCATTCAACTTCCTATTAGTTCTAGTTTCTAGGAAAATTGCAAACATCTATCGAACTTTACACCACACAAAAATACAAGCGACAGAAAAAATGACATTTGGACATGACCTCAGAAAATCCGGAACATCTCCGGTGTCCAGTGGCCAATATGCATGGCCAAGGAAGTTCCTAAAACTGGACCAAATTTGCCGTCGACTGCTTCCAGATGCATCCAATTTCATCCATTTTTCATAAAGTTATAAGCAATTGAATTTGGGCAACATTTTGCCTATCTCAATCATTTTGCCTATCCCCTGTAAGCCGGAACCTGGTTCCGGAAGTACTTTACGGGTTGGTGCCGCGGTCAAGAAAACATGTAAATTTGTCCCAAAGCGAAAATGCGGCTACATGAACGTCATGAAATCATCTCAGAAAACCAATGCACGACATCAACTCTCAATATTGTCAATTTTATCATATGGCCAAGGCTGGGTTGTAGGGTCACTTCCGGTGAACCGGGGGACAAACATGGATGAAACCAAAACTAAGCATGCGACTGCTCGAACTTCATGAAGTAGTCTAAGCGTTGCTGTATGAATATGATATAGACACTTCGGCCAGATTACCAAACATTGACGGGATTGTGAGGTCACTTTCGGCGAATCTGGAGATAAACATATATAACTGGTAAAACTAGACATGCGACCGCTCAAATTTCATGGAAGAACCTCAGTATTGTAAGACCATGCTTTTTGCCTGTATGGACACTTTGGCCAGATGACCAGACAATGACCGGATTCCGAGGTCACTTCCGGTGAATCAGGAACAAACATAGTTAATTAAAAAATAGGTGTGCGACCATCACGCATTAGAAAATAATCTCAGCTTTGCTGTAAGAACATGTTTTTTTTTACGTATTGACGTCAGATGAACAGACAATCACCGGTTTCTGAAGTCACTTCCGGTGATTCAGGGAACAAACATGAATAATAGGTAAAACTAGAAATGCAACTACTCAAACTTCATGAAACAACCTCAGCGTTGCTGTATGAACATACTTTTTACATACTTCGGCCATATAACTAGACAATAACCAGATTCTGAGTTAATTTCCGGTGAACCAAATAAAGAAAAACTGCACATGTGACTACTCAAACTTCATGAATTATCCTCATCGTTTCTGTAAGAACATGTTTCTTTCATGTATCAACACTTCAGCCAAATGTCCGGATTTTGAGATCCGTTCTGCTGAATCAGGAAACAAATATGAAAAAAGAAATCTATTCTCTTTTATCAAAAGAGTGTACAAAATTCTTATAGCTTGTGTATTTTACAATTGCAAACAGCTCCTTTTTTATACTTTATTCATGTTTGTCTTCTGGTTCACCAGAAGTGACCTCAAAATCCGCTCATATTCTGGTTCTGGGCGAAGTATCGATTGATGCAAGAAGTAAGTTCTTACCACAAAGTTGAGGTTATTTCATGAAGTTTCAGTAGTCGCATTTCTATTTTTACCTATTATTCATGAATCACCCCTGAATCACCGGAAGTGACCTCAGAAACCGGCCATTGTCTGTTCATCAGGCCGAAGTATACAAGTATACGATACAAACAAAAGCACGTTCTTATAACAACGCTGATGTTACAATTTGAGCGGTCACATGCCTAGTTTTGCCAATTATATATGTTTGTTTCTCATTCACCGGAAGTGACCTCAAAATCCGGTCATTGTCTGATCATCTGACCGAAGTGTCCGTATAGGCAAGAAGCATGTTTTTACAGCTACGCTGAGGCTATTTCATGAAGTTTGAGTAGTCGCTTGCCTAGTTTTGAGCTTCATCCATATTTGTCTCCCGGTTCACCGAAAGTGACCCTACAACCCAGCCTTGGCCATATGGTAGAAATGACAATATTGAGAGTTGATGTTTTGCATTGGCTTCCTGAGCTGATTTCATGACATTCAAGTAGCCACATATGCTTGCTTCAGGTCAAATTTATATGTGTTCCTTGACCTCGGCTCCTACCCGTAAAGTACTTCCGGAACCAGGTTTCGGCTTTAAATAGTGTATACTTGCCTTGATCCGTTACATAATGTCTAAAAATAGCTAAAACTTATCGTTAAACATTGGTTTCGTTGTTAAATTTATAAAATATGTGACTAGGGAACACTTATTTCCGGTTGAAAAACATGTCCGGACCTAAACTTCCGGTTTGAAAACCCCACTCGCAGGAAGTATAACTCATCCCATCGATCATAGTGAAAACCACATTTCGTTAAAGTTATTAGTTTCTGAGCATCAGTCGATTGAAAATATAAGGTCTGTCCCGGAGCTTTGAGGGTTAACGATTGTTTCAGGATTTATCTCAAGAATTTCTTCAAGACTTCTCGCAGGAATTATCCCACGAGTTTCACCGGGATTGTTTTTCAACGATTCTTCCAGAAGCTTCGTACACCACATGAATTTTTCTTCAGTGATATCTCCCCAAATTATCTCAGAGATTCTTACATTTCTTTTTTCAATTATTCTTTCATAAGTCTCAAAAAAGATTCAACCATAAATTTTCTGCCTCCAAATGTTCCTCTAGGAATTACCTCACGAGATGATCTAGGAGTTTCTTCCAGAATTTTTTTTTTTCTGTGATTCCTTTACGAATATCCTTCAAGTAATTTTTTTTGAGTTTGTACTGATATATGTTTGAGGTTATGGCTTTCAGTCTTAAAAAAATGTGGCGCCAAAACAGGCAACTGCGTTTTCAGTTCTGTGACCCGGAACGAGGAATTCGTTTTATGCTGTTGGACAAATGTTGCCTATGCTGTGGGCAAACGATAAAACGGAACACAGCTAATTCTTTGAAAAAGGCACAATACATATGTCCGAAACGTCGGATGTAAGCGAAAATCCGTTTTTGTGATTTATTTAAGACTGAAAGCCATAACCTCAAACATCTACATAACAGAAGAAGAAAGTTTACAGATATACTTCATTTAATTGACTCAATGGTACTAGACCTAAATTTCCTTGTATTTCTCCGCGATTTTTGCATGCCTATTTTTAGGAATTTTTATCAGCATTTGTTTTAGTGATTGCCCCACGAGTTTCTCTAGGAATTTTCTTCAAGGTTTACAGTGATTCCTCCAGGATTTTTTTTGGAGAAGTCCATTTTCCCCTAAGGAATTCATTCAGGAATTTCTTCATTATTTCTATGAGGATATTTGAGGGACTTTACCAGGACTTCAGAAATTTTCACAGGAAAATCTTCAAGAATTTCAAACGAGTTCATTCAAAAAATAAGTCTAGGAATATGTAAGCAAATTTTCTTCTAAAGTTGCTCCTGTAGTTCTTGACGGTTTCTTGGGACTTTTTTTACTCACTGATAATATCATTAATTATCTCAAGGATTTTTCAATAAATTCTCCTGAGGTCTTCCTCAGGCTTTAATCTTCTCATAATTATAAAAGCTCCTACAGAAATACTCTCACAAGTATCCCAAAGAATTTCATTCGAAGATTTTCTTAAGCAATCTTTCCAGGAGTTCCTTTCGGGTTTTACTCTAGGAATATATCTCCAGTATTTTGCTCAGAAATTCATTCAAAATTGTTATAAGGGAGTGTTTTGTGAATTTCTTCAGGGATTCGATCATGTTTTTTTTTTCAAGGAACTTTTCCAAAAAATCGTCTTGGAACTCCCAGGAATTTCATTCAAGGGTTCAGTAATTACTCAAGGAATTTCCAGCTGGTATTTCTCCGAGATTTTTCTTTAGAGATATTCCACCTGTAGTTCCTTCATAATTTTTCAAGAAATTTCCTCCAACAGTATTTAAATTTTTGAAGGATTGTTTCAAGAATTTCCTTACATTTCTTTCAAGAATTTTCTTAGGAATTTCTTAAATTCTTCTTAGGATATTCCCATCGTCCATGCATTTCTTTCCAGGATTCCTTCAGATTTTTTTCTTTAAATCCCTCAGAGTGTCATGCCGAATATTCTACAAGAATCCTTTTAGAAATTTTACAAAAACAAACATAAATCTCTTCAAGGATTCCCTAACTTGTACTCCCAAAACTTCTGCAGAAGTCGCTCGAGGAATCTCCTACAACTATCCATCCTGAAATTTTCAGCAATAATTTTTCTTCCGTGATGAGCTTCCTCAAGATTTTTCCCAAGAATTTAGCCACGATTTTTTCCCAATTCCCCCTAGAATTTATCCAAGATATCGATTTCTTCAGGAATATCGTACAGTGATTTCCAGGAGTCCAGATTTTTCCATCAGTGATAACTCCAGTTATTTTCTCAAGGATACTTCGAAGAATTTCTTCACGTGCTTTTCCAAGAATTTCCAAACGAATTGCTCCAAAAACTTTCTCTATTTTATTATTTTGGGAAATTTCTTTAGTGGGTCATCCAGTAATTGCCTTCAAGTATTCCTACATGACTTTTCATCATCATTACCTCAATACTATCAAATCACCTCAGGTATTCTTTCAGAAATTTAGAAATTCTTCCATAGGTTTCTCCTGGACTCAACGGTGAAAAAACTGCTCTCTGTGAGGTGTTTGTTTCAGCGTACTTTTTACATGATCGGGGGTCCACGAATCTCTTGTTATGAAACGTGGTCTTAGAGCAAGTAAGAAATTTTTACATACATGCCTGGATTCCTCCGATATTTTTTTTTATTGAATTCCTTCAATGATTTACGAAGTTTCAGGGATTTTTCTAAAATCTCCTTTTAGATATTTTGTCATAGATTCATCCATGCATTTATCTTGATGTTACTCCATATTTCTTCCAGGATTTTATATGATTTTTTACCAAACTTCCCCAAGAGTTTTTCAGGAGTATCACTAATATCTTCCTTCAAAGATTCATCTAATAAATTTCCTTTCGAATTTTTATTTTTTCTTATGGATCTTATTGGATTATTGAAATTTAGGATTTAGGAATTTTTCTTTAAATATTAATTCTGTATCTTTCATGAATTGTTTTCCAAGAAAAAAAAACTTGAAAGTTTTCGTTCAATAATTTGCTTGGGGGTTTTTCCAATATTTCGTTTTTAGTTTCTCTTAAGATTCGCCCAGGAAGTCACTTCAGTTATTGTTTCAAGGATTCTTACAGAAACATCTTTAGAGATTTGTATGGAAATCTACCAAAAATGCCTCCTTTTATTTAATCCGTTTTATTTGTGTATTCTGGAATTCCCTCAAATTTTCCCAAGGTACCAGTTTAGAAGTTTTCCCATGAATTTTTCTGAGAAATTTTGCTCACGAATCTCCTTTCATCAAGTATTTTCCTCAGGGATTTCTTTAGAATCTCAATAAAAAATCCTGTCTGGAGTTCCTCCTGAAATTCTCCTCAGGATTTTTTTCGGAAAATGTTTTTCCGTTAATTTTTCAAAGAATATTTCCAGGATATATCCAGGGTATATCAAATACCGTTTAAATTACTTGGATACGACAATTTATGTGTTTTGTTTTGCAGCATTTCAGTTGTTTATTTTTATTTTTTTGGTAAGGCTTTCAGCCACAAGCTGATTCACCTGCAATTGTTTATTTTTTCATTTGGCACATAAAATATTTCCAAGGTAATCAGAATCTATTACTCGTTTTGAAATGATCCCAGTTTTTAAGAGTATTTGAACGGTTTAAGGTTGCAAAATTATTCCTCGATAATAATTTAGGACTATCTTAGAATATTGAATATTAATTAAATATTTTAATTCGACTCCATAGTTCTTCAATACTATTCAATATCCATTCCTTATTAAAAATTCAACTCAGGGTTTTCTCTAATCCTTTAATAATTCTCAATTGGTTCATAAATTCTAGGTGTCTTAAACAATTTAATGTTATCAGGAATAAACCTTAAAATTTTTCTTTTTTTTTTTTTTTTTAAAACTTTATTTGAGTGTATTTTAACACACGAGGGCTAGTTCTACACTCAAAATTTTTCTTCTTTTATTTGCCTTTTTGTAATTATTATAAGTTCTGTTGAGGACAACTAAGCTTGCTTTTCAGGGTTCCTTCAGGAATTTTCCCCACAATTTCTCTAGCGATTTTGATTCTTTAAGAAACTTTCTCAGGGATTCTGTTAAAAATATCTTCACGTATAACTCTCAGTTCTACTAGAAACTCCCCATGAATTTCACCAGTAACACACTCCAGCAATTTCTCAAAGAATTCCCAATTGATTCAAACGATATTTTTACTATCTAGAATCGACCTAAACATGTGTTGGGCAATAGTTCATCACAAATTTATGATTTTCGGTTTTTGATTTTTCTAATTTTCATTTATTTAGCATCCCTATTCATTTTCTTTTCTAATTTAAGCCTCTTCTGTTTAGTGAATTTTGACAATAAGTTCGTAATCGTATTTCGCAAAGTACCGTGCCTTAATGAAATACGATTTTTCAATTTTTTCAACCTTCCTAATGTATGAAGAAAAAGTAACACATTATGCATTAGGCACTTTCAAATTCATTTTTTTTTGGTTGTAGTGAGCTCATCAAAGTACCGCTATGGGGAGTATTGTTATCACGTGTAATTCAAATTACGGAAAATATAAAAGTGGAAATTAACAAAACAACTACTCAAGAAACTGATATAACTTACTTCAGGCTCAACGACCGTGGTAGCTTGATACAAGGTGGCAAAATACCATAATTTTCAGTCAAAATCTGTATAGTCCTAGATATGTGTTTTTGAAAATTGTTATCTCCGACTAACTATATTGCATAGATTTGAACTATATTTTGTGAATAGAAAATTCGATCTACATGGCTTCGAAATCATATGACTAGTTTTCCTTTCTAATAGTATCAAATAAATTGTAAGAAGTACAAGTACGTTTGATAAAAAATAAATAAAACAATAACAATTCATTCAGACAGTTGAAGCATAGCATTAACTAATTGAAGATCAAAGACAACTTTCAGATAATTTTTGCATTGCTGGGTGATGCTGCGCTATTCTGGGAGATTGCCTGGACATATATGAAATTATAACGGATAACGAACGAGTAATTCCTAGATTATTTCTGAATGAATTGTGGTCAACAGAGAACTACGAAATTATTTTTGGATTGTTCGGTGAAGTCTAGGAAAATGTTTGAACAAATTGTGAATATTAAATAACGGGAAACTCCTAGAATTTTGCTCTGTTTTTTTCTCAGTAGATTTCTTAGAGTATTTATGAAATGTTAGCAAATGCTTAGGAAGCTGAAAAAAATTCTGGACAAATTTCAATGTTGAAGGATAACCAGAAAGAGAAGAAAAGATTATTTTAAAGTTTTTCAAAACTAATTTACTTATCACACGTGGTAAGAATGGATACATAATGAGTAAAATTATGAAAATAATCCACGTGCTCAGAAGGGATTCGAACCAACGACTCTTGTATGGTAGACAATTTCTTCCCAACTATGCTACCGAGTTACTTGGAGACCCAATAGCACAAAAAGTTACAAATTTTAAATTAAATACCCAAGCAACAAAAAATTGCTAGATTATTTCTTAATCAAATGAGTATCATAGAAAACTGGTTGAATATTTCTGAATTGTTAGTAAATACTTTTGAATTCTCTGAGTTTTTCTGCACACATTGGGAATACGATTGACAACGAGAAATCCTCGAATATTTCAGGACCTATTGAGGATCACCGTGAAATCTAAAAATATGCTTGAATTGTTGTTGAATACCTTGGTACTCTTAGAGAATGTCTGGAAAAAAATGGATGTAGACAGATAACGTAAAATTCCTGGAATATATATTTTTTTTTGGTACGGTGTCTAAAACATTGAAAATGGGGGTGAGATCGGGCCATGCAAGAACGATTGTAATGAAACCACAAGTCTCCATTTTTGACATTTATGGTGCCGAGTGTACTCATGTGTTAATTCTTTCTAAATACAGCATCACGGAATTACAAAACAAGTCTACGTGAGGACTCCGCGCATTGAATAACAATGAAACGCATTTTGATAACTTCTCAAACCATCAACTGTTTTTCGTGCGCAGTAACATCGTAAAATTGTATAAAATGGATTTTTTATATGTAATTATTTATTAATATTTCCTTATCAAAGAAACTTCTCACGGAAGGACAAATGAGTTGGATTGCTGAAATACCGTGATTATGACGTCACCAACTGCCTGAAATCTTTTCATCGTGAAATGTCGCAGTGAAATTTAACTATTTGTTAAGGTTTAAAAAAATTATTGTTTCAGTACATCTTTGGGGAAACTGAATAGGCTTTATAGGGAATGGGTATGAGTATTTGAATACAATTTGGAGGAAGAAAAATAAGAAAATTTATTTAAACTTGACGATAAATGCTGGGATTACATATTTTTTCCTCATTGCTCTTCAATTTTTAAGTATAATTGTAATTTTATGTGTGGTTATCATACTTTTCAAACATCTTAGATGTCTTTTCGTCTTTTTTGCATCGTATTTCATCAATATTTTTCAGCAGTCAATGGTTTTGCAATCATATTCTCAAAAACAAGTTATTTCAATTACAGTAACCCAATGTCACCTATATACGGTGAGATTGGGTAATTTTTCATTCACTTGTAGTGCCGTAGTGAATAAATATTTTTCTTCAATATTGTGGACAGTTGTTAATGTACCATCAAAGTACATACACGCCAAATTTGAAGTTTAGTGGAGTTAATATGCGATAGTTTTTCAATAAATAATTCGTACATATGCTTTTTTGACCCATCCTCACCCCCAACGACGGTATTTATGAACTTATTGAGGATCACAAAGAACTCTAAGATTATTTTAATTGCGATTTTTGTTTTAATTTTTGATGAATATCAGTGGAAAAAAATTGTGAGAAAAAATCTGGACGTATTTGAAATGTTGATAGATAATCGGAAATTCCAATATTATTACTGAACTAATTGAAGATCACGGAGCACTATAAGATTTTTTCTGAATTATTGGTGATTATTTTGAAATTCTTGGAAAATGTTTAGACTAATTTGGAATATTGACGGTAACGAGAATATGTTGATTCTGAACTAACTAAAGAATTCTAAGATTATTTTTGAATTCGCAAGATTATTTTTGATTTTTTTGTAAATGCTTTGGAATTCTGAGGTAATGTATGGACAAATAAGGAATGTTGAAGTATTACTAAAATTCCTAGAATATTTTGAAAATCACAGAAATATATAAGAGTATTTCTGAATTATTTGAATGTCTGGAATGAAGAATTAATACTCTGGAATGTCTGAATCGAGAGAATGTCTGAATAAATTTGGAATGTTTAAAGATTATCAGAAATACCCAGAATAATTCTAAGCTAATTTAGGACCACAGACATCTCTAAAAGAATTTCTGAATTGTTGGTAAATGCCTTGAAATTCTGCAGGAATGTCTGGACACATGTATGATGATAACGAAAAAAATCCAATATATTTCTAAACTTATTGAGGATCACAAATACTCTTTGATAATGTTGATAGTAACGAGAAATTCTTTGAATATTTCTGAACTAACCCAGAGTTTCAGAGAATTCTAAGATTATTATTAAATTGTTGTTGGATACTTTGAGAATCTGAGAGAACGTCTGGAAAAATTTGGATTGTTGAAGAATAACGAGAAATTACTAACAAAAAAAATCTGAGCTTATTCAGCAGTGATTTAAGAGCATTGTTGAATACTTTGGAATTTTGAGATAATATTTGGAATGTTTAAGGATAACAAGAAAATACTAGAACATATCTAAACTATTTGTGGATCACAGAGAACTTTAGGATTACTTCTGAATTATTGGTGAATATATTGGAATTCTTGGAAAACGTCTGTACAAAATTGGAATATTTATGGATAACGAAATTCCTAGTTTGTTTCTGAACTCATTACGGATTACAGAAAACTTCAAGATTTCCTTTGAATTTGCAGGACTATTTTTTAATTGTTGATGAAAACAAATTTGTATAACTTCTGTATGACGGTAAATTTCTTGGATATATCTGAACAAATTAAACATCACAGAGGTCTCTGAGAGTATCTCTTAGTTGTTGGTGAATACCGCCGTGTGGGGTGACATTGGGCCTAGGGGGTGACATTGACCGCCTCTTTCGATGCATCTTATGGCTAGCAGGAACGACAAAAAACTAATTTATGACCATCTATTGGCTATTTATCACGTATTCTTTAGGCTTGACACATTGTTTTCATTGTTCTGGAATTAGCTTGCTGTAAAAATATTGGCCCAAAGTCACCCTTACGGACCAATGTCACCCCGCCTTACGGTACTTTGGAATTTTGAGAGAATATCTAAATTATTTTTCAATGTTAAATGATTACCAGAAATTTTCAGAACGTATCTGATTTATTTGAGGCTCACAGAGAGCTACAAGATTATTTCTACAAGAATATTTCAGAATCAATTCTGGATCACAGAAATCTCTGAGGTTATATGATTTTGGCAAATATTTTGTAATAATGAGTGAATTTGTGGACAAATTGAGAATGGCGTACCAATTAAGCAACACAAAAATCTGTGAGAGAATTTCTGAATTTCTTTCGAATACTTTCGAATTCGAGAACAAATTTAGAGAATATCTGAACAAAATTGAAATTTTGAAGTGTTATCAGGAATTACTAGGATATTTCTTAACTAAACGATGATCACAGAGAACCATAAGATTATATCGGAATTTTTAGTGAATATTTTGAAATTTTACTAGAAAGTCTGGTTCAAATTAAAATGCTGATAGATAACGAGAGACTTCTATGGTGATTTTGAACGAATCGAGGATCACAGAGAAATAAAACATTATTTTGGAATTTCCAAGATTTTTTTTTTCAGAATCGTGTTATGTGTAATTTTGAATGAAGAAGAATAACCTAGAACTCCCAAGATATATCTGAACAAATTGAGCATCACAGAGATCTTTGAGAACATTTCTGGATTGTTAGTGAATACTTTGGAGTGCTGCATAAATTTTGAAAGTAAAGGATTGCTAGAAGTTTCTAGAATATATCTGAATTAATTGAGGGTTACAAAGAGCTACAAGATTATTTCTGAATTGTTGTGTTTTAATTTGGAATTCAGAGGCAATATATCTGCATAAATTGAGAATGTGACAATGGACAAATTGCGAATGTAGTAGGATATTCAGAAATTTCTAGAATTCTTTTATGAGAATTGAGGGCCACATAGATCTTTGGGAGTATTTATGAATTATTGATAATTTCTTTGCTCTTATGACAGAATATCTGGACAAATTGGGAATGTTTAAAAATAACTAGAAATTTTTAGAATATTTCTGAGCTAATGGATGGTCAAAGAGATTCAGTCATAATTTTTAAATTAATGGTAAATACGTTGGAATATAAAGAAAATGTCTGCACGAATTGAAGCACTGTTGAAGGAATCCATGAAATATTTCTGAATTCATTGAGAGTCACAGAGAGCTCTTGACATATTTGGGGTGATGAAGAAGAACGAGAGATTCTCATGATGTTTTAAACTTATCGAGAATCACAGAGAACACTATGAATTTTATGAGTTTTTAAGATTATTTTTGAATTGTTGGTATGCTCTTTGAAATTCTGGTTATAATGATTGAAGGTCACAGCTACTCTGAGAGTATTTTTGAATTATTGGTAAATACTCGGTAAATCTTGGTAAATCTCGGGAAAAATATTGATGGTTACGAAATTCCTAAAATATTTCTGGACTGTGTTTTTTCTGCAACAATAATTTAAACATATTCGCATATTACACTTTATTACAACGTTTCTAATATAATGTACGAATTTCTAATTATCCTTTAGCATTTTGTTAACCCTTATATTGTTCCAGTAATACTCTTTAGAAACAGTTTAAAATGATCAAAGAATGTCAAAGTAAATCTTAAACATTCCCATTTTGAACAAATTATTCACATTTCTCAGTATTTCTCGAAATTTGCAAAAAATCTCATATGGCGGCATCCACAAATTACGTAACGCTCTAGGGGGAGGAGGGGGGTTGGCTCGAGCGTTACGGTTCATACAAAAATTGGAATTTTTTCATACAAAAAGCGTTGCGAAAGGGGGGGGGGGAATTTCCAATTTTAGCGTTACATAATAAATGGACGCTGCCTATGCTTGATTTAAGTTTTTCTGAGCACTTCGTAAAACAAAATTAAAAATTCCATTATTCTCGGACTGTCTAATGTTACCCAAATTTTTAACAGCATTTATATGAGTTCACCTAGAGTGCAGAGACAATCTCAGTGTTTTTCATTATCTTCAAACCGTCCTCCTATTTTAAGAAACAAATTTTTCTGCACATATTGGGAATGTCGAAGAATAATCCGATATTCAAAGCATATTTCTGAATTAATTGAGGGTCACAGAGAAGATCATTCATTAATTGATTGGTAATATTTTGGAAGTTTGAGAAAATATACGAACAAATTGGGAATATTTAAGAATAACCGTAAATCCCTGAAATATTTATAAAAAAAAATTGGAGATCACAGATAATTTTTAGATTATTACGAAGTTTTTAGTGGATGATTTGAAATTCAGAGAAAATGTATGAAAAAAAGTGTATTTCAGGATATTTCTGAAGTATTAAAAGTCTACTGAGAACTCTGAGATTAAATTTGAAGTCTTGGTGAATGCTTTGTAATTCTGATAAAATATGATCACAGATAATTCGAAGATTGCTTCTGAGTTGTCTGTGAATGTTTTAGAATTCTGAAAGAGTGTCTAAAAAAATTGCAAAAGTTGAAATATATCTTGAAATTCCTAAAATGTTTATGAACAAACTGAGGATTACAGAGAACTAATACGAATATGAGAGAAAATGTCTAAACAATATGCGAATGTTGAAGGATAACCAGATATTCTCAAAATATATATGAACTTACTTTGTACAAAGTACTTTGAGATTATTTTCGAATTGCTGATGAATACTTTGGAATTATGATAAAAGGCTCGAACAAATAGGATAGTCACACATTTCTAGAATATTCATGAACTATTTGAAAATCACAGATTATTCTCGGATCAACTCTTGTTGAATGTTTTGTTAGAGCATGTTTTGGGATTCTGAATGTCTAGACATATTTGTAATGTTTTAGTATGTCTTAAAACTCATAGAATATTTAGAGAATGCCTGGCCAAATTGATAATATTTAAGCAAAACCAGATATTCATAGAACTTTTCTTATTTAATTTATGGTCACATTGAACTCAATGTGGAATATAACCAGAAATTCCCAGGATGTTTCTAAAGTATTAAAGGCTTACAGAAAATGCTGACTGTATTTCTAAATTGTTAGTGAATATTTTGGAACTCGGGAAAAAAAATAATATAATATATTAAAGAATAACCAGAAATTGATAGCATATTTCCCAATTAATTGATGATCACAGATGTTTCCAAAATTGTATTTGAGTCTGATCAAATTAAAAAAAAAGAATGGACGATAATCCGAAATTCTTAGAATACTTTTAAGCTGACTCCATTTCTATTTCGAATTGTTGGTGAACATTTTTGAATTTTGAGAAAATGTCTGAACAAATAGCGTAGGTTCAAGGATAACCCGAAATTCCTATAACGTTCATGAATTATTACAGGATCACAGATAATTCAAAGATTATTTCTGAATTGTTAGTGAATGTTTCAGTTTTTAACAAATTTTGAAGTATGTACAAAATTTCTTAGAATGTTTCTAAACCATAATAGGTTTACAGAGAACTATGAGATTTTTTTTAATTGTTGGTGAACATTTTGGAATTCGGAGAGAATGTCTGAAAAATTGTGAATGTTGAAGGCAACCTAGAATACATTTGAAATTATTGAGGGCCTCTAAGATAATTTGTGAATTGATTGTAAAAATTTTGGAACGCTGAGAAAATATCGGAAAAAATTACGAATATTGATGGATTCTTAGAAATTACTGATGTATAGCTGAGCTAATTGGAGATCACAGAAAATTCTTATTTCTCAGTAGTTAGAGAATGTCTTAGAATTCTTGGATAATGTCTGAAAAAATTAGTAATGTTGGAGGACCATAAATTCCTAGTTTATATCTTGTCCGCTTTATGAATTGTTGTTGAATGTTCCGAAATTTTTAGAGAATATCTAGACGAATTGCAATTGCTGATTTATATCCAAAAAATCTAGAATATTTCTGAAGCTTTGCAGAGAACTCTGAGATTATTTCCGAATTGTTTGTGAATATTTTTAAATCAAAGAGAATATATAAAAAAGGAATGTTGAACCATAACCATAAATTCATATAATATTTCTCTATCATTTTGACAGTCATTTGTGAACTGTTTTTGAGTACTTGAGGAATTTTTGGAGAATGTCTGGCCAAATTTGCTTAAAGTAGCAAAACTTCCATTCCAAAACTTCTCCAGGAATATCTCACGGATTATTTACAACGATCATTATAGAATGTTTCAACAGGTGTTTCCCAAGAAATATTATTCCATGATACGAACAGTGATTTAAAAGCTTCTTCATAATTTCCCTCATGGTCAGGAATTTCTTCGTTTACCTTAAAATTTGTCCTACAAATTTCTTCAAGTATTTTGCTAAGCGATTGCTCCAGAAATTTCTCCACAATATATTCCTAGTTAATACTCCTGTAATGTTTTCAAGGATTCTTTGGAGAGTTTCATCAAGGAAATTCACAGAAATCACTCCAAAAAATATTTTTATTTTAGAATCTTTCATCTGAGATTTCTTTTAAAATTTTCTTACGGATTTCCTAGATAATTTTTCCATGGACTATTGAAGAAATTTACTCAGAAACTTTTCTTGGAATTTGCTTCACAGATTGATCTGGTATCTACCATAGAGATTTTTTTCTAAAAATCTTAAAAGATTTCAATAATTTACGCTGGGATTCTCCCCAACGACTTTTTTCATGAATTTCTCTAAAAATTTGTCCGGATGTTTACTTTAGTTATTAATCAAAGTTTTTTTTTTACAAAAAATACTACAAATTTTTCTCAAGGAATCCACTCTTAAATTTACTCAGAATTGTTTTTTGAAACTCCTTCAAGTTTCACGAGTTTTGTTTGCCCCTTTTTGGAAGTAATTTTTGATTCTTCTTCCGTTTATAAACAATGTACCAAAGTTTTTTTCTTTTCTTTGTTATGCCTATTCATACAAGTTATTATAAACAGATTCAAAAAAGATTTGAAGATAACTCTGTAACAAACAAACGGTAACAACAAAAAGATCTCTGTGAAATGGGGCTAACAAAATATTATATTATTATTTATTATTTATTTATTTCCATTTAACAGTGTATCCTTATACTACATTATCATACAAAAATAAAAAGCTGGTCCTTATCTTCCTTCCAGAGTGGTCTGTATTTTGGTGCTTTTGAATAGCGAATCCTTTGGTGGTTGAAGTGGACATCCGGTGATCGCATTTATCGGTTGGTTTACTGGTTCATGGTGGGATTTCTTAGGTTTTATCCACTTAAAACATCAGTTACACTTTCATTCATTGATTTACAAGTCCATTACACATTAACAATACACTTTATTTTCAACACACAAAACAACATTGATTACACTAACTAACAATTATACATGTATTGGGGTTTCGCTCCTCAAATTGGGATCTCGGCTCCGTCTGAGCCTCTTGCTGACATATTTTACACTAACCACGGTGTACTATATTAAGAAGGTGATATATTCCGGAAACTGACAGCTACTTGACGACGTCATTCCTATCCACCTCGAACAAATTTGCGAAAAAAATGATCTAGTAGTCCGGAAGGTATATGGTACGATAGGAGTGACGTCACATGTTTACAATCAAACTTGATATTTACATCAGTGAAGAGCCTGCCTTGTTAATTTTTATGCCGTGACACTAACTGGTTGTTGTTTTGATACGCGCCTCCGCTTGCTTCGTCACCGTCCTCGTTCGCTCCATTGAAGCTTATGCCATGCCAAGGGGTTTTAGGATGCAATTGTAGTACTCGAACATAATATATAAATAAAGTATTCTTCTGAAATTCTATTTCAGAAATAATCCCAGAACTGTGCAAATTATTATTCGATCATTTTCATTTGGCATGTACAGTTGTGTTCAGGATATTACTAGTGAAAGCCGATTTTCATACAAAATGCGCAACTTTAACATGCTGTAACTTTATTTCCCTATGAGCAATCAGCATGAAATTTTGACAGAGAAATAAATATATTCGATTTTACTGGTTATTTCACTGGTTGAAAAGTATAGCACCAGATAAAATCGCTCAAGATAATAGTAGTCTTTGTTTTGCTTATTTTTGTTCAGCAAAAGTTTTGTAAAATATTGGCTGTAGCTTTGTAGCTTGAATTAAAATTGTTGAAATTATGAGCGAAAAAAAAAACAAATAATCAAAATACAGCAGATATTGAAATTATTGAAAATACTATTATTTTGAGCGATTTCATTTGGTGCTTTACTTTTCAACCAGTGCTTAAAAAATTGTGAGAATGAATTCGAGCATATTTGTACCTCTCTGTCAAAATTTCATGTCCATTGTTAATAGGGAAACGAAGTTACAGCATGCCAAAGTTGAGCATTTTGGGCGAAAAACGGCTTTCACTACTATTTTTCTGAACACATCTCTATGTTTCCTTTTTTATAAAATGTATTAATCAATGAACCAAAAATTGTACTTAAAAATTGCTTTGGAAATTTTCTAGTGATTGTTATGGTTTTGATAATTTTAGAAATCCAGTAATATTTCCGTTAGTCACGAAAAAATATCCTAATACCCTAACATTCATAAGTAGTCTTCAAATCATCTTCAAATTTTACGTTACCCTCAAATACTCCTTTTAGCACAAATATTGTCCCAACGGATCTTGGCATGTACTAGTATTTGGAAAATAAATTCAGAAATTTTGCACAATATTTCTTTTTGAAAAATTTGGTTATCTAACAATCTAAAAATAAGAAAAACATCCTGGTTGTAGGTACCTTATTAATCTCAAAAATTCTCAAGGTGCTCAATTATTGTCATCCGTACTCCAAAAATTTGGAACTATTATGCGAAAAACCATAAAATAATCGTTATACATATACTCATCTTTTTTAAGAGATTCACTGAATGCTCATATATGAAAATCCACACCAAACAGACCTATCATTAGTGAACGTCTCCATCTTGTTTTGAGCCAATCCTTCTCCAGTATAGAAGTTAGGCAAAATACAGAACGCATCGATGCTTTTCACCACCTGATTAATTTCAATCATGTCGCTCACTTGGATGACTATCCACGTATTAATTTAATATACTAGCAGTCGCATGACCAATATTGCCATAATACAGTAAAATAAAACAATTACGGTCAATACCTTTCCTGTCCACAAAAAAATATAAAATATTTCAAAAGTTTGAAGACAGTTTTAGACAATCTAGGTTACATACAAATTTCTGGTCGTCTGTAGAATTCCGTTAGTACTCAAGAAATTTCTACAACTTTTCAAACAGGCTATCTATGAAAGCTTGAATGTTCCATTATATATCTGAAAATCGTCAGTGTGTTCAAATATTTTCGTAAAAATATCCTTTAACCAACAATTCTCCTAGTGATATGGGGATTCTAAAATATCTTGGGACAAGTATGCGTAGGATAATAAGGGAATAAGCTTCATAAAATAAACATTTTCAATACAATGTTCCATGGCTCTTAGAAAGCATAACTACGTGTAGTTCTCTGGAATCATTGGAATTTAAGAGAAATGTATTGTTTTCCCAGATAGCCGTAGCGGTAAATGCGCAGCTATTCAGCATGACCATGCTGAAGGTCGCGGGGTCAAATCCCGCTGGTCGAGGATCTTTTCGTATAAGAAATTTTCTCGATTTCCAGGACATAAAGTATCTTCGTACCTGCCACACGATATACATATGCAAAAATGGTCAATCGGCAAAAAAGCTCTTGATTAATAAATGTGGAAGTGCTCATAAGAACACTAAGCTGAGAAGCAGGCTTTGTTCCAGTTGGGACGTAACGCCAGAAAGAAGAAGAAGAAGTATTGTTTTCCTTCATATAATGATCATCAAAAAGAAACGTACCTTTTTCCTGCAACTTCGGGATTATTTTTTAGATGCTATTTGGCGCATGGTTATTAATAGTATTACCCGAGCAAAGTCCAACATCAAAAAGAAAGCAAGTCGAAAACAGAATATGTTTTTTTATAAAAATAAAGCATTTATTCTGTCGCAGACTCGTTTCAATATCAATCTAAACTATGCACATCTCAATGAGTTCACAATTTGCCCTCCATGATAGCATAAACAGTTTTCAATTTGCTGCAACTGATAGCAAAAGTAGTTTTCAATTTGATTACATGGGAACATTTTTCTGCTCACGACCAAATTGACAGCAAACTAAATTATCAAAATTCGCGAAATCACACCATCAAAATTAATTTTCAATTAGTAACAAAATGCATAAACATGATAGAGTGCCTGTGCCAAAGTATTCACCTGAAGTTTGAACGGAAGTTTATTACGTACATTTTAGATGGAAATAAAAGCAACATGTGGTATTTTTATCGAAAAGATCGAGGACTGACTGGAAATCGAACCCACACACCTTCAGCATAGCTTTGCTTTGTAGCCACGGACTCCAACCACTCGGCTAAGAAAGACCCTTATTTACCCCCTCTACGGGTTAAAATTTTTAATTGACGTAATGTGATAACTTAAAAGATTATCCATTATTTTGTTTTTTTTTCGCTTAGTATTTTTTCATATTCGGTACCAACACTCTTATCTCTTAATCAATAATTTCACAGTTATAATAATTTGATGCCAATGCACTTCACATATGTAATATAATATTTTTATTTATTATCTGTTTCTGTACCAACTTTTATAACATTTTGATTTTTCAAAACATCGATTTTCTTTTGTCACAATCTAAGCGAACGTAAAAGTGGAAAATGTGTGTTAATTAATCCAAAGTTCGATATATATATTCATGTTGTATTAAGTATGAAGTAACCAAAAATGTGTTCAATAATTCGATTTATTTTCATTTTGCAATATTTTTATAACGACCCCACGTCGATAACTTCAACAAGGGAAATCTAATTTTCGTTTTCTTTTGTTCGTCAGTATGCGTGCCCTCAGCATGCAAGAAAACAAACCGTTATCTGCTATCGGTGCGCGGCGGCGCGCGTAAATTTCAGGGATATTTTCATACAAATGCTTCAAACTCAATAAATTTGTATGGAACATTATCAGACTGTTATACCATTAGACTCGTTATGAGTTGCTGATTACAATGAGTATAAAAACTTGCCTGAAAATGGAAATAATATGCACAAAATAGTTGTGCAAACACACAAATTATTGGATTGCGGATGATTTTTAATCTAAAAACTTTAAATTTCCCGAGAGTCCAGCTCCTTCAAATTTTGAGTAAAATCAAATATTTTTTTACGAAAACATTCCCTAAGATCTTAGCAATATCGTGATTTGTTTTATTTTTTGATATCTTAATCCGTTAAATTTTGAAAAATCAAAACGTGCGCCAAAGTCGGGGTTTTTCCCGTTTTTTCGGCCCGGTGATGAAGCTTCCCCTTAACCATCTTTAATTAACTATTCGTATGTTTTGGGGAATTTCTTTAACCTAGATTTTTTTTAAAGGCCGGTTTGCTACTGACAAGGAAAGGAATCGCCTATCTCGATGCGTGGAAAATTTCTCCCGAGAAATGGTCAAGAAAATCACTTTTTTCTGATCGCAGTACGCAGTTGAGAAGAAATGTCACTTCAAAGGGGGCTCTCTGTAGGAAATTTCTTGACCCTTTCAGTCAAGGAATTTCTCTACTTTTCTTGAGCGAAACAGCATACTTAGCTTAAACCTGGAAAACCTGGAAAACTCAGGGAATTTCATTTCTGTAAATGAGTAGACACCCTAAGAACGCATGACTTTTTGACGTACTTCTACTGATTAATTGTACCAGTGGTTATGAAGATCGTACCACAGCTATATAAATTGCCAAACCAAGTAGTTTTTAGCAAATTTCGGCAACTGTTTGGCCTTAAAATTATCGTCAAACGTGCCTTGTTAAAGTGCAGTACAAAATGCACGACCTGGAAGCTGTTCTACGCAATTAAAATATTGTGAGCAATTTTTCATACAGATTACGTCGTCACGTTTTTGCAGTTGCTTCATGCTTCCGTTTCTGTTCGGGGCTTTATTGTCTAGAACGATCCCATACCTTGCAGTCCGCTACAATTCGAAGTTGTCGTTCTACTTCCCACGAAATCAAGGATTCCGGTCAATCTTCAGTATATCCTGGAAGCGTTCTACAACTCTGTTAACTAAAGAACAAGGAATTTTAAGCGACATTGCTATATTACGATGATACTTGGATACCCGGATTCTTCACGCTTTCATTATAAACTTTTCACGCACATACCTTAGTTTGCTGCTTGATTGATTTGGTTAGTAAGGAATCATATTTTAGTAACTATTGTATTCGCGATGACGAAGGCGATTACCACAGTTGACCCTATGCGTGAAGCTCCGATTTCTTTACATGGCAAAGCAAGTTAATTTTCAAATGCTTCTAAAAAATTCAAAACATAATTTAATTATATTCTGTCAAGTGTAAGGGATTAGATTTATGATAAGCTATACAATCCGCAGAATTTTGAGGAAAAAATATCAAAATCAAAATAATGTGTCTATAATGCAACCCATCAAAAGTTTATCAACATGTACTTAAAAGATTTTGAATAGCTATTGTAGTTAATTTTATATAAGCATTTGAAATTTCACTTCACAAAATTTTGGACGCTTCACGCACACTTTTTCCAGATGGCAGCACCGTACATTAGTTAGATCGAATAGTATTCATCTGATTCAGTGTATCTCCAATTTGTCAAAGATCAATTGAACTCTGAAGAGTTAAATATAATCATCAATGATGTCAGACGAGTGCAAAATTATTGTACCTCGAATTTGTATGAGAATACATTGGACACGGTGTACAAAATTTGATAAGAAATTTTCATAATTTACTCCTACACTGATCCATAACTGTGAGGTGACTGTACTAGAATAAACTAGTTAATAATTCCAAAAAAATACTATAAATACAACAATTCATATAAATACTGCGTAGTGTACGAATTAAAATTACATTAGGACTCTGTTCAACTCCTTGGGTCATTCCGTGTTTTGCAGCACCAAGAATAGCTTCAATTTTGATCGTCATTCTCGGACCACTGTGCGGGTGCTCCGCTGCAAGCCTCTTCTCGATCGCTCATTATGCCTGTTCCTCGATCCAGCCCCGACGCCAGACATGACTCCTCGATGTCGCGACTGAATGGAATCTCTTGCGCGGATAGAGTTGGATTGAAAAGCATTGGAAGCAAACGGTGGCGACGACGTGTTTGGGCGTCGCTTGTGGAAAGCCCGGAAAGCCGCATACAAGAGACGTTTTATGTGTATTTTTTTAAGAGCTCGATCACGTCGAATATTATAATATACCTCCATTAGTTAGCTATACGATCGCGATCGTCGTTTTATTGAGTTCGAGTACCGATATTATTGTGCTTTTGCGTCGTTCGTTGTGGTTGACAAATTTTCAAAAAGTGTGTGTGTGATGATCGTCATTGCAGTTCACAAGAAGAGAACAGAATAATCAATGACTGTTTACGTTGATCGTCGTTGAAACGGTTTGGGGACCCGGGCAAAGTCACCGAGAGGACATTGGGCAGAAGCGAGGCGTGATCTTGTTCCCACATTTTGAGTGAAACGATGCAATCATCACCCGTTTTGATATCCCACTCCACAGGAGATCTGCACGGCAAGCTGCTGGATGAGACCGAAGAAACGATGGACCTGGAGGCACACCACCCGATTCGTGATCTTCCAATACAGAATTCAATCGTGTCCCATCAGAGGTGAGTTCGCCATTTGAAATGGAACTTTTGTTTACAGTAATTAGCGTCCGACGGCGCGTCGACTGATAAGCGCCGTAAATTGAAGTTGATAACGCGATTCCCAGACAGACAGAGTCGTGTCGTTGTCGGTGCGCATAAATTGGTGCATTCGAGCCAGACGATTTTTTTTCTAGCTTCGCGATCTATCACTGTTAGACGGTTTTTGTCTACGCTCGAGATCCAACAGACAGACGTGCGCATTTTTCTTCCATTATCCATTAATTACGAGTAGCAGAAGGTGCTCATCTGAGCACGAAGTATTCTCCGACAGCAGTAGAGCCTATAGCATCGCACTACCACCATTTGATGTATACGTTTATAATATTCATAATAATAGCATTTTTTTTCCGTTCTTCGCTTTCCTTCGCCGTTTGTTCATGCTGGCGCTCCAAATATAACGCAAAACCGTTTGATCTAATGTTATCGTGCTCCCATATTATGGTGGGGCTCCCCCTCCGGGTTTGGGCTTTGTGTTCGCCAGGCGCCACTCCAAATCCAAGAGACGGATGAAACGAAGGTAAATCAGGAGGTTGATTACTGCACTTCTTTTACGGAGAACACATTGAGTATTGTTTCGTTTGTTGAGTTTTCCGTTTGATGAATCTTGATTTACATTCCTCTTCCGTTGGTATTGAGTTTAATTTGTGCTTTCTTTTTCATTATGTTTAGCACATTTTTAAGGAGTGCATTGAATTAATTTTCCTAAGTTTAAGAATACATCTTGGACGGATATAGATCTCAACAATTTATAATCCTTGAAGACCTTGACAGTTCCAACAAGAATTTCCCCAGTAGTCAAATTTCGTCCACACAATTCCAGTGCGATGAAACCTGCAACTAAGAGTAAAACTTATAAAAAAACAGTCCACAGTCAGGAAAGTCTCTTATTGTGAACCATTGGCATCCAGTATTTATAGCATTGAAATCTTGTAGATGTAATCTAGTTTACTCGACTTTTGACTCAATTGATTAATACTGAAATGTTCAGCGCTCACCGGCTGACGAACGAAAACGGCTTACGACTAATTGATTTCGCCGCCTCCAAGAATATGGCCATTCGTAGCACCTACATCCAGCACAGCCTTCCATACCGCTACACCCGGAGATCAGCACAACAGACTAAATCACAAATCGACCATGTTCTGATTGATGGACGGCACTTCTGCGACATTATCGATTTCAGGACATATCGTGGCGCTAACATCGACTCTGACCACTATCTGGTGATGGTTAAACTGCGCCCAAAACTCTCCGTCGTTTACAACGTACGGCTTAAGCAACCGGATGTCGCAACTGCATACGCGCAGTACCTCGAGGCTGTAGTACCGGAAGAGGGTGAGCTGGATGAAGCCCTTCTTGAGGACTGCTGGAGAACAGTGAAAGCAGCCATCAACAGTGCAGCTGAGAGCAACGTCGGGTACGTGGGACGGAGTCGACGAAACGATTGGTTCGACGAGGAATGTAGGCAGATTCTGGAGGAAAATAATGCAACGCGGGCGGTCGTGCTGCAGAAAAAGACCCGGCAGAACGTGGAGCGTTATAGACGGAAACGGCAACAGCAGACACGCCTCTTTCGGGAGAAAAAATGCTGCCTGTAGGAGACGGAGTGTGAGGGGATGGAACAGCTGTGCCGGTCTCAAGAAACACGCAAGTTCTATCAGAAGCTCAGCGCATTCCGCAACGGCTTCGTGCCGCGAGCCCAGATGTGCAGGGATAAGGATGGGAGCATTTTGACGGACGAGCGTGAGGTGATCGAAAGGTGGAAGCAGCACTTCGATGAACATCTGAACGGCGATGAGAACACAGGCAGCAGTACTGCGGACTATTAAAACCAACCAGCCCCCATTTTGAGAACAATAAAACAGCTGGGAAGGATGGTATCGGAGCTAAACTCATAAAGATGGACCCGGAGAGACTGGTCATTTGGCTGCACCGGTTGATAGGCACAATCTGGGAAACAGAACAGCTACCGGTGGAGTTGAATGTATTTCGATAGTCCATTTGATAAGAGCAACGGTGTGCAAAATTGTGTGAAGCTTTCAGGTGAACATTCGAGTTCGTTTGGATTCCACCGGGGACTATGACAAGGTGATAGACTTTCGTGCCTGTTGTTCAATATTACGATAGAAGGTGTTATGTGGAGAGCAGGGCTTCACAGACGAGGTACGATTTTTACGAGATCCATTCAATTTGTTTGCTTTGCGGATGTATGAACATTGTCGGCCGAACATTTGAAATAGGTGGCAGTGCGCGCGACAGTGCTCGCCTTGGTAGCAGTGTTATGATAGACGAGGATGCGTTCGAGGTGGTCGACGAGTTCGTCTACCTTGGATCCTTGCTGACGGCTGACAATAACGTTAGCCGTGAAATACTGAGGCGCATTATCAGTGAAACTCGGACCTACTATGGCCCCCACAAGAAGCTGAGGTCAATAAAGATTCACACCTGCACATAATGTACCATGTACAAAACGCTCAATGGGCATGAAACGTGGACGATGCTCGAAGAGGACTTGCAAGCACTTGGAGTCTTCGAACGGCAAATGCTTAGGGCGTTCTTTGGCGGTTTGCAGGAAAATGGTGCGATGTTGCGAAGGATGAAACACGAGCTCGCCCAACTCTACGGCGAACCCAGTATCCAGAAGGTGGTCAAACTGAAAGGATACGATGGGCAGGGCATGGTGCAAACCGAGTATTGTGGCGTGAAATTGTTGATTCAGTGCTATCTGTTAAGATGTTAACTAAGTACAGTGGTTACACTATCATTGGTCACCCACTATTATGGGTCATTTCCATTTGAATTGCGTGTGGAACAAAGTGACTAATAATCGTGACAAGGTGACCCATAATAGTGTGAGCAGTGTAAATGAAAAATGATCGACAAAAGATAACCATCGGTAGCCTTTCTGATCATTTTGAATACAGGTGACGGTTTTAGGTCCAGTTTCGGAACCCCGTTTTTGGTTCCAAACGACCGATTTTCATTATAAGAATACAGCAATTGTACGAAACATCAAATAATACTGTTTCAGCAAATGAAAACTTTTAGAAGTAAAGTTGGAGCTTTTTTAACGTATAGGTTGTTCAGTTTTCCCTGGTATGGTGGTTTAATTATATATATATTTTCAACGATACATGATTTGGAACATGAATGAAAAAATTCTCATCACGATTAATATAAAATTCAATTGTTTCGTAAAACTAAATTTGGGTATTTAGAAGTTATTCGATCATTGTGCAGAAAATCAGGTTGAGCAACAATTATTCGATAGAATAAGTAAGGTGAGATACATATGTATTTTAACATGTGTGTTTGTTTCGGAATTGAAATTATTGGAGTTCACAAAAGGGCCATATTGTTGATTAATATAACTTTTTAAAACAAACCCCTGTCGAAGTGAATCGAAGGTGCCAAGAATAAGAACCGTCCTATTAGCATAACTGAAGAGGTTAGGAGCAAAACGTTGTAAGTGACAAAAACCTAGTTTTAGAATATCGACTTTTAAGTTTTTTTCGACAATTTTTCAGTCTTCTTCGCTGCCGTTCTGCGTATATTTGTACCACTGTCCATATGGTTTACATACAACATGGGACAAGTAGGTGTAGTACAACAGTACGAATTATATTATTTTTCCAGATTTTTCCTATTAAACGGAAAAATCACCTCAAAATACCGTTGGAAAGCTTGAAAACAGTAGTTTTTTAGTACATTCAACTAAAAAATCGACCAAAATATCACCCATTTGCGTTTGGGCCGCTCATTTAAAAACCGGGGGAATTTTGAAAATTATAACGGGAAAACCGGGAAAAAAGCGGTAATTTCAAAATGGATTTTTAGTGGCTATACCCTGCAATATTCTCTAAGGATTCTTATTGAACACCTCGCCGAATGCACATCAGATTCTCCGCGGGATTCTAATCAGAATATATTCATTCATGGGACCTTCCTTAGCCTAGTGTTTAGAATCCGCGATTACAAAGCAAAGCCATGCTGAAGGTGTCTGGGTTCGATTCCCGGTCGGTCCAGGATCTTTTCATAATGGAAATTTCCTTGACTTCCCTGGATATAGAGTATCGTCGTACCTGCCACACAATATACACATGCAAAAATGGCAACTTTGGCAAAGAAAGCTCTCAGTTAATAACTGTGGAAGTGCTTATAAGAACACTAAACTGAGAAGCAGGCTCTGTCCAAATGAGGACGTAATGCCAAGAAAAAGTAGATATTCATGATTTTAATCAGAATTCTTCAAAATCACCGCAGGATTCTTGAGCTTGAGCTTGATTGGCCGCCCGTGGATGCTACTCCAGTATCGCCAGATCAGCTGCACTTACACAAGGAACCAACCGAATGACTGCTTGGGACTAACTGACACCCTCAGTGTATAAGTGCTGGTGATCTTCTATTTTTAGGCTATAATGGCGCCTGCCACTTCAGAATGCTGACCAATGTGGGGAAGGGGGAGGAAATGATGTTGCACTTATACTAGCCCACTGTAGACCGTGGAGTCCGACTGCATCTACGCCAGTTCATGCGGAGTGTATGGATTGGGGGAAAGGCAGAGAGGTTTGCTTTTGTGGTTAGCAGACTGCCTATGTATCAGGCGTAAGGAAAGGCATGAGCGTGGAAGAATGGAAGCGTTAGGGAAACAGTTTCTTGTCCGTCTCTGGTTCTAGCATTTGCTATGAACGAATAGTTTGAGTGTGATAGATTTAGAATGGAAGACAGAAGCAAGTGAGAGATATACAACTACAAAGTACGAGGAAAGGGATGGGCCTGGGATTGAAACCATGACCTTCTGCTTATGAAGCAGAAGCGGTAGCCATTAGACCACCAACCCCGTCTCTTCAAAATCATCGCAGGATTCATATCCAAACTCTCTCAGGATTCTGTTCAGAAGGATTCTCTAAGGATTCTCATCAAAATTCTTTCGATACTCTCTTCAGAATCTTCTCGTGCTTCTCATCAAAAATCATCTCTCGAGATGTTTGTCAGAATCTTCATAGAAATCAGACATCAAGATAATCCTCTCAAAGTGCTCCGGATAAAACCCGGGAATCACAAATGACCGGCAATAATACGGAAAGTATTAGAGAATTTGGAGAACACACCGGCAAAATATGTATTTCAAACATAAGCATACCGGTTTGCTTCAAATTCCTGTGCTATGGGCAAAACTTTTTTTTTATTCAGAAGGTGCACTCGTACTTCGCATCATGACTAATATTTTGTGAGCTAGTAGAAAGATAGTTGAGATGGTTAAGGAACAAGATCGTATACACACTTAAAAAAATTACGGATTACGGTGAAATTTCACCGTAATCTCAACAGCTGAAGCTTCGGTGAAAAATCACCGAACAATCTGTAAAATCTTTGAACGAAATCATAAAGAAAAATAAGAAAATGCCTCAGACCGGGGATCGAACTCCCGACCTACCGATCAGGAAGTAGGCTTGCTACCACTAGGCTAGCTTACACTGCTTGTTAGTGGTGTGCAAAAACTGCAACAAAAGGAAGCTCATGCCTGCCAGAGCGACTGTCACACGATTTCACAGAAGTTCGGTGAAAATAATGCTGTTACCGAACTCTTCGTTAGTATTTCACAGGGTTACAGTCAAATTGTTTGTTTCACGGATTTTTTCCGGTAAAATAATAGATTTCACGGATTTTCTCCGGTAAAATAGTTGATTTCACGGATTTTGTCGGTAAAATAGTGGATTTCACAGGAAAATCTGTAATTTTGTTGTTTACAGTTCAATTTCGGTGATTTATTTCACAGGATACTGCGATTTATTTTAAGTGTGTAAGGATTTCTA
Organism: Aedes aegypti; assembly: GCF_002204515.2. NCBI lineage: Eukaryota > Metazoa > Arthropoda > Insecta > Diptera > Culicidae > Aedes > Aedes aegypti. The sequence continues at coordinate 27,527,096 of NC_035108.1, read as the reverse complement.
GAATGGTACTTAGGGATTACTGGCAAGGTTCTTGGTGAGATACTTGTTAGATTTCCATTAAGATTCATGGCGCATTTTTAATAAGGTCTTTGCAGGAATCCTAAAGAGAATCGATTCAATAATTGAACAGTTTCTTGAAAGTTCTTCTTGGGTGATCTCTAAAAAGGTAGATTGCTAATAAGGTTTTTGGCAGATTCTAGAAACGATCCTCGGCTTGAAATTTGATTTCGCTTGAAATTCTTAGTAGATGCGTTGAGGTTGACAAACAGCTGAGCATAAAAAAATGAAAAAAAAAATTGGAGATTTACTGATATCCTACAGAGATTTGTCGAATTTCTGGGGTTATTGATTAAGCCTTGTCAGCATTACTTGTTTCTCCAACTAGTCCTCCATCTATGACAAAAATTTTATGAGATTTTGTATAGATTTCTGCAGATTAACAGCAAATTCTTCCAATCCTTCCAAGCAAATTTCTTGTATGATTATTGATGAATTCATGGCAAGATCTTTCACGGAAAAATAAATAGCAAGGTCCTCTGGATATTCTTGGCCAGGTTTTGTTAAGTTCTTGACGAGATTCTTGGTCAAATCATTGAAAGATCGCTTAGAAAATGCAATTTTGGATGTACACTACCCGTCATAAAAACGGACTCACTAAAATTAATATTGCAACACCCAGTTGAATATTGAATCACCCCCAAAAAGTTTAGCATCACCTCAAAATAGGTTGATTTACATTGCTATATCTCGAGATCCTTATGATATTCGTAGAATCGACCTTCAGCAAAGTTGTTCAGCGGATCAAGGACATACGGAAAGCAACCAGTTTGGTTCGTAATTTTGCCGCTAGGTGGTGTTATTGAGCATGTAAAATTGAGCATTTCAAACTAGTTCTAGCTTGTGATCCACAAGAGATAGAAAGTTCGAGTCTTCGGCAAAGTTGATCAGTAGGTCAAGGACATCCGGAAGACAAGCAGTTTGGTTTGCAATTTTGCAGCTATGTGGTACTAGGGACATGTAAAATGGAACATTTTAAGCAAGTTCTATCTTGTGATCTACATGAGATAGAAATATCGAGTCTTCGGCAATGTTATTTAGAAGCTCGAGGACATCCGAAAAGCAAATAGTTTGGTTCGAAATGTTGCCTGATGAGCATGTAAAATTGAGCGTGCTAAACTAGTTCTTGTGATCCACAAGAGATAGAAAGCCCGAGTCTTCGGGAAAGTTGTTCAGAGTGTCATGGACATCCGGAAAGCAGACGTTTTAATTAAAAAAAAATCCGGTCGGTGCCACTAGTAAGTAAATAAAAATAAAGATTTCAAGCGAGTTATATCTTCTGATCCAGATAAGATAGAAAATTATATTATTTAATCCCGGATCACTAGGAAATGAAGTGAATCAGGACAGAATCACTGGAATATGAAGTGAATCAGGCCTGAAATTATTGAATATGATGTCATACCTGAATCTTTTTAATATAAGGTGATTCTGACATGGTTAGTTAAAAATTAAGTAGACCAACCCTGGGTCTCTTGAAAATGAAGTGAAACAGTCTTAAATTATTTGAGTAAATGAATGAGTCAGACCTAAATCACTCAAAGATGGAGTGAATCAGTAATGATGTCCTCAGATATGAAGTAAATTAGCCCTGTATCTCTAGAAAATTCTTGCAATCGTACCTAAAACACTCGAACATAAAGTGAATCAGGCATGATTCACTTGAAAATAAAGTGAATCAGCCCTAAACTGCTTGACCATGCAGTGAATCACACCTGATCAACTGGAATATGCAGTAAAACAAAACTAAATTACCTGATTTTTTAGGTGAATCAGACCTGAGATATTTGAATATCAAGTATTTCATACCTGAAACAGGTGAATATGAAGTAATTCAGACCTAGATTACTTGAATGTTAAGTGAATCAGATCTAAAAAAATTGCATATGTAGTGAATCAATTATAAATCGCTGGAATATGAAGTGAATCAATCCTGAATTATTTAAATATTTAGTGAATCAGGTATGAATCACTTGAATACGGAGCGCATTGAATCACTTGGAAATGAATTATTTGAATATGAAGCAGGGTGTCTACTACCTGAAAAAAAAAACTGGAAAACGTGGAATTCTCAGGGAATTTTATTCAACCTGAAAAAAAAACTGGAATTCCCAGGGGATTTTGGCCACACTTAGGGAAATAATTTTGAAACAGTAATTCATGGTTGAACATGTTAACGATTAAGTATTTCGAAACTATTTATGCACACTTTATTTAATATAAAAAATTTCGGCTGCGCCGCTTAAAAATGTTGCTTGCGATTCCGTTCATTAATATACTTGGACGTTTTCCGTGAAATGCTTTCAAATAATTCACCATATATTTATCATAAAGTACTAAAATCATCCACTATTCAACAAGCTCATCTAGATTTGTTTTCACAGATCCCTCGAGGAAAAGCTTCAAGAAATATCCCAGTAATTCCAAGAGATTTGATCTGGAGTACTTTCAAAGATGTTCTCCAGAATTTTTTATAGAGTTCTCTTTACCAATTATCCCAGAAATTCACCCAGCGACTTTTCGAAGAACGCTTAGAGGAATTTCTCCAGATTGTGCTCCCGTATTTTCTTCATTTATTTCTTTGATTCATTTTTTCAAAATCTATCCTAAACTATACACTAATTCTTCAATCGCTATCTCCAGTTGTTGCTCTGAAGATTTTTCTAAAGATTCATATACAGAAATTTCTTCAAGAAAACCCACAAAGATTTATTCCATAGTTTTGAAGAAATTCGCTTAGATATTTTACTAAGGAATTCCACAAGAATTCCTACGCTTTTCATGTGAATTCCTTTAGAGTTACTTCCATGGTTACTTCCAGGAATTGCTCCAACTGTTTTTCGAGGTGGATTTCCCAATAAACTCAATCGTCGATTCATTATAAAGCTCCTATAGATTTTTTTCTAGGAGTTTCTTCAGCACTTCATCCAAACGTTTTCTAATGAATTTCTCGAATAAAATACCCTTGGAATCTTCTTAAGTTTATTCAAGGTTCTACACCAGTTAACACCACTGCAAATTTTCCAGTAATTACTCCGATCATTCTTATACAAACTTCCTTGGGAATTTCTTCCGATGTTATTATTGGAATTAGAATTCAGAAAAATCCTACGGGATAAGCTATGTGATTGGTTTTTGTTTTCAATATCCTAACCATTGATCTAGGAAATCATCTAAAACTTCCTCAAGTGTCCAGGAGTTCTTTCAGTTTCCTTGTTCATCAAGAGTTAGATTTAACCACAGAGAAACAGACGTAACACTTAGAACAAATCGCGATTAAAATCATAGTCGCGAAAACATGTACGCCCAATGCTAAAAACACTGTAGGTGGCCGATGGACCAACAGGTGGCGGTAGTGTGTAAACGTCAAACACGAACAAAAACGACGCGAGCGCTGCGGGTGGTTGATTGACCACCTACCATAAATTCGAATCGATCGTTAAAAAGTTGGTCGATGAATAGCAGTGAGAGTGTGACGTCTGTTTGTCTGTGATTTAACCTTACACAAGCTGCATCAGAGTTTACTTTAGGTTTTCTTCTAAAATATTACTCGTTCAGGTTTTTACCAAAGTTTTATTTAATAATGTCTGTAAAAGTTGAAATGTTAAATATATCCTGAAACTCAATGTTGTAGGGTATTCTAAGAAAGACCCAGAGGTGCTTTCTGGAGAAGATACTGTTTTTTAGATGTTCTAAACGGGTATTTTTAAGAGTGCCCAAAAGGAAGTGATGGAAAAATCACAGACAAACAGACGTCACACTCTCATCATTTACCATCGACCACCTTTTTAACGGTCGATTCAAAAATATGGTAGGTGGCCAATCCACCACCCGCAGCGCTCGCATCGTTTTTGTTCACGTTTGACGTTTACACAATACCGCCAACTGTTGGCCCGTCGGCCAAACACACTAATTTTAGCATTGGGCGTACATGTCCTCGCGACTATGATTTGGATCGAGATTTGTTCTAAGTGTTACGTCTGTTTGTCTGTGGAAAAATCATTGCATAAAAGTCTGGAGGTCTTTGTTGGAGAATCTTTGGAGGAATTCCTAATGAAATCTCTGAGGTGTTTTCTGTGTTTCTCCTTCGAAAAATCCATATTGTACTCTTGAGGTTTCTAACATGAAATTGTAGGGGGAATTGCTTGGGAAATAACCACCAAAGCACTAAAGAAATCTTTGTTTTTTGTTTAAGTATTTTGAAGCCTTTTAAGACCTACTGTTAGAAATGAATTCAAATTCATTCAAAAATTAATAATTCGATAATCACTAGTATTTCAGAGTTTTTCTTGAGCCTGAAATTATTTCTTAAGACCTGGAAAAAAACCTGAAAATATCAGGGAATTTCATTTCAGTAAACGAGTAGACACTCTGATTTGGAATGTCACGATTTTTAAACGATCAACAGGGGTTACCGATCGATTAGGTAACGTTCACTTAAAAGACATACACTAAAAGAAAACGGTTTAAGGTTTGTTGAAATACTAAATTTAGGTAGTCAAAAATCTCAAAGCTTCCAAACGTTTAAAACCTAAAGCTGTGTTGTAAGACGTTGTCTAATTGGACTTCCGTAAAATGAAAATTGCAAGAGAGAAAGACAATACAACGGAGATGACCTTTGTACCTCATGATGTCTACTCAGCGTGGTGTGTATACAAAATGCTATAGATGTTCCATAAATTCTAAAGGCAAATCTATGATAACACAGAGTAGTACTTTTTCAGTTTCAAAATCGTTTTGTAATTTTTCTCCAATTTTAGTTATTTCTATTACCTACGCAGTTTCGTTGTCTACGTCAATTTTATACATAGGGCTTAAACAAAATTGCTAATCTTCCTCCTTTCCCCAACGGCTAGATACAAATGCTACAGCTGCGAACCGCCCGACTGCGCCGACACGACGGCCCATGCCCACCTCTGCCAGAATGCGATCCAGTGCTGGAAGTCGCGAATCCGTGACCAGTACGGGCACGAGAGCGTATCCCGCGGCTGTACGACCACCCACGAGCAACTTCCCCTCTACTGCAATCCCAGCCTGATGAACAGCAGTGGACCGAAGAAACGGCACGCCTCCGGAACGTACAACATCGAGTGCTGCACCGGAGACTACTGCAACAACGGGACGTTCCCAGCGTTGCCACCGGTGGAGTATGGAAGTATGACGCTTGAATACGGTTTCTTAGAATTCAGAAGATTAATAATGGCTTCTTTTTATTTCGCAGATGAAGTGATGAAGCTAGAGAGCTCAACCTATGCACTGAAAATGACGGGGGCCATTCTGGGTCCGGTGACGATGCTGATCGTAGGCGCTACAATTGTTTGGTACTTCATGCGCCGATCGCACCACAAGCGACTAATGGCTTCCAGGAGTAAGCATGATCCGGAGACCTATTACGCCAGTGATGAAATTCTCAGGGCCACCAGTGCCGGGGACAGTACGCTTCGGGTGAGACATTATTTTGATGGATTAGGTAAGAAACAAGTATTGAATCAGACTTTTACATTTATAGGAATATCTTCAACACTCGGTTACGTCCGGTTCGGGTAGTGGTTTGCCGCTTTTGATTCAGCGTACACTGGCCCGGCAGGTGTCGCTGTGCGAGTGTATCGGTCGCGGTCGATACGGAGAGGTGTGGCGAGGCATCTGGCACGGGGAGAGCGTGGCCGTGAAAATATTTTTCTCGCGCGACGAGGACTCGTGGAAGCGCGAGACGGAGATCTACAGGTTTGTTCATAGTGGATTGAAAGTAGATGTTGAAGATTGTTGATTTTAGGACTAATCGCAGGTATCTTTTCAAAAAACTTGGTCATTATTTTATTGTTAGTCTCTATTTTCAATAGAAAGTTTCTCTTTCTAAAAAAATGGTCTCTTAAGTCACTTTCCTCAATTTCTCGATGGAATTGTCTTCTGATATAGTAGAAGACAGACAATGTTTTCTCAAATTTCTACCAAAATCGATCGTTTTTTCCTAACCCACTAGCGTTTAATGATTATGCTGATGTGTAGGTGTTCAACGTAACGGTAACACTCAGTGGCAATTCTCTAACCATGAATTTACATGTTCAAAGAATAAAAGCTCTTGAATTTCAACGACGAATTTGGAATTAATGAGTAGAGAATTGCTAGATAGGATAATTACATTACACTGGTAACACCATGAAAGGTTTAGCTTTGGCTTTGTCTAGCACACCTCCAAAAACTCCTATAGATCTTCCTACTAGAATTTCTAGCGTGGCATCTTGAAGAATCTCTCACTTTTCTTCAAATGTTCTGCACGAGGGTTTTGAGGGATTCATTCTGAATATTAGGAAGGATGTATATCATTTTCTAATTATTATAATGGAGTTTGTAGCAGGTGTTTTTTCATGCACTTGGTAATTATTTCAATGCATGTTTCTAAAAAGTTTCTATTTTTACTTGTATCCTTTGGGTCCTATAATGCGAATATGCTATGCTCCGGAATTCCTTCGCAGATTCCTCGAAGGAAACCTTGATGCCTTCTTTGAGTTACCATCAGTGCACCAAATTTCGTTAATATAATGTAAATTTTGAGTTCAAATATAGGTATATTAAAACAAATAACTATTGAGTCGATTCGTTCGATAACAATGTAACAGGTGTTCAATAAAAAATGAGAATTTTTCAGCCATATAGTAAAAACATTTTTTTTTACGATTCCAGTATTTTTTTTTATTAAAAACATAATATTTATTCTTCAATGAAAAAAAACGTCAATGAACATTGGAGAAAAAGCCCTGATCAGCCATACGACGCAAATTAGTCGCGCTGCTTTCATAAGAGCGTTGGACGGCATGTATTCCATCTTCCGAATACAATTCCGGATGCTCGTGGTCAACTGCTTCGTATCCTTGGCCCACCAATCATTTTTGTATACTATACTACTGAAGGAGCCGAAAAAATCCTCAATGGGACGGCATTTCCTTTCTTTTGACACGTATGTAAACCCGTAAAACCGTACAACACGCTCGCGGAGTGCTTACTGTTTCGACTCCATCTTCGATTGAACTGATAACACCCGAGAGCTATCTATTTTTATTGTTTGGAGAGACAAAAAAATACGCTCTCTACTTTAATTACAGAAAGGTATTGACATCTTTCTCATTTTCTCTTAAACACCCAATAGTAATTCTATCACAGGATGAGCTTCAGAATTATTTTTGTTCAGGAAAAATACACTTGACTTGAAGAACACTGTACGAGGATTTTCATGAGTCCCTCCAAAATATTATCCTGGGTGTATATCGATTTCTAATACTTATTTCAGAGTTGTTAGCAGCTTTCTTTTCAAAGATTGCGATTATTTTTAGTCTCTTGATAGTCTCTATTCAAAAGATGATCTCCATTTTTTTTCTTGAAAGAAGTACCACCTTTGGATCCTTTTACAGGAATATTCTACAAGTTCTTCCAGAACTTCTTCTCAGATTACTCGACGAATAGCTTCAAGAATTTTTCAAGTTATTTCGCCAGAATTGTTTGCCTGCAATACTTTCAAGTTCTCCTCCAAAAATTACTTCCTATATTCCTTTAGAGCTTCGTTCACCAATTCTCCCAGAAATTGCGTTTTTTGCAAGAGATTTTTTAGTGGAATTTATCCAGAATTTGCTCCTAAAATTTCTTGAGCACCTCTACGCCATTACCTAAAAGAATTTCCACAGGGATTGCTCTGAAAACTTTGTTGATTCTCACAGGAATTTTTCCACGAAATTCCATAAAGGTGTATGGTAGAGTTTTTGAATTATTTATTATCGGAATTTTTTCCCAGGAAACCATACAAATATTCCATCAAGATTGGCTACGCTGAATTTTCCAGTTATTCTTCCAGACATTTTTAAGAACACTTTCTTTCAAGAATTGCTCAAAAAAAAAACTCTTGGGATTATTCCAGCAAACCTTTGCAAAAACTGTTACAAATTCCTCAGTAAATTCGATCAGGAAATCCTCATGAGTGTCAACACAAATTTCTCTAGATATTTCTTTAGAATTTCATCCAGCAATTTCTCCTGCAGTCCTTCCTAGCATTCTTTGAATAATTTCCCAAATAAAATAGCATAGCATAGCATAGACTGACTGTACATGTCAATGGTTGCTCGACTGAACACAGAACTGACACTGACAGCAAATCTTCTTGGCGTCCCGAACAAGGGTGGAGGGCGGCTGTCAAATAGGAGTAAAATTGAAAAGCCGCCAACCTAAGTCCAGAATCAGTTTTAAGGCTTAACGCGGAAAAGTAAAAAAAAAATATTCGCAAAATTACAGGTAATCAATGCGCTTGAAAGATATTATTTGCAAGCAGTCATTTGCTACGTGCTATTGCAGTGCACTGTTGGCAATTTAATACGCAAATTCGGCTTAATTCCCAAAATGGATGTTTTCTAGAAAATTGATTACGCCTTCACCATTGTTTGGTCGTAATTTTGTATGGTTGTTTACTTTTTAGAACCAGCGACACGTTGGGGTAGCAGTAAAGAGCCGCCAGTTCCACCCTTGGTCCCGAAAACAAACCGTCTTGCTTGTGCCTTCCCAAATACCTACCCAGCAAGACGCTCCAAAACAGAAAAAAAAAAATTCTTCGGCGGCGAAACCACGCGCGAAACCGTGAGCAAAACCTATCTGACGACGCAAAACCGAACCGTCCTGCTTGGGCTTCACGAAGCACTACCCAGCAATACGCTCCACAACAGGAAAAAAATCTCCATCGACGAGAACTCAGGCGAAACCGTGAGCAAAATCTATCGGACGACGCAAAACCGAACTGTCCCGCTTGGGTTTCACGAAGCACTCTCTTTGAATAATTTCCTAAATAAAATCTCCATTAATTCTTCAAAAGTTTATTTAACGTTTCAAACCAGCAATTATTCCAGGTATTAAGGTGAAGATTAATCGAAGCCAAACTTCAAATTTTCAAGAGCACAAATCTCGAGAACCGTACACCTGCTTGAGCTGAAAACTTAATCGATTGGTCACCACCATCTAGTGACCAATCGATTAAGTTTTCAGCTTGAACAGATGTTTGGTTCCCCAGATTTGTGCTCCTGAAAATTTGATTTTGGTTTCGATTCACCTTCACCTTAAACCAATCATTCCTTCACACATTTCTTCAGGGATTTCGTCCTACGTTTTTTGAAGAAAACCCAGCATGATATTCGATTGTTTTCGAGGGATTCGATTCAAGAGATCCTTGCAGGAGTTTATCAGGATTTTTTCAGAAGTTTAATCAGAGTAGTATGGTATTTCGATTCCGTTGCATGCTTCTGTGGGGTGAGCGACGGAATCATGACCAATCGTGTTCGGTTCGCATTGTGCGAGTGTGAGAATATATTCGTGTCCAGCCGAGGATGAATTGCCAACTGGTATGGCCGCTCGTTTCATGCTTATTACCACACATTTTACAACGCAATGTTTATATAATTTTCAAGCAAACTATGGATGTTTCGTCCCTACAACTTTCGACATAAGCCTATTATTCCTATTTCAAGTAGGTTTAATATACATATACCTTTCTATTGTCGTCATTACTAAAAAATAACCTTTAAATACTTCGACAGTCCGAATGTAAACGTAATTTCTACCAATATGTACTATTATATTTTCATCGCGAGATACAAATTCTAAACTAGTTTTAAGTAAGAGTCTTATTTTTTCTCCTTATGCATGGTTCGCATCACCGAATGGTGATTTCCAGATATTTTCCTCCCTCACTCATCAACTCCCTTCCCGTGGTGATTGTGGAGATGCAGAGTTCTCGGTCTCTAGAAGCAACAATGACTACATACTAACATTCCTACCCCACCCAACTGACTGTAAGGACTTGGTCGACGATATTATTGATCAATAATATGAGAGCTGCTCAAATGAACACTTCGAGAGTAAGCAGATAGTCCCATCCCTCATTCATTTGGATCGCAATGCAATTCCTACCAGTTTCGATCAATCATGAAGTAGCAACCTTCTAGCAGAGTCTATGCTATGCTAGTTTTCCAGAAGTTAAAACAAAGATATCTAAAAAAATATATTTTCCTAAAATCTTTTATTTTTTATTTTTCTAAAAGCTCAATAGTTCATCCAATAATTATGAAAAAAATTAGGGTGGGTAATGTCTATTACATTACCGCGGGGTTGACGTAGAACTACGATGATTAATAATTTGATTTGTCATGTGTATGAATTTGCAAGTGTACTAGTTTTGTGTTGTTATTGATCGGATGAAGTTTTCAGAAGTTAACTATTTTTGGACTCATTTTGGTAGTCCTGAAAAGAACCATTTGTCGTTCTGTGGTTCCGAGAACCAGTGTTTGGTGTTCCAGGAATAATGCCAGATGATTGAATTTGTTTGTTTGATCGTTGCTTCCTTGTGTTGCTTGGTTGGGTGATCGGTTTCTGGCTCCAGCTGTAGTTCGCCAAACTCCTCCAGTAGATTAGATGTTTGATAGCTCAGGTGCTTCGATAGTAAGAATCGATAGAATCGGTCCAGTGCTTTGGTTTGTAGCAATATCCATTGCATGAGCATTTAGGCTCTGTACATTGATACTCATCAATATGCAGGCTTGGCCGCTATGATCCAGTATTTCTCGCAGTTCGTCTCAAAGCGTCACTAATCGATGATTGCCTAAGCGCTGCAGCTCATTCCTCAAGTCAACCCTCTTGGGAGAATTGCTGCCTTTGGCATGATGGAACTTAAAAATATTGGAAGAGTTTGTCAAAAATAGTCCTTGCAGTGAAGTAACCCGCGACAAACAAACATATACCAATTGCTGATCCTGGCTTTTGTCATAGTCGTACACGACCTCGGGGAAAGTTCCACCTTGCGACTTATGAACAGTAAAAGCACAGGCACTAACCATCGGCAACTGAATGCGTTTGCAGTTGATTATGCCGCACAGTTTGAAAGTAAAATAAAAATTCTCTATACAGGAGTGAAATTGGAATTTCAAAACCAAGAGCCTTACGTTGGCATGAAATATTTTGAACTCTTATAACTGTTTGCTGGTTTAATGAAATTCCTTGAATGGCACCTCAATTGAAAGACAAGACATCAAAGGGTCATGTCGTTTACTTACTGAATCCCACATACCTGTCCAAATAGTTTAATAACTGTTTTAAAACAGAACGTTGATTTCAAGCAAATTTATAAATAGGGGTGCTAGAGAAAATTTTACGTCATTTGCTTTCCATTCTCCGCTTGGATCGCATCTCAGCAGGCAACAGATCGTCTTGCTCTGACCGGGCGTGCTTCTCAGGCACAGACATCGATAGCGAAGGCCTCTCCGTTTGTCTTGCTTCGCTCAAATCAAACTGTCGAGCGAGCGAAAGAAGATGCCGTCCGAAGCCAAAGTCATCACCGCTGCCGCCGCCAAGAAGAAGAAGAAGAAGAAGAAGAAGAAGAGGAAGCAGTCCACAGGAAAATTTGCGGTCGAACTGTGAACACGGTCGGGCAAGTCATTCTCGCTTTGTGCTTCACCGCTTGTTTACGTTCACCCAGCCATCGTCATCGCCGCCATCATCAGATTTCGACTTAAGCCCGGTGATCCACTACCTGTTACTGTTGTGCGCCATCCACGCCACGAAACTTTCGGTTCGTCGTATAAGCAAATATGCTCAAATTTATACATTTGAGTTGAGGATTCCCCGTTTGACCATGGCAATCAACTGATAACATCCCGCAGTGTTATTTATCTGTAAGAGCATCAAAGCTAACAAAGCCATCGGCCCTTTTCAGGGCCATCAAATTAGTGGAAAAGAGTTAAAAGAGAAATATTTCCGACTTTATATATGACTTCTTATATTCCTAAATCAATTTCACAGCTACATACAAAATTTCATTTGTCATGAATAATTTATGACTCAACCATTTGAGATTGTACTCGCGGACGCTGCTGCAGTGCGTCGGGGTGAGTGCTCAACATTCCACAACGATTGTAAAATAGAGTGCCATTTCCAACAGCGTCTTTGATGTTCCATATTTTTCCATGTAACAAAATTGCGACATATTAAGAATGCTTTTGAAAAGACATTCTCATTGAACAATTGTAATAATTTTGGCACCCATGGATCAGAAATTTACCGTCATAATAAAGAAAACGATTGATTATCAATAGCTCGTATTGAATATTTAGTTAATATCAACCCTTCCAGCAATTCATGTTCGACCAATTTCTCACGCAGTAGCATTCTCCGCAATTATTGGCACATACCCATTTCCCAGATTGGTCGATAAGAAAGCGAAGAGCACAAAAGGGAGGAGCATCATCTGCTATTCTGAGGTTATAAAACATGCTTCCTTCGTCGGATCCAGTTTCATTCCAATTCCGCTCTCAAGCTGGTAAGAGCTCCTCCGAACTTCCTCAGCAAGAAGTACCTCGATGCTAGAAATCTGCTGAGCTGTCAATCTTCAAGCTGCCAATCCAGCATCTGGTTTGTGAAATCGCTCAAGATTTCTAGGTTGACCGATCCGCGCTTCTAGATTTCGACTCGTGGTAAACTCGTGGTCACAGCATCCAAGCTCAATCGGCCCATTTCAGGGCCAACATACGTTCATAAAAGGGTTTATTGGATGATATTTACTGATTTATCTATAATGATCTAAATATCGCGGTATACTACAATTTGGTTCACATAATTTACCCCACATAATTACATGAATTTGAGAATTTACCGCTGCAGCGCCGTCGGACCGTAATAACATCATACTACTTAGCATTGTATGGTATTTCTAACAGCATCGTTGATTTATTATATAATGGGGGAACACTTCCTAAATTCTCGTGTATGGATATTGGAAAATGTATTAAAATTGCGACAGATTTTAAATACTGTTCAACAAACTTTTTCCTGACCCATTGTAATGAGCAACTATTGATCTGAATTTTTTCTACATGTTAGTCTATTGCAAATGTCATAGTATATAAATCAGAACACATTGAACATTGATCAGAAATATTTAAAATTTGCACGAAACCAAAACATGCGTGATTTTAATTAATTGTAAGCTATTAAAATAATGTTGATATTTTTACTGTCCATACGAACGCGCATGTGAATTTTCCAAGGTATGTAAATCCCTAACCAAGACATCAACTTCATGTATCTTATCGTAGATTGGTCAATCAGAAGAAGGCGAAGAATACGAAAGGGGGGAGCATCGTCTGCAATTCAAATTATGTAAAACATACTATCTTCGACAGATTCGGTTCATTTAAGGGACGAATGACCTTCGGATTAAAATCCCTCTGTAACAACAGCTGGATTCGGTTCATTTCATTTACACTTTCGAGCTAGTAAGAACTTCTCGTGATAAACACAGTATAGCTAGTAATATTTCTTAATGTGCTTACCACATACTAGCTATAGTCTCTTAATTCATCTCGTAGCATGTTCCGAGAACGCTGCTGCAGTGCCGTCGGGATGCAATTACAGCATAATGCTCATCTTATACGTCCCTTGCCAAGACATCAATTTCATATAGCCTATTTCTCAGATTAACGCAATAGACAACATGTAGAAAAATCAATTCAGATCAATAGTTGCTCATTACAATTGATCAAGAAACAGTTTATTGAATAGTATTTAAAATTTGTCGCAATTTTAATACATTTTCCAATTTCCGTACTCGAGATTTTTGGAAGCGGGGGCCATGACTGGTCCTGGCTGGAAATATTCGTGGGGAGAAACTCGACCCTTTGCTGCAGGAATTTCATTAACAACTCTTTGGTAAAGCAGAAATTTTCCGAGGAAAAGTCTGCTAAAAGTGAACTTTTTCAAAACAACTCTTATTGATTGGAATATTTATCAACAACTCTTTGTTAAGTAAAATCATCCTAAATAACTCTTTGCTCCATCGCCAAACCAAACCATTTCATTGAATTCATCAACTACAAGAATATGAATGGTAAGGAGAGGCAGATGGTGTATATTTCGCTGGCGTTACTTTCCAACAGGTCGCCGGTTGGCGCTGACTACTAATCCGTCCACTGAATGATTTTCAGTTGTTGCTTTCGCTTCGTTGCTCTCTGGTTCCGTTCGTTACTTGCACACTGCTGTGGCTTTCACGCGCTCTTCTTTGCTGCTCCGCTGCTTGATCCGTTCGTTATGCCGTTCGATTTGTGAATGAGCTGGGAGCAGAACAACCAGTGGTTTTATTTGCTCGAGCTCCGTTCACCGATGGCGAGTGGTGGGGTTCTCACTTGGTTGTTTCGTCACTCCGTTCGCTACTCGCACGCGATTGGTTATTGCTTTCGCGTTATTTTCGTTGATGATTCTTCGCTGAGAAAAAAAAAACTGCAACTCTTTTGATTTTTCATGCAAAATAACCAACTTTGATAAATCATATCTCAGTCATTTATGAACCGATTTGAATGAAATTTTCACAGAATATCAGACATAACTTAAATTTTAACATATATTTTTGAGTGTTTTTTTCCAATCACACGTTGAAAAGCAGTAACGGTTTGACTAAAGTGAATTTTTTGACGATTTTTTATAATTGACATAACTAAACAGCAAAGTTGTAGATTTTGACGAGATGAATAAGTTTGCTGAAGACAGTTTTTGTGTAAGGCTATCAGAATTTAAGATAAAAAGTTTTGAATTTTTCGTCGAAAATTACAGTTTAGTCAAACCGTTATTACTTAAAAACTTGTAATTGGAAAAATTATTCAAAAATATATGTTTAAACTCAAGTTACATCTGATGTTCTGTGAATGTTTCATTGGACCATATTTCCATAAATAACTGAGATCTAACTTACCAAAGTTGGTCATTTTGTATGGAAAATCGAAAAAGTTGCAAATGCATGTGAATAAGTTGGGGCCTTCCTTAGCCGAGTGGTTTGGTTAGAGTCCGCGGCTACAAAGCAAAGCCATGCTGAAGATGCCTGGGTTCGATTCCCGGTCGGTCCAGGATCTTTTCGTAATGGAAATTTCCTTGAATTCCCTGGGCATAGAGTATAATCGTACCTGCCACACGATATACGATTGCAAAAATGGAAACTTTGGCAAAGAAAGCTCTCAGTTAATAATTGTGGAAGTATCATAAGAACACTAAGCTGAGAAGCAGGCTCTGTCCCAGTGAGGACGTTAATGCCAAGAAGAAAAATGGGTGCCAAAATTATTACAATTGTTCAATGAGAATGACTTTTCAAAAGCATTCTAAATATGTCGCAATTTTGTTACATGGGATAATTTTCCTAATCAAAGTGTTCCCATAAAATATGGAACATAAGAGGCGCTGATGGAAAAGCCACTCTATTTTATAATCGTTGAGCACTCACCCGAAGGCACTGCAGCAGCGTCCGCGAGTAAAATCTCAAATGGTTGAGTCATAAATTATTCATGACAAATGAAATGTTGTATGAAGCCGTGTGAAATTGATTTAGTAATATTAGAAGTTATAAATAAAGTCGGAAATATTTCTCTTTTAACTCTTTTCCACAAATTTGATGGCTCTGAAAAGAACCGATGGCTTTGTAAGCTTCGATGTTGTTACGGATAAATAACACTGCTCGGACCAGCAAAACTCAGGGGGCTTCTGGTATTTGCCCCTAACGGGATTGCTTCTTGACCACCAATGAGGATTTCATCACGAGTCGAAATTTTGAAGCGCGGGTTAACAGCTCCTCGGCCGATGAAATTTGCGGCGGCGATGTCGATGGCTGGGTGAACGCAAACAAGCGGTGAACCACAAAGCGAGAATGACTCACCCGACCGTGTTCACAGTTCGACCGCAAATTCACCTGTGGACTGCTTCCTCTTCTTCTTCTAGGCGACGGCAGCGGTGATGGCTTTAGCTTCGGACGGCATCTTCTCTCGCTCGCTCGACAGTTTGATTTGAGCGAAGCAAGACAAACGGGGGCGTCCTTCGCTATCGATGTCTGTTCCTGAGAAGCACGCCCGGTCAGAGCAAGCCGATCTGTCGCCTGCTGAGATGCGAGCCAATCGGAGAGTGAAAAGCAAATGACGTCAAATTTTCTCTAGCCACCCCTATTTATAGATTTGTTTGAAATCAACGTTCTCTTTTAAAACAGTTATTAAACTATTTGGACAGGTATGTGGGATTCAGTAAGTAAACGACATGAAGCTTTGATGTCTTATCTTTCGATTGAGGTGCTAATCAAGAAATTTCGTTAAGCCAGCGAAAAGTTATAAACGTTCAAAATATTTCATGCCAGCGTAACGCTCTCGGTTTTGAAATTCCAATTTCACTCCTGTATAGAGAAGAAAGACGTACTTCTACGTCAAAATTTCTTAGTTGATCCCTAATATTTCCCTGAACAAATTCTTGGAGAAAATATTTTTGAATTGGCTTGAATATTTTTTTTTTTTCAAAAAATTCCTAGATGCCTTCCTGAAAGAGATTTTGAAAGATTTTCCAGAGTAGTTTATTAAGGTATGCTTAGAAGAACACGTGGTTGACATCCTACAAAAATTCGGATCCTTAATGGAGAAAACTGGTAGAAATTTATGCAAGCAACTCTGGAAAAAATAATAATTCAATTCTCGAAGATGTCTCATTCGATAATCTTGGAGGAAATCCTAGGAAACCGATTAAAGCATCGCTGGGCAAATTTCAGAAGAAAGACTTTCTTGAGATAGTTCTGAAAAAAAACTATGGAGAACCTTCTGGTGGATTCTTTGGCGCAAATTCTAGGGTAATCCTTATTAAAAACAGGGGAATCCATACCTTTAAGCACGAAATTATTGAAGTTCGTTTATTCGCTGCCGAACCTGTTATTTAAGCAAAATACTAATTGAATCCTTCAAAAAGTTCTCAAGAAACCAGACGTATCATCAAAGATCCTTGCAGGAGTTCAATCCCGCGGGAGTTAATCATGTTTTCTCAAGAAGTTTTCTCAAATACAGAAATGCTTCATGGATTAGTATTTTCAGAATTTTTCCAATAATTTCAGGAATGAAGAAATTTGTGAAGATAGCCCAGGAAAATTATCTTCGAGAATTGTTGAGGATATCATTATAGAAATTCCTGTTCGAAATCTTGAAGAATTACTGAACGAAAATTCTAGAGATCGAGATCTATGGAAGGATATTTATTATGGGATACAATTTTGGTAAGCTGAGATGTTTATTGAGAAGTTTTAGAAAGAATCTATGAAGAAATCTCTGGAGTAATTTCTGAAGAAATCGTTCGAAAAATTATTGGTTGTATTCTGAAAGGTATCCTTAACGATAATCTGGAATGAGTTCCTAGTGAAGAATTGTAAATACCTAATACCAGATGGATTTTTTTTTTATTTCTTGGTTTATTTGGTCTTCGACTTAAATAAAAATACATAACACAGACTTCAACTCCGTAAAATCCGTAATCCTAAATCTATAATAAAATCGTACAAGTGATGCACATTATTGAACATTTCACAGCACACATCTAGCGGATTATTTTGCCCATATAACGTTCGATGAGCAGCGTGTCGGAATAGTGCAGTTCTTCGTAGAATTTTGAGTAAATTTTTGAATAAATCACGAAGGAGTCCTAAAATAATAACGTGCATGATGTCGCAAGGAATGACCAAGGAAATTCTTTGAAATTTTTCTTAGAAAATTCATCTCTAGTTCTCTTGAAAAAAAAAAACTTATAAAATTGCTCTTTGAATACCCTCTGGTTCCTGTTAACCTCTAATACCCAAACCAAAGACCCGAAGACGGAGTACACTTTTGAATTTTGTGTATTTTTTCGTAGCTCGGAAATTAAAATGATTGAGTTTTGGCTTAAACCTCGTCTCATAACACGCATATAAGGAAAGCTTTTTTAAGGCTTTTGAATCTTTTTTGTGTTTTTGAAAAAAATGTTTGAAAATGCATTTTTTAAACCTACAAATGCTTGAGATTCATTTAAAGTGTAAAACAATAAATTGGTTTATGGACAAAAGGTCGAAAGACAAAACGTCGAAAATAATTTAACAACTACCGAAAAGCTAAACATTACATATAATTTGCAATTGGATTAGATGGACAAATTGATGTGAAGATTTGCGAAAAAGTTACACGTCTTCTCAGTGAGGATCGAACTCACGACTCCCCGATCTCTAGTTGGGGCGCGTTACCACTACGCCATGATAAGACTCATGAACGCAGAAGTTAACCTGAATTCGATTTCAGCTCAATAATCACGTGGTCCTCTTTCGCAAAGTGCACCTCTTTCGGAAGAATTAGATGCCCATCCAAACACAACGCTTTCTATATATATTTAATGCCTAGCCCGAGAGCGCATTGTTTTTAGGTATAGGAATAGCACACTACACTAGCCAGCAACTGCGCTGGCTGAGGTATCTATTGTGTGGGCTTCCAATGGGTCGCAACGTTCTCAAACGACCGGTTACGGAGCATGAGTCCGTTGCTCGATAAATACTTGTTTATAATTATGAATCGTGGTTTACGGCTAACCAGCCGAGTGGAAGTTTAACAACTACCGAAAAGCTAAACATTACATATAATTTGCAATTGGATTAGATGGACAAATTGATGTGAAGATTTGCGAAAAAGTTACACGTCTTCTCAGTGAGGATCGAACTCACGACTCCCCGATCTCTAGTTGGGGCGCGTTACCACTACGCCAGTTGTTAAACTTCCACTCGGCTGGTTAGCCGTAAACCACGATTCATAATTATAAACAAGAAAATAATTTGCTTAGTGGGAAAATTTTCCTTCTTTGAAAATAAATTTTCGCCCTTTTCCTTTCGACCTTTTGTCTTTCGGCCTTTTGTCATAGATTCCAATAAATCGAATCTGTTATATTTTTCTACAATCAACTTATCACAGAAAAAGAGCCTGGTTTTAAATAATTTGGAATTTGTTTTTTTTTTCGTTAGTTACACGGAAAATAAAATATGTTCTAGAAATAAATTAAAATTTAATGCCTTCAAAAGTATTTTTTTTATCATTGTCAAAAAATCAGTAACTAGGAGAAGGTTCAAGAAAAAATGAAAAAGGATAGGGATGTTCGAAAATAAAAAAAAATAAATCAAAAACCAAAATTAATAAATTTGCGAAAAAAATAAATGAATAATTGCGCACAACGTGTTTAGAACGATTTTAGATAACGAAAAATGGTATTTAGATCGAAAATAGTTGATTAATTCTCTTTTTCTTTCTTTGGTACCTGATTGGCCTATTTTAGGTTTGTTTTAGGTCTTTTGTTTTCAAACATGTGGTCTCTAAAGTTCCTATTTTTAACACTCATTCTATCTGATTGATTTGATACTTAAACCTACAGTTCTGTAATTTTCATGTGAAACTTTTCCAGTACGGTACTGCTGCGGCACGAGAACATTCTCGGCTACATTGGGTCGGACATGACCTCGCGGAATTCGTGCACCCAGCTTTGGCTTATCACGCACTATTACCCGCTGGGATCGCTGTTTGATCATCTGAACCGGACTGCCTTGAGCCATCACCAGATGGCGACGATTTGCCTTTCAATTGCCAACGGTTTGGTGCATCTGCACACAGAAATCTTCGGCACGGAAGTGGGTATCGTTCCAGGCGCTGACTTTTATATAGAATAGTTCAGGATCTAATCGATTTCTACTTTTTGAAGGGTAAACCGGCAATCGCTCATCGTGACCTGAAAACGAAGAATATCCTTGTGCGCATCAACGGATCGTGTGTGATAGCCGACTTTGGCCTTGCCGTGACGCACAGTCAGACGACTAACAAGATCGACATGGGTAATACGGCTCGAGTCGGAACCAAGCGTTACATGGCACCGGAAGTGCTGGATGAGAGGTGAGTTATGAAGACACTGTCGTCAAAATGCACGGAGTTCAAATCGATTTTTTTTTTCCATTTCCAGCATAAACATGGAATGCTTCGAGTCCCTACGCAAGGCAGACATCTACGCGATCGGACTGATGTTCTGGGAGATCTGCAGGCGCACTCTGTCGAATGGCATCGCCGAGGACTATAAGGTTCCGTTTTACGACTGCGTCACGTCCGATCCGAGCTTCGAAGAGATGCGAAAGGTGGTCTGTGGCGATAACTATCGACCATCGATACCAAATCGCTGGGTTTCGGATCCGGTAAGTTTCCGAGTTCCACCAACCTCAAAATACACTACTAACTTTTGGTATCACCTCTAGCTCCTGTCCGGCATGGCCAAATTGATGCGCGAGTGCTGGCACGCCAACTCGAATGTGCGTCTGCCGGCGCTGCGGATAAAGAAGACGCTACTGAAGTTGGCCAGTTTGGACGAAACGGTCAAGCTCAACTACGACGGGGAGATCTGCGTTTGATGGCTGCTGCCCTGTCGCTATCCGGGACAAGGTGATGGCGCTTCATCTACAGCGAAATCAAGGTATCAAATGAGACAACAACAATATCACTTTTCGGGGTTTGGATGTAGGTTCTTGGGTATGGTTGGTTTGTGCCTGTTGAGTGCAAAAGTCCGTTTGAATGTGCGACTATGTGTGAATGCGTTCAAACATTTCAATCGTGTACATATTTTGTGTGTATAATCTAATGACTGTACTAGACTAGAACTGTTAATTTTACGAACCATTTTTGAATTGTCCCGTCGGTCCCCTTCATCAGCTTTAAATTGAGTATCGAATTGCGTTTTTATCACTACTTTATTTTCGTTCGTAGAAAGTTACGACGTTTTTCATTTCATTTAATTTTAGGACATATGTTTTGATGAGTTATCATCATAAAACCCAAAAAATATAATATCAAACAATGTTCAGTATTATTAACTGAATATATATTGTTAAATACGACAATGCAAACTGTAATCAGATTCAATACGATGCAAATCTAACACCCCAAACAAAGATAGAACTATTTACACTTTTGCGTGAGGAATCGAAAAACAGGTCAACGTTATACCCTTTCTGGAACGGTTTTACACTTTCTTTCTATTTGTTCAGTTGGGACAAATTCACATCCAAATTAAGTGCCATTTAGTAAACATTTTTTCCCGAGCATGAAAGGAAGAGATAAGATTCTCTAGGGTTAGTCTAATATTTTGGAAATAAGCTCATTTATTCATTGATTTTGTGTAAATATTTCCTCTACCTTTGATTTCTATACTACTTTTATGCGAGATTTGTTGGGTGAATAGGAGTGATTCGAGAAGAACACAAGAAATGTACGGCATTTCTCGACTTTGAGAATCGTGCTAGATGCAAGAAACTGATTCGAGAATTAGTTTCGATTTATTAGATTAGTTGAGTTCTATTATTTTCAAGCAATAAAATCAATATAAAGGATAGATAGTTTGTAACGAAAGCGGTTGTGGTTGAAGTTGATTTGATCCGAACATCCATGTCTGCATGCTCAGACCGACGGCTAAAATACGAAAACGGCTAAGGATCGATGGGTTTCGTCATCTTCAAGAGTATGGCCGTTGTACATATTTTGGTCACACCCTCCCGTATCGATACATCTGGAAGTCATCGATGGAGTACACTTATTTTTTAATATAACCGACGTCAGAACCTATTGTAATGATAAACTGCATCCAAAACGATGAGTCATCAACTATGTATGGTACCGACGCCCGCCTCGGTGCAATCTAGTGCGACTGGAACAACCAGATGTCGCCAATGTACTTATGCGCATCATCTTGCTGCAGTAGCGTTTGTGGATGAGGGTGAGATCAATCCTTTTGAGGATGACACAGTCGAAAGCATCGTTGGATACATGGAACCGAAGGTCACGAAACGATTGGTTCCACGAGGAGTGTCAGGAGGATATTGTCGAGAAGGAAGCTGCGAGGGCTGAAATGCTGCAGCACAGTACCCGACCAAAGGTGAATCAATATAGCAGAAACAGAAAAACTGCCTGTTCATGAAAAAACGGTGTGTCAAGATGAAGTTGCTGTGCCGTTCTTAAGAATCGCGGAAAACTATCAGACGCTCAACCCATTCTGCAAAGGCTCCAAGATGCGAGCCGAAATGTAATGACGAGTGCATTTTGTCGGACGGACGCGACGTAATCGAAAGGTGGGTGCAGCACTTTGATGAACACATGTATGGTACGATGAAAAGTCATTAAAATTGCCAGAACGAAAATATCCTGTACTGTACCATGAATTGGATGTAGACATTATTAACGGGACTATCACAAAAGGCAGAATTCGTACTAACATACCACAAAAGGCCGAATAAGAAAAGACCGAACTAAAGTTGAAATTTACAAATGAGGCTTGATTATGAAAAGTCTATGAACGGACATGCGATCATGTCAGCAAATAGTGCAAAATTTCATACGACGAAGCCGCATTGAGGATGGAGGAACTGAGGCAGAAGAAGGCCGCTTTTGGTAAGAAGAAAAAACCTTTTGCAGTACGTGCTACTTTCGAACTTGAGCTTTAACTACATATGGGTAGCAGTTAGATGTCAACTGATGCTGCACGTAATGAAAATCCATTCAGAGTGCAGCGTAAAATTAATAAAATCATGCGTATATAGAGAGAATGTCAAATTTGTCGCTTATTTACTCGACAAAATCGCGTAATCGAGCATGGACGCAAATTCATGTAGGTTATGTAATTTTCTGAGGCCCAGATAGACGTAGCGGTAAACGCGCATCTATTGAGCAAGACTAAGCTGAGGGTCGTGGTTTCGAATCCCACCGGTCGAGGAACTTTTCGGGTTGGAAATTTTCTCGACATGTCAGGGCATAGAGTATCTTCGTACCTGCCACACGATATACACATTATTATTATTATCTTTATTATCGAGACTTTCAGCCGGAGGCATCTACACATGCAAAAATGGTCAATTGGCATAGAAAGCTCTCAGCTAATAACTGTGGAAGTGCTCATAAGAACACTAAGCTGAGAAGCAGGCTTTGTCCCAGTTGGGACGTAACACCAGAAAGAAGAATATGTAATTTTCTGAGAATTTTGGAATTTTAGCTCGTCCTCCATGTAGCGGAAGTTCTCAACAATTCACTATTTTGCACTCACACGCGGAAAGAAGCTAAATTTTTCTCGGAAAAAAACTACATAAAAACGTTTGAAACATAATTTTAAACTCGATGCAAAACGGCATAATCGGTGTAGGAGTAAACTACAAGCGATAAACAAACTGGCGAATCTGACAGATGACTTTTCAATTGGACGCAGCCATTGGGCGTAACCGTAATAGGCCTATTCACATGACGTTCCAAAACAGCTGATCGGGAAGCTCTTTGACAGTTCTTCTATGAAAATGACAGCCTCGTGTATGCACCGGTCCTCCACCGATGTAAACAAATGCATAGACGGACCTGTCACATGAAAAGGCCTATTATGATTTTCGAAGGACGAATATTCTGAAGGGCGCAATTAGAGCGATGTTTTGAAAAGGGCTAGGCGATATATTTCTACAATTAATGTGGTAAAATGATTGTAATTAAATGTGATTATTGTTGAAATGAAAGATCAATTGATGATCAATATGATTAAAATAAATGCGGGTTGTATAGTATGGATAAGAAATAGAGAAATGATTTCTTGTGCGGAAATTTCAATTAACGATTTCTCATTTTGTCATCGATGTTAATTTCGCTGTTTTGAAAAAAGTGCACAGAAATGTAGGTATTGAGTTGGCTATTCTAGTACTTCATGATCCCAAAAAAAGTTATTTTACTTGGAAGTCCTACGTCTTTATTTCGTCTTTTGCTAAACGGTGAAAATTTTGCAGGCATTTCGCTCACAAACACTGAAACGTGCCACTGTTTGCCAAACTGTTCAACAACAGTTATATATGGTAAAATGCATTTGGTTTTATGTATTGTGACGATAAATTCAACAACAATTTCTCAGAAGTCATAATTTTACTATTTCTCGGGGATTTGAATTTCCGTATAAATTTACATAGTCTGCACAGTATCTTAGACTGTTAGTGTTTGGCCTGGACTACGCAAAACCATTTTATAAATCTTAAATCTCAAACCGAAGAAAGCAACTGTTTATTATATACTAACCTATCAGATAAAAGTGATGAATTGTTCTGAATGTATGGCGAATTGTGATTTTCTATGCGGGTAAATCGCACACCAGTAAAAACGTTTAGAGGTAATATTGTAAAGCACTATGAGCGAATAAGATTGTACCTAAACGTACCCAGACTTTAATAAAGGTGTTAAGCTGGTAGTAATTGTGATAACCGATACTCGCCGGCTCAATTTCGGGAGATTTGTTTTTTCGCGTGCGTTCGTCGCAAAATCCGTTAACAAACTGAACATCCAGCCGAACATTATTCAACCTCAGAACAGCTTCGAAAAAGACACCCATACATACTCATCCCGCACCAACCATCAGCGCTGTTTCATTCGCACTCATCTGCCGAAAATCTTTCATTTTCTCTCACTTTATCATTCACGGTCATGCATACAGGGACAGCGTTTGACTTAACGCGCAGCTCATTCTCATTTTTACCAATACAAACGAAGGCTACGTCGATTGATATCGAAAAGCATTTGCCAGATGCAAAGCTCATCATGAGCTATTAACATTTGAAAACACTGAAACAAACAAGACTATCATTTTTACCTTTTCAGAAATGTACGAGAAAATACGTTTTATCCAAATCTCGTAACGCAGACTCTGTACACCACAGTAATATCCGTCAGTAGTATGATGTGTAATAGCCAAAGGTTGAAATAACAACACTTTCTATTTGAGGGATTCCACGGAGGCATGCAAGTCGATTCTGATCGACCATTTCAAAAATATCTGAAACTTTGCACAGTTTTTCAGTTCCATCTAAATCGTCATTTTCCGATATCAAATCTTCAAGTTGAGTCACGACTAACTTTTCAAAAGGGTGTATGTGAAAATGGTTCAAAAATATTCAAAAAGGTGCACAGCAAAAACGGATCGAACGACAGACTTTAGACAACTAAAGAAATAAAGTTAGACAACTAAATAAAGATTACAAAAAAAAATACACACAATAAAAAAAAAATTTTTTTTTGCATTAAAAAACATCATTTTTGTCACAAAAACTCAAATATCTCAAAACCCTATCGGAATACCAACGTAATTTTTTGAGGGAAAACGGTCCATTATATTAGCTATCTACCATAAAAATTTGGTGATGGTAAGCCAATAAACAAAAAAGTTATGACATTTCAAATATTTCACAAATTTGACACTTAGTGAAATTTTTTTTTTTCATTGTTAATTTTTTTTAGGACCGCAGTTTGTTGCTGAATTTTTTGTTAAGGGTACCACATGAGGTTGACAAGTTGTTTTCATGATATTTTATTTAATTATTCATAACTATTATACCATCTATTAGAAAGTTAGACGCGATCCAGTGTTGTGATCTAAAGTCTTGATAGTGTCATATTTTTTATTGTACGTAACTGAAGAAAAATTCTCTCAATAGTGTTGAAACCTTTTGATAAAAGAAACCTATAAGAAATCTAATATTGAAGACAAAAGCTACAAAAAAAAGTTTTCTATACAGGTATACGACTAGTTTACCTGCAAAAAGTTTACCTCGTAGAGAACAAGGCGGGTCTATACCCAGGTGATCTAGTATACGTAAAGCAGGTCGGTTTTCTCGGCGCTGGTTTTCTCCACAAAGTTAAAATCTGATTACACCTGGGTATAGACCCGCCTTGGTAGAGAATAGACTTTATTAATCATATTTGGGAGAAAGCGAGTAACTTCAACAACATCAAAAACATGATAGGTACATACCATGAACAAACTCACGAAAAAGCTAAAAATATACTACCACTATGGTTATAAAAGATTTAATTGTAAAATTTTTCTTCAGTCAAGTAAACGACACCAAACTAGTCAGTAAAAACTTAAAAGTGATTTTGTTTATTAAAATCTAACGAGCAACATGAGTAGTCGCTTTCTCAACTGTTGCAGGCCGTTTGCAGAAAAAAAAGTGTTCGAAAGAGCTACGAAATCTCACCGAAAGCACCATAGATAAACTGAAAGCGGCTGGTTATGCTCCAATGTCTACATTGAATACAAATTTACGCATTTGTACGTCCTGCCGTTTAAACGTTGACAAACGGGCAATCTGTACATCATCGGTGGATCAGGTTGCAGGAAGTTCGAAAACAACAACAACTGAGGAATTACTAGATGCACCGACAACAACTGAGGAGTTACCAGAAGTACCAAGTGCAGATAGTCTTGCCACGGTACCATCAGCGACATCTGTTTCAACAAATCAATCAGAAGATGAACTTTCAATTATTTACGAGCCGACTGGAATATATATGAAACGTATGTTGACTCTAATCTTGATGTTAACATTTCTTTAGAAACTAAACTTGATATTGACAATGCTCTTGAAACTTTAACAAATTCCATTGTTGAAGCCCGGAGCATTGCAATTCCAAAATGTGAAGTAAAATTTGAATCCGTGATTATAGACGATGATCTTAAACTCTTGATCCGTCTTAAAAACGTGAGGAGAAGGCAATTTCAACGCACTCGCGATCCTGCTATGAAAATCATATGGCAGGATTTGCAGAAAGAAATCAAGAAACGTTTTGCTCAATTAAGAAACACAAATTTTGAAAATAAAATTTCTCAATTGGACCCTGGCTCTAAGCCCTTTTGGAAATTATCTAAAATCTTGAAAAAACCTCAGAAGCCAATTTCGGCATTGAAAGAGGAAAACAAATTATTACTAACTAATTGCGAAAAAGCTCAAAAACTAGCTATGCAGTTTGAAAGTGCGCACAATTTTAATTTAGGACTTACTAGTCCAATTGAAAATGAAGTTACTCAGGAGTTCGAAAATATTCTCAATCAAGAGAACGTTTTCGAAAATGCCTGGGAGACTGATTTGGAAGAAGTGAGAACTATTATTAAAAAATTCAAAAACATGAAAGCTCCTGGCGATGATGGAATTTTCTACATCCTCATCAAGAAACTTCCAGAAAGTAGCTTATCATTTTTAGTTGATATATTCAACAAATGTTTTCAATTAGCATATTTTCCCGACAAATGGAAAAATGCTAAGGTTGTTCCAATTTTAAAACCAGACAAAAATCCTGCAGAAGCTTCTAGCTATCGTCCAATCAGTTTGCTTTCCTCCATCAGTAAACTTTTTGAAAAGGTTATTTTGAACAGAATGATGGCCCACATCAACGAAAATTCAATTTTTGCCAATGAATAGTTCGGATTCCGCCATGGAAATTCGACCACTCATCAACTTTTACGTGTAACAAATTTGATCCGTTCCAACAAATCTGAAGGAAATTCTACTGGTCTTGCTCTTCTAGACATAGAAAAAGCATTCGACAGTGTTTGGCATGAAGGTTTGATTGTAAAATTAAAAAACTTTAATTTTCCAACATACATTGTTAGAATAATTCAAAGTTATCTGTCAAATCGTACACTTCAGGTTAATTATCAGAACTCCAGATCTGAAAGACTTCCTGTAAGAGCTGGTGTTCCTCAAGGCAGCATTTTGGGACCAATATTATACAATATTTTCACATCTGACTTACCTGATTTACCTCAGGGATGTCAAAAATCTTTGTTTGCGGATGACACAGGCCTCTCCGCCAAAGGACGAAGCCTGCGTGTCATCTGTAGTCGATTGCAAAAAAGTTTGGATATTTTTTCTTCATACTTGCAAAAATGGAAGATTTCTCCTAATGCTTCCAAAACTCAACTAATAATATTCCCACATAAACCGAAAGCTCTTTATTTGAAACCTTCAAGTAGACATGTTGTCACGATGAGAGGGGTTCCAATAAATTGGTCAGATGAAGTTAAGTATCTAGGGCTCATGCTGGATAAGAATTTAACTTTCAAAAATCACATTGAGGGCATTCAAGCCAAATGTAATAAATATGTAAAATGTCTCTATCCCCTTATTAATAGAAAATCAAAACTTTGTCTCAAGAACAAGCTGTTGATATTCAAACAAATTTTCAGGCCAGCCATGTTGTATGCTGTACCAATATGGACTAGCTGTTGTAATACCAGGAAGAAAGCTCTGCAGAGAATTCAAAATAAAATTTTGAAAATGATTCTGAGACTTCCTCCCTGGTATAGTACCAATGAGTTACATAGAATATCCAATGTTGAAACATTGGAACAAATGTCAAATAAAATAATAAATAATTTCAGGCAAAAATCGTTACAATCTTCTATTGCCACGATTAATGCGTTATATCTTTAGGTTAAGTTAGGTTAAGTATATTAAAAACTTTTTTTTTCTCTTATAAGCAGGTGAAATCAACTCACCTGTAAAAAAACTGAACTGCTACGGCAACTGAAATGTAATATGTTGTTAACAAAATGTTAATAAAATCTTAAATTTGTTTTACCAAATTAGGATGATAGTGTTGTCTAATAACACAGAACACCTAGATATAAGAAATGAATGTAATGTTTGGAATGATACTAATAAATAAATTAAAAAAAAAAGAAATCAGAAGATGAGTGCATCCAGAAGGTCAACATCGAACGCTTCAACGAAAGGATAGCTGGAATAAAAGTGACTCCGATTAAATGGACGAAGATGGGTTACGTCAATTATCCCGAGAAAAAATACCGTGAAATCAACGAAGCTGTACGAAGAAACCTCTTTAAATTAGGACCTGAGGATGTGGAAAATACAGACTACGATGAGGTAATTATGAATATGAAGGAAAGGTTCTCGAATCTAGCCACGACAAGGAAAGAAAAATTATTGATTTTGTCGATGCTGCCAAGCTCATGGTCTATTCAAGACGCCATTGATGAGTTCAAAACCAATAGAAATACAGCAAAAGAGGCAAAATAATTAAAAAATAACTGTCTTGCAACCAAAAATGCTAGGTCGAGTACTTCATTAACAGATGAGACAAAAGAAAAAAGCTATGCCTGGCCAAAAAGATTATGTATCTGTAAAAAAAGATGGAAAGCGTCAAGCAATCCAAAAACGATTAATGATGACTACTTTGAAAAAAGCGTATACACGCTTCAAGGAAATTAACGAAAATATTAAGGTAGGTTTTTCCTCATTTGCAAGCCTTCGTCCAAGGCAATGCAAGCTTCTATCCAATTCAGGAACACATAATGTTTGTGTGTGCACAACACACGAAAATATTAACCTAATCTTACATAGTTTGAAAAGAATCAATTTATCAAAGGATATTAAAATGTTAACTGGTAGTCTTTTGTGTGAAAATACAACATCAAATTGCTATCTACGATCTTGTTCGGATTGTCCAGATTCTTCATCATTGGAAAATACTTTATTCGCTGAGTTTGAAGAAAATTATATTGATCAGTTATCATTTGAGCAATGGGTGACCACGGATAGGTGTGACCTAGAAACTTAGCTTAGCTTAGCTTAGCTTAGACTGACTACACATATCAATGGTTGCTATTCCGTGATTGACCGAAGTCAGTGAAAATGCACAAAGAATCAACTAGAAGTTCGGCTGGGATTGGCCATAATCTTCTTCAGTGTGCATAATTCAGTGCCTCTATTTATACAGGGTCAATAACGGCGCCGGCCACGTCCTTGCAGTCAGGTGGGATTGGGGGAAGGAATGTTAGTGTGTAACCTTTGCTATTTGGAGACCGTGTTTGCCTCTGCATCTCCGCAAAGGTTACTGGGAGGGATGTTTGTTAATGGGGAGGATCGTTGGGTCACAGGATTCACTTTGATAAGCGATTAGACCATGATAAACGATTATTTGTGAGATATAAACAAACTTAGAAATATGAAATTTTCGATTGACATGAAAAATTTTCAAGTATGAGAAAATAATGCCGTTACTTGAAGTGACGAACCATTCAAAGTTTGTTGAACAAATAGCTAAAAGCAACATTCCTACAGGATATTTTACTCAAATTGAAAAAAAAAATATCGATTGGCTAGACCATCACATAATATTCTTATGCCGACACTTACAGTGGCGAACCATTCAAAGTTTTTTGAATAAAATGAACGTTTTGCAAGTCTACACTTCTAGCACAGACCAAACCATTCAAAGCATTTTTTTATGTATAAAAATAAAGGTAAGTGATTTAATACAAAAAATATAAAACAATAAAGTTATGAATAAGAGTTTATGCCGACACTTACAGTGACGAACCATTCATAGTTTGTTGAAAAATCATATTTATGTAACGATTAAATGTGCGGTCATACATATTTTATAGACTTGAAAAAAAGCATGAAACGAGCTCACCGATTGATCCTTCATCCTTGATTGAGCACACTGAACGAAAGTTCCCGACTTATTTTGAATGATTCATAATTCACTTGGTTGCAAATCTCCATATTCATCATTTTGAATGATTCTGATGGTGTATGATGCATCCACCGTCTTTTCAACGAAAATCATCCAGTTCTTTGAAGGCTTTCAGTATACATCCCTATGATAATAAGTAGGTAAATGAATTATTATAGCTGAAATGAATAACATCCAACTAATGGATGATTTTATTTTCTTGCATGTCCTAATTCGAAAATCATTCAATTATTGTTCAAAACATCATACGGTAAGCAAATGATGCATGATAGCAAATCATCCTTGTCAAACGTAGTAAAAACATGGCGGTAGCAGCGTGACTGGTTCGACACCTCTGCGTGAAAATTACAGGTAATTGCTTGTTGTGATAAAATTATCCAGAATTATTTTTGCTTATTTGCTTCCAGCTTTTGTAAGGATCGAATTTACCCAGACTTGTTTATGTGGATCATCGGTTTTATGGAGTTTGGGAGTGGCATCTGTCCAAGCAGGGAGTTCTATTTGACTACATAATACTAAATAAATTTTATTGAAGTA
This sequence comes from Aedes aegypti, assembly GCF_002204515.2. Taxonomy (NCBI): domain Eukaryota; kingdom Metazoa; phylum Arthropoda; class Insecta; order Diptera; family Culicidae; genus Aedes; species Aedes aegypti. Next base: position 27,496,308 of record NC_035108.1, on the reverse strand, counting down.
TCTGATTTGATCTGGATCTGAATATATAAATAAAACTAAACAATCGTACAGGGAACCACCACAATTAGTAATTATTTATTTCGGATTTGCGTTTTTTAATATTAATAATCATACAGAAGGGTTTGTTTACATTCGCGTATGATAATCACTCAATTTAACGTATCTTCTAAATGGCTAAAAATCCTTCCAAGATTGTATGATTTTCATCCATTGATATTTGTAAACAGATGATTTCAACAAAGATGAAAATCATCCTAAAAGTGTCTGAAAATAGGTATGGGGCTCGGATGAGGCAAAAATCATTCAATTCAAGGCGGGGGATTTTGTTCAGTGCAGCCACAATCCACTTTCAGCTTCACTCGTATGCTCGGCCATATAAAAGCACTCAGAAAAAAACGCGTCACCTGAGAGGAAAAAAAAAACTGACGACTTCTCGGACTTTCTCGACGCACTCCGGATAGGTGTGACCTAGAAACTATTGTAAAACCTGTAGATGAGTTTGTGTCATTTTTTTGCTTGAAATTAGAAATTCCTCACGACTTTATTAAAACAGAGCAATCCCGCTTTTTAAAAAATACGAAAAATAAATTACAAGATGGTGAATTTTTAGTCAATTGTGATTTTTCTGAAAACTATAGCTTTGTATTGCAAGATGAAGTGCAGTCCCATCACTGGAACGTACAACAAGCTACAATTCATCCATTCGTTATTTATTTCAATGGAAGTACGCAAATTGAACATTTTAGTTTTATTGTAATTTCCGAAGATTTAAGACACGACTCAGTATCTGTAAATTTGTTCATTGCCAAAATGATTAACTTTTTACGCGTTGATAAGGATAAAGAAATCAGAAAGATATATTTCATGTCTGATGGAGCAGCATCGCAGTACAAAAACCGTAAGAATTTTTCGAGCCTATGTCAATTTAAATCAAAGTACGGAATTGATGCAGAATGGCATTTCTTTGCTACGTCACATGGCAAAGGTCCTTGTGATGCTATTGGAGGAACCATAAAGCGCATGGCCACAAGAGCAAGTTTAGCCAAAGAACGTGAGCATCCAATTAAAACTGCAAAAGAACTATTTGATTGGGCGAATCGCAGAAAAGAAGAAGATTTAACAAAATTATCATTTTGTTTTACTACTACTGAAGAGTACGAATTAACGGCATCAGAGCTCAGCGAGCAATATAATAACGCGAAAACGATCCAAGGAACCCAAAAATTTCACTGTTTCATTCCATTGTCAGAAAATAAAATTAAAGCAAAACTATACTCGAACTGTACTGATAATGATGCAAAAGTGTTCGATATTGTAAAAAAATTTAATAACAATAAATAAATAAGTATTAATAAAATGTTTTCATGATCTCAAAACTGGGCTTCGTGGCCGAGCGGTTAGGTCGTCAGGCAGTGAGCGCATCGTGTCATGAGGTGTGGGTTCGATTCCCGCTTCAGCCATTGAAACTTTTCGTCAGAAATGTTTCGCGGCTGTGCCACTGGAGCATGCTTGTCCGTTGTCTAGTGTTAAGTTACAGTCTGTGCAGCTAAATGGCTGAAGACGGTGTCCGTGTCTTTTAAAAACGCATACCCAAATCCAAAACTTTTAAAGTTTATATATAACACTTAGAAACTCATCGTGTAATCTGTTAATTCATTTTAATTTATACATATATACATATACATATAATATTTATACATATACATAATATTTATACATATACATAATATTTATACATATAATATACATAATACTAATGAATACATGAACTTGTTTAATTCACGCAAGGCCCTTAACAATAAAATCAGCAACAAACTGCGGTTCCCGTAATAATTTACACCGAAAAAAAAAACCGAAAAAAAATTGTGACAACCGAAAGAAAATTGTGACATGTTTGAAATGTCATAACTTTTTTGTTTATTGGCTTACCATCACCAAATTTGTATGGTAGATAGCTAATAAAGGTAGGAAAATGGCCATCAAAATTGGAGATTGCACTTCGCCATACTTTCTTGTTACCTCTGGAGTACCACAAGGCAGTCATTCAGGGCCATTGATTTTTTTAGTGTACCTCAATGATGTGCATTCGCTGCTTAAGTCGTTCAAGCTTTCATTTGCCGATGATTTTAAGCTGTATTGTATCGTCGACGATGTCAACAACGCTTGTTTCCTTCAATCCCAGCTTGACGCGTTTACAGTTTGGTGTAAAACGAACCGCATGGAGCTAAATGCAGACAAATGCTCAGTAATATCATTTTCCCGCAAACGCACTACGTTTAATTTTGACTACAAGATTGGAAGTACTGTCCTTAGGAGAGAATCGGTGGTTAAAGATCTGGGTGTGTTATTGGACTCTAAGTTGTCCTTCAAAGAACACATTGCTTTCGTAGCCTCCAAAGCATCTAAAACACTCGGTTTCATATTTCGTGTTGCAAAGCAGTTTAAAAACATTCAATGTTTAAAGTCTTTGTTTTGTTCGCTAGTGAGGTCAATATTAGAATACTCGTCAGTAGTCTGGGCGCCCTATTATCAAAACAGTATTTCTCGCATCGAGGCAATTCAGCGCAGATTTGTACGCTTTGCCTTGCGCCATCTGCCATGGAACAACCCAACTAACTTACCCATTTACGAAGACCGTTGTAAACTGATTGGTTTGGAGTTGTTAAGCGTCCGCCGTGAAATTTCAAAATCTTTGTTTGTATCAGATCTTCTGCAATTGAAAATTGATTGTCCACATTTGCTGTCGCTTCTCAATTTCAACGTACCTCATCGTCCTCTTCGTTCTAGTACTTTCATATTTCTCCATGGTGCTCGTACTAATTACGGATATAACGAACCGTTTTCCGCTATGTGTCGTTCCTTTAATCGTTGCTCACATGAATTCGATTTTCATATCCCCCGTACTACGCTCCGAACGAAATTCTCTCAGATTATTTCAGAGTCTTATCAAAATTCTCGTTGAACTCTTTTTAAGGCTAGCAAATTAAATCGTTTTTATGTTACTATTAAGAAAATAAGTGTATAGTATTAAGTTAAATTGTATCATTTGGATTGTATGTTTTTCTGTTGATACTAAAAGATGAGGAGGTTTTGCGCCCATTTGAGATAGAGCTGTGGTGCTCAACTCAAACGGGCTTTTCCCTGCTCCAAATAAAGAATAATAATAAAGAATATAATGGACCGTTTTCCCTCCCTACGTTGGTATTCCGATAGGGTTTTGAGATATTTGAGTTTTTGTGTCAAAAATTATGTTTTTTAATGCAAAAAAAAATTTTTTTACTGTGTGTATTTTTTTTTTGGAATCTTTATTTAGTTGTCTAACAATCGAACGAACCGTTTTTGCTGTGCAGCTTTTTGAATGTTTTTGAACCATTTTCACATACACCCTTTTGAAAAGTTAGTCGTGACTCAACTTGAAGATTTGATATCGGAAAATGACGATTTAGATGGAACTGGAAAACTGTGCAAAGTTTCAGCTCAATAGAAAAAAATGAATTAAAAAATTTACCAAATTTTGGTGCTGTTGCTTGGAATCACTCATTTCTGGATTTTTTAGACAGTTTTTGCATTGCATTTGTAAGGTTCCCCATATACCAAAAATAACTTCTGCTGAAAATCACTACCAAAATCATCCAGATTTTTTAAATATCCTGACATCCCAGAAAATTGCTGTAATAGTAAAACGGAAAATTTTCCTTAAAATTGTAATACCTTTGATTCGATTTTTGCCCTGGCCACGATCACAGGGTTTGACGGTGCCAAAGTAGAAGGTGCACCATAATAATACCCGTCTGTGAAACATATCACATTCCCAATACTTTGGCACACCTCTAACGGTTCATGACTTATCATGAAACGGCTGCCTTCAGGCGGAGGATCTGTTAATATGTTTAGGCATATTCGCTCCCAAGACGACAATTCGTCCGGTGGGGTGTGCTGCTGTCGTCATGATGATGGTTGACGAGAGCAATGTCAAACTCATTCATGGTTTCAAAACATTCAGAACAAAATATTTATTTTCACCGCTTAAGTGAAATAATGTATGAAATAGAATGAAATTCAATGGTAGAGAATTCATTTCTCTATCCAATGGTATTTTTAGAGGCAGCGGACAATGTTTCGAAACGTGTTTTATTCAAGTGCAAAAATCGCTCAGGCGAAAGTTCCAATGCAACTAATCTCACATATTCTGGTTTTCCAACCTCAAACTAGTGCTCCTACCAGCCGGATCTCATTTTTAATGAAAGTAGTGGAATAATATAAAAAACAAACGTATGTAGAACATAGAGAATGGATATTCCTACCTTCTCCGCCTAACTGTTTCAGTGTGAACCGTCTTATATCAGGAAAATAAAACATTTTTCCCCACAGCGGCATGTGATGGATGCGTGAAAAATCAAATCTCTCATCATCTGACTAGTTGCGCTACCAAAGTATAGATGGCTAACAGTATGTTGCGTTTCGCGATTGGAGGCCTATTATCAGGTCCTCTTCGAACGAAGGGACCGCCAGGGCTCAGTAGTTACTTATAAACCAGTACTGGTTGTTGATGTTTCAGTTCGTTTACATGAGCTGTAGCATCCTTTGTACTAATCAGTAATGGTGGTTAAGTTTCAAAGCTTACGTGTGATCAATCGTTTTATAATGCAACATAAGAATAGGTGTTTTGTGTAATGGATCATTGAAGATAGTTTTTGCAAGTGCTCACCGCATCAAAACAAAGGCGCCACTGTATATGGGATTTAACATTGTGACAGCATTGCTGTTCTGTCAAACACACATGGCTACGGTGGCGCTATCTATGCTTTCCATAGCGGCCGTTTTGGTTATTTTAATGATCCATTGTGCGTTGCATTCGTCGTTTTAAAATTGGTGATTGTGAGAGTGCCAATAATGATATTTGAAGAAATGTGTGGTGATGAAAATATTTGTGAATTGCATTGAATATTGTTGTGATAGTTTTGTTAAAAATACATAATATGAACCCTCAGAAGGTTATAATACATTCAGCAATAATTTCTCTGAATATAAAAACTATTGCCTAGTTCTTAACACATTCATGATAAGAGTGTTCATAATGACAGTGAGTGCAGTAAAATTCATCAAAGTGATTTTATTTTTCTACTGTAACTTTATTGATCGTAGTGCTAAATCGTAGTTTGATTATTTTTTAATTATTTAGTTATGATGGTTAGATGGTAAATAGTAACAAAAATGAATTATTATGAAAGTAGTGTGAGGTAATTTTGATAAAAATTGTAGCTGTGAAAGTGAAGTGATATAATGGGAAATATACATTATGATGTGTATGACGAAAGTTAATAAGAGATGATCGGTGATAATAGTGATAATGTCAAAAAAGTGTGGTAATTATGTGACAGTGACTGATAAAATGAAATGGGGAATGAGGAGCTTTGAATAAAACTATTTCGTTCTTCACTTCAACCACTTTAGTAGCATTTCAGGTCTTATCATAGTTTTATAGTAGTCTGGAATATCAGACTTCAAAACTACGGCAAGGGCTGATTGCTGCTAGGGTACGCAGTGACCATTTGAGCAACATTGCTTAGGAACGTCTGTGTGATGAACGTAATAGAGGCTTATAAAGGCAAATGTAGGGAAGGAGCTTAGGGTAGATTAAAAGTCCCAGTACTACCCCCATCGCTACCGACAAAAAAACTTTTGATTCGATTTTTCGAAGTTCAACGACAACGCCACACATGAAACACCCCTGTGAACCGTAGCTACTAAACGCACCGCGAAGCTGTCAGAAAAGTCGCGTTTTGTTTACGGTACTTTTGCGGTTTGACGCGTCTGCCTGCGTGTAAACAACCAAATTGCTCAGCAAAGTGATCACAGTGTTGCTTATCAATATCGTAAATTTAGGCCGTATTATTCGTTACTTTCGGCACCATGTCCTCCTGGGAGGAAATTCACGCCCTCAAGGCCAAACGTAACACCCTGCGGGAACGTTTGGAGAAACGGAAAAAAGAGCGGCAGGATCTGCTCGGTGGAAGCAGCCCGGGACCGAGTGTTGTTGGCCTGATCAAAACTGAAGCCGGCGTTTCCTCGGTAGACGATAAAAGCAAGATTCTCCTCACGGCGATAAAACTGGAACAAGGTAAGATGGGATTGCAGGGTGTTACTTGTACCTAGGTAATTGAAGTTTGCGTTGTATTTTTCTCCAGATATCGATGCCGAAGTGGAGAAAACTTTGGTGAAAGTGTTGGCGGATCGCAGCCTGATTTTGCCGTCCAACTCGATGCAGATAGCGCAAAGGGTTGAGAAAATCATCCAGAGGTCCACCACCAACGAGTCGATCCTGTACTGCTTGCAGAAATTGTCCGGTCAAAATTTGGTCAACATCAAGGAGGTCAGTATTGGCGGAACGGTAGGGTACGAGGTCATTTCGGCCGAGTATGGAAAACTTCAATCCCTGCACGACAATCTGTTGCTCAACCAGAGCGAACGGGAAGCCATCAAACGAAAAGCAATCAAGGAAGAGATGGATTCGGACTCGAAGATGGCTCGTTTGGGAGGCGGTTTAGTGAAAGAGGAATCGCTGAAGAAACCCGGCGATTCCAGTACCTTGAGCAGTACTTCCGATATCATGTCGTTGCTATCGTTGCCTTCCACTCGGGAGAAGCAAAGCAAGCAAGTGGGCGAGGAAATTCTGGAACTGCTGACGAAGCCAACGGCCAAGGAGCGATCGTTGGCGGAAAAATTCAAATCGCAAGGTGGAGCTCAAGTGATGGAATTCTGTCCCCATGGAACCAGAATTGAGTGTCTGCGTTCACTCGAGGCTGCGAATGATGCCTTATTGAAAAGCGAAGATGACGACGATGTTATCATAAGTGATGACAATAATGGTTTCGAAATAGTGGAGATTAAAAAGGAAAAGGACGACGACAAAATCAAGTTTCAGTGTAATAAGTTACACTTCAAGAAGATTATCCAGTCGCACACTGATGAGTCCTTGGGTGATTGCAGTTTTTTGAATACTTGCTTCCATATGGATACTTGCAAGTATGTGCATTATGAGGTGGATACCTATGTGGGTCAGAATACCGGTTCGAAGTTTGAGGGAGAGGCCTCAAAGCGGACTATTGATCCCTGTGCTACGTTGTATCCTCCTCAGTGGATCCAATGCGACTTGCGTTATCTGGACATGACCGTTTTGGGCAAGTTCGCCGTAGTAATGGCAGATCCGCCTTGGGATATTCACATGGAGCTTCCTTACGGAACGATGTCTGACGATGAGATGAGACAACTGGGAGTGCCGGCCTTGCAGGACGATGGATTGATATTCCTTTGGGTTACTGGCCGCGCTATGGAGCTTGGTCGCGAGTGTCTCAAGCTTTGGGGCTACGAACGGGTGGACGAACTGATCTGGGTCAAAACCAATCAACTGCAGCGAATAATTCGTACCGGTCGCACTGGGCATTGGTTGAATCACGGGAAGGAGCATTGTCTGGTGGGAATGAAGGGAAACCCACCGAACTTGAACCGTGGTTTAGACTGCGATGTGATTGTCGCGGAAGTTCGCGCTACCAGCCACAAGCCGGATGAAATCTACGGCATCATTGAGCGTTTGAGCCCCGGTACGAGAAAGATTGAACTGTTCGGCAGACCGCACAATGTTCAACCCAATTGGTAGGTTGTTTTATGGGAAACTAAAGTAAAGATTGATGAAATAAATGATACATTTTCTTTTTAGGATTACGCTCGGCAACCAACTGGACGGCATTCGGTTAGTGGATCCGGAATTGATCAGCTCGTTTCAGAAACGATACCCCGATGGGAACTGCATGACTCCCGGAAAGAATCCCTAGTTTTACGATCGCATGTGAAGAGTTTATTTTTTCCATTATTTCACTAATAGTAACGATTGCTTAATAAAAGTGTTTCATTAGGTATCACACTGGAAATTAAAAACTAATCTTATGAGTATTAATTGACAAACGAACGATGCTTCCTTCCATTTTCATTACACCGTTAGTTAATCCTTTCTTTCCCACAGCTTTGTTAAAGAGTGCTTCGTGAGGCCCAAGCAGGACGGTTCGGTTTTTTGTCGTCCGATATATTTTGCTCACGCTTTCGCGCGTTTTCATAGCCGGAGAATTTTTTTTCCCCCTGTTTTGGAGCGTCTTGCTGGATAGTGCTTCGTGAGGCCCAAGCAGGACAGTTCGGTTTTGCGTCGTCCGATCGATTTTGCTCACGATTTCGCGCGTTTTCGTCGCCGGAGAATTTTTTTTTCTGTTTGGAGCGTCTTGCTGGGTAGTGCTTCGTGAGGCCCAAGCAGGACAGTTCGGTTTTGCGTCGCCCGATCGATTTTGCTCACGATTTCGCGCGTTTTCGTCGCCGGAGAATTTTTTTTCCTGTTTTGGAGCGTCTTGCTGGGTAGGTATTTGAGAAGGCCCTAGCAAGACGGTTTGTTTTCGGAACGCCAAGAAGTTTTGCTGTCAGTTTTGTGTTTAGTCGAGAATGGATTACCAACTGGTGAGTTCGTTTCATGCTTATGATAACACATTTTTTCTTGAAAGCGTAACTTTTATGTAATAATAAAACAAACTTTGTATGGTTCGTCACTATAAGTGTCGGCATTATGCTATTTTCTTATACAATTTCAATATACATATATTTTTCTCTTTTTGACATTATTAAAAATTATCTTTTGAATTATTCGACATTGTGAATGTTGACGTATTTTTTAAAACTTCTACCATATCGAGACAAAATGCACAGTAATACTCATTTTCAAACAAACTATGTATGGTTCGTCACTACAAGTGTCGGCATTATTCCTGTTTCATATAATTTAAAATATATACATGTAATTTTCAGTTTTCGTCATTAATAAAATCGTCTTTTGAATTGTTCGACATTATAGATGTTGACCTATTTTTTAAAGCTTCTACCAAAAACTTCTCGAGACAAAAATACAAAACAAGCTTTAAATATAAGTCGTATATTTCCCCCTTGTCCATGGATCGCATCACCGACCAGAGGTGACTCCCAGATCTTTTCCTCCCTCACTAATAAACACCCTTCCCGTGGTGATTGTGGAGATGCAGAGGTATTCTCGGTCCCTAGAAACAACAATCATTACACCCTAACATTCCTTCCCCATCCCAACTGACTGTAAGGACTTGGCCGGCGCCGTTATTGATCAATAATATTAGATCTGCTAAAATTGCACTTCGAGAGTAAGCGGAAACTCCCATCCCTTATTCATTTGGATCGTAGTGCAATTCTTACCAGTTCCGATCAATCACGGAGTAGCAACCATTGACATGTACAGTCAGTCTATGCTATGCTATGCTATGCTATTTTTGTGATCTTATAATAATGAAATATAAAGCAAAAAACGGATATTTCTTATTATAAAGACAATTTTAGATTTCCAAAAAGAATTCACTCAAAGGGGTTTTTCCCTCTTTCAAAATTCAAGTTTAAATAAAAGATAATAATAAAAATAATAATAAAGACAATTTTAGTGTGATTTGGGAATCAAAGTGTCAAGAAAAATAAGGATTTCTGGCTAACTTTCTGGAAGAATTCAGGTCAATATTTAGTAGACGATTCTTGGCAAAACTCAGAAAGCGACTTTGAGCTGAATTTTCTAGCCTGAGAAAGCCAATCTGAAAGTACACTCAAATTCTCAATTATCAATAATCAACTTTTAGTATGATCCACTACAATATTTCCAATGATTTAAAAACGTGTTCCTATACTTAGAAGATGATGATGATGAATTTTCACATTTTCTGGATCAAATTGTCTTAATATTGTGATTTGAATGTTTACCATACTTTCATTTATAATAGGGAATTTGTAAACTTCTCCATCATACCCTTAAGACACTGACACGATAATGCTTCCAGTGGGCATTTTGCCCTTTGAAGGAAGCACCACACTAGACAACGGACTAGCATGCAACGCCCAGTGGCACAGTCGGAAAACATTCCTCACGAAAAGTTTTCCACAGCCTGCAGCGGGAATCGAACCCACACTCCTAAGCACGATGCGGCTAAATGCCTGGTGACACTAACCGCGCGGCTACGAAGCCCACAAAAATAGTAAAGGTAAGCTTTAATTTTTGTTTAATAACTTCATTAGAATATATTTGTTGTAATTGATTTTTTATTTCAACATGTTATCTTGGTAAACAATCGTTTATCATTTAATTGTAAAACATTGTGAAGTTATTTTTTTCCATTTCAATAAACATACAAGTTTATTGAAAATCTTAGAAACCTCAAGATTTCCCGGAATGAGCACTAATATTTGTCCCAAATCCCGGTACAAGTTAAATGGGCGGAAAATTAACTTTTTAATATGGATCTTATGAAAAAATATTTGATTATTGATCAAAATATATTCATTTTACAAATTATGATGATGATACAAAATTTAACTGGTGGTGGTTGGTCCCTAGTGATAAATCCTACCTCCGTTCTGGTCACGATCTTCAGATTATCGTGATTCGTCAACATTCGTATTGATAAAGTGGGGGGACAGGCTTGAAATGGGGTTTGAAAGAAAAGAATGTCTGAACAGGTATCCACTGGCGACGCCAAACGGACCAACGTAATGTGGTGTAATTTGGGATTTGTGGATTGAATACTGATATTTTTTGCCAAGCATCAATATGGGTGACTTCCGAGGATAGCGAAACGTAAGAGGGGTTATGGCAAGGTTGTGGGTAAATCCATCACATTGGGGTTGTGACTCTGTGTCTTGTCAGGAATAGGGTCTGATTGGTATTGTAGTATGCAGTTCGTAATTGATAGACAGACTTCCCGAGACGAACTAGCCTAGGGCTAAAAATCTCGTTAATAAAGATATAAAAAAAAATAGACAGACTTTGAGGAAAGAAGTTTTGAACGTAAGGCAGCAGCACCTTGGATCTTGGAGGGCGCAGGTCTGGAGAGTTGGGCAGCTGTTTATGCTGGGTTACATTACGTAGAAAGTGGAATCTGTTTTGCCTCGCATAAATTATGGGAAGTATTTGAAAATGGTTTCTTGTTCAGATTGTGTAACGCAGGAAAGAATCTTTAGCTCTGCGTTATGTTAGGAGGTTATAGTATAGTGCAGGGTCGAAGAGAGGATGAATATTCGATCACTTAAACTTTGCGCTGCAAGATATTCGTAGTCGTTTTTCTTTTTTCTGATGTACAGGTATAAACAGGTATATTTAGCCTAAATAATGAACAATCATGATAGAGGCAGAGTTCACATGTTACTTAGGTACAGTCAGCTCTCCCTTACTCGATATTGAAGAGACCATCGAGTTGAGGAAGTATCGAGTTACAGAACGCAAAAGCAGTGCAACTGCGTTCCAAGGTACCATCATGTCAGCCATGAAAACCAACTTTTACTATGGTTCTCTAGCTCGATATCGAGATATGGAATATCGAGTAAGGGAGAGTTGACTGTATTTGAAAGCAAATGAGAACCACATTAAATAATAGATAAACACTAATGCTCATATTTTTATATTTTTTTATATTTTTCATTTCATCGCGGTCCTCATTGCCCGAGCGGAGTCGACAAAACTCGAGGTGGATAGAATCGACGGAACTACGATACGGAAAAGAAACAGACGAGAAACTATCGATACATTTATTCAACTATAAAAACCACGTTTTAACGTAATATTGAAAGCTAATGGGGATTTTGACGGTTCGATTGGCGGCTTACCGCCTACTCGCATTTCTCCCTTTCAGGATCTCTACTCACAACAATAATTATTTAACACAAACTAATATCAGATGGGCCGCCATTCTGTGGAGTGATGTGGCCCCTTCCTTTCCTTGTTTTATTATCTTTCCAGAACAACCGAAATGAAAAAGGAAACCTCCAAGCCATTGTGGAGAAGTGATGTCACAACAGGAAGATACGCATACCCGGCACGCAAATATCCCCACCTCAAGATCGTTAACACGTGGAAGGTCGTAAATCGGTTTGATTACATGCATAATAATAACTATTTACACCCTGACAGAACTGCCTATCTCAAAAATAGGTAAGAAGGCTCACATGCAATCAAGTTGGATGGTCCTACATTGAAATATTAAGGTTTTCGATCTTCGGATTCATTTTTTTCGTTAAAATGGCGTACATTGATCATTGCCATAGAGTTTCTCGGAAGCTCAGCGAATTGTATGACTTCAGTGTAGGCCGACACTGCAATGAAGCAATCACTAAAATTTCTTCTCTTCTTATCCGTGTTTTAATATCTAACCCGCCATTAGTACGAGGAATAATTCATCGGAGAGGAAGGACATCCCTTAACATAGCAGCTTATCAATAGCCGAGAAACGATAAGTACCCCTTTTCTATGAACATTCTTATTGCGAATTGAAAAGTAAATGAGATAAACTAAATATTTAATCAATTCTAAATTTGTTCCATAGGATAAGAATTCCTTAATAATTTCCCTTCTTCTCTAATGATTTCTTTAAAAAATACTAGGCTTTTCTCTGGAGACATGCCTGGTAAAATACGTGAAAAAAACTTTGATGACTTCCTTGGGAAATACTCGAAAGAATTACTGGAGGAATTTATCAAGAACTCTTAGGAGGAATCTCTGAAATAATTCCTAAAGTATTTTTAGGGAAATACTAATAACTTTATGATTGAATTTTTATATTATATGAGATAATTTTAAAACCAAAAATAAGGGGCTCATTTCACCCCATCAATAAAAAATTGACAAAAAAAAAATGACAAATTTTGAGAAATCTCATTCCTTTGGGAACTTTATAAGACAACGGAAATCATACAGATCTAGTGTATTGATCTAAGAATAGTTGGAAATCACGCAAAAATCCTAAGTTTACATAATATTCTCAGCACTTCTATCGACTTTTTCTTAAGGTGGCCAAACTGCCGAACTTAAAATGTTGTTAAATTTTATTCCACCAATGGGTATCGTTCAACAAGATGGGAACAGTCTGCATGTCATTTCAAGTTGCATCGATGTGAAATATTTTCTCAGTGTTTCGAAGTTTTCATATCGCTAAAACACCACATTGAAGACTGTTCTAATTTGATTGTACCGTGAAGGCCCCATACTCTGCGCACTTAAGGCTTTTCAAATTTCAAACAGCTGTAATTACCTAATTGAAAACAAAACACAATAGTCTGAAATTTTGGGAGCAAATACTTATTGATCTTATGTATAAGGAAAAAATATAAAAGCTTTACTGAGTAATGATTTCTATTGTAAATTTTTAATTTTTGTCAAGGGTGCCCGTGCTCCTAACTCTGCGCACTCATTTTTGCAATGCTCCTTATTCTGCGCATTTAGATTCCTAACTCTGCGCACTCGATAAATTCTTTATAACAGTTAAAGTATTTTACTAAAAGCATTACTAGCAGTTAAACTCTGAATTAATCTCCATTTTCTTACTATATACGGTTTTACGTCCCTAATGGAGCGTGGAATGTCTCTAACATAGAAGTGTACTAAATGAAATGAACTTTATCTATAATTCAATCCATGATAATTACTGTTAATGAATGCCATTAAGTGCAACAAAATAATCGAAATCATCATATGATATCCAAAACATGTAATTAACTTAGTTTTCTAAAATCTAAACCAACATACAAAAAGGGTAAACTCTACGTCTTTTTTTGCGTTCACCCTTGGCGTGTAAAGGGAAATTAGCTTGGATTGTTTATGTATTTTCACTAGAAAATATAAAAACCAAATTTTCTTTGGTTCGGTTCGGGTTCGATTAATAAACAATTCCTATTGCAGATCAATAACAGTATGGCAGTGGCGTGGCGTTTCTATATAGCAAATACAATTAAACCTCGATGTTCCATTACTCGATATTGACTCATGAAACTATTCAAAAAATCTAAAATATTTTATTGTATGATTAGGGAGCATTCAAAAATTACGTCCATCGTTGAGGGGAGGAAGAGTCTATGAAAATGTGACAATGCATGCATTAGGTACTGTAAAAATCGTGACAGGGATTGAGGGGACGGAGTGTAGAAATCCTTAAAATATGATGGACGTCATTTTTAATCTTCCCTCACTATGATTCCTCAAACAATTTTCCAAAGCATTTCTATTCCATATCTCGATGGTGTCGACAAGTCGATGGTTCCCTTCAATATCGACCTCTGGAGGGTTGATTGTTGAAAATAACGTTTTATAACTGCTGCGTATAGTAAGGAACATAGTTGAAAAATGGTTCCTTACTATGCGATCTTAAGAAGAATAAGAAAATGAAGAAAAAAAGTTGCAATTTACCAGTGATGATTGCTCGATAAATAAACTAGTGCCTACGTACTAAAAATCTGAAATATATTCTCTTTAATTTGCTTCAAATGACTTAAGTGATGAGGTACTCCCTTAGCATTTTTGCTAACGGGCAGTCAATTTGGACGTTTTTCAATATTTTTAAAGCTATTTTATATTTTATTAAAGTAATAAATGTAAATTTGTCAAGAAAATTCTTCGTGTACTTTTTTATTACTATTGTAGTAATATATAAAAAAAAAATTGTAAACAAAAATTTAAGTATTTTACCAGATTTTGATGGATTTTGGTAAAAGTGCGCAGAGTTAGGAGCTGCGCAGAGTTAGGGGCCCTCACGGTACCCAATTTAATATATTGAAAGGCTATAAGGCCATGTGCCTATACTGTAGCCAAAAGTCTGTTGTGCATTTCATTATCCATTTAGACGCGAACTTTCTCGCATCAAAGCTAAAGATTGCGATCAAAACTACAGATTAATCTTATGAGAAAAATGACGTGTTTATTGATCAAAATATTTTTATATTACAGGTTAATATTATAAATTTAACTAATCAATTGCTATTATGGGAAAGAGAGGGCTTAACTGCAGTTAAACTATCTATCACAGCTCAATTAACATCATCATTAATCTTGCAGAAGGGAATCCTACAACGAAATTCCTCCAAACCGTGAACCGTTATCTCCGAGCATCGCTTGAGCTTGAGCCGTTCCAGTTTGGGACAGTTCGTTGTCAGTATCACCAAATGAGTATCAGTCAATGTGCTGCAATCCGTCAGGATGACCTTCTTCAGCTGGGGCGCATCCTGGAGCCAACCCTGGATGCCATGCTTGATAATCACCCTCTGCAGATGATACGTTTCCAAATTGAACATGCTCCGCAGTAATCCAGATGGGTGACACGTAGGCTACAATATTGAGGATATAATTGAAGAATTATTCTAAAATCATACAATATCTACTCACCGGTCTCTCAAATCCCTCCGAGTAACTCAATCGAAAACTTTGAATCGTAGCTACCAGCTCCGGTAAAATCCGGAATAGTTCCTCTGGATTCTCCACATCCTCCATCGTGAGGCTACTTAAATTAGGAGCAATGTCGGCGATGAACTCCAACAGGCTGATCGGAAATCTACTGCCACTGATGCGCACTGTTTCCAACGTTTTTATTTGGTATGGCCAATGAGGTGTCTCTCGGAAGTACGCTGTGCCTTGAAGTGATAATTTCTCCAAATTCTGAAGATTTGTAACGTCTTTCAGGGCGTCCCCATCCATGTAGTCCAAGCTTAGTTCCAGCACTCTCAGCGCACTGCAATTGACGCAAATGGTCGAAAATATCGGCGTTCGCATCATGAACTTCGGATGAAACACAAGCGACTGCAGTTTGCCAGAATGGACGGGATTTTGGAAAAAGTTTATACACTTTGCTACCACAAGCTGATCATGGAGCTCCAACCGCCCCATAGAAAGTTCCCTTAGCTTAGGGAAACTTATGCTGCCGAAGGCGGTGACGAATAGACTGGAAGGAGCTAAGACCGAAATCTTGTCCAGTTGTTTTCTGTATTCATGGAATACGGCGACATTGGATGGATGCTGGCTTGTTAGGTGCAGTTGAGTGAGATTGGGGAATTTACGTGCAAATGGCTTCGACGGAAGTGAAATTCTTCCGGGGATCAACAGGCGCAATGTTTGAAGTCGCTGAAGACTAGTTGAAGAATCCATGGATAAGGCTGTTAGCCAAGGTGGACTTTCCATAGAATTTTCTATCGATATAGTTTCCGTTGAACTATTTACTTTTTGTCCATGAAGACACAATTTCTTCAACTGAGCCACATTATCTATTAGCATCAAAAACTGTACTGGTTCTATTCTATCCATTCCCGACAATGTCAAACTTTCTAGTCCATCATTTTCTCCTATTGCTTGAGATAAACGATCCATCATGCTAATCGATTGATTGTTGAAATTAACCGTGATGTGGCGATAGTTTCTAACACTGTTACTCAAAGTAGAGCAAACCAACTTCATGTTGGTTTCGGTAATGTCTATGCATAGACATACTCGGTCCATGGAGCGACCTGTGAACGCCAAAGAATTCCACAATCGACATACTTCTGCGGCCGTGCAACGATTTCTGAAGTTCAGATATTCCAGGATCTGCAGCTGAATCTACGAGACACAATTCGGTATGAGTTTATTCTCCAGACATTTCACTTCAAAGCAATGCGAACTCACTTCATTTGGTAGATCTTCGATTAGTAATGCAGAATTCTCCACAACCATTTTAATGTTCTGGTAATTGATCGTGAAGCAAAATAATCATGAAAATTATTACGTTGTAGACAACCCTACAGCTGAAAAACTTTTTCGATACATTACATACGTATAGTACAGCCCGGATTGTATATCAAGCTACCTGCCAATGTTTTGCTTCACCATCAGCTGTTCGTTATCAATCTAGGCAATACTGGCTTGTCGTGAGAATAATCGTCTGGGAGAGAATTCAACGAAACAGCTGAGCGCAAGCGCACTCAATTATTGTAAAGGAGATTGTCAATTAAAAAGACACTCGAATGAATATATTTTTTACCTGTAAGCTGAAATTTTATCAATTCGTAAGGTTAATTTCTAAACATTTTATCTCATAAAATTTTACAAATTGTTAAACGGTCAAACGGTCTCTCAAACATAAAATTCATTAGTACTGTACGGCATATCTCGTTAAAATGGTCCATAAATTCTATAGAGCAGATCATTTGACTAATGAGGAGGTGGATTATGAACTGGTTCTAAAAGTTGATTCATAAAATTCATAACGCCAAAAAAGGCTTTCGACACCCAACCACCCCCTCGTAAGGCATTTTATTTGGAAATTTCCCAAATTTTGTATTAGCTGTAATAACTTTAGGACGCCCATCCACCCCTAATAGCGTTATAAAATTTGTGAATGGGCCCTAAGGAATAGGGAAGCGGATGCAGGAAGTGATCTAAATTCGAAATAGAGGTTGCTAGGGAAAGGTATTGTTGACCACATATTTGAATCCATTTTGGGTAAAGTTGAAACGATTGAGAAACAGTTTTATTATGCGCTCAGAGTTGAACGCTTGCGAAACAAATTATTTTTATACATCGGTCTTACGATCCGAAAGGCTCAGCTATGCTGTAATGTCATTTTTTAAGCTATTCATTAGTGCTGTTTGATTGTTTATTATTCTAACAAAACTACATAATTACTCATTACTAATCACTGTTCCTATAATCTCTCTTTCTCACCTTCTTATCTGTTGCATGATTATGACCATTACTAATATAATGCATGAGCATGCACAATAAGAATAATTTCAGAATTGTAAGCAGTTAATGGATAACTGGATAGAATAGCTTCGAAAAGGATGCTCAAAACAGAATAATTCTGGTCTTATATTGTTATTACTTTGTTGTCTATTAAATTTATATGAAGCGATCAGCTCATTCTTTCTTACTTGTGTAGTGGCGGAGCGAAGATGCTACTTTCGGTGAAATAGCCGAACCCATAAGAGGGTTCTCAGATTGAGAGCTATCGATTAGATCATAGGCATGAGCGATGTATCGAATAGGGGAATAAACCATATCTAGTTTGACTTGCCACGAACTCGGACGTGTTACATTTACAATCCTTAGAAAGAATAGTTATTTCAGTGTCGACGAGGTAGAGGATTTGGACCACTTTTTCCCGTTTATTTTCACGACCGCTGGTGATTTTTTGGATCATTTTGGTGTGATTTTTTTTCGGCGTGAGTTGGTTTTTAGTGCGACGTTATTGTGAATTACGAGCCAATTTGTAGAAAAGCGTGCAAAATTATTTCTTTCGTTCCGAGTGTGGTGAAAAAATTGTATAACTCCATGCATTTTGTCGTTTAGCGTGGCTGCAAGATTGCCTTTTGAATTTGACGCTAACATTATTGTGTGGAAGGATTTCATTTTTATTTCTTTGCAGTGCTTTATTTCGCACTATACAAAAGAAGAAAAGACTATTGTCTTTCGCCTAAAGCAATTTTTGTTGTTGCAGTTTTCTTATACTTTATTTTTCTTTTATCCACAGCACAAAGCATTCGGTGAATTGAACAATTCCAGCACCTCATCGTAGTCAACTGTGGAAACAGTGTGGTAAAACCAGCCTACCACTTTTCCATGTTTTGACAGTTTGACGCAGCGAGTGAACATCGCCGAAAAGTGCATTTTGTGTGCCTGTTGCTTGCCGTCGAGTGTACGAAAGTGCAACCGTTCTGTTGGTGGTGTGCTGCACATCGAGGTGAAGTTCATCGACCTCTGTCATTTTGCTGACATTGCTGCGAAGTGAGTGCATCGTCCGACTGAGGATTTTGCTGCTTTTCCAGATTAGAAGTTGTTGTTGCGGCTGCTGTGGAGGACCGGTTGCGAGCTGGTTGGAAAGTGCTTTGTTGTTGCTAGTTGCTGCTGCTGACTGCTTTGGTGTTTTGTTGCGCTTTTGGTTGTGCACCGCCGTTGCAGAGTGCATTTTACAGGATGTCTTTAACGACAACAACCGAGCCGTATGTACCGGGAACGATTCCTTTTTCGCAATATTTGGAGCAACTAGAATTTTTGTTTGAGCATAACAATTACACTGCTGATAGGTTCAAAGTTTCGTTTTTGGCCGTTTGTGGCACAGAAGTTTATAGTCAGCTTAAATTACTTTTTCCGGGGCAAAACATTAAAGATTTAACATATAGGCAAATTACGGACGCTTTGAAAAAGAGGTATGACAAGAAGGATTCCGATGTCATACATACTTTTAAGTTTTGGACCCGTAGACAGGGGCAGTATGAAAAATCTGAGGATTTCGTACTTGCCGTTAAGCAAATGGCTGAATTGTGCGGCTTTGGAGATTTCAAAGAACGAGCTATTCGTGATGCATTAGTTTTGGGAACGTATGACCGAAATTTGCAGAAAAGATTGTTTGACGAGGACGACTTGACGGCTGCGAAGGCAGAGAAATTGATCGTCAATCAAGAGTTGTCATCGAATAGTACTCGTTTTGTTAATCGCGACGATGAACAAAGAGGCAGTGTAGTTGCTAGGCTTGGCAGAAGGATCGTTCGCAATTCACCCAGGTCACATTTTCGCAGTAGGAGCAGGAGTTTTGATAGGAATCGTTCGTATTACTCTAGAAGCAGAAGCGAAGGTAGAAAGCATGGGGATGATAGTGAAAAAAAAAAAGTTTTTGTGTTCCTTTTGTCATAAAGCTGGCCATACCAAGAAATTTTGCTACAGATTGAAGAGGAAGAGTCCTCGTAAGAGTAGGCAATTTGTTAATTTTATTGACTCTCCCAAACCTTCGACTTCTAACTCATCGGATTTGTTCAAGCGTTTGAAAGTGGATTTGAACAAATCAGACACCGATGATGAGGACATTCATTGCATGATGGTTTCTGCCAGGAGTAAAACGAACGCACCGTGTTACGTTGAGGCGATGATTGACAAGAAGCGTTTATCGATGGAAGTGGACTGCGGTTCCGCGGAAAGCGTAGTATCTGAATCTCTTTTTCTGCGAAATTTTCGTAAATGCCATTTAGAAAAATGCAATAGGAAACTGTATGTTATTGACGGTAATAGGCTAAACATTTTAGGCAAAGCGAAAGTTTCTGTAAAGTTGAATGGAATTTTAAGTGATCAGTATTTGATTGTGCTCCAGGGAGCTAATGATTTTGTTCCGCTCATGGGTCGCAGCTGGCTGGACGTTTTCTTCGAGGGATGGAGGAGAACATTCGTGGATCCGATTATGCCTATACACCGTATAAACGCCGTGATGGAGGATGTAACGAGAGAGGAAGTGATAAATGATGTAAAACATATCTTTGCGGGGAAGAATTGTGTCTGCGCACAAACGTCAAGTCAAGATCCCCGAGGACTCTCGCCGAAGATTTACTCAACGCTTTGTTTTTAGTGGAGAGAGTCCCAGCACTTCAACAGCACAACTTTCTTGCACTAGCAACAGCAATTTGAATGAAGATTTTGGCAACGCTGGTCCCAGCAGAAAACGCAGGAGGAGTGAGGAAGAGGAGCATGATGATTCTGATTCGGACTTTTATGGCTTTGCGGCCGATTCTACGTTGTTCGATGAGGAACAGGATTCCAGTTGGAACCTTTTATCTACTCCAGCTGAGGTTGCTTCCGCTCTCATCGATGTTGATGCAAGAGGAGCGACCAATCTTGCCAATGATATAGAAGTTAATGCGGAAGGTGTTCGAACCTCCGATCAAGTGATTAATAAGAGAACTAGCAAAAGAAAATCTAAGAAGAAAAGGAAAATAGATTTCGTGTACTGTTGAATTTTGTTGAATTTTCGAATGTTTTAAGCAAATAGCTAGACAAATAGATTTTAAATACTTTTACCTTGCAAGCATGAAGAAGAAGTTTGCTTTCTGATTTTTTATAAGTTTAGGATTAATAATAGATTCGAATGAGCTCTCGACTTTAGGGAAAAGGAGTTGTAGTGGCGGAGCGAAGATGCTACTTTCGGTGAAATAGCCGAACCCATAAGAGAGTTCCCAGATTGAGAGCTATCGATTAGATCATAGGCATGAGCGATGTATCGAATAGGGGAATAAACCATATCTAGTTTGACTTGCCACGAACTCGGACGTGTTACATTTACAATCCTTAGAAAGAATAGTTATTTCAACTTGTACAATTGTTTGAAATTTTAGTAAATCAAACCAAACTTCAAAACCCAAATTAAATTGCTCTCAGCACATTTACATTTTGCAGCATTAATCGCATTACTGTGTCAAGTCTTCTCCAATTTTCTATACCCTACCCCAACCCTTCCTATCATTTCCGATGGTGTTTAAGTGGTCCGCATAGACTATTACGGCCATAACCTATCCCTGCCCCCGGCTTTGGACTGACTTGCGCTCTCTTTGCCCCACCAAACGCTGCAAAATGAAAATGAAATGAAATTTAATAGTAAAAAATCTTTTGATGAAAAAACGGGCAAAAGATCAGAGTAAATGAAGAGAATAAAGCAGCAACGCAGGTTTGAGAAGAGTAGAAGAGTTACTAAAGGCAGAAAAGGACATATATAAGGATACGGGTGCAGAGTCGTTGGATTTGATGAAACTGAATGAGCGAATCACACAACACGAAATATGACGGGAGGAAAACTTCGAAACAAAGTTAAGAACTGAATTGGACAAACAGAGAACATTTTATGGAAAAATAATTAAAGAATTAGAAGCTAAGCTGAACGGTTTTGTTAAATAGTAGAAGAACGAATAGATTCGGAACGCAAAAACATTCGCGAAGAGCATCTGGAAAAAAATGGACAGACAGGATAACAAATAGCTAACACAAAGTATAAGGATCGGTACTCAAAGGCAGAGCGAAAATGAAGGAGTGGATCATCAGGAACGTCGTCCAGAAGAATATATTCCATCTTGGCAGATATCAGCACCAGCGTAGCGAGCAGAGTACGAAAGGGATCGGATGGAAGAAAATGAACAAAGGACTTCTCTTCAATATTCTTCGGGGTACGGAGAATTAAGACGACTCGATAACGAACACAAGAATGAGTTCTCACAGCTTTATAATAGGTAACGACCGTACGCATTATTACAGTCACACGAAGATGCAGGAAGTATCCCAGAGGAATTCGGGTGATATAATCGAAATTATCAGCCAGCAGCACAACTAGCAAACCGGTATGCAAGATCCGACGATTTTAAAAATGGACTGATTCGCGCATGGAAAAATGGCAGCTCATTTTCAGTGGGAATAGTCGTCAGAGCTGGAAACAGCTTTTATATTGATGGGTGATATGCGAAAGCGCGTGATCGGGCGGATCAATGAACGAATATGCAAGTTAAGAATCAAAGGCCGATTCTTGAACTTCAGCATAATCAACGTGCATAGCCCACACTCCTGAAGCACTGATGATGACAAGGACTCATTTTACGTGCAGCTCGTACACGAGTACGACTGCTGCCCAAACCACGACGTCAAGTTCATCATAGGAGATTTGAACGCTCAGGTTGGCCAGGAGGAGGAGTGTAGACCGACTATTGGAAAATTCAGCGCCCACCAGTTGACGAATGGAAACTGCCTACGACTGATAGATTTTGCCGCCTCCAAAAATATGACCATTCGTAGCTCCTATTTCCAGCCTCCCATATCGGTATATCTGGAGATCACCATAGCAGACAGAATCGCAAATCGACCACGTTTTGATCGATGGACGGCACTTCTTCGACATCACCGACGTCAAAACCTATCGTGGCGCTAACATTGATTCCGAACACTACCTGGTGAAACTGCGCCCAAAACTATCCGTCATCGACGATGTACAGTACCGACGCCCGCCTCGGTACAATCAAGCGCGACTGAAACAACCGAATGTCGCCAATGCGTACGCGCAGCATCTTGAAGCAGCGTTGCCGGATGAGGGCGAGCTCGATAGGGCCCCTCTTGAGGACTGCTGGAGGACAGTCAAAGCAGCCATTAACGACGCTGTCGAAAGTATTGCCGGATATGTGGGAAGGAGCTCAAGAAACGATTGGTTCGACAAGGAGTACCAGGAGGTTTTAGAGGAGAAGAATGCAGCGCGGGCTGCAATGCTGCAGCATGGTACGCGGCAAAACGTGGAACGATACAGCACAGATAAACAGACGTAACACTGACGAAATTTCCATCGACCACTCTTTTAATGATCATTTCAAATTCGCTATTATACAAATCTCACAACCAGAGGTGCGCGCATCGTTTTTCTTCGCGTTTGACGTTTCACACTACCGCCATCTGCCGGTCTTGTTGCACGAAACACCTTTTCGTGCAACATGCTCACTAGATGCTGATGGTGTAAACTAGGCGATGGATTTTGAAGATATTTGTTCTAAGTGTTACGTCTGTTTGTCTGTGGATACAGACTGAAGCGGAAACAGCAAACCCGCCTATTCCGGGACGAAAAGCGCCGCACAGTGCTTCGTCCCTTGGACAAAAGTCAAAAAATCAACTTTCATATTCGAAAGAATCAAGTAGGCCATGATGTTGACATATATTTTGAGCGTGTAATACAGATACCAGAAAGTCCGTGCGTTTATCAAAACAAACCAAAACACCAGGTGTTGACAAGTTGTTTCATCGTTATATATAATTTATTGTTTTTGTGTCAATACAATTTCTTTTTAATTCGCTTTATTCCCATACTAATCACATTTTCAAAGTGAAAGTCGCTAAGGATCGTGTTGAAACAAGTAAGTAGGAGTCATTCCGTTTAATTTTCTGTGATATATTTTAAAAATTGTAGAAAAAGATGCTTCTGAACAATAAGCTCTTTAATACAGAAGAAAATTAAAACTCCTATCTTCTTCTAGCCCATACAAAAAAGTACCTCAAAGTACCTTTCTGAAATCCACTTTAATATAAAATTTGAAGTATTTTTCAAATTCTGAAAGTGATTCCAGCTGCATATGTTTGCCGATTGTATGTCATTTTATGATTTTTAAGTTATGCTGCCACAATCATCAATAAAGATTGTTTCAAGCAATGGTACTTTGCCAATCCACGTATTTGAAAAAATCCTGTTGTGGATTTCATGTACGGTTGTTATAGCACTGATTCTTTCTCCCAGATATTTGAAAACAAGTTAAATACGTTTAGCAAATTTTATTGCTACAAAATACACCGAAAACGGGGTAAATATAGAAGACCATACGATATTTTTGTGAAGCAAAACTCCGACTGATTAGCAAAGCCAGTTTTGCTTCCGCGCCAACTGAAAATTGGCGATGCAGAGTTTTCCTATTCGGCTGTAAAGGCTGGCATGGAAAAGCCTTTCATACCGTTCAATGAATGTTCAAGAAAAACCTATATATATCTTATCAACAATAACACTGCGGAACACGATTTTGTCTCAAGCATCAAAATACCGCTATTAACATAACTAAGAGTTGCTGAGTCAATTGCCGTTTTCAAAAATATCACAGCACGTCTAGTTTTTGAGATGCTGGCTGTTGAAAATGCAAAATTTGCCTACATCAGCCAACTTGCATGCAAGTTTGACAGCTTGTATGGAAATTTATTTGCTTAATTTGCCACAGAATTCAAACTTTATGTGTTAAACAATACTTATCATAAAAGATCATAATATTGTCGGCGCCCAAAAATTATTTTTTGATGGTTTTGAAAATAATTGTATAGTGTCAAATAAGAGAAACGAAGAATTTTGTATGGTGACTGCAAACATGTTGAAAAAATTGGTTTAATCTAAAATTAACCGTGCAATTTCAACCAAAGTATATCTTAAATGAAAGTGAAAGTCCTATTTTGCATGCTTGGTGGATAAGATCACAAAAAAGTTTGATAAATCATACTTTAAATTTTTATGTAAACATCAATAAAACCAGTGTTTTATTCAAATTTGGCGACCTGTAGCTAAAAATTGTGACGTGCTGGAACATTTCTGAGAACGGCATCAGATTCACCAACCCCAAATCTACTAGAGACACATAATTTGGTTCTCAAGACTAACAAAAATGTCATTTTTGTTAAGCTGTGTAATGAACCTGAAGAGCTCGCGTTCGGAGCCTATGTATCAAATTGTTTCTAATAATCATCTAACAGAAACCCACGACATTTCAAAAATCTTTGTAGAAAAGAAGATAATGATTCGATTGGTATGTTTTTGGATGATTAATAGCTGGTAAATGAATTGTATTGCTAATAAAAATAAATTTTATATAATCTTTTTTATTGGGTTTGATTTTAGTCGTTAGAATAATCCGTGCTTTAATATGTTTATATAAAATTGGTTATTGAGACACTTTTACATTTACGCATACCACATACATCGTTTACGCAAACGACTCAAGTACGTTTTCATGCGTTTTTATTTTAAACATTTATTTAAAATCGAGCACTGTTCTATAGTGTCAAATGTAAAACGTGACGTATAAGCCACTTATGCCATTACTGATGTAATATGTGTCATTCATGCCAATAATGAGATTTTTTTGTGTCTAACGACATTCTCCTCAACTTCGTAGGGCAAAACCGCATTAAACATCCAGTTCCAGACTTTTGTCCCCAGGTGCCATACGTTGGAAGCACTGTGCGCCGCCTGGAAGAGGTGGAATGCCAAGAGATGGAGTTGCTGTACCGTTCTCAAGAAACGCGGAAGTTCTATCAGAAGCTCAACACATCCCGCAAAGGCTTCGTGCCGCGAGCTGAAATGTGCCGGGATAAGGATGGGAGCATCCTGACGAACGGATGCGAGATGATTGAAAGGTGGAAGCAGCACTACGATGAACACCTGAATGGCGCAGAGAACACAGGCACAGAAGGTCAGGACAGCGATGGCGATGGCTACGTCAGCATAGCGGACAGTGGAAACCAAGCAGTTCCCACATTGGGGGAAGTTAAGGATGCCATTCAACAGCTCAAGAACAACAAGGCCGCTGGCAAGGATGGTATCGGAGCCGAACTCATCGAGATGGGCCCGGAGAGGTTAGCCGTTTGTCTGCATCGGCTGATTGTCAGAATCTGGTAGACGGGACCACTACCGGAGGAGTGGAAGCAAGGAAAGCAAGTTGAAGCAAGCATTTACAGAAAGGGTTCATAGGAAGTTATCAAGCAGGTTTCATCGACGGCCGCTCGACAACGGACCAGTTTTTTCCCTGCAGCAAACCCTTCAGAAATGCCGTGAGTACCAGGTCAGTACAGCTTTCCCGGGAAATTGATTGAAGCAACGATGGACGGTGTTGCGTGAAGATCCCGGGCGAACATTCCAGTTCGTTCGAATCCCACCGCGGACTATGGCAAGGTGATGGATTTTCGTGCCTGCTGTTCAATATTGCGCTTGAAGATGTCATGCGGAGAGCTGGACTTAACAGTCAAGGCACGATTTTCACGAGATCCGCACAATTTGTCTGCTTCGCGAGCGACATGGATATTATTGGAAGTAAATTTGAAACGGTGGCGATTCGTTCACCCGCCTGAAACGCGAGGCAACAAGAGTCGGACTGATGGTGAATGCCTCGAAAACAAAGTACCCGCCTAGGAAGCAGTGTCACGATAGACGGGGATTCTCTCGAGGTGGTTGACGAGTTCGTCTACCTCGGATCCTTGTTGACGGCCGACAATAATGTTAGTCGTGAAATACGGAGGCGCATCATCTGTGGAAGTCGTGCCTACTACGGGCTCTTAAAGAAACTACGGTCAAGAAAACTTTACTCCCGCACCAAATGCACGATGTACAAGATGCTGGTTAGACCGGTAGTCCTCTACGGGCATGAAACATGAACTATGTTTGAGTCGGGCCTGCAAGCTCTTTGGGTTTTCGAACGCCGGGTACTTAGGACAATCTTCGGCGGCGTGTAGGAGGACAGTGTGTGGCGGCGAAGAATGAATCACGAGCTCGCTCAGCTCTACTACGAAGTATGGCGTACGTAGAAGGTGGCCAAAGCTGGAAGGACAAGATGTCCCCATATAATGGTCCGTATCTTTGGTACTTATTACGATGCTTTGTCAAGAGCGAGCGTCAACATCACTAGCATTGTATAACGGAACGGCAGACAATTAATCGTTCCATAAAAAAAAATATAAAATTTCCATAAAAAATGCAAAATTTGCCAATAAAGAAACAAGGGTAAAATCAACAGAAAAGTTAAAAATTTACATAAAAAATACCGAGATGAACTAGCCCAGGGCTAAAAATCTCGTTAATAAAGTCAAAAAAAAAAACAAAAAAATAAAGAATTGCATAGAAAAAACAAAATTTTCCATAAAAAAAAAAAAATTGAGCAATAAATAGATTCAAAAGTGCAGTAGAATCGACAATAATCTCACTAAAAAATATCGAATTTTACATTTAAAAACCTCAAAATGTCCCTATTTTCTTCACAAAAAGCAAGAAATAATTATAAATTTTACACAAAAAAAAACCAAAATTTGCAATAAATAAATAATAATTTGCCCACAATGGATCATTAAAATAACCAAAACGGCCGCTATGGAAAGCATAGATAGCGCCACCGTAGCCTTGTGTGTTTGACAGAACAGCAATGCTGTCACAATGTTAAATCCCATATACAGGGGCGCCTTTGTTTTGATGCGGTGAGCACTTGCAAAAACTACATTCAATGATCCATAAATCAAAAATTTCCATTAAAAAATCAAAAAGAGCAATAGCAGTAAATGCAAAGTTGCAATAAACAAACCCAACTGAGCAATTCAAAATGACAATCAATACATGAAAATGTTGTAGAAAATTCCAATATTTAAGTAAAACTTTCCATAAAAATAACGTAATTTTCCAATAGGGCGCTTGCAGCAAACAAAAGTGTGCCCAACGGCTCCCTTTGATTTTGCTGGGTAACGCTTTGAAACGGAAAACACGTTACGGAACGTTTCCCAGCAAAATCAAAGGGAGCTGTTGGGCACACTAAACAAAGGCTGCAAGTGCCCTATAATGAGTAATAATGTGTGTAATGGATTTCATAAATTTTCAGTCAAACTGAAGCATTGTTTTCACAATTGGAGCTAATTAGTCGTCGTATGTAGATGTAGTAATTGCATTTTAGAGTTCGATAATTAATTACGTAAGAATTTAGGGGAGGGGAGAGAGGAGAGATTGGCCGGGTTTGAAAAAATATTTCTTGCCATATAGAAAAAAATAATGTTTCATACAAAAAATCATACATGGAGCGGAGGCGAGGTTTCGAAAAATCACAAAAAAATGTTTTTAATACACCCCATCGTTAGGCGCTACAATTTTAATCATTTCGGCAAAGTTGAAATGAAACATGGAACATGGGATATCTAATCTTCCAATATTAGGAACACTTATGTCACTGCTTGGGTTATGTCCAACTACATTGATGGTAGAAGCTTATGCTCTCATGCCCCACCAGCCAGGGAACTGGTGTTTACAAACTAAGCATCATTTGTGGCAACACTTTATGCGGCATGATGGAACTTTGCCGAGCGCGCTTAGTGTTGTTAGACCACTGACGTTGTTGCATGAAGTGGGTGATGAGGTACAAAAGTAGCGTTACAGCATGCTTAACCATATTTGTAGTACTGAGACAACCCATTAGATCTAAAAATGAACCTATTAGAAGATACTTTAAAAAGCGTTATGTTTGTATTCAAATAAAAAAAAAATATTTAGGAAAAAACTCATCAATCGAAGTATACACATTTCTGCAACTGCTGTGGGCAATTACACCAAAGATGAAAGTGAATTTCCGTATTATGAGTCCGTATTATGTTTAAAATCACTCGCCACTAGCTCAGTAGAGAAACCTATCGAAGAACAGAGACTTACCTTGTTGTGCTAAACTCGTCTAACGTACCTTCGCCAACTCTGGTTCCTGAATCGGGAATCGTTAACCAGCGCATCTTCCAGCGTGTCGCACATCTCTTCGAGCCCCTCACATATCTATTGGAAGATTAGATATCCCATGTTCCATGTTTCATTTCAACTTTGCCGAAATAATTAAAATTGTAGCGCCTAACGATAGGGTGTATTAAAAAACATTTTTTTGTGATTTTTCGAAACCTCGCCCCCCCTCCATGTATGATTTTTTGTATGGAACATTAATTTTTTCTATATGGCAAGAAATTTTTTTTCAAACCCGGCCAATCTCCCCACTCTCCCCTCCCCTAAATTCTTACGTAATTAATTATCGAACTCTAAAATGCAATTACTACATCTACATACGACGACTAATTAGCTCCAATTGTGAAAACAATGCTTCAGTTTGACTGAAAATTTATGAAATCCATTACACACATTATTACTCATTATTGGAAAATTACGTTATTTTTATGGAAAGTTTTACTTAAATATTGGAATTTTCTACAACATTTTCATGTATTGATTGTCATTTTGAATTGCTCAGTTGGGTTTGTTTATTGCAACTTTGCATTTACTGCTATTGCTCTTTTTGATTTTTTTAATGGAAATTTTTGATTAATTGTGTGCAAATTATTATTTATTTATTGCAAATTTTGGCTTTTTTTGTGGAAAATTTATAATTATTTCTTGCTTTTTGTGAAGAAAATAGGGACATTTTGAGGTTTTTAAATGCAAAATTCGATATTTTTTAGTGAGATTATTGTCTATTCTACTGCACTTTTGAATATATTTATTGCTCAAAATTTTTTTATTTATGGAAAATTTTGTTTTTTCTATGCACTTCTTTATTTTTTTATGTAAATTTTTAACTTTTCTGTTGATTTTACCCTTGCTTCTTTACTGGCAAATTTTGCATTTTTTATGGAAATTTTATATTTTTTTATGGGACGTTAATATTTACCCCATAACGGAACGGCTTGACAATATGGGAAATTCCATTACGGATATTGACGGCTGACAAAACGGTCCACAAATGTCCTGGGTATGTCCAACTTCCTATTGAGTTCAATAGAGTCACTAAGGTGATGCCAGTTCTAGTGGTGGCCTAAATAAGTAGGAAATTGATCCTTGGATATAACTTCTGGAAGGCATTCAGTATTCAGCCAATGATGGCAGGAGCTCATGGACTCGGAAAGGTATCTACTGTGATGTCATTGATTTCACCATATTGCCAATCCAGGCACTCCCAGAGATGAAAAAGATAGAACCAGACGAGACATTGGGTATCCCGGCGCTTGAGATATCAGAACCATCGAGCATGACAGCCGAAACTGTAGAAATTGAGCACGAACTGGTACCAGAAGAAAGACACAAAATCGATTAGGAAGAACTTTGCTTATCGAGTATGAAATTGTGTTGAATAAAGAGGCAAAACCGCACAGACAACCCTTGTATAGATGCTCTCCGGCTCTTCTGTTCAAAATGGAAGCTGAGAATGAGCGGTACATCAAAAAATGTTCTAGCGAGCTGGAACTTTCTCGCTCAACTTTTGAAAGATAAACTCCTTTGTAGAGAATAAGAATAATATGAACAATATGAATGTTGAACTGTTAAAAAAAACTTGCTTTTAAATTAGTATTACAGTGGGATTCCGGTTTTGGCAACAAAGTCGAAATTTTCAGTTGCCAAAAACGGAACCGTGCACAAATCGTAACCCATATTTTAAATTTTATTTTTCAACTTATGGTTTTGAAAACATCATTAGAATGTTATTATTGTGTTTTTCTTTCACTACTGGACTGCGATGTGCGGCTTCATAAGTGCGAAAATGCGAATAAAAGTGCGGGATTGCATCGAACCATGTTGGTGTCTTCAGTGCGCTTATTCTTTAGACTGCGATGTATAACACCGCTGAAGACACCGACTCGAGTTGATGCAATCGCGCACTTTTATTAGCATTCCCGCACTTATAAAAACTTCTGCGATAGTCCAGTGGTGAAAGAATGCGCAATACATGATCCATATGGAATCATATGGCATCGTGACTTCGGAACGGTTCACTTCGAAGCAGTTTTCCTTAGAGTTGTACTATGCTATGAATCTATAGCCCCATAATGTTAATTGTGGCAAACGCGTAACATACTTTTTACGCCCAAAAATCTTAAATGATTTTTTGGAAGCACTTTTTGTTTGAGTGGGCCTCGTAAAATCAATAATCACATAAGTGATCTTTCTTAGATAAATGAGATCAACAGAAGTTTACAGGACCCCGCTATGAAACCTCAAGAGCTTGATAGGAATCTTCAGGTGTTCATGAGGAATCTACAGGAAAACGCTAGGGCTCCGAAGCATCTTGTTAGGAATCCGTAGGATCTCGCCTAGAGTTCTCAGGATCCCGCTAAGGATTTTGCTAGGAATAAGCATCTTTGGAGATCGCTGCGATATTACTGAATATTCTAAAGTCTCCTATGAAAATTTTCAAAAGTATTTCTATGTGAGACATAGAATTTTCCTTCCTCTTATGTCGGTGCTTGTGCTCAAAGAAACTGTTCCAAATATGAAAAAAGTATTTTTTAGTGTATCTGACAGACTCACGTGGGCTGGTCACTCAGTATGAGTGCCTCAGAAAAGAGATTGGTCTCTAGTTGAGATACTAGTGGAAATTATTGGCCTCATGAAACGTTGCGAATGCATGACCAATGACAACACAGAAGAAAATAAGCGCGTACGGGAGCCCTTAGTAGTTGGTGAAATTTGGGGGACTATCGACAAAAATGGAGCTCTGGAATGTAATTGGTGTGGAGTTGACCGGTTGTTCAAATGACTAAAGCACAGACACGAAAATATTTACAAAAAATTATAAATTCTAATGGTATTCAAAAATGTTGCCAAAATCGGAGGGTGCCAAAAATGGAGCATGACAAAAACGGAATCCCACTGTATCTGATTCACTTATCCTATCCAGTAAGGTCTGGCCTTTTTGCGAATTATCCACTTCGTTGTAAAAAGAGGTGTGGATAATTCGCAAAAAGGCCAGACCTTACTGGATAGGATATGTGAATCAGATATTCTTAAATAATACCAAACTACTAATTTAAAAGCAAGTTTTTTTTAACAGTTTTATTGTTCATATCATTCTTATTCTCTACATCCTGCACCAACGAAAATTCATAATCTATGGGGAACATTGGGGAGATCTTTCGTAGATTTAGGAAAGCCGAATAGTATTAAAGGCCATCATCGACAAGAAGATGGATCGAAATCTCTCTAATAAAGATAAATAAATAAATAATAAGAAGATGGACAACATACATACTCGGAGTGCAATGATGGCGCTCATCCTGAAACCCCTGGTTTCAATTATAATTTGCTGGCTCCACCATCAAGCTAAATCCTTCACAATGCCTTAATTCCCAATAAATAAGAAGAACATTGGCGCCTCCTTAATTATGGCTTGAAGGAGAGCGAACCTTGTTCCCCTTTCACATTTACCCATTATTTAGAATATTCATTCAAGCAGTTTGAGCTCGGGCAAAATATCATCCAGCCCTGTTAGAATAAAATCTATCACAGATGGCGCTGACGTAAAACACGGAATACTAACCACATTCTATCTGTCATGCACCAATACAACTAAAAAGGCGTTTCATTTTAATAAAACTCATCGACGGACCATGATCGTCCTCTTTCCAAACCAGATCCTCGAGTGAATTAGTAGTGCGCGACGTGACTAGTTTATCCATAAATTTGAAGTAGTCATTGTTAAAAACCTCAAGTGGTGAATTTTCTAATAAGTTTGTGTTGTTCTTAATAGGCGAAAATCAAGCTGGCAAAAAGGCAGTTTTTGTTCAATAGTACGAAGTAGTGAATAGTATTACGGTATGTGGTAAAACCATTGTTTAAAAGTACTTTATGCTCATTGTATTTAATATTATAGCCAGCCATTGTAGCCATAAAAGCATCATTGTTCTATTGTTTGCTTGTGATTCACGCGGTGGATCCGCGGAGAATCCGACGTACCACTGGGAAAGCCATCTTCTGTCCGGCCGTCCGCCGAAAGTTCAGCTATTCTCCTTTCCGTCAGTCCGCCGAGGATCAAGCCACCACCAGTTCCGGCAGTCCGCCGAGTGATCAGCCGCGGACCAAGTCCCCATCCACTCAGGCAGCCCGCCGAGTGTCAGCCATTTTCCTTCCGGCATTCCGCCGAAGACCAAGCCATCTCCAGTCAGGCCGTCCGCCGACAAACAAGCCATCCGTTCGGCATTCCGCCGAAGACCAAGCCATCTCCAGTCCGGCCGTCTGCCGACCAACAAGCCACCCTTTTGACAGTCCGCCGAAAGCTCTGCCATTTTCCATCTGGCAGTCCGCCGTCAACCAAGCTGCACTAAGCTACGGCCGTCCGTCGAGTCAAACTACAACCACCGTCCGCCGAGAGTCGCCGATTACGCTTATTCCGGCAACCCGTCCAATAGCCAACCATCCACCAATCCAGCCACCCTGTGTCGTCAATATGTGCCACCGCCAGCCCAGAATGACGTCACTATGATCTTCAGCAGCCAAAACCACCCACAAGAACCCGCAAGATCGCCAAGCATGCAAGTATACCCCAAGTTTGTGACGTCACTACAATAAATACCTGTTAAGATGAATTGATTCGGTGGTCGCCCATTATTTGTAAAAGCGCAGCCCTGATTTATTAGTTTTTCACCACTTTTTCGTTTGTCCGCCTTGTTCGGGTTCATAACGGAACCACCAAGCCTCGTTCCTTGGGGATCTTTCTATTAGCATTTGAGAACCCATGGTGCTGAGTTGGTACTTCGATTTACACGTGCGACACCTGTGAATAGGGGTCCCTTTTCAATTTGTAGTTCCTGTTTGGAGTGAGTTTCTTCTTATTGGCGTAATAGTAAGTGAAAGGTAAGCCATATAAGCGACCCTAAGATACTAATTACCTCTCCTGAGAGCTAGCAAGTTACAATCCCTATCGTCGAACTCGAGTCTCTGTTCTTTGCGATAACCACACCATCAGCGCCAGAATATAATCGGAAGGATTACGTATCCAGGAACTAATTGAAGAAACACCAACATAAATTTAATACGTACAGGTCGGACTCGATTATCCGGAGTATCGATTTTTTTTCACTCCGGATAATCGAATCCTCCAAATCTATACGATGCGGTGGCGTAGCCAGAAATTATTTCTAGGAACAGTAGAGGTCTTTACAAGAAAAAAAACAAATTTTTATCAGCATACACAAAAAACCATTTTTTCAAACCCTCCTTTTCTCAAATACGTTCAAAACTGCAAAACCATTCATATTGTATATTGCAATACCAAATTATCTCAGATTTATGCATGAAAATTGAAAAACAAGAACATAAAAAAAACAAATTCCGGATAATCGAGTCTAAAATTCCGGATAATCGGATCTCGGATAATAAAGTCCCCGGATGCTCGAGGAGGACTTGCAAGCTCTTGGGGCTTTCGAACGCCGAGTGCTAAGGACGATCTTCGGCGGCGTACAGAAAAACGGCGTGTGGCGGCGAAGGATGAACCACGAGCTCGCTCAACTCTACGGCGAACCCAGTATTGTGAAGGTAGCTAAAGCTGGAAGGATACGCTGGGCAGGGCATGTTGCAAGAATGCCGGACAACAACCCTGTAAAGATGGTGTTCGCTACGAATCCAGTCGGGACAAGAAGGCGTGGGGCGCAGCGATTGGCCAGGTGGATTGACCAGGTGCACCAGGACCTGGAGAGCGTGGATCACAGTCGAGGATGGAGAGAAGCGGCCATGAACCGAGTGAATTGGCGAATTATTGTTGGCGAGGCTTTATCAAGATAATTGATGTAAAGCCAAAAAGGTAAGTAAGTAAGTATAATCGAGTCCCCGGATAATCGAGTCTCCGGATAATCGAGTCCGACCTGTACTAGACTTTATTCTACGAGTGGAGTGAGGTAGAAAAGATGATCTTGTTTATCGAGGTGACAATACTCAACTCGCATGAAGTGAGTCCCCGTTTAGGATTTCGGATGGTCGTCAAACAAAAATACCTTATTTTGCGTTAATTAAAATTTATTTTCCTCTCTCAATCCATCCATGTGCCTTACACAGGATTCCGAAGAAAGCTGAATGATCCTTCACATACCACGCAACCTCGGTTGCCCATCAGTAAGTTATTCGGATGCTCATGCCCTGCTTTCTACAGTACAAAGTGTACGTTCTAGTAGCACTATACACACACACAATCAGTACGGGACCATTGTTAGTTTGACTGACTATTTTTTCGTTTCTAACGATGACCATTATCTCATGAATTGTATATCATTCAACACATATCTAGTGGATTGGGATGTTTTTATTTTATTCGGCTGCGCTATTTTGGATACAGGTTATTAAAATTGAATATCAATAGACTATGTCAAAGAGTAACGATAAACCTTATGACAACATTTGAGGTTTGATTGATGAAGAATAAAAAATATGTTTTATAATATATCGTTTATAGAATATAGAGTCAAAACGGGAATACACAACATGGCGACATTAAACTGCCACCATAAATTTATTTTTCTTTAAATGTTCGTAACAATAACAATATATTCAGGACTGAATGGTGTGATTGAGTTATGTACAATGGTTGGGTTGACCTAAAGTTCTTAGTTTAACGAATTATGAAAACAAACTTTTAAAACACAAATCACTGGGAAGATGTCTTGAGGCACAAAGATGCAGTGTTTAGAACAAACCATCTGTTGTCGATTGGGAATATTGAGGAGGGAAGGATGCGGTGACTGGATCAGTTCCGTTGTAGTTGTAGAATCCGTTCATGGTTACGCTGCCGGCGGGAAGATTCAAAGTGATACATTCTGTTAACTTTGCGTGCAATTTTGTTCTGGCCTTTTTTCTATTTGATAGACGGCATTTGCGTGTCGCTCTTCTCAATTAAAACTAAAGGGCGGACGTCTGGTTCGACCGAAATTATTTCATATTTATAGGCTATGCATGAGTTTATCCCTAATGTTGCTGCCATTACGGTCTGTTTTTCGTATTCTTATGTTTCATAGAGCATATGGTTAGTACAAGACGGATTTCAAACTGAGGTATCAGTGCAACGTGATTGAGATGTCCTAAATCTTAAGCTGCTTCGGTGCACGAAGAATGAAGGGCTTGGCCCATATGTATGCATGTAGAACAGAAAATCACAAACCAGGCGGCTCAGATGATGTACAATGATACTGTATGATAATGATGATAGGCAATAAATAGTGTTGCAGGTATGCAAAAGAGAGCGCTGCTGATGAGATTGAGTCGTGTAAAAAGAGCCGTTCGGTACGGTTCCGGTTTTCAATGAATAGCACACACCACTCGTCGTTATCGGACGAGCCAACTCGAACCACACTTACGGAGTTAGCTCGTCGGTTTCTTTGATGATGGAGTTCGCTTCCATTGTTTCTCGTCGCAGGATCATCTCGCGAATGTGCTGCAAAATGTAAACGAACGTTTATGCAATGCTTAATTTGAAAGTAATGCAAAATGTACTTCTTGATTCTGAACCACCACTATCCGATGTTGAATGGTTGGCGACAGTTGGCAACTGCTTTGTTCCAAGTCGTCTAGTGATGCTCGTCGAAGTAGCTGGAAACATAAACGATAGATAAGTCTTCTTTTTGTAACTTACAAATCAACTCACCTTTCCCCGATTGACATGCTCCATGCTTGCGTGTCGCATCGGTTGTGTAATAGTGGATTTCCGCCGGATCGGTGTCGGACCGTCCAGCTCCAGATTCTCCAACATCTGCACCATGCTGTGTCGTCGCGAAAGCGTCACCAGTGACTGTCGATGCTTAGTGTGGTGTGCTTTTCCCATCCTGACATCGATCGCCTTGAAGTGGTTCTGAATCGCCAACCCAAGCTCCGGTGCAGCATCATCGTCCATCAACACTTTACAACCCTTGAACATGGTGTATCCATCGCACCCTCCGTAGATGTAACTTTTCACGCAAAGTGTGTACGTTTGGTCCATTTTGAGCCATTCGTCACCAATCCGCACGAGTCTGGGTTCCACGCGTCGCCCCGGCGGTTGCGTCGGATCAAATGCAAATGACATACCAGCTATTTGTGGGAAACGACCTTCCAACTTGGGATAGGTGGACACGGAGTTTTCCAACGCTTCGTGTAATACTTTACCCGTAACTTCTAGCACTATCAGTGGATCTTGCATAGGAATTATATTTACCAAGTCACGCATGGTGAACGGACCTGCCACGTGGATCTGGTCGGATCGGAATGTTCCTGAGTTGATCATGACCGCATCGGCTCCGGTTGCGGCCAGCGCTACATCACAAATCCAGTTACCCAAGTTTGTCTCCGACGTACGGATGGAAGAGAATCGTCCTTCCAAGTCGACATGGAACACACCCAAGATTTCATCCATTTTGGACTCGATCGTTTCCGAGTACTTTTTCAACTCCTCTTTCAGTTCTGGGTCTTCGTTGTACTTTGTTGAATTCACATCGACCTTCTCGACCGTAATGCTAATCTTACCATTCTCATTCCGTTCGGTATTGACACCAATCCTCGAGAACTGCCGAAAATCTGTGCCTGACTTGATTACATGTGTGTCTTCAATGTTGAGTATTTCGAACACGTGATCGTGTCCTCCCAAGATCAGATCGATGTGCCCACTCTGCTTGGCGAGTTCAATATCGTTTGGAGTTCTCATGTGCGTCAACGCAATGATGATATCGCATCCTTGATTGTGCAGTTCGTCCGCCAGCTGGTTGCCGGCTTTGATGAAATCTATGTACGTCACCTCGTTGGGATCGATCGTCGGCAGTGTGTCGAGCCATTCCTTCTCCACCAGCCCGATGAGACCTACTTTGACGTCGTTGTGGTGCAAGATGTGTGTGATCTTTCCACCTCCCAGGGGACGCCCCGTCTCGTTGTCTACCACGTTGGACATCAGCCAGGGGAATGTGGTCCTTTCTACCCATTCGGCGAGCACGTCCAGGCCGTGATCTGCGGGAATAAAATGTATTGATTAAAAGATGTATCGTGTCTTGACTTGAGATCTCTCTTACCGAAGTCGTGATTTCCGAAAACGGCGCAATGCGTTCCAACGGAATTCAGAACCGGGACCATCTGTTCGCCATGTGTGAAGGTACTCACTGTTGATCAGAGTAGAAAATGAGTTCAACGATTAAATGATTTAGGTGTGGAATACTTACGCATACTGGGCGAAAAGGCATCCCCACTGAACAACACCAGTGGATTGAGGTGGGCAAAGGTTTTGACCGCGGTGCAAAACCGGGCAGCCCCTCCGATCGGTTCCTGCTTGCAGGTCGCATCGATGTTGTACACATCGTTGTAGTGCAGAATGGTCAGCTTGCTGTGGATGTCGTTGCTGGTCGTGCTGTTCATGTTGTCTCCGGCTGCTGTCCGTTCATTCGCGTGCATGCCCTGCTTAATCAGTGTCCCCGGGTTGAGGTGCCTCAGATGGGGTATTGTGGTGACGGCTCGTTTGCCGGCTTCTCGCACTTCCACCGAAGCCTGTAGGCGAAAGAAAAACGGGGAAAATGAGGGTAAGACATTAGTTTGTCGAGTCATATTCGCGCTAATCGGATTTGTTCCAAATTACGACAACGGAAGGGGTAGAGTGAATACATTCGAAAAGGGGTTTTGTTGGGGATTTGACATGCCTTACACAAAATATGTACATTAGGAGAGTTGTGCTTTTTTTACATGAAGAATACGTTGGTGCGATAAACAGGCAAAACCAAGAATTATATTTACAGAAACGATACATTGAACCTTTCAATAGTACTCTTTTACTAACTAGGATCACTTACAATTTAGATTATGAATAGAATTGAAACTCGCAGAATTTGTCCTTATCATACGATCTAAAAAAGTAAGATTGACATAATTTCATCTAATGAATAGATAGAGATAAATAGATTGACATAAAACTTCTTGAGCTACAGATTTTAAACCTGTAGAAAGTAACTAGGGTTGTTGTCACTGATACGGCTTACCAGCCAATTGGTACTTAAATTTAAAGTTCATTTTGCATCTCAATTTGTCCAAATTGAGATTTGTGTCTATGAACTTCAGGTTTTTCTGTAGTTAGTTTTTTTTAATAAAAGATCTTCTACAGAATCATCCTTATCAACAAACTTCTAGAAAGTAGCATATTATTCTTGGTAGACATATTTGACAAACGCTTTCAGTTGTCAATTGGCAACATCTAGCTATCATTCAATCAGCTTGCTTTCCTCAATACATTTTGAAAAAGTTATTCTGAAAGAATACAGAGTTGGTAGCGGGTCTTTTTTTAGAAAATTGGTCAATATCAATGGAAGTTCTCCGAAGTCTCTTTTTTAACCAAAATGGCCATTAAAGTTACTATTTTCCTTCTCATTGCAGTGAATTTTGATTCGAATACCTTACAGTCACCCCACAGTTATGAATAGCATCTCATCAAATAGAGTTGCAATTACGCAGAACACATTTTATCTACGAGAGCCATACATCTATACAACATCGCTATCAATTATAATATGCCTAAGCATACTTTTTAAATCCGTAGGAAATAAAATGTGAGCCATATTCCTAGAAGCGTTGATTCATATCTGTGGGGCATTGAAAACCATACCACACTTGTGAATTATAAGACGATTCCGAAATAAACGCCAAGACGTATGCTTTCACTAACACACCATTCATTTACCGCGCACATAAATTGCTGTTATAGTGCTCTGATCCATAATATGAGTCGATTTGATCCATAATAAGGATCCTACTCTACCACTGATCCACATCATCCCACAGATAACGATAACGTTTGAAATTTCCATAGAAAATGACACTTCTTCGTAGATGTATTCTTGAAAACAACTATATTCTTTACTGCCTGGGAGGTGATTTTGTTTTGTACAACGTCACTATGATTTTTAAAGATGGTTTGTTTTGAAAATTGACGCTTAGTTGATCCATAACCGTGGGGTGACTGTACTAGGAATTTCCACAGAAATTACTCTGAAAATGTTTTAAAGGGCTATTCCAGTATTTCATTCAGAAATTTTTGTATCAATTCCACTGATTTTTGGTAAATACTCTAGAAAATTCCAAAGATTCCTACAGGAGTTCTTCCAAGAGAATCTCCGAGTGTCTATTCCAGTTCGTCAAAGTGCATCGTTCGAATTTTTCTGTTATTTCTCCATCCATTTTTGTGTGAATTTCTTCGTGAATTCACTTACGGTTTATCTCAAGTTGCAAAACAAAAAATGCATGAATTATTACTGGAAATCTATAAGCAAATCTTCCAAGTTTTTTTTTATGAATTCGACCAGTGATTCAACATTATGCTCCTCCATCAATTTATCTAGAAATTTCTCCAACAATTCATCCACGATTATTCCTACAATTCTTCCAAACAATTCTCGAGTAATTTTTCATGTAAAATTCTCGTTGATTCTCCAAAAAATATTTAAGGTTTCACACCAACAAATACTACCTCTGTTCATGTTCGCATAGTCGACGTAAGCGCCAATATATTCAAAATGCATGTTTTCATTGCTATGCATTATTTGCCTAACAATACACTCGTTGAACGTGCGAACCGCGTTTATTTGTTGAAAATATTTGAGTTATAATAGTAAAACGGAATAACGCGAGCACATACACCAACGTATCCGAAAAAACATACGATTTGTCTGGTGTTTGTTCGGATAATTTAGCGTATAAACCAGGTTGCTATGACAGTGACCAGGTGTTTACGTCAATTCATCCATATAATTTGCCGTGAATCGCAAGTCAGTCCCATCTGTAAAAAGTAGGCATTGAGAAAATGGGCTTTCAAACTCGTTTTCCATACGAATATTCAAAAAATTCCAGAGGATTATAATATGTTTCAATCTTAATGAAACTTTCACAACTTGCTTTTTACTACGATACCTTTTTGAGAAAAATATAAAGATGATCAAAACAAGTTGCATTTTTGTGTTTCACGGTGCAAAAATCTGTAGCGGGACTAATATGCGGTTTCTTTTCATTATGGGACAATTTGACTTGCTGTTTTTCCCTAATTTTTCCGAATAAATCATATTATTTCATTAGTGCAGCTGAAAGAGCATTGGAAGAGATGTTGAAAACTGAACTGAACTCAATTTTGACGAAAATGCAGAAGGGACTGACTTGCGATTCAGGGCAGTAATTGTTCATCAAACACACTGTTCCTTCGGATAAAATGATGTATGCGTTTTTAGTTGACAAAAGTATGAAATAATACAACAAACCTTCCTAAGTGAACTTTTGAATTTCATTCTTTAGCTAATTCACAAACTATTTGATTGAAATTGTTAACTGATGCAAGCTTGCAGCCGGGAACAAAAAAACCGCATTTTATCAACAATGATAGTGCTGGTGATTACGTCGACCATGGGTAGTACAGTAATATTACCGTTCATTCCTTTACAAGTTTCTTCAGAGATTCTGTTCAATATTTTTCAAGGAATACCAATATGATTTTATCCAGGGATTCAGTTGATTATTTTTCCAACTCATTCATCTAAAAAAACGTCCAAGACATTTCCTCAGAACTTAGAGAGTTTTTCAGAACTTCTCATAAGAGTTCATCAGTTCACTATATAAATCAAATTATATCAGCGGTTATTTCAGGGACTGTCTTAAAAAATTCTTGACGATTCCCTGGAGACATTCCCGGGAAAAATCCTGGATAAGTTCTTTAAGTCCTTCCTTGAGAAATTTCTCTGAGAATTTCAGCTGGACTTTCTGAAGAAACCATAAGCGGAATCTCTATCGGAGTATTTTCTAAAGATATCCTTGCAAAATTCTTGGTTGAAATGTTGAAAAAACTGAACGACAATTCTGAGGAAAATCTGAAGAAATCGGCGGAGGCGTATTTGGAGAAAGTATTCCTTGATCTTTTAAAAATGATCTAAACGGAAATCTTGGTCGAACTCGATTGACAAATCACTATTTAATTTTCTTGTGAAATTCCTGAAAAAATAGAGAAAATCTGGAAAGAAATGCATACAGTAATACTTATAATGATTAAAGAATAACTTCTGAAAATGGCCTGAGTTTCAGCATGCAATTTATTTCAAAAATTTTAGCTCCGAAACAGTTGACAATGTTCTATGAAGAAGTTGCATTGAACCGTTTGGGCTAAAAAATGTACATTGAAAAAATAATTCATTTTTCCAAAAACAAAGCTTATATTTGCAATTAGGCAAATTGAAACATAGTAAAAGTTAGTTTTCATGGCTACCTCGATGGTTCTTTGGATCGCAATTGCACTGGTTTTGTGTTCTGTAACTCGATACTGATACTTGATGGTCCCTTCGAGTTATGGAGAGTTGACTGTAATTTAAAAAATGGCTACTTCCAGAGAAGTGATCATGATAACCATAATGTTTCAAAATTATTTTAATCAATCGTCTTGTTCCTATCAAGATTCCACGGTGAAAATTGGAAAATATTTTAAAATATTTGTTTAAAATAAAATTTTGTTTTATTTTTGTAAAAATGATAATAAAATGAAATAATGTTTCAATAGGGTCGGTGTTCCCTTGGTGGACAGTCCCCTATAGTCGCACTAGTGGCTTTTTACGGCCGTTTTGCTATAAATCTTTTCAAAATATTTTTTGACATGAAGGTCAGGAGCTATCAATCTAAGTACCATTTATACACAGCTTGATTTTTTCAAAAAATGATCGAAATAATTAGTTTTGCTTAAAATTTGAGCTCCCTTGCGCCTTTAGTTAACCTATTGTTCCTATAGTAGCACTACTGAGAGAAACTTTTTTTTATTATACAAAATAATTGATGAAATAAGAACTTTTTTTACATCAATCGAAAGCTTTTGATCCACACTGTGTAGGAAAAATATAAAAGTTTTGTAAAAATACGATTTTGATAAGTATTTTTCCAACGCCGTGATGCTAGTGCTACTATAGGAACAGGAATTAGAAATAGTGCTACTATAGGCACATGTATTCCTATAGTGGCACACGCGATAATAAATAGAAACATTTGAGTTTTCGTAGTTTTCATATTTTTCCCATAAAACCAAGATAAAAAGCTTTCAGATGATGTAAAAATAATGACGCTAGCGTTATTTTTCGATTTTCTATGATTTTTTGTTCTTAGCTATGCGGCTATTGGTACATCGACCCTATATATTTTTTTCTTGTAGCTCAAAGGGTTCACTTCAACTTCTCCATAGAATGTTTTTCTCTGAAATCAAGAGTTTCGGAGCTATAATTTATCAAATCAATTGCAAAAACTCATAGACCATTTTCAGAAGTTATTCTTGAATTAAAATAATCGATTTATTTAGAAAACAAATATTCTCTCATACCGAAAACATGTGTAAAATTGAATCTATTCTGAGAAGAATTCGTCTGTAGTAATAATGAATAAAAAGTTTATCCAACGTTTTGATTAAATTATTTGCTATCTTCTATTGCGACGATAAGTGCTTTGTATCTTTAGGTTAGTTCGGGGTTAAGTTTATTGATATGCGTTTTATTTCGTTCAAGCAGATAGGTGAATTCAATTAACTCGTAAAAGTTCAGAACTGCTACGAAAATAACATGACAAATTGTTGGTAATTTAGCTTATTTAAGGTTCGCCAAATCAGGATGATAGTGATGCCGAACACTGAACTCCTAGGTATAAGAAATTAAAATAATGATTGAAATAATACTAATAACACTTGTGACAGTATGTGCAAAAAAGAACTAAATAATAATAATAAAAACAAGATGATTAACATACAGCGTATATATTTAGTGCAGTTTGGTGGAAATGTGGAACAGTAACACATATCATGTCTATATCATGTCGGTTATTATAAATTCCCATGCGTATCCATCAATTTTGATGGAGACGCATGATAACTTATATTTTTACGAGGTGTCTCCAAAATACACTTTGGGCTGCCAAAAATTACGAGACCGACTCGTCGTATACATGTTGGAATGGTTACACTTTCTATCTAACATTCACGGAATCACAAGCACATTCATTACATATTCTAAAGCGAGTTAACATCGACTCAGTGAACAGTTCCCCGCAGGCACCTGTTTCAGCCATCCGACGACATTTTTGAGCCCCTGCGACACTTCCGATGTTTCAATGCTGGTCGATCCACTGTCTACCAGGTCGCCCCATTTGGAGCGGAGCGCCGCCTGGGACGCAAAGCCGGCCATCTGTCGTCAGGCAGGGTCTCAACGGTCACTCTCACTTACTGTGGAACTGCTGTTGCTTCTTTCGGGTGGTGTGAATCCCCCGTCGTAAAATGACTCTGAATGATGAGCACACGTCCAATAGCGAGCATCAGATGAAATAGTCAGCAGCGATAATGAAACGAAGCAGATGAGAATATGAAATATGTATTGATTGCTAAATTCTACGAATGGACTGTAACGAAAATATATTAAATTTTGAGACAAATGGACAGGATGAATGGCGCTGGATGGAAGGAATTGAAAGAACGGGATGGACAGTACACAGGATGGATCGACCAACATCGATCAAACTTTGAAACGCCAAGTTGAAAATAAT
Source organism: Aedes aegypti (assembly GCF_002204515.2). Classification (NCBI taxonomy): domain Eukaryota; kingdom Metazoa; phylum Arthropoda; class Insecta; order Diptera; family Culicidae; genus Aedes; species Aedes aegypti. Next base: position 27,452,080 of record NC_035108.1, on the reverse strand, counting down.
TACAATTGAGCATTTTTCTTTTCTGTTGCCAGCAGGAGAAAGCGTACGCATTTGCAAAAAGGTTCAAAGCGGAACCCGCCTGTGATGAGTTTCAATGGCCGTTGGCAATGATTTGAATGATAGCATAAAAGTATCGTCATTACCTACCCACCAAGTAATTCTTTCCTACACAGCAGCGCTCATTTCGTAGGTCCTTTGACCTTTTGTCTTTCGACCTATAGTCATAGATTCTCATTTAACCGCTCAAAATTCAAGAAGTGAAACGATTGAATATATTATTGTTGTAACGAAAAGTAACGACTCAATGAAAATAATAATTATTTTGCAGTAACGAACTACCTTTCAGTGAGAAATAATACCTCCACTATTAGTACACTGTTCCTTTAGTTGCGGTATGTTTTTAATGTTTGTTCCTATAGTTGCGGTATCCGGTGTTTTCTTATGGGATCCTCCATTATAGGAACATTTTACCGTAACTATTGGTACAAGTGAGAGAAGTTTAAGCAGCTTTGGTGGTGTTTCATCAATTTTGAAGCAATTTTATCAATATGTTCAACTATTTCATGTATTACCAAGCCTATAGGTCGATTGGCAGTGTTAATTTTGTAGCTAATTTATTCGAACTCCAATGGTACTACCATAACTATAGGTACACCCTCAAATAATTTAGAATGCCGAATCTCGGCTAATTTTAACCGAAATCCGCACTGCCAAGTCGGTGGACAAATAAATTTTCTGGGATCTCAGGAAATAAAAGCCGAGTATCAGTAAAACGTGCTTCGTTGCTAAGCAACCGGACAATTTATTAACTGAGCCTCGGTTAAAATCGGAAAACCGAGATTCGCACAGCCGAGCTCGTGAAAAATAATCTAAGTGTGTAAGTCTTGGTTTATTTTCAAACAACTTTCCCAATTTAACCTAAAATATTCTATAGCATACGTTCATGGGTGATGTATTTGCAAATGCTGAACAATAAATAGAAATTCGTATTAACATTACTCTATAGGGCCTTTCACTCTATTGGGCCTTTGACATGGTCTTCAAAGGCATAATTTTCACATTATTCCAATTTATAAGTAACTTCTCCGCAATTTATGAGTAATCAATCCATGTTCAAACCTCCAATTATGACCCAATGATTGCTTACGTGCTACTTCGCAGGTTCTAAATTCCTAGACCAAGACTACTAGTCGCGGCAAACATTTAAAACTGATTTTTTATGTAGGGGAATGTGGGGCAAGATGAGCACCCGGGGCAAGATGAGCACCCCTAGTTTGTGTCGTTCCTTACCGAATTTTTTCAATAAATTATTTGGGGTTCAGATGAATATCATAAAATTAATATGACGGCCATAAATTTCAGCAAAAAAATCAACAGCACAACGTAAATATTGTCAAAAATACATAGTAGTCCAAAAATTTACCTTTTCATATAAGATTTGTTCATTTGAAAGTGATATTTTTGTTGCGTAAACAAATTAATTCATATGTTTTTGGCCGTATAGTTATAGAACAATCTTCTGTAGATAATCAGGAGCAAAACTTTTATCAAATTTGAAAATTATTTCAATTGTTTTGATTATATTAATAAGTTTTCACCCTTGGGGCAAGATGAGCACCAAAATTAAGTAAAAGTGTGAAATTATAGAACCACATTTAGCTGTGGGCTTGACATACGGTATACCCTTTGCACAAAACTGTTTTTCTAAAAAATATATAAACAAACAACAAATTTGATCGTTTTTTAGGTAAAATCTTAGCAATTTGTGAAAAGTTATTTATTTTTTTATAAAAGTTTCAAAAACTAAGCTAGTTGAAGATAAATACCGTCAGATATTATAGTTAATATCTTCGGATATTGCAAGCATTGAAAAATAATAGTTTTCTTTAGTAAATTGCATCTTTTTATGGGGGTGCCCATCTTGCCCCGCAGGTTTTTTGCCCGATGATAAAAAAGCTATTTTTCAACGTGTTATTTGAAAAACTATTTATCACTTTTTAAAACTTTTAATGGTTGGAGGTCAAAGTAATAATGTAAAAGATAAGGATGGTTACCAATTTCACCAAAACGTTCAAGTAGGCTTAAATCGCGCATATCCTTAGGGTGCTCATCTTGCCCCACCTGACCCTATAAGCATAATTGCCCATATAACTCAGAACTCCCCTCTAGCGGCGTCATAAAAGCCAATAACATAAATAACTAACTGTGCCATGGAGCAAACCACTCCCTCACGGCCGCGGTTTATCAGCAGCACCTCCGAAATGTGTGTACAAACAAATTGACGTTGAAGGTGCTCGCTGTTCCCTTGTGAAGTATCGGGAAACCGGTTTGATTTCGACAACATCGCAGGTCACCGACCTTGGCCAATTCGGTTATTGAGTCATCCATCACATCCCGATTGCGTTAAGAGATACGTTGTATTTACGTTCCTCGCCGTATATTTCAGGGCTTTTGATGTTGACACCTACTTCCTGGAACTCGGAACCGGTGCGGTAGGTTGACGCTGAATAGCGGGGATGTTTATCGAAATTTTGTCAAGGCCAAGACCATTGATGGTAAGCTTCCGGCGAGAACGTAGGATTACAGCTGACGTCAAAGCTTCACAATCGTCAACAACGTGTCAAGGTCAAGACCATAAAATGAGAAACGGGGAGAACAGTCTCACCTACAATTTTTGGGGGACCGCGTTCGTCAAAAAGAGGTCAAAAATATACCATTGACAAAAGAACGGGAAGCTTCGCTAAAAATACGGGCTAACGATGAGTCGTTTCCTGGTGACAAACGCGTATGTTAGCGAACTGTTGTTAAACGGATCGGATTTATGGCATGGCTATGACAAGCGGTGACGACAATGGCGTCAACGAACGACAATCAGTCTCATGTCGTGACGGAAGGTCAATTGAAGGCTGATTAAGCGGAGTTATTGTAGGATTTGTTTTCTCTTTTGGGATGATAAATTTTGAAATTGATAATATTCTGAGTGCGATAAATTCAAAAATGACAAGCCATCGAAGATTCAGGGTCTACATACATACCGTTACTTGTTTTATTTACACAGTACAGTTTTTTTTATTGAACGTCTGTTATCTGTGGTACATCTCTATGCTAGAGCAAAAATCTCTTTTAGAGTTGTATGAGGATTCAAAACAAAAATACGTTAAAATTTCCGCCAAACGTATTGCCTCAATCAGTGGTAAATGTAAGTACAGTGACTCAATTTCATTTTCGTACGGGGCACTGTTTCCATATCAAGTTGGTATAAAACTATTACATTGAGCATGGACTTCGATATACTTTATCAATAACGAAGGTCATAGGTGTCATCTATTGTTTGACAATGACAAACTGTATTTATTTGCTTAAATCTTTGGATTAATGGAAAAGTATTGAGTTTATGTCTATAATTGATTCAATTCAATATTCGTACACCTAATAAAAAAGATATGTATAACATTCAAAACTATTTTTTAATGGACTAGATGATTGCTTAAGTTCTTCGTTGTGTGCACAGTACATATTTGGAATATTTATAAGTGGACATATTTGAAACTTAAGTAAATTTAAGAAAAAATCCACTTTTTCCCTGTTTTTTTGCTAAAATATTCTATAAGTCTATTGTTCGACTTACATTTTTTTTCCAACATCACGTCCTTAAGAATAATTACAGCGAATATCACACAAGTTTCAAAAAAATATAATCAGTTTCAGAGTAGCTAGGAGTAAAATCGACAACTTATACTTTTGGATCTAAGATAATATAAAATTTACAACAAATCCAAAACCAAAAATTTCAGTCAATTTCTCTCAGTTTGGCTCCTAAATGGATATACATAATCCATTGTTAATGTTCCTATCAAAACATTGCGTAATTATCATTTTAAAATTTTTATTTTACTACCAAACATGATTACAGAGAATTCTAGAAAAAATATTATTGCCGTAACCGCAACACAAACCCTTTTTGTAATGATGAAAACAGCAGGATATATTCTAATAAAAAATATATAAATGCTCTCTGCTCATTCAAGTTATTTTGTGTTATTCTTACAAAATCAATAAATTGCAAAATAGGGTGCTATTTTGAAAATAATTTGAATATTAATTTAGAGATAATTGAATATTGCGATAACATCAATTATGTGGAGGTTTGTACAGCGTAGTTAAGGGTACTTTATTATAAAATGTAGTTCGTAGTTCAAATTCTTTTTACAGACAAGTTCAAAATTAACCTTTATCTGTTGTTCAGAATGAACATTTGGCTTACATCGATTGAAAATATCATTTTAGAAGAGTTTTGAAGTTATGGCACAACCATTTTCTGAACTCAAAAGTGATAAAAACTTTTGATGATTCCTGTAAACTGTATACATTTCAACTAAATTTCTATCAGAGCTCACGAATATAAATAATAGTTTCGATCCAATGACAATAATGAACGTTATTGTTCGAATTATTGGATTTTATTGCAAAAATCATTGGAAAACTGGATTTTTCCATAATTACATCCTAATTTCATATATGTTCGCTAATAAATTGTCCAAATGTACTTTACTACATCTGAACATCATAATAAAGCACTTCAGCAATCAAATAGAGCTTTTACATTTAGTTTTGAATGTTGTACGTTTGAATTTTGGTAGGTGTACGAATATGGAATTGGGTGAATTTAAGACATAAATTCAATGCTTTTCCATTAATCAAAATAAAGAATGTAAATGGAAACATTTTGTGATTGCCAAATAATAGATGACACCTATTACCTTCAATGTGGATAAAGTATTTTAAACTCAATACATCATTTAATAGTTTTTTACTAACTTGATGTGAAAACAGTATCCTGTACGAATATGAAATTGGGCCACTGTATCTTGAAATGTTCCATATCCACCACAGATCATCATGGGAACTTATCAATATCAGCGTGTGTTGTCATTTAAAATGGTCGTTTAATTTTGTACACATGTTTGAAATTGGAATTGGATGTCCGTTTTCTGCGAACATATTTCTTCTCAGATTCAACTTTAAGGTTTTTTAGTATGATTGAAGAAGAAACTTATCAGGAAATTATCGAGAAGTTGTTGAGGAAATCCCAGAATGGATTTTTAATGGAATTTTTTGAGGTATGCATAAAGAAGTTTCAAATGGAATTTCGGATGAAATTACTGATATAAGTTTTGAGAAGTTTCTAGAGCTATGGTTCTCAACCTTTTTAAAACTGTAACCTCCTTTAGATATGTACAAGTTTTCATGAACCCATGAAAATAATTATTTTTAAAATCAAAATTTAAGCAACGAAGGATTTGACCGAATAACAATTGAGTTAAGCAAATGCCTTATATCTTGAAATCACATTAAAGTTATGTTTCCAGAAGTAATATAATCTTCCCCTCTAAAATCCATTAATGTTGTTCCTAGAAATCCAACAGGGCTGCAAATTATGACAAAGACCGCCAGCTAAGGACTGCGTACTTAGCCTCTGTACGTTCTGAAATGCTGTATCACATCAGCTATAACTAAGATGGCAGCCCCATCAACGTGATGTACGTAGCGCGACCCCAGTAAGGTAGCATACCGAATTCATTACCCACCACGAAAAATGGAGAAATAAGAAGAAACGAACGTTGTTTTCGGCAACCGACCTGGCAACGAAATAAGGACTATAGGCCAGGGGAAGGGGAATTCACCTAGAGTGAATTTATAGCAAATGTCTCGACAGCCGTTAGCGAGTCGTCGAGTGATGCTTCAACGCCTGTTTGCCTTCGACGTTATCAGAAATAACATTGACTGTAGCAGCCTTCTGGAGAATGTCAGACTAAACGTGCCCATTCGTCAGCTTCGAAACCGCCAACTGTTGTGGATTCCTGGCCATAGCACTCTTTACGGACTGAATAATCCCTTTGATATATGTTGTCGACTGTTTAATCAAGTGTGTAATGTGTTCGACTTTAATATTAGTAAATTAATTTATAAGAATAGGATGAAGTGAATTTTAACAGTCTGTGCAACTTCCAAGTTGAAGATGAAGCAAATAAATAAATAAAGACCTATGGAGAATGCCCAAAATAGGACGTGAAAATTGTCATCAGCGACGCTAATGTGCAGGTCGGAAAAGAGGACTTCTTCCGCCCTATCATTGGTACAGAGAGCCTTCACTCTGTTACAAACGACAACGGCCTACGTTTAGTGAACTTTGCTGCCACCAGGGGGATGGCCATCAGTAGCACCTGCTTTGCACGCAAGAATATCTGCAAGCACACCTGGCAACACCCAAATGGCGAACTTTGCAACAAAATCGACCATGTTCGGTAGACGGCCGACATTTTTCCGATGTCATTGATGTTAGAACTTTCAGGGGTCCTAATATCGACTCAGACCACTATCTCGTTGTAAGCAAAGTTCGAGCGCGATTATCAACCGTTTCGAATTCTAGGAATTGACAATCGTTGTGATTCAATATCCAACGCCTGTCAGCGGATGGTGTAGCAGCGGACTACCATCAAAAGATCGACGAGCGGATTAGCGAAATCAACGAAAGCGTCAACCTGAGCGATCTGTGGAAGTCAGTCCACAGAGCGGTGAGCATAGTAGCGCGAGAAGTGGTATGTACTGGTCAACGAAGACCAAGGAACGGTTGGTTCGAAGAGGAGTGCCAGAGAATAACGAACGAGAAGAACTTGGTTAGAAGCCGGATGCTGGTCACCCGTCAGAGCAGAAAGCGGTACAAGGAACCAAGGGCAGCCAAAAACGGATCCATCGCAGAAACGAAAAGGAGCATGAAAGAAGCAGTAATTGCTCAGGCGCAAGAAGCTATGAAACAGAACGACATACGACGGTTGTACGAATCCGTCAATGGTGTGCGGAGAAAAACAGCGCCGTCTCCCGCCATGTACAACGACCGTGAAGGAAACTTGTTGACAGATAAAACAATGGTAGCCGCCAGGTGGGGGGCAGATAGCCGTAGCGGTAAACGCGCAGCTATTCAGCAAGACCAAGCTGAGGGTCGTGGGTTCGAATCCCACCGGTCGAGGATCTTTTCGGGTTGGAAATTTTCTCGACTTCCCAGGGCATAGAGTATCTTCGTACCTGCCACACGATATACCCATGCAAAAATGGTCAATTGGCATAGAAAGCTTTCAGTTAATAACTGTGGAAGTGCTCATAAGAACACTAAGCTGAGAAGCAGGCTTTGTCCCTGTTGGGACGTAACGCCAGAAAGAAGAAGCCGCTAGGTGGAAATAGTACTTCGGGTCATTGTTAAACGGAGATTACGGAAGCGGATCTGGTAGCAGAATCCAAATCGATGACGATGAATGGGCTGTGTAACCTCCAACGCTAGATGAGGTAAAAAAAGCTATCAATGGGCTGAAGAACAACAAGGCTGCTGGGAAGGACGAGTGAGCAGCTGCACGAACTCCTTCACCGTATAGTTCCGATATGGGAGGAAGAACAAATGCCTACTAGTTGGTTGGAAGGTCTCATTTGCCCTCTGTACAAGAAAGGGCATCGAACCCAATTACCGAGGGATAACACTCCTTAATTCGGCGTACAAAATCATTTCTGGAATTCTATTCAACAGATTGAGACCATATGACGAGTCCTTTGTCGGCGAATACCAAGCTGGTTTTCGAGAGAGCCGATCAATGACAGATCAAATGTTTACTCTGCGTCAAATCCTAAATAAATTCTGGGAGTACAACTTGCAGACTCATCATCTGTTTGTAGATTTCAAAGCAGTATACGATTCAGTGAAGAGAAACGAGTTGTGGCAATTTATGTTCGAACATGGCTTTCCGGCGAAGCTGATTAGACTGATTCGTGCAACGCTTGATGGATCGAAATCAAGTGTGCGGGTGGTGGACGAGATTTCGTCATCGTTCGTAACCTTCTTCTTCTTCTTCTTCTTCTTTTTTCTGGCGTTACGTCCCCACTGGGACAGAGCCTGCTTCTCAGCCATGTGTTCTTATGAGCACTTCCACAGTTATTAACTGGGAGTTTACTATGCCAATAACCATTTTTGCATGTGTATATCGTGTGGAAGGTACGAAGATACTCTATGCCCTGGGAAGTCGAGAAAATTTTCAACCCGAAAAGATCCTCGGCCGGTGGGATTCGAACCCACGACCCTCAGCTTGGTCTTGCTGAATAGCTGCGCGTTTACCGCTACGGCTATCTGGGCCCCCCGTTCGTAACCTTAGATGGATTGAAACAGGGTGACGCTCTTTCTAACTTGCTGTTTAACATAGCGCTCAAAGGTGTTATCAGGAGAGCCGGTGTGCAGAGAAGCGGTACCATTATCACACGTTCTCATACGCTCCTTGGCTTTGCGGACGATATCGACAGGAAGAAGAGGCCAGCAGTGGAAGAAACGTTCGTGCCTTTCAAGAGGGAGACAGCGAGGATCGGGCTCACGATCAACACCATAAACACGAAGTACATGATAGCTGGTGGTCAACGTGGGTCCGGACGTGTTAGTGGTAGCGAAATGGTGCTAGGTGGTGAAATGTTTGAAGTGGTGGAAGATTTTGTGTATATTGGAATTCTAGTGACATGCGATAATGATGTTACCCGCGAGGTGAAAAGACATATTGCAGCTGCGAGTCGGGCTTTCTACGGGCTCCGTAACCAGCTGAAGTCCTGTAGCTGAAGTCCCGTGGCTTTTTGCAGTTGAGGAGGATTTAAAAGCACTTAAGGTGATTATAAAATGAAGCCAAACTTTGAGTTTTTAAAAGCACAAGACTGGAGAATCTGTCAACAGTTCGCGTTTAAGGGCCCTATTTTATAAGTCGACTGGAGTCACTGTCGACCAAAAATTTCGCTCGACTTGGCTCTATCACTCGAGTTTATCGATAGTTGTCACTCTATGTGACTGGATAACTATGGGAGTCGACGGGTGACATCTGAAATATGCATGCTTACTTTGATCGACAATGACTCCAGATGAGTCACATGAAACCGCTCGGACCCTAAAATCAATCAAATTGCTTGCTTGCTGGTGATGACCAATGGGATAAATATTCAACGCGGAGCGCTGTTTGGTTCTCAAGTCCTGTGCTCTTGAAAATTTGAGGTGTGGCTTCGTTTTATAATTACCTTAACGTTCAGGGCGACTGGAAGCGATTGGCCCAAGACCGAGCCCAGTGGAGAAGACTCATCCATTCGGCGCAGATTCATCGTAGCCAATTGTAGCCCATCAAGTATCAAGTAAGAAATCCAACAAGGATCTTGGATAATAATGCGCCAGTGGTCAAGCCTGATATGCAAAATGGTCTAGCAATGACATCGCTATCAACCACAAGCGCGATTTCTTCTGGAAACCACCACAGATCATGTAATAAAACTCTGGAGAAGTCCAGCAATAATTTGATATACTGCCAAACAAAGCTAGCTATGTAATATATTTCCTAAAGTCCACTAGTTAAAAATCATCAAGTTAAAAATCAACAAGATTGTATAGATCATGTTCATGGGATGTTTCCAACAGCAAATTACGCCAAACATTCATCAGACTTCTGCAGAACTTCGTCGTTTCCTCAGAAATCCATTCAAAAGATCTTCAAGATTTGAAATATTTCCTCGGGATGTCTTCCAATGATATTATCAGAAATCCAAAAAATATTTGTCAGAAATTCTCTACAGATATTGCCCTAAACAGGGACGAAAATACTCAATCTACCCTCGCCTACATTGATACTCGCTGGGTGGAATCTTCGTTGATTTTTGTTTGTTTTTATCCTCACCTTGACAACACAACAAAGATTGGCAAAGCGCTTGCGTAAGATTTTCAGTTTCCTTTTAACCTGCGCTACTCAACCGCTTTGTGATAATCGGAAACAAAAAATGATATTCATTCTAACTAGCTCGACTTTTTTACATTCCGCTTCGGGAAATTGTATTTTTTGCACGAGGCACACTAAAGACGCGTCAATATAATCGATTACGTGCATCGGATCGTTCATTATCCCTATAGCAGCATATTTTTCAATTAATATGAACCTCATTGATACTCAATTTTCTAAAACTGACACTCTTCTGCTTCTGATTATCAAAAATACCAACGACATACGGGCATCGTTGTTTGTTTTGCCAATCTACTTTTGTGCCATCTTCATTGAGCTCTCGCCGAGCGGTGTCACGAACACGTGCGCAAATTTGCTGGTTGAAAATATTGCCGTTTGATTTTGCTGGGAACAGCTGATCTTTGTTTATTTTTTCAACCAGCAATCTTTATGTAGTGTTGGTGACATGTAACGTGTATGTACACGAGCGCAGAAACCACTATGGACCGATGCACGAGTTCACTAATTTGACGTTTGAGCGGTGCCGAGTTCATTCGTTTCCATGGTCACATAAATAACACGGCACCGCTCAAACGTCAAATAATGAACCCGTGCATCGGTCCATTGGTACAATCATATTGGTGGTGGTGCGGTTACTTTGATGGTGGCATAAATGTCGGTGAATTGAGTATAGTGAGCATGATTTTTTTTCGTCCCTGGCCCTAAATATTCCTGCCAATTTCTCTGGAATTCGTTATGGATTGTTTTGTTTTCATGTTAGTAAAATTATTTAGAGCTCGTAATGGGTGTTGGACTTTTTCGAGGACCTTGTCCAAAATTCGTGCAGAATCTTCCCAAAAATCTAACCAGAATCTGATAAATATCTGCTTCAGAAAATGGATGGAATGCTTTGTGGGTGATGAAAAGATCTGCAAAAAATATGTATTAGGATTCTGCTGATTCTGTGATTTACACGATTCCAATCAGTCAAGATTTTTGGGAAGAAATTGTCTGGGATCTTACCATTATTTAAACAAAGATATCTCCCAGGAATTAATCAATTTTATAGGAATCTGGTCAGATTGAACTTCGTCAATGATTGAAATATGCTAGAAATATGTCGTGGATATCTTCAGGAACAGGGATTGAATCCTGAGAAAATTGAGAGAATCTCTCACGTATCGCTCTCTGTAACTATCATAACATGCTGCACATTAGGGATGGTACACAAATTATGTCACACTAAATTTCGACTTGTTCGACCCCCCCCCCCTTTGTCACGTTTTTTGTATGAGTTCTTCAAAAATTTTGTAAGGCTTGTCACGCTTGGCTTGACCCCCTCCCCCCCTTGGACCATGACGTTATTTATGCATGACCCCTTATGAGACACTGTTTATCGTATACTGCTACAACTTTGATCAGATTGGGGAATAGTAGTGCAAGATAAAACCCCTCTAAACTTGATCCAAGCCTGGGGGACACTATTGCTATTGGAAGTTCGTGGATTGTTTATCGTAAGAAAAACACCTATCCCCAACGGTAAACAAGCGAGAAAAATGGATTTTATCATTGCTCTCTCTTTGGGGCTCTCGTTTGCTGCTTCCATCTATCAGACTTGTTACACCTTGTGATACAATGACGATCGTGGACCGCTACAGATGGGATGTTTTTCTTTGCTTGCTTTGATCGTGCTCCATACTAAAATGAGAGCGAATTCTGCAATGCCTGTCAGGAACGATCTTAGTATTTGAGAACCACAGTAAATGAAGTCAAATGCAATTGCTTCGTGGCCCCTCAGAAGGCTTCACGGCCCTCTAGGAGTCCGCGGACCACAGCCTAGGAACTCGGTTCTAAAGCTATTATTCGAGAAATTCCTGAATTATTCTTTGGAATCATTTTGATAAGCTAGAAAAAATATCTACGCATTATCTAACAGTCGAAAACTGCCCCGGCCACGTCCTTAAGAAAGCTGAAGGATCGGAAAGGGTTTTTGATTGGACAGAATGCTGTATCTGTAGTAACTACAGACAAAAAAGGAGGAAAAATTATAAAGATTTGACAACTGTTAAGTTGGTACCAGTAAAAAATTTCCATAAAAAATCGATAACATTTCTTATTGTCGCATATTTGGATATTGCGTATCCATATGTCTATTTTCTCGCCTCGAAAACTAAAAACAACAGTGTGAACAACGTAAAAATAGATCGTTATCACGTCACTCCTTGTGCACAGATCTGCCCATCTCTGGATGCTGCTGTTGCTGCGGTAATTGCAACGACCTTAACCTCATAAAACGAAAAAGGCATCCGCAAACAGAGAAGGAAGGAAACAATCTACGTAATGCACACAGCATCGATTGCTACACTGGGCCAGTATGGAGAGTTGTCTGGTCGTTCTTGGTTCAGCGGAAAGGGCAGTGTTGCTAGCGCTTTATTCATCCATTGCACAACTTTTATGTCACTATGGACTTGCAGTCATCCTCTAATGTTGCAAACCTGCACCGCACGGCCTTGATAACGCGAGCACTCTCAGAAGCACGTGGTCTTTTGCAGTATTGCGCTTGGAGCACTTTTTCACCTATCTGCATCCCCTATTGAGCACAACCCAAATCAATTATTGCTATTTCTAGTGCAACTTTGTATGTTGATGAAAATCTTCTCTATCACCCATTCACACAATAGCTTTAACCGAAGATTATCGATTTAACACACAGTTCCGAGCAATTCTCTCCAATTATTGCGAAGAGCGTTTTTGTTCTGCTTTCATTAGTTATGCACCGCGAATACGGTTCATGGCATTTATCTTTTTCACTCGCGATGTCACGCACAATCTAATCCGATGTGTTATATTTGTGCTATTCTCATCCCAACTCGTCTCAAACTGCCAAACAAATAACAACCAGCAGAACCTTGAATGAGACATGCTATCAGCTCATAATACATAGGAGCTAATTCACTCAACTTCACAGAGGCCTTAGCAATCTCACATAAAAGAGCACTGGATTAAAACAGCAAACTTTTTTCTTCCCATTTGTCAGAATTCACACAAAGAACATCCGAGTACGAAATCCATTTCGCAAATGTGCAAGCACGTGCTCCACATAAACTCACCTATGGAAATTATCAAATTCCGAGGAATTTAACTCTTCTTCGTTCGTCCGGGGCACCACTTGACAAAGTTGCAGAGCACCAAATTCGCAAACGAAAACGACGACGATGACCACCACGACAACGACCACTACTGCTACGGCTGCGAAGCGCGTGTGTCTTCTCCGACGAGGTGCGGAATTTATTTCGAAGACGTCCTGCCTTGACCGAGACTTGCGTGAAACTCAACCGAGGTTGGTTCGCTCAGGCGGTTCGAGGGCCCTCTTTTTGTCTGTGAATTCGCACGCTGAGAACGAGAGCGAACGTTACCTTATGTGAAGCACGGTGAGAGTCCGCCATACGAAATTGTGATCCGTAGGGGAGATTGGGGAGTTGGATGGCTTATAAAGGTCAATATGTATACAAAAACTTAAGCCAAGATCAAGCTGAGAGTCGTGGGTTCGAATTCCGCCAGATGTTTAATCTAAGTTGATAAGTTTTATTGTTACATCGACTGATGCAAATATTATGTTATTCCGAATGATTGGGATACGTTTCCCTGAAATCATTAAAGAAACTCTTGGTCCAGTCTGTCTGAACACTGACCGTATATCTCAATAACATCTCCAAATAGTAAAAGTGTAGCTCTGACATTTTATTTCGCTGAGACGAACTATTGCACAATAATATTTGGAAAGAAAAATGCCAAGAACGTCTAGTAATAGAGCCGCTACTAATATTTTTACTCTTTTTGTCCCATGGCTCTTCGACTAGTCGAGAGATTCGAGTGATGCTGAAAAAAAATAAACTGTTATATTTTAAACTAAAGGATTTATCATGACATCTTATGGGATTGATTCGCTTTCACTAATTGGAGGACTATTAGATAATACGATCAATTCTCCCTTACTCGATATTTCGTATCTCGCCAGCAGCTAGTAACCAATCGATTAAGTTTTCAGCTTAAACGGATGTTTGGTTCTCCAGATCCGTGCTCTTGAAAATTTGAGCTTTGGCTTCGATTCATCTTCACTAGACCTATTCATATTTTCAAGAATGTCGGGAAATCAACCAGTGAACCAATATTTAGATTTTTCATGTTAAAACAAACTTCTGGTCGAAATTTCAATCAATTTGGAGAAAAATTAGGTGTGCTTCAAATCAATTATGTATTTTTAGGATAATTACAAGCTATAAAAAATCATAACTACCGAACGGAACACCAAAAACTATTGGAAATACCTCTACACAGTAGTTGATTCAATTCTACGAACTTTTGTCGAACATGATTTTAAGATTGGAGCAAGTTTTAACATAGTTTGGTTGAGGTTTGTGCTTCGAGGTTCTTGAAAATCACTATTTTTAGGAAGTGCTCTATCTAAAAAACATACCTGTATGAAAATTTAGGATTTTTATCTTCCAGAACATGATGACTACACATATCTATAACTCAATCCCGTTGAAAGTTACATGTCATCTTACGAAAATAAATTGTAAAAAATAGTAACTTAGGAAGCACATATGTGAATCCGCTGTGGGGGAGCAAAGAGCACCATCGTGAGCTTTGTGCAATGTAAAAAATGAACACGTTAGCACTGCTTTTTCTCAGTCGATGATGTTGATTGTTTTCAAATCGTTCTGAATCGTCAATGAAATGCGATAAAATCAATCATCAATCGGAAAGAAAAAGCAATGCTAACTTGTTCAATTCATTCATTCGTCGGTACATGTGTCATGCGTGATTTAACTATCATCAGGTTGCGATGCAGTGCTCGATCTTCGGGCATTTTTTGTAATTTATTGCCTTAGGTACCATGTAAGCTGTTAATGGTTAATGAATTCATAGCTTTACAATGTTCTATTCCCGTTGACTATGGTCTGAAAAAATAATGTCAATGTGTGTTTTTTGTACCATATATATTCAAAAAACTGTGATGTCAGGGTACTGCGGAAAACAAATCTCGATCAAACAATGTTAAAACTCAATTTGATCTTATTAGCGTGTTCGACAAACTTTAACAGAATAGAATTAGCTTTCAAGTAGTGGTAATAGCAAGTGGTTTTGATTGTCTAAATGCTAGTTATGATTTTTCAAACCTTGATATAAGCTCAAAAACACATTTTCAACTTGAAGCATATTGAAATCTTTATCAAATGAGCTGAAAATTTGACCACACATTGTTCTTAGCATGATAATTCGGAATACTGCTTGACAGGTAAATTTCCAGACATTTTTTCAAATATGAACAGGTCTACTCTTCACCTTAACTGTATATGAAAAAATGGATTAAATTTTAACACTTCTCTTCTCTTTCCAAGAGGAAAAAAACCTCAACATCACTAAAAAGACCTAAAAGACAAGCAAATTTCGTTAAACTCTAATATTTAGCTTATTTTGTGATAGGTGGGCCTATTTCGTTTGCGAATTACAGACTTTTTAAGTCGCTAACTCGACACTGCACAAGTCTATTAGTCGCAGATGAAATAAAACTGTCAGAAGATAAGCAAAATACTGGAGTTTTAAGGAATTTGCTCCTCTTGCTCCGCCAAACTGCATTATTCAGTGCAGAAAAATAGGCAGTTTCATGACATTTTAGCATGATAAAAAACATACTTTAACTACAAGAAATTTCAAAAATAAAAATTCGACGTAACTCCTTAAAATGCTAAATTTGTCAAAATTATGTTGACAGGCAATTTTGAGTTGAAGTCTTACAAATTGCTTGAAGTTTCATGATATAATTCTGGCCAATTCTTAAAAGCTATATGCTTAATCAGATACAAAATATATGAAAGAAAAAGTGATATTCGTGGCTACAAATAAACCTTCATTGTTTGATATTAAATTGGAACATAAAACAAAGTTTTAGAACTGATTTTTTTTAGAAGCTGCAAAGAGCATTTTAGCCATTAGTAAAGGATCATAACATGAATCATTAAGTATTGAATGTTCAATAAGACTTTCCAAAACTCCTCCTAAAAATATTTTTTTCATGTTTAATACTTTGTAGCTTTCAAAGTTATTGATTGTTAAAAATATAAAACTTTATTGCTAGGTAATAAAAAATGTTAAAATATTTCATGGAGCGCCAATGGATTTCTGAGAAAGAAAATTCATGCATAAGTGAGGGAATACCAGATTTTATTCAATTGCTTCTCGGGGTGTAGCACTTTCGATCTCGCGTTATGATTAGGGTATCGCTCTCCCTCGGTGATTTCCGAGAATCGGACGATTAGAGGGTATCTGAGTGTGAGCAATAATATGCAAATAAGTCTCCTCTCTGTTTTGACCGAATTGCTTGGGGTTTGTTCCATGCCCGTTCATACTGACTGACTCAAACCCTCTGAGCTGACTGAAAATCCCCGAGCAGAAACAGGTAACTCACTCTCACACAGAATAGTGGAGCATGGTATGTTATGCTTGATGCCGGGCACATTCGTATCATGAATTAAATATTGGTTTCTTTAGAATTTGTGTTTGCTTTCTGTGGGAATATGGGGTTGTGCGGGCATGACAGCTAAAAATAAAAAAATATCAATTTACAGTTACACACACTTGAATTCGGAATTCTCACGAGAAATTTCGATTCTCACCGAGAAAACGTGTAACTTTTTCGCAAAACTTCACATCAATTTGTCAATTTAATCCAATTGCAAAGTATATTACTTTACTTTTGCTGGCTCTACGTCCTTCAAGACATGACCTGCGCCACAATGTTACGCCAACTAACTCGGTCCATGGCTGCTGACCTCCAATTCCTCGATCGCCCCACACTTCCAAGATCCTGCTCCACTTGTTCAAACCACCTAGCTCGTTGCGCTCCCCTTCGTCTTGTACCGGCCGGATTTAAGTTGAACACCATTTTTGCGGGATTGTTGTCCGGCATTCTCACAACGTGTCCCGCCCATCGTACCCTTCCAGCTTTGGCGACTTTCGTGATACTGGGTTCACCGTAGAGTTGCGCAAGCTCGTGGTTCATTCTTCTCCTCCATACGCCGTTCTCACATACTCCGCCGAAGATCGTCCTAAGCACACGTCGTTCAAAAACTCCTAGCGCTTGCAGGTCCTCTTCGAGCATTGTCCACGTCTCATGCCCGTAGAGGACTACCGGTCTTATTAGCGTCTTGTACATGGTACACTTAGTACGGAAGTGAAGTTTACCAGACCGCAAGGTCTTGTGGAGTCCATAGTAAGCACGACTTCCGGCAATGATACGTCTTCGAATTTCTCTGCTGCAGTTGTTATCCGACGTTAGCAATGATCCGAGGTAGACAAATTCGTCCACCACCTCGAACTCATCCCCGTCGATCGTCACGTGTCTGCCTATGCGAGCTCTATCGCGCTCGGTTCCTCCAGCCAGCAGATATTTCGTCTTCGACGTATTAACCTTCAATCCAACCCGATCTGCTTCACGTTTCAGCTTGGTATACTGTTCAGCAACCACCTGGAACGTTCTTCCGACAATGTCCACGTCGTCAGCGAAACAAATGAACTGGCTGGATTTATTGAAGATCGTGCCCCGCATGTTGAAGCCTGCCCGTTTCATAACACCTTCTAGCGCAATATTGAACAGGAGGCAGGAAAGACCATCGCCTTGTCGAAGTCCTTTGCGTGTTTTTAAGGGTCCGATAATGCACCCGATATCTTCACACAGCACTGTACACTATCCATCGTTGCTTTGATCAGTCTAGTCAGTTTCCCGGGAAAACCATTCTCGTCCATAATCTTCCATAGCTCTTCGCGGTCGATGGTATCATAGGCCGCTTTGAAATCGATGAATAGGTGGTGCGTAGGGACTTGATATTCGCGACACTTTTGGAGGATCTGCCGCAATATAAAGATTTGATCTGTCGTCGATCTCCCGTCCACAAAACCGGCTTGATAACTTCCCACAAATCTGCTTGCCAGTGGCGATAGACGGCGGAAGATGATCTGGGAAAGCACTTTATAGGCTGCATTAAGAATGGTGATCGCTCGATAGTTCTCACATTCTAACTTGTCACCCTTTTTATATATTGGATATATTATTCCCTCCTTCCACTCCTCCAGTAGCTGTTCTG
The DNA here is from genome assembly GCF_002204515.2 of Aedes aegypti. Taxonomy (NCBI): domain Eukaryota; kingdom Metazoa; phylum Arthropoda; class Insecta; order Diptera; family Culicidae; genus Aedes; species Aedes aegypti. Next base: position 27,434,157 of record NC_035108.1, on the reverse strand, counting down.
TATCCCAGATCCTGGCTATCAATCGGTGCAGACAAGTAGCCAACCTGTCCGGGCCCATTTTAATAAGTTCCGCTCCAATACCATCCTTTCCAGCTGCTTTGTTGTTCTTGAGCTGTTTGATAGCATCCTTAACTTCACCTATTGTGTGAGTTGGCACGTCTCCCTCATCCGCCGTATTGATGAAGCCATTCCTCCTTCTGTCTTGATCTTCCTCCTCTGCGCCGTTTAGGTGTTCATCGTAGTGCTGCTTTCACCTTTCAATCACCTCACGTTCGTCCGTCAAGATACCTCCATCCTTATCCCGGCACATTTCGGCGCGCGGCACAAAGCCTTTGCGGGATGCATTTAGTTTCTTGTAGAACTTTCGTGTTTCTTGAGAACGATACAGCTGCTCCATCTCTTCGCACTCCAACTCTTCCAAGCGGCGCTTTTTATCCCGGAATAGATGGGTTTGCTGTCTTCGATTCTGTTTGTATCGTTCCGCGTTTTGACGGCGGGTGCCTTGCTGATCGCCCGCGCTGCATTCTTCTCGTCCAAAACCGTCTGACACTCCTCGTCGAACCAACCGTTCCGTCGATTTGCCTCCACGAACCCAATGGCACCTTCCGCTGCGTTGTTAATGGCTGCTTTGAGACTACTCCAGCAGTCCTCAAGAGGGGCTCCGGTGAGCTCTCCCTCTTCCGGCAACGCTGCTTCAAGGCTTTGCGCGTAATCAGTTGCGACTTCGGGTAGCTTGAGTCGTTCCAGATTGTACCGTGGCGGGCGTCGGTACCGAATGTTGTTCACAACGGAGAGTCGTTGGCGCACTTTAACCATCACTAGGTAGTGGTCCGAATCGATGTTTGCGCCGCGATAGGTTCTGACGTCGATAATGTCCGAGAAGTGTCTTCCATCAATCAAAACGTGGTCGATTTGCGATTCAGTTTGTTGGGGTGATCTCCAGGTGTACCGATACGGGAGGCTGTGCTGGAAGTAGGTACTACGTATGGCCATGTTTTTGTAGGCGGCGAAATCAATCAGTCTAAGGCCGTTTTCGTTCGTAAGCTGGTGAGCGCTGAACTTCCCTATAATCGGTCTAAATTCCTCCTCCTGGCCAACCTGAGCGTTGAAATCTCCGATAACGATTTTGACATCATGGCTTGGGCAGCCGTCGTATTCACGTTCCAGCTGCGCGTAGAAAGCGTCCTTATCGTCATCGTCACTTGCTAGGTGAGGGCTGTGCACGTTGATTATGCTGATATTGAAGAAACGGCCTTTGATGCTTAACTTGCACATTCTGTTGTCGATTGGCCACCACCCAATCACGCGCCTCTGCATTTCGCCCATCACGATAAAAGCTGTGCCCAGCTCATGTCTGTTGCCGCAGCTCTGGTAGATGGTATAACCATCCCTATACGTATGTACCGTCGACCCTTTCCAGCAAACCTCCTGCAGCGCTACGATGTCGAACCCTCAATAATTCGGAAAGAATGCGGGTACTTCTCAAGAAATTGAGAGACTTACAGTTCCATGATCCGAGTTTCCAATCGTTAGTCCGTTTTCGATGCCTGGGTCTATGCCGATTGTTCCGGTCCGAATTTACATTGTATGCTTCCTGTACTGATGATTTTTACGGCTGGCCTGTAAGGCCTGAACCAACTGATACACCATCCTTTCACTCCCAGCAAAAGAGAAAAGTAAAAAGCGTGTTCAAAACTAGTTTGGATTACTAAAGAAACTATATTAGTATAAACGAAAGCTAAATCGTGAGATTAAACTACAGTCTTAAGTATAAGTTTTACTGTTTATGGTAGTTTTACTAAAAAGTCTCATACTTTTAAAATCATGTACGCATATTTATCGATCTACAGCAAATTGTAAACAGTTTTCTCCGAATTTTTCAATTGGTAATCTCAGAATAACATATTATGAAAATAATATGTGGAAAATAAGATCGATTTTATTACAGCAGTGTTGCCAATTTTGATGATTGTCAATGTACTTTGATAGGTCTTCTAAGAATAAAACAATTGTGTTTCTGTTGTGCTTTGAATGTGACGTGGGGACTTACTAAGTAACTCTATGAAGGCGTAAGTTATTTTCCATATTAATACTATATTAGGAATTCCGTCAGGACGTACTTTTACACAAAAAATTCTACTCATATCAATTCCCATCAAATTTAAAAAAAAAATCTTTAAAAATATACGGGAAAATTGAATTTATTATATCTGTAAAATTGTTGCTCCAAAAATAACTTGATTTTTTCCATCAGGCTTCTGATTGATGATGCTTTCGAAGAACAAGCCTTTTTTGAAAATAGAAAATATAAATTATCGAATTTTCCAGCCAATTTCTTACAATCATTGATTTTGATAACCTCAAAAAATCGACCGATCTAATCGTTGTTCCATATTCGTGTGAAATTTAATTATTTTGGAGAATTTTTATTATCACAACATTGTACAATACTAGTCGAACGATGTGCAAAAAACCGATTGAAATTTCATTGATTAATAAGAAAGATACAGCATGCACAAGGTGTCCACTTTATAAAATGAACAGTCCTTAGGACGATGATCAGCCGCTCCTAACATGGAGAACAGACGCTGTTTTGAGCCGCCCGGGGAGGTAGGGATAGGAGTTACTGGACAAGAGGCTAAGGACCACAAATGGGATCTATTTTATACCTGCAGGTACACGAAGTACCAATGGTACGCATTGTCCAGTCATTTACCACCATGCAAAGTATATGTAATGTTTAGTTTTTCGGTAGTTGTCAAAAATTAACTATTTCAACAGAGCTTAAAGCCTTAAGATAGAGATATTATAAATGTTTTTGATTGAATTGTGGACTTATTAATCATGATAGTGCTAGTTTTGTTGTGCTAACTTCTTTATCTGGAGTTAAAAGCATCAAGCCACAACAATCATCATCATGTGGTACAATTTTATTAATGTCTCAAACAAAACACACGGTGGTCAAAATAAAGTACAAAGTGGGACTAAACTGTATATCTCGGCTGAGTAACGGATTCAGTTAACGGTTTGGGTAATTCCAGATTGGGCAAAGCCTCCTGAATCGATTAACGATGGTCACGTTGACCGGACACTTCACACTGGCCAGTAAGAGCCCCGGAACCAACATGAGTTCCTTACGGTGTACGATTAAAATATATTGTCAAATAATTTTTTCATCGGAGTTGCAGCAAATTGGATATATTTGGTTTCACGATTCATCAAATTTGCATGTTTGAATTATGATTTGGTCAATCACGGTTCTATAACCCACCCGGAACATCCGTAAAATCGTAATAATTGAATTGTTTCATAAAATTCAATAGGTGATAAATCTGCGTTCGACAATATGTGTCTAAATAACTCACTATATTCAGACAACTATTTTTCTTACCTGGAACCTGGTCATGGTCAATATGTGGACCAGAATTATTCTGAGTTCCTGTTGGAGTATGAAATACTTGGTACCATAAGCAGCCAAAGTGAGTGACTTATGCAGCAATAATAATTAAAACAGCTCCGTAGTAAGGAATGTTTATCGAAATTTGAATCACATAGTCAATGTATGAACCCAGGAACAACTGTTGAAGTAATATTTGCAGGAATTTTGAACCAACTCTTTGCGAAACTCGAAGTATGATTCAACAAGAAATACATGCATGATCCTTGAAGAACTTCCTGCAAAGCCTAAAAGAATTCAAGAAGTAAACATTTGAACATCTGCCAGAAGTTTCCCAATGACTTGCTTAAAAGCGCGAAATATTTCTTCGAGTATTTGTTAGAGAAATACCAGTAGGAATTTTTAAAGTGAAATCAGTAAATTCTAGTGATTTTTTCAATATAGATTCTTGAAATCAGGGTGTCTTAAGAATCGATGGAACGATTCTTGGAGATAAATCTTAACTGGAGGAAAAACTGATGTTTTCATGAAAAAAAATTTCATTTACTTACCAAATGCTTAGTAGAAAAAAAAATCAACGGACATACTTTAAAGGTACATTCTAGTACTTACATTTTTTACGTAATTCCTTCAGATTTATCACGTTTACGTTATTGTTGCAGAAACGGACCCGGTTTTAAATCCTCTTCGTTTCTTACGGAGAATTAGACCGGAATTACTTTACTCTCGATTAATCATCAGGAAATTGTAGTTTCAGTCGACTCTCCACAACTCGATATTATATAACTCAATATACTCTATAACTCGATGGATTTTTCGGTCCCTTCAAATTTGCATACATCGTGCATAAGTCGATATTTCGATAACTTGATGTCACGTGAGCGGTAAATTTCTCTTCGTATCTCGATACATATCTATTTTAAAATCCTTCTTATTTGGGGAAACTTGGTCTAATCCTTGTTTGGTTGTGACTAAATACTTGCTAGTTGCAATAAAAGTTAAAAAACATGAAATTAAAATATGTCAATAAAAAAAAATGACATTTTTTATTTTTTTTGAATAAATTTCAATTTTGATTAAATTTCAATGCAAAACATTTATATTTTTCTTTAACTTAAACTTCATTCGATGAAATAAGAAAGCGAAATAAGGAGAATAAATTGAATAAATTCCTTGGACATATTTTCATGAAATGAAGTAATGAGTAAACATATTCTGATTACAGAAAATTAAAAAAGTGCTTTCGCCGTTTCATAACCTTAGTCTGAGAATACCAATATGAAAGTACACTTAAATTCCTTATTTCCAATAAATAACTTATAATATGGTCCATTACAGTATCTTCTATAATTTTAAAACGTTTCTCTTCAACTTAGAAGATGATGATGAATTCTCGAAAATTCTGAATCAAATTGTCTTAATATTATGATTTAAATGTTCACCATACTTTCATTTGTAATAGAGAATTTGTAGATTTCCCTAACAGACTCTTAATAAGCCAAGGTAAGCTTTAACTTCCTTAGCCAAGTGGTTAGATTCCGCGGCTACAAAGCAAAGCCATGCTGAAGGTGTCTGGGTTCGATTCCCGGTCGGTCCAGGATTTTTTCGTAATGAAAATTTCCTTGACTTCCCTGGGCATGAAAAATCATCGTACCTGCCACAAGATATACCAATGTGAAAATGGCAACTTTGGCAAAGAAAGCTCTCAGTTAATAACTGTGGAAATGCTAATAAGAACACTAAGCTGAGTAGCAGGCTCTGTCTTAGTGAGGACGTAAATGCCAAGAAGCTTTAACTTTTGTCAGTCGCTTTATTAGAATAAATTAGTAGTAAGTGATTTTTTTTTTATTTCAACTGTCTATCTTTGAAAAAATATTTCTTTTCAAACTTTTTTGCAAAAACATTATAGAGTTGAAATTCTACTTGCATTTCAACGAAAATACAGTTTTTTATTGAAAATCTTAGAAATTGCGGGATCCGGCGATCTCCCGAGACAAGCATCAGACCGATATTTAGCAACTATTGAACCAGAACTGATTTTCATCTTCATTGGCGTAGCTAGGATCTTTTTCTGGAGGGGATCTAGGGGGGGCCTAGCAAATACTTGTTTTACAGAAGTAATGTCGGTCGCAATAATCAAGATTTTCACAAATTTCGTAATATTAACAGATTTGTATTGTTTTATTTATTTGTTTCATTTCGTGGTACATCATTTATATTTGTAAATTTCAATTTTCGCTACGGAAAAGATTCGCTACGGAAAAGATTGCTGTAATCCAGTTTAAAATCCTTAAGGAATTCTAACAAAAAAAAACTCTCATGGAATGTCCTCTGTGATGCTTCCACGATTTTTTCAGGTATTCAACCATGTGCATTGAAGAGATTCCTCTGTGAATTCCTACGGGAATTTCTTCATGAATTATTTTCGTACTTTTCAGTGCTTTCTCCATGACTCCTTTACTCACTGAGTCCGCCACAGAAAATTATTCCCAGACTTTCTGATCACCATAAAATTTGTCGAAGAATCTCTATCGAATTGCTTAAAAATCTGTTGAAAAATTCCACCAGAAATTGGTTAGAAATTCTTTTAATATTTTCGACTGGAAGGTCCTCTACGTACTTGTTACAATTAACTTTTTATCAATTGTTACTTCAAAGTATCCTCCAGTTGTTTATTATTAATTTGTTAATGATTTTCAGGAATTACTGAGGATTTCTCCAAACAAAATAGTATACTAAATTCTAGAAGTCACCAAAAATGTCATCAATATCACCAAGCAAGGATTCATGCCACGAATTCTTCAAAGAGTTTGCCAAAAGTTTTTCCAACTTTGGTTTTGAACTTCATGCTAAAGTTCCTCTACAGGAGTGTTTGAAAAAATCGCAGAAAAAATTGTCCAGACTTCCTGCAAAAAAAATGATTCTTCCAGGTGTTAATCCAAGGATTCCTTGTTGTTGCGGCAGGGATTGAGGTTTTGGATAAACATACAATTTTTCAAAGTTTACCGTCATCACAAATACCACCTTGTACGACACATATAAAACCACTTGCACTATTCATCCAACACCTTGAAATCAATAAATCAGTCGCATTTGAACTACCGTACAGTGCAGAACGTTTTTCGTTTCCAGTCCGAAACCCATTTGTTGCTAGCGCCAGTCCGCATAGTCTGCCATCAGCCATTTCTGGTCATTCCCAGTTCGCCCTCGTCGTCGCGCCGTTCAAATTACGGTGATTATCGCAACACTTGTAAAATTCCACAAGTATTTCATGAGTAATTAAAAGGAATTCGATTGGGAACATGTTTCTCAAAGAAGTTGTCCGCAGATCTATCATCGTTTTTTTCACAGATAATTATTTTTTTTTAGATTTCTCTAACATCAATGAGCAACATCCCGCATTCCTTCAAAATCCTCTCAAAAACCCTGAATAAGAAATATTTATAGAATTTCTTATAAAATTTCTAGTTGACGTTCAACAGTTCTTTCGAAAACTCTTCTGTAAAAATACTCAAAGATTTCCGGAGTAATTTGTTCAGGGATTTCTTAGAAAACTACACTTCTGTTTCCTAAGATTATCCCGAAAAATATACCAGAGATTTATCTAAGTATTTTCCAGTGAATTTTAAATCACACTAGCGATTCTTTTGGGAATTTTTGAAGAAATTTCCCATCGAATTCACTAAGATTTCGCAATTCATTCTTGAACTTCTTAAAAAAAAATCTCCAGAACTTTCGTCAGGAATTCTATCAGGTTCAATAAATAAGCCCAATAATAATCTCAGGATTCTTCGATAAATATTATTTAAAAATGTATACACTCTTTATTTTTTGGTTCAAAAACTACTTCAGGAAATTATCAATATTATTAGGGATTGCTTTACAAATTCCTCTACGAATCACTCCATACCAGATTTCCAGGGAAACACATGTAAAAAAAATAAAAGAACTTTGGTAAATTTGTTGAAGTTTCATGAACATATTGATGTAGAAAGAACCATACCTTTAGAAATTTCAAACAATCTTTTTCAAAGTGTCTATTATCGATTATTTTGTAGTACTGTAGAAGTTCAACGCGAAAATATTGCCGGTTTTTTTTAAGAACATTACCAAAGATGGATTGTAGTGTAAGATGTTTATGAATTTAAAACTTAGGAGAAACTTTTGCACTTTGCAAAATTGTTGAGGAATTCCTGATGCACTTTCAAAAAACAGATACTATTAGAATTCGGTAATTTTTCAAAACTGCTATAATTTAGCTTATTTTCAAATTCTTAAAAATGATGCTTTTTGAAACATGGAAAGCTTTTTGTACAAGGTTCCTCAAAGCGTCATGCGAAGGAAGGAGAAGCAACGAAATGTTGAAGCTGGAAGAACAAAAGATAACAATGAAAAACAATTTATAATCTTTTCTCTAGAGGTAAATTACATGACTGTTGAACCTCTGTAATGAATTTACCAATAAAAAAATGTCCTCAAGAAGTTCCATCAGAATCTTTTTGAGAATTCATCCTTGAAATCTATCCTTCCTTGACCGCTGGTTTTCTAGAATCCTGCCAGAAAGCCTCTAGAAATTCTGCCCTCGTATCGCACAAAAATTCAAACCAAGAATATGGATTTTGACAATAATTGGTAACATTATTTCTAGATAAGTGTTTTAAGGAAGATCAATACAAATTTCTTTATGAATATCTCAATAAATCGTTTCCCTCTTCTCAGTTATTTCGGTACGCGTTTCTCTACAGATTCCTTTACCGCTATGCTAATTTCGGAACCAAAGTTTTCGTGGAGGTTTTCAACAAATTTCCTCTGAAGATTCGAAGGCAAGAGACATTTCAAAAACAAGTTTCTTTCAAATTTTTGAATAAACCTGAAAAAAACAAAAAAAAGTAGACATAGATGAAATGGATGTCCACCAGGTGGAATTGAAGCTTTGAAAGTATGAACATGTCCCACAATATTATTTGACTAAGTTCCATGAGATTTGCAAAACTTCTGAAACCACCTTTCAATATTCCTTGAGGATTTTGATTATACTTAAATTCTATTGAGAATATCGAAAAGTTTTATGACAAAATTTTGCTATAAATCTGCTGAAAATCATTCAAATAATCTATGAAACAAAAAGTTTTTTTTTTTTTAATTGAATTGAGCTATAAATTTATTCTAGCGAAAATACTTCAAACATAGAATCGAAAAGAATTTATCGTTGGAATAAAACACTATGGTCGATTTTGTTACATGTTTTTCGCACCAGGTTAAATTACTGCCATTTATCTGAAGAAAACTTGGCCATGTCGAAATTCCTTGAAGAATAAGCCTCATTTTTCGACAAAAATTCCCGCTATGTATTGTCTAAAAATTCCTTTAGCAGTTTTGTCTATTTTTTCGGACATTTTACGAGTTGAAGTTAATGTTCTTGTATTTGTAATCTTAGTAATATATATTCTTCAGTGAATTAGCATAGGGGAAATCATCATCACCGAACACATGAGAAAACACAATGCAGTGAATATGCTGCTTAATGCTCAAACAGCATTATTTGGATTATTCAGAAAAAAATAATTTTAGAAATCAAATTTGACGCTTTTTTGTACCACGGTATTTTAGCAACGGAGGTGTCGAAAAAAAAAATGCGCTAATCGCATACAATAAGAAGCTACAGTACTGGACAGAATAAAGTACGCATTGTCCGTTTTTACATACAAAATAGTCAATTTTGGAGGCTTATATCTCGGTTTCTAGATGTCCGATTGACCTGAAATTTTCACCGCAGCTTGAAAGTAACCTCAAATTTGCTAGGCTAGAAATTCATAGTTTTTCATTAACAAACTTTTATGTTATCGCAAATCTCATTTTTTTAGAAAACTGACAAAATTTTTAAATAGATATAATTTTTAAATGGAAATATTTAGAGCAATATGCCCTTCTGCAAAAAACTGCAATTTGATGAGACACAAAAGTTTGCAGAACATCATTTTTCGGTAAAACTGATTGCTTTCAAAATATTTTCCAAATAAAATTATGCAATTTTTTGCAAATTGAGAGATTTTAAATAGTTCAAAAGATTGTGTTTCAAATACAGTGATATTCCAATTGAGTAAAATTTCAGATCAATCGGACCATTAGAAGCTGAGATTCAGATCTCCAAACTTGACAATTTTGTATGGAAAAACGGCCAATGCGTACTTTAATCTGTCTAGTACTGTACTTCCAACAGTAACTAATCGATGGACAGCCGGACGATTAAGCTTTCGGTTGTCGCGCGATTAACCGAAGTCAGAACCGCCACGCTGATGTTGTGCAAGACAAGCGAGGTTTTCTCTAAAATAACGTAACTACTTACAGATGAGATTTTTGTCAATAACAAGAGCCATGTACATTGATTCAAAAGTTTTTGGTTCGTGTTATGTTGTTATTTTTTTAATTTCAATTTATATTATTATCAAAAATTCTTGGAGGGGGGGGGGTGCTGGATGATCCTGGAGGGGGCCAGCCCCCCCCTGTTCCTACGCCAATGTTCATCTTAACTGGTGATCAGAAATCATTGATAAATTGTTCGCAAAGATAAGGTGTAACAACACAAGCAACAACTCAAAAATACCTTCCCTCAACATCATCCATTGATTTCTATCCTGCAGATTACTCTGATGCCTCATCAAAAGTTTAAATTCTAAACATCCTCATTTATTTGATGATGTCGTTACATGATAATAATTCGGTTAAGAAATTTGAACTACATGCGAAAGAATCGGTAATCCCATACGCTGATGTGGGTGTAGGGTACATATTTCTTACAAACAACGCGCCTCTCTACCTACATAATAAGTAATTAGTTCCGCCCTTGGCGTTATGCCGTATCAAGAATTTCCGAAGAAAGCAAAGGCCCAGACAGGGCCTGCCAGTTTGGAGCAATTGGAGCGTGTTTATTGTTGAGATTGGACAACACACACACGCGCCGCAATCCTAAAATCGTTGTGGATGTTTGTTTGGCCTTCTGTGGGCGCCACTCTGCCTGATGACCGTCCTTGTTCGAAGGAGACAATTCCAAAGTGACGTTATAAGGATGAGAGCGGTCAAATCAGCTGGAAGCGGGTCAATTGAGTCATTGTTTTCCCATCAAGTGGACAAATGGGACGAATCGGTCAAGTGGGGCGCGACTTGGCGTCTGGCGATATTTACGACAATCTAGATACTGTTTTTTTTTTTTAAATCGAATTCAACTCGCCTCCGAGCGACGGGGTCTCTGCATTTTGTAGATTGAAGCGCCGATCTATCGAATAGGGAGTCGTGGGTTCGATCTCTACCGGAGCACGTGTTTTTTTAGCAGTTTCAATTTCAATCTATACATTTGCCAAGTGTTCGTCGTGTGCACGAAAACTTCAAAACCTTAAAACATTGATAAATTGCTTAAGCTTGTCCAAATTTGTGTTTCATGGACTTTGCTGTTTTTAAGATTGACTTTTTTATACGCAAGTGGGCCATACTACCAATTATACAGATATAACCTAATTTCTTAGTGATGAGTTGATTGAAACGCTGATCTCATCATACATTCAATCACGAATGTATTTCCAATATACCATATGACCTTTCCGTACAGGCGGACAATTGTACGGAAAAGGTAAAATTGCTGCTTTCTCATCCGAAGTTAATTGTTGCCAAAAAGTTTCCCGAACAAGCAATCACCAACACGCAACTCCGGTTATGCATGGATGGCCTCCGATGGCAGAATGACGAATAAGGTAGAGATTTAAATGGATGCGGATGAGAGTTAACGAAGTTTATCTCTTGGGTTGCATTTATATACGAGAAGCGGTAATAATGGCACAGTCGCTAATACACGTATATCTATAGTGTTACGTAGACAAAATTTCGTTCGCATTGAAACATTTTGTTATTTTTTCTTTCTTAAATTCTTGCACAAAAAAACTCATTTCCGACTTGATTCGACACGGCAATTGATGTTTCTATCATTGTTAACCCTCTAATACCCAACCCCGCCTTTAGACGGGGTACACTTTGGAATGTTGTGTATTTTTTCGTAGGTCGCAAATCAAAATGATTTTATTTTTGGCTTATACCTTGACTCATAACACGCATATAAGAAAAGTTTTTTATGACTTTGAAAACTTTTTTGTACTTTAAGAAATTGTTTGAAAAATTGCATTCTTATATAACCTACAAATGCCTGGGCTTCATTTAACGTGTAATATAAAAAATCGTACCTTTTATATTTTTCTACGATTAACCTATCACAAACGAAGAGCCTGGTGGTATTAAAATCATTTCAAACCTGATTTTCCGTTAGTTACACGGAAAATAAAATACGCTCCGAAAAACTTTAAAAATTTAATATTTTTTAAAATATCGTAACAATTTAAATTTTTATTATTGCCAAAAATCAACAACTAGAAAAGGCTTCAAAAAAAAAATGAAAAAAGCTAGAGATGTTCAAAAATAAAAATTATAAAAATCAAAAACCAAAATTTTAAAATTTGCGAATAAAAATAAATAAATGCCCAAAACGTGTTTAGAACGATTTTAGATAACGAAAAATAATACTTAAACCGAAAATAAAAATTTGGGTATTAGAGGGTTAATCAAAATTCTTCGAGCTTGGTAATTTTATGGATAACTTCATATTATGCCCACTTTGGAAAAGAAACACAATAAAGTAAGTTAGAACCGCCCAATTTTAGAACCATTTTTTTTTTATTTTTACAATCAAGCCTTCGTGCCAAACACTGTCGAATGATTTTTATATGTCTAGAAGAGCAAGACCAGTAGAATAGCCTTCAGTTTTTTTGGAACGGATCAAATTTGTTACTCGTAAAAGTTGATGAGTGGTAGAATGTCCATGTTAAAATCCGAACTGTTTGATGGGAAAAAAATATTTTGGTACAACCTTGGCATTTTTTCATTTGTCAGAAAAATATGCCAACCGAAAACATTCGTTAAATATATCAACCAAGAATGATAAGCTACTGTCTGAAAGTTTCTTGATGAGGTTGTAGAAAATTCCATCATCGTCAGGGGCTTTCATATTTTTTAATTGTTTAACAATAGTTTTCTTCCAAATTAGTCCCTAGGAATTTTCGAAAACGTTCTCTTGATTGAGAATACTGAGTAACTTGATTTGGATTGATTGATTGGACTAGTAAGTACTAAATTAAAATTGTGCGCACTTTCAAACTACATGGCAAGTCATAGACCTTTTTCACAATTAGTTCTCCTCTTTCAATGCTTAAATTTTCTGAGGTTTGTTCAAAATTTTAGATAATTTTCAAAAGAGCTTCGAATCACGGTTTAATTAAGCAATTTCATTTTCAACGTTTTTGTTTTTCAATTGACTTTATAGTGATATCTTCATTCCGCATCGATCCAACATCCATAGTGATAGCTTTACCGAAAGCTCTTAAACGGTCCCACAATCTCGAAAATTACCTCAATCTGTCACGATAAGCCAATTAATCTAGCTTGTCTTGGGCAAAAGGTCAAACAAACTCGGAAGAAACCGGCTCTGGGTGAACAATTTTCCGCAAATACCCATCTCCATCATCTAGACCGCATCCCAAGACAGACACACCCTCTCCTCCGAAAAAAAAAAACTCTTGGTTTATTAACGGGCCTAGAGCAAATATCTAAACAAAAAGGCAACAGAATTGGTGCCCAAATTTGATTAGGCTAGAGGTAGGAGGGTACGGTACCTGTCAACACCACAGCAGAGATGATGTCGGAACGTTCGCATGCCGGAATAACACCTGTCTGGTTGTGAATTTCTGCACCACATGCAGAAAGGCCATCAATTTTAGAACAGTGGTTTCTCTAGCATTGTAGCATTGTACTTTAAGGAGCACCGCTGCCCATAACTGCATAACAGTCACATTCGACATTTTTGACAAATTGGAGTTAATACCATGGAGAGTCATCAAATGATAAATACTTTCGATCAACTTAATAAAATCTGTGATATTGTTCTAGAAAATTCGAAAAAAATACCAAGTTGTTTTGTCACATTGGCTATTATAACCGCATAACAGTCACATTGAGATTGTCAATGAGCCTCGTAATGTAATAGCAATGAAATTTCTATCGGAATTATTTTCTGACTATTCATCTAGTTTGCGATATGAGTTGTACAAAATATCAGCCTCAAATAAGCTTTTTTGAGTTCCTGGTAATTTTTTTGAAATTTTAGTTTCCTCCCGTACTGCAGTGAAATGCACACTTGGTATTCAATTTACTCAGTGCCTACTTTTGTCGAATGTTACAAATATGCAGTTATGGGCAGACCGGGTGGTTTGAGTTTCGTTAGCATGCAAAGTTGATTGGGTACTAAAGCCCTGTATCTAGTTTTGTACCGTACGCTGAAGCTTACGTCAAAAATACACGTTTTCTCAATTTTCCAATGTTTCAAAAGACAATATATATTTTGTCAAAAGATGATCAAAAGTGTCAAGGTTGGAATTTCAACGCATTTTTTTAAATTAATGTTCAATTATGAAGTAGCTGTTATTTAAGCAGGAAGTATTGCCAAAGTAGTTGCAAGAACATGCGCTATCATTTTATTGAACAAAAACAAGGTAATTAAAAATTTCAGGATTTTTTTTCAATAATTACCGATCTGTTTTTCTCATGATCGTTATTTCATTTTGAAATTTTCAGTAGACGTTCGATAGGTACAATATTTTTACACGGTAGGCACACCTGCCTTTCAGGACAATTGACATTGGGGTTGAAAAACAAGCCAACAGCAATAAAAGGGCAAGGAAAAAACCCCAAACCCAACCAATTTTCAGCAACAGGTGTCTTTTGAAAACATCACAAAAAGTGAAAGAAAAACTCAATTTCGATGGGTTGGATCAAGTAATCCTGACTGTTTGAAAGCGTTCATGATGACAAAAAAGTAGATCAATCATCCATTCCATTCAAATCAGCAACGGATGTGTACTTTTTTTTGCTTTTTTATCGCATTAAGTGTACCTCCCAGAAAAACTCTGCGCTGTCGTCGTTGATTGGTATCAATGGAGGCAAATCAATCATTTGAACGTCGCTGGGTCAAGATTCGGAACGATACCCATCCGATTGCTGGTTTGTCTGATTTTCCTCAATGCCTGCTAGTTAAAATAAAATACGAGAAAAATATACATAATATGTAGGAATTTTGAAGGAGTTTTTCGAAATACGTAAAAATTGTGTAAAAATAATCAATAGGGTTATATTGAGTATTGAATTTATACTGTATTTTGGTTTTCAAATGATTTGAGTACCGTTTTGATTCATATTACGGACAGCTTCAAATTCCGGAAACTCTTCTTTGTATGGGAAACATTTCACACGAAATGTTTCAATTTTTGCCGTTCAAAAGTTCTCACTTTTAAGGCTCGTTTTAACAAGCATTTTTCATAGATATCTATGAAAATTTATAATACCCAACTTTCTTAACGATTTCATTTAATGATTTAACTTTTCTATCTATGATTTGTTTGACCTGTCCGGAATTCGAATCGAAGTGTCCGGAATATGAGGCAAAAGTAAGGAAACGTCCGGAATAAGAATCATGTAAAGTCCACACTTTTCTATTTATTTTAAATTATTCATGTTTTGGAATCGAAATCTTCACTCACCATTCGAAAATTAAGGTGCTTGAAGGTTCAATAACGCGGAGGAATCATACGGAGTGATTTATGTTACATGCCTTATTGTGGGTTATACTTCACTGAGGCCTTAAGTGTCCGAAATATGAATCAAAACGGTATGTTTAAATAAGTGTTTAAGTGATTTTTCAATTTAGGGTAGATGTACCAGTTATGAACGTAATGGTTCCCTATTTCGCCATACATGATAATTCGATTATCATCACATTTTTAATTATTTTGTGTGTTTAAGTAGTTTGATATCAAATATATCTTGATGTTAAAACATTCAAAAATATTTAAAACGTGAAAGTTTTCGAGAAAACACATATGGCCAAATAGGGAATAACTATAGCCATAGCTGGTACACTTTCCCTTGGTGATATGGAGTAACATTGATCACCCATGTAACGTTTGCAGAACTCATGTGAGACATGAATTTTCGACAGTGTGATAAAAAAATTGAAAAAAAAGTTGAATCTCTACACGAACACCATACTTATTGAAAACTTACTATTTTTTTTGCTGTGGGCTCGGTGGTGTTGATCTCGGTAAAAGAATCAAAAATGCCGATATTCATTTTAAGTCATTATGCCAAATGACCATTATGGCAAACGGTCATTATGCCAAACGACCATTATTCCAAACGACTTAATGCCAAACGGCTTTATGCCAAACCACCTTATGCCAAACGACTTTATGCCAAACGGGGTACAATCGTAAAAAAAACATTAGCTTGATCTCAAATCTAGAGGGAGCTTGATCCATTTGATCATAAAAATCCCTTAAGTAAGTTGCATACACAGCACGAAAGTTTGAACTTTCTAGGGGGTCTTTCTTATGAACAGGGATCAAATATCTTTTTGAGAAAAAGTTTTCAAAAGTGTCTTGAAAACCCTGGGGAGAGTTTTTGGAGCAAGTATTGAAAGTATTTTGATAATAGGGGTATTCACTTAAAGTTGCGTAAAACCTAAACTGCGTATGTATTGAAATAAAACATTTCATTCGAAATAGTTCCTCGGGACACAGAGAAATGTCACTTGAGTTAATTTTTTTTTCGCGTGGATGCATTCCAATTTGTTTTTTTGTTGTTGTTTGTTTTTTTTAAATGCTAGAGTAAATATATTAAATTAAATTGCTTGTGTAAAATTTATGCTATCCTGTACTTAAGATACTACAGAGAAATGGATAAGATTCAACTGGATAGAAGCTGGAGAATCCTTATCCAAATTGAAAATGGAGTTCGAGTAATGTGTGATTGCTTTTGCTCATTGCTTATAACCGTACCAATGTTGGTGAATTATTGCTGATTCTTTAAAGTGTTTTATTTTGTAACAAAGACTCTGAAGAATGGTTTAACTAAGAAGAAGAAAGTACATAAACGTTTGATGACTGTGTCTCTTTTGTTGAGAACCTTTTTTACTTCGCATGCTAGTGGAGCGGCAAAGACTTCCAAAAAGTCGTATAACGTTTTGATTGATATTACGGACACTTATGGCCTTAGTGGAGTATAACTCATCAGAAAGCAAATAAACTAAATCCTTCTGTGTGATTCTTCCGCGTTATTGAGCTTCCAAAACACTTAGCTTTCGAATGACGGGTGAAGTTTTTGATTTTGCAACATGAGTAATTTTAAATAAACAGAATTCTGTTGATTTTTCATGATTCTTATTCCGGACGATTCCTTACTTTTGCCTCATATTCCGGCAGCTCATATTAATCATAAACAGAAAAGTCAAATTATCAGTTGAAATCGTCAGACCATTGGGGAAACGTCTAACGCAGCTGAGCATTATATTTTTTTAGATATTCATGGAAAATGTTTATTAAAACAAGCTTTAAAAGTGAGAACTTTTGAATGGCAAAAATTGAAACATGTGTGAAATGTTTCCCATATAAAGTAGAGTGTCCGGAATTTGAAGCTGTTCGTAATATGAATCAAAACGAATCTATGACAAAAGGTCGAATGACAAAAGGTCGAATGACAGAAGGTCGAATGTGTTGGAATTTCACCACAGTGGACACACTACACAACAGCGGGACGAGAAAGGAACTTTACGGACCGGAGCAAAAGCAAACACTTGTGTACTGCTTGACGATACACGAACGAATAATATTTATTCACAATATAAAAACAATAACAAATCGATTTGACAACACAAAATAATCATGGTGTGTCCATTAAACTTTAAAGGTAGTCTCGAGTGCGAGAGGTGTCGATTGAACACACTGAAACTAATATTCAACACCCCCTCTCAAGTCGACAACTCGAGTATCACAGCAAATCTATCACAGAACCTATCACTGATAGTCTACATATAATCATTTCGTCAAAACAATCTACATACTGTCAGACCGCCAAATATTGGCACATTTACAACATCTTCGTACACGCTCAAAACGTCAAAAAAAGTTACTCTTAACAAAACAGTTCTTGTCTGACAAACACATCTAGCAAATCGTCAACTACATTGTCTAAACACATTTCTTCCTACGGCGACTCCTTCTACGCCTTCTTTTCGCTCCAGTTCTCGTGTCTTCTCTACTCTGCACTATCAGTTCTACAAATTCTCCTGGATTCATCACATTCTTATCTTCTTTTTCTTCTCCGTTGAATGGTAGCTCCGGACTCCTCGCCGCCATGTTGCACTTCTCCGATCCTGCATTTCTTCCGGCCGGCATGGCCTCTACTACTTTTCGTTGGTTACACTTACACCAAACCTCCAACTCGTACAGTCTGCCTGTGTAGTGCCCGACAGCCATTACTGCCCCATTCTTCACTATATCCGCTCTGTCACCGGCGAAGTTCACCTGCATTCCTGATCTCGCCACACGGTTCACCGAAAACAAATTGTGGCTCAAACCGGGGAGATACAGGGCATTTCTCACTACGCACTTCTTCATCTTCTCGCCGACGACAGCGTGCACCATCACATCGCCACAGAATTCCGCCACCATCTTTTCGCCGTTCGCCACACTCACTTGTACCGGTTGCTCCAATCTTCGCATTTTCTTGAAGACACTGGGATCCTTCACCATGTGGTCCGTCGCACCAGAGTCTAGGAACCACTGCATTTTCACCAGCTCTTCTTCTTCTTCTTCTTTCGACGCAACGAAGCAAACGCCGGCACGATCCGAGGAACGACCTTCTTCAACTACTACATCTGTTTTATTGTTACGTTTCACAAACTCGCTCTCACTCGGATTCACGGGCAAACGCACACGGCAATCGGCTTGCTTGTGCCCAATTTTGCCACATCTAAAACACCGCAACTTTCGCCGCACATGCCAACTGGCCATGGCAACATCTTCACTTTCGGCGTCTGGGGTCAAAAAGTTCTTCTTCTTCATATCCACATCAAGCAAGCGCTTCTTAACAAACGCCAGTGTCACGCCGCCTGGAAGCGTTTCTATGGCGGTAACCACCGAATCGAACGACGACGGCATCGTCAACAACAAATGGCATATCGCGTCGGATTCTTCCACTGCCGCACCACTCTCCTTCAACTCGCGAATCAAACGATCAAACTTCAGCAAGTGTTCCGGCAAACCACCAGCAGCCCCCTCTTCATACTTTAACCGTAGGAGCTGCTTCCGAATAAACAATTGCCCGGCAACACCGCGACGCTCAAACACAGCCTTCAGCGTGTCCCAAATCTGCTTCGGATTCGCGCAGTCTTTCACAAGCTCCAGCTGATTATCCGCGATGGCCGAAACAATAATCGCCTTGCACTTTTTATCAGCGGCACTTCGTTCCACCATTTGCCTTTTCTTCTCGGCCTTCACTTCCGCGGAATCGGTGGCCATCTCACGCAACTCGTCGATCTCGGCGATCTCCCGGCAGACACAATCGAGTAGATCGTACGTGTCGAGGACGGTCTCCATCCGGAACTTCCAGTTGTGGAAGCCGGCACCGTCGAACGCGGCAACTTTCACTTTCTCGTCCATCCCTGGGCCGATAACCTGTTGGAATTGGGTCCTAAAGCACTGTCCCAATTTTAGTGCCAAACGCTTAAGTTTAGGCTAAAAACACATGTCTACTCAATTTTTTAATGTTTTCCGTTGGCTTAAGTCCAAAAAAACATGTTTTCATGTTTCTTTAGATTTTGTCACACCCCTTGGCTTAAACTCAAGTTTTGGGTATATTTTGTTTTCCGTGTCCCTTCCGAAATGTCAGATAGGAACAACCCCAGTGTTAAAACTAAAACCCCTGCGGTGTTTTTGTCGACTAAGCGAACGTCAAACATGATCAAAAGTGTCAAGGTTCATTTATGAACCCAATTTTAAATGTTAAGTTTAAACATGATATTGCCGTTATTTGAGCGGGAAAAATTGCTAAAGTAGTTGAAGTAACATGCTCTTTCGTGTTATTAAATAAAAACAAGATTTCATTAAAAATTTTAGGACCCAATTTCACCACAGTGGACACACTACACAACAGCGGGACGAGAAAGGAACTTTACGGACCGGAGCAAAAGCAAACACTTGTGTACTGCTTGACGATACACGAACGAATAATATTTATTCACAATATAAAAACAATAACAAATCGATTTGACAACACAAAATAATCATGGTGTGTCCATTAAACTTTAAAGGTAGTCTCGAGTGCGAGAGGTGTCGATTGAACACACTGAAACTAATATTCAACAGAATGGACAAAAGGTCGAAGGGACAAAAGGTCGAATGGACAAAAAGTCGAATGGACAAAAGGTCGAATGGACAAAAGGTCGAATGACAAAAAAGGTCGAATGGACAAAAGGTCGAATGGACAACAATTTAGGAAGAACCAAAAGCTATACTCTTAAGATAAAAAAACAAGTTATCACGAGCGCTACAGCTTAAACAGACGCGAAGAAAACTCGCATATTTTCAGAAAGACCAATTTCAATTTCAGCTGGTCAACGATCTTTTCGGGGTCAAATTGTGTTAGACTTTTCAGGTCGTAGTGCATTCAGAGTTACTGTGTACGTGCAAGAGCCACATTCCTTTCATGCTCACCTGTGCACTGTGCATTTTGAGACCTATGTTGGTGTTCCTTCCTTATTTTTAGGGTAATTTCTCAATGCGTCTCATGTGAATCGTCACAAGCGTTGTTCAAAAACAGCACAATAATAGATGTGAAGACAAAATTTTGAAACGAGAATCGAGATTGGAGCTTCCGGATCGCGCGTCTTCGACCGTATCATGTAGACCATCTAGACACCTGCATAATAAGGTAAAAATAGCTGTAGAGACTCTTCGTTGCCGAGCAGTTGTTTTACAACTTGGATATCGATGGCGAGCGTAGCACCGAGCAGCGCATGCCTAGCGCGCGCTGCCAGAATTTTTGTGAAGCTAGCGCAGCACACTACGATTCTGATGCGTTGAAAAGCGGTTTGGTTGGAGACTCATTTATGTTCTCCTGGTAATTATGTAACTATAAGTGCATCGAAGTGCATGCCACTCTATGTGCTATGTGTTGGGATGCCGAGTGCTGGAATGCACTGCGTCTGTCATTATGGTCCAATACACGAGTTCATTATTTGACGTTTGAGCGGTGCCGTGTTATTTATGTGACCATGGCAACTAGTGAATTTGGCACCGCTAAAACGTCAAATTCGTGAGCTCGTGCATTGGTCCATACAGGAATTATAGCATCTATGGCGTGCCGCCATGAGTTGACTGCAGAGCAGAGGGTTCGCTCTGCGGAGGCTGGTTCCGTGTAACATTGTTCAAGGCGGCTAGGAGAAGCAATTTGCCAAGGCTTTTTCTGCTGCATATGTTAAAGTGTCCTCTGAAATAGCTATATGAAATAGAGTCCAAGAGTAATGTGTGTGTTTCTGTAAACCTCCATTCAGAGCATGGGTAGATTTCAGATCGTCGGTGGTGCGACATCACACCTGCATTCCTTGAATTATATTCTAACGGTTCGGGTTGCTGATCATCTCCTAATAAAAAGCATGATGCACAAATACAAAAAGGATCAAATTATCAGATAAGCTATCACAAGGGAAGGTCACAATGGTGTTACACGGGGTTTTCAACCGGACTATTTTTGTTAGATTCTACATGTAGAAATATGAAAAACCCCAAAGCCTTTCGGGTGATGGACCAGTGGTGTAGCCAGGTTGAAAACTCCGTGTAACACCATCGTGACCTTCCCTTGTCAGTAAATGCTAGTGTAGCTGAGAAGCAAACTCTATCCTAGTTGGGACCTAATTCCCCAATTTTTTTCGCTGATGCTAATTTTCCCTGAATGCTAATTTAAATTTCCCTGATGCTAATTTAAATTATTTTTCCCTGATGCTAATTTAAATCAGTCGAAACCAACAGTCAGATAAAACTCTAATGCATAGCCAGCAAACCTTCAAAAGAAGGAAAATCCTTTGTTAGAAATGCAATTGAAATGCTCATAAACATTGTAAAACATGAAGAACAGCCGATATTTATAAGAAGGCAACATTTCATTTGAAAAAAAGGCATTTCATTTGAAAAAAGGCAAGATGTAAAAGTGAAATCTATGAAGAACAGTCGATGTATAAAAGAAGGAATAATCGTCGATACAAGTGTCTACAACAGTATAAAATCACTATAATGTATAACTCCAAAAGAACAGCCAATGTTTCAAAGAAGGAAAAATCTCTATTGAAAATAACAACCGACATTCAGAAAATGAATCTTTTGTTTGGAAATAATAGCATTAATACAAATTATTGCTTCAAACGATAGTTCCGAAGAACAGCTCTCATTTAAAAGAAGGAAAAACTTCAGATGAGAAGGGAGGAATTTGTGATTAAAATGTTAGCAACTGAGTGTACGATACTCCTTTCAACGGTAAAATTTGGACCTTTCGTCCATTCGACCTTTTGTCCAGTCGACCTTTTGTCCATTCGACCTTTTGTCCATTCGACCTTTTGTCCATTCGACCTTTTTTTTCCATTCGACCTTTTGTCCATTCGACGTTTTGTCCATTCGACCTTTTGTCCATTCGACCTTTTGTCCCTTCGACCTTTTGTCCATTCGACCTTTTGTCCTTCGACTTTTTGTCATTCGACCTTCTGTCCTTCGACCTTTTGTCCTACAACCAATCAAAACGGTATTTGGCTTATCGGATTTGCCCAGAAACCTCACAAACCTGCCACGAATTAAAAAAAAACCTATAATACAGTGACCCCACGCAGTTGAATCACCCACAATTTATGAATCAGCTAATTTCAAAAGACAAAATTATTATCAAACTTGTCACAAAACATCACAGAATTATTTTTACACATAGTTTCTTATCAGTAAAAATAATTCTGTGATTTTTGTGACAAGTTTGATAATAATTTGTTTTTTGAAGTCAGCTGATTCATAAATTGTGGGTGATTCAACTGTCCAGCTCCCCGAAGTAATAATGTAAGGTGGTTCCGGGGAGAAAAGAGTCTGAGGCCAAGGGTAATGTCTGTACATTCTGTACACCACTTGAGCAATTCAGCGAGAATTGCTCACGTAGATAGATTTTAGTGGGTCGTCGGTGGTGCGGGTATCCCCACACCTTCTCAGGGGTAGTTACAGATTTTACCCTAGCAAAAAAAAGTCTGTGTCCAGTATCTGAGTATAACCATGATTTTTTACAAGGGAAAATCTGCATCTGCTTCCACTAAGTCTTTCCGAAACGATTAGCAGCATTTAATCAAGGAACTCAAGCTTGTGTCTTTTTGGGAGTCTTGATTACCACTTCAGCATCTTCCCACTGTAGTGAAAATAAGTAGTGCAGAGTTTTAGTTGTAAAACAATTGGATTTCATCTTCTTTGAAAGGTGAAAGTTTCGGGAAATAAATTTGTAATTGTTTTTTTTTTGACATTCGTTATCATCTCCAAGGCGTTCTTGGATGTTGTTTTTCAACTATCTGAAATGTTGCATTCGCGGCTTATGTGATGTCATAAAATATTTAAAATTACCAATTTTACACGATTTACGGGGAGAACTACGCTGTTAAGTGAATACCCCTAATATCCATAAAAGAATTCTATTTTTTTTGTAAAGTAAACTATCTGGAATTGTACATACAGAAATTTCTTGATGGAAGTTATTCAAGATGATTTGGGAATCTTTGAGAAACAAAGTTTAAAATAAAAAAAAATCGCTTGTTTCATGATTTTTTGAAACAATTCTTATAAGAATCCATACTCAGCCAGCGATTGTATGCTTTCAATGTAATTCTGCATGAGAAGCTGACAAATATAGTTCCATATTCGAGGAATGTAAGGTTTTTCTGCAGTACCGTAATTTCGGGTGAAATTGATCATTTTCATCGGTTTTCCTTGTTTATTTTCAATAATGCTGACAATGCCAAACAAATAAGTATACGAAAACAAGTACAATGGTGAGGTTCATTGGCTCGTATACCGAAATTTTCTAACAATTGTGATTTTAGTGCTAAAAATCATCTCCAAAATAATAAATCGGGGTGTTCAATTTCGGGGTGAAATTGATCACCTGTCAATACGATTGTTGTTAGTTTTTAAAACAACTCTGCATACTGAACATGAGTTCTCTGAATCCGAATATGCTTGCCAAATTTTAAGCAATACAATATTCATAGAAATAGTGAATGATTAAATTTGAAGAAATACGCGGAAAACGCCTAAATGTAGGCAATTTCCCAAGGAATTTTATGATATCGAACAGAAATTCAATTATTTCAAACAAATGAGCAATTTGGTACAAGTTTTGATGATGAAATCTGGCTTGGGAATATATTTTAAGCATCCTTACAAATTTTTAAGTTTATACTACGTTCAAAACCTTGTTTAGAACAAGAAGTTTATGGATGTTTGTCAATACTGCACCATTCACAATTTTGAAATTTTGTGTTATTTTCATATAAATAAACATTCTATAACGCTAAAACATCACTGCACACAATTCGACAAAAGTTCCGACAAACAACGTTCATTTACTGCAGGTTACATGATATTTGTTCTCCATTAGGAAGAAAGAAAATCGTGTGGCACGGTGATCAATTTCACCCTACTGATCAATTTGACCCAAATTTACGGTATTTACAATTGAATCTCACATTTTTTGTATAGGAAGTTGGGATCTAATACACACTTTGTGCTAGCTTCATAGTTGGTGTATAGATAGGATTCCGAGAAGAAGGTGTTCTTAAAGGTTTTCTTTTTCGACAAATCTACATAGTAACTTCTCTTGAAAATGATTACTGGTGTTCCATAATTTGGTGGAACACTTCCTGTATGAATCAAGTTAGTTTTTTGGAGAATAGAAAATAAAAAATCTGGAGTTCTTATTGCTGTGAACCCAATTAGTATTGCAGAATCCACCAGCTGTGTAATGGTGTAATTTTTCAATAGCAATAGTGTAATAAGGACTGTTCATTTTATAAAGTGGACACCTTGTGCATGCTGTATCTTTCTTATTAATCAATGAAATTTTAATCGGTTTTTTGCACATCGTTCGACTAGTATTGTACAATGTTGTGATAATAAAAATTCTCCAAAATAATTAAATTTCACATGAATATGGAACAACGATTAGATCGGTCGATTTTTTGAGGTTATCAAAATCAATGATTGTAAGAAATTGGCTGGAAAATTCGATAATTTATATTTTCTATTTTCAAAAATGGCTTGTTCTTCGAAAGCATCATCAATCAGAAGCCTGATGGAAAAAATCAAGTTATTTTTGGAGCAACAATTTTACAGATATAATAAAATCAATTTTCCCGTGTATTTTTAAAGAATTTTTTTTTTAAATTTGATGGGAATTGATATGAGTAGAATTTTTTGTGTAAAAGTACGTCCTGACGAAGGTCCTAATATAGTATTAATATGAAAAATAACTTACGCCTTCATAGAGTTACTTAGTAAGTCCCCACGTCACATTCAAAGCACAACAGAAACACAATTGTTTTATTCTTAGAAGACCTATCAAAGTACATTGACAATCATCAAAATTGGCAATACTGCTGTAATAAAATCGATTTTAATTTCCACATATTATTTTCAAAATATGTTATTCTGAGATTACCAATTGAAAAATTCGGAGAAAACTGTTTACAATTTGCTGTAGATCGATAAATATGCGTACATGATTTTAAAAGTATGAGACTTTTTAGTAAAACTACCATAAACAGTAAAATTTATACTTAAGACTGTAGTTTTATCTCACGATTTAGCTTTCGTTTATACTAATATAGATTCTCTAGTAATCCAAACTAGTTTTGAACACGCTTTTTACTTTTCTCTTTTGCTGGGAGTGAAAGGATGGTGTATCAGCAAATTTGGCCATAAATGGGTAAATCACTAAAGTTACCTAATGTCATAGAATGGTGGAATATAATTGATATTTTAAAGCTTTACCTTTAGTAGAATAGTAAAGGATACAAACATACAATTTGTTCATAAAATTAAGGATTTTTGTTTTGCGAAAAATAATGTTAAACTTTGACGGACAGCTTTTTTTAAGAGTTTTTGGAAAAAACTATTTAGCTCTTCAACCAAAAGCATTTTCAAAGATTTTATATTTTCATAGGATTTTAGAATAATAGGTCAACGATACACAGAAAACCGATTATGATTTTATCAATAAATAAAAAATATATAGCATAAACAAAGTGTCCACTTTATAAAATGAACAGTCCTTACACTTATGAGTTTTTTTTTTAACTCCTGGAAGTATTTCGTAATAAATTTATAAGATGATATTTTGAAAAATTTTTGGAAGAATAATCAGATGGGATCATTGAAAAATCCACTAATTTCAAGCATAAATTGTTGGATGAATTCCCATAAATAATGCCTGGATAGCCGTAGCGGTAAACGCGCAGCTATTCAGCAAGACCAAGCTGAGGGTCGTGGGTTCGAATCCCACCAGTCGAGGATCTTTTCGGGTTGAAAACTTTCTCGACTCCCAGGGCATAGAGTATCATCGTACCTGCCACACGATGTACAAATGCAAAAATGGTCAATTGGCATAGAAAGCTCTCAGTTAATAACTGTGGAAGTGCTCATAAGAACACTAAGCTGAGAAGCCGGCTTTGTCCCAGTTGAGACGTAACGCCAGAAAGAAGAAGAAGAAGAAGAAGAATGCCTGGAGTTCTCAAATGAATGCATTAGGAAGTTAAACGTAGAAATGTTTCAGAAAGATTTACCAATTTCCCAAGTAACCCTTGGAAACTTCCTAAGGAAACTCTAGGAAAGTATTCCCGGGATAAAACGGCGTTTCGAAAAACTTCCCATGACGAAGGGAACTAATCCGCCGAAAATACACATTTAGTTTTGTTTCCCGAGCTTCACTGTGCAAATATCGATTAACAGGTAATTTTGAATCGATATTCAGCTTAAAAATTGTCAGGTTGCAGAGAAACATTCGTCAGCTTTTTTCATGTTTCTCCGTTTTTGTTTCGAAAAAGCAAACGTTTCACATTTTATGTTTAATTTGTTTCCAGAAGGTTTTAATCATCATTTAGCTGATTTGGGGTAACATTGGTCATCAATGTAAACTGTTTTCAGAAGTATTCAAAATTTCATAACTAACTAAATTTATGGTCTCCAATGCTTATTTCTTAGCTCATACTCTTCTAAGTCACATGCTTTTTACCCAACAAGTCCCTTAAACCAGACACAAGAATAACGTGCATATCGTTAACACGATATGTCAATTACGTTTTGAGTTGCGTCCAAATTTTATAAAAACAAACGCTAAATCTAGGATTGACGAGTAGCGCAAATCCAAAATGTATATCGTGAACCAAAAGTTAGATTGCTTAGTCCGCATATTTCATCCAGAGTACCGGTACCAATTGTGGAATATGTAAAGACAAAAATATTTGCGTTAGTGCTCCAGTTGTTGCGCTTTAAGAATTTATTTAGTACCGTAAAATCGGGTGTAATTGATCAGAAGGGTGAAATTGATCATCGTATCACACGATTTTATTTATTCGTAATGGAGCACAAATATCAATGTAAGCTGCAGTAAATGAACGTTGCTTGTCGTAACTATTGTAGAATTGTGTGTTGTGAAGTTTTTTGCGTTAAAGAATGTTTATTACTATGAAAATAACGTAAAATTTCAAAATCATGCACGGTGCAGTATTGACAAACAGCTATGAACTTCTATTTATAAGCAAGGATTTGAACATGGTATAAACCTTAAAGTTTGTGAGGATGCTTGAGATATATCCCCAAACCAGATTTCATCACCAAAACTCGTACCAGTTATCTCATATGGTTGAAATAATTGATTTTCTGTTAGATATCATTGAATTCCTTAAGAAATTGCATACATTTAGGCGTTTTCCGCGTAATTCTTGAAATTTAACTATTCGTTATTTATATAAATATTGCATTGTCAAGAATTTTACTAGCATATTCGGATTCAGGGAGCTCAATTTTATCATATAGAGTTGTTTTGGAATCTAACAATATTGGCATTGACAAGTGATCAATTTCACCCCGAAATGAGATCCTCTGATTTTTTATTTTAGAGGTATTTGTTAACACTAAAATGACATTTGTTAGAAAATTTCGGTACATACAGTTGTGTTCAGAATAATAGTAGTGAACGCCGATTTTCATACAAAATGCTCAACTTTGGCATGCTGTAACTTTGTTTCCATATGAGCTATCGGCATGAAATTTTGGCAGTGAACTACAAATATACTCAATTTCATTATCACCAAATTCGAAAATTTTCACACTACCGGCTAAAAAGTTAAGCACCAGGTGAAATCGCTCAAAATAATAGTAGTTTTAATAATTTAAATATCTGCTGTATTTTGAGTTTTTGAATTTTTCTTTACTCATCGTTTCAACCATTTCTACCTAAGCTTTAAATGTATAAACAATACAATTTTTTACAAAATTGTTGCTGAACAAAAATTTACAAAAGAAAAACTACTATTATTTTGAGCGATTTCACCTGGTGCTTAATTTTTTAGCCGGTAGTGTGAAAATTATCAAATTTTGTAATAATGAAATTGAGCATATTTGTAGTTCACTGCCAAAATTTCATGCCGATTGCTCATATGGAAACAAAGTTACAGCATGCCAAAGTTGAGCATTTTGTATGAAAATCGGCTTTCACTACTATTATTCTGAACACAACTGTAAGTCGATGAGGCTCACCTTCGTACTTGTTTTCCTGCATTTAGTTGTTTGGCATTGTTAACATTATAGAAAACAGACTAGAAAAACCGTGAAAAATGATCAATTTCACCCGAAATTACGGTACCTTGCAATTAAAACCTTTCAAATGATGCATGGTTATTTCTGAGACTTTTTATTGTTCAATAAATTTGTTAAAAATGTTGCTTATATCGTTGAGCAACTACTGGAACCCTAACGCAACTATTGATGCAAGGAAGCTTAATCTTTGTGTAAATGTACATGTTTATGCTGCTTAAGAAACTGTTTGGACACGTCCATGAATCACTTTGGCATGGGAGATTTTCCTCGGCCGAATCATCTGAAACTTTGCAATAATAAGCATTTTATTACGACGCATATGGTGGCCAAATATGAGCTCAGTGGCTTTAAAAGATGAAATCAAATCAAAAGTGTCAAGCAGTGTTGATAGACTCACACTCAAATCTCAATCAATACGCTCTCTCGTGAGAGCAAACTCATTAGAGATCTGATTCGCAAATCTCACGCTTGAGATTTTGGTGCAAAATCACTCAATCAACTCAAACCGTAAAAAATGATTCAGTCGCAAAACCCGTCAAAAATTCGTGAAACCCGAATGTTGTTGTTTATATCAGAAAGGATTACTATAATTTTACCAGAATAAAAAGAAATTATTACCGTGTGTGAGTAAACTGTGGAAATACGAGACAATGAATCAAAAAGGTGACTTTTTTCTATGATTTTTTTACTGCTGAGTTGCATGCTAGTCCGTTGTCTAGTGTGGTGCTTCCTTCAAAGGGCAAACCGTCTACTGGAAGCATTAACGTGTCGGTGTCTAAATTAGTTAATATATATTCGACAACAATAGGGCGAAAGTCGTTAGAGAAACTATGGATGGTTCGTCACTGTAAGTGTCGGCATGTGCCCTTATACCTGTTTAAAAAAACACAAAGATGTGTATGTACTCTTTTATTTATTTGTCGCAATTATTGAAAATAATCTTTAATTTCTTTACTTCTATAATTTTACGGTAAGATACTTTAATAACACTATGTATAATATATTACTATATATTGGGTATTGGGGAGGGGTAGCCTAAGGGAGTTAATTGAATTGTTGACTGGATGAAAGTGCGTGGGGTCGCCAGCCTTTTGTCATGAGAAAACAGCCTTAGTGTTGTCTTCCAAAGGTCTTCAAAGATATTAACTAGCCCTGCTACAACAAACCATCAGGTAGATCATACCATCCCGGTATGATTCTGCAGCCATAGGTAATCCTTGCGCTGGTGATGGCTAAATAATCATCATCATCATCATTCGACAACAATAGGGCGAAATTCATTTGGAATCGATACACTAAATAGCGCAACTACTGGCACAGGCACCCAACCTCATCCACCAATTCGTCGGGATTTAACGCTAATGCACTAAAATCATTAGCGCCCATCATCTGTGATGTCGCGATCCGAGGCCATCGGTCATCATCCGGTTGACCATCTAATTGATCAGAAGCGCGAGGTTTACCATCGACACACAGGCCAATAATGTGACTAATGGCCGATACAACCGTGTGAAACATTTTGACATCCCTTCGTGACACCTGTTAGGGTGAGTGAGTGGGTGCGATGCGAATGATGATGGAATCATGTTTGAAAAGTGAATATTTATCGAGACTAATCTACTAAGATTTTTGTAGGTCCTAGAAGTAGGACTTTCTAAAATCTTGGTGGAATTATATGAGCCGATCGCTTTTGCCGTTTCAAAGTTAAAGATGTTGTATTGATTTGATGTATAGTCGTTTGTTCACGATACAACTAACTATGCTGTTTCTTAATCAAGCAACCTAACAACGAAACTCTGTTGAAAGTAGTAAATCAAGATTTGCGCAGACGAGCTCAAGAGGTAAAACAAAGTGTGTCTATTGTACTCACTGTTTAATATTATCTACTTCTTTGGTAACTTTTAATACGAAACTTTTATCTCAGTTTTCCCGGTATTACTTCAGTCGATCATAAATCATACGGGCCAAACTTTCGTAAACTCGCTATGACATAGACAGATACTGAAAACTTTTTCGTCGCAATTACGGAACAAAGCTGGGAAAACAATTTTACGGCGTACACTAAACACGCATCGATTTTCCGTCACTTTGTGCGAAAGTTTACATCACAACGTCACGGCTGATATACGACGTCAACGCCGGCGGCCACTGCGCCACGACTGGTGATTCAACGTTCGAAGTGGTCTTGCTGATTGGACGATTGAACTGCACGTTTAACAAAGGTTCAGTTTTTCGAAAAGCTGGCAAAAATTAGATTTCCAATCTTAGTTTTAGGTTGAAAAACAAAGGCAAACATTAATCATCAATATCAGATAATTAAGAACATATACACGAATTTAAAAAGAAAAATATGTTTCAACATTTTTGGGCGCTGCACATTTCCAAAAATCTCATTTTTTGCTTCAAAACTCGACTAATTCATAAAACTTGTAGGAATGCCGAATGATTAAACGATAGCATATCTGGCTCGAACGCGCCTTCGATTGGAGACAATTCCTTTTGCCTAAATTTGCCTAAACGTTAGTTTTTTTAAGTTAAGAGCCGAATAATGTAATATAAACAAGAATGTTGTTAGAATTTTGTTTCATGAAATTCTAAAAACTATGACTTTGTCCAAAATAGTGTCTTCAACCTTAAATAAAATTCCAAAACACTTTATTAATTAAAACTGTAAACTATGTATTTCGAATTATTCGCCGTGATTTTTTTTTATCTGGACCACTGCTTGCAGAAAGTGAATCGAATCGCCACAATACAACCCAGCCAACGGATGAATGCGCGACAACAAAACGACGAAGCTCTGAGGAAAAATAAAGCTGAACGAACTTTGCTCGGATTTTATTTTTACACATTTTGTGCAAAAATCACAGCCGTATCAAACATGTGAATCTTAACATGAGCGCTATACATATGTGTACAGTATGGCCCAACAAAATTCGAAATGATGATAATCTTCGAGCTGTTTAGTAGAATACCTATAAGTAGATGGAAAAAACCGAATTTAGTACTATACCATTTAATTCCACTAGAGTTTGTATCCTTTGACAGATACGCGTATTTCGACCTCAACTGTAAGGCCGTCTTCAGTGTCGTGTACTAGTACACGAGTCTAGTACACGACACTGAAGACGGCCTTATAGTTGAGGTCGAAATACGCGTATCTGTCAAAGGATACAAACTCTAGTGGAATTAAATGGTATAGTACTAAATTCGTTTTTTTCATCTACTTAAAATTCGAAAATTTTGCGCAAACACAAGCATTATTTTCATTGCTTTCCTAGTTAAATTTAAATACTAATTAGGGTTTCATTCTACTTCGTCATAAGCGCTATTATCCATCGTATCAAACTTTAAATGTTCCACTACGGCGGATGTTCCAACTTACCTGCAACATAGATTCATTTTCCAAATGTAATTTTGTGAAAGCAGTTATGGTTTGCACACTTGTACACCAAAAATGCAATAAAACTACTGTATTTCGTTAAATAACTTCATTTCGATTATCCACTTTGCACTTTTTCAACGAAATCACATTGACGAACATGATTTGAGAGAAATGCTTAAGGTGAAACATCTCGGAATCTAAAGATGGCCGATGGCCGACTTGTGCCCCTACTCACGTTTTTGAAGGCACTAAACTGGAGAAATAGCAGGCAAACGTTCCTGATCTTCTTATTTTAAGCTATCTGCTAGTGCACAAATCTAAAATAAAAAGTGCACTGTTGTTAGATGCTTCCTTCGTGAGATTAATGCCTTTGAAGTTTTAGTGCTATCTTGGAAGTTTGATTCAAAACTGTTTCACCTTAACGAACAACACCAATCACACCACTTTATGATTCAAGTTTCTTCCCGCCCCCCTGTCTGATTTACTTCGCCGGGCACTTATTTTCACTATGGAAAACCTTCTTTTTCACTTTTCACGGTTCTTTTGATTTGTGGCACTGTGACGAATGCCATAATTGTTCGGTCAGAAGAAATTGTGTTCATGAGTTTAGGCTGAACGTTGTTGACGAACAATGAATTTTAAAGGAAATTAGTATATTCCCTCATGCTGAAGGAATGGAGCGAGATGTCCGTTGATCTATATATTATAGTAAAACATTTTATTATTGCGTTCATATGTTGTGTTTTGACCACTCACTATATCACAGTGAGCCGTAAGTTGTGAGACGAATCTGGAAACTGATTGAGACAGAAATGAAATCGATACGTCGGATTGAGAATACGGCAAGATGCATTTTCATTGCATTATTTCGAAAAAGAGATCAAGATTTATCAAAATTTTATTGTACTATGCTAAAGCCGTTTTGAGAAAGCATTGTTTGTCATCGGTTTGTATCAGCATCATTTACTGCAATACTGGGAAAATAGCATTTCTCTGCACTTATCAATGTACGATAGATACTAGCACATCACTTTACTGTAGTGTATTCTGCCATAACGCCACCATATAGGACATTTTTTTCATGTTTTTGATATCCTAAACAATGCCCTATACAAATGCTTTGTTGTCTTATTGAAAAAGATTCTGAAGCTTCCTCCCTGGTACTATGATAGTACCAATGAGTTACATAGAATATCCAAGGTTGAAACATTGGAACAAATGTCAAATAAAATAATTAATAATTTCAGGAAAAAATCGTTATAATCTTCTATTGCCACGATTAATGCGTTATATATTTAGGTTAAGTTAGGTTAAGCAAATTGAAAACGTGTTTTTTTCTCTCTTATAAGCAGGTGAACTCAACTCACCTGTAAAAATCTGAACTGCTACGGCAAATGAAATGTAATATGTTGTTAACAAAATGTTAATAAAATCTTAAATTTGTTTTACCAAATTAGGATGATAATGTTGTCTAATAACACAGAACACCTAGACATAAGAAATGAATGTAATGTTTGGAATGATACTAATAAAGACATTTAAAAAAGGGCTTTGTTCTCTAAGAGTCAGAAAAAGCAGTTGTTCGTTGCATACTTTTGTAATGAAACTTCATGTTTCAAAAATTGCATTTAATTGTTGTAAATATAAGTTTGTTTAACCTAAAAAATAGAGGATATCTTAGAGGACGTGTTTTCCAGGGTAACAATTTTTTTTTCTATCTTTGTTAACGAGATTGCTAGCACTGGGCTAGTTCATCTCGGGACCAACGGCTTTACTTCTCTTCCGAAGGAAGACGTCACTTTAGCTTTTTACCTCATAAGTGACTATCTCGGGGATGGAGTGTTTGATCCGTTGAATCTGTTGCATGCTCCTTTGTGTGCGAGCGACGGAATCAGGAATTGTGCCCGATTCACGTTGTCCAGGTGAAAAAAAAAATAAAAAAAGCAGAGTGTGTCAGTAGTGCCCGGTTCCCGTAGTATCTATTGGTATCGCTCTATCGTTTACCAAAATTAATCATTTCTCATATCCAAATTCCCACTGTTTTCATATGGAATGTTTTCAAAAAGCAAGTAAAACGTCAATATTTCCCTCCCATCCCCAAATTGACCTGCGTTCGAACGCAGCTGGCGCCGGTATTGTTTGTTATAATAATAAGAGCACCAGTATTTAAACATTGAGGATGCTACTAATCCTGAGTAGCTTCTGTTGGTTCCTTGTGTAAATACAGCTGTTCTTGCAATAACGGAGTAGCAACTGCGATCGGTCAATCATGCTTATGAGTGACAATCTTGGGGATAGGATTTGATCCAAGGTCCTCGGCGTGAGAGGCGTTTGTTCTAAACACTACACCAGGTGCGTATTTTGTCAGAGTCATGGGCTTGGAAGCATTTGCGTCTTATGAGTTTGATGTGCCGTCATTATTCGTCAAAGTTCAGTAAGAAGTAAATATTAAGGTTTATGTAAACTTTTTGAATCATATTTTTATCCCTTACGACCCACCGGCTCAAAGTTTTTCGCACGTAATATTTACTTGAAATCTTGATCACGATACTTCAGAACAAGCTGATTTAGCAAAAATACATAAAACTTAAACATAAGCTATTTTATCTCGCTTCTATTTGACATGTGGGAATGCTCCAGACATGACATGTAAAGGATCTAATCTCTTCATAAACGTTTTAAAAGCTTTCATCGCAAAGATGTTGAACTCGATGACTGCATGATAAAATTTGAAGGTATAATTCAAAATCCTCTCTTGTAAGGAGAAATAGACAGTAAAATCCAGTAACAGAAACTTAACAGATTAAACATATCAACTACATAAAAAAATATTATTTCATATAAAAAGTACTATAAACATAATATGATGATTCGCACATTTTTTTTTTATGTGCCATTCTGTACTCTAACTGTTGTTGAGTTGACAAAAAAAAAACTACACAAAACAGTTGGGATGACGCTTAAATCCGTCTCTGCGATGATGAAATTAGTCGTACGAAAAACAATTAAGAGAAAATTAGTTACGTCGCACAATGGTCAGTGGTGAATGAAGAGCTCGCTAGAAGAGAATGCCGATGAACGCACCTTATGAAAGGTCTTTGGTTTTTGTCTGTGCTAAATGTTATTTCGTGATAACTCTTTCGTTGTGTTATAAGCAGTACAGCAGAAAAAAAATGTAATATCACGTCATCTTCGCTGTGCATAACTCGCGTTGAAAAATCCACGTCGATATTTTTTATTTGAAAAACAAAATTAAATAAATCGATTGGTCAGGCTCCTGAGACCGGATAACCCCGTTGATTTGACCAAAGAGGAAATAAAGACCTCCATGTTCCTTGCAGTTGCCTAAAATTTTATGGCACATAAACTGCCGTGAATCGTAAGTCAGTCGCATCTGTAAAAAAAACCGGTGAATGTTTGTGTAACGCGGTGCGTAGTGGGACTGATATGCGGTTAGTTTTCATTATGGGACAATTTGACTTGCTGTTTTTTTCCTATTTTTTCTTAACAAAACATATCGTATAACTAGTGCAGCTGGAAGAACATTGGAAGATATGTTAAAAACTGAACTCAACCCAATTTTGACGAAAATGCAGATGGGTTTGACTTGCGATTCACGGCAGTGAAGTAATAGAGCAAAATCTAGAATGCCGTTAAAAGTATACTGTGATCTGTCAAATTTGGGTACCTTTTGCAGTAACTAGGGACCAAATACAGTACTATTGGTATCCATTCTGAACCAAACTACTATATCTCTAGTCGTTTCTGGTTTGACAACATTTAGTTTGAACACTTTTCAATTTGTACCCCGCTAGTTTGCACATCGTTCCGATTAAACATGGCTCAAACGTCATTTAGCCTATGGAACGGAGTAAAGTGAAATGGAACTGTGTGGAACGGAACGCAGAATCAAAACAAAACAACTAAAGAGGTAACTAAAAGTACAATTTTCTGTTGTTCGTAGGGTGACTATAAGGTCAAATTAAAAATAAATCCCGATAGTTTGCACGCGGTACCATTCAAATTATTGGGGGTGCACGGTATTTGCGTAACAAAACACATTAGCACCGCCTGGTAGCGGAATTGCGTATTGACCAACCCATAATAGCCTTTGATCTACTGAACAACTTTGTCGAAGATGGTTTTTCTATATTTGATCTAGATCGCGAGGTATTGCATGTTGAACATAAAAAACCAAGAATGTTACACAAATTACAACGCGTTACAAAAATTCTTGCGACAACCGAAAGGTTAAAAGAAATGTCAAATATGATTCTGAAGACACCAAGCAAAAAAAATGTTTTCAATCTAGTAGCTGAAAAAATCGTTAATATTTTCTTTAATGTGCCTTCTATTCAATAATAATTCACCGTTCTAAGCCATATCATTTAAATGTTTGATTCGAAGATTTACACATTTGCGGCAGTCGAAACTAGCATACGATTTGTGTTCTTGGAAGAACAATATGTACCTATTTCAAAGGATTCAACTTCAGCGGACAATACATACGCAATCATCTTAGCGCCAATAAATCATTGATCACCATTGTCTCACTCTGAATCTGCAAAGCCTGTCCTTTCCACAATGTGACAAAAACACCCATTTGTCTTCATCAGCACGCCGGCCGGTTCGATATTGCTTGAGGTGCAAATCTACGGTCGTCTTGTGGCGAAGGCGAAGGTGACAATAAATATAAAATAACGTCAATGATATGACAGATACAGGCCGAAGGGGCCACAAAGACTAGCTTTTAGCTTCCGTTCACACCACCCACTGTTGGAGCGTCTTCATTGTAAACCGGTGTGGCCAGTGTAAAAATCTTTATCAAATTATCGGAAAGTATTCTAAAACTAACACTACATGATCAAGGCTTTTTCAATATTATGATCAAAAAAATTGCCACGGATGCGTTGATAATAGCAGATTAATCGAATATCAAAAAAATCTTATTTAAGCTCCAAATGTTTCAAATAATGGGTGTATTCAGAAACTATACACAGCAGCTTTTTATTCTTCGAACATCAAAGGACTGTTTTTAGCACAGTTAATTCAAATTCTGCCAGAAGTTGATCAATTAGTGCCCCAAGCTGCCAAATAATTCGGAATCGGCAATAGAATGCAATATCCTACTAATCATTGTACAGTCTCTCCTCTATGAGTCGATATTCTATTACTCATGAAACCATACTAATACTAAATCATGGTTACTAAGATGGTCTCCTCAAACAGCTTTCCAAAGAATATCTGTTCCATGATTAGTTGATTGTCCGTTCAATATCGACTTATGGTGGTTTTACTGTAACTTACTCCCAAGCCAGGGTAGTTCTAAACTGGTGGATTCTGACATTCATTTAAGTTCTATCAATATAAGCAATATTCGAATGGTTTCTCTCAATTTTTTTAAGTTACTCGAACTCTCGCGAATATTGCTAGGAGTTCCATCATTATATCAAATCCATAAAAATTTTATCAACATATATTCCTGGACACTGTACATAAATTTCAGGTGAAGACTTGGTATAATTTATTCCAGAAATTCTAAAGATTTTTTTTACATCTAACAAAAAACCATATAACTGTACACGGATTTTAACTAAAAACCATACAGGAATTCCGTCAATCAATTAATTAATATTTTGACAAAGTTCTATTCTTTAAAACTTCAAAACAAAGTACTACATTACGGCGGTTCAAAATTCAAAAAAAGTTTGAAAATCTAATTTTCCATATTTTTGTTATCATCATCTTCTTCTTGACATTAACGTCCCCACTGGAACAGAGTCGGCTACTCAGCGTAGTGTTCTAAGAGCACTTTCACAGTTATTAACTAAGAGCTTTCTTTGCCTTAGTTTACGCGTTCGTATATCTTGTGGCAGGTATGATGATACACGAAAAGATCCTGGACCGACCGGGAATCGAACCCAGACACTTTCAGCATGGCTTTGCTTTGTAGCCGCGGAATCTAACCACTCGACTAAGGAAGGCCAATTTAATATCATCCATACCATAAAAATAATGTTCTGTGAAATTTTCAGCTTTTTCGGTGGTGATTTAAAGGTGGCCCAACGACGATGTAGGTTTATATGGAAATTACTATGGATAAATTTTGTAAAATGTCCCAAACACGTTGGTACTATGTCTATGGGTTCATTCAAATATTACGTAACGCAAAATTTGCCAATTTTAGACCCCCTCCCTTTCCCACGTAACAGCTTTTGTATGGAACATTTTAAATTTTTGTATGGATCGTAACACTATGTAAGACCCCCTCCATCCCCCTGTTGCGTTACGTAATATTTGAACGATCTACTATGTATGTATCTACTATGATTATTTAATTTACTGACAGGAAACAGTAATCACCCTGTACAGCATATAACATAGGTAAATTTAGATTTTCACTTGCTATAATTAAAGGTATGAGCAATTAAATCTCAACTGATCAAAAAACGGTAAGCAGTTTGCCTCCGAATTTTACAACAAACCCCCCTCCTAATAAAAAAATCAATCAGGATCGTTAGTCCCGCTGTTTCCCACAATCTAGCTCAGGGCTCTTTCTTGGAAGTCGTTGAAATCAAATTTAGCACAAAATTTGCGGTGAGACTGACTGGCAATGAAAGGAAACTGTCGATTTCCAATTTGTGTCGCGTTTTTTGTCGGCTTTCGAAAGATATTCCTTAAATAATGTAGCATTTCAGGAAACATCAGACAGCGGCACAAAAAATAAGACATTATTTACAGGTTTTTCCGATGACAACGTAATTACATTTTTACGTAACCAAAAGCTCATAGAAAGTTCAGTTCCTCGCCTTTCCTTGCAATTGACTGGCTGATTGAAAGCACTTATGTGCTTTGCAACAATAATGTTCGCTGAGTTACACGGTATAAGACAAACAATAAGGTCGCACTTGAACAGACGGCTCTCGGATGCGAAAAACAATTGAAACAAGACACACAAAGACGCGCCTTGTTCCCCAGCGACTTTCAAATTGGATTCTTGAGAATCAAAAGAAAGGCGCGGAAGCTGGTTGGTTTCTTTCCCGCGATAGACGGGATGCCGACTGGGAACCATTTTTCTTGCCATATTTCCACGATACACTTGTGGGATGCTCTCGGAGAACAGGATTTTGCCGCTGTAAGGAAATTGGGTTTTTCGTTGTGGCAGAAGTAGGCTCTTAACCCCCTTATTCCGAAGTTTTACCCCTTTTCCGATGAGGGATTATGAATGCTAGAATCGGCGAGGCAAACGATGTAACACAATATTGGAGTTTTTGGTTGGTCCTTGCCGGAAGGTATTTTAAAGATACCACAGGATACATTTTCTCATCATTAGAATTTTAGGACTAGAGTAATTTGTTCATGATTCCGGTAGCCCCCATCATTGCGGTATAAGAATTTAATCCTCATTCTTAATCAAAAACATTATTTTCTAGATATTATTGTTGATTATGAAAGCTTATAATATTCCCAAGATGAATCGAATAAGTTATTTTGAAATATAACGATTTTGACCGCTATATTTGAATTAGTCCTTCCATTTACGGAACGAATTTCATAACCGCGATTTTTAGGTATTAAACCAAAAAAATCACATTCAGCATGTGTTTTAGTTCATGATGGATATAATTATATTATAGATTTTTAAATTTGAAGTAGAATTCTATATTTTTGCGAAAAGTCATAAACCGCAGTAGTAAGACAATGAAAATAGCTTTTTATCTATTATTGTGTATCACATACAAAATCGTAATTTTTATTTTCGTACTAAAGGTAAATGCAACAAACATTTTTATTATTACTGTTTTGTGACATTTTTTATGTCATTCAATCACTTATTTGTTGGA
Organism: Aedes aegypti; assembly: GCF_002204515.2. Classification (NCBI taxonomy): domain Eukaryota; kingdom Metazoa; phylum Arthropoda; class Insecta; order Diptera; family Culicidae; genus Aedes; species Aedes aegypti. The sequence goes on along the minus strand of NC_035108.1, from coordinate 27,394,716 downwards.
ACAAAAGATTTCTGTTCATCGTTACTGTCTGCTTTTTCTTATCTATATAAATAAAAAGGGAATGGTGTGTATACGTCACGAAATGGCTTGAGAACGGGACTTACGTAATTTATTGGCAGTTGTATTCATCAAGGATTCCGACGTATTTGTGAGAAAACTAATCTGTCACTTTGTATGTGACTTTTTCATAGCGTCTTTCAATAGTCTACTTGACGTACGTATAAAACTCTTCGTTAGTCATTCAGTTCTGTCAAAAATTATGTGCGGTATCTTTCAAAACACTTGGATGGATTGAAACATGCCCTATATGCGAATAAGAGCCAATGTAGTGCTGTATGCATCAGGTTTAGAAGCATTAATAATGCTCCGCATAGTAGAACACCTTTTGCCTTAATGTTTAAATTATATCCGTATCTTAGATCATATGGCTACTGTTTCTCATACATTTAAACATCATGAAAATATTAAATCTGCACAATAAAAAACCGTATCAAAATGTTTCAAGTTCACGTTAATGTTGGTCATATTGTTCCAAAGCATATTGCGTATGCTCCATTCATTTCTACTGAACATTATGAAAATGAAACCCAACAATACCGTAATTTCGGGTGAAAATGATCATTTTTCACGGTTTTTCTAGTCTGTTTTCTATAATGTTAACAATGCCAAACAACTAAATGCAAGAAAACAAGTACGAAGGTGAGCCTCATCGACTCATGTAGTGAAATTTCCTAACAAATGTCATTTTAGTGTTAACAAATATCTCTAAAATAAAAAATCAGGGGATCTCATTTCGGGGTGAAATTGATCACTTGTCATTGCCATTATTGTTAGTTTTCAAAACAACTCTACATGATAAATTTGAGCTCTCTGAATCTGAATATGCTTGTCAAATTCTTAACAATGCAATAGGGCAAGTGTACCATTAGTGGTGCACCTAAGGGAAAACTGCTAAAACATGGTTATAAAATCATGAAATATATGTTTTTAACGTATCATTCGATAGATCTCAAATCCTTCTATCATTCAAATGTATAAAAATCACGATTCATTTGAAATTTCCTTGCAAAAAGCCTTGCACCAATAATAGGAACACTGTTCCTTTAGTGGAGGTATGTTTTAAGAATGGTTCCTTTAGTGGCGCAATCCATTGATTTCTTATGGGACCCTCCACTATGGGTACTGATGCACCACTATAGGTGCAAAGGAGCAAAAATTTTAAGCAAAATAATTGTTTTCAATAGTTTTACGGTTAAATTTTATAAATATTATTCGATTACTTGCATCATTTTCGCATCGCGCATAATAGAAAAATATCACATAATCATTTATTAGCGCGAAACATGCCAAAACACACTACCTCCACTATTGGAGCTACCTCTACTAAGGGACCGTTTGCCCTATTTATATAAATAACGAACAGTTAAATTTCAACAATTACGCGGAAAATGCCTAAATGTATGCAGTTTCCTAAGGAATTCAATGACATCTAACAGAAATTCAATTAATTCAACCATATGAGCTGATTGGTACGAGTTTTGGTAATGTAATCTGGTTTAGGGATATATCTCAAGCATCCTCACAAACTTTCAGGTTTATACCATGTTCAAATCCTTGCTTAGAAATAGAAGTTCAAAGGTGTTTGTCAATACTTCACCGTGCATGATTTTGAAATTTTACATTATTTTCATAGTAATAAACATTCTTTAACGCAAAAAAACTTCACAACACACAATTCGACAATAGTTACGACAAACAACATTTATTTATTGCAGCTTACATTGATATTTGTGCTCCATTACGAATAAATAAAATCGTGTGATACGATGATCAATTTCACCCTTCTGATCAATTACACCCGATTTTACGGTACCTGTTATGGCGAAAAATTTGTGTTACATTCCTTTAATATTTATATATTGTCCGTCATACAGACTGGACTCGGAAAAAAAGAGATACTCAAAAATGATCATCCAAAATTCATTTTATATACGATACTTCTTAAATTTTCAGGGATTAAATAACTATATACAGTCATCTCTCCCTTACTCGATATTGAAGGGACCATCGAGTTAGGGAGGTATCGAGTTACAGAACACAAAAGCAGTGCAGCTGCGTTCCAAGGGACCATCGAGTTAGCCATGAAAACCAACTTTTACTATGGTTCTCTAACTCGATATCGAGATACGGAATATCGAGTAAGGGAGAGTTAACTGTATTAGCTAGTTTTGGCATAATTTATTTTTTGAATTTCCTCCCCCAAGCTGATTGCTCGTACATTTTTCTTAACACTGCTCATGAGAGGCGAGGCTTTGCCCATCTTTCTTACACATTTTCTTCCAGTTTTTCTTCAAAGCGATTTTGAATGTTTTTCCGCTTTTCTTCAACTTCTTCTTCATTATCGCCCAAAACTGTTCGATCGGACGAAGCTTCGGGACCACATCAACGCCCTTCGCTTCACACCAATCCATTACAGGCTTGGCGTAATGGCTCGAAGCGAGATCCGACCAGAACAGCGTGAAAACACAGTGAGAACGGAGAAAAGGCAGCAATCGCTTCTGCAAGCATTCCTCTCGATTAATCTACCCGTTTATGGTGCCGGTTGTAACGAACGGCTTGCTGTACCGTCCGCACTCGCAGATCGCCTGCCACAACAGGTACTCCTTCGCGAATTTGTCCATCGTTCTCTTCCGGAACCTCCAGGTGTAACGTATCGACAAAAAACTCGAAGCCGGGGTTTTGTTTGGTGTCCGCCTTGATGTATGTCTCGTCGTCCATGATAAGACAGCCTGGCTTGACCAGCCACTCACGCTACAGCTTCCGCGCACGCAATTTGGCCACCGTATTTTGCATGTCAGTCCGGTATGGTGCCTTCCCGACCTTAAAAACACGTAGCCCAGCACTCTTCATGGTCTGCTGTATGAACCACTTCAACGAATTGACCTTTTTGGCTACGTCTCAGGTGGAAAGGTGCGGGCTATTCTTAAAGTACTGCCTTACCTTCCATGCCTACTCTGGGTATTCCGTTTTTGATTTTCAGCCGCTTCCAGCGCCTCGCTCGACGGTCTTCGTCTCCTGGAACATCTTCACAACGCGGGATTCCAAGCCTTTTTCCGATCCATCTGTGCGACTGACCAGGATTATCGATCATCGCGCCCAAGATTTGCTGGCGTAGCTCTTCTTGTTTCGAATGCATCTTGAAAACTACTAGAGAGATCGTTAAAATTTTGCACACATAAAAATAGCACTTTAAACTAGTATTACCCAAAGCAATTTTAATTTTACCCACGCGATAAAAGTTACACCCAAAATAAAGTGTCGCATTTTTTCCGAGGCCAATCTTTAATCGGAGATCTCACTTATACAGTGATACGCTAATTATTTCAAAATTATGTCAATCGTATGTGGTAATGCCAATTCATGATAATATTAGTGCGATTCAATGTTTCAAAACCGCAAGCTGAAAACGTCCGTTCGAAAAAATTTCCTGAAATAAATAAAGCTTATCACTTATAGGCATCAAAGACTCGAAGTTTCTAAGTAAGTATTTGCAAATTGAACCATAGTATAATAAATCAATCTGTTCTACATGTTGTGATAACGCCGACTCGTGGCTATATTTTCCGCCGAAAAGTAACGGCTCGGTTATTGCCACAAAGCCAAAGATTGTATTTCAACCGTTTATGGTAATATTGTCAGTAAATTTTGTTCGAGAAAATGCACAAATTTGAATGGTTACATAACTTAGCCGCCTATTTCTCACATTGTAATGTTTCTATTTATCTTTTACCAAACTGTCAAAACATTTTGCGGAACGGCTGGTTTATTGTTATATGGGGTAGTAGACAAAAATGCTCACAATAATGGAAACAGTGTAAATATGGTTTATATTTATGCGGGGCAGTAATAGAGTTTCAATGGGATGGAAGTGATGCTAATAGGCGTGTTATTATAGTGCCTTTATGCATCTATGATGCTGATTTACGGCTTATTATTAGTGCTTATGGTTACTTGGGTTGCTACTACTTGGCAAATCTTCCCGCTCAAATAAGGACTCTATCATATTTGTTTGAATGTGAGTGCATTTCCTAAAAAACACTATTTCAAGTAGAATATTCTAGATACGAGTTCTGTAAAGAATTTGAAACAAAACGAAATGGTAGAAGCATCGGTTTTGGTCAGCCAAAGAAGAAATATGTATGAAAAATGTACATGTACAGTGGGATTCCGTTTTTGGCAACAAAGTTGAAATTTTCAGTTGCCAAAAACGGAACCGTGCCAAAATCGGAACCCATATATCAAATTTTATTTTTCAACTATTGATTTTGAAAGCATCATTATAATGTTAATACATCATTTTTATGGAATCATAAGGCGTTGAGACTTCGAAATGGTTCACATCGAAGCATTTTCCCGAAGGGTTATACGCCTCAAAGTCTTCAATTATTTTTTAGAAGCTTTATGCATATTTTTTGTATAAGAGGGCCTTGTAAAACCAATAATCACATAAGTGACTTTTATTGAAGAACTGGACATTTTCTTAAAACTATGAGAGAAAACGAAAACAAAAATGTTTTCTTTTAAAGACGTATTTGCGAATCAAAAGCGCTTGGTATTGCAAAACGACATGACCTTTTTTTCTAATTAAATGAACATTTAAAATCAGTTTAATTTTTGGACTTGAGCATAAAAAATAAGTTTAGAATTGCTCCTTCAATTAATGTTTCTGATAAAGTAAAGCATTTTATAATGAATGGTTGACTGTATGAAAAGGGCAAACATAAACATGAGAAGATGCATAAATGTCTTGTAATTGTGTAGAATTTAATTTTTACTTGAAATAATTTTTAATTCAGCTTGATATATGTTTTACACCTGCCTTATGAAATCAACTGAAATTTACAGGATCCTGTTATGAAACCTCAAGAACCTTATGGGAATCTTCAGGTTCTCATAAGAAATCTACAGAAAAAACGCTTGAGCTCTGAAGCATCTTGCCAAGCATCGGTAGGATCTCGCATAGAGTTCTCAGGATTTTGCTAAGGATTTTGCTATGAGTTAACATCTTGGAATTCCGCTGCGATGTTGCCGTAAATTCTCAATTCTCCGATGAAAAAAATTAAAAGTTTATTATTATTGGGCTACCACTAGCACACCTCAAATTCCTCTGGGAACCTTTTCGAAATCCTCAAGCTTTCTCCGAAAATATTAAAAATATTACTGGAAATTCACATTATCCCGCTTAAAATTTACAAGACGCCCTAGAGTTTATTAGGAATCACCAGATTTTGGACATAATCCTCCATAACCAGTTATACACTCTAACGATTCCTCAAGAAGCTCTCAGTGTCCACTTGGAATCTGCAGATATCCTCATGAATTCGTTAAAATTTCTGAAAAGTCCCACGATAACGAAGAATCCCTTAAGGATTCTCCAGGGTACAGTTAGGAAACTCATAGACTCAGCTCTTAAGGAACATTTTGATGATGTTGAGACCCGTATCCTTGATTAACAATCTTATACAGAATTCTGAATCGTCTCTTAACAAATCTAACGCCTTAAAGAGTCTATAGAAAAGAGAGAACGTAGCTTTAAATAGTTGACGCATAAAGATCAATATACACACCAATACCACAGACAAAAAGTAAAAACACTCTCAGTCGTATTTATCGCACGCTCCAATGGTATTATTGAAAATAAATTGTAGTTTGAACTGTAGTTGCATTTGTCATGTTATTTAATGAAATTTAACCCGTATAGGCCTGAGTGAAAGCAAAAATTCTAAAACCCTCATCGCTCAGCGAATTCTTAATGGATTCAAATGATTTTTTGGTACACATATCTAGTTTCTAGAAGTGGACAGAGGAACGCGGAAATATTCATGTGGCCGGAGTTATTCCGGTGGATCACTGGGTCAGGTCGGGTGAGAAGAGTATTGTGCGTTTGTGCCCCTGAAGGTAGGTAAATTTCATGTTACATATAATTTCAGGAATCCGCTATAATGTCTTAAGAGCCAGTTCGCGAGAACCGCAACCCCCTTTCCAAGGGAAGTTGTATTGATGTTTTCCGATCAGGCTGAAATTTTCAGGGATTGTTCTTCTATATAAAAGATGATGTTTTGCAAAATTTTAGATTTTTATATTAGGGGGAAGTGGGACAAAATGACCCCCAATTATTCCATGTCACTAAACATGCAAAATCACAAAAACTGATATAACTATAATAAAAGTGCACGGATTATGTTGAAATTTGGCATGATTACTCTACGTTGTATAAACTTTGAGATTGGCATGGTATATGGATTTTGAAAGTACTTTAAATCGAGAAAAACAAATTTTTCATAAAAAATTTAGTGATTTTCAAATCGATTTTTTTCTTACCAACCGAACTAGGTCAAAAAACTAAATATGACGTTTTGTAGGGTAACTCATGGGCTTTCATTTGAGGTGTAATCCAAATATGCCGTTTCAAAAAATTTCGAAAAAAATTTTTTTTCTCGGGGTAGTGTTTGAACTTGAGCCATTTTGCGAGTATCGCAACCGCCTTGTCTAGAGAGGTTGTATTGATGTTCTCCGATCGAGCTGAAATTTACAGGAGTTGTTTTCCTATGTAAAAGAAGATATTTCGCAAAATTTCAGATTTTTGTATTAGGGAGAAGTGGTACAAAATAACCAATGATGATATATAAAATAATATATAAAAAAATATATAAAAAAATACAAAATTAATTAAACTGCTATAAAAGCGATAGTAGGGGCCCAGATAGCCGTAGCGGTAAACGCGCAGCTATTCAGCAAGACCAAGCTGAGGGTCGTGGGTTCGAATCCCACCGGTCGAGGATCTTTTCGGGTTGGAAATTTTCTCGACATCTCAGGGCATAGAGTATCTTCGTACCTGCCACACGATATACATATGCCAAAATGGTCAATTGGCATAGAAAGCTCTCAGTTAATAACTGTGGAAGTGCTCATAAGAACACTAAGCTGAGAAGCAGGTTTTGTCCTAGTTGGAACGTAACGCCAGAAAGAAGAAGAAGAATAGCGATAGTAAAAATGCACGAATTTGTATGAATTTTGGCATGTTTACTTTACGATATATAAACTTTAAAATGATCATTTTGGATAAACAATGGTTCAAATCGAGAAAAACCTGTTATTTTGTAAAATTAGTTTTTTTTTTTCAAATCGGCTTAATTTTGGTCAACCGAACTAGGTTGAAGTTTTGTAGGACAACTCAAGGGCTTTCATTCGCGGTGTACCGTGGTGAATCAAAATCCGGGCGGTATAAGCAGCGTATGGAGGCCTCTTGTCGGTAGTTGTAATACCGATTATATCATACCGTGTTGCCGCTGCCATATCTGAAAGAAATGTCACTTTCTTGCAAAAGTGATGATGTGGATAGCAATAAGTCATTGCACCAATGTTTCAATGTTTTCGTTAGCAGCTTCGGCGGTTCAGTAGTAAGCGTTGTTTCTTCTCACGCTGTTTGGATGGGAATCAACTACCGCATTTTTTTTAATTTGGATAATGTTTGATGGGTTTGATTAGGAGGGTCACATGTATGTGTGTGTGATGGTATGTTTTCTAGAGATCAATTTGTAAATAATTGAGTTTAGCTTAGTTTAGACTGACTGCACATCTGGCTGCTATGAGACACTGTACTGTTTATATCTTGAATGGAATTTTGACTTTTACTAGTCTTGATGTTTGCAAATCTCTCGAAAGAGTAAAAGAGAGACGAAGATTGTTAAAAATTGCATTTTTACAAAAAAAAAAAAAACATATTTTTCAGTACAATCCGTTTAAACGTTACAGTAGTTCTTGTGATTTTGTGTGTTTCCGACACAAAAATATTGGGGGTCATTTTGACCCACTTTTCCCTTATAAAAAGTGTAGTTCTGCCATGATGAACACATATTGTGTAAGCAATGTTTGTGATTTAGTTGTTTGGACAGACATGTTGATGGTTTAAACTGCAATCATCACTGATTGGTTCAATGAACGATGCACAGTATTGTTCTTATTACATATTACTCATGTGTTGATGATGTTCAAAGTATTATTCCAGTTTTATTTGAAAAATGTGTACTTACGGCATCGAAACATACAATTCCAATACAATGTCCGGATTCAAAAACATTGGGCTCCAATTCCGGACAGCCTCTTTTTACTATTTTAAACTATATTTACAGCATATTTTTTCAATGTGGTGACAACTTTTAAACTATAACTTTGTGTATTATTATGTTACAATCACTACTAATCACGCATAGATACCATTCATGCGAATAAGTGGGTGAAATGTCAAGTGGGGGAATGAGAATTGAAAAAAAAATACCTTCTCATTGTTGTTTGGTCGATGTGAATGCAAAATTGTTTATTAAGTGAATTATAATTTATATATTATTACTATATGCTTATTAAAATTGAATAATTACAAATACCCTATATTAAATTTAAAAATTTGAATTTGTTTGCCTAGTAAGAGACCAAAAGTAAGAAATAAATATATGCTATACGATTATCTCTAACCAATCAATTTATACCTTTGAGCTGATCTCATCGGGGACATTGATGAGTTTGTTGAACAGACCTCCGAAAGGCCAATACGTCGAAATAACTATAAAAACAGCTATTTTTTCATTCAATATTACAACTATATTGTTGTCAATTTAGCATTTTATACCGTCCGAATTTTGATTCACCACGGTACACCGCGAATGAAAGCTCCTGAGTTTCCCTACAAAACTTCATATTTAGTTTTTTGACCTAGTTCGGTTGACAAAAATATAAGTCAATTTGAAAAAAAAAAACTAATTTTATAAAAAAAATAAAATAGATTTTTTTATCAATTTGAAACATTTTTCTAATCTAAATACCATGTTCATTTTGAAGTTCATATAACGTTAAGTAAACATGCCAAATTTCATGCAAATTCGTGCATTTTTACTATTGCTATTATAGCACTTTAATTGATTTTGTATGTTTTTATATATCAAATCATTAGTGGTTATTTTGTACCACTTCTCCCTAATATAAAAATCTGAAATTTTTCGGAATATATTCTTTCATATAGAAAAACAACTCCTGTAAATTTCAGCTTGATCGGAGAACATCAATACAACCTCTCTAGACAAGGCGGTTGCGGTACTCGCAAAATAGCTCAAGTTCAAACACTACTCCGAAAAAAAAAAAATTTTTTCGAAAATTTTTGAAACGGCATATTTGGATTACACCTCAAATGAAAGCCCATGAGTTGCCCTACAAAATGTCATGTTTAGTTTTTTGACCTAGTTCGGTTGGTAAGAAAAAAATCGATTTGAAAATCACTAAATTTTTTATGAAAAATTTGTTTTTCTCGATTTGAAGTACCTTTAAAATTCATATACCATGCCAATCTCAAAGTTTATATAACGTAGAGTAATCATGCCAAATTTCGACGTAATCCGTGCACTTTTACTATAGTTATATCAGTTTTTGTGATTTTGCATGTTTAGTGACATGGAATCATTGGGGGTCATTTTGTCCCACTTCCCCCTAATATAAAAATCTAAAATATTGCAAAACAACATCTTTTATATAGTAGAACAATCCCTGAAAATTTCAGCCTGATCGAAGAACATCAATACAAGAAGGGGTTGCGGCTCTCGCGAACTGGCTCTTAAGTTGAGATACTGGTGGAGATTATTGGTCTCATGAAACGTTGCCTATGTATGACCAATGACCATTCTGAAGTAAATAAGCGCGTACGCGAGTCCTTAGTAGTTGGTGAGATTTGGGGAAACATCGACAAAAATGGAGATCTGGAATGTAATCGGTGTGGAGTTGACATGCTATTCAAGTGGCTAAAGCAACAGACACGGTAATATTTACAAAAAAATACAAATTTTAATGGTATTGAAAAATGTTGCCAAAAACGGATCCATTTTGTTGCCAAAATCGGGGGGTGCCAAAATCGGAGCATGCCAAAAACGGAGCATGCCAAAAACGGAATCCCACTGTACTGCAAAATACGCCAAGTGAAAGCTTTCTATAGTCCATATTATGTACGCAAAAGATCGGAACTGAGCGGGTACCTTATTTTCGCACAGAAAATCTTGTTGATCAATGCAGGCCATCAGAACAAGTTTCGGTCACATTTTCAACTGCTATTCAACCAATCACATTGATTTCTCATGAGGTAATAAGGAATGCTCTGGCCGAATAAGGTTTATGGAAGTTGAAATTACAAGTGAAATAATATTTTGATGAATAATGAATGCAGTTCTAGCTCTACCATGTGAATGTGCTCTATTTAACAGAAAATGTTTCATGCCAATTTGCTTTGTAAAAAGGTGTATAAACACTATGGCTGCAAATGGCGCTATGGCTAGAACCGGTGCCTCTACCCTACACGATTTTTTTTTCATATTGGGCGAATCAAAAAGATCAAACTATTTTTGATCCTTAGAGCGTGTTTCTATATCAACCTATCCCGAATAAAAAACAACATAATCAACAAACACCATAGTAGAATGTCTAGCGTGCCGTGAATGACAGAATCGTAAGTATCTCTTCTAGTAGTCTATTTATACAGAAGCACGAGTGTAGTGTACGTTGGCCTCAGCTGAGAGCTGTCCTGGGCCATTGATGATTATTCGACCCATTCGAAACATCTTGTCGATGTCGAATCAACTCGATGACACCTGATGTATATAGGAATTTACAACTCATGCTCTTTCACGTTGGTGGACGCTTTTCTCCTCCTACCGTATGGAAGCGACTAATTGTGATGGTTATCGACTACCGTCACGTGAACTACCATGAGTAATGAAGATACCCGGTTGAATGGTACTTTCTTGGGTTTCTTTGCTCTTGAAATTGTTTTTTTTTTGTTGATATTCGTGTTGACGTGTTTATTTTGTATCCTGAACGGTTTTAATGTTTCTTTGTTGTAGCTGTTAACCTACTAATTGAGAAAAAGATTGTTACATTTCGTTTCTTACCTTCACATCAATTTTCTTTACTTGGCTTTATAAGTTATGGATATTCTATTTAGCTTTCATTCATTCATTCTGGATTGAATATTTCACCCAAGAGTTGCAGGAGATTTCTACAGTTTCTGAGTTCATCAAGAATTTCTGAAGATGTGTTTTGGATTTATTTTGGGAGTACCTACTGAAGAAGAAAAAACTGGTTGAAATTCTAAGAAACTTTAATTGAAAAAAAAACTCTTAGAAAAGCAAAGAATTCAATATAAAAATGAATTTTACAAAACCTTCATTTTCAGGCGTCTGTTTGTAAAAAAGCGACGTACGAGAAAATTGTTTGATAATTATTTTTGCGCCTCACTGAACCAATCAACATTAAACTTTCGAAGCAGAAAATTGATTTACCTCTCCAGATGCACATCGGAAAAGCAACTTACCAGTCTGCGCTGGGTTCAACGTAGTTATAACTTTGCAGTTTTGTATCACCGATTGGCCGACAGTGCTGCAACTGCCGTTGTCAACTACGTGAGTATAAAAATGCCATCGTTCGAGCAAAATTGACCTGATTTATCAAACTAAAGTATGACGTGCTACTGCTCGGTAATTAGTCATAATTTTATATCATCGATAAGAAAGGATAACGCTCACTCCATGAAAAGTGCACCGCGTGATAAAAAGGAAACAAATGGAGATGCACGGTTGATTGGCTTAATTAGGTAGCCATTCCAACTGAGTTGCTCTTTCTCTTCGGATTCCGGTAACCCCGCTGTCTCTGTCTAGTTAGTTCGTTATACAGTTTCCCAGGATAAGCGTGGGCGTTGGAAAGGCGTTAGTGTGAAAGCATGCAATCGAAGGCCGCGTGATTCGTTACAGTAGAGCTAGTTATCGGCAGACCGAGGCGAATGCGACGGTGGCGTGACTATTGATTAGTTTCCAGCTATTCCTAGGTTCAAACATAACGACTGAGGGTGACAGATTTATTGGATGACGCAGTTATGATTTATAGCCCCGGGAGAGATGAATAAATCATTCGATTCATAATTGAAACACCTTTCCACAGGATGTCGGAAAACAATGTGCTTCCGAGCTAACTTCCGAGAAGCTTCCGATCTGTGCGGTCAGTCGAGATCTCTAGGGACTTCAGATGGGAGGTAGACGCAATGGGCATTGTTTACTCTGAGTTGACGTTCTTTGGGGAGTTTGCTCGACAAATATCGAAATCTATTGTACCTTGAAACTTTTAAGGGAACTAGGTGCAAAATGCGCCCTATGGGTTAAACGCTCCAGCGCAATATCTCCAAGATATGAGGCATTCAAGTCGAATCCGATCATTTTATGCGTTATTTTATCATTTTATCTCTATCAATTTAATGTCCCTTACGAAAAAAATTCCCAATTTCCACATTAAAAAACGACTATGATTTTGACAATCTTAGAGATGGGAAAACCTTCTGTGTATCTGTGGTCGAAAATGTAGGTAATTCAAAATGATTTCCCCTATACAGTCGACTCTCCACATCTCGTTGTTCTACATCTCGATATATCTCCCTATGTCGATGATTTTTTCGGTTCATTCATTCTGCATACATTTTCACTCTCCATATCTCGATATCCTCCTTATCTCGATATCTCCATATCTCGATGTGATTTTCATTCCCGATTTTCTCGCCGTATGTCGATATGCCCATTATCAAAGGTTACTAGACTAATATTTGGGGACTCAAAACAATTTGCGAAGACGAAATGACAATTGTTTGTTTTTAGTTTTCCCGGCACCGAAGTGATTTTCAATCTAGTATTCATTAAAAATTTGTTCTATGTCTTGATCTCTCTGTCTATCTCGATGGTCCCTTCGATATCGAGATGTGGAGAGTCAACTGTATTTAGTCGGTTTTATCCATACAAACTTCAAGCCCGTTCAGTCCCTCCTTAGAGTAGACGGATTCCGCTCAAATTTTAGCTTCTGGTATTCATATGAAATAAATTTGAGTGGTGTGATATTAAATTTTCAGAATTTGATTATCCAATTTTGGTCAATTCTAAGTTGAGTATACTAAAAAATTTCACTGTTTCTAAGCTTTCCAACGATGTTTTTAGATAATTTTCCGTCCATAATTCATAAAACCTGTGGCCTGTTTTTGGCTTCTATACAATGTGAACTGCTGTAGAAGCTTGGGCCACTTAGGGTGCCCATTACTCCGTCTTCTCTTACACAGAGCTAGCTGATATTCGATTTCCTGTCACAGATGGTAGTTTGCGAGGATTACACTGCTCTTGACAAGTAAAAATGGAACCAACAACCACCAATCTATCGCCCAACCAAGATGACATGCTTGTTTCCAGATTTTGAAACAACTCGTGGGATGGATGCATGCATGCACTTACATATGTATGAATTCAGTCCCAGTCAAAGTCAAATCAACCCAATCAGTTGCACAGAAAATCCATTTAAACCGGATAGTGAAACGGGTGGGCGTGATGGATGTGGCACCAATATGAGTGAAATCACATTGGATTCGATCACAAACAAGCAGTAGGGAGACGAATCCTCTTCTTTGCACTTTTGCTGCACTTTAGGCAGGGTTTTTTTTACTGCCGAGCTTCAGAAAATTTTGCTGAAAATCCCGACGCCTGTTATGATTTTTTTTTTTCAACAGAATAAATAAGATAATATTTGGAAATTTTTTCTCGATTATAAAACGTTACGCTAGTAGACGATGAATAATATTTTTTTACTGTTTTCCATTCTGTATTTACAGTGTTTCATGTTTCCTAAAATCAAAACTAGCATGGATGACCGCTTCGTAATTGAACTCCTTGATTGACTAGAACAATCTAAGTTGCACAGAGATTTATTGAATAAGGGTTTGTGATTAGCTAACTATTCTCAATGTGCACAAATCGAGAGTTCAAAGTTCTAAAATCAATAACGGCGCCGGCCACGCCCAATGCGGTCATAGATGAAGGGAAGGAATGTTAGTTAGACAACCATTGTTACTAGAGACCGAATTTTCGTTTGCCAATAACAAGAAGCTACACAAGTTTTGCCCCAATAGTTCCTTCTGCGTCCTTGTTGGACACACTGTAAAAATTACTGTAGGATTCCACAAAGTTGTTCAGAGTAATTACTCAAGGAATCAATGGAAACCCAGAAGGATTTTCTAGAATAATCCTCAGAGTAATTTCTGGAGCGATTATTTGGGAGGGTTTTCGAAGGAACTTCTGTGGTAATGACTAGACTGGCCCAGCTCAGCACGGGAGAAAAATAAAGTTGTATGATTCCACAGGGCACCCCCCAGGATTATTTCTTGGGGTTAGAGGAAGCCAGAGGAAATTCAGCTCATTTGGTCGTTCCATGAGCTGGCGCATTTGAATTGAATTTAATATGGGATTTTCAGCTCAAACATATGAGCAACAGCACATCATCTACTGTTTGGTTCAGGAAAATTGATAATCGCGTTCAATTGGACCCAGAATTTCAAAAACAATACGTGATGTAATAGCGAAGAATATTGTAGAAGATTGTTCCATGATCAAAATTAATAAAGTTGATGTTTTAACCATCTGAAGTATGTCATGCAATACTGCTTGTAATTCTTCAACATAGCTTGGAGGTAGCCATTAAGCGCATCATAGCCACCTATGACCAGTGCTGGGAATGGTAATAGTAGTAGGCTTGAATTTTTGCGAAAATCACGTGGCTCTCCAGTACAGTAGTTTCAAAAACGTGAATCTCATCAAGTAGCCTATGTTGGGTGCACGAATTTTCTAAATCATGAGTGTCATTGAAGGCTCCAAATGCGGGAAATGCAGCGGGAAATAGAACATTTTTCTACAGTAATTGTGGGTTGCCCTTAGCAACGGGTGTTTTGCAATTTTCAAGGCTTTTGCCTACAGCAGCGATGGGCGTGAGTTTCACTGGCTTCGCTGACTGTGATTGGCTTTGCTTGGCTACTGTAGAGTGAATTTCAAGATTTTTCCCAACCCTGCCTATGACGCAGGGCGAGCTGAGGCACATGTCGCATGCATATAAGTGACTAATATAAGCCTAACTTTCAACAACTGAAAGAGTAATGAAAATGAGATTAAATCCAGATACAACCTTCTGCAATTATGTTCATTAGGGTATCAACTAGTGTATTTGTCATTCTGGGCTTATTTGAACGCGAACAATTAGTATACGGAACGAAACAGTGACATAGGATCAATTTTCAATATATTTGAGACGAATATCCCATACAAGCTTCAAATCGAATGCGCCACCTGGTGGAGCAACCAATTGAGTTTAAATTTTGAGAGAGTTTTTTTCATACCCTAAGGCACATCTAATCTTCGAGCTGTTTAGTGAAATACCTATAAATAAACGAAAAACCGAATTAAGTACTATAGCATTTAATTCCACTAGGCTTTGTATCCATTGACAGATACGTGTATTTCGACCTCAACTGTAAGGCCGTCTACAGTGTCGTGTACTTGACTCGACTAAGTCTGGAATTTCTGGAATACCTGAAAGAAATCACAAGGTTATGCCCAGAGAAATCACTGGACGCCTTCTTAAAAAAATCTCAAGAGAAACTTTTCAAAGAATTCTAAACGGATTTTCTAAAGAAATCCCAAGAGGATGAACTATATGAAATCCAGGAAAAATTCCTGGATAAACTTATGGAAGACTTCCCGAACAAATACAATAACTTGGGAAATTCTCGAAGAATTGCCTACAGGAATTTTAAAACTAGTTATTGGAGAAAACTTTGAAGGTACTTCTGAAGGAATTTCAGGAACTCAGAAATATCTGAAAGATTTTAGAAGTAACAGCTTGAACTTAACTTAACTCTCTGATTAGGTGTTCAAGTTAGGGCTAACTCTGATTAGCTTAACTCCTGGTAAGGAATCGGGTTCAAAACGGTAATTTAATAGCCGAGACTGTGATATGGTAAACAGATATACAATAAAACGGACGTATGCTCGACTATGTAGTCTGTAGTTAAAGAACCCTTTAAAGATTTCCTGATGGATTACCTATAGGAAACTGGACGGATTTCTGAAAATCCCAGGAAAAATATCTAGAGGAAAAACTTGAGAAGTCCTCGGAAGAACAAATGGAATATTTTCTGAAGGAATCTTCAATTTCTGGAGAAAATCATGGAGGAATGTTTGGAGTAAATCCTGATAGAATCAATTGAATATTGCCTGGCGAAATCTCTGGAAGAATTAATGTAGTAAAGGAATTCAGATAAACGTTCTGAAGGTATCCTTGGAAGTGTTACTGAAGGAATTCTTGGAGAAGTTCCAATGAAAAATCCTGAAAATCCAGAGATGAATTTCTGAAAAAATACCATAGAAGATTTCGCGACATCTTATACGTGAAACTTTGCGCATATTAGCATCGCATAACGCAAAAGGTGATTTCGTTACATGTACATTCTGATTGTGTGAGGACATCGCAAAGGACCGTCGTTATAGAGAAAAGTCGATATAGAGAATGATTATAACATTAAAATATATTTCAATGGACCGAAAAATGTCGCTATAGAGAGCTTTTGCCACTATAAAAGTTGTCGTTATAACGAGATTCTACTGTACTACATTGTGGGATTCCTGGAGAAAACTCTAGCAGTTTTTCTGGGAGAATTTCTAAAGGAATTACTGGCAGATTTTCTTCGGAAAGTTTTGACGAAAATTTATGAGAAATTACTGACGGAATTCTTGGAGAAATTACTGGCAGAAATAATGGAGGTATTACTGGTGGAGTTTCTGAAAGAATTCCAGGTGGATTTTTGGAAGAATCCATGCTGGAAAAAATTTCTGTTGGGGTTCCTGAGGTTATTGGTGGGATTACTGAAGTTACCACTGAAGGACCACTCTGGTAGATATTCCAGGGCTAATTCTCAGAGGAGTCTCCGGAGGAATTCCTGGAGAAAATTCTGGAAAATGTCTGAATTTCTTAATTGGTGAAATCTTTGAAGAAATTCCTGATAGAAATACTAGAATCCATGTAGAAGTTTTCGAAAATATTCCTCATTCCTTGTCAAAATGATCTTAGAAAAATTCCATGAGAAAAACATTAAGTAGCTCATGGAGAAATTCCTGAGGGAATCCTTGGAAAAATTCCAGAGAGTTCTGGAGGTACTCCTGGAAGTCTCTGGAGAAAATCTCTGAAGAAATTTCTGCAAAATGTCAAAGTGAAATCAATGTAGGAATTACTGAAAATCCTGCAGAAGTTCTCGAAGTAAAATCTCTTCATTATTTAGCAGTGAAATTTCCCTAGAGCAATTCCTGAAGGAGTTAAGGTGAAGATGAATTGAAGCCAAAGTACAAATTTTCAAGAGCACGGATCTGGAGAACCGAACATCCGTTCAAGCTGAAAACATAACACTGCGGAACACGTTTTTGTCTCCAGCATCAAAATACCTCTATTAACTTAATTAAGGGTTGCTGAATCTATTGCTGTTTACAGAAATATCACAGCACGTCTAGTTTTTGAGATATTGGTTGTTGAAAATGCAAAAATTGACTATTTCAGCCAACTTGCATGCAAGTTTGCCAACTTGTAAGGCAATTTATTTGCTTAATTTGCCACAGAATTCAAACTTTATGTGTATAACAATACTTATCATAAAAGTTTATAATATTATTGAAGTGGGAAAGTTATTTTTTGATGGTTTAGAAAAGTATTGTATTTTGCCATATAAGAGAAACGAAGAATTTTGTATGGAGACTACAAGCATGTTGAAAAAGATCGGTTTAATCTAAATTTTATCGTGAAATTTCTACCAAAATATATCTAAAACGAAAGTTTAAGTCCTCTTTTGCATGCATGGTGGATAAGATCACAAAAAAGGTTAATGAAATATACTTCAAATTTCAGGTAAACATCAATAAAACCAATGTTTTATACAACTTTGGCGACCTGTAGCTAAAAATTGTGACGTGCTGGGAAATTTTTGAGAACGGCATCAGATTCAGCAACCCCAAATCTACTAGAGACACATAATTTGATCCTTGAGACACGCAAAAATGTCATTTTTGTTGCGCTGTGTAATCGATTGGTCACTAGCTGGTGGTGACCAATCGATTAGGTTTTCAGCTCAAACGGATGCTTGGTTTTCCAGATCTGTGCTCTTGAAAATTTGAACTTTGGCTTCGATTCATCTTAAAGGAATTCTGAAAAAAATGCTGGAAAGCTGGGGAGTCTCTTTGTGATCTCCTAGAATTCCTAGAAGAGTCTCCCTTTTCAAAAATCTTTTTGAAGAAATGCTCTCTCTTGACAAGTTTTCGAAAAAAAGATAATTGTATCATATCCTGTTGAAATAATCTTAGAAAGATTCATTGAGAATTCCCTGAAGGAAATCTGGAGTAATTCCTGAAAAAAAAAAAATCATTGGACAAGTTCCTAAAAGAAACCGTACAGGGATCCCTAGATAAATGCCAGATAGTATTCCTGGAAGAATGTCTTGTGGAACTCTGAAGCAATGCCATGGAGAATTCTCGAAGGAATCTCTGGACGAATGCTTGAAGAAATATCTAGAATTTGAATTCAGATATCTGTCCAGGTGAAATCTTCGAATGAATTACTGAAATACCTGATTTTTTTCTTTGGGGGTTTCTGAAGGAAATGTGTAGAATTTCTGGGATATATCTAAAATATTTCTTGGAGAAAACTTTCAAGTAAATCCTTGGAGAAAACTTTCAAGTAAATCCTTGGAGAAAGATGTGTAATCCCTGAAGAAGTATTCGAAAATAACTCTGAAATATTTCCTGGGGAAATGTTACTAAGGAAATTCATTTGGAAATCTCTGAAAGAGCTCTTGGAGGAATTTCTGATGGAATCCTAGGATAAATTCCTAGAGGAACTTTTTGAGAAATTCTTTAGACCAATTGCAAAATAGAGTCATTGCAGATGGAATTCATGAAGGAATCTTTGGAGAAATTACTAAAGGATTCTTTGGAAGTACCCGTTGAGAAATTTCTGGAAAACATCTGAATTATGTCTAGGTCTAGGTGAAACCTTTGAAGAATTACTGAAATCTTAGAAAAGTTTTCTCTGAATTATTTCGTGGCAACATTTTCCTTTTTTTTCTGGAAAATATCTGAATTATGTCGAGGTGAAATCTATGGAGAAATTACTGAAATCCCTGGAGGAGATTTCGAACAAAATCTCTTAATTATAAGGCGGTGAAATTTTCCTAGAGCGATGCCTTGAAAAATCATAGAATCCCTCGTGAAACTGCAGGACTCCCTGATGGAACCATGGAGGAGTCCCTTTGGGATTTTTTGAAAGAAGAAGAAATCTGTGGAAGAATTCGGGAAGAAGTTTCTGGAGAAATCTTTGGAGAATTATTTAGAAAGTGTTCGAAATATGTCAAGATAAAATTTTTGAAAGAATTTCAGAAATCCTTGGAGAAGGTTGCAGAAGAATCTCTGAATTATTTGGCGGGCGAAATTTTCCTGGTGAAATTGCAGAAGGAAATTCTGGAGGATTCCTTGATAGAACCGTAGAGGAATTCTTGGTAGAACCTTGGAGAAATCTCTATTGAAATTATCGAAAGAATTTCTGATCTTTTCTACAGAAGTTTCTGCGCATATCCTTGGAGGAATTTGTGGAAAATATCTAAAATTATTTCTTTGTGAAATCTTTTTAGAAATCCTCAAGGAAACACCGGAGTGCCTAAAGGAGTTTTAAAAATTATTTTTGAATTATTTCGTGACAATATGTCACTAGAGATCCTTGAGAAATTCCTGAAGAAACTTCTGGAGAAATTGCTGAGGGTATCTTTGGACGAATTCCTTAAAAAATACAACAGGACTCTCATAAGGAATCCCTTGTGGAGTTCTTTGTAGAAGGATTTTCTGGAGGAATCGCTGGTGGAACTCTGGAGGAATTCTAGGTGGAGTACTCGGACAGGTCCCTGAAAGAACCCGTTGAGAAATTTCTGGAAAATTTTTGCACTATGTCTAGGAAATCTTTGAAGGAACTATTGAAATCCTTAGAAAAGTTTTTAAAAAACAAATCTGAATTATTTCGTGGTGAATTTTTCTGACACAAATTCCTTGAGAAACGGCCGTGAAGAAACCCTTGAAGGAGTTCCTAAATAAAAAAGCATTCTTTAGAGAAACAGCAGGAGGAATCCCTGGTGTAATCCTGGAGGAGTTCCTTTAAGAATTCTCGTAACAATCTCTCAAGGAATCTCTGGAAGAATTCTTAGAGGAGTCTCTGCAGGTGCCATTGGAAAAATTTCTGAAAAATATCTGACAATGTTTTGATGAAAACTTTGAAGATATCATTGAAGGAATTACTGCATTCTCTGCACGAGTTTTCAAAAAAATCTCTGAACTATTGCTTGCATAATGTCTCTTGATGAATTCCATGACAAAACCTTGGAGAAATGCGTTTTTACTCTGATATGGTTTTTATTTACTCTTACCAGATATTGTTAATGTGAGCATGAGCATAGATGACCGTACAATTCGTAGTTGCTACTCGGTGATTGACCAGAACAATCGAAGTTGCGCAGAGATTTAATGAATGGGAATTGCGGTAAGCTTACCATTCTCGATGTGCACAAATCGAAATCTCAAAATTAAAAAGTTAATAACGGCGCCGGCCGCGTTCTTACGGTTTTGGAAGGAATGATAGACAACCGCTGTTACTAGAGACCGAGAACACCTCTGGATCTCCACAGTTGTAATGGAAAGGATATTGGGTTAGTGGGATAAGGTAAAGATCTGGGAGTCATCGATATTGAAGGGACCATCGACTCATGGAAATATTGACTCATAGAACAATTGGGTCCTAAAATGTTTAATGAAATCTTGTTTTTATTCAATGACATGAAAGAGCATGTTACTGCAACTATTTTAGCAATTTTTCCCGCTCAAATAACGGCTACATCATATTAAAACTTTAATTTAAAAATTGGGTCCATAAATGAACCTTGACAGTTTTGATCATGTTTGACGTTCGCTTAATCGACAAAAACACCACAGGACTTTTAGTTTTAACACTGGGGTTGTTCCTATCTGACATTTTGGAAGGGACACGGAAAGCAAAATACACCTAAAATTTGAGTTTAAGCCAAGGAGTGTGATAAAATCTAAAAAAAAATGTTTTTTGGACTTTAAAAAAAGAAAAACATTAAAAAATTGAGTAAATATGTGTTTTTAGCCTTAACTTAAGCGTTTGGCACTAAAATTGGGACAGGCCTTTAGGACCCTATTGCCAAAATTATTTATGTATGTGTTCGTTATTAATAAATTAGGCAAGGAACATTTTATATCAATAAAAGTATTAGTTAACCATAATTATTTAATATGATTGATTTGAAAGAATAGATGTATTTCATTTTTAACTTTAAAAGCACACATGATGTTATCAAAAAAGTACTTAAACTGGAGTGAATTAAAAGCATTAGATTTGTAGTTTTATGTATTTTATTACTATTAATTAATTATTCGATATTCTAAGAAAATTACAAATTAAAGTTGTCGATGGGAAACTTATCAATTGGAAAAAAACTGCTCAATTTAAAAAAAAAATGTTCATACTTTTCGATTTGAACATTATCTGTTGAGTGTAATAGTGACTCCATTGTGGCTCATCATTGCGAGGTCTCCTCCAGTAACAAATTCGAGAATGTCAAGAACAGTCATCATCTCGCTGCATTCCTATCAACATCACAATAGTCAGAAAACGATACCACAGGATCAACAGAAAACAGCTCGTCTTCTGCAAGTGCCAAATCCTGCTGATTTCGTATCGCTTCCCTTCTAACAAGTTCTTCTAATGGAATGTCATCTTCGTCTTCTAAGACGAAACCAGCCTTCCGGAAGCAGTTCTGGATGGTTTCTGTTTTAATTTTGACGCCCCATACCTTGGACACAAGTTTGATAGCATCAAAAACGGTTATATTTTGATGTTCCTGTTAAAAGTTAATTGAAGAAGCTAATATTTATAATTACTTATATTTAACACCCATATATATATATATATATATACCTGTTCTGTTTCCATTGAATGGATTCGTTCTTTAACCAGTTCATATCTGTAATAATGCTTCAAAGATTTGGTAATTCCCAAATCTAGAGGTTGCTAAACAGAAGTTGCGTTTGGAGGGAAAAATACAAGTTCAAGTTTGATAGACTTCAATTTTTCCTGAAGGATCTTTGGATGCGCCGTACAGTTGTCCACAAACATCAAATTTTTTCGGTTCTCATCGCTCATTCGCTGATCCAACTTCAATATCCATTTTTCGAAAAAACAATGACGTCATCCAGGCTTTTGAGTTTGCTTCATATTCAACAGGCAGGGACTTAACATCCTTGAATCATCGATGTTTCCGACTTTTCCCAATAACTAGCAGAGGAAGCTTGTCACTTTCGTCCATGTTTGCAGCACAAAGAATGGTGAGTCTTTCCTTCGAATACTTTCCGCCATGGCAAGATTCCGACTTGAACGCGTATGTTCTATCCGGCAATCACTTGTAGAATAAGCCGGTCTCATCCTTCGGTTCATACTCTTGAATGAAACCTGGCAAAACGTTGGTCATCCAGTTTCCAGCCATTGTAGAGTCAACCGCAGCGCTTTCTCCACAAACTTTTTTAAACGATATGTTATGTCGTTTTAAAAACTTGAAGGGCCAGCTGCAGCTGCCCTGGAATTTAGGGGCTCCAAGCGTTTTCGCTAGCTGGTATGCCTTCTCGCGAATAATTAATCCCGACAACGGAATATTATTTTCCCTGGTTTAACTTATAAAGACTTGAAGTGCCCGTTCCTGTCGCTCGTCAACCGGTGCCTTCGCTCTTTTAACCTGGAGATTTTCATTTTGAAGCTTCCTCTATCGCCATTTCTCCCGGTTCTTCAGAATCGTTGAAACGGTACTTTGCGGTACCTGGAATCTCTTCGCAATTTCTGTTACCTTTGCACCACTTGTCTCGTACTCGTCAATTATGGTGTTCCGTTGTGCAACGGTTAGCACCTTGATTTTCCGTTTCTCAACTTTTTCCATTTTCGGAGTGAATGTGTCACGATCTTCACGATTCAGGAATCGAATATTGAATAACATCGAGTCATAGAAACCAAACACAGTCATGGCAATCTGGTGGGGGCAAAAGTGTATGAAGAAATGACTGAAGAAATCATCGAGTAATGGACGTATCCACGGGTTTCTTTTATTGACGATTTTCTTTTTCTTTTCCGCTCTAAATGCGGGCTGTGTTTACATTAAATGACATCCGGACCATCATCCAGTGAAGGAATGTTCACCGAATGAACATTGAGTGGATGAATGCGTTACGAAATCGTTCATTTTTTGTAAACACGGCCCGCAGTAAAGGTTTTCTTCCCACTGGAAGTTGCAGCGTGACGTCATCGTAGATTAGTTCATGGAAACTATCGACTCATGCACAGTGATCGGAAAAAATGAAGTTTGGCCAAAACTAGTTTTATTGCCTTAATCGATGAAATGTGTAAACCTAATATGTTATTTGGCGTTTTTATTGTTTCAGAAGGGGTTATTCACATATTACGTAACTTTTTTGAAAAAAGGTTTTTTCATTAAAAATGTTATCAAACTGGGCTGAAAGCACATTTTTTGTTTGTATTTGAACGAGTTTGATCAAAATGTGTATGAACAGTGGTAAAATATATTTTAAATAAACTTTGTATGAAAAATATCTTCAAAATATATGAAAATATTGAATTATTCAAATAGCTCTAACTTGCAAATCAGCAAATTTCTGCAAAAAATTTAAACGTTTTTCCATCCTCATGCTCGATTAAAGTGTTAAACCACTAGCTTTCAGATAGTGCGTAACTTTGGGGAAATATTGCATTCCTAAATTATACATTTTGTACTTTATTTTATTGTAACATTTTTCACTTTTTTGACTTCAGCCAGTTTGCCGTCATAAAAGTCATAGAAATTTAAATTTTAGTTCAATTTCAATTAAGGATCATAATAATACAATACATGAGGGATATTTTAAAATGATTAAAACCATAATGCAAGATGTCCAACTTTGGATGTTGAGATCCTGAATGCACATCAGAATACATCGTAGACTTCGAGATAATCCATTTTTGATTGATAACTAACCGTAATCGCGGTATTCACTATCACAGATCGCCGCAAAAATTTTTTTGATTTGCTTCACCAGCAGAGTTGATGTTAAATTAGTGACAAATTTATTTGAAATGTGTGGTACTTGTGGACTTGACAGATTTAATGATAATCATCATTTTTGTTAGTAAAATGTTTTGCTCCGTCAATTTTCTGAAAATTGTTTTTTTTTGCCTAGTATAGAAACATGACGAATAGTTCAAGCAATTTGTGTAATTCGTTCAATTCTGGATGTGATTTGTAAGCCGCTCTATGATGGAGTTATTGCAACTAAGTATCGACAGTACCCGATGGATCGTGGGTCGCTCATCATCCTTCTTAAATGGTTCACAGATAAGGAGACGTTTCAGCTGAAAGGTGTATCCGGTGAGTTTGTTTCAATTGAATCTCACATGGTTTGTGAATGCTTGAGGGCCATTGGTGCTCGAGTGCGGATAATGCTCTAAACTCAGAAGCGATAAACTGCACAATCGATGACCAATTGCTTTTAAACATTCCATGAAACATGTGAGGATTATCCTCAAAGAGTAAGATACTTTAATAACACTATATATGATATATTACTATATATTGGGTATTGGGGAGGGGTAGCCTAAGGGAGTTAATTGAACTGTTGACTGGATGAAAGTGCGTGGGGTCGCCAGCCTTTTATCATGAGAAAACAGCCTTAGTGTTGTCTTCCAAAGGTCTTCAAAGATATTAACTAGCCCTGCTACAACAAACCATCAGGTAGATCATTCCATCCCGGTATGATTCTGCAGCCATAGGTAATCCTTGCGCTGATGGTGGCTAAATAATCATCATCATCATCATCATCATCATCATCATCATTTTTGTTAGCAGCTTTTTACGCTAGCTATAAAACAACAGGGGGTGATTCAATATTGACATTTCTTGCCAACAGTTTTTAGGTTTCCAGTTCAGTCTTAGTAGGCTGTAATTAGTGTTTGTTGATTCAAGTGTCAAGAATTTTCACTTGTTTCAGAATTTCTTCGTATTCAAATTTCTGTTTATAACTTGACTATGTTTCATTTAATAACGTTTCAATTATATAATTTCAGGTGCCTGATCAAAGGAATTGACTGGACTTCTAACTTATCATTGACGTTGCATTGGTAATCTCTGGAATATAGATACAGCCCTTTCCGTGGCCCTTGTAGTTTTTCCAAGACAGATGCTGTTTATCGATACCGCCCCTCTGTGCGTAATCATTGCAGCTGAATTTTAAAAAAGTTTGGTTGCGGAATCAAAGATTTTGGGAGGATTGAGCTCGTCGAAATAAAAATTGAGGGCAAAACAAAAGTTAATGATGGAATTATATATGTAATTTGATATTGACTCTTAGAATAAGTCATTGGCACTATTAAACGTTCGGACTGTCATAATTTATTTAAGGGCTGATAACTTTTGACCAGGTTTAACTATAGAGACAATCTAAGGTAAAGGAAAACTGATGGGGATTAGACTGCATCTATGGCTAATAAGCAGCGTATGGTTGAGCAGTTCTCGAAGTCCTTGTCGTGTTTTTCAGTGACATATTCTCAAGAGTTATACTGTATTTCGCTTCAATATGTCGCTTAAAAAGGCTTGTAGCAATATTCTACACATTCATTTTGTTCAAAATTATCACTTTTCGTTTTGAACGGCATACTAAAACATGATTGGATACTCTTCAAAGTAAAAGTGGCGCCAAAACAGGCAACTGCGTTTTCAGTTCTGCGACACGGATCGTTTTCGGATTTCTACTCCCGTATAGTACCTGAACGGGGAATTCGTTTTATGCTGTTGGACAAATGTTGCCTATGCTGTGGGCAAACGATTAAACGGAACACAGCGAATCCTCGAAAAAGGCACAATACATGTGTCCGAAACGTCGAGTGTAAACAAAAATCCGTTTTTGAGTTTTATTTAAGACTGAAAGCCATAACCTCAAACATAAAAAACCACCAATAGACCACTGGTTTTGCACGTTGACCTATGCTCCATAATAATACCTACATTTATCAAACGAACTCATGGGAAGTCATCAAGACGGCTTCGTTGACGGCCGTTCGATAACGGACCAGATCTTTATCATCTTCTCGATTGTGATTAAAAAAAAAAATTCTTGGTTGGCTTTCGATTTGAAATAAAAAAGTGCTTGTTCTTTGCATGCTCGGCTAATGTTGGGTAACGTGAAGCAAGCAGTCCCTCTTCTCTTAATATTCTTTTAGCTAAACAAAAATCAAGTTTTTTTGATTGATCAAACCTTATATTTCTCCCCATAGCGTAACACATAATTTTCGAACCTGGCCATTGGCAAGGTCGGCGAAACAACGAGGCGGAAAAATTTCGGTCCAATTCTGCGGTGAAAGTCAATTAGTTGAGTGCGGTGCCCTGCGCGCTGACGGGTGACCTTCCCGATCAAAAGCAAAAAGGGTGGATGCAATGGTACAGCAGCTGTTCAGGACATGGGTTGCCTTTCCACTTGACGAGATTGAATCGGTTCACACGTGGACTCGTTTATGATGCTGCATACCGCTTCCTCTTTGTCAAAATAGAATTTTATAATATCATTAAGGACTTGTTTTCGTCCACCGGCGCCCGGATGAGTCAATACGAGGAAAATTTTGCTCTTCCACGAGGCGGACAATTATCAACGCCATGAATTTGGGCAGCAAATCGAATTACGTGAAATTTTAGTTGATTTGGAACATTTGTGTCACGGACTAAACGAGATTTTATAAGTCTGTTTTTAAGCTGATGATAGGCAAAATATTTTTTCATCACAAAATTCATCGAAAACTCAATTTCTGATTACTATACAGGGGCGTAGCCAACAGAAGGTAGGGGACCGTTAGGATGGGCAATAAATTGAGGATGGACAATAAATTTAAAGTAAATTGTTTGGCTTATCTATAAATAATATGATTCAAATGTTTGAATTGTTCAAAAGATGTCACAGTATTTTTTTTATAAAGAATTGCTTCTTGGCATAACGTCCTCACTGAGACAGAACCTGCTTCTTTGCTTAGTGTTCTTTTTGAGCGCTTTCCACAGTTATTAACTGAGAGCTTTCTTTGCCAAAGTTCCCTCCTAACCTTACCCTCCTAACCTTACTGTACAACCTGGGGGGAGGCACAGATACTACACACGAAATATTGAACAACACTTTTCCATATTGCAAGATAACTGCCGCTCACCAATGACAATTAAGGCAGGCTTGGGAAAACTCGCTAGTTTTTTTTTGTTATGTATCTTCGACCTTTCTGGACAAACTTGGAAAAAGGGCCATAGTTTTATGTGCATTTAATTTTAATTTTGATTGGAAAAGAGTAAACAGATGCGTGTTTCAGTACTTTATATTCGATCAAATTAAAAGGTGCTATCGTGGCATTGCTTTTGGGTGTACAGGAATTGATTTTCAACTGATTGTTGCCAACGTTGTTGAAATGCAAAAATATGTTTTGATGAATTATGCGCTTTTTTCGTGTTTGTCCATGGACCAATGCACGAGTTCATTATTTGACATTTGAGCGGTGCCGTGTTATTTATGTGACCATGGCAACTAGTGAATACGGCACCGCTCAAACGTCAAATTAGTGAACTCGTGCATCGGTCCATTCTTTAAGATCTGGGCTCACAGTGACAGTTCGTGACAGTAGAATCTCGGCTCACTATGACGTACATACATTTTGTATCGGTTTCTCTCTCCCAGTGTACAACCATGCGTCTCCATCGGAATGTTGGAAATTCACATTCGACTTGAAGTTACCCAAAAATTTCAGCGTACCGCTTCAGCTTGGCAATCGAAATGAATGCTTCATTGTGGGGATAAATTGAAATGAAAATAGGGAACACCTCCAACTCAACATACCTTTGAGAAACTGCTTATCCGTTTCGTTTCGGATCTAGATCTAACGATTGGGCTTCTTTTCCTTTATTCCGTAGAAACCCCGCTGCCGACCGCTGTTTGCCTTTTCCGAATCGATTTTCCTCCTCCCAGCGTAATTGTATTACTCGACACACTGTACACAGCTTCGATTCGGTCCAATTCAACCAAGACCAGCACTTTTGGTTTTCCCTTTGCACACTTTCCCACACTGAAGAAGGATGGTGGAAACGCCGGAAAAAATCTCGAAAAAGCCACAACCGAACTCACTAATGGCACACAATATCTCGGAAAAACTGCTTAGTAAGAAAATTGCATTTGCTTCTGATGGGACACTTTCGTTGATGAAATACGGTGTCCTTGGAGATCGCCAAAATATGAACTTCCTCTACGTTGTCTTCAATTTTACTGAAATATCGTCGAGAACCTTGAAAAATTTGCTCACTTGGAAGTGCACAGGAAATCTCTATGGTTTGCTGCGATTCCCGTTCGATCACGCGAGAGCTCCTTTCTGAACTCGGATTGCGTCAAATTTTCTCGACGGTCAACAATGGACTGAAACCAATAATCGGACCAGATGTGGTGGATTTGGCTGCGAGAAAAGCATTGACATTGATGTATCCTTCGGGCCAGTGGGAGTGCATTCAATGGGTGGGAGATACAGCCGTTCTCTCATCGACGCGATGCCACTCAGCGCGATTTTCCGAGTTGGGCTCAGAACAAATTGTTTGGTATTGATTAACAACTTGATTGGTACCAGGCATGGTAGAACGTTGCATGTAAAATTCCGACAGGTCATATGTAAGACAATCTATGTCATGTGAATTAAATATGAACACAGCTGAGCAGCGCGTTCGCGTAGAGTTTACTGTATTCACTCACCATTTTTGCTCTTATGCTTTGATTGCTCAGTAGGCGAAAGGAGAGTGAGTGACAGAGTTGGAAAATTCGGAAAACTTTCTCGAGAGTGCGATGCGGTGGGCGATGCTCTTTTAGTGAGCACGTTCAAAAAACATAACACATCACTGTGTCGAATCCATACACTCAAGATAATTATGTTGGATGAAACTGATTTTCCGTTTGTGACTGGGACGTAATATGAACACCTATTAAATTTCACTCAAATCAGCTGAGAAGATGCGCTTGGCGTAAAGTGCATGGCAGCGTCTAATAAAATACTTGACTGCACATGGATTTTTGCAATAGGGATTTTTATATATGGAAAGCACATGGGTTAGACAGAAAGATTGACACGGTGCTCCCCTGACCGTTATTATCAGAAAAAAAATCTCCATCAAATCTGTGCTCACCAGTCGTTTTCTATAGTTAAGTTGCATGTCTGGGCAAAATTTTAAAAAAATCATAGGGCCCGTTTTGAAGTTACGCCCTTTTGATTGTATAAGTCTACTAATTGAAAGGAAATCTGAGATATTTATACTGATTTTCATTGGCTTTGATTATCAGAAGAAATATACTATCAAAATTTGCTTCAAAATTGGTTTGTTTAGTTATCCCACCGTCGGTCGCCCTAGTGTACTGAGTACACGCACTTTGCGAAAACTCGAAAAACCCGTTGAAAACCGCTTCAAATTGTTCCGGGTGTTGGTCCTATTCCAAGATCTACTCTTCTTCTTGCTTGTAGAGCAGAAATATTTCGAAAAAATCAACGAAAAGTATTCGAAAACATCGTGTTTTTAACCAGTGCGACCGCTCGTGTAACTATTTTTTACCGGGCCCGTCACACGAGCGGTCGCATCGTGTACTGAGTACACGCGGAGCTATTTTGATTGTCAATTTAGGCTGTGAACCGTTTCACCAGTTCGTTTAACTATTAGTTAAAATTCGACATTTCAATAGTTATTTTCCCCTCAAATGGTTAAATTGAACATCGCAGTCGACCCATTTGAGCTTTGACAGTCGAGTAGTTATTTCAGAACAAAGTTGACAGATGGTTAGTTATTCTCAAATTCACGGGAGCAAAAAATAACTTCCGAACTGTCAAGTTTAACCATGCTCCAGAGCAGGGTTATTTCTAACCGGAGGGGAAATAACTATCGAGCTGTCAAATTTTAACTAAAAGTTAAACGAACTGGTGAAACGGTTCACAGCCTTAAAGCTAGGGAAGATAGAGTATTGATGTCTTTGGCAAATTTGTTCAGTTCAACGATACCAATTGATCAGTGGACAAATGAAACTTTGAAAACATCCTCATCTTCCAGTGGCCATCGGATTGTGCCCCGGGGGAACCGACGAAATGGACATCTCGCAATACAACATCTCGAACACAAATATTTGAGGATCTAGATTTTTTAGCAAAATGGCGTCTTCGGCAAAGTTGTTCAGTAGGTCAAGAACTAACATGTGATAGGCTGCTTGTTTCGGAATCCTGCCACCAGTTGGCGCTAGTGAGCATGTAATTTTTAAAACATATATCTCAGGATCCTGATTACCTAGAAAGATGCGGTCTTCGACAAAGTTGTTCAGTAGGTCAAGGACTAACATATTATAGGCCATCTAATTTGTAATTCTGCCATCAGATGGCGCATGTGAGCATGCAATATTTCAATCACGAATATCTCAGGATCCCGATTTTTTAGAAAGATGGTGTTTTCGGCAAAGTTGTTCAGTAATTCAAGAACTTGTTCAGTAGTCCAAGGACTAAAAATCTAGATCCTCAGATATTTGTGTTCGAGATGTTGTATTGCGAGATGTCCACTTCGTCGGTTCCCCCGGGGCACAATCCGATGGCCACTGGAAGGTGAGGATTTTTTCAAAGTTTCATTTGTCCACTGACCAATTGGTACCGTTGAACTGAACAAATTTGCCGAAGACATCAATACTCTATCTTCCCTAGCTTTAGATTGACAATCAAAATAGCTCCGCGTGTACTCAGTACACGATGCGACCGCTGGTGTAACTTTTTTTTGAGCGACTGACGGAAGGTTATTTGAAACCTCTTGGTGGAGTTTTGAATGAGAAAATAGACGGAATTTGGAGTTAAGCCCTTCTGAGGTGTAACCATTGAAAACACTAATTTTGAATAGATCAATTGAGCACTATAATACCGTTGAGCATGTTGAAATGTTTTCAACGACGCATTGCACTTACATGCCACAAAAGTCTTTCACTATCAACTGATTTTTCATCGGCTCAAGTGCTTTAAGGTATTACGGAGCTAATTTCATCATGTAACCAAATTTGTTCCTGTAGCACAATATTCTGGCTAGGTTGGTGAACCCATGTACTCACGATTCAGATTATTTTACTTGTTATAGATTGCTACCTGTTGTATAACGCAGCGAAGTATACGTCAAAAAGTACTCTACGAATTGAGTTTTCGGTTATGGGTAGCAGTGTATAGAATAAAATAAGATTAACGACATATAAAGCAGCGATACAAAATGGAAAAAATAATGCAAAGTTTAGAACATCCGTTTTTATTTTGTTTGAGAATCGTAGCATTTACAAAGCTTATTTTAAAATGTTTATCAGTTTGAAAAACTTTGTGTAGCTCTCAAAGTATGTTTTTTATCGTTTGTGTTTCGCGATCGAAAAAAAAGTTTATATATTAATTTTCAGTTTCAGATTCAAACCATATAATGATAGGTAGACTAGTAGGTAATCAACAGGACCACAGGACAATTTACGATTTCTGGTAACCAAAACTGGAATTCACGTAGAATCCATGAACAACTATGTTTTATCATATTTAATGTATCTTTTTAAAATTATATCCCTTAACTTTGAATTTCATTACCTTGAACACCTGAAGACCATCACCACGAGTTCCAGTTCCTAGAATGGCATTACTTCAAATTCTTTTATCACGGGACAATGTCATTTAAGTTAATGATATATTCAGGATAATAGCATTCAGCGCAACAGTACGTTCAGTGTGATGACACTCGGGTTAATGAAATTCGTGGTTTAGAATCTTGTCAAGAGAGTTTTGATACTTAAGGAAGACACTTAACATTGAGCTGTGCGAGTGTTATGTTTAAACCAATGAAACCAAATACTAATGCATGTTTCGTACTTCTCTTAAGCGTATTTTAAGTACTTAGGCTTTGCCTTCACGAGTTAGCTTAAGAATGAGTTAATTGATCTATACAATTATTTCACTGCGATATTTATCCAAGGTTCTTATGTATTTGTGTAATCGAATAGACCAGGAGACCCAAAGGAAGAATAGTACATTTGCACAAAATCTAAATGTAGTAATGTATGCTACAAATGATCACAAACGTATTGACAGGGATCTAGAGTTCTACAGTTTGACCAATAGTCCATTACTCAACGATTGAAGTTTAAGTTCTAGAGCAGTATCCAGCTTTTTACGCTAGCTATAAATCAACAAGGGGTAATTCAATTTTGACATTTCTTGCCTGCAGATTTTATAGTTGAGTCTAAGCAGGCAATGATTTTACTTTGTTGATGGAACTGTCAATATTTTTCACTTGATGTGTGTTTGCAGCAACAATGTCTTCGTGTTCAACTTTATGTTTTTATATGAACTATCTTCTCATAATACTAAATTATTTTGTTTAATTTTAGACTACCAACGATTCGGATCCGTTATAAGTTATCTCATATGAACGAGTTTTTATACAATTGTTTGATAATCGGACGAAACGGCATGGATCGTGTAAAACTTCTGAGCGCTTTTTTACGGTAATCAATTGGTCATCAAGACAGTACGTTCAGAGATGTTCAAAAATTCAGATTGAACCCTCAACAAATTTAAAGCTTTGCATGGAAATCAATTGCTCTTACTAACAAAGTTTATTAGCAATAAAAGCAATATCAATTCCTAAGGTCCATGGCAAGCAGTCGTACGCTATATTTTCACGACCTTAGTCTACTCTACTGACGACCAAAAGCCACAAGGCACGAATTTCGCTAATTTGTGATAGGTTTATTATGAAACGTCACTTTGAGTTTAATATTATTTCTATTCCTACAAACCTCCTGCACGAAGTTACGAATAACGAATAATCTGCTCTTCATCCCTATTTACATTAGCAGTAACGACTTCTAGTCAAAGACAAATTTAATCGGGTTTCTGAGTAATTAATAAAAATGTCGGCATTCAATGTTAATGAAGCATAACAATGCACTTAATTGACCATTGGCGATTCAATGAATCTTGCTGCACGTTTATAGTTTCTGCAACAAATTGATAACTCCGTTTGTCAAATTAATTTCTAGTAGTCCTATTTAATGCACCTGAAATAAAAAATATATATAAAAATATGTAAAGATAATGTGTAGAATATTGAATTTCCTGAAAACACTTTGGTCTCCTGGAAACACGTTCGGAAACATCAAAAATTTGCTCTACTACTAAGGTTGCTACGATTAAACTATAAAAAAATTATACTGTTTGCAGTAAATGTCAGAAAGGGGTGATTCAAAATTTATGGCATACTAGCGTAAAAAGCTGGATAAAGTTAGCCGGAACAGCTGAAGAGGTATCTACGTGGGCTATAACAATATGTTTTGAATAATATTGTGCATTTCTTTCACCACTGGACTGCGAAGTGCGGCCTCATAAGTGCGAAAGTGTGAATAAAAGTGCGGGATCTCATCGAATCACGTTAGTGTCTTCAGAGCATTTATTCTCTGATTTACAAAGAATAAATCCCTCGAAGACACCCATCCGATTTGATGCCATTGCGCACTTTTATTGGTGTTTCCGCACTTGTAAAAACTTTTGCGATAGTCCAGTGGTGGAAGAAATGTGCAATAATAATGTCACAAAATGGCTTCGTAATGCCTTACAGCGCTTGAGCCTTGAAAAATAAATTAATTGTTAAAGACTTTGACGACATGTAAGTGCAATGTTTCAATGAAATCATGTGAACATGCTCAACGGTATTAGAATGCCTAATTATTCTATTTGAAATTAGTATTTTCAATGGTTACACCTCAAAAAGGGCGTAACTCCAAATTTCGTCTATTTTCTCATTCAAAACTCCACCAAGAGGTTACAAATAACTAAACAAACCAACTTTGAAGCAAAATTTGATAGTATATTTCTTCTGATAATCAGAGCCAATCAAAATCCGTATAAATAACTCAGCCCAGTCAACATTTTGGTTGGTATAACTTTTGTTATACATCATTCTATATGAATTAATTCAATCGTATAGAATGCACGAAAAGGCTATATACCTACCAAAGTGGAGGCTATATGCGTACTTGGCACGACTTTTTCGGACTTTCTTCGATCAGATATACGATGCCACAAAATTTGGATGAAAATTAAAAAAAAAAAGTTTCCAGCTAGTCTCGAACGCGGGACCTCTGGATCAGGAATCAGGCACCTAACCACTGTACCACCAAGGGATGCATATCCGATGGGTGATTATTTGCCAATATTAATACATGTTTCATGTACAGCGACACATACTTTGTTGTTCTTTGAGGCCCATCGTCAGCAGATGCCAAATTTGGATGGCAATTTTTGCTAAGTTATTGCGATTTCATACGATGCTTTCTGGATTGATATATGATCTGTCAGTTTATATAACATAACGCGATTCTATGATGCACTATTTCCGACATGTTTTGTTGTCAACACAGATTGTCGTTTATTAATCGTATTGGGGATCTAGGGTAACGGTCGTATTTTGGACCCACTAAGGATGTGATTTTAGTTTTTGTCCCAATTAATTAATTGCACAGCGTAACCAAGTCAAATAACATGCTTAAATGTAGAGAAAAACTTCCTCTACGAAATTAAAATGCCCAAACGGTCATGTAGGATCCATAAAACATCGAAAATCATTGAATTATGAAGCAGTGTTTTTCATTATTTTGGACACACCAATACATTTTGGACCCTCAAAGTATATATTTTGGACCCCCGGCATTTTTTATCATTTGGCGACAAAGCTCACGGCACTGGTTGTATAATATGCTTGCCCATAGTCTAATCAATCGATTGACAATTGAAAACCGAAGGAACTCTACGCTTTTAGTCCAGAAACTTGAAAAAAGTTTTTGTTTACACTTGAAAAATTTCTGACGGCTTCAATTTCTGTGTGTAACGTGTTGTAACGGTTGCATGGATGAACCGATTAAATTAAATTAATTTAAGATAAAATAAACACATTTTCTATGTACAAACGGTTGATGCAAGTGCGGAATAGTCCAATCTTTCCAAATGGCATGCGAATTGCGTTGGTCTTTCGACTTAAATTGGGAAATTTCCAGGAAAATGGCCCAGGGGGTCCAAAATATATAGAGGTCCAAAATATATTGGTTACCCTATATACAACTTGTATTGACATTGATAACGCTTAATATGGCATCTTGTGTGATTCTGATTTTGGACGCATGAATATGTGATTTTGGATGCACATTCTTATACGTTACGTGGTTCACTGGGAGATTTCCTTTCAATAAGTAGACTTATACAATCAAAAGGGCGTAACGGGCCCTACGATTTTTTTTTTTTTTTAATTTTGCCCAGACATGCAGCTAAGCTATAGAAAACGACTGGTGAGCACAGATTTGATGGAGATTTTTTTCTGATAATAACGGTCAGAGGGAGCACCGTGATTGAGATAGTTCAAAGTTTGTCTGAAATCAAATGTACATAACTGTGCATAAATTTTAATAAAACGGCCTTGCAAAGCAACTAGCCACGAAGGATTTTCGATGGATTTTGGAAGGATTTCAAAAAAATTCCTGAGGGATTTCGAAAGTATTCTCAAAGAATTACAGACGGAAGAAGATTCTGAAAGGATTCCCGAAGCATCCTGAAATGATTTCCGAAGCATCCTGGTGGGATTCCCTATGCATCCAGGGAGGATTTCTGAAGCATTCTGGGAGAATTTACAAAGCATCTTGGATTTTCTAAGCATCACGGAAGGTTATGGAATCCTGGATTCTGGAAGGCTTCCCGAAGCATTCTGGAAACATTTCCGAAGCGCTCTGGAAATATTTTCGAAGCATCCTGGAAGGATTCCCGAAGCATCCTGGAAGGATTCCTGAAGTTTTTTGGAATGATTTTCGAAGGATCCTCGAAGTATTCCCGAAAGGTTCTGGAAGGATTCCCAAAGGATACGAGAAGATATTCCGAAGGATCCGGGAAGGAATCCCGAAGGATCTGGAAAAGATCGTAGAAGGATCCGGGAAGGAACCGGAAAAGATTTTTGCGGAATCCTGGAAAGATTCCCGAATCATCCTGGAAGGGTTCTCGAAGGATTCCTGAAGAATCTTGGAAGGATTCCTGAAGTATCTTGGAATGATTCACGAAGCATTCTGGAAAGATTCATGAAGCAGCCTGAAAGAATATCCGAAGCATTCTAGAAGGATTTCCAAAGCATCCTTGAAGGATTTCAGAGGTATCATGGAACGATTCCTAAAACAACCCTGGAAGGATTCTCGATGCATCCTTGAAGGACTCCTGAATGATTCTGGAAGAGAATCCAAGGTTTCAGATCAGAAGGATTCCCGAAGGATCCTGACAGAGTTCCAGAAAGATCCTGGAACAATTCTCGAAGGATTGTACATGGCTTGCGACGTCGAGATACCACAATAGCCGTCAGAAACACCATTCTTGGTCACGACTTACAGGCGAATTATCATCTACGCACCTGCAGTTTTATGAAGCGAGGATACGATGGTGACCTACCGGATTACATCCAAGACCTCCTGCTGCAGGGACAGCAACAACAAACACGATCGTTTGCAATACCTAGGCATACGACAGTACGCGGAAGAAGTGTTTTAATTGCTGGCGCATCCTGCTGGAATAGTTTACCGATAGAGATTGAACAAAAACGAACTCTCTCATCCTTTAAAATTGCGATCAGAAGATTAACAGAATATTAGAATATCCTTCAGGATAAATTACTGTAAAAATGTATTTTAGCACCTAGTTGTTTCACGAATTTGTCAAGTTTTATTAGAACCAACACTGTATTTTTCCCATATCCTTGACCTGATATACAGTATGACTAACAGGCTAACGTAATAAATAAAACAATAAATTACAAAAATTACTGAATTACAAATTACTATGAGGATTCGTTTTCAGAACGGAACAATTCTCGAAGGATTCGTTTTCAGAAAGATCCTAGAACGATTCCCAAAGGATCTTGGAAAGATTTTTGAATGATTCTGGAACGTTTTCTGAAGGATCCTGGAACAATTCCCGATGAATCCTGGAAAGATTCTCGAATGGTCCTTGAATGTTTCCAGAAGGATTCTGGAAGAATACCCAAAGGATCCTGGATGGATTCCCGAAGAATACCCGAATGATTCTCGAAGGATCAAAAGTATCCTGGAAAGAGTTCCAGAAGGATCCTGGAACGATTCTCGAAGGATCCTGAAACATTTCCAGAAAGATCCTGGAACAATTCCCCAAGTATCCTGGAACGATTCTTGAAGGGCTCTGAAATGGCTCCAGAAGAATCCTGGAGTGATTCCCAAAGAATTCTGGAAGGATAGCAAAAGGATCCTAAAGGATTCCCGAAGGAACCTAGAAGGATACCCAAAGGATCCTGGAAGAATTCCTGAAGGATCCTGGAAGGATTCCTAAAGCATTCCGGAACGATTCCCGAAGGATCCTGAAAGGATTTCCGAAGGAACCGGGAAGGATTCTTGAATAATCTTGCAAGGATTCCTGAAGCATCCTGGAATGATTCCCTAAGATTCCAGGAAGAATTCCGAAGCATCCTAGAAGGATTTCTGAAGCATCCTTGAAGCATTCCAGAAGTGTCATGGAACGATTCCCGAAGGATCTTATTCACAAATTTCATTACGCTGTAGAATAGAGGGTGGGTGTTCTCATGATGTTACGGTTTATACAAAATTTGTAGACCTTTCATACAAAAAGCGTTACGAGGGTGTGGGTGGGTGAAAAATGGCCATTTTCAGCGTTATGAAATATGTCAACGAGCGCTATGGGAATGATTCCCGAAGAATCCAGAAACGGTTCCAGAAGGATCCTGGAATGATTCCCAAAGGATTCTGGAAGAATATGAAAAGGATCCTGGAAGGATTAATAAGGCATCCTGGAACATTTCTCAAAGCATCCTGGATCGTGAAGCATCATGAAAGGATTCCCGAAGGATCCTGGAAGGATTCTCGAAGCGTCCTGGAACGGCTCCAGAAGGATCCTGGAACGATTCTCGAAGAATCTAGGAAGGTTACCCAAAGGATCCTGGAATGATTCCTGAAGGATCTTGGAAGAATTCCTAAAGCATCCTGGAATGGTTTTTGAAGGATCCTGCAACGATTCCCGAAGGATCCTGGAAAGATTTTCGAAAAATCCTGGAAGACTTCCCGAAGCATCCTGGAAAGGTTCCAGAATGATCCTGAAACGATACCCGAAGGATACTAAAGAATCCTGGATGAATGCT
The DNA here is from genome assembly GCF_002204515.2 of Aedes aegypti. Lineage (NCBI taxonomy): Eukaryota > Metazoa > Arthropoda > Insecta > Diptera > Culicidae > Aedes > Aedes aegypti. Next base: position 27,356,381 of record NC_035108.1, on the reverse strand, counting down.
CGAAGAATCCTGGAAGTATGCTGGAAAGATTCTCGTAGGTTCCTGGAAGGATTCCCGAAGCATCCTGGAATGGTTCCTGAAGGATCCTGGAACGATTCTCGAAGGATTCTGGAACGTTTCCAGAAAGGTCCTGGAACAACTCTCGAAGAATCTTGGAAGGACACCCCAAGGATTCTGAAAGGACTCCAAAGCATCCCGGAACGATTCTCGAAGGCTCCTGGAAGGATTCTGGAAGGATTTCTGAAGGATCTTGAAACGGTCTCAGAAAGATCCTCGAAAGATTCTCAATGATCCTGAAAGGAATAATTCCCATAGGGTCCTCGAACGAATCTCGAAGGATCCTCGAACGGTTCCTTGAAAGATCTTGGAACGATTAGCAAGGGATCTTGGAAAAATTTCCGAAGAATCCTGGAAGGATTCCCGGAGGATCCTAGAAGAATTTTTTATGCGTCCTGGAAAGATTTCCGAAACATCCTGGAATGATTTCCGAAGATTCACGAACGATTCCCGAAAATCCCAATTTTACTCTATTTTATTTCGTCAGTCATAACCAACCACATACAATAGTTATAATAATTTGTTATATCATCCCGACCAACCAGTCTTCATAATGGATCATTGAAATAACCTAAACGGCCGCTTTGAAAAGCACAGTCACTCTTTTGGCAATCAGCGTATCAAAGAGCGGCACCACCGTAGGAATTAACATTGTGACAGCATTGCTGTTCTGTCAAACAAATAGGACTACGGTGGCGCTATCTGTGCTTTTCATTGCGGCCTTTCAGATTATTTTAATGATCCGTTCAAACAAAAATCTACATTTATAAGGTTTAATCACCGCATGACTTTAATATTATGAATATTTATTGGCTTTTTCCGGTGACCGCGACTTATACTCAGAGTGAAAGGTGTAGTATCCGTGAATCGAATCAATCTGCTTTTGGCCGATTCCACCATCAGCCGAATGATTGATCTCGAAAACTAGGACACATCCATTCGCCACAAGAATGTTCACAAAACTGACTTCTTGAATTCGGTCATGCGACAAGCATGCATGACGTTTATGGGCTTGTCGTCAACTGTCCATCATACACACTCAATATAATGTGTATATTGTGTAGTTTATAAAGACATAATATACACACGCTCAAATATTTATAATCAGCACTCATTAGTGCTCGCAAAATGTATGCAGATAATATTATATTTGATCGAAACAGTACTAAATCTAAATCTTCTAACTCTAGCTACCACATCCGCCTTCCTCTCTACTCTGTGAACTATGTGAAAAATCATCATCATCATCATCATCATCATCATCATCATCATCATCATCATCATCATCATCATCATCATCATCATCATCATCATCATCATCATCATCATCATCATCATCATCATCATCATCATCATCATCATCATCATCATCATCATCATCATCATCATCATCATCATCATCATCATCATCATCATCATCATCATCATCATCATCATCATCATCATCATCATCATCATCATTCATCATCATCATCATCATCATCATCATCATCATCATCATCATCATCATCATCATCATCATCATCATCATCATCATCATCATCATCATCATCATCATCATCATCATCATCATCATCATCATCATCATCATCATCATCATCATCATCATCATCATCATCATCATCATCATCATCATCATCATCATCATCATCATCATCATCATCATCATCATCATCATCATCATCATCATCATCATCATCATCATCATCATCATCATCATCATCATCATCATCATCATCATCATCATCATCATCATCATCATCATCATCATCATCATCATCATCATCATCATCATCATCATCATCATCATCATCATCATCATCATCATCATCATCATCATCATCATCATCATCATCATCATCATCATCATCATCATCATCATCATCATCATCATCATCATCATCATCATCATCATCATCATCATCATCATCATCATCATCATCATCATCATCATCATCATCATCATCATCATCATCATCATCATCATCATCATCATCATCATCATCATCATCATCATCATCATCATCATCATCATCATCATCATCATCATCATCATCATCATCATCATCATCATCATCATCATCATCATCATCATCATCATCATCATCATCATCATCATCATCATCATCATCATCATCATCATCATCATCATCATCATCATCATCATCATCATCATCATCATCATCATCATCATCATCATCATCATCATCATCATCATCATCATCATCATCATCATCATCAAATCAATCTGCTTTTGGTCGATTCCACCATCAGCCGAATGATTGATCTCGAAAACTACGACACATCCATTCGCCACAAGATAGTCGCTTCGTCGCTTGAGCTGTTTGCCTTGCTTACCACAGTCGGAGTGTTTTGTCTGAAAATACGTTTATTTTGTGTATATTATTTGTTTAATGTTATGTAGTGTATTGCATTCGGAAACGCTAATTTCACTGCACAAGAAAACATCTTCTTGAGTCTACGAACGTGCATTTATTGCCGATTTATTTCATTGCGGGAACGAAATTATATTCATCACCATCGTTTCGACTCTACTTGCATCCAACACAGTTGTTATTCCCGATTGCTACACGACGCCATCAATACGTATACTTCTCGTCGATAACAGTTGGTGACGTAATGGATAGCTGCAATGCATGCAAAGCCGAAATCCGTCCAGAAGATAGGCCTATTCACATGACGTCTCAAATCAGCTGATCGGGAAGCACTTTGACAGTTCTTCTATGAAAATGACAGGCCCGTGTTAGCACCGGTCCTCCATCGATGTAAACAAATGCATAGACGGATCTGTCACATGAAAAGGCCTATATAGTTGTTTCTTGTGACATGTTATGTGAAAGTCGGCACTGTTTTCATGCTAAGTGTGTGGGTCTAACGTACGACGAAGGTTGTGCGTGCTTACATCACAACATTTTTTGGATGTGTGACTCCTGCAGGAACTTCATCGAAACCGGTCGATTCCGAACTTCGGTAAAGGATGAGGAAAATGTGGAATATGCGACGAGAAATGAGCTCAACTCTTTGAAATCCGAGGTGGAACGAATTAGTAAAATAATGTCCCAAACTGAAAAGAACTGCGAGACTGTAATTGATACATCCGCTTCATCTAGTCAACGACATCATAACTACATCGCTAAACATTCTACTCCTGTTACTTCAAGTTTGATGCATGAAAACGACCTGGCTGTCAATATTATGAACGATTCAATAGATCTGTACGTATCGAACATTGCAACCGACGTGACCGAAAATGAACTGAAGATGATGGTATGTGAGTCCATTGGAGCGGAAAATGTGTTGCATGTAAAATGTTTGGTAGCTTCGTGGATGAACGTCTCAACACTGAACTATGTATCTTTCAAAGTTTCCGTCGATGCACGATTCCGTGATGCTGCACTGAGGAGATCTAGTTGGCCAAACGGAGTAAGATGCCGTGAGTTTCATGAACACGCAAACGTTGTATGGCGACCAAATCGAACAACATAATCCTATTTTGATTTATCTAAACCGTTCTTTTAAATTTGCATCTCTTTATATGTAACTTTCCTGATATGTAATGTATTTTAGTTAAGAATTATATCATACTACTAGCAATCTGTACGACTTAGTCGAAGATGAAGTATAAATAAATAAATAAAGAATGTTCACAAAACTGACTTCTTGAATTCAGTCATGCGACAAGCATGGTTTATGCGCTTGTCAACTGTCCATCACACACACTCAATGTCATGTGTATATTGTATAGTTTACACCCGATTCTGTTTTTGCACGGGGGATGCGTACCCAATGTGATGGATTTTACTAAGGTGGCGCAGATGATTGATGCGTGCCACTAGTCCTCTCTTTTACTCTCCCGCTGTTCTTATGCAGCGCAAATAGTGACGTCACTATTTGCGCTGCATAAGAACAGCGGGAGAATGAAAGAGAGAACTAGTGGCACGTATCAATCATCTGCGCCACCTTAGTAAAATCCATCACATTAATGCGTACCGTGCAAAAAAAGTTTTCAGTTCAAAATTTCAAAAACCATGCAAAAAAGTAATACCACTTCTCGACGTTTTATGCAAAAATAAGGTTTTGGTGGAAAAAAATGTATGGAAACTTTTTTTGCACGGCCGTGTAAAAAAATCCGTGCAAAAACAGAATCGGGTGTATAAAGACATAACACAGACATACTATACACACGCTCAAATATTTATTAGTACTAAATCTAAATCTACTAACTCTAGCTACCACAAAAGGGAGTAACGAAAGTAATGAAATTAAAAGATTGATAGAATCGCAAGCGAGTGACGAGAGAAATGAATAGAAGTTGAAAATTAACAGCCATATGTGCGAACAACACAATCGAAACGACAAATTTTTGCCTAACGTATTCGTGATCAAACGTCAACATCCCACCGCAAAATCGCTAGTTTTTGGAGGTGGTTTTAACCTCCAAATTGCCAAATAACCTCCAAAACATCACCTCCAAGTTAGTTCTAATAACCTCCGTTATATGAAACATGGTGGCGCGTCGATCGTCGCAAGTTTATCGTTAAACCACAGACAAACAGACGTAACACTTAGCCCAAATCCCGATCAAAATCATAGTCACGATGACATGTACGCCCAATGCTAAAATCGATGTGTTTGGCCGATGGACCAACAGATGGCGTTAGTGTGTAAACGTCAAACGCGAACAATAACGATGCGGTTAAACAGTCAATACTGGTCTTGGACGGCTAGATGTTGTAGTGTTGGTCACTACTAACACTAGACAGGCAAAAATTCGTCGCCTCTACCTGTTAACTATATTGTTCGGCGTATAGAACAGTAACAGATGTCTTGCATCTTGCAGCCGGGAACACAAAAAACGCATTTTTTCAGCAATGGGTTTATTCACATATTTCAAAACGCCAAAAATGATAATTTTTGACACCCACCCACCCACGCATTTTGTATTAATACTTTTTGAATTTTGTATGAGCTGTAACAATGTAACATCTTAAAGACACCCACCCACCTCCTTCAGAATTATGAAATTTGCGAATAGGCCCAATGAGCGGTTACGTCAAGTCCCATGCAAAAATTTCACTAGTGGCATTTATTCACAAATTTCACAATTTTAAGCACATTTTACAAAGTTTGTATAACCTGTAACATCTTGAAGACACCCACCCATCCCTTCAGCGTTATGAAATATGTGGTTAGGTCCCAACTTTTAAGTAAATTTTAGTTCATTATTAAGTTGAAGCGTTTAAATTTTTGTCGTATAATTTTGATTTCTGGCCCAAAGTGCCGCGCTCAGGCGCACTCCTTCTTTACCGACAGCACCAAAGAAAGCAGCGCCCAGCTCTATTTGATTGAAACGTCAAGACGAGAGAGAGAGACCGAAATTTGGATCACTTTTTCACTGGGCTTCGGCACGTAAACAAATCAAAATTTTTCCTCCGAATTTTTGTGTGTGAAAATCGTTCCAAAACGGGAAAATTGCGTTCGTATTTCAGTTGTAAGTTGTACATTTGTCGTGATAGTTTGTTGGAAAAAGTGAATCAAGTGGAGAAAGTTTGAAATTGTGCCACATACGGGTTCAAGTGGACGCAGGAAAAAGTGGATCGAAAAACCTATTCGTCAACAACGTCAGAAGAAGAAGAAAATCCGACTTTCTGGGAGATTCCTCCGATTCTTCTGTTTTCCGGTGGAGAGTGGGGATAAAATTTGGTCACCAGATGTTCCGTCCCGTGGCTGCCGGCGTACATCTCGACACAACGAACCTGTGAGAAGTGTGTCGGGTCGGGTGTTGGATTGCGGGGGGTTTGGGTTGACGCAAATTTAGGAAGATAACGGATCGACAGAATGTTGACGCACAAGAACAATCAAGGCGGACGGAAGAAGATGCAGGTGTCGTTTGTGATACGGGACGCGGAGGAAAAACGGCACCGCAACGGAGTCAACGCCCTGCAGCTGGACACGATCAACGGGAGGCTGTATTCGGCCGGTCGGGATGCGATTATCCGGGTTTGGAACTCGATGCAGAACAATTCCCAGGAACCGTACATCCAGAGCATGGAACATCACAACGATTGGGTGAACGACATTGTCCTGTGCTGTGGGGGGAGAAATTGTAAGTTTAATGGTTTACTTCATCTTAGGACAAGTTAATGATTTGCAACGATTAATTTCAGTAATAAGTGCCAGTTGTGACACCACGGTAAAGGTTTGGAATGCCCACAAAGGGTTCTGCATGTCGACTCTTCGGACACACAGGGATTACGTCCAGGCTTTGGCCTATGCAAAGGATCGCGAACAGGTGGCCAGTGCCGGTTTGGATAAGGCCATTTTTCTGTGGGACATCAACACCTTGACGGCGCTTACGGCATCGAATAACACCGTTACAAGTAAGGAAATCTTACAGATCTCGTAGCAGGTCTTTTTTTCATAGATTTGGTCTCTCTTTCAATGCAAGTTTCTTGAATGTCTCTACTATAGCCTCTAGTTGACCTAAAATGGTCTCTGAAGTATCTTTTTTGCTTATCCCGCTTGCAGGGAATTCTTATGCAAAATTGTATAGGCTCTAGAGAAACTTTTTATTAAATAGGTTGTCCCAAAATTTCACTTTTTCTGAACTGGTACAATCAAACATGTTTATGGGGGATCCTTTAAAGGTTTCCCCTTTGAAATTCCCGAGTCGTAACTAATATAAAAATATGTTTTAACAAAGAATTGCGATACCCGTTATATTCATGTGTTTTTGCCGATCCCTCTGGGTTCAAACTATTTGGCAAAAATATTTTACCTGAAAATGTTGCACACTGATATTTTGAATATTCGAAAACTATGCTATTTTCAGTACAGTTTAATTGTATATTATCAAAAGTTAGTATCAAACTTAACGCCATTGATAATAAATCTTCGAGCTATTAAGTAGAATACCTATAAGTAGATGAAAAAAACGAATTTAGTACCATGTCATTTAATTCCACTAGAGTTTGTATCCTTTGACAGATACGCGTATTTCGACCTCTTCAGTGTCGTGTGCTAGACTGCTATTTGTTAACATTGCAGCATTTTTTCCTGAAAATCTAATTTCTACACATTTTTTAAGGGATTCCGAAAAACCTACAGGATATTTCCCAGAGTTTTGAATACAATTTAACATTAACAATTTCTATAGAAACTCACCTAAAATTTTCGCAAGGATGTTTATGAATTCTTCTAGTAATCCTTACTCATCATGGGTGACTTAGGAACTTACACAAGTTTCATCGGGTCTACCCCGTTTGGCATAATGCCATTTGGCATAATGCCGTTTGGCATACAGTCGTTTGGCATAAAGTCGTTTGGCATAACAGTCGTTTGGCATAATGGTCGTTTGGCATAATTTGAAAAAGGAAGATACTGCAGTGGTACAGTCATATGCCGTACCATAAGAAGCGTCATAAAATTCCATGTTCCTTTATTTTTTCAAATGACATCGAATAACTTAGGCGTTGGATATATTTTTGTTAAAGATGCGCCATACTATCCTGGACTTAATGACCCCGGAAGTCATGTATGATGCAATTCCAAAAGAGCTTTATTGGATATTGGTTTCCTTGAAAAATGATAATTAGAAGTATGTCCTATCACTAACTGACAACGGAATGTACGATCGTGAGCAGTTTATACACACCCCTTTGCTTAATGGAAGGAATCAAATGATCAAATTCAATGTTTTTCACAATTATGCCAAACGGCTATTATGCCAAATGGCGATTATGCCAAACGACCGTTATGCCAAATGGCATTATGGCAAACAGCTATTATGCCAAACGACTGTATGCCAAACGGCATTATGCCATACGGCATTATGCCAAACGGGGTAGACCCGTTTCATCAGAGTTAACTTTAAAATTTACTTTACAAACACCTCATGCATTTTTTGAACATTTTGCCTGGAACAATCCCTGGACGAATACTTGGACAAATCTTTAAAGACTTCCTTCAGAAATCTCAACGAATTACTGTAGAAATTCCGAAAGAAGTCTCTGAGTAATTTCTGGAGATATTCAAAGAGAAATTCTTGGTTAAAATCTTAAAGAAATTCTGTACAAAATTCATTTTTTTAAGAAATCCCTAGATGCATCTTTGGAGAAATTTCTGGTTGAATTTTTGAAGTAGTTCTAAACGGGAGTCTTGTAAAATATTCTAGGGAAATCGATGGAAGAATCATCGGATAAAATCCTGAAGGATTAGGGCTTTCTTAAAAAACATCTGAGAAAATGTTTGAGTCACGGCGAAGAGGATATCCGGACGCGTACATTGTGCCAGATACATCAAGTATCCAACGGTATCTTGGTACGGAGCATTCTTCATCTGCTCGGCCTCCTTCGCAGTCTTGGGTGACATCTCCTTGGACAGTTTTTTCGGCTACGTTCATCGGAGTTGTGACGGGTTTCGCAGCTTGGATACTGAACTGACGCCAAATGGAATCGACGTATGCTTCCTGATCCAACGACACTGAACGTTCCGTACGAGTGATACAGATGCCCAAGCAGCTCACCGCAGGTCCCATATCCTTCATCCGGAATGTACTGCTCAGTTTGGCCTTCAGGTCGTTCTTCAGCGCTTCGTCGTTGCAGAAAATCAAAACGTTTTCGACGTAGATCGTGAGTCCCAGCTTCTTCGGCACATCGTCCAGTTTAGCGTTCCAGACCCGGCTTGCTTGCTTGAAACCGTAGCATGCCTTGTTCAGACGACACACTAGCTGTCGTTCTCCTGGCTTCACGCAGCATGGCGGTTGCTCCATATAAATCTCCTCTAGCTCGCCCTGAAGGAACGCGGTGATGGCATCCATCTGGTCTACTTGGAGATAGTACTTGGCCGCTAAGGCAAACAGGTATCGCAGTGAACTGTGACGAACAACTGGGGAATAGGTTTCGTCGTAGTCTACCCCCTTTCACTGCGAGTATCCCTTGATCACCAACCGTGCCTTGTAGCAGTTCACATTGCCACAGGCGTCGTACTTCGTCTTGTAGACCCACTTACACTCCTTTTGGTCCTTTTGGTAGCTCCGTCAACGTCCACGTGTTTTTGCTGATCTGCGCGTCATACTCTTGCTTCATCGCCGTCTTCCAGCGCACGGAATCGTCTCTGGACAATGCATCATGGCTCCTGCTAGCTACGGCTTGTGCTACGGATTCCGTCATCTCGCTGGATCTGCTGTAGTTGGCGTTGCTCGAGGACGGCCCGTCGACATCTGGGTTGGTATCACGGTGAGGTGAATTTGAAGATTATCGCGGTGGGAGCCCGGAAGTCACTGAACACATTCGCGGGATTTCGGATTCCACTTCTTCCGCTTTGACTTCGGAATGAACGTCATTGCTTTGGTTCCGAAAACTCAAAGATGGGACAGATTTTTTTTTCTTACCGGTCCATGCCTCCTCGGGTGTGACATCGTTGCCACGGGTTGGAGATCGATTCATCATGTATCATGTAGCCGTCGAAACAGCTTCCGCCGAGAAAGCCTTCGAAAGTCCTGCTTCGAACAACATACAACTCCACAATCGATCAGCAACAGCTCCACATTCTGCTCGGGAGTGTAGTCGTTCGTTCTCTGGTGCCGTATGCCGTGCTGTTTCAGGTACCCTTCGAAACCACGGTTCACGTAATCCTTCCCGTTGTCGGATCGTAGCGCCTTGATCTTCATGCCAGATTGTCGCTCGACCACCACGTGGAATTCTTTGAACACCTTCAGGATTTCAGCCTCGGATTTGGCTTTGAGGAAATGCACCCACATGCGCCGGGTCTACGAAGACAATATAATATCGACCGCATATGGGTATCGGAGTGGACGACATCGAGCTTCCCTGCAGTACGGGAGCCTTGCTTGCTACACGGTTGACGAGACTGCTTACCCACCGCACATACTCTGCAGTTGCCATGGTTACCGCTGTGGTTTAAGGTGCAGATGAATCGAAGCAAAAGTTCAAATTTTCAAGAGCACGGATCTGGACAACCAATCATGCGTTTAAGCTGAAAACCTAATCGATTGGTCACTAGCTGGTGGTGACCAATCGATTAGGTTTTCAGCTCAAATCAGGGTGACCAGCGCACCGGGAAATCGGGAAAACCGGGAAAAAGCCGGGAATTTCGAATCACCGGGAGAAAACCGGGAAATATACGGGAATTTCAATTAGCACCGGGAAAATTTTGCATACCAAGCAGAGGCGTCGCGTCCACATGTGCAACATGTGCACTGCACAGGTGGCAAATCGTTCATCATAACAACCCACAATTTCTACTATTATTGAAGTACGATTCTTTAATTCTCTCAATAAAATTTAGCCTATTTCAATTATCTTTATCATAGATCATCGCAATTTTCACCTTTCAAAATATTTGTTGTTATATTTTTGCTACTCAAATTAAATGCATAAGCTGTTTGGTGCGGCGCGAGATCTCTGCCCTAATTTTCCCTACGCGCTCAGTGCGATGCATGCTACGCAACACTTTGTTCCACGCTACACGTTGCTGCTGTGACGATGAAACTCAACGTGTGCACTCTCATCGGGAGACGCGTTGCCTTTCGTCGTACACACAATTCTGTATATGTGGTAGAATGTTTTTTGCACTACAAATGCCAGTGTGTAAGTAGCCAAAGCGTTAACTCTGGCCGGTGCACAGTCTTGCCACATCAATCTGTGCGAGCGTGCGGTGGGGAGACAAGAGACAAATCAATCCACGAGAGAGATCCATTTTGCTTGCTCTCTTTTTTCCTTCGCGCTTTCAACATCACCACGCTTGTGGTGTGGAGTACTGGCGTGATTTTTTAAACGGCTGACGGTAAGGGCGATGACATATTGCAGGAGTAGAGAAGGGATAAAAGGAGAGAAGAGAAAAGAGTCAAAGCTCTCTCAATGCAAACTATATGGAAAACGCGCTTACCTGGTATACTGAAGGCGAAGTGAAGAGGTTCAAAGAGATCTGTGGAAATCATTTGCTGCTTCGACGCGCAAGAACGCTAGTGAACGCTAGAGGAATATGATATGACTGCGCTCGTTCTTGGCGTAAATGGAGCACGGATCAGAACGTTTGCTAGTAAATTAAATCCACAAATAGGGAATTTTCTAATTAAATGAATTAACTTTTGTAACTTATCATAATTACAATCATAATTACAACTGATTATTGATAAACTGTTACCGTGATGAATCAAAATCCGGACAGGATCAATATCCGGACACTCTGGTGAAATTCAATAATTTCAATGTTAAATATCCTTCCTAGTGTGAGAATATTATTCCTACTATTAATGTTAACTATTGCTGACCATTGTAACATGAATCGACATCAAGTTAGTCTTGTAAATCATTAACAAAGACAAAAACAAAAGTCGGTTCCGCTAGGACGCGTTTGCTTTCAAAATTAACGATAACCAAAGAAATTCTACTCAATGCGCCATCGCGTTTCGGCGATTCATCACGCGTTTGTTACGTGCTTATCATATGTGATTTATGTTCTGTAGTGATTTGTTTATATTTTGTTCTCGGTAAAGTCAATAGTTTCGAAGAAATTAATGAAATGCATGTAATTCTGTGCTAGAAAAAGACTGTCCGGATACTTATATGTGTGGTTTTGGATCCTGACACAGTGTGTCAGCATACAATTTTTCAAAGTTCAAAAAGAAATACAACATCATAATTGTTCGAAAACCTGGAAAACTCGTTGAATGTTATACCGTTGTGATTTTAAATAGTATTAACTGAAAATGTTTGTAAATTATGTGTAATTATTGGGGGAACGACGCACATATCACAAGTAACCTACGTTTTATGATGTTTCTGTATAATCCAACAGAGGAACAACATTATTTTTACAAATCCATGAATCTTTGTATCGTGATATCAAGGTATGTTTAATGGTTTTTATTTTTTTTAAGAACAACTGCGATTTTTTGAATGTCCAGATTTTGATTCATGTGTCCGGATTTATGGACACGACATGATGCAGAATTAACTCAATTTTCATTAAATTCATTGTAAATTTGGTGAAAATTATCAAGTTCTAACCTAAAAGCTATCATCCCAAAGTAATACATAATAAAATAACGATTAACCAATAGTATGCAAGCATTTGAATATGTGTATCATCTTAGGTGTCAAGGTTTTGATGCATCACAGTAATCAGTATTTTTGTTTTCTATATTATTTTATTGCTTTCTCCAGTTGATAACTACTTCAGAACATCTTTTATCATTAAATGTGGTGGAAGAATCCCTACTTGGTATTGTTGGCGAAAATGAAAAACTGTTTTCGATCGAAATGGCATTTGAATATAAACAAGAACAGGGGTGAATAATATTTTGCTTGTTCAGCACTAATCTCTCTTTTAAATATCTATATTTTTCAACATTTTTATTACAATCATGAATAATTATAATTCGTCAATCATATATTCCCTATTTCTATTTGTCTTGTTTCCTGTATACATTTTCCTCATAAATCGAGATAAAAAGATGTCGAGGAATATGATCAGTTGATCATGTAAGCTCAGGCTTTGATTTAAACTTTCATCAGTTTGAATATTCACTCTTGTATAATTTTCAGAGTACTCTTGGCTTTATGTGACTCCATTTTGCTGATTTGAAGAGCGGATTGTTCACTGTTAGATGATTTGACAGCAAATAAACAGAAATACAGAATGATAATACTGACATCTAAATTAGAAAAAAAAATCAGATGGATTTTCCATCGAAAATTGAAATTCAAGGTAAAAGCAATATTCTCCGTCCCAACCTCACCTATCTAAAATAATCTATCCAGCCCAATGTGAAACAAAACCAAAACAACGCCATTATGGGTTCCGGGCAATTCGATCGGATAAACCTTAAGTAACTGTTTGTAAAACGCCTTTAAAAACAGGGAATCTTCCTAGAGTTTTTGATTACGATTCAATATCAAGCACCAGTTCAATAAAATTTTGTGAAATATTGTGTGCAACACTATCATCCAAAGAATTGCTGTTCCATTACTCGATATTTCCATGAGTCGATGGTCCCTCCAATATCGACTCATGGAGGTTTCACTGTATCTAGATATTTTGTGCAACACTATGGCTTACGTAAAACAAACTTGCTCCTTGTGGATCACTTGTCAATACGGTATATAAAAAATCGACAAGGCATGTTTGATAAAATCTCAAACTATATTACTTAGTACAGACAGAAAGCGAGGATGTGAAAGAGGAGCGTACGCGTTGAAGGTCTCTCCATGCATGTTGTATGAAAATCGCGCTTACCTGGCATACTGAAGCGATGCGAAGAGGGATGGAAAGTGTGGTCAAGCGTGAAAGCAGTTCGTGTGGTGCTTCGACGCGCGAAAACGCTTGAAGATAATTTGAACTATTATTGGCAGCACTAATATTGCGCGTGAATTTCGAACTGATGAAAACAGTTGGGAGTAAACTAAATTAACAAACACAAAAGAAAAGTTCTTTTTTATATTTGAAAAAAAAAATGTGTGCTTTGTACCACTGAACTGATCTTATACAATAAATTCCCCAAAGCAAAATTATCACTCGGCCATTCCGTAGAAAAAAAAAGGAAAACCACAATGTTCCATGACTTATAAATAAGAGAGTCGATTTGTTATCAATCATTAAAACCATAGCTTTTACTTCAATAAAACGGGAAATTTCTCTCAAATTTGATCGATTATTACCCGTTCGGAAAATCAATATTTACTTAAAAATTAACTGCAATTGGAACCATTCGTGATCTTGTTTATAATATCGATGATTCAAGTTTAGAAAAGATTCCCATAAACCATTTAAAGTACTCGTAGAAAAGGTATGCAATTAACATACTATTTCATTCCATAGATACAAACATGATATTATATCTATAACTAGTGTATTGTTTAAACTTCCAGTCGTCGCGCGGTTCACCACCGTCAAAACCACTACACTGCTGTTGAGGACGAAAAGCGAGTTTTTTTTTCAAAAGTGTTGTACAAAATACAACAGCGCGACGACTGAAGTGTTAAGTGAATTTAAAGAAATTTTTCGTTCATAACAGCAGAAGTTTAATAATTTAATTTTGATTGGAAAAAGGAATTCAATTTCAAAATTCTCGAAAATTATAACTTTTTTTGAAAAAATATTCGGTAGGCTTGATAGATATCATTTTTTTAATTTCTTTATTTGTATCATTTCAAACATTACATTCATTTCTGTGTGTTCTGTGTTATTAGACAACACTAGCATCCCAATTCTGTAAAACAAATTTAAGATTTTATTAACAACATATTACATTTCATTTGCTGTAGCAGTTCAGATTTTTAACAGGTGAGTTGATTTCACCTGCTTATAAGAGAAAAAACGCATTAATCGTGCCTGAAATTATCAATTATTTTATTTGACATTTGTTCCAATATTTCAACATTGGATATTTTATGTAACACATTAGTACTATACAAGGGAGGAAGCTTCAGAATCATTTTCAAAATTTCATTTTGAATTCTCTGAAGAGCTTTTTTAAAGACAATTTACACCGTCTTCAGCCATAGGCTGCACAGACTGAACATAACTAACATTAGACAACGGACACACGGAACAACCAGTGGACCAGTGAAGAATTTTTCGTTTGACGAAAAGTTTTCTCCGACTGGGGCGGGAATCGAACCCACACTCCATAGCACAATAGGCCTAAACGACTGACGCCGCTAACCGCACGGCTACGAAGCCCACATTTCCTGGTTACAATCACAACAGCTAGTCCATATTGATACAGCATTACAGGTTGGTCTGTAAATTTGTTTGCATATCAAAAGCTTGTTCTTAAGACAAAGTTTTGATTTTCTATCAATAATGGGATAGAGACATTTTACATATTTGTTACATTTGACTTGAATGACCTCAATGTGATTTTTGAAAGTTAAATTCTTATCTTGCATGAGCCCTAGATAATTACCTTCATCTGACAAATTTATTGGAACCCCTCTCATCGTGTCAACATGTCTACTTGAAGGTTTCAAATAAAGAGCTTTTGGTTTACGTGGGAATATTATTAGTTGAGTTTTGGAAGCATAAGGAGAAATCTTCCATTTTTGCAAATATGAAGAAAAAATATCCAAACTTTTTTGCAATCGACTACAGATGACACGCAGGCTTCGTCTTTTGGCGGAGAGGCCTGTGTCATCCGCAAACAAAGATTTTTGACATCCCTGACTCTGGTAAGTCAGATGTGAAAATATTGTATAATATTGGTCCCAAAATGCTGCATTGGGGAACACCCGCTCTTACAGGAAGTCTTTCAGATCTGGAGTTCTGATAATTAACTTTAAATGTACGGTTTGACAGATAACTTTGAATTATTCTAACAATGTATGTTGGAAAATTAATTTTTTTTTAATTTTACGATCAAGCCTTCAGTGCCAAACACTGTCGAATGCTTTTTCTATATCTAGATATGCAAGACCAGTAGAATAGCCTTCAGATTTTTTGGAATGAATCACTTTTTTTATACACGTAAAAGTTGATGAGTGGTCGAATGTCCATTGCGGAATCCGAACTGTTTATTGGCAAAAAATGAATGTTCGTTAATGTGGGCCATCATTCTGTTCAAAATGACTTTTTCAAAAAGTTTACTGATGGAGGAAAGCAAACTGATTGGACGATAGCTAGAAGCTTCTGCAGGATTTGTGTCTGGTTTCAAAATTGGTACAACCCTAGCATTTTTTCATTTGTCAGGAAAATATGCTAATTGAAAACATTTGTTAAAAATATACTTTCGGGAAGTTTCTTGATGAGGATGTAAAAAATTCCATCATCGCCAGGAGCTTTCATATTTTTTAATTTTTCAATAATAGTTCTCATTTCTTCCAAATCAGTATCCCAGGAATTTTCGAAAACGTTCTCTTGATTGAGAATATTTTCGAAGTCCTGAGTAACTTGATTTTCTATTGGACTAGTAAGTCCTTAATTAAAATTGTGCGCGCTTTCAAACTGCATAGAAGTTTTCTTCTTCCAATGCCGGTATTGGCTTCTGAGGTTTTTTTTTTTAATTTTAGATAATTTCCAAAAATGCTTAGAGCCAAGGTACAATTGAGAAATTTTATTTTCAAAATTTTTGTTTCTTAATTGAGAAAAACGTTTCTAGATTTCTTATTTATTCTGTTGTATTTTTCTCCAATTTTTATGTTGTTCTGCCCACGCAGTTACGGATCACCCACAGTGACGGATCACTTTGGCGTTCAACATCGAATAACTTGCCCAAAACATAAACGTTTACGTAAAACATGTTTTTCCCATGTTATACTATTTGTCTTCTACCATTTGTAATGTTCAACCGCTAAATAACGGTGTATTTGACAAATGTTTAGTTGGTACCACATAGCTATCATTATATGGTCGTTTTCTGTAAGAAGTGCCGTCAGCATTCATAAGCTCCCACAGGTGGAAAAATTCAAATGTTATAGCATAAAACATGCTCGTTCGCTTCGATTCAGTATGAATTCATCATTGGAAAACATTTTTCTTGATTGTTGATTCTAAATACCAAATATTAGCACTTCTAACTAGTGATCCATAATATGGACCAGGAAATGATTGTTTACTACGGTTATGGATCACATCCAAAGAATGTAGATTTCTTCGCACGCCATCGAGAAGCAGTCTTCCTGCTTGATGAGAAATGATTTTAACAAACTTGATACATTCTACAGAGTCGCCTTTACAGGCCTCTGTTGATGCGAATGGGACATGGGAAAGGAGAAGAAACCGAATAGAGCAGCCGTGCGCGCTCTCTCTCCGGTCGCAGGCAGCATGCTGTTGCCGAAGCACAAAATCAATGAAAACACGGAGCGCATTGAAACTCTTTCGAAACCTCTCCCAGTATGCCATACCATTTTTACCTCTTCTCTTCTCTTTTCGCCAACACTTCACTTCACTTCTCTTCTCTTTCGGTATGCCATCGGCCTAAGAAGTTTCTGTAAGTTTGAGACTCAGGGCCCGCGCGTTTTTTTTTGTACAATACTGCGGTTAAGAACCTCGCTTCCAGCATACAGTATTAGCGCGGTGGTACTTGTGATGGTAAATCAGAAGACAATCAGAAAATGAATTCAAAAGCGGTCGTGCCCTCCGTATTGTCATCGTCAGTATAACGCTTGTGGTGTGGTTTAAGGTGACACAGTTTGGAATCAACTTCTAAGATTGCACTGAAACTTCAAAGGCACAAATCTCGCGAAGAAAGCATCCAACAACAGTGTATTTTTTATTTTGGCTTTCTGCTAGTGCACTAAAATAAGAAGATCAAAAACTTTTGCCAACTATTTCTCCAGTTTTGTGCCTTTGAAAACGTGAGTAAGGGCACAAGTCGGCCATTGTGACGGCCATCTTTGGATTCCAAGATGTTTCACCTTAAGGCTAAGTAGCCCGTCATTCGTTTTGGCAACAATGATGACTTTACAGCTTGCATTTCAAAGTGATAGAACTCAGTCTTGATAATAATAATAAATCTTCGAGCTGTTTAGTAGAATACCTATAAGTAGATGAAAAAACCGAATTTAGTACTATACCATTTAATTCCACTAGAGTTTGTATCCTTTGACAGATACGCGTATTTCGACCTCAACTGTAAGGCCGTCTTCAGTGTCGTGTACTAGACTCGACTTGAGTCTAGTACACGACACTGAAGACGGCCTTACAGTTGAGGTCGAAATACGCGTATCTGTCAAAGGATACAAACTCTAGTGGAATTAAATGGTATAGTACTAAATTCGGTTTTTTCATCTACTTATCAGTCTTGATAGTTTATATTGACTTGAAAAAGTATCACTGTACGCGCTAACATGCATAAAGTATGCTTATACTTTTTCAACTGTATCAGTGCAAAACCAACTGATTTTCATTGATTCGAAATCGTGAAATGAATTAGCCACAATCATCAACGACGCGCACAAATTTCAATGACAGCATACTTCGCCTTAAAAGCAAGCAATTTTCTTGATGCGTGCACCAAGTACACGAAGCGAACGATCCTATATTAATTCTATGTAAAAATATGTGGGTTATGATTACTAACTCTATATTGCAAGATTAGTTAGAATCCAGTGTTTTATAAATCGAAACTGATTACCCGCATAATTTGAATTATTTTCATATGCAATTTTACAATTTCCCCATAATGATGACTAATCGTTAAAATTGAAAAAGTGAAAAAATAAAACTGAACGCGATTAGCATCTGCAATCATAAATGTTTTTAATCAACTGAAAGACTAGAAAAAAATTATATTTGAAAACGAGGGTTAGTAAACATTGATTATACATTTTATTACCTTAGAAAATAAAAATGGTTTGAATCCAAGGTGTACCTAATAATGATATATATAAAATGACACTAATATTGTTTCCGTTTTTAGGAACTGGGTCGGTTATCAACACATAAATAAACCAACGTCAAGCAAATTGTAGTTCGGTCGAACTTGAATCGGGTTGGGGTTGAAACTGTGATTCAGAACAGGTTGCGCCAGTTCCAACCTAGGTTCAAAAACGAATTCGACATAAATTAGAAGTGCACAGGTTGATAATTAGGTCACGCGACGCCTCTGATACCAAGTAAAGTTTTAACCAGCACGATCTATATTTTAGTGGATTTTTACAAAAGCTTCTGAATTCGCATCCCAAGTTAGTCAATAAAGTCAAGAACATATTCTTGTATGTTACCCCGGGTAGAGGAGAATAGCAAAAGAATAACAAAATTTACTATTAAAATAGAATGTTTAAAAAGCAAAATTTGTTCTTTGTTTGTTTGAAATAAGAGATAAAATAACAAAAATAATAAAAACTAATTTTACCATTGTAATAACAAAATAATAGCAAAAATATAGGCAACCGTAAATAACAAAATATGTTATTATTTAGATATTGATAACAAAATAATATCTAAATAAGCTATTCACGAGTAGATCAAAATAATGGTAATTTTAGTTGTTTGACTTTAATATCGAAATTTAGCATAATCGAAAAATAAACTTTTTGCTTTCCTGCAAAAAACTTGTTTGTTAAATCTTCAATGAATACCATACGAATAGTAAAATGAGCTATTATGGCAAAATTTGATATTAATTTGTTCTCATGAGTTTTAAAAACAAAGTTTTCAAATATCAAAATAATGACATATTTTACTGTGATGGAAAAGTTTGTTATTCTTTAGATTTTTAATGTTTTTTAGTATTTTTGCACGAATAACATATTTTACCCTGATTGTATATTTTGTTATTGAATAGTTATTACATGATTTTCAAGTATAACATACCAATAACAAATTTTGCTATGATTGTATGTTTTGTTATTGATGAGATATTCAATTTCATATATTAATAACATAATAATGGTTAAACTAGATATGATTGCAAAATTTGTTCTTATTTTAGCATTATTTTGTTATTCACCTCTACCCGGGTAGGCGGGCCAATCCAATACCTACATTCAAGTTATGACGCGGGCCGCCAGTTATGTTAGGATATATTTTAACGACTTTTTTGAGAATCTTTCCTTATAAACAGGAAGATAATATTTCCGAGATCTTCAAAGCTCTCCCCAAAAAAGAGAACATCTTGATCACAACGATTCAGGAAGCGTTAATAGCATTAAATGTCTGGATTCTCGTGAATTTCATTGATTCTTCGAACTTGACACATTTTAGCTTAGAGAAATGCTATGACACATTTTAGCCATAAAAGCTGAATGTTGAAGCGCGAAAAGCAATTTTGAGAAATTTCGAAGCTCGAAGCCTCCTTCCTTTTTGGACCAATTGTAAGATTTGATGAACCTTAGATGGTGTGGTGATGAGCGCTCTACTCATTCACAGTCATATACATTATACCCTTCATACAGTACACACCGAATAGTGCCATACCTAGCACATGCTCTGTACAGCAGCATTCAGTCTGGTATACACGCTCGATCTATGAACACGCGGTTACCACAAGTGGCGACGAGGTGAAAAATGGTTAGGAAGTACAAAATATTGTTTGTAGTGTTCTGTGGAAAATGGTGCGGTTCAAATTTAGTTTTTGTGAACAAACACGCAAATGTGAATCAAGAGTGCGAAAGAAATAATATTTTGATTATGTGGCAATTAAAATTGTTCGATAAGCAGTGTGATGAAAACAGAGGCATTTGGCTGGCAATCGGTGACCTCGACAAAGCAAATGAGAAAGGAGTGCGAAAAAAGTGAAAGCGCTATTGTGATTTTGTGTCGATGGTGCGAAGGTCAGCGTTCGGAGCACATTCAACGCATGGTGAGACGATATCTGGTGGTATAAGGTATGTACGGTGCGTTCTGGCCACAATGGGCAGGATGAAAAGTGTACCTAAAGTTGAACCATTAATAAGTGTTTATTTATGTTGTGTTCAATTTCATGTTTTGAACAACTTGATGTGGGTTTTAATGTGAATGGTTCAATCGGGACAACTACAGTGATCACACTAAAAAGCACTATCTGCGAGCCAACTTTGAAAAGTTTTCTAACCGTGTTAGTCGAATGCAGTGAATAATAAACTTTGAAAAGGACTCGCAGGAAATTATAGGGAATACAGCTCGAGTGTTTAATTTTTCTAATGACGCATGGGCCCAGATAGCCGTAGCGGTAAACGCGCAGCTATTCAGCAAGACCAAGCTGAGGGTCGTGGGTTCGAATCCCACCGGTCGAGGATCTTTTCGGGTTGGAAATTTTCTCGACTTCCCAGGGCATAGAGTATCTTCGTACCTGCCACACGATATACGCATGCAAAAATGGTCATTGGCATAGTAAGCTCTCAGTTAATAACTGTGGCAGTGCTCATAAGAACACTAAGCTGAGAAGCAGGCTCTGTCCTAGTGGGGACGTAACGCCAAAAAAGAAGACGACGCATGAATATGACCAAAACTACGGCATATTTTTGCTAGTACACTGCGAGGTTTTACACAAGTATTGTACAGGGTGAGACCACTAAATTGTTAAAAGGAGGACAAGGACGGTTCTCTGTTGGACGCTACTGCCCTGATTGATCACGGTGGAGAGGCACATGCATGTTATGAGAAACCGTCTTCGCCAATGAACCTCTATTTTTTTCAGTCGTTTTGTCCACTGATCTACAGCGACTGATATAGCTTTAATATTCCTAAGGCTAGATAGCGTTTGCAATTATAATTCAAGCTCCTGGTCTTGTTTCATCTATAACTTCAGGTTTCAGGCTAAAGAGTTTAATTTTTGAAGGTGGATGCGAGTAACTGAAACTGAAGAAGATTGCAAGTGGTAGTCGAAATGAACGCATCTGTCCACAAATAGGCAATCGAGGCGGCTCAAAGCGTTCGATATATAAATAATGTATTGCGGCTTATTTTAAATCCACATCCAGCGGCGGCGGTAACTCGCAGATAATATGCGCGCAATTCAAACGCAACGTCAAATTCCAAGTAGGCTTGGATTGTTCCGTTCTTCAAGGACGCAAATGTTCCAAAGTTGCAAAATCTGAAACATTTAATGATTTTTATCACCACTGCGACGGTATATCGAGATTTCCAGATAAACGCATTCCGTGGATTTCTCTTGCAGAGCACAATAAATTTATTTTGAACACTGCGAAGAAGGTCAATGGGAAGGTATTACAACGAATGTTGCTTATGAAGGATTATGACGAAGTGATGTGTGCTGCTTCAAAGGGGGCAGTTGGTATGCTTGTTTTTGAGACTGTACGTATTTGAGGTGCTGATAGATGTCCGTTGAGAAACAAGTGTAATAATTAAAAGTCACAGTTCTGAAAACTTACAAAACTATGCAGTATGAGCTTAAGATAGGAAAAACGATCTTCTGTAAAGGCAGAGATGTGACACAGAAACAAAATATGGCGTGAATTCAAATTAGATGACAGTGGGGATACGACTGAAAATAAAAAGCCAAATGACCAATGATTGAATCTTGAGGTTCAAACAAATTTGATTCATTTGTAAATATGTTTTACGATAGGGAAAATGTATTGATCGAAAATCTATAGTTCTGTGCATAACTAATATAAGAAATAGAATGATTCGAAGACAAGAGATGAAAGATCTTAAAAAAAACACACACACACACAGACACATAAAATGATGGATTGGATTTTGAACTAAATAGAATAATTAAAATAATGATGGCAATAAAGTCCATGAGCTCAATCGAATTATGTAAACTGATGTTGTAAGCATAATCAATGAAATCTTGTGCTGGAGTCACCGAGAGAACACAAAACTGATTGTTGTGTTGGACTGTGATTAAATTCCCTGAGCGAGCAGAGTAAGTGCTGTGATTAGATTCACTGGTAGTGCATAAAAGTAATGTGATAACTCACTGAGACTTAAAAAAAAGCGATTGAAATCGATGGACATCAGGAATAGTTGTGATTAAATTGACTGAGAGCGCTAATAAAGCGCTGTGATTAAATTCACTGAGAGCGCAAAGGAAGCGCTGTGATTAAATTCACTGAGAGTGTGTAAATGCACTGTGATTAAATTCACTGAGCCATACATAATCGATTGAAATCGAAAGACACCAGTAGCAGTGGTGATTCACTGAGAGCGCACAGTAAGCGCTGTGATTAAATTCACTGAGAGCGTAAAGGAAGCGCTGTGATTCAATTCACTGAGAGTGCCAAAATGCACTGTGATTAAATTCACTGAGTTCGGAAACAGTGATTGAATTCACTAGACATCAAAAGCAGTTGTGAACTGATTCACTGAGAGTGAAAAGAACTGATTCACTGAGAGTGAAAAAATGCACGGTGATTAAATTCACTTAAAAAAACAGGAATTGAATTGACTGGACACCAGAATCAGTTGTAACTGAATTTAATAAGAAAACAGCCTAAGTAACAACCAAACGTTTAACGCTCCAAATGCATTGCGGTAGGTGATATGGTTCGGTGATGGTACTATGTGCCCAGTTTGGCGATATATAAGACTCTATGTGCTTGTTGGTTACCTGAGAATGATTAAATTTCTAGAAAAAAAAAAAAATGATTTTAGGTTGAACCGGCAATCCTTTAATCTATGGAGACATTGCAGCACTGTTTGGCAAGGCATAAGTAGATGTTATTTATTGAGAACACACAAGAATCGTTGCAGGTAATATCACTAATATAGCCATGGTAAAATTTAATTCACAAGTTAAAAAAAAGGAACCTGTGATAACATTCATCAAAAGAGCACGAAAAACTCTGTTATAATATTTATGAGGATTGTAATAAAATGTTAATCAATTCCTTACACGCGCATTAAACAGTTAAGGTTGTTACCATTTAGGTAGTTTACCCTATATGGCCTAACGAAGCAAGGAGAGTGAGTGGTAGGGTAACTCACTATACTACTGTTCGCAATGAACGATATGAGCAATAGTTGTATTTTAGCACATTACGAACCAAACTTATTGTTTGTGATGTCCAATAGTAGCCATAAGCATAAATCCAATAAGAATTTCACAATACCGTATTATATGTAGTTAATTATATATTTTCTCAAGACTCTGAATGGATTCAATCAATGAATAGGAGGCTTCTAGTACTCTGCAATTAAACGGTCGTTTTGAAGAACAGGAAACGAATTTTGTATAACACTTACATTTATACACCACATACAAAATACATTGAAACTGGATATAAGATTTGGGTATAGTAGTGGGTGTATGAAGGGGTCTAGAGTGGGTTCATGGAGATCAAAAAGCTAGGAAGCAATTCTTTATCAAACGTGAGCTCAAGCAGTCAACATCTCAAAATCCTAAAGTTATCCCTCAGTTATCCCTAACAAGTGATAAGTTCGGTTAAGCTTAAAAATAAGCTAAGGCATCTTCCAAGTTCTGCACTTGTTATCAAGAAGATTCAGGTAACCAACCATACAACAGTGAAATCTCCCACATGGCCCCTCTAAGACCCTCTGCCCCTACAACAGGACCCATTTGGTTTGTGCCACGTTTTGGCCTAACCACTAAGCCCCAGCGCGGAAATCAACCGTAGGCTACTCTCATTGTCCACATCACGGACAACAGTGTTCCGCTAAAATATTCACCGGGAGCCATCATCAAGTTCTGCGTGCTAGTTCCTGAAGAGGAGATTCATCGCCTTGTGCCCCAAGAGAACCACATGGTTGTGCCCTCCCCCGTCGACGGTACCCTAACAGCATTGCCCGTTCATCCCATCAGTTCCAGTCAAGGCCGGCCCAACGTAACACACTCCCACACACATACACCCAACACAGCGTGAGTAGAATAAACGTTAAAAAGTGAAAAGACCGTGTTAAGTGATTTTGCGACCTGATCAGCTTTCCCCAGTACCCCCTATTGTCAATTAGCCGACCCCGAGAAAAGAGGCGGGTGTAGCCCACCCCAGACAGCTTCCGTGGCTTAGACCAGAAGCTAGGGGATAGCGTGTGATCGTGCCCCTCTGGCCACGCCACTCAGTCCAGGGATTGTTCAGGAGTAACAATTGGCGCCCATCTTAAAACGACAATACTGATCAGAGCGCAAAAGCATAGTAAAGCAGAGTGATTCCAGGGATCAAGGTTAGGGTTAACTCAAATTGCTTTGTTTGGTGCCATAGAAGGTGAATTATCAACGTGGTTAATGCAATGCATGCTACCTCACCACATTCTTGTGATTCTAGCGTTGCTTACTAGTGCGCGTACCCTCTCAAAAGAGAAGATTTATCGTTAATGGTCAACTAAATATCGGGAGTAGTTCGATACGATAGATTACGGTTTAGTTTTATTTTTATTTTTAAATGGGTCTTGATTCTTCCATAATATCGAAACACATTTGTATTTTGTACTAAAAGTAATCTTAGTTTATTAGTTTATTTTTCATTTGAATTCTAGTGCAATATTTATTTAAAATGGATTTGCAAAGTATGTATAAGAACATAGATGTATCCCACCTTTCGGTGGATGAAGTAGAGCATGAGTTGCTGATACGGAATATTCTATTTGATTTGGACGAGCATGAGAGTAAAAAGAGAAGAAAGTTAAAAGATCGCATGCGCGATGAACGTGAGAAAGACTCTGTTGTTCACTCAGTGACTTGGAGAGATGCAATTGAGGAGATGTCGATCATCAACTCGAAGCTCTTGATTATTGAGGGATTGCTAGCCAATCCTAAGTGTGATGTACGGCAGAGAGAAAAACTGAGAACCCGCCTAATCCACTACAGAGTAAGAATTTTTTCGCTTTTTCGTGCACCACAGGCTCGTAAACATCAGGGCGAGGTAACGCAGTTAGGTAGGAAAGTGTCAGACATAGTTGATAAATACTTTCCCAACTGTGCTTCTGTTGCTGGCGAGAGCCACAAAGCACCAGAAAAGCTTGAGCAGGATTTGAGTCTCGCGATTGAAGATGTGCGTAGCGAGTTAGAAATGTTGAACGAAACCGCTTGCGGAAAAGATCTTAGGGTGACAGAAGAAGAGGCAAGCGGTGGAGTAATGCCCACATTGGAAACTAAGCGTATGATTATGGAAAAATCAGTACAGAGGTCGAAAGAAATTTTAGATAGGTTGTGAGATTATGAGAAAGGGAAGGAGGAAAATTTGGGAGATTTGGTTAAACACTTCAAGGATTTCGTGATTGCTACGACAAAACAAGAGGAAGATAGGAGGAAAAGGGAAATAGAGGTAGAAGAAAAACGAATGAAACAGGCTGCAGACGGCATAGAGAGAAAGAAAAGATTGGAAAAGCTGTTGGTAGATTTAAATGAGAAAATTAGAATTGAGCCGACAGTGATTCCCAAGCAGGAAAGCGATTTTAATCGAGTGCGAAAGGAACGAGAAATATCGGACAAGAATAAGGTAGATTTTAGAACAAAACAGGGATTGCTAAAATCTGACTCAGATGATCAGTTTGAAACTCCGTCTGGCAGTGCCGACGAACGGCCCCAGCTCAAATCCAAATTTAGAAAAAGCAACAGAGAGGGACGGGTTTCACCATCTCGTAAGTTCAGAAAACCATCAAGGAAAATGAGTGACTCATCAGAGTTCTCAGACAAATCATTCGAGAGTTCTTTGTCCTTTCGGTTCAGCCAAACCAGCTCTGCAGATTCAGAAGAATCTCGGAGAATTCAGGGCCAAGTCAGAGAGTTTAGGCATAGAGCTAGGAGAGAACCTCAGAGACCCTTGAAACGCATCCCGATATCGGAATGGAGAATAAAATATGATGGAAAGGACGGGGGTAGAAAATTGGCAGAATTTTTAAAAGAAGTGAAGATGAGACGAAGGGCAGAGAGCATCTCCGATCGGGAGCTCTTTAGGGGGGCGATTCATCTCTTTGTGGGCAGAGCCAAAGACTGGTTCATTGAGGGCATGGAAAATCGAGATTTCAGGAACTGGAATGAACTGAAGTCCGAATTAAAACGAGAGTTCCTTCCGCCAGATCTCGACTTTCAGCTCGAGATACAGGCAACAAATCGTCGGCAAGCTCGTGGAGAGAAATTTGTTGACTATCTCCACGACATGTTGAAAATTTTTCAGTCAATGACTCGCCCATTGCCAGAAAGAAGAAGATTTGAGATAATTTGGAGGAATATGCGATTTGATTACAAAAACGCCATGACTGGTGCTGGAATCAGATCCATTTCCAAATTGAAAAGATATGGTAGAATTGTCGACGAAAATAATTGGAGCATGTTCCAAAAATCGCTCGACAATACCAATAAGCTTCGATCTAGTCAGTTGAATGAAATTTCAACTGGCAGTAAACCAAAGATGACCAAACAAAAAAATAAGACAAAACCAACAGAACAAAATCCCAAACAGGAGAAACAGGTAGAAGGAAGGAGCCATGCTAAACCGTCGGAACCGCCACAGGCCATGGAGGGTACTTCACAAGGCACATTGCGTGAGTTGGCTAGCCAATATAAGCGCCCACCAATCGGCATGTGCTACAATTGCCGACAAAGGGGACATCACTACCCTGAATGTGAAGAACCCAAGAGAAAGTTTTGTCGAATTTGTGGCTTTCTAGACGTTCTCACAAAAACTTGTCCGGCTTGTCCAAAAAACTCAGAGAGTTCAGCTTAAGGGAGGAAGCTGAAATCTACTCTCCACAAACTCCCACATTCAGCGATTTAAAAGAACATGGGTTCGAATCCATGGATGATGATGATTACGAATCTGATTCCATTGACGAACTACTAATCCACCTAGAAGGAGATGCACGTCCCTTTGTAGAAGTTGAAATTCTCAACAAAAAGTTAGTTGGACTGTTGGATAGTGGTGCCCAAAGGACGATTCTTGGCAAGGGATCTGAATACCTAATTAAAAATCTGAGACTGAAAGTATTTCAGACATCAACCACAGCGAAAACAGCTTCTGGAACTCCCATCAAAATCCAAGGCTATGTGAACTTGCCAATTACGTTTAATGAAGAAACTCATATTGTCACTGCTCTAATTGCACCCGAAGTTAGACACAGACTGATTTTGGGATACGAGGATTTTTGGCGAGTCTTCAATCTTGAACCAACTGTTCAAAATCGGAGAATGAGTTACGAGGAGAACTCTCTTGATAGCGATATCGAAGTTGACGAAATAAGTGAGGATTCTTTATCCCCAGAGCAGTTGGATAAGTTGGAGGAGGTGAAGGGAATGTTCAAGGGTGCAGTGGAAGGGGAAAAGCTCAATATCACTCACATGATATCTCACAAAATAGAAATAAAGGAGGAATACAATAACTCTCCTCCTGTAAGAATCAACCCGTACCCTACGTCGCCAGAGCTCCAGTCTAAAATTAACAGGGAATTAGATAAAATGTTGGCACAACAGGTAATAGAACGTAGTAGGAGTGACTGGTCGCTAAGCACAGTGCCAGTTTTGAAGCCAACAGGCGAAGTGCGCTTGTGCTTAGATGCACGACGATTGAATGATCGGACTAAGCGTGATGCTTACCCTCTACCTCACCAGGACCGTATACTTAGCAGATTGGGACCATGTAGATATTTGACAACGATCGACCTATCTAAGGCTTTCCTGCAAATACCACTTGATCCCAATTCGCGCAGGTATACGGCCTTCTCGGTGTTGGGTAGAGGGCTTTTTCAATTTACCCGACTGCCCTTCGGGCTTGTTAACAGCCCTGCAACACTCGCTAGACTGATGGATGAAGTGTTGGGTTTCGGTGAGTTAGAGCCCAATGTATTCGTCTATCTCGACGACATTGTCGTCGTGAGTAATACATTTGACGCTCACGTCGAAAGCCTTCGGGAAGTTGCGAAACGACTACGAAATGCGAACCTCTCTATTAACCTAGACAAATCAAGGTTTTGTGTCAAGGAACTCCCCTACCTTGGATACATTATCTCACGAGAGGGATTGAGTCCCAATCCCGAGAGAGTAGAGGCCATTATAAATTACGAGCGACCTAAATCTATTCGGTCATTACGACGTTTTTTAGGCATGGCCAATTATTATAGGAGATTTATTTCCAATTTTAGTGAGCTGACTGCACCACTCACCAATCTCCTACGAAATAAACCAAAATCAATCAAGTGGTCAGACGTAGCAGAACAGGCATTTAATAACATCAAAGAACGTTTGATTTCTGCCCCAGTTTTGTCGAACCCCAATTTCAACATGCCATTTGTCATTCAAACGGATGCTTCCGATAGTGCAATTGCAGCTATCCTCACTCAAGAACATGAGGATGGTGAACGGGTGGTAGCATACTTCTCTCAGAAGTTATCACCCGCTCAACAAAGCTATGCAGCGTCTGAGAAGGAAGGCCTGGCCGTCCTCTCAGCAATAGACAAATTTAGACCATACATTGAGGGTACTCATTTTATCGTCGTCACAGATGCCTCAGCATTAACCCACATAATGCATGGGAAATGGAGATCATCCTCGAGATTATGTCGTTGGAGTATTGATCTGCAAGGCTTCGACATGGAGATTCGACACAGGCGTGGGAGAGACAATGTGATTCCAGATGCACTCTCTCGTGCAGTTGAGCTTGTTGATGTGGATCCTAATACTCAAAAAGACACATGGTACCTCTCAACTCTAAATGCTGTGCGAGAGTCTCCAGACGATCACCCAGATTATCGCATAGACAACGATAAGTTGTATAAGTACGTTCCCAACAAAACTGACACTCTTGACTACAAATACGAGTGGAAGCAATGTATCCCCGAATCCAATCGAGAGAGATTGATGCGCGAGGAACATGAACGAAATCTTCATATCGGATATGAGAAGTTGGTGGAAAGAATGAGGCAAAAACTTTATTGGCCAAGAATGGCTACCACCGTTCGTAAGTTCGTAGAGCGGTGTTCGATTTGTAAGGAGTGCAAACCTTCGGCCACTTCCCAACACCCAGAGATGGGTAAGCAAAGGCTCACCTCCAAACCATTCCAAATTGTTGCTTTGGACTTTATACAGTCGTTGCCACGAAGTCGTGCAGGAAACTGTCATCTTTTTGTTATGCTAGACATGTATTCAAAATGGACGATTTTGGTACCCATGAGAAAAATTTCCACTGATCTAGTCATTAAAACATTGGAAGAGCTATGGTTTCGCCGCTATTCCGTACCAGAAATACTAATTAGCGATAATGCGAGCACCTTCGTAAGCAAGAAATTCAAGGAATTTCTCGATCGCTACAGGGTTGTCCACTGGACCAATGCCAGACACCACAGTCAGGCCAACCCTGTAGAACGGCTAAATAGAAGCATCGAAACATGCATTCGAACATATGTGCGCTCAGACCAGAGAACATGGGATACGAAGATCTCAGATGTCGAATTCACTATAAATAACACCATTCATTCGTCCACAGGGTTTTCCCCTTACAGAATACTTTTCGGTCATGAAATAGTAGCTAGTGGCGACGATCATCGTTTAGATGTAGTAACTAGCGAACTCTCAAAGACCGAGAGATTGGAGAAAAAACTGAATATTGACAAAACCATCCAAGAAATGGTAGTCAAAAATTTGCAGAAAGCTCATGAGAAAAGCGCAAAAAGTTACAATTTTCGGTTTCGACAACCTGCTCCAACTTACAGCATAGGTCAGAAAGTCTACCGACGAAGTTTTACCCAATCGTCAGCGGGAGACTCATTCAATGCGAAATTGGGGCCGGTATATATTCCATGCACCATTGTGTCCAAAAGAGGGACCAATTCTTATGAGCTAATGGACGAAGCAGGAAAGAACTTAGGTGTTTTCTCCGCTTCGGATTTGAAACCTGGTGTTCCAAACGATTAGAATATAGTTTGTAGTTGGTAATATGTTTGAATATTTATAGTATCATAGTAGAATGTAGGTCTAGTTAGTCTTCGTCAAAGTCAAAGTCTGAGTCAAGGTCAAAGTTCTAGTCTTCGTGAAACTGATGGAGTCAAATGTATTGTCCTGTATTTGTACTGGTTCGTAGTCACTCATCATAATAGGTAGTAGCGTTCCTGTTTTAGTAATAATAGCACTTTTGAGGATATGACCGATTCAAGAACACAAGACTAATAAGTGGAAAAATCCCAAAGATGCATAGCAGACCTTTTGAAACGTTTCTTCTGCGTTATTACTGAGCATGATCGTCCAACAATCCAATAAGATATCCTCAGCGTTGTCCAGTAGATTTCAAATGATCACTGTGTCGATAGTTCGTATATTTTCAATATTAAGCGCGTTTCTACACCAGCTACTTACCATGTCATGCCACATTTGAAGACTAACTTCGTCAGATGGAATTCACATTAGATTATCAAAGAGAAGGATTGATTCTCCCTCTGAACATTGAGAGTGTTTAGATAGCTGGGAGAGATTATAGACCTATTTAAAGCAGATTCGAGTATGCGGTCGTTTAATAGTCTTTCATTTGTGAAATGAAATGAATTATTTGGTTGATCAATGCATAAATATTCCCTATTGCGAAAAATTCCGGAAGCATACAAAGTTGCGTCTCAAACCTGGGTGGCACTAGATATATGAGAATACGGATTTAATAAATTAATATCAAAATTATTAATTTATTTGGAGGGAGTATGGGGTAGTGTTACCATTTAGGTAGTTTACCCTATATGGCCTAACGAAGCAAGGAGAGTGAGTGGTAGGGTAACTCACTATACTACTGTTCGCAATGAACGATATGAGCAATAGTTGTATTTTAGCACATTACGAACCAAACTTATTGTTTGTGATGTCCAATAGTAGCCATAAGCATAAATCCAATAAGAATTTCACAATACCGTATTATATGTAGTTAATTATATATTTTCTCAAGACTCTGAATGGATTCAATCAATGAATAGGAGGCTTCTAGTACTCTGCAATTAAACGGTCGTTTTGAAGAACAGGAAACGAATTTTGTATAACACTTACATTTATACACCACATACAAAATACATTGAAACTGGATATAAGATTTGGGTATAGTAGTGGGTGTATGAAGGGGTCTAGAGTGGGTTCATGGAGATCAAAAAGCTAGGAAGCAATTCTTTATCAAACGTGAGCTCAAGCAGTCAACATCTCAAAATCCTAAAGTTATCCCTCAGTTATCCCTAACAAGTGATAAGTTCGGTTAAGCTTAAAAATAAGCTAAGGCATCTTCCAAGTT
The DNA here is from genome assembly GCF_002204515.2 of Aedes aegypti. Lineage (NCBI taxonomy): Eukaryota > Metazoa > Arthropoda > Insecta > Diptera > Culicidae > Aedes > Aedes aegypti. The sequence continues at coordinate 27,324,744 of NC_035108.1, read as the reverse complement.
CTGCACTTGTTATCAAGAAGATTCAGGTAACCAACCATACAACAGTGAAATCTCCCACATGGCCCCTCTAAGACCCTCTGCCCCTACAACAGGACCCATTTGGTTTGTGCCACGTTTTGGCCTAACCACTAAGCCCCAGCGCGGAAATCAACCGTAGGCTACTCTCATTGTCCACATCACGGACAACAGTGTTCCGCTAAAATATTCACCGGGAGCCATCATCAAGTTCTGCGTGCTAGTTCCTGAAGAGGAGATTCATCGCCTTGTGCCCCAAGAGAACCACATGGTTGTGCCCTCCCCCGTCGACGGTACCCTAACAGCATTGCCCGTTCATCCCATCAGTTCCAGTCAAGGCCGGCCCAACGTAACACACTCCCACACACATACACCCAACACAGCGTGAGTAGAATAAACGTTAAAAAGTGAAAAGACCGTGTTAAGTGATTTTGCGACCTGATCAGCTTTCCCCAGTACCCCCTATTGTCAATTAGCCGACCCCGAGAAAAGAGGCGGGTGTAGCCCACCCCAGACAGCTTCCGTGGCTTAGACCAGAAGCTAGGGGATAGCGTGTGATCGTGCCCCTCTGGCCACGCCACTCAGTCCAGGGATTGTTCAGGAGTAACAAGGTCTATGAAGCATGTTTCATTTGTTATAATAAATTTTATTGAAAGTTCGAGAAACACTTTTTAATTATTGTAGATTTACAGAAAGCAATGCGGAAGCAAGAAGGCCCAATTTCTGTACAAATAATAATAACACAATCCATTCGACGAGGTTATTCAACGCATATTTGAATAGTGAAAAAAAATTGGCAATTAAATGGGAAAAAATGCATAGATAGTTATCGTGTTGTATAAAGCATATTCTGGTGTCTAACAAGACACTTTGATTTAATTGGTTACTGAATTTTCTTCTGTTAAAGCAATCGGTTAAACAATACTTCTTAGATTCAATAAAATCAACGAGTTATAAATATTACAGGCGCAATGAAAGCTTTACGGAACAGCCTGAACCTGAAGTTTTCGGAGAAATTGTAAAACAAATATTCATTCAAATATTTAGCGTACAACTAAAAAAAAAACAACAATTATAAAAAAAAATTGCTGCACGTGGCGTTTGCACTGCTGGTCAGTAAGTTATGACCATCTTGGTGTTTAAAACAATACAATATGTGCGGTAGCGATCAACGCGTAGTCCTGAGTAAATAACATAGAAAGTACGCATGAGAACACTAAACTAAGTACCAGGCTCTGTCCCAGTAAGAACATAAGCCCAGAAATAGAAAGAAGGTTTGAAATGAATGAAATGGAATTGTATGTACTTCACGAAGACTGACAAACGTAACATTTCTCTATACTCTTAACAATAAGGAAAATATCTGTGGACGTAATTCACGTTATGACTGAATGGCGCATGATGTAAGTGATGGAACGACATAAAAACGTGTTTTTGAAGATGTATTGAACAAAAAATGTAATTTTACATAACAAAGGACACGAAAACGATAGCACAGTGATCGACATTCACCAAATCAGACACTTACGTATTAGAAATATAATACAAATTTACGTCATTTGGTTCGCTTCTTTTATGTGCATTCAAAAATACGTAAAATCACATGATTTTTTGGGAGTGTGTAGGTATGTGTAAATTAGCATCGCTCTCGATTCCCGACGGCAGTACGACTTGATAAATCTCATGGGCAGCCGAAATAATCCACCAATTAATCATATAAACAACGACTGGTTGCTCATTATAATCACCTGCTTATGATCAGATCTTTAATTGAAGTTAGGAAAAAAAAAAATGTTGTTAATATACCTTAAATCATAGCAAATAAACATCTATCCAGAGTTAGTAACTCTGAACAAACCAGGTTCCAGGGTGCTTATTTTGACAATTGTATGACAGGTTGGACATCGTCCTGTAGACATCGAGCCCGAAACCGGTCGACGGAAAAGGTAAATTTTAAATCCTTTTTATGTTTGTAAGAACAATAAGTGTTGTGTCCAGTCTCGCGTCGAGTATTGTAAATGTGTGTTTCTGCTCATCTGCTATTAAAAATTAACGCAGAATACTTAACCATAATCATGAAACTGAATACATAAAAAAGCGGTCAGAGTAATTAAACAAATACAGAAGTAACAGGCCATAAGTTTACACTCCCAAAATGAATTGTTTTAACTTATATAAGAATGCAATGAGCCAGAAAAAGAAAAAAAAAATACTAGTTTATTTATTTAGTGGTTTTATTGTGGTAAACTAGAACGTTATTGCAGTATAAGGGAAGAAAATATCACCAACAAATGAAATAAGTTTTTGCTTTGCAGTTTAAAAATTATTCAAAAAAATTATATATACGATATAGAAAAGATATTGGTAAGAACAAGGATAGTGGAATAACTAAATTATAAATTGCAGGAATAATTCCAATGGACGGTACAGAAGGATCACAATGCAATGGAAATTAATGCGCCTCCGATGTGCTTGAGATTTATTTCATTGATATTTTTGACTTTCTAGACATAATGGATGCTATTTTTGCTACTAGTTAATTGGATGCAGTACATATGAAAGAAGCACAATATTATAGCAAAATGATGTTTGGTGGAAAAAAGGGAGAGGTAGCTGGTACATGTGCATCTTATAATAGTCGAGAGTATAAAAATAATAATAATTAAATAAATGGTCACAATCATTTGAATATTTTAGAGGTGAATATTTGCTGATTCGAAGAACTTCACGGAGCCTAACGTCTAATGATGAACGAATATGTACTGTAACTTCAATATAATAATTTGTACTAAATCGTTGGTTGACTATAACTAATTTGTGTAATGTCTTAGAGTTAACATTATCTTGTAATTCAAACAATTTAAGCCAATGGACCAATTAAGATTAAAGAAAAGGGGATGTGGTGATGAGCGCTCTACTCATTCACAGTCATATACATTATACCCTTCATACAGTACACACCGAATAGTGCCATACCTAGCACATGCTCTGTACAGCAGCATTCAGTCTGGTATACACGCTCGATCTATGAACACGCGGTTACCACAGATGGTTAAACAGAACTCGAGCTATTCTTGAGCTGATAAATACAGCCCATACCTCGTTGATTCCTGTTAAAGTGAATTCGATTGTTGGACATGTAGAAATAATAATAATTTGTAAGAACGGACTCTTTTAAAACATGTTACACAAAACCGAGCTCTGCTGGACCAACACATCTGTGAGTATGAGTAATTATCACACATGCTAATATATCGATTTTGTGCTGATTCATGTTTCAATTTCACAAATTTTATGACACATTGAGATGCCTGCGCAAAAATTTCATTACACTGTAGGTGTGGATGAGTGTCCTTAAAATGTTTCAGCTCACACGAAATTTGAAAGAATTTCATACAATACGTGTTATGAGGGATGTGTTGGTCCAGAAGAGCTAATTTTTTTGCGAATTGCGAATTTCTTCGTTTAAGCGTGGAAGAAATAAAAAAGTGTCATCAGGAATTTACTACTTGCGGGCCCCTTCACCCTTGACATCAACATTCAAAATCTGTTCGCGGGCATTAACATTCAAAATCTGTTATAAATTTCTCTAAGCAAGCTTGCAATTCACTAATATAAAAAATGCGTTTACAACATATGATATTCATTGAAGATTTGCCATTCGCTTCTTGTTTGGGCTTGGTAAAAATAGTATAAAATTCTAATTCATTTCAGAATTATGATTAGAATTATTTTTTTATCAGAAACAATTGGCCTGAGAAAATGTTGTGGGGATAAAATATAACAAAAAATTCTATGCTGATGACCATGGAACGAAATGTTGAACAATTGATAAATTCATTTTTATGTCTATAAAATCTGTGACCGTTCAAAATTTAAACTGTGATTCATTCAAATATTGGCTCGATCCCATCGTATAAACAAGGGTCAAATTTTTTTAACACTGAAATTTTCCATAACAAATTCAACGATTACTTACCGTCGTAAAATATTGCTTCATAGAACAAACTGGAATTTAGCAGAATCAGTATAAGCCCAACAAATTAGAATGCGCAGCAAAAAATCTGATTTCCGTATACCCCTAATAGAAATGCTTTGGTTTATGACCAAAAAAATTATTAAAAAGTTAAAAGTCGTTTGAAATGGTAAAAAAAATCGTAAGAATGTTTCTTATCATATCATTAAACCGGGAATATTTTTGAAATACCGGGAAAAAATCGGGAGAAAACCGGGAATTTAAAACTGACTTTTCACTGGCCACCCTGTCAAATAGATGTTTGGTTCTCCAGATCCGTGTTCTTGAAAATTTGAACTTTGGCTTCGATTCATCTTCACCTTAAGGTGACACGGGAAACCGTGTTGTTTTCCCTATCTTTCGTCTCACTCTAACAATTATCATCAAAACTTTGTGGAAGCAAATCTCGAGTTTTAGTGAACCGATGAAGCTGAAAATTTATCGGGTTGTGCACTACATACATAGACTATTAGTGATACATTTTCGCATCGATATATGGAGTGGTTCTTAGAATTTGCTTCTTGAAATGGATAGGGTGATTGTGATAACGTCCCGTGCGGCCTTAGTTTTACGCCATCGATCAAACCATCGGCTAGCCGCCGAATGCTCTTGATGTTCAAATGGCCCAACCTTCGATGCCAGAACTCCAGACTAACAGCTACCGCGCTGTTCGTGTCCTGTCGATGCTGTTCCAGCTTGAAAATGTTGTTGTCATGGACACCAGTTGTTATGATGGCACCGTCCACATCAACCACTCTGCATCCGTCGTTGGTAAAATATACGGTGTGCCCCTTATTAACTCTTTCGGGGGATCGGTTTTCTAATGTGCTTCTAATTTGCTCATTCCTTTCCTAGTGACTAGTGCCGAATCAGCGTGCGGATCCTGGATTTCTTGCAGCAGCTTCTTTTATTTGGCATAAGCTCTCTTAAGTTTGCTATGGACCGATGCACGAGTTCACTAATTTGACTTTTGAGCGGTGCCGAATTCACTTGTTACCATGGTCACATAAATAACACGGCACCGCTCAAACGTCAAATAGTGAACTCGTGCATTGCTCCATGGACCTATGCACGGGTTCACTATTTGACGTTTGAGCGGTGCCGAATTCACTTGTTACCATGGTCACATAAATAACACGGCACCGCTCAAACGTCAAATAGTGAACTCGTGCATTGCTCCATGGACCTATGCACGGGTTCACTATTTGACGTTTGAGCGGTGCCGTGTTATTTATGTGACCATGGAAACCAGTGAATTCGGCACCGCTCAAACGTCAAATTTATCAACTCGTGCATTGTTCCATATATACATTCGTTTGGTAGATCTCGATCGTGACGGACCTGTATTTTTTTTCGGAGTGAAGAAAAACGTGTCTCGGACGCCATTTTGATTTCTCGAAAAATCCACGAAACGATTGTGAAAAAGCGAATTTAATACCTCCGAAGTTTCTCAATTCAACGTGAAATACATTTTTTGTTGGAAGTGAGAAAAAACTACATTGTGTGATTGAGTTTCTAGTGCCGAAAAGTGTGAAATAGGAGAAGCGGGGACCTAACCTCGTAGGATGACGGAGCCTCCTGACAAAAGTCGAAATGCGGAACAGCAACAGAAAGTCTACACCATCTACGAGTATCACCAACAGGATGTGTTCCCGTACAGGGTGATCGTTCAACTCGCAGACGACAACAAGGGAGAACTAAGGATCAACAAACTTACCCTCGGAAGACTGGTCAGCAAGCAGAACGACTACAAGAACAGCATCTACAACATGCGCGCGCTGAATCGAAACAAAATCCTTGTCTTCCTGAAGGATTATCAGACTGCGAACAGCCTTCAATCGGATCCCATGCTGAAGAACAACAACAACTACAAGGCGTACATCCCGCGCAGCTTCGTGTCGGTGTCTGGAGTTGTGGCTGGAGTCCCTACCGACATGGACCTGGAAGAGATCAAGCAAAACATCAGCAGCAATTTCCCCATCCTAGAGATCAACAGATTGCACCGATACGAAGCAGGTAATAAAATCCCGACAAACAGAATCAGTATTGTGTTCCGCGCCAGCAAACTTCCGACCTATTCGGCTGTTTTGCTGCATAAACTCGATCAGACCGTTCATCAACAAACCCGTACTGTGTCTGAATTGCCTGCGATACAACCATAAGACGGAGAGTTGTCGGTCGAAAAAGAGATGTGAAAACTGTTCACTGCAGCACGAAGGGCTCGATACCGGCCAATGCCAAAACAGATCGAATTGTCTCTACTGCAGAAACAACGATGAGCACAGAACAACCGACCAAAACTGCCCAGAACGGATACGCCAGAAAAACATCAAGAGCATAATGGCGAAGACAACACTCACATATATGGAAGCAAGAGAACAAAATCCTACGTTTACGCAGAACCGGTATAAAATCCTGGAGAACGCTGACGAATTTCCGACGATTCCCGAAAGCTATGCCAAAATGACAAGCGGAGTCAACGCGCACCAGTACAAGCCACAGAAGGCAAAGCGTCCCATCGAGCAAGTCAACATTACAGAACAGGTGACGGTTTATGCGGATAAAAAGAAGAAGATGGATGATGGTGAAGAACAACGTAATGGAGTGGCGCTCTTCAACAAATACCGAGTCGATGATTTTGAGAAGTTCGAGCTACAGCAGAAGCACAAAAATCAGCAGCAGCAAATTGGCAACGATGGGGATGGCAATACAGCATCTACGAGCGGAGCGGTCTGAAAGGTATGATTAGTCTATGGATGTCAACGACAAAATGTAAGTAGAAATCTCGCATAATTTCTGATCTCGCCCTAAAAGCCATTGGTAACCATGTGTGTAGCTCGTTGTTTTTGAGCATTTGAATGGATTTACACGTAATTTAACAACGCTATGGTGAAGAAAGGATCATTCTCTACCTGCCAGTGATGTGGGTTTGGATGTTTATTAATTCATTTGCTCAGAAACACCGAGCTACACACGCGGTTACCAATGGCTTTTAGGGCGTTATCCCAAATTATGCGAGAAATGACAAAACATTTCTTGAAATTTCTACAATTAAATATACAGAGCCTTGAAAAACATAAAGATGAACTAGCTAGAACACTAATAAAAGAGAGTTGGACAAAAAAATAATACGAAAAGCTTAAATATAAAGTGCCAGGGTACTTCACATATCTTGACTCCAGGGATGATGGATACGGTGGTGCCGGTTTGATTATCGACAGAAACATTAGGACGTGTGAAGGAGAGATTGCGAGTTATCCGAAGATTCAGGTTATTGCGCGAAAAATAGTGAACATGGATATTGTAATGGTTTCAATATACGTCGCTCCAAATGTGTTTCACCTTGACCTAAAAGATAAGCTTAAAATATATTTTTTGTAAATTAGCACATTATCCTAAAGTGTTGGTGGGAGGTGACTCTAATTGTCACCACACTTCCTGGGATCCCAGACACTCGGATAATAAAGGAACAGCTTTATTTGAACTTATAAACGAGGAAATGTTATCCTGATAAACGACGGCCAACCAACATTCGTTCCGGCAGAGTTGGGAAAAACGCCATCTACTATAGACTTGGTACTAGTGAAGAAAAAGGAAGCATCAAAACAACGATTTGAAGAATTTGTGAGGAGCTTTGACCCCCGACCAAAGAAGTTTGGCAGGAACTGAGATGTTTGAATGGTAGGAAGCAGAAGGTCAATAATGTGATAGTTCATGACTACCCACCGATGGCTCGGGTTTTCCTAGACAAGCATTCCCCGCAGGAAGACTATCTTAATTATAGACCATGTACCTACCAACATATGATATCATAACGCCTTCGTTCTGGGAAACATCTCTTGTGTCCAAAAAGATTTCGTCACCCGGTCCTGATGGGATTTCCTACAGTCTGTTGAGAAGCTTGAGCCCCGAAGTTCGAGATAGCATCATTCGGGATATGAATCACATGTGGCGAACGTGTTCACTAGCTGAGGAAATAAGAACCACAAAAATTGTTGCTATCCCTAAGGCCGGTAAGAATCCGGAAACCGTAGAAGGAACCCGGCCAATTTCGCTGATTAATTGCGGCCTGAAGAGATAGATAAGCTACAATATCATTTGGAGAAGCAAGCGTTTCTGCCAGACTTGTCGTTTGGTTTCCGTAAGCGAATGTCCACGGTAAGTTGCTTGGAGTTTGTGACTAATAAGATTATGCAGATTAGACGAATGAACCACATTGCAGCAGTTGTGTTCATCGATTTGTCCAATGCGTTCAACGCTGTGAAGGTAGAAGTACTGGAACAAACACTGTTGTCTAGCGGAATCCCTCCGGAATTCTCCTGCTGGATGATTGCTTTTTTGGTTAATAGACCTGTACATTTACGTGTAGGTAATGACACTATGATTCGCTATGTGAGTCAAGGACTATCGCAAGGAGATGTTCTCTCGCCCACAATGTTCAACATATACACTGCAGCTCTACACAGCATATAAGTAGAAGGCGTGGTGTTAGTGCAATATGCAGATGATTTTGCCATGATTATTGAAGGACGTAGCATCGAGGAAGTAGAGGCAAGAGGACAACGTTTCATGAACATCTTTGTGGAAAAGGCCAGAGATCTATATTTTACGGTAAATGCTCAAAAAACAATGGCGATAATTCAGTCCCAAAGATCTCAACATTTCCATTGAGAATAACAAAATCGAAACTGTTAGGATGCACATGTACCTAGGTTTATTGCTAGACAAAAATCTAAGGTATGGGCCACATATCCGTGAACTTACCCACAGATTAACGGATAGGCTAAACATGGTGAAGGTAATCAGGACTCAAGCACGGAAGTCACCCCGAAATTCTAGGGCTGGTGTACAACGCACTTTTCAGAGGATTCCTAGAATATGGTGCTAGCATCTATGGGTCAGCTAATCCTAACAATCTGGACAAATTAGAAAAGATAAACAACGCGTGTCTAAGACGAATAACTGGCTGCACAAAAACGACTCCACTAAATACGCTCCAAGCCATATCGGCCCAACATCCGCTCCGTTTCAGGAGGATCAAGGTAATCGGTAGACAGGTAGTTAAACACTGCTACGAAAGCACTCCAGTTTGGGAGCAACTAACACGTCTAAACACATTTGAAGAAAATAAACTGTCGATGGTAGAAAGGACCTATCGGCAACATGAGAATATTTTGAAAGATATGTAGAAATAGAATGTCAACTCGGGGATGTGTTTATACGTACAGCTTTAGACAGGAATTTATGGCCTAAAAAGACACTTACATTACTTTACTTTTGCTGGCTCTACGTCATTAAAGACATGACCTGCGCCACAATGTTACGCCAACTAACTCGGTCCATGGTTGCTAACCTCCAATTTTTCGATCGCCCCACACTTCCAAGATCCTGCTCCACTTGGTCAAACCACCTAGCTCGTTGCGTTCCGCTTCGTCTTGTACCGGCTGGATTTGAGGTGAACACCATTTTTGCGGGATTGTTGTCCGGCATTCTCACAACGTGTCCCGCCCATCGTACCCTTCCAGCTTTGGCGACCTTCTGGATACTGGGTTCACCGTAGAGTTGCGCAAGCTCGTGGTTCATCCTTCTCCTCCATACGCCGTTCTCACATACTCCGCCGAAGATCGTCCTAAGCACACGTCGTTCAAAAACTCCTAGCGCTTGCAGGTCCTCTTCGAGCATTGTCCATGTCTCATGCCCGTAGAGGACTACCGGTCTTATCAGCGTCTTGTACTTAGTACGGAAGTGAAGTTTACCAGACCGCAAGGTCTTGTGGAGTCCGTCGTAGCTTGACTTCCGGCAATTATTATAATATAATATATAAGTATAATACGTCTTCGAATTTCTCTGCTGCAGTTGTTATCCGACGTTATCAATGATCCGAGGTAGACAAATTGAGGTATCTCAAGTATCCAAACGACCCATGGATACCATTTAAGGTTTTTTAACTGAACGCGGACCAAAGTATAAATTTACAGAGATCGAGCCATTTCCAGATCGTGTTCGGTATTGGGAGTCACCTTTTATAATTGGCCAATTTAATTTGAGTTTTTTTGTACGCTACAAAAATGATAATAGATAAATTCATCATAATTGGGTGACAAGATCGCTAAAGTGTCCGGTACTGGGGATCGCCCCCTACCACTGCAAAATGTTCCTTTTTAAATTATGTCAAACAACTGTTATGCCAAACAACTGTTATTCCAAATGTCTTTATACCAAACGCCATTATGCCATTAGACCAGTTTTTTTTTAATAAATCAAATTAGGGCTATGGGGCTCTGCACTGTTATGATTTTGAATGGGATTTTGACGTTTACTGGCCTTGTTGTTCACTAATTTAATGGGAGAGTAAAAGAGAGGGACTGATTTTTGTGCAGAGCCCCATAATGTCCTCGGCAAAGTTTTTCCATACACATTCTTCCATCTTTCCATAGATTAAGAATAATACTAGCTTTTTGAATATTTGAAAAATCAGTGTGTAAAATTTTCGTGCAGTCAATTTACAGTCTCGAAAAAAATGTATAATTATGCATAACTGATTCTTCAACAATGTCTTCTCAGATTCCTCAGGAATTATCCTACTTACTTACTTACTTATTTGGCTTTACATCAATTATCTTGATAAAGCCTCGCCAATTCACTCGGTTCATGGCCGCTTCTCTCCATCCTCGACTGTGAAGTTGAGAGATTTGCAGTTCCACGTACCGAGTTTCCAATCGCTAGTCCTTTTTCGTCGCTGTGGTCTTTGCCGATTGTTCCGGTCCGTATTCTCTCGTTGACGTTCCTGTGCTGATGTGTTTTTACGGTTGGCTTGCAGGGCCTGACACCAACCCCCTAGATTTCCGGAGGACCATTATCCTAGTGATTTATTCAGAGATCTGATTCTCCCAGAAATTCTTCCAGCGATTTTTCAAAGGACTCTCAGAGGAATTTATATAGAATTTGCTCCAGGAAATCCTTGAGCACTCCAACGCTACTATACCTAAAACTCTCTTTACGTAATGGGTCGGGGATCGTAAATAGAATGTTATATAAATGGAGTCATTGCGTTACAGTAGTTTACGCAACAAGTTGGATGATTACGACGAGTGCTGTAAAACCGAGTTGCGTACAACATTTTTTTTGCCATTTCTTAAAAGGCCACTTGAGGGTATCAGAAATCATATCGAGATACGTTCACAATTATTTTGAAATTTCTGAAAATTTTTGTGTAAAAATAAATGTCAGGTGATAACAATTTGGTTGATTCTCTAACGATCGTATTTCCCTTTTCAGCATCGAGCATAACTGGTTCCAAGGACTCGATCTACAGCTTAGCCATGAATCCATCCGGTACGGTTATCGTATGCGGTTCCACCGAGAATACCCTCCGAATCTGGGATCCCCGGACGTGCAACAAGATTGCCAAACTGAAAGGTCACGCGGAGAACGTGAAGGCGTTGGTCGTGTCCGAAGATGGCCAGCATGTAATCTCGGGCAGCTCGGATGGGAAGATAAAACAGTGGAGCATCGGACAGCAACGGTGTGTCCAGACTATAAGTGTCCATTCGGAGGGAGTTTGGGCTCTGCTGATGACGGACAACTTCTCGCATGTCATTTCGGGAAGCAGGGACAAGAAAATCATTATGACTGACCTGCGCAATCCAACGAACAGTGTACTGATCTGTGAAGAACGTGCGCCTGTACTGAGTTTATGTTATAACTACGACCAAACGGGAGTGTGGGCGACCACATGGAACAGCGATATCCGATGTTGGAAGTTGAACCCTTCGGAGAAGCTAAGTAATTACAATTACAGCAGTAGCAGTAGTATTAACAGTAGCAGCGGCGTGGGAGCTGCTGTAGGTGATGGAATCCTGGTAACGACGAATTCGGCATCATCGACGACAGCTGGAGCAGGTGCAGCAGCGGGAACTAGTGCCGGGCAGGGGAAAGGCTTCGAAGTTGCATGCATTAAGGGTGGAGCTGCGATTAAAAAGTATCACGTACTGAACGACAAGCGGTTTATGCTGACGAAGGACAGCGAAATGAATGTGGCAATCTACGACGTTTTGAAGGTGAAGAAAGTGGAAGATCTTGGAAAGGTGGACTACGAAGAGGAAATCAAGAAGCGTAGCCAGAAAGTGTACGTTCCCAACTGGTTCACGGTGGATCTCAAAACAGGGGTGAGTATTTGAAATAACATCTAGGCTAATATGTCGAAATGGTTGTTCCACCTTTTGCAATCCAAAGCTTTGCGCAGGCATAATTCGACTTTTTCTTGATATCTAGAACGAATTCTTGGAGTGTTCCTTGAGAAGGCCGGTAAAGAATCAAGACATGAATTTCTGAAGAAATCTTCGGGTACCCGAAGAAAACTTTGGGAAAATACCTGAATTAGTTTCTGATAAAATCCTGGAAAAAATCTTGAAAATACATTGACAGGGTGTCTACTACCTGGAAAAACCTGGAAAACCTGGAATTATCAGGGAATTTTATTCAACCTGGAAAAAACCTGGAATTCTCAGGAAATTACGATCACAATCAGGGAAATTATTTTGAGTCTGTAATTTATGATAAATTATGTTCGCGACAAAGAATTTTGGCATCAAAACCCAGAGCTAACTACCATTTGCTGGAAAGTTATCTGGAATTGAAAAAAATTCGGCTGCGCCGCTTTCAAACCACTACTTCAACTGTTCAGTGAGGATCTTTTTGATTAAGAAATTTTATCGACTTACCAAAACATGATTTATTTTTTTTTAATATCTTTATATTTGATCAGTAAAGGATTCTCATTTGTAGGACTGGTAGCAGGTTTGTTTTTGGAAACTTGTTCTCTATATTAATGCAAGTCTTTATTTGTGATGAAAGGTCTCTGCAGTCTTTATTTTATTCGAAAGGGTCTCTAAAGTCCCTTTCTTCCTTATTTTGCTTGAAGTGCAAAATTTCATCTCATATTTCTCGAGAAAATCTTCATGAATTATCCTAGTGATTTTTTCAGAGATTTCATCTGGAATACTTTCAGGTACTAGTACAGGGTTCTCTTCAGAAATTCTTCAAGAGATTCCTCTATCAATTCTTCTAGCAATTTTTCAAAGGATGCTTAAAGTATTTCTCCAGAATTTGCTTCAGCACTACTACTTCCAGTATTTTTCACTTGAGCATTTCATTCACAATTACTGTAAAGAATTACTTCAAAAATTCCACAAGGTGTTATCCGAGTAAATGATTGAGTTGCTCTACAAATTTTCTTGGAAAACAGGATAACTGCAGTTCTTTCAAACATTAGTCAACAAATCTGTTGGAATCTCCAAAAGGTGATTAAATGTACCACACCAGATAACACTACAGCAATTATGCCAATAAATCCATCGATCATTCCTACACAATTTTTTAGGTATTTCGCCTGATGTTTTTCAAGAAGTTCCTTCACAAAATTCTGCAATATGTTATCAAGAGATTCAATTGATTTGTTTTTTTTTTATTATCTTAGCAAAAATCTGGTAAATCTTCTAAAATTTCATCAAGAGTGAGTTCTTCTAGAAATCCTCATTCATCAAGATTGACACAATAACATACACAAGTTTACCATTTGCTTTAGGAATACGTCATGAGTTTTTTCAATTTTCAATTCCATAGTTTTGTGCAAAAATTCATTCATTTTTTGTAGAAAAACTCCTGGATGAATGCTTGAATTTTTTTTTTTTTGAAAACTTCCTTGAGGAATCTTAGAATTACTGGAGGAATTCCCAAAGAAATCTTATGAGCAACCTCTGAAGTAATTCCTGAAGGTGACGTTAACAAAAATCCTAGCTAAAATCTTAAAGAAATTCTGAAGAACATTTTTGTAAGAAATCCTGAGAGATTCCTATTGGCATCTGGAAAAGTTTCTGATTGAATATTCCAACAGTTTTTAAACGGGAGTCTTGGAGGATGTTCAAGAAAAACCGATGGGAGAATTGCCGGTTAAAATCTTGGGAGACTAAGGGCTTTATTAAAGAATATCTGAAATAATATATGAAGAAATTCCTGATAGAATCTCTTAGCCTATGAGGTAATTTTTGTGGTATTCTTTGGAAAAACCCAGATTGTATTTTTAAATATAAAAAAATAATCTTGGAGGAATTCTGTCCATCTATCTAACTTAAAGAAATCTTTGAAGTTGCATTGAAATTGCATACAGTTATACAAAATGTTTTATTTGTCGTAATGTCACGAAAAATTGGAAATAATTTTAGAAATATTCTCAGAAAAATGTCTGATCTGATTCTATGAGGAATCAAACTCTTTGCTACTGATTACTGTAATCATTTTTAAAATTATTGGAAAATATTTGATATAAAAATCCAATTTTGCAAAAACAATCTGGTATTAAACAATTATTGATGTAAAATTTTGTAACAATTATTCAATTAAGAACTCGCGAAACATCGGTAAACGGAATTTTTATGTTAAAATATTGTCACTAATAAAAAAGAATTAATTTTGCATATCAGGTGTTCAAATGACCCATGGAAATTAATGAATAATCCTCTTTTTGCCCGACAACGCAGTTCACAATGACAAACAGATAATTTACAAACGAAATAGAAAACATCATCATGATCAAATACAATTCAACTGAATAATATTTAAGCTTAGATATACTTAGCACCTTATTATTAGTATATTGGATACCGTCAAACGGGGCTTCTTTTGACATTATTTCCACATTCTTTAACTTTGAGGATTTGTAACTCTTAGAATTATGGATAGATGTTGATAATTTTTGAATATATTTAAGTTGTATATGTACGTAACAAATGTGCAAAATATGAGGCAAATCCATCAAGAAATAACAAAAATGCTTAAATAGCGAAAAAAGTGTGTCCTTCAATACAAAAAAGGGGCTACTTTGGACATTTTCACAATTTGCTAATGAAATGATTTTTCCTTATAACTTTCAAACTGATTCAATAGATTGTCGTCCACTGTGATGTTATTGAACTTTTTTCATTGATAAACTTAATGTAGAAAATTGCAAAGCTAGAATCAATTACACATATATAACAAATTTCAACGAAACATGCCATTCGCTATTCTCAGTTTGCAGTATGAAACTTAAATTTTCAACTTCCTCCTAAATGGAACTATCAGTTACGAATGCTCGATTTTCAAGTTGACATAAACGAACGACGTAACTACTAGGTACTGCGAGTAAATGAGTTATGTACAAAAACTCTTTTTTTCTATTCTTACTGTCATATGAACGATATGTTGTAGGATCACATTAATACCGGTAACTAATTTAATACCAGTAAGTAATTTTCATTAAAAACGCAATCTATGAAGCAAAGTTTAGCAAGATCGTAAAGAAGTAAGTTTGCTTTTGTAATATGATTTTAGCTTCTTAGCAGTTTAGAGCTGGCTTAATAGTAGTTTAATTTAAGCATTTGAAGGATGCAACTGTTCTGTACTACAAATTCATGTAAAATATGACGTAAAATAGTTTTTTAGAGATTATGTTGTGAATTTGGCATTGGTACGTATTGAAATATGTGTGTTTTATGTCTATTCACTTTAACAAACATTTATTTTATTTTTTGATGTTGTAAAATACACAAAACAAAACATTATAATAAAATAAAAGTCGCCTAAATAAGACCTTTGATCAATTATTTTAATAAAACAACAATTTTAAGCAAAACAAATCACAAGATTTTCATGAAACATGACGATTCGATAGTTTTGTGATGCTTCCAATAAGTTTCCACGACATGGGTAAAATTCAAACAATGTTTGTATAGCCAATGTTTTATACCTTGTGAATATTTATTCGAGCTTTTTTGAAATGTTTTCTTGTTTATCCTGTTATTGTTGATGTTGTTCCAATAAAACATCATGCCTAGTGGTAGAGCATGCATTGGTTAATAAAAGTGCTGAAGACACAAAATTGCTCAGATTAATATTTACGCTGGTAATAAATACAAAAGGTGAGTGTCCAAAGTAGCCCCTGGAATCAAAAGTAGCCCCGTCCGACGGTATTGTAATATTTCCAGATTGCTTTAAAAAATGTAAAGAGTAGAGTAAATAGCTATTAAATTATAAACACTTTAAAATTTGCCATTAGTTTGTTTAAGCCATATAAAATAAGAGTATTTCTTGCACCTGGAATTATTTGAAAGAACCTGGAAAAAAACTGGAAATATCAGGGAATTTCATTTTGATAATGTGATACCTGCCGTATTTCCTAAAAAAAAGAAAATATATATATATATATATATATATATATATATATATATATATATATATACAGGGTGTTTGCTTCCTGGTTGTGCATATTTTTACACTGAACCAAGAAATATCATAGAAAGTATTAAAACCCTCACATACCCTAACAATAATTGAAATCAGATTCAAGTTATGTGCATCCATTGATATTTATATAAATAACACACAAAACACATTATGATATTTAATACAATTCATTTACCAACACTGTGGATTCTATATGAACAAAAGTCATGTATGAAATCCAATGAATGTTATGTGATTTGCCGATGTGAAAATTCAGACTGTTTTCGTATTTTATTTGTACCTTCGTGATGGCGGAATTTGGCTTTCAATCTTTCATTGTGATGATTAGAACATGTTTTAATTTAAAGTGAGTTGAAATTATGGAAAAGTAAGTTTATATGTGAAACAAAGGTTAGTAGAGAATTTATGAAATAAATTGAATTATATAAATGTAAATGTAAATAAATTTTTGCCTTGAATTTACAGGAAACACCACTTTGATTGGAAGCTGAAGATGATGAATAAAGGACGGGAGGAACAGAAATCAATTTCCCAATTCCCAGAAATCAAACCCAATTCGAACTCAATTGATTGTATATAGTTTTGAGGACAACACACATAATTTATTAAATAAACAGTTTTAAATTATAATTCTATTGTTTTTCAATACTACTAAAAATCTGAAATAAATTCATCAAAAATTTATTATACTATCACATAGAAATCACTGACAATACCAATATTTGTCAACTGATTTTTTTATAACATTCATTGACAACATCTAATAGTTTTCATCTTCAGTTTGCATGACATGTATGTGTTTTATCAGATGAATCTAATCAAGCTGAAATCGCACAAGTTTATGTGATAAATTGATGAGCGTCATGTGAAAAGCTATATGGAAAAAAACTATATGTGTTTTCAGATAAATCTGTCATGATTACTTGGTTCAGTGTAGAGTAGATAGAGGACCTTGAGACATGAAAAAGTGTCCATGGAACATAGGGTCGGAAATCACTGCTAAGTGATTTATTCAATATTCGATGTTTTAAAACTGACTCAAATTTGATTTTCGTTATCTCACTAACCACTTATCAAAAAAATAATCTGAGCACATGAATGGAAAGCCTAAACCTTCATGCTTCAAAGCTTCTTGGACGTAAAAATTGTGTAAAATGTTTTAAGTACATTAATTTTGACATCTTTGAAGCGGACACCCGAAAAAATACGCTTATTTAAGGTATTTTGCTAGTTTAATGTATGGCAATATCGTTTTAACAAAATGTGTTCTTCTAGAAAACATTGATCATACTGTTTTCTACCAAACTTCTTTGGAGACCAACATTGGTTGACTTACCGTATGACCACAATCGTTAGGTCAAAATCATGCATAAAACTCATCGAACAGCAGAAATCATCGCCATGATTTCATTAAATTGTGCCTTTGGCAGCCCTTCCTATTCGCTCTTTCTCTCGCAGCGTCGAATGTTGAATTTATTTTTGATTCTTCGTTGGACTGGTGAAACCCATCCAGAATCATAGTTCCAGCCCCAACCCGATTCAGGTTCGACCGAACAAAAATTAGCCTGACGTTGGTTTATTTACATTTTCATCACCGACAAAGCTCACAAAAAGAAAAATAACATAAAACTTCTGGCGTGAGAACGAACGCTCGTATTGTTGTAGTAAGGTTGTAATCACATCCTCAAATTGCGTTCGTATCTCCGCCGAGGGAAAACAGTGGTGCGGAAGGTTGTTTCTAAATTGCGCACAACGGAGAATTACTTCTATGCGCAACAATAAAGTTCTCGGCTGAGCGTATGACGATGCGTGTGGTTTAAAATTCCTTGCTGACTTCATATCCTTGCACTTGCAGTCGTGCTGCGGTGCAACACGGTTGGCGGGAGGGTATGCATGAGCTCAGAAGATAAACCTCCCCATGCCATGAAACTGCATGAGATTTATTTTAATATTCATGAGAAGTGTTTGATTTATTTTTAGAACAGATATTTTAGGGGTAACAAATTTGCTTCCTTTCTCTGGCATTACGTCCCAATTGGGACAACGCCTGCTTCTCAACTTCTTATGAGCATTTCCACTGTTAATAACTGAGAGATTTTTTTGCCATTTTTACACGTTTATATCATGTGGTAGGTACGAAGATACTTTATGCCCTGGAGAATCGAAAAAAAAATCTTTTCAAAAATTCCTCGACGCATGGTCTTGTTGAATAGCTGCGCGTGTTCCGCAATGGCTATGTGGGCCCAGGATGAACCTGGGCGTTCAATAATTACGCAAGCATTTAGGGGGGGAGGGGTGAGGCTGGAGTGCGTGTATAAAAAAAATACAATGGAGGCTTTATACGATTGAAGCTAAAATTACGTAACGTGTAAATAAATTATTTTTTTTTGGTTTGTGGGGTTGAACTCATATGCATTTCCAAGACGAAATTTCTAGAGGCTTCATGCCCGAATTCTCTGGAAACCAGAAGTCAAGAAAGGAATACCGATTAATTTCAAGGATATTTTTTATGAAGATGCTGATGGAACTTCTAGAGAAATTCTTTTTTTTTTAATTCTTTAGAGATGTTTTGATTGTCCTGCAATCATTTACCTCTAGAAAAAATATGTTTAATCACTTATCTTTCGTTGTTCCGTTATCCATCTGTTGTTTTTATCTGCTTCCACAAATGTTTCTCCTCCTTTCGTATATTTCTTGAGGAATTTCGTATAATAATCTCTACTCCAAAATTCAACACTTTCAAGAATCTTAAGATAAAAGCAAAATTGCGGAATTGTTATATGCCGAAAGCACCTCGTTTACTAGCTGTTCTACCCAGTCGTTGAGCAACATTTACCTTATACGTATGGTTCTCATTTCTGAAAGTCCATCAGGAATTCCTTAACTAACATCCAAAGTAATGCAAGAATTTCTTCCAAGATATTCACTAGAAAAAAGTTGGTTTAGAACTTTCGCAAGTAGGAAAAAATGATAAACGATTTTCGAGCTGTTTAGTAGAATTCCTATGAATAAAACAAAACCGTGAATGAAACTGTAGTTAACCAAGAAAAATGTTTTCTACACCAAACTATTCGACCTTTAATTATAGTAAATTCTACAAAACCATCTAAGCTTTACCGTCAAGTATTTATGGAGATATTGTAGAAGAACTTGCAAAATTCTATATTAGATCTGTTGATTTTTCATATCCCCAGAAGAATTGCTAGTGCTGTTCTTCCTGGGATTCTTCCAGGAGTTCCCCCTGGGATGCTTCGAGGAGTTCCTCCTGATATTCTTTCAGGAGTTCCTCCTGGATTTCTTCCAGTCTTTCTCCTGAGAATCTTCAAGGCTTCTTCTAGGAGTTTCTCCTGAAATTCTTCCTGGAGTTTCTCCTGGGATTCTTCCAAGAGTTTCCCTTGGTATTCTTCCAGGAGTTCCTCCAGGGATTCTTCCAGGAGTTTCTCCTGGAGTTCTTCCAGTCTTTCTCCTGAGAACCTTCAAGGCTTCATCCTAGAGTTTCTCCTGGAGTTCCTCCTGGGATTCTTCCAAGAGTTCTTCCTGAGATTCTACAAGGCGTTCCTCTTGGAATTTTTCCAGGACTTCCTACTGGGATACTTCCATGAGTTCCTTCTGGGATTCTTCCAAGAGTTCCCCTTGGTATTCTTCTAGGAGTTCCTCCAGGGTTTGTTCCATGAGTTCCTCGTGGGACTCTTCCAGGAGTTGCTCCTGGGGTCTTTCCAGCCTTTCTTCTGAGATTCTTCAAGGCTTCTTCCAGAAGTTTCTCCTGGAATTCTTCCTGGTGTCCTCCTGAGATTCTTCTAGGATTTCCTCCTAGGATTCTTCCTGGAATTCCTCCTGGGATTCTTGCATGAGTTTCTCATGGGATTCTACCTGGAGTTCATTCTGATTTTTTCAGGAGTTCCTATTGGTTTTCTTCCAGGAGATCCTCCAGGGCTTCATCCAAGAGTTCCTCGTGGGACTGTTCCAGGAGTTCCTTCTGATATTTTTACAGGAGTTCCTCCTGGGTTTCTTCCAATCTTCCTCCTGAGATTCTTCAAGGCTTCTTCCAGGAGTTCCTTCTGGGATTCTTCCAGGGGTTCCTCTTGGTATTTTTCTAGGAGTTCCTCCTGGGATTCTTTCAGAAACTCCTCCTGGGATTCTTCCAAAACTCCACTAACATTAAACTTCAAACACATAGTTTCATAATATTATTTTTAATATTGAACCATCACCGAAGTCTTTGAGAAAAAAAAAACCTAACTATGAAATTTTCCAGAATTTTTTTCTGAAAACTTTTATCAAGAAATTCTCCAAGATTTATTATCAAAGAATCTTTGCAAAAAAATCATAAATTAATTCCGAGAGGATTCCAGAAAAAAATGTTAAAACAATCTCTATGAATTCTCAGAGGATATCTATAGATGCATGCAGGAACACAATTACGAATCCTTAGAAACGTCCCTGAAATTACCCTTAGAAAAAATCGTGAAAATATCTCTGATGATATTTCTGAGTTATCTTTAGAGAAAATCCAGAAGGAGTTACCCAAACCAATTTTATCCCATATGGAACTCCCAAAAAATCACAGAAGGACCCCTGGAATCCCAGAAAGGAATCCCTAAAGAATTCAAGGAGGAACTCTTGCGAGGAATCCAGGAGAACCTTCCGGAAAAATTCAAGGAGGAACTCCTAGAATAATTCTAGTTAGGATTCCAAGAAAAACTTCTGAAAAAATATCCTAGGGGAACTCCCAGAAAAATCCCAGGAGGAACTCCTGGAGGATACTCAGGAAGAACTCCTGGAAGAACCCCAGGAGGAACTCCTGGAAGAGTCCTAGAAGGAACTCAGACGAATCCCAGGAGGAACTCCTGGAAGTTAACCAAGAGGAATTTCTGGAAGATTCTCAGGAGCAACTCCCTGAAGAATCCCAGGAGTAAGTCCTGGAAGAAACCCAGTACAAACTTCTGAAAGAATCCCAGGAGGAACTTCTGGAAGTATCCTAGTAAAAACTCCAGGAAGAATACCGAGGGGAACTCCTGGAAGAATCCCAGAAGGAACTCCTGGAAGAATCTCAGGAAGAACTCCTGGAAGAATTCCCAGAGGAGGACCTGGAGAAATCCCAGGAAGAACTCCTAGAGGAAACCCAGGATGAACCTCTGGAAGAATCCCAGGAGTAACTTCTGAAAGAATCCCAGGAGGAACTCCTGGAAGTATCCTAGAAATAACTCCTGGTAAAATTCCTGGAAATATCCTTGAAAGAATTCCTAGAAGCATACCAAAAGGAACAATTGGAAATATCCCCGGAGGAGCTAATCGAATAATCCCATGAGGAACTCCTGAAAGAGTCCCAGGAGGAACTCCAGGAAGAATTCCCAGAGGAGGACCTGGAGAAATCCCAAGAAGAACTCCTAGAGGAAACCCAGGATGAACCTCTGGAAGAATCCCAGGAGTAACTTCTGAAAGAATCCCAGGAGGAACTCCTGGAAGAATCCTAGAAATAACTCCTGGAGGAATTCCTGGAAATATCCTTGAAAGAATTCCTAGAAGCATACCAAAAGGAACAATTGGAAATATCCCCGGAGGAGCTAATCGAATAATCCCATGAGGAACTCCTGAAAGAGTCCCAGGAGGAACTCCAGGAAGAATCCTAGGAGGAAATCAGAAGAATCCCAGGAAGAAGTCCTGGAAAAACACCAAGAGGAATTTCTGGAAGATTCCCAGAGAAGGGCCTGGAAAAATCCCAGGAGGAACTCTTGGAAGTATCCCAGTAGGAAACATAAAAGATCCCTAGAGAATCTCATGCAAAAATCCCGGGAGGAACTCCTGGAAGTATCCTAGGAAGAACTCCTGGAAGAATCCCTAGAGGAACTCATGGAAGAACCCCAGGAGGAACTCATGGAAGAATCCCATGAGGAACTTCTGGAAGAATTCCAGGAGGAACTCCTGGAAGAATCCCAGAAGGAACTCCTTGAAGAATTCCAGGAGGAACTCCTGGAAGAATCCCAGAAGGAACTCCTAGAAGAATCCCTTGAGGAACTCATGGAAGAACTCCTGGCTGTTTCCTAGGAAGAGCTCCTAGAAGAATACCAAGAGGAACTCCTGGAAGAATCCTAGAAGAAACTCCTGGAAGAATCCCTAGAGGAACTCAAGGAAGAACCCCAGGAGGAACTAATGAAAGAATCCCATGAGGAACTTCTGGACGAACTCCTGAAAGAATCCCAGGAGGATTTTCTGAAAGAAACCCTGGAGGAAGTCCCAGACGGAGCCCAGGAGGAACTCCTGGAAGAGTATTAGGAGAAACTCCTGGAAAAACTCCAGGAGGAACTCATGGAAGAATCTCAGGAGAAACTCATGAAAGCATCCCAGGAGAAACTCTCGGAAGTATCCTAGAGAAAACTCCTGGTAGAATTCCTGAAAGAACTCCTAGATAAATACCATAGGAAAACATAAAATAATCACATGAGAAACTACTGGAAAAATCTTAGGAGGAACTCAGAAGAATCCCAGGAGAAAGTCCTGGAAGAATACAAAGAGGAATTTCTGGAAGAATCCCAGGAGGAACTAATGGAAGAATTCCCAGAGAAGGACCTGGAAAAATCCCAGGAGGAATTCCTGGAAGAATTCCAGGAGCAACTCCTGGAAGAATCGTAAAAGAAACTCCTGGAAAATCCCGGGAGGAACTTCAGGAAGAATTTTAGGAGAAACTCCTAGAAGAATCTCAGGAGGAAGATTGGAAGAACCCCAGAAGGAACTACTGGAAGAATCCCAGGAGGAACTTCTGGAAGAATCCTGAAAGGAAGACATGGAAGAATCCTTGAAGGAAATCATAAGAATCCCAGAAAGAACTCCTGTAAGAATACCAAGAAAAATTTCTAGAAGAATCCCCGGAGGAACTCCTTGTAGGATCCCATTAGGAACTCCCTGAAAAATCCCAGGAGGAACTCATGGAAGAATCTCAGGAGAAACTCCTGGATGAATCCCTGGAGGAACTCCTAGAAAATTACCCAAAGGAACTTGTGGAAGAATCCTAGGAAGAACTAAGAAGAATTCCAGGAGGGACTCCTGGAAGAATACCAAGAGGAATTTCTGGAAGAATCCCAGGAGGAACTCCTGCAAGAATTCCTATAAGAGGACCCAGGAGCAACTCCTGAAAGAATTCCCAAAGGATGACCTGGAGAAACCCCAGGAGCAACTCCTGGAAGAAACCCTGGAGGAACTTCAAGAAGAATACCAAAAAAACACCCCTCGTGCGTTAAAATACACTCTAATAAAGATTTAAAAAAAAAAAAAAAAAAAAAAAACCAAAAAAACACCCGGATGAATCCCAGAAGGAGCTTCTGGAAGAATCCAAAGAGGAACTCAGAAGAAACCCAGGAGGAACTCCTGGAAGAATACCTAGAGGCATTCCTGGAAGAATACCTAGAGGACCTGCAGAAATGCCAGGAGGAACTCCTGGAAGAAACCCGGGAGGAACTTATGGAAGAATTCCAGGAAAACTCCTGGAAGAATCCTAGGAAGAACTCCCTGAAGAATCCCAATAGGAACTTCTGGTAGAATCCCAGGAGGAACTCCTAGAAGAAACCCAGGAAGATCTAAAGAAAGAATCTCAGGACAAACTCCTGGAGGAATCCTAGGAGGAACTCAGAAGAATCCCTGAAGGAACTCCTAGAAGAATACCAAGAGGAACTCCTGGAAGATCCCATGAAGATTTTTGGAAGAATTCCCAAAGGTGGACCTGGGAATATCCCAGGAGGAACTTCTGGAAGAAACCCAGGAGGTAACTCTGGAAGAATCCCAGGAGGAACGCCTGAAAGAATCCTTGGAGGAACTCCTAAAAGATTACCAAAAGGAACTCGTGAAAGAATCCTAAAAGAAACTTAGAAGAATTTCAGAAGGAACTCCTGAAAGAATACCAAAAGGAATTTCTGGAAGAATCCCAGGAGGAAATCCTGCAAGAATTCCCAGAGGAAAACCTGGAGAAATCACAGGAGGAACTCCTAGAAGAATCCCAGGAGGAACCTCTGGAAGAATCCAAGAAGGAACTCCTGGAAGGATCCCAGGAGAAACTCCTGAAAGAATCCCAAGAGGAACTCCTGGAAGATACCAGAGGAACTCATGGAAGAATCTCAGGAGAAACTCCTGGAAGAATCCCTGGAGGAACTCCTAGAAAATTACCAAAAGGAACTCGTGGAAGAATCCTAGGAAGAACAAAGAAGAATTCCAGGAGGAACTCCTGGAAGAATACCAAGAGGAATTTCTGGAAGAATCCCAGGAGGAACTCCTGCAAGAATTCCCAGAGGAGAATCTGAAAAAATCTCAGGAGGAACTCCTGCAAGAATTCCCATAATAGGACCCAGGAAGAACTTCTGGAAGAATTCTCATAGGATGACCTGGAGAAATCCCAGGAGAAACTCCTGCAAGGAACCCAGGAGAAACATCTGAAAGAATCCCTGGAGGAACTCCTGGAAGTATCCTAGGAAGAACTCCTGGAACAATTCCAAGAGGAACTCTTGGAGAAACTCCAAGAAGAATACCTAAAAACCACCCGGATGAATCCCAGAAGGAGCTTCTGCAAGAATCCAAGGAGGAACTCAGAAGAATCCCAGGAGGAACTCCTGGAAGAATACCTAGAGAAATTCCTGGAAGAATCCCAGGAGGAACTCCTGCAAGGCTTTCCAGATTAGGATTTGGAAAAATCCCAGTAGGAACTCCTGAAAGAATCCACCGAGGAACTCCTGCAAGGATTCCCATTGGAGGACCTGAAGAAATCCCAGGAAGATCTCTTGGAAGAAACCCAGGATGAACTTTTGAAAGAATTCCAGGAGGAACTTTTGGAAGTATCGTAAGAAGAACTCGTGGGAAAATCCAAGTTGGAACTCAGAAGAATTTCTTGAGGAACTCATGGAAGAGTCCCAGGAGAAAATCATGGAAGAATCCCAGTAGGAACTTCTGAAAGAACCCCAGGAGGTACTTCTGGAAGAATTCCCATAGCATGACCTGGAGAAATCCCAGGAGGAACTCTTGGAAGAAACCCAGGATGAACTTTTGAAAAAATCCCTGGAGGAACTTCTGGAAGTATCCAAGGAAGAACTCGTGGGAAATCCAAGGTGGAACTCAGAAGAATTCCTAGAGGAAATCATGGAAGAATCCCAGGAGGAACTCTTGGAAGAATCATATGAGAAATTCCCGGAAGATTCCCAGGAGGAACTCCTGGGAGAATGCCAGGAAGAATTCCTGAAAGAATCCCAAGAGGAACTCCTAAAAAACCCAGGAGGGATTCCAGGAAGAATCCTTGGAGGAACTCCTAGAAGAATCTCAGGAGGACACCAGGAAGAATTCCAGCAAAACTTCTGGAAGGAGCCTTGAAGAATTCCAGGAAAAAAAACTGGAAGAACCCCTGTAGGAACTCCTTTCTTTGAAGAATCCCTAGAGGAACTCCTAGAAGAATACCAAGAGGAACTGCTGGTAGAAATCCATGAGGAACTCATGGAAGAATCACAGGAGAATCTCATGGAAGAATTTCATGAGGAACTCATGAAAGAATCCCTGGAGGAACTCCTAGAAGAATACCAAGAGAAACTCCTGGAAGAATCCCAGTAGGAAGCCCTGGAAAATTCCTGGAAGAACACCTGGTAGAATCCCAGGAGGAACTCCTGGAAGCATCTAAGGAGGAACTCGTGGACGAATCCCAGAAGGAACTTCAGGAAGAATTCCAGGGGAACTCCTAGAAGAATACCGAGAGGAACTCTTGGAAGAATCCCTGGTGGAACTCCAGGAAGTATCCCTGGAGGAACTCTTAGAAGGATCCCAGGAGGAACTCCTAGAAGAATACAAAGGGGAACTTTTGGAAGAATCCCAGAAGGAACTCCTGGAAGAATCCCAGTAGGAAGTCTTGGAAAAATTCAAGGAGGAACGCTTGGTAGAATCCCGGAAGAATCTCAGGAGGAACTCCTGGAAAAATCCCAGGAGGAAGTCGTGGAAGAGTCCCAGGAGGAGCTCCAGGAAGATTTCCAGGAGAAACGCCTGGAAGAAGCCTTGACGATTCTCAGGAGGAAGACTGGAAGAACTCCTGGAAGAAAATCAGGAGGAACTCCTGGAAGCATCCCAAAGGGAACTTCTGGAAGAATTCCTGGAGGAACTCTCTGAAGAATACCAAGAGGAATTCTTGGAAGAATCCCAGAAAGAACTTCTGGAAGAATTCCAGGTAGAAGTCCTGAAAAAGTTTCAGGAGGAACTCCTGGAAGAATCCCAGGAGGAATTTTTGGAAGAAACCCTGGCGAAACTCCTTGAAGAATTCCAGGAAGAACTTTTGGAAGGATCCCAGGAGGAATTTCAGGAAGTATCCTAAGAGGAACTCCAGGAAGAATCTCACGAGGACACCAGGAAGAATTCCAGGATAAACTTCTGGAAGAAGCCTTGAAAAATCTCAGGAGGAAGACTGGAAGAACCTCAGGAGGAACTCCTGTTAGAATTCCACGAGTAATTCTTGGATGAATCCTAGGAGGAACTCCTAGATGAATACCAAGAGGAACTCCTGATAGAACCCCATGGGAAACTCATGGAAGAATCCCAGGAGGAACTCCTTGAAGAATACCAAGAGGAACTCTTGGAAGAATCCCAGAAGGAACTCCTGGAAGAATCCCAGTAGGAAGTCCTGGAAAAATTCCAGGAGGAACGCCTGGTAGAATCCCAGGAGTAACGTCTGGAAGAATCTCAGGAAAAACTCTTGAAAGAATCCCAGGAGGAACTCCAGGAGAAACTCCTGAAAGAAGCCTTGAAGATCCTCAAGAGAAAGACTGGAAGAACTTCAGGAGGAACTCCTGGAAGAAAATCAGGAGGAACTCATGGAAGAATCCCTGGAGGAACTCCTAGAATAATACAAAGGGGAACTATTGGAAGAATCCCAGTAGGAACGCATGGAAGAACCCCAGAAGAAGTCCTGGAAAAATTCCATGAGGAACGCCTGGTAGAATTTCAGGAGAAACTCCTGGAAGAATCTCAGGAGGAACTCTTAAAAGAATCCCAGTAGGAACTCCTAGAAGAAGCCTTGAAGATTCTCAGGAGAGAGACTGGAAGAACTCCAGGAGGAACTCCTGGAATAATATCACGGTTTTGTTTTATTCATAGGAATTCTACTAAACAGCTCGAAAATCGTTTATCATTTTTTCCTACTTGCGAAAGTTCTAAACCAACTTTTTTCTAGTGAATATCTTGGAAGAAATTCTTGCATTACTTTGGATGTTAGTTAAGGAATTCCTGATGGACTTTCAGAAATGAGAACCATACGTATAAGGTAAATGTTGCTCAACGACTGGGTAGAACAGCTAGTAAACGAGGTGCTTTCGGCATATAACAATTCCGCAATTTTGCTTTTATCTTAAGATTCTTGAAAGTGTTGAATTTTGGAGTAGAGATTATTATACGAAATTCCTCAAGAAATATACGAAAGGAGGAGAAACATTTGTGGAAGCAGATAAAAACAACAGATGGATAACGGAACAACGAAAGATAAGTGATTAAACATATTTTTTCTAGAGGTAAATGATTGCAGGACAATCAAAACATCTCTAAAGAATTAAAAAAAAAAGAATTTCTCTAGAAGTTCCATCAGCATCTTCATAAAAAATATCCTTGAAATTAATCGGTATTCCTTTCTTGACTTCTGGTTTCCAGAGAATTCGGGCATGAAGCCTCTAGAAATTTCGTCTTGGAAATGCATATGAGTTCAACCCCACAAACCAAAAAAAAAATAATTTATTTACACGTTACGTAATTTTAGCTTCAATCGTATAAAGCCTCCATTGTATTTTTTTTATACACGCACTCCAGCCTCACCCCTCCCCCCCTAAATGCTTGCGTAATTATTGAACGCCCAGGTTCATCCTGGGCCCACATAGCCATTGCGGAACACGCGCAGCTATTCAACAAGACCATGCGTCGAGGAATTTTTGAAAAGATTTTTTTTTTCGATTCTCCAGGGCATAAAGTATCTTCGTACCTACCACATGATATAAACGTGTAAAAATGGCAAAAAAATCTCTCAGTTATTAACAGTGGAAATGCTCATAAGAAGTTGAGAAGCAGGCGTTGTCCCAATTGGGACGTAATGCCAGAGAAAGGAAGCAAATTTGTTACCCCTAAAATATCTGTTCTAAAAATAAATCAAACACTTCTCATGAATATTAAAATAAATCTCATGCAGTTTCATGGCATGGGGAGGTTTATCTTCTGAGCTCATGCATACCCTCCCGCCAACCGTGTTGCACCGCAGCACGACTGCAAGTGCAAGGATATGAAGTCAGCAAGGAATTTTAAACCACACGCATCGTCATACGCTCAGCCGAGAACTTTATTGTTGCGCATAGAAGTAATTCTCCGTTGTGCGCAATTTAGAAACAACCTTCCGCACCACTGTTTTCCCTCGGCGGTGATACGAACGCAATTTGAGGATGTGATTACAACCTTACTACAACAATACGAGCGTTCGTTCTCACGCCAGAAGTTTTATGTTATTTTTCTTTTTGTGAGCTTTGTCGGTGATGAAAATGTAAATAAACCAACGTCAGGCTAATTTTTGTTCGGTCGAACCTGAATCGGGTTGGGGCTGGAACTATGATTCTGGATGGGTTTCACCAGTCCAACGAAGAATCAAAAATAAATTCAACATTCGACGCTGCGAGAGAAAGAGCGAATAGGAAGGGCTGCCAAAGGCACAATTTAATGAAATCATGGCGATGATTTCTGCTGTTCGATGAGTTTTATGCATGATTTTGACCTAACGATTGTGGTCATACGGTAAGTCAACCAATGTTGGTCTCCAAAGAAGTTTGGTAGAAAACAGTATGATCAATGTTTTCTAGAAGAACACATTTTGTTAAAACGATATTGCCATACATTAAACTAGCAAAATACCTTAAATAAGCGTATTTTTTCGGGTGTCCGCTTCAAAGATGTCAAAATTAATGTACTTAAAACATTTTACACAATTTTTACGTCCAAGAAGCTTTGAAGCATGAAGGTTTAGGCTTTCCATTCATGTGCTCAGATTATTTTTTTGATAAGTGGTTAGTGAGATAACGAAAATCAAATTTGAGTCAGTTTTAAAACATCGAATATTGAATAAATCACTTAGCAGTGATTTCCGACCCTATGTTCCATGGACACTTTTTCATGTCTCAAGGTCCTCTATCTACTCTAAAAATATGCACAACCAGGAAGCAAACACCCTGTATATATATATATATATATATTATGATATTACAATCATTTTTCTCCTGAATTGTTATCAGATGCCAACGATCGTTCTCGGCCAGGATGAGGTGGACTGTTTTGCTGCATGGGTCTCTGCCGAAGCTGGTCTTCCAGAACATGCTGAATCCGGAACGGATCCGAAAGTCAACTATGGAAGTCTGCTGTTGCAAGCCCTGTTGGAATATTGGAAACCTCCGCCTCCCCATCATCATCTACAGGGCGTTGGTTCGGACCTGGATTCAAACGGATGCGACGGTGACATCCGGGGAAATGAATACTTCAGTGTCCCCAAGCATACGCCAATAATTTTTAGTGAAGTTGGTGGCCGAAATGTTTGCCGGTTGCTGGTTAAAGACGCCGTTGGAGAGACCGAAAGTGCCCTGCTTAGCGAAACGGTTCCCTCCTGGGTCACCAACGTAGTCATCGAACGGACCATTCCCAAGTTCATTAAGCTTCCGTTCTACCTACTGGCGCACCCATCCATGTTGAAACAGGATCGCAGTAAAAAGGTAAGTCGCAATTGCATTGACCATTCTTACAATTTCATCAAAAACCGAACAATATGAGCGAATTTTGTACTGGCACGCATATTGATCGCAAAAACGACGGATCTGCTCTCTGTTTTTCGTTTGGTTGCCCCCGCACACCATCGACCGACTGTTTTCCGTTATTTTTGTTCCCATCACCGTTTTATGGTTTTATCCCGATTTATCGTAAAAGCCTGATTTAATTATACAGGAACGGTTGATCGCCAACGAGTTCATCCAGTGCCGCAAGGTGTGCGAGCACGTGCTGGAGAAGGTACTCGGGGCGGACCTACCGGCCAGCACCGGCAACTCCAACTCGTCCCAGAACAACAGCCAAAGCGATGCCAACTCCGAGGGCAGCCAAGTGCCGGCCGAGGAACGAATCGAACTACTGTGCAACGATGTGGTAAGTTGGAGAACAATTTGAATTGAAATGCCGAATACGTTTAGGCTAATTTGCTTATTAGAGTGAGGTGGTCAAAAATTCGACCTTAGTGGAATAATCAATATTTCCAGAAAAAAAACTATAACAGTTGCCACATCGTGTACCTTCAACATATTGGCCACAATTTTGCTGAACAAATTTGTATAAAAAAATTACCCTTTGGTAGTTATTAGATATAACTAAACACTGTTTAGTTATAGATTTATTATTACCCTATCTTGTTTTGCAGATTTGCGACCCCAACATGGACCTCCGGACGGTGCGGCATTTCATTTGGAAGCAATCGTCCGATCTCACGTTCCACTACCGAACAAAGTCAAACTAAGGTTCCGCAGGGCAGCGCAGGCCGTTTGTTTCCTTTTCTGCAGGCCTCTGATACGTATAAGGAGGTACGCAAAGCGACAGAGGATGATGAGTGTGTGTAACTGAGCAGTGTGAAAGATTGTGCGCATCCGTTAGATAGAATTTAGCAATGTTATCGTACGTTTACTAAGTTATTTATGCACTCGCACGTAAAGGTGCAGTGTACAACATGTTTTTAAGTGGCGTAGTATTCCTGTTGTAGTAAACTGTACGTTTCCGAGTAGTGACTCGCAAATAGCAATTTATTTTCTACTTCTGATCGATCTTCTAACTAACTGCTACTTCTGTGAGACTGTGCTAATCAGCTACGTGATCAACTTATTCCAGTGTACTATTCTTCTTCTTCTTTTCTGGCGTTACGTCCCCACTGGGACAGAGCCTGCTTCTCAGCTTAGTGTTCTTATGAGCACTTCCACAGTTATTAACTGAGAGCTTTCTATGCCAATGACCATTTTTGCATGCGTAATATCGTGTGGCAGGTACGAAGATACTCTATGCCCTGGGAAGTCGAGAAAATTTCCAACCCGAAAAGATCCTCGACCGGTGGGATTCGAACCCACGACCCTCAGCTTGGTCTTGCTGAATAGCAGCGCGTTTACCGCTACGGCTATCTGGGCCCCAGTGTACTATTCTTCTTCTTCTTTCTGGCGTAACGTCCCAACTGAGACAAAGCCTGCTTCTCAGCTTAGTGTTCTTATGAGCACTTCCACAGTTATTAACTGAGAGCTTTCTATGCCAATTGACCATTTTTGCATGTGTATATCGTGTGGCAGGTACGAAGATACTCTATGCCCTGGGAAGTCGAGAAAATTTTCAACCCGAAAAGATCCTCGACCGGTGGGATTCGAACCCACGACCCTCAGCTAGGTCTTGCTGAATAGCTGCGCGTTTACCATTACGGCTATCTGGGCCCCTCCAGTGTACTATTATGTTAGGCGAATAGTTTTACCCTATTGCAATATCCCAGCAATTTTGTTAGTTACTCTCCTTTTACGATTCATTAGCGAGGGTGTGCATGGGCGAGTGAAAGGCTGCTGATTGTTTCAGATTGAAAATTGCCAATCTATTTAGGGACTCGTAGCAACAACTTGAAAGCTTATACTATCGGTAGGAAAGAATGTAACGGAAATTACAGATTCGTAGCAATTAACAGTAGAAAAGCTTTGAGCGCTAAAAGAGATTGAATTCAATTCTATTCTATACAAACACTAATCATTAAAATTACGAGTGAACAGAAATAGCAAAACAAACAGATAAAGATAGTACTAACGACTACCAAACTAGGAAGAGAAACGAGAGGAACAAATGCATTATAGAACAGAACGAGATGTTTTCTGCTACGTCACACTAGTACAGGCAAACTTGAGGACAGTTGAAAAAAGTATATGGAATATATCCTCTATGAAAAAAAAAAAACAAGCAATGTGTAACAAACATTCGTTTTATATCACAGCCAACTCTTCAAAAATGGGACTGTAAATGGTTGGCAAATGGCTGGGCATGGCGTACCTCGTGTACCTCGCGTACCTGAAGGAATAAATTAGACCCCTCTGTGCGGTCCTTAGTCTCTTGCTCAGCAACTCCTATCCCTACCTCCTCGCGGTACTGGCCGGAGTACGAGTAACCTTAGGGAAGATCGGGTAGCCAACCCAGGTGGGAACTCTGGTCGTATGCTGACAGGGAAGGGGGGGGTTTGCTTTTGCTTTTGCTTCTTCAAACCTTGAGCGTCTGTACTCCATATTAGAAGCGGCTCACAACAGCGTCTGTTCCCCATGTCAGCGGCTGATCATCGTCCGAGTGCCAGAGAAGGACTCTAAGCTAAACTGTGCACTATGGTCCTCCGAACATTTAGGGGGAATGGTCCTCCGGAAATCTAGGGGGTTGGTGTCAGGCCCTGCAAGCCAGCCGTAAACAAATCAAACAACGAATAATCAACGAGAGAATACAAATCCGCGATAACCACTGCGACGTAAAGGGACTAACGTTTGGAAGCTCGGTACGTAGAACTGTAAATCTCTCTACTTCATCGGGAGCACACGCATACTTTGGACCTCAGATTCGGCATCGTAGCGTTGCAGGAACTACAAACTGCGTCCAAAACTCTCCGTCGTTAACAACGTAGGGTACCGACGGCCGCCCCGGTATGACCTAGAGCGGCTTAATCAACCGGATATTGCAGCTGCATACGCGCAGCACCTTGAGGCTGCATTACCGGAAGAGGGTGAGCTGGATGAAGCCCCTCTTGAGGACTGCTGGAGAACAGTCAAAGCAGCCATCAACGATGGAACAGAGAGCAACGTCGGGTACGTGGGACGGAGTCGACGGAACGATTGGTTCGACGAGGAGTGCCAGGAGGTTTTGAAGGCAAAGAATGCAGCGCGGGCGGTCATGTTGCAGCAAGGGACCCGGTAGAACTTGGAACATCATAGACGGAAACGGCAACAGCAGACTTGCCTCTTTCGGGAGAAAAAACGCCGCCTGGACGAGACGGAGTGCGAGGAGATGGAACAGCTGTGCCAGTCTCAAGAAAAGCGTAAGTTCTATCAGAAGCTCAACGCATCCCGCAACAACTGTGGGCTTCGTGTTATAGAGTGTGCGTTAGATTTCTGCGTCATACTGGAACACTTTTCTTCAGTATTTTTTCGACCATACCACTGGGTTTTGCATGCAAATATGTTGTTAAGTGTAGTGTTTTATTTAAAGGGATCATTTTCCATTTCCTCTATTGAAACTAAAAGCTTGTTGAAATTATCCTTAAATGATTTTTTTATTTGGCTCTGGTGGCACGTTCATCTACGATTGGGAGATTTGTGCCTCGCCTGTCATCGCCAAAAGGAAAAATAAGAAAGAAAAACCCTGTTCCCCCCTACTAGAAAACGAGCTTCTTAGCATGCATACTAGGACATCTCAGTCTTCGATTTGGCAGAATTGTTCTGCTGTAATACTCTGACGAGCACTTTTTGAAAACCGTAGTAGATACGGAATCTATGTTTCTCCGGAAGATCAATAGAGTCAACATCTTCTTCTTTCTGGCGTTACGTCCCCACCGGGACAGAGCCTGCTTCTCAGCTTAGTGTTCTTATGAGCACTTCCACAGTTATTAACTGAGAGCTTACTATGCCAATGACCATTTTTGCATGCGTACATCGTGTGGCAGGTACGATGATACTCTATGCCCTGGGAAGTCGAGAAAATTTCCAACCCGAAAAGATCCTCGACCGGTGGGATTCGAACCCACGACCCTCAGCTTGGTCTTGCTGAATAGCTGCGCGTTTACCGCTACGGCTATCTGGGCCCCTTAGTCAATAGAGTCAACATCAGCACTGCAAAAAACCAAACGGCTTTCTGCATTGATGGTTTTGACTGTATTGACCTTCCAAAGATTGATCAAAAACTGTGGGTTTTCAAAATGGAGACGTCGTAAAACGTCATGTGTGGTTAAATTCTCCTTTTCATTCCAAGGGACATTCAAAAAAATTTTGTTTTTTTTTTTCAAACCGTAAGGTTGAATGCAAAACTTAAATCCATTTGCCGCCTTGTCATTAATATCCATTAACGTTTGCTTTAGCCAGATACAGCTATTCTCGTTCTCAGGAGAAAACCAGATTTTACCGTATCCTAGGCCATTAGACCTGTGCGCCGAAATATTTTTAATCAGCGGCGGCGTCAGGGCATTTTTGTACCGGCGGCGGCGGCGTCATCGGCGTCACGCCGTTGACCATTTTCAGCGGCGGCGTACATCGGCGTGGGAGAAAATTGAACATACAAATTTCCGTATGTGTCAAACAACAAAAATCTTTGAAAACTTCATTCCCATATCTTTAAAAAATAGATTTTTTTCAAATTTTCGGCCATTTGTGTAGGTAGGTAAGGTAGCATTCAAGGTTTCTTTATAATAAATCTTCGGCTAGGTATTTTATATATAAATAGTAATTCATATGAAAAAAATACATTACCATACTTTAATACTCAAGCTTGTATAAGCAGAGCTGCAGAATTAACAATTTTATCTCGTGCAAATTATGTTAAGGGTTTTTGTTTTGATAGAATTTCACATGTTTTTTATAGATGGCATTATATTAAAATCACCATATCTTTGATTCATTTATAGTGCCAGTTATGAACCACTGTTTCAAGCGGCCAGGATGTCTTCTCCTACGTTGTATTGACTTTACTAGGCCGGATAACGAGAACAAGATACGAATGTGTTTTGGTACAACTAATGATATATTACAACCTAGGAACAGCGTGCTCACTCGGTAGGGAACGGTAAAAGCTACACATACAAAATTATACAAAACATACAATTTTATTATCTTCTACGGGAAAAATGTATCAAATTCTATTATAACTGATAGCAAAGCTATATGTATTTATAGTTAACAAACGTTAAATGTTTTTAACGTTATTTAAGAAACATAATTGAGTAAATCTGTATGTATCTTGCCCAGTCCTCAAAATACATGATGAATATTTATGTATTTCCTCAAACATTGATCCATATCCATATCCGTGTGTTCGTCAAATAATAGGGCAAATGAAATTGTTGCTCTATACTTGTTTATCTGTAACAATCTCCGATAAAATTCATAGGGATTTACTAATACAATTTCAAAACCATCTTGAAAGAATACTCGGAGAAGTTGTTGATAAAATTCAGTTTTTTTTATTCTGGTAGGATGCCTGAAGATAAGTCTGGAGGATTATCTGTCGGCGAAAGAACAGTAGTAATTACATGAATCTTTGAAGAAAATCTGGGATAAAGTTTAGAAATGTTTTCTGAAAAGATACATAGAAGAACCTGAAGAAATTATCGTTGGAATATATGAATGAATCTTCTAAGGAACAACTGAATTATTTACTAGAGAGATTTCATAGGAAATAATTGGTAATTTGGATTTTTTGCAGGAATCTTCAAAGGTACAAGAACACGAATGTTCAAAAATAAAATCCACATAGAACACCCGGATTAATTCAAGGAAACCCGAAAAATTGTAGCCGGTATACATGGAGAAATCACTCAAAGACATCCATGATAAAACTTGTGCAGAAGTCATCTGAGTAATTCCTGAAGAAATTTCTGAGAAATTCAATAAATGTGTTGAAAAATCCTTAGAAAAACGCATTGGGGAATTTGATGAGGATTCTTGAAGTGACGCTTGAACTAATCTATTTAAAAATCCAGAAATAAGCTTTGGTAGCATTCCTCTAGAAACATGTTAGAGACCTGCTTAGAAAATTAAAAAAATATATATATTTAGAGGAAATTTTACAGAACTTTTTGAAAAAATCAATAAGTTGGGGGAGATTCCCTAGTACCCCAAGCCGCTTAATTCGTAATTCAAAAACTATTTATTTTATGCGATCTTGGTGCCTATTTATGACAAAATATTTTCTGTAGCGTGCAGTAGTAAATTTGAAAATGTAAGTAGGGTAGAAGCACCGGTTTTGGCCATACGCCAGTTGTAGCCGTTTTACAGAGCCAATCAGCATGAAACCTTTTGTGTTCAGTAGATCACATTCATATGATACAGCTACCTTCATTTACTCGTTCAAATTGATTCGAAACATAAGAAAATCAATTGATTTTCTTTAAAATTTTAACTCCCATACACCTAATTTGGCGAGGGCACTCCTAATTTCGCCACTCTCATGAGAAATCAATGCGATTGGCCAATTTAGGAACCGAAGTTAACTCTCTGGCCGAAACTGGTTCCATTGGCCTATATTGACCAACGGGATTTTCAAAGCGAAAACATGGTTTTAGCTCAGTTTTGATATTTTAAACACATAACATGGATTGAAAGCTTGCATTTGACATATTTGTAGTGTAAATACGGCTTCCCATTTAATTTTTATTGACATTTTCTCTTAGGCTGGCCAAAACCGGTGATTTTACCCTATGAATTTTAACATTGCATTTTGATGATGTAATTTATTAGTATAGCCGGGGTAACATTGATTAGTTTTTTGAATATTTATTGAAAATTTTATTTGAAAATGCATAAGTTTTATATTTTTAAAACGAGTACTGTCACCAATACTTGCATATATAACTCGTGACTATATACTGTATTTTGTTTTTTGAAAGCTTTAAGCATGTTTAAAATATGTTTTCAGCGATTTTTTAATTGATCACCTATGTAAACAACGTTCGGTAATATTGATAACCCAAGTAACCAAATAGCACTTTAATTCGCCCTCCGTGCCAATATTGTGCTTGAATACAGCTGAAATGCCTTATATTAGCCGTATAATAGCTCTATAAGGCCGAAAAGGCGAATTAGCGGGCTAGTGGTTACTTGGGAATGTCGTTACTTACTGAAATCATGGCTTCTGAAGCCGAATATGAAGGTCAAACGCTTACAAGTCATTAACTTTTTGAGTTATTTCAATATTAAATGCAGTTCGAACCACGGAATACGCCTAAAGGCAGGCAATTTCCCAAAAAAAAATACATTGTCAACATTAATTCGTTGTTGATGCCTAATTGAATATTCTTATGGAAGTTTTGAGAACTGAATCGTTTTCTGCAGTGTCATTTTTAGTGAGAACCACTTGCAATACTTATGTGAGACATGAATCTTCGGTATTGTCATCCTAAACCATTGAAAGCGTAGTTTCGAAAAGTTGACAAATTTTCGCATAAATTCAACGCAATTTCCTTAAAAATATTATGTTTTATTAGCTTATGAATATAAGAAATGGTTTGTTGTGCTGATCGCAACCATTCCTCTCTTCCCAGTTAGAGATGTGTTGGGCACCCGTGATCTTATTTATATGGTCGCAATTTACGATTTTCTTCGCTCGTCTTGTATAAAAGTTTAATTCTCTTGTGTTCTCTTTCCCAGTTTTTTTTTTGTGTTTTGTCCCCTTTGTGTTGGATTGAGGATCCTGGCCATCCGGCAGTCGAATACCGGCAAGAAATCGCTACCAACGCCATGAAACGAAAATCAAGATGCCACGTTATACCTCCCGAATGAGCTGCTGAGAACCCTGATCCCAATCCCTACCATGTCCTTCCTTCAAAAATTGTGACCACTAACCTCGAGCTGTCACGAGTACCCTGGCTCCATCCTATATTAATGTTGAAAAAGCCAATTAATTGTATGTAATAAAAATACAAAAAATGAATTTCGGCTCCGTAAAGCGTTAAACGCATTTGAGCCTCAAATAAACGAACTAGATAAAAAAACCATTCCTCTCTATAATCAATAGCATCCTTTTTGTCTAATAAACCATCTTGATTGGACCATGATTTCTGAATTTTTCGACGGTGTCCAGTATTGGGTGCTGTCCGGTACTGGAGGATCTCCCCCTACTAATTTAGGGGTCCTCCAGGTTCAATGTTCATCTTTGGGCAATTTTACAGGATCTTGTCACTTTTGACTTACTTCGGCAAGAGGTGTTTTCAAACCTTCTATGTACACATTTCGCTAAAATATGCATTGCATTGAAGTGCTTATTATTGCATTCAAATAGTTTGTGCGAGAAAAACCCCTCCAAATCCAAAGCGAATCATGCAGGTGCCCACAAACGATATTTTCTCACGTATTTGGTAGACAAAACGGATCATTGAAGTAATTTCTGCAAGAATTTTAAAAACAGTTCTTAAGGAATTCTAAAAAAAAAAACTCTTGCAATAATTTATAGCAATATTCTTTTCGGGTAGTTTCTTGAAAGAATCTTCGAAGTCATTAACAGTGGAATTCTTAGACGAAGAAATCACTAGAGCAATCCGATAAATTATTCTGGAACAACCTTTGAACGGCTTAACATAGACAAGGGTGAATACATGTCGAGGCAGAGGAGGAATCCTAGATGGAATTGGAAATCGCTTAAGGAATAATTTTCAGAATGCTTTGAAAAACTCAATGAAGATTTTTTGTAATTTTCTGAAGATTCCAAAAGGTGTCTTATTTCCACATGAATTCTGTTTAGAAATTTAAGCATCCTTTATTCAAGTCATACTTGAAATAATCTCTTGAGGAAAAAAAATGGAATACTTTTGGTAGAATCACTGAAGAGATCCCTTTGAGTATTAATATAACTGATTTCTAGATGTATCACTAGAGGCACGTGTGGAGTATAGTTGGAAGGGATCTAGTAGTTTAATGCATGCATTTTTGGTTAGTTGCGTGCATACATTTATAAAGATATGTCTAAACAAATCTTTGGAAAGTTTTTGAAAGAATTCTTTGATATTTTTTGTGAAATGCATGGACAAATTTCAGGAATAATTTTTGGAACGTTTTCAAAATCATTCATGAAGAAATATATAAAATAATCCTTATATCCATGCTGAAGGTGTCTGGTTTCGATTCCGGGTCGGTCCAGGATCTTTTCGTGATGGAAATTTCCTTGGCTTTCCTGGTCATAGAGTATAATCGTGCCTGTCACACGATATACCAATGCGAAAATGGCAACTTTGGCAAAGAAAGCTCTCAGTTAAGAACTAGGGAAGTGCTCATAAGAACACTACGCTGAGAAGCTGGTTCTATCCCAGAGAGGACGTAAATGCCAAGAAGAAGAATAAGAAGAAGAAGAATAATCCTTGGAGAAGATCCGAATAAAAAATGCAAGTACAGTCGAAGCTTGTTATAACGACATCGCAAGGGACCGTCGTTATAGGGAAAATTCGCTATAGAGAATAACGGTAACATTGAAATATTTTTCAAGGGACCGAAAAATGTCGCTATAGAGAGCATTTGTCACTATAAAAGTTGTCGTTATAACGAGCTTCGACTGTATTCCATAAAAATATTAAGCAATTCTACGATGAGTTTCTTAAAAAATTCACAGTGGAATCCGTAGAACCTGGAAGACATATTTTTGAAGCAATTTATGAAGAAGTCACTGGAATCAATAAAAAACATATCAGATAAATCTTCGAAGAGAATTCATGAATTGAGTTCCTGAATATAGACTCGGAGGTGACTACTGTAACTTATACAGAAGTTTATGGACAAATACTTTAACTTAATATTTGCAAAACAATCTGAAGAATTAAATTCTTGTTGAACAAATTTACATTTATTGAGGAAATTCTGAAGAAACTCCAAAAGTTACAGAAGAATTCCTGATTCTCGATGCAACCGTATTACAATTCCTGGAGAGTACAATGAATAATTCTCTGATGAACTTCTTGAAGAGATTGCTTGGCGCATTATATGAACGATGTGGTGTAAAAATTCCTAAAGTAAGGCCTAAATATTTCCTAGGCAATTTTTCAAATTTATATTTTTAGAGATGAAATATTAATCGGCGTGAAAGTACAAAATTGGCGGCGGGACGCTGACCGGCGTATGGCGCGCCGCCGATACGTCAATCGGCGTCGGCGTGACGTAAAATGAATCGGCGGCGGCGGCGTGGCGCGGCGGCGCACAGGTCTATAGGCCATAACCATCGAAAGTGAGTAAAAATGCATCCGGAGGCAAACAGTACAGGTTCTCATTTAGATTCCTGATTAAATCATTCTGCAACGCAGTCGTAAAGAATCCGTTTTCAAGTTTTACTTGGAAACAGAATGGCTTCACAGCAGCCGCGTCTTTTTCAGAGACAGCGAACCAACAGAAGAAACCTCAGTTTCGTCGTGTTGGCCTTCATTAATTTCACCACTCGCGTTCAGGGCACTAGTAGTCACATCGGTAATTACATTACCGGAATGACTTACCTCCTGCTGATTAGGTGTTGAAGGATCGGAGATCAAATGATCGCCGGGACTTGAATCCTAAGCAGCAGCCATGACTCGAACAACGAACTGGAAAAAAAACCCACTTCAAAAGAACTTGTTGGGATTCAGAAGAATCAGACGATCCAGACTCGAGTGTGGTTGGATTGCAAAAGAATGATCGAATGGTGTACGGATGGCTACGAGCCAACAAAATACTCATTTATATTGTATAAGAGAAAATTCTCCGAGAAGTACACAATAGGTACTATAAAAAACAATTGTAAAACAATGTCCATTTCTTCTATTTCTCAACCCCACACGCAAAAAAATATCTACATTTCAAGAAGTGGAATACATACAAGGGGGCTGTCCATTAATTACGTAAGGGTTTATGGGGGGAGGGGGGGGTCTGAGATTTCTTACGAGCCATACAATTTATTTTCAATTTTCATATAAAATATCTTACCATGGGGGGAGGGGGGGTTGAAAAATCCCGAAAATTGTCTTACGTAATTAATGGATCGCCCCAAGATTTCTGCTTCGTTTGAAGATCGGACGTTACTTTACAATGATCCCCTGTTTCAGGTCCACAAATTTCTCTCGACTGTTTTATAGGTCTAATCAGTATTTGTGTTTGTCATTTATGTTCTACACATGTAATCTTTTTGAGTTACCAGTGAAGTCCATAGTATTGCAATATATTAAATTTTGCATGTTGGAGAAAGAGCAAATGCTCAATAATTTCGGATTGTATAACAGTTACGCATACAACCGTATAAGCTCGATATGAGCAACAAAGTGACATATAGGCTAGGGGAAGTGGTTCACCTAGCATGAATGAGGGATGAACTTATCACTGAGAAAAAGTAGATTTTATATGAAATTTGACAAGTATTTGAATGACAGATTCATCCTTGTTCATCCACTTCTCCTAGCCTATGAAGTCAGCTTACGCACATAAGTCCACAAATTATCTCATCCAGAAATTTAGAAACTTAGTGAGAGAGTAAGATGATATAGGTTTAATTGCATCTTCATTTTGAAAAAAAAAAAAAATTATTATAAATAAGGTGGCTTGCCGCAACGTGGGAATGGTATCCCATAAAAAATCCTGCGGAATCAAATAGAAAAAAAAAAACGTTTATGTACAATAATGGAATGAATCCATACTTGATTGCATCAACTGAATGCTAGTCGAGATTCACGATTGTCTCATAAAGATCAAGAAAAAAATATGACGTGAGTTATGAGAAGCCGACCACTCGCATCTCACTAATCGTACTAATCGTTTTCACAACATATATTTGTATTACACAAAAAAGAGAGATCAAGTAGAATATCAAGTTATACTCATCTGCTCCTATGTACATGTTATGCCTCACACAATCGTGTCAAAGCCAACACGTAGCCTGTTTCCAATATGGTGGTATTAAAACTGGGAAGATGTTTCCAATAAATGCGTCGATAAAATCACATTAACTACGATCACCATGCTCGTTATATTTAAAACATCAAGTTTTAACTATTACACTACATTTCACTATAGTAAATATATCATTATATTTCAATAAACTAAATGATATCACTCAAAACCTTGTAAACAAGACAAAGCCTCTTAAGAGACACGCCCACTACCCTCTCCACTCATTACTCCACTAAAAGCTTGTTGAAATTTGTGGACAGAATCACCAGGCAGCAGGAAGTATCACTCGCGGAGAAAGAGGAAAAAGGAACTTCGGATCAAAGAAACGCGCACATCCGAATACGACACAACTTAGCTTTTATTCACATCTGTATCGAACGAAGGTGCAATAGGCCTATTCACATGACGTCTCAAATCAGCTGATCGGGAAGTACTTTGACAGTTCTTCTATGAAAATGACAGGCTCGTGTTAGCACCGGTCCTTCACCGATGTAAACAAATGCATAGACGAATCTGTTACATGAAAAGGCCTATAACGAATGAAAGAATAACAAAATGTCTTCCGCTGTTCTCGCGGAAGCTTGCTTACACTCTAAACAAAGTTCACAGTATTAGGTGTATAAATTACTCAGTCAAGGTACATATATATGGGAGGTGGTCATTGTTAGTTTCCCACACTCCTCCTCAATGATCACTAACACACTCCGCTTCCATGGAGGATAGGCTGACGCATGATTGTTTGTGACTAACCCATGCGACAGGTCCTGCTCCGAAGAAGAAAATGTATCCACTTGTAGACTTCCGACTCACTTGATCGCCTGCCCAGTCCGCATCTGAGTAGCCTCCGAGAGACCACCCTTTCCCGGCTCCGAATTCTACTCTGTATTCTCGGGTACCTCACCACCCGTTTTGCTGCTACCCAATCCATTTCTGTCGGAGCACTCACTTTTCTTCCAAGTAGGGATACACTAACCGCCACATCTGGTCTAGCGTTCACAGCCACATACAGGAGAGCACCAACTAAACTGCGGTACTTTGTTGTGTCTTCGAACGGCTTGCTATTATTGTCCGACTTGATGTAGCTCGGGTCCATTGGTGATTTTGCTGGATTACAATCCTTCAAACCGAACTTATCGACCAAATTATCTATGTAGTTTGTTAAACGTAGACTGTAAAATCCACCAATGCACTGAACCTCCTGACCCAAAAATTGCTTAACTTTTCCGAGATTTGTAATGTCAAAATCCTTTCGTAGTTCTTGAAACACAACATCTATCACAGCTGCTCCCTTACACGCCACTAAAATGTCGTCGACATATACGAGAAGATACACCGTCTTCGCACCTTCACGCCGCACATACAAGCATGGATCCGACTCACACTGTTCGAAGTTCAGCTTCAGCAACGTTGCATGTAGAGCACGATTCCAACAGCGTGCCGACTGCTTAAGTCCATAGATGCTTTTGCTGAGCCGGCACACCATATCCTCTTTACCTGCGACTTCATATCCAGACGGTTGTCTCATGAAGATCTCCTCTTCTATTGTACCGTGCAGGTACGCTGTTTTCACGTCCAGGTGCTGTAGTATCATATGCTCCTTGCCTGCCACAGCCAACATTGCCCGCAGTGTTTCCTGTCGTGTAACTGGAGCGAACACATCCACATAATCAATTCCGTAGCGTTGGTTGTAGCCTTGAGCTACCAGTCTTGCCTTATGCTTTACAATCTCACCACTTTCACTACGCTTTATTTTGAATACCCAACGGGATCCAATCACCTTTCTCCCCTCCGGTAGATTCA
The DNA here is from genome assembly GCF_002204515.2 of Aedes aegypti. Classification (NCBI taxonomy): domain Eukaryota; kingdom Metazoa; phylum Arthropoda; class Insecta; order Diptera; family Culicidae; genus Aedes; species Aedes aegypti. The sequence goes on along the minus strand of NC_035108.1, from coordinate 27,280,971 downwards.
TCAGTTTCCATGTTTCGTTGGTGCGGTGCGAATCAATTTCCGAATCCATCGCTTCCTTCCATTTCGGGATCTCCAACGCCTTCCGGTAATCCGTTGGTTCCACTGATGAAACATTCGCTATACCGACAACAAAATCATCAAAACGCCTCGGCATAACACCTCGTGTCACCCTTCGATCACGCTGTACCGATTGCTCCTCCTGTCGTTGCTCCTGTTCCTGAACATAATCGTCTTCAGCCGAATTCCAACCATCTGACTCACCCGAAGATTCACCATTGCCAGCAACATCTTGATCAGCATTCAACAGGATTTCAATCGAGTCATCCAAACTATCCGGCTCTACAGGCTTCCTCTCACTCACCTGCTCCGATCCATTACCAAGCTCGATGAATCTTGCATCTCTACTGACGATCACACGATTGGTAGCTCGGTTAAGAAAACGATACCCTTTATGGTCCTCGGAATAACCAACAAAAGTTAGCTTGACAGACCTCTCATCCAGTTTCGATCGCTTAGCATCAGGTACATGCACATATGCATCACACCCAAATACACGCAGTAGTTGAAAATCGGGTTTACGTCCTGTCCAGAGCTCGAAAGGAGTCCTCGGTACAACTCTGGATGGCAACCGGTTCTGAAGATAGGCCGCCGTCATAACAGCCTCGCCCCAGTACAACTTCTCCAAACCAGCATCCGACAGCATACAAATCGCCATCTCCTGAAGATATCGGTTTCTCCGCTCAGCTACGCCGTTCTGCTGTGGCGAATACGGCGTAGTGAACTGAGCCTTTATGCCTTCTACCTCATAAAACTGCCGCAGCTCTTGACTGATGTATTCGCCCCCACCGTCCGATCGGATGACGAGCGGCTTCCGTCCGAAGCGATTTTGCACCCAGCGAACGTACTGCTGAATCTTTCCTGAGGCCTCCGACTTTTTCTTCAGCAGGTACACAGTTGTGTACCGACTATAGTCGTCTATGAGCGTCATCAAGTAGCGGTTTCCAGATGGTGTAGTGGTCTCCATTGGTCCACAGAGGTCAGTGTGGATCAATTACAGGGGTTTTGTCGTTTTACGACCCGTTATCGCAGGGAAGGGCTTTCTCGCTAACTTCCCCTTTAAGCAACTCTCACAAACTATGCGAGCCCCACAATCATGTAATGAGAATCCACTTACCAGATCTTCCGCTTCGATCCGCATCAGCACGCCTGGGTCACAATGGCCAATGCGACGATGCCAAGTATGCTGGCACCGCTCATCATGTTCGCCGCCAGCTTTCAGCGACTTCTCATGAATACGCAACCTGTAAAGGTTGCTCACCTTATCACCGACCACTACTGTTTCACCTTGTGCATTCTGGATCTCACACGCGGACGCACCAAATTTGGCAACGAAACCCTTCGCCGCCAATTGGCTCACCGAAATCAAACCACCATCAAGTTCCGGCACGAAAAGTACGTTTTTCAATATTACTTCCACACGCTCACCATGTCCGTTCTCACTGAAAACGATGCCCTCACCGATACCACACACTTTCGTCTTGTTCCCGTCGGCAAGCGTAACGCGTGAATTTTCATTTTCGTTCATTGTCACAAAAAATTTGGGGTGGGTAATGTCTATTACATTACCGCGGGGTTGACGTAGAACTACGATGATTAATAATTTGATTTGTCATGTGTATGAATTTGTAAGTGTACTATTTCTGTGTTGTTATTGATCGGATGAAGTTTTCAGAAGTTAACTCTTTTTGGACTCATTTTGGTAGTCCTGAAAAGAACCATTTGTCGTTCTGTGGTTTCGAGAACCAGTGCATGGTGTTCCAGGAATAATGCCAGATGTTTGAATTTGTTTGTTTGGTCGTTGCTTCCTTGTGTTGCTTGGTTGGGTGATCGGTTTCTGGCTCCAGCTGTAGTTCGCCAAACTCCTCCAGTAGATTAGATGTTTGATGGCTCGGGTGCTTCGATCGTGATAATCGATTGAATCGGTCCAGTGCTATGGTCTGTAGCAATATCCATTGCATCAGCATTTAGGCTCTGTACATTGATACTCATCAATATGCAGGTTGGGCCACTATGATCCAGTATTTCACGTCTCAAAGCGTCACTAATCGATGATTGCCTAAGCGCTGCAGCTCATTCCTCAAGTCAACCCCTGGAATTGCTGCCTTTGGCGTGATGGAACTGGGAAGAATTGGTAGAGTTTGTCAAAAATAGTCCTTGCAGTGAAGTAACCCGCGACAAACCAACATATGCCAATTGCTGATCCAGACTTTTGTCATAGCCATCCAGACTTTTGTTGCTTTCAATTCTCCGCTTCGATCGCACCTCAGCAGGCAACAGATCGTCTTGCTCTGACCGGGCGTGCTTCTCAGGCACAGACATCGATAGCGAGGGACCTCCCCGTTTGTCTTGCTCAAATCAAACTGTCGAGCGAGCGAGAGAAGATGCCGTCCGAAGCCAAAGTCATCACCGCTGCCGCCGCCAAGAAGAAGAAGAAGAAGAAGAAGAAGAAGAAGAAGCAGTCCACAGGAGAATTTGCGGTCGAACTGTAAACACGGTCGGGCAAGTCATTCTCGCTTTGTGGTTCACCGCTTGTTTGCGTTCACCCAGTCATCGTCATCGCCGCCATTATCAGATTTTGACATAAGCCCGGTGATCCACTACCTGTTACTGTTGTGCGCCATCCACGTCACGAAACTTTCAGTTCGTCGTTTAAGCAAATAACTTGCTCAAATTTATACATTTGAGTTGAGGATTCCCCGTTTGACCATGGCAATCAACTGATAACATCCCGCAGTGTTATTTATCTGTAAGAGCATCAAAGCTAACAAAGCCATCGGCCCTTTTCAAGGCCATCAAATTAGTAGAAAAGAGTTAAAAGAGAAATATATCCGACTTTATTCATAACTTCTAATATTCCTAAATCAATTTCACGGCTTCATACAAAATTTCATTTGTCATAAATAATTTATGACTCAACAATTTGTGACTGTATTCGCGGGCGCTGCTGCAGTGCCGTCGGGGTGAGTGCTCAACATTTCACAACAATTGTAAAATAGAGTGGCATTTCCAACAGCGTCTTTGATGTTCCATATTTTGTGGGAACACTTTGATTAGCAAAATTATCACATGTAACAAAATTGCGACATATTAAGAATGCTTTTGAAAAGACATTCTCATTGAACAATTATAATAATTTTGGCACCCATGGATCAGAAATTTACCGTCATAATAAAGAAAACTATTGATTATCATTAACTCGTATTGAATATTTAGTTAATGTCAACCCTTCCAGCAATTCATGTTCGACCAATTTCTCACGCATTAGCATTCTCCGCAATTTTCAAGTAATTCTAAGCCCAACACATTATTGGCACATACCCATTTCCCAGATTGGTTGATCAGCGAAGAGCACAAAAGGGAGAAGCATCATCTGCTATTCTGAGGTTATATAACATGCTTCCTTCGTCGGATTCAGTTTCATTCTAATTCCGCTTTCGAGCTGGTAAGAGCTCCTCTGAACTTGCTCAGCGAGAAGTACCTCGCTGCTAGAAATCTGCTGAGCTGTTATTCTTCAAGCTGCCAATCCAGCATCTGGTCTGTGAAATCGCTCAAGATTTCTAGGTTGACCGATCCGCGCTTCTAGATTTCGCCTCGTGGTAAACTCGTGGTCACAGCATCCAAGCTCAATCGGCCCTTTTCAGGGCCAACATACGTTCATAAAAGGGTTTATTGGATGATATTTACTGATTTATCTATAATGATCTAAATATCGCGGTAAACTACAATTTGGTTCACATAATTTACCCCACATAATTACATGAATTTGAGAATTCACCACTGCAGCGCCGTCGGAACGTAATAACATCATGCTACTCAGCATTGTATGGTTTTTCTAACAGCATAAATTCTCGAGTATTAAATTGGAAAATGTATTAAAATTGCGACAGATTTTAAATACTGTTCAATAAACTGTTTCCTGACCAATTGTAATAAGCAACTATTGATCTGAAATTTTTCTACATGTTAGTCTATTGCGTTAATCTGAGAAATAGGCTATATGAAATTGATGTCTTGGCAAGGGATGTACAAGATGAGCATTATGTATTAATTTTCCAATTTCCGTACTCGAGAATTTTGGAAGCGGGGGCCGTGATGCTCGGGATGGATTGTCCTCCATGACTGGTCCTGGCTGGAAATATTCGTGGGGAGAAACTCGACCCTTTGCTGCTGGAATTTCATTAACAACTCTTTGGTAAAGTAGAAATTTCTGATAAAAGTGAACTTTTTCAAAACAACTCTTATTGATTGGAATATTTATCAACAACTCTTTGTTAAGTAAAATCATCCTTAATAACTCTTTGCTCCATCGCCAAACCAAACCATTTCATTAAATTCATCAAGTACAAGAATATGAATGGTAAGGAGAGGCAGATGGTGTATATTTTGCTAACGTTACTTTCCAACAGGTCGCCGGTTGGCGCTGACTAATAATCCGTCCACTGAATGATTTTCAGTTGTTGCTTTCGCTCTCTGGTTCCGTTCGCTACTCGCACACTGCTGTGGCTTTCACGCGCTCTTCTTTGCTGCTCCGCTGCTTGATCCGTTCGTTATGCCGTTCGATTTGTGAATGAGCTGGGAGCAGAACAACCAGTGGTTTTATTTGCTCGAGCTCCGTTCACCGATGGCGAGTGGTGGGGTTCTCGCTTGGTTGTTTCGTCACTCCGTTCGCTACTCGCACGCGATTGGTTATTGCTTTCGCGCTATTTTCGTTGATGGTGTGATTCTTCGCTGAGAAAAAAAAAACTGCAACTCTTTTGATTTTTCATGCAAAATGACCAACTTTAATAAACTATATCTCAGTTAATTATGGACCGATTTGAATGAAATTTTCACAGAATATCAGACATAACTCAAATTTTAACATATATTATTGAGTGATTTTTCCAATAACACGTTGAAAAGCAGTAACGGTTTGACTAAAGTGAATTTTTGACGATTTTTTTATAATTGACATAACTAAACATATTGAAAGAATAGCTTCATGGTATCTTCAGAAAAGTTGTAGATTTTGACGAGATGAATAAGTTTGTTGAAGACAGTTTTTGTGTAAGGCTATCAGATTTTAAGATAAAAAGTTTTGAATTTTTCGTCGAAAATTACAGTTTAGTAAACCGTTATTACTTAGGGCAAGTGTACCATTAGTGGTGCACCTAAGGGAAAACTGCTAAAACACGGTGTTAAGATCATTAAATATATGATTTTAACGTATCATTCGATAGATCTCAAATCCTTCTATCATTCAAATGTATAAAAATCACGATTCATTTGAAATTTCCCTGCAAAAAGCCTTGCACCAATAATAGGAACACTGTTCCTTTAGTGGAGGTATATTTTAAGGATGGTTCCTTTAGTGGCGCAAACCATTGATTTCTTATGGGACCCTCCACTATGGGTACTGATGCACCACTATAGGTGCAAAGGAGCAAAAAAATTAAGCAAAATAATTGTTTTAAATAGTTTTACGGTTAAATTTCATGAATATTATTCGATTACTTGTATCATTTTCGCATCGTACATAATACAAAAATATCACATAATCATTTATTAGCGCGAAACATGCCAAAACACACTACCTCCACTATTGGAGCTACCTCCACTAAGGGAGCGTTTGCCCTATAAACTTGTGATTGGAAAAATTTTCAAAAATATATGTTAAAATTCGAGTTACATCTGATGTTCTGTGAATGTTTCATTCGAAAACATTTCCATAAATAACTAAGATCTAACTTACCAAAGTTGGTCATTTTGTATGGAAAATCGAAAAAGTTGCAAATGCATGCGAATAAGTTGGGGCCTTCCTTAGCCGAGTGGTTAGAGCCCGCGGCTACAAAGCAAAGCCATGCTGAAGGTGTCTGGGTTCGATTCCCGGTCGGTCCTTGATCTTTTCGTAATGGAAATTTTCTTGACTTCCCTGGGCATAGAGTATAATCGTACCTGCCACACGATATACGAATGCAAAAATGGAAACTTTGGCAACAAAAGCTCTCAGTTAATAACTGTGGAAGTGTCATAAGAACACTAAGCTGAGGAGCAGGCTCTGTCCCAGTGAGGACGTTAATGCCAAGAAGAAGAAGAATAAGAAGATGTGAATAAGTTCTCTGTTTATTCGACAAACAAGCTTAATATTTCATGGGTACACAACAGCAACAGAGTAGCGTACACAGGGATTTAGTTGAAATCTGGAAACGTAGCTCAATCTTGAAATCTTGAGCGATTTCACAAACCAGATTCTGGATTAACAGCTCAGCAGGCTCCTAGCAGCGAGGTACTTCTCGCTAAGCAAGTTCGGAGGAGCTCTTACCAGCTCGAAAGCGGAAATGGAATGAAACTGAATCCAACGAAGGCAGCATGTTTTATAACATTGGAATAGCAGATGATGCTCCTCCCTTTTGTGCTCTTCGCTTTCTGATCGACCAATCTGGGAAATGGGTATGTGCCAATAATATGTTTTGCTTAGAATTACTTGAAAATTGCGGAGAATACTAATACGTGAGAAATTGGTCGAACATGAATTGTTGGAATGATTGGCATTCCCTAAATATTCAATACGAGCTATTGATAATTAATAGTTTTCTTTATTATGACGGTAAATTCCTGATCCATGGGTGCCAAAATTATTACAATTGTTCAATGAGAATGTCTTTTCAAAAGCATTCTAAATATGTCGCAATTTTGTTACATGGGATAATTTTCCTAATCAAAGTGTTCCCATAAAATATGGAACATAAAAGGCGCTGTTGGAAATGCCACTCTATTTTGCAATCGTTGTGAAATGATGAGCACTCACCCGACGGCGCTGCAGCAGCGTCCGCGAGTACAATCCCAAATGGTTGAGCCATAAATTATTCACGACAAATGAAATTTTGTATGAGGCCGTGAAATTGATTTAGGAATACTAGAAGTTATAAATAAAGTCGGAAATATTTCTCTTTTAACTCTTTTCCACAAATTTGATGGCTCTGAAAAGAACCGATGGCTTTGTTAGCTTCGATGTTGTTACGGATAAATAACACTGCTCGGACCAGCAAAACTCTGGGGGCTTCTGGTATTTGCTCTTAACGGGATTGCTTCTTGACCACCAATGATGATTTCATCACGAGTCGAAATTTTGAAGCGCGGGTCAACAGCTCGGCCGATGAAATTTGCGACGGCGATGACGATGGCTGGGTGAACGCAAACAAGCGGTGAACCACAAAGCGAGAAAGACTCGCCCGACCGTGTTCACAGTTCGACCGCAATTTCTCCTGTGGACTGCTTCTCTTCTTCTTCTAGGCGGTGGCAGCGGTGATGGCTTTAGCTTTGGACGGCATCTTCTCTCGCTCGCTCGACAGTTTGATTTGAGCGAAGCAAGACAAACGGGGGCGTCCTTCACTATCGATGTCTGTGCATGAGAAGCACGCCCGGTCAGAACAAGCCGATCTGTCGCCTGCTGAGATGCGAGCCAATCGGAGAGTGAAAAGCAAATGACGTCAAATTTTCTCTAGCCACCCCTATTTATAGATTTGCTTGAAATCAACGTTCTCTTTTAAAACAGTTATTAAACTATTTGGACAGGTATGTGGGATTCAGTAAGTAAACGACATGAAGCTTTGATGTCTTGGCTTTCGATTGAGATGCTAATCAAGAAATTTCGTTAAGCCAGCGAAAAATTATAAACGTTTAAAATATTTCATGCCAACGTAACGCTCTTGGTTTTGAAATTCCAATTTCACTCCTGTATAGAGAAGAGAGACGTACTTCTACGTCAAAACGATCGATCACTCGTCATATGACGCGTCGCCCCACTGTCTATCACCCAACAGTTTGGCATCACATCACCAGCCATAAAGCACACGGAACCACCCGAGCCGCGCGCGTTGTTGGCTTGTTTCGCTTTCGGATTTCCACCATTGTGGTTGTCTTCCTTCCGATAGCGATGCTTCTTCTCATTTTCACAAACACTCTTCCTGGATTGCAGCTTCTTGCAATGCTTACGAAAATGTCCCGGCTCTTTGCAAAAATAGCAAACTTTTTCTTGTTTGCTCCCACTTGCATCCAGCCTCAAAGCTTTCATGTCACTCGACAACACTTCACGCACTTCACTTCTCTCGCGACGCTGGTTGTACTCATCCAACAGGCGAGCTTTCACCAACACAACCGTCCAGTCAGCGTCCGGTCGACACTTGCACCAAACTCCGGTACGACGGAGGAACACTACGGAAAATCATTGCTATTTGCAACGACTCATCCAAATTCTGCCCTGCAGCAATCAACATATCGAACAACTCTTCCATCGCATTTAAATGCTCTTCCATGTTCCCATTTTCGGCCATATTTGCACTGCACAGTTGGTTCAAATAATGCACTACGGTAGACATGGTGGCTTTTTCGTGGTGCCGCTGCAAAGCAACCCACATTTCACTAGCACTTTGAGCATTCTTCACCAACTTGAATTGGCTTTCATCGAGAAAAAGTCCAATGTTCGCGCGAGCTTTCCGATCACGGCTCGTCCACTCGTCGGTAACTGGTTCCGGCTTCGCGGCACTAATCACTTCCCACAAATCCTCCTTCTCTAGCAACCATTCCATACGTTGCTTCCAAGAAGCCCAATTCGTTTGGTTCAACTTGGGGAACGAAATTTTTGCACCGTCCGCCATTTTGCAACACACCGGCGACTTCACGCGGTTTGATCTCAGAAAAATACAACTCGCACAATTCTTCTCAATAAAACGCTTCTTTTCAGGTTCTGCACTTTTCTTCACTTATCCTGCACTGGGCCCATAACCTGTGGACAGAATCACCAGGCAGCAGGAAGTATCACTCGCGGAGAAATAGGAAAAAGGAACTTCGGATCAAAGAAACGCGCACATCCGAATACGACACAACTTAGCTTTTATTCACATCTGTATCGAACGAAGGTGCAATAACGAATGAAAGAATAACAAAATGTCTTCCGCTGTTCTCGCGGAAGCTTGCTTACACTCTAAACAAAGTTCACAGTATTAGGTGTATAAATTACTCAGTCAAGGTACATATATATTAGAGATGGTCGGGTTTCACATTTTTCAAACCCGAACCCGACCCGTACCCGACTTATTTTATTCCTTCAAACCCGGACCCGACCCGAACCCGAAAAATTTCTGCTGTTCAAACCCGAACCCGACCCGAAACCCTAAAATATTTTCTAAGGAAAACCCGAATAGAACCCGAGTTTGAAAAGATGATAGATTCATCGTTTCTGATACATAGAGATGCTTTTGGGTTGTTACTTTGTGAACAATTCTCACCAAACCCGACCCAAACCCGACTTTTTTCAAGCCCGAACCCGACCCGTACCCGATATTTTTTTAGCGTTCAAACCCGACCCGTACCCGAACCCGAAAAAATAAAAACTTTCAAACCCGAACCCGACCCGAACCCGTCGGGTTCGGGTACGGGTCGGGTTTCGGGTTTGAAAACCCGAGACCCGACCATCTCTAATATATATGGGAGGTGGTCATTGTTAGTTTCCCACAAAAATATCCTCAAATGATAGCTTATTAACGAAGTTACTCTGCAAGGCTTATGGGATTCGTAAACTGCAAATATATAAGTTATGATCCTGTTGCATATAAGTATGATAGTAGTTCACGGAACAAGTTGCAGAATGGTGGCTTTTACAGCACGAGTAGTAAATTTATCCTACGAGGTTAGTCGAGTAGGATAATTATGACGAGTGCTGTAAAAATCGATTTCTGCAACGAGTTACGTATAACATTTTTTGCAATTTCGTAGAAGACCACTTGAGGGTATCAGATATTATATCGGAATGCATTCATTATTATTTTACAATTTCTGAAAAAAAATTGTGTCATGGTTCTGTACGCAACTCAAAACAGTTGCGTAATGAGAAAGCTTTGCGTAATGAATCATTACAGCACTGGTTTCAGCTGAGTAATGACTATTTTTGCAATTTCTCTTCGTAATAGGCTGTTTTTCATCACACCAATCTGTCATGAAACGGCCTGCTTTCCTGCACTGAAGTATGCAGTGCGGGAATAGTCATTACACAACTGAAGTCAGTACTGTAATGCCTCATCACGCAACGCTTTCTCATTACGCAACTGTTTTGAGTTGCGTAATGAATAATTACACTACAATTTTTCAGAAATTGTAAAATAATGGTGAATGCATTCAATTTGCATATCATTTCTGCTATCTGCAAGTGGTCTTATACACTGAAATAAATTTTATTGTAGAAACTACTGAATACATAGTAGAATTGAGAACTGCACCAACGATTTTCAACCGACTACATTAATCTGTTAACTCTACCAAAACATAGTCAAAATCACTACAAAAAAAATTCTTCTGTTAATTTAACCAGAGTTGTAGTATTTATGACTAGAAATATTCTAGCTTTGAGAAGTTTAGCATCATACTTTTGACCACAGTGTGTTGTACGGTAAGTGTTACGGATTAAAATACAATGCTTTGTAGTGGATGATTTTTTTTTTTTTTTCTGTTCGGAACATAAACCACTGCGACCAATATTTGATCTATTGTAGTATATCCCGTGTCCTTTGTATAGTGCATGTCGTGTTACTTTGTCACTATCGAGAAGTGATAAAGTATTCGTTTTTTTTAAGTTGTCATTCCTAACTTGATCACAGGAAAGGATTCTAATTGAAAGGTTCCGCTTTTTAAACTTTTCGAAGGGTGTGGTGGGTACACTCTCCGCAGGCGCGCCCCTTTATCAGTCAAAATCGGATCCCTTGATAAAGAGTGCTTTGTGAAGCCCAAGCAGGACAGTTCGGTTTTGCGTCGTCCGATTGATTTAGCTGACGGATTCGCGCGTTTTCGTTGCCGGAGAATTTTTTTCCCCCTGTTTTGGAGCGTCTTGCTGGGTAGTGCTTTGTGAAGCCCAAGCAGGACAGTTCGGTTTTGCGTCGTCCGATTGATTTAGCTGACGGATTCGCGCGTTTTCGTTGCCGGAGAATTTTTTCCCCCTGTTTTGGAGCGTCTTGCTGGGTAGTGCTTCGAGAAGCCCAAGCAGGACGGTTCGGTTTTGCGTCGTCCGATAGAGTTTGTTGACGGTTTCGCGCGTGTTTTCGTCGCCGGAGATTTTTTTTTTTTTTTTTTTTTTTTTTTTTTTTTTTCCCTTTGTTTTGGAGCGTCTTGCTGGGTACGTATTTGGGAAGGCCCAAGCAAGACGGTTTATTTTCGGGACGCCAAGAAGTTTTGCTGTCAGTGTCAGTTTTGTGTTCAGTCGAGAATGGATGGCCAACTGGTGAGTTCGTTTCATGCTTATGATAACACATATTTTCTTGAAAGCGTAACTTTTATGTAATATTAAAACAAACTTTGTATGGTTTGTCACTATAGGTGTCGGCATTATGCTTTTTTCTTATACAATTTGAATATACATATATTTTTCTCTTTTTGACATTATTAAAAATTATCCTTTGAATTGTTCGACATTGTGAATGTTGACGTATTTTCTAAAACTTCTACCATATCGAGACAAAATGCACAGTAATACTCATATGTAATTTTCAAACAAACTATGTATGGTTCGTCACTACAAGTGTCGGCATTATTCCTGTTTCATATAAGTTAAAATATATACATGTAATTTTCAGTTTTCGTCATTAATAAAAACGTCTTTTGAATTGTTCGACATTATAGATGTTGACGTAATTTTTCCAAAAACTTCTCGAGACAAAAATACAAAACTAGCTTTAAATACAAGTCGTATATTTCCCCCTTGTCCATGGATCGCATCACCGACCAGAGGTGACTCCCAGATCTTTTCCTTCCTCACTAATAAACACCCTTCCCGTGGTGATTGTGGAGATGCAGAGGTATTCTCGGTCTCTAGAAGCAACAATCATTACACCCTAACATTCCTTCCCCATCCCAACTGACTGTAAGGACTTGGCCGGCGCCGTTATTGATCAATAATATTAGATCTGCTAAAATTGCACTTCGAGAGTAAGCGGAAACTCCCATCCCTTATTCATTTGGATCGTAGTGCAATTCTTACCAGTTCCGATCAATCACGGAGTAGCAACCATTGACATGTACAGTCAGTTTATGCTATGCTATGCTATGCTATGCAAAACACCCCTTTCTTTTTACCTTTATTTTTGTAATAAAAAAAACTTTGAATGGTTGGACACTACAAGTGTAGACTTCCGAAAGGTTCACTTTATTCAACAAACTTTGGATGGTTCGTCACTGTAAGTGTCGGCATAAGAATAGGAGTGTTAGGAATGTTTCATTTAGGTATTTGTTCAACAAACTTTGAATGGTTCGTCACCCCAAGTGTCGGCATAATCATGTTTATATCTCACAAATAATTATTTATCATGGTCTAATTGCTTATCAAAGTGAATCCTGTGACCCAACGATCCTCCCCATTAACAAACATCCCTCCCAGTAACCTTTGTGGAGATGCAGAGGCAAACACGGTCTCCAAATAGCAAAGGTTACACACTAACATTCCTTCCCTCAATCCCACCTGACTGCAAGGACGTGGCCGGCGCCGTTATTGACCCTGTATAAATAGAGGCACTGAATTATGCACACTGAAGAAGATTATGGCCAATCCCAGTCAAACTTCTAGTTGATTCTTTGTGCATTTTCACTGACTTCGGTCAATCACGGAATAGCAACCATTGATATGTGTAGTCAGTCTAAGCTAAGCTAAGCTAAGCTAAGCTAAGCTAAGCTAAGCAAAATCGGATCCCTTGATAAAGTCGGGAAGTGACACCGATATTGTCCATGCATCAGAATCCTAGTCCTTACTTCTTCAAACTAGAGAACAATAAATAAAAGATTAGAAAACAACTTGTTGATTTCGACTCATTTTTATCGATGTCTTAAGGTCATTCTCGGCTACTGGAAAACCGAGACTTGTCACTTTTAACAAGGTTTAAAATGTAACAAGGACTAATAGTGTTCCTTTGATTACTATAGCATCCTGTTCTCTTCGTTTGAAGCAGTCAGGACTAGGTTTCATTGGTAGATCTTTACCCCATAACGCACCATGAAAAGGTGATCTACCCGCGTTATGGGTCAAAAAAGTGGATGATACTATGGACATAGTCAAATTTACTGCACTGCTCAGTGATTTTCACCAGATTATAGTAAACTTAACAGATTTTTATAGTCGGTTGAAAATTGTTGGTGCTGTTCTTAATTCTACCATGGATTCGGTATCAGCCTATTACGATGAGAAATTGCAAAAAAAAAATCATTTTAATACATTTTTTATATGTATTGATAGTTTCCAAATAGGATAGATAACTATGAAAGATTCAGCAGTTAAAATAAAACGGTTTGCGTTTGCAGGAGTTCCAAGTTAATATTGATGTATTATCTGATTAAAATTGAATGAAAGCATCAATATTATTGATCAAAAAGATTATGTTTTGTTGTTTTGCTTAAGACATGTTTTCATGAAGTCATTAAAAAAACACTTGGTCTGCCTGAACACCGACCAATAGACTTGTCAGCTTCAACGCACAGTGGCGCATGGCCAGACAAAACCTCGAAAATTCATGTTCTCAAAATCGCTTGTTAATATTTTCTATACACTTTTATACTATTGAGTGACGATTTCTCAAAATTTGAGATTGATCTGTTTTATTTAGCGATTTTTGGCAGCATCGCAACGATTTAAGCTCGATAGGCATTATCTGAAAGCGTAGTTTTAAACCTTCGAGTTGGTTATAAAAACTTAAATTTTAACACATTAAGCTGTTAGTTGTAGCAAAAACTGTTTTTTTGCAATCCTTCTCGAAAATTTTGATGAATATTCAAAACTTCGTCCATTTTATGTGAAGTGTTTCGAGAGAATGAGTCACTCACTATGAAGCAGCAAATCATCCATACTTTCTGAAGTGCAATACTTTTTTTTTGCCCCTCTTTGCCCCTAGAGGTGAAAATTCCAATTTCATTTTCCATTATAATTTATCTATTTTATCATTCAAATCTGTATAATGTGTAAAAACTCACTTAAAACTATGCTGAAATTACTACAAGAAACTTAAACATGTATCTCTAGTTTAGGTTTATACACAAATTTCTGAATTACAACTATTTTTGTGTAATATTAGCTTTTTTTCGATTGGAGGCAAATTTCACTAGATTGGGGGCAACGTGGCGTAGTTGGCTACACGTTCGCTTTATTAGCGGTTTGTCATGGGTTTGATTCCCAGCCCTCTCAATAAAAAACTTCGTCAGTCCGCTCAATAACTACACGAACCCATCCGTGCAACATCACGGCTGTCTGAAAGTGGACAGACATCTGACCAGGTCCGTCACACTCGGGCTCAGATTGGGTACCACTTCTAGTACTGCATTTTGTCCCTCGTTAGTACAAAAGGTACCCAAGTTTGACAGATCGCAGTACACTTTTCACGGCATTCTAGATTACCTTATGAGCCATAAAATGTTGGGCAACTGCAAGGGACATGGAGGTCTTTAATTTGTCTTTGATCTGACCTTGCACCTAGATACACGGTAATCGACAAAAACGGCTGAACAAATGAACCTCTCTTGGACTGTGAAAGCATCCCTGCGTGCTCTTCAATCTACCTGCGAAAAGTAGAGAGCACAAAGAGACAGTGTAGCATCAGATCTAAAAATAGAATTCTCGAAGACTTATTCAAACAGACTCAAGTCAGAAAAGTGAACAAACTTACTTTATCAATCCTACGTGTTTCGCAGACGAAATTCTACACGTTCCGTTCTAAACTAAATCGATTTTTCATTTCAGAACGGCAATTTGAATTGGGCAAAAAAAAAAAAATTTCACTAGAAAATCGAATTTTGAATTTAGCAGTAATTTCCAACGGGATGATAATAGGAATCCAAGATATTTAATAGATTACCATTATCAAGCGATTTGAGACGCATTTGAGGTTTTGTCCGACCTTTGTATGAAAGCCCGCCACTGTGCAATGTTCGAAAATCTGTCATCGTATTCATCGTCATCATCGAAGCTTCAAAGGCAGATTTTTTCTTCAAAATGGATATTTATTCGATGAAAAAATGTTCACTGTGGTCAGTTGGAGAATAGAATACTGTGAACACATTTTTTAAAACTCACTTGATTATGAGCGAAAATCCTGCTTTTGAAAATTCTAAATTTAATGTCGTTCCCTGCCCCGTCGGCATGCCGGTTTAAATGAAATTTCAAAAAATTATGCGATTTTCAACAGGTACTCATTTCACCCCATTGGCGATACTGTCCCAATAATCCCTTTACATATCACTGAGAATCATAGAAAAGTTGGTTGCGACACCTAAATACGTTGCTAATTACTTTTCGATAAAGCAGGGAATAACAAATCATGGTCTCACCTGATGTTTTTGAATGACGTTATGTGATTATCAATCACACTCGATTGAGAATGCTAAATCTAGGCTTATTTAAACTGAGATTTGCTAGCCGAGTAGTCGTCAAACAGATTTGATAAGATCTCAGTGACTAAAAGTCGAGCATCAGTAAATTCTGCTTCGTTGTTAAACAACCAGGCAATTTGTTAGCTGAATCTCGGTTAAAATTGAAAAACCGAGATTCGCACAGCCGAGCTAGTCGAAAAAAAAGCTAAGGGCGATGGAATTGATTGATTTGTCATTCCACCCTTCCATGCTTTATCACCTTTCTGTATTGAAATAGGGGAAAGTGGGGCAGTTTGGCCACCTTATGAAAAAGCCGATAAAAGTGATGAAAATATTATGAATTTTTCGAATGTTTGCATGATTTCCAACAATTATTAGATGAATACACTAGATCCGCATGATTTCCGTTGTCTTATAAAGTACGTAGATGAATGATTGATTTTGCAAAATGTGTCATTTTTCGAGTCGTCTGAAAGTTATTAGTATTTAGAAACACTCCGTGCAAGACGATATAATTTTTTAAGAACATTCTAACAGTCAAACATCATCATTCTGAAATGATGAATTTTGAAAGAGCCATTCGGGGCAATATGGGCAGTTTTTTCGAACATCATCTATTTATTTTTCTTTGAGTTTCGAACACAGACTTATAACATGCCTATTGCTGCATTTCCTCATCACCTTTGGGGTTGCATGTTATTTCAGCTAAAATTTCAACAATTTATGCAGTTTTCAAGGGGTGCTCATTCCACCCCATTGGCCAAACCGCCCCAACTACCCCTACTAATCTAAAACAGTAGCACTTACCCAAATGGTTAGATCACATTTTTTTCCTATCGAATAATTTTCCACCTGAATTGACACTCAATTGGTTACCGTTCTCCCCGGAAAATTATGTGAATTCTTATTTTAGTAGACAGCAATAAAACGATCGTTTCGTTCAAAATCAGCGTCATTTGCCCGTTATTGTCTCAATAGACAGATATACCTTACTCAGTGAGATGGAATTTCGCCGACATCACATCTTGCGATTGAGCGCGGTAAGAGTTTATTAGACAGCAGATACGATAGACAATTTCACATTACTTTTGACTTTCAGTTGCTTGGCGTGGCGTGGTGGTACTTTTGCACGAATTTAGTGAGCTGCGCCAGTATCTCGACGCGTGCCCATCGATCGTCGCCGTTACGGACGTTTGGCGAATCGCAGCAACCACTGAAGCGTGTGGAAATTCGAGTCTTCCGCGGCCCATACGATCATTTCCATGGATACGCACCGTGGGGCTACTTTGTTCGACAGCCGAGTGATGACGAAGCGAAATAAAATAAAAATGTGCATTCGAAGTGTGTGGATTATGTTCATTTTTCTCAATTTCACATCAAGATTTAAGCCGTGATTACAGTGCACATTGGTCCCAAAGCCATATCTAGGAAGACACAAATGATTGCGCCTAAACCGTCAATTTTAGATATATGGTGTCTTCGGCAAAGTTTCTCCATATTTTTCAGACATCTTTTTCAGAGATGTGAAATTAGGGTGGCCCACATGGTTTACGAGATCAGCACATAAACTTTTTTGCTGACGCATTTAGGACTACACAATGTTCTACAATGTTTTAGAACAACCGATTTGGAGCAACTTTGCCGAAGAACCCAAATTTCTATCTCTTATGGTTCGCGAGTTATGATTTTTTTTAACAAAAAAGTTAGGGTGGTACTAAAAATCAGATTTTTCTTGATAACTTTTTATACGATAATTTTTCGCAAAAACTTTGTTCCGAGCACTTTTAGATGATCTTTTGATTGCGCAACTTTTTGCCGAAGAAACTACTGTTCTATCTCTTATGGTTACAGAGTTATCAGAAATTTTCTTCGAAAAAATGGTTGTTTTCAAATGCCGATATCTCCGAAAGACGCAAACGGATTTTCAATCTTTTGTAGGCATTAGAAAGATTATTTCTTTCTCTGTTTATGGTGAAAAAAACTGTGAGAACGTTTTTTGTTTGAAAAGATTGACACAATTTTGAAAATAATATGTTTTTCAACCGAAAATTGTCTCTAACTTGAAAAATATTCGAAATAGCTCTTTCAGCAAAAATGTGCAAAATTGAATGTTCTGAAAGTGCTTTATACAAAGAATTCATAAAAAATCATTGCTTAAAGATATATTCACCATAAACCGAATTTTGTATGGTAAAGAAAGCGAAAAAAAGAGATATTTGCTGGAACAACCGGAATAACTGTATGTAAAGTCATTTAAAATTGAAAATATATGTAATAAAATAAGATCGATCACAGTAAGCGAAATGTTTGGAGTTAGGGAAAGTTAGTTGCTGAAGCAGTTTTAACAGTGATCCATGGAACATTTATCCATAAACGATGTCTTGTTATTTCACACGACTTAATGTTTGTCCAGCTAACCTATGCCGTGGTTAGTTATAAATTGCTACCGCTTCGGCTTACTAAGCAGAAGGTCATGCGTTCAATACCGGTTCCGTTTATTATATTATCAACCCCAAACGATAACAAAACGTATACTTTGAAGAATTTCTTCAAATTACAATACGTTACTTCTCGTGATATCCTCCCATAGAAATATAGAAGTATCTGCAATTATTCTATCTGTGCATCCAACTTAACTCATTCAATTCAATCAAATCCAATAAATCTGCTACAACGAATTAGTCAGGCAGCATTCACCTGTTGAACAATGCATGAATCTTGAACAAGAGCCAGATATAAATCCCAAATATCTGTCTAAGTTAATGAACCAGAAGGTGGGCCTTAGTCACTTGAAAACTGCTTCAGCAAATAATTTTCCTTTTTTCAACTCCTTAGATTCCGCTTACTTTGATCGATATCAATACATGTGTATTCAATTTTAAATGACATACATACAGTTATTTCGATTGTTCTAGCAAATATCTCTTTTTTTCGCTTTCTTTACCATATAAAATTCGGTTTATGGTGAGTATATGTGTAAGCGTTGATTTTTTATGAATACCTTGTATGAAGCACTATCAGAACTTTCAATTTTGCACATTTTTGCTGAAGGCATAAAAGAGCTATCTCGAATATTTTTCAAGTTATAGACAATTTTCGGTTGAAAAACATATTATTTTCAAAATTTTGTCAATCTTTTCAAACAAAAAACGTCCTCACAGTTTTTTTCACCATAAACAGAGAAAGAAATAATCTTTCTAATGCCTACAAAAGATTGAAAATCCGTTTGCGTCTTTCGGAGATATCGGCATTTGAAAACAACCATTTTTTCGAAGAAAATTTCTGATAACTCTGTAACCATAAGAGATAGAACAGTAGTTTCTTCGGCAAAAAGTTGCGCAATCAAAAGATCATCTAAAAGTGCTCGGAACAAAGTTTTTGCGAGAAATTATCGTATAAAAAGTTATCAAGAAAAAACTGATTTTTCAGTACCACCCTAACTTTTTTGTTAAAAAAAATCATAAATCGCGAACCATAAGAGATAGAAATTTGGGTTCTTCGGCAAAGTTGCTCCAAATCGGTTGTTCTAAAACAATGTAGAACATTGTGTAGTCCTAAATGCGTCAGCAAAAAAGTTTATGTGCTGATCTCGTAAACCATGTGGGCCACCCTAATTTCACATCTCTGAAAAAAATGTCTGAAAAATATGGAGAAACTTTGCCGAAGACACCATATATCTAAAATTGACGGTTTAGGCGCAATCATTTGTGTCTTCCTAGATATGGCTTTGGGACCAATGTAGGGACGTTCCGATATTGCGAAGTATCGATATTTGTATCGATACGATTATCGAATCGAAGTATCGATACCATCGATATATTGAATCAAAGTATCGATATATCGCAATATCATTTGATATATTTGAAAAGCGCAATATTCTTAAGTAGATGAAAAAACGAATTTAGTAAGGACTGTTCATTTAATAATGTGGACACTTTGTTTATGCTATATGTATCTTTTTTATTTATTGATAAAATCGTAATCGGTTTTCTGTGCAGTGTTCAACTATCATTCTACAATGCTATGAAAATATAAGATCTTAGAAAATGCTTCTTGTTGAAGAGCTAAACAGTTTTTCTAAAAACTCTCAAGAAAAGCTAATTGTCAAAGTTTAATATTATTTTTCCTAAAACAAAAATCCTAATTTTGTTTGAACAAGTTGGATGTTTGAATCCTTTACTATTCTACTTAAGGTGTAGCTTTGAAAAAATGAATTATGTTTCACCATTCACTGACATTAACTTCAGAGATTTATCCATTTATGCCCAAATTTGTTGATACATCATCCTTTCACTTCCAGCAAAAGAGAAAAGTAAAGAGCGAGTTAAAAATTGTTTTAGATAACTAAAGAAACTATATTTGTATAAACGAAAGCTAAATCGTGAGTTTAAACCGCAGTCAAGTATAAATTTTACTTTTTATAGTCGTTTTACTAAAAAATCTCATACTTTTAAAACCATGTACGCATATTTATCGATCTACAGCAAATTGTAAATGTTTTGCTCCGAATATTTAAATTGGTAGTCTCAGAGTAATGAATAATGAAAATAAAATGTGGAAAATAAAATCGATATTATTACAGCAGTGTTGCCAATTTTGATTATTGTCATTGTGCTTTGAAAGGTCTTCTAAAAATAAAGCAATTGTTCTTCGATTGTGCTTGTGCTGGCCCCCCCCCCCCCGAACCATGGGCTTGACCCCCCCGAAAAAAAAATGGAGAAGAAGTGACAAAACAGTTGAAAATAGTTTTCAGTATCAAACAGCAATATGTAATATTTTGGAATTATAAGAACTGGCTTGATCCATTTGTAGTGATATAGTTAGTAAGAAAACCAAAGTCTTTTCATATTTGAAAAAAAGCTGCGATATTTTGTGATCAATTATCTAGAACGAATCGTTGTTACTTAGAAATGTTTGTGTATGAGAGTTATGGTAAAATTTTACATAAAAAAATCAGGAAAAATAAACAGTGGTGCAGTAAGCGAACTTTAGTTTGTATACACTTTTCACGAACTTTTAAATGTTTCATATTCATTTTTCTGAGCCATTCGATAAATTTGTCTCCGAGACGTCGGGAACAGATATAAACTGCTAGTAAGTAGACGACAGTGAAGCAGTTGCATTCAAGTGTGACAGCAAAACTGTGAACATTGAAATTCCTTTACATATAGTAAAATAGTGGTAAATGCGTACAAGAAACCACATCGAACCGTGTAAAATCGTAGATGCCGCAACATTTTTTTTAATGTTATGTTGATACCAATTTTCTGAAGTTTTAAGATTGAAAAGATAATAAGACCATGTTACTATTTGTTTCTGTAGAATAAACGTAAAACCTCATTCATACTGAAGATTATTAAAAGACACGCTTTTAATTCTTCTATAAGTGTTTATAGTATGGCCCTTATTTTTATTTATTTTTATTATTTTTCCTTGTGCCACTTTTTTTTTGGCGTCTTACGTAGTTTATATGGACACTAATTTTTTTTGTTTGTCTTTATTAACGAGATTTTCAACCCTGGACTAGTTCATTTAAGAGCAAAAGCTTCACTTCCCTTCCAAATGAAGTCGCCACTATAAATTTTTAAGTCATAAGTGACTATCTCCAGAATGGGATTCGATCCCAGGCCCTCGACGTGTGTTCTACACTAGGTCCGTCTCCACATCAATTCAGTACAGAGATGTTTTTTTCGTTATAAATATATAAGCATTCATGTAAAATTTCTGTAATTAGAAGACGTTGTGTTATTTGTAAGAAAAATAGATAAAACTTGTATCTAGATTAATGATAAGATATCGAATGTTTAGGATTTCTAGCTCAAATGCCATAGTGCTTATAAATGCCATAGTGTTCAAGTAAGAGACTTTCACTACAAATATCATAAGAATCGATTGAGATTTGGAAAAATAATGGCTATTAGTTGTTTTTTGACGTAAACATTATAGTTTTTGATCAAACTTTCATTGCATGGAAATAAATAAGGATAAAATCTTCTTTGATTTTTTATGTAAGGGTGTTGTTATGCATCATAAGGATGCTTTGAGGTGTATTAGTCACTACATAATTGCTTGGAATCAATTTTTGGCCCATAGTGTGGCAAAAGTTCAAATCAGCGGGCCAAAAGTTCGACCCTTATAATCTAGCAGAGAAATTTAAAAAAATACCCCCAATTCACATATTATCTTCAAGTTTAGCAAAATTTACCTGATAGTGCGAAAAAAAATCACCAACATGTCACCTAGTTTTGCAAAAAACGTTTTTTTTTGGGATTTGGGCAATTTTTTGATGGAAAATTAGAGTGTATTTATATGTAAACATAAGTTTATATAAAAAATGTCTGTCGTAAAAGTGTCGAACCCCATCGATGGGGCAAAAGTTTGTTTAAGACAATCAGCGAAATTATACCGAATTCGTTGAAGGTTCACTGTATTGTACTTATTTTCAACTGCTATTGTTTTTATAAAAATGTTGATTATACCACTAAGGTCGAACTTTTGCTATGCCTTACTATGATTGGATATTAATAAATCCATGAGCAAAATACCTTCCATTCTGTTTTCTTCAAACAACTGTTATCGTACAAGTTTGCTGACGACAGATTTATTTGAATAAAAAAAAACTTAAATCCTTCAATATGATGGTAGCCAAGCAGGTTTAGGATTTAAAGTTTTTAACTCTAACAAAAAAGGTATTATTCAATCCTATGTACAAATTTTGTTTTCGAGGGGTTAAGAGAAATGGTTCGTTTGCTATAGAAATGTTGAGCAACAATAATCCATATTTTCAAACTAGCAAGCATTTTTTTCCCAAAAGCTTGGGTGATAGATTTAAATATTTATCTTAGCGTTAGCATTAGCGTAGTTACGGTATACTTCGTAGATTGGATACTAGCAACATTCATGTTTCTTTTTAATAATCTCATCCTGACTACTTTCAAGAACAAAGCAGGGGAGTATACCTTGTTCAAATCATAAACAAGAATACTAAAAGCATGAATATCGCTATTCCCGGCCACGCCCATCTTTACCGTAACTTGGGATAGGGGAAGGAAATGTTGATGTAGCACTTACTTAATGAGAGGCCACCGACTCAGCGACACCCTCATAAGTGCTACGGAGTTGGAGGTTGGGGAAGGTATATTGTCAGGATTCGCCTAGAAAGCTGGCGATAGACCATAAATATTTGTTGTATGAGCGTTTTCAAATTAATCTTTTGAATGCCGGCAATCAAAAGAGCTTATTTATAGTGTAAATAGTATTTCGCGAAATGCTTGTCGATTGTGCAGTAATATTTTTGCTCAATAACCAGTAAAAAGCAACACCGATCCCTCCAGGGTCATCGGATTGTATAAAATAACGATACGCGTAAAAAAAAAATCACGCCTATTCAAAAACTGTACTGTGCCCATTGAAAAACTGTACTGGGTGGTACTGTATTTTTAGATAATCGAAAAACGAAAGGAAGCGCGTTCGAACTAAACACCCTAGGATAACACAGTCGGTTTTTCTGCTCAAAATTATACGAAAAGCAGAATCGATCCCTCCAGGGTCATCGAACGGTTAAAAAGCATCCACAACCGATTGTTAGTTGCGTAACACCCGCCCGGACAGAATGCGCAATCTGAACATAATTATCAAACTCCGAAAATAACATTTTCCGTTCAAGAAACGATCAGAAGTTCCACGACGCGGACAAAAACGATCCGGAAGGCTCACAAAAGAAAAAGTATCATACTGGAACAAACTCACCGGATTGATTCTCTAAATTTATGTGCTGCCTGTCACTTCGAAGCACTACCCAGCAAGACGCTCCAGAACAGGAAAAAAAAATCTCCGGCGACGAAAACATGCGCGAAACCGTGAGCCAAAACTATCGGACGACGCAAAACCGAACTGTCCTGCTTGGGCTTCACGAAGCACTCTTGGGTGATAGATTTAAATATTTATCTTGTTTTATAACTTTGCAAACATCTAGTTCAAATCGAATTGGAAAGGTAAATCCTGATTATAATCTGCTTTTAAATCGTTGTATTCTATTCGAGATTTATAAGATTGGGTTGAATACGCCATCTTGGCAATATAAAACGAAAAAATAGATTTTAAAATAAATGTTTACTATTTTTCTATAAAAGTGACATTTGGTATCTAAGAAGGTTGATCAGTCGGTTTTGGACGAATTATAGGTTTTGATCTACCTCTGTATGAAAGTGCGCCACTATTATCGGTTCACAAATATTATCGAAACAGCATTGTTAAGTTATCTAAATTCTTTACGACTTTAATCTCTCATGAGAATGGGCCGTGGCCCCCCTCAAGTCTGATGGCTATTTACGCCCATGCGTGGGGACTAATTAAGTAACTGTATGAAGGCGTAAGTTATTTTTAATATTATTACCAAAACAAATCTACTCAAATTTAAAATATTTTCCTCCAAATATATCTGGGAAAAATTATTTTATTATATCTGTAAAATTGTTGCACCAAAATTAACATGATTTTTTTTCCATTAGGCTTCTGATTGATGTTTTCGAAGAAAAAGCCTTTTTTGAAAATAAAAAATATAGATTGTCGAATTTTCCAGCCAATTTCTAACAATCATTGATTTTGATAATTTCAAAAAATCGACCGTTCTAAACGTTGTTCCATATTCGTGTGCAATTAAATTATTTTGGAGAATATTTTATTATTACAACATTGTACAATACTAGTCGAACGATGTACAGAAAACCGATTGAAAGTTCATTGATTAATTTAGAAGATACAACATGCACAAGGTGTCCACTTTATAAAATGAACAGTCCTTACTATACTATTTAATTCGACTAGAGTTTGTATCCTTTGACAGCGTAACGCGTCAACGAGTATTTCCACCTCAACTGTAAGGCCGTCTTCAGTGTCGTGTACTAGACTCGACTTTTCTTGTATTCTTGTATCGCTTTGTTACCTGATGTTGAGTTTCCTTCGATTCACGAACAATTCCTTGAATCGGAAATTACATCACTTAACATCATTTAACAATTAATATGCGAACTGCTTTCAAATATTCAAAATCAATTGTTTTACGAGAAAACCCTACAGTTGTTATTCAAATATTGGTTTACGATATATCGGAAAGAAATATCGATACCACCGATATATTGAATAGGAAATATCGATACCATAATATCGAATATCGAAAGCAAAATATCGATATTCCGATATATCGAAAGTATCGGAACGTCTCTAGACCAATGTGCAGTGATTTCACTATAATAGGTGCATTATTAGTATTAAATTTGGTACACTATCTTCTCTAGTCCACAATCAGTCAATAGATACAGTCAACCAAATTTTACTATTGATCTCTAACTTGATATCGAGTGCCCGAATATCAAGTAAGGGAGAGTTGTCTGTAGTAGACGTTGAAAACATATGCACAAAACGTTAATACATGACAATTTTCATCATTTTTGTCGAAAAATGACAATTTTCATAGAAAATTACCATTTTCCATAAATTGATCCGGAGGAGCCGATTTTTCAGAAAATTGGTTTGTTATACAACAATGTTTTAAACAATTCCTTCATTCTAGGATTGAGCAATGACTTTTCGAACATTTTTTCTGGGACACCCTAATGTGTAATCAAAGATTTATTCAGTATTAAAATTCTCTATTTTCCAAATAATTGGGATAGGCAACGGTGTGAGCATACGAGGGCATTTGCTTGAGTAAGTTTTGGAATTCTTCCGTGCGGTACTGCTCGTGGTACATGTAGTTGGCATGAATGGAGAGCATTACTACCGGTTCATCGGTCAGGGTGGAGGGTGCTTCGATGTCGAAGTAGAACTCGTGAGGACTGCGAGATTTGGCCTGAACGTAGTTGACGTAGTGTACGGATTGTCCGTTCCACGGAGTGCCGCTTGGGGGTATCTCTTCGCTGAAGGTCCACGCTTTGAGGCGATGGCCAGGTAAGGGGGATACGTAGAATCCCATAAGCGTAGGTCCTTCGATGGTGAACCGGAAGCGACGAACCTTGGCGGATAGGTCTTGTTTCTCCAGAAGCCTAAGGTTAACCGGATCGGGGAAGACTGGTTGGGAAAGGCTAGTCATCCAGTAGCTGTTTTCGCGCTGCCGATGGTAGCGGTTGATGTAGAGTGGAAAACCGCAGTACAGCTCTTCTTCACATTCGGCCATGATAGGCTGAGCTCGGTCTCGCCAGATGGAAACTTCGTTGAATAGATAGCGCGGGGTGTGGCGATCTTGCGGGTACAGGAAGTAGTTGTCGTGCGAACGTCGAATCGATCCGTTTTGGTGGTAGAAGTTTCGATGTTGGTGCTAGAAATCATTGAGGTGTTAGAATACATATTTCTTTGCGCAACATTGAAAAGGACTTACGAAGATGTAATATCTCTGAGGTGACGTTCCGTCGCGGAATGGAAATCCAACCGGAGTGATCATCAGAATGACTGTTGCTACAAATAATGCTCCGAGTAGAATGTAGAAATAGCGTACCTTGCGAAGCAGAACCATTAGTGGAACAGACAACCCAACTAATAGAAGGGTCATCAGAACGCTGAAGAGAGCCATCATGAGGTCTGGATTAGTTGAGGCATCCCCGCGGCCGGTCATGGGAATAAAGACTGCAAACACCGTCACAGTGAGCGAGCAGAAGTAGAAAACTGGGATGATTTGTCCGATCAGTTGAATGTAGACCCAGATGTGCAGTTTGAACTTTATGATCATGTTCACGATGGTCGACAGGGAGTGGAAAATAACCGGAAAGAGGAGGAGATATGCAGAGCGAACTCTACCGACGGTCAGCGTCACTAAAAGAGCAATGTAGATGAAACATTGTGCATGGAGGAACAGTAGAATACGACCCTGATTGTGGAGGAATTCCTGCAAAGAAATAAGAGTGAGTTGCGTAAGAAAGGTATAAAAAGACACAAGTTTACCAGTTTACGGAAACGCAAATACAGCCACGGACCCAAAGTCAGACAGGCTATGAACGGTATAAAATACAGTCCAAATAGTAGCCAAGTTGTTGAAAACCATGACATAGATCGATTCGCCGCATCCGCTATTGCAGCGATCGCTACGCAAACTCCTGCTCCGACCACAATCGATAGCGTTTGAATGATCAACGTGATGCCGGATTCCAGCAAGATCTTCGTCAGCTTGGCACCTTCCATTCGAATCATCATGACGATCGTCCCAGCAATAAGGCCTAATCCGACAAAGGCCACTAAGAGATTGACGACGTAAGTGATTGTCTCGCTGTAATACACCTTGAACAGATGCATGAAATCAAAGAATGTCGCCGGACTGCCTCGGAACTGTTCAATGTTGAACAACTCTTTGGTTCTGGCTAGGCCCATGACCAGTGGTAGTAGATTATCCCCAATGTGCTGAAGTGTATCCGGAGAAATGGTCTTGAAGGCATCGTAAGCCGTGTGGTAAAGGTAACCATAGGATGCCAGCGCAATGTCCATTCCGGGCCACTTGCCGACGTTGGACAAGGTTTCGTAGTCGGTGAATGAAGGAACCAATCCCAGTTGGAAGACTTCCTCAGCCAGAGCATTAGCGTACGGCCGTTTCACAAATCTTTCGTAGTTTTCCATTAGGAAGGGAAAATCAGGCGCCGATTGGAACATGATTTCCCGTCCTCCATTGGCGGCGACGTCTAAGTTGATGAATGCGGATACATTCGCTGCAAGAGGATGACCGGTCACGAAGCCATGTGCTCCCTGCATGGTGTTCTCTTCACACCCATTTAGAAGAAAGATGACTCCGTGGTGAAGTCCGAGGTTGTGTTGCGCCATTTGACGTAGAACTTCTAGCAAGACTACGGTCATCGTTCCATCATCACCTGCCCCTGGACTAGTGACAGCACTGTCAAAGTGGGCGTTGAGCAGCAGGTAACGTCCGCTGAACTGTCGCGCGTCTTTCTTCCGTAGTGTGACCACGACATTCTGCACTCCTCGATAGTAGCTGGTGATTGGGTAGTCTTTGTAGTCCAAGAAGTAGCTACCGGAAGCTTCTTGTACTTCTACGGATACTTGATTGGAAGAGTGTGCTTCTTGGATTATCTTATTGATTGTTTCCACTAGGAAGTTGATGGCAAACACCTCATTGGCGTTGCTTCCCACAACTCGTGGTCCTTGACTTGTCAGCGTTCGCAAGTATTCGTGAGCGCGTTCCGCTACGAACACCGGTCTATCGGTCGGCTAAGGGGTTGTGAACAAAACAAACATCATGCTAGACTGCTTGTCTCTATGATAGGAATCTCACCTCGTCTGCTATACGGATACCCTCCGGTAGGTTCGACCAATTCCAGTACACCAGGAAGTAGATACCGATTCCTACTGCTGGAAATAAGATGCTCCAAAAGAGCGGTATTGTATGACTTCGGGAGATTTTCCTGTGAAAAACTTCGAAATTTAGAACATGACTCACTTAATAAATTACCAAAAAATCACCTACATCTTCCCTCTTGGTGGATGTTTACCGTTTAACGACTTACCATGGACTGAACGACTTGTCGTAAACACGCTTATCATGGACTCCCAGCAAATTAATTAGCGTACTCGGCCGAGAGCCGAAATTTCAGATGAATCACTCCATTGTTTTACAGCGCCTTGCCGCCGGACAAGGCTTCTACGACGACGTCGACGACGATAACATTCGCCCGAGGACTGTGATAAACCCAATCAAGAGGCCAATCAGCCTACACGAAACAAATCACAGAGCTTAGGAATATCTTATCTCAAACCGCTCCGCGAATACTTTATTGCCGTTTTTCGGAGCGTACATTTGTCGATATCGGGAACCTTATCTTAAAATAGCCAGCTTTCCAGATAGCTGGGATAGGCCACTACGTGCGCATAATCGGGGAAATTGTCAACGAATCGCTTGAACTCTTCGGTGCGGTACTTTTCGTGGTGCATGTACTGGGCGACGATGTTCAGGTGGAACGTTAGCTCGTCAACGGGTTTGTCTGCGGCGTGCTCGATCAGGACCCAGAACCGGTGAGGAGAATCGTCGATTCCGTGGACGTAGTTGACAAAGTGCACTTCCTGACCGTTCCATGGATAGCCGCTGCGAGGAACCTCTTCGCTAAAACTCCAGTTACGCAGCAGGTTCGGCTGGATCGGTGATACGTAGAAGCTCATGTGGTCCGTACCTTCAACGGAGAAGTCGTACCGAGTAGTGTTGGGCGAAGCGCTTGTTTTGCCCAGGAACTCGAACTTGACAGGGGTTGGAAACGTGGGATGGCTCTCAGCCGGTAGCCACCAGGCCGAGTTTCGCCGTCCGTGGAAATAGCTTTGGTAGAATGGGATGCCACAGTACAACTCCCGTTCGCATTCGTCGCCCAGCTGTGTGGCACGTCGCATCTCCGAAACAGTGTCCATGATGTAGCCAGGTGTGTGGACGTCCTGCGGGTGGATGTAGAAGTGGGTGTCCGAGTGACGCATAGTTCCGTTGGGATGGTGGAAGTTCCGTTCGATATGCTGTTAGGAGGGTTGATGAGTTACATAGATCGAAACTAAGAAGTGGGCGACTTACGAACACGTAGTACCGCTGGGGAGATGTCTCCGCTCGATACGGGAAGCCAACTGAAGTGACGGAAACGATGATTGTGATGATCCAAAATATGGCTACGACACCAAAGTAGATGAATGGTTTTCGCATCATCGCAACCATTGGGGTCAGGAAGCTGCTCATCATGAGAATTACTATTATGGCAAATAGCGCAATCAGGAATTCTGGATTGGACTCGGGGTTTCCTCGGTTTTGCATTGGTATGAAAGTGCTGAACGTGGTCAACGAGAAGCTGCTGTAGTATGCAAGTGGAAACAGCTGGCCTATCAGGTGGATGTAAATCCAGTGGAAGCTACGGAATCGCACGATCATGTTTACGATGGTCGTTGCGTTGAAGAAGATCACCACAATCACGAAAATGTACGCTGAGCGAATGGTCATGGCAGTCATTACGATCAGTATCACAATGAAAATCATTTGTTGAGCGAGCGTGAATAAATTGATACGCGTTTGAAGTAGAATATTATCCTGAAACAAAACTGGATTAGTTATCAAGGAGTGTCTTAAGTTTTCTCTCGTACTTACTATCTTATAAAACCGAATCAACAGCAACGGTCCAAGTACTGTGCACATCAAGAACGGACACATGTACAGTCCAAAGATCAACCAGGACTCGGTGAACCAAGACATGGCGCCACCAGCGGCATTCAAGATCACTGCCATCAGTATGGAAAATCCAGCTCCCAGAGCAATAGACAGCAACTGAACTCCCAGGTTGATGAAGAACTGACCCACCACTCGTCCGTAGCTCACATCAGAATCCTTAGCCATAATCGCAAACGATCCGAAAATCAGTCCCAGGCCTAGCGCAGCCATCAACGAGTTAATCACGATTCCGGCCCAGTCCGGGTAATAAATCAGGAACCAGTTCAAGAAATCGAAGAACACCGCCTTGGTTCCTTCGTAGTTGTCGATATCGCTCAGCTCCGGGGCATTGGCCAGACCACGCACCAACGACAGCACATTATCCCCGGTATGCTGGAGCGACTCCAGCGGAATCGTATCGAGCGCGTCGTAAGCCGTGTGGTACAAATAACCCCAGGTGGCATGGGCAAAGTCCATACCTGGGCGACCGCCCATCTTGGTGTAGATGAAGAAGTCCGTTTCCGAGGGAACCAAGTCCGCTTGAAAGAGTTCCTCGGCAACTGCCGTGCAGAACGGGTGCGGAACGTGGTCTCTGTAATACTGATGAAAGGGGGTTGGCTCGTTTGGAATACTGTGACGTTCTATCTACACCTAAATCTTCATTTACGTAAATTCTATTCACGGGGATTTTATCATTGTAGGGGAACTGGGTGTAAAATGCGCCGTTGGGGTAAAACGCGCCACTCTTGTTTTGAACGAACGACGTGGTTTGGGACGCTGTTTTTCACCCGAGATAATGGAAAATGTATTAAAATGCTTCTCTATATATTTTTCGAATCAGCATTTTTCGAATCAGCATGTATACTATAATCGAACAATAACATCTGATCAAACGCCCTAATATATGCAACGTATTTGCAAGCATGATTGCGCATGCGTGCGCGCGAACGACTAAAGGCCCAAACGCAATGATAGCGGAACGGCAACGGAATGCGGAATGCGGAATGCCGTTCCGCTATCATTGCGTTTGGGCCTTAACGCCGAGATCAGGTGGCGCGTTTTACCCCGCAAAAAATAAAAATGCAGATAGGGTGATGTGCTAGTATCCATCGTATTAAGCATTGATCAGTGAGAACTGCAATTTTCCCAGTATTTCAGTGAATGATGCTGACACAAACCGATGCCAAACAATTCTTTCTCAAAACGGCTTTAGCATTGTACAATAACATTTTGATAAATCTTGATCTCTTTTTGGAAATAATGCAAAGAAAATGCATCTTACCGTATTCTTAGTCCGTCGTATCGTTTTCAACTCCGTCGCAATCAGTTTCTAGATTCGTCTCACAACTTACGGCTCACTGTGTGTATTGAATGGTT
Source organism: Aedes aegypti (assembly GCF_002204515.2). Lineage (NCBI taxonomy): Eukaryota > Metazoa > Arthropoda > Insecta > Diptera > Culicidae > Aedes > Aedes aegypti. The sequence goes on along the minus strand of NC_035108.1, from coordinate 27,249,995 downwards.
AAAACACAACATATCAACGCTATAATAAAATGTTTTACTAGAATATATAGATCTACTGGCATCTCCCTCCATTCCTGCAGCATGATGGAATATACTAATTTCCTTTAAAATTCATTGTTCGTTATCAAAATTCGGCCCAAACATATGAACACAATTCCTTTTGACCGTACAATTTTGGCATTTGCTCACAGTACAGCGTAAACAACACAAGCAAAGAAACCGTATTTTTACATCGAGCGTCGCGCACACATTGATGCGCACAAGCTTTTTTTTCTCAGTACGACTGATTAAACTTTGTTTACATTCTCAATCATACGCGGCGGTTGAGGAAATTTCGTAAAATTTGGTGATTTATTGAAGTTTTACGGCGTGTGATTGGAATGAAATCCTTCAATGAAGAAGTACGAAGGTTTTCCATAGTGAAAATAAGTGCCCGGCGAAGTAAGTCACCCACGGGGGCGGGAAGAAACTTGTGTTGGAAAGTGGTGTGGCTCAGTCGATCGCTAAGCATTTCTCTCAAATCGTGTTCGTCCATGCGATTTCGGTGAAAAAGTGCAAAGTGAATAATTGAACTGGAGTTATTTACCGAAATACAGTAGTTTTATTGCATTTTTGGTGTACAAGTGTACAAACCATAACAGCTTTCACAAAATTACACTTGGATAATGAATCTATGTTGCAGATACATTTGAATATCCACCGTAGTGGAACATTTAAAGTTTGATACGACGAATAGTAGCGCTTACGACGAAGAAGAACAAAACCCTAAGCAAGCATTTTGTAAAAATTGATTTATTAACTCCAGAAAAAAGAAAATGGATGGCTGTTTCTACTATTTGATAGAAAACATGTTTGTCTATGAGATAATGAATAAAAAATGGCTTATAATAATGTTCTTCATAGCTAAAAACGCTTCCTTCCTTAGAGGGCGCGTTTTACCCCCAGTTACCCTACATCTATCTAAGGTTATCCATGGACTCCTTTGAATTTAGGATTTCAAATCTACATGCATAACCAGTGACTTTTCGGATGTTAATGAATAAGGACTATATCCGAACAGGCTCAACAAATTGTGTTTTTACAAAAACTTCTTTGAGTTAAGACCTTCGTATCTACTGGCGAAACGACAGCTCTTTCGGAGGTTTATGAATAAATTTATACCTAAGCACACTAAAACCAACATATCCTTTCAAGTTTGGGGTCTAACAGCTTTCCAGTGTCATCCAAGAACTCCGTTGAGCACTGGACTTCAGATCAGCAAAAGTTATCAGTAATCTCTTGTAAATTGCTAAGGATTACACCCATGTGGCTTCGAAAAGTTATATTAACACTTCAGTCGTCGTGCTGTTATATTTTGTACAACACAGGTGAAAAACCCTCGCTTTTCGTACACAGCAGCAGCGTGGTGGTTCTGACGGTGGCAAACCGCGCGACGACTGGAAGGTTAAACCAGGTTCATAGATTTCAGGTTATCATTAAACTCGTTCGAACACAGGCTTTTAGATATATAAGCGTAATTAGTGACCTATCTTATGTTGATGTATGTCATATTAAGTCTTGAAATCAAAGATTGTTTGCCGTGTATCCTAACACCTCTTCGAGTTAAGTCCTTCATATCTACGGACGTAACAAGATATCTTTCTAAGATTTTCAGGGCTTCGCATTGCAATTTTTGAGAACTTTCTCCGTGTTGGTTAACATTGACACATTATCGAACAGCATCCATAAAACATAGGTTTTGCGTTTAAAATTACTGATTAATCGCGGGTTGAAAAGGTTGCAACAATGTTGCGCTCTGTGATTGTCATGAGAATTTTGTTTTTGATTGTATCCTTATCCGCAACAGTTGAGACAAACGGTTGTGAGCGAGCTTGCTTTGTTGTTTATCTTTCGTCTGTTTCAATGACAACTTGATTCACTGAATTATGGTAAACATTTTCAGGTTATAATTGAACTCGTTTGAGTAAACGCCTTTGGATTTACAGGCGTTATCAGTGATCTTTCTTACCAGTGATTTGTTCTATCTGACACAGGACTGACCTCGGCATCTGCCCGAGTAGCCTCGGTTCGGGAGATTTTCCGCCGTCGGGCAAATCTTCGTCGGAGTAGGATAGATCCACCGTCAGGGACTATTCTGAGTAGGCCGTAGCGAGTCACCGGCTTGAGTCGTCTGAGCAGTGATGCATTTTGAACTGAACGCGAGCCAAAAATGAACGGAGCGCGTTCAAATTTTGAACGAGAACGCAGTAAACATCGAACTCTCCAGCCAGCCTATCGTTGCTCTCGAACGGCCCGTTCAGAACGCAATGCATTGCAACGGTAATCAAAGCATGGTTAGAAGGAAAAAGATAACCGACTCCCGTCTTTTCTAGGCGACATGAATAGCGCCGCTCTGGTGAGTCAAAAGCCAACTAATATGCAACATTCTCCTAGTGACCACCAGATGTTGAGGTGTTCGTTAATGACATTTACGCTTGCAAAAAGGTACGCAGCTCAAACAGGGATGTTAGATATTACCAACCATCTCTAAATGGCATAAAATGTGAGAAAAAGAAGAAAGAACCAGCACATGAACAATATTTAGTATGTATAAAAATTACTCAAATGTTGTGTTGATCCAGAAAAGCCTGGTGTTATGTGAGTCGAACTCACTTCTGTGTTACAATTTTTAACCGTGGTTGTTTTGATTTCTTCCACTTTTCGTTTTTTTGATTCCACGATGATTTAATTAGCTGAATATAATGTTTACGCACTTTTGACTCAACAGATGGCAGTAGTGTTACTTGAATAACGTGTCGTCGGCAAAATATATGGCAAAATAAAGAGTCGATCATCTTTTTCCTTTTAACCATCTTTGGTTTAGGTTTATACCTGGAAAATATTTCTTAAACTGATGATAAGTTCCATTCAATTATAATAAACATAGCATTTCTAGCTTTGACCACCTTGAAAACAACATTGACACGTTCAGATGCCGAAAAATCTGTCAAAAACCATCTGCGTTCAATTTTCTGCTCTCTAGCGTTCAAATTTTTGAACTGAACAATGAGCAAGCCTACTTGATCACTCCGTTCAAAAAATTGAACTGGAACGCGAACGGAACGCGTTCAAATGCATCACTGCGTCACTGAGAGCCAAAGCCACCAACCGGATTCGCTGGACCGACATCTGCACTCTACCGGCCAGCAACAGAATAAGAACAACGCGTAACGTTACCGGTTTCGAGAGATCTTCCACCGTCGGAGTAGGCCTTCACCGTCCGTAACTACGCCGAGTAGTATCGACGAATCGACGAATCGCAGTCTTTGGGTCGTCGGGTCCATTGGCATAGGAACAGGGGGGGGAGGGGGGTTTCTCTTGGAAATTAGTCAATTAATATTGTGAGACTTGTTTATACTTTCAAAGCGAATTTCTTCTGATGGTCATACATGTCTACTCTTTTATTAGCATATTGGTTGCGGAATATATTTCCTAAAATATGTTACTTAATCGTTCAAAAGTTCAGTTTTTCTTTGCAATTCCACAAAAATATCATTGATTCTGTCAAATCTAATGCTGAGATATTTCTATGAATTTATTTAAATAGTTTTCCCAAAAAAATATTGCAAATTCTTCCGCGAAGTTCATCAAAAGTCCTTAAGAACAAAACATCACAAATTGCATCAAAAATTCTTCTTGTATTTCACTCCAGAAATTTTGCTTCACATCCCTGGACTATTTAGAATCGGAAAGAAAATTGTTTTTGAAATGCCTCTTGCCTTTGAATCTTCAGAGGAATTTTTTTCAAAATCCTAGTAAAACTTTTGCTTCCAAAATAAGCATGGCGGTTAGAGAAACATCTAGCTGAATAATTGGGAAAAAGAAAAGGATTCAATAAAATATCCATAAAAAAATTTATTGATCTTCCAGTGTTTTATTCTTCAGATATAATTTTACCAATTGTGCGATACGAGGGCGGAATTACTAGAGGCTTTCTGGCAGAATTCTAGAAAACCAGAAGTCAAGGTATGATAGATTTCATGGACAATTTCTAAAGAAGATTCTGATTGAACTTCTTGAGAAATATGTTTTATTTGTAAATTCATTAAAAAGGTGAATTATAGGGGTTTTGAAAATCATCCAATTGTTATACGTATGGTTCCTGATTTCTGATTCCTGATTCTTCAACAAATTTTTAATGTAATGCAAAAATTTCCTTTAAGATTTTAATTTATTGAAATCTTACATTACGAATTTTACCACAACACATCTTCGGTAATGTTCTTAAAAAATACCGGCAATATTTTCGCGTTAAACCTCTACAGCACCACAAAAGTGCTAAAATTAAAAACGGTACTTTTCAGTGCTACTAAAACAGTACTTTTCAGTTCTATTTTTTCCACTATTGATCCCTTTACGATCCTTGTTTGGACCGTGCCTTCGATTTTTCGTTGGACCCGTTGGCGAAAGCTAGCGATGGTAATCCTTCTTGGACACCGTCTTTGGAAAAAACCTCTCGAAGGTCACGTCTTTCTCGTTTATTAATTAAACATGGTATCAACAACTAACAAAAGGAAGGGTGAATCTCTGAATTCACTACTTCCTTCCAAAAAAGTGGGATATAAAACTGTCACTACACGTGGCAAGAATGGAAGAAAGGACGCTTCCCCGGAAGTTTCTTCCAAGGGTGAAATGAATAATTGTATCAAAATGAGCAATCAGTTCGATGCTCTAGACAAATTTTCCGAAAACCAAATCGAAGCAGCCTCTAGCCCAGGCTCTTTGATTCAAGTGAGGAAGCAAAGAGTGCCGCCTCTCGTGGTCAGTTGTTCCGAATTTGGTGGATTTAGGCAGGAGATCTTGAACTCCATTAGGGGAATCAAGGTTTCCTTCCAAATCGCAAAGAAAGGAGACTGTCGCGTTTTACCGGAAACTCTTAAAGATCGTGAGCTTCTTCTCAAACATCTTGAAGAGAAGAAGCACAAATTTTTTACTTATGACGACAAAACTGAACGTTTGTTCAAAGTTGTCTTGAAAGGTCTCTCAAGTGACTATAAGTCACCTGAAGAGATCAAAAATGGAATAAATGATTTACTTGGATTTTCCCCAGTCCAAGTAATCATTATGAAAAAGAGAACCCAATCTGGTATTGTTCGGGAAGGGCTTTCTCAAGAATATTATTTAGTTTCGTTTTAACAAAAAAGAACTAAATAATATTAAAGCTTTAGAAAAAGCAATACTTATGTTCGATGTCCGTGTGACATGGGAACATTTCCAGAAACCTGGAGGAAATTACCAGAACCCCACTCAGTGCCGTTGGTGCCAAAAGTGGGGTCATTGTACAAAAAAATGTCGCATGGATGCTAAATGCATGATTTGCGGAGGTTCTTCTCACGCTGTCCTGTGAAAGAAGATACCAGAAAGTTTGAATGCGCCAATTGCAAGGGCCCTCATAAAGCTAACTTTTGGGAATGCCCTTCACGCAAGAGAGTCGTTGAGGCTCGTGACAGGCAGATGAAGGATAATATCCTTTACGATAACGGTCGTTTCCGGAATTTGCCTGGTAGAGTATCGAACAATGCTCATTTTTCAGTTAACGATCGCTTGATTAGGAATCATACCCACCAGGAAGATTATAATCATGCTCATTCGCAAACAAATTTTAATCCGTCGGTTAACCGTTCGAATCTTTCAATTTCGAATGTATCTACCCACGGAAAATCCTTTGCTGATATTGTAGCAGGTAATTTGAACTCCTCCCCTGTTCGTACAATGAGTACCCATTCTACTTGTTTCAAATCAAATGGAAAAAACCCTACCGCCACAGGTAATTCCTACTCCGCTTCTTCGTCTACAGAAAATTCCAATGGGAAATCATCAGATGTACTCACTTCAAGTGATATGTCTGTCTCTGATTTTAATTTTCTAACTGATCAATTGAATCTAATGATTGATGCAATGTTCAAAGCCACCACTATGATTGAAGCAGTCCAAGTAGGTGTAAAATTTACAAATCAAATTGTTATTGGATTACGTTTTTCTAATGGATCCAAATAATAATTTAAATATTTTAAATTGGAATGCTCGTTCTCTGAATGGTAAAGAGGACGAGCTGTTTAATTTTCTTACAGCTAATAACGTGCATATAGCAGTTATTACCGAAACTTATTTAAAACCTGGATCCAAACTATAAAAAGATCCTAACTTTTTTGTTTATCGTAATGATCATGTCGCATGTGGGGGAGTTGCAATCATCATTCATAGGCGTATAAAACATCAACTGTTCTCGTCATTTGAAACAAAAGTTTTTGAAACTTTAGGTGTTTCTGTTGAAACACAGCTTGGTAAATATACTTTCATAGCTGCCTAATTGCCTTTTCAATGCTCTGGGCAGCAAGTTAATTTGCTCCAAACTGACTTGCGAACATTGACTCGCAATAAGTCAAAATTTTTTGTCAATGGTGACTTTAATGCCAAACATCGGTCATGGAATAATTCTCAAAGTAATTCCAACGGCAGAATTTTATTTGATGAGTGCTCTTCAGGATATTTCTCAATTCAATACCCTGATAGCCCTACATGTTTATCCTCTTCTAGAAATCCATCTACGATTGATTTGGTCTTAACCGACTCTAGTCATCTTTGTAGCCAATTAGTTATTCATGCTGATTTTGATTCTGATCATGTGCCTGTTACATTTCAAATATCCCATGATGCGATTCTCAATCCTATCAGCTCCACTTTTAATTATTTACGAGCCGACTGGAATACATATGAAACGTATGTTGACTCTAATCTTGATGTTAACATTTCTTTAGAAACTAAACTTGATATTGATATTGCTCTTGATACTTTAACAAATTCCATTGTTGAAGCCAGAAGCATTGCAATTCCAAAATGTGAAGTAAAATTTGAATCCGTGATTATAGACGATGATCTTAAACTCTTGATCCGTCTTAAAAACGTGAGGAGAAGGCAATTTCAACGCACTCGTGATCCTGCTATGAAAATTATATGGCAGGATTTGCAGAAAGTAGTTAAGAAACGTTTTGCAGATTTAAGAAACAAAAATTTTGAAAATAAAATATCTCAATTGGACCCTGGCTCTAAGCCCTTTTGGAAATTATCTAAAATCTTGAAAAAAAACCTCAGAAGGCAATACCGGCATTGAAAGAGGAAAACAAATTATTACTAACTAATTGCAAAAAAGCTCAAAAACTTGCTATGCAGTTTGAAAGTGCGCACAACTATTATTAAAAAAATCAAAAATATGAAAGCTCCTGGTGATGATGGAATTTTCTACATCCTCATCAAGAAACTTCCAGAAAGTAGCTTATCATTTTTAGTTGATATATTCAACAAATGTTTTCAATTAGCATATTTTCCTGACAAATGGAAAAATGCTAAGGTTGTTCCAATTTTAAAACCAGATAAAAATCCAGCAGAAGCTTCTAGCTATCGTCCAATCAGTTTGCTTTCCTCCATCAGTAAACTTTTTGAAAAGGTTATTTTGAACAGAATGATGGCCCACATCAACGAAAATTCAATTTTTGCCAATGAACAGTTCGGATTCCGCCATGGACATTCGACCACTCATCAACTCTTACGTGTAATAAATTTGATCCGTTCCAACAAATCTGAAGGCTATTCTACTGGTCTTGCTCTTTTAGACATAGAAAAAGCATTCGACAGTGTTTGGCATGAAGGTTTGATCGTAAAATTGAAAAACTTTCCACTAGAGTTTGTATCCTTTGACAGATACGCGTATTTCGACCTCAACTGTAAGGCCGTCTTCAGTGTCGTGTACTAGTACACGACACTGAAGACGGCCTTACAGTTGAGGTCGAAATACGCGTATCTGTCAAAGGATACAAACTCTAGTGGAATTAAATGGTATAGTACTAAATTCGGTTTTTTCATCTACTTATAGGTATTCTACTAAACAGCTCGAAGATTTATTATGAAAAACTTTGTTAGAATAATTCAAAGTTATCTGTCAAATCGTACACTTCAGGTTAATTATCAGAACTCCAGATCTGAAAGACTTCCTGTAAGAGCTGGTGTTCCTCAAGGCAGCATTTTGGGACCAATATTATACAATATTTTCACATCTGACTTACCTGAGTTACCTCAGGGATGTCAAAAATCTTTGTTTGCGGATGACACAGGCCTCTCCGCCATAGGACGAAGCCTGCGTGTCATCTGTAGTCGATTGCAAAAATGTTTGGATATTTTTTCTTCATACTTGCAAAAATGGAAGATTTCTCTTAATGCTTCCAAAACTCAACTAATAATATTCCCACATAAACCAAAATCTCTTTATTTGAAACCTTCAAGTAGACATGTTGTCACGCTGAGAGGGGTTCCAGTAAATTGGTCAGATGAAGTTAAGTATCTAGGGCTCATGCTAGATAAGAATTTAACTTTCAAAAATCACATTGAGGGCATTCAAGCCAAATCTAACAAATATGTAAAATGTCTCTATCCACTTATTAATAGAAAATCAAAACTTTGTCTTAAGAACAAGCTTTTGATATTCAAACAAATTTTCAGGCCAGCCATGTTGTATGCTGTACCAATATGGACTAGCTGTTGTAATACCAGGAAGAAAGCTCTGCAGAGAATTCAAAATAAAATTTTGAAAATGATTCTGAGGCTTCCTCTCTGGTATAGTACCAATGAGTTACATAGAATATCCAATGTTGAAACATTGGAACAAATGTCAAATAAAATAATCAATAATTTCAGGCAAAAATCGTTACAATCTTCTATTGCCACGATTAATGCGTTATATGTTTAGGTTAAGTATATTGAAAACGTTTTTTTCTCTTATAAGCAGGTGAAATCAACTCACCTGTAAAAAATCTGAACTGCTACGGCAAATGAAATGTAATATGTTGTTAACAAAATGTTAATAAAATCTTAGATTTGTTTTACCAAATTAGGATGATAGTGTTACCTAATAACACAGAACACCTAGATACAAGAAATAATAAATGTAATGTTTGGAATGATACTAATAAAGAAATTAAAAAAAACAGATTATTGCTTTAGGTAGACAATTATAAGCGTGCGTAATAGAGGTAATAAACTATAGAGGAAGAATGTCACTGGCGTCGCTGCAGGAACATCTTTTGCTGGTGGAGATAGGCGGGGCTATAAATGTCAACGCGAAAAAGTATGCAGTTTGACACTTATGTGCCCAACATGTTTCTGAGCGAGAACAAAGGGAACACCAGCGACATTCGTCCTCTATAGTTTTCTAATTTATTGCGTGCGTACGAACTAACTAAAGCCTAAACTACTACACTTAAATAGCACTAGCAAACTGAGCAAACAACGCGTTGTCACCGGAAAAAGTCTGGTTCCCATGGAGTTCATGACTGACCTAGCTTTAGCTTTATAGTTTTACAGAAGACTTGTCAAACAAGTGTTATTTGTAGTCTTTTTGATATTGATTTACGAAGTTTCATGCACAACTGAGTTTCAAGGGCAAGATATCCATGTACGTATTGATTCCATGTGCGTGAGAGTAGTTTACGGAACATGTTGCAGAATGATGATTTTTACAGCACGAGTCGTAAATTTCGGATAATTATGACGAGTGCTGTAAAAATCGAGTTCTGCAACAAGTTACGCACAACATTTTTTGCAATTTCATAGAAGACCACTTGAGGGTGTCAGAAATTATATCGAAATGAATTCACCATTATTTTACAATTTCTGAAAAATTGTTGTGATATGATTCATTATGCAACTCAAAACAGTTGCGTAATGAGAAAGCGTTGCGTAATGATTCATTACAGCGCTGGTTTCAGTTGCGTAATGACTATTCCCGCACTGCATACTTTAGTGCAGGAAAGTAGGCCGTTTCATGACAGATTGGCGTGATGAAAAACATCCTATGGGGCTCCGCACAAAAATCAGTCCCTCTCTTTCACTCTTCCATGAAATATGTAAACAACAAGGCCAGTAGGAGTCAAAATCCCATACTAAATCAAAACAGTGCAGCGGCCTATTACGATGAGAAATTGCAAGAAAATATATTCACATATCCCCGTCCCATTACGTAAATAGAGATTATAGTGTACTCACCTCCATCAAAAAGGAAAACTTCGGCCCAGCTTGAAACATAATCTCGCGCCCACCATTGGCCGCCACATCCATGTTGATGAACGCCCGGACACGATCCCACCACGGATGCAGGATAAAGGCATGAGCTCCCTGCAAACCATTCTCCTCGAATCCATTGAACACGAACACAATTCCATGCTCGTACGCGGTTCCGTCCTTCGACAGCTGCCTTAGAATCTCCAACATCACCACAGTCATCGTGCCGTCATCGCCGGCGCCAGGACTTTGCGGAACGCTATCGAAGTGTGAGCTCAACATCAGATAGTGCTCCGGTTCGGGAACTCCGGCTGGAGTGATTTTCACCAGGACGTTCTGAACCCCTTGGTACACGCTGGTCATCGGATATGTAACGTAGTCGAAGAATGCACTGCCATCCTGTTGCTGAACTTGAACCTCGAAGCGATGAGCAGAATTCGCTTCGGCTACAATTTCGTTAACCGTTCGATACAGAAAGTCAACGGTGAACACTTCGTTGTTCGGACTGCCACCGACTCGAGGCCCATTACTGGTCAGTACCGCAAGGTTTTCTTTGGCGACCTGAGCGATAAACCGACCTGGATTACTCGCTTCATCGGTGGTCGTCAATCCCGTGGGCAACGACACCCAATTCAAATAGACCAAGAAGTAGATTCCAACGACGACGGCCGTCAAAATGAAACCCCACACTACAGATATCGTTTGGCCATAGTTTATGTCTCTTTCGCCGGAGGTTTCGCTTGAAGAAATAAGTCTAAGTTAGGTAGCGCCATCGATTTAAAAACAACACTTGGTGCACTTACTTTTTGAGCCGCAATTTATCCCGATAAGACTTGAACATGGCTGTTTGATGGCTGTTCGCGCGGTTGTTGATTGGAAATTTCTGAACATCGACGTTATATTCGGCAATCGGATTGCGTGCCTCCACCGCGCCGTATCTTATCGACCGCTGGCGGTAATAAAAATATTAAATTAAATTTAATACCTATGCCACGACTCCTACAAACTCTGTGGGGGTAAAAAATCTCACGCAAGAACTTTGTCCCCGGTCTGCATCCGCCAATACCCAAATGGGGACTAATTGGTACGAGTGCCTTTAATCCCGGGGTATTAATTTCTAATTCAAGATTTCCCCGCCGGCCGTGATTGAGGTTGAGGCGTGCCACACTCGACACCGATGTAACGAGGAAACGTAGAAATAAAAAAACGCAGATAAACTTTGCACAGAGCGTCAGCAACAACAGCGCGCGCGTTTTTCAGCGATATCCCGCGTTGGGTGGCGAGTCTGAAAAAAAAACTTATTAATTAAAAAGTTTTTCAGATTTTTCAGTGGCAAAAAAGGGAAATTGTACACAAATTCTCGCATTACTTTTCTGTTGTATTCTAGTCTCAGTGGAAGCAAGCGATAATCAGACTTTGAGAGCAACAGGGTGCAGCCGAAATGAACACTGAATGGCTTGCATTTTAGTTGATAGATTTCCCATATCACTGCACACTAAGTTAAAGAGACAAACCTTGATAAGGAGTTGTTATATGTCTAGATTGTTGTATGAAAACCGAAAGACGTGATTTCATTGCCTCTTCCTATTCCAAAGATTGTATTGGAGTGCGGAAGTAGTTGTTTCTTTGCACGTTCAAGAAGTGCTGATAACGTCAAAGAAGATGGTCTGGCTATTCGATGGAACAATTTCGGGAATTGCAGCTCTCCAAGTTCTACGAAGGTGCTTCAAGTCATGCTGAGTGTGATGAAGTGATAAAGGTCATGAAGTCATGTTTGGGTTCAAGGTTCTTCATTCAAGCACTCAGGCTAAATCTCCTCATCAAGGTTCTGTTTCCTAGTTCAGGTCTTGTCTTCTAGTCTCCTCGCTTATGAATTGTCTCCTCGTCTAGGTTATGGTTCCTTGTGGTCCGTCACCAATCCGGCCTCAGCTTCTCTAACAGGGCCTTTCTGGACACCCATAAAATGTTGAAATACATAATTCCGTATCATCGCAGTCTTCTGACTTACATCGTTATCAGCTCAACATCTCTCATTTATTTAATAGTGGGTACACTGCAAAAATTGTAATACTTTTGTAACAGTATTGGACAAAATATTTGCAACTTTTTCGATTTTCCATACAAAATGATCAATTTTGGTAAGCTAGATCTCAGATATTTATGAACCGATTCGAAATAAATTTTCACAGAGCATCAGATATAACTTGAATTTCAACATTTTGAATAATTTTTCTATTTACGATTTTATAAGTAATAACGGTTCAACTAAAGCAGGGCTGCCCAACGTACGGCCCGCGGGCCGCATCCGGCCTGCGACCTCATTTTGTGCGGCCCGCGGAGGGTTCGAAGAATTTTCTCATATTTGGCCCGTTGACTATTCCACCAACCCGTAGTTAGAACTTACCAAGATTATGAAGCTTTCAATTTAGTTTCGACCTAATATTTTACCCCGGTAATAATTTAAATTGTTTTGTTTTATTAATCTTCTTTTTATTTATGAATAATTTAAATTCTAAATATCAAATTCTGGGCATTCAAAGAATGATTTTACCATGACTTCCTTCGACATTCGAAACATGAAGTCTGCATCGACAAAAGGCTAAATTTTCATGAATAATTTCACTGAATCATAGGCTAATATTCTCACGGAATCCAGGGAAAAATTACCAATACCTTGGTGTGATCCACGCAGAATAACTAAAAGACGGGTAACAAATCTACGAGCTTTTAAGAATTCTGGACACAACTTTCACGGATAACATTGGCAATAATTTCCGCCAGGATTTCCACCATAGATTTCTAGCCAGGATTTAAAACGAGTTCAGTACGTAACTTTCTAAAATCCTAAGTAAAATTTTCAAACTATTGTGTAAAATTTTGACAGAATCGTCAGCGAATTAGTAATAAAATTTCGAACAGGTTTCTTTTGAAATACTGGCTAGCATTCTCAAACATTTCAAGGTAGCATTTCGAAATGATTATTTGGTGAGATTCGGAAAGAATTGTAGGCACGACAGTTTGGACATTCGGATCAAGATTTTTGTTAAAACTTGAACAGGAATTATTCTCACAGGTTCCAAAATTTCTTGGGTAGATTCTTCAAAATGTTCTGGGCTACACGCAGCGAACTGGACTATCGAAATTCATACATTTTGCCTTATAAAAGATGGAACGGTTATCGCAATAAGAACGCTTTATGTAGCGTTTTAGCATCACTAATTACCAAGGCGTCGATAGGCGCGGGGTGTACGCACGAGCCTATCGATTGCAAGGTCCTTGGTTCGATTCCAGGCTGCCGCGAAAACTATTTTTGTTTTCAAATTTCGATTTCATAAGGTAAATTTATGAATTTCAACCCGATTCCTTGTGGCGAATTTTCATAAGGGGTTCCTATGTTTATCGATAGTCCATTTGCCTGAGTGTAGATTATCACACGATCAGGATAATTAGCAGCAATTATCTGTCTTTCGATTTCTTCAAATGAAATTTGCTTCATTCGCTGATTTTTTGTCAGGTTTCACAAACTTCATTTACTTCATGCGAATAATGTTGGTGCATTTAAAAATGTGGCCCGCGGCACAAAATTGTTCCTGCCATTTGGCCCGCGGCTCAAATAGGTTGGGCAGGCCTGAACTAAAGTGTAATTTTCGACGAAAAATTCAAAACTATTTATCTCAAAATCTGAGCCCTACACAAAAACTGTCTCCAGCAAACTTGTTCATCTCGTTAAAATCTACTACTTTGCTGAAGATACCATGAAGCTATTTCTTCAATATGCTTAGTTATGTAATTTATAAAAAATCGTCAAAAAATTCACTTTAGTCAAACCGTTACTGCTTTTGAACTTGTGGTTGAAAAAATCACCTAAAAATATATGTTAAAATTCAAGTTATATCTGATGGTCTGTCAAAATTTCATTCAAATCGGTCCATAAATAACTGAGATACAGCTTACCAAAGTTGGTCATTTTGTATGGAAAATCGAAAAAGTTGCAAATGTTTTGTCCAATACTGTATGTGTCTCGACACATAATTATTCGGATCCACCTCACACATTTAATTCATATAAATTGAGTTCATCATCGTGAATCAAAAATATGTGTGAAACCATATAAGCAAAATTTATATAGTTTCACACATATCCCGTATAAAGATGATGAACTCATGAACAACAACATCAAAATCAGACTTTGTGGAAACAGATGATGGTAATTATGTGCACTGACACATGTTTTCAGTTTGTTATGAAATGAACTCTGATTATTTGTATCACACATTGGTATCATTTTCTGACACAAATTGCAAAAAACTATGTACGGCACACATATCAGCGATATGTGGATTTTTATCAGTGTATATTTACAATCACATTTGCTCAAAGCAAAGTTTTCCTCCAGACTACACCTTGATTTCTAATATATATCATATATTAATCTGATACGAGAATCTCGAAAATGAAAAATACCAACGTCAAATACCATTACACTTGTTTCGTGGCCGCATCTCTCCATCCTCGGTTCTGCCCCACGCTCGTCAAATCGCTGTGCTCTTGATCCACCCACCTAGCATGCTGCGCTCCACGCCTTCTTGTGTCAAACCGGATCGGAAGCGAACATCATCTTTGCAAAGTTGCTGTCCGGCATTCTTGCAACATGCCCTGCCCATCGTATCCTTCCAGCTTTGGCCACCTTCTGGATACTGGGTTCACCGTAGAGTTGGAAAAGCTCGTGGTTCATCCTTCGCCGTCACACATTGTTTTCCTGCACACTGCCAAAGATCGTCTCAAGTACCTGACGTTCGACGACTTCAAGTGCTTTCAGGTCCTTCTCGAGCATCGTCCACGTTTCATGTCCATAGAGGAATACCTGTCTTATAAGCGTTTTGTACATGGTACAGTCACCCCACGCAGTTGAATCACCCACAATTTACGAATCAGCTGATTTCAAAACACAAAATTATTGTCAAACTTATCACAAAACATCACATAATCATTTTTACTGACAAGCTACACATAGTGTTCAACCATTTCAAGGCTTTTTATCTCAGTAAAAAAGCTCTTGATCGCGGTATAAACCAACAATATTACTAAATTCTTTTTGTAGCTATTTGAGCTGTATTTTTGGTCAACTTAGTAAGCCGTGTGCCTATTTACGCCTAGCTAGAAATTACGTTTTAAAGTGTGTTTCAAAGATTTTTTGTGAGAGTTTGAGCCCCAGACATCATTGAAAGATTCAATAAACATAGCTATGAGAGATAAATGCGTATTTATACGGATTTTGATGAGATTTTTGAGTAAAATACTTGATCAATAAATTGTGGGAAATATACACACCAGTCACAATTTATGAATCAGCTTTCACACTACTAGTACTTAGTATTTTGAAAAATGATTTTAAGTTTCAAATAATGCTCAATGTAAAATTTTGTTACGGGAGAGCAATATGCAAAGGGACCGTTCATAAACTACGAAAATTTCTTTTTTTTTGTGGAAAAGGAGTCTGAACATTCTAATGAATTTCTATGATTTAGTATACAAATTCTCATGAAAAAAAGTTATTTTGTGGTATTATATGGCCATACAAATTGCGGACGTTGTTTATGTAATTGAGGCCTTACATTACAGATTATTATGTTGAATAATTTATGGATAAACAATGGAGGAACAAAAAGAAACAGTACAGATGTAGAATATGTCAAGAAATTTTTAAATACCGTTTTTATTCATATTACGGACAGCTACAAATTCCGGACACTCACGATTGTATGGGAAACATTTCACACGAAATGTTTCAATTTTCGCCGTCCAAAAGTTCTTATTTTCGAGGCTCGGTTTATTAGGTTTTTTTCCATAAATATCATTGCAAATTTATAATGCCCAACTACCTTAGATGTCTCTTAAGTGGTTGAAAGATTTCAATTGATGATTTGACTGTTCCATTAATGATTATCATGAGCTGTCCGTAATTTGAATCAAAGCGTCCGGAATATGAGGCAAAAGTGAGGGAGCGTCCGGAATAAGAATCATGAAAAGGCCACACGCTTTGATTTATTTAAAGTTATTCAAGTTGCGGACGCGTATTCTTCACCCACCATCCGAAAGTTAAGGGCTTCCGACGCTCGATAACGCTAAAAAACCATACAGAATGATTTATTTTGTATGGTCCAAGCTGGGTTATACTTCACTGAGGCCTTAAGTGTCCGTAATATGAATCAAAACGGTACACCTGATAGGTTCTTCCTAAATTTGCTATAAAAACGGGATTCTGCTTTTGCAGAAGGACCAAAAGCAACGAGTGGGAATTGAAAGAATTGGTTTGCATCCTGCCTGATTGATATAAATACCATTTTTTTGTCATTTTTATGATCCCTTTTGTTGCACGTAAGTTTTTTAGATTAACTCCCAGGCCAAACTTTTGGCTCTTCTATCAGACATATGGAGAAGTAAAAGATATACAGACTTTTAATAAATCCAAAATACAGAGGTCATGGAGTATCGTTTATATTCCGAATTTTTTACGTGCATAATGTGCCACCATATAATATTAGAATCCTCACACTGAGAAAAATCTACACGTCAAGTTCATGTGCTTTACTTATAGATTTGCGCAATGAGGAGACCACGTGATTTGAGTGGGGTAGCCATATGGATTCCGTCAGTGACTTCACATGTGTATCAAAATTAAGTTGTCATGTGAAGCTAACATGAATGTCTAAATAATAAATCATGCTCTGCTTGTGGCAAGCTCACTTGAATGTTTTTTTTATACAAGTGAGTCAGCAACAAGCGGGACGCTGCAAATCCATTTGGGAAGCCCGGAATTAGCATTCTCCATTTTTTTTAACTGAAAACCAGAAAAATCTGCTAGTTGAATTCGATTTTTCTTCCAAACCATACATTATGTTCCATGTTTTTAGAGAAAGGAAGAATCCTCTTATATCGAACAACTTTACTAATAAAAGAAAAAAACGAATTCACAAAGTTTATTTAACACTTTCAGCTTCAAATTTTTTATCTTCTCTTTGGAAGCATGATGACTGTCTTTCAACACGAAGTCCAACCGCTTTGGCTTGATCACAAATAATTTAGAAATTTTAAACATGCAAAGCTCATCGATTTCATCATAACAAACTCATTGCGCAAATCGATAAATTGACCAATTTGAACATAATGATCATGAGACAAGCTAACCATAAGCAAACCACACTGAATCCGTGTTGGGTGATGATCTATGCGTCCATAGGTTGACGCATACGAGTCTGAAGGGAAAGCTTCGGGAATTAATGTGGAAAAATTGAATCAATCCATGAAGCAAAACAAAGGAATTGAATGTGTAACACACACGAAGTTTGCAAAAGAAAATCACAGCAAATCGATATGGACGTTCATGAATCGATTCACAATTTTAAACACACAGATCGAACGTGTGGATTTTTATCAGTGCAGTAAAGGCAGTCGAAGTTAAGCATTTACGAGTTCTGCCATTTACATCTAATGATTGTCTGATTACACTACCTGCCCTCATCCTCCAAATAAACATGCTCCAGAAACATATAAATCCACAAATTCAATGTTCACTAAGCTCGCTCAGTAGCAAAATTAAAAATCAAGCAATGTCATGCAGATTCTTGAAATACTTGGTTCCGGTTCACCCCGGATATAATAAACGTTGTCCGAGGCAGTGTTCTGATAAACATATGAACTATATAGCATTTAATTGCAAAATAATTGAAAGTAGACAACTGATTCATAAATTGTGTTCACTTTGATTCATATTTGTGGACAACTTTTTTGCCGATTCATAAATTGTGGTTTTAGACAATGAACAAATACGTGAAAATTTCAAATGTTTTCAACCATTTTAATGACAACATTGTACATGAACTGCAGGTATATACCCCACTTTACCATTCGGAATTGATTTCATCAGAAAATATTGTTTATTTTGCTCTCTTTAATTTTTCAAATTTAAGCAGAGCCTTAAATGATTCATAACTGTGGGACCAGTGTACATTTTTTTGCGGTGGTGAATATTTTTTGACCGCAGCTTCTTGTGGAGGCCATTGTAGGCCCGACTTCCATAGATGATGCACCTCCTTATTTCACGGCTAACGTTATTATCAATCGTCATCAGGGATCGAAGGTAGAACATATCCCCGTCTATCGTAACACTGTTACCAAGGAGGGCCCTGACTCGTTCCACCTACTAGCATATACTTTGTCTTGGACGTATTCACCACCAGTCCAAGCTGTTAGCAATCTAACTTATCGCCTTTCTTGTAGATGAGACATATCAACCCTTACTCCCACTCCACCGGTAGCTGTTCTGTTTCCCAGATTGTGCCTATTAGCCGGCGCAAGCTTCTCGGGACCCATCTTTATGAGTTCAGAACTGATACCATCCTTACCATCAGAATCATTGTTCTTGAGCTGATGAATGACATCCTTAACTTCTCTCAAAGTTTGGGATGTTTTTTTTCATCGTCCGCCGTACGGACGAGGGCATTTCCTCCGTTGTGTTGACCTTCATTGCCAGCGCCATTCAGGTGTTGCTCAAAGTACTGCTTTCATCATCTCACGTACGTCCGTCAATATGCTTTCATACTTACCGCTGCACATATCAGCGCGCGGCACGAAGCCATTGCAGTATGTGTTGGGCTTCTGATAGACCTTCCGTATTTCTTGATACCGGCACAGTTGTTACATCCAGGGCTGGGAATGGTAATTGCAGTAGGCTTGAATTTCGCGTGGCTTCTCTTACTACAGTAGTTTAAAAACGTGAATCTCATCAAGTAGGGGGGAGGGGGGGGGCATGCATTTTCTAAATCAGTAGTGTCAATGGAGGCTGTTAATGCGGGAAATGCAGCGGAAAATAGAACATTTTTCTACAGTAGTTTTGGGTTGTCCTTAGCAACGAGTGTTTTGCTGATTTCAACACGCTAAACTTGTCACGCTCAGAAATGAGTGCCGAGTACACAAAATCAGCCTCTCTTCATGCAGCACAGATTCTGTGCAAAAGGGGCTGTACACAGTTTTGCGCAAACGGTGGTAAACAAACCGAATGAGTGAAATGGGCACAGAGGAGGAACGCTTGGAATGCGGAATTCGCTTCCATTTTTGTTTTGCTTCTGAAAACATAAAAAAAAACATTCAAATTTTTTCAAGTTTTCAGAGATTTTTTCATTCGAATAGCCGAAACGGAAGCAAATGGGGAAAAAACTTCCACATTTGCGACCATCTTCCGGCTTATCGCCTGAAAAAAAACACAGAAAACTCCCCATCTAACCAACGGCCAACTGTTTGCTGCCGTGCGGGAGAGATTGACAGTTCCATTTCCATCGATCCCCGCACAGCCGAAGGCCAACACATCGGCTACACACAGCATGAGTGCGACTTACACAGAATTTTCACTCAGCCAGAGTGTCCTGCATTGGTTGCCTCATTCTGTGTAGTTTTTACACATGCGCTGCGTTGAGCAGGCTTAGCGTGAAGGGCCTTCAATCAAGGCCTTGAATCAAGGCATTTTGCCTACAGCATCGAAAGGCGTGAGTTTCACTGGCTGGGCTGACTGTGATTTGTTACGCTTGACTACTGTAGTGTGAAACACAGAAGTTTTCCCAACTTTGGTTCAATCTCCTTGCACTCTATCTCTTCCAATAGGCGTTTTTTTCTCTCCCGAAAAAGGCGGGTCCGCTGTTGCCGTTTCCGTCTATAACGTTCCAAGTTCTGTCTGCTGTGGTGATCTCCATGTGTATCGGTATGTGCTGGAAGTAGGAAGTAGGCTGTGCTACGAATGGCCATATTCTTGGAGGCGGCGAAATCAATTAGTCGTAGGCCGTTTCGTTCGTCAGCCTGTGGGCGCTGAGCTTTCCAATCGTCGGTCTGAACTCCTCCTCCAGGCCAACGTGAGCGTTTAGATCTCCTATGATGAATTTGACGTCGTGGCTTGAGCAGCTGTCGTACTCGTGCTCGAACTGCGCGTAAAAAGCGTCTTTATCATCATGAGTGGTTCCGGAGTGAGGGCTGAGCATGATTATTAAGCTGAAGTTGAAGAACCTGCCTTTGAGCCTCAACTTGCACATTCTCTCATTGATCGGCCACCACCCGATCACGCGCCTCTGCATATCACCCATCACTATAAAAGCTGTTCCCAGCTCATGTCTGTTGCCGCAGCTCTGGTAGATGGTATGGTTACCTCTAAACGTTCGCACCATTGATCCCTTCCAGCACACTTCCTGCAACGCTACGATGCCGAATCCGCGGTCCTTCAGCACGTCGGAGAGTATGCGTGTGCTCCCGATGAAGTAGAGAGATTTACAGTTCCACGTACCGAGCTTCCAAACGCTAGTCCCTTTACGTCGCTGTGGTCTTCGCCGATTGTCCTGGTTTGTATTCTCTCGTTGCTTGATTTTTTACGGCTGGCTTGCAGGGCCTGACAACAATCCCCAAGATTTTCGGAGGACAGTTTAGCTTAGAGTCCTTCTCTGGCACTCGGACGATGATCAGTCACCCCTAACATGGGGAACAGACGCTGTTGTGAGCTGCTCCTTACACGGAACACAGTACAGACGCTTCAGGTTTGTAGAAGCAAAACCCCCCCTCTTCCCTGTCAGCATTCGACCAAAGTTCCCACCGGGGCACAGTGCTTCCAAGGGCCTAAATTCGTGATCGAAAATGTTTTGCACCAGAAAAGTTGGTTTTAGAGGCATGGTGTCTTCAGAGAAGTTGTTCGGGATGTTGAAGCCCTTCTTAAGAAAGAATTATTTTTGTGATGAATCCATCTAGCAGTGAGATAGATTTTCACTTTTTTGCAAAAGTGGAGATACAGCAATGATGTCTTCGGCAAAGTTGTAGATAATTTCACTACATGAAAATTTGCTGAAGACACTTTAGCTCTATCTATTGAATTTTAAGAGATATGGGTCATTTTTTGTGAACGACCCCTTAAAACTAATTCTTTCGTTACATGTCTTTCTGGGTATTTTTGAGATTTTTCACATGTTCTACAAAGTTGTTTTAATTGATAAAATACGCATTTCTCTAGAAGACATAAAATATGTGTCTCTTATATTTTCGGATTTATATGATATTTTATGTTGACAAATCGACTATTTCACCTTCCTATAACATTTACAGGGGCAAATTGGGGCAACATTTTTAGCTTGCATATAAAAGAGTGACTCAATAGCTATCAAATCCATGGTAACTGACACGTGACACTGCGTTCCTTGCCTACAAAATATGTTCTGTAAAATATTGAAAAATTAAAATAATGCAGCTTTTAATACCGTGTATTTTTTAAATACGCCATTTTTCAGGGTTGAGTGACAATTTTCAGGTCTTTTACGCAATGATATATTGGCTAATGCTGATATTGCCTAAGATAGGATATCTTGATATCAAACGTCATAATTCTCATTTACAGTGAAAACTAGATGTATGTATTCTAAGAGATAGCCTTTATTACGTAACATCAGCTCTATACTGAACGTAGTATAAAGCACATAGAATAATGTTAGTAATTTTTTAGCCTTAAAACGGAAGTCATCCTATTTAAGCTTAAAATAATAATAGTAATAATAATAATAATAATAATAACAATAATAAAGTAAAGAATGTTTTCTTTAGTTTTGGTATTTTGCTCTTTTGTATTTACAGAAGAACATAATCTTTATAAATCTATCCATCTTTTCATATAAATAAAACTAAAGTGGCGTGACATACGAACAGAATGACTTTCAAACGGACTATCATTTGTTACCATGAACAAGCTATAATTTCGCTGTTATGTGTATTTTTAAGATTTTAGGTACCGTAAAACGGGGTAACTTTGATAGTTTTTTCGAAGAAAACTTGAATATTTATGCATGCTGTTTCAAAGAATAATAATTTATATTTTTAAAACAAGTACTGGCATCCTAGCTATCGATTGCAGTCGATAGGTTTCCAAAAGATTTATTATAAATGGATATATAATTTTTCATATAATCGAAAGTTGGTTTTCTGTTTTGGGGTAACTTTGATAATGGAGTATGATTCGAACAAATTTGAATTAATTACGAACATTTGTAGGGCATTGCATATCTCTAGGCGTTTAACGTTATATGGAAATTTCTGACTTAGATTACAAAAATGGTCCCAGTTTGTGAAAATGCTATTCGCTAAGAGATTTGAGACCGTATTCAAGTTCTATGATAACTAGGCTGTCAAAGATAGGTGGCCAACTATTCAAAACTACATCAAATAGTGATCGTATAACAGATTGTTAGTAAGCGTTTCGAAAATGCTAAAATTGTGTCAATTTTTAATATTCGTATAAAAAGCCTCAAATGCACTTGATTCCAATGAAAATAGCTTTGACATGAAGTGTCATACTAATACTCTTTACTTTTGCATTTGTTTTCCTTAACTGATTAACAGAAACTTCGTTATTTCGTTTAATATGTTGTGGGTCTCGCACTATCAAAGTTACCCGCATTATCAAAGTTACCCCGTTTTACGGTACTACTTTTTGAGAATGTGAAGAAGAAAATTTAAAATAAGACCCTTTTTATATATTTCTGTGCGATAATACAGTCGACTATCCACATTTCAATATTTTTGCCTATGTAGATTATTTGTTTGATCCTCTCTCTCAACAATTTCTTTCTCCATAAATAGACTATCTTTTAACTATTATTACAAAAGTTTTCATATGATGATATGTAGTCCTAGGCGAATTGATTATTCACATTATCCACTGTGCTTAAAGTGAAACATATCGGAATCTAGAGATGGTCATCCCAATAGCCGACTTATGTCATATCTCTGTCCGCATTCTAAAAGCACTTAACTGAACAAATATTGAATTAACAAGCATTATATTCTTATTTAATGCTTTCTACTAATGCACAAAGCTAAAATAAAAGTCACTGTTGTTCGATGCCTACTTCGCCAGATTTGTGTCTTAAAAGTTTAAGTGCAATATTTACTTAAAATAACTAGCTATTTCTCGTTAACAATATCCAAACATATTTAGTATTTGAAAGATCACGTTTTTACAGTCATAACCGAATACATCATATCCTAAAAGACCTGATAATTTTCCACTCAGCCATGAAAAATGAGAACGGTTCATCTGGCTAAAAACCATTTGGCATAAGGTCATTTGGCATAACTAGAATAAAATCCTTTCTTTCAAAATATACCTGTTCTTTATAAATGTGTTTATGTCAAATGACCATTATGCCAAATGACCGTTATGCCAAATGTCTTTTATGACAAACAGCTTGATGCCAGATGAACTTATGCCAAATGACCAAGACCCATGAAAGATGGCGTACTTAAAAAATACACGGTATTAAAAGCTGCATACTTATAATTTTTCAACATTTTACGGAACATATTTTGTAGTCAAGGAAAGCAGTGCCACGTGTCAGTTACCATGGATATCATAGCTATTAAGCTATTCTTTTATGTGCAAGCTAAAAATGTTGCCCCAATTTGCCCCTGTAAATGTTAGAGGAAGGTGAAATAGTCGATTTTTCAACATAAAATATCATATAACTCCGAAAATATAAGAGACACATATTTTATGTCTTCTAAAGAAATGCGTATTTTATCAATTAAAACAACTTTGTAGAACATGTGAAAAATCTCAAAAATACCCTGAAAGAGATATAACGAAAAAACTAGTTTTAAGGGGTCGTGACCCATATCTCTTAAAATTCAATAAATAGAGCTAAAGTGTCTTCAGCAAATTTTCATGTAGTGAAATTATCTACAACTTTGCCGAAGACACCATTGCTGTATCTCCACTTTTGCAAAAAAGTGAAAATCTATCTCACTGCTAGATGGATTCATCACAAAAATAATTCTTTCTTAAGCAGGGCTTCAACATCCCGAACAACTTCTCTGAAGACACCATACCTCTAAAACCAACTTTTCTGGTGCAAAACATTTTCGATCACGAATTTACGCCCTTGGAAGCACTGTGCGGGGTTGGTTACCCGATCTTCCCTTTGGTTGCTCGTACCCCGGCCAGTACCGCGAAGAGGTAGGAATAGGTGTTATTATTAAGCATGGGCGTAACCAGGATTTCCATGAGAGGTGGGCAAGTGATTTCATACGCCAGTTTAACAAAATTTGACTGTATTTGACACCTTTTGCATTTTTTTTTTCGTAAGAAATTAATTGATTATATTAAAATTTAAAATGTGTTTTAAACCTTTATTTTTTCATCATTATTTTTTTGATTTATTTGCTTCAAAAGATTTCTCCATGGAATTTTAGACTATTCTAGGTACAAAGACCACTTGACATTTTTCAGGAATTTAAGCAAAGATTCATCCACAAACTATTTCAAGGATTTGTTTTGCAATTTTCCAAGGATTGCACTAAGTATTCGTCAAAAAATCCTCCTTCGATATTTTTTTAGGAATCATAATATGTTATATTATAACCATTATCTTAAGATATTCTAAGAATATTTTACTCTATAAATATACCATAAGATCCTTATCTTGAGGAATACCAAACGTAGTCAGTAGATACCTCTACGAGAATATCTTGAGAGGGCCCCATCCCATTACCCCAAACGCCATTACCCCGAACGCCACTACCCCGAACGCCGCTACCCCGAATGGATCACTACCCCGAACGCCATTACCCCGAATAGTATGAGATACAGTGCTGTATCCTGTTTGGCGGGAAAAAGTGCGTCTCTAATGAAAACTGGTAATTAATGGCGCGTAAAATTCGTCGGTAAAATGTTCATCATATATTTTCCCTTCTTTTATATGTTGGCTTTTCTATCGAAATATCTTGTTGGCAACTATCTTCTTCTCATTCTTTCTGAGACAATGCCTGTTTATCAGTTCAGTGGACAGTTTTGCAGTTAAAGGTTTCTAACTAGAATAAATCTCAAAATGTTATGCATTCATTACCCCCGTTCGGGTAGTGACCCATTTGGGGTAGTGGCGTTCGGGGTAATGACCCATTCGGAGTAATGGCTTTCGGGGTAATGGCGTTCGGGGTAGTGTCATAGAGTACATTTAGGGCTTTCTTCTTGAAATCTTTCAGAATAAGCACTAGTAACTATTCCAGTGGTACCTCTTCCAGATCTGTTAAATTCATCCGATGATTCGTTTAAAAATTATCTTAACTTTTAGATTACGGAAGTTCTCCAAAATACTAACGGAAACTTGCTCTGGAGCTACTCTTCAGATTCTTTTAAGCATACTTTTAGGAAGTTCAGTAGTTCAATAAGAGATTTGTACACGAACTTTCTCAAGAATTCCTAGATAAATACACAAGAAGTTTCTAAAGGAATTTATTTCAGAATTGCTCCAGAATTTTTGAAGAAACATTATATTATATCCACGAACCTTTTTCTCTGGTTCTAATTGTAATGTAACTCTAGAAGATTTTCTGGTTGAATTCTTAGTTGGATCGTATATAAATCTTAGTGGGATCGTATATAAATCTTGAATAAGATTCTGCGGCAAATAATGGGAAAATGTCGCTATAATTTTTCAACATTTAAAACAACAGTTTATTCCCAGTATCAAACCTATTACTTTTATTTTGTTTTTGGCCAAGGGCTAAGGACAGCATAGAGGGGTGTATTTTATTTCTTCAAGTACGCGAGATACCAATGGTACGCCATGCCAAGCCATTTACCAACCGTGTATTCTCGTACAATGTTCATAATTTTCTAATACAGTTTTTCATATCATCATATTTATATAGTGCCACTGCACAGATAAATCATTATCCTTTAATTGATTAGCTTACAATATAAATTTGAACTCAAATCACATTTTGCCGTTGGTATTTAGGTTGAAACTTTATACAAAAACTGTTACGCATTTATTTTCAAATATGGGACTGCACCAACTTCATATTTTTCCGCAAGATTTTCGAACATAGTGTGTGAATTTTTAATAAAATATATATTAAAACATGAATGCTGCAATGAAAATATATGTTCTTTCGAAAATAAATATGGGACAGTTATGCTTTTGTGGCAGTATACCTGATACAGAAAACGGAAAGTTTTGTTAGAATAATGTGAGATTGCAATACAAATACTGTGTAGGGTGTGGCCCATTTAGAATTGGAACAAACACAAATTGGAATAATTTGGATATAATTCAACAAACTGGTTTCAACTGAAATGTTGCATTGCTTGTAAGCTTCAAAGGAAAAATAAAAAAACAATGTTCGTCCTCTTTAATAAGAAACTGTCAGTCTTTTCCTGGAATACGGTTAATTAATTTGTGCACACTATTTCCATCCATATTTTTGACAATTTCATCCCATTTAGTTTAGAGTTCGTCGGTTTTTGGGCGATACTTTCATTTTCGTTCTTAGCTTCCGCTTCATAATAGCCCAAAATCTCTTGATTGGGCTGAGTTGGGGTCAATTACGAGGGTACCGCCTATCATGAAAAAAAACCTTAAATTCCGTCAAAACTAGATCAAACAACTTCATGGTACGGAATTTCGCCACATTTATCTAATTTTGTTCCCTATTTGGTTGTCGGCAGACATGGTATGAGCGGAGGCTTCAATATCCGAAGCCGAATCCATTGCACAGTACTGCACGGCAAAAAATTTGGTTTTGGCCAAATCGCGGCCTAAAATGTTTGGATTTGAATCAATGGTCCAGATTTTAATCCACAGCTGACGGTGCACAGTAACTGTCCGACGCTTCCTTTGTGGCTTGCGATCTTTCAAAATAGTTACTTCGTACTTATTCAGTACGAGCCACACAGTATTTATTGAAAACCCTAACATTTTTGCAATTTCTATTCCTAATCAAGACGGTTTTTTCAAATTTTTGTGCGCAATTATTTCCCTTCTCTCTTGTTCCATATTGAATTTCCCAGAAGTGCGTTTGAATTACGCTTTGAAAAAAATTATGTGATGTTATTATTGTTATAGAGCACACATGGACGATTCAGCTTCTAAATTGGACCACTAGAGTCGTTGTAAGAACCCAAAGATGTTTGTTCCAATTCTAAGTGGGCCATACCTTAAAAATCTATCATTTTCTGTATATGCAATGATATTGTACAATTATGTTGATGTATTAGTAAGGTTTTCTTGCAGAATTCTATTGTATTTTGCATTCTCTGATTAAGACGGTACGCATAATAAAGTGTCATAATAAAGTCATAAAGTGTCTCCACCCTAAGGGATCAAAACCCGCCAACAGTCTTCAAAAGTCAAGGAATAAAAAGTTTTGTGCAACATTCCAGTCGACCCGCCGAGAATGACTGGAGCTCCGGCCCGGCTGTGATGTTAATATTGACTGCAGCCAGTCACCATCACCGAGATGAAGGCAGCTCGGGAAGTTCATTCCTTAATGGCAAGCGATGCCGAAGCATGGGGTGCTAAGTGTTGTTAGTTGTTGTGTAAATTTACGGTAGTTTGTTGTAATTGGGGGAGTTGGAGCGGAAGTTTGGTCGAAGTCTTCGGGTATTCGAGGCGCCTAGGTTCAGCCATTGTAGAGGACGAAAAGTTGAAATTAAGAGTTGCTTTGTTGCATTGACGGTGATTGAAACTTGACGTGGCTGTCGATGGAGTAACGATGGAATAAGTGTGAAATAGTTGTTGAAGTTTGTTGCGATTTATGTTGCATAGGCTTGCTTATGAGATTATATTGCATATTTTGAAACGAAGTTTATTTAGATATTTGACACCCGTGACGTACATGGTTCGTAACTTCTATCAGCAACAAATGCATATACCGTAAAACTAAACAATACACATACTTTGAAATTGGATTAAAATTACAAATTGATGTGAAATTTGCGAAAATGTTACGCGTCTTCTCGGTGAGAATCAAACTTACGAATCCCTGTTTATTAGATGGGGTGCGTTACCCCTACACCACGAGAGGACTCATAGACGCAAAAGTTAACCTGAATACGATTTCAGCTTAATAATCACGTGGCCCTCTTTGGCAAAGCGCACCTCTTTCGGAAGAATTAGATACCCATCCAAACACAACGCTTTCTATTTATGTTCAATGCCTAGCCCGAGAGCGCATTTTTTATTAGGTATTAAAATACCACATACTACTCACCAACGACGTGCTGGCTGCAGTGCTGTAAAACGGTGAACAGAGTCTGTTCATGCACACTAGGAAAATGCTACCGCATCGGTGGTTCATTTTGTGCGATTGCGTTCTTGCTTTCTTTGCTCACGATCGCCTGAACACATATACTGTAAAGGGCATCGCATCATTTTATTTTGACATGCAATCACGCGTCCGATTCCCTGTGATATTTCTACAATAACACCATATATCGGTCAATTTTCTCAATACTGTCGTACATTAGTTTGTAATCTATCTATTATAATCATAATCCATCCAATTATTCACAAAAATAGCTATGAACGGAAAAAAAGAACGGCTGTGAGCAGACTCTGCTCATCCAGAAATCACGCTCTTTTTACATTTGTTTTGTTCTGGTTCCCCGATGCAAGAATCTATGACCAAATCGGTCGCTGTTGGTTCGTGAGCGTGTGAGCGTGGATCCTGCTTAATATTGGTTCATTTTGCGTAAACGGCATGATTCTTTCCACCACTGGCTGGCTGAGATTTCTATAGTGCGGGCTTCCAATGGGTCGCAACGTTCTCAAACGACCGGTTACGAAACATGAGTCCGTTGCTCGATAAATACTTGTTTAATTAATTATGATCGTGATTTACGGCTAACCAGCCGAGTGGAAGTTTAACAACTATATGTAATGTTTAGTTTTTCGATAGAGTATAATCGTACCTGCCACACGATATACAAATGCGAAAATGGCAACTTTGACAAAGAAAGCTCTCGGTTAATAACTGTGGAAGTGCTTATAAGAAAACTAAGCTGAGAAGCAGGCTCTGTCCCAGAGGACGTTAATGCCAAGAAGAAGAAGAAGAAGAAGAAGAAGATATCTATGATAAAAACTCGAAAATCTTTTCAGTATTCCCTTTAGAAATTCTTGGAATTTATTTGGGACCAATCTGAAAAAAAAATCCTTTACAATTTTATCCAGCTATATCTAAATATTTTTTTCCCAAGAATGCTAAAAAAATTTATTCTTTTTTTAGGAAATCTAATGGATTTCTTTCGGAAATTTCCTTCAGAAAATGTTTTAGGAAATCCAATGATTTTTTTAATATATCATGCAAAAGCAATATATGGAGAGATTTCTTTCTGATTATTCAAATGATGTCTTCCTTATTCTTATATTAAATCCTGAAGAAACATTAGAAGAAGTTCTGAAAAAATCTCTGTAAATCACAGGATTAATGTTGAAAAAATATCCAATGAAATCTCTTAGAATTGCCTGATAAAATTTCTGCAGGAATCGCCAAAAGATATCGCCGCCTGGTGGCAAAATCTCGAAACATTCGGCTCAAATAATGTTAGCCCTTGTGCTACTGAACAACTTTGCCGAAGACGTCTTCTTTCTAAGTGTTCAGGCTACTGAGCTATCCGCAAAACAAAATAACCATGCTCACTAGCGCTGCCTAGTGGCAAAATTTCGAAACTTTTGGCTCAAATAATGTTAGCTCTTGTGCTACTGAACAACTTTGCCAAAGATGCCATCTTCCTAAGTGGTGAGGCTACTGAGCTATCCGCAAAACAAAAATTCCATGCACACTAGGCCTGGTGGCGAAATTTTGAAACTTTTGACTCAAATAATGTTACTTGTGATACTGAACAACTTTGCCGAAGACGTCATCTTTCTAATTGGTCAAAACAAAATTTCCAGCACCGCATGGTGGCGTAATTCTGTATCATAATCACCACCGCAGCCCTTGAGCTACTGAACAACTCTTCTGAAGACACCAACCTTATATATTTTCAGGTGATTTTTCCGCTCGACAGATAAAATAACGTAATTATTAGACGAGTGGCTTATTTTTTCTTTGATTTTGACGCTCATACAATTTGTATAGAAAGGAAAAGTGCTAAAAAAACTTCAAAGTAGATTTTCTCAGAACTATGGTTTTTTCGCTGACACCTCTTTGCTTCTAACCTCCTCGTTTCCATGCTCGTCGTTACAACAAGACTACGTATGCTTTTCATCGTCACAGGGCTGATTGCGACTGAGTGCCTTAAAAATATGTAATGTAAGACCTCATGCAAGAAAAAGAGACCAAGAAGGGACTTAAAGCGAACCAAAAAGATGCCGAAAAGAGACCAAACAGGAATTAAGAAAAAAACGAAACCTAATAGGAGCCAGGAGATAAGAGTTTGATTCTTCATAACATCAGAGCAAACATTTATCTAAGACTGTTTTTATTTCCTCGTAAAATTCCTACAAGTTTTACTGTACGTGTATTGTCTCTAGGAATTTCATCACAAAATTATTCAGGTATTTGCCAAAAAGTTCAGATATTAGTCAGGTTATTTCTAAAGAAGTATATTTGGTGATTATTTATCCAAGAACTTTGTCTAGGATAACTCAATACATCTACTTGGATTTTCCAAAGGAGAATCACAGAAATTGAATTTCCCCAAATATTCATCTATCGTTTTCCCTTTCGTTATCCTCAAAGATCCCCGGTCGAAATCTACTAAAATTCAATCAATAACTACTCTAAATATTTGAAAGATTTCCTTAAAAAATGTCTTTCAGGATACATAAGAGATTCCTTCTAAGGAATTCTTCCAGGAATGTCGACAGGGGAATGCCACCGAAACTTTTCCGAAAAAATCCTTGACGTATTTCCAAATAATTCATAGAGTATTAACTGATAAAACTTGTGTAAGTTTTAAAGTCACCCTTAATGAATAAGGAACTCTGAAATAATTCCTGCACTCTTGTGGAAGTTTAAGAAGACTTCTAAGAAAATTCTATAATATAATCGAAAAAGAATCAATCGGATCTCGGGATAGTATTCCGCAGAATTTTCTTAATAAATTTATCGAAAAACAGTGGAAAGAATCTCTATAGAAAATGGTGTAGGAATGATCTAAGAATTATTGGAAAAATTGCTATAGTATAAACTGGTGTGAAAACTTAAATGAACTTCCAAAGATAGCACGGGATTTTATTTTCTGAGAAAATCTTTAAGAAATATTTGATAAAACTGCAGGAGTAATTCTTAAAATAAAATACAATTTACACCGTCTTCAGCACGTAGACTGCACAGACTGAACGATCACTAACATTAGGCAACGGACAACACGAAACACCCAGTAGCCCAGCGATGAATTTTTCGTTTGACGAATAGTTTTCACCGACTGGAGCGGGAATCGAACCCACACCCCGTGGCACAATACGCCTAAACGACTGACGCCGCTAACCGCAAAGCCACGAAGCCCACACTTTACTCTTATATGAAATGCTGAAAAAAATTAAAGGATTTAGGATTCCTGGGAGGAGACGTGAAAGAAATCTTAAAAGAATCCACATGATCAGGCGTAGGAATTCTTACAGGGACCCTTGAAGAAACCCCTAAGGTATTTTTAAATACTCTGGAATGAACCTTCGAGGATTTCCTCACAAGAAATTCACAAGAACATTTTTGGAAGATTTCATAGAGTAACAACTGGGGAATTCTGTTAAAGAATTTGTGGAAAAATATCTGGAGGAATTCTTCTCAGCATCCTTTAAACAATCGATAGAAGAATTTCTGGGAGAATTAGTAGAGAAATCTTCAGAAGTATTGAAACTGAAAGTATTTTAAATAAAATCACTTTGATAATTCATGAAGCGTTTCTCTGTATATTGAATAGATGATGAATAATTTAATTTATTTTTCATGCATTCTACTGATTTTTTCTTATGAATCGTGGGTAGGACAATCCTTTGACTGTTCTACCCAGGTGGTTTTGTGCGTAGTACATGTCCTACCTGTCCTACCCACCTCCCGCGCCACTGATTGTGCTTAAAAAGTGAAGCTGTCGGTAGGGGGGTAATCTTCGTTGCAAAATAGTTAATTTTGATTTTTCTTCCCGTTGGGCAAGGGAGGGCAACCCCACCCTGTCCCTTCTGACTACGGGCATGCCGTGGGGCAATTGGTAAGTGAAAATAACATTTATATTTTTGTGAATATGTGAACTTATCCTTCAAACTTATGAGAAAATCTTTGGGAACATTAAAAACATTACGATAGGGGAGAATTTTTTTTACAGTGCCTCATAAAAGTTGTCTTCTTTTATAAGTTTAAAGTGAAGATAATAAACCTCAAATTTTCAAGAGCACAAATCTGGAGAACCATACATCCGTTTAAGCTGAAAACTTAATCGATTGGTCACTAGCTGGTGGTGACCAATCGATTAAGTTTTCAGCTCAAAACGGGTTTTTGGTTTTCCAGATTTATGCTTCATCTTCACCTTAAACAGAAATCAGAAAATTTTAGAATTTATTCAATGGGAACTTTAACAACGCTAAACTTAATTGTATAACCACAAGGGTCAAGTGAGAATTTTCTTATTAGAGATTGAATTTGTGTTTGTTCTTCAAATAGTGATAAGTAAGCAAGTTTCGCAATTATCACAGAATAACAGAGCATGCCGAATATTCACAAAAAAATTTACTCAACGCATCTATTAACCCATATCCGCCCAGCGTCCTAAAAATAGGACAGAAGCCCCGAACGCCCAGCGTCCTATAAATAGGACAGTACTTGTAGTGCAAATATCTTGAAAATAAAGAGGTTCAGGAGAAAACTGTCTTCTGCAAAGTTGATCACAGGACTGCTGACTTCCACTTGGTAACTATTTTAATTCAGAATTAACTCACCAGGTGGCGCACAGACGCCAACAAATGTCGCATTTAAAAGCAACATATGAAACAACTTTCTAGCGTACAAATATTTGCTTCGTATATATCTCAGTCCAGCGATGAGATACAAAATTGGTGTCTTCGACAAAGTTGAACAGCTAAATAATACCTATTCGCATAAAACCTTACAAATTCGGAAAACACTCCCAAGATGGCGCTAGGAGCCAAAACTTTATTTGCTTATATCTTAGCCCAGTTATGAGATACAAAAATGGTGTCTTCGACAAAGTTGAACAACTAAATAATAGCTATTCGCATAGAACCTTATAAATTCGGAAAACACTCCCAAGATGGCGCTAGTGAGCCAAAACTTTATTTGCTTATATCTTAGCCCAGTTATGAGATACAAAAATGGTGTCTTCGACAAAGTTGAACAGCTAAATAATACCTATTCGCATCGAACCTTACAAATTCGGAAAACACACCCAAGATGGCGCTAGTGAGCCAAAACTTTATTTGCTAATATCTTAGCCCAGTTAGGCGGCATCCACAAATTACGTAACGCTCTAGGGGGAGAGGGGGAGTAGGCTCATGCGTTACGGCTCGTACAAAAAATTGAAATTTTTCATACAAAAAGCGTAAAAGTAGGGGGGAGGGGGTCCCAAATTTTCAATTTTAACGTTACGTAATAAATGGACGCTGCCATATTAGATACAAAAATGGTGTCTTCGACAAAGTTGAACAACTAAATAATACCTATTCGCATAGAACCTTATAAATTCGGAAAACACTCCCAAGATGGCGCTAGTGAGCCAAAACTTTATTTGCTTATATCTTAGTTCAGTTATGAGATACAAAATTGGTGTCTTCGATAAAGTTGATCAACTATTTGTTCGAAAAACACTCAAAAGATGGCGCTAATGGTCGAACATTTTGATTGTTCATATCTCAGTTCAATGATGATATACAACGTTGGTGTCTTCGACAAATGTGTTTAACTGAATGTGATCTAGTCACCAGAAAATTTATTAGTTGGGAAAACACTCACTAGATGGCGCTAGTGAGCAGAGATTTTATTTGCTTGTATCTCAGTCCAGTCATAGATACAAAATTGATGTCTTCGACAAAGTTGATCAACTAAATGAGACATATTCGCCTAAAACTTTTTTAGTTCGTAACCCAAGCAGCACACCTTGTCACTACAAAATCACAGCAATTTTTATGTAACAAATGTTAAGAAAAATGACTAGGTAATGCAACGAAATATTTACCAGCTATGTAACGAAAAAAGCGCAGGAGGTGGAGCCAATATGCAACATGTGAAGACAATTGTATTAAGTCGCTTTTGAGTCCTAATGGCCAAAATTTGCACTACTGTGCAACAGAATGATCACAAGTTAAGTTGCAGAATGTCAAACAAAATGTTGCCAAAATACATGCCGTTCATAAATATTATTTGTTTTGATTACAGAATAGTTGCGAAGCAAATCGAAACTATAAAGGAAAATGGAAAGTGTAGAGGGCAAAAGTAACGAATTCATGTAATTAATACTCTGTATTTATACTAATGCACTAATGCAAATCAAATTCTACAGTGAACATTGTTATGATACTTTTGGAAAATTAACGCGCTTCATATAAACGAATCATTTCTTGTATCGTTTTCAAAATATTAATGCAATATATACACGAGATTGTCCGAATTGGTTTCAAAATATGGGATATGTTGCATTTATTTTAATTTATTCGTTCAGACTTCATTGGCGTAACAAAATAAACGAAGTAACTTTATTTTAATTTATACATACGACTGCGTATGAATTTGCAAAATTTTAAGAAATATCGAAACATTGTTTTGTGGCGGAAAGTCAACTACCATCTTACATGCACGACAATCTAAAAAAATTGGACATAGGTGCAAATATTTCAATACTGTTCGAATTGCAAATTTCGAAATCATTTTCTGTTAAATTTTTTGTTTATTGCAAATGTATACAAATGTTCATCGTCAGAAAATGGGTTTGAAAACTGTACATTAAAACTAATACAAATATAATTACAATGAGAATATGGTATGCAGAAATTCATTACCAGCAGTGTGAGAAAATCAATAAAATTTCTGTCCTGTTTCATATCAGTGACTCGTAACCGATAGTTATTGTTTGACTCTTACTAAATTTCATTGGAATCAATTATGATGTTTTGTCTTAATTTATTCCACACTGAAACTAGTGACATAAAAACAAAGAAGATACATTGCAACCACTAGATAACTATTCTGATACAAGAGAGTAGTGTCAAACCGTCGTCATGCACAATGGGATAAAAACTTAAAAAATGTCCAAGATCACTACTAATATTTGACCGTGGTTTGTTTTTTTTTAATTTCAAAATGTATCAACACTTAACGCTGTAAAAATTGATAAAAATATAGTTTAAATATTTGTTAAGGATTCCCTCAACATTCTTTTTTCAAAAGACTTTAACTAAACTTAAAAACAATAATGTTTAAATATTAGTAATTATCCGTTAATGACGACGCGCACAAATTGAACAACTTACACCATCTCTTCCATTGTTACATTTTTCTGTGCGAGCCATTTTTGTTTTTGTTTTGTGCGTTACGTTTCAAGAAGCATATTTTCCCTTTTTTTATAAACGCTCCTTTACCTAAAAATCATGAAAAAATAGAAGATCTGTTCAATGATTTTTTTTAATTTAAGCAATTAATTTGTCATTTGTTGATTAGGCTCAAGAAAAGTGTTTTGTCTTAACATTGGCCCGTTGTGCAACACAATAACATGAGTATTACATTATTGTTGCAGTTATGTCTAACTGATTGCAAGGCAACCTTAATAGTCTGTTAAGAGGATTGCTGTAACTCAGCTGCAACTTTCGCAATTGATTGTTAGGTGAGTCAAAATCATTCAGTCGGTGTTTGTTTACATTGATCTGAAATACTGGTAAAATGTGTTTCCTGAATTGTAAAATGTGTTTCCAGAAGTGTAAAATGAGCGGGAGTATGCAGGGTTGAGAAAAAATCTGAAATTCACTCTACAGTAGCCAAACAAAGCCAATCACAGTCAGCGAAGCCAGTGAAACTCACGCCCATCGCTGCTGTAGGCAAAAAGCCTTGAAAATTGCAAAACACCCGTTGCTAAGGGCAACCCAAAATTACTGTAGAAAAATGTTCTACTTCCCGCTGCATTTCCTGCATTTAGAGCCTTCATTGACACTAACGATTTAGAAAATTCATGCACCCAACATAGGCTACTTGATGAGATTCAACGTTTTTGAACTACTGTAGTCAGAGAGCCACGTGACTTTCTCGATATTCAAGCCTACTACTATTACCATTCCCAGCACTGGGAGTATGTAGGGGTATGGGAGTATGGAGTGAGGAGTAATTTCTGCCATTACGCATCAGAGTTTCGATCAGAATAATTAAATTTCTCATAGAAACAATTCGCAAAGCATCTTTTAGAGAAACAAATTCAAAGTGATAAACAGCTTGTAATTGTTGTATATTATTATGAACAGGACTGTTTTTAGGTTTTAAAGATACTATATAATGAATATGAACATGGAAATTGAGTGTTGTTGAATATGGACATGATCATTGAGTGCGGAGAATCTTTTTGCCCGCAGATTGAAAGGTATGTCATAACTGGGACGCTATTCTATTTTTAGGAAGATTTAACAGATCTGTATCACCTATTTCTTCTGTAGTGTTATGTAGTAATAGTTTTGCCTATTATTAAATTAGGTTTTACCCATCATTAAATTTGGTCACGATACAACTACTCTTTTTTTTTTTTTTAGTTTAGCGACACTTTACACCAGAGGTGCATTCGTGTCGTGTCATGTAAACTGACTTTTATTTCAATGTAATGTACAATATTCAAAACTAATAATTCGTTTTCTTCTTTGATCTGGTTATCACTTTCCATTCTTGATCGGTTTTTATGGTTTCCTGATTGCATGATCGCTTCGCTATATTTTCTTCTCTCGTTCCGTTCGATTCGGTTGACAACCGCCGCTTCGTAGAATCATAGTCCGTCGCTGTTTCGTTCTCACATGCCTTGTCGTTATTGTTGTTACTTTCGTTATGATTGTCGTCTTCGTCGTCGTCGTTGTCAGTCTCGGCTGGAGTCGCTTGCGCTGGTGTGTCCACTGTATCACGTTGCTTATCGCAATTCCTTTTCTGTTTGATCGAGTTGGATGGGGCTTTTTGTTTCAGCTTTTCGGCGTCGATTGCTGTCGACTGATCGCTTTTGTTGGGACAGCTAACATATGTACCATGGTTGTTCACAACGATGTACGAAGGTATTTGTTTCTCCACTTTCATTCGAACAACTCTTACCCCGTTCGGTATGCCCGAGAAGTAATTCTTCCAAACCTCATTTTGTATCGAAATAACCTTCCCGTACTGCTGCAGATGATTGGAGATGACATTGTTGCACATTTGAGGTGGTAGATCGTGGATTCTTACGGTGGTTGTAGGACCATCGACGTACACTGGTATGAAGTATCTTACTCCTTGATACTCAAAAAAGTGCCGTAGGTGGTGTTGCTGCTGCAGTCGGGGTGCTACACCTGCGTCGTTCATTTCGATGAAGACGCAGTTTTTGATGTTATGCAGCTGAATGTTCTTCACATCAGCTAAATCGAGTTTAATAATATCTCTAAGGAACTCCTCCACTTGTTCCAAGATAGGTCGTTTGGGCAAAACACTAAAATCAACAACTAGTGTGTTTTTCCTGTGCGAAGCCATCTTGCATCGATGCAGGATTCTTTCGCAACAAGAAATACGGGAAGCTATATAATCGAGAGCGTTAAACTGTACGTCTATCGCGCACGAAGAGCGGTTGTCAACTGAGGATACAACTACTCTGCAATGATTAACTTTCTTGTTACAGTATTATCCACACAGCAACATAAAATATCACTGAATTCCTACAATGTTACAAAATGATCATTTTAAGACGGCTCTATCACCCACATTTACTAAGGTTTGCTCATAACCACACTAGCAACTGTTTTGTAACGAAACAAAATTTAACAAGTGTCTCTATATCTTGAATGTAATTTTTATGTGACTGTTTCATTTTTTCTAATATGATGGACAAGTCGCAAGTGCTACTTGGGCTTACACTCAAAAGATGACGCTAGCGATCGAACATTTTGATTGTTTATATCTCAGTTCAGTGATGAAATACGACATTGGTGTCTTCGACAAATGTGTTCAACTGAATGAGATCTATTCGCCCGAAAACTTATTAGTTCGGAAAACATTCACTAGATTGCGCTAGTGGGCAAATATTGTATTTGCTTGCATCTAAGTTCTGTTATGAGATACTAAATTGTTGTCTTCGACAATGTTGAACAACTAAATGATACTTAGTCACATAAAACCTTATAACACTCACAAGATGGCACTATTGAGCAAAGATTTTACTTGCTAATATCTCAGTAAAGTGATTAGATACAAAGTTTGTGTCATGGACAATGTTGAACAACTAAATGAATCCTATTCGCCTAAAACCATATTAGTTCGGAAAACACTCAAAAGGTGGCGCTAGTGGTAAAGTGGTCAGTTCAGCGATGAGACTGAAAAAAAAAATCGAACTCTCGAAATTGGTATCTGCGACAAAAGTGTTCAACTAAATGGGATCTATTCGCCCAGAAACATAGTAGTTTGGAAAATTCTCCCAAGGTGGCGCTAGTAAACATTCATATTATATGCTTTTATCTCAATCTAGAGGTTGGATACGAAGTTAGTGTTTTTGACAAAGTTGGAGAACTGAATGAGACCTATTCGCCTGGAAATTTATTACTTCGGAAATCACCTAAATGGCACTACTGGGCACACATTTTATTCACCTACACTCCCGTGGAAAAGTTTGGGTTCACCCCCTCAAAAACATACAAAAGTGTTCTGTCCATATCTCTGTGATTACACGTCCAATTGAAACTCTTTAAGCCGCAATCGAAAGGCAAAGAGTTATTCAAAACACTTTGATTTAAAATTTTGGTCGACCCAATGCTGAGGAAATTGAATATGAATTTTCAGTGTGTTTTTTGAAAAATATCACAACTTTAAGTAAAAATTTAGTATACAAAATTCAAAAAATGTTTTTGGAAAAATACATACGAAGTAAGAATAACTCTTTGCCTTTCGAATGCGACTTAGAGAGTTTCAATTGGACGTGTAATCACAGAGATATGGACAGAACACTTTTGTATATTTTTGAGGGGGTGAACCCAAACTTATGCACGGGAGTGTATATATCAGTCCACTGATTGAATCCAAAGAAAACTAATCGCCTAAAACCTTCTTAGTTCGGAAGTCATTCTCATGATTGAAGTCCAGTGATGAAAAATTTGGTATTTTCGAAAACGATGATCAACTAAAGGAGATATTTTCGCAAAAAAAAACATATTAGCTGGAAATTGCTATTATGTGCGAAACATCAAGGAAACAACCAATAAGAAATTGGTCTGCGTAGATCAAAACAATGGATACTTACTATCGCTTCGAGCAACAATCGCTTATTTCGGATGCAATGCTCCTTACATTTTTAGATGAATTTTGACACCATTTAGATCTTTTGATCTTTTGAAGGGAGTGAAGAACGAAAAAACCGACAAATTGACTTATCCATCCATGAACTCCAAGGGTGAAGGGCGGCTGTCAAATGAGAGTAAAATTGAATAGCCGCCAACCGAAGTCCAGAACCAGTTTTATGACTTAAACTAAAAAGTAAAAAATTATTATTCGCAAAATTACAGGTAATAAATGCGCTTGAAAGATATTGTTTACAAGCAGTTATTAACTACGCGCTACTGCAGTGCGTTGTTGCCAATTTAATCAGAAAATTCTACTTAATTCCCAAAATGAATGTTTTCGAGAAAATTTATTACGCCTTCACCATTGTTTGGTCGTAGTTTTGTATGGTTTTTTACTTTTTAGAACCAGCGACGCGTTGAGGTAGCAGTAAAGAGCCTTCCTTGCTGAACTCACTCAGACCAAGAATTGTGACAATTTAGCGGGCACGCTCCAGTATGCTCCCCAGGTATTCTGGCCAGCTCTAGTGTCAAAAATCTTGGACTGCGTGGATTCGGTTCTATCGGTGAATAAGACTATATGCATCAGTGATGCAGTAACTTCAACGTTATAGCCAAATAATGTTGGCTTCAAATATTCACATCTGTAAAGCATGTAATAGTTGGAGTCCAATATTTGACTGTCATTGGACTGAAGGACTTGCTTTTGATCAGCACTAACGAAATTCTGATATTGCCAAATATATATTTCGATCACTGTCAGATCCGAGTCACATTGTATACTAATAACTTGACCCAGAAAATATATTTTTATAGTTATGATTCCATTATCAGCTGGCAAGCTTTATATAATCTTTTAAAGAGACTATTCTGAAACATCTGTAGGTTTTTTTTTTCTAAATCAAATTATATGATGTAAGATTTTATTTTGTTTGTGGTATAAATGGTTTAAGTGTGCATAATTGTACATGGAAATGTATGTATGTCTGTATCTTACTTACGTGATAGAGCAGAAAATTGAATGGAAGTCACTAAATGATTTAGTTCTGGCATGCATCTTTCGCTTCTTAAATTTTTATTAATTATGTTGCAATTTCTTTATCAGGGTACGTCCATAAATTACGTCACGCAAAGTTTTGCCATATTCATCCTCCTCAATTTTCCTCTGTTTCATACTTTTTGTATGGATTACAATTTTTATATGGGTAGTCACGTTTCATTCCTTCCTCTTCTGTACGTGACGTAATTTATGAATTACCCCTCACCAGCAGTTTTTTCCAACTTGTTTACATTGTAATGGGTCAAACTGCATGAAAATATATTTGATTAATCTCGAAAATAAACTAATAGAACAGCTAGATATGGACGACACACTTTCAAGAATTTTTTTGGATCCCCACCATAGACTTGAAATTTTTTGGTGAAATAAGGTTTAATTTATGGGAATACAACTATGAATAACAAAAACGGAGCTGAATTCCAATTGTGAGATACCTTGGGCGTTAACGGGTTAAAGCTATTAGAAATCTTGGAGTTCCAAAAGAGGCAGTCATACAGTACGATATATCGGAACCTACTTAGAACTGCGAATTTAAAGCAAGATTTGGATAGAAAAGTTTCAATCTAAGATAATGCACGGAAACATTGTGGAAAGTCGATGCAAGTATCAGAAGGCTGGCTCCAGAGGCACGTTCCCCGTCATTTGGGAGATTTGTGCCATCGCCATATTTGAGCCTATTTCATCATCTACCCGATGGGAGAGGAAAGGAAAGGGAAAGATGGGAGGAAATAGGAGTGGGGTCCCTTGAAGAGGGAAAATCTGATAAGCGAATTGAGAGCATAAGCTCCATACCAAAATGGGTTTGAACAGCGCCCTAAAAAGGGCACTGCAAAACGCATGAGCGTAAAGAGAGCCTATAGCTTATTACCACAGCTGGTTAAGAATAACAAAATGTCATGAAGATTCAGGTTTCTGAAATCAGTTTCACTTAATAAGTGTTTACCAAGTAATTGGAATCGTCCACTCGTCCCGCGGAGGGAGTTGTGGGGAACATTTCCTATAAGCAAAGTGACAAGCAATTGTGAGATCACCCGAAGCAAGGACAATTGTGTCCTAATTCACCGGAAGTGGAAACATCCAAATCACTAGGGTTTACAATGGACGGAGAGAATCCATGGAATTCGATCATAATCAATTCCCTGATTGTGGAATATAACAAATGCAAAGTTTGCGAATTTACATTCATATGTTCATATAGAAATGTAGTGATGATGCTGTTCGAGCAAAGCATTATGTCTAACACTTCTTCTGTAGCAGATACCATGAAGGTAGGAGGTTCTATAATAAGTAATCCAAGATTTGAACTACTTAAGCATTCCATCAGACTGGAGCTTCTCAAATTGATCTGAGCTGCTCCAAATGATGTGATGAGTATCAGCGTCACTGCCCACAATCAGCAGAAGGCCTTTTTATAGGTAGAGAACGACAACTCGTTTGAAATCATCCATTGGAGATAGTCCATCATGTGGTAAACACACCACAAAACGAAAGACGTATTTCCTATTAAGGTCACCAACAGAAATATCAATTGTGACAGCACATACATCTCTGGTTGTTGACTCAAAAATGAGTGTAGCAACGTCAGCGCTATTTACGAGCACGCATGCACGAGGCATGTCACGCGGGTTTGCCATTTCATGTTTCTGAAAGTAGTGAAAACTGGGTCCACAAGGTTACCTAGATAAAAGTTCACAAAAGTAAGGTTTTTGAACAAGCGCCACTTGAGCTGTACCATTTGCATGAGTCTACAAAGATTGATCGTTGCTGATATTTTATGCTGAAGATTGGTCTAACTAAGCTATCCTAACCGTAGCCACTACCCAAACTAGACAGGATAAAGCTTTTCGCAATCTTCTTTTTTCGCAGCGAAAAAAAAAACAGATCGGTATCTCTAGATGAATATATCAAAACAGAATACCTACAAAAGATTCCTCGTAACAGGTATCAGTATGCATATCAAACTAACAAATCTACAGTCACTGCTCTACATAATTTGGTTACAAAAATAGAAAGTACTCTCGATAGAAAAGAAATTGCTCTTGTAGCATTTCTTGATGTAGAAGGTGCTTTTGATAATGCGTCATTCAGTTCAATAAAAAAGTCAATGGAAAACAGGCATTTCGATCCTGGCATTATAGCTTGGATTATGGAAATGCTGAAAAATAGAGAAGTATCTGCTGAATTGGGAGTATCATCTATAACAGTGCTTCCCAAACTTTTTCAACTTTCGCCCCCCTGAGACCTGTATTTATCTGAAATCGCCCCCCTGATTTGTGATTCAATTATTTAATTCAGTGCGGTGCGCCATAATTTATCCTCGACTCGCATATCTTTAGAATCGTAATACAATAATCTTACGCACATCTTGCGTGCATTACAGGCTATTGAATCAGTCTTCGATACAAGTTCTGCCCAGTTTTAGTTATTTAAATGTAATGTATACATAGACATAGTTGGGGGCGAAACTCTCCAAAATTGAACCAAATGCAATGGTTTTTTTCTATCTTTATTAACAAGATTTTTAGCCCTGGGCTAGTTCATCTCGGGACCAACGGCTTTACTTCCCTTCCTAAGGAAGTCGTCACTGATTTTTTTTAGTGACTATCTCGGGGATGGGATTTGATCCCAGGTCCTCGGCGTGAGAGGAGTGTGTTCTAACCACTACTCCAGATCCGTTCCCCAAATGCAATGTTTTCCAAGCAAACGCACTTCTTTTCACAGGAATATATCACATTTGATTTTGTTTGCAAAATAATTCCTTATACAAAATATTGCAAATTGTTTACATAAAATATTGGGCATTTGCAAAAAAATCTCAGACACATATTTTGTACATCCAAAACATGGTGTGAGATTTAAATGTTATCTGTGACTAATCATTCCGACCTTGTGAAAATTCTTTAAACTCACATGATATTAAAATACCTGAATGCAGAACACATACATTTTGTGTTTGACAATCATCAAGTGTCTATCATAATTTCAAAATGACCATGATTAAAAATATAACAATCTAAGGTAAAATAGTCCTGGACTTTACTAAAGTTTGGAATTGGTTAACCTGTATGTATGTATTTTTTCAAATTTCCCCGTGTTAGCTTTTTCGCCCCCTTTATGGATTTTTCGCCCCCTAAATCCTGTTTTACAAATTTTCGCCCCTTGAGCCTGAAAATCGCCCCCAGGGGGGCGAATTCGCCCACTTTGGGAATCACTGATCTATAACAATAAAGACCACTAAGGGATGTCCTCAAGGAGGCGTATTGTCGCCTTTATTATGGTCGCTTGTTGTTGATGATATTCTTAATAAATTGACAGAACAAGGCTTCGAAGTTATCGGTTTTGCTGATGATGTGGCCATAATAGTTCGTGGAAAGTTTGAACATACCATCACAGATTTAATGCAGTCTGCACTAAACTGCATTTCGCGGTGGTGCCAAAACGAAGGGTTGAATATAAACCCATCTAAAACCGTTTTGGTACCGTTCACTCGCAGACGGAAAGTAACTTTTAAAAATATAACAATTGAGGGATGTATTGTCCAATATGCATCCAGTGTAAAATATCTAGGAGTTATTCTAGATGATAAACTTGATTGGAACTTGCACTTAGAGCAGGTAATAAGCAAAGCCACTATTGCCCTGTGGGTGAGTAAGAATACTTTTGGTAAAAAATGGGGTCTCAAACCTAAAATGATTCATTGGATCTATACGGTTATTGTAAGGCCCAGGGTAGTTTATGCCGCACTAGTATGGTGGCCTAAAACAAAGCAAAGCACAGCCCAAAAAAAGCTAGAAAAATTGCAACTTTTGGCCTGCATGGCTATGACAGGAGCAATGCGTAGTACGCCATCAAAGGCCTTAGAGGCAGTTCTATATAAGCTTCCACTACATCAACACGTGCAAATGGAAGCTGAAAAGAATGCACTAAGACTGCGAAGAACGAATATATTTCTTGAAGGAAATCTTTCTGGACATCTAAGTATACTGAAAGATTTTCAAATTAATCCATTAGTAGTCATGAACGAAGACTGAATGGAAAGAACCCTAAACCTAGATATACCATATAAGGTGGTTGAAATAGACCGCCAAATGTGGGAATCGGGTGGGCCTAGTATTTCACCAGGATCGATTATGTTCTACACCGATGGTTCTAAAATGAGTGATAATACAGGGGCTGGAATAACAGGCCCAGGAGTTAATGTTTCAATACCAATGGGACGATGGACAACTGTTTTCCTTGCAGAAATATACGCCATCTTACAGTGTGCTTCTATATGTCTTAGAAGAAAGTATAGACATGCAAGGATTTGCGTATTTTCAGACAGCCAGGCGGCTCTGAACGCATTAAAATCCTATACATGCCAATCAAAACTGGTTTGGGAATGC
Organism: Aedes aegypti; assembly: GCF_002204515.2. Classification (NCBI taxonomy): domain Eukaryota; kingdom Metazoa; phylum Arthropoda; class Insecta; order Diptera; family Culicidae; genus Aedes; species Aedes aegypti. Next base: position 27,205,179 of record NC_035108.1, on the reverse strand, counting down.
ATACAAGTATTGAAGCAACTGGCTATGACAAACCAGGTGTCCCTGTACTGGGTACCAGCCCATTGTGGAATCGAAAAAAATGAGAAAGCTGATTTTCTGGCTAGACGAGGATCGAATACTCAGTTTTTAGGACCAGAACCCTTTTGTGGAGTTTCAAAATGTGTAATACAAATGGAAATAAAAAAATGGGAGCGTAATATGATACAGTCGAACTGGATTGGTACAAATACATCAAGACAGTCTAAACTGTTTATAACTCCAAATAAACAAATTACAGAAAAACTTCTAAACTTAAATAAAAAATCATTCTGTATAGTTATTGGACTTTTTACAGGACATTGTCCAGCTAGATATCATTTAAAGAAGATGGGTCGAAGTCCAACTGATATCTGTCAATTTTCAATACGAGAACTCTTCGACCGGTGGAATTCAAACCTACGATCAAACTGAGGTTTTGGTCTTGGGCTGCACGTTTACCGCTATAACTAGGTATCTGCAGATAAAATGAATAAATCCATTTTCGATGCAATCATCGAAAGTGTAAATTTATGTCGACGAAAATTTACATCAATAGTCATTCAGCAATTGCCGGCCAAGTATAGTGCGATTATAAAAACAAAAATCATGCTAATTTTATTGATTTCCATCACCCCGTTTTTGCGCGGGTGTCGTTTTTCAAATGAGATATGAACACCGAGGGGGCAGCATCCGAACTCGGTCATGTTGTGATGGGGCCGCCATCAATCCATATAATGCTCCCAGCAGCATCATTCTTCCACCCCCAGCTGGTCCCACCACTCTATATCTTTGACTCTATCGTGAGTGCGTGAGTGAGTGTGTGTAGAAACAACGGAGAAGGCCACGACAATCGGTGATAAATGGGCTAGCATAGTAGGCCATATGTTCGCCGTCGATGTTGGCCTACTGTGACTGCGGTAACTGAGGCTGAAGACGTAAACAGACCGAGCTTTTCGGACCGTTCACGTGCTTCTTCGGACAAAAGGGAAAACATGAGATGCGAGAGCGACTCTCAGCGGTGAGTGTGGCAGTCGCAGTAAAAGCTCACTGCGGTTTCCCGAATGTCGCTTTTGGGTTACGACGGAGTCCGGGATGCTTTAAAAAGGCTCCGATAAGGACGAAAAAGCTTCAGTCTTCGGAGGATTTTCATGCAGTGCGGTAGATCGCGAAGTGAAGTGAAATCGAGCTCTCAGGATAGCCTGCCATACAGAAGTGAAGAAGTGTGGTTGAGCTTGCGGGGTGGAGTGCGGAAGTTAGTCTAGCTTCTCTTCGGGAAGGGTGTGTGCCGAGGTTAACGGAAGCGATTCGAGTATCAATCCGTGGTTGTATTTATTTACCTTTCAGTTGTTTAGTCGCGTGCGTTTTCTGAATCATCGAGAGGAAGAGCAGTTGGAAGTTCGTACTGTAAGTGTGAGATAGATGAAGAAATCAAGTGGGGGATTATCAATCAAATCAATAGTAGTATGCCAGAAGTTGCCAGTAATCTTTGAAAATTGAAGGATTGCGTTGTGGAGACTGGAGCGCGTGTATATGTGTGTATTTGCTAGGGGGAATATGACTAGCCAAGGAACATAAGAGGGCTCGACGGGGAACGAGACAATCATCGATCGAAAAAGCCTCCTTCAGGGAAAAAGGAGGCCACACAAACAGTGAGAAAACTAGAACGAGAGTGAGTCCAGAAGTGCGGTACGAAGGATGGAGGGATAACGGATTCCTACATTTCCTGCCTTCGTCGTAGTCTTCAGCTTTTAATATTTCAAAGAAGAGACCTTTGTCTTACGCCTTACGTTTCCCGGTTGGGTGTTCAGTCACGACTGTCCCGAGGGCAGTTGGTTCACCGAATGATCCCATTCTGGGTAGACTGACAACGGATGAGTGATACCTGATATCATAAATGAGTGACCATTCCCAACGAAAGCAAACTGTTAGCCTACTTCGTTTTTGTTCTTCTCGCTTGAATGATAGACACGTGAAAGTCACTTGTCGTATACCGTGACGGGCCGGAAAAGCTCGTCGGTGATATTGATTTCCCATTTATTACATAAAAACATATCTGCGAAAAAGCACAAAATGAGAAGCGAAAAAAATAAAGTGATTTTAATTGTCTCTGCTGCCACTTCAAGCATCCATCAAAGCAGTTCGTGGGTCCCGCGGGGGTTGGAAAAAGAGGGTCCGTTGTGAACCTGTGTTGGGAAATTGAAAATCAATTCCGACGAAATTTTCGCTGGTGCTGATTGACGCGTTCATTAAAAAGAAAGAAAAAAAAAGTATCAAGTACGGAACCATGGGCGCGAAAGCTGATTGCCGGGAAGTGTATGCGTTCAAAAGCTGAAGCAGATGATCGATAGGCAGTCGAGTACTCTGGTGTAAACAACGCGGTATCCGTTTGGACTCTGTACATATGTAACACAGAAGGAAAGACACTCATAATAGGTAAGCTGAGAAAAAAAAAACGCTGTGAAAATTTTCTACATACGTAGCAACATGAAGTGATAAGAGGGGGAGGAAGATGGATATTTTTATAGAGAGTGTACAAGGGGGAGCAACTTAAATTGTTCAGTCATTATTCTATAACGAATGCGCTTTTGCTGGCTTTGTTAGGTATTTCTGACAGATATTTTTTGATCAGTCTTTTTATGGGAAGATATGACATCATTTTAAAGATATATGACATATTGCGTGTACTCTTAATCATCAAGACTGATTAACACATGATGTTTGGGATAAAATGACAGAAAAAAATATTCAGGCAGTAGTTTAATGAGTTATCTTGAATTCGTTTTTGAACCTTTGGTGGAACCGGTGAAACCTGTTCAACCTGACCTGAGAATTCAACGGCTGATGTCTCGGTAACTATTTCCCGAATGACAAAATTCTCGGTAATCTGCTTTGATGACTTAAATTTATTTTTCAGGCCTGGTTAAGATTATTTTCAATCTATTATTGTAAACATTGTAATTAGAAGACACAATACAGAAACAGGTAGATGCATTTTTGGTCTCGTAATCAAATTTTATCCACTTTCTTTTTCGAACAGTTCAATCATACTGCCCATAAAAGCATAACTGAACCATACGAATTTTCGAACCAACACATTTTTTCATCGAAACATTCTTGTTCCAAAACATACTTTACAACTCAAATCAAATTTTATTTGAAACTCTTGCGGAAAATATGAAATTGGCAGTAGCGTAGCTAGGGGGGTGCGGTGGGTGCGGTCCGCATCGGGCCCCGATCTCCTGGGGGCCCCAAAATCGCAGGGCGGAGTTCTCATAACATTAAAAGTTCGACATAGCTTGTTGGAAACTGACAATTTGTAGGATCCTAAACAGATAATGAACATGACAATCATAATTTTTGGAGAAGACTAGAATCAGCGATGTACAGGGGCCCCTTGATTATTTTTTTTTTTAATACTTTAGAGTGGGTCGAGGGGCCCGAGGGACCATAGCTTTGGGCCCCCATAGTTTAGGGGCCTACACAAATATTTGTTTTGTAAGTAATTTTCCTTGGTATTGTTCAATCGATTTCACTCATGAAAAAACTGAGACTTCGATAAGCGACGTCGTTGGTGTCCGTGTTTAGGCTAAGTACCAGAACTAAGCTGACGTAAAACTACAACTGATGTCAAAAGGTGTCGGTGGACCAGAAAAAGAAGAAGATCCTTCGATGATTTATTTCATGAATTCTTATTTCTAATCAAATCTTTCTTAATTTGTAGGCCTCCAAAAATCTAGGGCATTGGTGAGCTTTGAGCATGTACCCATTTCTTACGATCTGAACCATTATTATTGTTTTTTATTTCAGAAATGATACATATTCCTTTTCAATATGATGAATGAGTAAAGGCCTAAAAATGTACAGTTTTTTAGATTTTAAAATATTTTCAAAATAATGAATTTTGTAAAATGTGTAAGCCAAAAATTTTGATTTTTTTAACTATTTAGACTGATGCAAATACTAATTTTCTTTCATGTTGGAGACCACTTGGGAGGCCCAAGGCAGGGAAAAATATTCAGGGTACAAACTGGGGTGCAAACAAATAAAATACATAAAAAGGGTAATTTTACCAAATTTAAATTTCATTTTTTTTTTTCTTGGAATGTGACAGAACAATACGCTCTTCGTGTTTCAAGGTTGTCCTTGGGGTCGTTGTTTTATGGGGTTATTTGAAATTAAAAACGTCAATACCCTGATAGGGTTGAACAGAGCGTCTTCAAAATTTTCGATTTTTTGAAGGAAACGGTGGCGAAAGAAAAAAAAAAATGTATCAGCCTTATCTCAAAATCAATCCTTCAGAAATTACTACAGATATTTTTCCAGGGTGGTGTCTGCTATAAAGTATATCAATGACTTATTGAAATTATTTTCGGAAGTATTTTGATTATTATTACAATAATCACTTATACTGAACAATCCCCAATCTGAAATTTACTGTTGATCGAAATTTCTTCAGGTATTATTTTTTGAATCATTCTAGAACACCAATCAAAAATCATCAAAATTTGTTGTCGGTTGACCTTAAATAATTCATAAGGATATATCTTTAAAAATTTCTCCTGGTAATTTATACGAAATTTTGCCATGAATTTTACCAACATTTATTTTTTGTTAAACGTTTCGAGAGATTTCGTTAAACATACGAGTAAATTCGTTCAATAGTTCGCTTAGAATTCTTTCAGGAATGTTTTCAGAAATCCTAACATGATTTCTACAGAATTAACATTAACCATAAATCTAGGAAACTTTTTTCAGTGCTTTCTTGTAGAAACTCTAGAGAATGTTTTGAGCAATGCTATCGGGATTTTGTTTTCTATTAATTTCTGAAGAATTAATTCGGGTATAAAATCACTTTGATAAAGCTAGATATATATAGGCGTTCCTATATGGACGTCAATTCATTACGGGATTTAAACAAATTGCACAGAGATTCCGAATAGGTCTATTTTATTTCTTTTTTTAAGGATTATTCAAGATTGCCTACAGGAATCATTCTAGGAATTCATCAAGATTTCAACCAAGAATTTCAGTAAGGCGACCTTTGAGCATTTTCCCTTAAAATCCACTGAATGGATTTCTTGGCGTACCTTTGGCCAAGCCCGTGGTTTTCGCAAGTATTTCTTAACCATTAACTCCAAGGATTCTTCTACGAATTATTTTACATATTTCGAATATACCCCTCATTTATTTACTGAGATTTTTTTTCTGGTATTTATCTTACATATTTGTGAGAATTCCTCAGATAACTGGAAACCTTTTGGGATTTGTCCTTCATTTTTCTCCAGTGAGCTCTTTTTGAATTCGTTCATTACTACAAGGAGTTCTTCAAGTGGTTAAAGCAGAAATTTTCCCAGAAACACCTTGCTTGCAAAATTTCTTCTATGACTTCGTTTAAAAAAAGTTTCGAAAAATTTTACTGCAGAAAAATCTGTGCATGTTTTATTTTTCATAGAATTGGAAATTTTTTTCTATAAGTTTCACTGGGAATTCCTCATAAAATAGCATAGCATAGCCTATTAAATCTGCATAAAAACCCCAAATAAAGAATTTATCAGTGATTTGCACAATACTAGAATTTCTGAAGTTTGTCCAGCGATTTTATCAGATGTATAGTAAATATGATCCAAGAATTTTTCACGAGTCTTCAGGAAGTTCAGCTATGGATATTCGTAAGCATACTACTTAATACCGTACAATATACAGAAAGTTATCCAAGAATGTCTCTAAAAATCCTTTTAAACAGAAACATATACAAACTTATGAGGCAATCGTTTCACATATATATTTTTTAATTCCACAAGACGTAGCAATAAAAACTATTTCCTGGACGAAACTCTAGTTACGCCCTGGTATGGGTAATTTTTCACAGGCAGAGATTATTTTGACCATTAAATCACGATTTTTTTTACATATATTGGGTTTGAATTTAAAACTTGTAACCTTCGGAGTTATTGAATCGCCAAGTGGCTCGGTAGCTTAGTTGGTGAAGCACTCGTCTGGCATACAAGAGTCGTGGGTCTGAATCTGACCTGAGCTCATGAGTTTTTCGTGATGTCACTCATAATTCATCCATCTTTACCACGCGTAATGAGTTAGTTTCTTTATTTGATTTAAATTCAACGGATCTACTATTGATCTAATTGAATTGGTTCCTTAATATAACTTTAAGACTAGCTGATCATTACATACATCATTTACGGTACACAGTAGTGAATTTCAACACGGCATTAACGTCGAAGAGGCTCCCATGTGAAACTTTTTTCTCTAAATTCTCTGAACCATTCGACTTTTCAAACCACGAACTAACAAATCAGACAAGACAAGAAACAAACACTGTTAATTTGTGTTTTGAACGTTTTCGAAAAATTGTTGAAAGTACGTGTGAGTTCGGTAATAAAACAATTTTGCAAACCTCCTTCGGGGAGGGGCCCCGAAATTTGGCTCCGCACCGGGCCTCAAAGACCCTAGCTACGCCACTGGAAATTGGTGCAGTATTATTTTAGATAATGCAGGCGGAAATACAGTCAGTGACATAAGTTAGTAACCAAATGCTGTTTTTCCATACAAAATGCCCAAGTTTGGGGTGCTGTATTTCAGCTTCTGGTAGTTCGAATTGGCTGAACTTTGGATGACGAACTACAACTGTTTTGAAGTTTTGCCTGTAAGGGAATTATTACATTGCAGACATTTCATTCTGAAATTGAACAATTTTGTGGACCAGACCAACAACCTACAACTTACCGTTTTAGCATTAAATTAAAAAGTCTCTCGGTTACTTACTTTTGTCTTTGAACAACCCTCTGAAACTCTATGTAAAATGACTGCAATGCAATGTAATAATTTCAGCCAATGCGGACTACCAGAAGCTGAGATACAGCACCCCAAACTTGGGCATTTTGTATGGAAAAACAGCATTTGGTTACTAACTTATGTCACTGACTGTATATGCACTTTCACCTCAAATAGCAACTGCAAAATTATAAATGTTATGTTATTCAATAGAATTGTCAATGCTTTTCTGTGCGGTGGTGTTAGATGAATCTGACATGCAGAAATGAACTAGAGAAATTTGAACATTTGTAGGAGAAGCAAGACTTCAAACTTTGACCGCTATTTTTTAATGCCTACTTTTTCCATATACAGTATGGATCCAATTTCGTCAGCCCGTATTTTTAACCACAGTGTTAGTTTTCCTTCATAATTTAAGAAAATATTTCAAACTATTTGTGCTTTCAATATCTATCTAGCGTTCATACATTTAAGATACGCCTGACAGTCAAGTTTGAATGGCAATATATGGCAATAAGACGGGCTGATGAATTCGGGTCCATACTGTGAATCGTATTTAAATTCTAAAGAAAACGGCAATTATGTATCCTAAACGTAATAAATATTGCGGAGCCGTGGGGCAATCGACTCTTTTCATGGTCAATTTATGGACCTCCGGCGGTTTATGGACGAAAAGTCGAAAGGACAAAAGGTCGAAAACGATTTGCTTGGTGGGAAATTTACCCTTCTTTGAAAATAGATTTTCGACCCCCTCCTTTTTTGCTTTTCGACCTTTTGTCTTTCGACCTTTTGTCATAGATTCACCTCCGGAAGATCTGGACCAACTGTAAAAATGAAAAGGTATTGACACCCAACCTACACTCTCGCGCAAAAGTTTGGGTTCACTCCCCGAAAAAACATACAAAAGTGTTTTGTCCATATCTCAGGGATTACACGTCCAATTGAAACTCTATATGGCTCATTCAAAAGGCAATTTGTTGAAAACATTTTTTTAATTTTGTTTACTAAATTTCTACTTCAAGATATGCACTGAAAAACATGGTTAATTTTTCCAGCTTTGGATCGACCAAAGTTTTGAACCACTACGGCATTAGAATCGTAATCTCATAATCTTTGAAGAGCACTTGCAAAATGTTGGAAAAAAAATATAAATAAAATAAAGAACTATTCAAAATTATTGAAACAGCAGCGTATTAAAGTATAATTACCGAAAACATATGAAAAATACGAGATTTGTGAAAACTATGATTATGATTATGATTGACGTATATTACACTTGTGATATCAAGTATAATATACGTCAATCATAATCATAATCATAGTTTTCACAAATCTCGTATTTTTCATATATTTTCGGTAATTATACTTTTATTGATCCAAACAAATTTTAAAGTGATCTAATTCGCTGTGCACATTTAGCGGTTTTGATAGATTTCAATTATTATTATGGACAACGTTACTTTTATAGTATTATGTTCTCGATTTCTTCAAATAACTTACTTTGGAGAATTCCTCCAACATTTCCTTCCAATTTTTTTATTCTTTTAATATATCTTTAGAAATTTAGTCAGTAATTCTTCAAAAATTATCTTCTGTGCAACCTATATTAATTTTCCGGCGAGATATCATGTAGTTTTTTTTTTCTTCAAAAATTTACGAGTTACACGATTTTTTTACAGAACCAGCTACTAAAAAACTATCCTAGAATTCATCCAGAAATTACTCTAATGATTTTTGCTGATATTTAAGTGTTTTCTATAGCGAATAATGCAAAATTTAGGACCATTGGATTCCAAGAAAGTGACAATTTATTGATGAGATCCTCCATCAATGTCTTCTGGGAATCCATCAGGAATATTACCAGTTTTTGTACGAAACTCATCACAAAATTTCTTGGATAAATATTGTTTTTATCTTTGAGCAATAGCTGGTGGATTAATACGAGATTTTGCTTTCCACGTATTAGCGATGCATACGGGAGAATTTTTGATGGAAGGTCAGCTGATATGTCTAGCTGGCATTATTTTTGACACAATTACTGGTGGTATGCTGGAAGGTATTGAAATGGAAATTTATGAAGCTTGTTTAGTCAAAACTTTTTTTTGAGCATAACTGTATTCTGAATCTTGAGCCGTTTGCTAGAATCTTTTTGCCAGAATGGACCATTTGCCAGAAAACCATTTGCCAGAATGGACCATTCTCCAGAAAGTCATTCCCCAGAAAGACCATTCCCCAGAAAATAATATAACTTCATTACTAAGCTTCACGTATACATACTTAGGCGTGTAAAATACTTCAAATTATTATGATTTCCAGCATACGATGTTTAATTGAACGAAAAATTATTGTTTCGTAAGATTTTCACCTTTTCAAACTATGGTATCGTTGGCTTTCGAGCTTTTCATAGTTTACTAAAAATTTCTATTTTTTCAATGCTATGATGATCACTTTTCAAACTATTTTATAATACTCATAACAGGCAATTTTATTTTCAACATTCTATTGAAGGTTTTCCCTTCTTTGAGTATTAAACAGTTCTTTAGAAATAATTTATACAAGGATTTATATGCTTCATAGGAGATTCACCCTTCTTTCATTGGCTGTTCTTCATAATTGAAACTGAAATAGTTGTTGAAAATTTTATCTACAATATGCTGTCATCTCAATTTTCAATAAATACAGTGAAAGACTGGTGGAATTTAAAATGTCTGCAATGTGGATTACAGTGAAATAATAGAATTCAAAAATCGTAAAATAGATAGTCAATGCTTGTCTCCAAATAAAGAAGCCATATTGAAAGTGAGTTGATCATGAATTTCTTAACCATGACGTTCATGTGATTTGTAATCTTCAATAGTCCGAGTGATTCCTAAAACAAAAATCATACCCATTTGATTCGTACAGCAATTGACTAAATATAAGAAAAAATTGCGACCAGAGGTTTCCACCGTGGATCATGCCCACGTGGCAGTCCTCCAAAGGATTTCTGAATATCTCCGGTACCAGATAGTTGAAACTAACAATCAGGGCAAATACTGAAAATTGAGAATTTTTGGGCAACCGATCGAAAATTATATAAAACTGTCTTAAAACAAAAACATACGTGGTTCAAATTATTTTCAAGATTAGAAAAGTTTAACGTTAGTTTTTTTGAAGAATGAATTCAGATATATGATCGAAAGGTCGTTTAGCTAAATTTTGCCTTCTTCATTTGAGTTATACTAATAATATAATTTTTGGCACCAAACTTATGATGTTTCAAATATGATTTTCTTTTATAAAGATACACTCTTCAGTAAAATATCCATTCAACTAGAAAGTATTTTTGCCTAACGTTTTAGCTCTATTTTTCTCAGGTTAGTTATGTAGCAAAAAATTGAAATCTGACAACAGTTCTGTCATACATTTTTCACGTTGTGAAAATTACAAAAAATGATATGCGAAGGATTGTAACAAAACAGAATAAAAACATAGATCGACGAATCACGTTGTTTTATACCTTTACATTACAATGATAAAAATATGATTTGGGGCAACATCCACGACACGAGTGATATGTTGCAGAAGTGATGCTAATGTTCTAATCAGTTTTCGCAGTAGCTATGCAGTGATAGTAGTCCACTCTTCTGGATAAAATTATCTGAAAGTTGGTTATACAATATGTCGTGCTATAAGTACAAATAGGGACCTGGATCCTATTATTGGTGCTTTTGATTCACTTCGGCATTGTTTTTTTAAAGCTACTGAGCAGCGTCGCATTGAAGTGCTTCTTATTGTAAAGTTTCACATAATTCGACAAAAAATACCCCCACATGCCAAAGTGAATCATGGAAGTGCCCTAGTAGCTCTGCACCCTAATATGAGTATTACCAAAATACTCAAATGTTAATTTTTAATACTTCTGTAGCCTTACATTTTCTATAAATTTTACGATCAATATATTTCATATCAAAGTTGAAAATTTATTTAAAAAAAAATGATTCTGGAGAATGGTTTTCTGGCAAATGGTCCATTCTGGGGAATAGCTTTCGGGCGAATGGTTTTCTGGCAAAAATCATTCTGGCAAATGGTTTTCTGGCAAATGTCATACAATCAAATCGACAATTATGAGATATTCTTGAAATATGCATGAAAATTGTGGGTTTAAGTCTCGGCGCCCCGCCTACGTTATCTCTTAGCACAATACAGCATAATGTTACCATTAAATACATTTCATGTTCAGTGCCGGATTTGGGCCTCGGGGGGCCCGGGCCAGATCTCATAAAGAGGGCCCCTTAATACAAAATTCAGCATGTTTTGAAATTCCAAGAACTAACGTATTGAATTTGAGTTTTGAATGAGATGTTCAGTTCAAAGATATGAGGGCCCCAAATGCAAAGAGGTGTAAATGATATTTTGGCCGATTGTTAGTTAAATACATTGCAAAAATTTCGACTATTTTCAAGCTACCCAATATCTTTTTTGGTCCAATTGGAAATATTTAATAATTTGTAGAAAACAGGCTAGTTTTCTTGGTTTCTATATAATTTGTATGAAGTGACGAATTGCTGAAAAATTACAAAGCCTTTTTTTCAAAGCTTTCAAACCATCCATATAGAAAACGGCAACTTTTCACTCTTCAAATTGTTTTTAATTTAGCCAAGAAGAACAAAATAACTAGTTGACAAACACATTTTCCTGATTTTTTTTATGTAATGTCTGAGTCAAAATTGTTGAATTCCTGATACAACTTTTGCTCGTAATATAAAATTTCAATGAAAATAAGACCATTTCATAGAAATTTGAAATCACGAGCAAAAGTTGTACCAGGAATTTAACAATTTTAACTCAGACATGGTAACACACTATGTCCAAACGAGCAGATTATGAAAATTGAATGCACCTCGGATTTTTTTTCCGATAGAGTTCAGTATTTGGTTTACTTTTTCATAATCGGAAGGTTTTAAAACATTCCACCAGTGAAATTTTGATTTTTTTCCACTTTTAAGCGTTATTTTTTTCATATACAGCCCATGAAAATCACGTTTTCATACGCATTTCACCCTATACAAATGCATGAAAAAAATCATAGATAGAATGGTTGGTTGACAAAACGTCGAATGCCAAAACGTCGAAAGGACAAAACGTCGAAGGGACAAAACGTCGAAAGGACAAAACGTCGAAAAGTAAAGCAAATAAGGAAACGAAATTTCTTGGAAGAATGATTCACTTCCGGAAGAATAAATAATTCATTATGTGCCAAACATTATTCACAGCATATTTAATCGACCCCGATGTGACAAAAATAGGTCTAGCAAACAATGCGGAAAATTCTTCATTTTAGACGTTTTGTCCTTTCGACGTTTTGTCCCTTTCGACGTTTTGTCCCTTTCGACATTTTGCCATTCGACGTTTTGGCATTCGACGTTTTGGCTTTCGACGTTTTGTCTTTCGGCATTTTGTCCCTAAACCAGATAGAATATTTTAAAACCTTTTGATTATGAAATTATAGACTTGAAACTGATCGCTAGCGGGAAAAAAAATCCGAGGTACATTCGATCTTCATAATCTGCTGGTTTAGACATAGCGTGATACTGCTACTTTGCCACTTCCGAAAACGCCTTTTCCTTCTTCGGACACTCCATATCCAGGAGAGCTTATGGAGCTCATCATTATCGCAACATAAAACTTTTCAAGATGCTAAACGAGCCGATTATCTATTATGAATTATTTGAAATTGATGGAGAGTTCTTTCAAGATATTCTGAGCTCGGCTTTATTATCATCATTTTTTTAGTTTTAGTTAAACACATTTCGCTCTTTTATCTAGGTTTTGACCCTTTTACTGGAACTTTTTTGACTATTAACTCGTTATATGAATCTATTGAAAAAAATATAAAAAATATGAAGTTTTCTTATACCATCGTTTGATTTTCTCAAGAGTTCAGTCACAATTTTCAGAACTTCTAAACTGGCCTTTCCCATTAACATCCTTGTAGCACATTTTATATTAAATTTTTGAATGGGCCATAAGTACAAATTTACAGGTTTTCTATGGTTGCTGCATTTTTTTCGAAACCGTGGTATTTATATTTGATAGATTATATTCATTGTTAACTCTAAACCTTTACTGAATCCCAAGAAAATTTCATAATCTATGTCGTTTAAAATTACTTAAAAACTGACTACCGCGTCACAAAATATTTTTTCTCACACGCAAGCTTCTGATAGCATTGCAAATATGTTTACATTGTAGAGTTCTAATAAGAAACCAATAAACTCTTTGAATAAAACTTGAAAAGATTTTTTAAGATTGTGTCTTGAACGTAATTATTGTTTTTTTGTTTTTTTTTTATATTAAGAATAATAATTGGCTAAACCAAATTGTGAGATTCATACATTAGAAAAAGGAAGAAATCTACTCAAATATTAGAATGTTGATTGCATCGTAAGAATTATATGGCTAAAGAGAAAATATTAAAAAAATATTTCAAAACGTTTTTGTTCTTAATTTTGGCAGGTGCGTCACACTCGCGATCACATTGGGTACCACTTCTAGTACTGCATTTGGTCCCTTGGTACTGCAAAAAGTACCCAAGTTTGACAGATCGAGTACACTTTTCACGGAATTCTAGATTTTGCTTTATTACAAGGGACATGGAGGTCTTTATTTCGTCTTTGATTTTGGTTCTTCGGGGGCCCCCCCTAATCGGGAGGCCCGGGGCATTTGCCCCCTCGGCACCCCCCCAAATCCGGGCCTGTTCATGTTGGTTAACATGCGAATAATTCTCGCTCTTCAAAATGTTCGAATTTATGCTCATTCAAAAGCTCTTGTCGATCAAGTAAAGAAACGGCATTTGATTGGTCAAATTTATAGACCCCTCGATAGTTATAACTAAAACAGTTTTTGGGGACTTCTCTATTTTTGACAATTCTTGGCTCACTCAAACTGCCATTACTCAAAAATTTCTTCAACAACCTCTTCACAATAACGTGGTTTTGGAAAGAGAAAACATAGAAGCATCATTTGCAAAAAAAAAAAAAATATTTGGCGACCATATTGAATTTAGCCGCCATATAGGATTTTAACGAAAAAAAAATTGAATTTTCATTGGGTTCGCAACCATCGATTTTAATTTTTTTAATCATTAGAAAGCTAAGCTAGTTGTACACAAATAATCAGAGGTGTTTGGTTTTTTGATCAAAAGTTATATGTGATTTTTTAAAATATTTCTTATCGCGTTGGCAATTTGCGATCAAATAATGGTGCTATTGCGATTGTAAAAAAATGTTTTATATGAGATATTAGAACATTGGATCTAGGGGTCGTCCAAAAATGACGTCCATAATTAAGGGGAGAGGGTCAATGAAAGTGTCACATTGCATGTATCTGGTACTGAAATTAGTCTTGAGAAAAGAGGGAGGGGGTCTAGAATTTCCTAAAACTTATGGATACTTCATAGGGGTCACACGCAAATTATGTCACACCCCATGGATCCTGGCTCCTTCAAGTAATATCGAATGCTATTAGCCTTGGACGAATTTTATCACTTCTTATACTAAGTCTACAAATGCCACAGACCTTCTAAGATTTTTTATCGCTTGTTACGCTCTGCATAACCTCCACCAATCGTGACGTGACATGCGTGACATGATTTGCGCGTGACCCCTATGAAGTATCTGTAAGTATCTGTAAGTATCAGTAAGACTGAAAAGAACAAAGTATGTGTGCTCCATACCGAGAAAAAACTGTATATTCATATTAGTGGGCGTTCTCCTATATTGACACCCTCTTTCTCTTCGTACCACCCCCCTCTCTCTAAGGAAATATTCAAATATGACATCCATATTTTTAGGAATTTCTAGACCCCCTCCCTCCTTTCTCAAGACTAATTTCAATGCCTGATACATGCACTGTCACACTTTCATTGACTCTCTCCCCTTTTAATTATGGACGTCATTTTTGAACGACCCCTACATCCGATGTTTATGATATCTCATGTAAAACATCGTAGAGATAATTTCAAATAGATCACAGCGAGCGTAAATCGCAATAGCAGCATAATTTGACCGCAAATTGCACCAGCGCGATAAGAAATGTTTTACAAAATCGCACATAACTTTTGATCAAAAAACATGCACCTCTGATTTTTTCATTCTTCTTCTTCTTTCTGGCGTTACGTCCCAACTGGGACAAAGCCTGCTTCTCAGATTAGTGTTCTTTTGAGCACTTCCACAGTTATTAACTGAGAGCTTTGTTTGCCGATTGACCATTTTTGCATGTGTATATCGTGTGACAGGTACGAAGATACTCTATGCCCTGGGAATCGAGGAAATTTTCTTTACGAACAGATCCTCGACCAGCGGGATTCGAACCCACGACCCTCAGCATGGTCATGCTGAATAGCTGCGCGTTTACCGCTACGGCTATCTGTGCCCCATATTTTATTTAAAACTAGCTCAGATTTCCAATGATGCAAAAACTTATAAATCGGTGGTTGTGAACACAATGAACATTCTTTTTTTTTTCGATAAAATCTTATATGGCGGCCATATTAAATATGGCCGCCAAATATTTTTATTTTTGCAAATAAAATTCGTATGTTTTCTCTTTCCAAAACCATGTTATTGTGAAACGGTTGTTGAAGAAATTTCTGAGTTATGTCAGTTTGTGTGAGCCAAAAATTGTCAAAAAATGAGCGGCCCTCAAAAGCTGTTTCAAATACAACTATCAAGGGGTCCATCAAGTTGACCAACCGAATGCAGTTACTTTACTTACTCGACAGAAGCTTTCGAATAAGCATAAATTTGAACATTTTGAAAGACTACGTGTAAATAGTCGGCCGGTCTCAGCGAAAATAACTCATGTCTATATTTTTCTATATTGAACACGTTCCTTAACCCGTATAGGCCTGAGTAAAAGCAAAAAATACTGAAACGCTCACATAACTTATTTCCAGAAAGGAACTCGGGAATATTACTGCTGCCTGAGATTTTCCGGTGGGTCACTGGGTCCGGTAAAAAAGGCGATTTTTTGGGACATGCCAAGTTATCTTTATTTGTTTCCAATGGCAATTATTTTAATTTGCATAAATCAAAATCATTAAGATCTGATATTCAACATTGTAAATGAATAGTTGAAACGGTGCATGTGTAGGATGTACCAGATAGATGTGGTCACATGTAATAGCGATAATAAAAGTTGTAATCAATTTGATTACAAATTATTCGACTTTGCTCGGGTAGCCTCTGCTTTGTAAGTAATATAGATAGAAAATGAATAAATGCTAATTTTTAAAGATAACCTTTATTGCTTATTGAAAATACATGAATAAATTCATGAAATCTGTAATACCGATGTGGAACAAATTTTACCATGATAGTATATTTTATTATTAATAAGTCATTCAACAATTTAAAGAACAACATACCAACAACAAAATTTGCTATGATTGCATGTTTTGCAATAATGGTAGAACTGATATTTTTGCAAAATTGTTTTGCAAAAATAAAAAGAGATTGTTAGCGCCAATAATCCCATGGATTGGAAGAACTTGAGTTAAATAAATTTAATACTGCGATGTGTTCGAAATGAGGGGATTAGATGCAAAGGGATGTAAGTGACTTAAACCTAGTTTTGTGAAAATCGACTTTGAAATTTTTTCAGCAATTTTTCATTTTATTATCTCTTTTGGACGGAAAAACCACCTAAAATACCGTTGAAAGGATTGTGAACAGTCTTGTATAACAAACAAACCAATCAAAATGTCACTTACATCCCTTTGCGTTTGGGCCCCACAATTGTCCAAAGTAAGTTGCCATAATGATTCTATAAAGGTAGCTCAAAGAAGCTCAAAGCTCATCGCCGACAGCTAGGAAAAGTTAACGACAGATTAACTGACGCTCATCTAGCAGCGGCGCTTCTCCTTTCTCTGATAGATCGGTGCAAGGCCACCGAATATGTGCTTCTTGCATCTTGTGTATGCATACGACAAACGAAACATAGAACCCCAAACTGAAAGCCGGTTAAGCTAACCTTGTTGTACGAGCTGCACGTACTGTGTATAAGCTTACTTTCGAGAGCATCCAGGATAAGGATGCACCGGTGCTCTGCATTCTAAATCCGCATCAGCGCCTAGGGTGGCACTTCCGTACCGCGCACATCCCATCCGGATCTTTTGGATGAAATTTTGATTATAATTAATAATTTATCGCGAGCTCATCCATCGCTAATTTAAACATGATTCATTCAAATGAGTGCGAATTGGTAATTATTCACAATGGGACCACCGCCACTCGAATACGATTTGCAGCTTAACTAGTTTCCTTTCATCCTTTGTACCGGATTGGGGGAGGTCAGGTCAGGAAAGCGCCGTATTCTCACACTGACGTCCCATTTGGGAAATGGAGCCAGTAAGCCACGGCCCGGTGACCTTCCAAGGGCGCTATGTACAAAAGCTATTAGGCAATACATAAGCTTTTCTTTTCCAGGAAGCCCTGATTTTAAATTCTGTTCTATTGGGTGAATTTGCGGATGTAGCTTTCGACAGGGATTGAACGTCGCAGGTGAAACTTTACTTTTTGGTATTCTGGGACGAAATATCTCGCTCGTCGTTCGCCCAAAATACAATTTCAAAATACATTCTGGTCTTAGGTGTTATTTATTGAGGATTTATTATGCGTGCGAACAGATTTGATGAAGCATTGAATGAAACTGAACAGTCTTTGTAGTACAAAACTATTGAAAGTAGGGTTTTGGTACCGGGAGTACCGGTACCGAAAGTACCGGTACTACCGACAATTCTTTGGTACCGAAATACCGGTACTGGAAAACGTTGAGTACCGGTATTTTCGGTACTGATGTAAAATATAATAATTAATTGGTTCAATAAATTCCTTTGCAATTAATGTTACGTAAGTTTGGTTAAAATCGTTAATGGCGAATTTCGCTGGTTAACCAAGGAACGTATCACATAATGGCTTATTTTAATTATCATCTTTTCATCACGAAGTATGGTTTATCTCCATACATTAGAACGTTGAAAGTACGCTCATAGTTTGCATCTTGTTTGAAATATGTTTTGGAACATTTAAAAAGACTGAAGGTGAAGTTATTGAACGGAAATGATACAAATAAAGCTGCTGATGGTGAATATCTAGAAAACTAGGCACAAATATAAAGGTTTCAGGATATTGTAGAATTTAGAAGTGTTAAGTAATATGGTACAAATATTGATAGATATTATTCGAATTAATTCGTGTATTATAAGTCTGTTCTAAGCGAAATATTTGTTAACATTTCACGATGCATGGGCAAATATTCGAGCAACATTCGGATAACACTAAAAGAGCTTTGTACGTATCTGAAAGTTTTTTTTCATAAAAATATGCAATCGAATGGCAGTTGAACATTTATCTTTAACACGCTTTTTATTTTTAGTAGTATTTTTATGAATGCAAAGGTGATTGCACGTTAAGTCAATAAATTATTAATTTTGAACGATTTTTCGCACCACATACAACATTACACAATACATCAGCAACTTTTTCGAATTTCCTAGACAATGGTCAACTGTGGATGGTTAAAGGACATATTTGAATAAATAAGATCCATTCCGTCAGAAAAAAAACTCTAATTTCAACACATATTTTATAAATTTAGAACGGTTAATTAATTATTATTTTAGGACCATATTTTTGACGTGTGATAATTCATAAAAATGAAGACTAAGTATCAGCAAACTTGTGTTTATTGACGAATTCGGAAAAGTTGCAATTTTTTGTCAAATATATGTATACATACATGTATACAAATAATGTATACATACAACATGTATGCATGCAACATAAAGTTTATTGCAAAAAAATCTTCCAGTACCGATATTTTACCGGTACTACCGGTACTGAGAGTCACAGTACCGTAGAACCGGTACTCGTCAAAAGGGGTCGGTACTTGGAACCCTAATTGAAAGTTCTTTGCAGATACCTAAAAATGCTTCACTTAAAGCTTATTTGCCGGCAATGTTAGTTGGTTATAAATAGAATTGGAAAAAGCCATGTGATGTATGTTAATTTTAATCTTCAACACCTCAATTGGCTTGTTTTATTAGGATAATGACTGTAGATACTTTCTTTCCTGTTTCCTGTCCGTCATCGCGACCAATTTTTAGATCTGTCGTGATATCACCCGTATCCTTAGCGTAGTGCAAGTCGTATTACTCTATTGATAATGTAGGTACTGTAAAACGGGGTATCTTTGATAATGCGGGTAACTTTGATAGTGCGTTACCCACCACATATTAAGGATTTATTCACAAATTTCATGACGCTGAAAATTGTCATTTAGTACCCACCTACCCCACCTGTAACATTTCGAGAACACCCACCCACCCCCTTCAGCGTTATGAAATTTGTGAACAAGCCCTAAACCAAATAGAATAATTTATATTAATCGGCTAAGCAAAACAAATGCAAAACTAAAGAATATTAGTATGACACTTCATGTAAGAGCTGTTTTCATTTGAATCGAGAACATTTGAGGCTTTATATACGAGTATTAAAAACTGACATGATTTTAGCATCCACGAAACGCTTACAAACAATCTGTTCTACGATCACATTTTGATGTACCGTAAAATCGGGTGTAATTGATCAGAAGGGTGAAATTGATCATCGTATCACACGATTTTATTTATTCCTAATGAAGCACAAATATCAATGTAAGCTGCAGTAAATGAACGTTTTTTGTCGTAGCTATTGTCGAATTGTGTGTTGTGAAGTTTTTTGCGTTGAAGAATGTATATTGCTATGAAAATAATGTAAAATTTCAAAATCATGTACGGTGCTGTATTGACAAACATCTATAAACTTCTATTTCTAAGCAAGGATTTGAACATGGTATAAACCTGAAAGTTTGTGAGGATGCTTAATATATATCCCCAAACCAGATTTCATCACCAAAACTCGAACCAATTCGCTCATATGGTTGAAATAATTGAATTTCTGGTAGATATCATTGAATTCCTTAGGAAATTGCATACTTTTAGGCGTTTTTCGCGTAATTGTTGAACTTTAACTATGCATTATTTATATAAATATGGCATTGTTAAGAATTTGACAAGCAGATTCGGATTCAGAGAGCTCAAATTTATCATGTAGAGTTGATTTGAAAACTAACAATAATGGCATTGACAAGTGATCAATTTCACCCCGAAATGAAATCCCCTGAATTTTTATTGTAGAGATATATATTAATACTAAAATGACATTTGTTAGAAAATTTCAGTGCATGAGTCGATGAGGCTCACCTTCGTACTTGTTTTTCTGCGTTTATTTTTTTGGCATTGTTTACATTATAGAAAACAGACTAGAAAAACCGTGAAAAATGATCAATTTCACCCGAAATTACGGTAGTTTTGAATAGTTGGTTACTTATCTTTGACAGCCTAGTTATCATAGAACTTGAATACGGTCTCAAACCTCTTAGCGTGAAGTATTTTCATAAACTGGAACCATTTTTGTAATCTAAGTCAGAAATTTCCATATAACGTTGAACGCCCCGAAGTATGCAATGCCCTATAAATGTCACGCAATTAATTCAATTTTGTTCAATTTATACTCCATTATCAAAGTAACCCCAAAACAGAAAACCGACTTTCGATCAAATAAAAAATTGTATATCCATTCAAAATAAATCTTTGGCAATTTATCAACTGCAATCGATAGCTAGGATGCCAGTACTTGTTGTAAAAATATAAAATCTAATTCTTTGAATTAGAAGCATGAATTTTCAAATTTTCTTCGAAAAAACTTTCAAAGTTAGCCCGTTTTACGGTACTTAGTCATGATTAATTTATCTCTAATCTCTTACTGTCTGATGCACATTAAAAATACAATACATTCAACTACAAGGGTCGATATAATGATCTAACATTGAAAAAGCATACAGTCGGGTCTCCTATTAAACGCATTCCTATAACGTGCACTCCTATTACGCTCACTCCTATAAGACACACCAGAACGTTATAGGAGACCCAGGGCTTATGGGATTTCATCACTTTGGGGGTGTCGTTGAATATCTCGTATGCCGCAAGAGATAGCAAAGTATTGTCTTCGGCGAAGTTTTAGTGCTAAATACGATCTACCTTTAGGAGTTGAGGATCATCCTTTTAGTTGAGAACTTGGCCGGTAGGGGCGCTTTTTCTGATTTGTACTATATGAACCATGAGGGATAAGAATGCAAAATTTTGTAACATATGATATCTCTAGATCCTGATGTTTTGGAAGGTTGGTGTCTTCGGAAGAGTTGTTCAGTAGCTCAAGGGCTGACATGCGGTGGTCATTCTGATACGGAATTACGCCACCAGGCGGCGCTAGTGGACATGGAATTTTTGTTTTGCGCATAGCTCAGTAGCCTGACCACTTAGAAAGATGGCGTCTTCAGCAAAGTTGCTCAGTATCACAAGGACTAACATTATTTGAGCCGAAAGTTTCGAAATTTTGCCACTAGATGGCGCTAGTGAGCAAATAATTTTTGATTCGCGAATAGCTCAGTAGCCTGACCACTTAGAAAGATGGCGTCTTCGGCAAAGTTGCTCATTATCACAAGGACTAACATTATTTGAGCCCAAAGTTTCGAAATTTTGCCACTAGGTGGCGCTAGTGAGCAATGATTTTTTGTTTTGCGCATAGCTGAGCAGCCTGACCACTTAGAAAGATGGCGTCTTCGGCAAAGTTGCTCATTATCACAAGGACTAGCATTGTTTGAGCCCAAAGTTTCAAAATTTGGCAACTAGGCGGCGCTAGTTGCCAAAGAATTTTTGTTTTTCGCATAGCTGAGTAGCCTGACCACTTAGAAAGATGGCGTCTTCGGCAAAGTTGCTCATTATCACAAGGACTAACATTGTTTGAGCCCAAAGTTTCGAAGTTTTGCCACTAGGCGGCGCTAGTGAGCAAATATTTTTTGTTTTGCGCATAGCTGAGTAGCCTGACCACTTAGAAAGATGGCGTCTTCGGCAAAGTTGCTCATTATCACAAGGACTAACATTATTTGAACCCAAAGTTTCGAAATTTTGCCACTAGGTGGCGCTAGTGAGCAAAGAATTTTTGTTTTGCGCATAGCTGAGTAGCCTGACCACTTAGAAAGATGGCGTCTTCGGCAAAGTTGCTCAGTATCACGAGGACTAACATTATTTGAGCCGAAAGTTTCGAAATTTTGCCACTAGGCGGCGCTAGTGAGCAAATATTTATTGTTTTGCGGATTGCTCAGTAACCTGACCAAAGTTGTTCAGTATGACAAGGGCTATCGATTTTTCTGGCATTGTCACGTTTGAGTAAAAGTGCCTAGAGAAAAATACATACATTATATTTTACTTTCGGATAAAAGTGTGGCTAGTTTCCTAGTATTTTCGACGGATTTGGAGAATTTTTGATCAATTTTTTGATATGAGAAAGAGCGAGGATCCATTTACTACTTAAATGTGTGATCGTTAGCTATTTATATGAACCAAAGAAAAAATATGTATTTTTATTTTTATTTCGTCATTGTATGAACTCCACAATTTCCAAGATATGGATAGAAATGAAGTTAGGTTGGAATGTCAGTCATTACTTATAAATTGGGAAATCAATTCGCTTAATGAGATAACTAGGACTGGCCTTATCTCTTCAGTTACACAACACTCTTGTTTGAATATTTTTATAATATAAACCTTCTTTTTCATAACGATAATTCAATTCTATAAAAAAAACTTTTTCTCCCGATTTCTTCGTATATATAATACAGTAATGACCCGATTTTGTCTGCCCCCGATTTTGTCTACCCCCGATTTTATCTACCCCCGATTTTAACCTTTTTTAGACTCGATTTTGTCTACCCCCAATTATAACACCCTTTTGACCCGATTTTGTCAACCTTCAAAAAATACATTATTTTAATGTGAAAATATTAGGTACAACCATATTGTAAAAAGTCAGGTGTGACATTGGCCACGTCTATACGATCATCCAAAGTATGAATTCACTTTGTATCACAGTTGTCACAGAATGCAGTTACGTTAGGGATCTAGTATATTATTAAGGTTCATACAAAAATATAAAAAAACGCTGTAAACATCAACAAAAATATTAAACGAAGTCTATGAATGAGAATAAATATAAAAAAAGTCGAATTTTTTTTCCCGATTTTAGCTTTTTCCCGTTTTAGTCAACCCTAAATGCAACATGGGGCTGACCAAATCGGGACATTACTGTATCTAGAAACTCTCAGCTCAAATAATGTTAGTGCTTGTGGTACTAGACAACTTTTCTGAAAACTTTTTTTTCTAAATGATCAGGCTACTGAGCAAGCCGCAAAACAAAAATTCTTTGCTCACTAGCGCCGCCTAGTGGCAAATTTTCGAAACTTTCGGCTCAAATAATGTTAGTGCTTGTGATACTGAGCAACTTTGCCGAAGACGCCATCTTTCTAAGTGGTCAGGCTACTGAGCTATCCGTGAAACAAAAATTATTTGCTCACTACCGCCGCCTAGTGGCAAAACATCGAAACTTTCGGCTCAAATAATGTTAGTCCTTGTGATACAGAGCAACTTTGCCGAAGACGCCATCTTTCTAAGTGATCAGGCTACTGAGCAAGCCGCAAAACAAAAATTCTTTGCTCACTAGCGCCGCCTAGTGGCAAAATTTCGAAACTTTAGGCTCAAATAATGTTAGCCCTTGTGATACAGAGCAACTTTGCCGAAGACGCCATCTTTCTAAGTGGTCAGGCTACTGAGCTATGCGCAAAACAAAAATTCCATGTCCACTAGCGCCGCCTGGTGGCGTAATTCCGTATCAGAATGACCACCGCATGTCAGCCCTTGAGCTACTGAAGAACTCTTCCGAATACACCAACCTTCCAAAACATCAGGATCTAGAGATATCATATGATACAAAATTTTGCATTCTTATCCCTCATGGTTCATATAGTGCAAATCAGAAAAAGCGCCCCTACCGGCCAAGTTCTCAACTAAAAGGATGATCCTCAACTCCTAAAGGTAGATTGTACTTAGCACTGAAACTTCGCCGAAGACAGTACTGTGCTATCTCTTTTGGCATACGAGATATTCAACAACACCCCCAAAGTGATGAAATCCCATTAGCCCTGGGTCTCCTATAACGTAGATTCCTATTACGCCCCCCAACCATGTGTCTAATAGGAGACCTGACTGTATAATGAGAAAAGTGGATTCTAGACTCAAATGTGTGTGCGTCCTATAAAGTTAATTTGTCGAAGTCCAATATTCACAGTATTTTCTACGAAATGTGTCTACAAAACCATTTCGTTACAGATAACAACGAATGATTTCGTTGAGCAATCGAGCAGTTTCGTAATACTAATCGATTTTCATCCAGTGCGAGTAGCGTTGGTGAAAAACAACCGCAAAATACGAATACGCTTTTTGTTTTGAATCTTTATCAGTATCATTCCAAACATTACATTCATTTCTTATATCTAGGTGTTCTGTGTTAGAAAACACTATTATTCTGATTTGATATGTAAAACAAAATTTAGCATTTATTAACATTTTTAACAACAAATAACATCCAGCATTTTACGAGCGCTAATGGCTGCCGCAAATAGGCTTGCTTTCTGGTAGGCATCAGTCGATATGGCGTTTGGCTTGGGTCCGTTCAATATAAAACTACACAAGCCAAACGTCAAATCGACTTATCCCTGTCAGAAAACGAGACCGTTTGCGGCAGCCATTAGCGCTTTTAAAAAGCTGGATTAATCTAAAAATTGTGAAGCGTGCATTTCACGAATATTTGATGAAGTTGAAGATACATATCTTTCATGAAAATTTCATATCATGAATTTTACGAAATGGATATAGGATCAAATACGAACAACTGTTTTCAGTGTGGATTACAACAGATTTTGTCATTCAGTAAGGACGTTTTTTCTTACAAAATATGTTATAATTTGATGCAAGCCACCTTAGATTCGACCAACAGACAAACAGACGTAACACTTAGATCAAATCGCGATCAAAACCATAGTCGCGAGAACATTAAGGCGAAGTAGGCCGGAAGTGTGAAAAAGTCTAACGCGAGCAAAAACGGTGCGAGTGCTGCGGCTGGTCGATTGGCCACCTACCATATATTCGAAATGATCGTTAAAAAGTCGGTCGATAAACAGTGATGAGAGTGTGACGTCTGTTGCCTGTGGAAGAATTTCAGATGTTTCTCCTGAATGAATCCAAAACGACACAACTTTTAAAATATTGAAGAAAAAACTCTTTAGAATCTCAACGTCGTGAAAGTGAAAGTTTATTAGGCGATACCTGGAAGAATTGCGTTGCGTAAGAATTCTCAAAATTAGTCAAGAAGAAACTGAAAAAATCCTGATTATGCTAGATAAATTCTTATAAAAAATGCTTGAAGACATCTTTGGTAATATTCTTTAAAGATTCCCATAAAAACACCCCACGATTTTTTTGAAAAATTGCTAATAGAATTTTTTTATATATTTTCAAAATTTCTGTAGCAAAATGCTTCAACAAATTGGAAAGTTACTCTGAGATGATGTACTTTAAGGCTATTGTTAGCTTTATTAAATTTGTGTTCTCTGTTCTTAGTTTATACAGAATTATTTTCAAGATTTTTTATAAAAATGTTTAGTGAAATCGCTCGGAAAGCTGTTGCAAAATCCAGGAGCAAAATAAGTAGATTATTTGTTTGGAGATTTCTCTAGATTATCTCTGGATAATTTTTCTGGCGAGGCACATGTTCGATTTCATAACAATTTTCTGGGGAAAATTTTCAAGGCAGAAATCATTGAAGGAATGTTGATTTACGAAGTTGTTCAAAGCAGAACCTCAAAAAAAAAAGAGGAGCATTTTGCAAAATATCTCAAGATACAATCATACAATCATTTAAAATAAATATTGTGATCATAAAACTAAATTCCGGTTGTAATTCCTAGAACGAGTTTGGAAGGGTATACTTGAAATAACTTGTAGTTTGAAAAGAAATTTCATTAGGTAGGGTCAGTGATCCATTAGTTTAGGGTGTTCCTATAGTTGCGGTTGTGCTATTTTCACTGATTAAATTGAATTAGCTGCTCTAATCGATCCGACAGCGCTAATCACGCCAATACACGAAATAGCTGAAAGCATCGTTCAAATTGCTTTAAAATTGATGAAAAACCACCAAAACTGCTTAAACCTGTACCAATAGTCGCGTTAAAGTGTTCCTATAATGGAGGATCACATGAGAAAACAACGGATACTGCAACTATAGGAACACAACTTAAAAATTTGCCTCATCTAAAGGAACAGTGGAGATACTATTTTTCACTGACATGCCAATGGTGACTGTGATAAAATCATTTTTCTCAATAAGTAAATGGTCGTTTCTTCCCATTATAACATTAAAATGTTCATTCATTGTGCTACTTGAATGTTGAGGGGTTGAAGGAAGGTGGAACTATACAAACATTTACCCTAGTGGAATTGCAAGACGAATAATGGGAAGAATCTTTAAAAGAATTATAAAACATAATTATCACCAATAGAACCAGCCGTGGGCTGAAAATCTCTCTTATAGAGATAATAATTATAATCAATATCTAAAAAAAAAGAAAAAAAAAAAACAAAAGTGCCTGGAATAGAATACGCCGTACAATAACATTTTCGCATCAAATACTGTATTATAACGTTTTTACATAACAATTAGAACAATTATAACATTATATTATAACGATTTCACTATGTTCACAGTTGAAATGACTTTTTCGAATATATTTTGTCAAAACAACAAAAAGCTCCAATGTTAAAGAAAGTACTTTCTCTTGATATCTTCCGTGCACGATGGACTTTTCAAAATTCAATCAGGAAGAGTTGACTGTACCCAATTTTGAACTGATTTCAGATTTTTTTCACGTTTTTTTTAATGACATTAACATATTACTTGAGCTAGATTTGACTCGAATTGAATTGATTTTTTTCGCATTTAGTTTAGAGTAAGGTGGGGCAAAAGTTCGACCTTAGTGGTATAATCAAAGTTTCCAGGAAAACAATAGCAGTTGAAACAAAACAAATACCATACAGAGAACCTTCAACATATTGGCTATAATTTTGCTGAACAAACTTGGGTCAAAATATTTACTCATTTTTAGTTATAACAGTTTCAAAATTGATTGTCTTATTCGAACTTTTGCCCCACCGGTGGGGCAAGAGTTCGAATCAAGTGTGGGGCAAATGTTCGCTGGGTAAAACACAAAATATCGATCCTTTTATGACAGGCATACCTTACACCAGCCGTAAACTTAAGTTTGACGAAAAATACACACTAAATTTATATAAAAAAAATTGCCCAAAACCGAGTTAATTATAATATAGAGTAAAGTGGGGCAAAAGTTCGAGTGGGGCAAGAGTTTCTTTTTAAGATTTCTAGCTCAAAACAAAACAAAACTTATAAATGTCATGGTGGTTCTAATGCTATTCAAGTAAGAGACTTTCACTCCAAATATCATAAAAATCGATTGAAATTTGGAAAAGTTATGGCTATTTGTTGTTTTTCGACGTAAATATTGTAATATTTGGTCAAACTTTCGATGCATGGAACCAAATGAAGATAAAATATTTTTCAATATTTTATGTAAGGGCGTTTCTAGGCCTATCATAAGGATGCTCTGACGTGTATTAGTTTTTCCATAAATAGTTGAAATCAATTTTTGGCCCATAGCGGGGCAAAAGTTCGAATCTGCGGGGCAAAAGTTCGACCCATGTATAAACCCACGGAAAATTTTTCAAATTTCCTGAAATCTACATATTATCTTCAAATTAAGCGAAATTTGCCTGATCGTGTGAAAAATGTCACAAAAATTTTACATTTCCGCTTAGTTTTGCGAAAAACTGCTATTTTTTGGGTGTATTACAATTAACCCTGTTTTGGGCATTTTTTGATGAAAATTTAGTGTGTATTTTTCGGCAAACATAAGTTTACGTCTGGTATAAAGTATGCCTGGCATAAAAGTATTGATATTTTGTGCTTTAGCCAACGAACTTTTGCCCCACACTAGATTCGAACTTTTGCCTCACCGGTGGGGCAAAAGTTCGTTTAAGACAATCAATTTTGAAACTGTTATAACTTAAAATGGGTAAATATTTTGACACAAGTTTGTTCAGCAAAGTTGTAGCCAATATGTTGAAGGTTCGCTGTATGGTATTTGTTTTGTTTCATCTGCTATTATTTTCCTGGAAACGTTGATTATACCACTAAGGTCGAACTTTTGCCCCACCTTACTCTACTCAAAAATAGCAGTTTTTCGCAAAACTAAGTGGAAATGTAAAATTTTGGTGACAATTTTCACACGATCAGACGAATTTAACTAAATTTGAAGATAATATGTAGATTTTAGGCAATTTGCAAATTTTTCCGTGATTTTATACATAGGTCGAACTTTTGCCCCGCTGATTCGAACTTTTGCCCCACTATGGGCCAAAAACTGTTTTCAAGCATTTATGCAAAAACTAATACACCTCAAAGCAACCTTATCATAGGCCTAGAAACGCCCTTATATAAAATATTGAAAAAGATGTTATCTTCAATTGGTTCCATGCAACGAAAATTTGACCAAAAATTACAATATTCACGTCGAAAAACAACAAATAGCCATAACTTTTCCAAATCTCAATCGATTTTTATGATATTTGGAGTGAAAGTCTCTTACTTGAATAGCAAATGAACCACCATGACATTTTTAAGATTTGTTTTGAATTAAGCTAGAAATCTTAAAAAGAAACTCTTACCCCACTCGAACTTTTGCCCCACTTTACTCTATATTTTATGCTTGCGTTTGCAGACGAAGTTCAATAAGCTTTGATACTAAACAAATCGGAGTTATATTTTACTACTAAGCAAAAGCAAAAAAAAAAAACGATAAAGTATAGGGTGGTCCGAATTAAAACATGGGTGGTCCGAATTGGAACAGGGTTGGTCAAATTTGGACCTTCTGGAATATTTTGTTAAACATGTATAGCCATATCCTGGTAGGAGATATCACAAAACTCTCTAAGAGAAAAGTGTGCGCGTTAAATCAGGCGTTCACGGAAACAATAAAACGTTCCATGTCGTTCATCGTACTGAAAAGATATGGCCTAAAAACTGCTACTAGGTCTGAATTGGACCATGTTCCCCGAATTGAAATTTGCATGTTGGCTTAGAATCAGCGAATTGTTGACAAATAGGTAGTCCAACAGTATTGCTTACACCTTCAAAAAATGTGAATATTTTTATGCAAAACTGAGCTTAATAAAAATGAAATAGTGCATGCTCATCATTAGATATCTATGAACTAGAAAACATGAAATGTCTGTGATACCAACGAACCATTAAGTATCCTTGGAAGGAAATGCTTTTTTCACCGATCTTATCAAATTCACTCTAGTGATCAATTTGTCCGCGGATTACGGTACGTATGATCAGCCTAGTTATACCATGATGTAATTTTATGTATGAATGCAATCTTTGAAAATAAAATAATAAAAAAGAAAACAAATGTTATCTCTCGTACCAATTTCGATTTTTTTCCGCTAAACAAGGGGGGTGACGGCCCTTCCTACCCTCTCTAGCTACGCCCATGTTGCTGTGAAAGCCATCTTGGGAAATAACAGTTCGGCATTGATTTGTATCAGCATAATTCACTGCAAAACTTTATTGCATATTGCATATATATTGCAAATTCTCCTTCTTTTGGTTGCTTTCTGTTGTTTATAAGATACCACCCTGCCATTGAAGACTATCATTTATTTGCTTTTAATTGCATCACTTTTCGGGGATACGGGTCATTAGGAGTAGTGAATTTCGAGGAAAAGGGGCATTCGACATTCGGGGAAACGTTGCACAATCGTTCTAACTGCTCCACCAGGTTCGTTCCATGTTAGAGAATCACCCGGTTTGAGATTTGTCGAAAACGATTCAATTCGGTAAACTAATAACAAGCTTGGTTGTTGTTCAAACTTCATCATTGGATTACCTCTTACCCAATTTGGGAACACAAAAGCCCATGACACTAATGATAATTACTGTAGCAGTATTCTGGTTGATACGTATGTTTTCGCACGGCTTTGTGATTTTTTCACCTACCGCAACGGCGGAAAGCTTACACGGAGAGAAAACTATGTAGTTTAAAACAACTTAAATGTTTGTTGAAACTGAGGTTGATGATTTTGTTAATTCACCTTTGTTTAAGTTGGTCTTAATTAAAGGTTTTTGTTAATTTAATCTATTTTTCGTTGATCTTAATTGAATTGTTTTGTTGAACAAATTGTTTTCTGTGCAACAAACAACGTATGTGATGACTTTTGTTTGGCCAAATTTCAACCAAAGATTTACAGTTAGCTCTCAATAACTCGGTAATGAAGGGATCATCGAGAAAGTCGAGTTACAGAACAAAACCAGTGTATTTGCGATTTAAGAGACCATCGAGGTAGCCATGAAAACCTTCTACTAACTCTAACTCGATATCGATATTCGAAATATTGAGCTAGAGAGTTGACTGTTTTTTGAAAACAACTGGAAATTGGTTGATATTACTATTTATTTTCTTCCGTGTAGTGGCACACTATCTGAAAATTGAATTAGCCAACGATCGTGACATTTTCATCCTGCCACCCATCATCGGAGCAACCACTGATTTCCGGCACGGTGTAGGCTGCCAAGCAACCAACATCGGTACCGGCTCCCGCTTCAACTCCTCCTGACGTCTAATGGAATCAATTTCGAACGAAATTACTTTCGACATCAAACACGGCACAATAATAGCTGCCGAGTAAATAAACAATCGCCTGACTGCGCGTTCGGTCTCGAGTTCACTCTCGAAAGGTACACCTGTTGGGGGATGGTCTCCGGAAACACTCCCACTATGTTGGTACCCTTGAACAGAGACTCTTTGATACTGCGGGTAACTTTGTTAGAAAAATGGATTATATATTGACATTAATTGGAAAATGGATTATATATTGACATTAATTTCAACATACAAAATTGAAATATAAGAATAAATCGATATCAATCCAAAAAATGTTTTTTTTTACAAATACTTTTAGACTTACAATAATGTTTATCATGTTTGTTTTAACTAAAAATACTTTTAAAATTGATTTTTCATATAAATTTTATAATTCATTACAGATTTGAATAGTAGTTTGGTTGTGAAATCTGTTATTATACCTATTATCATAATCACTCTAACCCCAAAAATAGACGATCATATAATCGATATAATTATATTATAAGGCCATTTAAAATAGATCGTTAAGTAATCTTTAAACTGTTATCGATAACTAAGGCACCAGTACTTGCTTGAAAAAAAAAAAAAAAATAAAAATTGTCAAGACAGCATGCACAAGTTATCAAATTTTATTTCAAAACCCTATTAAACTTGTTCCGTTTTACGGTTCCTACTGGCAGATATGGGTCTGCGATGGCACCGTGGGATCGTTGTCGTGTTGGCAGCTTCCCCACGCTCCTCGCGCGAACCAAACGACAATGGTTCCATTTTGAGCGATAAATTCAATTAACGAACCGTAATCGATGGTGCTTCATACGGGATTAATTCTTGATCTCGGATCTCGGCATTCAATTGCGTTCTAGAGGGGGATTCAATAATTTCTCCGATAGTGTTTCCGATAGGTTTCGAGAAAAGTATTATACCGCACGTGCGTTACTTGAAAAAAAAAAAAAAAAAATAGTTTTGAAGATTTACGTGATGAAAAAATGTCAAAATGAAGATTTATTTTAAAATAGGTTTGAAAATAAGGTTTTAATTCTTCTCAATGGTTCTCTTCAAACTGTGTGAAAGTACCTTACGTTGATTTGAAAAAGTAAGTAATAAAAAGAGTTGACAATCTATTCAAATTTCTCGAAGTTATCGCGTTTTGAATCGGGAGTCAATATGACCCCAAACACAAACAAGTAAATCACGATAGAAAACAATTTTCTAAGATATTTGGAATTAAATCATGCACCAATAAAACAAACGAATGAAAAAATTGCATATGTTGGTTCAAAAGTGATAGCCTCTTTAACTGCTCTGGAGTGGCCCCAGAACACATACAATGGGTTAAACCTAGGTGAGGATCACAAAGAAAAGCCTTCTATCAACATTTTTTTTATCAGTTTTGTTGTAAAACCATAAAATCTCATAGCTATAATCTGACACAATCGGTCGTGTCTTATTTTGCTTCACTTGAATTGGACATTTTGAAATATATTACACAGAATGTGTGCATATAGATAGAAAAGCAGTTAGCTCATAATGGAGATTTTCCTGGGAAAATGTTTTTCTGTCGCTCTATGGAATTGTATACATGTTTTTCAAGCCATCGTCGATCCTTGTCTAGTAGACACTGAACATTACCCGATATTGCAACCAACAACACGCTCCGAAACATTTAGCTGAAGCATCCACCTGGATATTGCTTTACGTCTAAGGTGTGGTTCCGTTAGCGGTGCATTTCGAGCACAGCATGCTGCACAGTTCCATGGCTGCTTCGGTGTTTACCACCGCCGGTGTAATTGACCTACATTTTAAAACCGGTGGAAAAAATATCATCAAAAGATGAGAGCGTCGCCATCATTGTGGGGCTTTTTTTTACAACCCATCGTTCCCGTATCGGATCGGGAAAAGCATGGCTAGCAGCAGCATAGTGAGCAGAAAATGCAAGAGGTGACGTTTAAAAATGCCATGCAAGCACAACCCGAGCAGAAGCACATAACGAGATTATAGAACATTTCCAGCAGCAGCACTTAAACATAACAGAAGTTGATATAAGATGGCTTTGTCGCATCCTTTATAACAGATTACTAACATGTGTCATATTTTTAAAAAGGCATTTCTCGCGTAACAATTCAAAAGGGCCAATCCTCAGATCGTTGACTCTGAGAAAATTCGATTTGAATATTATTCACCACATTTTCAATTCCTATTTTTCAGAATTCAAATCAATCAATGTGATTTCTTGCTAGTTGAGTGACGATTTACTATTACTACACGCTAATAATCGATTTTATTCTGAAAACTGACAAAAATGTGGAAAAAATGATGAGTTTAAATGCTTGGCCCATTTTCGATTTTCATCAAGGCATGGGCCTTTTTTATTGGCCAAAATAGAATTTTATTAGCGTGCTTGGCCCAAGGCTAGGCCTTTTCGGTTTTCAATGAATGAGCAAGAGAGAGTCATTGGCCTCTCACCATGCTAAGGCCAATGACAGTTTGCGAAATTTTACGATTGTAGGCCCTCTTGATGGAGCGAGAACCAATCATTGGCCTTTTCGAGCGGGGGGATTTGGAAAAAAGCGGTTATTGGCCGTTTTGAAAACCGAGTTTATAACGGTAAGATTTATGATTATGTTGACAATGTTTGCACAGTTTGTGGGTGTTGGGAGATGCTATCGAATGGTATCAAAACCCGATTTGTTTACAATTTGATTATTGGCCCTTTAGAATTGTTACGCGAGATTTGACGGATTTCACGCCAACTCGACAAAGGGAATGAACCAAAAATATTCAATTTATTCAGTAAAGCCCCAAAATAATGTAAATATTCATGTGCAGATACTACGTTTTAGGATATATAGCAATAATAAAAATAAAATCAAACCACGACTTTTTTCATAAGCATAATATTGACCCTTTCCAGACACCTGTTAAGATTGGCTTTGACCAAATAAGAAATTTAATATTATTGTGATATCTTTCCAACCATAAAAACCCATCGGATTGTTAGACGGAGTTGATTTTCTCATAAGCAGTATGGTGCGAGATCAATTGAATTTAATTTAAAAAAAAAACTCTGTATAATTCCGTTTTATTTCTTATAACTACTCCCGATTAAACAAATATAATTTATTTTGTGATTATAACTCATTTATCACTTGAAAATATGATCATACTAGACTATTTAAAGCGAAATAAAAAATAAAATGAAAAAAATCATTTTGGACTTAAAAAATTCGATGTTAGAAAAACTTTTTTCTCTAAAATATGCCCAATTTGCAATGTATGGACGACTTTTAGTAAATTTAATTACGAAACTTTTTGCTTAAAGATGATCAAAATCTGAAATGGCCGTTTTTTTAAATCGACATTAAAGTTTTGAATAATTTTTTTTCAGTGTAGAAAATGTGTTTTTATTTTTTTCAATACTTTTTCTAAAACGTCAGGAAATTTCACGACAGTCCCCCATACAACACTTTTTTGTAGGTTTTACCGTTTTTGAGTTACACGGGTTTATAAAAAAAAGTAAAAAAAACTTTGACCCTTTCCAAATGTTAATCTAGATCGATTTTGAAAAAAAACAAAATATGCAAAGTATCTTAGTTTCACATACTTTTGACATCCAGAATGTTACATTGAATTCTGAAGGGGTGCTGCCAATCGCGTGTTGAGTTGGCGTGAAATCCGTCATTTTTTCGATTGTTGTAAACAAAACCTCAACAATTGCAAACAGTAATATCATTTTATTTTTTTTTTGTTATTTTTGAACATCCTTGGAACACATTCTGTTATCATTTTGTTATAATTATAATAGGAATTGTTATTCTAGTTTTGTTTTGTGTAAATTTTGTTAAAGTTTTTGTTATTTTTACTACGAACGGTATATGTTTGTAACCAGTGCACAGTGGTACCACCCATAGGTCATAAATCAAAAAATAAAATGTCTTGTATTTCACTCTTTTACCTTTTCATGTATCAATTATGATCTCAAGATTGTAAAAACATAAACATTAATGGCGTTCCTGTATAATATTTATAGTAGGGCTATGAATGAAGGAGTGTATTTTTCATGTTTTAAAAATACTTTGAAAATTGAGCGATTTCAGCACTTGTCTATTGTCTATTGTCTTCCAGTAACGGGTCGGTCCCCTAAGGAATTTTGGAATATCTTCAACACTAGATGACCAATGATCAATAACTACACAGATCATAAAACTAGAAGAGTTTTTTGATAACTTGTGAAAAAATGGTGCATAAATATTGAAAAACAAAAAAGTTATAACGGTTTGAATTTGAATTTTGCGGTAAAAAATGAAGCTGCCGGTAGAGGGGTTAATCATATTTAATCAAACGTCTGCCATCACATGATCATGTTTGAGTAGGAAAATGAACCTGTGAAGGTTTTAGCTGCAAATATTTGCAAATAAGTTAGCAGCGTGCTTTCAAAGTTGTTAGTTTTTACCAATAAAGGCAATGATAAAAATATTCATAGAATTTTTTACATACCAGTATAATTGTAGCAAACTAGAATGAATGCACAAAATAATAAAATGTTCACTACTAACACTTCAATTCGCTATGAATACACTTGCAACATTGTACTTTGATTTAATGAGTAGTTTTAGTGAGGGCGTAGAGACAATAAAATCCTAATATATTAGTAATGGTACAACAGCCATTCTAATATATATGACATGACTTCCCAAAGTGTGGGAGAAACAACATGAAAATGTTATTTATTTTGTACATCAAAAAAAGATCTTCAACAAAATTCCAGTAATCTATAGATCCAGCGCTAAAAAAATAAATTTGTGAGAATAAAAAGCATATTGAGAAGCAACAATATATTAACAAATAATTCATTAATTATTTCTTAGTTGTGAGTATTTGGAACATAAGGTTAATTACATTAGGTGACATGTTTGTTATTTGTTTTTGGTAGAGATTTGATGTGAAATTGGCTTTATTAATTAATAAATATTTCAAGTATTTATTTGGTACATACATCTCCGGCACTCAGAGAAGTGTTCAATAGCTTGTTATATCCACATACTAAAAAGTAGGCTTTTGAGCATGTGAAGCAACTCTGAGCAGGGAATTTTCTCAAGATGGAAACAAAAATCCAGATATATTGCTTTCAATGTATAGATTTCATGGTCCTTTTCAAGATTTCAAATACTTTAGTAAATTTTGGACACGGAAGGAGAGACAATTCGCTCCCAAGACGACAATTCGTCCGGTGGGGTGTGCTGCTGTCGTCATGATGATGGTTGACGAGAGCAATGTCAAACTCATTCATGGTTTCAAAACATTCGGAACAAAATATTTATTTTCACCGCTTAAGTGAAATAATGTATGAAATAGAATGAAATTCAATGGTAGAGAATTCATTTCTCTACCCAATGGTATTTTAAGAGACAGCGGACAATGTTTCGAAACGTGCCGGATCTCATTTTTTATGAAAGTAGTGGAATAATATAAAAAACAAACGTATGTAGAACATAGAGAGTTGATATTCCTACCTTTTCCGCCTAACTGTTTCACTGTGAACCGTCTTATATCAGGAAAGTAAAACATTTTTCCCCACAGCGGCATGTGATGGATTCGTGAAAAATCAAATCTCTCATCATCTGACTAGGTGCGCTACCAAAGTATAGATGGCTAACAGTATGTTGCATTTCGCGATTGGAGGCGTATTGCAAAGTCGGTTTTATGCACATACAATCATTCACATAACAGAGCCTTTGCATTATGATCTCCGCATCCTAATCAGAATTTTCGAAGTGATATGAATTACGACATCAACCTCGATAGAGTTTCAACAGTCAAAAATAATTAATTTGGCAATTGCTCATGATATTTGCCACCGGATATTGAGTAAAATGATTTGGGACCGCTTCGTAGAGCAAATAGAACCACTGTGCAGTGCACCATGGGACGGGGACGCAATCTGGCGAGACAAAATTAATAACTCGGTAACGAAGCGTTTCCGGTATTTGGTGTCTTCGGCAAAGTTTTTTTTTACTACGAGGACCATCTACTGACATAAACGGATAGTTCGTAAATCGTCCGCATAGGTGGCGCCACAATCTAACTTTTTACTGTGACGTTCTAGAGACTTGGTATGTTCGGCAAAGTTGTTCATTTCGATAAAATGAACAATTCTCTCGAAGGCGTCAAAATTCCACAGCATACTGTTTTCGAGTTATTGGCGAAATTAGAGAAAATTAGTGAAAAAACGATTTTTTCACCGAATTTGACATTTTTCCTAAGAACCATGTCATATAATATTTTTTGCTGATAAATATATAACAAACGCAAGCTCTGGTGGAAAAATTTTAATAATACGACGCATAAAAATTAAGAAATTTCTAAAAAACCTGAAAAATAGAGCATTTTTTGAACCTTAATATCTCCAAAAGCGCAAAAAATCGCAAGCTCAAATTTTCAGGCAACATAGAGCAATACTTGATGAAACGGATGTCAAAATTCCAGAGAGGTTTATTTTGGTGTTTTTGAGATCTATCACTTTTTCTTACAATGATTATATTTCTCCAATACAGTTAATTTCCATGAGGAATCTGAAGGGACGATCGATTTCAAGAAATAACGAGTCGTGGAACAAAAACTTTCAGAAAACTGTTTAAAAAAGCCATCATAGTAGCCATGAAATTCAGTTTAAGAGCAGTTCCTTGAGTTGATATCGAGTAATGTAGATGAAAGTGTAGATTAAAACTGGGTACATAATTGTTTTTCTTCAATAATTCAAATTATATAGTATGCCATGAAAGACTTGATCATGTGTCAGTTAATTGTTGTCATCATGGTTCGAGGCGAGCCATTTATTTTCTGAATGTGTTACTTTTAACAC
Organism: Aedes aegypti; assembly: GCF_002204515.2. NCBI lineage: Eukaryota > Metazoa > Arthropoda > Insecta > Diptera > Culicidae > Aedes > Aedes aegypti. The sequence goes on along the minus strand of NC_035108.1, from coordinate 27,167,759 downwards.
GGAAAATCAAATTTTAAAGCATATTCATGTCGATATCTCTAAATACTAAAATTTCAGAGCGCACGATCTCTTGTCCGGAGCTTGTAGATTTGTTTTAAAGCGGAAAGAGCGTTGATTCTTGGATGTTTCGAAACAGAGGATACAGATCAAAGGTATCAATTTGGAGATTCCTTCGATTTTGAGAACTGTTAGGTTGTTTAACCTTAAATATGTGTTTAATCACCGGATTTGCTTAAATTTTGAGCTTCCGGAAAACTGTGACAACGAATTCGAGATGAAATCCAAAGCCAGCTTGTACTGTGAGCAGATATAATAATTTCATGAAATAATAAAATATATTTTTCCGATAATTTAAACATACACTTAAATATTTGCCATGACAATATTAATCGCGTAATGGAAAGGAAACCGTAAAAAAATTTAAAAATCTCAAAAACACCAAAATATACCTCTCTGGATTTTTGACATCCGTTCCATCAATTCTCGAAAAATTATTCAAACAGACTCAAGTCAAAAAAGTATATAAACTTGCTTTACGTGTTTCGCAGACGAAATTCTACACATTTTGCTCTAAACCAACTCGATTTTTCACTTTTAGAACGTTTACTTTCCGGATTTACAAAACGACGAAAGTAAGATTTTCAACTTTTGCTACCTAACCACTACTTTCGCCGCTCCGCTGTATGGAGAGACAAAGTGACTTAACCACGAATCGAAACAAAACATTACTTGAGTCGATTTTACACTGGTAGAAAAACGTCGAAAGTAACTGAATAAATCGGCTTATAATTTTGTAATAAAATTTTTATGGGAAATAACAGGATCTCCCTAGTTTTTGAATGCGAGCTTATTGTATGCAAAATTTAAGCAATGTACACGGCGAAAAAATGTCAAAAAGGTGATTCATTTTAAAACAGTTTTAGAAGACAGGTTGTGATTCTTCTGAATTAATTTTATCAAAACCGTATGGAAGTTACTTACGTCGATTTGAAAAAGTAACCGAGAATTATTGCTCTATGTTGCCTGAAAATTTGAGCTTGCGATTTTTTGCGCTTTTGGAGATATTAAGGTTTAAAAATTGTTCTATTTTTCAAGTTTTTTCATAATTATTTTATCAAAATTCACAACTTTGCCGAACATGCCAAGTCTCTAGAACGTCAAAGTAAAAAGTTAAATTGTGGCGCCACCTATGCGGACGATTTACGAACTATCGGTTTATGTCAGTAGATGGTCCTCGTTGTTACAAAAAACTTTGCTGAAGACACCAAATACCGGCCCATAGTGCAGTGGTGTATTGAAGATTTGTGAGACTATCGTGATTTTGTGTATCGTTTTATTGTCAAATAACTAATACCAAGAAAATATTAAATTATATAAAACTGGACACTTTCCAACTCCCACTGTGAAGAACGCAGCCACATCATTAGTTCCGCTACTCACCACCAAGCGTTACAGGAGCATAAGGATGGGCGGCCATTGTGGGTGGTGTAAAGGGATGGGGCGAATATGGATGGGCGGAAAAATGCATCAACGGTCGCGATCGTCGATAAGTATCCGCCATCGCAAAAATCATTAAGTCTGCAACAATCATAAGATAAAGACGTGCATATAAGTTGAATGCCAAAGTTCAAGAGTTTTAAAAAACCATTGTTAAGATAGTGTAAAGTGGTAAAAGTGAGGAAAGATATAAATCCAGGACCCCGTAGTTCACCGGTAGTTTACCCATTGTTGTGAAGTACCGCCGGAAGCACGCCGTGGTCATTGCCATGCCTCGGAGTAGGCCCAGAGTCCACTAACGTGCCACTTCGAAGGCTACCACCGCGATTCGATAGGCGTCACCTAGAGGCGGCCATTTTGTTAACGGCCTGAAGCGTGAAGTGCGAAGTGCCAGCCGGCCGACCACTCTGAACGAGGAAAAGGAAGCAGAAGTGCTGTGCGGAGGAGCTAAGGTTCCACCAGCCGTGTCCTGCCGGAACTGAAACGAGAAGGAGCGAAACGTAGTCCAGGAAGGAAAGAAGATGGAGTAGCGGAGCGTGAGAAAGGTGCCCCGCCGATAGGGAAGAAGTAGACGGAGAAGTGAGGTAGGAGATAACCCTTAAGATAGTGGGACCAAGCTAGCAAAAGCTGTTTAGCAAAAGTAATTTAGTGTATTCTTGGTCGCGATAGTCAAGCGCGCACGCCGACCCTGAGGCAATTTAGGAGAGGGGAGTCTCACCAATGCTGGGCAGGGATCGCCCCATTAGTTACATGTTTTATAACAACGAGTGGTACAAATAAAATCCTTTCGAAGAAACACGTTCTGTTATGACCTAGTTACTTCCGTCTGATCGGGAAGGGTTCGGGGTTTTTATCTTCTACTTGAATGGCTCAATAATTTACGATATGAGAAGCTTTTAAAACAGGAACACTGCTGTCGGACTGGTGTGCAAGTGGGATTATTGCATTTTCGAGAGGTATTGTGTGCCGAGTCGAGTGCGCTCAAGCCAAAGGGGTGTTTTCCGATGGAATTATTTTAATTCAATTCACCGCAATGTGGATTTAACATTTTTCAATGGGAAATATTTTACTTTATTTCCGTGTGGCTTGGCTATGAAAACCATATTATTTCCGAACCGAAAAGACTAATTGAATGCCTCTTTGGGATAATTGCGCAGTGTCAAGCTATGAAACATTAACATGTTTGTACTGGAGAATTATTGCTTTTCTTAACTCTAGAACAAAGTAACACAGAATGAGTACGATTTCATAAAACCAGGGCTCTTCTAGTGTGTTTCGGAGTAACATCATGTGTTCAATGAACAAAAACTGAAAAAGCGCCCCTGTACTGTCATGTAACTTGCCATACTTTTTGAAACTCTGCTGAAGATGGCCTAAGCATTTTTCTAAGTAAATATATATTTTTAGTTTTTTTTGTTGTATTGATTTATTAAACATCGGATATTTATTAATCATAATTTGTGTATAAACCATCCGATCGTGGTATAGTTTGTATTTCTTAATGGTTTGATTCAGTAAAAAATGCGAATATCATCATCTCACGTTACAAAATGGGTGACAAAAAGTCGAAAGATAAAACGTGGAAAAAACAAAACGTCGAAAGCACAAAAAGAAGGGAAATAAAAAGTAGTGAAGAATTCGTGTAAGAAAGATTCCCTTTCGGATGACTCACTTTATGCCAAACGTATTTTAAGAAATCTGGAAAATGGTTCCGAGTCGCTTTCGATTTACTAATGATAATATATTTTTTTCTCGCACACTCGCTCAGTTTTCCTAAAGTTGGGAAATTTCTAATTGACAATATATTTTGTCGTTTATATCCATCTTATTTTTCTAAATATTTGGTGGAACACCAAACTGTTAAACTGCACACAGAGGGGATTCGCTCGTTGGAGCTCCGCCACATGGAATGACTCGATGGTTGGATGTTCGCTGGTCGCATGGAGCATTTTCAGTAGCTGTCAGTCGTTCCAACTAACGGGTCGGATTCGCTAGATGGAAGGCAGTCGTGTTCCAACCGACGAATCCCCACTGTACTTTATCGCGTTGACACTTATAGCCCCGCCCTATCTACGCCAGCAAAATTTGTTTCGACAGCGACATTTTTCCCCTATGCCTAGTTTATTATCTCTATAATGATATTGTGCATCTCGATAAAATTCAGAAAGAGAACTTCTTTCAATTCCCTCTTCTTTATCAACAAACTTAAGGTAGAAAACAGTCGAGATAAAAGCAGAGCTAGCAGAGCAATGACAGTTAGTTCGCATGAAACTTCGCTTCGGAAGTCCAACCGGCGAACTCCAGATTGGTGCTGCGAAGTCAATACCACGAAGCTGGAAAACGGTGAGTCGACAATCAGGAAGGAGAGAACAACATAGGTTTGGTCCCCACAAGTTTCTACCCCATACTTCCAGGGGGCAAATGATGACAAAGACCGCCAGCTAAGGATTGCGTATTTAGCTGGTAGTGCAGTCTAGGCACTGTTGTCCTCCTGACATCTGCTAGACTGCCCATAACTGCAAAACAGTCACATTCGACATTTTTGACAAAATGGAGTTAATACCATGGAGAGTCATTAAATGGTAAATACTTTTGATCAACTTACTAAAATCTGTGAGATTGTTCTAGAAAATTCGAAAAAAATACCAAGTTGTTTTGTCACATTGGTAATTATAACCGCATAACAGTCACATTGAGATTATAAATGAGCCTCGTAATGTGATAGCAATGAAGTTTATATCAGAATTATTTTCTGACAATTCATCTAGTATGCGATAATAGTTGTACGAAATATCAACCTCTTATAAGCATTTTCGAGTTCCTAGTAATTTTTAGAAATTTTAGTTTCCTCCCATACTGCCATAAAATGCACACTTAGTATTCCCTTTACTCAATGCCTACTTTTGTCGAATGTTACAAATATGCAGTTATGGGCAGTAGAGTGAGGAGGTAGGAGAAGATGGCCCAATACGCACTGATGGGGTAAAATGGCTCGACTCATTGGATCATTCCTATAACGTTTCAATTTGTATAATTTGCCAAACAATGTTCAAATATGTTTACCAAAGAGTTGCTGCTACAGCCCTTTGACATAAAGTCATAGATTTTCCTTTAATTTCTCGGTGAAATTCCACAATTTTTCATTTTTTTTGCCAAAGTCGTAAACTATTCCGATTATTTTATTAACGAATAAGCGTTTCCATGCCACAGAGCAAACTCATGGAGAAGCATGATTGCTGACTCCTCGATTTCCATATTAAATGGCATTCTACCCCACCCACTTGGTCATATTGAATCACCCCCATTTTTCAACCAACTTTTCGACACGATTTTAAACCGCAAAAAAGGTAAAATTTGGAAACCGTTTTCATTGTGGTAGCTAGCAAATATTGTAAAGTTACTGTTAAGACTCCGAATGGCCTTCAAATATGGATCTTATTACAAGAAAACGACACAAATCCGTAAAGTGGCATTTTGGACCATTTTACCCTACGGTCCAAGCGTCTGTACACCAGAAGGTGCGGCTCAAACAGCGTCTGTTCGGCATCCAGCGGCTGAATATGAAATGATGTATCACGTCAGCTACACCTAAGATGGCAGCCCCATCAACGTGATGTAGGTAGCACGAACCCGGTAAGGTAGCATACCAAATTCATTACCCACCACGAAAAATGGAGAAAGAAGAGGAAGAAGCGAACGTTATTTTCGGCAACTGAGCTGGCAGCGAAATAAGGACTGTGATGGACCAATGCACGAGTTCACTCGTTGACGTTTGACGTTTATGTGACCATGCAACGCGTGAACTTGGCACCGCTCAAACGTCAAAATAATGAACTCGTTTGAGCGGTCCGTATTCACTTGTTGCCATGGTCACGTAAATAACACGGCACCGCTCAAACATCAAATAGTGAACTCGTGCATTGATCCATGAACCGATGCACGAGTTCACTATCTGACGTTTGAGCGGTGCCGTGTTATTTACGTGACCATGGCAACAAGTGAATTCGGCACCGCTCAAACGTCAAATTAGTGAACTCGTGCATCGGTCCATTGGAAACTTGGTAGTGTCAGGACTTTAAATGAACCTGGACGAGTGAACCTTTTGGCTCGTGAATTGCGAAAAGTTGGCGTCTGCGTGGCTGCTATTGAGGAAATGCGGTGGCAGACCTGGCGAACGTTAATTCAGAGCGGTGGACCCCGTCGCTAAAACTGCATTCAAATATAACTTCTACCATAGCGGTGGCGATAAAGCTGAACACGGAGTCGGTTTCATAGTGATTGAGAAGCAGTTGTTGAAGCGCCTTATTAGGTGGAAGACGATCATCGAGTGGATCTGCGTATTGAGGATTCGTGGCCAGTTCTTCAACTACAACCTGATTAAAGTCAAATAACAAACTCGATGACGTGGATGCGTTTACGAATGTCTCGACAAGACCTATGGATAATGCCCAAAACACGACGTGAAAATTGTCATCGGCAACGCTAATGCGCAGGTTGGAAGAGAGGACTTCTTCTGCCCTATTATTGGTACGGAGAGCCTTCACTCCGTTACCAACGTCAACGGCCTACGTTTAGTGAACTTTGCTGCCACCAGGGGATGGCCATCAGTAGCACACTTTGCACGCAAGGATATCCGCAAGCTCACCTGGCAACTCCCAAATGGCGAACTTTGCAACCAAATCGACCATGTTCGGGTAGACGATTTCCGATGGCATAGATGTTAGAACCATCGAGGATCCTAATATCGACAGAAATCGAGCGCAATTATCAACCGTTTCGAGTTCTAGAAAATATCCAACGCCTGTCAGCAGATGGTAGCGGACTGCCATTAAAAGCTCGACGAGCGGATTAGTGAAATCAACGAGAGCATCAACCTCAGCGATCTATGAAAGTCAGTCCACGGAGCGGTGAGCACAGTAGCGGGAGAAGTGGTAGGTACTGCTCGACGAAGACCAAGGAACGGTTTGTTCGATGAGAAGTGCCAGAGAATGACGGACGAAAAGAACGTAACAAGAAGCCGTATGCTGGTGTCAAGTACCCTTTAGAGCTGAGATCGGTACAAGGAAGCAAGGGCAGCCGAAAAACGGATGCATCGGAGAAAGAAAAAAGGGCAGTTACAGTCGACTCTCCACATCTCGATGTTCTACATCTCGATATCTCTCCCTATGTCGATGATTGCTTCGGTCCCTTCATTCTGCATACGATTTCTCTCTCCATATCTCGATATCCTCCCTATCTCGATATCTCCATATCTCGATGTGTTCCTGTTGATTTTTCGTTTCCAATTTTCTCTCGATATGTCGATATGAACATTATCAAAGGTTACTAGACCAGTTTTAAAAGATTCAGAACAATTTGGAAACTCGAAATGAAGTTTGTTTATTTATTATTTTCCTAGTAATGGAGTGATTTTCAATCTAGTGTTCATTACATTAATGTTCTTTGTCTCGATCTCTCCCTATCTCGATGGTCCCTTCGATATCGAGATGTGGAGAGGCGACTGTAGTAGGTAGTAATTGCTCAGGCGCGGGAAGCTAAGGAACTGTACGACATGTGACGGTACTACGAATCTGTCAATGGTGTGCGGAGAAATACAGCGCCGTCTTTCCCTGTGCAGCGACCGCGAAGGAAACTTGTTGACGGATAAAACAATGGTGACCGCTAGGTTAAAAGAGTACTTCGAGTCATTGTTGAACGGAGATAACGGAAGTGGATCTGGTAACAGAATCCAAATCGATGACGATAGACAGGCTGTGGAACCTCCAACGCTAGATGAGGTAAAGAAAGCTATCAATGGGCTGAAGAACAACAAGGCTGCTGGGAAGAACGAGCTCTCGACCGAACTTCTCAAACACGGAAGTGAGCAGCTGCATAAGCTCCTTCACCGGATCATTTCGAGGATATGGGAGAAAGAACAAGTGCCTATTAGTTGGTTAGATGGTCTCATTTGCCCTTTGTAAAATAAGGGCATCGACTGGAGTGCGCCAATTACTGAGGGATATCACCCCTTAATGAATGTGTTGTGGCAAATTATGTCGGAGCATGGTTTTCCGGTAAAGCTGATTAGACTGATTCGTGCAACGCTTGCATCGAAATCATTGTGTGGGTGGTGGACGAAATTTTTCATCGTTCTTAGATGGATTGAAATAGGGTGACGCTCTTTCTAACATGCTGTTTAACATAGCGCTGGAGGGTGCTATCGGGAGCCGAGGCTTTCAAGGGAAACATTGAGGATCGGACTCATGATCAACACCACAAAAATGAAGTACGAAAGCAAAATGGTGCTAGGTGGTGAAAACATCGAAATGGTGGATGAAATTGTGTATCTTGGAACACTAGTGATGTGCGATTGAGATGTAACCGGCGAGTTACCGGCTTTCTTCGGGCTCCGTAACCAGTTCCGTAGCTTGCAAACAAAAACAAAACTCGCGTTATACAAGACACTGATCCTCCCGGTTGTCCTATATGGCCATGAATCGTGGACATTGAAGGAAGTCGACCGGAGAGCTTTCGGGGTGTTTGCACGTAAAGTGCTGCGAACAATACTCGGCGGTAAACTAGAAAACGGCATCTGGCGGCATCGCATGAATCATGAGTTGTACACACTTAAACAGACTGTGAGTGTTCAGTAAACAAAACTACCGAAACTGATCGGTAAATCTTCAAATTACCGACGTTTCAGTAAACGATCACATTTTGACAGCGCGCCATAATTGAAATTACAGCTTTTCGGTGAATCATGGTATATCTGTCAAATATTTTACCGACGGGTCTGTGAATCTTCAATGTTACCGAAAACTGTAAAATATTGAACTGAAATTTCGGTAATCAATCTCATGGATTACCGACATCGGTAGTTGGCTAGTTGACAGGAATAAAACCCTCAGGGATTTTTTTTTCGTATTGTCGTGGGGTTGTTATTAGTGTTTGGTCGTTATTAATCTACTAATTGCACATATTAATGCGATGGAGGTAAGTCATTCTAGTTTGTGCATGCTTCATGTGATAACTATCAAACGAATTTGCAGTCCAGATATCAACGATGGAAGTTTTTGTGCGCTGCTGCATCTTTTCGATTGCCGTGGATCGCGCATCAAGAAAAATCATCGACTGCGTTCCTCTCCTTGTTTTGGTGGATCCTGAAAATTATTATTTCTTTTTCTAGGCAGCAGGTTGAATACATTGAATGTATCATTTGTATGTCAAATTAAAGCTTTGGGATGAGAAAAAATATCAAGTACGGTTCTTTTTTTCAGTGAAAATGTTAGATTCTCAGAAAAAAAAACATGTACAGCTAGATTACCGTTCTTCGGTAAACGATTACCGATGAATGAAAGGAATGTATGAAAGGAAGACATACTGGACGTGTAATCTTCATTATTTTTAACTGAGCAGGGAAGTCAAGGAAATTTCCATTACGAAAAGATCCTGGACCGACCGGGAATTGAACCCAGACACCTTCAGAATGGCTTTGCTTTGTAGCTGCGGACTCTAACCACTCGGCTAAGGAAGGCCCCTCAAGTACCCCAGGACAACCCAATTGTGTATTTGATAGCATACATTTCGATTCAACCTATACATCCAGCCGAAAATAATCTTTTTCTCTTACGAAGACATGACAGTAACGTGATGGGAGGTTCACTAGCAAATTTTATTTGATGCATTTCATCCTAGGAGCGGAAATGCTGTATGAAAGGAAGACATACTCGACGCAACGCGGAAGATATGTCAAGAAGTCTACGTCAGGTTCATCGCGTTTCTATCGTTGTTGATTACTTCCAAATGCACGTTCTTAATGTACTTGACAAATCGTTATTCGTGCTGAAATTTCAGTCGGGATACAATCATCCATTCACCACGAAAAACTAGAATAAGGTCGTTCTAGGTTCTCCAGCCGTGGAACACACAGACCCATTTGTCTCTTTCACTACCATTACTTTTCACACACAGTTGACCGGTAGCTACTCGGACAATGGATTTCACTTAGTCATCCTTATGGATGTGAATCGTGAATAGGGTGAAGGGACCAGGCGGATGGCTTAAAACGCTCCGTAGTGGACGACCGAAACTGTTATCCTATCGAAGATAAAGCACAATCACACGTTGACGTGTGTAGCAACCAAAAATAGACGACTCCGTTGATTACCTCGATGGAGATCGGAAATGTTGCTGATTATGCTTCTCTGGGGTGACCACTTTTAGTTCAAGTTCAAAGCAGACAGAGTTCGAGAGGAAACGCGGTGGTCAACTGTGAGGTAACCCATGTCGGTTGTCATTTATCTCTAGTAAATGAAATCATATTAGATTTGGATAAATTCGGTTGAGTGAATTTCAAGAAATGATGTTATATTATTCAAAAATCGAATTAACCTTTGACCAAGCCTTGATGAGTTTTGTAATTGACCGAAATAGGATTTCTTACAAAAATTCACCGAGATTCACTTCAGGAATTCCACCGCAAATTCTCTCAATGAACTCAGCCGGGGATATCCTTCATGAAATGCTCTGAAGATTTCAACCAAGAATTTCTCCAAATATTTCTCGGGGGTTTTCTCCAGAATTTTTCATGAGACTTCCACAAGGAAGTCCTCCACGGATTGCCTCCAGAATTTTTTGCAGAGATTTCTTACAGCATTTTTTTCCGGATTCCCTCTAGGAATTCCTCCGGAAATTCGTTCCAGTAATTCCTCCGGGCATTTGCTCCTACAGAAATCCTTCCAGTGATTTTTTTTCCAAAAATTTCTCCAGAGTTCTCCGAAACCTCCTCAATGAACTTATTCAGAGTCTCTCCTCCGGAGTTCCTCCAGAAATTCCCCAGGAGTTCCTACACGAATTCTTTTAGATTTTTTTCTGGGAATTCATTCTGAGCCCACCGGGAATTTCTTCAGAGTTCGTTCGAGAATTCTACCGTTGTTACTACGGAAATCCCTTCGGAGCTCTACCGGGAATTCCTTTAGATTTCCTTCATGGATTCTCCAGAAAATCTTTCAGAGTTCCTCCAGCGTTTCCTCGGCATTCCTCCAGAAATGTCTCCGAGCTCCTTCAGGAGCTTCTTTGGAGATTTTTTTTCAGGACTCCTCCGGGATTCCCTCCATGGTTCCATCAGGAATTTCTCCGGAGTTTCTCTGAAAATTATTCGTCCGGCAATTCCTTCGAAGTCCCTGCAGTAATTTCTTTGAAAGGCCTACAAGAATTTATTCAGAGTTCTTCATGGAATTTCTTCAGATTTCCTCCGGAAATTATTTTGGAGCTCCATCGGGAATTTATTCAGATATCCTCCAGAAGGCCTGGCCTTTTTTCCACAATACCTCCAGGAGTTCTTCAGAGTTCTAGTAATACCTCTAAAGCCGTTTGGATTTTCATCAGGAATTCTTCACAAGTTTCATTGAAAATTTCCCTACATTAATGTAGGAAATTTTCTCTGCGCATTCTTCCAGAGTTCCTAAAAAAACTCAAGAGTTACTCCGGGAACTTCTCTAGAGTGCATCCGGGAATGAAAATCGAATGTACCTTTTTTTCCGCTAGAGTTCAGTACATATTTGGGTTTTATTTTCATAATCGAAAGGTTTTAAAATATTCCATCGGTGAAACATTGATTTTCCACACTTTTTAACTGTTTTTTCATATACAGCCCATAAAAAAGACGCTTTTCTGCGTATTTTGACCCATACAAAATGTATGGAACAAATTTCACCGATAGAATATTTTAAAACTTTTCGATTATGAATTTATAGACCAAATACTGATATTTAGCGGTAAAAAAAATGAGGTACCGTAATCCGGGGGCAAATTGATCACTTTTTCACAACTTTTTGCCATCATTTCCTTTGGAATTCAAAAATTTTCAATTTTTTTTTCGGTAAAATCAGTACTTCATTGATCTCTTTCAGTTTATGTAATCGATTTTTTATGAAATAAAATTTAATATTCCGTAAAATTTGTTTTAATATCAAAAATTGAAAATGACTCATTGGGGCGAAATTGATCACTATATAATAAAGCAAATTTTAGTATGTAAAATTTACCTATCTACTAAATTTGGGTCTCCTGAATCATGATGTCAAAATTCTTACAACTCGTGTATATCATAATTTTATTGCAAAATTAAACTTTGTTAATCTGCCTAATACGCCTAAATGTATGCAATTTCCTTGAAATAAGCACGTTATTCAACAATAAACGGTTTTACGAGCCAAAAACTATTCTTGTAAAGCTGTACGATTTCAAAAATGAGTTCAGCAGTTCACACTGAAGCTAACACAACATCTTTAACACTCAAAGTTTACATGCAGGCTTAGCACCAGCGGATTGTTTACTACCAACATTTCCAACAGTATTGCTAACACCTTCAAAAACTGTGAATATTTCTATGCAAAACTGATCTTAATAAAAATGAAATAGTTTAAAACCATCATAAGACACCTATACACTCGAAAACATTGAATGTCTGTGATGGCAACGAAGTATTAAGCATCATTGAAAGGAAATGCTATTTGGAATCGACCTGATCAAATTCACCCCAGTGATCAATTTGCCCCCGGATTACGGTACATTCGATCATTGTAATCTGCTGGTTTATGCATAGCGTGAGTTCCTCGTGTAATTCCTTCGGAGTTCTTCTAGAATTTTTCTGAAGTTCTCCCAGAAATTCTTCCCGATTTGCTCCGGCAATTCGTCTGGATTTCATCAAGAAATTTCTCGGAACTTCGTCTGAATTTCCACCAGGAATTCTTACTGAGTTCTTCCAGAAATTTCTCTAGACTTCCTCATCCAGTAATCTAATCTAATCTAAGCGCTTGCACAGCCAATATTGAAAAGCATCATGGAAATACCTAAATATATTCAGGTATTTTCTTGTCAGTATTAATATTTGCACAATATCAGCGACATGATACAAACATTAAAATGGCCAGGCCCACTGTGCAGACTTTGGGGTAGAAGAAAATTGAAAAAAAATATGGCTATTAGGTTATTCACGCATGAATGAACTAATGGACATTTTTTTCAATTCAATAGACTTCCTCATCCAGTAATTCCTAGAAAGTTCTTCCGGAGATCCTTCGGGAATTCTTTTCAATATCCTCCATAGTTTCTCTAGGAAATTCTCTGAAGTTCCTCAAGCTAGATTTCTACCAGAAACGCTTCCATAGTTCTTTCAGCAACGCATCCGGAGTTTTTCCAGGAACGCCTATAGAGTTTATCTCAAAATTACTCCAGAGTTCCTTCAGGAATTCGTTTTGTTTCTCTAGGATCAAAGTCCCTCCAGGAAATCCTTCAAAATTCCTCCGGAATTTCCTTCAGAGTTCCTCCGCGATTTCTTCCACCGGTAATTCGTCCTGAGCTGCTCCCGAAATTTCTCCGGAGTTCTTTCAGCAATTCTTTTGGTTTTTATCTAGCACTAGTGGCCCCGGCAAACTTCGTCTTGCCATCAAGTAGGCTGTTGAAAAATGTCGTGGAACCTCCCATAAAAAATGACATATTAGTACCCTCCCGTTTTAGCAATTTTTCCGAAAACTTCCCGAAACTTTTTCGTCGCACGAACACGTCGGAACCCTTCAAGAAGACAACAGTGAAAGAGTTATGCAAATTGGAAGTCCCGTTCTCAAGCCATTTCGTGACATACAAACATCACTCCATTTTTATTTATATAGATATCCTAAAAAGTTGTTTCAGAGCTCCACCGGTAATCTTTTTTGGATTTCCTTCTTTTGGAATTTTCATTCAGAGTTCCTCGAGGGAGTCCTTCAGAGTTCCTCTGGCAAATTCTTTCAGAATTGCCTCGGGCATTCCTCCAAGAATATTTTCAGAGTTCCTCCAGAAATTCTTCCAGACTTCCTCTGGGAAATCCTCCAGAGCTATGCCGGGAAGTCCTCCAGAGTTCCTACGAGAATTCCTTCAGAGTTACTCCGGACATTCCTTCAATAATGGATCATTAAAATAACCAAAACGTTCGCTATGAAATGCATAGATAGCGCCATCGTAGGCATCCGTGTTTGACAGAACAGCAATGCTATCATAATGTAAAATCCCATGTACGGTGGTGCCGCTGTTTTGCTGCGGTGAGTTTCAAATGAGTGACCTTCAATGATCCATTTCTCCGGAATTCTTCAGAGATTTGCTTCAAAGTTTCTTCGGAAATTCCTTCGGAGGTTCTCCAGGAATACTTTTGGAGTTTTTCCAGGTATTACTTCGGTATTACTGTAAAAATTCCTTCAGGAATTCTTTCAGTATTGCCGGAAATTCCTTTGGAGGCCCACTGGTAATTCACACGGATTTTGTTCAAAGATCCTAATGGAATTCTTCGGAGTTCCTCCAGAAATTCTTTTGAATATGCTCCAGAAATTTCTGCGGAATTCCTCCGGGATGTCCTCCATAATTCCTTAAGGAATTTCTCCTGAGTTTCTTAAACAAATATTCAACAGTTCCTCCAACAAATCCTTTGGAGTTCTCCCAGGATTTTTGGAGGTCCTTCGATAATTTTTTCAGAGATCCAAATGGATTTTCTTTGAAGTTGCTCCGTGAAGTCCTTTGGAGCTCCACCAGGAATTTTATCGGATTTCCTACAACAATTCTTCAGAGTTCCTCCAGTAATTTCTTAAAAATACTCCAGAGTCTCCTAGGAATTATTCTAGAGTTACTCCGAAAATTTTACTAGATGCTGCGGAGTTCTTCCGGGAATTTCTCAAGAGTTCTAGCATTTCTTTGGAATACTTCAAAGTACCTCCAGGGATTCCTTTCATCCTGAAATTCTCCTGGATTTCATCTAGCAATTCCTTGAAAGTTCCTCCGGAGTTCAACCGGGAATTGCTCCGAAGTTCTTCCATAAACTCTTCCTCATTGAATATCAGATGAAAAATTTTAGCTTCCGGCACTAAACTTTAGAATTTTGATAGTTCAATACTATTTGTTTTTTTTTTTGTTAATCACATTCGAAATGGATCGCAAAAAATACAACAAACGGTGTATACGCGTGCGGTTTGGTCTATTTTTACTGGTCTATTTAATTTCAACAGATCTATATTTGATAACAATTTGGACCAAAAAATGGACCACCGGTGAAGTTGCCCTTAAGACATTCAAACCTAAATTAAAGCTTCGACTGAACAGGTCCACAATGAATGTCACTTGAGTGCGTGAATCAGCAGATCGGTTTGCGTGTGACCGACACCGTTTTGACCAGTGGTCTTAAGTGCCAAATCAACTACATTCTTCAGCACTTTCATTCCATCAGTACATGCTGACGTTATTGTTAGCAGCAGGCATGCGATGCCACTATGGGTAATAACATTTTCGATGGACTAAATCTCCCGCTGGCTAAAACGAGTGTCCAAACTTTTCATCTCTTAGCAACACATACTCTTGCGTAGGAACTTGCCAAGAAAGTATCGTGACTCTGTGAGTTAAAGTGACAGTGAGTTTCCGAAATGGTTGGGTATTGTTTCTTTCTGTGTCAGCACAGTTTGGGGTGTGAAGGTGCATGTACGTCATCTCCCACGTGTCAAGCACAAGCAAATGTGATACTCCACGTGGTGGTGAAACAATTTTATCAGAGCAGCTTTTTCTATGATAAGTTTACGCTTTTTTAGTGTTTTGTTTAGATAACTAAAAGAATTTTCATGTTTTTGTATAATGGTTTGTTTGAATATTATCACGTTTGAATGCTATTCAACACCACTGAGAAGCAAAAAAAAAATACAGACAAATTTCATCATGTTCAAAACTTTCATTTTCATCTTGCCTCAATTTACTGTGAATCATTGTGTCTGATTGTTGCTGACCTTACCCTGTACAACTTAAGATATCTATTTTCCCAGAAGTGCCGCCCAAACATCCCACCCAACTCCAGTCTGCACAAAGGTCTCCTCCCAGGGCAGAGAAGCTGATGTGCGGTAATGCGTAAAAATTAACAAGCTACTAAGCAACACACCGTCCTGCTGTTTGACTGACTAGTGGATCCCCCTTGTCAAGCAGCAATTGATAGGATTCCCGGAAGCTGAGGGCGATGGATGGGGCAATGTGAGCTCAAATGGATAGATTGTTGTTTGAGTCCAGGAGAGGAGCCGGTAGGATGGGCATCATGAATTTTGGTTACCGTTACGGAAGCGTGCAGTTTGCGAAGCATTTAATTAGTGGTTTTTCGGAGTAATAACATATTTTGAAACAATTGAAAACCACTTTGGGGAACAATTTTGGCGGAATTTTGAAGTGTGAATTATAATAATTCTACACTTTCATTACCTTTGAATCAATCACTTTGGCATATATGGCAGGATTTGCAGAAAGAAATCAAGAAACGTTTTGCACAATAAGAAACAAAAATTTTGAAAATAAAATTTCTCAATTGGACTCTGGCTCTAAGCCCTTTTGGAAGTTATCTAAAATTTTGAAAAAAACCTCAGAAGCCAATACCGGTGTTGAAAGAGGAAAACAAATTATTACTAACTAATTGCGAAAAAAACTCAAAAACTTGCTAAGCAGTTTGAAAGTGCGCACAATTTTAATTTAGGACTTTCTAGTCCAATTGAAATTCAAGTTACTCAGGACTCAATCAAGAGAACGTTTTCGAAAATGCCTGTGAGACTGATTTGGAAGAAGTAAGAACTATTATTAAAAAATTCAAAAATATTAAAGCTCTTGGCGATGATGGAATTTTCTCCATCCTCATCAAGAAACTTCTAGAAAGTAGCTTATCATTTTTAGTTGATATTTTCAACAAATGTTTTCAGTTAGCATATTTTCCTGATAGTTTCTAGCTATCGTCCAATCAGTTTGCTTTCCTCCATCAGTAAAGTTTTTGAAAAGGTCATTTTGAACAGAATGATGGTCCACATCAACGCAAAGTTCAATTTTTGCCAATGAACAGTTCGAATTCCGCCAAGTGAGGACGATGGTGTTCAGGCGGCGAAGACGTGCGCGAAAGCGGTTCCTCTTTTAAATGCATTGTTCTCGATAATATGGAAGAAATTTCTAAAAAAAAGCAGCGGATAGTGCGTGTCGGTGGATATAGGATTGAATTTTCATAGTGTATAATGAAAAATTGTGAAATTATGGTATTTTCGAGGTGTTTAATCAATTTTGTAATGGCTTGGCCGATGTGAAGTGAAAAAAAATCTGGCATAGTCAATGATGGTGTTGTCGTGTGGGTGGAGTGAAGTGAGGGGTTTCTTTATTTGAAGCTTGAATGATGTTGTTGTAATGGGGTTCAATGGTGTTGAATGAATTGCTGTTAGTTGTCATTTACAGCATTTCATAAATACTTCGTAATATGGTCGTTTTATTCAAGAAATTATGTAAAATCATGTGGTTGAAGTGAGCATCGAATTTTCTGGAAGCAATGGTCTTATCCACTGGTGTACTAAAATGACTCGGTCGAAGAATTTTGACACTAGAGCGGGTCCAGATCACGTGGGGATCATACGGGAGCGTGCCCCGCTCAAGTGTCACAATTCTCAGACCGAGTGAATTTAGTACACTGATGGATTAGACCATGGGTACTTCAGATCAGTGAGTGTGTGTGCGTGAAACTTAGCGCATCAAGCATTATGTTGTCATGACAATGACGAAATGTGGTGTTAGAAGTGGAGCAACCTAAAGCTGTAGGCCGACGACATAGTAACGCGGCGCGTCAAGCGGGGCGTGAGGCGTTCATGGCGTAGTGGTAACGCGCCCCAACTAGAGATCGGGGAGTCGTGAGTTCGATTCTCACTGAGAAGACGTGTAACTTTTTCGCAAATCTTCACATCAATTTGTCCAAATTGGTAAATATTTCTGTTAACAGAAACATGTATAAACTAATATCAACACTATTTTTTCCACATTATTTGCAAACAAAGTGTGTTAATTATTGAACAAAATATAGATTTCACTATGAAAAAAAAAATGGATAGGAATCCATTTAGGATGGTTATGCTTTTATGGGCAGAAAAACGATGATATAAAAGCTTGAGACATGTAATCAAAAGAAAGGCTAAAGATAACAGAAATCACATTAATTGAAAGAAAAGTTATTTTTGTTTATATGTCGAGACTAGTTTTTTCGTTGAATTTATTGATGTTTTTGTTAGGATGGCTAAGTCGATTAGATTTAACTTTTGTGGCATAGTTAAAACAAACAGTTTCGAGATCGCAGCAAGCTGTGCGCGAGGTTGGCTGCGTTTCGTTTTCTGTCACGATTTTGTTCGTTCTCTGATATTTTCTAATCGGCCGATCAACGTAAGAAAAATCGGGTTACGTACAAGCATGAAGTTGTAGTGAAGTGAGGCGTTTCTCAAGTAAAAAAGTAATAAATCGTGTACGATAAGTTTCTTTGTTCGGAAATTTTCAATGCAATGTGCGATAGAAGTTGAAAAGAAAGCATATGATTTTACCGTCTTCAGTTACGAGTGAGTGAAAAATGAAAGATGGGCTGTAAATTTTGGAGCTGAATGTCATGAAGATTGCGAAGGCTCGCGGTTGCAGTTACTTGGAATTTGAATTCAGTGTTGAAGTGAAGCTAACCACAGAAGGGACCGAAATAACCTATCAAGAAAGGTTCAACTGCTGGTGCTGCAGTTTAAACTTCATCAGAAGGCTTCTGTAGCTGCACCAATGCCTTCAAATTGTAAACGCTACTTGAGGAATTTGGTGAGAGATTTCCATTTTAAACTTTATTTGTTCTTCTATACTTTAATTGTTTTTAAATTTATGGGAGACAGTTGCGATTTGTGTATAACGGGAAAGGGGCAAAACAATTTTTTATCTCGTTTCAGAGAGCGAGCAAAGGCGCTTAAACTAAGGCTCTAGGGCCAGGACATGAGGAGGAAATCCCTGTATCACAACCCAAGAGAACAACAAAGAGTGTGCATTAACTTTCTTAGCAACGCCACTCCCAACGACTTTACCTATAACCCTGAATTGAAACGGTTGGTACGGTTGTCCCAGTTTCATCCTTTAATTAGTTGAAATTATTTTGGCTATCAGTTTATTCATGCGTGAATAACCTGATCGTCATGATTTTTTTCAATTATCTTCAACCCCAAAGTCTGCACAGTGGGCCTGGCCATTTTAATATTTGTATCATATCGCTGATATTCTGCAAATATTAATGCTGACAAGAAAATACCTGAATAATTTTAGGTATTTCCAGGATGCTTTTCAATATTGGCTGTGTAAGTGCTTAGATTAGATTAGATTAGATTAGATAGTTAAAACAAACAGTTTCATTGTTGTACCACATTTTGGCATAAGTCATTGAATCCATTCTTTAGTCAAACGTTCTTGAAATAATTTCGGGCGGGTTACCGAAGTAACCACAAATCACTTAACGCTCCAAATATGTAGTTCTATTTTTAGTGCTGGGCTTACGAAAGTGTTGTAAGTTCAAGTTTTGGTCGACTAATAAGATGAAGCATGCGACTTACCTTTTAGTCTCATCCCAGGGGCTTCTAGCTGTTGAGAGTTTAACGTTAGGGTGGCCCTAGACCGTCACGTCGCTGAGGGATGCTTCCTTGGTGTTGATAGGCACACTCACTCGCGCACACACACACACTGGGGTCTTAAAGATTGCTCGGGCCCGGCCCACGCGGTTGGGATATATTTTGGGTTTCACCTTTTAAGGGCTTTTATAAAGCGGAGACCAACAATTTGCCACACTATTGGGCCTCCTGATGCGGTTGTTCTGGGTTTTAGGGCACTCCAGGATCGCACATTGATCTAGCACACACGCGGGTAGATTTTCGGACCCGTTCGGTCTCCACAAATCGTTATCGCACTCGCGGTCACCCACACCCGGGGTTTTACGTTTTCTTCTCCCCAAATCACACCGAGGCGGATATAAAAATGAAACTCACTCGCGGTATGGACTTCTTGGCACCCGGATATTATCGCGGCTCGAAGGTTATCTCCCAATCCGACTATTTCACCATCTACTCGCTTTGAAGGTTGGCACAAAAGAGAGCGATCTCGGGGACTTGATCCCGGATGGGGATTCTGCGACTCGGCTAATCTTCTCGCTTATCCCATTCTCGTCTAATTCTCCAGCTTAGCCGAGGTAAGGAGTGTGCTTTGATGAGCGAGGATTAAGTAACGGTGCTTCTCAGGGCAAATTTGTAAAGAAAAATATACAGTTTTTTTTCCTAACTCCTAATTGCAAATAATTTACATAATTTTATTATTTGATCTAATTTAATGGGACATGTCAGTGTTACATTTCCCCTGGGGCTCAATAAAAAAAAAATGTATGAAATATATTTTTTTGCGAAATAATAATCAATCAAACAAAACATATTAGTTAACGAAATATAACAAATAATTTTAACAACAAAATACTAGCAACTACAAGTATGAAACAACAAAACAATGTAGGTTGAATAACAAAAAAATAATTGATTAATTAAAGAGTGCTCGAGTCGGATTCACGCATTTGGGGGACCCCCGTGATCTGGCACGCCATCACGGTGAGTCCAAAGGAAATTAATTCGAACTCGTCGAACACTCGTGCATCTCTGCATTTTGCTAGAGACTTGCTGGTTAACTATTTATTTTCCGTCCCATCTAACCGACTCCAGCAAATCACATCACTTCCATCTTCTTATTACTTACTGAGTCTGGCAGGTGGACCACAACATATTCTATCTAACGCGATTGGTTCTCATAACTTATCTACCGGAGAGAAATGCTAATCATCCCACTGATCATTACTGAAGGTCAATAGGTTATTCTAGTCAAACATCTTTCCTCTTGAAAGATTTATCTAGTTCCTATCCACCTTAACTTATCTCCTTTTTAGAGATATTTGGCCGGCCTTGTATTTAAAGATTTTTTTTATGAATGGTAATGTATCCTACTCAATGAATGTCAATCTTCTGACGCTGTTCCTATTCACCCTACTCCACGTGAGAGGGACAATGGACGCTACAAGATAGAATCAACACAACCACATCATGCAATTTTACCCTCTCCGTGCACTGAGAGAGAAATTTACTGGTGGATTTCTGAGAAGGTGATCCTAAGAGCCTTTTCCGGAGACTAACAAAATAACCAATCCGAAAGAAGAAAAGAAACAGTGATACGTACGCAAAACAGAAACGGGAGAATACGCAAGAGAATACGCCACGTGCTTACGGTTTGAGATGCTCAGCAGGCCACACGCCTATATTTTTGCCCTCCTCGTCTTCTAACTCGTACGAGCTGTGCGTAATGAAGAAGGGTGTAAAACCTGTTGCTGCGTGCACCGTATTATTGAAAACATGTTCGATGTCCGGAATTTTAACGTCCCATCCCCGCTGATCCTGCTTACAGTACGTTCTAACGGCCGCATTGATGGACCTATTCAAACGTTCCACCGGGTTTCCCTGGCTATGATGTCTGGCCGTGGTCCAGTGTTTGACTCCAAATTGTGTTAGCAGGGCTTCAAACTCTTTGGAGAGGAAAGTTGAGGCATTGTCGGTCAGGACTATTTCCGGGATTGAATTCCGCAGAGACCACCCCTCTCGCAAAGTCTTGCAAAGGGATCCGGATTCTATCCGGCGCATTGGATGTAACTGACACCACTTACTAAACAGGTCCTGGACTACAAGAATGTGCATATATCCGGCTCTGCTTTTGGGTAGTGGTCCCACGTAATCCATGGCAACGATTTGCCACGGATGGTCGGCCAACTTCTGTTTCCCCATGACGGGTACAGTTGGTACGTATGCTGGTTTGCACTCCTTGCAAACTGCACACTTTTGAATCTACTTCCTGGTGTCAGAAGCTAGATATGGCCAATAGTATCGTAGCCTTAAACGAGACACCGTTTTTTCTACTCCGAGATGGAAACTGTCTAGATGCTCCTTCTCGATAATTCTGTTCCGATTTTCTGGGGGAGGAACCAGCTTCCACTCAAATCTCACGTCGAATGGTTCATCATCGACTGCAACATATTTCCACAGTTGGTTATCCTCGAACCGGAAATCGGAATATTGTTCGGGATCTGCTTGAACGTTTTGTACGAGTTCTTCGTAGGAAGTTTTGGAGTTGGAAGATCCTACCGCGCAAATACTACGCGATAGTGCATCAGGCACTATATTATCTAATCCTCGCCGATGTACTATTGTCATGTCTAGGTGTTGAAGGTCTAAGCTCCATCTGCTCAACCTTGATGATGGGCGCCATTTATTGTTTCGGATATATTGAAGTGCTGACGCGTCAGTGATCAACGTGAAATGTGATCCTTCAATATATCCACGAAATTTGTCGATCGCCAAAAGAGCCGCCAGCGCTTCCTTTTCTGTAGCGGAATAGTTTTGCTGAGCGGAATTTAGCTTTTGAGAGAAAAAGCTGATAACTCTCTCCGACCCGTCTTGGAGCTGGGTCAAAACTCCAGCCACTGCGCGATCGCTGGCATCGGTTTGAACAGAGAACTCCTTGTCGAAGTCAGGATTCGAGAGAATGGGGGCTGTTATTAATCGTTCTTTTATGGTTCGGAAGGCTTGCTCAGCCGCCTTTGTCCATCTTACAACCTTCGGTTTCCCGGCCAGAAGGTCTGAAATCGGGGCAGTGATGGTACTGAAGTCGCCGATGAAGCGGCGGTAATAATTTACCATCCCTAAAAAACGACGGATTTGTCGAACAGTTTTAGGGGCTTCAAAGTCTCGAATGGCCTGAACCTTGGATGGGTCGGGCTTGAGACCTTCGTTTGACAACAGGTACCCTAAAAACGGTACTTCTGAGCGACAAAACTGGGACTTCTGTAAGTTTATAGATAAATTCGCCTTCCGTAACCTACTAGCTAATTCCTCGAGGAGCCTGATGTGCTCTTCGAAGGTTTCGCTAGCGACGATTATATCGTCCAAATAGACGAAAATTTGAGGCTCCAGTGCACCCGCTCCCAAGATTTTGTCCATGAGCCTTGAAAGAGTCGCAGGACTGTTGGTTAGGCCAAAGGGTAGGCGAGTGTATTGGAACATACCTCGTCCCTGAACGCAAAATGCGGTCAACGGTTTTGACTCTGGGCTAAGAGGAATTTGAAGGAATGCGTCTTTAAGGTCAATGGTGCTCAGGTAACGCGTTTTCCCCAGCCGACCCAATATTCTCCCTACGTGCGCGAGAGGATACGCATCACGTTTCGTTCGGGCGTTCAACTTACGCGCGTCAAGGCATAAGCGAATCGAACCGTTCGGTTTCTTGATCGGTACCGCATTCAGGGCCCAATCAGAATTCGACTCCTCAATAATACCGAGAGCAAGAAGCCGATCGATCTCTTCATTCAACGCTCTATGAATGGCGGGTGAATAAGGGAAGGGTGTTAGACGAATTGGAGCGGCGCTCTTGAATTCGTCTTTCAGTTCTATGGTGTGTTGAACCAGTGAGGTTACCTCTAGCTGGTCGGACATAGCTGGCTTGAAGAGGCTCTTTACCCGGTTTATCTCTCGATCCTGCTCGGAGCTAAGCTCAACGAGTTCAGGAGAGGATGTTGGACACTCTTCTGTGTTTATTTGGAATAGATAGGCATTATCCATGGAAATGTGTACATCGAAAGCATCGAAGAAGTCGATTCCCGCAATACATTCTACTGGTAGATCGTCGACTATCGTTGCTTCCATGACCCTTGATTTTCCCTGTACTGTGAAGGGAAGGTATACTCGACCAGACACCTTTAATGGGTCACCAGAAGCGCTGGTAAGATTTAAATTGGATGGGAAAATTTTCGTGTTGTTTACTCTCCAAATAGGAGAGGTGGAGTTCGAAAGCAAAGTTTTCTGACTGCCACTATCCAGTAGGGCTTTAATGGTCCGACCGAAAATGGAGACATCGATAAACGGTCTATTATCCGTCAGAACGGACAAGACTGACGTTTGATTGATGTCAATTTTAGATAAGTTATCGTTATTCGACCTTGGTTCGTAACCAAGTGCAAACAAAATATCTGTTACATCTGTTAATTGGTTTTCGGTTGGCCGGACTCCCTCCGGCGCGCAGAGTTTTTTTTCACAAAAGGGGCACCGGTGAGTGGGATGGCCTTTAAACCCGCAAACCTGGCAGTGAACCTTGTAAGGCCGGGTACATTGATAGGTTAAATGTTCCTGACTACGACAGTTAAAGCAGATAAACTTATCATTTAGGGGAACAAAATCCTGTATTTTTTCCTCGCTTTCGTCAGAAGGTTGACAGGGTTTTTCATCCGGCTTAGGTTTACCGTTTTTCTTCGGTTGCTGAGGCCTTGAATCCGGTTCTTTTGGGTTCATCTGTTTGCCTCCTGAGCCCACCTGATTCTGATTTGACCTAGGAATAAATTTGGGATTGTTGGCTTGCCACTTTCCCCCAAACTTCGTTGGTCGGTTGTCTCGAGATTGGTTGCCGTTATTTCCCCCACGGTTCTCGGCTACTTGTACAGCATGGCTTTGTGAGGGTACTTGGGGCTTGACAAACAGATAGGTGTTTGTGGCATCTATCTCTTGTCCTGCGATTTGTAGAGAGTACAAATCATGCAACTTCCTTCCAATCAGAGCCCGCTTGTATTCCGGACGCAGGTTCCTTTTCACGGCTTGCACAATCTCTATTTCCGGAATCTGGACTGTTAAACTTTTGAATTTTTTTTCAACATCGAGGAAAAATTCTAGGAAGGTCTCGTTCTTTTGCTGCCTTTTTTGGTAGATATCCATCAGCACAAAGTGATCCAAATCTGGATGTCTAAAGGTCAGCTTCAAGTTTTCTATCAATTCCGAGTAGGTGGCAAACCTGTGTTTATTGCTGGTAAACCACATTTTAGCTCGACCCGTCAACAAATTGCCGAATGAACGTAGAAGTTCATTTTCGGAAATCTGTTCAGATTTGGTCCAGTCACTCACTTCCCATAAGAAGTCATTCAGACCCATACCTCGATCCTCACCGGCGTATTTCATTGGCCACTTTACCACTGGTACAGTTTTCACCCGATTTTGGAGAGGATCGAAATCGAAATCCTCGAATGGATTTATGCTAGGAGCTGGAGCTGTCGGTGCTCGAAAGCTACCGCCTAGCCAGTCCGATGTCGGTATTCTGCTTCTCCCATTTATATTTGGCTGGGTGGGATGCCTCGCAGGGGTGACATTTCCCGGATGCATTTCAAAGGGATGTTGTGAAGCATAAGAATTAACCGGAGCATAATTCCCTTGCGACACAAAAGGGTCGAAATGTGAAGTACTCACTGGAATCCCTCCTTGAACGGAAACCGCATAATCCAAAGGAATATTTGGATTTGGTGGTGGAAAGTTCAAAGAATTCCGATAATTTGAGAATGGATACGAAGTGACCTGCCACGGATCTGACCAATGCGCTGCTGAATGAGGTCCATCCGTATAGCGAACACTTTGGGGTAAGTGACGATTCCTGTCGAGATTTACTGATGCCTCTGGAAAGTGAACAAAATTCCTTGATTGGCTATACACTGCCTCACCAGTTCCTACAGAGGTTGGTATCACCGACGCTACACTTGAACACGGTTCTGATGCAACATAATTCACTGACAAATCGGCAAACGATCGCGCCGAATCGAAACGCACTTGTCTAGATTGCTGCACACTCGTAGAAACTCGGTAACGCGGGGTAGACCAGATGGGAGGCATCGATCCTACTGAAGAAACACTGGTGAACGTACTCGATGACGTCACTACAGTGGAATAGCTCATTGATAACGACACTGATTCATCACGGGTACACACTCGCGGAATTGCTCCTAAGGTGGTGGACACTATCGGTTGTACATCATCAACCACACGCGATGTTATCTCACTAACTGGATTAATAGACACACTGGAAAACAGATCGGCTACAGTTTGCACCGCCTGACTTTGAAAGATACTCGCCGGTAACGAACTTTCAATGCTCGAAGCAACTGGATGCACTAAGCTTATGAAATCACCTGCTGTAGCCGCTTGCGCCTCATGACTGGCAGCACCCTCTAATTGCACCAAATTGGGTGAGCCAGGCGGAGTTGGTAAAAATACTCGCTCGGCGAAATTGGCCAAATACATTTGGACTACATTTGAAAATATCCAAATTGCCTCGTTTATGTAGTCACGTGTAGCATACGTTTTTTTGAATAATTTAAGGCGATTGTACAGATGTAGCAATCCTGTCTTAGATGTGTCTTTCAATACATCATCTAGTACGATTTCAGATCGTACCCTATCTAATCTACGTTGGCATATGTTTAATTCTTCTCTCGGTCTACGGTGGTACGAATATACTCGCTGCACCCCCTCTGATTCTTCGCGCAAAGCGTTCTTCAATTTTCTACGAATAACAGTGATCGACCGATCTCTATTATCAATTAAATTTCTGATTTCCAGCTCAAACTTGAGCTCGTCATCCGTTAGGAATGGTATTACCATACCCTCTAGGTACGCTTTTTCTAAATCTACAGTCATTTCTCCGCGGTACTGCTCTCAAGCAAATCAATATTATACTGTGGGTTCTCAATTGTATAACTCTAACTACAAAAACACATGCAGAAAAAATAACATGCAAAGGGAAATGAAGAAAAATGCAGAAATTTGGCTCGGCTTCGCAAAACAAAATTGGTTATTCTATAGGTATCTCAATCCGCAACGTGCAGAAAAACAAATTTGCCTATTCAATTGAACACGCGCTCTAACACTACCTATCGATTCAATCAGCGATGTGTGGAACGTAGCAGTCACCACGAAAGAGAAGTAATGTGAACCAATTTTCAATATTTCGATTCGGAGAGTTGATTTTTTTTATCTCCTTCGGTCAAACACAAATCGTTATCGCACTCGCGGTCACCCACACCCGGGGTTTTACGTTTTCTTCTCCCCAAATCACACCGAGGCGGATATCAAAATGAAACTCACTCGCGGTATGGACTTCTTGGCACCCGGATATTATCGCGGCTCGAAGGTTATCTCCCAATCCGACTATTTCACCATCTACTCGCTTTGAAGGTTGGCACAAAAGAGAGCGATCTCGGGGACTTGATCCCGGATGGGGATTCTGCGACTCGGCTAATCTTCTCGCTTATCCCATTCTCGTCTAATTCTCCAGCTTAGCCGAGGTAAGGAGTGTGCTTTGATGAGCGAGGATTAAGTGACGGTGCTTCTCAGGGCAAATTTGTAAAGAAAAATATACAGTTTTTTTTCCTAACTCCTAATTGCAAATAATTTACATAATTTTATTATTTGATCTAATTTAATGGGACATGTCAGTGTTACAGTGTAACAAACGAAATAGAAAAAAAATTTTGATTGCAGTTCTTTAAAGTACAAACCCATACTTGCGAAACCCTATTTACGTTTCGAAAGATAAGTTTGAAATTTGGAGTAACGCTTTTTTCAATTTTTAGGCTAGATTTATCATTAGTACTTCGATATAGCATATACTCTTTATTTCTTAACCTTCGAGCAAGATGCTCTTCACATGAAAAGATACAATTTTTGTTAACATGTCGTGACGGTATTCCGATCTTTTCTTAGTGTTTTAGTACTCCGAAAACTCCGACAAATATGGAAATTTTTCATATGTTTTATCATAAATAATATTCAATTAAATTTTAACATGACTGTCTTGCAGAAAAAATATGCTACGAATGATTCTTCTACTTGTTTTGATCATGATGTTTGGTTTCGCTATTATTAAGTTTGGTCATTCACTCTTCGCGTTTAGTAAAGTTGTGTTGGTTGAAAGCGTGACCAGAAAAATCTAAAGGAAAACTGGCATTTTTCGGCATTATTGTAACAAAACAATACGAAATTTAATTTTAACGCAAGTTGTGCCTTTTTGTGTAAGGTTGCTTTCGAACTAATTTTCGAAACCCAAATAGTATGGGTCTGTACTTTCAGGATCTAAGACAGAATAAAAGAGTGAAAAACAGTCCCCAAACATCTGATAGCAATGATTGCGTATCGCACTTTGTAAATTTCTTGTTTAAGGCTTAGTAGCCCGTCATTCGTTTTGGCAACCATGATGACTTTTCAGCTTGCATTTCAAAGTTAAAAAACTCAGTCTTGATAGTTTGTATTGACTTGAAAAGGTATCACTGTACGCGCTAACATACATAAACTATGCTGATACTTTTTCAGCTGTGTCAGTGTAAAACCAACTGATTTTCTTTTATTCGAAATCGTGAAATGAATTAGCAACAATCATCAACGATGCGTACAAATTTCAATGACGGCCTACTTCACCATAAAAGTCAATAAAAGGGCAATCAAAACCAAAACGATAAAAAATGGCTGTTTTACAATGATCATGTCTACCACTACGAAAGATTGACTGAATATACACTGCTTACTTTTTAATTAAACTATCTTATTTTACAGTTATTTACGATTTCAATTTTGTTCCATTCGATTTGACAGTTCTTGACTGCCATTCTTCCGTTAACTTTTTTTTGAAACTTTTGAAACTAGCATAGCACGGTCAAAAGAATCCATCGTGCTTGCACCCTCAGCTTTATTCAGATGTTCGTCGTAGTGCTGCTTCCACCTTTCTTCAGTAAACTTCGTACCGTTTTGTCTCAAATTTCGAACACTCGGTTTTTGTATGATGGTTTGATTCAAATGTATCGTTGAAATATGGCATCAAATAACCAGGAAGTAGTAGTCAGTTGCAATTCAGTTTTATCGTATTCCTATCTGTTCCATACTTCAGGAGTAGTGATAATTAGACTGGCCCACCTTAGTATGGGAGAAAAATAAAGTTGTATAATTCCACTTCCTGAAAGTTTCAGCTCATTTGGTCGTTCCATGAGCTGGCGCAATTGAATTGAAGTTAATATGGGATTTTCAGCTCCAACATGTAGGAAACAGCACATCATCTCCTGTTTGAGTCAGGAAAATTGTTGATCGCGTTCAATTGAACCCAGAATGTCAAAAACACTACTTGATACTATAGCAAACAATATTGTAGAAGGTTGTATGATGATTAAAATTGATAAAGTTGGTGTTTTAACTATCTGAAGTAGATTTGCAATATTGCTTAGTATTCCTTCAACTTAGCTGGGTGGTAGCCACTAAGCGCATCATAGCCACCTATGACGCTGGGCGAGCTGCGGCACAAGGTGCATGCACATGTGTGATTGTACGGGAGTGCTGATCTACGCCTAACTTTCAACAACTGAAAGTTTAATGAAAATGAGCTTAAATCCAGATACAACCTTCGGCAACTATGTTCATTAGCGTATCAACTAGTGAATTTGTCATTCTGGGCTCAATTGAACGCGATCAACTAGTGTAAGAGGCGAAACAGTGACATAGGGTCAATTTTCAATATATTTGAGACGAATATTCCATACAAACTTTGTATTGAATGCGCCAGCTGGGGGAGCAACCGAATGAGTTGAAATTTAGAGAGAGCTTTCTTCTTACCCTAAGGCACATATCTAGGGGGTGCCCCGTTGAATTTTACAACTTTTTTTGTTTAAGGGCCAGTCTAGTAATAATAGTCTAGTAAGAAAAACGTCAGTAAAACATACTCAGATACATTTATTTGCAAAATTATTCATTTCAATATAATTTATTCGTGCTGTTCAAAATTTGAATCAAAGTGTTCGGGATATGGGACACTTGCAAGGTTCTTAATTGATAGCTTCCTTTGCCTGTTGCCAATTTTGCATGATGTACATCATGAGGCAAGAGGAAGATGCTCTATGCCCTGTGTAATCGAGAAAATTTCGTTTGAGAAATGCTCCTCAACGCGGGATTCAAACTCACGATCCATAGCTTGGTCTTGTTGAATAGCTGCGTGTTTTCCGTTATCTGTGTTGAGATTGTAGTGTCGCACCCGTAGGTAGAATATACGGGAATCGTCGGTGGTAGTATTTAGAGGTATGTTATGTTGTGCTTAGTGGAAATGAATTGTAGATATCTGGATGAAATAAAAGGAACAGCAGTTGCTAGTTGAGTTATCAGTCAGTAGCTGTCTGCAGAGGAATGGACTAGCTTGTATTCTTTGTGCTCAATAAGCTATCCTGGAATTGGAATTGTCTTTGTGTACTTCCAATAATCTGGGCCCGTCCCAATTGATATAAGCCTGTTATTTTGAGGAGTATTTGAGGAAAAATTTAACCCTCTTGTAACGCTTTTTTTATTGCGTACATCACAAAATGTATGTATAACCCAAGTAACCACTAGCCCGCTAATTCGCCTTTTTGGTCTTATAGGGCTATCATACGGCTAATATAGAGCATGTTAGCTGAATCATCATGATTTTTGTATTTGGTAAATGATACCGCATTATTGAAAGATATAAAAACACTTTAATATTCGCATACCATCACTAGGTCCATTTTCAGTCTGCCACTGTTTATTTGGCTCACAATCATCTCAATGCACTACAAGAAGGAAAGGTTCCTGTTACAACGATATCATAATTGTGGGAACAATTAACCAAATGGAAACTTATCGTCCTTTCTGAGTGCGTTAAGTAGCAAAAACGTATCCTACAATGTGGCTTGAAAATATAAAGCGTGGTGGCTATACGATGTATAGTATACGTGTACGAGCATACCGAAATCAACAATGAAAGAACAACTCGGCGAAATTGAATCAATGAATTAATGTGATGGTTCTTGCAAAGCATACTAATTTCGCAACCACGCCATCCACAGCGTCTGATGACGACGACGGTGAAGAAACTCGTTATACTAAATGAGAAATCGGTGCAAGCATATGTGACAACCAGGATCCAATTATGTCCGGTAAATGTGAATTATGGCAATATTCACGAAAGCTCCTACCAACGAATACAAGAATCGGATGGAAAGCAATTATGGAATTTTTCCCTTTCATCTGGGAGCGCGAATGTCAGCTGTTAAGATAAATATGTCAAACAAAAAAAAAAAACAATTGTGAGATGGTTGTGAATAGCGACATATGTGCGAGCAATAATTTGGATTGGACTATAATAACTTCCGGATGATCGCAATGGAAGCCAGGGATGAGTACAGTCCCTCGTGCTAAATTATTTTCAATTTTGTATAAATTCTTTGGAAGTTGTTTAAAGCTTACCTACTTGCCATAATGTTCTATGCAAAAATCAATGCATTATATTGCCCCTAATAGCAAAACCGTCTAATATGAATAGGAAATGCAGCAAAAATATCTTATATGCAATTACAGACAGCATATCGGGATTTGAGAACGTTGGGAATCCAGCTGAACACATACCTGCGTTTGCGTTGCCACCGATCGATAACATTACCACTATCATTAGAACGGTAATTTTGCCGTTCGTTTTCTCCGGTACCTTCCAATCCATGAGAAGAAAATTAATGTGCGCTTGCATTAAATGGCATTGCTTGTCACGGTGCTTTGTTCTGCGGGATTTTCCAGTTGAAATATGTTTTAATCGCAATAATGCGGGCTGATTTAGAGATGCATTACCTATTGTATTGAACGTTAGGCGACTGAATTGCCAATGCAATATTTTATAGATAAAATCTGAAATGAAGCATGAAGTGGTTCACATATCCGTTCGATGACATGAGGTAACCGTTCCATATAAATATTTGTATAGACTTTTCAGGAATTGAAAATATTTCAAGATATTTTAAAGCATTTTTTGGGTTTTGGCTTTTTGGGTCGAGGATCTTTTTAGGTTGGAAAATTTCTCGACTTCTCAGGGTATAGAGTACCTTCGTACCTGCCAGACGATGAACACATGCAAAATTGGTCAAAGAAAGCTCTAGTAATAACTACAGAAGTGCTCGTAAGAATACTAAGCTGTGAATCAGGCTCTTTCCCAGTTTGGACGTAAGGTCAGAAAGAAGAAGAAGAAGAGGTCATTTGGGATGATGTTTTAATGAATGTTTTCGATGAAGAATTGGAAGTGGTCCTAGATTATTCACACTGCTACAACAATCCTAAAGGTATTTTGTCAAGTTACGATAAAACTATCATAAAACATGAATAAATCCAGTTTTTTATGTTTATCTTTTTTGTGCACCGCGTGCAAAGCCCAAAGATTATATGTACAAAATATGTCTAACTCAATAACATCCACGATTGGTGAGTATGAATCTCATCTGTCATCTTCAGCATTGTCTTGCTGACTGACTGAAAATAACGCTAAGGCGATTTGGATTCTACGCCAACTTTTATTCAATTCCTGGTAGAACTCTTTGTCGTATCAGCCATTTTCGCCCACGCCACTGCCAATCTTATCCATTACAAATCATCAAATCTACACACAAATCTTAAATTGGAAAAGCTTCTCCCGCTGTTATTTACTGATCAAATTGAAACGAAAAACGATTATACCCATAAACAGCAACAGTGAAAACCCCTCCCAGCTATATCCATCCAACTCGATGATAAGGAGTGACACAGAGACTTGATGAAAGCTCTTCGTGGCTAACAGCCAATAATATTGGCACTCCACTCCTCCCAAATTATTGACCGATGCTACTCGAAGAGACAGTGTGCTGACTGTCAGTGTGCTGACATGAGAATGTTGCGAAAAGCCAGATAAGTTGTTTTCCACCCACAGGCGGCAGTCGATGATATGAGATTGCACTGGATTTGGCTGCTTAGAAGACTATCTGAGCTCTGCCATGGCCGCCGTCTCGAACAATCCTTAAAATTTCCGCCACAAGTTTGGTGGTGGGCGGTTTTGGGGGCCGTCATCGACGGTCGTCGTCTGGCGGCAGTTTCGCCATTTCGTGCCTTTTTCTACTTTCAGTGACCTAGATTGGCGGGCTATGGACAATAAGGTTCAGGAGAAGTAGTGGAGCGGTGTAAGTAAGAATCGATGGATGGGTTCAAACAGAATTGGCAGAATGCTGAAGAAGCGATATGTTGCTATCAATTTACGCTCAGAGTACTTCAAGAGGCCTGCCTTACTCGAGTGGTTAGAGTCCTCGGCTAGCATGCCGAAGGTGTCTGGGTTCGAATCCCGGTTGGTCCAGGATCGTTTCGTAATGGAAATTTCCTTGACTTCCCTGGGCATAGAGTATCATCGTACCTGCCACACAATATACGAATGCGAAAACGGCAACTTTGGCAAAGAAAGCTCTCAGTTAATAACTGTGGAAGTGGTCATTGAACACAAAGCTGAGAAGCAGGCTTTATCCCAGTGAGGACGTAACGCCAGCAAGAAGAATTTGTAGAAAAAAAGGAAGTGGAAAATATGCTAAAGTACATTCTTGCAGGATAGCAGTTTGATATTGATATTGATCGAACAATCGAATTCGGAAAGAGAAGTCACACATAAAATTTTCAAGAACACAAACCGGAAGAACAAGTTTGAATGAATTGGTCCCTTTTAGCTTGTGACCAATCGATCAAATTTGCAGCGCTAAACAAAATTTGGTTCTCTAGATTTGTGCCCCTGAAAATTATTAAGGTGTGACTTCGTTCTATCCTCCCCGTAGTGGTTCATCATAAAAGTCATTCATGTCTGGCACCGTTAAGGTGAAATTATATTTGCTCTATTCCTCCGCCGACATTCCATGTCAAATGTCAGCTCTAATTTCCTGTCAACCTGCACACGCCGACACGTCAGAAAAAAGCCAAACAGCTGTCCCTATCAGAGTTAACATCATCATCCTTCCTGTGAACCTTCCGTGATTCCGTGACAAATTCTGAAAATAAACATCAACAAAATTGGCACGCGGGAAGACTTTAACTGGGTGGGCGGCTGAGTGACTGAATGATGACGAGCAACGAAAAAAAAACCGTCATCTTTCAAAACTCCCACAATGAGGGAAAAAAGCTGTACATCACCTACAGTCAGAAAGGATTTGGAGAAATGTTATCAATTTTGTTTTCCTGCCATCTTTCACTCATGGGCGGAACACGCCTCAAAGA
This sequence comes from Aedes aegypti, assembly GCF_002204515.2. Classification (NCBI taxonomy): domain Eukaryota; kingdom Metazoa; phylum Arthropoda; class Insecta; order Diptera; family Culicidae; genus Aedes; species Aedes aegypti. The sequence continues at coordinate 27,134,496 of NC_035108.1, read as the reverse complement.
CTTCTAGCACCGGAATTAGCAACGATCCGAGCTCATATACAAGCAAAAGCAAACAGATTTTCTATGTTGAATGATTGTTTTGTCAGGGAATCATATTATGCTTTCGAAAGGGGATACGCCTTTTTGAGAAGTTACTCCTTGAATGTTGCTCTGTACACTGATAGAAATAAACACCTCTTATTTATGTATTCTACTGAACAAATAAAACTATTTGCTCCAATGATTAATTGTAAAATCATACATTTTTGTAGTTTTGCACAGCTACATGTTTTTGAAATTTTACCAATTCCCAATTGTTATACACACAAATGGAATATGTTATTTTTATCCAGTATACTCAACATGTGGTCATATGGGTTGGCGTTGACTGACACTGTCACGCTGCTTACCGGGTATTCGAAGCTTTTTTACGCTCTCAGCCACCGTCAGATGGGCAAAGTGGGCGACTGGACGATGATGACGGTGTCAAAAAGTGATTTGTGCCTTTCAGTTCGAAATTTTATGTTAACTGTCGTGTATGTGTTTTTTTACCGCTTTCCTTGATCCTGATCCAACCGTTTTTCATTCTGTTATGCTTTCGATGGCGACGGTGGGTGGCAATGTGTCATCAGTGTATGAATGGAGAACAAGGTTAACGTTTGAAACGAGATCATATTTAAAAAGCGAATTTTCCATACTTTTAACACAACGAAGAGGTTCAGTCATTTAATATAGTTTATGTCATATATGAGCATAGTAAATCGATGTATTGTCAAAGTTAGGCCGACTTTTCAATAATAGGATCTTTTCATATGTTTGACTTAAACTGTCCAATCGTCATACTGAAGTTGAATAGTTACGATTGCGAGTATGTACGTCAGAGCAACACCAGACACATATAAGGTTTTTTATGGTGATGAAGTGGCAGACATTCAATGAAATATTGTTCAACTGCACATTTAACGTGTGTTTTTCTTTATCTCATGACTGCAACCTTGGATGTATTAAAATTAAATTGGACTGGATTTGGATTGGATTTGGATTGGATTTGGATTGGATTTGGATTGGATTTGGATTGGATTTGGATTGGATTGAATTTGGATTGGATTGGATTGGATTGGATTTGGATTGGATTTGGATTGGATTTGGATTGGATTTGGATTGGATTTGGATTGGATTTGGATTGGATTTGGATTGGATTTGGATTGGATTTGGATTGGATTTGGATTGGATTTGGATTGGATTTGGATTGAATTTGGATTGAATTTGGATTGGATTTGGATTGGATTTGGATTGGATTTGGATTGGATTTGGATTGGATTTGGATGGATTTGGATTGGATTTGGATTGGATTTGGATTGGATTTGGATTAGATTTGGATTGGATTTGGATTGGATTTGGATTGGATTTGGATTGGATTTGGATTGGATTTGGATTGGATTTGGATTGGATTGGATTTGGATTGGATTTGGATTGGATTTGGATTGGATTTGGATTGGATTTGGATTGGATTTGGATTGGATTTGGATTGGATTTGGATTGGATTTGGATTGGATTTGGATTGGATTTGGATTGGATTTGGATTGGATTTGGATTGGATTTGGATTGGATTTGGATTGGATTTGGATTGGATTGGATTTGGATTGGATTTGGATTGGATTTGGATTGGATTTGGATTGGATTTGGATTGGATTTGGATTGGATTTGGATTGGATTTGGATTGGATTTGGATTGGATTTGGATTGGATTTGGATTGGATTTGGATTGGATTTGGATTGGATTTGGATTGGATTTGGATTGGATTTGGATTGGATTTGGATTGGATTTGGATTGGATTTGGATTGGATTTGGATTGGATTTGGATTGGATTTGGATTGGATTTGGATTGGATTTGGATTGGATTTGGATTGGATTTGGATTGGATTTGGATTGGATTGGATTGGATTGGATTTGGATTGGATTTGGATTGGATTTGGATTGGATTTGGATTGGATTTGGATTGGATTTGGATTGGATTTGGATTGGATTTGGATTGGATTTGGATTGGATTTGGATTGGATTGGATTTGGATTGGATTTGGATTGGATTTGGATTGGATTTGGATTGGATTTGGATTGGATTTGGATTGGATTTGGATTGGATTTGGATTGGATTTGGATTGGATTTGGATTGGATTTGGATTGGATTTGGATTGGATTTGGATTGGATTTGGATTGGATTTGGATTGGATTTGGATTGGATTTGGATTGGATTTGGATTGGATTTGGATTGGATTTGGATTGGATTTGGATTGGATTTGGATTGGATTTGGATTGGATTTGGATTGGATTTGGATTGGATTTGGATTGGATTTGGATTGGATTTGGATTGGATTTGGATTGGATTTGGATTGGATTTGGATTGGATTTGGATTGGATTTGGATTGGATTTGGATTGGATTTGGATTGGATTTGGATTGGATTTGGATTGGATTTGGATTGGATTTGGATTGGATTTGGATTGGATTTGGATTGGATTTGGATTGGATTGGATTGATTGGGATTGGGATTTGGATTCGAAATTGGAGATTAGGAATTGGAGATTGGGGATTTGAGACGGGAGATTGAAAATTGGAGAATGGAAATTGGAGATTAGAAATTGGAGATTAGAGATTGGAAATTGGAGATTGGAAATTGGAAATTGAAAATTTGATATTGGAGATTGGAGATTGGAAATAGTAGATTTAAAATTTGAAATTGGCGACTGGGAATTGGAAATTTGAGATTGGATTTTGGAGACTGGAAATAGGAGATAGAAATTTGAAATTGAAGTTTGAGAATTGGAGATTGGAAATAGGAGATTGAAAATTTGAAATTGAAGTTTGAGCATTGGAGATTGGAAATTGGAGATGATTGGAAATTGGAGATTGGAAATTGGAGATTGGATATAGGAGATTAAAAAAATGATATTGGAGATTGGAAATTGGATATTAGAAATTGGAGATTGGAGATTGGAAATAGGAGATTGGAAATTGGAAATTGAAAATTTTATATTGGAGATTGGAAATAGGAGATTTAAAGTTTGAAATTGGAGACTGGGAATTGGAAATTGGAGATTGGATTTTGGAGACTGGAGACTGGAAATAGGAGATAGAAAATTTGAAATTGAAGAGAATTGGAGATTGGAAATTGGATATTGGAAATCGGAGATTGAAAATTTGAAATTGAAGGTAGAAAGTTGGAGATAGAAAATTGGAGATTGGAAATTTTAGATTGGAAATTGGAGATTGGAAATTGGAGATTGGAAATTAGAGATTGGAAATTGGAGATTGGAAATTGGAGATTGGATATTGAAAATTGAAAATTTGATATTGATGATTAGAAATTGGAGATTCGAGATTGGAAATAGAAGATTTAAAATTGGAGACTGGGAATTCGAAATGGGAGATTGGTGACTGATTGGAAATTGGAGATTGGAAATAGGAGATTTAAAGTTTGAAATTGGAGACTGGGAAATGGAAATTGAAGATTGGATTTTGGAGACAGGAGAGTGGAAATAGGCTTAGCTTAGCTTATCTTAGACTGACTACACATATCAATGGTTGCTATTCCGTGATTGACCGAAGTCAGTGAAAATGCACAAAGAATCAACTAGAAGTTCAGCTGGGATTGGCCATAATCTTCTTCAGTGTGCATAATTCAGTGCCTCTATTTATACAAGGTCAATAACGGCGCCGGCCACGTCCTTGCAGTCAGGTGAGATTGAGGGAAGGAATGTTAGTGTGTAACCTTTGCTATTTGGAGACCGTGTTTGCCTCTGCATCTCCACAAAGGTTACTGGGAGGGATTTTTGTTAATGGGGAGGATCGTTGGGTCAAAGGATTCACTTTGATAAGCGATTAGACCATGATAAACAATGATTTGTGAGATATATACATGCTTATACGTAAATATAATTGTTCATATAATTTCTATGTAGAGGAAAATTATGCCGACACTTGAGGTGACGAACCATTCAAAGTTTGTTGAACAAATACCTAAATGTAACATTCCTACAGCTGTCAGTACGAAAGCATGTGTTATTATATTTTACTCATTTGAAAAGAAACAAAAGACTCAATTGGTGAACACTCTTATTCTTATGCCGACACTTACAGTGGCGAACCATCTAAAGTTTGTTGAATAAAGTGAACCTTTCGCAAGTCTACACTTGTAGTGTCGAACCATTCAAAGTTTTTTTAATTACAAAAATAAAGGTATATAAGGGGTGTTCTGAAAAAAAAATGTTAAACATAAATAAATCATGAATCAGAGTTTGTGTCGACACTCACAGTGACGAACCATCCATAGTTTGTTGAAACATCATATTAACATCACACCATTGTAACGATTAAATGTGCAGTCATACATATTTTATAGATTAGAAATAGTAGCATGAAACGAGCTCACCAATTGATCCGTTATCCTTGACTGAGCAGCCACAATCCACTTTCAGCTTCACTCGTTTGCTCGGCTAGCACTCAGAAAAAAAAAATAGGCGCGCGACCCGAAAAAAAACACGGACGACAGCTCGGGCTTTCTTGACGCACTTCCCAGGAGCAAGCGTCAAGGTCGTCGAAAGATCAAACAGAACTCGGAGACAGGAGAGTGGAAATAGGAGATAGAAAGTTTGAAATTGAAGTTTGAGAATTGGAGATTGGAAATTGGAGATGATTGGAAATTGAAGATTGGAAATAGGGGATTGGAAATTGGAAATAGAAGATTTAAAATTGGAGACTGGGAATTGGAAATTGGAAATTGGTGACTGGAGACTGGAAATAGGAGATAGAAAATTTTAAATTGGAGATTGGAAATTGGAAATAGGAGACTGAAAATTTGAAATTGGAATTGGAGTTCGAAAATTGGAGATTAGGAATTGGAGATTGGAAATTGCAGATTAGAAATTCGAGATTAGAAATTGGAAATTGGATATTAGAGACTGGAAATTGGAGATTGGAAATAGGAGATTTAAAGTTTGAAATTGGAGAATGGGAATTGGAAATTGGAGATTGGAGACTGGAGAATGGAAATAGGAGATAGAAAATTTGAAATTGGAGTTTTGAAATTGAAGATTGGAAATTGGAGTTTGGAAATCGGAGATTGGAAATTGGAAATTGGAAAAAGGTGATAGAGAATTGGGGATTGAAAATTGAAGAGAATAAAAATTCAAAAAATAGGAAATAGAAAACTGAAAATAGGAAACATGAAAAAGATATTACGAAATAGGAAATTGGAAATTGTTATTCGTTTTAAAATATGAAACAATAATATTTTTATTTGGAGTTGACTTTGATTTTGCGATTTAAATTTGAACAAGACTTGAATTTATCATGCACGCAATGAGACTTTTCATCAGAGATAAAGTGGAAAACTTTCCCCGAATTTGTTTAATCTTAGTTCCTAACAAATTACCCAGCCATAATTCAACGTAGGTGACTTATTTGCTGTATCATAAACTGTTTGCTATCGGAACGGAGTTGCTTTATCATTGCCCCCGCAAAGTTCCGTTTTACGTGGGTTGAAAGGTGGAAAGTCGCATTTACAATTTATTCAGTTTTCTCGCAAACATAATTTTTCTCACTTCTTCAACCAACCAGACATCACGGAGGTATGCTATATGGTCGGTGCACACCAACGCAGCTCACAACGAATGAGACGACCTTTTTTCCGATAAGAACGTTTTAGTGCGGAACAATTTATGGCTGTTGGGTTCATTCTTAACGTTTGTTGCGTTGGTGAGAATTTATAGGAAGTCAACGCCAAGACTTATACAAATTTTGTTGGCTTAATCTGCCTTAGATTTTTTGAACTCGCGAGATAAGAACCATTGATAATGGAAAATTCAAAATCAACTTTTAGATATTACAAAAAAACCTATTATTTTAAGATTATTTTGTAAAAATATAGATGTAGAACTTGTTTTATTGAATAAATTTTCGAAATATCTCCATATCTCGAAAAAATGGTGATCATCGATGCAGTGAAGAGGTTTTGCCCAGCTTTCTGAGTTTTATTGAACATTTCATAGCAAATATTAGAAAATTCTTTAACAATTTTTCAAATGTCGATTGAAATCTTACTTTGAAACTCTGTTGCACTCGTTATTGATGCGATTGGCACGGGTTGAAATCCGGTGTAAACCAACCTTCCCGGTAGCTATTAACCATCGAGGATCGTGACGTAATAGGAAAACACAAAAAGCCATCCTGAACCGGCCAGCCAGCCGCCACCGCCGCCATATCGTGACTTCTGGACGAGAAAAGTCAGCACGCGAACGGAAAGAATGGGGTTCATTAATTTAATTAGAGGAAATTAGAGATGGAGAGATGATGATGGCCGACGTCGTCACTGCGGCCCATCGTTAAGGGAAAAAGTTGTAATTAATAAATTGCATCTAATCATTTTTGCTGCCTTGGCTATTGGGTATCGGCCCCGGTGGTAATTGGTCGAGAAGGCAGATATCGGACCGCTGATTAGAAAGTTCGAACAGAGTTCAAATTTCGTTCAAATGAGAGTCGTGATTTTTACTTGGCGAAACGGGTGGAGCAAACTTTTGAGCCTTCGATTTCCCAAACTGGGACCCTTGCCTTATGGAAAATATTAAATCTTTAGAAATTTTCTGGGAATTGTATTCTTTGAAGTTCAAAAATTGTTAAATTTGGTTTCTCTTTACAATCAGGAGTAGAAATGGAAGAACGATTTAGCGCTCTAATTGTCGATGTCTAATTTGATATTTATATTTATATTTTATTCGCCATACTGTTAATTCCAAACAAATTTTCCCATTCTTTTTTTTTTCGTCGCTCAGACTACAGGCACATCAACAGCTTTTTTGTGAGGACAAAACAAAAAATCAAACTGTTGAACAGATCCCCACAGATCCATTCAGTATCTGTTTTCCGCCCACTTCTGCGGTAAAGGTTGAATTTCAAGCAATCGTATCCCGCATTGCAAGCTTTTTCAGTTTGCGGTTGCCTTGAATAGTGGGTCTCGGTGGTCGAAGAGTAGAAGAGAAACCGGATGGCACAGGACCATACATCACTATTTCGGAGCATCAGCCGGCTGACCCGACATATACACCCACACACAAACACAAACACACACATGATTCATTCGGTTGATGATAGTTAAGTAATGTCCCACTTGGGAGCCGGAGCGAATCAAATTGTCAAGAATCGTCCCGGGGGGGGAACCGTTGACTCGGAACAGCCATAAGCCAGAGAAGTGTGTAATCATCTTTTTTTTAGGAGAACATGGGAGCTATAAATTTTGCAAAATGAACAGTGAATTATTGGTTGGCGTGATCGAGATGATAGTTTTCGTTTCGAGGAGAACTTCTTCTGATAGGTTTACCTGATGGAACAACCGAAGGGTATCTAGAGTTACCAATTGATTAATAAGTTAGTTGCTCCTGAAATGTATAATATTTTTCTGAATGGCAAATCGTAATTAGGCATGATATTCCACTTGCAGTGGGATTATTAGCATTGTGCTTGGCTTAATTGTATACTGTGATCACTTTCACTGTTATTATTCGGAAACATTATTTGTAAAGCTTAGGATTTCCCTTTCAAATGGTAGACCCAATTCTATGCCTAGGAAAGCCAATGGATCGGCCTTGCTTCAAAGCCACGATTGTTTCCAAAAACCTAAGGATCGACCCTGCTAGAAATCCTATCTTATTTTCGCTACAAATTCCACCACAGAAGTTTGATGGAATCTGGTAAGAATTCTTTGAAGAAGGAACAAGTCTTCAACTAATGAAATTCTTTTGAGAATACCAGGCTTACACCAATTGGTGTTTCTATGGAAGAGCTATTAAGTTTCAAGCTCCTTCTCTAGAAAATTATTTTTTTAGTATAGGTCTATTTGGGGATGGGAGGGAAATGTTGAAGTGTTACTTGTTCTATGGAGGCCGAGGAGTCCTCTGCACTAGCCCTGTTCATATTTAAAAAAAATGTCTGGAAATCTACCGGTCAAGCAGTATTCGGAATTCTCATGCCAAGAACAATGTCTGGTGAAATTTTCAGCTCATTTGATAAAGATTTCAGTACGCTTCAAGTTGAAAATGTGTTTTTGGGCTTATTTGAAGGTTTGAAAAATCCTAGCACGTGGAAAATCAAAACCACTTGCTATTACCACTATTTGAAAGCTTATTCAATTCTGTTAAAGTTTGTTGAATTCGCTAATAAGATTAAATTGAGTTCTAACATTGTTTGATGCAAATTCGTTCTCCACAGTACCCAGAAATTACAGTTTTCTCAATATACATGGTATATAAAACACCCATGGACATAATTTTTTCAGGCCCTAGTCAACGGCAATCAAACATAATTAATTTATGAAATCATTGACCATTAACAGCTTACATGTTGCTTGAAGCAATAAATTACAATAAATGCCAAAAGATTGAACACCGCATCGCAACCTGATGATAGTTAAGACGAAGTAGGCCGTCATTGAAATTTGTACGCGTCGTTGATGATTGTTGCTAATTCCTCTCACAATTTAGAATCAAAGAAAATCAGTTGGTTTTGCACTGACACAGCGGAAAAAGTATCAGCATACTAAATGCATGTTAGCGCGTACAGTGATACTTTTTCAAGTCAATATAAATTATCAAGACTGAGTTTTATCACTTTGAAATGCAAGCTGGAAAGTCATCATTGTTGCCAAAACGAATGACGGGCTACTTAGCCTTATATCATGCATGATACATGTACCGAAAATGAGTGCTAACATGTTCAGTTTTTGTATTCTTTAAAGCTCACGGTGGTGCTCTTGGCTCACCCACAGAGGATTTACAAATGTGCTTCATAATTACCCATTTTTTACAATTTATTTTAGTGAGATAAATGGTAACTTTGAGCGGGATTGACTTTTAGATATGCATAGTCATCATGTATGGAAATTAAAAAACCGAATTTTTCATGCAGGCTTGCTTTTCAGTGAAAACACTTCCCGAAAAAAGAGATTTTCAAGAACCTCGAGATACAAACCTCAACCAAACTATGTTAAAACTCGCTCCAATTATAAAATCGTGTTTGGCAAAAGTTCGTAGAATTGCATAAACTACTTTGTAAAGGTATTTTCGATAAATTTTGATGTTTTGTTCGGTAGTTATGTTTTTTTTAAAGCTTGAAAATAGCCCAAAAACACATAATTGATTTGAAGCGCACCTAAATTTACTCTAAATTGATTGAAAATTTGACCAGAAGTTCATTTTGCAATGAAAAATCGAAGTATTGGTTGACTGGGTAGTTTCCAGACATTTTTGAAAATATGAATAGGTCTACTCTACACTTCCACAAGAAAATACTGGGAGTTTGGATATAGGAAAGGATTTGTTTTGGTAAACGATAAATATATAACACCCGCACAACGCGAACCGGACACGCTTGATCCGGATTCCATCGCTCGACCACAAAGGAGCAACAGATTCAACGGATCAAACACTACTGGACTAAAATTCTAGCCTCCAATTTACAAAAAGGAAATTCCATACGGATACACATTCAGTATTTGAATACATTGTTTTCTCATATTTTCTCTTCTGGAAACCTCACTTTTTTATCTCTAATTTCTCATCATCGGATGGAATTTACTAGTGTTTATATATTTAGCAAGAACATTAGCTGTCAGCTTCTTGATGGTAAAGGATTTTTAAATACATTGAAATATTACAGTAAATTTCAATAGTAAAATTCGAGAAAAATCGATTGTAAAAATTCAATTCAAGTTTAATGGAAGTTTCAAATATCATCCAAAATATCCGCCCTATGGGGCGATTGTGCCACTCAAATGGGGTACGACGGCCAACGAATAAACATCGTACGTAGTTCTAGGTGTAATGGAGATTTTTAAATTTTCTGTTAATGTCACTTATAAAGCAGAGGCTAATTGGTAATTCATAGCAGATTTTTAAGTTTACCGCCATGTAGGAATACTTCATAAGAGGGTTTATTACAAACGGAACTCTATACTAGTCAATTGGAATCTCTGAAGTAGTGATTTTTGTCTCCATTCCATACGAAATACCATAGATGACGGCGGATTTGTATAATATTACAGAAGATCAGCATTAAATAACGGTAAAATCTAGATGAAGATGAATAAAAAAGTTCTTGAAATGCCATAGCAATTAACATCATATTTAGATAATATTATTGGGAACTATAAGGGAACAAACTTAAAGTCAAACTTAGAGAGAAAATATATTTTGTCGTTTTTTTTTTATAAATCAAGGCCAGCACACTTGCCATTATACCAAAAGTCTGCTACTATGGCATAATTGACGGAGCTTTTTATTTTTTATTCAACATAAAATGATGGAATAGCCATACAATTTTCATTCTTATTGATATTTGCATCCAGTGTTCCTCATCTTACAACTTCCCCTAATAATGAATCTGGCCATTTGAAAGCTTGCGTTCAATGTGGAGTAAAGTGGGGTAAGCATTTCTTTTTAAAATGTCTATCTCAATTGGTCGAGATTTCATTGAATGGAATAAAATCAAATTCGCTTTTTTATGCAATGGCATTACATCCTCACTGGGACAGAGCCTGATTCTCAGCGTAGTGTTCTTATGAGCACTTCCACAGTTATTAACTGAGAGCTTTCTTTGTCAAAATTGCCATTTTCGCATTCATGCATCGTCTTGCAGCTGCGATGATACTCTATGCCCAGGGAAGTCAAGGAAATTTACATTACAAAAAGATCCTGGACCGACCGGGAATCGAGCCCAGACACCTTCAGCATGGCTTTGCTTTGTAGCCGCGGACTCTAACAACTCGGCTAAGGAAGGCTCCAAGGTCAATTCTATGCCTACTATAAGTATTGATTGAGTTAAATTAGTGTTTGCATAAATGTTCATCATTTGGAAATCATTTTTGGGTCATACTGGGGCAAAAGTTTAAGTCAATGTCATTAGACTGGCCCAGCTCAGTATGGGAGAAAAATAAAGTTGGATAAGTTCACGGGGCACCCCCCAGGATTATTCTTTAGGGTTAGAGGGAGACTTCCTGAAAATTTCAGCTCATTTGGTTGTTCTATGAGCTGGCGCAATTGAATTGAAATTAATATGAGATTTTCAGCTCAAACATATGGGAAACAGCATATCATCTCCTGATTGTGTCAGGAAAATTGTTGATCGTGTTCAATTGAACCCAGAATGTCAAAAACACTAGGGTAATTTGCCCATTATTGTTGTATTCCCTATTATTGCGGTATAAGAATTAAACCCTCATTATCAATCGAAAACTCTATTTTCTATGGATATTATTGGTGATGATGAAAGCTTGTAGTATTCCCAAGCTGTACCAGATGAATGCTTTAAAAATTAAACGATTTTGATGGTTGGAAGAACAGTTTTATATGATGCATCAAGAAAAGCCTATTTTTTAACCAGTCTCTCTATCTACGGGCGGGTTTACATAAGCTTAGTTTTTTAAGTTTAGAACCAAAACAATTATATGTAGCGGGTATATCAGTTCAATATGGATGTAGTTACATGATAGATATTGAATTTTGAATAAAAGTTCTATATTTTTGAGAAAAAGCATATACCGCAATAATAGGACAATGAAAATAGCGTTTTGCGTATTATTGCGGTATCTGTAAATCTCATTCAAAAATTCGATATTTCAATAGAAATTTTAAATGTAATTGCTGAAAACATTAATTATATTATTAGGATACTAATTTGGGACATAATTTTGAGTTATTCATGCATTTATTTAGTCAAACAAAAGATTTATGTTTATCTTTACCCTGTAGTTCCTCTTATTTACAAATATTTTGCAAATAAGCACAATCTTTTACCAAAAAAATCACGTAAACTGACTGAAAATTGGAACACATGCCAAAAATACGTTGAAAAATTAAGATATAAGATGATCGCAAGGAAGCAATCCTTTAAAATTGTGTTGCTAGTGGAAAATATTTTTAAAAGCATCAAAATTGTAGGTTATACTTAAGTCAACAAATTCATTTCTTATATAGCGACTAGTGGTCTCAGATGGAAGAACCTTTTCTATTTACTTTAACATTGTCCACCTACGACGAAAGTGGAGACGAAACCGGCAGAAAATCATTCGATTCTGTTGATTTGTTTTCAAATCGTGATATAAAGTAATGAATTAGTTTTCCTCATAGATATGTCCAAAGTCACACAAACCAGTGATGCATTTGAACGCGTTCAGTTCGCGTTCCAGTTCAGTTTATTGAACGGGGATCAAGTAGGCTTGCTCATTGTTCAGTTCAAAAATTTGAACCCTTGAGAGCAGAAAAGTGAACGCAGATTGTTTTGACACATTTCACGCCATCTCACCATGCTAATGTTGATTTTAAGGTGCTCAAAGTAAGAAAAAACACATTGATTTATGATAAAATTGAATGTATCATCAATTCAAGAAATGTTTGCCAGGTAAAACATTAAATTCATGCTTTAATTACAATTGTAATGATTTGCGATCTGAACGGGCCGTTCGAGAGCAGCGGCATGCTCTGGCTCGAGAGTTCAAAGTTTACTGCGTTCTCGTGCAAAAATTGAACTTGCTCCGTTCATTTTTGGCTCGCGTTCAGTTCAAAATGCATCACTGACACAAACTGACAGTACCGTGCAGTGTCATTAACATGGAGGGAGCATAATTTCAATACTCGAACATTGTGTGGTATTGAATGTATATTGAATGTAATAAAATCTATGGTTTTTGGTATACCGCAATAATAGGACGGCACTACCGCAATAATATGACAAAATACCGCAATAATAGGACAGAGTAAGAGCTTCAGATTTATATCCAGAAAATGTATGTATAATTCAAAAAAATACTTTTTTACTTCACTATACTCCAGATAAAGGATAGTTTTAACACTTAACATTGCAAAATACTATAATATTTAGGTTTTGGACACTGCAATACAATTTTGATTTCAACACCTTGCTTAAGTCCTCCATAATAGGACGGAAACCCTACTTGATACTATAGCTAACAACATTGTGAAGGTTGTACCGCGATCATAATTGAGAAAGTTGGTGTTTTAACTATCTGAAGTACAGTGATACCTCCATGAGTCGATGTTCCATGACTCGATATCGACTCATGGAACCATACAAAAAACGAAATTTCATGGTTACTATGATGGTCCCTAGAAGCAGCTTTTCAAAGGATTGCTCTTTCATGACTCGATATTTCCTTGAGTCGATGGTCCCTTCAATATCGACTCATGGAGGTTTCACTGTAGATTTGAAATACTGCATAGTATTCCTTGGGGGAGGGACATTTCGCATAAAGACATTTCGTATAAGGACGTTTCGCATAATTTTATGAGTGACGTTTCGCATAATGGACGTTTGGCATAAAGAGAATTATATGCCTTCTTTAAAATGCTACCTGTTCTTCAATGAAACTGCTTTATGCGAAACGTCCGTTATGCCAAACGTCCGTATGCAAAACGTCCTTATGCGAAACGTCTTTATGCGAAATGGGTCACCCCCGTATTCCTTCAACATAGCTAAGTGGTAGCCACTAAGCGCATCATAGCCACCTATGACACTGGGCGTGCTGTGGCACAAGGTGTATGCATATATGGGATTGTACGGGAGTGCTGATATAAGCCTAACTTTCAACAACTGAAAGGTTAATGAAAATGAACTTAAATCCAGAAATTTCTGCAACTATGTTCATTAGGGTTTCAACTAGTGATTTTATCATTCTGGGTTCAATTGAACCTGATTAACTATGGTACGGAAAGAAATAGTGACATAGGGTCAATTTTAAATATATTTGGAACGAATATTCCATACAAACTTCGAATTGAATGCGCCAGCTGGGGGAGCCACCAAATGAGTTGAAATTTTGAGAAAGATTTTTTATTACTATAAAGCACATATGTAGGGGGTGCTCCTTTGAGTTTTACAACTTTTTTGTTTAAGGGCCAGTCTAATATGTCATCTTGCGGAAAAAATAGCAAATTGTCTGAAATTCACATAGGGTGCAGAGCTACTTCGACACTTCCATTATTCACTCTTGGCCGAATTGTCTGAAATTTTGCAATAAGAAGCGCTTTAGTACGACGCATATTGTGACCAAATATGAGAACTGTGTCTTTCAACACCTTAACCCCACTGCCTATTATCTTAAAATTTGGCGAAATTTGCTTGATCATGCGAAAAAAGACACCAATATTTTTTGTTTTTGTTCAATTCCCATGGGACAATGTTTTTTTCAATCCAGAATTCTTCATCAGGGTGCCATAAGATCCCCTGATGTATTTCAGGAACATCCATGGAGCTCGTAGGAATTGTCACATAATCACGAATATTGATAGCATCGGAGAGCCTGAGCTCCAGTTCACTATGCTTCCTGGTTTCCACTAGGTCCACAAGGTATGAACCATCCCAGTCAATATTCTAAATATATGAATCAATTTGATCGTATATGATGCATGAAAACTCTATATAGGAGAATTTACATATTCTCGTCAGTCTAAGCCGATGCAGCGTTTCTTTTGTAATTTTCTCGGACAACAGCAGACAAATTACTTTTATGCGCTGCCCAATCATTTACACTGCGGAACACGTTTTTGTCTCAAGCACCAAAGTACCGCTATTCACTCAATTAACGGTTGCTGAATCCATTGCCGTTTACAGAAATATCATAGCACGTCTAGTTTTTGAGATATTGGCTGTTGAAAATGCAAAAATTGACTATTTTAGTCAACTTGCGTGCAAGTTTGCCAGCTTGTATGGCAATTTATTTGCTTAATTTGCCACAGAATTCAAACTTTATGTGTATAACAATACTTATCAGCAAAGTTGAAAGGATCGCAGTAGGCTGTGCGCGCGGGTTGACGTGTTTTTTATTTGCTGCCACGTTTTATCTCGATTCCTCATTATTTCTGATTCAGCCGGTGTAAATATCAAAACGAAGAGTGGTGCTATGCCACCCGAAGCTATCTAGAAGAAAAGTTTCAAATTGTGAGAAGAATGTGTTGATTCAGCTGAAAATTATTTCGATTACGCGTCATTTTAAAGCTCGGCCGGTGAAAATTTGAATCGACTTATGGTGCTATGCCACCCGGAAAACAATGTGAAGAAAGTTACTTGTGATGTGAAAACAAATGCTTATAGATGTTCTATGTTAACGGAGTTGATTCCTGCGGGAATGGGCATATGAGCGGTTTCCATAAAGCAGCAATGGAAAGAACAACAAACTGGTGAAATCGTTCAAAATTATATGACCATTTGTAACCACTAAATACGTGCCAGGGTCGAAAATCTAATTTTTGATTCGGGAAGTGTGAAATCATTTCAGATATCCAATTGATATCTGGGTGCTTTCATGCGGGACTTGCTGTGATGAAAACGACCTCAGAATGTGTGTGTATGAACAGCCATTCTTGAAATGTGTCGTTGGAATTGCAGTAGAGCTATCACCTTCTATCTCCAGGGCTAAAGTTGTCTGCATCTATATACACATTTAAGTGTCTCGATAAATAGGGGCCTTCCTTAGTCGAGTGGTTAGAGTCCGCGGCTACAAAGCAAAGCCATGCTGAAGGTGTCTGGGTTCGATTCCCGGTCGGTCCAGGATCTTTTCGTAAAAAAAATTCCTTGACTTCCCTGGGCATTGAGTATCATCGTACCTGCCACACGATATACGAATGCGAAAATGGCAAATTTGGCAAAGAAAGCTCTCAGTCAATAACTGTGGAAGTGCTCATAAGAACACTACGCTGAGAAGCAGGCTCTGTCCCAGTGCGGACGTAAATGCCAAGAAGAAGAAGATAAATAGGTGCACACAAATTTCTTCCATAAAAACACTGCCGGTCAGTGGGCGGTGGATTGTAAACACACACACACACACATAACAATACTTATCAGCAAAGTTTATAATACTTTCGATGCGCAAAAGTTATTTTTTGATTGTTTAAAAAAGTATTGTATTTTCCCATATAAGAGAAATGAAGAATTTTGTATAGAGACAGTAAACATGTCGAAAAAATCGGTTTATTCTAAATTTAATCGCGCAATTTCAACCAAATTTAATCCAAAATGAAAGCTTAAGAGTAAAATAGCATGCTTAGTGGATTAGATCACAAAAAAATTGATAAATTATACTTTAAATTTCATGTAAATGTCAATAAAATCAATGTTCTATGCAACTTTGGCGACCTGTAGCTAAAAATTGTGACGTGCTGGAACATTTCTGAAAATGGCATCAGATTCAGCAACCCCAAATCTACTCGAGACACATATCCTTGATCCTTGAGACACGAAAAAATGTCATTTTTGTTACGCTGTGCTATCGATTCACATCAACAGACTTGTTGAAAGTTTTTTGGAAACGTTTTAACAACGCTTCGAACATCTCTACATATTGTGCGATTTTGATTTTTGACGTTCGAATATGTGATTTAGGACGCACATTCTTATAAATGGTTTATTGTGATGTTTTTGTTGCGAAAAGAGCGCCATCGGTGTTGGAGAATTTATTGCAGTATAGTCTTCGAACTCGTCTTCAGTCAAGAACATTGCACCAGATCCGACAACCAGACCTGCTCGGGTCGTCGTGATTCATCCTGCGTTTCGTGCTGGACTTCATCATGGACAAAAACTTCTAGATTGACGTCTTGATGATCAGCACACAAATTGGCCATACCGTTATTGGAATAGAACACCTCCAGCTCTCAGAAACCGTCTCTCAACGGACAAAGAGTCGATTTCTTGAGCTTCATTTCTCCAACTTTTGGTCCAAAGCTAACCGTTACTCCAGCTTTGGTCATACGCTTCACCGATAGCAAGTTTGCTGAGAGTTCGGGATAAACAGTACGATAAAGCGGGGTATCTTTGATAGTGTGAGGCCCACGCAACCATGGATTGGTCATCTTTTGCCACACTTTTTATAACAGGTTGTTTGAGCTTCTCCAGTGACTAGAATACCTTCTTATCGTCAACGCCATCATTTTGGCTAGCCCCGGAATCCAGCGTCACTTAGTCACATCTGGTATTGACTGCATTTTTGCGAGCCACCATAAGAGCCACACCTTTGGTATAAGCAACTACTTTGGCTTCACCTTTCAACTTGACACGGCAATCCTTTGCCATGTGACCCTTCCTTTGGCACCTATTGCACTTCTATGTGAACTTACGTTGCTTCTGCTTGGATGCAGCAAAGGCCGCAGGTTTCTCTTCACCTTTATCTGTAAAAAAGCTCTTTAGCCAGCAATCGCTCACGTACAACATCCAGGGTTAGCTCTTTCACGCACAAGTTGTCCTACGCCGTAACGAGTGCGTCATCATGGATGAAGGAAATAATTAAGTTTAATGCCTTAAGGCTGGTTTGCTACTAACAAGAAAAGGAATCGCCTATCTCGATGCGTGGAAAATTTCTTCCAAGAAATGGTCAAGAAAATCACATTTTTCTGATCGCAGTACGCAGTTGAGAAGAAATGTCACTTCAAAGGGGGCTCTCTGCAAGAAATTTCTTGACCCATTCAGTCAAGAAATTTCTTTACTTTTCTTGAGCGAAACAGCATACATAGCTTTATTGTCCATTTTCTGAAACTTTTCTAGGCCTTCCGCAGCAGCTGGTGGTAACAATATTTAAAAGCTCAATGGACTTCAGGAGTTCATCTAAAAGGATCCTTCAATATTCGTGCCCGGTTCTGGAAAAGGGAATTGATAATCTCTTGTAACAGTAAACACAGTGGTTTAAAATTGATGGAACTATAACATATGTTGTAGTGTTCTTGAGGGGAGTCAGGTAAGGAATGAATACGAATTTACTTGTACGGTGTAATAAACAGGTTGCTAATAGGAACTGTCACCAATGAGTGAAGACGTGCGGATTATAAGATGGACTAGGATCGATGAAATGTTCAATAGAGCAACGCGGAGTAGTTCGGCCCTGGGAGGGAGAAACCGATACAAAATTTCTGTACATCAAGGTGAGCCGAAATTTTCCTGTCACGTACTGTCACTGTGAGCCCAGATCTTAAAGAGTGGACAAACATGGTAAAAGCGCGTAATTCATCAAAACATATTTTTGCATTTCTTAAAGGTTGACAACAATCGGATGACAATCAATTCCTGCAAATCCAAAAGCAATGTCATGATAGCACATTATATTTTAATTGAATATAAAGTATTGAAACATGCATCTTTTTACTCATTTCCAATACAAATGAAAATAAAATGCACAGAAAACTGTGGACATTTTCACATGTTTGTCCGGAAAGATCGAAGGGGCACGACAAAAGAAAACCAGCAATTTTCCTCAAGCCTGCCTTGATTGTCGTTGATGAGCTGGAGTTTTCTTGCAGTTTGGAAAAAATTTGTTTCATATTTCGTGTGTAGTGTCTGTGTCTCCCTCCAAGGTTTGGCCGAAGCTCGAGGTTAGAGAAGTTCGAATCCCAGCAGAGCACGTGGATTTTTTTGCATGATTTCACCCATAATTTATCCATCTTCACCACGCGTAATGAGTTAATTATTTTAATAACCATGCGAATTGGATTACCAAAAAGCTCAATATATGTGTTCAAATACTAGAAATTTGTTTAGAGTTTTTGTAACTAGTGAAAATTATGCGTTATTTCTGGATTTCCCATGGAAACGCATGGAACTCAGCACCTTCCTTAAGAGCCAGTTTGCGAGAACTGCAACCCCCTTTCCAAGGGAAGTTGTATTGATGTTCTCCGATCAGGCTGAAATTTTCAGGGATCATTCTTCTATATAAAAGAAGATGTTTTGCAATATATTAGATATTTATATTAGGGGAAAGTAGGGCCCAGATATCCGTAGCGGTAAACGCGCAGCTATTCAGCATGACCATGCTGAGGGTCGTGGGTTCGAATCCCACTGGTCGAGGATCTTTTCGTAAAGGAAATTTTCTCGATTCCCAGGACATAGAGTATCTTCGTACCTGCCACACGATATACATATGCAAAAATGGTCAATCGGCAAAGAAAGCTCTCAGTTAATAACTGTGGAAGTGCTCATAAGAACACTAATCTGAGAAGCAGGCTTTGTCCCAGTTGGGACGTAACGCCAGGAAGAAGAAGAAAGAAGAATTAGGGGAAAGTGGGTCAAAATGATCCTCAATGATTTCATGTCACTAAACATGCAAAATCACAAAAAACTGATATAACTTTAGTAAAAGTCACGGATTATGTTGAAATTTGGCATGATTACTCTACGCTATATAAACTTTAACATAAGCATGGTACATGAATTTTGAAAGTACTTCAAATCGAGAACAACAAGTTTTTCATAAAAAATTTAGTGATTTTCAAATCGATTTTTTTCTTGCCAACCGAACTAGGTCAAAAAACTAAATATGACGTTTTGTAGGGCAACTCATGGGCTTTTATTTGAGGTGTAATCCAGATATGCCGTTTTTTTTCAAATATTCGAAAAAATTTTTTTTTCGTGGTAGTGTTTGAACTTGAGCCATTTTGCGAGTACCGCAACCCTCTTACCTAGAGACGTTGTATTGATGTTTTCCGATCGAGCTGAAATTTACAGGAGTTGTTTTCCTATACAAAAGAAAATATTTCGCAAAATTTCTGATTTTTATATTAGCGGGAAGTGGTACAAAATAACCATTAATGATTTATCTATATATTAATACAAAATTCAGCATATGGAGACCTCTTGTCTGTAGTTGTAATACCGGTTTTATCATACCGTGTTGCCGCTGCCATATCTGAAAGAAATGACACTTCCTTGCGAAAGTGATGATGTGGATAACAATTAGGTATTGCACCAATGTTTTCGTTGGCAGCCTCGGTGGTTTAGTAATAAGCGTTGTTTCTTCTCACGCTGTTTGGTTGGGAATCAACTACCGCATATTTTTTTTTTTTGGGTAATGTTTTGATGGGATCGATTGGGAGGGCCACATGTGTGTATACTAGAGTGGTTCAAAAAATCGTTTTTGCTCCACACCACTCATTCGATTCTAGATCAAATTCTGGGTGTCCTCCCAAAATTTGAGTTCATTTGGATGAAAATTGAAGCTGCACAAGCCCTTTAAAGTTTATATGGGAATTACTATGAGAAAAGCAACGAATTCATACAATCGGTCATAGTGTTTGCCCATGTGCTCTTGGGGATTAGAGCTACGTTGATAATGTGAGATACATTCATCAGCTACAACTTTGCCGAAGACCGTTGTCAAATCGGACGGCTCAGTAATTAGTTATTGATTTATATTCAGTCACAAATTCTTCAGCAGTGCTCATTTAACTTCTGAACAGGTAACATTGCTGCACCTGGAGCGAAAGATAGCACGCACAAATCATGGCTACTATGTTTTACTGCATATATCCAGTGATGCCTGCAGAACAGCCCAATAATTATAGCCAAAGTTTCACAACTCATTCAAAAATCAATAACTTATCATATAACAACAATTACTGTGGCGTCCGATTTAAAAACGGTCTTCGGCAAAGTTGTAGCTGACTATTGTATCTCACAGTATCAACGTAGTTCTAATCCCCAAGATCACATGGGCAAGCACTATGACCGATTAAACGAGTTGCTTGCTTTTCCTATAGTAATTCCCATATAAACTTTAAAGGGCTTGTGCAGTCTCAGTTTTCATCTGAATGAGCTGAAATTTTGGGAGGACGCTCAGAATTTGATCTAGAATCAAATGAGCGGTGTGGAGCAAAAACGATTTTATGAACCACTCTAGTGTGTACCTTATATATGTCTGCTAGAGATCATTTTGTGAATAATTGAGTTTAGCTAAATTCTGACTGACTGCACATATGGCTGCTATGAGACACTGTACTGTTTATATCTGAATGGAATTTTGACTTTTAATGGCCTTGATGTTTACAAATTTCACGAAAGAAAGAAAAAGAGAGGAAGATTGCTAAAAATGCATTTGTTCTCGATTGTCAAACAAAAAGCATATTTTTGATTTAAATTCGTTATACTTTACAGTTGTTTTGTGGTTTTGTGTGTTTTCCAACACAAAAATATTGGGGGTCATTTTGACTCACTTCTCTCTTGAGAAAAGTATCGTTCTGCCAAATGGGTTTCTTTTTAAAAAGCAATAAATACATCTTGAAAAGCTATAGATTATTATGAGCTGGTTGACAAGGTTTAAGTTATGTTCATTGTAACTTGGTTACCTGATTAAGTTCAAACACTACAACGAAAAATGTAGCAAATAATTCCGGACACTTTTGAATCAAATGCGAACAACTATGTTTTAGCATGAAGTTGTAAAATTGAACCATGCAAAGCTTTTCAAAATCAACTAAATATATCACGCCTTTATTAACTAGTAAACTTTACCTTTTTTTACTATGTTACAATAACAGTTACTATATAAAAATCATATTTTTCATTTAATATAGTTGTATAAACGTTGTGGGTGTATTCGTCTACACCAAGGCGGGTCCAGCTCCTCCTAGCTACAGAGTACAACCAGCCTTGGTCTACACTTTCACTAATATAAGTTCACCACGGAGAATAGAAGTTCGTCTGGAGTAACCTTTTCGTTTTTTTTTTTCAATTAATTGTCAATGGTAACTGAATTATAAATGCGTGTAAAATGATCAATCATGTTTATAACAAGGAAAGAATTAAAATAAATATATTAACCTTGAATTAGGCATCTTATTGGTAAATATTATCAGAGTGTCCGGATATTGGTACTGTCTGAACTTTGATTCACCACGGTACTCCGCGAATGAAAGCTCTAGAGCAGGGTTGGGGAAAATCTTGAAATTCACTCTACAGTAGCCAAACAAAGAAAATCACAGTCAGCGAAGCCTATGAAACTCACACCCATCGCTGCTGTAGGTAAAAAGCCTTGAAAATAGCGAAATACCCGTTGCTAAGGGCAACTCAAAATTACTGTAGAAAAATGTTCTATTTCCCG
The DNA here is from genome assembly GCF_002204515.2 of Aedes aegypti. Classification (NCBI taxonomy): domain Eukaryota; kingdom Metazoa; phylum Arthropoda; class Insecta; order Diptera; family Culicidae; genus Aedes; species Aedes aegypti. Next base: position 27,112,603 of record NC_035108.1, on the reverse strand, counting down.
CATTTAGAGCCTTCAATGACACTAATGATCTAGAAAAGTCGTGCACCTTGATGAGACTCAAACCTTTGAACTTGATGATCTTGATGAGACTCAAACCTTTGAACTACTGTACTGGGAAAACTCAAGTGAGTTTCTCGAAATTCAAGCCCACCACTATTACCATTCCCAGGACTGCTCTTGAGTTGTCCTGTACAAAACTTCATATTTAGTTTTTTGACCTAGTTCGGTTAACAAAAAATAAGTCGATTTGGAAAAAAACTGAATTTATAAAAACAGTTTTTTTTTTCGATTTGAAACATTTTTTAACATCCAAATACCATGTTTATTTTGGAGTTCATATAACATAAAGTAAACATGCCAAATTTCAACATAATCCGTGCACTTTTACTAAAGTTATATCAGTTTTTGTGATTTTGCATGTTGAGTGACATGAAATCATTGGGGGTCATTTTGACCCACTTTCCCCTAATATAAAAATCTAATATTTTGAAAAACATCTTCTTTTATATAGAAAAACGATTGGGTCAAAACGGGAAAATATGATTTATGAAATATTTCAGCTAATAACGCTGATATTACTAAAATGAATAATTCATATGATAGGGAACATATTATTACACGTAATTCATCTTAATATACATTTTTAGAAGTTTTTATTTACTATATCAATAAACTTGTATGTTGAAACTAGATAAAATTTACAACATTAAATTTCTTCTGTGCAAGTATCACGCATGTACTTTATTCTCTATCGTTATATTAGTAGAAGTTTGGAAGTCTTTTCATTACACTTCACACGTATTTTCTGGAATCTATTTGATTTTTCCACAAAAATTTTATTTTTTTTTCGGTACGGTGTCTAAAACATCAAAAATGGGGATGAGGTTGGGTCAAGCAAGAACGATAGTAAATGAAATTGTAAGTCCACTTTTTTGACATTTTACGGTGCCGGGTGATCTCTTTTTTCATTAAGATGTGTTTATTCTTTCTAAATACAGCATCTCTGAAACATCAAACAAGTCTGTTTGAGTATTCCGTACATTGAATAACAATGCAACGCATTTTGATAACTTCTCAAACCAGCAACGAACGTGAACGAGCTAGAGAAAAGAATATTTGAAATACAATTTTGAAGGAATCAAGAGAATGCCTGGAGAACCTCGTATCGTATAAAAATGTGTGTTCAAAATCACATATTCGTACGTAAAAAATCAGAATCACAGAATATGCAAAATCAAACGTAGTGAATGTCAACATAACTTGCATATAAATCCCACTACGGTTCATAAACAAAATCTTGCTGACAACAAAACAAAGAATCGCGTCAGGTTGAATAATCTGACAGATCGTATATCAATCCAGAACAGCATCAAATTAAATCGCAGTAACTTAGCAAAAGTTTTTACCCAAGCTTGGTATCTTCTAACGATTGGTCTCAAAGAATAACAAAGTAAGTTTAGCTGTACAGAAAACATGCATTGATGTTGCACTGGTAAGGTGTCCGTTTCGAAATCCAATGGATGCGTGTTGGAGTCTTGCTGGATTTTTTTTTAAAATTTTCATCCATATTTTGTGGCACGACAAAAAAAGTCTGAAAATGTCATAACAAGTGCTAATATCGCCCCCTCTTTGGTATGCATATAAAATTTTCATGCACATGCGAGTAAATTGATTCAATTATACATCATCAACAAACGGTATACCAGCCAAAATGTTGACTGGGTGTAATGCAGTGAATAATATAAACGTCCATTGACGTTTGTAAATGTGTATAAATAATAATTAGAAGTGAAGTCATGAAATCTATAATAATTCGTTCATTTTTGAACACAATCAGTAATTCAACCATTCCATGAAAAATCGATCTATTGAGTCACCGAATTACGTGAAAATTTGCTATTTTGATCCTTATCCGAAATAAGGATACACGTGTTTTTGTATTTTTTGATTTCCAAAATAGGGTGACCAGAAAAATCGCAACATTGTAAAATTTTAATTGAAAAAAACATAACTTTTGAACCGCTTGACCGATTTTCAATTTTCTTGAACAAAGTAAAAGCTAAAGATTTTAGCTTTTCAAAAAAAATATTCAATTTCACAAAAAAATGATTTTTTACATGAAAAAAAAAAATCAAAAATGTCCGTTTCTTAGTGTTTTGAACGCCTCGGGACTAAAGGGGCTATTGCTGTTTTTTCTTGAAAGTTCAGAAAATTTTACGTTTACTGTCAAATTCAGCTATGTATGTTTTTAGTTTTTGAAATTGGAATGTTTTGGAAATAAAAATCAGTCATTTTTTATCGACACACACTGTAGGTCTCAGCGGATTAGATTTTTTATAAAAAAAATATAACTTTTGAACAGCTCAACCGATTTCTAATCTTTTATAATGGAATGAAAGCTTTGGATTTCAACTTTTCAGAAAAAATATAAAACTCATAAAAAATAAATAAATACGTGAAACACTATGAAAATTTTCTAAACCAATAGAAATAGTCTCAATTACAGGATTTTAACAGCACCCCAAGCTCCGCAGAGCATTCACTGCGAATATGGTGTTAATTATGGAACACCACCCTTTCACCGCACTGTCTACGAAATGTGATTAACCAATTATTACTTGACGTCAGCTCAATTGTTACTTTTATGACTAGCTATTAGAGCTTTTGCCAAAATGTGCCTCGTCACCTCCAATTGAGCTAGGATGCCCAAATAATCCTTGATTTTGCGGCTGATTTCATGACGCGACGGTCTCTGTTAATGGCTGTACCCCAGAGTGCCTGAATAGACTCGACGGTTAAGAAACGTCCATAAATTAAGTTATGCTTTTAGGGAAAATTAGGTTTTCAAGAACGTCCCATTTTCGGAGGTTACCCACACAAAAAAGTAACAAAGCTGGAAGAGAAGATTTATTTTTTTTTTTAATTTTTTATAGCGTCATTGAAGGACGTTGACCGACGTGCTGCAACAGTCGCCCTAGGTATTAGACTGGCATCCACCAAACAAGAACCCAACAACACCAAAAAAAAAACGTGTTGAATTGATTGCATGATTGATGAGAGTTGGCCCCCCAATTCGGTTTGCATTTAGTGATGAAGCAATTTTGCGACGAGTGCAAAATAAGCGTCAGGATAGTCAAATATAAGGCAATCAACCCAGATTCGGTCGGAAATATGAACTCTATTTGCTCTTTTATATTTTTCATAGTTTAAAATGTTTGAATTTTGGTCTATTAAAAGAGTATAACTAGTAAATTAGATTTTCTCAAATATTTGATTCAATACATAATTCAAGTATTTTTTTACCCCTACTGTATAATCAGTATCAATTACAATTTTACAGCACTGGATACTATGAAGAGTAAAAGTGGAATCTCTCAAATACAATTGTGAAATAATTACTTGTTGGAAAGCATCCAGCTGCGTTCTTTGTGAATCAATTCATACAAGAATTCTCAAAACTACAAAGAAATTCCTACGAGGATTTTCGTATCACGCACGTACCAGGAAGGTAAGATTGCCAAGGCCAACACTCTAGAATTCATCTAAGGCACGTGGCAGCCCCTTAGATTGGGACACAATAGTTCTCAAGAAACATGGAACATTCACATTTTCGTCTTACTCTGTCAATTTAATTGAGCACAACCACCCCCACTCTTCACTTGCCGGCGGAACGACAAACGAATTCGGAATTCGGTCTTCAACTTTCACCTTTGCCCATCACAAGACATGTATTTCCTCTTGGATTCTATTTTGACACCACGTTGTTGGTACATACATAATGGCTTGATACCGTGTGCTGACGGAACTCCAACAGCTGTCGTGCAGTCCATCGCTTCCGTCAATGTTCGTTGCGCAAGGTCACCGCTCCGAACGTGTCCTGACTGAGCAGACATATTAAGAATTGTTTCCTCGGAAATTGATCCCGCCATCTTCAGCATATGTCAAGCTGAAAAAGCCCCCGATACAATTTTCATATATTTCCTGGTTGCTACCACAGACAAACAGATTGAGGCAACTAGAAGGCGGTAGTGTGAAAACGTCAAACTCGAACAGAAGCGATACGAGCGCCACGATTGAGAAACTAGCGAACTACCAATTGACTTTGTTGTACGATGAAATTAATTCAAGTGTTACGTCTGTTTGTCTGTACGTTCACCTTCAGCATGGCAGAAAGCTACTCTCGCACCATTATTAATTTTGGTCTGTAAGGAGCATACGATTCCACCTTTACTTATTGTAGTGCAGCAAGCGTGGAAGCGACGAACAACTAAAACGAATCGCCCGTCGTGTTAACGATGAAATACGACACCGGGTGTGATTGCAACGACGCACAGTGCGTTGCTCCATAGACAAAAATCAAATTTCAAGTTATTTTATCCGACAATAATAAGTATCCACAAGTGTTTATAGATAGCAGCCGTTATTGAAATAAGTATTGATAAGCTTTACAAAGCTACTACTACAACAAGCGTCGAAAGTGACAGTTGTCGGAGTAGCAGAAGAACTAAATTATTTCGCATGTTTTCAGCATTCCCTTCAACTCGTATGGAGAGTTTTGAAACAAATCTTTTCAATCAAAATCTCAAAGAGAACAAGGTTGAAGGTTGATAATGTATATTTGATGGGATAACAACACCAATTTTAACTTTGAATATGTTAAATCGGCACGTTGAGTTGGCTATGAAATCAACTTATGAAATACTAACATGTACCTTTGATTATCGATTCAAAAAAAAAAAAAAAAAAATTCCACCGAGTTCCACCCTAAAGCACGGACATACATGTTTCTTAGAGTGTCCTCTAAGAGGTCTGAAAGATACAGCTGCAACTCCCTGCAACTCTTAGAGATTTTTGACTATTTTTAGGTATACTACTAAACCAGCCCAGATATGAAAATGAGTTGTTTCTGATGAAAAATCCGAAAATCTTGCAACGTTATGTGATCTCGGCTCAACCAGACATTACAACAGAGCAAGTTTATGCCTAAAATAATATATTTGAATTGTAGTTTTCAAGATTTTATTCATATTTTATAAAAACTGAAAAAGAAAAAAAAAGCGATTTATTTTGCAGAAAGGCGTATAAGTCACTTTTGCAGCTACGAGTGAGAAGAGACATATTTGCAAATGACTTCTTACATCATTGTGGGCAATACAAGTACAAATTTCAAGGATTTTATTGGAAAATAATGAAATTGACGCTTGGGACAGTTATGCGATTATGCGTATATTATATGTCATTAGTGCAGATTGTAGCTCTTTTGACCAGAAACAACTTTTCCTTCCATACCAAGATGCTCAAGTGGCTTAATCTTCCAGTTTTGACTTTTGTCAGGCATCTCCATTAGTGTGGGACAAAATTTAGATCCTCGCTCCAGTCCATTTTTTGGATTGCATTTAGGTCCCATAACAACTATGCAAAATTTCAGCTCCATCGGTGAAACTATATTTACGCCCCAGTCCTTCAAAGTTTGTATGGGATTTACTATGGGAAAACTTACTTTTGCAAAGAATAATCGCCAGAGGTCGCTCATTGACCTCTATAAAAATTCTGAACGCAGACTTCGATAGGTATTTTTACGATGAAGAATATTGCCGAAGACCGCGAAACAATCCGACACTTGTGAAAAAAGTTATTCAATGAAAACCTATTTGCAAGTCGACGTTGATTAACACGTAAAGGAATAACAATAAAAACAAAATCGGGAAAAAATTACAAATAGTATTTGTTTAATAACTTTTTTCACAAGCATCGGATTGCTTTGCGGTCTTCGACAATGTTGTTCATCGTAAAAATACCTATCGAGAACTGTGTTCAGTATTTTTATAGAGGTCAATGCGCGACCTCTGGCGATTTTTCTTTGCAAAAGTATGTTTTCCCATAGTAAATCCCATACAAATTTTGAACGGCTGGCGCGTAAATATAGTTTCACTGATCGAGCTGAAATTTTGCACAGTTGTTATGGGACATAAATGCAATCCAAAAAGTGGACTGGAGCGAGAATCTAAATTTTTCGTATAACCGTGTCCCAGGCTAATCTCCATACATTCAACGCACTGTGCGACGATGGAGTCGAATAAAAGAGAAGTGACAATTTTCCGCCAACTTCCGAGGGGGAGGGTTCCAACCTGGTACGGATATATATCACACTAAGATGAGCATATTCACTTGGTTTACCCATATTCAAGAGAAAAAAATCTTTAGAAGGTTTTCTATAAGGAATTCAATAAAATTTCAATTTATCAAGATAATTTTGCAAATGTTGGTTCACGAATTGTTTCAGAAATACCTGCTTTAACCTCTATGTACTTCATTTGGGACTAATTTAGTAATTCTTGGAACATTTGATGTAAAGTGCATTAAACACACAATAATATAACATTCTAGAAATTTGCGATTTTCGGCTTCCATAAAGCAAGTAACACGTCAACATTTCCCTCCCATTCCCAAATTGACCTGCATTTGGACGCAGCCGGCGCCGGTATTGTTTGTTATAATAATGAGAGCACCAGTACTTACATATTGAAGATGCTACTAATCCTGAGTAGCATCTGTTGGTTCTCTGTGTAAGTACAGCTGTTCTTGCAATAACGGAGTAGCAACTGCGGGCGCTCAATCATGCTCATGCTCATTCACTAATTATATTTCGATGTTGTGATTTGTTATTTTTCCTGATCAAATATACAATATGATATTGAATTAAGCAAAAAGAAGTATTTTTCGAGAGATCTTTTCCGTGAATTGAGTAGGTTTTTATAGTTTTCAATAGTCACAATTTTCAACATAAGACTCTAGTTGGTTTGTGTTCTAGTGCTTCTATGATTGATTCAATGTTGGTAAATATTATTTTAATTACACATGATTTGTCAGGAACAAGCTCCACATGGACTTTTGCTTGATGTTATCAACTTTTTTTCGCTAGGCTTCGTTTTCTACGCTAGGCTTCAATAGCATTCAAAATGAAACCAACAGTATTTTTTTAACTCTGTGAGTAAATAAACTTCTCACAAAAAAGAGAAATCACCAAACTAATTTACTGCTATAAAATAAATATACATGTAACACGAATAATTTTAAAAAGTTCCATTGAATTTGCTATATTTTCACGTTTTTGAGAATTTTTCGGGATCCCGGGATTTTCCAGGAAATGGAAATCTAATTTCCCGATTCCCGGGAAGTCAAATCTCAAAATTTGGAAACTTTAGACAGAATCGAGATCAATCGTATTCGGTTCACGTTGATCGAGTGCGAAAAGTTATTCAAGTTCAGTCGAGTATAAATTGATCGGTGTTCTGACAGACTGGACCAAATGCTTTTTGATAGTCTCAGGAAAAAGCACCCCAGGCATTCGTAACACCAACATATTTGCATTATTTGCTGTAATATTGGAACTTACCTGATTGTTCTGACGGTTCTGATAGTTCTGTATCAAAAAAGCATCGAAAAATCAGAACAGATGAAGTCCTTAACGTTTTTTAGAACACCAAAATATCATCTAGTCCGGTCAGTCTGAATACCTACCAATTGCGACTTTCATTACTAAAAATAATCTATTAATAGTTTGACATTATGTATGTAGTTTTATGGCTTTCTCAGTCTAATAAATTAAAACGGCTTGCGTTTGCGAATTGTGTTATCGTTGAGTAGTGCGTAGTGTAGTCAGTCCCACCCCCTAGATTTTTAACACCCAATGTTAAATGGCACTACAAGAAGCTCCATCTCTCCTAAAAATATGTACATTAGGTGACGAGAGACGGTTCACTGCTTATCCCTTGAAAAAGGTCCAATACACGGGACCGAAACGTCGGGCTTAGCCAAACAAGCCGTTTTAATTTATTAGACTGAGAAAGCCATAAAAAATTCGTGTGCTTTTCTGAATTCCAATCAAATAAGAAGAAAACCTCAAATTTTGAGCCAAAATTATTAAGATTTAGAGGTGGCGCAAGCGACATGAAGGTTAATTTTCAAGTTATGAAATATGACCTTCAGTGAAGTCTTAAAACTTTGTTATTTTCAACCAATTTTGAAGTTTTTAGCATCATTCTTTTTAAATTATGAAAACAACTTAATTAGCCCCAAAAAAGATCTATAATCGAATGAGTATTCTTAAAGTTATGGTCAAAGAAAATGTTTATTTGATAAAAAGAGGAAAAAATAGAGAAAACTACTATTACCTAAGACTAGTTTTGATTGTAAACAAATGTGATATTCTACCAACTTTTCATAGATTTATTTTTGGAGAGAGTGATGCTAAAAACATCAATTTTTTTCAATTTTAAACATTTTGAAAAATAAACCGCACCCCACTATACATTTTCAAATAAGAAAATCAAAAGCATCAACAACGCTATCCCCGGCCACGCTTATCTTTATCATAACTTGGGGATGAAGAAAGAAATGATGATGTAGCACTTACGCAAAGAGAGGCCACCACTTAGTGACATTAATTTCTGATATATGCATATACTGTAGCCGAAAAACGCATATCAAACTACTTGTTCTATTTTTTAAACTGACTTTCTCATCCCCGGAATAGTAGACATTTATGGCATCAAATTATAGTGGAAGTGAAGCCGTTGAAACTGAGTATCAACGGAGAGTTTATACGAAGCGTAGTTGAGGTTCTGAAAAGTAATACTAATGGAAAAATCACTCAAAAATATATGTTAAAATTCAAGTTATGTTTGATGTTCTGTCAAAATTTCATTCAAATCGGTCCAAAAATAACCGAAATATAGCTTACCGAAGTTGGTCATTTTGTATAGAAAATCGAAAAAGTTGCATATTTTTTGTCCAATACTGCATATTAACAATCCACTCAAGAAATGTACAAATTTCTTTGACAGATCTGTCTTTAAAAAAATTGTCTTGAAATGGGTTGCGAACGAGTCAACGGTTTACCTGATCCTTTCACCCTAAACGAATGGTTCCGATGTTATTGTGTGAGCAAAAAGTTTTCTGTTTAGCCTCCAAAATAGTTGAAAAAAAAAACGTTAAAAACTAATCTGTCATTTTATATGGAAGTTCTTATAGCGTTTTTCAACAGTCTACTTGATGACAAGAAAAAGTTTGACGGGACCACTAGTAATGATCAATAAATTTTAAATGTCATTTCTCCTCAACTGCGCGATCACTTTTCTTTCCAGGTGCATAGTCCCTACAAGGTTAAAACAAAGCCACACATGTGTTTAACCTTACTTATCCCATTCTCTTTCGGTTAGGTTAGTTGAGTTGACAAAGAAGCTTTCATAAATGAATACTTGTGTTTAAAAATATATGGATTTATTGTGGTTTAAATATTCAGTAACGAAAGAAAATATTTAATCCAATATGCTTGAGAGCTAGAACCACTTGCAAGAAATTTTTAAACTCTGAATAAAAACTTCGAGTCGAGTCGAAATATTGCTAACCAATGAGAAAAGTGAAACAATTTAAGAAGTAGGGTCACGAAGATAATTTGGTCCTCTATGTAATTTGGAACCTCTGGGCCATTTTCTAACAAAATTTCCCAGTTTAAATTAAAAGATCAACTCAGTTGACACGTTAATTGGATACATTGGATTGATTTACAATTGCATCAACCGTTTGTGCATGGGAAGTGTCTTTATTTCAACTGAAATATTATTTTAATACCATCGGTTCAATTACGCAACCGTTACAACACAATATACGCAGAAATTTTTAGAATGTAAACAAAAATTTGGAAATGTTCATACATACATAGATACACTTTTGGAAATTCCTTGTTCAATGTTAGTACAGGTCGGAATCGATTATCCGGAGATTCGCTTATCCAAAATTTTAGACTCGATTATCTGGAAATTGTTTTTTGAAGGTCTTGTTTTTCAATTTTTGTGCATAAATCTAAGATAATTTGGTCCAGATCGGACTCGATCATCCGGAGTATCGATTTTTTTTTTCATTCCGGATAATAGAATTCTCCGGATAATCGAATCACTAGGAAAAAATTGAAATATTCGATAATTCATATTGTATAATGCAATGCCAAATTATCTCAGATTCATGCATAAAAATTGAAAAACAAGAACATCAAAAAACAAATTCCGGATAATCGAGTCTAAAATTCCGGATAATAGAGTCTCCGGATAATCGAGTCCGACCTGTATTGCAATATACAATATGAATGGGTTTGCAGTTTTGAACGTATTTGAGAAAAGGGGGGATTTGAAAGTGTTTTTTTGTGTATGCTGATCAAAAATTTTATTTACTTGCTTCTTACTGGCGTTACGTCCCAACTGGGACAGAGCCTGCTTCTCAGCTTAGTGTTCCTCTGAGCACTTCCACAGTTATTAACTGAGAGCTTTCTTTGCCGATTGAGCATTTTTGCATTCGTATATCGTGTGGCAGGTACGATAAAATTTCCAACCCGAGAAGATCCTCGACCGGTGGGATTCGAACCCACGACCCTTAGCTTGGTCTTGCTGAATAGCTGGCTAGGCTTTCTGGGCTCCTACTGTACCTAGAAATAAATTCTGGCTACGCCAACGCAACATATAAATAAAACAACGAAAAAATATATTATTTAAGTGCTTTTATCGAAGATTTGAATTTTTTCTTAGTGATTCGATTATCGGGAGGATTTGATTATCCGGAGTGATGAAAAAAGACGTTCCAAAATAATCCGTTTGAGAAATCTTGCAAACTATCCATAATATTTTGCTCATATCGGCTTCCAAGTCTCAAGTAGGTACAAACTGTTCAAGATAATGAAAACACTGATTCTCCAAAGTTTTCATTCTAAACTAGTGGTCCCGGCAAACTTCGTCTTGCCATCAAGTAGGCTGTTGACAAACGCTATGGATCGTCCCATACAAAATGACAGTTTCGTGCACTCTCGTTTTTCCAACTTTCCCGGTAATTATCCTGGGAGTTTTATACACACAAACACGTCGGAACCGTTGACGAACAAAACGGAGGAAGAATCATTCAAATGCGTTGACCCGTTCGTAAGCCATTTCGTGACATACAAACACCAATCCATTTTTATTTATATAGATAGATAGATAGATAGATAGATAGATATTAGAGATGAAATCAATACTTTTATGAGGAACAAATTTAAACAACATGCATCTCTATAAATTTGTTCTGAAGCAAGAATGCGTTTTGAAACGAAGGACCATGCGTATGGCCCTTAACACATACCCCATTATTGTACACACCCTCAAGACTAACAGTAACTTCTTTTTCTCTTCCTTTCCAGATTGTGCCAGTTCCCGAATAAAACCCCCGGAAGAAACAGCATCATACACGCGCTATTGAAATTTTCGCAACATCGACTAGTGACCGCGCTCTGCTCTGCTGCATTGTTTTCCAAGCTAGCTTGGGATATTTAACCAGACCTGGAGAACAAAACCGAGCTTCCTGCAATAGCATCACGTGAAGTACCATTTTCCGGTTGCATCCGAAGTAGTGCACGATTGACTACAAGCACCATACTGCCCGTGATTGCATGTCTGATTCATATGGGTGGGAAATCAAGCAGATATGGGAATGATATGCGATTATGGACAGCATATACTCAGTGCTTATATTCATAAACGTACAACCGCGAAAAAAAAATTGAAAATAGTAACAAGTACTGATTTTGCTGTTGCCATACATCGCTTCGAAGCAAACTGAAGATGAGGTTGAACTTTCCTCTTTGTTGCTCAATATTTCGATAACCGCTGGGATAATTTTAAACGTAACGCAAGAAAGCAGAAGTCACGTTCTGGTTAATTTGGTTGTTTTGTACCTAGAAGAAATTTTGATTTTCTGTTAATGAGTGGAAACAGACACTTTATATATTTATTGCTCGCTTGAGCGTCTTCAATATGATTTTTGATAGCTAAATTAAATAGGCATTAGGGGAATTAAGGTTTTCTTCCAAATCGCAAAGAAACGAGACTGGCGCTTTTTCCCGGGAACTCCTGAAGAACGCGAGCTTCTTCTCAAACATTTTGAAGAGAAGAAGCACCAATTTTTTACTAATGACGACAAAACTGAACGTTTGTTCGAGGTCGTCTTGAAAGGTCTTTCAAGTGACAATACTGCCCATAACTGCAAAACAGTCACATTCGACATTTTTGACGATTTAAAGTTAATACCGTGGAACATCATCAAATCATCAATACTTTCGACTAACTTAATAAAATCTGTGAGATTGTTCTAGAAAATTCGGAAAAAATACCAAGTTGTTTTGTCACATTGCTTAATATAACCGCATAACAGTCACATTGATATTATACATGGGCCTCGTAAGGTTGTGACAAAGAAATTTCTATCAGAATTATTTTCTGATTATTCACCCAATATGTGAGATGAGCTGTACAAAATTTTAGCTTCATATAAGCATTGTTGAATTCTAGGTAATTTTTTGAAATTTTGAGGCCTTCCCATACTGACGAGAAATTCATACTTGGTACTTCACTGCCCATAACTGCAAAACAGTCACATTCGACATTTTTGACAAATTGGAGTTAATACCATGGAGAGTCATCAAATGATAAATACTTTCGATCAACTTACTGAAATCTGTGAGATTGTTCTAGAAAATTCGAAAAAAATACCAAGTTGTTTTGTCACATTGGTAATTATAACTGCATAACAGTCACATTAAGATTATAAATGAGCCTCGTGATGTAATAGCAATGAAATTTCTATCAGAATTATTTTTTGACAATTCACCTAGTATGCGAAATGAGTTGTACAAAATATCAGCCTCAAATAAGCACTTTTTTGTTCCTGGTAATTTATAGAAATTTTGGTTTCCTCCCATACTGCCATAAAATGCAGACTTTGTATTCCATTTACTCAATGCCTACTTTTGTCGAATGTTACAAATATGCAGTTATGGGCAGTTCATTTACTCAGTGCCTACTTTTGTCGAATGTTACAAATATGCAGTTATGGGCAGAATAGTCACCTGAAGAGATCAAAAATAGAATAAAAGATTCATTAAATTTTACCCAGTACAAATAAACATCATGAAAATGAGAACCAAAATACCAGATTGGCTTTCCCAAAAATATTATTTAGTTCACTTTAACGAAAGTGATTCATATTGAAGCTTTAGAAAAATCAAGACTTATGTTCGATGTCCGTGTGACATTGGAACATTTCCAGAAACCTTGGGTACAATTCCAGAACTGCATTTAGTGCCGTTGGTGCCAAAAGTGTGGTTATGGTACCAAACATTGCCGCATGGATTCTAAATGCATGAAGTGCGGAGGTTCTTCCCACGCCAAGGACATCTGTCCTGTGAAGAAAGACCAAAAAGCCAAAAAGTTTGTATGAGCAAATTGCGGGGACAATCATAAGTCTAACTTTTAGGATTGTCCTTTTTCCAAACGAATCGTTGAGGTTCGGCAATGTTTTTTTTGTGTTCAGAATTCCCCAGGAAGAATCTCTCACAATTCTCATTTTTCAGTTAACGATCGCTTGCGAATCATACCCATCAAGTAAATTATGGGCCCTATTTCATGAGTCGAGTCGATCAATAACGACTCGACTGGAGTCACTGTCGACCAAAAATTTCGCTCGACTCGGCTCTGTCACTCGAGTTTATCGACAGTTGTCACTCTATGTGACTGGATTACTATGGGAGTCGACGGGTGACATATGAAATATGCATGCTTACTTTGATTGACAAGGACTACAGACGAGTCACGTGAATTCGCTCGAATTACAAAATAGACCCCTATATTCGTGGTCATTTGCAAGCTAATTTTCTTCCGTCGGTTATCAGTACGAGTGGAAATACTCAAGCAAATACTCGAGCAAATTCCAGGTCGTCTACCTCGAATTTTCTTCTTACCGGTAACCGTTATAATTATTTCAAATCTAATAGAAAACCCCCAGCTTGTGCTGCCGTACACCTTTTTTCAATGGAAAATCCTAACAGAAAATGCATCTACTTCTAGTTATATGTCTCCATCTGATTTTGTTTTTTTTAACTAAACAATTGGATTACGTTTCTCTAATGGATCCAGATATGTTTTTATTTTTTTAATTGGAATGCTCGTTCTTCGAATGGTAAAGAGGATGAGTTGTTCTACTTTATAAAAGCTATATACATATATCAGTTATTACCTAAAACTTATTTGAAGCCTGGATCCAAACTCAAAAAAAAAGATTTTGTTTATTGCAATGATCGACTGGATGGAGCATGTGGGAGAGTTGCAATCATCACTCATAGGCGCTTCAGCATAAACGTTTTTCGTCATTTGAAACGAAAAATTTTTTTTTATGAAAATCTTCTTGGCATAATTTATTAGCAAACTAACTTCAAACTTTTTCATAGACATTCACCGCCACAGAGAATAATCAAACTTTATAGAGATTGTTTTTGATCCCACCTTGTGATACTTTTTGTACGTCTCAGCTCAAACCTAAGCAAGGATCATAGACCAACGTCAGTACCACACCTTCACTTCTAGAGTGCTACGTAATTTGTGCCGTGTACTGCTTCGCTTTCATCTTGCTATAAGACAGGAAGAACCTCATTGTTCCTTTGTTGCACACTAATATTGTTGTCGTGAAAAATCAACACTGGAGGTGCTTCTTAGTTGCCAGTGCCACACTTTGGAACTCAGCGTTTTTTTTTCTATGTTTGACATTGCTTCAAAGTTGTTTGAGCTTGGGAAGCAACGCAGCAGCAGCAGTGCACAGTGTTTGTGAGCCCCAAATTCGTTATCGAAATTGTTTTGCGCTCGGAAAGTTGGTTTCAGAGGTACCGTAATTTCGGGTGAAATTATTCATTTTTCACGGTTTTTCTTGTTTGATTTCTATAATGTTGGCAATGCCAAACAACTGAATGCAGAAAAACAAGTACGAAGGGGAGCCTCATTGGCTCAAGTACCGACATTTTCTAACGAAAGTAATTTTAGTGTTCAAAAATATCATTAAAATAAAAAATCGGGTGTTGTCATTTCAGGGTGAAATTGATCACTTATCAATGCGATTATTGTTAGTTTTCAAAACAACTCTAAATAATAAATTTGAGCTCCCAGAATCCGAATATACTTGCTAAATTCTTAACAATACAATATTTATAGAAACAATGTATAATGAAATTTCAAGAATTACGCAGAAAACGCCTAAATGTATGCAATTTCCTAAGGGATTTCCTGATATCTAACAGAAATTCAATTATTTCAACCAAATGAGCGAAATGGTACGAGTTTTGGTTATGAAATCTTGTTTGGGGATATATCTTAAGTGTCCTCACAAACTTTCAGGATTATACCATGTTCAAATCCTTGTCTAGAACTAGAAGTTTATTGATGTTTGTTAATACTGCACCGTACATGATTTTGATACTTTACATTTTTTTCATAGAAATACACATTCTTTAACGTAAAAAACTTCACTACGCACAGTTTGACAATATGTACTTACGACAAAAAATGTTCATTCACTGCATGTTAAATTGATATATGTGCTCCATTAGGAAGAAATAAAATTGAGTGACGCGGTGATCAATTTCACCCTACTGATCAATTTCACCCGAATTTACGGTATGATGTCTTTAGTAAAGTTCTTCGGGATGTGGATACTCTTGTTGAGAGAGTATCATTTTTGTGTTTTTGTTTCATGAATGCCTGTAGCAGTCAAACAGATTAAAACTTTTTTTTTACAAAAGGGCAGATACGACAATTTTTTCTTACGGCAAAGTTGTAGATAATTAGAAAATGGAACAAAATGCTCATAATACGGCAAGTCCCACTGGCTATATGACTTTCAGATAAGCTGCAGAATTTCAAATTATATCAACAATATGATACAAATATGAAGATGGCCAAGCCCATTGTTCAGACTTAAGTATGAAGATAACTCAAAAATTAACGGCTATTAGATGATTCAATTAGATGATAGATATTATTGTTGGGGTTGGCTTGCTTAGAAAGTTAATATCCAACGTTGTTTTTTCTGCTTTTCTTGGGTTAGGACACGAGTATTTCTCCCCCATGTCCTGGCTCTAAAGCCTAGGCTTAAGCGCCACAGAAATGATAATAGCTTTAAAAGGGTCTCTACATCCGGAAAAACTTATCGATAAACCCAATTTTCATTACAAATTTAGGGCTCAGGAAGCACTGTGCAGTGGTCCGACTTCGACAGAATTCGTGGAATGTCCCTAAAGAAAGTGTAAACCGAAGCTCTTCGCCTCATGCCACGCCTGCGGCAGTTAAGTCGTACAAGTTGTACATGCAGTTCTTCTTCCATAGTTTCAGTTTTTCAAAGCTTTCGTCCGATGGAAAGGTGAACGCCGGTAAAACGCAATACAACCCAACCGGATGCCTTACAAGAGAGAGAGGCAGCAAGTGGAAAATCGAGAAAAATCGCGTAAAAGTTGAAGGAAGTTGTTGTGGTGTTTTTTTTCTGATCTTTAGTTTCTTGGAGCGATTAGAGTGAAGGAAAAAAGTGTAGTGGTCGAGCTCGTGTAAGACATTACCGCGCGTGCACCGCATTACAGCATCTGAGTGATCAACAAAGTGGTGTGCTTTGCTTGTTGGGAAAACTATTTCCTTACCATCGATTTGTGAAGTGCAGAAGAAGAAGAAGATAACCACCCCGGCCCACCTTGCCGGCGGTGGGCCTATGAGTCTCACCGGAAACGGCGCGTTTATCTAAGAAGTGGAGAAAATTGACGACGCATCGCCTAAAGAAGAGGCAGGCACCACACCGACCACCGTAGGGAAAAGCGCCAAACTGTTGTTCTGCGGTTGTTATATTTTCGAACGGGGTGCCAAAGATAGCAGTACGGAAGGTCTCAGGAGTGCCCTAGCCCGTCTCCGCAGATCGGGCCCACTCCCTAACCCTTCCAGTCCTGAAAATGTAAGTATTGCTCTCCACTTCACATTCTCTGAATTCTTCAATCAAAAGCAATTCGACTCGATAGCAATTTGGAAACAATTCTCATCTGGATTCTTGAGCATATTGAATGCTTCTGCACAAGCTGTAAGCTTCAATCGGTACGTTCGATATAACATATTCTTGCGGATATTACATTCATCCCTTGCCGTCCCTATTTTACCAACAGTCTCCAAATACGTCTAGAAAACCGATCAAAATCATCATATGTTGGCATAAGCATAGAGTATTACGAAAATCGTACGGAACCATTGGCGTAGGAATGAAGGGGGGCAGACCCCTGGAATTTTCCTTCAATTCCAAATACGAAAATGAAAAAATGTAATAGTCTATTGATGCAGAACAATGTCATATGTCAAGTTTTATACTAAATATTTAAAAAAGTGAGGGTATATTCTCTGATTTTAGTCGACTTGCCAGCAAGCGCAAGGCTGGATCATAGTTTGTTTTTATTTTTTATTGGTATAATTTAAACATTACATTCATTTCAAATATACAGGTTGATTTGTGTTAAGAACACTGTCATCCTAATTTGGTTAACTGAAAATTCACAAATAGTTTTGTTATACAGTTATTCATGAATCAATTATGAAACAATTGCAAGTTGTCATAATTGCTTTCTACTACAGAATCGTTATAGTAACTATTGGGCCCCCATTCAGAAAAAAATTTACACTATTGTACAGAACCTAGCATTTTCTAGCCAAAACCCTTCCCTAAGCGAACGACGACATTGCTCGACAAGAAGTATGCGCCTTCAGCACAAAATTCTCTTATCGAACCGCTTCAATGTGTGTGGTATATGGAAAAATCGGTAGCTAACCCCATCCCTCCAGTAGCCCAGATGCGAAATTGAGTTCATGAAAGTCGTTTTGAATAAATCAGAAGCCAGACGGTTGGCCGCCAGTTGAAATCGAAAAACAGCCAATCCAAAACACCAAAGGGGAAAAACAGCTGAGGCAGGGAATCAAGACCCGAAGATCGATGCGAAAACATCTGCGCTTTCCTCCCCTGAGTGTCTCCAGCTCGAAACGCCAACTAATACATATCGAATAAATCAAATAACATTTAAAAATCGAAAAAAATAAGAATAACTTATGATCTTGCCATAAAAGCCATGGGTTATCGAGTGCGTAGCTTGTTGTTACTGAGCAAACGAATGAATTAACTCGTTATTCGTTATTTATCAACGTTACGATGAAGAGAAGATCCTCATCTATCTCCTAGTTGTGATAGATTTTATCTTGGTCCATTCGTTTGCTTAAAACAACGAACCACACACTCGGTAGTCGTTTTAGGGCAAGATCATAAGTTATGAAAGAAATGCACCGTTTTCAAATTATAATTTTGCAAATAATTAAAATCCTTTTATTTGATAGGTCATTTTCAAAACGTAGTCTAGGAAATTGAGCAAACTTTTGATGGGAAATGTCATATCGTATGGAAACTGAAACATGCGCAAAATTTCAGCAAGATTGAAGGCAATCGATCTGAAAAAGCCATTTTCATTTGCGTTTCGAGCTGGAAACGCTCTCCTGTGATGTGTGGCTGGCAAACTACGGGAAGATTGATTCGATCTGAATCGTGTCACACAGATGAAGGATGATGTGTTTTGCTCTCGATTCAGTTGCTGGAGTTGCCTCCCCCTTGAAAGGGGGTACATGAAATAGCGTTACGCTTCAGTGGCACACTTTGGGATGCATTGGAGTTATAGGATGCGTGGGGAAAATACACTCAAATTGGATTTGGAAGGATTGGAACTTTATTTGGACGGTAGGGAACGAACACTTGATGCTAGTTGCTTTGAAAGAATATCAACTGAAAGGAATCGGATTTTGGGAATTCAATCCCCGAATACCATTTTCCATACCATACCCAAATATTATTGCCATGAAAATTCCAAAATGAGGGTTCGATGAATGAACACCAAATATATTTTATGGAATATTAAGTTGAGATTAAGCATGTCTTCTCTTGTTCGTTGGAGGTTATTGTCGATCATATTGTCTCTTACACATATGACAAAGAGAATCTAAGGCTCCGGGAATGGGAAACTTCTCCTCAGTAGGACGAAGTGTATATACTTTATCTATGGACCGATGCATGAGTTCATTATCTGACGTTTGAGCGGAGCCGTGTTATTTATGTGACCATGGCAACGTGTAAATACGGCACCGCTCAAACGTAAGTTTAGTGAACTCATGCATTGGTCCATAGAAACTAGTGAATTTGGCTCCACTCAAACGTCAAATTAGTGAACCCATGCATAGATCCATTGATTTTGATTTGAATTCATGCTCTTGTTATTAAAGATTTATCCTTCTTTTAATTGTCAGCTATTGTTTAAAGCCATATGAGAATCAAAATACGTGTGCATTCGATTTTGAGAATGTAGCTGTGACAATAAAACATTTTCAATCTGATGGTAATGCTGATATTGATACTTTTTTTCACATGGGACAATGGATCATTAAAATAACTAAAACGGCCGCTATGGAAAGCATAGATAGCGCCACCGTAGCCTTGTGTGTTTGACAGAACAGCAATGCTGTTACAATGTTAAATCCCATATACAGTGGCGCCTTTGTTTTGATGCGGTGAGCACTGGCAAAAACTACCTTCAATGATCCATTATGCGAATAGGGGCAGTATGGACGATCGCATCCTGGAAAGAACATTCAAAATGCATCAATGATTTTTTGTAGAAGTGTTGCATTCAAGGAACTGGTTTTCGGGGTAATTTACCATTCGGGGTATTGTGTCTTACGGGATAATGGTTTTCGGGGAGATGGTATTCGGGGAAGTGTTATAGGATCTTCTGCAGGCATAACTGGATATATGGAGTGAAACATAGTAGCCATGATTTTTATGTGTGATATCTTTCGCAGATTCAGCAATGTTGCCTGTTCAGAAGTTATTTGAGCACTGTTGAATAATTTACGATTGGGTATAAATCAATAACTAATTACTGAGACGTCCGATTTGAAAACGGTCTTCGGCAAAGTTGTAGGTAATGAATGTATCTCACTGAATCAATGTAGCTCAAATCCCCAAGAGCACATCGACAAACACTACGACCGATTGAATGAATTGATTACTTTTCCCATAGTAATTTCCATATAAACTTTGAAGGGCTTGTGCAATTTCAGTTTTCATCCGAATGAGTTCAAATTTTAGGAGGTCACTTAGAATTTGTAGAGCAAAAAGGATTTTTTGAACCACTCTAATAGAGCATACATCAGAGTGTTCGTGTCTATACGGAAGTCAGTAGAATCCCTGTTCCAATTTAAGTACCAAACGCTTAAGACCAGAAACACATGTTTCTTCAATTTTCAAGTGGTTTTCGTTGGTTTAAGAAAAAACAATTTTTTTTTTTAATTTTCAGATTTTGTCACACCTTTAAGTTTAAAC
This sequence comes from Aedes aegypti, assembly GCF_002204515.2. NCBI lineage: Eukaryota > Metazoa > Arthropoda > Insecta > Diptera > Culicidae > Aedes > Aedes aegypti. The sequence continues at coordinate 27,092,317 of NC_035108.1, read as the reverse complement.
TCACATTTTGGGTATATTTATTTTCGTGTCCCTTCCGAAAGGGACAACTCTAGTATTCTTACTTTTCAAAAAGTAAAATCCCAGTGAAAATTTTCGGCGAAGTGAACGTCAAAATTCAAATTTAGACCAAATTTTAAATTTGAAGTTTGAATATGATAAAGCCGTTGCAAAAATACGAGCAAAGACATGCTTTGTCGTGTTATTGAATAAAATGAAGATTTTGTCAAAACATTTAGGAACCTATTGAAGTAAAAACGTCAACGAAAATCAAGATTTTAGAAAACCACGCCTAAAATTTAAAACTAAGGTCAGCGCAGGCAATCATCAGATTCGTCACAGTGCAATGACGAAATAATAAAGACATCGTCATCCAGTATAATCACTCTTGCAGGTCGTCGCCTCGTCATCGACGAAAGAATGCACGACTCACTACCAATCTGAACATCAGAATCGGAGTTGCTCATTGTTTCGAATAATAATGCTATCCAAACAATGGTTTGAAAATTTATGACAATGGACCTTTGCACGAGTTCACTAATTTGACGTTCAAGCGGTGCCAAGTTCACTAGTTGCCATAGTCACGTAAATAACACGGCACCGCTCAAACGTCAAATGGTGAAGTCGTGCATCGGTCCATTGCTCAGTATAACCTACTATGATCAGAATATTTCAAACATGGCTACGGACAACCATGTGCAGATTATTTTCAAGGCTGCTCGTCTGAAGTCACAGTCAACTTTGAATTTCGCTCAAGACAATTTTATCAGTCGATTTTTTACCGCTATCGCTCAAACTTTAAGTCAAACGGTACAACTCGAAAGAACAGCCTATAACTCAAAGAAGGGAAAATCATTGATTAAAACTTTTACACTGGCATTATACAACCTCCAAAAAACAGCCGATGATTGAAAGAATAAAAAAATCACTATTAGGAATAGTAGTAGCTATTACGTCGACAACTTTTTTAAGTAGATGAAAAAAAAAACGAATTTAGTACCATACCATTTAATTCCACTATAGTTTGTATCTTTTGACAGATACGCGTATTTCGACTTCAACTTGTAAGGCCGTCTTCAGTGTCGCGTACTATAGACTCGACTTGTTTTTTAAAACTACTGTCATTCGGGGTAATGTGTACAGCTAAAACTATGTTGTAAATTTAAGTTTATTTTCATGCACATACAGGTATGTTCCGTTTTTATCACGTTCCGATTTTGTCACGCTCCGATTTTGTCACGTTCCGATTTCGTCAACAAATTATTCCGTTTTTATCAACACAAATTTTTTTTTTAAATTCTCAAAATGTTTCGAATATAAACTAAATACTTATTTTGAAGCAATTTTAAATGCTTCTTAATAGCCACAGAGTTGAATTTTCGTCATTTTGTTAATATTGAGCATCTACGATACATGGTAGATGTCAAGTTATATACGATTAAATAAGGTTTGTCTTCTTCTTATGCAATTATTCAATTTGAGTTTTCAAACGTAGCATGTTCTGTTGGATAAGATTGGCCCATCTTTCAACAAACGAGAGTTGCTCTGGCCACGTCCTAGCAACAACGTACTTAAAAGAGTTGAACAGACCCTTTGCTTATATAATATGGCTTAAAAGAATTTTCTATGTAATATGATAGACATATATACTCCCCCTATGGTATGAATTTTTGTATGAAAATAAAAAATAATTTGTATGGCACTTAAGATACCTCAAATCCCCCGCCTCCCCCTATTACCGCTTACATGATTAATGGACGATCCCATACATGTTCAGCTCTTTTTGATAAGGGATGCACTTGTGAATGAACTCAACGGCAAGAGGTATGATCAAGTTTATTTTATTCTTAATAAGACTGTCGACCTTGTCATAGTTTGGACATTAACTTCTATCTCTCAAACTCGATAGCATTGCACAAATTAAAGCAAACAGCAATTGATTAGAGCCTGTTCCAAGGGGTAGGGGAAGAGGTCCAGCAAAACTAAGCAATTTGTAGAATACTTGTTTTTGATTAATTATGATTCGTGGTTTATGGCTAATGAGCCGAGTGGAAGTTTGACAACTATCGAAAAACTAAACATTACATATGCTTTGCATTTGTCCATTTAATCCAATTGCAAAGTATATGAAATGTTTAGTTTTTCAGTAGTTGTCAATCTGTAGAAGATTTTGTTGCCAGAACGGACTGATAGACTTACATGATTATTTCACTCTTGCATTGGTCAAATGTTCTGACGTGTTTGAGTGAAGGAAACGATTTGGAAAATTATCTGTAATAACTGTGTTGGTTTTCCAGTGACAGTTGGTGACAGGTTACCTTAACTTTTGGGAGCTCGTAATCTAAGCCAGCAGTCTCCTCTCTCTCATTTATTTAATATTATTTGAACTCAACAAAAAACTACAACTTAAGTTAGTTTATTGCCAGTCTATTTGTGATCTTACGTACAGTTCTAAACGCAATGATAGCGGAACGGCAACGGAAAGCGGAACCGGTTCACCACCATGAATCACACCATCTCAACTGAGCTGTCAACAAACGAAAGTGAACCAAGTCTGGGTCGACAAGCATGCTACAGTTCATGCTGGCGAACTGGTTCCGCTTTCCGTTGTCGTTCCGCTATCATTGCGTTTGGGTCTTAAAGCTAGAAGGCGATGGTGGTGCTGTTCTAGATTGTCGAAGTTGGTAGTAATAACTTTAAAAGAAAGATCACCACAATCATTTTAATGTTATAAATTTGGCAATTCAAAGCTCAGGAAACCGTACACACTCTTAAAAATAATGAAAATTACTGTGGACGTAATTCTGGTTATGACTGAATGATACATGATGTAAGTGATGGAACGACACAAAAACGTGTCCTTGAAGATGTGTTGAACAAAAAATGTAATTTTACATGTTAGAGGACACGAAAACAATGGGACTGTTATCGATATTTCCCGAATCAGACACTAATGTAATTTCAATCCGACACAAATTTACGTCATTTGGCTCGCTTCTTTTATGTGCATCCAAAAAGACATAAATCACAACATTTTTTGGTACTGTGCAGAAAGAAAAATCCATGTAAATTTCAGCGTAAAATAATGCATATAAAGGGAATGCCAGATTTGTCGCAAATTTACATGACACATCGTGTAAAATTACACCAACATCATATAAATGTATGCCAATTGTCACGAAATCGGTTAGAGTCCATACTAGATTACACGATATCTAGCGGAAACTTACATGATGTTATTGTAATTTTACACGATGTGACGTGTAAATTTGCGACATTTCTGGCATTCCCTTCATGTGCATGATTTTGCGCTGAAATTTACATGGATTTTTCTTTCTGTGTAAGTATTTATTTCAATTGCAAAACTTTCGCAACATAACTCCACATTTAATCATCAATCGGTTGTGACCAAAAATGCAAAAAAATTTACCGTAAAATGGGGTGAAGTTGATCACTTTTGAGAGATTCTGTTCTATAATTCCAAGTAGGATGCATGTATTATCATCCAAATATTTTTTGAATCTGTACTGAATGGATGTGTATCGAATTATACAAACGGAATTTTGACAAAATCTTATCGTAATAACAGAAACATTTTTCAGAATTGGAGTTCTTGATTCCGGGGTGATGTTGATCAGTTACTGCGATAGGTTTCATAAATTAAAGAGATATGTTATTCACTAAATTTGAGTTCACAAAATCCGAATCAAAACTCGAAAAATCGAATTTTTTTGATAAATCGGTCAAATTTAGAATTAAATGTTGTTAATTGCAGAATACATCACATTAAACGCCTAAAGATATGCAATTTTCTTCGAAATTAGTAACTTGCTCACTAAAAGAACATGGTTTTTCTCTGAAAATTGATTTTAATCCTCAATGCTAATTAAAAACTGGATTCACTGAACATATCTGGAATGTATGAAACAGTTTATTTAAATGGTGTCTTTATACAGTTCATAAAACATTTCCTAAAAATTCGGTTTTCCATGGTATAATTATCTTCAATGTCAAACCAAATTTAGGAATATCAAGCGCAGCTATCAGGTAGAGCGACATCACATAAATTGTGATATTTGAAATCTGATCATAGCTCTCTTGACAGTTTATACATGAGGGTACGGGAATGATCAACTTCTCCCCACTGATCATCTACACCCCGAATTACGGTACCTTGGCAAAAAAGCGGCAGTGTATATAAGAACACTAAGATGAGAAGAAGGCTCTTTCACAGTTGGGATGTAATGCAATAAAGAAGAAGAATAAGATGGATGAGGATGAACAGTAGAAAAAGAAGTTGTTTCTTGTTTGATCTTTCTTTATAAAAATGATCAGCTTGCCTCACTTCTTTGTAGTTATTTTTACAAATATGGTGTACCTTGTGATGCATAGGACATTTATGTGATTATCGTTTCAATATTCTATATTACTTTTATTGAAATTCTAACTAAAAAAAAACTGATACTATTAATGATTTATATCAAAATCATATTGATTGATAGGAATCTGCAATCAACTTTCATTACGAGCCTATAATAATAAACAATCTAAATGGTCGTCACAGCTCTTAAACGTCAATACTGTGCATTAATATGATGAAAATGTGTATTATCCTGACAAAACTGCAATTCTCATTTCAAATTTGTAAAATATTTTGTCTAAGAAAATTATTCCGTTTTTGTCACGGTTCCGTTTTAGTCAACTGAAAATCGCCGATCGTGTTGATAAAAACGGAACATACCTGTATTTGGAGCATCAAAATAAACTGAAATGTCAACGATAAATCGTTTATTTTTTAATCAAATGCACTTTAAATTTACACGATCATGTAGCATTCAAGCATCTTAAGTTGCAAATTAAACGAAATGCCGTAACAATAGATGAATTTGGTTCATTTTTACCCTATGCCTCAGTTTACACTACATTGGAATATAAATATTTTTATCTGTGTGGCATTCGGGGTAATGGATTTCGGGGTACTGGTTTGCGGGGAGATGGTTATAGGACCGCACTTCTTTTTCTGAGATCACACGATGGTCCTACGATTTTCTGGTCGGATTTGGCCTCGTGCCATTGCTCGTAAGAGGTTTTATAGTGGTACAAGGCTAAGGAGGTCAATTTCGTTGCGAAGCATCTCAACCCCCCGAACGCAACGGAACTGCGGCCAATTGGGTCCTGAAATTTGAAATGAATTCTTGTTTTTGTTTGATAATACGAAAGAACATGTTCTTCCAACTTAGGCTGACCATAAGCTAACGAAATAAAAACGGGACAAATGAGAAACAAATACGGGATATTCTTAAAAGACTCATAGGCATTGAAGATACGAGCGAGCACTGTGAGCGCGATCCTGCAATGATCATAGTACCCACCCTCTGTGAGCGAACTATGCTGCTCGCTCAAACTTCAATGAATGATCACGGAAGTTCGTTGCCATGATAAACAATGACCTGGAGCTTCCGCATAATTAAATCGAAGTGTGCTTCTTCAAATTACAATCTGAGTTGACCTGGCATCAGATGCATGAAAAACAATAAACGTTCAAAATGTCATGCAAATTCGTGCGTTGCTCAAGGGAAGTGATGCTGAAAGCTGCCACTGCAGGCAGATATTTTAAGAAGTGGTTTTAATCATACAGTCTTGACCTACCAATTTTTTTAAATTTTGTGTGTCCATTGTAGGTCATGCAAACGCAGTTTCTAATATTATGAAGCTTGGCGATCCTGTTGCAGGGGAAAAACCACCAGAAAAACCCGCAGCGTTTCGATAGTATCAGAGGAGCGCTATTTTTTGTCTACATAACCGTTTGAATGGTTTAATAAAAAAAAAATAACTTAACGTGTGTTTTATGTTTTATTTAATCTGATCAATTTCTAAATTTTATCTTTCACATAGTAAATTGACGTATCCGATCGATCCTAGACAAAAAATAACTTTTCGGCCCCCTTTTCAATTTAGGATCCATTTTTTGGGAGATTCCTTATTACCAAATTATTTTCGTTTAACAAAATATCGGGAAGATGAACAAACAATTACAAGGACTGCATTATTTTACTCCAAAATACAATTACCATTCGATACTTTCAAATTAGCCAAAAAGAAGCAATTTTCCAATAAGATCAGTTATTTTTTATTGATGAGCGGCAACGATCACATGCAGCTCTGAAGATGAACGTCAAAGTTCACCGATCGGTGTTGCTCACGGCCTACCACTGTAATGAGCATCAAGTTAGCATGAAATCGTCTGATTTTAGCTCATGAGCTGAACTTTTTCAATGCCTACATAGACATAGACATGTCATAGACTACCTACATAGAGACCTTCGTTAGCTTAAGGATAACGATCGCGGCTGCAAAGTAAAGCTTTGTTGAAGGTGTCTGGGTTCGATTTCTAGTTGATCCAGGGTCTTATTATAATAGAGCTTTCCTTGATTGCCGATGGCATAGAGTATCTTCGTACCTGCCACACTGCATGCTCTGTTTCAGTAGGTATATGATGCCACGAAATATTGGGACCGGGCTTTAGGACCAAGGATGGAAATCTAGTGATCATGACAAAATCCACGATGCATCGCGGTTGTTCTTTATCGTGTGATCATAGCAACAACGATTAACCTTTTGTCGTTAAGATATCACAACAAACTACGCTCCGCGATTAGTGCATCGTTCTGCGTGTGGACTAGCGATTAAGTGTTCGCGAATCATAGTTTTATCGTTCTGAGAATTGTTCCATTGTTATCTATTGATTTCCCTTCGGATATATTGATTGTGATTCTAAAATCATTCGGGCATGGTTTTATCGAAAAATAATAGCGCGAATGCGCCATGATTCAAATTGGTCGCTACCTGTAACAACATCCGATAAACTCTTTGTCCCACGACAAACATTGCATCGGATGCTCCTTATGTCGGTACAATGCGCGCGTGGTGAGGTTTTCAAATCATGCTGCTGCAAGAGCGACGGCTCTCTTGGACCGTTCGAATACCGTGTTGTTTGTGGCTAGAGACGATTTTTTTTCCATCCTTTTGTTTCCTAAATTAGCACCCTAATGAAAGTACTGGGCCATCATTAAGCAAGCACTTCGGAAGCATCCTAAGGAAGTGAAATCGGAGGAAAACATGAAGAAAAAAATTGACTGCCACGCCAAAAAAAGTGGGTCCAAGTGTTGTACAAGACCTTATGAGTAGTTAGAAGGGAAAAGTTCGTAAATTTGGATATGGAATTGAAATCGAATTAAACAAACATGCGAAAATATTCATAACATGTTTTATTTTACTCACTGAAGTTTAAAGATGATTGGTTGAACGTGCGAATTTTGGCAAATATTTGTGTGTGCCGCAATTTAATTCCGTACACCCTTTATTCCAGAAGAAATCTCTCATATAAACCTTTTCATGAAGAACGTAAAGAGCAGTCGCGTAAGGGTCTCTGGAACCTGATACCAACCCCACTGCAGTGATCATATCCGAGACAACTAAAGAATGTTCGTGTAAAAAATCAGCTTTTGCGTCATGCGATGCTTGTACGTGCAAAGATTCCATATAAGCTGCAATAAAACTAGAGAAAAAAAAAACAAATACGTGCAAAGTAAGGTGGTTCCAACCATTTATGTACATGATGATTGTTTCTATTTTATAAAATATAGCTGCAAAAGTCTTGACATAGGTTGAGGCAACTCATTATGTTACAATTCAAATTTGGTTGAACCTTGACCATGAAATCTTCACAAAATATTCCAAGAAAGATTTCGAAGAGACCCTCGGTCCGAAATTACAATATTCTAAGTAGGATTCGAGAAATTCCATTCCAATCGCTGAAAATCTCAGAACCCTCTCTCGAGGGAGACGCGTAAACTCTGGCCTTGAATCGAAATTTAGACAAATTTACTGCAATTTGTAAATATGAAGTTAAATATATTCAAGCCAAACTTAAGTTACATTTTTTACATTAATTACACGATTCATTAGAATTAAACTAAAATCCTTTTTATCATCGCGTTTTAGTGTTTAAATTATCCTTAATGCCGATTTCTCGTGAAACGCAAAATCTGTGTTGTAACAACAATGTTCAAGCACCCAAAATTGTAGATCCCTTATGCTGAGAATTGCACACATGACACATATGCAACAACAATTACATGCGGCGAGCCCGCCCCAAACAGCTTCCGCGGTTGCTACGAAAGCCTGTCACAATGGATCGAAGATGTTTTCAATGCCCTCAATACCCAATCTATCATAAACCCATCCGACCGAGGAAGCATCGAGGAAAATACTTGTTCATTGTACTTTGTGTCTGGTAGCATCCTGTGTTATTCTCTATTTACGACGTATGTAAATTTAGGTTTAATTTAATACAATTTGCATCTCTTCCGTTCGGTACCCGCATGCAGAGTGCAGAACACACGTACAGAGGAGTTCACATCCTGCCAGTGTCTGGGGTCCAAACCGCCGAAGAGAAACGACGGGAAGCAAGATAAATGGTGTAGTTACGATGCAAAGACTTCTTGAGTACAATAAGGACTAAATATATACCGATCTAGAGAGATAAACATGCAAGAAGGGCTCGTGTGTAAGGGCTTCCAATGGGCGCCCTATTCTGCTCGCGCTCACAGGAGACATCTCCTTCTGACGGGTGCTTTTCTTCATTAATTTGAAAATGAACCGGGGGGAATGGGAGGCAAAGTTCATTTTCCCAAGGAAAACGTTAAGTCGTATAACCGGCTCCTGCTGCCTTTCAGTATACCCGCAGTCGGTTCCCTTCATCAAATCCGGCTGAATGTCCCGCGTTGCGAACGACAAACGAAGTGCCATCGAAGTGCATGCGACGTTCTTCACGGCTGCAACAGTCAATAATCATATGTGGGAGTGTAGACTATTGCTATGGCGAAAAGACATCACACGGTACTTCGCGGATCGTTATTATCAGAAAAAAAAATCTCCAAACTGTCTGCAAAATTTTAAAATAATCTTAGGTTCCGTTTTCATATTACGCTTTAAGCCTATAAGTTCACATTTTTTAAAAGAAAAACGGAGATGTATACACGTTGTTCTCGCTAGGATCGCATTTATACTGATTTTGTGTTCCTTTAACTTTAAGGGACCACTTCAATATCGAGATATGAAGAGTTGACTGTAGCATAACATATATGTTATAGTTTTCAAATATCGCCAAGTTTTTTAATGATTCATTGCTAAGGTCGGACAAATAATTTAAGTGTAATCTGCTAGTGAACACATGATGGAGATTTTATTTCGATTAATAACGATCTGAAAAGCACCATGAAATCTACTTACCGTACGAAAAGATGCGACGTTTGTCCCATCGAAGCCGTGCAGTGGATGTAAGGTGTGGTAATAGTGGCGGAGCCATTAGTCGGGCTTGTACGGAGGTTGCAGCGGTTGTTCATGCGCGCCACCTTCACTAATCCGTCCATCGTCTGCTGGATGCGATACCCGTTCAGGTGGAAGATCTCCGTCCCGTCATCGTTGAGCCAAAAGTTTGCACTCTGAGCAATCTGATTGGCTTCCGGATAGAATTGGGTTCCGATGCGGGTGCCGCTGCACGACGGAAGACGAAGGAAATTGAGATTTGATTAAGATTAGAACTCTTTAGGGAGCAAGAGTGGGTTGAATATCTTGTACTTACTTGTAGAACACCGGGCTGATGTAATCAGTGTTCAAATCAATGTTGATCATGTCGGAAGTGGTACGGGTGCCGGCTGCATCAACAAGGTAAATCAGAGCACATCCCTCGCTGGTGAGACTGATTCCCTTCTGCCACATTTTTGCGTAGCGACTGCAATCACAAGAAATGTTATTTCGTTCAGAGAGAAGCCTATTAAAATTTTCCTGGGTTAGGAAACATTGTATGAATTTGATTAATTTTTATCTCAATGATGACGGTCTTTTACAATTGTAAAGATGATTTTGGTTAGACATTTGTTCACTCTTCCCAAACAGCTAAAGTACTTGTGATTTCATTTTCCATCAAAATCATCAATATTATCCCATTATTATTAGAAGCAGAGTTTTTTTTTTCTTCCAGTTGGTACGCAAACCTTCTTACGACTTGGTTGGCATGTGTTTGAAAATCTCTTCATGTTTTAGGTGAACAGAAATTGTGTTGTGCGTGCAAGCCATACATATTGATCAAATGCAAAGTAAACTACCATGCGCCTCCATCGAATAATCAAACGACCCAACCGCTGATTAAGATGGCTACAAACGTCACGATAGACTAACAAAATCATAACAACCAACAAAAAAAAAATGTACTCACACATACGAATTCTTCCGTCTTCCGTCGTACGCCACGATGTCCACACGGGAACCGTTCTGGAAAACGATCCCGTTCGGATGGTTCAGCGCCGCCGAAGTTCCCGTGCTGGACAGGGCCATCGTGATGCGCTCCTGATTGTTCACCAGCTTGATCGAACGGTCAATTGTCATCTCGATGACCACGGCGTCGCGCATTCGCAACTGAATGACACCGTTGGGAAGCACCACTGGTCCGAATTGGCGCACCGGTTCGTAGGACAAGTGCGGTGATGACGCATACTGGCGCTTCAGTTGATGCTGCTGTAATTGCTGGTAATTTTGCTGTTGTTGTTGCTGCTGGTAATACTGGAAAAGTTGACTCGGTGTGGTCTGCGGATTGAGAAAGATATGTAAGCTAGGCTTCGAAATGGGTTAAGGTACACAAATTATGTCACGCTAAATTTCAACTTTTTCGACCCCCTTCGCATTGTCACGTTTTTTGTATGAGTCCTCCAGAAAATTTGTAAAACTTGTCACATTTGGCTTGACCCCCCCCCCCCCTTCCCCCCTTTGGAGCGTTACATAATTTGTGCATGACTCCTAAGGGTAAACTGTCCAGAACTTTATAGGGTAAAATGAGACAATACTGGTCTAAAACGGGACATTTTTTACTTATGCACTTTTTCTTCCCTTGAGCAGTAGCTGCAGTATGCTGCAGAGCTAGAAAGATCCCGGAAAATAATTGGGTTAGGTTATGCTCAAATATTATTCTTTTCAAGTCTTGCATCATACCTACTGCTCATAGCTTACGTAAGCGCCACATCGTTCAAATGCACTTTTAACGACCAATATGTTAAAAATAAGATGCGCTATGATATATCCGAAAACGGTAATAGATTCAGGAACCCTTTATTAAGTAATTTTTTTGGTGCTTAAGACATAAACATGTTCTGCAGTGTTATGTTCATTTTGTCTCATCAAAATGTATTACATTCAAACCTCAATGAGTCGATATCTGAAGGGACCATTGACTCATGGAAATAGCAAGTCATGAAACAGAATTGTTTTGGAAACCTGCTTGACGGAACCATCATAGTAACCACGAAATTTTTTGGGTATAGTAACCACGATCTTTTGGGCAAATGTCAATTCCTATCTGAATTCTTGCACGTTTCATTCATTTAATTAAAAAGAGAATGCTATACTTTTTTAAAATATCGGGGCCCAGATAGCCGTAGCGATAAACGCGCAGCTATTCAGCAAGACCAAGCTGAGGGTCGTGGGTTCGAATCCCACCGGTCGAGAATTTTTTCGGGTTGGAAATTTTCTCGACTTCCCAGGGCATAGATTATCTTCGTACCTGCCACACGATATACGCATGCAAAAATGGTCATTGGCACAGTAAGCTCTCAGTTAATAACTGTGAAAGTGCTCGTAAGAACGCTAAGCTGAGAAGCAGGTTCTGTCCCAGTAGGGACATAATGCCAGAAAGAAGAAGAAGATACTTTTTAAACATCAGGGTTATATTCAAAACTGGAGATATTTTTCAAGAAAATTAACACAATTTCTACAGCCAACCCTCCATGAGTCGATAGGATTAAAGGGACCATCGACTTATGAAAATATCAAGTCATGGAACAGCAATGCTATGGAAAGCTGCTTAAGGGGACCATCATAGTAAATTTCTCTCAATAAGTCATGTTTTATTTATTTTAGCATTGAAGGAGCACATGCGATAAAGTTAACATCGAATATGGATAGATTTGAAACAAAAAGATTTCATGAACAATTTTCAAACTTTCGATAAAAAACCTACTATACAAACTAGCAACACGGCCGGGCTACCAACAAAGTGCCCTGTTGCAATCCAATTGAACGATGTTTAAGTAGGCCTGTACCAAAACGACCAATGAAAAGTGGTCTTTTTTGACACGCAATTGGTTTCGTTTTTGTACTTTGACCTGACACGTCTTGTCTTAGGTTGCAACATAACATCCATATTTCTATGGTAAATCCTATCGAAGGCTTAGTCAATATTTTGTAAATTTTTGTGTAGTTCATTTGATTTTAACTGTTTCTGTGCGCCTTTTTGACTGCAGTCAATCTTTCTATATGAGCTGCCTTACTGTGCAAGAAACATAATTTTGATGAGTAATTTCCAAATAATTGCTAGGGCTTCAAAAATAAGCTGATTTTTAAGGATCATTAATTTAAAAAAAAAAATCAGTTTTGTTCTGTTTCGAAGTCTGGTCATCATTTGGTTCTATATTAGGTAAATTTCTACAAAAAACATTTCAGTAAGATATCTACATATTTTTTTAAGTCTCTTCATTGACTACTCCATCCTTTTTTTCTGGGATTCCTATAAAAATTTCTCCATGGATTCCTCCGAGGATTTCTCCAGAAAAATCTCTTCAGGGTTTTTTTTTGTTGGGGATTTCTCTAAGGATTCCGCCAGTAAAATCTCTACATTGAATCTTTCTGGGATACCTCCAAGGATTCTCCAGGGATTTCAGAGATGCCTTCAGTAAGGTCGTAGACACAAATGTCAATTTGGACAGGAATTTCTCCAAGGATTGATTCAGACAGATTTCTACATACCGTTCTGATTCAAATTCCGGACAGCTTTTAATTCCGGACACTCAACTTTGTATGGGAAAGGTTTCACTTGAAATGTTTCAAAATTTCCCGTTCAAAAGTTCCCAACTTTCAGGCTTGTTTTAATAAACATTTTCCATAGCAAGCCATAAAAAAATATTAAACGCATTTAGTTTTGACGTTCTTCTAACGCCCTCAGGCGTTCAATGTGTAATTTTACTAGTTTAATTTTGGTTTTCGTGTGCTGTCCGGAATTCGAATCAAAATGACCGTAATTTGAAGCAAAAGTGAGTTTGCGTCCAGAATGAAAATCATGGAAAAAAAAACATTTTTTATTTTATTTTAGGCTATTTGAGCTGCGAAACCCAAATCTTCATTCACCATTCGAAAGTTAAGTGCGTTTGAAGCTTGATAATGCAGATGTATCATACATAAAGTGTTAATTTATGTGCTTTTTGCTCGGTTATACTTCACCGCGGCCTTAAGTGTCCGTAATATGAATCAAAACGGTAGTTTCCTCTAGAAATTGTTTCAAGGACAAGCAGGTAGAGAATCGACTGTATATTTTAATCAAATATGTTTTTTCTAAGCAGTTGCAAAAATGAAGACTGCGCAGCCAAAGATTTGATGGATTCCTTTAGGAATTCCTCCAGAGATTTGCTCGGGATTTTTTCCATACGTTAAATAGGCTCCTGCAAGAATTTCTTCAATGAGTCTTCCAGGAAATTAACCGGGGATTCCTCTTGGGATAGCTCTAAGATTTTCTTTTAGAGGTTTCTCTAGGGTGAACTGGCATGGTATCCGTCCAAGAACATAACCAGGGTTAAAAAAAACTACTTTCGCATTGGAGTTCTTGGAAAAATCTCTAAAATCATCGTGCTGGAAACCATAGAGGAATTCCTATACATTCTGATGAAGTCTCGTGAGGAATTTATGGGCAAATCTATGTAAGAATTCCTAGAAAAATCCTTGAAGGAATTATAGCAGGATGTTTTGGAGAGCCAGAACACATCTCTGGAGAAATTTTAAGAGGAATCCCTGTAGGAAACCTGGAAAACCTAGGAAAATTCTTAAATTAATTCATGAGGTGAGAGTAATATTTGGGATAATTCCTGAAAGAAACTCGAGAGGACTACCTGATTGAATTCTGGAGAAATCGCTGAAGAAATATCTCAAGTAACCCTTGTAAGATCGGTAGCCGATTGCAACAAGGCTAGAAATAACACTACGGATTGCCTGTTCCGGTGGTATAAATCCATCATACAGGTGGCCCCTAATTCATGGTGTCATGCGGCCAAAAGCATACCATGCCTAGGAATGAATGGTTAGGGGGGTCAAAAGAAACCTAACCGTGAACAATGCCTGTGGAGTACCGGGGCACCCTCCACAGTATTATGCCCTTACTGTGCTACCCGGAGCAATGGTGCAGTTGATCTTGTATTTCTCCGAAATAATCGGCTACTCATATTTAGCCTCAAATCAGAAACTTGATACGAGTGAGAGCATGTAAATGTAATATAAATCGAATAAAAATTATCCAGGTGAACCTTCATCATGCAAAGGGCGCATCAGCAGTGCTCAGCAGAAGGTTCACCAAGGAAAATATCAATGTGGGACTAATTCAAGAGCCCTGGTTAAATAATGGTAGGGTACTTGGTTGCCCTTCGAGCAGTTGTAGAGTTTTGTACGACGAAACTCAGTCCAAACCATGAACAGATATTCTTGTAAATAGGGAAGCAAAAGTTGTACCAATTACAGAATTTATCCGTAGAGACATTGTTGCGATCAAAGTAGAGGTGCCAACTATCCGTGGGAAAACGGAGGTATGTATTGCTTCTGCTTACTTTTCTGGAGATGTTGAAGATGTACCTCCATGCTCTGTTGTTCATTTTGTCAACTACTGTAAGAAAATTAATGCCCAATTTATAATAGGGTGCGATGCAAATGCCCATCATACAATTTGGAGCAGCACCGATATTAATAAAAGAGGAGAAGATCTTTTAAACTACATGTCGTCTAACAACATAGACATATGTATTAGAGGTGATTCTCCTACTTTTGTAAACTCTATCCGACAAGAGGTTCTTGATCTCACGATCTGTAGCAACTTGCTATCGGAGAAGATTGTGAACTGGCATGTTTCTGATGAAGAATCATTGTCAGATCATTAACAAATCCGGTTCGATTTTAAAGCTGGATCAGAAATAACAGAAAGTTAAAGAAACCCAAAGAAAAACAATTGGGATCTCTATCGTTTTCATTTAACGAATAAGAATTCGTATAACGGTGAACAGTTCACGACTGTTTCACAACTGGAAAACGCTTCTAATGGGATCATTGACCAAATGGTCTCATCTTATCATGCTAGCTGTCCTATTCAACAAAGGTCATCTAACAGGGATGTGCCTTGGTGGAATGACAAGCTGGCAGGATTGAGGAAGAAATCCAGGCGATTGTTCAATAGAGCAAAGACCACTTTAAATTGGGTTGAATACAAAAAAGCCCTAACAGAATACAACAGAGAACTAAGGCACGCCAAACGTAAGGACTGGAGACGGGTATGTGAAAGCATCAACAACGCTCCTGCAGCTGCAAGGCTGCACAAAGTCCTTTCAAAAGACCATTCAAGTGGTCTAGGTAGCCTTAAAAAAAACTCATTTCCCCGAACCGATCCCATATTCAGATGAAGAACAGGTCTCAGATGAGGCAAGACATGTATGGTCGATAAATGCCTATCAGAAAGCTTGTGAAATCTTCACGCCTTCGAGGGTCGAATGGGCATTGAGTTCTTTTCAGCCTTTTAAATCTGCCGGGAAAGATGATATTTTCCCAGGCTTACTGCAACAAGGAAAAGAGACGCTTTGTCCGCTCTTAACCGAAATATTCAAAGCAAGTGTTGCGCTTTCATGTATTCCAAAAGCGTGGCAAAAGGTTCGAGTTGTTTTCATTCCAAAAGCTGGAAGAAAGGATAAAACAACTCCCAAAGCCTTTAGACCTATAAGCCTTTCCTCTGTTCTTTTAAAGACAATGGAAAAAATAATTGATGGCTTTATCAAGTCAACAAGTTTAATAGAAATGCCTCTTTGTAAATACCAATTTGCGTATCAATCAGGTAAATCTACCATTACGGCGCTGCAGTCGCTGGTAAATAAAATCGAGAAATATATTGAAGCCAAATAAAGAGCCGTGGTTGCTTTTCTCGATATTTAAGGAGCATTCGATAATGCATCCTATAGCTCTATGAGTTCAGCCATGGAAGCAAGGGGCTTGGATAAATGAGTTATCGAATGGGTTATGACTATGCTCAAGGATCGCACAATTTCTGCTGATCTAGGAGGTGCGCAAATATCTATAAGATCTACGAAGGGATGTCCTCAAGGAGGAGTGTTATCGCCCTTACTGTGGTTTCTTGTAGTAGACGAACTCCTTAGAAATTTAATAGATCAAGGTTTTGAGGTAACTGGATATGCCGATGATGTGGCCATCTTGGTTCGTGGAAAGTTTGATAACACGATTTCCGATCGGTTGCAAACTGCGCTGAACATTACTCTCAAATGGTGTAGGAAAGAGGGGTTAAACGTAAACCCTTCAAAAACTATTATCGTGCCTTTTACCAGAAGGAAAAAGGTAAAGCTTATACAGCCTTCGTTGAATGCAGTTCAAATTCAATTTTCGGAAGAAGTTAAACACCTTGGGGTTACTTTGGATAAGAAATTGAACTGGAACTCTCATCTGAGCAAGGTCATAAGTAAGGGTACTAATGCCCTATGGGTCTGCAATAAAGCCCTAGGAAAAACTTGGGGACTGCGACCTAATATGGTAAACTGGATTTATTCAGCAATAGTCCGACCAAAAATTAGTTATGCTTCACTGGTATGGTGGCCCAAGACAAATGAGGTAACCGCTCAGAAGAAGCTGGTTAAGTTGCAAAGACTTGCTTGTATATCGATGACAGGGGCAATGAAAAGTACACCATCGGTTGCCTTAAATGCCCTTCTTAATATACTGCCTTTGCATCAATTCATTAAACTGCAAGCTGCAAAAAATGCCTTGCAGTTTATTCGTTATAATAAAATACTAGATGGTGATTTGATTGGTCACATGAAGATCATCAAGGAATTCAATTTGAATTCAGATATGAAATCAATAGAAGATTGGATGACAACGAAGACCAACTATGATGTTCCCTTTAAAGTGGTTAAACCAAGCCGCTATACTTGGGATTCTGGTGGGCCAAGTTTACGTCCAGGTTCTATTGTATTTTATACCGACGGGTCAAAGATGGACGACAATACTGGAGCTGGAGTTTTCGGCCCTGGTATCAGCAAGGTAATCGTCATGGGGCGCAATCCCACTGTGTTTCAAGCTGAAATACAAGCCATCATTGACTGTACAAATGTTTGTCTCAAAAGAAACTATAGGTTTGCAAAGATCTGTTGGCTTTGAATGCTCTAAAGGCATTCACATGTAGATCAAAGTTAGTGTGGGAATGCATTCTTTCTCTAAAGCAATTGGTCAGTAGGAACGAAGTTACATTGTACTGGGTGGCCGGCCATTGTGGAATTGAGGGGAATGAAATCGCCGACAATCTAGCAAGACAGGGTGCAGCTTCGAGCTATGTCGGCCCTGAACCGTTCTGAGGTGCTCCTGAGTGCACTCTCAGGATGAAACTGAATAATTGTGGAATGTCCATGATAGAATCCAATTGGAACGCCACGGATACATCCAAGCAAGCGAAAAGATTTATAAAACCCAGTCTAGCTAAAGCCCGGGCTATACTGAATCTTGATAAAGAAAATCTTAGGGTAATAACTGGCCTGATGACCGGTCACTGCCCAAGTAGGTATCATCTTAAAAAGATAGGAAAAATACAATCCTCTGAGTGTCATTTTTGTCAAGCTGAAAACGAAACTGCTGAGCATTTACTCTGAAACTGTGGAGCATTGCATGATCAAAGAATGTTAGCATTTGGAAAAGGGTTATTAGAGCCCTTGGAAATTTGGCAAGGTAGTCCTAATAGGATAATAGACTTTATAAAACGAGTTGTGCCCAGTTGGGACAGTGTGACACATCAACCAATGTCTATCATATCTCAATTGTGAAGCATGATGAGCACCAAATAGAATATGAGTCTAACCACAATATTCCTAAATAATGGAAGCAGTGGTTAAAAGGCTCTACAGATGAGGAAAAAAAACCTTGGAAGAAATTGAAAATCTCTTCAATAATTCCTGGAAAAGTTCCCTGAGGAATCCTTGAAGAAATTCATGGAAAAATCCCAGTAAAGTTTTCACTTTAAGAATCTATAAAGGAAGTACCGAAGGCATTCCAACAGAGATGTCTAGCGAAATCACTAGAAGAATGCCTGTAAAAATATCCCTGAAAAGAATCTTGGATTAATCCTTGGAGGAACTCCTGGAAAAATTCCTTAACAAATTGCTGGTGATATTTCTGGAATCATATCGAAACCGGTCTAGAGAATCTGGTAGCGCACAAAGTTCTTCTCGAAGAAATCTTTGGCAAATCCACTAGTAGAATCCCTGGAGATATTTCGAGTGGAATTCTTGAAGATACCGTTAAAGGTTTTCCTGGAGGACTTATACATAGAAAACATGAATTGACTTGCCGAATGATGCTGATTACTTATGCACCTTAGTGTATGTCGTATAGCAGGTTCGAAGACACTTTATACCCTGGTAAGTCGAGAACATTTTCAATCCAAAAAGATCCTCGACCGGATCCCCAACAGCTGCGTGTTTAAAGCTACGGATAAATGGGCCTCCCAAACCGTGAAAAAATACGCGCAAAAATAAACTACATTAAAAATACTTCATTGTGCACATGCAAAAATGGTCATTCAGAAAAGGAAAATCTCAGTAAATAACTGTAGAAGTTCTCATAAGAACACTAAGCTGAGAAGAGAACTTTATCCCGGTTTGGGAGGCTCCGACCCAATCATCTGACTTTGGCCTACTTTGTATGATACCAAAAATTGGCAGGTCGAAAACTAGTGCTTCTCCTTTACCAGCTCTGAATCAGAAAGCTATGAAAGCAATGCTTTAAGATGGATAAAAGGGGAACTTACGCTTCGAACGGCCGGCGCTTGCTCCAAGGGGTAGGTTGAAATGCTGCTCCAGATGCGGCTATTGACCGGTAGCTGAGTCGGCCCAATGTAGCCTATTTCCGGCATGCTGTCACCGTGGCGAAGATTCCCCGCTGAACTGGAAGTTCGCGAGTAGACAAACGGCGCAGCGGCCACATTCAGCTTGGATTCGGGTTTTGCCTATCCAGGGTTAGAAATTCAAATCAAAAAGTGTGACGGGGATTGCGGAAAACGTAAGCTCACCTGGGTAAACGGACTGCGCTGGCGCGACGGATGTTGCTTCGCTTGGTTAACTGCCGGTGTCGAGCTGGACGATGAGGCCATGATACGAAAGTCAAAAATATTTCTAGAAAAAAAAAATACTCGCACAACACTTCAAACTGATTTCACACGGGTGGTTCACTTTTCCCTTCACAATCTGGGGACGAAAAACACTTTCCGGGTGGGGGGATTTCACTTTATCTAGGTTTATCCGCGGGCCGAAAAGCGGAAAAAACTACTTCACTCTCACTTTCAACTTTGGAAGCGTGCAGAAAATTTACTAAACCTTCTCTGACGACAGCTCATGACATAATTGCCGGTCGGGCAGAACGGGGCCGGATAACTTGCGCTGGTCACCATGGTGACACCCCATCCCCCGCAAGGGTCGTGCGTGCGGCGCGAGCTCAGCGCAGACGGAAAACGTGGCTTGCTGTGATGTGAGGCGTATTTGAAAATGGGAATGAGCGCGCATAGAAGCATGTGGTGTAATCCTAGTCGTCGCACAGTGGCGCATGGCCGGACAAAACCTCAAAAATTCATGTTCTCAAAATCACTCGTCAATATTTTTTATAGACTTCTATACTATTGAGCGACAATTTCTCAAAATTTGAGATTGATCTGTTCTGTTTTCAATTTTTGGCAGCATCGTAAGTGTGGGAAAGTCAGCAAAATTGGACTGCTCGAAATTCATCAACTATGATTCACCTAGCAAACTTCAAACAGCTGTATCTCAACGAAATCATAACCGATTTAAGCTCAATAGGCTCCATTTGAAAGCGTAGTCATAAGCCTTAGTTTTGGCTATAATTATATAAATTTTAACATATCAAGTTGTTATTTGTAGCAAAAAAAGTTTCAAACAATCTTTCTCCAAAATTTTGTTAAATTTTCAAAACATCGTACGTTTCATGTGAAGTGTTTCGGGAAAATGAGTAACTCACTATGAAGCAGCAAATCATCCATACTTTCAAACGTGCAATAGTTTTTCTTGCCCCTTTTTGCCCCTAGAGATGAAAAATCCATTTTCATTTTTCATTATAATTTATCGATTTCATCATTCAAATCTTTATAATTTGTCACAATTCGTTTGAAACTTTAGTGGAATTACTAAAAGGAAGTTAAATTTGTACCTCTAGTTCATGTTTATGCACAAATTTCTGCATTACAACAAAAAAAATTGTAGTATTAGCTTTTTTATACGATTGGATGAAAAAACTTAATTTGGACCAATTTCACTAGAAAATCGAATTTTCAATTTGACTGTTATTTCCAACGGGATGATATCAGGTATCCAAGATAATTAATAGATTACCATTATCAAGCAATTTGAGACGTATTTGAGGTTTTGTCCGACCTTTGTATGAAGGACCGCCACTGTGCGTCGTCTAATCATCTTCATAGATTTCAGAGGAGATTAAACACTTCTTCTTCCTATTCTTGGCATTACATCCCTACTGGCACAGAACCTGCTTTTCAGCTTATTTTTCTGAGAGCATTACAATTATAGAAGCCGTGAAAGTTATGACAATGAGAAGGCAATAACGCTTGTACTAGACTTGACTTCCAGTAGACTTCCAATTTCGAGTCTAGTACACGACACGAAGGATGGCCCTAAAGTTGAGGCTAAAACACGCGTATCCTCCAAAAGGATGCAGGTTCTAGTTAGAATTAAGTTGAAGGGTATATGCATCAATCATCGCCTCTCCTTACTCCCCTCCCCCAGATAGATCATTATTGGAATTGTAATAAAATAAATGTATTTTCTTGTTTAACCATTTCCAACCATATTTAAAATTAAAACAGATCATACTTAGTTCCCAAAAGTCACTTACTCAGTGGCTCCCAAGCTTCTTGAATCTGTGACGCGTTTGAATGTCTAAAAAGATACCGTAGACCCCTAAAATGAATATTCTTGAAATGAAAGCTTTTCAAAGATCTCATTATTAATCAAAAGGTGTTCTTAGTAGACCACCCAGTCAGAGTCAGACAGGGTTACGTCTGTAATCCACCACAGATAATGCAAAAATGCCGTCAAGCTCATCTGGATCTATTAAAATAATCAAGAATCTAGCTAGGAATCTACAAATAATCATTCCAAGAGTTCGCTTAGGAATTTATAAAAGGGATCCAGCCAAATATTAATTTGTTGAGAAGTTAGCGATTTGTTAATGATCTTCTTCTTCTTCTTCTTGACATTACGTCCTCACTAGTGTTCTTATGAGCACTTCCACAGTTATTAACTGAGAGCTTTCTTTGCCAAAGTTGCCATTTTCGCATTCGTATATCGTGTGGCAAGTACAATGATACTCTATGCCCAGGTAAGTCAAGGAAACTTCTATTACGAAAAGATCTTGGACCGACCGGGAATCGAACCCAGAAACCTTCAGCATGGCTTTGCTTTGTAGCCGTGGATTCCCGATAAAAGCAACATCTCAAGCAACCATATCAAAGGATTTTCATAAGATTTGAAAGATTTTTTCAGGTATTTCGAATGGTTGGACCGGGGGACGGGCGTGGTGTAGTGGTTAGAACTCACGCCTCTCATGCCGAAACCTGGGATCGAATCCCATCGCCGAGATTGTCACTTGTGATCCAAAAAAGGTTATAGTAATAATTTTCTTCGGAAGGGAAGTAAAGCCGTTGGTCCCGAGATGAACCAGCCGAAGGCTAAAAATTTCGTTAATAACAATAGAGAAAAAAATAGTTCACCAAGAGAAATTTTGAGGATCTTACCAGGAATATGAAGAAATCTATCGATCAAGTCAATAACATGCCATGAATGCTCAAAAGATACCTCTGGGCAGTGATGGTGGACTCAGTAAAACCACAATCAATAAGTTCTCTCGCAAGAAAAACATCATTTGAGTTTTGTCTCACAAATCTCTCGCTTGAGATTTTCATGTAAAATAACTCTCTGATGCTCAAGCAGACAAAATTTTTTTTTTTATTAACTTTCGGAAACCGATCAAACGTAATGTTGTTGTTTACATCCGAAAAGTTTGTTGTAATTCTATCAGACAAAGAAGATATCGCTGTATTGTGTGATCAGAATGTGAGTAGTCGTATTATGGAGAACAAAATAGGAAGAACGAGAAGCTCAGGAATAAGTCTACACGGTCACAGTTAATAGAGTCGATGTCTGCAGATTACATCTGTGATGTAACTTAAATTGCATGGAATTTTTGTGGGATGTTGGAGTAAATTCACAAAATTTCCATAATTTATTACACCAACAATTCATGCAGCAATCATCATCATTCAAAACGTCACACAGTCGACGACGCTTTTCGCACCATGGAATTCATCTGATTTTTCCATTATTTATACATTACTTACTCGCATGGAGCTTCGGAGGAGCTGGTACTCATCCACCGCCATCTCGTCCCATCAATTAGTATTTAAATTTTTCCAAATCGCTGTCACTGATTGAATCCCGGTGCGGCGACGGAGCTCATTAATAATTCATGAGAGCCGCACGGTGTGGTGATATTTTTATACCAATGATGAGAGGAGCAACAGCCCCCGCCCACAGGAGAGATTAGGTCCCGAGAGGGGGACGCTTATTTTTTACCCCGTCTAAGCAGCGTCTGAGAGGATGGTAGTTGTTGAGCTTTCCTAGAACCTCACTCGATCACGGCACCTCATTACCTCAAGAGCCAATCACCCTGCGACAAGTGAAACTATACCCTGATAAAAATGTAATGTACAGTTGATTGTATTGTAACAATATCATATTTTACAACATATTAATCACGAACAACGATTTTTTTTACATTTCATTTACAATCTTTTCTACTATGGATTAATTTTGAATGTCATTTTTATAATAAAATAATATCGCATTGTTTCCAAATTATTAACAAGTGTTTTCATAGTATTCATAAATATTTTAACACATTTTAACTAAAATAGGTAATAACAAAAGCATGTAACTCTAAAAAAAGTGACTTTATTCGTTGCACTAGTTTATTTCTATACAAATATTTCATTGTTTGATTGTTTTTACACCCAAAAATATAATATTGTAAAATCAGTAGTAGTGTTTCAACCTTGCCTTATCGTTCAACAATAAATAAATTATAGTCTGTATTGTACACCATAGACTTTATGGTGTTTTAATAGGTCCAACTGTTAAATTAATTCTAATTTTCTATTCGGGCAGTAGCAGATTGAGATTGGGGTCGATATCCGATACGAGTACAATCTTCTAGATCGCTTCAGAAAATGCGGTTCGTTCAGCGGAACCGTTTGCCGCGGGGATTGTGCTCAAACAAGCATTAGTTTTCAATTTAACTTTCTTTTGAATCGTAAGCGATGAAGATTGGGTGATACCTACCTTCGTTCCAGCTTTTTGTTCATCAATATTGAAATAACAGGGATGTACTTAGTAGGAAAGACGTTTTCGGCATAGTCCAATCCAATTGCCTGCGTAGTAGTGCAATGTTGACAATTTTTTTTGTTTGCTGTGGGAACTGTCACAACATTGTTTTTATTTGCTGTGAGAAAGAAAATATAAACAGAATTGCTGCCGTTCATTCACTTCCTTGTTGGACTGACGTTGACCGAAAGCTCGAATGACGCGTCAAACAAACATCGACACTTTTTTTATTATAAGGAAATCGACTTGTGTTAGATTGACGGTGCGTGGCAGTTTGCTTGTAGACCTTTATGACTTTAACTTGAGGTAACAACAACGGCTCCAAAAAGAATCCACACTGAAGATGCTTAAGATCGATTCATCACGTTCAAAACTGGACTAGGGCTGTGCACATCGGTATCGACAATGTCATACTGATTCAATCGGTGATATATCGAATTATAAATTATCAATATCGAAACGATGTCCAATAATTTTTAAAATAGATAGGGTTCATTCACAAATTTCATAACGCTAAAAACGGCAATTTTCGACACCCGCCCACCCTATCGTAACGCTTTTTGTATGAATATTTTACAAATTTTGTATGAGCCGTAACATCACGAGGACACCCACCCACCCCCTTCAGCGTTATGAAATTAGTGGATGAGCCCATATTGAGAAGCAAAACCTACATTGTTGGCTATATGTGACACCAACTGTTGCATTACGAAGTTTATTATAGCGTTTGCTATTGGCAGATTTGGAACGGTTTTCCTGAATTTGTTAGATTTTGGCAATTATTATCAACAATTTCTACAGTTTTATCAAAACTAAGATTATATAATGACTTTGTCATTCCATTCACAATAAATTGTGGTAGAAAAATGCACTTGAAAAGATCGTTCGATTTTGGCAATTTTTGGGCGTGTAGTGATTTAGTGATATGAGCCTAATCATGCTGTAAAACGCTTGACTGGGCGCCCTGTTTTCAAGTTGGCCACGAGAGAGAGCGAGACAGCACCAGCACACGGCGCACAGTACAAATCTTGAGAACAAAAGAATTTATGGCACGTGCAGAGGTTCATTGTGCCATGAGCCTTTGTACGTGTCATAAATTCTTTGGTTCTTTTGAATTTTACTGTGCGCCGTGTGTTGGTGCTGTATCGCTCTCTCTCTCTCACGGGCAACTTGGAAACGGGTGCACAGTTAAAGTCAAACGTTTTATAGCATGCAAAAGCTCATACCTAACGGATATCTTGGACATGGATGGGCCATAGACCAATCCAGTTGCCTGCGTAGTAGTGCAATGTTGACAAAATTTTCTTTGTTTGCTGTGAGAACTGTCACAACATTGCTTTTGTTTGCTGTGAGAATTCAAATATAAACAGAATTGCTGTAAAACAACCACTTCCTTGTTGGCCTGCCGTTGACCGAAAGCTCCATGACGTCAAACAAACATCGATACGTTTTCATTCTGAGGAAATCGACTTGTGTAAGATTGATTGTGCGTTAGTGTTCGTGGTAGTTTGCTTGGGGATCTCTATGAGCCTCTGCATACTATAAAACGTTTGACTTTTACTGTGCGCCTGTTTCCGTAAGAGTGAGCGAGAAACCACCAACACACGGCGCACAGTAAAAGTCAAAAGAACAAAATATTTATGGCACGTACAGACCTGAGAGAGACTCGCGCAGAGGAAATATATCAACGCCTATGCAGCCCAGATTCCACTGTCACGAAGCGTCAAATGCAGCCCGCCGTTTTTATGGCTCCAAAAGTGAAAAGTATTGTATTCACAATAAACTGTTAGGGGTCATGCGCAAAATTAAAAACCTCAGTCGACGGAGCAGTTTTTTTTCCAAAGTTGCTGGTAAATCTAAACACAAGATTAGTTATTTCTAATGTCTGCTACGTTTACTGGCATGAAATTTCTCTCAAAAGGCTATTTATGATTCGATATGTTGCAAACGCAATCATTTTTTGCTGAGAGGTTCAAACGTTTGACTTTTACTGTGCGCGCTGTTTTCAAGTTGCCCGTGAGAGAGAGCGAGACAGCACCAACACACGGCGCATAATAAAAGTCAAAAGAACAAAAGAATTTATGGCACGTACAGAGGCTCATAAACACAAAGTGGAATAAGAAAATAAACTCAGCAATCACAGAAAAAGATGACCGTCTTCGCGAGTCTCGTTTCGGGTACAGACGCTCATTGTTCATTGGCCTATTCTCACTGCGCCGTGCCGGGTCCGGGAGGATTGCATTTAGCGTCGGGACCAGTGAATTAATTGTCACCCAACACGCAGCAACAAAGACATTGTCATATCCTATTCTTGTTGCAACAATTTCGTTCCGCAACATCAGTTTATCATCACTTGAACAGAATATGACAATGATCGATCACCACGTGTGCAGCGATTATCTGGGCTTCGAATGGCAATTTTCGAGAACTTTCGCTGTGTTGGTAAACATTGACACATTATCGAACAGCATTCATAAAACAAATTTGGTTTTTTGTTTAAAATAACTGATTAATCGCGAGTTGAAATGGTTGCAACAATGTTGCGCTCTGTGATTGTCATGACAATTTTGCTTTTTATTGTATTCTTATCCGCAACAGTTAGGACAAACGGTTGTGAACGAGCTTGCTTTGTTGTTTGTTTTTCGTCTGTTTTGATGACAATTTGATTCACTGGTCGGGACTTTTTCGCTCAGATCACACTGCGGCCGTGCTCACCAGGCGTGCACCGGCTTTTAATGATGCGAGATAGCACGCACACTACGACGGAACTGTCAGATGATTCTGTTTATGTTCAAATCTATAATTGATATTGATTTTAAAGTTCTGAAATGAATAAAATATTGAGTGAATTGGAAAATAATAGAATCGCGGGAGGATTTTTATAAGACTCCGGAGCATTTTATCTGTTCTCTGGTAATTGCACTGCAAGGTGGCAAGCAGAGGTGTAAGTTTGTAAGATGTCAAAAGTTATTCCATACATTCCTCACCAAAACTACCAGTAGGTGGCAATTTACGCCCAGGACAGTAAGGTATACAAAGTCAATCTAAGTTCTAAGTAGTACAACTCCCTTAAAAATTCTATAATGAACCTTCCAGAAATTTGTCTCGCGCTTTTTGCCTGTATTCCAGAAGGATATTTTCAGGGAATTTTTTCACGAAGGCCTAAGAATTCTAAGCATTTTTTGGATACCAGTAGATAACCTCCCAGTATTATTTTTCTTCTTGCAATTCTCCGCGACATTTTTTTTTCAAAGGGATTGTACATAAAACATAACTTTATGAATCGATCTAACAATTCTTGTAAAGATTTCATCATAAACAAACCTAAGGTTTTATCAGAATAAATTTTCAAGTGTTTTTTTTTATATATTTACAGTCGCCTCTCCACATCTCGATATCGAAGGGACCATCGAGATAGGGAGAGATCGAGACGAAGAACAATTTTTTGATGAATACTAGATTGAAAAACACTCCGTTGCCAAGAAAGTAATACACAAACAGACGTCATTTTGCGCTCCTAATTTGTTTTGAATCCCAAAACTTTGGTCTAGTAACCTTCGATATTGGTCATATCGACATACGGAGAGAAAATTGAGAACGAAAAATCAACAGAAACATATCGAGATATGGGGATATCGAGATAAGGAGAATATCGAGATATGGAGAGTGCAAATGTATGCAGACTGAAGGGACTTAAGAAATCATCGACATAGGGAGAGATATCGAGATGTAGAACATCGAGATGTGGAGAGTCGACTGTATCTAAGAAATAATACCGACATGACTGACTTCCCGGAATTATTCTAAGAAAACTGCTCCAGTTCATATTAAGAATCACTTCAATGTATTTTCAGTATACCTTTACCGTAAGTTTAATTTGTTTTGTCCTCAATATTCTTCCGATATTTCTTTCGTAAAGGATGAAGTAAATCCTTAATCCTTTACACTTAAATAATGCATCCATAGATTTTCACATATATTTTAAATTCTAGTGGTCCCGGCAAACTTCGTCTTGCCATCAAGTAGGCTGTTGAAAAATGTCATGGAACCTCCCATACAAAATGACATATTAGTACTCGCCTGATTTACCAAATTTTTCGAGAACTTCCCTAAACTTTTTTGTCACACGAAAACGTCGGAGCCCTTCAAGAACACAACAGTGAAAGAATTGTGCAAATCGGTCGTCCCGTTCTTAAGCTATTTCGTGACATACAAACACCACTCCATTTTTAGAAGAATTCCTTAAAATTTCACAAAAATAGATTCTGAAATAACTTGGGGAATCATCTATATAAATAGGTAATTCCTCAAGTTACTTCAGAATTTCTTTTTGGGAAATTTTAAGGACTTTTTCTAAAAATGGTTTCATTTAAAAATTTTGCCTGTAATTTGAATTTTTAAACTAATTTCCGGGGATCTTCTTCGAGGATTTGTTTAAGCAAACATTTGAAATTTTTGAAGCGTGGTGTACGCACAGGCCTGTCGATCGTATAAGATTCTTGGTTTGATTCCAGGTTGACATGAAAACTTTTATGTTTTCAAATTTTAGTTATGAAATTCAAATTCATGAAATTCCATTCATGGTCTATTTGGCTGAGTGTAGATATTCTTTCGAAAAATTTCAAGAGAAATTCCTTGCAAATAAAGGTATCAGTTTATATCCTTGTTGGAATTTCTATCGAACAATCTAAAACAGTCCTAGTTCTTAGAAAAGATCTGAATAAATTATCGTACAACCCTAGTATGATTCCAGAAAGAACTTTTGCAAAAAAAAATTAAATCAAATCTTTGCAATAACTTGATTCAAGTCTTAATCCAACCGAACACGAACACCACTCTGGTATAGTGAACAAATCAATCGATCATCTGCTGAAATAACTGTTGGTGGAATTAAAACTTTTCTTTTATTATTATTTTTTTATATTATGCAATCTTTCAATGGATCATTAATATAACCAATATGGCCGTTATGGAAAGTATAGATAGCGCCACCGTAGCCTTGTGTGTTTCATAGAACAGCAGTGCTGTCACAATGTTAAATCCCATATACAGTGGAGCCTTTGTTTTGATACGGTGAGCACCGATCCTTCAATGATCCATTAGGATTTTTTCAAGCTGTCTGCCCTTGGATTGAATCTTGAAGTGGATGAACTTGTGAAGTGATGTCTAGTTGTGTCCTTGGAAAAATTCCTAGTTGAGTTCTTCGAGGTATCCTGATAAGACTGAAAACATTTTAGGCAGATGCAAATATGCGACAAAATTCTTCATTCCCAGAGTATTTTTTTTTTCAAAAAGTAATTCATTGAAAGATTCTCCAAGGATATCCTATGCTATAAACTCCTACAGTATATTCTTCAGGGATTTTCTAAACTTAGAATACCTCCAGAGATTCCTCCCAATATTCCAGGATCAAGCAATTCCTCAAAGCACTCATAAACGGATTCATACAGAAATTCTTGCAGTGATTACTCCAGAGGTTTTCTACTAATATGTCCAAGAGTACTTTTTCGAATTCCTTTCCAGGGATTCCTTCATAAATTCTTCCGAGGATTCCTTCAGGAGTGTCTATATGAATTCTCCTTGGGGTTTTTAGTAATTCATTTAGAAAATTTTTCTATTTATTCATTCAGAGATTCCTCAATTATTCCTCCAGAGGTCCTTCCAGAAATTTCTTCAGGAATTTAATTTTCCTCCGGGAATGCAAGAGTTTTCTTTAAGGAGTCCTTCAGAATTTCATCTAAGGATCCCATCAAGAAGTCTTCCAGCATACCTAAGAGGAATATCTAACGAAATATCTGGAGTGTTTCTAGGAGTAATTCCTGGTAATTCCTGGGAGAGTTCGGAACTATTGATGGAACTCCTGCAGGAACTACTGGAGGATTCCATGAAAGAAATCTTTGTGGAATCGCTGAAGAAGCTCCTGAAGGAATCTTTGAAGAAACTTTTGGAGGTATTCCTTAAGGAATTCATGGAATAATTTCTGAAGAACTCCTGGTGGAATTCCTGGACGAATCCTTGAAGGAAAATCTCTGGATGAACTCCTGAAAGAATCCATGAAGGAAATGCTTGAATAAATTCCTGAGAAAACTCCTGGAGGATCCCTGAAGAAATCTCTGGAGCAAGCCCTGGAAGGATCCTTGAAGGAATACCTGAACGAACTTCTGGAGGCATTTCTGAACGAATTTTTGGAAGTATTTCTTGGAGGAATTCCTGAATAATCAATGCCTGAAGGAACTCATGGAGGAATTCCTGAAATAACTTTAGGAGAATCTCCTGAATAAAATCCTTGAGGAATTCCTCAACGAGCTTATAGAGTAATTCCTGAAGATAATCTCGGTGGAATTCCTCAACGAACTCCTGGAAGGAATTCTTGAAGGAACTCCTAGAGGAATTATTGAAGGCAACCCCCGGGGAAATTCTTGAAGGATCTCCTGGAAGAATTTCTGAATAAACTCTTGGAGGAACAACGAAATATACTCATGAAAGAATTTCGGGAGCAATTCCTTGAGAAAATCCTGGAGAAATTCCTGAAGAAATTTCTCTCCTGGAGGAATTTCTAAAAAAAAACATGAAGGACTCCTGGAATGATTTCTGAAGGAATAAATAGAGGAATTCCTGAAGAAACTTCTGGAGAAGGAGTTTCTGGGGGAATTCCTGAAGGAAATCCTGGAGGAATTCCAGCACGAACTCCTGGAGGAATTCCTGCACAAACTCCTGGTGGAATTGCTGAAGATAATCTTGGAGGAATTTCTGAAGAAAATTCTAAAGGTAGACCTGAAGGATTTTCTAAAGCAATTCCTGATCGGTAAACAAACTAACCACCCAGCTGGTTAGGTTCCTCAACCTGAGCTGATTATTTATGCCATACAAATAAATGTTTGTTTCAAAAATAATAGCATGCAATGATTTGTACATCGCAAAAATATCTGCAATTTTGCTTCCTCCATCCGAAATAACCGATGATTCGATAAATACCATTACAGAATAGGCGCTGAACTTCGGTAAGCACTACCGATCTACCGGTAGTTTTGACAGCTCATTCGTCGGGTTCAAATTACAGACCTTTTGGTAAACTTTTCGTTTACCGAAAGGAATACCGACCGTTCAGTTGTTGAGATTTCGGTAAACGAACTACCGACGCCGGTGATTTTTTCTAACTGTGTGGAATAATGGAACCGTAAACGAGCAGTTCGCATGCTCACCGTTCGAGGATGTTTTCGAGTTGGAAATTTTCTTGATTTCCTAGCTAGGGTATAGACAGAGTATTTGCGTGCTTGTCACAGGATGTACAAATGCAGAAATAGTCGATTGAAGAAGAATTTGTTCAATCAATAACTCTGGAGATGCTCATAGAAAACCAAGCTGATAAGCAAGCTTTTTCACAGTTGGAGCCAATCGCTATAAGGAAGGAAAAGAAAAACCTAGCAGTTTCTTTGCTCTCAATCATGAAAAATCATCATCTTCTTCTTCTCTTATATGATAGAACTTATAAGCTATGAGTGCGGTGACACAATCAGCATGACCAGCAATTCATCAATCAGAATTCCCAAAAGCAATTCATTCAAATGATAACTAAACCAATCGGCACTGTTCTCAGAGGGTGATCGTTTTTCCCACAAAGTACCCTCGCTCCTCAAAGCTACTTTTCATCGTGTTTTCAATCAAATTTTGACCGGATGACAAAAAAAATGAAGCACTCACTTCCCAGATTGAAGGCAGGAATGAGGAAACTCAGAACAGAACGTTAAACTGTAATCGTTTTAATATGAGTGTTTCATTAAAATCACATTTTGAAGGGAATTTTTTCGGCGGAGATTTCCCTTCGACATCGTTCATCATTCGATTTTGATTTCTTTTTGATTTCCATTTCCCGGAACGACAATTTTTGTAGGAAAATTGAAAATGCGAGATCGTTACTGAAGCCCCGCAAGGTCTATTTATTTTTTGGGTGACCCTCAAAGGAGAAGCGGTCGCCCGGTCAATTATATCTTTTCTCATTTTATTGATGTTTTAGAAACTCCTGGCAGCATGGTCGATTGATGTCCATTCAGTCCGGATACCCTGAACAATCAAAGGAGATGCTATTTTTATTTACACATTGCACAATGGTTCGAATTGAACATTTAGCAGGAACAAACTTTTACTCTATTTTAGTTGAATTTAGTTGAACTCATGGTGGAACTGCTTAGGTCTTTAGTACGGTTCAAATTATGAATCACACTTTTTGTTTAAGGTACTTTGTGGTTGAGTTCCAATATCGATTTACTAATCTCAAATGAAGAGTTAGATCAAGAATATCTTTAGCAAAGTTGCACATTATTACATGTTCTAAAAGTTAGCAAACTTTTAGAACATGTAATAATGAATTTTGTTTTGCTCCACGTGAGTGAGACGTTACGTTTTGGAATCTGGATGGTATCATTTTTAACAGCTGGATACAAAATTTTAGAAAGTCTAGCATTTAAGTAGCCGTACAGCGGGCTGATTATTGATAGTTTTAAGGCGAATTAACGGTAAAGAGTTGGGACAATAGGCCGAAAATATTTTTTTTTTCAAAGAAGGATATATTTCCCACCAAGTAAATCATTCTCCACAATTTGTTCGACCTTTTGTCTTTAGACCTTTTATTCTTTCGAATTTTTGTCCATAAACTGATACATGGGTATGTTTTAAACTAATAATCGTTATAACTATTATATTTTTATAACTATTATAGACATGATACGTCTTAAATCAACAAGAACAGAGAAAAAAATCCTCTAAATTGTCAATTCGGACCATTGTGCATCAGTCTATGTGTTCGTTTATGTCCACCGGATTGCTCGTTAGACAATGGACGACCACCGCTGGGTTGACTGTGGCCGGAGAACCGCTGCTTACTGGGTGGAGTGAGTGGCAGCCAATGATTTCTACGAAGAGCCACGTTTGACCAGTAGATACCTATCGGTCGGAATTGTCTGTCGGTTGCTGTTTTCCGACGATGATGACGTTGTACAGGTTGTTTGCCATCTCTAATCGATTACGGAACGGTTCAACGGATCGCATCGGAACCGGTGAACTGGCAAACTGTGGGGGCGGCCGAGCAAAAGGGTTCCGAATCTACGGTATTACCGCTTCCATTGGCATTCTCCTTGTGATGATAATTTAAATTATGTAATGAATATATTAAATTTATCATTAGGAAAATGTTAAACTTCAGACTGAGGCATCAAAGCGAAGGCAATGAAGCGCTAAAGGAAGCCAACGAATTTTCACATATTCACGCTAAGCTGCCCGGAAGAGGCCTAATCTCTTGTCGACGAAAGCTCCCCACCAACGGAGAGTCAGCCTCTCATAAGTGCTTTGGTGTTTGAAGTAGCTTGCTGTGTCTGACATAAGCTGGGGGTACCCAAATATTGTCCAAAAATTTTGTATCTCAATTATTCTATTGTAAATTGAAGTGGAATCAAAACCTTTCTAAAGTACTACAGAAAAAAACCAAACCTTAGAAAATGTTCAAGTCAAATATTATTCAAGAAAGCAGGCATCCCCATATGTGCTACACTGGATTAAAGGCCTATTTTCATTGATTATGATTACTTTCTCGTTTGCACTTCCTTGTTTTCCATATTAGCTTATAAGGACCTGAATCCATTGCGAGTAACATGAAGGACAGGGTTGCGTCTTGTTCAAGTGTCTGGGTCTTTATTGATCATTGTCATCGCTATTATCACCAGATGGATTATCTTGAACAAGATTGAAAATAATTTAAATATTTATCAATGATCTTGCCGGTTATCAAGTAATTCGTGTTGGCTCATCGGATGTCTGTAGGGGACGAAGAAGTGTAAAACCAAATTGAACTATTATTAACATTTTGTTAACAATCTTCTATTTTTTTCAGAATCTTCGTTGTGCACAACCCAAGAATTTAAAAATAAAGTCAAAGAAGGCAAGAAAACATGCCACTATTGCTCTAGGATTTTCAAAAATTGGTTATCGTATCGGTTTAATAAAATACGAAGGTAGGGTAACAGTCGTATTTTGGACCCCCTAAGGAAGTGATTTTAGTTTTGTGTCCTAATTAATGAATTGCACAGCGTAACAATGTCAAAGAACATGTCAAAATGTAGAGAAAAACTTCCTCTACGAGATAAAAATGCCCAAACGGTCATGTAGGATCCAAAAAAACGTCTAAAATAATTGAATTGTGAAGCACTGTTTTTCATTATTTTGCACACCAATACATTTTGGACCCTCAAAGTATATATTTTGGACCTCCGGCATTTTTTTATCGTTTGGCGACAAAGTCCATGACACTGAATGTATAATATGCTTACCCATAGTCTAATCAATCGATCAACAATGGAAAACCGAAGAAATTCTACGCTTTTTGTCCAGAAATTTGAAAAAAGTTTTTGTTTACATATGAACAATTTCTGACGGCTCCAATTTCTGTGTGTAACGTGTTGTAACGGTTGCATGGATACACCGATTAAATTAAATTAATTTCAGATAAAATAAACACATTTTCTTTGTACAAACGGTTGATGCGAGTGCGGAATAGTCCTATCTTTCCAAATGGCATGTAAATTGAGTTGGTCTTTCGATTTAAACTGGGAAATTTGCAGGAAAATGGCCGAGGGGGTCCAAAATATATAGGGGTCCAAAATATATTGGTTACCCTATCCCAAAAGAGGTCTACAAGTAAACTGCCACGACTACCAACGCACGATCAATCTTACACAAGTCTTTTTCCGCAGAATGAAAACGTATCGATGTATGTTTGACGTCAATTGAGCTTTGGGTACACGTCAGTCCAATAAGGAAGTGAATGCTCGGCAGTAATTCTGTTTATGTTTTTTTCTCACAGCAAACAAAAGCAATCTTGTGACAGTTCTCACAGCAAACAAAGAAATTCTTGTCAATATTGCACTACTACGCAGACAATGAGCCTTAGCACGTGCCATATTTTCTTTTGTTCTTTTGACTTTTACTGTGCGCCGTGTGTTGGTGCTGTCTCGCTCTCTCCCACGGGTAACTTAAAAACAGGGCGCACAGTAAAAGTCAAACGTTTTATGGCATGCATAGGCTCATTGGATTGGACTAGGGGAAAAGCACCAATTTTCGACCCAGCACTAATTTTCGACCCATCCATACAATTTTGGCCTACTTTGTATGAAAATCCGAAAATTGGCACAGAATCCTTGTAAATCGAATGTTAGGGCTTTTCCCCTATGGTCAATGAGCGAGAAAAACGGGTCTTATCATCGCTTTCGTTCGTTGCTGTTATTTATCAAGCTTTCTACAACAGATGGGATGTTTTTCTTTGCTTGCTTTGATCTTCGTATCTGTCATGTCAATACACACATGCAAAAATGGTCAGTTGGAATAGAAAGTTAATAACTGTGAAACTGCTCATAAGAACACTAATCTGAGAAGCTGCCTCTATCCCAGTTGGGACGTAACGTCAGAACGAAGAAGACTGCTTCCACCTGCTTATTAATATTTCTGTGGCCAACGTTTTCGTTAAAGTTTTGCCCTCCATTAAAAATCTGCTGACTTTACAAGTTTTGTTAGTAGTAATGATGAGAATTTTAGATTGGTCTTTCACGTTAACTATTTCAAGTTGTACAGAGATAAATTATTGGAATCCTCAATACACAATTAGAAAATCCTTAACCAGTGATGTTATAGAGTTGAACTGAATGGAACATCATTTTATAATCATGCGTGAGGATAAACCATTTTATTAATCCTCAGACAGACAAATGGTGAAAGTTGTAGTCCTGTAATTTTGTTCTAATCTAATTTCTCAGATAATTTTAATCTGTATTTGGACTCCAAAATTGGTAAAATATAGCTGTATGAACGTTTATCAGTAGTTTGCTTCCAAAATGACTTGACATAGCCACACAAGGTGCACATGAAAAATATATTGAAGAGATGTTCTCCATACATGTTTTCAAACAAGTAATACACTTTTTCTAAGAACAATCATTCCTAACCTTTTTGAATCGTGGGCCAAATCTCATAAACAATATTGTGTTGCAGGCCAAATTTTAGAGTTCATAAACAATTTGAACATGTTCGTAATATCTAAAGAAAGTCAGTGAAATCGAGCTTCATATTTTTTTAGTGAAATTAAGAATAAAGATTACTGTTGCAGAACAATTGCCTCAGGATTCAGTGAGGATCTTTCCCATGCTTCAGTGATAATCTATTACGGAGTACTGTGAAAATTTTACTTTGGGTTACATTAGAATCTAGCATAGGATTCTTCTGAAAATTCAGCCATAAATATTTTTAATATGATGTCCAATATTTTTTTCATAAATGATGTTCTGTCAAAAATCCACATAAGATTTTGACGGAACTGACGCAAAAATGCTGCTATTGATTTTTCTAGAACCCTGCTCAGGATTAAATAAGCATTATGCTTAGAAATTTGATAGAAACTATCCAGGATTCTTTTCAAAATCTTGTATTGCAATCTGTGATTATGCTGTCCAAGATAACATAAGAATACTTCTTAGAATTTTGTCAGAGTCCCAACTAGGATTATCAAGCATCGTATAGCACTCTGCTAACTATCATGTGAGAATTATGCCCCAGATAGGCTCGGTGATAATCTGGTCTTCTGTAAAATTATGGTCAGGATTCTGTTTTAAATCTGTGCAATGATAATTTCTTAAGTATTCTGTAAAATCATTTACAATGTTCTGTGCGAATTCTCTCCAAGTATTTGGGCCAGATTACATTAGATTGAAGCATTTTAGAACGCAATGCGCTGATCATAAATTTTCACGAAAATGCGATCAGCGAATTCCAAGTAAAACCGGTTTTGAGACACACCAAATTTATGAATTTTGGGATTTTTTAGTCATTGCTTTTACTGAAACGCTAATACCTTCAGATCAAGCGCACCGATTTATAATTTTGTTTTTTAATGAAAGTTAATTGAATTTGACTCATAATCTGAACAGTGGAGAGGTGAAAATTGATAGCAACGCAACTTTAAATATCATTTTCTTTTATTTAGTTAATATTTAAACAAATAACACTGAATCAGTACTTACACGCTACAATACTCGGTTCGTGGTCGCATCTCTCCATCCTCGGTTATGCCCCACGCTTGCCTAATCGATACGCACTTAATCCGCCCATCTAGCTCGTTGCGCTCCCCGCCTACTTGTACCAACGGGATCCGAAGTGAACATCATCTTTGAAGGGTTGTTGTCTGGCATTTTTACAACATGCCCTGCCCATCGTATCCTCCCAGCTTTGGCCACTGGGTTCGCCGTAGAGTTGGGCCAGCTCGTGGTTCATCTTTCGCCGCCATTCACCGTTTTCCTTCACACCGACAAATATCGTCCTTAACACCTGGCGTTCGAAGATTCCAAGTTGTAGGTCCTCCTCGAGCATCGTCCATTTTTAATGCCCGTAGAGGACTACCGGCCTTATGAGCGTTTTGTACATGGTACATATTCAACAACATACACGAAAGTCCATCACCTTGTCGTAGTCCCCGACGGCATTCAAATGAACTGAAATGTCCGTTTGAAATGTTCACACAATTTTGCACACCTTCCATCGTAGCTCTTATTAGTTTTGTGAGCTTTCCGGGAAAGCTGTTCTTGTCCACCTTGAAAACGATGAAAAGGTAATGCGTTGGGACCTGGGATAACACTTTGTAGGCCGCACTTTGGATGGTGATCGCTCGGAAGTTCTCACAATCTTACTTGACGCCTTTCTTCTAGATCGGTCATATTACCCCTTCCTTCCACTACTCCGGTAGCTGTTCTGTTTTCCAGATTATGCCGTTACAAACAAATGGCCAGCTTCTTCGGACCCATCTTTGGGAGTTCAGCTCCGATACCATCCTTACCAGCAACTTTATCTTGAGCTGATGAATGACATCCTTAACCTCATTCAAAGTAGGGCTGGTTAGTTTCTATCATCTTCATTACTAACGAAGGTTATTATTTACTCCATTGTCTTGACCTTCATTGCTTGAGCTCTCAGTACCATTCAGGTGCTCGTCGAAAAGCTGCTTCCAACTTTCGATCACCTCACGTTCAGCCGTCAAGATACTCCCATCCTTATCCCTGCACATCTCGGAACGCGACACGAAGCCGTTGCGGCAAAGCTTTACCATCTCCTCGCACTCCGTGTCCTTCAGACGGCATTGTTTCTCCCGAAAGAGGCGGCTCAGCTGTTATCATTTTGTCTATAACGTTTCACGTTCAGCCAGTTACCTTGCTGCAGCATGACCGCCGGCGCTGCATTCTTCTCCTCCATAATCTGCCTACATTCCTTATCGAACCAATCGTCTCGTCTACACCATCCGACGTATCCGAAGCTGCATAATTGATATGCTCCAGCAGTCCTCAAGAAGGACTTCATCCTGCTTACCATCTTCTGGTGATGCAGCTTCGAGATGCTGCATATAAAGTTGCGACATCCGGTTGCTTAAGCCGCTCTAGGCCATACCAGAGTGAGAACGGATTGTCGAAAAGCCAGTTCGGATTCCGTGAAAAAACTTCGACGGTGGATGCCATTTGGACAGTAATCGCGTGAGTGGAGAAAGCATCCAAGCTTGGATGTTAGGAATGCTTTCAACAGTGCCAGTTGGGAGGCTATCGTCGCAGCCCTGCACAGAATGCGGGTCCCCGAATATCTGTGTAAAGTTCTGCAAAGCTACTTTCAGAATCGGGTACTGGTTTACGACACAAACCAGGAAACCAGGAATGGATGGCATCTAAAGTAACGGCGGGAGTTCCACAGAGATCCATACTTCGTCCAACACTGTGGAATATGATGTACGATGGAGTGCTAACCTTGTCACTGCCGAATGGAGTCGAGATCAATGGCACAACGACGTCTTTCTTGCGATAACTGGCGAGACTGCGGATTAGGTGGAGATGCTGACAGTAGAATCGCTAGACACCATTCAATCGTGCATGACTCAAGCTGCAGTTGGCTCATCACAAAACGGAGGTGGTGCTGGTTAGCAACTGCAAGGCGGTTCAGCAGTTCGAGATCAACGTCGGAGGAAACGCAATCTCATCGAAGCGCTCTCTGAAGCACCTTTAAAGTAATGATCGAGGACAGGCTAAACTTTAACATCCATGTAGACTATGCCTGCAAAACGGCAGCAAAAGCAGCTAACATGATCCTAGACCAACATTGGAGGACTACAAAGCAGTACGAAGCGTCTTCTGGCAACCGTATCATTGTTCGTACTGAGATACAGAGTCCCGGCTTGGGATGCAGCGTTGACAGCCCAACGCAATCGAGAGAAGCTTGCAGGTACGTTGCGGCCCATGATTATACGGGTGGCGAGTGCCATCGCACTATATCGTCGGAGGCAGTATGCATTATTGCCGGTATGATCCCCATCTGAATCACTCTAGCTGAGGACATTGCATGCTACCAGCAAAGAGACATTAGGAATGTGAAGAATACCATGTGGCAGCAGGAATAGAATAACTTGGAGAACAAAATGTGGACCCACAGAACCATTCCTAACCTGTCGGTGTGAACGACCAGCAAACTTGAGAAGTTTACTTCCATATATAGAGATACCGGAGCATGTTATAATCGACTGCCCTCGATTCAGGGATATACGAAGCGAGATTATGTCAGAAACCGCAATCGTGCTAAATCCGGAAAACATCGTACATACCATGTGCCATCATGAAAGCACTTGGAATGCGGTGAACAGAGGGATAATGCAGATTATGTCGTCGCTACAAAGGAGATGGCGTGAAGATCAGAGAGCTCCGGCCGCGATCGGTGTAGCCTAGATCTACCATCGGGGATTAGATCGAGTAGAGCGTGCATAGCGTAGTATCGGTAATAAGTCGTCTGAGCGCCTGCAAACCGGAAGTCATCCTCCAACTGGAATTGCAGAACTGACCCTAACACTTGGCCGACCAACGTCGAGTCGAAGTAGGTTGAATCCGCCTCCGGGGTCTAGCTGAGTAATTCGCGAAACAGCAAAGGAAAATGGTCGTCGGAGTGCCTGTGAACCGGAATCACAAGACCGACCTCGGCTTCAACCCGGACAGCATCGGTTCGGGAGATCTTCCACCGCCGGGGAAATCTTCGTTGAAGTAGGATAGATCTATCACCGGGAGCTACTTTGAGTAGTCCGAAACGGCTTGAGTTGTCGGGGCGCCAGTGAACCGGAAGCCATCCTCCAAACGGAATCGCTGGACCGACCTCGGCATCCAACTGGTCAACCAGGAGAGCTCGAACAGCAGAGAACGAGTCGTCGCGACGTAGAGTAGCGAAGTGCACATGAGCGTCCAGTAGAAGCAGGTCCGTCACACTCGGGCTCAGATTGGGTACCACTGCATTTGGTCCCTCGGAAGTGCAAAAGGTACCCAAGTTTGACAGATCGCAGTACACTTTGAACGGCATTCTAGATTACCTTATGAGCCATAAAATTTTGAGCAACTGAAAGGGACATGGAAGTCTTTATTTTGTGTTTGGTAGAAGTTCAACAGGGCTCTGACGTGAGGCCAGCCCTTGAGTAGAATGCGTCGTCGCACAGAAAACCGTGCAAAGCCCCGGGGAGATTTTCAACCGCCAATTGGGCAAAACGAGTAGTCGCAGAGGCTGAGACTGACGAAGTGCATGAGCACAGAATTACACGAGTACAGCCCTCTCCCAATGAAGTTGCGTGATGTAGTTCCGGGAGAGATCAAGGCACAGGAGCAGTAGGGAATGTTTTTCAGTGGTTTAGTACGCTTAATTTGAGTCCCACACCGTGCCAACACACAACAGGCCAGGCTGTTAACTGGAGAATTTTGGGCGCAGTTTAACCATCACACGAATCAGATAGTGGTTAGACTCGTTGATAGCGCCACGATAGAACCTGACTTCAATAGTATCGGAGAAGTGCCGTTCATCAATCAGACCGTGGTCTTTTTGCAGTTCTATCTGCTGTGATGATCTACAGGTGTATCGGTATGGAAGGCTGTGGTAGAAGTAGGTGCTACCTGAGAGAGACTCGCGAAGAGGAAAAATATCAACGTCATATGCAGCCCAGATTCCGCTGTCACGAAACGTCAAATGCAGCCCACCGTTTTTATGGCTGCAAAAGTGAAAAGTATTGTATTCACAATAAACTGTTGTTTAAAACCTCAGCCGATGGAACAGTTTTTTCCAAAGTTGCTGATGAATATAAACACAAGATTAGTTATTTTTAATGTCTGCTACATTTACTGGCATTAAATTTCACTCAAAAGGCTATTTATGATTCGGTGTGATGCAAACGCAATCATTTTTTGCTGAGAGGTTCATGTGAAAGTTTGAACGGCTTGCGCATGATTGGTATAAACATAAAGTGGAATAAGAAAAAACTCAGCAATCACAGAAAAAGAAGACCGTCTTCGCGAGTCTCGTCTCAGGGTGCTACGAATGGCTACCAAGAGGCGGCGAAATCAATCAGTCGTAGGCCGTTTTCGTTCGTCAGCCAGTGCTGAATTTTCCAACAGTCGGTTTGAACTCCTCCTCCTGGTAATACTGAACGTTTCAATCTCCTATGATGAACTTGAATAATAGAAAAAAATATCGTCATGTGAAGAAATTTGAGTGGTTTTCTTAAAATAGCATGATGAAAAGTCGAGTGTTCGAAATTTGGAACAGAAAACTATTTCAAAATACTTTTTATATAACCTTTAACTTTTATTATACTCAAAACATGACAAACGTAGTTTCGTGAAATTGGAAATGTAATTTTATAAATTCACTACACAGTTAAAAATTATGAAGATTACACGTCATGTAAACTTCATTTATGCGATGTAAACATGACGTCATGCAAATTTAAGTCTGAAATCATGTAAAAATGTGTTACATGTCATGTAACCACAGAGGATCCTGCTGGACTACATCACATATAGCTGAAGTTTACATGACCTATCATGTAAATATCCATGATACTCCGCGCTCCAATTATGTGCATTATATGTCTAAGAAATTTACACGTTTCGTTCGAACTGTGTAGTTTCACCTGTAGATATTGCAATTTTAGAGATAACTTTTCGTTCTAACAGAACGCTACCGCAGCTGTCACATTACTGCTTTTCATAAAACATCATCGATCGGCTGAGATGATACCTTGGAAACCACGCTAATGACTGTTGATTAGGGCGGTTCAAAATTTAAAAATGTTTGAGAATCCAATCTCCCATATGTTTCTTAGCATCCTTACCATAAAAATAGCGTTCTGTGAAATTTTCAGCTTTCTAGACGGTGATTTAAAGGTGGCCCAAAGACAATGTAGGTTTATATGGAAATTACTATGGAGAAATTTTGAGATATGTTCCAAACACGCTAGTACTGCAATGTAAGTAAAAACTTATTATCCCATAGTCAAAACTCATTCTTCAAACCCTAATGAAGGATGTTGATGAAGAGAGAAATTCAATCCGACGGATAGCAGAAGAGATATTCATGAGTTTGTTAGCTATTATTTAGCTAAATATTTGATTATAGCCCTGCAAACATGTCCAAAAATCCCAAACAAAATCAGCTCAAAAGGGATTTGTTTCTTCAGCAACATCCTTCATTAGGGTTTGGAGAATGAGTTTTCAATATGAGATAATAAGTTTGTACTTACATTACAGTACTAGCGTGTTTGGAACATTTCTCAAAATTTCTCCATAGTAATTTTCATATAAACCTACATTGTCTTTGGGCCACCTTTAAATCAGCACCTAGAAAGCTGAAAATTTCACAGAACATTATTTTTATGGTGAGGATAGTTAGGAGCATATGGGAGATTGGATTCTCAAACATTTTTAAAATTTGAATCGCCCTACTGTTGATTTCTACTATTTTTCAAAGCTTCGGACTCTACAAACATATTTTGATTAGGGTAAGTGATCCATAAGTTGTGGGTGTTTTAATTGAATTAGCTACAGATCCGACACCGCCAATCGACGTATTGGCTTATTGATACACGAAATAGCTCAAACATCGTTCAAATTGCTTCAAAATTGATGAAATACCATAAAAACTGCTTATATTATTCTCACTTGTACCTATAGTTGCGGTAAAGTGTTCCTATTGACAATTCGAGTGACAATTAGAAGTTCGGCAGTCAAAACTTCGGCGAAGTTCGGCGTCGGCATTCTAATTTGGTGGCCAAATTAAAGACCTCCATGACCCTTGCAGTTGCCCAAAATTTTATGGCTTATAAGGTAATCTAGAATGCCGTGAAAAGTATACTGCGATCTGTCAAACTTGGGTAACTTAAGCACTACCGAGGGACCGAATGCAGTACTAGAAGTGGTGCCAAATCTGAGCCTGAGTGGGACGGACTTGCCGTAACTATATGAACATAAATTAGCAATTTACTCAACTAAAGGAACAGTGTACCAATAGTGGAGGAATTATGTTTCACTGACATCCCGATGGTTAATGGGATAATATCAATTTTCTCATTAAATGAATGGTCGTTACTTCCCGTTACAATAATAATATGTACCGTAAAACGGGGTAACTTTCATAGTTTTTTCGAAGAAAACTTGAATATTAAGGCATGGTGATTTAAAGAATTATAATTTGTATTTTTAAAACAAGTACTAGTATCCTAACTATCGATTGTAGTTGATAGATTGCCAAAAGATTTATTCTGAATGGATATATAATTTTTCATATAATCGAAAGTCGGTTTTCTGTTTTGGGGTAACTTTGGTAATAGAGTATAAATCGAACGAAATTGAATCAATTATGGAACACTTATAGGGCATTGCATACCTCTAGGCGTTTAACGCTATATGGAAATTTCTGACTTAGATTACAAAAATGGTCCCAGTTTGTAAAAATGGTTTTCGCTAAGAGATTTGAGACCGAATTCATGTTCTT
This sequence comes from Aedes aegypti, assembly GCF_002204515.2. Classification (NCBI taxonomy): domain Eukaryota; kingdom Metazoa; phylum Arthropoda; class Insecta; order Diptera; family Culicidae; genus Aedes; species Aedes aegypti. Next base: position 27,048,860 of record NC_035108.1, on the reverse strand, counting down.
CTACAACTAGGCTGTCAAGGATAAGTGACGAACTCATTATGACTCCATTAAATAGTGATCGTAGAACAGATTGTTTGTGAGCGTTTCAAAAATGCTAAAATCTTATAAATTTTTAATATTTGCGTATAAATCCTCAAATGTACTTGATTACAACGAAAATAGCTTTGACATTAAGTGTCATACTAATACTCTTTATTTTTGCATTCGTTTTCCTTAACTGATTAACAGAAATTGTAATTTGTTCAGTATGTCGTGGGTCTAGCACTATCAAAGTTACCCGCTTTATCAAAGTTACCCCGTTTCGCGGTACACACTCCGAAAAAATCATGTGATTTTACGTTTTTGGATGCACATAAAAGAAGCGAGCCGAATGACGTGATTTTATGTCACATTTTAAATACCATACCGTCTGGTTCGGGAAATGCCGATCATAGTGACATCGTTTTCGTGTCCTTTTACGTGTAAATTTGCATTTATTGTTCAATACATCTTCAAGCACACATTTTTGTGTCGTTTAATCATCTACATTTACACTATGTGTCATTCAGTCATACTATGAATTACGTCTACAGTAATTTCCATTATTTTTAAGAGTGTACATTCATTGCGCTACATGATTTTTGAGGGGTTAAATGAAGTTGAACCGTGTTTATTACTTGGAACATTTACCCTAGTTGGTTTCGTTCAATGATGCAATGATTTTCAAGCTTGCGGTAGAACTTGGCGGCTACAGTAAAATGGAAAATTTTCAGAAGATCCGCAATATGAAGACCTGCAATCGAAAGAAACTTAAATTTGATTAATATTATTTGAATGGGCCTAGATAAGTATAAATCATGTTCACAATCTCCAGAAAGATTAAACTACTTAAGTAGTAATTACATCTTTATATCTGAAACGGAACGCAACGGAATTCTTGAACAGCCTTTAACAGTTGTTGATCTCAATACTTCTGTATTATATACTCCGAAGGATGCGTTGTTCTCAAAACTTCGTAGAATATAATTAAATAATCTTATTCATTATCCTTCGAGAAAAAACTGGTTACGCCTATAGCTCTGAAAGCCTTTTGAAATGATTTTTATTCAAATTTTTATTTCATACGCAATACTTAAAGGTTCAGAGAAATCTTGAATAAATTGATTCGTAAATTGGTAAATCCCTGTCTAAATTGACTCACTATGGTATAACAACTACATGGTCTACTACGATGGCTACAATAGGATACGCGTGACCCACTTTGTGGCTCCTCTGATGGGTGCACCAATTGTGTTCGGGTTTTTGTCTGTTCGTGACATGACACTTTCCTTCACGATTATTCTCTCATTTACTGACGGGACAACGAAGTTGGAAGTTGGAATGACACACCGAAAAGAGACAGGCACACACAAATTAACACCTTTTATTTGGCAAGGGGAGTGACAGAAAAGGTCACATTTCGGATCCCTTGTTCGGACGACCAAGGACAAGAGGGTTGACCCGAAAAGAAAAACTTAAAAAAACAGTTAATTGCAATACAATAGAAAACAATAAGTTTTATTGTTCTGTGCGAAATTCCTTGAAATCGTCCAATAAAGGTCCCTTAAACTCTTCTAGTTGGGTCTGTATTTAGTATGATTTTTTTTTCAAATTGTTTTTGTGAAGATTCATGATCGCCATTTTAAAATGTAAAAATGCCATTATCAATTAATTCAATGGTACCAAACAATAGAACAGTTTGTAACTCAATGATTAAAATTACGTTTCATTTTATGGTCAACATTTTGGAAAATATGGTATTGTTACAATTAAATCTATGTTCTTTAATGATAACTTTTATCAGGGGACGACAAGGACGAAACCGGCCGGTGAGTTGGGTGTTAATTGCAGCCTAGCAAAGTACCTTCTGGAAAGTGACTGTGCGTGTATGTGACCGGAAATTAAGCCCAACCGCCCCACTTGTGACACGGCTCCAGATGGCGCTGAGGTTTCACATTTTATTGCGCCCAGCCTGGCCGACTCGAGACTCGGGATTAAGGCAATGAATAATAGCTCTAAAGTGTGTTTTTCGAAGGACGGGAAAGAATGAATTTATTAATAACTAATTGGGCGCCGAAGAAGTCGTTAGCAGAGGGGACTTGAGCAGTGAGTCTTCTGTGAAGACATTTTGACTTTGCCGTTTGTCATCGAGTGTTGGCAAAGAAACGGGAAGCTGCCTTTGGCGGTTGGTTTTATGTCAACGACATACATAAGTATATTTTATCAAGCACCGGGAGGCTCCTTTTGAAACGATTTATAGATCATAATGGGCCTTTGCCAAAGTGTTGGCGAAGATTATGTGACAATGGTGATGACAACGTGGTATCACGCTGACAGACAATAATGTTTATTTATTTTGATGAGAATTTATAGCGTAGTAAGCTATGGCACAGCGATGACTTCCATCCAGTGATGCCGGTTTGTTCTCATTCAAATTATGGAGCAGGATCCTATTCCACTTTTGATTTACTTCGGCAGTGGGTTTTTTGAAAGCTTCTAAGCTCATAAGACTGGTTATTTAGATCATTGTTTAACGAGTCGTCGCCATGGTTGTCTAGAAAATTTGCGTTCTTGAGTTGTTTCTATATATTTCACTAGCGATTTCCCAAAATCTTCAAACTATTTCTTTAGCACATCCACCAGCAGTTCTACCTGTGAATCCATCAATAGTTCAATAACGAATTCCTCCAGGGATTACACCAGAAATTCTTAAAGGAATCTATCATGAATTTTACCAGGAATCCACGTAATGCTGTCGGAATTTCTTAGGAATTATACTAAAATTCTTTCATGGATTTCATTGGTAATTCCTTCATAATTCCACCAGATGCCCTGCAGAAGTTTAATCAAGATATTGTTCAGTGATTTAACAAGGAATTTCTGTAAGAATTCCTTCTGACAGTTCACCTGGAAGCCCTCATGGGATTCCGCCAGGGGTTCCTCAAATGATTCCATCAGGACATCTTCTAGGGATTCCTTAAAAAGTGCTTCCAGGGATTTCATCAAGAGAACTTCAAAAGTATCCATCAGAAGTTATTGTAGGGATCCCAACAGGAACTTCTTCAGAGATTGCACCAGGAATCAATCAAAATTTCCTCCAAAGATTCCATCAAGAGTTCCTACAGGGATTCCATCAGTGGTGTCCTAGGGAAATAGACATGAGTCCGTCCAGGAATCCATCAAGATTACTTCTAAAGATTCAATCATGAAGTCCACGAAGGATTCCATCACGATTTTTTTCAAGGTTTCCATCAGGAGTCCCTCTAGGGATTCCATGGGAAGTTACTGTACGGATTCTATCGGAAGTTCTTTTAAGGATTCCATCAGAAGTTACTCTAGGAATTCCATCGGAAGTTACTCTAGGGATTCCTTAAAGAGTTCTTTTGGTGATTTCAGCAGAGGTTCTTCTAGGGATTCCATCAAGAATTCATTCAGGGATTTCATCTGGAACTCCTCCAGAGATTCCATTTGGGGTTCCGTCAGGGATTGCACCTGGAACTCATCTAGGGATTCCATCAGTAGTTTCTCAAGCAATTCCTTCAGAAGTTTATCCAGGGGTTCTATCAGGAGTTATTTCAGAGATTCCACCTGGAATTCCTCGAGGAATTCCTGTAAGGATTCTATCAGGAATATTCAAGAATATCTTAAAAAAATCCTCTTCAAGGATTCCATCAGAAGTTCCTCCAGATATCCCTATAGGAGTTCCTATAAGGATTCTATCAGGAGTACCTTTAGGGCTTCCATCAGAGTTCTTCTGGGAATTTCATCAAAAGTTCCTCCAAAAATTTCATCATTAAATTCCTTCTGAGATTCAACCTGGAATTCCTCAAGAGATTCTATCTGGAGTTTCTCTAGAGATTATATGAGGAGTTCCTCGAGGAATTCCATCAGAATACCTTCTAGGGACATCATAAATAATTGCTCTAGAGATTCTGTCATCTATTATATTCTATCTTGGTGATCTTATCAGGAATCCCTCCAAGGATTTCATCCCTGAGTTCCTATAGGGATTCTATCAGGAACTCTTCTAGGGATTTCATCAGTAATTCCTCCAATAATTCCCTCAGGAGTTCCTTCAAGAATATCTTTAGGAATTCCTCCAAGGATTCTATCAGGAGTTTCTCCAGGGATTCCATCTGGAGTTCCTATAGGAATTCTATCAGGAGCACCTTTAGGGATTCGATCAGAGTTCTTTCAGAGTTTTCTCCTGGAATACCCCAAGGATTTTATCAGGAGCTTCTCCAGAGATCCAAAACTCCTGATCATAGAGGTATTGCATAAGGATTCCTTCTAGGGATATCATAAGGAGTTCATCTAGGGATGCTATCAGGAGTTCCATCATGAATTACTCGAGGAATCTTATCAGTAATTATATCAGGAGCTCCTCAAGGAAATTAATCAGGATTTCTTTCAAGGATTGCATATGAAGTTCATCCAGAGATTCTATCAGGAATTTGTTCAGGAATCTTATCAGTAACTTCTTCAGCAATTTCAACAAAAGTTTCTATAGACATTCCGTCAGGAGTTCCTCTTGAGATTTCATAAGAAGTTTCTTCAGAGATACCACCTGGAGCTCGTCCAGGGATTACATCAAAAGTACTTCTACAAATTACATCAGGAGTTCTTCTGGAGAGTACATCAGAAGTTCTTTTAGGGATTTCATTGGGAGTTTATTCAAGGATTACATCAGCATTTTCTTTAGATATTCCACTTGAAATTCCTCTAGGGATTCTACCAAAAGTTTTGTGTGTATTCCATCAGGAGTTCCCCTGAGTCTTTCAACAGGAGTTCTTGTTGGGATTTAATCAAGAGTTCCTGTAGAGATTCAATTAAGAATTCCTTCAGGGATAACACCAGAAGTTCTTCTGGTGATTACATCAATCCCTGGTTCCTCTAGGGATTCCATCAGGAGTTCTTCCAGAGATTCCACCTGTATTTCCTTTAGAGATAAGATAAAGAGTACTGCCAGGCATATTATTTCCAGGGATTTCATCAGGAGTTCCTATAAGGATCCCGTCAGGAGTTCCTTCAGAGATTCCATTAGGAGTTCCTCCAAGGATTACTTCAAAAGTTCCTAGAGGGATTCCATCAGGAATTCTTCTAGGGATTTTTTCAGGTGTTCCTCTAGGGTTTGCATTAGGAGTTCCTTCAGAGATTCTACCTGTAATTCTTACAGAAATTCTATCATGAGTTTCTCTGAAGACTTTATCAGGAATTCCTCTAGGGATTACATCAGAAGTGTTTCCAAGGATTCCATCAAAAGTTTTTCGAGGTTTCATCAGGAGTTCTTCAATAGATTTCATTGGAAATTTCTGCAGGGATCCCGTCAGAAGTACTTCCATGTATTCCATTAGAACCATTCAAATTCTATCAGGAATATCTCCAATGGATTCTTCAGGAATTCCTCTAGAGTTATTCTGGGATCCGTCAGGCTATTAATTATGGATTTTTTCCAGATTTTATCAAGGGATTCTACCAGAATTATCTTCCAGGTGTTTCTCTAGAGAATTCTTCAAGAGGTTCCTCCAGAAACTCCTCAAGGGAGTCCTCTTGGAATTCTTAAAGGGATTTCTCCCGGATTTCCTCAAGGAATTTACACTTCAGGAATTCCTTCCGGAATATCTCCAAAGATTCTTTAGGGATTCCAGGAATTCCTACAGCGATTTCATCAGTGATTCAATCAGGAGTTCCTGCTTTCATTGGATTCAAAACAGGATTTCCTTTCAGGATGCAAACAGCATTCAGGGATTCCTCTGAGAATTTCTTCAGTATTTCAAAGATTTCACCAGAGTTTCCCCCGTGGATTTCATCTGGAATTCACCCACGTAATTCTCTAGGATTTCCATCAGGAAAACCTCCAAGGATTCCAACTGAAATTCTCATAGGGATTCCACTAGAAATTCTTTAAGAAACTCCACCAATATTTTTGCTGTGAATTTATCGGGAATCGGAATGGAAAAAAATCGTCCAAGGATTCCGCCATAATGAACTCCAAGGATCCCAGTACGAGTTTCTTATGGAAATTGACCACAATTCCACCAGTTATTCCTTCAGAGCCTTCACCACTATTTTCTGTAATTAATTCACCAGTTATTTTTCAAGAGAGAAGTTTTTTCTAAGGAGTTTCACCAGGAGTTCAACTAGAGTTAGCTTCACCCCACGGCCTGAAGAATTACTGAAGAAATTACTTGGGGATTTTTTTATTGATCTTTGAAGGTATAGGTGGAATCTGGGAGGGAGGCACCGATACTACACACGAAATATAGAGCAATGTTTGTTTGAACTGCAAGATAACTCCAGCTTGCCAACAACAATCAAGGCAGGCTTGGGGAAAATCGCTAGTTTTTTTTTGTTGTGTACTTTCGATTTTTCCTGACAAACATGGAAAAAGGGCCACAGTTTTCTATGCACTAAATATTCATTTTATTGGAAAAAATAAAACGATGCGTTTTTCAATGCTTTATATTCAATCCGATTGAAAGGTGCTCATGTGACATTACTTGCATTGTGTGCATGAATTAATTTTCATTCGATTGTTGTCACTTTTGATGAAATGTGAAAATATGTTTTAATCAGTTACGCGCTTTTTCCATGTTAGTCCAATGTTTGAGATCTGGGCTCACAGTGACAGTTCGTGACAGCGGAATCCCGGCTCACTATGACGTACAAAAATTTTGTATTGGTTTCTCCCTCCCAGGGTGGAATAAGTTCTGAAGCATTCTGAAAATGGTACCCTCCGGTGGAATTTCTTGTTGAATCTGTGCATAAATTTCAAGAGGAATTATTGACAAAATTCCTGGTAGAATGCCATGAGATTTTTTTGTGGAATCCCTAGTATAACCTATGAGCTCCAGGAAAAACCTGAAAGTATAGCAACTAGAGGAAACCACTAAAACATTCTGGATAGAATGACTGAGACTCCTCATAATATTAAAGTTTCGCCAGAATACTTCATGCGAAGTATAACTAGAATTTATTATAATACCAAAATGAGGTATTGATAACTGAACAATACCACATTGTGGTATGATACCAAAATATGGTATGCATAAGTTATTGCGAGTTATTCTTTCCTCCTCGGGTTCCGATACCTAAATATTGAAAGTTCTGCTTTTCCTGCCTGCTTCTCAGATTAGTGTTCTTATGAGCACTTCCACAGTTATTTGCTGAGAGCTTTCTTTGCCGATTGACCATTTTTGCATGTGTATATCGTGTGGCAGGTACGAAGATACTCTATGCCCTAGGAATCGAGAAAATTTCCTTTACGAAAAGATACTCGACCAGCGGGATTCGAACCCACGACCCTCAGCATGGTCATGCTGAATAGCTGCGCGTTTACCGCTACGGCTATCTGGGCCCCTTTATATTCTTTTTTATGCATAAAAAGCTATGCTCATAGATATTGTAGATTTTGATGCATCAATAAGGCTGATACAAATATTAAATTTCTTTTATGTCCGAGACCACTTGGAAGGTACGAGGGGGGGGGGGGGATAAAAATAAATAAGGAACAAAAAAAAATAAAATCATTATTTTACTTGTTTTTTACCTTAAAATTGTAAAAAACTTAAATGATGTCAAAAAATGATGAATCTTTTTTTTTCTCCCCTTCAAAATTTTTGGATTTTCGAAGGGGGGGATGACATAAAAGAAAATTAATATTTGTATCAGCCTAATCTAATGTCATTTATTTCGCATAAACCTGATGATCTATTTCAAAAAGTGGGTAAAAATTTTGCTTACATTAAACGGATGAACAGAGATGTGTGTTGATGATTGTTATTCCGGATGCTTCCTCATTTTTCCCTTACTGAGCTATTCCATCGAACATGACGAATTTTTTTTAAATTTAATTTTTGTATTTTTTGAATCGCCTGAAAATTTGCATACAGATTCTTTATGACCAAAAATGCCATTTTGCACCTTCAGACCGCCATTTTGAACCTCGCCTTATTTTAGAGAAGGGCGTATCGGAAAATGCATTGCAAACCTTCACCTCACTGTTACTCGAAAACGGTTTGTCCGATCGATTTGAGATCTTCTACAAAGTTGTAGGTATTGCTTAAGACTATATGGAGAAAAATATGCACGGTAAAAAAAGTTACAGATTATTTTTTATTTCAAAAACAAAACTTTAAAATCGATTTTCTCCAGAAATGCAGTTTTGATTTTTTTTTATTTTTGGATATGTTTTAGGAGACAACTTATGTGATTTGTTGCACAATGTTTTAAAATGGAAGAATTATGGACAAAAAGTTATGATTTTTTTTAAAAATTACAGATTTTGAACAAAAAAATCGAAATAGAGGAAAACAATATTTTTTTATGTGATTATTTGAAAGTACAGAAAAAATGCAATAGAAAAGTACTCAAGTAAATTTTTTCTATGTTGCATCAATTTCGAGATTAACTCATATTTAAATAACATTTTCAAATAAAAAAAGTAAAATAGGCCCTTTTCAAAAATATTTCGTGTTTCTCCATTCCAGAAATATTTTATTTTGATTGAGTGAATTGTAGCTGAATTGTTTATTTTTTGATCAAAACCTATATACTAAAGTATTTAAAAAAGTATGCACGGTTAAAAAATATAAACGAATTTTTCAAATGAAAATTTGAAGTTCATTGTTCTTAAAAACCGCAAAATTGATGTTTTTAATTTTTGGATATGTTTTGCAGCATATTGTTTGTAATTTCTTGCACAATGCCTCAAAACGGAAAATTTTTGGATAAAAAATAAATTATTTAAATAAATAAATAAAACAAATTTATGTAAAACGATATTTTTGGTGCGTTTTTTTGAGAAATCAGAAGAATAACTATATATTTTTAAATATGAAAAATTTCTATCGAAAAATACTCAAGTAAAATTTAGCTGAGATGCATCACTTCAGAGATATACACGGTAAATCTAAACGTGGCATCAAAAATGTGATTCTATCACAACGGTGTACCTTTGGTCCCCAGGGCTAAGCCCGGCTAATGGGTTAAGCCCTCTCATCTCGGCAAGATCGATTATTTTCTGAACCGTCCATGAGCTCGGCAATATTGAAAGTTGTTGGAGTTTTTCGTTCCTGGTGATACCGTCTTTAGAAAATTTATCTTTAATTTGTGCAATCATTTCATTAACCTTATTTCATCAATTGTATTTAACTTGAATATTTCTCTTCTTATTTTTTCATTAACTTCTTCATATTTTCGCTTTACATAATTTATTGAATTCATTTTTTTACGATCAATTGGAGATGTTCATTTACCATGTCCAAATGTATGAGTATGGGAAAAACGTGTTTGTTCATCATACCTACTAACACAGGCAAAAGTGATGAAAACCCTTGTGGAGCCTGTTTAGTAGAATGCCTGTAAATATACAAAAAGATGAGTAGTACTGTTCCTTTTAATTATACTATTGTATCCTTCGACAGATACGCGTATTTCAACCTCAACTGTAAAGCCGTCTTCAGTGTTGTGTACTTGACTTGACTTGGTTTGTGTTGTTGAAATCAAAATAAAATTTTCCGGAATGGAGAAACACGAAATATGGGCCTATTTTTCTTTTTTTGTTTGAAAATTTTATATAAGTATGAGTATATCTCGAAATTGATGCAACCTAGAAAAATTTTACTTAAGTACTCTTCCAATGCATTTTCTGTACTATCAAATAAACACATACAAAAATATTGTTTTCTCTTATTTCGATTTTTTTTCAAAATTTGTAATATTTTATAAAATTATAACTTTTTTGTCCATAATTCTTCCATTATGAAACATTGTGCAATAAATCACATAAGCTGTCCCCTAGAACATGTCCAAAAATAATAAAAATCACAGATGCATTTTCATAGAAAATCGATTTTAATTTTTTTATTAAAAAAATATGTCATTATTTTTTACCGTGCATATATTTTCCAAATAGTCCTAAACAATACCTACAACAACCGCAAAATATATCCAAAAATTAAAAACATCAATGTTGCGATTTTTAAGAACTATTAGCTTCAAATTTTCATTTGAAAATATCGTCTATATTTTTTACCGTGCACTCTTTTTTCAATATTTAAGCATAAATGTTTTGATCAAACGATAAACGATTTAGCTACGATTCGCTCAATCAAAATTAAATTTTTCTGGAATGGAGAAACACGAAATATGCTTGAAAAGGGCCTATTTTTCTTTTTTTATTTGAAAATTTTATATAAATATGAGTATATCTCGAAATTGATGCAACATAGAAAAAATTTACTTAAGTACTTTTCGATTGCAATTTTTCTGTACTTATAAATCATCACATAAAAAATTATTGTTTTCCTCTATTTCGATTTTTTTTTCAAAATCTGTAATTTTTTAAAAAATCATAACTTTTTTGTCCATAATTCTTCCATTTTAAAACATTGTGCAACAAATCACATAAGTTGTCCCCTAAAACATATCAAGAATTTGTATGCAAATTTCCAGGCGATTCAAAAAATACAAAAATAAACGGGTTTGCGAAACGGCGTGGAACCGCTCTTACTAGATAGAGTGTCCAGAGTTTGAATAAGTCTGGAATTCGAATCAAAACGGTACTAAGTATTTAGTAGAACACATTTTGAAGTTGGATGATTGCTTATTCAAAACATGAAAAAAATCTTTTTCTTGCCATCCACAATCTGGCAGCACTGTTTGATCGCCAAAAAGTCATTGTCAGCATAAGCCATTTTATGAGACGTTTCGAATCATATGGTTTCCGTTTGTTTACCAGCTTTGAAAGTTTCTGGCGGGCCGATTTATTTACGTTTCTTCTAGCGCTACATTTGGAAGGAGTCTATTCAACAATGGCGCTGGTGGCAATGCAACAAAGTTTTTAATTTTCGCATATAAAATTGAAATCAGCGGACAGGGAAGATATTTTTCATCTACAGGTAACATTATACATGTAAACCGGGTAGAAACATGCGCTGAAAGAGACGGGAACGTCATCGCCAACAAAAATGTGACCAGCGCCATTCAGATATTATGCTAGTTTTTTGAACATCAACAATGAGCGGCCCGCCAGAAAACGTCATTCGAACGTCTCGTAAAATGGCTTATTGTCGTAATTTGCTGTTTGCCGCCTACTTCGTTTGCAAGATCTCAAAGTTCTTCATTTTTCATATCTGAGCACCCTTCCAGTCGATGACGAGGCAGTTCACATCTTGGCTGCAAAATATACCCACATCATCATTCATCAAATTAAGTTTGAGACATGTGGCACACATGTTTTTTGGAGCATTTTTCTCCAATGCTCTTGGGTTGGGTAGGGTTCGTTCGTAAAGGGCGGAAACATTGGCGGTGGAGCTTTTGCTCGTTTGCGGCTTCCGGCAGGCACTTCTTCGTATAGAGAGGCTAGGTGGTGGACTGTGGAAGCATCGTTTACAGATGGACTTCCAGCCCTCCAGCTACAACCAGCTGGTGGTCCGATCAATGGGGTGAGATACCGATATGTGTAACGGCTTCAACCATGATGATGATGATGATGAGCGAATTTATTTCGCAGCGGAAGGAAGACCACTGCTGGGAATTTTTCACGCCACGAAGCGAGATAAAGATTGATGGTATTGGCACCGGTGGCACACGCTAACCCAGCTGGGAACTCCTCGTGGGACCCATGGGATGATTTGTGTGTTATTTAAACATGTGCAAAAAATAACTGGACGGCACGACGTTTAGCAGTTCGTTTTCCGGAACACGACATCGTCAGAATCTTGGATGGATTACAAATTGCTCTGATTGATTTTGTTTGCACCATCGGAGGGTTCAGAGGGTAATCGAGACTGATGGAAATTGTGGACATGTGAAGTTGCTTGTTTGGGGGTGTTGATTTACTTATTTTTGTATTACTGAATTAATGAATTTTCGTCATCCTCACATGCACTTCTTTAGCTGTATTTACTGAGAACTTTCTTTGCCATTAGCATTTTTTTGCATATAAAAGATATTGTGAAAAATGGAATTGTAAAAACCAACGTGTCTTTTCTTTTCCACAGATTCCTACATCACTTTCCTCTGAAACATAGTGTTTTCATAAGCATTTTCGCAGTTTTTGATTTTTAATCAGAAACTTTGATCACTAGATTGAACGACATTCTGATTGACTGGATTAGATGATATTATGACCTTGTAAGGATAAGTGAATAACTTTATAAATTTCCATACGTGTGGCGCTCTTTTAATACAAATATTTTATCAAATAGATCAGTTCTTACATTATAGAAAATAAAACCGAATGTTAGGAGTATTTTTCCTTGAAATCTTAAAAAAAAAACACTTGGTTCAGTTTGTTTAAACACTGAATAATAGATTGTCAAACAAATTTGATTGAGATTTTGCGAGAATTTCTGTAATAAATTTCAACTACGTTTCATTAGAAATATTTGTGGAAACTTCTCCAGGAATTACTGTAGAAATCCTTTTTCAATATTTTCTGTTTTTTGATTATTTTTCCTTAGATTTCATTAGAATTCCTACAGGGAATCCTTCAGTTAATTCTCTAAGAAATCTTCAGAACGCTCCAGGATTCTTTTACAAATACCCTTGACATCTCGAGCCATTTTTTCGAATACGGTTCATGATTCTACGAACTTGTGTAATCGGCAGATCGCGTTAGAAACTTTTACCCACCTCCCCCCCACCTCTTTATCTGTTACGCTCACGTACCGGTTCGGTAAACCTGTAGGGGAAATTTATCTCTGTCCGTCCGTAGTTACCTCCGTACCAACGGCGAAAGTTTCAGTCACGCAACCGTTAACTTCTTCTCCTGCGGCGGTGATGCGAAGCGGGTTGGGGTTGGGGTTGTCTCAAACTACTAATCGAAGGATGTGCGGAGCAGGATCAAAGTATGCCATCGCTGGTGGGTGACTAACTAACAACCATGAGTCGGCGACTCGGTTTCTATATTTTGCTTCTCTGGCACCTTTCTGCATGGTTTGCTCGAAACTACCGTCAAGATACTCTTTGCATAAACTGTTTCCGTTCGCTTTCCGGTGCACAGTGGTCGGACAAAACCTGGAAAATTGTCAAAAATGGCTGAGAATTTTGCCATTTGCTTATTCTGGTATGATAACACAATTAACTCTCCATAACTCTATATACCATCGAGTTAGGGAGGTACCGAGTTATAGAACACAAAACTAGTGCAAATGCGATCTAAGAGACCATCGAGCTAGCCATGAAAACCAACTTTTACTATGGGGCATCCATATATGACGTCCATCATTTAGGGGAGTGGGGGTCTATAGAAGTGTGACAGTGCATGTATAAGATATTGGAAGCTTTTTACGCTGGCTATAAAACGAACAGAAGTGAATCGATTTTGACATGGTTTGCCTGCGTTATTATAGCAAAGTATTAGCAGGCCATGATCTAAGTTTATTGATTGAGTTGATTTACTTAGATTTACCCCAGTCAAACTTATCATTATTGAACTTATCATTAGGGCTTTCTTAATAATATTATTTAGTTCACTTTAACAAAAGTGATCTTAATGATATTAACACTTCTGTATTTTGTACATCACTATTAAAAAAACCCTCGGTTTTCTTTCACAATAGCAGCGTGGTGGTTTTGACGATGGCGAACCCCCGACGACTGGAAGATTAAAGTTTTAGAAAAAGCAAGATTTATGTTCGATGTCCGTGTGACATGGGGACAATTCTAGAAACCTGGAGGAGAACCCCACTCAGTGCCGTCATTACCAAAAGTGGGGTCAAAACATTGCCGCATGAATGCTAAATGCATAATTTGTGGAGGTTCTTCTCACGCTAAGGACGTCATGGTCTAATCGCTTATCAAAGTGAATCCTGTGACTCAACGATCCTTCCCATTAACAATAATCCTTCCCAGTAACCTTTGTGGAGATGCAGATTCAAACACGGTTTCCAAATAGCAAAGGTTACACACTACCCAGTGAACATTTTGGTTGGTATAACTTTTGCTGTACATCATTCTATACGAATCAATTCAATCGTATAGAATGCACGAAAAGGCTATATACCTACCAAAGTGGAGGCTATATGCGTACTTGGCACGACTTTTTCGGACTTTCTGCGATCAGATATACGATGCCACAAAATTTGGAAGAAAATAAAAAAAAAGGTCCCCGACGAGTCTCGAACACGGGACGTCTGGATCCGGAATCGTGCACCTCACCACTGTACCACCAAGGGTTACTTGTTCGAAAAGCGATTATTTGCCAATGTTAATACATGTTTCATGTACAGCGACACATACTTTGTTGTTCTTTGAGGCCCATCGTCAGCAGATAGACAAAGTTTGGTTGGCAATTTTTGCTAAGTTATTGCGATTTCATACGATGCTTACTGGATTGATATATGATCTGTTAAATTGTATAACATAACGTGATTCTATGTTGCACTATTTACGACATGTTTTGTTGTCAACACAGATTGTTGTTTATGAATCGTATTGGGGATTTATATACAACTTGTATTGACATTGATAACGCTTAATATGGCATCTTGTGCAATTCTGATTTTGGACGCATGAATATGTGATTTTGGATGCACATTCTTATACGATACGTGGTTCACTGGGTAACATTCCTTCCTCCTATCCCACCTGACTGCAAGGACGTGGCCGGCGCCGTTATTGACCCTGTATAAAAAGAGACACTGAATTATGCACACTGAAGAAGATTATGGCCAATCCCAGCCGTACTTCTAGTTGATTCTTTGTGCATTTTCACTGACTTCGGTCAATCACGGAATAGCAAGCATTGATATGTGTAGTCAGTCTAAGCTAAGCTAAGCTAGCAACTACCGACGCGCGACATGTTTGATTCTGCCCTCATCGCCCGCCTCCGCAGGAGCAAGCGTCAAGGTCGAAAGATCAAACACTACTCTGGAAATACAGAAATTTGTTCCTTCGATTTTGTGATTTTTTTGTCGGTTTATTAAATGGTCCCTTGAATATCTAGTTATGGAGTTTTTTAAGCATAGCAAAAAAAGCATAAAGTCGACTCTCCACAACTCGATATTCTATAACTCGATTTACTCTATAACTCAATGAATTTTTCGGTCCCTTCAAATTTACATATATCGTGCTCTCTATAAGTCGATATTTCTATAACTCGATATCTCCACTAGGCGATGTTACGTGGAAGGCAAATTTATCTCCATTACTAGATATCTATTTTAGAATCTCTTTTATTTGCGGAAACGTGTTGTTATTCTTGTTTGAAGGTAAATAAATATAGGACGGACTCGATTATCCGACATTTTAGACTCGATTATCCGGAGTATGTTTTTTGATATTCTTGTTTTTCTGTTTTATGTATAAATTTGAGATTATTTAGTACAGTCAACTCTCTATAAATTGATATTGAGGGACCATCGAGTTAGGGAGGTATCGAGTAAGAGAAAACAAAACCATCCACGGGACCATCGAGTTAGCCATGAAAACCAACTTTTACTATGGTTCTCTAACTGGATATCGAGATATCGAATATCGAGTAAGCGAGAGATGACTGTATTGCAAAAAACAATATGAATAGTTTAGCAGTTTTGGACTTAGGCAAGGAAAGGAAGGTTTGAAAAGGGATTTTTTGAGTATGCTGATCAAAAATTGTTTTTTTCTTCTCAGGACACCTAATCTGCCGTGAATCGCAAGTCAGTCCCATCTGCGTTTTCGTCAAAATTGAGTTGAACTCAGTTTTCAACATATCTTCCAATGCTCTTTCAGCTGCTCGAATGAGATAATATGATTTGTTCGTAAAAAATTAGAACAAAAAACAGTAGGTCAAATAAAAATGAACCGTATTTTGATCATCTTTATATTTTTCTCGGAGAGATGTTACTGTAAAAAGCAAGTTGTGATAGTTTCACTATGATTTGAACATGTTCCAAACACCTGGAATTATTTGAATATTCCTATGGAAAACGAATTTGGGAACTTCATAGCCCATTTTCTCAATGCCTACTTTTTAAAGATGGCACTGACTTACGATTCACGGCAGTATGTTCCTAGTTATGATCTCTGGCTACGTCAAATAAATACAAATAAATATAAATAAAACAACGGAAAAAGATAATATTGAGGATCCTTTATCGCAGATTTCAAATTATCTTTTAGTGATTCGATTTTGCTTAGTGAAAGAAAATTGATACTCTGGATAATCTAGTCCGACTTTTTTGGCTTTACATCAATTTCAATACCCTGATAGCCCTACTTGTTTTTTCTCTTCTAGAAACTCTTCTACGATTGATTTAGTCCTAACATACTCTAGTCACCTTTATAGCCAACTGGTTACTCATGCTGATTTTGATTCTGATCATGTCCCTGTTGCTTCCCAAACATCCCATGAAGCAATTCTCAATCCTATCAGCTCCAAATTCAATTATTTTCGAGCTGAATAAAATACATATGAAACATACAATGATAGTAATCTTGAACGAAACGATTTTCTCAATTAGGAAACAAAATTTTGAAAATAAACTTTCTCAGTTGGACCTTACCATTATGCCCTTTTGGAATTTATTATTTTATTATTATTGTCTTACTAACGAGACTTAGGTTTTGTAAATTATCTAAAATTTCGAAAAAAAAACCTCAGAAGCCAATTCCGGCATTGAAGTAGGAAAACAAATTATTACCAGCCAAATGCGAAAAAGCTCAAAAACTCATCATGCAGTTTCAAAAGGAGCACAATTTTAAATTATGTGTCACTAGTCCAATAGAAAATCAAGTAACTCTGGATTTCAAAAGCATCCTCAATCGAGAGAACGTTTTAGAAAATTCCCGAGCGACTGATTTCGATTTGGAAGAAGTGAGAACTATCATTTAACAAAATAAAAAATATGAAAGTCCCTGTCATAGACCTGTGCGCCGATATATTTCTGATCAGCGGTGGCGTCAGGGCATTTATTCACCGGTGGTGGTGGCGTACATCGGCGTGGAAGAAATTGTTTTTGTTTTGTGAATATGACTGAGACAATAAAATACAAGGGGTATGTTCGTTGGTTGTTTTAACAAGGTTATAATCATAAAGCGATCAGTCGCCGTTTGGCTTGAAAAATCGTTACCTATTGCTTTGAAAAATACCTACAAAATCAGGGAGATTGAAAATGCTGTCCTGTTTTTGTATATATTTGATAATTCCTTAAAGAATCCATAGAATCCATTCTGTGAGAATATCTAAGTACACTATTTTTATTTAAAGTAAAGTACCTAGGGGAATTCGTCTATGAGTTAATATGGATGAAACTAGTGATATCATTAAAAAACAAAGAGCCAAACACTGGAAGGAACACATAGGGAAATCCTAGACTTTTTCCAGAATTATTTGAGAAACCCGTGCGGGAATCTTGTGAGCAATTCCTGATACATTTGTTGTGAACCTTTGGACAATTGATTCAAAAACCCCTTGAAGAAAAGTAGAAACAATCAACGGAAAAATCTTTCAAAAAGTTATGAAAGAACCAGGAGATATCTTTGCTGGAATAATTGTAGGAATTTCTCGAGAAATTTTTCAAAGTACATCTGAAATGAAATAGTCCTATAAGGATTCAAGAATGTTTGAAGAATTCACCGATGGAACCCGTTATGAAATTGAAGAAGAACCTGGAAAGCAAAATTACAGTGGTCGTCCATCAATTAAGTAAAAGTTCATAGATCGAGAGGGGATGTGAGATTTCTTACACGTCATACAAATTATTTTTAATATTGATACAAGAATTCTTACCATGAATAGAGGGGGATAAAAAAACTGCCAAAATTTGTCCAACATCTCTCCGAAGTTCTGCAAAAAGCTCCTGTAAAGTTTACGAAGAAATTCTTAGAAGTGTCATTCAAGGAATTCATTGAAAAGTCTTAGTATAACTTGAAGGTATGTCCTTTAAAATGTTTTGCTACTTTTCCTCGAATGTCGGTTCCCTGAATATCGTTTCCCCGAATAGCCCAGTTTCCCAAAAGTGTTTATGATAGTCATAATTGTCATAACTTAATACATTTCGGGGTGGTAAATGTTCCGATCATATAATATGCACTCTTCTTTGTTTGATTGACAGTTCTTTTGAGTTCTTCCTTTACCTCCTTGGCAGCCGAGTGAATTTAGTCGAGAATGACCAAATTACTCCTTTTTTAATTGCCTATCGTTCTTTTTAGTTAATTCCTGCACATTTCTGAACCCTATTATTATTCGTGGTAACGGGCCTTACGGGGAAATGGCATTCGGGGAAAAGTAGCATAATCCCTTGTAACGGTTCGTAGTACCCCCTCAGCAGGTTATCGAGGTTTTGTCGCGATTAGTGTAGTTTTCGTGTCATTTGAATGTATATAATTCAGGAAACTGTTTGTGTTGTGTGTTTCTGCTTTATGTATGGTCACCCGATCGGTACGCAGCCTGCCAACTTGAAGCCACCGACCAATGGACCTTTGCACGGGTTCACTATTTGACGTTTTAGCGGTGCCGTGCTATTTAAGTGACCATGGAAACGAGTGAGTTCGGCACCGCTCAAACGTCAAATTAGTGAACTCGTGCATCGGTCCAGTAGAAGCATTAACCTAAGAATGCTAATGCCATATTTCTAGACATAAATTGAGTGGAATTCTTAAAAAAAATCATGCTGCTGTGACGTTGATGGGTCGCAAAACCTAGTTTGGGAAGCGATGCTCCAGAGTAATTCCTTGAAGAACTTATATGGGAATCTTAGGGGAAATTCCTGGTGGAATCCCCGGAATTATTTTAAAAGAAATTCTTATTTTTATTCAAAGTATAATAGGAAGCCGGATCCTATTCTTGGTACCTTTGATTCACTTCGGCAGTGGGGTTTTTCGAAAGCTACTGAGCTTATATTTGGCCACAATATGCGTCGTATTGAAGTACTTTTTATTATGCAAAGTTTCATACATTTCGGCCGATAAAATCCCCCCCTGGCCAAAATAAACCATGGAAGTGCCCAGGTAGTCTGCACCCTACTAGATAAATGGCTAGAAAATTGTACTTGCCAAATTTATTAACATTTCTGAAACAATCTCTGAAGGCCTAGTAGCCTTGGATGTGGAGGATAAAATCTTTGGACTCATTCATATATTACATAACGCTGAAAATGGCACTTTTTGACACCCACCCACCCCTTCGTAACGCTTTTTGTATGAATATGACAATCGTCGAATGACGTTTGGTCAAATGACATGTGGTCGAAAGTACATTTTGTGGAATGACATTTGGTTGAACAAAAGTTTGTTGAAAGCTTATTTTGAAATGGTTTATTAAAAGATCATTTAGAAAAAAATATTATTGTTTTCTAAGTTTTGCGAAGCGTGTTCATTTGAATAATCTGAATCATTAACTTTTATTGAATGTACAATGAGTCATTTTATGTAGTCATTTCAAATTTCATACATCTATTCGTTTGTGGTTTGAAGTTATACAGGATTTCGTTGGTCATTCAAATAAACTTTTCAGAAGTAGTTTGTTTTTTGTACATTGACTGAAATATTTATCTCTAGTGAATTTATCATTCTTTTAAAATATCGTCATTGTTTCAAAAACTGTTCAACAAGTTATTTTAGTACTCAAAGATGTGAAAATTATGATTTTTTAAATTTTTTATTCTTTTGAGATGTCATCTTTCTTCGTAATGAACTGCTGTTCTTCATCTGATCAAAGCATTCAGATAGAGTGAATGCAATTTTTCTTTGAATTCCGGGTCTTTTAGTTTCTAGACGTGGGTAAGATTTTTGAATGCGGAAATCAGACTTAGAACGGTAGGAAAATTTGATTTAAGGAAAAAATTTATGGCGAAGTTTATGTTTACTGTCGGTTACTCAAATGGTCAATTGACTTATTGGGACTTCCAGCTTAATAGCTTCAAATTAAAAAGTTGTGCTTAATCTATGTATCGGGTAAGGAGAGACTGTTGTTGTTTTTTGTTGAGTTGACTGAGGTGAGAAAAATGATTTGCTTCCATTTAAGATCAGCTTATGTCGACAGGCAGAACATACCTGAATGAAAATGCAGCATGAAACGTAAAAAAACAGTTAGGTGAGTACCGTGCATCATATTGGCTAACTGCTTATAAATTGTTGGTAAAAGGGCTGATACTTTTTAAATTATTCAATTACTCTTGTATTAGCGATAAAATGCTACTTCCGAAGATAAACGGATTGCACGTAAACCTTTGTATCCACGTGTTTTTCCCACGAAATATCGGTTCGAACAAACGTACTTTCTACCAAATGTCATTCGACTAAATGCCATTCGATCAAATATCTTTCGACCAAATGTCATAGATTCTCCTGGAAATGCACAGAAATATCGTTCAAACCAGCCTCCTGACACCGCCCATACAACCCCATTGGAAAATAACGAGCAAACATCTCTGGTTCCCACTGGGAAGTGGTTCCCACTGACAACTCAATGTTTGTAAACAATTATCGTTTAAGGACCAACATTCGAGAAAGGCGAAATCTTCTTTGCCGAAAACTTTCTTTTCTCACAACTACAGTTTTATTAACACAAACAAACGGTTGCAAACTATTCGTTTGCAGTACACCAAGTTAATAAGAGTTGATATGGTTAGCGTGGAACACATTTAAATATCGGAGAAAAACTTCCCTAATATGATTACGCCAATGTACGTTGTTGCTCTTGAGTTTGATGCTGACCTCGAAAACATGGCTGCCTAGCACCGAGCTGGTTCAAACTATATATAAAAGAATCCTTGTAGAAACTTCCAAAATCATTCTCTCTGGTGCATTTTTTTCGTAAAAGTGTTACAATTTTCTTCGAGATGGATAATTTTTCGGCGTGAAAATCCAAAATTGGCGGTGTGATATAAAATTAATCAGCGGTGGCGTTTCGAATATTTTTTTTCGGCTTTTCGCCACTGTGCTACGTTCGACGGAACGGGCAAAGCTCATCAATTTGTCCAAACTGTCTCATTTGTCGGCGTGTCTCGTGCTTGACATGTCTCGATATTTTTTCCGGTTTCCGATCCGGGAGCTTTGGCGGAGGCTATATCGTATCGCTTCGCTGTCTTTCATAAGGTAAGGTGGGGCAAAAGTTCGACTACCTTAGTGACATAACCAATATTTCTGGAAATACTAAATCAGTTGAAAAGAAATATATACCTACCTCACAGTAAGTGAATGAAAACCAAATTCAGTACAAAACAATTGAGTTCCACTAGAATTTGTAACCTTTGACAGATACACGTACAGTTGTGTTCAGAATAATAGTAGTGCAAGCCGATTTGCATACAAAATGCTCAACTTTGGCATGCTGTTACTTTGTTTCCCTATGAGCAATCGGCATGAAATTTTGAAATAGAACTACAAATATACTCTATTTCATTATCACGAAATATTAAATTTTTCACACCGGGTAAAAAATGAAGCACCAAGTGAAATCGCTCAAAATAATAGTAGTTTTAATAATTGAAATATCTTTCGTGTTTTTGTAGTTTTAAAACTTTTCTTTACTCATCGCTTCAACAATTTCCAGTGATGCTATAAATGTATAAGCAAGCCATTTTTTACAAAATTGCTGCTGAACAAAAAATTACAATAAAGAAACTACTATTATTCTGAGCGATTTCACCTGGTGCTTAACTTTTTAACCGGAAGTGTGTAAAATTTCTTATTTTTTGATAATGAAATTTAGTATACTTGTAGTTCTGTGCCAAAAATTTACGTCGATTTCTCATAGGGAAACAAAGTAATAGCATGCCAAACTTGAGCATTTTGTATGAAAATCGGCTTTCACTACTATTATTCTGAACACAACTGTATTTCTCCTCAACTATAAGGCCGTCATCATCGTCGTGTACTAGACTCGACTTAGTCAAGTCGGTTTAGAGCATTTATTATTAATTCAGCTAGAAATCTTAGAAGAGAAACTTTTGCCCCACTGTACTCTAACCGAATCGGTTTGGCTTTGATCCGTTTCGTTGATTCAAGTCAAAGCGGTTGCAAATGGGGACTCAATTTGTACTTGGCTCGTCGGTGGAGTCGTTTGCGTTTGGTTTACGAAAAGCAGGTGCCGGTGAATTGATGAAGCTAATCTGTCATCTTGATGCCACCACCGAAAAAGCAAGGTTAGCTTTAGTGGTGTGACCGCAATTTGCAAGGTGATGATGGCGATGATGATGAACTGGCTGCGAAGTTTATCGACGGAGGAGTTGGGCCCGATTGGGAGTGGATTAGATTTACGGGTGGGTATAAGAGTTAAGGTGGTGATTTGATGGTTATTGATAAAACTTGATTCAGGGGGTGATTGATTTTCAGGCAGAGTAATCTGAACATTTTGTATCATCATGGATTCAACTTATGTTTCTATTACAATTATGTTCAATGCTTGAATTTCTTGTTAGGTAGGATAATTCACCAATCATTGAACTGGAATGCTGTGGAATCCATTCAAAAGTTAAGTGTTTTGACGGCTCGATAACGTTGAGGAGTCATAGAGAATGGTATATTTTATACGCTTTTTGATGAGTTATACATCACTGAGACCTTGAGTGTCCGTAATATAAATCAAAACGGTAAGGGAGCTTACAATCCAAAAGTGAAATCCTTCCACTATTGCAGAACAATATTTTTTGTCTCGATAGAAAGTATGTAGCTATACAATTGCAAAACGGTTTATGTCTTCGATCATAGCCGGATTAACACATTGTAGGTGTTCAGCATTACAGTTGAATGGATAATAGGATTGACTAGTGATGAGGTGTGAAAGCCTATTTCAATGGTTTACGATTGTTCATTACCGTAGAAAATCCTGTTACCGTGTAATGCTACATATCGGATCTAATTTTATTTAAACATGGTCAATTTTATGACTCAATATTCATCTTATTTGAAAACATGGTGAAAGGGTTTCGATTGATAAGGATATTTTCAATTCCAACAAGTTGGAATGATTCTTTAAAAAAATGGCCCTTATGTGTATTTTTGTAGCGTCCATAAATGTTTATTAAGTGATTCAGTTGGAATTTGTTTTTGTAATAGACACAGAACTTTACGCCTACTACGATGCCACGATTCACTAGCCATTCTAGTGTGTGATCAACACTTGAAGCTCCAGCTGCGGATTCCATCGCTTTCGTGCTCCGCAATGCAACCATTTTGATTTCGTCGGAAATTCCATTGCATCATGCAACGGATACCTCAATTCAATTTACAAGCCCCAGCTGTGCAGAGTGCTTCACTTCCTGCTCCAGTGCCGTGGAACAGCAGCGCCTCTTCCTTCTCTCTAATGGTTGTCAGACATGCAAACGTGACCAGTGTCTTCCTGCTCGTTATCCACCACCACCTCTTGCCTGAGTTCCTTCCATGTCCATGGCCATGATCGAACAACCATGGCAAACCACTTTCGTTTCCACACCAAACGAAACACACTCGATTCATTATTGGCAAACGGGTGGAAGCGGAACTGTTTGTGCCGCCACGGTGCTTCATTTACCGTTATTATAAAAACAAAAATCAAAACTTTTTACGCCATTTCATTTTTACACCCAGTGAAAGCCTAAATAGAAATTGGGTGCATCTGGAAGCATTAGACGGAAAATTTAGTCTACTTTCAGTAATTTGCTCGGTCATACACATTGGCCACCGGACACCTTTGTTGTTCCGGATTTTCCGAGGTAATGTCATGTCATTAAAAAATTGAATGCCACCGGTCGCATTGAGATTTGATGGGAATCTTCCGAAATATGGCTATTCCCGTAATCTGGTTCTTGAAAATATGTTCAGTCATGCCATGATGATGCTTTCAAGAGCATAGTCAGAACAATTAGATGCACTGATCACTCTATATTAGGTTCCGAGTGCCCTGGGGGAAGTAGCCAATTCAAAATTTGTCCGGAATTATATCATTATGGGTATCAAACTTCAAGAATTTTCAAGGGTATGCTTCCGGAGGCACGATTGTACCCCGTTTGGCATAAAGTCGTTTGGCATAAGGTCGTTTGGCATAAAGCCGTTTGGCATAAAGTCGTTTGGCATAATGGACGTTTGGCATAATGGCCGTTTGGCATAATGGTCGTTTGGCATAATGGCCGTTTGGCATAATGATTGAGTTAGAATGAATATCGGCATTTTCGAAGCTTTTACCGAGATCAGCACCACTGAGCCCATAGCAAAAAGAATATAAAGTATCGTTGAACTGTTGCGATATACATATTTGAAAATAGTAAATTGTCAAAGAAAGTTCGCAGTAATTAATAAAGGGAACGCACATATTTTGCTGCAGATCAAGCTCTGTCCCAGTTTGTACGTAACACTTGATGAAAACTACTTGGTAAAAGAAGGAAAAATGTATTTGCAAAATATTAAAAGCTCTTATCCAAAGATCTATTATTGCAGCATAATGCAAAAATAGCCTATATACAAGAGCAAATTATTTTTCGTTTAAAATGTTTAGGGAGCTAACACTGTATATCTTCTCACAACATAACTCAAATGAACTACACATTTTTGAAAGAAAATATATGTGGCAAAACTTTTGAACGATTCAATATAAATTTTGATTTTGAAAATGTATATCAAAAACGCTGTCTATTCTCGAAAGGAGGGAAAATTTATGATTGAAATAATATTTTTCCAGCATATGTTGAAAGGAGATCTTGTGTTTGCAAAAAAATATGTTGAATATTTACAGGTTCTAAAGTAATTATTATTTTAACAGCACATCTTGCAAGAATTGCGAAATATATAAATGGTAAGCATTTAGCTTGACTAAATAATATAATTTAAAACAGTATAAACATAAAGAACAGCCAATTTTTAGAAGAAGGCAAAATTTATGTTTAAATTAATAGAAGATTGGACGCCAAAAACTATTGCGGCATAGTAAAACGAAAAGACATCAAAAATTGCGTTCAGAATCATAGCTCTTGTCCTACTTTTCCCCGAATGTCGTTTCTCTGAATGTCGGTTCCCCGAATGCCAGTTCCTAGAATGACTCGTTTCCCCGAGAAGTGATGCAGTTTAAATAGGTGCTATAATAGTCTTTAGTGGCTGGAAGGTAAACGAGCAAGAACGATAAGCAATCAAAAGAAGCTGGTATTCTGTCATTCTTGGCTAGACTTATGTTGGCAAAAATATTGAGGACGGTAAAACTCGAAAGAACCGCCAATTAAATAAAGAAGGGTGCATATCAGATGGTCAGTTCGCTCACCACCCTGAAATGTTTAAAGTTACGACAAGTATGAGTGTCATAAACT
The DNA here is from genome assembly GCF_002204515.2 of Aedes aegypti. Taxonomy (NCBI): domain Eukaryota; kingdom Metazoa; phylum Arthropoda; class Insecta; order Diptera; family Culicidae; genus Aedes; species Aedes aegypti. The sequence goes on along the minus strand of NC_035108.1, from coordinate 27,023,640 downwards.
TTTCTGGGAAGTGGACTTTTTGTTGAAGCGGGATATTCGTGAATCTGGTATTCGGAATACTGGCGTTCGGGGTAATGACATTTGGGGAACCGACATTACGGGAAAAGTAGCACAACCCATCAAAGTAACTGCAGTAATCGATTTCTCTTTTCGCTGATAACTTGAGCGGATCAATGTTATCAATTGCCGCCATTTTGTCAGTCTATCAAAAATCTAAAAAAATATCTAAAAAGTAAAGAAATCTTGAAAGAACAGCCTATGTATAAAAGAAAGTGAAATTTGTTTTAATTTAAAATGAACAGTTTTTATGCCTATAATTGGTTACATCATATTTAAAAAAAATCCAATGTTTGAAAGAAGGGTAAATTAGTGCTAAATATATCAAAATCTTCAGTGCAGAAAATTATTCCAATAGCGGAACTCTAAAGAAGAATAAATATTTGAAAGAAGGATAATTTCTGCATAAATTATAAAATATTATTGACAATAACTTTCCTAATATGCTTTAGTTTATTCAAGAGCATATGTTTGTAGAATGAGGTGACATTTTGTATCAATTATTGTCAATTATTGACTCCAAAACAAGCCCGAATCTCATCTTAAGAAATTCTTGGTTTCAGACTCATTATGCCAAATGACCATTATGCCAAACGACCATTATGCCAAACGAACGTTATGCCAAACGACTTTATGCCAAATGACCATTATGCCAAACGACTTTATGCCAAACGGCTTTATGCCAAACGGCTTTATGCCAAACAACTTTATGCCAAATGACCTACCACCGTTTTCATCGGCTTTTTTCGGTGAAATTAACGTTAAAACATGGCATTTACCGAACGTTTCGACCTACTTATGGATTCGGTCATCCTCAGTGGTTCCTTAAATATTTATTTCGTTAACAAATTATAAGATAATCATTTTTAAAAACTTACATGTTATATAGCAAGTCCTACACCACCATCTACCTGCTTACTTCTGTTTTTATCAATCATTCGTTTTATGTTGTGAGTATGCTGGTGTTTTGTACATTTTGTATTCCTACTTTCAGCTTATCTATCCGACCGTTGTATGCGGACCTGAACTTGATGGAGTCTCTGTTATTGCACTAGTAGATAGGGCTATTAAACTTAGTGACTCACTATACAGACCTGACTCCCTTAATACGGTTAGACAAATTTTAAATAACAATAACTACCCAAAAGCATTGGTTGAAAGGACAATTAAACTCATAATATGTACAACTCATTGCAGAAAGTAGACGTAACTCTAGAATACAAATTTTTATCAACACCTTATGTACCAGGACTGGGAGAAAAAATAGCCAGATATTTAAGACAATTTAACATTACACTTGCTTTTAAACCTATAGATAAAATTAAAGACCATGTATTTACCAAACTAAAAGACAAAATTGATAAACAAAAACGAACAAATGTAGTATATGAAATTCCTTGTGGGGTGTGTGAAAACAAAACATATATTGGTCAAACAAGTCAATTTTTAAGTAAACGATTAGAACAACACAAAAATGATGTTAAAACTAAAAAAATAGGAAGCACTGGATTAGTTCAACATACAATTAACGAAGGACATTGCTTCAACTTTGATAGGACCAATATACTAAATGAAATACCGAGAACAGACACACGATTAATAGCGGAAACATTCTACATTAAAATTTAAGGAGAAGGGAATACTGTTAATTTACAAAGAGACTCCATCAAGTTCAGGTCCGCATACAACGGTCTGATAGATAAGCTGAAAGTAGGAAAACAAAATGCACAAAACACCAGCATACTCACAACATAAAACGAATGATTGATTAAAACAGAAGTAAACAGGTAGATGGTGGTGAAGGACTTGCTCTATAGCATGTAAGTTTTTAAAAATGATTATTTTATAATTTGCTAACGAAATAAATATTTAAGGAACCACTGAGGATGACCGAATCCATGAGTAGGTCGAAACGTTCGGTAAATGCCAAGTTTTAACGTTAATTTCACCGAAAAAAACGATGAAAACATCTACAAAAAGGTTTGAACTGAACGTTATTTTCTCTTTTCATTATTATTCTTTCTAATTTACCACTTTGTCAGGTTGTAGGACATTCTCCAGAATCGTTTTTGAACGTTTTAAAACAGTGGAAAAAATAAATTTCATTATTTAGTTTTTTTTTGTCATAAAAAATGTACCTACTGAATTGATTCGAATTCCCAGAAACTTCTAATCCCGGACACAGGCGTCAATTCACCCAAAATATTATTTGGTTATGGATCTCAAGCGAATAAAATCGGATTGGAGTAAAAAAAAAAACATTTTAAAGGCGAGTGTTTGTTTCCCTTTTCTCAGGTAAACCATCTAAGGGGCCATCCATAAACCACTTGGTCATCTATGAGGGTGCATGGTTTGACCGAAGACTACGGCCTATACAAATTTCATATCGTTTGTATGGACAAAAGCCAAAGATGGGGGTTTGAAAATCCCAAATAAAAGTGTACGTGGTTCACCAAACAAAATCTTATGGGAAAATATTGTTGTTTTCTGCTCCCAACTAACATTTAGTGCAAATGTAAACTATGCGATCCTTTTACCAACAAATCTGGCGAATCTACTCAGCTACTTTTAAGCTGTGTTGGCAGCTCTTATTCATTTCGATCATTGCTCTATCTCGACAGTTATACGACAAGGAGCTGTGTAATATTTTCGGAAGGCGCTTTCTCAACCATTTCACAACTGTTGAATAATTATTATGCAGCTTCGCTGTATTATCGATTAAATATTATTTTCAAGCTGTTTCACAGCTTCCAGAATTCATATCATAAGTATCTGAACTTAATGTTCCCAACGTTACCTGCCACCGCTTGGAATCTAACTCACGATCTCTGCATCCACAAGTCTCGACGCTGTCCTTGTTGCCACCACAGTCTATATCGAAAGGCAAAGAAAACACACTGTTTTGTTCTACATCGAAAACGGTTCACACAATATTTTATAATGATCGTAAAAGATGCCATAGCCGCGCTTACACCACTTCATCAGGCTGTAAAAGGGTGCGAAACGTCAAACGCAATGTTTACATCCAACAAGCTGAGTAGATGCGCCACAAGTTGTTGTTTTACAGCATACTGCTGTATACTCGCTGTATAATTAAGGACAAAGCGCTTCTTAAATATATATTGAGCAGCATATCAAATCATATTGTATAGAAGCAGCCGGATTGATGATGGCGAGTTTTATTCCACATCATTAGGTTGCTATCTTTTACGGTGTTGAGTTACAGCTTAGTGAAGGCAGCAAAAGCGATAACTGACGAAATTTAATCAGCTAAGATTTGTAGCTGCAAAACGTTTGCGTTACAGCTGTATTAACGCTAATCGTTCTATTTTTGACAGCTTTCATTTTTTGCTGCGTTCGCTGCTTCAATTCAACTGTTATATAGCATAAAGCAAATACCCCGAAAGTCGATCGATTCAAGGGTTTGCCAGATAAGCATGTGTTTTGTTCGTTAACTGTTAATGAAAATGTTGTAGCAAATTCTAATGTCGTATAGTTTATCGCTCTTTGAAGTTTTTGTATAGACTTTGGTGAATGAACGTTATGGACTACTAAATTTGGTAGAAATAACAAATACAGTTCAAATAAAATAGAAAATAAATTGCTCCCATGATGCATTTGAAATTTCATCTCTGTCTTTGTTTTTTTTTTGTATTGCAAAACTTAAAAAAAAAACGTTATGAGCGAGCGACGAGGGCAGGATCAAACATGTCGCGCGTCGATCTCGTAAGTGAAAAAGTGGCGTGATCGGGGAGTTCGGTTGGAGTAAGTGAAAAAGTACCGCGATCGGTTGGTTCTGTTCGATCTTTCGACCTTGACGCTTGCTTTTGCCGGAGCGAGCGACGAGGGCAGGATCAAACATGTCGCGCGTCGATCTCGTAAGTGAAAAAGTGGCGTGATCGAGGATTTCGGTTGGAGTAAGTTAAAAAGTGCCGCGATCGGTTCGTTCTTTTGATCTTTCGACGACCTTGACGCTTGCTCCTGGGCAGTGCGTCAAGAAAGCCCGAGCTGTCGTCCGTGTTTTTTTTCGGGTCGCGCGCCTATTTTTTTTTTTCTGAGTGCTAGCCGAGCAAACGAGTGAAGCTGAAAGTGGATTGTGGCTGCTCAGTCAAGGATAACGGATCAATTGGTGAGCTCGTTTCATGCTACTATTTCTAATCTATAAAATATGTATGACTGCACATTTAATCGTTACAATGGTGGGATGTAAATATGATGTTTCAACAAACTATGGATGGTTCGTCACTGTGAGTGTCGACACAAACTCTGATTCATGATTTATTTATGTCTAACATTTTTTTTTTTTTTTCAGAACACCCCTTATATACCTTTATTTTTGTAATTAAAAAAACTTTGAATGGTTCGACACTACAAGTGTAGACTTGCGAAAGGTTCACTTTATTCAACAAACTTTGGATGGTTCGCCACTGTAAGTGTCGGCATAAGAATAAGAGTGTTCTATGATGTCCCAACCAATTGAGTCTTTTGTTTCTTTTCAAATGAGTAAAATATAATAACACATGCTTTCGTACTGACAGCTGTAGGAATGTTACATTTAGGTAATTTGTTCAACAAACTTTGAATGGTTCGTCACCTCAAGTGTCGGCATAATTTTCCTCTACATAGAAATTATATGAACAATTATATTTACGTATAAGCATGTATATATCTCACAAATCATTGTTTATCATGGTCTAATCGCTTATCAAAGTGAATCCTTTGACCCAACGATCCTCCCCATTAACAAACATCCCTCCCAGTAACCTTTGTGGAGATGCAGAGGCAAACACGGTCTCCAAATAGCAAAGGTTACACACTAACATTCCTTCCCTCAATCCCACCTGACTGCAAGGACGTGGCCGGCGCCGTTATTGACCTTGTATAAATAGAGGCACTGAATTATGCACACTGAAGAAGATTATGGCCAATCCCAGCTGAACTTCTAGTTGATTCTTTGTGCATTTTCACTGACTTCGGTCAATCACGGAATAGCAACCATTGATATGTGTAGTCAGTCTAAGCTAAGCTAAGCTAAGACTTTGGTGAATGAACGTTATGCTTTGTTGAATTAGTACATAAGAAAGTAATCTGTGCGACCTAGTCGAAGATGAATAAATAAATAAATAAATCTTGGCTTAAAATTGTTTGTTGGGCTTAACATGATTGTGCTACTATCATGTCCCTGGATATCATTTCCCCGAATGCCAGCTTACCGAATGACCTATTTCCCCAAAAGACATTTCCCCGAATAACTCGTTTCCCCGGAAAGTGATGCAGTTCAAACAGGTGCAAGAATAGTCTTTAGGGACTGTGTGCTTCACTAGAAAGAATGATAAGCTGAATTAAAAGAAGAAGAATTTATAGATTTTAAAGTTATCCTCGATCTAATATGTAAGTACATTTGGCCTAAAATGCCGATGATGGTGAAAATCGAAAGAAACGCAAATCAGGTAAAGAAGGGTGCATATTCTGACCGATTTGTTCACCACCTTGTAGCTTAGCTTAGACTGACTACACATATCAATGGTTGCTATTGGGTATTGGGTATTGAAATGGTATTTTTTCGTTTTCGAGTTATGGCCAATTTTGTAAATAATGTGCAAATATGCCATTTTGAGCCTTTTCTTTGAAAAATCATAACACAACACTTATGAAAATGAATGCAAATTTTCTCAGGAATAAAACAAAATATCAACTGGAAACAGTTTTCTTCAAAATTTTCCACCGTTGAAAAAATTCGTAAAGAAAAGCCGGGAAAACTATATTCTAATTAGTGGAAAACTTTCAAAAATGCATACACTTTTGAAATTTGATTTATTTTTGTATTGCTCTCCGCAACCATCAGAAAGATAATAGTTATTTATGCAACAAGTTGCAAAATGATGATTTTTTCAGCACGAGTTGTACATTTATCCAACGAGGCTCGCCGAGTGCTGGAAAAATCGAGTTTTGCAACGAGTTGCATACAACATTTTTTGCTAATACGAAAAATACCGTTTCATTCATATTTGTTTCTAGGATCACAAACATGCTTCAAGAAAACCCACGTGGACGTGCATGCGTAGTAGAGACTCAATATTTTCCAATCAGGTAGGCTGTGATCCATGCATTCTACATGACTGTCACATATTTTCACCATCGAAGCTAAAATGACTAAAACTTATTGTTCGAGAGAAGCCAGGTAAGATACCGGATAAATTATAAAGTTATTCTTATATTCCAAATTGCCTACACCTGTATCCTGAACCGTGTAGACCAGCGCTTCCCAAACTCCCCCGAAAACCGTGTTTGGAAAGCTTTGGTTTAGACGTCGAACTTTTTGGGGGTAAAATTGCTTAATTTAGTGCCTCATCTACTTTTGCTGGACGATCCTATTCCGAATCAGAAACGCTCACCTGAGTCGAATTTGAATCGTTCAACGTATGTAAAATAAAATGTCAATCATTGAAAAAACCAGAGCAGTTCGAAGAATGGTTTTCTCGGACACTTTCGATATTAAGTTGAGGATTACCAAAACAATACTGAAAAATGCTACTTTTCAGCACTGTTTTTTTGATTAAGAAAAGTAGGCTGTTATGTAGTCCATCTTCTTTATGAAAAGTAGGCCAATATATAACGGAATTGCAAAAATGATTTTTTCAAGCTCCGGAAATTTGTTTTTCAATCTTGAAATTAGTTTTGTTTGAAAAGCATAAACTGATGTCGTGTTATGCTTTTTAATGTCAGCAATTACACCAAAATTTAAAACTTTGATCGAAGTTTTGTCGTTGTAATAAATAACAAATGAATTGAAAAATTGAAAATTGTTACTTGAGGTCGTACAAAGTAATTGCTTTCAATGGAATCTTGTATCACGCACGAATAATTTTCCGCAAAATCTATCTGGCACATTATTTCTTTTGTTTCTACAAGTAATTCTGTTTTATATATATATTTTTTTTGTTTTTCTACTTTAAATTGATGCACAAGAAACTTCTCGGTCAGATTTTGCTAGTTTTCAATAAAATCATTTACATTTTCCTCTTTGTTGATAATTTCACAACGATTAGAAATAATCCAAAAACAATACTTAACTTCATCAACGTGATTTTCATCTAAACGATTAGCAACAAAATCTAATTTCTTTAATTTAAAATCCTCACAGGATTTCCAGAAAGATGTGAATGAGACAGATTCCTGTTCACTCTTACAGGATTCCAAATATTTTCGAACAAAAAGACTTGTACGAGAAATCTGGGCATTTTTCACAAAACTATGACCAAACGCAGGAATTAAAAAATAGTACATCTTAAAAATTTCAGTGATTGAAATTTATAAAATTCTGTTCTCAAAAATATTTCTTTGAAAATCTTACACGAGTTGGAACATAGTTTCCCGGCTTTTCTTTACGAATTTTCTCAACGGTGGAAAATTTGGTGGAAAAATTTTCCAGTTAACATTTTTTTCTCCTTAGAAAATTTGCTTTCATTTTCATAAAAAAAACTTTGTTTCTACGATGCTTCTTTCTTGAGCTATGATTTTTCAAAGAAAAGGCTCAAAATGGCACATTTGCACATTTTTTACAAAATTGGCCATAACTCAAAAACAAAAAAAATACCATTTCAAAAAATTCATGAAATTATCTTCTATATTTTTGAGTGTTCCGGGAAAATAGGCGACCCTGAATTTTTCTCATTTTTTTTATTCATATATTGATGAGCCCTGCCTGTGGAAAAAGTTTCATGAAAATCTGAGACCTTTCGGCCCAAACCCGTACGGAAATAAAAAAAAATCCCCTATTCCGTGATTGACCGAAGTCAGCGAAAATGCACAAAGAATCAACTAGAAGTTCGGCTGGGATTGGCCATAATCTTCTTCAGTGTGCATAATTCAGTGCCTCTATTTACAAGGTCAATAACGGCGCCGGCCACGTCCTTGCAGTCAGGTGGGAATGAGGGAAGGAATTTTAATGTGTGACCTTTGCTATTTGGAGACCGTGTTTGCCTCTGCATCTTCACAAAAGTTACTGGGGGGATTTAACAACATTTATTAACGATTTTGATAGTTACACATTCAAAAGGTATAGAACAACTATACGAACAAAGTGTTTTTTTTTATAATAACGTTAAACGCAATACACCGTGTCCCGGTAAGAACACAACGTGGGATAGAGTTGGTGGCCAGGAGGAACTTCAACGGGAAATGAGAATCCATTTTCACTTTTCTACGTGTTTTCCCTTTTTCCCATCGTGTGGGCCAATTGGTGTGTATGGATAAAATTTTCATAAACTCGGTCATTGTTCGGTGGGGATCCGACGCCATACCCGTTACCCTTCTGCTGGAAAGTTGTCCAAAACAAAGGTTCCAAATTGAGAATTTATGTGGCCAGTTTTGTGTTTGGTGAACTTATGGGCGGTAGTAGTGGAGGGGGATTTTCAAGTATTTCATTTAGAATACGCAATAGCAGGAACGTAGTTTTGTTGAATTGGTCTGGATTTGACACATGGATTTATCTTCGTTAAGTGGGTGGCAACAGCCAGAGTCCTATGGCAATTGTTTGATGTGTGTCTTTCGATTTACGATTAAATATTAAGAAGGTCAAAGTAGTTTTTGATATCGGTAGATTCGAAGCGTTGGGAGGATTCACTCAGCCTACTTTGTCAAATCAATTTTGTTTTCCAGATAGTTGTTAAATTCAAAGCCTGCTGCTTTCTGTTTACGCTTGATTCGTTTCACTACAGCTATGTGCTTTAGCTGTGAATGGGAATTCTGAAATTTATATCATTCACAATGTTATTATGTACCATGATATTTAAACAGTAAAGCCTCACCAACAAGGCAGAAAACATCTTTATTGTACACCTTCGAAATCACTCGCAAATCAATTGCGCTTCAACGCCACCGAAAAAAAAAACCATAGAAAGGGTTTTCCATAGCTTCAAAGAAAATGTCCCTATTGGCTGGTGTGGAAGGGTCCAGAAAAACAGGAATTCAATCGTAGCAAACGTGCTCGGGTATGGAAATCACTCCACTCCCCTTGCTATATGTGAGAAGTGGGCTGCAAGGAATTTCGATTATCGGAAGGTCGTATTTCGTCTCTTTGATCCCCCAGCGCGAAATGGGACGGCACGGATGGCGATTGGCCCGATCGAAAAATAGCGGCAATAAACAAGAATTCTTTCAATTTTTTGACTGCAACTGATTGGAAATGTGATAAACGTGCTTTTATGTCAAGGCGTAACATTTTTAGTTTTGTCAAAGGCTTTTGATATCTTCATATCATGAAGTCTCACTCACCTAAAAATCGTCTACCTCTCAAGCACGGATTGAATCCTGAGAAAATTGAGAATATCTCTCACTTATCGCTCTCTGTAACAATCATGATCCGCTGCACATCATGAGAGTATTTTTACCATATTTTGCTATAGTTCAGATTTGATCAGGGGATAACGGTGCATGATAAAGGTAGTTGTTTGTTCTCAAACTGCTAAAGTGCAAGTTGCTGGGCTCAAGTTAGAGGCGTTGAAATTGTCGCTATGTGCTTATATTCTGCGTAAGGTACATATCATGATTCACGTTTCCATTCCATGGTGCTCGCAAACTTCATACTGTTCCCAAATACTTACTTGTCCTTCTTATCTATTCACTTTTCCGTAGAACTCCGTGATGGAACTCCTTTTCATCGGCTAAACGATTCCTGAGCACACTTTTCCAGCGCTTGCTTTGTTTGCTAACGTCAACTAGCTAACGGAGAATAAGCTATTTCTAAAGAAGATGATACGATCCAAGTGGGCACCGAGCCAATCTCCTCCTTCCCGTTTACCTTCTCTTCTAAGGATGTCTGTCTTCTTCTCTCTGGCATTACTTCCCAAATTGGGACAGAGCTTCTTAGATTTCTATTCTTATGCATGTGTATATTTCGAACCCACAACCCTCAGCTTGGTCTTGCTACACTTTTACCGCTAATGGGCTATTTGTGCCCCTTCGATTGTTCGATTCGAGACACTCATATCCCCACTAAACTAGACTGAAAGGTTCAGCTGGGGTCAATCAGCCGGCAGAGCGTATGCAATCGGAAGTGGAACGACAGTCAATGTGCAATTTCCTGCCTTATTTGCGGTTTGCTTTGGACTCCGATGGCATTCGGTCTCCACGGACAGATGGGTCTGAATTGCACAATCGAGTAGCAATGCAAACTGGAATGGGGTCAGACGTGTCATAAACTTGGGAGCATCGGAGGAAATGAACTTCCATTGCACACTGGTCCAGGATGCTAATTTAGGCGGACATGAGGTTTTCGTCAAGATTTATTGATTTTAGAGCCATAGTTTATTCTGAGAATATGTTCAGAATTTTTAGTACTTCAAAATGCACGGAACAAAATTTTTTTTTACGGTGATCGCAAGAGTGACGCATACGCCAACTTTTTTTATTTTAACGAATCGTAAGTTGGTATGTTCAGCAAAGTTGTAGCAAATGATCATAGAAACAACTTTGCCGAACAAACTTTTTCTCGGTTTTTCTTCAGAGCCGAGATAATTAAGTATTTTTAATAAAAAATCGTTTTTTGCTCTTAAGTGTTTTATTTTTTAGTTTTTTTGGCCTACTATGTTCTACAAAGTTATTATACTTATCATTTGCTACAACTTTGCTGAACATACCAAAGTTGTATTTCTTATGGTTTTCATGTTATTTGAGTTTTTCATCTTAAAATTAGCTATTTTGTATGCCGTGTATCTCAACTATGAGCACCTCAAAAAAATATATCTTTCCACCAAATGATTTTGCAGTTTTTCAAGTACCTGTGAGCAAAATTTGGAGAAGATGATATTTTTCTATCTCGTTTAAAATCGATTTTACTAATAGACGATATGAGATAAATCCATATTTGTTGAATATTCATACATGTTCAACTCACAAAAGTCATGGCTACCTAAGCATATCAAACCAAAGGTAACACGTGTATTTATATAGAAATATAAAGTACATCGTTTTTCAGTTGTTTTCGATTAACTTGGAAGCTTCTGCAAGAAATTCATCGTCTTTTCCTCTGCCTGTATTTAATCTATTCCTAAGCAAGATCACCAGGTTGGAAGTCAACATAAGCCGTATAAAATACATATACAAAATTTACAGTTCGATTGAATTCTGTGGCATGATTTTCCCAGAATCTTCTGATAGATTCCACGTTTCATGTTTTTCTTTGGTAATGCGGCATGCCGGACAACACCACTTCCGTGCAATAGTTGTAGACGTATCAGTAAGTGTAACAGCATTCTAAAGGATCGCCACGAAAAGCCCTCGAAGGAAGGTTAGAGCTGAGACTGTACGAACCTCTTCCAGCTGGTAGGAACTCAAATGGTCGTAACACGGCATGCCATTTTTTACGGGAAGTAGATATTGTGTATTTTTTTCACTACTGAACTGCGAAGTGCGGCCTCATAAGTCCGAAAGTGTGAATAAAAGTGAGGGATTGCATTGAATCCTGTTGGTGTCTTCAGAGCACTTATTCTTCGATTTACGAAGAATAAGTCCCCCGAAGACACCTACCCGATTTGATTCAATTGCGCACTTTTTTTTAGCGTTTCCGCACTTGTAATAACTTCTTTTCACGGATCTCAATCATTTTAAAAGTGGTCAACTTTAATCGGAAGATTAACGAGGAGGCGTTTGAACAGTTTTTGTCAGTACGTTTACTGTTAGTATCGCCAGTTCTACGATTGGTATGTACTCTCTCCAACGGTGCAAAAACTACTTTCGCATGGAGTGATGTTGTCCGGCATGCCGCCGAAGAAGCATAAAAAATGCGGAATAAATCCATCAGAAGATTCTGGGAAAATCACGCCACAGAATTCAATCGGACTGTAAATTTTGTATACGTATTTTATACGGCTTATGTTGACTTCCAACCCGGTGATCTTGCTTAGGAATAGATTAAATACAGACAGAGGAAAAGACGATGAATTTCATGCAGAAGCTTCCAAGTGAATCGAAAACAACTGGAAAACGATGTACTTTATATTTCTATATAAATACACGTGTTACCTTTGGTTTGATATGCTTAGGTAGCCATGACTTTTGTGAGTTGATCATGTATGAATATTCAACAAATATGGATTTATCTCATATCGTCTATTAGTAAAATCGATTTTAAACGAGATAGAAAAATATCATCTTCTCCAAATTTTGCTCACAGGTACTTGAAAGACTGCAAAATCATTTGGTGGAAAGATTTATTTTTTTGAGGTGCTCATAGTTGAGATACACGGCATACAAAATAGCTAATTTTAAGATGAAAAACTCAAATAACATGCAAACTATAAGAAATACAACTTTGGTATGTTCAGCAAAGTTGTAGCAAATGATAAGTATAATAACTTTGTAGAACATAGTAGGCCAATAAAACTAAAAAATAAAACACTTAAGAGCAAAAAACGATTTTTTATTAAAAATACTTAATTATCTCGGCTCTGAAGCAAAACCGAGAAAAATTTTGTTCGGCAAAGTTGTTTCTATGATCATTTGCTACAACTTTGCTGAACATACCAACTTACGATTCGTTAAAATAAAAAAGTTGGCGTATGCGTCACTCTTGGGATCACCGTAAAAAATTTTTTGTTCCGTACATCTTGTAGTGCTGAAAATTCTGAACATATTCTCAGAATAAACTATGGCTCTAAAATCAATAAATCTTGACGAAAACCTCATGTCCGCCTAAATTAGCTTCCTGGACCAGTGTGCATTGAGTTGAGATTACTAATGTGTAGTTCAGTAAGGTGGTTTTCCTATCGAGAAAATGCTGTCGATAGTTGTTTGGATGCTCGGCTTTAAGCTTAAAGGCTTGCCAGTAACAAACACTCATTCCGTCTCTGTAAGTAGAAAAATATTGTGGTTCACCGCTAAATCGCCTTCTATTGATTTTATATTCGATTCTCACCCCTGCAGGTACACTTAAATATGTCTGTTATGAAAGCTATTTTTATTTAAATTTTAAACCGATCTGCGCTTAGCTGTGTGAATCGAAGCTCAACCCAAAGGATTCAATCACGCCGCAGGATGTTTACATTTCTCAGTCATAGTCAGTCAATGTTATTGAAATAAACAATCAAAAATTGTGTCATATCAACAATAGCTTCTGTGCTGCAATATAAAGGAGCAATTCCACCGAACATGACGATTTTTTTTTTTAATTTAATTTTTGTATTTTTTGAATCGCCTGAAAATTTGCATACAGATTCTTTATGACCAAAAATACCATTTTGCACCTTCAGACCACCATTTTGAACCTCGTCTTATTTTTGAGAAGGGCGTATCGGAAAATGCATAGCAAATCTTTAAAAAACTGTAACTCGAAAACGGTTTGTCCGATCGATTTGAGATCTTGCACAAAGTTGTAGGTATAGCTTAGGACTATATGGAGGAAAATATGCACGGTAAAAAAAAGTTACAGATTATATTTTATTTCAAAACAAAATTTTAAAATCGAATTTCTCCAGAAACGCAGTTTTGATTTTTTTATTTTTGGATATGTTTTAGGGGACAACTTATGTGATTTATTGCACAATGTTTCAAAATGAAAGAAATATGGACAAAAAAGTTATGATTTAAAAAAAAAAAGATTTTGAAAAAAAAATCAAAATAGAGGGGAACAATTTTTTTATGTGATTATTTGAAAGTACAAAAAAATTGCAATCGAAAAGTACCTTGGTAAATTTCTTCCAGGTTGCATCAATTTTGAGATATACTCATATTTATATAAAATTTTCAAATAAAGAAAAGTAAAATAGGCCCTTTTCAAACATATTTCGTGTTTCTCCATTCCAGAAATATTTTATTTTGATTGAGTGAATCGTAGCTGAATTGTTTATTGTTTGATCAAAACCTATATACTAAAGTATTTAAAAAAGTATGCACGGTAAAAAAATAAATTATTTAAAAAAATAAATAAAACGAATTTATGTAAAACGATATTTTTGGTGCGTTTTTTTTTTGAGTACATACAAGTACAAATAACTATATATTTTAAATATGAAAAATTTCTATCGAAAAATACTCAAGTAAAATTTAGCTGAGATGCATCACTTCCGAGATGTATGAACTACGTGTCATTGTTTAGAAACTCGTTACACAAGCAAATAGTTATAATGAAATAAGAATTCCCGTATGTTTTTAGTAAAAGAAATTTTGAGTGTATCCAAAAAATACTATTTCTGACCAAAAATATTTAACGCCGAAATTCATTTTTTGTTTTATTTACAATTTATTTACTTTTCAGTATCAAAGTTAGTACGGGATGGAGCCAGAGTACTCGTGGCAACTCGAAGTACACATCACTAAAACTAATATTTAATGACGTAAATTCCATTTTAACGCACTGTCGAAAACCAATTAAATTTTGTTTGCTTCATGACCTAAACTAACGTATATCAAGTGAAGAGTAGTATTTGGTCCTTTAGTTGCGCTATCTGCTCTTGCGGGAACAAGCGATGCAATCAGGATCAATGTTGATTAGCGTATTGGGTATGCCGAGCAATTTATTTATTATATTGGTAAGTTCTTTCCATTTTATATGTTGTTTATAATATCTATATTTTGTCTCATATTATTTTTCCATACTATTTATCGAACGATTCTGCTACTTTTCCTTGAATGTCGTATCCGCGAATAACAGTCTCCCGGATAACCCTTTTCCTTGAATCCCATTTTTTTTCCGAATGACCTGCCTCTTCGAGAAGTGATGCAGTTCATGAAGGTGCAAGAATAATTCTCAGTGACAAGCTGCGTACCTGATGACTGGTTTGTTCTGAAATGTAGGAAATTGTGAAACGGGATACTTGGAGAATAGACATTCAACGGACTGACGTTCGATGAAACGACATTTGGGGAATCAATATTTAGGGCAAAGTAGCACAATCCCTTAATTAAATGGATATTACGATATAAAAGCATTTACCTACAGGGCTGTATGCGCTTGAACCCTATAGGGTTTCGGTATTATTAAAGAAATTGTTGGTTGAATTATATCGAGGGATCCTTCGATACAAGCACGTGATTATTGAGAGGCCCAAGACCACTCTCGAAGTTTGATGAAATGTGTTAAAGTTTAAAGCTGAAAAAATGTTCAACTTATATGTTCTTAAGATAGTCAGTTCAAACTCTTGTTTATTTTGGACCATTAATTTTAATGTGATAGTGATAAACTTTCATAATCAAGTATGCACCAAGAGCAGCATTTTTGTGTTTGTAAATTTGATGAGATTAGTTTGAAACCCTTCTTTCATTGATACTTGGCAATTCGAAGATTCGCTTATATATCTAACGTTAAACTACAAAAGATAAAACCATAGCGAAATAAATTGAAATCCAGAGCAAATGTTGACTTTTTTCATTTTGATATTACCTCAAGAGCGGTATTTTAATTTTAATTTAAGCCAAATATTTGGCTGATAATCGAACACCTTTTCTTTAAGTTAAAAAAAAACAGTGCGAACGTTCTAGATGTCCTGTCTTTAGAAAACTTTTTGTAAACTCAATTATTTGATTCATTTTTTTAACCTTCCAGTCGTCGCGTGGTTGACCACCGTCAGAACCACCACGCTGCTAGTGTGATCGAATAATGAGGTTTTTTCACCATTGTTGTACAAAATACAACAGCGCAGCGACTAAAGTGTTAAAGAAAAAATATCATATATTTATATATGTATGATTTATATATTACTTTACGTTCAAACATAATCAAACATTTGAAACATTGAATCTTAAGTATTGATTTATTTATGCTTATCTTTAAAACTTTTCCTTGCATTCTAGTCAAGCCCACAAATTTTCCTAGTCTGACGTGACAGAGAATACGTATAATATTTCGTTAAAAAATGTTTCGAGTTATGGTTGAGTAATTATCGCTGAAACGGTACCCACGACATACATAATTAGAATTACAGTTTGCGTCGTAGTTCGCTTGAATTTTTGGAGATTATTTTGAATTTGGTTCCATCCAAAATTTTATCAGAAAAACGCGTTTCACACTTAGCGCTTCGTTTTGCATTCTGAGATCAATATCAATGAGCTTAAAAAACTGAGTTACACAGAAGAAAGTATATTTAATGTTCAATGTAATGTAAACTGAAGTCTACTGTAAAAATCAATCAAATTCGTGTTTTTTTTTTGTCGGGTGTTGAATCACTGCGTCCAATTAGCTTGAACTATTGTGATATCCCCTTTTACTGTATGTATAGTACATACATCATCCAGTGACATGTATGTCACTAAATGATCTATGTACTTCTGAGCTCATGAACACCTTATTATTGAGAAATAATGGTCCTAAGCTGCAGTGTGAGGATTCCCCCAGTCTAGTGCAATTAGCTTAATAAAGCCTATAACATTGCTGGGGGTTGCGATCCTTATATCGGCAGGCTCTAAGAAGGGCTTACCAAATATCCTGGACCTACGATGGATTTGTGCACTGCAATAGCAGATGAGGTGTTCTGATGTTTCTCGCTCATCGTCACAGAAGCGACAGTTGGAGTTTTGAACAACACCGATCTTTTGTAAATGGTATCTGCTGGGGCAGTGTCCTGTTACTAGACCAGTGTATAAACTGAGATCCCTTTTGCTGAGACCTAATAGTTGTTGGGTTTTCTTTGGGTTTATATTTACAAGCCTTTTTGACTGACTCGTATTAGGAGATGCATCCCAGTTTGATGAGGTCTGGCTAACCAGCCAGTTATTCAGTTCCATTTTTAAGAAACTGTCTGATATTCCGAAGAATGGCTCGGGGCCAGTGAACCTATTAGCAGATCCGTTTCTGGCCAGCTCATCAGCAATTTCGTTTCCCTCTAGACCCGCATGCCCTGGGATCCAATATAGGTTAACTCGATTGCAGAGAGCTAGTTTTTTCAAAGCTAGAATGCATTCCCACATTAGTTTTGAGTTACACGTGTAAGTGTTAAGCGCCTGAAGAGCCGCTTGGCTGTCGGAGAGAATACATATACTTGCGTGTCTGTATTTCCTCTTCAGGCATAGTAACGCACATTCTAAGATAGCATATATTTCTGCCTGAAATACTGTAGACCACTGTCCTAAGTGAATTGAGGTTTTTGTTCGGGGTCCGTAGACTCCAGAACCTGCCAGATTATTCATTTTGGAACCATCTGTGTAGAATTTAATAGACCCTGGAGGGAAGTTGGGCCCACCTTCTTCCCATTCTTGACGAGAAGACATGATCACCTTATAGGGTATGTAATAGTTGACTACCATTTCCATCCTGTCACTACAGTTTTCTACAATTGGATTTATAGAAAATTCATTTAAAATACTGAGGTGACCCGTAAGATCACCTGATAGTAGGGTTTTTGTTCGTTTCAGCCTCAACGCACTTTTCTCAGCGTCCAGCTTTATGAATTGATCCAGCCGGGACAGATTAAGCATCGCGTCTAAGGCAGAGGTGGGTGTACTGCGTGCTGCACCAGTAATTGCTATACAGGCAATACGTTGGATTTTGTTTAACTTTGCCCTTGCCGTAGCCTCTTTTGTTTTAGGCCACCAGATAAGAGAAGCATAAGTTGTTCTAGGACGAACAATGATTTTATAGATCCACATAATCATACTTGGTTTCAGGCCCCATTTCTTACCAAGTGCTCTGGAGCATACCCAGAGTGAATTGAGGCCTTTTTGCACCACTGTTTGAAGATGTGATTTCCAATTTAGCTTGGAGTCAAGTATGACACCAAGATATTTGGCTTCCTTTGAGCAAATCAGTTGTGTTTCGTTTAGGAGAAGGGTTCTCAATTGTACCTTCCTACGTTTTGTGAAAGGTACGATGGTGGTTTTGGAAGGATTTATTCCTAGTTGCTCTCGTTGACACCAGGAAAAGGTATGATCAAGAGCTAGCTGCATCCTTTCGAATATAACGTCTTCAAATTTGCCTCGTACAATAATGACCACGTCATCTGCATATCCTACCACTTCGAAGCCTCTCCTTTCTAAGCTATCTAGAAGCTCGTCCACCACCAGTGACCAAAGCAACGGTGAAAGTACCCCACCTTGTGGGCACCCCCTTGTAGCCTTTACAGTGACGCACGAACCACTTAGCTCAGAGGAGATCTGTCGATTGGCTAGCATAGCATGTACCCAGGTAGCAATGCATGGGTCGAAATTCCTCCTCAACATTGCCGATCCCATAGACGAATAAGAAGCATTATCGAATGCACCCTCAATGTCAAGAAATGCTACAAGAGCGATTTCTTTAGCTTGTAGAGTTTTTTCGATCTTATTGACTAACGAATGTAGTGCTGAGATCGTGGATTTGCCACTCTGATACGCAAATTGGTGTTGTGAAGGAGGCATTGCTTTCATAAATTTAGAATTTATGTATTCGCACAATACCTTTTCCATGATTTTAAGCATCACGGATGACAAACTGATCGGCCTAAATGCTTTGGGATTTGTTTTGTCTTTTTTACCTGTTTTAGGAATGAAGACAACTCGAACTTGACGCCAATCATCTGGAATATGCCCTAAAATCAAGCTCGCCCTAAAAATCTCTACCATGTGTGGGATTAGCGTTTTCTCCGCTTTTTGGATTAACGCTGGGAAAATCCCATCCATGCCAGCAGATTTGAATGGCTCAAAAGATCTCACAGCCCTTTCAACTCTGGCACAAGTAAAAGCTTCTTTGGCAACCTTAATTGCGTCTCTTTTTGTCCCAGAAACCAAAGATATGGTCTCTTGTGGAACTGAAACAGCAATCTCAGTACCTTCGTCACTTATTCTTGATTGAGGAATTGAGTCAGGGAAGTGAATTCTTAACATTTCACTCACTGTATCGCTTGGCTCTACAGTGAATGAACCGTCGACTCTACGGATACTACCCAGACCATTGGAATGTTCTTTTGAGAGTGTTTTTAGAAGCCTGGCTACCACGGGGGTCATCTCTATGTTCTCGCACATACTAACCCATGATTTCCGTTTTGAGCGCCTTAGCTCCTTATTATAGTCTGTTAGAGCTTTTTTGTATAGGCTCCAATCGGAAGTACGCTTAGCGCGGTTAAATTCTCTACGCGCTGTTTTTCTGAGCTTATCTAGAGTTTTGTTCCACCATGGAACATCTCTACTCGAACTAGTTGTTCTAGTCGGACAACTCTCTTGATAAGCATTAAGAATTTTGTTTTTAATGCAGGTGGACGCCGATTCCAACTGCATTATGGATTTAATACTATTTTCAATTATGTATGATTCAGATTGGAGAATTGCTGAATAGGTTTCCCAATCAGTTTTCTTAGGATCTTTAAACGTTCTTTCTATCGTTAGACCCCCTTCCCAGTCGAATATTATGTGTTTATGGTCTGACATTGATGTTTCATCAGAAACATGCCAATTTTTTATTTTGTCAGAAATAGATGGACTACATAAAGTCAAATCCGACACTTCCTGTCGAATGGAGTTTGAAAATGTAGGCTTGTCGCCAACATTGCATATATTGATGTTTTAGGAGGAAAGAAACTGTAAAAGATACTCACCTCTGGTGTTGATATCTGTACTTCCCCATACGGTGTGATGCGCGTTCGCGTCGCAACCAATGACGAACGGGATGTTGTGGATACGGCTGTAATGGACAATCGCAACTATCTCTGGTGGAGGAATATTCTCCGCATCGCCAGGAAAATACGCTGAAACCATGAGGATCTCAGATTTTCCCCTAGCGGTGGGCACCTCCATCCTGACTGCCACGATGTCCTTTTTAATGAATTCTGTAATAGGAAAACATTTAGTGTTATTGCGTATTAAGATAGCCGCTCTTGGAGATAGCTGGCTATCATCATATACCAACTTACATGAGTTTAGTTGAATACCTAGTATCCTGGTTTTATTGACCCACGGCTCCTGAATAAGCGCCACCGTCAATTTTTCTTTTGTGAATCTCCGACAGAGTACATCTGTTGCACTCTGTGCGTGGTGGAGATTCACTTGAACTACCTTAAGCGCCATATTTAGGATTTCCGCTTTTATCCAGGCGAGCATCGCCCTTCTTTGGATGTTGCGGATCATCACGGTTTTGTTTCGGGTTAGGTTTCAGAACTTTGTTTTTCCCACCCATCACATCCAGGCCTGCGAGTTTCGCCCCTGTGGTCAAGACTTCACTCATTTCTTTTCCACTGCTAGTTTTAGATACCTTTGGGTTGGTACCACTTGAGCAGGGAATTGAAGCTGAGCTCGGAACTTTTCCTTTAGGAGCGGACACGCTAGCCTTCATGGTGGTCTTTGGGAGAGAAATTGCGTTCCTTTTACCAATGTTTGAATCAGGGGCTTCCTCAGAATTTTCTTGGGCCAGCTCCTTATTCGGCTTGTGGTTGGAAACGGAGGGTGTCCTTTTAATTTTCCTCAACTGGATTTCTCCAAATCGGTAGTTGAGGATGAACTTGGATTTTGACAGCATGTCCATTGACGATCCATCCACCGTAAAGATCCATTCGACATGGATGTCATTGAGGATGGACCTTTTCACGATACGCCAATTCGTTGTTTTCAACCCGTTCTGGCTCTCTATGAGAGCCTTAATGCGTTCGTCCGCGAAGGTTGAGCTTTGAGGGAAGAATGCTCGAAGAAGCTCTTGGCGGGGAATGTCTTCCTCGTTCAGTGCAACCAACTCAGCACCTTCCCAGGTATTTATTGAAGGTGTTATTTCTTTCACCCACTCAGCTGTCTCTTGATCCTTGCAAATTAGAACCATGTAGCCAGATTTGTAGACAAGGTTACGGAATTTGGGTTTCAGTGGCTCATCACGCTGTTGTTCCACTTTAAGCAACAGAGCATCCTGTAGAACGTCTAGTTGAGCCGTCGTGAGCTGGGCGGTTGGAAAGTCTTTGGGTATTATCCCGACCTTCACACGCTTGGTCATATCGGTGTAGCTCTGACCAGTGGCTTGTCGTTTGGACTCACTTTTTTGTGGCACTGAGCTTGAGGATTTTTCAGCGCGCTCTCGGGGATCTAACTGGTGTTTCATCTTCTTCGGCTTTGAATCCTCTTCAACCGTAGCAGATTTATCAAGGTCGTTTCTCGTTCGCTTAGAAGAAGTAAGCACAGTATCGTGTGTTGTTACAGCATCATGTAAATTTAAATGATATACATTTAATTTACAACTAAAAATGGTTGAGTATTACATGATCGTGTAAATGTAAAGTGAATTCGATTGGAAAATAATGGATTGGTCGTTGAAATTTAGGTTTATTTTGATGCTCCAAATATGTGCATGAAAATAAACTTAAATTTACAATATATATTTAGCTGTGTAGAGCAGCTGCAAAAACTGTCCAATGAATGAACGAATTTCTTATTAAATGCAAACTTAGTCAATTTATCAAACAAAAATAAATACAATATCTAGTAATAAAAAAAATCATACAATTCAGTTGTGTTATCAAAATTATGCTTTTGACATTCGAAGAGCTTTATACGGGCAAAATTGTACCAGAAACATAAATGTACGTTACTCAAAAACTACTGCATCAATTTACTTAAATTTTTCAATTTATTTTAAAGCAAATTGTAATCAAAATATATTGTTTTATATGCGAAATAACAAACATAAATTTGAACTTCAAGGCAAACACAAAAACGTTTTCAAATAAACGATCGGTGAGGTTTTTGGTTGGCACTAGATGTTCCGTTTTGATTGAGATTTCTGGTAAAAGGGCACATCGTAAAAGTCTTAGTTGTTAGTTTCAAAGAAATAGTCACATAGCATATACAGTAGTATATAAGGCATTGTTATGGTAGATTCAATTGATACAAGGACAACATAACTTTCACTTATTACATTAGCCAATTTTTCCACTATATAATAATGTTTAAACCTAAGTACTCTTCGTTCCATATTTTAATAAAAGTGGAATGCAAACTAAATACGTGAAAAATCATATTGGTTTTCGTTTGTTAGGAATGTGTATTAAAGTATTTGCGATATTTGTAATATTTATATATTAATAAGTTGGTTTTTGTAATTTCCGTTTCCGATCTGTATAGACTGAAAGTCGAGAACCCATAGCAACATAACCTCCATCACAGTTGATCCCTATATATTAAAGATTTGTGTTATTTTTTATGAGAATACATCATTAACGTCTGGGAATAGAACCTCTGGGCTATAGTAACGCCCCCCTCAAAAAGGGACGACTAAGAAGCTCAAATTTTATGACGACAGGGCTGGACAGTCTCCTTTCTTTGCGATTTAAAAGGAAACCTTGATTCCCCTAATGGAGTTCAAGATCTCCTGCCTAAATCCCACAAATTCGGAACAACTGACCACGATAGGCGGCACTCTTTGCTTCCTCACTTGATCAAAGATCCTGGGCTAGAGACTGCTTCGATTTGGTGTTCGGAAAATTTGTCTAGAGCATCAAACTGATTGCTCATTTCGATACAATTATTCATTTCACCCTTGGAAGAAAGTTCGCATTCCGGGGAAACGTCCTTTCTTCCATTCTTGTCACGTTTAGTGACAGTTTTAAATCCCACTTTTTTGGAAGGAAGTTGTGAATTCAGAGATTCACCCTTCCTTTTGTTTGTTGTTGATACCATGTTAAGTTATTAAACGGAAGAAGACGTGACCTCCTGAGAGGTTTTTTCCCAAGACGGTGTCCAAGAAGGATTACCACCGCTAGCTTTCGCCAACGGGTCCAACGAAAAATCGAAGGCACGGGTCCAAAGAAGGATCGTTTGATTATACCACTAAGGTCGAACTTTTGCCCCACCTTACTCTAGTAAAAGTTGGTTTTCATGGCAACCTCGATGGTCGCTTGGATCGCAGTTGCACTGGTTTTGAGTTCTGTAACTCGATACCTACCTAACTCGATGGTCCCTTCAATTTCGAGTTATGGGGAGTGGACTTTATGAAAATTTTTCTTTGGGAATTGTTTTGAATCATTTCAGCAGTGACTCATTTGGCACATTACACATAAACTAGATTAATTGAAGTAGAAGTTCTAGATTTGATATTTGCGAGAAACTGGCAGAAAAATCATTTATAACAGCACCACAAAATTCTATGTTTGAAATATGGAAATGATTCAAAGTTACAAATACACCATACTTCTATCATTCTCCCTGAAAAAGCTGCAAAATGGCTACCAGTCTTGCCCGTGCTCTTGTTCAGTTACAGTTAGTTGTAATGCTACTTCCAGTGGTAAACACTCAATTTCGCGCTCGTGTTGATACACGGCTGTGAATTTCCCGCCAAAGCCATTGCACACCGCAATACGGACCGCATTAGGCAAATAGCTACGGTGGGGATGCAAATCGTAGCACAAGGGGATTCCGAAGCCAGACCCACGTCAAATTGGATGGCATAATGACGCACAATGGGATTATTTCAGAATAAGACGATCAAAACTTCTCTAACAGGTCTTTGATGGCGATTTAGTACATTGGTGTCTCTTAAAAGAATATGTTCAGATTTTGTTCCTACTTTGTTGTACACTAGGTAAACTAGAGAAAAAATTACTTAATGAGGAAAATAGAGGGTTAATATCTTCAGCACAGTAGTAAAATATCAAATTTTAAGGAACTTTGCTGAACATACTAATATGCTTTGAATACATTTTCAATGCAAAATTGTAGTGGGTAGTCTGGTAACTTAAACTCAAACCCAGATATGAACTCTATTCTTATCCACAAAATACTAAAACGGTAGAATAAACAAGTTTATTCTAGAACACACTGATATTGTGAATCCAAAACGGGTTTGGAGGTTAGGTTTTCAATTTCTCTATGGAAACGAAGTCAAAGCATATAAATATTTTCAGTAAAGTTGCTAAAAATGTGATATTCTGTAATTTTCTTAAAGATACACTGAAAAATCGCCAAATATATTTTTCTCTAAAGACATCGACACACTATAATGCCATCTGTAATTTAAAGGTTCCGATAGTCTTTTTCTGATATTATCTCATTGTGCAACGAATGCACTGCGGTTGGGACCAGCTGCCCCATTCTATCTCCAGACAGTTTACGATGGGCAGGTCCATTTATCCGCCATAGGTCGTTGTTTTCAGAGAGAAGAGGGATGAACGACCCCCAGTCCGTTACATTTCGGTTATTCAACAAGATGTAAGTAATAAGGAAGGTTGCCTGCGGAAGAATTCTTTCATATCCAATCCTGTATATACCTAGACAGATTGCTTCAGAATTTTAATATCCGGTTCGTCTCAGCCTAATATCACTTTTTTATGAGAGGATCAGTTTTTATGATTGTTTATTACGCAATCACCGTTCCGCGAATCAGTGCCATTATTGAAACAAACAACGACAGCACGAGTAAACAGCCACCGCTGCTTCCGATGCCGGTGATGGGAGCAGAGCCTATCAATCCTGGAACGAGCAAATTCTCCGATGCTCCCGTGTCCAAGCCGGAAAATCCAGTGGAAGTTTCCAGTCCGTCTCCTGTGGATGATTAGAGTTCGAATAAGAAAGATGGACGGTTCTGAAGGGCTAGAAGCTAATGGTTTACCGGAATTGCATAAATCGGTGGAACACGAACGATAATACGTCCGGAAGGTTGAATCCTCAAGTACGTCGTTCAGGAACTGCAAAAATTGAGTTTTTGATAAAAATTTGATTGAAATTTCAATGAAGATCATGAAAATATGCCAACTGAAAACATTTTCTTAGTACATCAAACAAGAAGGATAAGCTACTCTCTGGAAGTTTCTTGATGAAGATGTTAAATATTCCATGATCGCCAGGAGCTTTCATATTGATTTTCTTTTAATAATAGTTCTCACTTCTTCCAAATCAGTCTACCAGTAATTTTAGAAAAAACGTTCTCTTGATTGAGAATGTTTTCGAAGTCCTGAATAACTAGATTTTTTTTTGGACTAGTAAGTCCTAAATTAAAATTGTGCCCGCTATCAAAATGTACAGCAAGTTTTTGAGTTTTTTTTTGCAATTAGTTAGTAATAATTTGTTTTCCTCTCTCAATGCCGGAATTGGGTTCTGAGGTTTTTTCAAAATTTTAGATAATTTCCAAAAGGTCTTAGAGCAAGGGTCCCTTTGAGTTATTTTATTTTCAAAATTTTTGTATCTTAATTGAGAAAATCTTTTTTGAATTTATAACTCCAGGCACATCCTGCCATACAATTTTCATAGCAGAATTGCGAGTGCGTTGAAATTGCCTTCTCCTCATGTTTTCAAGACGGATCAAGTGTTTAACATCATCTCTATAATCACGGATTAGAATTTCACTTTACATTTTAGTATTGCAATGCTCCTTGCTTCAACAATGAAATTAGTTAAAGTTTCGAGAGGATTGTCAATATCAAGTTTTGTTTGTAAAGAAATGTTAAAATCAAGATTATTTGCTATCGATAAATATTCATATCTATATCCCTTTCGGGACGAACCAGCACAATTGTGCTGTTCGGCACCCATGACATTGAATGATTCTTTTAGCCAATAAATCATTGTTTTACTAAACTTTTTTGATTTCGATCATGGAATTATCATTGATACTTGTAATTGAGCACAAAAGCTTTTGTTTACATCGTGTTTATAAAACACCAGCTCAGGGTAAACAAAATGTAAACAAACACCGTAAGAACTTTTTTTCGCTCATCAGTTGTTGCAGGCAGACGTGTTTTCCATCTCTCCCGAGATCAATAGTGTTCTATTGTTAGCAGACCATTGTTGGAGTTGCATCGATTTCAAGCTAAGTATTGTTCGATCCATAGTTGCTTTGCCGAGACAACAGAGAGGTTTTTTTTATTAGAATTTATCGCTAAATTCCGCCCGTCCATTATTGCAATGGACGGAGATGGGGAAGATGATAGCACGGAAAAATCTGAACCTCAGTCAAGACCCCCCAGAATCCGGGAATATCCGGTAGGTGCGAAGGGTCCTTTCGTAGTCTACTTTCGGAAGATTGAAGTCCCGCTCAAAGTTTTGCTAATCTCGTCAGAATTGTATAGTAGGTTCGTTTCCATCAAAGAATTGAAGAAGGTTAACGAGTTCAAGGTCAGAGTCGTTCTCTCAAAACGAGAGGAGGCCAACGAGATCGTTAAAATGAAACGTTTTGAGGGTGTTTACAAAGTGTACATACCATGTGAGGATGTCGAGGTCGATGGCGTCATTTATGACGAAACACTCACGCCAGAGAAGATCATGGAGCTCGGTGAAGGCAGGTTCCGTAATAGGGCCCTTCCTTCTGTGCCAGTATTGGACTGCGAAAGGCTCACCATGATGAACGCTGACAAATCCGACAGAGTTCAATCTAATGCCTTGAGAATTACATTCGCTGGAACTATGATTCCAGATTTCGTCAATATCAGCAATGTTTTCATTCCAGTTCGCGTTTACACTCCCAAAATTATGCTCTGCAGTCGCTGCAACATGTTTGGTCACACGGATAAGTATTGTTCCAACAAGGTGAAGTGCGTCAAATGTGGTCAGGATCACGAGTCCGCCAAGTGCCCCAGGAATACGAACACGTGCATTCTTTGCAAAGGCAGCCATGATTCCCTCACAACGTGCAAAGCATATCAAGAAGTGAAAAAGCAGGTTAGGAACAAACTAGTTGCTCGCAGTAAGGCTAGTTGTGCTGAATTGCTGAAAGCAGTAAACGATCCATTCCCTACGTCAAATGTGTTCACCCCGCTCGGAAGTCTGCGGAGTCTGCGTCAGATTTAATTGAGAATGATTTTCAAACTCAAGCACACTGTAGTTACAGACCACCGAGAAAGCGTAAGGTTAACTCTGTGACAACAAATAATAGATCCGCGTCGTCGGTACAATCGGAAGGCTTCGCTTCGTCGTCTAAACATTTTCCACCTCTGCAACCCACAAAAGATATCCCAGGTTTCAGGAAAATAGAACAGCCTGAGGTTGTTGTCGACTCTGTTTCGGAAATTTTGAAGTCGTTGTGTGGTCTGTTTGGCGTCAACCCTACATTGTGTAAGCTTGTGGAATCTGTTGCCCCGGTGTTGTCGAAGATCTGGGAAGCTCTTAAATCTCTTCTGCCCCTCCTCTCGCCACTCCTCGAATTCTTCCGCGGTGGGAATGGAGTGTAACAATCCTAAGCGATCGTTATCGATTCTCCAGTGGAATGCTAGAAGTATTATCCGAAGGTTACCTGGCCTAAACTCTTTGTTAGCTGAGTACGAAGTTGACGTATTTTGCATTTGTGAGACATGGTTGACTGAGGCTAATTTCTTCAACATTCCTGGTTATCATATTCTTCGTAAAGATCGATCTGAGCCGTACGGCGGAGTTTTAATCGGCGTTCGCCATGGTGTTGAATTTCATTCTCTCCCAGTTGCCAACTCTTGTCCAATCGAAGTCGTTGCTTGCTCAATCAAAATGAAAGATTTTACATCCTCCATTCTGTCTATCTATATTCCTCCGAACTGCAGTTTCAGTGCAGAATCACTGAGACAAATTATCAATTCTGTACCGCAACCTTGCATAATCCTCGGCGATTTTAACGCCCATGGAGTTGCATGGGGATCATTGAGAGATGATGGTAGATCAAAGATTATTTTGGACATAATCGACGATTTTTGTTTCAGCATTTTGAATAATGGCACTAGTACTCGTATAAATCATCAATCAAATAATCCATCATGTTTGGACCTTTCATTATGTTCATCATCAATTGCTCTAAATTGCACGTGGGAAGTTGTAAATGATCCGTTCGGTAGTGATCATCTACCTATCGTGATTAAATACTGTAAATCTGGACAGGTACACACTTAGAAGAAATTACCGACTTCGGTAATTTATTTACCGAAATCTCAACAGCTGAACGGTCGGTAATGCGTTCGGTAAACTAGAATTTTACCAATCAATCGGTAATTTGGATGAGCAAAAATAACTGTCAAAATTACCATTGGATCGGTAAAGTTTACCGAATAAAATAAGCCTGCATTGTAATTCAGTTTACCGGAGATCTGTAAATTGAAACTCGACGCCTGGCCACGAAAAATCTGTGATGTTTATATTTACAGTTTCACGCACTGTTTTGATATTATAGGCTAAACACATAATGAAAATTTAGAAAGTGGAATATTTATTTTTCACTTGGAACGCCATGGTATTGATATTAATCAGATACAAATTCAGATTCTGTTCATGCTCCATTTCGCGATCGACGCAAAAAAACTGCACGGTGGCACATCGCAGTTCGTTGCATTTCCGGTTGGTTTAAAGCTTCTAAAGGAATGGTTCTCAACAGCAACTTCCAAGAGCAGATCTGGATCATGCAGTGTATTTGTTTCATGTTTCTGGTGTTCTGGTTTCGGCGTGATCATTGCTATGAACCAGTCCAGTAACATAACCTGCGACGAAAAAATAACGAAAGCAGCACTGTAGATGTATGAATTGCAATACAAGAAATTTGTGTTTCTTACGGAAAATCTCCATAACCTTACCTCGTGTTATTCTTGCACTTGTTCCATACTCTAATAATACTAAACACCCGAAATCGAAAACCTCACTTCAATCAACAAAGCCAGTCGGAAGAAAACTATCATGGAGAATTTGACGTTTCTTGCTGCTACATTACCGAAATTCGGTAATCAACGGCATTGTTTACCGAAATTTCAGCTCTCTGTTTTACCGACATCAGTGATGAGGCTTATTTGCTGATTCGTCGGTGAAATTAATTACCGTAATCGGTAAATCTGGATAAAATCATCGAAAATCAGCAATATTCTTTACAGTTTTCGGCAAACAGGCAGCTGATTACCGATCAATTTGTATTTTATTAGATCACCGATTCAAAACGGTAAAAAAAATTACCGAACTCAGAGTGTCTGTTTAAGTGTGTACTACAGGATCGGTGTTCATTGTATGATTTGACAAAACACATCGATTGGCAAATATTCTCGCTTAAAGTTGCAGATTTGACTGATAAGACTCAAGACAACAGAAACCTCAATGAAACCTATAGTAGATTTGCTCGAGGGATTATTGATGCGCTCCGCAGCTCTCAAACGAAACCAGTTCCAACTATACACACATTCAAGAGATCTCCTACAGTATGGTGGGATGAAGAATGTACTAACGCTTTGCAGGCCAAATCTAGAAAGTTTAAAACATTTCGTCGAACTGGATATAGAGAAGATTATATTGAGTATAAACGATTGGAAGCTCTATTTGTAAGAATCACGAAAAAGAAAAAGCGCGGATACTGGAAGTCTTTTGTTGAAAATTTAGATAAAGATACTGCTTTAGCAACTTTATGGTCGACTGCTCGTAATCTTAGAAATAGTAGCTATTCTTCTGCTTCTGTAGATAGTTACTCAGAAGAATGGGTGTCGCGTTTTGCTCAAAAAATTTGCCCCGATTTCGTCGCAGCTGAAAATGAATACATCAGTGCAATCGACACCGTAACTTCCGTAGATATGACTGCCGCGCCGTTTACGATTGAAGAATTAGAGTTTGCACTAGGATCATCAAGTAATACTTGCCCTGGATTAGACGGCATAAAGTTCACCGTTTTACGTAAACTGCCGTTAATAGCTAAGACATTTTTACTTGATTTATATAACAAATTCATTACCTATAACGTATGCCCAGATGAATGGCGTGATGTCAAAGTTGTTGGAATTTTAAAGCCTAACAAAGATCCATCTTCCGAAGATTCCTATCGCCCAATTTGTTTGCTGCCATGTCCAAGAAAATTATTAGAGAAAATGATTCTGAACCGTTTAGAACCTTTGTTAGAAAAATCAGGTGTGCTCTCAAAAACTCAATATGGATTTCGACGTGGCAGAGGAACTCGAGACTGTCTTGCTCTTCTAGCAACAAACGTTCAAATTGCGTTCAATAAGAAAGAAGAATTAGCCGCGGTCTTCCTCGACATTTCTGGCGCCTATGATTCGGTACTGATCGACAAGCTTTGTTCCAAATTGCACTTTCTCGGGGTACCTTCGCAGATTTCTAACTTTTTGCTCAATCTTCTCTCAAAAAAGAAATTGTCATTTTATTTGAACAACGTCTTCAAAACATCAAGAGATAGCTTCTATGGTTTGCCGCAAGGATCATGCTTGAGCCCGTTTCTGTTCAACGTATACACAAATGACATGGACGATTGTTTAGCAGACAAATGCTATCTCGTGCAGTACGCCGATGACAGTGTCATTTGGGTAGCTGGGAAGGATAAGGTAGTCATGCAATCCTCACTTCAGCAAACTCTTGATAATCTAGCTCTCTGGGGTGATTCGCACGGTTTCTCATTTCCAAACGAAAAAACGACACAGAAGTAAAGCTAGTGTTTGAATCTAAATATCTCGGCGTTTGGTTTGATCCCAAATTAACCTGGAAGTTGCATATCACTTACGTAGTGAAAAAAATGTCAAAAACGGGTTAATTTTCTGAGAACCATAACAGGAACTTGGTGGGGTGCTCATCCTAAACTTCTATTGACACTTTACAAGACTACAATACTATCCGTATTAGAGTACGGTAGTTTTGTTTTCGGCCAGGCTGCAAAGACTCACATGTTGAAGTTGTGTAGATTACAGAACCGGTGTATCAGAATTTCCTTAGGATTGATGCAATCTACTCACGTCCAGTCATTAGAAGTTCTAGCCGGAGTTCCTCCGCTTCCACTTAGATTTTTTGAATTGGGCTGTCGGTTTGTGATCCAAAGTTTCGAATGTAAAAATGACGTTGAACGTGTTCTTAACAAATTGTTTGAAACAAACCCTTCAAGTAAAATGCTCGCATCATATAGACATGCCATTACTATGGACCTGGACAAAATACCTTCGCATAAGTACTTTGACTACGCGATTGAAATTCATACTTTTGCTTTAAACGTTGATACATCTATACATGCGGTAATACGTGATATACCCGATTGGTTGATGCCTAAAGTCGCAGCTTCTGCGCTGCGAATCAAGCTGAAAAACGTCAAAAATGCTCAAGTATTCTATTCGGATGGTTTTGGCATTTATCATAATCAAAAAGGATATTCCTTCAGATTAAACGAGCCATGTTCGGTGTTCTTTTCCGAAGTATCAGCGATATTTTACTGTTGTCAGCTGATTCAGCAGAATGCGCCTTCTAGGTATTTCATTTGTTCAGATAGTATGAGTGCGTTAAGCGCACTCAGTACTAATCGTTTCGATAGCAGAGCCTCCTTTTTTCTTCTGAAAATCAAAGAATTTGTCTACAAACTATCTCGAATAGGGTATACAATCGTATTCTTGTGGGTCCCAGCACACAGTTCCATACATGGAAATGAAGAAGCTGATGCACTTGCAAAGGAAGGCGCTCTAAATGGACCGTTATACCAGAGAGAAATCCAAGCATCGGAGTATTTCACACAAATCAAAGAACACATACGTTTAGACTGGCAAAGATCTTGGAGTGAAGACCAATTAGGAAGATGGTGCTTCTCTATTTTCCCATCAGTTTCATTCAAGCCATGGTTCGACGATCTTCCTGTGACTAGAAATTTTATACGCAATATGTCTCGCATAATTTCCAACCATTACGGATGCAAATCCCATCTTTTTCGTATTAATATTTTACAGGAAAACAAATGCCCATGCGAAAAAGACTACGAAGACATAGACCATATAGTTTGGTCCTGTGAACGTCACACTGCTATGAGGAATATACTAATCAACAGTTTAGCGAGAAACAGTATGCCTATTGGATTGCCGATTCGAGACCTGCTAGGATCCCGGAACATACCGTATTTAAAATATGTGAACAAGTTTCTTCAAACCATCGAGCAAAAGATTTGACCCTCAGCAATATGATTCTTATTTTGATCAAACAATCAAAGTAGCTATAATTTATTACAATATTCCACTCTATTTTAGTAAATTCCTTTCTCTTTTCCAATAAAGTAATATTATATGAAGTACGGCTCTGTGATGGTGCTAATTTCCGCCGAATGAGCCATTTAAGATAAGGTTTATGTTTGTAAATGTAATGTTTTTGTGTCAATAAAAAAAAAACACCGTAAGAATTGAAAAAGTTTTATCTGTATCTACTAGATGCTTGGGAAAAAACGTGAACATGGGAAGGATTTCGATAGACTTAAAAACAATGGACATAATATTTGAATGCCCCCTTGCTTTGATAATTTGTAAATTCTATGTTGAATCGATAATCCATTCTGATGTTCTACGAAGCATGGTGGTTCAATATCTGCATTAATATTTATGAAGTTGGACAACTGGAGCTGAAAACCTTTACTTACTATTTGTTTCTGAACTGCAGAGTCTTTTAAATGGCATACTATTGATGTATGCAGCTCATGCTGGTATTACTTGCAAAAATGTTGTTTATTATGTTGAAGACGAAATGCGTTTTAAACTGGAAAACTTTAATTTTTTGCAGTACTATGAAATACTCAACTAAACTACTAAGCAATGTATGAAGTTCTGGAGTCTATATTATCCGCTCATATAAAAAAGAAAATATCGTTTCGTTTCTTTTACCTTAAAAAATATACTTCCAAATCTTAAATTTCGAGACTAATATATTAAAAATTAAAATGTGGACTTCATTGCCGTGCGTATAGTATGGCAAAGGAACTAGCTGTATCGATCAAAGAAGTGTAGGTTCAATTCCCGCTGCAAATTTTTTTTTCGTCATGAACGTATCACGACTGTGCCATTTGGTGTAGCATGCTAGTCCGTTGATTCGTGTGATGCTCCCTTAAAGGTCATAATCGTACATAATGCTTTCCAGGAAACTTTCCACGGTGACAGCCAAAAGTGCCCATTCAACCGAAACGAAAGGGAAAACAAAACTTACGAGTATGGTCAGGGGTCATTCAAAAATGACGTTCAACATTTAGGGGAGAAGGGGGGGGGGTCAATGAAAGTGTGGCAGTGCATGAATTAGGTATTAGAAAAAGCGTGACAGAGGGGGGAGGCGGGGTCTAGAAATCCCGAAAAAAATGGACGTCATATTTGAATCGTCCCTCAGAGCTTTACATTTTCCTTTGTAATCTAACGGTCACACCGATTACGAAACTTAAAAAACTCATGGCAAACCAAAAAGCCTGCTGATTGCAGCTGTCTTATGGATTGTCTAACTAGAAACATTGCAAGTGTCTTAATTATTAAATATGACGATTTCCAAAAATTTGAATACATTCAAAAAAAAATTGATTGCTTTATGTAATTTGTCAAATAGCTGGAATAGATGTAACAATTTCAAAAAGCAAATTCATGCTTCAATATGGTTAATGACCTGATTTTGACAATTCGTTTTAAAAGGGTTTCCAAATTCCTTGTAACGTGTGAGCTATCCGTCTCAGTTCTTTCTGTGTTTCTCAACTGTAGAAGTGTTCATGAGAAGTTGAGAAGCAGAAGCTTCTGTAAGGTCAGAAAGAAGAAGAAGGAATTTGATGGTAATTAATTGCATTTGCATGCGTCATTCTTGTTTATTAACGTCCAAGATTTCGGGCACATATTACGTAAATTTACATGAATTTTTAGGGAAGCTGCTTACGCAGACTGAATGTTTTGACGTTTCCATTTAAATTCTAGGAATAAAATGAATGATTCCAGTTATTGAAAATATCAGTTCCATGTTATCAACCTTTACAAAAACATCGTTTAAGTATCATTTAAAGGAGGGCTATGTGATTTTAAAAGTGATAGTGTATATGTTAGGTAAAGTGAGTGAAAGAGGTTGGAAGGGGTTTCTTAAAAAATAATTTATTTTTCGAATCTAGTACATGACTTTGATAACGGCCTTATAATATAAATTACGCGTATCTGTTAACCCGTATAAGCCTAAGTGAAAGAAAAATTACTAAAACTCTCACCACTCAGCGAGTACTTAACGAATTCAAATATGTTTTTGTCAGTATGCTGGCCCACATATATAGTTTCTAGAAATGGCCGAAGAAACTCGGAAATACTCTTGTAGCCGGAGTTATGACGGTGTGTCACTGGGTCAAGTAGGGTAGAAAAATGCTGTTTTTTGGGACATGCCAAGTTATCTTTATTTATTTCCAATAGCATTCATTTTATTTTGCATAAAGAATTAAAATTTGTTAGGCGTTAAACTGTTTCAAATCTCTAAAAGTATAGATCGAACATAATAGTTCACTAAAATGCGCGCTCATAAGCTTGACACAGATTTTAAGATACAAATTGCGCATTTTATCATAAATTTGAGGCATACCGGGGACCCAAAAATGGTCTTTTGTAAGATCAATCAAATGCAGTTGACATAGTTATTCAATTTAATCGATTATCAGAAGGTTTACACTGATGCGTGTTTTTTAAAACTCCTTGATATAGTGGCCACATTATAGCCGATTCTGGAAATTATCAGTGACTTGAAATTTGCCTACCTCTAGCGGCACATAAGCGCAAAATCCTTGTCACCCGACCTGACCCAGTGATCCACAGCAATAACTCCGGCTACATGAACATTCCCGAGATTCTTTGACCACTTTTAGAAACTAGATGTGTGTACGAGTATACTGACAAAAAATAATTGAAATCCGTTAAGTATTAGCTGAGCGATGAGAGTTTTAGTAATTTTTCTTTCACTCAGGCCTATACGGGTTAAAGGATACAAACTCTAGTGGAATTAAATGGTATAGTACTCAATTTGGTTTTCATTTATGTATAGATATTCCACTAAACAATTCGAAGGTTTATTATTATTTTTTTCAATTTTATTTTTAATCCGTAAATTATTTTTGAGAAAAAATCCCATATAGTTTTTAAGGAAATAAACAGACATAGCAAAACCAAGATGGTTTGGTTGAGACAATTAGTTTTCAAGTTATTCAAACATGTATGTTTACCCATTTTTATATGACGTAGACTAGTTCTTGAATTATAGCGATAAACGTCATCATCACGTAATGCTTTGAATCTTAGAGAGAATACTAAGTATTTTCATCTCTCGTACATTGTTTTCGATCCATTTGTAAAAAATATTATATAAATTAAAATACATTTTTTTTAATATTAATGTACATTCAAAATATTTCTGAATTTTTGGGTCACCCTATTCCCCGAAAGAGCACCCTAATGACGAAATAAAAAAAATACGGGCCCAAAATTTTTTAAAAAGGCATGACTGGAACAATTTTCTAAAAAAATATATTTTTTTTTTTCGAACATCGACCGCCTTGGGGACGGACCAGCACAATTGTGCTGGTCTGAATTTGACCCTAAAAAGTTCATGGGTTGATAGAATAGCCAAAATGAACAATGTTTTGTTCTTCGAGATGATGAGTTTCTAAGGTAAATTTTGAAATAATCACTCAAATATGGTCCGTCCCGAAAGGGAAATCTATTCCAGTCGACTCGAAAATAATTCAATGTGGAGCTGATGGAATGGAGCATCGCTTCATGGGATATTTGAAATGAAACAGGGACACGATCAGAATCAAAATCAGCGTGAGTAATCAGTTGGCTATAAAGGTGATTGGAGGTGGTTAAGACCAAATCAATCGTAGAAGGGTTTCTAGAAGAGGGAAAACCAGTAAAAATGTTATCTTCCAACTTACCAGTGGATCCTCTTCACAGCCTCGCAGAAACGTGTTAATTTTGTCCGGTGGATCCTGGAAATATGAAAAAATAATGTCTTTATCAAACAAAATTTTATGATTTCGAGTTTCTGCAAACTTTTACTCAACCTAATTGATTAGGTATAAGACAATTGAGCCAAGCATTCAACAAGTGTTTCCTCTGAATCCAATAAACATCAACCAGGAGTATTTCAAAGAATTTCACCTTCATTCTCTAGTCCAACCCGACTTCACCTACCGCCTGCTTCGTCGATGACGAGTACTGAGAATCCTTGAACCCCCTTGCCGTCATCCAAGGATGCTGTAGGAATCAATTTAGATACCTAGCTACTCGTCGAATAATTGTTGTTTGGCCTACTTTTCGTGCTTTCGGGGGAATCCTCTGGACTCAACAAGAGAAAACCGGAGCTCTTTGATGGAGCTTGTTATGAAGGAAAATACCCCCCGTTTGGAGGAGTAAACTGTTGATGTTGACTAAATCCCATGCCGGTAAAGGTCACCCACTTGAGTTCGATGTTTAGTCGCCCGCAAAGTGGTTGAAGGCTTAACTTACCAGCATTTCCTGTCGTTGAATGGTGCAGTACTTTCGATTGCAGTTGACGACACTCTGCCCCTCGACGCTGCCCGGATCGCTGATGCATCGTTTGTCACCGGAATTGGCCGTCACACTGCAGGAATAGCACCGGAGGCCTGCCATGGGCGAATAACAAGAAGAAGTTGCATACGTTAGTCGCAAATATCATTTCTCTTATCACCATGATACGACAAAGGTGAAGTAAATGTGACACACACGGAACACTTCAGTTGAAAGTCAGACCACCCGACAAGGAGTGCTCTCCCGTCATCAGAAGACCAACTTTTGAAATGGATCAATTGCGGCAGTAAAGCGTAAACTAAACGGGCTGTAAAACTTAATTTGATGGCCTATAAATTTTTCCGACAGCTCAGAGGTAGCTATCGAATGGAGGAGAGCTACGGTGGAAGATGGTGATTGGTTTTGGCTGTGGGACGACTAGAAGTGACTGAGACAGAGTGTTTAGGTTTCAAAGGTTCATTAAATAAATGCTAATGCTTCAAAGACACACCTTTCCAATATGATGTTGCTTTGGTGTGTAGTGTTCTAGAAATTGCTGATGAGATATTTAATGGGAAACAAAATTGCGTCTGTTTCTGGATCTTCAATGTACTTCAATCAGGGTTATGTAAAAGATCTACCCCAAACAACCACGTACGTAAGATGGAATCACATTTTGCACCATGCGATGCTTATGTGTGAGAAATTTCCATTAAGATGTCGGCATTATACACACAAAAGCAGAGAATGTGTAGATTTTCTAGAATAAAATAGGCATGCAATGCGAAAGTCTAGATTTTATTGCGTTGTAATCTGTGATCTTCATACTCTTTTTTCTTCTTCTTTTTGT
Organism: Aedes aegypti; assembly: GCF_002204515.2. Classification (NCBI taxonomy): domain Eukaryota; kingdom Metazoa; phylum Arthropoda; class Insecta; order Diptera; family Culicidae; genus Aedes; species Aedes aegypti. The sequence continues at coordinate 26,986,662 of NC_035108.1, read as the reverse complement.
CATTACGTCCTCACTGGGAAAAATCCTGCTTCTCAGCATAGTGTTAAATGAGCATTTCCACAGTTATCAAACTGAGAGCTTTCTTTGCCACAGTTGCCATTTTCCGCATTCGTATATCGTGTGGCTGGTACGATGATACTGTATACCCAGGAAAGTCAAGAAAAGTTCCATTAAAAAATGATCATGGACCGACTGGAAATGGAACCCAGACACCTTCAGCATGGCTTTGCTTTAAAGGACTCTAACTACTCGGCTAAGGAAGGCTCCAATCTGTAATCTTATGCGACTCAATTTATCATAACAAAGTTTTTTTGAGAGCTGCTACGAATTACTTTGACTTACTTCGTACGTTTATTCGAGACGACACGATTTTTTACGTAAATTCTAATGCGGCTTGTCTGGGACATTAGGGTAACTATGAAAACGTTATCTCTCGAATGGTTTTGTATTATATGTCTTACACAGTGTATTCTGCTCTTTTTCCACCTATGGCGACTTTGAATGGAAACCCATATGCCATAGTCGCCCCACAGTTCTGGATAGTACACAGATATGAATCAGAGTTGCATTATACGGAAAATATATCATCAAATTGAGTTACAATTTCGTAGATCACGTTTCACCTAAGTGAACCATAATCCTACACATACCTAAAATAATTCGTAGTATAGTGTTAAATAAATCACTGAATTTGAATAGTAAACTACAAAATTACAGATTTTCCTAGCAAATCTGTTATTTTACTGACGAAATCCGTGAAAACTACTATCTTACTGGGAGAAAGCCGTAAAATGTACTTTTTTACCGAAAAAAAACCGTAAAAAACCCAATTTACTGTAACCCTGTAAAACACTAACGAACAGTACGGTGACAGTACTATTTTCACCGAACATCTGTAAAATCGTTGGCCAGCTGCTCTGGCCAGCCCTGTCGTCGTAAAATTTCAGGTACTTAGTCGTCACTTATTTTGAAGGGCGTTTTTATAGTCAAGAGGGCGCTTCTACTCTTTGGCGTTAATGAGGGCGCTTCAAAAGAAAAATGACACAAATAGTTTATTAAAGAAAAATAGCACGTGAACAAGAGTTTTCAGCTGAAGAACTTTACTTGCCTATCGAAGCAACATATAGGGGGAGATCCCCCAGTACCGGACACTTAAGCCACTAAATTCATAATTCGAAAAATATTGATTTTATGGGCTCGTGTTACCCATTTATGATAAATATTATCATTTTTATAGTGTACAAAAATAAATTTGAAAATATAAATATGAATTTTGACATTGCATTTTGATGATATATTTTAGTACCAAATTGATCGATCTTGAAGGGTGGCACCCAATACCGGACACGATCTGGAAATGCCTAAAATTCTGTTTGAACATCATTGAATGTGTACACTATGGGAATAGTTTATAATTACAAATTCAATGCATTTGCAACATTTACAAGAATAATTTGAGTTTTTCTTAGTTTGCAAGATGCCTATCAAAAACCTCTTTCATATATGATGAAAAATAGCACATTTTACGATATTGTTCTGAATGTTCATTCTAGTTAATTTTATTGCATGTTTAATACCATGATCGACGAAACCCATGAAAAATGAAAGTATTTTGAGACGCTGGTGCAATAATTACAATGATATCATATTACAAATCAAGCTGTCCGAAACTGAGGGACAGGAGGTGCTTAACCAAAATTGTAATTTGTCAATATTTAGTTCAATTATGGTACAAAATACATTCATACTATCAAATAAGCATTATGTTCGATCATGCTTGCGGGATCCAAAGTATTTTTTCATATTCAAAATAATTACTAAATAGGCTCAAAATTAAAAACATACGTCAATTTTTTAAAGATTTTCAAACTTTTCTACTTTTTTTAAAAGGCATGCATATTTCAAGGATGTGTTATTCTACGCAAACATTAGTCTACATAATAGCTTTCTTTTCTACTAATACACCATCTTGATTGGACCATGATTTCTCAATGTTTCGACTTTGTCCGGTATTGGGTGCTGTCCGGCACTGGGGGATCACCCCCTATGTCCTGTACACAAAAAAATATAGTCATTATCGACATATTTTCTGTTAACATAGCTTGGATTTATTTTCTGGAAGGTGCCAAAGTATGTTCTGGTAAAAAGGATGTAATGTGAGCGATTTTCATCTTTTGAACTTTTTGATGGTTGCAGTAGATGTTATAGTGAACAAATACTTACTTGAATTTAAGAAAATTATAATCTATTAAAATTATGAAGAACGAACCATCACCAGGCATTACCTGGAGTTGAAACACATATTTCCTTCATCAAAGGTTATAAGTGTATCTAAATTTAAAAAAAAAAGAAGACAATTTACACCGTCTTCAGCCATAGGCTGCACAGACTAACATTAGGCAACGGACAACACGAAACACCCAGCAGCCCAATGATGAATTTTTCGTTCGACGAAAAGTTTTCACTGACTGTAGTGGGAATCGAACCCACACTTCGTGGCACAATACGCCCAGACGACTGACGCCGCTAACCGCAAGACCACGAAGCCCAAAAGAATGCCATAATTTGATATTTTTCATTGTTTTCAAGCACAATTATCCATATGAGGGTTCCTTCGAAGCACCCGATGATCACTAGTCAAAAGTGGCTACTATAGTCAAATATGCTCTTCGAGCCAACAGTTACATGACAAGGCATGAAGAATGGGACGTCACACGATATGTTTTGGCGTGAAAACACAATTGTTCCCAAAGGTACTCCTCGGAAATTTCCGGTGGTCCCAATAATGGCCAAAAATATGCATTTTCAGATTATAGTTAACCTATTCATGGCAATGCATGAAGAATGAGCCGTCGCATGATAAAATCACAGGTTCCCTCGGGGACATCCCATGGTCCCAAAAGAGCCCATTATTGTTAATTATCCAATGTGAGACTGCAGTTGCCCTATTCACGACAATACATGAAAAATGAGCCGTCGCATGACATAAGGACTGTTTATTTTAAAAAATGTACATGCAATATCTTTTTTTATTTATTAATGAAATCGCAATCTGTTTTCTGTGCATTGTTCGACTAATGTTATACTATATTATATAATATATATAATAAAAAAGCCATGAAAATAATTAAATTTTGCACGCATAAGGCACAACGTTAAGAATGGTCAATTTTTGGAGGTTATCAATATCAATGATTATTAGAAAAATTCTGGAATATTCGACGATCTTTATTTTTTATTTTCGAAAAAGGCTTGTTCTTCGGAAGCATCAACAATCAAAAGCCTGCTGCAAAATATCAAGTTATTTTTGGAGCAACAATTTCATTTATTCATCGATTTTTCTGAAGAAAAATATTTTAAATTGAAAGTTAACTGATATGAGTATAATTGTTAGGTTCAAAGTACGGAAGTGCAAATATAGTAATAATATGAGAAATAACCTATTCCTTCAAAGAGTTGCTTATTTAGTCCCCACCTCACATTGTGTTTTTTTTAGAAGACTTTCCAAAGCACCATGACATTAATCAAAATTTTCATTGTACTGTTGTGATGAAATCGAATTTATTTTCTACATATTATTTTTATAATATGTTATTATGAGATTTCTTATCAAAATATTTGAAATACTTTGCTGTAGATCGATAAATATGCGTAGCTTATTTTAAAAGTATGAGATTTTTCAATGAAACGACATAAAGAGTAAAATTTATATTAAGAACGCGGTTAAAACTCACGATTTGGCTCTTATTTATACAAATATATTCTTTAGTAGTCTAAACCAATTTTAAACACGCTTTCTTCTTTACTTTTTTCTGGGAGTAAAAGGATGGTGTATCAGCCAAATTGCCCATAAAGGATAGACCCCTAGAGCGATATAGTATCAAAGAATGCTGACATATTATTGATTTTTCAAGCTCTACCTATATTAAAATAGTAATGGATACCAACACACAATTTTGTTCATAAAAATAAGGATTTTTGTTGTGCGAAAAATAATTCCTAACTTTGATGAACAGTTTTTCTTCGGAGTTATTGGTAAAACCATTAATTTCTTCAACCAAAAGCATCTTGTAAGATTTTATTTTTTCATAACTTTGTGGAATAATGGTTGAACGATGCACAGAAAACCGATTTCCGTAATCCGGGGTATCATTGATCAGCGGGGTAACATTGATCGGAATGACTCATCTTGTAAAAAGTTCGTACCATGATTTATTGATAGAACATTTCCAAACCATGAATGGTGCTTCTCTTTCTTATTTTCATGAGCTAATGAAAGTGAAGATTTTTGCGAAAATTGGGTCTACCTTATGTGTAAATTTGTCAACTTCTCGAAACAATGATTTCAATGGATAAGGATGACACTACCGAAGATTTATGTCTCACATAAGTTCTGCAAACGATATTAGCAAGAAAAATGCGGTTCTTACTAAAAATGGCATCGCCGAAAACGATTTCGTTGTCAAAACTTTCATAAGTATGCTCAATTAGACAACATTAACGAATTACTATAAAGAATATAGAATTTCCTTAGGAAATTGCCTACCTTTAGGCGTATTCCGTGGTTCGGTGTGTTTTTATTTTTAAAATAACTCAAAAAGTAAATGACTTGTAAGCGTTTGACCTTCATATTCGGCTTCGGGGGCCATGACTTAAGTAAGTAACGACATTTTCAATATTACCGAATGTTGTTTACATAGGTGATCAATGTTACCCCATATCAGCATAATCAAAAACTCACATAAAACATTTTTTAAAACATGCTTAAATCTTCCAAAAAACATAATGCAGTATGCAGTCACGAGCTATGGCTGGCAGTTCTTGTTTTGAAAATATGAAACTTGCAACATTTGCATTTTCAAACGAAATATTTAAGAAATATTTAAAAAAAATGATCAATGTTACCCCGGATCACGGTACGATTTTATCAATAAACAAAAAAGATATAGCATAAACAAGCTGTCCACTCTATAAAATAGACAGTACTTATATTGGAGTTCAATTCCAATTATCCCCAACCACAGGTTTCCTCGGGGATATCCGGTTGCCTAAAAGCGACCACAATAGTTTGACGTACGTCTACACTAGTTGCGCTATTCACGACAAGAAATAAAGAACTAAGTCGTCGCATGACATGTTTCAATGTGAAAACAGAAATGTCTCCAATGACAGGTTCTTCCTGGAGCTTCCGGTGGTTCCAAAATTGGTTATTCTAGGTAAATATCCATATTCAGTCTATATTTAACTTATTCATAACAAGACTTAAGGAATGAGCCATTTCACGGTATTGGAGTTCAATTTCAATTGTCCTCTAGCTCTGGTTCCCTCGGGGACATCCGGCAGCCCAAAAGTGGCCTCTGTTGTCAAATATGCACTTTGCGTCTATAGTTACCCCACTAACGACAAAACATGACTCATTCTGTCCAGGTAAACAACAAACAAAATTTGATTGTAGTTACCTAATCATACCGATCATACTTATCATACTAATTTTCATGATTTCATCCCTTACAAGCATGATCAAGATAATAAAAAGAAACGAAAAAAAAATCTAAACGAGGCTTGTGTTTTTTCAAGAAAATTTCTGTACAAAAGGCAATGCCAAACGGAATCGCAACGTAATGCTCTTATTTATGTTTTCATGATGAAAGAAATTGCATTTGTCAATAAAATAAAATGAAAATTGTGCCTTCGGCATGTTGATTTCCTCCAGCTTGTAAAATGTTTAGTATCCCCAAATTATGCCATCTGAATTATTTTTTCAATACATTTCTATGATAGTACCTATCTAGAGAGAAGCGGATTTAATTTTATTTGAATCACAAGAGCTGCCCAAACAAGAATAGCAACAATATTGTAGTTATCATCTGGCGCTTTACTCCCGCAAAAATAAAGAAATGTAACAGTTTTAGAGGTAAAACAGTTGAAATTGTCATTCCTCGTATCAGTTCAACGGTCAATTTCAGCAGGCACTGAAACTTTCAACACTATATGGACAATATTTTACTTGAACAATATTGTTATAAAACTGAGATGAAAACTATCAATTATCATTCCAGTTAAGTTGTTTAGTGAATTTTTTAAGATATCGCATGTTTTCGTAATACTAATCCCCAAAACCCCTTTTTAAAAGTCATACCGTTAAAATTTTTGAACGCCTCTATTTAAGTTTGGTAAAATGCTTCAAGGAGGCTCTAGATTTCCTTATACATTCTGCAAATTACTTCTATTTAATTTACGTCAATATAGTACTGAATTACTTTCCACAATTTGATGAAAAAAATCAAACCAGATATAAAAGCAGCTTCTACTCAAGAGTTCATTGTTTTCTGCGTTCTTGTACGAATTTGGGTCGCCTTCAATTATATTCAATTGTCACCGTCGTGAACTTATCAGGATTGACCCAGAAATTCTATTTGATGTCCTACAAAGCAGTTCTGACCATAAATCACGATTTGGATTTTGTCCACACATTTTTCAACCGTAGTCTTAATGACTACGTGATTTTTCTATAATTGAACTCTAATTGAACCATAAATTTATTAAATGATTTTGATAAATTCAAGGGATCAGGTGCATTCTGTTGTCCAACAAACAATAATATATTCAGCTATTTCAGCGCACTGGAATAATAATATATATAATAATATACTGTGCAGAATCAGGTGAAATAATTAAATTTAGGAATATATTAGGGCGTTAGCATGCTCATGACCTCGAGAAGATCTATGTGAAATAATATTTAATTAGTCAGAGACATTGACACAGCTTAACAGCATCTACATGAGCTACGAGAGATACGGCCAAATTACTTCAGGGCGTGGATGAAGCTTAAAATTTCAACTGATAGCTTTCAGGGCGTTAGGACGCACCTGGTCTACTCACGATAAGATCAAATAATTACAGGGCCTTGATACAGCTTGGAATTTTTAATTGATATCCCCATGGCGATTTGAATTACGGTCAAATAACTACGTGGTTAAGCTACGTGGGACAAGCTCAAATTACTCCAGGGCGTTAATATAGCTTATAATTTTCATCTGTTGTCCTACAAGGCGTCAAAAGGCGCCAGATCGTCGTGGGATAAGGTCAAATTACTCCTGATTACTGTATTACTCCATTGTTGAAACAACTTGATCTATTTAGGATAAATTACTCCAAAGCGTTGATACAGCTTTCATTTTTCTATTAATGTCCTCAGGGGGTTAAGATGCATCTGATCTACATGAGTCGAAGTAAAATTAGTCCAGCGCGTTGATACAGCTTTGAAATTTTGATAGATGTCATACAGGGCGTTAAGTACAATTGGCCTTTGTGGAATAATGTCAAATTACTTCAGGACGATGATACAACTTATAATGTTCAAGTGATGTTCTACAGGGCATAAAGTTACTTGTGATCTACAAACGATAAAACCAAATGACTCAAGGGCATTGATACAAGTAGGAATTTTCAGGTAACGTCCTCAGCAGAGTTGCTCGATGTCACTATCAATGCTTAAAATTTGCTGATTTGTACAGGCCGACTGCGATACAAATCGGATCATTCCCTATCACATCAACATCATGCTGTCTACTCCATCACCAGTGCATTGATGGCGATAGACTGATAGGTTAAGTTTAGCTTTAAATTAAGCACATAAAATGGCAATTTATCAGTACGATATTTTCGACAGTGATGCAGATAGATTTAAACTATGTATTGGTCACTGAAAAACATTAATAGCGTGGATAATGACCACGTGATCACTCATTCTGCAGTGATTTTGATCTAAAGTGCGATGTCGCATCACTGCTGTTGGTTGTCAAATCAAAGTGATATTGATAGCTCGCAAGTGATATTGATAGTTTTAGACCATCAGCCATCAGCTGATATGATTGATATTAAGCAACTCTGGTCCTCAGGGCGTTGAGGTGCATCTGATCTACGTGATATCTGGTCAAATTATTCCATAGCTGTTGTCTTATAGGGCGTTAGGATGCATCTGGTCTACGTAGATTAAAATTAAATTACTCCAGGGCGTAGATGTATCACATACTTTAAATTTGACGTCCTACAGGGCGTCAAGATGCATCTGATCCATGAAGCATACAATTAAATTACTCCAGAGCGTTAGTACAGCTAAATCTAAATTAATGGTTAACAGGACATTAAGATGCAGTTAATCTACTTAGAACTTCCAGTGAACCAAAATGTACCGTCAAAAACTGTAGTGAGCGTGACAATCACACATAGACTACCATGACTTTCATGCAACAAAAACTTTCATGTGCTACTGAAAATAAAAGTCATGCGCGACTGTGACTATTTTTTGGTCAGCAATAAATGTATCATGGTTGTAATGAATTACTGTAGTAGACATTAATCTGTATTATCATAATGTGCCACTCACAATGTGCACCGATTGAAATATGTTTTTCTTTTCATTCTTGTATCAACCAGCCGCACCAGCTTGAGGGTTGTCCATAACTCACGGATTATGTGCCGATCGTGATCTTTGGTCAAACAAACTACCCCCGCCCTTCTCCCCCCATGGATGACCACGTTGTTTATGGACAGCACCTTGTGCGAGAACGGCTCGAAGCAGAAACCTACAAATAAAGAGGGTAGAAGCAAACCTAAAAAAAACCCTGGTGCTCCGTTTGTGCCACTTTTTTGTTGCTTCCAATGAACGCCCTCTCCTCCAATGGACCAATGCACGAGTTCAGTCGTTGACGTTTGAGCGGTGCCATGTTATTTACGTTACCATGGTAGCTAGTGAATACGGCACTGCTCAAATGTCAAATTAGTGAACACGTGCAAAGGGCCATGTACCAATGCACGAGTTCACTAATTTGACGTTTGAGCGGTGCTGAATTCACTCGTTACCATGGTCACGTATGAAGAGTTGTCACTACGATCGCAGCTGCGTCGTGATTGTTTTTTACATTCATTTCGCATTCCCGTCATCCACAACAGCATAACTTTCATGGGAGGCTGAAAAGAATTGCACGCTACTCTTATCCATGTCAGGCAATACATTCATGGCTACAGTAAGAATGTATCAGTAGCAACCTGAATGTCACAAATGAATGTTTTGAAACCTCTTGCATGTGAATGTAACGGCAATGCGACAATAGCATCAAAAATGTATTATACGGTTCACTGCTTAGAACAAATTGCTGCATAGCGTTGATACAGCTTGAAATTTGATATCGCTGTCTTCAGGGTATCAGGGGGAGAAAAGGTCAAAATTTCTCTAGGGCGTGGATACAACTAGAAAATTTTCATTGAAATCCTACAGGGAGTTATTTACACCTGGTCTACGTGGGATAAGGTTGGGAAACTCTAGGGCGTTCATGCAGCTTATGACTTTGATCTGATGTCGAACAGGGCGTCAAGATGCACCTGATCTACGAAGGATAAGGTCGAATAACTACAGGGCGTTTATATAGCTTAGAATTTTCAATAGTTGCCCTCAGGGTGTCAAGGTGTACCTGATCTACTTGAGATAAGGTTAAATTACTACAGGGCGTTGATACAACTTGGACATTCAATTAATGTCTTCGGGAGGTTGAGATGCAGCTGAATTTCATAGAATAAGGAAAAATTACTGATACAGCTTATAATTTGCAACTGATGCACTACAGGGCGTCAAGATGTATCTGATCTTGGTGGGATAATGTACAATTACTCTAGAGCATTGATACAGCTTGGAATGTTCTATTGATGTCTTACAGATGCATCTCATCTGCAAGGGATTAATTACTCCTGGGCGTTGATGCAGCTTGCAATTTTCAATTAATGTCCTCAGGGGATTGAGATGCACCTGATCTACGTGAGACAAAGTCAAATTACTTCAGGGCGTTGATTTCGATTGATGTCATACAGGGCGTTAAGTACATATCGTCTTCTTGGGATAAGGTCGAATTACTTTAGGGCGTTGATACGGCTTACAATTTCATTGCTATCTTAAAAGACGTCAAGATGCACCTAATCTATGTAGGGTAAGGTTGAATTATTCTCGGGCGTTGATACAGCATAGAATTTTAAACTGATGTCCTACAGGGCGCCATGATTCACCTGATCTACGAAGGATAAGGTCAGATAACTGCAGGTCATTCATACATCTTGAAATTTTGAAATAATGTCCTCAGGGCGTTGAAGTGCATCTTATCATGTATATAGTCAGCTTATTCCAGGGCTAATGTCTTACAGGGCGTTCAGATGCACCTGACGTATAATAAAGTCAAATTACTCCAGGGCGTTGATATAGCTTGAAAATGTCTATTGATGTCTTACAGGGCGTTAGGATGCACATGATCTCGCAATGGTTTATCACTCTTCCTATTTTTTTCATTAATCAGGGCGAAAATTGTAAAAAAAATCTGAGAAAAGCTTCTTAGTCGTCGACTAAGCGTGACTAAGCAGCACGACAGGGCTGGGCTCTGGCAGGCATGAGCTCCTTTCGTTTCACTCTTTGCATACAGTCACCCCAGGCAGTTGAATCACCCACAATTTATGAATCAGCTGATTTCAAAAGACAATATTATTATCAAACTTACCACAAAACATCACAGAATCATTTTTACTGATAAGCAACACATAGTGTTCGGCCATTTCAATGCTTTTTATCTCAGTAAAACAGCTCTTGATCGCGGTATGAACGCCTAGCCAGAAACGACGTTTTAAATTTTGTTCCAAAGGTTTTTTGTGAGAGAATGAGCCCCAGACAACATTTATAGACTCAATAAACATAGCTATGAGAGATAAATGCCTATGTATACGGATTTGGCTGAGATTTTTGAGTAAAATACTTGATCAATAAATTGTGGGAAATATACACACCAGTCACAATTTATGAGTCAGCGTTCAAACTACTAGTACTTAGTATTTTTTTAAATGATTTTTAGCTTCAAATAATTCCCATTGTAAAGCTTTGTTACGGGAGAGCAAAAGTGGTTTGGGACCGTTCATAAACTACATAAATTTATTTTTTTTGTGGAAAAGGATTCTGAACATATCATAATACGGGGTAACATTGATCAACGGGGTAACATTGATAAAAACGACTCGATTCAACATTTATTGATGGGGTATTTTCAAAGCATGAATGGTGCTTCGTTCTTTTATATTCATAAGGTAACGACAATAATGTTTTTTTTTTTGGAAAATTAAGGGTTATTCAAACGCAATACTTTTTAGCTTTTTGAAACAATGATTTCTATCAAATTCTATTACACTACCGAAGATTCGTGCCTCACATGAGATCTGCAAACGACACGGTCAAAGAAAATGCGAATATTACTAATATTACTTCGCCAAAAATGATTCCGTAGTCAAAACTCTCATAAGTTTGTTCAACTAAACTAAATTAATGAATTACTATAATTAATGCTGAATTTCCTCAGGAAGTTGCATACCTTTATGCGTATTCAACGGTTCAAGGAGTTTTTAATTTTAAAATTATCAAAAAAGTAAAGGATTTGTAAGAGTTTGGACTTCATATTCGGCTGCAGGGGCTATGATTTCAGTAAAATACGACATTTTCAATATTACCGATCATTATTTAGATGGGTGATCAATGTTACCCCATACCAGCAAAATAAAAAAAAAGCTGCCTGAAACATTTTTTTAAACTTGCTTAAATGTTTAAAAAAAAAAAAAACAGTATACTTTTACGAATAATTGATGCCAGTACTTGTTTTTAGGATGATTATGGTCTTATTAGGCCATAGAAACTGTGGACGTGGTTTATGTAAGGCCTAAAAGATTATTATGTTGAATAATTTATAGACAAATAAAAAATCCTAAATTTGTGAAAAACAAAAAGTAACAGTATAGATGTAAAAAATGTAAAGAATTTTTTAATTCCACCTGATAGGTTATTCCTAATTTTGCTATAAAAACGGGGTATTGCTTCTGTAGAGGGACCAAAAGCAAGGATTGGGAAACAAAAGAAATTTTTTGCATCCTCCCTGATCGATATCAATATCAATTATTTGTCATTTTTTATGATCACTTATGTTGCACGTAAGTTTCTTTAGATTAACTCTTAGGCTGAACTGTTTTCTCTTCTATCAGACACATGGAGAAGTAAAAGGTATTCCCACTTTTAAAAAATCAAAAAATCAGAGATCATGGAGTATCGTTTTTTTTCACGTGCGTAATGTACCACCATATAATATTGGAATCTTCAGTAAAGGCAGTCGAAGAGCCAAGCATTTACGAGTTCTGCCATCTAGATCATATGATTGTCTAATTACATTACCTGCCATCATCCTCCAAATAAACATGCTCCAGAATAAATCCACAAATTCAATGTTCACTAGGCCCACTTGATAGCAAAATTAAAAGTCAAGCAATGTCATGCAGATTCTTGAAATACTTGGTTCTGGTTCACCCCCTGATATAATTAATGTTGTCCGAGGAGGGGTTCTTATAAACATATGAACTATATTGCATTTAATTGTAAAATAATTGAATCGTGTTCATATTGATTCATATTTGTGAACAACTTTTTAGCCGATTCATAAATTGTGGTTTTAGACCATGTTCAAATAAATGAAAATTTCAAATGTTTTCAACAATTTTAAAGACAACATTGTGCATGAACAGCAGGTATATATCCCACTTTACCATTCAGCATTGATTTCATAAAAAAATATTATTTATTTTGCTCTCTATTATTTTTCAAATTTAAGCAGAGCCTTAAATGATTCATAACTGTGGGACCAGTGTACCACTAACAAGCAGTGAATGCTGGTTAGTGGCAGCCTGCTTTCTGATTAGTAAGCCGGGAGTTCGATTTTCGGTCGGAACATTTTTGAGTTTTTCTTTTCGATTTTGTTCAATTATTTTACAAATTGTTCGGTGGCTTGTAATTGTTGCTGTTAAGATTAAGGATTTAACCGTAATCCATATTTTTTTAAAGCGTGCACGTTTTAGGGACAAAAGGTCGAAAGACAAAACGTCGGATCCCAAAACGTCAAAGAGATAAAACGTCGAAAGCGGTCTTTTTTCAACACCGAACTTAAAACGTGTACCAGATATCTTTTTTTTACATTGTGGTCGATTAAAAAGGATATGGATTGCTAACGATTGGTACATAGTTCATTATTCATTCTTTTAGAAAAAAAAATTCGTTCTTCGAAGTAATTTAAGTGAAATGTAAGCATATTTTTTCTAATCAATTCTTACACCATTAGTTTACTTCGCAGATAAATTACTGTTATCATGTTCTGATCCATTATATGATTCGATTTGATCTGTTATAAAGATCCTTCTTCTCCACATCTGTGGGATGGACTACGTTTGAAATTTTCATAGAAATCAACACTTTTTCGTAAATTTTTAGATTTATTCTCGAAATCAACTGCAGTGCCATGGAGGTAATTTTGTTTTGCACGTCGTCACCATGTTTTTTTTATCATATTTCATTCTGAAGGATAACTTTTAGTTGACCCATAACAGTAGGGCGACTGTACCAGAGATGAATGTATTGTCACAATTGATGATTTCGTCGGTAATCTTAATAGAAAATAAATGTATTATTAAGTTGGTTCAGCACATGATGAACCATCCCAAAATATAATTTCAAACGAGACTGCGTATCAAGAGCCTTTTCGCTGACTCTAGGCAGCAATGCCAATGCTCATCACATCATCTGCGGAAGGTAAATTTTAATATGAGAGGCTTCAATCTGATTGATTACTTTAAACAGGCACTCGCCTAATTTTTAAGATATCTGCTAAGCAATAAGTGTTAGACGGTTGTTTTATTATTCCCCGAATTTCGGTTCCTCGTTTATCGTTTCTTCGAACGCCAGTTCTCCAAATGACAATTTCCCGAATATTCATAACTATATACATTTCAGGGTGATGAATGTAATGTATTTTATATGTACCCTTCTTTATTTGATTGGCGGTTCTTTCGAGTTTAACCGGCCTTGGAATCTTCAGCAATATGTTCGTGAATGATCAAATATCTCCTTCTTTTGATTGATTATCGTTCTTTCTAGTGCACTACCTTGTCATTATAGGTTACACAGCGCAACAAAAATAACATTTTTGCGTGTCTCAAGGATCAAATCATGTGTCTCTAGTAGATTTGGGGTTGCTGAATCTGATGCCGTTCTCAGAAATTTCCCAGCACGTCACAATTTTTAGCTACAGGTCGCCAAAGTTGTATAAAACATTGGTTTTATTGATGTTTACCTAAAATTTGAAGTATATTTTATCAAACTTTTTTGTGATCTTATCCGCCAAGAATGCAAAAGAGGACGTAAACTTTCGTTTTGGATATATTTTAGTTGAAATTTCACGATTAAATTTAGATTAAACCGATCTTTTTCAACATGTTTGCAGTCTCCATACAAAATTCTTCGTTTCTCTTATATGGCAAAATACAATACTTTTCTAAACCACAAAAAAAAACTTTTCCGCTTCAAAAATACTATAAACTTCGATGATAAGTATTGTTATACACATAAAGTTTGAATTATGTGGCAAATTACGCTGGCAAACTTGCATGCAAGTTGGCTGAAATAGTCAATTTTTGCATTTGCAACAACCAATATCTCATGATATTTCTGTAAACGACAATGGATTGAGCAACCTTTTATTAAGTTAATAGAGGTATTTTGATGCTGAAGACAAAAACGTGTTCCACAGTGTTATTCTTGCACATTTTTGAACTGCATCGCTTTTCGGGGAAACGGGTGAATCGGTTAAAAAGGTCATTTAGGAAACTGGTATCCGAAGAATAGTAACACAATCGTATAAGACATAACGTTCTGCTCGAATATAATCAGTCACGAGTTGACGAATTGGCCTATGTCAGATGACGAATTTGACCAGCGCTACATCTTTTTTAAATGTAACTTCGCAGACTTCTCCGGTTGTTAAACTGGGAATTCTATTCAGATCGTGCTCCGCGAAACTTTTGATGCTCCACGAAGCCTTGGCAGGTATCTCGAGACCATTTTGTTTTAAAATACACTTTTAATTATACCAAACCAAGCGATACCTAGAAATTCTTAGCTGAAATTTTCAAGAGTACAAATTTAGAGAGAAAAAAAAATCGATCGCATTTAAAATTTGATCGATTAGTAACTTGTTAATAGGGCGATATTCAAATCTAAAAAGGCAATAGTTGGCATTCAGTAGAAGTAAAAACAAAAAAAAAAACAGTTAAATTTGTTGTGTTAAAATTTTTTTGCGCAGCATGAGAATCCGACGTTCTCGCACGAAACGTATGTGTGGATTTCAAGCATCCTCCGGGGCAGGAGTTTTATACAGTTTTAGAGAAAGGGAAGGTGGCCGAAATTTTCAAAACCATCAAATTATCGAAATTCTCTAAACAATACCTCGTCCGGCATGCCATATGGCCATGTGGTCTAAAAAGTTACATTTTCATCACTTTGGAAACCATCGATCATTAGATCTACGTCTAGGAGTACCTCGAAAAGCGGTTACTAGCATTTCTGAAGCAGTATAATAGACCTGTGGCGATCTGCCACTATGGATAAAAGGCAATCAAGTGGTTCGATTCGAAAAACGAAAAATCCCAAAGACTACAACCCTTCAACAGCCCAGAACTCCGTCCCATCGAACGGTATCGGGCCTTGGTCAGATGGAATTTTAAAACAATCAATAAATCCAAGGATAACGAAAAGCAGTTTAAACTAAACTGGCGTTCGGCGGCAAATAAGTACGATAAGACTACTGTGCAAAATTGGATTTGGCAAACCAACATAACAAACGAACATTTTCTCCAATAAAATATAGCGTTAGATTGGATGCTAGCAACATTCATGTTTCTCTTTGATAATCTCATTCAGATTGCTTTCGGGAACAAGGCCAGGGGAACAAACTTTGATCCAATCTTGAACAATAATACAAAAGCATGAATATCGCTAATCCCGGCCACGCCCATATTTACCGTAACGTCGGATAGAGGAGGAAAATGTTGATGCAGCACTTATTTAATGAGAGGCCACCGACTCAGCGACATCCTCATAAGTGCTACGGAGGTGGAGGTTGGGATAGGTACGGGTTTGTTTTTCAATTTAATCTTTAGAGTGCCAGCATTCAAAAAGAAGTCATTTGTGTTATTAAGTGCATAGATAATTATGTTTAAGTTTGTTTTTTTTTTTTTAATACTGAAATATAAACCGGTTTCGGTATGAAGATGTTGGGCTTAATTAACTGATTAATAATAATTCAAAAGCAGTAAGAAAAAAAAGTGATGCGTAAATACGAATAATAGAATGAAATTTGTTACTGCATTGCACGAATCAATAAAGTAGGAGAGCTATTTCAAGCAAAATCGATCAAGAAATATCACAAAAAAAAACAACAAAAAAAAACGCGAAAACCAAACGTCGTCATCAGAAAAAAAATTCTCACTAAGAAAAAGGAAACGCGCGATGGAAATCAAAAGTCAAAAATGTAGAGTTAAAATTACTGTCAAATGTGTGTACTTCCAACCATACATGTAAAATGTGTGTGTGGTGTATGTTTAGTAATATTACTGTAAAGTTCGGGATTATGGGTAAAGTTTATCTCGAAAGGAGGATGTGCGTCGTATAAAGAAGCGAAGAGTTTTAGACAAATAAGTCTAACCTCTTTTCTTCTGAAATGTCTGGAATGCATAATCGATCATCAAATCCGTGATGTTCATTTGGCAAACATGCCTCTTCATGTGAATCATCATGCTTACCAATCTGGAAAGTCCTCAATGATTCTTGTACACAAAGTTGCATACAATATCGAGAAAGTAACCGCTCAGAAGCAATCCTGCTTAGGTGTTTTCTTGTATATTGAAGGTGCCTTTGATAACGTGTCTTTTGTATTGGAAGCTGCATGAAACCATAGGCTATCTACATTGAATACCAATTGGATTCACCAAATGCTCAAAAAACGACATCTCTTATCGACATTGCGTCAAGCAGCGATTCGGAAATTGAATGTTTGCGGATGCCCCCAAGGAGGAGACTTATCACCACTTTTGTGGAATTTCGTAGCAAATATGCTTTTGAGGCAACTCAATACTAGCGGTTTTCCAACTTATGGATTTGCCTACGACTATCTAGCTTTGATAGTTGGTATGTGCATAAGCACACTATTCGATCTGATGTAAAGTGCTCTTCAGGTAGTCGAGAGTTGGTGTCGTCAATATGGCCTTTCGGTTAACCCGAATAAAACATCTATTGTTCTGTTTTACGGCATTCGACCTTTACATCTTTTTGGCACTGAGATTAATGTGACTGATCAGGTAAAGTATGTTGGAGTCATTCTAGATTCTAAACTCTACTGGACACCTCACATTGAATTCAGAGTCAAAAAAAGCTTGCATGGCCTTCGGTAGACACCGGCTTACCTATGGTAAAGCATTGAGGTCCCAAGTACAGATATCAAATGGATTTATGCAACAGTTGTTCGACCAATATTGGCATATGGATTTCTTGTGTTGTGGCCGAAGGGCGAAGTGAGAACAATCCAATCAAAATTGTGCCATCTTCAAAGGATGTGCTTAATGGTGATGTCTGGTCTATTCTCTACGATCCCACGGCAGCGCTCGAGGCTCTTTTCGACGTTGTGCCATTACACATACATCTTAATCAAGAAGCACTTTCTTGCTCTTACCGTTTATGGGTACTGGATCTACTGAAGAGATATCCGGTGAATCGTAGATCTACACACACTTCGTTGTTTCCACTTTTGGTGAATTGGGACAAAATTGTTCTTGCTCCAAGTGATCTCACAATTGCTTGTCACTTTCCTTACAGGACATTTACCACACAATTCCCTTCACGGGAAGAGTGGACGTCTGGCTATTTGGAAAGAAGTATATCAAACAATGTAGTATGTTACACTGATGGCTCCCTTCTTGTAGATAGAGCTAGTGCTGGTGTATATTCTTGTGAGCTAAGGCTGAATCAGTTTTACTCATTTGGTAGACACTGCACCGTTTTTTTTTTCAGGCGGAAATATTTGCTCTTATGTGTTGAGTGTCATCAGCACTTCAACAGCGCGTTATGGGTAAAGCCATATGCTTCTGTTCAGAAAATCAAGCTGCTATAAAAACTCTTGCTTCGGCCAACTCAAGCTCGAAGCTTGTTATTGCATGTCAAACTCAAATTGAGGAACTGAATTCAGTCAACTCTTGTTTGGGAGCTGGACATTCTTCTATCGCTGGAAATAAATTGGCTGATGAGCTAGCTCGCAATGGAGCATCGCATGCCTTCATTGGCCCTGAGCCAGCCAATTTCGAAGTGCTGGGTGGAGATTCAGATAAATTCTTGGGCGGCAACTCAGCACAAGCAATATTGGAATAGTTTGGAGTTGAGTCGTCAAACAAAATTGTACATTACTGAGCCAGCTCCAAGGGTGGCGAAGCATTTGAAAAAATCTGCCAAACTAGTAGTCTCATGCAAGGAATCATTAAGATTCCATTACGAATTGTCTTGATCATTTTATGAAACTCATTATTCCTCTCGCTGGTGATTGGACCCAAATAAGACAAAATTTGCTTCTCAGCTCATGTATTTAAAGAGCATTTTATTTACACATTTTTTTTTTGAGCTTTCAAAACAAATCGATTCATGTTTCATAAGTTTATGGTATGGAAAATCTTGAAATCTAGAAAATTTCTTCAACGAAAAGAAATTTTCTCAATAAGAAACTAATGTTGTATCCACAATTGCCATCGTACTGAGCTCGTAAAATAAAAATCAGCGAAATACCACCCCGAGCAGAAATCACACGCTTCACTTATTTGTAAGAAAAGTTTCCGCTTTTCCGTCGAGTTACCCTCATAACGATCCATAATTCGCATCCGACCAATGTATCCCACTTGAAAGGGAATATGCCCGTCCGTCCCTTTCGCCCGAATCAAACGGAATAAGAAAAGGTTGATATCCCATCTAAATTTACTTAAAACGTGCTCAAAAATCACTCGCCGTAATACAATTTGATCCCACCCAGTAAGCTCATCACATGTAGGAGGACGACGACGATGATGATCCCTTCCTCTTTTCACGGCCAAACACCGCTCTTCGACATTCTAAGTCCTTGGACGATGACGACGACAGCCCAGATTTCCGTGGCGACCACTTCCCTTCTTTAATGTTTTGTGTGAGCGATGGAAAATAGGATGTGGGTAGTGGGATGCGGGTCATCCATTGAGTACGTCACACTATAAACGGAAAAAAGAAATCATCGTGCCGTTTTGACTCATATTCCGAACACTTAAGGCCACCAGTGACTTCAAATGCATCTGATTGGCATAAATTGGCTGATATTTGTGTAAATTTTAATTTCATCGCAAAGTCTAACTGTTTGCTGTTGGGTGTACCAATAATAATGTTGAAATAATTAGTTTTAGAATTGTTTTTACGTAAAAGTATGGAACAACATTTTGATTCAAATGGCGAACACTGTGTTCATTCTGTCTCATATTCAGAACACCTTGATTCAAATTCCGAACAGCACGAATAAATCGTATTCAAATAAATAATTTCGCAAATAAATTTATCTCAGCTTGTTCTACTGGTCTCGAACTAGAGAATCATCCATACTCCCGCGGTATAAACTATATTGGAGACGTTCAAATTGAATTGCAATTGACAGCCATTTCTCTGTTATTTGGTGACATATTTCAGCGAAACATTTCAACCAAATCGCCATACAAAAACCAAGTGTTCGGAATATGAGTCTGTTCGGAATTTGAGACAAAACGGTACTATGAAAATCAGTGCACATTGTAGGACCCTCGTAATGTGCGCACATAAAACATTCACAAGAAATAAAACAGTAGTTCTCAGTACTACTTTTTTACCTATTGATCCCTTTCGGATTTTTGTTTAGACCCATGCAGCCTCTAGCCCAGGCTCTTTGATTCAAGTGAGAAAACGAAGTGTGCCGCCAATCGTGGTTGGTTGTTCCGAATTTGGAGGGTTTAGGCAGGAGATCTTAAACTCCATTGGGGGAGTCAAGGTTTTCTTCAAAATCGCAAAGAAAGGAGACTGTCGCGTTTTTCCGGAAACTCTTAAAGATCGCGAACTTCTTCTCAAACATCTTGAAGAGAAGAAACACAATTATTTTACTTATGGCGACAAAACTAGATGTTTGTTCAAGGTAGTCTTGAGCGGTCTCTCAAGTGTTCTTTAGTACTTCAGGTTAAATTTATCAAAGAGCATTTTACCTATCTTTTTAGCCGGTATACAGGATTGCTCAACAAAGTACACTTGTACAAAGAAATGAATGTAATGCTTGAAATGAAGTTGAAATAAATGTAATGTGAAACATCGAAACTTTACGTGACGCACTTCATGGATGATCCCTAGATATGTGAACAAAAGAAAATCCAAAATCTAACCAACCGTGAACTGGGCTAAGATCCGGTCCCAACAGCATCAGCCCCAACGTCAGCACCATCACCGGCAGAGACCGAGGAGTATCGATGGGAAACGTAAATAACGGCATCGGGATTTTCGGCTTGCTTCGATGCGTTCGGAAAATGCGTGCGTTGAGATGCGGGTTTAGAGAGGGAACCGTATGTTTCTTCTTCGATTATTATCGGTCAGGATTGTTGAAGTTGGCTGTGGCAAATCCATACAAGCTTGAACAAAGGAAGGCAGGCTGAAGTCTGTTTTGGAAATTTTCTGATGCCAATCGAGTTTTAACTTCTTTTTTTTTCAAACAGCTATAAAGCACTAGGTCGAAATCAGATTTTCGATTTAATTTAATAAAAATTGTGAATATTAGTACACGTGAAAATCTTATTTCACACTTCTTGGAAAACACTGTCTTTGGATTTTATAAATTGATGTGTAAAGTCTTTCCAATTTCCACAGAATTTATCCTAGAAATAGCCACATCAAAGCTGCGTCATTCTCAAAAAGGAAAACACTCTTATCGTCACTCAAGACTGCGATTTGTTCCTTCCTTCTCCACATTCACTTTCACTTTTCAGTGGAATTACATTTCTTCCGCACAGTGCACAACAGGATCAAAGCAGTCCGTCTGCGAATGTTGTTCCGTTCGGTAACACAGTAGGCTACTTTTCACTCTTGGGCACTGGTTTTTCTTCGTTTTCACGGTTGGCTGGCTTGACCGGCGATGACGTTGATGACACTGATCAGCACTGTTGCTATACGCATAATTGTCCCATGTTACTTTTAATCGATATTGTTTTTTTTGCCATCAAATTATATACAGTCATATTGATATCGAGTTTTTGAATCTTAGCAAAAGTTAGTTTTCATGGTCTTTTGGAATGCTGTGTCACTGGTTTTGGGTTCTGTAATTCGATACCTCCCTGACTTGATGGTCCCTTCAATATCGAGCTATAAAAAGTAGACTTTATTTATGAAAAACACTAACAAAGTAAACAAACAAACGTTCAGTCGACCTAAACTCGAACTTACAAGGGTCCACCGACAAGGCCTACACGTCGTTCATAAAAGCGACAAAACTTTGCGTGACTTATTATGTAACCTTAAAGACAAAGTTCCACCCGATGAGCAATCGGGAGTTTACCGGATCCCATGTAAAGACTGTCCAGCAGTTTACATCGGCCAAACCCACAGAAAAGTAAGAGTTCGTCTCAAAGAACACAGAAATGCTGTAGCATCCAAAAAACATAACGAATCCAGTATGGCAGCTCATGCGTTAGATTCCAACCACGAAATAGATTGGGAAAGTGCGAAGCTCATCAAAAGTGTACGAAAAGCCTCGCACTTAAACGCATGGGAATCAATGTTCATCAGCAATAACCTAGGACCGCTGATGAATGAAGACGATCCTCCGATCGAACGCAATCAGTCGGACATTGTCCATCTACGGCACATCGCGCCCGAAACTGGTCGACAGAAAGGTAATTTTTAAGTTTTCTTGACAATAGTAAGAACTATAAGTGTTATGTCTTGTCTCGCGTCGCGTTTCGTGAATATCATAAACGATGATACAGTTTTTTTTTTTTTTTTCCTTTGAAACATCTGAAGAGACTAACCAGACAACCAGAAGTCGCTTAAGACAATAATACGTCGAATGTCATTTATTCGTACAAATAACATCACACCCGCAAATCAAATATTTTACGTTGTATTCAAAGATTGAATTACTTTGTAGAAAATCAATCAATTTTTATATTTGATTTATAATTTATTTAGATTATCTCATGAAAACAACATCAATCAAGCTGCCTTTATTGGCTACATAAAATGAGTTCTTTGTGTCGCAACTTTCATTACTTTTGCGAGGTTTACATGAGCTATTGAGATAATTTCGGAACGAATGTTTGCCTTAAGCTCGTCAATGGTCTGAGCTTCGCTGGCATACACTTTGCCTTTGAAAAAGCTCTACAAAATGAAGTCAGGGGAGTTAAATCAAGAACCTCAAATCCAAATCAAATGTCCCTTTTTTTTACATCAGACGTCCAGAGAATTTTCATTACAGAAACTAAACATTTTGGTTTATAGTGAGACGCGGAGCACAGCCTTATTGAAACCAGTAATCGCACAGAACTTTTTCACGAATTCGAAGGCATAATGAGTCAAAATCTAAGGATATCGATTTCTATCGACTGTTTGGCCCAATGAAAGTTTAGGCGGGAACGCTGGCCATTTAGACATGGAATGGCGATTCATGCATCTCGAATAGATTTTCTGTCATGTTAATGCGGCCAGACGGTACCTGCTGACCACGATTTTGTTTTTCAAGGATATGAACAACACCGTTAACACAACTAAGAAACTATTTTCAATATGAAGTGTCACTATTGTGGCGCGTTGTTTTGTTTTCGATTATTCATGGTTAAAATTAAACTAAAATGAAGTTTTCAACTATATTTTACCAAATTGATCGATTTATATTTGTCAAAGTAATTCATTGTTTACATACTGACATAAAAGATGGCGCACCCTGTATTGAGAATTAAATTGTTTGATTGACGAGTTTGATCGCATAAATCAATATATACTGAGTTCGTTCGCACATTTTGTTCCGTCCCGTATACAAGTACAATGTAAGTTGGTTCAATCCGTGGCAGCTGTCAAATCCCTTGTGTTATCATAAATAAAGTCGCATAAAGATACCGATATTTTCACAATAAAATCGATACCCCGGCATTGCATGTCAATCTTCGTCGTGCGTGCATATCGCCCCTACTTGTGTACGTAGAAGGCCGTTTCACGACATCTTATGCGTGTAGCTTTGCATATATAAGCATCGCATAACGAAAAAGGTGACGTACATTATGGTTGTCTGGAGATTCACGAATGTTAATTAAATGCCAACTTTAGAAAAAATAAGAACAAAGGGCCCAGATAGCCGTAGCGGTAAACGCGCAGCTATTCAGCAAGACCGAGCTGAGGGTCGTGGGTTCGAATCCCACCGGTCGAGGATCTTTTCGGGTTGGAAATTTTCTCAGGGCATAGAGTATCTTCGTACCTGCCACACGATATACGCATGCAAAAATGGTCATTGGCATAGTAAGCTCTCAGTTAATAACTGTGGAAGTGCTCATAAGAACACTAAGCTGAGAAGCAGGCTCTGACCCAGTGGGGACTTAACGCCAGAAAGAAGAAGAAGAAGAAAAATGCTCAAAATCATGCACTTTTTAGTAGCGTTTCAAAACGTGTTTTTATCGATATGATGTCTTCGAATGAAAACTTTAATAAATGAACAAATCTCAAAACATCGATTTTTTCGAATATTTTCAAATTTTGAGATTTTTGATGAAACAATAGTTTCCAAAACTGAGGTAGGAGAACTTACGTATTGTCGGCAGCCTAAGCAGCTGAACTTTTAAGAGGGCGATTTTACGCAACAATAGAGCACAACAACTAGCAGCAGACACCTTAACTACACTTGAGCACTCTTCATTTGTTAATTATTATACACAAAACACTATTTTATTCTCTTAATCTTCTATTTTTCCTCACCAAAGTCACGAGGCACTTGTTCTTTTATCGGCAATGCAATTACTATTGTCGGCAACAAAAATGTTCACTTCGGCAATCCAAAACTGCACAAAAACTAGTTTAAGTATTGGTAACATTTCGTATTTGTTGACAAATCCTGAATATAAACGTCATTCATTATGTTCTACTTGTTGAAAGGGCCAATGCAGCAAAATACACACTACACTGAGAACATAATTGCAGTTATAAATAGAATAGCAAAGAGTCAAATTGAATACACAACGCCACTAAATGTATGCAGACTAAGGCACCTTTCACAAATTACGTAACGCTCTAGGGGTAGGGGAGTAGGCTCAAACGTTGCGGCTCAAACACAAAAAAATATTTTTTTCATGCAAAGACCGTTGCGGAGGAGGGAATGGTTGAAAATTGTACATTTTAACGTTATGTCATAAATGGACGCTGCCTAATTTCGTTTTCATTTATTTTATCTAATATTTTTTGTATTCAATCTCATTATGGCAGCATTTCGGCTGTAAAAATTGCCATGTCATGATCTTGCAGCAAGTGCGAATCCAGCCTAGAAGTTGCAGCGTAACGTCATGGTTAATTGATTCATAATATTGTGCTCTGCAAGAAAAATCCACGGAACACGATTATCGGATTACTTGAATTTCAGAGTTGCGTTTGAATGGGTTACATGCATGCCCCTATTCGCTACTCACACTACTGTTTATTAGACAATTTACACAATTTACACCGTCTTCAGTCATAGGCTGCACAGACTGAACATAACTAACATTAGACAACGGACATACGGAGCGACCAATGGAGCAGTGAAGAATTTATCGTTTGATGAAAAGTTTTGTCCGACTGGAGCGGGCATCGAACCCACACTCCTTAGCACAATACGCCTAAAAGGTGCACGGCTACGAAACTACCGAGGGGTGGCTTATTTTTCAAAACCTCTCAAAACCAAAAATTCTTGTACTCTAATGAAATTGAATCATATTAGAAGAGAAACCTCAAAGTTTGAGCCAAAAATATCAAGATTTAGAGGGGGGCAAGCGTCTTGAAGGTAAATTTTCAAATTATAAAAAAATGGCCTTCAGTGAAGTCACCATAACTTCGGTAATTTCTAACCAATTTTGAAATTTTCAGCACCATTATCATAAAAACTAAATTTATGAAAACTTTGTAGAAAATCACTTTACTCTAAATTTTACTAAAATAATATCTTTGTTTGACCATAACTTCATAAATACTCAACCGATTTCAAATATTTTTGCATGGTTTAGAAGCTTACTTAGTTAATTTCATACTCTTCATTCGACACATTTTACTAAAAAAAATGGTTTGACCAAGTTATTCAACAAAAACTGCACAAAACCATGATTTCTTAACGAAAAACGTCATTTTTTTATATTTATCAGTTAAACAATATTTCTAAAGCTGAAACTGGTTTTCCTCATTTGATAAACCTTTGGAAAGGACTTGTCAACAATTTTTAAATAATTTTGAAAAAATAAAATTTTTGCTCATGTTTAAAATATATATGAACTATTCAACTCGTAATTAAAACAAAATGCTTCATAAACACAAGTTTAATAAGAAAAATGTATTTTTTGGCGAAAAAAAACATAAATAATCCAAAGAAATTCGATTTTTTTTTAAATGATGTATTTGGGTAGTTTTTGTTACAAAACTAAGCCAAAACCATTTTTTAGAAACATATGAACAGTATGGAAACAACTATTTTTTGCTTCAAAAACATGTACAGTCGAAGCTCGTTATAACGACCGCTTTAACCTATGCGTACCCAACGTCTGTTTTTGAGGATTTTCAAATCTTCAATCTTCTGTCAAAAAGTCATTATCCAACCGATTTTCTTGAAACCAATGGCATGCGATCCAGATTTGTCTAAATTTGCAAGGGCCGCAAAACGGAACCGGTTCACCTAATGGTTCCGGAGTTATTCCGGATTCCGTTGGGGTCAGAACCTGTCGAAATACGAATTTTCAAACAATTTAACTTCTTTACTCGTGCTATTCGATATTTTTATACATAAAACACTATCAATATATACAACCATATACAATTAAGTGTTAATGACCTCTTTGGACAGGACAATCCGTTTACTTGTGCCAGATATGTTCCGGAAGTCCTGGGGGAGGTGGTCATTCCCACAATGTTATCAGAACCATTCGTGCGACACCTCAATCTTCATGATTTGTCAAATAAAGAGTGGCAATGGTCATTAGGAAGTTCAACGACCATTCGGGATTGACCTGGTCACACCGGACATGTTCCGAACACCCTGGCGGAAGTGGCCAATTCCACAATGCTGTATAAACCGTTCTTGCGACATATCAAACTTCATGATTTGTGGAAACAAGAACGAAAATATATGTTCTGGATATCCATGACCTTTCTGGACCGGGGTACACCGGACATATTCCGGATACCTCGAGGAAAATGGCCATTTTCTAAGTTTTTCCAAAAAAAAATTGTTAAACACCTCAAAAATCACAATTCATCAAATAATGAGTGGAAATGATCATTCAAAACTTAAACGATCATTTAGGTTTGAACTAATTACATCTGACAAGTTTCAAACGCTCTGGCGAAAATAGCCAATTCCAAAATGTATAAACCTATACAAACCGTTCAAGCAACATATCACTCATCATGGCTGGCGAAAACGATAGTGTTAAGTGATATATTTGCAATTATAACGTGAATTTCTTGTTTGTTATCAGATAATTTTAAAAATATTATTATTTTGACAATGGTGGTATGATTTTATCTTGAACGGTTATAGATAATTCCAACGTATCTAATCGAAGCTTCGCAAGTTCAATAGCCAACTATTTTGCCAGCCAATAAAAGAATTTACGTTTTCTTCTCTTATAATTGGGACAATAATTAGGATTCGCAGTCGTGAAAAGAAAATAGGCATTATGTCTGCAAATTGTTTAACCCACTACGGAGACTTCGAAAGCTAACGCTGGGTAGATTTTTTTTTTTTTTGCACAGAGTTGTTATTTTCGCTGGTGTCAAATGAAAACTACCTAATGATAGCTATGTTAGTTAACCCAAATTTGGGTTATCCCACGGAAGAGCCGAATTGCGATAGAAGAAGTTGAGGTGAAGATGAATCGAAGTCAAACCTCAAATTTTCAAGAGCACAAATCTGGAGAACCGAACACTCGTTTATGTTGTTAACTTAATCGATTGGTCACCACCAGCTTGTGACCAATCCATTAAGTTTTCAGCTTAAATTGATGTTTTGTTATCCAGATTTGTGCTCTTGACAATTCGAGCTTTGGCTTCGATTCATTTTCATCTTAAAGTTGGGTTGATTTGTGGCTCCGCATACAGTCAATGAAGAGATCAACATAGGGATGTTCCCGATTCGATACGATTATTGAATCAAAGTATAGACATCACCGATATATTAATTTGAATTATTGATATATCGAAATATCATATGATATAAGTAAAGTGCGAAGTTTGTTTTTAAGTTTCCTCGCAATAAAATCGTGTGCGATATTTCGATCGAAAATATCAATATCACCCGTATATTGAGTAGAAAATATCGATATAAAAATATTGAAAACAAAATATCCATATTCGGATGTTTTATAAAAATCGAAACAGAAATGAAGAAGATTCTTCATTCAATTGCCCATTGCACGGTGATGTCACCAGAAAATCGCTCTCTTTCTCTGCTTTGAGAAATCTAAAAACAACGGTGGCAGTACCTGTCAACTTTGACAGGTTCTGGCATCGTTGTTTTCAAGTTTTGTTAAAGAGCAAAAGAGAGATAATTTCACCGAAAAATGAGCAATAGGTCACTTCACAGTGATATTCTTTCTCTTTCATTCTTCTAGAAAATTCATTCGACAGGAGCTGTTTCTTGTTTTTTAGTTTCCCATAGGAGAGAAAGAGAACAAAGTTTGCCCAGAGAACCAGAAGTCGCAAAAAAGTTCACGTAATAACTCGTTTATTCATAAAAATCACATCAAACTCGCAAAACACGGTGGATAAAATCGTCAGATTGATGAGTTTCCTCGCATTTTTTTTAAGTTCGTGTGTACATTT
Organism: Aedes aegypti; assembly: GCF_002204515.2. Taxonomy (NCBI): domain Eukaryota; kingdom Metazoa; phylum Arthropoda; class Insecta; order Diptera; family Culicidae; genus Aedes; species Aedes aegypti. The sequence goes on along the minus strand of NC_035108.1, from coordinate 26,958,650 downwards.
TGTTTCGTCCCGTACACTCGTACAAAGAAAATCGAATCAATCCGTAGCAGCTGTCAAATCAACATTTGTTATCATAAGTTAAGTCGCATAAGACCACAGGTTAGTTCGGTAGAAAATTTATAAACTCGCACTGTATGCTATCATTCATCACATAATAAATGCACTTTTGTACGTAGAAGGCCTTTTCGCGACATCTTATAAGTGAAATGTTGCACACACAAAGCCTCCAGATGATTTCGTTATACGTACATTTTGGTTTCATGGGTGACTACTACAAGCGATCATTCTATCCATGTTTCAATGAAGCATTGTGCGCTACTCGGGTTATCCGAATTTTGTTCGATATGGCCACAAACCATCTGAAACGTTTACAATTTCATCTAAACGAAGAATAATCTCTGAGGTACACATGAATAGTTTTGGACAAACTGAGCTAATGACCACTTCTCTTGAAGCAACCAGATTGTATACAAAGGAACCAGTCCTGATTGGTCCTGAAACCGATGTAAAATGTCGCAAAAAAAATGAAATTTGATATGTCGCATAAACAGTATTGTGGAATTGGCCACTTCCGCCAGGCCGTACGGAACATATCTGGTGCGGCCAGGTCAATCCTGAATGGTCGTTGAACTATCAAAGGACCATTTCCACTCATTATTTGATGAATTGTGATTTTTGAGGTGTTTTACAATTTTTTTTTGGAAAAATCTTAGAAAATGGCCATTTTCCTCGAGGTATCCGGAATATGTCCGGTGTACCCCGGTCCAGAAAGGTCATGGATATCCAGAACATATATTTTCGTTCTTGTTTCCACAAATCATGAAGTTTGATATGTCGCAAGAACGGTTTATACAGCATTGTGGAATTGGCCACTTCCGCCAGGGTGTTCGGAACATGTCCGGTGTGACCAGGTCAATCCCGAATGGTCGTTGAACTTCCTAATGACCATTGCCACTCTTTATTTGACAAATCATGAAGATTGAGGTGTCGCACGAATGGTTCTGATAACATTGTGGGAATGACCACCTCCCCCAGGACTTCCGGAACATATCTGGCACAAGTAAACGGATTGTCCTGTCCAAAGAGGTCATTAACACTTAATTGTATATGGTTGTATATATTGATAGTGTTTTATGTATAAAAATATCGAATAGCACGAGTAAAGAAGTTAAATTGTTTGAAAATTCATATTTCGACAGGTTCTGACCCCAACGGAATCCGGAATAACTCCGGAACCATTAGGTGAACCGGTTCCGTTTTGCGGCCCTTGCAAATTTAGACAAATCTGGATCGCATGCCATTGGTTTCAAAAAAATTGGTTGGATAATGATTTTTTGACAGCTGATTGAAGATTTGAAAACCCACAAAAACAGACGTTGGGTACACATAGGTTAATAGCGACAAAAGTTCTCTATAGCGACATTTTTCGGTCCCTTGAAAAAGATTTTAATGTTATCACTATTCTCTATAACGACATTTCTCTATTACGACGCTCCCTTGCCATGTCGTTATAACAAGCTTCGACTGTACCAATATTTGAAATAGGTTGAGTATTTATGAAGTTATGGTCAAACAAATATGAATTTTCCAGTAAAATGAAGAAAAATTTCGAGAAAACTACTTCAACAAAGATTTGTTTCGATTTAAGACAAATTTGATGTTCTACAAAGTTTTCATAAATTTTATTTTGAAGATAATGATGCTAAAAGTTTCGAAATTGGCGAGAAATAACCGAAGTTATGGTGAGTTCACTGAAGGCCATTTTTTTATAACTTGAAAATTCACCTTCAAGACGCATGTGCCACCCCTAAATTGATAATAGGATAAGAGATAGAATTTCAGTAAAGTACATAATATTAAGTTTTCAGTCTGTGTGACCTGTAGTCAAAGACGGTGAATAAATATATATAAAAATCTTAATATTTTTGGCTCAAACTTTGCGGTTTTTTTTTTTAATATGATTTAAATTCGTAAGAGCACACGAATTTTTAGTTTTGAGAACTTTTGGAAAATAAGCCGCACCCTAGTGTCTATGCGCAAAAAATCGCTAAAAGGTAACGCAAAATTGAAAATTATACGGGCTATTTTTACATGTTTTTTACGTTCATGTTATTCTCAGTGTATGAGAAAATCAGAATAGGCCCTTTGCAAATCAATGCACTTAAGACTTGACACAAAATCACCATCCTCTGATTTCCTGTAGAACAACAGGAGTGTTGCCAAAATGGTTTACCTATTGAAAGACGTATGTTTTCTATGTTTCTCAGTATATTGAAGTTTATGCGCTACAATCTTCAGATACGGAAAGTATTGAAAGGCTCAATTATTACCAATACATGCTTTTTTGCATAATTCCAATGCGTTAATTAGTTGTGTTCATTTTTTTCAATGAATTTAAATTGTGAATAAAAAATACACCGCGATTGAATATGGTTTTCTGGCAACCTATTCCCGTAATAACAAGTGATTGCCGAGAAAAGCAAAGTGCATTAATTTTAATTTGTTATTCAGAACATAAAACTTCAGTATTTTCGAGTGTATTATAGACTAATCAAAAGTTTAATAGTGCATGAGTGATCGGTGCGTAGCTTTTGTGACAAATTGGTATTGGAGCGGAGAATTGGACCTTTCAAAGTGGTGAGTTTTTCTTAAGCTGTTCTTGTGTTGTTTTATTCGGCAGCTCACGAATGACGATAATTTCGTAAGCATTTATTTCATTCAATGATAAAACCCATGTTATATCATATTTTTGTGAAAGATGAGGTTTACATGGAAGATTATAGTTCAAGGAATATATTGAGTACATTGAAGGTAACTCTTGTTCCGTAGATACATTTTAACAAGGAAGATAAGTTAGTGCTGCCGAAAATACCCACAGGGTGCCGAAGCCATCATTTACCCTAAATAATTAAAATTTACATATTTTTGGAAATGAATAGGGTTCTTAATGGTTCTAAAATACAAACAAGATTTGTGTAGTTTGTTTTTGGTAAAAAAGGCAATTTTTCATGGTTTTGTTGTTATAAAGGAGGCAAATAGATGCAAGTCGTTTTTAAGGTGAAACAGTTTGGAATCAATTTCTAAGATTGCACTAAAACTTCTAAGGCACAAATCTCGCGAAAAAAGCATCCAACAACAGTGCACTTTTTATTTTGGCTTTGTGCACTAGCAGAAAGCTTAAAATAAGAAGATCAGAATCGTTTGCCAACTATTTCTCCAGTTTTGTGCCTTTGAAAACGTGAGTAGGGGCACAAGTCGGCCATTGTGCCGGCCATCTTCGGATTCCGAGATGTTTCACCTTAAGTCGTCAACCAGTTCGGACGCGTTTGTTAATTGCTCCAGCCCACCTGTGCGCGTTTTCATTTGTGATTAAATTTTTATTACATCAGCTTTTAGTAGCTACAGGTGCCGTGCGCGATATTATTTATAATCGAATCAGTTTTTTTTTGTCACGCGTAATGAGTTGCGAAATTTGTGCTTGCGACACTTCTGTCGACTCGGTCTTGTGGTCATGTGTAGGCTGCCCGCGGAAGTTCCATGCAAACTGCATTGGTGTTACCGTGCAGAGGGGTTCACTGCGGAGGAGAGACAGGAAGGTAGTGGACGTTAACTCTTACGTACTACCATGCTGTGAATCCTGTCAAGAGCTAATTCAGGCGAAATTAGATTTTAACGGACTATTGGAGCAACAAAAAGTTCTCGAAAAACAGCTGAATGCCAATACGGAAGTGATGCACAGACTCTCGCTTCATCAAGAAAAACCCAATGTTGTCCACGAAGCTATCGAAGGTATGGAGATTTTGCTTACTAGCGTAAGAAATGAGCTGGCAGCAATAAATAAAAACAGCAGCTTGGCTGGGAGTGTCGTTGCCATCAAGAATCATATTACCGGTCTTCTTGATACCGCAATAACGGCAACTACTGAAAATATGTACTCCACGCTAAAAACGGTGACATCCGATATATCTACTGACCTGCGCAACATAAATGATGAAATTAGCCATTTAAGTCAATTATAAATTGACACAGCGGCAAGTTGCGCGATGAATTCAAATCCAATGTTGGGGCTGGACATCCTCGATGAATTAAAGTCTTTGTCCGCAAATATATTGACAAACAAAAATACGTCGGCTCCACCATCAATAGAATATCCAAGTTTGGAAGCCGAATTGAATAATAAAATTGCTGAGGTATCAGGATGGCGACTAATTGGAAACAGAAAAGTTTGGAAAGCCGATTGGACGCAATATGACATGCGCCAAAGCTTTCACAAAAGGCAGCAAAATATGGCCGATAAAGCAAAAAAGCGTAGAAAGCAGAGAATCAGGAACGCTAACAAAAATTGTAATAAGAACAACATTAACAACAACAACGTGAACATTAATCACCATTGCCGTAATAATGTCCCATCCAAAATTCATCACAAAGTAAGCAAACAACAGAATAACAATCACGGAAATTTCGCCTTCAACAATAACCACGAAAGGAGTCATCAACTTCCTCCTGACAGAGAGCTTCTTGCGGCAGCGAAACATCATTTCTCTAGACCGCCAACAAATTATCGACCAACCATGCAGTTTAAAAGAGGAGAAATTTTAAACCCATATCCGGCGAGGGAGGCGCCCCGGCAGTCCGTTGCAGTACCACCCCCGAACTGGACGACGGAAGGATCTTCAACTGGTGGATCTTGTGAAGCATGCGGTGCATGCCGGCATTCGTGTTTTCTACGGAATTGACGGACCCCTCAGAGGCAGAAAATAATTCAATTCAACCCGGTGAAGCTAATCAGCATTTGGTAACAAATAATAATGACAATTCACCATATGGTTTAACAGACTTAAATAACGAACTACCAATAATTTCTTCTGAAACACAGCCAACTGAAATTTTAATCTATTGTCAGAACTTTAATCGCATGAAAAGTGCTTTTAAAATTAATGAAATTCATAAAAATATATTAAGTTCATCGTACTCAATCATATTGGGTACAGAAACAAGTTGGAATGATGATGTGAAAAGTGAAGAAATTTTTGGTAGCAATTACAACGTATTTCGCAATGATCGTGACTTACTTTTGACACAAAGAAGATCGGGCGGAGGAGTCGTCGTTGCAATATCATCAAATTTCAGTTCTGAAATCATTGATTCACCTAAATTTAAAGAATTTGAGCATGTGTGGGTTAAATCAAATATTGGTAATGAAACTCATATTTTTGTATCAGTTTACTTTCCCCCAGATCAGGCTTGTAAGTCAACATACGAGAGTTTTTTCCTGATAGCAGAAGAAATCATAACTCAACTTCCTCCCGAAAACAAGGTGCATATTTATGGCGATTTCAATCAACGTAATGCAGATTTCATTCCTGATTTTGAAAACGAGAGTATTCTACTCCCTGTTGTTGGCGATAATGAAACTTTGCAATTTATTTTTGACAAAACTGCATCCTTAGGCCTTAATCAAATAAATCACGTAAAAAATAAACAAAACTGTTACCTAGATTTTTTATTGACAAATATGCATGAAGATTTCTGTGTAAGTGAGTCAATTTCACCATTATGGAAAAATGAAGCGTTTCACACGGCAATAGAATATTCTATGTTTATGCATATTTATCATACTCCTCACGAATATGTGTATGAGAATATTTTCGATTATAGTAGAGCCAATTATACTAATATTAGATTAAAATTAGATAACGCAAATTGGCAATCTGTTTTGAGAAATCAAAATAATATTGAATGTGCAATAGAAATCTTTTACAATTCATTGTGGGAAACCATTAGGGAGGAAGTACCTGTTAAGAAGAGACGAAGGAATCACAACTCAAAAAATCCAATTTGGTTCAACAAGCAAATCATAAATTTGAAAAATCGAAAACAAAAAGCTCACAAAGTTTACAGAAGATATAAAAAACCAGACGATTTAGAAAAATATTTGGTTATTTGCGACCAACTCAATTTAGCCATTTCTACAGCACTTACCGAGTACAACATAAAAACTGAAAATGAAATAAAGTCATGTCCAAAGAATTTTTTCAATTACGTTAAAACTAAACTCAAATCGTGCAACTTTCCATCAACAATGACTTTGGATGAAAAAGTAGGAAATAATTCTGAAGATATTTGCAATCTTTTCGCAAAATTTTTTCAAGAAAATTATTCAACATTTTCGGAAAACGATCGAGATTATTCTTACTTTTCACATTTTGCTGACTTTCCGAGTGATGTTGGCGTTAATTCTATAATTGTTCAAGACATTTTGTTTGGTCTTAAAAATTTGGACGCCACTAAAGGATCAGGGCCAGATGAAATTCCACCCGGATTCATTAAAAACTTAGCAACTGAACTCACAACTCCATTATTTTGGTTATTCAATATGTCTCTTCAAACTGGTCAATTTCCAAAGGTATGGAAAAAATCATTCCTTATACCTATATATAAATCAGGTAAGAAATCGGACATTCGAAATTATCGCGGTATTGCTATTATGTCATGTATTCCAAAACTTTTCGAGTCAATTGTAAACAAAAATATGTTTGCCCAAATAAAAAATCGTATAACAAACGCTCAACACGGCTTTTTCAAAGGTCGTTCGACCACTACGAACCTTCTGGAATTTGTAAGTTACTCACTGAGTGCAATGGATAAAGGTTACTTCGTAGAAGCTCTTTACACTGACTTTAGTAAAGCATTTGATAAACTTGACATTCCAATGTTGACTTTCAAGCTTGAAAAAATGGGAATCGAAATGAGTCTCCTAAAGTGGATCAAGTCCTATTTAAACGACCGTCAGCAAATAGTAAAATTCAATGGGAAAAGATCAAATCCAATACATGTTACATCTGGAGTACCTCAAGGCTCACACTTAGGCCCTCTTCTTTTTATTTTATATGTTAATGACGTTTCTTATATTCTAAACAAACTGAGGGTCCTTATATATGCTGACGACATGAAGCTATTTTTAGAAATAAAGAATGATGATGATCATAATGTTTTTAAGAATGAGATACAGATTTTCTACACGTGGTGCTGCAAAAGTTTATTGGAATTGAATATAAAAAAATGTAACCTCATAAGTTATAGCAGAAAACGAACCACACCAAATATGTCTATTGTTTTAGGAAACGAACATGTAAAAAAATGTGATAAAATAAGAGACTTAGGAGTTATCTTAGACTCAAAACTATCATTTGTAGATCACTATAATGCAATAATTCATAGAGCAGGAAATATGCTCAATTTCATAAAACGATTTGGCCAACACTTCCGTGATCCTTACACATTAAAAATACTTTATGTTGCATATGTAAGATCAATATTAGAATATTGTAGTATTGTTTGGTCACCTTACACAAAAAAACATGAAGAACGTATAGAATCGATACAAAAGCAGTTTTTACTATACGCACTACGTAATTTAGGCTGGTCAGTACTTCCTCTACCATCATATGAATCACGATGCATGCTTATCAATATGAAATCACTGAAAGTGCGTCGTGATTATGCTATGGTTTCTTTTGTTAACGATATTGTTTCACAGCGCATTGATTCTGCTGATATACTTTCAAAACTGAATTTTTATACTCCAACTCGTCACTTGCGCAATCGTTACTTGTTCACAGTAGGTCATCATCGCACGAACTACGCTAAATTTAGTCCGTTGAATCAGATGATGACTATATATAATCAGCATTGTGAAATGATTGATGTTAACATGTCTCGAACAAAACTGAAAAAATACTTTTTTGATATACAAAACAATAGTAACTGAGGAATGTATTATGAATCGAGTATACTCAACAAATTTATAGTATATAATTAAATAGATATTAAGAACACAATGTAATTTAGAATGGTCTACAAAATGCTTGACGTCAAATAAATAAATAAATATAAAACCTTCCAAACTGCATCATAATCCGTTACATATTATGTAGGTTTTATATATATCCTTGAATATTCAAACGAGGAAGCTTGGATATTATGGGGCACTGTTTCAACCTCTGAAATAATCGTATCTGGTATTTTATACCATTAAAAACCCCATCGTCTTTGGAATAAAATCGTATATTAACTATTTACATCATATTAAGAAAAACTGTACCTTGCACAAAACCTAAAACTTGCCAACTTTGGAAAAGGAATTTGTTTTCCATGTTAAGAGAACAATTTATTCATACTCAATTGACCTATCTCACTTCTCAAAATATTAAACAACAATGCTAGATTCATTTTCTTCAAATTATTGGATTAAGTGCCTATTTAAGCAGATAGATATTTTTTGAGCCTAAAATAATGGTTTCTGATATTCAAGTTCCTCGTTTTTACATTCATGGATACAGGTGATACCTATAGAAAATGCAACGTTTGAACCCATCGAGGTTTATTTGCAACAATTTGTTTCCCTACTAACAACAAATCAGAAAAAAAAATTTACCTAAAAAAAACCACAGTTTAGTTTCCTTTTAAATTTTAGAATCCTATTTATTTTCCCAAAGTTGTGTATTTTGATCATTAACATGTATATGATTGAGTAGAACATTGCTGCCATAAACAAAACTACATATTTTGTAAATATTTGAATAGAAAGGAGGAATGTAAAGAAAGAGCGTTCTGAAGCGTGTAAACAGAAAAAAGAGAGGTTCACTCCCTGTTGGCTCTCTCATTCTTCGTATATTCTTCTTCAGAAACTTACAATATAGTCCGCCTATTTCACCTACCCGAACCCGAAAAAAAGAGCAGAAAAAAGCTTTGTTGAACGGCACTTTTTCTCTCTATCCTTCATCTGCCTGTATGAAACTGTGCTTGAATGGGTGGCTAGGCGCGCAAAGCAAGGCATGTGATAAAGCCGAGAAACGAACGAAGAAGAACCACTTGGGCACTTCCAAGCTTCACATTGGTTTTTCTCGGCTAAATATGAGCTTTGAAGCTTTCAAAACACCAAACTGCCGTGGTGAATCAAAAGTGCCAAGAATAGGATCTGGCTCCCTACCCTGATTAATGAAGGATGTCAATTCGAAACCAGGTTTTCAATTCCCGGATTTTTTCCGGATGACTAAAATTTAAAAAAAGGATGACAAAATGTTCCTGCAGTTTGATTTTTTTTTTCATACAAACTGGTCATTTTTGGAAGACTTAATCTAACATTTGTGAATTATTTCAAACAGTTTGAAAATTGTGGACAAAAAGATATAAAGGATTTTTTAAATATGAAAAAAAAAACCAGAATTCCAGAAAAGTTCTGGGAGATTTAAAAATTATTTGAACACATTTGAAACAATAATTTTCCACAAAGTGACAAAGTTCAATAGCCAACCATTTTGCCTTCTGAGAATGGCTTCGAAATTATGCGATATACATGGCCTACAGCTGGTATATGAGTAAATTATTAATCTGGCGAAACTCTTCTTGGATCTAATGAGAGCTATGAAACTGGTCAAACTTTTTAACATAAATCAAAAAATCTTCCAAGTAATCCATCAAAGATCTATTCAAGAGTACCCAAAGAACCTCGCCCTTTATTCATTCAATGAAGATCTTGATTGAAATAAATCGGTATCCTTATGTTTAAAATGCATATTTTCCCGGTGTGTTCTCCAAATATCCGGGTATTTCCCGTATTTCTCTCCGGCATTTGTAATTCCTGGGTTTTTTCGCTTTTTCCGATTTGATGGTTTTCCTTCATACTAAATTCGTGATATGCCAATATCAAAGCTCAATACATCCAACATAAAATCAATAGGGAAAATTTCATCAACAGAATAAATTTAATAGAGATTTTTAATGGAAAATCGGTTCAAAACTAAAGAACCGCTAAATTTTAGGTTTCCTAAATTAACCGATCGTGAAATTTTTGCTAAAAATGGTCATACATATTTTTAGTTTTTCTACTGACATCTTCCTAAAAAAATAGTGAGTGGTTTGCGAAGGCCCAAGCTCTCCGATTCATTTTTCGCCCGCTCGAAGTGATTTTTTTTTCTGTTAGCACTTCATTCGCGCGACACTGCGATTGTAGCTGTTCAGTCGAGGATGGATTACCAACTGGTGAGCTCGTTTCATGCTTGTAATAACACATTTGTATCATAACATGTATTTTTATGAATTTGTTGAACAAACTATGAATTTTTCGTCACTTTAAGTACTGACATAAGAGCTTATTTATGTTTTATAAAATTTCGAGGTTCAAACCTTTGAATAGTTCGATGTTTAAGATGTCGACGCATTGACAGATAACTTTTTAAACAGAGGTTACATGAATCGTATCACTAACCAAAGTGAATCTTGATCATGTAGCTTTGAAGCTCAATGATCAGGACTCCTTCCCGTGACAGCCATTAAGATGCAGAGGTATACTCGGTCTTTAGTAACAATGGATATCACACTAACATTCCTTCCCTTCCCCGATGACCGTAAGGACGTGGCCGGCGCCGTTATTGACATTACTAGTTTCAGAGACCTCGAAAATGAACATTGAAGATGGCATGCTACTCCCAAGCTACATCTGTTGGTTCCCTGTACAATTTCGATGATTCTTGTCAACCACGGAGTAGTAACTACGAAATGTACGGTCATAAATGCTCATGCTCATGTCATATTCCTAAAAAAAATAGTATTACCTCTGTGTTTTCTACATTTGTCTCATTTGTTGTGTATCTCTCAAAAATATTTTGGAATCGTGCAATTTCATTTGTTTCGTCAAAATTACGGTCAAATTGAGCATTTTCAATAAAACGACGGGACAGTCCGCCTAGGTCGCGAAAACGATGCTGTCCCGTTAAATACGGGACGTATGGTTAGCCAAGCCTGAATATAATTTACCACTTAAACTTAGTTTTATTCATTCATGCACTTACATGTTCACTTTATTTTAACTACCGCCGTGCGTGGTGACATTGGGCCTTAGAGTGACTTTGACCGCCCTTTTCGATGAATTTCATGGTTAGTACGAACGACCAAAAACTAGTCTATGATCTCTCATCATAGGGTTTAGTTTGCAAAAAAAAAAGAAATAGCATTTGAATTTTTATAACTGCTCTTTACATGAATTGCTACGGAAACTCGAACTTCAACATCGATTTCCAACGTTTATCAGTTTTGTTAAAAAGAGTGTTTTCAAATATTAGTCTGGAATTAATATTGTGAAGAATTATTTCAAATTTATCACAAAATTTGCCAATACAGAACATGCATATGTGTTGAAATCTTCAATCTCGTTTTTCACGGTTACACGTTTTGGAACACGGGACAACTATGCGTAGAACAGTACCAGCTGAGCAACTGTGATGCTTTTCCGCCGCAGGAAAATGTGCGTTTTCCACTCGGGCGAATTTCCCAAATTACTCCTGCGGAGTGATTTAACGGTCGGGACCTTCGCCTCAGCCGCCGTTGGTTCACCTTGTTCCGCTCCGGGAGGCTTCGGGTCTCGATAGGATTTCCGCCTGTAATTTCCTTCGCTTTGATTTTCGGGCTCTTCGCACGGTGACCGCAGATTTCCCACGGGGGAAATTTCAACTTCCTACTTCGTACGATGGTGGAAACGATTCGCAGAACGGTGTTTATTCCGCTTCGGGGAAGGTGAAACTAGCTCGATATGCGGCAATAGCACTTAAGAGTAAGGCGGCGACGACGGCACTCCAGTAGAGTTAACTAGGGCAAAAGGTTTTTGTGTTTGTAAGAAAATTAAAATGCTCCATAGAAAACTAAGAAATGCAAAAATGGTCAATCGGCAAAGAAAAATCTCAGTTAATAACAGTGGAAGTGCTTATAAAAAACACTAAGCTGGGAAGCAGGCTCTGCCCTAGTGAGGACGTAATGCCAGGAAGACAAAAAAATCGTCTTGACGAGCATGTCACAAATTGTGAACGTGCCTTACTGTTCTAATTATGGAGTAGTTTTTAACTATCTATGGAACATTTTAAATTTTCCTTATTGGTGCATTCAATAGGCTGTCGTTACCTAGCGAGAGCTGATAAGAACCAACTGACACGATTGGATGGAGACGGGACGGAATTGTATCAGAAGAGATGGGACAATCCCGATAAGGAGGTTCTGCGGTTGGTTGTTCTGGCTGACAAGTACAAGTGGCTGATGAACAAGCGTTGGGTGTATCGATGGGACTGTTTTGATTAGACGATTGAGTAGGCGGAGTACCTACTTTTATCGTTAGATTTGCCGCTTATGAGATTGGCTGGGGCAATTTGCTTTATTTATATACATTATAATCTTCAGGATATTGAGATTCAGGTCAATGGGATAAACAAATTTCCATTCGAGTTCAGATCTCATTGTTGTTTTTTCAGACGCGAGTTTTGAATTCATACTGAATTCTACTACAGTCGACTCTCCACATCTCGATGTTCTACATCTCGATATCTCTCCCTATGTCGATGATTTCATAAGTGCCTTCAGTCTGCATACATTTTCACTCCCCATATCTCGATATCATCCTGGTCTCGATATCTCCATATCTCGATGTATTTCTGTCGATTTTTCGTTCTCAATTTTCTCTCCGTATGTCGATATGACCAATATCGAAGGTCACTAGACCAAAGTTTTGAGATTCAAAACAAATTAGGAGCGCAAAATGACGTTTGTTTGTGTATTACTTTCTTGGCAACGGAGTATTTTTCAATCTAGTATTCATCAAAAATGTGTTCTTTGTCTCGATCTCTTCCTATCTCGATGGTCCCTTCGATATCGAGATGTGGAGAGGCGACTGTATGTCTCTTTTTGTCTGAAATTATTAATAAATGTTTTGTTCCAATGTTTCAACATTGGATATTCCATGTAATTTATTATTGTGTAGTACTACCAAGAAGAGAGCTTCAGAATTATTTTCAAAATTTGATTTTGAATCCTCTGCGGATCTGTTCCCCAAAGTAAATGCTCAAAGAATTTGTTAGTAGGCTGATAATTTTATCAAATTGACAGATTGATGCTTCAGTCATGCAATAGGGCTCTGCACTGTTTTGATTTTGTGTAGGATTTTGACGTTTACTGGCCTTGTTGTTTACAAATTTAATGTACACTGAGGAAACGGGACGTATGAGGTACATAAGATTTTCTTATGGAATAACGACATAAGAAGTATTTTGTTCTGCATTTGAGAATCTTATAACATTCCACAACAGACTTATGAAATAGCACTCATTACATAGACAGATATAATTTCATAAGAAACTCTTTTTGGTTATCAATCGCATTGATTATTGGCTTTCATAAGACAATCTAATGGAGTACGATTTTCTTAACAATTTCATACGAAAATCTTATGAATTGCGTGGAGCGATGCTAATAACAAAATATTCACGATTGAGATTCATTAGCGCACGTATGGCAATGATTAGTAACACTTGTGAAAAACAGTCGACTTCCCATCAAAAACCAATCAACCATCAAAAGACATAAGAAGCATCTAATGAGACTCATAAGAAAAACTTGTGAACTTCCATAGATCATTGCGTTCATAATATAAATGGGTATAGTATCATAAGACACTCTTATGAAGGATCATAGATATCAATTATGGAATTCTTTAGCACCATTATGTATTTAGAGAATCGCTCTTTGAATTTAGGAAAATAAAGATATTCATAAGATCTCTTATGATAACGACAAGAGTTTCTTGTGAATATCGGACGTTTTGTGTTTCATAAGAATCTTATGTAAGAGAGAAAACAAGTCAAGAAATCAATTCACAAGCATTCTCTTATGAAATTCGTACGCAATTTCTGGCTCAGTTGAGGAGTAAAAGAGAGAGGAAGATTTTTGTGCAGTGACCCATTAACTTCAACAAGGCAAAACGAATCACACGCTACACCATCTCATCAATTGATTGCACGGAAGAATATCCATTATCTTGCGCTCCTCCGCATACACCGGTTGTCCATACAAGCTGTCTGTGATCGTTATCGAGAGGGCTGCCGTGTCATAAAAGAAATGCACTCAAGGCGAATTAAATTATCGTCTGCCCGGCAATGCCTACCGATCACCACCAATCCGTCCTTGGTCTCCGCACTTTCGCCGTTTCCACATTGATAACTATTTGACGTGACGACAATGCAGAAACTGCAGCATTGCTGCACTTTGGTTCAATTACTCATCTCTATCAGCACTAAATCTACACTTCACTGATAAGGGATATAGGATTAATGCATTCTGAGGAAAGTGACAGTCAACTATCAATAGCTCGACAAGGCGTATCACGAAATCGAGTTATGTAGGTCTCAAAATGCGATTCAACATATTCGATGTTCGTTTGAAATGTAGTTGCAATGATTTTGTTTTCTGTAACTCGATATTTTCCTAACTCGATAATCTCTTGTATATCTTAGATAATTAGAAAAGGAATCACTAAAGAAATTTCTCGCAGAAACTCTTGCAGAAATTTTCTACAGCGACTCCCATTTGAACTGACAGTTCTTTCCAACTTCGTACTGCGATCAGAAAAAAGCGCCTTGTTGATCGATTCTTTGCAGAAATTTCGCATGCATCAAGATAGGCCGATAAATTACTTGTCAGCAGCGAATCAGGCTTTAAGCTAAGTATGCTGTTTCGCTCAAGAAAAGTAAAAATTTGTGCCCGAGAAATGGTCAAGAAATTTTCTACAGTGAGCTCCATTTGAATTGACATTTCTTTTCAAAAGCGTACTGCGATAAAAGAAAAATGCTTTTCTTGACCATTTCTTGCAAGAAATTTCCCACGCATCGAGATAGGCGATTACTTTTCTGTTGAAGTGCATACTTCGCTTTAAGCCTGATTTGCTACTGAAAAGGAATCGCTAAAGAAATGTCTCGCCGATTCCTTGCAGAAATTTTCTACAGCGACTCCCATTTGATCTGACAGTCCTTTTCAACTGCGTACTGCGATCAGAAAAAAGCGCATTCTTGAACGATTCCTTGCAGAAATTTCCCATGCATCAAGATAGGCCGATAAATTACTTGTCAGCAGCGAATCAGGCTTTAATCGAGATGAATCAGCTCTTAGATTTGGATTTTGTATCTAAAGATACACGGAAAAAAGGCGACAGGAGAAAGATTTATGATTTCGGGAGAAAGGTATATTTTCATGTTATGAAAACACATCATCACCAAAATTCATAAAATCATGAATCATTTTCCCGTAACGCCAGCTAAATATAACTTTTTCAATTTTTTATCAAAGAAAAGTGTCAATTTAATTCATCAAATCATGAAGTATGTATACTGGAAATATGAGTAAAATTCATGAAAACATAAGCATTTTCAATATGATGCCACTTTTCGGTCATGAAATCATTAAGCAGGATCCTAAATTATGAAAACAGTTAATGAAAACAAAAGCACTATTTACGTACAATTTTATTCACATTACATAAAATTGTACGTAAATGGAACTGTAACATGAATGCTCACACTTTTATGGATCACCTGGACACAATTATAAGTCACATATCGGGATGCTAGACGGCCGTGAATCGCGTCAGTCCCATCTGCATTTTGGTCGAAATTGAGTTGAGTTTAATTTTCAACATATCTTCCAATGCTCTTACAGCTGCACTAATGAGATAATATTATTTATTCGGAAAAAATATGAAAAACAGCAAGTCAAATTGCCTTTATATTTTTCTCGAAAAGATATCGTAGTGAAAAACAAATTTTGGAAGTTTCATGGTGATCTGAATACGTTCCAATTCTCCGGATTTTTTTTTAATATTCGCATGGAAAACGAGTTTGGAAACTTCACAGCCCATTTTCTCAATGCCTACTTTTTACAGATAGGACTGACTTGCGATTCACGGCAGTAGAGCGGTTCAAAATTCAAAGTAGGTTTAAAATTCAATCTTCCATGCTACTCTTACCATCCTTACGATAAAAATAGTGTTCAGTGTAATTTTCAATTTTATACCTATAAGGGCCCATGAAAATAAATTATGTAAATTTTTTGAACAACACCCGCTTGATAACCAAAAACTCCATATCTAAAAGCGGAAGGAAGGATTAGGAATACTATTGCTATCAATTAGGGTTTATTGATTTATAATCTTGCAAATTTTGAGCACCCCGACTGTTCCAGGTTACCAAAGAACTATTTTGAGAACTGGTCATCAAACTACAAGCGTAAAGTGTGGTTTTACTTTTTGAAAGTGGATTATACCCTTACAGGCTCAGATAGTTAGTTTCTATCAAATTTTGAGAGTAACGACAATGTATGGTGATTCAATAACTACTTACAAGTCTTCAGATCTACAAAAGCCATCAATAATATTTCGGTTGATTTTGATCTCTCGAAGGATTATGGAGAACATTTACGCATTTAGGCTGATAGAAGTATATTCTGTCAAGTTTCAAAATCAACAAGATTTAGAAAAAGTTTTTAGTACGGATCTTCATATCTACAAGCGTAACCAGTCATCTTTCGTATGAACAAGGTTGATAGGCTTAAAAGCTGAGGAAGCCATCCAGAATTGGCATTATCCAATCAAAATTGCCATTACTTTCCGTTTATTTTTTGTTTATAGTTGTTTTCTAACAATTTATTTTGTGCGGTGCAGCTGTATATTTTTTTCTTCTTATAATCTGTAAATTATCTCTTAATCAATTCTTAATTCATTGATTTTTGAGTGTTTTCTTATAAAAGGTTTGAATACAATAACGAATTCTATTGGATTTATTACTTTGAGAATATTATACAAACAAAAGTTTTGAACAAAAATATACTGCATTCAATAATGATATGACCACTAATAATTTTTCTTCTAAAGGAATATATAAATAAAGTGGATAAAATCAGATACTTGATTATGGTTAAGAGGCAGAAATGCTAATATGTGAGTGATTCTATGACACTACCCCGAACGCCACTACCCCGAATGCCACTACCCCGAACGCCATTACCCCGAAAGCCATTACCCCGAATGGGTCATTACCCCGAACGCCACTACCCCGAATGGGTCACTACCCCGGACGCCATTACCCCGAATGGATAACATTTTGAGACATATTCTAGTTGGCTCCATCCCATCACCCCGAACGCCATTACCCCGAACGCCACTACCCCGAACGCCACTACCCCGAATGGGTCACTACCCCGAAAGCCATTACCCCGAATGGGTCATTACCCCGAACGCCACTACCCCGAATGGACCATTACCCCGAATAGTATGAGATACAGTACAGTATCTTGTTTTGCGTGCAAAAATGCGTCTCTAATGAAGGCTGGTAATTAATGGCACGTAAAATTCGTCGGTAAAATGTTCATCATATATTTATTCTTTCGAAATATCTTGATGGCAACTATATTCTTCTCATTCTTTCTGAGACAGTGCCTGTTTATCAGCTCAGTGGGCACCTTCGCAATTCAAGGGTTCATTCACAAATTTCATTTTAACCAAAAGTTGTCATTTTTAACACCCACCCACCCCCTCGTACTTTTTTTGTATGGAAATTCTACATATTGTGAATGGGCTGAAACATTTTGAGGACCCACAAACTTTTTTGCTCCCTTCAGCGTTACGAAATTTGTGAATGGGCTTTAATAAAATAAGCCTTTTATTGACTGAAAGGAATTCGAATCCATAACCCTCAATATGGTGTTGCTTAACAGATGCGTAATCACCGGTATTTGGACTTGTTGGTGGTGTTCATATTTCAATTTTGTTTTTGAACAAATATTTTTCTTTCTTATGAATATAGGTTGTGTCATAGCATCACGTTGTTACAGTGATCATTTACGTCATAGCTGCAAACATTTCATAAGAAATTTGCCCTTCTTTTTTAAATAGGCTGATCTTTCACGTTTTTGTTGGATAAGCTAGTCACTAATATTTCCATATAGAACAGCTTTTTATAAAGGAATATATCTTGAAGGCATTCACTAAACTGATTCATGCTATAGTTCTAATCGGAAATGTTCCCTTTTTTATCTTCTTGTATTAAACAGACAGGTATCTTATGGATTTACTCACCACTTCTCTACCATCATCATTTCTTCATTATCTTGAAT
Organism: Aedes aegypti; assembly: GCF_002204515.2. Taxonomy (NCBI): domain Eukaryota; kingdom Metazoa; phylum Arthropoda; class Insecta; order Diptera; family Culicidae; genus Aedes; species Aedes aegypti. The sequence continues at coordinate 26,940,668 of NC_035108.1, read as the reverse complement.
CAAAAAAATATTCACAGAAATTCAAATTAATGATCCCACAAATCAACAAAAGTTCTTACTGTAGCGTCAATCAGAGGCCGCCGATTTTTTTTAACATGTACAAGTGCGAGAACGGAACGGTCGTCTATTAGGTTGGTTTTTAGGCGGGTTCCATAGAACAACACTTGCAGCGACTATCTCAGGGTGAACTTCCATTACCATCGTTTACGAAACAAAATCTTAATCTTAATCTTAATGCCCGACACCTATAAAATCAGTAGAGGAAGTGGCTACCGACGTTCAATAAGATACTTTACTACATCCTAATTTTGTACATATTATAGCTATCCTTCTCATAATAAATTCAGCCTTCTTTTCGAAATAGGCTGTTCTTCAGAGCATTGCAATGTGTCTGTGTGAATCTTCCCAAAATTAGAGGACAAAACTTAGTGTGTAAAAATTATTTGCTGAACAACTAGCTGCTTTTTTATCTTCTAATATTTGAAAAATACATTGTTAAGCCAAACTCGTGAAATACTCAAAAGGAAATCGTACAATTATCTCCCCACTCTCTAACTAGAATATGTCTCAAAATGTTATCCATTCGGGGTAATGGCGTTCGGGGTAGTGACCCATTCGGGGTAGTGGCGTTCGGGGTAATGACCCATTCGGGGTAATGGCTTTCGGGGTAGTGGCGTTCGGGGTAGTGGAATTCGGGGTAGTGGCGTTCGGGGTAGTGTCATAGAATCATTCTAGTTAGAGAGTGGGGAGATAATTGTACGATTCCTTTTAAGTATTTCACGAGTTTGGGTCAAAAATGTATTTTTCAAATATTAGAAGATAAAAAAGCAGCTAGTTGTTCAGCAAATAATTTTTACACACTAAGTTTTGTCCTCTAATTTTGGGCAGATTCACACAGCCACATTGCAATGCTCTGAAGAACAGCCTATCTTGAAAAGAAGGGTGAATTTATTATGAGAAGGATAGCTATAATATGCACAAAATTAGGATGTAGTAAAGTCTCTTATTGGACGTCGGTAGCCACTTCCTCTACTCATTTTTATAGGTATCAGGCATTAAGATTAAGATCTTCTTAAAGATTTTATTTCGTAAACGATGGTAATGGTTCACCCTGAGATAGTCGCTGCAAGTGTTGTTCTATGGAACCCGCCTAAAAACCAACCTAATAGACGACCGTTCCGCTATCGCACTTGTACACTTGTACATGTTAGAAAAATCAGCGGTCTCTGATGGACGCTACAGTAAGAACTGTTGATTTGTGGGATCATTAATTTGAATCTCTGTGAGATAACCACAATTTTTTTTTTTTGATTCAAGATAATGAAGAAATGATGATGGCAGAAAAGTCGTGAGTAAATCCATAAGAGACCTGTCTGCTTTAATACAAGAAGATCAAAGAAAGGGAAAATTTTCGATTAGAATTATAGCAGGAATCACTTAAGTGAATGCCTTCAAGATATATTCCTTTATACAAAGCCGTTCTATATGGAAATATTAGTGACTATCTTATCCAACAAAATCGTGAAAAAACAGCCTATTTAAAAAAGAAGGGCAAATTTCTGGAGAAATGTTTGCAGCTATGACGTGAATGATCACTGTAACAACGTGATGCTATGACACAACCTATATTCATAAGAAAGAAAAATATTTGTTCAAAAACAAAATTGAAATATGAACACCACCAACAAGTCTAAATACCGGTGATTACGCATTTGTTAAGCAACACCATATTGAGAGTTATGGATTCGAATTCCTTTCAGTCAATAAAAGGCTTATTTTATTGAAGCCCATTCACAAATTTCGTAACGCTGAAGGGGGCAAAAAAGTATGTGGGTCCTCAAAATGTTTCAGCCCATTCACAATATGTAGAATTTCCATACAAAAAAAAGTACGAGGGGGTGGGTGGGTGTTAAAAATGACAACTTTTGGTTAAAATGAAATTTGTGAATGAACCCTTGAATTGCGAAGGTGCCCACTGAGCTGATAAACAGGCACTGTCTCAGAAAGAATGAGAAGAATATAGTTACCATCAAGATATTTCAAAAGAATAGCTGGCATATAAAAGAAGGGAAAATATATGATGAACATTTTACCGACGAATTTTACGTGCCATTAATTACCAGCCTTCATTAGAGACGCATTTTTGCACGCAAAACAAGATACTGTACTGTATCTCATACTATTCGGGGTAATGGCTCATTCGGGGTAGTGGCGTTCGGGGTAATGACCCATTCGGGGTAATGGCTTTCGGGGTAGTGACCCATCCGGGGTAGTGGCGTTCGGGGTAATAGGATGGAGCCATGTGAGTATAAACATATTTTACCACAATTATTGAGTGCTTCGGGGAAACCTAAGCGAAAGTGTTATTTTGTTTTGTGTCGTTCGAGCGGTTCCCTATTTTCTCCGTTTGCGCGTGATTTTTGGGGCAGTGGGGTAGTGTGTGGTCCATTTATTCAGTTCCAAGTTCCCGTGAAGCGAGTGATGAAGTGAAGGGCAATCGTGTCAGGTTGTGCGAGTGCGAAAGATGTTCGTGTTCAGTCGAGGACCAACTGGTGAGCTCGTTTCATGCTTATGATTACACATTTATATCAAGGCAATGTTACGTTTTTGTATTTTTAAAACAAACTATGGATGGTTCACCACCACAAGTGGCGGCATTTACCCTTGTTCTGTTTTAAATAATGTTTATATACATATACCTTTTTTTCGTCATTACTTAAAAAACGTCGATATTCTCTATAACTCGATGGATTTTTCAGTCCCTTCAAATTTCCATACATTGTGCTCTCCATATGTCGATATTTCTATAACTCGATATCTCGATTATTCAATAGTCTCGATTATTCAATAGTGTGAGGGACTTGTTTGACTTTAAAGCAAATCTGTGTTTAATAATAGAATTAGAATTTTAGATTAAGAGACAGTCTGGAGAATCGTACTAGATTCAAGACTGTGAATAAATAAATCTCCTTTAGTCGATGTCACGTGAGAGGAAAATTTACCCCATAACTCGATACCCATTTTAAAATCCTTATTATATGGGAAACTTGGACTTTTTCTTGATTGTAAGTAAATAAATTCTTGCAAGTTGTAATATATGTTTAAAAACATTAAAATAAAAAAATATTGAAGGTAAAAAATGGGATTTTTCGAACATTTCGAAAAATGTTTTCAAATAATTGATTGTAAATTGTATCAACAAAATATTATTGCTTTCTTACAGTAGTAATCATATATGTATTGGAAATGCAGAAATTTGTTTCTTCGATTTTGAGGTTTTTTGCGTTGGTATATTCTATAACCCTTGAATATCGAGTTATGAAGAGTCGACTGTATATCAATGCATAACAAACATGACCTACTCGCGAACAGGCTAGGTGGGAGTAAGTCCGCACCCGTCTGCTCGGGAGAAGGTGTGGTTTATTAGGGTTTTGACAGACAAATTAACTGTATAACCATCAAATCGACAGTAGTCAAAAACCCTTGAAAATCATAAATCTCGGAGAGGAAGCAGCTTTTTTTTCCCAAAATCACAATTGATTCTGAAAGATCTTCAAACCTTAAAAAAAAAACCTCATATAGCAATTTTCAGATTTCTTCACGAAAATTGAACCCATCTGTAAGATTTTTTTTAGAATAGTTCCGTATTATCTGGCATTATATATATATATATTTTTTTTTGATAAATTGACGTACAACAAAATGGCCGCCGAAGAAGCCGATCCCCCAAGGAACATTGGAATATCTTCAATCCCTGATCACCAATGATTAATATCGACATGGATTCTTAAAGTGAAAGAGTTTTTGAAGAACTTGAGGAAAAATGGTGCAAATATATAGAAAAAAAAGTTATAACGATTTTCATATATCTTTTACGGTAAACAATGAAGCTAGAGGTAGAGGGTTAGTAAGTAAAGACATCGAAAACTTGCTAAGTATATTGAAATTTTTTATTTTGTATCCATGTATCATGTATCCAACACATAAATATTGCGTTTAAATTTATTTATGTGTTGGATACATGTTTTAGAAATTAATCGGTCCAAGCATGGTTTTTTAAACTTTTCCCTTAATAAAAAAAATCAAAAGTTATAAAAATTTTGAAAGTTTTTGTGATTAAACATGATAATTTTGGGCTAACAATCTGGCAACACTGCATTGCATCAATTTAAACAATTTCCCAAACTGTGGGAGACGACCCTCAGGAGAATGCATTATAGAAACTTTTCAACTATATTGCAATATTTACCGTGACATTTTTTTTTATGAATCGCGTGTAAAGTAAATTATTTTTTTTTGGCAAGAGTTGTTATGAAAATAATTTTAGGGCCTTGTAAAATTTCAATGTTTTTTAGATAGTTGAACTCATTTAGCATATTTATCTTTACATTTCACTTTTGGGAATAACATGAGTAATAATCTAAAAAATACTCAAGCTGTTTAACTGCTGGTCTATTTCTATGAAAAACAAAACAGTTCTCACTATTTATTCTCTGGTGAGTCGCAAATAATACTTTTGTCGACAAGGTGGGTCAGACATCCAAAAAGTTTGAGAACCTATGATCTAGAGAGGACACATTACAGTGAAACTAAATTGTAAGTTAGCTACCGTTTGATAATAGGTGGAATTGCGAATTATAGTGAAATTATAAAAAAAATAAAAACTTTTCGGGAATTTTGGGAAGCAGCATTTTTCTTCAGATTGAAAACCCTAACTCCAAACTTGAAACAGAAGGGTTACGGTCGTATTTTGGACCCACTAAGGAAGTGATTTTAGTTTTTTTTCCCAATTAATTATCTGCACAGCGTAACCAAGTCAAATAACATGCCAAAATGTAGAGAAAAACTTCCTCTACGAGATAAAAATGCCCATGTGGTCATATAGGATCTAAAAAACGTCGAAAATAAATGAATTGTGAAGCATTGTTTTTCATTATTTTGGACCCACCAATACATTTTGGACCCTGAAAGTATATATTTTGGACACCTGGCAAGTCCACGACACTGGTTGTATGAGATGCTTACCCATAGTCTAATCAATCGATTGACAATGGAAAACCGAAGAAATTCTACGCTTTTAGTTCAGAAATTTGAAATAAGTTTTGTTTACGTTTGATAAATTTCTGACAGCTTCAATTTCTGTGTGTAACGTGTTGTAACGGTTTCATGGATGAACCGAATAAATTAAATTCATTTCAGACAAAATAAACACATTTTCTATGTACAAACGGTTGATGCAAGTTCGGAATAGTCCTATCTTTCCAAATGGCATGCGAATTGAGTAGGTTTTTCGATTTAAACTGTGAAATTTGCAAGAAGATGGCCCAGGGGGTCCAAAATATATTGGTTACTTGGCATGTCAACATTTATTAAATTGAACTAATTCCACTAAAAGTAAGTCAAAGATGCAAAATTGTTTATAAATGTTTAAAATTTCAGAAAAACTAAACAGTGTAATAGCATTTCTGCTTTAAATCATTCAAAACTGTGTCCTTGACTCGTGAAATTATCCTAAAACCTTTAAAATCTTTTACATCTCATTAATCTGTGATCTGTGGTCGCAGATACCTGTAGGCAAGAACAGGAAAAAATCTGTGTAATAACAGATAAATCTGTGTATGTGGCATCACTGGCACTGATTAGTAAAGCCAGCTGAGAAGGCTTTCGCATTGGGAAACAGTTATTTTAATAAATATTGATCGTTGGAAACGACGCAATAAAATTATTACTTTCTGTTGTCACGATCCGTTGTATTCATTTCTATTTCAGTCGCAATCAGTTTTTATTCGTATCACAACTAATGTTTCACTGTGATAGAATGAGTGGTCTAAATACAACACTTCAGCTCTGTAATGAAATATTTAATTCGATTATTGGTGATTATAAAACGAAGCCAAACTTGGAATTTTCAAGAGCACAAAACTGGAGAATCTGACCACAATTTGCTTTGAAAATCAATCAAATTGCTTGCTTGCTGGTGGTGACCAATGGGATAAATTTTCAATGCGGAGCGCTGTTTGGTTTTCAAGTCTTGTGCTCCTGACAATTTGAGGTATGGCTTCGTTCTATAATCTATAATAACCTTTCAGCCTCTATAATAAAGAAAATTAATCATCAATCAATTCGATTATTTAGATATTCAGGCATCCCCCTTCATTCCTAGAGCATGATGAAATATGTGAATTTCCCTTAAAATTCATTGGCCCCTTAAGGCTTGACATTTTTTCCTGTTTGAAAGTATATCTCATAAACAATCGTCAGCCAGGTCACTGGCAACGCTTATTGATCTGAAAGGCTTCATTGAAATGAGTTTATGGATAAGCTTGTTCACCCATTTCACTCATAGCTTTTTTTGTTTGAATTTGCTTGCATCTTATTCGTAAACCTAAAATAAATCAGCGATTACGCCTGCAAATTTAGATGATGTGTGCATTTAGATAATAGATAAGGAAGGCTTCCAGAAATATCTTTCCTTTGCCTTCCAATCCGTGTCTCACTCCTAGTGGATTATACCTTCCTTATCGTTCAAAGCTAGCTTGTCCAATGTGCAAACAGAAATCCATCGCCCAGGTGAGATCCAATCCGCCAAAAAACAAACCCTCGATGTATCAATAAATCCAAAAATTTACCCAAATAAAATCGCTGCCCGGTAAACATCCCAATAGCTTTCCATCCGAGGACGATGAAATTCCGGCAGCAATATTTTCCCAATCCGAACGGTAAATAAATAATCGGACAGATTTGCGCACGTTTTTCTTCACGATCCAAAGAAAAAGCAGTACCGTCGTGCTCGTCATCGTTATTCACCCTCATAAGAAAAGATTCAAAACAAAACCATCCGTAACAGAGTCCATGTTGATCGATCGATATCGATAGTAAATGTGATACGTCTCTATATTTACGAATGCGCCGGACTTGTTTGTATCAACTGGATAAATAGTAATCGATTGGGAATTTCTCTCTTTTCTCGTTTTGCAGACTGAAAGTGTCGAACGTGCGTCTTCTTCCCGATGTTACCAGCAGCGAGGGGGAGATAACTCCAGATCACCGGCTCCAACACCAGCACCCCCTTCCACACCACGCAAAACCAAAGGTGAGTAGGGTCAAATGAAAATAGGGACAAAAATTACGAAAAACATGGAATTGAAAGATTACGTCAATGATTTCTTTTGTAATTAAAAAACACCAAAATTTTTAATTTTCTGTTTGAGTTCATGCACAAATAAAGTCAAGCGCCAAGGGGGGGAGGGGGTCAAGCGTGACAAGCCTTACAAAATTTTTGAAGGTCTCACACAAAAAGCGTGACAAGGAGAAGGGAGGGAGTCGAAAAAGTTGAAATTTAGCGTGACATAATTTGTGCAGCATCCCTTCACCATCCTAACAGAAACATTTTTGAACAGAGCATTCGAAACGACCTTTGAATTCTCAGGAATCTGAACGTACGCCTCATAAAGCAACTCAAATGGAAAAAAAATTGTATAAGTCACTTGTGCTCTTCATAATGCCTAAGACTGAAATTCATAAAGCGCCTTCTGAATGAATTAAAATAATAAAATAAGAAATAAAACTTCGCCTTCTTTTTACGACCGTTATAGAAGGTCGTAAAAATAGGGTTAGAATAATGTTTTTGATAAAATCGAAGAGAAGATGTCAAAGTACAGATTCAAGATATAAGCTGTAGCTTTCGAATAATGGTTCTTTATGGCAACACCGATCGAATGGAAAAAGCCCATTCATTCATTCATTCATTTATTTAGTTAATATCTTAACAGATAAAACTGAATCAACAATTTCACGCCATATTACTCGGTTCGTGGCCGCATCTCTCCATCTTCGGTTGTGCCCCACGCTCGCCAAATCGATACGCACTTGATCCGCCCACCTAGCTCGGTGCGCTCTACGCCTTTTTGTACCAACCGGAACCTGTAGATAACTTCAAATAATAATAGGAAATTTGGATTCATTTCTTTTAGGTTTTAGGGACAACACATCTCCAGTATGACTAGCGGCCCTCAGGAAAAACGTCTCCAAAAAATTTACATTTGCCTATCTCAGTAACAAGCAATCATTTCAAAATTTGTTAAAGTTATATTTTGTGTTAACATATAGATGTATTATAAAAGGTACATGGAAATTGATTTTTCATTGTTTTCAATGCGAGATCATCTTTACAATGTTTTGCTGTTCGGATAATTTGCGGACACCCTGTACACACCGCCAAAGATCGTTATATGCACCCGACGTTCGAAGACTCCAAGTGCTTGGAGGTCCTCCTGGAGCATCGTCCACGTTTCATGCCCGTAGAGGACTACCGGCCTTATGAGCGTTTTGTATATGATACATGTGGTGCGGGCGTGAATCTTTTTTGTTCGCAGCTTCTTCTGGAGGCCATAGTAAATAGGCCCGACTTGCACTGATGATGCGCCTCCGTATTTCACGGCTAACGTTATTGTCAGCCGTCAGCAAGAATCCAAGGTAGACGAACTCGTCGACCTCGAACGTGTCCCCGTCTATCTTAACACTGCTACCTAGGCGAACCCTGTCGCGCTAGGCCCCACCAGCTAACATGTACTTTGTCTTGGTAGTCTGCCTCGCGTTTCAGGCGGGTGAACAGGTCTGCCACCTTTTCAAATGTTTGGCCGACGATGTCCATATCATCCGCGAAGCAAACAAATTGACTGGATCTCGTAAAAATCATACCTCGGCAGCTAAACCCGGCTCTATGCATGACACCTTTTAGTGCATCACCTTGTCGAAGTCTTCGGCGGGATCCAAACAAACTGGAATGTTCGCCTGAAACCTTCACACATTTGCACACATTTTGCACACCTTCCATCGTCGCTCTTATCAGTCTCGTGAGCTTCCCGGGAAAGCTGTTCTCGTCCATGATTCTCCATAGCTTGAAATCGATGAAAAGGTGATGCGTTGGGACCTGGTATTCACGACATTTTTGGACGATTTGCCGTACAGTAAAGATCTGGTCCGTTGTCGATCGGCCGTCAACGAAGCCGGCTTGATAACTTCCCACGAACTCGTTTACTACAGGTAACAGAAGACGGAAGATGATCTGGGATAATACTTTGTAGGCCGCATTTAGAATGGTGATCGCTCGAAAGTTCTCACAATCTAACTTGTCACCTTTCTTGTAGATGGGTCATATTACCCCTTCCTTCCACTCCTCCGGTAGCTGTTCTGTTTCCCAGATTGTGCCTATCAGCCGGTGCAGACAAGTGGCCTGCCTCTCCGGGCCCATTTTTATGAGTTCAGCTCCGGTACCATCCTTACCAGCAGCTTTATTGTTCTTGAGCTGGTGAATGGCATCCTTAACCTCCCTCAAAGTGGGGGCTGGTTGGTTTTCATCCTACGCAGTACTGACGAAGGCATTTCCTTCTTTGTCCCGTCCTTCATTGCCTGCGCTCTCAGCGCCATTCAGGTGCTCGTCGAAGTGCTGCCTCCACCTTTCGATCACCTCACGCTCGTCCGTCAAAATGCTCCCATCCTTATCCCTGCACATCTCGGCTCGCGGTATGAAGCCGTTGCGGGATGCGTAGAGCTTCTGATAGAACTTGCGTGTTTCTTGAGACCGGTACAGCTGTTCCATCTCCTCACACTCCGTCTCCCCCAGGCGGCGTTTTTTCTCCTGAGAGAGGTGGGTCTGCTGTTTCCGTTTCCGTCTATAACGCTCCACGTTCTACCGGGTCGCTACATTCCTACATTCCTCGTCGAACCAATCGTTCCGTCGACTTCGTCCCACGTACCGGACGTTGCTCTCAGCTGCATTATTGATGGCTGCTTTCACTGTTCTCCACTGGAGAATCTCCAGTAGTCCTCAAGAGGGGCTTCATCCAGCTCACCCTTTTCCGGTATTGCAGCCTCGAGGTGCAGCGCGTACGCATTGGTGACATCCGGTTGCTTAAGCCGCTCTAGGTCATACTGGGGCGGCCGTCGGTACCGTACGTTGTTAACGACGGAAAGTTTTGGGCGCAGTTTAACCATCACCAGATAGTGGTCAGAGTCGATGTTAGCGCCACGATAGGTCCTCACGTCGATAATGTCGTAGAAGTGCCGTCCATCAATCAGAACGTGGTCGATTTGTGATTCTGTCTGCTGTGGTGATCTCCAGGTGTATCGGTATGGAAGGCTGTGCTGGAAGTAGGTGCTACGAATGTCCATATTCTTGATGGCGGCGAAATCAATTAGTCGTAAGTAAGGCGCTAAACTTTCCAATAGCCGGTTTGAACTCCTCCTTCTGGCCAACCTGAGAGTTTGGATCCCCTACGATGATTTTGACGTCATGGCTTGGGCAGCTGTCGTACTTGCGTTTAAGCTGCGCGTAAAAAGCGTCTTTATCATCATCAGTGCTTCCGGAGTGAGGGCTGTGCACGTTTATTATGCTGAAGTTGAAGAACCGGCCTTTGAGCCTCAACTTGCACATTCGTTCATTGATCGGCCACCACCACGCGCCTCTTCTTATCACCCATCGCTATAAAAGCTGTTCCTAGCTCGTGTGTGTTGCCGCAGCTCTGGTAGATAGTATGGTTGCCTCTAAACGTTCGCACCATTGATCCCTTCCAATACACTTCCTGCAACGGTACGATGCCGAATCCGCGGTCTTTCAGCACGTCGGCGAGTATGCGAGTGCTCCCAATGAAGTTGAGAGATTTACAGTTCCACGTACCGAGCTTCCAATAGCTAGTCCCTTTACGTCGCTGTGGTCTTCGCCGATTGTCCCGGTTCATATTATCTCGTAGATTATTCGTAACTTGATTTTTTGACGACTGGCTTGCAGGGCCTGACACCAACCCCCTAGATTACCGGAGGACCATTCCCCCTAAATGTTCGGAGGACCATAGTGCGCAGTTTAGCTTAGAGTGCTTCTCTGGCACTCGGACGACGATTCGCCACCCCTGACATGGGGAACAGACGCTGTTGTGAGCCGCTCCTAACATGGAATACAGACGCTCCAGGTTTGCAGAAACAAAAGCAAACCCCCCCTTCCCTGTCAGCATACGACCAAAGTTCCCACCAGGGTTGGTTACCAGTTCTTCCCTAAGGTTACTCGTACCCCGGTCGGTACCACGAGGAGGTAGGGATAGGAGTTGCTGGGCAAGAGGCTAAGGCCCCAAACACAATGTGAACGGCAAAGCGGCATGCCCGTCTTGATCAACACTTTACTTATCAATCCAGTGTTGACTAAATCCTTTTCAACATTGACTTGACAAGTAGAGTGTAGCTCAAGATGGGCTTGCCGCTTTGCCGCTGTACCGCGCTGCCGCTCACATTGTGCTTGGGGCTTAAGGATCACAGAAAAGGGACTATTTTATTCCTGCAGGTACGCGAGGTACCAATACACACTTGGCCAGGAGCAGAATTTAGCCAAACAAAACCTCTAGCGCTTTAAAAGTGCATTTTTCCGGGTTGGTGTCAAAGGAGACTTATCTTGAATTTGTTTGTTCTTCAATTTGATGATAAAAGTTAGTTGGAAATTTCGCTGCATAGGTGGCGCTGCGATGCAAACTTTTTTGTTTTACGTCCTAGAACTTTCGCGTCTTCGGCAATGTTTAGAACGTGTAAAAATACGACAAGTTGTCGAAGACACCAAAGTTCTTGGACTTCAAATAACAAAGTTATGGTAAAAAATGTGTAAATCACTTAAATTTTACGTTTTTTCTACTTTTATGTCAAAATCGTAAAATGTTTTATTTTAAAATCCATGCGTCGCTTGGTTTCGATAACATGCATGTACGGTATGAAAAAATATCTTATTTTTATATACATATTTGAATTTTTAAACAAATTATTGTAAAAATATCATAATTTTTAACATAACTTTACTCAAAAAGTTGCAAGTTTTTGCAAAAAGTTATCAATGTTCCTAAATACGCTATATTTTATCTACCAAATGTCAAATTTCTCCAGATGTATATTTTGATATATTTGAGGTATCTGAATTCAAAATAAGCATCTCTTTATATAAATATAATGGACTTTTTATTAATTCTATCATTATACTACAAGATTGTTGACACATTGCGTCAGCTAAGATTTGTTAATCAAATACTTTTATTTTGATACTTGTGATTTGTAAATTGTTATTTATATCAAAGAGAACTGTCTCGACACGCCCGCATAAACCTGAACCATTCGTGTACTGTTTCCGAAACCATCCACAACAATTTGCGACAATACTTGGATAATTTCGTATAGCGTCTAAAATAACAATAAGTCCACTGTACCCGAAACAATTTCGACAGTACGGGGAATGGTTATTGGATAAATAACAATGTGGGGAATAGGCGGTTAAGTTATGTAACCATTTAAAAACGACGTTTTTCTCGAACAAAATTTGTCATTGAAAGTTTGCCGAATGGTAGATATATTATCCATTTTCTGGCAAATTCAACGTATACCAAACAGTTCAGAAACAGTTTTACTACATAACTTCAATAAAATTAAATAATGTTTGTGGAATTATAAGTTTATGGTACATTATAGTGCAATAACCCTATGGCGTACTGTCCTGTTGTATTTGTACTATATTGGGAGATTTGATGGATAAATTCAATAAGAAACAATTAAACAAGAAAATGCGTATAGAAAAAAACTCTCTTTGATTGAAATTTGTCTTATTTATTCCAAATGACTAACAAGCTGTAACAATTTCAATCAACAATGTATTCAGGCTATACGCACTTCTTGTTTCACTGTTTCTTATTAAAAATAAAAACTTATACAATTATGTTTACTTTAAATTTAATAATTATTATTTTAATCACGCATCACTCATTAAGATGCTAATCGTTCAGAATTAAAATGACACATTTTTCTTTACACATATTGAATTTAACTCGAATCTGATCAGCAGCTGCTGCCATGCTGCAGCGAAAGCCCCCATAACGTTAACTGGATCGGATGCTGAACCTCCGAACACCCCTTTTGGATTTTAGCACCAGTCCTGTGGCAAGTGGCGAGTTCACAGACCAGCTTCCATTGCAGTTCCGATTCATGAGCGATGTCGTTACTCGGGGTAGAGGCTGGAACGGCTTGCAAAGATGTTGATTTCACTTTTATGTTTTCTTTTTGTCGTTTGATGACAGATATTCACTGGCAATGCGTAAAGACAAACACGGTTAAAAAATGCCACACTGCCAACGACTGAGTGAGTTTCAAAGTTCGAAACCAAAAATATTTATTGTGTTCTGTATGTAATAAAATTAAACTCGACTAAAAAATTGGATAACATAAATTTATTGTAGTTTTATTTCAGCAAGTTTTTCTCCCGCTTCGACCGCCACTGCATCATCTGGGAAATAAGCCATGGATTACAACTAAGTGTATGTTGATATGATCAAATTACATACCTGATTTCTTTGATTTCGAATATGATCGAATTGCAATTGAAATCAAACTTAAATCTATGAGAAAAAACTTGCAAAGATGTTGATTTCACTTTTATGTTTTCTTTTTGTCGTTTGATGACAGATATTCACTGGCAATGCGTAAAGACAAACACGGTTAAAAAATGCCACACTGCCAACGACTGAGTGAGTTTCAAAGTTCGAAACCAAAAATATTTATTGTGTTCTGTATGTAATAAAATTAAACTCGACTAAAAAATTGGATAACATAAATTTATTGTAGTTTTATTTCATAGGACGACTTGTGTGGAATTATCAATAATTTTTTAATAAATGTGAGAAATTTAGTCACCGTTAGTGTCATAATCGTCTCAGTTTTTGAGCGTGGACTCGCCATCACCAATGCATTTAACTGTTTGCCGAACTGTAAAACAAAGGTAATATATAGTGAATTTTACACGTGTAAATGGGTTGCATGAATATGAGAGCCAACTGTTTGACAAAATGTGGCTAAACATTACTACTATTTCTAACGGGGACCAGCACCTATATTGTTGAACTATGTCGGAACAGTGTAATAAATTTTCACAATTTTGTACGCATTACTCAAAATATGTTATATGGTCTTGAGCAATGGGTTTCATATTGTTTAACATAAACGCAACTGTTTGTGGTAAATTAACCTTAACGGTAACAGGATTCTAACTGTTCGCAATGTATGACAAACCGTATTTTTCTATGCGGGCGGTCATAACAGAGGATGTAGAAAAATAATTATAGCAGGCCACACCGAAGTTCTAATTACTTCAGTTACTGGAGATGACAAAAGAGCCACATAACAATTTGAAAATATCTATAAACTGTAAGACCTGACTAACAAAAAGTTTTTCGGAAGAAAAAAACGAAACAAAGTGTGCGGGTGAAAACAAGTATCGACGCGTCAATAGTGTTTGATCCGTTGAATCTGTTGCACGCTCCTTTGAGGGCGAGCGACGGAATCCGGACCAATTGTGCCCGGATCGCGTTTTTCGGAAGAAAAAAAAAACGAAAACAAAGTGCGAGTGAAAAAAAAGAACCGACGCATCAGTAGTGTTTGATCCGTTGAATCTGTTGCATGCTCCTTTGAGGGCGAGTGACGGAATCCGGATCAATTGTGTCCGGTTCGTGTTTTTCGGAAGAAAAAAACGAAACAAAGTATGCGGGTGAAAACAAGTATCGACGCGTCAAAAGTGTTTGATCCGTTGAATCTGCTGCATGCTCCTTTGAGGGCGAGCGACGGGATCCGGATCAATTGTGTCCATATCGCGTTTTTCGGAAGAAAAAAAAAAACAAAAACAAAGTGCGAGTGAAAAAAAAAGAATCGACGCGTCAGTAGTGTTAGATCCGTTGAATCTGTTGCATGTTCCTTTGAGGGAAAGCGACGGAATCCGGATCAATTGTGTCCGGATCACGTTTTTCGGAAGAAAAAAACGAAACAAAGTGTGCGGGTGAAAACAAGTATCGACGCGTCAATAGTGTTTGATCCGTTGAATCTGTTGCACGCTCCTTTGAGGGCGAGCGACGGAATCCGGACCAATTGTGCCCGGATCGCGTTTTTCGGAAGAAAAAAAAAACGAAAACAAAGTGCGAGTGAAAAAAAAGAACCGACGCATCAGTAGTGTTTGATCCGTTGAATCTGTTGCATGCTCCTTTGAGGGCGAGTGACGGAATCCGGATCAATTGTGTCCGGTTCGTGTTTTTCGGAAGAAAAAAACGAAACAAAGTATGCGGGTGAAAACAAGTATCGACGCGTCAAAAGTGTTTGATCCGTTGAATCTGTTGCATGCTCCTTTGAGGGCGAGCGACGGGATCCGGATCAATTGTGTCCATATCGCGTTTTTCGGAAGAAAAAAAAAACAAAAACAAAGTGCGAGTGAAAAAAATAGAATCGACGCGTCAGTAGTGTTAGATCCGTTGAATCTGTTGCATGTTCCTTTGAGGGAAAGCGACGGAATCCGGATCAATTGTGTCCGGATCACGTTTTTCGGAAGAAAAAAACGAAACAAAGTGTGCGGGTGAAAACAAGTATCGACGCGTCAATAGTGTTTGATCCGTTGTATCTGTTGCATGCTCCTCTGAGGGCGAGCGACGGAATCCGGATCAATTGTGTCCGGATCGCGTTTTTCGGAAGAAAAAAAAACGAAAACAAAGTGCGAGTGAAAAAAAAAAAAGAATCGACGCGTCAGTAGTGTTAGATCCGTTGAATCTGTTGCATGTTCCTTTGAGGGAAAGCGACGGAATCCGGATCAATTGTGTCCGGATCACGTTTTTCGGAAGAAAAAAACGAAACAAAGTGTGCGGGTGAAAACAAGTATCGACGCGTCAATAGTGTTTGATCCGTTGAATCTGTTGCATGCTCCTCTGAGGGCGAGCGACGGAATCCGGATCGCGTTTTTCGGAAGAAAAAAAAACGAAAACAAAGTGCGAATGAAAAAAAAAGAATCGACGCGTCAGTAGTGTTAGATACATTGAATAGGTAGCATATATCTTTGATGACGAGTGACGGGATCCGGATCAATTGTGTCCGGATCGCGTTTTTCGGAAGAAAAAAAAACGAAAACAAAGTGCGGGTGAAAAAAAAAAGAATTGACGCGTCAGTTGTGTTAGATCCATTGAATCTGTTGCATGCTTTGAGGGCGAGCGACGGGATCTGGATCAATTGTGTCCGGATCGCGTTTTTCGAAAGAAAAAAACGAAAACAAAGTACGAGTGAAAATAAAAGAATCGACGCGTCAGTAGTGTTTGATCCGTTGAATCTGTTGCATTCTCCTTTGTGAGTGAGCGACAGAATTCGGATCGTGTCGGTTCGCATAGTAATCGCACTATCGGTATCGATCATTCGTGTATATGTTCACGTATTCATTTAAAAATATATCTTTATCGTTTACCAAAACGAATCCTTTCCCATATCCAAACTCCCAGTGTTTTCTTGTGGAAGTGCAGAGGACTCCTCGGCTTCCATAAAGCAAGTAACACGTCAACATTTCCCTCCCATTCCCAAATTGACCTGCATTCGGACGCAGCCGGCGCCGGTATTGTTTGCTATAATAATGAGAGCACCAGTACTTACACATTGAAGATGTTACTGATCCTGAGTAGCATCTGTTGGTTCCCTGTGTAAGTACAGCTGTTCTTGCAATAACGGAGTAGCAACTGCGGCAGTCAATCATGCTCATGCTCGTGCTCGAATCAATCCCAAAACTGATACCCTAATGGTAATTTTCTCCACTTAGAGTTCAATAACGCGTTGATTTACTAAGAAATGTGTAACGATGAGTACTTCTCTTTCAAATATGATATCCGAAAACCTTCTAACTTCTACTCCACATACCTAGTCTACACAAATGCTCTTGGAGAAATATCACGCAAATTGACGACCACACGATTGGCACTGGTCATGCTAAAGGATCATTGCCACGATTTTTGATGAGCATCTTCGAGAGCTCAAAAAGCCACAATCCTACTGGTATTGAGTGAACTGCTTCTATGGGTCAAAATCAAGAGAAAGTCCCATCATACCTATCACCGGACCAGCAACAGGAAAACGTGCTTCAGCCAGTTATCCTCCTCCGTCGTGCGTTGAAATCAGCAATCAAGTAACCCGATTATTAATGATTAACAAAATAATTACAACCTGAGATAGTTGTTTTAAAGTATTTTACAATTTTATGTGTTATCAAATTAGCAGCCCCACATGTTTTTCCTCTTCTAGAAATCCATCTACGATTGATTTGGTCTTAACCGACTCTAGTCATCTTTGTAGCCAACTGATTACTCATGCTGATTTTGATTCTGATCATGTCCCTGTTACATTTCAAATATTCCAAGAAGCGATTCTAAATCCTATCAGCTCCACTTTCAATTATTTACGAGCCGACTGGAATATATATAAAACGTATGTTGACTCTAATCTTGATGTTAACATATCTTTAGAAACTAAACTTGATATTGACAATGCTCTTGAAACTTTAACAAATTCCATTGTTGAAGCCCGGAGCATTGCAATTCCAAAATGTGAAGTAAAATTTGAATCCGTGATTATAGACGATGATCTTAAACTCTTGATCCGTCTTAAAAACGAGAGGAGAAGGCAATTTCAACGCACTCGCAATCCTGCTATGAAAATTATATGGCAGGATTTGCAGAAAGAAATCAAGAAACGTTTTGCTCAATTAAGAAACAAAAATTTTGAAAATAAAATTTCTCAATTGGACCCTGGCTCTAAGCCCTTTTGGAAATTATCGAAAATCTTGAAAAAACCTCAGAAGCCAATACCGGCATTGAAAGAGGAAAACAAATTATTACTAACTAATTGCGAAAAAGCTCAAAAACTTGCTATGCAGTTTGAAAGTGCGCACAATTTTAATTTAGGACTTACTAGTCCAATTGAAAATCAAGTTACTCAGGAGTTCGAAAATATGTTTAAAAAGTTATCTATCAAATCGTACACTTCAGGTTAATTATCAGAACTCCAGATCTGAAAGACTTCCTGTAAGAGCTGGTGTTCCTCAAGGCAGCATTTTGGGACCAATATTATACAATATTTTCACATCTGACTTACCTGAGTTACCTCAGGGATGTCAAAAATCTTTGTTTGCGGATGACACAGGCCTCTCCGCCAAAGAACGAAGCCTGCGCATCATCTGTAGTCGATTGTAAAAAAGTTTGGATATCTTTTCTTCATACTTGCAAAAATGGAAGATTTCTCCTAATGCTTCCAAAACTAAACTAATAATATTCCCACATAAACCAAAAGCTCTTTATTTGAAACCTTTAAGAAGACATGTTGTCACGATGAGAGGGGTTCCAATAAATTGGTCAGATGAAGTTAAGTATCCAGGGCTCATGCTAGATAAGAATTTAACTTTCAAAAATCACATTGAGGGCATTCAAGCCAAATGTAATAAATATGTAAAATGTCTCTATCCCCTTATTAATAGAAAATCAAAACTTTGTCTTAAGAACAAGCTTTTGATATTCAAACAAATTTTCAGGCCAGCCATGTTGTATGCTGTACCAATATGGACTAGCTGTTGTAATACCAGGAAGAAAGCTCTGCAGAGAATTCAAAATAAAATTTTGAAAATGATTCTGAGACTTCCTCCCTGGTATAGTACCAATGAGTTACTTAGAATATCCAATGTTGAAACATTGGAACAAATGTCAAATAAAATAATCAATAATTTCAGGCAAAAATCGTTACAATCTTCTATTGCCACGATTAATGCGTTATATGTTTAGGTTAAGTTAGGTTAAGTATATTGAAAACTTTTTTTTCTCTTATAAGCAGGTGAAATCAACTCACCTGTAAAAAATCTGAACTGCTACGGCAAATGAAATGTAATATGTTGTTAACAAAATGTTAATTAAATCTCAAATTTGTTTTACCAAATTAGGATGATAGTGTTGTCCAATAACACAGAACACCTAGATATAAGAAATGAATGTAATGTTTGGAATGATACTAATAAAGAAATTAGAAAAAAAAATTAGCGATATTCAATTTTCTCCTGATATTACCTTTTGCTGATATTAAAGGAAAAATGGCAAAAAAGTGAAAAAAGTCAATCAGCACTAACTGAAAAAAGTGCAAATATGTGCAGCTGAATTCTTCACTATCCTTTAATTTACATCTTTGAATAACCTTGGAAATGTATTTTAGCCTGGGACAACCAGATGTACCAGAAGAACCAATCAGAACAAGTCATTTTTTCGATTATTGGCCACCTGATCGCCCATAGTGCAGTGTCGAATTAGCGTCGGGTCAGTGTTTGAAATGGACCCAACGAGATTTCGAGCCAATGTCGGGTTACGTCAATCCTATGTCGACTGTAGCTGCAAATCAAAGGAGCTTTAACATCAGCCTTACAGTTTATTTTATTGAAAATAAGTTTTAACATATTGTGTTATTATTATGTCTGAAAACCAAACCTTAATATAAAAAGTTGATATAACCGTGTTTCAATTTTGTTATGCCTTCCCGATCGGAATCGAGCTTCCGAAGCATTTATGATCTGTTGAATATCTACTCCGGCTTCGGCACTCTTTATGCTAGCAGCAGAAGTGCCTTCCGTTGTTTCGTCCTTGGGACACAATTGCTACCAAACTGGCCCCCAAAACCATCATGGTTGTCTTGGATCACGATACGGCGCGCACCAGGGTTGTGATTGATGGGACCGAGGAGGCGGCGCTGAGCTCTTCGGGAGGTCGTTTGACGTTAACGATGAGCATGAGGGCGGATAAATATGACACTCGAAGGAGAATCCACCGAACAGAAGAAGGTGGCTAAAATGCCGTTTCTGGTAAGGATGACAAACTGATTCGGGGTGGTAGGTTTAAGGCGATGTCAAACAGCAGGATTGCATGTTTGAAATTAATTAAGAAGATAGTGTCGTTCTTCATCATCGCACGATGAGGGCGATTTATGGCTCAGTCAGCCTACTTTGCATATGATGAAGTGGAACGACGAAGCAACCCGTTGGACTGATCATTTTCTTGTAGAGCGATGACTTATTGTAGTGATATCAAATAACCCTGAGTACTGAATGCTTCGCTAACTTAATAGTGCAAAAGAGAGGCTGAAATATGATTGCATTTTTAATACTTTGGAAAAACATTGCTATTGTTATAGTTTTATAAATTTTATTACCCTACGAGGGGGGGGGGGGATAAAAATAAAGAACAAAAAAATGAAAACGAAAAAAAGGTTTTTTTTATTTTTATTTTAAAAGATAGTTGTTATTTTTTTTTTCAATCGTCCTCTGGATCATTATTTAACCTGTTTTACTTGAAAAAAAACTGGCTGTTGTAAAAAAAAAAAATCTTTTTTTTCTCCCCTTCAAAATTTTCGGATTTTTGAAGGGGAGGGGTGACATAAAAAAAAAAATATTTGTATCAGCCTAATTTCAATGTACGAATACCTCTCTAGTTTTGTCATTCTAAAATAACCTTTAAATAGTTCGATATTAAAAATGTAGACGTACCAATATGCTTTTTTATTAAACTATCATGACAATTTCATTAATTTGCACTTTATTAACCTTAGTAAGGACCTTGGGTCTTTTTTTACCCATTTAAAAATTCAAATCAATGTAACTTTTGATTGAAATAACCTAGCAATTTGAAACTCTCTGACAATTATTTTTTGTGGGAAATTTTGTTTTTGCGGACACAAAAGTTTTGAATGACCCCTAGGGGAGCTTCCATAAAAAAAAGTTACAAATTGTGACTTAGGGTCGTTTTCGACCCGAAAATTCAAACATTTCGCAAAAATCAGTGTGTTGACCGAATTTAGTTCTGTTGGGCTTAAATGAAGGGCACACATGTCTTGTTTCAGAAACTCTCACGGAGATCCGGATTTTGTCACTGTGGCCACCGGGAACCTGCTACATATGTAAAAAGTTAGAGACCCTTACTTTGACGACCTGTAGTTTCGTAACTAAACAATCAATCTGAACCGTCCTCATATTGTTGAACAGGTATTCACGTGGACTGTGAATAGAGATTCTCAAATCACTTTGTTATTCATACCCGGTTCCGGAAACCCGGAACATCCGTCAAGTAAGTTTCCATCGCAGTTCTGTATATGTAATTCACATCGGCACTATTCGGTTGATGGATATTTTGGCATATTTTTCTGTAATAAGGAATCAATTACCGGCGCACATTCCCTGAAAAATTCGGTCCAGTATAATCAATGCAGAACCGGTTCCTGGAGTCCCGGGAGGTGGCCAATCTTTACAATTCGATGAAATTACTCAGATTTGAACCCCAAAACCAAATGTATTATGTCCAATTCTCTACGATTTTTCATGTTTGGATGCATTTTGCCAAAAAAATGAATGGATGGTTATTCTGGTCCTTTTGGAGCACCGGAATGGCCACCGGGAAACCCGTAATATGGGACCTCAAAGTTTAAGCACCAAAAGTAGGCATGCGACGGCTCAATCTTCATGATTTTGCATCCCTGTGACTCTGCTAGGTCAATTATTGATGAATAAAAACTTTGGTTCTTCTGGCCCACCGAAATAACCCAGGAATGGCCACCGGAAATACCCGTATTGTGGGACATTTCAGTTTTTGTACAAAACTAAGCATGCGACAGCTCAATCTTCATGTTTCTGGATACCTGTGACTTTGCTAGTTCAATTATTGATGAATGACCACTTTGGTTCTCCTGGCCCACCGAAATAACCCAGGAATGGCCACCGGAAATACCCGTATTGTGGGACATTTCAGTTTTTGTACAAAACTAAGCATGCGACAGCTCAATCTTCATGTTTCTGGATACCTGTGACTTTGCTAGTTCAATTATTGATGAATGACCACGTTGGTTCTTCTGACCCACCCAAATTACCCAGGAATGGCCACCGTAGATACCCGTATTGTGGGACATTTCAGTTTTTGAACCAAAACTAGGCATGTAACGGCTCATTCTTCCTGATTTTTAATACCTGTGACTTTGCTAGTTCAATTATTGATGAATGACCACTTTGGTTCTCCTGGCCCACCGAAATAACCCAGGAATGGCCACCGGAAATACCCGTATTGTGGGACATTTCAGTTTTTGTACAAAACTAAGCATGCGACAGGGAGCTGGCAGCACGGCCGCACCCACGGACTAGTTTCGGTAGCGTCGGGAAAATTAATATATTTTCACAGAATCTACGCGCGTTTTAGTGTGGTGAGAGTGATAAAATAAATGTCCATCATGAACCTCATTCGGATTAAGTGGAGAATTAATGGAGTTCGGGACCTTCATAGCAAAAGTGTAAAGTGCTGGATCTTGTTTAGAACTTCGCTCCCGGAGACAGCCATCTTAATTTTCAAAGCTATGCGGAGCACCACAAACGCCTGGATTACACTGGAACATTCCAGTCTCTCAATTGAGATACTAAGCAGCGATTATATGCACACTCACGCAACACGCGAGAGCATATGTGTTCATATCCGTTTGGTGGTGCTTTGGGACGACGGGGGGATCGACGAGGAGACTTTCATCCGAAGAGTGGTGGTACAACAAATGGTAGGAACGTTGGAATGCAGGGTCACCGACGAAGACTAAGGTAAGATCGTTCTTGATTCTCTACGACTCGCAATCGGAAGAATCCTGAATTGTCGCACTTTTGTGCTACTCGTCCGGATCCAAGGTCTAACGGTATGTATGAAAGCTCCTTTTTTTTCGGCATAGACATCAGAGGATAAACCACTCAGAGCGTGAGAGGTATTGATAGTGTGATAGTGTGAAATATGTGTGTATGTGTGTGTGTTTGAGGAACGAAAAAGAATGGAAACAGCAATGAATGAAGGGAACAAAATGTGCTTGATGTGCTCGGTACTCTAGGTGCGGGGATGAGAGACTAGTTGGCTGTTTCACTCTCTTTGCTGCTTTGTGCCACCATGGGAGTGGAACAAGAGGGGTGGTTAGCATTTGGCAAACTTGGGAGTATAGACACATGAGACACATAGACTCTTGGAAAACAAGGCAGAGCATCTTATATATCACAGTCAAAGCACACCAATGTATAACAGTATACGTGAAGGTCTGTTTGCTGCCTACTCTAATACACTCTTCTTGATTGAGACAGTGCTAATCCGAGTTGTCAAAGAAGTGGTTGAAGCACTGAACAAAAAAACAGTGTTAATATTTCGTTGAAATCTGAAACCAATAACAGATGATTCAAGACAATGTGGGTAAGCTAAAGCGATTATATGGATATGAGTTCGCTAATGTCCTACAGGTGTATTTCGAGAATACAGCAACTGCTCGATTTTAACATAAGATATTTTTGACACAAATAAACTTATTAGTTTTGGCAGCGCACTTTTCGATATTTGTAACATCTGATTTTGGAACCGTGTCAAAATCAACTGATTTACAGTATAATGTGTGTTCTTAGCATTTCCTTATATATTGTACTACAATTTTATCAATTCTAATGATGTGACTCTAACTCAACGAAAATTGTTTGCAATGTGCAGAACGGTGTGATCCGTTAAAATTTCGGCACGATTCGTTTTTGGCAACACAAAGCTTATAGAATAGTTTTATTTTTTTTTTTAACGAGCGGATAATGTATTACATAATGTGTCAATTAATGATGGTTAATATTCGGATGGAGCATAGAAATTAGTTTTATCAGATTCTTGCACTTCATGATTTTTATTTAGTCTCTACTTTAGTTTTACCTTTTGCTATTCTTCTCATTAGTTATCATTAAAATTATTCTCTCTGAAATCATATACTCTAATATCTATTAAAATCAGGCACGAAAAAGTCGATCCAAATGCTAATTATTATTTTAGTCGAATGTCATAATGACTAAATATCTTAATCACTACAGTCTGATTCTTCGTGGTCATAAATCAGAGTTAATTTTTGATGAAATTGTTCCTTATTGTTAGCAAGATCCTTCCACTGTGCATATGAAAGATCACCAAAACGATGCATGGTCTGATGAATACTATCCCACCATGTAAAGCCAGGCCTGCATGACCTAAGCTTGGTGGCCCGCATACGAGCAGCACATCGTAGCGGATGGGATGGGCTTCGGCGCCGAACATGACCCCACCAACGCATTTGATACACGCGTACCTTTTTTGTAATCCGCTTCTTGTTCAACAGCTGATTCACGGAACTGGGAAGCACAGACCCATCGGTGCTTCGACATAGACTGGCCATTCGTTGTACAACTTGACGCTCGTATCCTCTGATTGACCTCCGGCTGTACTTAGTTAGCACCGCTACTTGAGTGCCGTATATCATGGCTGGGGCTATTACAGACTCATACATGATGCGACCCAACTGCCAAGAAGGTCGATATTTCCTCAAAAAATCAATGATGACTTGAGAAATACGGACAGCATTACGACAACGTGTGCGAACTGTTTTAGGTCGTTCTAAACGCGCAGTGATGTAGATACCTAGATATCGCACTGGATCAGTGGTGTTGTAAACGCGTCCATCAATCTCAACCTCCTCTACCGCTTCTCCTGTTGGTTCTCTTATCAGCACCTTACATTTCGACTCGTTTAAGTTAAGGCCTACATACGACAAGAACTCCTTTATTTTCGCCAAAATAAGCTCTAAGTCCTCAAGGCGCTCCACAACTATAATGATGTCATCCGCAAAGGCCAAAATTAATGGAAGTGTTAATCGTCCTTCTAGGTTCAGGCGCAATCCGTCCACCTCATCGGCCACAGATTCCAGTACAGCCTCCATCAACAGATTGAATAGGAAGGGGGATAACGGACATCCCTGCTTGATCCCTCTCGTACGCTGGAATGGCCTGGTAAGCTGCCCCCTCCACAATACCTGCTGCTGCTCTTCCTTCAAGCATTCTATGATGCGGTTGATCAACGGTATTGATACACCTTTACCTAGGACATACCATAATAGTATCAAATTGTTAATAAGATAAATAATAAGGTGTTACTTACCTCGCAGAATGGAAGGTAGTGCGTCTAAAGATACTCGATCGAATGCCTTTTCGATGTCAAGGGACATCAATATAGTCGACTTTCCCCCATTCCAACGCTCCTGTAATATACGCTGCAGTACGTGCAGGTGATCAATCGTAGATCTCCCAGGAAGGAACGCAGCCTGATGATACCCTATGGGTGGAATCGAGCATTGCAATTTGTCTAAGAGCCAAATAGCGTAAACTTTGTAAGCTGTACAGCTTAGACATATCCGACGGTAGTCATCTGTACTTTTCGGTCTTCGTACTTTGGGGATTGGTACAACGAGCACATGTTTCCAGTCAGCCGGAAGAGCATTCTCAGTCCACACTCTTACCAAAAGAGTGTGAAGCTCAGAGAGGGTACGTTCGTCACAGTACTTAAAGAACTCCGAACTTAGAGAGTCAACTCCAGGCGATTTACCGGTCTTCATTCTGGAAACAATGTCTTGAACCTCTCGCAGAGTCGGCGGATCAGGTAATACAGAGTCGTGAGGCTCAGGCAACAAAACCGGAAGATGGGAATCAGTAGCTTCGGCCGAAATCCAGTCGCTCAAACGAATGCTAGTAGGTGGAGCTCGGAACGTCTTCTTTTTGGTAAACTTCTTTAAATATCGATACGTACGGTTGATTCGTTCGCCGGCCGGAAACTGATGTAAGTTTTCGAAGAAATTCTCAATTTCTCTTTCCTCGTATTCGCGAATACTCCTCTGTAACACCTCCCTAGCTTCAACAAGCTTATGCTGCCACTTAGGATGGTCAGATCGATTCACCCAAAACAGACTTTTCTGTACTTCAGCAAAAGCTTTACGACAACGCTGATCTGAAGGAATCGATGAAGACTTGGATAGGACTACAGCCGCTGAGCTCTTGACTTTGTCTCTGAAACTTTCCCAGTTCTGGTCCAAACTATTTTGAGAATCGAGTATCACAAACTTGGTTTCAAGCTGTTCGTGATATTTCTTCTGCACCTCTGGTAGTCTCAGTAAGGCAGCCTCCAAGGTGTTCTGTTTTTTCGGTCTAGGTTTTGCGTTTAGTCGAGTAGGAGATGGTGGCTTTAAATGATTCTCCACAATGCTACACAAAAGAAGTTTGTGGTCAGTGGAAAAGCTAGAAGGCACCAAAGCACGTAGACGCTTGAGGTATAATCCCGACTGCAGATGAGTCAGAAGATGATCCACTTGGCTACGTGACTTTCCATTTGTCCAAGTCCACCTAAATCCCTCATTTGAATTTGTCTGCGTGGACCGTACAGCGAGGTTGTTTAAACTCAAAAACATTCTCATCTGTATATCATTGCTGTTGAATTCGTTATGCCCAGCAAATCGTCCAATCAGTTTAGATTCCTCGGTCGTTAGGTTTGTGCATGACAAATGGCTATTGAAATCTCCGGCCAACATAAGGGTACGACTATCTGCCAACTCTCCAACAACCACACCCAAGTCAGAAAAGAATCGATCCGCATCATAATTGGGCCCATGTACATTTATGATATTCAAAGTACGGAATGATGACTGTACCTGGAATATACTGAATCAGATGGACTAATCGCTCTGGTTTTAACATATACATACCTGATAGAGAATCTCGGCGTGCTGAATACTGGGCTTAGAGCAAATGCTGTTTCTAATCTCGGCATTCAATCCATGACGAATCAAAATTGCTAATCCTCGCTTTCGGTTTGTATTAGAAGATTCCCCCACATACCACCGGAAATTCGATGTGGCAACATACATGCAGTCAAGATTCACTTCTTGGAGTGCTGCTATATGAACGCCATGGCATAGCAATAGACCATCTATAGACTCACGCTTATCTTCCCTTCGACACCCATTGACATTCAGTGATGCAAACCGTAGGCCTTGCTTGGGATCCACATTGATCACTGAAGGTTCGGTAAGCTGTGAATCAGTGGCCTCCTTTCGAGCAGCCCTCTGGGCAACAGTCATATGGTCGGATGAAGCTGGAGTTCTTGCCGTTCGAAAGATGTCAGGAGCACAAAAAATACTACCGTAATTAGGCACAGCTTGACTGAAATCAGCAACTATATGCACATTAATCGTAGCATGGCTTACTGTGGGGCTATAGCGCATGGAATCCTCTTCTTGGATATCATGTACGAATATGTTAATATTCAGCATTCTCGACAGAACAACAAAAGCTGCTCTATTTTCACCTCGGCGCTCGGCTCTCAATGGGAAGGAAAGGTTACATTTGCTCTCTGGGGATACACATGAATCCAAACTTGTAGGGTAGTCATCAACTTCATCAGCAATCAGGCACCGAAACTTATATAAAATCTCTTCGGAGGGTTCGCTCCTAGCCAACTGATGAATTATACATAGCAGTGAACCATCAGGATTGTCTCCGAACCATCTTACCCGAACAGGATAGTTAAGGCTCGGTAACTGAACTATCACTCCTGTAGATCGGTCGAGGGTAGAGCCTGCTTTACGAATACATACTACACTGTCATAATGCGTTTTCACTCTGGGCAAATTGGATTCAATCTCTCGGAAAAGCTGGACCGGCGGGGCAAGACTTCGGTAATACAGATCATAGCGTGGAAGGTGAAGCATTCCAGAATCTGATGGCCGGAACTCGATAGCAGTACCCTCCTCTTGATGCAGTGTAAATATAACTTGATAATGGTTCGCTAAAGCTGAGATAGACTCCTCACCACCCCAAAACCCAGGAGTCTCCAATTTCGCTAGATACCACTCGACCTGATCACTAACAGACAAGTACTGGAGAAGCTCATCAGTAGCCTGGAGACATTCATCAGCAGCATGGGAAGCCACTTGGTCATAGTAGTAAGGAAGATTCCTCCGTATTTCAGCAACTGCCGTTATGCGAATCTGATGACTGTAACTCTTGAACAATGGATGCGCAGGGGTCATACCGTAGATTTGATGAACGATCGACCCAAACAAGCAATCTCCATCACCTGGAATAACCATCAGCCAAAATCGATCGCCATTTTTTTCCAATACGTGCTCCATTGTGAAATTTTAACCAAAATTATTGGCTTGACTCGAAAACCGCGAAAAAACTGACAACACAACTCAAAACCACAGCGTGACGAAAAACTGCCAAGACTGAACTGAAGCACGTTTAACTAGTATAAGTGACAACAGATAGATAGATAATACGTAATCTCTATATACTTGCTAGTCACCGATTATGTTAGAGAATGAGTGACCATTAGCATAATTGGAAACGAATAATACACTGAGAGAAATGATTCTCTCAGGTAATTATGTTAGTCAAGTTGCTGGCTATAGCTCCAGCACTAGGTTGGGTGCGAGCGCGCGTGTGTGTTGAATGTGTGAGTGTGTATTTGTATGTGTGTAGTGTGTGTGTACGTATTAGTGTGCGTATGTGTGAATAAGTGTGTATGTGTTGAATTGGTTCACCAGTCCTCTATACTGTGCGGTGACACATGTTAAAATTGAAAAGGTCTCACCAGTCTTCCACATAATGAGGTGACATTGTTGCGTATATGTTTATTTTAGTATATGTATATATGTGTGTGAATACGATTGCATAGATCGCATCACTTACCAAAGTGAATCCTGAGCTGTGCAATTGTCGATCCCTTCCCACTAAAACATTTCCTTCCCGTAACATCTGTGGAGATGCAGAGGTATACTCGGTCTCTTGTAACAACGGATGTTACACTAACAATCCCTCCCTTCCTCGATGACCGTAAGGACGTGGCCGGCGCCGTTATTAACCCTGAAAACAGAACTTTCGGAACGTGTACATTGAGGATGGAAAACTAGACCCAAGTCCCATCTATTGGTTCCCTGTGCAATTCCGCTAGTTCTGGTTAATCACGGAGTAGCAACTACGAATTGTACGGTCATCAATGCTCATGCTCATGCTCATGCTCAAAACTAAGCATGCGACAGCTCAATCTTCATGAATCTGGATACCTGTGACTTTGCTAGTTCAATTATTGATGAATGACCACGTTGGTTCTTCTGACCCACCCAAATAACCCAGGAATGGACACCGTAGATACCCGTATTGTGGGACATTTCAGTTTTTGAACCAAAACTAGGCATGTAACGGCTCATTCTTCCTGATTCTGGGTACCTGTAACTCTTCTAGTTCAATTTTAGATGAATGACCACTGTGGCTCATTGTTACCACGAAATAACCCAGGAATGGCCACCGAAGATACCGTGGTGAATCAAAATCCGGACGGTACCAATATCCGGACACTTTGATAATATTCATTAATTTATACATAATTTGAATGTTTTTATGTTTAGGATTTTTTCATAGTCTATACTTTAAACATTGAAGATTATCATACTATAATTTTCAATCTAGTTAACATTGCCAAATAATTACTAAAAATAACAACACGTTAATCGTTTCTGTCGGATGCATCCCTTCGAGGTCCTTGTGAATGCAGATTTAGATCTTTGAACGCACAACCCAAACCAAAGGTTGAAGAAAGAGTGTGTGAAGTATATTTTCATGAAGTGTTTTGAATACAATTAAATACAGAGATATACTTTTAATGTTTAATAACATAACTATTGTGAATTATGAAGCAAATGTGTATTAAAAGGAGTTTAAAGAGACTGTCCGGGATTACGGGTCAGTGTTTTTAAACCCGGACATCGTGTGGAAGACCCACTTTTCACTAGTGTATGATGTTTTTGATATATAAAACAAGAGACATAAGAGACTTGAAATATATACATGTAAAGTGTTGTGAGTTATAAGAAAATGGTGTCATGTAAGAATAATTGCGTATATCTGAGATTCCAGCCACACGTTAGCGAGTTTAAGCCACACGCGTGATTCAGTTCAGGTAATTAAATCACTAATATTAGTTATGTATTGTTCTTTGTGACAGTATAGGGAAAAACGTACGTCGAATTGATAAAAACATATTAATTCGACGAGTTTGTATGATTTTCTTGAGAAGATATGCAAAAATGTCATATAAAACGAAAGTGTCCGGATTTTGATCCAAAAATGTCCGGATTTAAAAACATCATTTGATCAGGTGTCCGGATTTAAAGATAAGACACGCTCCTATATTTCGTTGATTTACTTGTCAAAATCATGAATAATATCGAAAATTTTGTCACTTTCATGAAGATCTGAAGTGTAATAATATGTTGAATATTAACATTTCAAGAATATTTTAACCAAACATACCTAAATGTAAGTTTGAACATTTCTGTCGACTTAAGCGTTCGGGTATTGATGCAGCACGGTACCCGTATTGTGGGACATTTCAGTTTTGGTACAAAAGCTAGACATGCGACAGCTCAATCTTCATTACTCTGAATACCTGTGACTTTGCTAGTTCAATTATTGATGAATGATCACGTTGGTTCTTCTGACCCACTCAAATAACCCAGGAATGGCCACCGTAGATTCCCGTATTGTGGGACATTTCAGTTTTTGAACCAAAACTAGGCATGTAACGGCTCATTCTTCCTGATTTTTAATGCCTGTGACTTTTCTAGTTCAATTTTTGATGAATGACCACTCTGACTCATTGTTACCACAAAATAACCCAGGAATGGCCACCGAAGATACCCGTATTGTGGGACATTTCAGTTTTTGTACAAAAGCTACCCAAGCAACCTAAAGTTGGATAATAGGGCATGTTTTAGCTTAATCAGCTCACTTTTTAAGTAATTAACCGAACTTTACAATTTACATAAAGCTCGTTTAAGTTTGAGTTCTACCTTCAAATACAAAGCAAGTTCAATTCAAACTTGATCTGAACTTTCAAGTTGTTTAAAAGTTCATGAGTTACTCGTCTGAGAGTCAAGTTCATTTAATATTCGTAGTATTCTCTTAATCAGCGAAAAAGTTTCACTAAAACTAGATTTACACCAAAAGTGGTCTATGAAGTTCACTGCTTAAGTACAATCCGAACTATTGGTTGCTTGGTAGGCATGCGACAGTTCATTCTTCATGATTCTGGATACCTGTGACTTTGCTAGTTCAATTATTGATGAATGACCACTTTGGTTCTTCTGGCCCACCGAAATAACCCAGAAATGGCCACCGGAGATACCCGTATTGTGAGGGATTTCAGTTTTTGTACCAAAACTAGGCATGGACGGCTCAATCTTCATGATTTTGAATACCTGTGACTTTTCTAGTTCAGTTATAGATGTTTGATCATTATGGCTAATTTGACCGAAAATAAAACCTGAATATCGCAGACACAAAAGTCAATTTAGACATAATGAGATGTTAAATTTATGAAAAGTAATGAAATCATTTTGGTTAGCTTCGATCCCACGACCCCCAATACGCTAGTTTTTTTGGTGGGCCAAAAGAACCCAAGTGGTTATTCATCAATAATTGTACTAACATAGTCACAGGTATTCAAAATCATAAAGATTGAGCCGTCGCATGCCTAGTTATGGTAAAAAAAAACCGAAATGTCCCACAATAGGGGTATTTCCGGTGACCATTCCTGGGTTATTTCGGTGGGCCAGAAGAACCAAAGTGGTCATTCATCAATAATTGAACTATCAAAGTCACAGGTATTCAAAATCATGAAGAATAAGCCGTCGCATGCCTAGTTGTGGTACAAAAACCGAAATGTCCCACAATAGGGGTATTTCCGGAGACCATTCCTGGGTTATTTCGGTGGGCCAGAAGAACCAAAGTGGTCATTCATCAATAATTGAACTACCAAAGTCACAGGTAATCAAAATCATGAAGATTGACCCGACACATGCCTACTTTTGGTGCTTAAACTTTGTGGTCCAATATTACGGGTTTCCCGGTGGCCATTCCGGTGCTCCAAAAGGACCAGAATAACCATCCATTCATTCTTTTGGCAAAATGCATCCAAACATAAAAAATCGTAAAGAACTCGACACAATTCATTTGGTTTTGGGGTTCAAATCTGAGTAATTTCATCGAATTGTCCAGATTGGTCACCTCCCGGGACTCCAGGAACCGGTTCCGCATTAACCATACTGGAACAAATTTTTCAGGGAATGCGCGCCGGTAATTGGTTCCTTATTACAGAAAAAAATATGCCCAAATATTCATCAACCGAATAGTGCCGATGTGAATTACATATACAAAACTGCGATGGAAACATACTTTTCGAATGTTCCAGGTTTCCGGAACCGGGTATGGATAACTAAGTGATTTGAGAATCTCTATTCACAGTCCACGTGAATACCTGTTCAACAACATGAGGACGGTTCAGATTAATTGTTCAGTTATGAAACTACAGGTCGTCAAAGTAAGGGTCTCTATAGGGACTTTGTTCATATGTAGCAGGTTCCCGGTGGCCACAGTGACAAAATCCGGATCTCCGGGAAGGTTCCTAAAACTAGACATGTGTGCCCTTCATTTAAGCCCAACAGAATTAAATTCGGTCAACACATTGATTTTCGCGAGCTGTTTAAATTTTCGGGTCGAAAACGACCCTAAGTCACAATTAGTAACTTTTTGTTAGGGACGAAGGAAGGTTAATAAGATTGAACATTGTTTTTGTTTCTGTTCTTCCACCAATGTATTTCAACCACTAGACAAAAACGCAACTAGTTTTAAGTAAGGGTGACTCCAAAATGTTGTTCCATACACACTAATGAACTTCCTTCCCGTGGTGATTTTGGAGATGCAGCGTTTTTCTCGGTGTCTTGTAGCAATAATCATTAGACACTAACATTTCTTCCCTTTTCCAGCTTATGCTGTTCAATAGAATGTTGTGGGCTGTACATTGGACAGCCCTGAATCAAACCAATACTTATCAAATTCTTCCTCTCTCTCCCACCGCAGTGCCACACCACAGTGCAATGACAGTGTCCATTACGCAGCCCCAGCAACCGATGGATATCGTGTCGTCCTGCAGTAGTTCGAGTCCGGTCGGAAAGGTTCCTCCAGCGCTGGCCACTCCGGCTGCAGCCACCACCATGGCCACCGCCGGTAGCACCTTCACCACCAGTGCGACGGTACACAGCAGTGCCGGAACTTGCCCTTCCAGCCCGTCGGCCAACTCGAGCGGTTCGTCCGATGCGGAAGGTGTCGTCAGCACTCCACCCTCGTCCTCCTCGTCCGCTTCGACGCACACCAATCCGAGCACGGCCCTGCGGAGGTTCTACTTCCAGAAGGCCCGCATCAGCAAATCGCCCAAATCGGCCTCGATCGCCGGCACCGGACCACCGTCAGTTACTATTCCAGTTGGACATCCCGGTGCTCCGGTATTGCAGTCGTCATCATCGGCCGCTGTGCCGAAGGTGGTAGTCATGGGTTCATCCACGACATCCGAAGCCACGATTAACACGTCCACGGATTCGGCTTCGACACACGTGACTAACGTTACCACGACGACCGACACCGAGACGAACGATTCGATCGATATGGGTATGTAAGATTTGTGTAGTTTGAATCCTCAATATTATTTTGTGGAATAGTTAGTTTAGTGACATGGAGGTCTAAAACCATTATCTCCTCATATTGCACAAGAAAAAGAAATAATTGATCATGAGTAAGGTCAACTTATGGTATTCGGCGCTCAGCTCAGTGTCAAAATGATCTATGGTAAAACTTTGTCTAAATTCGAATTGCAACTGTATTGCAAGAAAGAAAAAAAAATAAGATAGTTGTTATCGAAAAACTGTAAAACTTTATCAAAAACCATATAAAGGGCGAACACGAAATTATTGCGACACATTCAACAGGACATAACAAATTTTGCATACTTTCTCATTGATGTGTATTGTTACCCGACCAGACGGAAGAAACAAGATTCTAACAAATTGTGTTCCCCTGATATGATTGTTTTATATCGCCAGTTGTTATAAACCATGTACCGTTAGTAGTTAAAATAACAAAAATTCTAACAACATTTGCACTAAATTAAACTAAAATATAACAAACGCTATTATAATTATAACAAAATTATAACAGAATGTGTTGCAAGGATGTTACAAAATAACAAAATTATTACAAACTATGTTACTGTTTATAACATCGGATGGTATTTGCAACAAACTTATAAATGCGATGTCAAAAATATAACAAAACTTGTTATAAACGTGTTACAAAAAATATAACAGGTTGAGAACAGAGCCAATTTGGTAACAAAATTAAATCAACTTCTGTTATTTTTAACTGCTGCTGATAAGAATGTGTTATTATCTTGTTATATGGTTCTGGTCGGGTTTACATACTGTCAAACTCGAAGTCCTGTTGGCGAAAATGGAGGTGAACTAACGCGAGTCAAGAAAACAAATTCTTTCCAAACACCTGGAATTTCCTGACCTGTCGCACCGGCAGTTGGGAAAAATGTTGAACATTCACCATTCAACCCTCCAGAGGGTTGAAGCGGTTCCAGGAGCGGTTGACGTTGAACCACGGCAAAGGAGCTGGAAGAAAACCGTGACCGGAGAACAAAAAGGCGGATGATTAAAGCAAACCCCAACGTCTCAAGCCGTGATTTGGCTAAAAAGTTTGGCATGTCGCAGAGATACGTCCAGAATGCAAATAAGAGAGCTGGACTACATACATACAAGGTACATAACTTCCCAAACCGCGATGAGTGGCAACAATTGACGGCTAAAACTCGGGCACGGAAGCTCTACGAGAAGATGCTGACAAAATATGGCTGCTGTGTGATCGACGACGAAACGTATATAAAAGCTGATTTTGAGCAAATTCCGGGATTGGAGCTTTTCACCGGAAAGAGCAAGTTCGATGTGGACGACAAATTTAAGAAGAAGAAAATGTCGAAGTTCGCCTTCAAATATCTCATTTGGCAGGCCATCTGCTCTTGCGGACTGAGGAGTGAGCCTTTCGTGACAAAGGCGTAAATGGCGAGATCTACAAATCTGAGTGCCTCGAGAAGCGCCTTTTGCCGTTCTTGCAGCAGCACGACGAAGCTCCGCTATTTTTGGCCAGATTTGACATCATGCCACTATTCTAAAACTGTCCTGGAGTACCAATTCTGTCCACTTTGTTCCAAAAGACAAGAATCCACCAAACTGTCCGGAGCTGCGCCCGGTGGAGCAGTACTGGGCAACAATCGAGCGGGAACTTCGGAAGAGCAAGAAAACAGTCAAAAACGAGAAGGACATGTTAAGAAAATGGAAAAAAAAAACACTGAGAAACTGGTTCCGGATGACACTTCAAAGAATTTGATGGAGGCGAGATGATCAAGCGAAAATGCCTTCAATTTCACACTCAAGGCTCCATCGATAAACTTTTCTTTTGATTTTTAAAGTAAATATGTGTATAAAACTACCCTAAAATTTTGGTTTGATTCTAAACATTATAAGAAAATTGGCATGACATTTTCGGTGTCGCAATAATTTCGTGTTCGCCCTTTAGTATGACAGAATTCCAGCAAAAAAAAATCTAATGTTCAGACATAACATCACAGAACTTTTCATGATTTTCGAAGTATATGCTCCGTTCGTGCAGCGTTTTTTTAATTATTGAGAATTAGTGGTACCGATTGTGCTACTTTTCCCCGAATGTCGATTCCCTGAACGCCAGTTCCCCGAATGACCCGTTTCCCCGAAAAGTGTAGCAGTTCAAAAACATGCTTTAATAGTTTAATGTGGCAGGAAGGTGAATTAGAAAGGACCATAAGCAATCAAAAGAAGGAGGTATTTAGTCATTCTCGACTATACGCATGTTGCCAAGAATGCTAAGGATGATAAAACTCGTAAGAACCGCCAATCAAATAAAGAAGGGCGCATATCAGATGACCAGTACGTTCACCCCCCTGAAAAGTATAAAGTTATGACAAATATAAGTGCCAAAAACTTTTCGGGGAAGTGGGCTATTCGGAGAAACGAGATATTCGAAGAACTGGCATTCGGGTAACTGTCGTTCGGGGAAACGACATTCGGGGAAAAGTAGCACAACCATGTTCTATGAGATTTCCTAAATACATGGGACTGTTATGCGAATATGGGCAGTTTATGCGATGCTTATTTGGGCAAATATTCAGTATATGCTTTCGCCGTAAGGCTTCATAGGTATGGACGTGGAGACGGTGTTTAAGCATATATTATATGATGAAAATTGACATACAATAAAGATTTCTCGGGAAACCTTTCCAGAGCACCTATCTAACATTGAGAGGCTCTCCTTGTTTACATTCTCTTCAATCAATAGCTGAGTCACATTAACCTCTTCTGTTGCGTTTTTTTTTTTGTATAAAACGCTAGTTAAAGAAATTACTTATCGATCTATAGTGAAAAAACTTCCCAAAAACTATGTCCATAGTCATATATTTGGCACATTGGGCTTAGAAGCATTTTTTATACATATGTCAATAAGGCCGGAACAAATCTTAAAATCTTCTTTTGTCACTTTTCATTAAAATGTGTCGAGGGGGGGGGGACAATAAATAATAAAATGGAAATTCAGATAAATTTATCATTTTTTATCCTCATATGCTGCCCAACCATATCTTTGCAACATATACCCACCAATCCAAATGTTTTGAACTATTATCACGTCATTTTTTTTTTCGTAACATCGATCGTAAACTCCTGTGCATAAGTTTGGGTTCACCCTCTAAAAAACATACAAAAGTGCTCAGTCTATATCTCTGGGAATACACGTCCAATTGAAACTCTCTAAGCCGCATTCGAAAGGCAAAGAGTTATTCTTACTTAGTATGTATTTTTCCAAAAACATTTTTTGAATTTTATTTACGTAATTTGTACTTAAAGTTGAGACATTTTTTTAAAAAACACACTGAAAAAACATAGCTAATTTCCTCAGCATTGGATCAACCAAAATTTTAAAACAAGGTGTCATTAGAACCGTAATCTTATATTCTATGAAGGGTGCTAACGAATTTTTTGCGGAAAAATCTGAATACTATTCAAAATCAATGAAACAGTTATTTAAGTCATCGTGCAAAAGTTTGGGTTCACCCCTCAGTATGGTGTATCGTGTAAAAGTCTGGGTTCACCTAAACTTACTTAAAACACGAAAAATCTGTGGAATCTCAAACGCGCTATTATTTGCGTTTGAAAAAGCTATGAATTATTAAAATCGGTTTAAGAATGGCAGAGATATTGACAAAAACCAACTCAGGTGAACCCAAACTCTTGAACGATTTTCATCATACTGAGGGGTGAACCCAAACTTTTGCACGATGACTTGAATGACTGTTTCATTGATTTTGAATAGTGTTCAGATTTTTCCGCAAAAATTTCGAGAGCGCCTTTCAAAGGATATAAGATTACGATTCTAATGAGACCTTGTTTTAAAATTTTGGTTGATCGAGTGCTGAGGAAATTTGCTATGTTTTTTCAGTGTGTTTTTTGAAAAATGTCACAACTTTAAGTAAAATATTAGTATACAAAATTCAAAAAATGTTTTTGTAAAAATACATATGAGGTAAGAATAACTCTTTGCCTTTCGAATGCGGCTTAGAGAGCTTCAATTGGACGTGTAATCTCAGAGATATAGACTGAACACTTTTGTATGTTTTTTAGGGGGTGAACCCAAACTTATGCACGTGAGTGTACATATAACATTTTTCATAATCAGAATTTTCATAACAACAATATCCAGGTTTCTCATCCATAATTTTGGATTTTGGGGACAAAAAATACTAAATTGATAAAATCAACAAGAGCAACTTCAAATTGTGTTTAAACTACATACAATATTAAGAACACTGCGAAAATGTTGCACTTAGAACTTGAAATTGAACTTAGATAGTTTTAATTTGATATAACATGTACGTTATATTCTTTTGGTAATAAAAATATTTCACTAGTTTAGAATAAAATTGGCAATATGATATGTATTGCCCTTCTACGCCCACTTGTGCCATATTCTTTGCAAACCTTTGCAAAGCAGCATTGATGGCACTTATTCTACATTCAGTTTAAATATATATGAGGCAATGTTCCTCATAAATATGATTATATTCTTCAACGAAAAATAGATTCAAAACGTTCACACAACACAATGAAGACAAGGTAATGTAACATTTGACATTTGATACGCAGCTTGTGGTAATCATCATCCTTTCAATATTTATATATCCAGAAGAAAAAGAAGAATCCCCTGGAAAAATATGTATTAAAATAAATTTTATGAACCAATTGCTGTATTGATTTGACAAGATGTTCTTTGAAGGTTTGTAGACATGATAATCACTAAAATATTCTATTCTCTAAAGCTACGCTGTTACAATAAAAATGGCGTAAACATTATCCTAAAAAAACGCTCAAGAAAAATCCCAAACCTTTTGCCATTAACAAACAGATTAAGGACTTATAAACCAATAACACCTGTTATCCCATGTCCCTCCTACATCGTAAGGACGAAATACGAAACAAGCGAAAAAAAACACAAAAAATAGTGATAACCAATACTGAAAATAAAACATTTTATTTATTTCCCCCCTCTGACTTTTTGAAAAATTTGAAGGGGGGGGGGGGTGACAAAAGTAAAATTTCAAATTTGTTCCGGCCTAACATCACCAAGTCGTTATTTGAGCGGAAAAAATGGCTAAAGTAGTTGCAGTAACATGCTCTTTCGTGTTATTAAATAAAAATAAGGTTTCATTGAACATTTAAAAACCCTATTGGGGAAATCGTTTAATTAATATATCTTAATTATATTTCATTCTCAAGTTTAAGTAGTATAAAATTCAGGAATAATATTCAATTAGGCTTCCGCTTTTTCAAAACCGAATTGCCGGCCGTTTCGCTTGACCCCTGCCATCAGATTTGGTATCTTTCCTTTTCTTTTTGCTGTATGAAACCCCTGTTGACGTAGGTTTCGTCGCTCAATTGAATAAAATTAGTTTACGTTTTATATTCGGCATAATGTACATTCCATTGCTAGGCAAAAATGTCCGAGTCTTGTCATGAGAATGCAGACATATATTCTATTTGAGCAATGTTTGCTGCTTCAGACACTTTAGTATTGTTCAGATAAACATACAGTATTCGTAAGAACCACTAGGGCAAATGAAACGGACTGGCGTTCTTAATTTCCAAATGATGTTTATTTTGACAATGATTTTTTTAAGATTCAAACACCTTTAGGGAGCATAACTTAACATTTTTATGAACAGCGTTTGTGTACGTGTCATTTTGCCTTAGGCTTAGAACAAGGTTTGGAAATTATTTGACGGAAACTTTTTTGGCTACCATGTGGTCGGTGTTCAGACAGACTGAACCAAGTGTTTTTTTAATGGTTTAAGGCTGGTTTGCTACTGATAAGAAAAGGAATCGCCTATCTCGATGCGTGGAAAATTTCTTCCAAGAAATGGTCAAGAAAATCACATTTTTCGGATCGCAGTACGCAGTTGAGAAGAAATGTCACTTCAAAGGGGGCTCTCTGTAGGAAATTTCTTGATCCATTCAGTCAAGGAATTTCTTTACTTTTCTTGAGCGAAACAGCTTACTTAGCTTTAAGAAAAACATACGCCAGGCATCCAGAAAAGCAATATATTTGCATTATTTGTTGTTATTACGGAACTTATCTGTTTGACGATTCACCTGTATCAAATTAACATTGGAAAAAAATTGACGAAGTATACAGCGTATCTTTTGAATGCCAGTCCGGTCCGTCTGGACACCAACCATATCTAAAACTAAAAATGTCTAGAACGAAGCATTGCTCACAGATTAATGTTTCTTTGTCCTGTAAATAATATTGATCTTCTTGAACTGCAGCAAAAGCTAATCGTAATTTACCGATTCTTCTCGTATTAGGTGAAACATCGGGCCAAAGCGAGCCGCTGCTCAGCTCGCTGGACGACGAAAGCTCCAGCATCGTGATGAACCAGAGCTTCGAAGACGGAGACGATGAGAACATTACCGTAATTAATGGACCAGACACGCCGCTGTTAATAAGCTACCAGGTAAGACTAATTAAAACGATGTTTGCTTTGTAATATTAGACACACTGGGAGATGGTCGAGGAAAAAGATATTTTATGCTCCAAAAAAACGTTTGATAGTAACAAATATCTACAACGTTGTATAAATCTTGTTAACTCCTTCCCAAGTTTATCTATCACGTGTACGTCACTCAAGACGCGGCACTTCCTTCGCGTGTACAATCAAATATTTCAAAATAATCCCAACCGGTTCAAAAATAATTTCCCCTGCTAAAAATACGCGCGAATCGTATACATGGGGGGTTATTAATAGATGCCAGTGCAGAGTAATAGCTATCGCTTTCTCGTAAACCGCAGGGCAACCGTGATGAAAATGCACACAAAACACCAAAGGAAGTTGTAGGTCATGTCACGTAGCAGAAGCAAAGCAGGCGGAGCTTGGCCGGGGGGTACAGAGCAGTAGGCCATTGAGCAACGCCTTCTGACATGGGCGTAGTGGAAAGATGGTATTCAGCATTCTTTAAAAAAATATTCTTGTCCAAAAAAGTTAAAATTGTGCCTGATTAAAAAAGTGGTTCAGAGAGCTATGAAATGGATGAAATAATGGTAATGAAGTAGGCAGCTCTCCCTCCTCCCTGATGAAAATCTTGGCTACGCCCATGCCTGTTGATGTGAGTCGGAGTCCGCTGTGTATACAAAAACATGTTGCCTTCCCTTCCGTCGGATGATACGCTATGCTGAGTGACGTCACTTATGGGGAGTTCTATTTGGGTCTATTATTTCTAGCGGCAGTGTTGCCAGCACAATTACCTACTTTATCGTAGTCTGTCAACCATTGCGTACAGTATGGAAATAAACGTTGTTTCTGGAATATCCAAACAAATCCAAAGAACAAATATTCCAAGATATTGTTGATATCTTACATCACTTCTGAAGTGCCGCCAGCTAGGAAGCATGTTTGTTGGTGCTCTATTACCCACTGCCACACCAGCCTCAGTCATCTGCATCCGTCACTCGGATGTATCAAAATGCAAATGAAAGGGAAATTGAACTTTTAGGTGGCTGTAACTTACATCGTAACGTGACGTGAGGAAACGACCGTGGACCGTTTAGTGTACCACCATCTTTTACCTTACCATCACAAACAGCTTCATAGTGGTGGTAATAAACGGTGGTACATGTTGTTGCTACATAAAACATGAGCCAGCTAATAATGCCAATAGCTATGCGCGGGACCATACCGTTCGATGGGCAGGAATTTGAATTTTTAATGAGGCCCTGTTTATTCACAAGTTATGGACACATGCAACTCCAATACCCCATTATAATTGGATAATAGTTAGTTGGACATTTAGGGAACTTCCGATGAGTGTTTGAACAAGATCCGATAAAATCAGCTTATTAGCATGAGTGGTTTATTGATAGGAAATCTAAACAACACAGCAGACGTGAATGACCGTTGTGGCTAAAACGAGTACCTATAATTGAATAAAAAGCCCGTCAAACGTGGTTATTCATGAAAAATGGGTATGGTAAATTTTCGGTCTGATGGAAACGTTAAATGTAAATTCAAAACCACATAACTTGAGTCATCACATGATAAGGCGACCATATAGTCGGATCAAGCTAGTGTCCTCACTGCACTTATTCAGCAAGAGATGATGAAGAAGTGCGGCGAAGACACCAAACCAATCCAATTCTCAAAACACACCAAGCCGTTCCCATAGGGGACGTTAGCCACAAGGAAGGACGTTTCAAGTAATACTGTTTCATATGGTATGCCCTCTTCAACATTTAATCCAATATCTCTCGCCGTTCCCTTACGGTACCTATCCATCTAGTATTCATTGCTTTCTTCTCCATGCTCCCTCTTACTTCGAGCAAAATAGACCGATATGCCGATAAACAAATTCAAAATATCATTGTATACAGTTAACTCTCCCTTACTCGATATTCCGTATCTCGATATCGAGTTAGAGAACCATAGTAAAAGTTGGTTTTCATGGCTAACTCGATGGTCCCTTGGAACGCAGTTGCACTGCTTTTGTGTTCTGTAATTCGATACCTCCCTAACTCGATGGTACCTTCAATATCGAGTAAAGGAGAGATTACTGTATTATGAATTCGATTTGAATTTGAATTTGGGTCCTAAAAACCCTAGCCACGCCACTGTCTTTAAAACCAGATCAACAACGACATGGATTTCCAAACTATGGGAGTTTTTTGAGAACTTGTGAAAAAATGGTTCCAAAATATCGAGAAACAAAAAAGATATTAAGGATTGAATACGGTAAAAAATGAAGCTGCCGGTAGAGGGGTTGAAAAACTGGATCGAAAAAGAAGTGATTATAAATCAAGCGTAATGTGAACAGATAACTTTTTGTCTTTAGTCCATCTTTCAAGGTGTTTTCTTTGCTTTTAAAAAGAGCCGTCTATTGAATCTTTTCGAGAAAAATATAGAGATGATCAAAACACGGTTCTTTGTTGTGTTACATGGTGCGGAAATCTGTGGTGGGACTGATATGCGGTTACATTTCATTATGGGACAATTTGACTTGTGGCTTTTTTCCTACTTTTTTTTCGAACAAATGATATTGACTCATTAGTGCAGCTGAAAGAGTATTGGAAGATGTTTAGAAAATTGATTTCACTCAATTTTGACGACAATGCGGATAGGACTCACTTGCGATTCACGACAGTACAGTAGCTGTTATGACATGTGAGTTTTTAATATGGCATAACGTTTTGAATAGCTTTAGTTTAAAAATGATAGTAAATTATATAAATATTGTTAAAGTAAATGGAAAAAGATATTCTTATCAGGGAAATTTGATACTATATTAGTTTATTTGAAAAATTAATATACACATTAGGACACCTTCAACTGACCTACTTGGCGAGTTGCATAATTCTTGTAACTCGCCATACGAATTGAAACTCTGCTGAATATGCCCTAATGTGTTTATTATAGATTTCAAAAGATATTTGAAAATCTTCTCGAGCTAGAAATTTGACTGTTAATTTATTAAATTTCAATAGGAGTTTTCAAAATTCTCGTGGCAGTTCTAGAAATTTAGTAGGATATCTTGAAATGTGGTTAGAGTGTCCATCCCGGGACGAAAAATCCCGGGATACGAGAAATTTCGGAATTTTCCGTTTTCCGGTATATAACGACTACGTTTTGACGTGCCATGATAATCCCGGGATTCTCGAAGTGTACGTTAAATTAATGAAATTCACTTCTCGCGTTCAGTATCATAAGGGCGTATCTGCAGTTTTGGCAGGAAACAAGATTTTGTAATGTTAGAACTCTATAAGTCTAAAATTATAAACCTACCAAAAACTATAACTAAAAACATTCTAGCAATACCTACTATATTTTCAAAAAAAAAAAATCGACGTAACTACGTAAATACAATTGAAGAAAAAATATACATTTGGCGTAACTTATGAGGCATCTTCCCTCGAAGTTACGCCAACTGTGATACTGCTCCGTGTTTACAAAACGTCCTCCAGCAAATATTCGCTCCGTGTTCTGTCATCGTTTTATACACGATGTGGTGTAGTTGTACGAGTTCAATATTTGCGAGGATGTAGTAAAGCTTACACCTGTGTAAATGTAGATAGAATTCACTGCGGCTGTAGGTGAGTAATGTTAAAAATCATGCCAAACATTTTTCATTCGGTTTGTGTTAACATCATTGAATACAGCACAGCGAGATCCCGCACAAACGCCTCACACGATGTTGTAGGAACAGAAAAGGACTGTTCGGAACCAGTGCACAATAATTCGTAATAAATAGTTTGAATTCTGGTTGTAAATTGACAAGATTTTTCTGTATCTTCGCTGTAAACTGTACATGAACACTGCAATGGTATTAATAGAGACAGTTTTGTTTCAATAATTGTGAATATATACAAACGTCACTTAGTTAAGAAGCTGGTTCTATTTCAGTAGATATGTAATAGTAACAGAAGTTTTTAGAGACTCTCAGAGTCCTTTTGGTTTTATCAAAAACTAATGACATTGTTTCTTGGCGTTACTTTTTTAATGCGACATACCGACGTAACTACAATTTATTTCATTATCAAGCATATTTTACGCGTTCTTCATATGGCAACGGATACTCAAATGCCGTGATAGTATTAATGTATTTTACTGATAAATATACTTCAAAACACAATCTTTTGTTGGTTTGTTGAAAACTTCGATGTCAATTTTTAAGTTTTCTTTAAATATGTAGTTACGCCCTTATGATACCGAACCCGAGACATAATATTGATGCGAAACAATAATCTTTTTTTTTCAAACTAACAAAGCTTAAGCAGCCGATAAAATAAAAAAATAAAAAGAATAGAACGATAATTCACACACTTAGATTTTTTCTCGAGCTCGGCTGTGCGAATCTATTAAGCAAGACTCAGCTAACACATTTTCCGGTTGCTTAGCAACGAAACGTGATTTACTGATACTCGGCTTTTGTTTCCTGAAATCCCAGTAAATTTGTTTGCCGACTACTCAGCTGTGCGGATCTCGGTTGAAATTATCAGTTAAAAAATCTAAATTGAGTGTGCAAGAAAAGACCTGTAAGTAAAATATATTTTTATTTATCTTGTTGCAAAGGTGAAATCTACACTGTTACTGCATTAGGGCCTAACTGACATAAATGATTTCTCTTCATCGATCCTCTCTTTCGCTAATGACTTCGCTAAATAAGATACATTTGTAATAATTCTTTCAATACAGCAAGATATAGTGAATCTTCATCCTACAGCACAAAAATATGTTACGAAATGATAATAAGGTTTTCGCAATAACGCAAAGAGAGCAACGATGAGGAGAAATCGATGAATGTAGATAAGCCCTTACGAAAAAAACAATACTGAAATATGTATTTTGTTTCTCTTTAATATTATGTGTTCTCATAAGTATTGGTGATCTAACGCAAAGCTAAAATGCGAAGATGGCGCTGTCCTAGAATGGTGATTAGCGCATCCTAGTCGAAATGACTTGTGATAACTTTGGAAGAAAAATCACCACAATCATTTTACTGGTAAGAAGTTGGCAATTCAAAGCACATAGAAGCGTAAATATGCATTCTAAGTTGCAAAACTTTCACGACATAACCTCACATTTGATCGTCAATAGGCTGCCAATCTGAAAGTAAACTTAAACTTCTGTCGGTAATTTTCAGTAACTCTAAGCATGATCAACTACAATACCTT
Organism: Aedes aegypti; assembly: GCF_002204515.2. Lineage (NCBI taxonomy): Eukaryota > Metazoa > Arthropoda > Insecta > Diptera > Culicidae > Aedes > Aedes aegypti. The sequence goes on along the minus strand of NC_035108.1, from coordinate 26,895,745 downwards.
CAATGATATTAACATGTTTGTTTTGTTCTTCAAAGTTTCGATGGCTTTTGAAATGTCCGAAGGAAATAATTGTTCTAGTATTGTGATTTAAATGTCAACCATACAAATTAAATTGATATAAGGTACCGTGGGGTAAGTGGATACAGAAAAATCAATAGTCAACTTCATTATTATGTACAGCTTACGTGAATAATGTAATTCAAACTTTTTTCTGTGGATAACAAATTATGGACTAATATACTTCAAATCATCATTTATTTAGATTTTTCTGATTTTTTTGTCTCTCCATATAACGGAGCGGTGAAAGTATTGGTTAGGTTGCGAAAGTTGGAAATCTTACTTACGCCGTTTTGTTAATCCAGAAATTAAGCATTCTAAAAGTGAAAAATCGAGTTGGATAAGAGCGGAATGTGTAAAATATCGTCCGCAAAACACGTAGGATCGATAAGTAAATTTTCCTACTTTCCGACTTGAGACTGTTTGAATAAGTTTTCGAGATTTAAGGGTTCAGTCACAATTTTCATAACGCTGTAGGGGGTTCTAAAAATGTTACAGCTCATACAAAATTCAAAAAAAATTCATGCAAAATGCAATACAAGGGGGTGGGTGGGTGTCAAAAATAGTAATTTTCAGCGTTATGAAATTTGTGAACGAACCCTAAATTCTCCTGTGCAAAGTATCACGCATACTTCAACTTCTGTTTACCAATAATTCATTTTTTTTCGATCGGTGTCCAAAACATTAAAAATGGGGATGAGATTAGGTCAAGCAAGTACAATAGTGAACGAAATCACAAGTCCAATTTTTTGACGTTTTACGGTGCCGTGTTCACCGTGTATTTACTCTTTCTTAATACAGCATCGCTGAGGCATTAAACAACTCTACTTGTGGATTTCGTGCATTCAATAACAATGCATTACATTTTGAAAGCTTCTCAAGCCAGCAACTGATTTTCGTGTGCAGCAAAATTATCAAATGGATTTTTTTCAAGTGTTTTTTTTATTTATAAGTATTTTTAAATTACAGAAATATCTTGCAGGAGTACAAGAATGTTTTAGGATTCCGAAAATACCTGGATTATGACGTCATCAACTTGGAAAACTGCCTGAATTGAACGACTGCTGGAGTACGTCAGGAGTTAATCATCAATATTAACCTCTTTTTCCCGAACAGCCTAGATAGCCGCGTAGTGTCGGTAGCAATTGTTTCAATTGGCTAAGAATCAACTAAGCGCCATCCACAGTATTGAGCCCTTCCTGTATTACCCGGAGCAATGGTGCAGGTGACCATGTGTTTCTCCGAGATAATCGGCTTCCTTTCTGCAGTCTCTATCCTGAGGCTTAATAAGGGTGGGATTATGAATATGTCAACATTTAATTTAAATTATCACCTATATGGATTCGCATTATGCGTTTTACACAGTGCATTATGTGCACTTTCGCCTTTGGCGACTTTAAATAGATACCGATCTGGTTTTGTCGTTGCTGGTTTTTTACGTGCTGAGATTGCAAAAAGCTTTATCCTGCCTAGTTTGGGTAGTGGCTACGGTTAGGTTAGCTCAGATCAATCTTCAGCATAAAAGAACAGCAACGATCAATCTTTGCAGACTCATGCAAAATGGTGCAGTCCAAGTGGCGCTAGTTCAAGAACCCTACTTTCGTAGAGGGAACTGCTATCTAGGTAACCTTGTGGACCCAGTTTTTGCTACTTTCAGCAAACTTGAAATGGCAAACTCCATGCCCCGCACATGCGTGCTCGTTAATAAAGCAATCGTTGCTACACTCATTTCTGAGTTAACTACCAGAGATGTATGTGCTGTCATAATCGATGTTTCTGTTGGTGACCTCAACAGGAAATACGTCTATTGTTCGGTATATTTACCACTTCTTCCGATGAAGAAGTGTTAGAATGTTTATTCAATACACACTTCCCTGGATGTGTGGACATAGCATCTACGGGAGTGGATGGGATTTATCCTGTTCTGCTCCAAAAAGGATTTGAGTTTATCAAACATGTTTTGAAAAAGCTACTTGTAAGCAGTTTTGCTACCGAGTACATTCCCAGATCCTGGCGTGATATTACTGTAAAGTTAATCCCGAAAGAAGGACGTGCGTCGTATGAAGAAGCGAAGAGTTTTAGACTTTTTCTTCTGAAATGTCTGGAACGCATTATCGATCATCACATCCGTCATATTTATTTGGCAAACATGCCTCTTCATGTGAATCAACATGCTTACCAATCTGGAAAGTCTACTGTGACTCTTTTACACAAGGTTGTATACGATATCGAGAAAGCATTCGCTCAGAAGCAATCCTGCTTGGGTGTTCTCTTGGATATTGAGGGTGCCTTTGATAACGTGTTTTTCGATGCCATATTGGAAGCCGCACGAAACCATGGGCTACCTACAATGATTGCCAATTGGATTCATCAAATGCTCAAAAACCGACAACTCTTCTAGACATTGCGTCAAGCAGCGATTCGAAAATTGAGTGTTTGCGGATGCCCCCAAGGGGGAGTCATGTCACCACTTTTGTGGAATCTCGTAGCAGATACGCTATTGCGGTTTTCCAACTTATGGATTTGCCGACGACTATCTAGCTCTGATAGTTGGTATGTGCGTAAGTACCCTATTCGACCTGATGCAAAGCAGGGCTGTGCATTTTCGAAAGCATTATGTGAAACACGAAGGCTTGGCTGTGTCGTCTCGATGGTGACGAACAACTGCTTCGCTTCGTCCTTCGTTCCACACTCATTCGTTTCGTTGCCCGATTGAAATCAACGAACAAGAAAGGTGAAATGAAAGAGTAAGAATTTCGTTTCATTTAATTTCATTGAAATCCATCAAAATGTTTAAAATTAAATTTAACTATTTGTACAATAATGATGTGTGCAATTTGTTACGTAATGAAAAAAGATAGTGAAACTACACGGGTCATGACGTCGTTCATTAAATTAATCGGCTCCCAAAAACAAAGACTACCGATTGAAAGGCCAGCTCGCTGCGGTGACACTCTGATTTATGACGCGCGACGCACAAACAGCAAGATAGAAAGGAGAGACTACGCATGCTGTGATGAACGGAAAGGTTTGTCGGTTTGAAACGAAGCAGTAGTGTTTCAACTGAAAGGCAAGCTTGAGTCAGTCAGCTGGGGACTGAAAATGCTTTCAATGAAATGAAATTGTACGGCCCTGATGCAAAGTGCTCTTCAGGTAGTCGAGTCGCCAATATGGCCTTCCGGTTGACGCGAATAAAACATCTATTGTTCTTTTTACGGAAAGACGAAACCGCGATGGAATTCGACCTTTACGTCTTTTCGGCACTGAGATTAATGTAACTGATCAGGTCAAGTATGTCAGAGTCGTTCTAGATTCCAAAATTTCTTGGACACCTCACATTGATTTCAGAGTCAAAAAAGCTTGCATGGCCTACGGTCAATGCCGGCGAACTTTTGGTAAAACTTGGGGCCTCAAACCCAAGTATATCAATTGGATTTACACAACAGTTGTTCCATATTGGCATATAGATGTCTTGTGTGGTGGCAAAATGGCGAAGTGAGAACAATCCAATCAAAATTGGGCCATCTCCAAAGGATGTGCTTGATGGCGATGTCTGGTGCGTTCTCTACGACTCCCACAGCAGCGCTTGAAGCCATTTTCGACGTTGCGCTACTACACATATATCTTAAGCCAGAAGCACTTTCTTGCTCTTACCGTTTAAGGGTACCGGATCTACTGGAGAAAAATCCAGTGAATCGTAGATCTACACACACTTCGTTGTTTCCACTTTTAGTAAATTGGGACAAAATTGTCCTTGCTCCAAGTGATCTCACAATTGCTTGTAACTTGCCGTACAGGACATTTACCACACAATTCCCTTCACGGGAAGAGTGGACGTCTGGCTATTTGGAAAGAAGTATATCAAACAATGTAGTATGTTACACTGATGGCTCCCTTCTTGAAGGTAAAGCTGGTGCAGGAATATATTCTCGTGAGCTGAGGCTGCATCAGTTTTACTCACTTGGTAGAAACTGCACCGTTTTTCAGGCGGAAATGTTTGCTCTTATGTGTGGAGTGCAATCAGCACTTCAACAGCGCGTAATGGGTAAAGTCATATACTTCTGTTCAGATAGTCAGGCTGCTATAAAAGCTCTCGCTTCGGCCAACTCAAGGTCGAAGCTTGTTATCGCATGTCGAACTCAAATTGAGGAACTGAATTCAGCCAACTCTGTAAACCCTTTATGGGTACCAGGCCATTCATCGCTGGAAATGAATTGGCTGATGAGCTAGCTCGCGATGGAGCATCGCATGACTTCATTGGCCCTGAGCCAGCTATTCCAATTTCGAATTGCTGGGTGAAGCTTCAGATAAACTCTAGGGCGGCAACTCAGCACAAGCAATATTGGAATTGTTTGGAGTCATGTCGTCAAACAAAATTGTACATTACAGAATGGCACATAGCAGAATTGCAGTCTCTTGGTCAGAGCGTTGACAGGCCACTGCCGACTCAACTATCACATGGCAAATATTCAGCGATTCCAATTACTTGGTTAACACTTATTAAGTGAAACTGAATTCAGAAGCCTGAACCTTCAAGACATTCTGTTATTCTTAACCCGATGTGTTAGTGAGCTATAGGCTCTCTCTACGCTCATGCGTTTTGCAGTGCCCTTTTTAAGGCGCTGTTCGAACCCAATTTGGTATAGAGCTACATGCCCTCATTTCGCTTATGCGATCTTCCTTCTTCAAGGGACCCTACTCCTATTTCCTTCCATCTTCCCCTTTGTTCTCTTCTCCCATCGGGTAGATGATGAAATAGGCTCAAATATGGCGATGGTACAAATCTCCCAACTGGTGGGGAACGTGCCTTTGAAGCCGGCCTTCTGATACCTGATTAAATGCAAAAATCTTCTATAGACTCTCTTTACCTTTGAGTCGCATGACCACTATAGCCATCATATAGATAAAATCCCACAGTTGTCTGTCTGTCAGTAACGCTTGAAATATTTCATCGAAAACTTAAATTGAAAGCTACAACAGAAATTTAAGAGCACTACAACAGTCAGTTTGAATGTTAGAACACTACATCTTTAAATTGTAAAGCACTACAACAGCTATTTAATAGTATATTCTGGAATTTTTCATTCTTTCCAATGTTTAAAATATTCTCGACTTTTTATCTTTGTCGTTTTCGTTGTTAGAAACTTGGCCGGCTATCAAAACGTGAACGAACCAATTTCAAGCAAACTGTAGATTCGTCAAACTTTAAGCGGGTTGGGATTAAATATGTGATTCAGAAAGGGTTCACATTCGAAATCGACATATGCAACAGCTAGATCAGGCCTGCCAACGTTCGGCCCGCTGTGGGTTCGAAGATTCTTCTCATATTTGGCTTGTTGGGTTTTCTACCAATACGAAGTTAGAACATACTTAGACTAACCGTTTTTCGAGATTTCTTGGCGTATTTTCGGTCCTCGGGTTTCTTAATAAAACAATTGTTTTGATTAAAGCCGACGTTTCGAGCATTTATTTGCTCATCTTCAGGGCAAAATCGTTAATTGCTTTTAAGTCAAGTGGATTTGAACAAACATGGAACGAACGGCTAACAACATTACAACATTACAACAGCTTTCACCCGAGCACATCTAAACAGTTCGTTCGTTCCATGTTTGTTCAAATCCACAAACTTTAAAAGTAATAACTTTAAGAATCAATACAAGGATTGATAGATACTAGTTAGATCCGTCTGATCGGTCCAACCGCTGTATGGTAAAAGAGAACGTTCTCACTGAACGTGGAATGAAGTAGCATTTAGCCATAAAAGTGTTATTTAGTACATGACGGTTGGTACCTCATTTATAGTAAGGCGAGGGACACGATTCTTGTAAAATCCTGAAAATTCCAACCAAGATTTTCGTAAAAGCTTGTTAAGGTTTTTAAAACGTTCTGGGTGATTCTGATAATACTGAATCGGGTTCTGAAAGAATTCGTAGTATGATTTTTATAAAATCCTGGGCATTATTCTCACAGGGCACAGTGCGTTGAATGTATGGAGTTGCGGGACAAAAATCAAAACTGGAATATCAAGCCATTTGTGCACCTTGATATGGAAGGGAAAGTTGTTTCTGGTCAGAACTAAAAGTTGCATAAATGATATATAATATACGCATAATTGCAAAACTGTCCCAAGCGCCAATTCCATTATTTTCCAAGGAAAACTACGTAATTTGTACTTTTTTGTTCATGATGATGCAAGAAGTTATTTGCAACTACTTCTCTTCTCACTCGTAACTGCAAAAGTGACTTATACGCCTTTATGCAAAAAAATTGCATTTTCCGTATTTTTTCAGTTTTTAACATAAAATTGGAATAAAGCTTGGAACTACAGTTAAAATAGATTATTTTAAGCATAAACTTGCTTTGGTATAATATCTGGTTGAGCCGAGACCTCTAAGCGTTGCAAGATTTTCGGATTTTTTATCACAACCAACTCATTTTCATACTTGTTTCTGGTTAAGGAGTATACATAAAATAGTCAAAAATCTCGAAGAGTTGCAGGGAGTTGCCACTGTATCTTCCAGACCTCTTAGAGATTACTCTAAGAAACCTGTCTGTGAGTGATTTACGCTGGAACTCGGTGGAACTTTTTTGACGTTAACTACGTCTCACGGCAATATACTGGGTGTCAATTGAAAATCTAAAATAATGCGACCGTCACGAAATTATGTAAGATTTTGAATACTATTAACTTAGCCATTTATCGGTAGATTTTCAATATTTTCCCACCAATTGGTCGGAAATGTATACAACATTTTACTCAAATGGAGAAAATTTTCGATTTTTTACGATAGACTGTCGAAAATTGGGAAAATGTCGACCCGTTTCTTACGCAACCAAACCCACGATTCTTTTGGGTTGGCAAGTGCACTATAACAGCAGACCGATTCCTGCTTCTTTGCGCATTCTTCTTTTGACGTTAACTACGTCTTACGGCAATGTACTGGGTGTCAATTGAAAATCTAAAATGTTGCGACCGTCATGATATGATGTAAGATTTCTAACTATAGGAAGGCTGCAACTATGACAATCGACTAAAATTCAAATGCAGAAAATCAATTGGCGTAGTTAACGTCATGCGGTCGTGTCTTGTACACAACCCCCTCTGATTTTTAAATCGATAATCACAGTTACATGTTAGTATTTCATAAGTTTGATTTCATAGCCAACTCATCCTGCCGATTTCTCATATTCAAAGTCAAAATTGGTGTGCTTATCCCATCAAATATACTTTACCATCCTTCAGCCAAGTTCTATTTTAGATTATGATTAAATACATTGGTTTCAACAGTCTCCGTACTAGTTGAAAAGAATGCTGAAAACATGCGACAAAATTTAGTTTTTCAGCTACTCCGACAACTGTCACTTTCGGCGCTTGTTGTAAGAGTTTTAGTGCTTTGTAAAGCTTATAAATACTTGTTTCAATAACGGGTGCTATCTATAAACAATTGTGGATACTTATTATCGTCGAATAAAATAACTTGAAATTTGATTTTTGTCTATCGAGCAACGCACTGTGCACGGTTTTAAATTTCAGGAGTAGATTCTTCAAAGTATGCTAGCATAGATATTTTCATAATTTGAAAAGGGACTTTTACAATATCTAGCAGGAAGTTTTATCTGTTCTTCGAATTCTCCAAATGAAATTTGCTTCATTCACTGATTTTTGTCAGATTTCATGAACTTCGTTTATTGCCTTTGTCCGATTTCATGCAAATATTTGAGCATTCAAAAATGTGGCCCGCCACACATATTTTTTGTGCTGATATTTTTGTTTGCTGAAAACGTTGATGACGATTTTTACGGTTTCTTCGTGTCTGCAGTTACGCCCTCATGAAACTGAACGCGAGACATAATATTAATGCAAAACAATGACATTTTTCCTCAGTCTAATAAAGCTTCAGTTGTCGATAACAAGGAAAAAAGGATCAGTGCGCATCGTACCTTCGTGCTGTGCGTACACGAATTCTCTCTGCTCTTGGAAGTTTTCTTAAAAACTACCTAAAGCAATAAAACAGTACTTTTCAGTGCTAAAATTAAAAACGGTACTTTTCAGTGCTACTAAAACAGTACTTTTCAGTACTATTTTTTCTACTATTGATCCCTTTACGATCCTTGTTTGGACCCGTGCCTTCGATTTTTCTTTGGCGTTGCGCGAAAGCTAGCGGTGGTAATCCTTCTTGGACACCGTCTAGGGAAAAAACCTCTCGAAGGTCACGTCTCTCTCTTTTATTAACTAAACATGGTATCAACAACTAACAAAAGGAAGGGTGAATCTCTGAATTCACTACTTCCTTCCAAAAAAGTGGGTTTTAAAACTGTCACTACACGTGGCAAGAATGGAAGAAAGGACGCTTCCCCGGAATGCGAACTTTCTTCCAAGGGTGAAATGAATAATTGTATCGAAATGAGCAATCAGTTCGATGCTCTAGACAAATTTTCCGGACGCCAAATCGAAGCAGCCTCTAGCCCAGGCTCTTTGATTCAAGTGAGGAAGCAAAGAGTGCCGCCTATCGTGGTCAGTTGTTCCGAATTTGGAGGATTTAGGCAGGAGATCTTGAACTCCATTAGGGGAATCAAGGTTTCCTTCCAAATCGCAAAGAAAGGAGACTGTCGCGTTTTGCCGGAAACTATTAAAGATCGTGAACTTCTTCTCAGACATCTTGAAGAGAAGAAGCACAAATTTTTTACTTATGACGACAAAACTGAACGTTTGTTCAAAGTTGTCTTGAAAGGTCTCTCAAGTGACTATAAATCACCTGAAGAGATCAAAAATGGAATAAATGATTTACTTGGATTTTCCCCAGTCCAAGTAATCATTATGAAAAAGAGAACTCAATCTGGCATTGTTCGGAAAGGGCTTTCTCAAGAATTTTATTTAGTTCACTTTAACAAAAAAGAACTAAATAATATTAAAGCTTTGGAAAAAGCAAAACTTATGTTCGATGTCCGTGTGACATGGGAACATTTCCAGAAACCTGGAGGAAATTACCAGAACCCCACTCAGTGCCGTCGGTGTCAAAAGTGGGGTCATGGTACAAAAAATTGTCGCATGGATGCTAAATGCATGATTTGCGGAGGTTCTTCTCACGCTAAGGACGACTGTCCAGTGAAGGAAGATACCACCAAATTCATATGCTGTAATTGCGGGGCTAACCATAAGTCCAATTTTTGGAATTGTCCTTCACGCAAAAGGGTCATTGAGGCTCGTGCCAGGCAGATGAAAGATAATATCCGTTACGATAACGGTCGTTTCCGGAATTTGCCTGGTAGAGTATCGAACAATGCTCATTTTTCAGTTAACGATCGCTTGATCATGAATCATACCCATCAGGAAGATCATAATCATGCTCATTCACAAACAAATTTTAATCCGTCGGGTAGCCGTTCGAATCTTTCAATTTCGAATGTATCTACCCACGGTAAATCCTTTGCCGATATCGTAGCAGGAAATTCGAACTCCTCCCCTGTTCGATCCATGGGTACCCATTCTACTTGTTTCAAATCAAATGGAAAAAAACCCTACCGCCACAGGTAATTCCGCTTCTTCGTCTACCGGAAATTCCAATGGGAAATCACATGACATGTCTGCCTCTGATTTTAATTTTCTAACTGAACAATTGAATCTAATGATTGATGCAATGTTCAAAGCCACCACTATGACTGAAGCAGTCCAAGTAGGTGTAAAATTTACAAATCAAATTGTTATTGGATTACGTTTTTCTAATGGATCCAAATAATAATTTAAATATTTTAAATTGGAATGCTCGTTCTCTGAATGGTAAAGAGGACGAGCTGTTTAATTTTCTTACGGTTAATAACGTGCATATAGCAGTTATTACCGAAACGTATTTAAAACCTGGATCTAAACTCAAAAGAGATCCTAACTTTTTTGTTTATCGTAATGATCGACTTGATGGGGCATGTGGGGGAGTTGCAATCATCATTCATAGGCGAATAAAACATCAACTGTTTTCATCATTTGAAACTTTAGGTGTTTCTGTTGAAACACAGTTTGGTAAATATACTTTCATAGCTGCCTATTTGCCTTTTCAATGCTCTGGGCAGCAAGTTAATTTGCTCCAAACTGACTTGCGAAAATTGACTCGCAATAAGTCAAAATTTTTTGTCATTGGTGACTTTAATGCCAAACATCGGTCATGGAATAATTCTCAAAGTAATTCCAACGGCAGAATTTTATTTGATGAGTGCTCTTCAGGATATTTCTCAATTCAATACACTGATAGCCCCACATGTTTTTCCTCTTCTAGAAATCCATCTACGATTGATTTGGTCTTAACCGACTCTAGTCATCTTTGTAGCCAACTAATTACTCATGCTGATTTTGATTCTGATCATGTCCCTGTTACATTTCAAATATCCCAAGAAGCGATTCTAAATCCTATCAGCTCCACTTTCAATTATTTACGAGCCGACTGGAATATATATAAAACGTATGTTGACTCTAATCTTGATGTTAACATATCTTTAGAAACTAAACGTGATATTGACAATGCTCTTGAAACTTTAACAAATTCCATTGTTGAAGCCCGGAGCATTGCAATTCCAAAATGTGAAGTAAAATTTGAATCCGTGATTATAGACGATGATCTTAAACTCTTGATCCATCTTAAAAACGTGAGGAGAAGGCAATTTCAACGCACTCGCGATCCTGCAATGAAAATTATATGGCAGGATTTGCAAAAAGAAATCAAGAAACGTTTTGCTCAATTAAGAAACAAAAATTTTGAAAATAAAATTTCTATTATTACTAACTAATTACTAATTACTAACTAATTGCGAAAAAGCTCAAAAACTTGCTATGCAGTTTGAAAGTGCGCACAATTTTAATTTAGGACTTAATAGTCCAATTGAAAATGAAGTTACTCAGGAGTTCGAAAATATTCTCAATCAAGAGAACGTTTTCGAAAATGCCTGGGAGACTGATTTGGAAGAAGTGAGAACTATTATTAAAAAATTCAAAAATATGAAAGCTCCTGGCGATGATGGAATTTTCTACATCCTCATCAAGAAACTTCCAGAAAGTAGCTTATCATTTTTAGTTGATATATTTAACAAATGTTTTCAATTAGCATATTTTCCTGACAAATGGAAAAATGCTAAGGTTGTTCCAATTTTAAAACCAGACAAAAATCCTGCAGAAGCTTCTAGCTATCGTCCAATCAGTTTGCTTTCCTCCATCAGTAAACTTTTTGAAAAGGTTATTTTGAACAGAATGATGGCCCACATCAACGAAAATTCAATTTTTGCCAATGAACAGTTCGGATTCCGCCATGGACATTCGACCACTCATCAACTTTTGCGTGTAACAAATTTGATCCGTTCCAACAAATCTGAAGGCTATTCTACTGGTCTTGCTCTTCTAGACATAGAAAAAGCATTCGACAGTGTTTGGCATGAAGGTTTGATTGTAAAATTAAAAAACTTTAATTTTCCAACATACATTGTTAGAATAATTCAAAGTTATCTGTCAAATCGTACACTTCAGGTTAATTATCAGAACTCCAGATCTGAAAGACTTCCTGTAAGAGCTGGTGTTCCTCAAGGCAGCATTTTGGGACCAATATTATACAATATTTTCACATCTGACTTACCTGAGCTACCTCAGGGATGTCAAAAATCTTTGTTTGCGGATGACACAGGCCTCTCCGCCAAAGGACGAAGCCTGCGTGTCATCTGTAGTCGATTGCAAAAAAGTTTGGATATTTTTTCTTCATACTTGCAAAAATGGAAGATTTCCCCTAATGCTTCCAAAACTCAACTAATAATATTCCCACATAAACCAAAAGCTCTTTATTTGAAACCTTCAAGTAGACATGTTGTCACGATGAGAGGGGTTCCAATAAATTGGTCAGATGAAGTTAAGTATCTAGGGCTCATGCTAGATAAGAATTTAACTTTCAAAAATCACATTGAGGGCATTCAAGCCAAATGTAATAAATATGTAAAATGTCTCTATCCCCTTATTAATAGAAAATCAAAACTTTGTCTTAAGAACAAGCTTTTGATATTCAAACAAATTTTCAGGCCAGCCATGTTGTATGCTGTACCAATTTGGACTAGCTGTTGTAATACCAGGAAGAAAGCTCTGCAGAGAATTCAAAATAAAATTTTGAAAATGATTCTGAGGCTTCCTCCCTGGTATAGTACCAATGAGTTACATAGATTATCCAATGTTGGAACAAATGTCAAATACAATCATTAATAATTTCAGGCAAAAATCGTTACAATCTTCTATTGCCACGATTAATGCGTTATAAGTTTAGGTTAAGTTAGGTTAAGTATATTAAAAACGTTTTTTTTTCTATTATAAGCAGGTGAAATCAACTCAGCTGTAAAAAAACTGAACTGCTACGGCAAATGAAATGTAATATGTTATTAACAAAATGTTAATTAAATCTTAAATTTGTTTTACCAAATTAGGATGATAGTGTTGCCTTATAACACAGAACACCTAGACATAAGAAATGAATGTAATGTTTGAAATGATACTAAAAAAAAAAAAAAAAAAAAAAAAAAAAAAAAAAAAAAAAAAAAAAAAAAAAAAAAAAAAAAAAAAAAATTAAGGATAAATAGGAAATTATTTTTATGAAAAAAAACTAAACATATCAAACATGTCTTTTTTTCGGACTAGCAGACCAATATGCTCCAAGTGTTTTATGCTTACTCGCAGCATTTTATTGGAACCGTATGACGTCACTCATCTTCCCTTCAATGTTTAATTTGATTTCACACTACACTAATACAAGCATACAGTGACTATCTCCTCACCTCTTATAAATCACATTAGGGCGATTCAAAATTTAAACATGTTTTAAAATCCAATGTCTCATATATTTTTAGATTTTTTGGTGGTGATTTGAAGGTGGCCCAAAGACAATGAAGGTTTATATGGAAATTACTATGGAGAAATTTTGAGAAATATTCCAAACACGCTAGTACTGTAATGTAAGTACAAACTTATAACTTATCATCCCATAGTGAAAACTCATTCTACAAAACTTTCAAGTCAAATACAGTTAGCTCTCCCTTACCCGATAATCCGTATCTCGATATCGAGTCAGAGAACCATAGTAAAAGTTGGTTTTTATAGCTTACTCGTTGGTCCCATGGATCGCAGTTGCCCTGATTCTGTGTTTTCTAAGTCGCTGCCACCCTAATTGTCCCTTCAATATTTAATTATGAAGGGTTGATTGTAGCAACAGCAACACGTGATTTGTATTCAAGTTTATAGATTTTGAGTTATTTGTGCGGTGGTACTTAATGAATATGGCATGAAGAAATATACTAGTAAATTACCAATATGTGTATGAGAAAACAAACTTCAAAGTTTGAGCGCTGTTTTCTCAACGCATACTTGTTTCATGCGGCACGGTTATGCTTTTATAATAAGTATTGAAATCTCTGGATTCTCTCAAAATACCGTTGCGAAGCAGCATCTCTCCTGTTCTATTGTTAGAAGAACTAGAAGGCGAGACTACCCAAATTTTGCAAGCCATCATTTGTTCATCAACCAGTGTTGTTTTACAGTTCCTTATTGCCCTCAGCAACAACTACAAGAAATATGGACAAGTCTTTTTGAGTGGTTTTCCGCTCAAGCATCTTCCCGTGATCCTATTGTCGTAAGTGGTGTTGTTTCACACGTTGTTGTTGTTCGAAACAAAGCTCATTGCGGACAAATTGAGCAGGAGAATATAATTAGTTTTCATCAGGAAAGTTTTCCAGCAGACGCATAGTTGCGGCGGCACTTGGCCAAGGTATCGTTCAGTCACCTGTTTGCCATTCGAGTTCCGTTTCTCGACAAACTTAGGAAAGCATGTTCTTACAGATTGTAATCGGTAATCCGCAGCAAAAGTTTTACGACACATCTTTTTTTAGTAGTTTTCCGGATTGAGTTTCACTTCTGTCCGTGCCAGATCAAGCGACGTGTGTTTCGGAAAGATTGTGGAAGTTACGTTCTTGGGGCTGGTAGTACCTTTTTGAAAAAGTATCATTTCTGGAAGGTCGATTAAGGTTATCATTAGCGTAGATACAAAAGTTTGAGGGTTTCGTTGGCCATGAAAGTTTTCTTCAAAGAAAATATCGATATCCGTTTTGTCTAATGGACTTTTGATAGCTTAAGATTAGATATTCAATAAATTTGGATGACGCAATAAGAATATAATTCAATGATCTAGAAAGAAGACCACGCCATGGTAACCATGTTTTAAACATGCCAAGCTTGAACTGATACTAGAAACTGTTCATGGATCATTGAACAAAGTGTGATTTTTAAAATGCATTCCGCATGGTGGTTAACCTTCACAGTACCAACATGAAAAACTTGCAATAACCATGTAACTATAGTAAGTTGGTTTTCATGGCTACCTCGATGGTCCCTTGGATCGCATTTGCATTGATTTGGGTTCTATAACTCGATACCCTCCTAACTCGATGGTCCCTTCAATATAGAGTTATGCGTATATGTAATTAAGCATATTGAATGTACTTCTGTTAAAAGCAAAATCAAAACTTCTATTAGTCAGAAAGCTGAAAGGTGCAGTTACCTCCGGCAATAAACTTCATTAGTAATGCGTTCATTAACCGACGCCTAACTAGGACCGCCTCGTAACCATCGCAATTACACAGTGTAACAAATTCTAACATCGAAGCGATCCCTTACGAGTGCTTGCTTCAATTGGCGGCAAAACGACGTCCATCCGGTTCAAAGGCTTGTCTTTACGGAAAATTTATATTTGCTCTAACTCAACGGCATGGCACACTTGGATGGCGTGGTGCAGCGGAGACCCCTTCGCGTAAATGGACGTAAATATTGTCCTTTCTTTCCGAGTTCAAGCCAGACATAGGCCAAGCCCCATCTGTTTGGACGTTTGTTGTGTGGATAAACATCCATCTACTGGAAAAAACGCACAACAGCAATATCCAGCAATAACGGCTCCAATGCAATAAACACAGATTAACAGACGTAACACATAAATCCGGTTGAGATCGTTGTCATCGTTACGGGTAGTAGACAGGCCCCTACCATCTATTGCCTGTTGAAAAGCCTGTCGATGAACAGTGACAAGAACGCGACGTCTGTCTGTCGGTGCAATAATTGTGGGTGACACTAGTTTAATTAAATCAAACCAAACAAAAATCTGTCATCTCGGCGGCTATATTTGTTTTGTTTGGATTTTGCCCACGTGCCTTCTACCGATCACCCCGCTGAGGGAGAGAGAGATGCATCCGATAATTCCCCCATGAGGGATGTGATGAGTGAATCAAAATAAAGCTACACCTCGTCTCAGTGGCGCACAGTGGTCCAAGATTAAAAGCGAGTGGCAAAAATTCCACATTCCTAATATATTACTGTTTTGGTCAATGTTGATAATTGCATCGAAATGAGCATCAGTTGCATCTAATGCAGCCCACAGACGCTCAGTCTGTTTGACCAACATTGGCTCCGCCCCCAAGTTAGTCGAACAGATTTATGTGTTGCAACAACAACGTTTGACCGACTCTCAAGGTTCGTTGCAGCAGCACTATATTTCTTCACATGTTTTGAATGATTTCGGCAAGTCTAGTGAATAGGTGATTTTTATTTTTATTCAAATTGTGTGGCAGTGGGTGGGCATATTTCTTCGATTTAAGGGCAATAATCGAAGTGACGTAGAGCAGAACTTTCAAAATTAAGGTATCGCATGAAATAGAAATTGATGAGGAATTCCAGTTTTAATTCGCACGAAGAATTCCGGCAAAACTCTAAAATTAAATCCACCGGATGTTCTACCTGGGTTTCTACCAGGAATATTTACAATAATTTCTCTAGAAATTTATCCACAGTTTCAACCAGAAATTTCTCCGAGGAAAATTATTCTGGCATACCTTTAGGCGGCATTCTTCCAGATATTCCTTCAAAGTTTCTCTACTAATTGTTCAGGATTTCCCCCACTGATTCCTTTGAAGATCAATCCAAAAATACCTGAAGTGATTTCTGCAGTATTTTTTCAGAGCTTAGTCAAAGGTTGCTTAGTTCTAAGGACTCCATCATGCATTATTCAGGAATCACATTACGAATTCTTCCAGATATATATCAAGAAATTCATCACCAGAAATTCCCCCAAGGATTTTACCAGGACTTCTTTTAGGGCTTCCTCCTAGGACTCCTTCTTATATTCCAAAAAGAGTTGCCCCAGAAATTCCAAGAGGAATTCCTCCAGTGATTATTTATTGTACTTTTTCTACAGATTCCTTCAGGGATTTACCCAAAAACTTCCCAAGGGTTTTATAATGATTTCTTCAAGTATTCCACTAAAACATCTTCCAAAGATTTATTTAAAAATTCCTCTATCGAAACTTCAGGAATTTCTAAATTGATTCAATAAGATTGATTTTTTTCTTGCGATTCTACCAGAAATATCCACCAAAAATCCTACAGATATTTCTCGATGAATCCATCCAAAGAAATGAATACAAGAATTCCATAAAAAATCCATCTGGCATTGCTGCTTTCAAAAATCTTCTAGTGATTTTCCTTAGAATACCTTCAAAAAATCCTTCAGCGATTGATCCAATTATACTTGTAGGGATTACTCCAGGGAGTCCTACATGATTTTCGCTAGAAATTCCTTCAATAGTTCCTACAGAAATACTTGCCGAGATTTACTCCAGGAACTCCTACAGTTATTCTACCCAGATTTTCTCCAACAATTCATCATCCAGGGATTTCAACAGGAAGCTTTCAGGGATTCCACAAGAAATACTGCAAAAGAAAAGAAAGAAAGAAATCCTACACGGGATTACCCAGACATTCTTTTAGAAATTATGCTTGCAAATTTTTGAGAGGTTCCCCCTGGTTATTCTCAGAGGATTCTTCTAAGCAATCATCAATTAATTATTTTATAAATTCTTCTACGAGGCATTCGACCTGGGATGTATAAAAGAATTACTTCAAGAATCTACCAGAAATTTTTCCGAAGATTCCTAAAGGAATTAATTCATCAATTCATTCCAGTATTTCTTGAAGGATTTTTCCCAGGAATCCACAAAATATATCCTTAGAGAATCCTGTAGGATTGCTGTAAAAGTTTTTCCAGAGATATATTAAGGAATTTCTCCAGTGATTTTTTATGGGTGATTCCTCCAAGAATTTCATAATAAACTGTTCCATGAATTTTTCCAGAAATTTTCCAATAAATTCACTCCAGGGATTTAACCTGATGATATTCCTAGAAATGCATTGTTTAATCCTCTTCGTTATGGGATCATTGGAGATCATCTTGGCGGAACCCTTGGGGATTTTTCCAGAATGTTTTAGTTTCCTGAAAACCCCAAGAATCCCTGGAGACATTCCGCGAGAAACTCCTTGAGAAATTTCGGAATTAATCTCTTGAGTTATTCCGCTAATCAAATCCTTACGAGAAATTTCTGTTGAAATCCCAGGAAAAATTCCTGATAACCTTGTACATATTAATTTCTTAAAGAATTTCAGGAGGCATACATTGAATAATTTCGGGAGGACTCCCTTGAAGAACTCTCTAGAAATACCCCTGGAACGAAATTCTGGTAGAATCCCTTGAGAAATTCCGGAAGGAATCCGTAGAAAATAGTAAAAGCCTGATGGAACCAACAAAAACATAGAGAAATTTCTGAAGGAACCTTTTGAAAGAATTCCTGATAGAATCCCTGCCAAAACTTCTGATGGAACCCCAGAAAAATAATGAGGATTTTATAATGAAAGCTTAGAAGTATTTCAAAAGGAATCCATGGAAGAACTTCTGATGGAATCCCTGCAGCAACTCTTAATGAAAGCTATTGAAAGACTCCTGATGAAATCCCTAGAGAAACTCTTGGTAGAATCCCTGTAGGAATTACAGGTGGAATATCTGAAGGAACTCCTAAAAGAATTCCTAAAGAAACTTTTGATATTCTCAAAGGGACTTTTGATGAAACCATTGGAAGAACTTCTGATAAAATCTCTAGAAGGACTCCTAATGGAACCCCTAGAAAAACTCCTGATTTGATGCCTGGAGGAACTCCTAATGGAATCTCTGAAGGAACTCCTGGCGAGATTCCTTGAGGAATCCATGAAATAATCTCTAGATAAATTCCAAGTGCAATCTCCGAAGGAACTTTCTAGAATCCCTACACGGAGAACAAAATATAGTGTTCGTAATCATTTTTCCGGTCAATTTAACTATATTTTAAGGTTAATTTGGAGATAACTAAAAATATAGTTGAATTGACAGTATATTGTTAAACACAACCATACCATATAGTTGTTGACAACTATATTTTTGATTGAATTTACAAACGTCAAACGTCAAAATTTAACTTTATTTTAGTTGACTCAAAGTGAATTTTATTGAATTTACAATATTTTGCAATATTTACTCAGCATTTTGTTCTGCTTTATCAACATATCTGAAAAGATTCGGTGCTGCTTTATCGATCTAAAAAAACATTGCAAAAATGAAAACAAAGGGCTAGTCGACAAACTTGATATATGATCTCCTGCGTGAGAGGTGGTCATCTTAGCACCTACACTATTCCTTGCAAGTTAGAAGTAAGTAGATTTGTGAGCATGACTTGAAGTCTAGGGAGGTGAATGTTTCCGAATAGTGATAATTATCAAAATTATAATTGTTATAAGTACAAGTGGATAGCTCAATCAAAGAAGTGTGTGTATTTGATTTGACGTTAATTTAGTGTTGGCGTAAGTTAATTTTATTTCGAAACAACTATTTGTGTGTAAGTAAAAGTAATTGACAGGATTGTAATCTTAACATACAGAAATTCTTCTGCGTGTAGCGAAACTTCTGAAAAAAAACCTTGTAAGAATTCCGGGTGGAATTTTGCACATGTTTTTGGTATGATACAATAAATGTTTTCCATAGAAAAATTGATCATTTTGACTCAAGAATAACTTTTGAAAATGACCTATAATTTTTTGCATGCAACTTATTTGAAAAAATCTAACTACGAAACTGTTAATTTTAGATAAAAATGTTCTATGAAGAAGTTGTAGTGAACCATTTGGACTATAAGCAAAAAAATATACACTAAAAACATATTTTATGTACTTTCATAAAAAAAAAATCAAATTTAAGGTGAAGATGAACCGAAGCCAAACCTCAAAGTTTCAAGACCACAAATCTGGAGAACCGAAAACCCATTTGAGCTGAAAACTTAATCGATTGGTCACCACCAGCTACTGACCAATCGATTAGGTTTTCAGCTCAAACAGATGTTTGGGACAAAGTTTGATGATGGAGAAATTTTTAACAAAAAAGTTTTCTAAGAACAACTTTTGGTGGATTTTCAAAATTTTGGTTTTTTGTCAAATAAATACGTTCTGATGAGACAATAAGAATCTTGATATAATGGTGAACCATTATTATTAAAAGGATAATTTCTCTAGAAGTAGCCAATTTTTAATATGATATCTACTCTAATTTAAAATTTAAGTTTAATTTTTGAATGTTTCATGGAAAAACATATAATATTTTTTCAGTGTGTATTTTTTTCTTTTAGGCAAAACGGTTCACAACAACTTCTTCATACAACATTTTTCTTTAAAATGAACAGTTTCGGAGTTAGAATTTCCAAAATAAGTTGCATGCAAAAATTTATAGGCCATTTCAAAAGATATTCTCGAGTCAAAATGATCGTTTTTTCTATGGAAAACACTTATTGTATCATTCCATAAACATGTGCAAAATTTACTGCAAATCGAAGATGGGCAAGTTCTGTGACTTACCGATTTGACATGGAATTCGTCTATAGGAACTCCTGATGGAAACATTTGAGGAACTTTTGTTAAATTCCCTAGAAGAATTCCTGATGAAATTCCTATAGGAATTCCTGACTAAATCCCTGGAGGATTTCAGATAAGATTCCTGATAGAACTCTTGATAGAATCCTTATAGCTTTGGAGGCACTCCTGATATAATCTATGGAGGAATTCCAGGTGAAATCTCGAAGGAACTCTTGATGGAATCCTTGGAGAAACTTCTGATGAAATCCCCAGGAGAAATTTGATGGAAGCTCTAAAAGTACTTTTGATAGAATCCCTATAGGAGCTCCTGATGAAATCCCTGGAGGAACTCCTGATGGAATTCTTGGAGGAATTCCTATAGGTATTATTGAAAAAACTCCTGATGAAATCATTGGAGGAACATCTAATGAATCCCTTAGAAGAGTTCCTGATAGAATTTCTATAGGAACTCCTGGTCAAATCCCTGGAGTAATACCTGACAAGATTCCTGATAGAACTCCTGATAGAATTGCTAGAGCTATAGAAGAACTCCTGATGGAATCCTTGGAGGAAATCCTTAACATATTCTTGAAGGAACTCATGATGAAATCATTGGCGGAACTCGTGATGATTTCCCTAGAAAAACTCCAGATGAAATTCCTATAGGAACCTGATGGAACTCCCCCTGATATTCTTAGAGATATTCTTTATGATATACCTAGAAGAAATCCTGATGAAATTTCTCGAGAGACTCCTGAAATAATCTCTAGAGGAATTCCAGATAGAATCTCGTGAGGAATTTCAGGTGAAATCTCAAAAGGAACTCTTGATGGAATCCCTAGAAGAATTCCTGATGAAATCCCCAGAAGGACTCTGATGGCAGCCCTGAAGATAATCCTGATGGAATCCCTATAAGAACTCATGTTGGAATCACTGGAGGAACTCCCGATCGAATCCTTGAACGAACTCCTGATGAAATCTTTAGAAGAATTCCTGGAGGAATTCCAGGTGGAATCTCTGAAGGAACTCTCATGGAATTTCTGGAGAAACTTTTCATAAAATTGCTAGAGGAACTCCTGATGAAGTTCCCAGAAGAGTTTCAGGTGGTATCGCTGAAGGAACTCCTGATGGAATCCCTGGAGAAATTCCAGATGGAATCAGTGAAGTAACTCCTGATGGATTCCATAGAAGAACATCTGATGAAAACCCCATGATGGAATCCCTAGAGAAACTCTTAATGGAAACACTCTGGAAGAACCCTAAAAGGAATCCCCCCTGGATGAATTCTTGGTGAAATTCCTGATGGATTCCATGTAGGAATCCCTGGAGGAATTCCGTATTATGGAATCATTGGTAGAACTGCTGGTGTATTTGCTAAAGAAAAAGGTTAAGGTGACACATCTCGGAATCCAAACATGGCTGGCACAATTGCCGGCTACTCACGATTTCAAAGGCAATAATCTGCTGAAATGTGGGGCCTTCCTTAGCCGAGTGGTAAGAGTCCGCGGCTACAAAGCAAAGCCATTCTGAAGGTGTCTGGGTTTGAATCCCGGTCGGTTCAGGATCTTTTCGTAAAGGAAACTTTCTTGACTTCCCTGGGCATAGAGTATAATCGTACCTGCCACACGATATACGAATGCGAAATTGGAAATTTAGGCAAAGAAAGCTCTCAGTTAATAACTGTGGTAGTGCTCATAAGAACACTAAGCTGAGAAGCAGGCTCTGTCCCAGTGAGGACGTTAATGCCAAGAAGAAGATGAAGAATCTGTTGAAATAATAAACGTACAAAGTCAACCTTCTTATTATGAACTTTCTGCTAGTACACAAAGCTAAAATAGATATTGCACTGTAGTTTGATGCTTCTTTCGCGAGATCCGTGCCTTCAAAGTTTTGGTACATTATTGAATTTTGATTCCATGCTGTTTCACCTCAAAGATTGTGGGAAAACGCCAGTCGAATATATAGAAACAACTCAAAAGCGCACATTTGCTAGATCACCATGTCGTCGACGCTGTATAAATTCACGCATTTTGTCTTGCCACCCATCTGTATCTGCAGTTCATGGGACGTATAAGATGCAATTTGACATGCAGACGTCGAAGTTCGTGTAACATCCCTACAGACGGAACGATCAGTTCGTCAAACACTTGGATTTGCCCACCTGGGTTTGAGTAAAATCAAACAAGTTTGATTTTGGTCGACCGAATCGGCCATCGTCAAACATGTTTCACAAACTGTCAAATTTGTTCGTCAAGCAGCATCATACACGGTCAAACATAGCAACAACATGAGCACCTGGGGGCGGAGTCAATGTTAGTCAAACTTTCTGAGCGTCTGTGGGCTGCATAAGCCTAAAGAGACATGTAATTGCGTAAAGAGACGTGTTAATGGTTAGCACTCGGATTCAGTTTGGCTTTTTATTCCGTAGAAAGCTAACTAAATTGTTTACTTTCACAATCGCCAGATTTAATGGAACTAAATCTGAGAATTTTGCTAATAACACAGCGTAACAAAAATGACATTTTTGCGTGTCTCAAGGATCAAATTATGTGTCTCTAGTAGATTTGGGGTTGCTGAATCTGGTGCCATTCTCAGAAATGTTCCAGCACGTCACAATTTTTAGCTACAGGTCGCCAAAGTTGTATAAAACACTGGTTTTATTAATGTTTACATGAAATTAAAAGTACAATTTATCAAACTTTTTTGTAATCTAATCCACCAAACATGCAAAATAGAACTTGAACTTACATTTCAGACATAATTTGATTGAAATTGCGCGATTAAATTTCGATTAAATCGATTTTTTCAACATGCTTGCAGTCCCCATACAAAATTCTTCGTTTTTTCTATATGGCAAAATACAACAATTCTCTAAACCATCAAAAAATAACTTTTCCGTATCGAAAGTATTACAAACTTTAATGATAAGTATTGTTATACACATAAAGTTTGAATTCTGTGGCAAATTAAGCCAATATATTACCTTACAAGCTTGCAAACTTGCATGCAAGTTGGCTGAAATAGCAATTTTTTGCATTTTCAACAGACGATATCTCAAAAACTAGACGTGCTATGATATTTCTGAAAACGGAAATGGATTCAGCAACCCTTAATTAAGTGAATAGCGGTATTTTGGTGCTGGAGACAAAAACGTGTTCCGCAGTGTAAGCGATGTAAATTTACTTTGTACATGTTATGTTTTGAAAACTTGATGTTCTATTTTTTTTACTTTGACCCTTCTATCAAAAGATAAAACTGATCTAGATCCATTTTTTTTTCTTATCTATTTTTTTTAATATAGGCACTCCGTGCTCGTGGCCACTACTGTGCCGGATTCAGTTGATCTGTAGCTTCTTTATCGATACAGATCTATTTTCAACTTATCTATATTTACGATATTTACATCTAGTTTCACTCTCTCCTACTCTTTTACTCTCACACCAAGCAGGTAGGGGAGAGCTCTGCTATTAGTGAGGCTAGCTGCCTGCGGGGCCCAGATAGCCGTAGCGGTAAACGCGCAGCTATTCAGCAAGACCAAGCTGAGGGTCGTGGGTTCGAATCCCACCGGTCGAGGATCTTTTCGGGTTGGAAATTTTCTCGACTTCCCAGGGCATAGAGTATCTTCGTACCTGCCACACGATATACACATGCAAAAATGGTCATTGGCATAGTAAGCTCTCAGTGAATAACTGTGGAAGTGCTCATAAGAACACTAAGCTGAGAAGCAGGCTCTGTCCCAGTGGGGACGTAACGCCAGAAAGAAGAAGAAGAAGAAGCTGCCTGCGAAGGGGGTCAGTTTGTCTCAGTCACCATCTGATACTGACGGAGGATGGATGTGCTCCCCAAAGCACGGTCGTCCGTGAGGCGTCTTCTGGTGGCTGGACGGGTTTTTCGTGGAGGGGCTGGGAATCGAACCCATGACCTTCCGCTTATGAAGCGAAAGCGTAACCTCAAGGCTACAGACCCCCCTATTTTTTTCTTATCTTGAACCGAGTAATATAAGTTTTGACCGTCGAAAACAGCGCTCTGCCCCAGTGTCCCAGCGGCTCAATTTGTGACTCGCGCTCGCGCGCCACACACGGGACAAGCGAGGAGCAATTTGTCTCAACCACGCGATCTTGCTGGCGAAGTCGTCTTACCGCGCACGCAAACCGAAAACTTTATGACAGTCTGCGGTGAAACGCGCAAAGAAATCACCACCTAACCAGGCACAATGACGTGGGGGTTTTCCGCGGTAAATAAATTTGCACGCAAATCACTCGCAGCGTGACACGGCCACCAACTGAGAATCTTCCGGCTGTGGGTTTGATAGCGTTTTTCTTTTTGCAAATCGAGGAAAGTTTAAAGGGAGGGAAACCGGCGACTACAATGTCGCCGATACAAAGAACAAACAGTTCATGAACTTTAATCGATCGAAAGCAGAAAGGAAAGCAAATCTCTATAGTCGTTCAGACTTGGAGGGAAGTTAACCGATATAATCTTCACGCGGATATAAAAGACAGTAAATCCTTGTTTGTACTTAAGTGGCTTTTATCTTCGGTTGATTCGGTCGGCTGGGAGGGATTACCGTTTGGTGTTCCATATTGCAAATTTTCGTAAAGAAGCTTTGCATATTTATTGCTAGGTTTTGGCTACATATGTATGATATAAGAAAAATCTATTCTGGATAATTTCCCGTCATTTAACGAAGTTATCCTTGTACGCTACAATGCTTTTTTTTTCCTGTAGATGAAAGTTTTGGAAGTTTTAAACCAAAAAAAAAAATACCACATTTACGTAAAGTGACGTGAGACAATAACTTATAGTTCTTACTACCGTCAAAAAATCTTATAAATTACCTTTCTGACGACCAGTTTCGGGCGCAATGTAGCCCATGTGCTCTTTTTCAGTGGTTGTAAAAACGAAATCCTGAAGCAAAGAAATCACCTCGGAAGATGAACTAGACACAAAAAGTTATGTATTCACTTTACACTTCATTTCTAATCACTACTCTTTTGATCCAATTTCCTAATTGCTAGTGTTTGGCCAGGACCCAACGCTACGTTGTGTTGTTTCGAGAGCATCAGAACCCGTAGGAAATGACCAACACAGAAACTGACTACAAAGGATGATTTATTACCTCCGAGGCACAAGCTGACACCCGGAGCACAGACAAACAGACGTAACACTTAGAACAAATCGCAATCAAAATCATAGTCGCGAGGACACGTACGCCCAATGCTAAAATTACTGTGTTTGGCCGATGGGCTAACAGGTGGCGGTAGTGTGTAAACGTCAAACACGAACAAAAACGATGCGAGCGCTGCAGATGGTGGATCGGCCACCTACAATATATTTGAATCGACCGTTAAAAAGGTGGTCGATGGACATCGATGAGAGTGTGACGTCTGTTTGTCTGTGCCCGGAGGGTCAACAAAATACTTAAGGGGGCAGAATCCGTCATTGATTTCGGAATTTTCAAAAGCAGTTTTTTCGTTCAGAACCAAGAAAATGTACAGGAAAATATGTTCACTGTATTCAGTTTTCCAACCGAAACACAGTGAACACATTTTCATCGAATAATTTTTAGATTTGAACAGAAAAACTGCTTTTGAAGTTTCGATGATGACGATGATTACGATGACGGAGCGTTGATCGTTAAAACTATTTACATCTTGATGCTTAATAACTATTCGATAACACAAAATAACATACACAAATATCAATCACATGTGGTTATATGTATGTAGTGGTGGAATAAACAATTCAGATGTGCATCACTTCCATTGCGATCGAGGGGATTCCGATTCCAAGAATTGAGTTTTTGAAAGCGCAGAGCCCGGAGCCGATACAACAAGTCTCAACAGCTAGTAATTTACGTTTTTCATTATTTTCCATACGTTTTGACAGTTCTCCGACTACCATTCTTCCATGCGCTTGTGTTGAAAGTTTGAGAAATTTGAGAATCCAGCGTCGCGCGATCAGTGGTTGGAATACAGTGGCGTCGCTCGGCGGCCAATGCGAGAAACTGAATATTCGACAGGTTGTTGCCTGTACTTTTTGCCGCTGCTGGCGCCAACTGTTAGCGTTTAGGAACGAAATAAACAGTCGTTACCCTATTGGTGTACAGTGCATCGACATTACCCTTGACCTCAGACCCTTATCTCCCCGGAACCACTTTACGGTATTTCTTCGGGGAGGGGCCAGTGCATATAGCACAGCACATGTAGCAGAAGTAGCCTAGGCAAAGTGCTTCTCCTAGCCGACTTAAACAATGTTGCAAGGGACCAGCCTCGGCAGGGCTAATCCTCTGCAGCCAACTCTTGGTCAGCGAGCCATAGGCGCTGCAATTCTAACATAATGTGAGTGATAGCCGTAGTTACTGCATTCCAGCTCTCGGTATCCGCACATATTCTCTCTATTATATTGTCAGGGGACGTGTCCCCTCCGCATGTAATGAGCATGCGACCTCTCACAACATTGAAACGGGGGCAATCGAATACGACATGCTCCGCTGTTTCCTCCACACCAGCACAATTGGGGCACGCAGGAGATTCTGAGTGCTCGAACCTATGCAGGTACTGCCTGTAGCAATCATGTCCTGACAGAAACTGCGTCAGGTGGAGCGGCGATGGGTCCATCTACGTTTAGTGGAGTTATCCCATTCCTGCTGCCAACCTCTAAGCGTTTCCTCTTTACACGCGTTGCGAACTCCTCTGGTACCTCTTTGGTTGTAGCATTGACCATCTTCCTTGATGATGGGCGTCATTCCGGCTATGCTGCACACAGCCTCTTTAGAAACCGTTCGGTATGCGCTTGCTACTCTTAAGCACATGAGCCTATTACGTATTACGTGCTTTCCAACCGCTTTTAGGTTTCTGCCCGTTCTAAGCGCTTTTGACCAGATTGGTCCTCCATACCTTAGTATGGATAGCCCACGCTTGCCAGGAGCGTGGCTAGCGAAGCTGAACTTGTCATTACCCAAATAACACGCGAAACATCTACCACATTATTCCAGAAATGGTTTCAAATATGTATCAAAAAAAGCATCTGTAACTTACCTAGTTCTAATTCCGTTGCATATTAATATCAAAAGCTCATATATTTTCATTATCGTTCCAATTAACTTGCATTCCACCGCTTGTTTGACGTTTAACTTTATCGAATCAAGTGAGGTCAAGTTTATCAAGATGTATTCAGTAACTTTACAAACAAACTCTTGCAACTTCTTACAAAATGCCTTATTTAATGTTATGTTTAAAATTACTTTCAATTAAAGCACCCGCAACTTGAGTTTATTGCATTCAAGTTCCGTTTCAATGCCCACTAATCAAGAAGATTAATCCCAGTTGCGCGAAAGTTGCTCTTAACTTCGTGTTTGACTGCTAGAAGTTTGTTTGTTTTAATCCAGTTGCAATATAGTTGAGTTTCATATTACGCACCATGTAACTACGAAAACACGTTCTAGCAACAGTTTGTCTGTTTTCAAATGTTGCGCGAAAGTTTTTGCAATAACTTTAGTTTATTTGAGGTGTGGCCAAGTTTTGCCAGTAACGAGCTTGTATACTGAAGGGTGCAGTAAAGTAACAAACAACAAGCCCCCCAACCTTACTAATTTATGTGTTGATTTGTATGATGTAGCGAGACGATAATGATAAAATTGAACCGTCTATTCAGGTCGAAGTTGTGAACTTCACATATCGTGCAAGACTCTAAGCTGATGGTTGATTCGTCTCTGGATTATCAACGGTGTGTCAAGTGTGTCAATGATTTTATCATAAATTTTTCCTTCTTTTAAACATAGGCTTTTCTTTCGAGTTATACTGGTTTCATTCATATGAGCAATAATTTAGCTTATATTTTCATGTGGAATTTTGCGTTCTTCAAATCATCGGCAGTTCTTTGTAGTTATACCGAATATTTATATTACACGTACTTAAATTTTCATAAAAGATTTTTCCTTCTTTTGATAATAGGCTGTTCTTTTAAGATTGAAATATTTTTCATACCTATTGGAATTTAGGAATTGGAAAAGAGTCTTTCTCAAACATATATTTTTTAGCACAACAGTTAACTTACATAGGTGAGATGTCTTTCTCCTCCAAGATTAATATTGCAACGTGTGAACTGAGCTCTACACCATTGCTTGCGTAAAGCAGTAAACCGAACAACTCAGTGAACACTATCGTCGAAAAAGCTCACAGTTTCTCCGTTGTAAAAAAAAAGAAACAAAGACTTGTGGTTGCTAGAACTATGATTTTTATTCTTAGTACAATTCAAGGGATCGAAGCAACCTGATCCAGCAGAAAGACGATTTAGTCTTGAAACGTTTTGGTTACTGTCAGAGGCTTACAAAACTATAAAGGCAATGCGAAAACCTCTGCTGGCAGCTCTTACCTCTAGCAGAGAAGTGAATGATTGCTTATAATTGAGACGTTCGACTTTCCGCGTTGACTGTTTCTTGAACTAACACTGAAGATATATTATTTGTATATCAGCAATGATTTATCTTTCTTTAAGAATAAGCAGAATAAGCTAATTGAAATTCATTAAAAATGCATGCCACTATTATTTTCGATTTCGGCCAAACGGCGTTCGGCCAAATGAACCGCCCATCTATGGGGAAAAAGCGACCACTACGATTTTTGTGCATAATTTTGCGAAAAAATACATCAATTCACGGTTATTCCAAGAAGTATGATGTTTTATGAATTCTACATTGTTTAACCTGTATGTAAAATCGTTTTTTTTTTTCTGATAAATTGGCTCTAACCTTGTGACACCCATATTTTGGGAAAAAAGTTTGGATTTTGTTTGCATTTTCAATAAAATTGACTTCATTCTCAATGAATAACGATGTACAACGTAGACATAACTTCTAAATGTAGACTTTTTTTGGAATATATAAGGGGCGACGGTCTTACCCCATCAACAGTGGTCGATTCTAACCCGCATGCACAGTTTTCACAAATACACCCTTAGTACAAAGCCAAATATTTACAATTTATATTTCACTTCACTGAAGAATTTTCCACATTTGTGGTAATGCAAGGACGGATAATTTGTTGCGTTTTTACAAAAATTCCCTTGCAGAATGCTTAAGTGAGCATCTGTTAAATTAAGATCAAATTCAACATCGAATTTTTTTTTTATTTGTTATGAATTTGTTATTCAATGAAGCTTCGAAATGATAAACATCTTGAGATAAAGTTAAGTACTTGGTTAACTTTCAAGAAAACCGTCAGTTTCATGCGAAATTGGAGGTGGTCCGGCTTACCCCGGCGGGTGTTTTTACCCCGTGTTCCCCTAATAGATACGCAAACAGTTTTATCGCAAGTCGAACGAAAATTTTCAGCTTCACATCAACGTTGCCTTTTCATATAATATAACTATGAGTTTCAGTAAAATGTCCGATAAATGCAAACATACTCGCCAGCGAGCCAGCAAATTTTCGAGAGCAAAAATCTGGAGAACCGAACATCCATTTGAGCAAAAAACTTGATCACTCGCTAGTGGCAGCAAATATGACTGACTAAACAATTATTTTTTTCTTTTTTTGTGGAGTTTTCAATTGGTAAACTTTTGAGTTATCACAATTCTTGAATTTTGTGAAAAATGGCAAAACAAAGAATATAAAGTTTTTTAAATTAAAATATTTAGAATTATATTTCGTTCTGCAGTTTTTCCATGTTTGTTAAGACATGCAAGTCTGTAAAACATTTTTTTTAAATTCATATTGATTGTGATACAGAAAGACATGGACATCGTCTTCAGCCATTTAGCTGCACAGATTGTAACTTAATACTAGACAACGGTCAAGCATGCTCCAATGGTACAGCCGAGAAACATTCCTGACGATAAGTTTCAATGACTGCAGCTGGAATCAAATTCACGCCCCTTGACACGATACGCTTAACTGCCAGACGACACTCACCGCACGGCCACAAAGCCAACATGATGAAAATATTTCAAAATCGGAATTTTGATGTTTTTTGTAGAATTTAAGATTTACGATAAAATAACTATTTATGTTGAGTATACTTCTAGTTATGTTTGTTGCGTTGCGATAAAAATTACTAATCAATAAAAGTGATGGTCTGTGTCGTTCAAAAACAGTAAAATACATGCTCTTTTATGACTTAATACATTGATTGACGGGCTGACTGAGGAATTAGCTTATTTTAATCACAGGTCCAGCTTTCATGAAAGATAGTCCAGGATGTATAAAACAGTAAGGGTATGCGATATGAGTTTATCCACAGCGATACGAAACGAAACCATATGCGGAATATTCAAAACTGTTCGTAGCAAGCGAAACGAAACGAATTCCGTAAAGACCGATACGAAATTCAAATTCTCACGAAATGTTGCGAAACAAAACGATTTTTTTCTGAATATTCCGCGATTTTTTTTTTTTCGTGTGGTGATAATTTTGGTATATATACACGTGGGGTAAATCACCCTCTTTGAAAGATTTATTCGATTTGTCAGGAAGGGGGTGGGGGGTCATTTTTTATGACCCATCGGGCTCAACAATATTTTTAATATTATACCATTTAATTCCACTAGAGTTTGTATCCTTTGACAGATACGCGTATTTCGACCTCAACTGTAAGGCCGTCTTCAGTGTCGTGTACTAGACTCGAGTCTAGTACACGACACTGAAGACGGCCTTACAGTTGAGGTCGAAATACGCGTATCTGTCAAAGGATACAAACTCTAGTGGAATTAAATGGTATAGTACTAAATTCGGTTTTTTCATCTACTTATAGGTATTCTACTAAACAGCTCGAAGATTTATTATCATTTTTAATATATTACTTGCATCTAACAGCTAAACTTCTGTCGATTTGAATTACAAATATGTCCCATGACGATAACACAAGTTCCTCTATCTGTAATTAACATCCCTTTCGCTTTGC
Organism: Aedes aegypti; assembly: GCF_002204515.2. NCBI lineage: Eukaryota > Metazoa > Arthropoda > Insecta > Diptera > Culicidae > Aedes > Aedes aegypti. The sequence goes on along the minus strand of NC_035108.1, from coordinate 26,865,031 downwards.
TCTCAATACGGTCCTAAAATTTTTAATGAAATCTTGTTTTTAATAAATAACACGAATGAGCATGCTCCACAACACTCACTCATTTCAGATTAAATTCTGAGTGTAATCTCAAATTTTGAGCTCATTTTGGATGAAAACTGAGACTGCACAAGCCCTTTGAAGTTTGTATGTGAATTATTATGGTAAAAGCAAGCTCGACTCATACTAAAATCAACAACTAGGGTAACGGTCGTATTTTGGACCCCCTAAGGAAGTGATTTTACATTTTTGTCCCAATTAATTAATTGCACAGCGTAACCAAGTCAAAGAACATACCAAAATGTAGAGAAAAACTTCCTCTACGAGATAAAACTGCCCATACGGTCATGTAGGATCCAAAAGACGTCGAAAACAATTGAATTGTGATGCACTGTTTTTCATTATTTTGGACACACTAATACATTTTGGACCCTCAAAGTATATATTTTGGACCCCCGGCATATTTTTATCGTTTGGCGACAAAGTCCACGGCACTGGTTGTATAATATGCTTGCCCATAGTCTAATCAATCGATTGACAATGGAAAAGCGAAGAAATTCTACGCTTTTAGTTCAGAAATTAGAAAAAAGTTTTTGTTTACATTTGAAAAATTTCTGACGTCTTCAATTTCTGTCTGTAACGGTTGCATGGATGAACCGATTTAATTAAATTAATTTCAGATAAAATAAACACATTTTCCATGCACAAACGCTTGATGCAAGTGCGGAATAGTCCTATCTTTCCAAATGGCATGCGGATTGTATTGGTCTTTCGATTTAAACTGGAAAATTTGCAGGAAAATGGCCCAGGGGGTCCAAAATATATAGAGGTCCAAAATATATTGGTTACCCTAATTACTGAGGCGATCGATTTGCATACGGTCTTCGGCAAAGTTGTAGCTGACAGTTTCAGCGTTGAGAGCACGTGAGCAAACACTATGACCGATTGAATGAATTGCTTGCTTTTCCCGTTGTTATTCCAATACAAACTTGAAGGGCTTGTGCAGTCTCAGTTTTCATCCAAATGTGCTCAAATTTTGGGAGAACACTCAGAATTTGATCTAAAAACGAATGAGCGGTGTAGAGCAAAAACGATCTTTTGAACCACCTTAATGAGCCTGTCTGTAAATCTTCCAGTCACGCAGTATTCTCATGCTAAGAACAACGTCTGGTCAAATTTTCAGCTCATTTGAGAAAGATTACGGTATGCTTCAAGTTAAAAATGTGTTTTTGGGTTCATTTCAAGGTTTGAAAAATCATAACTAGCATGTGGGAAACCATAACCACTTGCTATTACCACTATTTGAATAATAACTTTGTTCTGTTAAAGTTTGTAGAATACGCTAATAAGATTAAATTGAGTTTTAATATTGTTTGATCCAGATTTGTTCACCACAGTGCCCAGAAATCACAGCTTTCGCAATATATATGGTCTAGAAAACACACATTGACATTATTTCTTCAAGCCCTAGTCAAAGGGAATCAAACACAATAAATCTATGAATTCATTAATCATTAACAGCTTACATGTTGCTTTAGGCAATAAATTACAAAAAATGCCCGAAGATCGAACACCGTACGGCAAACTTAAGGATAGTTAATCGCGCATGACACATGTACCGACGAATGAATGAATTGAACAAGTTAGCATTGCTTTTTCTTACCAATTGATGATTGTTTTTATCGCATTTCACTGACCATTTAGAACGATTTGAAAACAACCATCATCATCGACAGAGAAACAGTGCTAACGTGTTCATTTTTTATGTTTTTTAAGCTAACGGTGGTGTTTTTGGCTCACTCCCAGCGGATTTACAAATGTGCTTCGTAAATACCTATTTTTTTACAATTTATTCACGAGAGATAAATGGTAACTTTGAACAAGATTGACTTTTAGATATGCATTTTCACTATGTCGGGAAATTAAAAATCCGAAATTTACATACAAGTATGCTTTTCAGAGAAAACACTTCCTGAAAATAGAGATTTTCAAGAACCTCAAGACACAAACCCCGACCGAACTGTTTTAAAACTTGCTCCAATAATAAAATCGTGTTCGGCAAAAGTTCGTAGAATTGGATAATCTACTGTGTAGAGGTATTTTCGATAAGTTTTGGTGTTCCTTTCAGTAGTTATGATTTTCTAAAACTTGAAAATAGTCCAAAAACACATAATTGATTTAAAGCACACCTATTTTTACTCCAAATTGACTGAATTTTTGACCAGAAGATCATTTCGACCTGTACAATCAAAGTATTTATTGACTGGGGAGTTTCCAGACATTTTTGAAAATATGAATAGGTCTAATGAGCATGTTCTTGCAACAACTTAAGCATTTTTTTTCGCTCAAATAACGACTATATAGTATCTGAACATTAGTTTTAAATAAGGGTCCAACTATGAATTTTCACACCTTTGATCATCTTTGACGTTCACTTATTAGTCAAAAACGCTACAGGGGTTAATCATTTTAACACGAGGTGAATCCTATCTGACATTTTGGAAGGAACACGGAATACAAAATACACCCAAAATTTGAGTAAAACCGAGGAATGTGTCAAAATTTCAAAAACATGAATTTTTTTTTTTTTTTTGAATTAGAACCAACGATAAACATTTAAAAATTGAGTAAACATGTGCTTCTAGCCTAAATTATTAGAGCGTTTCATTCTAAAATTGAGACTGGACTATAGACCCTATTACCTGTACGCACCATACGTTGGGCCCCCTAACTAATGAGGGTCGTAAGTAACTATGAAAAATTTAAACGAAGTAAATATTGCAACATGTTACATACTGATAAAGCCGAACGCGCAATGTTCGGCGCTGCGCTAAGTCAGTAGCGTAAACGGTGTTCAGCCAAACCTTGCTGAGGATGACAGGTTTGAATCCCGGTTCAGTTTTCGTAAAGGAAACTTTTCTGACTTTCAAGGACAAGCCTACATTTCGTATGTCTTGATTTATAAAAGCTCGTACTTATACGAATTCCATAAAGCTCAAAGAGATGTATATATGTTTTTAAAATATTATAGCTAAGGAGTGGATCGAAAAATAGTTGCGCAGATTAAAAAAAAAATCGCAAAAATATTGCACAAAAGAAATTAATTTTTAAGAAATGTTTAACAATGTATTTGAAAATTCTGTACCGTAAAATGGGGTGAAGTTGATCACTTTCGAGCGATTCTGTTCTATAGCTCCTAGTAGAATTCATGTATTATTATCCAAATATTTTTATAACATAAACTGGTTGGATATCTATCGAATTATACAAACAAAATGTTGACGAAATGTTCACTTAATTACAAAAACTTTTATTTTAAATCAAAAAGTGAAGTTTTTGATTCCCGGGTGAAATTGATAAATTATTGCGATAAGTTTCCTGAAATAATGAGACATGCTATTCACTAAATTTGGGGTCACTGAATCTGGAACAAGTCCCAAAAATCTTACAACTTAATGATATATCGGTTAATTTTCAATTTTAATGGTGGAAATTTCAGAACACACTACATTAACCCATATCCGCCCAGCGTCCTAAAATAGGACAGAAGCCCCGAACGCCCAGCGTCCTATAAATAGGACAGTACTTGTAGTGCAAATATCTTGAAAATAAAGAGGTTTAGGAGAAAACTGTCTTCTGCAAAGTTGATCACAGGACTGCTGACTTCCACTTGGTAACTATTTTAATTCAGAATTAACTCACCAGGTGGCGCACAGATGCCAACAAATGTCGCATTTATAAGCAACATATGAAACAACTTTCCAGCGTACAAATACTTGCTTCGTTTATATCTCAGTCCAGCGATGAGATACAAAATTGGTGTCTTCGACAAAGTTGAACAACTAAATAATACCTATTCGCATAGAACCTAACAAATTCGGAAAACACTCCCAAGATGGCGCTAGTTACCCAAAACTTTATTTGCTTATATCTTAGCCCAGTTATAACATACAAAATTGGTGTCTTCGACGAAGTTGAACAACTAAATAATACCTATTCGCATAGAACCTTATAAATTCGGAAAACACTCCCAAGATGGCGCTAGTGAGCCAAAACTTTATTTGCTTATATCCCAGTACGGTTATGAGATACAAAAATGGTGTCTTCGACAAAGTTGAACAACTAAATAATATCTATTCGCATGGAACCTTACAAATTCGGAAAACACTCCCAAGATGGCGCTAGTTACCCAAAACTTTATTTGCTTATATCTTAGCCCAGTTATAACATACAAAATTGGTGTCTTCGACAAAGTTGAACAACTAAATAATGCCTATTCGCATAGAACCTTATAAATTCTAAAACACTCCCAAGATGGCGCTAGTGAGCCAAAACTTTATTTGCTTATATCCCAGTACGGTTATGAGATACAAAAATGGTGTCTTCGACAAAGTTGAACAACTAAATAATATCTATTCGCATAGAACCTTACAAATTCGGAAAACACTCCCTAGATGGCGCTAGTTACCCAAAACATTATTTGCTTATATCTTAGCCCAGTTATAAGATACAAAATTGGTGTCTTCGACAAAGTTGAACAATTAAATAATACCTATTCGCATAGAACCTTATAAATTCGAAAAACACTCCCAAGATGGCGCTAGTGAGCCAAAATTTTATTTGCTTATATCTTAGTTCAGTTATGAGATAAAAAATTGGTGTCTTCGACAAATGTGTTCAACTGAATGAGATCTATTCGCCCGAAAACTTATTAGTTCGGAAAACATTCACTAGATTGCGCTAATGGGCAAATATTGTATTTGCTTGCATCTAAGTTCTGTTATGAGATACAAAATTGTTGTCTTCGACTAAATGATACTTAGTCACATATAACCTTATAACACTCACAATATGGCGCTAGTGGGCAAAGATTTTATTTGCTAATATCTCACCCGCCAAGGGCGCCAGCCTTTAGGGGGCGCCAAAATGTGTGACTTTGAATAATTTTAGAAGAAACATAAGCGATACTTTGCATAATTTTAGAAGAGACATATTTAATAAGGGCGTCTCTCAAAGAGACAGGTAAAAACCCCTAAACATAACAATGCAAATTGTGGGACCTAGATAGTCATAGCGAAAAACGCGAAGTTATAATGAGTTGTTAGTTCAAACCCTCGGTGCTTCTGGGCAAAGAGTATATTCGTGCTTGCCACACGATATCAAATCCAAACGCAAAAATGATCAATTGGCAAGTAAAGCTTTCAGTAAAACTGTGGAAGTGCTCATTAGTTTACCACTTAGTTTAGTGTTATTGAAACATGACGTAAAGATGTTTTAGCAAGTAGAAACAAAACTAGTCTCTGCTAAAACATTCCAGTGCAGACTTTTTCTACATCCCTCGTTGTACCTCTATTGGTTGCTCATTCCAATAAAGCATTCCTCTTACACAGAACGAATCACATTCACCATTTATCGGAAAAGCAGGCTCTGTCCCAGTAAAGACGTAACACCAGAAAAAAATAAGGTGAAAAATGAGAATTTAAAAAAATGCTACTCAATTAATTTTAATAAAATATTTTTGAAGCAATTTATGAAATGCATAAAAAATTATAAAATAGGTAATATAAAACTCCTGTAACAAATCTCAGACTTATCAATATAAATTAAATATTTTACAACTCTAGCATTGATTTGAAAATATCGACACAAAAATTCAAAGTTGCAATCTTTCGAAGGAAGCCACGAACAACAGTGATATTCTTATTTAAGTATTTTGTTCACTAACAGAAAGCATAAAATAAAAAAGTTTGGTCAGTCAATCTACTATATCTTCAGTTAAGTGCCTTTAAACGGTAGTTGGGGTAGATTTCGACCATAATTAGATTCCGAGCTGATTCAGATTGAAGCAGTAGGATTCCACATAATTATTACCCATATTCTAACACAAACCAGAACATAATGTCCATTACAAAATCTTGGTTTAAATTTCCACTCAGTTATATGTGGGATTTTGGCAGAATACCATGCGAGTTTTTGACAACCTTTTAAGAAGGATACCTTGTCAGTTTTGGAGGGTGTCCTCACACTCTGGATCGAATGGCAGCTTATTCAAGAATCAGATCGAATATTCAGCACAACTCTCACAACATTCCAAACCAGGTTATTAGAAAATTATTTGACATTGAAATGAGAACAGAAATGAAAAGCCATAATACAAAGTTTTTCTCGTAACATGAGCAATGTTTTCAACATTTCAAAAGAATTTTTTCACTCACTGATATGAGTTTGATTAAAGTTAAAATTTCAAGAAAGCATTAAGGAAATAATGATAACATTTACCAATTAATTCCATGTTGTATTTTTTTATAGAGATTCAAGGGGGTATCTTACCAAAATTTATTTTTTAGTGGACGTTTTATCCCTCTGAGAATATTCTTAAAATTTTCTGCAGTTGTATTGATAGAATTCAATTAAAAAAAAAACTTGGTCAAGAAGTTAAGCAAAAATATATGGATCAGCCATTATCTACAAGCATTTCTTTGGGAATATACACTATACTGATATTTCAATAGATCCCAGTGGTTTCTGCAGCTTCATGTCTAGCCATATAACAGGAAATGTGTTAGACTATTTCATAACTTTCGGGCTATCGGACAGTCCTCCCAAGAATAAAATTTGGTATATATGGTCTTACTTATCCAATTATTCAAAGTTGTATTAAACAGTATTATCATGAGGATTTTGATGAACCATTTTTACAGAAGTCGCGCTAGAATTTTGAGTGTTATAGGTAAAATAATGCATTCTTAAAATATTGAAAAAAAAAAACTTGAGCTTCAAACAAGGGGCGCTAAAATGTCGGTTCGCCAAGAGCGCCATGAGACCACGCTACGGCTCTGCTCCTAGTCAACTTCTCTTACGTCATTACAACCGTCCTGTGATATTTGTCTCTAGGCAATCTAACTGTTTTAAGTACAATTTTCTTAGTCATAAGTCAAAAAACATAGTCATAAGTATACTCACAGTTTGTAATTGTGGAATTCAATTCAAATTTAAGAAATTTAGGTTTAATTCATTTAGTTTACGAGTATGGAATGCATGGAAGCTAACCTGAAATGTTTGTATGAGTATCATTTAGTGTAATTCAATTTTTGTGTATTATTTTTAACATTTGACTCACGATATAATTGAAGCTCAATCGCAACACACAATTTACGTATAGCGCAGGGAAATAATTCGAGTATAAACTCCTAAACTTATAGGCTGATGATTAAATTTGTTAGCATTTCTCTCGCTGTTCACACTATATGATTTTCGGAAACAATCTCATCGTTTTGTTTTCATTTGTACTTCGGTACCTACTTCATCAGAGCAAAAAGATGACAAGCTGTCCGTCAGATTTTCAGCATTCCTGTGGGTATTTCTGCCGCAGCTTCGACGGGTGTAACGCCCCCGGTACACTATGCAATTTTCCTTGAAATTAGCAACTCGCGCACAAAAATATACATTTTCACTCAGAAAATGATTGTTTATCCACAATGCAAATTTAAAACTGTATTAACAGAACATATCTGCAATGTAAGAAATAGTTTATTTAAATGGTGTCTTTATATAGCCTTGTCAATAGTCGATTGTTTGGAGAAGAACCCTTCAACAGTTCAGCAAACATTTCATAAAAAATCTGTTTTCCATGGTATAATTATCTTGAATGTCAAACCGAACTTAGGTACATCAACAGCAGCCATCAGGTAATACGAAGTCACAGAAATTATGCTAATTGAAATCAAATCATAGCTCTATTGACAGTTTATACATGTGGGTACATGAATGATCAACTTCTCCCCACTGATCAACTGCACCCCGAATTACGGTATGTCAAAAACTACGATAAAACATATACGATTTTTTTTTTATTGGCTATACTAGATGCTTTGTATATAGCTTGAAAGAATGTGAGTAGGGGCACAAGTCGATAAATGCCTATATAAACACTGATAAGCAGGCTCTATCCCAGTTGTAACAAAACGCCAGAAAGAGGAAGACTTGAGAAATTACCAGATAATAGGGCGATATTCAAAACTCAAAAGGCAATAGATGGCTCTTTTTCAATGGTAGTAAAAACGAAATTCTGAAGCAAAGAAAGCACCACGGAAGATGAACTAAACACAAAAAGTTATGTATTCACTTTACACTTGATTTCTAATCACTACTTTTTTGATTCAGTTTCCTAATTGCAAGCAATTTACGATTTTAATTATTTTCCATACGTTTTGACAGTTCTCCGACTACCATTCTTCCATGCGCTTGTGTTGAAAGTTTGAGAAAATTGAGAATCCAGCGTAGAGCGATCAGTGAGCGGAATACAAACATCAGTGTCGCCGCTCGGCGGCCGGTAAGAGAAACTGAATGTTCGAAAGGTTGTTGTCTGTAATTTTTGCCGCTGGCGCCAACTGTTAGCGTTTGAGAACAAAATAAACAGTCGTTACCCTATTGCTACAGTATTTGCTGGAGTATTGAATTAAATACGTTTTTTAAGAATGCATGAAATTAAACTTAAGAAATCAATAGAGATAAATTGGAGAACTGCAAGAGTAATAAATTCCAAAAGATATTGCTGGAGGAGCTTTACAAGGAATTCCTAATTTAGTTTTATGGATTAATTCTTAGAGGAATTACTCTATAAATGGCTGGAAGTTCTGCAATTAACACACACTACACAAATGAACAATTCCGGAGGAATGAATATTTCTAAAGTAAACTATGTGGGAATTATTAGAGCTATTTTTGTTAGTTTTCTTAAACAAGTACTTGAGAAATGATCCTATTCAAAAATCTATGAAAGAATTTCTGGACGATTTCTGGGAGAATTGGATTTTGAGGAGTGTTGAGATTTTTTTTATTACAGGATACAAAATAAAATTTTCACTAAATTTTAAGCTTCGTAAGTATTTTTATAGCTTTAAGGAATTTCAAATTAGAGTTCATCCATGTTCCGTCTTTCAATGAGTGAAATTTTATGTTTGTTCTCATTTACTGGTGTCTCGCGATTAGGTTGTGCGAATAATCGAAAAAATACTGTAGTGCTTTTCTACTTTAAAATACCCTAGTGTAAACGGATGATAAACAGCTGGTCCTATCGGGGATGAGTGATCAAAATTCTCTGAGTGTAGATTTATATAACGTCACTTTGCAAAATTGTAATATTTATACAGCAAAATATATATCCTTCTAGTCAGTCTTAATTTAGCCTCGAAGGTAGACAGATTCACGTTATATGGTCTGGTCGTTAAGGTTTCTGTTTCTAGGTAGTCCATGTTGAGGTCGATGTCCGTCCGTCCGCATATCTGTTATACTGGGTACATTAACAAATTCTATGATTTCCTTTAAGGTTCTTTAAAATCAATCGAGTGATGGCGGTACTACAGAAATTTTAAACTATAATGTCAGTACCCAGTATTGTAAAGGTTAAGACCATTGCCGGTATTTGGCTTCCAATACTTGCGATCAATATTAAACTAATGGAGTCGTGTAGAAATTATGTCCATTATTAGAAGCGGAGCAGAGAAGGTGGTCAGGCACAGCATGAATAAACCTAATTTGGATTATTTTTTAGATATAAAAAATGTACACTTCTTCCTCGATTAAAGTGTAAATAAATCGAAGACATTCGTCAAAATTTCAAAAAAAAAATTCGCTCAAGTTCCTTGAAATTTCGAGGAATTTCGTTTCGAAGCATGTTTGACGGAATTGTTCGATATTTCGCATACCTTTAGAAAACAGAGCACACTATTGAAAAGGGTAAAAATTGCTTTAATTCCTTCATAGTCCACACCAGTATTTGTGTAATAAAAGGGTCTGGAACCACTGCAGCCACGATTTGAGCTGTTTTATCGAGCGAAATTATCGCCTAAACTCTTCAAATGCACAAATTCGTTCACTTGCCTTCAAATGCCTGTGTTACAGAGAAAGCCAAAGCAAAATTATTCAAATACTTCAGTTTCGTCGTTTTGTTTGTAACACTTATTCACGGAGTTTAGTTAACGATATGACTAATCATAAACCTAAAATAATAATGAAAAGCATGCGTGTTAAACAGTAAATTAGTAATATGAATTTGTGACGAAAATTATAAAATTAGAATTTTAAATTTCCATTTCCTGCACCAAAGATATTGTTTGGCGTTTCAAACAAACAACATTGGAAAAAATTCAACATCTCGAGGTTTGCTTTGATTAAACCATAAAAATATTTTAGTGTAGGCAAGAAAACTCAAGAAGGGGTGATTCATAGGTTATAGCAAGCCAGCGTAAAAAGCTGGATTAAACCTTAAAATTAAGACCGTCCCAAAACCAAATACTAAGCCAAAACCTGAAACAAAATGGTATATCTAAGATATTTGGTATTTGAGATATTTGTCAATGCATACTAGACACGTGCATTTTTTTTCCTGGAAATGATGGTATAATCATATTTTCCCACTAGTCCAACATTAGATCTCAGAGGAGATATACATAGTAAAACACCGTTCCATACCCTGTCATAAATCACGACAGTTTTTCCTGCGGCAAGTGTAAAGCCGTGGCTAGGCGTAGCAAATGAGCATATTGCGTGCCGTCTGCCACATGATAATAAAGGCAACTTTCGCCTTCTCACTTTTCCTCCACATCCCAGGCTAACTCGACTATGTTTGCCTAGTATATTACCGGCCGTTTGCGGCTAATGGCCTGCTATGATGATGGTATTAAATCTTTTTTTTCTCGTCTACTTCATCTCGTTGCAGGAACTGGAGGACCTTTCTCCGAAAACCTCTCCAAAGCCCCGCACTGCCCCCGTCGCTTCGACAACCCGTTTTCCGTTCGATCCACCAAACTCGCCGAAGAGTGTCCGGGTGCCATCGTCATCTAAAACCTCTGGACAAGAACCGATGTTCAACTTTGACGATTCGCCCAATCCGATTCGACGATTGCCTCCTAAGATATCCCCAACGGAAAGGTCGCCCGGCAAGGATGGGAATAAGGAGAATCGATCGAAGGTGGTGGAAATGACGCCAACCCCTAGCAAACGAGTCAGTCCTTACAAATCCCGCAAAGATCGATTCATGCAGCAACAGCAGCAACAACATCAACACCAAAGCGGTAAGGCCTTAAACTCGGCACCGGCTGTAAGCTGTTCCAAAGGCCAAGGCTTCAATGATCCCAACATGACGATGTTCCCATTTGATCGTGAAGCGATCGACTACGATCGAATTCAACGTGAATGCTTTGCCGTTGAAGAGGAATATCCTTATGAACATGAACGAGATGACTACTGCGAATCACCCTCTAAGGCCATGATGGACTCGGAGATCTTCAGCGACCAGTACTCGATCTTCCAGCAGTACGCCTATTTGACGCAACAAGAACGGGATGCGCTGGAGAAAACCCCGTCCAAAAGAGGCAAGAAAGACCGAATCGATGCGTTCTCGCCGAAGAAAAAGATCCCGACCAATCAACAGGCTATTTCGCCGCAGCGTTTGTCCAAGTTCGACCAGATCGCCAGCAAGTTCGACATGATGCCATCGAAGTACGACAGTTCCTCAAAAGGTCGCACGAAAATCAGCGGAGGACTTCCGGACCTTCGGGTGGACTACTTCGCCGAAACGTCCTGCTGTGGGGATGATCCACTGCTGACTACGTCTTCGTCTTCGTCCGGAGGAACCCAATCGTCTTCGTCGGCTTCCGAGGGAAAAACGCATGCGTCGTCCAGTGGCGGCAGTTCATCGGGGCAGACACGATCGGGTGAAGTCGTTGGAGCAGGCGCACTGGCCAGCGGCCCTATAAATGTTACTCCCAATCCGATGGACAGCGCAGTTTGTACGCAACCTCGGGCGACAATAGTCGTACAGCAAGTACGTAGTTTTGTCCCTTACGTATTTTTGTTCAGTGTACATGTATGTTCTGTTGATTTCGTGTTTTTTGCGTCTCGGACAACTGTTTTGATCCAAATTCTTTTAAATTTCGGTCGATCGAGCACGACGCGAACGGTAGATCTCGCCACATCGAGTTGCATGCGGAAAGTTATCTTCGAAAAAAGTGCATTTCTCCTGAAGGTGGAAACCGTGCCAAGATTTCGAAATTCCCAATCCAGGTCTGGCTTCCGTAAGATAGTATATTTTTGTTCTCGATCGACTCCGGCCCAAGGGAGAATAGATAGATAGTGTGTTTATTTATACGCCGGGAGTTTGGGGCAGAGGTGGATGAGCACCATAATTTTACGGCTTGTGATCGTTGTGGCCAAGTGTTATTTATATGCCGGTGTGCTGCGGCTCTTCCAGTGCCAATTAGCATCATTCCCTCGGTTGCAAATGCCGTTGAAACCGGCCGGTGAGATGTCCCAGACGTGGATTCTGCTACCAAGGAAACATCAGTGTTGATCATTATCATTTGCCTTTGCTTGGGGTGTCCAAGAAGTGGTGTGGCGTTCTGACGAACTGTGCGAAGTGAATTGCGGGGGCGTGTTTCAGCAGGTCTCGTTTTCGATACGCGTAAATTTGAATTTTGTGGGGAGCATATGGTGTGTGTGGGGATGAGCCGAGTGTGGGCGTGAGGCGGATTATTGCCACGAAAACAACAACACGATAGAACGCTGCGCTAGGACAGTTTGATAGCGATACTTGAATGGTGGAAACATTTGAAAGCTGTCAAAAGTGTTTGGAGAGAAGAATGAATCGAATGCTCAAGAAGATGACGGCGCTCCTGGATAGGAAGGTATTGTTTTGTTTGAAAATCGAATTTCAAGATTGGTTTGGCTTTCAATTAACGATTTTACATATTTATTGGGGTAAAAAATTGAATCCGTGACCTGAATAGTCAAACACAATTTTGAGTAGTTAGTATGCGAAATAGATTTTGTGCTATTCGAAGGCCCTCAAAATAACTAGAATGCTTTCGGGATAATCTTTATCCATTCTACGCAACAGTAAATATATGTTGATACCCCTGCCCCTAACTGCATATTTGTCACATTCGACATTTTTGACAATTTTAAGTTAATATCGTAGAGAGCTATCAAATGATAAACACTTTTGATCAACTTACTGAAATCTGTGAGATTGTTAAAAAAATTCGAAAAAATGCCAAGTTGTTATGTCATATTGGTAATTGTAGCCGCATAACAGTTACGTTAAGATTAAACATGATCCTCGTAATTGAGTAGCAATGAAATTTCGTCCAGAAATATTTTCTAACTATTCACCCAATATGCGATATTAGCTGTGCAAAATTTCTGCTTCAAATGAGCACTTTTGAGTTCTTGGTAATTTTTAGAAATTTTAGTTTCTTCCCATACTGTCATATAAAGGGCGAACACGAAATTATTGCGACACCGAAAATGTCATGCCAATTTTCTTATAATGTTTAGAATCAAACCAAAATTTTAGGGTAGTTTTATACATATATTCACTTCAAAAATCAAAAGAAAAGTTAATCGATGGAGGCTTGAGTGTAAAATTGAAGGCATTTTCGCTTGATGCCTCCCATAAAAGTCTTTACAGTGTCATCCGGTACCAGTTTCTCAGTTTTTTTTTTCATTTTCTTAACATGTCCTTCTCGTCTTTGACTGTCTTCTTGCTCTTCCGAAGTTCCCGCTTCATTATTGCCCAGTACTGCTCCACCGGGCGCAGCTCCGGACGGTTTGGCGGATTCATGTCCTTTGGAACAAAATGGACAGAATTGGCCTCATACCAGTCCAAGACACTTATAGAATAGTGGCATGATGCCAAATCTGGCCAAAATAGCGGAGCTTCGTCGTGCTGCTGCAAGAATGGCAAAAGGCGCTTCTCGAGGCACTCAGATTTGTAGATCTCGCCATATACTGTGCCCTTTGTCACGAAAGGCTCACTCTTCAGTCCGCAAGTGCAGATGGCCTGCCAAATGAGATATTTGGAGGCGAACTTCGACATTTTCTTCTTCTTAAATTTGTCGTCCACAAACGTCCACGAGCTTGCTGTTGCTGGTGAAAAACTCCAACCCCGGAATTTGCTTAAAATCGGTTTTTATATACGTTTCGTTGTCCATCACACAGCAGCCATATTTTGTCAGCATCTTCTCGTAAAGCTTCCGTGCCCGAGTTTAAGCCGTCGATTGTTGCCGCTCATCGAAGTTTGAGAAATTCTGTACCTTGTTTGTATGTAGTCCAGCTCTCTTCTTTTCATTCTGGACGTAGCTCTGCGACATGCCGACGTTGGGATTTGCTTCAATCATCCGCTTCACCTTTCCCTCCGTCTTTTTGTTCTCCGGTCCCGGTTTTCTTCCAACTCCTTTGCCGTGGTCCAACGTCAACCGCTCCTGGAACCTCTTCAACACTCTGGAGACGGTTAAATGGTGAATGTTCTACATTTTTCCCAACTGCCGGTGCGACTGGTCAGGAATTTCCAGCTGTTTGGAAAGTAGGGGTTCCTGGGGTAATATGCACCACTTAAGGAAAATGTGCCGAAATGAACACTAAACAACATGTATTTAGTGTTTTAATACACGAATCTAGTTGGTTTGGGTTCACCCTACATGGTGTTGAGCGAATTTTCATCATAGTTAATTTAGATTGTTGGGAAATTTAACTTTTTTCAAACACTACTTTTGCGTGAATTAGGATTTATGCGGGGCACGATGCACCGCTTTTTGGGGCAGAACGCACCACAACATTGAGGCAAGACGCACCTAAACAAAGGGGCATGATGCACCACAACAATGAGGCAAGATGCACCATCGTGTTTTAAACGTAATTTTATTTATCGTAAAAACACGAGTTTTTGATAGTTTTCGTGTATAAAATGATATAATTCTGCATAAATACGTTGGTAAAGACTTCAAATAACCTAACTTTCGTGATTGTAGTTTGTTTTGGACTGGATCGTTCTGCCCCAACCGATGGAGTGCATGTTACCCCAACCGGGCGCTTAACAGAAAATGTTATGTAAAATAGAAATCGTTGTGTTATTTCGCCAAATCATGTAATCCACAACTTACCCAGTCTCTAATCATCTGTTTCATGGTGAAAGGTTGTGAAAATTCTCAATTCATCGCTTTCAAAACAACAAGTGAAATGATCTGGAAAGTTACATCAGAATGGTGCTTTTCGAATTTATTGCTCTATCTCCTTGTTAAGTTTTCCAAAATGTATCAAATTCTCAGGGTGTCAACAATTTGCAACGTTTCATCGATCCGCATAGTGTTTTTCTCTCAAAACACGTTTATTTTAGAGAAACTGACAGGGTGCGTTTTGCCTCGGCAGTGCATATTACCCCAGGAGCCCCTATTTGTTCTCTCGACTCGCGTTGGTTCAGCTCCATTTTCGTTGAATCGAAAAACAGGACTTCGAGTTTGACAGCATGTAAACAATACACATCGATAAGAAAGAGTGCATAATTTGTTTGATTTTTACCCAATGGTAGAAAAGTTATGCCCTGTTGAATGTGTCGCAATAATTTCGTGTTCGCTTAAGAGCGGTTCCACAGAAAATGACGACTTTTTTCCCAAATTTCATTTTTATATTTTTTAAGCTTTATTTTCAATATATAAAAAATTACAACATTTTTTTTTACAGTGTATATTTTTTTCCAGATAGTCCCAACAATAACCTAAAACTTTGCGGAAGGCACCAAACTGATCGGACAAACCGTTTCTAAGTTATATTTTTTTGAAAATTATTAAGGGTTTTTTTCTTAGGCCCTTCTCAAAAGTAAGGCTAGAGTCAAAATGGTGAGCCGATGATGCAAAAAGGCATTTTTGGGCATAAAGAAAGCATGTGCAAAATTTCATCCAAATCAAAAAATACAAAAGTAAACCGACATTCGAATTCAAATGGAACCGCTCTTAAGTGTTAATGCTCACTTGGAATCATTTACTCAATGCCTACTTTTTTAGAATATTACTAATATACAGCTATGGGCAGCATAGTACCTTGAAATAATGCAAATTGTCATGTACCTCCCTGAAGTAATATCGTAAGATGGTTCAGGGGAGAAAAGGGCTTGAGACCAAGACCAAGGGTAATGTCTGTGCATTCTGTGCACCATATACAGAGCTGAGTTTTGTGAATCGTCGGTTTGCGACATTCTCAGGGGTCTAGTCGCTCACTGTGTTAGTTATGCCTTATTCAGACCACGGAGTTGTATCAAGATACAAGCAACGTGATATAACTGTATCACGAAACCCGTTCACACTGGATTATAGTGATATTGTTTGGCAGCTGATATTATGTTTCAACTTCTTCTTGCTCTAATCAAATTTCATTGTTTACTATCTGTTTGTCAAAATCATACTCCGGATTTTTTTTTTTCTTAAATCCTCCACCTCCAGATTTTGATAGGAAAAATTCATCCTGGTGGTTCCATCCGAAAGTTCTTCGAGGTGGTTTCTCAGTAAATTCTTTCTGAAAGTTTATCCATCTCCAAGAAATCCATTAGGAAGGACCTTTGTTAATTTCCGAAGGAAATTTCGATGGAGCTTTCAAAGGAAATTTTAATGCAACTTCCGTAGAAACTACCGAAAAAAAACCTAAGTAACTTCCGAACCAACTTCAACAGGAAATCCAAAGAATCTTTCGAAAGAAATTCCGAAGAAACTTGCGAAAAAATCCGATGGAATTTCCAAAAGAACTTCCAAAATAAAAATCAAAAGAGCTTTCAAAGGAAATTTTGAAGGATCCTCTGAACGGAATTCCGAAGGAACTTCCAAAGGAAATTCAGAGGTAACTTCCTAAGAAAATTCTGAAGGACTTTCTAAGGAAATTCCGAAGGAACTTCCAAAGGAAATTCAGAGGGAACTTCCTAAGGAAATTCCGAAAAAAAAATCCAAAACGACTTCTAAAGGAATTCTCGGAGAAACTTCCGAAAAAAAATCCGAAGGAACTTCCCAAGGAATTTCCGAAAGCACTGGGAGGGAACTTTCGAAAGACTGCAGTAACTTTCGGAGGAAGTTTATGGAGGAATTACCTGAAGGATCTACCGGAGAATTCACCCAAAGGAACTTCCTGGATGCATATCAGGAGCTGGAATAATTTCTAAAGAAGCTTCCTAAAGGAATTTGTGCAGAAATTTCATGGAGGAATTCCTGTGATAGTTCATGGAGAAATTTCCGGAAAAATACCTGAACTAAGAATTTATGGAGAAATTCCCTGAAAAAATCCACCTTGAATTCTGTGAAACAGGAAGAATTTCTAGTGGGATTCCATGAAAAATTACTGGACGAATTTTCCAAGGAACTTCTGGAGAAACTTCCTGGGTAAATTTCCGTGGGAATTCTTGGAGGAATTTCTGAAGAAATGTCTAAAGATATTTCCAAAGAATTTTCTGGGAAAATTACCGAAGAGTTCATTAAGATATGCCCGGTAGAATTACTGAAGGAGATCCCAGAAGAAATTCTATAAAATATATAAGAAGATTTCTGAAAGAATTACCATAAGATGTCTGGAGAAATTCCTGAAAATCTTTGAGGAAACCGTGAAATAATCAGTAACCATTGGAATTGCTGGAGAGACTAAAAAAATCCTGGAAAACTTCTTGATGATTTTCTGCGCTAATTCTCTGAGGAATCTTAGGAGGTTTTCCGGCTAGTTTTCAGATGAACGTTTTATGGAAATCTAGGAATAATTCCAGAAATCCTTAATAAATTGCTGAAGAATTTCCACAGAAATTTTTTGAGGATTTCTTGAAGAAATTTTCTAAGATGTTACGTTTGGATTCTGTATTAGGAAAATCTCTCAAAATAGTCCCGGTATATTCCGAAAATAAAACAAATGATTTTTTTGGATAATGGGAATATTAGGAATATTTTTGGATCTCCGTGGAATTATCAAAAGCGATCCAATCTCAATTTTCTCGTTCAACTGTTACGGAAATAAAATTCTTCTCGGAGGAGCTCTAAGAGTTACTCTGGACATTCCTCTAGGTGTTTTATTCTGGTATTATACCAGCGTTTTCTGCGAAGATTTCTCGGGAAATTTCATGCGGAATTCGTCCAGCAATTCTTCTGGGAATTCGTCCAAAATTTCCTCTTGAAAATCCTTCGAGGATTCTGTTAGAAATATCTATGGAAGTTCTTCGGAAGATTGCTCTACAAATTCCACAATAAATTCTTTCAGCAATCACTCGTGGGATTTTTCTAGCGATTATATTCAAGAATTCTTCAAGTAATTTCTAATGGGGTTCTTAAAAATCCTAAAGGATTTTTATTTGAAGAAATTCTCGGGATTAAATCTCGGAGAATTTTGGAACGAATTCACAGTGAATTCCTGGTTAAATTCACTAAAGAGTTTCCTTTAACCCGAGATTTTAACAGAGACGAACCTTGAATTTTAGATCAATTAATTTGACATAAATTTTGAAGGAAATGCGGTTAGTTGGTCTTACAGTCTTTGGGTGAAACATTGAGCATGAGCATAGATGACCGTACAATTCGTAGTTGCTACTCGCTGATTGACCAGAAAAATCGAAGTTGCACAGGGGTTTAATGAATGGGGCTTGGGATTAGCTTACCATTCCTCAATGTACACAAATCGAGAGCTCAAATTTTAAAAGTCAATAACGGCGCCGGCCACGTCCTTACGGTCATAGGGGAAGGAAAGGAATGTTAGTTAGACAACTATTGTTCCTAGAGACCGAAGAATCTTATGCATCTCCACAATTTTTTTAAGTCCTTGGGTGAAACATTCCTCATAAATCCTTGGTAACGGAAAAAGCGTGGACACGAGGGGTGCGAAATTGGCCTAAAACGCTGAAAGGTTGCTGTCTTCGGCTAAGTTGTTCATCAGATCAAGAGGTATCTGGCGATTTGTTGAAATGCAAAAATATGTTTTGATAAAATACGCGCTTTTCTCATGTTCGTCCATTTTTTAAAATCTGGGCTCACAGTGACAGCAGAATCTCGGCTCACTATGACGTACATAAATTTTGTATCGGTTTCTCCCTCCCAGGGTTGTACCAAAGACAAATAAGTTGTACCATAGAATCACGTTTTGGCAGTGATTATTCATGACATAGCTGCAAGCATTTTACCAGAAATTTGCCCTTCTTTCGTGAAAAGGTTTTTCTCTCAAGTTTTCGGTGGATAAGCCAGTTACTAATATTGTTGTATGGAACAGCTGAGTTTATTAAAAGCTATCAAAAGCGATTGTGCTACTTTTCCCCGAAAGTCGTTTCCCCGAATATCGGTTCCCCGAACGCCAATTCCCCGAATGACCCGTTTCCCCGAAAAGTGGAGCAGTTCAAATAGGTCCTTAAATCATTTTCAGTGGCAGGATGGTGAATTAAGAGGAACGATAAGCAATCGAAAGATGGAGATGTTTGGTCGTTTTTGACTATACACATATTGCCTAAAATTCTGAGGACGGTAAAACTCGTAATAACCGCCAATCAAAAAAGAAGGGTGCATATCAGAGACCAGTACGTTCACCACCCTGAAATGTATACGTTTCGACAAAAATGAGTTGCAAAAACTTTTCGGCGAAGTGGGCTATTCGGGGAAACGGGATATTCGGGGAACTGTCGGTCGGAGAAACGTCATTCGGGGAACTGACATTCGGGGAAAAGTAGCACAACCGTTTATTCAAACAAGGTATATATTCATATTCGCTCTGAAAAATATCATACATGTATCAATAAATCTACACATTTAAGTACCGATGACGCTTGTGTGTGTCAAATTCAAGCTTGTACTATTTTCGCATTTTTTGCTCAGGTCCGTCACACTCGGGCTCAGATTATGTACCACTTCTAGTACTGCATTTGGTCCCTCGGTAGTACAAAAGGTACCCAAGTTTGACAGATCGCAGTACACTTTTCACTACATTCTAGATTACCTTATGAGCCATAACATTTTGGGCAACTGCAAGGGACATCGAGGTCTTTAATTTGTCTTTGGTTTGCTTCTTACACTATTATCTACCATTTAGGCTTTGAGTAAGTAAGTTTATGACGCTTTTTTGTCTTTAGGACACCTTCCTGCGAATGTGTCAATAAGAACACTATGCCTATAAGCAGGCTTTGTCTCAGTTGGAACGTATTACAGATAGAAGAAAAATCACTTATTTTTCCTTAACCAATCCCAACCTCCTTTGAACTTTGCCCAATAAAATTATCCTACACTGATGTAAGAATTACCTATGTAGTCTCAAAATGTACGATTTTACAATAGCACGCTGAGTAACTTAAAGCAATGTCGTTATTTCAATTCACGACTAAATTGAAACGAATATATTTGGTTTTACATCACTTATCATATGACGTGAATTATATACATACCAAAAATTCTCTTACATCGGTTTTTCATAATTTACATAGGACCGCAAGATTGCTACATCGCAAAACAAAATTACCCGATGATTACATTTTCCGCCATAAATGCCATTATCAATTTCTTTCAACAAAGAATGCGGTGAAGACGACGACGTTGACGCCAAAGACCAGCATGACACCGATATGACAAAGCGGCGAGGTCGGTGACAAACAAGACACGACCGCAAGCAAGCCCGCGGGGTCCCATAGCTTCTATCTGAACACTCCGGAAAGGAACCGTGGCTTACAAGCAGTTCGGGATTCAGTCAGTCAAGTTTCTGTTTTCTATTTACTCGTGTTGTGGCCTTAGCATCTTATGAAGCTACGGAGAGGATTTGGAGTCAGAGTCCATTTTTTCATGTTAGGTGTATATTGTAATGAAAACTCGTTGCGTAATCCTATAATACTGCATAATACAGTGCAGGAAAGTAGGCCATTTCATGACAGATTGGTGTGATGAAAAATGCCTTTTACGATGATAAATTTAAAACAAAAACTTTTGAAATTTACTTTTCAATGAGCTGTTATATAAATCGAAATGTCACTGTGTCTTATGATAGCAATTTTTTTTATCAATTATTATAAAAAAAAAGATATTGAAGCGTTACAATATTGAGCAATTATGCTAAGTTTACACCAAACAAGTAAATAGCACAATTGTTTTTGTGTACAAAACTAACTTATGCTATGTTTCGCCTGAATGTTCGGAAAACAACCCTTCAGCATTTTTTTATGAAATTCTTTCTTCACGCCCCAAAACGTTTTCTCTCCTTAAGGTGAATTGACCAACTCCTTTCTTTCAAAGACGCGCTCCTTTTGTCGCAACCTGCCATTTCCACGCCATCATACATATTATGAGATAACGTTCAGCGGGTTTGTTCTGGGCGGAAAATTCGCCACGACCATTCTCTTGTTATTATGGTTTTTCGGTTTAAAAGCCGTCCTGGGGATTAGGCAACATTATGGTGCGGCGAATTTTCATTGTTTTGCTCCATTCCGCTGTTGGGTTTGCTGTGTCATGTTGTGAAATGTGTTGCGGGACGCCTACTGCTTTTTTGTTTGGTTTCAACATTCGAAACATTTCGCACCATTTTCGACTGGTTTTATTGCATCCAGGCAGGCGATGGTTCGGTGCGAGCGCGTGTTTTTGTCTGCTTCGTTTCGCCAGATGGTCCCAAGTGTTGAAAGCTGGATTTGGCTGGATATTAAATCAGATTTACCGCGGTACAATTACAGCTCGGTTCCCACCACTCATATGGGTGTATCGCTGGCCAAAATCTCGGGAGGATTAACCTCAAATTAAAACTCTCTAACAAGCACTGGCAACTAGGGTTTAATGAATGAATACCGGTTCTTGCTCCGTTTCGTGACATATTCCCGGAGTGTGGGACAACATGTGTCCACAAGTTTCATTGCAGATTCTCCGAATCGAACGGAACTAGCAGCGCAGGGAAATGCATCCGTCCGCCACTGGCGCTGCCGTAATTCGTTTGTGGGTCCTATCCGAACCGAACTCTATTATTTCGTTTTAATTAACAACTCCGCACTCGTGATTATCTCGATTCAGAAAGTTTGCCCCGGAGCAGCGCATGTTCCTGCAGCATGTTTTGTTGGGTTGGGACTCGCTCTCCCGATCCGTCCCGATTGGCCGAAATTGCAAACTTCAACAGCGATAGCCAATTCCATGAGCAGGGTTGCCAAGTCGTGTTTTTCAAAAATCTGGAACATTTTGTAAGTTTTGTCTGGAAAAAGTCTGGATCTTCCATGTTGAATATGGAAAAGCTTACAAATTCATTAAACAATATTTGAATCTACCAAATTTTTGTAATTATCAAAGCTTTGGAATATTTCAGACAAATCTGGAAGGTTGGCAACGCTGTCCATGAGACTCATTTGGGAAGCGAAAGTTCAAATTGTAATGTCAGTTGCATAATTTGTATCACCCGTCGTCGTAGAGGGGATTTGATCCCATGCGGGTTGGAATTGGTATTGTTTCGGTCGAAGAATCAAATAACGGATTGGTAATTTAAATGAATTTCTGCGAGATCTGCGGGTGTCTCGATTTCTCCGGTGAACCAACTTCGTCTGTCTGTGTTCTGAGCGCGGAATGCAAGCTACATTTCATATATTTGATTAGATTATTCAATCTGCGGAATGTCGGCGTGAACGTGGCAGCTATCCAGGAAATACGCTGACAGATAACCGGAGAACATTAATTCCAAGCGGTGGATCCCATCGCCAACACTTCATACAAGTAGTAGGCGTTTTGTATGAAATGGACAGATTTCGATTAATTTCTTAGGTTATAAATTTCGATCCCTCACGGTACTACAGCGGTGGCAGAGCAGAACGTAGAATAAAATGGGAAGTGATTGGGAAGCAGATGAAACGAGTTAATCGGTGGAAACCTGTAAGCGACCGAATCTGTGTGTTGAGAATGAATGGCAAGTTCTTCAACTACATTTGATCAACATATATGCATCAACGAACGATATTCCCGATGACATTAAGCATGAGTTCTATGAGAGCTTAGATAAGGCCTACGGAGAGTGCCCAAAACCTGGGAGGGAGGCACCGATACTACACACGAAATATAAGACAACTTTATTTTGAACTGCAAGATAACTCCAGCTTGCCAACAACGATCAAGGCAGGCTTCGAGAAAATCGGTAGTTTCTTTTTGTTGTGCACTTTCAATCTTTCCTGACAAACATGAAAAAAGGGCCACAGTTTTCTATGCACGAAATATTCATTTTCATTAGAAAAAGTAGAACGATGCGTTTTTCAATGCTTTATGTTCAATCAGATTAAATGGTGCTCACGTGACATTACTTGCGTTATGTGCATGAATTGATTTTCATTCGATTTTTTTATCACTTATGAAGAAATACGAAAATGTGTTTTAATCAGTTACGCGCTTTTTTCATGTTAGTCCAATGTTTGAGATCTGGGCTCACAGTGACAGTTCGTGACAGCGGAATCTCGGCTCACTATGACGTACAGAAATTTTGTATTGGTTTCTCCCTCCCAGCCCAAAACAAGATGTCAAGATAGATCACGAGCTAGTTGATGGACAGCATTTCTCAGATATCATGGATGTCAAGCCCTTTCGAGGCCCTGATATCGGGCACGGTAATCCAGCGTCATGAGTTCAAGAAATAGCAGCACACTGCGCTTCAATATTCAAAGCTTGTCAACTGATGGGGTAGCTGCACAGTACCGTCAGCAGCAAGACGAGCAGTTGGGAAGGATCAACGTTTCTGAAGATTTCAATAGCCTGAGGGACCCTATCCACGAATCTGTAATGCAGCCCACAGACGCTCAGACGGTTTGACCAACGTTGACTTCGCCCCCAAGCTAGTCATACCGATATATGTTGCTGCAACCGTTTGATCGACTGTCAAAGTTCGTTGCAGAAACACTATATTTCTTCGCATGTTCTTATCTCGGCAAGAATTGGCGGTATTGAATATGTGATTGTTATTTTTTTTGAATTATGTGGCTGTGGGGAGAATATTTCTACGATTTTTGGGCAATAATCGTAGTGAGGAAGAGCAGAATTTTCAAAATTTAAGAACCGGAAGAAATGGATATTTCTGAGGAATTCCTGTTATAATTCGCACGAAATATTCCGGCAAAACTTAAAAATTATGAGGGTCTCTGCCGGGGATTATTTTGAACAGTCATCGATATGAGATTGGCTATGGTAATTGCTTCAAATATTCTATCCAGAATCTTAGTAGTTTCCTTATGTTATTCTACGTTGAAGTTTTTCCAGGAATCCATGGATTATACTAGGCATTCCTCCAGAAATTATTCCTGGGATTCTACCAGAAATTTTATCAATAGTTCCTCTAGGAATCAACCAGAAATTCCTCCGGGGAAAATTCTTCAGGCATACCTATAGGTGGTATTCTTCCAGATATACCTTCAAATACTGGTTATTCAGGATTTCTTCAACTGATTCCTTCAAAGATTAATCCAAAACAAATTTTCAAGTGATATCTTCAGTAATTTAGTCCCCAAATTCCTCCAGAGATTGCTAAAAATTTTTCAAAGATTCATCCAGATATATCTCAAGAAATTCATCACCAGAAATTCTCCCAAGGATCTCACCAGAACTTATTTCAGAGCTTTCTCATAGGACTCATCCTTAAATTTCACCGAGAGTTACTTCAGAAATTCTAAAAGGAATTTCTTCAGCGATTCCTTCTTGTATTTTTCCTACAAAATCCTCCAGGGATTTATCCAAAACCTTCCCAAGGGATTTATTCAGTGATTCATCTAAGGCTTTCTTCAAGAATTCCACCAAAAAATCCTCCAAACATTTATTTAGGAACTCCTCCAGGGAAACTTCAGGAATTTCTGAAAAGATTATATGAGGATTCTTTTCTTGCGATTCCATCAGGAATTCCTCTAGAAATTATTAAAGAGATTACTCAATGAATCCCTCTCAAGAAATAAATAAAAGCATTCCATCAAAAATTCCACCAGGAATGGCTCTTATCAAAAATTTAAAAGTAATTCTTCTACTGATTTCCCTAGGAATACCTCCTAAAATACTTCAACAATTAATCCAAACATCCTACCAGGGATTGCTTCAAAGATTCCTTCATGATTTTCGCTAGAAATTCCTTATAAAATTCCTACAGAAATAAATGCAAAGATTTACTCCAGCAACTCCTGCAGAAATTCTACCCAGAATTTCTCAAAGGATTCATCAAGGGCTCCATCCAGGGGTTATATCTGGAAGCCTTCGGCGATTCTTTAAGAACTATTGCAAAATAATTCAAAATGCTTCCTACACTGAAGTCTTTTAGAGATTTCTTGAGAGGATTCTTCTAGTGTTTCCTTCAAAAATTATTCCTTGTATCCCTGAAGGGACCCTACGCAGCATTCAACCTGGGATTTTTGAAGGTATTACTTCAAGAATCTACCAGAAATTTCTCCGGAGATTGCTAAAAGAATTTACCCATCATTTCCTTCCAATATTTCCTGAAGGAGTTTTTCCATGGAATCCATCAGGAATTAGGGAATCCTGTAGGAACTCCTTCAGGGATTGCTTTTGTAATTTCTTCCAGAGAAATATTAAGGAATTTCTCCAGGAAATTTTCAAGGAATTTCTCCAGTGATTTCTTTGATGATTCCTTCAAGGATTTCACAAAAAAATCCATGAATTTTTACAGAAATTTTTCAAAAAATTTTTTCAGGGATTCCACCTGAAGACATTCACAGAAATGCTGAGTGAATATCAGTGGAATCCCTGGAGGAATAATATTTTACCTAGAGTAAAGAAAGGAAGAATTTCTAGTTCAATCCTTCACGAAATTCCTGGTCGATTCTCTCGCGGAAGTGTTGGTGGTTTATCAGAAAAAAATCTTGTGAACTTGTTTTTTGGTTAATTCCCTGGAGGAATTGCTGATAACTCTAAAAAATTCTAAGAAGGGAAATCCTTGTAAATCCATTGAAGTATTTTCTCGTAGAACTTCTGGAGAACTCTGGTAGATTTTTCTGATGGAAATTCTAACGATACCCCCTGGAAGAAATCCTGACGAAATTCCTCAAAAAAAAAATCCTCTCTTGGAAAATTACTGGTGAAATAGTCTCTGAAGGATCTACTGGTGCATTCTTTATAGGAAATTGTGTTCAAATTCCATAAGAAATTCGTTATGGGATTCTTGGAGTTCATCTTGGCGGAACCCTTGGAGGATTTTTCCAGAATGTTTTGGAAGAACCTCAGAGGATTTTTTTTTTATTCCCGGTAAAATTACCGGAAAAATATCGTTGGAGTTTCTGAAAAAATTTGTAGTGAATTCCGTATAATAATTTCAGCTGAAATCCTTGAAGGTTTTCCTGATGGAAATCATGGAGAATTACCTTTTTTTTTCAGATGCAATCTATGGAGGAACCATGGTGAAATCCTTGAAGGGACTGCTGAATGAATACTTGAAAGAATTCCTAAAGATATTATTGAAGCAACTCCAGATGGAATCATGGAGAAACTCCGGATGAAGTCCCTTCGAGAGCTCTTGATGGAATCCGTATAGAAACTCCTGATGAAGTCTCTGGAGATTTCTGATGGAACTTCTAATAAATCTAATATGCCTTGAAAAAATTCTGAAAGAATTCCTCTAGGAACTCCTGATATAATCTCTGGAGGAATTCCTGATGGAATCTTTCGAGGAATTCCTAAAGATATTGTTGAAGGAACTCCTGATGAAATTCCTAGAAAATCTCCTGATGGAATCCCTAGAGAAACTTCTGATAGAATCCCTGGAGGAATTGCAGGTGGAATCTCTGAAAGAACTCCTGGTGGAATCCCTGGAGAAACTTCTCATAGAATGACTGAAATCCTTCAGGCATACCTGGCATTCTTCCAGAGAAGTCTTCAAAGGTTTTCCACAAATTATTCTGGATTTTCGCTTCTGATTCTTTTAGCGATCACTCCAAAACAATCCTCAAGTGATTTCTTCAGTAATTCTTCAGGGCTTACTCCAAGGCTGCCTTCATGAATTCCTAGAGATTGCTATGATACTATCTCCAAACGTTGCTTCAGGACTTCCTCTAGAAGTTTATTACAAGGATTCCATCACGCATTACCTAGGAGTCACGTCATGAATTCTTTGAAAATCTTGTCCAGGGATTCCTCAAGAAATTCCATCTGGAGTTCTATCAGAAATTCCACCAGGAATTTCTTCAACGATATTTTCTAGTATTTTTTTCTACAATTTCCTCTGGAGATTTATCCAACAACGCCCTAAACGAATTCTTCAGTGATTCTTCCACCAAAAACAACCTCCAAAGATTTATTTGATAATTCCTTAAGCAAAGTTTCTGGAATTCCTTAACAGGTTTTTTAGCTTTTTAAGGATTTTACCAGAAATTTCTCTAGAAGTCCTTAAAGAGATTGCTTAAGGAATCCCTTCCAAGAAATCAATAAAGGGATTCCATCAAAAAATCTACCAGGAATTCCTTCTATCAAAAATGTTCCAGTGATTCTTCCACTAGTGTTTTCCCTAGGAATTCCTCCACAGTTTCCTCTAGAAAATCCCCAGCGACTAGTCTAAACATTTTTCCAGGAATTGCTTCAGGGATTCCCACACGATTTTCTCTATGCCTACAGAAATACATGCAGAGATTTACTTCATGAATTCTGATTAGTGATTATACCCAGAATCTCTCCAAGGATTTATCAAGTAATCAATAATTTTCTTCTTTCCACCATCTTCCACCATCCGGGATTCCACAAGAAACACTGCAAAAGAACTCACCAAAATTTCCTCCACGGGATTCCATCGGGATTTTTTAAGAGATTGCGCTTGTAATTTTTTGACATGTTTGCCCAGGTTATCCTCCGGGTATCTTCTAGGGGATCTTCAAAATATTTTTTTTTCCTTCTATGATTCTTCCTGGTATACCTTGAGAAACCCTAAGAGATATTCGTCCTAAGATTTCCTAGGAAATTCCTCCGAGGATTCCTAAAGATATTTATCCATCAATTCCTTCCAGTATTTCTTGCAGTTTTTTTTCCCAAATATTCCACCAAAAATTATCTGAGAGAATCTAGGAATTCCTTCAGGGATTACTTAAAAGTTCTTCCAGAAAAATATTTAAGAATTTTACCAAAGAATTCTCTGGGAAATTCTCCAGTGATTTCTTTGGTGATTCATTCAAGGATTGTTCGACAAGCTTCATGGATTTTTCTAGCAATTTTCTAAAAAAAAAATCTTCCGGTTTACTTCAATGATTCAAAAATCATTGGGATGAAAAGTCGTTTGGAATTTCGTAGAAACTTTCTGAAGGAATACCTTTAGTAAAAATAAAGGAAGAATTTCTATTTCTTCACGAAATTCCTGGTAGATTCTCTCGCGGAAATATGTGTGGTTTTTTAGGAAAACAAAATTGTTGTCTCTTTGGAAATTTTTAGGTTGATTCCCTGGAGGAATTGCTGATATCTCTGATTAAATTCTAAGAAGAGAAATCCTTCTTCTTCTTCTTTCTGGCGTTACGTCCCAACTGGGACAAAGCCTGCTTCTCAGATTAGTGTTCTTATGAGCACTTCCACAGTTATTAACTGAGAGCTTTCTTTGCCGATTGACCATTTTTGCATGTGTATATCGTGTGGCAGGTACGAAGATACTCTATGCCCTGGAAATCGAGAAAATTTCCTTTACGAAAAGATCCTCGACCAGCGGGATTCGAACCCACGACCCTCAGCATGGTCATGCTGAATAGCTGCGCGTTTACCGCTACGGCTATCTGGGCCCCTTTGAGAGAAATCCTAGTAAAACGTTTGAAATATTTTCTGGTAGAACTTCTGACGAAACTCTGGTGATATTCCTTAAGTTAACCCTGGAAGATCCCCTGGGGAAATTCCTTAGAAAACTCCTCGCTCGATAAGTTACTGGTGAAATAATTAGAGAAACTTGTGAATGGTGGTTGAATCCATTGCGAAATTCTTCATATGATCCTTGGAGAACACCTTGGTGGAGTCCATGGAGGCCTTTCCATAAACCTCCGGAGATTTTTTTTAATCCACGGTAAAACCACCGAAAAATTTTGGCGAAGTTTCTGAAAGAATTTCTTGTGGAATTTCTATACGAATTTCAGCTGAAATCCTTGGAGAATTACCTGGGCGAGTTCCAGATGAAATCCATGGAGGAACCTCTGGTGAAATCCATAGAGGAATCCTTGGAGAATTTATGTACGGGATTTTTAGTTGGAATCCTTGAGAAAATCAAGGCAGACTTACTAATTACTAAAGGAATTCTCAGAGGAATCCCTGAGAAATTTAGTTTTTGAACCCCAAGAAGAATTCATGTTAGAGTTACTAGTGGAATCCCCAATTACTGCTAAAATCATTATTGGAAATTTCTGGTGAAATCCCTGAAGGATTTCTCGATAACCCACGGGAATAAAGTATTTGGCATAAGGTAGTTTGGCATAAAGCCGTTTGGCATAAAGTCATTTGGCATAATGGTCGTTTGGCATAATGGCCGTTTGGCATAATGGTCATTTGGCATAATGGTTGTTTGGCATAATGATTGACTTAAAATAAATATCGGCATTTTTAAGCTTTTACCGAGATCAACACCATCGAGCCCATAGCAAAAAATGTTGGTAGGTTCTAAACAAGCGTGGTGTTCGTTCAGAGATTATCCAAAAAAAGAATTTCAAAAATTATTGACATTAGAGAGCATTACTAAATAAAATTAGCGACGGGTCTCTACATCTCAGAACATAGAGTATCTTTGAGCTTGTTGCAATATACATATTTGAAAACAGTAAATTGGCGAAGAAAGTTCACAGTTATTCATCAAGGGAACGCTCATAGAATATTTCGCTGCAGATCAAGCTCTGTCCCAGTTTGGAAGTAACACTTGATGAAAATTACTTGATAAAAGAATGGATTTTTTAGCAAAATATCAACAGCTCTAATCCAAAGATCTATCAATGCGACTTAATGCAAAAATAGCCTATATACGAGAGCAGATTATTTATCGTTTAAAATGTTTAAGGCTCTAACGCAAAAAAAAACTATTTATAGCATAGCTCAAATGAACAACACATCTTTAAAAGAAAATATTTGTGGCAGTATATTTCAACTGTTCAATATAAATTCTAATTTTGGAACTGTACATCAAAAATATCGTCTATTATCGAGAAAAGGGAAAATTTTGTGATTGAGATAATATTTTTACCAGCATATCTCGGAAGGAGACCACGCGTTTGCCCTAAAAAAGGATATGCTGAATATTGGCAGGTTCTAAAATAATTATCATTCTAACAACACATCTGGCAAGAATTGATAAAATAGCAAAATATAAAAATGTTTAGCTTTACTAAATAAAAAAATTAAAACAGTATAAATTTAAAGAACAGCCTATTTTTAAAAGAAGGCAAAATTTACACTTAAAGCAATAGAAGAATGGACGCAAAAAAATATTGCGGCACTGACTGGTTCCCCCGAAAAGTGGTGACGAGAAAGAACGATAAACAGTCAAAAGAAAGAAGTATTCTGTCATTCTCGGCTATACACATGTTGGCAAAAATGCTGAGAACGGTAAAACTCGAAAGAATCGCCAATTAAATAAAGAAGGGTGCATATTAGATGGTCAGTTCGTTTACCACTCTGAAATGTATAAAGTTACGACAATTATGAGTGCTAAAACTTTTCGGGGAAGTGGGCTAGTCGGGGAAACGGGATATTCGAAGAACTGGCGTTCGGGAAAACGAGACCGACATTCGGGGAAAGTAGCACAACCCATTGAAGTAACTGCAGTAATCGATTTCTCTTTTCGCTGATAATTTGAGCAGATCAATGTTATCGATTGCCGCCCTTTTGTCAGTTGGAAACAAAAAAATACTTTAAAAATATAGCTCCAAAGAACAGCCTATGTATACAAGAAGGAGAAATTCTTTGAAATTTTAAATCAACAGTTTTCATACCTATAATTTTGGTAACATCATATTTAGAAAAAAAAAACAATTAAAAGAAGGGTAAATTTGTGCTAAATATATGAAAATCTTCAGTGCAAAAATTTGTTCCAGTAGCGAAACTCAAAAGAAGAATTAATATTTGAAAGACGGATTATTTCTGGATAAAAATTAAAATACTATTGGCAATTACTTTCCTGATATGCTTAAATTTATTCAAGAGCGAATGATTGTTGAATAAGGTGTCATTGTGTATCAATTGACTCCAAAACAAGCCTGATGTCATCAGAAAGATTCAATAAAAACGAAAACACAAAAATTTGAGAAATTCTTGGTTTCAGACTCATTATGCCAAACGACTATTATGCCAAACTACTATTATGCCAAACGACCATTATGCCAAACGACTTTATGCCAAACGGCTTTATGCCAAACGACTTTATGCCAAATGACCTACCACCCACGGGAATCATTGGTGATATTCCAGAGGAATTCCGAGAAGAATCCTTTGAGGAATTCCGAGATTATTTCTCGAGAAATTTCAGGAGGCATCCCTTCAATAATTCCGGGAGGAAGCCATGAAGGAATTCCGGGATGACTCCCTTGAAGAAATCCTGCAGGAATCTTTTGAAGAATTCCCTATAGAAGAACTTCTGAT
Organism: Aedes aegypti; assembly: GCF_002204515.2. Lineage (NCBI taxonomy): Eukaryota > Metazoa > Arthropoda > Insecta > Diptera > Culicidae > Aedes > Aedes aegypti. The sequence continues at coordinate 26,833,670 of NC_035108.1, read as the reverse complement.
GGAATCTCAGTAGTATTCCCATTGGACTCTTGGAAGTATTCCTAATGGAAAAACTTCTGATGGAATCCCTGCAGAAAAATCTAATGAAATCTAAAGAAGAACTATTGATGAAAACCCTAGATAAACTTCTGATGGAATGCTTGGAAGAACTTCTGATGTAATCCTTGGATGAAATCCTTTTGGAATCCTTACGGAAACTCTTGATAGAATTCCTGTAGTAACCCCAGGTAGAATATCTTGAAAAACTTTTTGTGAAATCCCTGGAGGAACTCTTGATAAAATCTTCAAAAGAAATCATATTGGAAACCCTAGAGGAACTTCAGCTATAATTTCTAGAGCAGCTTCTGATGTAATCCCTGGAGGAACTTCCAATAGAAGCTCTGGAAGAACTGCTTAAGGGTTCCTTATGGGAACTACTGTTGAAATCCCAGGATTCTTGTATGCCTGGCGGAACTCCTAATAGAATCCCAAGAGAAAACCGTGATGGAATTTTTTGAGAGACCCCTGATATTATCTTAAGAGAAATTCCAGGTGAAATCTTCGAAGGAACTTCTTATCGAAACCCTAGAGGTACTTCTGGCAGAACCCAGGTGGAATCTCTGAGGAACTCCTGATGTAATCCATATTAGAACTTTTGATGTAGTCCCTGGTGGAATTCCTATTGGAATTCCTAGAGGAGTTACCAATGGAATCCCTGGAGGAACTCCTGATGGACTCCCTGAACTAATTCCGAATTTAATCCCATAGGAACTCCTGATGGAATCCCATGAGGAACTTCTGATGGAATCACTAGAAAAACCTTTGGATAGGATCCCTTAAGGAATTCCAGGTGGAACATCTAAATGAACTGTTAATGAAATCACTTCTGAACTTGTGATGAACTCCCTTAAAGAAATATTGATTTAATTCCCAGAAGAACTTCTTAAATAATCCCTGAAGAAGTTCCAGATGGAATCTCTAAAGTCACTTCTGATGTAATCTCAAGAGGAACTCCTGATGGAATACCCTTGGGAACTCCTATTGAAATTTCTTTAGGAATTCATGATTAAATTCCTGATGGAATCTCATGAGGAACTTCTGATGAAATCTGCAAATAAAAATCCTGAAGGAACTTGTGATGGAATCTCTACAGGAATTCCTGATGTAATTCCTTGAGGAACTCCTAATGTTATCTCTTAACCAACGCCTGATATAACCTCTGGACGAATTCCTGAAATCCCCAGTAGAACTCTAATATAAGCCCTATAGGTACTCTTATCCCGAGTAACACACATGTTGTAATTAAGGCATATCAACTGAAATATGACCAGATTTGGTTATATAATAGTTGATCTGCATCAATTAAAACATGTGTGCTACTTGGGATATCACTATATCACTAATCACTATATGGACTCCTGATGGAATCCCTGAAAGAACTCCTGATGGAATCCTTGGAGGAACTAGAGGGATTTATTATTGCATTGCTAGAGGAACTCCCTTATAGAATCCCTTGAGAAGTTCTAGGTGGAATCCCTGAAGAAACTCCTGATGAAATCCCCGGAGAAATTTTAGATGAAATCCCTGAAAGTACTCCTGATGGAATCCCTTGAAAAGCTTCTGGTGAAATCCCCAGAATAGCTCTTGATGGAATCCCTAGAGGAACTTCCGATTTTGATGGATATCGTGTTGGAATCACTGAATGAATTTCTGGTGGAATCCTTACAATTACTTCTGATGGAAACTTTTGCGGTTCTCCTGATGGAATTTCAGGAAGAACTTTCAAAGGAATTTTTGAAGGAATTCCTGATGGAATCCCTAGATGAACTCCTGATGCAATCCCGTGAGGAATTCCAAGTGAACTTCCGAAAGGAATTCTTACAGAAATTTCTAGTTAAATCACTAGACAAAATTTTGATTAAATGTGTGAAGAACACCCGGTGGAACCATGTAAGAATATCCAATGAAATTTATGAAGGAATTTTGGTAGAATTCTTATAGAAATTGCTGCATCAATACCTGGAGAAATTAATGTTTGAATTCCTAATAGAAGTTTTGATGGATAGAATTGTTAATTAAAGAAATAGAGTGAAGATTGTGTTTTCCCAAATATATAGAAATAAAAATCCATCCCAACGGTGGAAAATTTTGTGGAAAACTTTTTCCAGTTCATTTTTTTTGGATTTCTGAGAAAATTTGCTTAAATTTTCATATAAAAACTTTCTTTCTACAATGTTTCGTTCTTGAGTTATGATTTTTCAAAGAAAAGTCTTATATGGCACATCTGGACATTTTTCACAAAATTGGCCATAACTCAAAAACAAAAAAGAAGTGCATTCCAACAATTTCAGTGATTAAAGCTTATAAAATTACCTTCTCGAAAATATTTTTTTGAAAATTTTCCACGAGTTCGGGCATAGTTTTTCCAGCTTTTCTTTACGAATTTTCCCAACGGTGGAAAATTTTGTGGAAAACTTTTTCCAGTTCATAATTTTTTTGGATTTTTGAGAAAATTTGCTTTAATTTTCATGTAAAAACTTTGTTTCTACGATGCTTCGTTCATGAGTTATGATTTTTCAAAATAAGTAGTGTCAAGGAAAAACAAAAAAATTCCACCTGAGTTTTCCGGAAAAATAGGCGACCCTGATTTTTTCTCATTTTTTTTATTCATATATCCATGAGCCCTGCCTGTGGAAAAAGTTTCATGAAAATCTGAGACCCTTCGGCCCAATTTGTACGATAATAAAAAAAAATCCCCATGTATGTGAAGAATGTCGCCAGAAGCCGTATGCTTGGGCCGCAGAATAGAGAGTGGTACAGGGCAACGAGAGTCAAAGCTCATCTACCGCAGAGAGAACAAGTAGCACAAAAATAATGTTCTTCTTCTTAGTGGCATTAACTGGGACAGAGCCTGCTTCTCAGCTTAGTGTTCTTATGAGCACTTCCACAGTTATTAACTGAGAGTATTCTTTGGCTGAGTTGCCATTTTCGCATTCGTATATCGTGTGGCAGGTACGATTATACTCTATTACTTTGTATCCGCGGACTCTAACCACTCGGCTAAAGAAAACTCCTAAAAATGATGTTAGATAGCATGAAAAGTGTAATATTTACATATTGGCAAAAGATAAGATCAAATTAAACGAATTCTAAGATAAAGGGCCTTTTTTGCAAACTTTTTACCGTTTTGATTCATATTACGGACATTTAAGGACTCAGTGAAGTATAACCGATTGAAAAGCATATACATTGAAACATATTGTATGATACCTGTGCGTTATCAGACTTTAAAAAAACACTTAACTGCCGAACGATGGGGGAAAATGCGGATTCCAAAGCTTGAAATACTTGAAATAAATAGAAATTAATGATCTCTCCATGATTCTTATTCCGGACGCAACCTCACTTTTGCTCCATTTCACGGACACCTTGTTTCGAATTCCGGACAGCCACCGAAAAGCTTAAACAGTCAAATTATAATTAAACTCCTGCATCCGTAAGAGCAACGTCAACACTAGTTGCAGGTCCGTCACACTCGGGCTCAGAAAGTGTACCACTTCTAGTACTGCATTTGGTCCCTCGGTAGTACAAAAGGTACCCAAGTTTGACAGATCGCAGTACACTTTTCACGGCATTCTAGATTACCTTATTAGCCATAAATTTTTGGGCAACTTCAAGGGACATCGAGGTCTTTAATTTGTCTTTGCTAGTTGCGCATTATAAATTTCATGGATTGCTATTTAAAATTCTTGTTAAAACGCGCCTGGAAGTTGGGATCTTTCGAACGGGAAATTTTGAAACATTTCAATTGAAACCTTTCCCATACAAAGTAGAGTGTCCGGAATTTGAATCAAAACGGTATCAAACTGTAAGCCAGCAAACGAGGGGTCCACTAATTTAAGTTTAAAAAAAATCGCTTATAAAATAGTGTAGACAGCTTTTAGCAAACAGCGACCAACAAATTCGAGTTCTAGCGATATGTGCCAATGATGGCCTTAAGGTGAAGATGAATCGAAGCCAAAGTTCAAATTTTCAAGAGCACGGATCTGGAGAACCAAACATCCGATTGAGCTGAAAACTTAATCGATTGGTCACTAGATGGTGGTGACCAATCGATTAAGTTTTCAGCTCAATCGGGTGTTTGGTTCTCCAGATCCGTGCTCTTGAAAATTTCAGGTTTGGCTTCGATTCATCTTCACCTTGAAGAGAATTACTCATTACGAATTTTGAGATTGTTAAGTAATGTTGCGTAAATGATATTTCCTTAAATCAATGATTCAGCGCTCCACCAAATAATAATCTTCTGAAAATGTTTCCTTCATCACAATTTAAAATATAAATCTTTCGAAGCTTTGCTAGAAAAATAACAAACTTTCAACAAACAATCGCAACATCTTCCACGAGCTAACGACTTTCGAAAAACACAATCATCCTTCTCGGAAAACACTTTCCCGCTAATAAGTTTCCACTCTCTACCTGTCAAATTCGTACACGGACGGACCCGCTTACATTGACTACTCATAGCGTAGAGTCAAATGGTACAAAATGCCACTTTAAGGATTTGTGTCGTTTTCTCCTAATGAGATCCACATTTTAACGCCATTCGAAGTCCTAACAGTAACTTTACTATATTTGCTAGCTACAATCATGAAAACATTTCCCAAATTTAAGTTTTTTAACGGGTTCAAATCGTGTAGAAAAGTTGGTTAAAAAATGGAGGTGATTCAAAATGTCCAAATAGATGGGGTAGAATGCCATTTAGTATGGACCATGTAGTAACCATGTTTCTCCATGAGTTGGCTCTGTGGTATGGAAACGCTTATTCCTTAATGAAATCATCGGAAAACCTTAATGTTTAGGCAAAAAAGGGAAAAATGTTGAATTTCACCGGAAATTAATAGAAAATCTATAATTTTATGTCCAAGGGTTGTGGTGGCAACTCTTAGGTAAACATATTTTAACATCGTTTGGCAAAGAATACAAATTGAAACGCCCTAGGAATGATTTAATGAGGTGGGCCCTTTAACCCCATCAGTGCGTCTTGGACCATGTTACCCTACTCACATTACCCCAGTCTAGCGTATCCGTGCCGTTCCGAGAACGCTCTTTCTGCTGCGTTCGAACTTTTTTTGCTCTAGCGAGCGAGATCGTCATAAAAATTTCACTTTCATTTGGATTTTCCCCAAATCAATCTCCGTCAGCCGTCATTTTCCCTACTCTCAGTCGGACGGACAGCTGCCGTTTGTATGAGGCAAAGGCAGGCCATGGCGATGATGATGACGACGGGTTTCGAAGTTACGACGGACTTGATTATGACGTTTTTCTCGGTAGGAATAGTAGGCTGAGGGAGTGCTAGTGGCAATGCTGTTCTTGCGGCATTAATTGCAACATAAGTCTACAAATTTGAGATAAAAACTTGTTTTTTTATTTACAAAATGATAGGAAGAGTTCTTTTGATAAGCATGACAAATTTTCCCGCTCAAATAACAATTAATTCATAATTGAATTTCAGTTTAAAAAAATATGGATGACGTTTGTTTTGTCGACAAAAACACAACAGGGGTTTTACTTTTGACAGAAAATATTCCTATTTGACATTTCGGATGGTACACGGAAAACAAAATTCATCAACAATTTAGGTTTGGATCAAAGAGTCTGACAATATCCCTACAACCAGAAAAATATGTTTATTTTAAACCTGCACCAATACAAAACATTTAAAATTTAAGTGAATTTGTACTTCTGGTCTAAGCACAACCGTTTGATTCACAAATTGCGATAGGGTTTCAGAACCCTATTGGCTAATTCAATGCTGCGGCAAAAGTGTCTTCAATTATCTCGTTCTTATTGATCTCCGTGTTTCTAATAATCAGTGCGCACAACCAACAAAAGGTCCGCACGTAATTCTGATGAGCTGATTGAGTTGCCAATGGGAAACAGGGAAATGGTTTTGCTCTGAACGATAGTAAACTCGTAGTAAACCCAGGGCAGTGTAGTTCAGAATGCACCTATGGGATGAATTGCTCAATTTACATTTTATTGAAATTATTAAATCTGCAGAAAGTACCGGAGAGTAATCAATCAATTCCAAAAACTGCAATAACTTGCAATTACACAGCCTAACAAAAATTACATTTTTGCGTGTCTCAAGGATTAAATATGTGTCTCTCGTAGATTTAGGTCCGCTGAATCTGATGCCGTCCTCAGAAATGTCCTTGCACGTCACAATTTTTAGCTGCAGGTTGCCAAAGTTGTATAACGCGAAAAAAATATTTAGAAAATATATTGATTTGATACATATATCGATAGAGCTATACCAAATTGGTTCTTTTATGGACAGATAACTTGATCTGATAAATAAGTTCAGACTTTATTTATCTTAAAAGAAAGTGAACAGGTCTATTATTCTTAGGGCCCTATTTTATAAGTCGAGTCGATCAAAAACGACTCGACTGGAGTCACTGTCGACCAAAAATTTCGCTCGACTTAGCTCTGTCACTCGAGTTTATCGACAATTGTCACTCTATGTGACTGGATTACTATGGGAGTCGACGGATGACATCTGAAATATGCATGCTTACTTTAATCGACAATGACTTCAGATGAGTCATGTGAATTCGTTTGAATTACTAAATAGACCCCTTATATTCTAAAATGTCACTGGTTACGCGAAGGAAATCTAGTAATTTTCCACAAGTGTCCCTCGATTTTCATTGCCAAGTTGGAGTTAGCTTGCAGTTTGAAAAAAGTATCTGTGCCTCCCAGTACCCAGGTTGTAATTAGTGTTGTTAGCAGTCACGGTAGTTGACACGTTTTCGTAGACATACGACAGCCTTTGCCTTTAGCATTCACAGTACGAGCGATCACACGAACGTATGAAAGAAAAATGTCAGTTGAATGCAGGTGATTATGATGGCATCATCAGAAAACGGTAAAATTTTGTTATTTTCTTCTAATAAGACCTGCACATAACAAGCACAATTAATATATTCTTGTGGTTTATGATTGAGAATTTCTGAAATCCATGCAAAATTCATGTTTAATGGAAATGTCATCGTGTCATACGACAGGTTTCGTGTTTCTCGATGTTCATTCTACCGCTCGTGCTGTGTGTAAGAGGCGACGGTAGCGGATATGTGTAGACAAATAAATCATTTGACTGCTTACCATGGATGCGAAACGAACGTCGCGAAAAATGTCGTATGTTCACACCACTGGTTGTAAACAGCGGCTTTAGGATACTTGATCGAAAATGCATTTCGTCGGACTACATTTGGTCGAATGGCGTTAGTTCGAACGTAAATTTAGTCGAAAGCTTTTTCAAAAATGTTTCTTGGAAGATCGTTTAATAAAAAAAGCCCGAAAATGCAACATTTGCACAATGAAATGCATGGTTTGGTTAACATGGTTGGCAAACTGACACAAATTTTTCAATTGGCGGGAAACGTTCTTCTGAAGTTTGCAAATATTAAGGATTTCGATCGTTATTTAAATTAAGTTAAAAAAACGGTTTTTGCAAAAAAAAATGGAAAAATTTAGCTATTGCGAATATATTTTTCTTTCAAATTATCATTATTCTTTAAATATGTTCTCAACAAGTTATACAATGTTAACATAATGATTTTGATGAAATAGAAATATTTGGAGAGAGAGCTCATCTTTTTTTTCAATACCGAGTCCAGAAGCTTACGAACGTTGGAACGATTCTGGAATGCGGAAATTATAATTAAAAAAGCAGGAAAAAATTAAGTAGATGAAAAAACGAATTTAGTACTATACCATTTAATTCCACTAGAGTTTGTATCCTTTGACAGATACGCGTATTTCGACCTCAACTGTAAGGCCGTCTTCAGTGTCGTGTACTAGACTCGGATTGGAAAAAATTGCCGAAGTGGATCGCAAACAGTCGGAAAACAGGATACGTTTTTCTACTTATGGTCAATTTGCTTATTGAGAGTGTTTGATCCGTTGATTTTGTTGCATGCTTCTTTCCCAGACAACCAGAAGTCGCATAAAAGTTCACGTAATAACTCGTTTATTAACACAAATAACATCAAACCCGCAAAACATGGTGGATAACATCGTCAGATTGATGAGTTTCCTCGCATAAAACGCATTTTTGCTTCGCCCCGTATACTCGTACAAAGTAAGTCGAATCAATCCGTATCAGCTGTCAAATCAACATTTGTTATCATAAGTTAAGTCGCCTAATATCACAGATTAGTTCGGTAGAAAATTTATACGCTCGCATTGTACGCTATTATTCATCACAAAATATTTGTACGTATATCACCTCCATTTTTTTACGTAAAAGGCCTTTTCGCGACATCTTATAAATAAAATGTTGTACATAAAAAGCCTCCAGGTGATTTTGTTATACGTACATTTTGGTTGTCTGGGTTGTGGGCTAGTAGCGAGCAACAAAAGCAGAATCGTATCCGATTCGGGTAGGAGTCGCACTATCGGTAACGGTCATCCGTGTGAATGGTCAGGTATTCATTTCAAGTTATATCCGTGTCGCTTACCAAAACGAATCCTTGCTCATATCAAAACTTCCATTATTTTTTTGTGGAAGTGCAGAGGACTCCTCGGCTTCGAAGTTCAAAACTAATTGTGCTCAATGTTAAATCATGATGTTGAATTTATTATTCTTTCAAAATGTCATCATTCTAAACATCTTATTCTTCTTCTTCTTCTTCTTCTTCTTGGCATTAACGTCCCCACTGGGACAGAGCCTGCTTCTCAGCTTAGTGTTCTTATGAGCATTTTCACAGTTATTAACTGAGAGCTTTCTTTGCCAAAGTTGCCATTTTCGCATTCGTATATCGTGTGGCATGTACAATGATACTCTATGCTCAGGGAAGTCAAGGAAATTTCCATTACGTAAAGATCCTAGATCGACCGGGAATCGAACCCACACACCTTCAGCATGGCATCGCTTTGTAGCTGCGAACTCTAACCACTCTGCCAAGGAAGGCTCCGTTTTAAACATAAATCTACTGATATTTTTTCAATAGTAATGTGACTTAGGGTAAGAATTTGGAATGCTGGGACTAGACCTGATACAGATAGACATAGAACAATTGCGGCATCAATTTTGACGGCCACGGCTTGAAGGAAACGTTTTTGACAAAGTGAATTAAAAGTACCTGTATAATACGTTTTCTTCTCATGCTGAATTATTGTTATGATTGTAACTTTCTGCTACATAACATTTCCTGAAAAAAACATGTGCTTTTTTAAACGATTGATAATAAGTTGATAATTATTTCAATCTAAAATAATCAAACAGAGAATTGTGTTTATTCTGTGTATTGCCTGACTTATTGAACAAGTTGATTTGCCTCCATTTGAGAACAGCTCGTCAGTATTCATCCGACCCGCAGAATAAGCCTGAATGAGAAAAATGACATCGAGTATCGTCAACAACGCAAGGAGTCGATTGCACTCTATCATGTTGTCCTAGCATATGCATCCTCTAATAAAAGCACCTTGTATATATGACTTCCCCTTTTCTAATGATTCTATCACTGTGTTTTGACGTCAAAACGATACTTTGTAAAATAATTTGAAAAATCCCTATTCGAATAAATTTTCTACTAAAAATCCTTCTAAAAAAATAAAGTATGCTTCTTGGAGCAATTAAATGCTTTTCGACCAAATTTCCATTCGACGAAATGTCCATTCGACCAAAAGTACTTTCGACTAAATGTCATTTGACCAAACGTCATTCGGCTAGATGTCATTCGACCAAGTATCATAGATTCAGTGTAGCGCCTATTTGAACTGCTCTTCTTTTAGGGAAAACGTGTCATTCGGGGATCTGGCGTTCGGGGAACCGACATTCGGAGAAAAGTAGCACAATTTCTGTATATCGGGTGAGGTAAGACGAGTTGGTTGAGATTGAACGATCTAAACAAATCAACTTAGTAGTTGCTATTCCGTGATCAATCAGGATAATGATGTTGTACAGAGAAACACTTAGATGGAGTTTAGGTGTTAGCTTTTTACCATCTTCAATGTACATCACACTACTCTCTTTATTTCTAGAATGCTAAAGGCGCCGGCCACGTCCTTATGTCCATCGGGGAGAGAGAAAAGAATGTTAATAATAAGCCATTGTTTCTTGAAAACCGTAGAATCTGCTGTATTTTCACAGTTACCTTGGATGTAAGAGTATTTTGTTAGTGATGGATGAGATTTTCTAGTAAACTATAGAATTGATGATGTTTGATGTCATTAACAAGAATGACACAGAGAGATAGGGAAAGATAGCCAATAGTAAGAATGTTACAAATATGAGAAAGGAACGGGCCTGGGATTAAACCTACGATCTTCTGCTTGGGATGTAGAAGCGATAGCCATTAGATTATCAAAGCCATCCATGAGGTAAGACGAGTAGACTGAGGTAAACAAAACTCGGCTTTCTCCCATTTGAGCAACTGCCATTCTCGATGATAATAAGGCTAAACGTAAAACATTGTTTCTATACTATTTAGATTCGACGAAATGTCGGCTCAGTCAAATGTCATAAGCTTTCTAGTGAAATAAAACATTTTCGACCAAATGTCCATTCGCTGAAATGGCCGTTCGACCAAATGCACTTTTGACCTTACGTAATTCGACTAAATGACATTCGACCAAAAGTCTTTCGACCAAATGTCATAGATTCGTAAATAGCTTGATAAACAACACCAGCAGACAAGAACCTCAAAGCGATGATAAACCCATTTTCTTGCTTATTTACCATTAACGCCTCAATTAGCAGCTTAATGTTTTATAGCAAAAAAAATGTTGAAATCGCGATAACTTTCTTGTTTCTCGAAATTATTGCACCAGTTTTTCACGAGTTATCAAAAACTCTTCTAGTTAGTTCGATATTGTTCTTCGGCCATCTGGATCCGGAAATTTTCCCGAATTCCTTGAGGGAACCAACCGGTGCCCATAACCGACGTAAATTTCTCAAGCTACAGAATTTTTATCGTATTCAGATATTCACTCTTCGGAACAAAACATTGATGAGAGTATGTTGTGAAAAAATGCAGCAATTTGGTGCAGCCATCTTTGAGTTATGAGCATTAAGATTTTTTATACCACTCTGGTGAAATAAAGATCTTGAAGATTTTAAAAAAACATCATATCGAAATTTTCAGATATCTCCAAGCAAACTTAACCGATTTGTAAGATATTTTCAGAATAGTTTCTTTTTACAATACCAGGTAGCCTTCATTTTATTTTTTAAATAAATTGATTAAAAACAGAATGGCCGTCAAAGACATTTTATAGAAAGAGAAAGTCGGTCCTCCAAGGAACATCTAAATATCTACAAAACTAGATCACCAATGATTAATATCGATGCGGATTCTTAAACAAGAAGATTTTTTTTTTTGAGAACTTGTGAAAAAATGGTGCAAAAATATTGAGAAACAAAAAAGTTATTGCGATTTGAATATTTTTTCACGGTAAAAATAAAGCTGCTGGTAGAAAGGCTAAGGGTAAATAAGGTGTTTTATTTTACTGGCACGATAAGCAATTCCCGAATATCTGACACCAATAGTGTCCCCCAGGTTTGGAGCTTGTTAAGACGTGTTTTATCATACACTGTTATCTTCCCGATCTAATCAGAGCTGTAGCAGAAGACGATAAACAGGATGCGGCTAATCAATGTTACAAAGAGCGATAAGTGAGGGATACTCTCAAATTTCTCAAAATTCAAGACCTGTTGTAAACTAATGTGACACGCCATAAGTTTTTTCTAAAATTTTATTATATTTCTATAAAGAGCATATTTAGTTTTAAGCAGAGCTTTATAAACCATCTACCCCTACGTCTTAACTGGGATTTTCCGATTGGAATGAGGGCGTAACTTTTTACTGGCCTACTGCGCTGCTGCTCTTAGGTCTCTACTGAGAAAAAGTGAGATGAATTCGAAGAAAGTAAAATACTAGGAAAGCGTGACTTGTCTGGCTGCAGTCAGCGTACTGCCTCGATGAACTTAGTATGCACAGAACGACCGACGGGAAGACCACCGCAAGTCTTAAAGAAGATGTAACGACCGACTGTTCGACTCGACCGGCGGGGTTTGGTGGTCGTTTCGCTCTTTGCACTCTATAAATCATCGCAGTGGACGCCGAGTCGTGAACCAAGAGAATGAATAAGTGAGCAAAATTGTTTGTGGTGTTGCAATCTAACTTTCAGGGAAAAGTGGCGGTTTCGTGGGAAAAAACTTGGATGTGGAAATTGGTTTCTCAGAACGGCGGGCGGTTCAGTTCGCTTGGCCCCAATATCAGTGGCCATGATCGTATAGTTGACGTAAACGGCAATATCATCAAAATTTATTATTTTTTCGTTGCTATGTATGCTTTACGTTACTAAAATATTTTTTTTTATATTTTAATACAACGTTTGATATTTTTGCGTCCAACATTTTTTGCCACTTTGTAGAAGACCACTTGAGGGTATCAAAAATCATATCTGAATGCGATCACCATTATTTTACAATTTCTGAAAAAACGAATCATTACAGCACTGGTTTCAGTTGCATAATGACTATAACACTGCATAATTCAGTGCGGGAAAGTAGGCCGTTCAATGGCAGTATGACGTGATTAAAAACAGCCTATTACGATGAGAAATTGCAAAATGTATTGTATGCGTTTTTAGTCGACAAAAGCACGAAATGAATCAGAAAATCTTCCTTAAACAACATTAGATTTTCAACTTCATGGAATGCCTAAATTGTTAACAGATGCCGGACCAAAAATAAACAAAAGCGCATTTTCACATCCATAATAAAGCTGGTTGTAACGTCAACTTTGCAAACATGGGCAGAGATAAGACAGATGAAACCGAATCAGACTCCATAAACACTCACCGCGTATGGCGAGTGCCGAATTTATCTATCGGTACGCCGTCTGAGCAGCTCATGGGATTAGGATTTCGCTTACTTTGCCAAGGGGAAAAGAATCTAAGAATTTAGTGCATCGATTTCGGGAAAAACGGTGTAATGGTTAATCGTTTCGCGGATCAGGGCCATTAACGAGGGTGGTCCGGATTTGCGATCAAGCGATAAAATGGCATACTAACCTTGACACCCATTTCGGGAGGAAATAGGACGTACACTGGTTTTGACCTATGCAAAATCACAGAGTTGGTCATCTCTGAGGAAATTTATGTGTAGGGGAGTGATCTGTAGGTTGGGCCAGCACGATGTTTTCCTTTTTTTTTTTTGGATCAAGACCTCTAATGTCTCTGTGGCATATGAGTTGTATAACAGCCTTTTAACTTTGAGGGATAGTCGGGAAGATTTATAGATATTGTAAGATTGTTGATGATAAAAAGAGGTTAAAAAAAGTGCGCATAGTTCCTTCGAGCTGTGCGTTTACAAGTTCTTGCTGCTCTCTGAAATTTTTAAAGCTACTTCAAGCAATGAAACTGTATTCTCAGTGCTATATAAACAGTATTTTTCAGTGGTCAAAACTCAGTAGTGCTAACTACTAAAACTTTTCAGTGCTAAAAAAGGTACTTTTCAGTGCTACTAAAACAGTACTTTTCAGTAGTATTTTTCTTCTAGTGATCCCTTTTCGAACCTTGTTAGGATCCGTACCTGCGATTTTTAGTTGGACCCGTTAGCGAAAGTTAGCGGTGGTAATCCTTCTTGGTAAAAAACCTCTTAGAAGGTCACTTCTTCTTTCATTTATTTACTAAACATGATTGCAACCACGAACAAAAAGGAATTCACAACCTCCTTCCAAAAAAGTGAGTTTCAAAATTAAACGTTGGAAAAATAGAAAAAAGGACGTTTCTCCGGAATGCGCGCTTCTATCCAAGGGTGAAATGATGAATGTTGATAATTTCTTTGAAGTGAGTAAGCAGTTCGATGCTTTAGACAAATTTTCTTAACATCAAGTCGAAACCGAAATGAAATTTTTAAAATGATTCTGAAGCTTGCTCCCTGTTTTAATATTAAGGAGTTACATAAAATATCCAATTTTTAACACGGAAAGAGATCGAGATGTAGAGAGTCAACCGTACAATATCATATGGCAACCATCCAACGAAAGGTCAGCGCTAAAGTGCGAACAGAACAAACTAATTGCCAACTAAGATTTGTTTGCACAACCCTCCACTACCATCATGCAATAAGTTTTATCCCCCGAGATAAACGATTTTTATGACGCTCCTCTCCGGTCCATCCTTTGCAAATAAAATATTTGCATTCGGAAGCGCCGACCGTTTTGCTTCTTGAATCACTAATTACCAGCATTTTCCTTGCAAAGCACCTGAGCACAAAAAAAGCAATTGAGCCGACTTATGCCGGGGGAGGGTGGTACTATGACTAGCCTTATTCGTTTCCTTTTATTTCACCGTTCTTTCATTCATCTCTCGGAGCAAACACAAAAAAAACTATTTAGTATTCACCCCTTTGTCCGACCTGATTCCTGAGAGTTTGCTAAAGATACCATCGGTTTTCGTTCGAAATCTGAAATATGCTAATCGTAACTTCTTGGAAAGCTGTACTTCTAAACGAGCCGCGTTCCACTATGAGCCAGAATTAAAAATTACGCGACAAAATTGCAGGCACTTTCATAATGAACAAAAAATCAGCCTTCAAGTAGACAAACTAAAATATACACGAAAGGGGCTCTTTGATTTTTATTATGGTAAAAAGCATCCTCCCAAAGTTTGAAGTGATTCGGAAAAAAATTGACTGTGCACACGCTATTTGAAGTTTATTTGGAGATTAATATGGAAAACGTCAACATTTTGTGTCCAGCCCTCTATCTCTACGTCATACTTTTGATGGAAAATTGAACAAACAACAAACTCTTTTGCAGCATGCTTCATAAACTGTTCGAATGGCAACAGTGGTGCTCCTGGTGGGAAGAATAAGTCAAAACAATCTAGGCTACTATGTTCTACAGCCAAAAAGCAATGTTGCTTTGTAAATAATTGAATGATCATCTCCATTGGCGTAGCTAGGATTTTTTTCTGGAGGGGGCTCAGGGGGGGCCTAGCAAATACTTGTCTTACAGAAGTAATGTCAGTCGCAGTTATCACGATTTTCACAAATTCCGCAGTTTTTACAGATTTGTATCGATTTCATTTATTTTTTATTTTGTCTCATTTCGTTGTATCCAGTCAAAAATCATCTTCAAAGAATTTTAGCAAAAAGCTCACAAGGATTGTCTTTTGTGTTTCTTCTTTGATCTTTTCAGGTACCTATTCAATCATGTGCTTCGAAGATTTTCCTCTGAGAATTCCTACGGAAATTCATGAATTATGTTCGTACTTTTCAGTGCTTTTTTCAAGAACTCCTTTACTAGTTTTCATTGAGTTCGTCCTGGGATTCTCCAAGAGAATGATTCTCAGACTTTTTGATCTCATCAGAAAATTTCTCGAAAAATCCCTATCGAACTGCTTAAAAATCGTTTGAAGAATTCCGCTTGAGAATGCATTACAATTTTTTTAATAATTTCTCCTGGAAGGTCCACTAGGTACACATTACATATAAATTCCAATTGTTGGTTTAAAGTATCCTCCTGTGTTCATTAATAATTTGTTTAGGATTTCTAAGGATTTCTCCAAAATATAGATCAAAAAATATAGGATTCGCACCAAAAATGACTTCATAATCACCAAGCAAGGATTCATTCCACGAATTCCTCAGAGAGTTCGCCAACAGTTTATCCAACTTTGCTTTTGAATTTCTTTCTAGGTTTTCTCTATAGAAATGTTTGAAAAAATCTAGCATTCCTATGAAAGTCTCGAAAATTTTTATTTTTTTTTTTTCAAAAATGCCTAACTAAGCAATATTTCCAACAAATCTTCCGTGCAAATAATGAAAAAATCCCGAGTAATTTGTTCAAAGATTTCTTAGAGAATTATAATATTGTTTCTCGTAGAATCTTCTGAAAAAAATTACCAAAGATGCATCTAATCATTTTCCAGAGCTTTTTTTTTTCTTAAAACCGCACTAACGATTCTTTTGAGATTTAAATTGAAGAAATTTTTAACCAGATTCACTAAGCACTTGCAATTCATTCTTAAACTTCCTAAAAAAAATATCCATCAAGTATTCCTTCAGGTTCTAGAATCAACTCATTTTTTTTTTTTCGAATATATATCTCAGGACTCTTCCATAAAAGAATCGTATTAAAATTTAAACACTCTCCATTTTTTGGTTCAAAAACTACTCCTGGAATAACTTAATGGGGATTGCTATATAAATTCCTCTATGAATCACTCCATATCAAATTTCTAAAGAAACTAAAGGTTTGAAATAACTTTTTTGGTAAGTTTTTTAATAATTGCAGCTTTGATATTTTTCGGAAAAAATCACTGAATTCCTGTCGAAAAATTTAAGAATTTCTCAAACATGTTTATAATGTACCTCACAGAAAAGCTTAAATGGTTCTTGTAGGATTGAAAAAGGTACCGTGGGGAAAGTGGGTAATGGAATTCGCATAGTTGAGATTCTTCAAATTCTAGAGACTTTAAATTGAAACAAATGAGGTCGTGTATATTTTTTAGCTTGACTCCCACCAAATATAAGCAGCATGCTGAAATTGATTTTTATGAAAAATTGAAGAAAAAAACACAGAAAAAGTTTTTGAAAAATGTCTCCTTACTTTTCACTTGCCCCAAAAGTGGGGCAAGTGAAAAGTTTACCGTTTTGAATAATAATTTAAAAAACAAACAGTTATATTCACGATTTCTATCAGCTTCAGCATTTGTTAAGGCTTCCCAATGAACAATAACATAAGTAACATGTGAACAAAGTAAATGTTATTCTTTTCACTTGAATTTTCTTCTGTTCAGTTATGTTAGTTGAAATGATTCGACAACATTATAACTGCAACATTCCAATGTTAGTTCTTACATTATAGAACAGCAAATGCATTTCTGCTCGGTAGAATTTCCATCGCTCGTTATTTGAGAAAGTCGAATATGACGTCAGATAACTCTTCGGGAGAAATCAAACGGAATCCTTCAATAACGTAGTTAGAATCTTTTTTATGTGGATAGACCTATACCCCATTTTTATGTTTTGAACTAGCTTACATAGACATTCCATGAGATTTCCGTGTGTTCTCTAATATTGCAACTTTTCAGTCAACGTCTTCCTTTTAATTGGCTGCCCGAAGTAGACATATCGATATCGTAATGTTTAGCAGCATCTTTTAGAGAAGCTCCATGATTTCTAATAGCTTTTAACGCTTGAGTATAGTGTTTCTTGAATTATCAGCACGTTATGTTTTTCTATGATAATTGCGAACCATGTTTACTTATGGCTACTTAAAGAGAAAACTCAAATTCAATCTCTAATGATAAACTTTTCACTTGCCCCACCTGATAAGGAAATTGACGGTGTTTAAAGTTAGTTATTTTTAGGTCTACGTCGAATTAATTCTAAAACTTTTTTATTGCAGTTTGAAACTGTCACAGAGGACAACTAAAAAGCGATACAGGAAATTATGTTCTGCAACTTTTTTCCACTGAAAATATTAGAATAAGATTGTGCGCCGCCAACTTGTTAAGGAGTAACAGTTGACAGGTTAACAATTTTTCGCTTTATTATGCAAACATGGCTGAAAAATCTCAGAAATCTGTTACCTATCGTAATTTTCTCAATGGCCTCAAAGGTTTACGCATGAGTTTAAAACGTTAATTCACATATTCAGTAAAATATATCAATTGTTTTCACTTACCCCATTTACCCACTTACCCCGCGGTACCTTACATAAAATCGTGATCTTTTTCGACGTCTTTTATAAAAGAAAATGATCCGTGTTAAAATCGTATGGAATTTATGCTGATTGTATTTGTAACTAGAATCTTATGTAATATTTAGTATGAACTCTGAAAATTCATGATACTATGGTGAACATATTGATTTAGAACCATTTTTTCCTACCTCTAAGAATTCCTAATAAACTTTTTTGAAGGTTTTATTATCGACTATTTTGTAGTATTGTTGAAGGTTACCGCAAAAATGTAAGATTCTAGTTTAAATCTTAGTGGAAACTTTTGCATAACTTTAAGAATTTGTTGAGGAATTCCTGATGTATTTTCAGGAATCAGAAACCAAACGCATAAAAATTTCTTATTGTTCAAAATTTGTATAATTTACCTTTTTAGATTCTTTAAAACGTTGCTTTTTGGAGTATGGAAAGATTTTTGTACGAGTTTCTAGAATTCTGCCAGAAAGCCTCTAAAAATTCCGCTTTCGTATCCCACAAAAATTCAAACCTAGAACCAATTTCTAAAGAAGTGTTTTAAGGAAAATCAATAAAAATTTCTTTATGAATATCTTAATAAATTTTTCACATCCCAGTTATTATGCAACAGACTCCTCTACCGCTATGCCGATTTCGGAAGCAGAATTTTCCTGGGGGTTTTCAACAAATTTGCGAGGGCAAGAGACATTTTTTTACCAATTCTTGAATTATACGGGGATTTGAACCAAAATTTCTAAACAAGAAAACATAGAAGACTTTTTGAAGCAATTTGTGAAATATTTTGGAAATATTTCTTAAGGACTTTTGATGAAATTTGCAATAAATTTTTTGAGAAAATTATTTAAAGCAATTCAAAGAAGAATTTCTAATAGACTTTTCAGCGAAATATCTCTAAATTAGATTTGACGGAGTTAATGATTTTTTGGAGGAATTGCGAGCGAAAACTGAACTTTTGAGAGATAAAGTAAGATTTTTAAGGTAAATCCGGGAATATTTTCTAAAATCAATTTGATAATAAAAAGTAGACATAGGAGTGGATGTTCACCAGGATGATTTCGCTTTGAAAGTATGCACAAGTCCCACAATATTATTTGACTAATATCGAAAAGATTTGCAAAAGTTCTGAAGCCACCCTTAAATATTCTTTGAGGAATTTGATTAACCTAAAATTTAATAATGCACATCGAAAAGCTTCTTGAAAAATTGTGCTACAAATCTGTTGGATGATAATCAAATAATTTTGGAAAAAAATGTTTTTCTTGAAAAAATATAGTTCAAGCTATAAATTTATTCATTCAAAACTACTTAAAAAATTCAATCAATATCAAAGAGTGCTATGGTCACTGTGGTCGATTTTGTTACATTTTTTTTCACGCCATGTTAAATTTATACCATTCATTTGAAGAAAACTTGGCCATGCCAAAATTCCTTGAAAGTTAAGGTGAAGATGAATCGAAGAATCGAAGCCAAAATTCAAAATTTCAAGAGCACGGATCTGGAAAACCAAACACCCGTTTGAGCTGAAAACCTAATCAATTGGTCACCACCAGCTAATGACCAATCGATTAAGTTTTCAGCTCAAACGGATGTTTGGTTCTCCAGATCCGTGCTCTTGAAATTTTAAAGTTTGGCTTCGATGCATCTTCACCTTAAGCCTTATTTTTCGACAATAATTCCCGCTAAGTATTGTCTGAGAAATTCCTATAATATCTTTGTCTATTTTTTCAATTATTTTTTTCGGACATTATACGAGTTGAAGTTAATGTATGGATTTCTTTAGTGGATTCTCATAAGGGTAATCATCATCACCACACACTTCGAGCAGGGTATCCTCCAAAAACATGAGAAATCAGAATACAGTGATGCTCTATGCTGAAACAGAATTATTTGGATTATTCAGAAAAAAAAACTAATCTTTGGAATCAAACTTCCACTTTTTTATACCACGGTATTTTTGCAATGAATATGTCGAAAAATTGCGCTTACCGCATACAACAAGAAGCTAGTTCTATTGGTAATCATCGATCGACTGCCGGACGGATAAGCTTTCGGTTGTCGCGTGATTCACCTAAGTCAGAACCACCACGCTGATGCTGTATAAGACAAGCGAGGTTTTCTCGCTATACTTATCTACAACACAAAATAACGTAATTACTCAAGAAATATTTGTGAATAACAAAAGTCATGTACATTGATTCAAAAGATTTTGCTGCATGTTAAATTGTTTGTTTTTTAATTTTTTAATTTTATTATCATTATCAAAAATTCGGGGGGGGGGGGGGGGTTGGCCTGGATGGTTCTGGAGGGGGCCAGATCCCCCTGGCCCCCCCCTGTTCCTACGCCAATGATCATCTCAGCATTATCAATAATAGGATAACACTGTACGACAAAATACATTTTTTTAATGGATCAGGGACGCGCTTATATGAGTCTTGAAGTGCAAGAAAAGTGTAGAGAGTGGCCGTTTCAAATGATTAGCAGCACCCTTGAATTATTTTTTGATAAAGTTTGAAAACTTGGCATTTTTAATTACAAAAAGTGTAATAAGCAATATATCAATATATTTTTAAATTCAATTATTCAATTATTGAATTTGTCAAATCAATATTTTTTAGCACTGGATGACTTCATAGAAAGGGGTGCACCATTTAAGAAGAATATTGGCATTAATTTTGTATATATGAATTTGGAATGTTAACGATCATTAAACAAGCATGTGAGGATGTGCATTAGACCTGTTCATATTTGAAAAAATGTCTTGAAATCTTCCGGTCAAGCAATATTTTGAATTCTCATGCTAAGAACAATGTCTGGTCAAATTTTCAGCTCATTTGATAAAGATTACACTATGCTTCAAGTTGAAAAAGTGTTTTTAGGCTTATTTTAAGGTTTGAAAAATCATAACTCAATACAAATAAATCAAAATCACTTGCTTTTACCACCTATTGAAAGCTAATTCTATTCTGGTAAAGTCTGTCGAACACGCCAATATGATTAAATTAAGTTTAAACATTGTTTGATCAAGATTTTTTCTCCACGGTACCCAGAAATCACGGTTTTCTAAATTTGTATGCTATAAAAAAACACACATTGGCATTATTTTTCCAGCCCTTAGTCAACAGGAAACAAACATAATAAATCTATGAAATCATTAACCATTAACAGCTAACATGTTGCTTTGAGCAATAAATTACAAAAAATACCCAAAGATCGAACAACCCATCCCAACCTGACCATAGTTAAATCGTCCATGAAACATGTACCGTCGAGTGAATGAATTGAACAAGTTAGCATTGCTTTTTCTTTCCATGTGATGATTGTTTTGATCGTATTTCACTGACTATTCAGAACGATTTGAAAACAATCATCGACTGAGGAAAAGCAGTGCTAATTGTTCATTTTTACATTCCTTGAAGCTCATGGTGGTGTTCTTGGCTCACCCACAGCAGATTTATGAATGTGCTTCCTAATGACCTATTTGTTACAATTTGTTTTCATAAGATAAAAGGAATCTTAAAACGGGATTGAGTTTCAGAAATACTTAGTCATCATGTTCTGGAAATTTAATATCAAAAATTTACATACAGGTATGTTTTTTAGGGAGAACACTCCCCAAAAATAGTGATTTTCTAGATCCTTGAAGCACAATCCTCAACCAAACTATGTTTAAACTTGCTCCAATCATAAAACCGTGTTCAACAAAAGTTCGTAGAATTGAATAAACTACCTTATGTTGGTATTTTCGATAAGTTTTAATGTTCCGTCCAGTAGTTTCGAATTTTCAAAGCTTGGAAATAGTCCAAAAACAAATAATTGATTTGAAGCACATCTAAATTTTCTCCAAATTGACTGAAATTTCGACCAGAAGTTCATTTTAACATGAAAAATCAAAATATTGGTTGACTGAGGAACTTCCAGACATTTGAATAGGTCTAATGTGCATTATATAAATACCCCAGACAACCAGAAAGCGCACCAAAGTTTACGTAATAACTCGTTTATTCATACAAATTACATCAAACCCGCTAAACCTGGTAGATAAAATCGTCAGATTGACGAGTTTCCTCGCATAAAACGCTTTTTTTCTGAGTTCATTTGCACATTTTGTTTCGTCCCGTACTCTCGTACAAAGTTTGTCGAATCAATCCGTCGCAGCTGTCAAATCAACATTTGTTATCATAACTTAAGTCGCATAACATCACAGGTTAGTTCGGTAGAAAATTTATACACCCGCATTGTATGCTTTTATTCATCACAAAATACATGCACGTATATCGCCTCCGCTTATGTACGTAGAAGGCATTTTCGCGACATCTTATAAGTGAAATGTTGCACGTGCAAAGCCTCCAGGTGATTTCGTTTTACGTATATATTGGTTGACTGGGACTTTATTGTTTCCTATTTCAAACATCTGGTTCATTAAATAATAATTATTATAGGTTTAAGAAGACGCTTGATTAGGATTTGATTCTTTGCTCCATTAGATAGAGCAATTTGCAATGCAATCTAGTAACATTTGATTTCAACAAGGTTACGACTACGGAAAATTGATGTGTCTGTAATGTTTATATGGACTGGTTGGTCTAGTGGGGGCCCAGTTAGCCGTAGCGGTAAACGCGCAGCTATTCAGCAAGACCAAGCTGAGGGTCGTGGGTTCGAATCCCACCGGTCGAATATCTTTTCGGGTTGGAAATTTTCTCGACTTCCCAGGGCATAGAGTATATTCGATATACACATGCAAAAAATGGTCATTGGCATAGTAAGCTCTCAGTCAATAACTGTGGAAGTGCTCATAAGAACACTAAGCTGAGAATCAGGCTCTGTCCCAGAGGGGACGTAACCCCAGAAAGAAGAAGAAGTTGGTCTAATAAACTCTCAGCAGAAATACAAAATTAATATTGGTTGGACACTGACATGTTAGTGGTCATAAATGCGCTAGCTGGTTTATTAGGAGACGATGTCTGTAAAAAAATGTGATAACATTGTTATTTGCGGCTTCTAAATATTTTGATAGGTACTCATTGAGAATAGATTACCTATCGTGAGATTCATTTTTATCATAATACCCCTAGAAAAATTACAAAATAACATAAAATAATAACAAATAATTTAGTAATCAACATTGACACATTTTTTTGCGAAAGCTGTTCAGGCAGGCATGAGTCCAACTCTTATTAATGTTCGAATCCTCTGAGCAGAATCTCAATAGAGAAACTTAAAAGTAGATGGAGTACTGTATACCTTTTAATTCCGCTCCTTTTCCTTTCAAATTCAGTTTGTGCACAATACTAATCATTTGTGAAAACTAATTTAGTGGTTTGTTTGTTTTTTTGTTAACGACACTTTACTCTATAATAAGTGCATTCGTGTCAACATCTAATCTTACATTGCTCTATAAACATCAATTACAATATTTAGCGATAAATTTGTCTTGCCGTTTTGAGCGTTTGTTGAATTTGACGATCCACCCTGCTGTATCTTTTGGATCGGGATCAGGACCTGAATTGGTGTCTGTATCCGTATCAACATTTCTTCCACTTTCCATTCCATCATCTCTGTCGTGTGTCGATGCTACGTTTTTGTCCACTTTCTTCCGCGGTGGTGAATTCGTTTCCATCGGACTCAGTTGACGAACGGTTCGCTTCGACTGAGGCAGCCGACGGTTTTGCGTTTGTTTGCATTTGCCGTCGCCACTGACTTCGTTGTTGCTGTTTTCGACTGCGGGATCCATCTGCGTTCGGTTTAGTGGTAACACGCCTGCTTCTTACATGTAAGATGAAACAATTTCTGGTTAAACCATTTCCGATATTATTTTTATTTTTTGGTTTTACATTTCACATATTTTTCGACAATTTTAATCAAACTTTCAGTTTTGAGATTAAGAATAAATTTTACAAATAATTACGATATAATCTAAATGAGTAAAACACTTGTTTTTTCTAATTCTTCCTGTTTAAAGAAAGAAAAACAGACACTGTTTAACGTTTCGCAAAATTGTTTATCATGAATGTATGGATACATCATGGACGAGAACAGCTTTCCCGGGAAGCTCACGAGACTGTTAAGAGCGACGATGGAAGGTGTGAAAAATTGTGTGAAGGTTTCAGGTGAACACTCCAGTTCGTTTGGATCCCGCCGGGGATCAAGACAAGGTGATGGACTTCCGTGCCTGTTGTTCAATTTTGCTCTAGAAGGTGTTATGCGGAGAGCCAGGCACAACAGCCGGGGTATGATTTTTACGAGATCCAGTCAATCCGAGAAGCAAACAATCTCGGATGATATGGACATCGTCGGCCGAACATTTGAAAAGGTGGCAGACCTGTACACCCGCCTGAAACGCGAGGCAGCAAAATTTGGACTGGTGGTGAATGCGACCAAGACAAAGTACATGCTAGCTGGTAGGGCCGAGCGCGACAGGGCTCGCCTAGGTAGCAGTGTTACGATAGACGGGGTGGTGAATATTTTGATGATAAACTGTCTACGTTCGAAACCCGCATCTAAATGGTATGGGTGGTGAATGTCTGGACATGGCATACCATAGGTACTTTGCGTACCGGCAGGTATAAAATATACCCAATTTGTGGTCTTCTTCAGCAGTAACTCCTATCCCTACCTCTCTGCGATGCTGCCTGGGGTACGACTAACCATAGGCAAATTGGGTAACCTCCCACGGTGGGACCTTGGTTGTATGCTGACAGGGAAGGGGGGCTCCTCGATTCTACTCCATTACCCCGATTACCATTAACCCGAACGCCATTACCCCGAATTCCAAATCCCCGAACGAGCCATCACCCCGAATTCTAATATAATAGGGAAATGTCATCAATATCATCATGTCAAGATAATTGTAAATTCGGGGAAATCGTATTCGGGGTGATGGAATTCGAGGTAATGGTACATTCGGGGTAATGAAATTCGGGGTGATGGAGTTGAATCGTGGAAGGAAGGAGTAATATACCCACTATACAAAAGGGGTGACAGGTTAAATTGTAAGAACTATCCAGCAATCACTATTCTTAACGCAGCCTATAAAGTGCTTTCCCAGATGATCATCCGCTGTCTATCGCCGCTAGCAAGCAGATTTGTGGGAAGATATCAATCCGGTTTCGAGGGCGGACGATCGACAGAGGACCAAATTTTTATGTAGCGTCAGATCCACGAATATTCGATTTCTAAACGGCCACGAGTTGGAGGTGGTGGACGAATTTGTCTACCTCGGATCATTGCTATCGTCGGATAACAACTGCTACAGAGGAATCCGAAGACGTATCATTGCCGGAAGTCGTGCTTACTACGTACTCCACAAGATTTTGCGGTCTGGGTAACTTAAATTTCGTACTAAGTGTACCATGTACAAGACGCTGATAAGACCGGTAGTCTTTTACGGGCAAGAGACGTGGACAATGCTCGAAGAGGACTTGCTAGGAGTTTTTGAACGACGTGTGTTTAGGACGATCTTTGGCGGAGTATGTGAGAACGGTGTATGGAGGGAAAAAATGAACCACGAACTTACGCAACTCTACGGTGACCCCAGTATCCAGAAAGTCGCCAAAGCTGAAAGGGTACGATGGGCGGAACACATTGTGAGAATACCGAACAACAATCCCGCAAAAAAGGAGTTCATTTCAAATCCGGCTGATACAAGATGAAAAGGAACGCAACGAGGTAGGTGGTTTGACCATGTGGAGCAGGATCTTGGAAGTGTGGGACGATCGAGAAACTGAAGACTAGCAGTCATGAACCGAGTTTACTGGCGTAACATTGTGGCGCAGATCATGCCTTGAAGGACGTAGCGCCATCATTTGTATGAAATGAACAGTTGCGCTGCAAATATACCAGAAATCCTAACAAAAGTCTGATCATTTGTGGTGTTCGAATAAAATGAGCATGATACCGATCCGTTCCATCAGTTTTGATTCCCGAGACTAAAATCGCTCAGAAAACGTGATATCAAAAGCTCATAAATGGTTTCCCTGCAAATAATATGGTAAATCATATATAAAACCTGATGAAATGGAAAAATGTGGGTGAAATGAGCATTTCAATAGTACCACAAATAAATCTGCTGAATCGAAACGAATTCTTGAATTCTATTAATTGGAAAAAAAAGTTCTGAATAAATTCTTGGACGACTTCCTGAAAACATGTCTTAAGTCACGAAGAATTTTCCAGCAACTTGTAAGAAAATTTTGTAATTTTTTTTCAAGAAATTTTTGTATAAATCTTTCAAGGAATCTTTGAGAAATTATGCTCAAAGGAATGCTTAAAGAGCTCTTCAAAATAAAACGGTTAAAAGCTTTTAAAAAATATCCAAAGAAAAGCTCTTATATAATAATCTGTAGCAATGTTGGTGTTATAAGAATAATCGTGATTATTGGAGTAGCAGTCAATGTCAATTTTAAAAAGTTTGCCAGTAACACTTTCCAAAAAAAAAAAAATTAAGCGAAAAAAATCCTCCAAAGAGATTGATGGATTGATAGACTTCTCGAACATTTATGCCAGATTCTTATAAAAAAATATTTGGAATAATATCTAATGATATTTATTGCCGAAATCTCAATTTGAAATCAATAGGAAATCTTAAACAGTCTTTTTTGATTCCTGAAATAAACATTGTCAGTATTTTTGAAGCAATCGCTTTTGGAATTCTGACGATAGTTCTTGAAGTATTTTAAGGTGAAGATAAATCGAAGCCTAACTTCAAATTTTCAAGAGCACGGATCTGGAGAACCAAACACCCGTGTGAGCTGAAAACTTAATCGATTGGTCACCACCAGCGAGTGACCAATCGATTAAGTTTTCAGCTTAAACGGATGTTTGGTTCTCCAGATCCGTCCTCTTGAAAATTTGAGGTTTGGCTTCGATTCACCTTCACCTTAAGCGGAAATAAAACGGGCCAATTGGTAAAAGTCTTCCCCTGAACTAATTCTCAAAAATATGAAATACTTTTGACTTATTTGACCATTAAATCTTTTAGCCTTTTAGCCAACTGGTGAAAGTCTTCCCCTGAACTAATTCTTAAAAAAATGAAATACTTTTGACTTATTTGACCATTAAATCAGCGTATTGCATCCAACGTTTCGTGGTATCGAAGTCTGGGCTGCACATGGGTTTTTCACCATAACTTTTTTTGCTTTTCAATTTCGAGTTATGTTTGATCCTTCGACCTTGACGCTTGCTCCTACGGGGGCCGGCGATGAGGGCAGGATCAAACATGTCGCGCGTCGGTCGAGTGAAAGTGAAAAAGTGGCGTGATCGTTTAGTTATGTTTGATCCTTCGACCTTGACGCTTGCTCCTACGGGGGCCGGCGATGAGAGCAGGATCAAACATGTCGCGCGATCGGTCGGGTAAAGTGAAAAAGTGGCGCGTTCGATTAGTTCTTTTTGATCTTTCGAAGTTGACACTTGCTCCTGGGCAGTGCAGCAAGAAAGCCCGAGCAGTCGTCAGTTGTTTTCCCTCTCGGGTCGTGCGCCTATTTTCTCTGAGTGCTTTTATATAGCCGATCAAATGAGTGAAGCTGAAAGTGGATTGTTGCTGCTCAAGAATGACGGATCAATTGGTGAGCTCGTTTCATGCTACTATTTCTAATCTATAAAATATGTATGACTGCACCTTTAATCGTTACAACGGTGAGACGTAAATATGATTTTTCAACAAACTATGAAAGGTTCGTCACTGTGAGTGTTGACATAAACTCTGATTCATAAATTATTAATGTCTAATTTTTTTTTTTTTCAAAACACCTTTTTCCTTTTACCTTTATTTTTGTAATTAAAAAAAAACTTTGAATGGTTCGACACTACGAGTGTAGACTTGCGAAAGGTTCACTTTATTCAACAAACTTTGAAAGGTTCGTCACGTCAAGTGTCGGCATAATTTTTCTCTACATAGATATTGTTCATATCAAATGAAAAAATAATATTTACATATAAGCATGTTTATATCTCACCAATAATTATTTATCATGGTCTAATCGCTTATCAAAGTGAATCCTGTGACCCAACGATCCTCCCCATTAACAAACATCCCTCCCAGTAACCTTTGTGGAGATGCAGAGGCAAACACGGTCTCCAAATAGCAAAGGTTACACACTAACATTCCTTCCCCCAATCCCACCTGACTGCAAGGACGTGGCCGGCGCCGTTATTGACCATGTATAAATAGAGGCACTGAATTATGCACACTGAAGAAGATTATGGCCAATCCCAGCCGATCTTCTAGTTGATTCTTTGTGCATTTTCACTGACTCCGGTCAATCACGGAATAGCAACCATTGATATGTGTAGTCAGTCTAAGCTAAGCTAAGCTAAGCTATAACTTTTTTTGCTTTTCAATTTCTTTTAGTTAATTTAACGTAAAGGAGGAAAAAAGTTTCCATTTGAAATATTTAACTCAATTTAAAACAAATATTATAAATGTCATGGTGGTTCGCATGCTGTTCTTGTAAGAAACTTTCACTCCAAATATCATAGAAATTTTGGGATTTACAAAAGTTATGGATGTTTGTTGGTGTTGGACGTCTAAAATTTATCAAAATAAAAATAAAATCTCATTGATGTTTTTTATAAAGTTGTTGCTAGGACCATCTAAAGAATTAGTCGAGATATATTAGCTTCTGCCTTAATGTTTGGAAACCATTTTTGACCCATAGTTCGAATCAGCGAGGCATAAGTTCGGCAAAAAATACTTTCATTGAATACACAGTGAAAAATGTTTATATTTCAAAGCATATTGTAAAAATAAACCAAATTAATCTATTGTTTAAGCATCTTTAATTTTAAACTAGAGATGCTATAAATCTACATGACCGTGTACATTTATAATACATCATATCGAAATATAATAGATTAATCGTTAACATTTCAGTTTATTTTGTTGCTCCATGAAATGAAGTTAAATTTACATTATTAAGCTGTGTATATAACATGTTTCAAGCAAACTTCTGGGCAACATTTAGTATGTATTTTTCTGTAAACAACAGAAGGTATTAATATCATACAAGTATTGTTGTTTCAGTCTACAAAGTTTTATCCTACACAACTTCCAAACTCTTACTCCACAGTGGTCCAGACTTGGAAAAATCACGGCAGCAATTCAGCATTCTCCATGTTTTACAATTTTAAGCCATAAAAATTGTATTGGAACATGCTTCTGGGCACAGCCACAAATGTTGGTCCTCGTAAAATAAAATTAAAATAAAGGAGATTGGGCAAATCTGGGCCCGGAATGTACATAGATGACTCATATATCGTTTGAAAGATCTTAATGAGACAAGAAAAAGTTGGTATGGGACCAACAATATCCGTCGTGGGAGATAAAAGTTATTTCGTATAGTTTGAGATGGATTTTCGATGTATTTGTTTATTTTTTATTGCAGTTTTAAATAATTAGCAATGAAAAAATATACTTTAATCTGCACCTTCATAATTCTGGATAAAGATAAATAGCTCTTTGTTATATAAAAGTGAACTAGGTCTTTAATTGAGAGGTGAAAAAAATACATAATGATTAAACTGGCCCAGCTCAGTATGAGAGAAAAATAAAGTTGCATGATTCCACGGGGCACCCCCCAGGATTATTTCTTGGGGTTAGACGAAGCCTTTCTGAAAAATTCAGCTCATTTGGTCGTTCCATGAGCTGGCGCATTTCAATTGAAGTTAATATGGGATTTTCAGCTCAAACATATGAGCAACAGCACATCATGTACTGTTTGGTTCAGGAAAATTGATGATCGCGTTCAATTGGACCCAGAATGTCAAAAACACTACTTGATGTAATAGAATATTGTAGAAGATTGTACCATGATCAAAATTAATAAAGTTGGTGTTTTAACTATCTGAAGTATATCATGCAACACTGCTTGTATTTCTTCAACATAGCTAGGAGGTAGCCACTAAGCGCATCATAGCCACCTATGATGCTGGGCGAGCTGAGGCACATGTCGCATGCATATAAGTGACTGTACGGGAGTGCTGATCTAAGCCTAAGTTTCAACAATTGAAAGAGTAATGAAAATGAGATTAAAGCCAGATACAACCTTCTGCAATTATGTTCATTAGGGTATCATTTATAAGCGGTTTCTTCACCACCGCTTAGATCTTAAACCTGGTTTAATCGTATGGGTAAACGTGGTTTACGACTTAAGCGAAGGTGAAGAAATCGGCCCTTAGTGTATTTGTCATTCTGGGCTTATTTGAACGCGAACAATTAGTATACGGAACGAAACAGTGACATAGGATCAATTTTCAATATATTTGAGACGAATATCCCAAACAAACTTCAAATCGAATGCGCCAGCTGGTGAAGCAACCAATTGAGTTGAAATTTTGAGAGAGCGTTTTTCTTACCCTATGGCTCATACCTAGGGGGTGCCCCGTTGAGTTTTACAACTTTTTTGTTTAAGGGCCAGTCTAATAATGATGCTAGACGGAAAAACATAAAAAAATCTAAAAAAAACAACAGTTAACCTTTCGGTCGTCGCGCAAATTTTTGTAACGCGAGTAGTCGCGCGTTGTAATTTGTACAACACCCTTGGTTTTGCGAATATCTTAGGAGTATGAACACTTAGAAAGATGACGTCTTCGGCAACATTGTTCAGTAGCTCAAGGGCTATCATTATTTGAGCCATGAAATTCGGGATTTTGCCGCTAGGCGGCGCTAGTGAGCATGAAACTTTTGTTTCGCAGATCTCAGGATCCTGACCACTTAGAAAGATGGCGTCTTCGGCAAAGTAGTTCGATAACTTAAGGACTATGATTGTTTGAGCTAATTGATTTAAAATTTCGCCACCAGGCAGCGCTAGTGAGCATAAACTATTTGTTTCGCAAATATCTCAGGAGCCTGATCACTTAGAATAATTGCGTCTTCGGCAGAGTTGTTCAGTACATAGTTCAAATTCTTTCTCTGTTTAATCCTTAAAGTTCGAGATTTTGTAAAATAATGATAATCCCTGAGCTTCTGAACAACTTTGCCGAAGGTGCCTGTCTAAAAAGTCAAGATCCTGCAGTATCCGTAAAACAAAAATTTCATGCTCACTAGCGCCGCCTGGTGGCAAAATATCCTATTTATTGGTTCAAATGATGATAGCTCTTGAGCCACTGAACTACTTTGCCGAAGACAATATCTTTCTAAATGGTCGGGTTCCTGAGATATCTACAAACAAAAGTTTCATGCACACTAGTGCCGCCTAGTGGCAACATTTTGAATTAACTAGCTTGAACAATGATAGTCCTTGACATACTAAACAACTTTGCCGAAGACACCATCTTTCTAAATGGACTGGCTCGTAAGATATCTGCAAAACAAAAGTAAAACTTCCATGCCTTCTAGTGACACCTAGCGGTCAAATTCCGAATTAAATGAGGTCTCATCAGATAGCGATTCAACTTCAGAACAACTTTACTAAAGACCCCATGTTTCTATATTATCTATATTATGAGATATAACGATTTGAAACTATGGTTTCCTTGAACCGTTCATTGCGTTCATTATTATGCGACTTCCATGTACTTTTGTTGATTTTACCGTATTATAAAGGGCCATACTGTAAATAAAAACTGTCGAGTATTGTTCTTAAGAAGATTCTCGAGGAATATATTTTGGTTTGGTGTAGATAGATATCTTTGTTGCAAAATGATAGCATATAAATCACAACTGTTGTACAAAGTACAACAGCGCGACAGCCCGAAGGTTAAGTTTCCTACTTTACCCTGCCACCCACATTTCACCAACCACCATTGCTCAATTGTTTTGTTGCTCTTCTATATGATACTTTTTGTGGACTATAAGCTTATATAATAACTAAACTTCAAACAAAAAAAAATCATCTTCATTCCATGAAGAACAGTTGAGAAACAGTGGTGGAAGAAAAGTGAGTTGTGTTTAATAAGAGAACTGACTGTAACAGATTTTTCTAAAGTACATATTACTCCAAAAGAGATTTTACAAAGAGTTCAATAAAGCCATCAGCTCAACCTCCATATAAAATATCAACGCACAAATGTGAATGGAAATGGTCATTTGAACTTATCTGCTTTACGAGTTAGTAAACGCCCAAGAACACTATTCTACTAATTAGTGTCTATCTTATACTATCTCTATTTGTTTTCTTCCTTCTATCACCCTTCAGTAGCTTATCTGCATAGCTTACTCCTTGACTCCACGTCTCCGGTAGCTGTTATGTCTCCTAGATTCTGAGACTATCAGCCGATACAGCCAAGTGACCAACTGTTCCAGGCTCATATTGATGAGTTCCACTGATATACCATCCATTACAACTGGCTAGTTACTTTAGATCGGCATCCTCAACTTCCCTCAAAGTGGGAGCTGGTTTGTTGCTATTGTCCAACATTCCGACGTAGTCATTTCCTCCACTGGCTCCAAACTCCATACCTGTGCCCTCAGCACCATTCAAATGTTCCTCATAGTGATGATTCCACCTTTCTATCACCTTGCCTCTGTCCGAACAATGGTAGCATATACTTTTACACTTCTGCTCGTGATATGAAACCTTCGTACAGACGAATCTGCTGCTTCCACTTCTGTCTGTGATGCTCCTAGTTCTTCTCCTCCAGAATAACTCCACACCCTTTGTTGAACCAATCGTTCTGTAGTCTCCGTCCAACGAGCATATTTCTCCACTGTGAAGTTGATGGCTGCTATGACTGTACTCCAACAGCCCGCAAGCAGGGCTTCAGCAAGCAAAGCCTCGTCCGACAACGTTTGATTGAGATGCGGGACGTGGGCTGTGGGGACATCTGTCTGATTCAATCGCTGAAGGTCATACAGAGGCGGGCATCTGTAACGTTCGTTTTTAACGTCAGGGAGTTTTAAACGCAGTTTTATATTATTGGTCTGTATCGTTGATAGCACTGGCGTATATTATGACGGAGAAGTGCAACCCATAAATCAAAATCCATGATTGACCGTTGATTCTCAACCTGCATAACAAGAACCAGCACGCAGTGCAGAATACAGCGCAACGTTGTGTTAAAACCAGATATAATATGGGTATACCTGAGTAAACCGACAGTTTATAAACCATATATCTAGCACAAGAACAGGAACAGGAGCAGGAAAATATGATATGACCTTGGTGCGCACGCGGTATCTTACCTAAAGTTAGTTATTTGTCAAACCTCCGTCTATCTCCGTATGCCTAATACCGTTTTGACTTTGTTCTACTGGTCTCAAACTAGAGAATCACCACTACTCCCGCGGTATAAATTATATTGGAGACGTTAAAATTGAATTACAATTGACTGCCGTTTCCTTGTTAGTTGGTGGCATATTTCAGTGAAACATTTCAACCGAATCGCCATACAAAACCAGAGTGTTCGGAATATGAGTCTATTCGGAATTTGAGACAAAACGGTACTTAAGGCACATACCAGCAACTCAAAACGTCCTGAAAACCTGTTTCAAATCACTACATTTCCGAACAGTTTACGATAAAAATATAAACTTACATAAGCACCTTCTTCTTCTTTCTGGCGTTACGTCCCCACTGGGACAGAGCCTGCTTCTCAGCTTAGTGTTCTTATGAGCACTTCCACAGTTCTTAACTGAGAGCTTACTATGCCAATGACCATTTTTGCATGTGTATATCGTGTGGCAAGTACGAAGATACTCTATGCCCTGGGAAGTCGAGAAAATTTCCAAACCGAAAAGATCCTCGACCGGTGGGATTCGAACCCACGACCCTCAGCTTGGTCTTGCTGAATAGCTGCGCGTTTACCGCTACGGCTATCTGGGCCCCATAAGCACCCTTACGCACGCATCCAAAACATGTGTGCAAGAAAATATGAAATGGTAGAAATCTGTCCAAAACACTCCCTTTTTTACATCGTTCCAGCACACATAACATTTTTTCTCCCACGACGAATATTTTCGGCCCCAGATCAACTTTTCCTTGTCTCATTTAGATCTTTCAAATGATGTATGAGTCATTAGTGTACATTCCGGGACCAAACTCCATACAACTTTGCCCAATCTCCTTTGCTGCATTCTACACGTTTTGAGGCTCTCAACTAATTAGAGAACAATCGTTATGCAAGAGGAATCTTCTTCAATCGATTCCTTGATTTGAAAGTCCGTCTGATCAAAATATCTCCGCGGAGCAGTGAATGAAATTGTCATCAAAACAGACGAAAAATAAATAACAAAGTATGCTCGCTCACAACCGCTTGTCCCAACTGTTGCGGATAAGGATACAATCAAAAGCAATGTTTGATGTTTGTTGTCGTCGATTTAATGAAGTGTTTGTAAATTTTGATTTTAATGTGTCGAAAACTATATTTAGAAATAGAATTAGATAATAAGTAAATCTGTCTGTACGGCTAAACTCGAAGACAAGTAAATAAATAAATAAATAAATAAATAAATAAATAAATAAATAAATAAATAAATAAATAAATAAATAAATAAATAAATAAATAAATAAATAAATAAATAAATAAATAAATAAATAAATAAATAAATAAATAAATAAATAAATAAATAAATAAATAAATAAATAAATAAATAAATAAATAAATAAATAAATAAATAAATAAATAAATAAATAAATAAATAAATAAATAAATAAATAAATAAATAAATAAATAAATAAATAAATAAATAAATAAATAAATAAATAAATAAATAAATAAATAAATAAATAAATAAATAAATAAATAAATAAATAAAGAAATAAATAAAGAAATAAATAAAGAAATAAATAAATAAATAAATAAATAAATAAATAAATAAATAAATAAAGAAATAAATAAATAAATAAATAAATAAATAAATAAATAAATAAATAAATAAATAAATAAATAAATAAATAAATAAATAAATAAATAAATAAATAAATAAATAAATAAATAAATAAATAAATAAATAAATAAATAAATAAATAAATAAATAAATAAATAAATAAATGAATAAATAAATAAATAAATAAATAAATAAATAAATAAATAAATAAATAAATAAATGAATAAATAAATAAACAAACAAATAAATAAATAAATAAAAATTGTCATGACAATCACAGAGCGCAATATTGTTGCAACCTTTTCAACTCGCGATTAATCAGTTATTTTAAACACAAAACCAAATTTGTTTTATGGATGCTGTTCGATAATGTGTCAATGTTTACCAACACAGAGAAAATGCTCGAAAATTGCAATGCGAAGCCCAGAAAATCACTGCGCACGTGGTGATCAATTATTGTCATATTCTGTTCAAGTGATGATAAACTGATGTTGCGGAACAAAATTGTTGCAACAAGAACTGAAGATGACAATGTCTTTTTTGTTGCGTGTTGGGTGACAATTGATTCACTGCCGCTGAAATTTTTAAGCCATATATAAGCTATCCTTCAATTATTTGACATATCTATAAAAATAAGTGTTAAATTTCTAAGATACTTGTAAACATATCTGCATCTAAGGATGCTCAATCTAGGTACGAAGAAATCGAATCTAGTACATGACACTGAAGACGGCTTACAGTTGAGGTCAAACAACGTCCACCTCAGAATCAAGCAGCTGGTCACTAGCATCAAGTCTGCCGTTACAGCCGCAGAACGCGGACAGAAGGAATTGCGGAGTAGAGCGGAAAAAGCAGAAAAAGCATTAACTTCGGTGAATGCAACAGCCGTTGCACAGGAGACGCCTAGGAGCAATCCGACCACCCGCTCGGAAAAAAGAACGAGGGATACACCAGGAGAGGAGGAAGATCCCAAAAAGCAGAGAAGCGACAATGAGTGCGTCAGTGAGCAGAACGGCAGTGAATGGCGCACCGTGAAAGGTCAAAAGGAGAAGAATACAGCTCGTAAGGAGAGGAAGCGGCAAAAAAAGGAACCGAAGAAGAAAGAAAAGCGACGGTCACCTCGCGAGAGGTTCAGGGGCGATGCTCTTGTCATTGAGGCAAGCGATAAGACAAGCTACGCGGCGATTCTCAGGAGAGTGAGGGAGGACCCAGAGCTTAAGGAGCTGGGTGAAAACGTGGTGAGAACCAGGCGCACCCAGAAAGGTGACATGCTCTTTGAGCTTAAAAAAGATCCGTCGATCAAGAGTTCGGCCTGCCGAGAGCTCGTCGCGAAGTCGCTGGGCAACGAGGCAAGCGTGAGAGCCTTATCCCAGGAGGCAGTGATCGAATGCAGAGAACTGGACGAGATCACAACAGAAGACGACGTGAGGGGTGCACTGTTATCCCAATGCAACCTGGAAGAAGCACCGCAGTCCATCCGGCTGAGGAGAGCTTACGGAGGTATGCAAATAGCGACGATCCGATTACCAGCCGCAGCAGCCAAAACACTCGTCGAGGCTGGTAAGATCAAGGTGGGATGGTCGGTTTGCCCGCTGAAACTGATCCCTTGGGAGACAAATCCGGTGGAGAGATGCTTCAAATGCATGGATTTCGGCCACCGGGCAATAAACTGCAAAGGTCCGGACAGGTCCGAACACTGCAGGAAATGTGGTGAAAAAGGTCACGTTGGCAGGGACTGCCTGAATACACCTAGGTGCATGCTGTGTAAGGTGGAGGAAGGTAACGCCCATACGACGGGTGGCTTCAAGTGCCCCAAATATCAGAAGGCGAAGGCAGGGCAGTAATGATGATGGAGATAACGCAGGTGAACCTCAACCATTGCGACGCCGCACAACAACTGTTGTGGCAGTCGACAACAGAAACAATCGGAGGAGACTTCAATGCGTGGGCCGTGGAGTGGGGTAGTAGACTGATCAACGCGAGAGGCTACAGTTTGCTTGAAGCTCTAGCGAAGCTCGACGTAAGGCTGTGCAACAACGGTCTCGCTAGCACATTTCGCAAAAACGGTAGGGAGTCCATCATAGACGTGACCTTTTGCAGCCCGTCGCTGATCACCAATATGAACTGGAGAGTTAGCGAAGAATACACCCACAGTGACCATCAGGCGATCCACTACTGCGTTGGCCAGAGAAGTTGTTCAGTATGGCAGAGGAGGAATGGAGAACGAAGGTGGAAGACGAAGCATTTCGATAAGGATCTTTTTGTCGAAGCACTCCGAGCAGTAAGCGACGCTCCAAACATGGATGCAGGAGAGCTGACAGAAGCGTTGGCGAGAGCGTGTGACGCAACTATGCCGAGAAAATTGGAGCCAAGAAATCAACGGCGTCCTGCATACTGGTGGAACGACAGACTCAGCACCCTACCTACCGGCTGGCCAGAGCAACGCCTATCGAGTAGTGATGGCGAAGATCAAGGGCCCAGTTACCCCAACTGAAATGTGTCCCGACAAACTGAAGGCGATAGTGAACGGTCTCTTTCCTACGCATGCTCCAACAGCGTTGCCGCCCACACCGTACGCTGACGTAGATGAGGAAAATGCCGGTATACATGTGTCTAACGCCGAGCTGATAACGGTTGCGAATGGATTGAAGCTGAACAAAGCTCCCGGACCAGATGGTATCTCTAATGTTGCGCTAAGGGCAGCAATCTTGGCGTTCCCAGACATATTCAGGACAGCATTGCAGAAGTGTCTAGCGGAAGGCTGCTTTCCAGACAGATGGAAGGTGCAGAAGCTGGTGTTAATGCCAAAACCGGGAAAACCGCCAGGAGATCCTGCTTCATATAGACCAATATGCTTGCTGGATACTCTTGGCAAACTTTTGGAGAAGGTCATCCTCGGCAGGCTGACGATCTACACGGAAGGCGAGAACGGATTGTCGAAAAGGCAGTTCGGATTCCGTAAAAAGACTTCGACGGTGGATGCTATTCGGGCAGTCATCGCGTGCGCGGAGAAAGCGTCCAAGCAGAAGAGGAGAGGCAATCGATACTGCGCAGTGGTAACAATAGACGTCAAGAACGCGTTCAACAGTGCCAGTTGGGAGGCTATCGCCGCAGCCCTACACAGAATGCGGGTTCCAGGATATCTATGTAAAGTTCTGCAAAGTTACTTTCAGAACCGGGTACTGGTCTACGACACAAACCAGGGACGGATGTCAATTGAAGTCACGGCGGGAGTTCCACAAGGATCCATACTTGGTCCAACATTGTGGAACATGATGTACGATGGAGTGCTAACCTTGTCACTGCCAAATGGAGTCGAGATCGTCGAGTTCGCAGATGACGTCGTTCTCGCGATAACTGGTGAGACTGCGGAGGAGGTGGAGATGCTGACGGCGGAATCGCTAGACACCATCGAATCGTGGATGACGGGAGTCAAGCTGCAGTTGGCTCATCATAAAACGGAGGTGGTGCTGGTCAGCAACTGCAAGGCGGTACAGCAGTTGGAAATCAACGTCGGAGGGCACGCAATCCCATCGAAGCGCTCTCTAAAGCATCTCGGAGTAATGGTCGACGACAGGCTAAACTTCAACAGCCACGTAGACCTGCGAAAAGGCAGCGAAAGCTGCTAACACCGTAGCCAGGATCATGCCCAACATTGGAGGACCAAGAAGCAGCACGAGGCGTCTTCTAGCGATCGTATCATCGTCTATACTGAGGTATGGAGTCCCGGCTTGGGCTGCAGCGTTGGGAACCAAACGTAATCGAGATAAGCTGGCAGGTACGTTCCGGCTCATGGCTATACGGGTTGCGAGTGCCTACCGCACTATATCATCGGAGGCAGTGTGCGTTATCGCCGGAATGATCCCCATCTGCATCACTCTGGCTGAGGACATCGCATGTTACCAGCAAAGGGACACCAGGAATGTGAGGAATACCATTAGGTTGGACACAATGGCCAGGTGGCAGCAGGAGTGGGATAACTCGGAGAAAGGAAGGTGGACCCACAGGCTCATTCCTAACGTGTCGGTGTGGACGACCAGAAAACATGGAGAAGTTAACTTCTTCCTGACCCAGTTTCTGTCAGGCCATGGATGCTTCCGGAAATATCTGCACAGATTCGGACACGCAGAATCTCCACATTGTTCGGCCTGTCCAAATATCGAGGAGACACCGGAGCACGTTATATTCGACTGCCCTCGATTCACGGATATACGAAGCGAGATGATGCCAGAAACCGCAAACGTCCTAAATCCGGACAACATCGTGCAGAACATGTGCCAGCATGAAAGCACCTGGAATGCGGTGAACATGGGAATATGTCGTTGCTGCAAAGGAGATGGCGTGAAGACCAGAGAGCTCCGGGTCGCGATCGGAGTAGGCTAGATTCTCCGTCGGGGACTAGACCGAGTAGAGCGGGCGTAGCGTAGTATCGGTTAATAGTCGTCCGAGCGCCTGCAAACCGGAAGCCATCCTCCAACCGGAATTGCAGAACCGACCCTGGCACTTGGCCAACCAACGTCGAGTCGGAGTAGGCTGAGTCCACCGCCGGGGTCCAGCTGAGTAATTCGCGAAATAGCACCGGCAAATGGTCGTCGGGGCGCCTGTGAACCGGAAGTTTCCCTCCACCGGAATCGCAGGACCGACCTCGGCATCTGCCCGGCCAGCTTCGGAGTAGGCTAAGTCCACCGCCGGGGACTAGTTGAGTAGATCGCGTTGTTGCACCGGCAAATGATCGTCGGGGCGCCTGTTAACCGGAAGCTTCCCTCCACCGGAATCGCATGACCGACCTCGGCATCTGTCCGGATAGCATCGGTTCGGGAGATCTTCCGCCGCCGGGGAAATCTTCGTCGGAGTAAGATAGATCCACCGCCGGGGACTACTCTGAGTAGTACGTAGCGTATCACCGGCTTGAGCCGTCGGAGCGCCAGTGCACCGGAAGCCATCCTCCAACCGGAATCGCTGGACCGACTTCGGCACTCCACCGGCCAGTATCGAATCATGAAGAAGCGCGTAGCCGGAGTAGGCTAGCTCCACCGTCGGGGACTAAGCCGAGTAGCATCGATCGTCACAAACCAGTTTTGGGTCGTCTGGGCGCCAGTGAACCGGAAGTCATCCTCCAACCGGAATCGCTGGACCGACCTCGGCATCCAACTGGTCAACAAGGAGAGCTCGAACAGCAGCAGCGGAGAACGAGTCGTCGTAGCGCAACGAAGTGCACATGAGCGTCCAGTTGAAGATCAACAGAGCTCTGACGCGAGGCCAGCTCAAGGGAAGTATGCGTCGTCGCACAGAAAGCTGTCCAAAGTCCCGGCGAGATGTTCAACCGCCAATTGGGCAAAACGCTCCAACAGCGAACTAGCAGAACAGTTAGAGGCTGAGATTGAAGAAGTGCATGAGCACAGCCCTCCCCCGAGGAAGTTGCCTGATGTAGTTCCGGGGGGGATCGAGGCACAGGAGCAGTAGGGAAAGTTTTTTAGTGGTTAAGCACGCCTAACGTGAGTCCCACACCGTGCCAACACACAACAGCCCTGGCTTTTGAAGCTTTTTTGCACCCTACTATAAAAAAAAAAAAAAAAAAAAAAAAAAAAAAAAAAAAAAAAAAAAAAAAAAAAAAAAAAAAAAAAAAAAAAAAAAAACCGGTTGTGGTCAAAATACGCGTATCTGTCAAAGGATACAAACTCTAGTGGAATTAAATGTTTAAATTCGGGTTTTTTTAACTGTTAAGGGGCGATCCATTAATTACGTAAGACAATTTTCGGGGTTTTCCAAACCGCCCCCCCTCCCCCCATGGTAAGATTTTTGGTATGAAAATTAAAAATTAATTGCATGGCGCGTAAGAAATCTCAAACCCCCCCCTCCCCCCATAAACCCTTACATTATTGATGGACAGTCCCTAAGCTGTGATTTGTTTTAAGTTTGTGAGGCACCCATGATACATCGCAATACCATTCAAAACGTGTTTCACTGAACATAAAGAATGCAAAAAATGTCTCGAAATACTTTTGGCCACCTAGTTTGTTCAAAACACCCTCTGTCTCTGTCCATCAAACACGGTAAAAAATAAGCACCATGCTATCAATAGTTCTGCACTTGGATTTGCACTACTGTTGAATCTTGACAAAATCAAGGTAACAGCACTTGAATTCAACGCTGTATGTTTTGATTTGAAATAAAAAAAAAGTTATAATAAACATGTCCGCCTGACCCAGATTCGAACCACCAATCTTCGGAGTGCAAGTCTAAGTGTCTTACCTCGACACCAACTCGCATCTGTTGAAAGAGTTTGAATTGATCTCAATCACTTTCTACAACGAGCTGTCAATGATTGATTTTACACAAAAGACATGATGTTCAAAATCAACGACTTTTCACTTCAGAGTCTTGTTCTAGAGACAGTAGAGCAAATCCAAAGTTAGAACTCTTCAAATCATGGTGATTGGTGTTTGAATTGAGTCAAGTTATCAATCTATTCAATCGAACGTGCTGATTTTTTACCGTGAACCAACGACGGTATCGCGTCACACTTCAAGAAAGAAGCAAAAGAATGACGGAAACCGAGAAAAACGAAGCACGTTGCGTCTCCATCATCATCGTCTGGGAGCGACGGTCGGTCGCTTCATGACATGCCATGACTCACCCGCCTGCTTTGCTGGAGACGGCTGGTTGTCCATGTTTGTTCCCGTAGCAGCTCCATGTTTACGTTAGCCATTTATTCCGATTCGCGCAATAAACTTTTTCTCCTCGAAATCCGACATCTGGGCCGGAACGTTAGGGAAAACAAGAACAATCAAACAGCCCGAAATGTGTATACATAAAGTATTGGACAATACATTTGTCTCTTTTTTTTATACCAAATGGTCAGCTTTTATGGTCTAGCTCTCAGTTTGTTATTAATCGATTTGAATGAAATTTTCACAGCACGCCGAACACGTTGTCAAACAATCACTTATTTACGTTTTTGGTTTTGAACTCGTGAAACGAAAAAAAAATAAATAAAGGTATATGTTGAAATTTAAGTTATGTCTAGGATATTGTGATAATTTCGTAAGAAGTTCATAAATATCTTAGATCTAACCATACAAAGTAAATCATTTTGTTTTTTTTGTCCAACACTGTATATGTGAGGAACCGGAAGGCAAACTGACGAGTGTTTCTTTTTTCTGTTTTTCTTTCTTCTCGATCATCACTCACTCGCTCGCTCACTTGCTCGCTGCAGCCGTCACTCAGCCTGGACTACTCGTCGGTGGAGACGATTCTGCTCAAGAATGAGGGAGACTTTATCAGTGTGGAGCAGGGCAAGGAGCACCAATCGTCTTCCTCGTCGTCGTCGTCGCGCCGAAAGAACCGGCAGCAACTGCAACGGGAACAGCAGCAGCGGGACGAGAACATGCGGCAACTGCTGGATGTGACCAACACGCTGACCACCGAGGAGATCAAAGACTTCGAGATGCGGTAAGTGGAAAGGATTTAAATTTTCTGCAAAAAAATGTAGGATTGTTGTAGAAACACTTTTCGTAGTTCCAGATGGTTTTCAATACATAAACTTTTCTATGATCCAAAGTTATGCCATATTTCAACCAGTGAACACTTAAAGATCGAATTGCACGTCTACAATTAAGGTGAAGATGAATCGAAGCTATATCTCAAATTTTCAAGAGAACAAATCTGGAGAACCGAATCTCCGTTTGAGCTGAAAACTTTATCGATTGATTTGCTGGTGGTGGTAACCAATCGATTGAGTTCTTAGCTTAAACTAATGTTCGGTTCTCTAGACTTGTGTTCTTGAAAAAATGGTTTGGCTTCGATTCATCTTCACCTTAAAGAAGGATAGAAGGATAGGAGGATAGAATGTTCAGTCAATATCATCAAGTCGTTGTTCATTTTATGATAACATTAATAGTCGGAACTTACTAAACTGAACCATAACGTATTATACCGTTTTATCCAGTTTAGCCCTATACCAAATTTCAAGTGTGTAAACTCACATGACGAGACGATGATGAGACACCCAATAAGAATCATTCGAAACGACTTGATGTGACACATCTTACTACGCCATTAAGTTATATGTCGACGTTTGTATACCGTTTTATACCATCAGAGAATGAATTACAACGCCGGTTGCACCGTCCTGCAGAGGCGTGTTTTCGATTCGATGGAGCGGCGTTTTGTGTTTTTCCACTTTATAGCGAGAGGTTATTTATAGGCCCTTGCTTGCCGCCCATCAAAAAGCCACAACGAAACGGGAAGAAGGGGGTTTCCGCACTCGTCAAGAAGAGATTATCGCATTTTCCAGTCTAAATGTGACGCACAATGCTCTCGCTTTTTATTCGCACCAAATGGATCTCAACAAAGCAAATTCTCTAAAACAAGCCGGTCATTGTCTCGAAGTGGAAGAATAGTTAACAATGATCCTTCGAATGGAAGGGCTAATGTCATTGTGACTAATAGAGACGTGAAGAGCTGTGCTTTAGTTTATTATACAGAACAAAAGGTTTTTGCGATTCGTCGGTTATCGTCTTATCAATTTGTATTCCGGGCATCAAGCGGAAGAAATTTTGCAGCTTATTTAATTTGTTCTTCAGTTCGTGATGGATTCCAAAAAGAAGCAACACAATTAATCTGCCGGAGCTGATGGACGTTCCACAATGTACTTACTTCATCCTGACTATGCAGAACCGGGAAATGTTTGG
The DNA here is from genome assembly GCF_002204515.2 of Aedes aegypti. NCBI lineage: Eukaryota > Metazoa > Arthropoda > Insecta > Diptera > Culicidae > Aedes > Aedes aegypti. The sequence goes on along the minus strand of NC_035108.1, from coordinate 26,790,498 downwards.
CTTCAAGCAAAGATTTTGCTTGACAAGCTCGTCGGCGAATTTAACTGTTTGGAAGTGATGCATTTTCCAGGTCCTATAACAGAGCAGCTCACAAAAGGCTTTCGGCTGCCGGATGTTTCAGTTCCACTTGCCTCATCCGCAGAGTCGTTAAGAAGTGTTCCATCACTTATGCAATCCACCTGCATATACTTTTGAAACCTTTACCAGAGATCGAAAAGGTCGAACAAAAGCCAAAGGATTGCGAAAATCGATAGCCCCGCAGCTAATATCAAAACTATTAATATCATCTACACATTCTCAAAGAATGTACAACATTTAGCCAAATGGTGAATTGCATTTATTCATGGAATTCTCCAACAACCTGGATTTCCACTACGGGTGATACACATTGAAACATTAAATAGAAGTACTAAAGCACTTGCAGCCTTTGTTCAGTGTGCCCAACGGACCCCTTTTGATTTTGCTGGGAAACGTTTCGTAGCGTGTTTCCGTTTCAAACCGTTACCCAGCAAAATCGAAGAGAGCCGTTGGGCAAACTTTTGTTTGCTTCAAGCGCCCTGCTGCTATAACCATGGTAATGCACAGATATCTCACAGCTACATACACATGACAGAGAATTAGTTATGCCACATACACAAATTTATCCGTAATTACACAGATTTTTTCCTGTTCTTGCGTAGATATCTGTATCACAGATCACAGATTTTAGAAAGAGACTAACAGAGTTTTAAGCTCTTCCAGGTGTTTTTTGATGTATACCTAGGAATTTCTTAGAAATTCCTCCAGTAGTTAGCTGAGGAATTCCTCCTCAAGTTCTTTGAGGAATTCATCCTGGAGTTCATCCAGAAATTCTTTGAAGAATTTATCCTGGGGTTCTTGAAAGATTTCTCCAGGTATTCTTGAACTATTTTTCCTTCAGAAATTCATCCAGGATTTTTTCAAGAATTGCTCCAAAAGTTCCTTCAGGAACTCGTCCAAGAGTTCTTACAGGAATTCGTACAATTATTCCTCCAAGTATTGCTCCAAAAATTCCTCCAAATATTTCAAATGAGATCGTTTAGGAATTCCTTCAGGAGTTTTTTTTTTCCAGAAGTAACTCCAGGTATTCCTTCAAATATTCCTCCAGGAGTTCCATAAGGAATTACTCCAGGAGTTTCTCCTGAGATTACTCCAGGAGTTTCTCCAGGTATTCCTCCAAATGTTCCTCCAGGAGTTCCTTCAGGAATTGCTCCAAAAGTCTTAAAGAGTTCCTCCAGGGATTAACCCCTCTACCGGCAGTATCATTTTTTACCGCTAAAAAAATATTCAAATCGCGATAACTTTTTTGTTCCTCGATGTTTTTGTACCATTTTTTCACAAGCTCTCAAAAAACTCTCTAGTTTTAGAATATGTGTCGATACTGATCGGTGGTCATCTGGATCCGAAGACATTCGAAAATTCCTTGGGGGACCGACGCGTAGCCATAACCCACGTAAATACCTCAGGTTACAGATTTTTTATCGTATTTGGATATTCACTCCTCGGAATGTTACATTACTGTGAGTATGTTGTGAAAAAAAGAAGCAATTTGATGCAGCTGTCTTTGAGTAATGAGCATTTATGTTTCTGGTACCACACTGGACAAATAAAGACCTTTAAAAGTCTAAAAAGCCTCATCGTAATTTTCAGATTTCTCCATGAATACTGAACTGATTTGTATGATTTTATCAGAGTCCTTATTACCTGGCATTATATAGTACACATTTTATTTTTTTGATTAATTGACCAAAAACAAAATGGCCGCCAAAGACATTTTATATGGAGAATGTCGGTCCCCCAAGGAACATCTGAATATCTTCAAAACTAGATCACCAATGAGTTATATCTATAAGGATCCTTAAATAAAAAGAGTTTTTTGAGGTCTTGTGAAAAAATGGGGCAAAAATATTGAGAAACAAAAAAGTAATTGCGATTTGAATATTTTTTTAGCGGTAAAAAATGAAGCTGCCGGTAGAGAAATTAATCCAGGTTACTCCAGATATTCCTTCAATAATTCCTTCAAATATCCATCCAGGAATTCTTCCAAATATTCCTCCAGGAGTTCCCTGATGAATTATTTCAGGAATTTCTCCAGGGATTACTGCGGAAATTCCTAAATTAATTCATTCAGTATTTTCTTCAGGAATTCCTCCAGGAATTTCTTCAGGGATTCCTCCAGGAGTTTTTTCAGAGATTCCTCCAGTGATTACTCCAGAAATTATTCCAGGAGCTCTTCCAGATATTCCTTAAAGAGTTTTTTCAGAGCTTATTCCATGTATTCCTTCAAATATTCCTCCAGTAATACCTCCAGATATACTTCCAGGTGTTCCTTAAGCAATTAATCCAGGAGTTTCTCCAGGGATTACTCTAGGTATTCTTTCAAATATTTCACCAGAAGTTCCTCCAAATATTCCTCCAGGAGGTCTTTAAAGAATTACTCCATGAGTTTCTCCAAGGATTCCTCCAGGATTTAATTCAGGAATTCCTCCAGAAATTTCTTCTGAAATTAATCCAGAGGTTCATTCAGGGATTCCTCCAGGAGTTCTTCCATTGATCTCTCCAGGAGTTCCTTCAGGGCTTCCTCCAGTGATTACTCCAGGAGTTTCTCCAGGGGTTATTCCAGGAGTTTCTCCAGGCATTCCTTCAGGAGTTTTTCCAGAGGTTACTCCAGGTATTCCTCCAAATATTCCTCCAGGCGTTCCTTAAGGAACTACTCCAGGAGTTACTCCAGGGATTCCTCCAGGAATTCTTTGATTTATTCCTCCTGGATTTTCTTCAGGATTTCCTCCAGAATTCAACCAGAAGATCCTCCAGGAGTACCTTCAGAGATTACTCCAGGAGTTCTTCCATGTATGTCCTTAAGTAATTACTCCAGGAGTTTCTCCATGGATTCCTCCAGGGATCTTGCAGAGATTCCTCTAGGTGTTCGAGTCAATATGACCCGAAACGCACTTTCAAAGCGCCACAACTTTTGTTCGTAACTTCTTATAGCTATGAAATTTGATGATATTGAATTTTTTGTGGAAAATAATAGTGTCATGTATAAAACATTGGTGGACAATTCTGAAGAGCTAGACAAAAAAAACTTACGTTTCTATTGACCCGGATTTAACCTACGAATATATTGCTATACTCAGATAGCATCGTCTTCTTCTTCTTCTTCTTGGCATTACAGTGGGTCCCAGTAGGGACGGGACAGAGCCTGTTTCTCAGCTTAATGTTCTTATGAACATTTTTACAGTTATTAACTGAGAGCTTTCTTTGCCAAAGTTGCCATTTTCGCATTCGTATATCGCGTGGCAGGTACGATGATGCTCTATGCCCAGGGAAGTCAAGGATATTTCCATTACGAAAAGATCCTGGACCAACCGGGAATCGAACCCAGATACCTTCAGCATGGCTTTGCTTTGTAGCCACAGGCTCTAATCACTCGGCTATGGAAGGTTTGATCGGCAGGCTTGTCTGATTAGTTCGATTTTTTTGCAACTGAGGGACACTAGTAAGCTGAATATTTCAAAACCTTGTGTATCGCTGATAACTTAGTTGTAGGTATTGTCGACAAAATGTTCGTTGCTTCTCAGTTGGCAACTATTGAATTGGTGGTTACGGTTTTAGAAACCTTTAGTATTTGTTTGCTTCATCATAGTTTCGTAATGCCAGATAATGGAGAACCCACATATGAATTTAATTCGATAATGGCTATCGAATTTACAAATTTTCCGAAAGTACCAATATTGAGTTAATAATCTTGAGGGGTTTAAATGTATGATGCTATTTCATACTAATCAGGTACGCTAATCATTGCTCTTAGCCTAACTAGCAATTTTACTGAACACACAGCCTATTTTTTGATCTTCATTCTGGAATATGTACTCACTAGCTCCACCTACTAGAAACATATGGAATCAACTGAAAAAGCATTTTGTAGTTGTTGATCAAATGAACAACATTGCCAAAGACACAAGTCATGTAATATAACTCAAACATTTGATATATAAGTGTGAAATATTTGACGCTCACCAGCGCCTCCTAGTGGCAGTTTTTTGTTTAATTAGGCAAATTTGTAGCTTATAGCAATTGATTCAATGAGCAATTTTGCTGAAATAATCATTTTTCCAAATCCTAAGCATCTTGAGATTTATAAGCTCATAACAAATATGTAAGCTTCATAAAGTAACATTTTCCAAGCTAGCGCCATCATACGGTAATATTATAAACAAACCAATGTGTATGTATTTCTACCCGTAACAGTGGTAGATCACCTTTTCGTGGTGTGTTACGGGTTAAGATCTACCATCTCATCTTGTTTGTCGGGCTAGAGTAATATATGTTGGTAGTTCAAGGATTCGCGGTACAAAGTCCTTGTTACTGGCAACAGTTTCTGAAATTGAACTATTTTACCTAGCAGATGGTTAAAGACTCGGAGTTGGTCAATCCCGAGACTACACTTGAAGCTACGATAATATTCATGAGTATTAACTAAATAAGAACTATTAAGTAGTGGTAAGTTAAGGACTCACGTGAATTCTATTTACTAAACAAATTTTCTAGCTTGACTCGGTTTTGCTGCTAGTACAAAGCCCTTTTTTCCTAGTATTTTTCTGGGACTAAACTAAAAGCGAAACAAGGATGGGACTAGAGTTCCGTTGCATGGTCAAATCTCAGTAGTACCGATTTCGTCCCTCAGAAATTGAATCGATTATGTTTGCTAAGGGGTGCGCCTCCGCTGAGATGTAATTCTCTATGAAGGGTGTAAATAGCGGGACTTTTCATCACATTCGATTTTTATCAATCTTTAAAGAATCAAAACAAGAACTGTACAAAAATCGATGCTTCATTACCTTCCAATGGAAATGGAGTAATGCGACATGCACTATACACTAAGGATACGGGTAATGCCACAATAGAGATCTAAATAATGGTCGCAGTGGCGCATCCGAACAGAGAAAAAATCCAATGTGTACTATGTTGGTCCTTTCCTCGACGCAAATCTTGTCCGAAGAAAGTATAATTTATATATATAACTGTTTCTGAGATATAGGCGTCCAAAGTTTCAAAAATTCGCTGTTTTTTGGAACTTTTTTCACTATATCCCCTCCCCGCTATGAATTTTGTTTTTTTTTTTATATTTTGCAGTTAAACTCAATTGAATTTCACTTTCTTAAACTGCAGAAAAATCAAAAATCCATTTGTATTTCTTGAAGTTGCAGCTATTTGAATTTGGGGTCAACATGACCCCCAAAACACAAACAACGTGACAATTTTCACAAAAGATACTCTAGAAAACTATTTTTCAAGATAATTGGGAAAAATCCTTTCGAATATTGAAAAACTTGAAAAACTGAAAAACCAAATCGGCTCACTACAAAAAAGTTACAACCCCGTCAAAGTGCTCTGGGGTCAAATTGACAGACAATACCAACAACTGAAAAACAAATTGGTCTAAAATTCAGTACTAAAGCTAGGTAAGCTGTTCCGCTCATGAAAAGTAAAAATTTCTGCGCAAGAAATAGTCAAGAAATTTTCTACAGTAAGCTCCATTTGAATTGACATTTCTTTTGAACTGCGTACTGCGATCAAACAAAAGTTGTTTTCTTGAGCATTACTTGCAAGAAATTTCCCACGTATAGAGATAGGAGATTACTTTTCTGTTGAAGTGCAAACTTCGCTTAAAGCTCTAAAAGCATCTTTCTTCGTAAATATGCTTTCTTGACCATACTTCAATGAATTAAAATATCATTTTTTTTAGTCTAATAGATTCATCGCAGTAATCGATTTGCAAGAATGAAATAAACGGTTATTTAAAAAAAGCAATCATCCCCACAGCAATACCTACTATGACCGTACTTCAATCAGTTATCCTGTTTGGGTAATTGGATTTTCCTCTGACTTTGAAGTGATTCGGAAAATCTCCCAATCCCTTTCCCTCTCTCGGGCACCGATCAACTGAACCACTGAACATCACACTCACGCCGCGTATTACTTTTTGCTACATTTGTCAGCTAAGGTTCGCGTTGGGTTGGACGATTCCCGGTGAACGGGGTGACCTTCTGTTTGGCCTCGTCGTTTATCCGTTCAACGCCAAATCATCTAATATTGATTTGCACCGGCAAGTTGATTGATGCTCGAGACCCACCCCCGCCGATCATAGAGAAGTAGGTTGTGACGGATAGAAGTCCGGTATTTTTTCGGCTTATCGAAAATGGATGAGCGAACCTGTATGATGGGAAGAAGATTAAAGACGAAATTGACGATGAGGACGACGGAGCACAGTGGCGGGTCTTCATACAAGAGTTGGACAAAACCTATAAAATGATCCAAAAAGGCTGAAATGTTAGCTATTGACTAGTTATTATATGCTGATTCCACTTTCAGTCAAACTTTAATCACATTTCTGCATTTATGCAGTAATCATAATGAAAATTTCATATAGGGTGCTGGTACCAATGGTTGTAATGTACCAGTAAATTGGACTATGGAATAAAACGAACATTTTTTGATAAAAACGACATGTGCTATTTTTGGTGCATAGATCGTCTCTAGTTTAGTCGATTTGCCAAATTTCAGCTTTTTATTTTATCAAAAAGTCATATAAATAATTAAGTTTATGTAAAAATTTGCTCCCTTGCACCAGTAGTTGCCGTTTTGTTCCAGTAGTGGATCAACGAATGGGAGCAGTTTTTGAACTGGATGTATTAAAATGAAGAAAAGCCCTAGAGCTGATCTTTATGCTTCATTCAAAAGATATTAGTTGCTGTTCCGAGGGAAAAATGTTAAACCTATGTAAAAATTTACCATTTTGTTTAAAATTCTTTGTATCATTCCCGAACGTCTACTACTGGAGCACTAGCGCAACTACTGGAACACGAGTACCAATAGTGGCTCAATCGATTTTTGCGTTGCGTTGCGTGGTAACGGAGTATTTCGTAGATTGCATACTAAAAACTGTCATGCAAGCATGGGAAAATTCACTCACTCACCCGAACGCCACCGATAAAAAATAGCAAAAAATCTGCTGCTACCGAACATTCAGTGATAGCTGAATCGTACTGGGTAGAGTGTAGCATGAAAGCGTCAAAATCGATTGTGTAAAAGCAAGAATCGGAAGAAACACGAAGAGAAGTGAATACCAATACACTTGTATCTGCGAGGCACGAGTGAAAGCATTAAGCATCCATTCGCCGAATGCATTGAACTGAGTGAGCGGATTCCCACTCACTGAATCATTCCGTGGTGTGGATTGCCAGTCAGTGAACACTCATCAGCACTCAAATCCGAATGCCACTCCAACGGAATCAGAATGTAAACAATCATTCGGTATGCATTCGGTTGCCTTCGGCTTTTAGAATCGGTAGCGACTCAATCAGTTGCCGTTTTTTGTTTCGCTTGGCGCTCGCCGAAGGAGCAGAATGGGCACTGGAAATTGAAACGTTCGGCTTGGGTTGAGAAACGGCTTTCTCGCTCCCGACTGTACGTGGAAGCGAGTGAGGGAAACACAAAAACTGAGTGAGTGTTTCCCATGCTTGCTGTCATGTTAGAAACTTTACAACACTTATTCCAATTGCTCATGGAAAACTATTTTGGATCAAATAGTTATCCAATCGGAAGTCAGATATGCAAAGACATGATAATTTTCATTGTCGGCCACGCTCATCTTCTCCGTTACGAGGAAAGGAAAGGAAAATGATGATATGACACCTACTTGAAGAGAGGCCAGCGACTCACCGACGCTCTCATAGATGTCAAGGAGTTGGATGATGGGAAGGGAAATGATCTAGGATTCACTATAAGCGAGTGGTGTGACCGAATTGAAATATAGTGTATGTGTAGTTTAGTATACTTTTGTAATTGAGTGTATGTGTGTATGAAATGTTTTCATCATCGTTGGGAGTGACGTTGCTAAGAAAGTTAAAGTCACTCCATGCGTGTTCGTCTTCCAGGGATGAGACACAGGTATTTCCACCTTGTGCCCTAACTTAGAAGCTTTGGTTTAAGCGCCATTACTCGCGCTCTGAAACGAGAAGATTAAATGACCCAACCCCATGCTACAATAATAGTCCAGAATTAGTAATAGCGGTTAAATCGAAACAAACTCACCAAATCCGTCCATTTATCGAATCGCCGAGTAAAACCACGTTTCTTCAAAAACTTTATTATTAATCCGTTGGGAATTTGAATCGACATCCTCTGAATGGTTTCATATCTGAATTTGGTTTGAACTAATTTCTGCGTAGCACAATAATCATCATCGAAGGTAACTTTCATACTTAACACAGGTTTTCAAAACTTATTATCAGAAACCATAAAATTAAAAATGCTGAAAATCTCACAACCGTGTGCTTTTCTATCTTATTTTGTCAAAGTCACACTTATTCCAAACGAAAAAAAAACTATCCAGGTGGCGTTACACTAACGGAATTATGCAAAAATCTAGCACGCCACAAGCCATCATTAAAATCTTCGCAAATAGAAAATAACACTTAAATCACTGCACTATCAGCCAATTTTATTGCAGCTGTTTATCACTGTACAAAGCACTACAACCTGGATAACGTTGCACCTGCTAATATCGGCGGATTCAGGAACAACGAGAGCACAAAAAATTTTGAAGGTGGCATAGCGCCATCAGCCGAATCTATTTTTCACCGGCCGAAACGCGGAACCGAAGTAAACGTGACAGAAAATTCAAAACGCAGCACGGCTTGCTGCAATCTCCAATAGTGGCTCAATCGATTCTATGTTAAAACATTAGTTTTATCACTCTTTTTATATTTTTCTCATATAGTAGGGGTTGAAATCTTTCTGTTGACGCTTAAAGATCTCGGTTAAGACTTTTCGTAATTTTGTCATGATTTTTTATAGCTTAGGTAGGGGAAAAGCACTAATTTTCGACCTACAAAAAATCTGTGCCAATTTTCGGATTTTCATACAAAGTAGGCCTAAAACGTATGGATGGGTCGAAAATTAGTGCTAGGTCGAAAATTGGTGCTCTTCCCCTAGTCCACTAATGGCACCGGCACACTATATATATATATACATATATATATATATATATATATATATATATATATATATATATATATATATATATATATATATATATATATATATATATATATATATATATATATATATATATATATATATATATATATATATATATATATATATATATATATATATTTTTTTTTTTTTTTTTTTTTTTCATATATAGCAGGGCATATTTTTGGATTTTTTTTTTCTAGATTTTTACATTAGAACAAAATGATCATCTGTCTAAATCCAGTAAACCTTTAACAATTTATATATTCAACTATATTGAACAAATTTGCTAGAATTTTGTGCAGCCGGCAAAACTTGTGATTTGCTAGAAATTCACTTGTAGATACCCAATACAATACCAATGAAATTTTGATATCAATTTTTAGGGTTTTGTCAAGTTCTTCGCCACTGTGCGACAGTCGGTCCGTCTGGAAGTCTGGAAAAACCGTGCAGATGTGCATGAATTATGCAGATAAGTAGGTAGTCGCCGGTTTTGTCGTTTACTTACGACAAGTTTCCATGTTTGTCATTCGACCGGAAGAAATTGATTGCGAAATTTATTCGTGTTCGGAGACTGAAAGGAGATTTTCTTGAGAAGATAACAGGTGTGCAGGCAGAAAGACTTTTTCCAGCGATATGTACCTTAAAGACTTTGTCAATATTCTTGTTTTTCTTCTTGACGTTACATCCCTACTAGAGCAAAGCCTACTTCTCAGTTAAGTGTTTATGAGCAGTTCCATGGATATAGGAAACATAAAAAACTAAACGAATATGCCTCTTCTCTTCTAAATATTTAAGAAATAACACATAATCATTGATGGTTTTCTTTTACTGGAACGACAGTTTTCTCTACGAAATTTGAATGGAAATTTTGATACTCCAAAAGAGGTTTAAACATTTCCTGCCTAAATCGACCAAATTCGGAAATGGGCGGTATCCTTTTCTTCCTGCGCTAGCGGTTGCTTCGATTTGTTGTCCTGGAAATTGCTCAATTTCATTGAATCGATTGCTTATTTCAATACAATGTTAACATCGAACAATCAGAATACAACTTCAATCAACAAAAGAAGCAATTCAATTTAAAAATATTTGTACTATCCACGCTAAAAGAAAGAGTTGTATTGATGGATTTCACGCCAACTCGACACGCGATTGGCAGCACACTTTCAGAATTCAATGAAACTTTCTGGATGTCAAAAGTATGTGAAACTAAGATACTTGCTTATTTTGTTTTTTCAAAATCGATCTAGACTAACATTTGGAAAGGGTCAAAGTTTTTTTTTACTTTTTTTATAAACCCGTATAACTCAAAAACGGTAAGACCTACAAAAAAGTGTTGTATGGGGGACTGTCGTGAAATTTCCTGACGTTTTAGAAAAAAAAATTGAAAAAATAAAAAACATTTTCTACACTGAAAAAAATGATTCAAAACTTTAGAGTCGATTTAAAAAAGCGGCCACTTCAGATTTTGATCATCCTTAAGCAAAAAGTTTCGTAATTAAATTTACTAACAGACGTCCATACATTGCAAATTGGGCATATATTAGAGAAATAAGTTTTTCTAGCGTCGATTATTTTAAGTCCAAAATGATTTTTTTATTTTATTTTTAATTCGCTTTTAATAGTCTAGTATGATCATATTTTCAAGTGATAAATGAGTTTTAGTCACAAAATAGATCATATTTGTTTTATTGGGAGTAGTTAAAAGAAATAAAACGGAATTATACAGAGTTTTTTTTATTAAATTCAATTGATCTCGCGCCAAACCGCTTATGAGAAAATCAACTCCGTCTAACAATCCGATGAGTTTTTTATGGTTGGAAAGATATCACAATAATATTTAATTTCTTATTTGGTCAAAGCCAATCTTAACAGGTGTCTGGAAAGGGTCAATATTATGCTTATGAAAAAAGGCGTGGTTTGTTTTTATTTTTATTATTGCTATACATCCTAAAACGTAGTATCTGCACATGAATATTTACATTATTTTTGGGCTTTACTGAATAAATTGAATATTTTTGGTTCATCCTCTGATTTGGTATATCGTTTGGCTGCAATTTGTGTATCACTAATAGTCATAAAACAATGATATTTTTGGGTACCAGGGACAGTTTTAACCTTATCAAAAAATTCCACCAATTCCTCTGACATTTTAACATATTGTTCATTAGATAAATAACAGAAATTTAATTTGGTGATACTTGTATCAGTTTGTTTCACTGCCCAGTCGAATAGTTCTCCTCGCGGAGTTGCGAATTGCGATTGTTTTTTTCCATAGTCTTTTGCAAGACTTGCTCTTTTTGCCATTCGCTTGAGAGTGCCACCAATAGCGTCACAGGGGTCTTTGCCGTGGGATGTGCCACTCTGCTTCCAATCCATGTATTTTCTTGAAATTACATAAGCTGACAATTTTTTCTTATTTTTATAATGAGCTGCAGCTCCATCTGACTCAAAAATAACTTTTGATTTGTTTCACAAAATTTATCAATTTTGAAATAAATAGCTGAACTGCTACTGTACCATGGGTCTGATATTATAATAAAACTTACATTTTCCAATTTATTATCTTTTTTATGGTAAATCTAGAATTGGTGTATCGTTGCTTGGGAATTATTCCAGTGATATCCTTGAGCAGCGTTATAATTTTCAAAAAAGTCGCTAATTATCAGTATTTAACCTTGCTTTAAGTAGTCTTTTCTGTTTGGTAGAAAAGCAGACTGTTATTTGCAAATAAAATCATGAGTTATGAGCTTATCAACTTTTTTTAGGTAGATAACAATACAAACATATTCATTATTTCTTATTCATCTGGCGTTTAACGCAGGTACGCTTAGTAAGTTTTTTTTTTCACAAAACTTTTTCTAGAAGAGAATTTAATGGGGAATGTTTAAGGTTGTTATTTTTCAATGTTTGCAATACTTTCAAACCATAAAAGTCCGTCGGATTGTTAGACGGAGTTGATTTTCTCATAGGCAGAAGCGAAGTCTATTGATTGCCTGCATTTAAAAAACATAATCACTGTATAATTCCAGTTTTTTTTTTAACTATTCTCAATAAAAAAAATACAATCTATTTTCTGATTAAAACTCATTTATCACTTGAAAACACAATCATATTTGACGGTTTAAAACAAAATCTTTGAAAAAATAAATTTCAGTTAGGGACTTAAAAAAATTGAAGTTAAAAAAACTTTTTTCCCTAAAATATGCCCAATTTGCAATGTATGGACGACTTTTAGAAAATTTAATTACGAAACTTTTTGCTTAAGGATGATCAAAATCTGAAATGGCCGTTTTTTTTAATCCACTTTAAAGTTTTGAATATATTTTTTCAGTGAAGAAAATGTGTTTTAATTTTTCATTTTTTTTCTAAAACGTCAGGAAATTTCACGACAGTCCCCCATACAACACTTTTTTGTAGGTCTTATCGTTTTCGAATTATACGGGCTTCTAAAAAAAGTAAAAAAAAACTTTGACTCTTTCCAAATGTTAGTCTAGATCGATTTTGAAAAAACAAAGTATGTAAAGTATCTTAGTTTCACATAGTCTTCACACCCAGAAAGTTTCAGGGAATTCTGAAGGGGTACTGCCAATCCCTTAATCCCTTTGTCGAGTTGGCGTGAAATCCGTCTATTGCACTATCTCTGCACAAGATACTGCAGTTGCAGAGCTAAAGCCATTTCATTCGCGCGAAAATATTATTTCGCAACGTAAACTCGAGATGGTACCACCAGGCCGCCGCATTCTTGCTTCAGGATCGACTTGAAAATGTTCCATTTCAGTGGGCACAAAATTTAATTAAACCGACAATGATGCGACAAATGTGCGCGCATCGGCGAATATTTCATCATTTCCCTTTGAAAGCCACGTTGGATGGTAACCGGTACGGTACGTAGGTTCCTACTTCTACCTTGTTGGCGCTGTCACTGAGCCGCGGAAATTCAATTGTTACTTTTACGTGGCAACGAAGGCCCCCGTCCCCCAAGGAGTCTGAGTATCCTACGCTCGTCGCTCGTGAGGAAAAAAGCCATCAGCAGCCAACCAGACAATAACTTACTCAAGTATGTGACTCTAAATTGACTCCCGAAGAGGTCGTAAAAACGACAACCGAGGGCTTTTGCCATTTTGTGCCATAAGCCAACGCGGACTATGGGAGCCTAGAGGTAACGTCTGCGGCTACAAAGCCATGATGAAGGTGTCTGGGTTCGATTCCCGGTTGGTTCAGGATCTTTGCTATGGGAAATTTCCAATACTTATACGAAAATGGCAACATGTGCAAAGAAAGCTTTCAGTTAATAACTATGGAAATGCTCTTAGAACACTAACCTGAGAAGCAAGTTTTGTCATAGTGGGACGTAATACCAGAAAGAAAAAGAGGAAAAGAATCAAAAGAGCAAGCTCAAATTGGAGAATCGAGGTGTAAAATGCGGTTGTTTGCAATTCGATTTCCGATGTGAAGCCGTGGTTCTGCCCGGCTGCAAATACCGAGAAAAGTGAGATGGGTCGTGCTACCAAAACAAGGACTTTACAATGACGAACTTATAACATTTCGCATTTTCGAAAAATAAGGAATGGCCTAGTGGTCATGGCAGCAGTTATTCTAGAAATGCTTCCGAAAGCATACCCTTGAAAAACTTGAAGATTGATAACCATATTGAAATGGTTTCAGAAATGCTTTTAGTTGGCTACATCCCCTGGGGCACTTGGAACCTACTACAGCCGGTGTTTCTAAAAATACTTCCAGAAGCGTTCCCTTGAAAAATCTTGAAGTTTAATACCCATATTGATATAATTTGGGGGGCCTTCCTTAGCCGAGCGGTTAAAGTCCACGGCTACAAAGCAAAGCCATGCTGAAGGTGTCTGGGTTCGATTCCCGGTCGGTCCAGGATCTTTTCGTAAACGAAATTTCCTTGACTTCCCTGGGCATAGAGTATCATCGTACCTGCCACACGATATACGAATGCGAAAATGGCAACTTTGGCAACGAAAGCTCTCAGTTAAAAACTGTGGAAGTGCTCATAAGAACACTATGCTTAGAAGCATGCTCTGTCCCAGTGGGGACGTAATGTCAAGAAGAAGAAGATGCTGATATAATTCCGAACACGTTTTAAATCAGCCACTTCCCCCAGGGCACTTGGAACCTACTATAGAGTGATCCGTTTTTCTAATTGCTTTGACTATGCTTCCGGAAGTATCATCTTGAAGTTTGATGCCCAGTTCGATATCGTTTAGGACAATATATACATGATTACCATGTTTTCAGGAATCTGTTTACGGCAATGGACTTATCTTGGAAGATTTAAAAACCTTACAATAGAAAAATTTTATGCTCACTAGCGACGCCTGATGGGAAATTTTTATTCTATTGTATCGAATAAAAACTGCCCTTTACCTACCCAAGAACTTTCCCGGATACACCATTTTTCTAAGTTTTCAAGATCTCAAGGTATTTTTCACATTAAAATGTCATGCTGATTTTCATTGAGTTAAAATTGAAAAAGTATCACTCTGTACCCAAAAAACCCATAGAATAGCCTACACAAATTCCAACACGGGTCTTCCTTTCTTAAGCTTTGGATCTTTTGATCCTCAGGTCCAAACTTTACAATTACACCAACAAATTCGGACCTAAGCCCAGATCCACCATGGAATTTGAAATTTGTATTACATGAATCAAAAATATAAATCATTTGTGATTTTCCTGAAGATCTCATCAAAATCGATCTAAAGATGGCGAAGCTAGATAATCTCGAAACTTTGATGTCGGCACCCAGTACTGTAAAGGTTAAAATTGATATAACAAACTAAACCAATACATAAATTGTTTTTCGCGATTTTCTAGCTTAAAACGTCAAAATTGTAATGAAGAAGCTTCAACTATCATATATTCCTTAAAGTGAACGATTTTTGTCACAGCAAAAATCTAGTGGTACAATCTCATAAAAACATTATTCATTCATGTTAAAAATTAAACGACGTGAAATTGATATTGAAAATGCGTATTTGTTGTGAAATCACATCCATTGTTACAAAAATGTTTTGTAATCCGAACAATATTAAGTTCAATGTGATAGGAAATTACGTCATATGTAACTAACGTTTACGTCATTTTACTTGCAATAATATGTTGGGCTCATACAACGTAAATTTACATTATTTTTTTCTTAGCTTATATATTTTAATAATTTTCAAAGCAGTTTTGGAACTTTTCTATAAAAAAAAGTCCAAAAAAACAAAATCGATTTGATACACACCTAACACAAAAAAAAATGAACAAAAAATAAAAATCTTTAAGTTTTTATTTTTAACTTATATATTTTCACATTCTCCAATCGTCCTCTGGATCGTCATTTTACCTGTTTTTTTTTAATTCAAATATCTACCTAACAAAAAATAAGAAAATCGTGGATCTTTCTTTCTCCCCTCAAAAGTTTTCGACTTTTTTTATTTTTTAAATCTCATTGAATCATATCCAAATATTCTCGCAGAATTAGGATTATGGATTAGGATCGAGAAGAACGATTATGTCTAAAATTTGGTAGAATCTTCACTAAAGCTTGTTCACAATTCTCAAAAAAAAAATTGGAAACTTGGGCAAGATTTTGATTTTTAGAAGGATTTTACAGACTCTTTGTCAGTTAAAATAAGGAACCTTGTTTATGTTTGATGTTTATCAGCATTTTTTGCGATTCCCGACCAGTGGATTACAACAAAATTGTAGCACAATTATATCAAGATTTGTTACAGATAACAAATTTTGTTTAATTTTTGTTAGAAGCACTTTGAGTTGATGTAGGAAATTATAACACAATTGAAACAAAATCAGGTCTAATAACAAAGTCTGTTTAAATTTGTTTTAATTTAAAACATAATTATAACACAATTTGATATAGAAAATAAGAGCAAGTTCTTATAACAAATTTTGGTTTTATTTTAGTTTTTAAAAAACAACAAATTGAGTTATATATTTGTTTAATTTGAAACATAATGAGTTACACTTTTGTTTAAATTATAACATGTTTTGTTTTAATTTTGCTTATTGTAGAAGAAGCTGTGTTATAATTTTGGTGATTTTAACAACTAATAAGCCACAACATAACATATTTTGTTAGGAAAAAACGCGTTAACCGAGTAACAAAATCTGTTACAACTCGTAATCCGCTGGTCGGGTTTCTGAAAATGCACTATTTACTTTCTTTCATTAGATTTCACGCAAATATCTGTGCGTCAAAAAATTTGAACCGCAGCGCAAAATTGTTTCTGCGATTTGGCCCGTCGTTCAAAAGAATTGGGCAAATCTGATTTATATAAACTAAGTACAAATCATTTTCATTCTAGTTTCGACGAAACTTCTGTCTAAAAAATCAGCTACAATGATTGTTGGGAGATTCAATTTTGCTCAATATGCGATTCGTTTTCGAAAAAGATACGTTAAAATTTATATCATTCGTAGTATATTTCTGCTAGCGCGGGCAAAAGCGGCAAGAACATAAGGGATGGAGGGCGGCTGTCAAATGGGATTAAATTGAAAAGTCGACCACCACGAGCAGTGAATCAAATTGTCATCAAAACAGATGAAAAGTAAACACAATATAAGCTCACTCACAACTGCTTATCCCAACATTTGAGGATTGGGATACAATTCGATGAAATTGTCAGGACAATCACAGGGCGCAACATTGTTGCAACCTTTTCAACTCGCGATCAATTAGTTATTTTAAATACTAAACCAAATTTGTTTACGGATGCTGTTCAAAAATGTTTACCAACACAGAGAAAGTTCTCGAAAATTGGGTCCTAAAATGTTTAATGAATTCTTGTTTTTATTTAATAATACGAAAGAGCATGTTCTTGCAACTACTTTAGCATTTTTTTCTAACTCAAATAACGACTATAACATTTTTAAACTTCAATTTTAAAAAAGATTCCAAATATCAACCTTGACACTTGTGATCATGTTTGACATTCACAGTTTCGACAAAAATGCCACAGGGCATATAGTCTGGTATGATACCATAAAGGACATATCGGAATTAGTCAACTTGACTCTATGGTTGTTGATTATGTTCTCTGTTTTATTTTGAAGTCAATCTTACAGCTAACCTCGAGCTTAATCTAGTACTCCACTATATTACGAGAAGGCTGAAACAACCAATATCAATTAACCAATCATAGAATACAAATTTAAAAGAAGGCGTTTACCAAACGGATGGGTAAACGTTTACATGTGTGTTCGCTGGGCCGTTGCACTGTCGGGTCAAATCAGTGCAAAGGCAAAAGTAGAAATTGTCTTTATGGGAATTGAAATATGAAGCTTCTCAGCATGAATGCGCTTCGTCATGAGAACAAAATAAGTTGCTCAAGTTGTGTGGTATGTGGATAATCGATGGGTTGTGAAAAATGAAACCTAGTCGATTAGTTGAAAAATGACATGTACCAAATGCTTTGAAGATGCAAGTACAGCTAACTTGCGTGTGGGAATGTTTTCCTAGAAGTTGAGCAATGTAAGCTGTCATGATCCTTAAATTATGATCTTTTTGAAATGCGTTAAAATAAACATGCTACACCATCCCCCTTTGGGTGAATGACGTAACGTAGTGAAGACATTCAATTCTTGTCAACATATGTGATATAAATGAAAAAAAAAAATGTTGTTTCAATCTCCTTTACAATGTTAGATTATATTATTTTGATAGAATATTGGTAAATGTATTCAAAAACAAGAAGAAAAAATGCTTAATTAAATATCCGAATTTCTCACTTCTCAGCTTGCGCTAAGAATTTTGACCTATCTCATTTTTTTACTGTTTTTTGATTTTCATTATTTTTTTTATGAGATTAGGCTCGGTTTTAAAACTAACACTTCCTAGGATTTAATTAACCTATTTTTATGAACTAAAGATAATTGATTTGTTTGTAAATTGATGATCTCACAATTTGGTTCTGTTATTGATTTTACTTTATATGGACCTGAATAAAATGAATCTAATTTACGTCTGTTTTCTTTTTGCAAATAAACTATATCTCCTATCTTGATTTGTAATGGGTTTATCGAACGATCATTTATTTCCTTTCGTATTTGTTTTTGTTCAAGTAATTTTTGTTTAACTATTTCATGTGACTTTTGAAGTTTGTATCTTAATTCTTTACTATAGAGATCAAAATTATAAACAGGATCAATTCTATCTGTGTATGTTTCGTGTGGTACTCTTGCTTTAACTCCAAAAACCAATTCATATGGTGTTAAACCATGATCAGTGTGTGGGCTAGTATTATATGTAAATGCATAAAATTGTAACCAATCATCCCAATCTGACTGATGTTCGTTGACAAAATTTCGCAGGTATTCATTTAAACACCTGTGATTTCTTTCCAACGAACCAATCGTTTGAGGATGATAGGCTGTAGAAAAAGTTTGCTTAACCTGTAATAGTTTACAAATTTGATCAAGGACTTCATTTTTGTATTCAGTTCCTTGATCCGATTTTAACTCTAAGAATTTTCCATATATTAAAATAAAATTTTCAACTAAAGATTTAGCAATTACGTTTGCTTCTTTTGTTGGAATAGGGACTAAAACTACATATTTAGTTAATTCACACTGTATCGTTACAGCATATCTATTATTATTGTTTGATTTGGGAAGTGGTCCTATAGTATCAATAGATACCACTTCAAACGGTTTAGACGGTGTATTTGTAATTGTTAATTTTTCCTTTGTATGTTTGGTAATCTTGTTCAGTTTACACAATTCACAGGCCTTTATAAATTGTGCTATTGAACTTTTCATATTTGTCCAATTATAAATTTCTCTCAACTTGAGGTATAGTCTGTGCTGACCTATATGTCCTCCAGTCGGTGTTTGATGGTAATTTTCAAGTATTCTTTTAATCTCATCAAGATCACTAATGAACTTGGGTGGATTATATATTATTATCTGCAAATTTTTTATAGATTTCAAAACTAGTTCTTTAAATGTTTCTTTGGGTACCCATTCAAAAATACAGTCATGACTCGATAGCGCGATTTTTGTAATTCTCTTCATTTGCATTTCTTTTTCTAACACTGAAAGTGCAAACACTAATGTTTGTCTTATACTTCGCAGTTGTGTTGTAATTCGTATTATTATTTTATTCTTTTGTGATGCTTCATGTAATGTAAAAATTAAATTCTCATTTTCCATTGCACTTCGAAGTTTTGGTAGTTTTCTAGTTTCAGTCGGATTCTCTGTCGTATAAATAACAAGTTGATCAGGCTTATTATTAACGGCATTGTTTTGACTTTTGTTTTCATCAGGTAGTTCCTGACTACGTTTAGACTCTTTCAGTTTTCTTTTTGTCATGGCTCGTGTATTAACAGTAAATATACTTTTAGATTTTAATTCATCTGACGTCGTTACTATACGTGATAACGCGTCGGCAGTAACATTTGTTTTACCTTGAATATATTCAATAGTAAAATCGAAATCTTCCAAATCTAATCTCATCCGGGTCAGTTTGGATGTTGGGTTTTTCATATTAAATAAAAATACCAATGGACGATGATCTGTACGAATTACAAATTTACGTCCATACAAATAAGCTTTGAAGTAATCGATAGCCCAATGTATTGCTGTCAATTCCTTCAAAATTACTGATTTATTTTTTTCTCCAGGCGTAAAACTTTTACTGGCAAACGCTATGGGTAAATCGTTGCCATCAATATTCTGTGATAATACCGCACCACATCCTACATCTGATGCGTCGGTAGTCAATATAAATGTTTGCTTAAAATCTGGATATTGTAATAGTTTTGGTGACATCAAAAATGATTTTAGAGCATTAAAAGCATCTTCACATTTTGATGACCATTCAAATTTTATGTTTTTTCTCAACAATTGATTCAACGGGTATGCAATTGTTGCAAAATTTGGGACGAATTTCCGGTAGTAGTTACAAAAAGCTACAAACCTTCTGACTTCGTCACTGTTCTTGGGAACTGGATAGTTCTTTACGGTATCATATTTACTACTGTCAGGCAAAATACCTCTATCGGTTATTCTGTGCCCTAAGTACGTTACTTCTGTATTAAAAAATTTGCATTTTGACAAATTTAATTTTAAATTATATTTTCGAATTCTTTCAAAAACAACTGATAAGTTGTGTAAATGGTGTTGCATTGAACAACCTACAACAATTATATCATCGATGTAAACAAATGCTAGTTCTGGCGTCAACCCAGACATTGCAATTGTCATCATCCTTTGAAAGCTGTTTGGGCTAATGTTTAGTCCAAACGGCAATCTTGTAAACTGGTAATGACCTGATTGGGTCGAAAAAGCTGTATATTTTTTCGAATTTTCATCCAATGGGATTTGGTGAAATCCCGACATTAAATCTAAAGTTGAAAAATACTTCGCTCTACCAAGCTGATCTAATATGGAATCAATTCTTGGTAAGGGAAATTTGTCACTTAAAATCTTTTTGTTGAGTTGTCTAAAATCTATGACAAGACGCCATTTTTTCTTATCATCTGTTGATTTCTTCGGAACCAAGAGTATTGGACTATTATATGAGGATACTGAGGGTTCAATAATATTATCCTTCAACATTTTATTAACTTGGGATTGTATTTCATTACTTTGAGAATGAATAGTTTTATAATTTGGTATATAAGTTGGAACTGGATCATTCAAATTAATGGTCTGTTCGTAAAAATTGTTTGTAGTTACTGGTTCATCGGGTAGTGAAAAAATATCTGTATATTTTGTAATTAATTGTTTTAAATCATTTTTTGCATAATCTGGAACATTTGTTAAGTCAACTTCCTTCAAAATTTAATTATTTCTTTTCTGTGTGTCATCGGGTTTATTAATTTTTCTAGTATTTAATATTTGATAACGGGTTAATGGTTCTAACATAAATTCTAGGTCAACATTTGAAACATTGATGGGTCGTGATGTAGTATTCATAAATTTTACATACTGACAGGTTGGTGAAATTATTGCATTACCACAGAAAAGACCAGGCTTAATTTCCTTAGAAAATAAAACCATGTCTTCCGTGATTTTTAAATCTTTGATCTTCCGAATCACTTCACATCTCTGCGGAATTATGTAATTCTCATTTACTGTATCTTGGATTGGAACAGATACAGCTATATTATCAATATTAAAATTCAAAAGCCAAGATTCGTAATCAATATTGCATCTAAAAAGAGACAAAAAATCTCTTCCTAAAATACCATCTGTTAAAATCGGAAAATTCGCATCAACTAAATGAAATGAATGATTAACTCTTATCCCATTTCCAAAATTCAACACTGTCTCTGTTATTGCCATTGTTTCAATTTCTCCTTCTGTAATGCCTGTAATTCTTGTTTTAACTTTGTAGTTTATATTGTGATTTGTTAAAATTTTGTCAGTTTTAAATATAGAAATGTCCGCACCGGAATCTACAAGTAAAGTACAAACTGAATTTGCCATTTCTACTCCAATCTCGATAAAATTAGAAGCAGAAAGGTTTATGGTTAACACTGACCTAAAAAATTTCTTTGACTTTGTTGTTGTTGTTGTTGTTGGGGAGCAGCTCTGTTTGGAGCATCGCGGTTCTGGTTTTGTGGTGGACCGTACGGTTGATCCACATTTGCCACATATACTCGATTAGGGTTGTCATATCGTGGACGATTATCATTAAATCTTCCACGATTATTGTATCCGTTATGGTAACCACCACGTTGGTATCTTCCACGCGAAGAGTTATGATAATAATTGTTTTGGGGTCTTTGAGAAAAACCTCCTCTATAGCAATTTCCAAAATTTCGGTTTCTGTTGAAACCATTACCTCGGAAATTCATTTTCCTTTCATTTGGGTTAAATTGTTTATTCCGCAAATTGAAAACTTGCGATGATGTATTATCAGTAGCACTCTCTTGTGCTTTTTGCAAGGCTTCTCTAATCGAAGAGAAATTGCCAGCTTTTAGGATTAGTTTAGTTTCGCTAGTGTTAATGCCATTAATGAGAGCATTTACGCCTGCTTTTGTGGTCATTGCCTTTGCTACATTTTCCGGGACCTTTTGGGAAATGTAACTATTTTCGAGTTTGCTACAGAGATTTTCAATCTCTTCACAGAAATTTAATATTTGCCCTCTCTGTTTTGTTGCATTTAATTTTGCAACAATCAGATCTGGTGTTAAAGTATCTTGACACTTTATTTTAATGTGCTCAATTAATGCATCAATTGTTACTATCGTATCTGGAAAGCCACAGCGAGCTTTTCCTGTTAAACGTGTTTTAAGGAATTTTACGGCCATTGCCGTATGGTTAGGTTGAATCAATTCTTTTAAAAAATTTACAGAATCGATAAACGATTCCAAACCAGCCGCACTACCATCATAGGGCTGCACTAGCGCTGTTGCTTGTTTAACGTCAAACTGACGTTCCACTTCCGGTTGCACCATACTGATCGTAGTTTCGTCCAACTGGTTTTTGGTGTTTAAATTATCTAATTTGGCTTTTAAAACTTGATTTATTTCTAAATACCACTTTTTTGCATTACTTATTAAAATTTCATCCACAGAGTTTTCACTAAAATAAATTTGCAAATTTTCATAAATTTCCTTACAAGAATCTGATTTCTCTCTCAGGGTGTTCTCTGTGAGAGGAGTGTTAATTGATTTTTTTATATAATTATATAAATGTTTTAATTTTTCATATTCACTCATTTGAAATTCAAGATTATTAAATCTTTGGAAATTATTGTCTATAAATGAAATTACTAAAATAACAATAAATTTGTGATGCTTGCTATGTGTTACATAATAATTTTTCCTAAATCAGTATATGATGGTGATGTAATAGTGATGTAATTGCACGTAGAGAAATAGATACACTGACCTCATCTAGTCGACTGGTCCGCGACTACAAACCTCAGCGACGGTAAGCCGGAATCATCTTACGTACGAACTGGTCCGCATTCCGCAACCACGAATCTCCGCGGCAGCAAGCAGGCATCATCTTCTTATTAAGCTGCCTAGAATCACTGGACACTGGCACCATCCCTGTACGTTGAATTGTTGCACCACTGCTCCACTTTTCCTTGCATGTACTTTGTGTACATCCTCATTATGACGAAAAGAATTAAAACTGCCACAATCACTACGAGTGTAGATGCAATTACTGTGTTCTCGGGCGTGGATGCATTGGCAACAATCTCATCGTTACTGAAAAAGCCCATTATCACTTATAATATCACTGTTTTTCCACTAAAACTTTGTCTGATTTTCCACTAAGACTTTGTCAGTTTTTCCACTAAAACTTTGTTGACTGTGAATATTTCACAAAGTGTCAACCAGTCCGGTCGCCATCTGGTATGATACCATAAAGGACATATCGGAATTAGTCAACTTGACTCTATGGTTGTTGATTATGTTCTCTGTTTTATTTTGAAGTCAATCTTACAGCTAACCTCGAGCTTAATCTAGTACTCCACTATATTACGAGAAGGCTGAAACAACCAATATCAATTAACCAATCATAGAATACAAATTTAAAAGAAGGCGTTTACCAAACGGATGGGTAAACGTTTACATGTGTGTTCGCTGGGCCGTTGCACTGTCGGGTCAAATCAGTGCAAAGGCAAAAGTAGAAATTGTCTTTATGGGAATTGAAATATGAAGCTTCTCAGCATGAATGCGCTTCGTCATGAGAACAAAATAAGTTGCTCAAGTTGTGTGGTATGTGGATAATCGATGGGTTGTGAAAAATGAAACCTAGTCGATTAGTTGAAAAATGACATGTACCAAATGCTTTGAAGATGCAAGTACAGCTAACTTGCGTGTGGGAATGTTTTCCTAGAAGTTGAGCAATGTAAGCTGTCATGATCCTTAAATTATGATCTTTTTGAAATGCGTTAAAATAAACATGCTACAATAGTTTTAACACTGGGGTTGTTCCTATCTGACATTTCAGCAGGGACACGGAAAACAAAATATACCCAAAATTTGAGTTTAAACCAAAGAGTGGGACAAAATCTTAAAAATCATAAAAAAATGTTTTTTGGACTGAAAATCATTTAAAAATTGAGTAAACATGTGTTTTTGCCCTATACTTGAGCGTTTGATACTAAAATTGGGACAGGGCTTTAGGACCCAATTGCAATGCGAAGCCCAGAAAATCGCTGCGCACAAGGTGAACGATGATTGTCATATTCTGTTCAAGTGGTGATAAACTGATGTTGCGTAATAAAATTGTTGCAACAAGAATAGGAGATGACAATGTCTTTGTTGTTGCGTGTTGGGTGACAATTGATTCACTTTTTTTGTTTTTTTTTTTTTTTTTTTTGAGTTTATTAACGACTAGGGTTACCAGACGTACTCTTTTCAGAGTACAAGTACTCTTTTTTGCCTTAAAAAATGTGTTCTATTCTTTTTTGCTAAACGGGCTTAAATATACTCTTTTTCAATTATTACTTGCGATAATCGACAAATCAAATAACCTGTTGAAGAAACCAGATCAACCTTTTTCCCAACATAACACAAATAATTCACCGATTTTCGACAAAAACTGGTTGAATCGAATTGGCACGATCAGTTACCTCACTCAACACAGTAAATGATAAAACTACTGATATACAATCAACTTACTATTAAAAAAAAAGTTATATAAAAAACACTTTGTTTTGAACAATTCAATCTTATTAAAGCAACTTTTTCTCAAGCGCTTTTTCTAGAAACGTAGTTTTGGCGAT
The DNA here is from genome assembly GCF_002204515.2 of Aedes aegypti. Classification (NCBI taxonomy): domain Eukaryota; kingdom Metazoa; phylum Arthropoda; class Insecta; order Diptera; family Culicidae; genus Aedes; species Aedes aegypti. The sequence continues at coordinate 26,765,714 of NC_035108.1, read as the reverse complement.
GCAATTTTTTGTGAACAAAGCTGTAGGAATGAAAAGGTTTCACTTTGAAGTGTATTATGGAAATCACGAAAATAAACTATTAAATCAATCAAGTTTCTAAGATTCATAATGTTTTAACAAGTCATTGATAAAACTTAAATCAAAACAATGCACTTTTCACTCTTCTCAGTTCTTCGTGTTTCTTCACACACTCATATTGTTCTACATTTTCTTAAGAATATTCTTGCTAAGTGCTAAGGAAAGATTTTTTTAAACAAACCTTATTTGAAAAACTATATTATTACAAAAATTCGAACGACTTTCCGTATAGTAAATATAGTTAAAAAAATGATTGGAAAATTCGATTCACTCAGAGTCAAGCTAGGTATGCTGTTCCGCTCAAGAAAGGTAAAAATTTCTGCCCAAGAAATGGTCAAGAAATTTCGTACAGTGAGCTCCATTTGAATTGACATTTTTTTTCAACTGCGTACTGCGATCAAAGAAAAATGCTTTTCTTGAGCATTTCTTGCAAGAAATTTCCCACGCATCGAGATAGGCGATTACTTTTCTGCTGAAGTGCATGCTTCGCTTCATTGTTAAATATAGTAAGAATTCATATCACAGAGTTAGTAAGAAAAATAAGAGTTATATTTCGTAAAATCTTTGATGAAAAGTTGAGAATAGTGTCTCCTTGAAAAACTTAATTCTAATTGAAATGTAGGAAAAGTGGCTGTGATTAAGGTGCAGATGAATCGAAGCCAAACGTCAAATTTTAAAGCGCACATATCTGGAGAACCAAATATCCGTTTAAGCTGAAAACTTGATCGATTGGTCACTAGCTGGTGGTGACCAATCGATTAAGTTTTTATTAGCTCAAGCGGGTGTTCGGTTCTCCAGATTTGTGCTCTTGAAAATTTGAAGTTTGGCTTCGGTGAATCTTCACCTTAAGAATCATACATTTTTTGCAAAAAAATGTCGAAATTATTAATTAGTAGTGCAATTAAAATTTTTCAAGGAGGACTAATGGTTCTCTTAAGTACTCTTATGCAGAGTTGAAAAAATGTACTCTTTTCAGTGAGAGCAAATATGGTAACCCTATTAACGACCCTTTAATTCAATAAAGAATCATTCAGGTCAAGGAAACAATTGATTCACTGGTTTTAAGGCTTAAGGTGAAAAAAAATAAAAACCATAATTCGCAAAATTTTAACTAATCCATGCGCTCTGATGATATTGTTTGCAAGCAGTTAAACGCAACACGCTCCCATCATTTTGATAAATTCATAAAATAGATATTTACAAGAAGATTGATTATGCCTCCACCATAGTTTGGTCGTTTTTGCACAGGGGATGCGTACCGTGCAAAAAAAGTTTTCAGTTCAAAATTTCAAAAAACCGTGCAAAAAAAGTAACACCATTTCTCGACGTTTCATGCAAAAATAAGGTTTTGGCGGAAAAAAATGTATGAAAACTTTTTTTTTGTACGGCTGTGTAAAAAAATCCGTGCAAAAACAAAATCGGGTGTACAATGGTTTGGGGAGTAAAATCTGGGCTAAAATCATTTTCACATCTCATTCGCCATGGGAAAGAAAATAAATTTAAAAGATTCCATTGGCAATTTGTGTCCAAACAACAATGTATAGTCATTCCAAGAATCAATATGTAAGACTATAGCTCAACTTTTCGTATATTGCCAACGACGTTACTGCAGATGAAGTGAAGCAAATGATCAACGACGCAATCTGTATTGGCCATATTTACGCAATCCATTGCTTAAAACCAAGTTGGATAGACATTTCCACAATGGACTTTATCTCGTTTAAAATATAAATCGATGTGAGACATCGAGCTAAAGCTCTGAATGCATCAAATTGGCAAAAGGATACGCTATCGTGAATTCAAGGATCATACAAAAGCAACGTGGTGACCTGATCATTAACGAAGTCCAATTATTTGAAAACGGTCCTATGTTTAAAATACGCTTAATTATTACTGGAGTTAATGAACTAGGTTTGGAGATATGCCATGTTTGAATATGTATCGTTGTTAGTTGTTGTATACTTTAAATGCAAGTAGTTCAGCGTTAATTTTAAGAAATCAGTCTGTGCAGTTTTATTACTGAAGCTAAACAATCCAGACTACTATGTTCTGCAGCAAAAAATCAGTGTCGCTCTGAATGTAATTAAATGATCACCTCAACATGGTATGGATTTCTAGATCTAGAGAATTGGGTCCTAAAATTTTTAATGAAATCTTGTTCTTATTTAATAACACGAAAAAGCATGTTACTGTAACTACTTTAGCAATTTTTCCCGCTCAAATAATGGCTATAACATGTTTAAACTTTAATTTTAAAATTTGGTCCACAAATGAACCTTGACACTTTTGATCATGTTTGACGTTCGATTAGTCGACAAAAACACCACAGGGGTTTTAGTTCGACCACTGGGGTTGTTCCTATCTGACATTTCGGTTTTTGGCCTAAACTTAAGCGTTTGGTACTAAAATTGGGACAGAGCTTTAGGACCCTATTAATCAGAATGTGGCTTCGACAAAGTTGTAGCTGAAAACATTTCCTTTTATGAGAGTTTATGAGCTTTTCCATAATTTATTATGAAGAAGCATTAGTGAACTGACCACAAAAGGTTAAAGTTTTGTATAGTAATTTCTTTGTGAACTTTGAACGGCGTGTTCACAGTCAAATTTCTTCCAAAGCATTTCCACCTTTGGAAGAATGATTTATATCAGCGGTTATCATATCGTTCTCCGCGGAGCACTTGGTGCCTTACCAGGTTCTTCGCGACAGTTCTGGAATTTTTAACCAATGCCTTGAAATATCTCAACTTTTTGCTTTGAAATACGCCCTTAATTATACCAAACCAAGTGATATCTAGAATGTTCAAGAATATAAATTCAAACATTAAACAATCGATCGTGCTGACCAATGGATAAAATTTTCATTTACGACCACTTCTTCTCTGTATATGAGCTCTTGAATATTTAGTGCTTTTTAGGTTTTTGATTTATTTTCACCATATGATGTTTTGACGTTATGGTGCATGACGAAACACAGTTTTACGAGTCTTACACGGTGTCCAAATCATGATCATTATTGAACTTTCACGTACCTCGATTATACCTATCACGAAAACATCCAGCGTTTGTGGTAAGATTTTGTAATTTGGATGTTGAAAAATATTACAGTTGAACCTCCATGAGTCGATGTTCCATTACTCGATATCGACTCATGGAACCATACTAAAAATCAAATTTTATGGTTACTATGATGGTCCCTTGGTTGGTAAATGGCTGGGCATGGCGTACCATTGGTACCTCGCGTACCTGAAGGAATAAAATAGACCCCTTTGTGCGGTCCTTAGCCTCTTGCCCAGCAACTCCTATCCCTACCTCCTCGCGGTACTGGCCGGGGTACGAGTAACCTTAGGAAAGATCGGGTAACCAACCCCCGGTGGGAACTTTGGTCGTATGCTGACAGGGAAGGGGGGGTTTGCTTTTGCTTTTGCTTCTGCAAACCTTGAGCGTCTGTACTCCATGTTAGGAGCGGCTCACAACAGCGTCTGTTCCCCATGTCAGGGGCGGCTGATCATCGTCCGAGTGCCAGAGAAGGACTCTAAGCTAAACTGCGCACTATGGTCCTCCGAACATTTAGGGGGAATGGTCCTCCGGAAATCTAGGGGGTTGGTGTCAGGCCCTGCAAGCCAGCCGTAAAAAAATCAAGCAACGAATAATCAACGAGAGAATACGAACCGGGACAATCGGCGAAGACCACAGCGACGTAAAGGGACTAGCGATTGGAAGCTCGGTACGTGGAACTGTAAGTCTCTCAACTTCATCGGGAGCACACGCATACTCGCCGACGTGCTGAAGGACCGTGGATTCGGCATCGTAGCGTTGCAGGAAGTGTGTTGGAAGGGATCAATGGTGCGAACGTTTAGAGGTAACCATACCATCTACCAGAGCTGCGGCAATACACATGAGCTGGGAACAGCTTTTATAGTGATGGGTGATATGCAGAGGCGCGTGATCGGGTGGTGGCCGATCAATGAGAGAATGTGCAAGTTGAGGATCAAAGGCCGGTTCTTCAACTTCAGCATAATAAACGTGCACAGCCCTCACTCCGGAAGCACTGATGATGATAAAGACGCTTTTTACGCGCAGCTCGAACGCGAGTACGACAGCTGCCCAAGCCACGACGTCAAAATCATCATAGGAGATCTAAACGCTCAGGTTGGCCAGGAGGAGGAATTCAGACCGACGATTGGAAAGTTCAGCGCCCACCGGCTGACGAACGAAAACGGCCTACGACTAATTGATTTTGCCGCCTCCAAAAATATGGCCATTCGTAGCACCTACTTCCAGCACAGCCTTCCGTACCGATACACCTGGAGATCACCACAGCAGACAGAATCGCAAATCGACCACGTTCTGATTGATGGTCGGCACTTCTCCGACATTACCGACGTCAGGACCAATCGTGGCGCTAACATCGACTCTGACCACTATCTGGTGATGGTCAAACTGCGCCCAAAACTCTCCGTCGTTAACAACGTACGGTACCGACGGCCGCCCCGGTATGACCTAGAGCGGCTCAAGCAACCGGATGTCGCAGCGGCATACGCGCAGCAACTCGAGGCTGCATTACCGGAAGAGGGTGAGCTGGACGAAGCCCCTCTTGAGGACTGCTGGAGAACAGTAAAAGCAGCCATCAACGATGCAGCTGAGAGCAACGTCGGGTACGTAGGACGGAGTCGACGGAACGATTGGTTCGACGAGGAGTGCCAGGAGGTTTTGAAGGAGAAGAATGCAGCGCGGGCGGTCATGCTGCAGCAAGGGACCCGGCAGAACGTGGAACGCTATAAACGGAAACGGCAACAGCAGACCCGCCTCTTTCGGGAGAAAAAACGCCGCCTGGAGGAGACGGAGTGCGAGGAGATGGAACAGCTGTGCCGGTCTCAGGAAACGCGTAGGTTCTATCATAAGCTCAACGCATCCCGCAACGGCTTCGTGCCGCGAGCCGAGATGTGCAGGGATAAGGATGGGAGCATTCTGACGGACGAGCGTGAGGTGATCGAAAGGTGGAAGCAGCACTTCGACGAGCACCTGAATGGTGCTGAGAGCACAGGCAATGAAGGACGGGACAACGGAGGAAATGCCTTCGTCAGTACTGCGGAAGATGGAAACCAACCAGCCCCCACTTTGAGGGAGGTTAAGGATGCCATTCACCAGCTCAAGAACAATAAAGCTGCTGGTAAGGATGGTATCGGAGCTGAACTCATAAAGATGGGTCCGGAAAGGCTGGCCATTTGTCTGCACCGGCTGATAGGCACAATCTGGGAAACAGAACAGCTACCGGAGGAGTGGAAGGAAGGGGTAATCTGCCCTATCTACAAGAAAGGCGACAAGTTAGATTGTGAGAACTTTCGAGCGATCACCATTCTAAATGCGGCCTACAAAGTATTATCCCAGATCATCTTCCGTCGTCTGTCACCTGTAGTAAACGAGTTCGTGGGAAGTTATCAAGCCGGCTTCGTTGACGGCCGATCGACAACGGACCAGATCTTTACTGTACGGCAAATCCTCCAAAAATGTCGTGAATACCAGGTCCCAACGCATCACCTTTTCATCGATTTCAAGGCGGCATACGACAGTATCGACCGCGTAGAGCTATGGAAAATCATGGACGAGAACAGCTTTCCCGGGAAGCTCACGAGACTGATAAGAGCGACGATGGAAGGTGTGCAAAATTGTGTGAAGGTTTCAGGCGAACACTCCAGTTCGTTTGGATCCCACCGGGGACTACGACAAGGTGATGGACTTTCGTGCCTGTTGTTCAATATTGCGCTAGAAGGTGTTATGCGGAGAGCCGGGCTTAACAGCCGGGGTACGATTTTTACGAGATCCAGTCAATTTGTTTGCTTCGCGGATGATATGGACATCGTCGGCCGAACATTTGAAAAGGTGGCAGACCTGTACACCCGCCTGAAACGCGAGGCAGCAAAAGTTGGACTGGTGGTGAATGCGGCCAAGACAAAGTACATGCTAGCTGGTGGGGCCGAGCGCGACAGGGCTCGTCTAGGTAGCAGTGTTACGATAGACGGGGATACGTTCGAGGTGGTCGACGAGTTCGTCTACCTTGGATCCTTGCTGACGGCTGACAATAACGTTAGCCGTGAAATACGGAGGCGCATCATCAGTGGAAGTCGGGCCTACTATGGCCTCCAGAAGAAACTGCGGTCAAAAAAGATTCACGCCCGCACCAAATGTACCATGTACAAAACGCTCATAAGGCCGGTAGTCCTCTACGGGCATGAAACGTGGACGATGCTCGAGGAGGACTTGCAAGCACTTGGAGTCTTCGAACGTCGGGTGCTTAGGACGATCTTTGGTGGTGTGCAGGAGAACGGTGTGTGGCGGCGAAGGATGAACCACGAGCTCGCCCAACTCTACGGCGAACCCAGTATCCAGAAGGTGGCCAAAGCTGGAAGGATACGATGGGCAGGGCATGTTGCAAGAATGCCGGACAGCAACCCTGCAAAGATGGTATTCGCTTCAGATCCGGTTGGTACAAGAAGGCGTGGAGCGCAGAAAGCTAGGTGGGCGGATCAAGTGCGTATCGATTTGGCGAGCGTGGGGCAGAACCGAGGATGGAGAGATGCGGCCACGAACCGAGTATTGTGGCGTGAAATTGTTGATTCAGTGTTATCTGTGTAGATGTTAACTAAATAAATGAAATGAATGATGGTCCCTTCAGACAGCTTTCTATAGCATTGCTGTTCCATGACTCGATATTTCCATGAGTCGATGGTCCCTTCAAAATCGACTCATGGGTTGGCTGTATGTCAGTGAAAATTTGTCCATACGTTTTGTATGTGACAGTTTTAGCTGCAAAATTGCAAAATTGGGTTTTCTTAAATTTGATATAAATAAACAGCCCTCAATCCCCCACACAGATTATTTTGAAACTTTCTGGGTGAGAAAATTGGTAGGGATAATTATCCTCATCATAAACAAATCTGAGAAACATACAACTGCGATAGCAGTCGAAATTTTGACGTGCACTAAATAAGGAAGATTCCAAGAGCTTGATCAATATTTCAAAAGTGCTGATTTTGTGGTTAATCCATTCAAACACTCTTGAAAGCTTAAAAAGAAATATTTCACTACAGAAACTTGCTCAGTTGTTCGAATCAATAACAAAAAAATGAAAATTTCCTAACCAAAGCAATTTTGCCATTTTCGTTCAATGAATTTTGAAATATTTGACGAAAAACCAAATTTAGTTTCATGCCTAATTGTCATAGTCCAATCTTGAAATAAAAAAAAGTTAAGACTAAAGATTTTCGTAGAAATTGTTGGGTCGTTCGAGGCGTGTAAAAATATTCAGATATCAAACGGAGTGATGATTGAGAATAGGTGCTTCGTGCAACAATTTTATTTCAAAAAGTGCTCCGCTAGCCAAAAAGGCTGGAAACTCCTGATTTATGTCATAATCAACACCGTTTATGCATAGGGAAGCTAAATTTTAAATTTACATCAGTCTAATGATAACGCTATCATGGGTCTCCTATAGGACTATAGTAAAGATTATTAGTCACTCTGTTCCACATGCAATTCAAATGGAAATGACCCACAATAGTGTGACCACTGCACTATGGTCCAGGAATCAGTTTTACGCGGAAAGATGCATTTTGAGCTTTAGAATGAAACATTAGACAAAAACGGTCTTCTACAAAGTTGTTTGTATTTGTAAGGTCCTTTGTTTGGTGTTATTGAAAATTAGGGTGGACCACATTTTCATAGAAATTGTGTAACTAACTTTCTTATTTGTAGAAATTATACTATACATGCTTCAGCAAAGTTGTAGACCATTCAATTTCAAGCAACTTTGCCAAAAAAAGTTTTTTTGTATCTCTTAAATTGACCGATTTAGAGCTATTTTACTACGGTGACATAGGGTGGTCCGAACAAAATTGGTTTTCTGGCTCTAGAGTTTTCAATTCAAATTTCTCATCAAAGTAGTCTATGAAACACTTTGAGAGCTTTGAAAAATGCGTAGTTTGGTGAGTGAAAAAACTCGCTATCTCTTTCCGTTTGGGAGTTATTATTGTTTTTCTCTCAAAAACATGCCTACTTCGATTGTGAATATTTCTGATTGGGGCAAACATAAAAAATATCTTTTGACGGCATTCAAAAGACAAAATAAAATTGTAAATTATATCAAAAAATTACAGATGTGTTATTTTTGTAACTCTAATAAAACACCTTGAAAATCAAATATTTTTTATCACAAAAACTTTAATAACTTTTGAACTAAAAAAGATATCATCAATCTTTTTGCATGAAAATTTGCGTTTTGTTAAGTTCTAAAAGTCGTTCATAGACGACTTTGACGAGAAACTAATATTAAAAACACTAGAATTGAAAAACTGATTTTTGTTGGACCACCCTTTGATGATTAGGAAAAAATGCTCTAGATTGGTCAAATTTTGAGCTACAGAAAAACTTTTTTTGGCAAAGTTGGTCAAAATTCCAAGTTCTACCGCTTTGCCTAAGAGTATATACCAGTATTTTTGCAAATAAAAAAGTTGATTATATGATTTGTGTGAAATTGTGGACCACCCTAGTTTTGAATGACTCAGTATGAAAGCCTACATTTTTATAAATAATTTTGTAGAAGATCATTTTTGTCTAAAATTTTATTTTCATGCTCAAAATGCAAAATAATAAAGAAATACATACTATGAAAATCTTCAAAATAGTTTTAAAGCCCTATCTTTCTTATTTCAGATTTCTCGTCAAAGCGGTCTATGAACGACTTTTAGAACTTAACAAAACGCAAATTTTCATGCAAAAAGATTGATGATATCTTTTTTAGTTCAAAAGTTATTAAAGTTTTTCTGCTTAAAATCATTTGTTTTTAAGGGCATTTTATTAGAGTTACAAAAATAACACATTTGTAATTTTTTGATATAATATACAATTTTATTTTGTCTTTCGAATGCCGTCAAAAGATATTTTTTATGTTTGCCCCAATCAAAAATATTCACAATCGAAGTAGGCATGTTTTTGAGAGAAAAACAACAATAACTCCCAAACGGAAAGAGATAACGAGTTTCTTCACTCACCAAACTACGCATTTTTCAAAGTTCTAAAATTGTTTCATAGACTACTTTGATGAGAAATTTGAATTGAAAACTCTAGAGCCAGAAAACCAATTTTGTCCGGACCACCCTATGTCACCGTAGTAAAATAGCTCTAAATCGGTCAATTTAAAAGATATAAAAAAACTTTTTTTGGCAAAGTTGCTTGAAATTGAATGGTCTACAACTTTGCTGAAGCATGTATAGTATAATTTCTACAAATAAGAAAGTTAGTTACACAATTTCTATGAAAATGTGGTCCACCCTAATTTTCAATAACACCAAACAAAGGACCTTACTAATACAAACAACTTTGTAGAAGACCGTTTTTGTCTAATGTTTCATTCTAAAGCTCAAAATTCATCTTTCCGCGTAAAACTGATTCCTGGACCACTGTGCACTGTAACAAGTTTTGGATACAATCCTTAACTCCCTTCAAATTGTTTGAATTCAGCACAGCATCACACAGCTCACGGTTCGAAGGAAAAACTACCAGCCCCCCTCAAAGCGGCACTCAGCATCATCAGCATCGCTCCAAAATATTGTAATAGCTCGTAAAAACGGCGAAGGAAAGCGTTTTTTTCTCCACCGGGGGAAACAACGACCACTGAGAGAGATACTGCGACGAGAGGCGCTTGCACATCAGTTATGGCGTCCCAGAAGCAACAGCAGCCGCCACACACATTAAATGATGTGCGATGCGAGGGCTAAGTGCCCTATAATGCAGTTTGTGCAAGTGGCAAAATGAGATTGGACACTATTGGGAGCATGTGGAGGGAGGGATTCATTCATGGAACTGCCATCAGCAGAAGAAGCAGCTATAAGAAGCATACGCCCCGGTCAGCTCAGCTCGGCTCCCGTGGGGAAATGGTTTAATATTTGCCAGGGAACGGACAAACATCGTTAGCTTTTGCACTTTTTGTACGCCGGCCTGATTGAATTGCCCGCTAGTCAACGACTCTGGATGGGAAATGGACCGGGTCGTAAAAGTAATTTGTGCGCCCATTAAAGGTACGCCCTGGCATCATTGTACGGCGATTAAATGGGAATTTTTTGATTTAACGGGTTTTTAAAACGGAAAGATTGTTGCAATTTAATTATCATTCATGGAGGTGTTTTTAAACGAAAAGTTAAAGAAACAATTACATTGATCGTGTATTTAAGATAAAATAGGGTTTATGATGCGAGTACACACAGAAGGTTCATTTTATCTATTCCTATTTCCAAAGCGTCCTTTTATTTCACAATAATTCCTAGCGCATCGAAATATTTCAAATTAATGCAGTCAGTGTTAGGAATTACTCATTAGGAACATGTTCACAAATCGCAAAATTAGAAGATGGTGATTATTTTTTAGAACAAAAGTGTCTTCAAATTACACTGCGGAACACGATTTTGTCTCCAGCATCAAAATACCTCTATTCACTTAATTAAGGGTAGCTGAATCCATTGCCTTTTACAGAAATATCATAGCACGTCTAGTTTTTGAGATATTGGTTGTTGAAAATGCAAAAATTGACTATTTCAGCGATCTTGCATGCAAGTTTGCCAGCTTGTAAGGAAATTGATTTGCTTAATTTGCCACAGAATTCAAACTTTATGTGTATAACAATACTAATCATCAAAGTTTATAATACTTTTGATGCTGAAAAGTTATTTTTTGCGATTCCGTTGCAAACCAATCATCTTTTCATTGATAATTTGCACTACATAATGGCCTACTTTTCCTACCAAAAAAACAATGCTGAAAAGTGCTACTTTTCAGCACTGTTTTCGGTGCTGAAAAGTAGTACTTTTCAGTTCTGTTTGGAAGGCGTCAGCAAAATATCCCAGTCTATTCTGTTATAGCATCTGATTCTATAGCTGATGTGCGATACAGATGCAAGACTGGTGATATTGTCGGCGCGATAAAAACATTGAATCGCTTTCTTGCCGAAGTTGGATTTTCTCAAAATCTATGCGAGATACCTAACTTCGGCAGTGGTGCATTCAATTCGCATCCGGACATGTACTAATGCACCCTACTTTCGATGCAGGGTATCTTGCAAGGATACCGAGAAAAATCCGTTACCAGCGAACTGCGGAACTGAGAACGGATCGTCCACAATTCGTAGAGGTTGCAGCAGAATCCACTACTATACGCGTTGTCTTACCTGTTCTGTCCTCCAATAGGGAATGTAGGTCTGTGGACAACAAACTTTGTGACATTCGTAGATACTACTAAGTCGCAGCCTACGCGATTGAAAAAAATGATGATATGAAATGATACTACGCGTGGATGTATGCTCACGTGGTTTCTGTTGAAATGTTTGTTTGTGCTTTTGGAAATGATCCAGCTTAAACGGAGTTTTTCGTAATAGCAAAAAATGTTGTATGCAACTCGTTGCAAAACTCGATTTTTTCAGCACTCGTTGAATTTATCCAACTCGGCGAGCCTCGTTGGATAAATGTACAACTCGTGCTGAAAAAATCATCATTTTGCAACTTGTTGCATAAATAACTATTTTGATGGTTTAGAAAAGAATTGTAATTTGCCATATAAGAGAAACGAAGAATTTTGTATGTAGGCTGCAAGCATGTTGAAAAAATCGGTTTAATCTAAATTTAATCGTGAAATTTCAACCAAAGTATATCCAAAACAAAAGTTTAGGTCCTCTTTTGCTTGCTTGGTGGATAAGATCACAAAAAAGTTTGATAAAATATACTTCAAATATTAGGTAAACATAAAAAAAACCAACGTTTTATACAACTTTGGCGACCTGTAGCTAAAAATTGTGACGTGATGGGAAATTTCTGAGAACGGCATCAGATTCAGCAATCCCAAATCTACTAGAGACACATAATTTGATCCTTGAGCCACGCAAAAATGTCATTTTTGTTGCGCTGTGTTATTACACATGTTTAGCACTACATTTTGAAAATATGTGGCAATAGGAAGGTCTGACAGAATACTTTTCTTTTTCTCAATATCCATTTTGCAATTTGAAGTGTTTAAGTTTTTTTTTTTAGTTTTGAACAACTTTGCCGAAGACACCAACCTTTTAAGTCTACTGTAGCCCTTGCTATAACGTTTTCAATGATTCAGAGTAGGGTGAGGTCCATGTACCAAGTAGCACACAAGTTATAATTGAGACAGATTAACTATTATATGACCAGATCTATTCATACATCAGTTGTTATTGGGACATGTGTGTTACTCTGGTGAGGTATTTTGCCCATAACTCTTTTGTTTAAAATTCTGCTAAACCAACAGGCTGACAAAGAACCACAAGTTGTCCTTACTTCGTTAATTTGTCACGCACTGCGTATTTGTTCCCCTTCATTCCCATCCCTTTGAAAATCACTTCAAATACCGAAACCACCCACACTACCACGACCCCATCCGGTTTCCTCGCTGGCATTGAACTTGATCAAGGTTCTTGGCAATTGTGCTGTCATCATTGCACGTTTGTACATCACAAAGAATCAACAACGATACAGTAGCGGCAGAATGTTTGTTTATAGTACGCTGTCATCCGTTGTCGTCGTCGTCGTCGTTGGCCGCAAGATCGAAAACGGAAATTGTCCGCATCGTGTGAGACCATTGAACTTTTGCAGGTGTATCGCTCCATATGGGCGTAGCTAAGAGGGGTTGATTCAGAATGAGTCTTTCCGGGTGTCTGTTAAGCGTCGACAATATGCCAAATAATCAACTAGCCCGCTAATTCGCCTTCTTGGGCTTATATAGCTATTTTACAGATATTATAGGGCATGACAACTTTTTTATATTTGTTAACTAGATTTTTAACTCTTGGAAAGGTCATTTCGGGACCTTCGAAAGGAAGTCGTCACTATAACATAAATGTAAAGTGACTATCTCAGGGATGGGATTCGCCATGAGAGGCGTGTGTGTTCTAACCATAACACCAGTCTTCCTCCGGCATGACAACTTTATAATCAGCCATTCCATGAAAAACGATCTAGTGAGTCACCGAATTCCGTGAAAATTTGATATTTTGTTCCTTATCCGAAATAACGATACACGTGTTTTTGGATTTCTTGATTAAGGTGACCATTTCCGAAATAGGATGACCAGAAAAATCGCAATTTTGCCAAATTTTTATTTTCAAAAATATTATAACTTTTGAACCGTTCGACCGATTTTCAATCAATTTGGACGAAATGAGAGCTAAAGATTTTGACTTTTCAGGAAAAACAGAAAATTCTACAAATAATTATTTTAACCATGATTATTGTTTGTTATTGTTTGTTTAATAATTTCCGTTTTTCGTGTGTTGAAGGCCTCGGGACCAAAGGGGCTATAACTGTTCTCATTTTTTCTTGAAAGTTCAAAAAAATTAACGTTTACTGTCAAATTTTCAGCGATGTGTGTTTTTTAGTTATTTAGATATTTTTTTTTTTTAATAAAAAATCATTCATTTTTCATCGGCACACACTGCAAGTCTCAGCGCATTAGATTCTTTATTAAAAAAAAAATTATAACTTTTGAACAGCTCAACCGATTTCCAATCTTTTTTTATGGAATGAAAACTTAGAAAAAAAAAGAAACTTTGAAAAAATATTTTTTTACATTAAAATATATTAAAATTAAAAAAAAAAACTAAATTTTTTTAAAATGTTCATGTAATAATTTTTCAGATTTTTTAATTTTGTCTCAAAAGTTGAAATCTTAAGAGACTGCAGAGTGTTTACTTGACTTTGCGAGAAGAAGCAACCTGGCAATGAATCGCGGGAATGAACAGCGCGTGGATAAATGAATCATACGAGTGGCAGGGCTTCGCGAGCAACTTATCGGTGTGTTCATTTTGCTTCTTCGGCGTTGCATCCGTTTGCGATGCTCTTCGTGAAAAATGAATTTTGGCGAACATTGGATCGCGAAGATTTCGTAGATTATCGTTCGCGAAGAAGATCCATTGCAACACTGGTATTAACTCTATGAAATGAACGATTTTATAAATCATGTTTTACGATTTTGACGTATATGGCGAGTGCAATCAATGCAAACATCATTTTTTGTACAACATAGAAACATGTTTTCAATCGTTGGTGTTTTTTTCAAGTCGAGTGAAGAATAACAGCAATAATTTAAGTGAAAAAATCTGGCGGACATCTTGGATTTTGACGCCATCTTGATTTTAAGTAGAAGAGTTTTTTACCTTGTTCGCACTCAATTTCGAGGCTACCACTGAAACAGATTACGCATACTGGAACCGAGTCGATGGCAGCCTGGCTTCAGTGAGAATTGCTCGAAGGATGATTCCATGATTATTCTTTGGATCTTTATATAGGAATCCTTGAAGGAATCACCGGAGGAATTTTTAGAAGGCCAGAACGAAACTCTGAAGAAATTTCTGGGGGAATGCCTGGAAGATTACCTGCTTAATTCATTGGAGTAATTCACCCAGCGATTTTCCAGGAGGTGTTTCCTTAAAAAAAAATCGTGAAGTATTTTCTTGTAGAATCCCTGAAGCAATGCATAGAGCCCTTAATGGACTACCTGAATGGAGCCCTGATGAGGGCTACCTGGAGATATCCTTGCATGTTTCTTTGGATGGATAAATTTTGGATGAAATATCTGGAGTTGTCATTAACCTGTATAGACCTGAGTGAAAGAAAACTAACAAAAACTCTCACCGCTCAGCGAATACTACACGGATTAAAATATTTTTTGCCAGTATACTGGCACACATATCAAGTTTCTAAAAATGGCCAATCAGGCCAGGAGGGTTACTGGTGAGATCGGCTGAACAGGGTGCTGTACTTCTGTGACCCTGAAGGTAGGAAAACTTTCTAGCCACAGATAATTTCCGGAATCAACTATAATGAAGCCGCTATATCAAGGAATTTAAAGAAAAACGCATCGGCGTAAACCTTTTTGATCCTTGAAATGACCATTCCCAGGCCCCAATGACGCCTCAAATTTACGATAAAGTGGCCAATTTGTATCTAAACATATTAGTCAAGCCTATGAGAACGCATTTCAGTAAACTATTATGTTTGATCTCTACTGTCAGGGAATTGAAACGGTTTAGTATCCAACAAATCTATAGCCGTTTCTTCAGGGCATTTAGTCCGAGTGGCCACATCCAGAACATTTTAAACGGTGCAAACCTTTTCATTTATTTTTGAATATCACATTTTAATAATTTATGCAAATTAAAATGATTGTCATTGCATAGAAAAATGAAGACGGCTTGGCATATCCCAAAAAATTGCATATTTTCACCCGACCTGGCCCAGTGACCCACCGGAATATCTCCAACCACAGGAACATTTCCAAGATCCTTTGGCTACTTTTAGTAACTAGATATGTGTACCAGTATACTGACAAAACATAATTTGAATTAGTTTAGTACTCGTTGAGAGGTGAGAGTTTTAGTATTTTTGCTTTCACTCAGGCCTATACGGGTTAAAAAGATTGTTCTTGTGTAACCACTGGAGACAGACTTGAAAGCATCTTTGCAGTAATCCTTATAGAGTTTTTCCTGTATGAATCCTTGAAAGAGTCTCTGGTGGAATTCCTGAAAGAATATCGTGAGAAATTGCTTGAATAATTCCTGGAGGAATATCTGGCAGACTTCCTGGAAGATCCTCTAGCGAAATTTCTAGACGAATCCCTGTTCAAATTTTATTTGAGGAATCTTTGAAGTATTCGAAGGAGACATTCTTGTAGAAATTTCTTTCAACATTTCTAGAAAAATCCCTGCAGAGATTTTCCTGCAGAAATCCCTGCAATAATTCTTGTAGGAATTCCTGTAGGAACTAATGACAGAATTCTTGGAGGTATTACTGAAGGTATTATTGAAGCCCTATCGGAGCTGGTCTCAAAAATCATAGTGATCAAAAGTTCTTCTCGGAGGAATCACTGGTGATATCTCTAGTGGAATCCCCGGAGAAATCGCGGTAGAGATTACTGTAGATTATCTCGGAGGAATTTCGAGTAAAATTCCATGGAAATCTTCAATAGCATTCCTAAAGAATTCTCTGAAAGATTTTTGGAAATATACCGGGAAGAATAATTGAAAGGAGCTGAAAAACGAAGAGATTATAACTTAAACAGAGTGCTTTGAATATATGTGATAATTGAATAGATCTGACATATAATTTATAGAAAATGTAATATTTACATATGCATTTATTGTGCGTAGCTGTTCAATGTAAATTTTGGCATGAGGTAGAGTCTAATATGCGTCTCTCATTATCAAGGATGGAAAAAAATCGCCTCTAACGACTAACAACATAGTATTTGAATGGTCTAAGAGGGCCGTTGCTCTTGCAGAAGCATGATTTGAACAGCTCATCACGCGCGCATAGTAAGGATAAATGGAGCATGCGATGCACTGTTTGTCGCGGGACAAACCGTTTGTCGGATGTTGTAACAAGTCGCGATTAACATGAATCAGGACGCGTTCACGGCATAATTTTTCACTCAAACATACCACAAGGCAGATGGCGGAAAAAAACGTAAAAATCCCCCAAAAGTTATGACTTTGGTTTGCGAACAATTGATCGTTAGCACACATGGTCGCCGTTAAGTCAGAGGGGACCAAGTACAAAACTTGAGAAAATTGGATTATTCTCTCATTAGATTCAAAATTACTTTACCTCCGTTACACTTTGATCAGATTTGAAGAATTTTGTAAGCTGCGAGAGATATGTAATAAATTTCCTTTGGATGATCAACAAAAATCGATAAAAGTGTGCAGTCAGAATGGACCAAGTGCTTATTACCATAACAGCGAAAATGATCAGCGTGCTTGGGAATGCGAGGAAATGAAAGACATTTCAGGAGATTTGTCAGATTTTTTGACATCGAATCATTCTTCTAGTTATCTATCAATAAAAATTTATAAATATGACATGATTCGATGCATTTGATTTTGATTTTTGACCATTTACCATATTCGGATGGATGGTCAAAAATTGCAACAAATTCTGTGCAAACAGAGCGGACCAAGTGTTGAAAAGCAATAAAATGATTGATTATTGCATTTTTTGAGTCAATTTCAGAGTCCAATAGAAGTTTACGGTAGTTCTATAGTGTATGTATGGCATGTCCTACGATCCGCTTATTGGACCAGCATATTTTGGTCGGTACTCAACATTTTCACTTGGTCCACTCTGACTGAACGCATATTTGAATATTTCTGGTCTTCAACGCCCTGACCCTGCTAAACCTTAATTTTCAAGCTATCTTAATGCCACTGATGTTTGTATTTACTATATGGGTTAATTAAGGATTTACGAAACTGGTGTCGAAGGGTCTTGATAATCTGTTTAGCTTAGATATATGCACCCAATTTGACCATGCAAGCATTAAATGATTGTTATTTTCCAAGAAATTGTTCAGTCAGAGTGAACCAGCTCACTGAACGGCGGTCTTTGGTTCAGTCAGAGTGGACCAAGTACACATAGTCCATCAAAAAATCGTTCTATTAGAGGTTTGGATTATGATTTTTCATGATTATCACTTCACATTATATTGTTAGAAAGTAACATAAAGACGTGTAAAAATATTGAACCGAAATTTAAACGAGTTCAAAAATTACAGAGCGTTAGACTTTAAACCCATTTTTCTCAAAATATGAAAAATGTCACTTGGTCCACTCTGACTTAACGCCGACCACATGCCGAGCGATTCATTTTTCGCGGAGCGGAGTTTGTTGTTAGGTCTTGACGACTAATGGTTAGTCGTTGTTGCTATGATCGCACGATAAAGAACAACCGCGATGCATCATTTATTTTGTCATGATCACTAGATTTCCATCCTTGCTCATTATCAAATTTACCGTATTTCGGGGTAACATTAATCGGAATGAAGCACTACCGAAGATTCATGTGTAACATGAGTTTTAAAAACAATATGAGCAAAACAATGCAGTAATTACTAATAATGGCATCGCCGAAAACGATTCTGTTTTCATGCGAAGTTGATATCCTTCTCATATTATCAAGCGGTCGTTTTTGCGTGTAATACAAGACAATAATTTTACGGTCGTTGGTCTTTTCCCCTGACGGAAAACCTGGCTACGCCCATGGCACACCCACCGTATTTTGAACACCGGAAAATGTTTGGTGTTAGGAGTGAAGGGGTTGAAATGTAACTATTCGTCTAGCTTTTTTTTTTATTGTGGACCAATATATATGCAGATTATGTATCTCTATAAAAGTTAACTATTATGCATTACAATTTGACGACTGTTTTCCTGATTTTCAGGAAATAATAACAAAAAATGTGTGGCAATTGTTTTACTTTTTTCTACTCCTTGATGGTAATCGATACAAAAATCAGAGAATTCCATATGATGCATTTTATACCATTGCTCCATATTATGTCACACATTGATAGAATAAAAGAGTAGCTTTTTTCGTTCGATTTAATAAAATATACACATTTCCGGTGTTCCGGTCGAATAAGTACGGCGACATTTGTCATCGATTTTAATAATTAATGATACATTTCAATTACCTTTGGATGGTTATTGATTAAAGGGCACAATCGAACGTGCTTCTCCGTATTAACACTAAAAATACCAAGGAACGAGTTCGCGGAAGGCCATCGTTTGACTTGAAAGCTTCAAACCCCAGCGATCGATTCGCGGTTCCGTTTAATTGGCCCACGGTCGGCGCATTTTGTGGCATGTAACGCTCGTATATTAAACCGCCACTTCACTTGGGAGGCGAAATTCTTCACTCCACCAACCATTATAACGAGCGTAAATTTTTGTGGCTATTAATTACCCAGCACGTGCCCTCCGATGGTAAACAAACGGCGGCCAGAAGTGTTCTGCTCCATCGAAAGTTGCCAACTTCGAGGGGGGGGGATTCGGAATTTCGCTCTGATCTGCGATAATGTGTTTACGCTAAAAATGCTTCGGTTCGATCTTAGTCTGTCGCAGACCGGTGATTAATGGAAAACCTGAACATTTTTGTATGCACTACCTTGAGATCGGCGGCAGGAAATGTAGCAAAATGGTTAGCTTGCACAAAAACAATAGAGTTTCACTTGCATGGGGGGCGGGCTCATTCTCTTTTTTTGCGCAGCAGACATCAGAATAAACTTGTAGAAATCTATTGTTAGTCTGCTTTATTCATTAGAACCCAGTTCCATCGTATCCCATTCTGAAATAAGTAGGCTGTTGCACCGATCCTGGTTTACGGTGCTTCATTTACGGTTATTATGAAAAAATACCAATGAAAATTTTTAAAATAAGATGGTTTTATATCTAGTTGTCACCAACCAAGATTTTTTTTAAATTTTCTGACTAAATTTGAAGTTAAGATGTTACCATCTAAATAATTGTTTTTTTGATACATAAAAGTTGTATTTCAGTGGCAATTTTTTTCGGAAATGCCTGAAGTTATGATTTTAAAACTATTGATTATGAACTAATTAACTGTCAAACTATTTTAATGTTGAGTATTATGTTATACTACAGTTAATGAAAACAATTAAATTGGCTCCTTAGTACATTATATCCATTGAGCCTGCGAATAAAATACGATTAAAATAATAAAAACGATTATATACTAAAAATCAACTATTTTTATGCTTTCAAAAGGGCGTAATCTCGTCTTACGATTTGTGTTAAATCAGTCCAGAGATAAAGAACAACTGTATGAACCAAATGGCTATTTTTCGATAATATCATTAAATGAAGCACCGTGTGGTTGAATGGGAGGTGTCCTGTCATTTTATTCTTGTACTGTCCCACTCATTCTGAAAGAGTCATTCATCCTTCTATCTGCGCTTAATAATCTAAATACGTCACGTCTTAGTCGCTGTACATCTCTCACTCCGGAATAACGGCACACTCCGTGACTACGATACATTTTTATGATGGGGAGAAGAAAAGAGTTTATATGCTGGCAGCAGTTGCTCATTTTTGAGCGCGTGGGTGATTGTGGAACGTGATTCATTTGCTTATTAAAATATGCGGAAGAGTTAGTTATTATACAATTCAGTAAGCCACGAGGAGCTTCAAGAATTTAAAGTTTTGTGTTATGTGACCTCACTACAATCACACCCATAAAAAATGTATTTTCATAAACAATTCAAACTTAAATTGACTAGGGTGGTTCAAAATTTGAAAAGTTTGAAAATTCATTCTCCCACATCTATCTTAATATCCTTACCATAAAAAAATAGGGTTCTGTGAATTTTTAGCTTTCTAAGTGGTGATTTAAAGGTAGCGAAAAGACAATGTAGGTTCATATGGAAATTACTACGGAGAAATTAAAAAAAAAATGTTCCAAACACGTCATATTTTGCCGTGGATTTGGGTATTGTTTCTTTTTTGGTACTTCGTTGAAGGTGAAAATTGTGTTTCACTTTTTATCCAATTAAAAAATACTGGAAATCGTTCTTCGTACCACACAAACGGTAGAAATATGTCATCCAAAGAAGAGAGTCTTGTTTTCCGGACTTAATAAAATGCTGGTATGGGGGATTCGGGATTTTGGGTTTTTCTTATCTTGATCAACACGTTATTCAATTGTACAATTTTGATGCCTTTGTGAAAATACATGTTCAAATATGCATTCAAGCTCATAACAAATTCTTAACTTTTTGAATGTATTTTTCGAAATTGACATATATTAGTTCATATATGTTATTTTGAGATAAATTCTATAATACGCTCTTCCGAGGATTATTATATATTACAATTTTTTGTTTCCTGAAATTGTTTGAACAATAAACCAAGTTTTGTTTAACTTGCAATATGATGACCCACCCCCCCCCCTCCCCCCTGCGAGCAGCATTATTTTATTAAGGTGAAGATGAATTGAAGCCAAGCCTCGAATTTTTAAGAGCACAAATCTGGAGAACCGAATACCTGTTTGAGCTGAAAACTTGATTGATTGGTCACCCCCACTACAGTGATCAATCGATTAAGTTTTCAGCTCAAACGAATGTGTGGTTCTCCAGATTTGTGCTCTTGAATATTTGAGTTTTGGCTTTGATCCATCTTCACCTTAAGGCTGGTTTGCACTAATAAGAGAAGGAATCGCCTATCTCGATGCGTGGAAATGGTCCAGAAAATAACATCTTTCTGATCGCAGTACGCAGTTGAGAAGCAATGTCATTTCAAAGGGGCTCTCTGTAGGAAATTTCTTGACTCATATAGTCGAGGAATTTCTTTACTTTTATTGAGTGAAACAGCAAACTTAGCTTTAAGCCTGATTCGCTGTTGACAAGTAATTTCTCGGCCTATCTTGACGCATGGGAAATTTCTGCAAGGAAATGATCAAGAATGCACTTTTTCTGATCGCAGTACGCAGTTGAAAAGAAATGTCAGTTCAAATGGGAGTCGCTGTAGAAAATTCCTGCAAGGAATCGGCAAGAAATTTCTTTACCGATTCCTTTTCAGTAGTAAATCAGGCATTACCGAAAAAATATTCAAACTGCGAATTACTGCCGTGAGTCGCAAGTCAGTCCTATTTTTAAAAAGTAGGCATTGTGAAAATGACCTATATGTTGCTTTTGATTTTTAAATATATTTTTGCTTTTTTCACAACTATTCTATTTTCGAAAATGTATCAATTTTTATGACTGATAAACATCGGCGTAGCTAAGTTTTTTTGTCTGGAAGAGGTCTACGCCATTTTTCGTACAAAATAAAGAACATTTACACGAAAATGTGTTCACTGTATTCTATTCTCCAAACAAAACAGAGTGAACACATTTTCATCAAATAATTTTCAGTTTTGAACAGAAAAACTGCTTTGGAGATTCAATGATGACGATGATTGCGATGACGGAGCGTTGAACGTTAAGAAAAACTCAACACTTTGAAAAGTCCCATTTTCCGCTCCAATGCCAATTTGTCATAAAAGCTACGCACCGATCACTTTTGCACTATTAAACTTTTGAGCACTCGAAAATTTTATTTTTTTTAAATTTTATTTAACTTTATTTTTTATGCTTCAAATTACAAATTAAAATTACTGCACTTTGTTTTCCTCAGCATAAAAAATACAATACAAAATCAATATGGGGTCATGCACAAATTACGTCACGGCCCAAGGGGGGGGAGGAGGAGGTCAAGCCAAGCGTGACGAGCCTTACAACATTTTTGAAGGATCCATGCGAAAAACGTGACGAAGGGGGGGGGGGGGAGGGGGTCGAAAATGTCAATATTTAGCGTGACATAATTTGTGGACAATCCCTATAACGTATTGTAACAGTACCATTCAATATATTGGAAATACAATATAGTATATTGTAATATGACAATACAATTACAGAACAGTATATTGTTTTGAACAGTTCACTGTATGGTATATGAGATTTTTCCAATAGTTAAGTAAGTCTTAAGTAAAGTTAAGTATCGCAAGAATACAAATATAGATATTTTTTCATACATACATTTTGAAAATACAATACAATAAATTGTTCATGTATTGTCTTGATTAGCAATGCGTGTATTGTTGTACAATACAAAAACAATTCAATGAACTATATTTCAATTAGTGGTGAAAAGCATAGAATTTGTATTTTGTATGGATTGTCACCCAACTTACTGGATGTTCGTGCCAACAGTAGCAAAATAATTTGAACTCCTATATAAGTACAGATATTTATCATGGTTGCATTCGTCGTTACAGCTTATGTCAAGTACACAGTGCGCATCGTACCTTTGTGCTGTGCGTACACGAATTCTCTCTGCTCTTGGAAGTTTTCTTAAAAACTACCTAAAGCAATAAAACAGTACTTTTCAGTGCTACAAAAACAGTACTTTTCAGTGCTAAAATTAAAAACGGTACTTTTCAGTGCTACTAAAACAGTACTTTTCAGTACTATTTTTTCTACTATTGATCCCTTTACGATCCTTGTTTGGACCCGTGCCTTCGATTTTTCGTTGGACCCGTTGGCGAAAGCTAGCGGTGGTAATCCTTCTTGGACACCGTCTAGGGAAAAAACCTCTCGAAGGTCACGTCTTTCTCGTTTATTAACTAAACATGGTATCAACAACTAACAAAAGGAAGGGTGAATCTCTGAATTCACTACTTCCCTCCAAAAAAGTGGGTTTTAAAACTGTCACTACACGTGGCAAGAATGGAAGAAAGGACGCTTCCCCGGAATGCGAAGTTTCTTCCAAGGGTGAAATTGTATCGAAATGAGCAATCAGTTCGATGCTCTAGACAAATTTTCCGAACACCAAATCGAAGCAGCCTCTAGCCCAGGCTCTTTGATTCAAGTGAGGAAGCAAAGAGTGCCGTGGTCAGTTGTTCCGAATTTGGGGGATTTAGGCAGGAGATCTTGAACTCCATTAGGGGAATCAAGGTTTCCTTCCAAATCGCAAAGAAAGGAGACTGTCGCGTTTTGCCGGAAACTCTTAAAGATCGAGAACTTCTTCTCAAACATCTTGAAGAGAAGAAGCACAAGTTTTTTACTTATGACGACAAAACTGAACGTTTGTTCAAAGTTGTCTTGAAAGGTCTCTCAAGTGACTATAAGTCTCCTGAAGAGATCAAAATGGAATAAATGATTTACTTGGATTTTCCCCAGTCCAAGTAATCATTATGAAAAAGAGAACCCAATCTGGCATTGTTCGGAAAGGGCTTTCTCAAGAATTTTATTTAGTTCACTTTAACAAAAAAGAACTAAATAATATTAAAGCTTTAGAAAAAGCAAAACTTTTGTTTGATGTCCGTGTGACATGGGAACATTTCCAGAAACCTGGAGGAAATTACCAGAACCCCACTCAGTGCCGTCGGTGCCAAAAGTGGGGTCATGGTACAAAAAATTGTCGCATGGATGCTAAATGCATGATTTGCGGAGGTTCTTCTCACGCTAAGGACGTCTGTCCAGTGAAGGAAGATACCACCAAATTCATATGCTGTAATTGCGGGGCTAACCATAAGTCCAATTTTTGGAATTGTCCTTCACGCAAAAGGGTCATTGAGGCTCGTGCCAGGCAGATGAAAGATAATATCCGTTACGATAACGGTCGTTTCCGGAATTTGCCTGGTAGAGTATCGAACAATGCTCATTTTTCAGTTAACGATCGCTTGATCATGAATCATACCCATCAGGAAGATCATAATCATGCTCATTCACAAACTAATTTTAATCCGTCGGGTAGCCGTTCGAATCTTTCAATTTCGAATGTATCTACCCACGGTAAATCCTTTGCCGATATCGTAGCAGGAAATTTGAACTCCTCCCCTGTTCGATCCATGGGTACCCATTCTACTTGTTTCAAATCAAATGGAAAAAACCCTACCGCCACAGGTAACTCCGCTTCTTCGTCTACCGGAAATTCCAATGGGAATTCACATGACATGTCTGCCTCTGATTTTAATTTTCTAACTGAACAATTGAATCTAATGATTGATGCAATGTTCAAAGCCACCACTATGACTGAAGCAGTCCAAGTAGGTGTAAAATTTACAAATCAAATTGTTATTGGATTACGTTTTTCTAATGGATCCAAATAATAATTTAAATATTTTAAATTGGAATGCTCGTTCTCTGAATGGTAAAGAGGACGAGCTGTTTAATTTTCTTACGGTTAATAACGTGCATATAGCAGTTATTACCGAAACGTATTTAAAACCTGGATCTAAACTCAAAAGAGATCCTAACTTTTTTGTTTATCGTAACGATCGACTTGATGGGGCATGTGGGGGAGTTGCAATCATCATTCATAGGCGTATAAAACATCAACTGTTTTCGTCATTTGAAACTAAAGTTTTTGAAACTTTAGGTGTTTCTGTTGAAACACAGTTTGGTAAATATACTTTCATAGCTGCCTATTTGCCTTTTCAATGCTCTGGGCAGCAAGTTAATTTGCTCCAAACTGACTTGCGTAAATTGACTCGCAATAAGTCAAAATATTTTGTCATTGGTGACTTTAATGCCAAACATCGGTCATGGAATAATTCTCAAAGTAATTCCAACGGCAGAATTTTATTTGATGAGTGCTCTTCAGGATATTTCTCAATTCAATACCCTGATAGCCCCACATGTTTTTCCTCTTCTAGAAATCCATCTACGATTGATTTGGTCTTAACCGACTCTAGTCATCTTTGTAGCCAACTGATTACTCATGCTGATTTTGATTCTGATCATGTCCCTGTTACATTTCAAATATCGCATGAAGCGATTCTCAATCCTATCAGCTCCACTTTCAATTATTTACGAGCCGACTGGAATATATATAAAACGTATGTTGACTCTAATCTTGACGTTAACATTTCTTGAGAAACTAAACTTGATATTGACAATGCTCTTGAAACTTTAACAAATTCCATTGTTGAAGCCCGGAGCATTGCGATTCCAAAATGTGAAGTAAAATTTGAATCCGTGATTATAGACGATGATCTTAAACTCTTGATCCGTCTTAAAAACGTGAGGAGAAGGCAATTTCAACGCACTCGCGATCCTGCTATGAAAATTATATGGCAGGATTTGCAGAAAGAAATCAAGAAACGTTTTGCAGATTTAAGAAACAAAAATTTTGAAAATAAAATTTCTCAATTGAACCCTGGCTCTAAGCCCTTTTGGAAATTATCTAAAATCTTGAAAAAACCTCAGAAACCTATACCGGCATTGAAAGAGGAAAACAAATTAATACTAACTAATTGCGAAAAAGCTCAAAAACTTGCTATGCAGTTTGAAAGTGCGCACAATTTTAATTTAGGACTTACTAGTCCAATTGAAAATGAAGTTACTCAGGAGTTCGAAAATATTCTCAATCAAGAGAACGTTTTCGAAAATGCCTGAGAGACTGATTTGGAAGAAGTGAGAACTATTATTAAAAAATTCAAAAACATGAAAGCTCCTGGCGATGATGGAATTTTCTACATCCTCATCAAGAAACTTCCAGAAAGTAGCTTATCATTTTTAGTTGATATATTTAACAAATGTTTTCAATTAGCATATTTTCCTGACAAATGGAAAAATGCTAAGGTTGTTCCAATTTTAAAACCAGACAAAAATCCTGCAGAAGCTTCTAGCTATCGTCCAATCAGTTTGCTTTCCTCCATCAGTAAACTTTTTGAAAAGGTTATTTTGAACAGAATGATGGCACACATCAACGAAAATTCAATTTTTGCCAATGAACAGTTCGGATTCCGCCATGGACATTCGACCACTCATCAACTTTTACGTGTAACAAATTTGATCCGTTCCAACAAATCTGAAGGCTACTCTACTGGTCTTGCTCTTCTAGACATAGAAAAAGCATTCGACAGTGTTTGGCATGAAGGTTTGATTGTAAAATTGAAAAACTTTAATTTTCCAACATACATTGTTAGAATAATTCAAAGTTATCTGTCAAATCGTACACTTCAGGTTAATTATCAGAACTCCAGATCTGAAAGACTTCCTGTAAGAGCTGGTGTTCCTCAAGGCAGCATTTTGGGACCAATATTATACAATATTTTCACATCTGACTTACCTGAACTACCTCAGGGATGTCAAAAATCTTTGTTTGCGGATGACACAGGCCTCTCCGCCAAAGGACGAAGCCTGCGTGTCATCTGTAGTCGATTGCAAAAAAGTTTGGATATTTTTTCTTCATACTTGCAAAAATGGAAGATTTCTCCTAATGCTTCCAATACTCAACTAATAATATTCCCACATAAACCAAAAGCTCTTTAATTGAAACCTTCAAGTAGACATGTTGTCACGATGAGAGGGGTTCCAATAAATTGGTCAGATAAAGTTAAGTATCTAGGGCTCATGCTAGATAAGAATTTAACTTTCAAAAATCACATTGAGGGCATTCAAGCCAAATGTAACAAATATGCAAAATGTCTCTATCCACTTATTAATAGAAAATCAAAACTTTGTCTTAAGAACAAGCTTTTGATATTCAAACAAATTTTCAGGCCAGCCATGTTGTATGCTGTACCAATATGGACTAGCTGTTGTAATACCAGGAAGAAAGCTCTGCAGAGAATTCAAAATAAAATTTTGAAAATGATACTGAGGCTTCCTCCCTGGTATAGTACCAATGAGTTACATAGAATATCCAATGTTGAAACATTGGAACAAATGTCAAATAAAATAATAAATAATTTCAGGCAAAAATCGTTACAATCTTCTATTGCCACGATTAATGCGTTATATGTTTAGGTTAAGTTAGGTTAAGTATATTTAAAGCGTTTTTTTTCTCTTATAAGCAGGTGAAATCAACTCACCTGTAAAAAATCTGAACTGCTACGGCAAATGAAATGTTATATGTTGTTAACAAAATGTTAATAAAATCTTAAATTTGTTTTACCAAATTAGGATGATAGTGTTGTCTAATAACACAGAACACCTAGATATAAGAAATGAATGTAATGTCTGGAATAATACTAATAAAGAAATTTAAAAAAAAAATTCGTAGATAATACTTTTGAATCTGAATTTCAAAAATAGCATAGAAAAATTTCTGATGCAATTTCTGTTTTAGAAATATTTCTAAAGGACTTTTGATGAAATTCATGAAAGAATTTGTAATAAATTTTTGAGGAAAACTATTTGTAGTTATTCGCAGATGAATTTCTAGTAGAACCTCTAGCGAAATATTCCAGTATAAGATTTGACAGAATCAATATTTTTTGAGGAATTTCGAGGGACATATTTAAGCTTTTAAAGTGTTAAGTTTTTTTTTAATTGAATCAATTTTTGGATAAAAAGTAGACATAGAAGAAATGGTTGTCCTCTAGGAGGAATTCACGTTGGAAGTATGAACATATTCTGCACTATTATTTCACTAGTTTCAAAGAGATTTGTAGCAAAAGTTCTTAAGCGTCCCTTTGATATTCCTTGAGAAATTTGATTATACTGAAATTTGTCAAGCAATATCGAAGGATGGGTTGAAAAAAAAATGTTACAAATCTTTTGTAAATTAGTCATACTTTGTGTAGTTTCATAAGAATCTAAAACAAAATTAGTTTTTTAGGAAAATGTAGTTTATACTTTAGGCAATAATTTTACCCATGTTAAATTACATGAAAAAATAAGCAAAATCAAAGAAATAATTTAATGTTTAAAAAAACGGTAGATTTTGTTGAACTTTTTTGAAAACGTCTGTTAAGAACTAAAGCTTATTTACCACCAAAAATTCCCACTATATGTTGCCTAAGAAATGCCTTTAGTAATTTTGCCTATTTTTTTTTTAAATAATTTTGTCGAACATTATGCGAGTTTTAGTTACTTAATGTTTGGATTATTTGGTGGATTTGGATATCATCTCCGACACTTCGGGCAAGGCATCTTCCAAAAACATGAGAAATCGTGAAAACATTTAAAACAGTATTGTTCGCATTTTCAGAAAATACGAATTTTGGGAACCGAATTTCAAGTGACAAGTGAGGTTTTTCCACTTGAAGAGTTTTTTTTTTGTCAACAAAAAGATTCATGTAAATTGCTTTATTTTATTTATTATCAACAAAAATTCTTGAGATGACCTGTATGACTCCCCCTCCCCACCTGTTCCTACGCCAATTGAAAAAAAAACACAGAATTGAACATTTATTTATACCGTAACGTAGATGCTTTCGTACCCCAACCAGTTAATTTCACGTTTGATACAAAGTATTAGAAAATTTAAATATACTAGGATTTGCTTTTTATCTTCATGAGAACCTGTGTCAAAGTTAATTTTCAGATCCCTCGAAGTAAACGTTTTGCAAGAAATATAGCGATGGCTAACTCATTTCAAGACGTGTGGCCTTCGATTAAAATAAATACAGAAATCTGCTATACAACATGACACCTCCAATCATAATACTCGTACTTGTATAAAAAGTTAAACTTATACATTTGAATGGCTTTCCACTAGTCGTCAAGAACTGTTATTTGCAGAACTCCGACAAAGTCTTAAACTTTTGTTTACGATTCCGCACTTATAGGGGCCAGTTTCTATATGTATCTTCAGATCATTGCACTACTAGTTTAATCCTACTCTTTCAATTTAAGAGTAGGTATCCCAGGCGGAGAGCCAGACTTGACAGTCGAGGCACGATTTTCACGAGATCCGGACAATTTGTTTGCTTCGCGGACGACATGGATATTATTGGGAGAAAATTTGATACGGTGGCCGATTTGTTCACCCGCCTAAACGCGAAGAAACAAAAGCCGTGCTAATGGTGAATGCGTCTAAAACAAAGTACATGCTGGTAGGTGGAACTGAGCGCGACAGGGCCCGCATAGGAAGCAGTATTACGATAGACGGGGATACCTTTGAGGTGGTGGACGAGTTCGTCCACCTCGGATCCTTGTTGACGACAGACAAGAATGTTAGTCGGAAAATACGAAGGCGTATCATCAGCGGAAGTCGTGCCTACTATGGGCTCCAGAAGAAACTGCGGTCAAAAAAAATTCACCCCCGCACCAAATGCACGATGTACAAAACGCTCATAAGACCGGTAGTCCTCTACGGGCATGAGATGTGGACTATGCTCGAGAAGGACTTGCAAGCTCTTGGGCTTTTCGAAAGCCGAGTGCTAAGGACGATCTTCGGCGGCGTGTGGCGGCGAAGGATGAACCACGAGCTCGCTCAACTCTACGGCGAACCCAGTATCGTGAAGGTAGCTAAAACTGGAAGGATACGCTGGACAGGGCATGTTGCAAGAATGTCGGACAACAATTCTGTACAGAAGGTGTTCGCTACGAATCCGGTCGGAACAACCCAGACAACCAGAAATCGCATGAAAGTTCACGTTACAACTCGTTTATTCATACTAATTACATCAAACTCGCTAAACACCGTGGATAAACTCGTCAGATTGATGAGTTTCCTCGCATAAAACACTTCTTTTCTGAGTTCATTTGTACATTTTGTTTCGTCCCGTACACACGTACAAAGTAAGTCGGATCAATCCGTAGCAGCTGTCAAATCATCATTTGTTATCATTAGTTAAGTCGCATAATATTGCAGGTTAGTTCGGTAGAATATTTATACACTCGCATTGTATGTTATCATTCATCACATAATATAGAGCCTCCAGGTGATTTCGTTATACGTACATTTTGGTTATCTGGGAAGAAGGCGTGGGGTACAGCGAGCTAGATGGATTGACCAGGTGCACCAGGACCTGGAGAGCGTGGGTCACAGTCGAGGATGGAGAGAAGCGGCCATAAAACGAGTGAATTGGCGAAATATGGCGAGTTGTTGGCGAGGCTTTATCAAGATAATTGATGTAAAGCCAAATGAGTAAGTAAGTATCCCAGGCTGTGATATCATTCAAATATCATACACAAACACTTCAAACAGGTCCGTTGAACTAAAATCGCTTCATTTGTAATTATCCTATCATTGTATTGTATAATTGATCTCTTACACAGATTTGCTAAGCAATGGATTTCCCGTATCGATTTGATTAAAAAAAACTTAAACTTAATACACAAAACACTCACTTCATGCGCAGCTGCACAATTCCGTCAGTGTTCCCCTTTCATCAGATGTTGTTTAAAATCTGCTTCAGGTCATCCGGAAGACACCGTTTCATGCTTTCCAGATGCTTCAGCAGCTGTTCGCGAGTATCCTTGGTATTGAGCTGCACCGGAAGGGCCGCCATCTGAGTGCTGCTGCAGAGTTGCAGCTTCTGCTTCAGGCGCAGTATCATGTCGACGATTTCGACCTCGTGCTTCCCCTTGACCCACTCGGTGAGATTCGACTCGGAGAGGGTTTGCATGTGCAGGGCTTGGAGGGTTTGCTGGAGCTCGAAGAAACGCGACTCGTACCAGCCCTTGAAGTTCGGCGACGAGAAGAACCGCTTGTAGAGGCCTTCCCAGTCGCCCTTGCAGGTGGGCGTGAGATGCGGACCGTTTCCTTCGAGGGTGGCCAGGAAGTCTTCTTGCTTGAAGGGATTTGGAAGGGGTGCGGATTTGAAGGGGGAGATATCTTTCTGAAGGGGCATCAGGGAGGCTAGGTAGCGTTCCAGCGGGATCATGAAGCTCTGGGTTAGCTCGAGGAAATGCCGTCGGAGCAGGGCAGATTGCACCGACGGTGGACGTTCGGTTTTGATCCCGAGGAGGATCTTTTTGATGAAGGCCTTATCTTTGGAGATGAACGGTTTGTACTGGGTGTATACTCCGGGGGACGAATCCAGGAGTTTGTTGGTGATCTGCTTGATTTTGGATAGCTTCGAATCGGATGATGAACTGGAGTTGGTGGGAGTTGTGGTACCGGCGGGTGTCACTGTTTGCTTCTGCTTCTGTTGTAGGATGGTTTCGGTGCTATCTGGGAGGCGGATCATGTGCGGCCAGTGCTGGAGAGTTTTGGCGAAGAAGGGATTTGTAACGCCGAGGATAATTGACGGATGGCCGTTTTTGTTCTGGGTGAACTCCTTGAACTCGGTGTCGTGGATAGTGAAGTAAGGTCGACTTTCGGCGCAATAAGACAGCGGACTGATAAGGCTCATTAGCGATTGGACCATATGGGCGCAATCAGTTGGGGATGTTCCGGTAACTACGATTGGTTCACCGGTCAGGACCAATTCCCAGAGAAGATGGATATGTGGCAGGAAGAACTGGAGACTTTTGAAAATATCAATTTCGTGGATCGACGCAATGATTTGCGTTTGAGGGCTTGGGCTGATGGTCGTCTCTGGTTTGGGCTTCTCCGTGGATGAGGTTTTGAAGTTCTGCTTAGGAATGGATATCTCGTAGATGCTTCCCAGGAGATGGAGGGACATGTTTTCTCCTGCCATCAGGGATGGCCAATGGCAAATATTATCGCAGACAGCTTCCAAAGTGGGTTCCCCACTGGAGAAAAAGGCAGGTGCAATCAAGGCGGTAAGCTCGTAGAAGAGATTGATGAATGGGAGTCGACTGAGTAAGACCAAACTTTTCTGAAAGTATCCTCGTTTTAGTGTAGCATCCTTGATTTGACGGAAGTACACAAAGCCCCAAAAGTGACCTGGATCTGCCCGGTGCACTGGAAGACAGTGGCAATTAAAATCGAGATGCTCTTTCCGAAGTGATGAAGATTCGGATCCGGGTGACACCCGAAGTCTGATGTGGAATTGAGAGTCGCCCATACATCCGGAATTGGAATCCGGAAAGGCCAGGTAGCAAATGTTCGTTTTCTCCTGTTCGGTTAATGTTACGTGCTTTGGGTAGATCAGTTCCATGGCTTGACCAAGCTCAAGATCAAAGGTTACTATGCAAATACAGTGAATCCATTCACTGAAACGATCCCAGCTCCCAGCCTTCTCATCCAGATCAAGGGTTGCTTGAATGGCAAGCTTTTCCACAGCCATTTCCTGCTCCTTAATATCTTCCTCGTATTTTTCGGCTTCCAGCAGGATCTTCTTATGTTTATACACGATTCTATCAATTTCATAACGTTCTAATCTTCCCTTATCTAGTGTAGCTTTCAGGTCAATGTTTCCTTCCACAATGGCATGCAAAATTCCGTTAGTATCCGTGCTGAACAACAATCCCACGTCTTCAATATCCCCAAAAGTTCCTTCAATCTTCAACTTCCCCAGCAACACATTATCACTAACAATGGCACTTTCTCCTTCGTACAGGAGTTGCATTTCATGAAAATTTTTCACTCGATGCTTCACTTTCAAAGGAACTGTCGAATTTCTGCTGATTAGAATCCTCGGTGAATCTTCAGTTCCACTTTCGGACACTAAACCGATTGATCGCGGCACTAGATCCAACCACAGAATATCCTGGATCTCCGGAGATTTTTCACCGCTTAGGATTGCTGCAGCTATCGAAGCCCCAACCACAACTGCTTCGTCCGAATTGATCGAGCTACAGAGCGAACGGCGATCGAAGAACTCACTCAGCATCACCTGCACTTTAGGTATTCGAGAACTCTCACCAACCAGCATAATTTCATGAATGGCAAATCGATCCTTTCGAGCCCTGCGCAATGCCATCTCGACGTGCAGCATAATCTTGTCGAGAAGGTCGCGATTGAGTTCCTCAAACTGATCACGATTCAAAAGAAACTCGAACCGTTGACCTTCGTACAAGTCATCGATGTCGATCAACGCCTGATTCGTGTAAGATAACGTTCGCTTCGCCTGCTCACAGGCTTTCCTAAGCTTGCGCAAGGCTTCCTTACTGGACGACAGATCGTTGGAGTACTTGTCGCGAAATTCCTTCACACAGTGCGCCACAAGCCTATCGTCAAAGTCCGTTCCGCCCAGCTGATTATCTCCGGAAGTTGCTTTTACCTCGAACACTCCGTTGTAGATCGTCATGATCGACACGTCCAGATGTCCTCCTCCGATCGAACACACCAAAACCCACTGTTCCCCGATCACCTTTTTGTGTATGCCATTGGAGATAGCTGCCGCCGTTGGTTCATTCACTAATCTCAGCACGTTGACTCCAGCAATGGCTGCCGCATCCAGAAGAGCCTGCCGTTGTCCATCGGTAAACCCCGCCGGTACTGCGATCACTGCCGAACCCACCGTTTGACCCAGTTTCCGCTCTGCCATCGCCTTCAGATGTCCCAATATCACCCCGCATATCTCCTCCGGGTAGAACGCCTTCGTCTCACCCTTAAACTGAACCTGCAGTTTATCTTCCTTACGTCCACCTAACTTCCGCTTCACCTCCAGCACGGCGTTTCCAGGGTCCGTATCGGCCTGCGCCAATGCATCCTCTCCGACCAAGCGCGCCTTATCGGTGAAGGCCACGCACGACGGTATCCGATGATTTCCCGCGGCATTTGCAACGATTTCGAACTTCCCGCGGCGATAGATGCCTACGCTGGAGAAACTGGTTCCGAAATCGATGCCGATGGCTACCGAATTGCGATCCATCGTTCAGCTCTTTCGATCAGTCGAACAAATGGCTACAACGATCGCTATCAGAGCAGTGACATTCTGATGTTTGTCCTTCGTCGTCTGAAACGAGATAATGAAAACGATGCTGTTAGCTACTGGAAACCGTTTATGCTCTGAACTGTGTGAAAGATAATTGCTCTAGTGCTAAGTTAATTACAAGTCATTAAAGCGTTGCAAGAGAGATGAGTTGCGGGAAATACACCCAAAGAGTAACATCCGATTTACAATACAGTTATTGGTGATTCTAATGAAAAAATGAATTGTTGACGTTTTGATTGAGTGTATCGTATTATGAAAACCTAGTTCAAGCCTGGATACCAGGCATTGCAGCATTCGTTCTCAATTTATTTCGAAGCACGATCAAAGCAAGCGAACAAAATCAAATGTATCGGTCCATGATCGGCAATGTTTTGCAAGTTGCAACAAGCTTAAAAAATAGCAGCAGAAAGGAGAGCTCGCTTATTTACCATCTGGGGTAGAACATATGACAGCAATAGTGTTCTCCAGGTTTGGATCTTTTTTTGAGTATAATCATGCACTGTTAGCCCTTTGCTGTAATCAAAGCTGTAGCGTTATGCGATAAACAGACTCTCATGATGAGTAGCGGATCATGATTGTTACAGAGAGCGATAAGTGAGAGATACTCTCATATTTCTCAGAAATCATCCCCTGCTGGATACCTTGATACGAGCAAGAGGTTTTCGAGAGAAATTAATTAATTAATTTTATTAAACAATTGGCTATTGTTGGAAAGACACATAAAGAAAAATAAGTTGAAATTCATGCCTAAAACGTTACGGAAAAGTAATGCTTTCCTATGCACTGAAATGCATAAGAAAGGTCGAATTTATCCACCAACAACAACAAAGCGAACTGGTTTGTTTACTTTTTGAGCCCCATGACTCTGACGTCACACAAGTGTGCCGAGGGAAGGGAACGCGTGCTTTGGAATCAATCGATTGCAAAACCCACAACCTCAGTCGGTTTACAAACAGCAAGCTAAAACGAAATCAAAATCATATACATAACTTTAACCAATTTTATTTATAACTTACTTCCTGCTTTTCCTCGCTCGTTTGCTCTTGTACGCACTAGTTATTGCCGTGCACACACCGTAATCGCCGCAGCTAAGCCACAATAATACAATCGGGTAGAAAATGCGCAGATAGACAGCCAGCGATAGCAGATGAGCAGGAAGTGTTGTTTTTGTTTGGATCCCCACCAAAAAACAGACACAGACGGACAGACAGCAACCGAAACAAAGGCGACTAATTCATTTTCCCATCAGGGCCTTAGCACTTTCACCTTCAAATCGATATCCCCCACCATAATCACCTTCGGGATCAGATAGCGCACTTTGGCCCTTTTCCCATAACCGCACACGAACGCGCACCGATAATCGCACAATAGCGCGAACTATTTCGCTTGATTTTGGCAACAAAATCAAGATAATTCACCGGATTTTCATGTAAAATAAAACTAATTTTTCAGAACGAACGACGAAGCACTGTCGTCAATCTTCTTTCTTTTGCGAGGGTCGATTGCGAAGTGACAGTCGCAGATGGGCACCACCAATACCATCGACTAATCAACGTTCGCCGCTCTCGCTCTCGCGTGCGGTGATGACTGTACTTTGGAATTTCCTCTCACTCCAAATTTGCTTTGACGTTTCCATTCTTCGGTTTTCGGTTCAGTGGATTGGTACCAGCGTGCGATGCGGTACAGTCAAACACGAGCAGAAATGAGAGATGGAACGGGAGCAATTGATATGGGTGTGGTGAGTGAGAGCGAGAGGGACAATGTTGAGCGCTCACTGCGCATACGCAGTGACCATGCGAGCTCTGGATGCGAAGAAAGGTACTAATTTTCGAGTGGATGTAACAGTAGGCAAGTACCTTAACGCAAAGCGAATGGTACTTGATTGAATTTTATGGAGACGCATTATCAGAAGCACATCTGATGGTTTGGAATGAACTAATGAGAGATATCAATCATGTCTACAAGATGCTAACCGTAAATTGTGGTAAGAGAGGGATAATGTACACATTTGAGTCACGGTGGTCTTTCAGCGTACCTGCGAAGTAATTAGGGATACACTACCCATCATAAATACGGACTCACTGAAATAAGTATTGCAACACTCAGCTGAATAATGAATCACCCCCAAAAAGTCACCTCAAAACAGGTTAATTCACATTACTATATCTCGAGATCCTTACGACTTGCAAAGAAGCGATCTTCAGCAAAGTTGTTCAGGGGTTCAAGGACATCCGGAAAGTGAACAGTTTAGTTCGCGATTTTTCCGCTAGGTGGCGCTAGTGAGCATGTAAAATTGAGCATTTTAAACTAGTTCTAGCTTGTGATCCACATGAGATAGAAAGTTCGAGTCTTCGGCAAAGTTGTTCAGAAAGTCAAGGACATCCAGAAGACAGATAGTTTGGTTCGAGATTTTGCCGCTAGGTGGCGCTAGTGAGCATGTAAAACTGAGCATTTTGAGCTAGTTCTAGCTTGTGATCCATAAGAGATAGAAAGTTCGGGTCTTCGGCAAAGTTCCTCAGGGGTTCAAGGACATCCGGAAAGCGATCAGTTTAGTTCGCGATTTTGTAGCTAGGTGGCGCTAGTGAGCATGTAAAACTGAGCATTTTGAACTAGTTCTAGCTTGTGATTCATAAGAGATAGAAAGTTCGGGTCTTCGGCAAAGTTGTTCAGAAAGTCAAGGACATCCGGAAGACAGATAGTTTGGTTTGAGATTTAGCCGCTAGGTGGCGCTAGTGAGCATGTAAAACTGAGCATTTTGAACTAGTTCTAGCTTGCGATCCACAAGAGATAGGAAGTTCGAGTCTTCGGTAAGTAAAGAACAGAAATAAAGTAAAGAACATCCAAATATCAAATTTTTTGGTTCCTAATTTTGCCACTAGGTTGCACTAGTACGCATATTTAATTAAATATATGAAACAAATTCTATCTTTCAAACCAGATGAGATAGAAAGTTTGAGTCTTCGGCAAAATTATTCGGAAAGTCAAGAGCATCCAGGAAACAGTTTACTCTAGAGGGATGACTGTACCTAAACACTATGAATTTGATAAGATAGATTTTCTAAAAAACATCAACTACTGAATAGTCGGTAATTGTTTTTACTGACTTTTCGGCCTGTTCGGTAATGTTGCAACATTGCGCCTGACAGCTACCGTAGTTCAGTAAAAAGTAAAAAATGTTACTGAACGTCAGAAGTTTTCAATCAAAAAGCTGAAAGTTCGGTATTTTTTATGATTTACAATTCGTACCCAGTATTAAAAATTACCGAACAAGCAAATCGTGATTGAGTGTGAAGTGTATCATATCTGATTCATATTCTAGTGATTCTGGTATAACTTACTCCATGTGCGAGTGACTCAGTCAGGACTCATATTCATCATATTCAAATTATTCAAGTCAGAATCTCTTCATGGTTCAAGTTTGATTGACTTCATATTCAAGTGATTGATGTCTTATCTTTATATTCATGTCTTTCGGGTTCACTCTATATTCAAGAAATTCAGGTTTGACAAAAATCATGTCAAATTCACTCCATGTTCAAGTGACTCAGGATTGATTCATTTTATATTCAATATATTCAAGTTTAGTTCTCTCCATACCCGCAAGTGTTTCACGTCAGATTCACTTTATTATTAAGTGATTCAGAATTGATTCATTTCATTTTCAAGTGATTCAGTTTGTTCCATATCCTAGTGATTCTTATCTGATTCACTCATATTCGACTGTTTTAGGTTTGATTCATTGATGTTCAAATGATTTCAAGTGATTCACTTCATTTTCAAATGTTTCAAGTTTGATTCGCTTTATGTACAAGTGATTCAGGTCTGATTGATTTCATATTCAAGAGATTAAGGATTTATTTTCAGTGATTTATGTTTGATTTGCTTCATATCCAAGTGATTCATGTCGGATTCGCTCCATATTCAAGTAATTCAGGTTTGATTCGCTTTATATTCAAGTGCTGCAGGTCTGAAGCACTTCATATTCACCTATTTCAAGTACGCATTACTTGATATTCAAGTAGTTCAGGTTTGATTCATCTAGAATTTTCC
Organism: Aedes aegypti; assembly: GCF_002204515.2. Lineage (NCBI taxonomy): Eukaryota > Metazoa > Arthropoda > Insecta > Diptera > Culicidae > Aedes > Aedes aegypti. The sequence goes on along the minus strand of NC_035108.1, from coordinate 26,727,723 downwards.
ACTTTTTTTTCAAGTCGTAAGGATCTCGAGATATAGCAATGTGAATTAACCTGTTTTGAGGTGATGCTAAACTTTTCAGGGTGATTTAATATTCAGCTGAGTGTTGCAATACTTATTTCAGTGAATCCGTATTTATGACGGGTAGTGTAGTTTTTCATCAAAAATCGATAGTAAGGATCCTCAACATGAGATAAGAGATAGTGCATCTACGACTCAACAACAAACGAGCAGTTAAATGCCGTCAGCTCTAAATTAGTTTAACGGATTCGCTTCCAAGCATTAGAACCTACAGGTTGACTGGTTGTATTATCGGTAACTTAGTTCTCTTCGTCAAGAGTGGTTTTCTAAACGCTATTGAATTCAAAGTTGACATCAATATCAATCATTACGACAAAAATTCCCTCATGACGAAGAGAACCCAACGGCCGATAATACGTTCCCCTAGTTTGTCTCCGTATAGGACGTAGAATCGTATCCCCAAACGGACAGAGCTCAGAGTTCAATGAGCACTTTTGCGTGTACTATATAAGAGCTTTCTTTGTCGATCTTTCTATTTTGCATTCGTATATCGTGCGGCAGGTACGGCGATACTCTATAACAAGGGAAGTCATGAAGATTACAATTTTCAACAGGTCCTGGACCGACAAGAAATCGAACCCAGACATCTTCAGCATGGCTTCGCTTTGTAGTCGTTGGCTTTACCACTAGACCAAGGAATGCTCGAAAGGGTTTGTTTGCTAGCCCAGCGGAAAGCCAGTGAAGCCTATCTGGTTAGAATATTAGAGTAAAAGTTTGGTCCGGCTTGTAGAGGTGCATATAAAAACACATACATTATTGCCATCGGATTATGCGCTGTCTTCGGTTAAGCTGTAAAATCATTCGAAAATTTTCAAAACGCTTTTTACCTTCCGAAATTGCTGATTGTCAAGGGATTTTGCCTACCAACTGGTAGCTTACTGTCGATTTGATGGATATACAATTGATTTGTATGTCAATACCATAATAGATCACCTCGTTTGGTTACTCGCGAGTAAATGTTCGCGAACTTTTTGTTATTTCTTTTGGTAAGTTCTCCTGAACAGGCGGGTGCGAACTTACTCACACCAAACCTGAGTGTCATGTTTGTTTTGCGTTAGTTTACTCTCGTGAGACGCTTCGCGATGCAAACATTTCTACCACTGTTCCATACTATTGTTGTATATTTTATATATGTAATATGCGCTTCATAACAAATCATATACCTTCACCTGAATATATCTACGATGATTCCTACGATTAAGGATTGGTTCAAATGAATGTTTTGTAAATAAAGAGGGTTAAATAAAATGATGGTATAAAACGAACTTATCATTATCTCATGTATTGGGGGATTAAGGGCGTAACGAACTAACGGGACGAAATCCATGGTCACCCCCTTGATCTCTGAGAATCGCATAGTTCCTTAAAAATTTCATACATTTCATGAAGTCTGTATTGTATTCTGACGGTATGAAAGTTTATATTTTGCTTCAACTGTGCTTAAAAATTTGACTCAAATTTCTCGCAGCTTTAATTTGGCATATACGCAAGGCGATGGATGCACCTCATTTTTGAGTAAAGAAGCGAACCCAGAGAGGTTTTTTTTTGCTATTATGATTAAGGGGAAGCCGTTTCCATATCAGAACGATTGACAATATTGGAATCACTCAATTTCACAAAGGTTTTCATTTTGTCCCGATACCTTTTCACCACACTGAAAATAATTCACACGTTCAATCCATATTCTTTTCAACTTGAATCTGTCGTGTCGATTAGCAAGGTGAAATAACTTGTTAAACTTTTAATTCTACTAAAGTTCAACATAAGTTCTTTAGCAAAGTCATCCACACATGATTTCAACGTGACTTACAATTGCGATTTTATCACTAGTGGAACTAGTTTGCAAAGCCGATATTTTACTCAACATGTTCTTTTTGGATAAACCATGCGCCCGAAATCGGAACCAGGTATCAGAAAATAACGATTTCGCTAATAAATATATTAGCAAAGTTCTCGACAATCCATAAATTAACGTGTTTTACATTTGAATTTCGATACTCGATAACAACTGTTTTTACACCTTCGGCTGACGTGTTTCGCAATCAGTGAGAATTCACTTGTGAAACACGTTGATCGAGCTTGTAGAATGTTTTCAGTGTAGCCAATTTTCCATCTCAATTTTCTATCCTGCTTTTCTGACATATGATATGATTTTCTTCACCTGAATGTAACACGTCATATTAATATCCAACTTGAAAACTAGTCGAAGGTGAATTAAAAATATTGTTATTTTATGAACTTTAAAAAGGCATTCGCTTAATCTGTTTATTATGCCGTTAATCTCCCTATACATAGTCGCCCTAAGGTGAAAATGAATCAAAGTCACACCTTAAACGAATGTTTGGTTCTCCAGATTTGTGCTCTTGAAAATTTGAGGCTTGGCTATGATTCATCTTAACCCTAAAATCAATATACATCGAGTCTAGTACACGACACTGAAGACGGCCTTACAGTTGAGGTCGAAATATGCGTATCTGTCAAAGAATACAAACTCTAGTGGAATTAAATGGTATAGTACTAAATTCGGTTTTTTCATCTACTTAAACTAATGACGTTTTTTGCAAAAAAAAAAAAAAAATGTTCAAAAAATTTAATTTTCAATTGATAAACTAGATCTTTTTCAAACAGCACATCCATTTTATTGTATTTTAGTGTTAGTGATGTATTGGGTAAAATAATGAAACATTTCACGATTTTGACTTAAATAGCACATACAAGCATACGTATCATCTAGCAAAATTATCAACACAAAACATAGTAACGCGAATATGTATGCCCAATTCAAAAAACACTGCATTTGACCAACCGGGAACTAGGTGGCGGTACTGCGCAAAAGTCAAACGCGAGCAAAAGCGGGTGAGCAGTAAGACAACTACCAATCATTAGAATTGAGAGCTATTTCGTTGTACGATGAAAATTGTTCGAGTGTTACGTCTGTTCATATGTGTAATTTTTAAACTATTACGTAATATATTTGTACTTTTCACATTTTTTACCATAACTTTGTTATTTGAAGTCCTAAAACCTCGGTATCTTCGACAACTTGTCGTATTATTACACATTCTAAAACTTTGCGAACCATTAACCACATGATCAGTTTTTTGGGATTCCAGGCCAACCCCTCCCCCCTCGTGGTCATTTGTCCATACAAAAATTTTGAAATTTGTATGGACCGTGATCATTGGCCAGACACTTCCTCGCCTCATGAATGACCACGTGATTGATGAATGACCCCACACAGGCTGGCGATTCTGAATTGGAATCGAATTGTCCAATATTTGTAGTCAACTAGTGTTTGTGCTGTCTTACCTAATACCGATGGGAGCGTGAAAACTTGTGACATTCATGGGTAGGTACTACTGTATCACAGCCTACGTGATTGAAAAATACTGAATTGATACCACGCATTGATGTGTGCCCATGTGGGTTCTCTTGAAATGTTTGTTTGTGCATTTAGAGTTCATCCAGCTGAAACGGCATTTTTCGAAACAGCAAAAAATGTTGTAGGCAACTCGTTGCAAAACTCGATTTTTTCAGCACTCGTTGTATTTATCCAACTCGGCGAGCCTCGTTGGATAAATGTACAACTCGTGCTGAAAAAATCATCATTTTGCCACTTGTTGCCTAAATAACTATATTCGATTTGTTTACCGCCATATCGGTCTGTTTTTGCTCAAAGTGAAAAAGGAGAAGTGCAAGGAGAAAAAAGCAATGAGAACTAGATGGATAGGTACCGTAAGGGAACGGCGAGAGAAATTGGATTAGATGTTGAAGAGGGCATACCATATGAAAACAGTATTACTTGAAACGTCCTTCCTTGTGGTTAACGTCCCCTATGGGAACGACTTTGCTTGTTATTCGAAAAATACTACTAAGACAGCCAAAAGGAAGGAGGTTTCAAGTGCCCTTATTCAAGAAGCGGTATGACCCTCCGGTAAACGCGTGGTTTGCCACCGCCAGTACCTCCACGCTGTTGCTGTGAACGAAAAGCGAGGTTTTATCAGCAGTGTTGTGCAAAATACAACAGCGCGACGACTGAAGAGTTAAAATATATTATACATTATCATTTGAAGTTATGAACGAAGGCTGTCCAGGATCACAGGCAAGTGGTTTTAAATCCGGACATCATTTTAAAATCGCATGTTTTACTTGTTCAAGTTTGTATGAATAAAATAATAAACTTAATACAAAACCGATACAATTTTATTGTAAGAAGTTTTATTAGTGAGCAAAAAGCCTTTTGCTTGCCTAAAAACAATTCAATCGAATTTTCAATGAACCAGTTCCAACCCACAGCACTGACTCGAATATAATTTGCTTCAAGTGAGGTAATCAAAGCCAAACTATGTGGTCATTCAATTATGTAAGTGGATGCTTAAAATTCTTATAAACTTTTCACGATTTTTTGCGTTAAAATGTAGCGGTCCGGATTTCGATTCGAAAGTGTCCGGATATAAATACTAAATAAATATAAATATTGCTGCTGCTGTCCGGATTCAAGGTCAAATGTTATCTCATTGTACAAGTAATTTGCACTTTTTAAATTTAATTTTTAATATAGAATTTATCATTATTGACTAGTGATAATACATAATTATCTGTATAACTTAAACGTGACTCGAAGAGAACTTATTCCAAACTGAGTTTGATGATTTGCCTTTGCTCAAGCGTTCGGGTTTTGATGCTTGACGGTTTTGTATGGAAAAGATTTGAATTCCAAAGATTGAGGTAAACCGTCGTCGTTTTTGATCAGAAGATTTGAAAATATCATATGATTCCAGAAACATCTGACATTATTTGTCGAACAGTTCTTTCACAGATATTTCTGATATACTCCTTTCAAAGTAATCCAGAAATTTCGCCTAAAACTTGTGAGTTTTTTTTCCAAAACTTGATTATCTTCAAGGATTTTTCCTAAAAATGAACGAACAATTTCTTCATATTTAAAAAAAAAATCATCCAAATCGATAGTTAAGATATTCAGATATTCGCCTCTGCTCGTATCAAATCAGCTTTCTATCATGAAAAGTCCGTGATAGATTGCAATAAATGAGAAGTTGAGGTAAAGAAAGTCACATTCTGAATAAATGATGAGGTCTTCATTACCTTTAGTGCGATTTATCAACCAGATATATAACTCCACACCTTTAAACGTTTCAATGCAATGTGTAACTCAATAGCAAATAGAAGATACTTAAAACAAAGTTAGATCAAATCCCGACAATATAAGAATAATAACAATCATGTTCCAAAAATTATAGAAGTAAAAAAAAATGGTAAGTTGATAGGCATTAGGGTTTAAAAAATCGTTTGTGCTCCGCAGCACTCATGCAATTCTAGATAAAATTCTTAGTGTCCTCCCAAAATTTGAGCTCATTTGGATGAAAATTGAGAATGCACAAGCCCTTCAAAGTTTATATTATGGGAAAACTAAAGAATTCATTCAATCGGTTATAGTGTTTGCTCACGTGCTCTTGAGGATTAAAGCAATGCTGATACAGTTAGATACATTCATCAGCTACCACTTTGCCAAAGACCGTATTCTAATCGGACGTCTCAGTAATTAGTTATTGATTTATAATCAATTCAAAATTCTTGAACAGTGCTAACTTATCATCTGAACAGGCAACATTGTACATCTGGGGTGAAAATTAGCACACACAAACTATGGCTACTATGTTTCAGTGCATAATCCACTGAGCCTTTAGAGCAGCTCAATATGTAATTAAAGGCAATGATGCTCAACTCATACAAAAATAACTAATTAACAAGGCGACCGTTTTGTAAACGGTCTTCAGTAAAGTTGGAGCCGACGAATGTATCTAACAGTATCAACTAGAGTTTACAATCCCGGGAACATTTCCCGGGATTCCCATATATCCCGGGATTTCCGCATTTCCTGGGTAGTTTTGTTAAAAAAATAATAATCCATCTTTTTTCAAACATAGACACGCACAATTTGCTTTTCTTATCATTCTAACCAATAACCTCACTAGATCATTAGTTATATTTTGATATTTATTTGTTGTTTTTCGAAATCAAACATTTGTGGATAAAATGGATATCTCTTTAACGATATTTTTTTTCCCAAAAAAGATTATATTCTATACAAAATAGAGGATTTTTCGAGAAATCTTTCCCATGAATTGAGTATATTTATAAAATTTTCATGGATGCAACCGTCACAATTTTCAACGTGAGATTTTAGTTGTTTTTTATTTAAATGTGCTTGAAAGGATAGTTTCAATGTTGGAAAATGTTATTTGAACTTTTAACGATATGTCAAGAATAACCTTCCCATGGACGTTTGCTTAAAGTTACAAAATTTCTTGTTTTAAAGTCTAGCGTCTTAAACGAGTCCAACAGATTTTTTTGAGAAACATGAATTAAATACTCACAAAAAGATAAATAATCATACAAATATAAACAATATATTGTATTGGTATAAAATATAAATACAAGGAATACGAAAAAATCCATAAAATTACCTTTATTTTCACGTTTTTTTGAGAATTTCACGGGATCCCGGGATTTCCCGGGAATTACGTCACGCTCTAAGGGGGGAGGGGATCAAGCCAAGCGTGACAAGCCATACAAAATTTTGGTAGGACTCATACAAAAAACGTGACATCCAAAAAGTTGAAATTTAGCGTGACATAATTTGTGTACCATCCCGAAATGGCAAATTTATTCCCGTTTCCCAGGAAGTCAAATCCCGAAGAAATTGGAAACTCTAGTATCAACGTTGCTCTAACCTAGGCACGTGGACGAACACTTTAACAAATCGAATGAACACCTTACTTTTCCCACAGTAAGTCCCATAAAAACTTCGATTTTTTGAACCACCATTTTTGCACCACATATTTTTGTCAAATTCAAACTCATGCAAACTGCAGTCCTGATATTCGAAGTGCTAAAGTTGTTCTGCAATCTACCACAAATGCAAAAGATTGCACTGGACGAATGCAAAAAACACGAAAACCTACCAGCCAACTCACGACGAAAGACCTGGAACCAATTCTCGTTGATTCCAGTGTGGTGAATCCTAATCAAGTCTCGTATGTATTCAGATTTTAAATGATATAGTAGAATATGTCTAGTTATAGAACGCCAACTATTGCAGAGCCACAAGCAGGCGCGTCACCGTGGAACGTTATGCGATTTTAATTTACTTTTCTGAACGATAAGCTCTTGTGCAACCACACTGTCATCCAACTAACTACTATCTCCTGTGCACTGCCACTACTAGGGTAGGTGTATCAATATTCGGCATCTTAAGATTTCTTTTTAAATCTAACAAAAACTTGAATACTGTCTATACTTCAAGCGAAAGCTTTCAAACCATGTTTAGCTGCAAAAATATAATAACTGATGAGGAACTATATTTTTGTATTGAAAATTGGGGTGGCCAATAGTGGATCGGCTGCAACAGTGTTCACAACGTTTTTAATTCCGGTTTCTGAATTCGCCACCTACATTGATATCTGAATTGGCGAACTCAAGAACAAAGTAGATGAAAAAACCGAATTAAGTACTATACCATTTAATTCCACTACAGTTTGTATCCTTCGACAGATACGCGTATTTCCACCTCAAATGTAAGGCCGTCTTCAGTGTCGTGTACTAGACTCGAATTCAGGAACATTATTGCGAAATAAGGTATAAAAGAGCAAAACTTTTGAGGAAAATTATTTGTTTATTTTCTCAATAAAATGTTAGGTTTCTGAGAATGTAGCCTCATTTATTTAAAGTTATTTGTGGATCACGGGGGTAACCCATATAGCCGTAGCGGTAAACGCGCAGCTATTCAGCAAGACCAAGCTGAGGGTCGTGGGTTCTAATCCCACTGGTCGAGGATTTTTTCGGGTTGGAAATTTTCTCGACTTCCCAGGGCATAGAGTATCTTCGTACCTGCCACACGATATACACATGCAAAAATGGTCATAGGCACAGTAAGGTCTCAGTTAATAACTGTGGAAGTGCTCATAAGAACCCTAAGCTGAGAAGCAGGCTCTGTCCCAGTGGGGACGTAATGCCGAAAAGAAGAAGGATCGCGCTGTATGCCTATTTGTGTCGTAAAACGGTATACAATCCAGGGTGACGAATACTGGTGCTATGACGCATACCGGAACATCTACCCCACTTCGTTCGAGTTCTCCAACCAACCGCGCGCAAAGGCCACGGCACTCAATCTGCACCATATAGTATGGCGATGCTGCAGGCGAACTATGTTCGCCACGGAGAAAAAGGCACCCAGAGGAAATCACACCTCGATGGTGACCGAACAGAGTCAAGCGACAGCATAAATCTCCGAAACGTGGGTTGTGCTCGGGAAAGCTCTAATGTGAGTAGCGGTGGGATCACAAATCCACCAACCCCTCTTTTGGATGCAGACGATGTCGCTGCAGTACTGAGTCACCCGAATAAAAATTTATAATTAATTAATAGTTGAACTCATTCAAACACAATAACATCTATGGAGTACAATAAAGTCAAGAATGAATTACAATAAATTGTGCTATTTTTCTCTGAATGCAGTATGAGTAAATTTCCGTAATTGTATAGTAAGAAATGTGAAAATGTGTTATACTATTAATTGAATGGAACAAAACGAAAGAAAAAATGGTATGTAAATTGGAAAAAATACAATTCGGTTCATTGTTAACCCGTTATTACTAGTTCTAGATACTAGAAGATCCTCGACTAGTAGGATTAGAACCTACTACTCTCAGCTTGGTATTGCTAATAGCTGAGCGTTTAACGCTACAGCTATCTGGGCCCCTAAAAACCTATTGTATTCAAATAGAATGTTTTCACGGGTATGCACAGCGCTGCTCCTGATGTATTTTTCATGACGATCCACTTTGCGTTGTATCAATCGTATTAAGTTTTTTTTTCTACCGTCTGCTTCTTTTCAGATACGGAAGTCCCCACCACAGTCGGTCACAGTCGGTCAAAACGCCCGGCAGTCGAGCATCGGGTCGTCCCAATCAGCTCTGCTTGCCACAGCAACGGTCCAGGTAGGTATCGAATTCAAACCGGATGGTGTTTGTAATTAATCCTCCGGGTGCATATTGGGTTTCGAGGGGCAAAAGGGCGAAAATTGGGTGGAAGGGAATCGATTCAGATTTTGTAGTAATTTCATCACTGATTCCGGATTGAAAGATAGATCTATTCAATGTTATCCAATGGTTTTGAATTGCGATTTATAAACTGTAGGAAGAGTTCGTAGTTTGAAGTGGATTAATAGACAAACAAATGTAAATTAGAAGTTCAATTTACTTTCATGGGGTAAGTCAGAGCGGACATTTGATGATCGTTGCCCCTCTTTTGGCCGATGAGAAATAATATATCTGAAATTTTACGAAAAATTACAATCCTTATTCATAAAATATTTATTATTATCATGTTTTTTTGGAGTCCATTACAAAATCAAGCTTATGCCATAGATCTTATCAGACATCATACACAAATTTTATCCATTGCAAAATTTGTGTATAATGTCTGATAAGATAGCATACTTTCAGCGATAATATAAGAGCATTACAGGAAAAAGATTTTTGAATTCTTCGCTGAATACATTTATGTATTTTTACTCAAGATATATGTCCCTTCAGATATGTCTTTACAATTTGGAACTTCTGGGATTCTCCTAGGAACATAATATCATTACAAATCTTCAATAAAAACTCTTCTCTTGAAATTCCTTACTGAATTCAATCTGGGATTCGAGGAAAAAGTCATCCAAATGTTCCTCATAAATTTTCCCTCCAGGATTCTTGAACACACTAAACCAGCTTGAATTCTTCCACAGTTTTTTGAACAATAACACTTTGTTCTAACGAAGAACCCGAAAAAAAAACATAATTATATGAATTCAAACTAATCATTTATATAAAGATAGTAAAAAGGCCTTACAGTGCTTCTAAGAACAACTTGTTGTTATTTGTTGAAATATTTAATAACAGAGATATTTCCACCAGCAACGCTTTCAACAATTTACTTGGATTCCTTCAATAATTACTCCAGAGATATGTACTTCAAGTAATATGTCTAAAATAGTTTTCAGCTATTACCTGCATGCATGTTTGGGATTTCCCCTGTACAATTATTCAAACTTCACTTCTTTGATTCTTCCAGGAGATGCATCAGGCATAACCGTAATCGCATGCTTCTAGGAGTATATGCAAATTCAAGTTTTTGCGAAAATTTAGTTATGTTCATGCACCCATTTCCAAATTTTCGAAACACTAATGTCCATGATTGTGGATGAAACAACCAAAGATTTGTTCCTCACGTGAGTTCTGCAAATGATATGAGAAAGGAAAATGTCATTTTTACTTATAAATGTATCACCAAATACGCTCCATTGTCTAAATTTAGCGAAATTAACTAATAACTATTAGAGTGCAGAATTTCGTAAAGAAATTTGCCATTTGCCGTTTTGCTGCACAGGCTGTAACTTACCAGTAGGCAACGGACAAGCATGCTTCAATGGCACAGCAAAGAAACATTCCTTTCGTAAAGTTACAATGGCTGAAGCGGGAATCGAAACCACACCCCATGACACGATGCGCTGATGACACTACCCGCACGGCCACAGTATGTAGTATGAAATGACATTTTCGATAATACCGAACATCGTTTACATGGGTGATCAATGTTACCCCACCTAAGGTAAACCGAAAAAATTGCTTAAATCAAAACTTTCAGAAAACCAAAATACAGTATACAGTTACAAGCAATAGGTACCATTCCTTATATTGTGTATATAGAATATGTAACATTTGCACTTTCAATGAAAACATTTTGGGAAATTAAAAAAAATCCAGATAATGTTGCTATATTTCAAAAAGTTCCTGCAAGTATTTCACCAGAGATTTTTTAGAGAATCTTGTTGTGGAATTTCTATTGAAGTTCTTCTAAGAACTCCCTAGTAAAATCCTCCAGGAATTCACAAAGTAATGTCAGGCATTTCCATTTATTCCCTCGTAAAATAATCAAGCTGTACTTATAGGAACATCTAATGGATTATCTCTAGGATAAAATTAAGAGAATTTCTCAGAATATTTTTTCTCAGAGTCTGCAAAAAGTTATGTCAGGTATTCTTGGACCTCAGAAAAATTCCTGGAATTTTCATTGAAGGAGTTTCTGGATGAAGTGCTAGACTAATTATTGTGTCAGTGAATCATCGATTTGTTTTCGGCGAGAATTAACGTACAAATAAATTGCCAGATTGTCCGGACGTTTCGGTCGTTTTACTGGCCTACGACCATCTTCTGCGGACTCTAAAATATATTTTTTAACATTTAGAACACATCAAAAGCATAAAATTAACACCTTACAATCTTCTAGCCGTTTGTTTACAGTTGGACGGCCAATGTACCGGTCGACTTCGCACTCGAATCGATACGCCTGAGGTGGGAAGAAATAGAAGAGCACACCAAGCTGGATGAGGAAAGTTTCACCGAGATGGTAAAGATTGTACTGGATTCTACCTATTTCCAGTACAAGGGGAAATTTTATAAGCAGAAATTTGGCATCCCGATGGGTTCGCCAATATCACCGGTGGTAGCAAACATCGTACTAGAGCGAATAGAGAAAGATGCGTTGGAGAAGCTGTGTACTCGGGGAATTGTACCTCGTTTCTTGAAGCGGTACGTGGATGATTGTTTGTTGTGTGCGCGAAAGGAGGAAGTGGAGGCAATTTTGAACGTATTCAATGGCTTCCATCAACGGCTGCAGTTCACTGTTGAATTAGAAGTAGAAGGAAAACTGAAATTTCTGGACATGATTCTGCGGCGCGAAGACAACACAATCACAACGGAGTGGTTCCCGAAAGATGCAGACGGTAGATATTTAGATTTTACCTCTGTTAGTCCTTTCATACACAAAAACAATACAATAATAGCACTAGTAGATAGAGCCTTAAAGTTAACTCATGCTAAGTATCGGGTAAACACGTTGAAAACGGTTAAACAAATTCTCACAGGAAACAACTACCCGTGTTTCCTTGTAGAAAAAGTTATTAGGGAAAGACTACACAAAATGTACAATACACTACAAGACAAGGAAAACGCTACGAACAATTTTATAACGATACCATATATTGAAGGACTAGGTGAAAAGCTATCTAGATATCTAAGACAACACGACTTTAAGGTGGCTTATAAACCAGTTGACAAAATTAAAGATGTACTATTTACAAAAACTAAAGACAAAATATCTAAAGACAAAAACATAAATGTAGTATATGAGATTCCTTGTGGTGCATGTGAAAAATCGTACGTTGGTGAAACAAGTCAATTTCTGTGTAAACGTCTAAGTCAACATAAGTATAATGTAAAAACAAAAAACATATCTGGTACAGGATTGTCACAACACACTATAGAAGAAGGACATATTTTCGACTTTGACAAGACAAAAATACTTGACCAAGTTACAAATAGCTACACTAGATTAATAACAGAAACTTTTCACATTATGATACGAGGCGATGATAATGTTGTAAACAAACAGAAAGACTCTGCCAATTTTAAGACGGCGTACAACTCTATTATAACTAAGCTTAAATCTATTACCAACACATGACCAGAAAATATTTGTATGTATGTTGTATGTAGAAATTTATGTATTATGATGTTTGTAAAAGTTATGGCCGTCCAACTGTAAACAAACGGCTAGAAGATTGTAAGGTGTTAATTTTATGTTTTTGATGTGTTCTAAATGTTAAAAAATATATTTTAGAGTCCGCAGAAGATGGTCGTAGGCCAGTAAAACGACCGAAACGTCCGGACAATCTGGCAATTTATTTGTACGTTAATTCTCGCCGAAAACAAATCGATGATTCACTGACACATCAAGTCGCGGCGATTGAACCATTGATATCATTAGACTAATTATTGCAGAACTTACTGATGGAACATCTAGAACCTAGATGGTCTTCTGACGCATTTCATTGAGAAGGGGTCCACAGTAATATTTTGGAGAGATATAATGGAAGATTGTATCCCGTTTGGCATAATGGTCGTTTGGCATAATGGCCGTTTGGCATAATGGCCGATTGGCATAATGGCCGTTTGGCATAATGATTAAAATAAATGTCGGCAAAAAAAGTTGGTAGGTTCTAAACAAACGTGGTGTTCGTTCAGAGATTTTCCAAGCTAAGAATTTCAAAAACTGTTGTGACATTAGAGAGCATTACAAACTCGTAATGGATCTCTACAACTCAGAATATAGAGTATCTTCGAGCTTGTTGCGATATACATATTTGAAAACAGTAAATTGGCAAAGAAAGTTCGCAGTTATTCATCAAGGGAACGCTCATAGAATATTTCGTTGCAGATCAAGCTATGTCCCAGTTTAGACGTAACACTCGATGAATATTACTTGATAAAATAATGGATTTTTTTTGTCAAATATCAAAAGCTCTAATTCAAAGTTCTATCAATGCAAATTCTCATATTGGATGTGTACCCCGTCTAGTATCGAGAGATGGGAAAATATGTGATTGAAATAATATTTTTTCCAGCAAATCTCGGAAGGAGATCACGCGTTTGCCCCAAAAAAATATATATGTTGAATATTGACAGGTTTTAAAGTAATTATCATTCTAACAACACATCTGGCAAGAATTGATAAAACAGCAAAATATAAAATGGTCATCATTTAGCTTTACTACATAAAAAAATTAAAACAGTATAAATACAAAGCACAGCCTATTTTTAAAAGAAGGCAAAATTTATAATTAAACCAATAGAAGAATGGACGCCAAAAATTATTGCAGCATAATTAAAACGAAAAGACATAAAGAAGGGGCCCAGATAGCCGTCGCGGTAAACGCTCAGCTATTCAGCATGACCATGCTGAGGGTCGTGGGTTCGAGTCCCACTGGTCGAGGATCTTTTCGTAAAGGAAATTTTCTCGATTCCCAGGGCATAGAGTATCATCGTAACTGCCACACGATATACACATGCAAAAATGGTCAATCGGCAAAGAAAGCTCTCAGTTAATAACTGTGGAAATGCTCATAAGAACACTAATCTGAGAAGCAGGCTTTGTCCCAGTTGGGACGTAACGCCAGAAAGAAGAAGAAGAACATAAAGAAGTGCGTTCAGAATCATCGAAGTGATTGTGCTACTTTTCCCCGAATGACTGGTTTCCCCGAAATGTGGTGACGAGAAAGAACGATTGAAAAAGGGGGGGGACAATTTTTGACCAAGACATGACAGGTATACTCCCGTCGAAAAATTTTTCCTAGGTCGATTGATTGTGTAGGTACTTATCTGGTGTTAGTATTTAAGGTAGAGAGATGCGACGATTTCTTCAGTGGATACGAGTAACTGACACTGAAGAAGACTGCAAGTGGTAGTCGAAATACGCGTATCTGTCAAAGATAAGCATTTAGGAGCGGAATTAAAAGGTACACGGTACTCCATCTACTTTTAAGTTTCTCTATTTGAGATTCTGCTCAGAGGATTCGAACATTCATTAAAAAGTCATTTTTTACGTTTTTTTCAGAAAAAAAACATTTAGATAGAATATCGGAAGATATAGTAGAAAAAAATCTTGTATAGTATTTCTTAAAAATATCCAGGAATTTGGGAATGTAATTTGAGATGGCATTTTGGTGGAATTCCCGAAGGAAATATTAGTGAAAGGAATCTTCAGACAAATGCTTAAGGGAAGGCTTTAAAAATCCTAATAAAAATCCTGGAAATGGATAATTCTTTTCAAAATTCTCGATTAATCTCATGAAAGTATTTCAAAAGCAATAGATTTGCAGGAAAAAATAAAGAACTTCTGGTCGCAGTACCAAGAAAAATATCTCCGAGAATTCCATGAAGAATCTTTCCAGGAGTTCTATGGTAAATTCCTGTCGGATTTTTGAAGAATTATTACAAAAACTGGAATAGTTCTGAAATATTCCTGGAACAAACAGTCCAAGAAAATGCTTAGCAAAGCTATACGAATCCCTTTTTTCATCCAGCAGTTACCAACCCTTTTGTTGGAAATTGGAATTGAATAATAGTTAAGCCTGGACTCGTAAATTAGTCAGTAAATTCAATAAATTCACGTTTATAATAAAGTATTGGGATGATTAAAAAATCGTTGTTGCTCCACACCACTTATTTGATTCTAGATTAAATTCTAGGCGTCATCCCAGAATTCGAGCGCATTTGGATAATTGTGCCTTTGAGAGTTATTACTGTGCTGATACTGAATTAAAAATCTTTAGCTAACATAATTCTAGACAAACATCGTTTGTCACAAATGTAAGAAAGTAATCTGAACAGGCATCACTGTATATATTTAAAGTTAAACATAGTTGGCCCAAGTAACCATCGTGATTAAACTTCAGCGAATGCATGCAGCTTTCCACGCTAGCTATTAAAGTGATTCGATTTTGACATTTCTTGCCTACAGATTTTATGGATTGCTCTTAGTAGGCAGTGATTTCAGATAACAACCAATAAAACTATTTCATCGTTTAATGTATTTGTTGGCCATGCAAATTGTCTACAACGAGAGGGGTGGTACGAGATGTTCATTGATTTGTTGTTGTCAAGGTCTACGCCGTGGTGGCTTTTTCCAACATTTGTGAGGCAAAAATTTATATTTTGGGGGTAGGTTACATACATTTTTTTTTAATTCTGACGGCATACGATTTAGTGAGAGCACCAAAATAACAAAGCAATAATTCAGAAAATGAATGCGATCAGGCAACTCCATGGCCGTTTTTCAGTGGCTTACTAGTTCTTCCTGTATGGACCTATGCAAGGTATCTAGAAGGGAGGTAGCCCAATGTGTCAGATTTCCCATTCCGCCATTTTGAAATGCCAAGTGACAGCTGGCGAGTTTTGGTTGTTTGGATATCAGATGCATGGCGTGACAAAGTAGGTATAGAATGTTTCTTCTACACCCACATCTGTGTGGTATACGCGGCAAAGTATCTGAATTTACTTCACTGTGTAATGCACTGATAGTAGAATGACTTAACTTACGAGATAAAGTTACAAGAATACAACCGTCATCGTCAGAAGGCGACATCGTGGCGCATCCTCTCTTTCATCGGTAGACCATCGGTGATGGGTGGCTCCCACCCGCTGCACTATTCGAAATTTCCACATTTACATGCATTACATGCAATTGTAAACCAATTTTTCAAATAATCTGCTTTTCTTAGACACAAAACACCGGAATACTACTTCTTCTTTCTGGCATTCCGTCCCCACTGGGACAGAGCCTGCTTCTCAGCTTAGTGTTCTTATGAGTTATTAACTGAGAGCTTACTGTGCCAATGACCATTTTTGCATGCATATATCGTGTGGCAGGTACGAAGATACTCTATGCCCTGGGAAGTCGAGAAAATTTCCAACCCGAAAAGATCCTCGACCGGTGGGATTCGAACCCACGACCCTCAGCTTGGTCTTGCTGAATAGCTGCGCGTTTTACCGCTACGGCTATCTGGGCCCCCTGGAATACTACATTAAAGACTAATATTTGATTCGCGACAAAATGCTGGAGAAAATTTTCACTTCAGTGTGTTTATGTTTGTTGGAATAAACATTCCCTAACAACCCCATAGAAACGGTTGAGTACACAAACCCGCCAGCTAGCCAACTCGCCAGCTGTAACTTCCGCCTTCCCCGCAGCTAACCACACCGCGCACCCACTGACTGCTAAGATCGGTAAACCTGTCATTATAATAATCTTGGACCTATGCACGTTCACTATGTGACGTTTTAGCGGTACCGTGTTATTTATGTGTTCATGGAAATCGGTGAATTTGGCACCGCTCAAAAGTCAAATAAGTGAACTCGTGCATCGGTCCATAAGCTTGAGTGAAAAAAATTGCACATATATAATCTGTGAAATCATGTAATCATGAAATCATGTATTTCAACCTTTTAACTTCATAACACTCTTTGTATAACCAGCAACGATCCAAACGATCAACTCTGCTAAATAAATGTGTTTCAACATAAAACTATCGGAGTATTAGTATAAAATAGGAAACTCGATATCCATTTCCAAAACCATTCAACCTAAAAAGCTCATTTAGATTCCACCATAAAAATTATAGTGTAGGCAAGAAATGTCAGGTAGGGGTGATTCAAAGTTTATACCAAGCCAGCGTAAAAAGCTGGATATAAACGGTGTGCATGATTGACCCCTCGCAGTTACGAGAACAGCTGTTCTTACACAGCTCTCATTACTATAACAAATAATAAAGACACCGGCTGCGTCCGAATGCTGACGTGTTACTTGTTTTAATGAAGCCGATAAACCCTCTGTACTACCTTAAGAAAACACTGGCAGTTTGGATATGGGAAAGGGTTATTTTAGGGATTCGTCTTGGTAAATGATAGAAAAGTAAATTGAAATGAACGTATGACCGTGAACATAGATGACCGATACTTTTTTTTGCGAGCCGAACACAATTTCCGGATTTCGTTGCTGGCTCCACATGTAACAAAATAAAGGAATGAAACCCTACTTCTTCAAATAATGCATATAATCGGTGTATATAAACAACTACAGAAAAACTAAACATAACATATACTTTGCAATTAGATTAAATATATAAATTGATGTGAAATTTGCGAAAAACTCGATGAGAATCGAACTCACGACTTCCTGTTCACTAAATAGGGCGCGTTACCCCTAGATCACGAGAGGGCTGATGGATGCAGAAGTTAACCTGAATTCGATTTCAGCTCAACAATCACGTGGTCCTCTTTCGCAAAGCGGACCCCTTTCTTAAGAATTACCTAGATGCCCACCCAAACACATCACTTTCTATTGTACATATATGCAATGCTAGCCGAGAGCTGTGTATATAAAGCTAACATTAAAATATAACCACAATTTAAGTTAATTTAAAGTGGCAAAAGGACCTACAAATGCGATGTTATTCTTTAAACTATAACCTTTATATTGTCATTGACAGAAAGCTTGGCTACGCCTTTGCTCCATAATGATAAGGTCTTATTTGCAAGAGTTAGACAAACTTTGCTATCATTCTTTCTTAATCAATTCAGGTCAACATAACTTTTCCACTAGCTCTAATCAAACAACGCAACGTAACGCTAGCAGTTTTACGAACTTCCTGAGGTGCTAAAACACACACTAAACCACAAACCTGCATAATTTGTTAATTTATACTTGGGCAACACGCCATGTTATTCATCATCAAACGGAATGCACCTTCCAGGTAGCCGGCAAGGGCAAACCAAGAAATTGTAACACGCAAATCAAATCAAACCCAGTGCTTCCTGTCTTGGTTGGCAATCCCAAGTCCCAACCACTGACTTGTTGGTGAGGATTTGGTAATCAGGTGAAGAGTGGTGCGAAGAGTTTCATTTACACTTGCAGTTGGCAACGCTTGTAGTCCGGTATCCTCGACGTAATCAGAAAAGCATTCCACTACTGGGTAGTGCTTAGCCGTAAGCATCAAGTGCTGCAATACTAGGGCCGTTCAAATTATAAAGATGTTTGAAAATCCAACCTTGCACCTGGCATATCTTATTTAAAATTCTTAAGATAAAAATATTGTACCGCTAAATTTTCAGCATTTTCGGCGAAAATTTGAATGTGGCCAAAGGGAGCTCTATATAAACTACTACTGATTAAATGTTCCAAAAATGTTAGTACTACAGTCGACTCTCCACATCTCGATGTTCCATAACTCAATATCTCTCCCTATGTCGATAATTTCTTAGGTCCCTTCATTCTGCATACAATTTCTCTCTCCGCATCTCGATATCCTCCTTATCTCAATATCTCCGTATTTCGATGTGTTCCTCGTAAATTTTCCCTTCCATATTTTTTCTGTATGTCGATATGACCTAATTTTTGGGGTTTAAACACGGGAACGTGCAATGAACCAAATTTTTATTGCTGGAAACCAGCAAAATTTTGCTATTTTTTTTTGTGCTGTAAATTCAGCAATCGATCCACACACTTAAAAACGACATCGCTGTTCGGTAAATTATTTTACGGTCTTTGATCAGTAAATCATAAAAAGTACTGAGATTCCAGCTTCTCTTAATAAAAGTACTGGTTTTTCGGTAACATTTTTCATTATTTACAGAATACAGTAAACTCTGGTGCTGAAAGCACCGTAAAATTACAGATTGCCGAAAAGTCAGTAGAATGTTAGTACTGACTTATCAGCATCGAATGAATTGTACCGAGTTTTCGTTAAACTGCAACGAAAACAATTACCTAACCACGTTTGTTATCTGCCAGCAGAAAATGCTTTTTTAGTAAGAAGCTCCTGCTACAGAATGTCTATCCATGATTTTTTTGTCAATATTTCCATCCTGCCTTGTCGCTGCTCATGGTAAGTATTGGAATATCTTTCGACGGACCAGAATTGTAACGGTCAGCCGTTGCGCATCGAAACCCGCACAGCATTGATCGAACTAGCTGGAGCTTAGATATCACCTCTGTTCTTGCAAAGATTAGTTACCTTTCCGTGGTATGTCCATATTGAACACAACACTAACAGGTCATTCCAGCAGTCATTCCAACCCTTCATTTCAAACTTCCGAAAGACCGCTCCGATTCTGGTGGAAAGATATTTGATATTCGTCATAGATTTTAGTTCTATTCACGGTGACCCAAATTGTTAGAGCCTAAATCGGACTGCATTATTAGGTGAACTTCCAACAGGCCAGACGCCGTAAACACGGTGTTTGGGATGCGTTTCAATTGAACACCAGACTCCAACCACGAGCAGTCGACAGAGGCGAAAAATGAAAATACACTGATAGAAAAGGCACGGTAACGCTGACTGTATCGAGGGTCAAATTAAAACCGCTTTACCACTTGATTTTTGCAGAACATGTACCGTACTTAGAACGACAAAACGGTGGTTATGATTACTATGTTCTGACAGCAAAGCGACATAGTAATACATACTATCTTCATGGTTGCAACGAGAATAAAAAGTAATAGCCATTTGTTGTCAGATTTTGGTTGAAAACATTGAAATCTAATGATGTCATTTCGTTACCATTATATTTATTTGCGTAATATTCGTATTAAAGTTTACAATTAGCTAGCGTTGATCATTTAACAACATCGAAATTATTATAAATAGTCATGAATTTGACAGAGGGTCCTCAATAACAATCAAACCTATCTGACTATACCTGGACCATCCGGAACTTCCCCGCTTGGTTTCGTCCTCCTGTGATTAAAACAGCATTCGCGCGCTGGTAGCTCGTCAAACCCCCGTAGTGGCATCGTAAGCTTGATATTTGGATGCTTCCGTAAGGACATATCAGCATCCGGCAGTACCTTTTCGCAGGAGTTGATGATTGCGGCGTCTGAACTTATCTCAAAATGTTCCTCAAAACTCCACGTACCTTCCTTCACTTAATGGTTTTTCTGAAAAAAGTGAATGCTTGAGCAATTTTGAATGAGATTTCAAAACAGATGATAAAAACTTACTGCAACTGCGGCTCTTTGAAGAACAAATTCCAAGATGTCAGCTTCCATGTTAGGTTTTTTTGCGAAAACATTAACGATAAATAAATATCTCTTAGGATTGCGTAGCCAACTATATTACTTTGATGAATAGTTAAAGCTACCATCAAAACATGGTGTCAATAATTGAAACATGGTAAACATAACAAAGCATATTGGTAGCTATACCATATTCAGAAATGGTAAAATCAAACACACTACCATAGTTAGAAATACCACAGTATTATTTTCAGTGTAGAGTGGAAATCAATAAAATTATGATCAGATTGGGGATATCCTGAAGGGATTGGGCCGTTAAAAAAACTGGAAAAATCAGCGAACTAAAGTAAACAGAAAAAAACTTTACCGAAAAAGACAGCAAAGTATTGGACAATTTTTCACTGACCTCATCGGTACTTTTTTGACAGCTGAACATTTTCTAGTTTGCGGAGTTTTCGGTACCCATAAAAAATTACCGACTTAACTCTGCTGTTCAAAAACCCAGTAAAATGTTACCGACTTCGGTAATAAAATCTTAGTGTGGCAGCAATACAAAATTTGCTGGTTCTTTCAACAAATCAAATTTTCATCAAGGTGACAGCTGCATTGCTGACCATCCAGCAATATAGCTTTGAATGTGCTGATTAATCAGTACTTGATTATTTGTTATTCTAGTGGGTGCTACTTTTCAGCAATTTTGGGTTGCCAGCACCTGGCTGGTGTAAAATTTAGGTATTGTTCATTTCATTATCATTTTTATTGAAATAACATAAAATGCAATTGCGTAACAAGCCATAATGATTTAATTAACAAAATCAAACATTAACACCATGTTTCTGCGCCATTGTAGAAAGGGTTAGGACCTATAGGTAGAGGCAAAGTACCGTCTACCGTTCCGGTATTGTTGCTATCCTAGAAATAAACACTTAAGTAATTCTACAATACTTTTATTTTATTATTTTAGTGAATATTTTACATACCAAATACGATACTCCAAAGGATGTTGAAAAGGTGCTGGTTGGTTAAATTTTCTTTTAAACTTCATGCCAGTTAGACCCATGAAACGAACAGGACAGTTTTTCTCGTTTAGCTCTAAGTTTATCGGTTGACAAGTAAAACTGTTTGCTGGTTTTCAGCAAATAAAACAATTGCTGATGAAAGTTCAGTAATTATGTTTGCTGGTTTACGGCAAAATTTCAAATCGATTGCTGGTCATCAATCATCTGTCATTTGAATTACTGAAAATCAGCAATCCCGATGGTATTGACAAGTATCCAGCAAGTTAGATTGCTGAATTCCAGTAAACAATTTCATAAGTGCTGAATATCAGTAAAATTGTGTATTGCTGAATTGGTTTCAGCAAACGAAATTGCTGGAAGATAAATCGAAAATTTGGTGTGTAATTTTTGGGGTTTTAACACGGGAACGTGCAATGACGTATGTTTATTATTTTCTTGGTAACGGAGTGTTTTCAATCTAGTATTCATTAAAAAAATTGTTCTTTTTCTCGATCTCTCCCTATCTCGATGGTCACTTCGATATCGACATGCGGAGAGGTGACTGTACAATATAAAAACCAATTTATCATCTCAAAGTGAAAACTCATTCTTCAAAACATAATAATCAGAATTCCTAAATAGAGGAACACAATCTTACGAAGAGAAATAAGATGTTCATCCATTTGCTCTTATTTGGCTCCAAGTGAATTTATTTGGCTGAAAATTTAACGGAGCTTTATATCCACCATAAAACTTGTTAAATAAGATATGCGAGATTGAATTCTTGAACTTAGTTTTGAAGTTTGTTCCACCCTACCACAATACGCGCAAGAGAAAGCATTGCAATGGCGAGACCGAAGCAAAGTCCCGACAGGAGGTCAACCAATAGCGTGGGTATTATCGCGTGGCAAAATGGAAATGGATCGTTTCCGGGGGGTAATAAATGCTATGGTTTAGTTCTTGACATCGAGATTGGTGACGTTTTCGATGTTGTTAAGTGAGGTAGGACATGGACGTGGTTTAGATGCAACGAATAATATGATTTAACTTTTAATCCATTTAAGCTTGTTCTGTAGTATTTTCAAGCTTGTCAATCTAGCTTTCCAGTATTCTCAAGCTAATTACATGTGAAATTCATGATAATCAGTTCCCGGAAGGATTCTCATTGAACTCAAAAAAAGCTAAAATCTTTTGACTCACTTCATCAATTCTCAAAATTTCATCAGTTTTGTGTAAGGCATTGACTGCACCTGCACCTGCATGAATTTGGATATCAGAGGCCACTCCGGGGCTGGAAATGTAGTATAACCTACCAAAAATAAATAGCAAATTTTCACGGAATTTGGTTTCCCACCAGATCGGTTTTTCGTGGAATGGCCTGTAAATGAAAACAGTCAGTATTTGAAATATCAAATGATCAGCAAATTGGAACTTGTAAAGTTGGGACGCATAAGAGTCAGTGGCGCAACCAAGGGGGGGTTTTGGGGGTCAAAACCCCCCCCAGAGCAGATATTTTTTATAATAAATTTTAAATATATTTTTGAAACTCAACACCAAAGTCCACAAACACTGGACCAGTAAGTTGTATTGACAATTATGTTGTTTTGAGTTGTGGATCTCTAATTTAAAGACTTTTGAAGGAGTTAAAAACGTAGTTTACTAGCTTTTTCTGATAAATTAGCCACAGATTTTCGAAGAGAAGTTTGTATCAAACAAACATGCAAATATGTTTGTATATCTATACCGTTCAAAAAGCTGTTTGATGCAAAATTCGATGCTTTGAAAAATCTTTTAATTGGCTCAGCATTTGGAAAAATTTCAAGATCTCCAGATAGCACGTGAATTTCCGGAGAAGCAATTCTTTAGTTTTAAGTATATGATTACAAATAAAAACCCTAGGAAAGATTATGGAAGATGGTGATTCCATTGCTAAGCTGAAAATTCGTCTACAATATGGAAATGCTTCAATATCTACAATGCTGATTTGCCCTCGACAAACTGCTAATGACAGTCGCAATGCTTATTACTGCGACTTGTACTTGAAAGATTCTGATAGTTGAAAAGTGTGTATAAAATGGGATTTCGGATGGACGGAGAAACTCGATTAAAAATCCAGATATTACTTACATAATCTTGTAATTCGCGGTTGGTAATAAAAGAACAAAGTAAACACATTTGACATTAGCAAAATACAGCCAAGTCGTTATAAAAGTATGCATACAGTATTGGGTATTCATACAGGCCTGGTTGCCAGAGGTTGATCCTTTACAGTGTATGTGCGCGCATCCATATGTAGCTTGGATAAACTTTCGAACAAACTACGCGATATGTAATACGCATTTTGGAAAACTTCACCAGGTACAAAAGATTTCCTTTGAATAGAGTTGTAAATTTATATATAAATGTATGCCCAGAATGGAAGAGAAAAGCTTAAGTTTGCATGTGGTGTTATGTCCGAGACTGCTTGAAAGGTACGAGGGGGGGGGGGGGGGGGTTCAAAAATAAATAAGGAACAAAAAAATAAAAATAGAAAAAAAGTTATTTTTTCGAATTTTTATTTTGAACGATAGTTGTTCAACTTTTTTCAATCGTCCTCTGGACCTTTATTTTACCTGTGTTTTACTTCGAAAATTAAAAAATCCCAACTGATGCCAAAAAATTGATGAATCTTTTTTTTTTCTCCCCTTCAAAATTTTCGGAGTTTTGAAGGGGGGGGGGGGTGACATAAAAGAAAATTAATATTTGTATCAGCCTAATTTTAAATTATTCAGCCCGAAAGTTTTTACACCCGCTTTATTTTACCAAAAACCCATAATCTTCAGCTTCACAAAACCCCCCCTAGAGCCAAATCCTGGTTGCGCTACTGATAAGAGTCATTTTGAGTTGTGTTCAGTAGCTCCGACATTTGGTTCTGGAACACAAATTGATATTTTTAGGAAAAAAAAATATTGTGTGGCAAAATATGCAAATTTCAAGGATACTCTCATTATGAGAAATATAATAAACAACTGTTCCGTAAAGGTAAATCTATCGGAAGCTGAATAAGAGCATTTATAATACGGTTAAACATCATTCCAGAACTCAGGTTCAGTAACGGATTTCCACTTTTTAATCAATGCTTTATTTTACACTGGGAGGAAAATAATTAAACGATGTTAATATGGGATAATCTTGAAAGCATTATAATGAGAATCCCGAAGGAAGTTTATGAAAATCCTGAATGAATTCTGATATGCATCTAATGCAATCGCTGGAGACTTCTGATACGTCCCCTGATAAGAATCCGAAAGATTTCTGATGAAAATCCTGGTTGGATTATGATGAGAGTCTAGGAAATACGTTTATGAGAAACCTGGAAGAATCTTTAAGAGTGCTAAGCAATGTTTCTGATGAGAATCATAGAAAATTTGGATAATAACCTTGCAAAAAATTAATGCGAGTTCAGGAAGGATTATGATAAAAATCCTTGAAGAATTCTGATGAGAATCCAAGAAGTATTCTGATGAGAATCCAGGAAGGATTCTAATCAGAATACGGGTTGGATTTCGACTAGATTCCTGGAAGGATTTCGATTTGTATCCTCGAAGAATTCCAATGCGAATTCTTGACGGATTTGAGTAAGAATCCTGGAAGAATTTTGTTGCAAATATTGAAAGGATTTTGATGAGAATTCCGTATATTCTCTGATAAGTTTCTTGGAAGGATTCTGTTGAGAAGCCTGAAAAATTGTTTGGAGAATCCTACAAGCATTCTGTGGAGAATCTGAAGAAAATCTTGAAAGAAGTTTGATTAGAATTCTGAAAGGAGTATTCTGAAGAGATATGTGGATGGTTGAGATGGGAATCCTGGAACAATTCTGATCAATCAACTGATGTGGATGAAATTCTGAAAGGATTCTGATGGGAATCGTGAGAGGATTCTGAGGAGAGCTTTGAAAGAGTTCTGATGAGGATCCTGGGAAGATTTCTGATGCTAATCTTACAAAGATTCTGATAAGTATCTCGAGGATATTCTTATGGCAATCCAAAGAGGATTCTGATTATAATCCTGGAAAAATTTTGACGAGAATCCTTGAATTTCTCCATCGTATTCAAAGCAAATTTTTGAGGAATTCTAATGAAAAAATTGAAACGAGTCCGTGAATTGTGAGAGTATGGTGATAAAATATTTGAGGGCATTTTTAAGAAAATCCTTCAAACATTCTGAAGAATCCCAGGAGGATTCATATTTGAATCTTAAGATTTTGATGCAACTTCAAAGACAAAATTCTGGAGAGAACGTTGAGAGTATTTTGATGAGAATCCTGCGAGGAAGTTGATGTGAATCCTGAAAAAACTCTTAGGTGAATCCTGCGATGATGCTGATGAGAGTTCTGCGATAATTCTGATTAGAATCATCAACAGATACTGATGACAATTCTGCAAAAAATCTTCTGTGAATTTCGCGAGGAATCCAATGAGAATCCTGAGTGAATGCTGATGAGAACTGAGTGAGGATTCTGAGAGAGGATAGGATTATAGGATTCTCATCCTTCCTTCTACGAGCTTAAACAGAATCAAAATAAAAAAACAGTTATGGTTACTTTGCTACTTAACCTGAGTTTCAGTACAATGATCAAATATATCCGATAGTTTGCCTTCACGAAACAATTGGATTTTATATTTCTCGTCATAAACATTTTCTTAAAGTCTTCATCTATGTTCCAATTAATTGAACTGGACTTAAAATGGTTACCTGTATTCGAAATAGTCACAAAAGCTTCTGATGGTTATCTTTTTTGATACATACTATATGCATATACTTTCACATAAATACATTCTAAATATATTGAAATTTTACTAAAAAGCACTGGTGGAATAGGAGGTGTACACTACATTTCCAACCATGTATCCGAATTAGCCATCGGTATCAATGTGGATGCATTCAGAGGTGCGTTAATATTTTGAACATTGATCAATGGGGTTTTAAAATGTTTAATGAAATCTTGTTTTTATTTTATAACGCAAAAGAACATGTTACTGTAACTAATTTAGCATTTTTTCCGCTCAGATAAAGACAATATTATATCTAAACTTTACTTTGAAAACCGGGTCCATAAATGAACCTTGACACTTTTGATTATGTTTGACATTCGCTTAGTCGACAAAAAACAAAGGGGTTTTAGTTTTAACACTGGGGTTGTTCCTATCTGACATTTCAGAAAGGAACATGAAAAACAAAATACACCCAAAAGTTGAGTTTAAGCCAAAAGGTATGACAAAATCTAAAAAAAACATGAAAAAATGTTTTTTGGACTTAAACAAACGAAAAAACATTAAAAAAAATTAGTAAACATATGTTTTTGGCCTAAATTTAAGCGTTTAGCACTAAAATTGGGACTGTGGCTTAGGACCCTATTGAGTCAAAAGATATGAGCAAAAGTGTGCAATAGTGTGGGACAAAATTTAGATTCTCGCTCCAGTCCACTTTTTGGATTGCATTTAGGTCCCATACCAACTGTGCGAAATTTCAGCTCGATCGGAGAAACTATATTTTAGCGCCAGTCGTTCAAAGATTGTATGGGATTTACTATAGGAAAACCATGGGGCAAGACACTTGATCTGGTATTAAAATATTAATATGTATTAATAATATTACAATTGATATTAAAGATATTATCTAGTGTGCTGGGAGTTTCCTCTCGATTAAGTTTTCGAAACATATGTGTAGATACGATAAATTCGAATCTTATGTGGAGCTCATGGTAGAGCTAGTTCAGGTTTGTAGTTTGATCTAGTATATGAGGCGTGGTTGTACGAATTATGAAGTGCAACACTTCTGAGCCGATTTCACACTTAGATGCTGGAATATAAAATTTTCGGGCGAAACTGCAAAATACCCGTATAAATGATACAGTTGTTCCACATCAAGCGATGCCTGTTTCATAGGGGCAAGCAGCCTCAGATCGTTTTCGATTTGGGAAACATTAGTTTCTTGGATTTCTCCAGGAGCACCGCATGAATATCCTTGAAGATCAAGGATGTTCATAATATGTTTTAGCAACAGACCGACCGCTGCTTGGATTCGCTCCCAGGAAAGTGAATGATCCTACAACATTATAAATAATATATGTATTGCATTAAGATTTGACGCTTGCCCCTGCGGGGGCCGGCGATGAGGGCAGGATCAAACATGTCGCGCATTGGTCGAGTAAAGTGAAAAAGTGCCGCGTTCGATTAGTTCTTTCTGATCTTTCGACGTTGACACTTGCTCCTGGGAAGTGCGTCAAGAAAGCCCGAGCAGTCGTCAGTTGTTTTCCCTCTCGGGTCGCGCGCCTATTTTCTCTGAGTGCTTTTATATTGCCGAGCCAACGAGTAAAGCTGAAAGTGGATTGTTACTGCTCAAGGATGACGGATCAATTGGTGAGCTCGTTTCATGCTACTAATTGAGTGATTCCAAGCAACAGCACCAAAATTTGGTAAATTTTTTAATTTATTTTTTTCTATTGAGCTGAAACTTTGCACAGTTTTCCAGTTCCATCTAAATCGTCATTTTCCGATATCAAATCTTCAAGTTGAGTCACGACTAACTTTTCAAAAGGGTGTATGTGAAAATGGTTCAAAAATATTCAAAAAGCTGCACAGCAAAAACGGTTCGTTCGATTGTTAGACAACTAAAGAAACAAAGTTAGACAACTAAATAAAGATTCCAAAAAAATACACACAGTAAAAAAAAATTTTTTTTGCATTAAAAAACATAATTTTTGACACAAAAACTCATATATCTCAAAACCCTATCGGAATACCAACGTAATTTTTTGAGGGAAAACGGTCCATTATATTAGCTATCTACCATAAAAATTTGGTGATGGTAAACCAATAAACAAAAAAGTTATGACATTTCAAACATGTCACAATTTTCACATTTAGTAGAAAAAATTTTTTTTTCGGTGTAAATTATTACGGGAACCGCAGTTTGTGGCTGATTTTATTGTTAAGGGCCTTGCGTGAATTAAACAAGTCGTTTTCATGTATTCATTAGTATTATGTATATTATATGTATAAATATTATGTATATGTATAAATATTATATGTATATGTATATATGTATAAATTAAAATGAATTAACAGATTACACGAAAATAGTTTTTTTTTTACCAGGATATTTTTTTTAGAATATGATCGATGAGTTTCTAAATGTTATATATAAACTTTAAAAGTTTTGGATTTGGGTATGCGTTATGAGATCATGAAAACATTTTATTAATACTTATTTATTTATTTATTTATTGTTATTCGATTTTTTTACAATATCGAACACTTTTGCATCATTAT
Organism: Aedes aegypti; assembly: GCF_002204515.2. Taxonomy (NCBI): domain Eukaryota; kingdom Metazoa; phylum Arthropoda; class Insecta; order Diptera; family Culicidae; genus Aedes; species Aedes aegypti. Next base: position 26,698,856 of record NC_035108.1, on the reverse strand, counting down.
CAGTACAGTTCGAGTATAGTTTTGCTTTAATTTTATTTTCTGACAATGGAATGAAACAGTGAAATTTTTGGGTTCCTTGGATCGTTTTCGCGTTATTATATTGCTCGCTGAGCTCTGAGGCATCAGCAATTAAATCGTACTCTGCAGTAGTAGTAAAACAAAATGATAATTTTGTTAAATCTTCTTCTTTTCTGCGATTCGCCCAATCAAATAGTTCTTTTGCAGTTTTAATTGGATGCTCACGTTCTTTGGCTAAACTTGCTCTTGTGGCCATGCGCTTTATGGTTCCTCCAATAGCATCACAAGGACCTTTGCCATGTGACGTAGCAAAGAAATGCCATTCTGCATCAATTCCGTACTTTGATTTAAATTGACATAGGCTCGAAAAATTCTTACGGTTTTTGTACTGCGATGCTGCCCTATCAGACATGAAATATATCTTTCTGATTTCTTTATCCTTATCAACGCGTAAAAAGTTAATCATTTTGGCAATGAACAAATTTACAGAACTGAGTCGTGTCTTAAATCTTCGGAAATTACAATAAAACTAAAATGTTCAATTTGCGTACTTCCATTGAAATAAATAACGAATGGATGAATTGTAGCTTGTTGTACGTTCCAGTGATGGGACTGCACTTCATCTTGCAATACAAAGCTATAGTTTTCAGAAAAATCACAAATGACTTAAAATTCACCATCTTGTAATGTATTTTTCGTATTTTTTAAAAAGCGGGATTGCTCTGTTAAAGTCGTGAGGAATTAAACTTTCTAATTTCAAGCAAAAAAATGACACAAACTCATCTACAGGTTTTACAATAGTTTCTAGGTCACACCTATCCGTGGTCACCCATTGCTCAAATGATAACTGATCAATATAATTTTCTTCAAACTCAGCGAATAAAGTATTTTCCAATGATGCAGAATCTGGACAATCCGAACAAGATCGTAGATAGCAATTTGATGTTGTATTTTCACACAAAAGACTACCAGTTAACATTTTAATATCCTTTGATAAATTGATTCTTTTCAAACTATGTAAGATTAGGTTAATATTTTCGTGTGTTGTGCACACACAAACATTATGTGTTCCTGAATTGGATACAAGCTTGCATTGCCTTGGACGAAGGCTTGCAATTGAGGAAAAACCTACCTTAATATTTTCGTTAATTTCCTTGAAGCGTGTATACGCTTCTTTCAAAGTAGTCATCATTAATCGTTTTTGGATTGCTTGACGCTTTCCATCTTTTTTTTACAGATACATAATCTTTTTGGCCAGGCATAGCTCTACTTACTTCATCGTCTTCAAAATATTGAATTATTTTTTTCTTTTGTCTCATCTGTTAATGAAGTACTCGACCTAGCATTTTTGGTTGCAAGACAGTTATTTTTTAATTGTTTTGCCTCTTTTGCTGTATTTCTATTGGTTTTGAACTCATCAATGGCGTTTTGAATAGACCACGAGCTTGGCAGCATCGACAAAATCAATAATTTTTCTTTCCTTGTCGTGGCTAGATTCGAGAACCTTTCCTTCATATTCATAATTACCTCATCGTAGTCTGTATTTTCCACATCCTCAGGTCCTAATTTGAAGAGGTTTCTTCGTACAGCTTCGTTGATTTCACGGTATTTTTTCTCGGGATAATTGACGTAACCCATCTTCGTCCATTTAATCGGAGTCACTTTTATTCCAGCTATCCCTTCGTTGAAGCGTTCGATGTTGACCTTCTGGATGCACTCATCTTCTGATTGATTTGTTGAAACAGATGTCGCTGATGGTACCGTGGCAAGACTATTTGCACTTGGTGCTTCTGGTAACTCCTCAGTTGTTGTCGGTGCATCTAGTAATTCCTCAGTTGTTGTTGTTTTCGAACTTCCTGCAACCTGATCCACCGATGATGTACAGATTGCCCGTTTGTCAACGTTTAAACGGCAGGACGTACAAATGCGTAAATTTGTATTCAATGTAGACGTTGGAGCATAACCAGCCGCTTTCAGTTTATCTATGGTGCTTTCGGTGAGATTTCGTAGCTCTTTCGAACACTTTTTTTCTGCAAACGGCCTGCAACAGTTGAGAAAGCGACTACTCACGTTGCTCGTTAGATTTTAATAAACAAAATCACTTTTAAGTTTTTACTGACTAGTTTGGTGTCGTTTGCTTGACTGAAGAAAAAATTTACAATTAAATCTTTTATAACCATAGTGGTAGTATATTTTTAGCTTTTTCGTGAGTATGTTCATGGTATGTACCTATCATGTTTTTGATGTTGTTGAAGTTACTCGCTTTCTCCCAAATATGATTAACAAAGTCTATTCTCTACCAAGGCGGGTCTATACCCAGGTGTAATCAGATTTTAACTTTGTGGAGAAAACCAGCGCCGAGAAAAACGACCTGCTTTACGTATACTAGATCACCTGGGTATAGACCCGCCTTGTTCTCTACGAGGTAAACTTTTTGCAGGTAAACTAGTCGTATACCTGTATAGAAAACTTTGTTTGTAGCTTTTGTCTTCAATATTAGATTTCTTATAGGTTTTTTTTTATCAAAAGGTTTCAACACTATTGAGAGAATTTTTCTTCAGTTACGTACAATAAAAAATATGACACTATCAAGACTTTAGATCACAACACTGGATCGCGTCTAACTTTCTAATAGATGCTATAATAGTTATGAATAATTAAATAAAATATCATGAAAACAACTTGTTAACCTCATGTGGTACCCTTAACAAAAAATTCAGCAACAAACTGCGGTCCTAAAAAAAATTAACAATGAAAAAAAAAATTTCACTAAGTGTCAAATTTGTGAAATATTTGAAATGTCATAACTTTTTTGTTTATTGGCTTACCATCACCAAATTTTTATGGTAGATAGCTAATATAATGGACCGTTTTCCTTTAAAAAATTACGTTGGTATTCCGATAGGGTTTTGAGATATTTGAGTTTTTGTGACAAAAATGATGTTTTTTAATGCAAAAAATTTTTTTTTTACTGTGTGTATTTTTTTGGAATCTTTATTTAGTTGTCTAACTTTGTTTCTTTAGTTGTCTAACAATCGAACGAACCGTTTTTGCTGTGCAGCTTTTTGAATACTTTTGAACCATTTTCACATACACCCTTTTGAAAAGTTATTCGTGACTCAACTTGAAGATTTGATATCGGAAAATGACGATTTAGATGGAACTGAAAAACTGTGCAAAGTTTCAGATATTTTTGAAATGGTCGATCAGAATCGACTTGCATGCCTCCGTGGAATCCCTCTATTTCTAATCTATAAAATATGTATGACTGCGCCTTTAATCGTTACAACGGTGAGACGTAAATATGATTTTAAAACAAATCATGAAAGGTTCGTCACTGTGAGTATCGACATAAACTCTGATTCATAAATTATTTATGTCTATTATTTTTTCAAAACACCTTTTTCTTTTTACCTCTATTTTTGTAATTCAAAAAAACTTTGAATGGTTCGACACTACGAGTGTAGACTTGCAAAAGGTTCACTTCATTCAACAAACTCTGAAAGGTTCGTCACGTCAAGTGTCGGCATAATTTTTCTCTACATAGATATTGTTCATATCAAATGAAAATGTTATATTTACATATTAGCATGTTTATATCTCACCAATAATTATTTATCATGGTCTAATCGCTTATCAAAGTGAATCCTGTGACCCAACGATCCTCCCATTAACAAACATCCCTCTCAGTAACCTTTGTGGAGATGCAGAGGCAAACACGGTCTCCGAATAGCAAAAGTTACACAGTAACATTCCTTCCCCCAATCCCACCTGACTGCAAGGACGTGGCCGGCGCCGTTATTGACCATGTATAAATAGAGGCACTGAATTATGCACACTGAATCTTGCCAATCCCAGCCGATCTTCTAGTTGATTCTTTGTGCATTTTCACTGACTTCGGTCAATCACGGAATAGCAACCATTGATATGTGTAGTCAGTCTAAGCTAAGCTAAGCTTAGCTAAGCTAAGTCAACTTTTATCCCTCAGTTTTTATCTTTACTTACTCTAGAATTTATCGTTTAGGCGGGGAAATAATAATATATAAAATTTGAGGCATTTTGCTCTGGTGGTCTTCTTGCCCCATACGAGTGACACTCTTGCCCCGTGCCTCGTTTAAAAACCTCATAAGAAGGGACATTTTTAAAAATCTCAAATCATCATGTGTTTCTTATATTTTTGAAATCTATCGATAACATCATTTAGAACAAGAGGTGAGCTTCTTCAAAAATTGTGCTAATCAACCATGATTTGAACCTATATATCTTAAGGTTTCCTTCTTGCCCTCAGCCCTCCTTATCACTAAAACCAGGTAGCCAATACTCTAAATCGCCCCAGATTCTAAAAATAATAAATTTTATGGAAAAATTGGTGCAAACATATCTAGCAACAACAAAGAAGAAGAAGAAGTCACAATTTGAATATTTTTGGGGATAAAATATAATGCAGACATTACCTGGGTCAATTGAGTTAACGCGAAAAAGACTTAAAACTAACTAAACCAACTTGAATACTCCTTGCATACAAAATATTCACTTTGTTACAATATTACTCCTATACAACAGGGTGGCGTCCATGCCCAACACTGGCGTCGAGGAGGAATACTACCGCCTAAGGCACTTCTCCATCACCGGCAAGGGCGTGGTTAATCGAGGCGATTCGCTGAAAAGTCGCCGCAGTAAATCGAACAACAGTGTTGCCAGTTCCAATTCCAGGTAAGTAACAGTGAAGTATAATCGAGCAGAAGGGAAGTACTGACTATCAAATCGTGATGTTGGTTTGATATCCAAAAGAGATAAAAGTTCTGAAGATAATATCTAAACTTTGTTCCTGGTACTTCTGAACAGTAAATTTGATATTGGCAGATCCAATGAATTAACGGGGCCCAGATAGCCGTAGCGGTAAACGCGCAGCTATTCAGCATGACCATGCTGAGGGTCGTGGGTTCGAATCCCACTGGTCGAGGATCTTTTCGTAAAGGAAATTTTCTCGATTCCCAGGGCATAGAGTATCTTCGTACCTGCCACACGGTATACACATGCAAAAATGGTCAATCGGCAAAGAAAGCTCTCAGTTAATAACTGTGGAAGTGCTCATAAGAACACTAATCTGAGAAGCAGGCTTTGTCCCAGATGGGACGTAACGCCAGTAAGAAGAAGATCCAATGAATACCTCGCTGATATTGATTACATCTTACAAAAGCTAAATATAATATGTAATTGATATTCCAGATATAAATTATAGATATTACTTCCAGATCTTTTATATACTATATCTCTCAAGTTAGTATCACTTTGATTGCGTAGTATGTAGCACTGCTTTCAAGTTCCATTTTAAGGACAATACTAAGTTATGGAGAACAGTGTAATACAATAACTCATTATACTTGAGCAGGCCTAAATTTGTTGGCATTAACTTTTTTTAAACCACACTCAATGCCAAGAATAAATAATAGCAGCTTACGACAAAAATAATCCTCTAATTCATTCCAGTCTAAATGAGACAACAAAAAACGATACACAACCACCCAATTGTCTATTCCCGCGAGGGAGGATCTTGTCATCAGCAAACTTTTTCTCATTCGTTTCATTTTTTGTGCCTGATGACTCGAGCCTCGAGGGATAAAACAAAGACGACATAACAAAACATCCTTGCTGTTGCTTAGTGGATTATTATTGTCGTTTGTGCTGGGCAAATAGACCAAGGTGCGACGCCTGGGACAACAGTGTAATGATTCATAAAAGTTGAAATTACTGTGGGATTATTATTAAATTATGCTTTTCAACGACGGACGAATGGAAGTTCTGGCAGCCGTTAAACCAAGGAATGCGATTTAGTTGTTTAATTTCTTTTTATAACGACATTGATGCCACTTAGCTGGCTTGATGTAAAGTGTTGATGCACAGCAAGTTACAGTCACCGCCGAAACAAAGTGCCCATGTGCTTGTAATCAGGAAAATTGACGTAAATCTTTTGCAAAAACGAGATTTTTTCGATAAAACGGTTGTGCTTATTCTTAAATAAAGTTTTGATTATATTAAATCGTGCTTGCGTGATCTAATTATTTGTTTCGTATTCAAAATCATTATCAATTAGGTTCAAATTTAAGACAATACAAAAATGTTGGTCGGTTTTCCAAAATTTTTGAAAGATGAGTTTGTTTAATGATTTGTCATTCTATGCAAACATTGCTCTCCAAAATAAACTTCTTATAATACACCAGCTTGATTGATCCACGATTTCTACATTTTTCGACAATTTGCGTGATAACAAGTGGCAAGTTGGCACTTTATTTTGGCGATGACTGTACATTGGTTCCATTTTTTGAACGTCATCACTGGAAGCCTACCGAGAACTGATGGACTCAATTGAATTAGAAGTTGAAATTGTTTAAATCTACGAAGCACTCACTCCCGTCCAGTTGCGTGAGATGAGAACCGCCGGTCGGGTGGTGCATGGCTATAAACATTTCAAAAATTCTGACATGCAAATTCTGCTTCTTTCAGCACCGAGCACTTGACGGCCGTCGGAGCAGGTTCCGCCCGGACATCAGCCACGTGCAGCCTGGCATCCAGCAGGGAAAGTAGTACCTCCAATCCAGCGGCCGGTCCGTACAAGTGAGTATCCATCGCCACAGTGTTTTGATTGGCCGAAATTGGGAACTTAATTCTGTAGCTCCATTAAACGTGATTTATAGAAATGTTGTTGGAATATTTTCTAAAATTATAGCGATAAATGTCAACTACCGAAAAACTAAACATTACATACACTTTGCATTTGGATTAAATGGACAAATTGATGTAAAGTTTGCGATAAAGGTACACGTCTTCTCGGTGAGAATTGAACTCACGACTCCCTGTTCTCTAGATAGGGCCCTTTACCCCTACGCCAGGAGAGGACTCATGGCCGCAGAAGTGAATTCGATTTCAGCTCAATTGCAAAGTGAATGTAATGTTTAGTTTTTCGGTAGTTCCAATCCAACTTCCAATCGGCTGGTTAGCCGTAAACCACGAAGCATAATTAATTAAAACAAGGTGAATGTCAGTTTGCAACTTTGTCACAGGTTGTGCTGTAAAATGGATATTTTTGAAATGACGTTCTTCATATATGGTGTCTCTGTAGATAATTTAAATATAAATCTCTTTACAAAAAAACACGAATTGTGTACATAGCTACATTTCCAAAATACGGAGGTATTTAATGAACGATCCCTAGTTTTTCTCAAATATTTTGAAAATGCAAAATAGGCAAAGTTGCGAACTAACATCTACCGCCATTACATGCACTATATATTTAGACAATTTTCGTCCCATGACACCATTCAAAAATAGAGGTACTGAATTAAGTTCACGACTTAAGCCAATCGAAATACTGTGGCATCGCCCGCAAAGTCAGTCCTTCAAATCTACTCAACTCTGTTTCTCTTTCTCATTCTTCCGGATCGATGACCCATTTCCCGCACCGTCATCAACTGAAATAACAACGCGGACTTCGCTTCCGGTATGACACCAATGTTCGGTGCTTCCAACTGTCCAAAACAACGCAGAGTTCTGATGCTAGGTGGAGCTGCCGTCGGAAAGAGCTCATTAGTGTCACAGTTTATGACGTCCGAGTACCTGCATGCGTACGACACCAGCATAGGTGAGTCCGGATCCAGATTTGTGTGTTTGATGTTCGCTACGAATGCTCTTATTGGCGTTGTTTTATCGTTTTTGTTATCGTCAAAATAGTCCTTGTGCGTCGTCGTTCGAATCCCACCTCACCGTGTTGTACTTTGTCAAGAACTTCTTTACCACCCAGTCATTTCCTCTTGGTTATTATTATTGACTGTTTTCTGAAAACCTATCGAACTCTGTAACTGACATGTGAATGATGGAAATTTCACATTGAAGTTTTTGACATAACTCACATTTTCGTTTTCATTTCATATTAAACGAACCAGAAACCTAAGAAGCCTAAAGTTATACCAATAACTTGAAAACTTAATTTATTCACAACACATTGGAAGCAAATGTTGCCCTTTTATTGTTAAGGCTGACGAGTGAAAGCATACCACAGTAGGAATAAGTTATAATACCAAGTCGATTTTGTTGCACACGTATTAAGTCATATCCTTGGCTCACCAAAACGTTAAAGTATGAAAACAAAATGTACAGAAAGAGAATGTTTTTGTGAAAATTCAGTATAACTTTCTTTGCAATAATCTGTGTAATTGTATGTTTTGAATTTTTTTTAGAAACAGTCCAAAATAGTCTTGCTAAATGTAATGCTAAGCAACAATAATACATATAGGGTTCGGTACCAATGGTTGGTTAGGGGCTCAGATAGCCGTAGCGGTAAACGCGCAGCTATTCAGCATGACCATGCTGAGGGTCGTGGGTTCGAATCCCACCGGTCGAGGATTCTTTCGGATTGGAAATTTTCTCGACTTCCCAGGGCAAAGAGTATCTTCGTACCTGCCACACGATATACACATGCAAAAATGGTCATTGGCATAGTAAGCTCTCAGTGAATAACTGTGGAAGTGCTCATATGAACACTAATCTGAGAAGCAGGCTTTGTTCCAGTTGGGACGTAACGCCAGAAAGAAGAAGAAGACCAATGGTTGTAATGTACCAGTAGATTGGACTATGGAATAAAACGTACTTTTTTCGATAAAAACGACATGTGCTATTTTTGGTGGAGAGATCGCCTCTAGTTTAGTCGATTTGTAAAATTTCAGCTTTTTATCTTATCGAAAAGTCATGTAAATAATTAGGTTTACATAAAAATTGGCTACCTTGCACCAATAGTAGCCGTCGTGTTCCAGTAATGGATCAACGGTTGGAAGCAGTTTTTAAAATGGATGTATAAAAATGAAGAAAAGCCCTAGAGATGATCGTTATGCTTCATTCGAAAAATATTAATTGCTGTTCCGAGGGAAAAATGTTAAACCTATGTAAAAATTTACCATTTTGTTTAAAATTCCTTGTATCATTCCCGAACGTCTACTACTGGAGCACTAGCGCAACTACTGGAACATGTGTACCAATAGTGGCTCAAGCGATTTTATGTTAAAAAATAGTTTTATCACTCTTTTTATATTTTTCCCATATAGTAGAGGTTGAAATCTTTCTGTTGACGCCAAAAGATCTCTGGTAGGGCTTTTCGTTTTTTTTGTTATGATTTTTAGATAGCTTAGGTAGTCCACTAATGGCACCAGCACCCTATATTTTCAAACGAGCAATGATTTTTAGCTTTTAGTTGTCAGTATTTTTTTTTTGCTTTTCGGCTTCATGAGGTTAGAACTTTACATTGATCTTACACCTTAATTCAACCAATCCAACATCTAAAACCTCATCTTGTTCTACAGTTCTGCTAAAAATCTATTTCAAACCGAATGGGGGAGGCAAACTAGTTTCCTGATTTAAATCTCCTTTTAAATTTCATAAAGATTCGTACTATTTAAAACAAAATCACGAAGATTCATACATAAAATTTTGAAAATTTATCGAAGTTGGAACGCGTAAGATGTGAGAGAATTTTGCACAATTACCTACGTTGAAAATCCAACATTGTCAGGAGTGTCGCGTAAATTCTCCAATTTCAAAATTTCGAATCAATAATTTTACCGTGCAAAACGTAAGTACATTTGTAGTTCACTGTCAAAATTGTATGCCGATTGCTCATATGGAAAAAAGGTAAAGCATGCCAAATTTGAGCATTTTTTATGAAAAAACGGCTTTCACTACTCTAATTCTGAACACAACTGTACCAAGTAAGTTCAAAAAAGTTTTTGCAGATAAATTCACTAGCAAGTGGATAATTTGGCAAGCTATTTGCGGTTATATAAGAAAAACAACTGGTTTCTATCACTGGAATAAAAGAATAGACAAGTTAACAAAGAAAAGTGTCCTTAGAATAAAAATTTCCTATTTATTGCATCGAACAAAGGTCCCGTGAGGTTCTGACCCGACTAAGTCAGTGGCCATTACAGTCCTGATATCATAGAATGGCATGGTATGATATATCTGTGGTTATTAGCACAATAACGTCGATTTTAGAGGAAAAGTATCTGTTCATCTGTTGCCCCGGTATGACCTAGAGCGGCTCAAGCAACCGGATGTCGCAGCGGCATACGCGCAGCAACTCGAGGCTGCATTACCGGAAGAGGGTGAGCTGGACGAAGCCCCTCTTGAGGACTGCTGGAGAACAGTAAAAGCAGCCATCAACGATGCAGCTGAGAGCAACGTCGGGTACGTAGGACGGAGTCGACGGAACGATTGGTTCGACGAGGAATGCCAGGAGGTTTTGAAGGAGAAGAATGCAGCGCGGGCGGTCATGCTGCAGCAAGGGACCCGGCAGAACGTGGAACGCTATAAACGGAAACGGCAACAGCAAACCCGCCTCTTTCGGGAGAAAAAACGCCGCCTGGAGGAGACGGAGTGCGAGGAGATGGAACAGCTGTGCCGGTCTCAGGAAACGCGTAGGTTCTATCAGAAGCTCAACGTATCCCGCAACGGCTTCGTGCCGCGAGCCGAGATGTGCAGGGATAAGGATGGGAGCATTCTGACGGACGAGCGTGAGGTGATCGAAAGGTGGAAGCAGCACTTCGACGAGCATCTGAATGGTGCTGAGAGCACAGGCAATGAAGGACGGGACAACGGACGAAAATGCCTTCGTCAGTACTGCGGAAGATGGAAACCAACCAGCCCCCACTTTGAGGGAGGTTAAGGATGCCATTCACCAGCTCAAGAACAATAAAGCTGCTGGTAAGGATGGTATCGGAGCTGAACTCCGGAAAGGCTGGCCATTTGTCTGCACCGGCTGATAGGCACAATCTGGGAAACAGAACAGCTACCGGAGGAGTGGAAGGAAGGGGTAATCTGCCCCATCTACAAGAAAGGCGACAAGTTAGACTGTGAAAACTTTCGAGCGATCACCATTCTAAATGCGGCCTACAAAGTATTATCCCAGATCATCTTCCGTCGTTTGTCACCCGTAGTAAACGAGTTCGTGGGAAGTTATCAAGCCGGCTTCGTCAGTGTTATCTGTGTAGATGTTAACTAAATAAATGAATGTATCTGTTCACGCCAAACGTGAACTAATGAGTAGATGAAAAAAACGAATTTAGTACTATACCATTTAATTCCACTAGAGTTTGTATCCTCTGACAGATACGCATATTTCGACCTCAACTGTAAGGCCGTCTTCAGTGTCGTGTACTACGACACTGAAGACGGCCTTACAGTTGAGGTCGAAATACGCGTATCTGTCATAGGATACAAACTCTAGTGGAATTAAATGGTATAGTACTAAATTCGGTTTTTTCATCTACTTATAGGTATTCTACTTAACAGCTCGAAGATCTATTATCATGTGAACTAATGTTTCAACGTATAGTATCAGTCCACTAAATTCTTCATATGGTCGGCGTTAAGTCAGAGTGGACCAAGAGACATTTTTCATATTTTGAGAAAAATGGGATTAAAGTCTAACTAACAATCTTTGTTCAATATTTCTTCACATCTTTGTTTTACTTCAAACAATATAATGTGACTTGATAATCATAGAAAACATATAATTCTAACCTCTAATAGAACGATTTTTTGAAGGACTAAGTGAACTTGGTCCACTCCGACTACTAAAGGCTAAACAATACCGTTTAGTGATTTGCTTCACTCTGACTGTTCAATTTCTTGGAAAATTACAATAATTTAACGATTGCGTGATCAAAAGGAGTTCATATCTTTAAGATAAACATATTATCAACATCCATCGAGATCAGTATCGCAAATTTGTCAAGAATCCATTTCTTGAATTTCAAAATCAGTGACATTACGAGAGCTTGAAAACTAAAATTTGGTTAGGTCAAGGCGTTGAAGTCCATATTTACATAATCAACTATTCGTTCAATCAGAGTGGACCAAGTGAACAGTTTAAGTACAGTCTAAATAATACAGGTTCAATAAGCGGGTTGTAGGATATTTCATCCAGACACCATATGACTACCAATGACTTCTATCGGATTCTAACGTCTTGAAAAAATGCAAAAACACAGAGTAACGGACATGAAATTTTGGCGTGCCTCTAGGATCATGTTATGTGTCCGTAGTAGATTTGGGGTTGCTTGAATCTGATGCCGCCCTCAGAAATGTTCCAGCACGTCACAATGTTTAGCTACAGGTCGCCAACGTTGTATAAAACACTGGTTTTTTACTTGAAATATGATAAAGTATGATTTATCAAACTTTTTTTTGTGATTTTATACACCAAGCATGCAAAACAAGTACCGTAAAACGGGGTAACTTTGATAGTTTTTTCGAAGAAAACTTGAATATTTATACATGCTGTTTCAAAGAATTATAGTTTATATTTTTAAAACAAGTACTGGCATCCTAGCTAACGATATCAATTGATAGATTGCCAAAAGATTTATTTTGAATGGATGTATAATTTTTCATTTGTTCGAAAGTCGGGTTTCTGTTTTGGGGTAACTTTGATAGTGGAGTATACATCGAACAACATTTAATGAATAACGTAACATTTGTAGGGCATTGCATACGTTTAGGCGTTTAACGTTGTATGAAAATTTCTGACTTAGATTACAAAAATGTTCCGAGTTTGTGAAAATGTTTTTCGCTAAGAGATTTGAGACCATATTCAAGTTCTATGATAACTAGGCTGTCAAAGATAAGTGATCAATTATTCAAAACTACATCAAATAGTGATCGTAGAACAGATTGTTTGGAAGCCTTTCGGAAATGCTAAAATCGTGTCAATTTTTAAAATTCGTATATAAAGCCTAAAATGCTCTCGATTCAAATGAAAACAGCTCTAACATGAAGTGTCATACTAATATTCTTTAGTTTTGCATTCATTTCGCTTAACCGATTAACAGAAATTATGATATTTGGTGTAGTATGTGGTGGGTAACGCACTATCAAAGTTACCCGCATTATCAAAGATACCCCGTTTTACGGTAAGTAAGTAAGTATGCAAAATAGGAATTGAACTTTTTTTGTTGAAATTGCACGATTGAATTTATTGAATTGAAAATTCTTCGTTTCTCTTATATGGCAAAATGTAATAGTTTTCTAAATCATCAAAAAATAACTTTTAAGCATAGAAAGTGTTATAAACTTTATTGATAAGTACTGTTATACACATTTTTTTTCCGAAAGCCCAAGAAAACGAGTTCAGTTTGCGCGTCGCTGGAATGATTTTTTTTTCTCGGGCAGTGTTTTGGAAAGCCCAAGCAAGACAATTCGTTTTCGGGTCGCCGGGAGTTTGCTTTTCGTTTCGCGCGTTTTACTGGGCAGTGCTTCGAAAAGCTCAAGTAAGACGGTTCGTTTTCGGGACGCCGAGAAGTTTTGCTATTCGCGCTGTGTGAGTGCGAAAATATATTCGTGTTCAGTCGAGGACGGATTACCAACTGTTTTCATGCTTATGATAACACATTTTTTCAAGAAAACATTACTTTTACGTAATATTCAAACAAACATTGTGTGGTTCGTCATTACAAGTGTCGACATCAAGATACATATACATCGAGACAAAAATGCACAGTAATACTCATATGTAATTTTCAAACAAACTATGTATAGTTCGTCACTATAAGTGTCGGCATATTTCCTTTTTCATGTAATTAAAAATATATACATATATTTTTCTGTTTTCGCCATTAATAAAAAAATCTTTTAAATGGTTCGACACTGCAGATGTTGACGTATTTTTTAAATTTTCTACCAAAAACTTCTCGAGGCAAAAAAACAAAACTAGCTTTAAGTATAAATCGTATTTTCCCCCTTGTCCATGGATCGCATCACCGACCAAAGGTGACTCCCAGATCTTTTCCTCCCTCACTAATAAACACCCTTCCCGTGGTGATTGTGGAGATTCAGAGGTATTCTCGTTCTCTAAAAGCAATAATCATTACACCCTAACATTTCTTCCCCATCCCAACTGACTGTAAGGACTTGACCGACGCCGTTATTGATCAATAATATTATATCTGCTAAAATTGCACTTCGAGAGTAAGCGGAAACTCTCATCTTTTACTCATTTGGATCCTAGTGCAATTCTTACCAGTTCCGATCAATTACAAAGTACCAACCATTGACATGTACAGCCAGTCCATGCTATGCTATGCTAAATATTGCCGTACACATTTTTTTGTGTTTATTGTAGAGGTTTTAAATTATTGAATTCATTCGTCTCTTAGTGTCTTACACATAAAGTTTGAATTTTGTGGCAATTTAAGCAAATAAATTGCCCATACAAGCTGGAAAACTTGCATACAAGTTGGCTGAAATAGCCAAATTTTGCATTTTCAACAGCCAATAGCTCAAAAACTAGACGTGCTGATATGTTTGAAAACGGCAATGTATTCAGCAACCCCTTTATTTAGTTTGGGGCTAGAGACAAAAACGTGTTCTGCAGTGTAATCAATCAGTTTATTGTTTTTGTCACTTGGTCCACTCTGTCTGCACGGAAATTGTTGCAACTTCTGATCAACTATTCAAATATCATAAATAGACAGAAATCGAAATCAAATGCATCCAATTAAATATTATGTATGAAATTCTATGGATGAATGTAAAGATTCGATGCCGAAAAATATGGAAAAAAAACTTGGAATGTTTCTTGTATTCTACTTTTATAAATTTTCATTGATCACTCAAAGTAAATTTTTAATAAATCTCTGTCATAAAATCTAATCAAAGTGAAATAGAGCTAGGAAAATTTTACATCTAATGACAGAATAATCTCATGGTTTGTACTCTAACTCTAACTTAACGCCGACCATATATCCAACAGACTAGAACATTTTGGGCAATAACCAAGCGTTAATCTAAAAAAATTATCGAAATAATAGAAACACTATCTGGTTTAGACATTTTCTTGGAAGAATGGCAAATAAGGTAGTAAATGGGTTGTCCAGCCATTTGGCCGAATGCCGTTTGGTCGAACTCCGAACTAAAAAATAATTAGATTGTTACAACGCTCACGTGTAGGATTCATGTGTGCCGATCAGCTTTTTAGTATGTAGATTTCCATGATGTTACCGAACGTCATGTTTGTCACTATAGAATTCCTAGAGAAAGATGAAACCGACTTCTTAAATTAGGATGAACCTTTGAATTCCCACATGGCGTCGAGACTGTTAGCTGATGGTTGATTCTTTCTTGGGTTATCAACTTTGTGCTGAAGTTGATCTTCAATGATTTCATCAGAACATTTTTATTTTTTTTAAACAATGGCTATTCTTTCGTGTTTCACTGGTTTCATAACTATTGACAAATATACGCTTATATTTCAATTGGATATTTTACATTCTTCGAGTTATTGGAAGCTCTTTGTAGTTATACTGATGTAACCATTACTTATACAACACTTAAGTTGAGTAACACTTGAACTATTGGTCACGTTTTCATGAAAGATTTTTCCTTTTTTTACCATAGGCTGTTCTTTTTAAACTGAGTTTTCTCAATATTATTGACATTGAAGTTTATAATGCGTTCATATAGAGTCTTATTCAAATCATTAGTTTTGTCGTTTAAAATTTGATAACATTTTCATCCGAGATTTTTCCTTCTTTCTTGAAAAGGGTATTCTTTAAATTCATGCTCTTTCAGCACTGATTATTTTTCCAGTTTATACTGAAGAGCTAGTAACATATTTATATAGAAATGATAATTTGTCCTTCTTTAAAAAGCTGTACTGTGCATGATATTACTTACTTTTAAAAATTGGCTTATTATTCATAGGCACTATCCACTTATCTGTACGAAGTGGCCAGTAGTAATGTTAACTTAGACAGGGATGAAATTCTCCTGGAAGACTCACAATTGCACTCTGCTACATATCTTGTGTTTCACATTTCCACTAGTGTAAATTTTCCGCCAAATGGCGTTCGGACAAATGACCTGGAACCATAAATGTTTCTGTGCAAACATGTATGAGTTGAAATCGGCAAAAAGCTCGCAAACTGTACTGAAAAGCTGACAATTATTTTCCCTTGAAGCTTAATAAAAATGCATCAAAATGATATGCTACGATTTTTTCTTTCTTTGAAAAATCATTTATTGTGTGCATTTTGAGTAGAACAGACTTTAAAAATTGCCCTGAAATAACTACTGTTACATGTGTATGTCAGTATAAAGAGCAATATATTTTGTGCCCAATACAATCGTTGTCATCATGACTTCAACCTTTGAGAAGAATATGCGCATGATAATTTGACCACAAAAGAGCTATGCCTGAATGAGCCCATGCTATGCCTGACGGTATTACATAATTGCTTACCAAATAGTTTTATAATACGTACACTTTGAAATAAGTTTTTTTTTTATTTTGCGCAGGATACTGCCGTGATCATACTTGTCGTTGCAAAATGTCATTCATTTGTATATCAACACGGGAACAAATCCATTTTCAAAATCTGGGATCTGAGTCATGATTGTAGGAATAAGGTGTGTTTTTATGTTATGAAAGTACACTATGAATAAAATTCTCGAAATCATGAATTATATCATCGTAACACACAACGTGCGTTACGATTTTTTTTTCGTTGACAGCAAATCTAAAATAAAATCATGAATAATCGCCCTAAGAATCATGAAATGATATCCATAAAACGAAAATCGACTGGCTTGTGCCCGAGAAAATGCGAGCAGGTTGGAAGTCGGCCATTTTGTGGATCCCTTCTACTTTTACCACTTATGTGTCTGTTCGGTCGAATCCGGTCCGCTGAATTAAATACGCGAACACTGCCTAGTACACAACACTAGCACTTCGCGAAATCTATATATATATATATATATATATATATATATATATATATATATATATATATATATATATATATATATATATATATATATATATATATATATATATATATATATATATATATATATATATATATAAAAAAAACAATATTTAGTTTTAATTTAAACTAGTGGTCCCGGTAAACTTCGTCTTGCCATCAAGTAGGCTGTTGAAAACCGCTACGAATCGTCTCATACAAAATGACAGTTCCGTTCACTCTCGTTTTTCCGACTTTCCCGGTGAATATCCTGGAACTTTCATACACACAAACACGTCGGAACCCTTGACGAACAAAATGGAGAAAATATCATCAAAATCCGCTGACCCGTTCGTAAGCCATTTCGTGACATACAAACACCATTCCATTTTTATTTATATAGATTAATAATCCAGAAATTTCACACTTTTCAATTCTTACGAACAACATTGAAAAGTTCGATCGCCACTGACGCAGAAAATTTTCAAACTGGTTCTAACTGACAAAACTGACAAATAAGCGTAACGCCCAGAGTATTTATGATTATTACACTGCGCAACACGATTTTGTCTCAAGCACCAAAATACCGTTATTAACCCCTCTACCGGCAGCTTCATTTTTCCCGCAAAATTCAAATTCAAATCGTTATAACTTTTTTGTTTTTCAATATTTTTGCACCATTTTCTCACAAGTTCTCAAACAACTCTTCTAGTTTAGGAATCCGTGTCGATATTCATTATTGGTGATCTGGTTTTAAAGATATTCCGATGATCCTTGGGGGACCGACATTTTCCATATAAAATGTTTTTGGTGGCCATTTTGGTTTTGATCAATTTATCAAAAAATTAAAATATGGGATGTATAATGTCAGGTAATAAGGAGCATCTCTGAAAAAATCATACAAATCGGTTCAGTATTCTTGGAGATATCTGAAAATTATGATATGATGTCTTTTGATGTTTTTAAGATCTTCATTTGGCCAGCGTGGTTCCAGAAACCTAAATGGTCATTACTTAAAGACTTAAATTGCTTCATTTTTTCACAACATACTCTCATTAATGTATTGTTCCGAAGAGTGAATATCCGAATACGATTACATTTCTGTAGCCTGAGAAATTAACGGGGGGTTCTAGTTACGGGTAGGTCCCCCAAGGAATTTCTGAATATCTTCAAAACCAGATGACCAATAATCAATATCGACGCAGATCCTTAAACTAGAAGAGGTTTTTGAGAGCTTGTGAAAAAATGATGCAAAAATATTGAAAAACAAAAAAGTTATAACGATTTGAATTTGAATTTTTGGGAAAAAATGAAGCTGCCGGTAGAGGGGTTAACTAAATTAATGGATACTGAAGCCATTGCCGTTTCAAAAATATCATAGTTTTTGAGATATTGACTGTGGAAAATGCTAAATTTGACTACTTCAGCCAACTTACATGCAAGTTTGTCAGCTTGGATGGCAATTTATTTGCTCAATTTGCCACAGAAGTCAAACTTCATGTGTATAACAATTATTATTAACAAAGTTCATAATACTTTCGATGCTCAAAAGTTATTTTTTGATGGTGTCAAAAATTATTGTGTTATGCCATGTAAGAAAAAGGAAGAGTTTTGTATGGAAACAGCAAGCATGTTGGAAAAATCGATTTTATCTAAATTTAATCGTGCAATTTCAACCAAATTAAAGTTAATGGCATCTATTGCATGCTTGATGGATTAGATCACAAAAAAGTTTTATAAGAACGGCATCAGATACAGCAACCCCAAATTTACTAGAGACACGTAATTTGATCCTTGAGACACGCAAAAATGTAATTTTTGTTTTGTTGTGATATTCATGGAAACGTTTGTTTTTGTTCATGATATTTTATGTTTTCGTCATGATATCATGAATTAGATTCATGGTTTTATGAGATATTTTTTTCATGATAACGGGAACAGATTTTTTTCGTGTAGGTGTATATAAGTAGTGAAGAAGAAAAATGAAAAAATTAGATAGCGATAAAAATATGATAACAAGTCTCTCTGTCTGTCTAGTCTTACGTATCTAATAAACCTATTTCATTCAGTGGTTTCAGTGCGTCCTTGCTAGAGTTTTAATTCACTATTTTTTTATCAACAGATGTAGTATTCCATTGGTTATAAGCTTTATTTTTAACAATTGAACAATACTTCGACTGGCTTGGTCTTTTCCTTATTGAGTTTATTTACTTTGAACAAAAAATGAGCAATTAAATGAAAAGAATCAAAAAGCACAATAGAAGAATGAAGCGTGAGACCGATTTTCCTCGATCGAAAGATGTATGCGTGTAGCTGCTTGCAACATCATTCTTCTCACCAGACTACCCAGGCAATCAGATAATTTATAGTTCTTACTGAAATATCCTTTATCAATTTTCTACCACATCGCTCGCATCCACAATCCACAGCAAAGAGGCCAACTTGTCTGTTCACTGCATCTAACTTGAAACCGCAACCGTTATTGGGCTTCTGCACCTGCAATCGATTATTAATCACTTGTAATTACCGATATCAAACAATACATGATTTGCACTCAATTGCAAGTGGGAGGTAATTCCACTTCCTTCGGGGCAGCCGGGCTACTCAATCAAACGGCGATGATTAATGTTTAAAGGCCAACCAACCTCCTCAGTACTCACAGCATGTGCACAATTGAATGAAACGAAGATGCAGCACAAAATTATATCTCGAAATGAGCATTACAAGAAAGTCCAGATCATAGTCACGATTTCAGAGCTTAAGATTGATGGGTACTTACAGGAAGAGCACATGCGATTTGCAATTAATTACAGGTCAAATACCACTTCGACTCATATTTTGAACATCTGAGAGTTGTAGTGACTTGCAAAATTGAATTGTAATCTACTTTAAGCGTGAATAAAATCATGGTTTATAATTTCAATACAATTTTCGTGGATAAATATTAGAATGCGCTTGGAAAAGGATAACCATCAATCAAACAATTCATTTAAGAATTAAATATTGTTCAAGAAAAAATTGAAAACAAGTTCTACAATATTGAAAATATTCCAAACAAAAATCAAAAATAGCACTAAGAATTTCATAAATAACAATAAGTTTTCACCTTTTTTATTAACAAATTATTAATCATAACTGTTTTTGATTCTATTCGGAATCAGGTGTAATGGAAACGATTTACCGAAAAAAATATGATGACGTGGCTTAGGGATGTTCATAAAACACGACAACCAAATTTTGATTATGTCAAGGGCGTTTCTCTCTCTGAAAATTGTTTACTGTTAACGAATGATTCTTTACCAGTAAATGGACAGAAAGTGGTATTTTACAGTTCTCAACAAATAAACGGTAGGCGAAATAACCAGATGCGTTCAATATGTCAACCGCAAGGTAATTAATTACGTAAATAAACATTTTTCATACCGTCGAGAAAATTAAATTTGCAAAACAATAATTTCGCAACCGTGAATTCCCTACGAAATGCCGCAGGGTGCGAAACGTAATTTTCCGCGTGATTGGTAAACATCGATGGCGGATCGGAACTCGATTGGAATCTCTATATATGTCGATACGCTTCTCCTCCTCTCCAATGATGGTTATGGGTTGCACACATCCAATTGAGCTACAAAGTTGGTAATTACTTTTCAAACATTTTCATCAGACCACCGAAACTAGCTGTGCAACGGGTAACATTTCTTCGGTGGAAATCATGGCTCAGCTACAAACTTGCTGGAAACTGGAGCAGAACTAATGTGAAATGTTTCTGTTGCACGCTTACAGAGCGAATGAATGGTTTGCTCAAAACGTTTAGTATACTCAGCTTCGAGGAAACATCGATTTTCTGCATTTGAGTTAAGCACTTTCTACTTATTAGTCATGGTCGATAACTATGAATTGAAATGTTTATGCTTCTCGATCCTTGTAAGAGTGAAATGGACAATCTTGAACAGCACAGACTCTTCGATTCAATTGAGGAAACAAACAGTGACGCCAATTGTATTCAGCATGTTTTTAATTTTCTGGATTCAGGCAAAAATTATTCCAGAAGAATCATGGTTTTCTTCAGAGGTCGGGCCTGCTGTACTGGTTAGAACATACATATATCTTTCACGTTGAGAATCTGGGATCGGGTTATGTCCCCGAAATATTGACTTTGGTCAATGGGCAATAGTGACGATCTCTTTCGGAAAGGAAGTAGAGCCGTTGCTTAAGGAGGCAGAATCCGTCATCAGTTTAAGAATTTTCAAAAGGAGGGTTTTCGTTAAAAATCATGAAAGTTCACATCAAAAAAAGTTACAGTATTCTATTCACTAACCGAAACACGGTGAACACATTTTAATAGAACGAATTTCAGTTTTGAGCGATGAAATGACTCTACCGCGTTTAGCCCTTTGATGTTTCGAAGATCGCGAAATATCTTACAGAAGAAAAAAACAAGTCTTTGTTTATTTTAAACCGCAGCGTCTTTCGGAACATTGCAAAAATCTACTGAATTCTTCCTTCCTGGAATTCTATAAATTCAATTACATTTCCACTTAGGTTTGCATAAGAGGATCAACAGGAGGAAACCTTCTACTTAATTTTTCCATAATTTTGTACCGGAATTTTCTCAGAAATGTTCCTGAATCCCACAAATAGCTTTTATCATTTTTTTCCAGAAATGTATTGGGGCTTGAAAAAATAAATATTGAGAGAATTCCACCAGAAATTATACAATACTTGTTTCTAGGAATTCCAACAAGTACTATTATATGTACTCTACCGAAAATTTTTCTTTGTATTTTTTAGAATAATCCCCACCAATTACACTAGATTCCTTCACAAATGTCATAAAAAACGATTTCCTGAAGATAAATTTGAAAAAATCCCTTAGAATTTATTCTTAAAGGAAATCTCTAATTTCATTAAACCTATTTTTCAGTATGATATGATATCAGTGTGTAGAATATTCAGCCGTGGAGAGTCGACTGTATTACATTGTTACAAGCGATTGTATGCAATTTTTCATCCGTGCATTAATTCTGAGAAACACGTTTACGATGTAACACGTGCAACAAAGCTGCATCCCCCATCCAACCGTGTGCCATTGCGTAGGAACCAACAGTGATGCCCGTTATTTATCGTTCCGGTGTCCAGCATGACAGGCTTTCAGCATGATCCGTAACCCAAACCCAAACCAACATCGTTCGTGGGTTAAAGGGTACTAACGACCCATCAGCAGTGGATGCTCTTTGATGCTGCAGGGAGATTGCGATACACCTGCACTATTTCTGCATGAAACCATTTTATGCCATGGAAACGATGCGCTGGCCATGGTGGGTGCTAACACCTACTTACTTCTGCTGCACCTACGTGCGGTTTTGGGGTTGGGCATTAGCCAAACCAGCAGGCACTCAGTAGCTAAAAGATGAGATATGACATTCGCTCGACGCAGCGCAGAATGTGCTGAAGTGCATGGATGCCGCTCGGCAGTGCCGAATTTGGGTTTTGGGGGCCCTGGGTGCGATCTCTTGTAGAGGGAAATATTAAATACAATTTCAAGCCAAAAATTGGCGTATTATACTTGAATTTTGAATGGAACATTCGATTAATATATTTATTTAAAATTAATCTTTATTCAGTCAGAAAGCACGAATTGCACTTTATGCAATTTTGTTACTCATTTCTACTAAATATGATCCTTCGTTTTACACAAAATTAGATAAGGAAATATCAATACAAATTTTTGCATTGTATAATAAATTTTAGTATCAAATTTATCAATCTTCTAAGGTGACCACAAATGCTGGACATAATCTTGAATTTCACATTTAATGTTATTAAAGTTAGGCCCCTTCGCATGTGTCCAGTTCAGGAGAAGTGATAAATTGACAATTCAAAGCATTTTGAACATTGATCATTCTTATTTGAGTTGAACTTTTCCTTCAAGATATCTGTCAAAAAATAGCTTATAAAATTCCATGACATTTTTATCGTATTTTTGCTAACCTAAATAATCTACTTAATAAATAAGATCGTTGCATACCCTGGTGAAGAACTTTCATTTTCATTAAATCTCATCTTATGGTTTAAAATATAAGTTTGTTTGGCCTCGAAGTACATAGTATTTCATAGGAGGTCTTAAATAACAGTCTCAATAAAATATTTTGCTAGGGTCATTGTTTTGGAAGCATTTGCGTTATATGGGTTCGATGGGCATTCATAATTCGTCAAGGTTCAATAAAAACTGAATATTGAGATCTATACGAACACTTGGAAGCATATTTATTTATTTACAGTACTTAATAGTGTACAAATTGGCAATTTAAAAGTTTTGATGCTTAAACACTAGGGTTTCGATGCTAGTAATTAATTAGTTTTGTGGATTCTAACAACAAGTTCAATGTCTTTACTTCATAGTACGCCCATGAAACATACAAAATGATTCGCTTTTTCCAGCGAAATACATAAACATTTGGAAAACTGTTGTCCGAAAGCCTATTATGAACCCTCCAGGGGTCCGTAATAGGAATGTTACAAATTTAACTGAACCTTTATTTGTTCAGTAACATTAAAATTTGTGTACCTCAATCAATTCAATGCACTTTTGGAACTAAATATCAGAAAATTAACATGAATCGCATTATTATTAGATTTAGTTTTTATTCGTCATGAAAATAATGAATAATTTTGTAAATCTGAATAAAAAATACCTGCCAGATTTGTCGTTGGGAACTTTCTGCATGAATAATGATGAAAGTTATGTAAAAACACCAACACGGACCATTCTATGACATACATATCAACTTGTGACACTACGCTTTGATTTAAACATGTATAAAAAATAAGGTACGTGAAGTATAACCTAAAATACCATTGTAATTGTAGAAAAGCTGCATTCAAACGTTTTAATGGCTTACCAATAACTGTCACGCTCTACTAGAATTTCCCCGTGTAGACATCCTATGATATGTCAATGGAGTTTCAATTGAATTGGTTTATTACTCATAATTCAATGAATAATAATTAGCTTTCTTAGAGTAGACTGGCCTGTTTCTGATTACTGTCATACTTTTACTGCAGAAGACTATGAAATGAAGGGGTAGCATAAAAAATATATTTTTCGTCTCTCCTGATCCCAGAAAACCAAATACTGATAAAATTAATACCGCGTGGTATTCTTTACGTGGCGATTAGGGTCCCATATGGTTTTTGTATCATTTGAATCCTCAACATTTTCATCCATATAAGTTTGAAGTTGAAATTTTTTGCAAGCTAAACCGTTTGACGGTATGTTGATGCTTTTAGCAATCTAGGTATAAATCGCTTCTCTCATTTAACATGTGTGAACACTTTTTTCATCACCAAGATATTACACTCGATTTGATGATAAATATTAAGGAATACTTCGAAATCCTCACTTTAAATGAGAAGATATCGAATAAAGATTATGTCCAACACATTAAACAGTGCCTTAACAGATTAAACAAATCAAATAATGAGTATCCATTCCATATGCAGGGTTGGTAGCAGGTCTCTTTTTCGATAATTGGTCTCTATTTTAATGCAAGTATCTAAAAAGTCTCTGTTTTTATACATCTCTAAAGTCACTACCCAAGTAACCATGCTATCTAGAGACGAATGCCCCTTCTGTAACAAGAACCCTTACAGTACATTAGGAATTTTGAAAACCATACATTGATCATTAGAAATCAAGAAGAAACATTTTGTTACTAAACCAGCATTTTGGCATAATTATCGATCATATCCAAAACAACTCCAATGTAACTCCCGGTGGCGGAATTTGGGGCAAGTGTGCCACCCCATCTTTTTACAACAATGGGTAAATGTTTTTTCTCTTTCAGTGTATGTTCCCTTATGAATCTGAATACAATGTACAAAATATTATGAAAATTGATCAATGTTTTCACCTATTTTTATCGATTTTTGTATGAACACCGAAATAGGGTGCAGAACCACTTGGCACTTCCATTGTTTATCTTGACCAAATTGTCTGAAACTTTACAATAAGATAGCGTGATATAAGGTAAATAAGGATTTTTACAAATAGCGTGGCATAACGTAAATCTTGTATATACATAGAAATTGAATGGTGTTTGTATGTCACGAAATGGAATGAGAACGGGCTATCGAATTTTGCAAATTCTTCTATAATTGTGCTCCTAGAGTGTTCCGACGTGTTTTTATATATAAAATGGAAAAGTCGATAAAACTGAAGTGAACGGAACTGTCATTTTGTACGGGACGTCTTATGTCGTTTTTCAACAGCCTACTTGATGGCAAGACAAAGTCTGCCGAGACCACTAGTTATAATCAGAGTTTCACAATATCGGTCATATCAGCTGATGACTGATGTTCTGAAACTATCAATATCAGTTGCAAACTATCAATATCACTTGGATCTGACAACCAACAGCGGTGATGCGACATCGCACTCTAGATCACAATCACTGCAGAATGAGTGATCACGTGGCAATTACCCACGCTATTTATGTTTTTCAGTGACCAACACACAGTTTCAATCCGTCTGCAGCACTATCAAGATTATCTATACTGATAAATTGCCATTTTATTTGCTTAATTTAAGACTAAACATGACCCATCAGTGATATCCATAATCTATCGCCATCAATGCACTGGTGATGGAGTAGAGAGCAAGGCATCTAGTGCCCTCCTCAAATCCGGGACTGCTTCTCGGCACACCTAAACCGCCTAAACCAGACACCGGAGTCTGATTCTGCATGCGTATATGCATGGGACTTTTCTTCCTTCTATGTTGCATCCTACCGACGAATGCCGGCAGGTTGTAACCAAAATGTAGGCACTTATGGGACGACCAGTAGTAGCGGGGGAGAGTAATGTTGACAGTTTCCATTATATCTCCATTGCAACGTGGCCTGGAGTTCTGTACGAACATCAGATTTGATCGATTCGATGCGGAACGCGGTCGTACTACAAGAGGTAACCGTGAAACAATTGATTCCAGTTGACCTGGTTGTAGCTATGCATGTACCAGTACCTGCTTCCATCATCCTCATCAACCACCAAAGTGGGTTGAAGTGTTGTACTCCATGAATTGGACATGATTGGTTTTCCGTCAGACCGAAATTGAACGTTGTTGATGCTGGGAGTGACACGGTTGACACTTGAGCAAATCGATTGGGTGTGTTCTTTTTTTTTTTGTGCTCAACGTTGAAAGCACATGTCATTTTTGTTTAGCAATTCATGTTGACGAGCTTCAACAGATGAATATTTTGTTGCAAAACCACCAGTCATGCAAGAAGTGTTTAATGAATATTTAGCTATGTTTCGGTGTCTCGAAGAGAGTCATGATATCTAAAAACAAAACTGGCATATGCAACAAAACCATGTGGAAAAACGTAAAATTAATGGTTGACATCCTGAAGAAATTTCGAATGAACTTGAAATTTTCTATTGAATTCCTGGGTTTCTAGTAGATTTCCTAGAACAATCCACTGAAATTCTTGACAGGATTATTGGACGGAATGGTGAATTCTGGTTAAAGATTCTGAAGGATAAAATTTGAATACCCTAGAGATCACAAGCGTTGATTTTCAAAGTTCAACAGAACAATTTAGATCCACGAAAATTGTATGAACCTTCATGATCATGTAGCTTATTCATCAACCTACAAGATAAATTACAGATCTTGAAGCCTGTACCCAAATACATTCTTGAATAACCTCAAACAGTCTTTGAACTCAAAACATAGCAAAAAATAAATGAATAATAATGGATATTATCCTTGTTCAATGTTCTTGAAGGTATCAAATTAGTTCTTGGATAACCTTAGACAATCATTTGTTACATTCGAAACTTGTTATAACATAAGCCTGAAATCCACTTAATTGACGTTTGATTTAATATATAAATGCCTGGTCCATTCCATAAATGAAAGTTTCAGTGCATTAAACTTTCGAAAACTCATGTTTAATTTTCCCCCATTCCAAAAGTTTCTGCTTCGCCCTGATTCCGTTCCACGGCACATTGCTCCTTTGATGATGTTAATCGAATTTCCAGCCGAGGGCAGCAGCAGAATGCGCACAATTTTCACCTAATTGAGCATTTTCCTTCTCAATTAGCACCCGCTTCGGCGAGCTAACGTGTGTTCTGCTAATTCAGCAGTATCCTCTTTCCAGAATGAATAAATTATTGGGTATTTTTGATAACATGGGGCTTCATCGCATACCACATTTGGCTTACATGTTTAATTTCATGGAATGCGTGGGGCTCGATTAGGTATGTGTTCTGCTTCAAAGTTAAAATCTTTCGAGTCGGAAAATCAAACCAAAGCCATCTTCACGCGAGTCTACAGAATTAATTAGAAGTAATGTCAGTAGGGCAGCGACCACCGAAACCAAGGTTCCGCAACGCAAACCACCTAATCTGCAGCTCTTGACATGTGTCATCGAGGGTGTCCATTAGGTGTGGTAACCATCCGCTGATGGTTAGCATTGATAGAGATTTTACGAATTTATTTGGTTATTTCATGCTGCTCTGGTTATCGGCGTTGGTATCACCACATGAGGAACGAACTATGACAATTTTATTTTGTGTTATTCTTATCATTTTAATCATTGGAAATAACAGTTTTTTTTTTTAATTTCACAATCAAAACTTTATAAAACACTGTCAAATGCATTTTATACGTCTTGCACAGCTAGAACAATTGAATAATTTTCAAATTCAAACTTATTTTAAACCTGGAACCAAACGCAAAAGAGATCCTACTCTTTTTTGTTTATAATCGATTGGATAGAGCTTGTGGTGGATTCGATATAAAATATTAAGTTTTTCGTCATTTAAAACTAAAGGTTATGAAACTTTGGGTGTTTCTATTGAAACACAGGTTGGTAAATATATTTTCATAGCTGCTTATTTGCCTTTTTAACCCCTCTACCGGCAGCTTCATTTTTTACCGCAAAATTCAAATTCAAATCGCTATAACTTTTTTGTTTTTCAATATTTTTGCACCATTTTTTCACAAGCTCTCAAAAAACTCTTCTAGTTTTAGGATCCGTATCGATATTGATCATTGGTCATCTGGTTTTGACGATATTTCAAAATTTCTTGGGGGACCGACCCGTAACTAGAATCCCCCGTTAATTTCTCAGGCTGCAGAATTTTAATCGTATGCGGATATTCACTCTTCGGAACAATACATTAATGAGAATATGTTGTGAAAAAATGAAGCAATTTGCTGCAGCCGTCTTTAAGTAATGGCCATTTAGGTTTCTTGAACCACGCTGGCCAAATAAAGATCTTAAAAACTTCAAAAAACATCATATCGTAATTTTCAGATATCTCCAAGAATACTGAACCGATTTGAATGATTTTTTCAGAGAAGCTCCTCATTACCTGGCATTATATAGCCCACATTTTATTTTCATCAAAATAAAAAACAAAATGGCCACCAAAGACATTTTGTATGGAAAATGTCGGTCCCCCAAGGAACATCGGAATATCTTTAAAACCAGATGACCAATAATTGATATCGACACAGGTTTCTAAACTAGAAGAGTTTTTTGAGAACTTGTGAAAAAATGGTGCAAAAATATTGAATTCAAAAAAGTTATAACGATTTGAATATTTATTTTGCGGTAAAAAATGAAGCTGCCGGTAGAGGGGTTAATGCACTGAGCAACCGTGTTGTGAAAAACTCAAGTTCTTAAAACTCACGCTTCAGATTTTTCATGCGTGAGTTGTCAATCACGCAACTCAGCAGTCAAAAAATCATGGATGAGTTGGCTCACCTTTTTGACTCATTATCTCGTATTTCCACAGTTAAGTCACACACGGCAATAATTTCTCGTTAGTCTGGTAAAATTATAGTAATCCTTTCCAACGTACACAACAACATTCGGGTTTCACGAGTTTTTGACGGGTTTTGCGACTAAATCATTTTTTACGGTTTGAGTTGATTGAGTGATTTTGCATTTAAATCTCGAGCGTAAGATTTGCGAAGCAGATCCCTAATACACGGTGCTCCCCTGATCGTTATTATCAGAAAAAAATCTCCATCAAATCTGTGCTCACCAGTCGATTTCTATAGCAAAGCTGCATGTCTGGGCAAAATTTTAAAAAAATCGTAGGGCCCGTTTTGAAGTTACGCCCTTTTGAATGTGTAAGTCCACTAATTCTAAGGAAATCTGAGATATTCAAACGAATTTTCATTGGCCGAGAATATCAGGATAGATATAACATTAAAATTTGAACCAAAGTAGGTTTTTATAGTTATTTGTAAGTTCTGGGAAGAGTTTTTAATGAGAAGATAGACGAAATTTGGAGTTACGTCCTTTTGGAAGCGTAACCATTGAAAAAACTTATTTCCAATAGTTTAATTAAGCATTCTTATACTTTTGAGCATATTCAAATGTTTTAAATGGTACATTGCACTTATATGCCGCCAAAGTATTTCACAATTAACTGATTTTCCATAGGCTCAAGTGTTTTAAGGCATTACGGAGCTAATTTCATCATGTAACCAAATTAGTTCTTGTAGCAAAATATTTTTGCTAGCTTGGTGAACCCATGTACTCACGATTCAGTTTATTTTACATGCAATTATTGTTACCTGTTGTACATCGAAGAGAAGCTTACGTCAAGGAATATTTTACGAGGTAAGTTTTCGGTTATGGATAACAGTGTATGGAATAAAATTAAATTAAAAATGTAGAAAGCAGCGATACAAAATGGAAGAAAACAATGCAAAGTTTAGAACATCCGTTGTTATTTTGTTTAATGGTTTGAACTCCATTTTGTAGCATTTACAGAGCTTAATTTTATATGTTTGTCTTTGTTAATTTGGAAAACTTTGTGAGGCTTCAAAAGTATGATTTTTTTTTACATCACAAGCACAGTCTGCGATCGAAAACAAATAAGTTTACATGGAAATCTTCAGATTGTGTAGGATTGGAACCATATTCTGGGGTGTCGTCCAGCAGGTTATCAACAGGGCCACAGAACAATTTACGATTTTCCGGTAATCAAAACTGGAATTTACGTAAAATCCATGAACAACTCTGTTTTAACCATATTTTATATATCTTTTCAAAATTATACCCCTTGACTTTGAATTCCATTATCACGAATACACGGTGCTGCTGGAACATACATATTATCGAACTTGCATGAACCTCTGATCTTTTTTCACTTGAAGTTAGCCTTGATAGTCAAAAAAAGCTTGCGGAATATTAAAAAATCTTTCATCGGCAAAAAATTGAAAAAAGTCTATTTTTGTATTTTTAACCTTCTTCCATATATGAGTTCATAGGAGAATATTAAAATTACACTAATTTTGATGCATTGCAAAAGCTCAAAGACTTATTTGATGTACTTTGAACACGAATTGATCACAAGACGTTTCAAATTGAGGATAATTTCTACCTACATTCACACAATGTGACCAGCCCATGGTGGTATGCCGTATATTAACGACATCGCATTTTTACATAAATTAATTAAGGTAAACTAGAAATCCTTTATAAGAGAGATTCGCGGAAGCTGACATTTCTGTCAAAGTGTGAGCCAATCGAGCAGCGAGACCTGTCAAAGTGTGAGCCAAACGAACATGCGTTATGTTTGTTTTGAACTTTTCTTGAAGAGTAATGTAATCCGCTTGAAATTATTTCGGTAAAAGTAATTTTGCATGAAGCAAAAAAATGAAATGTTTTACTTTTTGAATTTTTGTCAATGCGATTTTTAGTTTTTGATTTTTTCGGCTGTTTATTAGTTTTGATATGTAGCTCAAAGATCTATAATGAAACAAAATACACTTCATAGCAATGAGGAAGTCATGTCCGTGTTACAATATTATTCTCGACGCCGAGCAACATCAGCACTGCTGGTCTGTTGCCAAATCATTCCATTTTACTTCCGCTTATCTCTCTATAAAGGATCACTAAGGTAAACATGCTACAACTTATCAAATTTCCATCAATTTTTCCAATTCTACTGAGTAATTGAAATCATTGGAGTTCGTTATTGAACATAAAGCTTTTTTAAGATAGCAGAATTATATAATTGCATACAACCATTAAAATAAACAGCCATACAATTATATAGGTCAATGTACTGTTTCGATTTTGTATGCTATTTTCACTCTAGCTGGTCTTGTTATTCACATTTGTTTTGATTGAAAGAAGGGGGAAGATTTTACGCAAACCTGTATACAGTGTGTCTACATCCAAAACTAGAACGCATACAAATATTGTATACTCTGTAGAAAATTTAGGATGGAAAATATAAAAAATCTATGATAATCTTATATTTCTTGTATGAGTAACAATATTATATGATATTTGTAAAGTTTTCATGCAGAATTCTATTAAAATCTTGCAGCCGCTGATTGGGTGCGTTTGCTAAAACCTCACATCATTAACGTATCCTTAGTTACATTCACATACTTAAAACTGAATACACCCGATTTTGTTTTTGCACGGGGGATGCGTACCGTGCAAAAAAAGTTTTTAGTTCAAAATTTCAAAAACCGTGTAAAAAAAGTAGCACCAGTTCTCGACGTTTCGTGCAAAAATAAGGTTTTGGCGGAAAAAAATGTATGGATGTATGTATGCACGGCCGTGTAAAAAAAAATCCGTGCAAAAACAGAATCGGGTGTACATACCATAAAACGGAGTAACTTTGATAGTTTTTTTTTAGGAAAAATCTAAATATTTTATTTTTTATTTATAAAACAAACACTGGTATGTTAGTTATCGATTGCACATGAAAGATTGCATAACGGTTCGAATCTTTTTCATATAATCGAAAGTCAGTTTTTGGTGATGGGGTTACATTGATAATGAGTAAATAAGCACATGAGAATCCACAACAAACTATTGTTTGACATCATCACAGTTTGAATTGGATTGGAGAATGTTAATAGAGAAACTGGATTAGAGTTTATCAATTAAAATACAGAATTTATTGAACAAAAAACACCTTTAAAAATGTTTTCAGTCAAAACAAAAATGACAAACACCATTATATGTTGATAATAATGGGTATAAAATTATATCTCTGAATCTATCCATAATCATGTTTCGACATTGAATTCACCATAAATCAATAGTTTTTGAAACATGAATGAGTATATATCGAATGAATCCCGTAAAGTACATGAGGCGTTGCATACCTCTAGGCTTTTAACGTTATATGGGAATTTGTGACTTTGATTACAAAAATGTTTCCAAATTGTAAAATGACGGGGTTGGTGGTCTGATGACGGGGTTGGTGGTCTGATGGCTACCGCTTCTGCTTCATATGCAGAAGGTCATGGGTTCAATCCCAGGCCCGTCCCTTTAATCGTACTTTGTAGTTGTATATCTCTCACTTGCTTCTATCTTCCATTCTAAATATATCACACTCAAACTATTCGTTAATAGCAAACGCTAGAACCAGAGACGGACAAGAAACCGTTTCCCTAACGCTTCCCACTTCCACGCGCACGCCTGATACATAGGCAGTCTGCTAACCACAAAAGCAAACCTCTCTGCCATGCCTTTCCCCCATCCATACATACACTCCCGCATGAACTGGCGTGGATGCAGTGGAATATATACGGTCTACGTGGGAGCCAGTTCATCATCAATTCCTCCCCCTTCCCCTCATTGGTCTGCATTCTGACGTGGCAGGTGCCATTGTTGCCTAAAAATAGAAGATCACCAGCACTTATACACTGAGGATGCCTGTTAGTCCCAAGCAGTCATTCGGTTGGTTCCTTGTGTAAGTGTAGCTGATCTGGCGATACTGGAGTGCATCCACGGGCGGCCAATCAAGCTCAAGCTCAAGCTCAAAAATGTTTCCAAATTGTAAAACTGTTTTTCGCTATGAGGTTTGATACCGGATTCATGTTCTACTATAGCTACGCCATCAAGCATACTACGTACCGAACTCATTATAATTTCATGAAATAGTGATAGTAAAACAGATTATTTTTGAACGTTTTGAAAGTGCTCAAAACTCATCATTTTTTAATATTCGAATTTAAAACCTGAAATACTCTCAATTGGCACGAAAACAGCTCCGAGATGAAGTGCCACACAGTATCAGTGGCTTACTTTCACTTACTTTCACTTCACTTTCTTTACTTACTTTCACATTCGTTTTGCTTTACTGAATAACATAATGTTTGTTATTTCGTTTAATACGTTGCGGATCCCACACTATCAAAGTTACCCGCATTATCAAAGATACCTCATTTTTATATACTAAAATTTATGTGTCCATGTTGGTTATTAAAATAGTTGTGTCTATTTCACAAAATGTGCCCTCCAGAAGTGCGAAGTCGTGAATAAAAGTGCGGGAATACGTCGGATCGACATAATGTCGATCCGAAGTGATCCAGTCCTTTTATTCAAAATCAGGCACTTCAATCCCCAAATTCAATGTGTGCATTGCATATGAGTAGATTAGTGACTGCACAAAACTTGTATCACGATGAGCTTGAGACCACATTAAGGCTATATAAGCCATTTACTGATAATCATGCTATAGTGAACCCTCTTTCAAGTCTTTTGCGCGTATAAGCACAAGAATTTAGCCAATACTGCCATGTGTATCAATTTCTGGGAATTCCTATTCCGATTAGAAAACATTGCCGCATACGTAGAATATTGCTGATTTGATTCAGAAAGAAGAATACAAAGCCTTCGTATGAGCTATTCTGAGGTGAAAAGTAAAATTTCTATTATATAAAATACGGCATACCACCATGGGCTGGTCAAATTGAGTGAGTGTATGTAGGAAATGATGCTTAATTTAAACATAAAAGAATTCTTTCATGTTAAAGATATGTCAAATTGGTCTTTAAGCCGTTAGAAGTCATCATATTAGTGTAAATCTAATACTCTCCTATGAACCCATATATGGGGAAGAACCAAAAATACAAAAATCGACTTTATTCAAATTTTTGCCGATGAAAGATTTTTTAGTAAGCCGCAAGCTTATTTTGACTACAAAGGCTAACTTTTAGTGAAAAAAGATCGGAGGTTCATGCAAAATCGATAATATTTGTGTTTCAGCACACCGTGCGCAAGTTCCAGTTTCTAGAATGGCATTCCTTTGAATTCCATTATCACGGGACAATGTCATACAAGGTAATTATATATTCGGGACAAAAGCATTCAGTCTAATAGTGCGTTCAGGGTGATGACATTCGGGTTAATGAAATTCGGAGTTAAGGTATAGAATCTTCTCAAGAGAGTTCAATTCTCAAGGGAGACATGTAGCATAAAGCTCTGAAAGTGTTATGATTTTAAATTCAATTAAACCAAATAATAACGAATGTTTCTTACTTTTCTTAAGCATATTTCAAGTACTGAGGCTTTCTCTTCACGAGTTACCATGAGAATGGACTGATTGATTTATACAATTATTTTACTATTGTATTCATACAGAGCTCTTACGTGTTCGTGAAATCTAAAAGACCGAGAAACCCAATGGTAAAATTATAGATTTTCTGAAATATATAAATGTAGTGATGTATGCTACAAATGATCACAAAAATTGACAGTGGTGTAGAGTTCTATAGTTTGGCCAATTGTGCATTACTCAGCAATTGAAGTTTATGTTCTGAGGTAGTACAAAATTAGCCGCAATAGCCGGTAGCTTCTGCTCTATGCCCAGGGAAGTCAAGGAAATTTTCATTACGAAAAGATCCTGGACCAACCAGGAATTGAACCCAATCACCTCTAGCATGGCTTTGCTTGGTAGCCACGGATTCTAACCACTCGGTTAGGGAAGGCCCAAGGTAGCTAGTTGGGCCATAACAATATTTTATGAATAATAAAAATGACACTAACAGTGCTCCATAATGCCTTACAGCGCATGAACCTTTGAAATAATAATCAATTGTAAAAGACTTTGGCGACATAAAAGTGCAATGTGTCATTGAAAACTTTTGAAAATGCTTAACGAAATGCCTGCTTAAAAGTATGCCGAATTAATCTATTGGAAATTTGTGTTTTCAATGGTTACACTTCCAAAAGGACGTAACTCCAAATTTCGTCTATCCTCTCATTCAAAGCTCCTCTCAGAAGTAAAAAATAACTATAAAAACCAACTTTGATTCAAATTTTCATATTATATCTATCCTGATAATCTCGGCTAATAAAAACTAGTTTAAATATCTCAGATTTCCTTAGAATTAGTGGACTTACACATTTAAAAAGGCGTAACTTCAAAACGGGCCCTACGATTTTTTTAAAATTTTGCCCAGACATGCAGCTTGGCTATAGTAATCGACTGGTGAGCACAGATTTGATGGAGATTTTTTTCTGATAATAACGGTCAGGGGAGCACCGTGTAATAAGTTTGCTCTCACGGGAGAGCGATTGATTGAGATTTGAGTGTGAGTCCATCAACCCTGCTGGGCAGTATGTTAATTTGCTTCAAACTGACTTTCGAAAATTGACATAAAGTCATTTTTTTGTCTTTGGTGAATTAAATGCTAAACATCGCTCATGGAATAATTCCCAAAGCAATTCCAATGGCAGAGTTTTATTTGATGACTGCACTTCAGGATATTTCTCATTTTGATACCCTAATAGCCCTACTTGTTTTTCCTCTTCATCGCTTCTACGATTGATTTGGCCTTAATCGATTTTAGTTACCTTTGTAACCAACTGGTTACTCACGCTGATTTTGATTGCTGAGGCGTCCGATTTAAAAACGGTCTCCGGCAGTGTCAACGTAGCACGTAATCCAATGGAGCACATGGGCAAACATTATGACCGATTGAATGAACTGCTTGCTTTTCCCATAGTAACTCCCATATACACTTTAAAGGGCTTGTGCGGTCTCAGTTTTCATCCGAATGAGCTCAAATTTTGGGAGCACACTCAGAAATTGATCTATAATCGATTGAACGGTGTGGAGGAAAAACGATTTTTCGATTTACTCTAATAAATATGTATCGAGATTAATCTTGATGTCAACATTTCTATATAAACTTGATATTGACAATGCTCTCGAAACTTTTACAAATTCTTGTTGAAGTAAGGGGCATTGCTATACCAGAAGGAAAATTCGAATCAGTGATTATAGACGATAATCTTAAACTCTTAATCTGTCTTAAAAACGTGAGGAAAAGGCAATATCAACGCAATTGCGATCCTGCTATGCATGGAAAATGCATATGGCAGGATCTGCAAAAAAATTTAAAAACGGTTTATCCAATTGAGGAACACAAATTTAGAAAACCCTGGCTCTAAGCCTGTTTGGGAATTATGTTCAATGTTGGTCATGTTGAACATGTGTGGTGGTCCACATCAACTAGAATTATTTTTTTGCCAATGAACAGTTCGGATTCCGACATGAACATTCGACCACTCATCAACTTTCACGTGTAACAAATTTGATTCTTTGCAACAAATCTGAAGGCTACTGGTCTTGCTCTTTCATACATAGAAGAAGCGTTCGACAGTGTTTGGCATGAAGGTTTGGTTGTAAATTTAACCCCGCCATGCCTTTGGAATTTTGTTTATTATTGCTTCACTCAATGATTTTGTTTTTGGCTCAAACCTTAACACGCATATAAGGAAAGTTTAATGTGACTATTGAAACATTTTTGTATTTTTGAAAAATATTTGAAATAATGTATTATTTTATAACCTCCAAATGCCTGAGTCTAATTTAATGTATAATACAAAAATGTGTACATTTTACATTTTTCAACAATCAACATATCACCAACCTGGTGAAATTGAAATATTTTAAAATTGGTTTTCCCGTTAGATACACGGAAAATGAAATATGTTCCAGAAAAGAAAAGATTTTTTTTTTCAAAAGTATTGTTTAAAATTGGTATCCAGAGGAAGATTCAAAATAATGAAAAAGGATAGGGATGCTCAAAAATAAAAATTAAAAAATCTGAGATATATTTACGAATAAAAATATATCATTGTCCAAACCGTGTCGAGATCGATTTTAGATAGCGAAAAATGATACTTAGATCGAAAGTACAAAAATGGGCAGGGCTAATAAAATTTTAAGAAAAACCCAATTTAGTTTTACCAAATTAGCATGATAGTATTGCCTAATAGAGAACACCTAGATACAAGAAATAGATATAATGTTTGAAAGGAAAGGAATTTAAAAAAAACTTTAGTTTTGTTGAAACGAATTAACCCTCTAATACTCAACTCCGCCTTTAGACGGGGTGCATTTTGGAATGTTGTTTGTTTTTTCGTAGCTCGAAAATCAAAATGGTTTTATGTTTGGCTTAAACCTTGACTCATAACACGCATATAAGAAAGGTTTATTATGATTTTTTAAACTTTTTTGTATTTTTGAATATTGTTTGAAAAATTGTATTCTTATATAACCTACAACGTGTAATCAATCGTACCTATTATATTTTTCTACGAGCTCCGTGGTAATAAAATAATGTCAACCCTGTTCTTCCGTTAATTACACGGAAAATTACACGTAGAAGTCCTACCATCACCAGAGTATTTAGTCTTCCTCTAAGCAAGTCTCCCATGAACTGTCTAGAACGTTCTTTACTTTGAGAATACCTGCAGAATACTGAGTAACTTGATTTTCAAATAAACTAATGAGAACTGTTAAACTAAAATTGTGCACGTTTTCGAACTGCTTTGTACCGGATTCAGCTTTTGAGGGTTTCAAATTTCAAAGATGATTTCCAAGAAGGCTCAAAGCCAAGATCCCAATGTAACATTTTCTTCGATTTTTTTATTTTGCAATTTAGGAAAAACGTTCAAAATTTCTAATTTTAGATCCTGCCACATAATTTGAATACCAGAATCATGAACTCGTTGAATTTTTTTTAACGTTTAACGTCGTCTATAAAAAACAGAGTTGGTTTTCTCTCTACATTTTGATATTGCTATGCTTCTTCCTTTAGCTATGGAGTTTCTTGAAGTTTTGAGATCAATATGAATTGAGGAGTTTTTCGAAGAGCACTCGTTAAAAACAATCCTGTCAAAAATTCTAAATGTACCCGCAGAACTCTTGAAAATAATGATAACCCTTGAGTTACTGAACAACTCTGTCGAAGACGCCATCTTTCAAAGTGGTCAGGATCCAGATATATCCGCAAAATAAAAGTTCCATGCTCATTGGCGCCGCCTGTTGGCAAAACCTCAAATCTCGTAGTTAGAATAATGAGTGCCCAGGATCCTGAGATATCTGCAAAACAAAAGTTTAACTAGCGTCACCTGGTGGAAAAATCTCGAATCTCTTGACGAAAATAATGATAGCCCTTGACCTACTGAACATTTTTACTGAAGACGCTACCTTTCTAAGTGTTCAGAATCCTGAGATATCAGCAAAACAAATTTTTCATGCACACTAGCACTGCCTAGTGGCTGAGTACTTGAGCATTGTTGC
Organism: Aedes aegypti; assembly: GCF_002204515.2. Taxonomy (NCBI): domain Eukaryota; kingdom Metazoa; phylum Arthropoda; class Insecta; order Diptera; family Culicidae; genus Aedes; species Aedes aegypti. The sequence continues at coordinate 26,660,679 of NC_035108.1, read as the reverse complement.
TCAAAAACTCGGATCAAATAATAATAGATAAGAAGAAAAAAGAATAATGTGTGGACGCATAAGAAAGACAATTTAAAGCTTACTAAATATCAGACTACGATCCTATCTTTGGACGTTGCGTAGAATTGTCTTTACTCTCACCTTAACTACGCTTCATATGGAAATCCAATCCAATGCTAATAATAAATTTTCATTGTTCAACACTCCATCGTATCAATCAGAGGCATTATTCTGCTATCGATCCGTTTACCATCGTAGCATACTGAAACAGCATGAAAACTGATTCTCTCTTCTAAAACAAGCACTTGAAATCAAATACATCTTTAGCAGATGGTGATAAATCTAATTACAGCAAACTGCTTCTCACCTCTCATGTACCGCAGACTCAATCTTAGCAGAGCAAAATTAACCGAATAACCCTAAGACACATCAATCAAGATCAGAGATTGAGAGCTACCGACCACGTTATAAACCGTTAAACGCATTTTTATCTCACGTGTATGTCTATCACTTCATCATGAGAGGACATCACGTTAGTTTTTCCAATGAAGCAATTAGAAAAAAAAAGAATTTCTTACGAAGTTCAAGAGGGTGCTCAAATTTGAAATGGCTGTCAACACAATTTTAGTCTTAGATGCAAGCTATATCCTTCCTCTATACGATGCCACTAAGTAGCAATCTTGTGTTCCTAGGGAAATATCACGTGAAGCAAATTGTTTAGCTAGCTGGCGTACAAGCGGTCCACCTATTTGAGAAAACCGAAAGAACCACCCTTTAGTTTCAGCATATACATTCAATCTAATAGATCAGTGACATAAAATTTGAATTCTAACGATGGGGGCCTAGTTTCAGCGAGAATTGCTCATAGGACTGATATGAGATTACAGGCAAACTCATGCTTAGACAAAATCAAGCTTCAGAAATCGGTTTCAGATCTGCTACGACACTTTGGGGTTTAAATTAAAGACAAACAAGTGGAGTTCGATTGCTGGCACTTATCTAATATGGCTATAGATTTAACCGGGTGTGAGATTGGTGCCAGATACAGCTAGCAGCTGTTTGTTCAACTATCATATAGTTTAAGATTCATATATATCCCACAGAGTCATGCATGCGATGACGATAACAAATTGTGACTAACACTGCTTTCCCCGTAGATCTATTGTGCAACACTTAAATGGAATTTGTCGAAAAATTAAACAGAGTTAAACATCAATTCTAATTCTTATTTTCCATTTCCAACTGTCGTCCTGATGGGGACCAATTTTTTTATTGCGCCAACTCCGGAGTAGACTATGAGAAACAGTGCGAAGTTGCGATCCATCTGCAGGCTCCTGAAGAGGGTAACGTTTGTTCGAGTAGTTCGTTTAACGAATATTTTAGTAGAGCTGTCTGTGTTGCCTAGTGTTGTGCAGTTGACGACAATCCTATCGAGTCGCGAAACGAACCCTCAATTCGATGCAGCAAAGTATCAATCCAAGCCACGATTCCTTGCGACAAGCTTCGCCAGTAGATAATGTGTAGTTGACCAAATGATCGCATGACTCCAGTGATAAAGAGAAAGGCATTATAACATATCTGCTATAATCGCGCCTGTGGTCTTGCATGAACCAAAGTATAGTAAATTAGCATGCTCACATATTACTCATGAGGAAAGTTGTAGTTAACAATACATTAATATATTACACTTATATTGCAGGTAATTGATTCCAAACTTTTTTAATTGAATCTAGCTCCATTAAACCTTATGGTGCTTGAGCATGCTATTTGAACGTCAAAACCTTTTGAATGTTTGAAAAATAAATTATACCGTATACCAAGGTATGATTGATACCAAAAGAGTTCTCTCTTCGTTTCTGGTCACATATTTAAAAATACAAAATTACTAAAAGAGATCCGGTTCCCTAAAGCATGTTTGAAGCGATGCATTTGTCCCCATGTGTAGACCTAGAAAAAACTTGAACTATTTAAAATTTGTTCTATACTACTTGACGTTACAACGTACGTTGCTGAAAATGATGACATGAGGTGTTTTCAAAAAATCTTCAAGTAGGATAACCAGGCAGCCGTCAAAAATCTTACCAAGAATCCTACAATGATTATGTTTGGATTCAGCCCATAATCAATTTTGGAATCCGTCACTAGCGAAGAATTACTGGATATAGGAATACGTTTGAAATACTAATGGAAACTCGACGAAGATCTTGTGAGAAATTTAACTAAGGATTAGTTAAAGTATTCATCAAAAATCTGCCACGAGAATGTTAAGAACCCACAAGGAATACTAGTAAAAGATAGTGCCAATAATCAACCAAGTATATTGCATGAATATCTAAATAGAGCTCACGAAGAAATTCTCGGAACATTTCGCAAGCAAATTGATATCCGCTAAGGAAAATGGAAGGCTTCTGCTACAATCTTCGAGAAAAATCCGCCGAAAGGACGAAAGGAATTGGCAAAGTCACATTTTATTCTCATTGCATGATAAGCTCTCTTAAAAGGCATGGACGACTTTTTTCACTCTATTCTTTTCTAAATATTTAACAGTTTTATGCAAGGGATTAGTTGCACCTTCAAATGTATTTACAAAGATTTGGATACCGGTGGCCAATCCAGATACACGACTGGCAACGTAATGCACACCTCCTACATCCTTGGTAAAATTTCAATTTACTTCGAATTTTTTTAGGTGGAAGTATATGGAAATAGTATGTATCAAACCCTAATAGCTCACGTGGAACATTTTTTAACCACAATAATCACTTGGCCATTTGGCAAATCAAATGTTGAGTTTCATACTGCGTCATATAAAACTATATTTACTCGACAAAAGATGACCCTCAGAATCCTTTCTGGATCGAGGAGATCGTTGATCTTCCAAACCTGCAGTTCACCATTTCAAGTCCAACTTCAGAATCCAGATTTAAAGTCCAAAAGACAGATTTTTATCATTAAAAAACATTAATTACACAGCGCAACAAAAATGACATTTTTGCGTGTCTCAAGGATCAAATTATGTGTCTCTAGTAGACTTGGGGTTGCTGAATCTGATGCCGTTCTCAAAAATTTCCCAGCACGTCTCAATTTTTAGCTACAGGTCGCCGAAGTCGTATAAAACATTGGTTTTATTGATGTTTACCTGAAATTTGAAGTATATTTAATCAAACTTTTTTGTGATCTTGTCACCAAGGACTTAAACTTTCGTTTTAGATATATTTTGGTAGAAATTTCACGATAAAATTTAGATTAAACCGATCTATTTCAACATGCTTGCAGTCTCCATACAAAATTCTTCGTTTCTCTTATATGGCAAAATACAATACTTTTCAAAACCATAAAACTTACTTACTAACTTTTCCGCTTCAAAAATATTATAAACTTAGATGATAAGTATTGTTATACACATAAAGTTTGAATTCTGTGGCAAATTAAGCAAATAAATTGCCTTACAAGCCGGCAAACTTGCATGCAAGTTGGCTGAATTAGTCAATTTTTGCATTTTCAACAACCAATATCTCAAAAACTAGACGTGCTGTGATATTTCTGTAAACGGCAATAGATTCAGCAACCCTTAATTAAGTAAATAGAGGTATTTTGATGCTGGAGACAAAAACGTGTTCCGCAGTGTTACCGCTCGGTCTCAAATTCTGAACATGACTCATATTCCGAACAGTACCAATTCGAAAGGATGAAATAGATATTTTCGTAATTTTTAAATGTAGAGGACTTGAACCTTAGGTTCATTCATATATTTTATAACGCCAAAAATGATCATTTTTGATACCCACCCACGTATTTTGTATGGATATTTTCCAAGATTTGTATGAGCTGTAACATCTCCTTAAGCGTTATGAAATTTGTGAATATACCCTTAGAAGAATTGATCATCCTGTGAAGTGGTTTTCTAGAAAAGTCATGTTTGGAATTTGAGACAAAATGGTAACACTGGTTTAGTATATTAAAACTTTTAGAAGTAAAGTTTACCATTCTTGACCTATAGAGGCCATTTTGGGTTTTGTTCAGTAGCCCCGATATTTGGTTCCAAAATTTGAATAATTATTTTTAAATTTCATGGCACATATGTAAATGAAGAATTGAAGAAAATTCTTATCACGTGAATTGAGAATCCTGGAAGAAAGGATAAGAATCCTAGAAAGTTCCTGATGAATCCTCTCATGGATCTCTGATAATCCTCAAAGCATTCTCATCATTATACTTTCAGGATTCTTATTGGATTCCTCGTAGGATTCACATAAAGGCCATTAATTACGTATAATAATTTTCGGAATTTCTTAATCTTTTCTTCCCACATGGTAACACTTATTGCATGAAAATTAAAAATTAAATGTATGGCGGGTTATAATCTCCAACTTACCTATCCTTATAAACCATTACGTACTTAATGGTCAATACAATAAAATTCTTTGCAGGATTTACATTGAATTTCTCTCAGGATTCTCATCAGAATCTATTCCAATCTAAGTTCACTCAGGATTCTCATAAGAATCATTGTAGGATTCTTATAAGATGTTTTTGCATTATTCACATAAGATTCCTCACAGGATCCTCATCAAAACTATCTCAGGCTACTCTTCAGAAGTCTCAGGATTCTCTTAGAATTCTCTTTATAATCCTCTCAGAATTCTAATCAGACTCCTCTTAAGATTCACATCAAAATCCTTCAAGGATTCTCATCAGAATGCTATAAGAATTCTCTTTCTAATGGTCTAATAAGGTATTTTACAGCAACACCCTTCCTCTCGCAAAATTGACACCAGACTCGTCTCGAGTTTTTCATTAAAAATCTTTAAAAAAATCTCTCATGACTTCTCTCAGAATTCACATCAGAATGCTCTTGGGATTCTCATCAGAATCCTCTCAGGCTGTGAACCGTTTCGCCAGTTCGTTTAACTTTTAGTTAAAAGTTGACAGCTCGATAGTTATTTCTCCTCCGGTTAGAAATAACCCTGCTCTGGAGCATGGTTAAACTTGACAGTTGGAAAGTTATTTTCTGCTCCCGTGAATTTGAGAATAACTAACCATCTGTCAACTTTGTTCTGAAATAACTATTCGACTGTCAAAGCTCAAATGGGTCGACCGCGATGTTCAATTTAACCATTTGAGGGGAAAATAACTATCGAGCTGACAAATTTTAACTAAAAGTTAAACGAACTAGCGAAACGGTTCACAGCCTCAGAACACTCATCAGAATCATCTTAAAGTTTCCCATTAGAATCCTCATGGGGTTATCTTTTAAATCACCTCCTCTCAGAATTTACCTCAGATTTATTTATCATGTCTATATTAGAATTCTTCAACAATTATTTTTAAAACTCGAGAATTCCTCAGAATCGTCTCAGGATTCTAAACAGAATCCTCTCAGCATTCTTACTAGAATCCTCTCAAGATTCTCGTCAGGAACCTCTCGGAATGCTTGTCAGAATCCTCGTAGGATTGGCATCAGAAATCTTTGCAAAATTTTCATCACAATTTTTTCAAAGTTCTCATCAGAATCGTTCCAGGATTCTCAGCAGAATCATCTCTGAATTCTCATATGAATCCTTTAATCGAAACCCTTCCATATTTCTCTTCAGAATACTTTCACGGTTCTCATCAGAATCCTTCCAGAATTCTCCACAGTTTTTTTTAGGATACTTCTTCTTCTTCTTAGCATTACCGTCATCACTGGGACAGAGCCTGCTTCTCAGCTTGGTGTTCTTATGAGCAGTTCCACGTTACTAACTGAGAGCTTCTTTGCCTAAGTTGCCATTTTCGCATTCGTATATCGTGTGGCAGGAACAATGATACTCTATGCCCAGAGAAATCAAGGAAATTTTCATTACGAAAAGATCATCAGGATTCTCAAGTAAGATCAAGATCAAGATTCTCGTCAGGAACCTCTCGGAATGTTTGTCAGAATCCTCGTAGAATTGGCATCAGAAATCTTTACGAAATTTTCATCACAATTATTTCAAAGTTCTCATCAGAATCCTTCCAGATTACTCATCAGAATCGTTAAAGGATTCTCAGTAGAATCATCACTGAATTCTCATATGAATCTTTTAATCGAAACCCTTCGAAATTTCTCTTCAGAATACTTTCACGGTTCTCATCAGAATCCTTCCAGAATTCTCCACAGTTGTTTTAGGATACTTCTTCTTCTTCTTCTTAGCATTACCGTCATCACTGGGACAGAGCCTGCTTCTCAGCTTGGTGTTCTTATGAGCAGTTCCACGTTACTAACTGAGAGCTTCTTTGCCTAAGTTGCCATTTTCGCATTCGTATATCGTGTGGCAGGAACAATGATACTCTATGCCCAGAGAAATCAAGGAAATTTTCATTACGAAAAGATCCTAGACCGACCGAGAATCGAACCCAGACACCTTCAGCATTGCTTTGCTTTGTAGCCGCGGACTCTAACCACACGACTAAGGAAGGTCCCCTACTTAATATATACTTAATATAGCCGAACCAGCATTTTTATCAGAATTCATTCAAGATTCTCATCAGAATCCTTATAGTATTTGCAACAGAATTCTACCAGGGTGCTTGTCCAAATCCTTCTAGGATTCACACCGAAATTCTTCTAGTAGTTTGATTACAATTCATCCTGGATACTCATCAGAGTTCATCTTGGATTTCCATCAGATTTTTTCCTGGATTTTCAACAGAATTTGTCCTATCTAGACTAAGATTCCCTTCAGAAACATTGCAAAGATCTCATTTGAAACTAGGATTTCCATCACAATTATTTCAGAATTCTCGAAGAACTTCTTCCAGAATTTTCATTAGAATGGGATTCTCATCAAAATACCTTCAGGATTTCCATAAAAAAAGCCTTTCAATAGTGAGTGATTCCAAGCAACAGCACCAAAATTTGGTAAATTTTTTAATTCATTTTTTTCTATTGAGCTGAAACTTTGCACAGTTTTCCAGTTCCATCTAAATCGTCATTTTCCGATATCAAATCTTCAAGTTGAGTCACGACTAACTTTTCAAAAGGGTGTATGTGAAAATGGTTCAAAAATATTCAAAAAGCTGCACAGCAAAAACGGTTCGTTCGATTGTTAGACAACTAAAGAAACAAAGTTAGACAACTAAATAAAGATTCCAAAAAAAAAATACACGCAGTAAATTTTTTTTTCTTTTTTGCATTAAAAAACATAATTTTTGACACAAAAACTCAAATATCTCAAAACCCTATCGGAATACCAACGTAATTTTTTGAGGGAAAACGGTCCATTATATTAGCTATATATGGTGATGGTAAACCAATAAACAAAAAAGTTATGACATTTCAAACATGTCACAATTTTCACATTTAATAGAAAAAAATTTTTTTTTTCGGTGTAAATTATTACGGGAACCGCAGTTTGTTGCTGATTTTATTGTTAAGGGCCTTGCGTGAATTAAACAAGTCGTTTTCATGTATTCATTAGTATTATGTATATTATATGTATAAATATTATGTATATGTATAAATATTATATGTACCGTAATCCGGGGTAACATTGATCATTTTTTTTTTTAATTTCTTAAATATTTCGTTTGAAAATGCAAATGTTCCAAATTTTATATTTTTAAAACAAGTACTGTCATCCATAGCTCGTGTCTGTATATTGTATTTCGATTATTGATAGATTTAAGTATGTTAAAAATAATGTTTTAGGCGATTTTTTGATTTAGCTGATATGGGGTAACATTGATCACCTATGTAAACAACGTTCCGTAATATTGAAAATGTCGTTACTTACTTAAATCATGGCCCTTTAAGCCGAATATGAAGGCCAAATGCTTGCAACTAATTTTCTTTTTGAGTTATTTTAAAATTAAAAACATCTCGAACCACGGAATACGCCTAAAGGTAGGCAATTTCCTAAGGGAATTTTATATTCTTAACAGTAATTCGGTAATGTTGCCTAATTGAGCATACTTATAAAAAATTTGACAACGGAATCGTTTTCAGCGATGTCATTTTTAGTAAGAATAGCATTTTCCTTGCCCATATCGTTTGCAGAATTTATGTGAGACATGCATGTTCGGTAGTGTCATCCTTAACCATTAAAATCATTGTTTCGAAAAGTTGCCAAATTTACGTATAAGGTAAACGCAATTCTCGCAAATATATTCACTATTATTAGCTTATGAATATAAGTAAGAGAAGCACTATTTATGATTTGGAAATGTTACATCAATAAATGATAATAAGAACTTTTAACGATATGAGTCATTTCGATCAATGTTACCCCGGATTACGGTATATGTATATATGTATAAATTAAAATGAATTAACAGATTACACGAAAATAATTTTTTTTTTTACCAGGATATTTTTTTTTTAGAGTATGATCGATGAGTTTCTAAATGTTATATATAAACTTTAAAAGTTTTGGATTTGGGTATGCGTTATGAGATCATGAAAACATTTTATTAATACTTATTTATTCATTTATTGTTATTCAATTTTTTTACAATATCGAACACTTTTGCATCATTATCAGTACAGTTCGAGTATAGTTTTGCTTTAATTTTATTTTCTGACAATGGAATGAAAGAGTGAAATTTTTGGGTTCCTTGGATCGTTTTCGCGTTATTATATTGCTCGCTGAGCTCTGATGCCGTTAATTCGTACTCTTCAGTAGTAGTAAAACAAAATGATAATTTTGTTAAATCTTCTTCTTTTCTGCGATTCGCCCAATCAAATAGTTCTTTTGCAGTTTTAATTGGATGCTCACGTTCTTTGGCTAAACTTGCTCTTGTGGCCATGCGCTTTATGGTTCCTCCAATAGCATCACAAGGACCTTTGCCATGTGACGTAGCACAGAAATGCCATTCTGCATCAATTCCGTACTTTGATTTAAATTGACATAGGCTCGAAAAATTCTTACGGTTTTTGTACTGCGATGCTACTCCATCAGACATGAAATATATCTTTCTGATTTCTTTATCCTTATCAACGCGTAAAAAGTTAATCATTTTGGCAATGGACAAATTTACAGATACTGAGTCGTGTCTTAAATCTTCGGAAATTACAATAAAACTAAAATGTTCAATTTGCGTACTTCCATTGAAATAAATAACGAATGGATGAATTGTAGCTTGTTGTACGTTCCAGTGATGGGACTGCACTTCATCTTGCAATACAAAGCTAAAGTTTTCAGAAAAATTACAAATGACTTAAAATTCACCATCTTGTAATGTATTTTTCGTATTTTTTAAAAATCGGGATTGCTCTGATTTAATAAAGTCGTGAGGAATTAAACTTTCTAATTTCAAGCAAAAAAAATGACACAAACTCATCTACAGGTTTTACAATAGTTTCTAGGTCACACCTATCCGTGGTCACCCATTGCTCAAATGATAACTGATCAATATAATTTTCTTAAAACTCAGCGAATAAAGTATTTTCCAATGATGAAGAATCTGGACAATCCGAACAAGATCGTAGATAGCAATTTGATGTTGTATTTTCACACAAAAGACTACCAGTTAACATTTTAATATCCTTTGATAAATTGATTCTTTTCAAACTATGTAAGATTAGGTTAATATTTTCGTGTGTTGTGCACACACAAACATTATGTGTTCCTGAATTGGATAGAAGCTTGCATTGCCTTGGACGAAGGCTTGCAAATGAGAAAAAACCTACCTTAATATTTTCGTTAATTTCCTTGAAGCGTGTATACGCTTCTTTCAAAGTAGTCATCATTAATCGTTTTTGGATTGCTTGACGCTTTCCATCTTTTTTTTATAGATACATAATCTTTTTGGCCAGGCATAGCTCTACTTACTTCATCGTCTTCAAAATATTGAATTATTTTTTCTTTTGTCTCATCTGTTAATGAAGTACTCGACCTAGCATTTTTGGTTATAACCATAGTGGTAGTATATTTTTAGCTTTTTCGTGAGTATGTTCATGGTATGTACCTATCATGTTTTTGATGTTGTTGAAGTTACTCGCTTTCTCCCAAATATGATTAACAAAGTCTATTCTCTACCAAGGCGGGTCTATACCCAGGTGTAATCAGATTTTAACTTTGTGGAGAAAACCAGCGCCGAGAAAACCGACCTGCTTTACGTATACTAGATCACCTGGGTATAGACCCGCCTTGTTCTCTACGAGGTAAACTTTTTGCAGGTAAACTAGTCGTATACCTGTATAGAAAACTTTTTTTGTAGCTTTTGTCTTCAATATTAGATTTCTTATAGGTTTCTTTTATCAAAAGGTTTCAACACTATTGAGAGAATTTTTCTTCAGTTACGTACAATAAAAAATATGACACTATCAAGACTTTAGATCACAACACTGGATCGCGTCTAACTTTCTAATAGATGCTATAATAGTTATGAATAATTAAATAAAATATCATGAAAACAACTTGTTAACCTCATGTGGTAACCTTAACAAAAAATTCAGCAACAAACTGCGGTCCTAAAAAAAATTAACAATGAAAAAAAAAATTTTTTTTCTCTAAGTAACAAATTTGTGAAATATTTGAAATGTCATAACTTTTTTGTTTATTGGCTTACCATCACCAAATTTTTAGGGTAGATAGCTAATATAATGGACCGTTTTCCCTCAAAAAATTACGTTGGTATTCCGATAGGGTTTTGAGATATTTGAGTTTCTGTGACAAAAATGATGTTTTTTAATGCAAAAAAATTTTTTTTTACTGTGTGTATTTTTTTTTTTTTTGGAATCTTTATTTAGTTGTCTAACTTTGTTTCTTTAGTTGTCTAACAATCGAACGAACCGTTTTTGCTGTGCAGCTTTTTGAATATTTTTGAACCATTTTCACATACACCCTTTTGAAAAGTTAGTCGTGACTCAACTTGAAGATTTGATATCGGAAAATGACGATTTAGATGGAACTGAAAAACTGTGCAAAGTTTCAGATATTTTTGAAATGGTCGATCAGAATCGACTTGCATGCCTCCGTGGAATCCCTCTAGTGTCACCAGAAGCTGTCCAGGGCTTTGATCAGAAACCTTCCAGAATCTTCATTAGAAATCTTCCACGGATCTAATCAGACACCTTCCATAGATTTCACTAGAAGCCTTCTAGGATTTCCGTCAGGTTCCTTCAGGATTCTTTGAGAAATCTTATTGAAACTGTTTAAGGATTGCCACCAGAACAGGGATTTCAAAAATACAAAATTGATCCCCCGATATCCAAAAGAGGAACTTCTTCAAACTACTAAACCTGAACTTCTGCATTATACTCGACAGTATCGTAAATGTTCGGCGTACAATGCGATTATCGAATTATATCGCGGTTAGGCGTAATTACAGAATGGATCGTATCACCAACCATTGGTGACTCCCAGATCTTTACCTTATCCCACTAACCCAATATCCAATCCATGATAACTGTGGAGATGCAGAGGTATACTCGGTCTCTAGTAACAACGATTGTCTAACTAACATTCCTTCGCTTCCCCGATGACCCTAAGGACGTGGCCGGCGCCGTTATTGACATTTAAAATTTGAGCTCTCGATTTATGCACATTGAAGAATGGTAAGCTAATCCCAAGCCCCGGAGTAGGAACTACGAATTGTACGGTCATCCATGCTCATGCATCTTCGAACACTTGTGATATAAAGGGCGAACACGAAATTATTGCGACACCGAAAATGTCATGTCAATTTTCTTATAATATTTAGAATTAAACCAAAATTTTAGGGTATTTACTTCAAAAATCAAAAGAAAAGTTAATCGATGGAGCCTTAAGTGTAAAATTGAAGGCATTTTCGCTTGATGCCCTTCATCGAAGTCTTTACAGTTTCATCCGGTACCAATTTCTCAGTTTTTTTTTCATTTCTTAACATGTCCTTCTCGTCTTTGACTGTTGTTGGGAACCGTCATCGTTGGCGCAATAAACCAAATATTGAAAGCAGCTCTAGTGCTAGCAGCTTCAATGCTGAAATTTATTATTATTTCACTATTTTATAACATCATATATACATACATTTTGGTGTTTATTTCTAACTTCCCAACATGCAGCCTCCCAACACTTCGTCTTTATACTTTCCATTTCTAATTTCAGTCTCTCTCCGTGTTGCCAGTTTCACATATAATTCCACCACAACAACTGTCTTCTTGCTCTTGCGAAGTTCTCGCTTCATTATTGCCCAGTACTGCTCCACCAGGCGCAGCTCCGGACAGTTTAGCGGATTCATGTCCTTTGGAACAAAATTGACAGAATTGGCCTCATACCACTCCAGGACACTTTTAGAATAGTGGCATGATGCCAAGTCTAGCCAAAATAGCGGAGCTTCGTCGTGCTGCTGCAAGAACGGCAAAAGGCACTTCTCGAGGCACTCAGATTTGTAGATCTCGCCATTTACTGTGCCCTTTGTCACGAAAGGCTCACTCCTCAGTCCGCAAGAGTAGATGGCCTGCCAAATGAGATATTTGGAGACGAACTTCAACATTTTCTTCTTCTTAACACTTCAGTCGTTGCGCTGTTGTATTTTGTACAACACTGTTGAAAAAACCTCGCTCTTCGTTCACAACAGCAGCGTGGTGGTTCTGACGGTGGCAAACCGCGCGACGACTGGAAGGTTAAATTTGTCGTCCACATCGAACTTGCTCTTGCCGGTGAAAAATCGGCTTTTATATACGTTTCGTCGTCCATCACACAGCATCAGTCGTATTTTGACAGCATCTTCTCGTAGAGCTTCCGTGCCCTAGTTTCAGCCGTTGATTGTTGCCGCTCATTGCGGTTTGGGAAGTTCTGAACCTTGTATGTATGTAGTCCAGCTCTCTTCTTTGCATTTTGGACGTAGCTCTGCGACATGCCGATCTTTTTAGCCAAATCACGGCTTGAGACGTTGGGATTTGCTTTAATCATCTGCTTCATCTTTCTTTCCGTCTTTATGTTCTCCGGTCCCAGTTTTCTTCCAGCTCCTTTACCGTGGTCCAACGTCAACCGCTCCTGGAACCGCTTCAACACTCTGGAGACGGTTGAATGGTGAATGTTCAACATTTTTCCCAACTGCCGGTGCGACAGGTCAGGAAATTCCAGGCGTTTGGAAAGAATTTGTTCTCTCGACTCGCGTTGATTCACCTCCATTTTCGTTGAATCGAAAAACACGACTTCGAGTTTGACAGCATGTAAACAATACACATCAATAAGAAAGTGTGCAAAATTTGGTTGATTTTTACCTAATGGTAGAAAAGTTATGCCCTGTTGAATGTGTCGCAATAATTTCGTGCTCGCCCTATATGACAATCATGTTATCGGTATAGTTGAAATTCTGTTGTGGCTGAGCATGTAGATCAGGAAAATTTTTACGCAAAATGCTGAGGTTATTGGAAAACTAGACGTAAACATTATAAGTAGTACCAGATATACAAAGAAGCAAATTTTATTTGCAAAATAAATGCAAAAGACTCCAGTGGCCTGGTCACTTAGTGTGAAAGTTGAAAAATAAGATGTAAATAAATAATATTCAGCATTGAATGATTCACGTTTATCGAGCATCAATATCATATTGAAATTTGCTTCGTAGATTTCTTTCAACTCAGCTTACTAGTTAAAGCCATGTAAAAACATACTTAAGAGTGGCATAACCCAAGCAACCTAAAGTTCATATAAAAGGACATGTTTTTGCTTAATCAGCTCAATTTTTCAGTAACTAACCGAACTTTAAAGTTCGTTTAGGTTGCTTATACCTACATGACAAATTTTCCCTTAAGAAGAAACAATTTCACGCTGAATTCCGAACAGAAACGAATTTGTCGCTAAATGGCAACGACATTTAATTAGAAATAGTAGATTAAATACGTCTGTGCACAGAATAAAGAAGCCGCGGAAAAGCCTAGTTTCGCACTTCGTTTACTCTAACCTCACTCGAATTTCTGCGATTCCGAAACAGCCAACGGGGGCCATAAAGGCATCCAATTTTACGAGTTAATTTTACGACAGCATCAGCGCTGACCCGGAGGCTAGCAAAGTGCCCGTTTTCGGTAGCTCACGGCTAACCGGGGTTCTCCAGTCGTAAAGAAGTCGCTGGACATAATTACTGCCACGGGAAGCGAAGCAGCTTGTTCCGTTGTATACATATCTTATTAAGAGGATTTATTTATTTTGGTTGAGTAAATGCCTGGAGAAAGTCTGCCGAAATGTATCTCTTCCGCTCTGTTACAAAACAGATTGTTCCAATAGAGCGAGTCTGAACTCGCAAATTCGCAACAAGAAATAAATTAAGCATTAAAGTAGTAATCATCAACATTGTACCTAATTCCATCCTCTGATGTGTACTGTGGAAACAAGGTATCATTGATCGGAAAACTCTCCTTATAGCAAGTTCTTATGTAACTATGTGTGTCGGAAAAAAATATGAAGTTTGTTGATTGACCTCAACCTGAAGATTGCCCTTCAGTTGAGGGTCGAAATACACGTACAGTGAAACCTTCATGATTCGATGTTCCATGACTCGATATCGACTCATCGAACAATAATAAAAACAAAATTGCATGGTTACTATGATCGTCCCCTCAAACAGCTTTCCAAAGCATTTATGTCCTATTACTCGATATTTTCCTTCATTCCCCTCGGTCCCTTCAAATATCCACTCATGGAGGCTTGACTGTATCTGTCGAACAATACAAACAGATATAAACTGTAGTGTAATTAAATGGTAGATAGGGGACGAACACCAATTTTCAACCCAGCACTAGTTTTCGACCCATTCATATGATTTTGGCCTACTTTATATAAAAACTCATAAATTGGCACAACTCGATTCTTATTAGGGGGAGATCCCCCAGTACCGGACAGCACCCAATACCGGACAAAGTCGTAACATTGAGAAATCATGGTCCAATCAAGATGGTGTATTAGTAGAAAAGGAAGCTATTATGGAGACTAATGTTTGCGTAGAATAACACATCCTTGAAATATGCATGACTTCTTAAAAAAGTACAAAAGTTTGAAAATCTTAAAAAAAATTGACGTATCGCCCTAATTTTTAGCCTATTTAGTAATTATTTTGAATATGAAAAAATACTTTGGATCACGCAAGTATGTTCGAACATAATCCTAATTTGAAAGTATGAATGTATTTTGTACCATAATTGAACTAAATATGGACAAATTACAATTTGGGATGGTACACAAATTATGTCACGCCAAATTTCAACTTTTTTGACCCCCCCCCCCTTTGTCACACTTTTTGTATGAGTACTCCGAAAATTTTGTAAGGGTTGTCACGCTTGGCTCGAACCAACCCCCCCCCCCCCCCACTTGGAGCGTGACGTAATTTGTGCATTATCACTTTTGGTTAAGCACCTTCTGTCCCCCAGTTTCGGACAGCTTGATTTGTTATATTATATCTTTGTAATTATTGCACCAGTGTCTCAAAATACATCCATTTTTCATGGATTCCGTCGATCATGGTATCAAACATGCAATAAAATTAAGAAAAATTAACATTCAGAACAACGTCGTAAAATGTGCTATTTTTCATCATATAAGAAAGAGGTTTTTGATGGACATCTTGCAAACTGATAATTATTCAAATTGTTCTTGCAAATGTTGCAAATGCATTGAATTTGCAATTATATACTATTCCCATAAAAAACACATTCAATGATGTTCAAATTTACAGAATTCGAGTCATTTTCAGATCGTGTCCGGTATTGGGTGCCAAGATCGATCAATTTGGTACCGTAATCCGGGGGCAAATTGATCACTTTTTCACAACTTTTTGTCATGGTTTCCTTTGGAATTAAAAAAATGTCAAATTTTTTTCGGTAAAATCAGTACTTCATTGATCTCTATCAGTTTATGTAATCGATTTTTCATGAAATAAAATTTAACATTTCATAAAATTAATTTAAAATCAAAAAAATGAAAATGACACATTGGGGCGAAATTGATCACTATATAATAAAGCATATTTTAGAAAGTAAAATTTCCCTATCTACTAAATTTGGGTCTCCTGAATCTGAAAATGATGTCAAAATTCTTACAACTTGTGTATATCATCATTTTATTGCAAAATTAAACTTTGTAAATCTGCATAATGTATGCAAATTTCCTCGAAATAAGCACTTCATTCAACAAAAAGCGGTTTTACGAGTAAAAATCTATTCTTGTTATGCTGAACGATTTCAAAAATGAGTTCAGCAGTTCACACTGAAGCTAACACAACATTTTGAACACTCAAAGTTTACATGCAGGCTTAGCACCAGCGGATTGTTTAGTGCCGATATTTCCAACAGTATTGCTAACACCTTCGAAAACTGTGAATATTTCTATGCAAAACTGACCTAAATAAAAATGAAATAGTTTAAAACCATCATTAGACATCTATAAACTAGAAAACATGGAATGTCTGTAATGGCAACGGAGTATTAAGCATCCTCGAAAGGAAATGCAATTTGGTACCGACCTGATCAAATTCACCCCAGTGATCAATTTGCCCCCGGATTGCGGTACTAAAATATTTTCGAATTTATTTTTGTACACTATAAAAATGATAATATTTATCATAAATGGGTAACAAGAGCACATAAAACCAATATATTTCGAACTATGTATTTAGTGGCTTAAGTGTCCGGTACTGGGGGATCTCCCCCTAACTTTTAAAATTGGTTTTACGTTAATTATTAATTTTTTTTCGATACAATGGGTGGTGGGAAATACATAGAGATTATTTTAACGATATTTTAACGATAACTTTTTTTTCAAGAACCAATTTACGTTTTTTTTCCAAGAATATCCATTTATTTTTTGAGTTATCATTATTATTTTTCGTAATTGTCGATAAATTATTCCTCTAGTTTTGACAAATTCTCGACTCTGAATTGGGTCCCAACAAGTTTTGGTGATTATTGGATAAATTTTGGAGCAATACTGAGATTTATTCAATCGAATCTGCTCACCTAATTTAAACTGAATCCTCACTATCTCTCTCTTAAATAATAGGATCATAAATTCACTTTCATCCAACCACTTCTCTGCCAAGGGCAGAGCACATTCAACAGGTAATTGCTTTTCTTCCTTTTATCGAGTAGGAAGCATTCTCCTATGGCAGAGTGTCCCATCTGGCCCGTTTACTTTTATAAAGTGTAACACACTATTATTTAATTAGGCTCCAGGGATGGGAAGGAAACTCGAGAGCACATCACATGGCCAGGCAACCCGACCATCGCAATTTTTGCGCAACAGGAACACTAGATCGGGGTCAGGTCAGGATCGTCAGGAGCAGGGAGGGGCAAAATTGATTAAATCACTCTCGTTTGAAAATGTCGGCAATTTTTCTACTGCAGCACCTCGCACTCTGCCCAACGAATAGAATTAATGTGAACAATAGATCCTGAAAGTGGACTATCGAGCAATGGGTGGGCGCTTCTGGGTGGTGTGCTGCAATCTCGCCCATTCGATCGCTCTAAAGCGGCGTGGGAAATGATTCGTTCGAGCGACGAATGAAATTAAAAACCAGAATGGAAATTTATGACGACGGACGGATGCTTGTTTCGAATGGAGTGGGAGACATTGATCCTTGCGACACTTGACGCCCTTTAACCTTTCCATTTTTTGTTCAGATTGAATAATTGGACTGATTGATAAGATATTGATTTTATTGCGGTGATTTATCAATTTGAAAGGAGGAAGCTAGTTAGTTTTCCTGTTCAGAGGATCGGTGCCGTAATCCGGGGTATAAGCTATCAGGTATCAGAAGGCCAGTTCTAAAGGCATGTTCCCCACCAATTGGGAGATTTGTGCGATTGCCATATTTGAGCCTATTTCATCATCTACCCGATGGGAGAGGAAACTGAAGGGAAAGATGGGAGGAAATAGGAGTGGGGTCCATTGAAGATGGAAAATCGCATGAGCAAAATGAGAGCATGTAGCTCCATACCACAATAGCTTCAAACAGCGCACTCAAAAAGGGCACTGCAAAACGAAAGAGCGCAAAGAGAGCCAATAGCTCATTACCACAGTGGGTTAAGGATAACATAATGTCCTGAAGATTCAGCCTTCTGAAATCAGTTTCACTTTATAAGTGTATACCAAGTAATCAGAATCGCAGTTGCGCAAAAACTAGAGCCGGATCCTGGCACTTTTGATTCCTTTCGGCTGTGCGATTTTTTGAGCTCATATTTGGCCACAACGTGCATCGTAAAATGCTTCATATTGCAAAGTTTCGGACAAATCGGCCGAGAAACAACAATATCCATATCATCCTCGAAGCAAACAAATCTAGCCTCGGTTATTGAATCCGGCTCTCTATCGAAGCCCCCGGCGGGATTCGAGCGAAGTGGAATGTTCGCCCGAAATTTCTACGCTATTCTGCACACTGTCCATCGTTGCTCTTATTAGTCTTGTACTCTTCCATGATTTTCCATAGCTCTTCGCGGTCGATGCTATCATAAGCCGCTTTAAAATCGATGAACAGGTGATGTGTTGGGACTTGGTATTCACGGCATTTCTGGAGGACTTGCCGTACAGTTAAGATTTGATCCGTCGTCGAGCTGCCGTTGATGGAACCAGCTTGATAACTACTTCCCACAAACTCATTTGCTATTGGTTATAGACGACGGAAGATTATCCGGAATAGCACTTTGTAGGCGACATTCAGGATGGTGATCGCACGATAGTTTTCACATTCCAGTTTGTCGCCCTTCTTGTAGATGGGGCATATGACCCCTTGCTTCCACTCCTCCGGCAGCTGTTCCGTTTTTCCAGATTCTGTCAATCAGCCGGTGCAGACAGAAGGCCAGCCTCTCCGGGCCCATTTTGAGTTCAGTGTCAATACCATCCTTACCAGCGGCCTTGGTTGTTCTTGAGCTGGTTGATAGCATCCCCTCAATGTGGGGACAGGTTGGTTTCCTTCATCCGCCGTGCTGACGTGGTCACTTCTTCCGCTGTCGTGACCCTCTGTGCCTGTGTTCTCCGTGCCATTCAGGTGTTCATCGTAGTGCTGGTCCCGCCTTTCCGTGAGGTGATTGAAATTCTGTTCGTCAAGATGCTTCCGTCCTTATCCCTACACATCTCGGCTCGCGGCACGAAGCCGTTTCGGGATGCGTTAAGCTTCTCGTAGAACTTTCTCGTTTCTTGTGAACGATCCAGCTGCTCCATTTCTTCAAATTCCGCTGCTTCCAGCCGGCGCTTTTTGTCCCGGAATAGGCGAGTTTGGTGCTCTCGTTTCCTTTTATATCGCTCCACGTTTTGTCGCGTTCCTTGCTGCAGCATTGCAGTCCGCGCTGCATCCTTCTCGTCCAAAACCTGCCTGCATTCTTCGTCGAACCAAACGTTATATGTCCTCTTTTCCACGTACCCGACGATGCTTTCGGCTGCGTTGTTGATGGCTGCTTTGACTGTTCTCCAGCAGTCCGCAACAGGGGCCCTATCGAGCTCGCCCTCATCTGGCAACGTTGCCTCAAGATGCTGCGCGTACGCATTGGCGACATCCGGTTGTCCCAGTCACGCTAGATTGTACCGAGGCGGGCGTCGGTACCGTACATCGTTGATGACGGATAGTTTATGGCGCAGTTTCACCATCACCAGGTAGTGATTGGAGTCAATGTTAGCGCCACGATAGGTTCTGACGTCGGTTATGTCGGATAAGTGCCGTCCATCGATCAAAACGTGGTCGATTTGCGTTTCTGTCTGCTGAGGTAATCTCCAGGTGTACCGATACGGGAGGCTGTGCTGGAAATAAGTGCTACGAATGGCCATGTTCTTGGAGGCGGTAAAATCTATCAGTCGTAGGCCGTTCTCGTTCGTCAGCCGGTAGGCGCTGAACTTTCCAATCGTCGGTCTGAACTCCTCATCCTGGCCAATCTGAGCCTTCAAATCACCTATGATGATCTCGACGTCGTGGCTTGGGCAGCGGTCGTACTCGCGTTCGAGCGACGCGTAAAATGCGTCCTTGTTATCATCAGTGCTTCCGGAGTGAGGATTATGCACGTTTGTGCCATTCGTTCATTGATCGGCCTCCACCCGATCACGCGTCTTTGCATTTCACCCATCACTATGAAAGATGTTCCCAGCTCACGAGTGTTGCCGCAGCCGAGTTGTTGGTAGATTGTATGATTACCTTTAAGCATTCGCATCATTGCCCCTGTCCAGCACTCCTCCTGCAGCGCTACGATGACGAAACCGCGGGTCTTCAGTACATCGGAGAGTATGCGAGTACTTCCGATGAAGTTAAGAGATGTGCAGTTCTACGTACCGAGTTTCCAATAGTCCATTTTTGTCACTGTGGCGTTTGCCGATTGTTCTGGTCCGTTCTCTCGTTCTTCCATGAGCATTAGGCCGTCCCTTATTTTTCGTAAATGTGAAATGTTATAAATTCGTCATTGTAAAGTGCTCGTTTTGGTAAGAAAAAAATCAGGTAAAACTTTGAAGTCCATACGTGGACGCTAAGTGGTCCCCCAACGACCCTAAAGGTATTAGGTGTAAATGACCCCCGGGCGCCAAATCGAGCTCGCTGCTCTAGTGTACGCAACAAGAGTACAAATATCCAAAAGTAACAAATTGATAATCGGCATAGAAATATAATATTTTATACTGTGGATAGAAGATTCAGAACTACAAAGAGATTGTTCAAATAGTACGTAACGCAACAGGGGGAGGGAGAGGGTCTTCCGTAGTGTTACGGTCCATACATTTTTTTTTTCATACAAAAGCTGTTAAGTGGGGGAGGGAGGGGGTCTAAAATAGGCAAATTTTGCGTTACGTAATATTTGAATCATTCCAAAGAAAACAAACTTCTATGTTGATTATCAACGCGCGCAGGACAATTTGTTACTGGTGGCTTTTCGTACTGATGCTACATGCACTACAGCAGCGAGCTCGATTTTGCGCACTAGGTCATCTACGCCAAATACCTTCAGGGCCGTTGGGGGACCACTTAGCGTCCACGTACGGACTTCAAATTTTTACTTGATTTTTTTCTTACCAAAACGCACTTCACAATGACGAACTTATAACATTTCGCATTTTCGAAAAATAAGGGATGGCTTAATGAGCATATAACATTAAACCACAGTGCCTACCAGCGATTGTAACACCTAGGCTACTCTAGGGGGGATATGTGCGTTGGGAAGTGCTGATCACAGAATCACTTATTATTAACAGCACCGTTATGTTAACTAAACCAGTCACTCTCATTTAGCAGGAACTGTATTGTAACCGCCAGCTGTCAGTTCCTTACGAGGGGAAGGAAACCAACTACTTTCTGGACCAAAGTCAGTTGAACACAAGGTGACAATCGTATTTCTCCAGGTCGATGCGTGAAATCCTTTTTGGGCACCGCTTTCTCGTGCGATTCAAAATATCAAAAGGGTGTATATAAACCAATTGCGGGATTTTCAATTAGAAAATAACCACCAAAGTTTCTAACTTACATGTCTACATTGATTTTGCATAGAAACACGTCATTTATATGGTGTACTTGCGCTTTTGGAACAACATCATCTGCTGTACGGTATCTAACTTGGTGGAAAGGCGGTGGCATGCATGCATCGGAGAGGTTGAGATTGAACCTTTTTGTTTATTCAGTTACGTTTAACCCTCTAATACCCAAATTTTTACTTTGGATCTAAATATAATTTTCAAAAAATCTACGAATTTTGGTTTTTGGTTTTTATAATTTCTATTTTTGAGCAACCCTTTTCTTTTTAATTTTTGTTTTGAAGCCTCTTCTAGTTACCGATTTTTGGCAATGATAAAAATTCAAGTTTCTAGGGTACTTTTAAAATATGAAATTTTTAATGTTTTACTGATTTTTTTATTATCCGTGTAATTAACGGAAATACAGGTTTGAAATTATTTTGATACCACCAAGCTTTTCTTTTGTGATAGGTTGATCGTAGAAAAATATAAAATTTATGATTTTTTTATATTACACGTTAAATGAACTCCAGGTATTTGTGGGTTATATGAGAATACAATATTTCAAACAATTTTCAAAAATACAATCAAGTTTCAAAAGCTATAAAAAAATTTCTACAATGCGTGTTATGAGTCAAGGTTTAAGCCAAAAATAAAATCATTTGGATTTCCGAGCTACGAAAAATACACAAAATTGAAATGTGTACCCCGTCTAAAGGCGGGATTGGGTATTAGAGGGTTTATAACTCAAACCGCTATAAATAAATGACGAAAATGCCGAGAAAACGTAACGTGTGTTTTTAAAAAACGCCTTTACTCTGCAATGACAGCAAAAGGTCCCGCCAGTGAGGCTGTCATTTTTATTTGCTTTTATTTCATGATTTTGAAAGGGAATTGGGCATTCATTTACAGGCGGGTTTAATGTGGTGGGATGTTTGAGGAGGAGCTTACAAACTATAAAAATTGGAACCAACGGTTAAACGATACCATCAGAGGGTTATTCAAGAGTTTACTCTAGGTTTTTCATCTGAATACTTTCAGAGTAATTCTTAAGAAGCTCCTGTGACTGTTATGCGGTTATAATTACCAATGTGACAAAACAACTTGGTATTTTTGTCGAATTTTCTAGAACAAACTCACGGATTTCAGTAAATCGATCGTAAGTATTTATCATTTGATGACACTCTATGGTATTAACTCCAATTAATCAAAAATGTCGAATGTGACTGTTATGCAGTTATGGGCAGTGCTCCCAAAGATTACAAGCATTAATTCATGTTAAATTTTTTTGTGATTCGTTGGTTTGTTTTCAAGTATTTTTCTTGGTTTTATGCAGGGACGAAAATACTCAATCTACCCTCGCCTACAACGATACTTGCTGGGTAGAATCTTCGTTGATTTTTATTTGTTTTTATCCTCACCTTGACAACACAACAAAGATTGGCAAAGCGCTTGCGCAAGATTGTCAGTTTCCTTTTAACCTGCTGCTACTCAACCGTATCGGATCCTTCATTTTCCCGTATAGCAGCATATTTTTTAATTAATTTGAACCTCATTGATAATCAATTTTCTAAAACTGACACTCTTCTGCTTCTGATAATCAAAAACACCACCCGCATAATTATGAACCATACATTCACTGTTTCCTATACTATTCACCGCCATTTGTAACAATATGTTAACAGTTTTGAAAATCACCAAAAATAACTATATGACAACTGTATCAGAAATAGGTTTTACAGTTTGGTAAATGGTTTTCAGGAAAATAACAATGTGGGAAATAGGCGGTTAAGTTATGTAACCATTCAAAAACGCCGATTTTTCTGAACAAAATTTTTAGTTTACAATTTATCAAACAGTCAATATATTATCCATTTTTTGACCAATTCACTGTAAAGCAAACCGTATTTAAATAGTTGTCCTGTATACCGTAATCCGGGGTATCTTTGATCAGCGGGGTAACATTGATCGGAATGACTCATCTCGTAAAAAGTTCGTATCATCATTTATTGATGGAACATTTCCCAATCACGAATGGTGCTTCTCTTTCTTATATTATTAAGCTAATGTAAGTGAGGGTTTTTGCGAAAATTGCGTTTACATTGAGCGTAAATTTGTAAACTTTCCGAAACAATGATTTGAATGGGTAAGGATTAAATTACCAAAGATTCATGTCTCACATAAGTTCTGCAAACGATATGAGCAAGGAAAATGCGGTTCTTACTAAAAATGGCATCGCCAAAAACGATTCCGTTGTCAAAATTTTTGTAAGTATGCTCAATTAGGCAATATTAACGAATTACTGTAAAGAATATAGAATTCCCTTAGGGAATTGCCTACGTTTAGGCGTATTCCGTGGTTCGAAGTGTTTTTAATTTTAAAATAACTCAAAAAGTAAATGACTTGTAGGCGTTTGACCTTCATATTCGGCTTCGGGGGCCATGATTTAAGTAAGTAACGATATTTCAATATAACCGAACTTTGTTTACATAGGTGATCAATGTTACCCCATATCAACTAAATTAAAAAAAAACACTTATAACATTTTTTTAAACATGCTTGAATCTTTCAAAAAACAAAATGCAGTATATGGTCACGAGCTATGGGTGGCAGTACTTGTTTTAAAAATATAAAATTTGCAATATTTGCATTTTAAAACGAAATATTTAAGAAATGATCAATGTTCCCCCGGATTACGGTAATTGAAAAATAAACAATAATGTATGTGAAGTTGTTGGATTATGATGCGTTATGGTATTTCAACCGTATGCCGTACTGCTCTCTAGTGAACCTCTACTAATAGAAACAGTATGTCCAAACTAAAAACCTGAACAGTACCTATGTTATTGAAAGTATCACCATGGAAATACATCAAAAATTGAGCATAATTCGAATAACACATGTTTTAGTTTTTAGTTTGCATATAGAATGACGTCACTTATGAAAAGAACACGAAAAGCAATGGATTGTATTATATTAAATTTTATTTGAGACATTACGCGATAAAGTTATACAAATAAATCAAGCACCATTTTTCACAACATTTCAATCAGAATATGCTCATTTTCATAACATTTTTACAACACACAAATCAGCCCAACCAAAAAACATCCGCTGTTGAGCTTGATCTTTGGTCTGAATCCATTTTCTTTCCGGCGGAATATTGACCTACGCATTCACACTGCAGTCATTCAATTTACAGGCGATCATTGACAAGGATTCGTCAAATGCACTCCAGTAGTAACAGCTCACGGATGCAAATTCGCACCATCATCCATCGGAATGCGGAACCCGGTCGGAATGCGGATCTGTTTGACAAAAAAAAAACTGACTTTGAATACTGGCAGAATTCTGCGATGGAATTTCAGCGCTGCTCGATGGAGAGAGGCCCTTGCACTTGGTACATACATAATTTTCTTACCTTATGGATTTTCGGGTGTTCCCGAAGAGGAAACAGGATCTATTTTATCGTATTATAGTACTAAATAACTTTACTTAAACTTCATTCTCAATTACTCTGACTGGATCGAACAAAATAAACATGAAAGTTTGCAGCAAAATGTTGCAAATTTTCATATATAGTGTGCTCACTAATATCAATACATACAACTGTTTGCCAAACTGTTGAAAAAAAGTATCATATTGTGAAATACATGTTTGTATGTGTGTCGTTCAGTTATAAGCTCAAACCATTTTACGAAAGGTGGCAGTATGTTTCTACCATTTCTCAACATTTTTATCTTTATACAATTTTACAATTACTGAGCATTATGATGTATTGTCACTATTTGATTTGGTTGCCTCAAACTGTTCTTAATAGTGAAAAGCTTTAGATTTCAAATTGTTCAACATTTAATCGACTGTTTATGATACACTAACATTAACGGTTAGAAGAAACAAACTGTTGAGGTTATAAGGCGAATTGTATTTTTTATGCGGGCAGCGACATACGGGTATCGTTGTTTGTTTTGCCCATCTACTTTTGTGCCATCTTCATTGGTACAATCATATTGGTGGTGGTGCGGTTACTTTGATGGTGGCATAAATTCAGTGAGTTGAGTATAGTGAGCATGATTTTTTTCGTCCCTGGTTTTATGCCTTGAAAATTCTTTCAAAATATATCTTTTAAAATTCCATGAAAATCTAATTTAGGATTTAGTGTTCTAGGGGAAAACAACGAATCTTTGAAGGTACCTTAGCGATCTAGGAAACGTTTCTAGATTATTGGAATAATTGTGTAGTTGATAGTGAAACACTGCAAGAAATGAACTTCTAAAAGAAGATTAAAATTTTTGCTTAGTTCTGAGTTAATTCTGAGAACTTCAGAGAAGATGATCAATTGGTACTTTATTCTGTCCAGTACTGTATCCTAAAGATATTCGAAGATAAGTTTAGGATGAGTTTTGGAAGGTATTCTTAAAAAAGGCTTGAATTGTTCCTTCATAAAATAAGCAGATTCCCTAAAAGAGTTCTGTATTTCCAGAAGGAACTCAACAAAAAATATCTGAAAGCATATGTTGAGAATTTCATGGCGGCATTATAAGTGAAATTCGTAGCTGTATAAAGTCAATCCTAAGCTTACCGTACCTTTTTCCAACACGAGCTACCTCAACACAAAGTGCCACCAATACTAGGGCTTGACATTCTTCAAGTTGGAGCTTCAATGTACAAAATCATCAACGAGCAGAATAGTCACCATAATTGGTCTTTCGCAAGTGCGTTTCATCAACACCGAACCAGATATGCTCATCATCTTCAAAGACCGGGATTCAGAACGGAGATAGGGCGACGTCGATTCGCCAATGTAGGGCCAAGGATATGAATTAGAGTGATACAAATTTTGAAATTTTGGCTCCCCTATGCTCAAACTATGTTTATTATGGTATATGCTGCCCATAAAGGCATAACTGTCCCATATGAAAATAGTAGGCATTGAGAAAATTGCGCTCGAAGTTTGATTTTTGTCTTCTCATACAAATGTTCATAATTTTCTAGTACATTTCTGCATGTCATATTTATTTAGCACCATCGCACAGATAACTCATTTTGCTTATATTGATCAGCAAAAATATAATCCTGAACACAACTCACGTTTTGCAATTGTTATATGGATTGAAAGTTCATAAAGATACTGTTATGTTCTACAGCAAAAAAGCAGTGTTGCTCTGAAAGTAATTGAATGATCATCTCAGCATGATCTAGACTTTGTCATCAATAATTACAAATTATCTTTACGTCCAATCAAAATGTGGTCTTCGGCAAAGTTATAGCTGGGAACAATTCACATGAGAAGAGTATGTTCATTTTTCCATAGATTGTTATAACGAGCAGTTAGCGGACTGAACACAAAAGGTTTGCGTTTTCCATATAAACTTCAAATGGCGTGTGCACAACCAAATTTCTTCCAAATCACTTCAAATTTTGGGAAAATGATTTTTATCATAATTGACATCGGTTAAGCATAGGAGAGCAGAAACTTCAAAATTTGCATCAGTCTAATAGGGAAAGTGTACCAGTTATGGCCATAGTGGTTCCCTATTTGGCCATATGCAAAATTAGGAAAACTTTTACATTTTTAATCTTTTTGAATGCTTCAACATCAAGATTTATCCTTCATTTTACTGCTAAAACACAAAAGATTTTTCAAAATGTGAAGGCATTCAAGATATCACGTATGGCGAAATAGGGAACCACTATGGCCATAACTGGTACACCTACCCTATACATATAATCAAATCCCGGAGCAGATTAAAACAGCTCCCATGCAATTTACTTTTAGACGGAAGTTAAAACAATATACATTCTTAATAATTGCAGAAATTTGGTAATTAACTAGTGATAAGAGTCATCTGAATTACAAACTAATTTACTATCAGACAGATAGGATACTGAACAACACCTTTTAAAGAACAATAGTTCAGTAGGAAATGTTCAAAATTATTGTATCGTATTTTTTTGAACTGAAATAAATGAAAATGAAAATGAAAAAAAAAATGTTCAATTGACAGAGGAAGCTCTCAGTTAATAACTGAGTACTCATCAGAACACCTAACAGAGAAGCAGGTTCTGTCCCAGTTAGGACGTAACGCAAGAAAGGATAAGAAATATAGTCGAGCAAGCCCTAATCAGACTATTGGCCTCGAGATATTTATAGACGTTGTTAAGTTTAACAGATATTCATTTCTTACTGTGATAATGGTCATATCAACACGTTTAACTTTTCTCACTAATTCTTCTTTCTTGTAAATCCTCGTCTTATTTGAATAAAACTAGATTTAATCCCTTATTGATGTTATTCCTTGTCATTTGATACTCAGCATTCCCCGTGGTTCTGGTCTCATAGTTTTTTTTTCTGTCTGGTGCATATGTCCTCATGTTGCTCATCTCGTGATAAATATTGTCGTAATAATGGCCTAATATAATTTCCATTATATCCTTGCAGACGATGACTCCGGAGAGAAAACGGTATCCGTTTTGCTCAGCGGTGAAGAATCCGAGCTAACATTCATCGACCACAGCTACATGGAGATGTCGGTAGGTGCATCATCATCCTGAATTGATGATCACAGATCATGATTAACATAAGTTTCCCATTTCCAGCCCGAGAACTGCATGTCTTCTTACGATCCGCACGGATACTGTGTCATCTATTCGTCTGCCGACCGCACCAGTTTCCAGATTGCCGAACAGGTTCTCCAGATCCTGTGGACCACGGAGAACATTGCCCAGAAAGCTGTGATTTTGGTGGCGAACAAAGCCGACTTGGCCCGAAGTCGAATGGTCACCTCCGATGGTTCGTGTATGAAACACGGAAATAGGGTACAGTTTCATCTAACGAATTTTCAATGTTTTCAGAGGGCAAACAGATGGCCACGCAATACGACTGTAAATTTATCGAAACCTCCGTCGGGATCAATCACAACGTGGACGAACTATTGGTGGGGCTGCTCTCACAGATCCGATTGAAGCTGGAAAACCCGGAAAAGTCAAGGTAGGTGTCTCCATATTAATTTGCGAAATCGCCTCAATGTAGGCTAAACCTCGTTACCAATCTCTCCACAGAGACCTCTTCCGGAAGCGTTCAATACGCAAGTCCAAACGACGTGCCTGCTCACCTCTGGGGGGAGCCATCTGCCTCTCCGGAATGGGTGGAGGGACCAATCCGAGCACGCCGGTCTCGGGCACCCCAGTGGCCGGGGGAGGATTTGTGGAAACACCCCCCGGAAGTGCCCACAGCAGCCCACGAAAGTACCGTGGCTCCCGAACCTCCGCCAGTCTGAAGGTGAAGGGACTGCTCGGTCGGGTGTGGGCCCGCGATTCCAAATCCAAGAGCTGTGAAAATCTCCACGTTCTGTAAGTTGCTGCGCAGTTGCGAGAGCGAGAGAGATAGTTCCGTTGTCGTGTCATCCTATTTGAAGAAAAGTAGTACCAGTTTAAAATAAGAGATAGAACTGTAGATGTAGCTTTTAGCCCGAAAAGGATTAACAGTTTACAGAAAACGGCGTTTTACTACTTTATAGCGTTTAAGAGAAATTAATCAAAAGCCAATCCTCAAAAGTCGAATGCACATTATTTTTTAAGTAACCGTGACACAAACACTATTGAAATTTAAAATTGGTCTCCTCAATCAGACACAAATTAGACTCTAAGTTGCAATATCTTTCTATGTAAAAAAAACTGTGTAAAGCACTCGATGTGAGAGGTTCGATGTTCACAGCCATTTATATGATTAACTGGTATTAACATGGCGACAACTCAATTTAAGATAAGTTACGCGTACAAGTGAAATCTATTTGACTTTTCGATCAGTTTTATTTCTTTCTCTTAGATTTGGTATGATTTACACTTCCCTTTTTTATATTCCTTCTTTTTGCAATTCCCCATAAATGATAATGTTTAGTATTTGGTAACCTATATGTGACAATTCATGTGAAAGAAGCATTTAATTTGTATCAACTATCAACCTTTTCATCTATCATATTCTCATTCTGCAGTTGCGGGTCACTGCTTATATAAATTGTGTGAAAAAAGTAGATATTAAATCTATTGTTTCAAAACAGCGTGTGACCTTCAATTGAGATAGAGACAAACTCATCTTCATTCGAGTACTGAATAAATGTCTTTATTTTGACAATCTTCAAACTATCGTTTTGATGTTCATGGTTGTTGTAGTTTTAGTTTGCTTCCGATGATAAACATTTCTCTCCATTCTCCCAAGCGACACGCTAAGATAAAAAAAAAATCAACACTTGAATTCATGAAGGTACAAAGCAGTGAGCAACACATACCGCAAGTCATCGAAACGAGTTCTTCCCAAGTCAGAAGACAGTTATCCCTGAGACCTCGGAACAACGCCGAAATCCATTACACCAAGTAGAATCAAAGTACGGTAAGTGCCTTTTTCAGTTTCTCCCTGCAGGATGTAGAAGCCACGATAGGTTTTTCTATGTTTGTAAACTTTCTAAGCGGTGGTGTATCTCTGAAAATTATGTACATTTGCATGTTCTAGTTGTTTTACGAAAGTAGATTGTAATAATGCTGGTATTGGCCGATTTAAAAAATACAGTTAAACCTCCATGAGTCGATGTTCCATTACTCGATATCGACTCATGGAACCATACTAAAAATGAAATTTCATGGCTACTATGAAAGCCCCCTCAAACAACTCTCCATAGCATTGCTGATCCATGACTCGATATTTCCATGAGTCGATGGTCCCTTCATGGAGGGTTGACTGTATATATATCTATCTAGGGAAAGTGTACCAGTTATGGCCATATTGGTTCCCTATTTGGCCATACGTCTAATATCGATAACTTTCACATTTTAAATCTTTTTGAATGTTTAAACATCAAGATATATCTTTAATCTTACTACTACAACACACAAAATATTTAAAAATGTGAAAACAATCTAGTTATCCCGTATGGCGAAATAGGGAACCACTATGTCCATAACTGGTACACCTACCCTATAGGTATTCCGTATCTCGATATCCAGTTGTAGAACCACAGTAAAAGTAGGTTTTCAGGACTTCCTAGATGGTTTATTAAACCGCAGTTGCACTGAGTTTGCGTTTTATAGCTCGATACACAGAAAAAAATCCGTTCTCGTATCCGTGAACAGCAGACGTGAACTCGTCAACAAGCAAAAATACACCGTGAACTAGATCATGTTTAAGCGTAAACATGATAGTAGTTCATTGTGTATTTTTGACAGTTCACGTTTTCCAGAATTCAGTTTTGAGCGTGTATCTCCACATTTTGACGGTCCCTTCAATATCGAGGTATAGAGAGCTAGCTGTAACTGCTTTGCTATGAAGTATATTTTAATATTTGAGTATCATGATATCTTCTCTAGCATTTATATTCATTACATAGTCCCCATCTGATACTGACGGAAGATGGATGTGCTCCCCCAAAGCACGGTCCTCCGTACGGCGTCTTCTGGTGGCTGGACGGGTTTTTTTTTTGTGGAGGGGCTGGGAATTGAACCCATGACCTTCCGCTTATGCAGCGAAAGCGTAACTTCAAGGCTACGGACCCCCCTATATTGAGGTTTACCATGAAGAATTTTAGAGTCCACCCATATATCAGGATTCTGCCAAATATGTAACCAGAAATAATTCGACTGTTGCAACTTGAATCCATAAAGAATATTAAATGGAATCTCCTAAAAATCCTTAATGAAATCCCCCTTTGTTTCAACTAAGGAACTTTCAAATCAAACTGCTAGTCATCTCAAATGAAATAAATCCATAAATTTTTTGAAAGATCCGTCAAGGAACCTCTTCTGGAATACCTCAATTTTTTCATTCATTAAATGGTCGTTACCTTTCGTTACAACAAAAATATGTAAAAATATTGCGTTTCTTGAATTTCGAGCAGTTAAATGAAGTTGAATCATGCTTGGTACTATTGAAACATTTACCCTACCTAATATTTTTTTTCCAAATATTTTTCCTTCAGTTCTTGCAGAAGTGGTACAAAGAATTATTCCAGAATATCCATATCTAAATATTGAGTAGTTCCGTGATCCGGGGCGTTTTTTTGATTAAGCTTATATAGGTAACATGGATCAAACATTTTTCTTTGAAGGACACTCAAGAAATTTTGGTGGAAAAATCTGAAAACTATTCAAAAGTCATTGTGCAAAAGTTAGGGGTCACCTGAGCAATACGCAAATCCTTTTTACAATAACTCTGCCATTTTCAACTGATTTTAATAGTTTATAGCTTTTTCAAACGTGAATATTGACGATTTTATGACTTGTATGAGATTTAACAGAATTTTCGTGGACCCACAAATTTTACACGACACATCATACTGAGAGGTGAACCCAAACTTTTGCACAATGCCTTTAATGACTGTTTCATTGATTTCTAATAGTTTTCAGCTTTTTTCCGCCAACATTTTGTGAATGCTATTCAAAGATTACGATTCTAAAGACCCATTGATTTAAAATTTTGGTCGATCCGATGCTGAGGAAATTAGCTATTTTTTTAAGTGTGTTGTTTAAAAAATGGGACAACTTTAAGTAAAAATTGAGTATAAAAAATCAAAAACCTCAAAAGTGATGTAGGTTTATATGAAAATTACTATGGAGATATTTGAAAAAAAAAATCCAAACGCGTCAGTACTGTAATGTTAGTACAAAATTGTCATTCCATAGTGAAAACTTATTATTTAAACCTATGAGAAGGATATTGTTGATGAAACAAACCCACTATTGACTATTTTTTGGGATTCTTGTAGATGTTTGCAGGACTATAATCCCATATGAAGTTTAATAATAGTAAACAAACTCATAAATGTCTCTTATCATATACATCGGATTGAATTTCTCTCTTCAGCACGTTTCTTTATTATGGTTTGGAGAATGTATTTTCACTATGGGATAATAAGTTTGTACCTCTTATTAATGTATTCGAATCCTCTGGGCAGAATCTCAATAGAGAAACTAAAAAGTAGATTGGAGTACCTTGTACCTTTTAATTCCGGCCCTAAATGCTTATATTTGGAAGATACGCGTATTTCGACTACCACTTGCAGTCTTCTTCAGTGTCAGTTACTCGTATCCACCTTCCCTCTAATAAGTTTGTAGTTACATTCCAATACTAACGTGTTTGCAACATTTTTCAAAATTTCTCCATATCAATTTCCATATAAAGCTTTCTTGTCTTTGGGACACCTTTAAATCACCACCTACAAAGCTGACAATTCACGGAAATCTAGTTTTATGGTTAGGATGATAAGAAAGATATGGAAGATAGGATTTTCAATCTTTTTTAAATTTTGAACTGCCCTAATGGACAAACACTTTTGTATGTTTTTTAGGGGGTGAACTCACACTTTTGGACGAGAGTGTGCAAGTCACTTAATACGAGTCGAGTATTGTTACCTAGATATACGATATCGAGATTTCTCACCTCACGCCACTCTTTAAAAAAAGTCCAAATAGCTTTTTTTTTGTATTTAGTAGGGTACAAAAAAGCTATGGCAGATTATGCACGAATACGGTTTTCCGGACAAACTGATAAGATTGGCCAAGGCGACGATGGAGCGAGTGATGTGCGTGGTCCGAGTATCAGGGACACTCTCGAGTCCCTTCGAATCTCGCAGAGATTAGAGATAGACACGAGTGGCACGATCTTCAGAAAATCCGTTCAGCTATGTACTTGGTTTCGCCCACGACATTGATATTGTTGCACGCAACTTTGAGACGATGGCGGATACGTACATCCGTCTAAGGGCGCGGCCAGGGTAGACACGAATTGCTAAGCGAAAATTGCACGGGAAGGAATAGCAATTATTAATAATGAAATGTCAAACTACAAAGGATTTTCGCGTCAGTTCGCGTGACGCCTGGCCGACACCTAAGGGCTGAAACTAGGCGAATCGGACAAAACATCAATGTGTGAAGACGAAGTACATGATAGCGAGGGGCTCAAGAGAAGACACGGTACGCCCCCCACCTCGAGTTCATATTGACGGTGATGAAATCGAGGTTGTCGCAGAATTCGTGTACTTGGGCTCACTGGTGACC
Source organism: Aedes aegypti (assembly GCF_002204515.2). NCBI lineage: Eukaryota > Metazoa > Arthropoda > Insecta > Diptera > Culicidae > Aedes > Aedes aegypti. The sequence continues at coordinate 26,627,281 of NC_035108.1, read as the reverse complement.
GCCGACAACGACACCTGCAGAGAAATCCAGAGACGCATCGTTGCTGGAAATCGTACTTTGGAATCCGTCCGTAGAACTCTTCGATCAAGCAAAGTTCGCCATCGCACGAAGTTAACCTTCTACAAGACGCTGATTAGACAGGTACTCCTCTATGGGCACGAAACATGGATCCAACGTGCAGAGGACCAAAGCGCCCTTGGTCGAACGGAAGGTGTTGCGGATCTACGGCGGAGTGCAGATGGAAGACGGAACGTGGAGAAGGCGAATGCAGGGGGGGTATACGCAACGAGGTACGCCTACCGTTCATGTTTTGTGAGTGTGTCAAAGTGGCTCACAACGCTGCTAGACATCCCGTTTGTTGCGTATTGAAAAGCATCTGCGTTTGCTGCTTGGCTTGGCCCGGGTTTTCGACCTGAGCCGTTTTGGGCCGGCCCGCGTGAGAGATGATTGTTGGGCGAGCTTTGTTCGTAGTTGACAACGGTATACCCACCCTGGACGAATGAATCATGAATTGCACTAGCTGCTGGGAGAATCATCCATCGTCCACCTCGCAAAAATTGGGAGGCTGCGGTGGGCCGGGCATGTCACCAGAATTTTTGATAACAACCCGTTGAAAATGGTTCTTGAAAACAATCCGACCGGCACAAGACGACGTGGTGCGCAGCGAGCAAGATGGGTCGATCAAGTTGAGGACGATCTGCGGACCCTTCGCAGAATGCGTGGCTGGCGACGGGCAGCCATGGGCCGAGTCGAATGGAGACGTCTCCCACGTACAGCAGAGGCCACCCAGGCCTTAGCCTGACTGGTATGGTAAGTAACAAAAAAAGCTTCAAAAGCCATGTCCAAAGTGTGTTGGCACGGTGTGGGACTTACGTTAGGCGCGCTCAACCACTAGAAAACCTTCCCTACTGCTCCTATGCCTTGATTTCCCTCGGAACATAATCACGCAACGTCATGAACTTCGTCAGTCTCAGCCTCTAGCTGTTCTACTAGTTCGCTGTGGGAGCTTAATGTCGTCAAAAAAGCTGATCCCTACGGCATTTTCACGGTGTCTCTGTGATTACTCGTTTTGCCCGATTGACGGTTGAAATCTCGCCGGGGTTGTGCGACGACGCTTTTTACTCTTACGCTGGCATCACGTCAAAGCCCTGCTGAACTTCTACTGGACGCTCATGTGCACTTCGCTACTCTACGACGACTCGTTCTCCGCTGCTGCTTTTCGAGCTCTCCTGGTGCCGAGATCGGACCAGCAATTCCACTTGATATTCGGTTCACTGGCGCCCCGACGATCCAAAACTGGTTTGTGACGATCGATGCTACTCAGCCTAGTCCCGACGGTGGAGCTAGCCTACTCCGGCTACGCGTTTCTCCATCTTCGATACTGACCGGTGGAGTGCCGAAGTCGGTCCAACGATTCTGGTTGGAGGATGGCTTCCGATTCACTCCGACTACTCAAGCCGGTGATTGGTTACGTACTACTCAAAGTAGTCCCGGAGTGCGGATCTTTTCTTCTCTAACGAATATTTCCCCGGCGGCGAAAGATCTCTAGAACCGATACTATCCGGGCAGATGCCGAGGTCAGACATGCGATTCCAATGGTGGGATCATTTGCCAGAGCACAACGCGATCAACTCGATTAGTCCCCGACGGTGGACGTAGTCTACTCCGAAGCTGGCCGGGCAGATGCCAAGGTCGGTCCTGCGTTAAAGGTGAGGGTAATCTTCCGGTTCACAGGCACCCCGACGGCCATTTGCTGGTGCCGTTTCGCGAATTTCTCAGCTAGTCCTCGGTGGTGGACTCAATCAAGTACTAGAGTCGATTTTGCAATTCCGGTTGAAGGATGACTTCCGGTTTGCAGGCGCCCCGACGACTCATTACCAATACTACGATAAGCTCGCTCTACTCGATCTAGTCCCCGACGGAAGAGCTTGCCTACTCCAAACGCGGCGCGGAGCTCCCTGGTCTTCACCCCATTTCACCGCATTCCAAGTGCTTTTATGCTGGCACATGTTCTGTACAATGTTGTTCGGATTTAGGACGCATGCGTTTTCTGACATCATCTCACTTCGTATATCCTTGAATCGAGGGCAGTCGAATATAACATGCTCCGGTGTCTCTTCAATATTTGGACAGGCCGGACAATGTGGAGACTCAGCTTGTCCGAATCGGTGCAGATATTTCCGGAAGCATCCATGGCCTGACAAGAACCTGGGTCATGAAGAAGTTAACTTTTCCATGTTTGCTGGTCGTCTACACCGACACGTTAGGAATGAGCCTGTGGGACTATATTAATTTCTCCTAGTTATTCCACTCCTACTGCCACTTGGTCATTGTATCCAATCTGATGGTAGTCCGCAAATTCCTTGTATCCCTTTGCTGATAGCATGCTTTGTCCTCAGCCAGAGCCATGCAGATGGGCATCATTCCGGCGATAACGCACACCGCCTCCGACGATATAGTGCGGTAAGCACTCGCCACCCGTATAGCCATCAGCCGGAACGTACCTGCCAGCTTCTCTCGATTGCGTTTAGTTGTCAACGCTGTAGTCTAAGCCGGGACTCCGTATCTCAACATGGACGATGATACGGTCGCCAGAAGACGCCTCGTACTGCTTCTTGGTCCTCCGCTGTTGGAAAATATTTATTTATTTATTGTCGTCAACCATATTTGTAGGCCGTTACAGAGTTTCTTATGCGCTAGTTACACTTCTACATTCAATTACCTATTTTTTCTTCTTAAAATAATGTGCGGAAGTATTGTTTAAGCTTCGCTATGGACCAAGTTAACCCATATCCGCCCAGCGTCCTAAAAATAGGACAGAAGCCCCGAACGCCCAGCGTCCTATAAATAGGACAGTACTTGTAGTGCAAATATCTTGAAAATGAAGAGGTTTACGAGAAAACTGTCTTCTGCAAAGTTGATCACAGGACCTCTGACTTCCACTAGGTAATTATTTTAATTCAGAATTAACTCACCAGGTGGCGCACAGACGTTAACAAATGTCGCATTTATAAGCAACATATGCAACAACTTTCCAGCGTACAAATATTTGCTTCGTTTATATCTCAGTCCAGCAATGAGATACAAAATTGGTTTCTTCGACAAAGTTGAACAACTAAATAATATCTATTCGTATAGAACCTTATAAATTCGGAAAACACTCCAAAGATGGCGCTAGTGAGCTGAAACTTTATTTATTTATATCTTAGCCCAGTTATGAGATACAAAAATGGTGTCTTCGATAAAGTTGATCAACTAAATGAGAACTATTCGCATAGAACCTTATAAATTCGAAAACACTTCCAAGACGGCGCTAGTAGGCCAAAACTTCATTTGCTTATATCTTAGTCCAGTAATGAGATACAAAAAAGGTGTCTTCGACAATGTTGAACAACTAAATAATATCTATTCGTATAGAACCTTATAAATTCGGAAAGCACTCCAAAGATGGCGCTAGTGAGCCAAAACTTCATTTGCTTATATCTTAGTCCAGTAATGGGATACAAAAATGGTGTCTTCGACAAAGTTGAACAACTAAATAATATCTATTCGTATAAAACCTTATAAATTCGGAAAACACTCCAAAGATGGCGCTAGTGAGCTGAAGCTTTATTTATTTATATCTTAGCCCAGTTATGAGATACAAAAATGGTGTCTTCGATAAAGTTGATCAACTAAATGAGAACTGTTCGCATAGAACCTTATAAATTCGGAAAACACTCCCAAGATGGCGCTAGTGAGCCAAAACTTCATTTGCTTATATCTTAGTCCAGTAATGGGATACAAAAAAGGTGTCTTCGACAATGTTGAACAACTAAATAATATCTATACGTATAGAACCTTATAAATTCGGTAAACACTCCAAAGATGGCACTAGTGAGCTGAAGCTTTATTTATTTATATCTTAGCCCAGTTATGAGATACAAAAATGGTGTCTTCGACAAAGTTGATCAACTAAATGAGAACTGTTCGTATAGAACCTTATAAATTCGGAAAACACTCCCAAGATGGCGCTAGTGAGCCAAAACTTCATTTGCTTATATCTTAGTCCAGTAATGGGATACAAAAAAGGTGTCTTCGACAATGTTGAACAACTAAATAATATCTATACGTATAGAACCTTATAAATTCGGTAAACACTCTTAAGATGGCGCTAGTGAGCTGAAACTTTATTTATTTATTTCTTAGTCCAGTTATGAGATACAAAAATGGTGTCTTCGATCAACTAAATGAGAACTATTCGCCTAAAACCTTATTTGTTCGGAAAACACTCAGAAGGTGGCGCTAGTGGCCAAACATTTTTTTTTTTTTTATATCAGTCCAGCAATGAGATTCGAAATAGGTGTCTTCGACAAAAGTGTTCAACTAAATGGGATCTATTCGCCCAGAAACATAGTAGTTTGGAAAACTCTCCCAAGGTGGCGCTAGTAGACAAACATATTATTTGCTTATATCTCAATCCAGTGAGTGTTTTTGACACAGTTGAAGAACTAAATGAGACCTATTCGTCTGGAAACTTATTACTTCGGAAATCACCTAAATGGCACTACTGGGCACACATTTTATTCGCTTATATATCAGCCCACTGATTAAATCCAAAGAAAGCTATTCGCCTAAATTTAATCAGAAAATTCTACTAAATTCCCAAAATGAATGTTTTCGAAAATTGATTACGCTTTCACCAGCGACACGTTGAGGTAGCAGTAAAGAGCCTCCCTTGCTGAACTCACTCGGTTCAAGAATTGTGACATTTGAGCGGGCACGCTTCCGTATGCTTCTCAGGTATTCTGGCCCAATCTAGTGTTAAAAATCTTGGACCGCGTGGACGGTATGTATCTTACGTGGTAGAGCAGAAAATTGAGAAAATTCTTTATGTTGCAATTTGTTTATCAGGGTGTGTCCATAAATTACGTCAAGCAAAGTTTTGCCATATTCATCCTCCTCAATTTTCCTGTATATCACACTTTTTGTATGGATTTCAATTTTTGTATGGCTAGTCACGTTTCCTTGTAACCCCTCCTTCCTCTTCTGTACGTGACGTAATTTATCAATTACCCCTCACCTGCAGTTTTTTTCAACTTGTTTACATTGTAATGGGTCGAAGAGCATAAACATATATTTGATTAATCTCGAAAATAAACTTATAGAGCAACTAGATATGGGCGACACACTTTCAAGAATTTTTTTGGATCCCCACCAAAGACTTGAAATTTTTTGGTGAAATAAGGTTTAAATTATGGGAATACGACTATGAATAACAAAAACGTAGCTGAATTCCAATTGTGAGATACCTTGGGCGTTAACGGGTTAATGTTCTGAATATTATATCTATTTGTGTATAATTAGACATATTATACGAGTACAGTGAGGTCAGAGATTTCAGTTTCGTATAACAAGGTGACAATACTCTACTCGAAAGATCAGGCTTATTTTGTGAGTTGGGTGAGTCGAGACGATTTGTTCTCACATCGAATGACGCGAGACGACTAATGTTAATCAAAACTAGTCAACTTTTTTACCTCATTCGATAAAGTGATCCGCATTGTAAATCAAACGGGAACTTACCACTTTCGAGTCGATGTGAGCTAAATCCGCGGTTCTCGCCTCGCTCTACTCGTATAATAAGCTCAAATAACTCAGTTTCATTATTAACTATACTTTTTCATAGTCTTAGGAGATACACCACCATATCTATATCTCAGACTTACTTTATGTTATGTACATCCGAAACTTTAAATTTAGTAGACTCAACGCTATCAAATCGACCAATTTCTCCCATAGAAAGATAAAACGAAGCATTTATTCGACATATATAAAACCATTATCCCAATAACAACTAGCAGAACGTTCCTCAACAAGAGAGCATCATCAAAAACGAATAAAACAACAGAGAGCATTTCCTAATCCAGTCCTGCCTTGAAGTATATATTGATAAATCCATTACAATGTGAAGTTTGTAGATTTTTTACATGGAACAAAAAAAAATGCGGGCAAGGGTGATACGATCGTATAGTTTAGACAAAGTAGCAAAACGTTCAAGAACATGTAAACTCACTCATCATCATTAATGGAATGAACCATTTCAAAAGAAATAAAAAAACGGAAGAAAACGTGTACAAGAGGGTAAGGAATCAACACTGTTGACGCCGAAAGCAGCAGCAACTAATTGATTCGTGTAGCACTAGATCAGTAGAAATATTGTTGATCCATTTTTCCCCTATTAGGTCCTTACTGTTAATATGCCTTTTCAAACGTTTTTTGATGTGTTAGGTCGTTGAAACTGTTCCCCGACAACTAATCTGATGTACCATCCATATCGTCTGATAAGTGTACGTGTATATCAGTGTACATTTTTCTCACTGTCACCAGTATTCCATGTTAGTGGCACTTTGTTATGGAAATCGAGCTAACGGATGAATTAGGTAAATGAGCATTTACTTCTAATTGACATCAAAGTTGACCTTGCATATTAATATTCGACGTTTATCAATAGAAAGTTGAACTAATGTGCTCAGAAATAAAATTTTCAGCATTTGAAGCAGCAGGTTAAGAAGGGGTTTAATTAGTTTAAGCGAGGCAATTCATTTGAATTTTAGCTCATAAATGAAGCTTTAAATCATGCAAAACTGATATTTTTTCATCCTACATATCGAATATTGCATCTTTTTGTCTGTGGTATCACATTTTTGATAGTTAGAAGCAAAACGCATTGTGTATAAAAATCCCAATAAAATTTAAAAATAGTTCAAAGTTGAATGGGAAGTTCAATGAGATAAAAATTCAAAGAAAATGTAGTCATAAATCAGGCCCTGAAATTAATAAACTCGATTTCTATAAACGTGCCCTAACAATGGTGCATTGGAAGCTAAAGACCGAATGGCCGCCCACCACTTTCAACATGGAGAATAACACCCATGAACAACTCCTGATAAACGATAATTGTGTCTCCAAAATCATCCCGTTCAGAATTAATAAAATAAAAAATGCATTTAAATGTACATTCATAGGGTAAGATTAGAGAAACAGAGCAAAACGACAAAGCCGTAGGAGGAGAGAAACAAACATTTTTTGGGTCCAGCTGTAATAATCGCACATACATAACACATGCATTATTAAACAATTTAAGAGTAATCGTACCGAGAGCATCATTAAGCAGAAGAAATAATTCCATTTATTATACACAGACAGAATCGATTTATAATTCCAGCCTCGTGCGTCGTACTCTCGAGTTTTATGGGAACGTTGTACAGATGAAGTGTAATAATCAAAAAAAATACCGGAACCGATTAACAAAACGAAAGAAGCCGAGTGGTGGTGAAGTTGACAAATGATATGAAATTTATAGAAGAAAACAACATGAAAGCTCGGATAAAACGAATCGAGTAATTACGACACTCGACCGAGAAAGGATTATATGTCGAAATGCAATAATTGAAACAGTATTCGAGGAAAGAGAGGATATTTAAATAAAATCAAAAGAATTCAATTTAAATGTTGAAATCCTATTGTATAATGATGACTGCCCCTCTCCGACACTATGAAAAGCATAATGCTAAATTGCATTACCAAATCTTTTGAAAATCAGTTTGTTTTATACAGGTATGATCACGTTTCGATTTTGTCACGCTCTGATTTTGTCACGTTCCGATTTCGTCAACAAATTATTCCGTTTTTATCAACACAAAAAATCGTTTTTTTTTTAATTTCAAAATGTAGAATATAAAATAAATGCTGATTTTGAAACAATTTAAATGCTTTTCAATAGCATTAGAGTATAATTTTCGACATTATTTTAATGTTGAGCACCTACGGTACATGGTAGGTATGAAGTCATATACGATTCAATAAGGTTTGACTCTTTCTTATCCACTAATCAATTGGAGTTTTCAAACTTAGCATGGACTGTTGGACAAGATTGCCCCAACCTTCAACAATCGAGAGTTGCTCTGGCCACGTCCTAGCAAACAACGGTTTTTTATTCATTAGTTGAATACGTACTTAAGAGAGATACAGAGACCACTTGTTTTTCTTATATAACATGACATCAATAAATTTTCTATGAAAATTTTGTAGATATGGGAGCTGACCACTAATTACTTAAGACATTTTCTGCGGTTTATCGACTTTGGATATGAACTCATGAATGTTTGTGCTACGGCAAAAGACATGATCGAGTTCTTAATTTATTTTATTTTTAATAAGACTGTCGATCCCGTCATATTTTGGACATTATCTTCTATCTCTCAAACTCGATAGCATTGCACAAGTTATAGCAAACAGCCTTTGATTAGACCATGTTCCAAGGGGTAGGGGAAGAGGTCCAGCAAAACTAAGCAATACATAGAAAATTTTGGAATATCCATACAATAAATTTGCATCGAGGAAGAGGGTGAAGGGCTGAAATAGCTGACAATTTGAGAAACTGTTGATACTGGACGTTCCCACGTCACGCATGGTGCCATCCCAAATTTGCTGGGATCTTGATCTTTGAGCAGACATGGTCACGTTCCCCACATAGAGACTAAAAGGTTCATTAGGAGTCTTATACGCCATACGCTTATTATAAAACTTTGCAAAAGAGTTTCTTACTAAAAAGTACTAATTTAGTGATGCTTGTTCTAGATTTTGTACACTTTTGTGTTTTTGATGAGCTTCTATATACCCCAGCAACACACATGTTATAATTATTATATAATTGTGTATTATCGACTGATATATGACCAAAATTAGTCATATTTAAGTTGATAATACACAATTATAACATGTGTGTTGCTCGGGTAAAGTCAACTCTCCATAACTCGATATTGAAGGGACCATCGAGTTAGGGAGGTATCGAGTTGCAGAACACGAAACCAGTGCAACTGCGATCCAAGGGAACATCGAGTTAGCTATGAGATCCAACTTTTACTATGGTTCTCGAACTCGATATCTAGATAAGGGAGAGTAAGGAATATCGAGTAAGGGAGAGTTAACTGTAAATAATGGCTCACGAAATGGCTTAAAAACGGGCTAATAGAGTTACATGCCTCACTGTTGCATTAGTGTTCCGACGTGTTTGAGTGAAGGAAACTATTTGGAAAGGGGCCTTCCTTAGCCGAGTGGTTAGAGTTCGCGGCTACAAAGCAAAGCCATGCTGAAAGTGTCTGGGTTCGAATCCCGGTCGGTCCAGGATCTTTTCGTAATGGAAGTTTCCTTGACTTCCCTGGGCATAGAGTATCATCGTACCTGCCATACGATATACGAATGCAAAAATGGCAACTTTGGCAAAGAAAGCTCTCAGTTAATGACTGTGGAAGTGCTCACAAGAACACTACGCTGAGATGCAGGCTTTGTCCCTGTAGGGACGTAATGCCAAAAAGAAGAAGAAGAAACTATTTGGAAAATTCTCCGGAATAACTAGAAAAAACAATTGAAAACTAATCTGTCGTTTTTTATGGGAGATTGCATGCCATGTTTCAGCAGCCTACTTGATGGCAAACGAAGTTTCTCGGGTCACTAGTAATTCAAATTATTTTTACTTAACCTTCCAGTCGTCGCGCGGTTCCCTCCGTTAGAACCACCGCGCTGCTGTTGTGTACGTAACGCGAGGTTTTTTCAGCGGTGTTGTACAAAATACAACAGCGCGACGACTGAAGTGTTAACAAAAAACTAGAACTTTAGGTTAGTTTATTGCTAGTATATTCGTGATCTAACGTAGAGCTAAAAGGCGATAGTGGCGCTCTTCTAAATTGGCGATTAGTGCATCCCTGTCGAAGTTGGTAGTAACAACTTTGGAACAAAGATCACCAGAATCATTTCACTGATAAGATTCTGGCAATTCAAAGTACAGGAAACTGTAGATATTCGTTTCAGTTTGCAAAACTTCCGCAACATAACTCCTCAAATAATTGCCAATCGGGTGTGGCCGAACATGCAAAAAAATGTACCTTGGCTAAAATGCTCTCAGATGAGAACTGTGAAATTGTTTATAAGAACACTATGCTGAGAAGAAGGCTCTTTCTTAGTTGGGATGTAATGCCATAAAAAGAAGAATAATAAGCAGAAGGATGGAGATGAACAGTAGAAATAGAAGTTGTTTCTTGTTTAATATTTGTTGAAAAAAAAAAAAAACAGTGATCGGCTTGACCCACTTCCTTGTAGTTATTTTTACGAATATGACGCACCTTATAATGCAAAGGACATTTATGTGATTATCGTTTTGATACTCTGTATTATGTTTATTGAAATTCTAACCAAAAAACCCAAACTATTTATGATTTATTACAAAATCATATTGATTGATAGGAGTACGTAATCAACTTTCATTACGAACCTATAAGAATGAACAATCTAAATACTCCTCACAGCTCCACAATATCTATACTCTGAATTTATATGATGAAAATGTGTATTATCTTGACAAAACTGCAATTTTCTTTTCAAATTTGTAAAATATTTTGTCGAAGAAAATTATTCCATTTTTGTCACGGTTCCGTTTTTGTCAACTGAAAATTGCCGATCGTGTTGATAAAAACGGAACATACCTGTATCAGTTTCTTATTTGATGAAACTCTAACATATCCGATAGCATTGTTCTCCTTTTTTTCGACTGTAGTTTCCGAAAGCAAATTAATTGTGATAAATAAAGTAGGGTAAATATCTGATTACGAGTTCTTTTGAAACCCTGAAAGGCATAAAGTTTTGACACGAAATTCTGGCTTTTGTTTGAAACGAGGTATACTTACTTGATACTTGATGGGCTACAATTCGATAGGGGAAGCGCACCAATTTTCGACCCAGTACTTATTTTCGACCCATTTATATGATTTTGGCCTACTTTGTATGAAAATCCGAAAATTGGCGCAGAATTCTTGTGGGTCGAAAATTAGTACTTTTCCCCTACGATGAATCTGCGCTGAATGGATGAATCTTCTCCACTGGGCTCGGTCCTGGGGTAATCACTTACAGTTGCCCTGAACGTTACGTACCTTTAAGTCTACCTCAACTGCAAAAAGACATCGTGTGCGCGGTCTACCACGAAGTCGGCAGTCTCGTTCGGGTTCTCTGTTGAATATTATGTTTTGCTTGTCTTTCTTCCGGCATACGGACAACGTGACCAGCCCAACGCAGCCTGCCGTGTTTTATGCGCTTGACAATATCCACCTCTTTATATACTTGGCACAACTCGTGATTCATGCGACGCCGCCAGATACTGTTTTCTAATTTACCGCCAAGTACTTTTCGCAGCTCTTTACGTTCAAACAAACCGAAAGCTCTCCGGACAACTTTCTTTAGTGTCCATGATTCATGGACATATAGAGCAATCCGAAGAATCAGAGTCTTGTACAACGCGAGTTTTGTTTTCGCTTGCAGACTACGGGACTTCAGCTGGTTACGGAGCCCGTAGAAAGCCCAACTCGCAACTGCAATACGTCTTTTCATCTCGCGGATAACATCATCATAGCATATCACTAGCGTTCCAAGATACACAAATTCTTCCAACACTTCAAACTTTTCACCACCTAACACCATTTCACTACCACTAATACGTCCACGTTGACCACCAACTATCATGTACTTCGTTTTTGTAGTGTTCATCGTGAGCCCGATCTTCGCTGTTTCCCTCTTGAAAGGCACAAGCGCCTCTTCCACTGCCCGACGAACAATCCCGATGATGTCGGTATCGTCCGCAAAGCCAAGGAGCATATGAGAACGTGTGATAATGGTACCGCTTCTCTGCACACCGGCTCTCCTGATAGCACCTTTGAGCACTATGTTAAACAGTCGGTTAGAAGACGCTCTTTCCCTGTTTCAATGCAACGCACACATGATTTCGATCCATCAATCTTTGCACGAATCGGTTTTATCAGCTTCGCCGAAAAGCCACGTTCGGAATTTTTTTGTCACAATTCGTTTCACTTCACCGAATTGTACGCTGCTTTGAAATCTGCAAGTTTTACTCCCGGAATTTACCTAGGATTTTACACAGGATAAACATCTCAATCTGTTGAACAGAAATCCAGATATGATTTAGTACGCCGAGTTAAGGAGTGTTATTCCTCGGTAATTGGCATACTCCAGTCGATGCCCTTTCTTGTACATAGGACAAATGAGGCCACTCAATTAACTAATAGGCATTTGTTCTTCCTCCTATATCCTCGAAATGATACGGTGAAGGAGTTCGTGCAGCTGCTCACTTCCGTGTTTGAGAAGTTCGACCGGGAGCTCGTCCTTCCCAGCACCCTTGTTGTTCTTCAGCCCATTGATAGCTTTCTTTACCTCACATAGGGTCCACTGTCTGTTCATCGTCATCGAATTGGATTCTGGTACCAGATCCACTTCCGTCTTCTCCGTTCAACAATGACTCGAAGTACTCTTTCCACCTGGCGGCCACAATTGTTTTATCCGTCAGCAGGTTTCCTTCGAGGTCGTTGCACGTGGCGGGAGAAGGCGCTGTTTTTCTCCGCACGGCGCACACCATTGACAGATTCGTAGAACCGTCGCATGTCGTTCTGTTTCATAGCTTCTTGCGCCTGAGCAATGGATTACCTGCTTTGCTTATGCCCACAGTCGATCAGCAGAAGTTTTCTCGTTTATTTGTATGACATTTTTGTAACACCGAGCGGATGACGAATATCTGGTCCGTTATTGCACGTTCGCCCATAAACCCTGCCTGATATTGCCCGACGAATTCTCTAGTAATTGGTGATAGACGGCGGTACCAAATTTGGGAGAGTACCTTGTAGGCGGCGCTCAAAATTGTGATCGCACGGTAGTTGGCACGATCCAACTTGTCACCCTTTGTTTATAAAAAATAGCTCAGTCAGAATTGGTTTTCGGGTGATTTGCGTCGAATCGAAATAAATTGCGTTCGATCTGAACTGCATCTTTATTAATACTAGAAAAAATACACTGAAGTAAAACATCAATTTTGTTCTCTTATTTATCGTTAGGCGAGGGGCTTAGCGATTTGGCACAGGTAGAGCGATCATTCTCCCGCCGTTGATTCCTCTGGATCAATCAATGGAAGTACACACACCTTGGTAACTGCTCTTCGATACTCTCCTGTCGATGTTTTTATAGTAACCACTCGCACAATCCCATCCTTCCCTGGATGAGTGGTCTGTATGCGACCAATACACCATTGGTGGGGCGGGGTGTTGTCATCCTTGAGCACAACCAGCGATCCTACTTCAAATTTGGTGATACCGTTGTGCCACTTTGGACGTGATTGAAGATGATGCAAATATTCGGCTGACCAACCACGTTTCAAGTGGTATTTTGCTGATTTGACACCTGCTTCCCAGATGCCCCCGAAATGAGGACTCCGGGGGGGAATAAAGTGCCACTGTATACCCTTGGTTATGCAAAAATCGTTTAGCTTTCTTTGATGGATCTGATCTTCAAACAATGTTCGCAGTGCAGCCAATTCATGGTTTGCTCCAACAAACGTGGTTCCATTGTCCGAGTAAATGTTGCTTATCATACCACATCTACTTACGAAACGCTGTAAGGCCGCGATAAAGTTGTCAGTGGTTAAATTAGAAACCACCTCAAGATGGATGGCCTTAGTCGCCAGACAAATGAACACCGCAATATATGCCTTGTACGGAACCGTTTTTCTTCCAGCTTCCTTCAATACGATTGGACCGGCGTATTCCACTCCTGTGTTCGCAAACACTGGCGACGGTGTGATGCGATAGTCTGGTAGATTTCCCATATACTGACTTGATGGTCGTGGATTGTTTCTGCAGCAAACGTAACAGGTAGCAATCGTTTTCTTGATCAATGATTTTGCGTTGATTGGCCAGAACCTCTCACGTACAATAGACAACAAACCGCGTTGCCCAACGTGCAAATGTTCTTCGTGTAGCTTCCGTATTCAAGCTAGAGTGACTTGATGCTTATCAGGTAACAAGAGCTGGTGTTTTCCATCGTACGGGATCGATGAATATTTGAGCCGACCTCCTACCCTGATCAGCCCATCCGAATCCACAAATGGAGACAATCCACTATAGTTGTTTCGTTTCTGCGAGCCACAAGATAGTAGCTTGAACAAATCCAAAAATGCTTCTTGTTGAACTAGTTTCACAATAGTGAGCAATGCTTCGTCCATTTCTACTGCGGTCGCCTCTGAAATGTTTCTTGTTTTCGTGCGGATGTTTGCAATGAATCGCAGAACGTACACCCACGCTCTTTGCAAACGTCGAAAGTTACTTAAAATTGATCGGTGATACCTTTTTTGTTGCACTGACTGTTGTGACCTTTCGTTGTTCTGGCAGCTCGATAGAATCGTCATACTCGTCTGTACGGGGTTCAATTTCATTTAGGATAGGTGATCCCTTCCACCAGAGATTATGCTCCTTGAGAGCATCAGGCATCAACCCGCGTGAAATTAAATCAGCCGGATTGTTCTCAGACCGCACATAATGCCATTCGTAGTCCTGCGTCAACTCGAAAATACTTGCTACACGGTTGGAAACAAACTGATTCATAGCAAGCGGTGATTTTTTCAACCAACATAACACCACTTGACCACTTGTGAGTCACACCAAAGTGTTACACTTTTGAAAGGTATCTTCATAGCCGCCACTGTTTTCGTCACCAGGTGAGCCAGAAGCAAGGCTCCGCATAGTTCCAGCCGGGGAATAGTGGTTGGCTTGAGTGGAGCAACCCGTGACTTGCTGCAAACTAATTCGGTGTATATCGATCCATCTGCAGAAACACATCTGGTATACAGGACTGCACCGTAGGCCCTTGTAGAAGCATCAGAGAATCCATGGAGTTCCACATCGTTTCCTGTTTCAGCAACCACGCATCGCTTCTTCTTCATTTCATTAACCATCGGAAGTTGCTGTCGAAATTCTTGCCACTCCTCCATCTGCTGTTGTGGTAATGGTTGATTCCAGGACAAGCCAAGGCGCCAAAGGTCTTGCATAATTAGATTTGCCGTTGTGATGATTGGCCCGACAAAACCCAAAGGATCGAACAGTTGGCCAATATCTGATAGTACGCTTCGCTTCGTTGGTGGAAAAACCTTCTGGGAATCGAAAGTTTTCACGTAGAAGCTGAAGTAATCTTGATCCGGATTCCAAATAATTCCAAGGGTCTTGATAGTGGTGTTAACATCGGCATTTTCAAAATCCATTCGGGTCTCCTGGAGTTCTTCTGGAATATTGCTGAGTACAGTGGCATCGTTGGAGCAAAATTTATGGACACCAAAGCCTCCTCGCTTCAGCATATCCGACAACTGGTGGTAGATCTGGATCACTTCTTCTGCTGTCTTTCCTCCAGTAAGAAAGTCATCAATATAGCTGTCTTCTATCACTATCTTCGCCGCAAGTGGTAGATCGTGTTCTTCGTCCTTGGCCAGTTGAAGAAGTACTTTTGTTGCAAGATACGGTGCACTGGAGCAACCATAAGTAACAGTGGCCAATTCAAAGGTTGCGATTTCATTCTTATTGTTGAGCCACAGTATTCTTTGGTAATACCGATCAGCTTCATGAACTCGTACCTGACGGTACATTTTTGGAATGTCCGCCGTTAAAACAACTTGATGAGAACAGAACCGTAGTATAATTGATAGCAAATCACTTTGCACGGTCGGTCCTACGTTCAGCGCATCGTTCAGTGACAATCCGGACGTCGTTTTCGAAGAAGCGTCGAAAACTACGCGGAGCTTTGTCGTCGAGCTTGCTTCCTTATAAACCGCGTGATGCTTCAGAAAATGTCCATTCAAAGGGTCGTCCGTCACCTCCACCATATGACCTAAGGATAGGTACTCGGTCATAAATGCTGCGTAGCGGATTCGTTTCGAGTCGTCAACAAATGTGCGCAACAACTTCTCAAACCGACGACGAGCAGTTTCATAAGAGTCGCCGAGTTTGTCCTTTAGTTTGTTGAATGGAAGTCTCACAATGTACCTACCGCTAGCATCTCGTGAAACCGTTCGTTCAAAATGCATTTCAACAGCGTGCTCCTGTGCGATGAGTGGAGAAGCCTCTCCACAAGCTTCTAATTCCCAAAACTTCGACAAGGTTCGATTCAAATCTTCATTGGTGACAGATAGATTGCAGACGTTGCGTTGAATCTTCTTGCTGCAGGTGAAAACCGAACCGCTAACGATCCAGCCTAGTCGCGTTTCTACCAACGTAGGGCATTCGTCGCTTATCTTCATTCTTCCTTGCATTAGCAAATCGTAGAACAGCTCGGCGCCGATGATGAGCTGAACCTCGTCAGGAACGTGGAAAGACGGGTCGGCCAAAGACAGACCAGCCGGAATCGGCCACGAGCGTATGTCGACTTCGACCATTGGCAAGTTGGTGGTGACTTTGGATACCACCAGGAAGTCCAAAATAACGCTGAACTGATTTACACGAGAAATGATCTTCTTTCGTAACTTATACTTCACCTGAGTTTCAGAATTGTTCAATCCTGTAATCGGCAAATCGATCCGCTCCCAGGCAACATTTAGACTCCTCGCGAGCTCCTCAGACATGATATTAGAATCAGACCCAGAATCTAGAAGAGCACGACATGCCAATTTCAATCCTCCTGATTCGCAAACCAGAACGTTTGCAGTAGAGAGCAACACTTGTTTCTTCATGTTTGGTACTTGAGCGCAATTAACAGATCCTTGGGTTTGGACAACAGGTAATTCATCGGCGATAGTACCAGCGGCGGGTGGAACGGAAATAGGTTGCTCTTTCTTCGCTACAGCCTTGTCATCGTGCAGGAGGCTATGGTGCTTTCTCCGACACGTCTTGCATAATTGCTCGGACTTACAATCTACCGTACGATGACCGCGACGTAGGCAGTTAAAGCATAAACCGCTTGCTTTCACATTGCAGTAGCGATCGGACACACATAACTTCCGAAACTCTTCACATTTGTAGATCGCGTGATCACTGCTGCAACACGGACAACATTCCTTGAATACTTGGACGAAGTTCTTCGCCGGCAAGTTCCTCTGCTCTTTTCCTTTTTGCTTGACTGCGGTAGCTTGCACTCGATGTTCCGGGTAACCTTTCACTTTCTGGAGTATTCTGCATCGTTCACGTAGGAAATCCATCATCTCGCTAAAAGACGGGCACTCTTCTTGATCCAACTGCGACTCCCACAGCGTTCGCGTTACCTTGTCTAAACGTTTGGCCACTGTGTTGATGAGAATCATTTCACCTAATCCTTCTGCTGGTAGTTGAAGGTTTTTGAGGGCATCAACATGTTTCGAACAGCTTTCAATCAGCTTTCGCAATTCTTCTCCGTTTTCACGTGTCATCCTGGGTAGCATCTCCAGGGCATCGATGTGGGTATCGATGATTAGCCTTTTATCTTCATACGCGTCTTCGAGTACTTTCCATGCCGCTTTGTAATCATTATTATTGATCACATCCTGATCAATCTTATCAGATGCGCTTCCGGTAAGTGAATTCTTTAGATGGTATAGCTTGATCGCAGGAGACTCGTTGGGATATCTATCCATGATAGTCTGGAACATGCACTTAAACGTGTACCAGTTCTCGAGACTACCATCGAAGGCCGGCAACGGAACTTGCAGGTGCGGAACCGTGGGATTCGCCATGAACGATTGCTGCGGTACGGCCGATGAGCACTTCTCCATCTCTTGCTTAACTTTCTCTTCGCTTTGCAGTTTTGCTATTGCAGTCTGGATTTGTACAAACAAATTGTTGTAGTACCGGTCAAACTGCAAATAAACCTCCGTAAAAGCCTTCCGTTGCTCACGAGAAACGATATCGCAAAGTTCCGAATGGATCTTCTCGTTGTCGTCGTAGCATCTCCGTATGCTTTCCAGCTGTAAATTCAGCCAGTGAATGTTGTTCACTTGCACTTCCAACGTCTCTTCGATTTGAAGAAGCTTCTTCTTCAACAAATCGCGCCGATCTAATAGCCTTTCGAGTTTCTGCTCCATTTTTTTGCTTTTCCAAACGTTTTGCTTGAGCTGCTTTCTGCTGTGCTACAGTTTCTGTAGGCTGACGATTCGATACCGGATTCGTTGGAGGAAGATTCGACTCCGTTTCCAATGGAGAACTATTCTGCACCGAACCAAGCAGCGCATCCAACAAATTCTTCGGGGTTATGTTTCGCTGAACTTTTGGGGTTTCATATCTGGTATTTTTATCACTCATGTAAGCACTTTTTCTCTGTTCGATACCACTTAGCTGCTACGAGCAGCACCGAATGTTTTAGTTTGTTTTCGATTGCAAGTTCATTTGCACTTGCTGCATGGCAGCATCTGAATTTTCACTTGTACTCATCTTAGTTCAGTTGCCACGAGCAACTCTTTCAAAGTACTCCATTTTGTTTTCGTGTTCCGGACACGTCATAATTCGCACTCGCACACAAGCAATGATTGCTGGAACGAAGCGGCAAATGGCGGAACGCCAAACTATTTGCACACGGTGCAAATTCGCGCAAAATCACAACTATTCACTAGAATTCGGCCTAAATCAACTCGAAAAACCATACTTAATCAAATCAGGTTCGATAGGACCAAATATTTATAAAAATAGCTCAGTCAGAATTGGTTTTCGGGTGATTTGCGTCGAATCGAAATAAATTGCGTTCGATCTGAACTGCATCTTTATTAATACTAGAAAAAATACACTGAAGTAAAACATCAATTTTGTTCTCTTATTTATCGTTAGGCGAGGGGCTTAGCGATTTGGCACAGGTAGAGTGATCACCCTTTTTGTAGATGGGACACACGACAGCTTCCATCCACTCCTCCGGTAATACTTCCTCCTCCCAAATCTTGGAAATAACCCAGTGCATCACCACCGTATTTTAGTAGCTCGCTCGGTAGTTGGTCCACTCCAGCGGCTTTGTTGTTTTTCAACCGTACAATCTCCGTTTCTACCTCTTGGAGATCTGGAGGCGGAAGTATGTCGTCCTCCAAGCGTGCTCTCAAAGTTATTTCCGTGCATCCTTCGCTACCAGTGGCGCAGGAAGTGGGTAGGACAGGTAGGACATGTACTACGCACGAAAACACCTGGCATCATTTATAGAAATATTTAGAGCAGATTATGTCGATTTTTCGAAAGAAATTATTTGCAGAATTGTACAATAAATTCGAGCGAAATATTTGTTGGAGTTTCTGCGCGATGAAGCGTTTTTCAAGCATCTTCAGTTTCTCCTGCAAACTTTTGCGAATAGCCGGGTCTCTTCGGTGCAAAGAAAAATAAACTTCTCAAATTCACCGAATTTTTGCTATTTGTTGTCTTGAAATAAATGATAAAATTAGAACAATCACATTGGTAGTAAAGGCAAGAAGTCTCTACTTTAAAAGGAAGGTCTTTAGAGTATCTATTTAAACCAAAATGGTATCTACAGTCTCTCTTTTTCCTTATTCCTGAATCCTGATGCAGAATTGTGCAGGCTCCAAAGAAACTTTCAGAGGCTATAACGGGTTCACTAATTCTATATCCGAATTATCCACTTGTTAGTCTTCAAGAAATCCTGCAAGAAGTTGTTCACCTGTTTATGTAGATTTCTTCAAGAATTCATTCATGTTTCCTTCCTGAAATCTAATATTCCTTGAAGGGTTCTTCGAGCAAAATTTTTATAGGAATTTTTCCAGCAATTCATCCATGTATTACTCCTATAGTTTTCCTTAAAAAAGTTTCTCAAAAAATTCCCATGCGATCTGCAAAACTTCATTTGAGTCTTCACACCAGTTTATACTGCAGCAATTTTTACAATAATTCATCCGATTATTCCACAAATTTCTATAGAGTTTCTGTCCAATGTTTTTCTAGGAATTTATTTGGAAAATCCTGCAGAAAACTATCTTGAGATCCGATTGTTTTTTTTTCATTATCTCAGCAAATTATCTGAGAATCTTTAAAAATGTCTTAAAAAGTCTAGGAATTATTTCAGAGAACCTTAAGAGTAACTTCTAACTCTTATCCAAGTTTTTTCAGAGATTACTATACAAGTTTTTTTAATACCTCACTGATATTTTCAGAAAAATTTCCTTGACATTTAACAAGAAACCACCCCCCCGGGGAAGAATTCCTCACAAAAAAAAATCTTATTTACCGGGAATCTTAGAGGATGGCCCAGGGACATCGATGGATGAATCACTGGTTAAAATATTGGAGGAGTTAAGACTTTCTTGAAACATTGCTCGAAGAATTTTTGGAGGAATTCAGATTATTTCTGAAATATATTTTAGGGAAATCCAGATTATTAGAGAAATGTCTGCTCTGATGGTATGAGTAGTCAAACTCTTATCTCCTGGCTCCTATTAGATTTCATTTTGTATCCTTGGTTCGTGTTTGGTCTCTTTTTGATTCCTTTTATATCTCTTTTTAGCATTCAGTCGCTACCATCCCGACGAAAAAAAGAAGTCTTCTTAGTCTTGTGGTAAAGGCTGGAATGAAATTGAGTAAAGTGATGTCAGTGACAGAAACTTAGTTTTGTGATAATCTACTTTGAAGTTTTTTCAACAATTTTTCATTCTATAAAAATTGTATGGAAGTCAAAAAACAAACCAGTCTTCCAAAAATTATACTGTTTTTTAGATGAGCGGAAAAGTCAACTGAAAATATCGTTAGAACGCTTGGAAACAGAAGAATTTCCTCATCTCAACTCAACTCAAAACGACCGAAATATAATTTATACCTCTTCGTGAGCCTTTCAAATATAGTAGCTTTAGAATTCCAGCCCAGGGTTATAATTTTTCTGAAATTCACTGCACACAAAAAATACTAACGTTTGTCCTACCCATGGTTCTGAACGTGGACGCGGCTCTGTTCGCTACTGACCAGATAACCATTAAGGTGCTCGTCGTAGTACTGCCGCCACCTTTCGACCACCTCACGTTCGTTCGTGAGAAGATTTCCGTCACAGTCTCTGCATAAGTCGGGTTGTGACACAAAGCCTTTGCGCAAACGGTTCAGCTTCTCGTAAAACTTCCGTGAGTCATTAACGCGGAACAGCTCGAATTTTGTCTGTTCCGTAGCTGTTTATAACGTGCCTCGTTCGCTTTCGGGTGGTGTTACTGCATTCTCGTCCATGCTGAATTCTTCTTATTCGCCGTCGCACCAGTCATTTCTCTGAATTGGAGCCTCTGAACCTAGTGCAGCTGCTGCGGTGCTACCTATGGCGGATGTGCCTCCAGTCATCTTCAAGAGTGGAGGCGCCAAACTGCTCTTCCGTTGGTAGGGCCACTTCCATCTGCTGTGCGTATTCATGGGCTACTTCTGAGTCTTGTAGCCGCACGATGTTGAGCCGTGGCGTTCGACTTCGACGAGTGTTGGTCACTAAGTAGGGTAGATGTACCAGTTATCGTCATAAAGGTTCCCTATTTCGCCATACGGGATTACTTGAATGTTTTCATATTTTGAAAGATTTTGTGTGTTGTAGTAGTAAGGTTTAAGATATATCTTGATGTTTAAACATTCAAAAAGATTTAAATTGCAAAAGTTATCGGAAATTCACGTATGGCCAAATAGGGAACCACTATGGCCATAACTGGTACACTTTCCCTAGTGGTCCGAATTTATATTCGCATTGCGGTGAAGAATTTTCCGTCGATTAGAACGTAGTCGATTTGGTTTTCGGTTTGGTTATCAGGTGATCTCAAGGTGACCTCATGGATATCTTGGCGTAGTAAGGAGGTGCTTCGGACTACCATACCACGAGAGGATGCAAAGTTTACTCATCGTTGGCCGTTGTCGATCGATACAGTGTGCAGGCTGTTCCGCCCGATCACCGGTCTGGACATCTCCTCTTGTCCTATCTCTGCATGTCACCAATAACGATTTTCACGTCACGCGGCGAGCATTCGTCATATACCAGCTCCGCATAAAACATCTTCTTATCGTCGTCGGGTATCTCTTCGTGTGATACGTACGGTGATAACGTTGCAGTTGAAAAAAAACAGCGTTTTATCCTAATCTTGCACATCCTTGCGTTGATCGACTGCTACCCGATAACGCGTTGCCGCATCTTGCCCAACACTATGAAGCCAGTTCCTAAGTCATTTGTGGTGCCACAGCTTTGGTAGCAAGTAGCCACTCGATGCCCACTTTTCCACACTTTCTGTCAAGTCCAACATAGTTACTGCAGCGCTATGATATCGAAGTTACGGGGTCTATTTGGAAGCAGGCATGACCGCTCGGGATTTTGCTCCACATGGTCAAACCACCTAACTCATTACGCCCTTCTTCGTCTTGTTGCGTCGAGGTGAATACCATTTTTGCGGGAATGTTGTCCGGCATTCTCACATGGGCGGGCCACATGCCCATCCAACCCTTCCAGCTTCGGCAGCTTTCTGGATACTGAGTTTACCGTAGTGTTGCGCCATACGCCGTTTTCACATACTGCACTAAATATCATCCTGCGCACACGTCATTCAAAATAATACGTCTTCGAATTTCTCTGCTACAGTTAATATCGCCAATGTTCCGAAGTACACAAATTCATCCACCACCTTGAACTCATCTCCGTCGATCGTCCTTCGTTTGCCAATGCGAGCTCTACCGCGCTCGTTCCCTCCAGTCAACAGATAATTCGTCTTAGACGTATTTACCTACAACCAAACCTTCTTCTTCACGTTTAGTCCTAAAAGTTCAAATCGCTACAACTGCGACTACATTTATGGGGATTGCAAACATTCTGGGTTCTTGCAATATTGACAATGGCTGTTGCAATACTCGATGCAGTGATTCCATACTTATGACGGGTAGTGTAAGCCTAGTTTCCTTGAGAATAGGAATGATTTCTTTCAAATTAAAACTACTACATCGATTAATTAATACACTGTGTTTATAATCTGCATTCAATTTCATGCATTGTTTTCGATAATTACACAATCATTACAATCAATATATGCAATATAGGACCTAATAATATTCGATACCAAAGACATAATCCTCTAAAAGTTTAACCATAATCAATGCTCAACTGTTTTGAGTTCCAATTAACTTTGATTTCCTAGAAGTCTTAGCAAGTTAGTGTTGTTGTAGTAGCTCTCCTTGTCTTGTATCTCAGATTTCATTACACTTTTTTTATATGCATAACGGTAGTGTGACTTTGTCTCCGACTGTCTTTGTCAGTTAAATAATCAACATACAATACCTAAACAGTATTTTCCGCCCATTTTTGTTCGTTTTGATCCCGCAAAATAAATGCCCCGGAAAATCTAAATTGATTCGCGTTCCACTTGGCCGCAATAAAATGAGAACTTGGAAAACGAAAACTGACTCACCGTTGACGTTGCCTTAGTTCAGCGTAATGCCGGCAAACGAAACTTCCAGCCCGCTATCGTTGGACTCCATTCGACTCCGGATGTGAACCAGCGTGTTTTGGTAGTGCATCTCGATCTGTTTGGTTTCCTCCGTCGGTTCCAGATTCGGTAGTTCCTCGTTGATTTTGGCAATCAACTGCAATGCATGGTTGTCAGACAAAAATGTGAAGAAGAGAAAATGGAAAGATCTCACCTGATTCAGCATGGAAATCGTAATCTGAGCATTCCCTCGTTGATAGTAGAACAGATAATGATTCAACAGCTCGACGTAAAGCTGCACCTGGACGCCAACATCCAAGCACTGGGAGGCAATCTTGGCTGCCTTCTTGAGGCATTCGAGGGTACGCTTCTCGTCTCTAAGCTCTTGGCCGTTTTGTCTGAAAAAGAAACAAATTGTTAACATCTAATAATTTCATTACAGATAACTTATGCTTACTTTCCACTCCAGAACAGACTGGCACAGGTCACCACCGCCCGGCACTGATCCGGTTTCTTCAACAGTTTTGATGCAGCCAGGGCACAATTCGTTCGCAGTGGCTCGGCATTCTCTTCCGAGAAGCACGTCATCTGTTCTACGGTAGACACGATCAACGTGATGGCGGCAAACTGTGACTTGGAGTCGGAAATCTCGTCCTCGTACAGTGAAAAGGCCTACAAACGAATAATTTGTCATTAACCTTCTGTCTGTGGGTCAACAAAATTATAGTGTTTGTATTCTGGTGTCATTTTGACCCCCAAATTCAAGATCACTTTTTTAATTCCTTTATTAGTATCATTTCTATCATTACATTAATTTCTTATATCTAAGTGTTATGTGTAAGACAATTTAATTTGGTAAAACTAAATAAAGCTTTTATTAACATTTTGTTAACAACATATTACATTTCATTTACCGTAGCAGTTGGGTTTTTTTTTCATATGAGTTGATTTGACCTGCTTATAAGAGAAAAAAAAGCTTTCAATCAACTTAACCCAAATAGGGAAAGTGTACCAGTTATGGTCATACAAACATTTTCAAAATTTGAAGACATTAAAGTAATCACGTATGGCGAAATAGGGAACCACTATGTCCATAACTGGTACACCTACCCTATATACAGTATTAGGCAATCGTGACAATAGAAGATTGAAACGATTTTTGTCTAAAATTAATAATTATTTTATTTGACATTTGTTCCAGCGTTTCAACATTAGATATTCTACGTAGGGGTAGTTGGGGCGGTTTGGCCAATGAGGTGGAATGAGCACCCCTTGAAAACTGCATAAATTCTTAAAATTTTAACTGAAATAACATGCAACCCCAAAGCTGATGCGGAAATGAAGCAATAGGCATGTTATAAGTCAGTGTTCAAAACTCAAAGAAAAATAAATAAATGATGTTCGAAAAAACTGCCCATATTTCCCTGAATGGCTCTTTTAAAAATCATCATTTCAGAATGATGATGTTTGACTGTTAGAATGTTCTTAGAAAAATATATTTTCTTGCATGGAGTGTTTATAAATACAGTTAACTCTCCCTTACTCGATATTGAAGGGACCATCGAGTTAGGGAGGTATCGAGTTACAGAACACAAAACCAGTGCAACTGCGATCTAAGGGACCATCGAGTTAGCCATGAAAACCAACTTTTACTATGGTTCTCTAACTCTAATATCGACATACAGAATATCGAGTAAGGGAGAGTTAACTGTACTAGTAACTTTCAAGTGTAGTAACAACATAATTGAATTTTTAGCTTATATGAGAATATTTTGCAATCAAAAATGGGGTGCTCATATCACCCCATCAGTAAAAAATCGACTCGAAAAATGACAAATTTTGAAATATCAATCATTCATCCGTAAACTTTATAAGACAAAGGAAATCATGCGGATCTAGTGTATTCATCTAAAATTGTTGGAAATCATGCAAACATTCGAAAAATTCGTAATATGTTCATCACTTTTATCGACTTTTTCTTTGGCCAAACTGCCCCACTTTTCCCTAACTCATGAGTACTAAACCTGGAAGGTATGCAGAGCATACAGCAAGGCTGTACATTTGTTTATATCAAAATCTTGCTCTTAAGACAAAGTATTGATTTTCTGGTAATAAGTGGATGCAGACATTTTATATATTTGTTTCATTTGGCTTGAATGCCTTGAATGTGATGTTTGAAAGTTATTTTTTTTATCTAGTACACTCAAAATAATCCAAACGTCATTGTTACGTGAAAACACGTAGCTCTTACGTTAATCATAGGTAGCCCAGAATGAACGCATGAACTTTTGAACTTCGTCCATTCTACCGTCGCTAAACGTAAGAGCTACGTGGATTTTCCGGTAGCCTTTACGAAGCGTTTCAATAGGACCTAGATGGTTTTGCATTAAATTTAACTGTAATAAAAACCAATCTTATTTCTAATAGGCTTTGGAAGAAAACTAATTCCCAATTGGGAAATGTAAACAAACTTGAAAGATTGTGATATTTTTATTGTCAATCTGAGCATTTTGAATCCTGTTTCCCCAATTTTGTGAGTTTGGTCTGTCTTGTTGTAGCCTTCGCGTGCTATAATTGATAGAGGTTATAAATCACGTATAAAATATGAAGTAATGCAGGGATTCTTTGGTGTTCAAAGCATATTTACCTTGAAATCAATCTTACACAGTGTTTAAAGCAGCAGCAGCTTCTGAAGTTCTTCAAAAATCAAGCGGGCGCCATCTTGGGATTTGAGCTCAACACCGAATGTACGTACACTATGCAAATGTCAAAATGAACTCAGGCACCTACGTGAATTCCATGTAAGCGCGATAGGTAACCTCAGTAAACATTACCGAGTCACTATTTGGTGGTTATGAATGGTTTAGTGATCTTTATCTTAGTCAGGTGAAGTGGAGGTAAAATGAATTTGGAATGATCTACGTGATTTTTCACGTAGCAATGACGTTTGGATTTTTATGAGTGTATGAGTCCTAGAATATTAGAGGTAATTGGGGCAACATGAACCATTCAAGGAAAACGTCAAGGAATGCATGTAAAAAATACAATTACTGTCGTTCAAATGCAAGTGACTAGTACTACAGAATGTTTGCTTTCATGTAGCGTCGATAGTAAAAGCAAATTTTTCCGCGTGTTCACCAACCATATGGAACACAATAATCCACCGAACCTATTTCAATTATTTCAATTTTACTTTTTTGAATTATATCGTATTTCCTGTAATTTCATTTACGAACAAATTTAACTCCATCCACGAATTACTCAGTGTGCTATGCTGAGTTTGAATTATAAATAGTAGGCTTTGACTCTCAATGAAACGAAAGGGCAGAATAAATTGTGACTCTGGAAGTGTAAGACGTGTTTGGTGAAATTGTATGTTAATGTGAATAATCCGAAACATAAGTTAGTACAGAATCATTACTTTTCATTAATTCTGTATTTGGAATACCACATCTGGCGACGAGCTTGTGAAACGTACCCTCTGCATTTAGTAGGTAAGAAAAAATAAATAAAAATAAAATACTTACAACAAACATCCACGTGTGTCTTTTGCAAGGTGAGCGCACGTGGGGCAGGCAAAAGCCGTTGCAAAACGCAAAAAAAAGTGACCATATCCGCTGCCGTAGAGCAGGGACAGGCAACAGCCGCTGTATTTAGCAGAAACCGATCATTTCCGCTGCCATAGAGCAGGGTCAGGCACCGAGCCGCTTCGAGAAAACAAGGCGTGTAGCCGCTGCGTTTGGGCAGAAAAAAGGCGAGAAGCCGCTACCGGGAGTAGAAATAGGCATTAGCCGCTACAAATTTGCAGAAATTATAAAACGGTAAAAAAAAACGAACCCTAGGGCTTGTTGTACAGTCGCTATGGTAACGAGGTCAAATTGAAAATTTCAAATATTTTTAGCTAACGTTCCAGCGCCTACTGTTCGCGCAAGATGGAAAATTGGAACATCAATCAAATTAAATTCAATCACCTTCCAGACACGCAAATTCGAAAGGAATGGTTGCGTTGGAAGAGAAATTTCGAAGTAATCATTGCAGCAAGTGAAGAGAAAAATGCAACCAAATTGAAGAATATACTACTAGCGAAGGGTGGGCTGGAACTACAGGACTTGTTTTACTC
The DNA here is from genome assembly GCF_002204515.2 of Aedes aegypti. Lineage (NCBI taxonomy): Eukaryota > Metazoa > Arthropoda > Insecta > Diptera > Culicidae > Aedes > Aedes aegypti. Next base: position 26,599,931 of record NC_035108.1, on the reverse strand, counting down.
GATTGATGGCGCGGACGTGGAAGAAGATGCTGAAAAGGAGATTGACCCATTCAAAACGGCTATTGGTAAATTGGATGAACATTTTACACCAAAACAACACGATTCGTATGAAAGGAGCGAATTTTGTAAAATGGTTCCAGCAATAACATCTGATGGAACACGTGAGCCTTTGACGAAGTTTTTAATGAGGTGCAACGAACAAGCGAAGAAATGTGACTTCGGTAAAACAGAAGCGGAAAGTCGGGAGTTGCGCGTAATCGATAAAATCATCTACCACGCTCCGGTTGAATTGAGGGAAAAACTACTACATGAGGAAACACTCACACTCGCACAAGTATCCCGAATGGTGAATTCTTTCGAATCAATTAAACAGCAAGTTCAAGCAATTGCTGGCAACGGTATTAGCGAGGCACCGGTATCTCAACCATCAGATCAGGACAAGGTTAACCGCATATTTGGAAGTGGTAAACCAACAAGTGGTGCTTGTTACCGATGTGGACAAAAAACCCATTACGGAAACGACCAGCAATGCCCAGCTCGGAATAAGCAATGCGAAAAATGTCGTAAGTTTGGTCATTTTGCTCGAGTATGCCGCTCGATGCCGAAACGTAAGGTATGATGATCATATTCCATACTCCGCTCGTAAGAAGGCAAAAACCGATAATGTGCGAGCGATAAAGTGTTCAGAAAACGAAAACAGCCCAAGCTTCATTTGCAACATTGGAGACAGCGACGAATTTCTATGGGTTGACGTCGGGGGTGTTCTGATCAAAATGTTGATTGATTCTGGCACCAATCAGAATATTATCGATGATTGTACCTGGCGAAACATGCTTATCCAAGGGGTCAGAAGTTGGAAACCAATCCATGTGCCGAACGTGGTTCTACGAACATACGGCCGAAATGCGACGCCTTTGGATGTAGCACATGTTCTTGAGACGACATTTACGATTGGGAATGGAAATAACCAGCGACAGGAAACAGCTATTTTCTATGTCATCGATGGAGGTTCCCAGCCATTACTGGGAAAAGATACAGCAAAGCGTGTTGGGGTATTAAAAATTGGTTTCCAGGAGCCGAACATGTCAGTGAACGCCATTGTCCCGGCTGGAAAAAGACCTTTTCCAAAGATGAGGAACGTACAGCTGAGTATTCCGATCAATAAAAATGTTACTCCAATAGCCCAACGAGTCAGACGTCCGCCAATTGCGCTTCTCAGCCGGATTGAAGAGAAGCTGAATCAATTACTGATGGCGGATATCATCGAACCTGTATCGGGAGCAGCACCATGGGTTTCGCCATTGGTAACCATTGTCAAGGACAACGGTGATCTTCGTCTGTGTGTGGATATGCGACGTGCGAATCAGGCTATCTTAAGAGAACATCATATGATGCCGACATTTGAAAGCTTCCTCCCACGTTTGAAGTCCGCCAAATACTTCAGTCGTCTGGACATCAAAGATGCATTTCATCAGGTAAGACAGTAGCCTGAAAATATAATTTTTTATTAAATTGTCTATTTTTTCTAAACATGCATTATCGAAATATAGATTGAATTAGATGAATCAAGTCGGTATATTACGACCTTTATTTGCCATAAAGGTCTGCATAGATACAAAAGGCTGATGTTTGGCCTTTCTTGTGCTCCAGAAATGTTTCAAAAAACAATGGAACAAATCTTAGCCGGATGTGAAAACGTTATTAATTATATCGACGACATTTTCATCTTCGGAGAAACCGAGGAAGAACATAATACTGCTTTGGCTAAAGTTCTCTCTGTGCTGAAAGAAAACAATATCATGTTGAATCAGTTATGCCAGCAAGAGTTTAACTACTACTGAAAAACGTTATTGGCAAACTGAGAAAGAGGCACTAGCATTGGTATGGGCAGTCGAAAAATTCTCTGAATATTTGATTGGTAGAGAGTTTGAATTGGAAACTGACCATAAACCACTTGAAGTGATTTTCAGCCCATCATCAACACCCTGTGTCAGAATCGAACGCTGGGTCTTGCGATTACAATCGTTTAGATTTACAGTAAAATATCTTAAAGGAAGCGGAAACATAGCAGATTCTTTGTCCAGATTAGTTTGTTCGGACAACGCAAATGATTTCGAGAAGGATAATCATTTCATGGTTTTGGCGATACAAGAATCTGCGGCAGTAGACATTTGTGAAATCGAGAAAGGATCGCGTGATGATCCAGAAATTGCTGCCGTGAAAGAGTGCCTTCGAGGAGGGCAATGGAAAAATCCTCTGACAAAACCGTATGAACCTTTTCAAAATGAATTAGGATTTATCGGTGACACCATGATCCGGGGCAACAAATTAGTGGTTCCAAAGAAACTACGCGAACGAATGCTGCAACTTGCACACGAAGATCATCCAGGAGAATCCGTGATGAAGCGAAGACTGCGAGATAGGACGTGGTGGCCTTCTATGGATCGAGAAACGAAGGAGCATTGTACATCATGCGAAGGTTGTCAATTGGTAAGTTTTCCAAGTCGACCAGAGCCAATGAATAGAAGAGAGCTGCCTACCAAGCCGTGGATTGATGTTGCCATTGATTTTATGGGTCCTCTTCCTTCTGGTGAGTACCTACTAGTAGTTATAGATTACTTTAGTAGATACAAGGAAGTTGAAATAATGAATCGCATAACTGCCTCTGAAACTGTTGAGCGACTTGGCAAGATTTTTACACGTCTCGGTTATCCTAGAACCATTACACTTGACAATGCCAAGCAGTTTATTGGCAAAGAATTCGAGAATTATTGTAAGATCCATGGAATTACTCTTAACCATACTGCCCCGTACTGGCCGCAGGAAAATGGTTTAGTTGAACGACAAAACCGGTCGCTATTGAAACGATTGCAAATCAGTCACGGCCTTGGCAGAGATTGGAAAAGGGATCTGAAAGATTATCTAATAATGTACTACACAACACCACACTCCACAACGGGGAAAACACCAACAGAATTGTGTTACGGAAGAACAATCAGATCCAAATTACCAGCAATCCAGGACATAGAATCAATTCCACCTGCATCCGACTTCCGTGACCAAGATTTTTTGAGCAAACAGAAAGGAAAAGAACGTGAAGATATTCGACATCATGCGAAACATTCCGATATTGACGAAGGGGATACGGTACTGATGAAGAACCTTATGCCTAAAAACAAACTTTCAACAGTTTTCAACAAAACAAAGTATACAGTAGTGGATCGTTCAGATCCCAGAGCAACCGTTGAAGATACAGATACCGGAGCGATGTATGAAAGAAACGTCGCGCATTTTAAAAAGATCAATGATGATACTAGAGTTGCGACAGAACAGCGTTGCGATGAAACTATGGTCGATGATAGATCTATCAATGAAGAGGACAACTTTGCTGGATTTCCTATTGAGGATGAAGAAGTGGCAAACCATGGTTTCATTGATGATGGCGAACGTCAACGCAGAGGACGGAAAGTTCCTGAGAAATACAAAGATTTTGTAATGTTAATAGTTTAATAATTCGTATAAAAAGGGAGATGTGCTATGCTGAGTTTGAATTATAAATAGTAGGCTTTGACTCTCAATGAAACGAAAGGGCAGAATAAATTGTGACTCTGGAAGTGTAAGACGTGTTTGGTGAAATTGTATGTTAATGTGAATAATCCGAAACATAAGTTAGTACAGAATCATTACTTTTCATTGATTCTGTATTTGGAATACCACACTCAGTAATATCAGAAGTGCTAATGGATTGGTGTAATTGATCAGAATTTTCAATATAATTCCATTGAAATCTTAAAGTTCAATCTATCCAAATTCATTTCCTTCAGTTTCTTTCTTTTCGACGTTTTGTCCGTTCGACGTTTTGCCCCTTCGACGTTTTATCCTTTCGACATTTTGGATTTCGACTTTTTGTCTTTGGACGTTTTGTCACCCAAACTGCGAGTGGGATTTTCAAACCGAATTTGGTCCAAAGCAACATTGCGGCTACTTGAACGTCAATATTGTCAATTTTACCATACGGCCAAGGCTGGGTTGTAGGATCACTTCAGGTGAAGCAGAAAACAAACAAGGATGAAGCTCAAACTAGGCATACGACTGCTCAAACTTCATGAAATAACCTCAGCATTGCTGTAAGAACATGCTTACTGCCTGTTTTGACACTTTGGCAAGAACACTAGACAATGGCCGGGTAAAAAGAGGTGCGTGGTTACTCAAACTTAATGAAATCATCAAAGTTCTGCTATGCTCAATTGCCAAATACACAAATTATGAGAATTTGTACTCCATCCCTCAATAAAAGGGACTCAAGTTTGTTGGATATGCAAAATTAAACTTATTGAAAAAATTGAGACTAGTAGACGCCGCACGCGATTTCAATTAAAACAAGAATTTTTAAGTGGTTAAACTTGTTTGAACGATAATGCTTAAAAAATGAAGCTCTAAGAATTTTATTGAACTGTCAGAAAAACATACAATTTCATGATTCAAATCAGACTTTAACCCAGTTTTTGTACAAAGATCTCTAATACATTATATCTACTTCTACATGTCTTGCAAACGATTTTTTTTAAATTAAAATAAGATTTAGGACAATGGATATAATAAGATAGGAGGACAATGTGGGACATAATTTAGAATCTCCAGTCAACTTTTTGAATTGTATTCAGGTTCCATAACAACTGTGCGAAATTTCAGCTCGATCGGCGAAACTATATTTACGCGCCAGCCGTTCAAAGTTTGTATGAGATTTACTATGGGAAAACTTACTTATGCAAAGAAAAAATCGCCCATTGACCTCTATAAAAATTCTAAACACAGATCTCGATAGGTATTTCTATGACCAGTATTTTCATAGTGGGCGAAGCGCTACCTCTGGCGATTTTTCTTTGCAAAATAAGTTTTCCCATACAAACTTTGAACGGCTGGCGCGTAAATATAGTTTCACCGATCGAGCTAAAATTTTGCACAGTTGTTATGGGACCTAAATTCAATTCAAAAAGTGGACTGGAGTGAGAATCTTAATTTTTTATATAATCGTGTCCCAGGCTAAGGACTATGCCGCCTCGTATGGTGTAAAATCACACACAAAATAATGTTTTTCAAAATGTTCACAAGAAAATCCTAAGGAACCTGTTTTACAAATTACAACTGTGGTACGAAAAGAAATATTTCAAACTACAAATAAACCTTATGGAACGATCAAATTGTATTGTATTTCTGTGCTTTCCAAGAGGTTGCTTAGGTGGACCATACTGCTCTTATCGACCCTACCTAGTTTTGTACGAATATCCCTTCGCACTCGCAGAACGTAAACCAGACACGATTAACCATTATTCCATCGCTCGCTCCACGGGAACATTGAACAGAATCAACACACTACCCAACAAATGGTTCTTTGCATAACTTTGCCATTGGCATCTCTGAGAAACATCCCTGAAGGTCTTCACTCTCTATCTTATCAAGTAACTAGAAATTGTTCTTTCTAACTTGTCAAAATTTAGTAGCTAGAATATAGAGCTGATTGAAAATGAAAGTTAGGTATAAATAACAATATACATTCATTATGTCCAGCATAGCCTTGATCACGAGATTGAACAAGACAAAAATGTTCAATTTTATCTGCTCATCAGAGCCACGTTGCGGCATAGTTTTGTATGTCCTAAATCTGTTGAAGATCGCACAATTATCGATCATCAGGATCTCGAGATTCAATGCCACCATTAATGTACCTGTATTCGTGGTCTACCCCGTATGGCACAACGCCATTTGGCATAATTTAAAAAAGAAGCAACTGCAGTTGCACAATAATGTCCAGGACCAAAACATTTCATGTACCTTCTTTTTTATAACCGCAATGTCATATCTTAGCTGCTGGCCACATGTTTGTTAAAAATACGCCATGATGTCCGGACAATATGACCCCGTCAGTTATGTACAATCCAGTTACACAACCAAAAGAGCTTTAAAGGATATTGTTTTCTTGGCAAAGGCAGATTAGTAGTTTGTCATACCAAAAACTGACATAAGAATGTACGACCGCGAGCAGTTTTCCGCTTGATACACTCAAAATAATCCAAACGTCATAGCTACGTGAAAAATCACGTAGATTCGTAGAAATGAATTTTTCTTGACTTCACCTGACTAAGGTAATAATCACCGAATCATAGATAGACATTAAGGCCGCACGGGACGTCATTATAATCATCCTATCCATTTGAAGAAGCAGATCTCAAGTACCACTCAATATAGGGATGTGAAAAATTTATCACTATATTCTATATATGTGGTGCACAATCGATTAAATTTTCAGCTTCATCGGTTCACTGAAACTCGAGATTTGCTTCGGCAAAGTTTTGATGATAATTGTTAGAGTGAGACAAAAGATAGGGAAAATAACACGGTCTCCCGTGTCCCCTTAAATGTAGCTTCTCATCAGTTATCAGCCAGACTTCGCACACATCGGACGCGCTTCGTAATTTCTCACGCTTTTGTTCGCACTTCGTGGAAAATGTCCGGCGCGCGGCAAAATACATTAATTGTAGATTTCAGTGTTCTCCCGGTTCGCCCTGAAGTGTCCAAGGTTCATTATTTTTTGGAGAATGAACTAAAACTCCAATATGCAGATATCAAGAGCATACAGTTGCATCATTCACGTAACTGTGTGCTGATTGAAATGCGGTCAAAAGAAATCGTCGCACGCTACCAATTGGAGCACAATTGGAAGCGAACGATGCTCTGTAATAACGCGAAGTTTCGTATCCCGGTCTACGTGGATTGTGAGGCAGTGACGGTCCGGGTGCATGATCTTCCTCCGTCGATGAGTCACGTCACAATCGCCGACCATATGTTGAAGTATGGAGAGGTGATTTCCATACGCAACGAAAAATGGAAACATTATTTCCCCGGAATATCCAACGGAGTGCGGGTGCTTAGAATGAACCTACTGCGGCCAATACCATCGTTCATTACCATTGACAATGAGGAAACAATGGTATCTTACAATGAACAGCCAAAATCATGCCGGCTATGTACCCAACCGTACCATCCTGGCAACAAGTGTCCGGAGCGAAGCACTACTCCTGCTGCTGAAATTCCACCAACATCGATAACATCAAAATCTTCCGACGGGTTGTTTACTCCGGATGATTTCCCGCCGATAACGAATGATCGGCAAAAAACACCATTTCCCGTCCACGCAAACGAAACAACAGAAGAGGAAACGAATCCAGCAAAACAACAAAGCAACAACGACGACGACGACTGGACCGACGATAATGATGCTTCAAACTCATCCACAGAACACAATAGGGCTACACACAAGCGACGGCGATCGAGGCGAGATAACAAAGACAGAACGAAAAAAGCATGTGCTGATCAGTGTTCCCCAAACACGGATCATGAGGATCAACTCATCATCAGATGAAAATGAAAAGTTTAATTTTGGGTAAATTTTGTTCTTGTCGCTGATAATCTAATATTGAAGAAAATTGTATTGTTTTAAGATAACAATTGCATCGCATCTACCAACATGGATCGAAATTGGACTGACAAGCGGCTTTGGTAGTCTGGAGTTAGAAGAGGATGTTTTCCTCGCCGAAAGTAAAACGTTTGTAAATCATCCATCTATGCGTTTTTATTATTGATTTACTTCATTTGTCATATTCTTTCATTGATACAGGAAGGACACCTATAAACATCTGGCAGAAGAATCCATTCTCGAAATTCCCGAAATTCGCACCCAACTATCAATTTCTATAGCAGTGACATGAAAACTCAGTGTTCCGTGACGAAAATGTTTGATCTCTTTCGATCAGCTAATAAAAGTTGCATATTATTCACTTTAGTTCCATATCTTTTTATTGCAAAATTCTGCATCTTCAGAAAACAGTGCAAAGCTCAGCAGATTGCATCTATACCGATTTCAGTTGAATTGTACTGGAAGTTTTATTTAGCTTCCATCAATTCCCTTGGTAAATCATACGAAAATTTCACGTAGCTCTTACGCGGCTCTCCGATAGAATGAGACTAGTTCATGGGTTTATCGGTTCATTCTGTGTCACCTATGATTCCCGTAACAGCTACGTGAAAAGTGCGATGGAAAAAAAACCACGTATGTTTCCACGTAACAATGACGTTTGGATTATTTTGAGTGTAGGAGAAATTCGTTGTATTCCAATGGTTTTCAGAATTATACCAAACGGCCATTATGTCAAAAGGCAACTATACCAAATTACCGTTATACCAAACGACATTATGCCAAACGGCTATTATGCCAAACAGCATTAAGCCAAACGAGGTAAACTCGTACTCATTAGGTGATGCTTAATATTTCAATGTGTTGTGTTTTTTAGCTAAGTGTAAAGCAATACTTTTTCAAGCGAGTTCGTAATTTCTCCGTACTTGTGACAAGTAGTCTACATTTTGAATTAATAAAAAGTTTCACAATAATTTACAAACTGTGCAAGTTTAGAAACTCGAGGAAACGGATCAAGGTTTGATAAAAAATAAAACAGTTCACTACACGGTAAAAAATTAGCACACTCAATTGAACAGAAAGTTGTATTGACTCAATTCAAAACACCAATCATCATGTTTTAAAGAGTTCTAACTTTTGATTACCTCTACTGTCTCTTGAACTACACGGTGTCTCTGTTAGAAAACATTAATATAAAAAAATCAGTATCGATGAAACACCCACCAAATGAAAGCTTAGGCTTTCCCCTTTCATTTGAGAGCGGTTTGAAAATGTTCTATCGGGGGGTCCTGAACATTTTTTTTTTATTTTAGTAAGAGATACGTACCATAGGTGATCTTCTTCCACCAATAGTATGATACAATGAATCGCTTGTACCATATGATGACAACTCAATCATACCGTAGAAGGCCATGACAAATATTTCTGGACAAACATTTGAAAAGGGCTGGAGAGGTCTTGAGCCTTTTTTCAGAAACGTTGCTGTTGAGCCCTTTTTAGCTCGCCCTCACGGAGAAAATGAAGTACTCAAAAGTGAGTTCATTCCACTCAATTCCGGGGGTTCGTGCGTTAACCTAATTTTGGGTTGACGGGGTAGAAGTTGTTTTCATTTGCAGCCGTGCGAAAAAATACATACTGGCTAAGTTCTTTTCACTCAACCGGCAGATCAAATAACTCAACTTCCAGTACTGTGCCACTTACTCAAATTTGAGGTAACGCACTAAGGTTCGGTTTTTGGGTTGTTTTGCTCTTCTCTCTCTGACAACAATAGAAGGAGCGAATGAAATGGGGAGAGAAAAATAACTCAAAAGTAAGTTAAAAAATACTCAAATATGGGTTTTCCGTTTTCTCCGTGCTTGCAAACTAACACCACTATCAGAAAGATTAGTGTTGCACTGAGAACAGCGTTGCGGTTGAAAATACTATATCAGAGGGTTAAATTAAATACACAACGCCACTTGATTTGTGCAGACTAAATTCGCATTTATTTAGAATATTTTGTGCATTCAATTTTACCATGGCACCATTTGTATAGTAAAAATGACTATATCATGGTTAAAAACTTGCAGCAGACCAGAATCGAACCGAGGATCTGGCGATTGCCAAGCGCGAACGCTAGCCGCTCGGCTATCGACGCGGTTGGATTGAGAGGGAACAAAACGCAAATAAAAAGCGTTCATGATAGCTCAATCGTGGTTGGGATAGTAAATTTAAAAACACGTTCATGGTTCTCATTACTGCAACGCTTGTTTCAGTGTGCTCTTCCTGATAGTAATATGGGTAAGCGTGATCGAGTTGAATTGGGGCTCAACAGCGTCTTACAAAGACATTGTTTACCTATGTCGATGTGCCCTTTTTAAATGTTTGTTCAGATTTCCATAAAACAAGCTTGTTTTTGTTTTGGCAGTGTTGCTGTTCAGTTGATTATAAATTCAGTAAATAGTAAAATTGTACATCTTTAATTAAAATTTATTCATTTATACAAAACTAAAATGGTTGTAAATAGTATTTAAAATTTTGAATGAAAAAATGTTTAGAGATTTGAAAGATTTCCAATAAAAAACCATTATTTAGATTCAGTTGTATGCTACCGTCTTAAAATTCAAATATATTTCCATAAGATATTGCTTTTTACGATTAGTAATAACCAAAGCGTTTGAAAACATTTACTCATGGATCATTACATTACCAATGGTTTCACAGATTGCAAAAACAACTAAATTGGCATCAATGGTAGAGAAATCGGCGCTGCGTTATAACGCTTCATTGCTTAAGTTGTCGCGTTCTAAGGTGGTATAGCGAAAAATTGGTGCTTGTGTCGCGTGATAAGTTTATAAATTCATTGTTTTGGGTCAACATTTTGGTTTACTGATCAGAGGTATGCCTGTTAATAATTACAATAAATATATCCCAATTTTACACCTAATAATAAATATATATATATATATATATTCACACTACACTCTGTCAGGAGACCTGAAACATGAAACCGAAAAGCCATGAAGACAATCGTTCGAAGATTTGCGTATTGTGTTTAAAGAATTTGTGTCTGCAACCGTTATCAGCAATAGTGGTTGATATTATTGAACAGCAAATTCTTCACGACATCAGGATTACAGCCTGGTATTGTCCTACAAAAATATGTCGAGCTTGCACGATTATTCGTACAGTAACAGTTCAAACTTTTGAATATAGCACTGTATAAATATAAATACAATTTAAAACCTACCACTCGAAGCATGTAATGATGTGAGAACAACAATCTCACCAAAACTAAAGGGAAAACGTGGTAGACACAGTAATGCAAAGAGTAAGTGCCAATTGAATTGGTTGGTTGTCTAATCTACACGGTTTACCACTCAACTTATTCAACATCTGTGCAACCCAAAAATCCCATTTGTTCGCTGATGACTTGTTTTGGATTAAAAAAAAATTGATTTGAGCACCAGATGAGCGTTGTAGTTGAGCAGCTGTCTAAGGCGTTTGGATGTTGCAATCGCCCCAAACATCGCTTTCAAAATCAGCAGACCTAACCAATCAGTTCAGGGGTTTTTAGTGGTAACACATTTCCACTTTGATTTGAATGATAATGCAGAAACTGCAATAACGTAAATATAAATAAATGCGTTCAGCGGCCTTCCTTAGCAGAGTGGTTAGAGTCCGCGGCTACAAAGCAAAGCCATGCTGAAGGTGTCTGGGTTCGATTCCCTGTCGGTCCAGGATCTTTTCGTAAAGGAAAGTTCCTTGACTTCCCTGGGCATAGAGTATCATCGTACCTGCCACACGAGATACGAATGCGAAAATGGCAACATTGGCAAAGAAAGCTCTCAGTTAATAACTGTGGAAGTGCTCATAAGAACACTAAGCTGAGAAACAGGCTCTGTCCCAGTGAGGACGTTAATGCCAAGAAGAAGAACGTTCAGGGGCTAGTTGATTATGTGATTACGTCCAAAAAGGAGGGTTGGCCTGGGCAGTTCGATCTGCAAGCGATGGAGAAGGGTCCTTTAATCATTTACTCTGTCGATTATCGAGCATAATTCCGACGTCATCGGGACTCAAGGCCGATGTAAGGATACTGGCGTAAAAATACTGTTGCTGTTTGCTGTTGCTTTTGGCGTTCCAGAAAAATATGGCAATATTGAGAAAATGTGGAAGACACTAATGCTTTTGAATAATTTTAGGTGCTCCATTGCTGGAGATTTGAAAATCGTCAATCTGTTTTTCGTAATAATGGGAGTAGTTCAACATTTCCTTGCCCAAACTGCACCACACAAAAAGATTTATCCAATTTAGCTGGTCATCCACGAATACTTTGTCACATACGCGTCCGCGAAATGGAAAAGTCTCGGCTCGGACCATTAACTGGCGGAGCAGTTCTTCAATTGTATTTACTATCCACTGCTCCAAATTGATCCAAATAATGTCGAGAAATGGGTAAGCATCAGCAGTTTGATTGTGTGATTCATAAAGATGACCTTAAAATAATTCTTTTATCACAGGTGAGGATCATCAGTTGCCAACGCCACAACAAAAGTGGATTCACCAGATGAAACTGTCAGAAGCTTTTGAAAAATCGGCATGATTTGGAAGTGTAATGTGATCTAAGTTTGCTAGCAATTGTAATTTATCGTACTGTTCTGTAAATTCTCTCTTTTAAATGAAAAAATGTATTTCAGGCGCTTGATCATTCTGATCAGGTACATAAAAGTTGTTTTCAAACGAGTCTGGATGATGATTTTGCAGAAAAGTTGAGAACTTTTCAAAAACGTGGATTGCTTACCAAATAGCTCGAAGTTCCATATTTCCGCTATCATATCCCGGAGTTTTGTGAAATCACAGGAAGTGGTTTGAGCAAATACGGGAAACAAGCCAGTGAAACCGTGCATTTCGATTTTCAAGTTGCTTGGAATCATGTTAAGGTTCCGGAGAACTCCGAAGCATATGATCGACAGCTTCTTTGAGCTGTAGTAATGTACAATAGTGAGCATTTTTAAGCCGTACTATCCGTATTTACTTTATCGATATGTCGTGTGTATAATTGGTTTAAATAGAATGGTATAATGCTAAACCTAAATCCTTTTTATTAATTGGTTAACTATTCGTAGTACAATTTCTCATGGCTACCTAGATAAGCATGAAAGAAAATGACTGTGTAAACCATAATTAAGAAATCAGTACTGCAAAAACGGCATTGTACTGTTTAGAAAAAAATGTTCAGTACCCCCCGATAGAACATTTCCAAACAGGTCTCAAATGAAAGGGGAAAGCCTAAGCTTTCATTTGGTGGATGTTTTAGCGATACTGATTTTTTTATATTAATGTTGTTCTACCAGAGACACCGTGACTAGACTCTGAAGTGAAAAATCGTTGATTTTGCACATCCTGCTTCTTGTATGAAAAGCAAGTTCGTTGTAGTCAATGAGATCAATTCAACACCTTCTAACAAATAAACGTTGGTGTCTTGCACCCCGAAGATTGACGATTCAAGCCTGGGTCGGGCGGGAACGTTTATTTTTGTTTCAAATCAAAACATGCAACGTTAAACTCTGGAGCTGTTTTTTTATACTGTCAAGATCAAACAGTAGTGCAAATCCAAGTGCAAAACTATTCATATAATCGTTCTCATTTTTACTATGTAAAAATGTACCCCTAATGACACACAAACATACCTAAGCAAATGTAAACATTCCCATCAAATTACCTGAGTCATGAAATCGTACGCCACCGTTTCGTGGTTGGAATAGGCGATCTGTCCGATGCATAGCGCCCCCTGCAAATACAACCGCAGCGCCAACTCCGGAAGTTCCGACTTTGCCAGAACAGCTATCGTGCTGTGACAGAACTGCAGAATCTTCTGGCACTTTTTGTCCCACATTTCGTCCTCGGCGGCAATCGATTTGTACTTGTAAGCCAACTGGTAGGCTTGGAACACCAGCGGCGGCAGAACGTACCGTATCCGCTGTTGGCCACCTAGCCCAAAATGCTTTCGAGATGCGGTCAGGATTTTGTATTGCGTATCGGGATCTTCGGAACGAAGCAGGTGCACAAATCGACCGACGATTCCTTGCTCCTCGGCAAAGTCTTCTACGTCCACTTTATCGCCGGGTTGATCGTCCTGGTCGCGGATTAGAGGAGAGATCATTCCCAAAATGCTATCTACATGTTCCGCCGTTGGAATGAGAGTTTCGTTCTCCAGGATGTTCATAACTATGTAAAGGGATAGTGCCTTCCGAGAGGTGTAGTCGAATTTCTCCAACAGGGGAGTGAAGTACTGCAGCTGTAAGATCGTCAGAATGTTGTTGTAGAAGTCCACGCAGAGACGAAGCAAACGAGACAATTCCTGGTTCACCGAGAGGGAGTGCGAAATGCTAGAAGTAATATTTCGGTTAGCAACTGATTCTATCGAGATTATTTTGGCGTCACATGTGTGATTGACGTAGCTTCTTCGAAATTATAACAAACTAAAAACTCTACCAAGTCTACGTCAATCATCTTCATCTGACGCCACCGAGAATTACCAATACTTGGTCATGTTCAGCCGATCTAGGATCTGTGCTGTGGTCTCCAGCACCTTATCGACGTAATCAACTCGATCGGGATAGACCTTCTGGGCAAGGCTGACCAACGCCACTTGCAAAGAGACCGTATCCTCCAGGGGCATATCTGTCCTCAACTGTACGATGTATGCAATTTGTGTGCTGAAAACCTCGAACAATTGAACATCCGCAGGAATAGCAGATACAACTTCCGTTCCAGATGCGGTCTTGGTGATATTTTCATTTCTTTGATTGTACAGAGCCAGCCGATCGATCAACGAAATTATAATGTTTTTTACGTTTACTCCAGGCTGGAGCTGAGCACACGACTTCAAGAACGGATCCAACTCCTGCAGGTGGAATTCATCTGGGAAAACTTGGATGATGCACTCCATCAAATACTCCTGAGCGATGGCATCACGACAGCTGACCACTTGCTCGAGAATTCCAGGCAGGATCAACCGTTGATAGATCTCCAACGTTGCCGACTCCAGCTGCGACAACCGCACCAAGTTTGTACCGACCAGAATCTTCAGCTCCTCACGCTCCTTTTCCCGGCGAGCTCTCTCGCTGGAATGCCCTTGGTGCTGGATTCGAACCCACAGCTTGTTCATTTCGGCAAAGTTCGTGAGCACGAAATCAATCGCGTCGATAACGGTTCCCTCGTGCTCATCTCCGTTGCTCAAAACATCCGGCAGGATGTTTCTGGTGCACTGTAATAGATAGTTCCGAAGAAACAGCCCACGCAGCGGATGCTGAACGCCACGACACATCTCCACCAGATCCTGTTGAGAGATAAAGTGTTGTAGAGCAATAAATACCGGATCTATCTTATTTGGCATATTGCCATTTGATAGGCAGTCGTTTGGTTTAATTGTCATTTTAATTTAATAAAGTTTCTTCCGCGAAGCAAAGTGCTGTCGATAAACTGCCCGCGGTCGTTCATTCCATTGTCAGATAATGAAAGACCATAGGTACTACTAATCGACAACTGCCCAACGTTCACCCCTTTGCGTTTTCGTTCACGAGTAAATATTTAGCAGTTAGATTCTACTTAAGAAACGAAAAATGTTTCAAAACTGTTTGTTCGGCAAAATTTTAAGAGACATTGGACATGAATCGATTTTACACATTCTTTGGACAGGTTTACACAGAGTTTTGTGTTCTCACAAAAACTAGATTGACTTTTTCTAAAATTTTGGATAGGTTTCTCACAGAAAAGACAAAATGCTTGGCAAGGTTATCATATTTATTTTATAGTTGGATTTCTGAGTCATACAACTGTAATGGGAAAAACTGATGGAAATTTGTGAAGACGAAAAGAAGACGTCAGGACAACGCTAGGGCAGTGTCTGCATATTTCAATATACAGTCAACAAAGCCGACCCTCAGTAGGATCCGTCATCGTAGATTTTTTGCCTTGGTGTTAATTTAGCTTTGACAATATATACACGATAAAATCAATATTATAAAATTCATTTGCATTTGTTTATATCCAATGCTCAATGTTAATGCCTCTAGGTGAAATTGAATATTGAAAAGACAGCAGTGAGTGACACTGAATGGTGCGTGTGTTACACCTAGTCTCTTTCTCATCGTATTCAAAGTCAGATTGGCTTCGTGCTAGCGGAGTTTGTTTTTGTTCGTTTTCGCACTGTTCAGGAATGCGTGGTGGGAATCTACGGTGGTCCTTCCTGGGTTATTTCGGTGATCCTGAAGATCCAAAGTACTCATTCAAATATAATTTAACTATAAGAGTCACTGGTATTCAAAATCATGAAGAATGAATCGTCACATGCCTAGTTTAGGAACAAAAACTGAAATGTCCCACAACACGGGTATCGCCGGTGGACATTCCTGGGTTATTTTGGTGATCCCGAAGAGCCAAAGTGGTCAGTCAACTATAATTGAACTAGAAGAGCCACAGGGATTCAAAATCATGGAGATTAAGAAATTACATGCTTAGTTTTGGTGCAGTCTTCAAAGATCATCCTTCTGCTCCAGCATTCAAACAAGCATGCTTTGAATAAATCCCGGGTTCGTTTTGAATCCTGATTTATCAATCTCAGTGAGCGTAATTTTGCTAGGGATTCAATAATTGTTTTTCTGTACGGGAGATGTTTGTTTCAATTCTGTATGGAATTCTAACAGCTAAATTTGGTCCAGCTTTTTGCGAACGATGATGGCCGCCACATATACACGGAGAAATCAGACTACCCAAAAAATAAGTTCTTTTTACTCAAATTTGGGTAAACTGCATTTAGTTTTTTACCTACGGTTGGGATGTTTTGCCTCTCTCGCAACAGCAATGTTGTCAAAAACAGAGAGAGATGCACCGACCCTGCGTCGAAGTTCAATAGAATAAGCCAAATTTGGGTTCTTTCGAGTTTACCTAACATTAAGTTGTTCTAACCCATCACGGAGACTTCGAAAGTTAACGCTGGGTAGATTTTTTTTTGCACTGAGTTGTTTGTTTTGCCGCTGAGGGACTCCACCTAGACTGGCCCTAAAACAAAAAAGTTGTAAAACTCAAAGGGGCACTTCCTAGATTGTGCCTTAGGGTAAGAAAAAAGGTCTCTCAAAATTTCAACTCATTTGGTTGCGCCACCAGCTGGCACATTCAATTCAAAGTTTGTATAGGATTTTAGTTTCAAATATATTGAAAAATGACTCTTTGTCACGTTTTGTTCTGTACACTAATTGATTGTGTTCCATTGGGCCCAGAATGACAAATACACTAGTTGATACCCTAATGAACATAATTGCTGTAGGTTGTATCTGGATTTAAGCTCATTTTCATTACCCTTTCAATTGTTGAAAGTTAGGCTTAGATCAGAACTCCTGTACAGTCACATATATGCATGCGCCTTGCGCAGCAGCTCGCCCAGCGTCATAGGTGGCTATGATGCGCCTAGTGGTAACCATTATGCTATGTTGAAGAAATACAGAGCTGTATTGCAGATCCATTTCAGATTACCAAAACACCAAGTTTATCAATTTCAATCATGATACAACCTTCTACAACAGGGTTTCTCAACCAGTGGTTCGCGGACCCCTAGGGGGCCGTGACGAGCTCCCAGGGGGTCCGCAAAAACATTGAGAAAGTATCGTTTCTCTTGATCAATGAATAAATGTTGGGGATCTGTTCCTAATATAATCAGTTGATAATCAGTTGTAAATTGTAATATGTTTAAGCCGCAACATTTTTTGATTCTTTCAACTATGATAATACTGGGGAATTTCCTTCAATGTCATTCTATCGCTTTAAAATAGCAAGCCAGAATATTTACTTAACGCGGATCAATTCTAATTCACTTCAATGTGATCTGGAAAATAAGTTTAATTCTTGGCAGATTTTGACAGATTTATGGCAAAATCCTCCAAAAATTTCTCAGAACTTCGGCGGTTATTAGAAGAATTGAACAAAGCAAGATTTTTCACCACTTTTACAAAAAAAACATTTGCGGAAGCCTTGTGAATCTACCATTAAGTTTTGAAGTGAAATTTTTGATCGATAGGGGGACACGGGGCAGTATGAACACCCTAAGGAATTTGCCTATTTTGACTGTAAAAACATGAATATTATAATGTTTTTATGTGCAGTCTGCTTTTTAAAGTTCTTGAGCATTTGTTAAACATGGATACATAATCAGGAAAAAATATTTTGTTTTCAAAAAAAGGTTTAAAAAAAGCTTATATTTGGTAGTCGCCATCAAGCTAGCGGGGCAAAGTGGACACCCCCATGGGGCAGTATAGACACCTCAATGTTTATAGGAAAATTGTCCTGCGATCGTTCTCAAAACCTCGGAAAATGAATTCAGGAAACCATAGTGACAGATCACTGTGCCACTGAAAATATGATTGAAATCAATTTACGACATTTTTCGTAGAGATGTTTTCAATATTGCCTCCAGGTTAGTTTTAATCAAGAATTGACGATTTTCAACCGATTTGTGGTTCCACTTCATAATTATTGCATTGAATGCTAAATATTTTTTGATAATTTTGTGTTTGAAGTTATATTTCTTCCTCTTTGAAGTGCCAGCTCTACTTTGCCACCCGGTGTCCATATTGCCCCAACAGTATAAGAAATTTCCATATAAGTTTTTCAATGTCTTAAAGTACCAGAAAAAAATCTACTATATTTTTGAATATAGCATAAATAATTGAAGATTCAATCAAGAGCTACATTATCGTTCAACTTGCAGTCATTTGCTTCTGAAACCTTATTTAGTGAGGTGTGAATGTTATAATTTTCGAACCAAATAAAATCATGCTCAATTTTTCAATTTAAAATCAATGTTTTGAACATTTTTTCTGAAATTGTAGTGGATAGTTTACTCTTCCGATAGGCAACTGAAATATTGTTTGCATTGAAAGTGTAATGCAGTGTAGTGCATAGGCGAATATATGCAAAGATACAGGGGGTGTTCATTCTGCCCCGGGTGTCCATACTGCCCCCGGTACCCCTATTTGTCGCAGTAATTTTAGGTAGATTTCTGTTCTGTTCAGATCGACAAAGCTTTCGAAGACTTCCTGGCAAACATTTTTCACAATTTCTCCCCACAGCAGAGAACCGGTTTCATTCAGCTTCAAAACATTCATATGAAAAGATTGAAAAAAATATCTATGAAATTTTAGATTTTCTTGATAAATGCAATCAAACAGATGTTTTGAAGCTTTAAATAGTTATGTGAATATTATACTATATTCGTATCTAATTTATAAATGAACAAAATAAAAGTTTAATAAATTAATTAAAAATCGATGCTTTAACTACTTGGAGTACATTGTTCTGCCATTTAATAACAAGATATAAAGTCAGCCGTTTTAGTTTAATTAATATTTTCTGTTGAGGGTTTATTTCTATAAGTGAATAAAATATGCTCTTTTTGGCAAATATTGCATTAAAACAAGATATTTGTTCCGTGAATTATGCATTCAATGTTTCAGGAGATCTCCACCCAATCAACACATTGATTCGTTTTAATATATCAATACTTTTGATGGAATAGCCTGAATATTAATGAGGACAACAGATTCGAGTGTTATCAAAATTGCCCTATCATTCAATATTCTTAATAACTCGGTTGTTTGAAGAATTTTTATTATTTAACTTTTTCATTATAGTTTGTATAAGATTATTTCAGTATAGAAACGATAATGGAGTTCAACTGAAATGATAATAGAGATGAATAATTTGTATAATAATCGCTCAAATTTTCTGAACATTCCAAATATTATAAGTGTAATCTTTTATCATTTTCATTGAAATCTATTTCCTAGCAACAAATAATTAAAAAATCAATCCTCTTATATAAAGAAATTTCTGTTCAATATATTATAAAATATATTGCACCCTAACTCGACAGTAACGAGCTTTATCAAGCTAATCAAACTTTTTCATATTTTCTATAGTAAACTTGTTTTTTCATGGCAACAACAGCAAAAGTTTTATAATTTTGCCTATATTAAACTGGAAACCAAAATTATGTAACTTAAACAGGACAATGTTTATTTAAAAATGTTTTCCAACTTATTTTTGAGCGCTACTGTATATCAAACAGTTAGATTAGATTATCCTTACATTTCAGTCAGTAATTTATATCAAACTTTGTGTTGAACTTATGAATAGAAATTTTTTGTTACAATTCAGCCACTAAGGAAAACAAATTCAAAAAATATTAGGGGGGGGGGTCGTTACAGTTTGTTTCTACTCTAATTGCAAAGTTTCGGTCGAGAAAAATTTACCATCTCAAAGTGAATCGTTGTTGTCTCAGGTTGTTTTTTACTCTATTCTAAAACCGGACACAACTGCGATTCACTGCAGAGTTTCAGTGAATGATGAAGGTGCCCGAATGGTTTATTCTACTTGCCCTGCTCTTTGTCATACTCTTGAAAAAATGCTAGTAGCCAGAAATCTACATTCCTGGCTGAATTATTAGTGGACTCCTCCAAAGGACCATAGCACAATTATTGCATTTGGTTGATGTCCAGAACATGCATCTTTAGGGGTCCGCGAGACGTTTGTAAAACTTCAAATGGGGTCGTAACACCGAAAAGGTTGAGAACCACTGTTCTACAATATTGTTCGCTATAGTATCAAGTAGTGTTTTTGACATTCTGGGTTCAATAGATCGCGATAAACAATTTTCCTGAATCAAACTGTAGATGATGTACTGTTTCCCATATGTTTGAGCTAGGAATCCCACATTAACTTTTTTTTTGTGTGGTATTCAGTTGGAGCTGCCTGACAGCTTAACTTGTCAAGGCTGAACCCTCGGTCTGGCTTTTGCCAAGTTTCCCCTCTACCAGGACCAATACTCAGACGGACTAGGCAATGGCGCCCACATGAACACTGTTTTTTATTAGTACCCATATTCCCTTGCTTCTGAGAAAAGGAAGCATTATGAAAATCAGCAGCTCCATTATTTACGTAAGATTAGAGTCTTAAATGTCAAGTGTCGTCAAGTCTTAACAAAATTAGGCTGTTTAGTAGTAGTTCTAGTTAATTTCATTTTTGTTGTTAAAAGTATTTATTGGTCATTACGTTCATATATCCTTAAAGAAAAAAGTCGCTTTCCTTGTCTGTTCAACAATTTTTCGAAACTAGCAAGTGTACCCTAATGATCGATCTCAGCGTCTTAGTTTCCATAGTCATTTTTATAGTGAATATTGAAGAGTAAAGTTACCTTAGGCTTCTATTACAGTCTCCTACAAGATTCACTTTTCGGTGGCAAATGCAATGCTTCACAACGCCTACTTTCTATTTGTAAATTTTGCGAAAATGAAGCTGGAATTAGATTATTTATACCGCTGTTACAAAAGAGGTATTTCTTATTATGGCAATGTAAAAACCATATTAAAATAAGATTGTCGCCACTTATTTCTACTCAGTGAATCTACTAGTCATTTTCCTAAGAGTTCCTATGTATTCCCTACGTCGTATATGATAACGATGTATCTAGCTAGCTAATAGTAAGAGTGGCTACGGATCATTCTGGTTAGCAAAAGGCAAACTGAACGTCACCAATAGTATTAATGTCCACTTCGAATAGATTAATTATTTGAAATGGGCATCAATTCTATCAATGACGCAGAATGTCCGTTGGATCACATCCGAGATATTATTGCGTCTATGCCATATGAATTATGACGCGGCTTTAAGCAAAAAGTGCCAAAATGTGATACCACCACTACAGGTTACGCCTTTGGTTTCCATCATATGGGCTAATGGATTATGCCCTCCCATCGCGGCAAGGTCGCATAACCAAACGAAGGGACTAGGAATCCCACATTAACTTCAATTCAAATGCGCCAGCTCATGTAACGACCAAATGAGCTGTAATTTTCAGGAAGTCTTCCTCTAACCCTAAGGAATAATTCTGGGGGGTGCCCCGTAGAATTATACAACTTTATTTTTGTCCTATACTGAGCTGGGCCAGTCTACTCCACACGCTTCGTACAGTCGTCGATCAAGGTTCGCAGTTCCACTGACAACTCATTGGCCATGAATCACCATCGGAAGGTTTTCGTAGCGTTCGACCAGAATTCTCCATGCACCGTCGTAGTTGTTATCGTTGAGGTTCTGCTCATCGATTGCCTCTTTCGCTTCTCCGATCAACACCTTATCCAAGGAATGGAGTTTCGTCGCCGGGGAATCCTGGGTGCACCGGTCGACAATATCACAAAATCTGGGCTTGAACTTGTGCCAGTGCTCGTATTTGCCGTCGAATGTCAGCAATCTTGTTTGCTGCAACAACAACGATGGTGGCATTCTATACGGCACGACATTTTCCGGCACGCCACTGGCTCCAGAACGTTCTCCGATGGCCACAGCATTACCTTGAAACTTCACAGCCAACTGTAAGTGTTTGGTTTGTCAGTTGATAGTGTTAAGGTGATTTTGTATTTTGTTTGTCCGTTGAAATATATGACAGGAAATGTTTGTAATAGTTATGTAGGTTTTTCCCAGTAGCACTAGGCATACAACTAGGGCAAATGTATGTCAGTTAACCATAACCATGCAGGCTACCACCCACCGAGCTCCCAAAACCCACCACCAGATGTCTGGTAGCATAACGTTCGGGCAGCCATGAGGGGTGGCGAAATGGGGGCCATCGTTGAAAACCCGAATGGTTAAGGGGAATGACCGACGACCTAGGTCAAGAACCTCTACGGTCGAAAATAAATTACTGGTCGTTCACTTGCCCGGATACAGCTGAAGAAGCTAGTCGTTAAGCTAGAATTCAAAAAGTTAAGTGAAAAGCAGACAAAGAGTTGAGGAAGAAGATAGCGGAAAGTGGACACCAGGACCCCGCCGTTTTTGGTATAGAACCACATTTCTATTACCGCCCTACGACGTCCTAGAGACCTATTCCGGGTACTTTCCGGCCTCGTTATAAGCCGAAGACCGATCCGTCACCAAATCGGTAGCCTAGGACGCGTAGGAGGGTCCCAGCAGGCCGCAGCCGAAGTTCCCCAAGCCAACCCGAGAAGAGCGTGGCCAGACGTGGTCGACGCAGGAGAGCGCCGAAGGCCGATACCAGGTCGTGAGGAAGGAGTTTGGTGGTAGCTGCGAGAAGAAGGGGCCCCTAACAAGGAAGACAAAGGTCAGGTTAGTCTGTAAGAAAGTGGGAAGAAAGTGTTAGCAAAGAAGTAGACAGAGAGGAGAAGGTGTAGCCCAAATAAACCTGTGAAACTGGAGTGAAGGCAATAAAGTAGGAGTTTTTGACCAGTGAAGTGCTGTGGGTTTTCCTAAATTTCGAGTGCGAAGATTCCCTGTCCGCGGTAAATTACGGTAAGCGTGCCGACCCTGAGGCAGTTGAGTCGGGGAGTCTCCAAGACGCTCCCGATTGGCTGACCGAAACTTACACAACAGCTGCTTCTCTCGCTCTCGAATTATAATTTATATTATAAAAAACAAGTACTGGCATCCTAGCTATCTATTGCAGTTGATAGATTGCCAAAAGATTTATTTTGAATGAATATATAATATTTCATATAAGGTACCGTGGGGCAAGTGGGTAATGGAATTCGCATAGTTGAGATTCTTCAAATTCTAGAGACTTTAAATTGAAACAAATGAGGTCGTGTATATTTTTTAGCTTGACTCCCACCAAATATAAGCAGCATGCTGAAATTGATTTTTATGAAAAATTGAAGAAAAAAATACAGAAAAAGTTTTTGAAAAATGTCTCCTTACTTTTCACTTGCCCCAAAAGTGGGGCAAGTGAAAAGTTTACCGTTTTGAATAATAAATTCAAAAATAAACAGTTATATCCACGATTTCTATAAGCTTTAACATTTGTTAAGGCTTCCCAATGAACAATAACATAAGTAATATGTCAACAAAGAAAATGTTATTCTTTTCACTTGAATTTTCTTCTGTTCAGTTATGTTAGTTGAAATGATTCGACAACGTTATAACTGCAACATTTTCAATGTTAGTTCTTACATTATAGGACAGCAATTGCATTTCTGCTCTGTATAATTCCCACCGCTCGTTATTTGTTATTGAGAAAGTCGGATATGACGTCGGATAACTCTTCGGGAGAAATCAAACGGAATCCTTCAATAACGTATTTAGAATCTTTTTTATGTGGATAGACCTATATCCCATTTTTATGTTTTGAACTAGCTTTACATAGACATTCCACGAGATTTCCGTGTGTTCTCTAATATTGCAACTTTTCAGTCAACGTCTTCCTTTTAATTGGCTGCCCGAAGTAGACATATTAATATTGTAATGTTTGACAACATCTTTTAGAGAAATTCCATGATTTCTAATAGCTTTTAACGCTTGAGTATAGTGTTTCTTGAATTATCAGCACGTTATGTTTTTCTATGATAATTGCGAATCATGTTTACTTATGGCGACTTAAAGAGAAAACACAAATTCAATCTCTAATGATAAACTTTTCACTTGCCCACCTGATATGAAAATTGACGGTGTTTAAATTTAGTTATTTTTAGGTCTACGTCGAATTAATTCTAAAACTTTTTTAATTGCAGTTTGAAACTGTCACAGAGGGCAACTAAGAAGTGGTACAGGAAATTATTTGCCGCAACTTTTTTCCACTGAAAATATTAAAATAGGATTGTACGCTGCCAACTTGTTACGGAGTAACAGTTGACAGGTTAACAATTTTTCGCTCTATTATGCAATAATGGCTGAAAAATCTCAGAAATATCTTACCTATCGTAATGTTCTCAATGGCCTCAAAGGTTTACGCATGAGTTCAAAACGTTATTTCACATATTCAGTGAAATATATCAATTGTTTTCACTTACCCCATTTACCCACTTGCCCCGCGGTACCTTAGTCGAAAGTCGGTTTTCTTTATAGGGCATTGCATACCTTTAGGCGTTTAACGTTATATGGAAATATCTGACTTACATTACAAAAATGGTCCTAGTTTGTGAAAATGCTTTTCGTTAAGACCTTATTCAAGTTCAAATTGCATCAAATAGTGATCGTAGGTAGAACAGATTGTTTGTAAGCGTTTCGAAAATGCTAAAATCGTTTCTTTTTTTTACTCGTATATAAAGCCTCAAATGTTCTCGATTCAAATAAAAACAGCTCTTACATGAAGTGTCATACTAACATTCTTAAGTTTTGTATTTGTTTTGTTTAACCGATTAACAGAACTAATGATATTTCGTTTACTATGTGGTGGGTAACGCACTATCAAAGTTACCTGCATTATCAAAAATACCCCGTTTTACGGAACTTTGAAACGCCCTAATACCATACACAATACGTACCTTCAGAATGCTCCTCTTGAGCGAAGAGTTAGTCTTGATGTACACCAGCCCCACCGTAATCAGCAGGTACAACCGCGGGACGATATTGCCCGCGTACTGCACATGTTCGTACAGATCCGGAACCTTCCGCCCCTTCTGGAACTCGTCCAGCAGATAGTGCTCGAAGTGCCGCAGCTCGTCCGTTATGGCCATGTACAGCTCGTAGTAGCTCTTCGGCGACAGCAGCGAGGTGCGCAGTTCACCGAGCATGGACGACGCACAACGCATGGCCTCCATCAGGCGTTGCTTGTCCAGGAAGCGCTTCATCTGGAAGGCCTGTGCCCGTACCACGGTGATGGCATCGCTCAGCAGCTTGTCCTGCTCGTCCAGCGAGTTGATGGGAGTTTGCGGCTGGAAGAAGGATAAGGATTAAAGAATATATGGAAATATATGTTACAACAAAATGAAATTGGTGGATAAATGTAGTAATAATCAATAGTAAAACTAAGATTTGCATTACAGAGATAAATGGGGCAAAATGTTTACTCACGAATACAAGAGCATAATTTTTCTGAAAGGTTCTAGAGATAGGAAGAATCGATTTTCCATATACCACGTGCATTAAAGGCCGGCTCCAGACACACGTTCCCCACCAGTTGGGAGATTTGTGCCAAAAACCGGTGCTTCTACCCAGGCAAGTTCTTCAGTATCATGTATCGCTATTTTATTGTTGTGATTTTAAAATTTTCCCTATGGTTCCATGACCTACCCACGGAGAACTTGTTCTGAATATGTCTGAAATAAGCCCAATTTATAAGAAATTCAAAATGAAATGACATTCTCGAATACACTGCTTCAAACAATTAAAACGCCCCGTAATCAGTTCCAGATCAGAGAATCAATTGAAATGCGTATCAAACACTGATAATTGATTGACACATCACGACACATTGAACATCGAAAATCAATGCAAATTCTAGCTACGAACCCTGCAGCAGTACCTGCGTGTCCACCTTCCGGTATAACGCCGAATTCCACAGGTACATGGCCGTTCGCACAGAAGACTGGAAACTGGAATCAATCTTCGGTAACTTCTAGTTCCGCCAAAGTAGTCGTCTCGCGTAGGTTACGCTCAACTGCAGCAAGCATTGCGCGTTGAAAGCTCGCCGATAACTGTGTACCTCCTTACTGATAACCGTTGCGTTCTTCTTTCCACACCGCGTTCGCGTTGATCAAATATTTTGCGCTCTCGCTCTGGTCGTCGCACTGTGTGTCAGAAGCATTTGAATAGAGCAATGAAATTCGATAAGCCAGAATTTTCTAGCTGGGAACGTCAATATTGGGTTTCTTTCAAAGCCGTTGTTACAAAATGTGCCATGCTTGAGGAAAATCACAGAGGGGCTTTTTTAATCTTGCGCCATTTTCAAGGTACCTGGGTTCCGTATGAAATGGTAATTTTGGCTCTCATTCAAAAACGCTGTTGTTACTGTATTTTTTTTTGGGTTTATTTCTTGGGTTTAATCACCGTTGATTAATATTTCAGGGTGGTCACCAAATAAAATTCCCGCTTTTTTCCCGGTGTTTACGCAAGTTCAGATGGAATCAATGAATTCAGATTAGAATAGTCAGACTGTAGTGTAACCGTAACTAAATCTCATGGAATTGTTATGCACTCAGTCACTCAGTACTGTTACCGCCAAAACTTAGTATTATGTGCAACACACTTCCAGTAAAAGGTGATTGACCGCTCTATAATTGCTTTTAGAAATAGTTCAGAACAATTAGTCTGTACATCCGTATTAATACAGAAGACTTTGTGTGCCACTTGTCCGTCAAATAAACGTTGTGTTGTAGTTCAGCAATTTCGTGTGCCAATTCTGCTACAGTTCCGGATATCACCACGACAATGAATGAAAGGTGTCCGACAAGATTCCGACTACCACACAGACGCTCTTATGTGCGCAAACACCCGGTTTTCCCGGTATAATTTTCTAAATTTTCCCGGTTTTTAATTGAGGGGCCCAAACGCAAAAGGGTGACCCTTTGGCCGGTTTTTAATTGAATATACTAAAAAATTAACTGATTTTTTCATCCAATAAAAAAAACTATATTATTCGTAAAAGATTGGCTTTTTTTTGGCTCCCGTAAAATTAGTATGGAACAAAAAAAAAATAAGTCGATTTTCTCAAAACTGAGTTTTTAATCCCCCCAATTGTGCGAATAGGACGGTTTCTGCTCTTGGTACTTTTGATTCATTTTGACATGGGTTTATTTAAAAGCTACCAAGTCCATATTTATCAACTGTCAGCTGTCCTGGCAAACGTTATATTGACCAGTACTGCCCATAAAAGCATAACTGTCCCATATTGATTTTCGAACCAACACCTTTTTACATCCCAACATTCATGTTATACTATATACTATACTAAACATATAAAACTTAACACATTTTGTTTGAAAATGTAGTGGAAAAATATGAAGTTGGTGTAGTCCCATATTGAAAAATAAAGGCATAACAATCGCTATATGAACTTTCAAGCCCAAAATCAACTGCGAATTTGGATTTATGTCTAAGTTTATATTTTTTGTTGATCAATAGAAGCAAAATGAGTAATCTGTGTGTTGGTGTTGAATGAAATTGTCATCCAGAAAATATCTAGAAAATTATAAAGATTTGTATGAGATGGCAAACTTAAAACTTTGAGCGTTGTTTTCTCAATGCATACTAATTTCATATGGGACAGTTATGCCTTTATGGGAAGAGTAGGCCGTAGTGGTTTTGACAAAAATCCCGAAGTTTATGTCCAATTTGCATTTCCCGTTTTTTCAACATTCTCAGAGGATTTATAAAAATATTATTCTTCAAACACACGTTGGAGTCCCTGATGAAAAAAAGTGAAAGCATTATTCACATCGATCGTTACGTTCTCAAGCCAACTCATGGCATACAAACACCATTCCAATTTAGTTTATATAGATATGCCTCTTTTGTACATTTTATTACCAGCCTATTTAAAAGTATTTCAATTCCTAATCTTTCGATTTTATTTTTCATAAAAATGAAGTGTTCACTTAAGTAAATAAGTTTAAGCTAATGATGAAACAAAGCTTCACATGTTGAAGCATGTGTCTTGCCTTACTTATTTAATTTTTAGCCGATTAGATAACGATTGATACATTAGAAGCTCTTGTAAATAAAGCATTGTAGTCAAAAATATTCAGATTTTTCGATGTATTATTCAGTAACTAAAGAATATTTTGAATCCAATATGTTTGAGTGCTTAAAACTTTTGCAATAACAACTACCGAAAAGCTAAACATTACATATAATTTGCAATTGGATTAGATGGACAAATTGATGTGAAGATTTGCGAAAAAGTTACACGTCTTCTCAGTGAGAATCGAACTCACGACACCCCGATCTCTAGTTGGGGCGCGTTCCCGACCAGATGGAAGAAACAAGATTATTACAGAATGTGTTCCCCTGATATGATTCTTTTATAACACCAGTTGTTATAAAACATGCACCGTTAGTAGTTAAAATAACAGAAATTCTAACAAAATTTGCATCAAATTAAACTTAAATATAGAAAACCCTGTTATAATTATAACAACAATATTACAGAATGTGTTGCAAGGGTGTTACAAAATAACAAAATTATTGCTAACAATGTTACTGTTTATGACACCGGATTTTATTTACAACAAACTTATAAATGCGATGTCAAAAATATAACAAATGTTGTTATAAATGTGTTACTAAAAATATAACAAGTTGAGAACAAAGCCATCTTGATAACAAAATTATATCAATTTCTGTTATTTATAACTGCTGCTGTTAGGAACTTTGTTATGTGGTTCTGGTCGGGTTACCACTACGCCATGAGAGGACTCAGAAGTTAACCTGAATTCGATTTCAGCTCAATAATCACGTGGTCCTTTTTCGCAAAGTGCACCTCTTTCGGAAGAATTAGATGCTCATCCAAACACAACGCTTTCTATATATATATATATCTATACATATCTGCGTTCATGAGTCCTCTCATGGCGTAGTGTTAACGCGCCCCAACTAGAGATCGAGGAGTCGTGAGTTCGATTCTCACTGAGAAGACGTGTAACTTTTTCGCAAATCTTCACATCAATTTGTCCATCTAATCCAATTGCAAATTATATGTAATGTTTAGCTTTTCGGTAGTTGTTAAACTTCCACTCGGCTGGTTGGCCGTAAACCACGATTCATAATTAATAACAAGTACTTTTGCAATAAATTTTAAAACTCTGATTCAAAACTTCGAGTCAGATAAGCCAGAGAACAGAACAGTAACAGTAAGAGAAAAAAATCGTAAAATATTTCGAAACATTACCAACTAATTTGAAACATTTCTAAGAATAAACTTCAACAACAAAGTAAACTATTTCTACAAGTAGTTGAATCATTAATATTTAAATGTAATTTGTCCAAGGTTACAGATGCTTAATGGAAATATCATACTTTCAACAACTTATTTTTGGTGTTTTGTAGATTTAGGGCTTGAAGATGTCCGTTCAAAATTATTTTCCCGGTGACCATCTCAAATTCCCGGTTTTTCCCGATGGATTCAAACTCCCGTCTTTTTCCCGCTTTTCCCGTTTTTCCCGGTTCGGTGGCCACCCTGATATCTATAATAGAAATATAAGTAGTAGAACGCTAGTGGCGCTGTTATCATAAAATAGAATTATTTCATTATAACTTGCTATTGAAGGTTTTGATTGCTTGTTTAGTGCCATGTTGTAGAGAATGTTTTATTTTAGTCGGAAAAATTTATTTGACACTTATAGACCCGGTACTCAAGCTGTCAGAGCGTGGCAAACTAGATGTTGGTCACACGAACAGTCGCGACATCAGCGTTCTACGGCTAATGCTTCTACTATATCTATCGACTTTATTGATGTTTTTCGGTGAACAAATAAAACATTGCATTATCGTTTGCGTGACGTTTCGGCCTACTATACTATTTCGGCCATCTTCAGACGCATATAAATTACCGCAGCTGAAACTACCTCCTTCCAATCCAGCTGGGAGATCACGTACAACTGTCAATTGTTGTTACTGACCAAACGAATGGATTTACACGTTGTTTTACCATGCTACGAAGAAGAAAAAATCCTCCTCTATATCTCAGTGACGATATTTTTTTTATTTTTGGTCCATTCATTTGTTTAACAACAACGAGCTGCTATGGTTAGCAATGGCTTTTAGGGCGAGATCATAAGTTATGCTAGAGTTGTGATATAGACCTTAACAGAACACTGCAAAACGCATGAGCATAATGAGAGCCTATAGGTCATTACCACAGCGGGTTAAGAATAACAGAATGTCCTGAAGATTCAGGCTTTTGAAATCAGTTTCACTCCATAAGTGTTCACCAAGTAATCGGAATCGCAGTTGCGCGAAAACTGGACAATTACATATCAGATGATACAAAGTTCCATAATCTGAATCACAACCATCACATATAAATGAGTCAGCACGCTGAATATTTGCCATGTGATAGTTGAGTCGACAGTGGCCTGTCAAGGCTGCAATTCTGCTTTGACAGATTTGTTAAATACTTCGCCACCCTTGATAATAGCTCAGTAATGTACAATTTTGTTTGACGACACGGCTCCAAACTATTTCAACATTGCTTGTGCTGAGTTGCCGGCCAAGAATTTATCTAAAGCTTCGCCCAGCACTTCGAAATCGGAATAGCTGGCCAATGAAGTCTTGCGATGCTGCATTGCAAGCTAACGCATCAGCCAATTCATTTCCAGCAATGGAAAAATGGCCAGGTACCCATACAAGGTCTACAGAGATGACTGAATTCAGTTCTCTTAGCAACCTTGCAATGTTTCTAAGCGAGATTATGCATATTTCTAGCGTAATTATTCAGTGGAATCTTGGACATATTTAATAGGTACTTGCGGAGTCCATGGATACTCTGAAATATCCAGATGCAGCTTTCTAGCGTTCTCTAAGCAAAAAAAACCAACGAGACTCAATGCGGTCCTGAGGATTCCTAGTACAGGGCTGGTAGCGACTAAGTTTCCTAAAAATAGGAACTTGAGAGCTGCCCCATGCTTGAAGAAAAACGAGACACAAAAGAGACCAAAAGGGAACCGAAAAGAGACAAAACAAACAGACACCAATCAAAGCGATAACCGTTTTATGGAGCTTGAGCTTGATTGGCCGCCCGTGGTCGCAACTCCAGTATCGCCAGATCAGCTGCACTTACACAAGGGACCAACCAGATGCCTGCTTGATACTAACAGACACCCTCAGTGTATAAGTGTTGGTGATGTTCTATTTTTAGGGGAGAAACAGCGCCTGCTACGTCAGAATGCTGACCAATGAGGGGAATGGGGAAGAACTGATGATGCATTAACCTGGCTGCCACAGTAGACCGTATATACCACTGCGTCTACCAGTTCATGCCAGTTTATGCGGGTACAGGGGTAGAAATCAGAATCCAAAAACAAGATTATGACTCATGATTTCATGATTCCAGCGTGTTTTCGTCTTATGAAAATACACCATGATTTGGACTCATGATATCATGAGTCAGATTGCCGTAACGTAACACGCGCTAAAATATTTTAATTCGTGGGACGCATTATGGTATGGAAACTACTGTCTCAAACATGTCGAGCGATGGTTGGAGGCGACATTTGTTAAGAGACTATCATTGAATGTTTTCCAAATTTCGGTGAATGGTCATGTGTTATCAGCACATTGTGATCAGACAACCGGGGTTACACAAATCTAAAATAATTCCGAAAGGTTTCGTGAAGACGACTCTGAAGAGGAACCCTTTCCGAGTCAATCGTGTTTGAAAATTAGTAACAAAAATTCTAAACCTATCATTTCAGGAGTTAGAAGATCTGACCGTTTGAAGAAGCAACGACGAGAAGTAAATAGAGATACCGAGTCAAGTCGAAGGTCGAACCAGTGATTATATTAAAAATGAATTAAAATTAAGAAATAGCTTTGATGTTTTAAATAACCATTGTTCAGAATTGCATGTACGTTTTATAAAAAAAAAATATAATAGAATCACATTTGTTTAATTCTTAAGTAGGGGTGATCGGGGCAAGAAAAACGTCATGGAATGCATAGAAAAACAGCAAAAATTATGGTTTAAATGCAAGTGACTTGTACTATGAAATGTTATCTTCCATGTTACGTCGATAATTAATGTTAACATCAACTTGCAAATTATTTCAGGATTTTTTTGGAAAACCATGTTTTTCTACGTGGTCACCAACCATATGGGGCATTATGAGCCACCTCATTCAATCGAATGATTTTTATTTAAAACAGTATAGACAAAAGTTAGTGATGAAGAGTACATTATTGGTAAGGAAATTGAATTAGCTTTGCTTGAAATTATTGATTCTGACGACTTATTTTTTTAAAGATACATAATACATAGTAAACAGACCATGTTATACTAGCACTAAATTGCGATACAGGTCGGACTCGATTATCCGGAGACTCGATTATCTAGGGACTCGATTATCCGAGATTCGATTATCCGGAATTTTAGACTCATCATCTGGAATTCGTTTTTTGATGTTCTTGTTTTTCAATTTTTATGCATAAATCTGAAATAATTTGGTATTGCAATGTACAATATGAATGGTTGTGCAGTTTAGAACGTATTTAAAAAAGGGGGGGTTTAAAAAAGTGTTTTTTTTATGCTGGTCAAAATTTTTGTTTCTTGTAGAGACCCCTATTGTTCCTAGAAAAAAATTCTGGCTACGCAAATGCATCATATAAATAAAATAACTAAATAAGAAAATATATCAGTTCTTTTATATCAAAGATACCAATTTTTTTCTTAGTGATTCGATTATCCGGAGTGAACAAAAATCGATACTCCGGATAATCGATTCCGACCTGTACTTGGTTCAATGTATTTACTAGCAAAGTGTTCCACTTGTAATGGTGCATAAAGATGACTATGCAGTAAAAACGTAATCTGGTATATTTATGCAATGCATTTTTATGTTCAAAACATCGTTTGTTTTGCTTAAATCTAGGTGGCTCATTTTGCCTCGCCCCTTCATCTTGAAAATAATATATTGTTTTTCAATAATTTTGGTTACGAACAAATCTAATTTCGCTCACGAACTGTTCATTATGATCAGAAGTTTCAATGGATTGGTAAAATTTACCAGAATTATAAATATAATTGCCTTTTAGGCTTAATTAAAAACTGTCAAAATTATAAGCTTTTCATGATGAAGGAAAAATTTGTACATTTTTGTCAATATCTTGAGTGTTCAAACGAATATTCTTACGGTTTTTATTGTGGTGGCTATTTGAGGCATCCTTTAGCAGATCATAATGACACTAGACATTAAAACACTGTTTTTGAGGTCAAAACCGGGGTGGCTTATATTGCCCCCATTGCCCCTAAAAGGTAATGGATATCCTCGAGGATTGTCGTGTCCGAAGATAACTGTTATACTAACATATTTCGATATCGGAATGTAACCGAGATGCAATAGCAAAGCTTTTCGCGATACAAATATAGACCAATAAATGAGTTAGATTTTTACCTCCAAGTGAACCAGTCATTTCTTATAATTTCCCTTATCACAAAACACTTTAGATACATAGCACCAACAACTGTAAATACGTCAAAAATTAAAAATTTTCGTAATATGTTGTTGATTTGACCATATATTAGTGGGAGGCTATCTACACTACGAACCCCTCCCGATAACCAACCTAACACTAATTGACTCTAATGCTATGCATTCAAAACTGATCTGAATCATGTAAATTTTGAGCCCCTCCCCTACTTACCATAGTTCCGTGTTGCCTAACGATCTCTTCAGCTTCGAAGTTCTATCGGTATCCAATGAAATCAATTCCAATTTGGTCACAGTTTCCGATGGTCAATCCGATCGTGTTATTGGTCGGCAAGAGGGGAAGATTTTTTTTTCTTCACTGCAGCGAAAAGTCACAAGCTCTGATGCGAACGTCGGAAAACAACCCTTCTTACGTCACGCGGCGGAGTTTAATTGAATTGCTCAACGTTGAGCAATGCAGCGGCTTGATCAATTGAGAATTCACACTATAAATTAACACAATTTTCTTCCAATTTCACTGCTTAAGACACTCCCGAAGTTTGATAAAAATATTTTCTGCAGCCCAGAATGATTGCGAATCGAATTTATTTATCACTTGTGTTGGTGTCACCTCTGGGCTGTCAATGATGACGGCTCGGGTGGCGATGATGGTTGATGATTTTTATGCTCGCGAAAGTTTGACAGTTATGTTGAAACGAGGGGTACGTTTGGTCTCTTTTTACGAACATATCACAGCTAAGCAGATCGAACTTGAGAGAAACGAATTTTGCGGAGTCGTTTTCATTTCATGAGAGAACGCTCATGACAATATTGTCAATTCGCTCCCAAAACGACAATTCGCCCGGTGGGGTGTGCTGCTGTCGTCATGATGATGGTTGACGAGAGCAATGTCAAACTCGTTCATGGTTTCAAAACATTCGGAACAAAATATTTATTTTCACCGCTTAAGTGAAATGATGTATGAAATTGAATGAAATTCAATGGTAGGGTAAGTGTTCCCTTAGTTGTGGGTGCCCCTATAGTTGCGGTAGTGCCGTTTTCACTGGTTTAATTGCATTAGCCACAGAACCGACACTGCCAATCGATGTATTGGTTTGTTGATACACGGAATAGTTGAAAAGAGCGTTCAAATTGCTTTAAAACTGATAAAATATCACTAAAATTGCTAAAACTGTTTTTGCTTGTACCAATAGTTGCGCGATAAAGTGTTCCTATAGTGGAGGGTCCCATAAGAAAACAACGGATACCGCAACTATAGGAACACAAATTAAAAAAATACCGCAACTATAGGAACACTGTACCAATAGTGGAGGTATTATTTTTCACTGACATGCCGTAGATTACTACGATGAAATCATTTTTCTCATTAAGTCAATGGTCGTTACTTCCCGTTACAACATCAACATGTGCATTAATTGCGCTTCATGAATTTAGTTGGTTAAATGAAGTTCAATCGTGCTTAGTACCTCCACTATTGGTACATCTACCCTATAGAGAATTCATTTCTCTTCCCAATGGAGGCAGCGGAGAATGTTTCTAAACGTGTTTTATTCAAGTGCAAAAATCGCTCAGGCGAAAGTTCCAATGAAACCAACCTCACATATACGCTTCCAATCGCAAAACGCAACATACTGTTAGCCATCTATACTTTGGTAGCGCAACTAGTCAGATGATGAGAGATTTGATTTTTCACGCATCCATCACATGCCGCTGTGGGGAAAAATGTTTTATTTTCCTGATATAAGACGGTTCACAGTGAAACAGTTAGGCGGAAAAGGTAGGAATATCCATTCTCTATGTTCTACATACGTTTGTTTTTTGTATTATTGCACTACTTTCATAAAAATTGAGATCCGGCTGGTAGGAGCACTAGTTTGAGGTTGGGAAACCAGGATATGTGAGGTTAATTTCATTGGAACTTTCGCCTGAGCGATTTTTGCGCCTGAATAAAACACGCTTCGGGACATTCTCCGCTGCCCCTAAAAATACCATTGGGTAGATAAATGAATTCTCTACCATTGGATCTCATTCAATTTTATACATGAGTGAAGTAAGCGGTAAAATAAATATTTTGTTCCGAATGTTTTGAATCCATGAATGAGTTTGACATTGCTCTCGTCAACCATCATCATGACGACAGCAGCACACCCCACCGGACGAATTGTCGTATTGGGAGCGAATTCTGGTTTTCCAACCTCAAACTAGTGCTCCTTCCAGCCGGAACTCATTTTTTATGAAAGTAGTGGAACAATATAAAAAAAAAAAACAAACAAATGTAGAACATAGAGCACGGATATTTCTACCTTTTCCACTTAACCGTTTGACTGTTGACTGTCTTTTATCAAGAAATTAAAACATTTCCTCCCACAGAGGCATGTGATGAATGCGTGAAAAATCAAATCTCTAACCACTGACTAATTGCGCTACCAAAGTATAGATGGCTAACAGTATGTTGCGTTTCGCAATTGGAGGCCTATACTGTTCTAGTAGTTAATTTTAGATATTGTCGCGCTGCCACCAAACCAGATCGCGCCAGTGAGACTCGCGACGCACCTCAACTGGCCACTTTTTAACATCAGTTTTTAAGTGTGGCGCTGCATTCTTACGATGTTGATGAACACATACATTTAAATATTAGTCGCGACGCTTGAAGATTTAGAAATTAATTATTTAAAAAAAAGTTTGTCCTTATTTCTGCCCGATCCATAATATCATTTCCAGATCGTTTATGTCTTGTATCTATCATGATAATATCACTTTTAGCTATCCATATTATATCACTGAGAACAGCGTTGCGGTTGAAAATACTATATCAGAGGGTTAAATTAAATACACAACGCCACTTGATTTGTGCAGACTGAATTAGCATTTATTTAGAATATTTTGTGCATTCAATTTTACCATGGCACCATTTGTATAGTAAAAATTACTATAAGGTACCGTGGGGTAAGTGGATACAGAAAAATCAATAGTCAACTTCATTGTTATGTACAGCTTAACGTTAATAATGTTAATCAAACTTTTTTTCTGTGGATGAGAAGTGAGGGACTAATATACTTCAAATCACCATTTGTTTTGATTTTTTTATTGTTATGTTATGAGTATGAGGAACTTGAAAATTTGCGCCAAATCATTCACTTGCCCCACTATGGTGGGGTAAGTGGATCACCAATAAAAAAAATCTATTCTCAAAACAAATGTGGTGCAATTATGTATAGTATGAATGACATTACTCTTGTTCTTGTTATTAGTGCTATTTATGTTACATTTTGATACCTTTAAAATTAAAAAGTAACTTTATCTTACCAAAATATTATGAAAAATATTTAAACATTAGTTTACACTAATTCGAACAAAAAATATATTGTAACTAGAGTAATTTGGAGAAAAATCATCCATTTAATACTCATAAGTTGTACAGAAATATTGTAGGATTATTCCTAACGATGTTTTTGAAAAACATTCATAATTTAAAAACATTAGTTACATTTACTTTTGATTAACATACTGAAATCTTTTTATTCTATTTATTTATTTAGTTGTTCCTTCTGTCTAGAACAATTAATATGGTCAAATAAGGTTCCTTAATATGCTTTCAAGTGAAAAAATTGTAAACTTTGCCTTTTTTGTAATTAAACAAAAGATATACCACAAAAATTTTTGTTTGAATTTGGCAATATTCATTCTTTTATGTTTTTTATACCAAAAAGATTGATATACCTTTTAGGTGGATTAATTCAAATTTTCTATGGCCACTTTGACAAATTTAAGCTAGGAATGGACAAAGTTAAAGGAAAACAACATTTGCGGTTATTGAAACTTAATTAATTTCCTGTAAGTAGTCTGCCAACAAATGATAATAATACTTGATCCACTTACCCCAACCCATGAAGAAGTAGGGGTAAGTGTACCATGTCCAATATATCTGTATTGATTTATAAAAATCACATATTTTTCACCGATATTCATTAAATAAGAACTGAAATGCTCACCATATGTGTTGAAAAAACTAATAGTATTCGATTTTAGACTGAGATACAATGGATTTTTGATTGGTAGAAAACAATTTCGAAACTAATTGATTTTTGCTGCTAACAAGTTTGCTTGTGTTAGTGTATGTGTAGTACCAGTTTTGCAATAGTATTAGTGTAGACGTAAGAATATAACCTAAAACGAAGCAATGGTGCGAAAACATTCAACATATTCAAGTATTTATGCTTAATATGGACAAATGATCCACTTACTCCACTGATACACTTCCCCCACTGTACCTTATCATGGTTAAAAACTTGCAGCAGACCAGAATCGAACCGAGGATCTGGCGATTGTCAAGCGTGAACGCTAGCCGCTCGGCTATCGACGCGGTTGGATTGAGAGGGAACAAAACGCACATAAAAAGCGTTCATGATAGCTCAATCGTGGTTGGAATAGTAAATTTAAAAACATGTTCATGGTTCTCATTACTGCAACGCTTGTTCCAGTGTAATTTGCTATTGCTAAGCTTTTATCTTGTTCTCATGATATTGCTCCATACAAGAAAAGCGGATATATCTTTAAGTGAATTGCTTAAATAAATTTCTATTGCTAGCTACATTTGAGATGACATTTCTTCTCAACTGAATACTGCGATAGGGCAAACGCTCCCTTAGTGGAGGTAGCTCCAAGAGCTTGTTCATTTATTTCATAACGCTAAAATTGGCCATTTTGGACACTCACCCACCCCTTCGTGACGCTTTTTGTATTGATACTCTACAATTTTTGTATGAGCCGTAATAAAGTTCGGACACTTACCCACCCCCTAAAGCGTTATGAAATTTGCGAATGGGCCCCAATAGTGGAGGTAGTGTGTTTTGGCATGTTACGCAGTAATAAAGTATCATCGTACCTGCCACACGATATACGAATGCGAAAATGGCAACTTTGGCAAAGAA
The DNA here is from genome assembly GCF_002204515.2 of Aedes aegypti. Lineage (NCBI taxonomy): Eukaryota > Metazoa > Arthropoda > Insecta > Diptera > Culicidae > Aedes > Aedes aegypti. The sequence goes on along the minus strand of NC_035108.1, from coordinate 26,561,628 downwards.
AGCTTTCAGCAAATAACTGTGGAAGTACTCATAAAAACACTAAGCTGAGAAGCAGGCTCTGTCCCCGTGAGGATGTTATTGCCAAGAAGAAGAAGATATCATGATAATTCTGTACGCTACATTGAGCCTTTTATTGCGCAGTTCTAACCTTGATGGACCCCGCAAATTGACTTGTCGTAATGCGGTGACACATAGTTGCCTAAATAAATATTTCCTGATTTTTTTTTCAAATCGACGTAAGTAACTTCCATTCGGTTTTGAGAAAATTAATTTAGAAGCATCACAACCTGTCTTCTAAAACTGTTTTAAAATAAATCATCTTTTAAACATTTTTTCGCCGTTGCTTAAATTTTGCATAAGCTCGCGTTCAAAAACTAGGGAGTTCCTATTATATTCCACAAAAATTTTATGACAAAATGATAAGCCGTTTTATTCAGTTACTTGCGTCGTTTTTGCACCAGTACCAGACGGGGTTGGTGGTCTAATGGCTACCGCTTCTGTTTCATATGGAGAAGGTCATGGGTTCAATCCCAGGCCCGTCCCTTTCCTCGTACTTTGTAGTTGTATCTTTCACTTGCTTCTATCTTCCACTCTCAATCTATCACACTCACACACTATTCGTTCATAGAATTTGCTAGAACCAGAGACGGACAAGAAACCGTTTCCCTACGCTTCCATTCTCTCATCATCATAGCCACACCTTTCCTTACATACATAGGCAGTCTGCTAACCAAAGAGCAAACCTCTCTGCCATGCCTTCCCTCCCCAATCCATACACTCCCGCATGAAACTGGCGTAGATGCAGTCGGACTCCACGGTCTACAGTGGGCCAGTATTACGTACAAAACTGTATGTTGTATATTGCATGACTAAAATATCTCAAATTTATGCATAAAAACTGAAAATCAAGAATATCAAAAAACATATTCCGAATACTCGAGTCCAAAATTTCGGATAATCGAGTTCCGGATAATCGAGTCCGATCTGTATTGATTTTCAGTAAAAAAAAGTGATTTCTCGAGCATTTTGAAAAAAGTTTTCATATATATTATTTTTCTAAATGTTATCAATACAATATTGCTTTTTATATATCTGATCATAAAAAAAAAATGGAGATGTACAAATTTGAACCTTTGATTTTGTATTTTTTTGTGTCGGTACGTTCTATATCTCGATTATTCTATAAGTTGATGATCCCTTAAATTTCGAGTTATGGAGAGCAGGGTTGGGAAAAAATCTGAAACTCACTCTACAGTAGCCAAACAAAGCCAATCACAGTCAGCGAAGCCAGTGAAACTCACGCCCATCGCTGCTGTAGGCAAAATGCCTTGAAAATTGCAAAACACCCGTTGCTAAGAGCAACCCGAAATTACTGTAGAAAAATGTTCTATTTCCCGCTGCATTTCTCGCATTTAGAGCCTTCAATGACACTCATGATTCAGAAAATTCGTGCACCCAACAGAGGCTACTTGATGAGATTTACGTTTTTGAACTAGTGTACTGGGAGAGCCACGTGATTTTCGCGAAAAGTCAAGCCTACTACACTGAAAAGAGCTTTGTATTTCGAGTTATGGAGAGCAGGGTTGGGAAAAAATCTGAAACTCACTCTACAGTAGCCAAACAAAGCCAATCACAGTCAGCGAAGCCAGTGAAACTCACGCCCATCGCTGCTGTAGGCAAAATGCCTTGAAAATTGCAAAACACCCGTTGCTAAGAGCAACCCGAAATTACTGTAGAAAAATGTTCTATTTCCCGCTGCATTTCTCGCATTTAGAGCCTTCAATGACACTCATGATTCAGAAAATTCGTGCACCCAACAGAGGCTACTTGATGAGATTTACGTTTTTGAACTAGTGTACTGGGAGAGCCACGTGATTTTCGCGAAAAGTCAAGCCTACTACACTGAAAAGAGCTTTGTAGTGAAAATCACTACAAAAGGGGTTAGAATTAACAGACTCGCACCAACGTTTTTCAACCGAAGTGATCTCATGATTATCATAACAAGATCTATTGTAGTTTTTACCATTATGACAGAATTTAGTCAAGGTTGTTGTCTATACTAACGAATAAACTATTATTTAGTCAAATATACAAGACAAACTTATTATTTTGACTGTGTTGAAATGGCTGCTACGTGGTTACTTAAAAATCTTGATTTGATTATTAAAACAACATATTTTTTCATTTTCATCACTTAACATGATGAAGCATTACACGAACATAATTGTTTCGTTAATTTAATACATATCCTAAGGTATATTGCCAGCTAATACATCAATGTATTGGGAACCGTTTTACGTTTTCTGAATATAGGTATATTGGAGAAGAATTTTTCCCGCTGAAAGTAATACAAAAATTGAAGGATTGGGTAAACCGATTACTGAATTTACAGATCGATGTATACTTACCACCGGAATAAAAGATCTCCATTGGAGCAAAAAATAATGAGTTATGAAAGGAAACAACCCTTCAACATCACGCGATTGGTTCCCAGTTGGATCTGAAGACGAAACAGCAGCAAACAAATGAGTAAAACAAGCAGCTTCTGTAAAGCACAGAATTACCATGAATGATTTTTCAAGTTTCCGATTAGTGTTTATTATTTTCACAAGTCCAAATGCTCTAAAATATGCTGTTTTGGGTGGAAACTTGAATTTTTCCTGCATGTCAACTTTAGAAATACAAAAAATAGAAAGACAAGATGGTGGACAGTAAACGAACACGATAGGAAAAAAATACTGCAGGGTTAGTAAATTATACATCCTAAATGTTGTAGAAGTGACAACCCATTTTTGAAAACAATAATTTTCTTTTATTTAACAATAAAGATGGTAGATTAAACCATAAAATGTCAAAATATATATGAGGTTTTTTAAAACATTGTGTTCTTAAATTTACCATGTATGGATGACCATGTACATTCTTAAAGTAATGCAATATCAATCAATTTAACTGAATTTTCAGTAATTTCACCCATATTTGCTCAATGTAAATTTTACTATTATGATGTCGTTTGAATTACGATACCATTCATTTCAGTGTACTATTACCATTCCCAGCACTGATGGAGAGTCGACTGTATATTGACAATTCGAGTGACAATTAGAAGTTCGGCAGTCAAAACTTCGGCGAAGTTCGGCGTCGGCATTCTAAGTTGGTGCTTCGCCGACGCATAATTGCCTTTGTCGGCGTGGCACTTCGGTAGAATGCCGACGCCGAACTTCGGCGAACTTTCGGTGATATTTAATATCTCTTATGAAGTTCGGTCTAAAGTTAATCTGAATGCACAATATCTCGCGAGTTTTAATGGCTATATCCAGTTTTTACGAGCGCTAAAGGCTGCCGCAAACAGGCTCGCTTTCTGGTAGGAATTAAACGATTTGACGTTTAGCTTGGGTCCGTTCTATGAACCGATGCACGAGTTTACTATCTGACGTTTGAGCGGTGCCGTGTTATTTACGTGACCATGGCAACTAGTGAATTCGGCACCGCTCAAACGTCAAATTAGTGAACTCGTGCATTGGTCCATAGAAAACGACCCAAGCCAAACGTCAAATCGACATGCCCCTACCAGAAAGCGAGCTTGTTTGCGGCAGCCATTAGCGCTTTTAAAAACCTGGATAGAAAAGAAAATGTTTTGCTGATATCAAAATACAGTTTTATTCACAAAGCTCAATTTCCTTCACAACCCCATCTTGCATTTCCATAAAAAATCACCCATCTCTATGATTATAGCTAAGGATGCTATATCGCTCAATAAAAGTAAAGAAATTAGTTGACTGAAAGAGTTAAGAAATTTCCTACACAGAGCCCCCTTCGAAATGACATTTCTTCTCAACTGCATACTGCGATCAGAAAAGTGTGATTTTCTGGACCATTTCTGGGAAGAAATTTTCCACGCGTCGAGATAGGCGATTCCTAGGACAGGACGTGACAGCTCAACTACAACTGCCCTGTTGTTTTTCAGTCGATAACCTTGACGATACAGAAGCCAGTGCAACCAGAATCCTTTTAAAGTCAACCTTGTGAACAAATTCAAACATCAAGATTCATGATTTTGTTGTTTCTTATACGTTTCATTCATTCAGTGCAATAGAGGATGCTAGCTTATTAAAAAAAAATCAGGTTTATATTAAAAAACGGCGATATTTTTTGAGAAAATTAAAACTTCTTCCATTACATTGCTTTGAAGTAAGTATTTTTAATTCATTTTAGCATTGTAGAAGCACATGCGGTAAACCTAAAATCGAATATAAATGAATTTGAAGCAAAATGATTTCATAAAAAAATTGATACTTTTTATGAAAACTCTAATTTATGAGCTAGCAACACGGCCAGGCTAGCAACAAAGTGCCCTGTTGCAATCCAACTCAACGATGTGAAAGTAGGCTTTTGCCAAAACGACCAATGAGAAGTGGTCTTTTTTGACAGGCAATTGGTTTCGTTTTTGCACTCTGACCTGACTTGTCTTGTCTTAGAGCGATTCCTTTTCTTGTCAGTAGCAAACTACACTGTAAACTCGCCATTACTCTTTAATGTGTGAAAAATACCCATTATCTGCTGATATATGGAAACGTCAAAATAACGGGTACTTTAATTTTTCAGATACAGCGTATTGTTTACCATTATATATATTCCATGAACTTACTCTTTAATGGGTGAAAAAAATCTTTCAATATTGTAATAGTTCTTTATGGAGCAGTGTTTGACATACTTTCAATCTTGCAGTAACAAGATATAATTTAAGTAACTATTTTGAAATTCGGATAGATCAATGGTAAGTATAATTTTTATCCTTGTCGTGTCCTGATTATAAGACAACATTCAAATATTACAGGATACTATTACATCCCTGATGCATATCCCGGTGCACAAAATCGACAAAAGCAGCTGCCCGTTTACTAGACTAACAACATCAACGTTAACTAATGATTTATGCTCCCGCACCTGAATAATAATTGATTGTAAATATTTTATTTAATAAAAAATGGTTTTAGAATAAACTTTCTTTAGTTGATAATTTTATGAACGAGAAAAAATAATTAAATTCAATTGAGTTCCATATTTAGAAAAAGAATAAATTTTACTCTGTTTATCAGAAAAAATGTTTTGGATAATGGGTAAAATTCACTCGTTGATCTGACGTACAAGCCGTTTACTCTTTAAAGAGTAAAGGCCCTTTACTCTTTTTATGAGTTAAACTAGTTTCTCTCAAAGTGGGTACTTTTTTACCCTTTAAAGGGTACTTTGATCTTACAGTGCAGCCTTATCTCATAAATCTGTCATAGGATCGTCATCATTGTTATTGGCTTTTATTATACACGCCGAGAACTGTCTTTTGTTCATTTATTGGCATACCAGAAATTGCTAGGAAGTTGTGTTAAATTTTTATCATTCTTTAACACCCCATTTTACGGTACATAATTGATTAATATATCAATAAATCATCATCATTGGGGCCTAAAAAGCAAAGCCATGCTGAAGGTGTCTGGGTTCGATTTCCGTTCTGTCCAGAATCTTTTCGTTAAGGAAATTTACTTGACTTCCCTGGGCATAGAGTGTGATCGTACCCAGAGTCTATGAATGGAGAGTTGCGCGAAGAGGCTTCTTTGAATGGTTGTTCTTCTTCATCTTCAAAAATAGCCCCTATCTATTTTGCTGGTCTGCTCGATAGGTAGACGGTTTGACAGTTCGATAGGTAGATTTGGTTTCACTCTTCGCGCAACTCTCCATTCATAGACTCTGATCGTACCTAGCACACGATATACGAAAGCGAAAATGGCAACTTTGGCAAAGAAAGCTCTTAGTTAATAACTGTGGAAGTGCTCATTGAACACTATGCTGAAAGTCAGGCTCTGTCCCAGTGAGGACGTAATACCAAGAAGAAGAAGATCAATGAATTAATGAATGAATTATTACAATACAATTACAATTATAAATGGAAAATTTTGATTACATTATTTTAAATAATCGCAATCACACAGATCGACTGAAAGCTATCGGTAGCAACGGTAAGGCAATGGTAGTGCAAAAGCTATTTCTTTGGGTTATCTTTCTTCGCGTGGATGCTTTTAACGAGACATGTTGCGGAAGTGGCAATCGTTAGCGATAATCGATCACAATTGGTAGCGAAATTTATTTGCTTCGTTCATTATCTTGAAAAACATTCACTCATTTGCGAGTGTTTTTCAACCAATAATGGTTTTGATTTTAACTATCGGATTATTCGTCCTCGTTAGTCCGGCGTTTGGAGCGACGAAAACTTGCGAAGAGAGTTAGTTTGCTACAATTTGTCACAGTTTTAAGCTGGATACTAAAGTTGTTTTTTTAAATTAATTCTAGAACACTACAATGTCATTTGCAACTTGGCAAGCTGGTCGGTTTACCGTGAAGGAGAAGGGGCGTTTAACATAAGCTACATAATTCCGAGCTATTGCACCCACATCGTGTACACATTTGCCGGGCTGAATTTGGGCGGAGGAATTGATTCATTGGATTACCATAACGACATCAATGTGCACAGTAAGAATTTTCTGGATAATTTTGAGAAGAAGCCACGTGGCGTTGAAGACGCCACGTTGTCATCTCTTCATGTGTTCAAAATTTTATTCATTATATTTTTCCAGAGGGTTACCAGAGAATCATCGAGCTAAAAGAAGAGAATCCATGTTTGAAAGTGTTGTTGGCAATTGGTGGATGGAACGAAGGCTCGGAAAAGTATTCATTGGTATTAATTAAAATGATGATTCCGATTGGAAGCTGGCATAAATTATAATTAATCAATTCAAGATGGCGGAAGCAGAAGAAACCAGAGAAGCCTTTGCAGACAGTGCTTTACGCTTTTTGGCACACTTTGGATTCGATGGATTGGATGTCGATTGGGAGTATCCTACGATGGTAAGATGGAATTCTACACGCTTAGAATCAGTTACACAGTGCATGAATTTATTTTGCCTTCTTAGGCAATTTTACGAACGGGTATATCTACACATGATCGATGTGTAGATTTATCGATCCTTACACAAAACTCGGTATTGATGTTTTATAAGGACTCTGCATTTATCGATTTCTCTTCATTGTTTCTCTCTGTACATTATTGCAGAAAGCTGATTCAGTTTTCGTAACATGTTTTCGAGCTGTAGGATTAAGAATCAATATGCCTAATGAACTAGAAATATTATAGATTAATTTAATTGGGTGAAAATATTAGCAATACAAGTTATACCCTGTGTAACTAACTCTAAGCGTGTAAGAAATGTAATACAATTTAAAAAGAGAACATTTGTTTCAGCGAGGAGGAGTTCCAGAAGATCGGGAAAATTTTGTTCTGCTTTTGAAGGCACTTCGCGAAAAATTCCGTCACCGGAACAAAATCCTATCAACAGCCATTAGTGGATCAACGAGCGTCATCCAAGCAGCCTATGATATGCCGGCAATTTGCGAAGTGGTCGACTTTGTTTCTCTAATGGGATACGATTATAGCGTCAAAGATAAGACAAGCGTTGATGGGCCACTCTATTCGGAACCGATAATGCGATCGGAATCGATTGATGGGGCCATTTCCTATATTCGCAAGAGTGGCTGCCCGCTTGCTAAGATCAACTTGGGTATTTCGACCATGGCCAAAACTTACACGCTGAAGCCGGGAGCAACGGCCAGTGTTAATACCGGAAGTGCCATTCAGGGTCCAGGTCGTGCAGGGCCATTTACCAAGAGCGTTGGAGTTTTGGGATATAATGAGCTGTGCACAATGCTGGCGGATTCCAAAGGAAAAATGGCTTTCTTGCGAAACGTTGGAGTTAAAGTGACCGTCCAAGGTGACCAGTGGATCACTTACGACGATGGAGATACGGTTGAAATCAAAGCAACCTATGTGAAGCAGAAAGGACTAGGCGGGGTAATGTTCTGGACAATCGATACGGATGACTTCATCGGAGATTGTTACAACGAAGCTTACCCACTGCTACTGGCTGCCAACAAGGTGTTTGGATACGTTGTCTAACTGAGACATTTACTGATGATTTATAACTAAATGTATAATAAAGCTGTTTGCGATGCGACCTTGAATAGGTGAGGGCTTTGACATTTTTCTTTAAGGATCCAAAAAACCGGTCCTCTGATGTTTTTCGCACATCACTTTTGCCGAATTAAAAATTCAGCGCGGCAAAGATCATTAGCATACTGGATAATGTTTTACGATCGAACATCACTTTGTTTGCCTGAATTTATACGAGATGCATTTTATGGAATTGGGGTTGACTTTGACCAAATTTTGGAAGCTGAAACCGGGTTGGGTTAATAATAGGATAGTAGAATGATTTGCTACATTGTCCTAGTTCACATAGGAAATGGTTTATCATCACAACATCTTTCAGGAAAAATTAACGTATCATATGTAAGTTTCTTTTTTTATACAAAAGGAGTTCATTGTGTTTATCCATTAAGATGATTACTTACCTCAGTTAAACCTCAATGAGTCGATGTTCCATGACTCGATATTAGACCTATTCGAATATCTGGAAGTCCCTCAGTCAACCAATATTTTGATTTTTCATGTCAAAATGAACTTCTGGTCAATATTTCAGTCAATTTGGAGAAAATTTGGATGTGCTTCAAATCAATTATGTGTTTTGGGACTATTTTCAAGCTTTGAAAATTCATTACTACTGAACGGAACATTCAAACTAATCGGAAATATCTCTTCATAGTAGTTTATTCAATTCTGCGAACTTTTGTCGACCAAGGTTTTATGATTGGAGCAAGTTTAAACATAGTTTGGTTGAGGTTTGTGCTTCTAAGTTCTTGAAAATCACTATTTTAAGGGAGTGTTCTCCCTGAAAAACATACCTGTATGAAAATTTCGGATTTTGAATTTCCAGAACATGATGACTATCTATTTCTAAAACTCAATCCCGTTTAAAGATACCTTTTATCTTACGAAAATAAGTTGTAAAAAATAGGTACCGGGTACCCCCGTTGGTTTGACCACATCTGAACATCACCAATCTGAACACTTTTTAATTTGTACCCCGCTAATTTGCACATCGTTCAGATTAAAAATGGTTCAAACGTCATTTAGCTCATGGAAGTAAAGTGGAATGGAACGCTGTAGAACGGAACGCAGAATTAAAACAAAACAGTGAAAGAGGTGACCAGAAACACGTTTCCAGGGTGACTAGATGTTCAAATTAAAAATGAACCCCGATGGTTTGCATGAGGTATCGTTCAAATTAACGGAGGTGTACGGTAATTGGGAAGCTCATTCGTAAATCTGTGGGTGAGCCAAGAACACCACCGTGAGCTTCAAGGAATGTAAAAAATGAACACGTTAGCACTGCTTTTTTTTTCAGTCGATGATGATGATTGTTTCCAAATTGTTCTGAATAGTCAGTGAAATACGATCAAAACAATCATTACTCGGAAAGAAAAAGCAATGCTAACTTGTTCAATTCATTCAATCGACGGTACATGTGTCATGCACGATTTAACAATCATCAAGTAGGGATAGGTTTTTCGATCTTTGGGCATTTTTTGTAATTTATTGTGTTTGTTAATCGTCATATGGGCTTCAAATGCGGTAACACAACGTAACCATATTGACATTTGCGTTTCAAACGCACACAGCAATACACTCCCATTTCTAATAACATTCCATATCATATAATTTCTCCTATTTTAATTTTTGATATGTTTTGAAAATTGTGCTGTTGAATGAGTTTAGTAATCCTATTAAAATACATGCAGTTTGGACTCGATTATCCGATGTATTGATTCACTCCAGATAATCGAATAACTAGAAGAAAAAATCTGCGATAAAAGTACTCATATGTTATCTTTTATCGTTATTTTATTTATTGTATAATAAACATTACAATTCAATCGACTTAAGTAAGTCCAAAGAGAAGCTAAAACAATACTCCCGCACATTATCTTAACAAGGAAAATTAGGGAATTGAATAAGGTAATGAATTAGAAACTCACTGTAAACGTCTACAAACATGATTGACGACAATAAATAAATAAATAAATAAAAGTCTTCTTAGTCTTCTTAGTCTCCTTATCATCTTAGTCTTCTTAGTCTTCTTAGTCTTGAGTCTTCTGAGTCTTCTGAGTCTTCTAAGTCTTCTAAGTCTTCTTAGTCTTCTTAGTCTTCTTAGTATTCTTAGTCTTCTTAGTCTTCTTAGTCTTCTTAGTCTTCTTAGTCTTCTTAGTCTTCTTAGTCTTCTTAGTCTTCTTAGTCTTCTTAGTCTTCTTATTTCTTAGTCTTCTTAGTCTTCTTAGTCTTCTTAGTCTTCTTATTTTCCTTAGTATTCTTAGTCTTCTTAGTCTTCTTAGTCTTCTTAGTTTCTTAGTCTTCTTAGTCTTCTTAGTCTTCTTTAGTCTTCTTAGTCTTCCTTAGTCTTCTTAGTCTTCTTAGTCTTCTTAGTCTTCTTAGTCCTTCTTAGTCTTCTAGTCTTCTTAGTCTTCTTAGTCTTCTTAGTCTTCTTAGTCTTCTCTAGTCTTCTTAGTCTTCTTAGTCTTCTTAGTCTTCTTAGTCTTCTTAGTCTTCTTAGTCTTCTTAGTCTTCTTAGTCTTCTTAGTCTTCTAGTCTTCTTAGTCTTCTTAGTCTTCTTAGTCTTCTTAGTCTTCTTAGTCTTTCTTAGTCTTCTTAGTCTTCTTAGTCTTCTTAGTCTTCTTAGTCTTCTTAGTCTTCTTAGTCTCTTAGTCTTCTTAGTCTTCTTAGTCTTCTTAGTCTTCTTAGTCTTCTTAGTCTTCTTAGTCTTCTTAGTCTTCTTAGTCTTCTTAGTCTTCTTAGTCTTCTTAGTCTTCTTAGTCTTCTTAGTCTTTCTTAGTCTTCTTAGTCTTCTTAGTCTTCTTAGTCTTCTTAGTCTTCTTAGTCTTCTTAGTCTTCTTAGTCTTCTTAGTCTTCTTAGTCTTCTTAGTCTTCTTAGTCTTCTTAGTCTTCTTAGTCTTCTTAGTCTTCTTAGTCTTCTTAGTCTTCTTAGTCTTCTTAGTCTTCTTAGTCTTCTTAGTCTTCTTAGTCTTCTTAGTTCTCTTAGTCTTCTTAGTCTTCTTAGTCTTCTTAGTCTTCTTAGTCTTTCTTAGTCTTCTTAGTCTTCTTAGTCTTCTTAGTCTTCTTAGTCTTCTTAGTCTTCTTAGTCTTCTTAGTCTTCTTAGTCTTTCTTAGTCTTCTTAGTCTTCTTAGTCTTCTTAGTCTTCTTAGTCTTTCCTTAGTTCTTCTTAGTCTTCTTAGTCTTCTTAGTCTTCTTAGTCTTCTTAGTCTTCTTAGTCTTCTTAGTCTTCTTAGTCTTCTAGTCTTCTTAGTCTTCTTAGTCTTCTTAGTCTTCTTAGTCTTCTTAGTCTTCTTAGTCTTCTTAGTCTTCTTAGTCTTCTTAGTCTTCTTAGTCTTCTTAGTCTTCTTAGTCTTCTTAGTCTTCTTAGTCTTCTTAGTCTTCTTAGTCTTCTTAGTCTTCTTTAGTCTTCTTAGTCTTCTTAGTCTTTTAGTCTTCTTAGTCTTCTTAGTCTTCTTAGTCTTCTAGTCTTCTTATCTTCTTAGTCTCTTAGTCTCTTAGTCTTCTTAGTCTCTTAGTCTTCTTAGTCTCTTGTTCTTAGTCTTCTTAGTCTTCTTAGTCTTCTTAGTCTTCTTAGTCTTCTTAGTCTTCTAGTCTTCTTAGTCTTCTTAGTCTTCTTAAGTCCTTCTTAGTCTTCTTGTCTTCTTATCTTCTTAGTCTTCTTAGTCTTCTTAGTCTTCTTAGTCTCTTATCTTCTTAGTCTTCTTAGTCTCTTAGTCTTCTTAGTCTTCTTAGTCTTCTTAGTCTTCCTAGTCTTCCTAGTCTTCTTAGCTTCTATCTCTAGTCTTCCTAGTCTTCTTAGTCTTCTTAGTCTCTTAGTCTTCTTAGTCTTCTTAGTCTTCTTAGTCTTCTTAGTCTTCTTAGTCTTTCTTAGTCTTCTTAGTCTTCTTAGTCTTCTTAGTCTTCTTAGTCTTCTTAGTCTTCTTTGTCTTCTTTGTCTTCTTTGTCTTCTTAGTCTTCTTAGTCTTCTTAGTCTTCTTAGTCTTCTTAGTCTTCTTAGTCTTCTTTGTCTTCTTTGTCTTCTTAGTCTTCTTAGTCTTCTTAGTCTCCTTATTCTTCCATACCTATTCTATATTATACAATTCTAACATCAGTTGATAGATACAGGGGATAGGCAAAATGATTGAGGTAGGCAAAATTTTCCCTAAATTCAAATGCTTATAACTTTATGAAAAATTGATGAAATTGGATGCATCTGGAAGTAGTCGACGGCAAATTTGGCCTAGTGTTAGGAACTTGCTCGGCCATACTTATTGGCCACCGGATACCGGAGATGTTTCGGATTTTGTGAGGTCATGTCCAAATGGCATTTTTTCTGTCTCTTCTATATTTGTGCGGTGTGAAGTTGCATAGATGTTTACATGTTTCCTAGAAACTAGAACAAATAGAAAGTTGAATGCCGCTGGACGCATTAAGATTCGTTGAAAATCTTCAGAAATATGACCAAATTTGCCGTTGACTGCTTACGGATGTATTTAATTTCATCAATTTTTCATAAAGTTATGGTCATTTGAAATTGGGCAAAATTTTTCCTATCTCAATCATTTTGCCTATACAGGAGATGTATCGAATTGAAGAAAAAATATTTTTTTAGCTTTTTTCAGACACACTTGCTTACCTTAGTGATCTGAAGTACAACTATTGCTCTAATAAAATACATCGCGGTTCTGGAAGTTTCACATAAACCACTTAAATAATTTCAAAGCCACCCACAGAATGAAAACTAATGTCTCAGAAACCGTGACCACAGATTAGCGAAAGCAAATCCAGCAGAAACCAGTTACCCTTCTTTGGGGGAGTGACATTTTATTTTATAACAACCATCTTCGGATTCGGTTCCTTTCTCGCCAAAAAAAACAGCAGCGCCGGTCTTTTGCTAGATGATATACATGGATATCTTCACCCCAACAGGTTGTGCACTTTTCCACGCCGTCATTGTGTCTTCTCGTTTCCAGTTTTGCTTTATGACACCTCGCGAACTTTTGCGCTGGGTCGCGTGCGGGGAGATTTTAAATTATGCAATTTGCGCGATTTAAGATTTCGGACTGGGTTGTCTGCCCAAAGATGCACCTTCGTTTCGGCTATCGGGGCTCGGTGGTATAAAATGGTACAGATCGCGAGCGCAGAACGATTAGTCATCGGTGGTCTACTAGAAGGTGCGGTTCGTGAAGATTCTTCAAGAGAGTCATAATGGCGTTCAGAAGTGGTTTGGCGGTTCACAGTTTGATTGTGCTGTCGATGGTGGCTCTGTTGGCTAGTGCTCTGACCGTTACCGATGACCAGGGAAGGCAGTTTGAACAGCGGGAGATTGTCGTTTCGGCTGGCATTTCTCAGGATGATCTGAATGCGGAAATTCAGAAGGCTGTACGAGAGTTTTATCCGAGCTTCCGAAACAACCCGGGCTTGGTGGTGAAGGAGCTGACGAGTTTCGATGATCTGAACAAAAACTCGAAACCCTGATCGGGTGGTTATATGCATGTGGAGAGTGAATGTGAACAGCTTGTGTGTGACGTGATTGTTGTGTGATAAATTGATCTATGTACAAGTAATGATTAGTGAGATAAACAATAAAACGAATGATAACAAATGTGAATAATTGTTTTGTTTCATTAAGGCTAACGTTTCTTCATTACAATTAACGTGAACCGCATGTCGAGGATCGTTTCGAAATCAGGATAGTATTGGCCAGTAGCGCAACCAGGATTTGCTCCTGGACGAAGGAAGGTTGTAAACTTCAATGCTGTATAAATACAGCTTATGAGAATACAATTGTAAAACCCACTGAACCACCCAGTGCTAATACATATCTAACTAAGTTACTAGGCCGTAGTTTTAGGGTATGTAGCACTGAATTTCAAAAATATACTTGCTATTCCTTATTTTTTCCCAGCTCTGAGAGGGTATCAAGGGGTTCGAATCTCACCGGTCGAGGATCTTTTCGGGAAATTTTCTCGACTTCCCTGGGCATAGAGTACTATACTTGCCACACAATATAGGGGGAAGTCCTCTATGCCCGGACACTTTTTGTTTTTTGGTAATATTTCAAAATCTACATTAGTTTTACCGTTAATTTTTGTACAGTATAAAAAATTCACATTATTTTAAGTGAAAACTCACATGAAAACAAAATTAAACCTTTAAAATTCAATTCATTTCATCATTGCAGTGAAATATGTCCTCTATGGCCCGCCACTATGTCCTCTATGCTCGGACACTATAATTTTCACCATCAAAGTTTTCACCAAACCCACAGAAAGGCCAAGGGGTGCTTCGTATGTCAGCACATGCCTTGTGGGTTCAATCTTTGCATGATGTATAGCGTATGAAGCATATTAGCGAGATCATAGGCCAGTTCCATAAACTCCTTCTTGATCAGCGCCATAGATCGATTCGCCATATGTCATCGTCTATGTTGCATTAGCGGTTGCTTGTATTCAGATGAAAATGTCTTCGGGAATTCAACGCGCTTATAGTTCTTCACAATTTCTTTGTCAGCTCGAAGGTTTTAGGTACAGTCTACTTTTCCTTACAAGTTAGAGAACCATATTAAAATTTGGTGTTCATGGCTACCTCGATGGTCCCTTGAATCGCCTATTTGCACTGGTGTAGTATTCTGTAACACGATATCTCCCTAACTCGATTGTTGTTGCTGTTTGTTTTCTTGTACCCTACATTTATGAAAAAAGCGAATTATAGATTTGATCCCAGTTATTAGGTTAACATTTTCATTGTCCGGTCATAGAGGACAAGAGGTGTCCGGCCATAAAGGACTTGCAATGGTTTACAAAAAAGGTTGCTTTTCTTTGAAATTCTACATTTTCTAATAAATTTTGGATTGTGATTGATGCAAAATTTACTAAAGTCAACGTACGTAAACAATTCAGCTTAAATTATAAGAAACATTTGTTGCTTCACTTGTATGAAATTTTATCGTTTCAGATTTTTTGGTAGATTGTATCAGAGTCAAACTTTAAACAGCTACTGTTTGTTTACGTTTGGACATGGAAACGACATAGTTTGTATACACTGCAAAAATGTGTTTTGGTATAACCCTGGAATACTAAAATCTTATTATCATTATTCGTTTTTGGAAAATTCAAACTGTCCGGCCATAGAGGACTTCCCCCTACTCATGGAAAAATTGGCAAAAAAAGCTCTCAGTTAATAACAGTGGAAGTGCTCATAAGAACATAAGCTGAGAAAAAGGCTCTGTCTGGGAAGTAACGCCAGAAAGAAGAATTATAACGTATTGAACAAGATAAACAACTAATGCTTCTTACGATATATTTTTAAGACTTGTTTCGACCCAATTTGCTATTTCTAATTTTTTACATTTTATCCCCATGAATGAATGCAATACGTCATACTAATATAAAACTTGAAAACTACTTGTTTTAATTATGAATCGTGGTTTACGGCCAACCAGCCTAGTGGAAGTTTAACAACTACCGAAAAGCTAAACATTACATATAATTTGCAATTGGATTAGATGGACAAATTGATGTGAAGATTTGCGAAAAAGTTACACGTCTTCTCAGTGAGAATCGAACTCACGACTCCCCGATCTCTAGTTGGGGCGCGTTAACCACTACGCCATGAGAGGACTCATGAACGCAGAAGTTAACCTGAATTCGATTTCAGCTCAATAATCACGTGGTCCTCTTTCGCAAAGTGCACCTCTTTCGGAAGAGTTAGATGCCCATCCAAACACAACGCTTTCTATATATATCCAATGCCTAGCCCGAGAGCGCATTGTTTTTTAGGTATAGGAATAGCACACTACACTAGCCAGCAACTGCGTTGGCTGAGGTTTCTATTGTGTGGGCTTCCAATGGGTCGCGACGTTCTCAAACGACCGGTTACGGAACATGAGTCCGTTGCTCGATAAATACTTGTTTTAATTATGAATCGTGGTTTACGGCCAACCAGCCGAGTGGAAGTTTAACAACTACCGAAAAGCTAAACATTACATATAATTTGCAATTGGATTAGATGGACAAATTGATGTGAAGATTTGCGAAAAAGTTACACGTCTTCTCAGTGAGAATCGAACTCACGACTCCCCGATCTCTAGTTGGGGCGCGTTAACCACTACGCCATGAGAGGACTCATGAACGCAGAAGTTAACCTGAATTCGATTTCAGCTCAATAATCACGTGGTCCTCTTTCGCAAAGTGCACCTCTTTCGGAAGAGTTAGAAATAGAAACCTAATAGAAACCTCAGCCAACGCAGTTGCTGGCTAGTGTAGTGTGCTATTCCTATACCTAAAAAACAATGCGCTCTCGGGCTAGGCATTGGATATATATAGAAAGCGTTGTGTTTGGATGGGCATCTAACTCTTCCGAAAGAGGTGCACTTTGCGAAAGAGGACCACGTGATTATTGAGCTGAAATCGAATTCAGGTTAACTTCTGCGTTCATGAGTCCTCTCATGGCGTAGTGGTTAACGCGCCCCAACTAGAGATCGGGGAGTCGTGAGTTCGATTCTCACTGAGAAGACGTGTAACTTTTTCGCAAATCTTCACATCAATTTGTCCATCTAATCCAATTGCAAATTATATGTAATGTTTAGCTTTTCGGTAGTTGTTAAACTTCCACTCGGCTGGTTGGCCGTAAACCACGATTCATAATTAAAACAAGTATTTATCGAGCAACGGACTCATGTTCCGTAACCGGTCGTTTGAGAACGTCGCGACCCATTGGAAGCCCACACAATAGAAACCTCAGCCAACGCAGTTGCTGGCTAGTGTAGTGTGCTATTCCTATACCTAAAAAACAATGCGCTCTCGGGCTAGGCATTGGATATATATAGAAAGCGTTGTGTTTGGATGGGCATCTAACTCTTCCGAAAGAGGTGCACTTTGCGAAAGAGGACCACGTGATTATTGAGCTGAAATCGAATTCAGGTTAACTTCTGCGTTCATGAGTCCTCTCATGGCGTAGTGGTTAACGCGCCCCAACTAGAGATCGGGGAGTCGTGAGTTCGATTCTCACTGAGAAGACGTGTAACTTTTTCGCAAATCTTCACATCAATTTGTCCATCTAATCCAATTGCAAATTATATGTAATGTTTAGCTTTTCGGTAGTTGAAAACTAGCTGGGGCTCATTGAAAAGTATTGCCATTTGCTCAATGTGTCCATTATGCCCTTAATTCTATATATTTGAAGCTGTTCGTTAATCTCTGGACAAACATTTCAAAAGGGCACATTGGTAAACATCAACTTTGCAAGCTGCTGTTGAGCCCAATTCAACTCGATCACGCTCACCAACACCACTATCAGGAAGAGCTAACATCTATCTTTCTGCTAGTGGTGTTTGTTTGCGTGGGCGGGCCAAAAAGGGCTCAAAGCCAACGTTTCTAAAAACAAGGCTCAAGACCCCTTGGGCTTATCGATTTTGTTTACAAATTACATAAACATAAGTACTCGCAATCAAAACGAGATTTTATCCTTTTATATCAAGCGTGTGCTGGAATAAGGACGTAAGTCGCATGATCGATTTCTCTTTATCGATCCACTCTTCTGTGAATACAGGTGACAAGATGCAAGTTTGTCAGAATTTTTTCACTTCAGACCGCTTGGCAGCGATGCAATCTTGCGTCCTGAGGTGAAAAAATGCTGACAAACTTGCATCTTGTCACCTTAATTCACAGAAGAAAGGATCGATGAAGAGAAATCGATCATGCGACTTACGCCCTTATTCCAGCACACGATTGATTTGTTAAATTATCTAGGGAAAGTCGGACCACTTTCAGTTTGGCATGAAAATGGCGGTGGATATTAAATTTGATCTAAGTTTAACAAGGATTTCGTAAGGGATTTTGTTTGTAAAAATATGACAAATAACCCGTCCTTGAATCAGCAGATATATGAAATATGCTTCAATGAAGTGAAATATGAATTGTAAATATTAGGCTTTGAAATAAGGCTCTAGTTGTGAAAATTGCGCAAACGGGGTAAAACCAATGATCAGGTAATACCGCCAACCCCCTAATTTATACCAAATAAAATGTCTAAATTATTTTGAAATTTTTTATTACGTTGTAAATTAATATACAAGTAAAATGAAATCTGTATTGTTATGCAAGCCAAATCCGCATGTTTTTCCATGCCTCATGTATATATCTAAATTGTTGAAAATCATAGGAATTCATCCTTCTTAGCAGGCTAGTATTTGGAATGATCCTTTCAAAAACTGCTGAGAAATTCGTGGAGAAGTCTTTAAAGTAATTGCTGCGCAAATTCCAAGGTTTTTTTTGATATTTTATGCGCCCTTCTTGGCCGATCGGTTAGAGTCCGAGGCTACAAATCAAAGCCATGCTGAAGGTGTCTGGGTTCAAATCCCGGTCGGTCCAGGATCTTTTCGTAATGGAAATTTCCTTGACTTCCCTGGGCATAGAGTGAAATCGTACCTGCCACACGATATACAAATGCAAAAATGGCAACTGTGACAAAGAAAGCTCTCAGTTAACAACTGTGGAAGTGCTCATAAGAACACTTATCTGAGAAGCAGGCTCTGTCCCAGTGAGGACGTAATGCCAATAAGAAGCAGAAGATACGATTTGAAATAAAATGATTGATTGGACATTATAAACTATTATAAAGAAATCAAATCAAATGTTAATAAAATCAATTTAGCTTAAGCGCTTTCATCATCAGGAACAACGGTATTGTTGCTCAAGGAAAAAAAATGCTTTCTCTTGGAAATTATATAGCGACTTCAATAAAAACGTTTCACCTAAATCGTGAAGAAGTGTGCAAAAGCTTAAAATGTTGGTTAATCTTTTGCAAACAGGAAACATATTGTTTAAAAAAAAACATCTAAAAAATATGCTTTCGAACATATATTTGAAAAAATTCCAGTATTAATATATATTTAGTAATATTTAGGAAATAATTACTTGGGTGTTGGGCACTCCCATGATTCACTTTGATATGGCAATGTTTGTAAGCCGAATGGTCTAGAACATTCCAGTAAGAATCCTATGACACATGTTGTGGTCAAATATGAGCTCAGTATCTTAAAAAAACACGACCGAAGTGAATTTATAATGCCAAGAGCAGGATCCAACTCCCTATAATAAGTAGCAAGAAAAAAAAATCTGCAAAGGCTATCAGGTATGCTTCAATTTTTTTTAGACGTTGTTTATCATTTGTTTTTGTGGAAACTTTTGGACTGTGTGTTCAACTTTCCAAAAAAAAAAATACACAGTTGATCAGAAAATTAAAAGGCATTCAAAATGTCCAGTATATATTTATAACAAATCTTTTTATAATTAAATGTTTCAATAGTTTCACCAAAATTCATCCAGTAAATGCTAATCACTTAATAATAGCTGAAAGGATATGTTAAAAAAGGTATTAATTTAAGAAAATTTTAAGACAGAGAGAAAGAGGAATTCATCAATCATTCTTAGTTACCTTTGCTTTAGATATTCAAAATCAATGGATCATTAAAATAACCAAAACCATAGCGGCCGGAAAGCATAGATAGCGCCACCGTAGCCTTGTGTGTTGGACAGAACAGCAATGCTGTCACAATAGGCCTTTTCATGTGACAGATCCGTCTATGCATTTGGTTACATCGGTGGAGGACCGGTGCTAACACGAGGCTGTCATTTCTATACAAGAACTGTCAAAGAGCTTCCCGAACAGCTGATTGGAAACGTCTTGTGATTTGTGAATAGGCTTATGCAAAATCCCATATACAGTGGCGCCTTTGTTTTGATGCGGTGAGCACTGACAAAAACTACCTTCAATGATCCATTCTTCAAATTGTTTCCTGTAAATCTTATATATTCCTCTCAGGATTCTGAAGGTAAACCTATCAGGGTCCTGTAAGCATTTTATCTAGGATTCCGTCAATATCTATCAGAAAGTATTCTGTCTGCATGACACCAACATTTATGTTAAAATCGGTGTTCAGCCATTTTGCCGAATGCCGTTTGGCCGAATAATGAACAAAAAAAATCAAATTGCTTCAACGCTGATGGATAGGATTCATAAGTTGGACCAATAACTGATCAACTAATTAATTTGTTGATTTTTATGATGTGGCCAAACGTCATGTTTGTCGCTATATAAATGTTCGAAGAGAATAATTAAAACGATCCGTTAATTCAGCACGAAGTTGTGAACTCACGTCAAGACTCTAAGCTGATGGTTGGTTTGTTTCTGGATTTCCAACGGTGTGCTAGGGCTTAGAGTGATTTTCAACAGAAATTTTTCCTTCTTTTAAATATAGGCTATTCTTTAGGTTTGTACTGGTCCCATAATTATTGGCAATAATTAAGCATAAATTTAAATTGGGAATTTTACCTTCTTTAAATGATCGGCATTCATATTTCAATATTTTTCATAGATTATCGAAATTATGGCTTATAATACACTCATAAAGAGACTTATTGAAAGCTTATTTTTTAGCACAAGAGTAAACTTAGGTAAGATGTCATTCTCCTCCAATAATAACTCTGCACCGTTGCTTGCGTATATCAGTAAAGCGAACGACTCGATGAATATCTACGTCAAATAGACTCTCTGTTTCTCCGTTGTGCATAGAAGATGCCAGAACTCATGGTTGCTAGAACTTTGAATTAATTTACTCTGTAAGATTCAAGGCATTGAAGCAAACCTATGCCACAAAAGGACGAATAAGTCGTACATCGTTTAAGTTACTGGCATAAGCTGCGCAATGCAAAAACCACTGTCAGCTGTTACCATTAGCAAAGGAGTGAATAATTTCTTACAATTTAGGACGTTTATCTTTCAGAATCGACTGTTTCACTAACTAATACTGAAGAGCTGTATAGCAATGATAATATAGGGGAAGTGGTGGTAAAATGAACACCTAGCCTTTTATCGAGAAAAAACAAATTTCGATGAATTTTTATCACGCACGGACGATTTATAGCATAAATCAAAGTAAACCAGTTGTTACGTAGGTCAATTGGAATGAAAATATCAACGAAAACTTAGATTTTAGAAAACCACATTTGAAAATTAGAACTTACGTAATTTTTATCACGGAAGGCTTGAGGTTTTTCAGTGAAGTCAATATTGTTATGATATGAGGTCAAATCTCATACTTTTAGAATTCTTTTTGAATGGGTTGCAATCATTAATGGATACATTTTCGGTAAGGCAATAAAAATTTTCAGAAATATTTGTTTTGCTCACGATTTTGCACGATGTTGATATTACCACCAACAGCTGTTCATTTTACCCACATAGTGCAGGTAAAATGAACATTTACATCGTTTTTTGCTAGCGACAAAAATATGTGCAAATTCAGCTATTTTAGTCTGAATTCGTGTCGCAGCTATGGATAACATCTCTGTTTTTGATGTTGTGGGATAAAACTCTACAAATTCCTCGTTTTTCTATCAGAAACAAGATGATATCCTTAAGGTGTTCATTTTACCGCCCCTTCCCCTACCCTTCTTTAAGAATAAACTGTTCTTTACATTTTATCACAGAGAAACAGACGTAACACTTAGAACAAATCGCGATCAAAATCATAGTCGCGAAAACATGTACGCCCAATGCTAAAAACACTGTAGGTGGCCGATGGACCAACAGGTGGCGGTAGTGTGTAAACGTCAAACACGACCAAAAACGACGCGAGCGCTGCTGGTGGTCGATTGACCACCTACCATATATTCGAATCGATCGTTAAAAAGTTGGTCGATGGACAGCAGTGAGAGTGTGACGTCTGTTTGTCTGTGATTTTATCATTCATTACAAATGCATCCTAACTGTAGTTCACTATTCTTTTCAATTTCGGCCAAACGGCTTTCGGCCAAATGGCATTCTGCCAAACGGCATTCGGCCAAATGACCTGGAACCGTTCAAATTCATAGGAGTCTAATATCTGTATATAATATACATATACTATATATGTTTTGAGTGTATATCTTGTATATCTTAAGTGAGTATCCTGTCTACAACTCTGGGAAATTCTTTTGAGCATCCTGCAACAATCCTTTCTAAAAATTTGTGAGAATCTTTCTGAAGATATTGTAAGAATTCGGTCCAAAATTGTATAACAACTGTACGGTGAAATTTCTTCCGAGAATTCTCTTTCAGGGTTGCATAAGATTTGTATTCAAGATTCTATTTAAGTATATCGTTAGAATGTAGTTTTTGATTCAGTACACTGAAAACATTCTACAAGTTCACACGTGAATATTCACTAATTTTAAAACCTTTCCGGGAGCACGGTTCCGTCCGATCGTCGCAAAATCCGTCTAAAGAAATTCCAATTCTTTAGACGTATTTTGCGACGATCGGACGCTTGACGCGCAAATTGTTCCAGGAGCAGAAGCTGAGGAATTTCGACCGCTTCACGCGCTATTAGTTCCCGGACCAGAAGTGGAGGAATTTCGGCCGATCCAAAATGGATGAACGCGGTCACCACAATGGGCAGTGCTGGGAACGGTAATAGGTAGGCTTGAATTTCGAGAAAGTCACGTGGCTCTCTGACTACAGTAGTTCAAAAACGTTGAATCTCATCAAGTAGCCTATGTTGGGTGCATGAATTTTCTAAATCGTTAGTGTCATTGAAGGCTCTAAATGCGGGAAATGCAGCGAGAAGTAGAACATTTTTCTACAGTAATTTTGAGTTGCCCTTAGCAACGGGTGTTTTGCCATTTTCAAGGCTTTTTGCCTACAGCAGCGATGGGCGTGAGTTTCACTGGATTCGCTGACTGTGATTGGCTTTGTTTGGCTACTGTAGAGTGAATTTCAGTTTTTTTTCCAACCCTGACTCAGGGCATGGATCAATGCACGAGTTCACTATTTGACGTTTGAGCGGTGCCATGTTATTTACGTGACCATGGCAACGAGTGAATTCGGCACCGCCCAAACGTCAAACTCGTGCATTGGTCCATTGAAGACCAGAAAGATTCAAATATGTGTTCAGTCAGAGTGGACCAAGTGAAAATCTTGAGTACCGACCAAAATCTTCTTCTTCTTCCTGGCATTACGTCCCCACTGGGACAGAGCCTGCTTCTCAGCTTAGTGTTCTTATGAGCACTTCCACAGTTATTAACTGAGAGCTTACTGTGTCAATGACCATTTTTGCATGCGTATATCGTGTGGCAGGTACGAAGATACTCTATGCCCAGGGAAGTCGAGAAAATTTCCAACCCGAAAAGATCCTCGACCGATGGGATTCGAACCCTCGACCCTCAGCTTGGTCTAGCTGAATAGCTGCGCGTTTACCGCTTCGGCTATCTGGGCCCCCAACCGACCAAAATGTACTGGTTCAATAAGCGAGTTCTAGCACATTCCATACACACACCATAGAGCTACCATAACCTTCTATCAGACTCTAAAATTGACTCAAAAAATGCTATAATCAATCAGTTTATTGCTTTTCAACACTTGGTCCGTTCTGTCTGCACAGAAATTGTTACAATTTCTGACCACCCATTCAAATACGGTAAATGGTCAAAAATCACAATCAAATGCATCGAATTAAGTAATATTTATAAATTTATATTGATAGATAATTAGAAGAATCATTCGATGTCGAAAAATCTGACAAATTTCTTGAAATGCTTTTCTTTTCCTTGCATTCCTCAGCGCACTAATCATTTTCGTTATTATGATAAGCACTTGGTCCACTCTGACTGCACACTTTTATCGATGTTTATTGATCATCCAAAGTAAATTTGTTACATATCTCTCGCAGTTTACAGCATTCATCAAATCTGGTCAAAGTGAAACGGAGGTAAGGTAATTTCGCATCTAATGCGAGAATAATCTAATTTTCTCAAGTTTTGTACTTGGTCCCCTCTGACTTAACGCCAACCATATATGAAACATATATCGATAGTAATCTTGATGATAACATTTCTTTACAATCAAAACATGATATTGACTATGCTCTAGAAACTTTAACAAATTCCATTGTTAAGGTTATCTTCAGACGATGATCTTAAACTCTTGATCCGTCTTAAAAACGTGAGGAGAAGACAATTTCAACACAATCGCGATCCTGCTATGAAAATTATATGGCAGGATCTGCAGAAATTAAAAAACGATTTTCACAATTAAGAAACAAACATTTTGAAAATAAAATTTCTCAACCTCTGGCTCTAAACTTTTTTGGAAATCATCTAAAATTTTGAAAAATTCTTAGAAGCCAATACCAGCATTGAAAGAGGAAAACAAATTATTACTAACTAATTGCGAAAAGATCAAAAACTTGCTATGCAGTTTGAAAGTGCACACAATTTAAATTTAGGGCTTACTAGTCCAATAGAAAGTCAAGTTACTCAGGACTTCGAAAACAATCTCAATCAAGAGGACACTTTCGGAAATTCCTGGGAGACTGATTTGGAAGAAGTGAGATCTACTATTAAAGAATTCAAAAATATGAAAACTCCTGACGAAGATGGAGTTTTTTACATCTTCATCAAGAAACTTCCAGAAAGTAGCTTATCATTAATTGATCTATTTAACATTTTTTTCAGTTAGCATATTTTCCTGACAAATGAAAAAATGCTAAAGTTGTACCAATTTTAAAATCTGACAAAAATCCTGCAAAAGCTTCTAGCTATCCTTCCCCAAGGCACGATGAGAGGGGTTCCAATAAATTGGTCAGAAGAAGTTAAGTATCTAGGGCTCATGCTAGATAAGAATTTAACTTTCAAAAATCACATTGAGGGCATACAAGCCAAATGTAATAAATACACTCCCGTGCATAAGCTTTGGTTCACCCCCCCAAAAAACATACAAATGTGTTTAGTCCATATCTGTGTTATTTCGCGTCCAATTGAAACTCTCTTAGCCGCATTCGAAGGGCAAAAAGTTATTCTGACTTCGTATGTATTTTTCCAATATCATTTTTTGAATTTTATATATTAAATTTTTACTGGAAGTTGTGAAATTTTTCAGAAAACTCACAGAATAAACATAGCTAATTGCCTCAGCGATGGATCGACCAAAATTTTAAAACAAGGTGTCATTAGAATCGTTATCGTATATTCTTTGAAGAGCACTCACGAAATTTTTGCGGAAAAATCTGAAAACCATTCAAAAGCAATGATACAGTCATTAAAGTCATCGTGAAAAAGTTTGGGTTCACCCCTCAGTATGGTGTACCGTTCAAAAGTTTGGGTTCACCTGAACTTCCTCAAAACACGAAAAATCTGTGAAGTCTCAAATCAATCATGTACGCGCCATTATTTGCGTTTGTAAAAGCTATGAATCATTAAAATCGATTGAAAAATGGCAGAGATATTGACAAAAATGAGTTGCGTGCGGCTCAGGTGAACCCAAACTTTTGCACGATTTGCATCATACTGAGGGGTGAACCCAAACTTTTGCACGATGGCTTGAATGACTGTTTCATTAATTTTGAATAGTTTTCAGATTTTTCCGCAAAAATTTCGTTAGTTCTCTTTAAAGAATGTAAGAATACGATTTTAATGACACCTTGTTTTAAAATTTTGGTCGATCCAATGCTGAGGAAATTAGCTATGTTCTATCAGTGTGTTTTTTGAGAATTGTCACGACTTTAAGTTAAAATTTTAGTATACAAAATTCAAATAATGTTATTGGAAAAATACATATGAAGTAAGAATAACTCATTGCCTTTCGAATGCAGCTAAAAGAGTTTCAATTGGACGCGCAATCACAGAGATATGGACTGAACACTTTTGTATGTTTTTCGGGGTGAACCCAAACTTTTGCACGGGAGTGTATGTAAATTGTCTCTATCCCCTTATTAGTAGAAAATCAAAACTTTGTCCAAAGAACAATCTTTTGATATTCAAACAAATTTTCAGGCCAGCCATGTTGTATGCTGTACCAATATGGACTAGCTGTTGTAATATCAGGAAGAAAACTCTGCAGAGAATCTAAAATAAAATTTTAAAAATGATTCTGAGGCTTCCTCTCTGGTATAGTACCAATGAGTTACATGGAATATCCAATGTTGAAACATTGGAACAAATGTCAAATAAAATAATTAATAATTTCATACAAAAATCGTTGCAATTTCACGTTTTTTTTTTAAATAAAATCCACATTTTAATTGAGCTACTTCTGATTCTAGTTCAATTGAAATTTGCCGCGCATTTAGTTTATTTTCTAAGGCTTCCGTTTTCAGAAGCAGTTCAAAAAGCTTGATACTAAATAAAACAGAGCTATAATTCATTACTACCTTAGCAAAAAAAAAAAAAACATAAAACATAGAGTGGTCCGAATTAGAACATGGGGGGTCCGAATTGGAACAGGGTTGGTCCAATTCGGACCTTTTGAAGAATATTGTTCAAACATGTCTAGTCAAGTCCTGATAAGAAATATAACAAAACTCTCTGAGAGAAAAATGCGCGAGCTGAATCAAGCTTTCGCGAAAACATAAAACTTTTCATGACATTTATCATACTGACAACATATGGCCAAAAAACTGTTACTAGGTCCGAATTGGACCAGGTTCCCCTAAAATTAAAAAAAAATCTCTAAATGCTCTGAAAAGGGCTCACTTCTCATACTTGCTGACACTGAGAGTAACATTCCTGGTCGTTTCTCTCAACTCGATGCTAGGTTTGATTGAGAGAGAATTTTGTTTACAAACATTAGAAATGCCAGTAGGGGTATAGCTCTTATTGTATCAAAACTTCTGTGTATTACTGTCGACTTCTCAATTTTGTGTCATGGAATTCCGTAGTTTTATGATTTTATGTAGAAAAGAACGAAGTTAATTTTCTAAAGGTACACATTTAAAGGTAATATGCATAAATTATATATTAACTCTTGTAATTTTAATATATTTGTGTAATTTGATTTGGTTCTGATTTGATCCTTATCAATTGAATAATTTGAATTATGTCTGATGTCTGATTTGATAATTATTGTAGGTAGGGTGATTAGTCAAACATAGAGTAATGCATATTCAAAAACAATAACAATAAAAGTTTTCATGCATTTCTGGGAAGAACATACAATGAGTTTCATTCAGCATTTGATACTAGACTACTCATTGTCGCGTTCTTTCTTGCGATATAGAATACTAATGACTGTTCATTTTGTAAAGTGGACATCTTGTACTTGCAATATCTCTTTAATTTATCAATCGCAATCGGTTTTCTGTAGATCGTTCGACTTATATTGTGAAATGTCATGATAATTATAAAAAAAAAAACAAATAAAATAATAAAATTTCACTCGAAAAAGGAACAACGTTTAGAACGGATGATTTTTGGAGATTATAAAATTCAGGGATTATTAGAATCTGGCTGGAAAATTCGACAATCTATGTTTTATATTTTCAAAAAAAGCTTGTTCTTTGACAGCACCACTCTCGATGATATCGACTCATGGAATCATACTAAAAATGATGGTCTCCAAGCATTTCTGTCTCATTAGTCGATAGTCCCTTCATGTATCGACTCATGGAGGTTTGACTGTAACAGTTTTTTTTATTTTGTCAAGACTGAAAAGCCAATCAAACATCAACAAGAAACTACAGTCGAAGCTCCAACGGTACACAAGTTAACCCCACTTTAAATGCATTACTAATGACCGCATGACCTTGTACAATGCCATTCAACATATTCTCTTACCAAGGTCAGCTCCAAATAAACGGTTTCCTGCAATCCAATGCAATGCAATCGAAATTCCGCCAAACACGTTGCCTGGCATCGAACCAGCTGGTGCACTGTCCTTATTTATTCTGATATCGATCGTGTCGTCCCGCCTGCAGCCTTATGTAACGACTGGCAACCGTTGTTGCACTCGAATGGCTGGTTTTACTCGAGCCATCAGCACTCCCGCAGTGATGGCCATGATTCCGGGCATCTACAAGCACCACCGCTGCCGGAACAACGTCTACCCTCAGAGTGATGTCCGCCGTTATCCTGTGCCAGACGAGAGCGTCTTCTGGTCCCAACCGTATCCGGATTATCAACCGCCGCTTTACGAGGCCGCTGTTCTGAAGGGTAAAGAGTGGGCCGATCTCGATGTCGGTGAGTTGAACTTGACCCATTTATCATCATACATTGCACATTGGTCCCAAAGCCATTTCTAGGGAGACTAAACCGTCAATTTTAAAGGGACAGTTTCTGTTTTAAGTGATGTGTAAAATTGTGTAAAATCAACCGAATAGTAGTGTAGACCAACCGAATTCTTGTTGCAATTAAAGTTTAAAAAATGTTGCCTCATTTACACTACATTCATTTTATGCGACATGTGTTACCCACAATATGTACCTTTATACTGAGCTGTTAAATTTCATGAATATCATGAGACTGACAATTGAATAATTCTATTATCATTCTTCCCCATGGAAAATGTTTTTCCTAGACCTTCAACCAATTACTATCGATTGGCTATATTTGCTGATGCTATTTTTCGCATTGAAGGGTACTATAAGCATTTAAATTTTTCCCAACTAACAACACTGTCCCTAACCATAGATATTGTTGAATCTAATTTAATGTATGGTTTGGGAGGGCCTTTTTCAGAAACTTTGATGATTATGGAAATTCTTATTTAGATGATATAGAATGTTCTTATTTGTATATTCCCTCATAACTTTTATGCTCAATGCTCTGGCAAAACAAAAGATAGACGTACTGCGTTGAAACGTTCACAAGTACATGTTGGTATCAAAGGGTACAACCTACTTTGAGAAAAACGGTTTGAAGTTTTTCAGTAGTATCTTACTCCGTACAAATTATATGAGAGCCAAAAGAACAAGCCAATCTGTAGTGAGAGCATAGTAGGCTGACATAGGGTACAGTAGTAGTTGTTTGACGTTAGGGATGATTATTGTATAATAAACCCCTGAACCATCAAGACGTGTTTTATTACTACAGTTCAGAAGTGGGATAAGCCATGCTATTACAAAGCCAAAAGACCTCTGCAGAAATGGAACAGCCAATTTTCTCAAGCCATGGTGCATTTGAAAATCGATTTTCCCGTGGAGAAAGTGGAAACGAAACCCAAAATTCAAATACTGTGGATGTTGGTAGAATCTGTTACGAGTCCGTTACCTGAGGAGAGAATAGGAGACGTGTGCTTGGAAAGGACGTCGAGAATACGTAAAAATTCATTTCAAGAAAGCGGATTACAAGCTGCAGGTATCGCCGTGCCACACGCAATGAATGCTGCTGCTTCCGCTGCCCACATAACTTCAGGATCGGTGTCAAATCGCATCGAACCTGGAAGTGGAGATTGTATCAGTCAAGATTGTAATGTTCAACAAATTCAAGCTCAAAATACAATCAAGGAAAATGCTGCGTTGATTCAAAATAGTTCAAATTTCCATCAAATGCATCATTTTGGACCGGAAGAGATTTCTATTATGCTGCCATCCTTTGCTGGAGCTTCTGAAGAAGATGTCAATCATTTTGTAGCTGTATTGGAGCATACGAAAAATGCGCTTAAAGTTAACGAGTTTATCATGAAGTTGGTGATCATCCGGAACCTTAAAGGTAAAGCTCAATCCTGGCTACATTCGCAAGCTGATTTTATGTTGAAGAGTTACGATGAAATACTGAAGAACCTCAAAGAATTTTTTGATCGTCCTGTGAACACATTTGAAATTCGTAAGCGTTTGGAGAATAGAACCTGGTCCCCAAAATTTGAAACTTTTTCTGATTATTGTCAAGCCAAAAAAGTTATAGCTCAACCTTTGAAGATGCCAGAATCAGAACTAATTGAGTACATCGTAGAAGGAATAATGGATCCGATACTGAAAAATCAAGCAAGACTATCAAATTTCAAAACCCTTGGAGAAATTATTCAAGCTTTCAGAATGTTCGGAATTTCCTCAGCATCAAATTTGTCTACTTGGAAATCAATTAAGTGCTATTCTTGTCATCAACCTGGACACATTGCTGCATTTTGCTGGAAGAATCGTAATAATACTTCGAGGCCCAATCCCAACAGGAGAAATGCGCGTGATGAAGCTCCAAAACCAAAATTTGTAAATGCTGTTGTTGAAGATGACTTAGCTGTAGAAGATGGACGTTCAGGATTGGTAGATTTTCAGTTTCCTAGTCAAATAGAATTTTTAAATCTTTATATGATACAGGGAGTCCAATTTCACTAATACGTAGAGGTTTAGTAGAAAAATCTAGAATTTCCAATTATAACAATAGTAAATATTATAAAAGTATTAGTGGAAACAGACTCAAAATTTTAGGAATTTTTAAGACTGAGATAATCATACAAAACATTCATTTCAGAATTGAGTTTCATGTTGTTGCTGACAAATATTTTAGGACTCGTCGATGCCATAATCGGAAGAGATGTGATCATGCGTCCAGAGATTAAAACGATCATTCAAAATGGAATCAAAATGTATGATGTCAATAAAAGGTATTTACAGTTTGAAAAATCCTTCTAACGTTCAGGTAAATAATAAAAAAATATGTAATATCAGTTCCGAAATGTACGAAACTTTGTTATCAAATATTGGAAAAATATCTGATGACGAGGTGGCAAAATTTTTAGAATGTTTCAAGAGTAAATATTATTTCAACAAAAAGCCACATAAGTCAGTTACAGAATATGAAATGACTATATCGTTAAAAAAAGAGGAATATTTTCATTTTAAACCTAGAAGGTTGTCGTATGATCAAAAGAATAAAGTTGACGGGAAAATTAAAGAATTATTGAAAGAAGGAATTATTAAAGAAAATAATTCACCGTATGCCAGCCCTATTATACTAATCCCTAAAAAAAATAATGATTTTAGGTTATGCGTAGACTATAGAAAACTGAATAAAAATACTGTAAGAGATAACTACCCTTTGCCTGTTATAGATGATTTGATTGATTCTTTGAGAGATAAAGCTGTATTTTCAATTATTGATTTGAAATCTGGGTTTCATCAGATCAGAATTGCACCCGAATCTACCAAGTATACTTCTTTTGTAACTCCAAAGGGTCAATATGAATATTTACGTGCCCCTTTTGGGTTATGTAATGCTCCTGCGGTTTTCCAGAGATTTATAAATAGAATTTTTTAAAAATTGATAGATGATGAAGAAATTATTGTTTATATTGATGATATTTTGATAGCCAGTGAAAGTTTTGAAAAACACATAGAGACTTTAGGAAAAGTTTTTCAAATTTTGAATGATAATTTATTATAAATTAATTTGAGCAAATGTCGTTTTATATTTGAAGAAATAGATTATCTGAGATATACAATAAATAAATTTGGAAAGAAATTGAACAAATCTCACATTGAAAGTATTTCTAACTTTCCAATACCTAAAAACTGTAAGGATGTTCAAAGGTTCTTAGGCCTTACTAGTTATTTTAGAAAATTTGTACTAAATTTTGCAACCATTGCGAGACCTTTATATAGCCTTTTGAAAAAAGATGCGAAATTTGTATTTGGAGAGGAAGAATTAAAAGCTTTTAATGTTTTGAAACACAGATTGATTTCATCGCCAATTTTGGCAACATATGATCCTCATGCAGAAACACAACTTCACAGAATGGCTCCGAATCCATAGGAGCTAGCTGCTTCAAAAAAAATAAAAATGATAATAAATTATCCTGTTAGTTATTTTAGTAGGAAAACAGATGATTTAGAATCAAAACTGCATAGCTTTGAACTTGAAACACTGGCAGTAGTATATGCTATTAAAAGATTTCACATTTATTTGGCAGGAATTCATTTTAAAATTTTTACAGATTGCAATGCTTTAGTTCAAACTTTGTCAAAAAAAGATGTTAATCCAAAAATTTGCAGATGGGCATTGTTTTTGGAATGTTATAATTTTGATTTAGAATATAGAGATTGTTCAAAAATGCAACATGTTGATGCTCTAAGTCGTCAAGACATAGTAGTTAAAAAAATGTAGACAGTTTCAAATCAAACCATCAAAATTTAATTGATGAAAATATGGCTGAAAGTATCAATGTTCTTAATGGAAATGATATAGAGCAAAACATAATAGTTGCACAAGAGCAGGATGAGAAAATTATTAGAATTAAAGAGCTTCTGGAGAGATCTCCTTTCCCTGATTTTGAGCTTATAAATGGTGTACTTTTCAAAAAAGATGGTAACAAACGTTTATTAGTTGTTCCGAAATTGATGATTGACAATGTTATCAAATTAGATCATGACAATTGTGGTCATATTGGAGTAGAAAAAACTATGCATGAAATAAGGAAGCAATTTTGGTTCAGTAGAATGAATAAGTCTGTTAAAAATTATATAAGCAATTGCTTGACTTGTATTTTTTATAGCCCTAGTGGAAAGAAAGAAGGGTTTTTAAAAATTGTTGATAAAGGAGATAAACCTTTTACCACTCTTCACTTGGATTACTATGGACCTATCCAGCTACCTTCTACAAACAGAGCAAAGTATATATTAGTCATGGTAGATGCATTTACAAAATTTACTAAATTTTTTCCAACAAAAAGTATTAGCTCAGAAGAAACTATTGTTCATTTGACGAATTACATAAACTTCTATAGTAAACCGAATAGAATAGTTACAGATAGAGGATCCTGTTTCACGTCGAGAAAATTTAATGATTTTATTTCAAATAATCAAATTGAACATATAAAAACTGCAGCTTACACACATGAAGCAAACGGTCAAGTTGAATGTATGAATAAATCACTTACCCCAATGCTTGCTAAATTATGTCACGAATCGTGTAAAAAATGGGATAAATTATTACCTAAAGTTGAATTCATTTTTAATAATACATATAACAGGTCAATAGGTAATTATCCTAGTGTGTTATTGTTCGGATTTCAGCAAAATAATTTGGATAGTGAAAATAACAACATTGCAAATTATGTTGCTAACAGACAACCAGATCTAGAAACATTAAATTTAACAAATATTCGCGAAAATGCCCGACAACAAAATTTGGTTCATCAAAATTATAATAAAAGACAAATTGATAAGAAAAGGAAAAAATGTACAAATTATAAAGAAGGTGATTTCATTGTTTTGAAAACTGGTGAAACTCATAAACTGGCTCCGAAATATAAAGGTCCATATAAAATTCAAAAAATTTTGCCTAATGATAGATACGTGGTGACTGATATAGAAGGATTTCAAATTACAAATACTCCATTTAATTCGGTTTGTTCGCCCCAAAACATGAGAAAATGGATGAGTGATCACATGTCTGAAGGTAGTGATATCGATGAGGTCATCGATAATGTCAGGATGCCCGAGATGTAGTGAGAGCATAGTAGGCTGACATAGGGTACAGTAGTAGGGTAATTTGCCCATTATTGCGGTATTCCCTATTATTGCGGTATTCCCTATTATTGCGGTATAAGAATTAAACCCTCATTATCAAACGAAAACTCAATTTTCTATGGATATTATTAGTGATGATGAAAGCTTATAGTATTCCCAAGCTGTACCAGATGAATGCTTTAAAAATTAAACGATTTTGATCGTTGGAAGAACCGTTTTAAATGATGCATCAAGAAAAGCCTATATTTTTAACCAGTCTCTCTATCTACGGGCGGGTTTACATAAGCTTAGTTTTTTAAGTTTAGAACCAAAACAATTATATGTAGCGGGTATATCAGTTCAATATGGATGTAGTTACATGATAGATATTGAATTTTGAATAAAAGTTCTATATTTTTGAGAAAAAGCATATACCGCAATAATAGGACAATGAAAATAGCGTTTTGCGTATTATTGCGGTATCTGTAAATCTCATTCAAAAATTCGATATTTCAATAGTAATTTTAAATGTAATTGCTGGAAACATTAATTATATTATTAGGATACATAATTTTGAGTTATTCATACATTTATTTAGTCAAAGAAAGATTTATGTTTATCTTTACCCTGTAGTTCCTCTTATTTACAAATATTTTGCAAATAAGCACAATCTTTTACCAAAAAGTCACGTAAACTGACTGAAAATTGGAACACATGCCAAAAATACGTTGAAAAACTAAGATATAAGATGATCGCAAGGAAGAAATCCTTTAAAATTGTGTTGCTAGTGGAAAATGTTTTTAAAAGCATCAAAATTGTAGGTTATACTTAAGTCAACAAATTCATTTCTTTTATAGCGACTAGTGGTCTCAGATGGAAGAACCTTTTCTATTTACTTTGACATTGTCCACCTACGACGAAAGTGGAGACGAAACCGGCAGAAAATCATTCGATTCTGTTGATTTGTTTTCAAATCGTGATATAAAGCAATGAATTAGTTTGCCTCATAGATATGTCCAAAGTCACACAAACTGACAGTACCGTGCAGTGTCATTAACATGGAGGGAGCATAATTTCAATTCTCGAACATTGTGTGGCATTGAATGTATATTGAATGTAATAAAATTTATGGTTTTTGGTATACCGCAATAATAGGACGGCACTACCGCAATAATAGGACAAAATACCGCAATAATAGGACAGAGGAAGAGCTTCAGATTTATATCCAGAAAATGTATGTATAATTACAAAAAATACTTTTTTACTTCACTATACTCCAGATAAAGGATAGTTTTAACACTTAACATTGCAAAATACTATAATATTTAGATGTTGGACACTGCAATACGATTTTAATTTCAACACCTTGCTTAAGTCCTCCATAATAGGACGGATACCCTAGTTGTTTGACGTTAGGGATGATTATTGTATAATAAACCCCTGAACCATCAAGACGTGTTTTATTACTACACAATCTTCTATGATTTTTTTATTTTGTTAGATTGAAATACCACTTAAGAATACTGATAATAAGCTCGAAAATAGTACAATTTTTCAGTACACCTAACTAAAAATTGGCCAATATGTCACTTTCACTTAATCGGAATGGAAATGGATCACATTCGTATTTGAAATTTAAAACCCCAAATTTTCTAATCATTCGATGTAATTCAAAAAGTTGGCACATTTGATCGGTTTCTAATAAATCTTATATGATAATAATTCTTCGAGCAGTTTAGTAGAATACGTATAAGTAAATGAAAAAAAAAAACGAATTTAGTATTATATCATTTAATTCCACTAGAGTTTGTATCCTTTGACAGATACGCGTATTTCGACCTCAACTGTAATATTTTAGCAATTTCCAATTCTCTACAGTTTTAATGGTTCAAGCAAAAATATGTTTTTTGCTTTCTTTTATGATTCGTGGTGAACATACGTTCAAGCGTTGGCTTTGTAGGAATACGTTGTTTTACATTTTTTGTACTTTCAGTTTTGCACGTTTTTGCTGAAGTTGAGTTATCTCAACTATTTATCAAGTTATGGGCATTTTTAGTTAAAACATTAAATTGAAACAAAAACGTCCTTCCTGGTTTCACACCATGAGCAAAAAAAAATCACTCTAATGGCTTCAGAATATTTAAGATCTGTTCGTGCCTTTCTGATATAAAAATAAAAATAAACGTTTTTTTTACAGAAAATCTGTGATAATTCTAACACTACAAGAGAGAAAATCTCAGTTTTTTTTTTTAAGAATTACAAGGAGATAGAAATTTGGATTATTCAGCAAAGTTCCACGTGTAGAAATCAGAATTTCGAAATCATGATTACCTATATTATAATTTCAATGTGCTTGTACCTTATGAAAATACATCATGATTTGGACTGATAGCATGTGCCAGATTTCCGTAACGCAATACACGTGTTATGTTTTAGATGCTGATTGGTCGGAATCATGAATTAAATGCAGAAAATCGTTACTCGCGCATTTATTTATGATAAACAAAAATAACAAGAGTTTCAGAACGGGATTTGAACCAAGAACCTATCGATTGATAGCCACGTACTCTACCACACAACTATTTTGTCGTGTTGGATTGGGGATGATCAGTACAAAGGTTAGTGTTTGTCACATAGAGGGTTCATTCATTTATTTCATAGAGTGCTTCGGAAATCCCAAGCAAGACGCTCCGTTTTCGGGACGCCGGGAGTTTGTTTTTGTGTTTCGTTCCGCGCATTTTGCTGGGCAGTGCTTCGGAAAGCCCAAGCAAGACGGTTCGTTTTCGGGGCACCGAGAAGTTTTGCTGTTCGCGCTGTGTGAGTGCGAAAAGATATTCGTGTTCAATCAAGGATGGATTACCAACTGGTGAGCTCGTTTCATGCTTATGATAACACATTTTTCATGAAAGCTACAGTTTTATGTAATATTCAATCAAACTTTGTATGGTTCGTCACTATAAGTGTCGGCATTATGCTTGTTTTATACAATTCTAATATACATATAAAAATTTTGATATTACTCAAAATATTTTTTGAGTTGTTCGACATTATGAATTTTGACGTATTTTTTAACACTCCTACCAAAGACTTTTCTTCTTGAGACAAAAATGCACAGCAATATATGGTTCGTCACTACAAGTGTCGGCATTATTCCTGTTTCATTTAATTTAAAATATATGCATATATTTTTCTCTTTTCGCTATTAATAAAAACATCTTTTGAATGGTTCGACATTATAGATGTTAACGTTTATTTTAAATCTGTTACCAAAAACTTCTCAAGACAAAAATAAAAAACTACCTTTAAGTATAAGTCGTATTTGTCCTCCTTATCCATGGATCGCATCACCGACCAAAGGTGACTCCCAGATCTTTTCCTGTTTCACTAATAAACACCCTTCCCGTGATGATTGTGGAGATGCAGACGTATTCTCGGTCTCTATAAGCAACAATCATTACGCCCTAACATTCCTTCCCCATCCCAACTGACTGTAAGGACTTAAATGGTTGTTCTAAAATATTGTAGAACATTGTACAGTACTAAGTACTTCATAAAATAGTTTATATTCTGTTATTCTAACGCTAAGCCATAAGGACCACATCACTGAAAAAAAAAATGTTTGCAAAGCCTGGAGAAACTTTCCCGAAGGTAGCATGTATCTAAAACTGATGGTTTAAGCGCAACCGTTTTTGTCTTTCTAGATATGGCTTTGTGAATTTTTTGACGGTTTAATAACGGATTATGGTTGTTTATTTTTCGGTTGGCAGACGATCCCAGCTTCAAGGTCAAATGGAACCAGCTGGACGGCGGAGTCAATCGAGTGAGCTTCGTTGGAGAGTATGAGCTGCGTGATGGATTTCCGATGAACATGTTCGGAAGAACGGGGCTGAGGGGTAGGGGCTTGTTGGGGAGATGGGGGCCGAACCATGCGGCGGATCCCGTTGTGACCAAGTGGAAGGTCGATCAGGAGGGGAAGGCTGTGGTGAGCGCTGATTCTGGAAGACGAGTTCTACAGATGTGTGCGATTGAGCGCCATGACTGCGGGGAATGGGCTATACCCGGAGGAATGGTGGATCCTGGAGAGAAGGTGAGTGCTACCTTGAAGCGAGAGTTTATGGAGGAAGCCATGAGCAGCAGCAGCGATACGGAGGAAATCGAGCGCTTCTTCAGTGGCGGAAAGGAAATCTACAAGGGATATGTGGACGATCCGAGGAATACGGATAATGCGTGGATGGAAACGGTTGCAGTGAACTTCCACGACGAGAATGGGTCCATTGTGGGGCGGTTTAATTTGCATGCCGGTGACGATGCGGCCAAGGTCAAATGGATGGACATCGATTCCGGGGTGAAGCTGTACGCTAGTCATGCGAATATAGTGAGACGGGTGGCCGATGCACTGGATGCCCATTGGTAGCGAGGAGTTTCGGATGAAGAATAGTTGTTAAAATAAATCAGTTGAATTATTGAGTAAAATAATAACATGTATTACAATGTTGTAATTTGATTTTTTTTAATGTTTTCATATAGGGTTTTTTTTGCTCGCTTGAGAATGCCTCAAAATATGTACCACTTTCTGTGAGATGGGTAATTTTTGTTTCTGTTTTGTTTTGACCGTATGTCTTGCTAAATCTGAATCTGCAGTAATATACAACTTAATAATTGAATAAACTCATCATTTCTAGTTATTGCATATAAATATGGCATTTGTTTCGCTAATGGGGTAGTACTCCAAAGTTGTAAAAGCAATGAGTTGGAGCTTCACAGTTTTAATCATCGAATTTCATTGAAAAAATAGAATGGTATACATATTCTTGGAATCAAATTATTATTATATGTTTTTATTTTCAAATACATCCACGAAATCTTCTGATTGTATGATGTATTATGTATTATGCTTATCTTGTCTTATTATCGTTTGCGACTTACAGACAGTAAGTTGTAAGTCAGAGATGTTTCTAAATGAAATAAATTTTAGTTTCAGAAATAAGAAGCAATAAAAATACCATTTCTTCTATGACTTTCATGAGTACCAACCCCTTATAATTGGAAACAGTTTTTTTTTCTAACTTATTAACCTACCAAAACGCATAATTAACATGCTACTTCAAATAATCCTCAAACCTGTTACCTCGCGTTTTTCGTTTCAAGAGATTCCTTGTATACCATTTTTCATAATTTTCGAATTTATCAGATCATCCTAAAAGTAGTAAACAATCGTTTAATATGTTAAAGTTTTTTTTCTTTGTTTTTACAACAGTTTTTCTTTTGCCTCAACAGACTTGGACTTAGCGCTAATAAATTGGGGAAAAATGTTTGCCGTGGTTCGGTAAGCTACGGATAATCGTAATAAGTATCGCACAATCAGAGTGTTACCAGAATGGCAATCAAAGGTCGAAGCATACGATTCTGCTGTTTTGCACTATCAGATTAGACTACGTTACTATAATTATATGGTTGTTCTGCCGCTTCCGTCTGCTGTGTACTTCTTCAATATTTAGGCTCATTTCTCGCAGTAGTATTTATAGTTAGATTAATAGTGTGTATGTATGTTTGTGTTTTGTATGTTTCCATTTCAAGCGACACTTTCTGTTCGGTCGAGTCTGGGTGACTAGTACTTAGATCTGTTCGCTCAGTTGATTGACTTCTGATATTCTTTTTTATTTTCCATATTTTTTTTTGTCTAAAAAACAATTTTTTTTTTCCAAATTATACAATTTGACGAGACCGATACAAATCTGCTTTTTCTTGGCATTCAGTTTCTCTAGGACAGATGATGCTTCTCAGTTAAGTATTGTATAAGCATACTGACAATCATTTTATGACAGCCCAGGCAAAATTATTAAAATTTCAAAACGCAGATATTCTGGACCATGCTGAGCTTAGATAGATTCAAGGTTGCTAGCGACTGAGTTTCTTAAAAGTAGGAACTTTATAAACCTCATGTCAGGAAGCAAGAAACTAAACAGAAATCGGGAGGATTGTTAGAGATCCGACCAGATTTTTTTTTCAAAGATAGTATAAGATATAAAAAAAATGTTACTCGTGACATTACGACAAGGATTACTGTCCGTATTACTGAAAAAATTGCTAATTGCATAAAAAATACATGATTTCCCCAGAGAATTTTAGATACCTTTTGGTTAAATAACAAAAAATTAAGACCTCACATTTAAAATAGAGATTATTTACAAACTTACATTAAAATAGTGGCCAAGTCTCTAAAAAGAGATCTGCTACCAGCCTTGCAGTTCGAAGCTTCGCTTTAAATTTGCGTATTTTACCA
The DNA here is from genome assembly GCF_002204515.2 of Aedes aegypti. Lineage (NCBI taxonomy): Eukaryota > Metazoa > Arthropoda > Insecta > Diptera > Culicidae > Aedes > Aedes aegypti. The sequence goes on along the minus strand of NC_035108.1, from coordinate 26,522,117 downwards.
CAAAACTTAGGAAACTTTTTTTATGGTAAGCACGATCACGCATTTTAGTTCGATTTCATGACAGACTGGCGTGAAGATGAACAGCCTTTTACGATGAGAAATTGAAAAAAAAAAACTCATTTGAATCGGTCTGATCAAAGTTGCACATAAGCTAAGAAAAACATAATAATTTCGAAATCATTTTCACTCAATCAAATAAGAAATTCATATTAAATGTAAATGTAACTTTAAATGCAACTATTTCCCTAAACTACCCAACTAATAAATCATTAAATCAAATGTAAATAAACGTCAAATAAACGATCTGTTCCTATTTACAAATAAATAACAAAAGTAGTGATTGCACGTGCGATTCCTGGGTTCTGGAACAAAAGGGCCAATCGTACAATTTTTGCTCGCTATGCACTGATATGACTCGCCAAACATTCGTCATACCCCGTTACCCTCTCATAGGTTTCACCATCGCCTCAGTAATAGTATTTAGGTATCGGAAAAGTTCTCCCCCAACCTTTCCTAGAAAAAATATAACAGTCTTATCCACCCTCATCCCAATCCCGTTCTCTTAAAAGCAAGGTAAAATTCTGGAATCAATTTTGCACCTTCGTACGCTCACTCCTGGATAGTTTAACATTTTAGTACCTTTTACAACGTAGCGTCTGACTGAGTTCTTCTCAGACCACGCCCCCTTACTTCTCGCTGCCCAGCGGAGATTCTGCTCGTTTTATATAAAGTGGGTGTGACTCATTTAGCGAATTCGGAAAAAGCGGACTTACTTTTTGGCGGCCTTTTTCGGTTCATCATCGTCGCTGTGTTCTTCCTGCAGTAGCAACGAATCCGGGTGTCTGACGGCACTGGCCTTCTTGGTGCCACCCCGCTGCCAAGTGAACACCCTCGCCAGTTGGGCAAACTTTTTCCGGGAAATCTTACCCATGTTGCGCAGTCGTTCCTTGAAGGCGGCATCGTCCGAAACCTTGCCCTGGTGGTCCTTCTCCAGCGCCGACAGGAACTCCTGGTTCCATCTCAGCTCTTGCATGAACTCCTCATTCTGCAGCATTATCGCAAACTGTTCATCGCCGAGGTCAAACTCCGTGTTCCGGGATCCCTCGCCACACCCATGCAATCGCAAGAAGGTGGGCGGCAGTGGTCCCAGCAATGGAGGATTCCATTTCACGTGAGTACAAGATTTTTCGCCATCTTTAGCGTTGCCACCGATGACGGCCCGGGGACTGTTGGTGGCACTCGTACTGCCCGGAGACTTTTTGATTTTGGGTGAAGCTCCCATAAGTGACGCATTTCTAATTATAAACACACAATCCCTTTCGTTGCCACTTTCGTCCGTCACCTTTCCATGAGGAAGAATTAATGTATCGTTTGGCGCGGGTGTCCTTCCGGTATCGTCATCCAACTCCTGACGGAGTTTCTCATTCTGAAATTGGAAGACAGTCGTTAGAGCATTCCTTCGGGACGATGGTATGATAGTGATGAAGTGTAAATTGGTTTAGTAATGCTCGTATTTGGAGATATTTGCGAAGACAAGTCTACGATTTAGGGTCATCTGTGGACCCGGAGCAATGCCCAAGTAACCGTTGTAGGATCTTTTCGTACATTTATTAATCATTAACATTAATTCCTGCAACCATAAGTACTAATAATAAGCCCTAAATCTACATCATAGACGCGCACAGGCATTATGCTACACTGAAATCACAGACAAACAGACGTCACACTCTCATCATTGTATATCGACAACTTTTTTAACGTCCGATTCAAAAATATGGTAGGTGGCCAATCCGCCACCCGCAGCGCTCGCATCGTTTTTGTTCGTGTTTGACGTTTACACACTACCGCCATCTGTTGGCCCGTCGGCCAAATACACAAATTTTAGCATTGGGCGTACTTGTCCTAGTGACTATGATTTGGATCGGAATTTGTTCTAAGTGTTACGTCTGTTTGTCTGTGCTGAAATCAAATCTCCATTATATTTTATGTGCAGAAACCAGATAGATGCATATTTTTTGCCTCGCAGTAGATTTTATATACCGCATATCAATCTTATTTGATATCAATGAAATAAAATGCCAATGCACATATTTTTCACTAGCATTATAAAGGTCACGTTGTCACAACCTATTAAGGTTGCAAATTGAATTCAAGAATACAAACTCGTGGAGCAACGGACACAAAAATATGACGCCTTCTGTATCATTATTTTTTTGGAGATATTTCCATTTTTATTATATGTTACTAAGTATTCATGGTTCCCGTTTTCCAACAGATTCTAAGAAGTAACAGGATTGCATCGGATTAAACTCTACGACGATGAATGGCATGAACCGCCATGAAATCACTGCCACTCTCCTAAGAATTAACAGGATTCTCCGACTCTGTACATTTCTAGCGCAAACAACCATCACTAATCCCGCCTACAGCATACAGTTCACTTCATCACATCACGATTAAGGCTACAAATATGCAGTCGAGATTTCAATAAACGCAATGGAATCTTCAATTAGCTTTTGATTTATTTTTTTCATTTAAAGAAATGAAGAAAATACAAACATTTTGGTCACATATTGGCGTGATTAGTTGAAATTATGTGCAATCGCATTTTTTTTTGTAAAGGCGCTGCATTTAAAAGCTAAGCGTTACCGAGTCGTAACTTTTATGTGCAGAATTAGTGAAGTGCAAGTGCGAAGCTTGATTGCAAAAATATATGTGCGCTGCACATACAATTTAGAAGGAGTTTCAGCTCAGTGTAGAACAGGACGTGATAGCTCAACTAAGACTGCCCCGTTGTTTTTCAGTCGATAACCTTGACGATACAAAAGCCAGTGCTACCAGTAACCTTTTTAAGTGAATATTGTGAACATATTCAAATATCAAGACTCATAATTTTGTTGTTTCTTGCACGTTTCATTCATACAGTGCAATAGAGGATGCTAGCTTATTTAAAAATCAGGTTTATATTCAAAACCGGCGAGATTTTTTAGAGAAAATTGACACAATTTCCATTATTTTGCTTTTATTTATGCATTTTTTAATTATTTTTGCATTGTAAGAGCACATGCGGTAAACTTAACGTCGAATATAAATGGATTTGAAACAAAATACGATGTGAAAGTAGGCCTTTGCCAAACCGACCAATGAGAAGTGGTCATTTTTGACAGACAATTGGTTTCATTTTTGTGCTTCGACCTGACACGTCTTGCCTTAGGAATTATGTAGCATTGCAAATGCAAATACGCCTAATAACAGCACTTCCGCATAAAAACCCTATTACTGCATCATTAAGGCTCTAGAATAGAGCATTTGTCAAAATAGAAATGAAAAAAAGGTTTTCTTCCGAAAGGTGGTCAACAAATCACGACAAACAAGAATGTCCAGTCTTTTAACAAACAAAACAAAAAAAAAAACAAAAAAGTTATGACATTTCAAATATTTCACAAATTTGACACTTAGTGAATTTTTTTTTTCATTGTTAATTTTTTTTAGGACCGCAGTTTGTTGCTGAATTTTTTGTTAAGGGTACCACATGAGGTTAACAAGTTGTTTTCATGATATTTTATTTAATTATTCATAACTATTATAGCATCTATTAGAAAGTTAGACGCGATCCAGTGTTGTGATCTAAAGTCTTGATAGTGTCATATTTTTTATTGTACGTAACTGAAGAAAAATTCTCTCAATAGTGTTGAAACCTTTTGATAAAAGAAATCTAATATTGAAGACAAAAGCTACAAAACAAGTTTTCTATACAGGTATACGACTAGTTTACCTGCAAAAAGTTTACCTCGTAGAGAACAAGGCGGGTTTATACCCAGGTGATCTAGTATACGTAAAGCAGGTCGGTTTTCTCGGCGCTGGTTTTCTCCACAAAGTTAAAATCTGATTACACCTGGGTATAGACCCGCCTTGGTAGAGAATAGACTTTGTTAATCATATTTGGGAGAAAGCGAGTAACTTCAACAACATCAAAAACATGATAGGTACATACCATGAACATACTCACGAAAAAGCTAAAAATATACTACCACTATGGCTATAAAAGATTTAATTGTAAAATTTTTCTTCAGTCAAGCAAACGACACCAAACTAGTCAGTAAAAACTTAAAAGTGATTTTGTTTATTAAAATCTAACGAGCAACATGAGTAGTCGCTTTCTCAACTGTTGCAGGCCGTTTGCAGAAAAGTGTTCGAAAGAGCTACGAAATCTCACCGAAAGCACCATAGATAAACTGAAAGCGGCTGGTTATGCTCCAATGTCTACATTGAATACAAATTTACGCATTTGTACGTCCTGCCGTTTAAACGTTGACAAACGGGCAATCTGTACATCATCGGTGGATCAGGTTGCAGGAAGTTCGAAAACAACAACAACTGAGGAATTACTAGATGCACCGACAACAACTGAGGAGTTACCAGAAGTACCAAGTGCAGATAGTCTTGCAACGGTACCATCAGCGACATCTGTTTCAACAAATCAATCAGAAGATGAGTGTATCCAGAAGGTCAACATCGAACGCTTCAACGAAGGGATAGCTGGAATAAAAGTGACTCCGATTAAATGGACGAAGATGGGTTACGTCAATTATCCCGAGAAAAAATACCGTGAAATCAACGAAGCTGTATGAAGAAACCTCTTCAAATTAGGACCTGAGGATGTGGAAAATACAGACTACGATGAGGAGGTTCTCGAATCTAGCCACGACAAGGAAAGAAAAATTATTGATTTTGTCGATGCTGCCAAGCTCGTGGTCTATTCAAGACGCCATTGATGAGTTCAAAACCAATAAAAATACAGCAAAAGAGGCAAAACAATTCAAAAATAACTGTCTTGCAACCAAAAATGCTAGGTCGAGTACTTCATTAACAGATGAGAATAAATAAAAAATAATTCAATATTTTGAAGACGATGAAGTAAGTAGAGCTATGCCTGGCCAAAAAGATTATGTATCTGTAAAAATAGATGGAAAGCGTCAAGCAATCCAAAAACGATTAATGATGACTACTTTGAAAGAAGCGTATACACGCTTCAAGGAAATTAACGAAAATATTAAGGTAGGTTTTTCTACCCATAACGCGGGTAGATCACCTTTTCGTGGTGCCATAAGATCTACCAATGAACCCTAGTCCTGACTGCTTCAAACGAAGAGAACAGGATGCTATAGTAATCAAAGGAACACTATTAGTCCTTGTTACATTTTAACCCTTGTTAAAAGTGACAAGTCTCGGTTTTCCAGTAGCTGAGAATGACCTTGAGACAAGGATAAAAATGAGTCGAAATCAACAAGTTGTTTTCTAATCTTTTATTTATTGTTCTCTAGTTTGATGAAGTAAGGACTAGGATTCTGATGCATGGACAATATCGGTGTCACTTCCCGACTTTATCAAGGGATCCGATTTTGACTGATAAAGGGGCGCGCCTGCGGAGAGTGTACCCACCACACCCTTCGAAGGGTTTAAAAAGCGGAACCTTTCAATTAGAATCCTTTCCTGTGATCAAGTTAGGAATGACAACTGTAAAAAAACCGAATACTTTATCACTTCTCGATAGTGACAAAGTAACACGACATGCACTACACAAAGGACACGGGATATACTACAATAGATCAAATATTGGTCGCAGTGGTTTATGTTCCGAACAGAGAGAAAAAAAAAAGGTAGGTTTTTCCTCATTTGCAAGCCTTAGTCCAAGGCAATGCAAGCTTCTATCCAATTCAGGAACACATAATGTTTGTGTGTGCACAACACACGAAAATATTAACCTAATCTTACATAGTTTGAAAAGAATCAATTTATCAAAGGATATTAAAATGTTAACTGGTAGTCTTTTGTGTGAAAATACTACATCAAATTGCTATCTACGATCTTGTTCGGATTGTCCAGATTCTTCATCATTGGAAAATACTTTATTCGCTGAGTTTGAAGAAAATTATATTGATCAGTTATCATTTGAGCAATGGGTGACCACGGATAGGTGTGACCTAGAAACTATTGTAAAACCTGTAGATGAGTTTGTGTCATTTTTTTGCTTGAAATTAGAAAGATTAATTCCTCACGACTTTATTAAAACAGAGCAATCCCGCTTTAAAAACAAATACGAAAAATACATTACAAGATGGTGAATTTTTAGTCATTTGTGATTTTTCTGAAAACTATAGCTTTGTATTGCAAGATGAAGTGCAGTCCCATCACTGGAACGTACAACAAGCTACAATTCATCCATTCGTTATTTATTTCAATGGAAGTACGCAAATTGAACATTTTAGTTTTATTGTAATTTCCGAAGATTTAAGACACAACTCAGTATCTGTAAATTTGTTCATTGCCAAAATGATTAACTTTTTACGCGTTGATAAGGATAAAGAAATCAGAAAGATATATTTCATGTCTGATGGAGCAGCATCGCAGTACAAAAACCGTAAGAATTTTTCGAGCCTATGTCAATTTAAATCAAAGTACGGAATTGGTGCAGAATGGCATTTCTTTGCTACGTCACATGGCAAAGGTCCTTGTGATGCTATTGGAGGAACCATAAAGCGCATGGCCACAAGAGCAAGTTTAGCCAAAGAACGTGAGCATCCAATTAAAACTGCAAAAGAACTATTTGATTGGGCGAATCGCAGAAAAGAAGAAGATTTAACAAAATTATCATTTTGTTTTACCACTACTAAAGAGTACGAATTAACGGCATCAGAGCTCAGCGAGCAATATAATAACGCGAAAACGATCCAAAGAACCCAAAAATTTCACTGTTCCATTCCATTGTCAGAAAATAAAATTAAAGCAAAACTATACTCGAACTGTACTGATAATGATGCAAAAGTGTTCGATATTGTAAAAAAATTGAATAACAATAAATAAATAAATAAGTATTAATAAAATGTTTTCATGATCTCATAACGCATACCCAAATCCAAAACTTTTAAAGTTTATAAATAACATTTAGAAACTCATCGATCATACTCTAAAAAAAATATCCTGGTAAAAAAAAAAAATATTTTCGTGTAATCTGTTAATTCATTTTAATTTATACATATATACATATACATATAATATTTATACATATACATAATATTTATACATATAATATACATAATACTAATGAATACATGAAAATGACTTGTTTAATTCACGCAAGGCCCTTAACAATAAAATCAGCAACAAACTGCGGTTCCCGTAATAATTTACACCGAAAAAAAATTTTTTTTTCTACTATTTCTCTATCTCTCTCTACGATTTCTCTTTGCATTAGTACGTGTAACGATTTTCGTAACATCAAGCTTAAAGGAATCTGGCCGATTCCTTGCAGAAATTTTCTACAACGACTCCCATTTGAACTGACATTTCTTTTCAACTGCGTACTGCGATCAGAAAAAAGCGCATTCATGATCTATTCCTTGCAGAAATTTCCCATGCATCAAGATAGGATGAGAAATTACTTGTCAGCAGCGAATCAGGCTTTACCGGAGTAGAAAATTACTTTTGAATTGTCAAGCTCAACCATGCTCCAGAGCAGGGTTATTTTTAACCGGAGAGGAAATCGAGGAAATAACTATCGAACTGTCAAATTTCAACTCTAGAAAGATTCGCGAATTAGGCGAAACTGACAAAATGTACACAATTTAAGCAAATATAGCGTTGAAATTGTAGCTTGATTGTCTATTCACTGCACTTTAACTTTTCCCCTATCGATAATTTAACTATTCAAAAAACGCAAATTTGTAGAAGACGAAACTTCACCTCATGCAAAATCACTCACTTTATTGATTACGCCTGTGTTTATGTCACCCATTAACGGTATTGTGCCGTTTCGGTCTTACTATAAGAGAAAAATGAACAACTTGAAACATTTTTAAATTTATATTTTTTTTATCCTTGCATTATTTTTTTTTTATTGAAAACATCGAAACATGATCGAATTACGTTTAATTATTTTTTCATATTTTTCTATGTTTTTTTTGTACAGTGAAATTAAAATGATTCTCAAGTAAAATTCGGGGTAAAATACTCAGAAGAATATTCTTTGATACTTCTTTCACATGCTGTCTAGATTGATCCGGAACAATAACGTAGATTTTGCAGAGCGGAGAAACATTTGTTCCGTTCTAGGGATGAGAAAAACAAGAATTATAATAAATGAATTAAAACTCAAACCGTTTCTACTTACTTTTCCAGAGGAAATCATCATTTTGTGCTCCAATCGCGATGTTTCATTCCATCCGAACCGCACAAACCCAGTACTTCAGCGACGAATTTCAAAGTCGAAAATTGGGCCACGAAAAGTCCGGTTTCTCTTCGGATTCTCCCAGCTTCCAGAACGTTCGCTTTCCAGCTTCTCTTCCGTGTTACCTTGCAGTCAAAGGAAGTTTTATCACGAGGAAAGCCTGTCCGCTTAGTATGCGCCGAAAATGAATTATATATTTTCAGCTGAACGGATGTATTCGGACCACTAAATTACACGAACGATGTAAATTGTGACTGGGAATATTTTTTTCTTAAACAAAACAAACATGGCAGCTACGGCAAAGCTATGAACATATGGAAGCTTACGTGCATCACAAATACCAGTGCATGCAACTGTTTGCCGAACTGTTAACTAATAGTAATATATAGTAAAATACACACATGTGTTAGTGTGTTGCACAAGGCATTTGGGAAAAGGTTACGGTACATTTCAACCATTTCACCTTGCATTAGACACATGGTATTATTGGGATTAGGCAGCAGTGGAATAAAAGTCTGAGTTATACTGAATAACGAATTAAATAACGATTTATTAAATCAACGATGCGCACACAACGAGTTCACTTTTTAGATAGAAAATGGCGCGCATTGCATAGCCAGCAGAGGAAACATTAGACTGGTACAATTCACATGAATGATTAGGCTGGCACAAAATGTTTATATTACGAGGTCGTTGCTCCTCTAACACTCCTCCTCAACGAACGAGTCCACCTTAAGCGGATAGACCCAGCATTCCTGCCAACTTCCGGTGCTTGATGGTGCCCAGTGGTTTTGTCAATATATCTGCCACCATCTCGTCGGTCGAACAGTATTCCAAGCTTAACACTTTGTCCTCGTATAACTCCTTCACGTAGTGCTGCTTGGTCTCAATGTGTTTTGAACGACGGGTAGACCTCTCCGAACCAACAAACTTTATGCAACTTTGGTTATCCTCTCGAATAGTGACTGGACCACTTTGTTGCACACCAAGATCCTTGAACAGAGACAGCAACCACACCAGCTCTTGACATGCCTCGCTTAACGACACGTATTCGGATTCCATGGATGATAGCGTCACACAATTTTGTCTACGGCTCACCCACGAAACCGCTCCACCCGCATAATGGAATACGAATCCTGTCGTTGATTTTCGGGTTCCAACATCTCCAGCCCAATCGGCATCGCAGTAGCCAACCAGACCGTCATTGCTACCGAATTTCAATCTCCAGTCCTTCGTAGTCTTAAGGTAGCGAACTACTCTCTTCGCCGCCACCCAGTCCGCTTCTGTTGGAGCACTTACCTTCCGGCCAAGTATCGCAACACATGCCGCTACATCTGGTCTAGCACACACAGCTATGTATAGCAGCGCGCCAACCAAACTCCTGTAGGCTGTTGTGTCCGATAGCAACGGACTTGTATCCTCCATCCGAATATAACCGGTTTCCATTGGCGATTTGGCACTTTTCGCTTCACGGAGGCCAAATTTCTCCGCCACTTTTTGAATGTAATTTTCCAACGATACACTGTATTGTCCATTTTCAAGTCCAATCTCAAGTCCGAGAAAATAGTTCACTTCACCAAGATCGGTCATTTCAAATTGTTTCTTCAACGCTTTATACACTGCATCGATCTGGGATTCATCTTCACTACCAACCATAATGTCATCAACATACACAAGCAGATAAACCCACTTCCCATTCACAACTTTGGTATACAAGCAGGGGTCTGCTGCACTCGGTCGAAATCCCATTTCACGCAAAACACTATCCAGCCGACGATTCCAGCACCTGGCCGACTGCTTCAGGCCATAAATGCTACGCTTCAATCGACACACCATGTGCTCTTTCCCAACAACTTCGTAACCAGGCGGTTGCCTCATAAACAACTTCTCATCTAGTTTGCCGTACAAGTAGGCGGTTTTCACGTCGAAGTGCTTCAACGTCATTTTTCTGCTACTCGCCAAAGCTAGAAGAGCTCGAAGAGTTGTGTACCTGGTCACCGTAGCGAAAACTTCATCAAAATCTTCCCCGTACTTCTGGGAGTACCCTTGGGCTACCAGCCGGGCCTTGTACTTGGTCACTTCACCAGCCGCATTCTTCTTCGCTTTGAAGACCCAACGACAACCAACTGCTTTCCGGCCGGGTGGCAAATTCACCAACTCCCACGTATCATTGTCGGAATGTGATTTCAATTCGTCCTTCATCGCTGCTGCCCATTCCTTTTTCTTTCCACAGGTCAAGGCTTCTCGCAAATTCCTGGGCTCGAACTCCTCGGAAACACTTTCAGCCATGAAAATCTCTTCGATCAACCTGGACGGTGGCTTCCCTTTCGTCGACCGCTTCGAACGACGCAAATTTTCATCCAACGGAAAATCGTGAACAGAAGAATCGCCTTCAGAAGCACTACCATACCGGGAATCGTTAACGTCATCAACTTCAGATTCTGTGTCGGTCTCCAAATCCGGTGCTTCAGCAGTTTCTTCCACTTTCTCCGGCGGTGAAGCCAAAGGGACTTCAAGAACTCCTCCTGTCGCAAAAGGCTCACGACGAACAGCTTCCTTGACGGTACACAGCTCAAGAAACTTTGCGTCTCTGCTGATCGTCACACGATCCGTCTCCAGATTCAAGAACCGATAGGCTTTACTTCCTTCCTCGTACCCGATGAACACCAGTTTCTCAGCCTTCAGGTCAAGTTTACGGCGCTTTTCCTTCGGAACGTGGACATACGCTTCCGAACCAAATATCCTGAGATGCGCATACGACGGCTTCTTTCCGCTCCACAACTCGTACGGGGTCCTGTCAATCGCAGACGATGGCAAACGATTCTGCAGGTAATTTGCTGTGCAGATCGCTTCGGCCCAGAACCGCTTATCGAGTCCCGCTTCGGACAGCATGCATCGCATCATCTCCACAAGGTACCTGTTCTTGCGCTCCACCACACCGTTTTGCTGTGGCGAATACGGTGCCGTTCGCTGAACCACGATGCCATTCGTCGAGAAAAACTTCATCAACGAAGCACCCACGAACTCACCACCGTTATCAGAGCGAAAAACATTTCGGGTATCGACCAAATTGGGTTTTCAACAAAGCGCAATACTCACGAATTTTCTCCTCAGCATCAGACTTCCTCTGGAGCGGGTAGACGACGGAGTAACGGCTGTAGTCATCCACCAGAGCAATGTAAAAACGATTACCCCTTGGTGTAGCTACCTCCATCGGACCTCCTAGGTCGACGTGAATCAGCTCTCCTACTACTTTCGACCTTGTCACAGATGCCTTCGGAAAAGAATCTCTGCTCATCTTCCCCTCACAGCAACAGCCACACATCGATTGCACTTCACAAGAGCCCATCTTCAACCCGTGCCCCAGGTCTTCACGCACTATTTTCATCACAGCTTGTAGATCTCTGTGGCCAAATCTACGGTGCCACAAATGCGGACACAGTTCACCGTGCTTTGGATCCACTAAGAACGCTTGTTCTGGAAGTTGTTTCAGATGATATAGACCACCCTTCCTTTGACCCACTAACACTACTTCTTCTCCTTTTAGCACTTTGCACTCGGATTTGTCAAACATGACTCGAAACCCCAAGTCGGCAATTCTGCTGACTGACAGCAAGTTTCCTGCCAACGATGGCACATGGAACACGTTCTCCAGTTTCACATCCATCCGGGCTCCTCTTCCATTCACTGAAATTAGCCGCCCAGAGCCGGACCCGGCCGATTTGATCGACTTTCCATCAGCCAGACAGATTGTCGTCGCTTTCGCCACATCTACCTCTTCAAGAATGCTGGAGTTGTTCGTCATATGTGCTGTGGCACCCGAATCCAGATACCACACGGCAGCGTCTCCAGTCACGCCAGCAGCAAGACAAAGCTCTCCTCCTGACTCCGATTTCACGACGATGTTTGCTTGCTGTGACTTTTCTTTCTCCTGTCGATCCTGCATCAGCTTCCGACAGTCGCGCCGGAAGTGCCCCTCCTTCTTACAATAATGGCACACTTTTTCTTTCTTCACTGTTGGTTTCTCAGCCGGCTTCTTCTTCCAAGATCCGGTCGCCAACGCCTTCTCACTCAACGACGCGTTTTCAACACGACGCCTTCCCTCGTCTAGCAGCTTGCCCTTCACGAAATCGACAGTCAGATCCGCATCTGGTCGACTTTCGAGACCATGATGAGGCCACCGTAGGACTCCGGCAGACTGGACAGCATCAGAGCCACGAACCAGTTGTCCTTCACGTCCTCTCCTAAAGCAGACAAGCGAATTCGCAGCGCCGTCATCTGCTTCAGGTGTTCCGCCATATCACCGTTATCCGACATCCGCAACGTTATCAATTGACGCACGACGTGAATGATGCTCGAAAGAGAAGAACGCTCGTGGTAATCTTTCAGAGCATCCCACATCTCCTTCGCCGTGGACTTCTGCATCACATGGATCAGTTGGGCGTCTTCCAGTGCCAACCCGATGACCGCCTGCGCCTTCTCGTCGTTACTGACCCAGGTCGCATCAGCAGCTGGAGGCTTCGGTTGAATCACCACATCCAACAATTTCTCCCGTGTCAACAAAAGCCGCATCTTAAACTTCCAGATCGCGTAGTTCTGGTCGTTCAACTTTTCCACCGATACTTTCGCGTCCGCCATCTTGTCTTTCCGACACGACCAAACACGTTTTTTCGGTTCAGGAAATTGTCCACACAATTCACACTCGCGACGACACAAACTCACGCACTTTCCACGATTACTGGGCCAATAACCTATTGGGATTAGGCAGCAGTGGAATAAAAGTCTGAGTTATACTGAATAACGAATTAAATAACGATTTATTAAATCAACGATGCGCACACAACGAGTTCACTTTTTAGATAGAAAATGGCGCGCATTGCATAGCCAGCAGAGGAAACATTAGACTGGTACAATTCACATGAATGATTAGGCTGGCACAAAATGTTTATATTACGAGGTCGTTGCTCCTCTAACAGGTATATCCCCATATCATTTCACTATTTTTGCACAGTACAATATATTGTTACAGTTTGGTATGAATTACTCAATCCGTTTTGTATTGTTTAGCGCGAAAAGATTCATATTGTTGAACATTAAATCAATTGTTTTAAATACATTAACCTTTACAGATAGGATATATTTACTGTTCTTAATATAAGGGAAACTGTATTTTTCTATGCGGGTTATTAAAGTGATGGGCGCATCTGAAATTGAAATCAAAACACGGCGAGAGTAAACGGTGACACTGCAAACAAAAAATAAACAAGGCGTACATGGCGGGCTTAATTGAAACCAGAATCACGGAGAAAAATCAGCACAGTTTGAAACAACTAATTTTTTGGTTGAATTTCAATCTAGAATATTGTTTGTTCTTAGGTCTAAGTGTGATTGTTTCAAACTAATGATTGCATTGAAAATTAACTAATAAAATAGTTGTTTCTAACTTGGGATTTTGTTAAATCTAACAATAATTCTGGTAGTTGCAAACCAATGTATTTGTTTATGTCAATTAAGCTTTAGTTTGTTCGTACCATTTATTAGGTTGTTTACTCTTGTTTATATATCTGAAATTCAAACTAAAGCTTTAGGTAGATTCAAGTAATTTTCAATATTAAATTAAACTGATATGTTGTTTGAAAAACGAAACTACGAAAGGCCACTCCATCTTGCTTTTTCTAGTTTTGGAATTATGTTGATTGTGGGAAATATAAAGACTGTGCTAGTGGAGATTATTTGGCCTGACAACTCTTCCAATAGGTTTTGTACGGTAAGTGATGCATTATAATCTGTTTTTCATTTGATTTGATTTGAATTTATTGGGTGGCCCAACTCTAGTTCATAAATTCATCAATTTTCAGATAATGGACAACCATCTTCTTCTCTTTGTAGGCGTTAAGTTTTCACTTGGACAAAGTTTGCATCTCAGCTCAGTGTTCAATGAACACTTCCACAGTTAATCAACCGAGAGCTTTCTTTACCAAAGTTGCCATTTTCGCATTCGTATTCGTGGCAAGTACGATGCACTCCAGGCCCAGGGTAGTCAAGGAAATTTCCACTACGAAAAGATCCTGGACCGACCGGATATCGAACCCAGACACCTTCAGCATGGCTTTACTTTGTAGCCGTGTACTCTAACCACTCGGCTAATGAAGGCTCCTGACAAGCAATGCTTCGCAACAAGGTTCAATTGAACAATAATGATCATTTGTAATTGTACATCATTTGTCTAAAAATACACATCATGTACTTCTCGACGTTTTATTTATTTATTTATGAAACAAAAAAAAAAAACAGAAAAACCAACCCTCATTTTACAACAAAACGATTGTTTGATTTAAACAACAAATTTGTTTGTTTCGATCTAAGAAATGTTATATTCAAACTAAAGTTTCTAGTTTGAAATAACCTAAAGAGTTGGATGTTTCGAGAACTGTCAAACGGAACAACCAAAATATTGGTTGTTGCAAACAAGAAATTGTTGAATTTAATTTATTTCTCGCAAAAACATCAACCTAATAATTTAGTTTGTTTCAACCAAGTGACAATGTTATAGCAAACTAATATTTTGTTTGTGCAATATTCAAAGTTGAATTTTGTTTGAAATTAACTAGATTTTGTTTGATTTTAACAAACTTTTTTCTCCGTGATATAAACACGGCGCAAAAGTAATAGGCGACACTGAAAATAATATCGATTACAGGCTCATAACATTGGGCGATACTGGCATTCTCGAGTACGTTTTAGGCGAAACCTTTAAAGATTTTTTGAGTATGAAATAGCTAGGGGAATTGTAGGAGATGTGTGTGGTATTGATGAGGATTTTAAAACTAGGTTTATGAAATGTGTATTAAAGTGAAAAGGTTAAAGTTTGAGTATATTTTCTCCAATTGGGATTTAAAATTGCACATGAGAATTTCATTGATTATTTTCTCATTGTTATTGATTTACCAGATAGGCCCTTATCGCGAATTCCTCTCGAACTAAAAGTTAAGGCCCAAACGCAATGATAGCGGAACGGCAACGGAATGCGGAACCGGTTCGCCAGCATGAATTACACCATCTCGACTGAGCTGACAACGAATGAAATTGAACCAACACTGAGTCGATAAGCTTGTTGTAGTTCATGCTGGCGAACCGGTTCCGCTTTCCGTTGCCGTTCCGCTATCATTGCGTTTGGGCCTTTAAACGAATCGGTGAAACGGTTTACAGCCTAAGCCAGCATATCAATTTATTTACAGTTCAATTACTTCCTCACAAACACTAAACTGAGAAGTATTGGAATAGAGGTAGTGTCGCACTTCAGGTAGGATAATCGTCGATTGAGAAGCATACGTCGTCGTAGGTAAAAGTATGGAAGATTCGTTGAGATATGATATTTATGTATGATGATTAATTGTAATACCTAATTAATTGTATCTACCTTGTTTGAATAATCAGAGCTGTCGCTGCTTAATGAAGTATCAGTCAGTAGCTGTGTAGTTGATAGAAAAAGCGCCTTCATGGTCTTTCTATTTATGTACATTCTGTATATGATTTTCAATCGGTTGTGGACGCTAGAATCTGCGTGGTCTTAGCGGACTAGCTTTTTAACAAGAAGCAGGCTCTAACTCAGCGAGAACGTAATGCCAAGAAGAAAAAGAAGAAGATCGTTCTACCGTAAAATTTGAAACCGTTGAAACTCTGAACTATTGATGATAATATTATGTTTCCATAAACGATTGCAACACCGAGTTGAACTAGTGTCTTTTAATCTAAGCTCTGGCACAAATTATTTGCACAATATCAATTAATGAGTCCTGAATATTTTTGCTAAGGGATGGTACACAAATTATGTCACGCTAAATTTCGACTCGTCGATGGAAATAAGATAAACCTTCTGTTCAACACACAGGGCAGTGCCCTTATTGTCTACAAAATATTTATGTTATCTTTGAATGATAAATTTAAATTCAATAAATTTGAATTTATTCCTTCGTTTGGTGAACTCTGAACACAGTTCTGCACTACACTGATCGATGTGCAGAAAACGAAACTCCCTTTATATCCCTGAGCTCCCAAGGCCTACGCACTATACGCCTACCTGATTATCGGTGCTCATGGCCAGTAGCTGGTCTATTGTTGCATCGACTGCACCCTGATTGGCGCGCAGCACCGCCTCTATCACATCCCTATCCATATCCGGGAACATATTTTTAAAATCAGCCATAGCCTGGGCAAACTCCAACTGCATCGTCGATGCCATCGCTCTTCGCCCTCTCTTCGGGTTCTCCTCAACCAATTAGCGTCAATGTCACCCCCGGCGAAGGTAATTTGGTTATGGGATTGGCAAATTCTACAAATATAAAATTTCAATAAATATTTAGCCAGGGAATATAGAGAAGACATGTTCAAGGGCAGGAAGGTTTGATAATATGTTTACTATTTAATAAGGTTTCTTCTTAAGGTGTTCCACTCTCAAAACACTGTAAGGGTTTCGATTTCTTCTTCCACTTGTACGAACGAGCACAACAAACAAAAATTTTGATTCGTCAATACCCCTAACTCGATGGTTCGATTTTTAACTTCTTAGTTCATATTTTCAAGCGGGACATCTTTCGACATCCCCGAGAACCATTTTAAGGAACCACTAGAACCCTTATCAGGAATAGAAGATGTTGGGGAAAATTTTCTCAGTTCTGCTTGAACTATGTAATGACTCTTGATTATTTTTGTTTTGCGTTTTGCACAAGTGACAGTTCTGGTTGGCGGGATGATACACGATGAAGAGGAGAGATAGACACGCAGAAATAAGAGTGGCGGGATTTTTCAGTAGATGGGCTCACATGGCGTACGTTTACTGGTGTTGAATCGATTCAAATGTGGAGTTATTTTCTAACTAAGCGCTAAAATAGAGGAATTTACGTATTCTCGGCAGTCTAAGCTGATGCTGCGCTTCTTTTGTAATTTTCTCGGACATCAGCTGACGAATTACGTGTTTGACTGTTCACATCTATGTGCTGATCAATCCTCTATCGATTCACACCAAAAGACTTGTGAAAATCTTTTTGGAAACATTTTTACAACGATTCGAACATCTCATGTCGGTGTGACTATTGTCGGCAGCCTCATTCTCTTCGGCAGCTTTCCCATAAGAACTGCAGACTAATCTATTCGGCAGCTCCAAATCAGTCGCATTTTGTGGCATGTTCATTTAAATTGATTATTCAGTCTCGTTCAGTCGTTCATTTAAATTGTTTATTCAGTCTCGAAAATCTCGTCAGCGGAAAGCTGATAGAACAAAGAATCGTCTGAATGTTTTTATTGGTGTGTTTTGATAGCAAAATACTGTGTATTTGCCGAAGCCGTAAATTACCCAGAAAAAGCTTTTTTTTTAACCTTTGGTTATCGGAACTATGAGTTTTATTATAGCGCATTGCGCACATTATAAGTGCGGGATCACGAATAAAAGTGCGGCATTACGTCGGATTGATCTGATCGACTTTTTCAGCATGAGATGACGAATAAACGCGGCGAAGACTCCAAACCGAGCCGACGTAATCCCATACACTTATATTTATGATTTCGCACTTACAGGGAGTCTAGTTTCCAATGCAAAACAGAAACAACAGACACATTTTCAGACTAGGAGTTCAGATGAATGGATAGCTTTGGATTATTATAACAATGTATGTTGGAAAATTATAGGTTTTTAATTTTACCTTCATGCCAAACATTGTCGAATGCTTTATCTATATCTAGCATAGCAAGACCAGTAGAATAGTCTTCAGAATTGTTGGAACGAATCAAGTTCGATACACGAAAAAGTTGATGTGTGGTCCGATGTCTGTTCATTGGCAAAAGTTGAATTTTCATTGATGTGGACCACCATTATATCATTATTTGTTCAAAACTTCTTCAAAAAGTTTACTGATAGAAAAAGCAAGCTGATTGGATGTTAGCTAGAAGCTTTGTACGGATTTAAAATTAGTATAACATTGGCATTTTTTGATTCGTTAGGAAACATTTGTTAAATATATCAACCAAGAAAACCAAGAACGAACTTTCGGAAAGTTTCTTGATGGCGATGCAAAAAATCCATCATCGCCTGGGGCTAGATGCAAAACTCAATCCCAAGCTGATTCATATTTGTGGGCTCCCCATATCTATGAAACGACTGTATTAATGGCATGACCTGATGATAGTAAGCTCACCATTCCGTCGATAAGCATCGGCTGATGCTGTTATCAGTTTTATTGTCAAACAATAATCCTGGGCCAATTCTTGTGTCACCTGGCGTTTATCTTTGCGACTTCGAAGGCACGACCTATTCAGCACAGTCACGCCCATGAGTAAAGAATGTCATTTTGGTAATTCCTACGGAATCTTTACAGGTGTAGTTAACACCTGTTCTGGTCAGCCATAGCCGGTTCACGTTTTGATGCATTGGTTGATTATGATCCCAGGTGTATGTCAATGTCTTTCTTGGCGTTTGCGTTGAGGCTCAGTGTAGGAAGTAGTCAGACGTAATACAGTGAGCTTTCGTTCTATGAATTGCGATTATCGAAACGCTTTTTAATTGCAAGACCGCCAACTGCAACATTGTGCAGTTTAAGAACACCCGGCATTGTAGAATCAGTGCGCATTCGATTTCTAAGCACGATCAAAGCAAGCAAAGAAAAACTTCATATCTATGAACTAATCTACGATGACGTCACGCTGCAACTTCCAGCGGGAAGAAAACCTCTACTGCGGGCCGTGTTTACAAAAAATGAACGATTTCATTGTGCATAGGGTTGTCGCAAATTAATCGATTATTTCAATTAATCGATTAATCGACTCACTAATCGATTAATTTTTCATCGATACCTGGCTCACTCAATAATCGAGATAATCGATTAACTGCGGTCGATAATTTGTCGATTATTCCAAAATAAATTGTCCAATTCGGTGATGTTCTCCTGTAAAACATTATGTTATGTGAGGTTGTGCACGAAAATTTAACGCACAGGCAATCATAAAACCACGAATATGTTGATAGATCTAGCAGTTATTCATTTTGATATTCTCTGTGCATCAACTTCAAATTGGGTCCTAAAGCCCTGTCCCAATTTTAGTGCCAAACGCTTAAGTTTAGGCCAAAACCACATGTTTACTCAATTTTATAATGTTTTCCGTTGGTTTAAGCCCAAAAACATTTTTATTAGATTTTGTCACATCCTTTTGCTTAAACTCAAATTTTGGGTGTATTTTGTTTTCCGTGTCCCTTACGAAATGTCAGATAGGAACAACCCCAGTGGTCGAACTAAAACCCCTGTGGTGTTTTTGTCGACTAAGCGAACGTCAAACATGATCAAAAGTGTCAAGGTTCATTTATGGACCAAATTTTTAAATTAAAGTTTAAACATGATATAGCCATTATTTGAGCGGGAAAAATTGCTAAAGTAATTACAGTAACATGCTTTTTCGTGTTATTAAATAAAAACAAGATTTCATTACAAATTTTAGGACCCAATTGTCGTTTTCCAAGATCATCGGTACCAGAATTGTTCGTTAAACATCATAGATTGTTTTTGCTTTCTTTGTACATCGGGGTAATTTTTGGACATTGGCACTGAGAAGAGATAGTTCTAAAATTTTTACTTAAGAAAACTAACGTTAGAAAACGAACATATTCATGCTGCAAAAATCTTTCAGTGACCTCGGCGAGCGGCGCTACAATGCTTTTAAACGCTCTCAAAAATCCATTTTTGAACCGAATTTAGTTTTTTTTTTCGCTCTACACACACAAGGAAGTGGTATACACCTATGGTCAAAATGTCATAAACGTGTATGGCTCACATTTTTATTCTGATTCACAAGAGCATCAAGTCATGGACGATTGGTTTTGGCCATGGTAGATCTTTGGGGCCTTCCTTAGCCGAGTGGTAAGAGCCCACGGCTACAAAGCACAGCCATGCTTAAGGTGTGTGGGTTCTATTCCCGGTCGGTCCAGAATCTTTTCGTCATGAAAATATCCTTGACTTCCCTGGGCATAGAGTATAATCGGACCTGCCACACGATATACGAATGCGAAAATGGCAACTTTGGCAAAGAAAGCTCTCAGTTAATTAATGTGGAATTGCTTATAAGAACACTAAGCTGACAAGAAGAAGAAGAAGATCTTTGTGTGGACATTTTCTGATCATCATGTTGTACCATCGACAGCTCAAAATCCATGATTTTTATCCACATTCAGAGAGACGTCATACCATAGCAAATATTGAATAGGTTATATCCGAATCCTTCATCTTATGACAAATCAAGATAGAACGAAGTTTATATTTTTTTTTATATTTACAAAAGTAAAAAATATGGTCGCAGGGTACCAATAACTGAGATCATGGAATCAGTACAGATAGAGCTACATAAATTTCTCCAGAATGTTTAGCAAATATTGCATGAAAAATTTCCAGAGTGATTCTCCCGACAGTTTATCCAGGAATTCCTAGATTGATAAACTTATATGGATCTTTCCATAGATAAATCCTAAAATTGCTCCAGGAATCACATTGCGAAGATTTTTTTATAGAGATCTCTAGGAATATTAATACCAGTTGATATCTGTAGGAATTCAATACGAAGCTCAAATATGAGATTACTTCATATTTTCAGGGATTGCTTCTGAAATTCCTTCATGGATTACTTCCTAAATTATTTCATGATTCAACCAGGCATTTCTTCAAATGATTCTTGGCATTTATCCAGGAAGTTGGTAGAGATTGTCTCGAATTTTATTTTAGGCAATCAATTAAGAATTTTTATGGAGATTCCTCCAGGTGTTGCTACAGTAATACCGCTTCCCTTAATTTCCAGATTCCTCCAGGCATTGTTTTCAAGACTACTGCTCAAGGCATCTTTCAAAAAGAAAAAAAGAAACACTGTCGAATTAATCACCAGCGATTCCCAAAAACATTCCAAAATATATCTCTATCACTTCCATCTGAGATTCCTATGGAACGCTCTACTGGAAAACCCTCATGAAACCGTACACGACGTCCTCTATGTGCACCTGCAGTATTTTCCCCTAAGAATCCTTACAGAAAATCCTCCAAGAATTCCACTAGGAGCCGTCCACAGATTCCTTCTGATTTTTTCTAGAAATTGTTCAAGGGATTCCCCCAAAAAATCCTATTAGGATTCCTGCGAGAATTCCTTCACAAATTTCTCCAGGCGTTACCAAGAGATTTTTTCTACGATTTCAAACGGGATACCTAATAAAAACTTTTCCTCGGATTTCTTGCAGAAATTCTTGGGGTATTTAATGAAAGAATTCCAGGAAAAATCTGGAGGAAATTTTTGAAGAAAACAGAAGAAATAAGAGAAATGGAGAAATTCCGAAAGAAAAAAAAAATGGCAATTTCAAGAAGAGTTTTCAGATGTATCAATGTAATGGATTAATTTTTACAGGCATTCTTCAAAGAATTTCAGGAATAATATTTGTTGTTTTTTTTACTAAAGATACCCTGGAATGAATTTCAGGATGAATTTGTTGAGGAATTATCGGTAGGCTTCATGGAAATCTTGCAAGAACAAATAAGGTATTTCTGAAAAAAAAAAAACAAAAAACTTGAGAAAATTGTGATTGTAAAAAACAGGTAAAATCCCTTGAAAAAAAAAAAACTGAAACAATTCCTAGAATAAGGCGTAGAGTAATCGCTGGATAAATTTATGAAGGAAAGTCGTAGGAATTTCTTGGAGGATTTTTTTTAACTCCTGATGAAATTCCTGGAGGAACTCTTGATAGAAACACAGAAAATGTTTTGGAGGAGCCAAGTGATATTTTTGAAGCAATGGTTGGAGAAATCCCTAAACAAATTTCTAAAAGAATTCTTGAAAGAATTCTTCTTCTTCCCTAGAGGAATTTCAAACAAAATACTTGCAGCCATTTCTGAAGAAATTTCAGAAAGAGACCCATAAGCAATCCCTAAAAGTTCAATTAGCGCCATTTATGAAGGAATCCTTGGATGAATTATTTAAATACTTGCAGTAATTTTTAGAGGAATCCCAAAAGAAATACATAGTAAAATCTGAAGAAGAGGATCTGTAGCTTCAAAACAGAAACGACTCAAATAATTCCAAACATAATTCTTAAACCCTCTACCGGCAGCTTCATATTTTCACCACAAAACAATATTCAAATCGCGACAACATTTTTGTTACTCGATATTTTTGTAACTCTTTTTCATAAATCCTCAAAAAAAAAAAATTGGAGTCTGTGTAGGTATTGACCATTGGTCATCTAGTTTTAAATATATTCCGGTATTCCTTGGGGGACCGACATTTCCAATATAAAATTTCTTAGGCTGTCATTTTGTTTTAGTCGATTTATAAAAAAATAAAATGTAAATAAATAAATAAATAAAATAATGTCAGGTAATGAGGAGCTTCTCTGGAAAAATCATTCAAATCGGTTGAGAGAAATCTAAAAACTACAATATGAAGTTTTATAAGTTTTCAAGATCTTGTAACGGCTGGAGTGGTACCTAAAACATAAAAGCTTATTATCTCAAAAAGAAACGGTTGCGCCGATTTGTTTCATTTTTTTACGACAGACTCTCGTCAAAGTATAGTTATGAAAAGCCAATTACCGAAAATAAAAAAAAACTTGAGATATTAATGTGGGTCATGGCTACTCGTCAGTCCCCAAGGTATTTTGAAATATGACCAATGATCAAACCCAATGCAGATTTTTAAAATAGAAGTTGTTTGAGAACTTAAATAAAGAAATAAAAAAGTTACAGGGATTTAAATATTTCTTTATCGTAAAAAATTGAAACTGCTGACCAAAAATGCCTAGGGGACTAAGAAAAAAAAATCTCGAAGGAAATAACTGAAAAAATCTACTGAGAATTTCTGAAGCAGAATCTAGAATATTTCCCTGTAATATTTCCAAAACATATTTCTTGAAGAATTCATGGAGTCATCTTCGGAGGGGTTTCATGAGGACTCCTTGGAAGTTTTGCTGGAGGAATCTTATGAGAATTTCTAGAGAACTCCCTGTAAGAATTCTTGTGAGAATTTTTTTCACGGGAATTCTGTGAGGAATCTTGAGATAAATTCTGGGAGAAATTTCTGTAAAAAATCCTGAAGGAGCCTGGGAGAAATATCTGGAACAAATCCTTGTAAAATGCATGGAGGAATCTTTGAAAGCGATCTAGAAATAATTCAAAAATATGTTTGGGAGGAATCTTTGGAAGCATGAATAATGGTGAAATTATGGGAGAAACCCCTAAAAAAAAATTCTGTCGGTAGCATCCCTGGTGGAATTCCTAAAAGAGTCCCTGGTAGAATTCCTACTGTAATTGTTTCAAAGTCATTGACCATTTTCGCCCTCAATGCATGATGTGAAAAACCTTAACAAAGTACATCAACAAAATATCCAGATTTCATGAGGAAAAGGAGAAATATCCAGGTCTTACTCCAAGAATTCTACGGTGAATTCTACCAGATGTTTCCATTAATATTCTCCCCTATTTTATTATTGAAATTCTTTAAATGAATTCTTAAAGGATTTAGTTCTAGAAATGTATCCAACATTTCCTATGGGATTTTCTTTGAAGATTTCTTCAGCTGTTTTGCCTGAACATTTTCATAGGTCAATACTATGAAGAAATTTGTTTTTAAACTACCGTCAAGCCTAGGGGCGGGACAGCTTTTGCTTTTGAGCAAGCTCTTGAGTGAGATTTTGAGCAACTCTGAGTAACTCTGGTTGCTTGATTTCATATGCTCATAGCAACCCGTACCCGTAATATCTCGTTGCTATTTGAAAACTGAAGCCGTCAATGATGTGCGTTCTTGATAACAAAAATTTATTCCTTCTAATTTACGGATAGATATTGGTTAAGAAACCTTGGAAAACGTGGAACAGTGCTTGTGGCCTTGGAATTTGTAGAATCCGAGCTACTTAAAAATGTCTGTTCCGAAAATGTTTGATTTCTATACTGAATAGTTCCAGAAGCTGTAGTGATGAGTTAAAATGTTTTATGAAAGTGGTGCATCCGTTATTCAATTCGTGGAGCCGGGACCCGTGTGGCTACTAGCATCAGATTCAATCTAAGTTTATCTAGAAGTGCGAATTAAGATCCCGCTTCAGTGCACATTTCCCGAAAAACGTTTTCCATGGGGCAGGACACTAGATCCAGTATTAAAATATTAATATTTATTAATGATATTAATATTGATATTGAGAAAATTATCAAGTATGCATGGAGTTTTGCTGTTTGCCTGTTGCCGGAGTTGCCAAGGCAAATTGATTATGTATATGAAAAAACAAGTTGTGTTTATTGTCAGTTCGTCTTAGATCCATATGGTCATGATATCATGATGAGTGAATGGATCAGAATTACCTTTTAGCCATAATATGTTCAATATGTAATGAGAGTTTCATGTAGCTACTTGCTAAATCTAGATACCGTAATTGAAACATCCTCACCTCCATTCTCTATATTGAGCAAAATATATGAGAAATGCAACATAGACCACACTGTTTGTCTGGCTAGAAAGAGACTGGCACCTTGTACGATGCATCACATTCGGTAAAGCTTCATTGTCATCAATGCCCCACATCATTCTACGATTTCCAAGCCATTCCGCAACTCGATTCCGATAGGTACATTTTGTCTCCTGCGGTATATCAAATCCGCAAGACATACAATCCACGATCCCTAGCCGCTTGTTTATAAGCCCCCTACATTGAATTAAATTCAAGATACTTCTGTCAGATGTCTTTAGGAAAATCATGGCTATCTCGATGATATCATAAAATAATATATATTAATCCGTATTAACGGATATTAATACCAATATTAATGAGTGTCTTACCCCATGACGTTTTCCTACTCAATAAGCGTTGCAACTGCTATCTATGCTCTCTCTATTACAATACGGTGTTACGTATATTTTCAATTTTCAGTGGATTTTATTCATTTCCCAGAAAAATAAATTTAAATTCGTTCACCATTAATCATTTTATTACTACGATTAGATCGAAATATTTTTAAGCATATGAATGCGCTTTGTAATGTTTTAACGAAAGTTTTTCACTCCGAAGCTCACGGCGGTTGGCTTGGACGCAAGATCCACCATGAGAAACCTTATGTACCATGTTGATTCGAAATGTCCGGATGCCTCGAATCCCGGACACCGGCCTTAAAAAACACAAAAAAAAAATTTCTGCTACTTTTATGCATGGATAATGTAGAAGACATCTTAATTATGGTTGAGCATGAGCATAGATGACCGTACAATTTGTAGTCGCTACTCCGTGATTGACCAGAGCAATCAAAGTTGTACAGAGATTTAATAAATGGGGCTTGTGATTAGTTTTCCATCCGCCAATAGAAGACATCCTAATCATGGATTCCATACGAAAAAGTAGCAATTTGGTTAACAATCACCTTGAAAAGGGCCAGTGTCCGACTTTCAAAGCGTCCCACGCTATGTCTGAACCAGACGATTATAAAAATCGAATGTACATCGGATTTTTTCTCGCTAGAGTTTAATATTTGGGTTATATTTTCATAATCGGAATGTTTTAAAATATTCCATCGGTGAAATTTTGATTTTTTTTTTCAATTTTTAGCCATTTTTCATACTAAATCCCATGAAAATCAAGTTTTCGACGCATTTCCGCCCATTCAAAATGTATGGAAAAAATTTCACCGATAGAATATTTTAAAACCTTCCGATTATGAAAATATAGACCAAATACTGATCTCTAGCGAGAAAAAATCCGATGTACATTCGATTTTTATAATCGTCTGGGTCAGACATAGCGTGCGTCCGGCATTTCGATTCAGCACGGTAAAGTAGTCTTGATGAAATTAAGAAATTGCCACTTTCACTGGGACAAACAAATGTGACCCACCGCAAACTTCATTATCCATAATCTGAAATGCAAAATGAGTTAAATTGACTGTAACAGAAAAAAAAAACATTACACATATTTAGTACTGTGTTATGCACTCTTGACGTCAGGTACTATTCAGATCCAAGTAATCGTTATTAGTTGTGAGCAAAAGGCGAGTAACTCAAGCTTGCTCTGTGTTCAAAATGTTGCTCTGAGTAAAGCTGTCCCGCCCCTAGCGTCAAGCTACCATTTCCCGTGTATTTAAAAAGAAATCAGCACTTCAAAATATGCAGTTATACTTTTTCCAAATAATTTAAAGCGAACTAGCATACTAATACGAAGCGTCGTACGCAGAGAAAAAAATAAAATTTGTTATGCAATAAATTACTCAAAAACTGTGTTTACAAATGTCATGTTAAGATCGCCTCGTACCGTTCTATGTGACTTTTTACCGTGCGTCTAGTTTTCGTCATTTAAAATTTCTTTAGAATTTATTCCAGATTTTAAAAAAAAATATCTAAAATTTTCCAAGTCGAGTCTAGTACACGACACTGAAGACGGCCTTACAATTGAGGTCAAAATATGCGTACCTGTCAAAGGATACAAACTGTAGTGGAATCAAATGGTATAGTACTAAATTCGGTATTTTATTTACTGATAATTTCTGAAAAAATTCTTGATGTTTCTTTGGAGGCATCCTTAGAAAAATAACTGGGAAGTCTTATTTATATTCAGATGAAATTCCTAGTGAAAATCATGACAAAATGCATACAAAATAATATGAAAAGTAACACTTATGATAATGTCACAAACAATGCAAAAAAATCTTCAAGATACTCTTGAAAAAATTCCTAGTCAGATTTTATGATAAATCGATCTCATATCCCCTATTTCTTGTTAAGTTTCTCTTTGTTTTCTTAATTTTTGTTTGTTTTTTTATTGTTTTTTTTCTGGTTCCAGTTTGGTGTCTTTTTTCAGGAATGAACTAAAAAGTTCCAGTGCTATACCAGTCCTGGTCAAGAGTTGACAAGGCAACGGGTCAAAGGAATTGCATTTTTTTACTAATGCAATTGTCCACGACTTCGACGCGTTCGTGCGAGGAAAAATTCCATAAACTTTAAAGATAACGTTAGGAAATTGTGTGTTATAATTTGTATAATGAACGCCCATAAACGCGCAGTTTGCCGGGATAGCTAGGTTGTAATGTGGAAAAAAACGAATGGATTAATAGTAAAAATTCTATTCATCTTTGCCGTTTTGC
Organism: Aedes aegypti; assembly: GCF_002204515.2. NCBI lineage: Eukaryota > Metazoa > Arthropoda > Insecta > Diptera > Culicidae > Aedes > Aedes aegypti. Next base: position 26,494,763 of record NC_035108.1, on the reverse strand, counting down.
TCCTAGCAGAATTGTGGAAAAAATATTCAGAAGGTAGAAAATTCTGAAGGAACTAAACAGAGCTTACCTGAGAAAACTGAATATTGCCGATGTTAGCTAGAAATTTTCGAGTCAATCTAAATATTTTTAGTAGGTATTAAAAATTCTTGAAAAATTAATCAAAAGTTCATTTGAAAATCATGCAGAAATTCATTTCAAAATATCCCTAAAATTTTGTTACAATCCCGTAAACATTCAAGTGGTTCTGATAAATACGAATTGTTTTACAAATTCTTTAAATTATTCTATATAATTTACAATGAATCATGACACAAAATAGCAATGGAAATTCGATCAAATTATTCTCCAGAAATGTTCTGCATGGGTCAGTTCTATGTGTGTTTTTTCTTCATTTCATTAATAAAAATCATGAAAAATGGGAGAGGAAGGGATTGGGAGCAATTGTTTTTCAATGAAATTTCGGGCAAGTTAAAACGGCTGGGGTTACATGAAATGTTAAATTTTATTACAGAAACATTGCACATTGGACCGAATCGACAATTTAGCCGGAAAAAAGTGTTATCTCTGTTCTCGTCGATTTTAGACGTTCGATGACTTCAGAGAAGTTATTCGTAATTGAGTTTTGCATCTTTTAAGAAAAAAGTTAAATAGGGTGGCCCATATTTAAGCTAAAATTTTGACTCAAACTTTTTTGTTTGATTAAATTTGTGGCTGCGCTCTTCTGCAAACTTTTAGAAAATATTATTTTGAACAACTTTGTCCAATACACTTTTGATCTAACTCTTCATTTGAGCTAAGTAACTTTTCCATACACCCATTTTAAGAGAATAGCCTCATCGGTCCCGAGGCCTTTAAAACACGAAAAAACGGGAATTATTGATTTATTTTTATGTAAAAGACCAATTTTGGTGAAATTTTATATTTTTCTTGAAAAGTCAAAATCTTTAGATTTCATGCCGTCCAAGAAAATTGAAAATCGGTCAAACGGTTAAAAGTTATAATTGTTTTAAAAATAAAAATTTTGCAAAATCGCGATTTTTCTGGTCACCCTATTTTGGAAATGGTCACTCTGATAAAAAAATCCAAAAACACGTGTATTCTTATTTCGAATAAGGAACAAAATATCAAATTTTTACGGTATTCGGTGACCCACTAGATCGGCTTTCCATGGAATGGCTGCATATTTTCTAATTTATTTTTGTACGCTACAACAATGATAATATTTATCATAAATAGGCACCAAGATCGCATAAAACCGATAGTATTTGAATCATGAATTTAACGGCTTAGGTGTCCGGTACTGGGGGATCTCACCCTAACCATAAAAATCATAACCACGCTCCCCCTTAAAGTCGACTACACTGAGCCTTACGTCTATGATCTAGCTTTGTAAGGAATCGCAGAAATTTCTCTTCATTCGTACTACGTAAAACTGTTGATGATGTTCTCCGTGAAATAATAAACAGAACAGTGCTGGGGGCCTGCTGATAAAGAACTCTACTTATCTTCTCCTTCGGAACTATTTTCGGAACATGCAAAAAACGTGGGTTCTTTGACCTTTTATCAATCTGCCGCCATTACCGCCACCCAAACCGAGCTAAAATGATCATCACGTGGCGTTCCCCTCTCCGATTAGATTCCGTCGGTTCAAATTCCAAATTTGGTCATGTTCTTCATTTTGGGAGCCGTAGATCCGCGATTTTTTTGTCGATGGGGTATTAAAATGAAACCCACAGGAAGAAGCTCTCGTCAAAATATTGGTGGCAGATAGTGCCTATCAGGATGGGTGATTTGCTGAACGTATACACTCGTTCGTTCGATCCGCTAGTGAGTACGGTATGCATTGAAACGTGATGTTCGCCTGACTTCCCATGGCAAGGCCATCAACAGCCGCCTCGATGGTGGTGGTCACCATATTCACGAGAGTGAATACTTATAGCAACCGTGCGCGACGTGGATGCTGTTCTTGGGTAAAAAAAGCAGAGGTTCTACATCTCTATATGTACAAAGTTTTCAAATCGACATAAGAAAAAGATTGTATCTCTTTTCTTTCTTAATTTAAATCCTTCATTAGTACCATTCAAAAACAGCTTATTGAGGTAAAGATGGATTGAAGCCACACCTAGTAATTTCAAGAGCACAAATCTAGAGAACTGCGATATTATTTGGGAGCCTGACGCGTCCCTCCACGGATCTGACCTGTCGACATTTAAAACCATGTTTGGAAATTTATTGGTCTAACAATATTCTGAATTCTAATGCATTGAACAATGATCAAATTTTCAGCTGTGTTTTTGGGCTTATTTCAAGGCTTGAAAAATTGTAAACATCTGGCTATTGCCACTACTAGAAAGCTTGCTATTCTGCAAAAGGTGGTTTGATCGAGATTTGTTCTTTGTAATGTACTGGAATACCAATTGTTTGAATATAATCGGTACTAAAACCATGTATTCAAATTGTTTTTCAAATCCAAAACGACGGAAATTAATAACAATAAAACTATGAATTTATAATCCATTCATAGACAAGATATTGCATTTCCGATTAATGCCAAAGTTCTATTATAACTAGGCTGTAGAATATAAGTGACGAACTATTCAAAACTACTATTACTATTAATAGTGAGTGACTGAGCATCAGAAGCTCGTGATAATTTGCTCTAGGGCTGTAAAAAGTGGTGAATACCGTTTCTCGCGGAAGTTTCTATAGCTATCCCATGAAATTATGAGCAAATTTATCGAAGAAACCCAAATTATCCCGATAAAGATTTTCACTCCTCTTTGCGAACAAATATTGCAATCGTTGTGCCATAGAAAGCCAGCCTTAGGTTAGGGGTTAGGGGTTAGGAAAAAATCATGTTGATCTTGAGGTGCCCGAGAAACGTCGAGGTTTGTGTGGTGCGGAACGCAAACGACTGAAGAAGTTGTTAAAGAGTGGTATGGACTTTTCTGAAGCCCAAGAACGAGCTTACGTCCCTCTAGTTAGTACTCCAAAGAGACAAAAGAAGGATGACCTCGATCGTACCAACAGTAGCGATGAAAAGCCTGCGTCCAAAAAGATTCGCGATAGGAATGTGGGGGTAAATGAGAGACTGGTAAATTTAGACAGGAAAGTTAGTTAAGATTGTTAGTTAGGAGCGACAAGTCGCAGTGTAGTGTACTTTGTAAACCCAAATAATTAAGTGAATGAATAAAATGTGAAGACTTAGTGATTTTTTAAAAAAAGTCTTTGATGACAATCAATATATAAATATAGTTCAGGAAGTAGCATTATTGAAGTTCAGGAATGGCATTATAGAAAAAAATTCCTGTTTATTAACCTACTTTTATAAGCTGAGAAGCAGGCTCTGTTCCAATAGAAACGTAATGCCAGGAAAAATAAGAACACAATAAGAAGAGGAAGCGTAACCTAGTTTCAGCGGTAGCCTCAACATTCAACATGTTGACTGCTAACAAGTTGAAAAACGTAGTTCTACTGCTCAAAATCATGATGGCGTCAAAATCCAAGATGGCCGTCAGATTTTTTCACTCCAAATAATACTTCTATTCTCTACTGGACTCGAAGAAAAAAAACATTGTTTGAAAACTTGTTTCTTTGTTGTACAAAACATGATGAGTGTATCAGATCATCAAATGATGATCTCAGAATTCAAAACGAGTGGTGTGCTAATGGTGAAAAAACTAAATTTTCTGACGAAATTCAAAATGACGGACAAACTTAAAATATCCGCCTAAATTTTTTAAGCTTCAAATGAAAGCTATTTCTTTCCTCCATACGATGCTACTAAGTTTACTATGTGTTTCAAGGGAAATTTGACACATATCACGTGTCATCATCAAAGTGGGATTCTAACCATGTGTTCCGATGGCGGCCTGGTTTCAGTGAGAATTGCTCTAAGCAATCGTTTGAAACGAAACTTAATCTAAATTAATAAAAATGAAATGGTGTTTGTATGTCACGAAATGGCTCACGAACGGGGCAACGGATATGAATGATTCTTCCTCCATTTTGTTCGTCAAGGGTTCCGACGTGTTTGTGTGTATAACAGTTCCTGGAAGTTCACCGGGAAAGTAGGAAAAACGGGACTGAACGGAACTGTCATTTTGTATGGAACAGTTCATAGCGGTTTTCAACAGCCTACTTGATGGCAAGACGAAGTTTGCCGGGCCCACTAGTAGGTTATATTTGTTTTATCTTTTGTAATGCCGAGAAGAAGAATATATTTCAGGCTTTGTTTATTAACGTCAGGAAAATCACTGGCTACGCGTGTAGATCTGAAGTCTTATATTCAAATGAGTACAGGGATAACCTTAGTTCATATATATATATAATAGTTCATATCTCTTAAATCGTGCGTTACTATGAATTGTAATGATAAAGCTTCCGATGATCACGGATTGCACCTAGACTTCTAGTTCAAGAAGATATACGTTGGATGATCACTAAGGACATTAAAAATTCACGGCAAAATTCTTTTAAAATTGCAAAATTCTTTCGCAGGTGACTAAGGCGATTGAACCAAAATTTCCCGGCTTTGCGCGGTCTTATACTTTTGGTCAAATTTCACAGTAAAATGCATGTTTTTGCTGAAAATATATTTTGAATTAGTGAGCTAAGTTATTTTATTTTTTTTAAATTTTTATGTTTATTTTACAGAATAAGATAATAAATTTATTTCCAGAGTGGCAATTTTAAATTTAGAACGAAACAAGCATGCCAGAGGTACCTGTTTCAAGTTAAAACTTAATGATTCAAAAACTGTTGGTGGCACCTTACCTCCAAAATAAATGAATCATTTTCATAACCAAAAAAAAATCATCGATTTTCATATGAATTGTCCAATATAACGATTCGCGGGATTTCCTGAATTTCGTGTCGGAAGCCAAATTTTACGGAAAACGCGGCTTGCGCGGAATCACGAATTTCCATTGTTCCTCATCATTGCGAATAATATGGTTCAAAATGTTCCTGTAGTTCAGTATAAGCTTCAATGTTCTGAATTTACAAAGCATTCGTAAGTATTTGCTTCTTTCTAGCGTTACGTCCCAACTAGAACAGAGCCTGCTTCTTAGCTCAATGTTCTTATGAGCACTTCCTGGGTTATGAACTGAGAGCTTTTATTTTGACAATTGAACTTGTGGCAGGTACGAACAAACTCTATGCTCTGAAGTCGAGGAAATTTCTTTTAATTTTTTTTTGTGATCTTACTAAAAAGCAGCGCGTTTACTGGTACGGCTATCTGGTTCCCATAAGTATGTTCTGAGCAAAAACCGTCCAGCCTAAAATGCACACATATTCTATTCTATTTCAATAGTTTCAACAGCTCGTACAACTTCAAAAAGAGTACAATTTGGTACTCAAAATGGGGAACCACTGTCTCAAATATACAAAGTATGTTGGTAACTATGTGCTCATTCGGTCCATCACCCGTGCAGGCAGGCGCGACACGGAACTAGGAGATACAGCACCTATCTTATCACCAACCTGTTGAGCGGCGTCCATTCAATTAGGAACAACCCATAATTCGGCTGCATGCTTTAAGGTGACACAGTTTGGAATCAACTTCTAAGATTGCACTGAAACTTCAAACGCACAAATCTCGCGAAGAAAGCATCCAACAACAGTGTACTTTTTATTTTGGCTTTGTGCACTATCAGAAAGCTTAAAATAAGAAGATCAGAAACGTTTGCCAACTATTTCTCCAGTTTTGTGCCTTTGAAAACGTGAGTAGGGGCACAAGTCGGCCATTGTGACGGCCATCTTTGGATTCCGAGATGTTTCACCTTAAAACGAGCAGCGATTCCGAAGAGTGATGTGTCAGCGCGTGGATGGCGCTATCGTACCCTATTTACGTTAATGTCTAGGATGTTTACAAATGTTACTTTGTTTGATACTCAGTGGCTCAGCTCCAAGTAGGAAAAGATAGCTCAATGTGTTGGCCAAAGAGTGCCGCCGGGGATCCATGCTAATTTAGTTTCGGGTGGGAAAGCTGCCTTCCTAGAAATATCATCTTTTGCTAAGGATTTCGATGGGTAGGGCGGAAAAGTGGCGGAAAATTCAATGCTCTACCTTTTCTAAGTGGGTAGGTTTGAATAAACGAGTAGCGTGCGTCAGCATCATCTATTGCATGTTTTACCTTATCTTTTTAAATTGATTATAAACATGTAAATGTTCTGATAATAATAGATAAGTTTGAACTGTTATGAAAATATATGCTTAAAGATTCTACGCATCAATTCGTAAATTCGAAAGTGCGTCATCCTACACAGAAAAAAATATTTAATTTTCAATGTGATGTAAACTGAACTCTACTGTAAAAATAAATCAAATTCGTGTGTTGTTACATCATCATGTAAATTTAAATAAATATACATCAAATTTTCAACTAAAAATGGTTGAATACTACGGGATCGTGTAAATTTAAAGTGAATTTGATTGAAAAATAATGGATTGGTTGTTGAAATTTACGTTTATTTCGATGCTCCAAATATGTGCATGAAAATAAACTTAAATTTACAACATATTTTTAGCTGTGTACTTCAATCCTTCTAGCACCTTATACGAGGCACCTCGTCTGCAAATCAAACACTTGAATCCGAACTATCCCGCGTTGCACGATCAGCTTAATTAGTTTCGCAGAAACACCATGCTCAAACTTTATCTGCTTACACCTTATGTTATTCAATAAGACAAATACTTGACAGATAGCTTCCTCCACTAAGTGAGCGTTTATTAAAAATCCAAGGGTGCTAATTACTATCGTTATATTTTGAAAGACAAATGCATATCTAGGGAAAGTGTACCAGTTATGGCTATAGTGGTTTCATATGTGTTTTCTCGAAAATTTTCACATTTTGAATATTTTTGAATGTTTCAACATCAAGATATATTTGTTATCAAACTATTTGAACACACAGAATGATTAAAAATTTGAAGATAATCAAATTTTCCCGTATGGCGAAATAGGGAATCACTATGTCCATAACTGGTCCACCTACCCTATATCAATCACGATCCGGTAGACTGTTGTTGAAAGGTAACCTTCCGACCATCCATCAAAAACCTGGATCTATCGCGACCCCTAAAGAAGACACGGCAATTGCTTGCTTCATCTAGGCACTGATCCGTGCCTTCATCGGCGCCAGACGTATTTTGATATTTTTCAATAGTTGATGGTAATTTAGACAAATGACGAATAAAACAACTGATGCCAGTATTTGTAAACTTGTCTTTTAGTGAGAGAACATTCTCCCCTGCATCCTTCTAGTAAACAGATTTTTCTTGTTACATTTACTCAATTTCACAGACTTTGAGATTAATGAATCTCACTCGATCGTTGCGAAAAAAAAGCTCGAATCGAAGTTCGTCCGTCATACGCGTACCTAATCAGCGATCGCCATCAGCCACACCGAGCGTCAGTGAAAACATCTTCAATTTTCATTTCGAACGTAATCTGACGATTGGCAAAACATCGTCGCCCGGCTGCTGGTTCGTCGGATTATCGCTCTAATTTTCGCTAACGTCGTCCCCTAGCTGGTGATATAATTGCGCTGAACAAACTTGCCCCAACAGGAACATATGTGTACACCAGATGCAGCCGAGGAAAGGTCAAGTTTATTGTGAGCTTCGATGCCCTTCGGGACCGCACACTCGGGGATTCGCTCGGAGGATGTTCGAACTTGTGGCTTTACCATGACTCGACCACTTGTGGTCAGTAAGGTGGCCCATTTTTATGTGGACAAATTCAAACCGCGAAAATCTTAAATTATATCCTCTAAATTTGGTCATATGGACCCCCAAAAGCTACTGTGGAAGTTTGAGCGGAAATCGGTCAAATGAAGTAAAGGGCGAACTAAACTAAATCAAACCAAAATTTTAGGGTAGTTTTATACATATATTTACTTCAAAAATTAAAAGAAAAGTTAATCGATGGAGCCTAGAGTGTAAAATTGAAGGCATTTTCGCTTGATGCCCTCCATCAAAGTCTTTACAGTATCATCCGGTACCAGTTTCTCAGTTTTTTTTTTTATTTTCTTAACATGTCCGTCTCGTCTTTGACTGTCTCCTTGCTCTTCCGAAGTTCCCGCTTCATTATTGCCCAGTACTGCACCACCGGGCGCAGCTCCGGACAGTTTGGCGGATTCATGTCCTTCGGAACAAAATGGACATAATTGGCCTCATACCACTCCTGGACACTTTTAGAATAGCGGCATGATGCCAAATCTGGCCAAAATAGCGGAGCTTCGTCGTGCTGCTGCAAAAACGGCAAAAGGCGCTTCTCGAGGCACTCAGATTTGTAGATCTCGGCTCACTCCTCAGCCCGCAAGAGCAGATGGCCTGCCAAATGAGATATTTGGAGGCGAACTTCGACATTTTCTTCTCCTTAAATTTGTCGTCCACATCAAACTTGCTCTTGCCGGTGAAAAACTCCAACCCCGGAATTTGCTTAAAATAGGCTTTTATATATTTTTCGTCGTCCATCACACAGCAGCCATATTTTGTCAGCATCTTCTCGTAGAGCTTCCGTGCCCGACTTTTAGCCGTCGATTGTTGCCGCTCATCGCGGTTTGGAAAGTTCTGTACCTTGTATATATGTAGTCCAGCTCTTGATGTGGCTCTCTTCTTTGCATTCTGGACGTAGCTCTGCGACATGCCGATCTTTTTGGCCAAATCACGGCTTGAGACATTGTTATTTGTTTTAATCATCCTTTTCACCTTTCCCTCCGTGTTTTTGTTCTCAAGTCCCGGTTTTCTTCCAGCTCCTTTGCCGTAGTCCAACGCCAACTGCTCCTGGAACCGATTCAACACTCTGGAGACGGTTGAATGGTGAATGTTCAACATTTTTCCCAACTGCCGGTGCGACAGGTCAGGAAATTCCAGGTGTTTGGAAAGAATTTGTTCTCTCGATTCGCGAAGGTTCATGGAGGTTTACATATCAATGAGAAAGTGTGTAAAATTTGGTTGATTTTTACCCAATGGTAGAAACGCCCTGTTGAATGTGTCACAATAATTTCGCGTTCGCCCTTTAGTTAACTTTCAAAAATCACATTGAGGGTATTCAAGCCAAATGTAACAAATATATGAAATATCTATATCCACTTATTAAGTCGATAGAGTTGACGCATTCCGCTCAAACCTTCACTTTTTGGGGGTCCAAATGAACAAATTGGAAGACTGAACTTTATAGGGTTTGTAGTTAGATCATTATGTGCCACCCTGATGTCCAGACCGCACAACTGATAAGCTGATTGCAATGGAGATAACCTCCTGTTCACAGCGTAACTATATGTTGCAAGCAAATCTGTGTAACAAAGGAATGGTCCTCGATCCTTTGGAAATTTCCAGAATCTGCACAAAACACAATCGTTAGCCGATGTTTTGTCGCAGTTAACCAAACGGCGGCTCGGTCCTTTACCGGACTCCAAACAGTCTGACATCAGACCATAGCAAATATTTTCTAAACAAATCTCAGATCGAAGGGCAGTTGTACTGGACTTTCAATATCGTTGCAGTCTTTGTAGCTGTTATAGCTAGTTGAGATCCTACCGACCTTAATCAATAATAAAAGGCACGTTTCAAACATTAGATGCTCAATGCTTAGTTTCCAGTTATTGCTGGCGAAGATAGGGACAGAAAGGCTTGGCCAGATTAGAGATTAGCAGGGATCGTACCAGTGAATGAAGCCGCACCACGCAGTTTTGTGGAGTAAACTTTTTTTTGTGGCGATAAGGGTACTGATCGTGGGTACACGTGACTGTATCATCCTTTCGTGCCGCAGAACGTGGAAGGTACGGTTATCTATCGGAAATAGAAATAATCTGAAGAAAGGTTTTATACACGTTGTTTCTTGAACTGTACTACAATAGCGAGCCGGTTATGTTTGTTTGAATATAGCTATTATTAGCTCAGGAAAACAAAGGGAAGTCAACTCAAACTAAAGTTCAAGTCAGTCTGACTATGTGCTTTACACTGCTATTTTTCTCATATAACACGGATTTAGCTAGTACATTTGATTTGCAGGGCTATTCTCTAATCATCTTGCTGCACGCCGCTTAGCGTAAACTATTAAACACCTTCTAAACACGGTCATTCTAATGGACTCGAGTTTCATCTGATATCGATAATCAATGATAGAACTAAGAGACGGCATATATTGAACAGAGCTGAAGTCTTTCTTATAACCTTTTTCCCAAAAATACTCTGTCTACTTTCTGAAGAATCTGAAAATCTTCAAGAAATTCTTTTCAACGAATATCTTTAAATATCACTAGAAGAAGTTCCGTGAAATGTGTTGGATATAGTTTTGAGATAATAGTTCAAGGATAAATTGAAAGCATTTCTGGAGTAACCATAGAAAATATTTTTGGTGAAACTCCTGGAAAAAAAAATATGGAATACTTGGAAAACTTTGTTTGGCAAGTAAAGTGCATGAGCAATCGAAGTTGCACAGAGATTTAATGAATGGGCTTGGGATTAGCTTACCATTCTCAATGTGCACAAATCGAGAGCTCAAACTTTAAGAGTCAAGAATCTTCTGCTTAAGGGGGGTCTGTAGCCTTGAGGTTACGCTTTCGCTTCATAAGCGGAAGGTCATGGGTTCGATTCCCAGCCCCTCCACAAAAAAAACCCGTCCAGCCACCAGAAGACGCCTCACGGAGGACCGTGCTTTGGGGAGCACATCCATCCACCGTCAGTATCAGATGGTGACAAACTGACCCTCTTCGGGGGCAGCTAGCCTCACTAACAGCAGAGCTCTCTCCTACCTGCTCGGTGTGAGAGTAAAAGAGTAGGAGAGAGTGTAGATGTAAATATAGATAAGTTGAAAATAGATCTGTATCGGTTAAGAAGCTACAGATCAACTGTTTCCGGCACAGTAGTGGCCACAAGCACAGAGTGCCTTAAAAAAAAGAATTATCTGCATCTAAACAGTTGTCATTTTAAGAATATTGTGTTAGTGGGATCAGGTACAGATCTGTGAGTCACCTTTATTTGGTGATGCAATCCATGATATATTCACGCCTAACTGGATTCGTGATATTATATGATAAATGAATTGTACGCCGAAGAAGTGTTTATCGTTCGCCCTCTCAAGAGCAAGCGACGCAACCAAAGGATCAAACACTACTCCTTGGTAACAGAGTTTGGATTTTGATCTGAACAAGCCGAATAACCCATTTTCGGAGAGTGTAACAATTCGTGAACCATAACAGTTCGGGGCATAGCGCAATCGAAGAGTACTATGAATGTTAATATTCGCTCTCTCGCATGGTACGTGACGAGAGAGCGTTCAAGAGCTCATAGACGACAACGATATCGAGCCATTCGAGAGATTTATGTTTTGCTCAAGAGCCAGTTCGCGAGAACCGTAGTTGTAATGATGTTCTCCGATCAAGCTGAAATTTGCAGGCATTGTTCTTCTATATAAAATAAAATGTTTTGCAAAATTTTAGATTTTTATATTACGGGGAAGTGGAACAAAATGACCCTCAATGATTTAATGTCACTAAACATGCAAAATCACAAAAACTGATATAACTATAGAATTTGGAAACTGCACGAATTATGTTGGAATTTGGCATGATTACTCTACGTTATATAAACTATAAGATAAGCATGGTATATGAATTTTGAAAGTACTCCAAATCGAGAAAAACATGTTATTCATAAAAATTTTAGTGATTTTTAAATCGAACAAAATTTTGTCCGCAAACATTGAACAGAAAATGGAACATATTCGATTATGTTTCTTGATCAGAATGAGGAATTTCAGCGAATGTAACACGTGGTAACACTCAGCAATCAGTACCAAACAGAAGATGGCGTGTTTTTCTCTATTGTGAATCATTATCATCGATAATAGATAAAAGTGAATGCGGGCGTAATTAAACAGACGTTAAACATTTATTACAGAGTGTTTGAAAAAACAGCTTAAGGTTTTCTTCGAGGAACCCTGCTAGAATTCTTTAGCCTGTTCATGTGGATTTCTTCAAGAATTCATCCATGTTTCCTTCCAGAAATCCAATATTTCATGAAGAACCCGAACTTTTTTTTGTAACAATTTTTCCGGCATTTCATTTATTTTTTTTACTACTGCAGTTCAACTGAATATTTATGAAAAAAATTCTCAAAAAATGGCCAGGCAAAGGAAATCTTCTAAAAATTTCTTAAGAGTCCAGGAGTTAGTTCAGAGATCCTTGTTCAAAAAGGGTGACTTTGAAACTCGAGTTTTATCAGAGGACTGAAAGAATTTCTGTAGAAATCATATAAGCAATCGTTAAAGCTGAAGATAGTTGAAATCTTATATAAATCCTGAAAGACAATTTCAAAAAAATCCCTTGAAATTTCTGGAGAAGTTATTGATTGAATTTTTGAAGACGTTTTGATGGGAAATCTTGGAGAATGTTCTTGGGAAATCTATGGATGGATAATATCTTGTAGGGCTTCCATAAAAAATGTCTCAAAGAATTTTCGGAGGAATTCAGATGATTTCCTAATCAAACGTTGAAGTAATTTCATTTCTGTGGTTCTCCTTGGAAAATTCCAGGTCGAATTCTTGAGGTATCCTAAACAAGGTTCATGGAGAAGTTCTTCGGAAAATTAACGCTAAATAAACCCCTTTAGAAAATTCCGGAGTAATTATCTGAACATTCGGGCAAATACCTGAATAATTGCTGATGGAATTCCAGCAATGGGCATCGTGGCCGTGTGGTTGGTGTTACCAAGCATTGAGTCGCATCGAGTCATGGGGTGTGGGTTCGATTCCTCCGCTTTAGTCCGGAAAACTTTTCGTCATGAATGTGGCACGGGCGTTGCTTGCTGGTCCTTTGACTAGTGTGGCGCTTCCTTCAAAGGGCAAATCGTCCACTGCAAGCATTATCGTGTCGGTGTATTTTTAAGCAAAAGATCATGGGTTCAAACCCAGTCCCTTTCCGTAGGTAGTCTACTTTGTAAATGTATCTCAGTTATGCAATCTGTATCTATCGATACATACAGACATTTCACTTTTCACATCTTTCATTCATTCATCGCTAGAGTGTCCATCCCGAGACAAAAATCCCGGGATTTAAGAAGTTTCGGGATTTTTACCATTTCCCAAGATACATGTTCTTACGACCCGAGAATCTCAGGATTCCAGAAATGAACGTAAAATTTCATGAAACTACTAAATTTCAATGCAAAACAATGACGTGTTTCTCAGACTCGAATTTAATTTTGATTTACACTGAGGCAAAACTACTTAACATTTTCAGAAGGAATAATTATGATTTGGCGCCACAATGATTATTGTTGAAACATGTAAGATTGACTTCTGATTTTTTGTGGGAAATTTGATTACTAAATTTCATAGGTCATTCCATGATTCTATGATTTCAAACCAACATAATGAAAATCTCACCACTTTATTGGATGATGTTTGTAAAAGTTTTCCATTAATTTCAGGCAAGTACAAAATCAGACATGTTTTGAGAACATGTGATTAGACCTGACTGAACTTGTAACCATTATCGAGCAGTTGTTCTAGCGATTGGTACATTATTTCAAAACATGCTTCTCAAATAATTCACAGATCGTACTTATGAAACATAACATTTCATTTTCGAAATAATCAATTGTTCAATGAAATCATAATTATACTGCTTCATATGTCAAGGTACAGGAAAAACTTAAGTATTTTTGCCTCAGATGGGATGAGACAAAGGCAGACAGTTCGTGGCCTGGATGAAGAATGGGATGAGGAAGTTGTGGGTTCGAATCATGGAGAAGAAATATTCAGTCTTCTCCAACAGCCCACGGCGATCGTCTTAAAGTAAAATCACCAGACGGAAATCTTAATATCAATTATGAGGAATCATACTACATGGCAAGCTCCTGCACTGGAGGTGACTCTGAATACATACATACGCTAAGAATGATTTAACATAAGCGGTTTTAATAGTAAAAATGTGCGAATATGGAAAAAAAACTTTGAATTTGAAAACAATAAATATGGATGAAAAGCAGCCGCCGTTTTTAACGTATGTTTTTACATTCAATTGACATTGCATGTCATTATTCCAAAACAAAATTATTATGTTATTGGGAGGTTATATATAAAACAATATAAGAAAAAGTATCCTCCTCAATCCTAGTGAGAGAAATCATCTCTGGGTTTCTTACTTCGCTCAAAAATAATATGTTTTGAACCTAAGAGAAAGTTTAAGTTAAATTTCAAAGGAAAAGTTAAGAAAAAATATCTTTTATACTGTCAACCAGTTCATAAACAATAAATATGTCATGATGTGTATATAATTTTGATGAATTATGCATTAGACTGATGCAAATTTTGAAGTTTTTGCTCCCCTATGCTTAAATGGTGTCAATGTTAAATAATGAAAATCATTCTCCCAAAATTTGAAGTGATTTCAAAGAAATTTGGTTGTGCACATGCCATTTGAAGTTCAAATGAAAATAACTATGAAAAATTCAAGCCTTTTGTGTTCAGTCCTATTCTGCAGTTATACGCATAATTGTCCCATGTTACTTTTTGTGCATTTTGAATGTTTATCATCAGACAGTTTATTTTTACGTATAGTTTTAGAAAACACTTACCAAAAATTAACTTTGTTCGGAAACTCAATGAAAAGCAAGCCAAGTCAATTTGTCCCATTGTTGTATTTCCACGCATAACTGTCTCACTACTGTATTTCTACGCATAACTGTCACACTATACAATTCACAGCAATGACCTCGAACATAATATTCAGTACGCAATTTTTAATTGGCTGTTGTTCAGGAGAATCGTTTTGAATATCTTCTTAAGTTGGCTTTACATCCATAACTGTCCATAATAATACTATATGGAAAATCCGAAGACCACATTTTGATGGAACATAAGGATAATTTGTTATTACAGCCGACTCTCCACATCTCGATGTTCTACATCTCGATATCTCTCTCTATGGCGATGATTTTGTCGATCTCTTCATTCTACATACATTTTCACTCTCCATAACTCGATATCCTCCCTATCTCGATATTTCCCTATTTCGATATGATTTTCGATCCTGATTTTCTCTCCGTATGTCAAAATGCCTATTATCAAAGGTTACTAGACTAGATTTTAGGAGTTCAAAATAATTTCCAAAGGCAAGATGACGTCTCTTTGTTTTTAATTTTCCTAATAACGGAGCGATTTTCAATCTAGTATTCATCAAAAGTTTGTTCTGTATCTCGATTAGAGTTTCCATCTCGGGACAAAAATTCCCGGGATTTGAGGAATTACGGGATTCGTCGCGGGAATCCCAGGATTCCCGAAATAAGCGTAAGTGTTGATGAAAACCACTCAGTTTTAATGAAAAATAATGACATTTTCCCCAAACTCATGTTTTATTTTATAAAATGAAAGGCCCATAAATGGAAGTTTAAATTGAATATTAAAATCACAACAAGCCAAAATCACCAAAAGAATCAAAAATATTGTTATTTAAAAAAAAAGATACCGGCACTGCCATCAATACTTCAAAAGGACGATTTGCCATTTGAAGGAAGCATTACTCTAGACAACGGACAAGTTTGCAGCGTCCAGTGACACAGTCGAAACTGAGGGCACCCCTCGAACATTTTGGTCATTCAATTTGAACACAGTTTTTTTCCACCAGTGCTAACCGTTGTTTGTTTGCTTGTATCACAGGGAACCATTTTCAAGGTACACACTTAAAATGCTTCACACTAAGCTTCTGCAATTTGATGAGGGCAATAAGTCTAATGAACCAGCTGAAACAAATAGTTTCTGATCGTATGTTAGTAAAAACATATTTCACAAAGATTCTGAAAATATTACGCATCAATAAGATGAAGTAAAACGTTTCTTCAACAGTTGATTGTTTCTGTGTCACATAAAATGTATAACATTTTTTTTGCGTGACGAAATAATGACCGCACACTTCTAGACATTCTCGGATCATTTTGATGAAAATTTGAGCTTGACAGCAGTCTGGCTGCTTGTTGAAATCCAGTTCGCACCCCCTAGAGTCGAAATACATTCATCGCGAAAAGTTTTCTGGACTGAAATGAAAATCGAACCCACACTCTTTGAATCAATGAGGCTAAATGCTACCGAAGCCCACATTCATTTATCTAGTTGCCAATGTTATTTTCGTTCTTTTTGAACAAAGTCGTTTTGATATACCTAAACTAAGATAACTAATATGAAAGTACACCTTCACATGTGTCAATAATATTCTGTAATCAACTTTTAGCATGATCTACTACAATACCCCAATGATCTTATTTTTTTTCTTTTGTTCTTCAAACTTGATGACTTTTCGATTGTCTGAAGAAAATTGTTTAATGTCATGACTCACATGTTCACCATATTTTCATTATTATTATAGAAAATTTAAAGAAATCACCAGCACAGCCGTTAATAGTCTAAATTATCTTTTATTTTCGTTTTTAATTACTTCATCAGAATAAAAATGTCAGAATTAAATAAAATACATTGTAATTAACTCTTCTTTTGGAAAATTTATTCTTTTACTCTTTTTATGTAATTTTGAAAATATTGTATTGATGAAATTTTACATTCATTCAAAAAAAAAAATCTGTTTTTATTGAAAACTAGTGGTCCCGGCAAACTTCGTCTTGCCATCAAGTAGGCTGTTGAAAAACGCTACGGTTCGTCCCATGCAAAATGACAGTTTCATTCACTCTCGTTTTTCCGACTTTCCCGGTGAATATCGTAGGACTGATATACACATAGACACGTCGGAACCCGTGACAAACAAAACGGAAAAAGAATCATTCAGATCCGCTGACCCGTTCGTAAGTCATTTCGTGACATACAAACACCGTTCCATTTTTATTTATATAGATATGAATAATCCCGGGATTTCCCGGGACAAGCATAAGTTTTTGTCCCGAATCCCGGGACAAGCAAAACGGCCGGGAAATGGACACTCTAGTCTCGATCTTTTCCCATCTCGATGGTCCTTTCGATATCGAGTAATGGAGAGTCAAATGTATTAATAACAAACTCTATATAATGCTGAGATGATCATTCAATTACTTTCAAAGCTCGTTTCAAAGCAACACTGCTTTTTTGCTGTGGAACATAGTAGCCTGGATTACTTTGATCTATTCTTCCCGCCAGGAGCACTACTGTTGCCTGCCGAGCAGTTGGCTAACCCCTCTAGCGGACTTTGCGGCAAGTGTGCCAGCCCTGCTTTTTATAAAAACTACAATATATATTTTCTCTTTGAGCTTAACAATATGTTCCCTTATAGTTCACAATACAATGATCAAAATATGATGAAAATTGCTCTATTTTTCACGTATTTACATCGACTTGAGCAAAGACAATCAAATTTGAGTGGATTTTTATAAGATTTCGTTGTTCCTAAATAGCATGGTGAAAGACAAACTATTAACAGATTTGTATAACGTACTGTACATCGTAAAACTGTTCAAATGTGTAACTTATTGTGGCATTTGAACTAAAAAAGTATTAAGTTTTACACACGAAATCCAGTTTGGTTCAAATGTATACTTATTGGGGCAAGTGTGCCACCTATTTGGTAAACAAAAATTATTGGAGTGAAATACATAAAAATGTAAACACCATCAACAAAATCATAAAAATAAACTAAAATGAGGCACCAGTAGTAGTTTCTGAAGTATAGTAGGGGAATAACTGACATTTTTGCCCCCCAAAGCGATTTTTTCTCAAAATGTTCAATAATAACATGTTTTTTGGCTTATTATGTACCGTTTTTCATATCTACATAATTATTTTACCGTTATTTAGTGCTGATCTACACACTAAACTCTTACGGTGAATATAAGGGTAATACATATATTATAATGAATGGAAACAAAAATAACCATTTTAGTAATTCGAATTGAGTAATAGGGAGTTACGCATGTTTTGAACCTTGTTATAAAGCCTCCCCTTATTACGGTAAACTTAAAATTATTTTTTAAATTATCGATTAGCGTCTGCTTTGTAAGTAATATTAATAGGAAATAAAGAAAATTTCATTACAAGTAGAATTACATGCGATGTTCATTCGGTGGCCGTCTTGTCCCATATGGGTGCAACACTTGCCCCATAGTGTCGAAAAATAGGTTACTTTGGATGATATTTGAGAAGCTCCAAAACTAACACTTTTTTAAATTATTTTCTTTTTAAATGGCACAGTGGTTATAAAAAGATGTGAAACTAACCTCAGTAGGCTAAATTGGTGGATTTTATAAGCTTTAGGCAAAGTTAAAGAACAATTTGCTTAAGGTGGCACACTTGCCCCAAATTCCGCTACCAGCAGCTTAATTTTTTACCACCAAAAAAATATTCAAATCGCGATAACTTTTTTGTTTCTTCATATTTTTGCACCATTTTTTCACAAGATCTAAAAAACCCTTCTAGTTTAAGAAGCCGTGTCGATACTAATCATTGGTGATCTGGTTTTGAAGATATTCCGATCTTCCTTGGGGGACCGACAATTTACATATACAATATTTTTGGCGGCCATTTTGTTTTTGGTCAATTTATCAAAAAATAAAAAGTGTACCGTAAAATGGGGTGTTAAGGACTCGTGGGGTTTTAAGGGATCGAACTTCTCAATCAAGTTCGACAAATCACAGAAACCTCGGAAATCGATATATAAGTCATCTAAAATGCTCGATTTGTTCAGAGGATTGTGAACTGCATTATGTAATAGGAGCTGTCTATTAATATGGAGTATTGTGGTTTCTAGAATTTGAAAACCATTCAAAACATTTTTGTTCGAATTTTATGGGCAAAATACATTTATCTACAAAACCATGAAATATATTTGAGAAAAATTCGCGAGTAAGATAGAAGATAAGGAAATTTAATTGTCATCATAGTACAGACAACTTCATTAAATTATGTCTGGGTTTCAATTTTCAGAAACTTTTATGAAAAAAGTCTCGTTTTGAAAATAGGTGGAGTGTTAAGGAATTATCTATTCTAAGTTTTCTAGGTAACTAAACTCATTAAACTTATGCCGTAATATATTTCAAAATAGTTTTGAGTTGTTCCGTCAAGTTGAACTGCAATGTTAAGTTAAGGGATCTATTTAGTAAGTCACTAAATATCTCAAAAAATGACTTATTTCAAAATTTGTAAAATTGGTAGGAAAATCTAAATAAAAACTGATTAATGTGAATATGTTTTTTTTTTATGATAATATTTTCATAAGTTGTTCCATCACATTGGAGAAAAATTTGCATATAGGAATGATTATCTTATTTGAAATGGTTTTGGAGCTATTAATTCTTTTAAGTTTTGAGATTTAGTGGCGTAATTTCGGTCCATGGGTTACATTAACAAACAATCTTTTTGATTGAAGCCGACGTTTCGAGCATTTATTTGCTCATCTTCAGGGCAAACTACAACTTACAAAAATATATACTATTTGTCTGGTCAAGTTCGAAACATTAATTAATACTACTTACATCATTGATTTGTTTTTCAATCAAGTGGGTTTGGACAAACATTGATTGAACGGCTAACAACATTACACTGCAATTAAAAATAAATTTCGGACATAATAACTTAACTCACATAATTTTAATTTGAACGGAGCACAAGCTTACACAGCTTTCACCCGAGCACATCTAAACAGGTTTGACCAAAATTACGCCACTAAATCTCAAAATCAGTCTAGACGGTCGATATTCCATCATTTTTTTTAAATATCACCTAGGTCCTAGATAAACAATTATAGTATAAGGTCTTTTGCGAGCTTTTTTTGGAAAATATATAGTGTGCGGTGTAGTGTGAGCGATTCCGCTCTGTATTGGAAACTTTTCGTTAGGATTTTTCCCGATCATGGCACTGGGTGTTACATGCAAATCCGTTATTTGGTGTGATGCTTTATTTAAAAGGCAAATTGGACACTAACCCTATTCACACTTAAAGCTTGTTGAAATTATCCATCTTTTGACAAGTCATGACAAGATTGCTCTGCACTGTTCTAGAATACGAATACTGCATATAAGTATAAAATCTTTTCAAGACAATTGTGCGATGCACTGATAGCTTGCTTGAAAATAGAATCAATAGGTATGAGAGATTTAGCAGTTAAAATAAAATGATTAGCGTTTTCAGGAGTTCCAACTTAAATTATATTGAAGAAATATCATCTTTAGATTTAACAAGACCTTTGGAGTGGAGGGGAAACATCAACGATGTTGACCAAAATAATATTTTTTTTTTGCTGTTGACAAAATATAGTTTTATATACAAAGTTCAAATTCCTTAACACCCCATTTTGCATTTTCGTCAAAAATCACACATTTTTATGATTACCTCAGAAATCTGCCATAGGATCGTCTTCATTGTAATTGGCTTTTGATATACACGCCGGGAGAATGGTAGGACTATATTTTGTTCAATTATTGGCATACTAGAAGTTGCTCAAATTTTAAGTGGAATTTTTTTTTCATCCCTTAACACCCCATTTTACGGTACTATACAATACCAGGTAATGAGGAGCTACTCTGAAAAAATCTTACCAATCGGTTCAGAATTCTTGGAGAAATCTGAAAATTATGATATGAGGTTTTTTAGAGTTTTCAAAATCTTTATTTGTCCAGGGTGGTACCAGAAACATAAATGCTCGTTACTCAAAGACGGCTGCACCAAACTGCTTCATTTTTTCACAGCATACTCGCTATGTCATTTTGAGGAGTGAATATCCGAATACGATAAAAATTCTGTAGCCTGAGACATTTACGTAGGTTATAACTACACGTCGGTCCCCCAAGGAATTTTCGAATATCTCCGGATCCAGATGACCAATTACCGATATCAACACATATTCGAAAACTAGAAGAGGTTTTTAATAATTTGTGAAAGAATGGTGCAAAAATATCGAGAAACAAAAAAGTTATCGCGATTTGAATATTTTTTGGCGGTAAAAAATGAAGCTGCCGGTAGAGGGGTTAAGCATGCAAAATGCAAACCCAGTTTAATAGTGAATAGCAATTTATCATGATGTCCAATCAAAATGTGGTCTTCGGCAAAGTTGTAGCGGAAAGTATTTCGCATGAGAAGAATTGATTCACTTTTCACTTTAAATTGTTTAAACATAGGGGAGCCGGAGAATCGGAGAATAATCGAGTGTCCGTCCATTTCGCCCATTCTGTTGACTATTTCCTAATCCTCCTACATCACTGAAATTGTAAAGCGTTGAACTTCTTTCGGAGTTTACAAATCTATCGTTTAGTAGCTGCTCATCATGAATTTTTCATAGCTGATTACCACAAAAATGCATTTAAAATGTTAAACGTAAGCACGAAGGAAAAACCATTTTACCACGAAAGCATAATTTGCGTAATTTGCTTGGCAATGAATTTAGGATTAACACAAGCTCACTTCCCACGAGCTGAGCTGAGCGGAAAAAGGTTTTTTTCCTGACTGCTGTCGCCCGCTTTGAATCCGACAACCGAAAACTCATTCGCGAGTCAAATCACTCTGAAGGACTCCGAACGGTAAGACGTCATTGTATTCTGCCACCATCGTCTCGTGGGTGACCCACTTTTTTCCCCTCACACGGAACCAAACCACAGAGCAGACAAGTCTTGGGCGGGGCAATCTTTCTTATGTCGTGGATCATTTCCGTTTTGTTCATACATATAGCTACTTGTTATCAGGCTTGCAGATTAATTCATGTTGCTGTGCCCAAGCTGTTAACCTTTCTTTGGGCGGATTTGTCTGAATTGATGCAGACATTGTTGGATTAAGGAACGCGCATTCGCTTTTCGTCGATCATAAGTACACTGAAACCTTCATTTACGTAAATTACATTCGTAAAAATATTTTATAATATAGTGAAGGTTCTCGTATCTACAGGGGCGCAGATAGCCGTAGCGGTAAACGCGCAGCTATTCAGCAAGACCAAGCTGAGGGTCGTGGGTTCGAATCCCACCGGTCGAGGATCTTTTAGTATTGGAAATTTTCTCGATTTCCAGGGTATAGAGTATCTTCGTACCTGCCACACGATATGCAAAAATGGTCACTGGCATAGTAAGCTCTCAGTTAATAACTGTGGAAGTGCTCATAAGAAGCTGAGAGCAGGCTCTGTCCCAGTTGGTACGTAACGCCAGAAAGAAGAAGAAGATCTACAGGCGTTACCAAAGATCCCTGGGACGTTTTATAATAAGGTTCATACTCGAACAGGCTTAAACACAGATATTCTATCAAGTTCTGAAACCAACGGCTGACTTAAGTTATCCAAGAATCAACAAAAGTAACCAGTTAACCATTGGAAATAAATAAATAAGGTTAACATTCATGTGGGCTCATACAATTATTTTAAACCAAGTTTAATATTTTCAAAATGATTTTGAAGCTTTTACCCTGGTATAGTACTAATGAGTTACAAGGAATTTCCAATGTTAAAACATTGAAACAAATGTCGAATTTTAGGTAAAGATCGTTGCAATCTTTTATTTCCATGATTATTGCGTTGTATATTTAGGTTAAATTAGGTAAAAGCGTTTTTTTCTCTTATAAGCAGGTGCAATCAACTCACCTGACAAAATTCTGGACTGCTTCGGCAAATGAAATGTAATATGTTGTTAACAAAATGCTAATAGAACATTAATTTAGTTTTACCAAATTGTCTAACACACAACATCTTAATATGAATACCTTAATAGAAATGAATGTAATGTTTGAAATGAATAAATTAATATGAAAAAAGGGAAGTTCTTTTTTTTTAATTCTTCAAATGAATTGTACACGTCAAAATTCCGCAAACGTCAACCTGATCTGTTCAACAGTACATACTAGTAAAATCCTGTTCCCAGCCGACCGCGTTGTCTTATCGCGTGGGTCAAACGGGAAAGACAAGCGTACGGGTCAAAGTGTTAAAAACTACTCCACCTAATTGATTTCTCTCTGCAACGGATGTTCAAACTCTTGAATGACTTTTTAGAGCGAATCCTGCGGGCTTGGGAAGGTGCAGCGTCTAAGTGTCCTTCAACTTGCCTGTCTCACTGATAATGCTAATCAGCGAAAGGTGTCAATGCTCTCATTTCCCGACAAATCGTGCTTCAGCAATGTGAAACATTGTACGAGGAGGCGTGTCGATTGCCATTTCATCGCATCGATTCATGTCTTCATCGCAAGTAGAAGAAGATTACTAAATGAATGATTCTCACCGCAGCTTTCGACGATCACCCAAACTGCCACAGGTCGCAATTTCGTAGAATGTAGAATCATAATGATGTGGTCATAAATTTTCGTCCAGCCATAGTTGGTTTGATAAGAAGTACTAATTAAATTGCGCCGTAAAATGTACTTGCGAAAAGTGGAACTGACTTATCAATTCCGTGGAAAGTTCTTTTACTTCCAATATGAATGTTGCATCACAATAGGGTCCTAAAGCCCTGTCTCAATTTTAGTACCAAACGCTTAAGTTTAGGGCAGAAACATATGTTTACTCAATTTTTAATTGATTTTCATTGGTTTAAGTACAAAAAACATTTTTTTATGATTTTGTCACACCTTTTGGTTTAAACTCAAATGTTGGGTATATTTTGTTTTCCGTGTCCCTTCCGAAATGTCAGATAGGAACAACCCCAGTGTTCAAACTATATGCCCTGTTGCATTTTTGTCGAAAAAGTGAATGTCAAACAAGATCACAAGTGTCAAGGTTCATATTCGAAACCATTTTTAAAATTGAAGTTTAAAAATGTTATAGCCGTTATTTGAGCTGGAAAACTTGCTAAAGTAGTTGCAAGAACATGCTCTTTCGTATTATTAAATAAAAACAAGAATTCATTAAACATTTTAGGACCCAATTTGGGCACATTTTGCGGCTAAATTAAGCATCGATTCCAATGGTCATGCTTGAATCATACGATCAGCTTGCTTCCATCCAAGTAAGGCAATATGGTTCGATGAGGGAATTTTGTTCCCTTTCGCTACCCGATTCGCCCTGCCTCGATTCCACTACATTGACCTAACTATGTACTGGGAAAAGGTTATCGCCACATACAGGAGGCACATCAATCTAGCAGAAGAGCAACATAATGCTGTGGCATAATGCATGGCAGGTTGATGCTGGTGCAATCGGAGCAGGATATTGCGAAATTTTTAGGTTGGTGATCTTGTTCGAACATGACATAGCATGGCTGGAAACATTCGGAATTATGGTAACTATGCACTGAAGCATTATTTGTTTTTTGTCTTAAATAAACACGTGCGACAACCGGTGTCTGCAATTATGAGTCCTTCGATTCAGTTTGATCAAATTATGGTGCATTTTTAAGGAATTGGTTGCATGTTACCAAAGAACTAAGATTTTGGAATAGTCTTCGTTTGTTTAATACCTAAATTTCACCAGATTACTTTTTATTTCTCGATGCATTGATTAGATTAGGCCGAAAGAAAGTACCATCAGTGCACCAGATTCCGCTCATTTAAGGGAAGTTATGTGTTCAAATGTTTATAATAAAATAACTATTGGGTCGATCGAAACTATTTTTATAACACAATGTAACTCCAAGTAAAGGTTATCAGCGGCAAAATAAAAAGAATTTGAAAAACTCAAAATCACAATTTATTTCATTTGGTAGTGAAAACATGTTTTTTGACCATAATTATAAGCATTTTTCACACCATGCGTGTGTTGTTTACTTTTTTGGCAGTTTTCTCCTCTCTTCTCTCGCTTCTCACGGACGGAGAAAGTTGCCATCAGTATGCATTTGAATTCTTCAGTCAATTGTACTGTATAATATCTAATATTCATTTTTGCTGTTAAAATGCGTCGTACGTTGTGTTTCTCACACATAAAAATGTTTTGCAACACTTATGACATTGTACACCTTTTAAGTGTTATGAAATTGAAAAATCCGTGGTTGTAGCAAGTGAATGAATATCCACACAATTTTAATTTTAAATATAAAAACTGACATCACTTCCAAGTAGTGAGAGTTACGCATCCGATTCATAAACAATGTTGGCTCAGTGAATTTGCGTTCCGGTGTTGTTTTTCGAGTACAAATCGATGTCTTCTTCTTTCTGGCGTTACGTCCCAACTGGGACAAAGCCTGCTTCTCAGATTAGTGTTCTTATGAGCACTTCCACAGTTATTAACCCGTTAAAGCCCATGGTATCTCACAATTGGAATTCAGCTCCGTTTTTGTTATTCATAGTCGTATTCCCATAAATTAAACCTTATTTCACCAAAAAATTTGAAGTCTATGGTGGAGATCAAAAAAAAATCTTGAAAGTGTTTCGTTTATATCTAGCTGTTCTATAAGTTTATTTTCGAGATTTATCAAATATTTGTTTATGCTCTTCGACCCATTACAATGTAACCAAATTGAAAAAACTGCATGTGAGGGGTAATTCATGAATAACGTCACGCGCAGAAGAGGAAGGAGGGGGTTACAAGGAAACGTGACTACCCATATAAAATTGGAATCCATACAAAAAGTGTTATACAGAGGAAAATTGAGGAGGATGAATATGGCAAAACTTTGCGTGACGTAATTTATGGACGTACCCTGATAAAGAAATTGCAACACAAAGAATAAAAATTTCAGAGGCGAAAGATGCATGCCAGAACTAAATCATTTAGTGACTTCAATTCGATTTCCTGCTCTACCACGTAAGTAAGATACAGACATACATACATTTCCATGTACAATTATGCACACTTACACCATTTATACCAAAAATGAAGTCTTACGGCAAATATTTTGATTATAAAAAACCTACAGATTTTTCAGAATAGTCTTCAAAAAGATTCTATAAAACTTGCCAGCTGATAATTAAAACATAACTATCAAAATGTTTGTTCTGGGCCAAGTTATTAGTATACAATATGGCTCGGATCTGACAGCGATCGAAATATATATTTGGCAATATCAGAATTTCGTTAGTGCTAATCAAAAGTTAGTACTTCAGTCCAATGACAGTCAAATATTGGACTCCAACTATTACATGCTTTACAGACGTGAATAATTTGAATCCAACATTATTCGTCTGTAACGTTGAAGTTACTGCATCACTGATGATTATCCGCCAATAGAATCGAGTCCACGCGGTCCAAGATTTTTGACACTAGAGCGGGCCAGAATACCTAGGGAGCATACGGAAGCGTGCCCTCTCAAATGTCACAAGTCTTGGACCGAGTAAGTTCAGCAAGGAAGGCTTTTTACTGCTACCTCAACGCGTCGCTGATTCTAAAAAGTTAACAGCCATACAAAATTACGACCAAATAATGGTGAAGGCATAATCGATTTTCTCGAAAACATTCATTTTGGGAATTTAGTAGAATTTTCGGATTGAATTGGCAACAACGCACTGCAGTAGGGCGTTGTAAATAATTGCTTGCAAACAATATCTTTCAAGCGCATTTATTACCTGTAATTTTGCGAATATTTTTTTTTATTTTTCCACGTTGAGCCATAAAACTGGTTCTGGACTTAGGTTGGCGGCTATTCAATTTTACTCTCATTTGACAGCCACCCTTCACCCTTGGAGTTCAGTTCATGGATGGATAAGCCAATTTGTCGTTTTTTTTTCGTTCTTTACTCCCTTCAAAAGATCAAAAGATCTAAATGGTGTCAAGGTTAATCCATAAATTTAAGGAGCATTGCATCCGAAATAAGCGATTGTTGCTCGAATCGATAGTAGGTATCCATTGTTTTGATCTGGGCAGACCAATTTCTTATTGGTTGTTTCCTTGATGTTTCGCATATAAAAGCAATTCCCAGCTAATATGCTTTTTTTTTGGGAAAATATATCCTTTAGTTGATCATTTTCGAAGATACCAAATTTTTCATCACTGGACTTCAATATAGGCGAATAAAATATTTGCCGACTAGCGCCATCATGTGAATGGCTTCCGAGCTAAGAAAGTTTTAGGCGAATAGTTTTCTTTGGATTTAATCAGTGGACTGATATATGAGCGAATGAAATGTGTGCCCAGTAGTGCCATTTAGGCGATTTCCGAAGTAATAAGTTTCCAGGCGAATAGGCCTCATTTAGTTCTTCAAGTTTGTCAAAAACTCTAACTTTGTATCCAATCACTGGATTGAGATATAAACACATAATATGTTTGACTACTAGCGCAACCTTGAAAGAGTTTTCCAAACTACTCTGTTTCTGAATAGATCCTATTTAGTTGAACACTTTTGTCGAAGACACCAATTTCAAATCTCATCGCTAGACTGATATAAAATAAAATAAAATATTTGACGACTAGCGCCACTTTGTGAGTGTTTTCCCAACTAACATGGTTTTAGGAATAGGATTCATTTAGTTGTTCAACATTGTCCAACACACAAACTTTGTATCTAATCACTTGACTGAGATATTAGCAAATAAAATCTTTGCCCACTAGCGCCATCTTGTGAGTGTTATAAGGTTTTATGTGACTAAGAATCATTTAGTTGTACAACATTGTCGAAGACATTTGCCCACTAATGCCATCAAGTGAATGTTTTCCGAACTAATGAGTTTTCGGGCGAATAGATCTCATTCAGTTAAACACTTTTGTCGAAGACACCATTCAACTTTGATCACTGAACTGAGATGTAAACAATCAAAATGTTCGACCATTAGCGCCATCTTGGGAGTGTTTTCCGAGTAAAAAAGTTTTTAGGCGAATAGTTCTCATTTAGTTGATCAACTAACTGGACTAAGATATAAAAAATAAAGTTTTGGCTCACTAGCGCCATCTTGGGCAGTGTTGCATTTGAACGCGTTCAGTTTGCGTTCCAGTACAAACTTTTGAACGAGGGATCAAGTAGGCTTGAACAAAGCAGTTCAAAAATTTGAACCCGTGGGAGCTGAAAATTGAACGCGAAATGAAAACTGCCGTCATGGCAGTTACAGAACATACTTCAATGCGAAAGTTTTGCAAAGAAGTTAGAAAACTTTTAGGGCTCTATATATTTTAAATGGTTTTAATTCAATATGCTCTGGTGTAGTTTTTTTTCGGTTTTCAACTTCATTGTGTATTTTGGAGAGAACGGGACGTGCATGTGCAGGTGCAGAATGTTGCACGAGAGTTCAATGCTTACTAGGTTCTCGTGCAAAAGTAGAACACGTTCAGTTCACTTTTAGCTCGCGTTCGGTTCAAAATGCATAACTGATCTTGGGAGTGTTTTCCGAATTTATAAGGTTCTATGCGAATAGGTATTATTTAGTTGGTCAACTTTGTCGAAGACACAATTTTTGTATCTCATAACTGGATATAAGCAAATAAAGTTTTGACTCACTAGCGCCATCTTGGGAGTGTTTTCCGAGCAAATAATTTTTTAGGCGAATATTTCTCATTTAGTTGATCAACTTTATCGAAGACACCATTTTTGTATCTCATAACTGGACTAAGATATAAGCAAATAAAATGTTGGCTCCCTAGCGCCATATTGGGAGAGTTTTTCGAATTTATAAGGTTCTATGCGAATAGGTATTATTTAGTTGTTCAACTTTGTCGAAGACACTAATTTTGTAACTCATCGCTGGACTGAGATATAAACGAAGCAAATATTTGTACGCTGGAAAGTTGTTTCATACGTTGTTTATATATGCGACATTTGTTGGCGTCTGTGCGCCACCTGGTGAGTTAATTCTGAATTATAATAGTTACCAAGTGGAAGTCAGCAGTCCTGTGATCAACTTTGCAGAAGATAGTTTTCTCCTAAACCACTTTATTTTCAAGATATTTGCACTACAAGTACTGTCCTATTTATAGGACCCTGGGCGTTCGGGGCTTCTGTCCTATTTTTAGGACGCTAGGCGGATATGGGTTAATATATTATTTATAACTCTTAGATATCTTATAAGTTATAATTATTCAGCTCGCTGAAATATACATATTCATTTGTTCATCTATCTATATAAATAAAAATAAAGTGGTGTTTGTATGTCATGAAATGACTTGAGATCGGGTCAACGGATTGACGCAAGTTTTTCACCGTTAAGCGAAGTATGCACTTCAACAGAAAAGTAATCGCCTATCTCAATGCGTGGGAAATTCCTTGCAAGAAATGCTCAAGAAAAGCATTTTTCTTTGATCGCAGTACGCAGTTGAAAAGAAATGTCATTTCAAATGGAGCTCACTGTAGGAAATTTCTTGACCATTTCTTGAGCAGAAATTTTTACTTTTCTTGAGCGGAACAGCATACTTAGCTTTACACTCCACAAGGGATGCGACGTGTTTGTGCGAGGAAATAGTTCGGGAAAGTCTATGGAATAATTGGGAAAACGGAAAAAGGCTAAGGTTCATTTTGTATGGAGGAATTCTTGACGTTTTCCAACAGCCTACTTGATGGCAAGACAAAGTTTGCCGGGACCACTAGTCAATTAATAATTCTTAAATCGAGCGCATTCAAAGAAAATAATTCTAGTGAAATATTGAGCGTTATTTCCACAACTCGTTTGGGATAGTTCTTATGTTCAGAAAGTCTGAAATGTACTTGGCAAATTGGCAAATTTAATTGTACTGACTAACTTATAATCGACTCACTTATTACATTGACCCATACTCGATCGGGCCAAGCACGAAATCACTCTCGCAGCTTGTGCCCGTGGGTTTGCATGTATGTGTGGCCTGTGCATGTTCTTTCCACAATGAATGTGACTATTTCATCAGACGAAAGCGCTAGAAAAAAAAGCCGGTCATCGATCCTTCTGGGCTGAAGACTTGGAAGTAAAGCGCTATAATCGGTAGAGCGAGAGTATACAACCGATTGGTAGCAAAAACTTTCGACACTGCTGCTGCTTTGGTGGAGGCTTTTTTTGTTTTGGAATCTTCAGTTCCGAAACATTTAAATTTTGGGAATCATGTTAAAACTGCTGAAATGACTGTGCTCATCACTTGTTATTTAAACTTCTAAATTGTCCATGTTCACTAGCAGAGTTAGGGTTACTAAGAGCAAATGCTCTTACTGAAAAGAGTACATTTTTTCAACTCTGTTAAAGAGTACTTAAGAGTACACTTAGCCTACCTTGAAAAATTTTAAATGTACTACTAATTAATAATTTCGACGTTTTTTTTCGCAAAAACAAAAGTCTGGTTCTTAAGGCCCAAACGCAATGAAAGCGAAACCGGTTCGCCAGCATGAAACACACCGTCCTGAACGAACGAAAGTGAACCAAATCTGAGTCGACAGACATGCTATAGTTCATGCTGGCGAACCGGTTCCGCTTTCCGTTGCCGTTCCGCTATCATTGTGTTTGGGCCTTTAATCACAGCCACTTTTCCTACATATAAATTAAAATTAAGTTTTTGAGGGAGACACTATTCTCAAGTTTTTATCAAATATTTTACGAAATTTAACTCTTATTTGTCTCATGCCATACTCTCTTACTACATTGAACATTGACTCTAAGTGAATCGATTTTTTCTATCAATTTTTTTATTATGTTTACTATACCAAAAGTCGTTCGATTGTTTTTAAATAATATTGTCTTTCAAATGAGATTTGTGAAAAAATTCTTAAGAAAATGTAGAACAATTTGAGTATGTGAAGGAACCAGAAGAAATAAGAAGAGTGAAATGTGTAAAAAGAACCTCAAGCATTGTTTTCGATTTAAGTTTTATTAAGGACTTTTTAAAACATTATGAAACTAAGGAATTTGATTGATTTAATAGTTTTTTTATGATTCCCATACTACACTTCAAACTGAAATCTTTTCATTCCCACATCTTTTTTCCCACGTTCATCAAAAATTGAATCGTCAAAATGACGTTTCTTTAAAAAGCGTTTGACAATACAAGTTGCTTCAATAAGATCAAATTATTCGAAACAAAGTGATTTTGAATTTTGACTGACTTTTTCTATTGAAAACAATTAGTAGATTGATTGTGTGCCAGTTTTTGTCAAAAATCGGTGAATTATCTGTTTTATCCTGGGAAAAAAGTTGATATGATTTCTTCAACAGGTTATTTGATTTGACGATTATCGTCAGTAATAACTGAAAAATAGTACACTTGAGCCCGTTGAGCAAAAAAGAATAGTACACAAATTTTTAAGGCAAAAAAGAGTACTTGTACTCTAAAAAGAGTACGTCTGGTAACCCTAAGCAGAGTGTATCAATTACTTATGTACACCCGATTCTGTTTGTGCACGGATTTTTTTACACGGCCGTGCAAAAATTGAAACTTTTTTTTTCCGACAAAACCTTATTTTTGCATGAAACGTCGAAAACTGGTGTTACTTTTTTTGCACGGTTTTTGAAATTTTGAACTGAAAACTTTTTTTGCACGGTATGCATCCCCCGTGCAAAAACACAATCGGGTATACATCCAATAATGATCCCAAGCAACACACATGTTATATATGAGTATTATCAACTTATATATGACCAGATCAGGTTGCATATCAGTTTATAATGCTCAATTGTGTGTGCTGCTCGGGATATTGCTTTACTCTCAATTCCAGAAATCAAAAACGATCCACATGGTTATGGATAACTCTTATAGAGAACACGATATGGTAATTTACTGTAGACCTGTGAATCGGAATAGTAGTTAGCTACAAGGTGTAACTCCAACTTAATACAAAAAAAATGATTCTGCTACTTGCCTTTTGACTTGACAGTGATCGTGATATGTGATGCTGTATATTATACAGTGTTTTTCATGCTATTGTGTCATGTCTTCTGAAGAAGATAGGAAGATCCTCTCCTCACGCATGTGGTTCGATGAACTGAAATCGCTAAATGATGAGTTGTTTAGTAAATAAATGTCACGAAGTCTTAAACTTCAGATTCCTCAAACATCTTCTTGACTACAACGCATTTTCAGAGTTGAAGAGACATCACAGACAGCAAGATATAACATGAGAGATTATGCACAGCAAATACAATGGTTTATAAAAAATACTTCCATGCACCCCCACTAATTTGAACGGTACCTCATGCAAACCATCGAGGTTCATTTTTAATTTGAACATTTAGTCACCCTGCGTTTTCCACAGCTTTCTATTTCACTTTACTCCGTTCTATGAGCTATATGATGTTTGAACAATTTTTAATCTGAACGATGTGCAAATCCGCGGGGTATAAATTAAAAAGTGTTCAGATTAGATGTGGTCAAACCAACGGGGGTACCCGGTATTTCTGGATTAGATAACTGTAATGATTCAATTGGTAATCTTACGTGGTTCCAATTTTCTGCCTTGTTATAAATGTTGCATCTGTAAGCTAAGAGAACGTGTCTAAACAATTCATCACCAAGTTATCAGCAATCTCAGTTCATCGAACCACTCGAACTGCGTTAAGAATAGATTTTCTATCAGTATCAGAAAGCCTAATGAATCACTTGGCAAACTTCGGATCAACAAAAAAAAAACAACCAAGTTATTCCCCAGTCAAATGCCAAAATGCTATGGAAGACGAGTTTGTTGTTGTGCAGTCAACATTATGATCATCAGTTCATTAAAATCCAACCGCGTGACGCTTGCCCGCCACAATATCACTCATTGCTTGTTTGGATCCCGCTAAGAAAAAAGCTTTCTTCGAAGAATCAACTTTAGGATCGTTTTTGCTACCAATCGGTTGAGCGCTCTCGCTCTCTCGATGGAATCGTTTTTGTTGAAATTCTAGTTGGCTCAAGTCGCACATATAAACCGATGGCGGTTTTTCTTTGGGTCAAACCCACTCTACTGCGACTTATTTCTGTCGAAATTTTGGCATCGGTTTTGGCTGATGAAACAGTCACATTCATTGCGAAATAAGCGTGCACTTGGGCACAAATACAGGCAAATTTGCGGACACATGATGATTGAGCGTTTTTTTTTATTCACTGACCAACGGCAACATTGGTTGTCTATACAATGAGTAAGAGTCAATGCATTATGGGAGGACCTGGGGTAAAATGCACCAGTTGAGAAAGATGTGTCGAAATGAAGCGTTTCAATACACGAATCTAGTTGGTTTGTGTTCACCCTATATAGTTTTGAGTATGATAAACACGGTAGGGGAACATGGTCCAAGACGCACAGATGGGGTAAAATGGCCCACCTCATTAAATCGTTCCTAGAACGTTTCAATTTGTACTCTTTGCCAAACGATGTTAAAATATGTTTACCCAAGAGTTGCCGCCACAACCCTTGGACATAAACTCATAGATTTTTCCTTAACTTTCCGCTGAAATTAAACTTTTTTCCCTTTTTTGCCTAAACATTAAGGTTTTCCGATGATTTCATTAAGGAATAAGCGTTTCCACACCACAGAGCAAACTCATGGAGAAACATGGTTGATAACTACTAGTTCTCCATACTAAATGGCATTCTACCCCATCCATTTGGTCATTTTGAACCACCCCTATTTTTCAACCAACTATTCTATACGATTTAAATCCGATAAAAAACTCAAATTTGGGAAATGTTTTCATGATGGTGACTAGCAAATATTGTAAAGTTACTGTTAGGACTTCGAATGACGTTAAAATTTGGATCTTATTAGAAGAAAACGACACATAACCTTAAAGTGACATTTTGGACCATTTGACCCTAATTATAGTATATTTTTAGAAAGTTGATCTTTTTCCAAAGAAAAGTTTTGCGTGACTAATTGTTAAGACGGGGCAGAACGCACTCCTTTTTGAGGCAAAACACACCACAACAGGGGCCTTCCTTAGCCGAGTGGTTAGAGTCCGCGGCTACAAAGCAAAGCCATGCTGAAGGTGTCTGGGTTCGATTCCCGGTCGGTCCAGGATCTTTTCGTAATGGAAATTTCCTTGACTTCCCTGGGCATAAAGTATCATCGTACCTGCCACACGAGATACGAATGCGAAAATGGCAACTTTGGCTAAGAAAGCTCTCAGTTAATAACTGTGGAAGTGCTCTTAGGACACTATGCTGAGCAGCTGGCTCTGTCCCAGTAGGGACGTTGATGCCAATAAGAAGAAGAAGAAGAAGATCATTCTGCACCAACTAATGCAGTACATTTTCACGGTAAAAAAAAGCACGATGCTATCAATAGTTCTACACTTGGATTTGCACTACTGTTAAATATTGACAATATCAAGGTAAAAGCACTTGGACTCAACGTTGCATGTTTTGATTTAAAATAAGAAAAAAAATATTAAAATAAACGTTTCTGCCGGACCAAGACTCGAACCTTCAATCTTCGGAGTGCAAGTCCTTTATCTTACCTCGACACCAAGTTGCATCTGTTGAAAGGTGTTGAATTTATCTCAATCACGTTCTACATCGAGCTGTCAATGATTGCTTCCATACAAAAGGTATGATATTCAAAATCAACGACTTTTCACTTCAGAGTCTAGTGCAAGAGACCGTAGAGCAAATCCAAAGTTAGAACTCTTCAAATCATGGTGATTGGTGTTTTGAATTGAGTCAAGAGATCAACCCATTCAATCGAACGTGTTGATTTTGTACCGTGTTGGCCCAATCAGAAGTTTAATAGAAAATAGTAAAAATAATAAAAATTCGCCAAATTATCTCAGCGGAAATTGACTAAGTTTCTAAACATCTGTTCAATGACTACACACCAAAAAATCTTAAATTTATCTGTTTGGCGTCAATCATGTTTAGCCAAATCTAATGGAATATTCAATGATTATTTCTACAAACAAGTCTATTATATGCACTGCTGCTAACAAAACCCTAAATAATGAACTTAGCATGTCTTCTCCTAAGGAATGTTGCAAGCAAAACAACTCCGTTTACACGATTTAACATTGAAAGTTCTATCATAAATGGTACACATTAAATGATCTATCCGCCCATTCATTTATGTGCATCATTGCAATCTTGAGTAAAACTGAAACGTTTTATGATCTTGCATCAAATATTCACTATTATTACACCTTGAAAATGAAATTGCAAACGAGAATTCTCTGCTTACACGATTATACGCTGAAAATCAACTATGACTCACTTTACATGATAGTTAGGAAAAGTTACATGTCGTGTATATTTCAGATTTTTTTGATGAGCAACGCTTATAAAAGATTTCAATTCAACATTTTTAAAACAACAATCGAAATGATCAGAAAATGTTGCAACAGAACCGTGCTTTATGAATTTATTATTCTATCTCCCTGTTTAGTTATTCACAATGTGTAAAATTCGCAGGGTATGAACCATTCACAACGTTTCATCAATCTGCAAAGTATTTTATTAATTTTAGTAATAAGAATTTATATGATTCTTCTCCATATTGTTAATATAACAATAAGAATCAGAACGAATGTTGTTGTACATAACTCATTAATCGTCGCAGTACCTGGTAGTTTCATCATTCGTTAGTGTTGACTTGAACAATCAAGCATTCGTAACTCACAGTTCGTTTTTAAAGAAAATAAACTTGAAGTTTTACACAGAAAACTAAAAAGTTTAAAGAGCATGTTTCGCTGAAAGTTCTCTTATATGTGTAATTTTTTCGAGCTTTACAAATTTTCAAAATTACGCTTATCAATTTAAAAAGTTCAAAATCATCACAAAAGACGATTAAAGTTTAAAATTTGTGAGAAAAATAATTTGATTATTAAATTGTTTCGATTTTCAAAAGTGCCCAAAGTAGCCCCTTTTTTGTGTTGAAGGACACATGTTTATGCTATTTATGCAACTTTTTCATTACTTGATGGATTCGTCTCTTCTTCTTCGTTCTGGCGTTACGTCCCCACTGGGACAGAGCCTACTTCTCAGCTTAGTGTTCTTATGAGTACTTCCACAGTTATTAACTGAGAGCTTACTATGCCAATGACCATTTTTGCATGCGTATATCGTGTGGCAGGTACAAAGATACTCTATGCCCTGGGAAGTCGAGAAAATTTCCAACCCGAAAAGATCCTCGACTGGTGGGATTCGAACCCACGACCCTCAGCTTGGTCTTGCTGAATAGCTGCGCGTTTACCGCTACGGCTATCTGGGCCCCTGGGATTCGTCTCATATTTTGCAAATATGTTACTTACACATACAACTTGAATGTAGGCAAAAACTATCGAAATCTGTCCATAATTCTCAGAGTTACGAATCTTCAAAGTTACAAAATGATGGAATTTTGTCAAAAGAAGCACCGTTTGACAGTACATATCTCTGGCAGTGTACAACATTCATCAAATCTGTTCAAAATAAAATGGAGGTAAGGTAATTGCATTGGATTTGAAATTTTCAGGCAATAAAGCCAAAGATAAAACACTTAACTACAACATCAAGAGTTGTAAATCTCACTTTCAAATAGGTGAAAGACTTGGCGTTAACAGTAGAGCGAACAATTCATATCTCAATTACTACAGTGTAGTACAACCAAAACAAATCTCGACAAAACATAAAATCAGAGCAGCAACTTATTTAGAGATCAAATATGCTTGGGTACAAGGACAATTATTATAATTCAATGGTCAAAGCGAGGTTCCTAAGCAGTGTAAACTATCTGCACAGCACCTTCAAGTACTATTTATTGATCAATTCCTAATACAATTCCCTACTGTCCACAAAAGGACGTTTTACCCTTTTTTCCAGCTTCAACTATGCTATTCTTTGCAGTACCCAAGTAACTAGCCCGCTAATTCGCCTTTTTGGTCTGATAGGGCTTGTATACTGCCAATATAGGGTATGTCAGCTTTATAATAGTACTATATTAGCACACAGGACGAATTGAAGTGCTGTTTGGTTACTTGGGTAAGATGTGACGCGTTGTAAACGTTTGCCAAATCGCTGCACTAAAAATGCTTTGAGTTGTGAAATCTCAGTGCGCATCGTACCTTCGTGCTGTGCGTACAGGAATTATCTTTGCTCTTGGAAGTTTTCTTTAAAATAAAAAAAAAACAGTACTTTTCAGTGCTTAAATTAAAAACAGTACTTTTCAGTGCTACTAAAACAGTACTTTTCAGTGATATTTTTTCTACTATTGATCCCTTTACGTTCCTTGTTTGGACCCGTGCCTTCGATTTTTCGTTGGACCCGTTGGCGAAAGCTAGCGGTGGTAATCGTTCTTGGTTACCGTATTGGGGAAAAAACCTCTTAGGAGGTCACGTCTTTTTCCGTTTATTAACTTAACGTGGTATCAACAACAAACAAAAGGAAGGGCGAATCTCTGAATTCACTACTTCCTTCCAAAACAGTGGGATTTGAAACTGTCACTAAACGTGGCAAGTATGGAAGAAAAGACGTTTCCCCGGAATGCGAACAACTTTCTTCCAAGGGTGAAATGAATAATTGTATCGAAATGAGCAACCAGTTCGATGCTCTAGACAAATTTTCCGAAGCAGCCTCTAGCCCAGGCTCTTTGATTCAAGTGAGGAAGCAAAAAGTGCCGCCTATCGTGGTCAGTTGCTCCGAATTTGGGGGATTTAGGCAGGAGATCTTGAACTCCATTAGGGGAATCAATGTTTCCTTCCAAGTCGCAAAGAAAGGAGAATGTCGCGTTTTGCCGGAAACTCTAATATTAAAGCTTTAGAAAAAGCAAAACTTATGGTCGATATCCGTGTGACATGGGAACATTTCCAGAAACCTGGAGGAAATTACCAGAACCCCACTCAGTGCCGTCGGTGCCAAAAGTGGGGTCATGGTACAAAAAATTGTCGCATATATGCTAAATGCATGATTTGCGGAGGTTCTTCTCACGCCAAGGACGTCTGTCCAGTGAAGGAAGATACCACCAAGTTCATATGCTGCGGGGCTAATCATAAGTCAATTTTTTGGGATTGTCCTTCACGCAAAAGAGTCCTTGTAGGCTCGTGCTAGGCAGATGAAAGATAATATCCCGACCAAGGGTACATAACAAAATCATATCAGCATATGTTATTATGTTATAAGGTTTTTTCGAACATAGGTTGTTACAATTTTGATGCAGGATGTTGTTAAAATAACTAAAATTATAACAAAAAGTGTTTGAATAGTAACATAAACATAACAAAATGTGTTTTAATTCTATCAAAAACATATCAAACCAAGTTATAATGTTTGATACAAAGTATCAAAGTTATAATACTGTTCGATATACGGTAATATTGTATATCATTGAAATGCATAACTATCTATTTATTTTGTTATAAAGTTGTTAAAAATGAACAAAAAAAATATCTTAAAGGGAAATTAAACACATTATGTTATATTTCTGTTTTATTATGTTCTATGGATAACGGAGCCTAACAAAATTATATCATAATATGATATGCATATAATATTCTGATAAAATTTTATTATATTTTTGTTACAAGCCTCTAGTCGGGATCCGTTACGATAACGGTCGTTTCCGGAATTTGCCTGGTAGAGTATCGAACAATGCTCATTTTTCAGTTAACGATCGCTTGATTAGGAATCATACCCATCAGGAAGATCATAATCATGCTCATTCACAAACTTATTTTAATCCGTCGGGTAGCCGTTCGAATCTTTCAATTTCGAATGTATCTACCCACGATAAATCCTTTGCCGATGTCGTAGCAGGTAATTTGAACTCCTCCCCTATTCGTTCCATGAGTACCCATTCTACTTGTTTCAAATCAAATGGAAAAATTGTTTAGGGTTAACCCTACCGCCACAGGTAACTCCTACTCAACTTCTTCGTCAACCGAAAATTCTAATGGGAAATCATCAAATGTACCCACTTCAAGTGATATGTCTGCCAGATTTTAATTTTCTAACTGAACAAGTGAATCTAATGATTGAAGCAATGTTCAAAGCCACCACTATGACTGAAGCAGTCCAAGTTGGTGTAAAATTTACAAGTCAAATTGTTATTGAATTACGTTTTTCTAATGGATCCAAATAATAATTTAAATATTTTAAATTGGAATGCTCGTTCTCTGAATGGTAAAGAGGACGAGCTGTTTAATTTTCTTACGGTTAATAACGTGCATATAGCAGTTATTACCGAAACGTATTTAAAACTTGGATATAAATTCAAAAGAGATCCTAACTTTTTTGTTTATCGTAACGATCGACTTGATGGGGCATGTGGGGGAGTTGCAATCATCATTCCTAGGCGTATAAAACATCAATTGTTTTCATCATTTGAAACTTTAGGTGGTTCTGTTGAAACACAATCTGGTAAATAAACTTTCATAGCTGCCTATTTGTCTTTTCAATGCTCTGGACAGCAAGTTAATTTGCTCCAAACTGACTTGCAAAAATTGACTCGCAATAAGTCAGATTTTTTTGTCATTGGTGACTTTAATGCCAAAAAACGGTCATGGAATAATTCACAAAGTAATTCCAACGGCAGAATTTTATTTGATGAGTGCTCTTCAGGATATTTCTCAATTCAATATCCTGATAACCACATCAACGAAAATTCAATTTTTGCCAATGAACAGTTCGGATTCCGCCTTGGACATTCGACCACTCATCAACTTTTACGTGTAACAAATTTGATCCGTTCCAACAAATCTGAAGGCTATTCTACTGGTCTTGCTCTTCTAGACATAGAAAAAGCATTCGACAGTGTTTGGCATGAGGGCTTGATTGTAAAATTAAAAAAACTTAAGCTTTCCAACATACATTGTTAGAATAATTCAAAGTTATCTGTCAAATCGTACACTTCAGGTTAATTATCAGAACTCCAGATCTGAAAGACTTCCTGTAAGAGCTGGTGTTCCCCAAGGCAGCATTTTGGGACCAATATTATACAATATTTTCACATGTGTCTTACCTGAGTTACCTCAGGGATGTCAAAAATCTTTGTTTGCGGATGACACAGGCCTCTCCGCCAAAGGACGAAGCCTGCGTGTCATCTGTAGATTGCAAAAAAGTTTGGATATTTTTCTTCATACTTGCAAAAATGGAAGATTTCTCCTAATGCTTCCAAAACTCAACTAATAATATTCCCACATAACCAAAAGCTCTTTATTTGAAACCTTCAAGTAGACATGTTGTCACGATGAGAGGGGTTCCAATAAATTGGTCAGATGAAGTTAAGTATCTAGGGCTCATGCTAGATAAGAATTTAACTTTCAAAAATCACATTGAGGGCATTCAAGCCAAATGTAATAAATATGTAAAATGTCTCTATCCCCTTATTAATAGAAAATCAAAACTTTGTCTTAAGAACAAGCTTTTGATATTCAAACAAATTTTCAGGCCAGCCATGTTGTATGCTGTACCAATATGGACTAGCTGTTGTAATACCAGAAAGAAAGCTCTGCAGAGAATTCAAAATAAAAATTTGAAAATGATTCTGATGCTTCCTCCCTGGTATAGTACCAATGAGTTACATAGAATATCCAATGTTAAAAACTTTGGAACAAATGTCAAATGAAATTATTAATAATTTCAGGCAAAAATTGTTATATTCTTCTATTGCCACGATTAATGCGTTATATATTTAGGTTAAGTTAGGTTAAGTAAATTGAAAACGTGTTTTTTTTTTCTTTTATAAGCAGGTGAAATCAACTCACCTGTAAAAAATCTGAACTGCTACGGCAAATGAAATGTAATATGTTGTTAACAAACGACTCTTATATTATGATTGACACAATCAAATGTATGGTTTGCCTAACTATATTGTATGGGTGATTCAATAGTTGGATCAACCATGGATATGATTGAGCAAATATTAAAATGCAATCAAAACAACAGTATTACTGTTGATATTTTGTTATAAACACCAACACGAATGTTCTTATCGACACTGCAACAAAATGTAAATTAATGTGGATAAATAATAAACAGGAAGACAAACCACCATTCTAGGAGTGAGATAGTTAGGATAGTTGGATCGACAAAATGCAATCAAAATAACGGTATTATTCTTATTATTTTATTGTAAACACCGGTACGAATCTTTTTAATATACAGTGCAAAAAATGCGAAGCATGAATACAAATCACTATCTTAAGAGTGAGAGCTCTTCATCTAACTCCAAATCAGCTTGTTGA
Organism: Aedes aegypti; assembly: GCF_002204515.2. Taxonomy (NCBI): domain Eukaryota; kingdom Metazoa; phylum Arthropoda; class Insecta; order Diptera; family Culicidae; genus Aedes; species Aedes aegypti. The sequence goes on along the minus strand of NC_035108.1, from coordinate 26,453,940 downwards.
TAATAGGCGGTTGTTTGTGGATCAACTCATAATGTTCCAAGGTAATAGAAAGTCATTTCAACAATAGTGTGAAGAGATAAAGCATGAGAGCATCTCAACGCACAAACGTGAGATTATTGAAAGGTGAAACTAGTATTTCGAGAAAGACCGGAGTTGTGCTAAGAGCCCAGGAAATAAGGGTCAAGACTATGGAGTATATGACTACGTCACAACTACCGACGATTTCAACCAGTAAAAAGTGATGAGATTCACAATTTTCAAGTGTTCAATTTACCTGCCCGCCAATATCGTTAAAGTTTAGCTTGCCATTCCATAAGTTATAAGGTCAGAGAATCTCTGAGGTGCTCCTGATATTTATAACATTGAATAATTTTAAAGTTCAAATAAATAAATTAATGATTCTAGAAGGTTTTTATCACTAATGCATAGAATGATCAATGAAGTATGAGAAAAAGGCAATGAAAAATATTTTATTCAATAACCTTGAGAGTAAAAGATGATTTGGGTAAGTATTTTAAAAGGGAACTTCAGTTGAATTGAATATCCTACGCAATTCTTTCTGCCACGGTTCCGTTGATTCAGATCGAAAAAAGCTTTCGTGGGAGCATCACCAACGTCTAAGTTTTTGCTATTAACCGGTTGTGTACTCCCGCTCTCTCAATTCAATCGCTATTATTCCAACTCACTTTGCTCAAAAGAAACCCAATATTAATGGTAGCTTTTCTTGGGATTGCCTCTTCCCTACCACGACTTATTTCATGCAAAGTTAAACCGGTTAATTCTGTCTGATGAAATAGTCACACTCATTGCGGAACGAACGTGCACAGGACACACATACAGACAAACGCATGGGCACAGGCTGAAGGAGTGGTTTCTTTTTTGCTTGGTCTTATCGATTATGGGTCAACGGAGTCAAAACGCAAACTGACTTTTTGCCAATCTGAACTGCCTTAGCCGAACTGTGATGAAATTACGCTCAATATTTCAATGGTTTAGGGGCCCAGATAGCCGTAGCGGTAAACGCTCAGCTATTCAGCATGACCAAGCTGAGGGTCGTGGGTTCGAATCCCACCGGTCAAGCATCATTTCGGGTAGGAAATTTCCTCAACTTCCCAGGGCATAGAGTATCTTCGTACCTGCCACATGCAAAAATGGTCATTGGCATAGTAAGCTCTCAGTGAATAACTGTGGAAGTGCTCATAAAAACACTAAGCTGAGAATCAGGCTCTGCCCAGTGGGGACGTTACGCCAGAAAGAGGAGAGGATTTCAATGGTTTTGTACGTTTAGAATGTTCAGAGTTTATGGTAATCAAGAACAACTTAAGATAACTGATTCTTTTTCACATATCGTGAGTGTTGGTATACCGCACCAAAAAGCCATGCTTTCTTGGTGTTCCGCCAGCACGCTGTTCAGATGTTCGGCTCAATACTGATTCTACCTTTTAGCCATACATGCATCCGTCAAGAGACCAACAGCTTAAAAATCGTTTGTAGATTTTTAGCATTTCGAAAACGTTGACAAAGCTGTTCTATTTCTTCATATTTCAACGTCCCCAAGTTGTGTGTCTTTCCCCAGAAAAAATGGATTTGTTGTCGCATGTTTTCAAATCTGTGGGTTCACGACGGTTATATGGGTTCAGGGAATTCCTTAACAAATCAATCAGATGAATATTTTATACAATTTCTGTCTTTCTCCCCAAATGCCATTATGACAAAAAAAAAAAAATTAGCAAATGTTTGGCCAACCGACATATTTTGCGACTTAATTTGCAGTCCAGCAACAACTGTGACGTCAAATAAGAACCAGAACAACCAAACCCGTTTGAGCCTCACGTGATTCCAGCTTTCCCGCCAAATTGTAAACATGTGGCGATCGACGTCGAAAGCGGGTCGTTCAATCAATCTCCGCCGATTTCTGAAGAAGAAAAAATACTCTTTCCTCTCGACGTAAACAAGCTCTCTTCAGCCGATCATGATCATTATCGACGGCAGGTCAAATTCGTGTGTGGCGGCAAGACGTACTGAACGCTGCGCGCCGCGAGAATGTGTAAAGCTATCAAACTCTATGAATGGACCACATGCCATGAACCAGTTCGCTCGATTTTGGAGGCTCGTCCACATTTGAGCAAAAACAACGCCAAACGGGTTTCCTTTTCTCTTGGAGGCAACTGACGCCACTGCAATGCGTCGGAAGATTTTCATCAGCGGCAGGGCTTGGGACGTTTTAAGGGGTTCTTTTCAAAGGAGTTTGACGCGTACTGAGAAGTGACTTACTTAAAATCTATTCAAAAATGGCCTGATTGCCCCAATGATTTTACTAGCTTTTGTATTCTGATCGATTTGGTTTAAATAAAAATAGCTTTGATGATAATAAATCTTCGAGCTGTTTAGTAGAATACCTATAAGTAGATGAAAAACCGAATTTAGTACTATACCATTTAATTCCACTAGAGTTTGTATCGACAAAGTCGAGTCTAGTACACGACACTGAAGACGGCCTTACAGTTGAGGTCGAAATACGCGTATCTGTCAAAGGATACAAACTCTAGTGGAATTAAATGGTATAGTACTAAATTCGGTTTTTCATCTACTTAAAAATATCTTTTTGTACCTACTAACCTAGTAACAATTTAATCGCGGTTTTTTAAACCAGGATTTATGTTGAAGTCCGTATTAAGCCCATAATAAAACCTGAAATTTTACTGGAGAATCCCTTTCCCGAATCTTGCGACATCACAGACTTTCCTACTGTAACGTTCATTTCTACTTGGACGATTGTCATCAATAGAGGTATGAACTCTCGCGCTTTCCAGTCAAGAATGATTCTTTATTTCAAATTGATTTGTTACAAGGTCCTACTGGAGACACTCCAAGCTTCGATCTATGTGAAACAGCATGTAGGCGATCACCTATCAGTGATCGATGCATGCGGAAAAGAGAAAGATAGAGTATTCCAAAAAGGGCCATGCCTGCGGATGGCAACAGCATGGTTCAATAAATTGTTACCCGACACTTCTGGCAGTTGCCATAAGTGCTGACTATTTTGAGCAGGCATTGAACTGATGGTTCAATGCCTATGACGGTAATTTACGATCGCATGTTTCCACTGGTGTGGTCTGCTGGATATGCTAAAATGTAGGAATAGGAATGACATGTTGAATGCACATGTCACACCATTCCCCTACGGGCGAGAAAGGATAATTATATAGAAAGGTTCAGCTTCAAATGTCTCTCACAATTGTTATTATTATTTTTGAATTTTATTATCTCGTAAATATGTTTTATAATCCAATTATTTTCCAAAATGTATATTATGTTATCTCTCCTAATACTCTCCTTCCCCTTAAGGAAAAGGTGGGAGCATCTCTCTTCTGTATTTATTATATATTATAGTTATTTATTTCAATACAAGTCTTGATTTATGTACTTCCATTGTTTTATTATTACTGTCTTTAATTATTGCATTTGATTCTCGTAGTTGGATTATTTTATAAGGACCAGCATAAACTGGTTGTAGCTTATGTCTATTTTGAATCTGTAAATATACTGTATCATTTATCTTCAAATCTGTAGATTTAATTTTGTCATTTATTTTATTTGTTCGTTGTTCTTTTTTGTTAATTATTGTTTGTATAACATTGGCATGTGTAACTTGAAGTCTGAATTTTAACTCGTTTACGTAAGAATCTAGATTGTAGTGTGGATCAACTTGTAGATTTTCACTGATTTTAAAAGTGTTAAGTTTTTTACCAAAAATAATTTCAAACGGGGTGTAGTCATGGTCTGTGTTTGGGGTTGTGTTATATGCGAAGCAATAAAATGCTAACCACTCATCCCAATCATGTGTACGATCATTAGCGAAGATCCTTAAATACTCGTTTAAGCATTTATGGTTGCGCTCTACAGCACCAATCGTTTGGGGGTGGTAAGCGGTCGAACAAGTATGGTTTAACTGCAGTAATTTGCATACTTCATCGAATACGCCTTTGTATTCGGTTCCTTGGTCCGTTTTTATGCAACTCATTGGTCCATATATAAGAATGCATTTTTCTACAACTGCTTTAGCTATTGAAGCAGCTGATTTGTCTGGGACAGGAATCGCAATCACGTACTTGGAAAGATCGCATTGCAATGTTACTGCATAGCGGTTTCCTTTTTCAGTGAGTGCAAACGGTCCGATGGTGTCAATGGACACCACTTCAAAAGTTTTGTTAGGTGTAGTCGTTACTACAGCACGCGTTTTTACTGGTATCGCGTGTTTATTAATTTTACAAAGTTCACATGAGTTGACGTAATCTGTAAGCGTCTGTTTCATGTTTGGCCAAGAATACAACGATTTGAGTTTTTTATATAGTCTGTTTATTCCTGGATGACCTCCTGTTGGGGAGTTATGGTATTGTTTCAATATACCGTTCATTTCTGCTACTGTTGATATTTCAACAGGCTTTTCATAAATTAATATGGTAGCGTTCCTAAGAACAGCATTACCTATTGTTTTGAAACTGTTTATATTGATATGTTTAAAAATAATGTCGTTTTTCTGTATTGCTAGCTTTTTCGGGATTGTTCCCATAATATTTGTGTTATCGGCAGGCCTGCCATCGATAATTTGTAGTATGTTTTCAAGGTTTAACTTAGTTTTTCCGGGTTTTTCCAATGCGAGTGCTATCCCTGGAGATAACCTCTTCCGAAATTTCTTATCATAAATGGTCATATATACACATGTTTTATTTATATTGTATGAGAAAGTTAGTTTTGGCAAATCGAATGATTCCAAATTGTTCAGAGCTTCGTACACGTGAAGTTGATCAGGCTTCTGTGAAGAAAGGTCAGAATTTTTGGTATCTTTTCGTTTTGTCATTGATCTTGTGACTATAAACATTTGTTTCAGAGAATCAGAGGTAATTTGTATTCTCGATAACGCGTCTGATAACACATTGGACTTTCCTTTGATGTATTCTACTTCAAAATTATATTCTTCTAAATCCCATCTCATTCGAGTTAGTTTAGAAGAAGGATTTTTAAGCGAAAACAAATATATCAAGGGTCGATGGTCTGTACGTATAGTAAATTTCCTACCATATATGTATGGTATGAAATGCTTGACCGCCCAATGTATTGCAGTCAGTTCCTGCTCTATCGTTGATTTATTTGATTCGCCTTTCGTAAATGCTTTGCTTGCAAATGCGACTGGCAATTCGAATCCATCATGAACTTGAGCAAGTACTGCACCACAAGCAAGTTTTGAGGCGTCTGTAATTATGATGAAATCCTTTTCGTAATCAGGGAATTGTAAAATTTGTGGTGAGATTAACTTGCTTTTTAGTGTGGCGAATGAATTCTCACATTCTTCGCTCCACTTGAATGGCGTGTTTTTTCGTAATAATTTGTTCAGTGGGTTAGTTATTTCTGCAAAGTTTCTGATGAACCGACGATAGTAGTTGCAAAACGCAACAAATCGCCGTACGTCATCAGCGTTTTTGGGTACAGGATAGTTTGAGATGACGGAATATTTTGTTTTATCAGGCTGTATACCTTTTTCTGAAATGTTGTGTCCGAGATATGTCACTTCATTTTTGAAGAAATGACATTTCTTCGGGTTTAATTTAAGATTAAATTTTCTTAATTGTTGAAATACTTTATATAAATTTGTAATGTGGTGATTCACGGAACAACCTACCACAATGATGTCATCAATATAGAGAAATGCACATTGCGGTGGTAGTCCGCTCAAAGCGATGGACATCATACGTTGAAATGAATTTGGGCTGATGTTTAGTCCGAAAGGGAGTCTATTAAATTCAAAATGTCCCTTGTCGGTGGAGAAGGCTGTATAACTTTTGGAGTTTTCATCTAAAGGTATTTGATGAAATCCGGACATGAGATCAAGTGTAGTAAAATACTTTGCTCGACCTAAATGATCTAGAATATCATCAATACGGGGAAGTGGAAATTTATCTGGTACTATTAGTTTGTTTAACTGCCGGAAATCAATCACCAAACGCCATTTTTTCTCGTCTGGTGAGGACTTTTTAGGAACCAATAGTATCGGTGAGTTGAATGGTGAAGTTGAGTTTTTAATAATTTTTTCATTTAGCATTTTTTCGACCTGTGCATTAATTTCAGATTTTTGGCTTTCCGGTGTTCGATAATTTTTGATGTAAACCGGTTTTTCATTGTTAAGCTGTATATTTTGTTCATAGAAATTATTATGAGTCAAAATATCGTTTTCAAGTGAAAATATGTCGTTGAACTCTTGACACAGGGTTTCAACTTTTTGTTTAATATTAGGTTCTAAATGTTGTGTTATAATTTCATTTTTTAGTTTCTGTTTTCTCATTTCGTCGCATGGTACATCATTTGAGGCATAATAGTGGTATTTCGCTAAAGGGGCATGTTTTGGTGTAAATCCTAATGGTAATATGAAATCATTGTTAGTCGTGTTTATAAACTTAATGAAACAACTGTTCTTGCTTACAATTGAATTTGCACAAAATACACCATCTGAAATTTCTTGGGAAAAAATCACGCTGTCTTCTGCTAAATTTGTATTATTGAGTCTTCGGATGATTTCACATCTGGCGGGAATGATAGTTTGGCGTTGAAAATTATTCACAATTGGCAATTCTAACGTTTCTGAGTTCATAGGTATATGCAGTAACCAAGACTCATAGTCTATTTTACAATTGTAAGTTACGAGAAAATCTCTCCCTAAAATACCATCGGTGGGGATAGGAAAATTTTTCTCTACTATGTGGAATTTGTGTGGTATTAACATGCCATTGATTAGTAAATTTGCATGCGTTGTTCCTATTGTGCTTGTATTACCTTGACCTATTCCGATTATATCGCATTTGTCAGAGGGATAAAAAATTTGTGTTTTCCTAATTTTGTTAGCTTTTATAATCGATATGTCCGAGCCACAATCAACAATGAATGAAGATTGGGAATCTGTCATATCGAGCATTAGCTGTACGTAGTTGGTGGCGGTCACATTTATTGTATATGCCGCCCGAGAGGTACCCCTAAAGGGTGGATATCACTATTATTTTGTACGTTTTGAGGTTGTTGGACTGCAAAATGCTGTGTAGGCTGCATTTGATACGTAGGAATTAGTTGTTGCCTTTCTTGAGCATTTTCTGGAGGGTACTGTGTATGTGCATAGTAAGTCGAATGACCGATGTGTCTTCCTCTTCCTCTCGGGTTTCCTCGAGAGTGAAACGTGTTTTGCTGTCCACGGTAAAAATTATTTTGGAACCTATTGAAATTGTTTCGGCTCTGGTTGTAATTGTTTTGGGCATTATTATTTCTATTAAATCCACGATTATGATTTTGTCTGGTATTTGCTCTACCACGTGACTGAAAACTACCTCTTTTCGCATACATCATTTGCGAAATGCTCTGTGGCTCTTTGGTTGGTTCGTTTTCGATAGCCTTTTCAACTGCAGCAGATAACGTGTTAAATTGTCCTGCTTTTAAAATCATTTTAGTTTCACTGCTGCGAATACCAGCAGTGAGAGCTTTTACACCGGCTCTTGTGGCTAGGTTAGTAGCAGTGTTAACCGGGACATTTTCTGCCAGGTAGCACTTTTCTAACTCCGTAGTGAGCGTTTCTATTTGTTGCGCAAACTGACTTATGTCACCGGTTTGTTTTGCTGCATTCAGCTTTGCCACTACCGTTTCCGGATGTGGTCTTTTGTCACACTTATCTTTCAGTATGTCTATTATTGCATCTATTGTAGCAGGATTGTCACCTACCGCGGCGCGCGCTTTGCCATCGAAACGTGATAGCACGACTTGAATCGCCGCTGCCCTGTTATCGTTCGTAATAAGCGATTTCAGAGCAGTAAGCGCAGATATAACAGCTGGTAGTTTATCCACCGATCCGCTGTATTGCGGAACAAGTGCTGCCACGATTTTAATTGTTTCAGCTATAGAAGTCATTTTGATTCTATTATAAGATTTAAGAAATATGCATATAACTTTACACAATATTTTGAAGGATGGTAATGTTTTCGATGGTACACCCAATTTAGTGTCTAAAATTTCACTGATTTCTGTGAAAATCTTGGAAGCTGATTCTTTGTAAATTGTCTGTTCACTTACTGAATAATTCACTAGATTAGCTAAAATTTTGTTGTATAATATTTTACTTAACTTCGATACTCTTGTTAAATGCGTCGCTGAGTATCGACGATTTGGTGCTTTTTTAAAATTTAATAAAACGTTTTTTAACTTGATAAACAATTCTTCCATTGATGGACAAAAATTTTTTTTTTGTTTTGTTTTGTTGGTTACAATTGTTTACAGGCAAAATTTACTTACATAGATTACAGCTAATTCTGCCTAACGGTGGAGGCGCACTCCTCAACACTCGTTTGATGGGGCGGAGGCGCACTCCTCAACGCCCATTGATGAGTTGTTCTTCGCGTTGATGACGAACGAGGGAGGCGCGCTCCTCAACGCTCGTTTTGGTTCAGGTTATTATTCTCCTCACCTTATCAGGAATCATTAAGATACCATCGGGTCGTTCCGCGCACTTGCAAATTGTCTTTATTTGTTCGATTTTGTACTAGACTTTGTCTAGTTCCGCGATGGATTTAATTTTTCTAATAGCTTTTTGCTGCACTCTTCTGCGCCACATTTTGTACACAACTAAAATAAGCTGAGCCGATACAACCACCAGAATAATGTTCAGCTTGATTGCATGTTCTTCGTGGAACTCACTATGAATTTCTTGATTATTCACGATTCGGATCTGAGGATCCGCGTTATGTACAACGTCCGATTTCGAATTAGTTTTGCCCATTTTGGGACTTTGTTCATTCACTAATTTGCTTTGCGTTCGAGTTTCAATGGTCCAAATTCCATTGTCTGGGGGAATCACTTTTCTAGTGGATGGCGTTTTTAGCCATATCATTTATCGCTTTCATATCTTTGAGGTAAGCAGATAAAAATTCAATTAACATGAACCCACTTGCGACACAGATAAGCACTAAACAAAGTCCTAATTTCGTATTTTTCTCCATCTTGAACACAACACTTAATAGATTCGACTAGTTACGGTTCGCCATGTAACGTTCATTTCTACTTGGACGATTGTCATCAATAGAGGTATGAACTCTCGCGCTTTCCAGTCAAGAATGATTCTTTATTTCAAATTGATTTGTTACAAGGTCCTACTGGAGACACTCCAAGCTTCGATCTATGTGAAACAGCATGTAGGCGATCACCTATCAGTGATCGATGCATGCGGAAAAGAGAAAGATAGAGTATTCCAAAAAGGGCCATGCCTGCGGATGGCAACAGCATGGTTCAATAAATTGTTACCCGACACTTCTGGCAGTTGCCATAAGTGCTGACTATTTTGAGCAGGCATTGAACTGATGGTTCAATGCCTATGACGGTAATTTACGATCGCATGTTTCCACTGGTGTGGTCTGCTGGATATGCTAAAATGTAGGAATAGGAATGACATGTTGAATGCACATGTCACACAACCTCGCCCAAGGAGCAGAACAACCCTCTGAAGCATCAAGGAGACACGACCAATAAATGGCAAGAAAGGTGATCGGCTCTTCTGATGGTTCGAGTTTGATTGATTGCATCATGTTTCAACGCCGGCTTCAGAGAGGCTCATGTTTGGGTGCCATCTTTGTTGCCGGCGGTTTGGAGATACATACGATAAAGCGGCAAAAAGTAACTCATGTTCCATGCTACGCTGCTAGTTTGATCAGTTTAATGGAGCGGAAAAAAGCGTCGCGTCTAAGCCGTTGGCACAGCCCGAGATGTCGAACACGAGTCGGATCTACCCCCAGGAATCGAATTTAAAAATAGAATTTGATGCACGGTGCCTTTTTTGGCAAGGGTTTCTGTTTTGGAAGGATGTTTGATTTTCGCTAATTATTTGCGATCGGAATGCGAATGACCGTTGCGGAATGTATTATGTCTGGAAACCACATCGTCTGGATGAAAAGTTTGTTTTGATGTTCTGTTCCACTAACGATGCTCTAATTTGAACATTCTTGAACTCACTTTCAATCCTGCAGTCCTTCAATGGAATAAACATTCTAGTTGTACGATCTCCAGTCTGTGTAAAGGCCCGCTATAGCAGTGTGGTTCGGTTACACTTCCGTAAACTTATTCCACTTCACAACCTAATAGTATCATGGGGTCCTGTAATTCTCCCACAAAAATCGTACGTTCGGGGCTGGTAGCAATTAATTGTCTTGAAAATAGGAACTTTCGAGACCTCTTGCCCAAAAAAAAAAACAATCAGGAACCAAAAAGGGACATCTAAGAATATTATCAAATTCAAGATTTTTATGGGAATTCTCCATGACATTACGACAAATATTAATGCTCGTATTACTGTGTGTATTTTTCATTATTTTCTCCAGGAATTAATTCAAGTATTTACCTATAGTTTGTTTCAGATAATAAATTACCTCAGAGATTCTATCAGGATTCTTTCAAAAATTCTTTCACAAAATTCTCAAGAAAACCCTAAGATCTCAAGAGATTTATGGAAAGATTATACCATCATTTTCTCTAGAATTATATTAAGATTGACGTTTAGAACATCTTCAAGAATTCAACCAGTATTTTTTCCAAGGATTTTTCTAGGTTTACTACAAAATTGTGGTTCAGGACTTCTTTAGCATTTCAACCCAAAAAATTGTCTTAGAACTCTTCAGGAACAATAAACACTACTTTTTAAAAGACAATCATTTCACTTCAAAATTAAAAAGGGAGAATGGCGTGTTTCATCAGCAATTTCCATAGATAGGGTCGATGTACCAATAGCCGCATAGCTAAGAACAAATTTTCGTATAAAATCGAAAAATAACGATAGCGTCATTATTTTTACATCATCTGAAAGCTTTTTATCTTGGTTTTGTGGAAAAAATATGAAAACTACGAAAACTCATATGTTTGTATTTATTATCGCTTGGGCCACTATAGGAATACATGTGCCTATAGTAGCACTATTTCTAATTTCTGTTCCTATAATAGCACTAGCATCACGGCGTTGGCAACATACGTATCAAAACCGTATTTTTACAAAACTTTCATATTTTTCCTGCAAAATGTGGATCAAAAGCTTTCGTTTGATGTAAAAAAAGTTCTTGATTCATTAATTATTTCGTATAGTAAAAAATAGTTTCTCTCAGTAGTGCTACTAAAGGAACAATAGGTTTACTATAGGCGCAAGGGAGCTCAAATTTTAAGCAAAACTAATTATTTCGATCATTTTTTGAACAAAATCAAGCTGTGTATCAATGGTACTTAGATAAATAGCTTCTGACCTTCATGTCAAAAATATGTTGAAAAGGTTTATAGCAAACCGGCCATAAAAATCCGCTAGTGCGACTATAGCGGATTGTCCACTAAGGGAACACCGACCCTACATATTCATAAAAAAAATTAGAACACCCAACTAGCTTAGGAGCCTCTCTAATAGCTAGGTGAGCCCAATCAATGGTTCGAATATTCTGATCATGCATTTAATGAGCTGTTCAGAATTCAAATTAAAGTAACCGGATTATGGAACAGCCCGACTAACCAGTCTTCATAATTCTTCATAGATCTTTGTCCAACGATGGCGATCGCTAATTGGATGCCCAAAAACGAGAGTTATCGTCCAAAATTAGAAACATGAAAAGGTCATACATTTCTATTTATTCAAGGTTTTTCAAGTTGCGATATCAAAATATTTTCCCACGTTTAAAAATTTGAGCCGTCCTCTTAAGATTCCTTCAAGAATTATTCAAGAAAATCTTTGAGAAATTCTTCAATGAAGTCCTCAAAGATTTTTTTTTCAGAGATATCTCTAGAAAAATATTAAGCATTCTTTTCAACAGCTAAAGAGTACCCAAGCAGCACAATTTGTTTCAACTCAAGAATAAAATTATCTCCTGAAACTAATCAGAGTAATCATTTGTTGAAAATATGACTTACAATTGCACTGAATAGCAACGCAAAAAGCGCAAGAGGCGGAGCCTGTTTGCAACATATTTAAGTTATCTCGAAATTGCTTATTTGTTGCAAAATACATAAAAGAAAAAAATGAAAACAAAAATATGAACTTTAGACCAATCATAACTAAAAATCGAACAATTGTTTCGCCAATGCACTATAGAAGCGACCAAATGGCCCATTAATCAAAGCTTGTTGCTTATAACTTGACTGCACTCTTCGGAATACAAGTTCATTACTAGCGAAATTAGGCCACGCCTGAAATAACCTAAAGTTTTCACAAAAACTTCCGCGCAACACATGAGAAACATGTTACAAACAATCAAACTGTTGCTAGACCATTTTTTCGTCGTTAGATGATACGTAAGGTGCAACTCAACCATATTGCAACTGGATTGAAACAAACAAACTTCTAGCTGTCATACACAGCCATCGAAATTTTACTTGGGAAAGAGAAACTGCTCTAAAAAACTGCAGGAGTAGTTCCCAAATGAACTGTTGGAGAAATTCCTTGAAAAATGTTGTGGAGGAACTTCCTGATGAATCCTCCGGCGCATATATTAAGGAATCCCAGAAAGAGTACTTAACATATTTCCTTGAATAACACCTATAGAATTTTTGGAGTATTTCTTGTGTGTAAATGTGGATGAATTCTCGAATCAATCTATATGGAATTGTCTGGAGGCATATATGAAGAATGAAACGTAGATCTTCTGGGAAAAATTTCTGAACGAATTATTAAAAAATTGTGAATGATTCTTTTTTACATTTTCTTGAAAGAGCTCTTGTAGGAGTCTGTGGAAGATTTCCTATAGTAACAACTGGGCAAATCTGGAGCAGAACTAGTTAAAAAATACCTGGAGTAAACTCTGAGGAAGTCTTATACAAAACTTGGAAGAAGAAGCGTCGGAGTGTACAAGGATTTCCCATAGCAAATTCTGAAGAAAATCCTCTAAGCATCCTTTGAAACGCCACTGGAACAATTTCTGGGAGACTTGATAGTGGAATCACCAGGAGAATTACGGATATTATTGACGGAAAAAATCCAGAGATTTCCTGTAGAAATTACTAGAAGAGAAGAAATTCCTGAAAAACATGTAAAGTAGTCGCGTCAAAGTCTCTGTGTGTGAAATTACAGCATTAATTGGATTAATTGTTAGCAGAAAAACAAACTTTTGAGACCATCTTAGTAATGTGAAGATGCATCGAAGACAAACCTCAAATTTTCAAGTGCACAATTCTAGAGATGCATCCGACCTTAAGATAGAGATTTTAGAGACCTACCGTTAAAACTAGAGACTTGCATTAAAGTGAAACAGTTTGGAATCAAACTTCTAAGTCTTGTTTGATGTATATAATCCTCTGAGCAGAATCTCAATAGAGAAACTTAAAAGTAGATTGGAGTACCTTGTACCTTTTAATTCCACCCTAAATACTTATATTTGACAGATATGCGTAGTTCGACTACCACTTGCAGTCTTTTTCAGTGTCAGTTACTCGTATACACTTTTAGTGTCAATTACTCGTATCTACTTTTTAGTATCTCTAACTTCTAAGATTGCACTAAAGCTTCAAAGTCACTAATCTTGGGAAGTAAGCATCCAACAACAGCGCTCTTTTTTATTTTGGCTTTGTGCACTTACAGAAAGCTTAAAAAAATAAGATCAAGAACGTTTGCCTACTATTTCTCCAGATTAGTGCCTTTGAAAACGTGAGTAGGGTCACAAGTCGGCCATTGTAACTGTCATCTTTGGATTCCGAGATGTTTCACCTTAAAAAAGAGACCAAGTCTCTATAAAGAGACCTGCTACCAGCCCTATCTGATTTTTACATGGAGTAAATCTGTAACCTGAACCCTGAGAAGTAATTCACGGAGTGTAGGGATGTAGCACTACCGACGACACACCAAAACCAGCCCATGCGCGAGCAATTTTCGCTGAATTGCTTAAAAGGTGTACATAATTCAAAAACATTACCCATGGCTCTTTAATGAATGTTCGAATCCTCTGAGCAGAATCTCAAATAGAGAAACTTTAAAGTAGATGGAGTACCGTGTACCTTTTAATTCCGCTCCTAAATGCTTATCTTTGACAGATACGCGTATTTCGACTACCACTTGCAGTCTTCTTCAGTGTCAGTTACTCGTATCCAAAGTTTCTCTATTACCCATGGCCTCAGACCCTTTTCTCCCCTGAACCACCTTAAGGTATTTCTTCGGGGTATCAGGTATCAGAAGGCTGGCTCCAAAGGCACGTTCCCCGCCAGTTGGGAGATTTGTACCATTGCCATATTTGAGCCTATTTTATCATTTAGTCGATGGGAAAGGAAAAGGAAGGGAAAGATGGGAGGAAATATGGGTGGAGTCCATTGAAGAGGGAAAATCGCATAAGCGAAATGAGAGCATACCAAAATGGGTTTCAACAGCGCCCTTAAAAGAGTGCTGTATAAAACATGAGCATAAAGAGAGCCTATAGCCACAGGGTTAAGAATAACATTCAGGTTTCTGAATAAGATTCAGATTTCTGAAATCAGTTCTCTGAATTAGTGTTTACCACGTTATCAGAATCACAACTTTTACACGCAAATGAGTCAGCATGCTGAATATTTGCCATGTGATAGTTGAGTCAGCAGTGGCCAGTCAACGCTCTGACCAAGAAACTGCAATTCAGGTTCGACAGATTAGTTAAATACTTCGCCACCCTGAGATATGTACAATTTTGTTTGACGACACGACTCCAAACTATTCTAATATTGCTTGTGCTGAGTTGCCGACCAATAAATTATCTGAAGCTTCACCCAGCACTTCGAAATTGGAATAGCTGGCTCAGGATCAATGAAGTCATGTCATGCTCCATCGCGAGCTAGCTCATCAGCCAATTCATTTCCAGCGATGGAAGAATGGCCAGGACCCATATTAGGTTTACAGGGTTGACTGAATTGAGTTCCTCAATTTGAGTTCGACATCAAGCCTCGACCTTCAGTTGGACGAAGCAAGAGCAGCCTGACAATATGAATAGAAGTATATGACGTGTTGTTGAAATGCTAATTCACTCCACATATAAGATTTCCGCCTGAAAAACGATGCAGTGTCTACCAAGTGAGTAAAACTGATTCAGCCCCACGAGAAAATACACCAGCACCAGTTCTACCTTCAAGAAGGAAGTCATCAGTGTAACATATATTGTTTGATCATTGCTGTAGTAGGCGTTGAACTGGCAAGAAGTTGTTTTTTCAAGCTACTGACATTTTTCTCTATTTTCAGAGAAATTTTTTTCAAGCGATTCGAAGATCAAACTCGAGTCATTTGTGATTCGAGTAGCTGATTTTCATTCTTCCTGTGTGGTGCGGCAGTGGACTTTTTCCTGTGTGGCGCGGTGTCTTGGTGTTTCCTGTGTGGTGCGGCGGAAGTTTTTGGAGTCGGCGTGATACTTGTGGAGCGTGAAATCTCGAGATTTATTTTTGAAGCTATAAGATTGAGAGGACTATTCGATTGAGCCTGTGTGGCGCGGAGGACGTCAAGAAGTATCGTTAGTGCGGAGTAGGATTTTTTCAAGAGGAGGTTGTACACTTTTGGTTTGAAGCTTGAAGTCTCATCTTCCAGACATTTCACGTGGAGTTTCAAGTTGCTAAGTATCTTTTCACTTTTACTGTATTATATATTTATTTTCATATTCGTGTTGATTTTTTTTTCTCTTAAATTGTTTATTTTTGCACCCCAATCATGGATATTGATGTCAATGGTTCAGTTCTAAAAGATGGTGATCCTCCTCCGGGACCATCATCTTCTACTGCAAAACCTTTTCGTATCAAAATATATCCGGTTTCTTTTGCCGGTCCATTTGTAGTATATTTTCGAAAAAAAAAACAAATACCTATAAATGTTTTGTTGATTTCGGCCAAAATATATGAAAAATATTCTTCCGTCAAGGAAATCAAAAAGATTTCACTTGATAAATTACGTGTTGTTTTCGGTTCTCGTGATGATGCAAATTCACTTTTAGAATCGCAACTTTTTTCAGATTCATATCGTGTATATGCACCATGTAATTTCTGTGAAATTAATGGTGTTTTATATTATGAATCTCTTCAATGTGATGAAGTGATAAATTACGGAATTGGTATTTTTAAAAATCAAGCCATTTCACCTGTTGATGTTTTAGATTGTCAACGTTTATCAAAATTAAAATTGAACGATAAAGGCTCTGAATATATTCATTCTAATTGTATGAAAATTACGTTTGCTGGATCAGTTCTTCCTGATTTTGTAAAAGTTAATAATGTTATTTTTCGCATTAGGCTTTATTTTCCAAAAATAATGCATTGTGAAAGATGCCTTCTTTTTGGACACACGAATTTATTTTGCTCCAATAAACCTAAATGTACAAAATGTGGTCAACCACATTTATCATCAGATTGCACTAAAAATTCTGAGCTTTGTATATATTGTAATCAAAAACATAACCTTTTGAAAGATTGCCCTGTTTACATTAATAATCAGTCCAAATACAATCAAAAACTGAAAAACAGAAATCAGTCATCTTATTCTGAAATTTTGAAAAATTCTAAGGATATAACTGCTCCTAATATTTATGAATCTCTAACAGATGATGAGCTTGATGACACTTCGAATTTAGATAACTATATTTATAAACCCCCTTCTAAAAGAAAAAGAATTCAAAAATCTTCTTCTGAAGTTCAGGTTCAATTTGATTCTAATACAAAGTCATTTAATGAAAATTTTCCGCGGTTAAATTCTTCCTCTTCCCGTATAATTCCAGGTTTTCAACGAGTAGAATCTGATCCATCAAATTGTAATATGAATACAAATGCCAATTCGTCGAATAATAACAAAAATGTTAATGAAAATTCCCCAATTTTAGGAATTTTGGAGGAATTATTAGAAATGTTGGGATTCAATGATTTTTGGAAAAAGATAATTAAAATGATTTTACCATTTCTTGCCTCCATCCTTGATAAATTGAATACATTTGGACCCATCATTGCTTCACTATTTTCATCGTAATGGCTTCAAATTCTAATGGTATTTTGAATATTTTACAATGGAATTGTAGAAGTTTACTTCCTAAAATAGATAGATTGAGAGTTATGCTTGAACATCACAAAATTGATATTTTCTGTTTGAATGAAACTTGGTTAACGGAGTCAAAAGTACTACGCATTCCATCATTTAATATAATTCGTAAAGATAGAGATATTTCTTTTGGTGGGGTTTTGATTGGTATTCGTAATGGCATTGAATTCAAATATATAAATTTATCATTAAATATACATTTGGAATATGTTATTATTTCTGTAAAACATATAGATTACAATTTTCATATTATTTGTTTATATATCCCTCCCAATGCAAACTTCTTAATATCTGAATTGAAAATGATTTTAGATAGTGTTCCTCATCCATTTTACATTTTGGGTGACTTTAACGCTCATAATTATTCTTGGGGTAGTGATAGAACTGATTGGTCGTGGTTCATTATTAATGGATTTAATTGATGAATATAATTTAAACATTCTAAATGATGGATCATTTACTAGAATTGCTGTTCCTCCATTGAAAAATTCATGTATTGACTTATCTTTGTGTTCAACTGATTTATCTTTCAAATCTACTTAGAACATAATAAATGATCCAAATAATAGTGATCATCTTCCAATTTTGATTCACTTGAATCATTTAACGCAAAATAGTAATAATGTAAGTTCTTCTTTTCCAAATTATACCAAAAACGTTGATTGGAGTAAGTTTTCGGATTTAATTTCTGTGTCACTAATTAATTTGCAAGATTTAAATTCCCCAATTGAAAATTATATTAAATTTATTAAAATCATGATGGATAGTTTACTTAAATCACAGAAAAAGAAAACTCTTTGTAATATTAAAAAAAATATTCGTCCTATGTTTTGGTGGGATAACGATTGTTCTATTGCTCTTAAAAATAAATCGGAAGCTTTTAAAAAATTTCGTCGTTTGGGTACTAGAGAAAATTATTTACTATATTGTAAAGCAGAAGCTTGGTTTACTCGTACTACTAAATTCAAGAAACGAAATTATTGGAAACATTTTATTGAGAATCTTGATAGTGACACTTCATTGTCTACATTGTGGTCTGTAGCAAGAAATTTAAGAAATTATGATAATTCTTCTCCTGCTTTATTGGAGTACTCCGATAATTGGATTGATCAATTTGCATCAAAAATTTGCCCAGATTTTGTTCCTCAATCTATTAATTTTAAAACCAAACAATCAACCAATTATTTTCCAGAATTATGTTCTCCATTTTCAATACATGAGTTTAATTTAGCATTATCTATTACCAATAATACTGCGCCAGGTATTGACAACATTAAATTTATCGTTCTTAAAAATTTACCGCACGAAGGGAAAGCTCATTTACTTTCAATTTACAATTCATTTCTTTTACAAAATGTTATTCCATTAGAATGGCGTTCAATTAAAGTAGTAAGTATACTTAAACCAGGAAAAGATGCTTCATTGACTGATAGTCGTAGACCAATAAGTTTACTATCATGTCTTCGTAAACTTATGGAAGGAATGGTTTTAAATCGTCTTGAGATATGGGCTGAAAAAAATAATATTTTATCTCCTAGTCAATTTGGGTTCAGAAAAGGTCGTGGTACCCGTGATTGCACAGCACTTTTGGCTTCCCAAATTCAGCTTTCTTTCAACAAAAAACAGGACACTATTTCGACTTTCTTGGACGTGTCTGGAGCGTATGATTCAGTACTTATTGATTTACTCTTTCAAAAATTAAATATTTATAAAATTCCTTCAATTTTATCCAATTTTTTATATAACATGTTTTCATTCAAAATCATGCATTTTTATCATAATGGGACGTCTAAATTTACCCGTAATAGTTATTTTGGACTTCCTCAAGGATCTTGTTTGAGCCCCTTTTTGTACAATTTATTTACATGTGATATATCATCTATTATCCCAAATGGTTGTTTTTTAGTTCAATTCGCTGATGATAAGGTAATTTCAAATAGTGGATGTAATAGAGAAATAATACGTCATTATATGCAAATTTGTTTGGATAATATTGATAAGTGGGCTTTTGAGAATGGTTTTACGTTTTCTGTGCAAAAAACTAAATATATTATATTTTCACGTTAACATTCTACAGTAAATATAAATCTATTTCTTAATGGATATGAAATCGAACAAGTATATGAATATAAATATCTTGGTATTTGATATGATTCAAAATTAAATTGGGGTTTACATATTAAATATATCCAGAAAACTATATTCCAAATGTTCCAAAAGGATTAATTTTCTCCGAACTATTACTGGTACTTGGTGGGGTGCTCATCCTTCTGATATGATAGTTCTTTATAAAACAACAATACGCTCAATTTTGGAATACGGTTGTTTTACTTTTGGTTGTGCCACTCAAACTCATTTTGCAAAACTTGAAAAAATTCAATTTCGTTGTTTAAGAATTTGTTTGAAATTAATGAATTGTACTCATACTAAATCTGTTGAAGTTTTATCTGGAGTTGTTCCTCTTAAAATTCGTTTTCATGAACTAAATTGTAAATTCCTCGTACAATGCTGCACAAATAAGCATCCGCTAATAAATATTTTAAAAGATTTACATAAATTAAATCCTTCTAGTAAAATGTTGAATTCATTTAATCATTGTTCTACAGAGCATATATTACCTGTTTTATCAAATACGTTTTACAATTGTGATATAAATGTACATTCTTTTCAACCCTATATTGATAAATCTTTACATTGGGAATTAAATCAAATACCAAATAATATGTGTATTCAATATGCTAAATTGTTTTTTGAACGTAAATTTTGTGGATTTGATCAAAAATTTGTGTATTACACTGACGGATCATTGATTAATTATAATGCAGGATTTGGAGTGTATAATATGGATGTAGCATATTTTTTCAAATTACAATCTCCATGTTCAGTTTTTGTAACTGAGTTGACTGCATTGTATTTTACATGTAATATAATAAAGGATTATTCTCCAAACATATTTATCATTTGTACAGATAGTTTGAGCTGTATCAATTCTATTGAATCATGTAATTTCAATTTTAAAGCCCATTATTTAATTTTATTGTTAAGAAAATTATTATATGATTTGCATTCTCGGGGATTCATTATTAGATTTGTTTGGGTTCCATCCCATAGTCATATATTTGGTAATGAACAAGCTGATTGTTTAGCAAAATTAGGAGCTACTCGTGGAATTATTTATAAACGAGATGTGGCTCATCCGGAATATTACGCAAAATTTAAAAATAATGCTTTGAATTCTTGGCAAGATGATTGGGATTCTAGTGACAAAGGTCGATGGTGTCATTCCATTTTACCAATTGTAAATAAAAAACCTTGGTTTAAAAATTTATCTGCTGGTAGAAATTTGATTTGTACGATTTCAAGACTTATTTCTAATCATTATACTTGTAATAGTCATTTATATCGTATTAACATTATAGATTCAAATTTATGTGATTGTGGTGAAACTTATACAGACATAGATCACATAGTTTTTTATTGCAAAAATTATATTTTGCCTAGGAAAAAACTTATAAATAACTTCAAGAATTTAGATACTGTTGTATCTGTTCGTGATATTCTTGGTATTAGATCGCTTTCTATGATTAAAATTTTATATGATTTTTTCAATGATATTCATTATGTTATATGATACTGTTTTGCGTTTTATTTTATTTCGTTTCAGAAATCAAGAACTACGGCCTCCCTTGAACTCCTCCATCATCTCCCATTTTTGATTACTGAAACTCCTTCTCAAGATTATGGCTCTGATATGGATCATTTCCGGTTGAGCCTTTAGTTTTAAGTTTTTTTTTATAACGTTATTAGAAAAGATAAAGAGGTTTTGTGCCCTTTTGAGAACGATTTCAAAGGAAATCACTCAAAGGGGGTTTTCCCTCTTTCTAAATTTTTTGTTTAATAAATAAATAAATAAATATATTGTTTGATACATTTATTTACAAATTGTCAGACATCCACTCTTCCCGTGAAGGGAATTGTGTGGTAACGTTCTGTAAGAAAAGTGACAAGCAATTGTGAGATCACTTGGAACAAGGATAATTTTGTCTCAATTCACCAAAAGTGGAAACAACGAAGTGCACCAGCCATCCCTTGGAGGGCCATCTCAATTTTGATTGGGTTTTCTCGCTTCGAATTTTTGCCACCACACAAGACATCCAATATTGGTCGAACAACTGTTGTGTAAATCCATTTGATATACTTGGATTTGAGGCCCCAGTTTGGAATCTAGAATGATTAGACGTAAGGGTCGAATTCCATCGCGGTTTCATCTTTCCGTAAAAAGAACAATAGATATTTTATACGGGTTAACCGAACGGCCATATTGGCGACACCAACTCTCGACTACCTGAGGAGCACTTTGCATCAGGTCGAATAGGGTGCTTATGCACATACTAACTACCAAAGCTAAGTTGAAAAACCGCAATTATTGAGTTGCCTCAATAGCGTATCTGCTACGAGATCCCACAAAAGTGGTGATAAGACTCCCCCTTGGGGCATCCGCAAACACTCAATTTCCGAATCGCAGCTTGACGCAATGTCGAGAAAAGATGTCGGTGTTTGAATATTTTATGAATTCAATTGGTAATCAGTGTAGGCAATCCATGGTTTCGTGCAACTTCCAATTTGGCATCGAAAGACACGTTACCAAAGGCACTCTCAATACCCAAGAAACAACCCAAGCAGGATTGCTTATGAGCGAATGCTTTTTCGATATCGTATACAACTTTGTGTAAAAGAGTCACAGTGGACTGTCCAGATTGGTAAGCATGTTGATTCACATGAAGAGGCATGTTTGCCAAATAATCATCACGGATGTGATGATCGATAATGCGTTCCAGATATTTCAGAAGAAAAGAGTTTAGACTGATTGAAACTCTTAGATTCTTCATACGACGCACGTCCTCCTTTTGGGATAACCTTTACAGTAATATCACGCCAGGATCTGGGACTCTATTTGGTAGCAAAACTGCTTACAAGTAGCATTTTCAAAACATATTTGATAAACTAAAATCCCTTCTGGAGCGGAACAGGATAAATTCCATTTGCTCTTAGAGATTTGAAAGGACCAAAGCTATTGAGTGCCCTTTGAATCGATTCAGTTACGACATTGCGAATAACTACATGAAAAGACATTTGGTTCATCCGTAGATCCGAAGTGTGTTTTGAATGAATATTCTAAATCTTCTTCATCAGAAGTAGTAAATTTACCATTAGGTAGAGTTCATTTATCACGTAACGCTATAATTGAGAATTTTCAACTTTTTTAATTGCTTATGGGCTGCTACTTCTTCTTGGTATTTCTTTTTTTTGAGACTACAATCATTTCACCAATCCTTATGCGTGCATTGTGTAGCAAGCACGAAGTTACTCTATGCGCTAAGAGGTCAAGAAAATATTAATCTCCAAAAATCCCCGATCGGCGGGATTCGAATCCACCACCCTCAACAGTGTTGATGCTGAACAGCGACGTGCACCCATGCTAGTCCAATAGAACACGTGGAATGTGCTCATGAGTGAAGTATATCAGCAGGTATCGGATTAGATCCCACTGGTCGAGGATCTTTCCGGGTTGGACATGTCTCGACTTCCCAGGCATAGAGTATCTTTGTGATGGCCACACGATATACAAACGCAAAAATGGTCAAACGGCAAAGCTCTCCGTTAATAACTGTGGAAGTGCTCATAAGAACACTAAGCTGAGAAACAGGTTCTGTTCCAGTAGGAACGTAACACCAGAAACAAGAAGAAGACTTTCATGTTTGCTGTTTGGTATGGTGTTCATTTAGATCTGGATGGAAAATCGTGTATTTTGAGCCGTCGTCGCATGATGGAACTATAGGATGGTCTGAAAAGGTCCACATCACAAATTTCCAGGACTCCATTCCAGAGTTCCGTATCTCTCATATAAAGCTAAAAAACTAAAATCGGTTCATTCGGTTTGAGATCGTTCCAAGGTCATGGGTCATTTTTGACCCTTAATGCATAATGTGTAACTTTTTCTTTATGCATTAGGAAGCTTAAGAGGGTATTAACTTAAAATCAAATAAAAATAGTCAATGAACATCTCAAGCATAATCAGATTCTCTCGACAATCATTTAAAGCCCAGACCTTAAAGATTACATTTGGTTTTTTTTTTCAACGGAAAACATAATTTTAAAATCTGATTGGTTAAGCCTTAAACAAATACATACATCCAATCTCACCAGTTGAGTCTAGTTTGATGTAAGCGAATTGTTCCCAATGTCTTAATCCCATCTGCCAAAAGCATATGTACGAATATCAATGTGTATATCAAGATAAAGCCGGCACAATTAAACTATATTTACCAAATGGAATCTGCCACCAACGGAATCTCACCGTGCGATAAGAGTGTTTGGATTAAATATTGCCTGCGTCAAACATCAATCGAAACAGGGAACTTGCTGTCGTAAAAAATTCCAAATGAAATCATCTTCTAAATTATGCCTAGGTACATCTCGAGTCCATTTCAAACTTTAGAGTTTTCAATCGAAAAACGTGTGACTTCCCCGCAAAATTAGGCACGTAGGTTGGTTGGGTGGCCCAGCGCACAAAATGTATTAAAATGTGCAACCCAAATCCACCTTCCAGGCCGCAGTCCTCGGACCGACTGATTCGGCCGTCTCAGAACTCGGTCGGACGGACGAACATTAAGCGAAGCAACGAACGGCCGAACAGCTTCTGCTTATGCTGGTGGCTTGGGCGAAACTTTTGAACCAGAGCACAGGGGAGTAATTTCGGTCAAACATGATCGAAACTATGTATTGCCCTGGATGGTCTTCTTCTTCTTCTTGGCATTACGTTCTCACTGGGACATAGCCTTCTTTTCAGCTTGGTGTTCAATGAGCACTTCCACAGTTATTAACTGAGAGCTTTCTTCGCCAAAGTTGCCATTTTAGCATTTGTATATCGTGTGGCAGGTAGGATGATACTCTATGCCCTGGGAAGTCAAGGATATTTCCATTACAAAAAGATCCTGGATCGACCGGGAATCGAACCCAGCCACCACCAACATCTTCTTCTTCTTTCTGGCGTTACGTTTCCACTGGGACAGAGCCTGCTTCTCAGTGTTCTTATGAGCACTTCCACAGTTATTAACTGAGAGCTTTCTTTGCCGATTGACCATTTTTGCATGTGTATATCGTGTGGCAGGTACGAAGATACTCTATGCCCTGGGAATCGAGAAAATTTCCAACCCGAAAAGATCCTCGACCAGCGGGATTCGAACCCACGACCCTCAGCATGGTCATGCTGAATAGCTGCGCGTTTACCGCTACGGCTATCTGGGCCCCCACCAACATAGCTTTGCTTTGTAGCCGTGGACCCTAACCACTCGGCTAAGGAAGGTCCGTTACTTATTGACTGATTTATCTTCTAACTTCTATATTAATAAAATTGGAGTAGTGTTTGTCATGAAATGGCTCGAGAACGGATGTACGGGTACACGTAATTTTTCACAGTTTCACTGGACAAGGGATGCGACGTGATAGTGTGTTGAAAAAGTTTTGGAATGTCTCCGGAATAATCGGGAAAAGACTAATTTGTCATTTTGTATGGGGGATTACATGACGTTTTGCAGCAGCCTGCTTGATGGAGATACGAAAGTTTTCCGGACCAACTAGGGAAAGTGTACCAGTTATGGCTATAGAGGTTCCCTATTTAGCCACATGTGTTTTTACGAAAACTTTCACATTTTGAATATTTTTGAATATTTTAACATCAAGATACATTTGATATCAAACTACTAAAACACAAAAAATGATCAAAAATTTGAAAATAATCAAATTATCACGTATGGCGAAATAGGAAACCATAATTTCCATAACTGGTACACCTACCCTAGTACATTTTTTTCTTAGGGTTATGAATACTGGTACACCTACCCTATTATTAGCTGTGGGTAAACCCTTTAGATGGGACTAAAATCCTCTTTCGTTAATTTAAAATTATGGTAACGAATTTGTTCTAGTCATCCCTCTGTGCAGCACCCCAGCGAGAGCTTTTACAAACGTTTCGCTTTCGTCATTACCTCGCGCCATCGTCGTTGTCGTCGACTTCAACGACGTCTTAGCTAGGGCGGCTGCTGAAGTAGCTCTACTCGCGGAGGTTCGCGCGTAAACTCTATAAAAGCGGCGATAGGAGCAACAGGTCTCTTCATTAGTGATCCTGATACCGCCGACACACGACTCGATTGGCGCCAAACTTGTATTCACATCATCTGAACTGATCTCGCGCACACGCAAGGTACTTTCATTTGCAAGGATCAAAAGCTCGGAGAAATTGTAATTGGTGAAGATAGTTCTGAAAGTGAGAGAAAAATACGGAAAATTGTGACAAGTGTCGAAATCAGGAACAAACAACGCAAGTTGAATTGAAAAGGACTGAAAGGTGAAAAACACGAAACGTGAAAAAGACTGTCGAAAGCGAAAAGTGAAGTGAAAATTTGTAAATTTTGCTGCATTGAACAAACCAGCCGTCGGAAGCCGATTTAAACAGCAACAGGTGAATACAGATTTTTACTGCTACTCAATCCAAAAAAAAACTGATGAACGTGGGAAACACAGTTTAGCGTCCGTTTGCCGAAGCCGACGGTTATTATTTCCAATTTAAAATGCATCCCTTGACCCGGACCGGCTGTGAAACAATTTTCCTGTTTTCCATCAACGAACGGGGCCGTCCAGTGCGGTGCCTGGCGTAGAAATCCGTCGGATAAAGTCCCATTGTTGAGTTCACGGATCAACGAGTGTGGATAATGGTTTACGGATCTGCAATGAGTGAGTGATGATGCGCCTATGCTACGGCTTTCTCGCTTTCGGTGTGAAGCACGTGCAAGAAAAGCATCCGCCACGGTGCTCCCCCAGACCGGTATTATCAGAAAAATCTCAGTCAAATATGTGCTCTTTAGACGTTTTTTATGGCCAAGCTGCACGTCTGGAAAAAAATTGCAGAAAATCGCAAGTGCGTTTTCAAGATACGCCTTTTTGGTTGTGTAAGTCATAAAATTCAAAAAAAAAAAAATATTGATATTTTTTCATAAACCGTGGATAGTTCGGAACAAATTTGAAATATTCCTTTCGAACCTACCTCACATCAAATTCAATTCACAATCTGTTGAATTCTTGTCAATCCATTTTGTTAAAATTGGTGAAACAATTAAACTTTGAATGTAAAATAAAACACTTAGGCCACCCAAAATGATATTGTACATCGTGAACATTATCTCAAAATTTACTCATTTTCCTAACCAAGTATTTTTATTTTTGAAATGTAGAAATTCAACACGTTCATCCAGATGGAAACAATCTTCAAATGGTGTCAAGTAATACCTATACCTAACATTTTTCTAGAGTCCTATGTAATCTATTTAAACTAGTGATATCGGTAAACTTTGTGTTGCCATCGAGTAGGCTATTAAAAAACGCCATGAGACTTCTCAAACGAAATGACAGTTTTGTTCACTCTCGTTTTTCCGCAGAATATCCTGAGCTTTTAAAACACACAAACACATCGGAGCACTTAAGCAACATAATTGTGAGAAAAATTTCTAAATCCGTTAGCCCATTCTCAAGCCAATTCGTGACATACAAACCCTATGTCATTTTTATTTATATAGAAGATAGAAGATAGAAGATAGATAGCTAACGTAACTCAAAATTGTGTTGATTGTGTCTAATATCATTAAAAGGGCGTGACTTGAAATTGGATCCTATGATTTTTTTTTCAATTTTGCCTAGATATGCAGCTTAGCCGAAAACGTCTTGTGATTTTTTTCTGATAGCAACGGTCCGGAAAGCACCGTGGGCCGCCGGTTCGGCCGCTCATTCTGCCATTATCGGTTTCCACCTGTTGAGCGGGTGTTGTTTTGTTGCCTTAGGCCCGATAGAATATGGGGGTGGGTGAGGGAAACCTCCCACGCGGGACGAGGGAAAAGACGCACTTCGCTGGGAGGGTGAAAGGGCGCCAATTTTCCACTGATGGCTCCGCATAGGGAAAACGAAGAACTTGCTTACGCTGACAGGAGAGGAAATTTTAGCGCAGGTTGCACTGAATAATGGAGAAGCTTCTTGAAGGATGATGGATTGGGAAACTGGGGGGGGAGGGATTCGCCCAGAATTCGATGAAGAACAATGAGTAACCGCCGATTAGCATATCAATGAATGAGAATGAGTTAAAAATAAATACATCTAAGCTGCTTCTTAGCTATACAGCAATTGAACTCGGCTTTGGCTTGCAGCGATAATCTTTGGTAATATTAAAACATTTTCTGAATCTATTTTTTTAGAATTCATATAATCCGTACGAACCACCTACTAGCTTTCTAAGGCGTTGTTTCTGCTGTTGTATTCTTAAAGAATGAATCTAGTTTTAAGGTACGATGACTACAAACTTCTGTAAAATGGGATAACTGCAATAGTTCTTACAAGCAAATCTTGTAATTATATTTCTGAATAGAAATTGATTGGTTTTTATGTTTTTTTTTTCGTTTTAGAGAGTTTATCTCTTACAAAAAGAAATTATTTACGTAAAGTATTTATGGCGTTGCATAGCTATAGGCGTTCATCTTCATATGGAAATTTCTGCTTTCGATTGCTTAAGTGACCCAAAATTCAAAAAAAAAATCTTTACGCTAAGAGACTTAGGATCGCATTAAGCTTGCATTAAAATTAGGCTACCAAGAATAACTGACGAGCTCTTTAAACCATTATCAAATAGGGATAATAGTACATATTGTTTGAAAGCGTTTCAAAAACACTATAATCTCGACTACTTTTAATCTCCGAATGTAAGGCCTCAAATGTTCTCGATTCTAACGAAAATTGCTCTGACATGAAGTATCATACCTTTGCATTCGTTTTCTCAACTAATCAAGAGAAATATGCTACTTCCTTTAGTAAGTTGTGTGTCAAAGATACCCCGTTCCTCGGTACGTAAGGAAAATTTTACTTGTTTCGATTCAATTCAACTGAAAAAATGCAAAAAAAAAGTAGCAGTGGATAAATTCTGGGTAATACCACAGGCGAGGTCGTTTTCTCTGCCCGGAGGCTGTTATTTTAACCAACTCCCAATTGGCGATTCCACGCCATTGGGACCGACGGATATCGAACTAATTTGCGTATTGTGATGACGCAAGTATGAAACGTTTTTTAGCGTCGGTTTTTGAATATTGATGAGAGAATAACTAGGTAGTCGAATGAGAATAGATTTCAACAAAAAAAATCGCTTTTTGAACGAGATAAACTTAGAACAAAAAATGCGACGCTCAGCTGTAGTTGATGTCTTTATGATTCTGAATTATGGAATATTGAAATTCCATACATTCTTCATCTACATTACAAGCATCACAACATAAAGAAACGACAGTAGATCAAATTTAATAAGTCTGAAACGTCAAATTAAAAAAGTCTGAATATGTTGAAATTATAGTTGAATATCTTTCAAAGATCAACTTGAATTACAGTTTTGATTTTCTTAACATGTATTTTTCTAAATTATATACAGTACTGGACAAAATAAAGTATGCATCGGCAGTTTTTCATACCTAATGGTTTGTAGGTCTGGATTTTGGCTTCTAGTGCTCTGACTGATCTGAAATTGTCACCGCAGCTGAGATAATAACATAAATTTTACTCAGTAGCGAAATGACACTATTTCAAACCCAAACTTTTGAGTTGTCACAAATCTCTCATTTTGCGAAAAATCGCATACATTCAAGTGGAACAAATTTTGAAAACAATCAATTTTACAGAAAAATAAAATTCTACTGACTTGTTAGTCTTAAAAATAAACATTTTGCAGAATGGCATAGGATGGGTGTA
The DNA here is from genome assembly GCF_002204515.2 of Aedes aegypti. Lineage (NCBI taxonomy): Eukaryota > Metazoa > Arthropoda > Insecta > Diptera > Culicidae > Aedes > Aedes aegypti. Next base: position 26,425,034 of record NC_035108.1, on the reverse strand, counting down.
TCAGTTATGGACATAGTGGTTCCCTATTTCGCCATACGTAATAACTTGAATGTCTTAACATTTTGGAAAGTTTTTTTTGTGTTTTAGCAGTAAGATATAGTTTATATCTTGATGTTAAAACATTCAAAAAGAAAAATGTGGAAGTTATCCGAATTTTGCATATGGCCAAATAGGGAACCACTATGGCCATAACTGGTACACTTTCCCTAATACTCTAAATACTCTCATTCAAAAATAATCTCACATTCATTTTTGTCAAAATTTTAGAATTGCGATAACGTAAAAGTTTGTTGAAATTGAAATGTTCCGAATTGCCAATTGAGAAAGTATCATGTTGTTTTCAAGTTGCGGTGAAATTTTCAAATCAATAAGAATACTGAAAGCCCAGATACAAACTTCCAAGCATGATCATTTTGTATGAAAAAACGGTCAAAAACGTACTTTATTCTGCCCAGTACTGTAGTTATGTTTATTGTAGTTTAGTATTGATGGCCGTTTTTTATTCAAAATGCTCAACTTTAACATGCTGCAATGTTCCCCTATGTAATTGCGAACAAAAGTTTAACAGAGAGTTGCAACCAGTACATTCAAGTTCATTAAAATGGGTCTAAGGCTTGAAACATGTTTTTTTGATGTTGCACTACTACCTGTACTTTTTTTTAAGAAAATTAGTAGTCCGGATTCGATCCATACTAGTGTTTCATAATTTGAGTCGCTGTTTTTATTTGAATTGGGTTGTTTGGCGATGGAAAAATTGCAGTTTTTTGTAGCTTGATTGAAAGAGCACTTTTTTCAATTTTATTACGTTTCAATATCTTAATTTTGTTATTTTTATCTAATATTAAAGATTACGATCTGTAGACTCAATGACATTTCAATTTACAAAATGACAGCTCCCGTAGTAAAATTTACCGAGGGGTGATTCAAAATTGATTTCCATACTAACTTTAAACGTGTTTAAAGTATACTTCCAGGGCACACGGAAAATTTTGAAATTTTGAGATCTGGCTCAGTTTTTAACGTAGAATCGGAATATGTAAAAAAACTGGATACCTCTAAACAAGCCAATTCTCAAACTTATGTGAACCCGTCACTCGAACAATTTCCGTTTGCTTAACTATTAAGATAGTTATATCAACTCTACACATGCGGGTGACAGATGTTCGCAGATTTTCAACAAAGTTTAGTTATTAAATGCATAAAGTTTAACTTTAACATTGAATCAAACATCCTTACGAATAAACATGTATTGTACCTTTGCGAAGAAAATATACTTTGGTGCATAAGGTGATTGGGACAAATCTAAAAACTATAGAATAAAAAATGGATATTCAGTATTTGACATAATACAGTATTTATCGGTAATTTTCATACAGAACGATCAAAATGATTTCAGCTTCTAGTACTCAGATTGATCGCAGCTTAAACCATAAATTTAAAATAACTTGTAATATTCTCAATGGAAGAATCATTAGAAGATCAACCGAATATACTCAAAAGAAGAATCATACAATCGTACAAAAAAGAATCATTACAATATTTTCATTGAGAAATATTTTTAAATCATTCAATACTAATGAAACTTTATCGTGTCATCAAATGAATCTGTTCTGAAGGAATCTATGACATTTAGTCGAAAGACATTTGGTCGAATGACATTTAGTCGAATGACGTTTGGTCGAAAGTACATTTGGTCGAACGGACATTTGGTCGAATGGACGTTTGGTCGAAAAGGTTTAGTTGCAACAGAAAGCATATGATATTTGGTCGACCCGACATATCGAGTAAAGGATAGTGCTCGAATCTAAATAGTATGGAAACAAAGTTTTACGCTGACTACCGCAGATATTAGAATTTTGTCGTTAATACAAGAGTGATTGAATAATTGAAAAAGTATCATCCATTTTACCAACAATCTATATGCGATTAGCAAAATTTTGTTATTCAATTTGATGGACGCTCTCCATCCTATGATCAACCTCTTAAGTTTTTGACGTTTCATGCTGCTTTTTTCGTTCAGGCATGTTCTGCGATTCGAGATAAGCTGATCTTAAATGGAATCCAGCCAACTCGTTTGCCCTTATTCGATACATAAAATTAGCACAATTTTCATTTTTATTAATCCAGAGCTTCTACTGAAAACTCTTTTGTTCACCCGAGGTTATCAACACTGTCAGCAAAGCCATATATTTGCTTGAGGGATGTTATTTAGCTGTAAGTCACAATAAACCAATTGGTCATAGGTAGAGTTACCGCCACCTAACATTCACCATGCCATAAAGGTTTGCCATAAAGAAAGTTTTTCCTGCCATTTTAATTGTGATTTCCACATTCAAAAATCTTAGCTACGTCCGTGAGCTGCAAGACCCGGAATTCAAAGAAAAACCCTCTCAGCATGCTCACATCAGATGAGCTGATCTTCTTTACGAACAACGATGATATTTCAAAAGAATAATAAATAAAGAAAACATAAATAAAATAAAATAACTTGATGAGCAGTTTTTCAAAGAGTGATGAAAGTTTAAAAGAATAATAAATGCACTAGAGCCGAGTATTTCAGTCAATGAACAAAATACTACTAAAAAGTTCACCCTAGAGAGAAAGAAATCCTACACTTTGGCATAACTTTATTATTAATAGAAAGGTATATACAATGTAAAAATAAGACTACATAAAATATTTTATTTTTTATTCAACAACTGTTATAATTCATATTATTCAAAAGAATACGTTATCTTATCAACTTTGCAATACTTCAATTTAACCAAATAATCTTTCAATAAACCAATTTAAAATCAGCTTTCAACCAAATTTACGTTCGACTAAACATCATTCGACCAAAATAAAAGTTCTAAAGCCATTCGACCAAATGTCCGTTCAACCAAATGTACTTTCGACCAAATGTCATTCGACCAAACGTCATTCGACCAAATGTCATTCGACGAAATGTCCTAAAGCCGTTCTGAAGAAAGTTTATTACTAATTTAAACTCAAAATTTTGTAATTTTTGTCACCATGGGAGATTTGTGATAACTATCAATTATTTTGTACTAATAAATTTAATAATATTTCCTATATGTAATGGCAATTGAAGGCCTTTGCAACAAAAGTTGGGAATCTAATTAAAAAAAAATGTATCAAAATGCTCATTTTGTAAATATTTTATTCCGACCTGTGTAAAAAAAAGTTGTTCTTGAGAACATTTGCATACAACTATACTACTACGAATTAAAGATCGTATTTTACTTCACATTTTGGTATTGTTATGCTATTGTTTTATATGAATTCCAGTCATCTCGTAAATAATAGGGTCCCTAAGCTCTGTTCCAATTTCAGTACCAAACGCTTAAGGGGGTGTCCATTAATTATGTAAGGGTTTATGGGGGGAGGGGGGGTTTAAGATTTCTTACGCGCCATACAATTTATTTTTAATTTTCATACAATAAATCTTACCATGGGGAGAGGAAGGGTTGAAAAACTCCGAAAATTGTCTTACGTAATTATTGGATCGCCCCTAAGTTTAAGCCAGAAACAAATGTTTACTCAATTTCAAACGTTTTGAGATCACACTTATTGATTGATACTCCAATTTTCGGTGTATTTTGTTTTCTATGTCCCTTGCGAAATGTCATATACACGGAGAAACCAAACTACTCAAAAGTGAGTTCAATCCACTTAATTTTGGGGTTGGATTGAGTTAACCAAATTTTGAGTGATTTTTTAGGATGAAATTTGTTCCTTCGGTTAGAGACAACTTGTATAAATACTAGCTCATAGGTTTTGAGCAAAACGGAGCCGCTTATCACACTTACACGAAGGTTCAATCAAAGCTCTCCAAAATGAACCGTTTGTTCGAAAATAGGTTTGAGTCTCCAATGATCCAGGTATGAACCATTTTTATCATTTGATATGGGCGTATGCTGGAGACAAGGTCTATGAAGAATCTCACGTCATCGTTGGTGTTTTAGAAGCTTTCATCACACAGATCTTGAACTCGACGTCCGCAAGATAAAATTTGAAGGTATGCTTCCAATTCCACTCTGGTGAGGTGAAAGTAACAGATAAAAATCATGTCCAAAGCGAAAAACTGAGTCCAAATAGATTAAATAATACAGGTAATGAATAATATTTATGTTTAATTTACATTTTCTATGTAAAAACTACCATAAAACATGATATGACGATTTTCGCATTTTTTTTATGGGCCATACTGTACTTACTCAAAAGGGAGCAAAGTTGTTTTTTGATCATGATTGAGTAAGGAGTTACTTACTTTGATAAAATAAAGCCACTTACTTTTGACTGCTGACATGAAAGTTCAAAAGTGAGTCAGAGTTACTCTCTTTTGAGTAGTTTTGAACGAGCATGCCGTGGAAATTTGTCGGCGAAGTGAACGTCAAACACGATCAGTCAGTTTCAAAGTTCAAAATTGGACTCATTTTTTAAATTAAAGTTCAAATATGATACAACCGTTATTTGAGCGAGAAAATTTGCAAAAGTAGTAGCAAGGACACGATCTGTCATGTTATTGAATAACGAGAATATTTTATCAAAAAAAATTAGGGTTCTTTTGAAAGTGGAATGGTCCAGTTCAATGAGAAGGCAAATAAGGAGCTATACCAGTTGGGTTTTAGCAAAAACACACAAATTTTCAGAAATTTCGGTTTCAAATGAAGAAAAGAATAAATGTTTTATACGCATGTAAATGATGATAGCAAATCGACGACTTGTTTCATCGTGGCAATCATTCGATAAACGAAATCTTTGAGTTTTCGATACTAACCGCATCAAAACAAAAGCACCATCGTATAAGAGATTTAAAATTGTGGCAGGCTTGCTATTCTGTCAAACACACATGACTACGGTGGCGCTATTTGCTTTTTATAGCGGCCATTTTGGTTATTCTAATAATAATATATACAAATTTATTTGGATCCATTAAAGAAACATATTCCAATTACACGGAGTATACTTGAGACGTTAAGGAAAGATTTTGCTAGACAAACTCGATTTTACCTGTTCAGATGTGCTATGTTTCCCCTGCGGCTCACATAAGCAGGATGTTCCAGTTCCACTTAAGGACTGTTCCATCGCCATTACAATCAACCAGTTTTTTGTTAGCCTAGGAATGATTTGGCAATTCAATTTATGCTTGAAATAACATTTTGCGTATAAACCTGCGTTCCTGATCGAGATGTGACAATCTTGGTGACACTCGTTACGGTTGAAATTTTTAAAAAGTTTTTCACGGTTTATTCCTAAACTACAACCACAAAAGCCGAAACGCTTTCAATATTCATGGTATTTGTTTACCTATGACTCACATAAACAGGAATCTTGATTGACTATAATATTTGTTTCCATGAAATGAGTTCATGATTCAGAGATCCTGCTTCATGATTTCATGACTAAAGTTGCCACTTTTCATTACCAAAATCGGAATTATAAATGCCAGATATCTAAACTCATGAATTGTAGTTTACATGAACTGTATTCAGGATTTCAGATCATGCTTCATGATTTTATGACCGAAATTATCTCTTTTCATAACAAAAATAAGAATCACGAATAACGAATAATGAATAACGGGTAACCAAACCCATGAAAAGTGCTTATGTTCTCATGAACTTCAATCAATGTTTCAGCATACATACTTCATGATTTGAATTGACACTTTTCTTAACAAAAAACCAAAGAAATAAAACTTAACGTATAGCAGGCGTTACTGTAAATACACGTTCCTATCGAAATCATGACTCTTTTAGCGTGCCCCTTTTATCCGCACTACGCTACAACTAAGAATTGTGCTGTCATCAGTGCTTAAGGTTATTAGAATAACAAAATCCTATTACCTTTTTATTAGTTAATTTCACGGAAACTTGTACTGCTTCAGGCACGTTGCGATTTTAAACGTTGCATCAAACATGTTTTGTAATTGTTCATATAACAATGAGACTGGGAGAAATCAAGGAAACCATTTGATTAAATATTAATCTCTTAAGGTGGTTTATAGTCAGTTGAGAAACCTCACGCAAGTCTAACTTTAATCAAACGTTTTTGTCGCCATACGTGAAAAATTTGTGCCTCTTCTCTTCAATATTTTTAAAAAGTCGTTCGCGATAATTGAGGGTTTCTGTCAAAATGCGGTAGTCTCCTTTCTTTGCAATTTGGAAGGAAAGCTTGATTCCCCTTATAGAGTGCAATACTCCATGATATTCGGAAATGCTGACCACAATTGACGGTATGCTTTGTTTTCCTCTTGAATCGAACAGCCTGAGCCAAAGGCTGCTCGGAAAATTCGTCTCTATTCGCCAGAATTTGTTTAAAAACGAGTTTTTGACTCGCACCAACAACTATAATAAAATGGTTTTGGTTTAAATATCTATTAGCGCTAAAAATATGATTGTAATATGTAACGATTTCATATGCCGAGCTGATTCAAATTGCCCGGACACTTCGGATTCTGAACACCGACCTTTATTCACCCAAAAAAGATAGTTTCGTCGAATTTAAGAAAAATGCAGCATTTAAAAGATGTCATCATTGTGGATCTCGAGTGAATAAAAAGGAATATTGCCCAAAACTTACCTATAAAAAGGCGAGTGTGCAGCTTTCGAAGCGTCCGGCAATTTTAAACAGCACTGTACGGCCCATAAGGTATGTAAGATCATGGAACTTTCAACAGTAATTGCTCTAAATCCATACGACTGGACCTAGACACGACAATTTCTTCTGTTATCCCGTCGCTTAACTTTGAAACATTCTCCTGTACCTACATTTCCAATCTCTTCCAAAAGACGAATAGCATCACTTTGAATTCGAACCTTCGTTCGTATTTTCCAAAAAAAAAAAATGGCGACTAATCCAAAATCGGATTCCCAGCGCTACAAAGCAGGCCACGCCTGGACTTCCACACTTGCCGGTTCAACTGCGAACCTGTTCTGTCATACGCTTGAGTTGATTGGTCAGTATGTAGCTATCAAGACCACGCCTTCCCGGCACAGAGCGCACAAAGGCGACTACTGCGATCGTTGAGGTTATCTCTCTTGCGACGAGCGATTATGGCAGCGCAAGAAACAAAAAAAAGTCCTGTCCGTCATCCACCTCGGCCGATCACAGCGAACCGTATAGCTGCCATACATTTTAATTACTCAGCCACTCTGTCAGTCAGATTTGCATTTTATGTGGACCATCATCGTTCAATGTAGCAGATGAATAATGACGGTTTGCGGCTATCTCTCTGTATGTCTCTCTAGGGCGGTAAATGGTTGGACGCTAATTTATTGAACTTTGACGGGAACTTTTCGCTCTGATTTACGATTGCATGTGGCTAGTGCTATCGCACGCGCAACTTTATGCAGATTGTAGGTACCTCCTATACGTGAGTGCGGTGATTGTGCGGCGATTGTGCGGAGGTCGTACTACAGGGGGCATCGCAATCACAAACCAAGTCGAAGCGACGCCACTTGATAGCCTACTGCGACGAATCAAAAGATCGGGCGATCACGCGATTGGATTATACTTACTTTTGGGAAGTTTAGCAATTTTCCTGAATTTATTTATGAATGAATGAATGAGGTCAATGTTCCTGTTTTGGACGCTATCGCCGTCACCATGATCATAATGTCCGTGACTTATTATTATGGGGACGGTTGGTTGTTTACAAACAAACGAAATTCTGAGTTATATCAGCACCAGCGATGCTATATTTTGGGAAGTTGTGTAATGGTTGGAACTGTCGGTCAACAAAATGCCGATTAAATATAAACCGCAATTCATCACAAAAACACCCCGCATAATCACGAACCATTTGTCCACTGTTTCCCGTAATGTACACAACAATTTACGACAATTTCTGAACAATTTCAAATAACAATAAATCAACCATTCTGTGAACGGTTTTAACAGTTTGATGAACGGTGATTGAGAAAATAACAGTATGGGAAATAGGCGGTTAAGTTATGTCACCATAAAAAATCGCCGATTTTTCCGAACAAAATTTTGGATTTACATTTCGTCAAATGGTGGCTATATTATCCATTTTTCATCCAATTTACTGTAATGCAAATAGGTTTAAAATTGTTTTACCATAAAATTCAAACAAAAAGCCTTATGTATGTGTTATTATTGGTTTACTGTTCGTTATTGTAATTTAACCCTTTGCAGTATTGTTGCTTTGCGTTAATACCATACAAATTTAATAATGTAATTGTATTGGAAACATGGTAGGAAATAATGAAGCAAGAAAGTACAGGTAGCAAAATTTTACTTCAGTTGAAATGTATTAGGCTGGAGTAAATGTTGACCACCCGTAGTTCCTGTTTCATTATTATTTTAAATAAATCAACATGAATATTTTCATAATATCATAATTAGTTTCAAAGTACTCTCTTGTTTTATTCCAACATATAAATAAGTCAGGTGAGTGGCATATATAGCTAACACATAGCCTCCCCGGAGAGATTCGTGATGACATCATCCGGTTCATAATTTCAATGTGCTGGATCGTAGCCGCGATTGTCCCCATTTCATATCAGGTCCTGAAAGATAACAACATGTTATGGAAAACGTTTAATGATCCTAAATAATATCACTTACCAAACAAAACAACATCCTTATTTGCAGTCTTCGTATACCATGGCTTCCGGAAATTTCTTCTACTGATCGAAATACTGAATGAACTGCAAGATATTGGAAGCGTATCCTCCGGCTCCGATGAAGCTCTTCAGCACAGATGAATTGAGGATTAGCAGCACAGTTTTCCAACTTGGTACACACTTTCGGCCAGCCGGACAACAAGCTTTTTTACAGACAGCAGCAGTATTTTTATTGCTACTTTTTCAAACTGCAATTGATTTTTAAGTTCTTAGCTTTTTTGCTCTTTTTCACTGAACCATGGGAAAACATGACAGCGTTGGCAGCAAAAATATAGGTTACGCACACTATGATGGATTTGACTGTTTGCCAAATTATTACAATATAGTAATTTACAGTGGAATGTCTATGTGTGAGTGTGTTGGCGTTGTTTCAAACACAACCATTCCGCAAATTGTTGTGGTAATGTTTTACCATTTCCCGGTTCCATGTTGTATCACATTTAAGCGACTGTTTGTGGAACATTAACCGTTACCAATAAGAGATATATACTGTAATGAATGTAAGGAAAATTGTAGATTTCTATGCGGGACATTATATGACAGTTGACCATTGATCTTGAATAATTTATTACTATGTTTCTGCGTATTCGATTCACATCAATTTACATAAACCAAAAGTTTTTCTGTACAGCATATCTTCGAGAATGTTCATACACATGTTTGCAAACCTGTATGTGACGGAACGAAAGCAGCTACACGTGTAATCGATCCATTCTTTATATATTAACCTGAAATCATTCGCAGTACAACGTGACATTACGCCTTCCCATTATTTCCAATTTCAAGTCAAGTTCAAAACCTTCGACTTTGCCACCCCTCAATTGAGCCATTATTTAAACTTTTTGTAACTCCCTCCCCAGCTCCAATCACAGAGCTCAAACTTTCAATGTTAGGATAAACATAAACAATCCAAACTGGCACCGCCAACAGTGGGCTACCGTTTCTGAGAAGTTACGACCAAACTCGATACACCATTACTTAATGGTTTTTGTCATTGCGGAAAATTGTTGCGGGCGCAAAAAGATACATCAAAGCAATCCACGATTGCGAATTACCGAAGTAGGCGTGCGAGTTGAAAGAGACTGCTATGACCCTCGCCCCCGATGGCTCGAGGCAATTCGGTTAAACATTGTAGATTTTAAACTGAACACTTCCCAAACTTGGACTTCCGTTGGTTTAGTCGTAGGGTTGGGCGCCAATTCGCGGTACACCAATTTTCTTAGCGCTCATGAGATGTATTCTTCAAGGCAAAACATAGGTTCAAATGCCCTATCTTTCGAAGACACGAGATGCGTTTTTCTGTTACATCGTTCCTTATTCGAGAGATAATTGCCATTTGTGCGAGGGCTACACTGATAGAAAAAGTTATTTTTATAGCGATGACTAATGCAAACAATAATTCATCGACTCGAAAACTAATTAGATTCATTATGTTTGACTTACCTTCCGCAGAATGATTACACATTGGAGCTGCCTGCTGATAGCCGTGGGATTGATGGCATTTGCCGGTCCGGCGTTGGCTCGTCAGGACACGTACCTTCCCCGAGCCGATATCCCCGGCGAAGAGCTCTTCAACGAGCTGGCCGATGATGTACAAAAGCTGCACAAAGAACAGTTGAAGCTTTTGCAAATTGTGGGAAACATGGCCGCCAAGCAACAACAGGAAGAGGAACTGCTGCAGCAAGAGATACAAAAACAGCAGCAACAAAACGGAGACGATTCAATCGGATCCCTGCTGGACGACCTTCCGGCAGAGAACCCTGTCAAAACTTTGAACCGACTGACAAGGCTTCAGGAACATCCCAAACCGATAAGCTCGCAGAAGCCTAGGGAAGAGAAGAAAAGCAATCATTGTAAGTTAATTAGCTGATATTATGGTTTAAACACATTCTAAATATCACTTATTTTCCTTATTTCAGATATGTCTCTGTGCCACTTTAAACTTTGCAACATGGGACGCAAGAGGAACACTCGGTACTTGAGCTTGTAAGTTTTGATCATATATTTTATTCCAATGATCCCAAAACTAACCTTATTTTGCAATTTCTTTCAATTTGCAGCTGGAACTAAACAAAACCTCTGAACTGAAGATTCAACTCTAGATACTCAAAACCACAAAAAACGCGCAATGAAATACTCATCACAATCCAATGAGATGATAACAAGCAAGAGAACAAAGCAACCCTATCCCCCAACAAACCCCTGCAGCGACGCTCCTAGTAGGCGGCGCTACCAAACCCTGGTAACAAACTGTATTACAACCATCATCGGAAACCCGGTGATTACGGAACAACCATCCCGACTACCATTCCTGCTAAACTATTTATTCGTATTATATGAACATTGCTCAAAATTCTTTTACCCCGCAACACATTCCATACGCATTTGAACCACACAATCACAACAAAAATCAAAACTGTATTAGCAAATTTTCTACTTTTAGTTCAATGGACGAAAAGTATTCGATTATTATAGGCGTTTGTTTTAGCTTTAAATTATTACCCAGTGTTTAAGTTCTATCGATAATAGACAAAGACATGAAAATCTCACTTTTTATATACATTATGTAATCATTATAAAATCACAAAAAAATATTTCACCTACGACAACTGATACATCGGCAGGCAGCTACCTGCATTCAAGTTGCCGCAGGTTGCTTGTATTATTAGGTTTAGAAAAAATGCTTTAAAATTTCGTAGAATTGACATTTATTTAACATCGAAAATATCTGAATCCATTGAAATTCCTATTGGCATGCTTCACAAAAAAAATCATCTCGCTGCTTCGAAAAACTGAGGAACGTTTCAGCCAACAGCTCAAGTACGTTACTTAACACTGAAACAAAACTCAACCTAAAACTATATTCAAAACTTGAAAACTTAAACGTAGAACACGAACAATGTAAGCTACTCTCACTGTTGATAAGATTTTTTCCGAGAGAACAAATGACACTGAATTAAAGTTGCATATAATAAAAACTATACATTATATTGAACATAACAAAAGAGTAAACGTGTGCCGTGTTGTTCGAAAGTCGGGGACAGTCTTTTGTTTTCGTTTGTGTCCGCTGTAGTAAACGCGAAAAGAAAGAAAGAAGCCAGTAGTGGTGCGATCATGACTCAATTAGCTATATCGTGTAAGTGTAAATATTATCCCCCACTAGAAGTTGTAATTAAGAACAGTTGTTGTTATCATTATTATCATATTGGAGTATCGAACACAATTGGAGATGGTCCGATGACCGCGTGAAATTATTATAAATTATTTATTTTGAATGATATTCAATCAATAAAACTTTGAAAATATAATCCTATTGGAGGCTGTGAATAATTATGATCGCAGTTTTGAAGAAAATGACAGATCGTTGTACACGTTGTACACTCAAAAAAATCCAAACGTCATTGCTACGTGAAAAATCACGTAGATCATTCCAAATTCATTTTACTTCCACTTCACCTGACAAATTTAGTGACCTTTACCATTCATAACCACCAAATAGTGACTCGGTAATGTTTACTGAGGTTACTTATCGCACTTACGTAGAATTCACGTAGGTGCCTAAGTTCATTTTGACATCTGCATAGTGTACGTACATTCGGTGTTGAGCTCAAATCCTAAGATGGCGCCCGCTTGATTTTTGAAGAACTTCAGAAGCAGCTGCGGCTTTGAACACTGTGTAAGATTGATTCCAAGGTAATATGCTTTGAATACCGAAGAATCCCTGCATTACTTCATATTTTATACCTGATTTTAAACCTCTATCAATTATAGCACGCGAAGGCTACAACAAGACAGACCAAACTCACAAAATTGGGGAAACAGGATTCAAAATGCTCAGATTGACAATAAAAGTAGCACAATCTTAAAGTTTGTTTAAATTTTCCAATTGGGAATTAGTTTTCTTCCAAAGCCTATTTGAAATAAGATTGGTCTTTATTACAGTTAAATTTAATGTAAAACCATCTAGGTCCTACTGAAACGCTTCGTAAAGGCTACCGGAAAATCCACGTAGCTCTTAAGTTTAGCGACGGTGGAAAGGACGAACTTCCAATGTTCATGCGATCATTCTGGGCTACCTATGATTTACGTAATAGCTACGTGAAAAGTGCGATGGACAAAAATCACGTATGTTTTCACGTAACAATGACGTTTGGATTATTTTGAGTGTACAGCATTCATTGTGTTCTACCGTACACCCCCGTTAATTTGAACGGTACCTCATGCAAACCATCGGGGTTCATTTTTAATTGGAACATCTAGTTACCCTAGAAACGTGTTTCTGGTCACCTCTTTCACTGTTTTGTTTTGATTCTGCATTCCGTTCCACAGCGTTCCATTTAATTTTTCTCCGTTCCATGAGCAAAATGACGTTTGAACCATTTTTAATTTAAACGATGTGTAAATTAGCGAGGTACAAATTAAAAAGTGTTCAGATTAAATGTGGTCAAACCAACGGGGGTACCCGGTATTACCTCACGTACCATGGAATTTAGGGCAACTGCAAGAAACATGAACGACTTTATTTCGCCTTTGCTTAGACTGGGTGCATGTCCTAGTACCTTGACCTTTCCGTACCCAAGTTTTAGCTCGTTCTAAGCGCTTTTGACTAGATTGGTCCTCCATACCTTAGTACGAATGGCGCCACGCATGCCAGGAGCTTGCGTTTGATGGCAATTACAGCAGAGCTGTTAGATATCATCCTCTAAAGCGCCGCTATATCCGTAGATGTCCTTTTACAGGCATATTCAACGTGGCTTGTGAAGCTGATACTATCATCGATCATTATCTCAAGATGCCTAAGGGAACGCTTGGAATTTATGGTGCAATGACCTACCGAGATAAGCGCCTGTTGCTCGGACTTACGGTTGTTGACCACCACCACCTCAGTCTTGTGACGGGTAAGTCCTACTTTTCTAGACTTCATCCATTCCTCAACTATGGAGATAGCGTGCGCAGCGTTCAATCCTACTTTCTCCATCGATTCACCATAGGCCACAAGGGTGATATCGTCGGCGAAGCCAACAATTTTAACACTCGTCGGAAGGTGCAGCCTCAGCACGTCATCGTACATCGCATTCCATAACATCGGGCCCAAATTTGAACCTTGAGGTACTACCGCGGCAATTCAAACACTTTTCTGCTCCTCATGTGTCGTACAGTAGAATCCTACCATCAAAATAGCTTTCTAAAAGCTTACACCTCGAGGCGATGAAGTGCGTAAGCTATAGCGTCCCAGCTTGCGCTGTTGAACGCATTCTTCGCATCCAGAGTGACAACCGCGCAGTAACGGATGCCGCTTCTTTTATGCTCGATTGCCACCTCAGCTGTCTGAACGACCGGCTTAATAGCGTCCAGAGTAGATTTACCTTTCCTGAATCCATACTGGTGGTTGGACAGGCCGTCCGTACCTTTGGTAGTAGCACCAATTTCTGTCGCTTCCATTCATCTGGGAAGATTCCTTGATCAATGCAGCGTTGCATCGTGGTTCTGAACATGTCCGGATCCGCGTTCACTGCCGCTTTTAAGGCAACATTCGGGATACCATCGGGTCCCGGTGCCTTGTTTGACGCGAACGATTTCACGACTTCTGCCAGCTCTTCGTTCGCCACTCTCGCCACTTGTTCTCCTTCATCTGCCGCATACGGCGCTGGGGGCCATGGGCTCATGAGATGGTGTGGGAAGAGTACATCGATTATCGATCGCAGCAACTCGAGCGACTTCTCTTGGGGCGCTCTGGCACCTTTGGACTTAGCCATTACCACTCTGTAGGCGTCACCCGATGGACTCGAATTGGCACTCTCGCGTAGAATATCAAAGCATGCCCATTTTCGGCTCTTGATTTCCTTTTTGAGAGCCGACTTTGCCTCTGTGAATGCTGCACCGCGTTCTCCTCTTTGTGCTTCTGTGCGTGCGCGTTGCATTCTTCGTCTAGCCCGAAGGCAGATTGCTCTAAGATTTGCAATTGATTCGCACCACCAGTACACCGGCGGCCTGCTCTCTCTAGGAGAGGCTTTTCTGCATGGAAGCATCACACGTTCGTGATATGACAGCAACTAGCTCTTCAACTTTTAGGTCCAGAGTGTTCCGTTCGCCGTCGATGCGCGCTGTTTTCCATCCTAGGGCTTGGGTCGAGTTACATCGCGCTACCTTCCGCCCGCTTTGTATTATGCTATACTGCCCATAAACGCATTATTGTCCAATCCTGCAAACATGGGACTGACATGCATTTATGGGCAGTATAGCGAATCGATTGATGATCGCTATGAGTATAACCGTCATCGATGCGCCAGTTCATGGTACCTAAAAGGTTATGGCTACAAAACGTAACGTCCATAATCGATTCTGCACCATTTCTGCGGAAAGTATTCACTGTACCCACATTTGCCAGCTCTACATTTAATGCAGCCAGGGATTCCAACAATAGCTGGCCTCTTCGGTTGGTGCAGCGGCTATCCCACTCCACTGCTCATGCATTAAAGTCGCCAGCAGGCTTGATAATTCTCCTCAACATCATCAGTGTTCAGTGACATACTCCAGAGCAGCGTGCTGCCTTTGCCTCTTTGCGAGGGAGCGAAAAAATGCTAAGCAGAGAGGCAACGAAAAATGAGCGAGGAAGATGCAGCACAAAATACAATAGAGTAAAATTCCATCAAAAAAGGGTGCTCTCACAACTCCCCGAGGACATTCTGTTCGGGCGGCAGACTCAAGAGTTCTTTTGAAGTGTGAGTTATGGTGAGCATCGCAACGAGTTAGTGAGAGCGCCTGAAAAAATCCTTACATTTTTTTGCACTCTCACTCGAATCGCTTGAGGATCTGTGTTGAAAATTTTGAGTTCATTTTTTTCTCCTCAGAAAAACGGCAAAATCGCCTCCTCTTTGCCTGGCTGCCGATTAGCTAGTTCGGCTATCATCCTTTCGACCATGTGGGGAAATTCCTCAATCGACCACCTTGGGGGCACGTAACAACTGCAATAGAACACGCCGTTGATTTTTGCTATCGCAAAACCGTCATTTGAGATAGAGACTACTTCTTGGATTGGGTATCGCTCTGACATCCCTATAGCTGCTAGCTGTTGAGACCTATCCGCCACCCAGTTCCCGTAGTTGGCTGTTATCCGGTATGGATCCGATAGTAACACCACGTCAGTCTTGGTTTCCAAGACTGACTGCCAAAGTAGCTGCTGGGCTGCATCACAGTGGTTTTAATTTAACTGTGTTACTTCCGTTTTTGCTGCTCCAATACCACAGCGTAACAAAAATTACATTTTTGCGTATCTCAAGGATCAAATTATGTGTCTCTAGTAGATTTGGGGTTGCTGGATCTGATGCCATTCTCAGAAATGTTTCAGCACGTCACAATTTTTAGCTGCAGGTCACCAAAGTTGCATAAAACACTGGTTTTATTGATTTTCACATGAAATAAAAAGTATAATTTATCATTTTTTTGTGATGAAACCCACCAAGCCTGCAAAATAGGGCTGAAACTCTCATATAAGATATAATTTGTTTGAATATTCTCGATAAAATTCAGATAAAACCTCCATACAAAATTCTTCGTTTCTCTTATATGGGAAAATACAATAAACTTTTAAACCACCAAAAAATAACTTGTCCGCATCGAAAGCATTATAAACTTTGTTGATAAGTATTGTTATACACATAAAGTTTGAACTCTGTTGCAAATTCAGCAAATGAATTGTCCTTCAAGCTGGCAAACTTGCATGCAAGTTGGCTAAAATAGTAATTATTTGCATTTTCAACAGCAAACATCTCAAAAACTAGACGTGCTATGATATTTTTGAAAACGGTAATGGATTCAGCAACCCTTAACTAATTGTATAGCGGTATTTTAGTGCTTGAGACAAAACCGTGCTCCGCAGTGTACTCCGCTTGTGCCCGGACATTTGGGTCCGCCCGTTAAGTGTCCGTTGTCTGCTCTGTCAACACATATTAGGCACTTAGCGATTTGCTTACAATCGCTTGCCCTATGGCCAAAGACAAATTAAAGCCCCATGCAGTGCTGGGAATGGTAATAGTAGTAGGCTTGAATTTCGAGAAATTCACGTGGCTCTTCCAGTACAGTAGCTCAAAAAGGTGAATCTCATAAAGTAGCCTATGTTGAGTACTTGAATTTCTCTAAATCATTAGTATCATTGAAGGCTCTAAATGCGGGAAATGCAGCGGGAAATAGAACATTTTTCTACAGTAATTTTGGGTTGCCCTTAGCAACGGGTGTTTTGCTATTTTCAAAGCTTTTTGGCTACTGCAGCGATGGGCGTGAATTTCACAGGCTTCGCTGACTGTGATTGGATTTGTTTGGCTACTGTAGAGTGAATTTCAGATTTTTTTCCCAACCCTGCCCCCATGTCCCTTGCAGTTGCCCAAAATTGTATGGCTCATAAGTTAATCTAGAATGCTGTTCAAAGTGTACTGCGATCTGTCAAACTTGGGTACCTTTTGCACTACCGAGGGACCAAATGCAGTACTAGAAATGGTACCCAATCTCAGCCCGAGCGGGACGGACCTGCTATGGCCTTCGGTGCCGCATTTACTGCACATCTTACTTCTGTCGGGAACATTGCAATTCCACGACTTATATCCCTTCCCGAAACACTTGAACCAAACTTCAGTAGGTTGTTGTATGCTCAGCCAGCAAACCGACCAGTCTACCTTGAGTATGCCCATGCCCAAGTTCTTCGCTTTGTTGACTTCTGCGACCGGCAGCTTGATCGCCGTCACCTGGGTGCCCTGCGGGTCCTTTCTAAGGTGGATGGCCTTACTGGCTACGTTGATGTCACAGTGATCTTTGGGGGCAGCCGAGACCTCCGCTGCATCGGTGACCTCATCCAGATTTTCACACTGGAGAGTCACTTTAGCAGTAAGGGATCTTATATCAACCTCGTCGCCAAGCACTTCTTGTGCCAGTTGCTTATAAACTGCACCCTTTTCCTTGGCGTCCTTCTTTAAGACTAGGATCATTTCACCGACCTTAGTTCGCCTTCGCTCCGCACGTCTGCGCCCAATGGCGATAACTTCTCCGTGCTTCGCATCGCCTTCAGAACCTCGGCGTATTTCGCTTCCTCCATTTTGATAACGAGAGCCTCGCCTAAATTCCTACGTTTCGTTGTTTTCGGTTTAGCGCTCTCCTTGGGCTCCGTTGCTGTTACCTTGCGCCCGTGTTCCTGGTTCGGAGCCCGTGGCTCTTTTTTCTTGGCTTTCTTTGCCTTAGGTGTTGGCCTCTCCTTTGTTGCCATGTCCTCTTGATCGCGGGGCTTGGCTCGTGCCATCTTTTCCGCTCTGAAGGACAACCGCGTTTTCCCTTAGCAACCATACGTCCTTTCGCCACGTATTCATCCTCGGAAGGTTCACTCTTTCGCACCGCGTATCGAATAATATCATCAGATATATTTGCGTTGCCTGTGAAGGAAAACACTTCGGTCTGACACGACTTAGTGTCTCTTTTGCCTTCTACCTTGGCTTTATCGTAGTCCTGCTTTGCAGCTAGGACTGATTGTCGCAATTTCAATAGACTTGTTTTCAAGTCTTTGCTGATATTGCTTTTGCTCTTAACAAACTCGATGATGACATCAAATTGCTCAGCAGCTACCTGCATTTTAGGAAGGTACTCCCTATTGCGATCCATGGCCTCGATTAGTCCCGGGCCATCGGACACCTCACATGTTGCACTGGAGCGGCCAGTGCCTGCCGTCGTCACAGTATTTAGGCTTTTGCCTCACTAAAGTTCTTGTTTTAATTATGAATCGTGGTTTACGGCCAACCAGCCGAGTGGAAGTTTAACAACTACCGAAAAGCTAAACATTACATATAATTTGCAATTGGATTAGATGGACAAATTGATGTGAAGATTTGCGAAAAAGTTACACGTCTTCTCAGTGAGAATCGAACTCACGACTCCCCGATCTCTAGTTGGGGCGCGTTAACCACTACGCCATGAGAGGACTCATGAACGCAGAAGTCAACCTGAATTCGATTTCAGCTCAATAATCACGTGGTCCTCTTTCGCAAAGTGCACCTCTTTCGGAAGAATTAGATGCCCATCCAAACACAACGCTTTCTATATATATCCAATGCCTAGCCCGAGAGCGCATTGTTTTTTAGGTATAGGAATAGCACACTACACTAGCCAGCAACTGCGCTGGCTGAGGTTTCTATTGTGTGGGCTTCCAATGGGTCAGCCAGCGCAGTTGCTGGCTAGTGTAGTGTGCTATTCCTATACCTAAAAAACAATGCGCTCTCGGGCTAGGCATTGGATATATATAGAAAGCGTTGTGTTTGGATGGGCATCTAATTCTTCCGAAAGAGGTGCACTTTGCGAAAGAGGACCACGTGATTATTGAGCTGAAATCGAATTCAGGTTGACTTCTGCGTTCATGAGTCCTCTCATGGCGTAGTGGTTAACGCGCCCCAACTAGAGATCGGGGAGTCGTGAGTTCGATTCTCACTGAGAAGACGTGTAACTTTTTCGCAAATCTTCACATCAATTTGTCCAACTAATCCAATTGCAAATTATATGTAATGTTTAGCTTTTCGGTAGTTGTCACTAAAGTTGATTTTGGTCGCCTCTTTCCTTCGCGGAAACCTTAGCCTGTTACTGATAGGTCCAGAAGCCTCTCCTTCACATTCCGCTAGTTGATTGTTTTGGTTGATCATCTCTTATGGGTCCCCCTAAGAGCCGCTATTCAACTCCGCTGGAATAGTCGCCTTTGTGATTCCATGGTAATCTATGCAAACAGGGAGGCCATGCTAGGGTTTATATAGTTCTTCATGGGGTAGGGGAAGTGGCGGCAAAAAAAAACAGGGGTGGTAAAATGAACGCCGTGCCTCGTTAAGTCCCTGGACTTTCGTGCATGCTGCCCCGGTAGATCTTACCTCGTAACGCACCACGTAAAGGTGATGTACCTGCGTTACGGGGGAGGGAATGCTAGTGTAATATTCATTAAATATTATCAAAGACCTAGTATACCTTTACATCTCCATGGCTGTCACAAGAAAAGCTTCTATTATGATGGTGGACTTCAACTACATGGATTCAATTTAATTATTGCTTCAATTTTTGAAATATTTCTCTATAAGTCTATGAAGAAAACGTTGACACTTCTAGTGTCAAACCATCCAATTTTTTGTGATTACAAAAACAGAAGTAAAGGTATTTGTCTTCCAATATGTATTATGTTATATTTGAATTCCAGTATTCGACACTTGGAATGACGTAGCAATCATTAGTTTTAGAGCTAAAACGATAAAGTTGTGTTCAAACATTTTTCACTCATTTTGAAACAGAAGCATGGAACGAGCTCATCAATTTATAATCCATAATCGACTGGGCAGTTGCGAATCATTTTCAATTCACAAACACACAAACACAAACACAAACACGATTGAACGTTTGATAAGCTTCAATAAAAACTGCTCAAAAATAAAAATATAATGACAATCAAAATTTATAATTTTGCGAATCAGTGCCCAGCGCGAGCTTAGATTAATTTTAGATAGTAAAAATTTTTGTTTAGATGTAAAATAAAAATTTGAGCATTAGAGGATCAAGGAATTTCGGACCATAATTCCCCTTCCTTAACAATAATCTAGGGCAGAGGGAAATATCCATTCATAATATATTACTATCATATATCAATTACTTACATAAACGCGTTAAAATTCACTCGTTATTTCACAATGTTCAGGTATTATATCCATAGACTACACTCTAAAATACAAACTAAACAAAATGAGATCTACCATACAGAGCTTATGGCATATCGTCGCACAATGTTCTAACGAGGAAAGACCGTTGAAATAAAAGTTAACAAATACCTACCACGAGTCGCACAACGGCATATGTCTAGCTTGGGTGTGCGATTGACGATCAATTCTAACTACCTAAAACTAGCAAATCGAAGTAAAACGGATTGCACGCTCCTGTTTAAATTCCGGATCAAGGTAACGGCGACGGTGAAGCCGCCTTGGGCACCACCAACGATCAATCATCCAGCAGATTTATGGTCTTCGTCTGAAAGCGAATACGGTTGGTGTTTTTGACTGGCCCATCGAGCAGCAGATTGGTGGCCATTCCACCTTCTTTGCCTTCCAGTTTGCTCCAGATGGACTTCAGCTTCTCCTTCGGCTTTTCTGTCTTTTTGCAAGGTTTCCTTGAAATAAGATTAAATTCGATGATTATGTACCTACAATTCTTAATACGAGATGAAAAGCTTTACTTTTTATCCACTTTGAGCGGAGCGCATCCCCGTTTTTGAACATGCATCTGAAGATGTTCTTGCATCCTGAAAATAGTGTTGATATGAATCATTATTTTATGTTGAGATTACAGGATTACATGGTGGCCACTCAAAACAAAACAAAAATATTGATAATAAATCGTCGAGCTATTTTGTGGAATATAAATAAATGAAAAACAAATTTAGTACTATACCATTTAATTCCACTAAAGTTTGTATCATTTGAGAGACACGCGTATTTCGACCTCAACTGTAAGGTCGTCTTCAGTGTCGTGTACAAGACTAGACACTGAAGACGGCCTTACAGTTGAGGTCGAAATACGCGTGTCTGTAAAATAGTACAAACTCTAGCAAAATTAAATACAGTCAACTCTCCTTGTTCGATATTGAAGGGACCATTGAGTTAGGGAGGTATCGACTTGCGGAATACAAAACCAGTGCAACTTCGATTCAAGGATCGAATTAGCCATGAAAACCAACTTTTACTATGGTTCTCAAATTCGATATCGAGATACGTATTATCGAATAAGGAAGAGTTGACTGTACTACTAAATTCGGTTTTCATTCATTTAATAAAAATATATTCCTGAGTATTCCCGGTCTTTTTTAAAAACTTTTCTGGTTGAAATCTGTAGATATCCGTAGATAACCTTGCCAACCTCATGCATGTCCTGATCTTTCCTTTTCATGCTGAATTCGTCCTTTGGGCTAACAACAAGTCCTCGAGAAGATTTAGGGTTTCCTTTACTTGAACGCTGGGGAGTAGAGCCGCTACATCGAAGGACACCATCATCTCGTCAGCCTCGATGTTTCCTGACTCTAATAGTTTCTGGGAGAGAACTCCTGGGTATTTTTAATTGACCTAGTGGAAAAAGGATTCGTCATACTCTGGAATTCCTTGACTAACCATTTCTGTTGAAAAATAAAAACGACGCAAAACAATCAAGATTCCGTCCAACCGCAGGCTACTGACTGATATCGCTACCAGGCAGCTTCTCTTTTATTCCATGTCTAGGCATCAACATATTCATAAATTGACGCTTATATTGAGCTGTTCGGTAGCCCAATCCGCATGGCTATTAAATTAATTTACCTAATTACGCGTAGTAAAGATGTACAATTTATGGGTGAAATTATGAAAAAAAATCCACATGCTCGGCTGGGATTTGAACCCAGGACTCTTGTATACTAGACGAGCGCTCTACCAACTAAGCTACCGAGTCACTTGGTGACCCAATAACAGAGTTGGTTACAAGTGAAGAATTAAAATCCCCACAGACCACGCAGACCCCTTTCATTTCGCATTTCCTGGATAGTACTCTGGAATGATATGCATAGAAATATCTGGAAACTTTTCTATATTAATTCCTAGAGTTATTTCTTGAATAATGTTTGAAGTAATCTGTAGAGTTTCTTGAAGAAACAGCGTGATGAATTTCTAGATACAGTCGCCTCTCTACATCTCGATATCGAAGGGACCATCGAGATAGGGAGAGATCGAGACAAAGAACATTAATTTAATGAACATAGATTGAAAATTACTTCGTTACTAGGGAAATAATAAACAAACAAACTTCATTTTGAGTTTCAAAATTGTTCTGAATCGCTTAAATCCGGTCTACCCAAGTAACACCGAAAACATCTTTTCAGATAGCAGATAGCAGATCTTGTCATATACAAGTTATAATGATGAATACCATAACATCTTGTGTTATATAAATGTTATAAAATAGCTATCAGAAAACAAGTCATCCCAAAATATTAAATGCAAAAATGACAACCTGACTTGGTTGATTAGAAACGTACATAATAAAACGTATGTTGTAATAATGCATTTTAAACGATTTTTTTACAAGATTCAAACATCAATAAACCCATCATCATCGTCGATACATGTTGTGTGTCATTCTAACATCGACTATTGAAGTTGGGACAAAAATTCCATAATTAAACCTTGTGGAGAAAAATTAAACGTAATGAAATCGTTAGCGGGTGGTTTTCTATGTTCGGTTGCTTTTCATTATCACAAAAAAAAACAATCGGTTTGATACTATAAACTTCTGAAAGAGTGGTTTCAGAGTGTACTGCGAATTGACAAAATAAATATTGTTTTAGGTGATCAAAACTTCTGCCAACTACTTTTGCTTCTTCAACTAGAATTCGGTGTTTTACACATGCACATAACGAATTTTGATATATTCACATTGGAAAATAAACGCACGGTTTTAACACCGTGGTTGGCACATCACGTAGTCCAGAGTGTTTTGTGTATATCGGCACCATAATTTCAAATTTGTTCTGGTAGCAGAAAACACATAATCCAAATGATGTATATTTCACTAGTGTTAAAATAAAGCAGGTTTCTTCTGTGCGGGCCAAAATTATTGTAGTCGAATAGGCTCTCAAATTGATGAATATCGTCGAAAATAACAAATAGCTACTGCGTGAGGTCTGTCAACATTACTGCAATTTTCACATTGTTGACATTTGTAGAGTAATGTTTGACGTTTGACAGATTAAAATCTATCCACTAAGCAAGAAGCTATATTTAAGTTATGTGGGTGTTATAAACATTATTAAGAAAACAATTAAATGATTTTTTAGATAATATGTTGAAAATATGTTCTTATGATGTATTATGAACGTTATTATAAGTCAATCTAAATCCTCTAGTTAAGATGCTCTGGAGACGTTATTACAACGTAATTTCAACTCATATCTGAATCAACATACACAAACATTTCACATTTTGCTAAATAAATAATCAAGCTTACAGTACCGGTTGAAAGCTTGAATCACCTTACTTCGAATCTATTTAATTTGCATATCGATTACATTAAATTAAATAAATTGATTAGAAATCAGAATCAATTTGATAAGTTGCGTCATTGACAATTGAGTATGAAAAATTTAATAAAATAATTGAACCGTTCCAATAATTTTGGACGGCGCAGTAAGCCATATTAAAAATCTGCCATCTTATTTTTTCGTGAGAATTGAAGAAAATTATACAAAACAGCACAATTTTGGGTGGCTTCGTTATACATTTAGGAATTATTATAATGGCCCATGAATTATTGAAAAGTGAAATTGAAAATTTCACCATTAATTTTGATCCGCATAATAAACTTCTCAAATTTCGTTGAACACCATCCTTTTTTTAATTTTATTCATCTCCGTGATGAAAAACAATCTTAGATTTTTTAGTTTGGAAACATTTGTCAGGTTATGGTTGCCATGTATTTTTGGAGGCAATTTTGTGTTTTTTTTCTGTAAGTTTCTTCGTTTTGGAGATTGGACATTTCAAGCAGATAGTATGTAATATGATTGTGTTTTGCAAGTTATATAGCTTTCAAATAACGTCACAATAACCAGAACATTTGCCTGTATTATAATCTAGTCATCTTTTGCCATATATATGTGGTTTGTACTTTAAAATAGCTCAATTACAGCACATGAAGTATGTCGTTATATACACTTGAATTGTGAGTATTTAATGCTGAAAAATAACCCAATTATAACAACTGTTCATTATAGCTTATATTCTCATCTTTATTATGTTGAGAGTATGTTTATAAATCGTCAATGGTATGTGATTATAAGTGGTTGTCAGACCTATGAGATGTTATATAAGCCGCCATTTTTTGCGCTGTTTTAGCTATACAAGTGTTAGATATAAAGTAAATATCACTAGAAAAATACAACAGAATTTGTTAAAAACTGGAATTTTTAACTCTTATATAACTAGCTGTGTTACTTGGGTAGTAACCTTTGATAATGTTCATATCGACATAAAGAGAAAAAATTGGGAACAAAAAATCAACAGGAACACATCGAGATATGGAGATATCGAGCAAGGGGGTGGTCACTCTACGCAGTGTGCCTTGCGCAGCATTGGCACATTTCGGCACACTGACTGGTACACCTTACCAAAGTAGGTTGCTATAAAATTGCAGTGAACTGAAATTTCCATCTTAGCAATCATTGCGTTTTCTGAGTTGTTTGTTATCTGTCGAAAACTTCAACTTCGGGTTCAAATCTAACCTCCTAACACTATTAAATATAGTGGGTTTAACCTTCCAGTCGTCGCGCGGTTCGCCACCGTCAGAACCATCACGCTGCTGTTGTGATCGAAAAGCGAGCTTTTTTCACCAGTGTTGTACAAAATACAACAGCGCGACGACTGAAGTGTTAAAATTATTATTTTTTTTATTTCAAAACGAACGAACCTAGAGTGGCACCATACCAGCAGAGCCCAAACGATCTGAAGATGATGGAATAGGCTGTGGCTCATGTCTTATACTAAATTCACAATAAATAATATATTTTATATATTATATTACATTACAAGAAACAAAAAAGCGTCAGTGAATGACATACGTCTTACTGCATTGCGCTTTTATCGTAATGTTCTCCCAAATCTTCGCATCCCTCTCTCTTCCACTACGATCCCGTACATAATCGTTTACGCTGCGTGCTGCAGTTTGGGGCGGTAGTTTTCTAAATTAACGAAAATCCAAGTATATGTAAGACTTCAATATTAAGATTTAGAAAACGGCCCACACGAATTTCTGTCCCATGTTGTCCTAGAATTTATGCGCACCATTTTCTAAACCTTCCCATTGAAGTCTTACATTTACTGGACTTGGCTTTTTCGTTAATTTTCCCTAAGATAATGTAAGTAAACTGTATCCCGGAAAATAACCGCAACATAAAAAAAAACCCTGACGGGAAAATAATGCAAAATTTGAGAGGCAACCCAAAAAAAAAAAAAATGAAACGTCAATGCTTGCTGAGAACGTTTTTCCATAATTTCAGTTCATGATTGTAGTATTATAGCACGTTTGGCACGCTCGGCACACTTTGGCGCACTGAAGGCACAGCTGTGCCGAATGAAGTGCGTAGAGTGACCTTGATATCGAGATAAGGAGGATATCGAGATATGGAGAGAGAAATCGTTTGCAGAATGGAGGGACCGAAGCATAGGGAGAGATATCGAGATGTAGAACATCGAAATGTGGAGAGTCGACTGTAGTTTACAAAAAGTAAAATTTCTCAAGGATTTTCAGACGAAATTTATTGAGGATTTCATGAATGCATCATCAAGGTCTTGAAATGTCTATTTTTCAGAAATGCTTATTTTCTGAAGAAATTATCGACAACTTCGGAAGCTATTTTGAAAAAAATGTCTTGGATGATATTCATTGATACAGTTCACAAAAAAAAATTGAACGTGATTGGTAAAGTTCACAAACAAATTTGAGGATGAAATTCTACAGAAGACTAAAAAAATACGTAAAATGTATTGAAGAACAGCTGAAAGCTTTGAATAAATTCTAATATGTATTTTGCTTATCTTATGACAGACAGGCTCAATTCGTCTACGACGTACAGACTTCTTCAGTGTTGTGTGCTCTGTCACAAGATAAGCCAAATATTGTAAATTTTGCACCCTATCGGACGCGACGATTTGTAATCGTCGCCGGTGAAACCGTCGCCAAAATCGTCGCCAGCCAAGCAACCGCTGTGAATTTTACGTTTCACCAGTCTTGCCAACACAAAGGCAAAGCACCTGCTTTGATTGGTTTGCTGGCGAAGATTTTTTCAGTCTGTTCGAAAGTTGACGGCGCGTTTTGTTGTGAAGGAAACAGACAATATTAGAATTTAAGAAAATTCGCTAGCGATTAAGTGCTTTAATTTTATTTTTCGTTCTGCAAAGTGAAGTGTCTAAATTCAATCAATTCTTGCTTAATTTATGATCTCGCCCTAAAAGCCATCGGTAACCAAGTGCTTAGCTTGTTGTCACTAAGCAAACAAGTGGATTTACCCGTCATTTAACAATGCTACCATGAAGAGAAGATCTTCTTTTATCTCCTAGTGCCGATAGTTTTTCTGTTGGTCCATTAATTTGCTTTAAAATAACGAGTTACGCATTTGGCTGCCAATGGCTTTTAATCAAATCATAAGTTACGCGAGAATCTTTCATACATAAGGCCGGTTTGCTACTGACAAGAAAAGGAATCGCCTATCTCGATGCGTGGAAAATTTCTCCCAAGAAATGGTCAAGTAAATCACTTTTTTCTGATCGCAGTACGCAGTTGAGAAGAAATGTCACTTCAAAGGGGGCTCTCTGTAGGAAATTTCTTGACCCTTTCAGTCAAGGAATTTCTTTACTTTTCTTGAGCGAAACAGCATACTTACACAGAAAAAAATCCGTTCCGTTCCGTGAACAGCAGACGTGAACTCGTCAACAACAAAAATACACCGTGAACTAGATCATGTTTATGTGACCATTTGTGGTAGTTCATGGTGTATTTTTGACAGTTCACGTTTTTCAGAATTCTTTTTTGAGCGTGTAGCTATAAGCTAAAACGAAGAGCTCTGGAAGCACAGGGTAGCCACCAAAAATCCATTTTGAAATTCCCGCTTTTTTCCCGATTTTCCGGTATAATTTAGTTGAAGATCGCAAATTTAAAAAAGTGACCCTTTTATCGTTTTTTAAATTGGTTTTACCGAAACATTGTATTGCTGTGTGCGTTTGAAATGCAAATATCAAATACGGCAACACCAAACGCGGTAAGATGTTTTACAAGAAATGCGGTATGAAGGATATTTTTTCCCTGCTAGGGCGGCGTTGATTTATATAATCGTTGCTAGGTGTCCTTTGATTGTTTTGTGTAATCGCATTTGAGGACGTTTAGTCAAGCTTTCCATCTCAAATGCAAACAGCAGTTCTTTAAGCTTTTCAACGGTATTTTAAGGTGATTTTTCCGTCCAATAAGGAAAAAAAATATTCGTAGAAAACTGGTTTGTGTTTTTTTTTTGGCTCTCGTATAATAGGTATGGAATGAAAAATTGTTGAAAAAACTTGAAAGTCGATTTTCTCAAAAGTGGGATTCTATCACTTACACCCCATTGCTGCTATTTTTGGCAAATGTCATATTGCCCAGAAGGCCTTTGAAAAGAGATCCCGAATTTTATGTCAAATTTTCATTTTCCGTTTTCTCAACTTTCTTGGAGGATTTTCATAAATGTTTTGGCACTCAAACACGTCGGAACCCTTGAGGAAAACAAAAGTGAAAGAATTGTGCAAATCGGTCGTCCCGTTCTCAACTCCAACTCGTGACATACAAACACCATTCCATTTCCATTTACATAGGGGAACTTACGTATTGTCGGCAGCCTAAGCAGCTGAACTTTTAAGAGGGCAATTTTACGCAACAATAGAGCACAATAATTAGCAGCAGACACCTTAACTACACTTGAGCACTCTTCATTTGTTAATTATTATACACAAAACACTATTTTATTCTCTTAATCTTCTATTTTTCCTCACCAAAGTCACGAGGCACTTGTTCTTTTATCGGCAATGCAATTACTATTGTCGGCAACAAAAATGTTCACTTCGGCAATCCAAAACTGCGCAAAAACTAGTTTATGTATTGGTAACATTTCGTATTTGTTGACAAATCCTGAAATTAAACGTCACTAATTATGTTCTACTCGTTGAAAGGGCCAATGCATTGGCCTGGCATGTAGGGCCAATGCATTGGCATTGGCATGTTTATTTATTGTTTGCAGTGTCGCCGTTTACTCTCGCCGTGTTTTGATTTCGATTTCAGATGCGCCCATCACTTTGATAAACAAAAACACAGGCGTAACCAATAAAGTGTGTGGTTTGGCATGAGGTGAAGTTTCGTCTTCTACAACAAATTTGCGTTTTTTGAATAGTTAAATTATCGATAGGGGAAAAGTTCAAGTGCAGTGAATAGACAATCGAGTTACAATTTCAACGCTATATTTTCTTCAATTGTGTACATTTTGTCAGTTTCGCCTGATTCGCGAATCTTTCTAGATATATATATTAGAGTGGTTCAAAAAATCGTTTTTGCTCCACACCGCTCATTCGATTCTAGATCAAATTCTGAGTGTCCTCCCAAAATTTGAGCTCATTTAGATGAAAACTGAGACTGCACAAGCCCTTCAAAGTTTATATGGGAATTACTATGGGAAAAGCAAGCAATTCATTCAATCGGTCATAGTGTTTTCCCATGTGCTTTTGGGGATTAGAGCTACGTTGACACTGTGAGATACATTCATCAGCTACAACTTTGCCGAAGACCGTTTTTAAATCGGACGCCCCGATAATTAGTTATTGATTTTTCAATGAGTTGTAAAACTTTGGCTATAATTATTGGGCTGTTCTGCAGGCATCACTGGATATATGCAGTAAAACATAGTAGCCATGATTTGTGCGTGCTATCTTTCGCGCCAAGTGCAGCAATGTTGCCTGTTCAGAAGTTAAATGAGCACTGCCGAAGAATTTGTGACTGGATATAAATCAATAACTAATTACTGAGGCGTCCGATTTAAAAACGGTCTTCGGCAAAGTTGTAGCTGATGAATGTATCTCACAGTGTCAACGTAGCTCTAATCCCCAAAAGCACATGGGAAAACACTATGACCGATTGAATGAATTGCTTGCTTTTCCCATAGTAATTCCCATATAAACTTTGAAGGGCTTGTGCAGTCTCAGTTTTCATCCAAATGAGCTCAAATTTTGGGAGGACACTCAGAATTTGATCTAGAATCGAATGAGCGGTGTGGAGCAAAAACGATTTTTTGAACCACTCTAATATATATATATATATCTAGGGGTGGGACAGCTTTTGCTTTTGAGCAAACTCTTGAGCGCGATACAGAGTAACTCTGAGTAGCTCTCGTTGCTCGATATCAAGCGCACATAGCAACCTGTGTTGTAACTGTCGTTAGTATGTTACAAACAATGGCGTCAATGAATGCAGTTTTGTTTTCTAAGTTCCGACACTGCTTTTGATCCAATGTGATATATCACATTGCTTTTGATCCGGATATTGCTTTTCTTTCGAAAACAATTAACGTAGGAGTTTACATATACGCACGAGTTGTTAGTTTACATTTAACGATCAGTTAAGAACTGGCTAAATTAAATCGAGCACCAAGATCTTCCCTGAAATGGCAGCCTTTTCTTAAAACAAACTGTTCGTTTAACTATTCCTTGAATCTTTTCTCCGCTGTTACACGGTATTACGTCGCAAAGTGTGATTTTCATAAAAAGGTGAAATAAAAGACCATCCAAGTTTCAAAATTCTTTCACAATTTATCATTTTATTATCATGACCATACATTGAACATTTTATTGATATTAAAGAAGCGTTTCTTTTCTCCCAGAAGGATTTCAGATGTTGTAATCCATCATTTTGTAAACGGAGAGATCAGTAGATTCTCACACACAAGAACCTAAGCTGCTATTTACTTGAGGGAGGTCTTTTGCATATGGGGCAGGATGTGAGTCAGTTCCTGGCTCTAGGTGCGGATGTCCAGGACCACTCAGGAACCTTAGAGCAAGCTTATCTTAGAACACTTTTAGCAATTCCATGTCTTGCTTCTCGTACCGGGCATGTACGACGACCTCATGGACTAGATCGCGCATGAGCTTCGTGTGTTTATTTTGAATTTCATTGGCATGAGACAGGCGATCTTCGCGATACCGCATCTGGTCAGCTTAGAGCTCATGTTGCCTTTGTTAAGACCGACACAGATTTCATATCAGTATGAAATTGAGACCGCTAAAAATAAGGGACCAGTAAATTTTGATCAGTTTTGATATCAAATAAGGTTTCGGTTTACTTACATTGGCTGGGGTGAAGAATATTACTTTCACGAGATATTCAATATCAATTGACGTGTCACAATACTGGAACATCGGAATTAGGAACATCGCATTTAGAACTAATAAATATTGTCGAAAATAAGATTTGACATATGGACTACTGCGCATCATTGATGTCGGTTGCTATTGAGATCCAAGTAATCGCACATAATTTTGAGCAAAATGTGAGTAACTCAAGCTTGCTCAATGTTCAAAGTGTTGCTATGTGCAAAGCTGTCCCGCCCCTTGATATATATATATATATATATATATATATTTTTTTTTTTAGCCCTGGGCTAGTTCATCTCGGGACCAACGGCTATACTTCCCTTCCGAAGGAAGTCGTCACTGATTTTTTTAAGTGACTCTCTCGGGGATGGGATTCGATCCCAGGTCCTCAGCGTGAGAGGCGTTTGTTCTAACCACTACACCAGGTCCGTCCCCAAAAATAAATAAATAAAATAAATATTTAAATCTTATTTTTTTTGGCTCAAACTTTGCGGTTTCTCTTCTAATATGATTTGAATTCATAAGAGCACACGAAATTTCGGTTTTGAGCACATTTGGAAAATAAGCCGCACCCTACCCAAGTAACCAAGGAGCACTTAACACAGCATTCATTCAGCATTATATGTGCCCGCACGGCAATGCATTTAATGCTGGTTGAACGTATAGCTGCATATAGTGCTACCACAATGCAGGATTTGGCGAAATAACGGGCTGCTTCAATGCTGCACCTTCAGGAACGTTGAATCCTGCTGTCAAAAAAGAGTAACGCCTCCGCCAGGAGCAAAACAAAACAAAAATATTGGTCACCTCTTTCTGTCTTCTCTCGCCGGCTCGCCGCTTGTGTTGGATTATTTTCGAATACTGTTCGCTGTTTGGTGCACTTTTTTGTATTTTTGAGCTGAGTGCGGCTGGAACTTAGGACCTGGTGATTGCTGCTGTTGCTGATAATGCCTCGCGCTGCAGTATACGCTATAAATGATGTGGTGTCGAGCGCTGATTTTATGCCCTTATTAAAGCACGATGTATTGTATTAGGATGTTAATTGAGTTAACGAAAAGCACTTTATGAACATTTATGGCATGGCAAAACATTGATAGCTGGTGGCACGAAAAAATAATTCAATTTTCTTTCTCCCATGCCGGAATATTGATATTTTGCGTTGTGCAGTACGCGTACCTCTTCCGACAAAAAAAAAAACATTTCTGCCAATTTCTTTTGAAACCATGTTTTCCTCTTCCCCAAAATTGGTTGCACCAGCCGTCAAAGCGAGGGCACTAAGGTGTGAGAGAGACCAAGTGCAATGTTGATTATGTAACATACACTCTGTACTACTCCTTGATTGCATTTGTACAGCAACAAAAGAGCATTCCGATGGCTGAATACAGAAAAAAACCTGTGCTGTGGAGATGCTTATTAATAACCAAAAGATTTTGAATAGCAGTGCTTCTGCTAATTCACGACAGCTAAGCAATCATGCTGCTTAAATAGGGCAGCAAGCAGGTCAAATGCTGTAAGACTTCTACAACGCGGCTTATTCAAATGCTTATTGGTTACCTGGGTAGTGTCTATGCGCAAAAAATCACTTAAAGGTAACGCGAAATTGAAAATTCTACAGACTATTTTTACATTTTTTCGTTCATATTATTCTCAGTGTATGAGAAAATCAGAATGGGGCTCTGCACAAAAATCATTCGCTCTTTTTCACTCCTTAATGAAATTAGTAAACAACAAGGCCAGTAAACGTCAAAGTGCCATGCAAACTCAAAACAGTGCAGAGCCCCATAGGCCCTTTGCAAATCAATGCACTTATGACATGACACAAAAACATCATCCTCTGATTGCCTGTAGAACAACAGGAGTGTTGCCAAAATATTTTACCTATTGAAAGACGTATATTTTATATGTTTCTCAGTATATTGAAGTTTATGCGCTACAATCTTCAGATAAGGAAATTATTGAAAGGCTCAATTATTACCAATGAATGCTTTGTTGCCTAAAACCAATGCATTAATTAGTTGTGTTCGATTTTTTCAATGAATTTAAATTGTGAATAAAAAATACACTGCAATTGAATACGGTTTTCTGACAACCTATTCCCGTAATAAAAAGTGATTGCCGAGGAAAGCAAAGTGCATTGATTTTAATTTGTGATTTAAAGCATGAAAATTCAGTATTTTTGAGTGTTCTATAGACAAATCAAAAGTTTAATAGTGCATGAGTGATCGGTGCGTAGCTTGTGTGACAAATTGTTATAGGAGCGGAGAATTGGACCTTTCAAAGTGGTGAGTTTTTCTTAAGCTGTTCTTGTATTGTTTTATTCGGCAGCTCACGAATGACGATAATTTCGTAAGCATTTATTTCATTCTATGATTAAACCCATGTTCTATAATATTTTTGTCAAAGATAAGGTTTACATGGAAGCTTATAGTTCAATGAATATATTGAGCACATTGAAGGTAACTCTTGTTCCGTAGAAAAATCTTAACAAGGACGATAACTTAGTGCTGCCGAAAATACCCTCAGGGTGCCGAAACCATCATTTACCGTACCTAGATACACCGGATCCTGTTTTTGCACGGGGTTCGCAACTCGTGCAAAAAAGTTTTCAGTTCGAAATTTCAAAAACTGTGCGAAAAAATAACACTATTTCTCGACGTTTCATGTAAAAATAAGGTTTTGAGGAAAAAAATGTATGAAAAATTTTTTTGCACGGCCGCGTAAATAAAAAATCCGTGCAAAACCAGAATCGGGTGTATGTCCTTTTTGGATACAATAATTCTATTTAAAGTATTTCAATTTCTAATGTTTCTTCTTTTATTTCTTCATAAATATGAAGAGTTCACTGAAGCAAATAAGTTTAAAGTGAGGATGGAACAAAGCCGCTCGAAAATAAAATAACTAATGAAAATTATGAATCGAATATGTTTGAGTGCTTAAACCTTCTGTAAATTTTTTTAAAACTCGGAGTCAGAAAAGTTAAAGAAAAAGTCAAGCCCTGATAGTAAGAGAAAAAAAGCAAACTAGATTTTACAAGAAAATCATGTTTCAAAGCTATTTATCCAAGATAACAGATGGCAATATGATCAATCATATCAACTTTCTACAACTTATTTTTGATGGTTTGTTTAGAGCAGGGCTGCCCAACGTACGGCCCGCGGGCCGCATCCGGCACGCGACTTCAATTTATGCGGCCCGCGGAGGGTTCGAAGATTCTTCTCATATTTTGCCCGTTGAATATTCTACCAACCCAAAGTAAGAACATACTAAACCTATTGAATTTTCAATTAAGTTTCAACCTAATATTCTTGATTAGGAAATTTTAAATTGTTTGGTTTTTAACCCTCTTAGATATTTAATTTTATGAATGATTCAAATTCCAAATCTCAAATTCTGGGTGTTTCAACGATTTTTCTACCATGACTTCCTTCGACATTCATCCTTGCCAGGATTTACAAAATCTTGAACTGGATTTTTAAAGAATTCTGGACACGACTTTCAGGACAGAATTCTGGACATGAAATTCCTTGACTAAATGGGACAAGAAATTTTCCAGAGCCTCATTTGTAATGACATTTCTTCTCAATTGCGTACTGCGATCAAAGTAATGTGAATTTATTGACCATTTCATGCAATTTATTTTCCGACGTATCTTGATTGGCGATTACTTTTCTTGTCAGCAGCAAATCAGCTTTAACATTCGCAAGATTCTCACAGACATTTTACCAGGATTCCATAGCCAGGATTTTTAACGAATTCAATTAATAATTTTCAAGAATCATAGGCAAGATTACAACATTACGCTATGTAACATTTTGCCAGAACACTAAACGAATTTATAATAAAATTATGAGCTGGTTTACTTTTAAGTATTTTCAAAGATTTCTAGGTGGCATTTCAAAATGATTAATGAGTAAGATTCTGAAGGAATCCTGGGCACGGTTCTTGTAAAATATTGGACATTCTGATAAGATTCTCGTAAAAGCTTGATCGTGATTTTAGGACATTCCGAGTCATATTAGATCGGATTCTGACAGAATTCGGAGTACGATTCAAAAAAAAACTGGGTGTTATTCTCACAGGATCTAAAATTCCTGGGGTGGATTATTCAAAATATTCTGGACTAGATTATTATATAATTTTGAAAGAAACTTTCACAATGTCCAGCAGAATGCTTAGAAGCAATTATCTCTTCTTTAGATTTCTTCAAATGAAATTAACTTCATTCACTGATTTTTGTCAGGTTTTATGGACATCATTTACTGACTTTTGTCAGAATCCATTTGGCCCGCGGTTCAAAAAGGTTGGGCAGGCCTGGTTTAGAGCTTAGTTCAAAATGATTTTCCCGGTGACCATCTCAAATTCACGATTTTCCCCGTCTTTTTTCCCGCTTTTCCCGGTTCGGTGGCCACCCTGAAGAAGCATTCCTCCTAAACTTAATTCTTAAATACAATGGGGCAATATCTAATAAAATCAATAACTTTAGAATTTTCTAAATAATCTACTTGGAGATTTTAAGAATAGAATCCTTTAAGATTCTCTAAAGAAAACTCTCAAAAACAATCAAAAAGTAATCCTAATTTCTGGAAGAATCCCTACCCCTTGAGATTTTTGGATAATCTCCATTTTTAGAATTATGGAGTTTCTCAAAGATGTGCTGAAAAAAATCAGGGAAAATTCGTGGAGGTGCATTTGGACAATAGCTCGTATGATTGAGAAATTCCTTAACAAAATCTTGGAATATTTTAACAGTAATTTTTCAAAATTAGAGTTTCTTTCAAATGCCTATTGTAATATTCAAAAGTTACTTATGAAATTTTCACTACGTCATAAATTTCTCAAGCAATTTTATGATTATTTCTCAACACATTTCCGATTAATTCTGAGTTCTAGTGTCATGGAAATTTAAAGTTAAGAAATCTCCTGCACTATTTTGTTAAGGAACTTTTGAAGAAATTGACAAACATTCCATTAAAAACTGGGAAGCCCAAGAAAGATGTTTTCACAAATAGATGAAAATTGTAAAAGTTGTGAAGAAGCCATTCCTGGCGGAATTTTCAAATGGATTTCAAGAAAGATTAGTGAAGAGATTCATTGAATGGTAGAACGTTCGACCCGCAATCGTTAAATGTTTTTATTTATTTGTGTACAATAAATAAATGTTATATCCTCAAAACCAGAAGACGCCTCCCTAGGCTCCCTCCAGAAAAATCCTAGTTACGCCAATGCTTTACAAGCGTTTATAAAACTGATGAAAAGCCGTTTGACCTTATAACCAGCTTATAACCTACTTTTGAACCTTCATCGAAGTTTTTTCAAATCAGAAATATTAAGACATTTAAAGGAAATTTTAAGAGAGAGGTATGGCAGTTAAAGATATATATATATATATATATATATATATATATATATATATATATATATATATATATATATATATATATATATATATATATATATATATATATATATATATATATATATGCTTATTTTGAAAACGAAGGACATTTTCAGTCCATGGAAGGACGAGAGGACATATGATCGAAAAGAAGGACATGTACTCCCAAAGGATATCATTTGGTGCCTAAGTTTCGAGCGAAATGAATCAACATAAACATTTACTGTATGTGCTGCGAACGAAAGGTTTAGTCGGGTCAAATTCGCCGCAGTGAACATGCTTCCGGTATTCCGGCACCAAAAATAAGTCGATATTTTCTGTACCGGTAGTACCATATATGGGTCTCAAATGGAACCTGGAGAGTCAATTTCCATTTTGTACATGGAACAGTTATGTAAATAGGGCCACTATTGACAAATAGCCATTTGGCATGTAGTCGTTTGGCATAACCAGAACTATATATCTTCTTTCAAAAGATGCTTGTTCTTAATGAAAAATGATTATGTCAAACAACCGTTATGTCGAATGGCGTTATGTCAAATTACTCAGACACGGGGTAATATGAGGAGGTCCTAATCCTCTTGCATTGACCCACAAACATTCCCGAGATTTTCCCGGCGATTGCAAATTCTTGGGTTTGTCCCGGTTTCCCCGAATGGGTGGCCACCCTGAGGATTACACGTAAGCTACTTACTTCTTGGGTAGAACCCTCGGTTTGGGGGAAGCGCAATATGTGTTCGGATCCTCCGGATGATAACCATAGTCCTCCCCGCGGAGCCACTTCTCATACACCTCGGGCTGAAATCTTCGTACAAAGGTATCCATCGAGATTTTGACCATATCCGGCCGGCAGTTGCACACGGAAGCCCGCTTTCCGTACTCGATCCACCGCTCGGTGGCAAAGTTGGTCGATTCGGCACAGTTGAAGCCGTGATTGAACCCAGCGTGGTAACCATAGGGGAAAGTGATCATAATTTCTCCGGGTTCTTGTGTAATTTTGTTGAACGGTATTCCATTCTGCTTCAGAACCTGTGTGCTGATCAGGGTCATTTTGTGACGTAGGAAGGCTTTGCATTCCTGGTGATTGGCCGGGAAAAAGCGTTCCGCCAAACGTTCCAGCTTTTTGCCATGCTCAGGTGGAATCGCGTACCATGTCTTCGGTGCTCCAAAGTGCAGGAAGTTGATCGAGTACAAATCCATGTCCTCTGTGTGCCAAGCAAAAGTAGTCTTCCACATTCCGAAGTACAAGTAAGCGGTATTCACTCCGGCAATCGATATGTTGTAATCCGTATTGACGTAATCCAGTATCGTTCCCAAACTGTTAATGTTCCAGACTTTAACATCCGAGTCGGTGATACTTCCGGGAACATCCGCTCCGTAGATCGGTGCCACGTACGTCACATTCTTCCAGAACTTCTTCTCCAAATCCTCATAATCGAAATGTTTCGGTGTGGCGTGCCGCTCCTGGCGGGTTTTATCGTAAAACTCCTGCACGGTCATGGATCGCTTCTGGATGTTGAGTTGCTGGTAAAGTCCCTGCATGCCGGAAACCACTTGCGATATCGGGGTCCGAATGGTGACATTGATGTTCTTCAAATCGTAACCCTGCTTGCGGGGTATCCATTCAGGAGGAGGAATCACCTGGAAATACAAAATAAACATCCTCCAATATCAAGCAGGTAAAATTCGACGAAAGTTCTTACCTTCCTTGACCTTGTAAAAAGTTTTTAAACTAATAGGTTATCGTCACAAATAAATAAACATACATACCTTGACGAGGCCAGCCTTATGGGCGCCCTTCGATTCCATGTAATCGATGTACCCGGAAAAGTCCTGGAACTCTTCCCAGGTAGGCCGGAAGACCATTATCCTGGGTATGGCCATGGCGGGAGACTTTTATCTGTTCAGTTATTGGGAACTTTTGGACAAAGTATCGAAAAATCCACTGATTCTATGTAAACACGCACTACCACGGGATATGGGCTGGGAGGGAGAAACCAATACAAAATTTCTGTACGTCATAGTGAGCCGAGATTCCGCTGTCACGAACTGTCACTGTGAGCCCAGATCTCAAACATTGGACTAACATGAAAAAAGCGCGTAACTGATTAAAACACATTTTCGTATTTCTTCAAAAGTGATAAAAATCGAATGAAAATCAATTCATGCACATAATGCAAGTAATGTCACGTGAGCACCATTTAATCTGATTGAACATAAAGTATTGAAAAACGCATCGTTCTACTTTTTCCAATGAAAATGAATATTTAGTGCATAGAAAACTGTGGCCCTTTTTTCATGTTTGTCAGGAAAGATCGAAGGTGCACAACAAAAGGAAACTACCGATTTTCTCGAAGCCTGCCTTGATTGTTGTTGGCATACTGGAGTTATCTTGCAGTTCAAAATAACGTTGTCTTATATTTCGTGTGTAGTATCGGTGCCTCCCTCCCAGGATATGGGGTGGTTTTGTTTTGGTTACGGTGACAGATTTTCTCTAATCGTTTCTCTCGTCTCTCTTTCTCACGACTCGAGAGAGAGGAAGCACGCTAAAACCTGAGAGAGAGGAGACAGCTCACTGACAACTGGTTTGTTTTCTTGGCTTCTTTGATTTATTCTTCTCATGTTTGGGTTGTGCACAATGGTTCGGGGAGCACAAACTGGGTCAAAACCATTTTCACTTAACCATTGTTATCAAAAAATCATAAAATTTAAAAAATTCAATAGCAATGTGAGTCCAATTGACAATATTTATAAAGTCAATGATTTTATATGCGAGAGCATAGGAAAACAGTCTGAATTTTCAATCACATCCAGTTTTAGTTTGGACAAATTTTGACGGTTTTTCACGCTCTGCCCTTCGAATGTGCGGTTTTCCAGTGACAGTTGATGACAGGTTCCATTGACTTTTGGGAGTTCGCAATCTAAGCCAGCTGTCTCCTCTCTCTCAGGCTAAAACTAAACATAGACCAATCCAGTTGCCTGCGTAGTAGTGCAATGTTGACAAAATTTTCTTTGTTTGCTGTGAGAACTGTCACAACATTGCTTTTGTTTGCTGTGAGAATCCAAATATAAACAGAATTGCTGCAAAACAACCACTTCCTTGTTGGCCTGCTGTTGATCGAAAGCTCAATAACGTCAAACAAACATCGATACATTTTCATTCTGAGGAAATCGACTTGTGTAAGATTGATTGTGCGTTGGTGTTCGTGGCAGTTTGCTTGGGGACCTCTATAAGATCAAATTTTACAGTAGAAGCATTACTATTAATTTTACCCTTCGATCGAATTTAGTTTTGCCTTGTCATATATACCTAGATGAGTTCCGAAAAAAAAGGAACAACACATATTAAATTTTTTTTGTTGGTTCACTATTTAAATTAGATTAAAAGAAGATCGAGAGGGATTCGCGATAAGGGCCTATCTGACAAATCAATAACAATGAGAAAATGATCAATGAAATTCTCATGTGCAATTTCAAATCCCAATTGGATAAAATATACTCAAACTTTAACCTTTTCACTTTAATACACATTTCATAAACCTAGTTTTAAAATCCTCATTAATACCACACACATCTCCTACAATTCCCCTAGCTATTTCGTACTCAAAATATCTTTAAAGGTTTCGCCTAAAACGTACTCGAGAATTCCAGTATCGCCCAATGTTATGAGCCTGTAATCGATATTATTTTCAGTGTCGCCCATTACTTTTGCGCCGTGTTTACCTTCTGGTTCCAAGTAAGCCC
This sequence comes from Aedes aegypti, assembly GCF_002204515.2. Lineage (NCBI taxonomy): Eukaryota > Metazoa > Arthropoda > Insecta > Diptera > Culicidae > Aedes > Aedes aegypti. The sequence continues at coordinate 26,385,285 of NC_035108.1, read as the reverse complement.
ACCATGTACGCCTTGTTTATTTTTTGTTTGCAGTGTCGCCGTTTACTCTCGCCGTGTTTTGATTTCGATTTCAGATGCGCCCATCACTTTGTTAAACAAAAACACAGGCGTAATCAATAAAGTGTGTGGTTTGGCATGAGGTGAAGTTTCGTCTTCTACAAATTTGCGTTTTTTGAATAGTTAAATTATCGATAGGGGAAAAGTTCAAGTGCAGTGAATAGACAATCGAGCTACAATTTCAACGCTATATTTTCTTAAATTGTGTACATTTTGTCACTTTCGCCTGATTCGCGAATCTTTCTAGAGATAATAATATTATATGGTGAAAGAAAAAACAAAATTTTTGATTGCATTTGTGAAAATTGCACATTGACTGTACCAAGATGGGAGGATCCAGAGAGAATCGAAAGTACTCTCTTTCTCTGCTTATTTTGTGTGTCCCCTGCTGTCAACACACTAAAATCAATCAACACATTTTTGAAAATAATTTTAACCACAGACAAACAGACGTAACACTGTTGAAAACTTTATCGACTGCTAATATAACGATCGTTCCCAGAGGCGTGCGCATCGTTTTTCTTCGTGTTTGTCGTTTCAGACTACCACCATCTGCAGGTTATGTTGCACAAAATAGTGCTTCGTGCAACATGCTCACTAGATGAAGATGATATCCACATTTTAATTACGTCTAAAAACTGTTAACTTATACCGCAGACTTATACTAATAAGCACATTTGCTTAAAAGGACAAGCGGCGTTCCCTGTAATCTAAGACGTAATCTAAGACATGTACTACATATTAAGTTAATTGAAATAAACAGTATTGACACTGTACTGTCAAGTTAAAAATTGCTCTGTCCCGGATAATCCGGGACGTCTGGTCACTTTAGCTTATGAATACGTCCCTATTCGATTAAGCTATTATTTAACGAAAATCGTTGGATATCCTATGGAAAACATCTGGTTTCTGCAAAAACTTATTTGATTTGTTCGCAATCGACAGTAATAACCAGAAAAGAGTATACACTTTATCTCATTAAGCAAACAGAATAGTACTCAAATTTTCGAGGAAAAAGAGTACATGTACTCTAAAAAGATTACGTCTGGTAACGCTAGCGCAATTCCTTAGGTGAGCCCAGATACTCATATTTTTGGCTAAATTTCCAAGGTTGTCATTGGGATTGTCTGCCTCTAAATCCATTATAAAAATTAACTCAAATTTGAATTGAAAGAATCGCTAGCATAAAAGTTCCCATTACATATTCAAATTCTGATAATAGTTGGCTACATTGCATTGCTCGATTGTTACCAAAAGAGCCAATTATATGGGGGTGTTATACGTAGGTACCAACCAATTTTAAAGATGATGATGCCGAATACTCACCAAGGTCGAAAGAAGTGTTGCATGCCATACTGTCGGCCGAATGTTCATGTAGCTGGCAACATTGTAAGAGATGAATAAGGAAAAGATCAAAATCATAAAACTTGAGCGCAAAAGAAAAATAGAATGCTTAGCAACATAGGAATGCTCTTGAATTGTAATCTGGTTTTTAATAAAGCAGCATAGCATAGCATAGCATAGACTGACTGTACATGTCAATGGTTGCTACTCCGTGATTGATCGGAACTGGTAAGAATTGCACTACGATCCAAATGAATAAGGGATGGGAGTTTCCGCTTACTCTCGAAGTGCAATTTTAGCAGATCTAATATTATTGATCAATAACGGCGCCGGCCAAGTCCTTACAGTCAGTTGGGATGGGGAAGGAATGTTAGGGTGTAATGATTGTTGCTTCTAGAGACCGAGAATACCTCTGCATCTCCACAATCACCACGGGAAGGATGTTTATTAGTGAGGGAGGAAAAGATCTGGGAGTTACCTCTGGTCAGTGATGCGATCCATGGACAAGGGGCAAATATACGACTTATATTTATAGCTAGTTTTGTATTTTTGTCTCGAGAAGTTTTTGGTAGAAGCTTTAAAAAATACGTCAACATCTATAATGTCGAACAATTCAAAAGACGTTTTTATTAATGACGAAAACTGAAAATTACATGTATATATTTTAAATTATATGAAACAGGAATAATTCCGACACTTGTAGTGACGAACCATACATAGTTTGTTTGAAAATGACATATGAGTATTACTTTGCATTTTTTCTGGATTTGGTAGAAGTTTTAAAAAATACGTCAACATTCACTATGTCGAACAATTCAAAAGATAATTTTTAATAATGTCGAAAAGAGAAAAATATATGTATATTGAAATTGTATGAGAAAATAGCATAATGCCGACACTTATAGTGAAGAACCATACAAAGTTTGTTTTAATATTACATAAAAGTTACGCTTTCAAGAAAAAATGTGTTATCATAAGCATGAAACGAACTCACCAGTTGGTAATCCATTCTCGACTGAACACAAAACTGACACTGACAGCAAAACTTCTTGGCGTTCCGAAAACAAACCGTCTTGCTTGGGCCTTCCCAAATACCTACCCAGCAAGACGCTCCAAAACAGGGGAAAAAAATTGTCCGGCGACGAAAACACGCGCGAAACCGTGAGCAAAATCTATCGGACGACGCAAAACCGAACTGTCCTGCTTGGGCTTCACGAAGCACTACCCAGCAAGATGCTCCAAACAGGGAAAAACAATTCTCCGGCGACGAAAACGCGCGAAATCGTGAGCAAAATCGATCGGACGACGCAAAACCGAACTGTTCTGCTTGGGCCTCACGAAGCACTACCCAGCAGGACGCTTCAAAACAGGAAAAAAAAAAATCTCCGGTGACGAAAACGCGCGAAATTGTGAGCAAAATCTAACGGACGACGCAAAACCGAACTGCCCTGCTTGGGCCTCACGAAGCACTCTGTAATCTGGTTTTTAATAAAGGGTTAAAAATTTAATCGTAGCTGGTAACACTGCTCAAGTGAAATCGATAAAACTCAATAGGCCTTTTCACATGACGTTTCAAGTCAGCTGATCCGGAAGCTCTTTGACAGTTCTTCTATGAAAATGATAGGCCCGTATTAGCACCGGTCCTCCACCAATGTAAACAAATGCATAGACGGATCTGTCACATGAAAAGGCCTATATAACAAATTTCTGCACGTCGAATCTTGAGCAAAGTTTAAGTACCGTAAACGGGGTAACTTTGATAGTTTTTTCGAAGAAAACTTCAATATTAATGCATGCTGTTTCAAAGAATTACAATTTATATTTTTAAAACAAGTACTGACATCCTAGCAATCGATTGCAGTTGATAGATTGCCAAAAGATTTATGAATGGATATATTATTATTCATATAATCTAAAGTCGGTTTCCTGTTTTGGGGTAACTTTGATAATGGAGCAATGAGAATATATACCGAGGTGAGGAAGACGACATTTGGTGTGAGTGATATCCGTGTACGGTGCAAAATATATCACAACTACAAGCAAGCGAGCTCCCATAAGAAGCCGTGTAAATTAGTGACGTATTAGATACTTGTTTACGTTTTTTCTTGTTACTAATACATAGCCTTTGCTTCTTCTTCCACACCTTAGTATATATTCTCATTGATAATGGAGTATAAATCGAACAAAATTGAATGAATTACGGAACATTTATAGGGCGTTGCATACCTCTAGGCGATTAACGCTATATGGAAATTTCTGACTTAGATTACAAAAATGGTCACAGTTTGTAGGTTTTCACTAAGAGTAAGTACGGAGCCAATTTTGTATTATTATTATTATTATTATTCATACAATATTGTTACAGCCCAACTAACTTTTCCCTCGAATGTTCCAGCAAACTTTGTACTGCCCCAGAACTTAAACTTCAATCACAGACAAACAGACGTCACACTCTCATCATTGTCCATCGACCACCTTTTTAACGGTCGATTCAAAAATATGGTAGGTGGCCAATCCACCACCCGCAGCGCTCACATCGTTTTTGTTCGCGTTTGACGTTTACACACTAACGCCATCTGTTGGTCCGTCGGCCAAACACACTAATTTTAGCATTGGGCGTACATGTCCTCGTTACGTCTGTTTGTCTGTGCTTCAATTGCTGAGTCATGCTTAATTGGCCAAACTATCACACTCTAGACCATTGTCAATATTTTGTGATCGTTAATAGCATACAGCACTACATTCGTATATTTCACAAATTCACAATTTTACTTGTGGGTTTTCCCGTACTTTTCGATCACACAAATACGTGCGAGCCCTGTATAAATACACTACAGCGGGGATTCGCTGGTTGGAACACGACTGCCTTCCAGCTAGCGAATCCGACTCGTTAGTTGGAACGACTGACAGCTGGTGAAAATGCTGCAGACTCACGCATCGGGAGAGCAAAACGTCACGATTCGCACATATACATACACATTTGTTCTATATATGGAGAATTCAATGCGACGGTGCTCAGACGTCAAAGCCAGTTTGACATCTACTCTTGACGTTCGAGTGCTTTTTAGTTGGAATATTTGCCAACCAGCGAACATCCAACCATCGAGGCATTCCATGTAGCGGACCCCCAACGAGCGAATCCCCACTGTAGTACCAGAATTGTTTGAATTTATCAACCCATTTTTAAGCTAACTCGTGAAGAGGAATCCTCAATACATGGAATATGCTTCAGAAGAGTATGAAATATCCGTTTCTATTTGGTTTTATTCAATCAGAATACTTGCAGAGCTTAGTTTTACAAGTCTTCCTTAAAAATCAATACTCACATCAAAACTCTTTTGAGAATATTCTACCCTATAATCCCAAACTTAATTTCTCCGTAAACATAAGTCTGAATTCCGTAACCATGAACGCACCAACATTTGGCATGTTGCTGTTGCCCCTAATATATAGTTACATTAAATGACATTGCTTCGTGATGATGAAATTCGGGCCAATGCCATTCTAGAAACTAGAACTCGTGGTGATGGTTTGTAGGTTTATGGCATTCGTAGTAATGGAGGTCTGGATTAAAGGGTATAATTTTTAAAAGACACATGAAATATGGTCAATACAGAATTGTTCATAGGTTTTGTGTAATTTACAGTTTCTGGGAAATCGTAATGTTATTTGTGGCCCTGTTGTTGCCTGGTGGTCTGCCTAACTTGATTTGAATCCTATACAAACTAAAGATTTATCTGTAAACTTCTGTTTTATTCGGTCATAAACTTTGCCTGTAAAGTTAAAACTAACCAGTTACTAGTTTGAAGGATTGCTACCTATAACATAATACTTAAACCTGAAAATATTCTTCAACGTACACTTACATTTTAATACCAATGAGTTTCATGTTGCATTTGAATCGTAAGTACATGGACTCACCATACTATCCAGAATATTGTGCTACAAAAACCAATTTGGTTATATGATGAAATTGGCTTCGCAATGCCTTATAGCGCTTGAGCCTATGAAAGAACAGTTTTTTTTTTGTGAAGAACGCTAACGACATGTAAGTGCAATGTATAATTATGAACTTTAAAACTTGCTTAATTATTATAGAATGCATAAATGTTCTATTTAAAATTAGTGTGTTTAATGGTTACACTTCCAAAAGGGCGTAACTCAAAATTTCGCCGAAATTGTCATTCTTAACTCCACTCATAAGTTACAAATAATCAAATACACAGATTTTGAATAAAATATTGATTGTATATTTCATTTGATGGTCACGGCCAGTGAAAATCCGTATAAATAGCCCAGATTTCCATTGAATTTTTAGACTTATACAATCAAAAGGGCGTAACTTAAAAACGGGCCCAACGATTTTTTTTGAAATTCTGCCCAGACATGCAGCATAGCTATAGAAAACGACTGGTGAGCACAGATTTGATGGAGATTTTTTTCTGATAATAACGGTCAGGGGAGCACCGTGTCTACTAAACAACAACCCAAGACGCCATCTTTCTAAGTGGTTAGAATTCTGAAATATTCGCAAAACAGAAGATTCATGCTCGAATTTCATGGCTTAAACAATGACAGTCCTTGAGCTACTGAACAACTTTGCCATCTTTCTAAGAGATCGTTCAAATATTACGTAACGCAATAGGGGGAGGGAGATGGTCTTTCGTAGTGTTACGGTCCATACAAAAATTTCAAATTGTCCATACAAAAGTTGTTACGTGGGGGTCTAAAATTGCCAAATTTTTCGTTACGTAATATTTTAATCATCCCTAAGTGGTCAGGATCCTGAGATATCAGAAAAAAAAACAAAATTTCGAGATCCACTAACGCTGCCTGGACCATTTCAATGTTAGCCCTTAATTAACTGAGCAGTTTTGCTGAACATCATCACCCTCTATTTCGATTACTTTTTAAGATATGGATCATTTATAAAAACGATCGTTAATTTGAATTTCGGTCATAAAAAGTGATCTTTAACAGAACCGTCGTAAAAAAGAACAGTCATGAAAAGCTCAGGTAAAAAGAACAACAAGTGTACTTATAAAAAATACACTGAGGCGAAAAAACTTAATGATATTTTATGAAATAATTTTGATTTCGCACCACATTACTGTTCAAATTAGTGAGTTTATTTTATGATTTTGGTGAAGAATTTCAAAATGATTTTCATAAGCCATCTTATGAGTATCTCTAACCTGGGAGGGAGGCTCAGATACTACACACGTAATATGAGACACAAAGTTGTTTCAAACTGCAAGAAAACTCTAGCTTTCCAACGACAATCAAGGCAGACTTGATGAAAATCGCTAGTTTTGTTTTGTTGTGTACCTTCGATCGTTCTGGACAAACATGGCCATAGTTTTCTATGCATTGAATTTTCGTTTTTTTTTTGGAAAAAGTAAAATGATGCTTATTTGAATACTTTATGTTCAACCAGAATAAAAGATGCTATCGTGACATTACTTTTGGATAAGCATGAATGGCTTTTCAATCGATTTTTTGTCACATTTGATAAAATACGTTCGTGACAGCAGAATCTCGGCTCACCTTGACGTACATAAATTTCATATCGGTTTCTCCCTCCCAGTCTCTAACCAACGCAATCATAATTACATATTTCAGCATTGTGTAGAAAAATATGTAGTTAAATATAAGAATGATTAGATGAGCATAGCTATTTCAATGTGTAGTATCCATGTGAATCGTCTTGTCTTTTATTCATGGAGAAATTGCTCTGGTACAACCGTGGGAAAACCTAAATAAACGGCTAATTGATTGGACACTGGATACATCAGTTGAAATTGATTCTTTCATTTGGTTTTCTGTAATATCAATGCATTTATAAAACATAAGTCAACTAGTTTCCATGATGAGAATCCATTATCAAACAACAATCATATGATTCTCATGTCTATCAAACTGGGACCATGCGGAGGCGTCATCATTCTTAAATTGTTGTTAGCTACGCATGGACGCATTCGGCATGGACGAAATAGGGTTTCAATGCTAGTAATGGACCCCTTAGTAGCTGAAATTAATTCTAGACGCTTTTCCGCAATGATATCTCAGACGCATATACGTTTTGTGGAGTCTAACAACAAATTCAATGTCTTTACTTCATAGTACGTCTATGAAACATACAAAATCATTCGATTTTTCCAGCGAAATATGCATTTGAAAAACTGTTGTCCGAATGCCTATGATGGACCCTCCCGGGGTCCATAATAGGTTTGTTTACAAATTTGACGTTGCGTATTATGGACCCTCCATTTGATTCCCATGTAATCCGGCTCGCTGCCGACTAGCCTATTATGGACCCACCTGGAAATGCGTATTATGGACCCTCTTGTGTGGTTTCATTTACAAAACTGTTCAAATATCTGTATTTATGCGTCTCAAACCAAATATTTTGCCTGAAACTGCTGACTAACAATGTAACCGAAGTTCCCCCGGTGGATTTTCATAGGAATAAAGTTGCTTTGAGTGTTAATTTTATGTTTTTCTGTAGGGGGTCCATAATACGCACAGGGTCCATAACCGGCATCGACTCCCTACAACGAGAAATGCGATTTTTCTTGACATTGAAATCAACTGTCCAGTGTCGCCCGCAATGACACAACGGACGGATCGATCAGATCTGGAAGATCCGAAAGATTGGGATTGCTTCCGAGCCAGCAGCCAGTGATGACCATCATCCCGCGTTATTCAACGGTGACGAACAAATTTGAAGGCATTTAAAAAAGGGGAACACTCTGCGGTTTATCAAAAAGTAGCCAATAATATAATGAAACATAAGCAATAATAAGTTTAAACAATGTTTTAGCAATAAAAAAAAATAAAAAAAGCACTAAACGATTGTTTTTTCAGAAAATCGATAAAAATAAGCAATGATAAATTGGTAACTAGCAATTAAAAATCAATCGTTATTCCTATAAAAAAATGTAAAATTGCAATACAATATCAAAACTCAAAACAATACCTTCCTATTTAGAAACACACCAACGGAAAATTTAGGCAATAAATATTAAAATATGTTTAATAAACACTAAAATCCAAAAAAGTGCCAAAAATACGTTTGTTTGTTTTTCTAGGTATGTAAAATTTCTAATATTGTAGTGCTCTTGTTTAATTTTTACTTATAAAGTTGAACACATAAAAGGCTAATTTTCATTTTTTTTATTGATTTTTTGTGAGTTTTTCGGCATATAAATATTTTTAAAAGCTATATTGGAATTTTCATTGCTTTTTTATACCCAAACATTGCTTGTTTTTGAGTGATTTAATCGTCTGTTGTTGAAAAAAAAAGCGATGGTTATCCTTTTCCAAGGGCGTGATAATATTTTCCCATACAACGGTAGCCGAGCAGCGAAAGAACGGGTAGCGGCGCGGAGGCAATTGAAGAAGTCTGTTATTTATAAGTTTACTAACCGCGGCAGCAATTTTAATTCATCTTCCAGATGGGCGAACTTGAATGATACGGCTCATCAACACTTGCCACCACGAGCGCACGCGTGCACTCCCTCGCCACCGCATCTCGATCCATAATGTTGAATATGGAAATCGTTTTCGATCAAGCGTTCTTTTTATTCTGCGTAATACCCATTTGATAGGATCAATTTCAGGTTACATTTTCAGATGTGACAGATTATCATTTCAGACTTCTCATATACTTGTAATATTCGTGTAATATTCGTAAATTATCATATTTGTCGGTCAAGCCAACTTTTGTCCATGTCGGAATCCGTTTACTGATGGAGGAAAGCGAGCTGATTAAACAATAGCTGAAAGATTCTGTAAGATTTCTGTCCGGTTATAGAAGTTGTATAACCTTGGCATTTGTCAGGAAAATATGCCAACAGAAAATATTTGATAAATTTATTATTATGAAATTACCTTCTCAAAAATATATTTTTGAAAATTTTCCACGAGTTGGAGCATAGTTTTTACGGCTTTTCTTTACGAATTTTCTCAATGGTAAAAAATTTTGTGGAAAAGTTTTTCCAGTTAATTTTTTTTTATTTCTGAGAAAATTTGCTTTCATTTCCATAAAAAAAACTTTGTTTCTTTGATGCTTCGTTCTTGAGTTATGATTTTTCAAAGAAAGTAGGGTCAGGGGAAAACAAAAAATTTCCAACTGAGTTTTCCGGGAAAATAGGCGACCCTGAATTTTTCTCAATTTTTTTTATTCATATATTGATGAGCCCTGCCTGTGGAAAAAGTTTCATGAAAATCTGAGACCTTTCGGCCCAAACCCGTACGGAAATAAAAAAAAAATCCCCAAATATATTACTTAAGATTAATAAGCTTATATGATCTGATTGGTATTCTTAGAAGAAGCTTCTTGATGAGAATGTGAAAAATTCCATCTTCGTCAGAGGTTTTCATACTTTTGATTTTTTCCCATCCACTTCTTCCAAATCAGTTTGTTACTATTTAACTGAACCGGGCAATCTCTCAGTAACAAGAGACCCCTCGAGCTGGGTCTCAGCGTCGGCTTGCTACTGGGTAAGCTGAGGGGCTACGCGACCAAGGTGTGCAGCGTACCGTCACCCGACTAGGGCTATTGTAGTGTGAGGAATGAAAGAATTCTAACTTGGTGGGAATCTCTAGGGTTTTATTGGGCAAACTGAGCTATTGTGGGATTTAGGGTTATCTTCTAGTGGTTTATTGCAAGCTATTGTTCTTGTGGGGTTGTGGGTGTTAATGGATTTTCACGTACCGGTACGACTTGCTGCTTCTGGTTGCTGCCGACGATCTCCTGATGTCCTGCGAGCGCTCGCTGATGCTGCTAACAGGCTGGGATATTCTGCGGCTTGACAGGTGGTAACGACGACACCGTAGACGTAGTGTCGTAGGGGTTTGGCTTTATTAGGCGTCCTCCCTCTTTGACGGCAATCGACACGGCCCAGGACGGTACCGGAGTGACCGTGCCGAGAGGGGAAAGCTCCTGTACGGTTAGGGGTGATTACCCCGAGCTGTGGACCTCCTTTACGATTATGACCGAAATGGCCAGAGGTCAGCGATGGTCCTTAACGGGTTAGGCTTAGCAGACTTCCGTCTACTAGGCCGAAACGTGTGCTGCTGGTAGGCCACGCCACACCAGCCAAGATGGCGAAATTTTAACGGTAAGATAAAAAAAGGTCCTGTGAGGATAATGGGAGGAATTATCTAGCTGTACTAACTTTCTAGCCATTAGTTATAGGCATTAGATCATGATAGATTTAAGGTCCAATCATACCTGACGAAATACACTTTCACTCCCAGTTTAAACGGTTACCACTCACTCTTAAAACTTTGAGGACACTTTCAAAACTGATCTTAAGCACACGAACGCCTTTTACAAAGTGAAGCGATGGCGATTCTTAAATTTGGCCTAACCCTCTTGTCTAGTTTTTCCTCTCCTCCCCAATTTCCTCAATAATGGGTTGGGGGTTGTTACCACCTGTTGCGTGTAATACGCCTGCTGGCCCACTTATCGTTTATGTTGTACCCACAGCTTGCATGCAATTTTTCCATGTTTGTAATTCAAATTTAATTATTCTACTAATCTACTAACAATCATATTTTATACATTTTGACAATCTACTAACATTGATAACATTTACTAACCATTTATCTACTAACCCTATACTAATCCAACACCACTGAACACTAGAAACGTGACAGTATACAAATAAAAAATAGCACGAATTAAAAAAGGACTAACAATTTGTAACAAACGGTTACAAGTTCCCCAGGAATTGTCAAAACCGTTCTCTTGATTGAGAATACTTTCGAAATCCTGAATAACTTGTTTTTCAATTAGACAAGTGGGTCCTAAAACAACATTGTGCGCGCATTAAAACTGCATAGCAAGTTTTTTTTTTCAACTTTTTCGCAATTAGGTAGTTAGTGATAATTTGTTTTCCTCTTTCAAGGCCGGAATTTGGCTTCTGAGGTTTTTTTTTAAAATTACGGTAATTTCCAGAAGGGCTTAGAGCCAGGGTCTAGAGAAATTTTATTTTAATGTTATTGTTTCTTAATTGAGAAAACCGTTTTAATAAATTAATTTTGAAGATTTTGCTATATAATTTTCATAGCACGATTGTGAACGCTTTGAATCACGGATTCGAATTTTACTTTACATTTTGGTATTGCAATGACTCTTGCTTCAATAATGGAAGCACTCATCAAACAAAATTCTGCCGTTGGAATTACTTTGAGAATTATTCCATGACCGATGTTTGGCATTAAAGTCACCAATGACAAAAAAATGACTTATTGTAAGTCAATAGGGCGATATTCAAAACTCAAGAGGCAATAGATGGCACTTTTTCAATGGTAGTAAAAACGAAATCCTGAAGCAAAGAAAGCACCACGGAAGATGAACTAAACACAAAAAGTTATGTATTCACTTTACACTTGATTTCTAATCACTACTTTTTTGATTCAGTTTCCTAATTGCAAGCAATTTACGATTTTAATTATTTTCCATACGTTTTGACAGTTCTCCGACTACCATTCTTCCATGCACTTGTGTTGAAAATTTGAGAATCCAGCGTAGCGTGATCAGTGAGCGGAATACAAACATCATTGTCGCCGCTCGGCGGCCGGTAAGAGAAACTGAATGTTCGAAAGGTTGTTGTCTGTAATTTTTGCCGCTGGCGCCAACTGTTAGCGTTTGAGAACAAAATAAACAGTCGTTACCCTATTTTCGCAAGTCAGTTTGGAGCAAATTAGCTTGCTGTCCAGAGCATTGGAAAGGCAAATAGGCAGCTATGAAAGTATAGGGTTTCAATGCTAGTAATGGACCCCTTAGTAGCTGAAATTAATTCTAGACGCTTTTCCGCAATGATATCTCAGACGCATATACGTTTTGTGGAGTCTAACAACAAATTCAATGTCTTTACTTCATAGTACGTCTATGAAACATACAAAATCATTCGATTTTTCCAGCGAAATATGCATTTGAAAAACTGTTGTCCGAATGCCTATGATGGACCCTCCCGGGGTCCATAATAGGTTTGTTTACAAATTTGACGTTGCGTATTATGGACCCTCCATTTGATTCCCATGTAATCCGGCTCGCTGCCGACTAGCCTATTATGGACCCACCTGGAAATGCGTATTATGGACCCTCTTGTGTGGTTTCATTTACAAAACTGTTCAAATATCTGTATTTATGCGTCTCAAACCAAATATTTTGCCTGAAACTGCTGACTAACAATGTAACCGAAGTTCCCCCGGTGGATTTTCATAGGAATAAAGTTGCTTTGAGTGTTAATTTTATGTTTTTCTGTAGGGGGTCCATAATACGCACAGGGTCCATAACCGGCATCGACTCCCTATTTACCAAACTGTGTTTCAACAGAAACACCTAAAGTTTCAAAAACTTTAGTTTCAAATGACGAAAACAGTTGATGTTTTATACGCCTATGAATGATGATTGCAACTCCCCCACATGCCCCATCAAGTCGATCATTACGATAAACAAAAAAGTTGGGATCTTTTTTAAGTTTGGATCCAGGTTTTAAATAAGTTTCAGAAATAACTGCTATATGTACGTTATTAGCTGTAAGAAAATTAAACAGCTCGTCCTCTTTACCATTTAAAGAACGAGCATTCCAATTAATTTAATTATTTATTATAATAACTAATTTTATTGTTCATTATTGGATCCATTAGAAAAACGTAATCCAATAACAATTTCATTAGTAAATTTTACACCAACTTGGACTGCTTTATTCATAGTGGTGGTTTTGAACATTGCATCAATCATTAGATTCAATTATTCAGTTAGAAAATTAAAATCAGAGGCAGACATATCAATTGAAGTGGGTACATTTGATAATTTTCCGTTAGAATTTTCGGTAGACGAAGAGGAGGAGTAGATGTTACCTGTGGCGGCATGGTTTTTTTTTCATTTGATTTGAAACAAGTAGAAAGGGTACTCATAGTACGAATAGGGAAGGAGTTCGAATTTCCTGCTACGATATCGGCAAAGGATTTACCGTGGGTAGATACATTCGAAATTGAAAGATTCGAACGGCTACCCGACGGATTAAAATTAGTTTGTGAATGAGCATGATTATGATTTTCCTGATGTGTATGATTTCTAATCAAGCGATCGTTAACTGAAAAATGAGTATTGGTCAATACTCTACCAGGCAAATTCCGGAAACGACCGTTATCGTAACGGATATTATCTTTCATCTGCTTGGCACGAGCCTCGACGACTCTCTTGCGCTAAGGGCAATCCCAAAAATTTGACTTATGATTGCCCCCGCAATTGGCGCATATGAACTTATTGGTATCTTCCTTCACTGGACAGACGTCCTTGGCGCGAGAAGAACCTCCGCAAATCATGCATTTAGCATCCATGCGACAACTTTTTGTACCATGACCCCACTTTTGGCATCGAAGGCGCTGAGTGGGGTTCTGGTAATTTCCTCCAGGTTTCTGGAAATTTTCCCACGTCACACGGACATCGAACATAAGTTTTGCTTTTTCTTAAGCTTTAATATTATTTAGTTCTTTTTTGTTAAAGTGAACTAAATAATATTCTTGAGAAAGCCCTTTCCGAACAATGCCAGACTGGGCTCTCTTTTTCATAGTGATTACTTGGACCGGGGAAAATCCAAGTAAATCATTTATTCCATTTTTGATCTCTTCAGGTGATTATAGTCACTTGAGAGACCTTTCAAGATGACTTTAAACAACCGTTCAGTTTTGCTGTCATAAGTAAAAAATATTTTGCTTCTTCTCTTCAAGATGTTTGAGAAGAAGTTCGTGATCTTTAAGAGTTTCCAGCAAAACGCGACAGTCTCCTTTCTTTGCGATTTGGAAGGAGACCTTGATTCCCCTAATGGAGTTCAAAATCTCCTGCCTAAATCCCGCAAATTCGGAACAACTGACCACGATAGGTGGCACCCTTTGTTTCCTCACTTAAATCAAAGAGCCTGGGCTAGAGGCTGCTTCGATTTGGTGTTCGGAAAATTTGTCTAGAGCATCGAACTGATTGCTCATTTCGATACAATTATTCGTTTAACCCTTGGAAGAAAGTTCGCATTCCAGAGAAACGTTCTTTCTTCCATTCTTGCCACGTTTAGTGACAGTTTTAAATCCCCCTTTTTTGGGAGGATGTTGTGAATTCAGAGATTCACCCTTCTTTTTGTTTGTAGTTGCAGTCATGTTTAGTGAATAAACGAGAGAAGAAGAGACCTTCTAACAGGTTTTTTTTTTTCCTAGACGGTGTCCAAGATGGATTACCACCGCTAGCTGTCACTAACGGGTTCAACGAAAAATCGAAGGCACGCATCTCAACAAGGATCGTAAAGGGATCAATAGTAGAAAATATTACTGAAAAGTACTGTTTTTGTAGCACTGTTATATTGCTTGAGGTAGTTTTTTAAACTTCCACGAGCAGAGAGAATTTGTGTGCGCACAGCACGAAGGTACCATGCGCACTTATAGGTTCAAACCTTGCAACTTGTGTTTAACCGCAAACCGCGAACGTCTCTTTACCAGTGTACCAGGTTATACAAAGTACATGTGTACTTCGGTTCAAACATCGGTTCCAATCTTGGTGAAAATAATGGCACAAACAGATTAATCGAAAACTTGAAATCCGCGTGGTTAAATTTCTACGATCATTTAAGGAACTTCTTGGTAAAAATCGCAAGAGCCTTGAGGCTCGAATAAACGTTTTACTTAAGCAGATCAACTAAGTTCAATATTTTAGGTAACATTTAGCGTTAACTAAACGAAGGGTTCAACTATATCATACAACAAGACACAATAAGTAGAATTTTAAAAGCGTCGATTTGAACTGTGTTCTGTCTGTCTGTTTTACGCTATCGATCTCAACCTCGATTGCAACCGAGGATTTGTGTCAAAATTTAGACCGCTGCTGCAACCGAGGTACAAATGAACCGGTGTTCGAACCGATGTTCACCTTACACATGTTTGGGTTAAGGTTCAGGGTCGCAGAAATTGAATCCTGAGAAATTCGAGAGAATCTGTTACGTATCGCTCACTGTAACGATCATAATATGCAGCACAATATGACAGACTGTTTATCGTATACTGCTACAACTTTGATCGGATCGAAGGGAAAGTTGTGCATGATAAAACCCCTCTAAACAAGCTCCAAACCTGGGGGGCACTATTGCTATCGGAATTTCGGAGATTGTTTATCGTGCCAGTAAAGTAAAACACCTACCCCTAACGGTAGACAAGCGAGAAAAAGAGATTTTATCATCGCTTTCTCTTTGGGGCTCTCGTTCGCTGCTCCTATTTATCAGGTTACAACTAGAGTTACTGCGCACGTGCTGTAGCTTTAGGTGCAGGAGCCTCATTGCTTGCAAGCACACGGGCGTGCTGTACATTTGTGAGACCTTTTTCAGTGCGCCTCATTTTTCTTGAGATGTGTCTCACTGTAGTCTCATGCGCTTCGTCACATGTGATGTTTAAAATTCAGCGTAATAATTGAAGTGATTGCAAAAGTTTTCAAAGACGATCATTGTAACTCTTGGATCGCGAGTCGTCGACCATATCATGTCGGCCATTCGCCTCATTGAAAATACTTGTAGAGGCTCTTCGTTACTAAGCAGTTGTTTCACAACTTGGATACCGATGGCGAGCCGTAGCACAGAGCAGCACATGAGCCGAGTCTCCCCGAGAGCACATCACCTAGCGCGCGCCTTTAGAATTTTCGTGAGCCTCCGGCTAGCGCAGCATACTAGATTTCCGATGAGCTGATAGACGGTTTGGTAGCAGGCTCGTCAGTACATTTATGTGCTCCTGAGAAATATGTAACTCAAGTTACAACTTGCGATTCGCGACTACGAAACAAAAAGAGATTCTACAAAGCACTCGCACCAACGGAAAATCTCGCAAGGAACTGTCATCGTGTGCGTGAAAAAATCAAAAAATATATCTCTCCCTGTTTTTCTCACAGAAAACCGAAGAAAATATTTGCAGCTTTGTATGTAGTCGCGATTACACATTGCCGATCGTGGTCCGCAACATATGGGATGTTTTTCTTAGCTTACTTTGATCGTGCTTCAAAATAAAATGAGAACGAATTCTGCAATGCCTGAGTTCTAGTGTTTAGACTTGAACACGAGAACAAAGTACAAGGAGAGTACGAAACCGCCAGAACCTGGGAGGGAGAAACCGATACAAAATTTCTGTGCGTCAAGGTGAGCCGAGATTTCTGCTGTCACGAACTGTCACTGTGAGCCAAACGGATCTAAAGAGTGGACAAAAATGGAAAAAGCGCGTAATTGATCAAAACATATTTTTGCATTTCATCCAAGTTGACAACAAATGGGTTGAAAAACAATTCCTGCACGTCCAAAAAGCAATGTCACGATAGCACCTTTTATTTCGATTTAGTATAAGTATTGAAACACGCATCTTTCCACTATTTTCAAATAAAACCGAAAATAAAATGCACAGAAAACTTCGGCCCCTTTCCCATTTTTGCCAAGGAAGATCGGAAGTGCACAACAAAAGAAAACTAGCGATTTTCCTCCAGCCTGCCTTGATTGTCGTTGGTGAACAGAAGTTATCTTGCAGTTTGGAAAAGTTTGGATTCATATTTCGTGTGTAGTATCTGTGCCTCCCTCCCAGGCCAGAACCAACGTGTTCGATGTTCATTTGGAAGGCAGTCTTTCCAAATGAACATCGATAAAGATCAATAACCGATGTAATACATTAAAATAATGTTAATCCATGCTATATAAACGAATTGACGAATTTCGATGTGTTACAAGTTTTACTCATGCTGCAAGTTGGGTTTGGCAGTATAACAAAAGTTATACCAACCAAAATGTTCTTCTTCTTCTTGGCATTAACGTCCTCACTGGGACAGAGCCTGCTACTCAGCTTAGTATTATGAACACTTCCACAGTTATTAACTGAGAGCTTTCTTTGCCAAAGCTGCCATTTTCGTATTCGTATATCGTGTGGCATGTACCGTTTTGCTTCGAATTGCCGGACGCTTCGAAAGCCGGACACTATGATTATTTTTAACATTTTTCAAATTTGAATTTTTCTATAGTACTTATGCACAAAAGTATTCTTCAACTTTAGTTGTATGTTCAGTGTTTCCCAAACTTTTTCAACTTTCACCCCCTTGAGGCCAATATATTTTTGGAATCGCCCCCCTAATAAATGATTCAAACATTTGAATTAAGTGTAATAATGTGCTGATTTTTTTTAACGATATTTTATCAAAATCGTTCCAAAACTGGATGATATTATCAAAAATGTTAAAAATATCGAATACATGTGGTTTTGTAAATTATATGCATGCTAAAAATTGTCTTCGATTTACATATCCCTCAGTATGGATAACCGACAATGATTAAAATCCGATTTACTGGACAGTATGCTATGCAGTTGACTCTCCGCATCTCGATATCTCTCTCTATGTCGATGAATTCTTTGGTCCTTTCATTCTGTATATAATTTTCTTCTCCATGTTTCGATATCTTCAATTATCGATGTGGTCTTAAAGATTTTTCATTCTTTTTTTTATTTTCGTACGTCGATAAATGGGCATAGGATACTAGAGCATACTTTCGCGATTTCAAATAATTTAGGTGCATACGTCATCTCTGCCTGTTTATTATTTTTCATATTTTCCTTTCAATCGAGCAGGTTACTCATAAAAAATATGTTCTTTTCTTTGATCTCTCCCTCGAGTCGACTGTTATAGCAATTCGAATATTTTCTTGTGTGTATACCAGACTAGTAAATCAGTTTTTAATATGACACGTTAATTGTGATTTCATATTGATTAATCTTTTACCTTTTACATTACTGAAATGATTTAAGAATTTGTGAATAATACATGTTCGTCGTTTATGAGAATGGATTGTTTATTCAAATCCCCGGAAAAATATATGAAAAGCCAGAATATTTTCCAACTTATTTTTCACTGCAATAAATATAGAAGGTATTTTCTCTAGCTCTACGAAAAACTCAAATTTTTACTCTGCTCTGAAGGTTCAAATTCGACGTTTCTCTGATATTTTTTCAGGTATAGTTTTGAATAGTGTTTTTTTGTTTCCGGTATTCAACTGTTTTATCATTGAAACCCAATTTTAGCCTTCTATGAAATTTTTTTTGATAGTTTCTATGTATTTGAGTGTGTTCTTCAAAGGTTGTAAGTAATTATTTTCAACTGCTTCCATGCCAGCTCTTTCGCCCCCTTTCTGGATTTTTCGCCCCCCAAATTATATTTTACGAATTTTCGCCCCCTTGGGCCTGAAAATCGCCCCCAGGGGGGCGAATTCGCCCACTTTGGGAATCACTGTATAGATGTTAAGATATCGCTGTAGGCATCAAGGTATTAGGAACAAAAATAAAAGAACAAAATGCGTACCGACACTCTACACATTTCATTGCGTGTTGCACTGCATCTCACGGTTGCCATGAAGTGGGAGAATCGATTTTGCTCAAACTTCCTTTACCTTTATGATAGCTTCAGAGTTTGTCACGAGTCGTTACTTTTGTGATTACGTATAGTAAACTATTCAAAATCCTGAACTGTAGAAATGATTAGTTGAATTTTATACAAAATATTCAAATATTTCGTCAAAAAGAAGTGTCCGGATTTCGAATCAACTTAATAAGAGTGCCCGGATTTCGAAGCAAGACACATCTTCGCACATTTAAACGTTTTTTACATAAATATAAGTTTTTTTGTATTACACCATCCTAAATAATAAACATTTACCGTCGTGATTCATCACAGTACCTTTATGAAAACAGATATCATTAATTATATAAATGGTGTTGAAGTTAATACTATGTTTAAGCGTCCGTATTTCGATTCATAACGGTACGACGATACTCTATGACCAGGGAAGTCAAGGAAATTTCCATTACGAAAAGATCCTGGACCGACCGGGAATTGAACCCAGACACCTTCAACATGTCTGTGCTTTGTAGCAGCGGACTCTAACCACTCGGCTAAGGAAGGCCCCTGACCAAAATGTTGGCTGGGCGATATCAATATCAAAGCTGTCGATAGTAGCTAAATCATGATGTTCATCAAATTAACAAGTACCTAATCCACACCCCATCGTATCACTATACATTTCAGTGGCAATGATTGTTTACCAATTAAATTTTCTCATCTTCACTTCTGCATCCGCCAAAACAACCCAATCCAAATTCCATCCCAGAGAAATGATGAATGAACTCTCCTGACTGTGTTCGCTACCAGAGTCACAGGCCATCATATTACACTATCGTCAACAACATTATCTCGAGAGGGGGCGACTCTCTAAATATCTCATCTATACGTAAAATATATCATGCCCATATGATGACGATCGTCCAAACATTGGAATAGACAGCGCGCAAGGAAGCATGGTTCGCGTCCATCAGCGCGATAGCGGTGCGTATAAGGAACTTCTATAAGGACTGTATCGGGAAAAGATGGAAACGCTTGAAACTCAGCTTGTAGGAGTTAATCTTTTTGTTTTTGGTTTTCTGGAAAATCTTCGTGATAGACCAATAAACTTCTCAACCAGCTATGTTTCAGTAAGTAAAAATCAAGTCGCAGACAAAATAGGCCTATTTGTCAAAATAAGCAAATTATTAGAGTTGAAATGTATTTTCTTGCCTTACTAGTGATTTTTAGTATTTTCTCTTTTCTTTTGTAAAAGTGAAGTGAAGTGTTAAAGTTCAATTAGTGTTTTTCTTAAACATAATTCCTCCATAATTATAAAAAAGTGTATATGGTGATTGTTTCAAAAAGTTTTCGAATACTATTGCTAGTTAAGGAGAACAAGCACTACTATTTTGATTGTGACGGATACGCTCAGCACTTAGAATCATTAAATGGTTTATAAGTTTGGCACAACTTTTTTTTGGGACTATTAAATATGCTTCCAACTTATTTCCGATACAGTCCTTCGGAACGAGAGTGAACAGCAAACAGATCGCCACGATCGAGATTGCGATCGTTCTCTCGGTCGGATCGGGCGTAAGTTTCTTAGGTTTCCGTTTCGCCTCGCCCGTCGTCTCAGGATGTGCTCTAAGAAGTCAGCTCCGGTCACGATCACTCCTCAGTAGAACGCCGACTTTCGCGATGGTCAAACGCTTTTTAGCTTCCAGCTAACGTGATTGCCTTTTGCATTGTTAAATTTTTGCAATATTTCGTTTGAATAAGTGCAAATATTTCGACTGTGTGCTAAACAAACATATCCTATGTGCTTTAAGAAAACGTGAATTGAATTACTAGAAATTTGTGCAATGTGTAAACTGTGATTTAATTGTTATCGAAAATTGTACGCTTCCCAAAACGAAAAAGAAGAATATTCTATGCCAGTAAGCGCAACGATGACTGCCGAGTCATTGAAGCCGTTTCTAAGTGCGCCGAATGCCCTGGAGAATCTGCCCCAGGAATGTGTGGACAAAAAATCGGTGAAAAGATATGCGCTTATCTGCGGCTTTGTGGTCCTGCTCGGGCTGACGGTGGGCGTCGTTGGACTGGAGGTGAGCAAACACAAAAAAGTAGAATATTGAGCCTTATGGTCAATGGTTTTTATCTTTTATGTTTTCTACTTTTGATTATTTTGGGTATGATCGTGTTTGTATATTGTTGGATTGTCTTTTCTTACATAATTTTTATTTTGATAAAAAGTATAATTTAACTTTAAAGTTTTGTAGCTTGTATGAGAACAAAATAGTGCAGATTCATTTTTTTTCTTGGTTTTATGTAATAATCCATTTAACCCTTAGGGCATTTTCAGCAACGTTACAAATCGTAAGGCGAGTTATATGTTTTTTGAAACTCACCATATGATTTGTAACTGTGCTGAAGATGGCCCTTTCTTTTTCTGCTTCTTCTTGGCACTACGTCCTCAGTGAGACAGAGCATGTTTCTCAGTTTAGTGTTCAATGAGCACTTCCACAGTTATTAACTGAGAGCCTTCTTTGCCAAAGTGGCATGTGGCGAGTGTGGCGATGATACTCTATGCGCAGGGAAGTCAAAAAAAAAATCCGTTACGAAAAGATCCTGGACCGACTGGGAATTAAACCCAGTATGATTTTGCTTTGTAGTCGCGGACGTTACCACTAGGCTAAAGAAGACCTCAATTAGCAATTAGGAAGTGTGAGTATAACAGAAATTTTACCGATTACCTACCATTTCCATACTACAGCCGATACGATCGACCGAAGCAATATGACTCATTTGGAAATTTCTTTTAAAACTCAGAGAGTCATAATAATGATAAGCTAGTGCGTGCGTTGAAATCAAACTATATGACGACGAAGTACAGGGAGCTGGCTGCTATTGCTCGTAGTGGATCCGTTTTGTCGGCAAGTGTTTCAAAAGCAATGAAAGTAAACTTGATCAAAATCATGGTGATACTTGGATACCTTGACAATGCAAAATAGTATTTTTCTTTTAAATATACAACAGAGATCGTGATTGACCCTTGTGGAAGCTGCTGTGCTTTGCGTACACAAATTGATTCTGCAGGAGATTCCTAAGTTTGAGGACTACTTAAGGCACAGTGGTCGATGTAAATTTCAACAGTGTTACGTATGTTTGTCGGTGACTTAGCCGTCTAGCGTAATGTTCGCGACCCACCATAAATAAAAGGCAATAAAATCAGTGACAAGGCATGGTATTTAAAGTTTTAGCATTCAGTATACTCGTTTTCTTTCGAAAAGTTGCAAAACAGATAGATTTAACAGTAATTTCAAAATTGATGCTAAATTACAATTTTCATAATATATATAAATAGAAATGGAGTAGTGTTTGTATGTCACGAAATGGCTTGAGAACGGATGAACGGATTGACGTAAGTTTTTCACAGTTGCACTCGACTAGGGATGCGATGTGATTAGTGCAATGAAAAAGTTTAGGTAAAGTCTCCGTAATAATCGGGAAAACGGGAGAAGACTAATGTGGCATTGTGTATGTGAATTATATGACGATTTACAACAGCCTACTTCATGGCAAGACAAAGTTTGCCGGGATAACTAGTAAGATTATGTAATTCGGGCCAGGATTTTCAGGATCCTGACCACATAGAAGGATAGCGTCATCGGCAAAGTAGTTCAGTAGCTCAAGGGCTACCATCATTTAAGCCAAGAAATAGGATATTTTGCCACAAGGCGGATTTGCGGATACTGCAGAATCCTGACTTTTTAGACAGATGCACTGTGTTTTATTTTCTCGATTTCATGCGCTTTTCGAGTTCGGTAGTTGATAAAAACTTTTGTCTATAAGCGTCTTTGCATGGGTTTTTACTATCAAACAAATAAGCCTTATTAAAACGAATTCGACTGATAATTCTTTTACTTTATGAGATAGAGAGGTGCAACGTTCAGCAAAAACACGCGTTTTAAGATCTTCTACAACTTTGTAGAAGACAAGAAAAATGTTAAAAATTTAAGTAAAAAGTTATGAACAAAAATGATTTTAAATGAGTTTTTTCATACAAATTTATGTACTTTATGTTAAAAAATTCGTAACTCTTTTACAAGATTTTTAACATTTTTCATGTCTTCTACAAAGTTGTAGAAGATCTTAAAACGCGTGTTTTTGCTGAACATTGCACCTCTCTATCTCTTAAAGTAAAAGAATTATCAGTCGAATTCGTTTTAATAAGGCTTATTTGTTTGATAGTAAAAACCCATGCAAAGACGCTTATAGACAAAAGTTTTTATCAATTGTCGAAAGGGGAGATATGGTACTTTCATGATTTGTAAGAGTTGTCTGTGCCATTTTGCGCCGAAGCCAGTTATAGAGGCGTAAACTACCCTTTAAAAAAAAAGATATTTATGATTAACTTTGTTACTTCAAAAGATAGCGTGATAATATGTTCAGCAAAAACACGGGGTTTTTCATGACAAACAACTTTGTAGAAAACACAAAAAATGTTAAAAATCTTGGAAAAAAGTTTTGATAAAAAATATGATTTTTAGAGGCCATTCACATACAACGGCATATATCTCAAAAAGTATAAGAGATAGAAAAATCGTGTCTTCGACAAAGTTGTTTCAAATAGTCAATTCTACAATTTTGCCGAAGACACCTTTTTCTATCTAAATGTTTTGAAAAAATAGTTTTTCTATCTCACTGCTAGGTGGATTGATCACAAAACTTTTTTCGTCAAAAGTTACGCTTTAATATACCAAGAAACTTCTCCGAACAAACTATATCGCTAAAATCAATGGTTTGGGCGCTATTCAAAAAGCGCATGGAATCGAGAAAATAAAACACAGTGAAGGCCCAAACGCAATGATAGCGGAACGGCAACGGAATGCGGAACCGGTTCGCCAGCATGAACAATAATCAGCTTGTCGACTCAGTGTTGATCCAATTTCATTCGTTGTCAGCTCAGTCGAGATGTTGTGATACATGCTGGCGAACCGGTTCCGCATTCCGTTGCCGTTCCGCTATCATTGCGTTTGGGCCTTGAGATGGCATCTTCGGCAAAGTTGTCCAGAACCTCAGGGATTATCATTATTTTATAAAATCTCGAACTTCAAGGATTAAACAAAGAAAGCATTTGAGCTACTAAACAATGTTTTTTACGACACTCGATGTCTCTATAAGCTAATGAACCTTGCGATGTTGGCACATCCAAATTAAACGGACACAGTTTTCGAAGATCCAACATGCAAAAAATATTGTTTTTAATAAGTCTGAACCATTTACAAGCATTAGGATTACAATTTATAGTCGACTCATAGACAGCCAGAACTTGAAAGAATCCTGAAAACGATTGTAGGATTACAATGATTGGATTGTATTTTTTGATTCAAATTAAAATTGCAAAATAATGGTCAACCAAGTCGTAACGGTTAAAAGCAATTGACGATCATTTTAAAAGGCATCAACATCATGTGTTGAAGAAAAAAATAATGTAGAAAATTTTCAATTTACCACTTTTTAAATTTGAAGCTTATAAATCTGCAAAGAAATTTCAGAAAATGTGAGTTAGACGGAAGTAGAATTTCGTTTGCAGTGGTAATTCTTCTTAGACACCACCTTAAAAAAAACCTAATAAAAGACCATTTCAAAATATTTATTGAATATTGTTGCCATTGACGTAGCTACAATATTTTTCTGGAGGGGGCCTGGAGGAGGCCCATCAAATTATTATTTTACGGAAGTAATGTCGGTCGTAATCACGATTTTTTCAGTTTAAATTGAATTTGTAAAAATATACTAAATTACTTTAGAAAAATTTAGGAATTCATCGTACAATTTCTGAAACTTTTTACCGAAATTCCTGACGACATACCTCATAGAAAATCTACACGCAAAAAAATTGTGCGGTAAAAACTATCATTTTAGGGGGTTATCCTAAACGCTCGCACCGGCAATTTTCAGCAGACCAAAAATGCGCTTGGTTTTACCATGTCTGCAGTCGAAATCAGATACCAGTACATAATGTGGTGGGATGTACCGTAAACATAGTGAAATTCCATGGTTAGTTTGATTATCAAAGCAGTGTAATCTGATGTAAGCATCATTACTTGCTACACGTTGAAGATTTGTCATCCCATAGTATAGTGTACGTTTGCCGAAAAAGAAGCAATTAAAAGTGTTTTCAAATTCTTACTCCCGTGAGAATGAAGGAGTCTATAGATGTCTATGTCACAGGCCAACCAATCTTCTACTATTTCGACGTCTTCAAACCCAATAATGCCAAATCCCTGTGAAGAAAAAAAAAAAACAACAAGAACCAATAAATTGAAAAATGGACACAGTTACTTACAGATTCCTGGCGCCACTCGACAATTCGCCGGAAAATTTCGTCGATGTTCCAAGCAATGTTTTCGCTGGCTGTTGTTCCGGCAACCGTCAATACGTCATCCAGTTCGTCTCTTGGAATTCGCGATAGGCGATCAGAATCTATGTTTGCACCTTAAAGAACATACATAAACGTTGAAGTTTCATGTTAAACAATGTTTATTTTCAATTTATAGGCAATTACCTTCAAATGTATCCAAAATTTCGACAGGCAGCTGTAATTCGTGCAGCACGATATCGCGGAAACTTTTTTCGGTAGCTATCTTCGTTTTCACTGTGTGGTTCGAGATGCGAACGAGTTCAAAGTCTGCACATACTATGAATGTGACTCAAATGACATGTATGCATTACACAAATTAAAGGTATTTAATAAAAATGTGATAAATATATGGTACAAATAAAATTAATGAAAGCGCAAAATTACCCGCATAATTATGAACTGTATTCTTACTGTTCCACATACTGTTCATAACCATGTACGACAATATTAGAACAATTCCATATAACACCTAAAAAAACAATAAACCAACCGTACCACAAATTGTTTTGACAGTTTGGTGAATGGTTATTGGAAAAATCACAATATGGGGAATAGGCGGTTAAGTTATGTAACCATTTAAAAACGTTGATTTTCACGAACAAAATATTTTGTTTACAGTTTCACAAATGATGAGTATTTTGTTAATTTTTTCACACATTTTACAACAACGCAAACAGTTATAAAATAGTTGCACTATAAAATGGGAATGAAAACGGATAATGTATGTGTAAATATTCATAAATGGTATGTTACGGTAATTCAACCGTATTCTGTACTGTACTTATATGTTAATATCTAAACAATAATCATTTTCGGATGATTTTTAAAAAGAAATAATGAAGCAAGTAGATACGTGTAGAAAACTCAACTTTAATTGGAACATGTACAGATCTGAAACCTCATTCACGCAATTGAAGCATAACTTTACTGTTTCTGTCTGAAGTTTATTTATACTGCATGTTATTTTTGTTTCATTATTTCTGATATGAAACAATTTAACATATTTTGTGAAATTTATCCGATTATATTTAGCTATTGCGCAAAGACCCAATAATGGGAATAATTTTAATAAATAAAATAATTCATATTTAGTTGTCCTCCTGAATGCAATGCTGAAAATCTCTCCTAATATTTGTTTTTTTAGAGCTCGTCCTACCACGCCACTTGCAAGAATCCATCTCTCTCTTTCCCGGGAAAATTCTATGCGTTGTCGTCGTCTGCCCGTTGCCGCTCAGCACATCAAGGAGCGGAACTTCGGAAAATGCTTATCGATTCCACTCTCAGCGGTTTAGTAGGAATTGGCGCTTGGATAGACTTCCGATGGCAGTTGATTTTTTCTTGCAGGAGATGAATGGCTGTTACGTTGGTCCGGTTTATCTGTGGTCCAGTTTAACAGCAACTGCAACACGAATGAATAGTTTCACAATTGGAAAAGAAACTGTTTAAAATCTTACTTACGAGCAACAATGGCTGTGGACAGTAGTTTGACCGCACCTTGGGGTGTCTGCGGCACCGACGGCACCAGGCTTTTACGTGCTTCCTTGTTGATGTTATAAAGTCCGGGCTGTTGAGCTGCCATAGAAGAAAAGACTATAAATATATTGTTATATATTTAACTAACGTTCAACTACTTACAATTCCAATTTGTTCCAACCTCTTCCCGATCAAATCGATATTTATTCTGGGACAACAAAACGGTGACAACAATTTTTTTTATTTTGTTTTTTTTTTGTGGTTTCGGCATCGATGCAGAAAAATGCACGCTCAAAAACATACTACTCACTTTTCATATTAATTGAAAAATTATTGAAAAAACTTTCATTATTTTGTTTTTGCACATTTTGACCGTATAGAGAAACGGTTTTTTTAGATGTACACATTAATATGCGTTTTTTAAGTAAAAAAAAAGGCAGATTTTAATTCACAGACCAAAATCAGCGATAGTTTTTTTCAAGCGTGCGCAACGGTTCACCAAACTGTTTCAAAACAGTAATATATGGACCGATGCACGAATTTACTATCTGACATTTGAGCGGTGCCGTGTTACTTATGTGACCATGGCAACGAGTGAATTCGGCACCGCTCAAACGTCAAATTAGTGAACTCGTGCATTGGTCCATAGTGAAGTGCTCATGTGTTAGTTTGTTGCGCAAACCCATTTGCCTGAATGTTGTGTTACATTTCCACCATATCGAACGAGTTGCATTGCTATACAGTTTAACAATTTCTGTTCAGTATAATATAATGTTACAGTTTGATTTAGATTACATAAACAGCTTTGAATGGTATATTGCATTGGACTTCATACTGTTCAATGTAATAGCAACTGTTTGCGATACACTCACCTTTACAGATAAATGAAACTTACTGTTTGGAATACGTGGCAAACTGTATTTTTCTATGCGGGTAAGCAACGTATGTGCAAATGCACCTGTTTTTAAGGGGAAGGTTTTCTTGAGTGTACGAAAACGTTTATATGTGCAGCAAGCAACGATCATCCAGCTCTTCCAAGTTGTTGCCAGTCGTATGTGTATCCTTAGTTTATAGCAGTAAAAGGTAAGAGTTTTGAAGTTTTTTCAAAATATTTCCGGCTCTGTACATGAAAATTGGTCGACGTATTCTTGAGGAAACGACAGCAAGATAAGCACAGATTTTTTTTGGTATTTTCTTGTTTTTGTTTTTTTGTTGTCATGTAATTTTAAGAACAGATGTTAATTTATGTCATATGGTTCGCTTCTTTTATGTGCATCAAAGAAGACGTAAATTTACCTTCTGACATATTTCATCCATAATTAGTACACCTACCTTATGTGATATTTTTTAATGATGTACGATGTGAAAATTATACAAGCTTTCGCATAGTATCCATGAAATTCAATAATAAACAGTCAACTCTCTCCTTATCGATATTCCATATGTCGATATTGAGTTTTCTCTGCTGAAAAGTAATTTCTTGGCCTCGGTGAGAAATTTCCTTAGCGATTCCTTTTCAGCAGCAAATCAGGCTTGACTCTAACATAGTAAAATTAGGTTTCCATGGCTAACTCAATGGTCGCTTGGATTGCAGTTGCACTGGTTTTCTGTTCTGCAACTCGATAATTTCTTCAATATCAAGTTATGGATAGTTAACTGTAGTTCAAAGAAAGATGATTCCTTTCAAAAGATCTTCTTAATTTTTATCTAAAAATGTGTCTTGCTGGACCATTGGACCATAATTATAACTAAATTGATTAAACATGTTTCTAAGGGCGATGTTTTTACATCAAAAATATACCATGCGTCTCCACAATATTGTAGTCTATCGCGTAATGATGAGGTTTTATTTTTTTTTAATTATTCAATCCACGTGGGAGTCAAATGATCCTCCGGTGCTTCACAAAATATATGAAAGCATCATAATAGTTTCAATTTGCAGCCAAAATAATACACTACGCAAATTGCCTCCAGACAGTCCAGACATGCTACTGCTAATACCGCCGCAAGTCGACTTTAAATCGCATTTCACGCTTACCGCCTACATTCAGTTTCCAGAGGTTTCCAGCTGTGGCACTCGAACTGAATGCGCAGTAGGCATTTGCATCGTCGCCACTTGCATTCATTTCCTTTTTGCCCAAATATTTGCAATAATGCACCGCCTGCTTGCATCAAATCCACGCAAACATTGCAACCAGATTTCCTGCCGCAGGGTTGACTTGACTAACCCACCAATCCCCATTCCATCGAGAGTCAAACTCATTTGGCAAAATCTGCGTAGCATGCTGTGAAATACAGCGACAAGTGATTACCGAGTGGCGACGACGACGATGACAAGATGATCCGGTTCACCGGTTTCTTACGAGATGTTCCGCAACCAGAGACAAAACGGATGCATCCGTAGCATCAGTAAATCTTCCTTCCGCCGCCGCGCCGTTCCTGTCATGCAAACGTCATGTGCAATTTTTGGGGAGAAATGGAAATGGATCTTAAATGAGGCCGACGGCTTCATATCAGAGCAGTTAATTTAGTAAAATTTAACGTGGGATTGGACACGCCTGCTTGGTGTCGGTTTTCCTTGACACGTTGTCAGATTTGTTCCTGCTAGGGTGATTCAAATATCGGTTTTTGCGATTGATTGAATGTATGAAGATACATGTGTATAGAACTTTGGGTTTTTCAGAACACTTGGTTTATTGAAAAATTAAAATTTACATGCTCTAGTATTGCATAAAAATCATCTCTGGGCTACACTAAAATGTAGATGGCAATACACAGAACATGTGCATCGCCAAGAATAAGTCGTAATGTAATGTTTGCGTCTTTGCAACACGGTGGATAACGGGCCGACTAACTAAGAGATGGCATGATGAACAAGCACCTCTTGATGACATCAAGATGACGAACGATACCTACGAATAAAAACACTGGCGTAGCCGGACAATTTAGGGAATCAAAATCGAAACCGATATCAAAATCTAAATCTTTCGAGTTGTCCGATGTTCTCAGTGCTGGCCGATTAAAAATTAAAACAAAATTAACTGGTTTGTTAGGTACTAAGATTAAAACTTTGTATGAGTTTTTCAAACATTGTCTTCAGCAAAGAGAATCTGAAAGTAGATTGAGTATTTTACCTTTTAAAATCTTTTTTATTGAGTTTCTGCTCAGAGGATTCGAATTCGTCAAAGAATTATCTTTAGTATTCATATTTAATTAAAATTGCGTCATGGTAAATATTTTGGATAATTATTATAGTGCAACTAACAATCTGACTTCTGCAAACTTTCTTCCCAGATTTTATTTTTTTCCTAGAGTTGCGGAAATCAATCTTATTTTATTCAATTTTTAATTGTTTTCAGAATTCACGAATATAAAAAAGATCGATCGAATTTTTAAAGATTTTTTGGATGTTGGCAAAAGATCTTCCAAATTTCGTTGAAATGAATTCATTCTGGAGTTTTCAAAGAATTCTCAAAGGAATTTGGAAAAGGGTAGCTCCACAGTCCACAAATTTCCTAAAAAAATCGTGAGATTCATCTAAATATATATTTTTTTTAATTCTTCAAGAAATTTCTTCAACAACCTCCAGCGAATCCTTAATCATACCTTTAAAAACCTCTAAGGTTTTGACAGTTCATCAATGAATTCCTCTGGAAACCTATGAAATCTCAACAAATATATTTTGCCTCAACATACCTCTAAGAATTCATCTATGGAATCTTACTACACCTTTAAAAAATTCAAAGATACATTTGGAAACATCCCCAAGAACACTATTCAAAATCACGACCAGAAAATTCACTAAATGGCCGCTCATTAATTGCGCAAAGGTTGTGAGGTTTTGAAATTTCATTCACGCAATACAAATAATTTTTATTTTACATGCAAAAAATCTTACCATGAGGCAATACCAACGATATTCATACGTAAATAATGGACTGCTCTTAAGTAGGGACGTTCCGATATTTCCGATTTATCGGAATATCGATATTTTGCTTATTCTATACTTTTGTTCGATATTTCCTATTCAACATATCGGTGATATCGATATTTCCTTCCGATATATCGTAAAAAAATAATAGGGGTATTCACTAAAACTGGCGTAAAATGAAATCCTGCGTAACTTTAGCAATGAAACTTTTCAAATGAAATATTCCTCTTCTGCTTCTATGCAATGTCAAATCACAGAAATACAATCTAGTTATCCACTGTAAATGTCAAACAGTCAACCATGATTTGTTGTTTGAACTCAAAATTGTTTTTTTTATCGCCGGAGGATAAACTGATGCATTCATTATTCGTTCGAATAACCAGAATTCAACCTAAGAAACAGCAATAAATGAGAGCCAGTGTACTGTTTGTGGTCACTCAGGATATTTTTGCTTGTATCGTGTTAACGGAAATATTCATGATCTTTATATGAGCATAATTTGAGTGACCATTGTATGGCAATACGTGGAGATGATATTTAATGGGGATCACTAATGGGAGCTGCATGACAAAGCCAAATAGGTGCAATTTCTATCTCACATGCTACAAGGAGCAATGTACCCCGTGTACTCGGTTCAACTACCTTTACTAAACACGAGACCAACGTAAACAGAAACCACGTAGACGTAAATGGCCAACATTTTATTTGCAATTGATTTAATTTGCAAGTGTACATCTAAATTTGTCCAGCATCTTCTATTTTAATATCAATTCTTGTTATCTTCTCACCAGGTTAAACCCGAGACGCTTGCTGGGGACGAGACCTTAAAGGCCTAGCCACCAGGGGTTCCCAAACTCTTTTTTTACAGGGTCGGCTCTCAGCGCTGATCAGAAGTCCAAACACTTTTGATTTCAGTTTTAACTACACTTCTCTTTATTTCACTTACTTGTGTGAATGTGTGGGTGTGGATGTGTAAAGGGGGCCTGCCGGCAGGGGAGGATCTTCCTGGTAGATTCCGCGGGGCGCACACTGCTATGGGGTCACTCGATGTCGCAGGCTGGATGATTTGGCTCTGGGCTGTGGCTCACGGGTGGACAACCCAATCGCGGTTTTCCACGTGGGTGATGGCACTGGGGTTTTGGGGTATGCTGGCTACAAACGGCTCGAACCACGGGCTTCTCAAGCGGGTGTATCCTTGGCAGGAGGGTATGGCAACCATAAACGGCCCTAGCCGATACCAAATGGGTCCTAAAGGGAATTTGGGGAGGTTTTAGGGTACACAAATGCCACTTATTTCTTCACTGGTTAGGTTACCTGACTCTCACGGGTTCCCTGGCGTGGTTATAAAACTTGTACTGTACTATATAGTACCACTATATCACCACTGGTACTTCTAATACTTTTTCTAAGTCGCTGGGACACTTGTGTTTCTTTACTGTACGTCTCGATAGCTTCAAGTCTCAAGTGGAAAAGACTGACTTGATCCAGTTTTCCTCGTGGCATACCCAAATCCTTACCTCCCCTTCCCATTTCCCAGACTCCATTCCCCCCCAATTGCTCCTCCCTTCAATTCTTCCAATCGTTATTCCATTGCCCATTTCGATCCTCCCACTTGTATGTGTATGTGTATTCTGTGTTATCTGTGTTATGCGTGTTACATTTCCATATCCTTTTTAAATTCACAGTTGAATTTGGGAGTGGACCTGACTTATTTTATTTTGAGCTTTAAACCGATACAACGACTTTTACGCAATATTGTGTACAATACAAATTGAGTTCCTCTATATATGACTAATAGCAGAATGGTTTTCTCTCATGTGCTCAGAGTTGGATCATAGGGTAAAGTACCCAAAACGGTCACATTCTTTACAATTTTCTGTAGTAGAATGGGTTTTCATCCTTTTCCGTAACAATTTTCGTAACATAATATTTGTATTTATTTGGAATTCCCATAGTGACACACCGACATTACCAAAGCATTCTACGATTGATTTGCAACTTACTGAAAGGTTTCATTGATTATTTACGCAGTTTCATGAAACATTTCATATAACCAATTTAGCATGACTTACGCAGTGATTTACGCTCTTAAGTGAATACCCTTGTATCTTGGAAGAAGATATTTATGTCTATATTGGACCGATACCGGTAATTTTAAGTATTCAAAGGATTGTTTGCAAAAGTTAGGAAACTAGACGGTAGGTTACTAAGCGATATAAAAAATTCGCTCTATTCATATATAAGGTGCAGAGCTACTTGGGCACTTCCATGATTCATTTTGGCATAGGGGGTTTTTCTCGGAAGAATTGCCTGAAACTTTGCAATAAGAAGCACGACGAAACACGTGTCAAATGTACAAATTGAAATTGAAACTGTGAAAAGAAACCACATGCTCCGGTGGGGATCAAACCCACGACTTCCTATTCGCTAGATGGGCGCAACCTACAAGCTGCGGAGCCCCTTGAGAGACACCGTCGCTCTAAGGCAAACTGAACTCGTTTACCCAATCAATTTGTACATTTGACACGTGTTTCGTCGTGTACACTAAAAACTTCAAAACGTCAAAACCTGATTACAGCAAGATTCCTTATTATTCCTGATTATTAATTACGAAAACGCCAACTGCCGAAGTGAATCAAAACTGCCAAGCATAGGATCCGGCACCTATCATATGATATTCCGATAGAGTAAGGTGGGGCAAAAGTTCGACCTTAGTGGTATAATCCAAGTTTCCAAGAAAATAATAGCAGATGAAACAAAACAAATACCATACAGCGAACCTTCAAGATATTGGCTATAATTTTGCTGAACAAACTTGTGTCAAAATATTTACCCATTTTTAGTTATAACAGTTTCGAAATTGATTGTCTTAAGCGAACTTTTGCCCCACCGGTGGGATCAAAATCTAGTGTGGGGCAAAAGTTCGTTGGCTAAAACACAAAATATCAATACTTTTATGCCAGTCATACTTTATACCAGCCGTAAACTTATGTTTGCAGAAAAATACACACTAAATTTTCATCAAAAATGGGGGGGACGGACCTGGTGTAGTGGTTAGAACACTCGCCTCTCACGCCGAGGACCTGGGATCGAATCCCATCCCCGACATAGTCACTTATGACGTAAAAAGTTATAGTGACGACTTCCTTCGGAAGGGAAGTAAAGCCGTTGGTCCCGAGATGAACTAGCCCAGGGCTAAAAATCTCGTTAATAAAGTCAAATCAATCAATCAATTTCATCAAAAATGTGCCCAAAATAGGGGTAATTGTAATACACCGGAGACATAGCAGTTTTTCGCAAAACTAAGTGGAAATGTAAAATTTTTGTGACATTTTTCGCACGATCAGGCAAATTTTGCTAAATTTTAAGATAATATATAGATTTCAGGCAATTTGAAAATTTTTCCGTGAGTTTATACATGGGTCGAACTTTTGCCCCGAAGATTCGAACTTTTGCCCCGCTATGGGCCAAATTTTTTTTTCAATCATTCATGCAAAAACTAATACACGTAAAAGCATCCTTATGATAGGCCTAGAAACGCCCTCACATAAAATATTGAAAAATATTTTATCTTCATTTGGTTCCATGCATCGAAAGTTTGACCAAAAATTACAATATTCACGTCGAAAAACAACAAATAGCCATAACATTTCCAAATCTCAATCGATTTTTATAATATTTGGAATGAAAGTTTCTTATTTGAATAACATTCGAACCACCATGACATTTATGCGATTTGTTTTGAATTGAGCTAGAAATCTTAAAAAGAAACTCTTACCCCACTCGAACTTTTGCCCCACTTTACTCTATATCGATATTTTGAATCAATATATCGGTGATATCGATACTTTGATTCGATACTTTGCAATATCGGAAC
Organism: Aedes aegypti; assembly: GCF_002204515.2. NCBI lineage: Eukaryota > Metazoa > Arthropoda > Insecta > Diptera > Culicidae > Aedes > Aedes aegypti. Next base: position 26,350,784 of record NC_035108.1, on the reverse strand, counting down.
GTCCCTACTCTAAGAATATCTCCAAGCAATGCTCCAGGCAGAAATTCCACAAAAAAAAAAAAAAAACAAAAATACCCTTACTTAAAGAAGTTTATGGATACTCTCCAATAGGATCCGCCAGTTTTTTTGAGTGCTCTCAAAACCAAAAATTCGTGTGCTCTTTTGAATTAAAATCACAGAGACTTCTTCTTCTTCTTCTTTCTGGCGTTACGTCCCCACTGGGACAGAGCCTGCTTCTCAGCTTAGTGTTCTAATGAGCACTTCCACATTTATTAACTGAGAGCTTACTATGCCAATGACCATTTTTGCATGCGTATATCGTGTGGCAGGTACGAAGATACTTGATGCCCTGGGAAGTCGAGAAAATTTCCAACCCGAAAAGATCCTCGACCGGTGGGATTCGAACCCACGACCCTCAGCTTGGTCTTGCTGAATAGCTGCGCGTTTACCGCTACGGCTATCTAGGCCCATCTAGGCCCATCACAGAGACTTCATAACTTTATTATTTTCTTACCAATTTTTAAGCTTTTAGTATCGTTCTCAAAATTAGCTTTATGAAAAGCTTGTGAAACATCAAATCTGTCTCAAATACAAACTAGTCTTAGTTAGTAGTTTTTTTTTCACATTTTTCTTCATATCACTAAAATTCATCTCTGTTCGATGATAACTTCATGAATACTCAACCGATTTCAAATCTTTTTACATGTGTTTGTAGTTAATTTAGTTGTTTTTAATTTGTTTATAATTGTTAAATGTTTTGACTTAGTTAACGAAAACAACCCAAAAACAAAATTAAAAAAACACAAATTTTATTAAATTTTCAATTGTTTCGTTGAATTCAACATTTTTACTAATTAATAAATTTATGAGGCATTTTGTTAAAACTACAATTATTGAGAACTCATCTTTTCGGGCAGTTTCTTCTAAATAATCTAGTCAAAAGAATTTTACAATTAAATGTGTAGTATATACATTTTAAAAACAACTAAATTAGCTACTTATGCATGTTTAAAGATTTGAAATGGGATCCTAAAATTTTCGGTAAAAACTAGTTTTTTTATTAAATAACACGACAGAACGTGTTCTTGCTTTGGAAATTTTTTTCGCTCAAGTAACGACTGTATCATATTCAAACTTTAATTAAAAAATGGGCCAAACTTGACCCTTGTCTCTTCTGATCATGTTTGACGTTCATTTAGTAGACAAAAATGCATCAGGGGCTCATCTTTTCAACACTGGGGTTGTTCCTATCTGACATTTCGGAAGGAACACGGAAAACAAAATACAACCAATAGGTGTGACAAAATCTCAAGAAAAAAGAAAAAAGTGTTTGCCGTGAACCAGCGAAAAGCATCTAAAAATTGAGTAAACATGTGTTTCTGGCCTGAGCTTAAGCGTTTAGTAATAAAATTGGGACAAGACCTTAGGACTCTATTGCTTGAGTATTTATAAAATTATATAATATGACTATATAGTCAAACAAAATGAGGAAAAATTCGAAGAAATTTTTTTTGGTAAGACTAGTTTAAATTTAGACAATTTTGATGTTCCACAAACTTTTCATAAATGAGAAGATGCGAAAAACTTCAAGATTGGTTAAAAAAAAAGAAGACTTCACTTGAGTTCATATTCCACAACTTGAAAATTTATCTTCAAGTCGCTAGCGCCACCTCTCCATCTCAATATTTTAGGCTAAAACTTTGATGTTTCTCTTGTTATGTGATTTGAGTTCAGAAGAGCAAAGGCATTTTTGGTTGCAAGAGCTTTATAAAATAAGCCGCACCCTACTCTCTAGGAATGATTTTTGGGCTTATAAAGGATGTTTTCAAAATACCTTAGATATATGGAGTTAGGGGCCCAGATAGCCGTAGCGGTAAACGCGCAGCTATTCAGCAAGACCAAGCTGAGGGTCGTGGGTTCGAATACCACCGGTCGAGGATCTTTTCGGGTTGGAAACTTTCTCGTCTCCCAGGGCATAGAGTATCATCGTACCTGCCACACGATATACAAATGCAAAAATGGTCCAATGGCAAAGAAAGCTCTCAGTTAATAACAGTGGAAGTGCTCATAAGAGCACTAAGCTGAGAAGCTGGGACGTAACGCCAGAATGAAGAAGAAGAATATGGAGTTAGTTAACCTTTTCTTTCCCATGGTAACACAGGTGATCCACCGATTTTCGTCGAATGCTAGCTAAAACGAACTGGTACGATTAGTTCAATAATGATTGGATTATATTTGTCTCATCAAACATTGAAATAAGTGACCTAAGGCTCGAACTATTAAAATAAAAAAGAATACAAAAATATAGTTATTTCGAATAGTTTAGCTTACTTGCAACAACTTTTGTTCAAGAACTTTTTTTGGAACCGCCATTTTGACAGTTAAATTGTCTTACAAAAGTGTGGAAATGAAAGTGTTAAGGAAGTTTTTCCTTTTTTATTATATGAATTAGATGTATTTCAGATAATATACAGCCTCGGGGCAAATCGACTTTTAAGGGTTTCAAGGAATATTACGAAAAAATAATATGAAGTTTTTCTTGTCAAATCGTACATATCCTTGCTATTAAAGGGCTAACACGAAATTATTGCGACACATTCAACAGGGCCTAACTTTTCTCCATTGGGTAAAAATCAACCAAATTTTGCACACTTTCTCATTGATGTGTATTGTACATGCTGTCAAACTCGAAGTCGTGTTTTTCGATTCAACGAAAATGGAGGTGAACCAACGCGAGTCGAGAGAACAAATTCTTTCCAAACACCTGGAATTTCCTGACCTGTCATACCGGCAGTTGGTAAAAATGTTGAACATTCACCATTCAACCGTCTCCAGAGTGTTGAAGCGGCTCCTGGAGCGGTTGACGTTGGACCACGGCAAAGGAGCTGGAAGAAAACCGGGACCGGAGAACAAAAAGACGGAGGGAAAGTTGAAGCGGATGATTAAAGCAAATCCCAACGTCTCAAGCCGTGATTTGGCTAAAAAGGTCGGCATGTCGCAGAGCTACGCCCAGAATGCAAAGAAGAGAGCTGGACTACATACATGCAAGGTACAGAGCTTCCCAAACCGCGATGAGCGGCAACAATCGACGGCTAAAACTCGGGCACGGAAGCCCTACGAGAAGATGCTGACAAAATAAGGCTGTTGTGTGATGGACGACGAAACGTATACAAATGCCGATTTTAAGCAAATCCCAGGCTGGGAGTTTTTCACCGGTCTCTGATGAAAAATGCTCCAAATTACTTCGCTAAAAACATTAAAAATAGATTGTTTTGCCTCAAGGTTGCTTATTAGTCAAAAATTCTCTTACTAAAGGTGTCCTTTAAAAAATACCTACAGTGATTGCAGAATTTTCTGCAATCAATGTCCTTCAAAATTCATTATCATTTAGGGTAAACAGGTATAATACGCCCCCCCCCCCTAACGAAAAACTGCTCTATCGCAGTGGCAAAAGCATTATTTCTATAGTTGTTGGTGTCAAAGTGTTGTTTACTTAGTTGATCATACTCTGCGTACAACTTTCTCTTGCCAGGTAAGTTCTAAAAAGAGTACAAGACGTTTTCTGTAAACGGTTCAAATCTTGACGTTTCAAAACAAACCGGGCAATATGCCCTTCCCGTAGAAACAGTTCCGCAGCGCTGTAGAAATGTTTCCAAGGAGAATTCCACCACTTGCTAAGCTTAAAAGAGTCTATTAGCGGTCGTCTTCCGGTAAAAGTTTTTGTAATAAGTACAATAGTAAAGGATGGGCTTCAGTTACAACGAGGCTTCCCTGTCGGACCCAAAATTTTACGCCAAAAAGCTGATTTTCGATATTTTCGGTATTTCTATTGATTGTTCATACTTCTCAAAGATCTTATATGCACAACATCAGTTTTTCGCGGGTATTTAAGGTATGTAATCATATGTACGTGTCAAATAAGCCTTATTCCCTTGAAAATGAAGTGGGGCGTATTGCCCGGTTGGGGCGCATTATACCAATTTACCCTATTAAAGAATGCTTTTTATTTTAAACTTTACTAATGTGAACGTTACATTATCAATGAATCTAGCAACATGTCGTCTGTAGAATCTAATGATAATTTGTCATAATATTTCTTCTTGGATTTTATAGATTTCTGCAAAGTATATTCTTTGAAAAGCTCCTGCACAAATCTTAGGAGGAGTCTTTTAAAATATATCTGGATTATTTCTAGAACGATTCCCTGAATGAATTTCTAAGGCATTCTTAAAAAAAAGCTAGGAAGGAATTACTCGATGATTTTTTTAAATTATGCTTATAGGAATTCCAAGAAGCGCTCATGAGGAATTTATAGTAACTATTTTGGGGGAGTGATCTAAAAAAACATTTTAAAATCATTTTCACCGATTTTTTAAGAGCAAAAAAAAATTAAACTTGAGGGGTCCTGATATGAGTTGAATTTTTAGGTTTAAAGTACGTAATGACGGAAGTACTTATATAGTACAAATATGAAAAATAACCTGTGCCTCCATAGAGTTGCTTATTTAGTCCCCACGATACGATTTGAAGCACAATATAAAAACAAATGTTTTATTTTCATAGGACCTTTCAAAGCACAACGATAATCATCTTGGCAATTTGGCAACACTGCTGTAATGAAATCGATTTTATATTCCAAGTATCTTTTTCATAATATGTCATTCTGAGATTACCGATTGAAATATTTGGAGGAAAGCGTTTACAATTTGCTGTATTTGCGTACATGATTTTAAAAGTATAAGACTTTTCAGTGGAACGACCATTAAAATTATATTAAAGGGCTCACGAAATTAAATCTCGCGATTTTATACAAATACAGTTTCTTTAGTAATCTTAACTAATTTTGAACACGCTTCTAACTATCATTTTAGCTGGGAGTAAAAGAATTAGAAAATTGGGTCATAAATGAATAAATCACTAGCGCGACCTAGTGTCAGAGAATGGTGTAACATTATTGATTTTTCTAAAGCTCTGTCTTTAGTAGAATAGTGAGGTATACTAACTTACAATTTGTTCATAAAAAAAGATTTTTGTTATGCGAAAAATAATGGTAAACTTTGATGCACAGCTTTTATTAGGTGATTTCAGAAAAAAACTATTTAGTTGAACGATGCACAGAAACCCGATTACAATTTCATCAACAAATAAAAAAGACATAGCATGTTTTCTTCAAAAGCCCAGATTGACCTTATTGTTGTGTCCAATCGAAATTCCAACCCATATCCAAATTCTAATCTGTTTCGAACACATCAACAAGGATGGAAAACCCTCCTCTATACGTCACTGTCGAGCGAAAGCGTGCGGAATGTTCCGCCTCATCCTACGTCTCTGTGCGATGAGTTTCAATTTCAAAGTCAAGGAACTGTTGTACAATCTACCCACATGATCTTCCGCTGCATGCAGCATAAGTTGTATGCCATTCGCCATCTAGCGTTACTTGCAATTTACTAAAAATAGCATCCGCAGAAATATAAAATAGTTACTTTTAGCTTGACTCATTAAATCGTGCACTGTTTCGCTGCCTTTAAAGTTTTGTATCATTTTTTTTTCTCCATCTCACCGTTCCAGATTTGGAACATGGACAGGATCTCCGCCCTGCAACGGGAAGTCGACAGCATGAAGCAGCAACTGCAGGAACTACGCCAGCTACGAACTATCGAGAATCTGGAGGACTTTGACGATTTTGCGGAAGCGGTAAGTGTTCGATTGAGAAAGGATCGTAAATCAATTTGAACTGATTACGCGCAGTCAGTCAGTTTTGCCGAGTATGCCGAGTAAATGAAGGCACTGAGAATCGGTAGGAAAATCAATAACTATGAATAGGAAGGTAAAAATAGGAACACAATACAATCTATGGAGTGTTCTCAATTGGTGTGGACAGTTGATTTACTTCGAAGGTCAATTGTTGTCAGGTGTTTGCTCTTGACTGGGACGACCACACATGTTCTGTACCGGACAGTTTTCACTCAATTGATTCTCATAATCAAAAAAAGAAATTTTTCGTCATTCGAATAGCATTTCCCTGGGAGGGAGAAACCAATACAAAATTTCTGTACGTCATAGTGAGCCGGGATTCCGCTGTCACGAACTGTCACTGTGAGCCCAGATCTCAAACATTGGACTAACATGGAAAAAGCGCGTAACTGATCAAAACACATTTTCGCATTTGATCGAAAGTGACAAAAAATAGAATGAAAATCAATTCATGCACACAATGCAAGTAATGTTACATGAGCACCTTTCAATCGGATTGAATATAAAACATTGAAAAACGCATCGTTTTACTTTTTCCAATAAAAATGAATATTTTGTGCATAGAAAACTGTGGCCCTTTTTCCATGTTTGTCAGGAAAAATCGAAAGTACACAACAAAAGAAAACTAGCGATTTTCCCCAAGCCTGCCTTGATTGTTGTTGGCAAGCTGAAGTTATATTGCAGTTCAAACTAACAATGCACACTGGTCCAGGAAGCTAATTTAGGCGGACATGAGGTTTTCGTCAAGATTTATTGATTTTAGAGCCATAGTTTATTCTGAGAATATGTTCAGAATTTTCAGCACTACAAAATGTACGGAACAAAAAATTTTTTACGGTGATCCCAAGAGTGACGCATACGCCAACTTTTTTATTTTAACGAATCGTAAGTTGGTATGTTCAGCAAAGTTGTAGCAAATGATCATAGAAACAACTTTGCCGAACAAAATTTTTCTCGGTTTTGCTTCAGAGCCGAGATAATTAAGTATTTTTAATAAAAAATCGTTTTTTGCTCTTAAGTGTTTTATTTTTTAGTTTTATTGGCCTACTATGTTCTACAAAGTTATTATACTTATCATTTGCTACAACTTTGCTGAACATACCAAAGTTGTATTTCTTATAGTTTGCATGTTATTTGAGTTTTTCATCTTAAAATTAGCTATTTTGTATGCCGTGTATCTCAACTATGAGCACCTCAAAAAAATAAATCTTTCCACCAAATGATTTTGCAGTCTTTCAAGTACCTGTGAGCAAAATTTGGAGAAGATGATATTTTTCTATCTCGTTTAAAATCGATTTTACTAATAGACGATATGAGATAAATCCATATTTGTTGAATATTCATACATGATCAACTCACAAAAGTCATGGCTACCTAAGCATATCAAACCAAAGGTAACACGTGTATTTATATAGAAATATAAAGTACATCGTTTTCCAGTTGTTTTCGATTCACTTGGAAGCTTCTGCATGAAATTCATCGTCTTTTCCTCTGTCTGTATTTAATCTATTCCTAAGCAAGATCACCGGGTTGGAAGTCAACATAAGCCGTATAAAATACGTATACAAAATTTACAGTCCGATTGAATTCTGTGGCGTGATTTTCCCAGAATCTTCTGATGGATTTATTCCGCATTTTTTATGCTTCTTCGGCGGCATGCCGGACAACATCACTCCATGCGAAAGTAGTTTTTGCACCGTTGGAGAGAGTACATACCAATCGTAGAACTGGCGATACTAACAGTACGTTTCTGACAAAAACTGTTCAAACGCCTCCTCGTTAATCTTCCGATTAAAGTTGACCACTTTTAAAATGATTGAGATCCGTGAAAAGAAGTTATTACAAGTGCGGAAACGCTAAAAAAAAGTGCGCAATTGAATCAAATCGGGTAGGTGTCTTCGGGGGACTTATTCTTCGTAAATCGAAGAATAAGTGCTCTGAAGACACCAACAGGATTCAATGCAATCCCTCACTTTTATTCACACTTTCGGACTTATGAGGCCGCACTTCGCAGTTCAGTAGTGAAAAAAATACACAATATCTACTTCCCGTAAAAAATGGCATGCCGTGTTACGACCATTTGAGTTCCTACCAGCTGGAAGAGGTTCGTACAGTCTCAGCCCTAACCTTCCTTCGAGGGCTTTTCGTGGCGATCCTTTAGAATGCTGTTACACTTACTGATACGTCTACAACTATTGCACGGAAGTGGTGTTGTCCGGCATGCCGCATTACCAAAGAAAAACATGAAACGTGGAATCTATCAGAAGATTCTGGGAAAATCATGCCACAGAATTCAATCGAACTGTAAATTTTGTATATGTATTTTATACGGCTTATGTTGACTTCCAACCTGGTGATCTTGCTTAGGAATAGATTAAATACAGGCAGAGGAAAAGACGATGAATTTCTTGCAGAAGCTTCCAAGTTAATCGAAAACAACTGAAAAACGATGTACTTTATATTTCTATATAAATACACGTGTTACCTTTGGTTTGATATGCTTAGGTAGCCATGACTTTTGTGAGTTGAACATGTATGAATATTCAACAAATATGGATTTATCTCATATCGTCTATTAGTAAAATCGATTTTAAACGAGATAGAAAAATATCATCTTCTCCAAATTTTGCTCACAGGTACTTGAAAAACTGCAAAATCATTTGGTGGAAAGATATATTTTTTTGAGGTGCTCATAGTTGAGATACACGGCATACAAAATAGCTAATTTTAAGATGAAAAACTCAAATAACATGAAAACCATAAGAAATACAACTTTGGTATGTTCAGCAAAGTTGTAGCAAATGATAAGTATAATAACTTTGTAGAACATAGTAGGCCAAAAAAACTAAAAAATAAAACACTTAAGAGCAAAAAACGATTTTTTATTAAAAATACTTAATTATCTCGGCTCTGAAGAAAAACCGAGAAAAAGTTTGTTCGGCAAAGTTGTTTCTATGATCATTTGCTACAACTTTGCTGAACATACCAACTTACGATTCGTTAAAATAAAAAAAGTTGGCGTATGCGTCACTCTTGCGATCACCGTAAAAAAAAAATTTTGTTCCGTGCATTTTGAAGTACTAAAAATTCTGAACATATTCTCAGAATAAACTATGGCTCTAAAATCAATAAATCTTGACGAAAACCTCATGTCCGCCTAAATTAGCATCCTGGACCAGTGTGCAATGTTCTATATTTCGTGTGTAGTATCGGTGCCTCCCTCCCTGGCATTACCTATCTTGTTTCATAGCTTTATAGCAAACAACTTCAAATAAGAAGTAGTCTCACACATTTTTTGGAATATTTACTATCATCCCTCTTATGTAAATCGCTCACTTGCCATAGATTTCACACATTTCAGAAACGGACAGACAACGTTTTACGTCGTTATCCCATTCTTCAACAGAGTAGTAATATGAAAATTATAATCCCGATAACTGCCGTCTGTCATCAGCAGTAGCGTGCTAAGATAGATACCGTCCATCATCATCATCATTCTGTGAACAGCATGTCTCCTACGCACGCAAATTCTTCTCAGTTAAGCGCGGCAAACTCTATAATCCACTCGGCGTAGATGATAAAATTCGATCTGGGTGACCTTTGTGAGGCCAGTTGAGAACAAGTGCCGTTTACCTGTTGTTTGGTTTCAGTAAATATACATGAAATCTATTGATTCGAAAAAAAAAATGGAATTAAATTTCAACTAGCACCATAAACTACAGACAATCGGTATTTACATCACAGTTTGGAATTTTCCTGGAATTTGAACTGAATTTCTGAACTGAACTGGATCAAATTCGGTTCAAGTAAAAGTTTGTGAGTTAACGAATCCGAATTACCGTCGATGGGGGTGACAATGGGTCTAGGGGGTGAGATTGGGTCAAAACGGAAAAATATGTTTTGTGAAATATTTCAGCTAAAAACGCTGATATTACTAAAATCAATAATTCATATGTTAGGGAACATATTATTGCACATAATTCATAACAATATACATTTTTAGAAATAGTAGTTTTTGTTTACTACATCAGTAAACTTGCATGTTGAAACTAGATAAAATTTACAACATTAAATTTCTCTTGTACAAAGTATCACGCATGTACTCTAGCCTCTATCGCTGTATTAGTAGAATGTTGAAAGTCTTTTCATTACACATCATAGGTATTTTTCGGAATCTGTTTGATTTTCCCACAAAAAAAATCATTTTTTTCGGTACGATGTCTAAAACATTGAAAATGGGGGTGAGATTGGGTCAAGCAAGAACGATAGTAAATGAAATTCCAAGTCCACTTTTTTGACATTTTACGGTGCCGGGTGTTCTCTTTTTTCATTAAGGTGTGTTTATTCTTTCTAAATACAGCATCTCTGAAACATCAAACAAGTCTACTTGAGTATTCCGTGCATTGAATAACAATACAACGCATTTTGACAACTTCTCAAACCAGCAACTGCGTTTCGTGCGCAGCAACATCGTAAATTTTTATCAAAAGGGGGTTTTTTTTTCTAAATTTGATTATTTATCAGTTTTTATAGAAACTGATATTATAGAAACATCTCACGGAAGTACAAATGAAATACTGGGATTATGACGTCAAGTCCTGCCTGAAATTTATTGATCGTGGAATGTCGCACCGAAATTTAACTATTTGCGAAGGTTTAAAATAACCACTGTTTCAGTACACCTTTGGGGAAACTGAATGGGCTTTATAGCAATGGGGATGAGACTTTGAAGACAATTTGAGGGAAAAACCAAGAAAATTTATGTAAACTTGACGATAAATGTTGAGTTTACATATTTTTTCTCATAGCTCTTCAATTTTCAGTATAATCTTTCTTTTAAGTAAGTTTATCATACTTGTGAAACATCTTAGATATCCTTTTGTCTTGTTTGCATCGTTTTTTGTCAATATTTTTCAGTTGTGAATGGTTTTGAAATCATATTCTTAAAAACAAGTTATTTCAATTACAGTGACCCAATGTCACCCCCTCTATGGGGTGAGATTGGGTCATTTTTCATTCACTTGTGGTGCCGCTGTGAATAAATATGTGTCTTTAATTTGTTGAACAGTTGTTAATGTACCATCAAAGTACATACACACCAAATTTGAAGTTTATTGGAGTTAAATTGCGATAGTTATTCAAAAAATAAATCGCACATATCCCTTTTTGACCCATTGTCACCCCCAACGACGGTACTCTCCTGCAAAAATTGAATTACCGTAGATGAGCAATTCTCGCTGAAACCAGGCCGCCATCGGCACCCATCGTTGGAATTCCAATTTTATGTCACTGATCGTTAGTTTTCGATAAAACTTAAGGGTGGTCCTTTCTGTTTTCTCAAATTGGTGGACCTCTCGTACGCCAGCTAGCTAACCAGTTTGCGAAAAAGCCCATTTTTTGATAAATCTTGGGTATTTCTTCACGTGATATGTCTCATATTTCGCTTGGAGCACATAGCAAACTTAGTGGCATAGTATAGAGAAATAATATAGCTTTCATTTAAAGTAAAAAAAAAAAATTGGCGGCCATCTTGAATTTCGTTAGAAAAATCATTTTTTCACCATTGGCGCACCGCTCGTTTTGAATTCTGAGATCACCATCAGAAAGCTGAGGAAAAATTGAGTAAGATAGGCTACAGAAACTAGGTGAGCAATGGTATTTACCCTATGAAATGAACGATTTTCTAAATCATGTTCTACGATTTTGACGTATATGGCGAGTGCAATCAATGCAAACATTATTTTTTGAACAAAAAAGAAACAAGTTTTCAATCGTTGATGTTTCATTCGAGTTGAGTGAAGAATAAGAGTATTATTTTGAGTGAAAAAATCTAGCGGCCATCTTGGATTTTGATGCCATCTTGGTTTTAAGTAGTAGAATGAGTTTTCACCTTGTTAGCACTCATCATGTTGAATTTTAATGCTTCCGTTACACTTACTCTTCTTCTTGTTCTTCTTTTCTTGACATTACGTCCCTACTGGAACAGAGCCAGCCTTACTAGAGCTCAGCTTTACTAGCTTCAAAAACAAATTATCAAGTAGGATTTTTTAACGCTTGTTTGCTATCTGAATGATTATTCTGCATATCTTCGATTTGAAAAACAGCATTAATTCTTTCATTTATTTGGTCTAGAACCTATGATAGAAATGAACAATCAGTATCAGTTAAGAAATAAAGAATCTTTTTTTTTTAACGGAGGCCTTATAATTCAATTAATTGAGATGGTAAAAATCATTTAACTGCTAAAACTAAGATGGCGTGTAAATCCAAGATGGCCACCATATTTCCCAACCTCAAGATGATACACCTACGTTTTGGCATTACGTTCACATTAGAACAAAGCCTGATTTTCATCTTTCAATTTCGCTATTTTTCACATGCATGTTGGGTGGTAGTAAAAACGATACTATATGGTTCAGAAAATCAAAGATTTTTTTTGCTTAAAAATCTAAGATTTCTATTCTTAATTAATGCACTTTTGGCAATGTTTTACGTTAAAACTAAAGATATTACCACAAAACCTTATAATGTCCAAACGCGCAATTTATAAACTTCATTCAATGACAAAAATGCATATGGCCAAAAAATGTTTTTTTATTTCAATCAATGTTTTGGGACGGTTTTTTGTTCAATAAATTTATTTATTCATTATTACAGAATTAAAAAAAAGAAGATTTGTCGAAGAATTATGCTGATATTAAAAATCGCATTATAAAAGAAAATTCCTATTTAATAACCTGTATTTATAACTAATAAAGCTTAGTATCAGGCTCGTTTCCGGTAGGGACGTAACGTCAGAAAAATAAAGAGTAATAAGAAGAAGAGTATACGTAACCATGTTTTCACTGGTAGCCTCTGAATTCGACATGCTACAAGTGCTATCAAGGTGAAAAATTCATTCTACTACTTAAAACCAAGATGGCGTCAAAATCCAAGATGGCCGCTAGATTTTTTTCACTCAAAATAATACTCTTATTCTTCACTCGACTCGAATGAAACACCAACGATTGAAAACTTGTTTCTTTGTTGTACAAAAAATAATGTCAATGTCAATGTCAATAATCAATGAATTGCACTCGCCATATACGTCAAAATCGTAGAACATGATTTAGAAAATCGTTCATTTCATAGGGTAAATACCATTGCTCACCTAGTTTCTGTAGCCTATCTTACGAAATTTTTCCTCAGATTTCTGATGGTGATCTCAGAATTCAAAACCGAGCGTTTGCGCCAATGGTGAAAAAACGATTTTTCTAACAAAATTCAAGATGGCGGCCAAATTCAAAATTTTAACTTTAAATGTAAGCTATATCCTTTCTCTATACGATGCCACTAAGTTTGCCATATGTTCCAAGCGAAATATAAGACATATCACGTGAAGAAATACCCTATATTTATCAAAAAATGGGCTTTTTCGCAAACTGTTTAGCTAGCTGGCGTACGAGGGGTCCACCAGTTTGAAAAAAACAGAAAGGACCACCCTTAAGTTTTATCGAAAACTAGCGATCAGTGACATAAAATTGGAATTCTAACGATGGGTGCTGATGGCGGCCTGGTTTCAGCGAGAATTTCTCATATAAGGATGGAAACAAAATTAAATGCCAAAGATTGTAATAGAAATTATCATAAAACTTATCCCACAAGATAGTTAGGAACTACTGATGGCCTCATCCCTTTGGGGCTCATTCAAATATTACGTAACTCAAAATTTGTCTATTTTAGACTTCCTTCCTCCCCCACGTAACAGCTTTTGTATGGATTTTTTTTTTGTATGGACCGTTACACTATGTGTGACCCCCTCCCTCTTCCTGTTACGTTACATAATATTTGAACAATCCCATGGATCGAGGAGTGTTTACATGATAGTTCAAATTTAGGCATCCATCGTTTTCCACCGCACCGCAATCGAAGCTTATGACTCGATTGCACTCCTGCACTAATTGCTTCTGGCTCAAGTGCTCTATGTTTAGAATAAATAATTTTTCATCGCCGTCGAGAGGTGTGCCGTCCAATGCACTTGCGATTGTTGATTTAAAGTGAGGTATTATTTATGTTCTCGTTTAGCGGTCGATGAGAAATGCAGCATTTGTATCTGGAGATATGAAAATAGTACTTTCTTGATCTTAAATAGGGATATTGGATGAAATGTTAGTGTTTATGTTCCTAGTTATAATCTTTATACCATTCGAGTAATTCGTGGAAGTTGCGTCTACAAGAGTAAACTGTACCGACTGTTTGATTGAGCATAGATAGATATTTGATAAACATGATTCTTATTGTAAATTCCTACTCCACTGCTTAAGTAGAATTGATACTTCATTAAATCAAAACCTTAAACCATACATATTTCAAACTGAAAAACACTAAATAGGGTACAGAGTTACTTGGGCACTTCCATGATTCACTTTGGAATTTTTTTTTAGGCCGAATTAGAAGCATAATAATAAGCACTTCAATACAACACATGTTGTGGCCAAACATTAGCTCAGTAGCTTTCAAAAAATCCCACTGCCCTAGTGAATCAAAAGTGCCAAGAATTAGATCCGGCTCCCTACTTTTTAAAGTACCTTTTTGCCATACCAATACCACATAAGTTTATTTAAATGAGTTCTCAAATTTATTTAAACGGTTGAAAAGTAGACCCGAGCAACAACTGAAAGGAACTTCTTCATCACCGTTGTCACTGAATTATCACAAATCCGACCCCCACTGATTCTTTGCAATGCTTCCACACATAAGTAAACCCACCATGATGACTCACATCTTTCAGTCCGCTCTTTTGCGGCACAATTATTATCAATCGTGATATGTTTCGGTGTAGGTACTGTCAGTACCAGACATCGCTCCGGGTAGGCATCCGATGTTATCGAATCTTTACGGGTCAGCTTCGTCCAGAACTTTGCAGGAAGGCATGATTCGAATTTGTCACGCATCCAAGCTATAATGTGGATTCTAAAATCTTTTAATTTGATATAGCTAGGGATGGGTTGGCCAGAGCCTACAATAGAATTAAATTTGTTTTGAAAGATAATCATAATTCAATTAGCATCAGTCTAGTGAGTTGTGAATTCACCCTTAAGGGTGTTAAATAATTAAACAAGGGAGCATTCTTTTATACAGTGGAGAGTTTACTGTTAACTTCAAGTTAGGGAGGAATCTAGTAATAGAACACAAAACCAATGCAAATGCGATTCAAGGGACCATCGCGGTTGCCATGATATCGAGATACGACATATCGAGTAAGGGAGAGTTGACTGTCAAACAAAAGATAACTTGATCTCAGCCATGACAATCGGCAGTCATGAATATCTTGACCACTTCCGCATCTAGTTAATCGAATTATGCAGTATTTCGCACTTCGGAAGCTACTGTCGAACTACTTGGGGCCCTGAAACAAGGATCCTACAGAGAAATGTGTCGTGCCGAGCCGCAAATGGAAGCAGCGCGTGAATGCAAACGATTAGTCCATTTATGGATGATCTCTATAAATAATCCATTGACCGACGAGCAAAGCAACCCACTGCCTTCGTTATGCTGGTTGCTTTCGATTTAGCGCGGCAAGGTTTGATTGCTCACGCCGCCGCCCGCCTGAAGTCTTTGCTAACTGCGATCTGCTGTCGGACTGCAGCATGGGACCTGCTTTTGGATTTGGTTTTGAACTTGACTTTTCGGCGTCGGTCGCGTCGCCTGCTTTGACACAATAGATTTGCATTTGTGCGACCGGGTGTCGCAATTGACATGTACTTTTAAGCGTTAATTGTCCCGAAAAGGAGCACATGGGCTGACCTCTGCAGACTGACAGGTCCAGACGGTATGCGCTCCGTAATTGATACGCCATGACTTGCTTCGTTCGTTGAGATGTTATCACACACTTCTTGATTGGATTGCTGTTTCCTTTTTGTACGATTTCTTTGGCATGGACGTAGTCAGAAAAGGGCAAGTGGGATGCGATTTCTTCACGTATTTCATCCAGGTTTACAATCTTTTAATAAAGACTGGACTCGAAAAAAATGGAACACACAAAAATAATCACAGAAAATTCATTAAAAATCGGATACATCTCAAATTTTCAGGAATTAAATAACTATATATTAGCTATGTTTTGGCATATTTTATTTATTAAATTTCCTCTTCAAGCTGAATGCCCGTACATTTCTCTTAACACTGCTGATGAGATCTTGGGCGAGGCTTTGCCCATCTCTCTTACACAACTTCTTCCAGGTTTTCTTCAAAGCTTTATCGGTTTTGAATATTTTTCCGCTTTTTTTCAAGTTCTTCTTCATTATCGCACAACATTTTTCGATCCGACGAATTTCTGGTGTATTTGGCGAGTTCGCATCCTTCGGGACCACATTAACACCCTTCGCTTCGTACCAATCCATTACAGGCTTGGCGTAACAGCATGAAGCTAGATCCGGCCAGAACAGCGTGGGACCACGGTGAGAGCGGAGGAAGGGCAGCAAGCACTTCTGCAACCATTTCTCGATAAATTTGCTCCTTTTGTGGCGCCGGTTATAACGAACGGCTTTCTGTTCCGTCCCCACTCGCAGATTGCCTGCCACAACAGGAACTTCTCCGCGAATTTGTCCATCTTTATCTTTCGGAACTTTTCCGGAACCTCCATGCCGAGGAAAAACTCGAGCCGTGGATTTTTTTGGTGTCCGCCTTGATTTATGTCTCGTCGTCCATGACAAGACAGCCTGGTTTGACCAGCCACTCATGGTACACGGACCAGCCGCGCACGCAATTTGGCCACCATATTTTGCTTGTCAGTCCGGTTTCACGCCTTCCTGACCTTAAAAAACGTTGCCCAGCTCGCTTCATGGTCTGCTGGACAAACCACTCCGATGAATTGACCTTTTTGGCCACGTCTCGTGTGGAAAGGGCCGGGTCTGGGAGGGAGGCACCGATACTACACACGAAATATAAGACAACGTTATTTTGAACTGCAAGATAACTCCAGCTTGCCAACAACAATCAAGGCAGGCTTCGAGAAAATCGGTAGTTTCCTTTTGTTGTGCACCTTCGATCCTTCCTGACAAACATGAAAAAAGGGCCACAGTTTTCTATGCACTAAATATTAATTTTCATTGGAAAAAGTAGAACGATGCGTTTTTCAATGCTTTATGTTCAATCAGATTAAATGGTGATCACGTCACATTACTTGCGGTATGTGCATGAATTGATTTTCATTCGATTTTTATCACTTTTGAAGAAATACGAAAATGTGTTTTAATCAGTTACGCGCTTTTTTCATGTTAGTCCAATGCACATTGGTCCCAAAGCCATATCTAGGAAGACAAAAACAATTGCGCCTAAACCGTCAATTTTAGATATATGATGTCTTCGGCAAAGTTTCTCCATATTATACAGACATTTTTTTCAGAGATTTGAAATTTTGTTTATGTACTGATCTCGTAAACCGTATGGGCCACCCTAATTTCACATCTCTGAAAAAAATGTCTGAGAAATATGGAGAAACTTTGCCGAAGACACCATATATCTAAAATTGACGGTTTAGGCGCAATTGTTTTTGTCTTCCTAGATATGGCTTTGGGACCAATGTGCAATGTTTGAGATCTGGGCTCACAGTGACAGTTCGTGACAGCGGAATCTCGGCTCACTATGACGTACAGAAATTTTGTATTGGTTTCTCCCTCCCAGGGCCGGGTTATTCTTAAAGTACTGCCTTATCCTTCACGCCTTCTCTGGGTATTCCGTTTTCGGTTTTCGGCCGCTTCCAGCGCGCCGCTCGATGGTCTTCGTCTCCTGGAACATCTTCACAACGCGGGACACAGTGGAGTGGTAGATTCCAAGCCTTTTTCCGATCCATCTGTGCGACTGACTAGCTCTTCTTGTTTCGAATGCTACTGGACTGATCGCGATAAAATTTTGCACACATAAACTTAACATTCTAAACTAGTATTACTCAAAATTTCATTAATTTTTACCTACGCGATAAAAAGCTACACACAAAACAAAGTGTCGCATTTTTTCCGAGTCCAATCTTTACGCAAGGAAACAACTTTATATATCTTTCTTGTTATTTTTTGTTTCAAATATTTGTCTGAGAATTCTACCAACGACACTCTTAGATATGTTTCTGAGAAGTTTTTGCGTTTCACAAGGAGTTTTGGGACCAAATTATTGTAGTTTTATCGTATTTTTTTGTTTTTTCAACTGTACATTATTTTTTGGTGTATCCGTTATAATTCGAAAAAAAACTTTCAAATTAAATATCGGTTGTTGGTCCCGGCCGCAATTAACTAGTTATATTACAAAGTAGTGAATTGCGGTCCCGGTTCTGACAGTTCAGTTTAAATTCAATGATTTTTCAGATAAAAATGGATAAACTAAGAATTGACGGTTGATAAAAAATAATCATTTGTCAATAAAATTATAGTAAACTCAAATCCCTGAATAGGATCATAACTTTAAAAAGAAACAACACTGTAGTTTTTGATCCAAAAACATACAGTCGTTGTTTAAACTACTAAAACGATATGTTGAAAAATATTCAAAATAATTTCTGAAGAAAATCAAAACATAAATTTTGAAAAAATACCTTGGTTGGAACTCCTGAACCAATTCTTGAATCGTTTTCAAGATGAACTCTAGAAAAAAACATGGGAAAAAAAATAAAAGTTGGTAGCATTATGCAATCGTTCAAAAATTTCTCAAGAAACAACAGAACTCATTTCTAAATGAAACTCTGTGAAAAACTTCTGGTTTAATCGTTGAGTAAGTTTCGAAAGAAAAAATAAGCGGGGAGACTGAGAATTTCCTGGAACAATTCTAGATAAATTCCATGTAGAACCTCATTTGTGATTCTCTGAAGAATTTAGGAAGGAATATCTGAAATAAAGAAAAAAAATCTGAAATAAAGAAAAAAATCTTGGAGTATTTCTTTGAAGAAACCCTGGACGATTTTTTTAGAGCTAAAAACAAGGGCTGTTTCATATTATTTTAGGAAATACTTTATGGATGGTTTCTAGGATGAAATCATGAATATATCTAGTAGCAATCTCAAAAGCCTTATCTGCAGCAATTTAACACATCAAATTCATGTTTTTGCCTTTTATACGGAATCACTCACTAGAAAATGTTGTTTTTATTTTCTAAACATGATTGAAAAATATCTTGCAATTAGTAATCATTTCGCAATCTCAACAACCATCAATAATCTTTTTAAAAAGCCAGCAGAGGTATTTCAGGGCGAGTTTGAGAAGAACTACCAGGAGGAATATTTTAATCCAAATAGCAGCTAACAGCCATATGCAACAAGTGTTTTCTAATATGTTATACAGGGATTTCCTAAGAAAACTTTCTTATAACTCTTTAAAAGCCACCTGCAAGTTGCAACAACTCATACAACGAACAATCGAAAATATATCCAAAGAATTCCACGATATTATCTTAAATGCGCAAATTTGCTAATCGCATGACTACAACAAAACATTCAAATCATTGGATTTTACTGCTCAACATTGCATTTGACAAATTCGCCAACACTAAAGAACAATTTCGTCGCTTGTATGAAGTTTCGAATGAACACACAATGTTCACAAAAGAACAACTATGTTCACAATAGTTCTGAAGAACAATTTGGTTCAACTCAAATCGGCAATTTCACCACACTTTCAAAAACAGGTACAATTGGCAATTCGCCACCCGAAAGAAAATCGATTATCTTCAACACACGTTTCCATGATCCTCGTCGCCACTTTTATATCCTGTAAATAAAGAATAAAATAAGTCTCCCTTCTGCGCCAACTGCAGCCAGTACTTATAGCTCAGAAAAACCGTAGGTACGAAAAGATAAAAGGTACCAAGTCAAAAGGTAGAAAAATTAATATCACTTGAGATAGGTAGACATGACAACACAAGGAACCAACCAGATGACTGCTTGGGATTAACAGACACCCTCAATGTATAAGAGCTGGGGATCTTCTATTTTAGGCGATAATGGCACCTGCCACGTCAGAATACAGATCAATGAGGGCAAGGGGGAGTAATTGATGATGCTCCCTGAGTAGACCGTATACACCACTGCGTCTACGCCAGTTCATGCAGGAAGGACTGGTATATTTTTTATGGCAGAGAGGCTTGCTGTTTGGTTAGCAGACTGCCTATGTATCAGGCGTAAGGAAAGGCGTGCTATAATGATGGAAGAATGAAAGCGTATGACGCTATTTTTTTTGTCCATCTCGGGTTCTTACAAATGCTATGAACTGTGATAGGTCAACTGTGAAATATTAAGAGTCGAAGACAGAAGCAAGTGAAAGATACAACTACAAAGTACGAGGAAAGGGACGGGCCTGGGATTGAACCCATAACCTTCTGCTTATGTAGCAGAAGCGGTAGCTATTGGACCACCAATCCCGTTTTTAGTACTGCACTGTTATAATCGAAAAAGAGCGAGAAAGAAGTCAATCTCTCATTGTTACATAAGTCCTTTTGAAAAGTTACGCGGATATTTTCCTTGAAGTTTTTTAATTTTTTTATGATCTCATAAATATTTCAACCAGCAATTTCTATAAGGAGACATTATAAATGGATATATTTCTAATGTAGCTTCAGAATATTCCTTCTTTTCTCGGATTCCGTAAATAAATTGTTGCATTGAATACTGGAGTAATTCTAGAAGATATCTCTGGCGGAATGTTCGTGGTGTTCTAGGGGAAACCTTTGTATAAAGTTTCGAAAGAATTTCTGAAGGTATTTTCAAAAAGTGTTTCTGACGAAATTACTGTTTTTTAAAGAATTTCCAAACCTTTATATTTATAATCCTTGAATACATTATTGAACGAATTTGAGTGTCATGGAAAAGACATCTATATTACTTAAGTAGTAGCTGGTGTTAGATTTGCAAGAATCCCAGAAGGAAATCCTAAAAGAATCCATAAAGCTGTAGAGGGTGAGAATATATAATTTAAGAATATGCATATTTCATCAAAATTGTATACACTGCACGAAATTTGTATTAAGCATAAGCATAAGCATAGATGCCCGTACTACAAATGTAGTAACTACTCCGCGATTGACCAGAACAATCGAAGTTACACAGAGATTTTATGAATGGGGCTTGGGATTAGCTTACCATTCTCAATGTGCACAAATCGAGATCTCAGATTTTAAAAGTCAATAATGGCGCCGGCCACGTCCTTACGGTCATCGGGGAAGGGAAGGAATGTTAGTTCGACAACCGTTGTTACTAGAGACCGAGATCACCTCTGCATCTCCACAGTTGTCTTGGAAAGGATATTAGGTTAGTGGGATAAGGTAAAGATCTGGGAGTCACCAATGTTTGGTGATGCGATCCATGATATAATCACGCCTAACCGGATTCACGAAATAATTCAATAATCCGCGAACAATTGTTCGTCACTCGCCCACGCAGGAGCAAGCGACACGATCAATAGATCAAACACTACTAACGGACCGCGCACTTTTTCACTACTGTACTACCGACGCGCGAAATGTTTGATCCTGCCCTCATCGTCCGCCCCCGCAGGAGCAAGCGTCAAGAACGAAGGATCAAACAATACTCTATATACTGCACGGAATCTTTATTGTATATGGACTGTTTGACAGTATAAAACTTTATGCTTTGCTTCAATAGGGTCCTAAAATGTTTAATGAAATCTTGTTTTTATTTAATAACACGAAAGAGCATGTTACTGCAATTACTTCAGCATTTTTTTCCCGCTCAAATAACCGCTATATCACATTTAAACTTTAATTTAAAAATCGGATCCATAAATGAACCTTGACACTTGAGATCATGTTTGACGTTCGCTGAGTCGACAAAAATACCACAGGGGTTTTAGTTTTAACACTGGGGTTGTTCCTATCTGACATTTCGGAAGGAACACGAAAAACAAAATACACCCAAAATTTGAGTTTAAGCCAAGGGGTGTGACAAAATCTATAAAAACATAAAAAAAATGTTTTTTGTACTTAAACAAATGAAAAACATTAAAAAAATGAGTAAACATGTGTTTTTGGCCTAAACTTAAGCATTTTGCACTAAAATTGGGACAGGGCTTCAGGACCCTATTGTCCTCTGAAATTTCACTTTAAGGTGAAGATGAATCGAAGCCAAACCTCAAATTCAGGAGCACAAATCTGGAGAACCGAACACCCACTTGAGTTGTAAACTTAATCGATTGGTCACCACCAGCGAGTGACCAATCGATTAAGTTTTCAGCTTAAACGGATGTTTGGTTCTCCAGATCCGTGCTATTGAAAATTTGAAGTTTGACTTCGATTCATCTTCACCTTAAGGCGGAGGAAGAATCTTATTTTTGAGCAAAGTAACTAACCTAGAGAAGTTTTATCTTGCTAATGTAATAGATGGGCAGTAGTGTGGGACAAAATTTAGATTCTCGCTCCAGTCCACTTTTTGGATTGTATTTAGGTCCCATAACAACTGTGCAAAATTTCAGCTCGATCGGAGAAACTATATTTTAGCGCCAGCCGTTCAAAGTTTGTATGGGATTTACTATGGGAAAACTTACTTTTGCAAAGAAAAATTGCCAGAGGTGGCCCATTGACCTCTATAAAAACTCTAAACACAGACCTCGATAGGTATTTTTACGATGGAGCGAGAATCTAAATTTTTCATATAACCGTGTCCCATGCCAATGGGCAGTCCTTTTACATATCAGTGTGGATTGTACCCCGTTTGACATAAAGCCGTTTGGCATAATGGCCGTTTGGCATAATTTTTGACTTAGAATGAATATCGGCATTTTCGACGCCTTTACCGAGATCAACACCAGAGCTATTCCAAGCTATGAATGTCAAAAATTGTACTGACATTAGAGAGCATAATCAAATAAAACTCGTGACGGATCTCGTGGAAGATCTTTTCGAAATCATAATTTTCTCCACATCCCAGAACATAGAGTATCTTTGAGATTGCTGCGATATACATATTTGAAAATAGTATATTGGAAAAGAAAGTTCGCAGTTATTTAAAAAGGGAACGCTCATAGAATATTTCGTGTAACAAATACTTCGTCAAGTATATGGAAAAATCTTTGACATAGTTCATGAAGGAATCTTTTCTCATATACTTCGAAAAACTAGTCAAAAGAAATAAATTTTATTAGAAGATTCTAAATTTTCTAGAAGAAATCTGAAAGAATCCTCTAACTGGCAGAGGTCAAATCGCCATTCAATAGGACTGCCACCTGTTATAAACTTTCTTAGAATTTGTCCATTAATATTGAATGAATCCTTAACCTAGTCGAACAATTAAATTAAGTCGCATTATAGCCTCTGTAATGGAAATATAAAGAAGGTTTATTACCGTTGTTCAAAAAGTATGTGGAGGTTCCAAAAATTTACATTTTGTTGGAAAAACAACGAGTATGACTTTGAAGTCCTCATAAAGGGGCAAGGGGGCTTAACGTAAATTCTGGCTACGCCCTTGTTCTTGGGTGTTCAAACTTATTTACACAGGTCTCCCCGATTTCAACCAAAGCCATTGAGAGGTACAGGTAGCACTCGATTATCCGGACTATAATTTTTTTTTCACTCCGGATAATCGAATCACTAAAAGAAAAATGAAAATCTACGATAAAAGAACTTTAATATTATCTTTTTTTTGTTGTTCTATTTATATGAAGCAGTGGCGTAGCCAGAAATTATTTCTAGGAACATTAGGTGTCTTGTGAAGAGAAAAAAAAATGACAAGCATACACCAAAAAACCCTTTTTCAAACCTCTTTTTTTCATATCTACGTCCAAAACTGCAAAACCATTCATGTTGTATATTGGAATACCAAATTATCTTAAATTTGTGCATAAAAACTGTAAAACAAGAATATCAAAAAAAAAAACAAACTCTGGATAATCGAGTCTAAAATTCCGGACAATCGAATCCCGGATAATCGAGTCCGACCTGTATTTGTGAATAGGTACACAGAAAAAAATATTTAGATTTCAATGTAGTGTAAAATGCAATCTACTGTAAAAATCAATCAAATTCATGTGTTGTTACAGCATCATGTAAACTTAAATGAATATACATTTAATTTTCAACTAAAGATGCTTGAATATTACATGATCGTGTAAATTTAAAGTGAAATCGATTTAAAAATAATGGATTGGTCGTTGAAATTTAGGTTGATTTTGATGCTCCAAATATGTGCATGAAAATAAACTTAAATTTACAACATTTTTTTAGCTGTGTAGAGCTGGAAAACACCAAGCACCATACGACCTACAGTCTGTAACTGAGTCAATCTGAACGTTATTTACGCTTTCTTATTGCTTCTGTTTATTCTCGTCGGGTTTGATTTAGTTTACAGGAACAGCGATACAACTAGAAAACTGATTTCTCATTCCAAAGACGTACAATTCTACCGAGAAAGATTCAATGTCAAAGTTCGCTTGACTTACCTAATAGCAAAAAAAAATCCAGAACACAAATTGCACGACTCAATTGGATCCATTTTGAATACCATCATTCGAGTTGAGCGAAATCGAGCCGTTATTACACTCTAATGTGGAGATGAAGCCATCGTCATCAAGACGTGACATCTGCGAGAATAGAGATAATGAACTTGGCCGTCGATTTTCCCAGCGTGACGCAATTCTTTCCTCGCGCCCCTAGGCGAAAAAAGTCATCGCACGAAAATACCGAAGACGAAATATTAAATTCCTCAATCAAATTCCTCAAAACGCGTTGCATTCGAATAAATATGATAACGCGCTAGATCCATACACCCGCGCTCCAGACTCGGCAGCTGGCCATGACCAAGAACGAGGATCGTAAATCAATCAGGAATTTTAGAAATGCCTCTCCAATACTGTCGAACATCAGCTGATAAAGTGTGTAGGGAATCTTGTTCTGAACTTATTTTTTAATATGTCTAATTGGTATACTTGTTCTCTAATTGATAAAGAGATGTTTAATTGTTTAGCTGTTAACCTTCCTAACGCATTAAGAGAAAGACACACATTATGCATTAATGATCAAAAATGACCCATGACTTTGAAACACTATCAAAATGTATTTTTGGACCGAAAAAAAAAATAATACTTTGGACATCTCTGGTAAATAAAGCAATTCTGGACACAAGAGCACCTGGAACCTTTTTCAGGAGGAACTGGTACATACAGGGTGTCCGCAAATTATCCGAACAGCAAAATATTGGAAAGATGATCTCGCATTGAAAACAATGAAAAATCAATGTTCATGCACCTTATATAATATATCTATATGTTAACACAAAATACAACTTTAAAAAATTTCGAAATAATTGCTTGTTACGGAGGTAGGCAAATTTAAATTTTTCGGAGACGTTTTTCCTGAGGGCCGCTAGTCATACTGGAGATGTGTTATCCCTAAAACCTTGAAGAGATGAATCCAAATGTCCTATTATTATTTGAAGTAATCTACAGGTTAGTGGTATCAAGTTAGACTGGAAATAGAAAATTGCACGGTTCAAATCCAGTGAGTTGTATGCATATTTCTCTTCCGTCATAAAGCTCGGAAATCAGCGCCCTTTAAGATACCTCAATACATTTGGGTTGGTTGTGCAATTATTTGAAATCGGAAATGTGTCAAACTTACTTCTTAAGAATATAATAAGCCAATGTTTAAAACCATGCAAGAATATTTAATTTATTATGCTTGATTGTATAGAGCCATGTCTTCAAAGTTTGTACGGATAATTTGCGGACACCCTGTATGATATTCAGAAGTTCATAGGCATGTGGTTCAAATTTTATATTTTCTCATTTTGATTTACAAGAGCATCAAGAAGACAAACAATTTGATTCGGAACCGGTTCTAGTAGGATATGATGTGAACATTTTCAGACCTTCATATAGTTCCAGCATGTGACAGCTCATCATTGATTTTTCATCCAGATCTAAATGGACACCATGCCACATAGGTACCAAACATAAAAATCATCTTCTCGTTTCTCTTGCGGGGATGAAGCAGCCTCGGGCTGAATTCCTCCATAATAAAGAGTCAACCAATCAATTCTTGTTTCTGGCGTTACATCCCAATCCGAGCAGAGCCTGCATATCTGCTTGGTGTTCTTATGAGAACTTCTACAGTTGTTTACTGTGGGCTTGCTTTGTCGATTGGCCATTTTTTGCATGAGTATATCGCGTGCATGAGTGTATCGATCGTTTCCGAAACGGTCAAATTATGAAAAGTTTATAATATCGGCATCATTCGTCAGTCGTTCTATCACTGACGAATTTAAACTTTTGACGGCAAACGTAATTTTGGGACTTAACCGAAAAAAAACCCAAAAATTCCTTCGAAAATTTCTTCCAAAGTATCAGAGTAGGAATTTCTAGTGAGATTCTCTTTTTTTAAGTTATTCTTAATAGTAATCCCACAGTGATTTTTCTGGGGTTTCCACCAGGGACTCTTCCAGGAAGAGCTTGTGATAGCAACTTTTTTTTACCGGTTCCGATAGAGCTTTATGAGTACCTCAAACCATTCTGCCAGGTATTCCTCCAAGGATTCCAGGTATTCCTGCTGAAAATACAGGGATTCCTCTAGAGATTTATTTACAGCGATTTCACAAAGAGTTCATGCAGGAATGCCTCCAGTGATTCCTTCATAGATTCCCCATTTAAAATATTTACAGAGATTCCTCCAGCAGTTTCTCCAAAGGTTCCTTCAGGAGTTTTTCAAGGAATTCTTCCAGAAATTGCTCCAGGTATTCCTCCAGAGATTTCTTCAGGGATTCACCAAGTAATATCTTCTGATATTCCTTCAGACATTCTTCCAGAGATATCACCAACGATTTATTCAGGAATATATTCTTCTTCTTTCTGGCGTTACGTCCCAACTGGGACAAAGCCTGCTTCTCAGATTAGTGTTCTTATGAGCACTTCCACAGTTATTAACTGAGAGCTTTCTTTGCCGATTGACCATTTTTGCATATGTATATCGTGTGGCAGGTACGAAGATACTCTATGTCCTGGGAATCGAGAAAATTTCCTTTACGAAAAGATCCTCGACCAGCGGGATTCAAACCCACGACCCTCAGCATGGTCATGCTGAATAGCTGCGCGTTTACCGCTACGGCTATCTGGGCCCTATTCAGGAATATATCTACAGGGATTCCTTCAGAGATGTCTTCAAGGCTTTCGCAAGAAACTCCTTCAAGTGTTGCATAAGGAAAATTTCTCCAACGATGATTTCTTCATGCAGGGTTATCCTCTGGTAGTCCTGTCGAAGTACGGGCATTTTTCCGGAGAGTTTTTCAAAGATTCCTGGTGTAATTGCTCCAGAGATTCTGCCAGAAATTCCCCATGGATTCTAAAAAAATGTACATCACGAATTCTTCAAAGGATTCCTCAAGAGCTTCCTACAAGATTTCCCCTAGAAATACCTCCAGGAAACTCGCTACATGAATTACTCCAAGATTTTTCAGATATTACTCAAAAAATTTTTCCAGAGTTTACCCATGAACTCTTCGAGGAATTTTTTCAGAAATTCTCCTAAAAATTACTTCAGGGATTACATTAAGAAAATTTCTACATGTATTCCTCCACTTGGGATTTCTCCAGGATTGTTTCATGATTTCTTCCGAAAAGTCTCTACAAGAATTTCTCTAAGGATTCATTCAGCAAAATCTTTACAGTGATTCTTTGATAGGTTTCTCACTCTAGTAATTTTAATCAGGTATTACTCCAGATATTTGTCCAATGCTTTCTCCAGGAATTTGTGCAAAGATACATGCAGAATTATCTTCAGGTTGTCCTCTCGAGATTCCTGCGGGAATCATTCCAGAGATTTCTTCAGAGATTTCTCCAGGGATTCTACCAGAAATTTTCCAATCAGCTATTCCAGGAATTTTACAAAAAATTAAATATGGGATTCCTCAAGGGATTTCCCAAAAGGAATCCCCCAGAATTTTTTCTATAGATATTTCCAGGAAAATCGCTACATGAATTACTCCAAGGATTTGTCCAGGTAATTCTCTAGGAATTCATTCAGAAATTTCTCCAGAGATTAGTGTTGGGTCAATCCCTTGGAGAATTCCTGGAAAAGTTCCTGAAAGAATTTTTGGAGAAATTCCTGTAAAGATTTTATCGGAGGAATTTATGAAGAACATTTTACTATGGGTAGTCTCTGGTGGAGTAGTTTATGAGTTTTTCAGCACGAGGCAGGTTTTTTGAAGAGCTTATTGTGAAAAGATAAGTATTGTTACTAATGCATATTATTACTTATCATGTATGTAGTTCCCCGATACGAGCTACAAATATTATGCTACAAACGTTATGTTAATAGTAGAGATGGTCGGGTTTCACATTTTTCAAACCCGAACCCGACCCGTACCCGACTTATTTTATTTCTTCAAACCCGGACCCGACCCGAACCCGAGACAATAATTGAAAAGCAAACCCGGACCCGACCCGAACCCGAAAAATTTTTGCTGTGTAAACCCGAACCCGACCCGAAAAATGTTTGTAAGAAAAACCCGAATAAAACCCGTGTTTGAAAAGATGGTGAATTTCTGATGCATAGGGAAGCTTTTAGGTTGTTACTCTGTTCGAAATTCTCACCAAACCCGACCTAAACCCGACTCAAACCCGACTTTTTGTAAGCCCGAACCCAACCCGTACCCGATAATTTTGTAGCCTACAAACCCGACCCGAACCCGAACCCGAAAAATTTCAAATTTTCAAACCCGAACCCGACCCTCGGGTTTGAAAACCCGAGTCCCGACCATCTCTAGTAAATAGCTAAAAAAACGGTTTACCCTGCGTATAATGTGGTATATATCATGTTGCCGATAAGTGTGGCCAGTTTAAATCCATGCACTCTTTCCTTTAGACTATTATTGCTTAGAAAACATTACGTCAATAGCTAATAAACGGTTTTCTGGATATACAACCTGATAAGTATAATGCATATGAAAAACCTAATATAATATGGAATTTGAGTGAAATGGGCATGATAACGATCCGTGCGGGCAGTTTCAACACCTTCACTCACATAACCATACTGTTATCGCTAAGAAAATATTATTTTAGTGGCTCATAAAAACAGTTTCCCTGGGTAATCTGGGTAATCCGAGTAAAATGAGCTTGATATTCATCCGTGCGGTCAGTTTTAATTCATGCATTCCCTCCTCTAGGCTATTATTGCTTAGAAAACGTTATGTCAAGAGTTAATAACCGGGTTCCCTGTGTTAGTATGATATCGTGTGAAATAAAAACTAATAAAATGAGGAATTTGGGTGAAATGAGGATGATAACGATCCGTGTGGTTAGCTTAAATTCTTCGCTCACTTACTCAGATAACAGTCTGTTATTTAAATAGCTCATAAGCGGTTTCCCTGCATATAATATGAGAAATCTTATCGAAAACCTGATAAATTAGAGACTTCGGGTAAAACGAGCTTGGTACCGGTATGGTAAATTTTAATCCATGCACTTCCTTCTTTAGGCTTTTATTTATTGCTTAGAAAACGTTATGTCAATAAGGTTTATGAGGTTTCCTTGTGTGTAATATGATAAAACATATGAAAAATTTGATGAAATGGACATGATAACAATCCGTGCGGCCGTCAGAGCCACTTTCACTCAATTCCTTAGACGTTTTTACATAAGATACAGGTATTTTCTCAAGGATTGCTCGTTACGTTCAGAAGATACATAATTCTTCGTCGGTGTGTTACCTTTTTTCCCCACTGTGCATTGAGTAGGTTCAAAATGGCTAAATTTTGCTGGAAGTAGTATATGAACATATCATCTTTGAAGTGCTATTTGAATAATCAAACACACTATACTATGATCGTAAATTTTCCCCAAATGAGGGGATTGGATTGTTTCAGAACATAGTATTATTTTACAAACTAATATAAAACTTGATATTTTAATAACCTTCCGCTTGATCAAGCGTATTTAGCTAAGTTTCTAAAATCTTACAGCTTTTTTATTTATGATATGTACATTTTAAGCATTTCTCAACTTTTTACGGGAAATACAGTCAACTCTCTATTTCTCGATATTGAAGGAACCACCGAGATAAGGAGAAATCGAGACAAAGAACACAATTTCAATAAATACTTGATTGAAAACCACTCCGTTATCAGGAAGTAATAAACGTGTAGCATACGCCATTTCATGTTTCTGAATTATTTAAAGCCACTAAAATCTTATGTTGTAACCATAGTTTCTTACTTTGGTATCATTCGAACAACCAACACTTTCAAAACATTTGTTTCGAGTTGAGCTCGAAATCTCAAAAACAATCTTTTACCCCATTTTATTCGCTATTTCAAATTTGATGGTACTTCTCTCTATAAGTGAACTTCTAGAAAAAAAAAGTGAAGTGGACAGTGGTTGGCTGTTGGCATAGAAGTTTGATTATGAAATTCGAAATTTTAATTCTCCACATGCATTGTAAGAATAACATAAATTTATCTGCCAAATCGTATACTTCGGTTTAACTATCAAAATTCCCAATCTGAACGATATATCCACCCTGAGTACAAGACGTTTCTTTTCTTATGATGATAATCCTTTGATTCTATATCACTCCCTCGAAGGGATAAGAATGGATCAATTTTAATACATTTCCAGGTTAGTGAAACAGGCATTTCAAATATTCCTTAAACATTTTCAAATTCATTATCTTTGTACGTATTTTTATTTATGAAATAGAATTTCATTTAAAATTGCCGGAATTATCCAACAAACCACCTTGGGAATATTCGATGTTGACCCATTCACACTCCCGAACATTTTTAAATTTGAGTTTGAATAAACGTGAAAATAACACTGAAATTCCTCTAAGAATGTGACTTTACCTTTTCCATGTACGAACCTAGGATAGGACGTGACAGCTCAACTAAGACTGCCCCGTTGTTTCTCAGTCGATAACCTTGACGATGCAAAAGCCAGTGCTACCAGTACCCTTTTTAAGCAAATCTTCTGAACAAATTTAAATATCAAGGCTCATAATTTGTTAGTTTTTTGTACGCTTCATTCATTCAATACAATAGAATCAATAGAAAAATCAGGTTTATTATTGAAATCGGCGATATTTTTAGAGGTAATTGAAACAAATACCATTATTTTGCTTTCAATTATTATTTTTTATTTATTTTAGCATTGTAGGAGCACTTGCGGTAAACTGGACATTATTTTTTTTAAAAGATTTGAAACAAAAAGATCCAATGCAAAATGTTCAAACTTTTGATGGAAACCCTAATTTATGAACTAGCAACACGGCATTACTAGCAACAAAGTGCCCTGTTGCAATTCAACCTAACGATGTGAAAGAAGGCCTTCGCCAAAACGACCAATGAGGAGTGGTCTTTTTTGACAGGCAATTGATTTCATTTTTGCACTATTACCTGATACGTCTTGTCTTAGGTACGGACAAAACATGTGTGAAACCGAGCGCTATGGCTTACTATGATGTGTTTCCTTTTTTTTATTTTTCCCCATTTGAGATTCGAATATCGCCACCTACGATGTTTAGCGCCATCGAGATTGGCTTTTAACCGATGTTTGTATAACAACAATAACAGGCATCGGCCACGGGGGTTTGTAAGCAAGATGAACGAAGATCATCTCTTACTTATATGACGATTGTTTGTTGTTGTTGTTATGGCACTACTGGGATGGCTAATTGAGACAAATAGTACTGTTATAATTGGCTCGGTGTGTCGCACGTTGATGGATGTCGGTTGATGGATTGGGTTTTGTAGGGTTGCTGTATAAATTGAAAAAGTTATGACGTTGATCATAAAGTAAGTTAGTAGGGTAAGTGCTACTAGAATTGATTCTTATATAAGGTATAGTACTACTTGGGCACTTCCATGATTCATTTTATCATGAGGGGTTTTTCTCGGTCGAATTGCTTCATATTTTGCAATTAGGAGTAAGTAGATGAAAAAAACGAATTTAGTACTATACCATTTAATTCCACTAGAGTTTGTATCCTTTGACAGATACGCATATTTCGACCTCAACTGTAAGGCCGTCTTCAGTGTCGTGTACTAGACTCGATGGTATACCGTGCACCCCCGCTAATTTGAACGGTACCTCTTGCAAACCATCGGGGTTCATTTTTAATTTGAACATCTAGTCACCCTAGAAACGTTTTTCTGGTTACCTCTTTTACTGTTTTGTTTTGATTCTGCGTTCCGTTCCACAGCGTTCCATCTCACTTCACTCCGATCCATGAGCTAAATGACGTTTGAACCATTTTTAATCTGAACGATGTGCAAATTAGCGGGGTACAGATTAAAAAGTGTTCAGATTAAATGTGGTCAAACCAACGGGGATACCCAGTAGTACTAAATTCGTTTTTTTTTCATCTACTTATAGGTATTCTACTAAATAGCTCGAGGATTGATTATAATTAGGAGTACTTAAATTAGAACCACTCCTGTTGAAATGAATCAGAAGTGTCAAGAATTGAATGCTTCCTATTTTGATTATTTTTTCACGAACACGTTTCAACACGATGTTGATGAAATTTTAGAAACTACACTATTTTATTAAATTTATGGAAGGGATTATTAGAGTATGTTTAACAGAAAAAAACTACTAATTGATCTTTAACACTGCACTTCGCTTCTGATTATTGACAATATAAGAAACATGTTATGGTATTTGCTCGCCTTACTAGTGATTTTAGTTTTTTTTTTGTTTTGATAAATAAACAAATAAATAAAACACCCTGGAAACAAAACAAAAAATAGACACGGTGTCCAAAGTTCATCGTCATATTAAAAATTTGAGAAGTGACCATGTCGTCACATGTTTAATTGGCTCGACGATTTATGGATTGTTTTGAGTGTAAAAATATTACGCGTGGATGCATGGGAGGATATTATTAAACGTCCGAAAATAGATCGACCGGTACCGTTATAGCGTTATGGCGCAACAGGCCAGTGGCGGTGGTTCAACGATTTTGACATGTGATATATCGGGAGAAAATTGCCGGATGTATAAATTTGCCTTCGAATGCAGTGGACGTTGGGTGATCTTGGACTTGGTGCCGGAGAGAGAGAGAGTGGGTGTAAACGGTTGACATGTGTGTATTAGTTTTCTTTCAACAAGAGAACTGGAAAACTGCAACCGGTAGGAAATATTTTCGATGTATTTGGTTGGGGTTAAGCAAAAATCTAGATCTCAATTAATTTACTTTCATAGATTACAACACTTTGAAATCCTAAAATCAAATGGTGTTCGTCCACGAAGGATTTTACATATGCAAAAGTTGTTGATTTGTAAACAACTTCTTAGTTAACAACCGTGAAATACTAACCTGATAAACAGGATCTATCTCAGTTGAGACGAAAACTTTAGAAAAAAAAGAGTGCAGGAGAGAGAGAGGCATAAAATTGGCTTGTATTGGATCATGAAGTGTTTGAAAAAATAAAAATGTGTGCAATAATTGGACTAATAATTGGGTTACATACCCAATATGGGAAAATCAAATCAATCACATCAATATAAAATCACACAAATCTATGGGACATCTGATTGCCCTAAAAATTTGCAGGTTTTTATTGAAATTCAGTAAAATTTTATGGATTCTTTCTGTTCAATATAGCCAAATAACTGACGCTGCTTCTATAACCGAGCAACAATTGGCAATTTACCATATAGTCATGGGCAGTGAAGTTCTTCGCATGCGTTTATGAGTCATACCATTAAATAGCATTCAAAACGCCTTCCTTTGTCTTTTTCAATAGCTAATTGAAGCTCGTACATTTACTAGGGATTACTTTACAATTTCACATATTTTTTCTTTTCTTAATTCAGTACGACTCCAACGAAATACACTCCACCTCGGACGAATACGGGGAAGAGTTGGGCGATGAGCGTGAGAGTGACATTGAAGAGGGCAGCGCCAGCGATTTCGGCATTCCGGATGGTTTCCCCATCGATGACATGGAAACGGAAATAAGAGTCCAAAGCACATCCAATGCGGTCGACGGAAAGCGGAAAGCTCGCTCCATAAGTGGAATGACCTATCAGGGGGTGCCGATACTGGAAGAATCCTACATGAACCGACATCGCCATCAGAACAGAAGCCGACATCACCAGCAGTTCCGACATCAGCAACAGCTTCACCAAAGTGAACCGCAATATCAGCAGATGCGACAAAGGCCTGAGGAAACGGCCACTCCACCTCCGCAGCTTAAATACAAGTGGGATGATGAAACAGATAGGTAAAGCATGCTATAAATATGAGTATTAAATTGGGTATTTATTTTAATAGAAAATAATCTCCACAAGCTGTACTATTTATTCCTTTTTGAGAACCACTTTCGTCTAACCTAGCTTACAAATTACAGACATCATCAGTTAGCCTCCGGTAGTGCTGCTTCTGTTGTATCCGGCAGACATCGCATAAATGCCGAAACCCGGAGGAACCACCAGCCGTCTTTCACGACCACACCATACGCACCCCCTTCCACTTCCTATCGAAGTGACAAGTTCGTTGGAAGTCCCAAATCATCGAATCTGGTACGTGCTGTAAGGTTCAATTTGGCTTTAAGATTGTTCTACCAACTGGAGTGGATTAAAATTGGTCGGAGTTCAGTCTGACGACTAGATGATATTTTGGCCTTATAAGATGATAAGTCTAGAACTTCATTATATCTGACCTTTCCTATGCTAAATTGATAAAGATAGTCGATCAAATAGATAAATTCCAATATTACAAAATATAATTCAAATATTTTGTTGTTCCGAGTGATTACAGTATGTTTTCCTGAAATCACAAAAAAAAAAAGTTTGGGCTGACTCAACATCGATCAATTTACAATAAAATTGTCTTCTTTTTAACACAGGTAGGACCAGATTACACCACGAAACCACCGGGACCGACCCATGACAGGCGCAGTCGCGTGATGATGACCAACAACGGGGAGCACAACAAATTCCAGAAGGTTATTAAAAATCCGGGTACCTTTATGGTAAGTTTGGGATGAGTTATCTCGTTCTGTCCAATTTAAGGTAAAGCAGGCCGTTATAGAAATTTGTACGCTTTTATTTATACGATGATGAGTTAAGGTGATTATAAAACGAACGAAGCCACATCTCAAATTTTCAAGTGCACAAGACGGGAGAATCTGGCAATAGTTTGCGTTGAAAATCAATCAAACTGCTTGCTTACTGGTGATGACCAATAGGATAAATGTTCAGCTAATTTGTTTCACAATTATGAAGTAATCAGTAATGACATGGCTGATCAGCATAGTTTCTGCATTCTTCATTTTCTTGGCATTACGTCTTTACTGGGACAGAGTCTGCTTCTCACCAAAGTTGCCATTTTTCGCATTCGTATATCGTGTTGTAGCTATGATGATACTTCTATGCCCAGGGAAGTTAAGGAAATTTCCATCACGAAAAGATCCTGGCCCGACCGGGAATCGAACCCAGAAGCCTTCAGCATGGCTTTGCATTGTAGCCGCGGACTCTAACCACTCGACTAAGCAAGACTCAGAGGTACACATGGTGCAAATGAAATATCATAAGTAAATGCTTTTAAAGTCTGAGTATAACTCAAAGTTGATACAATACACATTGAAATGTTTGTTCCTTGGTATAAGAAACATAACAGCACCTAAGATACCATTTTAGTTCAAACGATTATTTATTTATTTATTTGGTTTTACATCAATTAGTTTGATAAAACCTCGACAACAACATTTCGCCAATTTACTCGGTTCATGGCCGCTTCTCTCCATCCTCGACTGCGACCCACGCTCTGCAGGTCCTGGTGCAATTGGTCAATCCACCTAGCTCGCTGCGCCCCACGCCTTCTTGTTCCGACCGGATTCGTTGCGAACACCATCTTTACAGGGTTGTTGTCCGGCATTCTTGCAACATGCTCTGCCCAGCGTATCCTTCCAGCTTTAGCTACCTTCACGATACTGGGTTCGCTCTAGAGTTGAGCGAGCTCGTGGTTCATCCTTCGCCGCCACACGCCGTTCTCCTGTACGCCGCCGAAGATCGTCCTTAGCACTCGGCGTTCGAAAACCCCAAGAGCTTGCAAGTCCTCCTCAAGCATAGTCCACGCCTCATGCCCATAGAAGACTACCGGTCTTATGAGCGTTTTGTACATCGTACATTTGGTGCGGGGGTGAAGCTTTCTTGACCGCAGTTTCTTCTGGAGCCCATAGTAGGCACGACTTCCGTTGATGATGCGACTTCGTATTTCCCGACTAACGTTGTTGTCAGTCGTCAACAAGGATCCGAGGTAGACGAACTCGTCCACCACCTCGAAGGTATCCCCGTCTATCGTGACATTGCTTCTTAGGCGGGCCCTGTCTCGCTCAGTTTCGCCTACCAGCATGTACTTTGTTTTCGACGCATTGACCATTAGCCCGACTCTTGTTGCTTCGCGTTTAAGGCGGGTGAACAAATCTGCCACCGTTTCAAATTTTCTCACAATAATATCCATGTCGTCCGCGAAGCAAACAAATTGACCGAATCTCGTGAAAATCGTGCCTCGACTGTTAAGTCCGGCTCTCCACATGACACCTTCAAGCGCAATATTGAACAACAGGCACGAAAGTCCATCGCCCTGTCGTAGTCCCCGTCGAAACTCGAACGAACTGGAGTGTTCGCCCAAGATCTTCACGCAGTTTTATACACCGTCCATCGTTGCTCTAATCAATCATGTGAGCTCGTCCATGATCTTCCATAGCTCTACGCGGTCGATACTGTCGTATGCCGCCTTGAAATCGATGAACAGATGGTGCATAGGGACCTGGTACTCGCAGCATTTCTGGAGGACTTGCCGCACGGAAAAGATCTGGTCCGTTGTCGAGCGGCCGTCGATGAAACCTGCTTGATAACTTCCCACGAACTCGTTTGCTATAGGTGATAGACGACGGAAGAGAACCTGGGAGAACACTTTGTAGGCGGCGTTCAGGATGGTGATTGCACGATAATTTTCACACTCCAGTTTGTCGCCCTTTTTGTAGATAGGGCATATAACGCCTTGCTTCCACTCCTCCGGTAGCTATTCCGTTTCCCAGATTTTGACTATCAGCCGATGCAGACAAGCGGCCAACCTGTCCGGGCCCATCTTGCTTTGATTGTCCTCCAGCAGTCCTCTAGAGGGGCCCTATCGAGCTCGCCCTCATCCGGCAACGCTGTCTCAAGATGCTGCGCGTACGCATTGGCGTTTGTTTCAGCCGCTCGAGATTGTACCGGGGCGGGCGTCGGTACCGTACATCATTGATAACGGATAGTTTTGGGCGTAGTTTTGCCATCACCAGGTAGTGGTCGGAGTCAATGTTAGCGCCACGATAGGTTCTGACGTCGGTTATGTCGGAGAAGTGCCGTCCATCGATCAAAATGTGATCGATTTGCGATTCTGGCTGCTGAGGTGATTTCCAGGTGTACCGATACGGGAGGCTGTGCTGGAAATAGGTCCTACGAATGGCCATGTTCTTGGAGGCGGCAAAATCTATCAGTTGTAGGCCGTTCTCGTTTGCCAGCCGGTGGGCGCTGAACTTTCCAATCGTCGGTCTGAACTCCTCCTCCTGGCCAATCTGAGCGTTCAAATCTCCTATGATGATCTAGACGTCGTGGCTTGGGCAGCGGTCGTACTCGCGTTCGAGCTACGCGTAAAATGCGTCCTTGTCATCATCAGTGCTTCCGGAGTGTGGGCTAGGCACGTTAATTATGCTAAAGTTAAAGAATCGGCCTTTGATTCTTAACTTGCACATTCTTTCGTTGATCGGCCACCACCCGATCACGCGCCTTTGCATCACTATAAAAGCTGTTCCCAACTCACGTGTTCTGCCGCAGCTCTGGTAGATGGTATGATTACCTCTAAACGTTCGCACCATCGAACCTGTCCAGCACACCTCCTGCAGCGATGTCGAAAACGGGGATCCTCAGTACATCGGAGAGTATGCGTGTGCTTCCGATGAAGTTGAGAGATTTGCAATTCCACGTACCGAGTTTCCAATAGGAATTGCTGGGCAAGAGGCTAAGGACGGCACAAAGGGATCTATTTTATTCCTTCAGGTACGCGAGGTACCAATGGTACGCCATGCCCAGCCATTTACCGTGCCAAACGACTACAGTTCAAACGACTACTGGCCAGAATTATAGTTCAAGAAATTTAGCCAATTACACGGTACCATATGTACCTCTGTCAATAGGGTTCACATTAGTAATTCTTTGTGTTATTCTGATGACAGAAGCCTCAAAAAACGTGATCCTTGCAGAATAACCTATATTCATTATATTGTTATACGTTTTTGAGGGGTTTTGTAGGGTCTTTTTTAAACAAAAAAACAATGAAACACAAATATGTGTTAGTCCAAGTCATTCAAAACTGGTGGCAAACACTTAAAAAGCAAGACATATAACAGCACAACTTGGGCCTTCCTTAGCCGAGTGGTTCGAGTCCGCGGCTACAAAGCAAAGCCATGCTGAAGGCATCTGGATTCGATTCCCGGTCGGTCCAGGATCTTTTCGTAATGGAAATTTCCTTGACTTCCCTGGGCATAGAGTATCATCGTACCTGCCTCACGATATACGAATGCGAAAATGGCAAAGAAAGCTCTCAGTTAATAACTGTGGAAGTGCTCATAAGGACACTGAGCTAAGAAGCAGGCTCTGTTCCAGTGAGGAGGTTATGCCAAAAAGAAAAAGATAACAGCACTAACTAATTCTCCTAAACTACCATCGTGCAGGGTGACATTGGACCATAAGGGTAACATCGGGGCAATATTTTTACACCAAGCTAATACCAAAATAATGAAAACAATGTTTCAAAGCTTCAAAAATACATTATAAATAGTCAAAAGATGGTCATAGTTTTACTATGTTCCTTAAAGCCATGAGATGCATCAAAAAAGGCAGCCAAAGGCTACCAACTGAAAAGTTGGGAAAGGAGTACAAAAGTTACCCACACCTTCTATATGGATGACCTGAAGCTATTTGCGGAATCAGTGCAGAGGCTGCATCAGCTGTTGCAGCTAGTTACGACATGCAGTAACGACATCCCGATGAAGTTTGGTATTGACAAATGCCGGTATATTCATCTACGTCGGGGCCAAGTTATAGACGCCAGCTGTTTCCGCGTCAACGAGCAGGAGGAGAAGGCGAAACTTATAAATATCTCGGATTCCTGCAACTTAAAGGTATTCGCCACACGATGATCACGATGATGCAGGAAAAGTTCTTGTCTCGTGTCAACTGTATTGTGAAGAGCTTTCTGTGTGCCAGCAACAAGGATCATCTGATCAACACGTTTGCTGTGCCCCTGTTGACGTTTAGCTTCGGGGTGGTAATGTGGACCAAGACTGACTTGGAGGCGATAGCACGAGCAGTACGAGTGGCGTTCACCAAGCACCGAATACGCCACCCAAAATCGTCCATTGAGAGAGTCACCCTGCCACGTGCAGCAGGAGGAAGAGGCGTCACCGATATCCAGGCTATATGTGTCTCCCAGATCCAGCAGCTGCGGGCATATATCGTAGACAGCCAGAACCGCCAGAAAATTTACAGCTGATCACGGTTTCAGCGCCCTGCATCTGGCGCAGGAAGATTACCAGTTGAACTGCGACATCAAAACCGTCGATCGCATCGTGGAAACAGAAGGTGTGGCATGGAACGCACCCCCATTAACTGGAGCTCGAGCGCATGGATAAGGTGGCGTCAAACACGTAGCTGGTGCGGGGTGACCTCTTCTCAGAAACAGAAGATTTCATGGTAGCCATCCAGGACCGGGTAATCGCGACGAAAAACTATCGGCACTACACATTGCACGAAGACGTGGAGGACCGCTGTAGGAAGTGCAATTCAGTAGGGGAGAGACTATCGAGCATGTTGTTGCCGGCTGTTCAGTACTAGCTGGATCAGCCTACCTCACAACGAAGCTGCCAAGATTGTGCTTGGTGAACCAATTTGTGCCCAACTACAAGTACCTGCCTGACCCGGTTCTGAAAAATAGTTAAATAAAGCTGTACTGGGATCGAGAGATAATAAAGGAAGTCCTCATCCGTGCCAACCGCCCCGACATTGTAGTCTACGACAAAAGGTAAAACGAGTCACACTCATCGACATCGCTGTACCGCTGGACCACAATGTTCAATCAACGATCTCTAACAAGATAGCGAAGTACCACAACTTGGCGAAGCTGTTGAAGCAGATGTGGCACTAAGAGGACATCCATATAGTTTCGGTAGTCCTCTCAGCAACCGGAATTGTCCCGAAACGAGCTGGAATTGAAGAAGGACCTACACAGCATTCAAAAAGCGGGTTCTTGGAACCTGGAGTATAGTGAGACGGTTCCTGAATCACTACAACTGAGAAGCTCATCCAACAGACTCATTAGGATAAGTTAAACCGACGAATGAGATCCACAGAGCCTCATCCCCTTTGGCATACCGATTACCCGGGGTAGGTGAAAGTTTCCAGCATTTTCTGCTGAGAAGTGCCAAAACTCTTCAATAATAATGATAATAACAACTTTATTTTTTCTATGCAAGTTATTTTTAGTCAAATAGATCGATTGGATAAAATTTGAAGTGCATATCAAGTTGAAGAAAAAAAAATGTAACCGAACCGTCAAATGTAATGGCTAAATCCATTTACATATGGTCGGCGTTAAATCAGAGGGGACCAAGTACAAAACTTGGGAAAATTGGATTATTCTCTCATTAGATGCGAAATTACCTTACCTCCGTTACACTTTGATCAGATTTGATGAATGCTGTAAACTGCGAGAGATATGTTATAAATTTATTTTGGATGATCAATGAAAATCGATAAAAGTGTGCAGTCAGAGTGGACCAAGTGCTTATTACCAAAACAACAAAAATGATCAGCGCGCTGATGAATGCGAGGAAATGGAAAACATTTCAAGAAATTTGTCAGATTTTCCGATATCGAATGATTCTTCTACTTATCCATCAATAGAAATTTATAAATATTACCTAATTCGATGCATTTGATTTTGATTTTTGACCATTTACCATATTTGGATGGGTGATCAGAAATTACAACAATTTCTGTGCAGACAGAGCGGACCAAGTGTTGAAAAGCAATAAACTGGTTGATTATTGCATTTCTTGAGTACATTTCAGAGTCCGATAGAAGTTTATGGCAGTTCTATGGTGTATGTATGGAATGCCCTAGAATCCATTTATTGGACCAGTATATTTTGGCCAGTACTCAAGATTTTCACTTGGTCCACTCTGACTGAACGCATTTTTGAATATTCCTGGTCTTCAATGCCCTGACCCTGTAGAACCTTAATTTTCAAGCTACCGTAATGGCACTGATTTCGGCATTGACTTCATGGATTATTGAAGAATTTACGATACTGTTGTCGAAGGGTCTTGATAATCTGTTTATCTTTGAGATATGCACCCAGTTTGACCAAGCAAGCATTAGATGATTGTTATTTTCCTAGAAATTGTTCAGTCAGAGTGAACCAACTCACTGAACGGTGGTCTTTAGTACAGTCAGAGTGGACCAAGTGCACATAGTCCATCAAAAAGTCGTTCTATCAGAGGTTTGGATAATGATTTTTCATGATTATCACTTCACCTTATATTGTTTGGAAGTAACACAAAGCTGTGTTACAATATTGAACCAAAATTGAAACGAGTTCAAAAATTACAGAGCGTTAGACTTTAAACCCATTTTTCTCAAAATATGGAAAATGTCACTTGGTCCACTCTGACTTAACGCCGACCATATACACATTCGACTAACTAGCTCGAAAATTTATTAACATTTAAGATATGTTTTACCATTTCACCAATTTCAGGAATCTCGACAACCCTCGGTTCAAAAGGTAGGCCGCTTGATGCGCAAATCATCAGTTCCGGCTCGCGTTACTGCCCTTCATCTGGCCAAGTCCCATTCGCGCTATCAGAATCTCCGAGCCACAAATCACGTTCAGTGGCAATGGCACCCAGTGGATCCCATCAACCAGGAGGCACTCAATTCACACGTGTTCCATCTCTCCCACGACGGAGTGCTGACCATCAACGACACCGGACTGTACTTTGTCTACGCTCAGGTGAGTTTACCAGTTATTGTTTATGAGTTTAAACTGATTTTCACGTCAACCTTCCTTTACAGATAACTTACTCCGATCAACACCCGGTCAACGGATTCAGCATCATGGTCAACAGCAAGCGACACGCATCCTGTTCCGTTCACGGTCAACCCGGAAAGAAGACCAATACATGCTACACGGCAACGTTGGCGGATTTGGACCATGGTTCGCACATCGAAATCCGGGACATGGACTTGGACCATGTGCATTTGCCCTTCCAGGAGAAGACCTTCTTCGGGCTGTACAAATTGGGCAGACGACCCTTGATGGCGCATGCTAACACTTAACCGATAGGTCATCACTGAATATCTCTCTCCCTGTGTACATATAAAACATTTCAAGCTCTTATTCTGTAGAAGTAAGTCTCGCACGTTCTACACCCCTGATTAATCCATTTTGCGTCCCTTCTCTATGTGCCTTCTTGTTATCAAATACCTACAAATGTACGGAAAATGTATTGTGAATGTGTTATTATTGCCCCTCAATGTTGTCGTGATATATTTATGAACAAAAAGGTTAATAAATTGTGTAATGATCATACCGAAACATTCAATATGGAGTTTGTGTCGTTGAAACTTGAGAAAGGTGACTATAGACAGATTATAGATAAGTTTTTTTTAACAACCATTGCTCTCTACGTCGCAACGGTGGATTTGTAAATATTATCGAACAATATTAACTAAATTGTTTAATTGTTACTTTTCATTGTTTGTTCAATTGTTTTACGCTTCAAGATCGGGTTGGGTTCACAGCAGTATTTTTTTTTTTTTTTTGCGGAAGGTATGAAAAATCCAAGGGGGCCTTCCTTAGCCGACTGGTTAGAGTCCACGGCTATAAAGCAAAGCCATGCTGAAGGTGTCTGGGTTCGATTCCCGGTCGGTCCAGGATCTTTTCGTAATGGAAATTTTCTTGACTTCCATGGTCATTGAGTATGATCGAATCTCTCACACGATATACGAATGCGAAAATGGCAACTTAGACAACGAAAGCTCTCCGTTAATAACTGTGGAAATGCTCATAAGAACACTATGCTGAGTAGTCGGCTCTGTCCCAGTGGGGACGTTAATGTCAAGAAGAAGAAGAAGATATTTGAGAATGTTATATCAAGCGTGTGCTAGAATAAGGACGTAAGTCGCATGATCGATTTCTCTTCATCGATCCTCTCTTCTGCGAATAAAGGTGACAAAAAGCAGGTTTGTCAGTATTTTTTCACCTCAGGACACAAGATTGTATCGCTGCCTTGCGTCCTAAAGTGAAAAAATGTTAACAAACCCGTATCTTGTCACCTTTATTCATAGAAGAGAGAATCGATGAAGAGAAATCGATCATGCGACTTAGGCCCTTATTCTAGCATACGCTTGATATTTCAATTCTTTTTGTTTAACACATGTTAAAGTAGCCCGTATTCATGATGCACAGCATCTTTTTTTGCGGAGGGTATTAAATTAAAAGGGTATTAATGTAAAACATTCAGTACTCGTTATATTTTGATTTTGATTATTCACAGCAAAGTTTGTTGAAGTTATTTTTGCGAAGGGTTTGACAAGCAAGGTGTAAGCGGTGGGGGCGGGGGGCTGGTGCAGTGGTTAGAACACACGAGGATCGAGGACCTGGGATCGAATCCCATTCCCGAGATAGTCACTTATAACGTAAAAGTTATAGTGACGACTTCCTTCGGAAGGAAATTAATTCCGTTGGTCACGCGACGAACTAGTCCAGGGCTAAACATCTCGTTAATAAAGATAGAAAAAAAAAAAGAATACGCGGCCCACCTAGCTGGCAGTTTAATTTCTTACAACCCACCATGGACATCAGGAAATTGAAAGCTTTCTGTAGAACAAAGCTAGGGTTTTCAATTTTGTAAATATTTTTATGTATAACAATAATTTTTCATACCTTCACAAGATTCCTTAAAAAATAGATAAATTACTATCTGAAAATTGATTTAACTCCATAACCCCGGATGTCATTTATTTTATATATCATAACTTCTATTAGAGAAATAGTCATACAACGTCGTTCATTTCTATTAATTTTTCGTTGTATGAAAATCAAATAACTTGTTTTCGATAAATGAAAAATGGAGAGCCTAGAGTGGAACCCTTTTAAATATTGTAGAAGTTCATAAGACAGAGTTTTCACCCAGGCGACTGTTTTTATCACACATTCTAGCTCAAAAAATATACGAACGCCTGATTGGAACATTATGACGTCACCGATTCATCTGTTGCTGTATGACACCGGTAAAAGCTTCTTACAAGATAGAATTCCCAAAAATCGCGTCAGATCCTTGTTTATTGCGCACCATTTACTGCTCAAAAGCATTTCTTTTGGAGTTTCATTCAATCTGATCTAAAACCATTTGGTATAAATGAGCATATGGCAATATTGATAATATATTAGCATTTTTGGAAATTCGAACCATTGTTGAATCAACAATGTTGATTGATTACAGATATTTTCACATACCGTTAAACTCCTAATTAACTTCATGTACATCATTCGATTTTGTTCAAAATATATTTATTTCAAAAACTATCGATGTAATAATAATAATAAATAATGCCATAACATACAATTAATTTGATATCTGCTGCTAAATATAATTTTATAAAAATACATATAAACTAGACCTGTACATC
The DNA here is from genome assembly GCF_002204515.2 of Aedes aegypti. NCBI lineage: Eukaryota > Metazoa > Arthropoda > Insecta > Diptera > Culicidae > Aedes > Aedes aegypti. Next base: position 26,306,325 of record NC_035108.1, on the reverse strand, counting down.
TTTTTTAAGGTACCCTTGTCGCATCCAATACCGAACTTATTGATCAAATCACGTTTCTGTCCAAAGAATGAATCTACTCGGTAAAGGTTTGGAGGAGTTTTTTGACCGTTCTACCGGAAATCACAAAATAACATTAGACATAATTCGAAAATATCATTAGCCTTTTGCAAAACAGCGGTTGCCATTTCGTGCTCCGAGAAGCCTTGGAAGGTGCTCCACGACAGTTTTGAAAATTTGTAAATATCTCAACTTTTTCAAATACGCTATGAATTACACCAAACCAAGCCATATTTAGAAATTTCAAGAGTATAAACTTAAAGAACAAAACAAATGATCGCGCCTAAAATTTGATCGATTAGTAACTCGTTGGTTGCGACCAATAGAGATCATACAAGGATGTTAATTTTGAATAGGGTCCTAAACTGCCCATAACTGCATAACAGTCACATTCGACATTTTTGATAAATTGGAGTTAATACCATGGAGAGTCATCAAATGATAAATACTTTCGATCAGCTTACTAAAATCTGTGAGATTGTTCTAGAAAATTCGAAAAAAAATACTAAGTTGTTTTGTCACATTGGCAATTGTAACAGCATAACAGTCACATTGAGCTTATACATGAGCCTCATAATGTAGTAGCAACGAAATTTATATCAGAAATATTTTCTGACTATTCACCCAATATGCGATATGAGTTTTATATAATTTTAGCCTTAAATAAGCTCTTTTGAATTCTTGATGATGTTTTGAAATTTTAGTTTCCTCCCATACTGCAGTAAAATGCAAACTTGGTATCCCATTTACTCAATGCCTACTTTTGTCGAATGTGACTGTTATGCAGTTATGCACACTTAGAATTGATCACAGATAATTTCACCGAATTCTCAACAGCAGATTGTTCGGTAATCCGTTCGGTGATTTTTTACTTCGCCGAACGATCTGTAAATCTTGAAAAATTTCATCTGTCAAAAGCACCGAATAGTTTGGTGATTTTGTACAGATTTTCTGTGGAATTGTTGATTGTTTTTGAAGGTTCTACTGAGCTGTTCGATGATTTTTTACAGATCTACTGTGATTTTTTTGTTATGCTATTGGCATTTTACCGATTGAATTTGTGTAATTTTACAGAACTTCTGTGAAAAGGGAATAAGTTTCCTTTCGGATTTTTGATAACATGCTATTATTGCAATAATTTCAAAGCGCTTGCTGCATTCTAAATATACTTACAAAATGAATGATGTGAACGGGTTAAACGAATTGATTGAAACAAAACACTTAACGGTGATTGCGAAATAAAACATTTTTATTCCCTTTTTTACACATGTGCACCTTAATTTTATTGGGATTCTAAAACAGAGTATTCCTTACAATTATTATACAATTATCAACCAGCATCACTTATTTTAGATGCCCGTTTTCTATTTTAAAATAGTCACTTGGTTTTTATTCTATTTAATTTTTTCACTTGAAACAGCACTAATTTTGATTCAAGCCGCGGTTGACAATGGACAATTGATTTCACAGATTTTCGGTGCAAACAATGTTCACCGAACAGCATGTGAAAATTTTACAGAATTTTGTACTTTTTCTGCCTTTACAGAATATTCTGTAAATATTTGACAGTTCTGTTAAAAACATTAGTGTTTCACAGAAAAATCCGTAAGAGCGTATTTTACAGTTCAGACTCTGTGGATTATTTCACCGAATTCTGTGTTTTATTCTAAGTGTGTGGGTAGTAAAGCCCTGTCCCAATTTTGATACCAAATGCTTAAGTTTAGGCCAAAATCACATGTTTACTCAATTTATAAATGATTTTCGTTGGTTAAAGTCAATAAAACATTTTTTATTGTTTTTGAGATTTTGTCACACCCCTTGGTTTAAACTCAATTTTTTGGGTATATTTTGTTTTCCGTGTCCCTTCCGAAATGTCGGATAGGAACAACCCCAGTGTTAAAACTAGAAGCCCTATAACATTTTTGTCGACAAAGTGAACGTCAAACATGATCAAAAGTGTCAAGGTTCATATTAGGAACAATTTTTAAAATTAAATTTTAAAAATGTTAAAGTTGTATTTGAGCTAGAAAAATTGCTATAGTAGTTACAAGAACATGCTCTTTCGTATTATTCAATAAAAAACAAGAATTCATTAAACATTTTAGGACCCAATTATACAAATATGCAGTTTTCGTTGGAATTGAATATGATTAAAATTGTGAATGAAGCCATCCATTTCATCTGACTTGAATTTGCATCTTGTAGAATTCCAATTTAATCTGAACAAATATGTAACTTCAAACTGTCATTCCAATACGATTTCTACTTAACCCGTATAGGTCTGAGTGAAAGAAAAAATACTAAAACTCTCACCGCTCAGCGAATACTCAACGGATTTCAATTATTTTTTGTCAGTATGCTGGTACACCTATCTAATTTCTAAAATTGGTAAAAGGATCATGGGAATGTTCATCTGGCCGGAGTTATTGCGGTGAATCACTGGGTCAGGTCGGGTGACAAGAGTTCTGTGCTTCTGTATCCCTGGAGGTAGGCAAATTTCAAGTCACAGATTTCCAGAATCGGCTATAATGTGACCACTATATTAAGTAGTTTTAAGAAAAACGCATCAGCGTAAACCTTCTGATAATCGATTAAATTGAATAATTATATCAACTGCATTTGATTGATCTTACAAATGACCATTTTCGGGTCTCCGGGATGCCTCAAATTTATGATAAAGTGCACAATTTGTATCTTAACATCTGTGTCAAGCTTATGGGAACGCATTTTAGTGAACTGTTATGTTCGATCTATACTTTAAGAGATTTTAAACGATTTAGTACCTAACAAATCTAGAGCCGATTCTTCAGGGCATCAAGTCCGAGTGGCCGCATCTTTTACACTCTACACGGTACAAAACTATTAATTTATACCGTGTACCCCCGTTGGTTTGACCACATTTAATCTGAACACTTTTTAATCTGTACCCCGCTAATTTGCACATCGTTCAGATTAAAAATGGTTCAAACGTCATTTAGCAAATGGAACGGAGTGAAGTGAGATGGAACGCTGTGGAACGGAACGCAGAATCAAAACAAAACGTTTCTAGGGTGACTAGATGTTCAAATTAAAAATGAACCCCGATGGTTTGCATAAAGTATCGTTCAAATTAGCGGGGGTGCACGGTAATTTTGAATATCAGATCTTTATGATTTATGCAAATTAAAATGATTGCCATTGGAAATAAATAAAGATAACTTGGCATGTCCCATTATCGCCTTTTTTCACCCGAACTTGACCCAGTAACCCACCGCAATAACTTCGGCTACAGGAGTATTCCCGACTTCCTCTGGCCACTTCTAGAAACTAGATATGTGGGCCAGTATACTGGCAAAAAATTATTTGAATCCGTTAAGTATTCGCTGAGTGGTAAGCGTTTAAGTATTTTTGCTTTCACTCAGGCCTATACGGGTTAATAGTGTGACTCTACCGAATGCGCCATCTTTTATGTCGATATTTAAAAAATTAATAAACTTGTTAGAAATTAATCAATTTCTATATCTCAGCTATTTTTATTCAAACGATACATTTGCAATTTATTTGAACAATTTTCATGAACTACATCAATCAAGTGACTGCATTTATTGTTCGTACAAAATGATCTCGTTTTGCTGCATTTTCATTACCGTAAAATGGGGTGTTAGGGACTCGTGGGGTTTTAAGGGATTAAACTTCTTCATCAAGTTTGACAAGTCACAAAAACGTCGAAAGTCGATGTATCAATCATCTGAAATGCTTGATTTGTTCGGAGGATTGTGAGCTGCATTATGTGTTAGAAGATGTCTATTAAACTAAAGTATTGTGGAGTCTAGATATTGGAAACGATTCAAAATATTTTTGTTCGAATTTTATAGGCTAAATACATTGACCTACAAAACTATGGAACAATATCATTTTCGGTCTAAAGTTGACCTATTCATGACTAGACATGAAGAATGAACCGATGAGTATTGGGATTGTACCCCGTTTGGCATAAAGTCGTTTGGCATAAGGTCGTTTGGCATAAAGCCGTTTGGCATAAAGTCGTTTGGCATAATGGTCGTTTAGCATAATAGCCGTTTGACATAATGTTCGTTTGGCATAATGGCCGTTTGGCATAATGATTTACTTAGAATGAATATCGGCATATTCGAAGCTTTTACTGAGATCAGCACCACCGAGCCCATAGCAAATAAAATCCGTAGGTTCTCAATAAGCGTGGTGGTTGTTCAGAGATATTCCAAGCTACGATTGTAAAAAGTTATAGTGAAATTAGATAGCATAACTAAATTGAACTGGCGACGGGTCTGGTGGAAGATTTTTTCGGAATAATATTTTTTTTTTCACATCCGAGAACATAGAGTATCTTTGAGCTTATTGCGATATACATATTTAAAAAAAATAAATTGGCAATGAAACTTCGCAGTTATTAATATTTGTTTCGCTGCAGATTAAACTCTCCCAGTTTGGACGTAACACTTGATGAAAATTACTTGGTAACAAATGGAAAATTGATTTGCAAAACATTAAAAGCTCTTATTCAAAGATCTATCATTGAAGCATAATGCATAAATAGCCTATATACGAGATCAGATCATTTTTCGTTTAAAATGTTTAAGGCTAAGGCATTAAAAACTTCTCACAGCATAACTGAAATGATCAACACATTTTTGAAAGAAAATAGTTGTGGCAAAGCTTTTGAACAATTCAATATAAATTTTAATTTTGGAAGTGTACATCAAAAACACTGTATACTATCGAAAGATGGGAAAATTTGTGATTGGAATAATAATTTTTCCCAGCATATCTCGAAAGAAGAACATGTGTTTGCAAATAAAAAAATATGTTGAATATTGGCTGATTCTAAAGTAGAAATCATCTTTGCAAGAATTGATAAAACAGCAAAATATAAAAATGGTAGCTTAACTAAATAATAAAATTTAAGACAGTATAAGTATAAAGAGCAGCCTATTTTTAAAAGAAGGCAAAATTTATTATTAAACCAGTTGAAGATTGGACGCCAAAAATTATTGCGGCATTATAAAACGAACAGACATCAAAAATTGTGTTCAGAATCATCAAAGTGATTGTGCTACTTTTCCCCGAATGTCGTTTCTCCGAATGTCGGTTATCAAAATGCCAGTTCCCCGAATAACTCGTTTCCCCAAAAAGTGGTGCAGTGTTAATTGGTGCTATACTAGTCTTCAGTGGCTGGATGGTGAACGAGAAAGACAGATAAGCAATCAAAAGAAGGAGGTATTCTGTCATTATCGGCTATACACATATCGGCAAAAATGCTGAAGACGGTAAAACTCGAAAGAACCACCAATTAAATAATGAAGGGTGCATATCAGATGGCCAGTTCGTTCACCACCCTGAAATGTATAAAGTTACGATAATTATGAGTGCCAAAGACTTTTCGGGAAAAGCGGGATATTCGGGGAACTGGCGTTCGGAGTAACGACATTCGGGGAAAAGTAGCACAACCCATCGAAGTAACTGCAGTAATCGATTTTTAACTTTAGCAGATAAATGTTATCGATTGCCGCCCTTTTGTCAGTTGGAAACAAAAAAAAATATCTGAAAAATATAGCACCAAAGAATAGCCTATGTATGTAAGAAGGTGAAATTTATTTAATTATTAAATTTACAACAAAAACATAGAATGTTTGAAAGAAGGGCAACTTTGTGCTAAATATATCAGCGGTACTCAAAAGACAAATTAATATTTGAAGGATAATTTCTGAATAAATAATAAAAAACTATTGGCAATAACTTTCCTAATATGCTTAAGTTTATTCAAGAACATATAATTGTTGAATAAAGTGATATTTTGCGTCAATTGACTCCACAACAAGTCTGATGTCATCAGAAAGATTCAATTGAAACGTAAGAACGAATGTCATTTTAAGAAATTCTAGGTTTCAGACTCATTATGCCAAACGACTATTATGCCAAACGACCTTTATGCCAAACGGCTATTATGCCAAACGACTTTATGCCAAATGACCATTATGCCAAACGACTTTATGCCAAACGGCTTTATGCCAAATGACCTACCACCGAGTATTGGAGCTCAATTCCAATTGTCCCCAATCATAGGTTCCCTAGGAGACACCCGGTGGTCCCAAAAGTGGCCAATTCAATTAAACTCCCATTTTGAGTCTACAGTTATTTTATTTACGACAAGGCATGAAGAAAGACCCGTCGCATGATATGTTTTGGTGTAAAAACAGAAATGTCCCCAATGACAGGTTCCTCCGGGAAATTCCGGGGGTCCCAAAAGTGGCCACTGTAGTCAATTATCCATTTTAGGTCTACATTAGCCCTATTTAGCACGAGACATGAAAAATGAACCGTCGCACGATATGTATTGGAGTTCAATTTCAATTGTTCCTAATTACAGGTTCCCTCGGGGACATCCGGTGGTCCCGGAAGTAGTCACTGTAGTCATCTATCCATTTTGAGTCTACAGTTGCCCTATTTACGACAAGATATGAAGAATGATCCATCGCATGATATGCTTTGGTGTCAAAATCGAAATGTCCCCTATGCAAGGTTCCCAATGGGCACTTGGCGGCGCCATGAGTGGCCAAATCTGTACAAGACTCATTTTCAATTTATAATAGGGGATTTTATAATAAGCTAGGGAGAAAACAATATTGCGCGACATATTTGAGTGAATAAATTGTTTGATCCCAATTCGGATCCACTATCGGCACCGATTCCGGGTAAATGGCCATATCTTGATTGTTTCTGAACCGATCTTAATACTTGGCGCACCAATCGCTTCAGAATTTGATCTTCTATCTTCATGTGTAGTAAAATTTTGATTTTTTAGCCGAGACCTTTGCTAAAAACACGTCATAATTTTACTGCATAAGACATGCTTCCGGAAATCCGGATTATCATCGGTATCCGGTGGTCATAGTTCATCTCCATGGATGCACCTCAAAACTAGATTAGTTGACCCGTCCATTACTTCTTAAAGAATTGAAATCGGTCAATCTTTGTCAAAGTTACAGCATTCCAAAGTTGGCCCAATTTTTGCCTGTCCCTGTGTGTTTTTTATTTTGACAACCCCCTGTATATCAAATATTCCATCATTTGCGATACTTTAAAAATGGGGAGGGTACAAAAAAAGGGCGGAGAGCTCCCTGCAAATCTTATTTCAACTCTTCATATTGTATTTAAAGTTGAAAACATTATATGGCACATGAATTCCGCTGTCCTGAATATAAAACACTGTGTCGGCTTATTGATTAGATTAGATTTTTAAATTAAAAATGCAAAAAGTTCAAGAATATTTCAAAAATGACCTGGGGCAGACACGAATATTTTGAAAACGCCATTATTTTTGTTTATTTATATACTTTCAAGCCCGGGGTGTCCGGTCTCTGTGCATTCAGATCGACTTTTTTGTCGAACAGTGTAATTAGATTTTTATTCTGCTTATGTAGGGTATATAAGAAATAATCGTCATGTAATATTCAGTAGGGATATAAATTCAAAATTTTGTATTTTGATTAACTGATTTAAATGTTTTCTAAACAAATTCTAATAAGTGCCAGAACAACTTTCATACCGTTTTACGGTATTCCAAGGGTACTAGAAAAAAAGTTTTAATTCTTTATTAATTTATAACATTATAATATTTCTGTGTAGAAAATAATATATGAGGACAAAACCATACTAATCATGATTTGGGGTTATGGTAATAGTGATTCCTTATTTTTACCAGTGGCGCGGGAAGTGGGTAGGTCAGGTAGGACATGTCCTTCTTCTTTCTGGCGTTACGTCCCAACTGGGACAAAGCCTGCTTCTCAGCTTAGTGTTCTTATGAGCACTTCCACAGTTATTAACTGAGAGCTTTCTATGCCAATTGACCATTTTTGCATGTGTATATCGTGTGGCAGGTACGAAGATACTCTATGCCCTGGGAAGTCGAGAAAATTTCCAACCCGAAAAGATCCTCGACCGGTGGGATTCGAACCCACGACCCTCAGCTTGGTCTTGCTGAATAGCTGCGCGTTTACCGCTACGGCTATCTGGGCCCATGTCCTATGCTCACAAATATCTGGGTAGGACAGTCAAAGGATTATACGGTAGGACAGTCAAAGGATTATAAAATTTCTACAGCTAACTTACACTCAACAAACTACAAAATTTCTACTGCCAACTCTGTAGATGTTCTTTGTAAAATTGCAGTGAGCATTTCTGAAACATTTCTTGGCAAATTAGTGGAATATTCATGGAGAACTCTTGGGAGATCCCTGAAAAATAGTTACAGTGAGAGGCAAAATAAAGTGCCCACCTTACCAGTTTTCGAATTTCTCTCATTGATTTGGTTCAAATTAAAGTTAACACACCTAAATCTTTTGTGATATTTTATTTTTGATGTTCTTTTAAAGTTGCACTTACGAAATTTTGATTAAAAAAAGAATTTTACTTAAAGAAAAAGAAAATCAATTTGTATTGAAAAAAAAGTAGTGACAAAAATAAGTGCCCACTTCCTTCTTGGCCCCAGAAAAGATGATTTAAGAAAAATAAAAAGCAATTTAATAGTTAATGTGTCCTCCTTTGGCCTTAAGGACTTGCTGGAGGCTCTTCGGCATGCTTTTCACCAGGTTTTGTAGGTGTTGTGGATCTAGTTCTTCCCAGGCGCGCTCCAAGGCTTCAAAATAATTATTTTTGTTGGTAACACCAGTTTTTTCAACCCTGGCATCGAGAATCGCCCACAAATTCTCGATGGGGTTGAGGTCTGGGCTTTGTGGAGGCCATTCCAGCGGTTTAATCCGACAAGACCGGAAGAAAGACTTGGTCTTCTTTCCAGTATGCTTCGGGTCGTTGTTCTAGAGAAATATGAATTTCTCTTCAAGGCCCGTCTGGATCAGCGAAACCTCCAGATTTTCCAGCAAGATGTTAATGTAGGAATCTGCCGTCATTATTCCGTCGATTTTCACGACGCTTCCTACTCCACTCCATGAAAAACACCCCCAGACCATCACATTTCATCACATCACACTTCCATGCGTCACCGTTCCTTGGATGTGGCGCTCCTGAAGCTCGAGCTGTCTAACCGAGAGCGGCGGGCTCGTGTGTGATGCAGAGCACCACATCCAAGGAACGGTGAAGCATGGAGGAGGAAATGTGATGGTCTGGGGGTGTTTTTCATGGAGTGGAGTAGAAAACCTCGTGAAAATCGACGGAATAATGATGGCAGATTCCTACATTAACATCTTGCTGGAAAATCTGGAGGTTTCGCTGATCCAGACGGGCCTTGAAGAGAAATTCATATTTCTCTAGAACAACGACCCGAAGCATACTGGAAAGAAGACCAAGTCTTTCTTCCGGTCTTGTCGGATTAAACCGCTGGAATGGCCTCCACAAAGCCCAGACCTCAACCCCATCGAGAATTTGTGGGCGATTCTCGATGCCAGGGTTGAAAAAACTGGTGTTACCAACAAAAATAATTATTTTGAAGCCTTGGAGCGCGCCTGGGAAGAACTAGATCCACAACACCTACAAAACCTGGTGAAAAGCATGCCGAAGAGCCTCCAGCAAGTCCTTAAGGCCAAAGGAGGACACATTAACTATTAAATTGCTTTTTATTTTTCTTAAATCATCTTTTCTGGGGCCAAGAAGGAAGTGGGCACTTATTTTTGTCACTACTTTTTTTTCAATACAAATTGATTTTCTTTTTCTTTAAGTAAAATTCTTTTTTTTATCAAAATTTCGTAAGTGCAACTTTAAAAGAACATCAAAAATAAAATATCACAAAAGATTTAGGTGTGTTACCTTTTATTTGAACCAAATCAATGAGAGAAATTCGAAAACTGGTAAGGTGGGCACTTTATTTTGCCTCTCACTGTAAATCAATTCTTGGACTAACCCCAGACCTGTCACATCGTGTAATGAGCACACTAATCTTGAACAAAGCTCGCTTGTTATACAATTCAAACAGTTTCCAATGCAATCTATCTATCTATATAAATATAAATGGAGTGGTGTTTGTATGTCCCGAAATAACTTGAGAACGGATCAACGGATTGACCTAAGTTTTTCACTGTTGCACTCGACAAGGGATGTGACGTGTTCATGCAAAGGTAAAGTTTGGGAAAGTCTCCGGAATAATAAGGAAAATGAAAGAAGACTCATGTGTCATATTGTATGGGGGATTACATGACGTTTTAGAACAGCCTACTTGATGGCAAGACGAAGCTTGCCGGGACCACTAGTTTATAATAAAAACATTCAAAAATATTCAAAACGTGAAAGTGAATTAAATGTGTCTTAGGTATTGTTGAAAACAAATGCAAACAAGAAGTGGCTCTCATTGTTAAATACTTATTTCATCAAAAAAATTCAACGAGGTTTGATTCACAAGTGTAATAATGTTCAGCGACCAAAACACGTATATATTTTATACGTACTGTCCGTATATCAAACACTCCAAAACACTATGATTCCAACCCCCGTATTCAGAGTGAAAGTTAATCCTGAACTATTCACTGGGAGTGGGCAACATTCCTATGCTGCTCGAAAGCTGTCCTTCCTTCCATCACTGGCAGAAGGAGGTCAGGAGAGTCAAGAACTTTATAAATATAACGAAGGAATGAACCGTTGGAATTCTTCACAATGACGAAGATGACGATTCCAGCAGCAACGAGAACAACATCAACGACAACGACGACGACGATAACGATGACTTGGTAAGGATTATGTCCCTTGTTTTATACGGGCACGTTCGTGCTTTCCTGCCCCATTTCGGTGTGTCCCCATCACTTAGGCAGCCGGCCGCCGGCGTGAAAGAATGGGAATAAGGAGTGAAGTTTTCCACACTTTTTTCCCAGCTCGTATGAGCGCGATTCCTGCCGGCACTAAGGCCCAGTTTTTATGAAAGCTGGCAAAAACACATTCTCCAAATAATATTTTATGTTGAAAAACAAAAACAATAACAAAAACGATGACTTATTTTTTCTAGCATTGACATTTCCAGTTATAAATTTATTTTATCTGTCAGCATTCTTGAATGAACAACTAATATTGTAAATATGTCATTAAAAGTATTGGACAGTGAATATCGCTCTATCTGTCTTTAAGAAATTGATTAGAAAAGATTCTAGCCTAAATTTGTCTACACATTCGTTTATTCTACATATTAAGAGCCTCAACATGTATGGAAAACAGCCAATGCCAAATAGTGCTAATTCCCAAAATAAGGTCGGTAACCCTAAATCCTGTTTCCCAGATCTTCGCTTAGACAAAAAAGGACAATATTCAGAAGATCAAATTCTCGCCTATCATTTTTTAAATCCGGACCACTGTATCCCGGTGGAGTTTCGCATAGTCGTCGTTGAGTGTTTGTTGCTAAGGCCGGCACCCATTGATGGGGCTTTATTCCGACTCATTTCACATCAGCCCGTGATAATAATGATGATGTGGCATAAATAAGGAACCGGGACACCCGACGGGAACCTGACTCAAATGTGGTAGAGCTTATTGCGAAGATGAAGGAAGATGGATAAAGCACCGAGACACGACCGAATGTGTGGGTTTTTGATGACATCCTTGTGAAATTGATTTTAATCCGGTGATTAATGTGTAAAGTGGTGAGAGTGAGGGTGAATTACGGAATAGAAGTAAACGCAAAGGAAAATATTTGTAGAATTATCCCTACTTACGCGAAGTCAACCAGAATTCTATATATTTCTGTCTGCGAATAGAAATTATGATCAAATTAAAGCACGTTAGAAAATGATGTTTTACCATTACTGCTAAATTGAAACCTCCATTATAAGTGTGTTCTGTAATTGAAACTCTCGCTGTAGAAATGCAGTTTGCATAAAATATTTTAGATAAGTAGAAAAAAACTAAAAATGAATCATGTGTGGCAATGTTTTGTGAAGCCAAATTAGCTATATGCTAATTTGCCTCTGTGTTCTAAATCAGCCACGAACTCCGTGGGAAACAGGCCTTCAGATCTACGAGCGCAACCAATGATCTCTGGAAGGTTTATGAATATTTTTCATCCACATTTTATTAACTTATTTCATCGACTATTTGAGATCATACAAGAACTCTTTGAGTATAGGCTTCCAGATTTACAAGCAAAACCAGTATTTAAAGCAAAACCAGTATTTTGTTTTCGAACCAACACCATTTTTCACTGCAACATTCATGTTATAATATACTACTTCCTTATTTGGCTTTACATAAATTATCTTGATAAAGCCTTGCCAACAATATTTCGCCAATTCACTCGGTTCATGGCCGCTTCTCTCCATCCTCGACTGTGACCCACGCTCTCCAGGTCCTGGTGCACCTGGTCAATCCACCTAGCTCGCTGCGCCCCACGCCTCCTTGTTTCGACCGGATTCGTAGCGAACACCATATTTACAGGGTTGTTGTCCCGGACAACTTGTTCGGCATTCTTGCAACATGCCCTCCCCAGCGTATCCTTCCAGCTTTAGCTACCTTCACGATACTGGGTTCGCCCTAGAGTTGAGCGAGCTCGTGGTTCATCCTTCGCCGCCACACAGCCGTTATCCTGCACGCTGCCGAAGATCGTCCTTAGCACTCGGCGTTCGAAAACCCCAAGAGCTTGCAAGTCCTCCTCAAGCATAGTCCACGTCTCATGCCCATAGAGGACCACCGGTCTTATGAGCGTACATCGTGCATTTGGTGCGGGGTGTATGTTTCTTGACCGCAGTTTCTTTTGGAGCCCATAGTAGACACGACTATCACCTTCGTATTTCCCATTGTTGTCAGCCGTCAACAAGGATCCGAGGTAGACGAACTCGTCCACAACCTCGAAGGTATCCCCGTCTATCGTAACACTGCTTCCTAGGCGGGCCCTGTCGCGCTCATTTCCGCCAACCAGCATGTACTTTGTTTTCGACGCATTCACCATTAGCCCAACTTTTGTTGCTTTGAGTTTAAGGCGGGTGAACAAATCTGCCACCGTTTCAAATTTTCTCCCAATAATATCCATGTCGTCCGCGAAGCAAACAAATTGTCCGGATCTCGTGAAAATCGTGCCTCGGCTGTTGAGTCCAGCTCTTCGCATGACACCTTCAAGCGCAATATTTAACAACAGGCACGAAAGTCCATCGCCTTGTCGTAGTCCTCGCCGAGAATTGAACGAACTGGAGTGTTCGCACGAAATCTTCACGCAGTTTTGCACACCGTCCATCGTTGCTCTGATCAATCTTGTGAGCTTCCCGGGAAAGCTGTTCTCATAGTTTTTTGGGAACTTGTAATCAGAAAACACAGTGTGTTTGTTTGACAAATTGAGACATGAATTTGCGAAAAAATACGCGTTCCAGTGAGACTCGAACTCACGACTCCGTGTACGCTAGACCGACGCATTAACCAACTAAGCTACAGAACACCTTATGATTCTGCGGAATAGAAAGCCAATCCGAGTACTAACTATAAACGCATCTCTTTTCGCAAATCCATGTCTCTTTCGGACTTAGATGCCAAACCCCCAACACGCTCACGTTTGTATCTCCCGATCGCAAGTGAGAGCGAATTGTTTATGGATACTGAGTTCTTACGCTCTACAGCCGCATACCTATAAGCCGAATACTTGCCGGCACGAAATTCAGTATGCGTTGAGCTCTCAGTGCGGTCGCACGCTCTACGACCAACTGCGCCAGGAGGACGCAACTCGGGATACATTAATGAATGTTTGCCCTTTGTATTTGTATTTCTGATTTAATCCATCTGACACGAAGTTGTCTTAATGAATGTATAAATAAATAACTTAAGCTAAACATACAGTCAATTTCTTCTAAAATACTGAATAAAATGGTTCCGCAGTGTAGTTATAGTGACGTTGAAGTCAAACAAGTGGTAGGCTTCGTTGAACTTCAAAGCCATGAACCTCACAGGATCATGCTGTCCATAGCGTGTATTGCGACTACCAAGACTGATGAATTGACGTCTACGCAGTGCCCGTTCAGGTGCATAAATATTTACGTCGGCTAACAGGGACGGTGAATCAATTTCATTCCTCAAAACCTTAGCAACAAACATTATTTGGGCCACATGACGTCTATTCTCCAAGGTATCGATTCCCAGTAAACGGCAACGCTCATGGTACGTCGGCAGGTTTTCTGGGTCCCGCCAAGGAAGATTTTTTAAAGCTTGGCGTACAAATTTCCTTTGCACGGATTCAATTCGTGAGATCCAATAATTTTGAAAAAGACACCACACGATAGCAGCAAACTCCAATATTGGACGCACTAAGGCGCAGTACAACGCTTTCAGGGTTAGCGGATCCTTGAATCCACTTGAAACTTTCAAAACGAAACCAAGTTGTTTATTTGCTCTGGAGATGACGTCGTTCAGGTGACAGTTGAAAGTGAGCTTCTCGTCCAATGTAACACCTAAATCACGAACACATTAAACACGTTCAAGCGTCGTCCCTGATAGTTCATATGGGAAGCGAATTGGGCTGCGCTTTCTTCCGTACGAGATGATTGACATTTCTCGATGCTCAATGTTAAACAGTTCCGAGTATGTATACCATGCTTCGAATAAGTTGAGTAAATGTTGCAAACGGTAACAGTCGTCCAATCTTTCTTTCATATAAATTTTTGCGTCGTCAGCATAGAAGATCCTGTTTCCAGTCGGCAAAAGCAGTGAGAACAGCAAAGGTCCAAGGTTGCTACCCTGCGGTACTCCGGATATGTTCGTGAACGATGCTGATTCACTTTCCCCGATTCTCACACACAACGATCGTTCAGTCAGATAAGAACGGAACCAATCAACGAAATTTATGGCAACACCACATTTTCTGAGTTTCAGAAGAAGGATACGATGATCGACACGGTCGAATGCCGCTTTCAAGTCCAGATATACAGCGTCTACTTGTTTGCCGGCATCAATAGCTCTAATACAAAGCGTTGAAAATTCAACAAGATTGGACGAGACGGATCTTTTTGGAAAAAACCCATGTTGATCGGTGGAGATGTATCGTTTGCAACTTTCAAATAAGGAATCGTTGACTATGATTTCGAATACCTTAGAACAAGCACATAGTGAAGTTATGCCACGGTAGTTGCTTACACATCGTTTGTCACCCTTCTTGTGAATTGGGAATAGGAACGATTTTTTCCAGCACGCAGGGAACACTTGTTGTCGGAGTGAATGGTTTAGAAGCTTAGTCATAGGAGCCAGTAGTGTGGAGCTGCATCTCTTCAGTAACGCTGGTGGTATCCCATCCGGATCTGGATTGTATGAAAACTTCAGTTTTCCGATCGCTCCAATCACTTCTTCTTCCGAAACGTGGAACATATCGTACACACGTCTTGTGGAGTATCTTGTAAAGCACGATCAATTTGACTTGCTGGAGAAGCATAGTCATTGAAGGCACGTTTGAATTGCATAGCGAACAGCTCACATTTATCACTTGCGGAATCAGCCGATAGTTCATCAAGATACATTGATGTTGGAAGCCCATCTTCATTTCGTTTAGTGTTTACGAATGACCAAAACTGTTTTGGGTTTGATCGGAGGTTCTGTTCAGTACGAGATTTATATTGAGCAAACAAGTAAGCGTTGTAGCTCCTGTACTCACTGCTTGATCGGTTGAAGTGCAGCTTTGACTGTTGTGACCGATGACTCCGGTAAAAACGGAGAGCAGCAGATCGACGGCGCTTTAGAAGACACAGTCGGCTATTCGACCAAGGCGGTTTACTAGGTGGTCGGCGTGGCGGAACGTGTTCCGCAACAGCTTGCATCACCGAATTAGTGAAAATGCAACAGCTTCGTTTACATCTTCAATAGAGTCAAGACGATCCCAATCCATTGAGCGTAAAGCAACATTCAGTGACTCAAAGTTTGCTTTTTTAAAGTCAAATCCTGTGTTGTCAGAAACCGTTTCGTAGACAACATGTAACGGACAAGATACAACTAATTCAATTGGCGGGTGATGAACATCAACCGTGGTAAGTGCTTCGACAGCTTCGTGTATTGAGTGATTTGGCAGAACGACATCATTGAGAATGACGAGATCGAGAGTACGCCCACCTGAGTTAACTATTGTATTAACTTGCGAGAGACCATGAAAGCAGAAACCATCTAATAGAGTGGAACTTGCCGGATTCAGGCGTGTACGTGTCAGATCAACGAAAACATTATCGTTCGCATCGGAAGTCCA
The DNA here is from genome assembly GCF_002204515.2 of Aedes aegypti. NCBI lineage: Eukaryota > Metazoa > Arthropoda > Insecta > Diptera > Culicidae > Aedes > Aedes aegypti. The sequence goes on along the minus strand of NC_035108.1, from coordinate 26,290,118 downwards.
ATGTACATAGGAGAGATTGTAGTCCCCGAACAGCATAGCCATATCATTTTCATGGAGGTGACTGTGGACAGCTCCAATTGACTCAATGTGGCGCTGGATGGTATCAATGTCGTTCTTCTTGTCGGGTGGCAAGTATATCACTCCAATACTAACATTGTTGCGGGGTAAGACGATTTTAACCCAGAGCTGTTCAAGCTGGTTACTAACAGGCGCAGAATCTACAGAGCAGCTTATGCGCGATGACACGGCTATTGAAACACCACCTCCCCTTCCTTTATCACTATTCAAAGCACTACGGTCCGTCCGGAATACTGAATAGTTGCTTCCAAACAGCTGCGATGAGAGGATACAATCATCTAACCAGGTCTCCGAAAGTACTATGACGTCATAATCCAATTCACTAATAGCAAGGAAGAACGAGTCGATTTTTGAACGTAAGCCACGAACGTTCTGATAATAGATGCGTAGACTGGAAGGCGGAGAAATGTCAGGAAGCAAACTATCAGTGATTTTGTTGTACTTGCCTGACAGCACAGGCTGGAAGACCCCTCCACCTCTCCCTACAACAGGATCAGGACGACTGATGAGCGCTGGCTAGAGGGACTCGACTGTTGAGGGGGGCGTTGGGGCTTCCATGGTGCTAGATGTTGTGCGTCCTGAATGAGAAAGAGTGCGATGCATGTTGGCCGAAAGATGATCATTGAGCAAAGATGATGATGATGGAGGAGATCGGGAGCTCGTCGGTAGTTCGTCCGAAAATGATGGGTTATCACCAAAGAAACGGCTAAACAAGACAGCATCAGTGCAGGGAATAGGGTCAACTTGAAGGTACTTGCCTGAACGTAAAGGTTGGAAGACCCCCTCGCCAGAACCTAACACAGGACCCTGTTGAGCGTAGGCTGGAAAAACTCGACTGTGTAGGAGGGCTTAGGAGCTTCCAAGAAGCTAGAAGTTGTGCGTCCCGGGTGATGTTGCGTAGCAGATTGTTTTGTTATCTCTTCTATCCGTCCAGATTCGTAGGTTCCGTGAGATCCATCGCTGACGAAAGGGTTACGATTTTCGCCACGTTTTTTGATCGGCTATCGTCGAACTGACGAAACCGAACAGTCTCCGGCCAAGTTTCTCCGGCCAAGTTTCACAAGACAAGGCCTTTTCTTTGAATCCAAAGGCAACACCTACTTTGAATGACACAAAGTTAAGTGTGCTGATGTCCTTTCCTCTTGGTTACTGGCATAAACCAGATTTGCTGGTATGTCTGAAATATAGCTTTTTGGGATCTTGTAATCAGAAGACACAGTGTGTTTGTTTGACAAATTGAGACATGAATTTGCGAAAAAATACGCGTTCCAGTGAGACTCGAACTCACGACTCCGTGTACGCTAGACCGGCGCTTTAACCAACTAAGCTACAGAACACCTTATGATTCTGCGGAATAGAAAGCCAAACTGAATCCGAGTACTAACTATAAGTACAGCAACTCCATCTCTTGGCATTCCACCTCTTCCAGGGGGCGATTTTTGTCCCGGAATAGGCGGGTTTGCTGTTTCCGCTTCAGTCTGTATCGTTCCAAGTTTTGCCGCGTACCTTGCTGCAGTATTGGAGCCCGCGCTGCATTCTTCTCCTCTAAAACCTCCTGGCACTCTTCGTCGAACCAATCGTTTCTTGAGCTCCGTTCCACATATCCGACAATGCTTTCGGCAGCGTCGTTAATGGCTGCTTTGACTGTCCTCCAGCAGTCCTCAAGGGGGGCCCTATCTAGCTCGCCCTCATCCGGCAACGCTGCCTCAAGATGCTGCACGTACGGATTGGCGACATCCGGTTGTTTCAGTCGCGCTAGATTGTACCGAGGCGGGCGTCGGTACCGTACATCGTTGATGACGGATTGTTTTGGGCGCAGTTTCACCATCACCAGGTAGTGGTTGGAGTCGATGTTAGCGCCACGATAGGTTCTGACGTCGGTTATATCGGATAAGTGCCTGCAGAGGTTATTTCCAGGTGTACCGATACGGGAGGCTGTGCTGGAAATAGGTGCTACGGATGGCCATATTCTTGGAGGCGGCAAAATCTATCAGTCGTTCTCGTTCGTCAGTCGGTGGGCGCTGAACTTTCCAATCGTCGGTCTGAACTCCTCCTCCTGGCCAACCTGAGCGTACAAATCTAATATGATGATCATGACGTCGTGGCTTGGGCAGCGGTCGTACTCGCGTTCGAGCTGCGCGTAGAATGCGTCCTTGTCATCATCAGTGCTTCCGGAGTGTGGGCTATACACGTCGATTATGCTGAAGTTAAAGAATCGGCCTTTGATTCTTAACTTGCACATTCGTTCATTGGTCGGCCACCACCCGATCACGCGCCTTTGTATATCACCCATCACTATGGAAGCTGTTCCCAGCTCGCGTGTGTTGCCGCAGCTCTGGTAGATGGTATGATTACCTCTAAACGTTCGCACCAATGCTCCTGTCCAGCACACCTCCTGCAGCGCTACGATGTCGAAACCGCGGGTCTTCAGTACATCGGAGAGTATGCGAGTACTTCCAATGAAGTTGAGAGGTTGACAGTTCCACTTACCGAGTTTCCAATCACTAGTCCATTTTCGTCGTTGTGGTCTTTGCCGATTGTTCCGGTCCGTATTCTCTCGTTGACGTTCCTGTGCTGATGTGTTTTTACGGTTGGCTTGCAGGTCCTGACACCAACCCCCTAGATTTCCGGAGGATCACTCCCCCTAAATGTTCGGAGGACCATAGTGCGCAGTTTAGCTTAGAGTCCTTCTCTGGCACTCGGACAATGTTCGCTCTGATATGGGGAACAGACGCTGTTGTGAGCCGCTCCTAACATGGAGCACAGACGTTCCAGGTTTGCAAAAGCAAAAGCAAACCCCCCTTCCCTGTCAGCATACGACCAAAGTTCCCACCGGGGGTTGGTTACCCGATCTTCCCCAAGGTTACTCGTACCCCGGCCAGTACCACGAGGAGGTAGGGATAGGAGTTGCTGGCAAGAGGCTAAGGACCGCACAAAGGGGTCTATTTTATTCCTGCAGGTACGCGGGTTACCAATGGTACTCCATGCCCAGCCATTTACCGTGCCATAATAATGCATATAAAAATTAACATGCTTTGTCTAAAAATATTGTCAAAAAGCAAAAACGATGTTCATGCAGTCCCATATTAAAAAAATAAATATATTTTCAAACCAAATATCACCTGCAAAACGTGAATTGTGTTCAATTTTATATTCTTGCTGATCAATAGAAGCGAAGTGAGTTATCTATGTGGAAGTGTTGAATCAATATGGCATGCAGAAATGTATTTGAAAACTATGAAAATTTGCATCGGGACCGCATGGGCGTAGCCAGAGGGGACAATGGCAATGTCTTCTATTAAGTGTTAAAAATCGATATTACCAATTGTTTCGTCCAGGGTTGACCAGGCCCTACGTTGTGTTTCTTTTTGGTCCCGGAGGGGCAGACGAGTAACGAACAAACGAGCTTCTTCTATGACGATGATAATTTATTGCCCACCACCGAGAGGCAGTGCTCCTGCTCGGTGGGGGATACTACTTGTAACGATCACAACTTACAACTAATATCAACAGTGAACGGTGCCTCTTATATATGTTAGAGGTAGTACGGATGATCGAAATGTTACAATGGTTTGATGCGCCGACAGCTAGCATCACGCAGCCCAAAGCAACAGCATGAAAGCAAACGGGCTGCTTGCTGCTAGCTGGGGCGAAAGGAGACAAATTAAATACGCACTGCTGCGCTGCTGCTGCAGCTGAGTGCGCCTATCATTCAATGGGAGAGTCGTTGCGGTGAGACCGAACATAAGGGCCCATGTCCATCGCCCTCTTAAAAGTCCATGTAACACATCAAAATTTGAAAAACAGGAACAAAATAAAATTACCCGATTTTGTCAAGTTTCCCATTATGCCTCTTCTACGGCTAGACGATCGATTCCGATTATATCGATATCGTCCGCAAAACCTAGGAGCATATGCGACCGGGTGACGATGGTACCGCTTCTTTGCACGCCCGCTCTCCTTATAGCTCCTTCGAGAGCAATGTTGAACAAAAGGTTCGAAAGCGCATCTTCTTGCTTCAATCTATCTAAGCTTACGAAGGAGGTTGAAGTCTTATCCGCAACCCGCACACTTGATATCGATCCATCCAACGTTGCACGAATCAGTCTAATCAGTTTCGCCGGAAAACCGTGTTCTATCATTATCTGTCATAACTCATTTCTCTTTACTGAATCGTACGCCGCCTTGAATTCAATGAGCGGATGGTGAGTCTGCAAGTTGTATTCCCGGAACTTATCAAGGATTTGTCGCAAGGTAAACATTTGATCCGTCGTTGATCAGCCCTCACGAAAACCAGCTTGGTATTCGCCGACGAAGGACTCCTCCAGCGGTCTCAATCTGTTGAACAGAACACGCGACATTATTTTGTACGCCGAATTGAGGTGCGTTATTCCTCGGTAATTGGCACACTTCAATCTGTGGCCCTTCTTATACAGAGGGCAGATGAGGCCCTCCAGCCAGCTAGCAGGCAATTCTTCTTCCTCCCATATCCTCAACAGAGTACGGTGCAGTATTTCGTACAGCTGCTCACTACCGTGCTTGAAAAGTTCGGCCGGGAGCTCGTCTTTTCCAGCAGCCTTACAGTTCTTCAACTCCTCAATCGCTCTTCTCACCTCATCTAGCGTCGGGGGCTCCACAGCTTGTCCATCGTTGCTGATAATTAATCTTTTCTCAGACGCGCTCGTGTTCTCTCCATTCAACAATTGCTCGAAGTGTTCTTTCCACCTGGCAGCCACCAAGATTTTGTCTGTCAGCAAGTTACCTTCGCGGTCATTGCACATGACGGGAGACAACGCAGTTTTTCTCCGTACGCCATTGACAGTTTCGTAAAATCTCCGTATATCATTTTTGTTCGATGCTATTTTGCGCTTCAGTAATGATGCATCATGTCTTTTCTTTCTGCGGTGAATTCGTTTCTCGGCTGCTCTAGCTTCCTTGTACCGCTCTCTATTCTGCTGGGTACCAGACACTAACATCCGGCTTCTGGCAACATTCTTCTCATCCGTCACATTCTGGCACTCCTCATCAAACCAACCGTTTCTGGGTCCTCTCTGAACAGTACCTATCACCTCTCGCGCTGCTGTGCTCATCGCACCGTGGATAGACTCCCACAGATTGTTCAGGTTGTCGCCTACGTTGTATCCCCTTATCCGCTCATCAAGCTTCCGGCGGTTCTCGTCTGCTACACCTTCTGTTGATAAGCGCTGGATATTAAAACGCAACGGTCGCTGTGTTCTTGTGTTCGCCACGGTAGACAACCGTGCACGAATTTTACTAACAACGAGATAGTGATCAGAGTCGATGTTTGGGCTTCTAAAGGTCCTCACATCGATGACATCCGAGAAATGCCGACCGTCCACCCAAACGTGGTCTATTTGGTTGCAGAGCTCGCCATTTGAGTGCATCCAGGTGTGCTTTCGGATGTCTTTGCGTGCAAAGTAGGTGCTGCTGATGGCCATCCCTCTAGCTGCAGCAAAAGTTATTAGCCTTAGGCCGTTGCCATTGGTGGCGGAGTGAAGGCTCTCCGTACCAATTCTATTATTATTATTATTATTATTATCTTTATTAACGAGATTTGCAGCCCGAGGCTGGCTCATCTCGGAAGTACCAATTCTATGAATATTTCGTAAAAGAGTGATTCCAAGCAACAGCACCAAAATTTGGTAATTTTTTTAATTCATTTTTTTCTATTGAGCTGAAACTTTGCACAGTTTTCCAGTTCCATCTAAATCGTCATTTTCCGATATCAAATCTTCAAGTTGAGTCACGACTAACTTTTCAAAAGGGTGTATGTGAAAATGGTTAAAAAATATTCAAAAAGCTGCACAGCAAAAACGGTTCGTTCGATTGTTAGACAACTAAAGAAACAAAGTTAGACAACTAAATAAAGATTCAAAAAAAAATACACACAGTAAAAAAAAATTTTTTTTGCATTAAAAAAAAAACACATAATTTTTGACACAAAAACTCAAATATCTCAAAACCCTATCGGAATACCAAAGTAATTTTTTGAGGGAAAACGGTCCATTATATTAGCTATCTACCATAAAAATTTGGTGATAGTAAGCCAATAAACAAAAAAGTTATGACATTTCAAACATGTCACAATTTTCACAATTAGTAGAAAAAAAAATATTTTTTTCGGTGTAAATTATTACGGGAACCGCAGTTTGTTGCTGATTTTATTGTTAAGGGCCTTGCGTGAATTAAACAAGTCGTTTTCATGTATTCATTAGTATTATGTATATTATATGTATAAATATTATGTATATGTATAAATATTATGTATATGTATAAATATTATATGTATATGTATATATGTATAAATTAAAATGAATTAACAGATTACACGAAAATAATTTTTTTTTACCAGGATATTTTTTTTTAGAGTATGATCGATGAGTTTCTAAATGTTATATATAAACTTTAAAAGTTTTGGATTTGGGTATGCGATATGAGATCATGAAAACATTTTATTAATACTTATTTATGTATTTATTGTTATTCAATTTTTTTACAATATCGAACACTTTTGCATCATTATCAGTACAGTTCGAGTATAGTTTTGCTTTAATTTTATTTTCTGGCAATGGAATGAAACAGTGAAATTTTTGGGTTCCTTGGATCGTTTTCACGTTATTATATTGCTCGCTGAGCTCTGATGCCGTTAATTCGTACTCTTCAGTAGTAGTAAAACAAAATGATAATTTTGTTAAATCTTCTTCTTTTCTGCGATTCGCCCAATCAAATAGTTCTTTTGCAGTTTTAATTGGATGCTCACGTTCTTTGGCTAAACTTGCTCTTGTGGCCATGCGCTTTATGGTTCCTCCAATAGCATCACAAGGACCTTTGCCATGTGACGTAGCAAAGAAATGCCATTCTGCATCACTTCCGTACTTTGATTTAAATTGACATAGGCTCGAAAAATTCTTACGGTTTTTGTACTGCGATGCTGCTCCATCAGACATGAAATATATCTTTCTGATTTCTTTATCCTTATCAACGCGTAAAAAGTTAATCATTTTGGCAATGAACAAATTTACAGATACTGAGTCGTGTCTTAAATCTTCGGAAATTACAATAAAACTAAAATGTTCAATTTGCGTACTTCCATTGAAATAAATAACGAATGGATGAATTGTAGCTTGTTGTACGTTCCAGTGATGGGACTGCACTTCATCTTGCAATACAAAGCTATAGTTTTCAGAAAAATCACAAATGACTAAAAATTCACCATCTTGTAATGTATTTTTCGTATTTTTTAAAAAGCGGGATTGCTCTGTTTTAATAAAGTCGTGAGGAATTAAACTTTCTAATTTCAAGCAAAAAAATGACACAAACTCATCTACAGGTTTTACAATAGTTTCTAGGTCACACCTATCCGTAGTCACCCATTGCTCAAATGATAACTGATCAATATAATTTTCTTCAAACTCAGCGAATAAAGTATTTTCCAATGATGAAGAATCTGGACAATCCGAACAAGATCGTAGATAGCAATTTGATGTTGTATTTTCACACAAAAGACTACCAGTTAACATTTTAATATCCTTTGATAAATTGATTCTTTTCAAACTATGTAAGATTAGGTTAATATTTTCGTGTGTTGTGCACACACAAACATTATGTGTTCCTGAATTGGATAGAAGCTTGCATTGCCTTGGACGGAGGCTTGCAAATGAGGAAAAACCTACCTTAATATTTTCGTTAATTTCCTCGAAGCGTGTATACGCTTCTTTCAAAGTAGTCATCATTAATCGTTTTTGGATTGCTTGACGCTTTCCATCTTTTTTTACAGATACATAATCTTTTTGGCCAGGCATAGCTCTACTTACTTCATCGTCTTCAAAATATTGAATTATTTTTTCTTTTGTCTCATCTGTTAATGAAGTACTCGACCTAGCATTTTTGGTTGTAAGACAGTTATTTTTGAATTGTTTTGCCTCTTTTGCTGTATTTCTATTGGTTTTGAACTCATCAATGGCGTCTTGAATAGACCACGAGCTTGGCAGCATCGACAAAATCAATAATTTTTCTTTTTTTGTCGTGGCTAGATTCGAGAACCTTTCCTTCATATTTAGGCTGACCATAAGCCAACCAGATAAAAACGGGACAAATAAAAAACAAAAACGGGACAATTTTAAAAGACATAGATTATACGATTGTGCTACTTTTCCCCGAATTCTAGTTCCCTGAATGGCCCGTTTCTCCGAAGCCATTTCCCCGAATGACCCGTTCCCCTGTAAAGCAATGCAGCTCAAAAAAGTGCAATAATAGTCTTTACCCAAGCAGGCGAAAAAAGCTAAGTAATAGCAAATTTTGATATGGACATACAAAAGTGATATAACCTTGAAAGATATGAGAAATAAAAGATCCGAAAATAATATCTAAAATTTATTCCTGGAACATTGTGAGTTGCTTTGATAGATGGATTATTGGGAAAGTTGTGTACCGCACTTCGAAGCTCGTCAAACAGTCAGTGGCTCCAAATATTTTTCATGCAAATGAATCCATACCCAAAGTCGTTCACGTGTAGATTTACGCGACAAATTACGGAGCTTTTCTATCTAAGCGTTAGCGTTAGCGTTAGCGTAGTTACGGTATACTTCGTAGATTGGATACTAGCAACATTCATGTTTCTTTTTAATAATCTCATCCTGACTACTTTCAAGAACAAGGCAGGGGAGTATACCTTGTTCAAATCATTAACAAGAAAACTAAAAGCATGAATATCGCTATTCCCGGCCACGTCCATCTTTACCGTAACTTGGGATAGGGGAAGGAAATGTTGATGTAGCACTTACTTAATGAGAGGCCACCGACTCAGCGACACCCTCATAAGTGCTACACAGATAAAAATATTTAAATTTCAATGTAGTGTAAACAGAAGAACATAGTAAAAGTAAACCAAATTTATCTATTGTTACAGCATCTCGTTTAATTTTTCACCAAAGATGCTTGAATGTTACATGATCGTGTTAATGTAAAGTGCATTCGATTGAAAAATAAGCGATTTGTCGTTGGCATTTCAGTTTATTTCGATGCTCCAAATATGTGCATGAAAATAAATTGAAATTTACAACATATTTTTAGCTATGTACGAAGTTGGAGGTTGGGGAAGGTATATTTTCAGGATTCGTCTAGAAAGCTGGCGATAGACCATAAATATTTGTTGTTTAAGCGTTTTCTAATTAATCTTTTGAATGCCGGCATTCAAAAGAGAAAACAATAGCTTATTTATAGTATAAATAGTATTTCGCGAATTGCTTGTCGATTGTGCAGTAATATTTTTGCTCAATAACCAGTAAAAAGCAAAACCGATCCCTCCAGGGTCATCGGATTGTATAAAATAACGATACGCGTAAAAAAAAAAAAAAATCTCCGGCGACGAAAACATGGTGCGTGAGCCAAATCTATCGGACGACGCAAAACCGAACTGTCCTGCTTGGGCTTCACGAAGCACTACCAATTACGGAGCTTTTCTATCCAAATGCAGTTAGCTGACTGCATAATTGCAACAATTAATCATAGTCAAATAATCTTGTTATAAGTGGCAGACATATTTTCACAAATCATTACAAACATGTTTTTTTGTAAAACAAGTGAAACAAACAGACTTGCAACCCTGCTGAAAGCACATGGTTTTGTTAAAACGTAAACAATTACGTTTGACGTTTCCGCACTTATGAACCCGCTCGCACTTATGAAGTGGGTGGTCCAGTAAGGTGGGAACTGCGCAATACTATTAGCATATCATATTAAGCTTTAATGGAGGCCTTCCTTAGCCGAGTGATTAGAGTCCGCGGCTACAAAGCAAAGCCAAGTCTGGGTTCCTTGACTTCCCTGAGTATAAAGTATCATCGTAGCTGCCACACGATATACAAATGCGAAAATGGCAACTTTGGTAAAGAAAATTCTCATTTAAGAACTGTGGAAGTGCTCATAAGAACACTAAGCTGAGAAGCAGGCTCTGTCCCAGTGAGGACGTTAATGCCAATAAGAAGAAGAATTTAGCTTTTATAAGATCTCACCAATATCAGCGAGCTATTCCTTAGATCTTCCAACATCAAATTTATCTATGGCTCAGAAGTTCCAGGAATAAAATTTTGATATTATTTTCAGATCTTTTATCTCTTATGTCAATCAAATCAATATTTCGATTTAATGGTCAGAACTTTGCTTCTGATTAGGTAGTGAGATATTGTTGAATTAGAAAGATCGATAAGCTACCAAAGAAGGAGATATTTGATCATTCTCGACTAAATACATATTGCCAAAAATACATATTGTTCACCACCTTGAAATGCAAAAGGTTATGACAATTATGAATGTTAGAACTTTTCGAAGAACTGAGCTATTCGAAGAAACGGGGTTTTCGGGGAACTAGCATTCTGAGAATAGGCGTTGGGAGAACGACATTCGGGAAACCGCCATTCGAGGGAAAGTAGCAGAACCATATTATGCAATCCCATGCTACATGCCTGTATGATTCAATAAAAATCACTTAGGAACCTTGAAGCTCATTCTTTGATTTCCGAGAAGCAGCGTTTTTCTAAGAATTTCCTAAATAAAAATCGTTACACTTTTCAATTTTTCAAATTCAAACGAAAATTTTTCTAATATTTCATTACTTAATTCAAATATCCAATTATTAAACAGTTAATCTAATCAATTGCGTATCAGAAGTAAACACATAGTTGTTCTTTTTCATTTTAGGTGTTATATAATAATTATCCAATGATGATCCGTATTGTGGAAATCTACCAAAATTTGGCATAAATATGAGTAAAGAAACGCAAAAAGTTAAGCAGAAGCATGTACGGATCAAGTTTAACTCTGTTTGATAAACTTTATAATTGCTTGGAAAATACATGAGTAAGACAGTAAACTCTGAAATATTTCTAAAAGCTGTTTGTTATGTTGTTATTGTTATTTTTTATGTACTGGTGCTGAAAATTATGTGCCAATTCTCCATTTCCTTAAATACGGGACAATTCGAGCATTTTCCATAAAACGACGGGACAGTCCGTCGAGGTGATAAAAACGGTACTGTCCCGTTAAATACGGTACGTATGGTCAGCCTATTCATATTCATAATTACCTCATCGTAGTCTGTATTTTCCACATTCTCAGGTCCTAATTTGAAGAGGTTTCTTCGTACAGCTTCGTTGATTTCACGGTATTTTTTCTCGGGATAATTGACGTAACCCATCTTCGTCCATTTAATCGGAGTCACTTTTATTCCAGCTATCCCTTCGTTGAAGCGTTCGATGTTGACCTTCTGGATGCACTCATCTTCTGGTTGATTTGTTGAAACAAATGTCGCTGATGGTACCGTGGCAAGACTAACTGCACTTGGTACTTCTGGTAACTCCTCAGTTGTTGTCGGTGCATCTAGTTATTCCTCAGTTGTTGTTGTTTTCGAACTTCCTGCAACCTGATCCACCGATGATGTACAGATTGCCCGTTTGTCAACGTTTAAACGGCAGGACGTACAAATGCGTAAATTTGTATTCAATGTAGACATTGGAGCATAACCAGCCGCTTTCAGTTTATCTATGGTGCTTTCGGTGAGATTTCGTAGCTCTTTCGAACACTTTTTTTCTGCAAACGGCCTGCAACAGTTGAGAAAGCGACTACTCATGTTGCTCGTTAGATTTTAATAAACAAAATCACTTTTAAGTTTTTACTGACTAGTTTGGTGTCGTTTGCTTGACTGAAGAAAAATTTTACAATTAAATCTTTTATGGTTTATGGTAGTATATTTTTAGCTTTTTCGTGAGTATGTTCATGGTATGTACCTATCATGTTTTTGATGTTGTTGAAGTTACTCGCTTTCTCCCAAATATGATTAACAAAGTCTATTCTCTACCAAGGCGGGTCTATACCCAGGTGTAATCAGATTTTAACTTTGTGGAGAAAACCAGCGCCGAGAAAACCGACCTGCTTTACGTATACTAGATTACCTGGGTATAGACCCGCCTTGTTCTCTACGAGGTAAACTTTTTGCAGGTAAACTAGTCGTATACCTGTATAGAAAACTTTTTTTGTAGCTTTTGTCTTCAATATTAGATTTCTTATAGGTTTCTTTTATCAAAAGGTTTCAACACTATTGAGAGAATTTTTCTTCAGTTACGTACAATGAAAAATATGACACTATCAAGACTTTAGATCACAACACTGGATCGCGTCTAACTTTCTAATAGATGCTATAATAGTTATGAATAATTAAATAAAATATCATGAAAACAACTTGTTAACCTCATGTGGTCCCCTTAACAAAAAATTCAGCAAAAAACTGCGGTCCTAAAAAAAAATTAACAATGAAAAAAAAAATTTTTTTCACTAAGTGTCAATTTTGTGAAATATTTGAAATGTCATAACTTTTTTGTTTATTGGCTTACCATCACCAAATTTTTATGGTAGATAGCTAATATAATGGACCGTTTTCCCTCAAAAAATTACGTTGGTATTCCGATAGGGTTTTGAGATATTTGAGTTTTTGTGTCAAAAATTATGTTTTTTAATGCAAAAAAAATTTTTTTTTACTGAGTGTATATTTTTTGGAATCTTTATTTAGTTGTCTAACTTTGTTTCTTTAGTTGTCTAACAATCGAACGAACCGTTTTTGCTGTGCAGCTTTTTGAATATTTTTGAACCATTTTCACATACACCCTTTTGAAAAGTTAGTCGTGACTCAACTTGAAGAAATGATATCGGAAAATGACGATTTGGATGGAACTGAAAAACTGTGCAAAGTTTCAGATATTTTTGAAATGGTCGATCAGAATCGACTTGCATGCCTCCGTGGAATCCCTCAAAAACTTCTACTTCTTCTTAGAAGATTTCGAAAATCATTTCAGATCGGACACTCAGAATCTTACAGTGGATCGTTTTTTTTAACAAGCTACTCATGAAACTATGTTTGTTAAAGTTTGTATTTGATGAATTTTTAAGATGCCCAAGAACTTCTTTCAATACATTCCTTTAGATCTACCAGAGTAAATAGTATTTTTTTTAGAAACTATCAAACATGATGATTACTCAAACAGGGTTTATTCAATTATATATTGCCAAAGTTTAAGATCGTCCAAGAAGTTATGTTAAGTTTTGAGTCCTGCAACTGGTAAAAGTATCCAAGAAATCTTAGAAATAAGAATATGCTTTCAGGACTACTACTGTGCCATATGGCCCTGAAATATTTACTAATAAAGTTTATACTAACGTACATAATAAAGTATATGTAAAATTCTAGAATAATCCTCGAGGGCCGTTACACTGCAAACTTGATAGATTACCAAGTAACCGCCAGCCCGCTAATTTGCCTTTTTGGCCTTATCACTAGGACTGTTATAAAGGCGCAAACGACTTAAAAAGTTAAAGCGTCTCAAATATAGACAACTACTACTAGAGTAAGGTGGGGCAAAAGTTCGACCTTAGTGGTATAATCAAAGTTCCCAGGAAAACAATAGCAGTTAAAACAAAACAAATACCATACAGTGAACCGTCAACATATTGGCTATAATTTTGCTGAACAAACTTGTGTCAAAATATTACCCCATTTTTATTTATAACAGTTTCAAAATTAATTGTCTTATTCGAACTTTTGCCCCACCGGTGGGGCAAGAGTTCGAATCTAGTGTGGGGCAAAAGTTCGCTGGCTAAAACACAAAATATCGATCCTTTTATGATAGGCAGTGCCGTAGCGTGCTATTGGCCAGGTTGGCACCCGCCAAGGGCGCCAGCCTTTAGGGGGCGCCAAAATGTGTGACTTTGGATAATTTTAGAAGAAACATTAGCGATACTTTGCATAATTTTAGAAGAGACATATTTAATAAGGGCGTCTCTCAAAGAGACAGGTAAAAACCCCTAAACATAACCCCTAAGCAAATTGTGGGACCTAGATAGTCATAGCGAAAAACGCGAAGTTATAATGAGGGTTGTTAGTTCAAACCCTTGGTGCTTCTGGGCAAAGAGTATATTCGTGCTTGCCACACGATATCAAATCCAAACGCAAAAAATGATCAATTGGCAAGTAAAGCTTTCAGTAAAAACTGTGGAAGTGCTCATAAGTTTATCACTTAGTTTAGTGTTATTGAAACATGACGTAAAGATGTTTTAGCAAGTAGAAACAAAACTAGTCTCTGCTAAAATATTCCAGTGCAGACTTTTTCTACATCCCTCGTTGTACCTCTATTGGTTGCTCATTCCAATAAAGCATTCCTCTTACACAGAACGAATCACACTCACCATTTATCGGAAAAGCAGGCTCTGTCCCAGTAAAGACGTAACACCAGAAAAAAGTAAGAGGTTGTTTCCGAGATACGACCGCCAAGTTGACGTTGGATAACGTTAGCTTCTTCTATTTCCTGATTTAGGACCGTCACGAACTTATGAAAGATTTACCTAGAAATCTAAAAATCTAATCAATTTTCAAACTATTTGTTGCATGTCAATTCTGATCTATAATGGATATTGAGTGTTATTATTTGGTTGGTTCGGTTAACACTTCAACACCGATAGAACCGGTCGATGGAAGAAGAAGCATGGGCGGTAACTTTTGCTCTCCAAATAAACAGAGAAAGAGTTTTGGGTGATCTGTTTGTAGTATGAAAATGATGTCCGTAATAGGGAATGCATCACCAAACTCGCAACTAATCAATGATCATGACTGCGATAATTGACAAGAAAATTATGAATGAAATGGATCACTTGGGAAATGCGACTGTTTCTTATGAAAAATCCCAGAGATAATCATATTCTTTAGTCCTTACATTTAATAGATGGAAATAATATCCTTAGGGGCCATCCATTTATTACATAAAGGTTCATGGGGGGAGGGGGTTTCAGATTTCTCACGCGCCATACAATTTATATTTTAATTTATTTTTATTTCTATACAAAAATCAAAGGGGGCTGTGTACAAGACCCGATTGCATGACGTTAACTACGCTGCATCCTCGGAAACAGCCTCAAATTGCCGTATTGTCAATTACTCGTAATTAATCAATTATTGTATGATGGAATGAGATGAATTAAGAGATTATAGCAAGTATGTGGTAAACACATTAGGGAATATTACACAAATAACTCTTTAAAACACATTTGTTGACTCTGAAAAGGGCCCATTGAATTGTTGAATTTGCGTAACACGGACACATTTTGACGGCGCACTGGTTTCAATCCTCCTCGCCTGATGAGATTTGCGGTGCGGATGACGATGTGCGCTTCAACAAGCGGCTTTCGTCGATTTTATTCAGCCATCTCGAACAAATTAGGGAATATTACACAATCAATTCTTTAAAACACATTTGTTGGCTTTGAAAAGGGCCCATTGAATTGTTGAATTTGCGTAACCCGGACACATTTTGGCGGCTTTGGTCGATTTTCTTCAGCCATCTCGAACAAATTAAAGAATATTACACAATCAACTCTTTAAAACACATTTGTTCGCTCTGAAAAGTGCCGATTGAATTGTTGAATTTGCGTAACACAGACACACTTTGACGGCGCACTGGTTGCAATCCTCCTCGCCCGAAGAGATTTGCGGTGCGGATGACGATGTGCGCTTCAACAAGCGGCTTTGGTCGATTTTCTTCAGCCATCTCGTACAAATTAGGGAATATTACACGGACGGTGACGGCTGGGCCGCTCGATCTAATGAACCAGAATGACCACGCTAGCCTCCCGCATGGCAATGACAGCGGAGCACTGGCTGGTAGCGACGATTTCTGGCCGAAAACGATTATGCTGGCTGGTGCACTCAAATGAGCGGCTTCAGTTGCTGCGGCTCCGAAATGCGTGGTTCTTCGGTTCTAATGCGTGTTGTATTCGCGTCCTATTGAAAACTGAACTGAGGACGCGAATGACTCTCGAAATTTGCTTGCCGACCGTGTTCACAGTCTGACGGCAAAAAGAAGAATGAGGGAAGAAGCAGGGTGCGGTGCGCTTTTATAGTGGGAAGCGGAACCGAAAAATGTGCTTGAACGTGATTGGTTAGATAAGAAAGGGGTCAACGTTTTACGATATTTCAATAGTTTGTTGCTAATAATCAATAGTGTCCTCCATTTGAATCGACACGTAGATAAATTTCCAATCGATTCATGGATAAATATTGAAAATCTATCGATTAATGACTGAGTTATTAGCGGTCAAAACCTGACCATTTTTCGTTACATGCTCAATTTTTCGTTTTTCTGAATTGTACCCCCATATGTTGCCGTAAGACGTTATCCAACGTCAAAAATAAGGTGAAAAATGAGAATTTGAAAAAATGCTACTCAATTAATTTTAATAAAATATTTTTGAAGCAATTTATGAAATGCATAAAAAAATACAAAATAGGTAATTTAAAACTCCTGTAACAAATCCCAGACTTAGCAATATAAATTAAATATTTTACAACTCTAGCATTAATTTGAAAATATCAACTCAAAAATTCAAAGTTGCAATCTTTCGAAGGAAGCCACGAACAACAGTGATATTCTAATTTAAGTATTTTGTTCACTAACAGAAAGCCTTAAATTAAAAAGTTTGGTCAGTCAATCTACTATATCTTCAGTTAAGTGCCTTTAAACAGTAGTTGGGGTAGATTTCGACCATAATTGGATTCCGAGCTGATTCAGATTGAAGCACTAGGATTCCACATAATTATTACCCATATTCTAACACAAACCAGAACATAATGTCCATTACAAAATCTTGGTTTAGATTTCCACATAGTTATATGTGGGATTTTGGCAGAATACCATGCGAGTTTTTGACAAGCTTTTAAAAAGGATACCTTGTCAGTTTTGGAGGGTGTCCTCACACTCTGGATCGAATGGCAGCTTATTCAAGAATTAGATCGAATATTCAGTACAACTCTCACAACATTCCAAACCAGGTTATTAGAAAATTATTTGACATTGAAATGAGAACAGAAATGAAAAGCCATAATACAAAGTTTTTCTCGTAACATAAGCAATGTTTTCAACATTTCAAAAGAATGTTTTCACTCACTGATATGAGTTTGATTAAAGTTAAAATTTCAAGAAAGCATAAAGGAAATAATGATAACACTTATCAATTAATTCCATGTTGTAATTTTTTATAGAGATTCAAGGGGGTATCTTACCAAAATTTATTTTTTAGTGGGCGTTTTATCCCTCTGAGAATGTTCTTAAAATTTTCTGCAGTTGTATTGATAGAATTCAATTAAAAAAAAGTTAGAAGAAGTTAAGCAAAAATATATGGATCAGCCATTATCTACAAGCATTTCTTTGGGAATATACACTATACTAATATTTCAATAGATCCCAGTGATTTCTGCAGATTCATGTCTAGCCATATAACAGGAAATGTATTAGACTATTTCATAACTTCCGGGCTATCGGACAGTCCTCCCAAGAATAAAATTTGGTATATATGGTCATACTTATCCAATTATTCAAAGTTTTATTAAACAGTATTATCATGAGGATATTGATGAACCATTTTTACAGAAGTCGCGCTAGAATTTTGAGTGTTATAGGTAAAATAGCATTATTTAGCAATATAATAATAGCATTTTTTTTCTTAAAATATTGAAAAAAAAATCTTGAGCTTCAAACAAGGGGCGCTAAAATGTCGGTTCGCCAAAAGCGCCATAAGACCACGCTACGGCTCTGATGATAGGCATACTTTACACCAGCCGTAAACTTAAGTTTGACGAAAAATACACACTAAATTTTCATCAAAAAATTGCCCAAAACCGGGTTAATTGTAATATACTCAAAAATAGCAGTTTTTCACAAAACTATGTGGAAATGAAAAATTTTGTTGACAATTTTCACACGATCAGACAAATTTAACTGAATTTGAAGATAATATGTGGATTTTAGGCAATTTGCAATTTTTTCCGTGATTTTATACATGGGTCGAACTTTTGCCCCGTTGATTCGAACTTTTGCCCCACTATGGGCCAAAAATTGTTTTCAAGCATCTATGCAAAAACTAATACACCTCAAAGCAACCTTATGATAGGCCTAGAAACGCCCTTACATAAAATATTGAAAAAGATTTTATCTTCAATTGGTTCCATGCAACGAAAGTTTGACCAAAAATTACAATACTAACGTCGAAAAACAACAAATAGCCATAACTTTTCCAAATCTCAATCGATTTTCATGATATTTGGATTGGAAGTCTCTTACTTGAATAGCATTCGAACCACCATGACATTAATAAGATTTGTTTTGAATTGAGCTGGAAATCTTAAAAAGAAACTCTTACCCCACTCGAACTTTTGCCACACTTTACTCTACTAGGACTATTATACGACTAATAATAGGCAAGCCATTTGTGTAATAGCGCTATATTAGCAAACAGGGCGAATAAAAGTGCTATTTGGTTACTTTGTTATGTTTATTTGAATTTGCTTGAGTACTAACTTTATTTCTTAATTTTAGCTTAGCTTAGCTTAGCTTAGACTAACTACACATATCAATGGTTGCTATTCCGTGATTGACCGAAGTCAGTGAAAATGCACAAAGAATCAACTAGAAGTTCAGCTGGGATTGGCCATAATCTTCTTCAGTGTGCATAATTCAGTGCCTCTATTTATACAAGGTCAATAACGGCCACGTCCTTGCAGTCAGGTGGGATTGAGGGAAGGAATGTTAGTGTGTAACCTTTGCTATTTGGAGACCGTGTTTGCCTCTGCATCTCCACAAAGGTTACTGGGAGGAATGTTTGTTAATGGGGAGGATCGTTGGGTCAAAGGATTCACTTTGATAAGCGATTAGACCATGATAAACAATGATTTGTGAGATATATACATGCTTATACGTAAATATAATTGTTCATATAATTTCTATGTAGAGGAAAATTATGCCGACACTTGAGGTGACGAATCACTCAAAGTCTGTTGAACAAATACCCAAATGTAACATTCCTACAGCTGTCAGTACGAAAGCATGTGTTATTATATTTTACTCATTTGAAAAGAAACAAAAGACTCAATTGGTTGGGACATCATAGAACACTCTTATTCTTATGCCGACACTTACAGTGGCGAACCATTCAAAGTTTGTTGAATAAAGTGAACCTTTCACAAGTCTACACTTGTAGTGTCGAACCATTCAAAGTTTTTTTAATTACAAAAATAAAGGTATATATAAGGGGAGCTCTGAAAAAAAAAAATGTTAAACATAAATAAATCATGAATCAGAGTTTGTGTCGACACTCACAGTGACGAACCATCCATAGTTTGTTGAAACATCATATTTACATCCCACCATTGTAACGATTAAATGTGCAGTCATACATATTTTATAGATTAGAAATAGTAGCATGAAACGAGCTCACCAATTGATCCGTTATCCTTGACTGAGCAGCCACAATCCACTTTCAGCTTCACTCGTTTGCTCGGCTAGCACTCAGAAAAAAAAAATAAAAAAAAAATAGGCGCGCGACCCGAAAAAAAAAACACGGACGACAGCTCGGGCTTTCTTGACGCACTGCCCAGGAGCAAGCGTCAAGGTCGTCGAAAGATCAAAAAGAACGAACCGATCGCGGCACTTTTTAACTTACTCCAACCGAACTCCCCGATCACGCCACTTTTTCACTTACTAGACCGACGCGCGACATGTTTGATCCTGCCCTCGTCACTCGCTCCGGCAAAAGCAAGCGTCAAGGTCGAAAGATCAAACAGAACTCACTAACTTTATTTCTTAATTTTCGAGAAAAAGCCCATACTTATAAAACTTATATTCAAAGGAGGTTTTGGATAACCGTAAACAATGTTGTACTCAATACCTGGAATGACATTTTTTATTGAGCCTCTTTGGGTGTAAATTTTTGTTTGACACTAAAAGTGTCGACCCACTGTAGGTTCACGTTTTCATTAGGATCTGATATATGATGTTTTGAATTCAAGTTGCATGAATAGCTGCATTCTCCAAGGTAAATCCATATCAGATCAGAGCTTCTAAACAATCTCTGCTAACCAAAACTCCTTACTGTGACAACTATCGAGATGCAGTGGTGGTCTCGGTGTCCAGTAACAATAAATTTCCGATAACCGCAAGGACGTGGTCAGTGCCTTATTTTCTTCAGAATGTTTGGATACCTTGGAAGTATTTATTGAAGATGATTTCCATTATTATGGCCAACTACAAATTGTACGGTCATCATTGCTCATTCAGATATAAAAAATAAATGTAATTTACATATTTATTGTTTTATTAACACTTTCTACAAATTGTATGAACAAAATTCTCTTACATAATATTATGTTTCATTTCATTTCATCAAAATAATCGTTGAAAATCGGAGGATTGTAGGGTTTCGACTCGAAACTTTCGAGTAATAATGGTTGTCACATCAATACCGTAATCCGGGGTAACATTGATCAGCGGGATAACATTGGTCTCAATGACCCTCCTCATAAAAAGTTCAAACCAACATTCATCGATGAAATATTTTCAATGCATGAATGGTGATTCTCTTACTTCTATTCATGAACTTATAAACAATCAGGTTTTTGCGAAAATTGAGTTGTGTTTTTGCGTAAAATTTTCATTTTTTGTAAATAGTAATATTCATGGATGACCCGATCAAAGAATCACGTCTCACATGAGTTCTAAAAACGATATGGGCAAACGAGATGCGGTTGATACTTAAAATGACTTCGCTGAAAATGATTCCGTTGTCAACATTTTCATAAATCTGTTCAGTTTAGCATAGTTCACAAATTACTAAAAAGAATGCAGAATTTTCTTAGGAAATTACCTACTTTTAGGAGTATTCCACAATTCAAAATGTTTTTAACTTTAAAATAATTCAAAAAGTAAATGACTTCCTAGATTTGGCCTTCATTTTCGGCTTTAGGGACCATTATTTTAGTAAGTAATAACATTAATATTACCGATCGTTGTTTTCATGGGTGATCAATGTTACCTCATATCAGCTGAATAAAAAATCACTTAAACATTTTTAAAAACATATTATATTTTTTTTTTCAAATTTTAAGCTTCACCATTTTTTAAATATATTCAAATTTTTCAGGAATCAAAATGCAGTATGTAGTCACGAGCGATGGGTGCCAGTACTGGTTTTAAAAATATAAAGCATGCAACATTTTCATTTTCAAATTATTTTATTAAGAAGTATCTAAAAACTGATCAATGTTACTCCAGATTACACTAATCCTTATTTTTCTATTTATGATTTAACAAGACCAGCACCGTGCCTTTTACAATAATATTTAAAAAACGCCTTTCAATTGTGCTCTTCAAGGTAACACCTAGCTATAATCAATCGTATTCGGGACTGCTGAGCATTTCACATTCCACCTTCACAGAAAAGAATCACGCTTTGTTTCACGCTCCCGCACAACAACGTCGTCGATTGATTTAATTCCGAACACTCCGAAGTCGATCCTTATCCAGACAAGACCTTATCCACTCCATGACACATTCAACAGGTCCCCTTGACTGGATTCGTTCCGGGTCGGTGGCATCATCGATGTGTGTGTGCGTTGGTTGGTTTGTGGTGTGGTTGGGGTTGATTGAAATTGTTACGTTCGGAGACGGTTGTTGGGGGCGGTGGATGAGGTCAGTGACGGCTGACTTCAGAGGTATCATGTTCAAGTAGATTGATTTTATTTTTCTTAAAGTGGTTACATTGTGAGAACAGAAGTGCACTAGAAATGGGAATGGAAGAAAATTAAATGGAAGCTGCGATGCCAACCGAGACTAATTTTATTTCCATTTATTGGAATAGCCTGTAGGACGTAGGTATAGCATGGAACGTACAACGGTAGTGATGAACTTTAGAACTTAAACTTCATTCCAAAAACGTTGGTTTTTAAACTATCATGCTTTCTTTTAAGGGTGAAATGGATCAAAAGTTCAAAAAAACAAATTAATAGTGATTAACACAGTCTCTAGTTTTCTAGTAAGATTCAATGGTTAAAACATGAAAACAAAAACTAATAAAAATGTTTTTTTTTTGTGTTATTTAAAACATAAGGTTTGTTGATGTATTTTTCATGACTAAAGAATTTGTATTTGTATTTGTTCAGAGAATATTCCTACGCATAACTCAAATAGTCATAGAACCAAATAGCAATTGAAACCAAAGTTTGTATTTTTGTTGATGGTGGCACTGGTTAATGAACAAAGTATCAACTCCAATGTTATTTTTCGTTATGAAAGATATTAATTCATAGAAATGTTTAATATACCAAATAACAAAAACGTTTCGAATATGAAATGAGAAAATAATCTGTAGGATATTTAATTTCAATGAATTTTGATTTGAACCCCAAAAAAGGTAGTCAAAATTTGTCTCATGGAAAGGACTTAGTTATTAACAACACAATTGCTGGCGTGTTCATTTTTACTTCTGACGAAGGTTAGCATCTTTATAGGCAGAATTTTCAGATCTTTAGAGCGTTAAGTCGAGCTGTCACAAAGGTAACTCAAACCTTGCTTCCAATGAGACATGACAGACTACCCAAAGGCATTATGGTATGGTTTGAAATATATAGAATCTAATGCTCGAAATGGTTCTAGTGATGGATAAGGCACAACACATGCATCAGAGTGGTTGGTCTATCTATTGGTATAGATAAATACGAAAGAAAAAAACAATAGGCATGTGAAGACAACAGAGCTGTGCAAATGCCTGCAGAAAAGATGACAACCCGACTAATGAATTGTAACAGAATTCTAACAGATATTTTTACTGAATGAAATGGATTGCAAATTAAACAAGATAGTAATGAAATAAGCTATATTCAAAACTATCATAACTCATTGTGTATAGTAAAGAAAGTTTATGAATGGTTAATGTGAATGTCCATATCTAAAAGTAAGAATATGTGGAAGATGGTTTGAAGAGTACTTGAATGCGGTTTACCAATATGACGATTGGTAAACGTTACATATGCGTTACAATTAACAAATGACTGCGGCACAACGTAATCAAATATTCTCAGCTTCATTATAATGAAATCTCGCCTTCAGTATCATAACGGTGTAACTGCAGTGATCGATTTTTCTTTTGATTTTTTAGTGCTCATCATCATTCATCGTATTTTTTTTTAAATCGTTTGTTTTAAATACGCCTGTATGATACTTAATGCGAGCTATGTGTTATAAAACATTGTTTATACAAACTCTCTGTGAGGCAAAATGTTTCCATTTGAAATTAAACAGAATTTGCCATCTATAACAAATGCTGATATAAATGAGGGTCAATCATGTTTCAATTCACAGGTCAGGAACAGTTGCCTTAAAAGGCAATAGTTCGCATATCTGAAATATCTGCAGCGACAACATCTTTCCGGAATGTTATTATATTATATATAATTCTATTTTATAAATGTCATTCGATAACTATTTGTTTTTGTTTCAAAATATTTGTTTAGCATATTCAAAATCATGAGACATTTATTCCACATCACTTCAGAATTCTTGTGGAGATGCAAGATCATTGGCACGATATATCTCGCATACTCTGAGATAACGCCCTAAAAGCCATTGGTAACCACGTGTGTAGCTCGTTGTTTCTGAGCAAATGAAAGAATAAGCACCCAAACCAACATAACGGGCAGGTAGATAATGATCTTTTCTTCCCTATAGCGTTTATCAATAACATGAAAATACATTCAAATGCTCAGAAACAACGAGCTACACACATGGTTACCAATGGCTTTTAGGGCGAGATCAGAAATTATGCGAGATATTTTTGTGCAGAGGGATCTGCTTTGGAGAATTAATAAAACGAATCCAATCATTTGACTGCAGCTTGCTTTCCCCAAAGCTGAAAGCTGAATGTATACGAGCGGTTCCACGCCGTTTCGCAAACCCGATTATTTTTGTATGTTTTGAATCGCCTGAAAATTTGCATACAGATTCTTTATGACCAAAAATGCCATTATGCACTTTCAGATCGCCATTTTGAACCTCGCCTTACTTTTGAGAAGGGCGTATCGGAAAATGCATGGCAAATCTTTAAAAACTGTAACTCGAAAACGGTTTGTCTGATCGATTTGAGATCTTCTACAAAGTTGTAGGTATTGCTTAGGACTATATGAAGAGAAATATGCACGGTAAAAAAAGTAACAGATTATTTTTTATTTCAAAAACAAAATCTTAAAATCGATTTTCTCTAGAAACGCAGTTTCGATTTTTTTTTATTTTTGGATATGTTTTAGGGGACAACTTATGTGATTTATTGCACAATGTTTCAAAATGGAAGAATTATGGACAAAAAAGTTATGATTTTTTTTAAAAATTACAGATTTTGGAAAAAATCGAAATAGAGTAAAACATTAATTTTTTATGTGATTATTTGAAAGTACAGAAAAATTGCAATCGAAAAGTACTTGAGTAAAATTTTTCTAGGTTGCATCAATTTCGAGATATACTCATACTTATATAAAATTTTCAAATAAAAAAAGAAAAATAGGCCCTTTTCAAGCATATTTCGTGTTTCTCCATTCCAGAAAAAAATATTTTGATTGAGCGAATCGTAGCTAAATCGTTTATCGTTTGATCAAAACATTTATGCTTAAGGTGAAGATGAATCGAAGCCAAAGTTCAAATTTTCATGAGCACGGATCGGGAGAACCAAACACCCGTTTGAGCTGAAAACCTAATCGATTGGTCACCACCAGCTAGTGACCAATCGATTAAGTTTTCAGCTTGAACGGATGTTTGATTCTCCAGATCCGTGCTCTTGAAAATTTGAGGTTTGGCTTCGATTCATCTTCTCCTTAAGTATTGAAAAAAGAGTGCACGGTAACAAATATAAATGATATTTTCAAATGAAAATTTGAAGCTAGTAGTTCTTAAAAACCGCAACATTGATGTTTTTAATTTTTGGATATATTTTGCAATTGTTGTAGGTATTGTTTAGGACTATTTCGAAAAAATATGCACGATAAAAAATAATGACAGATTTTTTTAATAAAAAAATTAAAATCGATTTTCTATGAAAATGCATCTGTGATTTTTATTATTTTTGGACATGTTTTAGGGGACAACTTATGTGATATATTGCACAATGTTTCATAATGGAAGAATTATGGACAAAAAAGTTATAATTTTATAAAATATTACAAATTTTGAAAAAAATCGAAATAAAGGAAAACAATTTTTTTATGTGTTTATTTGATAGTACAGAAAATGCATTGGAAGAGTACTTAAGAAAAAAATTTCTAGGTTGCATCAATTTCGAGATATACTCATACTTATATAAAATTTTCAAATAAAAAAAGTGGGGGGTCAATGTGGCGTAGTTGGCTACACGTTCGCTTTAAGCGGATGGTCATGGGTTTGATTCCCAACCCCCCAACAAAAAAAAACACAGCCCAGTCCCTCGAAGATGCGTCACGGAGGACGATGGAGGGACGTCCATCCTCTGGCTTCATCAGAGAGCAACTGCGGCAAACAGACCCTCTTCGCAGGCAGCAGCCTCAACACAGCACAATCGGCAAACCGGACCAACGCAATGAACAATGGATTCTGAATATGGATATGAACAACGACTCATTGTGGTAAGCGCATAACGCTCTTCACATCTTTGTGTGAGATGACGAATGAGGAACCATGCACTATAAATAGATTTAGGCTAGAGAACAAAACAAATGTATCTAGTCAGGGCTGGCATCTCCTCAGTGAAAACAGAAAAACACAAAGAGCGCGCTCTTTGTGTTGATCATGAATTTGAGTGCAGTGCGACAGCTACACATTCTCACTGGTTCTTACCTCTTTGACGCCTCTTTGTGTTTCTGCTCTCGCTGCAATGCATCCTTCGACACAAAGTGTTGATGGAAAATGGTGAACACACACTCTTTGTGTGGCTCATTGAGTACCTACCGAATGCTTCTATAGGAGCTTCTATTGGAATATATGGGAGAATTGTTGGAACGGGACCCACGAGTAGGTAACGGAAATCGATGTCCGATGTCATTTTGGAATCCAAGATGGCGACTTCCGGTTTGTGAAAATCACTTTAAACCCATGCAATATGGGTATTTTTGGAACGGGACCGACGAGTAGATGACGGAAATCGATGTCCGGTGTCGTTTTGGAATCCAAGATGGCGACTTCCGGTTTGTGAAAATCACTTAAAACCCATGCAATATGGGTATTTTTGGAACGGGACCGACGAGTAGATGACGGAAATCGATGTCCGGTGTCGTTTTGGAATCCAAGATGGCGACTTCCGGTTTGTGAAAATCACTTAAAACCCATGCAATATGGGTATTTTTGGAACGGGACCGACGAGTAGATGACGGAAATCGATGTCCGGTGTCGTTTTGGAATCCAAGATGGCGACTTCCGGTTTGTGAAAATCACTTAAAACCCATGCAATATGGGTATTTTTGGAACGGGACCGACGAGTAGATGACGGAAATCGATGTCCGGTGTCGTTTTGGAATCCAAGATGGCGACTTCCGGTTTGTGAAAATCACTTAAAACCCATGCAATATGGGTATTTTTGGAACGGGACCGACGAGTAGATGACGGAAATCGATGTCCGGTGTCGTTTTGGAATCCAAGATGGCGACTTCCGGTTTGTGAAAATCACTTAAAACCCATGCAATATGGGTATTTTTGGAACGGGACCGACGAGTAGATGACGGAAATCGATGTCCGGTGTCGTTTTGGAATCCAAGATGGCGACTTCCGGTTTGTGAAAATCACTTAAAACCCATGCAATATGGGTATTTTTGGAACGGGACCGACGAGTAGATGACGGAAATCGATGTCCGGTGTCGTTTTGGAATCCAAGATGGCGACTTCCGGTTTGTGAAAATCACTTAAAACCCATGCAATATGGGTATTTTTGGAACGGGGCCGACGAGTAGATCGGAAATCGATGTCTGGCACCAATTTGGAATCCAAGATGGCGACTTCCGGTTTGCAAAAATCCCTTCAAACCCATGCAATATGGGTATTTTTGGAACGGGGCCGACGACTGGATGACGGAAATCGATGTCTGACGCCATTTTGGAATCCAAGATGGCGACTTCCGGTTTGTGAAAATCACTTTAAACCCATGCAATATGGGTATTTTTGGAACGGGGCCGACGAGTAGATGACGGAAATCGATGTCCGGTGTCGTTTTGGAATCCAAGATGGCGACTTCCGGTTTGTGAAAATCACTTAAAACCCATGCAATATGGGTATTTTTGGGACGGGGGCGACGACTGGATGACGGAAATCGATGTCTGACGCCATTTTGGAATCCAAGATGGCGACTTCCGGTTTGTGAAAATCACTTTAAACCCATGCAATATGGGTATTTTTGGAACGGGACCGACGAGTAGATGCCGGAAATCGATGTCCGTTGTCGTTTTGGAATCCAAGATGGCGACTTCC
Organism: Aedes aegypti; assembly: GCF_002204515.2. Lineage (NCBI taxonomy): Eukaryota > Metazoa > Arthropoda > Insecta > Diptera > Culicidae > Aedes > Aedes aegypti. The sequence goes on along the minus strand of NC_035108.1, from coordinate 26,262,681 downwards.
GGTTTGTGAAAATCACTTTGAGCCCATGCAATATGGGTATTTTTGGAACGGGACCGACGAGTAGATGACGGAAATCGATGTCTGACGCCATTTTGGAATCCAAGATGGCGACTTCCGGTTTGTGAAAATCACTTTAAACCCATGCAATATGGGTATTTTTGGAACGGGACCGACGAGTAGATGCCGGAAATCGATGTCCGTTGTCGTTTTGGAATCCAAGATGGCGACTTCCGGTTTGTGAAAATCACTTTAAACCCATGCAATATGGGTATTTTTGGAACGGGGGCGACGAGTAGATGACGGAAATCGATGTCTGACGCCATTTTGGAATCCAAGATGGCGACTTCCGGTTTGTGAAAATCACTTTAAACCCATGCAATATGGGTATTTTTGGAACGGGACCGACGAGTAGATGCCGGAAATCGATGTCCGTTGTCGTTTTGGAATCCAAGATGGCGACTTCCGGTTTGTGAAAATCACTTTGAGCCCATGCAATATGGGTATTTTTGGAACGGGACCGACGAGTAGATGACGGAAATCGATGTCTGACGCCATTTTGGAATCCAAGATGGCGACTTCCGGTTTGTGAAAATCACTTTAAACCCATGCAATATGGGTATTTTTGGAACGGGACCGACGAGTAGATGCCGGAAATCGATGTCCGTTGTCGTTTTGGAATCCAAGATGGCGACTTCCGGTTTGTGAAAATCACTTTGAGCCCATGCAATATGGGTATTTTTGGAACGGGACCGACGAGTAGATGACGGAAATCGATGTCTGGCACCAATTTGGAATCCAAGATGGCGACTTCCGGTTTGCGAAAATTTCTTCAAACCCATGCAATATGGGTATTTTTGGAACGGGACTGACGAGTAGATGGCGGAAATCAATGTCTGCCACCATTTTGAAATCCGAGATGGCGAAATCCGGTTTAAAGTGATTTTCACAAGTCTTGGATTCCAAAATAGCGTCAGACATCGATTTCCGTCTTCTACTCATCGGCCCGTTCCAAAAATACCCATATTGAATGGGTTCAAAGTGATTTTCACAAACCGGAAGTCGCCATCTTGGATTCCAAAATGGCGTCAGACATCGATTTCCGTCATCTACTCGTCGGCCCCGTTCCAAAAATACCCATATTGCATGGGTTTGAAACGCTATTCACAAACCGGAAGTCGCCATCTTGAATTCCAAAACAACTACGGACATCGATATCCGACATCTATTCGTTGGTCTCGTTTTAAAAATACCCATGTTATAAGGTAAAAAGAGCCAAATTGTGTACACTTTGAGCATGTTTTGCTAACACACTCCGTCAGCATTACTCTTTGCGTAATCGCTTACACTCTCTTTCCGACTGCGTGCCCTCATTGTGTTCGTGTTTTTACACTTTGCGCGCGTCTGTCTCCTCTTTGTGCAGTGGTTAAATTCTGCTCTTTGCGCGCATTGTGCGAGTTGATTCCAGCCCTGTATCTAGTTATAGGAAATTGGCCCAGTGGTGCCCAAGTGGACAAAGCGGCCGACCAAATAAAGTTGAAGGAAAAAAAAAATAAAAAAAGTAAAATAGGCCCTTTTCAAACATGTTTCGTGTTTCTTCATTCCGGAAAATTTTATTTTGATTTCAACAACACAAACCAAGTCAAGTCAAGTACACAACACTGAAGACGGCTTTACAGTTGAGGTTGAAATACGCGTATCTGTCGAAGGATACAATAGTAGAATTAAAAGGAACAGTACTACTCATCTTTTTGTATATTTACTGGCATTCTACTAAACAGGCTCCACAAGGGTTTTTATCACTTTTGCCTGTGTTAGTAGGTATGATGAACAAACACGTTTTTCCCATACCCATACATTTGGACATGGTAAATGAATAAAAGAAAAACGATGCTTTTTTTTAAACGTACTTCATGGGTACAAAAATAATACGCTATGTTGTCAAGTTTTATCACTGTAGCAATCATCATTGAAAAAAATGCGGTACAAAAACTTCGTGGTGTGAAGCACCTATGTAGTATATAAGGTAAGTCTGAAACCGTGAGAGCATTTGTGTTGTATCAACAGTGATTGTTCAGTGATTGTAGGTGACGTTTATTTGCCTGTGAAATGGACGTGCTACGAAAGAAGATACAGCATTATATTGTGAATTAAGGAGGCGTTTGACAGAGGTATTTATTTTTGTTGTGCGTGAAGCTGTACAAATATCATTTTTTCGCAATGAGTTATATCAGTTCAAGATGTATTAAACTGTTCAAACAAAGTTGTTCTAAACATTGTCGAAATCTTACGGAAGATAATTCAGAAATTGGTTTTGTTGGGATTTGCTGAACAGAATAAATTAAATAGTAAGCCTCAAATTTTTCATATTAAAAAATATATAGTTATTTTTCTGTACTCAAAAAAACGCACCAAAAATATCGTTTTACATAAATTTGTTTTATTTATTTTTTTAAATAATTTATTTTTTATCCAAAAATTTTCCGTTTTAAGGCATTGTGCAAGAAATTACAAACAATATGCTGCAAAACATATCCAAAAATTAAAAACATGCGGTTTTTAAGAACAATGAACTTCAAATTTTCATTTGAAAATTTCGTTTATTTTTTTTAACCGTGCATACTTTTTTAAATACTTTAGCATAAATGTTTTGATCAAACAATAATCAATTCAGCTACGATTCACTCAATTAAAATAAAATATTTCTGGAATAGAGAAACACGAAATATGTTTGAAAAGGGCCTATTTTACTCTTTTTATTTGAAAATTTTATATAAATATGAGTATATCTCGAAATTGATGCAACCTAGGAAAAAATTACTCAAGTACTTTTCGATTGCAATTTTTCTGTTCTTTCAAATAATCACATAAAAAATTAATGTTTTACTCAATTTCGATTTTTTTTCAAAATCTGTAATTTTTTAAAAAATCATAACTTTTTTGTCCATAATTCTTCCATTTTGAAACATTGTGCAATAAATCACATAAGTTGTCCCCTAAAACATATCCAAAAATAAAAAAAAATCAAAACTGCGTTTCTGGAGAAAATCGATTTTAAAATTTTGTTTTTGAAATAAAAAATTATCAGTAACTTTTTTTTACCGTGTATATTTTTCTCCATATAGTCCTAAGCAATACCTACAAATTTATAGAAGATCTCAAATCAATCGGACAAACCGTTTTCGAGTTACGGGCCGGATTTACAAATGTGGGGGCCCTGAGCCATTATCTTGTGGAGGCCCTTTTCACAGAAAAACATCTTGATACTTTAGAGTAGATTAGATATTTTTAATTTTTTTGTAAGGTTTTCATTGTCAGAAGTCATGTTCATATGTTAACAGGATAAATCCAATGTTTTTAGTGCTTATTCGACAACAATAAAATTTATTTGATGATTCTTTTCTTTGCAAGTCCCTAAAATTCTCTATTTTTAATAGAAGGTCTCTAAGGTCTCTAGTTTGATCAAAATGGTATCTGAAGTCTCTTTTTTCTTTATTCTGGTTACAGTAAATCCTGATGCAAAACTCTACAGACTCCAGAAAAAAATTGAAGACTGACGTGTCAAATCAGCAGCTTCTTCAAGAATTTTATCTCACATGTCTCGAGGAAAAACTTCAATATACTTCCAGGGACTCCGACAGGGATCTCTCTAGAAATTCTTTTAGGGATTCCTTTACCAACTCTCCCAGATATTCTTCCAGTGATTTTTCAAAGGATGATTAGAGAATTTTTTTCAGGATTTTCTCCAGAAAATCCTTGAGCACTCCAAAGATATTACCTCCAAAACTTTTTTCAGGGAATCTATACTAGGAGTTCCTCCAGAAAGTTTTTCACTAATCCTTCAACCGAATTCTCCAGTTGTTACTCTAGGAGATCTTACAGATTTTTTAAAGATGTTCCAATCGTAAATCTTGGAGGATACACTAAGGAAATCGATGGAAAATCGATCACCGGAAAATTCTTTGGAATTTAGGACTTCCTTGAAAAATTTCTGAGAATCTTTGGAGAAATTCCTGATGGAACCTCTAAGGTATTTTTTTATGGTTGTCCTTGAAAAAATTAAGGATATATTCTTGAAATATCCGAAACAAAAAAGCTTGGAAGAATTGCTTAGCAAAATTCTTGGAGGTATTCCACGGCAAATTATGTAATGTCACGCGGAATCACAAAAAAAGAAGTGTCTGCCCTGATTCTATGATGAAAGATCAAACTCCTACCTTCCGATTCCTATTAGAATACGTTTTGTTTTTGTGTTTCCTGTTTGGTCCATTTTCGGTCTCTTTTTGATTCCTGCCTAGTCTCTTCTTGGTCTCTTCCTCCAAGTTAGATGTCTTTAAAGCTCCTATATTCAAGGCACTTAAACACTAGCAGTTATGCAGTGTTCGATAGTCATTTTCCAAGCTTTAGAAAATCGTTAGAAATTTACATTTGAGTTAAGGTTTGCACTCTACTGGTTATCCCAATTGTTTTCGAATCTTCATGTTTCTCATGAAGTCAACAAAATTCCATTCTGAATGTTCTGATATTTTGTTTAAGTAATTTAATTAACCCTCTAATACCCAAATTTTCATTTTCGATCTAAATATCATTTTTAGTTATCTAAAATTGTTCTAAACACGTTTTGGGCAATGATTTATTTTTATTCGTAAATCTATGAATTTTGGTTTTTGATTTTTATATTTTTTATTTTTGAACATCCCTATCCTTTTTCATTTTTTCTTGAAGCCTCTTCTAGTTACTGATTTTTGGCATCATTAAAAATTCTAGTTTTCACAAAACTTTTAAAAATAATAAATTTTAAATATTTTTCTTAAAATAAGTTTATTTTCCGTGTAATTAACGGAAACACAGGTTTGGAATTATTTTAATACCACCAAGCTCTTCTTCTGTTTTAGGTTAATAGTAGAAAAATATAAAAGGTACGATTTTTTATATTGAACGTTAAATAACCCCAGGCATTTGTAGGTTATATAAGAATGCAATTTTTCAGACAATTTTCAAAAATACAAAAAAGTTTCAAAAGTCATGAAAAACTCTTCTCATATGCGTGTTATGAGTCAAGGTTTAAGCCAAAAATAAAATCATTTTGATTTCCGAGCTACGAAAAAATACACAAAATTCCAAAGTGTACCCCGTCTAAAGGCGGGGTTGGGTATTAGAGGGTTAAAACTCTTAAATTTTGCATTGTTGTTTGGGTAAGGCGTGTTTAATCTATGGTCTACAATTTTGCTGAAGTATGTATACTATAATTTCTACATATAAGAAAGTTAGTTACACCACTTCTATGAAACGATGGACCACCCTAATTTTCAATAATACCAATGGAATGGCCTAACTAATACGAACAACTTTTTGGAAGACCGTTTTCGTCTAATGTTGTCTTTAATTTGGAAGATCTTAAGGCCTGTAGTACATGGAGTCCTTGTAGGATCAAGAGCATCGGTATAAATCAAAATAATATTCTGGTTACTATTTCGAATGATTTAGGGTCTGCGTCATAACTGGAAAACTATCAATATAAAACTACTCACACTTGTAGATCATTTTTCCTATACGCCATAGAGCCCATGGAGAATCTAGGACACTGATAAAATATAATATATTCTGTTTACTTATAGAATGGTCAAGGGTCTCAACTATATTGAAAACCCGGTTCTATCTCGTTAGTCCGAATGCCGTTAAGCCGAATGCCGTTAGGCCGAATGCCATTAGGCCAAAAGGGTCATTAGGCCGAAAATGGCCGATAGTTCTAATGAACCGTACGGTCGAATCGATTACTAATAGGGATAGGTTAGAATAATTTGCAATACCTAGAAGCCGTCGAATGCATTTTCAGGTTGAATGGATTGTTAGTTGTTTGATCAGGGTAATTTGCATTACATAGAAGCCTTCAATATTATCTGTGAAATATAACTAGAAAGAACAGCCTTTGATTAAAAGAATGAAAAAACAATAATGAATGTGTTAGCCATTTGAAATAGAAGTAAATCATCAAATTTTATTTCGGCCTAACGACCCTGTCGGCTTAACGACTCCTTCGGCCTAACGGCATTCCGCCAAATGGCCGTCGGCCTAACGACATTCGGCTCAACGGCATTCGGCCTAACGATATGCACCCTCCAGGACATCGATATTTATCCATAAAATATCCCGTTTACTTATATGAATGGTTATGGAACGTGGAGCGTTATAGACGGAAACAGCAATAGCAGACCCGCCTCTTTCGGGATAAAAAACTCCGCCTGGAGGAGACGGAGTACAAGGAGATGGAACAGCTATGCCGGTCTCAAGAAACACGCAAGTTCTATCAGAAGCTCAACGCATCCCGCAACGGCTGCGTGCCGCGAGCCGAGATGTGCAGAGATAAGGATGAGAGCATTTTGACGGACGAGCGCGAGATCATCGAAAGGTTGATGCAGCACTTCGACGAACACCTGAATGGCACTGAAAGCACAGGCAATGAAGAACGGGACAACGGAGGAAATACCTTCGTCAGTACTGTGGGCGATGGAAACTAACCAGCCCCCACTTTGAGGGAGGTTAAGGATGCCATTCATCAGCTCAAGAGCAATAAAGCTGCTGGTAAGGATGGTATCGGTTGGATCCCGCCGAGGACTACGACATGATGATGGACTTTCATGCCTGTAGTTCAATATTGCGCTAGAAGGTGTTATGCGGAGAGCCGGGCTTAACAGCCGGGATACGATTTTTACGAGATCCAGTCAATTTGTTTGCTTCGCGGATGATATAGACATTGTCGGCCGAACATTTGAAAAGCTGGCAGCCTGAAACGCGAGGCAGCAATAGTTGGTCTGGTGGTGAATGCGTTCAAGACAAAGTACATGCTAGCTAGTGGGGCCGAGCGCGACAGAGCTCGCCTAGGTAGCAGTGTTACGATAGACGGGGATACGTTTGAGGTGGTCGACGAGTTCGTCTACCTTGGATCCTTGCTGACGGCTGGCAATAACGTTAGCCGTGAAATACGGAAGCGCATCATCAGTGGAAGTCGGGCCTACTATGGCCTCCACCTGGGAAGGAGGCACAGATACTACACACGAAACATGAAACATCACTTTTCCAAATTGCAAGATAATTCCCGCTCACCCACGACAATCAAGGCAGGCTTGGGAAAAATCGCTAGTTTTCTTTTGTTGTGTACTTTCGATCTCTCTGGACGACCTTGGAAAAAAGGCCATAGTTTATGTGCATTTAATTTTAATTTTGATTGGAAAAGAATAAAATGATGTGTGTTTCAATACTTTATATTCGATCGAATTCAAAGGTGCTATCGTGACATTGCTATAAGGTGTGCAGGAATTGATTATCAACTTTGTTGAAATGCACAATTATTTTTTGATCAATTACGCGCTTTTATCTTATTTGTCAATACTTTAAAATCTGGGCCGACAGTGACAGTTCGTGACAGCAGAATCTCGGCTCACTATGACGTCCATAAATTTTGTATCGTTTTCTCCCTCCCAGGCCTCCACAAGAAGCTGCGGTCAAAAAAGATTCACACCCGCACCAAATGTATCATGTACAAAACACTCACAAGGTCGTGGACGATGCTCAAAGAGGACTAGCAAGCACTTGGAGTCTTCGAACGTCGGGTGCTTAGGACTATCTTTAGCGGTGTGCAGGAAAACGGTGTGTCGTGCGCCTCGCCCAACTCTACGACGAACCCAGCATCCAGAAAATGGCCAAAGCTGGAAGGATACAATGGGCAGGGCATGGTGCAAGAATGCCGGACAGCAATCCTGCAAAGATGGTGTTCGCTTCGTGTCCGGTTGGTGTAAGAAGGGGTGGAGCGCAGTGAGCTTGGTAGGCGGATCAAGTGTGTATCGATTTAGCGAGCGTAGGGCAGAACCAGTGCTGTAAACATTCGACACTTTGCGCGACGTTCATTTCTTTGCCATGGTCAGCAGTCACAGCACGAGCGTTAGAATGAACTTCGACAAACACAAAAAAGTTTCAATTGAATGTCGTCTGATACGATGACATTTGCATAAATCATAAGTTTTGCATAGAATTCATACGATCCGACGTTTGATCTTTTCTGTTACGTCGAATGTGACACACATACAGTAAAAGCAGAACTGAAACAAACAAAACCGTAACGCTTCCTAACGAAGCTATCGTGGTCAGAGCAATTCAATTGACATTTTTCTCAATCGACATTCGTTCGATCGCTCGTGTTGTGAATGTTTAATGGAAGCGCTGCCGAATATCAGCGAAAACGTGTCGACTACCGTGATTGCTTACAGCACTGGGCAGAACCGAGGATGGCAACATGCGGCCACGAACCGAGTATTCTAGCGTGAAATTGTTGATTCAGTGTTATCTGTTTAGATGGTAACTAAATAAATGAAATATGAATGGTCAAGGGTAAAACAACATAGCTGATTTTTACCTAAGTTACACAATTCTCCCTCGGAGCAGCAACTAAAATGTTTCAAACCAAGCATAAAGATCGTCTCTGGGACATTTCTTCTTTTCTATTTAAAAACTGCTTCCATCAGTTGATCCACTTCTGGAACACGACGGCAACTACTGTTTCCAGGGAACAACTGTTTTGTGAAAACCTAATTATTTATATGACTTTTTGATAAAATATAAAGCTGAAATTTGGCGCATCAACTAAACTAGAAACGATTTATCCATAAAAATGCGCATGTCCTTTTATCCCCCATAGTCCAATCTACTGGTACATTACAATTGGTATCGGCACCATATAGCCGAAAATACTCCGAATTCAAGTAAAAATGTCTCAAAATCGCTAAATAGATTTCATACATCTTCATAAGGCGCCATCCTCAAATTACGTAACGCTCTAGTAGGACGGGAAGAAGACTCAAATGTGACGGCCTTTTTTTATACAAATAGCGTTTTGGAAGAGGGGGGGAGTTCGAAAATTTTAAATATTATCGTTACGTAATAAATGGACGATGCCTATGCTGTTTTAAATTGTAATATTTTAGACAGATTACCGTCAAACGGGGTAACTTGCAACAGGGGTGAAACTTGCAACACTTCGACATGTAACCAAATTGTCGTTTCGTTCAGCTTTGAGTTACATTTTCATAATTTATTCCATCATTTATTGATCTCAGGAATACAACAGAAGATTTTGGCGAGGGTTTGGGAATTGTTTCTTTTATGCTTGGTTTGCTGGAGGTGAAAATCATATTAAATGTTGGATTGCACGACATTTATGCTGAAAATCGTTCCTCGTACCACACAAACGGTAGAAATATGTCATTCGAGACATTTGCTATCAGTTGCAGTACTTAGTAGTGTACTAATTGACAATATGAAAGTTTTAATAATTTGATACTTAAACACTATAAAAATTCAAAAACATTTTTGGCTACCCTTGTGGGGTAACTTGCAACAGCTATTTTGATCTCAGTTGTTTAATATTTCTTGCCGTTTATTATCGAAAACACATGAAAAGGTCAAATTGAACATAAATTTGTTCAGTACTAGTACTAGTTACTAGTACTAGGTACTAGTTAAAAATTTCCCAATCAAAACATCAATGATTGAGATTTTTTCAAAAATAATACAGGTTTAATTCACATTTGGAAACTGTATGTCTAACAAACATTTGTATATAGTAAAAAATAAATCGTATTTAACAAAATATTCCTAGTATAATGAATTTTAAATTGGTGTTACATAATTATATACCACATTTGTGATAATTTGAAATATTTTGATAATTAAAGACTGTTCATTTAAGAAAGTGGACACCTAAATATTAGCATTTTGGTGTAAAAATTCCATAAAAACAAATAAAATTTTGTTTCAGTGTGATCTCAAGTGTTTATTTTGACAGCAGACAAAAGTTGACATAAAAAAATTATAAATTCTAAACGATGGGTCGAATTGACATGGCGACTCTCAATTTTTTTCTGCACAAATGGTGTACAGAAAAACTGCCGTTCCGAGATTTGGCTAAAATCGCGAAGTGTCCAAATTGATTTTTTTCAACGCTGTGGCCAAAACAGATATTCCTGATGACGTACGATACATCCCAACAGAAAAATTTGGGAAAAATGATTTGGTATGACAAGCAATTTGCTCCTGCGTTATGAAAGTACTACATATTTCACGATGGGTTCAATCAACGGCGAAAATTACAGAACTGAATGCATTAAAAAATGGCTTCTGCCCATCTACTGAAAGCATACCATGCCTCCATTGTTTTTGCCAGACCTAGCATCGGCTCACTATGCCTCAGCTACTTTGGAGATGCTCAAGAAGGAATAAGTCGAATTTGTAGAAAAATGATCGAATCCATCAAATTGCTCAGAACTACGCCTCATTGAAACATATTGGGCAATAATCAAACGGCATCTTAAGAAGGATGGAAGAGAAGCAAGTTCCATCGATTTTTTCAAGAAAATGTGGTCAGCAGTTCAAAAAGCATTTCGAAAAGTTCCGAAAAAAGTTGTGCAGAATTTTATGGGAGGTGTTCCGTACGGAACGAGCCGTAAACATGTGCGACTCAAAGTGCATCCGAATGTGGCCCTTTCTCGACCCACCCTGACTACGACACTGAGTGCAGAAGTATCAACAGTGAGCGTGAGTACCATGTGAGTTACCAACAGGAACTCAAGTGCCGTGAGTTCCCTATGAGTGTATCCCCGACGAGAGTTCCAGTGAGTTCCGTCAGTGAGTTCTGTTCCAGAAGCTTCGAGAATGAGCACCTTCGAGATTGAGAACCGTCGTAACTTCTAGAACAGGAATGTACTGATATAAATACGCGACCGCTCCACCATGGGAGTCAGTATTGTTTTAACCTGCCGCTAATATAACCCGATCCGAGTAAGTGAAAGTGAAGTGAACAGTAATAGTAAAGTGTAAAAAGTGAACAGTGTAAAGTAGTAAAATAAAGTGTACTGTGGACTAGCAGAATCAGTGGTGTTGTTCCTTTCATCCCGAAATATACAGTCCACCCGACCCGACCGGAGTTGGCCACGGTTAACGCGCCAACAGGACTGCCCATAACTGCATATTTGTAACATTCGACAAAAGTAGGCATTGAGTAAATGGGACACCAAGTTTGCATTTTACTGCAGTATGGGAGGAAACCTAAATTTTAAAAAAAAATCATTAAGAATTCAAAAGAGCTTATTTGAGGCAGACATTGTGTACAACTCATACCGCATATTGGGTGAATAGTCAAAAAAAATTCTGATACAAATTTCGTTGTTACTACATTATGAGGCTCATGTATAATCTCAATGTGACTGTTATGCGGTTACAATTGCCAATGTGACAAAACAACTTGGTATTTTTTTCGAATTTTCTAGAACAAACTCACAGATTTAAGTAAGTTGATCGAAAGTATTTATCATTTGATGACTCTCCCCGGTGTTAACTCCAATTTGTCAAAAATGTCGAATGTGACTGTTATGCAGTTATGGGCAGAGGAGGTATCAAAAGAAAAGTAAGAGCATTCTCCAGCAATGCTCAATAAATATTCAAATTTGTGTTAATTTGATCGAAATTACGTTGATTTCCATGTATTTTAGGTAAACTCATGAATTTGTTCGAAAATAAACAGTTTACTGTAAAAAACACGTGTCCACTTTCTTAAATGAACAGTCCTTATGCACGAATTTGTTTATGTACCGTAAAATCGGGTGTAATTGATCAGAAGGGTGAAATTGATCATCATATCACACGATTTTATTTATTCGTAATAGAGCACAAATATCAATATAAGCTGCAGTAAATGAACGTTGTTTGTCGTAACTATTGTCTAAATGTGTGTTGTGAAGTTTTTTTGCGTTGAAGAATGTTTATTACTATGAAAATAATGTAAAATTTCAAAATCATGCACGGTGCAGTATCGACAAACACCTATAAACTTCTATTTCTGAGCAAGGATTTGATCATGGTATAAACCTGAAAGTTTGTGAGGATACTTGAGATATATCCCCAAACCAGATTTCATCACCAAAACTCGTACCAATTAGCTCAAATGGTTGAAATAATTGAATTTCTGTTAGATATCATTGAATTCCTTAGAAAATTGCATACATTTAGGCGTTTTCCGCGTAATTCTTGAAATTTAACTATTCGTTATTTATATAAACATTGCATTGTTATATTTATATAAACATTGTATTGTCATATTCGGTTTCAGGGAGCTCAAATTTATCATGTAGAGTTGTTTTAAAAACAAACAATATTGGCATTGACAAGTGATCAATTTCACCCCGAAATGAGATCCCCTGATTTTTTAGTTTAGCGATATTTGTTAGCACTAAAATAACATTTGTTAGAAAATTTCGGTGCATGAGTCAATGAGGCTCAGCTTCGTACTTGTTTCCCTGCATTTAGTTGTTTGACATTGTTAACATTATAGAAAACAGACTAGAAAAACCGTGAAAAATGTTCAATTTCACCCGAAATTACGGTAATGACTATTACGACACTGCATAAGTCAGTGCAGGAAAGTAGGCCCCGTTTCATGACAGATTGACGTGATGAAGAACAACCTATTACGATAGGCTGTTGGGGTGATGAAATACAGCTTATTACGACTATTAGAATGATTTTTAATCATAAATCATATCAAGATGCATTTACCATCATTAAGCAATTTCCTCGATGAATTGAAAAATAATTATACTATTATACTATTTAATTATATTGTTATTAAACTGATGAGAATAATCGGCTCGGTTTTGTCCAGCGCGCTTGAGTCTGCAAATAAACAATTAATCTAAAAAATCTTATTTCCTAAAATTGTTGCTTAATGTTTCATTATGCAACTCAAAAGAGTTTCATAATGGAACCATTACTGAGATAGAATGGAAATATCTTATCAAAAAACATTTTTTTTTTTTTGAGGCGATAACCTATGAGATACTAGTTGGTCATATATTTTCTTCTAGCAGAATCCAACTGTCAGTTGATAAAAACTGACTGAAACTGCGACTGAATTTCAGTCTGAAAATGTCTAAAGTGAGTTCGGGTACGGTCTTGGATCTTTCCTAATTAAAACTTTCCTTGACTATTGATGTATTGAGACAAATGACAACTTTGGGAATCAACAGCCTGGCGCATTATGTAAAATTTATTAACATGTTTCGAACATGATACAGCAAGAGATTCACAAAAAGTTGCATGATTCTAAATAAAGTTTTTATATTTTCACATTTACGTCAAAACTCAAGCAACCATTTGATAACAGTTTTTTCAGCAATCTTTCCAACTTTCCTAAGAAGCTCTAAACCAGAGAGCAAACGTGAAAATTCTCAAAGGACATGCGCATTAAGAGCCATTGATATGCATGATATCAAATTTCCGGCCAGAACCGTTTCAAGAATGGCAAACTCAAACAGTCAATGGGAAAGTCAAACTCTCGCTGCAGCTGGATAACCTGTTGCTTATATAAACAACATTGGTAATGATACCTTTACATGAGCTTCTATGCTTAAGGATTATTCGAAATTCATTCATACTGAATAATGATCATACTACACCAGAACTCATCTGTGCAATTCTAAAAAAACATTAATTACAATTTAATTCTGTAAAATATCAGACTCTACTTTTTGAAACATCCGAGCAACAGATAATAAAAATGTATTCCTCTAGTTTGGCGAATCTCTTTTAATCTCTTGAAATTTTATGATTGCACTCAACAAAGTAGTAAGGTTCATACACTTTACATATTTCTGCTTTTGGGTAGTTTTGACCCAACATCAACTTGACGTAAATATACGGATCTATGTCGCAGTAATGGTTACAAGTGAATTTTTTATAACTTATGGAAAAGATGAATTTGAGATGTGAGCAAAGAGCGTCTAAAAAGAGTGTCTACTAATCGCAGGCGCCAGTATATCGATTACCATTCATACCCGACTCACTTTGGGATGGGTGATGCGAAAACTGGACAAAATTGATCTCTTTATTTCTATTAGCTTGATATAATTATAAATATGATCACTTTAAATAACATGTAGAAAATATTTTCTAATATTTTTTTCTGTAAAACTTTCTAAATCTTCTTTAAGGTTCATTAAAACTATTTTACCATCTCACTCTGAGAGCATTAGTATGAGAGAGGAACCTTCAAACTGAGAAAATTTCCATCCAGCACCACACCGCGTAGTAGTCATATAAAAAGCCCATCCGCTCGGTTTTCCATTCACAATCAGTTGGAAGTTGCTGTTTCGGGAACCGCAGATTGTGACCCGGGTCACATCGAGCTGACCTTTCTTGTTTGAGAAGCTAAAAAGTTTGGCGCCGGTGCAGGTGGTGGGAGTGACCGTGCCTAGTGCCACCTTTTGCCTTGTGAAGCCCTCCCAAGGGGAGAGGAAAAGCGAAAATCCGAGTGCACTTCACGCGTAGGAGTTCCTGTAGTTAATTTGCTACTGCATCAAGGAGCATTTGTCATACCCGAGTGGGTGGTACAGCTTTTCGGGAGCCGTGACCAATTCCGAGGAAAACGTAAGGACAATCTTGATTAGTGATAGACAGGCATTGTTGAAATTAAGTGTCGCGGAAATGAATAAACGGTAAATAACTCTATCGGAAAAAACACGTCTGTGGAGATTTTGTGAGTGCTGATAAGGCGACAATCGCAAAGTTCCACTTCCTGATCCCGAGCCAGTCAGTGGAAATACATAACATCCATCCAGGAAAGCAACTGGACGACGGTAGACACCGTAGCTCCTTCAAGGATCCTCGGTCGTGGAAATAAATTTTACTCACGGTAATTAATTTATTTGTTAAGCATTGTCCTTATCGCTGCGGGCTGCTGGGCCGTTGCTCGAGAAAACGAAACGCAATTTTCCACCATGTTTGATTCGCGTGTGTGTATGTCTCGGTCTACTCTCCTTGCTGAAGGTTGGAACATTTTTTGCACCCCCCCGAGTGTTATCATTTGCCACACGTTTCCAGCATGAAATTGCCAAGAAAGAAAACATTCAACAACGTTCAAGTTGAGCAAAGTGCTGAGGCGTAATCGGAAATAAGGATGACAGAATCGGCTTGGAAGAACGTAGGCGGACCGTTTCGGATGAAGATGAGCACCGTGCTGCTGGAAAATTACATTAGAGAATGCTGTGATGAGAACAGCTTTGGAAATGGTTGTAATTTTATTGAATAGACGTTCACAGGATACCCTACTAAGGTCGTATTATATTCAACATCTATACAGAAAGTTGCTTCGGAAACATGTTCAACGTTTGTTCGACAGATTATAAGCCAAAGCTCCATGGACTTAACTCATTAGAAATCATTGTATTATTAACATAAACGAAACAGACAATTTTCTTACAATCTAAACAAAGTCTAATTCGGATAGATCGAATACACAGAAAATGTATAGGGTATGGGGTTTCTCATTTTTCCGGGATTAGATTAATCAGGAAATGGGTCTGGGTCATTTGGCATAAAGCCATTTGGCATAAGGTCATTTGGCATAACGCCTTTTGGCATAAAGGACATTTGGCATAACAGCCATTTGGCATAACGGTCATTTGGCATAATTTTGAACAATGTGAAAATAAAGGGTCATTTGGCATAACGGACATTTGGCATAATATAAAGCCATGTGTAAAGTACCCGACCAGAACCACATAACAAGATAATAACACATTCCTATCAGCAGCAGTTAAAAATAACAGAAGTTGATATAATTTTGTTATCAAAATAGCTTTGTTCTCAAATTGTTATATTTTTTGTAACACATTTATAACAAGATTTGTTATATTTTTGACATCGCATTTATAAGTTTGTTGCAAATACCATCCGATGTCATATACAGTAACATAGCTTGTAATAATTTTGTTATTTTGTAACATCCTTGCAACACATTATGTAATAATTTTGTTATTATTATAACAGGGTTTGTTATATTTTAGTTTGGTTTGGTGCAAATTTTGTTAGAATTTTTGTTATTTTAACTACTAACGGTACATGTTTTATAACAACTGGTGATATAAAAAAATCATATCAGGGGAACACAATCTGTTATAATCTTGTTTCTTCCTTCTGGTCGGGTAAGAATTAATTGGCATAATATTGCAGGAATTTCCCATGCATCAAAATAGGCCAAGAAATTACTTGTTAGCAGCGAATCAGGCTTAAAAAGGAATCATTATTATGAAAATTTATTGGCTTTTTTCGGTGAATACAATACCTATACTCAGAGTGAAAGCGAGTAACGAAAGTAATGAAATGACAAGATGGATAAAATCGCAAGCGAGCGACGAGAGAAATTAATAGAAATTGAAAATTTGTTTTAAGGACATAAAGGAAAGAATCCCTGTCATGGCAGGGAAGATGGCTTCCTCACACATACAGACACATTCAGCCAGCGGTTTGCTGTTTTTCTTAAATTATGCAACTTACCAGTAATTAATCACAGCCAAATTGCTAAAACACTGTAATAACTATATTACCTTTCCATTTTACTCATTTTCTCAACTAATTATGCTCGAAATTTGACGATTCGTGGTCATTTTCTACACGCACGACGACTATTTCAGTGTTTGTTTACACTAATCCACTTGCAAACGAAGGACATTTTTCACTAAATTTCCTAGTTTCTGCTAAAGGTAGGCCGTTCAGCACGATTTACTTTCATTTATTGTATATTTAAGAACACGTACTAGATAATTTCTGGTAGATATAACTCAAAACTTAGCAAAACCGTGGTCAAAACAATCACGATGTTGGAATATTTCACTTTTTTTATTTTCTATTTTTTGATCGCTTTCGTTGTTGCAGTGTTGTCAGTGTCGTTGGAAGATATGTAAGACATCCAGCAGTTTGAAAGCGAATTGAAAATAAACGCCAATCACATATATTAAATGAACATCAATTGCTGGCAACGATGTACATTTGATTTAAATTTCACTACTACCCGGAAATAAGAGAATAAAGTTGTGCCTACTACTACATTTACATTAAAATTTGTGGATTCAACGGAGTTTCACCTTAACAGAGGGCCATATGTGTGAACAACACAATCGAAACGACAAATCTGTCTAGTGTTAGTAGTGACCAACACTGCAACATCTAGCCGTTCAAGACCAGGACGTTAGGCAACGATTTGTCTTTTCGATTGTGTTGTTCACATATATGGCCCTCTGTCAAAACAAATTTTCAACTTCTATTCATTTCTCTATCCATCCTATCCTATCCATCTTGTCATTTCATTACTTTCGTTACTCCCTTTCACTCTGAGTATAGGTATTGTATTCACCGAAAAATGCCAATAAATTTTCATAATAATAAAGTCATGCGGTGATTAAACCTCACAGTTCGAACGAAACGTGTAAAATTCTGATACATATATTGAACATAATTGGAGCGTGGAATATCATGGATATTTACATGATATGTCATGTAAACTTCAATTATATGTCATGTAATCTAGCAGTATTCTGTCTGATTACATGACATATAGCACATTTTTACATTATTTCAAACTGAAATTTACATGACGTTATGTTTACATCGCATAAATGGAGTTAACATGACGTGTAATCTTCATTATTTTTAACTGTGCTTATAAATGTTAAAAAGGAATCGCTTAAGAAATTTCTCGTCGATTCCTTGCAGAAATTTTCTACAGCGGCTCCCATTTGAACTGAAATTTCTTTTCAACTGCATACTGCGATCAGAAAAATGCGCTTCTTGATTATTTCCTTGCATGAATTTCCCATGCATCAAGATAGGCCAAGAAATTACTTGTCAGCAGCGAATCAGGCTTAACTAAAAAGGTTTAAGACTTATTCGTCCTTCTGCTGGATCGGGTTGCTTTGATCCCTCGGATCGTACTAAGTAATATATGTCATAGTTCTAGCAACCACAAGTCTTGGTTTCTTTGACTTCAGTATTCCTCGAGTCGTTTATAGCTATACACAAGCAACGGTGCAAAGTTCAGTTCACATGTTGCAATCTTAAACTTGGAGGAGAATGACATCTCACCCAAGTTGAGGTAAAAAAATATGTTTTGAATAAGACGTAAGAGAATCTTGGGTAATATTTATTTATTTATTTATTTATAAACATCAACAGACTTTTAGTCCCAATGATGTGACTTAAAACTAGTATAACATAGCAGTGATCTATTACCGAATCAATACAACATGAACCAACATTCTTACATGACAACTAATGATGAGTTAATCAACAAAATTCACAATCTTCATAGACAACATAACAAAAGCATACAAAACAGAGTGCCATATCGTTCCTCGTAACAGTTCAACATGATTAAGCAATTTATGTTCTAAATCTTGGAATCCAAACATCAGTTCTATTTTCAAACTCGCGGTATCTGAGTCCTACGGGCCAAGTTGACGGGGCCATTTCCAATGCTTTCAGTTCTACATCAAGTTTTACTTTGAACGACACAAAATCTAACTCATCGATTGAACGTCCCTTTGGTACTATTTTTCTTATTTTCACCGTATTCTGGTCGTTAATATCGAGACACTCACAAACAAGATGATTCACATCTTCCTCAGTTGTGCGGCAGTCAACATTAGTGAGGAATAGAGAAAACGTTTCACTACCTTTAGCATCATGTGTGATCGCTCCAGCGCTCGTGTCTTCGTTCTGGCTAATTTTCGTCCCATGAAGTAAACGAGTGCTCGATAGCGCCGGCGATGAGACAGATGTTGAGTGTAAGTTCTCACAGAAGTGTGGCTGGTGATAAGGTGCGATTGTGGCAAGTGTGTCGAATATCTGCTCAATTTTCAATTTCATCTCAACAATATCCGATTCAACTGTATTCGTTTGAACAGCATCGGCTGTAGTTAACAAGGGGATATCTGCGTCACGATTTATACAATACTCCGACAAACAGTCATCGCACATCCACAGTATGTTCTTCGTAAATAGCGCACATACAGTTGCCTCCGACAAGCCTACACATGCGGCATGATATCGCTTGGCGCACCTTCCTTCGCAAATTGTGTATCGATCCTTGCTGCGATCAATAGAGAGTAGACACTTATTGCACTCCATATCAGTCACTCAAGTTTCCTAATAGCCGTAGAAATAATCGGAGATGTTTTCAACTTCGTTGTTAGGCATCAATTATCGCGTTGAACTGAGATGTTTCCGTGGAATTCGTAATGCAGCAGAAAAACTGATATCACAGGTTTAAGCATTACCAACAATGTAAATTTTAGCAGCTGAGTTCAACAAAAAATCGGCAATTAATCAACAGCGTTAAGACGACACACCATTCAAGCGTAAACAAGACACTCAGATTTTGCACTCTTGTGGCAAAACAACCCCTGTCTTTTATGATTATATGTAAAAAATTTGTAAAAGATTCGTCAAGGGCGGATAGGAGTGACGAACAACATGTGATTTTACAAATCCAACTTCCAGAAAAAAGTCAAAATTTTTCTAAAACATTTATATAATCCCCTAAAAGTCGTTTTACTCCTGGGGTGAATATTACCCCTGATACCCTTATTATAAGCTTTAATATGAATAACTATGAGAAATACTTCACTCTTGAAAGAACAGCCTATGATCAAAAGAAGGAAAAATCTCTTATGAAAATTTAGGCAAGTGTAGTGCATGTAATAGTTTTATCAGTACAACTACAAAGAGCTTCCGATGATTTAAAGAAGGTAAAATTCCCAATTAAAATATAAGATGAACTATTTTCAATAGTAATGAAACCAGTATAACTTGAAAGAATAGCCTATGTGCAAAAGAAGGAAATAATCTGATGAAATCAATAAAACACTTGATACCTTATTACACCTTTGGTAATCCAGAGGTGAATTAACCGTCACCTCAGAGTCTTGACGCGATGTGAGGAGTTCACAACTTCGTCCTGAATCAACGGGTCGATTTTATCATTCTCTTAGAGCTCTTAATTAGCTCTAAGCTTTTTAATTAGCTTATCAGTTATTGGACCACACTTAGGAAACCTACACATCAGAAGAGTTTTAATTTGATTTTATGTTCATGATTCGGCCAAACGGCATTCGGCCAAATGGCGTTTGGCCAAACGGCATTCGGACAAATGGCCGGACACCGAATTTTCAATACTACAAAGTGTACGCATCAAAAAATTTTTACGATGATCACAAGAGTGAAGTATAGGCCAACTTCTTTATTTTAACAAATCGTGAGTTGGTTTGTTCAGCAAACTTGTAGCAAATGATCAGAGTTGCTCAATATCAGTCATAACAGCGTATGGCTGATTTACATGAACTATTAATATCAGTTGCGAGCTATCAATATCACTTTGATTTGGCAACCAACAGCAGTGATGCGACATCGCACTCTAGATTACAATCACGTGACAATTCTCCTTCTCCCTAGGGCCTTCCTTAGCCGAGTGGTTAGAGTCCGCGCCTACAAAGCAAAGCCAAGCTGAATCCCGAAACTCGGTCGGTTCAGGATCTTTTCGTAATGGAAATTTTCTTGACTTCCCTGGGCATAGAGTATCATCGTACCTGCCATGCGATATACGAATGCAAAAATGGTAACTTTGGCAAAGAAACCTTTTAGTTAATAACTGTGGAAGTGCTCATAAGAACACTAAGCTGAGAAGCAGGCTCTATTCCAGTGAGGACGTAATGCCAAGAAGAAGAAGTGACAATTCTTCAAGCTATTAACATTCTTCTGTGACCAACACATAGTTTCAATTCATCTGCAGCATTATAAAAAATATAGTATTGATAAGTTGCCATTTTATTTGCTTAATTGAAAATTGAACCATCAGTGATATCCATAGTCTATTGCTATCAATGCATTGGTGATGGAGTAGACAGCATGATGTTGATGTGATATAGAATGATCCGTATTGTATCGCAGTCGGCCTGTACAAAGCAGCAAGTTTAAGGCGTTAATTGTGACAGCGAGCAACTCTGCAAACGATTAGCTTAAAAGCCGCGATAATTGAGTATTTTCAATAAAAAAAATCGTCGCTCTTGAGTGTTTTACTTTTTAGATTAATTGGCCTACTATGTTCTACAAAGTTTTAATACTTATCATTTCCTACAATTTTGTCAAAGTTGTATTTCTTATGGTTTTCGTGTTATTTGAGTTTCTCATCTTAAAATTTAATATTTCATGTGCCTTGTATCTACAGAGAATACATAAATTATTATCAAACAGATTCAGCTGTTACTAAAATAAAACAGTAATAAAATGCTAAAATCTTCAATTTAAGTATGTACAGAAAATATATATAAATTATGCCAAATGTCCGTTATGCCAAATGACCCTCATCTTTCACTTAGTTTAAAATTATGCCAAATGTCCGTTATGCCAAATGTCCTTTATGCCAAATGGCGTTATGCCAAATGACCTTATGCCAAATGGCCCGCTCCCGCAGGAAATGGGAAATACAATGAGCAATTCTCGCTCAAACCAGGCCGCCATCGGCACCCATCGTTAGAATTCCAATTTTATGTCACTGATCGCTAGTTTTCGATAAAACTTAAGGGTGGTCCTTTCTGTTTTCTCAAATTGGTGGACCCCTCGTACGCCAGCTAGCTGAACAGTTTGTGAAAAAGCCCATTTTTTGATAAATCTTGTGCATTTCTTCACAGGATATGTCTCATAGTTCGCTTGGAACACATAGCAAACTTAGTGGCATCGTATAGAGAAAGGATAAAGCTTTCATTTGAAGTTAAAACAATTTTGGAGGCCATTTTAAATTTGGCCGCCATCTTGAATTTTGTTAGAAAAATCGTTTTTTCACCATTAGCGCACCGCTAGTTTTTAATTCTGAGATCACCATCAGAAAGCTGAGGAAAAGTTGCGTAAGATAGGCTACAAAAACTAGGTGAGCAATGGTATTTACCCTATGATATGAACGATTTTCTAAATCATGTTCTACTATTTTGACGTATATGGCGAGTGCAATTAATGCAAACATAATTTTTTGTACAACAAAGAAACAAGTTTTCAATCGTTGGTGTATTATTTGAGACAGGTGAAGAATAGGAGTATTAATTTGAGTGAAAAAATCTGGCGGCCATCTTGGATGTTGACGCCATCTTGGTTTTAAGTAGTAGAATGAGTTTTCACCTTGTTAGCACTCAATATGTTGAATTTCAATGCTACCGTTACACTTATTCTTCTTTTTGTTCTTCTTTTTCCTCACGTTACGTCCCTACTGGAACAGAGCCAGCCCTTCAGCTTAACTAATTTTAAAAACAAATTATCAAATTAGATTTTTTTTAACGCTTATTTGCTACCTGAATGATTCTTCTGCATATCTTCGAGTTGTTAAATAGCATTATTTCTTTCATTTATTTGGTCTAAAACCATTGATACAAATGAACTATCAGTTGAACAGCTGAGATAAGATAAGAAAGATACAATCTTATTGTTTTTTTTTAAACGGAGGCCTTATAATTCAACATGATGAGCACTGAGATGGTAGAAAATCATGCAACTGCTAAAACCAAGATGGCGTCGAAAGCCAAGATGGCCTCCAGTTTTTCTAACCTCGAAATTATACACCTGCCTTTCGGCATTACGTCCACATCAGAACAAAACCTGCTTCTCATCATTCAATTTCGCTTTTTTTCACGGTACTAAAAACGATACTTTATGACTTAGAAAATCAAGGATGTTTTTTGCTTCAAAATTTAAGACTTTCATTATGAATTAATGCACTTTTGTCAATGATTTACGTTAGAACTACAGATATTACCACAAGTCTTACTAATGTCCCGACACGCAATCTATAAACTTCATACAATGAACAACAATGCACAGGGTAAAAAATGTTTGTTGAATACAATCAATGTTTTTTGACGGTTTTCATTTTTTTGAATTATCGCATTAAAAAAGAAAATTCCTGTTTAATAACCTGGATTTATAACTAATAAAGCTAAGTATCAGGCTCGTTTCCAGTAGGGACGTAACGTCAGTAAAATGAAGAATAATGAGAAGAAGAGTATACGTAACCTTTTTTCATTAGTAGCCTCTAAATTCGACATGCTGAGTGCTATCAAGGTGAAAAATTAATTCTACTACCTAAAATCAAGATGGCGTCAAAATCCAATATTCTTATTCTTAACTCGACTCGAATAAAACACCAAAGGTTGAAAACTTGTTTCTTTGTTGTACAAAAAATGATGTTTGTATTGATTGCACTCGCCATATACGTCAAAATCGTATAAGCTGATTTAGAAAATCGTTCATTTGATAGGGTAAATACCATTGCTCACCTAGTTTCTGTAGCTTATCTTACGCAATTTTTCCTCAGCTTTCTGATGGTGATCTCAGGATTCAAAACTAGCGGTGCGCTAATGGTGAAAAATCGATTTTTCTAACAAAATTCAAGATGGTGGCCAAATTCAAAATGGCCGCCAAATTTTTTTCAAGTTTAAATGAAAGCTATATCCTTTCTCTATACGATGCCACTAAGTTTGCTATGTGTTCCAAGCGAAATATGAGACATATCCCGTGAAGAAATACCCAAGATTTATCTAAAAATGGGCTTTTTCGCAAACTGTTCAGCTAGCTGGCGTACGAGGGGTCCACCAATTTGAGAAAACAGAAAGGACCACCCTTAAGTTTTATCGAAAACTAGTGATCAGTGACATAAAATTGGAATTCTAACGATGGGTGCCGATGGCGGCCTGGTTTCAGCGAGAATTGCTCAATAGTAATTTCTCAGGAATTCCCGGGACCCCGGAAATCCTTCTCTTCATATTCCATATATATTATATTTTTGCTAGTAAATCTGTATTTTCTTCTCTTTTGTAACGCCAGGCGTCATGTTTATAAAGTTTAGCAAAAATCAATGTACCATTTTGCTTCGAATTGCCGGACGCTTCGAAAGCCGGACACTATGACTGTTTTTACGTCTTTAATAATATAAATTGAAATTTTTCGATGTTAATTATGTACAAAACTGTTCTTTAACTTTAATTGTATGTTATAGTTGGTAATATATCGCAGTAGGCTGCAATATATTAAAAATAAAAATAAAAAAACAAAATGCGTAGTCACACATAGCCACACATTTCAGTACTTGTTAGACTGCATCTTACAGTTGCCGTTGAAGAAAGATTCGATTTAAATTTAATTGAAAACAGTGTTATTGTGCCAAATCACGTTTTAAATGAAGAGCCAACTATTGTGTCCTATTGCTGTGAAGTGGAAATAACCAGAAATGCTCGGATTATTAGTTTTATGTGAAAAAATCTCAGTGTCCGGATTAAGAAGCAAATTTTTGGACTGCTTCGAAAACCGGACATACAGGAATATTTGAAGAAAACTAAGTTTAATCCAATTCATTGGGAGGTGTCGTGTCTAGTTAACCAACGAACATTCATTTTTTAACAGTACAAAAGAGAAAATGTGCTACTTTAGTGTCTGGTGCATCAAATCAAGAGTGTTACCGTGAATCAAACTATAGGTGGGGTAATGCATTGTGAATCCAGGCGCTAGCATAAGGTGGAGTGGAGTGATTTTTGACGATACTTTATGTACACTTTTATGATCACATACAGTAAACTGTTCAAAATTGTGAAATTGAGAGTTGGTGTGTTAAATTTTATACAAAATATGCAAATATTTTGTCAAAAAGAAGTGTCCAGGATTCGAAGCAAAAGTGTCCGGAATTCGAAGCAACCCATTAATAGTGTCCGGATTTCGAATCAAGACTCATCTCATGTTTTTGCATATTTAAACGTTTTATGCATAATAAATCCCTATTTTTATTGTACCAAGCAATAGAATAAACATTTAACTTCATGATAAAGGCCGGTTTGCTACTGACAAGAAAAGGAATCGCCTATCTCGATGCGTGGAAAATTTCTCCCAAGAAATGGTCAAGAAAATCACTTTTTTCTGATCGCAGTACGCAGTTGAGAAGAAATGTCACTTCAAAGGGGGCTCTCTGTAGGAAATTTCTTGACCCTTTCAGTCAAGGAATTTCTTTACTTTTCTTGAGCGAAACAGCATACTTAGCTTAAACCACAAAAAATAAAGGGAATATATATTATGAATCATAAAAATGGTGCTTGAAGTTAACCCGGTGCTTAAGTGTCCGGATTTCGAGTCAAAACGGTATTAAAAAGAGTGGAGTTTGTGCGCGGGATCGAAATCCGTACACATAAGAAATGAATGTAAATTCGTCCACTTCATATGAAACGCCTACTATTTGTATTAAGTGTACGGATTTTGAACCTGTGTGGATAAATCTTCGAGCTGTTTAGTGGAATGGCTGTAAGTAGATGAAATACTGAATTTAGTACTATACCATTTAATTCAACTAGAGTTTGTATTCTCTGACAGATGCGCGTATTTCGACCACAACTGTAAGGCCGTCTTCAGTGTCGTGTAATCGAGTCTAGTACACGACATTGAAGACGGCCTTACAGTTGAGGTCGAAAAACGCGTATCTGTCAAAGAATATCATGTACTAAATTGTTGGTAATTACTTAACGTAATAGGCTGTTTTTCCATCAAGCCAATCTGTCATGAACCGGCCTACTTTCCTGCACTGAATTATGCAGTGTCATTATAGTAGTTTAGGGAACAAGTTGCAGAATGATGATTTTACAGCACGAGTCGTAAATTTATCCTACGAGGCTTGCTGAGTAGGATGATTACGACAAGTGCTGCAAAAATCGAGTTCTGCAACGAGTTACTTACATTTTTTTTTTGCAATTTCATAGAAGACCACTTGAGGGTATCAGAAATGATATCGGAATGTATTCACCATTATTTTACAATTTCTGAAAAATGTTGTGTTATGCTTCATTACGCAACTGTAAACAGTTGCGTGATGAGAAAGCGTTGCGTAATGTGAATCATTACAGCACTGGTTTCAGTTGCGTAATGACTATTCCCGAACTGCATATTTCAGTGCAGGAAAGAAGGTCGTTTCATGACAGATTGGCGTGATGAAAAACAGCCTATTACGATGAGAAATTGCAAAAAAGTCGTATCGCAACTGAAATCAGTTGCGTAATGAATATCACGCAAATTAATGGTGACTTTATCTCTTCTTCTACAAAATTGTAAAAATAAAATGTTATACGCAACTTCTCACAGAACTCGATTTTCACAGCACTCGTCGTAATTGTACGTCGTACATGTACGACTCGTGCTGTAAAAATCACCATTCTGCAACTTGTTGCGTAAACTTTTAAGCACTGGAATAAAAGTCAACTATCGTCGTTAGGAGTGGAATGGGTCTAAAAAGGATATGTATGATTTATTTATTGAATAACTATCGCAATTTAACTCCAATAAACTTCAAATAAACTTCAAATTTGGTGTGTATGTACTTTGACGGTACATTAACAATTGTCTAAAAAAGTAAAGAAAAATATTTATTCACTGCGGCACTACAATTGAATGAAAAATGACCCAATCTTACCTCATAGATGGGGGTGTTATTGAAATAACTTGTTTATGATTTGAAATATGATTGGAAAACCATTCACAGCTGAAAAATATTGATGAAATACGATGCAAACAAGAACAAAACGAAACTAAATGCAATGAAAAGACATCTAAGATGTTTCACAAGTATGGTAAACCCACTTAAAAGAACGATTATAGCATGAAATCAAAGTACTATTAGAAAAAAAATATGTAAGCTTAGCATTAATCGTCGAGTTCACATAAGAATTCTCAAATTGTGTTTAAAGTATCATTCTCATTGCCATAAAGCCTATTCAGTTTCTCCAAAGGTTTACAGAAGCAGTGATTATTTGAAACCAGCGCAAATAATTGAATTCCAGTGCGACATTCCCCGATCAAAACATTTCAAGCAGATGTTGACGTCATAATCCCGGTATTTCAGCTTTCCAACTTATTTGTACTTCCGTGAGGGAAGTAAAGCCTTTGGTCCCGAGATGAACTAGCCCAGTGCTAAAAATCTCGTTAATAAAGATAGAAAAAAAAAAGATGTGTCTATGATATGAAGATACTAATAAACAAATGAAATTGAAAAAAAACTTTTTGATAAAATAATACAATATTGTTGGGCAGTTGCTGGTTTGAAAAGTTGTCAAAATGCTTTGCATTGTTATTCAATTTACGGTTTCCAAAACTAGACTTGTTTGATGTTTCTGCGAGCTTGTATTCAGAAAGAATGAACACATCTTAATGAGGAAAGAGTACACATGGCACCGTAAAACAACAAAAAAGTAGATTATGATTTCATTCACCATCGTTCTTCCTTGACCCAATCTCATCCCCATTTTTAATGTTTTAGACAACAAACCGAAAAATAAATAAATGTTTAAGTAAAAATCAAATAGATTTCGGAAAATACGTGTGAAGTGTATTGAAAAGACTTTCAACCTTCTACTTATATAATAATAGAGGTTAAAGTACATGCGTAATACTTTGCACAGGAGAAATTTAATGTTGGAAATTTTGTCTAGTTGCAACTTACAAATTTATTGATAATTTAAACAAAAACTTCTATTTCTGAATATGTATATTGTGATTAATTATGTGTAATAATATGTTCCTTAACACATGAATTAAAAAATGTATTAATATCAGCATTATTAGCTGAAATATTCCATAAATCTTATTTTTAGACCCATTGTCACCCCCATCGACAGTGGTAAATAGATTGCTCTAAAGAGAAATAGATGGCTCTAAAGATCCTTTTTGCAATTCCGTTGCAAATCAGCCTACTTTTTATCGAGGAAATTGACAACATAACGGCCTACTTTTCCTACCGAAAGAAACAGTGCTGAAAAGTGCTACTTTTCAGCACTAATATCAGTATCGAAAAGTAGCACTTTTCAGTACTGTTTTGGGAGTTATCAAAATGACGTCGGATTGCACCCATACGTTATTCATTCAATTGTTCTGAATTTCTCAATGACTTAGTCAACTAGGTACTGATTCTACATCCGTTTGATGAACCTAATTGACTTGGATTCGAATCGTAAATTCGGATGTAGAAGCAGAAGTTAGTTGAATGTGAAGGATTCTGAGTTTAAAAATGTTCACTACAAAAAGACGGGAGCTTTATGGGACGATTAGCGTTCACGTAGACAATTCAGCACCTGAATGACTTATAATATGGCTGAAAATTGTATAAAGGTTCTGATTCTGCGACGATTCGAATTGAGACGGGTTTGGATTGTGCAACGGATATTGAATCGGAAGCCAGTTGACTGTGAGGTATTCTATGTTGGAGCACGATCGTCTTGCGGACCTAGTGGAGGCAGTAGAAATTGTTGGTTCATTCTCAAAAATGTCGGGAGCTTTATGCGGTGGATCGTGTAGGCAATCCAGCACATGAAAAATAGCTTTCATACTATTAGAAAATTGTAAGTGGCGTCTTACCTGATCAGCCTGAAAATAGAGTCAGCAACGGAAATGAGAAAATTTGTGACAGACATTTCACAGCCTACCTGATTGAGAAATACTGAATTGTTACTACGCATTGATGCTCATGTGGTTTTCTTGAAACATGTTTATGCTCCAAGAATAAATCCATCTAAACCGGCCGTTATCGTAATAGCAAAAAATGTTGTATGCAACTCGTTGCAAAACGCGATTTTTTCAGCACTCGTCGTATTTATTCAACTCGGCAAGCCTCGTTGGATAAATGTACAACTCGTGCTGAAAAAATCATCATTTTGCACCTTGTTGCATAAATAACTATTATCATGTCTTGCATATATTCATTTTTCGATATTTATATCGACGAAAAGATATACAAATAATAACTTAAGGATAAAAAAAAACAATAATATGAACTTGAATATGAATCATATTTTAAGATCTTGTGGGGACGCTGATATGACATGACATATGAAGTAAATTGAACGATGGCTATTGATGCAATACACCCGATTCTGTTTTTGCACGGATTTTTTTTACACGGCCGTGCAAAAAAAGTTTCCATAATTTTTTTCCGCCAAAACCTTATTTTTGCATGGAACGTCGAGAAATGATGTTACTTTTTTTTGCACGGTACGCATCCCCCGTGCAAAAACAGAATTGGGTGTACAGTGCTGCCAACTGACTAGCGGGCCGCATCCGGCTCTTGGCTTCATTTTGTGCGGCAACACCATATCTTGAACAAAATCAAACAAATTCACAAATTCCTGAACATGGTTACAAAATAAATCGTACACAAGAACGTATGATTGAGCATTTCTAGGAAAAAATTCTCGTAAAATCTTGGACAGCACACTCACAAAACCCAGCACATGATTCTTTCAAAATCCATGGCATAAAAGTCGTGGCCGAATTCTGACGAAGTTATTAGCAGTTTTCTTACAAAATCTAGGACTGCATTCTCATAAAAATTCATGGCAATATGACATAATCCTGAACACAGTTCTCACAATATCCTTGAGAAAGGCGCTCAGCAGCAAGTATATTCTTAATTATTTTTTCCAAAAATAAATAGGAATTTCATTGACTTTTGTAAAAATGCATAAAAATGCATTTGTTTGTAGACTAAAATTTTGCTTGGCCCGTTACCAAATTTTGTTGCTAAAATTTAGACCTTGATTTAAAAAGGTTGGGCAGGCCTGTTTTTGTATAAATGGGCAATTCTCCAATTGAAAGATCGCAGTAGGCAGCGCGCGCGGACGAATGTGTTGAAAATTGATCTGTCACGTTTTTATGGTTTCCGCAAATTATTAGATTCGATTGGTTAAGTTTTTGGAAAAAAAGTGTCTTTAGCGGAAGTAAGTTGGTTTACATTGAACGCGCTCTGCTGGGCAGTGCTTCGTTAAAGCCCAAGCAAAAGGTGAAAATTTATCGAAGCTGGCCCTCAAATTGTAGGGAGCGTGACTCTGGAGAGCCTGGAGCTTGAGCTGTTGGCTGGTTCTCTAGATGAGTGCTCTCAAGATTTTGAGTTTTGGCTTCGTTTCATCTTCAAAAGAATTTTTTTTTTCATTTTAGTTTGCACGCGTTTTATGTGCAATCATGTTCATGTTTTCGCGTCGCCAGAGTGATATTTTTCTTTTGTGAAATGAACATGCTGATTAAAGTAGCTTACAGCTGCTCAATCAAAAATTAATGTTCATTTGGTGAGTTCGTTTCATGCTTTTATTTTGAATGTACAATATATTCCCAAGTAACAATTTCAATGGTTCTTAGATGCTATTTATGGAAGTTTTATTGGAGATGCATTAAATCCTAACAGATTTAATAAAGTATTGAAAAGTGCAGAACGGTCTTTTCAGTAAACCCTTTTAAAATGCGTTCAACATTACAAATTATGAAATAATTTGAAAATCTCTTCATCGATCTTAGAATATAAATTAAGGGCTCTTCAAGTAGGATCATTACAATTGTGTAATCGATTCCTCGAAGAAGTTTTTCTGTTCAGACAATAGTGCTAAGTGGGTGACGAATGTTTCCATGCGCATCGCAAGTACGATATCTAATTAATTATGTTCCAAGAAGAGGCACTTCTGGACACGTAGTCAACCAGTCAGTCACTGAGCTCTCCTACGATTGAATGAATGAGTGCGTGTCGAGGCAACAGGGTTTTCCACTTTTGGTCGTCAACATATCCTATTGAATCCGGGAAAATGCGTTGCACTGTCTACAGCAGCAGGCGTTATCGCTGCTGCTGTTGTTGTCAGGAAAGAATGGTACACCGGTTCAGGTGAGGAAACTCATTGCTTCACGAAACCATAGCACTCCCCACCCTCGGGGTTTCCGATGGATGCTTGTTTAGGGTTGGCACTTATCAGGATTAATCTTATTATTCACCACCCACTTTGGGTGGGAAATTGATGACGATCTCGTATAATTTATTGGACTGTGTGCAGAAGCCGGAGGCTGGGCTCGGTCTATTTACTCTTCTTTCAGCATCCCAGGGAGGGAAAAATGGAGATTGATTTCATGGTTTATCTCTACCCTTTGAAAGTTCCTTTGGAACATAGAAATAGTGGTTGTTCAAAGCTAGTCAAACATGATCCTTACGTAAGATCGATAAAGTTTTAATTACGCAATATAAGGTACTAGAATCTAGACCGAACGTAGTATGCATTACTCTAAATTTCTCTGATAATGAAAATATTGGGCTTTAATTTCGGGTCATGTTCACTTTTTGTACGAAAACATTTCGTTTACAAATAAATGATGAAACAGTTTGAAATGGAATTTTATGTGATGGAACAATTTACACACAATACTCCAAATATACACTTTTCCCTCACTCAATGAACTACAATTAATAGTAAAATTTTTTGAAAAACGATTGACTTATACTATAATGTGAGCGGTCTGGATTTTGTGTGTCAGCCAAATGAATAAAAACCAACAAAAATGCATTCTGTCTCTGGAAGTCCAAACAAAAATTCTAGAACAAAAAGCTTCTGATACGTATCAGAAATTAAACAAAGTTATCTCCAGCATGATGTTGCTCTATAAGTCAGCTGATATTTATTTCTAAGCAATTCATATCCATCGGTTCAATAAAATTTGAATATTGAACAAAAATAAACGTGTCTTTTTTCCTGATCTACTCAACCAAGTCCTTGTAACCTATCTGGGAAAGCAACGTGTGGCTCCAGGACATACTTATCCAAGCGTTGATGATACAGAAAAGTGAAGAAGCTTGACGCGACTGACTGTCGTCCACAGACAGAGTCAGCATAGAGTGCCATCGCCGATACTGGCATACTGGCACGAATATGTCATATCTTGTGAATGGATGTGACTTTGATAGCGATGATGATGAAAACGTCGAGAAAAAAATAGGAGGCGAAGGGTCGTTTGTAGGTCTTAAAGAACGATGCTCCGGCCTTCAGCACCACTTGGGTTGGTATGAGTCACAATACGTTGCCCATATAGGAACGACCCCATGCGATGGCGTTCTTTCTTCCCAGTTAGCCTGGGTAGGAGGCAACGCTAATGAGGAAGGATGTTTCAATTTCCTGTTGGTGAACAATACTGTTTACGAACTGTTAGATACTTTTTTCCTAGAAAAGATATTGCGTGTAACTGCTGGTAAGGTAACATCATTTGTTCCCGTCAGAGTACTTGCTCATTCCCAGCCAACAATTTGGCGGGTATATCGAAATTGCAACTGAATTATTCATGCATATACAGTCCCGTGCAAAAGTTTGGGCTCACCCCTTCAAAAACATGCAAAAGTGTTCTGTCCATATATCTGTGATTACACGTCCAATTGCAACTCTTTAAGCCGTATTTGAAAGGCAAAGAGTTATTCTTACTACGTATATATTTTTTCAAAAACATTTTTTGAATTTTGTGTACTAAATTTTTACGTAAAGTTGTGACATTTTTCAAAAAACACACTGAAAAATCATATCTAATTTCCTCAGCATTGGATCGACCAAAATTTTAAATCAAAGTGTCATTAGAATCGTAATCTTATATTATTTGAAGAGACCCCACGGAATTTTGGCGGAAAAATCTGGAAAGTATTCAAAATCAATGAAACAGTCAGTCAAGTCATCGTGCAAAAGTTTGGGTTCACCCCTCAGTATGATGCAAATCGTGCAAAAGTTTGGGTTCACCTGAGCCGCACGCACATCATTTTTGTAAATATCTCTGCCATTTTTCAACCGATTTTAACAATTCATATCTTTTTTGAGCGTAAATAATGGCGCGTGCATGATTGGTTTGAGATTTCACAGATTTAAGTATGTTCAGGTGAACCCAAACTTTTACACGATACACCATACTGAGGAGTGAACCCAAACTTTTGCACGATGACTTGACTGACTGTTTCATTGTTTTTGGCTACTTTCCAGATTTGTCTGCTAAAATTTCGTGGGGTCTCTTCAAAGAATATAAGATTACGATTCTAATGAGACTTTGATTTAAAATTTTGGTCTATCCAATTCTGAGAAAATTAGATATGATTTTTCAGTGTGTTTTTTGAAAAATGTCACAACTTTAAGTAAAAATTTAGTATACAAAGTTCAAAAAATGTTTATGGAAAAATACATACGAAGTAAGAATGACTCTTTGCCTTTCGAATGCGGCTTAGAGAGTTTCAATTAGACGTGTAATCACAGAGATATGGATTGCACACTTTTGCATGTTTTTAAGGGGGTGAACCCAAACTTATGCACGGGAGTGTATAACACCGAAGAAATCGTATTTGCTGCTCAAAAAAGGCATATACATACAAAAGTGGAGGCAATATAGAAGCATCAATCTGATTGCAGCAATTTCTTGTGACATTATATACGACTGTGTTCAAAAACATCTGATTAGACCGATTTTTCTATTCAGAATATACGACAAGATTAAATCATATTTTTACGATTCTATGTAGTCATATACGAATAAGTCTGGCAAAGAAAAAAAATTTAACCTGATTCGAACCTGGGACAATTGATTGATACCAACGCCCTAACAGTCTGTGTCACTTTAACTAGTTGTAATAAGACTGATTAAATTAAAACAGTAGAAATGAAGAAAGACAATTGGAAGAGTCAACAGCAAAATTATATACTTAATCGAAATCCCAAATAATTCCAAGTGTAGTTGCAAACTGCTTAGTTTATTTGAAGCACTTTTTCATGTTGAAATAAGGCCGGAACAAATTTGAAACTTTACTTTTGTCACCCCCCCCCCCTCCTTAAAAATTTTCAAAATGTCAGAGGGGGGAAATAAATAAAATGTTCATTTTCAATGTTGGTTTTCATTATTTTTCGTGTTGTTTGTTAGTTTTAAATCTATTTGTTAATGCTCATAAGTTTGGGATTTTTGCTTGAACGTTTTTCTTTTAAAATAATGATTTTCTCATCGTAATAAGCTGTTTCCCTGCACGCCAATCGATCATGTAACGGCTTACTTTCCTGCACTTAATTAGGCAGTACCGTTATAGTCATAACGCATCTTGAAACAGTTGTGCAATAACATCTACGCAACGCATTTTAATTACGCATTTTTTTGAGTTGCGTAATGAATCATTACATTACCATTTTCAGACATTTTAAAATGATGGCAAATGCATTTCGATAAGGTTTTTAATGTCCCCAAGTGGTCCTTTACGAAATTGCAAAAAAAAAATGTTGTACGCAACACGTTGCGGAACGCGATTTTTACAGCACTCATCGCATTTATGCAACTCGGCAAGCCTCGTTGGATGAAAGTACGACTTGTGCGTTAAAATGTAAATCGTTCTAAAACTTGTTGCGTAAACTACTATTACGTCATTCTTACTGTAACAGTGTAGCCTTACACAATAGAATATTTTAGTGATTTCTACGAATTATCATTTTCATAAACCTGCAAAGAACATCTTGTCAAATTAATGTCGCAATCTTAAAATTTATTTGAATACATCTTTTTCTAGTGGACTCTTCTTCTACTGGGTGTATAAATATTGAAAGCATTATCATCATCCACAAGCTGCGTATCAAATGTGTTACTATACATTGTCTTTATTGTATTGTATAAACATTATGAATTTATAGTTCGTTAAAGACTAAAATCATATTTATGGAGAAAATTGCTCCATAAATATTAAAACTGTACGTAGAATAATATTGTTATCAAAGCTGCTTTCCAGAACATATTATCTCCAATTCGTTAATGTTTGCAAAGAACATGGCGTAGAAGGGCAATATTTTTCTCAGAGCTAGTTTTCTTCAAATCTAGTAAAATATTTTTACATAGTATAGTTGGATCCGTTGAATCTGCTCCTTGTGGCCGAGCGACGGAATCCGGATCCATTGTGGCCGGTTCGCGTTGCGCGGAAGAAAAAACGAAATGCGCCGGAGTAAAACAAAAAAAAACGCATCAGTAGAGTATGAAACGTTGAACCTGTTGTATGCTCCTGTCTCGAGCGAGCAACCAAATCAGTATCGTGTCCGTGTTTGCGTAGTAACCGCACTATCAGTGTCGGTCATTCGTGTATATGCTCACGTATTCATTTCGAATTATATATTTATCGTTTACCAAAACGAATCCTTTCCCATATCCAAACTCCCAGTGTTTTCTTGTGGAAGTTCAGAGGACTCCTCGGCTTCTGTAAAACAAGTAACACGTCAACATTTCTCTCCCATTCCCAAATTGACCTGCATTCGGACGCAGCCGGCGCCGGTATTGTTTATTATAATAATGAGAGCACCAGTACTTACACATTGAGGATGCTACTGATCCCGAGTAGTGTCTATTGGTTCCCTGTGTAAATACAGCTGTTCTTGCAATAACGGAGAAGCAACTGCGGGCGGTCAATCATGCTCATCATGCTCATGCTCATGCTCAATCTAGTAAAATATTTTTACAACCAGAAGGATACATACATGTTATATCAAAATAAAACAATCTAAGTTTTATTTCAAGTTCTAAGTGCACCAATTTTAAGGTGCTTTTAAAATTGTAACTATTCGAAACACACTTTGAAAGTTGTTCTTGTTAGTACTTTCTCTCACCAAAACTCAAGATTATGGGTAAAAAACCTGGAGATTGCTGTTATGAAAATTCTGATTGTGAAAAATGTAATACGAACAATGTCATGAAAAATTATAAAAATACTTGACAATAGTTCAAAACATTCTGATCGGCAGGTATATAGAAAAAAAAATGATAAATTTACCTGAATTTCTATTTTATTATTTATTGTCCCCCCCCTCGATACATTTTTATGGAAAGTGACAAAAGAAGATTTTAAGATTTGTTCCTGCCTAATGATAAAATATAAAAAGTTAGATTCTCGCTCCAGTCCACTTTTTGGATTGCATTTGGGTCCCACAACAACTGTCCAAAATTTCACCTCGATCGGTGAAACTATATATTAGCGCCAGCCCTTCAAAGTTTGCATGGGATTTACTATGGGAAATCTAACTTTTGCAAAGAAAATGGTCGCCCATTGACCTCTATAAAAATTTCAAACGCATACATCGGTAGGTATTTATACGATGAACAATATTGCCGAAGACCGCGAAACAATCCGACTCTTGTGCAAAAAGTTATTCAATTAAAACCGACTGGCAAGGCCACGTTGATTAATACGTAAAGGAATAACAATAATAACAAAATCGGGCAAAATTTCCGAATAGTCTATGCTTTTTTCACAAGCATCAGATTGCTTTACGGTCTTCGACAATGTTGTTCATCGTAGAAATACCTATCGAGAACTGTGCTCAGAATTTTTATAGAGGACAAATGGCGACCTCTGGCGATTTTTCTTTGCAAAAGTAAGTTTTCCCATGGTAAATCCCATACAAACTTTGAAGGGCTGGCGCTAACATATAGTTTCACCGATCGAGCTGAAATTCAATCCAAAAAGTGGACTGAAACGAGAATCTAAATTTTTCATATAACCTTGTCTCAGGCTAATATATATACTTCATTTATAGACGGATCCGTGAGTCAAGTAAATTGTTTATCTCTTTACGACTTAAACTAATTCTATCCAATATCGTACGATTCTGTTCAATCTCAAATAAGATTTGATATGGTTTTGTGAAACATAGTTGTATAATGGTCTCATATGTCGGAAAATATGATTTTTTATCATCTTTGACAGTTCATATACATATCAGAGTGTTTTGGAAAGCCCAAACAAGACGCTTTGATTTCGGGACGCCGGGAGTTTGGTTTTCATTTCGCGGGTTTTGCTGGGCAGTGTTTTGGAAAGCCCAAGCAAGACGCTTCGTTTTCGAGACGCCGGGAGTTTGGTTTTCGTGTTGCGGGTTTTGCTGGGCAGTGTTTTGGAAAGTCCAAACAAGACGCTTCGTTTTTGGGGTGCCGGGAGTTCGGTTTCCGGTTCGCGTGTTTTGCTGGGCAATGTTCTGAAAAGCCCAACCAAGACGTTTCGTTTTCGGGACGCCGGGAGTTTGGTTTTCGGTTCGCGTGTGTTGGAAAGCCCAAGCAAGACGGTTCGTTTTCGAGGCGCCGAGAAGTTTTGCTGGTCACGCTGTGTGAGTGCGAGTGTTCAGTCGAGGATGGATTACCAACTGGTGAGCTCATTTCATGCTTATGATAACACATTTTTTCATGTAAACGTTATTTTTTTGTAATATTCAATCAAACTTTGTATGGTTCGTCACTACAAGTGTCGGCATTATGCCTGTTTTATACAATTCTAGTAAACATAGAAACTTTTTGACATTACTTAAAATATTTTTTGAATTGTTCGGCATTATGAATGTCGACGTTTATTTTGAAACTTCTACCAAAAACTTTTCTTCTTGAGGCATAAATGTTCAGTAATACTTTTATGTAATTTTCAAACAAACTATGTATGGTTCTTCACTACAAGTGTCGGCATTATTCTTGTTTCATATAATTTAAAACATTCGCATGTATATATTTTTTTTCGCCATTAATAAAAACTCCTTTTGAATGGTTCGACATTACAGATGTTGACGTTTATTTCAAATCTTCTACCAAAAACTTTTTGAGACAAAACTAAAAACTAGCTTTAAGTATAAACCCTATTTTTCCTCCTTATCCATGGATCGCATCACCGACCAATGGTGACTCCCAGATCTTTTCCTTCTCCACTAATAAACACCCTTCCCGTGGTGATTGTGGAGATGCAGAGGTATTCTCGGTCTCTAGAAGCAACAATCATTACACCTTAACATTCCTTCCCCATCCCAACTGACTGTAAGGACTTGGCCGGCGCCGTTATTGATCAATAATATTAGAGCTGCTAAAATTGCACTCCGAGAGTAAGCGGAAACTCCCATCCCTTATTCATTTGGATCGCAGTGCAATTATTACCAGCTCCGATCAATCACGGAGTAGCAACCATTGACATGTACAGTCAGTCTATGCTATGCTATGCTGCTTTGACAGTTCATATACATATCAATAAAGGATTCCGATAAAGTTTATCTAGATATATGATTTTGATTGAATATTGATATACGATTGCTGGGTTGGCATTTGTTGTCCAAACCTGCAATAAATTATGTAAAGAATAGAAGTTTGAAGCCTTATGACTGTAATCAGCTTAAGCCGAAAGAAGGTTTTTTAACTAAAAAGGAATGATGAAGCAAAAAAGAATTGCGAATGTATTGAACCATCTAATTGTATTGTCATACTTTACTCCATAAACGTTCAAATAACATTTATTCAACCCATATGCCTAGACGCTATTCAGATTTAATGTTTAGTCCAATATAGGGCTGGGCTGTTCGAATATCAGCAGCTTTATTCAACACAAAAAATATGTCTGTTTTGGAGTAAAATTAAACACGACTTTCATCCAACTTCCATTTATTTTTGTGTCTCGTTCAACGCATTAACATATGACATGTAATCCAGCCATGTTAACCCATTTTGATAAGCGAAAACATGCTATTGTTTCTACTTTACAATGAATTGTTATCACTGTTATCCCCAAAAACACAACGATTGTTGGGTCCTGCCCGTGCGCGAACAGTGACATTTTGGTCGGGTTTTAGTTAAGTGTACTAAAAATGTCTACTGTTTTCAAGCTTTCCCAATGCAATTTGGGTAACTTGTTCGTCAAATAGAAACAAAATAACAGTTCGTAGAAGACCGACTTGTTTTTTGGGCTCCCATACAATTAGTATAAAATGAAAAATTGCTGAAAATACTTTAAAGTCGGTATTCTCAAAATAAGAGTTTTGTCACTTACACGCATTTGTTTCTAGCCCCCACAATTGATTATTTCACAAGCCTGATGCGAAGTAAGATACTTGATGGGCAGCAATTCCTTGCTGTTGCATTGAATCTACGCCGAAAGAAGAAACTTTCTCCATTGGACCCGGTCCAGGGCCAATCGCTTCCAGACGCTCTGAACGTTAAGCTTAAATCCTCCTTAGCTCAAAAAAAGCCAACTGGTGCGCGATCAGCCACGGATGCAACGATTATGGGCCTATGGGTCTCTGCCTAAAATTAATTTAGCTTGACGTTCCTCCAACATGCGAGCTACATGCCCAGTAGACCTATTCATTTGTCTGGAAATTTCCCAGTCAACCAACACTTTGATTTTTTATGTCAAAATGAACTTCTGGTCAAAATTTCAGTCATTTTGGAGATAATTTAGGTGTGCTTCAAATCAATTATGTGTTTCTGAGCTAATTTCAAGCTTAAAAAATTCATAACTTTCAAAAGGAACTCCAAAAATGATCTAAAATACCTCTACATAGTAGTTGATTCAATTTTTATGATTGGAGCAAGTTTTAACATAGTTTGGCTAAGATTTGTGCTTCAAGGTTCTTGAAAATCACTATTTTTAGGGAGTGTTCTCTCTGAAAAACACCCCTGCATGAAAATAACGGATTTTAAATATCCAGAACATGATGACTATACATATCTTAAACTCAATCCCGATTTAAGTTACAATTTATCTTGCGGAAATAAATTATAAAAAATAGAAAATTAGGAAGCACTTTTATAAATCCTCTGTGGGTGAGCCAAAAGCACCACCGTGTGCTTTGGCGGGTGTAAAATATGAACACGTTAGCACTGCTTTTTTTCAGTCGATGATGGTGATTGTTTTCAAATCGTTCAGAATGGACCAGTGCACGAGTTCACCCGTTGACGTTTGAGCGGTGCCGTGTTATTTACGTGACCATGGCAACGAGTGAATTTGGCACCGCTCATACGTCAGATTAGTGAACTCGTGCATCGGTTCATTGTCAATGAAATGCGATCCAAACAATCATCACTCGGAAAGAAAAAGCAATGCTAACTTGTTCAATTCATTCAATGTTTGGTACATGTGTCATGCGTGAATTAACTATCATCAGGTTGCGATGCGGTGTTCGATCTTTGCACATTTTTTGTAATTAATTGCCTAAAGCAACATGTAAGCTGTTAATGGCTAATGAATTTATAGATTTATTTCGTTCGATTCCTGTTGACTAGGTTCTGAAAAAGTAATGTCAATGTGTATTTTTTCTGCCATATATATTCAAAAAACAGTGATTTTCGGGTACTGTGCAGAACAAATCATGATCAAACAATGTTTAAATTCAATTTGATCTTATTTGCGTGTTCGACAAACTTGAACAGAATAGAATTAGCTTTCAAATAGTGGTAATAGCAAGTGATTTTGATTTTCCAAATGCTAGTTATGATTTAACAAATCTTGAAATTAGCCCTAAAACACATTTTTAACTTGAAGCATACTGAAATCTTTATCAAATTAGCTGAAAATTTGACCAGACATTGTTCTTAGAATGAGAATTCAGGATACTTCTTGATCGATAGATTTCCAGACATTTTTTTCAAATATGAACAGGTCTAATGCCCAGCTCAACACAACATGCCGTGTTTTATACGCTTAGTTATATCCATTTCTCTATAGACATGGTATAACTCGTGATTCATGCTACGCCGCCAAATTCCATTGTTCAATTCTCCGGGAAGTATTGTTCGCAGCACTTTACGTTCAAAAACAAGAGTCTTGTACAACGCGAGTTTGGTCTGTAAGCTGCGGTACTTAAGCTGGTTACTTCTAAGGTTACGATGTTGAAATCTAACCCACAACCCATATATGTACTTGATTTCGATCCTTCCTACGTTGCATGAATCAGTCTAATGTTCTATCACTTTACGCCACAACTCGTTTCTTTTCACTGAATGATACGCCATCCGGAAATTAATTAACAGATGACGAGTCTGCAAGTTGTACTCTCGGAATTTATCGAGGATCTGTCAGAGGGTAAACATTTGATCCAACGTCGATGGGCAATCACGAAAACCAGCGAAGAACTCTTCGAACATCTGTTGAACAGATTACGTGACTTATTTTGTACGCCGAATTGAGGAACCTCGGTAACTGGCGTACTCCAATCTATGCCTATTTTTGAAGGAAGAGCAAATGTGCCAATCCATTCAGCTAGCAGGCAATTCTTCTTCCTCCAATATGCTTGTAGTATGTGGTGAATTATTCCTTGAGCTAGTCACTACCGTGTTTGAGAATTTCGGCCGGGAACTCATCCTCCCCAATATCCTTGTGTTCTTCGCCTTCTTAAACTCATTTAGTGAAGGATGCTCCACGTTAAGCTGTGGTGGTTGTTGATGTTCATTCTGATCTTCGATACTCTATCGTTCCCACCATTCAGTAATGTTTCGAAGTGCTCTATTCACCTGGCATCCACCATCGTTTTATCTGTCAGCAAGTTACCTTGACGGTCATTGCACATGATGGGAAACGGCACTGTCTTTCTCCGCACGCCATTAATAGTTTCATAGAATCGTCACATATCATTCTGTTCCATACAGTTTTGCACCTCGGCTATAACCATTTTAATCATACTCTTTTTTCGTCCTGCGATGGATTCGCGTTTTGACTGATCTTGTTTCCGTGTACCGCTCTCTGTTCAGCCTGGTACCAGACACTAACATCACTCCTCGTCAAACCATCCGCTTCTGGGGCGTCATCGAGCAGTAACTATCACTTCTCGCTCACTGAATCCCATAGATTGTTG
This sequence comes from Aedes aegypti, assembly GCF_002204515.2. Classification (NCBI taxonomy): domain Eukaryota; kingdom Metazoa; phylum Arthropoda; class Insecta; order Diptera; family Culicidae; genus Aedes; species Aedes aegypti. The sequence continues at coordinate 26,221,354 of NC_035108.1, read as the reverse complement.
AGGTTTTCGCTCTCATCGGTCTCACTTATCTGCTCCTCCAACTTTTGATGGTATTCAGCTGTCAGTATTCACCGTCTGCTGGGAAGCGCTGGATATTGAATCGCGTTATTCGCTGTGGTCTTACATTCGGTACAGTTGATAACCTTGTTCAAATTTTAAATACTGACAACGAGGTAGTGATCCGAGCCAATTTTGGGAGTCCTGAAACTCATAATATCGATGCCATCCACCTGAATATCTAGTTGCAAATATCACCATTTGGGTGCCTCCAGGTGTGCTTTCGAATATCTTTGCGTGCAAAGTAGGTGTAGGGCAGCAGCGAAAGTAATATGAAGTAAGACTTTGATGAATTTTGATATTCGTCGTAATAGTAATTCATTTTGAAAAGTCCAAAAGAATCGCATTGTTTCATCATACGAAATATTTGTACCGTGTCATGTGTATACCTAATATGTGTGAAATACTCTTTGCCCAATTTGTAGATGAGCGATTTCGTAAGTTTTGCGCTTGTCTTACTTGTACTAACGCTACAAAAATTTCTTATTTAAGCATTACGTCATAATGGATCATTAAAATAACCAAAACGGCCGCTATGAAAAGCATAGATAGCATCACCGTAACCTTGTGTATTTGACAGAACTGCAATGCTGTCGCAATGTTAAATCGCATATACAGTAAATAGCGCCTTTGTTTTGATGCGGTCAGCACTGAAAAAGTTACCTTCATTTGCCATTGATTGGTGCCTCGCGTTGTTCCACAAGACGACGGCAAAAAGACGTTCATGACCATTTGAATCATAATGTAGAACATTGTTATGTATGAAAAATTTTTAGCGTCGTTTTTTTTTTTAAATAACGCGATATTTTTACAACGAGGATGAAGCAAAAACGAATCGCGTAAAAAAGACTTAAGTGTATTTTAAAAACTCACTTTTTTGTCCATCATATGAATTTTTGAAGGGAAGCAGAAGAAAACATTAGGCGAAGCTCTTCATTTTTTCGCATTGAGAATAAATTCTAGTTTACTAATTAAGCGGCGCAAACGCAAAGGGATGGAAGAAACATTTGTGACGATTTTGAATTAGGTATACTGAACAAACCAATTGTTTTCTAGCTTTCACATGGTATTTTTAAGAGATTTTTCCGTCCAACATAAAATAATACATAATTCGTAGATACGTTTCATGAAGTAAAAGGTAAAAATGGCATTATTCATTCAATTTATTTCACCTTTATATCCGAATGCGTGAACCTTGGCTTTTACCCCAGCCATCATTTTTTGCACGACCTCAGAATCAACAGTTTTTGACATATTAACCCATGCTTTCTTCATTTATTCTATATTCTTCACCACTTTCGGTCGTTTAGGAAGGTGCTCCGTCATAATGACCCAGTACTTTTATAATGGGCATAATTCCGGAGTGTTTGGGGGTACAGACCTTAGGGCACTTAATTGACATCATTCGCCATATACCACTCTTGCACGTCACGTATCTTCGTATCCTCAATAGATCTGTGACATTAGGTGTTATCTCCAAATATTTACTGAACTATTCGTCATTCTCAACTTGTTATTGAAAACTCAGTTAAAACATCGAGTTTGGTTAACTACTCGGACTATCAGACTTTTTAACAGTATCCAAGTTACCCCGAAAACGAAAATTATATCCTTAAAAAACTCATTCATCGTACTAGTTGAATTATAGCTTATAGACTGTCCTTTTCTGATGAATAACTTCCTTCCTGTTTGCGTCACATTTCTTATTTGATTCAATCCTTCCATAGAACAGACGCTTCTGAGTATCCATGAGATTCAAATGAAGTACAAAATGAACAAAGTTGCTCCTTCATGGTGCAATCCAAGACGACGACGGCTGTCAGTAGCCGACATTGGAGTCGTCTCCGCCACCGGCAATTCCAAAGTGATAAATCTCAATTCCTACAACGGATATTGACTTGAAAAAGTATCGCTATATCCACTCAGCAACAGATGAAATGCCGATACGTTTCCAAGCAAACGAAACACCACGGTTTCGTTGGAACCTGAGAGAGACTCGCGAAGAGGAAAAATATCAACGTCATATGCAGCCCAGATTCCCCTCTCACGAAACGTCAAATGCAGCCCACCGTTTTTATGGCTGAAAAAGTGAAAAGTATTGTGTTCAAAGTAAATTGTTATTAAAAACTTCAGTCAGCGGAGCAGTTTTTTTCCAAAATTGCTGATAAATCTAAGCAGAAGATTAATTATTTCTAATGTCTGCTACGTTTGTTGGCATGAAATTTCACTAAAACGACTATTTATGATTCGATGTGATGCAAAGTCAATCAGTTTTTGCTGAGAGGTTCATGTGAGGATTTGAACGGCTTGCGCATAATTGGTATAAACACAAAGTGGAATAAGAAAAAAACTCAGCAATCACAGAAAAAGAAGACCGTCTTCGCGAGTCTCGTCTCAGGTTGGAACCTCTCATGAAAAAGGTGGATCTTCGCTTCAAACCGGAACAAATAATCATCCAAATGGTTCAATAACGTATCACAGATTCCTGTCGCAACCCTGTCGCAAGGTATCCTCGAAGCTCATTCCCCGGTCCTAATTAGCGAAAAAAGAGAAATCAAATTAATTACATTTTCCGCCACTTTCGATCACTTGCTCCGAAGGCTTCCCAGTGAATATCTCGCGATGGGAGGATTCGCTTGTTTCATTAACTCATTATGTCCTGCAATTAGCCTCGGGCTTCGGGCCATTTTGTTGTGGGAGGTTTACACCTAGGCCAAGGTATACACCGGAGTGAAATTCAGTTCGCCCGCAGCCAATTCAAGCTTTACGTATCTCTCGCGAAATGTGGATGACCGTCGAATGCATGGCCGTAGCTAGAGGTGGGCTGGATGTTAGCTCACGTTGGCCGATTAAAATTCATCAAAAATTCCGTCATTATGAATTGCTTGTAGTAAAAAATTTGTCAACAATCCGCAACGAGGTTTGCAAGGATTCTATCGACAAATAATGTTTACGAGTTGGTATGTGAATGCCGTGGAGCCCAAAGACAACCTTTATGTTATGTGTGCTTTACTTTTGATTTTTCTTACTACTTGTCTTATTCTTCCCTTACCAACCATCCATATGGGTCCATACAAAATGATCAAGTTTGGAGTCTTATATCTCGGTTTCTAGTTGTCCGATTGACCTGAAATTTTCACCGCAGCTTGAAAGTAACCTCAAATTTGCTAGGCTAGAAATTCATAGTTTTTCATTAACGAACTTTTAAGTTATCGCAAATCTCAAATTTTGATAAAAATGACAAAATTTTAAAGTAAAAATAATTTTTAAATGAAAATATTTAGAGCAATATGTCCTTCTGCAAAAATGTACAATTTGATAAGACACACAAATTTGCAGAACATCATTTTTCGGTAAAACTGATTGTTTTCAAAATATTTTCAAAATTAAATTTTGCAATTTCTTGCAAATTGAGAGATTTTCAATAATTTAAAAGATTGTGTTTCAAATGCAGTGATATTTTAATTGAGTAAAATCTATGTTATATCTAGGCTGTGGTGAAAATTTCAGGTCAATCGGAACACTAAAAGCTGAGATTCAGATCTCCAAACTTGACCATTTTGTATGGGACAACGGCCAATGCGTACTTTATTCTGTCCAGTACTGTACCTACAGGTAATAGTTTTCAACTTTTATGCAAGCTTGCTTTCTACCTTACGTGCAATGGATAGACAAATGTGACTACAGACCACGACTTTCTGTCCACATCTCTGTGAATACACGATCAATAAAAACTTTCTGTGGCTCGTTCGAAATGCAATGGGTCTTATTTCCGGGAATGAACCATCCTCGGGCTGAATTCTCCCATGATAAGAGTCAAGCAATCAATCAATCTTATTTCGCATGTATTTTGACCAATACATTTTTTCAACTTTAGTCGCTCAATTTTTAATGAAAGTTTGACATTTTTCAAAAAAAAAAAATACACTGATAAAACATGACTAATTTTCTTAGCATTTGATCAACCAAAATTGTAAATTGTCATGTAAATTTAAGTCTGAAACCATGTAAAAATGTCTTATATGTCATGTAATCATACAGGATCCTGCTGGATTACATGACATATAATTGAAGTTTACATGGCATATCATGTAAATATCCATGATATTCTACGCTCCAATTATGTGCGTTGTATGTCTCAAAAATGTACATGTTTCTTCAAGAAAGACAGCAGACGTTTATTCAAACACTCTTTCACATAAATTTCTTGGTTGACAGTCTCGATTGCTATGAAAATATGGATATTTCTTTGTGAACTATGACAGTTTCATATGCTTGGAAATATCTGGCACCTTTCCTCTCCTATTGCTGTATAAAACTCCTGTCATGGCAGCTACTTCTAGTCGACTTTGACGTAGGTTTCGTCGTCCATTACCACGCAGTTAAACTTCGTCATCATCGTCGTGTAGAGCCTCCGAGATCGCACATTGCCCGTTGTATTTAAATAAAAAAAAACTACTAATTGAACTTTAACACTTCACTTCACTTTTCCAAAAGAAAAAAACAATCACTTGTGAGGCGCGCAAATACTTTTAAACTCTAATATATTGCTTATCTTGACAGCACTCGACACTCAAGAAGTCTGTAAGTCGCAGTTGAAATAGGCTTATCTGTCAAGATAAGTAACATATTAGAGTTTAAAGTTATTTGCTTGCCTTACTCGTGATTTTTGGTATTTTACTTTTTTCTTTTGCAAAATAAAAGTGAAGTGTTTAAATTCAATTAGTAGTTTTATTCTCAAACATACCTGATAATCCTTTCTATTAATTTAAAAAAAAAGTGTGGCGTCGTATTTTGCTTATCATTGCGCTTTGGAGTCACGACCTTTTTGTAAGTCGACTGTCTGGCTCGTTTCTTGCCTCGATGCACGATTGTAGAATCATCTCGGAGAGAAAGGATAGGCTTCCGTTTGAAACTACTGGCTACTCTCTTTGTCGTCGCAACGGCTTCCGGTTTTCGATTTGTCCCGATCCAGACTTCCTAGATGTCGAAAAACCCTAAACACTTCAATTACATTTGTAACTGTTGATTTGGAAACTTTTAGTGATTTTGCTAACTTTGCGCGAGCCAAATTTTGATACGCTGCTCTTATTGCTTGGACGGCATTTTCACAACTGAAGCTAAGTATGCTGTTCCGCTCAAGAAAAGTAAAGAAATTCCTTGACTGAATGGGTCAAGAAATTTCCTACAGAGAGCTCCATTTGAAATGACATTTCTTCTCAACTGCATACTGCGATCAGAAAAATGTGATTTTCTTGACCATTTCTTGGGAGAAATTTTCCACGCATCGAGATAGGCGATTCCTTTTCTTGTCAGTAGCAAACCGGCCTTGAAGAGTGAATTTCAAAACCAAAATTGGAGCAACATTCTACACAAACATACAAACCTTTAAAATGAGGGCTGTTCAGGGTTTTTAAATGCAAAATTGAAATAAATACGTCAAGTTGAAATTTTCCAAATTTTGACCGTAGCTCATTCCCAATTGAACGTGTAATCCCAGAAATATAGACTGAACATTTTTATATTTTTTATATTGGAGGGGCCCAAATAGCCGTAGCGGTAAACGCGCAGCTATTCAGCAAGACCAAGCTGAGGGTCGTGGGTTCGAATCCCACCAGTCGAGGATCTTTTTCGTAAAGGAAATTTTCTCGACTTCCCAGGGCATAGAGTATCTTCGTACCTGCCACACGATATACGCATGCAAAAATGGTCATTGGCATATTAAGCTCTCAGTTAATAACTGTGGAAGTGCACATAAGAACACTAAGCTGAGAAGCAGGCTCTGTCCCAGTGGGGACGTAACGCCAGAAAGAAGAAGATTTTTATATATTTTTCAGGAGGTGATCCCAAACATTTGCACAGGAGAGCATATAAAGTATATTTTTGCAAATTCGTTATATATTGGCCTACTTTTCTTAACCAAAGAAACAGTGCACTATGGTCCAGGAATCAGTTTTACGCGGAAAGATGCATTTTGAGCTTTAGAATGAAACATTAGACAAAAACGGTCTTCTACAAAGTTGTTTGTTTTAGTTAAGCCCTTTGTTTGGTTTTATTGAAAATTAGGGTGGACCACATTTTCATAGAAATTGTGTAACTAACTTTCTTATTTGTAGAAATTATATTATACATGCTTCAGCAAAGTTATAGACCATTCAATTTCAAGCAACTTTGCCAAAAAAAGTTTTTTTGTATCTCTTAAATTGACCGATTTAGAGCTTTTTTCCTACGGTGACATAGGGTGGTCCGAACAAAACTGGTTTTCTGACTCTAGAGTTTTCAATTCGAATTTCTCATCAAAGTAGTCTATGAAACACTTTTAGAGCTTTGAAAAATGCGTATTTTGGTGAGTGAAGAAACTCGCTATCTCCTTCCGTTTAGGAGTTATTGCTGTTTTTCTCTCAAAAACATGCCAACTTTGATTGTAAATATCTCTGATTGGGGCAAACATAAAAAATATCTTTTGACGGCGTTCAAAAGACAAAACAAAATTGTATATTATATCAAAAAATTACAGATGTGTTATTTTTGTAACTCTAATAAAACGTCTTGAAAGTCAAACATTTTTTATCACAAAAACTTTAATAACTTTTGAACCAAAATAGATATCAACAATCTTTTTGCATAAAAATTTGCGTTTTGTTAAGTTCTAAAAGTCGTTCATAGACGACTTTGACGAGAAAATAATATTTAAAAAACTAGAGTTGAAAAACTTATTTTTGTTGGACCACCCTGCGATGATTAGGAAAAAATGCTCTAGATTGGTCAAATTTTGAGCTACAGAAAAACTTTTTTTGGCAAAGTTGATCAAAATTTCAAGTTCTACCGCTTTGCCTAAGAGCATATACCAGTACTTTTGAAAATAAAAAAGTTGATTATATTATTTATGTGAGATTGTGGACCACCCTAGTTTCAGATGACACAGTATGAAAGCTTACATTTTTAGGAACAATTTTGTAGAAGATCATTTTTGTCTAAAATTTCATTTTCATGCTCAAAATGCAAAATAATAAAGAAATACATACTATGAAAATCTTCAAAATAGTTTTAGAGCCCTATCTTTCTTATTTCAGATTTCTCGTCAAAGCGGTCTATGAACGACTTTTAGGACTTAACAAAACGCAAATTTTCATGCAAAAAGATTGTTGATATCTATTTTTATTCAAAAGTTATTAAAGTTTTTCTGCTTAAAATCCTTAATTTTTCAAGGCATATTATTAGAGTTACAAAAATAACACATCTGTAATTTTTTGATAGAGTATACAATTTTATTTTGTCTTTTGAATGCCGTCAAAAGATATTTATTATGTTTGCCCCAATCAAAGATATTCACAATCAAAGTAGGCATGTTTTTGAGATAAAAACAACAATAACTCCTAAACGGAAGGAGATAGCGAGTTTCTTCACTCACCAAATTACGCATTTGTTAAAGCTCTAAAAGTGTTTCATAGACTACTTTGATGAGAAATTTGAATTGAAAACTCTAGAGACAGAAAACCAGTTTTGTTCGGACCACCCTATGTCGATGCAGAAAAAAAGCTCTAAATCGGTCAACTTAAGAGATACAAAAAAACTTTTTTTGGCAAAGTTGCTTGAAATTAAATGGTCTATAACTTTGCTGAAGCATGTATAATATAATTTCTACAAATAAGAAAGTTAGGTATACAATTTCTATGAAAATGGGGTCCACCCTAATTTTCAATAAAACCAAACAAAGGGCTTAACTAAAACAAACAACTTTGTAGAAGACCGTTTTTGTCTAATGTTTCATTCTAAAGCTCAAAATGCATCTTTCCGCGTAAAACTGATTCCTGGACCACTGTGCAGTGCTGAAAAGTGCTACTTTTCAGCACTGTTAACGGTGCTGAAAAGTAGCACTTTTCAGTACTGATTTGGTAATCCTCAACTAAATATCGAAGTGTCCGTGAAAACCATTCATCGAATTGCTCTGGTCTTGTCAATGATTGACATTTTATTTTACATCCATTGAACGATCCAAATCCGACTCTGGTGAGCGTTTTTGATTCGGAATAGCATCGTCTAGCAAAAGTAGATGAGGCAATAGATTAAGCTATTTTACCCCCAAAAAGTCCGGCGTTTAATGCGTCTACACTGAAGCTTCCCAAACTCAGTTTTCATGGCGCACCAGCCGTTCGATTTTTTGCGCCGCGAAACCGAGTTTGGGAAGCGCGGGTCTACACGGTTCAGGATATAGGAGTTGGCAATTTGGCAAATTAAGAATAACTTTATAATTTATCCGGTATCTTACCTGGCTTCTCTCAAACAATAAGTTTTGGTCATTGTAGTTTCGATTGTCAAAAATTTGTGACAGTCATGTTTCAAAAATATTGAGTCTATACTACGCATGTACATCCTCGTGGGTTTTCTTGAAGCATGTTTGTGATCCTAGAAACAATCCGAATGAAACGGTATTTTTCGTAAAAGCAAAAAATGTTGTATGCAACTCGTTGCAAAACTCAATTTTTTCAGCACTCGTATTTATCCAAATCGGCGAGCCTCGTTGGATAAATGTACGACTCGTTCTGAAGAAATCATCATTTTGCATCTTGTTGCATAAATAACTATTATGAAATTCTTCAGAATCATGCAAAGGATCATCTCAGCAGAGCTACTTTTTTTTAATCCATCCGGGGAAGATGGACGATGCGTTCTCCAGGTGTCGTTCTAAAATTTGTCCATATTTTTTCTCAACAAATTTACGCCACTTGCTTCAAGAATTACTTCAACATTCTTTTTGATATTTAGTTTTCGAATTTATTCAAACAGTTTTCAGTAAATTCCTTCTTGTATATTCACATGTATTCATCGAAGAATTCAGTCATTTTCTATTAATTTTACCGACTTCTTATTCTACTTCTTGGCATTAAATCCTCACTGGGACAGAGCCTGCTTCTCAGCAAAGTGTTATTATGAGCACTTCCACAGTTATTAACTGAGAGCATTCTTTACCAAAGTTGCCATTTTCGCATTTTCCATTACGAAAAGATCCTGGACCGACCGGGAATCGAACCCGGACACCTTCAGCATGGCTTTGCTTAGTAGCCGAGAACTCTCACCACTCGGCTAAGGAAGGCCCGAGGCTAAGGAAGACAATTTTACCGACTATTCGAGAGAAATACCACAAAACATTTTTAATGCAAATTATCTTAAACCAAGGAATTCCAATATGATTTTTTTTTTCCAAAACGTAAGAAAACTACCTGATTAAATATTGCAATAGTTATTTCTTTTAAACACATTAAGTTTTTCTTAAAAAAATGTCTCAAAGTGTTATTCGATATATTTGTAAAAATAACGTTTGAAAATTCAAAAAATTCAAAGGAAAACAACAAAAATGAGCCTAGAATAGTTTTAGATATTATCAGGAATTTTTTTAGGTTAGGTAGCTTCAAGTTTCCACACCGGTTCTCACAGGAGCTTCTCGATGACATATTCGACGATTCTACCAGATGTATTTCAAGCTTGGAATTTTTCTTGAAATTGTTTTGAGAAACCTTAAAAAGTTTATCGATTAATAATACATCACAAATAATAGTATACTTAACTTTTCTAAGGTGTTTTTTAAAGTTGCTCCGAAAACAAACCAATAATTTATTAAGAAGTTCTCCTTAAGTAGTTCTCCAGGATTTACACTCCCGTGCAAAAAGTGATGTCATTCCTTGAAAAACATAGAACAATATCTTGTTTATACCTCTAAGGAAATGAGAAGATTATATTTCGTAAATATTTTTAAAACATACATCTATTAAACGGAAAATTATGGTTAACCCCTCTACCGGCAGCTTCATTTTTTACCGCCAGAAAAATAACCAAATCGCTATAACTTTTTTGTTTCCCAATATTTTTGCACCTTTTTTTCACAGCTCAAAAAAATCTTCTAGTTTAAGAATCCGTGTAGATATCAATGATTGGTGATCTGGTTTTGAAGATATTCCGATGTTCCTTGGGGGACCGACATTCTCCATACAAAATTTCTTTGGCAGCTATTTTGTTTTTGATCAATTTATCAAAAAATTAATATGTGGAAAATCATACAAATCGGTTGAATATTCTTAGAGATATCTAAAAATTACGATATGATGTTTTTTGAAATTTTCAAGATCTTTATTTGGCCAGCGCGGTACCAGACACCAAAATGCTTGTTACTCAAAGACGGCTGCACCAAATTGCTCCATTTTTTTCACACCATACTCTTATTAACGTATTGTTCCGAAGAGTGAATATCCGAATGAAAATTCTGTTGTCTGAGAAATTTACGTGGGTTATGGCTTCTCGTCGATCTCCCAAAGAATTTTGGAATTGACCAATGATCAATATCGACACAGATTCTAAAACAAGAAGAGTTTTTTGAGAAATGAAAAGACGCTTATAGACAAATGTTTTTATCATCTGCCGAAAGCGAAGATATGATACTTTCATGATTTTTAAGAGTTGTCTGCACCATTGAAATATTATTTTTAGGGGCCATTCACATACAACGGCATATATCTTAAAAAGTATAAGAGATAGAAAAAGCATGTCTTCGACAAACTTGTTTAAAATAGCCAATTCTACAACTTTGCCGAAAACACCATATGTTTATATAAATGTTTTGAAAAAATAGTTTTTCTATCTCACTGCTAGGTGGATTGATCACAAAACTATTTTCATCAGAAGATGCGCTTTAATATACCAACAAATTTCTCCGAACAAACTATACAGCTAAAATCAATGGTTTGGGTGCTATTCAAAAAGCGTATGAAATCGACGAAATAAAATACAGTGCTATGAGTCGACCAAAAATGTGAATCAATGCAGCATAAGAACTGTAATTTTCTATTCCTAGAAGTGCACTTGAAACATTTTGGCCAACAAATCTGAAAACTATTCAAAACCAAACCAAGAGATCGTGCAAACATTTGGGGTCACCCCTTAGTATGGCGTATGTATCGTGCATAAATGTGGGGTCACCTGCGACGTGTGTTCCTGCCATTTTTCAATCAATTGCAATATTCTATGGTTTACCTAAAAAGAGGCATACATAATTGGTATGTGAGTTAACAGAATGTTCAAGTTTGAAGTAAGTTCAAGTGACCCCTTTCTGATCGATACTGAGGTGTGACCCCAAACTTTTGCACGATGACTTAAATAACCATTTCATCAATTTATATAAATAAAAATGGAGAGGTGTTTGTATGTTACAAAATGGCTTCCGAACCGATTTGAATGAATATTTTTCCGTTTTGTTCGTCAAGTATTCCGACGTATTTGTGTGTATAAAAATCCCAGGATATTCACCGGGAAAGTCGGAAAAACGAGCGTGAGCGGAACTGTCATTTTGTATAGGAGAATCCATAGCGTTTTTCAACAGCCTACTTGATGGCAAGACGAAGTTTGCCGGGACCACTAGTTTCAAATAGTTTGTAGATTTTTCCGCAAAATGTCGAAATGTCCTTAAGTTGATTTCAGGCCTCTTTTGGCAGCAAACAAATCTTCAGACTTTTTCCATTAAAAAATTTGAGCTAAATCCATTGCATAGTGGGAAGAATGGGGTTTGGTCGGAATCCTGGCTATGCCCATGCCCGAACGTACAGACGAACGGTTCGAGTGAAATTTATGGACGTTCCAATATTGATTTCTACGGTTCCAGGCAAAAGTGTCTTTTCGGAACGGTGTTTGCCACATTAAGTCTGCCCACACCGTGTTCCGGCATCAAAGTGCCGCGCAATGTCGCAATAAAATGGAATCAATAAATTTCCATTTCCTATCTATGGCTTATGTGGCGAAGGGGGGGGGGGGAGGTGGATTTAATACAAGGAAAGTGGATATGCTCGATATGTTGAGGTTCGACAATGTCAAAAGTCAAATCCAGCAGGATTCTGGATACGGAAGGATCGTATCTGTGTAACCGAGAAGTGACCTGCATTCAGGACGTAGCCTTCAATGTGAACCTTTCCGAAATGATTATTTTATGCAACGACAGAACGGATTCGAATCAGGAATGGATTTTCCTCGGTTAACCTGCCTCGGGCAGTACTGGCATCCGGATAGTGCTTGAGAAAAGGAATGTAAACGATTGGAAATCGATTGAATGCGATACATCCGTTCTTCCTGGAAATTGACCGATGAAGTATCCATTCCATTTCGTGCCGGTCACAGAGATAGGCTGAAAACATTGGTAGGTAACATTTGCTTACCGGATAAAACGTGGTAAAACGTTAGAATATTTGTGATATTGAAATTCTACACTAAAACCTTCATTCACAAGCTAACAGCAGGATTCGTAAATTACATTAATTCCTAAAATAGGGGGATACTGTTCATGTCATGTTCATACAGTCATCGAGTTCAATATCTTTGTGATGAAAGCTTTTAAAACATCAAAGATGGGGTGAGATTCTTCACAGACTTGAATATATTTTAGATTGAAATGCCAAATTTTCCACCATAGCTTTTTTCCAAATTTTTTTACATTTTTAGTGTTTTCTACAAAGTTGTTGACCATAGATATAAACGTGTTCCTGATTCCATCCACCATGGACCAACATCCCCAGTCTTTTATGACCGATTCCAAACTCGTGACATGATCAACACAAGGACCATCCAGAAAGGAATAAGCTCATCTGCCAATGTAGAGGACGAGCTACATTTCCATATCTTCCCTACTAACTGGAACATTGTCGTCAAATACACTGACAGAAGCACTAAAGCGAGCAGAACAAATTGTCTGCTTCCCATTCCCGTTGCTCTGCTCTGTGGGTGAGAACTTTACACTCAGCGAAAGCATTACCATTTTGCAGCTCTACGTACAGTCGGAGCGGCTCACACTAATCGCAAAAAAAAAACTAGCTCTGTTCGACCAAGGACAACCGAGAAATTGATGTGGTGGGTGGATGGACAGTAGGAGACCCGACTGTAATCGAGAGGATCTCTCGAGACGGATTGGTTTCGATTTATTTCCGCGCTGGAGTGGCTGTTTGTTTGTGGCGGTTGATCCATATTCAATAGGAAGTGCCTTTTTTAAGTGGAGTACGATTTGTTTCATCAGTTGCTGGAATATATTCATTCATTTCATTCCATCAATTCATCTTATTTTACTTTCACCTAATCTTTAGCATTATAAAAAGAAATGTTAGCAGAGTAAAAGTTGAACTTCTTGGAAGTTTCATTCTAGGAAATGTGCATGCTACGAAGTTGTCTTTCCGATGAAATCATGATTTCTGTTGAAGATGTCATTAATTGGTGTCGAAAACAGATAAATCTTCAACCTTCGCAAAAGACGGCTTCTGAGAAAAGATTGCTGATGAGGGAGGGCCATATTGAACGAATACTCAGAATTGAACTTTTTCAGCCCATTTTTCAACAAAATTCCACTATTATATATAATACAGCTCTACATGGACATACTACGCGAAGGTAACACACAGTAAATGCAAATCAATAACAGAGCATTTTTTTCGCAGCTTTTTTGTATGTTCGGTCGCGACGTGACACAGATGGATTACAATGATGTGGCGATAGTGCCCACAATGGCGGTGTGGCGGCCCACACAGGAGTAATTTGGTTCAATCATGGCCAAAATCATTTTCTGTCCTTAGTAACATAAAATAAAAAAAAGTTATAGCTTATGCTGTTATAGACTATAAATTAATTGGTTCATTTTTAAAAACTGTTTGTTGGAATATTGTTAAGGTACCCCGGGGTAAGCAGTGATGGAAAGTGGCGAACATTTCTGCTGAACTGAAACCAATAGCTCCCGAGTAATCGAAGCTGATTCGTGAACGTGTTCGGAGCTGTTCAGAGTCAATTGTGCTTTTGGTAAAAAAAAAGCCGCTTCCCCTCCGAGATTTATGGTTTTCAATGGTTTTTGCATGATCATGAGCATAGATAACCCTACAATTCGTAGTTGCTACTCCGTGATTGACCAGAACAATCGAAGTTGCACAGGGAATTAATGAAAGGGATTAGCTTACCATTCTTCAATGTGCACAAATCGAGAACTCAAATATTAAAAGTCGCCGGCCACGTCCTTACGGTCATCGGGGAAGGGAAGGAATATTAGTTAGACAACCGTTGTTACTAGAGACCGACTATACCTCTGCATCTCCACAGTTGTCATGGATAGGATATTGGGTTAATGGGATAAGGTAAAGATCTGGGAGTCACCAATGGTTGGTGATGCGATCCAAGATATTTTCACGCCTAATTGGTATCGCAAAATAATTCGATTATCGCATTTTACGCCAAACAAGTGTTCATCACTCGCCCACGCAAGAGCAAGCGACGCGACTCAATTATGGTTTTCATTGGTTTTTTACTACAAACTGGTAGTTTACTGTCGATTTGATGGTAATACAATTAATTTGTTTGTCAAAACCGTAATAAATCACATCTTGCTCGGTTACACGCAAAAAATTCTTGCATGATTGACATAATTTTTCCGATAGTTGCTTTAACATGCCAGGATACAATTGTTTCAAGCATATTTTCGGTGCTTCTAAACTGACAGTATGGTTTGCCCAATCGCTTTTGCGTTTGTTTCTGTCTTCCATCACATGATTATTTCAATTATATTATTGTTGCATTAGCTTTTCGCACATTTTTTCCTTGAAACGTTATGAGGTGTACCGCGAAAAACCACTGTTTACCAACAAGCGATGTTGGAGTAGATGTAAGTTAATGCGCTCTCACTCCCAAGATAGTGGTTTGCATTCCTGCTCCCCTTTTTATTTACATTTTGTCGCATTTTTGCAATGTCGATAAAGAAGATTCGTGCCGGTTTTGACAACACAACATCAACAATAATACCATTGTCATGATTGTATATTAATATTGAGTCAATCATATCTATGGTTGATTCAATTATTTTGTGTAGTTGAACCAATCATACCAAATAGTTAAACTTAGCATAGATATTGTTGAATCAATATTAATGTATGGTTGACTGAAATCCAATGTCAAATATGATTGATCTACCAGCAAATATGATTGACTGGACAATTCTTTTTTCTCCGTGTACTCGCGAATAAACATTCCAAGGCTTGTTGCTACTCCATTTTGCATGTTCTCCCGAGCAGACAGATGCGGACTAACTCACACCTAGCCTGCTCGCGAGTCTGTCATGTTTGTTATGCGTTGGTATACACTCGTGAGCTGCTTCGTGATGCGAACTTTTCCACCACTGGGGGTAAGTGGGACCATCCGCCATAGCTCATTAAGGAAAAGATTTTCAGGAGGGTATTCTTCTAGGAAGTTGAAGATACAATTATACGGGATTTATTTAGTACAAACAAATATTGTTATTTTTTATTAACGTGTGCTACATGTTACAGTCGTCAGTTCAGCGCCATTTTCAACTTGCATGAAAAATTGTGGCACGTCTCACGTCTTGCATTGACTCGCAAAACAAGTTGTGTTAAGATCGAATTCCTATCCATAAGCTTCGATTTTATGTTTTATTACGAGCTGCTTACGATACACATTTATTTTGTTTTAATTTCATATAAACAGTAAATTGGTCTGAATTTCCATGGTAGTTTTAAGGATGGGCGTAGTCAGCTAGAATAGTTATTTTTACTACAGAATTTAGTGTTGAGATAGTCAATCAAAGTGTTAATTGTGTTATTTAAAAAAATATATTTGATATGTTATAACTCTCTGCAAAGTGACAGTCTTTAACCTTAGATCAAACAAAGGAAAAATATTTCATGAAAATATAATTAGTTATGACACTTATGAATCAAATAATAAATACGATGCATAGCTTGAATCAAACGTCAACATGACTGTAATTATATGGTTGTGTTCTTGGCAGGCATTGCAGAATTCGTTCTCATTTTATTTTAAAACACGATCAAAGCAAGCGAAGAAAAACATCCCATCTGATGCGGTCCATAATCGGCAATGTATCGTAAGTTGTACCCTAAGACAAGACGTGTCAAGTCAAAGTACAAAAACGAAACCAACTGCCTGTCAAAAAAAGACCACTTCCCAATGGTCGCTTTGGCAAAGGCCTACTTTCACATCGTTGAGTTGGATTGCAACAGGGTACTTTGTTGCTAGCCCGGCCGTGTTGCTAGTTCATAAACTTGAATTTTTACCAAAAGTTGAGAAATTTTTCATGAAATCTTTTTGTTTAAAATCTACTTTTATGTTAAGTTTACCGCATGTACTCCTACAACGCTTAAACAAATAAAAACACTCAATTTAAAGCAATATAATGGAAATTGTGTCAATTTTCTCTGAATATATTGACGGTGTTGAGAACAAACCAGATTTTTAAAATATTAAGTAATCTTCTAGTTCACTAAATAAATGAAGCGTGCAAGAAACAATCAAATAGTGAGCTTTGATGTTTGAATTTGTTCACAAGGTTTGCTTGAAAAGATGCTGGTAGCGCTGGCTTTTGTATCGTCAAGGTTATTTACTGAAAACAACGGGGCAATCTTAGTTGAGCTGTCACATTCTGTCTGGTACACCAAGTTTGCTAAATAAGAGCCCCAAAGAGAGAGTGATGATAAAATCCATTTCCTCGCTTGTTTAGCATTGGGGTAGCTGGTCTAGTTCTACTGTACTGGCACGATAAACAATCCCCGAATATTCGATAGCAATAGTGTCCCCCATGTTTAGTACTTGTTTAGAGGGGTTTTATCATGCACTGCTACCCCCAGATCTCATAGCTGTAGCAGTATACGATGGACAGGCTCTTATGATGTGCAAATCACAATTGTTCCAGAGAGCGATAAGTGAGAGGTTCTCTTAATTTTCTCAGGATTTAAGGTGCAAGTAGAAATGACACAGAAGTCAAAACTGAAAAAGCAGTTTTTTCCGTTTTAAAACAACAAATTGAAGAAAATAGAACACACAGCCTTTTTATTTGGCAAAGAAAAGAGCTGTGTGTTTTTATTTTCTTCGATTTATCTGTTTAAAAAGAGGAAACTGCTTTTTCAGTTTTGACTTTTGACTATTTTTACTTGAGCCCTAATCCGTTACATTTCCGATTAGATTTAGCTCATAAATTTAGTGTAGTAAGAACGCTTTTTTGGCTATTTAGCCAACCGTTTTTGCTGATTTCTAATAAATTACAAGCTAGTAAAGAGTTAAATATAAACTCAAATGGGTTTACTTAGATGATTCAGATATAATATCAAGCTTTCATTTGTTGTAAAATTTTTTGGTGGTGGACTATTTTTGCAAACGTGTTAAACGCCCACTAAACTCATTTTACGGATCCCGGTGAATTTTACTGTAATATGAACAGCTATCAACGGAATATCGGCAAAGCCAGAAAGGTTGACTAAGTCTGCCTTTACATTTTTCCGGTTCCCGGTATAGAATCCCCATAATGATTCAAGAGCAAGTTAGAAGGAAACGTTTTTGTGAAAATATTCACTACATTGCCAATATCTATTATAACAGTATGGCTTGAAAGAATAGCATAAAATGAATAAAGAGAAAATGCGTGATTTTTCAAACCATCTTTAGATCCAGCCAATTGATTATATAGATCGAAAAACTATGAAGAAAAAAAAGGGATAAACTATCTGATGGAAATACTTCCAGCAAAAATTACATGATTTATTGAAATAGTATGACTCAAAATATAAGCAAATTAATTGAAGAAATGTTACCGTGTTTTCCCGGTAAGGCTCTCTTAGCTTTCGAGGATTGGACACCGGAGTCCAGATGAGGAACTTATGAAAACCCGAGACTGCTGGTCTGACCAACAGCAATCAGCGGGGAGGGCTTAAAAGGCCTCTTTTGGGGTCCTCGAGTCCCAAAATCGTTAGAGAAAGTAGTGGGGAGGTTTTCGGACCTTGTTAACATGCAACTTCGCGTAACTTATGGCCAACTTTATTATATCTATCGTACTTATGCCTGACGTTCGTGAGCAGGTTGTTCATCCTGAGAGAAAATCGTGTTTCAGTTTCTCTATGTACATATAACCTTTTTTGTTTCATATCGAAAAGACTTGTGATTTGTTGTAGTATCTTCTCTTTTGATTGGATAATCTTCAAATCAATAATGAACGAAATTCATCAACCAATGCGTCACCTATGGTCTAAAATGTAATTAGAACCCTTTCCTATATATTTAAATGATTCCTTTCATACGAAGCTTCATGCTCATTTAGCGTCACTTTAAAGTTGACGGGTTCCGCTCAAATTTTCACAATAGCTTAGCTTGAGTAACTTAAGATTTTTGTAGTTTGGTCATTATATGTCACCTTGATGCGGATAGTATGTCCTTATAACTATGTTTGAGAATCTCAATTTTTTAAATTTGAAATTATGATCATAAATTTGTTTCAGTTACTCCACTATGTGTCGGTGCGACAGTTTGATACATATCAATTTCAGCGGTGCGATAACATTATTTTCCCACATCCGACCACAACAACTTATGTAGGGGAAATCAGGGTAAAACCGACACTGTGGGTAAGATCGACACCCTTTCATTTTTCTTGTTTTGAGCAGATTTTCATGCAGTTTCCAACGCACTCTATCTTAACTTCTGGAATGTTGTGTTTCGAATGACATTACAACTGACGCTACCAATAAACTGCCAAAATAAACAACAAAATCATGCTGGATAACATTGAAGCAACAGTAGTTGCAATATTTTTCAGTTATTCTTTAATGTCATTATTTATTCTGCGTCATAATCATTTACTATAGTATACTATTACGTTGATAGAACATGAAGGAGAATTTAATTTTTGGTTTTTTGACAGCTAAAAACGCTATTGAAAAATAAATTTCCACTCGGGGTAAGACCGACACTTTCATTTGGGGTAAAATCGACACCTTTCTTTGCTTGATAATCTAACTTCAGGGAATCTGTCTAATCGGAAGACTATATCTGTAGTTTATGCGAGTCTTTATTTTTGAATTCCAGAGAAGTTCACGGATGGCGAACCTGTTTTTTTATTCTCCATTTACTTAATCTATTGAGCTCTTATTCGCCAGCTTGGGCATCACCAGAGCGAATCCAAATTTTGACAGTTGTTCTTTCTGCTTTATCGATTAAATCTATTTGTGGATCTGATCCGATGTTCCTGCTTTTCCAGAGAGAGTCCAGAGATAAGTCCATTATTCCTTGCCGTTGGTCGATCGTTATGTTATCCAGGTACATTAGAGCATGTTCGCTCAGAAGAGGGTCAGTTGTCAGTCCGCTTTCAGACGGCCATGGTGTGGGACGGGTGTAGCTCGTGTAGTTTTCAAGCGAACTGACGAAGTTTTTTGTTGAGGTGCTGGGAATCAAACCCATGACGATCCGCTTATGAAGCGAACGTGTAGCCAACTACGCCACGTTGCCCCCTTGGCGAACCTGTTAACATGTAAAATATGTATCATTAAGCATTAAAAAAAAATATTTCTTCGTTATCACGTTTTAACTTATTTGGTGAAGCTTTTGTTCGCGTTTGACGTTTTCACACTACTGCAATCTGTTGGTCCATCGGCCAAACCCAACGATTTTAGCATTGGGCGTGCATGATTTCTCTATTATGATTTTGATCGCGATTTGTTTCAAGTGTTACGTCTGTTTGTCTGTGATGGAATATCAATTTTATTTAAATTACTATATAACCTTAATATATCATCCAGCGATCACAATGATTGATAGATTTATAACCAATATGTGATTTTACAACAATTTTAGGTATTGCCAATAAGCTTAAGATGTCGGTTTTACCCCGTATTCCCCTACGCAAAATAAAAGAAAATCCTTCGCCCTGTCTACCCCCGGATGTGTCTGTCCATCAGTTGTTGCACTCCGCTGTAGGGAATAATGGCGGGAGTGTCGATGATAAAGCCATCCGCTATCCATCTTCGGATGTGGGCTCGATTGGGGGTGGCTGGTGGCCCCTTGGGGATGTGGCGTGATGGAAAAAAAAAAAAGAAACCGGCAAACCAAGCGGCTTCGGTAGGCTCTCTGTGCCATTGTATGAAAGTTTTTTTCCATGCTAATGGCACAGCGAAGACTCATACTCTGTGTTGTGGAGGTCCCCGAGCAACCCAGCGGGATGGTATCCATTTGATTTCATGGTTTTCCAATGAATGTCATTGTGCAAAAGCGATGCATGATCTCAGATGTTTGAAAACATCATCATCCCTGGGCTCACTGGGAGTTGCGTAGATTTTCGTTACGGGTGTCGAATATAATTTGTAATGATGGTCGGATGGCCTCCCGGGTGCAAGTCCTAACCGTGTCATGATGTTTCTTCAAAAGTTGCTGTAAATTTTGAACGAAATCGACAAACACTTTTTGTCTTAAATTCATGCTGTTTTGCCCGTAGAGGACATTTAATTTTCAATCATCACTAAGATTCTATAACAAATAGCATAGCATAGCATAGACTGACTGTACATGTCAATGGTTGCTACTCCGTGATTGATCGGAACTGGTAAGAATTGCACTACGATCCAAATGAATAAGGGATGGGAGTGTCCGCTTATTCTCGAAGTACAATTTTAGCAGCTCTAATATTATTGATCAATAACGGCGCCGGCCAAGTCCTTACAGTCAGTTGGGATGGAGAAGGAATGTTAGGGTGTAATGATTGTTGCTTCTAGAGACCGAGAATACCTCTGCATCTCCACAATCACAACGGGAAGAGTATTTATTAGTGAGGGAAGAAAAGATCTGGGAGTCACCAATGGTCAGTGATGCGATCCATGGATAAGGAGGAAAAATACAACTTAAAGCTAGTTTTGCATTTTGTCTCGAGAAGTTTTTGGTAGGAGATTTAAAAAAAAATACGCCTGCATCCATAATGCCGAACCATTCAAAAGATGTTTTTAGTAATAGCGAAAAGAGAAAAAAATATGTATATATTTTAAATAATATGAAACAGGAATTATGCCGACACTTGTAATGACGAACCATACATAGTTTGTTGGAAAATTACAGAAGAATAACGCTGTATATTTTTGTCTCGAGCTGAAAAGTTTTTGATAGGAGTTTTAAAATATACGTCAACATCCAAAATGTCGAACCATTCAAAAGATGTTTTTAGTAATGTTAAAGAGAGAAAATATATGTTAATTGAAATTATATAAAACAGGCATAATGCCGACACTTGCAGTGACGAACCATACAAAGTTTGTTTGAATATTACATAAAATTAACGCTGTCATGAGAAAATGTGTCATTATAAGCATGAAACGAGCTCACCAGTTGGTAATCCATCCTTGATTTAACACGGATATCTTTTCGCACTCACACAACGCAAACCGTAGAACTTCTCAGCGTCCCGAAAACGAACCGTCTCGCTTGGGTTTTTCGAAGCACTGCCCAGCAGACAAGCGAAACGAAACACAATTCCCGGCGTTCCGAAAACGAATCGTCTTGTTTGGGCTCTCCGAAGCACTGCCCAGCAGACACGCGAAACGAAACACAACTCCCGGCGTCCCGAAAACGTACCGTCTTGTTTGGGCTTTTCGAAGCACTGCCCAGCAGACAAGCGAAACGAAACACAACTCCCGGCATCCCGAAAACGTACCGTCTTGTTTGGGCTTTTCGAAGCACTGCCCAGCAGACAAACGAAACACAATTCCCGGCGTTCCGAAAACGAATCGTCTTGTTTGGGCTCTCCGAAGCACTGCCCAGCAGACAAACGAAACACAATTCTCATCACTAAGATTCTATAACAAATATCCAAAAACTATTTACCCGAAAGACATTAACCTGAAAACCATTTAACCGATTGCGACATTCACCCAATTTGTATATGTGCCGTAATTCTGGGTGTAGTTGATCAGTGGGGAGAAGTTGATAATTTCCGCCTATCAAGAGAGCTATAATTCGATTTCAATTATCAAAATTTCTGTGATGTCGTATTGTTTGGAAGCTGCTCTTGATTTTTTTCTTAATTTGGATTGACATTGTAGATATTTGTACCATGTTAAAACGAGATTTTAATTAAATGTTTGATAAACTTTTGAAGGGTTCTTCTCTAAACAATCGATTATTACTTTGGCCGTATAAATACACTATTCAAATAAACTGTCTTATACATTCCAGGTCTGTTTTCTATACCATGTTCAAAATTTGCATTGAAGAGAAAAATTCATTTCCAGAGAAAAATTTCTTTTCGTGAACAGGTTGGCAATTTCAAAGAAAATTGTCTATTTAATGTGGTTTATTCTGTAATTCACAAACTTCAATTCCAAAACATACTGATTTATCAACAAGTTGTAAGACTTTTTGGACTTGATTCAGTGACCCCATGTGAAGTAATTAGCATACCCTATTATTTTTGGAAACCTATCATAGTATCATCTTCATCCCTTAATCAAAAACTACACTTTTTGATTTCTTAAAATTACATTCTTCCAAATAACTATCTTTCTCTACTTATCATTCTGTGTCATTAACAGCATCGATACTAACTATCGCTAGAATTGAATTAAAATCTAATTGAAAAAGAATCGACCAAAGTTCTTTAGAAACCAGACAGTTTTTTATTGTGACAAAAAGCTAAATCTGTCCACTTCAGAGCAACATCTATTTACAGAAAAGGTAGAGGAATATGAAAGCGACTTCTAAATTGAATTAAATGTACCAAAAATAAAAGCACACATGATCTGATATTTAAACAACTTCCATCTCCATTCTGAACCCCTGTCAAAATCAATCAAAAATGATCGTAGAATATATGCAAAAAAGGTATCTTTCCCTGGAACGGGTGTCTTCAAAAGAATCCACTGTCTGTATCTTATTTATTCATTCATGTAGGCATGACTCCGAGGAAAAACATAATTCAACACAAAAGGATGGCATCCACGCTCTTCCCAGGAACCTAATTTTCATACCCTAATTATTTGCGGATAATGATACCCAGAGCAATGTAATTTGGCAACAAGCATGTAGCAACTAAGCAGGAAAAATGCTATCATTTTTCGTGAACGACAATCGAAAGACAAGTTAGAAATATAATCCTCAATCAAACGACGCCCACATTCAGTATGAGCGATTGTCGAATAATGGAACAGCTTTATTGTGACTTGTGAAAATTTCGCCTATTGTTCTATATGGCGAGTCGCCCTGCATCAGGGAGGGAGCTTCATCTAGGCTATATTGGTAAAGCATACAATATGACTGGTCACAAGTTTAGATTTTCTGTTAACAAGTGGGTACAGATACTTTACATATTTGTTACATTTAGGCCAATGTGACAATGTGATCTTGAAAGTTAAAGTTCGATCTAGCATGAGTCCTAGATACTTAGCTTCACCTGACAATTTGAAGGAATCCTTCTCATCGTGACAACTTGTCTGCTCGAATGTTAACGAATTTTTAGTTTATGCGGGGCTATTATAGGTTAAGTTTTAGAAGCATTAGAAGAAATCTTCATTTTTTGCAAGTATGATGAAAAATTCACAAACTTGTTTTTCAATCTACTACAGATGACACACTTGTTTTGTTCTTTTTTAGATTAAGGGTCATGTGTTATCCGTAAAAAAAGATTTTTGACATCTCTTAGGTAGATCAAGTAAGTCAGATGTAAAAATATTCTACAATATTGGTCCCAGAATGCTACCATCAGGTCTTACAGGAAGTCTGTCAGACTTAGAGTTCTGATAAGATACCTGAAGTGCACGTTTTGACAGACAAATTTGGATTATTGTAACAATGTATATGAGCAATTCTCGCTGAAACCAGGCCGCCATCGGCACCCATCGTTAGAATTCCAATTTTATGTCACTGATCGCTAGTTTTCGATAAAACTTAAGGGTGGTCCTTTCTGTTTTCTCAAAATGGTGGACCCCTCGTACGCCAGCTAGCTGAACAGTTTGCGAAAAAGCCCATTTTTAGATAAATCTTGGGTGTTTCTTCACGGGATATGTCTCATATTTCGCTTGGAACACATAGCAAATTTAGTGGCATCGTATAGAAAAAGGATATAGCTTTCATTTAAACTTGAAAAAATTTTGGCGGCCATTTTGAATTTGGCCGCTATCTTGAATTTTGTTAGAAAAATCGATATTTCAGCATTAGCGCACCGCTAGTTTTGAATTCTGAGATCACCATCAGAAAGCTGAGGAAAAATTGCGTAAGATAGGCTACAAAAACTAGGTGACTAGGTACCCTATGATATGAACGATTTTCTAAATCATGTTTTACTATTTTGACGAAGGCAATCAATGCAAACATAATTTTTTGTACAACAAAGAAACAAGTTTTCAATCGTTGGTGTATTATTTGAGACAGATAAAGAATAGGAGTATTAATTTGAGTGAAAAAATCTGGCGGCCATCTTGGATTTTGACGCCATCTTGGTTTTAAGTAGTAGAATGAGTTTTCACCTTGTTAGCACTCAACATGTTGAATTTCAATGCTACAGTTACACTTATTCTTCTTCTTGTTCTTCTTTTTCCTCACGTTACGTCCCTACTGGAACAGAGCCAGCCCTTCAGCTTAACTAGTTTTAAAAACAAATTATCGAATAGTATTTTTTTAACGCTTATTTGCTACCTGAATGATTCTTCTGCATATCTTCGAGTTGTAAAATAGCATTATTTCTTTCATTTATTTGGTCTAATACCATTGATACAAATGAACAATCAGTTGAACAGCTGAGATTAGATAAGAAAGATAAAATCTGATTGTTTTTTTTTTAACGGAGGCCTTATAATTCAACATGATGAGCACTGAGATGGTAAAAAATCATGCAACTGCTAAAAACCAACATGGCGTCGAAAGCCAAGATGGCCGCCAGTTTTTCTAACCTCGAAATTATACACCTGCCTTTCGGCATTACGTTCACATTAGAACAAAACCTGCTTCTCATCATTCAATTTCGCTATTTTTCACATGCATGTTGGGCGGTACTAAAAACGATACTTTATAACTTAGAAAATCAAGGAAGTTTTTTGCTTCAAAATTCAAGGCTTTCATTATAAATTAATGCACTTTTGTCAATGTTTTACGTTAGAACTACAGATATTACCACAAGCCTTACTAATGTCACGCTATCTATAAACTTCTTACAATGAACAACAATGCATAGGGTAAAAAAATGTTTGTTTAATACAATCAATGTTTTTTGACGGTTTTCATTTATTGAATTTATTTATTCATTATTACTGAATTCAAAGATATGTCGAAGAAGAAAGAAGAAAATTCCTGTTAAATAACCTGGATTTATAACTAATATATCTGAGTACCAGGCTCGGTTCCAGTAGGGACGTAACGTCAGTAAAATGAAGAATAATAAGAAGAAGAGTATACGTAACCTTTTTTATTGGTAGCCTCTAAATTCGACATGCTGAGTGCTATCAAGGTGAAAAATTAATTCTACTACCTAAAATCAAGATGGCGTCAAAATCCAAGATGGCCGCCAGATTTTTTCACTAAAAATAATATTCTTATTCTTTACTCGACTTGAATGAAACACCAAAGGTTGAAAACTTGTTTCTTTGTTCTACAAAAAATGATGTTTGTATTGATTGCACTCGCCATATTCGTCAAAATCGTATAACATGATTTAGAAAATCGTTCATTTGATAGGGTAAATACCATTGCTCACCTAGTTTCTATAGCCTATCTTACGCAATTTTTCCTCAGCTTTCTGATGGTGATCTCAGAATTCAAAACTAGCGGTGCGCTATTGGTGAAAAATCGATTTTTCTAACAAAATTCAAAATAACGGCCAAATTCAAAATGGCCGCCAAAATTTTTTAAGTTTAAATGAAAGCTATATCCTTTCTCTATACGATGCCACTAAGGTTGCTATGTGTTCCAAGCGAAATATGAGACATATCCCGTGAAGAAACACCCAAGATTTATCTAAAAATGGGCTTTTTCGCAAACTGTTCAGCTAGCGGTGCGCTAATGCTGAAATATCGATTTTTCTAACAAAATTCAAGATAGCGGCCAAATTCAAAATGGCCGCCAAAATTTTTTCAAGTTTAAATGAAAGCTATATCCTTTTTCTATACGATGCCACTAAGTTTGCTATGTGTTCCAAGCGAAATATGAGACATATCCCGTGAAGAAACACCCAAGATTTATCTAAAAATGGGCTTTTTCGCAAACTGTTCAGCTAGCTGGCGTACGAGGGGTCCACCATTTTGAGAAAACAGAAAGGACCACCCTTAAGTTTTATCGAAAACTAGCGATCAGTGACATAAAATTGGAATTCTAACGATGGGTGCCGATGGCGGCCTGGTTTCAGCAAGAATTGCTCATATTGTTAAATTGAAGTATTTTAATTTTACAATCATACCTTCATGCCAAACACAGTCGAATGCTTTTTATATGTATATAAGAGCAAGACCAGTTATAATGGACTTCAAATTTGTTGAAACGAATCAAATTCATTGCACGTAAAAGTCCCTTCCCATGTCCATGTCGGAATCCTGACTGATCATAGGTAAAAGTTGAAATTTTGTTAAAGTGAACCATCATTCTACTATGGGTACAAAATAACATTTTCAAAAAGTTTACTGATAGAAGAAAGCATTGGCGTAGCTAGGTTAGGCCTAGCAAATTATTATTTTACAGAAGTAATGTCGGTCGCAATAATCATCATTTTCATAAATTTCACATAAGTGATATTTATAAGTTTTAATTTTCAGTACGGAAAATTGAAGAATTGCCAAGAATTCACGAGGAATATCCCTTATATTTCTTCCACAAGCATTTCAGGCATTTAATGGGAATGATTCAGGAGATTCCACTGAGAATTCCCAAAGGGATTTCTTCATGAATTATTTCCAAACTTTTCCAATGCTCCTTTCAAGAACGCCTTCACCAGTTTTCACTGAGTTGCTCCTGAGATACCAACGTGAAATCATTCCCGGGGTTAGAAGTCATTATTCAATGGATTTTTCCTGAAGTTCCTTTATGTTTTTGTTCATACCAGAAAATTTATTGAAAAATCTCTATCAAATTGCTTAAAAAATCACTCAAAAAATTCTATCAAAGCATTCTTCAGAAATGATTTTGATTTTTTTTTAGCAATTTACTCTCCCGATTCATTTTTTTTTTCTTTCTTTATTATTGAGACTTTCAGCCCTAGGCTGGTTCATCTCATACCGATTCATTAATAAATAACCTTTTTATCTTTTTGTGAACATAACTTGGCCTTTCAATTCTGCTGAATATTCTGTCCAAGATATATTAATTCCAATTGTTAGTGAAAAATAGTATCCAGTTGTTCATCAATAATTTGTTTAGAATTTTCTGGAATTATTTAGGGTTTCTCCTAGAAATAGTATAAGAAATTCTATGAGTATCACCAAAATTGTTTTCAAAATCACCAAGCAAGGATTCTTTCCACAATTTTTTTCAGTGAGTTCACCAACAGTTTTTTCAACTTTGCCTTCGAGGTTCTTCTTAACGTTTCCCTTCAGATTCCTTCAACTTCGCTTTCTCATTACACAACTGTTTTGAGTTGCGTAATGAATCATTACACAAAAAAATTTCAGAAATTGTAAAATAATAGTGAATGCATTCCGAAATAATTTCTGATACCCTCAAGTGGTCTTCTAAGAAATTGCAAAAAATGTTGTACGTAACTCGTCGCCTAAGAAATTGCAAAAAATGTTGTACGTAAGTCGGCAAGCTTTGTAGGATAAATTTACGACTCGTGCTGTAAAAATCATCATTCTGCAACTTGTACCGTAAACTACTATTTCCTACCCCCAGAAATTGAAAACAAACTTTATTTGGGAGGACTACTTTCAATTGAGAGGTTTTCAAGCAAAGGGGTGTAAGTGACAAATAACTAGTTTTGAGAAAATAGATTTTGAATTTTTCCAGCAATTCTTCATTTTACACAAAATTTATGGGAGCCAGAAAACAAGCCAATCTTCCACAAATTAGGTTGTTTTTCCTCATGGAATAAAAAATTACCCAAAAACACAATTGGAAAGCTTCAAAGCTGTAGATCATTTTGGTATATTTAACTCGAAACCGACCAAAATGTCCCTTACACCTCTTTGCGTTTGGGTCCCATAATTATTGTGGTAGAACTAAAAACAACGTTAAAAAAGCATTGTCAAAGTTGTGTTATGGTTAAATTCGTAATGTGAGATTTTACTGAATTTAAATCTTAAAATAAATTTTTGCATCACTTTGAAAACTTGTTGCGGAGTTCCTGATGGACTTTCAGAAGTTAGGAACCATACGTATAAAAATACTGCAGAACTCCTAGAATTCACCTTTTCTCTTTAAATTCTTGAAAGTGGTGCTTTTGTATTTAATTTTTAAAGAAAGATGCGAATAAAGGACAACCATTCGTTGAAACAGGTAGGAACGACAGATGGACAACGAAACAAAGAAAAATAAGTGATTATTCATAGGCTTTACCAAGAGGTAAATGATTACAGGGTAATCAAAACATTTCTGATGAATAAAAAAAAAATTTCTCAAAAACGTCCATCAGATTCTCCTTTGCAAATTATCTTTGAAATCAAGCAGTTTTTCCCTTGACTTCTAGATTCCCCAGAATTCTACAAGAGAGCCTCTAGGAATTCTGTCTTTCCCTTTCCCAGTTAATTTGCTAAATGTTTCTCTACAGATTCCTTTACTGCTATGCTAATTTCGGAAACAAAAGTATCAATGTGGACATTAAGATGTCGATTTTTTAAGATTCGAAGGCAAGAGACATTTTAGGAACATATTTCGTAGATTATTCTTGTATATAATCAATTGAAGCAGTACCGTGTACCCCCGTTGGTTTGACCACATTTAATCTGAACACTTTTTAATTTGTACCCCGCTAATTTGCACATCGTTCAGATTAAAAATGGTTCATTTAGCTCATGGAACGGAGTAAAATGAAATGGAACACTGTGGAACGAAACGCAGAATCAAAACAAAACAGAGAAAGAGGTAACCAGAAACACGTTTATAGGGTGACTAAATGTTCAAATTAAAAATGAACCCCGATAATTTGCATGAGGTACCGTTCAAATTAGCGGGGGTGCACGGTATTTGTGATGCATTTTGGAAATATTTCAGTATAACTTTTGACAAAATCAATCAATGTTTGGAGGAATTGCTGGGGAAAGCTTCGATGTTTTGGAAGGTTAAGTAATTTTCTTTAAGTTGAATTTGGATACATAATAAATAATTTTATAGAAACACTTGACATAGAAGATATGGTTGTCCTCTAGGATTTTCACGTTGAAACAAACAAACCTCACAATATTATTTGACTAGTTTCCAATAGATTTTTAGCAAAATTTATGAAGCCACCCTCCGATATTCCTTGAGCAATTACACTGAAATTCTTCAAGGAGTATAGAACGGTTCATGCCGTCCATCTGAGCAAGGTTGAAATTCCATGAGGAGATAGATCTATTATGAATTCAGTTTTTTTTTCATCAAAAATTCCTGCTAGAGAGCCGGACCCTATTCTTGGCACTTTTGATTCCCTTCGGTAGTGACTTTTTTTTTAATCTACTGAGCTCATATTTGGCAACAATATGCGTCAAAGTGAAGTGCTTCTTATTGAAAACTTCCAGATAATTCGGCAGAGAAAAACCCCCATGCCAAAGTGAAACATGAAAGTGCTGAAGTAGCTCTCTACCCAATCTATTGTCTGAAAGTTTCCTTTACCGAAGTCAGAATCGCCACGCTGATGCTGTGTACAACGAGCAAGGATTGTTGTACAAAATAAAAGAACGGAACTACTGAAAAAAATAATTATCAACAAGCCATGTAAATCAGAACATTTGAAGACGGGGTTGGTGGTCCAATGTTTCATAAGCAGAAGGTCATGGGTTCAATCCCAGGTCCGTCCCTTTCCTCGCACTAAGTAATTGTATCTTTCACTGGCTTCTATTTACCACTCGTAATATATCACAGTTGATCTATCACAGTTCATAGCATTTGCTAGAACGCGAGTGGGACAGAAATAAACCGTTTCCCTACGCTTCTATTCTTTCATCATTATAGCACGTCTTTCTTTACGCCTGATACATAGGCAGTCCGCTAACCAAACCAGCAAGCCTCTCTGCCATAAAAATTACCCCACCTCTTCACCCTTCCCGCATTAACTGGCGTAGACGCAGTGGTATATACGGTCTACCGTGGGAGCCAGTTGAATGCATCAATCAACTCCTTCCCCTTCCCCTCATGGGTCAGCATTCTGACGTGGCAGGCACCATTGTTGCCTAAAAATAGAAGATCACCAGCACTTACACACTGAGAGTGTATGTTATTCCCAAGCAGTCATCTGGCTGGTTCCTTGTGTAAGTGCAGCTGATCTGGTGATATTGGAGTAGCAACCACGGGTGGCTAATCAAGCTCAAGCTCAATAAGAGCCATATAAATCAAAACATTTGTTTACGTCAGAATCAAGTATGTGCTTGTTCTGCACTGCGTGTGAGGTTATACTAGTCGAATGAGATGAAATTTGTCGTCTCACGTTACTCGAGGTTAGAGCGACTCGTTGACTCACACGCCGCGCAGAATAAGCACAGTTTTTTTACTTATTATCTTCCAAAAATCTTTTGGTGAAGGGGGTGTATGATTCTGGAGGGGGGCCTCCCTGTTCCTACGCCAATGGAAGAAAGTAAACTGAAAATTTCGCCAGTATTTTTGACCGAATTCAAAATTAATACAATCTTGGATTTTTTTTTCATTTATCAGGAAAATAAACCTAAAAAAAATTAAGAAAACGATAAATTTATCTACCAAGAATAAAGAAGAAGAATTATTATTCCTGGAAACTTCTTTTTTAATCATAGCCCGGGGGCTCCATTATATGTTTTTTTTTATTGTAATAGTTCCCACTTCTTCCAAATCAGTCCTTCAAGAATTATCGAACACGTTCATTGATTGAGCTGTTAATTAATGAATGAAGAGTGCTCAAGTGTAGTTCAGGTGTCTCCGGCTAATTGTTGTGCTCTACTGTTGCGTAAAATTGCCCTTTTAAAAGTTCAGCTGCTTAGGCTGCCGACAATACGTAAGTTCCCCTATTTCTGATTCCCCTACTTTACCAAATTTTGGGTCTTTAGCTAGAAACCAGAAGGACATCTACTATATTGGTAACGAGGAAACATAAATTCCTCATTACAACCTTAAATACCTCTCGCAGATATTGAATATTTTCCCTTCGTTTCTCATTTTCACAGACAACCCTTCAACATGGCACTGCTGATTTACAGCTCGTTGGTTCTATGCTTGGGAGCGGCGCTGGCCTCCCAACACTCTCCCTATTCCCTTCAGGTACGTAACCGTCAAACAATTCGTTTCTGGAATGGGCAATATCTTTCCAGTTTTTCAATTCACTTGCATTTCGAACCGTCCCGGCTTTTCTCCCATTACAGGCCGCCGTGGATGCTCTGCATAGGCGAGAAGCCCAACTGGCGCTTCAGGAAGAGGGCAACGGCGAATCGTTGGACGATGAAGGCTACTGGGCGGAACGTGAGTATATTTCTCACGTTTAGTATCTCATAACGGCGTATCTGCAATTTCTCTTTCATCGACTTTCTTCTCCGCTTATAATGTTATGTAGCGGAGAGATTTTTTTTTTATTGTTATATTTCTGGTCCCTATAGTAGCTTGCTTGATTTTGTCCAGAAATGGTCGAATAAAATAGTTTTGATTAATAATTTAAGCTCCTTTGTACCTATAATAATACTATTGCACCTATTTTAGTATTACTCTACCACTAGTAGTACTTAGTACCTATAGTCACGCTACTAGAAGAAACTATTGAACTTAATAAAGGAAGAATAACGAACTCACGAACATCAATCGTAAGCTATCGATCCATTCATCCTAGGAAAAATATATTATTTTAGTAATAAATCTTCGAGCTGTTTTGTGGAATACCTTTAAGTAAATGAAAAACCGAATTAAGTACTATACCATTTATTTCCACTAAATTCGGTTTTTTATTTACTTATAATTTTTTTGTAAAACGTTTTTGATTCGTGTTTTTTCTGCGACGAGAAGTTAGTGCAACTATAGGAACAGAAATTAAAAATAGTGCTACTAGAGGCTTATGTGTTGCTAAAGTGTCTCAAGCGATATTAAATACAAAAATATGAATCTTCGTAGTTTTCATATTTCTTCCTATAAATCCAAGATTAAAAGCTTTGAGATCATATAAAAAATCACCGCTAGGTTTAATGTTCGATTTTATACATATATTTGTCCTAAGCTGAACAGCTATTGGTACACTGACTCTACGAAGTTTTTGCTATCCTGCTTTGTATTGCATAGAAAAATACAATTCTCGAAAACTTGTTCAAATAGTCTCAAGTCAAAAAAGTGAATGAATTTACTTTATTGATCCTACGTGTGTCGCAGGCGAAATTCCACATGTTCCGCTCCTACCCAACTAGATTTTTCACTTTTAGAACGTTTAATTTCCGGATTTACAAAACGACGAAAGTAAGATTTTCAACTTTCGCAACCTAACCACTACTTTCGCCGCCCCGCTGTATAGAGAGACAAAGTGACTTAACCACGAATCAAAACAAAACACTACTTGAGCCGATATTACACTGGTAGAAAAACGTCGAAAGTAACTGTATGAAACGGCTTATCATTTTGTTATAATTATTTAAGTTGAAAATAATAGAAACTATCTAGTTTTTGAACGTGATCTGATTGTATGCAAAATTTGAGCGATGTACACGGCGAAAAAATGTTAAAATGGTGATTCATTTTAAAACAGTTTTAGAAGACAGGTTGTGATTCTTCTCAATTAGTTTTCTCAAAACCGTATGAAAGTTACTTACGTCGATTTGAAAAAGTAATCGAGAATTCATGTAAAAAAAATTAAAATAAAATCGATAAAGTAAAATTTATTACTGCAGATACGCCGTTATGATACTCAACGCGAGATTTCCTCGGCATTTCACGGCGCAATTGAATGCCGACCGCATTAACGCATTCCATTCCGTGTGCAGCTTCCGACGAGCAACCGGCTTATCGACCGAACCGGCAGCAGTGGAATAAGATCCTGGCCAGCTATTTGCGGCGAGATGACGACCTGGATGAGGGACCGTACGACCCGTACGAGCTGGAGGCCCGTAAACGATCCGTTTTCCGCGAGCGAGATGGTGAGTTTCGAATGCCGGCAATCAAACTTAGTAAACTAGGAAGGGAAAGCGTTCTGAGGTGGAACAATTCCTGAAATTTTGACGTTAAGTCAATTAAACAAAAATGATTTTATGAGGCATAAAATAGGGCCCAAATATCCGTAGTGATAAACGCACAGCTTATTCAGTGAGTACATGCTGGCGATAGCGAGTACGAATCCCAGTCCTGACGAAGATAATTTTAGTTTCTTAGACTGTACATACATGAGATAGATGGATATGAGTTATGAATAGCGATGGGCGATTTTGAATCGATGTTCCGAACATCGATTTTTTTGTTCCGATTAATCGATTTTTTGAATCGATTTTAAGATCACCTAAAATCGAGCGAATCGATTTTTTTCATTCGATTTTTTATTTCGATTCAAAAGAATGGAATTGATTAGATTTTTTAATGAGTTGATAAACCGTAAACCTAGTTTTGAACCTGCCTTGAAGCGGTTAATGTATAATTTACAATTTCGAACGTTATTTAATTGATGAAATATTATCATTGAATTTGGTCTTATTTTGAGATCATGTTTTTTTTTTGTAAATTTCCATATGAGTTTGAAAATTGAATCGATTCAAAAACATCGATTCAAATGATTCGATTTAATCGGTGAATCGATTCGACACATCGAATTTGAATCGATTCAGTAACATCGATGTTCTGGTCAAATTTGCCCAACGCTAGTTATGAACGACATTTGCGTGAGCTGTTGGGATTTAAATTCGAAACTTGTTACCTTCTGAGTTATTGGGTCTTCAAGTAGCTCGGCAGTTTAGTTGGTAAAGCACTCGACTAGCATACAAGAGTCGTGGATTCGAATCCTATATGCGCGTGTGATTTTTTTTATAATTTAACTCAGTATTTATCCATCTTTACCACGCGTAAAGAGCTCATTAATTTAAATACCATGCAGATTTGATTATCGAACAACTCTATATGTGTCTAAAGGAGTTGACGTGTGAATATAATGTTAATTCTGAAAGAATCATAGAAATCTGGAAAAAAATTGAATGCAACTAATTTTTAGGGTTTTTCTCAAAGGCATTTCCTGAAAGAACTTTTGAAGAAGTTCTTCAATGCATACATATATACATATGGAGTGCACAATTATGGAAAATTTACAGTAATTTTGCTTTTACTCCATTCAAATGAATTGTGTTGAATAATACTCGATCGTGTTGAACTGAATGAGTTGAAAGTGTGACGGGCTTCAATTTAAACCTGTTGAAAAATAATGTGAACACTAAAATGAAAACAATAAGCTATCAGTTTTTTAGTTCAACTACAACAATAACTTATGTACATTAATTATCAATGTGTAGCTATAGATTTATTATACAACTTTGAATGAGATGACCGATAGACATGAAACCTATAGCTGGATCACCAAACCAATTGAAATCTCAAACTTCCATCTTCACACTCATCCTGCCATGAGCCACTACTAATCCTTTCCGAGGAAACCACTCAAATTCCATCCACACCGTCGTTCATCGTCCCACATCATCTGCGTCAAGCGCGTCGTATTGTGGAAAGTCGAACAATCGAATTAGAAAACGCACAGTGCGAAGCCATGCGACAAATCTCGCATGCCTGCTACCGTCTTTCATTCGATGCTGCCAAATTCCAATTCCATTCGCCATCCCTTGAAAGCCATTTGTAATCACATCCCACTCATTCACAGCCCTTGCCGAACTGCCCCCGTACCCTACAGTGTTCAGGGAGCGTGAAATGGAGAAGTCATACCAACCGCGACCAGATTTGTCGAACGATTTCCTCAAGGAAATCGACCGCCAAGCTAATCTCGAGCGGGAGGCTAAGTATCTAGACCAGCTGAGGCAACTGTGGGACAAGTACCAACAACAGGAGAATGAAATCGAACAGGAACTGTTTGACGAAGACCGTGCAGCCGCAGAAGAAGCAGCCCTCGGTGGTCAATACTACGAAAAACGACAGGGTTACCCAACAGTTTCGCAATCTGAGGCCGCAGCCATGTACTATGGTCCACCAATGGAAGAGAGGAAGCGAACACTTCCGATTCTCCCCTGGCTTCCAGCGACACGGAAGAAGCGATTCCCTGTTGCTAAACGATCACCCAAACCGGAAACAAGCGCCTCGGGAACAGACGAAAAGGTGGCAAAAGATTTGCAAGCACTGTTCGGTGAACCGGAAGAAAGCAAGAAGAAACGATCCGCTGAACCTGAGATAGACATCAAACAGGAAAAGGCCAATAAGACCAAGTCGCAAGAAAAGCGAGATGCTAGTGGAGAACATGAAGAACGCGAGGAACGCAGCTCCGAGGAGGACCACGAAGATGATGATCACGATCACGAACATGATCATGAACACGACCATGACCACGATCACGATCATGACCACGATCATGAACATGACCACGAACATGATCATGATCATGAATCCAGTGAAGAATTTGAAGGAGAAGACGATGACAAGAAGAAAAAGAGATCAGTCAAGAAGCGATCGAACCTGGAAGTAGTCAAAGAAGATCAAATTATTCCTGGTGACATTGGAGAGTTCAAGGCCAAGAAGTCAATCCAGTGGAACAAGTACTTCGGTATCGATCGGAGGAAAAAGGACGGTCGTAGCAGTGGTGCATATCCACTAAGCTTCTATAAGACGTACGATGAGGACCGCAAGAAGAAAGCCTTCAGTCAGGATAAGTTAGACAACATGGATCGTAAGCTGAAAACAATCGAGGACTTGATTCTGGATCAGACCGTTAAGTACACTGGAGATCATGAAGGTGAGTTTTCATTTGCTATTTTTGATACCGGAGACTAATTCAATTTTACATTAAGGTGGATTGATCGAACCGGAGGAGCTTCAGAAGCTGAAGGATAAAGTTGTCTCACGCCTAGCCACGGCTTACAGCATTGAAAAGATGCGTCGTACATTGGACAAGTTGAAGGAATCGGTTGGCGATGATTCAAACCCGTTGAAGGACAATGAGATAGACACGGACAAGCGCGATGACAAGAAAGAGAAAGCGAAGCGCGTTGCTGTCAAGAAGGAGAAAGCCGAATACGACCATAGCGAGTGAGTTGATTTTGAGTTTAATTTTAAGTGATATGATCTAGCTTAGCTTTAGATAAGCTTTAGCTTAGCTTTAGCTTAGCTTTAGCTTAGCTTTAGCTTAGCTTTAGCTTAGCTTTAGCTTAGCTTTAGCTTAGCTTTAGCTTAGCTTTAGCTTAGCTTTAGCTTAGCTTTAGCTTAGCTTTAGCTTAGCTTTAGCTTAGCTTTAGCTTAGCTTTAGCTTAGCTTTAGCTTAGCTTTAGCTTAGCTTTAGCTTAGCTTTAGCTTAGCTTTAGCTTAGCTTTAGCTTAGCTTTAGCTTAGCTTTAGCTTAGCTTTAGCTTAGCTTTAGCTTAGCTTTAGCTTAGCTTTAGCTTAGCTTTAGCTTAGCTTTAGCTTAGCTTTAGCTTAGCTTTAGCTTAGCTTTAGCTTAGCTTTAGCTTTAGCTTAGCTTTAGCTTAGCTTTAGCTTAGCTTTAGCTTAGCTTTAGCTTAGCTTTAGCTTAGCTTTAGCTTAGCTTTAGCTTAGCTTTAGCTTAGCTTTAGCTTAGCTTTAGCTTAGCTTTAGCTTAGCTTTAGCTTAGCTTTAGCTTAGCTTTAGCTTAGCTTTAGCTTAGCTTTAGCTTAGCTTTAGCTTAGCTTTAGCTTAGCTTTAGCTTAGCTTTAGCTTAGCTTTAGCTTAGCTTTAGCTTAGCTTTAGCTTAGCTTTAGCTTAGCTTTAGCTTAGCTTTAGCTTAGCTTTAGCTTAGCTTTAGCTTAGCTTTAGCTTAGCTTTAGCTTAGCTTTAGCTTAGCTTTAGCTTAGCTTTAGCTTAGCTTTAGCTTAGCTTTAGCTTAGCTTTAGCTTAGCTTTAGCTTAGCTTAGCTTAGCTTAGCTTTAGCTTAGCTTTAGCTTAGCTTTAGCTTAGCTTTAGCTTAGCTTTAGCTTAGCTTTAGCTTAGCTTTAGCTTAGCTTTAGCTTAGCTTTAGCTTAGCTTTAGCTTAGCTTTAGCTTAGCTTTAGCTTAGCTTTAGCTTAGCTTTAGCTTAGCTTTAGCTTAGCTTTAGCTTAGCTTTAGCTTAGCTTTAGCTTAGCTTTAGCTTAGCTTTAGCTTAGCTTTAGCTTAGCTTTAGCTTAGCTTTAGCTTAGCTTTAGCTTAGCTTTAGCTTAGCTTTAGCTTAGCTTTAGCTTAGCTTTAGCTTAGCTTTAGCTTAGCTTTAGCTTAGCTTTAGCTTAGCTTTAGCTTAGCTTTAGCTTAGCTTTAGCTTAGCTTTAGCTTAGCTTTAGCTTAGCTTTAGCTTAGCTTTAGCTTAGCTTTAGCTTAGCTTTAGCTTAGCTTTAGCTTAGCTTTAGCTTAGCTTTAGCTTAGCTTTAGCTTAGCTTAGCTTAGCTTTAGCTTAGCTTTAGCTTAGCTTAGCTTAGCTTTAGCTTAGCTTTAGCTTAGCTTTAAATTCAACTAATCTGACGTCTTTCCTCAACAAGACACTCGATGGAACCACCTGAAAAAGTCAGCAAAGATGAAGTGGAAAACGATCTGAATGATTTGGATGACGACAAGAAGAAGAAAAAGAAGAAACGATTGAGCAAACGATATCAGGAAGTATTCCGTAACGATTTCCCGGACTTTGAGGAGGAACAGGGAACCGGCCATCATGCTCCTGTCGGTGACAGCTATGGCAGAAGTTTGGCAGTTGGTAAGTTGATGGAAAATTACTGTAGTTAATCTTTTACTTTATAAAATGTCATTGCTTCATTTAGAAACCAACGAATGTCCACTTCTGGATGCTTTGGAACGCAGATGCAGAGGAGTCGATGTGTTGAGTGGTGACATCTACCAGGAGCTGTTGCCCGCTTGTGGAGCACATCAATTGTGCTATCTATGCGTAAGTTTTGGTGATTTTCAACCAATCAATCAGTTAATAAATTCATTGCTAATGCACCAACAGGGCACCCATCAGAACGTATGTGACTTCCAGTACCTGACCGAAGCGGATACCATTTGCGAGGGTCAATCGAATTGTCTATCCACGGCACGGTCTGCATTAATGATTCTGCGTGGTTTTCCAGGTCCCCAGTTAGGACCTCGCGAATGTTCGAAGAATCCTTGTCTCTACCGAGCGATGGTCGAACTCGGTGTCAGTGGATTGTAAGCGCGTTCAGATGGATGAGGTTCGCAAAATTGAACCAACACATTTTCGCACGACGGCTTGCGAAAACATTTTTAGGTTTTGTCTCTTTGACGTCTATGTTAGATATCTGCTAAATAAATGAACGGAGTTCCAACTGGAAAGTCGGAAATGTGGAGGCCCCCAGTCCGCCTTTAGTCCGATGTCGCATATCGAGCTCTATAGCAACTCTTTCTAATCCCTCACTGAATGTGTGTCTGTTAAAGCAAGTTAATCTAACCAATAAAGATGTAAAGTGTAACAAGCATCTATTGGGAATGGAATTTACTAAATGACTAAGCTAATAATTTCACTTTTGTGAAGATTTTCAACGAATGCGAGTTTGATTTTGTTTGGCAGTCTTAAGCGATGCTTTGGCCGCAATGTGACCACTGTTAAAATGATGAGATTATTTATATTTTAGTACAGGTGATAACTTTTGCAAATATGTATGGTTTTCAATTATTTGTGTAATGAAAGGTGTTATTTACATATATACTAAAGCAAAAATGGTGAATCTGCTATAAAATCTAGTGTAACTTCAACAATTTAAATATAAAACTGAATGTAATTATATTTATATTGAAGTGTAATAAACCAAGAATCGCCAGTAAACCCGAAGGAACCCATCATACAATTGCACTCAAGATAGATAACCCATTAGTTTGGTCCCAATGACCTAGACGATTCCTCATCTGATTGCATATTTAGACAAAAAAAATGAACAAAAGAAATCAGACAATAAATTTCAAAACGAACCCAGACGACACAAACAGAACGAACAAATAAAAAGAGGAATAAAACAAGAATATGAAATGTGTGCAGCTATAGTATTGAAAATATACTTTGAAAATCCAATGGAGTAAACACATGAGATTGAAAATAACTACCTAACTAAGTAAGTTTTAGTTTTACTATCCTAAAAATATAATGAAAGAAACAGAAATATTTAAATCATTCCCAAATATTGAAAAGCATTGAAGTGTACTGTGGCAACACTTTGAAAGTATTGGTGTTGGGCTATTTAAAATTGAAAAAGAAAATCTACCATGTTAGCTAATAAAAAAAATACATCAAGCACTAATGGGTCATAGGTATTAAAATCAATGAAACTAACTCCAGATATGGAAAGCAAATGAAACGAATCTATATCTATGCCTATACAAAAACACACATACAGACACACTCACATTCACACAAACCATAAAAAAAAACAAAACTAAATAAAAGTTTAAAGTACGAATGGAACACTGTCTGCATTTAATAAATATCTGAAAGGCCTTCCTAGTAGCACCAACCAATAGTGAAACATGAATCACTGTAAATCGATTGAGAGGGTGTATAACTGTGATGACAACAGCTCCGGTTCCTCACCCGCGATCCAGTCGATGCCAATGCGTCGAACGAAATGAAACATGCAATGGATGATAACGATTGATGATAAGATAAATTATTGCCACACAAATTTATACCCAGTGGATGTGCCTTGCTGAGACTCAGTGTGGCAGCTTTATACTAAAGTCTTTAAAGGAGAAATACAGAAAGCTTGTGAGGATTTTTTTACGACTGCCGTTTATATGGTAAGTAGGGTCGGGGTTCCCTTAGTGGACAGTTCCCTATAGTCATACTAGTGGCGTTTTACGGCCGTTTTGCTATAAACCTTTTCAAAACATTTTTTTACATGAAGGTCAGGAGCTATTTATCTAAGTATCATTGATACACAGCTTGATTTTGTTCAAAAAATGATCGAAATAATTAGTTTTGCTTAAAATTTGAGCTCCCTTGCGCCTATAGTAAACCTATTGTTCCTATAGTAGCACTACTGAGAGAAACTATTTTTTATTTAACAAAATAATAGATGAATTGAGAACTTTCTTAACATCAAACGAAAGCTTCATGCACATAACAATTGATAAATTCGTGACATCGGCAAGGGACATTTTTTAGCATAAGGCTGCCATTAGGTGTCACTATTAAGCATTGAAAATAAATTCAAATTAAATTATTTTCAGCAGGGTCCAGGATCACTGGTTAAATTGTAAGTTTTCATAAAAACGCTGTGTCCTAATTGGGACGTTACGCCAAAAAAGAGTTGGACAGCTTTATAAATCCTTTATAGATTCTTCTCTTTCTCCTTCTTGGTATTATGTCGTCTATGGGACAGAGCCTCCAGGTGTGCTTCTCAGCTTAGAGTTCAATGACCACTTCCACAGCTGTTGGCTGAGAGTTGTTTTGCCTAAGTTGCCATTTTCGAATTTGTATAGGGTACAAAACAACAGATTTGTCTCAAATGCTTAACATGCTCATATTCCAAACACTCGACCTTTCATAGTGATTTTTCTAGAAAGCCACTCGAATTTCTTCACAGATCAATTTTTCTAGGATTGAAGTTCACAGTGTTTAAAAACTTCTTCTTCTTATTCTTCTTCTTGGCATTAACGTCCCTACTGGGACAGAGCATGCTTCTCAGCTTAGTGTTCTTATGAGCACTTCCAGAGTTATTAACTGAGAGCTTTCTTTGCCAAAGTTGCCATTTTCGCATTCGTATATCGTGTGGCAAGTACGATGATACTCTATGCCCTGGGAAGTCAAGGAAATTTCCTTTACAAAAAGATCCTGGACCGACCGGGAATCGAACCCAGACACCTTCAGCATGGCTATATTCGGAATTTGAGACAAAACGGTTGTAAGTGTTCGTAGTTCAGTGTGTAGTGTTTTTGAAATTTTGTTTAAATTTAAAACGAGAATTTGTGGAAATAGTTGCAGGTAGTGTTTGTAATTCTCGTGCAGTTTTCTCCGTCAACAAACCCCATGTTAGTCCGTAGTATAGTAGCCTACCATAGAATGTCACCATCATCCATCCAACATACGATGCTTCCATCACCCACCACCAGAGGGATAGGCAGAGTCTATTGACTGTTTAACGAGAAACTTGCGACGATCGACGCGCCACCATAATGCATACAACGGAGGGTATTAGAACCAGTGTTGATAGACTCACACTCAAAATCTCAATCAATACGCTCTCCCGTGAGAGCAAATTCATTAGAGATCTGCTTCGCAAATCTCACGCTTGAGATTTTGATGCAAAATCAACTCAATCAACTCAAACCGTAAAAAATGATTCAGTCGCAAAACCCGGCAAAAACTCGTGAAACCCGAATGTTGTTGTTTACGTTAGAAAGGATTAACATAATTTTACCAGACTAACAAGAAATTATTGCC
Source organism: Aedes aegypti (assembly GCF_002204515.2). Taxonomy (NCBI): domain Eukaryota; kingdom Metazoa; phylum Arthropoda; class Insecta; order Diptera; family Culicidae; genus Aedes; species Aedes aegypti. The sequence goes on along the minus strand of NC_035108.1, from coordinate 26,179,832 downwards.
GTGTGTGAGTAAACTGTGGAAATACGAGACAATGAGTTAAAAAGGTGAGCCAACTCATCCATGATTTTTTGACTGCTGAGTTGCATGATTGACAACTCACGCATGAAAAATCTCAAGCGTGAGTTGTGAGAAATTGAGTTTTTCACAACACTGATTAGAACTAACTTGGAGGTGATGATTTCGCAATTTGGAGGTTAACATCACCTCCAAACACTAGCGATTTTGTGGGGGGAAGTTGACGTTTGATCACGAATTGGTAACCAAAAACGGATAATGAAACGGATTATCAAGATGGACGGTCTAACGGGCACGATGATTTCACGGAGTCGACACGAATGGTTTGGGTCACTGACCAGGACTTAAAGGACAGTGACCCAGGTTTACTAAAAATCACTTTTCTTGTGACCCTCAACCAAATACGGTCGTAAACTGGAAGCGTAAGCTAGTGATAGTTAATTAGAACACGAAAAGACGCAGAGGAGTTGAGTGAAGTGGAATAGGACAGCAGGTAATCAGGTTCTTCCTCCAAGGCCGCTCTCAACAAACCTAACACCTTATTATGGATTCGTAGAACCCCGCTGTTTTGGACAGAACTTCGGTTCTGGCGGTCCATCAACCCCCCCCCCCCTTACGTTGGGCAGTTCCGGCGAAGCACGCCGTTGACCGAGTCCGTCACCATACTCGGAGGCCCGGGGAATGGACGAGGTCCAGAGTTCGTCATCGTCACCCAACATGACAGCAGGAGCAGGAGAGAAGCCGAGGATCAGCGTAGACGTAGCCATGGAGAAGGTCGAGGTGATGGATGGTGGAAGAAGAGGGGCCCCGAAGAAGTTAGAAGAAAAGGACAGGTTAGAGTAGATTAAGAAAGTGGGATAGCTGTGAAAGTTAAGACCGGAAAAGTCCGGAATAAATGTAGTTTGAGTCGAAACCAAGTGACGTGAGTTTTTATGTGACAGTGCGATCATTCCCAGCCTCGTGAAAATCTGTAGTGAATAAGCATGCCGACCCTGAGGTCATGTTTCAGGGAGTCTCAGGAAGGCTCCCCTCTGAGCTGACCGATAGTTACACGGTACTTAGACACATTCATGATTCATTTTGGCATGTAGGGTTTTCCTCTGCCCATTTGTCTAAAGCTTTCAAGTAAGAAACACTTTAATATGACGCATTAGAGTGATGTAAAATTTGAAATTTTGGCTACCCTATGCTTAAATGATTTTTGTTATTTACCATCCTCCTAAAGTTTGAAGTGATTCGGATGAAATTTGATGCCATTTGAAGTTTATATGGAGATTACTATGGAAAACGTCAACCTTTTGTATTCAGCCCTCTATCTCTTCGCCATAATATTTTATGAAAAAGTGAACAAACTCTTTTCAATTGAAATCTTCCCAGCTGCAGCTTTGCCGAAGACCACATTTTGATTGGACGTCAGGATAAATTCAACATCATAAATTCGAAATCTTTCATCTATCTCATGTCCATATTCCATAGTTTAGTACGGTAGGAAAAAATGTTTCTAGGGGTATTCAAATTTCTCCTAGAGCAATGAAACCAAAATTTTTACGCACACTGAAGCATCATTGTATAAAATCGAATTAGCGTCAAATTTTACCGCAAATGTTATAATTTAAGTTTAATTTAATTCAAATCCGAATTACGAAGCAGATTTTTGTAGATCGTGGAATTCGGTTCCGGGTCATTTGGCCGAATGCCATTTGGCCGAATTCCGTTTGGCCGAACGCCATTTGGCTGAAAGGGTCATTTGGCCGAATGCCATTTGGCCGAATGCCGTTTGGCCGAAATAGGAAACAATAGTGAATTATACTTAGCATATTATTGCAGTGAGTTTCGAAGCTGAATTTTAATAAGTTCTTTTTTTTAAAGAAGGTTAATCATCATTGATATACACATAATGGTTCTTTGATGTTAGTTCAACAAATAGTCAGTGCAGAAAGAAGAATATCCTAAATGTAAGCAAATATGCACTTCTATGCTAGCGGTAATAAGCCATTTTACGAGACAGTCGGTTGACGTTTTCTGGCGGGCCGCTCATTGTTTTTGTTTTAAAAACTAGCATGATATGTGAATGGCACTGGTAACGTTTTTGTTGGTGATCACATTTTCGCCTCATTCTGGCTAGTTTTTTACGTGGTTACATGTCTGATGTTACCAGTAAATACAATAAATTCTTCCCTGCCTGTTAATTTTAATTTTACTGGGGAAGATTGAAAATCTCGTTGAACGCCATTAATGAATGAGCTCCTCCCAGATGTGGCACTAGAAGAAACGTAAATAAATGGGCCCGCCAGCAAGTTTCAAAGCTGGTAAACAAACAAAAAACATATGATTCGAAACGTCTCATAAAATGGCTTATAGCTGCCAGCAGAAGTTTTTGCATTGTGTTTGCAGTCAGCTTTTGACAGTGACTAAAACGGTTCACGAATTATTAGTCCTGCTGCAGGACTCGATTGCTTCGATCCCTCGAATCGTATTATGTATTTTTTTTTTTTCATAATTCTAGTAACCGTAATTTGGCTTCTTCTTTTCATAACGGAGAAACTATGAGCTTTTTCCACGTATGTAATTGTTCACCGAGTCAATCGGTTTACTGCTATACGCAAGCAATGGTGTAGAGCTCAGTTCACACGTTGCAGTCCTAATATTGGAGGAGAAACAGAAATAATAGCCTTTGATCAAAAGAAGGAAAATCTCTTATGAAACTTTAAGCAAGTCTTTAATGAATGTTCGAATCCTCTGAGCAGAATCTCAAATAGAGAGACTTTAAAGTAGATGGAGTACCGTGTACCTTTTAATTCCGCTCCTAAATGCTTATCTTTGACAGATACGCGTATTTCGACTACCAGTGGATACGAGTACTGACACTGAAGAAGACTGCAAGTGGTAGTCGAAATACGCGTATCTGTCAAAGATAAGCATTTAGGAGCGGAATTAAAAGGTACACGGTACTCCATCTACTTTAAAGTCTCTCCACAGTCAAACAGACGTAACAGTTGGAACAAATTTCTTCAAAATCCATCGCCCAGTTTACACCATCATCATCTGGTGAGCATGTTGCACGAAAAGGTGTTTCGTGCAACAAGACCGACAGATGGCGGTAGTGGGAAACGTCAAACGCAAAGAGAAACGATGCGCGCGCCTCTGGTTGTGAGATTAGTAACATAGCGAATTTTAAATGATCATTAAATGAGTGGTCGATGGAAATTTTGTCAGTGTTACGTCTGTTTGTCTGTGGTCTCTCTATTTAAGCAAGTGCTATGCAAACAATTTTTATATTAGTATAACTACAAAGATCGGCCGATGATTTAAAGAAGGTAAAATTCCCAATTATAATATAAGCTGAATTATTGCCAACAGTAACAAAACCAGTATAACTCTAAAGAATGCCCTATGCTTAAAAGAAGGAAAAACTTCTAATGAAATCATTAAAAAACTGGAACCATATCATACCATTGATAGCCCCAGATGAAACAACCATTAGCTTAGAGTCTTGATGCAATGAGTGGAGTTCACAACTTCGTCCTAAAATAACGGGTTAATTTTACCATCCTCTTGGAGCTCTTATATAGTGACAAACATGACGTCCCGTCACATGTGTCACAGTGTCAATTAATTAGCTGATCAATTATTTGGCAACACCCAAGAATGTTACACATAAGTGTTGTACGACTATTTCGACACGAATGCCACACGTATGGTAAAGTGTCCTAAATAAATATTAATAATAATAAGTGTTGTAGTAATTTGAAATTTTTTTGTTCGTAATCCGGCCAAACGGCATTCGGCCAAATGGCGTTCGGCCAAATGGCCGGACACCCGTGGAATTCACATGCTAGAACCTTTAGTATTTGTCAGTTTAGCTGCGCTTTAATAAAATTTATGGAAGGGATTATTAGAGTATGTTTAAGAAAAAAAAAACTACTAATTGAGCTTTAACACTTCACATTACTTTTGCAGAAGAAACAATAAACTACTAAATATCACTAGTAAGGCGAGCAAGTACCTTTGCAACATATAAGAGTTTAAAGGTATGCCTTACTAGTAATTTGCAGTATTTTATTTTCTTCTTTTGCAAAAGTGAAGTAAAGTGTTAAAGTTCAATTAGCTGTTTAGCTGGCAAGAGGTATAGATTCTTCGACAAAGTATTTTGGACTAAGTTGCACTAAATTTTGATCCCTTTGGATTTTAGCTAAATATATTATATCTGATCTAGATTGTTTTTTATTTCCTAGATAAAAACTTCCTTTTGTCATGTTGTTCCATGGTGAAAGTTTGACATTTTTTTGACACAAATTCGTTTGCAGAATTGCAGTAACATGTATAAAGAGAACAGAAGTATAAATTTTCGATTAAACTCGAAATTTATATAATTGAAAAGAATCAGGAAATACACACTTAGAATAATCTGCCGAATCTCGGCTTTCGGAAACCGAGATTCACACAGCCGAGCGCTCGGCATTCATCTCGGTTAAATAGTTGTAACTGATTATCTCGGTTTGCCGGAGAGATTTTAGCCACTGTGTTCAACCGAAAATCTCGGCACCGCACAAACTGAGATCTCAGCAAAAATGAAAAACAATCACTATTAATGCACTTTTCAATATTTTTCATTAGTATTTTTTATTCTTGACATCTATAAGGCTGTCCATACATCATATACGGATATGGTTACAATCATGCCTTAGGAATATTACACAGAATTCCATGATCACTTCTCGACAGAAAAGACACACCAAATACCCGACATGTCGCGACATTGAGCACTAAAACTAATAAAAAAAATATCATTGAACGTACTTACTGAAGATTTGCTTCTATCTCACTTTTTTCTGCTTCATCATACCCAGCGTGCAATTCATTTTACAAAACTTTTACACGATAAGTCCACCTTTTTTTCGTACATACAAGACCAATGCACTTTTCCGGATGTGTAAGAAAACAATATGGCAGACTGTCAAACGAAATGCTGAGAGTCTCGGTAAACTTAGATGGAAAACCGATAAATCAGCTTTCAAAAAAACTGAATTCGGTGGGAACGTAGTTAACGTTGGTGCTCGGCACACAGTGTAGCCGAGTTTCGGGTAAAAAATAGAGTTAACCGAGAATTCAGTTTCACGAGTTGCCAAAACTCGGTTAACTCTGTTTTTTAACTGAGTTTTCAGCAAAATGTGTGGAAGCCGAGTTAGCTCAGCTTTTTCAATTGCCGAGCTCGCGAACAAATTTTAAGTGTGTACATTTTTTTCTTAACGGTTTGTCTAAGAACCAAAATCCAAAAACTGACTTGCAGTTATTTCAACATTAATTTGATTAGAAAATATAGAGAAAATAGAAATTCTAGATTATACTCAAATCTTATTTTAATTATAAATATTCAAGAAATGAAATTTCTATTTTACCCCATACGTGTACACTAAAATTCTTCAACTATTTTTTACAAGTAAAAGGAATTTTGAATCGTATCCAACATGTATCGTTCTACTGAAACATACGCACTGTTTCTACACAATCAAATTCATGTAGAAAAACTACATGTCATCGTTTTCAAACTCGATTTATAGGCAAATAGTTATAATAGAATAAATATTTCCTTAGTTTTTAATGAAAATAATTTCGGCTGTATCCAAAAATTTCTATTTCTGTCCAAACTTAAGAAAACTAGATTTCTACAAAATAATGCCACGAAAACTACATGTCATTGTTTTATAGGAAAACGATAGATGAAAAAAGGGTTTCTCGTTAAAGAAATTTTGTGGGTATCCAAAAATTATTATTTATGCCCAGACATATTTACTAGAATTCTTCAAAAGAATTCATGCCACAACAATTATATGTCATTGCTCTGAACATTGTTTTACAGGCCAACGAGATGAAAATTTAGGGTTTCTCGAAGATTTTTCAATAAAAGAAATTTTTAGTTTGATCAAAAATTTATATTTCTGCTGAAACATGTTCACTGAACTCATTCAATATATTTTTTTGCCGAAAAACTGCATGTTATCTCTTTTAAATTTGACTTGCATGGAAACAATTTAAAACTAAGCATTCTTAAAGTTTTTTAAGTAAAATAAATATAGAATTTAATTTTGAATTACTGTTACTAATTAAAAATGTTCTCAAGACTATAGCAATCTAATTAATGTCGAAAAAACTGCATGTTATTGCTTCATATTTCGATCGATATGCAAACAATTAAGAAAAAAATACTTTTTATTTCTTAGTTCTTTTCAGTAATAAAAATTTTAAGTGTATTGAAATAATATAGTCCTGCTCAAACATGTTCACTGCAATTATACAAACGAAATTATAACAAAAAAATGACAAAATTGTACTATTGTTGCACAGAAGAAAGTTTTGAAATAGGACGTTAATAATAAAACATAGAAACTATCTAGATCAGAAACTAGTTCAAACAGATCAAAGTGTAGCGCATTTTTTCAAAATACTTTGTCGAAGATACCAAACCTTAAGCAAACATATCCAAAGCACTAGAAGATTAGCTGTCGAATTCTGCGACCTACCCAAATTTGCCTTTTTATGGACGCTCGAAATATATATATTTTTTTAAATACATATGTTATTTTTCTAATTATTCACGATTAATCGAATTTGTTAAACTTAAAGTACAGTCATCTCTCCCCTACTCGATATGATATTGGAGGGACTATCGAGTTAGGGAGGTATCGAGTTACAGAACACAGAAGCAGTACAACTGCGTTCCAAGGGACCATCGAGTTAGCCATGAAAACCAACTTTTACTATGGTTCTCTAACTCGATATCGAGATACGGAATATCGAGTAAGGGAGAGTTAACTGTAGTAACTTTTCCGGTAAGATTTGACATATCCTCAAATTTTGTACGAATGGAAAAAAAAAATATTGCTAGAGGTGTTCAAATTTCCCTTAGAGAAATTAAAACAAAACAATTTTTTGTTAGCTGAAACTGTATGAGAATGCAGTTTCAATTAACAAAAATAAATGTATTGGACTTTTTTACTTTATGCAATGCAGCCAAGCAAAGTATTTATCATATAATACATTTTATCGCCAGAGTTACCACAGTTCTGAGGATTTTATTGCACTACAGTCAACTAATATGCAGACATTACCCAGACAACCAGAATGTACGTATAACGGAATCACCTTTTGCGTTATGCGATGCTTATATGTGGAAAGTTGCACGTATAAGATGGTGCGAAAAGGCCTTATACGTACATAAGTGGAGGCGATATACGTGCATTTTTATATGATGAAAAATAGCATGCAATGCGAGTGTATCGATTTTATTGCGAACTAATCTGTACTCTTATTCGACTTAATTTATGATAACAAATTTCATTTGACAACTGCTACGGATTGATCCGACTTACTTTGTACGAGTATACGGGACGAAACAAAATGTCCATATGAACTCAGATAATAACGTTTTATGCGAGGAAACCCATCGATCAAACGATTTCATTCACCATGTAGTGCGGGTGTGATGTAATTTGTATAAATAAACGACTTTGTTCGTTAACTGTTATGCGACTAATGGTTGTCTGGGTAGTCTGTATACTAGTAGAGGGATCAAGTGTCCCAGCCTATAACGTTCATATCAATCCATAATATACAAAAATAATTCTAATATAGGGGAGTTTTTAATTTTGATTTTACTTATTTAAATCTTCAAGTTCTGAAAATTTGAGACTATTTGATAGATTATTCGCAGTTATCAAGAAATTTCTAAGTTGTTCCAAACATCTTTGTTGATTTTTGTAGGTTAATACACACAAACTGCTCCTAAAATATTGTTCTTTGTACCATTTGAATTAAAAAAAAAAGGTATCAACCTGTCTCCCCCATATTCTTCAAGAGTAAAACCACTTGAGGTTCTATTTAGAATCGATCATTTGCCACAATTCAAGTAGCAGTTTTCTCCCGAGCGGAGAAAAATTCCGGTTTATTTTCGAAGTGTATCAGACCGAAAAATGATTTAAACTTCAATAAGAAGTAAACCAATTGTCAATAACTAAGATTTGATATGAGATAGTCCTGAATATTTTGAATATGACCTGAATCAGACCAAAACGATATGTATACAGTCAATCGCTTAAATTTAAGTGAAATCAATTCTAAACTACTTATATGTGAAATCAGACAGAAATTTCATGGACACAAAGTGAATCGATCCTGAAAATACATTACCACTTGATAATCAATCAATGATACTCAAAGAAATGAAAACATCATCACTCTGCTGAGTTAGAAAAAGTTATGGATAGAATTTTTAGGTACACTCTAAAATGCGCGACCATTAGCTGAACTTTTGATATAAAGCTTGTGCTGTATAATATAATAAAATTAGTGCGAAAATAAAATAAAAATGTTTTAAGTCTATTGCTTTAACACATATCATTCTTGGGACCATCCAGATTGTTCACAACCTTCCTCCCTCGTAGCATTAGATGATCTAATTCAGGTCATGAGTGTAAGTACACTGACCACCTCTGGAAAATATGCACCTAATTTATTTCGCCGAGGTCGGCGAAATAGTTTGCCGAGAACCCAACAGCTGAAATATCGACGAAAATATCGGTAGAAGTTCGAAGTACCGGTTACACGGCAAAATGAGAAGACCAGCTCAGCTGCTAAAAGTTAAAAAAGATGTCGGTAATTCATTGGTGAAAATCTCGGCGATTATTACCGAAATTCAGCAACATATTTTTGGGTTTAATCGAAAAAACGAAGAAGCAGAACTAAAAGTAATGATGGTGGTTTAACATGGGGTAAGACACTCATCAATATTGGTATTGATATTCGGTAATACGGATTAATATATATTATTTTTATGATATCATCGAGTTACTTACGATTTTCCTAAAGACATCTGACAGAAGATTCTTGAATTTAAGTCAATGGTGCGGGTTTATAAACAAAAGGCTAGGGAATGTGAATTGTATGTCTTGCCAATCTGACATACCATAGGAGACAAATTGCATCGGAATCGAGTTGCTGAATGGCCCGGAAATCGTAGAAAGATGTGGGGCATTGATGACAATGGAGCTTCACAGAATGTGATGCATCGTTCAGGTGCCAGTCTTCTTCTAGCCAGACTACCAGATGGATGTTGGCATCAAACAGTGTGGTCTATGTTGCATTGGACGGATTTCTCATATATTTTGCTCAGACGATCTGATGATAAACATAACTTGTTTTTTTCATATAAATAATCAATTTGCCTTGGCAACTCCGGCAACAGGCAAACAGCAAAACTCCATGCATAGTTGATAATCTTCTCAATATCGATATTAATATCATTAATAAATATTAATATTTTAATACTGGACCTAGTGTCCTGCCCCATGTGGTTTAATAATACATTTATTTTTAAAATTCAAACAGAAAGTCATAATGAATCCAAAACTTCAATTGTCTTTTTCTAAATTGTCTTTTTACACCATTCTCGGATAATGCCATTACCACTGGACACTGGTTACCGTTCTTCATTAAGGCGACGAGATACTCCAGAACATTACCTATAAACAAAAAAAAGCTATGAATATCTAAGCAATTGGATAGGTCATTTAAAAGCACGATTGATTTTGCTTATAATCAAAAAAAAGTAAAATACTTACTTGTTGGTATCCTCCAAATTCAGAAGCTCTAATTTGCACGCGACACTTTAAGAAGCACGTGTTAATGTGTTTTCAACAGTGGCAGCGTTGTTTTCGATTATAACACTGGATTGACAATTCTGCCTGATCAAAATGCTGTGATAAGTTTCTCACTATGATAACTAGAGGTGCCACTATAACTAAAAAGGGGCAAAATTCTAAGTGGAACAGACTGTATGAGCTTTTCTAATACATTTTTGTAATACATTTGAGTTCAGCTAAATAATTGTATTCCACTTTATAAAAATACTGCATCAGCTATAATGAACTCTTTTTATTTGCGTTTTGTTCCCTCTCAATCCAACCGCGTCGATAGCCGAGCGGCTAGCGTTCGCGCTTGGCAATCGCCAGATCCTCGGTTCGATTCTGGTCTGCTGCAAGTTTTTAACCATGATATAGTAATTTTTACTATACAAATGGTGCCATGGTAAAATTGAATGCACAAAATATTCTAAATAAATGCGAATTTAGTCTGCACAAATCAAGTGGCGTTGTGTATTTAATTTAACCCTCTGATATAGTATTTTCAACCGCAACGCTGTTCTCAGTGTATATCAATAAATCACTAATTACTCCTTTTGACTTTCATTCGAGATTTATTATAGCTAGTTCTTGGCTGAATCGCATAATGATTTATTTTTTCAACCAAGAACTTGCTGTAATAGGTTCTGAAATACTGAACACTATTCACCTAAGCCCTGTTGAGTAATGTACGAAATGCATGATTTTCAATTTAGCTATTTGAAAGCATACCACCGGCCCCGTCAAATCTGTTTCAAATATTTAACTACCGGCGGGTTCCGACAAGCACTTGATACCGAAGGAAAATACCATTCAGTACCTGTGTGATAAGACCACTTGCCACATCCCCACTCTCCGTTGTAAACAACGAATGACCCGACGACAAATTATTGGAAAATGTCCAGCGCAAATCCCAATCAACATCTCCAGGAACACGACAATCCCACTTTCGATCTCAGCTGGGACTACGGATATGATGGCGAATTGCGCGTTGCGCCTCAAACCAGCGTGACCCCCGTGGGTGAGATTGAACTCTAAGGTATTTTTGTATTGGAAACGATATCCTAATCGTTCAATAATTTTCAGTCCACTCAGGAGAAAACCGAATCATCACCACACAGCCACAGAATTTCGATAGTGGTCGTAAGTTATGTCCACGTATAGTTTAATATTCTCCGATGATTAACCGACTTTCGGTACATTCTAGTGCATTTATCAGTACCAGAAACTCCCATTCGCTCGGTAAACAGCCCATTTCTGACGCCGTTCAATCCACGGTCTGGACTTGATTTTCTCTATGGACTGGCTTCAATCTTCATCGAACAGACCTACGAGTTGAATGATTGTATGCGTTGTAATTAATAACCAGACAATAATTAAAATGCCTAATTTTCGTCGTAGTCTTGACAGCGGTATCCTCAGAAAACCGTTACACTGTCCGAGGACCGTCCAACGAAGCCCTGTACGGAGTTTCGGAAAGTTCTGACCCAGGTGATCGCTTCTGGGGCTCCCTTCGGCCGTTTCAGCTGTCACTGGTCGACCGAAGCCATCAGGAAGTTCTACTGCTGAAGAAAAACCTCGGTTGTGGAATCTTTTGCTGTTTCTGCAAGAATCAATTCCTGGAGATTTGGGCAACACCGGGAACTCTGATCGGGTGTATCCAGCAGGATTACGGCCTAACTTCAAGGGAGATCATTCTCATGAATGGGGATTTGAACACTATGTTCAGGATACCGATTCCTCTGGTGGATGCCATCCGAATGCCCAAAGAAACGCATTTCCGTGTGATGGATCGCGATCTGCGGACACAAAAGGGAACGATTACCAGAGCATGGAACGTGGCAAGTTCGTCGTACACGAATAACATCTACTTCAGCAAACCGGAGTTGGATGTTCGACTGAAGGCGTTGTACATCGGAGCTACGTTTATGTTGGTAAGGTCGGGCGATACTTTGGTTGTTGAATACTTTGATTATCATGACTCTTTCTCCACAGGAATATCTATACTTTCAATCAAAGTGTTGCTGAAATCTGCAGACAGAAGACTCAGTTTTATTTACAAACTATATCAATATTCTTAGTACAATTTCATATTAAAATTTTGAACTGCATGTTATTATTTTTTGCAATAAAATTATTTTTTTTGTTCAGAAAATATAGAGAACACTCTTAAAAAAATTGAAATTCACAGTTGATCTTAAACTATAAGCACTGAATAATTTTGTGATGTAAATAAATTTACAACGTAATTTTATGTTTCTTATGAGTTAAAGTTCAAAACTGTGAAACGAACTAAGATTTCCAATAACACTAGATTGGAAATTACGTTCCTCAATCTCTTTTTACAAACACATGTAGTGTTTGCGTCAATTTTCTAATGTCACATGTTGCCTGCCATAATATATAAACGTGAGACTTGAATTTGCATGTTAAAAGACATAAATTTACATGATGTTTGACATCGGGGTCGATCGTAGTGCCGGCATCAAGCAGTTTGTTTTCAACATGGCCGATCAAGTACACGTCGCGTTTTCTCTTGTGCGTCGCGCGGAATCAATTTATGAAATGAAGAAAATTAAAGTGTTCCTAAACATTAAAATTTGCATATATCATTAAGCAGAGCAACTAACAATTCACTTCTATCAGACAAGTGCGGTGATTAGGCAGTAAGTAAATTATTTAGCGCGAGACTCTACGGGTCTGAAAATATGTTCTATCTGGTTTGCGTCAGCTGATGATTATCTCAAACTTGGACACCAAGATTGCCACCGTTTGCAACAGTTGTATTCCGTTAAGTTATTATTGTGGTGCCATAGACGGTGAGCAAGTTTTAGTTACCGGAGTTTGCTACGTGGTAAGAAATTGTCGTTCCGTTCAAAGTGTTTTTCAATTCTTAGTCCTGCGAGCAATGTAGGAGTCAACGAAAATGTGCACATGTGATGTGGGCAACGATTATTAGTTTTTCCTACGTGTTGCCAATTGAATGTGCAGTTAATCGTCAAAAGTAGCAAGGTAAGAGTTTCTAAGTTATTTTCAAACTTCAAATTTTCGAGTACGCACATACACATTTATGAATGCATTCTTAAATAAACATGACAACAAGATTAGAATCAAATTACACGTTGTGATGTAAAAGTCAGTCATAATGACTTTTACGTCTCGACGTGTAATTTTTTTTTTGTTTTTCATTTTCATGTAATTTTAAGAACAGATGTCAAAAGGTTCGCTTCTTTTATGTGCATCATAAAAGACGTAAATTTAAATGACTTTTTGGAAGAGTGAAAGTATTATACCACAGACTAAACACTTCTCTCCAAAAATATGACTTCGATCATGACATGTTTCACAAATTCTGGTTTTATTCAACAAGTCATGTACAAAATATATCATAAAACTGAAGAACACACACTTTAGATTTTAAGCAGTTTAAACGCAAGCTACTGAGTCTAGAATCATTAAGGGTTAGTGGATACAATGATTACTTGGATCATTTGGCATAAAGTCGTTTGGCATAATAAGTTTGAAACCAAGGATGTAAAAACATTCGTTTTTACGTTTCTTTTAAATCCCTCTGACGAGATAAGGCTTATTTTCGAGTCAATTGATACCAAAATGAAATTTTATTGAACAATCATATGCTCTTGAATAAACTAAAGCATATTAGGAAAGTTATTGCCAATAGTGTTTTATTATTTACCCAGAAATTACAGTTTTGTCTCAAATTTCGTACAGACTCATAATCCGAACACTCGGTTTCTGTATGGCGATGTGGTTGAAATATTTCGCTAAAATATATCATCGAATTACTTGAAAATGGCAGTCGATTGCAATTCAATTTTACGTCTTCCAAATTATTTTTAAGTTCGGGAGTAGTGTTGATTCTCTAGTTCGAGATCAGTAAAACTAGCTCAGATAAATTTGTTTGCGAAATTATTAATCTGAATACGACTTATTCGTGCTGTTCGGAGTATGAATCAAGATGTTCGCACAAAATGAACACAGTGTTTGGCATTTGAATCAAAATGTAGTTCCAGACTTTTATGTAAAAAACAATACTAAACAAGTTTAAATAAACATGTTTATCGGCACACTCAACAGTTAACAGTTATACTTTGCGAAGAAATCATTTTTTTTTTCAAATATTAGCTAATTAAACAAAAACAGTCAAAACAGTACCCTTCTTTCAAAATTCATATATTAATTCTTCGCTATTGAAATAACGTTTTGCGCTGAAGATTTTTATATGTTTAACACAAATTTACCCTTATTTCTAGATTTCTCTCTAAATATGATGTAACCATAACTATAGTTATAAAAACTGTTAATTTAAAATTAAAAAGAAAACTTTCTTTTATACATAGGCTATTCTTTAGAGCAATATTTTTTACATACTTTGTATGTTTCCAACTGATAAAAGGGTGCACGCATACAAATTTTGTTGTATAATCTACCGAATGTTTCTAGTCAAAAATACTACAACTCTGAGTAAATCAACAGAAGAAATTTTCTTGTGTAGTGATGTTGACTATGTTTTGGTAGTGTTAACAGATTAATGTAGTCGGTTGAAAATCGTTGGAGCAGTTCTTAATTTTACCATGGATTCAGAAGTTTCTACAATAAAATTCATTTCAGTGTGGCAATCGATAACATTTAACTGATCAAGAAATCAACGAGAAGAGAAATCGATTACTGCAGTTAGTGGTAGGCCATTTGACGTAAAGTAATTTGGTATAAAGCCGTTTGGCACAATGAGTCTAAAATCAAGGATGTCTTAAGGCGACATTCGTTTTTACGGATTGTACCTGTTATATTGACAAATGTAATACTGGCAACACGGGAGTAGAAACGGGGAATGTAAGAAAGAAGAAAAAGAAAGTAGAAGAATAAAAATGGTCAAGGAAAGTAAACGTGTCTTTTGATCCGAGATTAAATTCGTTGTTGAAATCATTTTATGGAGGTAACATTTGGCGAACGAGGATGGCCAGTTACTAGTGGTTCTGTTTTGATACGTTAAATGATTAAATTCGGTGTATGTTTGGATACGAAAATAGATTCGATTCGGTGAAATCAAAAGATAATTCGGACTTTTGCGGTTATGTAAACAAACACCCTCAAAGGGAACAGTGCGCGAAACGGTTTAATCCGTCGGAAGAAAATGGAAAACCCGGCAAGCTCCAACTTGCCAAAATTTGACCCCAGCGATACGTCAACAGTTTCGAATCGCTGGAAAAAGTGGAAGCGGTGCTTCAAAAAATTTTTGGACGTAAACAACGTGACACGGCCGGAAAGGAAGCGTTCGTATTTGCTGTACTACGCTGGAAGCGATGTCCAAGACATATTTTTCAACCTTAGAGGAGATGCTGAAGTAAACATCCCAGAAGGATCCGATGTGTATGCAGAGTCCCTAAAGCTGCTGGACGATTATTTCCTCCCGCTCAAATGCTTGCCCCGAGAGCGCCATATTTTTCGGAATCTCGAGCAAGCTCCAGACGAATCCATTGAGAAATTTGTGCTTCGACCTCGCGAGCAGGGAAATCTTTGTGATTATGCCGATTGGTTGGACGAAAACATCAAGGAACAGCTTTTTGAAAAAGGGAATTCCGACGAACTTAGGGCCAAAATATTAACGAAGCCGAATATGACCCTTGCCCAGACTGTGGAACTTGGAAGGTCTCTAGAGACGATTGCCAAACATCGGAAGAACCTGGTGAAGTGTGAAGAGATTAACCGGATTGCCAGTTCAAAAGGAGAATGTTTTCGATGTGGATACAGTGGTCATTATGCCAACGATGACGAGTGCCCCGCTCGTGAAAGAAGGTGCGAAAAGTGCAATCTTGTTGGCCACTCTAAGGGCGATGACATATTGCAGGAGTAGAGAAGGGATAAAAGGAGAGAAGAGAAAAGAGTCAAAGCTCTCTCAATGCAAACTATATGGAAAACGCGCTTACCTGGTATACTGAAGGCGAAGTGAAGAGGTTCAAAGAGATCTGTGGAAATCATTTGCTGCTTCGACGCGCAAGAACGCTAGTGAACGCTAGAGGAATATGATATGACTGCGCTCGTTCTTGGCGTAAATGGAGCACGGATCAGAACATTTGCTAGTAAATTAAATCCACAAATAGGGAATTTTCTAATTAAATGAATTGACTTTTGTAACTTATCATAATTATAACTGATTTATTGATAAACTGTTACCGTGATGAATCAAAATCCGGACAGGACCAATATCCGGACACTCTGGTGAAATTCAATAATTTCAATGTTAAATATCCTTCCTAGTGTGAGAATATTATTCCTACTATTAATGTTAATTATTGCTGACCATTGTAACATGAATCGACATCAAGTTAGTCTTGTAAATCATTAACAAAGACAAAAACAAAAGTCGGTTCCGCTAGGACGCGTTTGCTTTCAAAATTAACGATAACCAAAGAAATTCTACTCAATGCGCCATCGCGTTTCGGCGATTCATCACGCGTTCGTTACGTGCTTATCATATGTGATTTATGTTCTGTAGTGATTTGTTTATATTTTGTTCTCGGTAAAGTCAATAGTTTCGAAGAAATTAATGAAATGCATGTAATTCTGTGCTAGAAAAAGACTGTCCGGATACTTATATGTGTGGTTTCGAATCCTGACACAGTGTGTCAGCATACAATTTTTCAAAGTTCAAAAAGAAATACAACATCATAATTGTTCGAAAACCTGGAAAACTCGTTGAATGTTATACCGTTGTGATTTTAAATAGTATTAACTGAAAATGTTTGTAAATTATGTGTAATTATTGGGGGAACGACGCACATATCACAAGTAACCTACGTTTTATGATGTTTCTGTATAATCCAACAGAGGAACAACATTATTTTTACAAATCCATGAATCTTTGTATCGTGATATCAAGGTATGTTTAATGGTTTTTATTTTTTTTTTTAAGAACAACTGCGATTTTTTGAATGTCCAGATTTTGATTCATGTGTCCGGATTTATGGACACGACATGATGCAGAATTAACTCAATTTTCATTAAATTCATTGTAAATTTGGTGAAAATTATCAAGTTCTAACCTAAAAGCTATCATCCCAAAGTAATACATAATAAAATAACGATTAACCAATCGTATGCAAGCATTTGAATACGTGTATCATCTTAGGTGTCCGGGTTTTGATGCATCACAGTAATCAGTATTTTTGTTTTCTATATTATTTTATTGCTTTCTCCAGTTGATAACTACTTCAGAACATCTTTTATCATTAAATGTGGTGGAAGAATCCCTACTTGGTATTGTTGGCGAAAATGAAAAACTGTTTTCGATCGAAATGGCATTTGAATATAAACAAGAACAGGGGTGAATAATATTTTGCTTGTTCAGCACTAATCTCTCTTTTAAATATCTATATTTTTCAACATTTTTATTACAATCATGAATAATTATAATTCGTCAATCATATATTCCCTATTTCTATTTGTCTTGTTTCCTGTATACATTTTCCTCAAAAATCGAGATAAAAAGATGTCGAGGAATATGATCAGTTGATCATGTAAGCTCAGGCTTTGATTTAAACTTTCATCAGTTTGAATATTCACTCTTGTATAATTTTCAGAGTACTCTTGGCTTTATGTGACTCCATTTTGCTGATTTGAAGAGCAGATTGTTCACTGTTAGATGATTTGACAGCAAATAAACAGAAATACAGAATGATAATACTGACATCTAAATTAGAAAAAAAAATCAGATGGATTTTCCATCGAAAATTGAAATTCAAGGTAAAAGCAATATTCTCCGTCCCAACCTCACCTATCTAAAATAATCTATCCAGCCCAATGTGAAACAAAACCAAAACAACGCCATTATGGGTTCCGGGCAATTCGATCGGGTAAACCTTAAGTAACTGTTTGTAAAACGCCTCTAAAAACAGGGAATCTTCCTAGAGTTCTTGATTACGATTCAATATCAAGCACCAGTTCAATAAAATTTTGTGAAATATTGTGTGCAACACTATCATCCAAAGAATTGCTGTTCCATTACTCGATATTTCCATGAGTCGATGGTCCCTCCAATATCGACTCATGGAGGTTTCACTGTATCTAGATATTTTGTGCAACACTATGGCTTACGTAAAACAAACTTGCTCCTTGTGGATCACTTGTCAATGCGGTATATAAAAAATCGACAAGGCATGTTTGATAAAATCTCAAACTATATTACTTAGAACAGACAGAAAGCGAGGATGTGAAAGAGGAGCGTACGCGTTGAAGGTCTCTCCATGCATGTTGTATGAAAATCGCGCTTACCTGGCATACTGAAGCGATGCGAAGAGGGATGGAAAGTGTGGTCTAGCGTGAAAGCAGTTCGTGTGGTGCTTCGACGCGCGAAAACGCTTGAAGATAATTTGAACTATTATTGGCAGCACTAATATTGCGCGTGAATTTCGAACTGATGAAAACAGTTGGGAGTAAACTAAATTAACAAACACAAAAGAAAAGTTCTTTTTTATATTTGAAAAAAAAAATGTGTGCTTTGTACCACTGAACTGATCTTATACATTAAATTCCCCAAAGCAAAATTATCACTCGGCCATTCCGTAGAAAAAAAAGGAAAACCACAATGTTCCATGACTTATAAATAAGAGAGTCGATTTGTTATCAATCATTAAAACCATAGCTTTTACTTCAATAAAACGGGAAATTGCTCTCAAATTTGATCGATTATTACCCGTTCGGAAAATCAATATTTACTTAAAAATTAACTGCAATTGGAACCATTCGTGATCTTGTTTATAATATCGATGATTCAAGTTTAGAAAAGATTCCCATAAACCATTTAAAGTACTCGTAGAAAAGGTATGCAATTAACATACTATTTCATTCCATAGATACAAACATGATATTATATCTATAACTAGTGTATTGTTTAAACTTCCAGTCGTCGCGCGGTTCACCACCGTCAAAACCACTACACTGCTGTTGAGCTTAGCTTAGCTTAGACTGACTACACATATCAATGGTTGCTATTCCGTGATTGACCGAAGTCAGTGAAAATGCACAAAGAATCAACTAGAAGTTTGGCTGGGATAGGCCATTATCTTCTTCAATGTACATAATTCAGTGCCTCTATTTATACAGGGTCAATAACGGCGCCGGCCACGTCCTTGCAGTCAGGTGGGATTGGGGGAAGGAATGTTAGTGTGTAACCTATGCTATTTGGAGACCGTGTTTGCCTCTGCATCTCCACAAAGGTTACTGGGAGGGATGTTTGTTAATGGGAAGGATCGTTGGGTCACAGGATTCACTTTGATAAGCGATTAGACCATGATAAATAATGATTTGTGTGATATATACATGCTTATTTGTAAATATAATATTTTCATTTGATATGAACAATTTCTATGTAGTGGAAAATTATGCCGACACTTGAGGTGACGAACCATTCAAAGTTTGTTGAACAAATACCTAAATGTAACATTGCTACAGCTGTCAGGACGAAAGCATGTATTATTATATTTTACTTATTTGAAAAGAAACAAAAGACTTGATTGGTTGGAACATCATAGAACATTCTTATGCTTATGCCGACACTTACAGTGGCGAACCATCCAAAGTTTGTTGAATAAAGTGAACTTTTCGCAAGTCTACACTTGTAGTGTCGAACCATTCAAAGTTTTTTTTTTTTAATTACAAAAATAAAGGGGTGTTCTGAAAATAAAAAAAAATGTGAAACATAAATAATTCATGAATCAGAGTTTGTGTCGACACTCACAGTGACGAACAATTCATAGTTTGTTGAAAATTCATATTTACGTCCCACAATTGTAACGATTAAATGTGCAGTCATACATATTTTATTGATTATAAATAGTAGCATGAAACGAGCTCACCAATTGATCCTTTATCCTTCACTGTGCAGCCACAATCCACTCTCAGCCTCACTCGTTTGCTCGGCTATATAAAAGCACTCAGAAAAAAAAGGCGCGCGACCCGAAAAGGAAAAAAAATAAACTTGGCTTTCTTGACGCACTGCCCAGCAGCAAGCGTCAAGGTCAAAGGATCAAAAAGAACTAACCGATCACGCCACTTTTTCACTTACTAGACCGACGCGTGACATGTTTGATCCTGCCCTCGTCGCTCGCCCCCGTAGGAGCAAGCGTCAAGGTCGATAGATCAAACAGAACTCTCAAAACCACTACACTGCTGTTGAGGACGAAAAGCGAGTTTTTTTTTCAAAAGTGTTGTACAAAATACAACAGCGCGACGACTGAAGTGTTAAGTGAATTTAAAGAAATTTTTCGTTCATAACAGCAGAAGTTTAATAATTTAATTTTGATTGGAAAAAGGCATTCAATTTCAAAATTCTCGAAAATTATAACTTTTTTTGAAAAAATATTCGGTAGGCTTGATAGATATCATTTTTTTAATTTCTTTATTTGTATCATTTCAAACATTACATTCATTTCTTCTGTGTGTTCTGTGTTATTAGACAACACTAGCATCCTAATTCTGTAAAACAAATTTAAGATTTTATTAACAACATTACATTTCATTTGCTGTAGCAGTTCAGATTTTTAACAGGTGAGTTGATTTCACCTGCTTATAAGAGAAAAAACGCATTAATCGTGCCTGAAATTATCAATTATTTTATTTGACATTTGTTCCAATATTTCAACATTGGATATTTTATGTAACACATTAGTACTATACAAGGGAGGAAGCTTCAGAATCATTTTCAAAATTTTATTTTGAATTCTCTGAAGAGCTTTTTTAAAGACAATTTACACCGTCTTCAGCCATAGGCTGCACAGACTGAACATAACTAACATTAGACAACGGACACACGGAACAACCAGTGGACCAGTGAAGAATTTTTCGTTTGACGAAAAGTTTTCTCCGACTGGGGCGGGAATCGAACCCACACTCCATAGCACAATACGCCTAAACGACTGACGCCGCTAACCGCACGGCTACGAAGCCCACATTTCCTGGTTACAATCACAACAGCTAGTCCATATTGATACAGCATACAGCATGGTTGGTCTGAAAATTTGCTTGCATATCAAAAGCTTGTTCTTAAGACAAAGTTTTGATTTTCTATTAATAATGGGATAGAGATATTTTACATATTTGTTACATTTGACTTGAATGACCTCAATGTGATTTTTGAAAGTTAAATTCTTATCTTGCATGAGCCCTAGATAATTACCTTCATCTGACAAATTTATTGGAACCCCTCTCATAGTGTCAACATGTCTACTTGAAGGTTTCAAATAAAGAGCTTTTGGTTTACGTGGGAATATTATTAGTTGAGTTTTGGAAGCATAAGGAGAAATCTTCCATTTTTGCAAGTATGAAGAAAAAATATCCAAACTTTTTTGCAATCGACTACAGATGACACGCAGGCTTCTTTTTTTGGCGTAGAGGCCTGTGTCATCCGCAAACAAAGATTTTTGACATCCCTGACTCTGGTAAGTCAGATGTGAAAATATTGTATAATATTGGTCCCAAAATGCTGCCTTGGGGAACACCCGCTCTTACAGGAAGTCTTTCAGATCTGGAGTTCTGATAATTAACTTTAAATGTACGGTTTGACAGATAACTTTGAATTATTCTAACAATGTATGTTGGAAAATTATTTTTTTTCAAATTTTACGATCAAGCCTTCAGTGCCAAACACTGTCGAATGCTTTTTCTATATCTAGATATGAAAGACCAGTAGAATAGCCTTGACTTTTTCAAAAAGTTTACTGATGGAGGAAAGCAAACTGATTGGACGATAGCTAGAAGCTTCTGCAGGATTTGTGTCTGGTTTCAAAATTGGTACAACCCTAGCATTTTTTCATTTGTCAGGAAAATATGCTAATTGAAAACATTTGTTAAAAATATACTTTCGGGAAGTTTCTTGATGAGGATGTAAAAAATTCCATCATCGCCAGGAGCTTTCATATTTTTGAATTTTTCAATAATAGTTCTCATTTCTTCCAAATCAGTATCCCAGGAATTTTCGAAAACGTTCTCTTGATTGAGAATATTTTCGAAGTCCTGAGTAACTTGATTTTCTATTGGACTAGTAAGTCCTTAATTAAAATTGTGCGCGCTTTCAAACTGCATAGAAGTTTTCTTCTTCCAATGCCGGTATTGGCTTCTGAGGTTTTTTTTTAATTTTAGATAATTTCCAAAAATGCTTAGAGCCAAGGTACAATTGAGAAATTTTATTTTCAAAATTTTTGTTTCTTAATTGAGAAAAACGTTTCTAGATTTCTTATTTATTCTGTTATATTTTTCTCCAATTTTTATGTTGTTCCGCCCACGCAGTTCCGGATCACCCACAGTGACGGATCACTTTGGCGTTCAACATCGAATAACTTGCCCAAAACATAAACGTTTACGTAAAACATGTTTTTCCCATGTTATACTATTTGTCTTCTACCATTTGTAATGTTCAACCGCTAAATAACGGTGTATTTGACAAATGTTTAGTTGGTACCGCATAGCTATCATTATATGGTCGTTTTCTGTAAGAAGTGCCGTCAGCATTCATAAGCTCCCACAGGTGGTAAAATTCAAATGTTATAGCATAAAACATGCTCGTTCGCTTCGATTCAGTATGAATTCATCATTGGAAAACATTTTTCTTGATTGTTGATTCTAAATACCAAATATTAGCACTTCTAACTAGTGATCCATAATATGGACCAGGAAATGATTGTTTACTACGGTTATGGATCACATCCAAAGAATGTAGATTTCTTCGCACGCCATCGAGAAGCAGTCTTCCTGCTTGATGAGAAATGATTTTAACAAACTTGATACATTCTACACAGTCGCCTTTACAGGCCTCTGTTGATGCGAATGGGACATGGGAAAGGAGAAGAAACCGAATAGAGCAGCCGTGCGCGCTCTCTCTCCGGTCGCAGGCAGCATGCTGTTGCCGAAGCACAAAATCAATGAAAACACGGAGCGCATTGAAACTCTTTCGAAACCTCTTCCAGTATGCCATACCATTTTTACCTCTTCTCTTCTCTTTTCGCCAACACTTCACTTCACTTCTCTTCTCTTTCAATATGTCATCGCCCTAAGAGATGCTGCAAAACCAAACTGAAGGAGAAGAAAGCCGCTCGAAAAGGTAAAACTCGCCACCGAAGCAAAGTGAACCAGGTAGCCGACGAAGACGACAACGACAGCGAAGAAGGTTCCGAAGAATCGTGCAGCGATGAAGAAAGCGTCAACTATGTATTTGCCATCAACCCAGCTGACGACGACCGCGTTACATGTAAGGTAGGAGGAGTGAAGCTCGACTGGATGATTGATTCCGGCGCCGGGGTCAATGTGATCAGCCAAGAAACATGGTCGTTCCTGAAACAACAGAAAGTTGAAATCGAGCATCAAACTAACAACGTCACGAAAACCTTGCTGGCGTATGGAAATCATCGACTGTCGGTCCAAGGAATGTTCGTGGCTAAAATCGAAACCAAGAAATCCTGCGTACGCGACAAAGTTTTCGTTGTTAAGGAGAGTGGAATTAATCTTCTGGGACGGAAAGCAGCGAAGGACCTCGGCATTCTAAAAATAGATACGTCGATCTGCACCATTACGTGTGATGAGAAAATTGGAAAGGTTAGAGGAGTCACTGTATCCATTCAAATCAATCCAGATGTGAAGCCCGTCCAACATTCTCAATGTCGGATTCCAATACCTCTTCAACCGAAGGTCGAGGACGAATTGAGAAAGCTACTTAAAGAGGATATCATTGAACGAGCACCACGTGATTCGCCGTGGATATCCAGGTTGGTTGTGCGACCGAAGGCTGGAAATGAAGTTCGTCTATGCGTCGACATGCGAGATGCCAATAAAGCGATAGTACCACAACATCATCCCCTGCCTACTTTCGACGACATTATTCCACATCTACACAACTGTAAAGTATTTTCTAAAATCGATCTGAACAAGGCATTCCACCAAGTTGAATTGGCGGATGAATCTCGACCAATAACGACTTTCGCAGCTCATGACGGCTACTATCGCTACAAACGTCTGACTTTCGGGATGAATTGTGCCTCGGAAGTGTTCCAGAGTGTCATCGAGAGAGTGTTGGCTGGAATCAAAAATGTGAAACCGTTCATCGACGACATCCTGGTGTTTGGGCAAGACATGGAGGAACACGACGCAGCGCTGGCGGCTGTCTTGGATAGGCTAAAGGAATGCGGAATCACTGTGAATAGAGCCAAATGCGAATTTCGGAAGGATGAAGTGACTTTCATGGGCCACCGGCTGACTAATCAAGGTATTAACCCCTCCGATGAAAAAGTCGATGCGATTCGTCGACTCAGAAATCCTGCAACGGTTGAGGAGCTGAGAAGTTTCTTAGGTTTAATCAACTACCTGGGTAAGTTTATACCAAATCTCTCAACCATGACAGCTCCCCTTAGAGAACTCTTGAAAAAGGATTTAAATTTTAAATGGGAATCGAGACATGCTAAAGCCACAGACAAACAGACGTCACACTCTCATCGATGTCCATCGACCACCTTTTTAACGGTCGATTTGAATAAATGGTAGGTGGCCAACTTACCACCCGCAGCGCTCGCGTCGTTTTTGTTCGTGTTTGACGTTTACACATTACAGCCACCTGTTGGCTGATCGGCCAAACACACCGATTTTAGCATTGGGCGTATATGTTCTCGTTACTATGATTTTCATCGAAATTTGTTCTAAGTGTTACGTCTGTTTGTCTGTGCTGAAGCATTTGAACTCATTAAGCGCGAAGTTTCGAACCCTAGGAACTTAGGTTACTACTCCCCACACGATGAAACCATTCTGATAGCCGACGCCAGTCCAGTTGGCTTGGGGGCGGTTCTGCTCCAGGTAAGAGATGGGAAAAAGCGAGTGATTTGCTATATCAGCAAAGGTCTTTCTACGGCCGAGAGGGCTTATGCTCAGAATGAACGGGAGGCGCTGGCGTTAGTTTGGGCGACGGAAAGGCTTGAACCATACTTGCGAGGATTGGAGTTCAAATTGGTTACCGACCACGAACCGCTGAAGGTAATATTTGGAAGCAGGAGCAAGCCATGTCACCGCATCGAACGGTGGGCTTTGCGGTTGCAGTCCTACCGCTATACGATCGTACATGTATCCGGAAAAGCAAACATTGCTGATGCTCTGTCTAGGTTGCCAGAGTTCCACAAATGTTCAACATACGATCAAATTGGAGAATCCATGTTGCTGGCGATCTTGGACACGGCAAAACCGACTGCCTTAACTATCGATGATATACTCACTAATACAGTCAAGGATGTAGAGCTTTCATCAGTCAAAGAAGCGCTGAATACCGCACGCAGAGAAATACCAGCTATTCAAAACAATAAATAACTTTGTTATTCTCAATAAACTTGTTCAATTTGTTGTAATACAAAAATGCGTTGAAACAACAATAATTTTTATCAGAATAAAGCAACAGTATTGTTGGATTTACTGGGTACATTTTTAACTAGATTTATTTTTGAAACAACAAAAGAAAAACTTTACGTCAAATGAAAGTTTATTTGTTTCAATTTACATTATTAGTGATTCTAATAATTATGCATGTAGCATAAAAACTGTCTCGCCATTTTGTTGCTTAGTAGAACCGGTGAAAAAGCGAATGTTTCCGATACATTATATTAAATAAAAGTACATGGCGTTGTTCTTTATGTTCGTGCGAGAAGTTCAGGTCATAGATTTTTGTATCAGTTTTGGAGTAAGGAAAACCAGAATCAGAATTATTTCTGGTGAGTATCAACCATCTTTTCTAAAATTTTAATTTCACTAATGCATTCTCCAGTATTGCAGTCAACTCTTACACGAGCCGATTATTTCATCCCGTCACTTTGTCGCGAAGTGGATAAAGAACATTCTCCAGTTAAATGGATTTTGGTGCATGTTCCAATACTTCTACTTTCACAAAATAAAAGTAAAGTAGACGTTTCGTTTTCGTTGTTTATTGTTTAATTCCTAAAAAAATAATAATAAAGGGACTGGGACCAACAAAACAGTGTTTTTATTTCAAACAAGAACATTGTCACATCAAAAAACAGTGTAATTTAATTTAAAAAATGAAAGGTTTTATTTCCATGCAAAAATTGGTTGTTTTAAAAGAAAAAAATATTTGAAACAAAAATAATATTTTGTTGTACCCCGTTTAACGCAGCTGTCAAATTCAACAATTTTTATTTTTGAAATAAATTGAGAGTTGTTATTAAAACAATAAAAGGCAATTATAAGCCGGCAAATAATACAGATATATTGTTGTAATGATACAGAATATATTTGATATTAAAATAGTTTTCTCTGCGTGCGGTCAATGGGGAGCACCGCTGAAAAGATATGAGCCGTTTAGAGAAGAGCTAAGCTGTATTAATGACATCGTGATGCGAGGTACTCGAATCGTGATTCCTGCTGCTCTTCGAGACCGTGTAATGAAGCTCTCCCACATCGGACATCCAGGGATAGAACGAACAAAACAGCGGCTCCGTGGCAAAGTCTGGTGGCCACAAATTGATAACGATGCAGAACGAATGGTGAAATCTTGCTTGGACTGTCAGCTAGTGTGCGGCTCTACGCGAAAAGAACCGATGTCAATAAGGGAGTTGCCAAGCCAACCATGGCATACTTTGGCAATGGATATGTTGGGACCTCTGCCGTCTAATGATTCCATACTGGTAGTGATCGACTTGTACAGTCGCTATCGCGTAACGGAGATAATGCAAACTACTACTTCTGATGACATCATTGCGAAGCTGCGAATGATTTTCTTCAGACTGGGAATTCCTGCGATCCTTGTTTCTGATAATGCGAAGAATTTTTCGAGTGTAAAAATGGAAGACTTTTGTAAGCGTCTTGGTATCCAACTTAAACACACCACTCCTTATTGGCCACAGGCCAACGGTGATGTTGAGCGTCAGAATAGGTCGATTCTAAAGATTCTGAGGATTGCTGAGATAAATAAGTCTGATTGGAAAAGTGACCTTGAAGAGGCAAACTACGTGTACTCATTGGTTCAACATCCGGCTACGGGACGCTCCCCTGCTGAAGTTCTGTTTGGGAGGAAGTTTCGCGATTGGATACCTCAGCACACTTGGAATGAAACTGCTAACGATTCTGAAATCAGGGATAGAGACTGGATTTACAAGCACTCTGCGAAGACCTCGTATGACATCAACCACCGAACTGCAAGTGCTGAATTACAACCCAACGATCGTGTACTGATGCGCAATTTGATGCCCCAAAATAAATTATCGTCGTTGTTTGACCCAGAACCAGCCACAGTGCGTGAGAAAGTGGGTAACAGTGTAATCGTGGAGACTAGTGAGGGGAAGCAGTACAGAAGGAACTCTTCGCACCTGAAGAAACTTGTTAACTACGATGGCTCAGAAAGTTCTCAACTGCAAGAAACTTCTGGTGAGGAATGGATTACACCCTCATCGAACATTCAAATTTCGTCCAGCACTCCAGCATCTGCAAATCCTGGTGTACAATCCGGTGCGTTTGCAAGGCCAAGAAGAGAAGTAAAGCGTCCGCTTCGTTTTGAGGACTACGCGATGGATGAGTGATTGAAAGTGTATTTAGCAGTCACATGGAACAATTAATCGACGGAAAGGGGGAAATGTTATATTGACAAATGTAATACTGGCAACACGGGAGTAGAAACGGGGAATGTAAGAAAGAAGAAAAAGAAAGTAGAAGAATAAAAATGGTCAAGGAAAGTAAATGTGTCTTTTGATCCGAGATTAAATTCGTTGTTGAAATCATTTTATGGAGGTAACAGTACCCCGTTTGGCATAAAGTCATTTAATATAAGGCCATTTGGCATAAAGTCGTTTGGCACAATGGTTGTTTGATATAATAACCGTTTGGCACAATGAGTGATTTAAAATTAGTAGATTCAATCACAATACATCATATATTTTATTATTTATTTCTTCTGCACCTTTGAAGCTTTTTATTAAGATTGACACCACCGAGCACATAGCAAAAATTTCTTACCGAGCACAAGGCAATGACAATAAATGCCGCAAGCAATTTTGTTCATATTTACATCGTTATGTTTTAACCTAAGCAAACTAAAAAAAAGGTATAAGGAACAGCCAACTAAAAAAAAATAAATCCTGAGATCCTGAGTAGGACTTTCAATTAAATTATCGACAGTGGTTGTGAAGAAAGCAGTTTTGTATGATTGAAATAATTCACGAACAGGTTTTCTATGATTATTATGCATAAATGCATAACTTGATAAAAGTACATAACATGAACACAAACTTGGTACAAGAAGGGGAAAATTACATGCAAATTATTGAAAGCGATGGTCCAAAGACTTATTATTGCAGCATTATTCAATAATTGCCTTCATATAACAGAAGTTTTTTTGTTTAAATAGTTTGAAGCTTTCATGCCAAAATATCTTCACAAAGCATAATTTGAACGAACAATACATTTTAAAACGAAGATGTTTCTGGCAGAATGTTCAAACAATCCAATTCAAAGCTTAATTTTGGAAAAGTAAATCAAATGAATGAAGGGAATAGCAGTTTAATGTATTCTTCTGTCACCCTTATTTCAGTAGAAGGTTCAATATTAGCTTCAAACCAGCTTAAAAATAAACTATCGGTACAATATACCTCCAAAAAACACTATGTTTAAAAGAAGTTAAAATGTATTTACACACTCAGGTGAGCTTGGCTAATTTTCATTATTTTACCGACATTCGCACAGCCGAGCGGTCAGCAACTGAACTTTAACTGATTTCTGCAAAAAATCAAGTTTGTTTGTAGCGGTACCTTTGGGTGCCGCTGACATCAAACGCCACTTATGCTGAGATGTCTGCAAACGAACTTTAACCGAGATTTGCACAGCTGAGATCAGCATTTTGATTTAGGTGTGTAAATTTAAATTAACAGTTATAATAACCTATAATAACTATAATAATAAACAATTATTTTTGTTGTATCATATTTCGAAAGAACGACTTATATTTGAAAGAAGGGTAAATTTATGATAAATATATCAAGAGCTTAAGTTAAATATAGTAAATGTATTCCGACGGCGCAATTCAAAAAAAAAATATTTGTATTTGAGAGAAGGGCAATCTCTGAGTAAATAATAATGTACTAGTTGCAACATCTTCTCATCCACCGGTAATCAATGAGTTTATTCAAGAGAATTAACCTTCAAAGTACCTTTTTTGTACCAATTATATCTAAAATAAGCATCATGTCGTCAGTGGGATACAAAAGAATCCTAAAAAAATGTTACCATAAGTAATCCTTGGTTTCAGACTCATAATGCCAAACGACTTTATGCCAAACGGTTTGATGCGAAATGACCAACCACCGTTTTTACGTTTCCTTTGAATGTCACTGACATCAGGCTTATTTTGGAATTAATTGGTACAAAATGGATTTTAAATATACTATGGCATAAAACAACTCATTGATTACCGACACACAAAACCCAATTAATCCATTTTTTCCAAAACCCGTGGAAATTTGGGTTTCAGCATATTTTTTTTTTGGTTTGATAACTCATTCTCATATAGATTCAGCATCCTCAAATGCAAATTTATATTCAAGTGTCGCCAAAGATAATTCTTAATACTTATTGTTGAAGGTACTTCAAATGTTAGGCGTATAAAACATTAACTGTTTTCGTCATTTAAAACTAAAATTTATGAAACTTCAGGTGTTTCTGTTAAAAACACACCTTGGTAAATATACTTTCATAGCTGCCTATTTGCTTATCCAATGCTCTGGGCAGCAAGATAATTTGCTCCAAACTGACTTGCGAAAATTTACTAGCAATAATTTTTGTTTTTTTTTTGTCAATGGTGGCTTTAATGCCAAACATCGGTTACTATCAAATTCCATTGTTGAAGCCAGGAGCATTGCAATTCTAAAATGTGGAGTAAAATTTGAATCCGTGATTATAGACGATGATCTTAAACTCTTGATCCGTCTTAAAAACGTGAGAAGAAGGCGATTTCAACGCAATCGCAATTATATGGCAGGATTTGCAGAAAGCAATCAAGAAACGTTTTGCACAATTAACCCTCTAATACCCAAATTTTTATTTTCGATTTAAGTATTATTTTTCGTTATCTAAAATCGTTCTAAACACGTTTTGGGCATTTATTTATTTTTATTCGCAAATTTTTAAATTTTGGTGTTTGATTTTTATAACTTTTATTTTTGAACATCCCTAGCTTTTTTCATTTTTTCTTGAAGCCTTTTCTAGTTGTTGATTTTTGGCAATAATAAAATTTTAAATTTTTACGGTATTTATAAAAATATTAAATTTTTAATTTTTTTTTGGAGCGTATTTTATTTTCCGTGTAACTAATGGAAAAACAGGTTTGAAATAATTTTAATACCTCCGGGCTCTTCGTTTGTGATAGGTTAATCGTAGAAAAATATAAAAAGTACGATTTTTTATATTACACGTTAAATGAACCCCAGGCATTTGTAGGTTATATAAGAATGCAATTTTTAAAACAATTTCTAAAAATACAAAAAAGTTTCAAAAGTCGTAAAAAACTTTTCTTATATGCGTGTTATGAGTCAAGGTATAAGCCAAAAATAAAATCATTTTGATTTCCGAGCTACGAAAAAATACACAAAATTCCAAAGTGTACCCCGTCTAAAGGCGGGGTTGGGTATTAGAGGGTTAAGAAACAAAAATTTTAAAAATAAGATTTCTAAATTGGACCCGGACTCTAAGCCCTTTTGGAAATTATCTTAAATTTTGAAAAAACCTCACAAGCCAATACCGGCATTGAAAGAGGAAAACAAATTATTGCTGACTAATTGCGAAAAAGCTCAAAAACTTGGTATGCAGTTTGAAAGCTCGCACAATTTTAATTTAGGACTAGTCCAGTAGAAAATCAAGTTACTCAGGACTTCGAAAATATTCTCAATCAAGAGAACGTTTTCGAAAACTACTTGGAGACTGATTTGGAAGAAGTGAGAACTATTATTAAAACAAATCAAAAATACGAAAGCTCCTGGCGATGATGGAATTTTCTACATCCCCATCAAGAAACTTTCAGAAAATAGCTTATCATTCTTAGATGATAGGGGTAGTCGGGGCGGTTTGGCCAATGGGGTGGAATGAGCACCCCTTGAAAACTGCATTAATTTTTGAAATTTCATCTGATATAACATGCAACCCCAAAGCTGATAAGAAAATGAAGCAGTAGGCATGTTGTAAGTCAGTATTCAAAACTCAAAGAAAATTAAATAAATGATGTTCAAAAAACTGCCCATATTGCTCCGAATGTCTCTTTTAAATTTCTTTATTTCAGAATGATGATGTTTGACTGTTAGAATGTTCTTAAAAAAGGATATCTTCTTGAACGGAGTGTTTATGAATACTTATAACTTTCAAGTGTAGTAACAACATAATTGAATTTTTAGATAATATGAAATTATGTTGCAATCAAAAATGGGGTGCTCATATCACCCCATCAGTAAAAAATCGACTCGAAAAATGACAAATTTTGAAAAATCAATCATTCAAAAGCTACGTGGATTTTCCGGTAGCCTTCACGAAGCGTTTCAATAGAACCTAGATGGTTTTGCATTAAATTTAACTGTAATAAAGAACAATCTTATTTCTAATAGGATTTGGAAGAACACTAATTCCCAATTGGAAGATGCAAACAAACATAAAAAATTGTGATATTTTTATTGTCAATCTGAGCATTTTGAATCCTATTTTCCCCAATTTTGTGAGTATGGTCTGTCTTGTTGTTGCCTTCGCGTGCTATAATTGATAGAGGTTTTAAATCACGTGTATAATATGAAGTAATGCAGGGATTCTTCGGTATTCAAAGCATATTTACCTTGAAATCAATCTTACACAGTGTTTAAAGCAGCAGCAACTTCTGAAGTTCTTCAACAATCAAGCGGGCGCCATCTTAGGATTTGAGCTCAACACCGAATGTACGTACAATATACAGATGTCAAAATGAACTTAGGCACCTACGTGACTTCCATGTAAACGTTACCGAGTCACTATTTGGGGGTTATGAATGATTTAGTGATCTCTATCTTAGTCAGGTGAAGTAGAGGTTAAATGAATTTGGAATGGTCTACGTGATTTTTGGAGGGGCCCAGATAGCCGTAGCGGTAAACGCGCAGCTATTCAGCAAGACCAAGCTGAGGGTCGTGGGTTCGAATCCCACCGGTCGAGGATCTTTTCGGATTGGAAATTTTCTCGACTTCCCAGGGCATAGAGTATCTTCGTACCTGCCACACGATATACACATGCAGAAATGGTCAATTGGCATAGAAAGCTCTCAGTTAATAACTGTGGAAGTGCTCATAAGAACACTAAGCTGAGAAGCAGACTTTGTCCCAGTTGGGACGTAACGCCAGAAAGAAGAAGAACGTGATTTTTCACGTAGCAATGACGTTTGGATTTTTTTGAGTGTGGCTCAGAAGCGTTTGCGATTGTGGAGAGTAGCTCTCAAACACAAACTTCGACCGGGAGAACGAATATGCGAGCGACACATTCGATCCGGTATGATGCATGAAATACACTGAGCCAATTAATCCGATTATATTTATCTGGGAAATCATATACACGCATCATAATTCACATTTGATAGGTTTCATTAACACCTAATAAAGACTATATAAAGGTCCAATGAGGTTTAAATAATAACCATATGGAAATCGTTAGAATTTCACATATAACTGATTGGACATCGTTTACCCATTAAGTCATTGAATAAATAACATTTTTTCAATAGTTATATAATTTTATGTATATATCTTAAAATCCGACAGGAACCATTATTTACTTCTCGTTGAATAATTTAGCGTCTAATTCCATACTTCTGCTTGACGATATCTACAGATAAAGGTGAGTTGTTTTATTCGGCACTTAGTTTTGAGCTTAAATTGTGTTAACATGGTTTTATTGTTTTAGATTTATATACCGAAAATGCTACAACAAAAATCCCTTTTGTTCAAGTTCCAGTAGCTACTGTGATATAGCTTTGCAGGGTAGTGGATCCAAATACCCGGATGATAAAAAATTTGAAGACTGAAGAAGTTCTTCTCAAACCATGTCAACGAATAAATCTTTTTCGGTTATTCTAATATTATCTTAAATAAATAATTTTAAAATGTAGTATCTGAACGTAATTTTATTTTTGAAAATTTAATTCAAATAATCTTGTAGTAAATGCCATTTGAAAACCATTTCAATTTTATTAAAGAATCAATTATTATCTATATTAGTTTCGGACGAAATGTATATGATTTTGTCTATGATGCCAACTTCCATTGGATTCCATATCCATCGTCTTTATACTTGAAAGGTATGTGATTTTCATAATGAACTCTATCTATACGATTTGTAAATAAGAGTTATGTGAAAAGCATTATGGAAAAAAGCTATATGTTTTTGATAATGCTTGAACATGATTACTTCTCAGAGTGTAGAGATGGTCGGGTTTCGCATTTTTCAAACCCGAACCCGACCCGTACCCGACTTATTTTATTTCTTCAAACCCGGACCCGACCCGAACCCGAGACAATAATTGAAAAGCAAACCCGGACCCGACCCAAACCCGAAAAATTTTTGCTGTGTAAACCCGAACCCGACGCGAAACCCGAAAAATGTTTGTAAGAAAAACTCGAATAAAACCCGAGTTTGAAAAGATGGTGAATTCATCGTTTCTGATGCATAGGGAAGCTTTAAGGTTGTTACTCTGTTCACAATTCTCACCAAACCCGACTCAAACCCGACTTTTTGTAAGCCCGAACCCGACCCGTACCCGATAATTTTGTAGCCTTCAAACCCGACCCGAACCCGAGAAATTTCAAATTTTCAAACCCGAACCCGACCCGAACCCGTCGGGTTCGGGTTCGGTTCTGGTTTCGGGTTTGAAAACCCGAGTCCCGACCATCTCTAGCATGAACCTTAGTGCACAGACAAACAGACTGTGTGTGCGTTACTCAATTTGGATGCGAATAAACTTTTTTTTTTATTCGAAGGGAAACCCGCCAGATTGACAAGCACGGATGATGTTGATTGGGTTCCATCGCAAAATTTGGTCAATCGCCGGACCGGAGGAATATTGATCACTAATCTATCGGAAGAGGCTTCCCAACACGAAGGAAGTGACACTGATGGCAGTGATACTGAAGGTAAGATCAGTCGATTGTTCATTATTTATCATTGAACATTATTTGAACGTTACCTCAGGTATCAGGTATCAGAAGGCCGGCTCCAAAGGCACGTTCCCCACCAGTTGGGAGATTTGTGCCATCGCCATATTTGAGCCTATTTCATCATCTACCCGATGGGAGAGGAAAGGGAAGGGAAAGATGGGAGGAAATAGGAGTGGGGTCCCTTGAAGAGGGAAGATCGCATAAGCGAAATGAGAGCATGTAGCTCCATACCACAATGGGTTCGAACAGCGCCCTAAAAAGGGCACTGCAAAACGCATGAGCGTAAAGAGAGCCTATAGCTCATTACCACAGCGGGTTAAGAATAACAGGATGTCCTGAAGATTCAGGCTTCTGTATTCAGTTTCACTTAATAAGTGTTTACCAAGTAATTGGAATCGCATTTGCGCAAAAACTGGACAGTTACATATCAGGTGATACGAAGTTCCATAATCGGAGTCACAACTATCACACACAAATGAGTCAGCACGCTGAATATTTGCCATGTGATAGTTGAGTCGGCAGTGGCCTGTCAACGCTCTGACCAAGAGACTGCAATTCTGCTTTGACAGATTTGTTAAATACTTCGCCACCTTTGGAGATGGCTCAGTAATATACAATTTTGTTTGACGACACGACTCCAAACTATTCCAATATTGCTTGTGCTGAGTTGCCGCCCAAGAGTCTATCTGAAGTTTCACCCAGCACTTCGAAATTGGAATAGCCGGCTCAGGGCCAATGAAGTCATGCGATGCTCCATCGCGAGCTAGCTCATCAGCCAATTCATTTCCAGCGATGGAAGAATGGCCAGGTACCCATACAAGGTTTACAGAGTTGACTGAATTCAGTTCCTCAATTTGAGTTCGACATGCGATAACAAGCTTCGACCTTGAGTTGGCCGAAGCGAGAGCTTTTATAGCAGCCTGACTATCTGAACAGAAGTATATGACTTTACCCATTACGTGCTGTTGAAGTGCTGATTGCACTCCACACATAAGAGCAAATATTTCCGCCTGAAAAACGGTGCAGTTTCTACCAAGTGAGTAAAACTGATTCAGCCTTAGCTCACGAGAATATACTCCTGCACCAGCTGTACCTTCAAGAAGGGAGCCATCAGTGTAACATACTATATTGTTTGATATACTTCTTTCCAAATAGCCAGACGTCCACTCTTCCCGTGAAGGGAATTGTGTGGTAAATGTCCTGTAAGGAAAGTTACAAGCAATTGTGAGATCACTTGGAGCAAGGACAATTTTGTCCCAATTCACCAAAAGTGGAAACAACGAAGTGTGTGTAGATCTACGATTCACTGGATTTTTCTCCAGTAGATCCAGTACCCATAAACGGTAAGAGCAAGAAAGTGCTTCTTGTTTAAGATATATGTGTAGTGGCGCAACGTCGAAAAGGGCCTCGAGCGCTGCTGTGGGAGTTGTAGAGAACGCACCAGACATCGCCATCAAGCACATCCTTTGGAGATGGCCCAATTTTGATTGGATTGTTCTCACTTCGCCCTTTTGCCACCACACAAGACATCCATATGCCAATATTGGTCGAACATCTGTTATGTAAATCCATTTGATATATTTGGGTTTGAGGCCCCAAGTCTTACCAAAGGTTCGCCGGCATTGACCGAAGGCCATACTAGCTTTTTTGACTCTGAAATCAATGTGAGCTGTCCATAAAAGTTTGGAATCTAGAATGACTCCGACATACTTTACTTGATCAGTCACATTAATCTCAGTGCCAAAAAGACGTAAAGGTCGAATTCCATCGCGGTTTCGTCTTTCCGTAAAAAGAACAATAGATGTTTTATTCGGGTTAACCGAAAGGCCATATTGGCGACACCAACTCTCGACTACCTGAAGAGCACTTTGCATCAGGTCGAATAGGGTGCTTATGCACATACCAACTATCAGAGCTAGATAGTCGTCGGCAAATCCATAAGTTGGAAAACCGCAATTATTGAGTTGCCTCAATAGCGTATCTGCTACGAGATTCCACAAAAGTGGTGACAAGACTCCCCCTTGGGGGCATCCGCAAACACTCAATTTTCGAATCGCTGCTTGACGCAATGTCGAGAAGAGATGTCGGTTTTTGAGCATTTGATGAATCCAATTGGTAATCATTGTAGGTAGCCCATGGTTTCGTGCGGCTTCCAATATGGCATCGAAAGACACGTTATCAAAGGCACCCTCAATATCCAAGAAAACACCCAAGCACGATTGCTTCTGAGCGAATGCTTTCTCGATATCGTATACAACTTTGTGTAAAAGAGTCACAGTGGACTTTCCAGATTGGTAAGCATGTTGATTCACATGAAGAGGCATGTTTGCCAAATAAACATCACGGATGTGATGATCGATAATGCGTTCCAGACATTTCAGAAGAAAAGAGGTCAGACTGATTGGTCTAAAACTCTTCGCTTCCTCATACGACGCACGTCCTCCTTTTGGGATAAACTTTACAGTAATATCACGCCAGGATTTGGGAATGTACCCGGTAGCAAAACTGCTTACAAGTAGCTTTTTCAAAACATGTTTGATAGACTCAAATCCCTTTTGGAGCAGAACAGGATAAATCCCATCCGCTCCTGGAGATTTGAAAGGAGCAAAACTATTAAGTGCCCATTGAATCGATTCAGTAGTTACGATACTGCGAGCCGAGGCCAGAGACTCGTAACTACATGAAAAGACATTTGGTTCATCCGTAGATGGTATGTCCACACATCCGGGGAAGTGTGTATTGAATAAACATTCTAAAACTTCTTCATCGGAAGAAGTAAAGTCACCATTAGGTAAGCGAATTTCGTTCACTTGGAAATCCTTAGATTTTGCAAGAATTTTGTTCAACCGACTGACTTCACTCAAACTGGAAACATTAGTACAAATGTTTTTCCAGCCGGATCGTTCAGCAGAACGAAGAGCCTTCTTGTAAGCCTTGCGAGCTGACTTGAACGACTCTGATCCAGCTGAACGGCGTCTGTTCCAACTCCTTCTACATTGTTTCCTGAGTCTAGTCAGATCGGAATTCCACCATGGGGTCCCTCTTGTAGTCTTTACAGACCGCAGAGGACATGCTTCTTCAAAAGCTTCCATAATGTAGGATGTTGTAGTATCAACGGCATCATCCAGATCACTTGGATTTTCAATGGACGGAGAATATCCATGAAATTTGGTCGCAACCAATTCAATGTAGAGTTCCCAGCTTGTTGACCGGGGATTCCTAAAACGCAAAGTCTGCGCAGTTACATTTGAATGTTCAAAGAAGATGTAGCGATGATCAGATAATGATTCCTCATCTGATACATGCCAATTCGTCAACTCGTGACTGATTCTATTCGAGCAGAGCGTTATGTCTAACACTTCTTCTCTATTAGAAACCATGAAGGTTGGGCGATTGCCTATGTTAAGTAATCCAAGGTCTGTACTACTTAAGTATTCCATCAGACTGGAGCCTCTCAAATTGATATCCGAGCTACCCCAGATGATGTGATGAGCATTGGCATCACTGCCCACAATCAGCGGAAGGCCTTTTGTTACGCAGTGTACGACAACTCGTTTGAAGTCATCCGTTGGGGATGGTTCATCATGTGGTAAATATACCGAACAATAGACGTATTTCCTGTTGAGGTCACCAACAGAAACATCGATTGTGACAGCACATACATCTCTGGTAGTTAACTCAGAAATGAGTGTAGCAACGATTGCTTTATTAACGAGCACGCATGCGCGGGGCATGGAGCGCGAGTTAGCCATTTCAAGCTTGCTAAAAGAAGCAAAAACTGGGTCCACAAGGTTACCTAGATAGAAGTTCCCTCTACGTAAGTAGGGTTCTTGAACTAGCGCCACTTGGGCTGCACCATTTTGCATGAGTCTGCAAAGATTGATCGTTGCTGTTCTTTTATGCTGAAGATTGATCTGAGCTAACCTAACCGTAGCCACTACCCAAACTAGGCAGGATTAAGCTTTTTGCAATATCAGCACGAAAAAGACCAGCAACGAAAAAACCAGATCGGTATCTATTTAAAGTCGCCAAAGGCAAAAGAGCACAGAATACACTGTGTAAAACGCATAATGCGAATCCATATAGGTGATAATTTAAATTAAATGTCAACATATTCATAATCCCACCCTTATTAAGCCTCAAGATAGAGACTGAAGAAGGGCAGCCGATTATCTCGGAGAAACACAAGGTCACCTGCACCATTGCTCCGGGTAGCACAGGAAGGACTCAATACTGTGGAGGGCGCCCTGGTACCCCACAGGCTCCGTTTGCGGTTAGGTTTTATTTAGACCCCCCTAACCATTCATTCTTAGGCACGGTACGCATCACACCATAAATTAGGGGTCACCTGTGAGGTGGACTTTTACCACCGGAACAGGCAGTCCGTAGTGTTAATTCTTAGCCAGTTGAAACAACCGCTACCGACACTACGCGGCTATCTAGGCTGCACGGGAAAAGGAGGTTAATATTGATGATTAACTCCTGACGTGCCCAAACAGCCACAAACAGCCACAAGCCACAAACACGACAAGCACGGATGATGTTGATTGGGTTCCATCGCAAAATTTGGTCAATCGCCGGACCGGAGGAATATTGATCACTAATCTATCGGAAGAGGCTTCCCAACACGAAGGAAGTGAACATTATTTGAACGTTACCTCACACAACCCGCATAGAAAATTATCATACCTGAAATATTCACAAACATAATGTGAACATATTGTATATTGTTACCCATTAATCATATGTTCGCCTTAAAATCTCATCTGTACGGTAAGAGAGTAATGTAGATATCAGTGACTGATGTTACTACATCGATTAAAGTCTACTTATTGTAAAATAATTTCCCATATGGATTATGGAGTGAATGTTATCTAACCATAATTGATACTGTACCCCGTCCATCGCGGCATAAATATAAAACATTTGAAAAGTGCTCAAAACCAAAATGTTTTCAAATTAATTTACAAGCCTGATTATAGAATATATACATTTAGAAAGTTCCAGTTGTTATTTTTTTCCGTCAGAATTGGGAAACATAGCTATCGATAAAAATCCTTTTCCATAATGAGGCATTTTCTCATTCTTTGACTCACACTAACAATGTTGTTCATATTTTCAACTTTGGACTTTTTCATAAGTTAGTCGATATTTTTTTGTCAGCCATTACCATTTATTATTTTGTTTCCTTTGAAGCAAAGAGTTTTTTCTTTAATTTTGATGAAAAAGACGTAGCACAGACAAACAGACGTCACACTCTCATCGATGTCCATCGACCACCTTTTTAACGGTCGATTTGAATAAATGGTACTTGGCCAACTTACCACCCGCAGCGCTCGCGTCGTTTTTGTTCGTGTTTGACGTTTACACATTACCGCCACCTGTTGGCTGATCGGCCAAACACACCGATTTTAGCTTTGGGCGTAGGGTAACCAATATATTTTGGACCCCTATATATTTTGGACCCCTTGGCCATTTTCCTGCAAATTTCCTAGTTTAAATCTAAAGACCAACTCAATGTGCATGCTATTTGGAAAGATAAGAGTATTCCGCACTTGCATCAACCGTTTGTACAAAGAAAATGTGTTTATTTTATCTGAAATTAATTTAATTTAATCAGTGCATCCATGCAACCGTTACAACACGTTACACACAGAAATTGAAGCCGTCAGAAATTTCTCAAATGTAAACAAAAACTTTTTTCCAATTTCTGAACAGAAAGCGTAGAATTTGTTCGGTTTTCCGTTGTCGATCGATTGATTAGACTATGGGCAAGCATACTATACATCCAGTGTCATGGAATTTGACGCCAAACGATAAAAAAAATGCCGGGGGGGGTCCAAAATATATACTTTGACGGTCCAAAATGTATTGGTGTGTCCAAAATAATGAAAAACAGTGCTTCACATTTCAATTATTTTCGATGTTTTTTGGATCCTACATGACCGTTTGGGCATTTTTATCTCGTAGAGGAAATATTTCTCTACATTTTGACATGTTCTTTGACTTGGTTACGCTGTGCAAATAATTAATTGGGACACAAAACTAAAATCACTTCCTTAGGGGGTCCAAAATACGACCGTTACCCTATATGTTCTCGTTACTATGATTTTCATCAAAATTTGTTCTAAGTGTTACGTCTGTTTGTCTGTGCTCTAAGGTTCACCACATCTACACTAGGGCATCCATACCATTGAGCGTGATAACCACTATACACTATCCACCATAAGTATGGAATCGCGTATTGCAACACTCATACTGAATACTGCAGCACAGACAAACAGACGTAACACTTAGAACAAATTTCGATGAAAATCATAGTCACGAGAACATATACGCCCAATGCTAAAATCGGTGTGTTTGGCCGATCGGCCAATAGGTGGCGGTAATGTGTAAACGTCAAACACGAACAAAAACGACGCGAGCGCTGCGGGTGGTAAGTTGGCCAAGTACCATTTATTCAAATCGACCGTTAAAAAGGTGGTCGATGGACATCGATGAGTGTGACGTCTGTTTGTCTGTGACTGCAGCATCTTGAAAAGTTTAGCATCACCTACAATGAATATTATCTCGTGATTCTGAAGTGCTAGATCAATGTATTTTCACAGACAAACAGACGTCACACTCTCATCGATGTCCATCGACCACCTTTTTAACGGTCGATTTGAATAAATGGTAGGTGGCCAACTTACCACCCGCAGCGCTCGCGTCGTTTTTGTTCGTGTTTGACGTTTACACATTACCGCCACCTGTTGGCTGATCGGCCAAACACACCGATTTTAGCATTGGGCGTATATGTTCTCGTTACTATGATTTTCATCGAAATTTGTTCTAAGTGTTACGTCTGTTTGTCTGTGGTATTTTTGAGGGCATCTTAAAAAATACGTCTTTGAGCCGCTGCGTTTTTTTATTTTTGATTAAACAACTTGTATCACTGGATTTTGGGTGATGCTAAACTTAAAAACGCTGCAATACTCAGTATTGCAACGATTCCATACATATGGTGGGTAGTGTATCATTATAAATACTTATCGCTTAACAACACTGAAATACAAGTAATTTAAAATGATCGTTCAAAACGTAGTTTTGTGCTCTTGAAATTCGAGGTGTGGCATTTTTACTTGAGATTGTGACTACAATTTCTGACACAAAAAAATAAGCTTCCAATAATAATGAAAATTTGGCAACACTGCTATGAATTTCAACGCGTTTCGCAAAAGTGGTGGCCCCTCTTTTTGACAGCTTGCAGTTGGCGCAGGCGTTTGTGAATTTTGTTTACGTTCGATCGAAATGGAGCCGAAACCGCAATCCTCCAAAAAACGCGCAAGAATTCAATTTTGGTGCTGTGTTCCAAGTTGTGCGTGCAGCTACAAGAAGAATATTGATCGAAATTTGAGTTTTTTCACCGTACCTGACCCGACAAGATCGCAAACAATCTTTCTGCAGCAACTAGCCAAGAAACGTTTGAAACGGTGGAGGGAAGCTATCGGAAGTGAAATTAAACCGGGGGCGCGAATTTGTCAATGGCACTTTCTGAACGGTAGGGCATGCAGAAGATTTTTCGATTCCTCTTTCATTTATAGAGACAAATTTTGATTTGATTTGAAGGGAAACCAGCGAGCCTGACCAGCACTAGAGATGTCGATTGGGTTCCATCGCGTCATTTAGATAACTCCACCAAGGAGCGATGGACTGTCGATGATGAAGCAGGTAAACAAAGTTGAAATGTTTGTTGTGAAGATCAGAGGAGAACATGCACATTCACAATCGTTTGAGCTTAAACTTTGGCTTTCTCAGCCATCTCTCTTCAGCAATCACTCTTGATGGGAGTTTTTGTTTATTGTTTTCATACGTAAATGAGGTTAAGGATCACCATGCAATGCCCCGTATTTGACAATCATTTGACAGCTCATTGTTGTCAAACAACGAAACATTCTAAAATTTTCGATTTATTTCTCTCGTTTCTTATAAAGACACATTTTTATACAAGCTTATTAAACTATTTTAGCAAACAGTATCGATAAACCTTTCGCGGAAATGGATTCCGCTGACGATATGGAACCTCTAGATCAGACGGAAGATGACGATGAACCGGAGGAAACTGCAGAAGGTGAGAGTTTTATTTTGCCACTAAGTTCGAGATGTATATTATATTATATTATTTATATATTATATTATTTAAAATTCAATGCGTGTTTTTATGTTTTTAGGACACGAAGATGTTCCTGAACTAGAGGTTGATTCCGAAAACGGTATGTATTTTCATGATTAAAAAAGAGGTATTTAGAAATAACAATGTTTCCCGGGATGAATGTAAAGTTCAATAAAAACCAAAAAGCTTAGGGGTCATGCACATATTACGTCACGCTACAAATGGGGGGGAGGGGGTCAAGCCAAGCGTGACAAGCCTTACAAAGTTTTCTAAGGGCTCATACAAAAAACGTGACAAAGGGTAGGGAGGGGTCGAAGAAGTCGAAATTTAGCGTGACATAATTTGTGTACCATCCCTTAATGTTAAACAATTATTGACCAAATCTAAACTTCATTTCACAATGAAAACAACATAGAACGATGTGGGACACAAATCCATATAGGGTGCCGGTCCCATTAGTGGACTATCTAAGCTATAAAAAATCATAACAAAAGAACAAAAAGCCCTAACAGAGATCTTTTGGCGTCAACAGAAAGATTTCAACCTCTACTATATGGGAAAAATATAAAAAGAGTGATAAAACTATTTTTTTAACATAAAATCGCTTGAGCCACTATTGGTACACGTGTTCCAGTAGTTGCGCTAGTGCTCCAGTAGTAGACGTTCAGGAATGATAAAAGGAATTTAAAAAAAGAAAATGGTAAATTTTTACATAGGTTTAACATTTTTCCCTCGGAATAGCAATTAATATCTTTCGAATGAAGCATAAAGATCATCTCTAGGGCTTTTCTTCATTTTTATACATCCATTTTGAAAACTGCTTCCAACCGTTGATCCACTACTGGAACACGACGGCTACTATTGGTGCAAGGGAGCCAATTTTTTACGTAAACTTAATTATTTATATGACATTTTGATAAGATAAAAAGCTGAAATTTGACAATTCGACTAAACTAGAGGCGATCTATCCACCAAAAATAGCACATGTCGTTTTTATCAAAAAATGTACGTTTTATTCCATAGTCCAATCTACTGGTAAATTACAACCATTGGTACCGGCACCCTACTCTTGATTGAATTTTCATTATTTTTATCTTAAAACGAGTTGTGTCGTTTGTGTGTCTTATAGCTGTCTCCAAATTGCAAGTATTTGTAATTCCGATGAAGCAAATTCAACTTTTGAATAGTACATTACCTGTTCGGGAGAATTATTGGATTATTATAGGATTTTCATTCATAATTCTGTGTGGTATTGATTCGCTGTATTGTAGTAATCCTTTGCTCCCAGTGGCATTATGATAACTCTTAGCGACAACATAGGGTAACGATCGTATTTTGGACTCCCTAAGGAAGTGATTTTAGTTTTGTGTCCCAATTAATTATTTGCACAGCGTAACCAAGTCAAAGAACATGTCAAAATGTAGAGGGAAACTTCTACGAGATAAAAATGCCCAAACGGTCATGTAGGATCCAAAAAACATCGAAAATAATTGAATTGTGAAGCACTGTTTTTCATTATTTTGGACCAAGGGGGTGGCAAGAGCCAATTATTACCAACCCAACATCAACTCAACATGGCGTCCAGTGTTCTTGTTTTGATTATTTTGGGATGGACAAAACAAAGTTTTTATGGGTAGGAGACATCAATGATTCCTCGCTGATGCGTAAAACAATAAACAAAATGATGAACAAATGAAAAGCGTATTAAAATACAACGATTTAAT
Organism: Aedes aegypti; assembly: GCF_002204515.2. Classification (NCBI taxonomy): domain Eukaryota; kingdom Metazoa; phylum Arthropoda; class Insecta; order Diptera; family Culicidae; genus Aedes; species Aedes aegypti. The sequence continues at coordinate 26,136,064 of NC_035108.1, read as the reverse complement.
GCGATATGTTTAATTGCCAGAATCAAGCACTAGCAGCGTATGAGCCGTATACTCGAAAATCAGGAGCAAGGTTAGGGCAAACCGACCAGAAAGTGGGTACCAAAACGCGAAGTACCAAAACGATGTGAGGAAGAGCCGAAATGTATGCAGGATGACAGTCGTGTCAGTCCCCTGTTTTGGACACACCAATACATTTTGGACCGTCAAATTATATATTTTGGTTCCCCGGCATTTTTTATCGTTTGGCGTCAAAGTCCATGACACTGGATGTATAATATGCTTGCCCATAGTCTAATCAATCGATCGACAACGGAAAACCGAACAAATTCTACGCTTTCTGTTCAGAAATTGGAAAAAAGTTTTTGTTTACATTTGAGAAATTTCTGACGGCTTCAATAGGGTCCTAAAATGTTTAATGAAATCTTGTTTTTATTCAATAACACGAAAGAGAATGTTACTGCAACTTCTTTAGCAATAATTCCCGCTCAAATACCGGCTATATCATATTTAAACTTTTATTTAAAAATTGGGTCCAAAAATGAACCTTGACACTTGAGATCATGTTTGACGTTCGCTTAGTTGACCAAAACATCACATAGCTTTTAGTTTTAACACTGGGGTTGTTCCTATCTGACATTTCGGAAGGGACACGGAAAACAAAATACACCCAAAATTTGAGTTTAAGCCAAGGGGTGTGACAAAATCTAAAATAAACATAAAAATGTTTTTTGCACTTAAAACTACCGGAAAACATTAAAAAATTGAGTAAATATGTGTTCTTGGCCTAAACTTAAGCGTTTGGCACTTAAATTGGGACATGGCTTTAGGACCCTATTTCTGTGTGTAACGGGTTGTAACGGTTGCATGGATGCACCGATTGTATTAAATTAATTTCAGATAAAATAAACACATTTTCTTTGTACAAACGGTTGATGCAAGCGCGGAATAGTCCTATCTTTCCAAATGGCATGCAAATTGAGTTGGTCTTTAGAATTATATTGGGAAATTTGCAGGAAAATGGCCGAGGGGGTCCAAAATATATAGGGGTCCAAAATATATTGGTTACCCTACCTAGTAGCCAAAGAATGTGAAGATGATACCCAATCATAAATCAGGCAATCTGGGAACGGGCCTGGTGTAGTGGTTAGAACACACGCCTCTCACGCCGAGGACCTGGGATCGAATCCCATCCCCGAAATAGTCACTAAAGAAAATTAAAAAAATCGGTGACGACTTCTTTCGGAAGGGAAGTAAAGCCGTTGGTTCCGAGATGAACTAGCCCAGGGCTAAAAATCTCGTTAATAAAGATAAAAAAAATCAGGCAATCTAGTAGGCATAGCGTAAACCAACACGTCACTCTTCCAGTAACGTCAGAAGCAGCGTCGACCATTAGGTGTCGGCCAGGGTAGACGCGAAAATTGCCTGGGAAGGAATAACAATTATTAATAATGAAATGTCAAACTTCAAAAGATTTGTGCTTCTTCTCTTCAAGATGTTTGAGAAGAAGTTCGCGATCTTTAAGAGTTTCCGGCAAAACGCGACAGTCGCCTTTCTTTGCGATTTGGAAAGAAACCTCGATTCCCCTAATGGAGTTCAAGATCTCCTGCCTAAATCCCGCAAATTCGGAATAACTGACCACGATGGGCGGCACTCTTTGCTTTCTCACTTGAATCAATGAGCCTGGGCTAGAGGCTGCTTCGATTTGGTGTTCGGAAAATTTGTCTAGAGCATCGAACTGATTGCTCGTTTCGATACAATTATTAATTTCACCCTTGGAAGAAAGTTCGCATTCCGGGGAAACGTCCTTTCTTTCATAATTTTTGTATAATCTTTTAAGATATTGTGCTCTGCAAGATAAATCCACGTAATGCGATTATCTGAAAATGTCGATATACCGTCGCAGTGATAGGGTAACGGTCGTATTTTGGACCCCCTAAGGAAGTGATTTTAGTTGTTTGCCCCAATTAATTAATTACACAGCATTTCCAAGTCAAAAAACGTGTCATAATGTAGAGAAAAACTTTCTCTACGAGATAAAAATGCTCACACTGTCATGTAGGGTCCAGAAAACGTCGAAAATAATTGAATTTTGTATCACTGGTTTTCATTATTTTGGACACACCAATGCATTTTGGGCCCTCAAAGTATATATTTTGGACCCCCGGCATTTTTTATCGCTTGGCGACAAAGTCCATGTCACTGGTTGTGTAATATGCTTGCCCATAGTCTAATCAATCGATTGACAATGGAAAACCGAAGAAATCTGCGCTTTTAGTCCACAAATTTGAAAAAAGTTTTTGTTTACATTTGAAAAATTTCTGACGGCTTCAATTTTTGTGTGTAACGTGTTGTAACGGTTGCATGAATAAACCGATTAAATTAAATAAATTTCTGATAAAATAAACACTTTTGCTGTGTACAAACGGTTGATGCAAGTGCGGAATAGTCCTTTCTTCCCAAATGGCATGCGAATTGAGTTGTTCTTTTGATTTAAACTGGGAAATTTGCAGGAAAATAGCCCAGGGGGTCCAAAACATATAGGGGTCCAAAATATATTGGTTACCCTAATGAAAATCAATAAATGTTTCAGATTTAGCAAATTTGAAACATTTGTGTCCTTGAAGCACGAAAAAATCCAAGCCTACTTGAATTTTGACGTTGCGTTTGAATTGCGCGCATATCTTCTGCGCGTTACCGCTGGATGTGGATTTAATATAAGCGCCGCAATATTTCGAAACTATAAAAAAAACACGTCTATTCTCAGTCACAGTCCAGAACTTAAGACCTCGATGGTCTGCTTTATTCATTTAATCCACAGATTTGCTATAAAACATTTATGTGTGTGTTTCTGACAGGGTTTGGATATTTGGTCGAACAGTACAATTCATTCCCCTAAAGTAACTACTCTGAACATTTCCTTAAAAAATAAATTAATTCGAAATCATGTAGAACATGAACATTAATTTTCTTTTAATTATGTTAAAAATTCAATTATGCTATTCAAAATTTACTTTCAACTTATCCACTAGTAATTATTTCTTCTTGATTTCGACAATTCATTGAATTAATAACTTAACACATTTTATATTGCGATTACAGTCATCTCTCCCTTACTCGATATTGAAGGGACCATCGAGTTAGGGAGGTATCGAGTTACAGAACACAAAAGCAGTGCAACTGCGTTCCAAGGGACTATCGAGTTAGCCATGAAAACCAACTTTTACTATGGTTCTCTAACTCGATATCGAGATACGGAATATCGAGTAAGGGAGAGTTAACTGTACATGAAATATTTTAATTTTTGGCCGGTTCCCAGGACTCAATGAGAATACGGAACTGCTACTGGAAGACCTGTCTATTAGGCGTTGTCTAATCATGGTGGAGTTTCGATCGAGTTGAGCTACGTGTTGCAATCGGACTCGTCGGGTATACTTGAGTCGTTTGCCCACATTTTTTGACTGTGCTCCATGCGGAATTGCCGGGACATCAGGGATACCATGAAACTCCTCTTCAGATTCACTCTCACTGTAACGTCGCTTTTCTCGTTGGATTGGAATATGTATAGTAGTGCTCGTTGGTCGAGGTGGAACTATTCGTAATTGATTTCGATGAGCCTTTGTTGTATTCCAAAAATTGATGTCTTCTCTCGCTCACTGATGTCTTTTCTCGCTCACTAGTGTCTTTTCTCGCTCACTGATGTCTTCACTCACTCACTGATGTCTTCTCTCGCTCACTGATGTCTTCCCTCGCTCACTGATATATTCAAAGTCTTTCGGTATACTCAATACTCACTTTAACAGTTCTCACGCTGCACTATCGGGCCGCCGATGTCTCACCTTTGTTCTATTCCACGACTTTCACTAACCAACCAATGTCGATATCACTTTGCAATCTCTTTCTAATATACACCCACGTGCCAGATGCTTTGTCCTAGCCCACTGACCACGCTATGCAGATTTTTGAATACTGATTTCTTCTCTCACAGGGCGATTGATTATGCACGCTTCCCCAAACCACTGCTGAGATAAATATTACACAACTTCTCAAATCACCAAACTTGAAAAAAAATATCTTCTCCTACAGTCGCCACTTTTATAATTTTTGTATAATCCTTTAAGATATTTCGGAACTATAAAGAAACACGTCCCTTCTCAGTCACAGTCCAGAACTAAAGACCTCGATGGTCTGCTTTATTCATTTAATCCACAGACTTGCTATAAACCATTTATGTGTGTGTTTCTGACAGGGTTTGGATATTTGGTCGAACAGTACACTTTCTTCCATTCTTGCCACGTGTAGTGACAGTTTTAAAACCCACTTTTTTGGAAGAAAGTAGTGAATTCAGAGATTCACCCTTCCTTTTGTTTGTTATTGCAACCATGTTTAGTGAAAAAACGAAAGACCTCCGAGAGGTTTTTTTTCCCAAGACGGTGTCGAAGAAGGATTACCACCGCTAGCTTTCGCCAACGGGTTCAACGAATAATCGAAGGCACGGGTCCAAACAAGGATCGTAAAGAGATAAATAGTAGAAAATAGTACTGAAAAGTACTGTTTTTAATTTTAGCACTGAAAAGTACTGTTTTATTGCTTTAGGTAGTTTTTAAGAAAACTTCCAAGAGCAGAGAGAATTCGTGTACGCACAGCACGAAGGTACGATGCGCACTGATGTCAAAAATCCTTATTTGCGGATGACACAGGCCTCTCCGCCAAAGGACGAAGCCTGCGTGTCATCTGTAGTCGATTGCAAAAAAGTTTGGATATTTTTTCTTCATACTTGCAAAAATGGAATATTTCTCCTAATGCTTCCAAAACTCAACTAATAATTTTCCCACATAAACCAAAAGCTCTTTATTGGAAACCTTCAAGTAGACATGTTGTCACGATGAGAGGGGTTCCAATAAATTGGTCAGATGAAGTTAAGTATCTAGGGCTCCTGCTAGATAAGAATTTAACTTTCAAAAATCACATTGAGGGCATTCAAGCCAAATGTAACAAATATGTAAAATGTCTCTTTCCCCTTATTAAAAGAAAATCAAAACTTTGTCTTGAGAATAAGTTTTTGATATTCAAACAAATTTTCAGGCCAGCCATGTTGTATGCTGTACCAATATGGACTAGCTGTTGTAACACCAGAAAGAAAGCTCTGCAGAGAATTCAAAATAAAATTTTGAAAATGATTCTGAGGCTTCCTCCCTGGTATAGTACCAATGAGTTACATAGAATATCCAATGTTGCAACATTGGAACAAATGTCAAATAAAATAATTAATAATTTCAGGCAAAAATCGTTACAATCTTCTATTGCCACGATTAATGTGCTATATGGTTAGGTTAAGTTAGGTTAAGTATATTCAAAGCGTTTTTTCTCTTACCGTAAAGTGCCCTAATTCAGCGCAGTGCCTAATTCCGCGCATTTCATACAAAATGATTTATATATGGAAATACACAATCATAGTGCAGCAACCTTCAATGCCAATCAAGGCTACTTTGATTTAGAATAAGTTTGAATCACAAATAAAAGCAAATAAGGCATTTTTTCGCGGTATAAAAAATAATCAGTGAAAGCCCGTCGGAGTAGACGTCATTTTTCTAATTTTCTTAGCGTCCGTGCTAAGACTGTAGGACAACAACAAACGCGATTTCTTTATTAAAAATGTTTTATTTTTATGCAATATCCCATGGAACTACTGCTACAGATATGTTTCATGGTGCTTCTGCATTTTTTGACCAATTTTTGACACCCCCTCCCCCTTCGTAACCTATTTTCCCATACTCAATACATGGTTCGTAGCAAAATCGTAGACTCTCCCCTAAAATGCTACGTCATTTTCTTGTAGAGAGTGACTAGCAGTGATTAAAACACGTCTGGTTAGAATAAACGAACAAACATGAATGAGGTATATTTCCTAATCAAATTACTAACATTAAACATTAGCAGCCTACTCTGACCATTTCCGTTTCCACTACAACACTCCTCCTAAACGGCAATAGCCAGTCCTATCATCTTGACCAATTTCTCCAATCTAACGCGCTGCAATGATTTTGTCAATAAATCCGCTACCATGTCTTCAGATGGGCAGTAGACACACTCCATTTCTTGTTTTTGAATAAGATCTTTTGTAAAGTGGAACTTTGTTGCAATGTGCTTCATTTTCCTCTTTAGTTTCTCAGCTTCTATAATTTTCAGACAACTTTGGTTATCTTCATTAATGACTACTCGCTGTCCATCATTCAGCTCTTGCAGTAGGAGTTTCAACCAGTTTCCTGTGCCGCCTCAGCTAATGCGATAAACTCTGCCTCTGCTGTTGATAAAGCTACACAAGTTTGTTTGAGGCATGCCCAGCTTACCGTTCCTCCATTCACCTTGAACGCGAACCCACTATGCGATTTCTATCATCTCGATTTTCTGCCCAGTCTGCATCCGAATAACCGATGATGGTCCCGGTCTCCCCTTTTTTGCTCAGTCGAAGTCGATAGTTGATTGTCCCCTTGAGATACCGTACTACACGTTTAAGCTCGTTCCAATCCTCTTGCGTTGGACGATTTGTTTTCCTGCTCAGGATGGATACAGCTGTCGAAATGTCGGGCCTAGTGTTCACAGCTATGTACAAAACTTTCCCGATTAACTTCTGATATTCGCTGTTGCTTGCTAAATGGGTTCCGTCGCTTACGTTCTTGACATATCCGGGATCCAAGGGAGTCTTCGAAACTTTGGCATCTATCAAACCGCTTGTTTCGATCACCTCTCGAATGTACTTTCGCTGACTCAAGAAATAATCACCATGACGATCGACTTCTTGCTTCAGACCATACAAGCTCCGACGTAACCGACAGACCTTGTTTTCGCTTTCCTTTTGTTCAAATCCACATGGCTGCCGCATATATATCTCCTCCTCAAGTTCGCCATACAGAAATGCGGTCTTGATATCATATTGCTGCACAGTCATGTTTTTCTTCGCAGCGACTGCCATTAGCGTCCGAAAAGTGGTTTGCTGTCCCACTGGAGCAAATACTTCGTCGTAGTCTGCTCCGTATTATTGACTATATCCTTGGGCAACTAAGCGAGCCTTGAATCGTACAATCTCACCGTTGATATGTCGCTTGATTTTGTACACCCACTTATTTCCTACAGCCTTCCGTCCTGGAGGGAGATCAACCAATGTCCATGTTTTATTGGTGTGAATCGACTCCATTTCTTCAGCCATCGTTTCTCTCCAGTTTTCGGCGTAAGGCGAAGCCATCGCCTCCCTGTAATTTTTCGGATCATTGTTCCCATCATTTGCTGTCTTCCCACGATTGGAGTTCAAAGCCAAGCACTGGTCAGGATCGAGATCGCTGCCTTCATTATTGAAGCCTTCGAAGTCACTTGATTCGTCTGACTCTTGATCTGGTCTGTCCTGGGAATTGATACTTACGGGAAAACTCTTGCTTGCTAGATGAAAATCCAAGTACTTTTCCGGAACTGTACGCTTTCTTTCGCTCCGAAGGGGTAGATTTGAAAAATGTCGCGATGGGAGTTCTGTCACGTCAACTACGGTGTCTGTAGAGGTATTGCTGATGTCTTCATCTTCAGTGACCTCTTCGTCGGAATCGTGCACAGCTTCCTCAACTTCTGGAATTGTGCACTCGTCGATGAAACACACTTCTCGACTCTTCAGGAAGCACTTCGTATTTGGATCGTATAAACGGTAGCCTTTCGTCTCCTCAAATCCGGTCAATACACACGGTCTTGATTTCGGATCCCACTTCCGTCGCTTCTGTTTGGGCACTTGCACCATAGCCTTCGTTCCAAATACCCTGACATGGGAGATATCGGGCTTCCTTCCGCTCCAGACCTCTTCTGGAGTCAATCCATGACCGCGAGTGGGAGAACGATAACGAGGTACACCGTCGCTGCCGTTGCCTCCGCCCAGAACGATTTTGGAAGGTTAGCTTCAAATAACATACAGCGTGCCCGCTCAGTAGGTCAAATTGCGAAGCCCGCCCAAGTAACCGTACAGCTGTATATAGTTGCATCAATATCACTTTATATGCTTCTATAAAATATGGCATATAAAGTCATACTGCATTACATGTCTCATTAATGCAGTATTAAAGTGGAAAAGGGCGCTATTAAAGTGTAAATACGGCTACATTTCCTAGCTCTATGTTAGCAATTGCTAAAGTATAGTTACGGCCTGTACCGTATAAAAGCTTTAGCCAAAGTGTATTTAATGCATGAAGAAAAGGATCAAAAATAGAAACACAAAACAATTTTTTTGTTCGTTGGATGTCAGGTCAGCGTTGCTTTTTTTGGTATGATTCATATGTGTATTTTGTTTACTTCCTTTGGTGGGATTTGAACCTAAATTAAATGTGTGATGTTTTCGATGACTCGTCGCGCCTATCCTCCGGACCATGAATGCTGCATGTCTTGGCCGGGAAAATTGTGCAACTTCAAGTAGCGCCCTTTCGTTGCCAGTGATAAATACTGTCGATTTCACTCCAAGTTGGACCGTCCCAAGTGTGTAAGCTCCTTCAAAGTGTGGAAGCAGCTCAGGGTTACGTCAAATCATGATGGTGTTTTTAGTGCACTTTTTCCTTGTGGTTCAAGGAACAAGTGTAACGAATACGTTTTAATGATCCGATGCACGTGTGCACCCTTGTTTATCACACTTTTTTGCACTCTATAATTTTTGTGATAGTCCAATTTGGGGTGAAGTGTGCAATAAGTAAGTGGACACGACTGTTGCACTTCCAAGTTTACCACGGCTGTCGCTTTTTTGCTGTTGAGATTTTGTTTTGTTTTCATTGTGTGGGGCTAAATCTTCACGTTTTATGTATCGTTTTAGCGCCTCGGCAAATTGAATCGTCGATAGCCGTGTGGTGTACGCACGGGCCTATCAATCGTAAGGTTTTTGGTTCAATTCCAGGTTGTTGTTTATTTTTTTGTTTTCAAATTCTGGTTTCTCGTAATAAAAATCTACGAATTTCAACAAGATTTCTTGTGGCGAATTTTCATAAGGGATATTTAAGTATTTCTTTATCCTATTTGCCTGAGTGAGGGAAGGTTTGACGATAAATAGAGCAATGAAATCTTGCCATTTTTGTTGCGATGAAGCATTAAGTAAGATGATGCAATGAAGCATTGAATGGTGACCGTATATCACACATTAATGCACATTTCATTGCTACAATAAAACAATGCTACATTGCATTCATAAATTGGAATTAAAGCATTACTGCACGCATATTGCAGAATAAAAGCAATGATGCATTGCACTCGTTGAATTAAAGTTAAAATACGGTAATACCTTAATGCTTGTGGTTACTTGGGCGCAGTATCAGTTCTTGATACCTGCGGTGCAGCTGGGCGCGGGCGTAGTGGTCGACCCTGCCCGCTTTCAGCGGACAACGGGAGGTGAAGACCACCTGGGAAGCTGGCAAAGCGCCAGCATGCTACCTTGGTGGACCCCCCTAAGCGTGTCATCGATGTTCGTTACTCCTTACCATTATCTGTCCTCAAGATCTTGATCTTCCGACCGCTCTGACGCTCCGCCTGAGCGTGGAATTCCTTGAACCAAGCAAGGATCTTTTCTTCAGATTTGGTCTTCAAAAAATACACGAACGTCCGGCGGGATCGATCATCAATAAAGGACACATAATAACGGCTTCCTGACGGTGATGGTACCTCCATTGGTCCCGCTACGTCCGAATGGATCACTTCTAGTAGCTCTTCTGCTCTTGATCCGCTCTTGCTGAATGGAATTCGTGTCTGCTTCCCCATTGGACACACGGTACAATCGCCATGGTTCTCATTTGAAATTCGCATTCCTCACGCCACACCGTCAGCCAGTTTCTTCACACTGTTGTAGTTGAGATGCCCCATCCGCTTATGTCAAGTTTCTAGCGATGCACAAGCGGAGCTCAATATTACTTTACCAGCTCATTCGGACCGATCTGGAATCTTGCGGAACTATGGAAGCCTACGCCAACAAGATGATTTCAACGTGCCATCAATTGAACGAGATTGGATTTCCGATCCCGGAACGTTTCGTAGGGGTTCTTCTGCTGGCTGGCCTACCCGAGAGGTATCAATCAATGGCGATGGCTCTAAAGAACTCGGGAGCGGCTATAACTGGAGATTCCGTTAAGACGATTTTACTGCAAGAAGAATCAATGCCAAGTGAAAAAACGGCGTTCGTAGCGAAGGGAAAATTCAAGCCGAGGCCGGAAGTTTTCCATAGTAACGTGAAAAACAAGAAAAATTCGTCGCAGTCCAAGGGTCCACAGTGTCGGAAGTGCAGCAAGTTCGGCCACATAGCGAAGTTTTGTCCGGATAATCAAGCCAATAAGAAAGCAGATGCCTTCTGCACTGTTTTGTCGACGATTCAAGGTCAGGGCAAGAACCAGTGGTATTTGGACTCAGGTGCAACCAGACACATGACCCGGGACCTGGAGTTGCTGCAAGACGTGCGTCGTGAAAACGGAATCGTTGTAGCTGCGAACAAGGAAACGATGAAAATCGAAGCGTGTGGTACTGCTACCCTTCATCCAGTATGTCAGGTTAGTGACGATGGAATTTCAGTTCATGACGTGCAGTACATTCCGGATCTGTCCACAAACCTTCTGTCGGTGGTTGAGATTGTCAAAAAAGGCTACAAGGTGGTGTTCCAATCGAGCGGATGTGAAATCTTCAACATGGAAGGTAAGCTAGTGGCAACCGGAATTATCGAGAATGACTTGTTCAAGCTGGCGCAGTGGAAGCGTGCTGGGCCCATAACCTCTTGTAAAGAGTGACTAGCAGTGATTAAAACACGTCTGGTTAGAATGAACGAACAAACATGAATGAGGTATATTTCCTAATCAAATTACTGACATTAAACATTAGCAGCCTACTCTGACCATTTCCGTTTCCACTACAACACATTTATGGACGGTCCCTTACAGGGAAAAATAGTACGTGGCTTAGACACAGGCCCAAAAAAATAGTCTATACATCTGTGCGCACAAAATTTACTTAGCATAATGAACCACACATAACATTGCCAATGTACACTTGTTTATTATTCTTTTTTATATTATACAATCCATATAGAATTATTGGAAAAACAACATTTGTCGTAATTTGTAGAAGACCCCACAAATTACGACACACTCTCGGGAAATGATTCACGGAAACGTTACGATCCCTACATAATTTACGAAGCCTCCATACAAAAAGTATGATAATACGGGGGAGAGGGATTGAAAAAGGCTATATTTTGTGTGACGTAATTTATGGATGACCGTTAGGTTCTTCTGAGGTTTCTTTTTTGCTTAAAAAATAAGTTTCAGTTACCCGTGGCATTAGTGGATACCATTAATTGATTTGCTTAAAACTTATTGATTCCAAGAATTCATGCGAACTGATCCTTGTATTGTATGAACAGTGCAGAATACAAATAGGAGTAGTCGGGTCGGTTTTGCCAATGGGGTGGAATGATTCACATTGGCATGGGGGTTTTTCAGGGGCCTTCCTTAGCCGAGTGGTTAGAGTCCGCGGCTACAAACCAAAGCCATGCTGAAGGTGTCTGGGTTCGATTCCCAGTCGGTCCAGGATCTTTTCGTAATGGAAATTTCCTTGACTTCCCTGGGCATAGAGTATCATCGTGCCTGCCACACGAAATACGAATGCAAAAATGGCAACTTTGGCAAAGAAAGCTTCAATTAAATAACTGTGGAAGTGCTCATAAGAACACTAAGCTGAGAAGCAGGCTCTGTCCCAGTGAGGACGTTAATTGCAAGAGAAAAGAATTGGGGTTTTTTTCTCGACCGAATTGTTTAAAACTATGCAATAAGAAGCATATTTAAGCCAAATCTGAGCTCAGTACACACTCAATCTGTTCGGTAAAAATAACTGGGTTTTGGAACTACCAAAAAAGTCAGTAAACTAAAAAAATGTCAAAAATCGAAAAACAGAGATTTTTCACTGAAATTTTGCAGAGAGTTTTCTTTTTATATCATATATCGATAAAAAATAAAACAAGATGAAATTTGCTTTTCAATTACTCGTGGCGACAGTTTTCATTTTACTGACTTTTTCGGTAGTTCCAAAATTTTACCGACCCCAGTAATGTAACCTAAGTGTGTAGATTTCGAAAGAGTTTTTCATTTCTAAACTTTCCAGTTCAGTGAATAAAATAATTAAATTGTTAGATTCTATGAGATAATTTCACAACATAAAATAGGATGCTCATATCACCCCATCGACAAAAAAATCGACGAAAAATTCATTCGTGATTTTTTTAAGACAACGGAAATTGTGCGTATCTAGTGTAAGGTACCGTGGGGCAAGTGGGTAATGGATTTCGCATAGTTGGGATTCTTCAAATTCTAGAGACCTTAAATTAAAACAAATGAGGTCGTGTATATTTTTTAGCTTGACTCCCACCAATTATAAGCAGTATACTGAAATTGATATTTATGTGAAATTGAAGAAAAAAGTACAGGAAAAGTTTTTGAAAAACGTCTCCTTACTTTTCACTAGCCCCACAGGTGGGGCAAGTGAAAAGTTTATCGTTTTGACAATAAATTCAAAAATTAACAGTTACATTCAAGATTTCTATTACCTTTAACATTTGGTTAGGCGTCCCAATGAACAATAACATAAGTAACATGAAAACAAAGAAAATTTTATTATTGTTACTTGAATTTTCTTCTGTTCAGTTATGTTTGTTGAAATGATTCGACAACATTATAACTGCAACATTTCCAATGTTAGTTCTTGCATCATGGGACAGCAATTGCATTTCTGCTATGTAGAATTTCCACCGCTCGTTATTTATTTTTAAGAAAATCGGATATGACGTCGGATAACTCTTCAAGAGAAATCAAACAGAATCCTTCAATTAAGTATTTCGAAACTTTTTTTATGTGGATACACCTATACCCCATTTTTTATGTTTTGACGTTACATAGACATCCCACAAGATTTCCGTGCGTTCTCTTATATTGGAAGTTCCAATTTGGAACTTTTCAATCAACGTCTTCTTTTTAATCGGCTGTCCGAAGTAAACATATTAATATCGTAATATTTGGTAACCTTTTTTTTAGAGAAGTTCCATGATTTGGCCATGATAATAGCATTTAACGCTTTGAGTATAGTGTTTCTTGAATTATCACCACGTTCTGATGTTCTAGGATAATTGTGAACCTTGTATAAGTATAGCTACCTAAAGAGAAAACACAAATTTAATCTCTAATGAGAAACTTTTCACTTGCCCCACGTGATTAGAAAATTGACAGTGTTTCAATTTAGTTATTTTTAGGTCTATGTAGAATTTATTTTTTTATTGTGGTTCAAAACTATCAGAGAGGACAACTTCGAAATGGTACAGACAATTATTTTCCTCAACTTTTTCCCACTGAAAATATTAAAATAAGATTGCACGCCGCCAACTTATTACGGAGTGATAGTTGGCAGGTTAACTATATTTCGCTCTATTATGCAATAAAGGCTGAAAAATCTCAGAAATTTCTTACCTATCGTAATCAGGGTGTCTACTACCTGGAAAAACCTGGAAAACCTGGAATTCTCAGGGAATTTCGGCTACACTCAGGGAAATTATTTACTCAGGCAAGTACAGTTTCAGTTGGGTCTCGTTCATGAGCAGTTGATAAGTTGAAAACTTGAAAAAAAAACTACAAAATTGTTTTTTTTTATATATTATCTATATAAATAAAAATGGAATGGTGTTTGTATGTCACGAAATGGCTTACGAACGGGTCAACGGATTTGAATGATTCTTTCTCAGTGTTGTTCGTCAAGGGTTCCGACGTGTTTGTGTGTACCGTGACATGCTCTATTACCGTGAGGTTAAAAAAAACTCAAGTTTCAATCGATCAGATAAAAATAACGTATGATTATTTTCAAGTCTTTCTTGTTTTATATAGTAGACCGTTTTATATACTCTGCATAAAAAATATGATTTGAACCATTTTGAAAATTTTAACCATAGTTACAGTTGATGTTGTTAAACATACCAGTGTTCCAAATACCGTGCATCTGACCCCGACTGCCGGGTCACATTTTGAAACATCCCTCAATTGAACGAACGAAGCGCATCAAAAATAAAACTTTTGTTTCAAACAACGTATTGAGGTTTGCATGATTGATTCGAAAAATAATATATATATTTCATTTCGCAATTTTGGAATTATAACTGAAACACGGTATTTGGAACACATAAGCAACCGTGCCCTAATACCGTGTGTTGGCACCAGGCGATTACATTCTAACATTATTTTTGTTTGTTTGTGTGTGCAATTTTATTTCAAGTTTGTCATGGCTTTCTAAATACTACTTAATGTGCTAACATTTGTGACAATCATTTAGAAAAATAAATAATATAATATACTAGAAATCCACTTAATTCCCAAATACACGGAATTAGAGCAGGTCACGGTATAAAAATCCCAGGATATTCACCGGGAAAGTTGAAAAAAAACGAGTGCGAACGAAACTGTCATTTTATATGGGACGATCAAAAGCGTTTTTCAACAGCCTATTTGATGGCAAGACGAAGTTTGCCGGGACCACTAGTACAAAATAAATAGGCACCTGGTGCAAAATTCTAGAGGCTCCAGAGAAACCAACAAAATCTATTAGGCGACTATTCCATAAGTTCTTAATGATATTTTTCTCAGATCTTCAGACTGCTTTAGGATTTCTAGTAATTTATCCAATGATTTCTTTTTGAATACCATCATAAATTTCTTCAGGGATGCTACCTGCGATTTTTCAATGGATGCTTAGAGGAATTTCTTTAGGATTTGGTCCAAAAAATTTAGAGCGCTCTAACGCTTCCACAAAAGTTTATTTGTTTCGACACTTTTCCACAAAAACCTACAATAGTTCCTAAGCCGATTTTTTCATTTATTCCAGGCATTTTCGTAAGGATTTTTTCAAATATTTATCTTCGATTACTTTCAGGAATTGCTCAAAAAATTCTTCAGGCATTATTCGATGATGTCTGTTATAAACTTTTCAAAGAACTCCTCGATAACTTTTTCTTGGATTTCTCATTAAGTTCCTCCGGATGTTTTTCTTGGAATGTTTCCAGCATATCATCAAAATATTGTTGCTGTGGTTCAAACATTTCTCTGATATTTTTCCTGTAAAATTTTTCAATATTCATAGATTTTTTAAAACTTTATTCAAGGTTCAGGGATTCGAACCATCCACTTCAATTATTTTCTTCAAAACGTCTTGTAGAACATTATTTGGAGATAATATTTGTTTATATTTTAAGAAGGTTTCTTTTTCCTTGACACGAATGCACCCTTCTGGTGTAAAGTGTCATTAATAAAAAAATCAAACATTTAGGAGGTCTTTCATTGATCCTCGAAGGAATCCAAGGAAGTCGTACTTAGAACTCACACAAAATTACTCCATGATTTTCTTTCGAAATTCATTTTTTCCAATCTAAAAATTTTGCTTGAAATTTGGATAAATGACTAGAAAATATATAAAGATTTCAATGAAAATTCTTCAAAAAGAAAAATGGAGGAATTACTGTATGCAGGGCTGGTAGTAAGTCACTTTTTAGTGACTTGGTCACTTTTTTCGACCTGGTCACTAAAAAGTCACTATTTTCGACAAAAAGTCACTAAAGTCACTATTTTCAGGAAAATGGTCACTAAAGTCACTTTTTTCGTGATCAGGTGATAATGAAATCTTAGACAGGGATAGCTCTTCAAACATAATCAAAAAGAAATGGATATTTATCATTATCAGGGCAACTAAAGTGTGATTTTGAAATCAAAGTGTTAAGATTCTTGACTCAAGTAAAATAGAGACTCCCGACTAACTTTCTGGAAGAATTCAGGTGAATATTCCCTTCCTTTTCCCGGGGGCCCAGATAGCCGTAGCGGTAAACGCGCAGCTATTCAGCAAGACCAAGCTGAGGGTCGTGGGTTCGAATCCCACCGGTCGAGGATCTTTTCGAGTTGGAAATTTTCTCGACTTCCCAGGGCATAGAGTATCTTCGTACCTGCCACACGATATACGCATGCAAAAATGGTCATTGGCATAGTAAGCTCTCAGTTAATAACTGTGGAAGTGCTCATAAGAACACTAAACTGAGAAGAAGGCTCTGTCCCAATAGGGACGTAACGTCAGAAAGTAGATTCCCTAGACATTTCCAACGAAAAATGTAAAAATTTCCTGGGAAAAGTTTTGGAGAAGATATTGGCAAAACTTAGGAAGCGACTTCGGGAAGAAATTTTTGTCCGAAAAATTTGGATAAATTTTGACACAACGCAGGACTAATATCTAACAGACGTGCTGAATAAATTACCAGTGCACTTTCTGCAGTAATCTACGGCTATAGAAGGAATCCTAAACCTGCCTCCTGAAAGAACATCATCAAAACTCCACTATATGCCTATATACTATAATATACTATAATAAGCCAAAGACGATTACAAATAACAACAAAAATTCAAAAATTTTGTCATAAACTCGTCCAGGATTTCAATAGCAAGTACTAGTTTTGCTAAGAACCATTGCAGATATTACATTAGATATTCCAACATATAAACTATACATGTTTTCATTGATTACCTTTTGGCAGTTTTATACATGAGTAGGGTCAACTCTTTCTATACAAAAAACACGTTACTCTAATGAATGCTTGAACATTATGAGACGATAATAATTAATTAAAGATGATATCAGTGACTATTCCCTTACATCAAATCCTCATGTTTATGGAGCAACTCATATGAGCAAAACGTATGCGAATTCTATCGTTTATTGTTTGCTTTATGATCTAAGTATTTAAAATTAGTCATTTTAAGGGTTGTAGATCAGATAAAACGTGTGGTTACGAGTCGCCACTGAGTGATATGATTGTTTTCAAACCCTAATTTAGTTATTGAAACGATCAATTGAAATATAAACATTTTAAGTATGCATGGAATTTTTTTCTAAATCTTTATGCAAGACATTCATCGAATTTGGTTTGTCTCGAGTTCGCCAATAATCAGTTGTGTTCTAGAGTTACCGTTGTATATTTGGAAGAAATGGTTTAACTTTACAGAAATTCTGTCGAAAATTTAGCTTGAGTGTTAATATTTCGTTCGTTTTTGAACTTGTAATTCTGTAAGGATTTTTTTTTTTTTCAGAATACTTTGAAATAAATTCACGATTTTCACCACAGTTTTGTCTTCAACCAACATTTTTCCACCAATTTATTCCACAGATTTGTTGAAAAATGCTTCTAGGTAGTAATTCTAATTCTAGTAATTCTTCAAAATCTTCAATGAATTTTACCTGTTAGTTCATCATGAACAGGAATTATTCTAAACATTCTATCACGAGTACCATAGTTCATGTATTTGATTTTTTTTTCGACTGAAATCAGAAATATAAAATAGTAACCTATATTAAGTTAATGATCGTCTCGTAAAAAATGGTATGTGAAATCTTCAATGAGCCATCTTTTTGTCTCATTCCGGATAGCTTATTGCTTAAGATTTGAAATTACTGCAGTTCTTTACATTCTAAATTCACCCAATATGTAGATTGGCTACACAGATAACGTATTTTCATTTCTAGTCATTTTAATGATTAATACTTGTAATTTTGAAGTCACTTCTAGGTCACTTTTTGGTCACTATTTGGTCACTATTTTGATCATTTTGGTCACTAAAGTCACTATTATTTTGCTGTCCAACTGCTACCAGCCCTGTGTATGAGTTTGTGAAGATACTCTAAACGGAAATGAGAAATTAGAAAAAAAAATCCAGATTGGATTAATGAAGGTATAAAACATTTTTTTCGGTAGAATTATTTAGAAAGTTCATAAAAAAATTCAAAACAAACTCCTGAAGAGATCTACGGAGTAATACGGGGAAAAAATCTATTGTAAATCAAGCTGTTATACTTGTAATGTCATGAGAAATTACAAAAAGGGCCGTAGAGTTATACATAGAAAAATGTCTGTTCAACGTAGCAATCAAACACTCATCTCGTGCTTCCTGTTAGGTATCTCTTATTATTCATAATATATCTATGGTCCTATGGTCTCTTTTTTTAGACACTTGTAGGTATCTAATGCAATTATTTCTAATACGATCATACTATCAGCCTCAATTTCCTCAAAGAAAAAAAAATGCAAAACGCTCTCCAGAAAAAATATTGTGGGTACGTCTATGAAGTCCATACATCTGAATCCCATTTTAAGAGAAAGATTAGGAGCTGTCCATCAATTATGTAAGGGTTTATGGGGGGAGGGGGGGGTTTGGAATCTCTTACGCGTCATACAATTTATTTTTAATTTTCATACAAAAAATCTTACCCTGGGGGGGGGGGGGGGGGTGAGGTTTGAAAAACCCTGAAAATTGTCTTACGTAATTAATGGATCGCCCCTATGAGTAAGGCCCTTTCTGATCACTGGATAAACATTCTTGATTTTTGTGGTAAACAACAAAAATAATCTTTTTTTTTTCCTAGATAATTTTATTTTCGAACATAACTTTCATTTGAAAAAAACAGGTTTTTAATCATCTTTAATTAACTATTCGTATGTTTTGAGGAATTTCTTTAACCTAGATTTTTTTTAAACCTAGAAAACCTTGAAAACTCAGGGAATTTCATTTCTGTAAATCAGTAGACACCCTGGTAATGTTCTCAATGGCCTCAAAGGTTTACGCATGAGTTTAAAACGTTAATTCACATATTCAGTAAAATATACCAATTATTTTCACTTACCCCACTTACTCACTTGCCCCGCGGTACCTTATGTGTCTAGTGTGTCACAAACAAAAAAATGAAAATTATCATTTGCCAAATTCATGTGCCCAACTTATACCCTGACACTAATTACAGATACATCCATGAATGAAGAAACCACCGATATCACGGAACCGGCTGCCATGGTTGAGACCCTCTTAGAACCAGAAAATGACGAATCTGAACCGACGGAACACGACAAAGCCCCAGATAAAGATGTGCAATCTGAACCTGCCGAGGAAGCAGAACATACTGCAGAAGGCCAGGAACAGGAACAAACTGTGGTAGAAATACCGGACGACAACAGCAGTTTTTCATGTGAGATGTTTGAAGAAATCGGTCCGGACGAAGAGCCCGCAAATGGCAGTGAATTGATCGGCATCGATCGAGAGGATCATGGCGAGTCGGTTGTTGAGAACTTTTGCGGCGAAATCGAAATCAAAGAAGAGGAACCGGAAATCGAGCAGGATGAGTTTCAGAGTTTTATGGAAGATGACCCCATTATGGGAATGCCCGCTCCCATCAAATACGAAGACTCGGATGAGAACAGCGAGCTGCCGATGGTTCAAATTAAAGATAATACGCACCGGAAAGGGAAGAAGAAACAGTCCTCGTCGGAAACAGATACCGCCGACGAAGGGGACGATTTTGTCACGTTGGTGACAAGTCCCATCGGTGAGCATGCTTATCATGCATCCCCGGTGGTTCACCCTAAACCGCTACTGAGAAAGAAAATAAAAAAGAAGCCCCAAGTATCTGCTGTCTCCCCGTACATGGCGCGAAATGTACGAAATTTCCTGTACACGAAAAATTCCACTCACACTTGCTTGGAATGCCAGGGGCAATTTTTCTCGATCATTCAATATCTGAAGCATCGCAAAAGACATCCCAAGGTGGAAAATTTCCCATATCAATGTCGATATTGTCCATCTCGGTTTCGACTTCACCGTGATATGCAACCGCATTTGTTGACGCACTCAAAACTGGAGAAATTCACCTGTCCCATGTGTCCGACTCAGGTATACTCCGCTCACAAACTGGTAAACCATATGCAAGTGCATCGGTCGAACCCCAAGGAGAATTACTACTTCAAGTGTGTCACGTGTTCGGTACGATTCTCGAAATGCAAACAGCTGGAAGATCACAACTTGATATCGCACCCGAAGTTCGTCAACGGAGTCCCGGTGCAGCCGATCGTTAAGCAGGGATTCGAGCCGAAAAATCGTACCCGAACAGTGCACGTTTGCTTTCACTGTGGCAAGGTTGAGAGCACCTGGCCGGAATTACTGGTAAGTCAGATTTATTTTTGATTTTAAAACCACATAATGACATTCCCCAGAATGATGTTTCCCAGAAATCCATTCCCCCGGAATAGTTTTTATACGATTTTAAAGAGCAGAAAAAAAACTTGGGCTTGGAGTTATATTTTCCAGGGAGCGATTGTTTTACTTCGATTGTTCTGGTCAATCACGGAGTAGCAACTACGAATTGTACGGTCATCTATGCTCATGCTCAAACAGTCTTCAAAGATCATCATTGCTGCACAGATACTTTGAAAAGCATGCTTTGAAAATATCAATGCTTCGCAATGGATTCGCGCTTTTTGCATTTAATTGCTCCTGTGCTGCCCATACTCGCATAACAGTCCCATTTGAATTTTCATCACTTTTTAGTTTTCTTCGTGAATCGTACTTATTATTAGTGTACTTCTTGGTACCATACCTAAAATTATATTTTTGTATGGACAAAATGCGAAAAAAATACCAAACTATGTGCGTCCCATATTGAAAGTACCCGCATAACAGTCCCACTAGTAGATTACGATGAAATTCAAGCCAACCCTTTCCTGTTATGGTTCCTGTAATCTTGCATCGTAGTTATCATTTCAAAAGAAAAAGAAATACTACTAATTTGAGTATTTTAAGTCACCTTTATTCCATAAAAATGCAGTTTTTGCTTGACATGACTGGTGATATTAATGGTTGAAACATATTAAGTTTTTAATTCTTGCGAAACTCTAAACAATAAATAAGATAAACAGCATTCCTTCAAGTCAAAGCTATACCTGTCACATCTCTCATCCTCTAGCCAATTAGTAACGAAATCTTCGCCTCCGGTAGGTTCATCTTCCAACGACGTGGAGTGGAAAGCTTTTCCCACTGGTATCGTCGAAGGGTCAAACTGTGTTTTAGCGATAACTAAAGATGAGAAATAAGAAGGCATATCTTAGAAATTTGTAACAATTTTGCCGAACTCAGGCTTACCAAAGCTTGACCGATTTTATACCTTGATAGTTATTAGAATTGAATATGTTTCCAACCCAACATAAACGTACTGCTGATGAATCCAAGGTAGGTACTATTCATATTGGCTGGCCGCAACACTACCATCTAGCCCAGGAATGTCTTGAACACTGTCACTATCACCACCGTATAGTTTATTGTTTTGAAGGAACTATTGTAATTAAAATATAATAACACTAATTTTAGCACATTTTAGCAAAAGGAAAAGTGTTTTGGAAGACTAGCCAACAAATGTGTCAAGGTGCGCGATAACAAAGTAAGCGAGTCCCAAGTAATGGGACTGGTATGCGGGTATATTTGAATTTGGTGTGAAAAGTACTCGGATAACGAGTCCCACCTGCTATTATCTTGGATTTGTACAGTAAAATAAACTGCATTAACAATATTTTTTTTGTTGAGCATTTTCTTATACTGTAATGATAATGTGTTGAGTAATGACACCAGAATTTTATGTTGCCACCTGCGGCGTTACGAAAAATTTTGCAGTAAGGTTCAGATGCGTTTTTCTCGACATGATGATTTTCCTAATGGGACTGTATTGCGAGTATGGGCAGTGTGCTCACTTGATCAAAAATTATGCATCATTGATTCAAATCATTTCAAAGCTAACTACATACTCTAGACCTAGGTAAGAATAGAAAACAAACGGCAGTGTACAATAACGGTTTTCAGCTGAAGATGTCTGGGATCGAGCCTGCTGTCGATTTCCTTGACGTTCCTGGGCCTGGGCCCATAGATTATCACCCTTATTCATGTTTACGGCGTATTCAGCTTTCAATCGAATCTTATTCGTTCGAATACATGTCCCATATAATTTGTCGAACGTAAACGGGAATTCGAAATGATTTTTGATCAGAAGTGAATTCGAGTGGTGCTCTTAGAACACTAAGCTGATAAGCAGACTCTGTTCTAGTGAGGACGTAATATCAAGGAGAACAGAAGAAGTTGGTTTACCTATCATGAGTCAAAACTACAATATTTTTAATAAAATAAATCGTCAAAAGATTAACTATATCTATGAGAAAATAGTTTAGTTCAAAATGTATAATTTATATGTTAAGAACATTACTGGTCAATCTGTATTGGGCGAAACGGACTTTGAAAGGGGAACCTTTGATACGTTTGTTCAATTTGGGGTGAGATAGAAGCGCGTATAATACCGTGCTAAATCGAACAGCCGGCCGCTTCGGAAGTCGGACACTGGCCTTTTTCCCGGTGTTTTTGGTTGTAATTTGTTTCGACTAGAATTCATAATTCAAACGTCTTCTACATACTCCATGCATAAATATGTCGAAAAAAGAATTTTTGGGTGATTTAAAGCCGGTGTCCTGGATTCGAAGCATCCGGACAGTTCGAATCAAAACATTTTTTTCCATTGTAGATCTTTTTCAGACAAATCAAGAGATTTTTTATTGCCATAAGGAATAGGATAAAATATTGTTTGACTTTTGAATAACAGTGTGTCGGAGATCACAGTCCGTTGCATAGAGCTTTGTTCTGAACGTGGCAAGAATATTTGGGCTCCGTGAAATGATCCATGTCTCCAACAGCGCTATGGAGGTAATGTTGTTGTTCGAGCATAACGCCAATGTCATGAGCAACATATTTGATCATGTCATTTTCTCCTGAGAAGAGAGCTCAAACTGATTGTGGCTGTAATAAAAAAGATTACATTAACGTCTATTTATGACACACGAACAAATTCAACTGATACTCAACAACCGCGTAGAGCAACAACCCTGGATCACGATGAAAAAAAAACAGTATAGGTTGCTAGGCCTACCAATAATGTTGGTTGCCCATCTGCAGCATAGTGAACCTTGATGAATGAGCCACAAATGATTCAAATAAATGATGCAGTATTTTCACTGAAATGATAGGATCAAATCAAAGTCTTGTTCGATTGAAAAATAAGGATCGTGCATTCTCTTTCTCCTTGTTTTATGAATCAAAGCAACGCAAAGCAAAGGCAATTTTGAAGACTGTGCTCAAATGATTCAAACATCAGTTTTTTTTAACATTCAATTATTTTTTTTCAATAGTTTTTTTATGGTATGGCAAATTTTGTAAAATCTTTAGCAGAATAACAGGTGCGGCTGCTTGGGCACGTCAGGATTTAATCATCAATATTAACCTCCTTTTCCCGAGCAGCCTAGATAGCCGCGTAGTGTCGGTAGCGGTTGTTTCAACTGGCTAAGAATTAACACTACGGACTGCCTGTTCCGGTGGTAAAAGTCCACCTCACAGGTGCCCCTAATTTATGGTGTGATGCGTACCGTGCCTAGGAATGAATGGTTAGGGGGGTCTAAATAAAACCTAACCGCTAACGGAGCCTGTGGGGTACCAGGGCGCCCTCCACAGTATTGAGTCCTTCCTGTGCTACCCGGAGCAATAGTGCAGGTGACCTTGTGTTTCTCCGAGATAATCGGCTGCCCTTCTTCAGTCTCTATCCTGAGGCTTAATAAGGGTGGGATTATGAATATGTTGACATTTAATTTAAATTATCACCTATATGGATTCGCATTATGCGTTTCACACAGTGTATTCTGTGCTCTTTCGCCTTTGGCGACTTTAAATAGATACCGATCTGGTTTTTTCGTGCTGAGATTGTAAAAGCTTAATTCTGCCTAGTTTGGGTAGTGGCTACGGTTAGGTTAGCTCAGATCAATCTTCAGCATAAAAGAACAGCAACGATCAATCTTTGCAGACTCATGCAAAATGATGCAGCCCAAGTGGCGCTAGTTCAAGAACCCTACTTTCGTAGAGGGAACTTCTATCTAGGTAACCTTGTGGACCCAGTTTTTGCTACTTTTAGCAAACTTGAAATGGCAAACTCGCGCTGCATGCCCCGCGCATGCGTGCTCGTTAATAAAGCAATCGTTGCTACACTCATTTCTGAGTTAACTACCAGAGATGTATGTGCTGTCACAATCGATGTTTCTGTTGGTGACCTCAACAGGAAATACGTCTATTGTTCGGTATATTTACCACATGATGAACCATCCCCAACGGATGACTTCAAACGAGTTGTCGTACACTGCGTAACAAAAGGCCTTCCGCTGATTGTGGGCAGTGATGCCAATGCTCATCACATCATCTGGGGCAGCTCGGATATCAATTTGAAAGGCTCCAGTCTGATGGAATACTTAAGTAGTACAGACCTTGGATTACTTACCATAGGCAATCGCCCAACCTTCATGGTTTCTAATAGAGCAGAAAAGTGTTAGACATAACGCTCTGCTCGAATAGAATCAGTCACGAGTTGACGAATTGGCATGTATCAGATGAGGAATCATTATCTGATCATCGCTACATCTTCTTTGAACATTCAAATGTAACTGCGCAGACTTTGCGTTTTAGGAATCCCCGGTCAACAAACTGGGAACTCTATATTGAATCGGTTGCGACCAAATTTCATGGATATTCTCCGTCCATTGAAAATCCAAGTGATCTGGATGATGCCGTTGATACTACAACATCCTACATTATGGAAGCTTTTGAAGAAGCATGTCCTCTGCGGTCTGTAAAGACTACAAGAGGGACCCCATGGTGGAATTCCGATCTGACTAGACTCAGGAAACAATGTAGAAGGAGTTGGGACAGACGCCGTTCAGCTGGATCAGAGTCGTTCAAGTCGGCTCGCAAGGCTTACAAGAAGGCTCTTCGTTCTGCTGAACGATCCGGCTGGAAAAACCTTTGTACAAATGTTTCCAGTTTGAGTGAAGTCAGTCGGTTGAACAAAATTCTTGCAAAATCTAAAGATTTCCAAGTGAACGAAATTCGCTTACCTAATGGTGACTTTACTTCTTCCGATGAAGAAGTTTTGGAATGTTTATTCAATACACACTTCCCCGGATGTGTGGACATAGCATCTACCGATGAACCAAATGTCTTTTCATATAGTTACGAGTCTCTGGCCTCGGCTCGCAGTATCGTAACTAGTGAATCGATTCAATGGGCACTTAATAGTTTTGCTCCTTTCAAATCTCCAGGAGCGGATGGGATTTATCCTGTTCTGCTCCAAAAGGGATTTGAGTCTATCAAACATGTTTTAAAAAAGCTACTTGTAAGCAGTTTTGCTACCGGGTACATTCCCAGATCCTGGCGTGATATCACTGTAAAGTTTGTCCCAAAAGGAGGACGTGCGTCGTATGAGGAAGCGAAGAGTTTTAGACCAATCAGTCTGACCTCTTTTTTCTGAAATGTCTGGAACGCATTATCGATCATCACATCCGTGATGTTTATTTGGCAAACATGCCTCTTCATGTGAATCAACATGCTTACCAATCTGGAAAGTCCACTGTGACTCTTTTACACAAAGTTGTATACGATATCGAGAAAGCATTCGCTCAGAAGCGATGGAATTCGACCTTTACGTCTTTTTGGCACTGAGATTAATGTGACTGATCAAGTAAAGTATGTCGGTTGGTTGGTTTGACTTTATTAACGAGATTTTTAGCCCTGGGCTAGTTCATCTCGGGCGGTTTGTCGGAGTCATTCTAGATTCTAAACTTTCATGGACACCTCACATTGATTTCAGAGTCAAAAAAGCGTGCATGGCCTTCGGTCAATGCCGGCGAACCTTTGGTAAAACTTGGGGCCTCAAACCCAAATATATCAAATGGATCTACACAACAGTTGTTCGACCAATATTGGCATATGGATGTCTTGTGTGGTGGCAAAAGGGCGAAGTGAGAACAATCCAATCAAAATTGGGCCATCTCCAAAGGATGTGCTTGATGGCGATGTCTGGTGCGTTCTCTACAACTCCCACAGCAGCGTTTGAGGCCCTTTTCGACGTTGCGCCACTACACATATATCTTAAACAAGAAGCACTTTCTTGCTCTTACCGTTTATGGGTACTGGATCTACTGGAGAAAAATCCAGTGAATCGTAGATCTACACACACTTCGTTGTTTCCACTTTTGGTGAATTGGGACAAAATTGTCCTTGCTCCAAGTGATCTCACAATTGCTTGTAACTTTCCTTACAGGACATTTACCACACAATTCCCTTCACGGGAAGAGTGGACGTCTGGCTATTTGGAAAGAAGTATATCAAACAATATAGTATGTTACACTGATGGCTCCCTTCTTGAAGGTAGAGCTGGTGCAGGAGTATATTCTCGTGAGCTAAGGCTGAATCCGTTTTACTCACTTGGTAGAAACTGCACCGTTTTTCAGGCGGAAATATTTGCTCTTATGTGTGGAGTGCAATCAGCACTTCAACAGCGCGTAATGGGTAAAGTCATATAGGGTCAGGCGGGGCAAGATGAGCACCCTAAGGATAAGCGCGATTTAAGCCTACTTAAACGTTATTATTTTGGTAAAATTGGTAACCATCCTTATCTTTTACATTATTACTTTGACCTCCAACCATTAAAAGTTTTAAAAAGTGATAAATAGTTTTCCAAATAACATGTTAAAAAATAGCTTTTTTATCATCGGTCAAAAAAACTGCGGGGCAAGATGGGCACCCCCATAAAAAGATGCAATTTACTAAAGAAAACTATTAGTTTTCAATGCTTGCAATATCCCAAGATATTATCTTTAATATCTGATAATATTTATCTTCAACTAGCTTAGTTTTTAAAACTTTTATCAGAAAATAAATAACTTTTCATAAATTGCTAAGATTTTACTTAAAAAAACGATTAAATTTGTTGTTTGTTTGTATATTTTTTAGAAAATTTGTTTTGTGCAAAGAAGATACCGTAAGTCAAGCCCACAGCTAAATGTGGTTCTATAATTTCACACTTTTACTTAATTTTGAACATGGTGCTCATCTTGCCCCAAGGGTGTAAATTTATTGATATAATCAAAACAATTGAAATATTTTTTAAATTTGATAAAAAGTTTTGCTCCTGATTATCTACAGAAGATTATTCTATAACTATACGGCCAAAAACGAATGAATTAATTTGTTTACGCAGCAAAAACATCACTTTCAAATTAACAAATCTTATATGAAAAGGTAAATTTTTGGACTTCTATGTATTTTGGACAATATTTACGTTGTGCTGTTGATTTTTTAGCTGAAATTTATGGCCATCATATCAATTTAATGATATTCATCAGAACCCCAAATAATGTATGGAAAAAAAATCGGTAGGAACGACACAAACTAGGGGTGCCCATCTTGCCCCGGGTGCTCATCTTGCCCCACATTCCCCTACTTCTGTTCAGATAGTCAGGCTGCTATAAAAGCTCTCGCTTCGGCCAACTCAAGGTCGAAGCTTGTTATCGCATGTCGAACTCAAATTGAGGAACTGAATTCAGTCAACTCTGTAAACCTTGTATGGGTACCTGGCCATTCTTCCATCGCTGGAAATGAATTGGCTGATGAGCTAGCTCGCGATGGAGCATCGCATGACTTCATCAGCCCTGAGCCAGCTATTCCAATTTCGAAGTGCTGGGTGAAGCTTCGGATAAACTCTTGGGCGGCAACTCAGCACAAGCAATATTGGAATAGTTTGGAGTCGTGTCGTCAAACAAAATTGTACATTACTGAGCCATCTCCAAAGGTGGCGAAGTATTGAACAAATCTGTCAAAGCAGAATTGCAGTCTCTTGGTCAGAGCGTTGACAGGCCACTGCCGACTCAACTATCACATGGCAAATATTCAGCGTGCTGACTCATTTGTGTGTGATAGTTGTGACTCCGATTATGGAACTTCGTATCACCTGATATGTAACTGTCCAGTTTTTGCGCAAATGCGATTCCAATTACTTGGTAAACACTTATTAAGTGAAACTGAATACAGAAGCCTGAATCTTCAGGACATCCTGTTATTCTTAAGGTGCAAGAAAAAATGGCACAAAAGTCAGAACTGAAAAAGCAGTTTTCTCTTTCTAAAACAACAAATTGATGAAAATAAAAACACACAGCCTTTCTATTTGTCAAATAAAAGAGCTGTGTGTTTTTATTTTCTTCGATTTGTCTATTTAAAAAGAGGAAACTGCTTTTTCAGTTTTGACTTTTGCACCATTTTTACTTGGGCCTTAACCCGCTGTGGTAATGAGCTATAGGCTCTCTTTACGCTCATGCGTTTTGCAGTGCCCTTTTTAGGGCGCTGTTCGAACCCATTGTGGTATGGTGCTACATGCTCTCATTTCGCTTATGCGATCTTCCCTCTTCAAGGGACATCACTCCTATTTCCTCCCATCTTTCCCTTCCCTTTCCTCTCCCATCGGGTAGATGATGAAATAGGCTCAAATATGGCGATGGCACAAATCTCCCAACTGGTAGAGAACGTGCCTTTGGAGCCGGCCTTCTGATACTTGATGGCAAATTTTGTAAATATCCTCCTTTTTTTAAACCAGTAAAGTTAAATATCCTACTTTATGAATTATTCTTCTGCTAAGCATAATTCTTGAGCAGGGTTCTGGGGACTGCCATTCTAGGGAATGGGTTTCTGAGAAATGTCATACAATCACATCACTAATGCAATCAATTATTTTACAGATTCACATGCGCATCCACAAGGGCCCACTTGCATGCACGATCTGTCTGCTGTCGCTAAAAACAAGCGACGCTTTCGCCGAGCACGTCGTCAAGATTCACAAAGACATGGGTGAGCTGACGTATCACCAGTGCAAGAATCCCGTCTGTCCGAGGGAGTTTATCTCTCCGCGAGAACTGAAACAGCACCAAGCCACTTGTATGCCACTCGGTGGCGAATACCGGTGCGAAATTTGTGACCAGCTGTACCGTGAAGTGGATCACTTTGTCACCCACATGGAGCTGCACTCGATGCTGTCGAACGAGCTGGGACACAAGATGTGTCCCCATTGTGTCTTTCCTACTAACGACCCGGGGGCTTTTGCAGCCCATCTAGTCAACCACCATGGCTATCGGGACCGAGTAGAAACCCTGGAAGTCCTGTATGCGGATTATTTGAGAGAAAAGGTCGATTCATCGGCGGACAGTACCGATGACGAAGAGGAAGCGCTTCCGAACGAAGCTGAGCAGGAAAAGATGGCGCGGCACATAGCCGATGATGTTGTTCAAGTGTGTGAATAGAGATTGGTCATTAGCAAATCATGTTTTAGACACATTAAGTGAAAGAAACACCACATAACCCATCCACGTTGTTCCCCAAATCGTTATTATCAGAAGTAACGTCTATTTTATAGTATAAATCCACAAATAGAGAACGTTTCAATAAACTTCACACGCAACTCATGGTTGGGTGATTATTCTACAGTCAAACCTCCATGAGTCGATATCTGAAAGGACCATCGACTCATGAAAATATCGAGTCGTAGAAACAAATGCTTTGGAAAGCTGTTTGATGAGACCATGAAGTAACCATGAGTAACCATGAAATTTTGGTTTTAGTATGGTTCTATGAGTCGATATCGAGTAATAGAACATCGACTTATGGAGGAATCTATAACAAAAGGTCGAAAGGACAGAAGGACGAAAGACAAAAGGTCGAGAGGACAAAAGATCGAAGAACAAAAAAGAAGGAACAAAAGGTCCATCTTTTGTCCATAACCCCTCATGGAGGTTTCACTGTATAACAAATGTTCCACAAAGAAAATTACAAGACTTTATGTTTTTGGTTTTGTCTTGTTTTGATTTTTTCGGTCGAGTCCTTCCGACTTTTACTGAAACCGATTATTGTAACCATTGTAAATTCAGTGCATCTTATTCTCTCGAAAGCTTTTGCTTCGTACAGTCAGTCCAACGCGGTTCGTTTTGAGCGCTAGTTGTGAAATAGAATTTTGTGACATCGAACAAAACACGAATTTTGGGCATTGAAATTGAACGCCATCCATTGTTGGTGTTCCATTGTGTGGCTTATCTCACCCGAGATCGACGAGTTTATCTTTGTGAGCATACTGCTGTTCGTTTTGCTCACTGCTGTTGCTAAAAGCATCACCACTGGATTCTGCTTGGTGATCTCACCCTGCCCTCTCGGTCATGAAACCGAGATGAGGCTTTCCCTCTGATAGGAATCCCGGTGGAGGAGCCATAGGTGGTAATACGATTCGCGATGACGAAAGCAATTACCACAGTTGACCCTATGCGTGAAGCTCCGATTTCTTTACATGCCAAAGCATAAGAACACGGAGAAATATTTTTACCTAATTTTTGAGTTTACTTTACCCAAAATTAAGTATATCGATTATAGTTTCAACCCAAAATCTCTCGGTTTTCTCTTTCTCCCACACGAATGTTGTCAAAAATAGAGAGAGCTGCATCTACCCAATAGGGGTACTTTGGCCCAATAAGCCAAATTTGGGTAAATGCAACTTTTCTTATGTTTGGGTCGAAAGAACTCAATTTCGCGTTAAATCAGCCCAAAATTGAGTATATTTTTCTAATGGAATTAAAGCCAAACTACCTAGTAGAGACCTTGGAAATTTAGCCAAAATTGAGTTATTGGGCTCAACTACGGAATTGCGTTGAAACAACCCAAAATTGAGTTGAATTCCGTCTCCGTGAAGTCAATTTTAAAATGCTTCTAAAAAATTCAAAACATAATTTAATTAAATTCTGTTAAGTGTACGGGGTTAGACTTATGATAAGCTATAGAAAGCGCAGAATATTAAAGAAAAAATAAAAAAAAATCCAAAAAATGTGTCTAAAATTCAGCGTATCAAAAGTCTATCAACATGTACTGAAAAGATTTGAAAAAGCTATTGTAGTTAATTTTATATAAGCATTTGAAATTTCACTTCCTATACCTTGCCGGGTAACATTTTCGACGCTTCACGCATAGAGTAAACTTTTTCCAGGTGGCAGCACCGTACCTTCGTTAGAGCGAATTGACGGCTCATTCAGGGGACGTACAGTTCCCGAATGGATGGACCCGTACAACGTCCATGGTCCACTACAAACTGTTGATCAAGCTACTTTGCCAACAAATCCGATCATTTCCTTCACTCAGGCAAAATAATTAACGAATTGCATAAAATTTCCCTTATGAAGCATTGAAAAATCTACACTCAGGCAAAAATACTATGAATTTTCATTATTTTCCCTTATGTTTATTAGCCACAAGAAATCGGTAAGTATTTCATTGAACCACCTTATGAATTCATCTGAATCATGCCATTGTGGCGTCTTGCTTAGTTCATAAAACAGCATTATGAAAATTGATATGAAAAATTAAGATTTTTTTCTATCAGCAGTATAAACTACATTATTTTTTATGACACTAATTATTATTACACTATTCGTTTTTTATATCTCGTGGATTATACATTTCATTCTAAATATTTACACAGTTTTCCATGCGTTCGTCTACTTAAGTAGATTAATTAATATTAGAAAATGGATTACCTTACGTGTGATAACCAATTTCTCTCTTTTCATTTTCTAACGTAAACAGATTCAAATACACTCAGGCAAAATAATTAACGAATTTCATAAAATTTCCCTTATGAAGCATTGAAAAATCTATGAAATATGATTTCATAAGGCTAATATGGATTTCATACCATTGAATTGATAATGAAAATTAAAAAAGTAGTTAAACATAATCAACGTTTGAAAATTTCATTACGCGCCTTAAGATTTCCATTGACGTCATTAGCCATTTCCTTAATGATATCATATTGCATAAGGCTATTATGGATTTCATATTAGTTCGATGAAAACCATAATTGCGAAGCACGTTATACTTAATTAACGTATATCAATTTCATTAAGTCGCCTTATGATTCACATAGCTGCCACTAGTGTGAAAAACTCATAAGGTTGTTATTATGAAGATTTGCAATTGGAAGCATTGTATTGGTGGACCTTTCTGATTGCGGATTTATTCACGATGCAGTTTGTTCGGATATTTTCAAAGGTAATAAATGGTACATTTTTCAACTAATTTGAAAATAATACAGCATTAAATTTTCAGATACAATTTCTCTACAACCTGAATGACATCGGGATTAAAATGAAATAAATTAAATAGGAAATTAAGGAGCAGTCATTCGACCGGAGAACAGCACGAAATCGGCCTCTTCGACAACTTTTTCAGAAGTCCAGTTATGGGGGAGGAAGCACGACAAAGGACGATGAGATGGAAGAAAGTGGTAAAAACGGAAATGTAAACTTAAATAAAATGAGAATAATTGTCGAACATACGCTAACAAAATATTGTAGTTTCGAAAAGTCCAAATAAATTCTTTTGCATATTTGATTAATATCTGTTTACGTTAGAAAATGAAAAGAGAGAAATTGGTTATCACACGTAAGGTAATCCATTTTCTAATATTAATTAATCTACTTAAGTAGACGAACGCATGGAAAACTGTGTAAATATTTAGAATGAAATGTATAATCCACAAGATATAAAAAACGAATAGTGGAATAATAATTAGTGTCATAAAAAATAATGTAGTTTATACTGCTGATAGAAAAAAATCTTAATTTTTCATATCAATTTTCATAATGCTGTTTTATGAAATAAGCAAGACGCCACAATGGCATGATTCAGATGAATTCATAAGGTGATTCAATGAAATACTTACCGATTTCTTGTGGCTAATAAACATAAGGGAAAATAATGAAAATTCATAGTATTTTTGCCTGAGTGTGATCTTTGTTTAGTAATTTATTGATGTTTTGTTTGAAAATTTCTATGCTTTCCGCTACGTCAAGCTTCCGAGGATTTGAAATATGTCGTAAGAGTTTAATATTTTTAGTGTTTAGGAAATGTTATTCATTGTAAATATGTTCTGCAACTTTTGATGTGAAATGGTACACAAGTCCTTTTTCTGTGTCTTTGTGTGCTTTAGTAACTTCTGCTACTTGTTCTTTGAAACGTGTATTGAGAGTCCGTTTTGTTTGTCCTATGTAAATATTGTTACAGTGGTCGCATGTAATTTGGTAAACGCCTGATATATATATAAACTGTCAATTGGGTCTTTTGTTTGATATGTTTTCATTTTGAGTGTATCCATTTTGCCTTACGCATACTCTGATATAAACGAAATGCGATGTTTTCAAGAACAATCAGAAGCGACCAACGAGAGGTCTGTTGGTCAAACGGAAAAGAGAAATAAATCATTACTATTCGAGTGCTAGCTAGAAACAGTTGTCTACCTCTTAAACCTTCAAACCAATCACGGACCTTGATCTAACTTAGTTGAAGTTCAATTAAGCTTAGTAAAGCAAATCTAACAGTTGGCGACGAAAAAAGTGGTTTTGGACAAGTTAGTGAAGTGTTTCACTGCACTTAGTGAGGAAGATTAATTAAATCGGCTACCTTGTGACGGATCGACGCCATCGCGTAGGAATTTCAATCAAACTTATCAAATCGCTGGAGGCAATTTACGTTCGGCGTTGTTGGACAGGCTATAATCACTGATCACTGATTTCGGTTGTGCAGTAACCGTGAATCAGAATTACGGTTCTGGAAGGGTGTGGTAAGTTTTGAGCAGAAATTTTAGCGCGTTAGCTGAAACCACCATTTTGTATGGTAATCAAAGAAAGATCCGGAAAGTATAAGAGCTATTGTTCCTGTATAATAAGATTAAAATAATAAGTTCAGAATATAAAAGAAATCGTACAACACAATAGCTTTATTGTAGATGCTTTATTAAGAGAGTTTTTCTTCTATTTATTAGATCTCATAGTGATTGTGACCTGACAAACAATTGATCATCATTGGTGTAGGCTTTACACAGTGGTCCCGGTGTGTTTTTTTGCTGATTGGCTAGCTGCTGTGGTCAAGCAGTTACGGCAGATCGAAAGGTTGTAAGCGGAGATTTCCTTCCCAGGTAGCGGTTTCCATTGACGTCAACTGACGGCTCGTGTGTTAGCCAAAGGGCTGCGAGTAGTGACCTACACAACGTCGGCAAAGGCTGAAAATCATTCTGGTGAGTTTTTACTTTTCTTTACTCTTGAGGGAAAAGATCCAGAGAATCCGGCAGTTAAGCAAAGTCGTTTATTTTAGCTTTTGGATATTTTTACTGACCAATATACTGTAATGGCTCAATCGAACATTAACACTACCTTGGAACCATTCCGTAGAGGAAATTCCTTTGGAGATTGGGTTGAGCGTCTAGGTTTCTTTTTTAATATGAATAAAGTACCTGTCGAGGAAAAGCGTGACCATTTCATTACGCTCAGTGGTCCCGTTATTTTTAGGGAACTAAAATTATTGTACCCAAATAGTAATCTTGCGGAGGTTCCATATGATGAAATGATTAACAAATTAAAAGCACGACTAGATAAAACGGAGTCCGATCTGGTGCAAAGATTAAAATTTAACGTCAGAGTGCAGCAACCGGATGAATCATTAGAGGATTTCGTGTTGTCTGTAAAACTCCAGGCAGAGTTCTGCAATTTTGAAAATTTTAAACAGATGGCTATCAGAGACCGCATTGTTGCCGGGATCCGGGACAAAGCTCTCCAGCAAAGGTTGCTTAATGAAGAGAAGCTAACTTTAGAAACAGCAGAAAAACTAATAGCGACCTGGGAAATTGCCAGGAATAATGCTAAAAATATGGATTACGGTAACACTGCGGATCAGATAGCATTATTAAAAGCATCTAGTTTCCCTGGCGCTAGACTCAATAAGCTAGCAGCTACAATGCATATGGCGGGCCGGTCAGATGGTGATGATGAGCGAAATCGTGGACCAGTTAAGAATAGGCTAGGGTATACTCCTTATCAACGAGGCCAATGGAAGAACAAACAATGGCAAAGCAGACAAAGACAAGACCTGGAAGTAAGGAATCGCTCATCGGCCCGACCTAATTATTCACAAATGGTTTGTGACTTCTGTGGGGTGCAAGGTCACATTAAAAGAAAATGCTTTAAACTAAAAAATATGCATCGAGATGCTGTGAATATGGTTAACCCGGACACCTCAGGATCTAACCCGGATGAATATTTGAGTGAACTGGTCAACAGATTACGAGCGGACACTGACAGTGAAAATGAGGATGATGGTGAGACAAATGTTCTTCAATGTATGCACGTTTCAACAGTTGGTAAAATTAGTGATCCTTGTCTGGTGAATGTAAAAATAGATGATGTTTGGTGTGACATGGAGGTGGATTGTGGTTCGTCTGTATCTGTGATGGGAAGAAAACAGTATTTTGAACATTTTGACAAAGCTTTATCAAAAAGCCATAGAAATTTGATAGTAGTAAACGGGACAAGTCTTCTAATTGAAGGTGAAGCTAATGTTTGTGTAACTTTTAGGGGAATTTCAAAAGATTTGAAGCTTCTGGTGCTAAATTGTGAAAACAATTTTGTTCCTTTATTGGGTAGACCTTGGCTTGACGTATTCTTCCCCAAATGGAGAAATTTTTTCGTCAATGCAATTTCTTCTGGAATTGAACCAATCCAAGATACGGTAGATGAAATAAAAACCAAATATAAAAATATTTTTGCAAAAAGTTTTACTTCTCCAATCAAAGGTTTTGAAGCAGATTTAGTCCTGAAAACTGAAAATCCGATATTTAGGAAGGCATATGATGTACCCTACCGTTTGCGGGATAAAGTTTTAGAATATTTGAAGAAATTAGAGGAAGAGGCGGTAATTACCCCTGTCAAAACAAGTGAATGGGCCTCCCCAGTAATTGTTGTAATGAAAAAAAATAATCAAATTCGATTAGTAATAGATTGCAAAGTTTCAGTAAATAAATTGATCATTCCTAATACATACCCTCTACCCACCGCCCAAGATGTTTTTGCTGGATTGGCTGGTTGTAAAATATTTTGTTCATTAGATCTAGAGGGAGCCTATACGCAGTTATCTTTGTCGGAGAAATCAAAAAAAATTATGGTAATTAACACAATAAAAGGACTTTACACGTATAACAGATTGCCCCAAGGAGCTTCGTCCAGTGCAGCAATATTTCAACAAGTGATGGACCAGGTTCTTAATGGAATTGAGAATGTGTCGGTATACCTAGATGATGTTTTGATAGCAGGAAAAGATTTTGATGACTGTAGACAAAAATTGTTTATTGTACTTGATAGGTTGAAATGTGCAAATATCAAAGTAAATTGGGAAAAATGTAAACTTTTTGTTAATGAATTGATTCATTTGGGACACATTATTAGTGAAAAAGGATTAATGCCATGCCCAGATAAAATATCTACTATTGAAAAAGCTAAAGTACCTCGCAATGAAACAGAATTGAAATCTTTTCTAGGACTGATTAATTATTATCATAAATTTATTCCAAGATTATCCACTAAACTGTACCATTTGTATAATTTATTGAAGTCGGGTGTTAAATTTACTTGGGATGATAACTGTAATGAAGCTTTTGAAGAAAGTAAAAATGCATTATTAGAGGCACCCTTTTTGGAGTTTTATGACCCCAATAAACCCATTGTGATAGTTTCAGACGCGTCGGGGTACGGCTTGGGGGGTGTTATGGCACACATAATTGATGGGGTTGAAAAACCGATTTACTTCACATCCTTTTCTTTAAATGCAGCTCAACGAAACTATCCTATTCTTCATTTGGAAGCACTGGCTTTAGTTTGTACGATTAAAAAATTCCACAAATTTGTATTTGGTAAAAAATTTTATGTTTACACTGATCATAAACCACTAGTAGGTATTTTTGGCAAGGAGGGAAAAAACTCTATTTATGCTACAAGATTGCAAAGATTTGTACTGGAACTTTCAATTTACGAATTCGAGATTCAATATAGACCTTCAAAGCGAATGGGCAACGCAGATTTCTGCTCACGTTTCCCTGTAGATATGGCTGTTCCGGACGAATATGATGTAGGATTAATAAACAGTATTAATTTTAGTAGACAATTTCCTATTGATTTTTGTATTATAGCAGCTCAGACAAAAGAAGACGAATTCTTGAAAAACGTAATATATTTTATGACAAACGGCTGGCCTGAGAAAATAAGCAAACAGTATATTGATGTTTACGCCAACCAGAAAGATTTAGAACTGATTGATGAATGTCTTTTGTATCAAAATAGGGTAGTGATACCTATGTCGTTAAAGAAACAGGTTTTAAAATTATTGCATGCCAACCATGCTGGGATAGTTAAAATGAAAAGGTTAGCAAGACAGAACGTGTATTGGTTTGGAATTAACTCTGATATTGAAAATTACGTAGCGGTTTGTGACACGTGCAATAGTATGATGATTGTTCCCAAACTGAAAACGAAATCTAAATGGATAGCTACGACACGACCGTTCAGTAGGGTACATATCGATTTTTTTCATTTTGATCACCGCACATATTTGTTGGTGGTCGATAGCTATTCCAAGTGGATTGAAGTTGAACTGATGAAAAATGGAACAGATTGTGGGAAAGTGTTAAAAAAACTAGTGGGCATATTTGCTAGATATGGATTACCAGACGTTCTAGTGTCTGATGGAGGTCCTCCATTTAATTCTCATGCTTTTGTAGACTTTTTGAAGCGACAGGGAATCAATGTTCTTAAGAGTCCTCCGTATAATCCCTCCAGTAACGGTCAAGCTGAGAGGTTGGTAAGGACCGTAAAAGAGGTGCTAAAAAAGTTTCTACTTGACCCAGAATTTATAGATTTAGACTTGGATGATCAGATCAATCTGTTTTTGATCAATTACAGAAACAACTGTCTTACAGTCGAGGGAAATTACCCAGCGCAAATGATATTTTCTTATAAGCCAAAAACAATTTTAGATTTGTTAAATCCAAAATCGCATTATAAAAAACAATTATGTGTAGAACCGATGCATGATAAGTTAACTAATAATAAAGACACAAACCTAGTGCATGATGATAATTCGAAGGATGTAGGGAATGCAAATGCATGTATACCCGATCCATTTGAAAATCTGATGCAGGGAGATGAGATTTGGTATAAAAATCATAATCCACATCATACTGCTAGATGGCTCAAAGCAAGTTATATTAAAAGGCACTCTCGCAACACTTTCCAGGTTCTAATTGGAAACGTACCAACCACAGCACATCGAGGACAACTACGCATTTATAAGGAAGGTGAATCCTTCGAAAAACCAAATGTCCTTCTGCGTCGACAACAACGGGAAACCCATAAACTCAAAGATGATGAAGAATTTCGTGGATTTTCGGATGAGGAAGTTAGAAGTAGCAAACCTCGCCTTGATGGATTTGGAGAGCTTAACAAAAAACGAAACGTATCATTGCGTCGGCGACAGCTGGAACCAGAAGTTGATCGAGGGGAACCTTACAGTGCTCCAGAAGATGTCAGGTGCAGGAGGAAAAGGAGAATTGTGGTTGATGAAGCGCTTCAAGATGTTGAAATGTCGACTGATTGCGTACCGAGGCGATCAAAACGGATTCGCCAAGCTAACATGGACAAAGATTTTGTTTACATGATTTAAATTGTGATTATATTCACGTTCTGAAATTTCTCTATTATATACAATGAATTCTGAGTTCAATCGAAGTTCCTATTAGTAATGTTAACGATTTAGAATATAAGTTTCGAATTATTGAAATATTAATCAATCAAACACTGTAATACTGATAGCTATTTGAAGAGGGAAGAGCTGATATGTTTTCATTTTGAGTGTATCCATTTTGCCTTACGCATACTCTGATATAAACGAAATGCGATGTTTTCAAGAACAATCAGAAGCGACCAACGAGAGGTCTGTTGGTCAAACGGAAAAGAGAAATAAATCATTACTATTCGAGTGCTAGCTAGAAACAGTTGTCTACCTCTTAAACCTTCAAACCAATCACGGACCTTGATCTAACTTAGTTGAAGTTCAATTAAGCTTAGTAAAGCAAATCTAACATTGTTGAACCTAGGAGAGTTTGGAGTTGGTTGTTTCTACTGCTAAAAACTAACTCAAAACCAAACCTTCGTAGGATTGGGCGTAGTTTTTTTTTGTTTCATCGTTGTAGTTGACGGCTATACGTTTGAGTGCTGGTTGTTCTTGTGTCAGAGTAGTTAGTGAACGTCTGTATTACTCTCGTGTTCTTTTGTCAATGAGTTGTTGTATTGTTTGTCTTGTGTAACCGTTTAATTGTCCTGTTTCAAAAATGTAGTTAAGTTCCTTTCTTCTACAAGATTCACTAAGGGGGATTGTTAGCATTCGATGTATCATGTGATTGAAGGAAGAAATGTTGTGTTGGCGTGAGTGATTTGATGTATTTGGAATAATACGTTGAGTGTTAGTTGGTTTTCTATAGATTTCAAATGTGAGTAATGATTGTTCCTTTACAATAAGTAAGTCCAAGAAAGGCAATTTGTTATCCTGTTCCACTTCGTAAGTGAATTCAAAGTTTTTGTAAGCCTTATTAATTGTTTCTAAAGTTTGGGGTAAGATGTGTTTTTTTAACTATACTGAAAACATCATCAACGTATCTCCAGATTTCAGGGAGCTGATTTTTATCTTAAAATCGTTTCTTTAAATTTGCCATAAAAATCTCATTTAAAAATGGAGAGAGAGGGTTTGTCATTGGGGCTCCATTTAACTGTTTATAAGTTTCATCTCTAAAGGAAAAATAGTTCTCTTCCATGCAAAGTTTAGTTAATTTAATGTATGTACGTACTTGTTTTAGCCAATCTGTGCCTTCATTTTGACTAAGTAGCCAATCTTCTAATAAGCTTATGGCCTCTTTAACAGGAATGCTAGAGAATAAAGATTTGACATCAAAAGAAATCAAAACTTCATCATCGGCTATTTTTAGATTTTCAATTACCTCTGTAAAATGTTTGGAATTTTTAATTGTTTTACTATGAAACTTTTTTGGAAGATTTTGGAATTTTTTGACTAAATACTTTACAATCTTGTGGTGGGCGATCTAATAGCTGAAATAATCTCACGCATTTCATAATCAGGTTTATGAACTTTAGGAACCCAAGGAACAATTGGTAGCTTTTAAGATACTTACGTGTTTAATACAAGCTGCATAGCAGCAACCATTGCTGAACAAATTTTTAGTTGAATCATTAAATGAATAAAATTAATTTCCGCTTATAAAAAAGCTGTTATTCCATTTGCAGTTTGTGTTTTGAATAAGAGCTGAATAAACCTCCGAAAATGCAAATATAGTAGCTTTTGTTCTACAACATATAAGAAGTTTAACAATTGACTGATTAAAAGCTTCTATAGGTTGTAGCCATCATTTTAGTAGCATATTGAACATTTAAATAACAACAAATCGTAAAAAAGTTTCAGTGTCTAATACTTAAAATGTTGACCAGCATGATTATTAAAACTTATAAACAATGTGAATAACAGTATATGAGTATGTTCTTATTCAAGCAAAACATATTATGTCTTTTTATGTTATTTTCAAATGTTTCAAATATTTTTCAAATCAAATCCAAGACGTGTATGCGATGGATGGTTTAACGTAATTGACGTAATGGCGACGTAATGGATCAACGAGGGTAAAATTCGAATCACATTGGATAAAAAATATCAAAATTTAAATTTTCCAAATGTAGCGATCATCATCTGCGACGTTATTGATATCGGAAAAGGTTACTAATCATAACATTTTTAATGATAATCGAAGTATAAATAATAATTTAACAATAGTTACATGAAAGTGGTTACCCAACTTACACTCATGTGTCACAAATAAACATACATAGTTAATTATTGTTGAATAATGGTGATAGCTGAAAAAATGCCCTACAAAGAGCTGAGAAGATGGTTTTTAGATCCAAATTTAAGTCAATGTTCAACATTTTTCATTGGAATGAATAATAGTAGAATCAACACTTATTAAACTTCTCCAAAGAATCTCTGCCGACTTGTCAAGATTGTTTTACTAATGAGTTGAACAAGTCATTTTTCCTTCTATTAAAGAGCCAATATTCCACCAAACATATATAATTGTGTAAACAGATGTACAGGAGACGAACTAACGTTTTGGTTGCTTCGCACTTCAGCTGTTTCCATGTTTAACATGAACATGATTAAAAGCTGAATAGGTATTTTATAAAATCCTAATACAACTAGATATATCATCCGAGCAGGTCATCCAAAGAAGTCCAAAATAACGATTACTAAACACGTTGTTCAGCAACAAAGAAGCCTTACAAAAGAGGTCACACCATAGCCAAATTTTTGAAAAATGGACAAAATATCTAAAAATTGCGTTGTGTTCCTAATGTATTGCAATGTTTAACTTACTAATATTATTATTATTTATCTTTATTTGAGTGGCTTTTCGCCCTTGGCGAATTCGCCACTAACTTACTAATATATAAAAACATGTTGGATACAATAATAACTGATGCTTTCTCAATACAATATTCAATTATGTTTAGACAATATTTTGAATCTGTCTTCTGACATAGGATTATTGATTAAAATATATTTTATATTTGTATAATGTTTAATAGATGGAAAAAGTACGATAAATAATTAAAATATTAACCTAGTAGAAGTATTATACATTTAATAAATGAATTTTAGTAAAGTTAGATAAACAATTCAATTAAAGTTTTAACAAGTTAAAACTTATTATGGAATTCGATTAATCATTTCAGACTGTTTTTACTTTGTGAATAAACTTTATTTTTGACCAGCATTGAAATAAATTTTCTCACTGTGCGCTATAAATAGCCGACTGAGTTCAGCTCGCATCAGTACTGAACAGCAGCAGAAGTAATACGCTTATTCAGTTGTTGATCAGCATAGCACGTGTTCATTAGTTTTTGTTGAATAGAAGCTCAAGCATGATCAATAATCAGCTACAAGAGGTTTATATTGGGCACTGGAAGGCTGGTATATGAATTCAAGGATGGCGCAGATGGCAAGATATACCGCTGACGATGGGAAGGTCTCGAGTTTGAATCCAGTATTCAGGTAATTATTAAAAGTGGGGTTATTAATCCATGGTAAAGGTATACACTGCTTCTGATGTATACAGTGATAGCTATTTTTAGTCATTTATTTGTTTTCAATCAATTTTGTGGCAGTTGAATAAAAGCTGAGATGACACGCTTCATAACTTCTCCAAATTTGTCTGAACAACGCCTGAACAAAGGCTTCACTTGGAAATAATTAAAATGTTGTTAAACATGATGCTGAATTAAACTGCAGTAATGTAGTTTGTTAAACTAACGTTGTTAAATAATCAATCCTAATTAAGCTAAGCGAAACCTGAATAAACATCATTACAATATATGATTACAGTCACTAAATGATAAGAAGCTTAATAATTTCGCCAGATTTGCTTGAACAATGTGTGCGTAGCAGCTGCAAAGTAATATAATAAAGCAACTATTCAGTATTTAGTTGTGAAAAATTGCTTAATAAATGATTATAAAATAGGCAAATGTTTCTTGGGAAGTCCTTTAATTCTTGGTAATAAAAGGTTAGATTGTTTCAGAGTTTACAACATTACCCAAAACCGGTTTTGCTTCTTTTAACGCTTTGTCAACACGCCTTACCATTCCTGGAAGAGGATTTGGTCGTTGTATACGGAAAGGTTCATGTTGAATTTTATTCTGCATTATTTCTTCGTATTTAGATTTATCAAAAATTACAGTAGTACAGTATCTGCTCTTAAATAGAAAACTGGTTTAGTGTTGAGTTGTTTGATTATATTGTGTTCTTTGTTTTGGGGTGTAGTGTTCGTGTTGATGTTGTTGGCGGTGTGTGTTCTGATTTCCTGTATTTGTGAAGTCTGTGGATTATTAGTGTTGATTGCTGTTTCAATGTCTATGACTGTTTGTGTCGTGTCAGGTTTTGCTGATATAGCGTAGGTCAGTCCCTTGTTGAGTAGGGTCAATTGTTCATCTGTGAATTGTTCAGTTATGTTAGGT
Organism: Aedes aegypti; assembly: GCF_002204515.2. Lineage (NCBI taxonomy): Eukaryota > Metazoa > Arthropoda > Insecta > Diptera > Culicidae > Aedes > Aedes aegypti. Next base: position 26,093,292 of record NC_035108.1, on the reverse strand, counting down.
TTTTGAGAAAGACGTGAAAACTTTGGATTTTGGTACTTTTATTTATTTTTTTTTTCTGTTAAAGATTTACGTTTTCTCTCTGATTTACAATATGCTGCTATTTTTACTTTTGTTAGGAAAATTTGAAAATTATCTTGGAACTATTTTGCTAATTTTAGATGTAGTGAATAGTTAGTCTACCCGTAAAGGTATGCTGCGGACTGATTGAGGATGCTTTCCCCGAAAACCGTGGAACTCGCTATGCTCTGAAGGTTAGGAAACCTGAACAAGAAGTCTATGATCATACTCCGATAAGTATCGAAAAACATCCCATTCACAACTACGTCAAATGTGTGATACAGTCAACTTCCGTTTCGAGCTATCAAATAACATAGAACAAAAGAAAAACAGAGCTACCCAAAGGTGGTACTGGCGGCTCTTTATTGCTACCCCAACGTGTCGTTGGTTCTAAAAAGTAAACAACCATACAAAATTACGACCAAACAATGGTTAAGACGTAATCAATTTTCTCGAAAACATCCATTTTAGGAATTCATCAGAATTTGCTGATTAAATTGCCAACAGCGCACTGCAGTAGCACGTAGCAAATAACTGCTTGCAAACAATATCTTTCAAGCGCATTGATTACCTGTAATATTGCGAATTATTTTTTTTTTACTTTTTCGCGTTAAGCCTTAAAACTGGTTCTGGACTTAGGTTGGCGGCTTTTCAATTTTACTCCCAGTTGACAGCCGCCCTCCACCCTTGGAGCTACCAGCATTGATAAATTGCGCCTTATGTCAAAAAATGACGTTTGCCTTCGTTTTAGGTGGGCTATAGCCCAACTAACGGGAGCCCAATTAAAACGTAGCCCACTTAAAGATAGTGCAACGAACGAAATTCGACTGTACCTTGTTCCTAGGTGACCGAACTATTTGAAGCAGAAATGAGAGACATCCTAGCAGATCAAAGCATAACAGCAGTCAGAAGAATCACCCGGAAGGGAGACTTAAATTCGAGGAATAACACTCCGATGTTGATCCTAACTGTATCTGGCACCATGATCCCACAACACGTATACCTCGGCTATATCCGTGTAGCAACCATGCCGTATTATCCCGCTCCCATGCAGTGTTACAAATGCTGGGAGTTCAGACATACCAAGCTGCGTTGTAACAGAAAGGAAATCTGTGGCACTTGCGCTGGTGATCACGAACTGGTCCAAGGAATAGCCTGTCGGCTCACACCCCTTTGCCCAAAATGCAAGTCTTTACGGAATAAATACCACGCGAAGCTGATGATGAACAACGCAAGAACACCGGACTACTCTTTAATTTTGATATTGTATACCTAATAATTCTGTAAACGCTTTGCCAAGGGGGCCTCTTACGACGCCTCTTTTCTTCCAGCCTAAGGCTGAAAATCTCTATAATAAAGAAAAAAAAATAAGTGCAGTGCATTAAACTGAATGAGATTAACGACATAAAATATTTTAGAAACATCTTGTGTAAGTTAAACTGACAGGGCATGAATAATCAAATCTCTGCAAGTGCTACGATTTTGACCTCGATTAGTTAGCTCAGACTTCACAAAGATTTCTTTCTGATAATAACGGTCTGGAGAACAACGTCCCATTACGCCCATTCTAAAACAATTTATTGAGTATCAAAGACCCCCAGTTGACATTGGACTGGTAGTTGAAGAAAGGCCTGATATGCCTCAAAATCACGTCTTGAATGGTTATCGATCTACATACTCCGCTGAAGGTCGCCATTCTGCACTCGCTTCCGTTGCCTCCACCAAACTGCGACAGTATCCGTAGTAACGGGTCACCCGCTACATATGCTTCCGCTTCGCAGATCACTTCCCGGCGGCATTCGTCTGTCGTGTCCGGTGCCACCATCTGCACGATCGAATCTATCCACTGGTAGTCGTTCGCCCTCGCATCATTCGATCGTTGCCTGCCAAAACCTGCTTCAGAATGTGTCCAAATTACAAACATGCTAAATAAGAACACCGCTTTGAACACGGCCAGCACGTACGCCGCTATGCCCCAGCCGTAACCGAAGGGGTAGGCAACTAAAATAGTAATGCGGATGATCATGGGTAAGTAAAACAGTCAAAATACGTTATTAGTTACAATGATCTTACCTTACCGGAATGAAAGTATGGCGAATCGGGATACGACTGGCGCGCTTCCGCTATTGAGGAGGCTTTCGTTTCTTCGGCGTGACACGCCACCACGACTAAGCTGCTCCACACGACGAACAGTACAATTTTGATCATTTTCCTTTTCTTTTGGGACCGAGCCCTATGATTCAGCTATTTATACTAAGCAGCGTTTCGAATGCGGATTTCCTTCCTGGGGTAAGGCGCTAATTGTACGATAATTGATTGGTTTAAAAAAGGGGGCTAGACGTAGTTTTGAATCGGATTAATTACTTTGTTGAACCATTGTCGGCTAGGACATGTGCAGAAGCAATTTGTTTCAAGAAGTAATCTGCGGACCTTTTGGGTTCATAATGGGTTTTTACAGTGTTGTTCTGAATAATAGCAGCGCTCGTCGATTTTAATTTGCTCTAATTTTGTATCCTTTCATTAATTTATTTAGTTAACATCTAAACCGATAACACTAAATAAACAGTTAACGAATTAACGCTAAAACTCGTTTACTTGTACACATAACAGCACGCCCGCGCAAAACGGTGACATAAACCGTTTGATTACTAGTTTTTTCGCATAAAACGCTAATTTCTGAGTTCATCAGTGCTTTGTGTTTCGTCCCGTATAGTCGAGTAAGCAGCTGTCGAATCAACTTTGTTATCACAAATAAAGTCGCATAAGAGTTCACAAAAGTTCGCAATAAAATGTACACACTAGCATTGCATGCTATTTTTCACCATATAAAATATGCACATATATCGCCTCCACTTTTGTACGTAAAAGGCCTTTTCGCGACACGTGAAACTTTGCGTACACTGAAATAAATTTTATTGTAGAAACAACTGAATCCATGGTAAAATTAAGAACTGCACCAACGATTTTCAACCGACTAATCTGTTAACTCTACCATAACATAGTCAACAAGAAAATATATTCTGTTTATTTAACCAGAGTTGTAGTATTTATGACTAGAAACATTCTAGATTTGACAAGTTTGGCATTGTACTTTTCACCATACTGTGTTGTACTGTGGGTGTCACGGATTGAAATACAATGCTTTGTAGTCGCGGCTACTATGGACATAGTCACATTTACAACACGACTCAGTGATTTTTACCAGATTATAGTAAACTTAACAGATTTTTGTAGTCGGTTGAAAATCGTTGGTGCAGTTCTTAATTCTACCATGGATTCGGTAGATTTTACAACAAAATTTGTTTGCGTGTATATTAGCATCGCATAACTCAAAAAGGTGATTTCGTTATATTTACATTCTGGTTGTCTGTGCACGATCCGCCCACCTAGCTCGCTAAAATCCACGCCTTCTTGTACAGACTGGATCTGAAGCGAACACCATCCTTGCAGGGTTGCTGTCCGGCATTCTTGCAACATGCCCTGTCCATCGTATCCTTTCAGATATGGCCACCTTCTGGATCCTGGGTTGACACACTTGTGGTATACGTACCATGGTACAATTATCTTGAAATGGGTTCCATACTGATAATTGTCTTCATTCAAGATAGCCTTGGAATAATTTTCTTGACAACTTGTACCATGGTATATATATCAGATGTCTGTCCAAGGTATTAGTACCGTATCATGGTCTGCGGGCGTTGTACTGTACCAACGTACAACAAATGGAAGTGCCATCAACGCTTTTTCCAGCCAGTAGCGAAAACGTGAACGGAAAATTTCCATTCGTTTGACGTTTGTGAAAAGTAAACATAAACAAAAATTCAAAACAATCTAGCACTAGCGAGATCGTAAATTACGATTACGATTAAAATCAGTTTAATTGTTTGAAATCAGTTTAATTAGCTTTAGTGCCGAAGAACATGAGCTCCAAGAAGGTGACGAAAATGATCGAGAAAATTAGTGAGAAAAAGCCATTAAAAGTGCTAAGTTCCGATGAAATCAACAGATCGATGTGTGGAGTGAAAATGTGGACGCCTTGCGCAAAACTTGCAAGAACTCACATATTTACCTTAAAATGTGTGAGCAACTACGGAACTATGGCATCCGCTTGACTCCATCCGAATTGCGCAACCGGATCCACAATTTGTCCAGAAGATACAGGTAATGTATTTTCAATTTCGAAACACTAAAAACATACACACTTAAATTATTTTTCCTGTGAAATCTCAACAGCTGAACGGTTCGGAGTACGGTAAATTTTCACAGGATTCGGTAAAAATTCACCGGAATCCGTAAAATTCCGACAAAGTTACGGTGTTTTATTTCACCGAACTGTTCAGCTGTTGAGATTACGGTGTAATTCACCGTAAGAGCTTAGTGTGTAGGACTCATATAAATATGATTTTGTTGCAGGGCCGAGAAAAACAAAATGGGAGTGGCCAGAGGAACACGGTCAACCTGAACCTATTTTGAGGCGCTCAATTGTTTCTTGAAAAGCTTGAAGCAAAACAATATGACCGAATTAATGGACGAGAGTTTTGTTACCGGTGTAGTATCTGGCAGCACGGTTAACACGGAGAATGAGTAAGACATTGTGGAGAGTTGAACAACACGCGCGATGGATGTAGAGGACGGTGGGAGAATGCAAGGACGGGGAGAGAAGGGGACGGGGTCGGGGAGATGTGTGGAGATGGTGGACACGAGAGGAAGTGAATAAATGAAGCGAAGTGATTGTCTGGTTAAATACAAGTTAAACTGTGTCATTAATTCAAGGAAATCTGAAATAGTACAAATTGGCGACGAGAAGATAAATGGTATGTAGTTACTAATCGAAATGCATAAACTGGTTGTGAAATTTGTGTGAAAAAAAGTGGGACCTTCGGTTCATGAAAATTGTAATGGCGTCTCGGTGTTGGTCGGTCCTATCGGCTGTGTAGTTTTTTTTTCGAGCAGTATTGGTGTTGGGTGAGCCGCTTTGAAAGATGTTCATTTCAAGTTGTTCCGCAGTTATAGAAAAAAAAAAGAAAAAAAAACGGGGGCTATGTTTTTGTTGTGGTTGACAGCCGATTGGAAGATAATGAAATTATGCTGTCCGAGAAAGAAAACGTGATGGCAGAAAATGCGATTGCTTTTGATTGTTGTGCGAAACGATCGCATGACCTATGAGGTGAACGGAGGTAAGATTAATTAATTAAATAAAACCTTACATGAGTGAAATTGGATGTTATAGCAGAAATAATTGGTTGAAGAAGAGCCATATGCAGCAACAAGATAAATCTACCCTGATTAAGTGGTGAAGTGCAAGACAGGTTGACAGAGTTAATCAATACTCATTGAAAAGTAGAAAGTGGGTCTGACTTGTAAAAGAGATTCGTGAGGGTCGAATCTGATCGTAAGGGTCGATCAAGAATTGTCTTGGGCAATATAAAAGATTATCAAATGGAAAAAATAATAGATTCGTGAGGGTCGAATCTGATCGTAAGAGTCGATCAATAATTGTGTGGGGCAATTTACAAAAAGTTCAAATGAAAACGAGATTCGTGAGGGTCGAATCTGATCGTATGGGTCGATCAATAATTGTGTGGGACAATTTACAAAGTTTTCAAATAAAAAAAAAGAGATTCGTGAGGGTCGAATCTGATCGTATGGGTCGATCAATAATTGTGTGGGACAATTTACAAAGTTTTCAAATAAAAAAAAAGAGATTCGTGAGGGTCGAATCTGATCGTATGGGTCGATCAATAAGTGCGTGAGACAAAATGTTCACATTGAAAAGGAAAAAGCTTCGTGAGGGTTGAATCTGATCGATTGGGTCGATCAATAATTGTGTGAGGCAATTGAAAGTAAAAGTAAATGTTATTCAAGAGAAACGAAAATAATTCTAAGAGCAGATCAACAATCATAAGAAATTGTTGAAATGATTAGGTTTTTTTTTTTTTTCAAGGGGCACATATAAGTGACACAAATTTTTATTTGCTTCTGTAAAATTTATTCAGGAATTTTACCGAAAGGACCGACCAACTTCCGTGGGTCTCATGGATTTATTAGTTTAAACAAATCATATAGTATGTGTTTAGTATATCGTTGTGCTATTATAATACATTTCACAGATGAACGATACGAGACCGCTACCGCAGTTCCGATGCGAGGATATTGAAAAATCCAAGTTGTTCCGTGAATGGAATGACTGGAAAAGTAGCTTAGAACGATATTTTGATGCGAATGACGTAACGGACCAGTATAAAAAGAGGGCAAAATTGTTGTACCTCGGAGGACCGCAGTTAGATAAGGTGTTCTCCAATCTTCCAGAGGGAAATAAATTTCCGCTTGTTGCTACTGAAAAGAAATACTACGATGTGGCAATTGTAGCGCTTGATAATTATTTTCAACCAGTAAGGCAAGATATTTTGGAGCGTCACCGCTTACGTCAGATGAAGCAGTTGCCAAACGAGAAATTTGCTCATTACATGGTAATAAGTGTTTTTTTTGACGTAGAAGTACGTCTCTCTTCTCTATACAGGAGTGAAATTGGAATTTCAAAACCAAGAGCGTTACGCTGGCATGAAATATTTTAAACGTTTATAACTTCTCGCTGGCTTAACGAAATTTCTTGATTAGCATCTCAATCGAAAGCCAAGACATCAAAGCTTCATGTCGTTTACTTACTGAATCCCACATACCTGTCCAAATAGTTTAATAACTGTTTTAAAAGAGAACGTTGATTTCAAGCAAATCTATAAATAGGGGTGACTAGAGAAAATTTGACGTCATTTGCTTTTCACTCTCCGATTGGCTCGCATCTCAGCAGGCGAGAGATCGGCTTGTTCTGACCGGGCGTGCTTCTCAGGCACAGACATCGATAGTGAAGGACGCCCCCGTTTGTCTTGCTTCGCTCAAATCAAACTGTCGAGCGAGCGAGAGAAGATGCCGTCCGAAGCTAAAGCCATCACTGCTGCCACCGCCTAGAAGAAGAAGAAGAGAAGCAGTCCACAGGAGAAATTGCGGTCGAACTGTGAACACGGTCGGGCGAGTCTTTCTCGCTTTGTGGTTCACCGCTTGTTTGCGTTCACCCAGCCATCGTCATCGCCGCCGCAAATTTCATCGGCCGAGGAGCTGTTGACCCGCGCTTCAAAATTTCGACTCGCGATGAAATCATCATTGGTGGTCAAGAAGCAATCCCGTTAGGAGCAAATACCAGAAGCCCCCTGAGTTTTGCTGGTCCGAGCAGTGTTATTTATCCGTAACAACATCGAAGCTAACAAACCCATCGGTTCTTTTCAGAGCCATCAAATTTGTGGAAAAGAGTTAAAAGAGAAATATTTCCGATTTTATTTATAACTTCTAGTATTCCTAAATCAATTTCACGGCCTCATACAAAATTTCATTTGTCGTGAATAATTTATGACTCAACCATTTGGGATTGTACTCGCGGACGCTGCTGCAGTGCCGTCGGGTGAGTGCTCATCATTTCACAACGATTGCAAAATAGAGTGGCTTTTCCAACAGCGCCTTTTATGTTCCATATTTTATGGGAACACTTTGATTAGGAAAATTATCCCATGTGACAAAATTGCGACATATTTAGAATGCTTTTGAAAAGACATTCTCATTGAACAATTGTAATAATTTTGGCACCCATGGATCAGGAATTAACCGTCATAATAAAGAAAACTATTAATTATCAATAGCTCGTATTGAATATTTAGGGAATGCCAATCATTCCAACAATTCATGTTCGACCAATTTCTCTCGTATTATTCTCCGCAATTTTCAAGTAATTCCAAGCAAAACACATTATTGGCACATACCCATTTCCCAGATTGGTCGATCAGAAAGCGAAGAGCACAAAAGGGAGGAGCATCATCTGCTATTCCAATGTTATAAAACATGCTGCCTTCGTTGGATTCAGTTTCATTCCATTTCCACTCCGAACTTGCTTAGCGAGAAGTACCTCGCAGCAAGGAGCCTGCTGAGCTGTTAATCCAGAATCTGGTTTGTGAAATCGCTCAAGATTTCAAGATTGAGCTACGTTTCCAGATTTCAACTAAATCCCTGTGTACGCTACTCTGTTGCTGTTGTGTACCCATGAAATATTAAGCTTGTTTGTCGAATAAACAGAGAACTTATTCACATCTTCTTATTCTTCTTCTTCTTGGCATTAACGTCCTCACTGGGACAGAGCCTGCTTCTCAGCTTAGTGTTCTTATGACACTTCCACAGTTATTAACTGAGAGCTTTTGTTGCCAATGTTTCCATTTTTGCATTCGTATATCGTGTGGCAGGTACGATTATACTCTATGCCCAGGGAAGTCAAGAAAATTTCCATTACGAAAAGATCCTGGACCGACCGGGAATCGAACCCAGACACCTTCAGCATGGCTTTGCTTTGTAGCCGCGGACTCTAACCACTCGGCTAAGGAAGGCCCCAACTTATTCGCATGCATTTGCAACTTTTTCGATTTTCCATACAAAATGACCAACTTTGGTAAGTTAGATCTCAGTTATTTATGGAAATGTTTTCGAATGAAACATTCACAGAACATCAGATGTAACTCGAATTTTAACATATATTTTTGAAAATTTTTCCAATCACAAGTTTATAAGTAATAACGGTTTACTAAACTGTAATTTTCGACGAAATATTCAAAACTTTTTATCTTAAAATCTGATAGCCTTACACAAAAACTGTCTTCAACCAACTTATTCATCTCGTCAAAATCTACAACTTTTCTGAAGATACCATGAAACTATTCCTTCAATATGTTTAGTTATGTCAATCATAAAAAATCGTCAAAAAAATCACTTTAGACAAACCGTTACTGCTTTTCAACGTGTGATTGGAAAAATCACTCAAAAACATATGTTAAAATTTAAGTTATGTCTGATATTCTGTTAAAATTTCATTCAAATCTGTCCATAAATAACTGAGATATAGTTTATCAATGTTGGTCATTTTGCATGAAAAATCAAAAGAGTTTCAGTTTTTATTTCTCAGCGAAGAATCACACCATCAACGAAAATAGCGCGAAAGCAATAACCAATCGCGTGCGAGTAGCGAACGGTGTGACGAAACAACCAAGCGAGAACCCCACCACTCGCCATCGGTGAACGGAGCTCGAGCAAATAAAATCACTGGTTGTTCTGCTCCCAGCTCATTCACAAATCGAACAGCATAACGAACGGATCAAGCAGCGGAGCAGCAAAGAAGAGTGCGTGAAAGCCACAGCAGTGTGCGAGTAGCGAACGGAACCAGAGAGCGAAAGCAACAACTGAAAATCATTCAGTGGACGGATTAGTAGTCAGCGCCAACCGGCGACCTGTTGGAAAGTAACGCCAGCAAAATATACACCATCTGCCTCTCCTTACCATTCATATTCTTGTACTTGATGAATTCAATGAAATGGTTTGGTTTGGCGATGGAGCAAAGAGTTATTAAGGATGATTTTACTTAACAAAGAGTTGTTGATAAATATTCCAATCAATAAGAGTTGTTTTGAAAAAGTTCACTTTTATCAGAAATTTCTGCTTTACCAAAGAGTTGTTAATGAAATTCCTGCAGCAAAGGGTCGAGTTTCTCCCCACGAATATTTCCAGCCAGGACCAGTCATGGAGGACAATCCATCCCGAGCATCACGGCCCCCGCTTCCAAAATTCTCGAGTACGGAAATTGGAAAATTAATACATAATGCTCATCTTGTACATCCCTTGTCAAGACATCAATTTCATATAGCCTATTTCTCAGATTAACGCAATAGACTAACATGTAGAAAAATTTCAGATCAATAGTTGCTTATTACAATTGGTCAGGAAACAGTTTATTGAACAGTATTTAAAATCTGTCGCAATTTTAATACATTTTCCAATTTAATACTCGAGAATTTAGGAAGTGTTCCCCCATTATATGATAAATCAACGATGCTGTTAGAAATACCATACAATGCTGAGTAGCATGATGTTATTACGTTCCGACGGCGCTGCAGTGGTAAATTCTCAAATTCATGTAATTATGTGGGGTAAATTATGTGAACCAAATTGTAGTATACCGCGATATTTAGATCATTATAGATAAATCAGTAAATATCATCCAATAAACCCTTTTATGAACGTATGTTGGCCCTGAAAAGGGCCGATTGAGCTTGGATGCTGTGACCACGAGTTTACCACGAGGCGAAATCTAGAAGCGCGGATCGGTCAACCTAGAAATCTTGAGCGATTTCACAGACCAGATGCTGGATTGGCAGCTTGAAGAATAACAGCTCAGCAGATTTCTAGCAGCGAGGTACTTCTCGCTGAGCAAGTTCAGAGGAGCTCTTACCAGCTCGAAAGCGGAATTAGAATGAAACTGAATCCGACGAAGGAAGCATGTTTTATAACCTCAGAATAGCAGATGATGCTCCTCCCTTTTGTGCTCTTCGCTGATCAACCAATCTGGGAAATGGGTATGTGCCAATAATGTGTTGGGCTTAGAATTACTTGAAAATTGCGGAGAATGCTAATGCGTGAGAAATTGGTCGAACATGAATTGCTGGAAGGGTTGACATTAACTAAATATTCAATACGAGATAATGATAATTAATAGTTTTCTTTATTATGACGGTAAATTTCTGATCCATGGGTGCCAAAATTATTATAATTGTTCAATGAGAATGTCTTTTCAAAAGCATTCTTAATATGTCGCAATTTTGTTACATGTGATAATTTTGCTAATCAAAGTGTTCCCACAAAATATGGAACATCAAAGACGCTGTTGGAAATGCCACTCTATTTTACAATTGTTGTGAAATGTTGAGCACTCACCCCGACGGCACTGCAGCAGCGCCCGCGAATACAGTCACAAATTGTTGAGTCATAAATTATTTATGACAAATGAAATTTTGTATGAAGCCGTGAAATTGATTTAGGAATATTAGAAGTTATGAATAAAGTCGGATATATTTCTCTTTTAACTCTTTTCTACTAATTTGATGGCCTTGAAAAGGGCCGATGGCTTTGTTAGCTTTGATGCTCTTACAGATAAATAACACTGCGGGATGTTATCAGTTGATTGCCATGGTCAAACGGGGAATCCTCAACTCAAATGTATAAATTTGAGCAAGTTATTTGCTTAAACGACGAACCGAAAGTTTCGTGACGTGGATGGCGCACAACAGTAACAGGTAGTGGATCACCGGGCTTATGTCAAAATCTGATGATGGCGGCGATGACGATGGCTGGGTGAACGCAAACAAGCGGTGAACCACAAAGCGAGAATGACTTGCCCGACCGTGTTTACAGTTCGACCGCAAATTCTCCTGTGGACTGCTTCCTCTTCTTCTTCTTCTTCTTCTTGCGGCAGGGGTGATGGCTTTGGCTTCGGACGGCATCTTCTCTCGCTCGCTCGACAGTTTGATTTGAGCGAAGCAAGACAAACGGGGAGGTCCCTCGCTATCGATGTCTGTCTTCTCAGTTCCATCACGCCAAAGGCAGCAATTCCAAGGGTTGACTTGAGGAATGAGCTGCAGCGCTTAGGCAATCATCGATTAGTGACGCTTTGAGACGTGAAATACTGGATCATAGTAGCCCAACCTGCATATTGATGATAATCAATGTACAGAGCCTAAATGCTGATGCAATGGATATTGCTACAGACCATAGCACTGGACCGATTCAATCGATTATCACGATCGAAGCACCCGAGCCATCAAACATCTAATCTACTGGAGGAGTTTGGCGAACTACAGCTGGAGCCAGAAACCGAGAGTTCTGTTTGATCCTTCGACCTTGACGCTTGCTCCTGGGCAGTGCGTCAAGAAAGCCCGAACAGTTTTTTTTTTTTATTCTTTTTGGGTCGCGCGCTTATTTTTTTTTTCCTGAGTGCTTTTTTATAGCCGAGCAAACGAGTGAAGCCGAAAGTGGATTGTAGCTGCTCAGTCAAGGATAACGGATCAATTTGTGAGCACGTTTCATGCTACTATTTCTAATCTATAAAATATGTATGACTGCACATTCAATCGTTACAATGGTGGGATGTAAATATGATTTTTTAACAAACTATGGATGGTTCGTCACTGTGTGTCGACACAAACTCTGAATGGTTGAATGGTTCGACACTACAAGTGTAGACTTGCGAAAGGTTCACTTTATTCAACAAACTTTGGATAGTTCGCCACTGTAAGTGTCGGCATAAGAATGAGAGTGTTCTATGATGTTCCAACCAATCGAGTTTTTTGTTTCTTTTCAAATAAGTAAAATATAATAACACATGCTTTCGTCCTGACAGCTGTAGGAATGTTACATTTAGGTATTTGTTCAACAAACTTTGAATGGTTCGTCACCTCAAGTGTCAGCATAATTTTCCACTACATAGAAATTGTTCATATCAAATGAAAATATTATATTTACGTATAAGCATGTATATATCTCACAAATCATTGTTTATCATGGTCTAATCGCTTATCAAAGTGAATCCTATGACCCAACGATCCTCCCCATTAACAAACATCCCTCCCAGTAACCTTTGTGGAGATGCAGAGGCAAACACGGTCTCCAAATAGCAAAGGTTACACACTAACATTCCTTCCCCCAATCCCACCTGACTGCAAGGACGTGGCCGGCGCCGTTATTGACCCTGTATAAATAGAGGCACTGAATTATGCACACTGAAGAAGATTATGACCAATCCCAGCCGAACTTCTAGTTGATTCTTTGTGCATTTTCACTGACTTCGGTCAATCACGGAATAGCAACCATTGATATGTGTAGTCAGTCTAAGCTAAGCTAAGCTAAGCTACAGCTGGAGCCAGAAACCGATCACCCAACCAAGCAACACAAGGAAGCAACGACCAAACAAACAAATTCAAACATCTGGCATTATTCCTGGAACACCATACACTGGTTCTCGAAACCACAGAACGACAAATGGTTCTTTTCAGGACTACCAAAATGAGTCCAAAAAGAGTTAACTTCTGAAAACTTCATCCGATCAATAACAACACAAAAATAGTACACTTACAAATTCATACACATGACAAATCAAATTATTAATCATCGTAGTTCTACGTCAACCCCGCGGTAATGTAATAGACATTACCCACCCCAAATTTTTTTTCATTTATTTTTGTTGCTGGTTCAATAGTTATCAAACATTACAGGTTCGTCTACGGCATCAAGCATCGTTGTGTGGATTTGATAAATATCCAAAGCGGACAAAACAAATATTGACGGATCTTATGATCATGGACGTAATTGTGGAAGGCTGTACGTCAGTTGAGCTTCGTCGGCGTATGTTGTTGAAAGACCGTACGCTAGATGAAATCGAGGATATAGCATCTAGTCTAGAGGGTGTTGATTCGCAGATTCAGGATTTTGCCAAGCCGATTGATTCAAGTTCTGGTGTAGAGAAAGCTTTTAAGGTCAGGGAAAAACCTTCGAAAAAAATCGTTCGTCCCTATCCCTATTACGTCAAACCAGGTCATAGGCGTCAGAATAATCGCTTCTCCAGTGTGGTCTGCTTCAACTGTGGCAAGTCGGGCCATATCTCTACTTCGGAAATTTGTCCAGCGCGGGGTAGACAATGCAGAAACTGTAATCGGGTTGGGCATTTTGAATCCAAGTGCAAATCATCGAATGCCACCATGAGACCAGAAAGTTCTTCAAAAGCTCCTCCAAGTACAAGGTTTCGACGCGTCGAGCAGCAGGACACCAACGATACAACGGCTGACAAAGTCTACTATGCATTTTTTTCTGGAAACTCCACAAATGTGTTGAGATTTGACGTGGGAGGCGTACAGCTGGAAATGCTGGTCGATTCCGGGGCGGATGCGAATCTTGTGACCGTTGAAGCTTGGGAGCGAATGAAGCAATCGGGAGTAGTGGTTTCAAATTCTGCAAGAGATGTAGGTCGTACATTTTTGTCGTATGGTAGCAACGAACCACTCTTGGTACGCGGAACATTTTCTGCAGAAATAGGGATTGCAAACAGAAGTACTTCAGCTCAATTCTTTGTGGTGGAGAAAGGCCAAACATGTTTGCTTGGGGATTTTACGGCTAAGCAACTGCAGGTGCTGAAAGTGGGAACCAACATAAATAACGTGCCGAGTGTGGAGCCGTTTGCTTGCATCAAGGATGTTGAAGTTCATATCCATATGCAACCGCTCGCAAAACCTGTCGTACAACCAGTTCGAAGGCTGCCGATACCTTTGGAGTCAGAAGTCAACCGTAAGCTAGAGGATATGCTGAATCGCGACATCATCGAACCTAAAAATGGACCTACTTCGTGGGTATCTCCTTTGGTGGTTGTCGCCAAAGCCAACGGAGGACTTCGCCTATGTGTGGATCTCAGAAGGGTGAACCAAGCTGTGATGCGGGAACATCATCCGATGCCGGTGATCGATCAAATTCTTGGTAAGATTAGCAGTGGGACTGTTTGGAGCAAGTTAGATATTAAGGAGTCTTTCCTACAAGTAATGGTTGCAGCAGAGTCACGCGATATCCTCACTTTTATTACGGAAAAGGGGTTGTTCCGTTTTAAAAGGTTACCCTTTGGTCTCGTAACGGCTCCAGAAATCTTCCAAAAAGTCATCGATGGAATATTGTGTGGATGTGAGGGTACTCACTGGTATCTCGATGACATTTTTGTGGTGGGAAGAGACATGGAAGAGCACGACATGCGGCTTGAAAAAGTAATGGGTCGGTTAAATGAAAGAGGCGTTCAACTTAATCTTGAGAAATGTCAGTTTAGGGCGGTAGAAGTAGAGTGGCTTGGGCACAAAATCAACAGCTCGGGTATTTCTCCTTCAAGTGCAAAGGTTGCAGCAATTCAATCTTTTCGCCAACCTACAAATGAGAGTGAAGTTCGCAGCTTCCTTGGGCTTGCGAACTACTTAAATAAGTTTATAGCAAATCTTGCGACTCTAGATGAGCCACTCAGAGCACTTACAAGGAAAGGTATGAAGTTTTCATGGGATTCACAATGCGAGGAATCATTTCAGGCCATAAAGCAAGCTATGACAGACGTAAAGGTTCTTGGATTTTACAATGCTAGCAATACGACAGCCGTAATCGCAGATGCAAGTCCAACGGGACTCGGAGCAATGCTTGTGCAAACCGATGATGAAGGTCAACAGAGGATTATTAGCTTCGCGTCAAAGTCTTTGACGGAAACCGAAAAACGATACTGCCAGACGGAAAAAGAAGCCCTTGCGTTAGTATGGGCCGTTGAAAGATTTCAGTTCTACCTCTTAGGAAGAAAGTTTCAACTTGTGACCGATTGCAAATCTCTGGTGTACTTATTTACCCCTAGGTCTCGCCCTTGTCCGCGAATTGAAAGGTGGGTTTTGAGGCTTCAGTGCTTCGATTATTCGGTTACTCATATACGAGGAGACGAAAACGCCGCCGATGCTCTTTCACGTCTCTCATGCCCTGCCGTAAAACCCTTTGACTCTGCTGAGGAGATCATGGTACAACATATCGCCGCCACAAATGCTGAGGTTGTTGCTATCTCTTGGAATGAACTGGTTGCCAGAACGCAAGACGATGAAAAACTGGAAGATATACTGAAGTGTTTAAAAGATGACAACTTGGACTTACTTCCTATCGCTTACCGTGTTATTTCCTCAGAACTGTGTGACGTTGGTGGAGTACTTCTTCGCGGGGATCGCATAGTGATTCCAACTGTCTTGCGTCAGAGAGTACTGGACATAGCTCATGATGGTCATCCGGGGATGACAATGATGAAGTCGTATCTCCGAACTGCTGTTTGGTGGCCTAAACTCGATGCTGATGTGGAGACGTTTATCAAGAACTGTCGTGGGTGTACACTAGTGGCTGCCCATGATGCCCCAGAACCAATGATGCGAAAGGAATTGCCTACCGGACCCTGGGAAGACATCGCAATTGATTTCCTAGGACCGTTACCCGAGGGACAACATCTGTTTGTGATCGTGGACAGCTACAGCCGATATTTAGAGGTGTGCGAAATGGGGAATACTGACTCTAGGGAAACCATCGAGCGTCTGCGAGAAATTTTCAGCCGTTACGGCGTGCCATCTCTCATTAAAGCAGACAATGGGCCACCATTCTCGAGTGAGGATTTCAAAAACTTCTGTAATGAGTATGGAATTCAGCTGGTGAACTCAATACCCTACTGGCCACAAATGAATGGCCAGGTAGAACGGCAGAATCGTTCAATCCATAAGAGGTTGCGGATCGCCCAAGAACTTGGGAAAGATTGGCGAAAAGTTCTGCGGGATTTTCTGTTGGTGTATCATGCAACCAATCACTCTACAACGGGACAGGCGCCATCTAAGCTGATGTTTGGACGCCGCATAAAAAGCCGACTTCCTAGAGTTCCAGCTTTCATTGATGATGAATCGGTGCGCGATAATGATAATCTTCAAAAGGAAAAGGGGAGGATGTATTCTAATGGAAAACGTAGGGCGGTATCTAGCGACATTCAAGAAGGTGATCGAGTGTTCTTAAAGCGGATGAAGAAGGATCACAAATTACAGGCCGACTTTGCTCCTGAGGAGTTTCAAGTTATAAAGAAGAACGGTTCAGACACAACTGTTCGTTCAACTATATCAGGAAAGGAATTCCGACGAAACGTTACCCATTTGAGGAAAGTTCCTGAGACCAGTGACAGGATTTCGAAGGAGAGAATCGAATCACCTGAAATGGATCATCAACAACCCAGGCAGGAAGGAACATTGAACTCTTCAACACCGGAGGCTGATAACTATACCGATCCGCTTGTACCGCAGGAAGAGAACTCTCGAGGTAAACGCAAGCGTCGTGAACCCATTAGGAACGAAGACTACGTGCCGTACTACATCGAAGAAACAAATGGTGGGGTTGTAGTATCTGGCAGCACGGTTAACACGGAGAATGAGTAAGACATTGTGGAGAGTTGAACAACACGCGCGATGGATGTAGAGGACGGTGGGAGAATGCAAGGACGGGGAGAGAAGGGGACGGGGTCGGGGAGATGTGTGGAGATGGTGGACACGAGAGGAAGTGAATAAATGAAGCGAAGTGATTGTCTGGTTAAATACAAGTTAAACTGTGTCATTAATTCAAGGAAATCTGAAATAGTACAACCGGTAAGAAAACATACTTTGCTGCCAGGATAATATTTTTCATAGTTCTGCTTTTTCCTATGCATTTCCAGACTTGGAAGCAGCATCCAAACATCCGGAAGTCATAGAAGAACCGGATGGTATGGAATTTGCGGAAAGCATGGGAGATGACCCGGAAGGCGTGAAAGAAAACATGGATCTGCAAGAGAAGGAAGATTTCGAAGGTGAACTCTTGGATGATGATTCCGAATATTGTTTGCTGTACACACAGGTGTCCGAGCCAGAATCTCCCCGGTCACCTTTGTCAACAATTTCGCAGAATTTTCTCAACAACGGTGAGTTTAGTTTTAAATCTAAATGTGACAACACATTCAAAATCTGTTTTCCCCACCGCTGTCACGTTTTTTTTATATATGGGCATTCCTAATTAGAGATGTACCGAATATTCGGCCGGCCGAATATTAGGGCCGAATATCTCGATTATTTTGATTTTGCCGAATATTCTGTCTGCCGAATAATGAAATCCGTTATTCGGCCGAATAGTGACCGAATAATAACATAATAAAATAAAATGTAATAAAACATTATGTTTCACACAATGGAAAATGCTAAAAAAATCAAATTTGTTGGATTCTATGGAGAATTTTTCTGTTCTACGGCATTAAGGCGACTACGGTCAGGGCTATCCACAGCTACGATATTTTTTGCGACACTTTAAACGACGGTTCAATGACGGTTATGTCATTTGAAGGAAGTACCACACTAAACAACGGACTAGCATGCAACGACCAGCGGAACAGTCGGAAAACGTTGCTTACGAAAAGTTTTCCGGACTAAAGCGGGAATCGAACCCACATTCCTTGGATCGATACGGCTATATGCTTAGTAACACTAACCGCACGGCCACGTAGCCCACACGATCGCGTTCTACCTTTATTATGCGAGTCAGTGGTCTGCGGTGGTATATTTGCTCCAATTTGTATAAAGCACTTCCAGAAGTCAGATGAGGAATCAAGTGAAGTATTATCCGAGTTTCTTAAAAAAAATGAAATGGATAAATAATACCATCAATTGTTAATTATTAATAAGATACAACTCCTTAACTTCAGAAAATCAAATCCTCAGAACTTAATTCCACCACTAGACTATCGCAAAAGTTTTTACAAGTGCGGACACGCTAATAAAAGTGCTCAATGGCATCAAATCGGATAGGTGTCGTGAAAATCAGAGAATAAGTGCTCTGAAGATACCAACATGATTCGATGCAATCCCGCACTTTTATTCACACTTTAGTAGGTACTTATAAGGCCGCCCTTCGCAGTCCAGTGGTTAAAGAAATACACAATACGGTTATTGCAATTTCTCCGATCGATTTGAGAAGCTCAATAAAATGTTTCCTATTGAAAAAAAAAACTTGCTTTTTTGTTGTAGATCAAAATCAAAAGTGTAGTTTTCGGAAAATTGGACGAATATATGGGTGTTATACGGCCAAATTTTGAGGTTTTATTTGGCCGAATATTGAGTTATTATTCGGCCGAATGTTCGGCCGAATATTCGTTTGGCCGAATAATAATATTTGAACTATTCGGTATTCGGCCGAAAGCCGAATAGTGCTATTCGGTACATCTCTATTCCTAATTTCAAATCAATTATTTTGAGTTACCACAGTGTGGATCAGGCCACACCCGGATAACAGGGAACAGGTTTCGGTAGGGCACAGAGGGGACATTTTTGAAATTTTATGTATTTATGCAGTTCGACAATTCAAAGTTCAAATTTTTAAGAAGAATTTTTTATAGAATTCTAGGGGAAATTGCTTAAAGAATATCTAAAATAAAAATCCCAGAGAAATTCTCGGAAATATTTATGGTAGAATTCTTAGAAACATTCCGGAAGGAATTCTTGGAAACATTGCTGACGAATTCCTTCGAAAATTCGTCGAAAACTCCTAGCATATTGCGGCAACATTCCTAAAAGAGGTAATTAAACAATTCCTAGTGAAGTTTCTGGAAGAATTCATTGGAAAAATGCTGAAAAAACTCAACGGAGCTCTTGGGTATGACCTAATGCATTAGAGCAGTTAAAATAAGTCACGGCTTCCTGTTGTGATTTGAATTTGAAATGCTGTTAATAATATTTATTTTGCAGTTCAATGATTTTACATGTTAATTATCTCATTCTTTCATTTAACAGATGCACCAGCCTCGTCATCAGCGGAACCGTCAAAATCTTCAGCAACTCTATCAACATTCGGTGAACCATCAGCTACTCCATCAACTTCGAAGAAACGTGCCTAATTTGCTCCACCTAAACGTGGAAAAAAGAACATTCAAGAACGATTGTTGGATTTGGCGGAGAAGGAGAATGAGAAATTTGAAACCTTCACGTCTGAAAGCTTGGCATATGATCAGCAAATAATTGAGCAGATGAGACAGAATAATCAACTACAGGTTATGCAGGATGCAGCATGCCTTTATGATCCGATTAACATTGTTAACATCTGCTTCGAGCCCACGCTCAATCTTTCGGAAGCCTGCTTTAAGATGACCGAAGACGTTTTCTACCACTCTCCGGCATCGTGAAAGGATGTAGTTGAATAAACGTTCAGGCTCATTTTGATTCAGAGCAAATGGAAATGGTTTCATAAGAGTAGGAGAGAGTTTGATCGCCGAATATCCAATAAGAAGAATAGGAACATTCACTCCATTAATCATTTAAGTCCCTTTACGTCGCTATGGTCTTCGCCGATTGTTCCGGTTCGATTCTCTCGTTGATTATTCGTTGGTAAATAGAAATATTAGTAGTAGAACGCTAATAGCGCTGTTCTCACAAAACTAAATTAGTTTATTATCATCTTTAACAGTATATTTTCATTGTTTGTTCGATGCCATGTTGTAGTGGATGATTTAAACATTTATTTGACACTTTGAGGACCGGTACTCAAGCTGTCAGCGCGTGGCAAACTAGATGTTGGTAACACAAACAGTAGCGACATTAGCATTCTTAGGTTATTGCTTCTACTGCGAGGTACCAATGGTACGCCATGTTCTCTAACATAAAAATTGTATTTTTTAGTAATATCAGCATCATTAACTAAAATATCTCATATATCATACGGTACCTTTAAATCGCCACTGAACAAGCTGAAAATTTCACAGAATGGTTACCCAAGCAACCAATAGTTCGGATTATACCTAAGCAGGGAACTCAATAGTCCACTTCTGGGGTAAATCTAGTTTTAGTGAAACTTTTTCGCTTAATAAAAGAACACTACGGAAATTAAATGAACTTGATTCTCTGAAGAGTAACTCTTGAACTCATCAACAACTTGAAAGTTCAGAACAAGTTTGAATTGAACTTCTTAAGGTAGAACTCAAACTTAAACGAACTTTATGTTTACTGTAAAGTTCGGATAATTACTTAAAAAGCGAGCTGATTAAGCCAAAATATGCCCTTTTATCCGAACTTTTGGTTGCTTGGCTTATGGTAAGGATTGTAAGGGAGATATGGGAGATTGGATTTTCAAACATTTGTAAATCGCCCTAATGTTCAATAATGTAAATGATTCAATCCAACTTCCGAAAAACCACCATGCTCTAAAAACGACTGGTAAACGCGTAAAACCGTTGCAACACTTCAACACACGATTCGTCGATCATTTCAAATAAAGTCCTTATCTAACCGGGTGATAACTCTTACTTTCGTTTGGAAAAAGTAGTCCGCTCGGTGGAAGTAACAAATCCCAGCCGAGGTCACTCTCGTCGTAATCATAACACCGCGGAATGCGGTAATATCTTTAAAACGGAACAAACCACGACACGGTACCATCTCATTAGCACCTCTTAGTTACACTCATGCTTCCCTATGATGTAATTTGATTTCGAGTGATGGAAGAAAAAATGTATCAACTTCAGCGTGTTTTATTTGGATACTATCGATCGGTACGATCAGCTGTAGGTCAGATACTTTCCAGTCAGTTCGAAATGATTTCCATTCTAGTGCTGTTGGTCGCCGTAGTTTGTTCGGTGTCTGCTCAAACCAAGTTCGTGACACTGGACAATGTCAAGTACAGTTACGGAATATGTAAGTTTTTTAGAAAAAAATGTGTGAAAAGTTTGTTAAGAGTTCATTATTATTTTATTTCAGTTGCCCCCGTTGGATTGACCGTTGGAAGTTACGTGTGGTACATCTCGGCCTTAGGGTTGATACTGGGTGCCCTGGTGCTTCTCTATTTCAGCAAAAGCTGGAACAGCAGTTCAGCATACTACAATGGGATTTTCGGTCGGCGATCAATGGAGTAAGTATGCAATTAATTTGGGATAATGATGTCTTGAACATTGGCTTGAATTTTACAGTTATCAGCGAGCTTTTGGGGAAAGCAGCTTATTCGATGATTTGGACTCACGGATGGACACCGAAAGCCAAGAACTGTTCTGGAAAGATCGAATACGTGATATAGCCAAACTGTTTCAGGAATATTATTAGACTAATTTATGTTATATTTTGTAATAAAAATCTATGAAAATTATGTGAGTGTCTAGTGATACTTATGTTATTTAGGCCACATGGGAAGATTTTTTGTAATTATTATTGAAGCGTATGAACTTTCGTTGCTGAAAAGATTATACGATATTTCCGTCGGCTGATTTTTGTCATTGAGATCCTACGAAAGAGCTTCCAGAGAATTTGTGGCAGGAATGGTTAATATGTAACTTGCATGGAAATCTCTATAGAATCCCAAAGTGTAACGATTGCAGTCGAAAAGTCTACCGGTATCACAATCGGCTCCATGATTCAGCCAATCGGGAGACTCCCCGACTCAACTGCCTCAGGACGCTCACCTAAGTCTACCGCGGACAGGGAATCTTCGCACTAGAAATTTGGGAAAACCCAAGCACTTCACTATTTAAAACTCCTTCTTTATTTTCCTCAACAGGCTGTATTCTGGTTACTTCTTCTACCTTCTACTTTACTACACTTTCTTCCCACTTTCTTATTAGCAATCTGACCTATTCACTTCGGGTCCCTTGTTCTTCCAGCTACCACCTGTCCACTCCTTCCTTGCGACCTCGGAATGGCTTGGGAAGCTTCGGCTGCAGCCTTCTGGGACGCTCCTACGCAGCCTAGGCTTCCGATGTGGTGACGGATCGGTCTTCGGCTAACAACGATACCTGGAAGTACCTAGAATAGGGCTCTAGGATGGCGTAGGGCAGTAATAGAAATTCGTCGGTTTCCATACTAAAAAACGGCGATGTCCTGAAGGAATGGAAAAGGGTTTAAACCACGGTTATTTGGTGTCCACTTTCCGCTAACTTCTTCCTCACACAACTCTTTGTCTGTTTTCCACTTAACTATTTGAGTTCTAGCTTTACTTTAACAACTAGCTGCTTCAAATAGATCCGGGCAAGTGAACAACCAGTAATTTATTTTCATCCGTAGAGGTTCTTGACCTAGGTCGTCGGTCATTACCCTTTTCCATTCGGGTTTTCAACGATGGAACTCCATGGAACACTATGCTACCAGACATCCGGTGGTGGGTTTTATGGAGCTCGGTGGGTGGTACCTTACATGGTCCCACTATACATAAATTTGCCCTAGTTGTATGCCTAGTGCTACTGGGGAAAAGCTAGACAACTACTACGAAATATTATAAATAATAGTTGAACGATATAGGGTAGAAGCTCCTGTTTTGGCCATACGCCAGTTATAGCCACAGGGGATTATACACCGTTTTACATAGCCAATCAGAATGAAACCTTTTGTGTTCAGTAGATCACATTCACATTATAGAGCTACATTCATTTACTCATCCAAATTGATTCAAAACATAAGAAAAACAATTATTTTTTCTTATAATTTAGACTCCCATACACCTAATTTGGCCAGGACACTCTTAATTTGGCCACTCTCATGAGAAATCAATGCGATTGGCCAATTTAGGAATCGAAGATAAATCTCTGGCCGAAACTGGTTCCGTTAGCCTATATTGACCAACGGGATTTTCAAAGCGAAAAAATGGTTATAGCTCAGTTTTGATATTTACACACATAATATGGATTGAAAGCTTGCATTTGACATATTTGCAGTATAAATACGGCTTCCCATTTATTTTTTATTGACATTATTTCTTAGGCTGGCTAAAACCGGTGATTTAACCCTACAAAAATAAATTATGATTTTATCAATAAATAAGAAAGACATAGCATACATAAGGTGTCTACTTTATAAAATAAACAGTCCATAGGAACTATTATTATTATTTGGGGGCCTTCCTTAGCCGAATGGTTAGATTCTGCGGCTACCAAGCAAAGCCATGCTGAAGGTGTCTGGGTTCGATTCCCGGTCGGTTCAGGATCTTTTCGTAATGGAAATTTCCTTGACTTCCCTGGGCATAGAGTATCATCGTACTTGCCACACGATATACGAATGCGAAAATGGCAACATAGGCAAAGAAAGCTCTCAGTTAATAACTGTGAAAAGTGCTCATAGGAACACTACGCAGAGTAGCCGGCTCTGTCCCGGTGAGGACGTTTCATTTTCATTTTCATTTTGCAGCGTTTGGTGGGGCAATGAGAGCGCAAGTCAGTCCAAAGCCGGGGGAAGGGATAGGTAATGGCCGTAATAGTCTATGCGGACCACTTGAACACCATCGGAAAGGATAAGAAGGGTTGGGGTAGGGTATAGGGAATGGAGAAGACTTGACACAGTAATGCGATTAATGCTGCAGAATGTAAATGTGCTGAAAGCAATTAAATTTGAGTTTTGAAGTTTGATTTGACTTATTCAAATTCCAGATAGATCGGCGATTGTACAAGTAAGAAAGAGTATGCTGATCGCTTTCTAAAAATTTTATAAACAACAAAATAATAACAATATGAGAGTGATGCTAAGGGCTGCTGATGGCACGATGCGACGCTTTAGGAGATTTTGATACTGATTGAACATTACTATAAAGAGCGTAATTCAATCGATGGTGATAACTTTACAAACTTTATCTGTTTTTGCACTGATTGACGATGCTGATTTATATAAAAATATTTGATATTATTAGTTCATTTGTTTGTGTGATCTATTAGTTAATAATGGAAAATTTTTACATACCCTTGATGATGATACTTCCCTGACCAGAAATATTCTATTTTGAGCATCCTTTTCGAAGCTATTCTATCCAGGTATCCATGTACTTGCCCTGAATCCTGAAATTATTCTTATTGTGCATGCTCATGCATTATATTAGTGATGCTCATAATCATGCAACAGATAAGAAGGAGAGAAAAAGAGAATATAGGAACAGTGATTAGCAGTGAGTTAATTATGTAGTTTTGTTAGAATTATAAACAATTAAACAGTAGTAATGAATAGCTTACAAAAACTTTGCAGCATAGCTGAGCCTTTCGGATCGTAAGACCGATGTATAAAAATAATTTGTTTCGAAATTGTCCGCGTGGTCTTATAGTGCCCCTATTAGATAAGAATCAGTCATAGACATACATACCGAATGCTCGCCATGACCCTATGACCAACATTTGTATATGTATAGCCTTAGCTGATGTGGCTTTTCTAATAGGTAGTTCTTTTACTCATTGATTCAAAACCTTGTCAAGTATAGAAAATTGATTTTATTTCATTTTTTACTACATTGAAGCTACATTGTACTTATTAAATATTAGGTATTATTTTATGTTTTTATCACTATTGATATTATCAAGGCCAGAATTCCCAGTGAGTTAAGAATTTTATAGTACTAGAACACCATAGAAGATCGCTAAACATGACCTAATCATGGAACGGCTTTTTGCTCTATTATTTTAAGTAGATGCTATTGATCTCCCTTTGCTCCTATCCGCAACCCGGTGCACGCGCCCTGTTGGTTTTCGAAAACCTCGTAGAAGATTACAAACCGTCAATGGCATTCCCAATTACTACCCCACATTGCACATTCAAGGGTCTGATTGTGCTCCTAACCCACCCTCAGCCTGTAATCTTCTCGCCAGTTTGAAATTATATTTTCCCGAAGTGAAAGTAATATTGATGAGTGATAGCGTAGTGCAGCCCAACTGCATAGTACAGTAGTTTAACCAGAATCTTTAGGTCAGAAGATAAAATCTAAATTTTGTAATAAAGATGTTGCCATTGCTTTGAAATTCACCCAACATCTAATCAAAACTACTAACAACAGCGATCAATTATCAAAATTCATCGCTCCCTGGAAAATATAATTCCAAGCCCAGGGGCTCTGTCCCGGTGAGGACGTTATGCCAAAAAGAAGAAGGTACGAGGCTTTGAATTGCGGATACTGACCTTAAATAGGCAAAACATATGTGTTCAACACCATTTTTTGTATGTTTGAGGACATACGGAGGATACTCGCTTATTAGATGTATGTAATTCCATTTTAGACTGATCATCTCTCATACTCGCTATCTCGGTAATCCTCTCTAAAGGCTGTTTCACAAGACTTTCAGATAAGTTTATTTCTACTATAGTTAATAATTACTCGACGAAAATACTGAATTACGTAGGTTCGGAAGTTTAATGCGATATGCTGTTCATTGGATAAAAGTGTATTTAGAAATTTAAAAGCAACACATTTTTTACTGTGATAAAATATATACTTCAAATGTTTATTGTTCACAAATTTAAATAAATAAATTACTATATATAATCTTATTCTAATGATTTACTCAGTCTTATTTCCATAGTTTGTGTGAGTTCATTCAACCCCAAAATGACAAGATTGCAGGAGTTCTGTAAGTCAAAACGATTATGTTTCCTACTATGTCATAGAATAGTTCATGCGCTCACCCATAATTTTCCACATAGCCATTAATTACAGTTGGTAACTCATCGTGCTCATTCGAGTTTTTGTAGTAATGTGCTGCGCCTTGAATTGCCGTCGTCCCAAAGGTAAACATCAAGAAGGCCAATGTTGCCGTCGTTTTGAGCACCATCATCAATGGTCCCTGCCATAAGCGAAACCCTGCAATGCAATCAATAAGTCAAATTTGAATTTCCTCTACACTTTATCTGATCACATATCTTACACATTTGCCCGTAGTACGCCTCCACTTCCGCCGTAGCTCGACCACTTTCTTCCTTTGCGCCGCCTACTGGAAATGTAGCACTCTTCGCGCTATCCTCGAAAGCACTGGCAACGCCTACTACATAGCACATCACCAGAACGCCCAGAACGATCTTCATTTCGATCCAAAGCCTACTACTACCATTGGTCCCGACCATTGTCGTCGATGCTCCAAATCACAAAGTTGAACTAAAAGCCAAAATTGGGCAAAATATTCGGTTTTATAACGCGACCAACTCCCGGGCCAATCGCATTCATTAGCTTCAATTAGCGTCCTGGGTCGAACCTTGCACCACTTCCGCCTATAAATACCGTCCATGTTTATTTCCTGTCGATTTAGTGCGGTATAGTTCGTTGACGTATAATAACCTAAAGACAAAACCAAAAGCATGGTCAGTAGAGGGGCAGTGATCGTGGTACTGTTGGTGGGAGTGGTGGCGTTGAGTGTGGCAGAGACGGCCAATACTGCAGTGGGATCACCACGGATAGAGCAAACGACGGATCGCGAGCAAAGTCGCCAACAAGTTGTCCAAGGAACCAGATGTGAGTGTTCCATGGAAATCTCTGTTTATTGGGCAACCAATATCTAATTTTCGATTCGATTTCCACAGGGTGGCCATACGGATGGGGCTGGGGTTGGGGTTGGGGCATAGCAGTGTTTGTATTGGCGATCGTCAAGGGATCCATTCTGTTAGGTTTGTTCGTGATCTGGGCCTTCTTCAGAGGCTTTGGTAGGAAATCAGGAGGCTGCGCACCGATTATCATCCGTGAATCGTCACCACCAATTAGCTTCGAACATCACCACCCATGGGATCGTAACGCAGTCGAATATGGCAGATCGAAACGCTCTCCAGACTATCTCGACTCGGAACTGTACTGGACCGACTTGGTGACGGACATTGGATTCAGTTTTCTGGGAGTTCACACAAATGATTGCCGCAAACGGTTCGTTTGTGAGGTTGATATACGAGAGAGGCGTGATCCGTGGTTGAAGTTCGGAACATCGGTCTTTGGAATGGATATCTTCAGACGATACCGATCAGAAGATGATAAAAATGCCACCACGTTTGAGGAATGTGCAAAAATGTACGAAAAATGCACGCTCGATGGGCCTTCGATATCTTTCAACGTTCTGACTAAGCCAATCAACTTGCTACAAGATCTGCACGGTAATGTTGAGAACCAGGATAATCAACCTTCCAACAATGAAGTGACCACCCAAGAGGCAGATGAATATCTGGACGAAATAACAGAAGAAGCTACAACTACCACAACAGGGCCTCCGAAAAAGAAGAGCTACAATAAACGAAAACGGTTTTTTAAAGTTGCCTAATCAGTCATTTCTCGCTAAGGAGAACTTAGGGCAGCTAAGACTGATTTGAACAGCATTGTTTGTAAATAGAGTGTAATTGTGTAAACCAGTGTGTACGTTCCGGTAGTTTTTGCCGTAAACTACTGGAGTGTTCTTCAGTGTTCATGTTTATTTATTTGCAAAAACGTGTATCGTTCTCCGAAGGAATGATATTGCTTCTGAATACCTTGTGAATATTAAATATGTACAAAATATGCAGATGATCTAGTTGTATATAATAATGGATTAATACATGTTCTTATTTATTGAATTTTTAATAAACTCGCTACGACCTTGATGTAATTTGGTTATTTGTCTTGTAGATAGGTAATATAGATTTGCAATTTGCTTTCAAAAAGTCAAACCCGAAAATCCCTCTGTTTTACATCTTAACCTTTGAAAGGGCTTTTGACGACCCATTTAGATATTCAAATTCCAGAATTTTGAATGGAATAATGATGAATTTGTGGATATTTTTAGTTCTGTGTTAAACTGAAATGTTGAGTGATTCATAGTAGAGCTCCCATAAATAAGTTACATATAAATACGATATTTTCAACAGCTTGCAAAAAACAGTGTCTTACTCGTTTTTGGTTCTAATGGGCATGAATGAAAGGTTCACATATCTAGTTTTAGGATTTGGTCACTGTGGCCAACGGGAATATACTAAATCAATTTTTGTGCAAGAACGGGATATTTAACGATTCAATATGCACAATTTAAATGCATGTAACTTTTTCGTTAAAAAAATATATACATTACTATTTTAGACCTTTGTGACCACCAAGTTTCACTAGATATGATTACCTAAAAACCACATATTATGAGTCAATTAAGGTTTTATATCAAACTTAAGCATTCCACAGCTTACAATAAATAAATTAAGGATTCCTAAAAAAAATGAAACTATTCCTGAAAGGTGGAATTCCTAGAATTAAAAAAAAAACGCTGATGGAATTCCTTTTACATACTGGTGGGATCCACATGAATTTCACAAGGAACTACTGTGCTAACATTCAGCGGAATTCCCAAATAAACTACTGGAATGATCACTGTAAACTTCTCTTGATAACTGAAACATTCCAAGAAGAATCCCTGCAATAATATATGGAGTCTTATCTTGTTTGTGAAGAAACAACTTTTTTTCTTCAAAATATTTTTTTAGACCTTGGTGTTTACATCTTAATCACTTTGATAATGCGGGTATCTTTTAAGGTACGAAACCCACAACATACTAAACAAAATAATCAAATTTATGTTAATCAGTTAAACAAAACGAATGCAAAAGCAAAGAGTATTAGTATGATACGTCATGTCAAAGATTTTTTGGCAATCTATCAACTGCAATCGATAGTTAGGATACCAGTACTTGTTTTAAAAATATAAATTATAATTTTTTGAAACAGCATGCATAAATATTCAAGTTTTTTTTTCGAAAAAACTATCAAAGTTACCCCGTTTTACGGTACGAGTAACCGTAGGGAAGATCACTAACCCCGGTGGGCCCTTTGTCGTATGCTGACAGGGAAGAGGGGCTTTTTTCTTCTGAGGATGTAGTTTATCAGTGCGTCTGTTCTCTATATTAGGGGCGGCTCAAAACAGCGTATGTTCTCCATGTTAGGAGCAGTTGAACAACGTCCTAGTGTCAGGCCTTACAAGCCAGCCGTAAAAATCATCTGTACAGAAAGCATATAATGTAAATTCACACCGGAACAATCGGCATAGACCCAGGCATCGAAAACGGACTAACGATTGGAAACTCGGATCATGGAACTGTAAGTCTCTCAATTTCTTGGGAAGTGTCCGCATTCTTTCCGAACTATTGAGGTTCCGCAAGTTCGACATCGCATCGTAGCGCTGCAGGAGGTCTGCTGGAAAGGGTCGACGATACATACGTAAACCATCTACCCGAGCTGCGGCAACAGACATGAGCTGGGCACAGCTTTAATCGTGATGGGGCGAAATGCAGAGGCATGTTATTGGGTGGTAGCCAATCGACAACAGAATGTGCAAGTTGAGGATCAAAGGCCGTTTCTTCAATATCAACATAATCAACGTGCACAGCCCTTACCTAGAAAGTGACGATGACGATAAGGACGCTTTATGCGCGCAGCTGGAACGTGAATACGACAGCTGCTTAAGCCATGATGTCAAAATCGTTATCGGAGATTTCAACGCTCAGGTTAGCCAGGAAGAGAAACTCAGACCGATTATAGGAAAGGTCAGCACTCACCAGCTTACGAACGAAAACGGCCTTAGACTGATTGATTTCGCCGCCTCCAAGAACATGGCCATACATTGTATTGTACTTCCAGCACAGTCTCCCGTATCGGTACACCTGAAGATCGCCCAAATAGACTGAAACGCTAGAATCTAACGCGGCGCAAACATCGATTCGGACCACTACCTTGTGACGGTTGAAGTGCGCCAAAGACGTTCCGTTGTGAACAACATTCGGTACAGACGCCCGCCATGGTACAATCTGGAACGACTCAAGCTACCCGAAGTCACAACTGATTACGCGCAAAGCCGTTGCCAGAAGAGAGAGAGCTCACCGAAGTCCCTCTTGAGGACTGCTGGAGTAGTGTCAAAGCAGCCATTAACAACGCAGCGGAAGGTGCCATAGGGTTCGTGGAAGCAAATCGACGGAACGATTGGTTCGACGAGGAATCGAAGACAGCCATCTATTCCGGGCTAAAAAGCGCCGCCTTGAAGAGTTGGGATGCGAAGAGATGGAGCAGCTGCATCGTTCTCAAGAAACACATAAGTTCTACTAGAAACTCAATGCATCCCACAAAGGCCTTGTGCCGCGAGCCGAAATGTGCCGGGATAAGAATGGAGATATCTTGACGGACGAACGTGAGGTTATTGAAAGGTGTAAGCAGCACTACGATGAACACCTGAATGGCCCTGAGGAGGAAGACCAAGGCAGCAGGAAACAACATAAAACAAAAAAAGTTTGACTAAGAAAACTAATTTTTCGGGTCCAACCTAAGTTAAACTTTTCAGAATCAATTTACTTCGCTCAAATGAAGAGTTAGATCAAAAGTGTCTTCAACAAAGTTGATCATCATAACATTTTCTAAAAGTTCGAAGAAGCGGACACCAATAAATTTCCTCAAACAAAAAAGTTTGAGTCAAAATTTAAACATACATAAGGGCGACCCTATTCAACTTTTCTTAGAAGATACAAAAATCAAATCGCCGCTTCTCAACCTTCTCAACTATCGAAAAAAATGTGTGAAAACAATTGATTAGAAAGTTACAACAGATAGGTTAAATTTTGACAAAAAGAAGGCATCAAGACAAAAAGTTATCTAGTTATCTATCTATATAAATTTCGCCAAACTGCCTAATCAGTTACATTTTTGTGGAGTTCGAGACATTGTTACATTCATTCAAATATGTTTTACTGTTTGAACTTAAATTAGCTATGACAGCTTTTATTGCTTTCCACTAGTCAAAGAAATCAGGTATTATCAAATATAGTTATGGAGAAAATTCAAAGTAATTTTGAGAGATCTCACTGGATGAATTGTTTAAAGAATCCCTAAAATAATCCTTCGAGCGATTTCCGTTGAGATTTATCGAACAATTTATTGTCAACACCTATACAAAGTTTCAGACGTAGTTCATTATAGAACAGATGTTCATATAACAGGGTTGCCACTTAATTTGCACTTGGAAGTTCCCACTTTTTTCTCGGTATACTTTCCAGATTTTTCATTTTACTCATTGAAGGTATTTCAACTCAACTTCTAATCTTTCTTTTTCTTTTTCTTCATGAAAATGAAGAGTACCGTAAAGCAAATAAGTTCAATGTGCAAAATGAAAAAAGCCCCATATGTAAAAGCATGTAATTTGTTAAAGATAAGAATGACATAAAAGAGACCCTTATAAATTTGATTTTTGGTTGTTCAGTTGTGTTAGCTATAACTCCAGCGTGAAAAATTTTAAGAATGATAAATAAGAATTTGAGATTTTTCCAAAGCTGGTTGCATTGAAACACGTGTATCACTTTTCATAATTACTTGAAAAAAAAGCAATCAGTAATAATCTTATGGCTGATGGTTTACTGAAATCCATTCACAGTATCTTAATTTTACAAAACCTAACCCTTCAAATACTTAATAGCTCGATATAGGAACCTTCATGAGTCCAAGATTGAAAAATTAAAGTTCAAAAAGTTTCCCTACCTGCCTCTTCTGGCTCGTCAATTAATCAGACAGTCGAGGTGAATCATCCCAAGGCTGAAAGCCTCGTGACTATTCTGAATAATTTCAATAATGGCATTCTTTCATTCATTTCTTCAAAACTAAAAACTTTGAAAACGTATGTATTAGTTTTCACTATAATTATCACAGCTCAAATGGTTAAGTAAACAAAAAAATAAAGTTCTGTAGAATGTTTTCACTTAAATTTGTGACGAAAGCTCTCTATTTTCTCATCAACATTGATGCCAACCGATCTACCATTGGAGGAATCCAAATCCCTGTAGTGACTGTAATCGAGAAGAGTTGATCATAAAAACATGACTCTCATTAAAACAATTGAAAAACTTACTAATAGTTTCCATACTCGGGCTCCGAATCGTACGCCCAGTGTCGGTAGACGAAAAGCGCGAGCAATCCAGCCAAGATGTAACCAAGCTTAATAAACCCCCACACATAGGCGGATGAGGACCACCAGAGAGGAACTGTGCGAAAATTAATATTATTATTTGAAACAACAAAAAATTTAACTTTCGATTGTTTACTTACAAACTCCGTCTCCAGGAACTATAACCGTTGTTGCAGGTGTTTGTGCGAAGCTCTTGCTTGTACAGGCTGACAATATCCAGGTGAACAAAACGAAATCGAACGTCTTCATTATGATGTTGATCTTTCAACAACTGCTCCTGATGAACTGTTCGAACGTTATCGAAGATTATCCATTTCCACCTTCTTTTAGCCCGACTCATACAACCGATTATTGCATCAATTAACACCTTCAACTAATTTTTTCTTCCCCAAGCTTTGATGCTGCGATAGATTCAATTCAGTTCATTTCCAATCCGACATCCAAGTAACCGAACGACTTTGATAAGATGAGAAGCACTTGGGTCGCTGTGCTGACCATTCTACTCATAGTAGGCTCTGAATACACAGTTTTGGCGGCGATAGAAGACCATGCGACCCCATCGAACGGAACGGAAGCCAGAGCAGTTGGTGAAGCACGTGGCGATTGGTTCAATCAAATTGGTGAGTTTATTTCTCCTTATCAGAATACTGAGAACATACTACTGGTGATCGATTTTTCCTTTGGAATAGGATTCCCGCAGCAGTTTTTCGGAGCACAACTGGCGTGGTTCAACGTGGGGTTTTATTTCATGTTGGCGTTTCTGAAAGTGTTTCTTCTGATGGGAATTTGGCCGGTTTTCAACGAAAAGTATGAAGAGGAACCGACGGTCTACAACGGAATCTCCGGATATGGCCACAATCATGTTTATTACAGGTGACATGCGAGTTTTATTTAGCGAGCACTACTTTCATAACACCATGCAAATAATCCTTAGTTCAATGGAAATCTCTATAAATATTAAAGTAGTGTTCAATAAAATATTGTTTCGTTTCAGTATTCCATCATGGCCGACTTATGGTTGATCTCTGAACAATAGTTTTGTTCATTCTGTGATATAAGCTAATTTGTTATTTATAATCAATAAAGTAATGTATTTTATAAATAAAGGCAAATTATTCATGTTTTTCTTGTATGACATCAACCTTGTAACAATATCGGTGTTATTAGACTTTCAAAACCCAATTTTTAATAGTAAGCAAGTTATAAGACCATGACAATTCTTGTTATGTTACTTGAACTATGTACCTCGTGCAAAAGGATTCTGCTGCCTTAAACCTTCGTGCATGTATCCTCAACATCATTCAAATGTTCATCGTAGCGCTGCTTCCGCCTTTCGATCACCTCGTGTCCGTTCGACAAAATGCTCCCATCTTTATTCCTGTACATTTTGACTCGTGACACGAAGCCTCCGCGGGATGCGTTGAGTTTTTGATAGAACTTCCGCGTTACTTGTGTACGGTACAGCAGCTCCATTTCTTCAAATTCCGCCTTCTACAGGCGGCTCATTTCCTCCTGGAACAGGAGAAAGTGGACAAATGCTGCTTCCTCATCAGTCTATAATGTTTGAACGGTCATAGTCATTTTATACTCTTTACGAACTAATCAATCCGTCGACTTTATACAACGTATTCAATCATGTTCTCGCTTACGACATTGATGGCATGCTCCAGCGGGTCTCGAGAGGAACTTTTGTAAGCGAATCCTCTTCCGGCAACGTTGGTTCAAGATGATGGATGCATACTGTGACGACATCCGATTACTTCTGTTGCTCAAGGTATTACCGTAGCAGGCGTCGGTACCGTACTTTGTTAGCAACGGAGAGTTTTGGTCGTAGTTTCACCATTATGAGGTAGTGGTCAGATTTAATGTTAGCACCAAGATAGGTCTTGGCGTCGATAATGTCGGAGAAGTGCTGCTCATCGATCAAAACGTCGAACTAGCTGTGAATTTATTCAGTTCGTTTGTTTTTATTCCTTCAATTTTGTGTGTAAGATTTCTTAATGATTTTAAGCAGGATGTTCTTTAAGGATACCTCAGAAAGTCCTCGAGAAAATTATTCTGGCATTCTTCTAGAGTTGTCATGGGTTATTGAAGAAGTTCTAGAAAAATAAAACATAATATATAAAATATAAAATAAAAATAACAGATCAACTTCTGCAGAAGCGAACTTGTACCAAAATCCCTGAAAAATCTTTAGGACCCTTCCCAAGTAACCACTAGCCCGCAAATTCGCCTTTTCGGGCTTATAGGGATATTGTACAGCTAATATAGGGCATTTTTTTTTTTTTTTATAGTAGGGTACAAAAAAGCTTCAAAAGCCAGGCCTGTTGTGTGTTGGCACGGTGTGGGACTCACGTTAGGCGTGCTTAACCACTAAAAAACTTTCCCTACTGCTCCTGTGCCTCGATCCCCCCCGGAACTACATCAGGCAACTTCATCGGGGGAAGCTAATATAGGGCATGTCAGCCCTGAACAGCACTATATTGGCACGCAGGGCGAAATAAACTGCTATTAGATTACTTGGGTTATGTCTTAGATTATGCTCTATACAAGTTGCTGTAATAATCATTGCAAAAATCATCAAATGATACACTGAAGTTAGCTTCAAAAATTACTAGAAAAATCAGCGTTGAAACTTCATAAGCTTTTTTTATATTTTTGATGAGGGATTGTAAAAAATGTATGAATAAAAGGAAAAATCGCAGGATTTCCTGGAGGAGTTATATTCACCCCTTTACTAGCAGCATAATTTTTTACAGTGAAAAAAATATTCATATCGCGATAACTTTTTTATTGTTTAATATTTTTGCACCATTTTTTCTCAAGATCTAAAAAAACTCTTGTACTTTTTGAATCAATATCAATGATTAAAATTGGTCGTCTGGATCCGGAGACATTCCGAAATTCCTTGGGGGACCGAAGCATAGCCATATCCCATATATCGAGACAGTTTTTAATAAAAATGTTTTCTAAGAACAACTTTTGGTCGATTTTTATTTTTTTTTTGTCAAAATAAATTAGTTCTGTTGATACAATGAATCTAGAAATCATTCTAAACCATAATGATTATAATGATCAATTCTCTAGAAGTATCCATTTTCAATTTATATCAGGTTTAATGCTATTTTTTTATTAAACAGTAAAATAGGACTTTTTCATTAGTTATTCGCAATTCTCCATCAAGAAATATAAGTAAGTGGAGATAAATATGGCCTATACTCTCGAAAACGTAATGTTCTTGATGGAGGATCACGAATAACAAATGAAAATTAGCCTTTTTTTTATTTAAATGATGTTTTTTGCATTAAACTTGATAATTCAAAATTGGCTGCTTTTAGAGAAGTGATCATGGTAATCATTATGGTATAGAATGATTTCAAGATTCTTATTGTATCATCAGAAACATTGTGGGCTTCGTAGCCGTTCGGTTAGTGTCAAAAATAACGTATTTATTTTGACAAAAAATCAAAATTTAAAAAATCGTCCAAAAGTTGTTTTTAGAAAAACTTTTTTTATTAAAAATGTCTCCTTTGTCCCAAACATCGGTTTCCTATAAAGATTGTATGGTGAAAATTTAAAATACAATAAAATGAGATTTTCAAAATAAAATTTAAAATTTATTTTTGAATTTTTCATAAAAAAAATTAAATATTTTTTGTGTATACTTTTTTTGTAGTCCAAATGGTTCGCTACAACTTCTTCATAGAACATTTTTCTCTAAAAAAAACAACAATTACGGAATTAGATTTTTTTCAAATAAATTGCATGCAACAACTTATAGGCCATTTTCAAAAGTTATTCTTGATCGAAGTTTCTATGGAAAACACTTATTCTACCATACCGAAAACATGTGCAAAATTTACTGCATATTGAAGATGGTCGGGTTCTGTGACTGACCGATTTGACATGGAATTCATCTTGTAGTACCACTCTGGTCGTAGAAGGATATTGAAAACTTAAAAAAACACCATTTTGTAATATAATAAAGCTTCGAGCTGTTTAGTAGAATACCTATAAGTAGATGAAAAACCGAATTTAGTACTATACCTTTTAATTCCACTAGAGTTTGTATCCTTTGACAGATACGCGTATTTCGACCTCAACTGTAAGACCGTCTTCAGCGTCGGGTACTGACTCGACTAAATTCGGTTTTTCATCTACCATTTTTAATTTTCAGATTTCTTGAGCGCAACTCAACCAATTTGTATGAGTTTTGTCAGAGAAACTGCTCATTACATGACATAGCATAGCCCATATTTTATTTATTTTGTTAAATTGACTAAAAACAAAATGGCGGCCGTATAAATTTTATATGGGAAATCTTGGTCCCCCAAGGAACATCGGGATATTTTTAGAACAAGATGACCAATGATCAATATCGACACAGTTTCTGAAAATATAAGAGTTTTTTGAGAATTTGTGAAAGAATGGTTAAAACAATATTGAGAAACAAAAATGTTATAGCGATTTGATTATGTGGTAAAAAAAATTGAAGCTGCTGGTAAAGAGACCGAATCCAAAGATGACTGTCAGAATGACCGACGTGTGCATCTTCTCTCGTTTTTAGTGACCATCAATCTGAAGCGCGTCCACGTTCGAAACCATGGGTAGGACAAACGTTGGCAAAAATTTCGTGCACAGTGAAGCCAAGAAAAGAGTTAACTCTTTGAAATCCTGGGAAATTGAAAGTTACTATATTTGAGAGGCTCAAACGC
Source organism: Aedes aegypti (assembly GCF_002204515.2). Classification (NCBI taxonomy): domain Eukaryota; kingdom Metazoa; phylum Arthropoda; class Insecta; order Diptera; family Culicidae; genus Aedes; species Aedes aegypti. Next base: position 26,056,413 of record NC_035108.1, on the reverse strand, counting down.
AAAGGGGTGTAAGTGGCATTTTGATCAGAAAATTCTACTGTTTACAAGCGTTTTAAATATAGCAGGTAATTTTTACGCTCAATAGGAAGAATAACATAATTCTAAGAAGACTGGCTTGTTCTTTGACTCTCATAAAATTCGCATATAATGGAAAATTACTGAAAAAACTTCAAACTAGATTTTTTCAAAACTAGGTTTTTGTCACTTACACCCCTTTGCTGTCGTTGCCACAAGACTTTCGTCTTCACAGGACTGGTAGCAACAAAGTGCTTTAAAAATAGGAAATTAGAGACCTAAAATCATAAAAGGCCGAAAAGAGACCAAACAGGAGCCAATAAAACAAAACAAACCTAATAGGAGCCAAAAGATAAATGTTTGATTCTTCATAGGATCAGAGCAAACATTTCTTAAAGATCTAAGACTTTTTTTTTACATTAACCATATTAGTCATTCGCGTCTTCGTGACATTACGATAAGTATCGTACTGTATATCAGGCCAGCCCTAACTTTTTGGCTCTTTTTCAACATAAATGATTGGTAGGTTTGCAAGAATAGACCGATTTGAACAAAAATTGTCTCAAATGAAAGCTTGGCAGAATATTTGTCTAGTCCATGCTGAAAATATTAAATTTATATCAAACTCTTCGCTAGCGATGCAGACAAAGGTAAAAATCAGTCCGGCCCGCGGATCGGATCATTTTTTGGACTTACTTGCGTCGGTAGCAAAGAGGTTGGTATTAATTTGAAATTTTCAGCATGTAGGGTAAGTGTACCAGTTATGGACATAATGGTTCCCTATTTCGCCATACGTGATAATTCGATTATTTTCAAATTTTCAATAATTCTGTGTGTCTAAGTAGTTTAATATGACATATATCTTGATGTTAAAACAATCAAAAATATTCAAAATGTGAAAGTCTTCGAGAAAACCCTTTTGGCAAATAGGGAACCACTATAGCCATAACTTTCCCTATTAGACAGATATACTACCAAGCTTTCATTTGAAACTGATTTAGTTCATATCGGTCTATTCTTGCAAACGCATCAACCATTTATGTCAAAAAAGAGACAAAATGGTTGGGCAGGCCTGCTGTATGTGTTTTTCATGATTTTCTCTCAGTCATGTTCACAAAAAGAACCGCAAAAATGGTATTTCTCCAAAAATTATTTCAGAAATCATCTGAATTTCTCCTGGAAACTAACTAATTCCTGAAAGTCCCAACTCCTTCAAGATTTTATCCAGTGATTTATCCATCGATTTCCCTGGCACACCCTCCAAGATTTCCGGTTTGAACGTCTTCGAAAATTTAAACATTGACTTCTTAAGAAATTTCCATGGATTTCCTATAAAATTGTCTTCCGGGATTAATATAAGATTTCAACTAGGGATTTTTCTTCAGCCATTGCTTCAGAGATTCTTTCTTCAGGAATTATTCCACAAATGTCTCCACGGAAATGTCGGGGATTTTTTTTTCTGAAAAATAAATCCCTGAGATATGTCTAAAGAAAATCCTAAAGTAACTTCTGATAAAAGTTGTTCAAGTTTCAAAGTCACCGTTAATAAACAATGATATCTGAAATAACTCCTGGACTTTTGAAGAAGTTTAAGAAGATTTCCTAGGTAATTATCCAAGATTATAAAAAAAATCAATCGAATTTCGGGCTAGTATTCCGCAAGATTTTGAAAAGAAATTTATCAAAAAATAGTGGACAGAAATTTGTGCACAAAAATTTGTGCAGAACGATCGGAGGAATTATTGGAAAAATTGCTGTAGACTAGTGTGAAAACTTAAGGAGGAATTCCCAGAAAAAAGCAGATTTGTTCCAAGAAACGTTTATTTTTTTTAGATTTCTGGGAGGAAAAATGGATGAATTCTTGAAAGAATCCACATCAACAGGCAGAGGAATTCTTGCAGGGTTCCTTGAAAAAATCCTTAAGCTTTTTTTTTTTATTCAAAAACTGCGGAATAAATGTTTGTAATTTTTCTTGGAAAAAAATCTGTAGAAATCTTTGGATGATCTTCTAGAGTAACAACTAAATAATTCGGTTGGGGGATTAGTAAAAAAAAAACTAGTAATTCTAGAAGTTGTGGAAACAAAAATCAAAGTAATAGCTGAGCAAAAAATTACTGAAGATAGGAGCTTCAGAGTTCTCAAAGATATCCTGAAGCAAATATTGGAAAATTTTGGAAGCTTTTCCTCTGGGAATCTGATACGAAATTCATGAAGAGCCTGTTGATACCGTTATAGTCCTTCAGAGGTTTCTTTGGAGTTTGTATAATTTTGCATCAGGATTCAATGCAAGCAGAATAGAGAAAAAGAAGCTTTAAAGACAATTTTGGTTCAAATATATACTTCAGAGACCTTTTATTAAGAAGGGACTTTTCAGAGATTTGCATTAAAATACTATCAGTCTTGTCTTCGCCTTTAGCCGGGGTACACATTAAAATTTTGTGTATTTTTTCGTAGATCGGAAATCAAAATGATTTTGATTATTTTGGACTTAAGCCTTGACTCATAACACGCTTATAGAAAAAGTTTTTTATGTTTTTGAAACTCTTGTAGTTTTGAAAATTGTTTGAGAAATGGTATTCTCATATAACCTACAAATGCCTGGGGTTCATTCAACGTGTAATATAAAAGTACCTTTTATATTTTTTCTACGATCAACCTACCACAAAAGAAGGACTTGATGGTATTAAAAACAAATCAAACCTGTTTTTCCGTTAATTACACGGAAATATAAAAACTCCAGAAATAAATTCAAAATTGAGGTACCTTAAAAACTTGAATTTTCATTATTGCTAAAAATCAGTAACTAGAAGAGGCTTCAACAAAAAATCAAAAAGGATAGGGATGTTCAAAAATAAAAATTTTAAAAATCAAAAACCAAAATTCATAGTTTTGCTAATAAAAATTAATCATTGCCCAAAACGTGTTTATAACGATTTTAGATAACTAAAAATGATATTTAGATCGAAAATAAAAATTTGGGTATTAGAGGGTTAAAAAACACTTGACAAAGCAAATCAAACAAATGGATGAACAGCTAAAATTCTGTGAATTTCTGTGATTATTTTTTCTTTGTACCGAAGTAATTCATTAGATTTCTACGGAAATTCTGAATCAGCCAAGAACTTATAGAGAATGTGCTGTTGGAGTTCTACAGAAATTGCTCTAAAAATCGTCAAGAAATTCAGTAACTGTAACTGTAAGATCAGTAGCTTCAAAAAAAATTCTTCCGAAATAAATCAAGAGTGCCAATAGTAGGATCCAGGTCTACTGAATAGTTGATAAATAATCAATTGAAAAAAATAGCTTGAAAAATAAAATTAAATTTAATTTTCAAGCTATCTGCCGTCTTGTTCTTTTTTTTTTTGAATCGTGGGTAGGACAATTCTTTGACTGTTTAACCCAAGTATATTTGTGCGTAGTACATGTCCTTCCCGCGCCACTGATTTCAACTGGAAAAATTATAATTCAATAAACCTTCTTTCGCAGACATGTTTATCGGTTATTCTCAAACTTTCACTGTAACTTCTGGGGGTCCAAATGAACAAATTTGTAATATAATGTTTCATACATATAAATGGGCCTTCCTTAGTCGAGTGGTTAGAGTCTGCGGCTACAAAGCAAAGTCATGCTGAAGGTGTCTGGGTTCGATTCCCGGTCGGTCCAGGATCTTTTCGTAATGGAAATTTCCTTGACTTCCCTGGGCATAGAGTATCATCGTACCTGCCACACAATATACGAATGCGAAAATGGCAACTATGGCAAAGAAAGCTCTCAGTTGATAACTGTGGAAGTGCTCATAAGACCACTAAGCTGAGAAGCAGGCTCTGTCCCAGTGGGGATGTAATGCCAAGAAGAAGAAGAAAATATTATTTTTGGTCCACACAGCTCATTCGATTCTAGGTCGATTTCTATGTGCCCTCTCAAAATTGAGCTCTTTTGGATGAAAATTGACACTACACAAGCTTTTCAAACTTTGTATGGGTATTACTGTGAGAGAAGCAAGTAATTCAGCAAGAGTTATGCAAATCGCCTGTAGCTTTTTCCCATATGCCCTTGAAACTATACTGATACTGTTAGATACGTTTATCGAATACCGTTATCAAATCAGACGAGAAGAAATACAATTTTTGTTACCATAACTCAGTAACATATCTGCAAACAAAAATATTGGAAATACGGATCATGTAATCACATTTAAACAACGTCGTAACCGCATTCGAATATTGCTCATAATTTACTCAAACGCCTGAAGATTTCGCAGCATCAGCTTCACAATTGTGACGATCATCACGCTTCCTTCCGCCCCAATTCCGAGTGTTATCTGTCGGTAATCCATCATGATGCAAGTCAACAACCTCTAATTGGCAACGCTAATATCCCGTCCGATGCATCTTGGGCCATTCGAATGCCGTTCATCATTACAAAAAGAAATGATGCCATACCCATAAATCAGTGGACTAAAAGTTATGCAAAGAAAACGAAAGTGTTACCCTGAACGCTGCTGCCACGAAAGAACGGAAGTGCTAATTGCTGAACGGTACACCGCCAACGGCCGCGCGTAGGTCGTCTTCGTTGTCTCGGATATCCGATGGTCGGCACAACTGGAGTTGCCCAATAGTTTTCGGACATAAATAACATCACGACGTAAACATATGACGACAACGTGCCGGACTGGGGTGATAAAGTCCGTTTCCGCTCCGCTGAGATTAGGTAATACCTGACTACGAAATCGGGACAGTTTACCCGGTGTGGAAAACCACAGTTCGTGGATGTTACGATTACGAGTGTAAAGATGATTGTTTATTTGCATCAATGATTAGCACATTTCAGGAAGAGGAAGGAAATGGGATTATAGTTCAACGCGCTACTACCGGCGAACCATTCATACATTCAGTTCAACGTTATCCTGCCCGAGATGACCACCTACGGAAAGTTGTTTGCAGTATTAACTACCATTGTTCTGATTTCCGCGAGGATCGGATGTGCCTCCAATCTAACAGTAAATACTACTCAACTTGAAAAGTTCGAAGGAAGATTGCAGACCGCCAACTCCTACTGGTACAACGATGTATACTACTGTGAGTAAAACTAATGGCACGTGCTAGGGTCTCAATTGCTCAATCCCAATTCTGAAATTCTAGGGTGGCCATGGTTCTCCGATCTGGCCACGGTGATCATGATCAAACTCAAAATCGCCATCGGATTGGCAGCTATCTACGCGTTCGGTGACGGTTACTATTGGTCCAAGGGGAAAGAAACTGTCGCGCAAAAGATACCACATTTCATCGAAGAGAAATACAACTGGGGCTGCAGCGATCCAAAGCCATGGTACAAATTTTGGGGCCGTCGTAAACGGGACCTAAGCGGAACTGATGAACACATAGAACACGATCAGAGCTACGCTGAGTTTGTGTTTGATTTGCTGGACGTGGAGAATGTAGACTGTCGGCGGTTGGCCGTTTGCGAGATGGAATTTGACGCAGCGTCTGGAGTAACGTTGAACAGTGAGTTGAAGTTCAAACACGACCTGTTCAGGAAATATCGAGGAACCGTTCCGAAGCGGAAGAGCGATTGTCGCAGGATTTATAAGAATTGCGCGACGCAGTTCTATGCAGAGGAAAGTGATGCAGTAGCAGACGACATACCGAAAGATCCTAAACGATAATAAGGATTTGTCGTTATGAATTGACTTAACGTTGTAAATATTTATAATAAATAAATTTATGTGTCTAATTTTAACATCCATTATTTTGCGAAGGCAAATCAAAATCATGTAAGAACTTCCTTAGCCGAGTGGTTAGAGTCCGCGGCTACAAAGCAAAGCCATGCTGAAGGTGTCAGGGTTCAATTCCCGGTCGGTCCAGGATCTTTTCGTAATGGAAATTTCCTTGACTTCTCTGGTCATAGAGTATACTGTCCATACTCGCATAACAGTTCCATAAGAATTTTATTCATTTTTGATTTAGCTTCGTAAATGGTGTTTATTTTTAGTGTCGTTTCCAAAATCATGCCTAAAATTGAATATTTGTATGAACAAAATGTGATAAAAATACCCAACCATGTGCGTCCCATATTGAACATACCATACACAATATACGAATACGAAGATGGCAACTTTGTCAAAGAAAGGTCTCAGTTAATAACTGTGTAAGTGTTCATAAGAACACTAAGCTGTGAAGCAGGCTCTGTCCCAGTGAGGACGTTAATGCCAATAAGAAGAAGAAGAAGAACTAAATAAGATAGACACTGAGACAAGCTTTGGTCTAGAATATTTCTCCGGTTATTTATGAGTCTATCGTAGAACCAACCCCAAATATGTCAATTTAATTTTTCTTTTTAAACTGACAAACTTGGATGGTAAACTTCATCATTTAAAAAAACAGCTTGTATCTGATCAAATGAGTTGAGAAGATTGGTCACTTTGAAATAGAAGAATAGTTGACAATATTCCACGAGTTCAAATTTTCCTATTTCGAACAAAAAACCTGGTTCACAATGCCGTCACTAGACTTTTCATCTAGGTGGCCAATATCTTCCAAATAATTCCTCACGACCATGTCTGAGTTAGCTTTTCTGATAAAGTTTACCACCCAAATTTAATGGTGGATCCGTAAATAACTGTAAAAATACCCAATGGCAAAGCTGGCTTCAGCGTCTTATAAAGTTCTCACAGAAACTATAAAAAAACATGTTGAATTGGAGTGAGATTTATTAGGTAAACGGTGGTTAAAAAAGAATTCGAATTCATTTTTACCTGATCTGACCCAGTGACCGACCGGAGCAACTCCGAACCGTTGAACATATCTGAAAATTCCAAAGACCTTCGGAAAACTAGACGCCCAGACGATTCCATTCGCGCCAAAACGAAAGAAATCCGCCGAGATTTGACAAAATACCAAATTCGAACATTTTTCCATTTGCTGGGCGGTACTGCAGGTGGTGCTCTTAAGTTCGTTAAAATCTGTAGCAGATGCCACCCAGACAACCAAAATGTACGTATAACGATAGATAAATAATAGCATACAATGCGAGTGCATACATTTTCTACCGAGCTAACCAGTGATCATATGCGACTTAACTTATGATAACAAATGTTGATTTGACAGCTGTTACGGATTGATTCGACTTACTTGGTACGAGTGTACGGGACGAAACAAACTGTACAAATAAACTCAGCGTTTTATGCGAGGGAACTCATCAATCTGACGATGTTATCCACCGTGTTTTGTGGGTTTGATGTTATTTGTATGAATAAACGAGATATTACGTAAACTTTTATGCGATTCCTGGTTGTCTGGGCACCTAGTAATGCTGGAGCTTCACTGAAAAAAACAATCCATTTTCTAAAAATCTTTCCAATTTCAACGAGAATCCGAACAAATCCATAAAAACTGAGAACATTTGTGTCCTTTTCTGACGTGATAACGTATGTCTTAAGTAGACTGATACAAATTTTAAAGTTTTGCTCCCCTATGCTCAAAAGGTGTCAATTATGATGAAAATCATTCTTCCAAAATTTGAAGTGATTTCGACTGAATTTGGTTGTGCACACGCCATTTGAAGTTTATATGGAAATTACTAAATAAAACAAACTTTTTGTATTCAGCCTCTAACTGCTAGTCATAATTATAAGGTACAGTGGGGGAAGTGTATCAGTGGGGTAAGTGGATCATTTGTCAATATAAAGCATAAATACTTGAATATGTTGAATGTTTTCGCACCATTGCTTTGTTTTAGGTTATGTTTTTACGCCCACACTGATACTATTGCAAAACTGGTACTACACGTACACTAACACAAGCAAACTTGTTAGCTGCAAGAAGTAATTAATTTGAAAATTGTTTTCCATCAATCAAAAATCCATTGTATCTCTGTCTAAAAACGAATTCTATTATTTTTTTCGACACATGGTGAGCATTTCAGTTCTAATTGAATGAATCACAATGAAAAATATGTCCTTTTATAATTTCATTTATTTAGTTAACATCTACACAGATAACACTGAATCAACAATTTCACGCCACAATACTCGGTTCGTGGCCGCATCTCTCCATCCTCGGTTCTGCCCCACGCTCGCCAAATCGATACGCACTTGATCCGCCCACCTAGCTCGCTGCGCTCCACGCCTTCTTGTACCAACCGGATCCGAAGCGAACACCATCTTTGCAGGGTTGCTGTCCGGCATTCTTGCAACATGCCCTGCCCATCGTATCCTTCCAGCTTTGGCCACCTTCTGGATACTGGGTTCGCCGTAGAGTTGGGCGAGCTCGTGGTTCATCCTTCGCCGCCACACACCGTTCTCCTGCACACCGCCGAAGATCGTCCTAAGCACCCGACGTTCGAAGACTACAAGTGCTTGCAGGTCCTCCTCGAGCATCGTCCACGTTTCATGCCCGTAGAGGACTACCGGCCTTATGAGCGTTTTGTACATGGTACATTTGGTGCGGGCGTGAATCTTTTTTGACCGCAGCTTCTTCTGGAGGCCATAGTAGGCCCGACTTCCACTGATGATGCGCCTCCGTATTTCACGGCTAACGTTATTGTCAGCCGTCAGCAAGGATCCAAGGTAGACGAACTCGTCGACCACCTCGAACGTATCCCCGTCTATCGTAACACTGCTACCTAGGCGAGCCCTGTCGCGCTCGGCCCCACCAGCTAGCATGTACTTTGTCTTGGCCGCATTCACCACCAGTCCAACTTTTGCTGCCTCGCGTTTCAAGCGGGTGTACAGGTCTGCCACCTTTTCAAATGTTCGGCCGACGATGTCCATATCATCCGCGAAGCAAACAAATTGACTGGATCTCGTAAAAATCGTACCCCGGCTGTTAAGCCCGGCTCTCCGCATAACACCTTCTAGCGCAATATTGAACAACAGGCACGAAAGTCCATCACCTTGTCGTAGTCCCCGGTGGGATCTGAACGAACTGGAGTGTTCGCCTGAAACCTTCACACAATTTTGCACACCTTCCATCGTCGCTCTTATCAGTCTCGTGAGCTTCCCGGGAAAGCTGTTCTCGTCCATGATTTTCCATAGCTCTACGCGGTCGATACTGTCGTATGCCGCCTTGAAATCGATGAAAAGGTGATGCGTTGGGACCTGGTGTTCACGACATTTTTGGAGGATTTGCCGTACAGTAAAGATCTGGTCCGTTGTCGATCGGCCGTCAACGAAGCCGGCTTGATAACTTCCCACGAACTCGTTTACTACGGGTGACAAACGACGGAAGATGATCTGGGATAATACTTAGTAGGCCGCATTTAGAATGGTGATCGCTCGAAAGTTCTCACAGTCTAACTTGTCGCCTTTCTTGTAGATGGGGCAGATTACCCCTTCCTTCCACTCCTCCGGTAGCTGTTCTGTTTCCCAGATTGTGCCTATCAGCCGGTGCAGACAAATGGCCAGCCTTTCCGGACCCATCTTTATGAGTTCAGCGCCGATACCATCCTTACCAGCAGCTTTATTGTTCTTGAGCTGGTGAATGGCATCCTTAACCTCCCTCAAAGTGGGGGCTGGTTGGTTTCCATCTTCCGCAGTACTGACGAAGGCATTTCCTCCGTTGTCCCGTCCTTCATTGCCTGTGCTCTCAGCATCATTCAAGTGCTCGTCGAAGTGCTGCTTCCACCTTTCGATCACCTCACGCTCGTCCGTCAGAATGCTCCCATCCTTATCCCTGCACATCTCGGCTCGCGGCACGAAGCCGGTGCGGGATGCGTTGAGCTTCTGATAGAACCTACGCGTTTCCTGAGACCGGCACAGCTGTTCCATCTCCTCGCACTCCGTCTCCTCCAGGCGGCGTTTTTTCTCCAGAAAGAGGCGGGTCTGCTGTTGCCGTTTCTGTTTATAGCGTTCCACGTTCTGCCGGGTCCCTTGCTGCAGCATGACCGCCCGCGCTGCATTCTTCTCCTTCAAAACCTCCTGGCACTCCTCGTCGAACCAATCGTTCCGTCGACTCCGTCCCACGTACCCGACGTTGCTCTCAGCAGCATCGTTGATGGCTGCTTTTACTGTTCTCCAGCAGTCCTCAAGAGGGGCTTCGTCCAGCTCACCCTCTTCCGGTAATGCAGCCTCGAGTTGCTGCGCGTATGCCGCTGCGACATCCGGTTGCTTGAGCCGCTCTAGGTCATACCGGGGCGGCCGTCGGTACCGTACGTTGTTAACGACGGAGAGTTTTGGGCGCAGTTTGACCATCACCAGATAGTGGTCAGAGTCGATGTTAGCGCCACGATAGGTCCTGACGTCGATAATGTCGGAGAAGTGCCGACCATCAATCAGAACGTGGTCGATTTGCGATTCTGTCTGCTGAGGTGATCTCCAGGTGTATCGGTACGGAAGGCTGTGCTGGAAGTAGGTGCTACGAATGGCCATATTCTTGGAGGCGGCAAAATCAATTAGTCGTAGGCCGTTTTCGTTCGTCAGCCGGTGGGCGCTGAACTTTCCAATCGTCGGTCTGAATTCCTCCTCCTGGCCAACCTGAGCGTTTAGATCTCCTTTGATGATTTTGACGTCGTGGCTTGGGCAACTGTCGTACTCGCGTTCAAGCTGCGCGTAAAAAGCGTCTTTATCATCATCAGTGCTTCCGGAGTGAGGGCTGTGCACGTTTATTATGCTGAAGTTGAAGAACCGGCCTTTGATCCTCAACTTGCACATTCTCTCATTGATCGGCCACCACCCGATCACGCGCCTCTGCATATCACCCATCACTATAAAAGCTGTTCCCAGCTCATGTGTATTGCCGCAGCTCTGGTAGATGGTATGGTTACCTCTAAACGTTCGTACCATTGATCCCTTCCAACACACTTCCTGCAACGCTACGATGCCGAATCCACGGTCCATCAGCACGTCGGCGAGTATGCGTGTGCTCCCGATGAAGTTGAGAGATTTACAGTTCCACGTACCGAGCTTCCAATCGCTAGTCCCTTTACGTCGCTGTGGTTTTCGCCGATTGTCCCGGTTCGTATTCTCTCGTTGATTATTCGTTGCTTGATTTTTTTACGGCTGGCTTGCAGGGCCTGACACCAACCCCCTAGATTTCCGGAGGACCATTCCCCCTAAATGTTCGGAGGACCATAGTGCGCAGTTTAGCTTAGAGTCCTTCTCTGGCACTCGGACGATGATCAGCCGCCCCTGACATGGGGAACAGACGCTGTTGTGAGCCGCTCCTAACATGGAGTACAGACGCTCAAGGTTTGCAGAAGCAAAAGCAAAAGCAAACCCCCCTTTCCCTGTCAGCATACGACCAAAGTTCCCACCGGGGGTTGGTTACCCGATCTTCCCTAAGGTTACTCGTACCCCGGCCAGTACCGCGAGGAGGTCGGGATAGGAGTTGCTGGGCAAGAGGCTAAGGACCGCACAAAGGGGTCTATTTTATTCCTTCAGGTACGCGAGGTACCAATGGTACGCCATGCCCAGCCATTTCCTTTTATAAATAAATACAAATATATTGGACATGGTACACTTACCCCTACTTTTCAATGGGGTGGGGTAAGTGGATCAAGAATAATTATCATTTATTGGCAGACTGCTTACGAGAATTTTAATAAGCTTCAATATCCGCAAATGTTGTTTTCCTTTATTTTGTTCCATTCCCAGCTTGAATTTGTCAAATTGACCATAGAAAATTTGAATTTATCCACCTAAAAGTTTTTTCAACCTTTCTGGTATAAAAAAAAATATAAAAAGAATAATAATTTCAAAATTCACACGAAACTTTTCGTGGTTTATCTAAGTTGAGTTGTAAAAGGGCAAAATATACTAATTTTCCAATCTAAAGCATAGTATCGTACCTTATTTGACCATATAAATTGTTCTAGACAGATGATACACATATATTCATAAATAAAATAGAACGATTTCAGTTTGTTATTCAAAAATAAATGTAACTAATATTTTTAAACCAAGAGTGTTTTTCGAAAATATTGTTAGGAATTATCTTACAATACTTCTGCATAACTTATGCGTATGGATGAATTTTCTCCAAATTTTTCTACTTACAACGTATTTTTTTTTTTTTTTTGTTCAAATTAGTATGAGCTAATATATACATTTTAATTTTAAAGTATTAAACTGTAACATTACTAGCACTAATGACAAAAACGAGGGTTATATGATTCTTATTAAACATAATCACACTACATTTGTTTCGAAAACAGATTTTTTTGAATGGTGATCCACTTACCCCACCATGGTGGGACAAGTGGATCATTTGGCGCAATTTTTTAAGTCTCTTATACTCAATACATAACAATCAGAAAAATCGGAATAAATGACGATTTGAAGTATAATAGTCCCTTATTTGTTATCCACAGAAAAAAGTTTGAGTTACATTATTCACGTTAGCTGTACATAACAATGAAGCTAACTATTGATTTTTCCGTATCCACTTACCCCACGGTAACTTATATGGAAAAGTGAACAAACTCTTCCCATGTGAAATCTTCCCAGCTACAACTTTACGAACACCATATTTTGATGGGGCGTAAGGATAATTTGTTATTATCCATAACAAAGTCTGAATCATGCTGAGATGATCATTCAATTACTTTAAGAGCAACACTGCTTTTTTTCTGAAGAACATAGTAGCTTGGATTACTTTGATCTATTCTTTCCACCAGAAGCACTGACACTGTTGCCTGCCGAGCATTAAGTGAAGCATGCTACAAAAAAAAGCTTTCGATCCACACTTTAATGGCAAAATATAAAAGTTTTGTAAAAATACGGTTTTGATCTGTATTTTCCCAACGCCGTGATGCTAGTGCTACTATATGAACAGAAATTGAAAATAGGTCCGTCTCACTCAGGCTCAGATTGGGTACCACTTCTAGTACTGCATATGAGTTTCATAGTTTTTTTATACGAATATTTGTTCTTAGCTATGCGAGTATTGGTACATCGAGCCACTAAACAGCTCAAGGATTTCTTATCTTACTTTATTTCCAAGGTCCAAGGTTTCTAATTTGGCAAATTACTCTCAATATTGTAGCCACGGTTTATCGGATTACTCTTTCAGACTTAACGGAATACAAAATACGGTTGATTACTTATGGCAATCTTCTGCCAAAATTACGAAATATTCGGGATTCTTCCGCATTTCTAAATAATTCCTAACTATATATTTGGCAGATTACATGCAAAATAATTTTCAAAAAATGCCCAAGTAATAATGAATGCTGAACAGTGAGAATAATTGTTGAACATTAGCTGGTTAACCTTCATCCAGTCAACATACATTTCACATGCGGAAAAACATACTAAAATGTGCACATCTTTTTTTCCTAATAGATTTGGTTGAAATTTTCACTTCCCAAAAAAAAGTCTTCTGTTTAATGATTCGTGAAACTTGGGAATATGGTCCATGGTGAAGTTATCCGGATTGTCTTAAGGTACTAAAATTGGCCAAATCATCCATTCAACGGATATCTCAAGAGTCAAGACCCTGATGAGCTAGAAGGTTGGTGTTTTTGGCAAAGTTGGGGATCAGACCAAGGGCAATCTGGTAGTAACAAACATAATTAGGATTTTTTTTGCTAGGTGACGCTTGTAACTTCAATCTTTTACATCTAAAGATCCTAAAGATATCATTATCAAGGATGACGCAGAGAGATAGAGAAAGATTGCTATCAGGAAGAAAGTTACAAATATGAGAAAAGGACGGGTCTGGTATAGAATCCATAACCTCCTGCTTGGAAAACAGAAGCGAAAGCCTACGCTATCTCATTTCTTAAAATAGAGAAGTTCTCTAAAAAATGTCATTAGGCAGCTTCCATTTATTAAGCAACGCTAAATTTCGAAAATTTCGCCTAGAGCGTTACGTAATTTGTGTACGGCGCCTTAGTGTCATCTAGGGAACACAATTTGGATCAGTTTTATTAACTGTTTGGTAAAAACACCAGATTTTAAGTTATTCATAATCTTCTCTTTTTTATTTTCGACTTTTGCAGTCAGCTATTTTTACTTTTTAGGGTAAAGGTATTCAATATCGGCAGATAGAGATATGTTTGCCAAATTAAGTGTAATTGTGGTAACATTGTGCTAAAAGATTATGTAGCCGGCGGGACTTGAACCCACAATTTCCATTCATTCCGTGTACAGAATGGAAATTGTGGGTTCAGGTCCCGCCGGCTACATAATCTTTAAGCACAATCAATGTTGCTGAACAACGATCGGAAACGCGAGGCACGATGAATTTTCGTAGGCATCAAAACAGAATCTGCGAATAAACACAAACAACCGTTCGGGCGCTTCATTCGTTCGTGTTTCATTTTCGGATCGCTGTTTCTCCCGACGCTATCATCGGGTGATTTTCCATCGCTTGGTAATGTGAACGGTACGATCCACGCCGCCTGCTCTTCGCGAAGAACAGAAAAATATTCATTTCGATCATCTTCATGTGGGCTTGCAACAATCACGCTAAACTTGCTCCGCTCAAAAATGAGTGCCGAGCGCACAAAATTGACCTCTTTTCGTGCAGCACAGATTCTGTGCAAAGGGGCTGTACACAGTTTTGTGCAAACGGTGGTAAACAAAACTCAATGAGTGAATTGCGCACAGAGGAGGAACGCTTGGAATGCGGAATTCGTTTCCATTTTTGTTTTGCTTCTGAAAACATTAAAAAAAAACATTCCAATTTTAAAGATTTTCAGAGATTTTTTCATTTGAATAGCCGAAGCGGAAGCAAATGGGGAAAAAACTTTCGCATTTGCGACCACCTTCCGGCTTTTCGCTAGAAAACATCTCAGAAAACTCCCCATCTTACCAACGGCCAACTGTTTGCTGCCACGCGGGATACCATTGACAGTTCCCTTTCCATCGATCTCGGACAGCCGAAGGCGAAAAGTCGGCAACTCACAGAATTAGTGCGACCTACTCAGAATTTTCACTCAGTCAGCCAGTTCTGCATTGGTTGCCTCATTCTGTGTAGTTTTAACACATGCGCTGCGTGGAGCTGGCTTAGCGTGGAGTGTTTGCTTGACTTTACGAGAAGAAGCAACCTTGCAATAAATCACGAGAATGAACAGCACGTGGATAAATGAATCCTACGAGGGGAGAGGCTTCGCGAACCACTTATCGGTGTGTTCATTTTGCTTCTTCGACGTTGCATCCGTTCGCTTTTTGCGATGCTCTTCGTGACGCAAAAATGAAAAATGAATTTTGGCGAATGTTGGATCGTGAAGATGCGTCGATCATTGTTCACGAAGAAGATCCATCGCAACCCTGAGCACAATGTTACCACAATTACACTTAATTTGGCAAACATATCTCTATCTGCCGATATTGAATACCTTTACCCTAAAAAGTTATTTATAATCTTTAGATACATAAAATTGGAAAAAAAATGTTACTAGCACCATCTAGTGGGAGAATATTTATTTAGTTTTCCACCTCACATGGCTCCTGAATTTTTGAACAACTTATCAAGATCTCGAGATATAGAAGATTGAAGGAAATTTGTTAGTAGCATCACCTAGCGGAAAAATTCAAAATAGTACTTCCAGGTAGCCCTAGATCTGCTCCAGAGCTTTGCCGAAGACACCAACCTTCTAGCTTCTTCAAAGATTGAAAATACAATCGAAACGCTGGGCATAGAAGAAATCGTGTAGTTCTGATTGCTGTTGAGACTGAAAGCCATTTAGAAAATACCATTCTAGCTTATCAGATCTCGAGATATAGATGATTGAAGAAAATTTGTTACTAGCGCCACCTATCGGATTTACCACCCAGTAAGATTTGTTACTGCCAGATAGCCCTTATAGAAGGTATTATAGAATTCATATTCGCTCAAAAGCTAAGTATGAAGCATGATATAACAGTAAATCCATCATTACCCAATAAAGTCATGCCTTCTACACTAATACATGGTAATAGAAACCATACATACCATATATCGCTCCGAATGAAACACAATAAAAAATCTAATCTCAAGGCTCATACGATGAATTAGAATTTCCAAACACGGGAACATTTCCCGGGATTCCCGTTTCCCGGGGAATGATTTTCTGTTTCCCGGGATTCCCGTATTTCCCGAGATTTCCGTATTTCCCGGGAAGCTCTTTTTCAATAAAAAATTGACCATCTATATTCAAATAAAACCATCGCTTAATTTACTATTCATATCATACCAACCAATGACCTCACTAGATCACTATTTCGATGTTTATTGGTTTCTCTTCGTAATTAAATAAGTACTGATAAATGCATATCTTTTAACGATATGTTTTTTCAAGAAAGTTTATATGCAATACAATATAAAGTAACTTTCGAGGGAACTGCTCCATGATGTAAGAAAGGTTATTAGGTTTTCACGGTTTCTGTTCAATGCAACTGTCACAATTTTTAACGAAAGTCTCTCGTTGGATTTCATTCTCGTGTTGAAAGGGTTGATCAAATGTTGGCAATTATAATTTGAACTTCATATGATTTGTCTGTAATGACCTCCAAGACTTTTGCTAAATTTTAAAAACTTTTTTGTTTTCAAGCCAAGCAAAAACGAAGCCAACAGATTTTTTTGGAGAAGCATTGTTAATTACTAACAAAAAAGGAAAAAAAAACCGCACAAATTTACTAGTCTTAAATATGATATACATAAAATATGTATAATTTCAAAAAAACTCCATCAAATTAGCTTATCTGTCACGGATTCAAGAATTTCCCGGGATCCCGGGAATTCCCGGGAAATAACAATATTATTTCCTGTTTCCCGAGAAGTTGTATCCAGGGGAAATTGGAAACTCTACTAGTAATATCTACAGCGAAAACTTGTTGAAATTATGAAAAAATTGATACTCTAACATTAGAATGAAAAATGTGATTTTTTGGCGTTTCTAATAAGAGTGTTGAAAAATTTCATTATTTAAAAGAATTCGCATGATTTTATAAACTTTTCAAAATGCATTGTGACAAGAACTACTTGATTTCATTAGTTTCTCCTTCAGCCTGAATACAACTTCAAATTAGAAATGCAACCTCAGGTATAGCATATGGCAAGATGAGCGGCTATGTATCAATGGATCAATTCCCAAAATTCCATAATTATAATTATATATCAAATCTGCTGTGTGTATAGAATCATATACTCCATTAAAACCATAGAAATTACGAATTAAGAATATTTTGATCATCTTTTGATTTATTGCTGAATTAAAGATCAATAAGCGATTCTTATGCTGTCCATGGTTGCATTCTGTTCTAAAAATAGAATCAACTTCATTCAAAGAGGTTCGATATAAGCGTTTACCAAGCCTTTATTCAACCTAACAAATTGCTTCAACCAAGATGAGGGCCGAATATAGTTATTTAAGCAACAAGGTGCAAAATGATGATTTTTTCAGCACGAGTCGTACATTTATCCGACGAGGCTTGTCGAGTTGGAGAAATACGACGAGTGCTGAAAAAATCGAGTTTTACATCGCGTTGCGTACAATATTTTTTGCAATTACGAAAAATTCCGTTCGAGTCTGGTCATCTTTAGAAACACAATCATATTTCAAGAGAATCCACATGGCATCCATGCGTTAAAGCGACTCTATATTTTTCAATCAGGTAGGCTGTGATGTAGTACCACAGACATGACAGCCACACATTTTCACGCATCGACCGAATTCAAACTTACACTCCCGTGCAAAAGTTTGGGTTCACCCCCTCAAAAACATACAAAAGTTATCTGTCCATATCTCTGTGATTACACGTCCAATTGAAACTCTCTAAGCCGCATTCGAAAGGCAAAGAGTTATTCTGACTTCGTATGTATTTTTCCAAAACCATTTTTTGAATTTTGTATACTAAATTTTTACTTAAACTTGTGACATTTTTTAAAAAACACACTGAAAAATCATATCTAATTTCCTCAGCATTAGGTCGACCAAAATTTTAAATCAAAGTGTCATTAGAATCGTAATCTTATATTCTTTGAGGAGACCCCACGAAATTTTGGCGGAAAAATCTGGAAAGTATTCAAAATCAATGAAACAGTCAGTCAAGTCATCGTGCAAAAGTTTGGGATCACTCCTCATAATGATGCAAATCGTGCAAAAGTTTGGGTTCACCTGAGCCGCTCACACAACAATTTTGTCAATATCTCCGCCATTTTTCAACCGATTTTAATAGTTTAAAGCTTTTTTGAGCGCAAATAATGGCGCGTACATGATTGGTTTGAGATTTCACAGATTGAGTAAGTTCAGGTGAACCCAAACTTTTGCACGATGACTTGACTGACTGTTCCATTGATTTTGAATACTTTTCAGATTTTTCCGCCAAAATTTCGTAAAGTTACCTCAAAGAAAGATTACGATTCTAATGAAACCTTGTTTTTAAATTTTGGTCGATCTAATGCTGAGGAAATTAGGTTTGTTTTTACAGTGTGTTTTTTGAAAAATGTCATAACTTTAAGTAAAAATTTAGTATACAAAGTTCAAAGAATGTTTTTGGAAAAATACATACGAAGTCAGAATAACTCTTTGTCTTTCGCATGCGGCTTAGAGAGTTACAATTGGACGTGTAATCACAGAGATATGGACTGAACACTTTTGCATGTTTTTTAGGGGGTGAACCCAAACTTATGCACGGGAGTGTATATTCGAAATTCGTGAACGGACAAGGTAAGACGCCGCAAGAAATATTATTTTGTATTATACACTTGTTTCTCAAATGCCAATCTCATCAACCCGTGTAGGAACACGAAGTTCCGATCATTTTGGGATCAATTCCACTACTGCCCCTACGTTCACTGTATGAATCACCCCATAAAGTTCCCGTGTTTTTGTAGTGAACTTACAAATTCTACTGCCTATCTTATAGGTACATCCTATTTCAACTCAAAATCCCTCAGTCAACTAGCTTCTGGTTCTGAATCCGATTCTACAATTCGAAACCGAGCCAATTCGGTTCATCATACGGATGTAGGATCAGAACCTAGTTGGCTAAAGTATTGAGAAATTCAAAACAATTAAATAAATGACGTATGGACCCAGCCAACAAATATGTTCACATAACTGAGATTGCAAGTGAAGAAAGTGGACACTTATTCGGTAAAAACAGATTGTATAAAATGCACGAATTCCCTCTATTCGCACAAATCTGGAGGCCATATACGTACATTTTAGAGAATCTATCATGGTCAATACAACTTCAGACAATTTGATTTGGCGTTCACTATAATTTCATGTATGATTGTGTATTGCAGTTTATATGACTTAATTTTTACAAACAAATAAAATATCCCGAGACACGCCTCGAACCTCTGACCACTAGATCACTAGCCAGATACGCTACCACTGTACTGTACAGTTTTTGATGCAGAAGATGGTCTTTTAGCAAACATAAATGAAACACTGTAGAGCATCATGTTTGAATGTAACCGAACTTAATTGTCATTTTGCAAATGAGCCAGTGCAACGCTGAAGGTTACATGTTTTGTCGAATTAACGTTTGCAATTGAAACGAAGTGCAGCAATTTATTAAAGACATCGTACGAAAATACTTATGCAACGTGATGACATTGTGTTTCTGTTGAACAGTGATGTTCTTTTAATAGGTAAGACAATTTGTTCATGAATTCCACTATTTATGTTTATGTTGTGTTCGGCGATGTGCCCTGTATGATTTTATATCTACATCAGATGAACTCATATGTAATCTCACATTGATGATTATAATAGAGTCATACCAAGTGAAGTTAAAATCATAATGGAATGACAGTTTAAAGTTACATATTTGGTCAGACTAAATTGGAATTCTATAAGATGCAAATTCAAGTCAGATGAAATTTATGACTTTATTAACGATTTCAATCAATTTAGTTTTGCATCATATCCAATTCCAACGGAAATTGTACATTTATACAATTTGAAATGAACATCCTTATATGATCTCTGGTTTGCTGGGGATGCAATCCGACGTCATTTTGATAACTCCCAAAACAGTACTGAAAAGTGCTACTTTTCGATACTGATATTAGAGCTGAAAAGTAGCACTTTTCAGCACTGTTTCTATCGGTATGAAAAGTAGATAATTGCCCATATATGATGTTTATGGGCTGAACAAACGTGTATGACTGTAATGCAAAGCTGTTAATCGGCTCAATTTAATTAGCTGAGAAAGCGTTTAAGCAGCATCGAATTATTATGGGTGCTGCTTAGAGTGATGCAAATTTTAAAATTTTGGCTCCCCTCTGCTTAAGGTGAAACATCTCGGAATCCAAGGATGGCCGGCACAATGGCCAACTTCTCCCGACTTCTACTCACGTTTTCAAAGGTACAAAACTGGAGAAATAGTTGGCAAACGTTCCTGATCTTCTTATTTTAAGCTTTCTACTAGTGCACAAAGCCAAAATAAATAGTGCAATGCCGTGGGATACTTTCTTCGCGAGATTTGTGCCTTTGAAGTTGTAGTGCAATCTTAGAAGATGATTCCAAACTGTTTCACCTTAAACGACTCATATTATGGTAAATACCATCCTCCCAAATTTTGAAATCATTTGGAAGAAATTATTGACTGTGCACAGGCCATTTCAAGTTTATATGGAAATTGCTATGGAAAACGCCATCCTTTTGTGTTCAGCCCTCTATCTCTTCGTCATAATGGTTTATGGAAAAGTGAACACAATCTTCTAATGTCAAATCCTTTCAGCTACAACTTTGCCGAAGACCACATTTTGATTGGACGTCAGGATAAATTGCTATTCATAATCATAAACTGGGTCTGCATTTTGCATGCTGAACCAACTGCCCGGCAGGCAACAGTGGTGCTCCTGGTGAGTAGAATAGATAAAAGTAATCCAGGCTACTATGTTCTACAGCAGTGATTCTCAAAGTGGGCGAATTCGCCCCCCTGGGGGCGATTTTCAAGCCCAGGGGGGCGAAAATTTGTAAAACTAAATTTGGGGGGCGAATAATCCAGAAAGGGGGCGAAAGTACTAGTTTGTGAAAAATTTAAAGCAACGACTAAGTATTTGTAGAAGACCTCATTCCAATGGATGTTTATACGCTTATACATTTTAAGAATTATTAATTCCACTTCTCTCTTTTGATACACCTCTAACCAAGAGAAATTTTAGGATTAGGTCGCGGTTTTTCACACACAATTTTGTCGTTATGTTGTAGTGGAAAAGAAGTGGTTTTCTGGATTTTCGTATATATCTTTCATGTTTTGGAAAGGATGAAAAAGAGTTTTAAGAATCGTCAAACATATATGAAAAAAATCTGAAATTTATATCAACAATTTCAGAATAAACAGGTTATTAAAAATAAAGCATTAACAAATATTTAGAAGATTTGTAAAGCAGGAAGTCGACCAAAAGTATATCGATGGGCGTCGTTGAGTGAAAACTGATTTAGAAAACAGTAATGAACGCAAGATAATTTGCAATTAAAAGTCACTAATCAATTGATCATTTTAATAACTATCGATTGTCGCAAGAGATATGTTGGAAAGCTTCCTTGATGATAGAAAATGAATTGAATAGATAGATTTGCTGATACTGAAAAGTTATTTTAGTATGATACTTATTCCACGACTCTTCTATGGATATGCAAGTCGGGGATTGTTTTTGACATAGACCGGACTAAGTGTTTCTTAGTGATTTCTAGAAAACGTACTCTAAGCATTCATAATAACAAGATACTTGAATTATTTCTTATAATATTTAAACTTACCCATTTCGAAGAAAATATGTATGGATGTATCTTCAAAAGGATCAGAATTGATCGAGTACTTGACAAAGCCAAAATGTCCCCTAGTTTTGTCTGTTTCAAACCCATATGCATAAAAATCGAAAATGTTTTACATATTCATCACATATAATATACTCCATCTGTAACATTGATACTTGGTCAAAATTTGGTACAATATTGATCATAATCTCAATACAGTATAGCCGTTTTTTAAAACTAAAATGTAAAGTCAATATCAGGGGGGCGATTCCAAAATATGCTGACCTCAAGGGGGCGAAAGCCAAAAAAGTTTGGGAAACACTGTTCTACAGCAAAAAAGCAGTGTTGCTCTGAAAGTAAGTAAATGATCATCTCAGCATGGTTTAGAGTTTGTTATCAATAATTACAAATTATCCTTACGTCCCATCAAAATGTGGCCTTCGGCAAAGTTGTAACTGGAAAGTTTTCACATGAGAAGAGTTTGTTCACTTTTCCATAGATTATTATTTCGAGCAGTTAGGGGACTGAACACAAAAGCTTTGCCTTTTTCGGGGGTGACCCATTTCGCATAAAGACGTTTCGCATACGGACGTTTCGCATAAAGCAGTTTCATATAAGAACAGGTAGCATTTTAAAGAAGGCATATAATTCTCTTTATGCCAAACGTCCATTATGCGAAACGTCCACTCACAAAATTATGCAAAACGTCCTTATGCGAAACGTCTTTATGCGAAACGTCCCTTCCCCGCCTTTTTCATAGTAATTTCCATATAAACTTTAAATTGCGTGTGCACAACCAAATTTCTTCCAAATCACTTCAAGTTTCGGGAGAATTATTTTTGTCATAATTGACACCGTTTAAGCATAGGGGAGCAAAAATTTCAAAATTTGCATCAGTCTAAAAAGTCGAGCCTGTTACTTTTAATACTGGGCCTACAGATGATCTCATACATATAATCGAGTGTAAAAACCGAGAAATGAGTCTTACTGCTTCCCTAGGAAGTCTAACTTGGATCGGTTCTGATAGCTGAGAACAATTTCAGTTGTAAAATACGATGGCGCATCAGTTGTGGATGTCGGTCTTACTACACCTAACTCTACGGTGAGCTCAGAACTCATAAGTTAACGAGAACTAGAAATGTATGGTTAGATTTCCGGACAGCAACAAAGGTGATGTTCATTTTAGAAACAATTAATAGATACCCCGGGGCAAGTGAGAATCCGGGGTAAGTGGGACCTTCCGTCATAATTCATTTAGGAAAAGTTTTTCAATGGGATATTCTACTAGAAAGTTAAAGATACAATGATACGGAATGTATTTAGTATAACTAATATTTTTATTATCATGTGCTCCACGTAAAAGTTCTCAATTCAGAGTTATTTGCAACTTACATGATAAAATATGACACGTTTCACGTCTTGCATTGGCTCGCAATAAAATAAATCTGTTATAAATCGAATCACCATCAGTAAGCCACAGTATTAAGTATTATTACAATATGGTTACGATAAACAGGAGTTTGGTTTTAATTTCACACGGAAATTTATTTATGGTCTAACTTCTCCGAAACATCTTTATACCCGGGGTAAGTGAGATCTAGCAAAACCAGTCCCAAAATCAAAGTTTTTTCGATACGTTTCAAACATTTTCCTAGTGAGTATAACTGAGACATTTAAAGAAATGATTTTCACCGGAATAGATCAATCTCAAATTACGTGTTGTTAGATTTGCAAAATATCGACATTTAAAAATGAACTATCGTTTTTTTAGGTCCCACTTGCCGCAGTAATGTACGCTGGCAGACCAAAGACAGAAGAGATCTTTGGCGTAATTTTCCTAATTAGGTTGTTTAGTTATGAAAAACAGTTGTTTATAGTTTGATCGAAAGAGCATATTTTACTAAATGTCACACGATTTGATTGCGATTAAAAATGCAATTTACATAATGACAGCTCGTCCCAAAGTAAAATTTGCCGAGATGTGATTCAAACGCGATTTCCATACTAAATTTAAACGTGTTTTGAAAACAGTTCCAGGGCATGGAAAAATATGAAACATTGGATTCTGGCTCAAAATATGTTAAAAACAATATACCCCTAAACAGACCAATTCTCCCAAATCTTAACCAGGAAACCTAGCTTTGCGAAAGATGGCAACATCTTCAGTGATCCTTAACTGATTTCTGATTCTTGAATTTATTTAAAGATCATTGTTACAGAAAGCATTAGCGGATCCTGTTGTTTTTTGGACTTTTCTTAGAAGAATTGCTCGTAAGATCTTTGACAAATAGCTCGATAACAAAAAAAACATGTAAGTATCTCAACATGAAAATTTACCTCGTTAAAGTTGCCTTGTTCGCTTTCTGTCAAAATTATCATTTTTGAATTCATAAAGCAATCTACAAAAAGTATTCGAGTCATTTTGGATAGTTTACAATGTCTAACTAATAGTAAACACTCGCATTATTACGAAATACAATGGTATACGAACCAATATGAACCACATGCATATAAAATTAAAAGTAAAAATATAAAGTAAATAGAAGTTACGATACAACATTTTGAAGATCATAATTTCCGAGTACTTTAAATGATCTTGAATATTCCAAAAGTATCCAAATGATGTTCCAGCTATTTTAATCATGTAATCGAGTCTAGTTCAGACCAGTGAAGACGATGGCAAACGATTTAAATCCCGCAATTCCGCATCATCATCGGCCGACAATAGCATTAACAAAAAAAGCGTCATGGTCACGGCGGTACTCGCGGTATGCGGCTCGACCAAAACGCTCGTTATCACTACAAATTAGCACCTCTCCTTCCTCGGCCGAACCTGTTAGAAAGGAGTCCATCCAATGTATAAAACCATATACCCAGCGAAAGCTCCCAATCAGTGCCGTGTTTAGTGCATAATCCGAAAGTGGTGCTTTGCTTTAGTGTTTCGGTGTGACAAGGAAGTGAGCCAGTTACAGTCAGGGGTAGTAGTGAAAAATGATTCCCGTTTGGAAAAGGATCGCACTGGTGCTAGTGCTGAGTGCGTTGACGGTGATCGCCGAAGAAGTGCAGGATGAGAATGTGGCGAAAAGTGATCAGACTTCGACGACGGATGTGGAAGAGGGTCGTGGCCGCAGACGTTTCTACAAATTTCTGATCAAAGCATGTGAGACTTTTTAGAATCCTAAGAAGAAAATCGATGAGTGAAATTTCCATCCGGTCTTTTTGATCCGTTTCAGTGGCTCCAATGCTGTCGAATGTGCTGTCCACAGTGGTGCTGGTGAAAACCAAGATTGTTCTGGTGGGTCTTTTTTTAGCTGGAATTTACTTCTTTGGGCACAAAATCTGGCCCGGTGGCTTCTGTGGGCATTCAATCGTATCTGACGGGCCGTCGTTCTTCGGTGAAGGGATTACCGATTATCATGGCACTGGACCAGACATAATCTCCAGCTATCCCGGACCGGAACCGATTAGCTTCTCGCCATACTCCTCGTATCCGGGAAGTAGCATTTCCAGCTCGTATCTCCCTCCAAGCATCTCCAGTTCATCGTCATCTTCCTCGGGTCCATCCAATGCGTATCTTCCGCCAAACCGTCGCGGAAAGCGTGAGGCCGCCGTACCGGATGATGAAGAACTGCTGGAAAATGAGTGAGTTTTCCGATCCGAGTGTTATGTGATAGAAGTATTGTTAGTAAATGCAATCTTTTTACCGTCCCTACAACAGGATGTACTGGACCGATCAGCTCACCGATATGGCGTTCCGTTTTCTCGGAGTGATTTCGAGAACGTGCCGGAAGCGATTCGTCTGCGAGTTTGATTTCCACGCTCGCAGCAATCCGTTCATACTGTTTGCCACCCGGGCAATGGGGTAAGTGACTGCAATGCGCTAGCAAGATGCGAACCTTTCGAATATTTTTCACGTCTCTATACTGTCCGGTGAAGAATTAGAAAATGTCTCTCGCCAGTTTAATTAATCTCCGAGTCTATGTGAGGAACCTACTTTGCAAGTGGTGCATCCGATGCGTCCGCTCTACTTCAGAAATTGAGTAAGGTACCCCGGGACTAGTGGAATATAAAAATATGGCAGATCATACAAATTGTTCAATATATTTACCAAATATACATACACAGCAAAAAAAATCTGAAATTTACATGGCACGTAAACTTTAATGATTGTAAAGTAAAATGAATAACAACTGAATATTCAGCGATAAATAATGTAAACTGCCTCATTGCTTTTAGGAATGCTTGCAATCTTGAGTGAAACTGAAACATTTCACAATCTTGCATTCAATATTCGCCAATATTGCATGTTTTCTTGCATCTTGAAGGCGAAATTGCAAACGAGAATGTTCGGTTTACATGATTCTACGCAGAACATTCTGTCAAAAATAATCAGAGTGTCGACTCGTTTACTGAAATGAAATTCCCTGATATTTCCAGGTTTTTTCCAGGTCTTAAGAAATAAGTCCAGGCTCAAGAAAAACTCCTCAATACTAATGATTATCGAATTATTAATTTTGAATGAATTTGAATTCATTTCTAACAGTAGGTCTTAAATGGCTTCAAAACACTTGAACAAAAAACAAAGATTTCTTTACAGGCATTTCAATCTCATCTGATTAGCAAGATTATCTTCGGATAAAGGAAAGATATTATCTGCAATCTAAGAGCGCTCTGAAATGATATCATCTCTCGATCTTGAGCATCAAGAGATAATCTTGACAGCTGTTTGGTGGATAGGCTCAACTTATCTTTTTTACTAATTATTCCTATTATGTTTTATTTTTTATATTACCTTTCTTTATAGAATTGACAGCGAGTGATTGAAGAGCATCTCGGAAATCGAGAGTGACAAAAAAATGAAATACTGAATAATTGTGATCTGCCTTAGAACTTAAAAGCAATGAAATCTGCAATTTCTATGGTTCATAGGTTCATAGTTTGGGCAACACAAGTTCTTTCCACTACCGCAATGTCATATTATGTATTGTATTATTTTTCTAGTAAAATAACAGTATACGTATACAGTGTATTTTCAAGAATAAAACTCATTATAATTTGGCATACAGTGACGCGTCATTTACGTCATTTGAGCTAAATGGCTAATTATCATAATTTTCGTTACATTGAAATTTGGAATGAACGCATAATTATTGTTGCCGCAAGGAATCATTTTCGAAATAATTGATGGAAATCCCATTTACCACGGTTATTCAATGGATTTTTTTAACAAGGGGGAAATCTGCAATCAGACACCTGAGAAAGTAACTCAGGGAGTGTGGGGATGCCGCACCACCAATGACCCACTAAAACCAGCCCATGTGCCTAGGTGAGCGATTCTCGCTGATTTGCTCAAGTGGTGTACAGAATACACATAATGTCCTTGACCTCAGACTCTTTCTTCCCGGAACAACTTATACCGTAAAGCTGAGGAAGGGCCCTAACCGACATGGAGATAGCTATAGGTACATTATTAATCGATAAAAACTCACAAGTCTCTTATCACAAACTAAAACTATTTTTAGTGATTCAAACAATTGTATCACTTTCCATAATTTTCATTTTATTTTTGTTTCCGACATCCCAGCACAGATGAAAGAGAAATGCAGCAAACCCTAAAAAGATTAATAAAAATAAGCACGAGATCGAATTTTGAAAAGTATAGTTCACAAACCCTTATTGTGATTGATGAGTTTGGAACTCATCAGTTTAGTTGAACATTTGCCAGTTTGTCATTCACTACCAATTAATTGTCAAATGTGTGGATTTTCATCAAGTAAATCAAATGCGTGAATTGCTGAGTTCAAGATGACTCATCTGAGCATAAGATATTGACAAAAAATCGATCATAGAGCTCTAAGATAATCTCTCACAATTTGATCCATATCATGCTCAGAAGATCGAAAGATGGGATGAAATGCAATGCCTGTTTCTTTAGTGATTATTTCCCAAGGAATCCCCCCCTACAATTTCATTTTAAAAAACTTAAAAAAAAGGATTTTTCGAACAACAGAAAGGACCTCAGAGATTTCATTAGGAATTCATACAAAGATTCTACAGCAAAGTCTTAAGTCCTCCAGACTTTTATGCAACGATTCTTCCATCGCATCCTTTTGGGCACTCTCAAAAATACCCGTTTTGAACATCTAAAAAAAAACAGTAACTTCTTCAGAAAGCACTTCTGAGTCTTTCTTAGAATCCAACATTGTTTTTCTGGATGTCTTTAACATTTCAACTTGACATTGCTCAATGGATACTTTCTGGATGTACCCTAGAGTATCCTTTTAAGATTTCTTAAGAAATTACTCCAGTAATTCTTTGAGATATTTCCCAAGTAAGTCTTCGAATATTTTTTTCAGGCAATTTTAAAAGAATATCTCTAAAGAGATTTCATAAAGAAAAAAATCAGAAATTATTAAATAAATCATTGATGAAAACATGGACGAGTAATATTTTAGAACAAAACCTAAAGTAAACTCTGTTGAAGCTTGTGTAAGGTTTAAAGTACATAACTCTTGAATCAAGAGTCTTGATGAATAAACTTTATGAGATTCCAGGGGTATTTTATTCGAGAAATTCATTGGAAAACGTTTGGATGAAATGCTGAAGAAACTCCTAGAAACAAATCTATAGGATCATTATGAAGAATCGACGATCGAGTTTATTGGGAAATCCTTCCTTCGTAATAGATTTCCTCGAACTGTTGGAACGATTCCTGGAAGTAACCATGGATGAATTCTAAAGGAATTAACATGAAAAAGCGTAGAAATCATTGTGAGGTTCCTTGGTAAAATATCTAATATCTTTGTTTAAAGCATAATACATGGCCGTTTTTAAAAATATTTTCTAGTTTTTGAGATATTGGGTGTTGAAATGATTGTTTAACTTACATGCAAGAACCAGCTTATATGAAGATTTATTTGCTTAGTTTACTACATAATTCAAATTTAATGTGTTGAAGAATACTTTTTTACAAATTTCATAATACTTTCAAAGCTCAAAGATTATTTGTTGATGTATTAGAAAAGTATAGTATCTTGCCATATAATAGGAACGAACAATTTTGTGTGACGTTGGCGACATGTTGAAAAAATCGATTTATTCAACATTTATTCGTGCATGCAAACCAAATTGAATCCTACATAATCCTATTCTGATGATTATTGGTGGGTTAAATCACTATATACCAATTATAGTTTAGCTTTCCACAATAAAAAAAAACAGCATTTTATACTACTTTGAGGACCCGTAGCTCAAAATTGTAATGTGCTGGAACATTTTCGAAATCAGCTTCAAATTCACCAACCCCAAATTTACTAGGCACATGATTTTATCTTTGAGACAAGCAAAAATGTTGTCTTTGTTAAGCTACGTAATATTACTGATACCTTTAAAATTTTAATCAAGCAGATTCATAACCTGCAACAGACATTTTTTTTCCAGAACTACGAATAATCGATGATTTTAGTACTTTATAATAAATATATGGTGAATTATTTGAAAGCATCTCACGAAAAACATTCAAGTTTATTAATGAACTGAATCGTTCAAGTAGCATTTTTAGGCAGCGCAGCCGAAATTTTTTATATTAAATAAAGTGAGTAAAAATAGTTTCGAAATAGTTAATTGTGAATATATTCAACCATGAATTACTGTTTCAAAATTAATTCCCTGAGAATTCTAGGTTTTCCAGGTTTTTCGAGGTAGTAGACACCCTGATAATGCACTTGGATGGATTGATTGGTCATTCCATGTTCATTATTTATGATGGACTATTCAGCGTAAATTCATGTAAACCGAGTAGTTTCGCTTGCAACATTCGTTGAGAGAAGACGTGTAGCGCACAATTTTTAGGATATTGCTAGCAATGTTGGATATAATAGCTGTGTTTCTAGGATTTATCATTCAATAATACATTACAAATAGCTTTACATGATTGAAGCTAGCATTACGTGAAGTGTGAATCTAAGATTTTTTTGGTGTGTAAATTTGGACTATATTTCCACAAAAGGGTCTGTCCATTAGCTTCTAAGAATATTTTCGGAATTATGCGTTAGATATAGCGCATAACTGGTTCCTTGGGAAATTCTTGATTTGTGAAAGTCATGTTGAATCCAAGGAAAGTTGTTTATAACAGAAAATATATCTCCAAATAAATTTATCGTTCTCCTATGAAGCTGATTAAAACTTTTGACATATTTAGATCCAAAAATTGCATCTCCCAACTATTCTATTAAAGATTTGGCCAAGAATCTCGCAAAGAACTTAACACAAATCTAACCAAGAATACCTAATGGATATCGCTATTTATTTATCCATCAAAGAGCTTGCCTTGAATTCATGTAAAATCCCATAAGAAATTTATTGGGTATGATTGGAATAATTCGCTGTAAATATGCAGAAATCCATACAAAATATTGTCATGTGTCTCATAAGAACTTTGTCATAGATCTAGGACTAGTCCAACTAGTAATCTAGATAAGGGTTCACCAAGAATCAGTATTATCATTAACCCAAGAAATCCGCCAAACGAAACTCTTAATGAATCTGTCCGGGATATCAGTAAGTCTCCCAAGAAATATGCCCAACATTTTTTACTCGGTTTTTTGCCAAACTCTACGAATCTGTTAAGAATTTCAAGCGAAATTAGCCAATGATCTTTTCTAGAACCTACTAACAGGGTGTCCATTCAAAATAATTTTTTCAAGTCCTGGATTTTTCCCGAATGCTCAATAAAAAAAAGGATGACAAAATGATCCTGCAAATTGATACTTTCATTATTGTTTTTTTTTTTCGTACAATAAGGATAAATTTGTAGGACTTCATCATCATTTGTAGAACTTACGTATTCTCGGCAGTCTAAGCTGATGCCACGCTTCTTTTGTAATTTTCTCGGACATCATTTACATTTATGCACTGCTCAATCCTCTATAGATTCACATCGACAGACTTGTTAAAATCTTTTTGGAAACATTTTTACAACGCTTCGAACATTTCTTGTCTTTGTGACTATTGTCGGCAGCCTCATTCTCTTCGGCAGATTTCCCATAAGAGCTGCAGGCGAATATGTTCGGCAGTTCCAAATCAGTCACATTTATAGGCGTGTTAGTTTGAATTTATGACATCTCTGGCAAAATTGAGTGTTCTGTTTCGGAAATTTCCTCATCGGGAAGCTGAACGAACAAAGAATCATCTGAATGTTTTCATTGGTGTGTTTTGATAGAAAAATTTGGCGTTTGAAATTAAGTTCCCGATAATAGTCGAACAGTGTCGAAGCCGTAAGTCTCCCTATCTTAGTTATGAATTACCTTGATCAAAATTTATAAAATGGGGTGCAGACCTACTTGAGCACTTCCATGATTCACTTTGGCATGGGGGTTTTTTCTCGGCCGAATTGTCTGAAACTTGGCAATAAGAAGCACTTTAATACGGCGCATATTGTGGCCAAATATGAGCTCAGTAGCTTACAAAAAAAACCCACTGCCGAAGTGAATCAAAAGTGCCAAGAATAGGAACCGGCTTCCTAATATGAGATCAAAACGGTTTGAATTTCAAGAGTTTAGGACTTTAAATTTTTATTGTTTTTATTGAAATATTCTTCCGTCCTCTAGAATTGATGGGAAGTGCAGATATTTAAGAATTATATAAACAAATTTCTGCTCTGTGTATCTAAACTTCCACAAAAAGACAAAGTTTATTAGCCAACCCAATACCTTCTAAGAATGTCTTCGAAATTAGGTATGCGTTAGACATTGCCTATGTCTGGTTCATGGAAAAATTCTGGATCTATTGAAACTCATGTTGGATCCAAGAAGAAATCTTTTTAACAGAAACGATAACTCCAAATGCATTTTATTGTTCTCCTTTGAAACTGGCTATTTTTTTTACATAAATCCAAGTTCGTATTTTCCAAGCAATTTACTCGAGTCTAGTAGTCGAAAACGCGTATCTTTCAAAGGATACAAAGTCTAGTGGAATTAAATGGTATAGTACTAAATTCGGTTTTTTCATCTACTTTTGATTACTGTCGGAATTGTTGAAGTTCCCCGAAATTGCTGTTATGTTTGTCAGAAATACGTTCATTGGGCGGAACTGCTTCTCACAGCTACTTAAAATGACGAAAATGGCATGTGAAGTTTGATCGAAGAAGAAAAGCATTGATTAACGTCAGAAGGTAGAAGACTATCCTTTCTAACTCCTTCAATTTAAAATAAGGGAGAATTCACTGTACTATTATTGTCTCACTATCGTATAATCACATTTCCCCGTCTTTTCACCCCCCAGACGCGACATATTCCACAACTACCGGGACGACAGCGACGAGAAGGCCAAGTCCTACCAGGACTGCGGCCGCATCTACGCCCAATGTGGCGTTCCGAAGAGAAGTCCCAACGCACATCGCCGACGACGGCCGACCACTACCACGACCACTACGGAGCTCCCAGCGGAGGAAGACGAGCTGACCAACGACATCGGAAGTGGTGCCGAGACACCGGAGGAAGACAACAGCACCGAGCGCAGCTTCGATACGAGCCAGAAGAACGACTGGAAACCGGTGAGGGCGAACCCGCTGCAGAGGCTGTTCATTCCACTGCTTTCTTCGGCGAGGCAGATGAATTAGATCGTTTGAATAAGTGCGTTGTTCCGTGTGCGGTGCGACAATGAGTGCGCCAGAGCGTGTACATAATGAATGGATGTCTATTTAAATTATTTATTTTAATAAGGTAAAGTCTATTTATTGAAAACTCGTTGCGTGTTGTTCCTCACTAGTGTTAAGGTAGGTCGATTCGACTTGAATAAAATGATTGTATGATTATTGCCTTAGTTTATTTGTGATCCGATCTGGATAGCTCAGGATGGATGCACGGTTAGGTGCTTTAGCTTTACTAGTGTGGTGGATTTTCTGGTCGCAACGTGTCGTTCGAGTAGAGTGCAAAACGCATAGTTTTGCACATTTAGATGTGCTGAATCCAAACTTTGATTTTGCGTTTAAAATTTGTAAGTATGATATCGAACTTTTATTACGCATCTCTTCAAGACGTTTAAGTAATTTGAATAGGAATTCAAATTTGTGCATGAATCATAAAACTGTAAAGTTTTTCCATACTTCTTAGTTGACTGGTTGAAGTTTGGTCCATTCGCTAGTAGAAAATGTTTTAAAGCTTCAAAAGTGAGATCCCATAATCTCCATAAAAGTGAGGAGTTTCCCATAATTTGCAATAATTATATTATACAAGCCAAAAATACAACGTGATTGTGAACAATTCTCTCTAATATTGATTAGCTGAGCATGGTCATTATAGACCGCACTCCGTAATTGATCAGAGCTTGCGATTTTGTACAGAGAATCAAGTGAGATTTAAACAACCCATTATGAATACACTGCTTTCGGAAACTCATTGCATTATTTGCTCGATCACGGCGCCGACCACGTTCTTACGCTCAGCGGAGAAAGGCAGGACTGTTAGTTTGACTTTCGATTAAACTTCAAGGCCCAATTGTATAATTATTTTAAGAAAATATGTTAATATTTGAAAAGTAGTCTTTTACGGTTAATACTTTTTGACTACTGCTAACTTGATGGTTTGTTTGATTCCGAACAATGCAAATTTTTTATCGAAAGTTCGATAAAAATTTCTGAGTTTGTAGAGACCGAGTATACCTGTCCATCTTCATGATCGTCTTGGGGGGAATGTAAGTATTGTGTTAGTGAGATAAATACCTACAAATAATCTGAAATTGATCTTGTCTATTTGTAAGTCACAGACGAAATAGACATATTTGTCACAAGATAAGCGAACTATTAGGATTAAACAGAATTGTCTTTTTCTTGTGGTGATTTATTAAAATACATTGAGATTCCGTTTTTGGCATGCTCCGTTTTTAGCATGTTCCATTTCTGGCCATTTTTGCCAATATTTAATCAACCCTTTCAAACACCAGAATAAAAACAAATTCGAGTCTTTCGTTAAAAATTGTACATTGAACAGAAATCGTGAAAATTTTATAACCCTACTCACATCATGGAATAGATCCCTCGAAAATTGCTTTATTTTGTATTGCATATAAACTTTCTTGGAAAAAACATATCGTCAAAAAGATATGCATTTATCAACACCTATTTTATTACGAAGAAAATCCAATAAATATCAAAATATAATTAGTGATCTAGTGAGAACATTGGTTGGTACGATACGAATAGTAAATTGTTGGTTTTATTTAAATATAGGTGGTCAATTATTTATTGAAATTCACAGGAAAAACGGGAATCCGGGAAACAGAAAATCATTTCTCGGGAAATGTTCTCGGGATTGGAAACTCTAATAAAAGCGTATCTGCAGAGATCGATTTCTCTTCTTCGAATTTCTCTTTTGAAAATTACTAGACCGGGCGACTGTTTTTGACTGCTATTTTTAGTTTAGTAGAAAATAGTCATCGCTCTTCACCATGAAGCATCGTAAAATGTTCCGAAAATCAGCTTCATATGTTATGGAATATTATTTTTGGATGCATTTCAGTAGGAACCTTTGGAAAGTGAAGCGATTGCTTAAAAAATATACGGCGATATACCTGGCTCAATCGTTACAAAAGTTCAGCGAAGCAAACAAAATCACCGGATCTTTTAAAAATCGTACCTTGTCTGCTAAGTCCGGCCACTCGCTATGATAATGATTTGAGTACAAAACCGAACAACAGTCACAGATGTCCGTCAGCTTTTCATAGATCTCGGCGAAATTCGAATAAAGCGGGATGTTCGCTCGAATTCTTTATGCGATTTTAAACACCGTCCATCGTTGCTATAACGATTATGTGAACGTTTTGGGAAAGCTGTTATTGTCTATGATCTTCTATAGCTGCACATGGTCGATATTGTCGTACCTAATTTTTCTTTTTGACATTATGGCATCACTGAGACAAAACCAAAATGTACTAAGAGCACTTCCACAGTTATTACCTGAGAGTTTTCTTAGCCAAAGTTGCCATCGTGTGGAGGGCAAGAGATACTCGATGCCCAGGGATGTCAAGAAAATGTCAATTTCCGAAAAGATCCTGGACCGAGCGGGAATCGTACTCCGACACCTTAAGCATGACTTACATTTGAACCGCGAACGTTGCAACTAGACCGGGCTTCATATATTGTCGTACCCTGCTTTTAAATTGATGGACATGGCGGATATATAGGTTTCCCTAGTCTTGTATTGAGGTTTCCAATTAAAGAAGTTAAAGAACGTTGCCAGGGCATAAAATATTAAAGTGACACCTGGTCGGACCTGGTGTAGTGGCTAGAACACACGCCTCTCACGCCGAATCTCATTCCCATTTCCATCGGAAGAGAGGTAAAGCCGTTGGTCCCGAGATGAACTAGCCCAGGGCTAAAAATCTCGTTAATAAAGATAAAAAAAACAATTAAACACGATGGGAAATAGAAGAGAAAAGGTGTCCAAGTCAAATCTCAAATCTGTATAAGCAACAGGCACTTGAAATGATGGAGCTGTCGCAAACTACCAATGATAATATCTGTGGTGAATAATAAACTAAACTAGTCTAGATGATAACATTCTCCATTGATTGATGCAATACGACTCTATAGTTCTGGGAAATTAAGCACTTCCGAGAAAGCAAGCTCTTAGTTAGTTGATAACTTTTGAAGGGCTCTGAAGGCTGGACTCAAAAAAATGAGACACACAAAAATGATCACCAAAAAATTATTTTAAATCGGATTCTTCTCGAATTTTCAGGAATCAATAACTATATATTAGCTATGCTTTGGCATGATTTTTTGAATTTCCTCCCCCAAGCTGAATGCTCGTACATTTCTCTCAACGCTGCTCATGAAATCTTGGGCGAGGCTTTGTTCATCTTTTTTACACAATTTCTCCCAGTTTTTCTCCAAAGCTTCATCGGTTTTCAATGTTCTCAACGCTTTTCTTCAACTTTTTCATTATCGCCCAAAACTTATCGATCGGACGAAGTTCTGGTGTATTTGGCGGGTTTGCCTCCTTCGGGTCCACATTGACGCCATTCGCTTCGTACCAATCTATTACAGAATTGGCGTAATGGCACGAAGCGAGATCCGGCCAGAACAGCGTGGGACCACGGTGAGAACAGAGAAAGGGCAACAAGCGCTTCTACAAGCATTCCTCTCGATAAAACTGCCCGTTTATGATGCCGGTTGTAACGAATGGCTTGCTGTACCGTCCGCACTCGCAGATCGCCTGCCGCAACAGGTACTTCTTCGCGAATTTGTCCATCTTTCTTTTCCGGAAATTTTCCGGAACCTCCATGCGGGACGTATCGACAAAAAACTTGAGGCCGGGGATTTGTTTGGTGTCCGCCTTGATGTATGTCTCGTCGTCCATGACGAGACAGCCTGGCTTGACCAGCCACTTTATGGTACTGCCTCCGCGTACGCTACTTAGCCACCGTGTTTTGCTTGTCAGTTCGGTTTGGCGCCTTCCTGACCATAAACACACGTAGCCCAGCCCACTTTGTGGTCTGCTGGACGAACCACTTCGACGAATTGACCTTTTTCGCCACGTGCGGGTTATTATTAAAGTACTGCCTTATCTTCCGCGCATTGTCCGGGTATTTCGTTTTCGGTTTTCGGCCGATTCCGTCGAGCCGCTCGATGCTCTTCGTCTCCTGGAACATCTTCACAACGCGGGACGTGGTGAAATGGTGGATTTCAAGCCTTTTGCGGCTGACCAGGGTTATCGATCACGGCACCCAAGATTTGCTGGCGTAGATCTTCTTGTTTCGAATGCATCTTGAAAACTATTTGACAGATCGCGATAAAACATTACACCCAAAACAAAGTGTCGCATTTTTTTCGAGTCCAATCTTTAGACACTTTTAGAGAATCTGAAAAATAAACTACACTCAAAATAATCCAAACGTCATTGTTACGTGAAAACTAGTGATCCTTTATAGAGAGATAAGCGAAAGTAAAATGGAATGATTTGGCAACAGACCAGCAGTGCTGATTTTGTTCGGCGTCGAGAACAATATTGTAACACGGACATGACTTTCTCATAGCTAAAAAGTCTATTTTGATTTGTTATAGATCTTTGAGCTACATATCACAACTAATAAACAGCCGAAAAAATCAAAAACTAAAAATCGCATTGACAAAAATTCTAAAAAGTAAAACATTTCATTTTTTTGCTTCATGCAAAATTACTTTTTCCGAAATAATTTCAAGCGGATTACATTACTCCTCAAGAAAAGTTCAAAACAAACATAACGCATGTTCGTTTGGCTCACACTTTGACAGCTCTCGCTGCTCGATTGGCTCACACTTTGACAGAAATGTCAGCTTCCGCGAATCTCTCTTATAAAGGATTTCTAGTGAAAACATACGTGGTTTTTTTTCCATCGCACTTTCCACGTAGCTCTTACGTTAATCATAAGTAGCCCAGAATGAACGCATGAACTTTTTAACTTCGTCCATTCCACCGGCGCTACAAGTAAGAGCTACGTGGATTTCCCGGTAGACTTTACGAAGCATTTCAATAGGACCTAGGTGGTTTTGCATTAAAATAACTAGAATATAGATCAACCTTATCTCTAATAGGCTTCGGAAGAAAACTAATTCCCAATTGGAAAATGTAAACAAATCTAAAAGATTGTGATATTTTTATATTCAATCTGAGCATTGTGAATCTTGTTTCCCAAATGTTGTTAGTATGTTCTGTTTTGTTGCAGCCTTCGCGTGCTATAATTGATAGAGGTTATAAATCAGGTGTAAAATATGAAGTAATGCAGGGATTCTTCGGTATTCAAAGCATATTTACCTTAAAATCAATCTAACACAGGGTTTAAAGTTCAGCAGCTTCTGAACATCTGCAAAAATCAAGCGGACGCCATCTTAGGATTTGAGTTCAACACCGAATGTACGTACAATAAGCAGATGTCAAAATGAACTTAGGCACCTACATGAATTTCACGTAAGTGCGATAGGTAACCTCAGTAACAATTACCGATTCACTGTTTGATGGTTATGAATGGATTAGTGATCTTTATCTTAGTCAGGTGAAGTGAAGGCAAAATGAATTTGGAATGATCTACGTGATTTTTCACGTAGCAATGACGTTTGGATTTTTTTGAGTGTAGAGCTTCTTTACTTGCTCGGCTTCTTCACGTGATTTGAAAACTATCAATCGATTCTGTGAGCTTTTCGGGAAAGCTTGCTGTTGAAAAGTATTACATGGGTCATCTGGACTCGATTCCTGGTACAGTCTAGAAACTTTTCGAGATGGAAATTTCCAACGTGATACATTTACAAATATAACTCCTTCGGAAAAGCAAGTTCACAGCTAATAATTGTTGAAGAACACTCAGAATATCAAAGCGGAAACAAACATTCACAGTGGGAAGGTCATGTCAATAAGAAAAAGAAGAACTGCCCTACTTTTGTAACTCACTGCATTCCTAACTTACAGGGACCCACATTACGGCAGCCTTTGCTCCCGTGCTCATCGTTAAGGCTGCAACTGTAGCCCTGGGTTTGGCGTTCGTAGCAATTTACCTCTATCTGAACCGCATCATTCCCGGACTGGGGGAAGGATTGGCCGACCCTGCTCCTACTACTCTCCAAACCCCACCGGAGCAAACATCGGAAGCGCCATGGAAGCAGTTTTCTCCTTCATCTGGATCGGTTTGGTTGTGATTGTCTGCAATGTGAAGGCCGTTGATGGCGGGGAATTCAATTTGAAGGAAAGTAGTCGGGGTTCACTGACAGGTAGGTGAGTGGAGTAGCAAATTCAGACCATAGATTTAATCTTTACTCTTTTTAGCGACATCCATTCTTTCGGCGCTATCCGCCTTCCAGCTGCTACAAATGAAAATGGCCCTGCTAAGCTTGATTCTTGCCGGAGTATACGTTTTCTGGTACAAACTTTTCCCGGAAGAATTGATGAAGATGGAAGAACCCAATTACGACCCAAGCGGCTCCACATTTCAGGGACTTCTCTAGATCAACGTTTGGAGCGATCTGTATACGGTTCGAACCTCGTTTTATTTCGTATCGAATTCACCCACCCACATCTCTTAAATAAATTATTACTACGGTTTTGATCCAATCCTTCGATACTCGTTCTAAATAAAATGAATCCACTTACCTTTCCTACTTAATGATCTTGACTAAAATGTGAGCTGCCACGTCGCGCCTAGTTGGCCTTCTTCACCTTCTTCTTCTTGATGGAATTGATGCTGGAGGCGAGCATGTCGATCTCCTTCTCATCGAATGCCGCCGGTTCGTACTTGTATTCCTTTGGTTTCGATTTGCTGACGAGGTCCCCAATGAGGCCGCCCAGCTTGTTCCACGCCATGCCCAGCAAATCCAGCGCCAGGTCCTGCTAGGCTTCACAACAAAAAACTTTATAAAATTAGGTCATCATAGATAAATCGTATGAAGTTCACATAATATTTGCCAATATTTAATCAACCCTTTCAAACACCAGAATAAAAACAAACTCGAGTCTTTCGTTAAAAATTGTACGTTGAACAGAAATCGCGAAAATCTTATGACCCTACTCACATCATGGAATAGATCCCTCGAAAATTACTTTATTTTGTATTGCATATTAACTTTCTTGGAAAAAACATATCGTCAAAAAGATATGCATTTATCAACACCTATTTTATTACGAAGACAATCCAATGAATATCAAAATATAATTAGTGATCTAGTGAGAACATTTGTTGGTATGATATGAATAGTAAATTGATGGTTTTATTTGAATATAGGTGGTCAATTCTTTATTGAAATTCCCAGGAAAAACGGGAATCCGGGAAACAGAAAATCATTTCCCGGGAAACGGGAATCCCGGGAAATCTCATTTCTCGGGATTGGAAACTCTATTAAAAGCGTATCTGCAGAGATCTCGATTTCTCTTCTTCGAATTTCTCTTTTGAAAATTACTATACCGGGCGACTGTTTTTGACTGCTATTTTTATTTTAGTAGAAAATAGTCATCGCCCTTCACCATGAAGCATCGTAAAATGTTCCGGAAATCAGCTTCATATGTTATGGAATATTAGTTTTGGATGCATTTCAGTAGGAACCTTTGGAAAGTGAAGCGATTGCTTAAAAAATATACGGCGATATACCTGGCTCAATCGTTACACAAGTTCTATGTCCTTGTCGTCAGCGAAGCAAACAAAATCACCGGATCTTTAAAAATTGTACCTTGTCCGCTAAGTCCGGCCACCAGCTATGATAATGATTTGAGTACAAAATCGAACAACAGTCACAGATGTCCGTCAGCTTTTCATAGATCTCGGCGAAATTCGAATAAAGCGGGATGTTCGCTCGAATTCTTTATGCGATTTTAAACACCGTCCATCGTTGCTATAACGATTATGTGAACGTTTTGGGAAAGCTGTTATTGTCTATGATCTTCTATAGCTGCACATGGTCGATATTGTCGTACCTAATTTTTCTTTTTGACATTATGGCATCACTGAGACAAAACCAAAATGTACTAAGAGCACTTCCACAGTTATTACCTGAGAGTTTTCTTAGCCAAAGTTGCCATCGTGTGGAGGGCAAGAGATACTCGATGCCCAGGGATGTCAAGAAAATGTCAATTTCCGAAAAGATCCTGGACCGAGCGGGAATCGTACTCCGACACCTTAAGCATGACTTACATTTGAACCGCGAACGTTGCAACTAGACCGGGCTTCATATATTGTCGTACCCTGCTTTTAAATTGATGGACATGGCGGATATATAGGTTTCCCTAGTCTTGTATTGAGGTTTCCAATTAAAGAAGTTAAAGAACGTTGCCAGGGCATAAAATATTAAAGTGACACCTGGTTGGACCTGGTGTAGTGGCTAGAACACACGCCTCTCACGCCGAGGACCTGGGATCGAATCCCATTCCCATTTCCATCGGAAGAGAGGTAAAGCCGTTGGTCCCGAGATGAACTAGCCCAGGGCTAAAAATCTCGTTAATAAAGATAAAAAAACAATTAAACACGATGGGAAATAGAAGAGAAAAGGTGTCCAAGTCAAATCTCAAATCTGTATAAGCAACAGGCACTTGAAATGATGGAGCTGTCGCAAACTACCAATTATAATATCTGTGGTGAATAATAAACTAAACTAGTCTAGATGATAACATTCTCCATTGATTGATGCAATACGACTCTATAGTTCTGGGAAATTAAGCACTTCCGAGAAAGCAAGCTCTTAGTTAGTTGATAACTTTTGAAGGGCTCTGAAGACTGGACTCAAAAAAATGAGACACCCAAAAATGATCGCCAAAAAATTATTTTAAATCGGATTCTTCTCGAATTTTCAGGAATCAATAACTATATATTAGCTATGCTTTGGCATAATTTTTTGAATTTTCTCCTCCAAGCTGAATGCTCGTACATTTCTCTCAACGCTGCTCATGAAATCTTGGGCGAGGCTTTGTTCATCTTTTTTACACAAGTTCTCCCAGTTTTTCTCCAAAGCTTCATCGGTTTTCAATGTTTTTTTCCGCTTTTCTTCAACTTTTTCATTATCGCCCAAAACTTGCCTCCTTCGGGACCACATTGACGCCATTCGCTTCGTACCAATCTATTACAGACTTGCATAATGGCACGAAGCGAGATCCGGCCAGAACAGCGTGGGACCACGGTGAGAACGGAGGAAGGGCAGCAAGCGCTTCTGCAAGCATTCCTCTCGATAAATCTGCCCGTTTATGGTGCCGGTTGTAACGAAAAGCTTGCTGTGCCACCCGCACTCGCAGATCGCCTGCCACAACAGGTACTTCTTTGCGCATTTTCTCTTCCGGAACTTTTCCGGAACCTCCATGCGGGACGTACCGACAACAAACTTGAGGCCGGGGATTTGTTTGGTATCCGTCTTAATGTATGTCTCGTCGTCCATGACGAGACAGCCTGGCTTGACAAGTCACCTTATAATACTGCTTCCGCGTACGCTATTTAGCCGCCGTGTTTTGCTTGTCAGTCCGGTTTGGCGCCTTCCTGACCTTAAAAACACGTATCCCGCTTTGTGGTCTGCTGGACGAACCACTTCGACGAATTGACCTTTTTCGCCACGTCTCTGGTGGAAAGGTGCGGGTTATTATTAAAGTACTGATTTATCTTCCGCGCATTGTCCGGGTATTTCGTTTTCGGTTTTCGGCCGATTCCGTCGTGCCGCTCGATGGTCTTCGTCTCCTGGAACATCTTCACAACGCGGGACGTGGTGATATGGTGGATTCCAAGCCTTTTGCGGCTGACCAGGGTTATCGATCAAGGCACCCAAGATTTGCTGGCGTAGCTCTTCTTATTTCGAATGCATCTTGAAAACTATTTGACAGATCGCGATAAAACATTACACCCAAAACAAAGTGTCGCATTTTTTTCCGAGTTCAATCTTTAGACACTTTTAGAGAATCTGAAAATATACTATCACAGTGGAGATGTTATGCCAATAAGAAAAAGAAAAACTGTTCTTATTTTGTGATTCACTGCATTCCTAACTTACAGGGACCCACATTACGGCAGCCTTTGCTCCCGTGCTCATCGTTAAGGCTGCAACTGTAGCCCTGGGTTTGGCGTTCGTAGCAATCTACCTCTATCTGAACCGCATCATTCCCGGACTGGGGGAAGGATTGGCCGATCCTGCTCCTATTACTCTCCAAACCCCACCGGAGCAAACATCGGAAGCGCCATGGAAGCAGTTTTCTCCTTCATCTGGATCGGTTTGGTTGTGATTGTCTGCAATGTGAAGGCCGTTGATGGCGGGGAATTCAATTTGAAGGAAAGTAGTCGGGGTTCGCTGACAGGTAGGTGAGTGGAGTAGCAAATTCGGACCATAGATTTAATCTTTGCTCTTTTTAGCGACATCAATTCTTTCGGCGCTATCCGCCTTCCAGCTGCTACAAATGAAAATGGCCCTGCTAAGCTTGATTCTTGCCGGAGTATACGTTTTCTGGTACAAACTTTTCCCGGAAGAATTGATGAAGATGGAAGAACCCAATTACGACCCAAGCGGCTCCACATTTCAGGGACTTCTCTAGATCAACGTTTGGAGCGATCTGTATACGGTTCGAACCTCGTTTTATTTCGTATCGAATTCACCCACCCACATCTCTTAAATAAATTATTACTACGGGTTTGATCCAATCCTTCGATACTCGTTCCAAATAAAATGAATCCACTTACCTTTCCTACTTAATGATCTTGACTAAAATGTGAGCTGCCAGGCCACGTCCTCCTCCTAATTGGCCTTCTTCACCTTCTTCTTCTTGATGGAATTGATGCTGGAGGCAAGCATGTCGATCTCCTTCTCATCGAATGCCGCCGGTTCGTACTTGTATTCCTTTGGTTTCGATTTGCTGACGAGATCCCCGATGAGGCCGCCCAGCTTGTTCCACGCCATGCCCAGCAAATCCAGCGCCAGGTCCTGCTTGAAGAAGATGAACCCGACGAGCAGGATGAGCACGATGGCCGATAGGGAGTTTTGGTTGAGATCACTTTCGGCGGTACGCAGCTCCGGTCGGAAGTGCATCTCGCTGAAGAAGCTGCTGCTGTTGGCCGTGAATTCCACCATCGGCAGGGAGTATTTGTAGTTTTTGTCTGAGAGGGTGGAGGTCAGTTCGATGTAGTAGGTCTTGCCATCGAAGGGAATTCGCGGGAAGAAGACCATGATGCCGGGGTTGATCTTGCTCTTGGGGTTCAGGGGAGATTCAATTCGCTGCGAATGGACCGGCGAATCGCTGCCCTTTTTGTAGAGGAAGATTTTGAGCGATTTGTAGAAGTCGTTCTCCGAGGCCAGAACCCGGATGGTGACATCGACGAAGGCAATGGGACTGATGGCGATCATGTTGACGTCGCGAACGTCGCCCTTTTCGACGTTGATGACCTTCTCTTTGGGGATGGAGCGATCAACGTTGGACGAGGGGCCATCGGTGCGGACTCGGACACGGTACTGGCAGCCGGGGTGCAGTCCTCGAATGCGATACTGGCCATTGGCTTCGCTGGTGCTCTCTTCGAGATGATTGCCGCATTTTTCGTCCGTTACTGCTTCGACGGTGACTTTCGGGAATGGTTCTCCGTTTAGGGAGGTGATGGATCCGAAGATGGAGAAAGCCGTTCGGGTGCCTTGCAGTTCCTCGTGAACCGTGGCGCCGTCCTTCACCTGTATCAACTTGGAGTTCGGCTTGAACTCGTACTCTTTCATCATCGCTCTGAGGTAGTATTCACTAGGGGACAGCGAGTGGAACTTAATGGTGCCATCTTCACCGGTGACCAAGTTTTTGCGATAGCTCTCGGCCCCAGAAAGGGAAAGCAAAACTCCAGGCAATCGGTTTCCAGCATCATCCTTTACGGTGACGATTATCTCGCAAAGCTTGTGTCCACTGAAGGTGTTGGTGGCCTTGTCGAATGCCGAGAACACATAAGACTCCTTCTCAGCAGACAATTCCACCGCCAAGTTGGAATCGATTGGGCCAAACCGGAACTCGCCCTGGTCGTTCGTTAGGGCAACCAGTGGCGACAGTTCAGCATTCTTCGGGAAGAGCAGAGTGATTTTGGCGTCCTTGATTGGTGGACTGGTTTTACCGTTGATTAGCAAGCCTTTCCTGGCCACGATCTTGGTGGGGACTTCGGTGCAATCCGAAGCTCCGACGACTTCCAAAGACGTCGGAGTGAACAGCATGATGTCACTGATCGGGACCAAAGTGATTCGTTCCCCTTGTTCCAGGAAGAAGTCGTAGTGATAGACACTGGAACCTTCTGAACGTTGTTCGCTGGGTTTGAATTCGATGATTTCCGTTCCAGACTTGGTAGTGATTTGTGTCTTATAAGTAGCTTTCTCTTCCGCAAGAAGCTTTACAGTGTGACGATGGCTCAACGCAGAGATGCTAACTGGAGCCACATCGGAAGTAGCAAAAGCCTTGGGCACGTCAGCCCCATATCGATGACACCCGGAAAGACTTATGTCATAGCTACCTGCTTTCGAAACGCAGAATGTGTTCATTCCGGAAGTGAGTAACATTTCTTCTGCTTTGGCACCTTCAACTCCCTTCTGCTTGTAGGTCATCTTCACTGCGTGACTGG
The DNA here is from genome assembly GCF_002204515.2 of Aedes aegypti. NCBI lineage: Eukaryota > Metazoa > Arthropoda > Insecta > Diptera > Culicidae > Aedes > Aedes aegypti. Next base: position 26,011,698 of record NC_035108.1, on the reverse strand, counting down.
ACACAATCGAGACCACATATCCGCTCTGCACTAAAGTAGGAACCGTTTCCTGAGCGGTTTTGACATTGATCTTGACCGTGTTCGATTGCCAGCACAGCTTTCCTTTGGGAACGCTTACTTCGTAGCTTCCTGGAAGAACATTCACAAATGAGTACTTGCCATCCTGAAGCTCAGCGTTGGAAGCCTGTCCGGTCGGGTTGGCATTGGAATCCAACGAGGTCAATGTGACAGTAACGTCCTTCGAGCATGCGTTTCCAGCATCCGGAAGGCAGCGAACCTCTCCAGAAACTGTAGCCCTGAGCTGAGAGAAGATAATTCCACTTTGGGGAGATCTGTCCACATTGATCGACTGAGTCAGAGGGAAGAACTGAATTCCAGCGGCGTGCTCCTCTTCGCTAGTGACTACTTTGACGGTGTATTGACCACTTTCCAAGAAAGTGCACCACTCGCCAGCGGTCTTCTCCTTCGTTGTTACCTCCACAGTTGAGGTGGAGCCTTTTTTCGTGATGGCCACTCTGTAGGATTTCTTGGAGATTACTTGACCGCAGACCTGAGAACGGGAGAAGATATGGAAATTTAGCTAAAGCTTCTACAAATCAGTATACAGGGTGTTCGTAAATTATCCGGACAACAAAATATGAGAAAGATGATCTCACATTTGAAACGATAAAAAATCAATGACTGTGTACCTTTTTCAATACATCCATATGTTGACACAAAATAGAATTTCAAATAATTTAGAAATTATTGCATTTTTCTGAGAAGACAAATTTTAATTTTTCGGAGTCGTTATTCCTGAGGGCCGCTAGTCATTTTAGAGAAGTTTTCTCTCTAAAATCTGAAATACAGGGGATAGGCAAAATTTTGCCCAAATTCAAATGCTTATAACTTTATGAAAAATGGATGAAATTGGATGCATCTGGAAGCAGTCGACGGCAAATTTGGTCCAGTTTTAGGAACTTCCTTGGCCATGCATATTGGCCACTGGACACCGGAGATGTTCCGGATTTTCTGAGGTCATGTCCAAATGTCATTTTTTCTGTCGCTTGTATTTTTGTGCGGTGTAAAGTTAGATAGATGTTTGCAATTTTCCTAGAAACTAGAACTAATAGGAAGTTGAATGCCACCGGACGCATTAAGATTGGTTGGAAATCTTCAGAAATATGACCATTTCCGTAAAACTGGTTCCGGAAAGCATGGTCAGTCATGTTTGTATTTCCAATCATGTAAATATTATCCGGAGCTATATCCAAGTGGACATCAACCTTAAAAATGATGTTTGCTGCAGCGTATTCAGAACCATTAGATGCACAGACCACTCTATAGAAGGTTCCAGGTGCCCTGGGGGAAGTGGTCAATTAGGAACATATCTGGAACCATATCAATATGGGCATCAAACTTCATGATTTTCAAAGGTTATGCTTTCCGAAGCATTTCCAGCACCACCGGCTGCCATGACCACTTTATAGTAGATTCCAGGTGCCCCGGGGATGTGGCCAATTCAAAACATGTCCGAAAACACATCAATATGGGTAAAAACATCAAGATTTTTGAAGGTGATGCTAATAGAAGTATTTAGAGCGCAACTTATTTATATGACCACTGTATAGTAGGTTCCATGGGCCCTGGGGGATGAGGTCATGTTTCGAGTTGGCCACATCTCTAGGAGCCCCTGGAATATACTATAGAGTGATTATTATATCTTGTGGTTCTGAAAATGCTCGCCATTTTCCAAGTCACATGGATCTTACTGTTTATGGTAGAATGTGATTCTGAACAGATGAACGGACATGTTCCGAATTGGCCACATCCCCCGGGGCACCTGGAACCTACTATAAAGTGGTTATGGCAGCCGGTGATGCTGGAAATGCTTCGGAAAGCATAACCTTTGAAAATAATGAAGTTTGATGCCCATATTGATATGGTTCCGGATATGTTTCTAATTGACCACTTCCCCCAGGGCACCTGGAACGTTCTATAGAGTGGTCTGTGCATCTAATGGTTCTGAATACGCTGCAGGAAACATCATTTTTAAGGTTGGTGTCCGCTTGGATATAGCTCCGGATAATATTTACATGATTGGAAATACAAACATGACTGACCATGCTTTCCGGAACCAGTTTTACGGAAATGGTCATATTTCTGAAGATTTCCAACCAATCTTAATGCGTCCGGTGGCATTCAACTTCTTATTAGTTCTAGTTTCTAGGAAAATTGCAAACATCTATCTAACTTTACACCGCACAAAAATACAAGCGACAGAAAAAATGACATTTGGACATGACCTCAGAAAATCCGGAACATCTCCGGTGTCCAGTGGCCAATATGCATGGCCAAGGAAGTTCCTAAAACTGGACCAAATTTGCCGTCGACTGCTTCCAGATGCATCCAATTTCATCCATTTTTCATAAAGTTATAAGCATTTGAATTTGGGCAAAATTTTGCCTATCTCAATCATTTTGCCTATCCCTTGTAGAATAATCCAAATTTTCTATTACTGTTTGAAGTAACCTATATTATTTACTCAAATTACATCACACCCGGACTACATAGTGGATGATATCGTTTGATCGAGGAATTGCCTCGCATAAAATGCTTTTTTCGGAGTTCATTTGTATATTTCGTTTCGTTCCGTATACTTGTACAAAGTAGGTCGGATCAATCCGTAGCAGCTGTCAAATCAATTTTGTTATGATAAATTAAGTCGCATAAGAGTACACCCAAGTAACCATAAGCACTAATAATAAGCCCTTAATCAGCATCATAAATGCGTACATGCATTATAATAGCACCACAAATGCTTACACACCCTATAACAGCACTTCCGCTGCATAGAAACCCTATTACAGCATCATTAATGCTTCTAAGCCTGATACATACGGGCATTAAATAAGCACTATATTGGCTCTATATTCGCATACAGGGCCTGTTTAAATGCCATCCAGTGTTTTGACAAATATACCACGTGCTTTGTGTTTACATATAGTGGTGAGAGGGAGTCAAACATAAGTCTTCTCACTACTACAATTGCAGCTTTTATGACGGCGAAAAGTGGTGGTTTAAATTGGTCACTTTTCTTTCCAATACTATTCATCTTATGTGGGCGAAGGAGCAAAGGAGCAGAACTTCAACAACTCAACAATACAGGTGTCGCAGGTTCGAGACGCAAAATGAGGAATTTCATCATCATAAAACAAGGATCAATATGTGGCAATTTCAAGTCCTCAAAAGGATTAAAACCACCAAAATGAATAAGTCTGATACAGAGAAGTACTATCTCAATCATTTTATTACATTTTGCATACTATTCGAGGTTTCCATTTTCATTCATTTATTTATTTACCTCGTGTACCAGCTGCTTGGCCGCATACGCGAAAGCTCTCTGGCTGCGTACGCGAAAGCACAAAATATTCGCCCGAAAAACCTGGCGAAAACAACTGACGTTTCTCACGTGGTCTTATATCAGCACTAGTGATGCCGAGAAGCACGGTTATATCTTCGCATTATAATGGCACGCTATTTCGCCTTTTCTGGCATTATAATAGCATTATATGCGTATATAAAACTGACAAGCATCAAATGATTACCCTATATGCGCATATAATGCTGTTACCGTGCCGCATTATCGTGCTTACTGGTTACTTGGGCAGACTAGTTAGCAAGAAAATTTACACACTCACTTTGCATGTTATTTTTCATCATATAAAATATGCACGTATATCGCCTCCACTTTTGTACGTATAAGGCCTTTTCGCAACATCTTATACGTGAAACTTTGCGCATATAAGCATCGCATAACGCAAAAGGTGATTTCGTTATACGTACATTCTGGTTGTCTGGGCAATGTATTATGCCGTGCAAGAATACTGAAATTATTCCGCTTAATTGCATAGAGCCATGCCTTTAAAGTTTGTACGGATAATTTGCGGACACCCTGTACACATGCCAAACTGTCCTATCTGCAAAAGAGATACTCTTTTTGATAGCTCTCTTTCGATAATTACCATCTTTACAACAAAAAATAAATAAAATTTTATGAAAATGTTATAACATTATGTTTTCTATAAAATATTGACAACTGTTTTTGATAACCTTTCCCTAAATCTGAATCTATCCTCAAAATTAGGTAGCATTTTGATATTCTCAAATCCAAATTGAAATTTTCTTCATGCACCAGAACTCACAGTAAATACAAGAAATTGTAGGTACAGTGAAATCTCCATATGTCGATGTCCTAAGATTCAATATCGACTAGCAGAACCACAAAACTTCTTGATTACTCTGACGGCCAAAGCTTTTCAAAGATAATCTGTTCCATAACTCGATATTTCTGTGATTCGATGATCTTTTCATGGACTCTTTCAATCGACTCATGATGGTTTACCTGTACAAATACATCATAAATAGGCTTTTTCACTGTTAGCCCACGGGAAGTTTTTCAAATGAATACCACAAGTAACAATTACATTCACAAGATCAATTGGAAATATAAATTTTCATCTTCTAATTTGCTGTGATGTTAGCTCACACAAACGATATCACGTCGATAACTGATTTACAGAATCATTTGAATTCTAATCCTCTTTTTCCCATGGTAGCTTTAAAGCTCCGTTGGTTTACGACGAATTTAAGATAATCCGAATCATATAAATAGGGTGCAGAGCTACTTGGGTACTTCTAAGATTCACTTTGGCATGGTTTTTTTTTTTCGGATGAATTGTCTGAAACTTTGCAATAAGAAGCACTTCAATACGACGCATATTGGTACCAAATATGATCTCAGTAGCTTTCAAAAAACCTCACAGCCGAAGTGAATCAAAAGTACCAAGAATAGGATCCGGCTCCCTACTATGCAAAAGTTACTATGACATGATTCTACACACATTAGATTAATCCAATTGTCAATTAACTGTTTAAATACTCGATTACTTTTTCAATAAGACATTCATACGGTTTTGAGAAAATTAATTAAGACTGTCTTCTAAAACTGTTTTAAAATTACAGTTTAACCTCCATGAGTCGATGCTCCATGACTCGATATCGACTCATGGAACCATACTGAAAACAAAATTTCATGGTTACTATGATGGTCCCCTCAAACAGCTATCCATAGCATTTCTGTTCCATTACTCGATATTTCCATGAGTCGATGGTCCCTTCAGATATCGACTCATGGAGGTTTGACTGTAATTCCTTTTTTAACGTTTTTTCGTCTCGTACACCGCTTAAATCTTGCATACGATCAGCTCGCGTCCGAGTACTAAGTAGTTTCTATAAGATCCCACAAACATTTTATGACAAAATGATACACCGTTGTATTCAGTTACTGTCGACGTTTTTGTACCAGTGTGAAATCGACTCAAGCAGTGTTTTGTTTTGATTCGTAGTTAAGCCACTTTGCCTCTCCATATAACGGAGCGGTGAAAGTAGTGCTTAGGTTGCGAAAGTAGGAAATCTTACTTGCGTCGTTTTGTAGATCCGGAAAACAAACCTCGCGTAACTTTTCAAAAGGATCTATCTAACATTGAAAGGCTCTCTTTGTTTACTTTCTTTTTAAGCAATCAGTGATCCGCATTAACCTCTGTTTTGTATGAAACGCTACCCAAGGACGTTGTCTTTCGATCTATAGTAAGAAAAACTTCAAAAAAAAAAAAAACTTTAGTATTGCACTATTATAATTGAAAGAGAGCGAGAGCGGAGAGAATCTCTCATTTTACGCAGGTTCTAGCCATGTAGGATTGGTTGTATGTAAAGGGCGATGTAGGAAAAAAATTGGCATCACTGTATGTTGTAATCGATTGTTAACCGAGTGCAATCTTTTTATATTGTTTTTAACCATTTCATTGTTTACGTTTATTTGTGAATCATCGAGAAAAAACTTGCAAGTGGTGTTACCATTTCGGCAACGTGATTGGAGTTCGTCTATTATACCTCTACCCAAAGGCGTTTATACAACATCCGGAGACATGGAGAACATTTGCGCCAAATGCAATCAACCCATTACGGGCATCGATTCAATTACCTGTCGTGGATATTGCGGCTGCGTGTTTCACATGACATGTTCTGGCGCGACAAAACCTTTTTTGGATGTGTGACAAATGCGCAATCCTGTTCGAGAATTCCCATTTCCGGGCTATAACGAGACATGCTGATGAACAATCACCTCTGACATAGCTTACGGATGCTATCAGCAACCTCCAAACGGAAATCAAAAAAAATCCGGCTAAACGTGTATCAGCACAATCTTCAAGACTCAATCGCTGGCCGATTATTGGTGAATCTACGCGCAATAACAAACTACCTCGTGAAATGGATTCATTTGAACGCTCCTCTTCAGAATGGCAGTCCGATCGTACGCAACTTAACCAGAATGTAGTTTCTGTTCCTGTTACTGATAAACCAGCGAACAAGTTCTGGCTTTATCTGTCTCGCATCAGGCTCGATGTAACGAATGATGCAATCACAGAAATGGTAAAAGCTAATTTAGGATTGGAATCTGATCCTGACGTCGTGAAGCTCGTTGCCAAAGGCGCTGACACCAGCAATATGTCATTCGTCTCATTCAAAGTTGGTCTCGATCCAGCTTTGAAGAATAATGCCTTGATCCTTCTTCTTGGCCTGAGGGAGTCATGTTCCCGCAATTTGAGGACTACAGTGCTCAAAAATTTCGGAAGCTCTCCAAGGCAAATTACTGTCTATCTCCGGTAATAACCTGACGACGAACTAACTGCTCAAATATCTCCTGACGAAGTTTTCAAACATTATCTCCATCGCATCAAACCGGTTTCACTGGGACTCAACGACGAAAGCATCATGGAAGTCTTAACTCCCCCCGCCACAGGCGAGCCCTTCCTGTCACCGACCTTCAGCCGTCCTGGTCCTGTGTGCAGGTACGGAGAAGGGGTCTTCCAATCGGCAAATCACGGCAAGTACAGTCATGCTTCGAACAGTACGGATTCTGATCCACCATCCGATTTCAGAGAAGAATCGTTCAACCACTTCGTTTCATCATCAACGCTGACACTGGAAGGCATCAACGCAGGCCTCTAGGACACCCCTAGCCCAGCCATCACAGTGAAACCCTCCCGAACACCGATCAACCATCCAGACCGTGACCACCTATTTTTGTCCGTCTTCTATAAAAATGTTCGTGGTTTATGTACCAAAACGACAGAACTTAGGTTAATGTTATCTTCCTGCGATTATGATGTAATTGTGTACACTTTTTATTTTTTTTTTATCTAGGTGTTCTGTGTTATTAGACAACACTATCATCCTAATTTGGTAAAACAAATTTAAGATTTAATTAACATTTTGTTAACAACATATTACATTTCATTTGCCGTAGTAGTTCAGTTTTTTTACAGGTGAGTTGATTTCACCTGCTTATAAGAGAAAAAAAAAACGTTTTCAATATACTTAACCTAACTTAACCTAAACATATAACGCATTAATCGTGGCAATAGAAGATTGTAACGATTTTTGCCTGAAATTATTAATGATTGTATTTGACATTTGTTCCAATGTTTCAACATTGGATATTCTATGTAACTCATTGGTACTATACCAGGGAGGAAGCCTCAAAATCATTTTCAAAATTTTATTTTGAATTCTCTGCAGAGCTTTCTTCCTGGTATTACAACAGCTAGTCCATATTGGTACAGCATACAACATGGCTGGCCTGAAAATTCGTTTGAATATCAAAAGCTTGTTCTTAAGACAAAGTTTTGATTTTCTATTAATAAGGGGATAGAGACATTTTACATATTTATTACATTTGGCTTGAATGCCCTCAATGTGGTTTTGGAAAGTTAAATTCTTATCTAGCATGAGCCCTAGATACTTAACTTCATCTGACCAATTTATTGGAACCCCTCTCATCGTGACAACATGTCTACTTGAAGGTTTCAAATAAAGAGCTTTTGGTTTATGTGGGAATATTATAAGTTGAGTTTTGAAAGCATTAGGAGAAATCTTCCATTTTTGCAAGTATGAAGAAAAAATATCCAAACTTTTTTGCAATCGACTACAGATGACACGCAGGCTACGTCCTTTGGCGGAAAGGCTTGTGTCATCCGCAAACAAAGATTTTTGACATCCCTGAGGCAACTCAGGTAAGTCAGATGTGAAAATATTGTATAATATTGGTCCCAAAATGCTGCCTTGAGGAACACCAGCTCTTACAGGAAGTCTTTCAGATCTGGAGTTCTGATAATTAACCTGAAGTGTACGATTTGACAGATAACTTTGAATTATTCTAACAATGTATGTTGGAAAATTAAAGTTTTTTTAATTTTACAATCAAACCTTTATGCCAAACACTGTCGAATGCTTTTTCTATGTCTAGAAGAGCAAGACCAGTAGAGTAGCCTTCAGTTTTGTTGGAACGGATCAAATTTGTTACACGTGAAAGTTGATGAGTGGTCGAATGTCCATGGCGGAATCCGAACTGTTCATTGGGAAAAATTGAATTTTCGTTGATGTGGGCCATCATTCTGTTCAAAATAACCTTTTCAAAAAGTTTACTGATGGAGGAAAGCAAACTGATTGGACGATAGCTAGAAGCTTCTGCAGGATTTTTGTCTGGTTTTAAAATTGGAACGACCTTAGCATTTTTCCATTTGTCAGGAAAATATGCTAATTGAAAACATTTGTTAAATATATCAACTAAAAATGATAAGCTACTTTCTGGAAGTTTCTTGATGAGGATGTAGAAAATTCCATCATCGCCAGGAGCTTTCATGTTTTTGAATGTTTTAATAATAGTTCTCACTTCTTCCAAATCAGTCTCCCAGGCATTTTCGAAAACGTTCTCTTGATTGAGAATATTTTCGAACTCCTGAGTAACTTCATTTTCAATTGGACTAGTAAGTCCTAAATTAAAATTGTGCGCACTTTCAAACTGCATAGCAAGTTTTTGAGCTTTTTCGCAATTAGTTAGTAATAATTTGTTTTCCTCTTTCAATGCCGGTATTGGCTTCTGAGGTTTTTTCAAGATTTTAGATAATTTCCAAAAGGGCTTAGAGCCAGGGTCCAATTGAGAAATTTTATTTTCAAAATTTTTGTTTCTTAATTGAGCAAAACGTTTCTTGATTTCTTTCTGCAAATCCTGCCATATAATTTTCATAGCAGGATCGCGAGTGCGTTGAAATTGCCTTCTCCTCACGTTTTTAAGACGGATCAAGAGCTTAAGATCATCGTCTATAATCACGGATTCAAATTTTACTTCACATTTTGGAATTGCAATGCTCCGGGCTTCAACAATGGAATTTGTTAAAGTTTCAAGAGCAATGTCAATATCAATTTTAGTTTCTAAAGAAATGTTAACATCAAGATTAGAGTCAACATACGTTTGATATATATTCCAGTCGGCTCGTAAATAATTGAAAGTGGAGCTGATAGGATTGAGAATCGCTTCTTGGGATATTTGAAATGTAACAGGGACATAATCAGAATCAAAATCAGCATGAGTAATCAGTTGGCTACAAAGATGACTAGAGTCGGTTAAGACCAAATCAATCGTCGATGGATTTCTAGAAGAGGAAAAACATGTGGGGCTATCAGGGTATTGAATTGAGAAATATCCTGAAGAGCACTCATCAAATAAAATTCTGCCGTTGGAATTACTTTGAGAATTATTCCATGACCGATGTTTGGCATTAAAGTCACCAATGACAAAAAATTTTGACTTATTGCGAGTCAATTTACGCAAGTCAGTTTGGAGCAAATTAACTTGCTGTCCAGAGCATTGAAAAGGCAAATAGGCAGCTATGAAAGTATATTTACCAAACTGTGTTTCAACAGAAACACCTAAAGTTTCAAAAACTTTAGTTTCAAATGATGAAAACAGTTGATGTTTTATACGCCTATGAATGATGATTGCAACTCCCCCACATGCCCCATCAAGTCGATCATTACGATAAACAAAAAAGTTAGGATCTCTTTTGAGTTTAGATCCAGGTTTTAAATACGTTTCGGTAATAACTGCTATATGCACGTTATTAACCGTAAGAAAATTAAACAGCTCGTCCTCTTTACCATTTAGAGAACGAGCTTTCCAATTTAAAATATTTAAATTATTGTTTGGATCCATTAGAAAAACGTAATCCAAATACATTCGAAATTGAAAGATTCGAACGGCTACCCGACGGATTAAAATTAGTTTGTGAATGAGCATGATTATGATCTTCCTGATGGGTATGATTCATGATCAAGCGATCGTTAACTGAAAAATGAGCATTGTTCGATACTCTAACAGGCAAATTCCGGAAACGACCGTTATCGTAACGGATATTATCTTTCATCTGCCTGGCACGAGCCTCAATGACCCTTTTGCGTGAAGGACAATTCCAAAAATTGGACTTATGGTTAGCCCCGCAATTACAGCATATGAATTTGGTGGTATCTTCCTTCACTGGAAAGACGTCTTTGGCGTGAGAAGAACCTCCGCAAATCATGCATTTAGCATCCATGCGACAATTTTTTGTACCATGACCTCACTTTTGGCACCGACGGCACTGAGTGGGGTTCTGGTAATTTCCTCCAGGTTTCTGGAAATGTTCCCATGTCACACGGACATCAAACAAAAGTTTTGCTTTTTCTAAAGCTTTAATGTTATTTAGTTCTTTTTTGTTAAAGTGAACTAAATAATATTCTTGAGAAAGCCCTTTCCGAACAATGCCAGATTGGGTTCTCTTTTTCATAATGATTACTTGGACTGGGGAAAATCCAAGTAAATCATTTATTCCATTTTTGATCTCTTCAGGTGACTTATAGTCACTTGAGAGACCTTTCAAGACAACTTTGAACAAACGTTCAGTTTTATCGCCATAAGTGAAAAATTTGTGCTTCTTCTCTTCAAGATGTCTGAGAAGAAGTTCGCGATCTTTAAGAGTTTCCGGCAAAACGCGACAGTCTCCTTTCTTTGCGATTTGGAAGGAAACCTTGATTCCCCTAATGGAGTTCAAGATCTCCTGCCTAAATCCCCCAAATTCGGAACAACTGACCACGATAGGCGGCACTCTTTGCTTCCTCACTTGAATCATAGAGCCTGGACTAGAGGCTGCTTCGATTTGGTGTTCGGAAAATTTGTCTAGAGCATCGAACTGATTGCTCATTTCGATACAATTATTCATTTCACCCTTGGAAGAAAGTTCGCATTCCGGGGAAGCGTCCTTTCTTCCATTCTTGCCACGGGTAGTGACAGTTTTAAAACCCACTTTTTTGGAAGGAAGTAGTGAATTCAGAGATTCACCCTTCCTTTTGTTTGTTGTTGATACCATGTTTAGTTAATAAACGAAAGAAGACGTGACCTTCGAGAGGTTTTTTCCCAAGACGGTGTCCAAGAAGGATTACCACCGCTAGCTTTCGCCAACGGGTCCAACGAAAAATCGAAGGCACGGGTCCAAACAAGGATCGTAAAGGGATCAATAGTAGAAAAAATAGTACTGAAAAGTACTGTTTTAGTAGCACTGAAAAGTACCGTTTTTAATTTTAGCACTGAAAAGTACTGTTTTTGTAGCACTGAAAAGTACCGTTTTATTGCTTTAGGTAGTTTTTAAGAAAACTTCCAAGAGCAGAGAGAATTCGTGTACGCACAGCACGAAGGTACGATGCGCACTGCAATTGTGTACACTGAGTCGCGGCTCCGGCCTGACATACGCAACTCAGCACTAATAAGCGATTATGCATTATTTCGGTGCGACAGAAGTGAAGCGACAAGTGACCATTCTAGAGGCGGTGGCGTCCTTGTAGCAGTCAAAAATGAATTGTAATGCCTCGGTATATCTCTAGTTGGTTGCACACAACTCAAGCAAATGGCGGTGTGTATAAAATTACATCATCGTTCAGTGTACATCTGTGCTATTTATCTACGTCCAAATTCCGACGTTGCTTTATATTCGACTCATGCCTCGGCTGTACAGCATATCGCTGACCAATGCTCGGTGAACGATGTCATTCTGGTTCTGGGCGATTACAATCTTCCTCGTTTACAATGGATCTTTGATAACGACCTCAATGGTTTTCTGTCTTCAAATGCATCCAGCGAAGTCAATGCAAACGGCAATTTGCTTGATCTAACCTTCTCGTCCCCTCCCGATGTTGCCTTCCGTTATTGCCTATTGATGCTCATCGTTCACCTTACGTGCTTCAAATCGATGTTTATACTAGTATGTCCGACCACGTTTCTGCACGCATCGATGCCCTGGAACTGGACTTCAAACACTGTGACTTTGATGTGCTCAATAATGTTATGTCAGCTGTTGATTGGGGGAACTACCTGGACGGCCATTCCGTTGACGCTGACCTTGCTCTATTCTATAAAAAATGTATGAAGTGTTGGATTCGAACGTGCCCCGTTATCGAAGCCCCAAAGGCTGCGGTTACAGAAAGCCTTGGTGGAATGCTGAGTTTAGGTTCCTACAATGAACTACTTATCCGAAGCCATCCTGAATATTTGATCAGATTGGAAGCGAATTTGAAACAAAATCCTAAGATGTTTTGGAAGTACGTGAAGTCGCTAAGGTCAAGCAACCGAGTACCAAGTAACGTGATGCTCGGAAATACTACTGCTAGCTCCTCCAAAGATGCTGCAAATCTTTTCTCCTTTTTTTTCAAAAGTGTTTACAGCTTATCGTCCCCTTAACCACATCCTGGATGCTTCAGAAATATGCCGTCCCACAACGTGCACCTCCCACGTCTTAACTTCACCAACGATGATATACTAAGAGCACTAGCGCAGATCGATGCTTCGAAAGGAGCTGGATGGTTTGCCACCCGCCTTTGTGAAAAACTGCGCCATATCTTTGGTCACACCTCTTACGCTGCTCTTCAATCGTTCCTTGGAGGAAAAAACATTCCCAAGTTTGTGGAAAAGTGCTTGCATGATCCCCGTGCACAAATCAGGCAGCTTGAACCACGTGGAGAACTATCGGGGTGTATCAATTCTCAAAGTCAAAGTCTTTGAGACGCTAGTGCACGAAGTTATGCTTAACGCTGAGAAACCGCTCGTCTCCGATCACCAACATGGTTTCAACTCAGCACGCTCCGATGAATTCGAAATAGCGTACCTACCACAAGACAGTGTGTTAGGTCCTCTCATCTTCGTAATGTTCGTAAACGATCTCTGTTCTCGAATTTCCTCCGGAAAGTTACTTTTTGCTGATGATCTAAAAATATTCAGAGTGATCGCGTCGGCTCTTGATTACAACGTTCTCCAGAACGACATCGATGAGCTTTTGCGGTGGATCAAGTTTAAATATTCTATACAATTTATGACGAATCAACATCGGATTTCAGAAATGACAAGTTTCCTTAAGAAGAGCTTTAAAGAATCCTGAAATCTCATCTGCTTATTTATTGAAAAAAAAAGATCTTAGTAAACCCATGCAAATTCGTTTGAATTAATACTCGTTCTGGCTTTGATGTGGTCCGCCTGATCAGTTAGTGTTAGGCTGAGGATCACTGATATAAGGTCAGGCATAGCAGAATTCGTTCTCAATTGATTTCGAAGCACGATTAAGGCGAAGAAGGCCTTCATTGAAATTTGTATGCATCGTTGATGATTGTTACTGAATCATGTCACAATTTAGAATTACAGAAAATCAGTAGGTATTGCAGTGATGTAGCTGACAAAGTATCAGCATACTTTCTGCATGTAAGCGCATATAGTGATACTTTTTATTATCAATATCAACAATCAATATGAGGACAGAGTTTTATTACTTTGAAATTGCGAGCAGCAATTTCAACATGGCTGCCAAAACGAATGACGGGATACTTAACCTTAAAGCAACCGGTAAAAAATATCGTATCTTTATCGGTCCATGACCGACAATGTTTCACAAGTTATAACAAACTTGATAAATAACAGCAGCGAAGGAGAGCCACAAAGAGATGATAAAACCAGTGGTGATTTTCTAACCTTAATTTATCTGTTCTACAAATAGAAGTTCATAAATTTTCACAACAAATGCGCATATACTGAATAGGATATGGTTCAAATAGTTCATTTCAGTAATTTATCTTTTCCATTTGATTGTAGATTTGCTAAAATAAGTAGAAAAGGCAAAAAACGAAAGTGAGAGATAGGTACTCTCAATTTTCTCAGAATTCAACCCTATAAAATCAGATTTTCGCATGGTTTTCACATTGGCTGCTAGTTGCAGCATTCTATATGAGCTCCTAAGGTAATCGGAGTCAAAATCTGTTTTTCTAGCTAAAATCGAAGATGGCTCATATTGTTCATATTGGCCCATATTGAGTTAATCTCAAGTTTTGTTCTGATTGTTGCCAACTCGATCAGAATATTGAGTTATCATGTAAGCGAAAAATATATAACAAAAGAGAATCTCTCTTTACCAGATAAAACCGTTTGACATGTTCCAATAAGCTCTTACCTTGAAGCCCGATACGACCACATCCGGAAGCGCCGGATTGCTCAACGAGATCTTCACGATGTGATCCTTGAACTGCAAATCATCAGCCGTAACCTGAATGGTATATGTCCCGGCTTGGATATTATCCAGAGTGTACTTTCCATCGCTTCCGGTTGTTGCGACTTCCTTTCCATTCAGCTTAACCTTGGCATTGCGGACTCCCGGTCCATCTGCTGCTTGAAGAACCTTTCCGCTGACGCTGAATCCGGTCACCTCGAAGCTTTCCGCCAAACGCAACCCGTCCCGACCCACCTCGAACTCAATGGCTTCCGGCCGGATGTGGAATTTGATGGCCTTATTGTTGAACACTGGCACGACACGATACCTTCCGGATGAGACTCCAGGGAAGGTAAATGTTCCGGTTGCCTTGTTTGCATCCACATAGCAACTCGGGGAAGTGTTGTATTTCGGATCCGTTCCGGTCACTGCTGGGACATTATCAGACGAGCACTTCAATAGAACCTCCGCTCCCTTCTCGGGGTATAGTAAAAATCCTACATTCCCAAAGGGCTGTCCATCGCTGTGCACTCGTCCTTCCACGTCGAATCCGGACACCATCAGCGATTTTGCCGGAATTTCCGTGTTCCCCGTCGTCACCGTAACCGCAATTTCCGACTTTACAAAGTGCCACTTATCGTGCTTCACCTTGATCACGTACCGGCCAGATTTGATGGGAGTAAACGAGAAAATCCCATTACTGTCCGTGATGGTCTGACCTAGAAGAAAAAGTGTGGAAAGTTCAAATCAAGTTGAGGCCAGGGATAGTTATCTAGCGAAAATTTTAGGTCAAAACCATAGAAACACAAATAAAATAGCTGGTAGTGAACAATTGAGTAACAAATATCAAGAAGAACATAAAGTTTTAGTATTAAGAGCTAGTGCTAGGAAGATAAAAAGTTTAAAACAACTAACGTCCACTAGGGAGGATAGAAGTAGAAAACTTCATTGGAAACAAACGAAGACTAAAAAATCAAATTTAATGTTAAGAAAAACGGATGGAGAATGCATTGACAAGCACGACAGACTCGATCCACCAGAGCTTCCACGGTACCGGGAGCAGTCGCTCATGGAATAATTCGCAAAATAATTACAACGACAGAATTTTATTTGACGAGTGCTCTTCAGGATATTTCATAATTCAATACCCTGATAGCCCTACTTGTTTTTCCTCTTCTAGAAAACCTTATACGATTGATTTGATCTTAATCAACTCTAGTCACCTTTGTAGCCAGGTGCCAAATTTTGAAAAAAAAAACCTCAGAAGCCAATTCCGGCATTGGAAGAGGAAAACAAAATATTACTAACTAATTGCAGGGCTGGTAGCAAGAATTGGTACCGAAAAAAGTTATTTTAGTGACCAAATTTGAGAAATAAGTGACTAAAAAGTGACTTACTCTTCTCGAAAAAGTGACTAAAAGTGGCTTGTAAAGCAAGCCGTAATCAATTTTATTTCAATTATAGTATACTGTTTTACGATCAATATCAATCATGATAGTGAATATTCCATATGATCTTCTGCAGGTAGTAAGTCTAGTTGAGTATCATATTTGGACATTTTTATTGTGCTTCCAGATTAACAATATCCCCTAGATTTTTTTCAAAAAGGGTAGTTTATATTTACGTAAATAATCCTATTTAGTAGATTTTCATTATTTTCAAAATGATGTGTCTTTTATATTACCAAAGTATTTTATTTTGTAAATTTTAATAAAAATTTGGAACATTTGTAAAATTAAAATTTTTGCCTTTTCACATTTCCATTTAAACTCCAGCTCTTCTACCTAATAAGGTCAATATTTCTATGCATTAATCGATATTTCAAATAAAAAATGATGACAGAAGATCGAATTTGATTGGAATACTGCTTAAATCGCGTCCTTTAAAGGCCGACTAATGAAGAAATTTTCCATCAGTAAAATTACGACAAGTAACTTTTTGTTTTGCCGTAAATTATGTACCTTCATGAATTCAATATCTTTTTTTAAAGAAAAACCACGAACAAAAAAATATATTAAATAAAAAAAAATATATTTTTTGTGAGAAATTTTGAAAAATTTACGAGGAATTTGTAAAAAAAATCCTAGTGTAATTTCTGATGAAACTTGTGTGAGTTATAATGATGAAGACCTACAAGGATAACTGAAAGATCTCTCGAATTCTTGATGAATATATTTCTTGATAAATTGCTATGATAATAAAAGCATATTAATCCATCAATGGTCGGAGCAATAACTGTAATAATTGGGTCCTAAAATGTTAAATGAATTCTCGTTTTTATTCAATAATACGAAAGAGCATGTTCTTGCAACTACTTTAGCAAGTTTTCCCGCTCAAATAACGGCTATATCATTTTTTAACTTCAATTTAAAAAATGGGTCCAAATATCAACCTTGACACTTGTGATCTTGTTTGACATTTACTTTTTCGACAAAAATGCCACAGGGCATATAATTTTAACACTGGGGTTGTTCCTATTTGACATTTCGGAAGGGACACGGAAAACAAAATATACCCAAAATTCGAGTTTAAACCAAGGGGTGTGACAAAATCTCAAAAACCATAAAAAAAATGTTTTTTGTACTTAAACCAATGAAAATCATTTAAAAATTGAGTAAACATGTGTTTCTGCCCTAAACTTAAGCGTTTGGTAATAAAATTGAGCAAGGGCTTTAGGACCCTATTGCTGTAGTATTAACTAGTGTGGAACCTTGAATGAAATTTTAAAGAATCTATACAGGTCTTGTATTTGAAAAAATATCAGTGAAGTGTTTGAGCCGCAGTAATAATATTTTGAAGAAATGCTGGACAAATTTCTAGAGAAATCTAATGAGGAATCCCAGATGCAATTCATCGAGCAATTCTTGGAAAAGATTTTATCCAATAATACCTTAAGTAGGTTTTGAGAAATTCCGGAGAGTAATTATGGATGAATTTTTGAGAGAATCCTTATAAAAAGGCCTGGATTAAATGAAAAATGCGTAGGAATTATTGTAGGGTTTGTGGAAAAATGTAGATTTTTTTTCGAAAACTCTAGAATAAACCTTTGGGTAAAAACTTTTGTAGGGCATGCGGGAAGAATCCTAGAAGTAGCGATTGAAGAAATCTGTGAAAGAATCAGTGATCTGGAGGAAATACTGAGATTTTTTTCTTCAGAATAATCTCTGTGAAAATTTCTGGAGGCAGTAGCGTGGGAATGCTCTAAAATTTTTTGTTTAAAATTGAGAAGAAATTCCTCTGAGCTTCTATTGAAAAATTGCTGGTGGCATTCCTGGTGGAGTTCTTGAAAGTATTCCAGAAGGAATCTCTGGATAAATAGTTACGTAATAGTCTCTGAAGGTTTCTCTGGAGCCTCTAGAATGTTGCACCAGAATTCATTGCAATCAGATGACCCATCTATTTCCGACGACTTCAATCGACAGTTTCTTTATGAAAAAGCGATTTTATAAAAGGTACCGTCAAACGGGGCTACTTTTGATTCCGGGGGCTACTTTGGACATTCGTGTTTTTGATTTATTTGCAGCATAAATATTAATCTGAGCTATTTTGTGTCTTCAGCACTTTTATTGGCCAAAACATGCTCTACAACCAGACATGAACATTTTTCGGAACAACATCAACAATAACAGGATAAACAGGAAAATATATTTAAAAATTCCAAACACATATTCACAAGGCACAAAACATTTGCTATGTAAACATTGTTCGAATTTTTCACATATCGTGGAAAGTTATTAGGAGCGTCACAAAACTATCGAATTGTCATGTTTCATAAAAATTTGTGATAATTTTATGTTAAAAATTGTTGTGTTACATAAATAATTGATCAAAGGTCTTAATTTTACGACTTCTATTTTATGCTAAAGCGTTGGTTTCTATATTTTAAAACAACAAAAAAATAAACCAAGGATTCAGGAAAGTTAATAGTCATCAAATATATATATTTTATGACGTATTGGTAGTAAACTAAAACCATATTCCTTGAAAAAATAATTCTCGGTCATATTTTACATGAATCCGTAGTACCAAACAATTTCATTCTTCATCTGCTATAAATAAACTACCATTTAGCCATCTCAAAGCTATTGAGAACAAAAATAATTACAAAAGTAAAATTTGAATTGTCTACGATCTTGCGAAACATTATTCATGTACCTCATGCATTGCACTTAAAATAAAAATTACTTTTAGTTACAGGAATTGATGAGATCCTTCTACATATCATTTATATAACATTAAGAATTTTAACGGATGATAATCAGTATTAATCAGACCTTATTAATCGTCGCAGTACTTGGTAATTGCATCATTCGATTGTGTCAACTTAAACAATCAAGCAGTCGTAGCTGACAGTTTTATTTAAAAGAAAGTAAAACTGAAATTTCATACTCGAAAATAAACACTACAAAACCATGTTTAGCTGAAAAGTGTTATATAGGTATGTGTATTTTTTCGCGCTTTACAATTTTCTTAATTATGTTTATCAACGAAAAACGTTCAACAACATCATAATAGACGTTAATCTATAGAATTAGTTCAAAATTTATGCGAAAATAATCATTTTATTATCAAATCGTATTGCTTTCTAAATGTGTCCAAAGTAGCCCCATTTTTGTCTTGAAGGACACATATTTTTCGCTATTCAAGCAATTTTTTTTATTTCTTGATGAATTTGCTTCATATTTTGCACATTTGTTACGTACATATACAACTAAGGTTTATGCAAGAATCATCGAAATCCATCCATAATTATTAGAGCTACAAATCCTCAAAGTTGAAGAATGTGAAAATAATGTCAAAAGAAGCCCCGTTTGACGGTAATTCAAAAAACAATATTTCAAAGGGTCTACTTTTTTCAAAATCAGTTTAAAATTTGTTGGTTGTTTTCCAATAGTAAACTGATTGCTTACCAATAGTTTTATTATTCAAAAAGTTAGTTGACTTTTGGATTAATTTGATAAGTATAGAATCGATATTTCGTATCTCGATATCGAGTTAGAGAACCACAGTAAAAGTTGGTTTTCATGGCTACTGTGATGGTCACTCGGATCGCATTTGCACTGGTTTTGTGTTCCATAATTCGATACCTGCCTTACTCGATGGCCCCTTCAATATCGAGTTATGGAGAGTTGACTGTAGAAACTAATGCATAGTATTCCTCTGGTTCGGTTTGCCTCAAGTTCGTCAAAAATAATTGAGCTCTGGAGCTACCATGGGAAAGAGAGGGTTATGGCAAAAAAGTGACTTTAGATACCGTATTGATTATAATGCCTTTAGAGACCTTAACTAAAAATAAACACTTTTTAGAGATATGCATTGAAATAGTATCCAAGCTTTTGAAAAAGATCTGCTTACCTGAAAATACACGTTTTTTAATTGCTTTAATCTTTTCCTACAAATATTATTTATTTCATATGCTCATGAAAGATACCCAACTAGAACTGGGAATCGTATTTGCCTTTCCCATTTTAGCAATCCTAAGTCCTACTTCCTTATTTAAACAAGTTATTCGGAATATTAAAAATAATATAGAGTGAATTGACAATACCTCAAGTTATAACAGCGGCGCAGCCGAAATTTTTTTTGATTGAAGAAATCTTGTGTTACAATATGGACATATTCTGCCATAATAATTACTGGTTCGAGGTTTTTTTTCCTGCGTATAGCCGAAATCCTCTGATAATTCCAGGTTTTTCCAGGTTGAATAAAATTCCCTGATAATTCCAGGTTTGCCAGGATTTTTTAGGTAGTAGACACCCTGCTTACTTAAAACTTAGCCTAAGTTAAGAAGGCCGATTCAAAATTTTCTCCCCAAAAATTTTTGAGCTAAAAAGTGACTTTTTGATGAAAAAAGTGACTTTAGTTGAAATGGCTTCAAAAAAGAGACTTTAAAGTGACTTGCCTCAAAAAAGTGACCAAGTCACTAAAAAGTGACTCGCTACCAGCCTTGTAATTGCGAAAAAGCTCAAAACTTGCTATGCAGTTTGAAGGCACGCACAATTTTAATTTAAGAATTACTAGTCCAATAGAAAATCAAGTCACTCAGGATTTCAAAACATTCTCAATCAAGAGAACGTTTTCGAAAATTCCTAGGAGACTGATATGGAAGAAGTGAGAATTATTATAAAAAAAATCAAAAACATGAGAGCCGCTGGCGGTGATGGAATTTTTTACATCCTCATCAAGAAACTTCCAGAAAGTAGCTTATCATTCTTAGTTGATATTTGTAACAAATGTTTTCAGTTGGCATATTGTCCTGACAAATGGAAAAATGCCAAAGTTGTACCAATTTTAGAACCAGACAAAAATCTTGCAAAAGCTTGTAGTCCAATCAGTTTGCTATCCTCCATCAGTAAACTTTTTGAACAGGTCATTTTGAACAGAATGGTCCACATAAATAAAAATTAATTTTTGTCAATGAACAGTTCGGATTCCGTAATGGACATTCGACCACTCATCAACTTTTAAGTGTAAAGGACGCACCTATTTTAGTGTTGCTCTCCGACCGCAGCTCAACCTGGACTCCCTTCGCACCGACGTCGTGCCCATAGATCTCCACCTTCCCGGTGATCCCGAAACCCTTGAAGATGAAGTTCACATCCTTCCCCTGGCTGCAAACATCCGTCGCGCCGTCGAACTTGACCGGAACCTGTTCCGGTTCGAAGCTCCACCCGGGAGGCGGAATAACCTTCAAAACGTAATCGCCTTTGTCGTACAGCGGAATGAAATAGTACCCATTCGAAGGCGAACAGTCCGTTTTGATCTTCAAACTCCCCTGCGGGTTGTACCTGAAAAGCGAAACCAGAAAAGTTGCAAATCACCACTCCATTAATTAAATTATCACACTACTCACAAACCCACTTCCACCTTGCTGAAATCCAGATCGGAGTTTGCATTTTTGATGAAACCTCCGCAGCCGAAGACGTCGTTTGCGGTGGTGAATTTAGATGCCAGCAGAGAACACACTACCAGCAGCAGCCACGTCATGCCCAAGTGGGACATTTTCATTTCAATTTCGGAGTGATTGGACAGGCAATGTCCAAATTTTCGATTAGAACCGGTCCCGTAAAATTATCACTAACCGCACGTACCGAGCACCGACAGGAACGTCGACTGTGTGCGAAGAAAATAAGTGCGTGACCAATCATTTATTTGATTGATGATGGTGATGATGATTGAAGGTGACGTTTCCCCAGTTGTCAACAGGAACAGGGGTGCATACGCAATAACAAGATATCTAGAAATGTGTAATTTTGCAATTTACACTGGTAAAATTGCTCATATTGGGCCGTATGAAGTAAAGTTGAGTTTACTACATTCTCGGTAGTAAACGCTATATGTGGAACACGAGTGGAACATGTTTGTGTCATTTTCCTTTCTACACCTTTCGAACATACTACAAACAACGCATTGCTATGAATAAAGGTAGCATTTACTACAAAACTACTGGTAGTTAGCTTCAGAGGTTGCTACCCATGCTTTGAGTTTGCGGAATTGAATGGAATAATTTACTTTTGAGTAAAAATCATGGGAAAACGATATGAGTTTTGATATATTGGAAGGTATTTTGAGTTTTGCAAAGGAATTCTGAGGTTACGAAAACTTTCGCTCCGCCAATTCTGAGATTCCGCCCGGATAAAAACGTATCATTCAGTGAATGGAATAAACCAATAATGTACAATATAACGTATTGGATATAATACAGCGTATTGTTATTGAATGTCGAAGCAACATTATTCTTGTATGGATATACAATTCAAAAACAATATAATATATTGTAACAGAACACTGTATTGTTTTCAATTGGTTTTATACCTTACAATTTTGGTCAAATTCCTATTTTCGCGTAAAACAACTGTTGCTTTTTTCTATGTAGCTTTGCTGAAAGAAATAAACAAAACAAGTTCAGAAAGCAAGACATGTTGGGTGAAAAATATTCAGAAAGTTAAAATAAGTAGTTTTTTAGAAGTCACTTGACATTAGCTGTAACGACGAATGCAACCATGATACAGTTCGTTGAATTGTTTTTGTATTGTACAACAATACACGAATTGCTTATCAAGACAATACATGAACAATATATCGTATTGTATTTTCAAAATGTTTGTATGAGAAAATATCTATATTTGTATTGTTACGATACTTAACCACCCATACATTATATTGCAAAAATCTCATATACCATACAGTGAACTGTTCAAAACAATATATTGTACTGTAATTGTATTGTCATTTTACAATATACTGTATTGTATTTCCAATATATTGAATGGTACTGTTTCAATACGTTATATTGTTTTTGTATTGTATTTTTTATCCGGGCGATAAGATTACCGGCAGTAGCAATTTGTAATATCCTTGTGAATTCTGGCATTACGATAATTATGTTATTTTCTAGGAATTTTAGGATGTCGGTAGGAATTCAGATATTGATAAAGTAATTCTGAATTTTACGTGTAAATTCAGACATCTCAGATTTCCTTTTGAATTCCGGAATTCCTGTAGGAACTTTGAGATTCCGATAGGGATGTCGGATTTTTTATGATAATTCTGAAAATACCATTCTAGGAATATTGCGGAAATATTAGGAATCTGGTAAAAACTCTAGAATTGGGGTAGGAATGGGATTCCGAATATTAATCTCTTGGAATTCTGTGGGTATCTTTGATACGGTATTTCTGTAAGAATCTATGAGATTGCGGTGGGATTCCTGCGAAATATTGTGTGAATATTTGTAATTCCGAAAATCAATCTTTGTAATTATTGTAAAAACCTTTAAGATTCCGTTGATCTCCAGTTCCGTTGGAATTTCAAAGTAAAGCTTTAATATAAACGTTTTGAATGTCGGTAAATATTTTATAGATTTCAATGGGATTTTTTTGTGGAATCGTTAAGAATTTTAATAATTTCAAAGGGAACCCTGGTGTTTTAGGGGAGATCCTCATTGAATTCTAACGACTACCAATGGAATCACTACAATTCTCATAAAAATCTCTACATTCTAAGTTCTAGACATTCCAAGGATACTATCAGAAACCCCACCAAAATAACGAGAATATCACAGAAACACTTAGAACATCGGAATTGAACATGCTGTTAAGAAAACACACGAGGAGCATCAAAATTCTACCGCAATTTCACCAGAATCTCAGTACTGGTGCTAGAAAATATGTGGTTCCAAATTTGATAGCTGTAATCTCAAGATTTCTTCATAAATGTTAAGCTAGTATTTAAAAAATCATCGGCGTTGGCGAAGGCCGAAAACCACCCAGAAAATTCTTTGATGTACCATCATCATAAAATCATAGACATAGAGAGAATACCAGACTAATCGCAAAATTACACTTCAAATCTTGTCAAATAACAGCACCTTCATGATTTGTGCAAATTGTCGCGAAATCGATTAGATTCCATGCATTTTCTTCATATGCATGATTGTATTAATTTTAAGCGTCACTCTGAATAGATTTTTCTTTACGTGCAGAATCACTCTGCACTCTGAATGGAAATTTCTTAACGTGCAGCTTCAGTCACTGCTCATGTTCGAAAGTAGTAAGTACTACATGTTCGAAAAGTTTTTTATTCATACCAAAAGTGTAGTAAACTTTGTGGATTTTGTTTTTGAGTAGATGCTACATGTAGTAAAGTTCAAAGTTGTTTATTCATATCACCCATTGTCAGCATGTGTGGCACAATTTTTTTTTTGCAAATTGTATTTATAAATGCTATGTGTGAGACACATAGTTGGAATAAATATGTCAGCACTTATCCAGCTTTTTACGCTAGTTATAAATCCACAAGGGGTAATTCAATTTTGTGCATTTCTTGCCTGCAGATTTCATAGTTAAGTCTAAGCAGGCTGTTCGAGCCCAGCAGGGTGGGTCGAAAGGCAGCGGACTGTAATACACTTTGGGGGGAAAAACACGGCGGAACAAAACACTTCGCGGCGAAAGGATCACTTCCGCGGGAGGATTGGCAAGGGCCAACTTTTCTTGGGATGCGAAGGAATTGAACGCGGACGGCTACGCTTAACTACAAACTTTATTCTCTTCTCTTTACATTAGTTTAATAATGATTTACTGTTTCTACGCAAACGATGCGTACTCGACGTCGGGTGAAAACGAACTGATGCAGCCGTTGAGACTGCAGTTGGCTTGAGCATAAGTGGTGGGAAAAAGTAAAAGACATACGTCTTCGATGTCGTTCACGCTGGCGAACGCGTGGCGCTCGTTGATTGGCGGCAGAGTGTTGATGGGTTTGCTGGCAGTGGTTCTCGCTTCCGTTGGGAGACGGAACATACACCCCCCGTTGAGGGTACTCAACAATCCTCACGGAGCGGTTGGTCGGAACCAGGTTGGTTGTCCTCGATGGGTAGCACCGACAGCTTGTTGATTGGACGGCGGAAGGTGGATCCTCCTGTGTACACGTCGACAGCTCGGACTAAGCCATCGTCACCAGGGTAGACCGCTGTAACACGGCCCATCTTCCAGTAGAGCGGAGGTTGATTTCGATCGTGGAGTAGAACTACCATGCCCTTCCTGATGTTGGGCACAGTTCGGAGATTCTTCTTCCTTGGCTGTAACGTGTTGAGGTATTCCCGGCTCCATGCGCGCCAGAAATGTTCTCGCATTAGCTGGAGATGCTGCCATCGAGTCAAGCGGGTTGCGTTGACATGTTCTAGCGAAGGCTCGGCCATGGCGGTGAGCGGACGGCCGATAAGGTAGTGGGCCGGTGTAATCACCAGCGGATCCGCAGGGTCGTTGGAGATGGTGAACAGTGGTCGAGAGTTCAATACCGCCTCGATCTCAACCAAGACGGTAGACAGTTCCTCGAACGTTAACTTGACGTTGCCGACGATGCGCTTGAGGTGGGTCTTCGCAGATTTCACTGCGGCCTCCCATAGGCCGCCGAACTCCGGTGCATCCGGTGGGATGAAATGCCACTCAATCTCACGGGAGCGGCAGAAGTCTTCGATGGTCGATACTGATTGTTGGTCTTGGAATTGTCGGTATAGCTCGTTCAACTCGTGGTGGGCTCCTCGGAAATTGGTGGCGTTATCCGAGTGGAGCTGTTGAACCATGCCTCGTCGTCCGATAAAACGCTTAAGGGACGCCAGGAAAGCATCGGTGCTCAAGTCCGACACTGCTTCCAGGTGGACAGCCTTGGTAGTCATGCACACGTAGACGGAGACGTATGCCTTGATCAACGCTGGACGGCGCGCTCCTTGCTTGATGATGAACGGGCCGGCGTAATCTACGCCGGTGACGGCGAACGGAGGTGATGGTACAACTCTGGCAGCAGGCAGGTTACCCATTAGCTGGCTGTTGTTGCTTGGGTTGACTCGGAAGCATCTCACACATGTACGGGTGATCGAACGAATGGTGGAACGAGCATTCAGGAGCCAGTAACGTTGGCGCAGGGCGTTCATCAGGCCGGTCTGCCCGACGTGAAGCAGTTCGATGTGCATCTGTTGCACCAACAGGCGTACAACCGGATCCTTATCCGGCAAGATGATGGGATGACGATTTTCGAAGGGTAGCAGCGAGCGATCCAAACGGCCGCCCACTCTCAATAGGCCATAAGAGTAAATCGGACGAAGGTTGGCGAGTCTCTTACAGGGTTCGTTGGCTTTCACTCGCTTAATCTCGTCCGCCAAATGAACGAGCTGGATTACGTGGAGGATGGCTTCAGTTGACCGACGAAGTTCACCAACGGTCAGATGCCGGCTTGATACGCGCTGATTGCGAGGGTTTCGGCATTTGTTGACGAATCGCAGCACGTACCCCATGATACGTTGAATAGTTCGGAAGCTACTGAACCTGGAGAAAAATGGAAACGGTTCGATACTTACAGCCGGACTGGCTATCACTCCTTTGAGTTCAGGCAACTGATCGTCTGGAACGAACTGCGGCAAGTCGATGTCGTATTCCACCCTTTGGAGGAAGTCCGGGCCATTCCACCAAAGCTGGTTGTTCTTCAGTGTTTCTGGTAGTTGGCCTCGGGAAACGATATCAGCGGGGTTTCGCAGGGACCGGACGTACTCCCATCTGTAGTCTCCGGTATTCTCTTGGATTACAGCGATTCGATTTCGTACGAACAACTGTAGTTGGTTGAGAGGCTTTCGTATCCAGGCCAGGACAATCGTACTATCGCACCACAGCACAATTTCCCGGAACGTCATGCCCAGGGCTGGTAACACCCTTTGCACCAACCGGGTGAGCAGGAGAGCGGCGCACAACTCTTTCCGAGGAATGGAAAGGTCATGCAGAGGAGCCAACTTGGACTTACTGGTGAGGAGTCGTAGTTTCGCCGAACCGTCGGCAAACAAGCTTCGCAGGTAGACACAGGCCCCGTACGCCACGGTTGAGGCATCGGAGAACCCGTGCAGCTCATACGCAATCACTTCATAGAAGGTTACGCATCTCGGGATATCGATTTGGTGCAAATGTGACAACGATGTTTGCAATTCTTGCCACTCTTGCGCTGTTGCTTCGTCGACCGGATCGTCCCAGCCGATCTTGAGCTGCCACAGTCGCTGAGCCAGGAGCTTCGCCAATACTATGACCGGCGACACCAAACCCAAAGGGTCGAAGAACTTGGCGATCTCCGAATACATCATTCTCTTCGTCACACGTTGCTGGTCGGCTGCTGTCGTGGCCTTCGGATGGTTGGCGATGAACAAGGTATCAGCACTCGGGTCCCAGAGCAAACCGAGCACCTTGATGGCTTCGTTCACTCCTCGTTCTTCCAATGGCTTCTTCTGCTCGCGATCTTCTTCGGGGATGTGCTCGAGAAATTCTTCGGAGTTCGAGCACCACTTGTGGATGGGGAATCCTCCTAGCTCCAGGAGTTGCTTCAGTTGTCGCTGGGCTTCGATGGCCTCTTCCACCGAGTCTGCGCCGGAGAGCACATCATCCATATACGTTTCCTCTTTCACGATACGAGAGGCGATTGGAAAGGCATCGCCGTCTTCTTCCACCAACTGCACCAAGCACCTAGTAGCTAGGAATGGTGCCGATGCGGTACCGTAGGTAACGGTAGACAACTCCAGGACCCGCAGCGGTTGCAACGGGTGGGGTCTCCAAAAGATTCGCAGGAAACGATGATCTTGTTTCGCATGCAGTACCTGACGGTACATTTTGGATACGTCTCCGGAGAACGCTATCTTGAACTTCCGGAAGCGCAGGACGATGAAATGCAGATCATTCTGTACTACAGGTCCTACCTGCAGCACTTCGTTCAGGGACAGCTCGGATGCTGAAGACTTGGCGCTGGCGTCGAACACGACACGACATTTCGTGCTCGAGCTGGAAGGTCGTAACACCGCGTGATGCGGCATGTAATACGCTAGCTGATTTGGAGGGTCGTCGGTTTCCCGGACTTCGTGGCAGTGTCCAAGAGCTTCGTACTCCCGGAGGAACTCCACGTACTGCGTCTGCAGTTCTGGATTGCGGACGAGTCTCTTCTCCAGCAGGAACCTCTTGAGTGCTAGAGCGCGGCAGTCGTCTAGCTGGTTGATATTCTGCTTGAACGGTAGCTTCACGATGAATCGTCCATCTTCATCTCGCTGATAGGTGGACAAGAAGTGGGCTTCGCAGGCCAACTCCTCGGATGAAAGCTTGGGAACGTCTGGCACTTCCTCGATTTGCCAGAGCTGCTGCATCATTCGCTCGACATCTTCGACGGTAGCGTGGTTGGATTGCTGGACGGAAACGTTTGTGACTTGAGGCTCGACGATGACGCCGGATACGATCCACCCGAAATGAGTGTCTCGCAACATCGGAAGGTTGTCCGCTAGATTCAGCTGACTCGGTTTCAAAATGTCGAAGAATAGTTCCGCGCCGATTAGTAGATCCACCTTGTCGGGTGTGTGGAACTCAGGATCGGCCAGAACCACTCCGTTAGGAATGTCCCAGTGGTTGATGTTGATCTTGGACGATGGAATCGTGCCCGTCACTTTCGGTGTCACTAGGCACTCCAGGATGGCTTGAAAGCTGGACACTCGAGATTGAATTCTCAGGGTTACCTTGTCGCGAGCGAGGGTACGCAAAGCGTTGATACCAGTTATCGGGACGTTTGCTGGCTTCTTCGGTAAACCTAGGCGATTTGCTAATTCTTCGGTCACAAAATTTACCTGAGATCCACTGTCCAGTAGGACACGACATGGGAACGGATGATTTCGCTTGTCAAACACCTGCACCACTGCGGTAAGCAGCAGTACCGTCTTGGACGACTGGGCGAAGTTCGACGAACAGGTTGTGGACACGGGCTGGTCCGCAGGAGGATTCATCTGCCCCGACTTCGGTTGAACCGGAGCAGCCGGAACCGGTGGTAGATTTACCACGGACTCCGCGGGAAGGGAAACGTTCGACTTCGTCACTTGCATGGGTGCCCCAT
Source organism: Aedes aegypti (assembly GCF_002204515.2). Lineage (NCBI taxonomy): Eukaryota > Metazoa > Arthropoda > Insecta > Diptera > Culicidae > Aedes > Aedes aegypti. Next base: position 25,982,866 of record NC_035108.1, on the reverse strand, counting down.
CATCATGGAGCAGCGTGTGGTGCCGGCGTTGGCACTTGCGGCACGCTTTATCGGATGGACACTCTCGGGAGCGGTGCCCTTTACGCAGGCAGTTGAAGCAAACTCCTGCAGCTCGAACCTTCTCTTGCTTCTGGGAGGCACTCAGCTTGTCCAATGCGGTGCACTGGATGTTCCGATGATCGCCACCACAAATCTCGCACGCTTGCGAAATAGTAGTGGAAACTGCATGGCTCTTCTGGGGTTGCTTCGGAAGTGACTGGAATTGCCTCGGCTTCACTGTAGGGTTTGTTGTTGGAAACGCTGCATCGCAGTTTTCCAGGATCTGACACCTGGACTTCAGGAAATCGATGGTCTGCGAGTACTTGGGAAGCTGTCCTTTCTTCTGGGTACTTTCCCAGGCCTTCCGGGTTGACTTGTCCAGCGCTGAGATGATCAGATACACGATGATGTGTTCCGATACTCCGGTCATTTCCTGCTCGAGGTAGCGGAGGCTCTCGACATGACGGGTGGCTTCATTGAGGAGCGCTCGAAGCTCTTTGTGGGTCTCCGAGGTCATCTTCTTGAGAGACAACAACCCACGGATGTGAGTTTCCACAATCACGCGTTTATTCTCGAAGCGGTCCGTCAAAATGTCCCAAGCTTGGTCGTAATCACCTTCACTGAGGACCTTCGTATCCAGGACACCTGCTGCCTCGCCGATGAGCGCCTTGTCAAGGTGATAGAGTTTGATTGCGTCACTATCCCCCGAGTTCTCCATCAAGTCTTGGAAGATGGCCTTGAACTTAGGCCAGGCGGCATAGCTCCCATCGAACGTCGGAATCGGTGCCTTCAATGGTTGCTGTTGGATGACCACTTGAGGCGCTGTTGCACTGGTTGGAGGGACAGCAGCTGGCTTTGCTGCCAAAATCAGCGCTTCGACGACGTTGGACGCAGCATAGTGCATTTCCTCGTAATCGGCGTATTCCTGGTCTTGCTCCTCCATCGCCTCATCCGGTACCAGCCCCACAATCTGGGAGTGGAATTGGCTGAATTCCGCGTAGGTGGCAGAAAGACTTTTGGTCAGCACATTCAGTTGTGCCAATCCAATTTCTTGGTTGCAGGCCAGCGTCCGGTTTATCCTCACCAGCTTCATTTTTACCTGGTTGCGCTGCCTGACGGCCTTCTCAAACTCCTTCTTCGTTTCTGGATCCATTTGTGCTTCCCACTCGGCGAATCCGTGGAACGATCCGGAAGTATCGGCAACGGATACCGAATCTTGGTCCTCCACTGGTTGCTGCTGATTAGCGTTATTTTCTTCGACTTGTTTCGACCGCGTCACAGGCGGCATTTAGCACTGTTTTTCTTCACGCTCTTCTTATTCAGGATCGCGCACAGTTCAACACTTTCGGACGCGTTTCGGAACTCAACTCGTCGCGAAAACACTTTTACACCAGGGCTTGTTACACAGCGCACTACTTGTGCGCACTTTTTCTCGAACGCGCGAAAACTTTTTGTTCGAAACTCGCGACGCAGTTTTTCAGTTCAAAGTTTTTGCTCGGGCATTCACAGCAGCGGGAGAAAACTTGTTTTGATTCGTTTTCCACTTTGTTCCACACTAGCGTAGCTCGTCTCGAACGAACACGTTCGAACATGCACAGCGTGGGCAAACTTTTTCACACTTTTGCACGCCGACGACGCGGGCGGTCGACGGCTCGATCCGGCTGGATCGTCACAACACTTTTTTTTTCGCTTGCGCCACTCGGGCGGCGACACAATGCAGGAGGGATTTTCTGGGTGTTTTCTTCTCCGGATGCACCACTCGGCCGGCGGTCAAATCCGGCAGAATCTTCTAAACAAATTCACTACGGCACCAGTGATCCGGTTCGGAACGGACCAGATGTTCGAGCCCAGCAGGGTGGGTCGAAAGGCAGCGGACTGTAATACACTTTGGGGGGAAAAACACGGCGGAACAAAACACTTCGCGGCGAAAGGATCACTTCCGCGGGAGGATTGGCAAGGGCCAACTTTTCTTGGGATGCGAAGGAATTGAACGCGGACGGCTACGCTTAACTACAAACTTTATTCTCTTCTCTTTACATTAGTTTAATAATGATTTACTGTTTCTACGCAAACGATGCGTACTCGACGTCGGGTGAAAACGAACTGATGCAGCCGTTGAGACTGCAGTTGGCTTGAGCATAAGTGGTGGGAAAAAGTAAAAGACATACGTCTTCGATGTCGTTCACGCTGGCGAACGCGTGGCGCTCGTTGATTGGCGGCAGAGTGTTGATGGGTTTGCTGGCAGTGGTTCTCTCTTCCGTTGGGAGACGGAACACAGGCAATGACTTTATTTTGTTGATTGAACTGTCAATAATTTTCACTTGATGTATGTTTACAGAAACAATATCTTCATATTCAACGTTTGATATTTATATAACCCATTTTCACATAATCCTAAATTATTTTGTATAATTTTAGGCTACCAACGATTCGGATACGTTAAAAGCTATCTGGTATGAACAAGTTTTTAAACAATATTGTTTGATGATCGGACAAAACGGTGTGGATCGTGTGAAACTTCTGAGCGCTTTCCTACGGTAATCATTTGGTCATCGAGAAAGTACGTTCAGAGATGTTCAGAAATTTTGAATGAACCCGCAACAAATTGAAAGTTTTGCATGACCTTCGGGTTAAAGTCCCTCTCAAACAACAACAACAACGAAAGCTTTGCATGGAAATCAACTGCTCTCACTAATGAAGTTTGTTAGCAATAAAAGCATTATCAATAACTAAGGTTCATGGCACGCAGCCGTACGCTATATTCTCGCGACCTTAGTCTACTCTACTGACGACCGAAATCCACAAAGCACAAAATTTCGCACATTTGTGATAGGTTTGGTTAAGAAACTTCACGTTGAGTCCAATATTATTTCTATTCCCACAAACCTCCTGCACGAAGTTACGAATAACAAATGATCCTATTCCTATTTACATTAGCTGTAACGACTTCTAGTCAAAGACAAATCGTGTTTCTGAGTAATTAATAAAAATGTCGGCTTACATTCAAGCTCAATGGTCTTGTATGTTAATGAAGCATAACACTGCACTTCAGCGACTCAATTAATTTTTGCTGCAAAACGTTTAAAGTTTCTGCAACAAATTCATAACTCCGTTTGCCATTTCAATTTCTAATAATCATATTTAATGAACCTGAAGTAAATAATATTTAAAAAATATATGAAGATAATGTGTAAAATATGAAAACACTTTTTTGGTCTCCTGGAAACACGCCTGCATAATTAAGAATCGTATCAGTACTGTTTCCCATTCTATCCGTAATAATTTGTGACAGTATTAAAACAATTACCTTTAACACCCAAAATAACAATAAGACTACAGTTCCACGAACGGTTTTTACAGTCTGGCAAATGGTAATTTGGAACAGTACAATGTGGGGAATAGGCGGTTAAGTTATGTAACTATAAAAAAATCGTCATTTTCCCGAACAAAATTTTCAATGAATAGTATCCGAAATTGTTGATATATCCAGCTTTTTACGCTCGCCATAAAAACAATATGCTATAAAATATTTGACAGAAGCTGACTTCCACCACTGAACTGAAACTTGGAAATATATTCTCAGCATGCCGTGACAAACAGTCGAATTTCATTGTTTTTTTCTGTCAAACAAATGATTTTTTTGGATTTGCGGAAATAATCATGATTTGTTATTGCTATATTTCTCAAGTTAAATTTAGTTATAAAAAATTCTTTATTTTATTTTAGGCTTGAATGAGTTGATGATGATGAAGTTGGTTTTCCATATCTCACAACAGCTAGAAGAAGTATTTAAAAGACCCGGCTTAGCTTTTCAAACTTCACAAGACCAAGGCTTACAAATTTTCAAAAACAGAATCAAATAGATCAAACATATCCTCACCAAGTCATAGGAGGAAGTCTTAAAGAATCATGTTAAAAGTTTTATTACATTTAAACAAACCTGGAAAGAGTTTACGCAGCATGTCGTCATGCCGTAATTCTCACAAAGTTCAAAGGATATTTTTCACATATTTCTGGGTAGGATTATGATAAAATCCTGGATTACATACTTGCAAATTCCATGATAGGATTGTGATTAAGAATTTTGGACAATGTTCTGATGAAAAGTTTTTTACAGATTCCAGCACACGATTCTCACCTAATCTTAAGAAAAATTATTACCTAATTTTTGTAGGGATTATGAGAAAAGGATAAGAATATAGACGAAAAAGATTCTCGCAAAATCCTTTACAATGTTCTTACAAAATTCGAAGCTTTAATTAAGTTATTTGGCGAGAATTATTGCAAAATCCTGGAAATCATTCTCACAGATTGGCAAGAATTGTTCTTAGAATTCTGAGCTAGGGTCTGGTGTAATATTAAGCACGATTTTAAATGTGGGTAATATTATCATAAAACCCTGGAAGATGTTCTCACAATATTTTGTGCTAATTGCAATATAGTAGAGATTTCAATTTTCACGAAAAAAAAACATTCAATTTTTCAGACATCAATTCCTTGACGGATTTTTATTTGATTTATGGAAGATTTATACCGCACTATATTGTTTCAAAGATTTGGCCTACAGCTCAAAAGATATAGCAGGAAAGAAACCTAAAAAAGAAAACGAACGATTAGGTATTGAGCCATTAAAACATTATCAATGCAAATCGGAATTAGATTTAAGATTGAATGACAGAAAAGCAATGAAAATTATTTCAGTGAGTGATGGGTTACTAAGGATTTATTTTCAAGTTTCAGTTCAGTGGTGGTAGTTAGCTTTTGTCAGATATTTTATAGCGTGGCGAGCGTAAAAAGCTGGATAATCCATTTTTTTCAAACCCCTACTGTCTGTCGAACGGTTAAGTAATGATTGGAGAATATGCAAAAAAAAACCTCCCTGGGTCTCTTTTGATTTATTTGCCTTATTTATTTTGATAATTTATTCAAAAGATACTTCCATCCATGCAATTCAGAAGCGCATTAACAGCATAAATAAATTTATTTATTATTTATGAGGTTTGAATCAAATATTGTTTCATAAAACATTTATTTTAAACCACTCTCTTTCCAGTGGCCAATTTGATTATCAGTTTCACACTAGAAGCAGCTGTTCGACAGAATTACATTCATTTTAGGGATGGTCTTTGGACACCTTTTGAATTTTGGATTGTTCTCCGGGATGCTATACGGCTGCCATAGGAAACGAATCCGAAGCGGCTGTCGGGGATCACTGGATTGTTGTCCGGTTTGCTAGAAAATGTTACAGGGAGAGGAGAATCATTACACAGGCCAAATAACCAATGAGTGTTCAACCTTACCTGAGGATAGAAGGAAGCAATGTTTGGAGCTGTTCTTCCGATGGCCACTTTGACCTAGAGTCGTAGTAAATCGACCCTTGCTCCGACAGTAACGACAACGGCTTGCCATGTTTTGCAGCAGCATTCTTGATTGGCTTTTTGCCGCATCGCGTCCTAATTGATGACAACATTGATAGCGTATTATGAGCAGATACAATCGACACTAATTTCACTATTAAATCGCGTTGATGAATCCTTGAAGTTTTGCTGCAAATTTTCGGAACCGTTTTTGTATTTTTTTTCTTCTATCGGTTTGACAGGCACGCAAAGAGACACACTCTTAAAAAAATTGCAAGCAGCTGTGTGTAACTTAGCGGAAAAAACTGGTCCCACATTTTCACACATTTTTACTTGGAAATAAGAGCAATATTTTTTTCAGTCAAGATGTTATTGCTTTACGTTTCTGTAATAAACGTTAATTTGCGAAAAATTCAAATAATTCTGCTAACAATACGATACTCACGTGGCCTTCGTGACAATTTTTTGAAGCGTGAACCACAAATGTTGCGTAATTCGTTGCATACAAATACCAATACGTGCAACAGTTAGCCAAACCGTTAGAAAAAAATAACATATAGTAAAACACGCTTGTGATAGTGAGTTATCAAAATATAAGCACGAAAGCATTCCGCAGACCGTTGTTTCCAATTTCTGTTGAGTTTTAATTATATATTGTTCAACACTATTTGGACTCTACCAGATACTGTTACTGTTTGGTATGGGCTGCTCAAATAGCTTTAAATAGTTTCTAGCCGTAAGATTCATATTGTTCGACATAAAATCAACTGTTTGTGAAACGTTCACCGTACCAGTTAAAACAAACTTAATGTTTGGAATTCATGACCAATTCTCGATTACTTTTTCAAATCGACGTAAGTAACTTTTATACGGTTTTGAGAAAATTAATAAGGAAAAATCACAATCTATCTTCTAAAACTGTTTTAAAATGAATCACCTTTTTAACATTTTTTTGCCGTGTACTCTCAAATTTTGCATACACTCAGCTCACGTTCAAATACTAGGTAGTTTCTATTATTTCCCACAAAAATAATTATAAGAAAATGATAAGCCTTTTCATTCAGTTACTTTCGACGTTTTTCTACCAGTGTAAAATCGGCTCAAGTAGTGTTTTGTTTTGATTCGTGGTTAAGTCACTTTGTCTCTCCATACAGCGGGGCGGCGAAAGTAGTGGTTAGGTGCGAAAGTTGAAAATCTTACTTTCGTCGTTTTGTAAATCCGGAAATTAAAAGTTCTAAAAGTGAAAAGTTGAGTTGGTACAGAGCGGTACGTGTAGAATTCCGCCTGCTTAACACGTAGGATCGATAAAGTAAGTTTGTATACTCTTTTGACTTGAGTCTGTATGAATAAGTTTTCGAGAATTGTATTTTTCTATGCGGGCGTTCATAAGCATCAAAAATTTGCTCCACCACAAAGGTTGCTACGATTCAAATATAAAAAAAAAATAGTGTTTGCAAGACATGTCAGAAAGGGGTGATTCAAAATTGATGGCATGCTAGCGTAAAACTTCCGACTCCTGCACTGAAACAACCGTTGAAGTAATGAGAACCATGAACGAGTTAACGAGTTAAATATACTATTCCAACCACGATTGAGCTATCATGAACGCTTTTGATTTGCGTTTGGTTTTCTCGCAATCCAACCGTATCGATAGCCGTGCGGTAAGCGTTCACGCTTGACGATCGCCAGATCCTCGGTTCGATTATGGTCTGCTGCAAGTTTTTAACCATGCTATAGTAATTTTTACTGTCGAAACGGTGCCATGGTAAAAATGAATGCACAAATATATTTGAAATAAATGCAAATTTAGTCTGCACAAATCGAGTGGCGTTGTGTATTTAATTTAACCCTCAGATATAGTATTTTCAACCACTTCGCTGTTCTCAGTGTGCGTAGGGAAGATTCGTTGGCGGTGATGACTTAGTTCCTCAAGGGGCCCATTCACAAATTTCATAACGCTGAAGGGGGTGGGTGGGTGTCCTCGTGCTGTTACGGCTCATACAAAATTTGTAAAATGTTCATACAAAAAGCGTTACGAGGGGGTGGGTGGGTGTCAAAAATGGTCATTTTTGGCGTTATGAAATTTGTGAATAAACCCAAGGGCAAAAAGACTGCTTAACCACGAACACCAAAACGGTGTAATGCAATTTTTGTAGTGTGGAGATGCAATTTTTATAGTGAGGAGATAACTTTCCGTTCTACGGTGAAACAGAAAACTACCCGGATGAAAACATATACCGTTCAGTGAATGGAATATACCAATAATGTACAATATAGCGTATTCGATTCAATACAGCGTTTTGTAATTGAAAGTCGAGGCATCGTTATTCTTGATTGAATATTGCGAATATTTTATTGAATTTGAACGGAATTCTAGATTACCTTATGAGCCATAAAATTTTGGGCAACTGCAAGGGACATGGGGGTCTTTAATTTGTCTTTGGTGTTACGGTCCATACAAAAATTTTATTTATTCCATACAAAAGCTGTTACGTAGAGGAGGGAGGAGGTCTAAAATTTTCAAAATTTGCGTTACGTAATATTTGAATCATCGCTTATCTCTAAATTGGTAATATTGTGCTCTGCAAGATAAATCCACGTAATGCGATTATCCTGTAAATGTCGATATACCGTCGCAGTGATAATGAAAATCACCAAATGTTTCAGATTTAGCAAATTTGAAACATTTGTGTCCTTGAAGGACGAAAAAATCCAAGCCTACTTGAATTTTGACGTTGCGTTTGAATTGCGCGCATATCTTCTGCGCGTTACCGCCGCCGCTGGATGTGGTTTTAATATAAGCGCCGCAATACCGTCGCAGTGATAATGAAAATAACCAAATCTCGATTACTTGTTCAAATCGACGTAAGTAACTTTCATACGGTTTTGAGAAAACTAATTGAGAAGAATCACAACCTGTCTTCAATAATTGTTTTAAAATGAATCACCTTTTTAACATTTTTTCGTCGTGTACATCGCTCAAATTTTGCTTACAATCAGATCGCGTTCAAAAACTAGGTAGTTTCTATTATTTTCTACAAATCTCGAAAACTTATTCATACAGACTCAAGTCAAAAAAGTATACAAACTTACTTTATCGATCCTACGTGTTAAGCAGGCGGAATTCTACACGTACCAACTCAACTTTACACTTTTAGAACATTTAATTTCGGGATTTACAAAACGACGAAAGTAAGATTTTCAACTTTCGCAACCTAACCACTACTTTCGCCGCCCCGCTGTATGGAGAGACAAAGTGACTTAACCACGGATCAAAACAAAACACTACTTGAGCCGATTTTACACTGGTAGAAAAACGTCGCAAGTAACTTGATGAAACGGCTTATGATTTTGTATAATTATTTATTTTTTTTTGGGAAATAATAGAAACTACGTAGTTTTTGAACGTGAGCTGATTGTATGCAAAATTTAAGTGGCATACACTGCGAAAAAATGGTAAAAAGGTGATTCATTTTAAAACAGTTTTAGAAGACAGATTGTGATTCTTCTGAATTAATTTTCTCAAAACCGTATGAAAGTTACTTACGTCGATTTGAAAAAGTAATCGAGAAATATAATTATAACAAAATGATAAACCGTTTCATAGAGTTACTTTCGACGTTTTTCTACCAGAGTAAAATCGGTTCAAGTAGTGTTTTGTTTTGATTCGTGGTTAAGTCACTTTGTCTCCCTATACAGTGGGGCGGCGAAAGTAGTGGTTAGGTTGCGAAAGTTGAAAATCTTACTTTCGTTGTTTTGTAAATCCGGTAATTAAACGTTCTAAAAGTGAAAAATCTAGTTGGGTAGGAGCGGAACATAGGGAATTTCGTCTGCAAAACACGTAGGATCAATAAAGTAAGTTCATTCACTTTTTGACTTGAGACTGTTTGAATAAGTTTCGAGAAATGTTTCAGATTTAGCAAATTTGAAACATATGTGTCCTTGAAGGACGACAAAATCCAAGCCTACTTGAATTTTGACGTTGCGTTTGAATTGCGCGCATATCTTCTGCGCCTTACCGCCGCCGCTGGATGTGGATTTATTATAAGCGCCGCAATAAATGAGCGATCATTCTAAAACTTTTCGCAAAATTACTTATAAAGACCTTGATAGAAACACTTGCATCAGTCTAATGCTCCCCACCCCTGCGAAACGGACACGCGAAAAAGTAAACATTGGTGGGGGCAAAAGGCAAAACGCCACTGGTTGCTGTGCCGCTGTCATCATCATCCGATGATCGTCAACGTTTTGCTTCTGACGTGGTACCCCGTCTGTCTCCTGTTTTGCGGTTTGTTCACACCGGGAGCAAACTTTACTTTTTTCTGTGAAAAAAGCGATTTATCTAGTCGATTTAAGTGGAAATTCGAACGGATTTGTGCGCTGCGATGAAACTGATCGGTAAGTTTACACCGGAAACATAAATTTGTTTTGATTTCCTTGGGGGAAGTTGGGTAAAATTAGATTTTAAGATTGCGCCTAATGAAGCCGGTCGGCAAACGTTACTCTCGTCATCAACATGTCGGCTGATGGGAGAAATTGGGGTTTGGCTCTTTCTTGTAGTCGGAAAGTAATTTCGTGTATTTTGTTTTTTTTTTTGTAGGTTTTGTGATACTGCTGGGCAGTTGCCTGGTGTCGTCGGTTTGGACGTCGAGAGCTGTGTCGAAATTCATCACCGCGGCGGAACAGGACCGGTATCAGAAAATTTTTGCTGATGGATTGGCTTCGTCGGATTTGCAGGCGGTTTACTTTTCCTCGTTGAACGTGGCCGAAAGATCTCCGGATGCTTGTGCCCGATTGGACAAGGTGTACGCTGAGTCGAAGTACAATGATTTCGAGAAGAACTTCTACTTTTCGGGATCGTGGAAGAACTTCGGATGCAAAACGGATCCGGCCAAGATTAAGAAGTCTGTCGAGGGAGCTCTGCAAAAAGATTCCAATTCTGCTCAGGAAGTGTATTTCAATCTGCATTCTGCGAAGTATCTGGGAGTCACGGTAGATCAGGCCACAAAAGCGCGTTTGGCCAAGAACCTACAAGCCATTCTGAAGAAGGACGATTCCCTGAACAGTCTTGGCCACACATTCGCCGTGGCCGCTGAGTTGGGAACCAATGGAGCCTTTGCCTATGACCGTGTTGAAGAAGCTTTCGTTCAAGCGGATGAAGTCGACGGAAAGATGCTGCAGTTCGAAGGCGGTTTGAGCATCACCGCTCTGATTGTGAACAGTGCCTTCAAGTTGTCCACGGTTCTGAATAAGCCAACGCCAATCAACGCGGAACAAGCGGTCAAATTTGCCTCGTACTTCCTGTCCCGTTCCTCCGTTCAAACACCTAAAGGAGTAAGCATTCTGCTAGAAGCATTGAACACTCTCTCAGCTCAGAAGAGCATTGCCCCCATCTGCATTAAGCTGTCTGGAAATGGACAACTACTTCCAGAATCGCCTATCTTGATGGTTAAGGTCAGCGATCTGTTGGGTAAGCCTCTGAGCCCAGCTCCGGCCGTTGTGAGCACCACTGTTACTTCGAAAACTACCAACCAGGCCCTCGTAAGCAAAGTGAATCTTGTCCCAAGCAACACTGATTTGAGCGTATTCACGTACAATTTGAAATCCGCAAACCCTGCTCGTGGTCAATACAAGGTCGATGTCGAAACCGGTGCCTACAAACAGACCCTGAAGATTAACGTCCTAGGAAAGGTCAAAGTTAGTTCGTTGGAAATCGGCGTCGGAGATTCGGACAGTGCATCCGCCATTAAAAAGCACTCGGTAACCTATGCCAACAAGCTGGACACCGAACTGGCGGCTGACTCCCAACAGAAAATCGTCCTCAAAGCTGTCCTTCTCGATGAATCCAGCGGAAAGCCAATCAACGTGCACCAAGCTTTCGTCCTGCTCCGTAACAAAGCCACCAAAGAGGAAATCATTTTCGTTGCCGAAGCGGACTCGAGCAAAGCCTACAAGTTCGAAATGGACGTCGGAGCCAGAAGCAATGATTTCGGCCACAAGAGCGGAGTCTACTCTGTTGAGCTGATCGTAGGAGATGCGCTGATTTCCAACTCCTTCAGATGGCTGGTGGCCGATGTGAGCCTCAAGTTTACCGGAGAAGTCGCCAAAGGTAAGACGAATTGGGTCTTGGCCATCCAATGTTTTTTTTTCGTTGATTTCTTACGCGCTTCTTGAATACGTAGCGTCCAAACAATTGAATTTAGCGATTTTTAGTTCGGGGAAGTTTGTTGGTACTACATTGGTATGATCTCAAAACTTTTTGCATAAAAGGATGCGGTAGAAGCAGAAGGGTAGAAGCAAGACGGGTATTAGACTGATGTATATTTTAAAATTTCGGCTACCTTATTCTGAAACGATGTTAAGCCTCTAATACCCAAATTTTTATTTTCGATCTGAATATCATTTTCAGTTATCTAAAATCGTTCTAAACACGTTTTGGGTAATGATTTATTTTTATTCGCAAATCTATGAATTTTGGTTTTTGATTTTTATAATTTTTATTTTTGAGCATCCCTACCCTTTTTCATTTTTTCTTGAAGCCTCTTCTAGTTACTGATTTTAGCAATAATAAAAATTCAAGTTTTTACAGGACTTTTACAAATAAGGTACCGTGGGGCAAGTGGGTAATGGAATTTGCATAGTTGAGATTCTTTCAATTCTAGAGACTTTAAATTGAAACAAATGAGGTTGTGTATATTTTTTAGCTTGACTCCCACCATATATAAGCAGCATGCTGAAATTGATTTTTATGAAAAATTGAAGAAAAAATTACAGAAAAAGTTTTTGAAAAATGTCTCCTTACTAAAGTGGGGCAAGTGAAAAGTTTACCGTTTTGAACAATAAATTCAAAAACAAACAGTTATATTCACGATTTCTATTAGCTTTAACACTTGTTAAAGCTTCCCAATGAACAATAACACAAGTAACATGTAAATAAAGAAAATGTTATTCTTCTCACTTCAATTTTCTTCTGTTCAGTTATGTTAGTTGAAATGATTCGACAACATTATAACTGCAAGGGGCTACCCCGTTTGGCATAAAGTCATTTGGCATAAAGCCATTTGGCATAAAGTCGTTTGGCATAATGGTCATTTCGCATAATCGTCATTTGGCATAATGGACGTTTGGCATAAAAGAAAAGAAATTATAAATTTAAATAGTGCTACTTAAAAGAAGATCTGGTGATCAAAAGAAAGGAAAATCGTCGATGAAAATGTTAGCAGTCATAACGCCAACGTAGGAAAGAAGGCAAAATTGTCAATGAAAATGTTGCAAACCACTAGTTTAACAACGTAATGAGAAAGAACAGCCTATGACCAGAAGAAGGGAAACTCATATATGAGAATGTTAGCAATTGTAACACCAAAAACAGAGCAACTCAGTTTTCAATGATTATGCCAAATGTCCATTATGCCAAATGACTATTATGCCAAACGACCGTTATGCCAAATTATTTTATGCCAAACGGCTTTATGCCAAATGACTTTATGCCAAATGGCGTTCCCCCAACTGCAACATTTCCAATGTTAGTTCTTACATTATAGGACAGCAATTGCATTTTTGCTCTGTAGAATTTCCACCGCTCGTTATTTATTTTTGAGAAAGTCGGATATGACGTCGGATAACTCTTCGGGAGAAATCAAACGGAATCCTTCAATAACGTATTTAGGGTCTTTTTTATGTGGATAGACCTATACCCCATTTTTATGTTTTGAACTAGCTTTACATAGACATTCCACGAGATTTCCGTGTGTTCTCTAGTATTGCAACTTTTCAGTCAACGTCTTCCTTTTAATTGGCTGCCCGAGGTAGACATATTGATATTGTAATATTTGGCAACATCTTTTAGAGAATTTCCATGATTTCTAATAGCTTTTAACGCTTGAGTATAGTGTTTCTTGAATTATCAGCACGTTATGTTTTTCTATGATAATTGCGAACCATGTTTATTTATGGCTACTTAAAGAGAAAACACAAATTCAACCTCTAATGATAAACTTTTCACTTGCCCCACCTGATAAGAAAATTGACGGTGTTTAAATTAACTTATTTTAAGGTCTACGTCGAATTAATTCTAAAACCTTTTTATTGCAGTTTGAAACTGTCACAGAGGACAACTAAGAAGTGGTACAGGAAATTATTTTCCGCAACTTTTTTCCAGTGAAAATATTAAAATAAGATTGTACGCCGCCAACTTGTTACAGAGTAACAGTTGACAGGTTAACAATTTTTCACTCTATTATGCAATAATGGCTGAAAAATCTCAGAAATCTCTTACCTATCGTAATGTTCTCAATGACCTGAAAGGTTTACGCATGAGTTTAAAACGTTAATTCACATATTCAGTAAAATATATGAATTGTTTTCACTTACCCCATTTACCCACTTGCCCCGCGGTACCTTATTATTTTTTTTCTGGAATTATTTTTATTTTCCGTGTAATTAATGGAAAAACAGGTTTGAAATTATTTTAATACCACCAACTCTTCTTCTGCGATAGGTTGATCGTAGAAAAATATAAAAGGTACGATTTTTTATATTACACGTTAATTTAAACTCAGGCATTTGTAGATTATATAAGAATACAATTTTTCAAACAATTTTCAAAAATATAAAAACGTTTCTAAAGTCATGAAAAACTTTTTTTTTATATGCGTGTTATGCGTCAAGGTTTAACCCAAAAATAAAATCATTTTGATTTCAGAGCTACGAAAAAATAAACAAAGTTCCAAATTGTACCCCGTCTAAAGGCGGGGTTGGGTATTAGAGGGTTAATTATAGGCAATTTGGCTGTGCACACGACTTTTGAAGTTTCTATGGAAAATACTATAACAAAGGTCAATCTTTAATATTCAACTATATATTTCTTCGTCATAGCATTGGGGCCCACATAGCCGTAGCGGTAAACGCGCAGCTATTCAGCATGACCATGCTGAGGGTCGTGGCTTCGAATCCCGCTGGTCGAGGATCTTTTCGTAAAGGAAATTTTCTCGACATCCCAGGGCATAGAGTATCTTCGTACTTGCCACACGATATACGCATGAAAAAATGGTCAATCGGCAAAGAAAGCTCTCGGTTAATAACTGTGGAAGTGCTCATAAGTAGACCTGTGCGCCGCCGCGCCACGCCGCCGCCGTCGATCAATTTTACGTCACGCCGACGCCGAATGAGGCTTCGGCGGCGCGCCATACGCCGATCAGCACTTCGCCGCCGATTTTGTATTTTCACGCCGATAAATAATTAGGCTCGTAAAATTTGATAATTTTATTTAAAAAAATGCTTTACAAAATAATTCAATAATGCTTAATGCTCCCTTAGGGATTCTTACAGAAATTCATCAAGGAAATAATCAAAGAATTCCTCTATGTATTTCTTTGGGAACTTCAGGAATTTATCTATCAACTCCATCTTGAAACCTTCCAGAGATTCTTCAGGGATTTATCCCGGAATAGATACACTGATTTCTCCTTAAACTTCTTCATAGATTTCTGTACGAATTCCTTCAGATATTACTTTGAAATGCTTACAAGACTAGCATTTACTCTAAGAATGCTTACACAGATTCCATCGGTAAGCTTTCAACGAATCTCAAAAAAATCTTCGATAAAAATCAATTGATTTTTTTCCAGTAGTTCCTCCAAGACACTACTCAGGGATCTTTATAGGAGGATTATCAAATATTTCTCCAATAATTGAAGCAAATATATGCCCAGGAATAATTGCCAAAGAAGTTTTTTCAAGTTTTCTCTATTATTCTTGTTTTAGGAAACCCTCCAGTGATTTCTTACTAAATAATTTGACAGATATTTCTAAGGTTCCACTGGCGTTTCTTATAGAACTGATTTGAGATGTTATTTTAATTCCTTGTCGGAAATTTTATTTTTCTTTTCGGGAAACTGAAGGAATTCTTCTAAATATTCTCTCATAAATAACTTCAAAGATTTACCATTCAATCTTTTTTGAAAAGAATCGTGTCTTAACAAATAATGCAGGGATTTCTAAAAAAAAACCTGTAGGAATTCTTCTATAAACCTAAAAAAAAGAATCCTTCCGAGATTTTTTCATATGTCTATACCGTTTTGTCTCAAAATCCGGACAGACTCATATTCCGAACACTCGCTTTTTGTATGGCGATTCGGTTGAAATGTTTCGCTGAAATATGTCATCGAATTACCAGGAAATGGCAGTCAATTGCAGTTTAATTTAAACATATTCCAATCTATTTAAGACCTTGGGAGTAGTGATGATTCTCTAGTTAGAGGTCAGCAAAACTAGCTCAGATAAATTTATTTGCGGAATATTTCATTTGAAAACGATTTATTCGCGCTGTTCGAAATTTGAATCAAGGTGTTCGGAATAAGGACTGTTCATTAAAGAAAGTGGACACCTGATTGTTAACATTTTGGTGTGAAAATTCCAAGGAAAAAATTCAAATTTTGTTTCAGTGTGTACTCAAGTGTTTATTTTGACAGCAGAAGAAAGTTGACATCGAACAGTTGAAAATTCCAAGCGATAGGTCGGTTTAACATGGCGACACGCAGATTTATTCTGCACAAATGGTGTTCAGAAAAGCTGTCGTTCCGAGATTTGGCTTTAATCGCGAAGTGTCCAAATTCCAATTTTTCAACACTGTTTCGAAAACAGATGCTTATGACGACGTGCAATACATCCAAACAGAAAAATTTGGGAAAAAAGTTTTTTTTATGGCAAGCAATTTGCTCCTGCGGTATGAAAAGTACTACATTTTTCACAACGGGTTCAATCAACGGCGAAAATTAAAAACGTCTTCTGCCCATCTACCGAAAGTATAACAAGCCTCCATTGTTTTGGCCAGGCCTGGCATCGATCCACTATGCTTCAGCTACTTTAGAGATGATCAAGAAGGAAAAAGTCGAATTTGTCAAAACATGGCAGATTCTACCGAATTGCCCATAACTATGCCCCATTTTGAAATATTTGGCAATAATCAAACAACATCTTAAGAAGGATGGAAGATAAGCAAGTTCCATGGATTTTTTCAAGAATTCGATGGGAGGCATCAAGAGAAAAGTCAGAGCATTATCCAGGAATGCTCAATAAATGTTCAAACTTATGTGAATTTGGTCGAGATTACTTTGATTTCCATGTATTTCAAGAGAACTCATGAATTTGTTCGAAAATAAACAGGTTTTTTTTTTATAAATACGTGTTCACTTTCTTTAATGAACAGTCCTTATGAGACAAAATGAACACTGTGTTCGGCATTTGAATCAAAATGTTGTTCCATACTTTTACATAAAAACAATACTAAACAAGCTTAAATAAAATTTTTTTTCGGCACACCCAACAACTAACAGTGAGACTTTACAAAGAAACTGAAATTTACACAAATATCATCTAATTTATGCTCATGCGATGCATTTGAAGTCACTGTTTGCTTTGAGTGTTCGGAATATGAGTCAAAACGGTACACTAATTTCTTCAATTATTTTTCAATTATACACTTCAGAAATTCCGTTAGTGATTACTTCGAACGTTGTTATAAGGATTTATCGAGAAATTAGTGCAAAGATGCCTTCAAGATTTCTGCCAGCAGTCTGGAATTTTTCAAAGGATTACATGGATATAGAATACCTACATTTTTCTCAATCGCATTTGTGAGTAGGTAATCCGTTAAGGATTACTATTGAA
This sequence comes from Aedes aegypti, assembly GCF_002204515.2. Lineage (NCBI taxonomy): Eukaryota > Metazoa > Arthropoda > Insecta > Diptera > Culicidae > Aedes > Aedes aegypti. Next base: position 25,965,800 of record NC_035108.1, on the reverse strand, counting down.
ATTTGTTCAGAGCATTTTTAATCGAATCTCCCAGAGTTTCTCCAGTAATTTCCACATGGATTTTCTCCATCGACTTCTCCCGGAATACCACCGAAGATAATTCTTCGATTCTATCCGTCAAATTTTGACAACAATTCTTTAAAAATATTTCGTAACGAATTTTGAAGAAACAATTGATTTTTGTATGGTGGCTATGTAAATTTCTATAAGCGCAACTGTATTTCCAATGTAAATTTTTAATGAATTGCGCTTGTTTTCCATCAGGAAAATGTAACAACAGTGTTTTCACAAGCTAAAAATACCACTTTTTAAACCCAAAAATATTACGTTATGCACATTTTTATCGTTCTTTCCGAGCGGTTGAATGATAGATTTCTAAACTTGTTATTGACTTGGTTTACTTTTACGCGGGGCCCAGATAGCCGTAGCGGTAAACGCGCAGCTATTCAGCAAGACCAAGCTGAGGGTCGTGGGTTCGAATCCCACCGGTCGAGGATCTTTTCGAATTGGAAATTTTCTCGACTTCCCAGGGCATAGAGTATCTTCGTACCTGCCACACGATATACGCATGCAAAAATGGTCATTGGCAAAGTAAGCTCTCAGTTAATAACTGTGGAAGTGCTCATAAGAACACTAAGCTGAGAAGCAGGCTCTGTCCCAGTGGGGACGTAATGCCAGAAAGAAGAAGAACTTTTATTGAACTAGAAATTCTGTTATAAAAGAAAATAATAACAATTCTTATGAAATAAATTGATTACCAAGTCAATAACTGGTTCAGTTTTTCATTTTCGCAAGAGTTTCTGTTGTTTTACATAGTTAGTATACTGTAATTAATACAGTATTATTAACTTAATTTTAATCGGCGAAAATATATTGTGTTTGATGGGAATATGGTGTGCTAATTGGAGAACCACGCACTACAGATATTCCTCTTAGAGCTCCTGCAGAATTGTTTCCAGGATTCATGCAGCTAATTTACAAATTTCTTCATCCTTCACGTGCATAAGCAAAATATCGCTCATAATACCATAATGTAAATCTGTTCGAAAATGATCCTAATGCACTAGTTCATGAATTACTCAACATTGATACTTCAAAAAAGTGGAAACTATGTTCCTTCTCCAAGTATTCTTTTTTTCAACGGGATTTTTTTTAGAACTGAACCAGAGATTCGTTTAAGAGCTGCTCCAATAACTACTCAAAACATTTTCTAGGGATACTTCAATATACATTTTTAGGCAATACTCCTGAAGATCTTTCTGCAAATTCTCAATGCGTTTCTTCAGAGATTCGTCCAAAAACTATTCTAGGGATTCTGCAACGATTACTTCTAAAATACTAACTTAGGATTTGACCTAGAACTCCTTCAGTAATACTTATAATGTGGCGCACCAGATTTTTTCTTGTATTTCTGAAGGCGTTCCTCCAAACACCTTCCAAGCAAGTCTTTACTAGCACATATATTCATGTTGGAATTGCAATAAGGTCCTTGATTTTTTTTCAGGATTACTTTGAGAATTCTTCAAACATTCATGCAAGAGTTCTTCGAATAGTTTTCCATAAAGTCCAGCGAAAAATTTCCAAAGATTCCCCTTACACAGCTTTTCGAGAAATCACACACATTTTTCTGTGGTAATTTCACCAAACATTCTTGTGAGTTCCTTTATGGTTCGTCGAGTATTTTTCCTGATTCCAAATTATTTTCCAAAGGATTCGTCCAGGAACTATTTTTGAATTTTGTCCAAAGATTAATAATAATGATTTTTTGTTTCAAATATATTAGGTTAGTATCCTACCAGGGGATGTTTCAGGTATTTGCCACCAAAAATATTTCCATAAGTTTTTTTGAAAGGATTTCACTATAAATTTCTCCAAGTTTTTTTTTCAGGGTTTGTTGAAAATATTTTTTTAGAGATTTTTAAAGATTATTCCAGATAAGCGCATATGGGACAACAATTTCAATCGCTATAATTTAAATTATTGTGATAATACATTAACTTTTTCATCGTTTTAATTGTAGTTTATATTTATGCACATAAAATTATCTAGCATTCAACGCGAAAATATTTAGCATGATCTTGGGGTTTGGGTTGTGGGTTCGTTTCTAGAGGGTTTTTTAACGTAATTTTCTTGACATTTTAGGACATAGAGTATCTTGGGCATTTCTTAGCCTAATGGTTATATCCCCACCCGGCTAGTTCAGGATTTTTTCGTATATTAGGAAATAGCCATACTTTTCTTGGGCATAAAGTATCGTTGAACCAGCCACACGAAACACTAATACCAAAAAGGGCAACTTTCGCAAGGAAAACTTTAACTTACCATCTGTGAAAGTGCTTGTACAAAACTAAGCTAATAAGTAGGCTCTGTTCCAGTAGAAACGTAACTCCGGAAAAAATATGACAAACTCAAACATTTTGATGTCCAATTTTCTCCACGCCGATGCACGCCGGCGCCGTCGCCGAAACTTGTTAATGGCGTGACGCCGATGACGCCGCCGCCGCCGGTATAAAAATGCTCTTACGCCGCCGCCGATTAAAAATATTTCGGCGCACAGGTCTACATAAGAACACTAATCTGAGAAGCAGGCTTTGTCTCAGTTGGGACGTAACGCCAGAAAGAAGAAGAAGAAGCATTCGTTCACAAATATTTCGCATGTTGAATCATTTTTTCCATACTGATTTCCATATAAAAAAAAGATATCTGGGAAGGAATTTGGTACAGTATGTTATAAAATCTGACATTATCTTAAGCAACATTCGCATAAAATATAGAAAAGGATTTTTACAGCATGCTCAGCAGGAGTCTCACACAATCCGGGACATAAGGTTAACAATTTTCAAATTTAGCGTAGAATAACTTGTGTATCATCCCCAACAAAATATTAGTTTATAGGGGAACTTATGTATTCTCGGCAGTCTAAGCTGCTTAACTAGTTTAATTGCAGTTATACATAAAATAGGACACAAAACTTAGCAGGAGACATCTGGGATACACTTGAACACTCTTTATTTATTGGTTATTATACACAAAATAACATTTTATGCTCAAAATCATCGATATTTTCTAACCAAAGTCTCGAGGCACTTGTTCTATTATCGGCAATGCAGTTTCTATTGTTGGCAACTAATGTTCACTTCGTCAATTCAAATTTGTGGAAAAACTAGTTTATGTATTGGTAACATTTCGTATATGTTTACAATTCCTGAAATTAAACGTCACTCATTATGGTCTACTCGTTGAAAGAGCCAATGCAGAAAAATACAGACTACCGTAAAATGGGGCGAATAGAAACACTCTCCGACATAATTGAATGTGTACAAATTAAACCGTGTAGATAAAAACCATTTTTATTACTCTCAAATATGGGTCCCGTCTTCCTTAGCCGAGACCCCAATTGTCGTTAGAAAACAAAAATTATTTCGTACAAATATTTGTGAAAATGTTGTATGTTTCTATTCACCCCGCAATGGGGCGAATAGAAACACTGTTCAGTAAATATCAATATTTTTTCATTTAAATTGAAAAATAAACACTTGTTCGAGTGCATCTTAAAGAAATATCATAACGAATTCACCTAGTGAAGAAAAAAAATGAATTTATTAAAAACAATTTCAATTTTTGATCATGTTGCAAATTGTCAAAAATGGCGGATGTTTCAAGCTATCAAAAATGGTTGAGATTTCAATATTTTTTTCTGATTTTGCTTAAGCAAAATGTAGCAAAATTTATGATTTGAAAATAGTCTGTCGATACTCTGCTACTATTAAACTAATGGAGAAAAAATATGTCAGTAGGTTTTTTAAGTTTATCTTTACATAATAGACGCAGAAATAATAGAAAACCTGTAGGTCACTTTGTTTCTATTCGCCCCACTTTTTCTATTCACCCCGTTTTACGGTACACTGAGAACAGTGTTGCAGTTGGTGGTGGTTGGTCCCTAGTGATAAATCCTACCTCCGTTCTGGTCACGATCTTCAGATTATCGTGATTCGTCAACATTCGTATTGATAAAGTGGGAGGACAGAAGTAAAATTTGAAAGAAACGAATGCCAGAACAGGTATCCACCGGCGACGCCAAACGGACCAACGTAATGTGGTGTAATTTGGAATCTGTGGATTAAATACTGACACCTATATATATGTATATATATATATATATATATATATATATATATATATATATATATATATATATATATATATATATATATATATATATATTTTTTTTTTTTTTTTTTTTTTTTTTTTTTGCCAAGCATCAATATGGATGACTCTCGAGGATTGCTTAACGTAAAAGGGGTTATGACAAGGTTGTGGATTTACTGGGTAAATCCATCACATTGGGGTTATGACTTTGTGTCTAGTCAGGAATAGGGTCTGATTGGTATGGTAGAATGCAATAGAGTTCGGAATTGATAGACAGACTTTGAGGAAAGAAGTTTTCAACGTAAGGCAGCAGCACCTTGGAACTTGGAGGGCGCAGATCTGGAGAGTTGGGCAGCTGTTATCGCTGGGTTACATTATGTAGAAAGTGGAATCTGTTTTGCCGCGCACAAATTATGGGAAGTATTTGAAAATGGCTTCTTGTTTAGATTGTGTAACGCAAGAGAGCATTTTTAGCTCTGCGTTATATTAGGAGGTTATTATAGTGCAGGGTCTACTGATGACTGTGTAGGTATTTTAAGGGTGATTGAATGAAAGTTTTATTGAGGGTAGTTATTGCTGAATTTTAGCATTTCGTAATTGTTTTGAAATGTTTGTCGTACAATGAGAAAGAATTTTGGGGTATTTGTTTGGTTATTATTTGCGCTTTTGCACTTGTAAATGTTTTATTTAATAGAGATACTTTGTGTTAGGGAAGTGTAGGAGGATAAATTATAATTTATTAGAATTTTCTGATAGAGGCAGAGTTCACATGTTACTTAGGTATTGGAAAGCAAATGAGAACCACATTAAATAATAGATAAACACTAATGCTCATATTTTTATATTTTCATTTCATCGCGGTCCTCATTGCCCGAGCGGAGACGATAAAACTCGAGTTGGATATAATCGACGCAACTACGATACGGAAAAGAAACAGATGAGAAACTATCGATACATTTATTTAACTATAAAAACCACGTGTTAACGTAATAACTTTATTTATTTCTTCTCGTTTCAGCAATCCAACAGCCAAACCATCTCTACTATCTTTTTCATTTCCTCTTCGTTACATTTATAGTCCCTCTGGTACTGAATCGAATGACGCATTCCGCTTTTTATCAGCGCTGTCTTTGCTGTACGTTGAGCATGGTGTCGGAGGTGGTGTGCTGTGTAAAACATCTGATGTGCTACACGGCACGCTACTTCCGGCATTTTGTTGGCGCGCGGGATGGGCAGTGCTGGTGATGATGTGGAGGGCGCTATTCGGTTTAGTGCCAGAGGGACTATATCTATTTAATGTATCTGAAACTTGTGGGACCGCTTTAAATACCGGCGCCTGCTTGTGGAAGATCCCGGTGTGCTAAACGGTATAGGACATGTTAACGGGGGAGGCTTGGTAGGTTCTCACCTAGCCCGTGTCTAGATAGGCGGACGGATGTCTGCCAGGGTGTGGATCGAGCAATTACAATTACAATTACTGAGAACAGTGTTGCAGTTAAAATACAACATCAGAGAGTCAAATTGAATAGATAACGCCACTACTTTGAATATCTTGAGCATTGAATTTTACCATGGCACAAACAGTAAGAACTACAAACTCATGATTAAAAATTTACGACAAGTAAGAATTTTGCGATTGTTATGCGCACGGTTATCGATGCGGTTGCGGTTGGATTGAGAGGGAGCAAAACGCACATAATAAAAAGCATTCATGATTAGTCAATCATCACGGGGATAGTAAATTTAAAAACTTGTTCGAGGTTCTTATTACTTCATGGTTCATATCAGTGTTGTGATGTTTCTATGTTGACAACTTGAATGATAATGATCACTTTCAATTACACGGCCTACTGTAAGATATGCAAATCTACCACATCTCCTTTCCTTCAATAGAAAATGTACATTCATGTGACAGCAAACCAATCGCTCAGCTGGCAAATCTTGGAAAGGTTTCAGATTAAGCAGGTGAACTATGAGCCACCTCTTAACAAAATGAAATCTCGCGAAACATTACTAAAGGACCTATGTACATATGAGAGATTCTCTCCTCTCTCGCTCTCTTTCGATTATAACAGTGGAATACTAAAGCTTGTGGGAAGTTTTTCACTACAGATCGAAAGGCAATTTCCTTGACTATCGTTTCATACAAAAAACGCACCAGAAGAGGTTAATGTGACTCAGTTATTGAACAAACAGAAAGTAAACAAAGAGAGCCTCTCATTTGTACATAGGTCCTTTAGTAATGTTTCGCGCGAAATGGCTAGCTCTGGTTCGTGGTCTTCATCGCATTCTAAAGAAACACATACATTCAACAGTCTGGTTCTTCCAACGCAAACCGTGGGATAGCAATATCTCCTAGTACTTACGAGAGCTGCCCGTGGAAGAATTTAAACATGTTCAACCGATACTTCTCATAGGACTCGACAATTTTCACTTATCAGTTCCTCTCAAAGTACGTGAAGGGGTACCTAGAGTTCCAGTCGCTGCGAAATACCGTTTGGAAATACTCCACGATGTTCTCCAAGAGTTGTTCCAATTAACTTCTATATTGCGGCTACTTTTGATCCGGATTAGTAGCTAAATGAACATCTTTGAAACAGTTTCGCTGTGGATTCAGTAGGGATTCCTCATTCTTCCTACGTTTTATTAACTGAAGGCTCCAGATTGTATTCGTTACTTATCAATTGTCAATGTTCACCGTAAAGCTTGCACAAATCTCGCATAACTTCTGATCTCGCCCTAAAAGCCATTGGTAACCATGTGTGTAGCTCGTTGTTTCTGAGCATTTGAATGGATTTTCATGTTATTTAACAACGCTATGGCAAAGAAAGGATCATTATCTACCTGCCCGTTATGTTGGTTTGGATGCTTATTCTTTCTTGTGCTCAGAAACAATGAGCTACACACGTGGCTACCAATGGCTTTTAGGGCGTTATCTCAGAGTATGCGAGTTTTACATTTTCTATTTTTTTATTGCTGCAAACAGAAGTCTCTGAATAGTTTTGCCAATTTCCCAATAGACCATACATTTTCACGATCACTCGACAATAGTAGGCTGCTCCCTACTAACGTGAGCACTTTCCTGAAAAAAATCAAAACTGTCATTTAAACTGTTCCCTTCTAAGGCGAGCATATTTTCAACTTCCGCCGGACCCGACACTTCGAAACTGTCGCTTCGGCAGCTCCCTTCTAAGGCGAGCATTTCAATTTTGGCCGGACCCAACGGATCGTATCCGTCGCTACGGAACTACGGTTGCTCCCTTCTAAGGTGAGCACTTAACTTCCTCTTCCACCGGACCCGACAGTTCGAAACTGTCGCTACGGCTGCTCCCTTCTAAGGCGAGCAATTTAATTCCCTCTTGAGGCGAACTTTTTTTAACAGCCTGACCCGACGGATCGAATCCGCCGCTAAGGCAACTTCCCTTCTAAGGTGAAGTTTTTTTTTTTAGAAAACTTACTCACATGTACTTATAACAATCCATTTTCCAATTGTTGCATTAAATACATTGCATATCGAACTATTTCGTCGTCGACGGATCAGAGGTTCACGCTACTGCTGTTCTCTTGAAATATTCTTCCCTTGATGTGCAATCCGAATTTTGATGAACTTCAATCGAAACTGGGTTCACTCGTCGCCAATGTGATGTTGACAACTTGAATGAAAATGATCACTTTCAATTACACGGCCTACTGTAAGATATGCAAATCTACCACACGTGTACTAACAACAAATTGAAACATCGCGACTAGAGTTGCACAGTGGGACGAAACTAAGAAATGACGGTCAAAACATCTTAGGGGCGTTTAAGCCCATAGGTGTATTCGGAACATTGTTTTGAATAAGCATCCCGAGAAATGATAAAACATATTTTTCAAATAATAGGCCATTTGACGAGACGTTTCGAATCATATGTTTTTCGTTTGTTTACCAACTTTGAAACTTCCTGGCGGGCCCATTTGTTTACGTTTTTCAATCGCCACATTTGGAAGGAGCTCATTCGGCAATGGCGCTGGTGTCTATGCAACATGCTTTTTGATTTTCGCATGTAAAATTAAAATCTGCGGGTGGGGAAGAATTTATTTTATCTGCTAATAACATCAACCATGGAAACCGAGTAGAAACATGCCCAGAAAGAGACGTAAAAAGCATCACTAACAGAAATGTGATCAGCGTCATTCATATGTCAAGCTAGTTTTTTTTGAACATTAACAATGGGGCCGCTCAACGTTATTCGAACGTCTCGTAAAATAGCTTATACTGAATAAGGAGTGTATCGAAAAGTAGTCGCAAACAGTCAAAACGATATATTTCAAAGCATAGTTTATCTTTTGAAAAGCTTTTTTACGCAAATCTTCATCATGTCATCAAGTACCGTAAAATGGGGTGTTAAGGGATGGAAAAAATGTTCAACACAAAATTTAAGCAACTGCCTGTTTGTCTATAATTGAACAATAGACAGTCCTGCTATTCTCGCGGCGTCTATTTCTAGAGTCGATTACTATGGACCAATGCACGAGTTCACTAATTTGACGTTTGAGCGGTGCCGAATTTACTAGTTTCCATGGTCACATAAATAACACGGCACCGCTTAAACGTCAAATCTCGCATGATCTGGGATAACGCCCTAAAAGCCATTGGTAACCACGTGTGTAGCTCGTTGTTTCTGAGCAAATTAAGGAATAAGCATCCAAACCAACCCCTCTGGCAGGTAGAGAATGATCCTTTCTTCACGATACAGTTGTTAAATAACGTGTAAATCCTTACAAATGTTCAGAAACAACGAGCTACACAGATGGTTACCAATGGATTTTAGGGCGAGATCATAAATTATGCGAGAATTTCATAGGTTTTCTTCAATCTATAGCTGATGATACATCGATAGCAATTTTTCATGAATTGCTTCAAAAATAAATCGTTTAATCTTAACTATTTCATTTTTCATATATTCTCATAAACATTTGAAACAAGATATCAGTGCATCATACAATCATTTTGAAAAGATGTTTGTACTAAAATAGAACAGGATCATAATCTCAAGTTTTCGAATCCTAGAAGCTATCTTGTGAATTACCTACCATATTTAAGGGGAAATTCAGCTTGGATAGGAGAAGTGACAAATTTGCCTTATGAAGGAAGCACCACACTAAACCACGGACTTGCAAAGAACCTCCAGTGTCGCATTTGGAAAAACTCCCACCAAAAAGTGTTATAGTATGAAGCAGGAATCGCACACATGCGCTTAATTTCTGACAACGCTAAACACATGGCCACGAAGCATAAATTTTTTTCGAAATAAAATTGCTTAAAATTATTCATTTAGGTACTGCTTAGAAGGATAAATACCGTCGATGGGGGTGACAATGGGTCTAGGGGGTGAGATTGGGTCAAAACGGAAAATTATGATTTACGAAATATTTCAGCTAATAACGCTGATATAACTAGAATTAATCATTCATATGTTAGGGAACACATTATTACACATAATTCATCACATTTTGTTTACTATATCACTAAACTTGTATGTTGAAACTAGATAAAATTTACAACATAAAATTTCTCCTGTGCAAAGTATAACGCATGTACTTTAACCTCTATAGTTGTATTAGTAGAAGGTTGAAAGTCTTTTCATTGCACTTCACAAGTATTTTCCGGAATCAAATTGATTTTTTCACAAAAATTTCATTTTTTTCGGTACGATGTCTAAAACATTGAAAATGGGGGTGAGATTGGGTCAAGCAAGAACGATAGTAAATGAAATTGCAAGACCACTTTTTTGACATTTTACGGTGCCGGGTGTTCTCATTCCTCATTAAGATGAGTTTATTCTTTCTAAATACAGCATCTCTGAACATCAAACAAGTCTACTTGAGGATTCCGTGCATTGAATAACAATGCAACGCATTTTGACAACTTCTCAAACCAGCAACTGTGTTTCGTGCGCAGCACCATCGTAAAATTTTATCAAATGGATTTTTTTTTATTTAACTATTTATTAGTGTTTTCATATAATAGAAACATCTCAGAAAAGTACGAATGAGTTGGATCGCTGGAATACCGGGATTATGACGTCAACATCTGCCTGAAATGTATTGATCGAGTAATGTCGCACCGTAATATAACTATTTGCGAAGGTTTAAAATAATCACTGTTTTAGTACACCTCTGGGAAAGATGAATAGGCTTTATGGCAATGGGGATGAGACTTTGAAGATAATTTGAGGGAAACAAAACAGGAATATTTATGTAAACTTGACGATAAATATTGGGTCTCATATATTTTCTCATAGCTTTTCAAATTTTTGGTAAAATCGTTCTTTTAAGTGGGTTTATCATACTTGTGAAGCATCTTAGAAATCTTTTCGTCTTGTTTGCATTGTATTTCATCAATATTTTTAAGCTGTGAATGGTTTTGCAATAATATTCTCATAAACAAGTTATTTCAATTCCAGTGACCCAATGTCACCCCCTCTATGGGGTGAGATTGGGTCATTTTTCATTTTCATCGAAGTACATACACACCAAATTTGAAGTTTATTGGAGCTAAATTGCGATAGTTATTCAATAAACGAATCGTACATATGCCTTTTTACGGGCTGTTTGGGCACGTCAGGAGTTAATCATCAATGTTAACTTCCTTTTCCCGAACAGCCTAGATAGCCGTGTAGTGTCGGTAGCGGTTGTTTCAATTGGCTAAGAATTAACACTACGGACTGCCTGTTCCGGTGGTATAAGTCCATCTCACAGGTGACCCCTAATTCATGCCGCTTTAAGCTTACCGTGCCTAAGAATGAATGGTTAGGGGGGTCTAAAAAAAAAAAAACCTAACCGCAAACGGAGCCTGTGGAGTACCAGGGCGCCCTCTACAGTATTGTGCCCTTCCTGTGCTACCCGGAGCATTGGTGCAGGTGACCTTGTGTTTCTCCGAGACAATCGGCTTCCCTTCTTCAGTCTCAAACCTGAGGCTAAATAAGGGTGGGATTATAAGGATGTTGTAAATTAGTTTAAATTTTTCACCCTTATGGCTTCGCATTATGCGTGCGTTTTTTTTTTGTTGGGGCAGCAGGGACGACAGTCCAGGGGCTTAACGGACCCCCCCCCAGGACCTCTGCGAGTTGGGGAGTTGCCCAGGATGTGGTGAAGTTCGCAGTGGGCTCTGATGAACCTTCATAAAAACCACAAAAATCCGAATGCAACTCTGTCACAGCGACCGGTGCCGCTTAAAGTACCCTAGCCCAAACTAACAGGAGTGCCAACCGGCACATCAGGATTGATACCAGTGAGATCCTGATTATGGCATACTGGTCGCGATACAAACGGACAAGGCATGGAATTACGAGTAGGAGTGCTTCGAGCACATTGGGACCAACGCCAGTACGGCCCCAATTATGTATACTGGCAGCGCACGACAAAGGACAAGTAACGGTATATGTACTGGATAATATGCTTTGAGGCTGACAGCGGCGACATTCTACTCCCTTAGTAGGGTCGGGTGACACTGGCCCGAAACGGCGAGTGGGTTAATGGCGCAGGCTGCCCCCGTCCCGTAAAACCGTGGCAGGCCTTAGAGTACGTTCCAAATCCGTCGCCTGGTTGTTCCAACTGGGCGGGAGTAGGCTCAGATGCCATTACCTGACCTGCGCCGATCCGGCTCTGAACATAGTACCCCATAAAGGACTATGTCAACCCTAGCATGGCCTCCCTGCTTGCATAGATAACCATGGGATTATAAAGGCGACTATTCCAGCGGAGATGGATAGCGGCTCTTAGGGGGACCCATAAGAGATGATCAACCAAAACAAACAACTAGCGGAATGTGAAGGAGAGGCTTCTGGACCTATCAGTAACCGGCTAAGGTTCCCGCCAAGGAAGGAGGCGACCAACTTTATTGAAAACAGTGTGGGCAAAAGCCTAGATACTGTGACGACGGCAAGCACTGGCCGCTCCAGTGCAACATGTGTGGTGACCGATGGCCCGGGACTAATCGAGGCCATGGATCGCAATAGGGAGTACCTCCCTAAAATGCAGGTAGCTGCTGAGCAACTTGATGTCATCATCGAATATGTTAAAAGCAAAACAAATATCAGCAAAGACTTGAAAACAAGTCTACTGAAATTGCGACAATCAGTCCTAGCTGCAAAGCAGGACTACGAGAAAGCCAAGGAACAACTGGGCAAGGTAGAAGGCCAAAAAGACACTAGGTCGTGTCAGACCGAAGTGTTTTCCTTCACAGGCAACGCGAATATATCTGATGATATTATTCGATACGCGATGCGGAAGAGGGAAGCTTCCGGGGATGAATACGTGGCGAAAAGACGTATGGTTGCTAAGGGAAAAGTGACCTACGCGGCCGTCCTCCAAAGCGGAAAAGCTGGCACGAGCCAAGCCCCGCGATCAAGAGGACATGGCAACAAAGGAGAGGCCAACACCAATCCTAAGGCCAAGAAAGCCAAGAAAAAGGAGCCACGGGTTAACCGGAACCAGGCAGTGCATCCACAGGAACCACGGGCGCAAGGCAACAGCAACCCGTGGATACGAGTTGGAAATAAGAAAAAACAGAGGAAACCGAAAACGGAGCCCAAGGAGAGCGCTAAACCGAAAACAGCGAAACGTAGGAATTTAGGCGAAGCCCTCGTTATCAAAACAGAGGAAGCAAAATACGCCGAGGTTCTGAAGGCGATGCGAAGCACAGAGAAGCTATCGCCATTGGGCGCAGACGTGCGAAGCATAAGGCGAACTAGGATTGGTGAAATGATCCTAGTCTTAAAGAAGGACGTCAAGGAAAAGGGTGCAGTCTATAAGCAACTGGCACAAGAAGTACTTGGTGACGAGGTTGATGTAAGATCCCTTACTGCTGAAGCGACTCTCCAGTGTAAAAATCTGGATGAGGTCACCGATGCAGCGGAGGTCTCGGCTGCCCTCAAAGAGCAGTGTGACATCGACGTAGCCAGTAAGGCCATCCACCTTAGAAAGGGCCCGCAGGGCACCCAGGTGGCGGCAATCAGGCTGCCGGTCGCAGAGGCCAACAAAGCGAAGAACTTGGGCATACTCAAGGTAGGCTGGTCGGTTTGCCGGCTGAGCATACAACAGCCTCCTGAAGTTTGCTTCAAGTGTTTCGGGAAGGGCCATAAGTCGTGGAATTGCAATGGTCCCGACAGAAGTAAGATGTGCAGAAAATGCGGCGCTGAAGGCCATAGGGCAAGCGATTGTAAGCAAATCGCTAAGTGCCTAATATGTGTCGACAGAGCAGACAACGGACACTTAACGGGCGGACCCAAATGTCCGGGCACAAGCGGAGTATCAAAGCAGCCAAAACGGAAGTAACACAGTTAAATTTAAACCACTGTGATGCAGCCCAGCAGCTGCTTTGGCAGTCAGTCTCGGAAACCAAGACTGACGTGGTGTTATTATCGGACCCATACCGCATACCAGCCAACAACGGGAACTGGGTGGCGGATAGGTCTCAACAGCTAGCAGCTATAGGGACGACAGGACGATACCCAATCCAAGAAGTAGTCTCTAGCTCAAATGACGGTTTTGCGATAGCAAAAATCAACGGCGTGTTCTATTGCAGTTGTTACGCGCCACCAAGGTGGTCGATTGAGGAATTTTCCCACATGGTTGACAGGATGATGGCCGAACTAGCTAATCGGCAGCCAGTAGTGATAGCTGGCGACTTTAATGCATGGGCAGTGGAGTGGGGTAGCCGCTGCACCAATCAAAGAGGCCAGCTATTGTTGGAATCCCTGGCCGCATTAAATGTAGAGCTGGCACATGTGGGTACAGTGAGTACCTTCCGCAGAAATGGTGCAGAATCGATCATCGACGTGACGTTTTGTAGTCCTAACCTTTTAGGTACTATGAACTGGCGCGTTGATGACGGTTATACTCATAGCGATCATCAATCGATTCGCTATAGTATAATACCAGGCGGGCAGAAGGCAGCGCGATGTAACTCGACCCAAGCCCGAGGATGGAAAACAGCGCGCTTCGACGGCGAAGTATTCACTGAAGCCCTGAGGCGCGAACGGAACACTCTGGACCTAAACGGTGAAGAGCTAGTTGCTGTGATATCACGAGCGTGTGATGCTTCCATGCCGAGAAAAGCCCCTCCTAGAGAGAACAGGCCGCCAGTGTATTGGTGGTGCGAATCAATTGCAAATCTTCGAGCAATCTGCCTTCGGGCTAGACGAAGAATGCAACGCGCACGCACAGAAGCACAAAGAGAGGAACGCGGTGCAGCATTCAGAGAGGCAAAGTTGGCTCTCAAAAAGGAAATCAAGAGTCGAAAACGGGCATGCTTTGAAAGTCTATGTGAGAGTGCCAATTCTAGTCCATGGGGTGACGCCTACAGAGTGGTAATGGCTAAGACCAAAGGAGCCATAGCGCCCCAAGAGAAATCGCCCGAGTTGCTGCGATCGATAATCGATGTACTCTTCCCGCACCATCCCATAAGCCCATGGCCCCCAGCGCCGTATGCGGCAGATGAAGGAGAAGAAGTGGCGAGAGTGACGAACGAAGAGCTGGCAGAAGTCGTGAAATCATTCGCGTCAAACAAGGCACCGGGACCCGATGGTATCCCGAATGTTGCCTTAAAAGCGGCAGTGAACACGGATCCGGACATGTTCAGAACCACGATGCAACGCTGCATTGATCAAGGAATCTTCCCGGATGTATGGAAGCGACAGAAATTGGTGCTACTACCAAAGGCGGGGAAACCACCAGGTGACCCGTCGGCGTATAGACCTATCTGTCTACTAGATACGACGGGCAAGTTATTGGAGAGGTTGATTCTCAACAGACTAGTACCGTATACGGAGAGTGCGGACGGCCTGTCCAACAACCAGTTTGGATTCAGAAAAGGTAAATCTACTCTGGACGCCATCCAGTCGGTCGTTCAAACAGCTGAGGTGGCAATCGAGCATAAAAGGAGCGGCATCCGTTACTGCGCGGTTGTCACTCTAGATGTGAAGAATGCGTTCAACAGCGCAAGCTGGGAAGCAATAGCACACGCGCTTCACCGCCTCAAGGTACCGGTGCAGTTGTGTAAGCTTCTAGAAAGCTATTTTGATGGTAGGATTCTACTGTATGACACAGATGAGGGGCAGAAAAGCGTTCGAATTACCGCGGGAGTACCTCAAGGATCAATCCTGGGCCCGCTGTTATGGAATGCGATGTACGATGACGTACTGAGGCTGCCCCTTCCGACGGGTGTTAAGATTGTTGGCTTCGCCGACGATATCACCCTAGTGGTCTATGGTGAATCGATGGAGGAAGTAGAGTTGACAGCAGCGCACTCTATTTCCCTGGTTGAGGAATGGATGAAGTCTAGGAAACTAGGACTGGCCCGTCACAAGACTGAGGTGGTGGTGGTCAACAACCGCAGGTCCGAGCAACGGGCGCTTATCTCGGTAGGTGATTGCACCATAGAGTCCAAGCGATCCCTTAGGCATCTTGGGGTAATGATCGATGACAAGCTGAGCTTCGCTAGCCACGTTGAATATGCCTGTAAAAGGGCATCTACGGCCAGGCTTTATTCTGCTCATCTTGATCTGATAGATGAAGCGACCTCGTACGCTCACAACAATTATGAACCAGCATTCGCTGTTGGTTGAATAATCCGGGGCTGAGAGAGCGGAGAGAAACGTTGGCTCTATCCAAACGCACATCTTCCATTTGACAGCTCTAGCTTACTGCGAGGCTCTGCAAACACATCATCATTGCTTTTGGGATGAACTGAGGTTGGTTTCTCCGTCAACACAAGAGCATGATTTCGCTGTCCTCTTTGCCCTTTTGTGCAAAGAGCTACAAAGAGACAACGAAGAGCTGTCTGGAAATGCTCTTCCCCGAACTGAGAAATGGGAAAACATGCTCTCCCCCTAACTGAGAAAGGGAAAAAATAATCTCCTTCTCTTTTAAGCACTGAGGTTGTCAAAACAAGCTCTTCCCCACTGTGGGAATGAAAATAACAAAACCCAAACGTGTGAACTCTTCATCCCGCAGAGCTCGTACGCTCACTTTGTGTGTGGGTAAAATCGCTTCTCTTTTGTAGTCGATCATTAAAAGGGGGAGAAAGAGGATAAGTCAAGAGCAAGGAAGAAGCCTGTCTACGGCTATAGCAGCGCTTTCGAGGATGATGTCTAACAGCTCTGCTGTAATTCCCAGCAAACGCAAGCTGCTGGCAAGCGTGGCGCTATCCATACTAAGGTATGGAGGACCAATCTGGTCAAAAGCGCTTAGAACGAACAGAAACCTAAAGCGGTTGGAAAGCACGTACAGGATAATGTGCTTAAGAGTAGCAAGTGCATACCGGACGGTATCTAAAGAGGCCGTGTGCATCATAGCCGGGATGACGCCCATCGGGCTCATCATCAAGGAAGATGTTCAATGCTTCAACCAAAGGGGTACCAGAGGAGTCCGCGACACGTGTAAAGAGGAAACGCTCAGAAGCTGGCAGCAGGAATGGGATAACTCCACTAAGGGTAGATGGACCCATCGACTAATACCAAATGTGTCAGATTGGTATGATAGAAGCCATGGGGAAGTGAACTTCCACCTGACGCAGTTTCTGTCAGGACATGGTTGCTATAGACAGTACCTGCATAGGTTCGGGCACTCAGAATCTCCTGCGTGCCCCAATTGTGCTGGTGTAGAGGAAACAGCGGAGCATGTCGTGTTCGATTGCCCCCGTTTCATTGTTGTGAGAGGTCGCATGCTCACTACATGCGGAGGGGACACGTCCCCCGACAATATTATAGAGAGAATGTGTGCGGATGCCGAGTGCTGGAATGCAGTAACTACGGCTGTCACTCACATTATGTTAGAATTGCAGCGTCTATGGCGCGCCGACCAAGAGTTGGCTGCAGAGGATTAGCCCTGCCGAGGCTGGTCCCTTGTAACATTGTTTAAGTCGGCTAGGAGAAGCAGTTTGCCTAGGCTACTTCTGCTACACGTGTTGTGCTATATGCACTGGTCCCTTCCCGAAGAAATACCGTAAGGTGGTTCCGGGGAGATGAGGGTCTGAGTCCAAGGGTCATGTCGATGCACTGTTCACCACTTGAGCAATTCTAAATGAATTGCTCATGCACAGTGCATAGGCTGGTTTTAGCGGGTCGTCGTTGGTGCGTCATCCCCGCATTCCCTGAGTTATCTTCTCAGGGGATCTGTTTGCAGATTTCCCCCTTGTAAAAAACAACAAAAAAAAAAACATATGCCTTTTTGATCCATTGTCACCCCCAACGACGGTAGCTCTAAATGCATTTCCAAATAAGCTATTTATCCCTATTTCCAAGCATTTGCCTATGTGAACGAAAATATTTCAAAATATTATCAATACCTACATTAGAAATAACACTTATTTATTTCGAGATTAATAATTTTTAATTATATTCAGTGACTAACAAAAAAGACTCCCTTAACTCTTATACAGCAATTCTACTTCACGGCACCAGACAAAAGTAAATTGAAATATATAAGGGCATAGACCGATCCGTTTAGAAACTTAGAAGAAGTAGAATGGGTAATTCCTTAATACCCCACTTATTTTCAAAAATAGCTCCTATCAATGTATTCGAATAAATTTCCTCGGAACAGCTACTAATATCTTTCGAATGAAGCATAAAGATCATCTCTGGGACTGTTCTTCATTTTTATACATCAAAAACTGCTTCCATCCGTTGATCCACTACTGGAACACGACGGCCACTAGGTATAAATAAATAAATAAATAAATAAATGATAAAACCCATATTTCAGCGAAACATTTCAACCAAATCACCATACAAAAACCGGGTGTTCGGAATATGAGTCTGTTCGGAATTTGAGACAAAACGGTATTTAGTTGCAATTACAATCGTTTTCAAAGCAATAATTGCGTACCGTTTTGACTCATATTCCGAACACTTAAGCTCAACAGTGACTTTAAATGCATCTGCTAGGCATAAATTACTTGCTATTTGTGTAAATTTTGATTTCTTCGCAAAGTCCAACTGTAAGTTTTTGGGTGTGCCAATAAAAATGTTTATTTAAACTTGTTTAGTATTGTTTTTACGATAAAGTTTGGAACAACATTTTGATTCAAATGTCGAACACTGTCTTCATTCTGTCTCATATTCCGAACACCTTGGTTCAAATTCCGAACAGCATGAATAAATCGTATTCAAATGAACTATTTCGTAAATAAATTTATCTGAGTTGGTGTCAATGACCCCGAACTAGAGAATCATCACTACTCCCGAGGTATAAAATAAATTTGAGGACGCTAAAATTGAATTGTAAATAGGGCTGTGCACAAGGACGATTTATCGGTATCGGCGATATCCAATTGATTAAATATCGGTATCGTCGAGGCGATATATCAGATTTAACATTATCGGTATCGATACCCGATAATTTTTAATAAAGGGATTTTCAAGCAATATCGACTATTCTGGCTTCATTTGACACCAACTGTTGTATTATGAAGTCAAATATTTGAATTTTGTAATTATGGTATGTTACATTTAACGGATATCTAAAATTCCAAACTAGTTTCAACAAAATCATTGAGTGTTGTCCTAATTATCGGACGGACAATAGTTTTATCGATATCGGAAAATATCGGGTCGGCAAATATCGGATAACGTATCGATAAAATCGAGCCGATAATATCGATAATATTGATATTTGTGCAGCCCTAATTGTAAATGACTACCATTTCATGATTATTTGGTGACATATTTAAGTGAAACATTTTGTGTGGTACTGAATGAACATTGTCATAGATATTGTCAACCAAATCGCCATACAAAAACTAAGTGTTCGGAATTTGAGTATGTTGGGAATTTGAGACAAAACGGTAGTCAGTTACACCGGGAAGAGTCTGAATTTCAAATATGACAATTTTAAACTCTCCATACAAAGTTTTAGACGCAATTGCGCCTTAAGTATTTTTTTAAATTATAGACGCTTTAAACACAATTCGCGTCTGAAACTTGGGAAGTAATCAAGACACTAAGATATTCAAAACCAGAGCTGATTAACTGCGATGAAATAGGCCAACTGGGACAGATCGTGCTTCTACCTTAATATTTGTATGATTCGGCTGAAATCATGTGTGAGATTTCGCTTCAAAATATAATATGTTTTTAATGAACTAAAGAAGCACTTTTACCATTATTTTTTATTACAATTACCGAACGGTTTGTTCGTAACAGCCAGGCAGTCAGAATAGAATAGAATCAACGGAAAAAATAAACACAATGAAGTTTATATTGCATGCAATTTATATCAAAAATTTGCCTAGAAATGTTACGTCATTTATGGACGCTGCCTTATACAGGATTTTTAGACTAGTTCATCTCGAGACCAACGGCTTTACTTCCCTTTCGAAGAATATCGTCTCTAAAGACTTTTACGTCACAACTGACTATGTCCCAGGTCCTCGGTGAATTGGTGAGGTTTTAAATAAGGTTAAAAGCAATAACGGTTCTCTAACATTCCTCAGAAAACTATGCTCCCGAATGATTCCCTATGATTCCTCAGAAAACAATATAGAAAACATCCTGAAAACAATATAGGTAGAAATACCTCCATCTATAGATACCTTCATTACGCAAAACGTGTTTAGATGGATTTTAAATAACGAAAATCATATTTAGATCAAGAATAAAAAATTGGGTATTAGAGGGTTAATATACCAAAGAAACTGCTCCGAACAAACCATATCGCTAAAAGCTCGAAATCTATGAAATAAACAATCCTGCCATCGTCTCAAATCTTATATTTCTTTTTTATCTCCATTCCTCAGAAACCGCCAACACCGTTCGCCAACCTCTGCCGGAGATTGTCCATCAATTCCGTGTCCCCGAAAAACGCCCACCCCGCATGGTGTCGGACTTGTTCACAGGTCTGTGCATCGCACCACTCGTCCTGCTCTTCTTGCTGTGGGCCAAACTTCGGGTCAACATCAGCAATTTCCCGTTCTCGCTGAGTGCGATCGGTTTCCACCTGGGGCTCGGAGCCATCCTGGCCTTGTTCGGTGTGTTCTGGCTGAAGCTGAACATGTTCGAAACCATTCGGTACCTCATTCCGTTGGCACTGTTCACCTTCCTCTGTGGCAATCGGCTGCTGAGGGCAATCGCCAACCGAAGCTCGGAGAAGTGAGCGGAGCGTGATATCCTTCAATCTCTCTTTTTTCTAATACATTCGTCGTCTGTCTCAATCCTAAAATTGCGATGCACCACTAATCTGTCCTACTAACTGGACGTAAACGAGTTCAAACATTCCCTCGAATATGAAGGCCAGAAGCAGCAGCACAAGAGAAGAGGGTCAAACCAAATGGCACGAGTTGGAGTTGGTAATAGCAGCATTTCACATCATTCGTCCGGAAGGCATTTTCAGTTTTAGTGGAAATAAGTCGCGTGCCCCCGCGGAAATAGTCTGATAGCAAAACGCAAGGTAAGAAAGAATTAATTTAAGCCGTTCCGTCGTCCAAGAACATCTCATTTCTGGTCATCCTAGTGTCTGTTAGGAGACGAGAAACTAACTAGTTTACGGATGACGAGTTATACTAATCCGATTGAAGTGCGAATAAGTTGGAGTGAAATAAACAGTGACAAACGGTAGAAGATGACGTGTGGGCTTTCTGGATGACCAATCCCTATTAGAATTAGAACTAACGCAAAATTTGAGAAGGAAACATTTAGTGAAAAGAACACTGTAAACTTGAAGTGATTGTGCAAAGCATGATTTTTAGGAATTGTCGTTAATGGTAAGTACCTTCAGGTTTGTTCATTTATTTAATTCCTCGTCAATTACGGCAGACCTGCCCAACCTTTTTGGAGCGGGCTAAATTTTAGGTAAAATCGAGCGAAAAAGAAAAAAGTTTCATTTTTGTGAAATTGAACGAAAATAGTAAACGTTGCTTAACATTATAGTCAACAATTCAGATGCTTTTCAATTATGTCCTATTAAACAGATGTATGTTTAGGGTCTTTGACTTACGACCTTTTCTGTGTCTGGTGGTTTTCAAGGATTAGAGAATGTATTATCAGCACAGGAACGTCAACGAGAAAATACGGATCAGAACAATCCACAAACAATCCGCTGCATGAGGTGTGTAAAGCAGGAGCAATTAATTGTACGAACGTTTAAGAAGCAGAATGTTCCAGAGCAGCGGCCACACACATGAGCTTTGAACAGCTTTTATTGTGATAGGTGATTTGCAAAGGCGCGTTATCGGATGGTGGCCGGTCAACGAAATACTGTGCAAGTTGAGAATTAAAGGCCGATTCTTTAACTTTAGCACAATCAACGTGCAAACTCCAGAAGCACTGATTAGGATAAAGATGCATTTTATGCGCAGCAAACGACAGCTGCCCAAGCCACGACGTCAAAATCATCATAGGAGATTTAAACGCTCAGGTGGGCCAGGAAGAGGAGTTCTGACCGACGATTGTAAAGTTCATCGCCTCCCAGCTGATGAACGAGAACAGCCTGCGACTGTTACATTTTAACGCCTCCAAGAATATGGTAATTCAAAGCACCTATTTCCAACTCAACCTCCCGTATCGGTACACCTGGAGATCACCATAGCAGAAAGAATTGCAAATCGACCACGGTTTGATCGATGAATGGCATTTCTTCGACAAAAGCGACGTCAGAAGCTATCGTGGCTCTAACATTGACTTCGGCCACTGTGCCAAAAACTATTCGTCATCAACGATGTACGGTACCGACGACCGCCACGGTACAATCATTATCAGCGCGACTAAAACAACCAGATGTCGCCAATGCATACGCGTAGCATCTCGAGGTAGAGTAGTCGAATGATGCGGCCCCTCTTGAGGACTTCTAGGAGAAACTCGCGGAGGAACTACTAGTGGAAATTCCGAATTTTTCCGAAAAAAAAAATTGAAGGAGCTCTGAAGAATTCCTGGGGAAACTCCGAACTTTGACGGAAACCCGAAAGAATTCCCAGTGGAACTCAAAAGGAATTTCCATAGGGAATCTGGAACTCCAAAGGAATTTCCGTAGGAAATCTGAAGGAAATCCGAAAAAAAATCCATGGCATACTCTGAAGAAATTTTTGTAGGACCTCCAAATGAATTCCTGGCGGAACACCGAAACATTTTCTGGAGGAACTGCGGAATATTTTCTAGAGAAACTTCGTAAATATTCCTGAAGGAAGTATGAAATCCCGGAGGAACTTTCTGAAAATTTCTGAAGGATCTCCAAAGGAATTCCTGGAAGAACTCCGAGAAATTTCTGGAGGCACTCCGATGGAATTCCTAGAGGATCTATGAAGGAACTTGTAACATTCGATAAAAATTTTAAAAGAATTCTTGGATAAATTTCTAGAGAAACTAGAGAAGTAATTCCTTGAGTTACACCGAAATAATTCCTGGAGAAACTCAGAAGCAAATCCTGGAAGAACTCTAAATAAATTCTTGGAGGAAGGCACGGAGTAACGAAGTTACTCGGACGGAATTCCCGGCGAAGCTCTGGAGGATTTCCAGGAGGAAGTCTGGAGGAATTCCCAAAGCAATTCTAAAGGGATTCCTGACGGATTCCATGTCAAATCGGTCAGTCACAGAACTCGATCATCTTCAATTTGGATTAAATTTTGCACATGTTTTTGGTATGGTAGAATAAGCGTTTTCCATAGAAAAATTGATCATTTTGACTCAAGTGCAACTTTTGAAAATGACCTATAAATTTTTGCAGGCATCTTTTTTGAAAAAATCTTACTCCGAAACTGTTGATTTTAGAGAAAAATGTTGTATGAAGAAGTTGTAGTGAACCGTTTGGACTGTAAGAAAAAAATATACACTGAAAAAATATTTTATTTATTTTCATGAAAAATTCAAAAATAAAACTTAAATTTTAATTTACACAAAAACCCCATTTTTAATATTTTTTAAATTTTCACCATAGAATCTTGGTAGTAAACAGATGTTTGAGACAAAGTTTCATGATGGAGAAATTTTTAATAAAAAAGTTTTTCTATGGACAACTTTCGGTCAATTTTGATTTTTGTTTTTATTCGTTCTGATGATACAGTAAGCATCTTGAAATGATTATAAGCCATAATGATTATATGAATAATTTCTCTGAGAGTAACCATTTTCGAATTATATCGAGTTTAATGCAAAAAATATTGTTTAAAGATTAAAATAAGCCATTTTCTTAAGTTATTCGCGTTTCTCCATTAATAATAATACGTTTTCGAGAGTAAAGACCATATTTCTTTCCACTTACTTATTTTCCTTGATGGAGAATCACGAATAACTAATGAGAATGATCTATTTTATTATTCAAATAATATTTTTTGCATTAAACTCGATATAATTCGAAAATGGCTACTTCTGGAGAAATTATTCATATAATCATTATGGCTTAGAATCACTTAAAGATGCTTACTGTATCATCAGAACGTATTTGTTTTGACAAAAAAAAAATCAAAATTTTGAAAATTGACCAAAAGTTGTCCTTAGAAAAACTTTTTTATTAAAAATTTCTCCATCATGGAACTTTGTCTCAAACATCTGTTTACTATCAAGATTCTATGGTAAAAATTTAAAAAATATTAAAAATGAGGTTTTTGTGTAAATTAAAATTTAAGTTTAATTTTTGAATTTATTATGAAAATAAATAAAATATTTTTTCAGTGTATATTTTTTTCTTATAGTCCAAACGGTTCACTACAACTTCTTCATACAACATTTTTCTCTAAAATCAACAGTTTCGGAGTTAGAGTTTTTCAAATAAGGTGCCTGCAAAAATTTATAGGTCATTTTCAAAAGTTACACTTGAGTCAAAATGATCAATTTTTCTATGGAAAACGCTTATTCTACCATACCAAAAACATGTGCAACATTTAGTCCAAATCGACGACTATCGAGCACGATTTTTATTGTTTTCGACTCATTGTGGATGGAATTCGTCTCCTGAAGGAACTCTTAAATAATTCCTGGCGAAACTCCGGATGAATTGCTGGAAGAACTCCGGAGAAATTGCTGAAGGAACTCTGGAGGATCTGCTGAGGAATTCATGCACGCAGAAAATTCTTGCACGATTGACATAACTTTTCCGATAGTTGCTTTAACATGCCAGGATACAATTATTACAAGCATATTATCGGTGCTTCTAAACTGACAGTATGGTTTGCCCAATCGCTTTTGTGTTTCTTTCTGTCTTCGATCACATGAATATTTCAATTATATTATTGTTGAATTAGCTTTCCGCACATTATTACCTTGAAACGTTATGAGCTGTACCGCAAAAAACCGCTGTTTACCAACAAGCGATGTTGGAGTAGATGTAAGTTAATGCGCTCTCACTCTCAAGATAGTGGTTTGAATTCCTGCTCTCATATTTATTTATATTTTGTCGCATTTTTGCAATGTCGATATTGACGGTTTTGACAACACAACATCAACAATAATACCGTAGGCATGATTGTATATTAATATTGAGTCAATCATATCTATGGTTGATTCAATTATTTTGTGTAGTTGAACCAATCATACCAAATAGTTAAACCAAGCATAGATATTGTTAAATCAATTTTAAAGTTTCTGAAGATGTTCCGGGGTAATTGCTTGGCGAACTCCGGAGACATTCCTGGGAAAACTAAGGAGAAAATTCGAAGAAATTCCCGATGGAGCTGCGATGAAACTTACAAGAAATTATTGGGTGAAATCCAGAAAAATCTCTAGTGGAACTTCCAAAGGATTTTCTGAAAGAATCTTGAAAGAATTTTTAGTGGAAATCCGGTGGAAGTTCCGAAGAATTGCTGGTCGAAACCCAGAGGAATTGTTGGGGGAAATCCTGGAAGGACCTAAAAAAATCCTGGAGGAAGTCTAGAGGAATTCCCGAAAAAAAAAAACTCTTGAGACATTTCCTGAAGAACTCTGGAGGAATTCTCGAAGAGAGTGTATGAAATTTTTCGGAGTAGCTTCAGAAATATCCTAGTGGAATTATTTCAGAAACTCTCTAGAATTCCTGGAGAAATTAGGAAAAAAAACAGGAGGAACTATGGAGGAAATGTAAAGGAATTCCTAGTGGTTCTCTAAAAAAAATTCCCACAGGAATTCTTGAAAAACATGAGGCATTTCTGGAGGAAATTAAATGAAAATGAAAATAAAATGAATTTCTGGAGGAAATCCGCTGAGAAGTTCCTGGAAGAAAGCAAATCCTCTGTGAAACTCTATGAGGTGATGAACTTCTGGAGCAAATCTCCGGAGCAATTCCTGGAGGGATTCCCGTAGGAATTTCTGTAAGAATTTGCCGCAAAGGAATTTATGGACAAAATCCCCGGAGAAAATTATCGGAGGAGTTCGTGGAGGAAATCTCTGGAGGAATTCTGGAGGAAATCCCTGGAGAAATTACTGGAGCCAATCCCCGGAGGAATTTCTGAAGGAAATCGTCGGAAAATTTCCTGGATGAATTCCAGGAGGAAATACCCGGAGGAATTCATTGAAAAAATCCCGAAGTAATTCTTGGGGGTTATCCCCGAAAGAATCCTTAAAATCCCCGGAGGAAATCTACGGAAGAATTCTCTGAAAAAATCCCCGATAAAATTTCTGGAGAAAATCACTGGAGGAATTCTTGGAAAAAAATTCCGGAGGAATTTCTGGAGGAAATTTCCGGAACAATTTCTGGAGGAAATTTCCGGAACAATTTCTGGAGGAAATTTCCGGAACAATTTCTGGAGATATTCCGGAGACTACCTAAAAATCCCCGGAGCAATTCCTGGAGATAATCCCCGGAAGAATTTCTTGACGAAATCCCCAGAGGATTTGCTGTTGGAAATCTCTTGAGAAATTCCTGGAAGAAATCTCCGGAAGATTTCCTGGTGCAATTCGCCAGAGGAGTTTCTGGAGGAATTCCTGGACGAAATCCCCGGAAGAATTTCTGGGGGAAATCCCCGGAGGAATTGCTACTACAAATCCCCTGATGATATTTTTGAGAAAATCTCCGAATGAGTTCTTCAGGGGATATCCCCGAAGCAATCCTTGAAATTTCCGGAGGAATTCCTGCAAATCCCCAGAGATATTTCTTGTGGAAATCTCCGTAAAAATTATCCGAAACAATCCTGCTATTAGAAATTCTTGGAGAAAAACCCCGGAGAAACCCTTTGAAAAAATCTCGAGAAATTCCTAGACGAAATCCTTGAAGGGATTCCTGAACTAAATCTCCGGTAAATACGTTGGAATTTCTGTAGGAAACCTAGAAAGAATTCCTGGAGAAAATCTTGAAGAATTTCTGGATGAAATCTCCAGTGCATATTTTTGGGAAGAATTACTGAAGAAAATCTCCGGAGTAGTTCTTAAGGGATATCGCCGGACCCAAGTAACATTAGTAGCTGAGTAACAGCTTAGTCAGCTGAAATGAGTAAACTTTAGCTGAATAAATTGTCTTACAGCTGGAAATGTTACTTGGGGAGGAATCCTTGAAATATCGGGAAGAATCCGGAGATCTCAAGGATTCCTCCCCAAGTAACATCTTCAGCTGTATTACAATTTATTCAGATAAAGTTTACGCATACATCCCTAGTGGAACTCCTATGGAAAATATCGGAGAAATTCCTGTAGTAAATTCTCATCCGTAGGAAGTGTTATTGGAGATCCCCTGAGAACTGCAAAGATCGATTTCTCTTATCGATTTTCTCTTAAGCAAAATACTCAGCACAACGACTTTCTTCGACTGTGATTCAGTAGAAAGTATTCATCGTCCTTCGTCGTTCTGCATTGTGAAATGTAGCGAAAATCGATTGTAATTAGTGTACTACTCCAAAAAGGAAATCGACGAAGAGAAATCGATCACTGCAGATACAGTCAGTGACATAAGTTAGTAACCAAATGCTGTTTTTCCATACAAAATGCCCAAGTTTGGGGTGCTGTATCTTCTGGTAGTCCGAATCGGCTGAAATTTGGATGACGAACTACAAATAACTTGAAATGTTGCCTGTAAGGAAATTATTACATTGCAATTATTTTAACTAGTTTCAGAGGGTTGTTCAAAGACTAAAGTTAGTAACCGAGAGACTTTTTAATTTAATTCGAAAACGGTAAGTTGTGGAAAGTTGGTCTGTTCCACAAAGTTGTTCAATTACAGAAGTTACTAACTTATGTCACTGACTGTGCGCCTGTATGATACTATGCGCGAGATGTATCTAAACAAACTAATTTTTGTTTCTTCCAAAATGTGATATGCATTAGCAACAATCATCAACGATACGCATACATTTCAATAAAGGTTTACCTCGCCTCAATGCTCAAGAATCCATCATCAGCAATTTTCAAAAATTAAAAACAAACAATATTTTTGTTCAAATGCAAGAAAATCTGCATCAAAAATTATCATCGCATTATAGGTGGTAAATGTAATGCAATGATAGATTATTTTTTAATGCTTACATTTTGAAAAAAAAATTGAAAAACGGGTTTTGAAAAACTATAAAACGATGATGGTTATTCTCCTCCTAAGCTGAGATTATGATTTGTTTTCAAATAAGATGAATATGAGAGGGTTGGACCAGTTTCTCTCTGTAGTCCCGTTGAACCAACAGAAGAACACCGTATCATTTCTCCTACTTGGCCCCGACGATAATCAAATTTTAATCTCAAACCACAATTTCGCACCTTCTCACGAGGGATGGCCGTGCGTGCTTCCATATGCTATGGATCGGTACAGCTAGTATCATGCCTGATAAATGTGTTTATGTTGCTTGTCCAGTTCTTCCGCGCTTTGCCGCGATGAGCATAAAACCAAATCATGTTTCTCTCCGCCTTCCGACTCGTCTTCAGTGGATTATCATCATCGACGTCGTCGATTCATATACCTACCTGCCGCTACCGATCGCCGCGTATATTCAGTTCCTCCAGTGCGGTGTGAGCGATGATAGGATTTGAATGTGTTTCGATGGCCTTTTCATTCTTCATTGCTCGCTGGGTCTAGAAGAGGAACACGGGCGTAGCTAGGGGCAAACCAATCAACTGATTTATGAAATAAACATGTCCCTGATATATCTTCCGGTATTCTGTATAAATAGTTCACAGAATTTCAGATCATTCTGAGTAACTTTATTATAAACTGACTACAGCAGATTTTTTTTTCTAAATAAGGAAGATATTTAGATATTGCTGTGTGCGTTTGAATCGCGTTCCTAATTCGTTTTAAATCCCAAAATTTTGGTCTAGTAACCTTTGATAATGGTCATATCGACATATGGAGAGAAAATTGGGAACAAAAATCACCAAAAACACATCTAGATATGGGGATATCGAGATAAGGAGGATATCGAGATAGGGAGAGAGAAAATGTATGCAGAATGAAGGGACCGAAGGAATTATCGACATAAGGATAAATATCGAGATATAGAACATCGAGATGTAGAGAGTCTACTGTATCAGTTTAATACGTGGAGGGTCGAAGCAAGCCGCGCGCGCGAACAGACGTTGAAACTGTTACGATTTTTTCCCCTCCCCGCGTATAATTTCAATTCGGCTGACGAGTTTGCAAATCAACTGGTGCAAGAACAAATTTTCAATGGATTTCATCAATATTTTTACAATTATAACTAACGCTGAGCCAGTTTTAAAACTGATCGATTAGTCTCTCGTTAAAAAAAAATCAAATTACTCGTCGAAATATCGTGGCTGGTGGAAGTGAAAATCCAATTTTGTACCTACAGTTATCTCTCCCTTACTCGATATTCCGTATCTCGATATCGAGCTAGAGAACCATAGTAAAAGTTGGTTTTCATGGCTAAACTCAATGGTCCCTTGGAACGCAGTTGCACTGCTTTTGTGTTCTGTAACTCGATACCTCCCTAACTCGACGGTCCCTTCAATATCGAGTAAGGAAGAGATGACTGTATTTATATTCATGTGGAAAAAAACTGTGTAGTGCTGCCAGGAAAGAATTCGAATCATAATTGTGTTAAAAGTGAGCATTAGTCAAATAATAATTCTAGAAGAAGAAAAGTTATGTTATATTTCTATCTTATTTGATATTCAAATGGTTCGACTGGAAAAGGAAACTGGAAGTCGCCCCTTTGGATAGCAAAATCGACTTGGATAATTTGGTGACTTTGTTACGATATACTCTTTGCAGGTATTATTTTTTAACCGAGAGCTGAAGTCGATCAATTTTCCATTGTTCATTTGTAACTATTGCGTTATGGATGGGTCTTCAAGTCTTTCCAGAGAGCGAGAAGAATCAATTAAGCCAAGGCTTCTAAGCCAGGGCACATGGGAGAAATACCTGTGTCCTATCCTAAGAAAAGTAACAACATATGGTGTGTGCATTAACATTCTTAGCATCGCCACTCCCAACGATTACATTTATCATCCTGAAACGAAACGTTTCTTCAATTAAAAATTCAAGTATTTGAGTATTTGCGCTTATCACGTTAGTCATACGTGGATAATTTGATAGCCGTATTGTGTTTGAATTACAGTCGCCTCTCCACATCTCGATATCGAAGGGACCATCGAGATAGGGAGAGATCGAGACAAAGAACACATTTTTATTGAATACTAGATTGAAAAACACTCCGTTACCAAGAAAATAATAAACAATCAAACGTCATTGCACGTTCCTTATTTGTTTTGAACACCAAAAATTTGGTCTAGTAACCTTTGATATTGGTCATATCGACATACAGAGAGAAAATAGGGAACGTTAAAGCAACAGGCACACATCGAGATACGGAGATATCGAGATAAGGAGGATATCGAGATGTGGAGAGAGAAATTGTATGCAGAATGAAGGGACCTAAGAAATCATCGACATAGGGAGGGATATCGAGATATAGAACATCGAGATGTGGAGAGTCGACTGTATCTTCAAATCCAAGTCTGCACAATGTATCATATCACGGATATGTTGCAAATTTGAATGCAGACAAGAAAATACTGGAAAAAAATCGGTACTTCCAGGATGCTTTTCAATATTGGTTGTGCAAGCACTTAGAATAGAATGGAATAGAATAGTATCGCGAATATTAACGCCTAATGCTAAACATAGTGATTTTCGTCTTACGGAAACCACAGTCTATATACAGAAATTTGCTCGAAGAAACTTCTTCAAATGGTTGCTGCTGTTTTGCTGCTCTGCTCAATAGGTAGACGGTTTGACAGTTCGATAGGTAGATTTGGTTTCACTCTTTGCGCAACTCTCCATTAATAGACTCTAACGGAAACTAGGTTGTGGTAGTGCGCAAACATCAAACTCGGGCAAAAGCTATACAAGTGCCTCGAGTGAATAGTTAGCACACTAAGGGCCGATTTCTTCACCTTCGCTTAAGCCGTAAACCACGTTTACCCATATGATTAAACTCGGTTTAAGGCCTAAGCGGGGGCGAAGAAATCGGCCCTAACAAATATCATAATTGAGCGCTATTTTGCCGTACGATGAAATAAACTCGAGTGTTATGTCTGTTTATTTGTGGTTCCAGCTTACCGATTCACTGTATCTAAAGCGCTATTTTTCAACATGTAATAACCGATTTCACCGGCTCAAAAGATTTTCCCTTTGCTATTTAAGCGCGTATTCAAGTTTGTTGATAGTAAATGGTAGCCTGAGTTTGTGACCATGATCTGGAGGAATCATGACATTTTGAATTATGGTCTCTGGTGACTGATTCACGTTACGGAATGCTTGAAATGATGCAAAAGTGATCCGCCATAGTATCTGCAATATTTGCGGAATCATGTGTCAAGGATTGAAGGTAATGAATACAGTTGATTCGCCTTAACACTTCAGTCGTCGCGCTGTTGTATTTTGTACAACACTGTTGAAAAAACCTCGCTTTTCGTTCACAACAGCAGCGTGGTGGTTCTGACGGTGGCAAACCGAGCGACGACCGGAAGGTTAACAGTTTTGTCGACTATTGCGCATCATTGATTTCGTTCCCGAATTCAATCCATGATGCTTCCTTTGCGCATCGTTATTCTTTTTCTTCCTGGCGTATGGGACAGAGTCTGTTTCTCAGTTTAGTATTCTTATGATCTCTTCAACAGTCATTAACTGAGAGCTTTCTTTGCCGATTGACCATTTTTGCATGTGTTTATCGTGTATACTTGGGCTTATTCTACGAGTGGCGTGAGGTGAGAATTGTAGGTCTCGAATAGCGAGGTGACAATTCTCGACTAGAGTGAAGTGACTCACCGTGTAAATCAAATGGAGAGCCACTTCACTCGAGTCGAGAATTGTCATCTCGCTATACGAGACCGACAATTCTCACCTCACGCCATTCGTAGAATAAACCCAACTCTATGCCGTGGGAATTGAGAAAATTTCCACACCGAAAAGATTCTCGACGGGTGGAGTGGAATTCAAACCCACGACCCTCAGCTTGATTTTGCTGATTACCTGCCATGGCTATCAGGGCCCCTCACGCATCCTATATGATTTTTTCACTCTAGTTCCTCGCATTTTGGTATGACTATTGGGGTGACTTTCTTGAAGATTTTTTTGAGAGTTCCTGTACTTTTCTAAAAGATTTTCGTCGCAGCTTTATAACTTTACAAGTCTCATCGTATATTGATCGAATCCAAGTGAAATTTGCAAATCTATGGTGTTACTTCAGTAGGGCCTAACTGACATGTCGCTAATAACTTCGCTAAATTTGATAAATTTGTAATAACTCTTGTTGAAATGAACTTTCGAGAACGCTCGACATCCCCCCCCCCCTCCCCTTGATGGAAAACCTGGCTACGCCCATGAAGAAGAACCGATGACGACGACGATAAAGACGATGAGCGTTCCGAGAGAGAGTGTGATTCATTCAACCATTCGCTCTCTCGCACTCCTGCGCTTATGGGCCGTGTGTGTGGTTATTCCTCGTCCTCCGGATTGGCTACGCTCTGTTCAATGCGAGCGTCGGCCGCTCGACTCATTCAAGGTTTGCCATTCGAAGAGAGCGGTTCGGATTTTTTGCAGCGCACGACAGGTCCATAGTATTTTCCTTTTCCTGTGTGTATTCACAACCACAACAGTCATCAATTTATTATTATCATCATTATTATCGTTCGGACGGTTGTTGATGTTTTTTTTACGCTCATTCAATCATCATCAGCATCAGCAGTAGTAGTAGTAGTAGCAGTAGCGGCAAAGGCAGCAGCAGCAATAGCAACAGTCCGCGCGGTCCAGTCGCCAGTCAGCTAATAGCACTTTGCTCTTGTTGCATACACCGCACTGGACATGGCGACGAGGCACTTGTCTTCGCTTGAAGCTTGAGTATAGTTTTGATTGCGCGGCAAAGCGCATTTGATATCAACGCGTGAGAGAGACGGAAACATCAGGAGGGAATTCCGTGAGTGTCGTCCTTTGCTGCTTTGCGTATTTTCTTCCGTCGTCGACTGGTGCTTGCGTGCGTGTCCTCTTGGATTTTTTTTTTGAGTTGTCGCTTCCTCTTTGTGTGATTCCGGTGGCGGCGGGTGGTGGACAATAGGCAGGGAGTGTGAGACACTCCTCCAGGAAGGACCAAAAGCAGGAAAAAGTTGATTACAAGAGACAAAGAACACTGAGTGCGTTCGAGAAGGGTATGGGGATGTGCTGCTCATGCAAATGGGAGCGAGGAATTTCTGCTCAGGCGTGAAAATCCAAATTTATATGAAGTGGAAAAACAAGTGAGTGAACGGCGGGAGATAGAGTAGGTGGCGGAATGTGCAGCAGAAGCAGGAGCGTTTAGCCAAAGCAATCGCAGCCGTCGCCGTCTTGGTCGTCATCGAGACATTGCCGTCAGAGTCACCCAGCGTGGTGCGGTTTTGGGGGAGCACAGCAGAGCGCGCCAACCAAAGGTGGTGGAGAATGGTGACCGTCTGCTGCCGCCTTGTTGTAAGTGTGCTCGCCGCACCGTAAACGGTGTGTGTATGTGTGCCGTGTGGCGACGGGGGCTTTCGAAAGCTACAGCCAACGTCGCCGCCGCCGCAGCCGCAGCCGAAGTCGTCATCGTCATCAGCAGAAGCAGCAACAAGAGCTCTGGGGCTGTGCTGTAATTCAAAACCTGTGCAAAAAGGCTCGGCTCTCGGTATAAGCGAGGGAAGGACGGCAGTGGAGCCGGAGAGTGTACGTGGTGGATTTTCTTTTCGTTTGCTCTTTCCTGGTGCTTCCAACATCAACAGAGACACGGTTCGTCATAAGCTGAATTCGATGTAGTGCTTGCACGCGCGCGTATGCTTCGAAGGCACTCGCAGGGGAAGGTGGTTTGGGGCCACACACTTGTTTACTAGAGGTTGCTGCCAATGAACGCCTGGCGTAGCCCGCACGGTAGCCAAGAGAGTGCTCAGCCGAAAAGAAGAACCGCAAGAATGTTCCATATGCTGCGGGGTTGGCTGAAAAGTAATCATTGGGCACATAGCTCGTTGTAGACTGCGAGGGGGGGGTTGAGAAGGCTCCATATGTGCCGATAAAGCAGAAGGTGCAAAGGCAAAACAGATAAAAGAAAATAGTGAAGCGATTGGGCAGAGATTACTGCAAATTGCGCAGCTTTGCCGGCGAACCGGAAGAAGAAACATATCGTTTTGTGAGAGTGTGATTAGCGGTGTATCGGTAGATCTGCGAGATTGATCCGAAGAAGGGGCGCGGACGATCAACGGATGCTGCAGCGGACGTGAGTGCTTTGGAATCCTTACACGATGGCACGCAAGAGGGGAACTACCAGAACAAGTAAGTGTTAATTTGTTTATATTGATGATTACCGTATTTGAATGTTTGCCAGAATCGTTATAATGATTTGAAGCAAAACAACTTAAGGCGAAAAATCTACAAGAAATAAGACCAATTAGGTTTCATCCAGTGATTCGATTAGAACTTCCTTCAAAATCTCATAGAATTCATGGAAGGTTTCTCTAGGAGTTTCTCCAAATTGTTTCCATATTTTTCAAGAATGTCTCTATGGTTTATTCAATAACTGCTACGCAAATTTGTCCAGGATTACAACCCAAATGGATCATTGAAGGTAGTTTTTGCAAGTACTCACCGCATCAAAACAAAGGCACCACTGTATATGGGATTTAACATTGTGACAGCCATGCTCTTATGTCAAACACACAAGGCTACGGTGGCGCTATCTATGCTTTCCATAGCGGCCGTTTTGATTATTTTAATGATCCATTTTTCAAGAGGTTTCTCTTACACTTCTTGAGCACAATACTTCTCAAAACAAGATTCATCTAATAGACCGATTGACAGTTGAAAATTCGTATTTTAAAAAGTAACTGTCGAAAATATGTATACAAATCTGTTTGGTTTTGTAGTCCGTTTATAAAACAGTAACTTCCAGCTTTGAGTCTTGAATCTTTGAATCCTGGTGGATTCAATTTACGTCTATTTGTTACATTTCTGTTTAAATCTCATTAACTGCGAGACCGATATATGCTGGTAATTGATCAAATTGAGGTACAAACATCTATATTCATGTATAGTTCAGAATTTCCTTTAGTTTTAAATTTTCTTGCTCAGATTTGGAATGGAACAGCCAGGACAATCTATACTTGCATCACACGTGTCATTATCATAAGTCTATTTTCTTTAGACTGGTTCAAATATGGTAATAATAAAAATAAACATAAATCAGCTGTGGTTTTGCACATTAGCAAAATTTCACAAAATACTTGTGGCAGACAGGACGCTTAACATGTCACACATTTTGTTAACTTAGTTAGTAGCTGTACGTGACTAACCTTCGATTAGATTCCATCCCTGTACTATCCACAATATTTCCCTGTTTTTGTCGAAGGAAAGACAAGCAAAAGCGCCTCATAAAAACCGACGAGGGTCAAATGACTTTTACCTTCGCTCTGGTTCTGTGTTATGGTTCGAGAGCTCAGCCGCAGTCAGTGCAGCAGCACCCCACCATAGAAAATCTCTTTGCTTTCGATGGATATGATCCTGGTCCTGGTTTCTTCGTCCCAACCAGCTTATCCCGAGGCATCTCGTCGGTTCGGTATA
This sequence comes from Aedes aegypti, assembly GCF_002204515.2. Classification (NCBI taxonomy): domain Eukaryota; kingdom Metazoa; phylum Arthropoda; class Insecta; order Diptera; family Culicidae; genus Aedes; species Aedes aegypti. The sequence goes on along the minus strand of NC_035108.1, from coordinate 25,930,709 downwards.
GAGTAGTGTAATTCCAAATTCAAAGCACCATACCATAAAAGAGGAATTTGACTCAGTTCGGCGGTACGGGCCGGGTTCAATTCGGGGTAGAAAAGGCGATGATGCTTCTCCTCCCTTTATTCCCGACATCGTAAAATCCCGTCCTGTCACTCCCTTTTCAACCTGCTGCCACCCACCACCACTCCGCTCCGACGTTCATTCTCCGCAGTCGGTGCTGGGAATCCCCTTACGTAATGAAAGAATAGCGGGTATTCTCTTTTTATACTGTAGCAGCTCTTCGTTACGTTTACTCGCCCTTGTTCGTACGGTTCGGTCGTGGTGGCTTCTGCAAGTGTAGGTCGTACAAGTTTTCAGCAAATTTTCATACGACACCGTCACGTTCCGTTGTATTGATGTTGTTGTTGCTGCTGCTGCTGCTTAGGTAGGTACGAGTTTTGCCATTTTGTACGTATGCGACGGAATTCCTCATACTCAGCTTGGCAGCAGCCAGCTGTAGGGTGCCCGTTCAACACATTCGTAGACTCCCACATGTGCATGCATAAAACGATACATAAACTTGCTACAACATACCGAGTGTGTTGTTAGCGACGGTAATGTGGGACTGTGCGAATGATACAAATGCATTTGAATGATTAGAAGAGAATGCAATTCTTCGTTCAGTTTCGATTTCTAATTGTTACATATGTTCAAGAATTGATTATTTCTAAACTCTTTTCAATCTTTATTGGCAATTTTTTAGTTAATAAATTTTCAAGCTGTTTAGTAGAATATTTATTATAGGTAAATGAAAACCGAATATACTGCCGATAACTGCACATTTGTCATATTCGACATTTTTGTCGACTTCGAATTAATACCGTGGGACGTTATCAAATCATAAACTCAATAAAATCTGTAAGACTGCTCTAGAAAGTTAAAAAAATACCAAGTTGTTTGCTCAATATAACCGCATAACAGTCACATTGAGAATATAGATGGGTCTGATAATCAGTATCAGCTTTGATACTTTTTACTTTTTAGTGACTTGGTCACTTTTTTCGACCTGGTCACTAAAAATTCACTATTTGCAACAGAAAGTCACTTATTTTAGAAAAATGATCATTAAAGTCATTTTTTTTCGTGATCTGATGATAATGAAATTTAATGCTGGATCAACTTTTCAAACACAAGCAGCAAGCAACAGATGTTTGTTATTATAAAGACAAATACAGTGCGTTTTGGAAATCAAAGTGTCAAGAAAGATTCCTTTCTGGAAGAATTCAGGTCAGTATTTCGTAGACGGAAAATGTAAAAAAAAATCTTGGAAATGTTTGGAGAAAATTCTGGCAAAACTTAGGAAGCGACTAAGCCTAGATATTTGAATAAATTTTGGCGAAATCTATGACCAATGTCTGACAGACCAGCTGAATAAATTACTAGAGAAAAGTCTGCGACTTTCCTAAGCCTGCCTTTCGAAAGAATCCTCCGGAAATTGATCCAAAGACGGTTAGAATTAACACAAAAAAAAAATAAAAAATAAAATAAAGAGTGTATCAGAAACTCGTCTTGGATTTCAAAAGCGAGTATTATTTTAAGTACACATGGCATCTTTTTCTAATTACTTATGTACAACATTCATCTAATTCGGTTTGTCTCGAGTTCGTCGAAAATCAATCGTGTTCTGTAGTTACTGTTTATTGGAAGGAAGGGTTTAATTTTACATAATTTTTCCACAAATTTGACATGAGTTTCTCTAATTTGCTTGGTTTTGAATTTTGGATTCTGCCTAGATTTTATTTTCGGAATATTCTGAAATTAATCCACGTTTTTAAGATTACCGCCATAATATTTTCTACAACGGATTTTTTCCTCGAATTACTCCACAAATTTGTTAAACATGCTTGCAGTAATTTGTTCTGTACCTTTACTTAAAAATCTTCAATGAATTTTGACCAGCAAGTTTCTCATAAACAGGAATTTCGTTAAAAACACTATTAAAAAATCTGAGTTTTCTTCCAACTGAAATCAAAAACTTAAAATAGTAGCCTATACCAAGCTAATATGCGTCTCGTCAAAAATGAAAAGTGAAATCTCCAATGCGCCATAACCATTTATGGCAATCAAGTCTTATCCCGCACATTCACGCAGATTTCAAGTTACTGCAGTTCACTATATTCTAAATTCACCCAAAATGTAGATTGGTTAATATCAATATGAAACGTATTTCCAATTCTAGTATTTTTTATGACTTATGCTTGTAGTTTTGAAGTCACTTTGAAGTCACAGTTACTATCATTTTGGAACCTTATTCTTCTTTCTGGCGTAACGGCCCAACTGGGACAGAGCCTGCTTCTCAGCTTAGTGTTCTTATGAGCACTTCCACAGTTTTTTTACTGAGAACTTTCTATGCCAATTAACCATTTTTGCATGTGTATATCGTGTGGCAGGTACGAAGATACTCTATCAGGGTGTCTACTACCTGGAAAAACCTGGAAAACCTGGAATTATCAGGGAATTTTGTTAAACTTGGAAAAAACCTGGAATTCTCAGGGAATTTCACTAACAATCAGGGAAATTTCTTTGTGGCAGTAATTCATGGTAGAATGTGTACATGACAAATGAATTTCACGTAGAAACTCTCCAAAAAAATTCGGCTGCGCCGCTATCAAAACCCTCCTTTAGATGTTTAGTGAATCTTATCGACTTCCCCAGACATGATTGTCTCTATTTTTGATGAAAGGTTTCTGAAGTTTTTTTTTATCAAAATGGTCTCTAAAGTCACTTTTTTCCATATCTTGCTTGCAGTGAATTCTGATGCTAAATGATGTAGGCATAAGAGAAACCTTCGGTGACTGTTACGAGACTTTTCAACTAATTCTTTAAAATTTTAATCTTAGATTTCTCGAGGAAAACCTTCAGGAATAATCCTAGTTGTTTCTCCGGAGATTTCCTCTTGGATACTTCCAGGGATTCCTATCAGGATATCTCCAGAAATTCTTCTAGAGATTCCTCTGCCAATTCTCTTAGATATTCTCCCAGAGATTTTTATAGAAGATCTTGAGTAATTTATCCAGAATTTGCTCCGGGAAACACTATATGAGGACTTTCTCTACATATTTTTCCATTAATCCTTCAGCCGAATTTTCTAGTTGTTACTCTAGGAGATCTTCTAAGAATGTTTACTGTATTTTTTCCAAGAAAACCCGTAAATGTCAATTCCACAGTTTTTGAAAGAAATTGTTCAGAGGTTTCCCCTCAAACTCGACCCTGTGTTTCATCATAGAATTCTTCTAGACTTCTCCAGAATTTCATCGAATGATTACAACTGCAGTCGAGTCTAGTACACGACACTAAAGATGGCCTTTCAGTTGAGGTAGAAATACGCGTATTTGTCAAAGGATACAAACTCTAGTGGAATTAAATGGTATAGTACTAAATTCGGTTTTTCATTCACTTACAACTGCAGTTCTTCAAAACATTTCTCATAAAATCCCATGGAACTTACAAAAGCGATAAAAGTTTAAGTTTCCATACTAATTAACACTGTGGCATTTTACCAGAAAATTATATATTTTGCTTTTTTCAATTATCCCAACAATTTAACAAGAAAATCTTCTAATAATTCTTCAAGGGTCTATGAGTTCTTCTAGTAACCGGGTGACTTAAAAACTTACACAAGTTTCATCAGAGTTTGCTTTGAAATTTGCTTTAGAAATGCCTCACAAATTGAACATTTTCTCAAATTTCTGAAAAATTGCAGACACATTTTCAGGCACAAAATCTTAAAAAAATCCTGGAAGTATACTTGGACAAATCTTTAAAGGCTTCCTTGAGAAATCTTTAAAGGATTACTGTAGGAATTCCTAAAGAAATCTGAGTAATTCCCGGAGTCATCCTTAGAAAAGTTTGAAGTTAAAATCTTAAAGAAATTATGAAGGACAATTTTTAAGAAATCCCTAGATGCATCTTTGGAGAAACTTCTGGTTGAATTTTTGAAGAAGCTCTAAACGGAAGTCTTAGAGGATGTCCTAGGAAAATCGATGGAAGAATCACTGGATAAAATCTTGGAGGACTTAGGTCTTTCTTGGAAAACATCCGAAAGAATCAGTAAAGACATTGCTGACGATCTCTGAGTTAATTTCTGTGGTTATAAATGGCAAAAACCAGGTCGTGTTTTTGAGATATCTAAAACAAAATTCTTTTACGAATTCCTTAGAAAAAATTTCGAAGGGATTCCATGGAAAATAATCACTACATGAACTCCTGGAGACATTTAAGACGTGAGCTAGTCTAGTGGTGCAAATTTCACAAATAAAGAAATCCATCCATCTATCCTGAATTAATGTCTGGTGAAATTCCTTTAGAAAATAATTGAAATATTTATCGAAAAACATGTTTTACGACATGTTATTTTAATTAAGAAATGTTGTCACAAACATTTGTAAGTATTGTTTATTTCGCCCATTTAGCTGTCTTGAGTATCCAAACTGCCCATGGATACCTTTTGAGATTTCTTCACTGAACGTGGACCAAAAATGAATAGTGCGCATTATCTGTTTTTGCACAAGTACCTACGCTGTAATCAATAAACTTGAAGGGTTAAGCATACTGAATCACTTGAAGGTTCCGTTTAGTTTACAATGATGATCAGAGCTCTCACAAACGTTATAAAAATGAGTCTTTGTATCAAATACAATTCAGTTGACAAAAACTTAAGCTTTGAAATTGTTCCACCTTTAAATAGCTTCGACATGCATTAAAAAATTTAGAAGCTTGAAACGAATTGAATCAAATTATTTTGTCAATAACTTTTTGTATGTCTGAAATTGGAGTATTTCTTAAACCTGGAATTATTTTGTAGAACCTGAAAAAAAACCTGGAAATATCAGGGAATTTCATTTATGTAAACGAGTAGACACCCTGTCTATGCCCCGGGATGTCGAGAAAATTTCCAACCCGAAAAGATCCTCGTCCGGTGGGATTCGAACCCACGACCCTCAGCTTGGTCTTGCTGAATAGCTGCGCGTTTACCGCTACGGCTATCTGGGCCATTTTGGAACCTAGAGTGGCAATTATTTAGTTGTCTGTCCGCTACCAGCCCTGCGTAATGTACTAGTAACAATAATCCCATCAGGTTTATTTTCTGTCTTTTCACCTAATATGCGATAAGAGTTAAGTTTAAGCCCCAATAAGTATTGTTGAACTTCTGGTAATTTTGAGAAATTTTAGTTTCCTTCCATACTGGCAAAAGTGCACACTTGATACTCCATTTACTCAATGCCTACTTTTGTCGAATGTTACAAATATACAATGTTACAAGATACGCGTATTTATTTCGACTTAAACTCCAAAGCCGTCTTTATAGTGTTGTGTACTAGAATCCAATACTGTCGTGCACTAAAGTTGAGTCTAGTATATGACACTGAAGACGGCCTTGAGGTAGAAAAACGCGTATCTGTCAAAGGATACAAAATATAACGGAATTAAATGGGATAGTACTAAATTCGGTTTTCATCTTAAATTATTGGTATGGTCTTATCCACCGATGTACTAAATTCACTCGGTTCAAGAATTGTGACACTAGAGCTGGGCCAGAACCCGGGAGGGCATACAGAAGCCAGAGAATTTGTTTATTATTGAGAAGCGCGAATACCGAAACCAAAGGTTCTAATTGAACTGTCAAACGCGGGTCCAATCGAGCAAATTCAATTAGATGAATAAGAAACGATGAACGTGTTTAAGTGCTTGGTCTCTGTTGGTGGATCACGGGATGACACAAAAACTAAAATATGTTTAGAATCACCTCAATAATTTAAGGTCATTTTACAAAAAAAACCTAAATGCTCTCCGCGCTTCTCTAGTATTAATGTTAGTTGACAGAAGCGTGCCCTGCTCAAGTGTCAAAATACTTGCACCGAGTGCATTTAGTACACCGGTGGATAAGACCATTTGTATCAATTGACTAATTTTGCGATCAATTCTGCATGTCAATCTATCCTTGTGTAATTTGAAGTATTATAGGCTGTTTCTTCTGATACCTCTTTTTAAATGGTAATCACATTTTAATCAAATTAATTTGAAAAGCATAGTAATGTTGAACAAAAGTTTGACCCTACCTGTTCTCACAAGATAACTGTGAAATTAAAATTTATTTGAGCTTTTCCTTCCCAAGTAACAATTGTCGCAACTATAGGCTTCATCTACTAATAAGGTTTCTTCTGCTATAAGGTCGAATGTACAAAACGTCGATGTGATAAAACGTGGAAATTCAAGGACAAACTTTGAGGGGAAAAATTGGAAACAAACAAACATTTTGTTGGGCTAATGATTTACTTCAAGAAGAATACATAATTCACTACGTGCTAAACGTTATTCATAGCATAATCGCTCCAAAAAACAGGTTAACTTAATGAATATTTCTAAATATTATTTTTCACTGGAAATTAGTTGAAATCCACAGTACCTATTATTGTTTTGATTATTTCTCGCGTAGCATTACTAAAGGACCTATCTAACATTGAGAGGCTCTCTTTGTTTACTTTCTCTTTAATTAATAACTGAGTCACATTAATCTCTTCTGTTGCGTTTTTTGTATGAAACGCTAGTCAAGGAAATTGACTTTCGATCTATAGTGAAAAACTTCCCAAAATCTTTAGTGTTCCACTGTTATAATCGAAAGAGAACGAGAGAGGAGAGAATCTCTCATTTGTACATAGGTCCTTTAGTAATGTTTCGCGAGATTTCTTTTATACATTTCATCGATTTCTAGTTGCTTCCTTGCGATAATATCTTAAAATGAAGTAATTGAAGACATTTTGATGAGTTTGGTTTAGGAATCTAGTGCCAATTTTTATCCTACTGCGTCTGCGAACTTTGCGTTACTCAGAAACTGCCGAGGTACCAACAAAACTTATTTCTACGAAAAGTACTCAAACTTTCACGTTAAATCAATTGAAATCTACAAGCAATCATAAAATAACACTCTGAAAGTCAGCAGAGTTTGTTAGATTTATTCAAATTCCTATCACTGGAAACTCTTATTGAACATATTTTTAATATTAGATCAAAAAAAAGGCTTAAATCTTTTGAAACAATTCCGACACATCCTGTATTTGCCTGCTGACGATTCATATTTTCCAAAGTAGAAGGGTGAAGTAGGGAAAGACGGACATTTCATCAATTTGCATTGATTCTGAAGTTCTGAAAAAAATGAATATGTTTACCGGCATATCCATCTATTTTGCTCGAAGCAAAAGGAAATTGTAAGGAAGCAATGAATACTAGATGGATAGACGAATAGGTTGATGGATAGGATAGTCAGGCTGTCTTAGTAGTGTTATTCGAACAACACGCCAAGTCGTTTCCGTAGGGGACGTTAGCCAGAAAGAAGGCCGTTCCCTTACGGTACCTATCCATCTAGTATTCATTGCTTTCTTCTCCATGTTCTCCCTTGCTTCGAGCAAAGAAGACCAATATGCCGGTAAACAAATCTATATAAATAAAAATGGAATGATGTTTGTATGTCACGAAATGGCTTGAGAACGGATGATTGGACTTACATGATTCTTTCACTGTTGAATTTGTCCAGAGCTCCGACGTGTTTGTGTGAAGAAAAAGTTTAAAAAAGTCTTCGGGATAGTGGGGAAAACTGGAGAAAACTAATCTGACATTTTCTACACGGGACTTGCATAGCGTTTTTCAACAGCCTACTTGATGGCAATACGAAGTTTGCCGGGACCACTAGTCTATATAAATAAAAATGGAATGGTGTTTGTATGTCACGAAATGGCTTACGAACAGGTCAACGGATTTGAATGATTCTTTCTCAGTTTTGTTCGTCAAGGGTTCCGACGTGTTTGTGTGTATAAAAATCCCAGGATATTCGCCGGAAAAGTCGGACAAACGAGCGTGAACGGAACTGTCATTTTGTGTGGGACGATCAACAGCCTACTTGATGGCAAGACGAAGTTTGCCGGGACCACTAGTTAAATATAATTATCACGGTCGATTCCTTTGATGTAGTTCTGAGTAAAGATGTCACTCTATCTAATATGTGATGTCTTTATCTAACTCTGGTATGGGAATTGACCTCAGGTCCACACTTTAAAAGACATGTGATCTTCAACACGTTCGTCTGCTATAAATTTACTGACATTGTGGGAGATTTTATCAGTCCAGTAAACATAACCTTTGCGGTTTGTACATTTGTATTAAACCAAGATTAGTTCCCATTCATTCAGAGTGTCCATTTTTATCCCTTCTCTCCTAAACCAAAACCGACTGACTTTGGTCGAGGCCGTGTAGACAACCGACTGACGACGACTTTGATGTTGGAGACTCTGTCTAGCGCAGTTTGTAAACCGCTACCACTGCACCTCGATAGATTCGAACGATGCAAACGATACCTACACCTAGTACGGGAACCACACATATGTACCTACATAGATCGAAAAGCGGGCTCATTCCTCCCTCGTACCTAGTTCGACTTGTTACACCCACCACAGGAGCGCGTCGAGCGAATGTTGCTCTACTGTAGTCGATAAAAATAAATCATGACACGCCGATTCGGTCGAAGGCAAGTATTCCGTTTTGCTTTCGCTTGTAAGTGGCCGTACCCAAACTGTACCTACTGTAGATCTATGGGTTGGGTATGGTGGCAGTAGTCGGTGCATTTCGAGTCACCAGAGTCGACCAGATATCTGTACTTACATGTTACTGCAAGTGCTATGCTGATTGGGGCGGTGGGTGCTGCCGAGCAGAATTGCTCTATTTGCAAAAATATTGCAACCGCTAATGTGGTGCGTTGTTGTGATGAAGGTATGGACAACAGATAGGGTATCCGGTTTGGTCTTAAGAATCTTAGGATTCCTAGGGGTATTGATGGATGATATGTATTATTAGAAAAAGTTGATTTCTTTCCAAATATTTGGCATATTTTTCGTTAATACGATTGATCAATACCTAGCACTTTTTGGGGAATTTCTAAATACCATCCGATGAAGATTCGCCCCCTTAATGCTACAACTAGATAACTCGAAATAAATGAAATTGGACGACATTCAAAAATTGACCGTTTCTCAAGGCGATGGTTTATCGCAGAGCATATAATCAATAAATAAACTTTAACTGATTTTTTTTAAATCACAAGCTCATGAACTTCGGATGTGTTGCAGAACAAATCAGGACACGGTGGTGTTAATATTTGTAATTATAACAACGGTAACAGTTGGGTTGTACTAGTTGAGAACAGTTTGGCCAACTTTTGGGCGTTTTTGTAGTTTTTTTAGTGCTATTACGTAATTTTAATGTTGATTATATTGAATTTTCAAGTCAAAAACTTCAAATCAAGATTTCTCGAGATTCTTCCTAGGGATTTTTGGTGCTTGGCCCAGAGGTGCAGAATGATCTCAGGAGTCGAGCCATATGCTCAGATGTAATGGACAATTTTTTCTTCATAATGACGGTCTGTCGGTGCACCGCGTAGACATGTTGAACTCAGAAATTCGAATTTTTTATATACTGGGGCAGATTTCAGAATAGCTCTTAATTGGTTTCTGAGGCGGTTTTTGGTGGACTGCTTCTGAGCTAACTAAAAAGTGAATTTCCGACGAATTTTTGGAAAGATTCTTGGAACATCTGACGAAAACTTTGAATGGTTCATTCCGATATTTTTAGCGGTCTAAAAAATATTAATTTCTTTAAGGGAAAGAACAGAACCTGATGGGATAGTTTTTAAAGCTGAATTCTTGACAAATTCCTGATGTTTCGTTGAATTAATTCTGTTCTATCGTGATTGGATATTTGCTAGATCTTCGAGGGGTTCTCAGTGACACCCTCGAAAAAACATTCGTAGGTTTTGGAAGAAACTTATGTCGGGTTCATCGACGACAAATTTGTTTTGAGATCTTCATTGTTGGTGGGTTCCAAATGGCGTTTCTTAAATTAAAACCCAAGCAAAACTCCAAGTGTTACTTTAAAAGCTTTTCCGGGTATTTTCTTCCGAAAGATCTTCAAAGGGTCTACAGATCTAAAGGTTGTATACAAACTATGTTACGCCCGAAGAAGGCAGTTTTAGTGATAACACCAAGAATAGGTAATATAGGGTCGCACAAGATATCTTTGTAAAAATCCATCATCGCACGTTCTATTCCATAAATACTATTTGCTCACATATATTGCACAAACGATTTAATTTCAAGCCTTTCGATTTACATATCGGCAACTATAATGTTCATCTTAGACATTTGGATGCTTGATAATAGCTAACAAATATATCGAATTCTCCCGTTTCATCGTAACCCACCCGAGTTATACCTAAAAAATGTAGAATTGTGACTTTTTTCTGGATTGTTCAAATGAACTGTAAGAAAGTAATTGATATTGTTTCAATTGATATCCACTTTCCTTCCACTTTGATTAATTATTATTGTGTTTACAAGAATTGAAAGTTCGAGATTATTGATTGCAGAAGAATGTAAAAAGTATCAAAAAACTAATATTTCGGAAGCATCATCGATATAATTTGCCATGATTTTGAAGAAAAGTGCGTTTTGCAAAAAATGGCGATCCAAATAAAGTTTTTATGGTTTTTATTCGAAACTTCCTCATAATCACTTTAGTATAATTGGAATATTCCAGCTAAATTTATTTGGGGTGGACAGTATGATCAAACTCTATACTACATACAGTGTTCTAGCATTATCCGAGATTACAGTCTAGAGAGATAGAGTCTTTTATGAGAGGCCATTAATTTATTAAGTAACATCCTCTTCGTTGACTTTCTGTATGAAAACTTTTTTTAAGTATTGTCACGTAATTATGTCGTTGATTTTTTGGGTAGCTCCGTGGGGAAAACTTCTGATGCAGAATATTTGATATGTCATGATTCTCCTGATAAATTTTGCTCAAGGAATCAATCTCCAACTTATTCAGAATCTTAAGTTACATATGATCAATATAACAAATGCTTACTAGCTCAGATTCAATAGACTACTACGCCAGGCAATTCTTAACTCAGACCCTAAATAAGACAGTTATTATTATTCTGAACAGATTTGCTGAAAACGAGTGATCAGAATTTCAAACTTTAAAATATCGATTGCCATCGAATGGAAAAAAAATAACATCATTTTTTTACAATTTCGTTCATGATCTCCTGATCAACTTTGTCGTAGACAGTACACTTCTAAATCTACTAAGACTTCTGAGCTACAATTATTCAAAATAATAAATGCTCAGTAGTGCCACATATCGGTAAGTTTTAGATTTAATAGGATGTTAACCGGTTTGTCCGGACTAAAATTTAAATTTACTAAAGAAGCAACTTTACTGTGTAGTGTGGATTCAGTGCTACCAATAAACAATCTTTCATTTCCTAACCAATTTGCGAAGACCGATCTTCTATGTCATCAGAATTTTAATCTTCTGATCCACACCGTGGCTTAAAATACAGAGATCCAGTTCGTTCTCCCATTAGTTGTTCAGTTTAGTGCTACTGTGATGACTATCTTTGAGTACCACGATGTTTCACTTAAGATTTGCTAAAATTACCTTAACCCACCGTCGGTCGCCCTAGTGTACTGAGTACACGCACTTTGCGAAAAGCCGAAAAACACGTTGAAAATCTCTTCAAGTCGATCCGGGTGTTGGTCCTATTCCAAGATCTACTCTTCTTCTTGCTTGTACAGAAGAAATTTTTCGAAAAAATCAACGAAAAGTATTCGAAAACATCGTGTTTTTAACCTAAGTTTTTACGCGTGTACTCAGTACACCAGTGCGACCGCTCGTGTAACTTTTTTTTATCGGGCCCGTCACACGAGCGGTCGCATCGTGTACTGAGTACACGCGAACATTTTGACTATAAATCTAAAACTAGGCAAGATAGAATATTGATGTCTTCGGCAAATTTCTTCAGTTCAGCAGTACCAATCGGACAGTGCACAAATGAAACTTTGAAAACATCCTCACCCTTCAGTGGCCATCGGAATGTGTCCCGGGGGAACCGATGAAGTGGACATTTCGCAATGCAACATCTCGAACACAAATATCTCAGGATCTAGATTTTTTAGCAAGATGGTGTCTTCGTCAAAGTTGTTCAGTACATCAAGGACTAACATGTTATAGGCTGCTTGTTTCGGAATTCTGCCACCAGTTGGCGCTAGTGAGCATGTAATTTTTCAAACACGGATATCTCAGGATCCTGATTACCTAGAAAGATGCGGTCTTCGACAAAGTTGTTTAGTAGGTCAAGGACTAATATATTATAGACCATCTAACTTGAAATTCTGCTATCAGATGGCGCTGGTGAGTATATAATATTTCAATCACGAATCTCTCAGAATCCTGATTTCTTAGAAAGATGGTGTTTTCGGCAAAGTTGTTCAGTAGTTCAAGGACTTATATGTGATGATCTATTCAATTCGGAATTCTTTCACCAGATGGCGCAAGTGAGCATGACATTTTTCGAACACATATATCTTAGGATCCCGATTATCTAGAAAGTTGACGTCTTCAACAGAAGTGTTTTTTTTTTGTTTATTTAAGACACTTTACACTCAAAGAGTGCATTCGTGTCGTAAATTGTATTTGTTCATTTCACATATCAACAACGTCTTACAAATTAAGAACATATTTTTCTCGATCGTGTATAGTGCACTTTCCAGTAAGAATCGGGTTTCTGGTCGCCCTGATTACACGATCTCGTGGCATTGTTGAGTAGGTCATGTGATAGGCAACCCAACATGAAATTCTACTACCAGATGGCGCTAGTGAGCATGCTGTATTTTGATCGCGGCAATCTTAGGATAGCGATATTATAGCATGAGCTTCAGCAAAGCTGTTTAGTAGATCAAGGACTAAACATGTGCTGTGCCATTTGATTAGAAATTCTTCCACAACACGGTTTATTCAGATTTTCAAAAGCATATATTTCAGGATCCTGATAAGGAAAATAAAATTTGATTAGAGAGATGATGTCTTTGATGAAGTTGTTCTGTATATCACGGGCCAACGTGTGAGGGGTAAAATATACTTGGGCTGATAGTTTCAAATACTTACATCAGGCTACACTAGAGGTCCTGATTAATTTTTTTCTAAAACAAAATCTCGAGTTTCCGATTATTTTTAAACTTGATGGGCAATTATATTTGGAATTATGTTACCCGACGCCAGTGTTTGCGTGAAAAGATTTCGTAAAACGCACAGAAGTTCTTACATAAAACGCACTATATCTACGCGGTTTACAGGTAGAATCATCTCGGAAATTCTCATGATACGGTGGACCGGGTAAATGGAGATCCGTAAACACCCTCATTATGTCTCCGACCTCAGTGAAACATTTCGCCAAGAACCCAAGAGCTTAGAATTCGGTAAATTTCAAAATCGAATCTCGGAACATATTCTACCAAGATATCGGCAAACCGAATTTTTTACAACATAAGTACTGTTCGGTTCTGGTAATATTCGTTTTTGACCCCAATGCAAAGGGTTTCTTCAATATGTTATGATATAGCAATTATGAACAATGTATATAACAAAATCAATGTTATAGGATGATTTACTATTCGTTTATAGCAACATAAATAATATTGAATTTTGCTGCACTGGTATATTGTGAAACCTCCGTGAGTCTATTTTTCGCTACTCGATATCGACTTTTAAAACCATACTAAAATTCAAATTTCATGTTTATTGTAATTATCCCCAACAACAGCTTTCCAAGGTACTGTACATAACGCGATATTACAATGAGTCGATGATCCCTTCAATTATCAGAGTAATCATGGAGCGTTGACTTTAATGATAAACCCAGAAAATAGAGATGCACTGAGAGCATTTTGAAATTATTTATAAACAACACAGGCAGTGACTATAGAGCTTAGTGACATTTGAACACACGTAGACTAGCATACGCTTGTCATACACAGTTTGTTTTTGTTTTCCTCAAAGAAACTTGCACACGCTTTCCAAACTCATCAAAATGCATATGGAAATATTACCCAATTTGAAAAATTTACACCCAAGTTCTGGGTGTTTTCCGAGGCAGAGTGCATATTGTTTTCTCTAAGGTTCACAACCACATCTACACTAGGGCACCCATACCATTGAGCGTGATAACCACTATAGATCGTTGCACGCCTGACATAACCTCGAAACTCCATATAAAAGTTAACAATTCCAGCAGTGGATGTCAAAGAGCAGGACAGTTAATTGAGCGTGATGAGAGAGGGACAGAGAAGGGGAATTTTTTGTGACCTCACCATGCACTCTTCTATCACATTCGAGGTGATTCGAAGAATATTGTAGTGTGCGTGTCATCCCGTGAGTCGCCATAATAGACCGAGCTAACCGGAGACGTCACTTTCATATCGCTTTGCACTAACACACACCCATCTTCATTTTTGTAAAACAGCTTCCTGCCGCCCATTGGATAGGCCTTTTCATGAGACAGGTCCGTGTTTCCATTCGTTTCTATCGGTGGAGGACCGGTGCATTCAAGGGACTGTCATTTCCATTCAAGACTGTCAAAGACCTTCCGAATCAGTTGATTTGAAACATCTCGTGAAAAGGCCTATTGCTCGATTGGAACAACGTTTGACAGTTCTTTGATTCCAGTATTAACGCATCTCTATATAAACAAATTTTGTGGATAAACCCTACTATCTGGATAATCTTGAACTTCAAGTAGTGTAGTACAATATCTTAAGATAAATGAAAGACGAATTAAGTACTGTACTATTTATTTCCACTAGAGTTTGTATCCTTTGACAGATACGCGTATTTCGATCTCAATTGTAAAACCGTCCTCAGTGTCGTGTACTCGGAAAGTAATTATATTAAAAAAAAAGATGTCAAAAATTAATATAAGAACGAATTTCTTTAAAATTGCTTATATTGGTTCAGCTGATATAGAAAGGAAAATAAATATAATTCCTAACCAAACACAGTTCATTCAAGATTTCTTAGGGTTTTTTGTAAGCCAGGAAGCTGTTTGTTTCGAGAAAAATCCAACACAGTTTGTAAAGAGAACAGAAGACGCCATATTCCTAAATACAGTTAAACTTCCATGAGTCGATGTTCCATAGCTCGATATCGTCTCATGAAACCTTACTTGAACCAAAAACAAAAATCATGGTTACTATGATGCTCCCTTCTATCAGCTTTTCCACAGAATATTTGTTCCATGACTCGATATAATTTAATGAGTCGATGATCCCTTATATATCGACTGGAAGTTTGACTGTAGTTAAGATTCTGAAGTATTTACTTATGAAATTTCCATGCTGAATAGCGCCGTTTGGTAGGATAATTTCGAAACAAACGGATTATTACAACATACTTTAGTCTTGAATAGAATAAACAACTTTGTTGAAGACGTCATTTCCATGATTATGCAATCGCGATCCTAGACATTTGGGTTATAAATATTTCATACTCAGTAGCACCATCTAGTGGAAAAATTCCGAATAAAATGTGGTCCATCACAAGTTTGTACTTGATTTACTGAACCATTTAGCTGAAAACTTCATCTTTCGATGTAATCAGGATCCTCAGATATTAACAATAATAAATCATGCCCACTAGCGCCACCTGTTGGATGAATTTTAAAACTTGAGGTCCTTCGCATTTTGGCTTTCATCTAATGAACAACTTTGCCGAAGATGTTATATTTCTTAGTAATGAGGATATCTCAGGACATTTATTTTGGAATCAGGACCCAAAGATATCTGCGTTTGAAAAATTCCATGATCACTAGCACCGTTTTGTGGAGGAATAATTAAGGATACACTCAATGGAATTTTAGAAATCCGTTGAATATAGCTAAATATCACTACAAAATTCATGTTATGAACTCCATAATGCATTAGTTGATGTTGAATATCGCCGACATTTGCGGTTTCGATTTTAGTCATCCCTTGTAAGAATTATCGAATATCGGTTCGATATCGATTATGTCAAATCCGATATATCGCCGATACCGATATTGAATCAACTTGATATCGCCGATACCGATAAATCCTCAAAGTGCACAACCCTAATCGTGCCGCGATCAGTATACAGCATGCTCAATAGCGCCATCTGGTGGTAGAATTTCTAGATGGGTGGCCTATCACATGCTAGACCTTGACCTACTCAACACTTTTGTCGAAGACATCAACTTTCTTAGTTATCGGGATCCTGTGGTATCTGTGTTCGAAAAACGTCATGCTCACTAGGCGGCATCCATTTATTACGTAACGCTAGAATTGGAATTTTTTGAACACCTCCCCCCCTCCGTAACGCTTTAAGTATGGTTTTTTTTAAATTTATATGAGTCGTAACGCTTGAGCCGACCCCCTCCCCCCTTCAAGCGGTACGTAATTTGTGGACGCCGCCCTAGCGCCGTCTGGTGAAAGAATTCCGAATTAAATAGATCATCACATGAACTACTGAACAACTTTGGCGAAAAAACCATCTTGATAAAAAATCGGGATGCTGAGATATTCGTGATTGAAATATTGCATGCTCACTAGCGCCATCTGATGGCAGAATTTCAAGTTAGATGACCTATAATATATTAGTCCTTGACCTACTAAACAACTTTGTCGAAGACCGCATCTTTCTAGGTAATCAGGATCCTGAGATATCCGTGTTTGAAAAATTACATGCTCACTAGCGCCAACTGGTGGCAGAATTCCGAAACAAGCAGCCTATAACATGTTAGTCCTTGATGTACTGAACAACTTTGCCGAAGACACCATCTTGCTAAAAAATCTAGATCCTGAGATATTTGTGTTCGAGATGTTGCATTGCGAAATGTCCACTTCATCGGTTCCCCCGGGGAACAATCCGATGGCCACTGGAAGCTGAGGATGTTTTCAAAGTTTCATATGTCCACTGACCAATTGGTATCGTTGAACTGAAGAAATTTGCCGAAAACATCAATACTCTATCTTGCCTAGCTTTAGATAGACAATCAAAATTGCTCCGCGTGTACTCAGTACACGATGCGACCGCTGGTGTAACTTTTTTTTGAGCGACTGACGGAAGGTTAAGGTGTTAAGTGAATCCGACTGAATAAAGCCTGGAGAATGCAATGGGGTTGAAGCTTTTGTACAATGAAATTGTACTCATTTGACATGAAATAGATACATTGCTCTGGTATTGAAAAGTAACATGGCTAACAACATTACAGGGAAGACTTGATTCTTTTTCATAATGAGGCTGTAACGCTGCATACAATTTCCTAAAAGCACAAAAAAAAAAATAAAAAAAAAATAGATGTGGTTTAAATTTTACATAAAAGCTGCTCCTTAAATACTATTCTTTGCAAAATTTATTGCATTTTGCAGCTCGTCCGTATATACGTATTTACTACATTACAATACACTCAGTTTTCCGATGCATTTTTTTCCTCAAATAACTTCCTTCCTTGGCATTATGTCCACACTGGGACAGAGTCTGCTTCTCAGCATTGTATTCTAGGAGCACCTTCACAGTTATGATTTGAGAACTTCCTTTGCCATTTTTGCATTCTTAATCGTGTGATAAGCCTTTTTTCTATATTCATATAATTTTGAAAATGTAGGGGGGGGGGGGGGGAGGTGGTCAAAGATTTCCAAATTTAGCGTTACGTTATAAATGGACGCTGCCTAATCTTAAACGTACAAATCTCTTGAATGTGTGTCTAGTTCTCAGTTCATTTTCCTTTTCAATACAGTTTAAACCCCAGCAATCTCGAATGACGTTCTATTTTTTCAAGCACTCACCAAGCGCTTTTCTTTGTGTCCTTCTCGATACCTGCTGCGCTTACTCGGAACCCTGTTGAAGCGCAGTCCAAACCCTTAGCGCAGGGATATCCCAAAATTTCTCCTCACGTCTCGTCGCACATTCTCGTGTCAAGTGCATCCTTCGGCCATTATATATCTCCACCATGCGCTCTTGGCTACAACACTCACAGAAACCTTATTCACAGTCTGTTTACCACTATTTATAGCCTGACGATGCGGTGTCGCCTTTGAACGACGATGGTCTTATTTTCGTTCGTTACATTCCGAGAAGGCAGAATCGGGCAAATGCCTCACCAATAATCTCGCATTGTCCCCTTAGCTTTGCTGCACGAGCGACATTCCGTCCCATTCCTGATCCTCTCCCCATCGAAGGAGTGTTAACCCGTTAATAACCCCGACAGTTGAGAATGAGTAGGTACTTGCCTATCCTTACAAAGACAATCCACATTGCTATAATTTTGTTGTCAAAAGAGGGAGGAAAATCATCCGACACAAGGTGGTTCAGATTTTGAAAAAATCATGGCAGAAATTACGCATTGTCAGTGTTCAACAAGTTTCGATCATATCAAGTGCTATGGACAATATTTTAGGGTTGCAGACCATATTTCGAGCATAATCGCCACCTTTTGGTAATAGATATTTGAGCTGTTTAGTGGAATACCTGAAAACCGAGATTCTCGAGTCGAGTCTAGTACACGACACTAAAGACGGCCTTACAATTGAGGTCGAAATACGCGTACCTGTCAAAGCATGCAAACTCTAGTGGCATAAAATAGTATAGTACTAAATTCGGTTTACATTTATTTTTAGGTATTTCACTAAACAGCGCGAAGATTTATTATCATGACATTTGAAAACTAATTTGCATCCGGGTACGCTGAATCTATGTTAAAATGATTAATTGACCAGTAAAACTTATACTGAAAAATGAATTTGAATGAGTTTTGGTAAAGATAAGACAATTGAAGCAAAGATTAAGGGTTTTTGAACATTTAGGTCAAAACGCAATTGTTTTTGGAAATTTTCGAATGTGTTTATCTGATAATGTAGATGAATGTTTAGCTTTACTGTTTTTCTTTTAAGTAAAAACATGTTCGGAAATCGGAAACTAGACCTCTGTGCGTCAGAATCGTAATCTGCTCGACATTTCTCACTTGAAAGTCGCAAGTTTCCTTCCTACCTACCTAGTAAGTAGCAAAGAGTGGAACGGAACAAAGAAAATCAAAACACAACCCACGCTCGGTTGGCACGGTCTCGCTCTCTCTATCTCTCGCTGGTCGGACTTTAGAACGGCGTGGGTGCGGACGGATGGTTGATGTTGACATTGAAGAGCAAGCGGGTAGAAAATATGCAAACACCGCCCGCGTCATCTGGCTTCAGCACAAGCAACGCCAGAATCGCAATGAAATATTACGCAATTAGGTATCCCCCCAGATATCGCTGCCAAGTTTATTTGAAGGAAACGGAACGGTTTCTGCGAGGAAAGTTGGTTTGGTGTTTGGTACTGACGCTTAATTCGTTCGAAAATTTGTGGGTGTTTCTGGATGATCCAGAAACTTCTGCATGAAATATAGGAAACCATCTTCAAAGGATGTTTTGCGAAATAAACAAAAAGGAAAACTTGTGAAATTTTCCACACTGTCTTTTGGAGTAATCATTCTAGAACTTTGTCTCGTAATTTCACAAGAAATCGTAACAGGATTTCTGTCAGAAACGGTTTCAGTATTAACGTTTTTATAAGAATCTTGGAGGAAATCAGTTGAAATTAAACTGATTTCCTCCAAGATTCTTATAAAAACGATAGTAAACTGCGGCACATTTGGTATGACTTTTTTCTTGAGTTATAGCCAAGAATAAAAAGACCAACTATATTTCTCTCTTAAGCGGGACAAAATTTCACATATGACAAAATTAGTCACAATCCTTCCTTATGCGTCAGATCACTTATCCACAGCGAAAAAATGCCGTAAGCTTGCTTCTGAGAGAAGTCAAAAGCTAGAGCCTTCCGACATAAATAAGAAGACTAACCGAACTTATGGAGAGCACTTCAGATATTTGAAAGAAGCTTCATCAACTTCCATAAAAGATTGAGCACCTTCTGTGAAGAGGGTTTGTGGTTTTAAAACTTTTGAAGAAGTCATGGCGTTTTATACGTATGAATAAAACGCCTGAACTTTTAGAAATTTTTCACTTCTAAAAAAGTTTCAAATTTTCTGAGGACAGCATTCAAGATCTCAACATTCAAAGGCTTCTACAAAAAAAAAACTTGCTATCTTCCGACCAACCTTTTGAAGAAACTCTTATCACTATGGAATCCTACGAAACTTAAGAAATTTCCCCGAATGCCGGTTCCCCGAATGTCATTTCTCCGAACGTCAGTTCCCCGAATACCCCGTTTCCCCCAATAGCACAATTCCCCTAAAGTACTCATAATTGTCGTAACTCAGTCGAGAATGACCAAATATCTCCTAGTTTTAATCGCCTATCGTTCTTTGTAGTTCACCGCCGTCTCGATTGATGATAATTCCTGTACATTTTTTAACCTTATCATTTTTCGTGGAAATTACATTCGGGGAAAAGTGCCATCTGAGGAACTGGCGTTCGGGGAAATGAGGAATAGAATAGAGGAAAATTTCATAATTTAGAAGCCATATGTATTACGATTAACAATTTAGTTAAAAATTCCCGGAAGCCTTTTTGAAGAAGTTCTGAAGGCTCGTAAGAAAGGCTTTTGGTATTTCAAGGCCGACATGTTTTTTTGCTGAATTATTCAAGATTGTTAAGGTGCTTTTGGATGAAAAAGCAAAAAGCTCCTACGGCTGCTCAAGTAAATTCACGCGAGTTTCTGAGCAACATCTGAGAAGCTCTAAGAAACTTCTGATTCTTAGAAGTGAGCCACCAAGTCATTTAAGAAATTACTTAAATCTAATTGAACATTTTTGGAGGACCTGAGGATTTTTGGAGGACCTGAGGAAATTGGGTCTCTTAGAAAACTAAAGGGATCTTCTGAGGACAACATCCAAAATTTCCGACTGCAATATCTTAGGCTTTACCATATAGCTTACCTATGGAAGAAGATCTTTACCTATGAAAGAAACCTTCATAATTACTGATAATAATCTTCTAAACTTTTGAGCTTGATTTCCATAGCTTTCGATGATATTAAAACTCCTATATTTTTGGTGGATATCTCCGATACTTCGAGATACTAAAACCCCAGTTTAGAAGTGTCCGAAGCAAGGCTTCTGCCTAAAATAGCTTTGACATTCCAAGCCCATGTTTTTTTTGTCAGCATTCAAGAGAGCCTTCGGTGCTACAGATGACTTTTATAGAGAGTACATAGGTTTTCTAGAAAATAGTTATCGATGAAATTTTCAAGACTTCTAAAGATAGTGATTTTTTTATTTTTTTCACTTACCACGATCTTTCTGATTCTGCCTTTCATTCGCAAGAGCGGGGAGAGGTAAACAAGAGCACTCACTCACTGGCGACGAGCTGATGCTGATGTTTAACCCTCTAATACCCAACCCCGCCTTTAGACGGGGTACACTTTGCAAATTTGTGTATTTTTTTGTAGCTCGAAAAAAAAAGTGATTTTATTTTTAGCTTAAACCTTGGCTCATAACACGCATATTAGGGATGTTCTTTATGACTTTTGAAACTTTTTTGTATTTTTGACAAATGTTTGAAAAATTGTTTTCTTATATAACCTACAAATGCCTGGGCTTAATTTAACGTGTA
The DNA here is from genome assembly GCF_002204515.2 of Aedes aegypti. NCBI lineage: Eukaryota > Metazoa > Arthropoda > Insecta > Diptera > Culicidae > Aedes > Aedes aegypti. The sequence continues at coordinate 25,909,221 of NC_035108.1, read as the reverse complement.
ATATAAAAAATCGTATCTCTAATATTTTTCTACAATCAACCTATCAGAGACGAAGAGCCTAATGGTATTGAAATAATTTCAAATCTGTTTTTCCGTTAGTTAGACGAAAAATAAAATATGCTTCAGAAAAAAAATAAAAAAATAATATTTTTAAAAGTGCCGTAAAAATGTGATATTTTATTATTGCCAAAAATCAGTACTCAGGAGAGGTTTCAAGAAAAAATAAAAAAGGATAGGGATGTTCAATAACAAAAATTATAAAAATCAAAAACCAAAATTCATAGATTTGCGAATAAAAATAAATTATTGCCCAAAACATGTTTAGAACGATTTTAGATAACGAAAAATGATATTTAGATCGAAAATAAAAATTTGGGTATTAGAGGGTTAAAAGCTCTAAATTTACTCTAATGTTTTCTGTAAATGCGAGATGTTATCACGGTTCAATATAAGTCGCTCACTTTCAAGAGCCAAAAGAAACAAAAGTTAGCGCGGGCAGTGTGTGTATGATTTGGAATGTCGCTTGGTGTGATCTCTCACGAATACGGCACTCACACCGTGGAACTGAACGCGAAGGCCACAGTCGTTCAATTTCGCTTGAAATTTGGGCACAGAGGTTGAAACTTGTCAGCCCGGCTTCCAAGGAATCGTTTGAAAATTATGATTCAACAATTACGAAGGGACGGCTTTGAAAGGTACTAATCAAAGTAGTTTTATATTGTATTTTTGTTGAGAAATTAAGACCAACAATTTAAAAGACCAAAACTCCATAAAGTAAAGAAAGATAAAACGCATTTTTGTTTGGTGTTATTTTATCGTTCAGAATGTTGCTGTTCAAATTTATTCATAACAATGATTAGTGATTACTATAATTTAAGCCGGAAATCTTATTTAAAAAACGAGTTTAAGGGCCGATTTCTTGACCTTCGTTTAAGTCGTAAACCACGTTTACCCATAGAGTTAAACTAGGTTTAACCTTCATCCAGCCAACATACTTTTCACCTGAAAAAAAAACACACTAAAATGTGCATAACTTCTTTGTTTCTCTATGGATTTTGCTGAAATTTTCAGAACTTCCCGAAAAACTCTTCTAGTTTATGATCCAGGAAACTTGGGAATATGGTCCACGTGGTTCCGGAGTTATTCCGGATTGTATTGGGGTACCAAAATTGGCCATATCGTCCATTCAACGGATATCTCAAAACCCAGATGAGCTAGAAGATTGGTGTCTTCGGCAAAGTTGTTCAGCAGACCAAGAGCTATCCGTCAGTAACAATCTTAGTTGGGAATTTATCCGCTAGGTGGCGCTAGTAGCATTTTTCTTCAATCTTCTATATCTCAAGATCCTGATGAGCTAGAAGGTTGGTGTCTTCAGCAAAGTTGTTAAGCAGACCCAGAGCTATCTGGCAGTAACAATCTTAATTGGGAATTTATCCGCTAGGTGGCGATAGTTACAATTTTTCTTCAATCTTCAATAGCTCAAGATCCTGATGAGCTAGAAGGTTTGTGTCTTCGGCAAAGTTGTTCAGCAGACAAAGAGCTATCAGGCAGTATCGATCTTAATTGGGAATTTATCCGCTAGGTGGCGCTAGTAACATTTTTCTTCAATATTCTATATCTCAAGATCCTGATGAGCTGGAAGGTTGGTGTCTTCGGCAAAGTTGTTCAGCAGACCAAGAGCTATATGTCAGCAACAATCTTAGTTGGTAATTTATCCGCTAGGTGGCGCTAGTAACATTTTTCTTCAATCTTCTATATCTCAAGATTCTGATGAGCTAGAAGGTTGGTGTCTTCGGCAAAGTTGTTAAGCAGACTGAGGGCAATCTGCAATAGCAAAACTAGTTGAGAATTTATCCACTAGGTGGCGCTAGTAACATTTTATTCAATCATCTATATCTTAAAATGTTGATGAGCTAGTGGGTTGATGTCTTCGGCAAAGTTGTTCAGCAGATCTAGGGCTATCTGGCAGCAACAAACCTAACTGGGAATTTATCCGATAGGTGGTGTTAGTAACAAATTATCTTCAACTTTATGTATCAAAAGTTAACAAGCAGATCAATGTTGGGTGGCTCCAGTTTGTCTGCGACAAAGATGTTCACATCGTGGCGAAAATTTTAAATTCTCATATTTTATGTTCGAGATTTTTCACGCTTGATTTGTAGCTTACGCAGCTCATCAGCCACAATTCATGAGTTGGTTCACAAATTTGTTTTAAATGCTGTTTTCACTCAAAGCCTTATATTTTATTTACGAGATTTTTTGGTGGAGCCTTCCTTCGCCGAGTGGTTAGAGTTCGCGGCTATAAAGCAAAGCCATGCTGAAGGTATCTGGGTTCGATTCCCGGTAGGCCCAGGATCTTTTCATAATGGAAATTTCCTTGACTTCTTTGGGCATAGAGTATCATCATACCTGCCACACGATAAATATACAAATACAAAAATGACTTTTATTTTATCAAAAGCTATCAGGCTTTGGAAAATTCAACAATCACACATTGATACACGAGCCATTTTTTTATCCCATTTATCCGCATGCACTCACACAACACGCATGCCATTTATCGTTTGTTGTAGTTATTAAACGAGTCACGAAACCCACTGTTTTGGTACCGATCACTATATGAGTAATCAAGAAACTGTAGCGAATATTTTCCATTTTCTGTGCTATTTTTGCAACCAACTAGTAGGTTTAAATCAAGTTGTTTAAGGTTGCATTACCAGAAAACATGAAAGTTATTATCAATTTTAAGCCAAGCATAAATCACCCAAATGGCTCAGTCACATTGTGGTCTGTGAGTTTTGCTGCTTTTGAACGTTCTCTCTCCGCGAACCAAGCGATAGAGAGAATATCAACATTCATAGGGCTCTCATATTGCGAAGTGCCACAAACTTACACTTCATGAACGGTTACACTCTCTGAATAGTGATCATTCGGTGTATTCGGATCAAAATCCAAACATTGAAAGCTATTGATCCCTTTTGATTTGTGCCCATAGACGCCGGCTGATGCTGATGAGGTCAGTAACGCCTTTATTTACTCTGTCATGTGATCTAGTTAGAATAGTGTTAAGTGGTGAGTTAAGGTACACAGGAATGTGATTTATTCAACCATGAACATAATATATGAGCTACACGAGTTTGTCGTTAAGAAATTGTATAGAAATATTGGCTCAATTGAATTTGTGGCCTTTCTAGGAAAATGCAGTATTTACATTAAATATCCCAATTAGCGATTAGGAGATGGGGCCTTTTATGATTTTTTTTTTCTCAACTTTCATGCATAATTTTGAATGATTATTATATGTTTCAGTATGAACAGGCTCTTATACACAATATTCAGCAAAAAAAAAACTATTGATTAACATTTTAAACTTGAGGCATTTTCTATTGTTCGCATTGGAATGTCTAAGAATGCCTTATGGTTTGATCACATCAATAACCAAGAAGCCTGCTATATATAGTTTGAGATTTTGTTAAAATTTCAGTGGGCTGGTCAGAGATTGATTGCCTTCAATACCTGATATCATGAGTTCACTTCTTGACTACGAAATTTCTAGCATGAAAATACTCTACTGATTGCTAATTGCGTATCTTTCGCACAACACCGAATAATGACTGTATTTTTGTGTAGCATCTTCCCACTTACTCATTTGTAGATATACATTTCACTTACCACGATCTTTCTGATTCTGCCTTTCATTCGCAAGAGCGGGGAGAGGTAAACAAGAGCACTCACTCACTGGCGACGAGCTTTCAAGAGCCAAAAGAAACAAAAGTCAGCGTGGGCAGTGTGTGTATGATTTGGAATGTCGCTTGGTGTGATCTCTCACGAATACGGCACTCACACCGTGGAACTGAACGCGAAGGCCACAGTCGTTCAATTTCGCTTGAAATTTGGGCACAGAGGTTGAAACTTGTCAGCCCGGCTTCCAAGGAATCGTTTGAAAATTATGATTCAACAATTACGAAGGGACGGCTTTGAAAGGTACTAATCAAAGTAATTTTATATTGCATTTTTGTTGAGACATCAAGACCAACAATTTAAAAGGCCAAAACTCCATAAAGTAAAGAAAGATAAAACGCATTTTTGTTTGGTGTTATTTTATCGTTCAGAAAGTTGCTGTTCAAATGTATTCATAACAATGAATAGTGATTACTATAATTTAAGCCGGAAATCTTATTTAAAAAACGAGTTTAAGGACCGATTTCTTCAACTTCGCTTAAGTCGTAAACCACGTTTACCCATATAGTTAAACTAGGTTTAAGGCTTAAGCGGTGGTGGAGAAACCGCTTATAAGGGATTCAGGCTTTTATTTTATCAAAAGCTATTAGGCTTTGGAAAATTCAGCAATCACACATTGATACACGAGCCATTTTTTTATCCCATTTATCCGCATGCACTCACACAACACGCATGCCATTTATCGTTTGTTGAAGTTATTAAACGAGTTACGAAACCCACTGTTTTGGTACCGATCACTATATGAGTAATCAAGAAACTGTAGCGAATATTTTCCATTTTCTGTGCTATTTTTGCAACCAAAGGGATGATGAACTAGTAGATTTAAATCAAGTTGTTTAAGGTTGCATTACCAGAAAACATGAAAGTTATTATCAATTTTAAGCCAAGCATAAATCACCCAAATGGCTCAGTCACATTGTGGTCTGTGAGTTTTGCTGCTTTTGAACGTTCTCTCTCCGCGAACCAAGCGATAGAGAGAATATCAACATTCATAGGGCTCTCATATTGCGAAGTGCCACAAACTTACACTTCATGAACGGTTACACTCTCTGAATAGTGATCATTCGGTGTATTCGGATCAAAATCCAAACATTGAAAGCTATTGATCCCTTTTGATTTGTGCCCATAGACGCCGGCTGATGCTGATGAGGTCAGTAACGCCTTTATTTACTCTGTCATGTGATCTAGTTAGAATAGTGTTAAGTGGTGAGTTAAGGTACACAGGAATGTGATTTATTCAACCATGAACATAATATATGAGCTACACGAGTTTGTCGTTAAGAAATTGTATAGAAATATTGGCTCAATTGAATTTGTGGCCTTTCTAGGAAAATGCAGTATTTACATTAAATATCCCAATTAGCGATTAGGAGATGGGGCCTTTTATGATTTTTTTTTTCTCAACTTTCATGCATAATTTTGAATGATTATTATATGTTTCAGTATGAACAGGCTCTTATACACAATATTCAGCAAAAAAAAAACTATTGATTAACATTTTAAACTTGAGGCATTTTCTATTGTTCGCATTGGAATGTCTAAGAATGCCTTATGGTTTGATCACATCAATAACCAAGAAGCCTGCTATATATAGTTTGAGATTTTGTTAAAATTTCAGTGGGCTGGTCAGAGATTGATTGCCTTCAATACCTGATATCATGAGTTCACTTCTTGACTACGAAATTTCTAGCATGAAAATACTCTACTGATTGCTAATTGCGTATCTTTCGCACAACACCGAATAATGACTGTATTTTTGTGTAGCATCTTCCCACTTACTCATTTGTAGATATACATATCTACCTACTTGTATATATGCAAACTTTAGGAATGTTGCTGCACACCGGCAAACGTAATACATTGGTGGTGTTGGCGTGATGTTTGTACACACGCTGCTGCGCCTTCTGTTGATATTTTTGTTCTGATGGGGCGGCTAATTATAGAGGGTTTCTGGTAGGATGCTCTCGGGAAGCACCAACGAGAGCGTGGATAACTTTTGGCAATATTCGGCGAGTTGATCGATGGTACTGCCACTGCACCTCGTTCATCCATCCCATCCCATCATCTATTGCCGTTTTGTTATACTAGAGTCGATGAACGAAAGTGGGAAAGTTTTGAATACCAATCACGGCGGATGGGGGCGCAAATTTGGTGGGCGACTGGCATTGGGGAGACTAACGAAGAGGGTGTTTATTTTTGGCGCCGGAAATAGCTCTGAATTGATGATGTGGTACGTGGGTCAAGTGATTTGCATTGCGGTTTGCGATCATTGGAAAGGGAATCGTTCTATTCGGAGAGTGCGGTTAGACTGCTCGTCTAGCGGCTGTGGTTGTTGAAGACGAATGATTTTTTTTAGTAATTCTTTTTTCTAGCGTGTCGTCTCAATTCGGACAGAGCCTATTTTCACAAGTTCAAATTTGACTTCCACAGTTGATTGAGTACTTCCTTTACCATTTCCGAGTTCGTATATTATGATGATCTCTTCTGTTCAGGAAATTCAATGCTTGCAAAAAGATAATTGATTGTTCAGGATTTGAACCAAAGCAAATTTTTTTTATAGTCGTGAATTTTTCCACGAGTCTATGGAAGGCTCTATATCTCATTAATTAAGATTATGATTAGTGGAAAGCATACTAATGACAATTTCACATCGAAATTTGACATGAATTCTGAATACTCATAGTTCAACAAGTTATATTCGTTACTCAACCATTAAGCCTATGATATAATCATTATGGATTTAACTCATTATTATCAACATCGCCATTACCAAAGCATCCTGCTTTCCCAATGCAATATTTGCATGCGCAACACCTCCGTCATTCCGCTCCAAACACAACCAGTTGCTGTGAACCTTTTTGGGAATTTTCAAACTCACAACACAAGTCAAACACCCGCTCAACTAACGAAAAAAAAAAAGTTCTCGAACGACGATCGCAAGCAAAACACGTTGCTTCGAACATCCTCCAAAAGAGCTGCTTGGCTGGCTAGTTGGATTGCTGGCTGGCTGGCTGGCACCGGAAAGGTGGCGACGTCCACAGCCAACGGTGAAGGCATCGCCGGAGGAAGAGAGAGGAGGGTGTTGCTGGAGGCATGCGGTTGACTGCGCGAGGGGGTGGGAGGGAATCTCCCAACCAAAGCGTATACCGAGAAAAGAATACAAACGAGATCAGAAACAAGAAATGTTTAACAGCAACAGCAATAGCAGCGGCAGCAGCAACAGCAAGTCGGCATGTGCAGAGTAGGGTGTCCCAGGAAAAATCAATCTTCGAACAGATTCATTGGGCATCGTTCCTTCATGCTGTGCGTATACAAATTCTCTCTGCTTCTGGATGTTTTCAAAAACTACCTAAAGCAATAAAACAGTACTTCTCAGGGCTAAAAAACGGTACTTTTCAGTGCTAAAAATAGTACTTTTCAATATTACTAAAACAATACTTTTCAATACTATTTTTCCACTATTGATCCTCTTACGGTTCTTGTAAGGACCCGTGCCTTCGATTTTTCGCTGGACGCGTTAGCGAAAGCTAGCGGTGGTAATCGTTCTTGGACACCGTCTTGGAAAAAAAAAACCTCTTAGAAGGTCACGTCTTCTTTCGATTGTTCACTAAACATGTTTGCAACTACGAACAAAACGAAGGGTGTTTCTCTGAATTCCCAATCCCCTTCCAAAAAAGTGAGATTTGAAACTGTCGCTAAACGTGGCAAGAATGGAAGAAAGGACGTTTCTCGCGCTTTCTTCCAAGGGTGAAATGATTAATGTTCATAATTCCAAAGGAACACACATGTTATAATTGATGCATATTAACTCTTATATGACTAGATTTTGTCATATAAGAGTTAATATTCATCAATTATAACATGTGTGTTACTCGGGTTGCATCGAAATGAGCAATCAGTTCGATGCTTTAGACAAATTTTCCGAAAACTAAATCGAAGCAGCATCTAGCCCAGGTTCTTTGATTCAAGTGAGGAAACAAAGAGTGCCGCCTATCGTGATCAGTTGTTCCGAATTTGGGGGATTTAGGCACGAGATCTTGAACTCCATTAGGGGAATCAAGGTTTCCTTCCAAATCGCAAAGAATGGAGACTGTCGCGATTTGCCGGAGACTTTGAAGATCGCGAACTTCTTCTCAAACATCTTGAATAGAAGAAGCACAATTTTTTTACTTGTGAAGACAAAACTGAACGTTTGTTCAAAGTTGTCTTGAAAGGTCTCTTTAGTGACTATAAGTCACCTGAAATGATCAAAAATGGAATAAATGATTTACTTGGATTTTCCTCATTCCAAGTAATCATTATGGAAAAGAGAACCTGACATTGTTCGGAAAAGGCTTCCTCAAGAATATTATTTAGTTCACTTTGGAAAAACCCCTGCCGCCGCAGGAAACACCTATTCCATCTCTTCATTAACGGATAATCCCAACAAAAAATATCGAAAACCCTCACAATGGCTGAAGCAGTCCAAGTTGGTGAAAAATTTACTAACAAAATTTTTATCGGGTTAAGTTTTAATGGGTCCAAACATTGTTTTTAAATTTTGAATTTGAATGCTCGTTCTTGGAATGGTAAAGAGAATGAGCTGTTTAATTTTCTAACAGCTTTTAACATACATATAGCAGTTGTTACTGAAACTTATTTGAAACATGGACCCAAACTAAAAACAGATAATTTTTTTTGTTTATCGTAATTATTGACTTGATGGTACATGTGGGGGAGTTGCAATCATCATTAATAGGCGTATAAAACATCAACTTTATTCGTCATATGAAACCAAAGTTTTCAAAACTTTGGGTGTTTCTGTTGAAACACAGCTTGATAAATGTACTTCCATAGCTGCCTATTTGCCTTTTCAATGCACCGGGCAGCATGTTAACTTAGGGGAAGACGGGGTAAGACGGGGAAGACGGGGTAATTTAATTCATATGTCAAAATCAAGAATCAATAAATCATTTTTCTGCGCAGCATTTCTTTTTTTGAAGCCTTAGGCATGATCAAAAAATATCACAGGTGTTGTATTCGTCAAAATTTATTTATTTCTTGAAGCTTGAAAAAGTGATGTCTTATCACGGTTATTTTTAGCGACGGGGTTAAACCGCCCACCCACGGGGTAAAAGCGACCCCACAATTTTCGTACACAATTTTGCGAAAAAAAATATCAGTTCGCTGTGATTCTAAAAAGCATAATGTTTTATGCATTTTACATTGATTAACGTGGATATTGGATCATTTTTAGGGTTAATTAATTCAAAAAACTTAGATATATACTTATCATACCCTTAAGACACCCATATTTTGGAAAAATATGCGGATTTGGCTTGAATTTTTCACAAAATTTATTTAATTTTACTTGAATAGTAATGTACAACGTAGTTACAACTTAAAAAATGGTTTAGACATTTAATTTGGCATAAATTAGGGATGGCGGTCTTACCCCATCAACAGTGGTCCGTTTTACCCCACTTGCGTAATTTTCAGTACTATGGCCTTATTTCAAAGCTAAATATTTACAATGAATTTTTCACTTCACTAATGCATATTTCACATTGCTGTTCAAGCATGGACGGGTAATTTGTAATGTTTTTACAAAAAAAATCCATTCCGAAATCCTTAAGTGAGCATCTGTTAAATTTAGATCAAATTCAATATCGACAAGCAGAAACTTTGTTTTTGATATTTGTTATGGAAAATTTCATGAAAATATCACCCTAAATGCTTCGGAATGACAAAAATCTTGTATTTATGCAAAGTGCTCGATAAACTTTTAAGAAAACCGCCATTTTATTGCCAAACTGAAGGTGGTCCGTCTTAGCCCGGCGGGCGCTCTTACCCCGTCTTCCCCTACTTCAAAATGACTTGCGAAAATTGACTCGCAATAAGTGATTTTTTGTTGATGATGGTGACTTTAACGCCAAACATCGCTCATGGAATAATTAGCATGGTAGTTCCAACGATTGGAATATGGATTGGAATACATATGGAACATACATCGATTGTAATCTTGATGTTAGCATTTCTTTGCAAACAAAACTTGATATTTGCAATGCTCTCGAAACTTTAACAAATTCTTATCAATATCTTAGCCCTCTGACAATATTCTTTCAATCTTTTTCTAACGAAATTGTTCACTATAAATAGTGCTATTGAATTGGAGTATCAGGTTTCGGAATGAAAAATAGTATATATATTTGAAATTGACTTTCTCACGAAAAAGTTGCCCAAAAAATCCTTTTTTTTATCACTATCACTTTCTCACGAAAAAGTTGCCCAAAAAATCCTTTTTTTTATCACTAAGAGTTTGAAAATTGAATACCGTTTTGACTCCTATTCCGAACATTTAAGGCCAACAGTGACTTAAATGCATCTGATAGGCAAATGTTAGCTAGTATTCGTGAAATTTTAAATTTCATCGCAAAAAACAACTGTTAGCTATTGAGTGATCCGATAAAATGTTTATTTAAACTTGTTCAGTATTGTTTTAGTAAATGTATGGAACAACATTTTGATTCAAATGTCGAACACTTTGTTCATTCTGTCTCATATTCAGAACACCTTGATTCAAATTCCGAACAGCACGAGTGAATCGCATCAAATGAATATTTTTTTCAACCATTTTATCTTAGCTAGTTTTACTGACCTCGAACTAGAGAATCATCACTTCTCCCAAAGTATGAAATAGATTAAAATACGTTCAATTTGAATTGCAATTGACTGCCATTTCCTGATGATTTGATGACGTATTCCAACGAAACATTGTAACCAAATCGTCATACAGAAGCCGAGTGTTCGGAATTTGAGACAAAATGGTATTTTCAAAAATCAATTTCTCAGGAATGCCCAATAATGTTCAAATAAAAACAAAAATTTGTAAGAAAAATAGTAGGCTTTGAGAACAGCTGCCACGGTGCTCCCCTGACCGTTATTATCAGAAAAAAATCTCCATCAAATCTGTGCTCACCAGTCGATTTCTATAGCCAAGCTGCATGTCTGGGCAAAATTTTAAAATAATCGTAGGGCCCGTTTTGAAGTTACGCCCTTTTGAATGTGTAAGTCCACTAATTCTAAGGAAATCTGAGATATTTAAAATTTAAATTTTAAAATTTTTAAATATCTCAGATTTCCTTAGAATTAGTGGACTTACACATTCAAAAGGGCGTAACTTCAAAACGGGCCCTACGATTATTTTAAAATTTTGCCCAGACATGCAGCTTGGCTATAGAAATCGACTGGTGAGCACAGATTTGATGGAGATTTTTTCTGATAATAACGGTCAGAGGAGCACCGTGGCAGTTGTTCTCAAAGCCTACTATTTTTCTTTTAATATAGTTATTTGTTACTTCTGAGAGGAGTTTTGAATGAGAGGATAGACGAAATTTAGAGTTACGTCCTCTTGGAAGTGTAACCATTGAAAACACTAATTTCCAATAGATTAATTCGGCATTATTTTAAGCAGGCATTCCGTTAAGCATGTTCAAATGTTTTCAATGTCACATTGCACTTATATGTTGCAAAAGTCTTTTACAATTAATTATTAGTTCAAAGGCTCAAGCGTTGTAGGGCATTACGGAGCTATGTTCGTGTCATTATTATTATTCATAAAATATTGTTATGGCCCAACTTGGACCTACCTTGGGCCTTCCCTAACCGAGTGGTTAGAGTCCGTGGCTACCAAGCAAAGCCATGCTAGAGGTGTTTGGGTTCAATTCCTGGTCGGACCAGGATCTTTTCTAATGGTAATTTCCTTGACTTCCCTGGACATAGAGTATGTTTGTACCTGTCACACGATATACGATACAAAAATGGCAACTTTGGCAAAGAAAGCTCTCAGTTAATAATTGTTGAAGTGCTCATTGAACACTAAGTAGAGAAGCAGGCTCTGTCCCAGTTGGAACGTAATGCCAATAAGAAGAAGCAGAAGCTACCGGCTATTGCGGCTAATTTTGTACTGCCTCAGAACATAAACTTCAATTGCTGAGTAATGCACAATTAGCCAAACTATAGAACTCTAGACCACTGTCAATACTTTTGTGATCATTTGTAGCATACATTACTACATTTATATTTTTCAAAAAATCTACAATTTTACCATTGGGTTTCTCGGTCTTTTCGATTTCACGAACACGTAAGAGCTCTGTATGAATACAATAGTAAAAGAATTGTATAAATCAATCAGTAACTAGTAACTCGTGGAGAGAAAGCCTCAGTACTTGAAATATGCCTTAGAAAAGTAAGAAACATTCGTTATTATTTGGTTTAATTGAATTTAAAATCATAACACCTTCAGAGCTTTATGCTACATGTCTCCCTTGAAAATCAAACTCACTTGAGAAGATTCTATACCTCAACTCCGAATTTCATTAACCCGAGTGTCATCACCCTGAACGCACTATTAGACTGAATGCTATTGTCCCGAATATATAATTACCTTGTATAACATTGTCCCGTGATAATGGAATTCGAAGTAATGCCATTCTAGAAACTGGAACTTGCGGAGATGGTCTTCTAGTATTCGGGATAATGGAATTCAAAGTCAAGGGGTATAATTTTGAAAAGATATATAAAATATGGTTAAAACAGAGTTGTTCATGGATTTTACGTAAATTCCAGTTTTGATTATCGGAAAATCGTAAATTGTTCAGTGGCCCTTTTGGTAACCTGCTGGACGACATACCAGAATATGGTTCCAATCCTACACAATCTGAAGATTTCCATGTAAACTTATTTGTTTTCGATCGCAGACTGTGCTTGTGAAGTAAAAAAAACGTACTTTTGAAGCCTCACAAAGTTTTCCAAATTGGCAAAGACAAACATATAAAATTAAGCTCTGTTAATGCTACAAATTTGAACTCCATTAAACAAAATAACAACGGATGTTCTAAACTTTGCATCGTTTTCTTCCATTTTGTATCGCTGCTTTCTACGTTTTTAATTTTATTTTATTCCATATACTGTTATCCATAACCGAAAACTTACCTCGTAAAGTATTTCTTGACGTATACTTCTCTTCGATGTACAACAGGTAACAATAATTGCATGTAAAATGAACTGAATCGTGAGTATATGGGTTCACCAAGCTAGCCAAAATATTGTGCTACAAGAACTAATTTGGTTACATGATGCAATTAGCTCCGTAATGCCTTAAAACACTTGAGCCTATGGAAAATCAGTTAATTGTGAAATACTTTGGCGGCATATAAGTGCAATGTGCCATTGAAAACATTTGAATATGCTCAAAAGTATAAGAATGCCTAATTAAACTATTGGAAATAAGTGTTTTCAATGGTTACGCTTCCAAAAGGACGTAAGTCCAAATTTCGTCTATTTTCTCATTCAAACCTCTTCCCTGAACTTACAAATCACTATATAAACCTACTTTGGTTCAAATTTTAATATTATATCTATCCTCATAATCTCGGCCAATGAAAACTCGTTTGAATATCTCAGATTTTCTTAGAATTAGTGGACTTACACACTCAAAAGGGCGTAACTTCAAAACGGGCCCTACGATTTTTTTTAAATTTTGCCCAGACATGCAGCTTAGCTATAGAAATCGACTGGTGAGCACAGATTTGATGGAGATTTTTTTCTGATAATAACGGTCAGGGGATCCAATACGTCTAAATATAACAGTTTTTATCAAAAATGAACATTGTCAACAAATCGATCTGGAGGAATCTCTAAACCTGAGAGAGGAGACAGCTCACTGACAGTTGGCATGTTTTCTACCTTTTTTGACTTCTTTCTTCAATTATTTTGTTGTGCACAACGGTCAGATGAACTTATTTTGAATTATATTCAATTCTTGTTGTTCACTATGAAAAAGGAATGATTATAAAAAAATATCAATAGCAGTTTGCCAACACACAACTATATTTGGGTATTCAACTTTTTAAAATGTGAAACCATCGAAAAACAGCAAGAATTTGAATTACGGACGACGGGGACGGACCTGGTGTAGTGGTTAGAACACATGCCTCTCACGCCGAGGACCTGGGATCGAATCCCATCCCCGATATAGTCACTTAAAAAACATCAGTGACGACTTCCTTCGGAAGGGAAGTAAAGCCGTTGGTCCCGAGGTGAACTAGCCCAGGGCTAAAAATCTCGTTAATAAAGATATAAAAAAAATTGAATTACTTTTAGTTGAATTCTTACGGGTTTTCAAGCTCTGCTCTTCGAATGTGCGGTTTTTCAGTGACTGCTTCCTCTCTCTCTTCTAGCTCTAAGCCAGGGCTGCCAAACGTACGGCCCGCGGGTCGCATCCATGACCGCGACTTCATTTTGTGCAGCCCGTGGAAGATTTGAAGATGTTTCTTGTATTTGATCCGTTGATTATTCCATTAAGTTGAAGTCAGATCAGAACACACAAAGAGGTTCAATTTAGTTTTAAGATAATATGTTTACTCATTCATCATAAGAAAAAATAATCTTGTTGGAATAACAACAATAACAAAAGTCTTTTTACAAAATCTTGAGGAGGATTCTCAAAGAATTCTGGAAACGATTCGTGACTATCATGGGCAGGAATCTCACAGAATCTTCAACAGCATTTCATTGATTTTGGGCAGGTTTGTCATCGAACTCAATACGTCTATTTATAAAATTGTGGGCAAGGCTACCTATAGCCTTATGCAAGACTTTTACGGAATCTTAGATGAGTTCATAATAGTATTTTGAGCAGATTTTTTTTATAATACTGGACAACATTCCCAAAGATTCAATATAGAATTTTCAAATTGTTGACGCAATTTAAAGTATTAAATCGATATTTTCGGATTTGTTAGAACATACTGTTATTGAATAAGCTATTAATATAACTAGTTCATATTCTGTTTACGCGTCCAGTTTATATAGCCAATCGTTATTGAGCTAAGCGCTAGTCCAATTTATGTAGTCAAATAAACGTTTTGTACAAGTTCACAAGTACCGTCCTATAAATAGTTTGTGTCACAAAAATTCACTAGATTGGAGAGCAACATCACCGATAGAACTCCAGGGAGGCGTAAACATATATTTCATATAAATCACACAAAGTTTTTTCAGCGATTTGACCTGCGGTTCAAAAAGTTTGGGCAGGCCTGCTCTAAAAGATTTTTTATAAAATTCATATACCGTGTTGATTTGAATTGCCCGGACGCTTAGAATTCCGGACACTGGCCTCAATTCACACAAAAAATATTATTTTATTGACTTTTATGAATGCGAAGCAATCATGCTCATGCTCAAGAATACTATTAAAATGCGAAGCGTCTGGCAATTCGAAGCAGCACGGTAGTCTACAAATATAGCGGTATGCGCGCAGCTATTCAACAAGATCAAGCTGAAGGTCGTGGGTTTAAATCTCACCAGTCGAGGATTTTTTCGGGTTGGAAATTTTCTCGATTTCCCATGGCACAGTGTATCTTCGTACCTGCCGCACGATACACACATGCAAAAATGGTCAATAGAGACCTAATGCGCTATCCCAATTTTAGTGCCAAAGTTTAGTCCAAAAATTCATTTTACTAAATTTTTAAAAGCTATACGTTGGTTAACGACCAAAAAATATTTTTTTCTGATTTTTAGATTTTGTCACACTTCTTGGTTTAAACTCAAATTTTAGGAATATTTTGTATTCCGTGTCCATTTCGAAATGTCAGATAGGAACAACCCCAGTGTTAAAAAGCTGAGCCCAGGTGTCATTTTTATCAATAAAGTGACTGTCAAACATGATTAAAAGTGTCAAGGTTCAGATTCGGACTCATTTTTAAATTAAAGTTTAAATATGATATAGCTGTTTTTTGAGTAGGAACATTTGTCAAAGTATTAGCAAGAACACGATTCAAGAATTTATCAAAAAATTTAAGGAAAATTAAGCTTTAATTAATTAACTCGTACGAACATTAAGCTAAGGCTCTGTCACATTTGGGACGTAACGCTAGAAAGAAGAAGAAGAATCTTTCATTCTAGGTTTAAGCACCAAGACTTTTCGGACATTGACATTTTGTTCCTGGCACACCCTAGTGTAAAGGGGCCGCAGAAGAAAAGTCTTTTCTGCCTCTCTGCCGTGCTTCGTTTGGGAAAAAGAACCCCAGGCTAGACTGGGGCAAACCGGCCTGGGCACTTCAAAGCGCGTTCGAAACGTGTGTGCTGGAGCAACCGGCATTACTGAATTGACGGTGGATCCAGTGTTGTTATCCGAAGAGGGGAAAATATGCTGAATCCTCCGCTGCGGCCGTCTTAATGCGTCTACCCCTCTGATGGTGATTCCGTCCAAGCGCAATAAGAAGGTGGCGGCGGCGGCGACCATCCAAAACGGTGCTGGCGACGACGACGACGATGATGATGATGATGATGATCATGGCGACGACGAAGATGACTTGGGTGCGTTGAGCGGAGTGACGATAATTATGTGAGACGTATAGAGCAAAACTACAAGGAAGACAAGAATGGACCTTTTAGCATGGGGGAGCACCACCCGACCCGAGTGATAGACCACGCCGCCATGCATCGCTGGCGCGAACGAGGAGACCCTCCTCAGGAGGAGAGTGGAGATTGGACGTGATTCTCCGTTGGAATTAATAACAACAGAAACAGGTTATGGGGCTTGATGACCGAATCTATAGACGGGCCACAACAGCACATGTGACTGGAGTGAAGGCAGAATGAATCAAGTAGGTTTGACGAATCGTGATGTTGTGGACTGTGTAGGCGTCGGGAGCAAGGTTATTTGAGGCACAGATTTGCTTTGGTTATCAGGTTGATATCAGGAAATTGTGAGAAGTTTTTTTCATATAATTAATATTTTAAATAAACATCTATTACCGCTCATATTATTGTAAGCATTTTGCAGAGATTTTTCCAGCAATTTTATCAGAAACTAATTCAGGTATTTGTTAAAAGTTTCCTTAAAGAGTTCCTAATAGAAATAATGGAATAAACCCTGGCGGAATTTCGGAGAATTTTTAATAGAAACCGTGAATGAATTTACGAAGGAATCCTTATGAAAGTGTGTGAAAGGAATATTGAAAACATCGGCGTAGGAACTCATTGAGAAATTCTCGTAGGGTTTCCTAAAAACCCTGAAATAAATAATATATTTAGATTCAGTTGGAAGCACTGTAGGAATCTTTGAAAGCTCTGATAGAGTAACTATAGGATAAATCAGTGGTTAAATGTTTTTAAAATAGAGATTTGCTACAACTTGATTCGTTTAGTTCCTAAACCGACCACATTGACGCAGGCCTTTTCCCACTTCTTCATCTTCTTCTTACTACGACGCTTCGTCTTGGTTGGGGACGAAACTCTCGGGGCTTGCCTCAGCAGTCATTCTCGGTATCGGAATACACCGGAATAATAACAGCAGAATCAACAAGAAAAAAGCATGGGTGTAACTGACTCATGCTTATGGGTGCTGCTCTGCACGAGAGGGAAACCGGACCGAGCGGTTATTTTTCCTCTGACTTTGCCTTTTTGCCGTCGGTCGTTCGTTTGGGTCTCTCCGGTTCGTCCATCACGATATTATTACGCGCCTTTGGACTGACCGAATAAAAAATAAATATTGAAACTCGTTTGGCCTGCCGCTTCCACTGCCCTTCCGTTTTGCAGCAACAGCACCAGCAAGGTTCGAGTGGAGGGCAGGGTTGCCATGACGTTTTGGAAAATGTCTGACAAATTCAAAATATAAAGTCTGACAAAATCTGTCAGATCAATTGTGCAGCAAAGCTTCTTCTTTTTTATAGTCTTACATCCTCACAGGGACAAAACCTTCTTCTCAGATAAGTGCTCAATGAGCACACCACAGTTATTAACAGAGAACTTTCTTTGCCAATGTTGCCATTTTCGCATTCGTATATCGTGTGGCAGAATCTATGCCCAGGAAAGTCAAGGAAATTCCCATTACGAAAAGATCCTGGACCGACCGGGAATCGAACCCAGACACTTTCAGCATGACTTTGCTTTGTAATCGCGGACTCTTACCGCTTGGCTAAAGAAGGCCCCTGCAGCAATGCTTCTTCTTCTATCTGGCGTTACGTCCCCACTGGGACAAAGCCTGCTCCTCAGATTAGTATTCTTATGAGCATTTAACTGAGTTATTAACTGAGAGCTTTCTTTTCCAATTGACCATTTTTGCATGTGTATATCGTGTGGCAGATACTCTATGCCCTGGGAATCGAGAAAATTTCCTCTGCGAAAAGATCCTCGACCAGCGGGATTCGAACCCACGCAGCATGCAGCAATGCTAAAAGATTTCAATTTTGACGATAAGAATTATACTTCTTACAACACAGAATGGAAACAAAAATTGATCCTTAGAATCCTTGGCGTAAATACAGTGGACTATAGGGGTCTAAGCCCCCTTTCCTAGAAAAGTCCAAGAACCCCCTAAAAATTATGCATCTCATGCTAAGTTCGTATCTTGTTCAAGGAATTTTTTGATCGAATTGGTCAAGTCCCTTTTAGGTTTGAGCTCGATTTATTGTAATGATTAGAGTTTGTGTCTTTTGACAGGTACACGTATTTCAACTTCAACAGCAAGGCCATATTCAGTGTCGTGTACTAAACTCGAGGATGATGTCGAAATACGCTTATCTGTCAAAGGATATAAACTCTAGTGGAATTAAATGGTATTGGTACTAGAACTCGGTTTTCATTTACTTAGTTCATTCAGGCATAATGGCAACCCTGGTGGAGGGCTTTCCTCTTGCTTGGGATCCCATGCTGAAGTCCATCAGCAACCGAGCGAGCGAAAACCCGATGGCGCGGCATGGTGGCAAAATATGCGAGTTTGTGTCATGATCTAAAACACTTTACCCTAAGCAATGTGCTCTCGAATGGGCGGACGTATGATTCACGGATGTAAAATAGTTGGTGTCGTTTTTTTTTTCTCTTTGCTGCCTTGTTCAACTAATTCAGGAAGGGGAATTTCTCTGGATCATTCACATCATCGCACCGCAGTAAACGTATAGGGGTATAGGGTAAACAATTTGCGCCGACGAAGTTGGATGGAATCTATCTGCGCACTGCTGGCTATAACTGATGATGATTAGTGGCAATTGGTTGGGAAGTGGCAAATTCGGCCTGCTTTCCGCCCTGCCGGCAGTGTTGTGAATAACTCAATTTCTCACAACTCACGCTTGAGATTTTTCATGCGTGAGTTGTCAATCATGCAACTCAGCAGTCAAAAAATCATGGATGAGTTGGCTCACCTTTTTAACTCATTGTCTCGTATTTCCACAGTTTACTCACACACGGCAATATTTTCTTGTTAGTCTGGTAAAATTATGTTAATCCTTTCTAACGTAAACAACAACATTCGGGTTTCACGAGTTTTTGCCGGGTTTTGCGACTGAATCATTTTTTACGGTTTGAGTTGATTGAGTTGATTTTGCATCAAAATCTCAAGCGTGAGATTTGCGGATCAGATCTCTAATGAGTTTGCTCTCACGGGAGAGCGTATTGATTGAGATTTTGAGTGTGAGTCTATCAACACTGCCTGCCGGCCTTCCTCCGCTACTTGATGTGTTTTTACGGCTTCATGGAGATAAAGAGTATATTTTTAGAATGAATCTAATCGCCACTAAGGAGACAAGGCACGTACTATTGTTGACAACAGTGGCTGATAATGATATGTCTAATTAATATGACCACAAAGGAATTGTTTGAATATGAACGAAATTTGAATGTTATACTGATTAAGATGATTTGAGATGGGCGATAAATCAAGACCTGGAACTTACTCGTTTGTAACAGAACGATTTAATGTATATTAGGGATTATGAACTGCTGAATATACTGAGGAGCATTCTACTCAAATTCTTTGATGCAAATGTAATGATCTCTTCATCGAAAACTCGCTGTGGAAGATTCCAAAATGTACTCGAGTACAGAACACATAAGTAGTCAGCTAGTCTAGTCTAGCTTCTGAATATTTAATCTTTTCTCAAAAAAGGTGGTAGGTGAATCCTAGATCCTCACCTTACCCAACTAACCCAATATCCTTTCCATGACAACTGTGGAGATGCAGAGGTTTACTCGGTAACAATGGTTGTCTAACTAATATTCCTTCTCTCCCCCGATGACCGTAAGGACGTGGCCGGCGTTGTTATTGACTCTTAAATTTTGAGCTCTTGATTTGTGCACATTGAGAAAGTAAGCTTATTTTAAGCCCCATTATCGAATCTCTGTGCCACTTCGATCGTTCTGGTAATCACGGAGAAGTAACTACGAATTTTACAATCATTTATGCTTATGCTTGCACACCTGACTTCTTTTACATATGAGTTGAATGAACAATGAATGGAATTCTCGTTTAAAAAACAAACAAATTCGCTTTTACTCCTAGACCTACCCAACTGCCTTTAATCTGCATTTACTCAAAAAAATCTGCCTCATACCCATTGTAGGTAAAGTTTCAATTTGAATATTTAAAGTTCATTCACAACCATGCCCAAATCCCACTCGATTAGGGCCTCTATCAGCATGTGACCAGCCCGAATAGTGAGAGCGGAAAACAATTCGATACAGCACATTCGCCTCGCTGCTGCCTGCTGGTGACGTGCTCAGGGGACTCTGAAACTGAAGGCCACCATCGTGCTCCACCCCAGTCACCCCCTCCCCATCCACCCACTATCTCTTCCAACCAGTCATCCACCCAGTGAAGTGTTGTGTATAATGTTGTTACTGCGGTGTTGCTTTACTGCTGCTTACGTTGCGGTCGTCGTCATCGTCTAGAGTCGCCGCGTTCCGCCGTTGAAATTGATCTCTCTCTCCAGAGCCAACAGAGCCTGAGCAACAACCGCGAGTAAGCAAGTTGTATTTAATAAGCTAGTGTGCGATGTGTCTTCGTCGCCGTCGTAGTCGTCGTCGTTTATCGGGCGCGAGAAAATGCGGCGACCGACCGACACAGACGGAGCAGGGCCAGCCAATGCATAATAAACTCTACAGAAATCACTGGAACCTGTTGAGCTGGTGTGTGATCGGGCGACGCGAATAGGAGTGATTTGGGTCAATTATGGTCAAAATTATTTTCTGCCCTTAGTTGTTTTGTCATGTCCAATATTGACAAAATAACGGTTATAGCTTAATTAGGCTTAATTTTAAACCGTAGTGGAACACCTATCCAGATATAAATGAGTAAATGTATTGAAAAAATACTGATATAAACAATCGATCAGTAATGTTTGATCCGTTGAATCTGTTGCATGTTCCTTTGTCGGCGAGCGACGGAATTCGGATCAATTGTGTCCGGTTCGCGTTGGACGGATGAAAAAACGAATTGAACGGGTGAAAAAAAAACGAAACGCATCAGTAGTGTTTTCCGTTGAATCTTTTTTTTTTTAATTTCTTTATTAGTATAATTCCAAACATTACATTCATTTCTTATATCTAGGTGTTCTGTGTTATTAGACAACACTATCATCCTAATTTGGTAACACAAATCTAAGATTTTATTAACATTTTGTTAACAACATATAACATTTCGTAGTAGTTCAGATTTTTTACAGGTGAGTTGATTTCACCTGCTTATAAGAGAAAAAAAACGCTTTAAATATTTCCGTTGAATCTGTTGAATGCTCGTGTGGAGCGAGCAACGAAATCAGGATCGTGTCCGGCTCGCGTAGTAACCGCAATATCGCTATCGGTCATCCGTGTATGTGCTCACGTATTCTTTCCAAATTATATTTACAATTTACCAAAACGAATATTTTCCCATGTTCAAACTCCCAATGTTTTCTTGTAGAAGTGCAGAGGACTTCTCGGCTTTCATAAAGCAAGTAACACGTCAACATTTCCCTCCCATCCCCAAATTGACCTGCACGCAGCCGGTGCTTCAGTTGCTACAAAAAAAAAAAAACAATTCAAATAGCCGACTCTATCAACAGTGTAGATCTTTACAGCAAAGTAAATTTGCTCATCATTATATATGAAGGAATCCAAATTAAAATAAGAGTCGTATCCCCTAGATTGAATATTTCGAATAAGCGACATTTGCTGAAATAGTATGACAGTTTTGAACCAAGATACTGTTTTACTCATACAAATCAGTTTTCAGAAACATACAGGATCGATTTACGTAAAAGTTCTGAAATTGACAGCCAAGGAGGTTCTTCTAAAGATGATCCACATGCTATGCGGAGCCGATTCATGTTTTTTGCACCAGAATTTACTAGAAACGAATCACTAAAAATAAAGTGGGGTAAATGAGCGACTTATATAGCTTTAGTCTTGTTGTAACCGGTGTTTGTTTGGGACAGCACCGTAACGATCTAAGTAAGTTTTTCCACACTGTTGCAAGACCAAACCGTCCCACTGTAGATCGTTCTGGAAAACATGGTCTAGGTTGTTCACAGTTTGCCTATTTTATCGGTAGTCCATCCTCCATCATTTCTGGTAAAGGTTCAGCTGATTCCACGCGTATTTTTCGGTTTCAGATCAACAAAGCTACGCTTTTCGATTGGTTTACCCTTAAATCGTTCCGGTTACACCATTCCATTATCCTCTCCAAATCAGCGTTCATCATCGCAATCAGATCACGAGCACAAGGTCCTATACCAGCAAACCAGAGATCATATAAGGATGTTCATTTCAAATTGTATAAATGTACACTTTTCGTTGGAATTGGATATGATGAAAGACTTAATTGATTGAAATCGTTAACCCCTCTACCGGCAGCTTCATTTTTTACCGCAGGAAAAAAAAATTCAAATCGCGATAACTTTTTTGTTTCTCGGTATTTTTGCACCATTTTTTCACAAGTTCTCAAAAAACTCTTCTAGTTTGAGGATCCGTGTCGATATTGATCATTGGTCATCTGGATCCAGAGATATTCCGAATTTCCTTGGGGACCGACGCTTAATCATAACCCACGTATATATGTTAGGCTACAGATTTTTTAACGGATTCAGATGTTCACTCTTTGGAACAATACATTGATGAGAGTATGTTGTGAAAATATGAAGCAATTTGGAGCAGCCGTCTTTGAGTAATGAGCATTTATGTTGCTGGTACCAAACTGACCAAATAAAGATCTTGAAAACTTCAAAAAACCTCATATCGTAATTTTCAGGTATCTTTAAGAGTACTTAACCAATTTGTATGATTTTTTCAGAGTAGCTCCTTATTACATAGAATTGTATAGCCCACATTTTACTTTTTCGATAAGTTGACGTAAAACAAAATGGCCGCTTAAGACATTTTGTATGGAAAATGTCGGTCCCCCAAGGAAAACCAGATCACCAATCATCAATATCGACACGGATCCTCAAACTAGAAGAGTTTTTTGAGAACTTGTTAAAAAATGGTGCAAAAATACCGAGAAACAAAAAAGTTATCGCGATTTGAATTTTTTTCTTGCGGTAAAAAAAGAAGCTGCCGGTAGAGGGGTTAATGAAGTCATAAATTTCATCTGACTTGAATTTGCATCTTATAGAATTCCAATCTTATCTGACCATATATGTAACTTCATACTGCCATTCCATTACGATTTCCTTTTTACTTGGTTTGACTCTATTATAATCATCAATGTGAGAGTACCTATGAGTTCATCTGATGTAGAAATAAAATCATACAAAAAGGTGGAATTCATAAACATAGGTACTGACTTACCGGATAAAAGAACATCGCCGTTCAACAGAAAAACAATGAAATCACTTTGCATCAGTATTTTCGTACGATGTCTATAACAAATTGCTGCACTTCGTTACATCTGCAAATGTCAACATGAAATCTTCAGTGTTGCACTGATTTGGTCATTTAAAAAATATCAATTAAGATCGGTTACATTCACAAACAATGCTCTACAGTGTTTCATTTACATTTGCTTAAAGACCAAGGTCTACAACCACGACTGCGCGGATGTAATAATAGTAGCGTATCAGGCGAGTGATTTAAGGGTTAGAGGTTCGATGCTCATCTTGTGCTATTTTATTTGGTTTTATTTTATTTGTTTATAAAAATTAAGTCATATAAGCTGCAATACACAATCATACATGAGATTATAGTGAACGCCAAATCAAATTGTCTGAAGTTGTATTGACCATGATCAATTCTCTGAAATGTACTTATATGGCCTCCAGATTTGTGCGAATAGAGGTTATGTGTGCATTTTGTACAATCTTTTTTTTTATCGAATAAGTGTTCACTTTATTCGCTTGCAGTCTCAGTTATGTGAACATATTTGTTGGCTGGCACAGCTGCACTTCATCTGCATATAAATGCATGGAAAAGTGTTTCAGTACAGTGGGAAGGTCATTGATGTAACAAATGAGTAACAATGGTCCTTGTGTGGTACTGAATGAACATTGTCATAGATCTTGTCTTCCAACCCTGTTATGATGGTTGATAATCAAAAGCCTGTTGAAAGAACTCCGGGAATGTAACATCGGATCGGACATCAAACGATCTAGTAGGCATGGCACAACTTCGACACCTCACTCCTATAGTAATGTCAGAATGGAATGCAAGGTTCTTCGTGGTGCTCCCGCTTGCCAACAACGATTCTGAGCTTCACATTTGGCGATCCTGCCAGAATTTTAAATAAATTTTCGTTTTTCCTGGAGAGCCTGGATTCGATAGCAAGCGGGAGTGTCCACTAGGAAATGTGTTTGTGTCGAGTGCTTGTTAAACCGCGTGTGAAAATATGTATTCAGAGTGATTGTGGAGTGAAGTTTGAATCTGATAAAAAGGCATCTGTAAGTAAACAGCAATGTGGTATTTTCTATGAATAATAGAAAACTGATTGAAGAGGAAATATGACATTAATATGCATTAGCCGCTTCACTACTCGCTGAAGCAGCAATGTTTCTGTCTGTTCTTGTTGTTGCTCTTATTGAACACCAGCATCACCTCAACTATTTGAGTTGCGCGATGCAGGCTTTGAAGTGAATATTTTGTTTTGCATTTGAATTCAAACAGATTGCTTCGATGGAAATATTTGAATGTAATAGAAAGTGTTTCATCTATTTTATCCGATTCAAAGATTATGATCATTTCGAGCTGATTCATCTAAGTTATGAAGTGCGCATTCTGCTTTTATCAGGGACCTATTTTCTGCATACGTTGAACGGAAAAAGAATAACGTTAGGTACTGAACTATTTTTTGCAGAAATCAATTGAACATATCCATACAAAACGTGTATAAAAAAATATCTTATAAATAAGTATGATTTGTAAAATAATGTGATTTTGCAAAAGAGAAGTGAAGTGTTAAAGTTATTAGTGGTTTTCATGAATATTAATCAATTTGTATAACTTATCAGTTAGTAATTTCAATCGAAAAAAAACTCCCGTAACATTTATCAACTGTGCAAATTTCTATATAAATAATAATAAAACTTTGCTTTGGTTGTATGTGATCATTTCATCGTTTCTTCTGTGATGATACACACATTTCTATATCTTATCTCTCCTGCTTTCAAATATAAACAAAATAATTTCAATATAATAAAATAGAGTGAAAAAATGAATGTTCCTAACCATGGGCGATTTTGAATTGGTGTTCCAAAAGAAGATTTTTCGTTACAATTAATCGATTTTTTGATGTTGAAACAACATGAAATTCTAATACAAGGAATTTGA
The DNA here is from genome assembly GCF_002204515.2 of Aedes aegypti. Taxonomy (NCBI): domain Eukaryota; kingdom Metazoa; phylum Arthropoda; class Insecta; order Diptera; family Culicidae; genus Aedes; species Aedes aegypti. The sequence goes on along the minus strand of NC_035108.1, from coordinate 25,883,922 downwards.
TCTTATTTTGAGTCGTTGTTCTTGTATATTTGCTTACGAGTGAAGAAATCGAATAATGCACATGATTGTTTTCTTTCCTATTTGCTTCAGTACATTGTGTATCCCGCAATGTTTAACGAACAAGTTAAGTGTGAAGCATACTGAATCGGTGAAATTTGTGAATTTTGTGTCGATAACCGGTGAGATCCAAACTATTCAAATCTACTTAATTCATTATTATTTCTAAATAAATGCCATGTTAAAAAAAAAAAATAACATGTTTGAAAAAAATATCCTTAACGCGACTGGTGGTTGCTATGGAAAAAATGCCCTTAACACAATTGGTGTATGCAATGCAAAAAAAATGTCCTTAACACGCGACAGATGGTTGCAATGAATATGTTATTAACTCGACTGGTGGTCGCATACTTGTTCCTAGCAATCAATGTTATTGATATTGCTAGCGCGACTGGTGGTCGCATATTTGTTCTAAGCAATGGTGGTGTATACTTACTACCGCGACTGGTGGTCGCATACTTGTTCATAGTAACTGCTATTGATGTTGTTAACTCGACTGGTGGTCGTATACTTGTTTCTAGCAAGTATTATTGATGTGAAAACTCATCACTTCAAACTTTTTTTTCCCCGAGAAGAGGGAGGATGTGTGGTACTGAATGAACATTGTCATAGATCTTGTCTTCCAACCCTGTTATGATGGTTGACAATCAAAAGCCTGTTGAAAGAACTCCGAGAATGTAACATCGGATCGGACATCAAACGATCTAGTAGGCATGGCACAACTTCGACACCTCACTCCTATAGTAATGTCAGAATGGAATGCAAGGTTCTTCGTGGTGCTCCCGCTTGCCAACAACGATTCTAAGCTTCACAGTCCTAATACCGAACCCTGTGGGGCTCCTGACATTACAGTTTTACTTCCAAAGTAACGGCCTTTACAGCAAACTGTCTGGCTTATATTCGTGAGATACGATTCAATTAGTCCATCAGCAGGAGATGATAAATTGAATAGTCTCACCAGGTCTCACAAACTTGGATTTTTATGTGACAAAGCATCAAATGCTTTCGAAAAATCCAAAACAAGCAATATACTTGTCCCACGTTTGTCCATCAAAGCGCTAAGGTCATCATGAACGCGCAAAACAGCTGTTTTTACTTTTTGCATTTTTCTGAATCTTGACAGTCCGATAAATAAACATTGCTCACAATATACGATGTCACTTGTGCTTTCAATAGTTTTTCAAACCAAAATAAAATTATTAAAAATTAAAAATACACCATGAATAAAAATCATGGAATCGGCAACTATGTTCCACTAATTATTCGTAACGCCTGCGAATTTGGAAGGATTCGTGACTTTTGTTCTCCTATTTGGAAACGCTGTCCATGAAAACAGGAACACTGTTCCTGAAGGTGTTTCGGAAGCTGTGATTTTTTATCAAGGATATGTGCATTTTTTACAAAACATTTCAGAACAGTTTGTTACAAATCTGGATAAAGTAGAACGTGCAGATGTTGATGCATCAATCACAATGACATAAATAAAACCGTAAACTGCGCCATCCAGCGACTGAAATTCAATGCTGTAGAAATCTACGTATCTTCCAGGGAGTAGGGTCAATTCCAGTAGCAAATCCGGCTGCCATCAGCAATAAAGACACCATTCTTTACCACTGTTTCCGCTTAGCAACACAATAAATTAGATATATGGCATTCCACTCATAAAACAGTCTCTTGTTCTGAAGAAAGTAGCTGAAAAACGCACTTTTACGCATTCACATTCGGAGCTCCATTGTTGACTTAAATATTTTCGTTTCTGCGCATGCGTTATTCATTTTGACAGCACGCATGAACTTAATTATCGTTATCAGGAACCAAATCGCGAATTCGATCTTTAGGATTCTAGATATCGTGATTTCAGAGTCATGATTTTTTAAGTGTTACTAAACAAGCATACCAGTGAAATAGCCACTGTTCTTAGATCAGTGATTGCGTTTACAGAAACGGGATGCGATGAATCACGCTTTAGGGAACGGAATCACGAAATACAATAAGCAGTGCGTTCCGTTTACCATGACTTTTTGTTCACGGATAGGGAAACAGATATTTTTAGGTGCATATATGAGTATTTTTCAACTTAATTTTGAGTTATTTTTATCTCCCTGTTTCATTCGCTCTTTCTAATTTTGTCCGACAGCGAAAAGCAAAACAACCCAAGAACCGAATCTTAGTGTTAACTCAAAATTGAGTTAATGGCATAGTACTGAAAGTTAAGTGAATTGATCTGCCGGTTGAGTGAAAAGAACCGGACCAGAATTTTTTCGCATGGCTTCAAACGAAAACAACTTCAACTCCATCAACTCAAAATTAGGTTAACGTACTAATTCCCCGACTTGAGTGAATTGAACTCACTTTTGAGTAGTTTGGTTTCTCTGTGTACTGTATTAGGATCGACCAAAAAGTCTATTATTGTCGAAAATTGTGCTTAGGGGCTGTCCATTAATTATGTAAGACATTTTTTGGGATTTTTCGACCATGTTTGGTGACATCTCCTTAATATAAGTAACCACTACATGTGGATTACTACTGGCTATCACAGCTAAAAATATGTTGTAAATTTAAGTTATTTTTCATGCACATATTTGGAGCATCAAAATAAACTGAAATGTCAATGATAAATTGCTTATTTTTCAATCAAATGCACTTTGAATTAACACGATCATGTAACATTCAAGCATCTTTGGTTGAAAACTAAATGAAATGCGGTAAAAATAGATGAATTTTATTCATTTTTACTTTATGCCCTGTTTACACTACATTGGAATTCAAATATTTTTATCTGTGATGTTAAAACCGTAGCGGTTTTAAAAATCTCAGTTTTATCAAATTTAAAATTATGGTTATGAATTTGTACTTGTTACTCCTCTGTGCGTCGATGTTGGGGTGTATTATAAGAGCTGTTGTAAGGCGAACCCCTAGGACTGATGGCGTCGTCGTAGCCGTCGATGTATGGCGACGACGACAACGAAAAAGTCTGATTGGAGACTGGAAAAGTAAACATAAGAGCTATCGGCGGCGCGCTCGCGGAGTCATGCTTGAGCCTCCGGAATCGAAGACAGGTTGGAGCGAGGCAACGTGCTCCCCACTTCTCCCCCCAGTATCCACCCCGCTTGTAAGCAAGAGCGATTGATTTCGACTTTCGGGCCGATTGGATCGGACCGGAGTCGATTATTATGCGAGCGCACTTATTTCGTGCATGTTTTGGCCGAAACCGGAAAGCTAGGCTTGCGAAAAATGAAGCAAGCATAAAAAAAAATGCCAAATTACCGCGACGACGAATGGACGCGATCCGACGATGGAGGAGGTTTGGTGGAGCCAACCGATCGACAGCTGGGGAAGCCGGTCGGTTCGTGGCACTGCTCGATCGGTGTGTGGGGTCAATGCGAAAAAAGAACCGTTCAACCTGGGCAGCCGAGCAGACGGTAGACGATTATTGCGCTGTGGCTTGGTGGCTCCCCATGCAGTGTTGGACAATATGTTTGCAACTTTTTCGATTTTGCATGCAAAATGATCAACTCTGTTGCTTATGAATCGATTTGAAACAGACGTAACTTGAATTTCAACATGTATTTTTGAGAGATTTTTTTCCATCACAAGTTCGAAGGTAATAACGATTCGACTTAAGTGAAATATTTCATGAAAAAATAATAACGATTTATCTAAAAATACGACAGCCCTTCACAAAAACTGTCCTCAGCCAACTTGCTCATCTCGTCTGAAATTACAACTTTGATGAAGATTACTTGAAACTATACCTTAAATGTTTGAGGTATGAGATTGTTTTCGAAAAATGCAACAGACAAATGGGCAAGTCTGATGTATTTTAAACTCTCGGGATAATTATTTTATTTATTTGGTTCGACATCACTTAACTTAGTAAAACCTCGTCAATAATATTTCGCCAATTCACTTCGACCCACGCTTTCCAGGTCGTGGTGCACCTGATCAATCCACCTAGTTCGCTGCGCCCCACACCTTCTTGTTCCGGCCGGCTTCGAAGCGAACACCATCTTTACAGGGCTGTTGTATGGCATTCTCGCAACATGCCCTGCCCAGCGTATCGTTACAGTTTTGGCCACCTACTTGATACTGGGTTCGCGGTAAAGTTCCTTGTACGATCGTCCTTAGCAGCCGGTGTTCGAAAACCCCAAGAGCTTGCAAATCCTCCTCGAGCATAGTCCACGTTTCATGCCCGTAGAGGACTTCCGGTCTTATGAGCGTTTCGCTGTCCTGATTCGCTGTCGTGACCATCTGTGCCTGTATTCTCTGCGCCATTCAGGTGTTTATCGTAGTTCTGCTTCCACCTTTCGATCACCTTGCGTCCGTCCGTCAAGTTGCTCTCATCCTTATCCCTGCACATTTCAGCTCGCGGCATGAAGCCTTCACGGGATGTGTTAAGCTTCTGATACAACTTCCGCATTTCTGGAGAACGGTACAGCATTTTTACTCTTGGCATTCTACCTCTTCCAGGCGGTGCAATATGTAACCCGGAATTAGCGGGTCTGCTGTTTCCGCTTCTGTCTATATTGTCCCATCTAAAAATCGAAAAAGTTGCAAATGTATTGGCCAACTCTGTACATCCAACTCGGTCGTACGCATCAGGTAGTTATCGCGATCGCGGGCTCACACAATGAGTTTGGCGAATGGATTGAAATAACAATAACAACAACAACGACAGCAACGGCAACAGCAGCAGAAAAAGATGTATGGACCGGATTGATCACCTTACCGCCTGGCTGGCGAACACCTTTCGAAACCAGTTTGGGTCTTTTGTGTGCGGTTTGTGTGTTCGCTTCAAACTGCATTGATAGTTTTTTTTTCGCCAGAGATATGCTGGCGGCAGCGTGGCGACAGATTCGGAGGCATTTTCCATTGGCGGATATCTGAAGTCTCCCCCATTGATGCGAAAGGGTTTCGCTCGGAGGAGTTACTGGATAGTTTTATGTAAGTTAGCCATCGAGCAGCGTTGCCGAATCAGTTACGCAGGAAAACAGTTTGCATAGTTTTGACACAGCATAATTCTTTTCACAAAATACATGCAAATCAATTAACGTTCAGGTCATCAGGTTTTACAACCTATGGATTATTCAAACGATCTTTGCTAGTCCATTAAACAACATTATTGACAATATAATGAGCGACGATTTCGCAAGGTTAAGATTATTTTGAAATTTTCAGAAGTATTTTGAGTCGCTAAATAAATTAGTTAATAACTGTAGAGTTGCTCTTAAGAAAACTAAACTGAAAACCCTTTTGAGTACAAAACGTCTTTATCAGTATAGCAAAACGTTATACAACAAGCATAATACTAAAGACTCACAACATAACAACCATGTAAGAGCCATAATCTTTCAAGGGGCATCAATAGGGTAATAAGTTAAGCATAACCTAGTGGAAAATAGCACAACCACAATGGTCCGAATCAACATTTTAACAGGAAAGAAAGTATTTTCTCTGTTCTCGTCATGTCTTCAGAGAAGTTGTTTGTAATTGAGTTTTGCATCTTCTAAGAAAAAATTTAAATTGGGTGACCCTTATTTAGGATTTAAATTAGACTCATTTTTTTTGTTCGAGGAAATTTGTTGCTGCACTCCTCTGCAAACTTTTTAAAAATGTTATTTTGATCAACTTTTTTGAATACACTAAGCTAAGTATAGCGAAGTATATTGATTCTGAAAGTTTTAACTTAGGTGGACCCGAAAAATCAGTTTTTTGGTCTAACTTTTTTATTTTCAGTTTTACGTGAATGTGGTCTTCAGAAGAATTGTGGAGGAAGTAATGATATACATATTTGCTGAACATTGCAAGTTTGTAATCCTTGTGATTAAAAAATTTAAAGTGACAAACTATGAACTCTTGAGATGCCTGTAACTCATGGAGTTGGTTTGATAAAATTTAGCGACATTCGAAAGGCTATACATAAGGCAACTTTTGCTGTCAAAACAGTGAGAACGTCATTTTTGTAAATTGAAAAAAAAAATCAGTTCAAAAAAAGACTTAAAAAACTCGAAACTCATCTGTAACACACAAATTATGCTTTGTGGACTTCGTGGCCGTGCGGTTAGTGTTACCAAGCATTTAGCCGCATCGAGTCAAGGAGTGTGCCACTGGGCGTTGCATGCTAGTCTGGTGTTGTCTAGTGTGGTGCTTCCTTCAAAGGACATAACCGTCCACTGCACTATGTTTTATTTTGTCGATTTCATGCGCTTTTTGAATAGCGCTCAAACCGCTGATTTTAGCGATATGGTTTGTTCGGAGGAGTTTCTTTGTATATTAAAGCTCATCTTTTGATGCAAAAAGTTTTGTGAGATAGAAACACTATTTTTTGTATACCATTTAGATAGACGTATGATGTATTTGGCAAAGTTGTAGTATTGGTCATTTGAAACAACTTTGTCAAAGATACGATTTTTCTATCTCTTATGCTTTTTTGAGATATATGCCGTTGTATGTGAGTGGCCCCTGAAAACCATATTTTTTATCATAACATTTTTCCAAGATGTTTAACATTTTTTGTGTTTTCTTCAAAGTTGTTTGTCGTGTAAAAACACGTGTTTTGCTAGACGAGTTCTTTTTGATCCTTTGACCTTGACGCTTGCTGCTGGGCAGTGCGTCAAGAAAGCCAAGTTTTTTTTCCTTTTCAGGTCGCGCGCCTATTTTTTTCTGAGTGCTTTTATATAGCCGAGCAAACGAGTGAGGCTGAGAGTGGATTGCGGCTGCCCTTTTTATTTTTATTTTTGTAATTAAAAAAAAAACTTTGAATGGTTCGACACTACAAGTGTAGACTTGCGGAAGGTTCACTTTATTCAACAAACTTTGGATGGTTCGCCACTGTATGTGTCGGCATAAGAATAAGAGTGTTCTATGATGTTCCAACCAATCGAGTTTTTTGTTTCTTTTCAAATAAGTAAAATATAATAACACATGCTTTCGTCCTGACAGCTGTAGGAATGTTAAATTTAGGTATTTGTTCAACAAACTTTGAATGGTTCGTCACATCAAGTGTCGGCATAATTTTCCACTACATAGAAATTGTTCATATCAAATGAAAATATTATATTTACAAATAAGCATGTATATATCTCACAAATCATTATTTATCATGGTCTAATCGCTTATCAAAGTGAATCGTGTGACCCAACGATCCTTCCCATTAACAAACATCCCTCCCAGTAACCTTTGTGGATATTTATCATGGTCTAATCGCTTATCAAAGTGAATCGTGTGACCCAACGATCCTTCCCATTAACAAACATCCCTCCCAGTAACCTTTGTGGATATGCAGAGGCAAACACGGTCTCCAAATAGCAAAGGTAACACACTAACATTCCTTCCCCCAATCCCACCTGACTGCAAGGACGTGGCCGGCGCCGTTATTGACCATGTATAAATAGAGGCACTGAATTATGCACATTAAAGAAGATTATGGCCAATCCCAGCCGAACTTCTAGTTGATTCTTTGTGCATTTTCACTGACTTCGGTCAATCACGGAATAGCAACCATTGATATGTGTAGTCAGTCTAAGCTAAGCTAAGCTAAGCTAAAAACACGTGTTTTGCTAAACATATCATCATGCTATCTTTTGAAGTAACAACGTTATTTATGAATTACTCTTTTCTCAAGGCCCCTATAACTGGCGCAAAATGGCGCCGACAACTCTTACAAACCATAAAAGTGCCATATCTCTCCTTTTGGCAGTTGATGAAACCTATTGTCTATAAGCGTCTTTGTATGGGTTTTTGCTATCAAACAAATAAGCCTCATAAAAACGAATTCGACTGGTAATTCCTTTACTTTAAGAGATCGAGAGGTGCAATGTTTGGCAAAAACACGCGTTTGAATATATCTAACAACTTTGTAGAAGACATGAAATGTGTAAAAAATCTTGTAAAATAGTTAAGGAAATTTTAACAGAATGTACACAAAATTGAACGAAAAAAAATCGTCTTAAATAATTTTTGCTCATAACTTTTCACTAAGATTTTAACCAAACTATTTATCATCTGATCAATTTACATACAAACTTGATCAACGTCGCACTTATTCTTATGGAGAATGGAAGACCCGTTAAAATTTTTCATGGCATTCTCATACCTAGTAAAGCGTGATATGGCTTAATGCTCCAAAAGTTCTGACTCGTGAGAAAGATGATTGAGAAAATCTATGGTGAAAATCTTGGGAAATTATCTGTAATAATTGCAACAAAAAACTTCTTTAACCGTTAGAAAACAAACGGAGTAATCCTCCATGGAATTTCTGAAAGTATCAATCGATGCTTTCTTAAAAATATCTACGGCCAACCCTGTATACTTTCTGGGACAAACGACAGTGAGCATACTTGAAGGTAATTTTTTAGAAGTTTTTGGAACATTCATTGCAAATTATCAGCGGATTATTTAATAATCTTTGGAGGGAGTAATGGATCAATCTAATACCAGTTACATCGTGTATTATAACAGCACGAGTGTGATTGTGCTAGCGATTTCTCAACGTGCGATCACTCTTGATATTATCTATCAAAGCATTGATGAATCTCCTGACGATTTTCAGTGCAACTCCTATAGAACTCACACAGCATGCTCTCAAGAAGTTCTTGACTGGTAGTAGTTCTTAGTAAAATCCTGAAAAATGATTGTATCTAATTCTTACTAATATTGTGTGGCATTGTTTATGAAAATATTTAGAGCAGATTATGACGATTTTCTGAAAGTTTTTTTTTGCAGAGTAGTTGAAGAAAGGGGCCCAGATAGCCGTAGCGGTAAACGCGCAGTTATACAGCAAGACTAAGCTGAGGGTCGTGGGATCGAATCCCACCGATCGAGGATCTTTTCGGGTTGGAAATATTCTCGACTTCCCAGGGCATAAAGTATCATCGCACCTGCCACACGATATACGCATGCAAAAATGGGCATTGGCAGAGTAAGCTCTCAGTTAATAACTGTGGAAGTGCTCATAAGAACACTAAGCTGAGCAGCGGGCTTTGTCCCAGTGGGGACGTAACGCCAGAAAGAAGAAAGAAGAAGTTGAAGAAATTTCAGCGAAATATTTTATGGAGTTTCGATGAAACATTTTCAAACATCATCAGAATCTCCTGAAAACTTTTGCGATTAGCTGGGTCTCTTCAGGGCACAGGAAAAAACTACGCAAAATCACAAAATTTATGCTGTTTTTTTATTTGTTATCAAGAAACAGATGAGGAAATCAGAACAACCTCACTGGTTGTAACGAGGAATTCTAAAAAAAAGTCTTACATCTTAGAGAAATTTCTAATCTGTTGCTGTGGAGAATCAAACTCTTATCTTATGGCTCCTATTAGGTTTCTTTTTGTTTTCTATATTCCTATTTGGTCTCTTTTGGTTTCTTTTAGGTCTCTTTTTGGTCTCTTTTTTAGGCAAGAGGTCTCAAATTTCCTATGTTTAAGGAATTCAGTCGCTACCAGCCCTGTTAAGACGAAAAACTTTCTCAGTATTGTGGTAGCAACGACTGGCATGAAAATGAGGGGGTTAGAAGCAAAGGGGTTTTAGTGACAAACACCTTGTTTTGAGAAAATCTACTTTGAAGAATTTTCAGCAACTTATCATTCAGAACAAATTGTATGAGAGCAAAAAATTAAGCCAATTTTTTTACGAAATGTGTTATTTTTTTCTGTTGAGTGGAAAAAATCATTTCCTCAACTCAACTTGAAACCGATCAAAATGTCACTTATAGTAACTTTCAACTTACAGCCTAGGATTCTGCAGGATTACAATTTTACTTTTACATATTAGATCAAAATTGTCTTCGAAAAAGTTGTTAAAAATAAAATTTTCTACAAATTTGCAGAAAGGTACAGCCACAAATTTCATCAATCAAAAAAGTTTGAGTCTAAGTTTGAACTTATATAGGGGGAGATCCCCCAGTGCCGGACAGCACCCAATACCGGACAAAGTCGAAACATTGAGAAATCATGGTCCAATCAAGATGGTGTATTAGTAGAAAAGAAAGCTATTATGTAGACTAATGTTTGCTTAGAATAACACATCCTTGAAATATGCATGCCTTTTTAAAAAAGTAGAAAAGTTTGAAAATCTTTAAAAAATTGACGTATTTTCTTAATTTTGAGCATATTTAGTAATTATTTTGAATGACAAAAAAATACTTTGGATTCGCAGAATTCAAGGCATTTCCAGATCGTGTCCGGTATTGGGTGCCACCTTTCAAGATCGATCAATTTGGTACTAAAATACATCATCAAAATGCATGGTCAAAATTCATATTTATATTTTCAAATTTATTTTTGTACGCTATAAAAATGATAATATTTATCATAAATGCGTAACACGAGCCCATAAAATCAATAGTTTTCGAATTATGAATTTAGTGGCTTAAGTGTCCGGTACTGGGGGATCTCCCCCTAAAGGCCACCCTATTCAATATTTTTCTTAGAAGATACAAAACTCAATATGAATAGAATTATACGTTTAAAATCGACGAGAATAGAGAAAACACTTTTTTCTTGCTAAATTGTGCACAGTAATGTGACAGTTGTTATGTCAGGTTCATCACCGCTATTGTAACTGTGTAGACTATTTCATGTGACAGATTTTTGTCGAACCTTAAAAAAGGGAAGTTTTCTTAAAAAAAATATCATGGGATAGTTGGTAACGCACTTGTATGGCTTATTGAAAGTCGTCGAGAGTACAAAGAACTTTTTCGCAAATTTCACTTCAATTTGTCCATATAATTCAACAATAAAAGTGTATGTCAGGTGTGGATTTTAAGTAATTTAAATAACCGAAACCATAATTAAGTGCCGTAAAACGGGGTAACTTTGATAATGCGGGTAACTTTGGCAGTGCGAGACCCACAACATATTAAACAATATAATGCAGTTTCTGTTAATCAGTTAAGCAAAACGAATGCAAAAGTAAAGAGCATTAGTATAATACTTCATGTCAAAGCTATTTTCGTTGAATCAATTGCTTTTGAGGATTTATAAGCAAATATTAAAATTTGTATTTATATTATTTATATATTTTCCAACGCTTACAAACAATCTGTTCTACGATCACTATTTGATGAAGTCATAATGAGTTCGTCACTTATCCTTGACATCCAAGTTATAGTAGAACATGAATTCGGTCTCAAATCAACCCCTTTTACAAACTGGGACCATTTTAGTAATCTAAGTCAGAAATCTCCATACAGTGAAACCTCCATGAGTCGATATTGAAGGGACCATCGACTCATGGAAATATCGAGTCATGGAACAGCAATCCTTTGGAAAGCTGCTTCTAGGGACCATCATAGTAACCATGAAATTATGTTTTTAGTATGGTTCCATGAGTCGATATCGAGTCATGGAACATCGACTCATGGAGGTATCACTGTATATCGTTAAACGCCTAGAGGTATGCAACGCCCTTTAAACGTTCCGTAATTCATTCAATTTTGTTCGATTTATACTCCACTATCAAAGTTACCCCAAAACAGAAAACCGACTTTCGATTATATGAAAAGCTAGCATGTCAGTACTTGTTTTAAAAATATAAATTGTAGTTCTTTGAAACAGAATGCATAAATATTGAAGTTTTCTTTGAAAAAACTATTAAAGTTACCTCGTTTTACGGTGCGTTAACCTATGTTAACCGTTGTTTGTCAAACAAACAATATTCATGGTCTGGTAATCTGAAAATACTGTTTCGCTTCTAATAAAAATGAATATGAACCATTTTAAAGAATTCACCTGGATTTACTTTGGAAAGTGCTGCAAGTTTGGATTAGAGTTCATGCAAATAGTTGGAAGACACTGTTTGTTGAATAAATATTCACGCATATAAAATAGATGCTTAAAACGAGCTCACCAATCAATAATCTATCCTCGGCTGAGTGGTCAGAAGCAGTCCCCAGCACGCTGGTCTACTTGGACCAACAAAAAAGAATTCGGTTGCTTAGGTCATCAAGAAGCACAGCCTAGTAATTTGTGCTCAAACTAAAAAAAAGCTACACTCCGATGCGCGGAGAGGTGAAAACTAATTACTTGAGCCATCACGAAAAACTGTCTACGAAGCTGAAAAAAGCGATCCCAAGCGATAGTTTTTCGATACCCTGGTGTTTCAGATCAAGCATTTTCATTGAAACACCAGATTCATCATCGTCTGCGTTGATGATAGTCTGCATATTAGAGCCGTATTACTCTTCCACTGTTTCACTGACCATCTATTGTTTATTCAGTTCAGATGCAAATATGTGACGAACAGCGCGATAAAAATAAATCGATTCACTTGCATCACAATGATTGTCGTTAGTATAAGCTTTACTTAGTTCAAGGTGCATTGTTGGCTGTATCTCTTTTTGATTTATTTACTTAGTAAAATTCTACTGCTACATATGTGTTCTACGTACTGCACTAAAACTCAACAGTTTTTCGTATTTTATGAGATATTAATGAAGCCTTCTTCTCGTCACGTAAGACCTACATTAGAAATCCAATCCATACCTCGTCCATACGATATCTAAAGCTTCTACACGCTCAGGGGCCTTTTTCAGCCTAGTGGTTAAGATTCACGGCTACAAAGCAATGCCATGCGGAATGTGTCTGGATTCGATTCTCGGTCGGTCCAGGATCTTTCCGTAATGACTTCCTTAACTTCCCTGGGCATAAAGTACCATCATACCTGGTACATGATATAGGAATGCGAAAATGGCAACATAGGCAAAGAAAGCTCTCAGTTAATAACTGTGGGAGTGCTCATTGAATGGTAATCTGAATAGTTGCTTCCGGTGTCAAGAATAGGAAGTAGAGCAAGCTCTATGAAATCTTGTATGCACATCATATTCTATCATCAATATTTTGCCAAACGCTTCTACAGCATGTAGAACGTTAAGATCTGAACTTGAGGTCGATAGAGAAGTGAAGAGGCCGGCGTAATATCAGCGATGTTCTTAATAGTAGCCTTGAAAATCTCCTAAAGTCTCTAAATTAATTGTCATGTTCAATCAGTTCCCTCGTCCGTCGTCATCATCCCCTGAAACCTCCAAAACAGCCATCTCCACCGGCTTAGCATTGCATCGCAAAGTTTCTGTGGCTCCGTGGCTTTTAAAAAACGAATCGGCTAAAGAGGGACTAGAAAAAGTGCACACGAATAACGGATCGAAAAGGATGTCCAAAAAGGAGGATCCCATGAACTGCGGTGGCGACGAACCAACGAGTCGACCGACCGGCGGCGTGGTTCGCATTCGGAATCAACGTAAGGAGCAATTTTGGTACTTTGGGTGCTGCCCATTCGAACAAAGACTGGTTCACTGCCTCGTTTGAGTATTTATAACCAAGCAGAGTCATTTTTTTTCTTCGTTCCGAAAACAACGGTCAAGGTGCCGGAGCGAATCATCCGAGAAAGAGGAATCTCGCCTACAAGTCCGGTGGAAAGGAGGCAACGGGGATGGTGTTCAAGGGTTTGCAGGCGAAGGTAGAGGCAGCAGCAGTAAAGGCAATCCCAATTCGATTAGCGGAGAAGAAGTGTGAAAAGATGGGAAGATGGAACGGAGAAGCGGGGCGCAGCATGAAGCATAGCAGGTAGATACGACGGACGATTGTACGAATGATACGGGTCTACCCACTGATGATGGTTCGATCGAGATGATGGTGACGATGACGACGATGACGGAAGCCCCCGAATCGGTTTTATGTGTAGGTGAGCAACGAGTGCTAGACAGTATTTGAAAAAAAAAAAAAGATACAACGCAACAAACGGTGAGATCTTTCTATATGTGTACAACGTCTGGCTCTCCTCTGGTGACCGCTTAGTCGACGTATAGAGGCCTTATCAGATAGGGGGTTAACCGCGGACGATGGCGATAATGGTGATTGATTTGGGGACAACTTTTGATGAGTCATGTGAATCAATTATGAATAAATATTCTTTTTGGCGTTACGTCCCAACTGGGACAGAGCCTGTATCTCAGCTAAGTGTTCTTTTGAGCATTATTTGAGTTATTATTTGAGAGCTTTCTTTGTCAATTAATATCTGTTGCATGTGTGTATCGTGTGGCAGGTACGAAGATACTCTATTCCCTGGGAAGTCGACCAGTGGGATTCAAACCCACGACCCTCAGCTTGGTCTTGCTGAATAGCTGCGCGATTATGGCTACGGCTATCATTTTGGCTCAATAATTAAATCATTGATTGCTGAAACGGACCTTTCCGGTTGCTCAGATCAGATTAGGGTGGAACATAGTGATATTTTTTTATTTATTTTGTAGTAACGTCCACAACTGTTAAGCAATAGGGTCATATCCCCATTATTGCGGTATAAGAACTAAACCCTCATTATTAATCGAAAACTTTATTTATATGGATATAATATTGATGGTGATGAAAGCTTATAATAAGCTAAACCAAATGAATGCTTTCAAAATGAAATGATTTTGTTTGTTGGAAGAACAGTTGTAAATTATGCATCAAAAAAATTTCCAGTTTATAGTTTATCCAGTTCCTGTATCTGCGGTACGAATATAATAAGCGTGAATTTTTATGTTTAGAACCAAAACAATTATATGCAGCGGGTATATCAATTCATGATTGATGTTGTTACATGATAGATGTTGAGTTTTGAGGAAAATTCCTATATTTTTGAGAAAAAGCATATACCACAATAATAGGACAATGAAAACGGGCTTTCCTTAGATGAGTGGTTAGAGTCCGCGGCTACATAGCAAAGCCATGCTGAAGGTGTCTGGGTTCGATTCCCGGTTGGTCCAGGATCTTTTCGTACTGGAAACTCCCTTGACTTCCCTGGGCATAGAATATAATCGTACCTGTCACATGATGTACGAATGCGAAAATAGTAACTGTGGCAAAGAAAGCTCTTAGTTAATAACAGTGGAAGTGCTCATAAGAACACTAAGCAGAGAAGCAGGCCCGGTCCCAGTGCGAACAATGAACATAGCTTCTTGCCTATTATTGCGGTATCTGTAAATTAGCTTCAAAAATGCGAAATGTCAAAAGTCATTTTCAATGTATTAGCTACAAATATTTTTTATACTATTAAGATACTAGGGAGCCGGATCCTATTTTTTGCGTTTTTGATCCACTTCAGCAGTGGGTTGTTTTGAAAGCTACAACGCTCATATTTGGCCACAATATGCGTCGTACTAAAGCGCTTATTATTTCAAAGTTTCAAACAAATCGGCCGATAAAACCCCCATGCCAAAGTGAATCATGGAAGTGCCCAAGATTTTTCTTTACATTTATCCTGTAGTTAATCTTAATACAAATGCTCGAACATTGTTTGGCATTGAATTATACTGAATGTAATAAAATATATGTTTTCTGCGACACTGCTGCAATAACAGGATGAAACACCGCAATAATAAAACAAAAGAAGAGCTTTGGATTTATGTTAAAAATGTATGTTTGATCTCATAATTTACTTTTTACCTCATTATTTTTAACACTTTACATTGTAAATACTACAATATTTAGGTTTTGGGCACTGAAATTCGATTTAGTCTAGTTGGGTATTTGGAAGTAAAATTTCTGATGGATTCGAAAATGAAATTGATTTTGCATCAAAATTTTAGGTTATCTTGTTGTGAACATTTAAGTAATCCTGTGGAATTTTTAACGCAATTGCTCAAAATTATCTTTTTATGAAAATATCTTTCAGTAGAATAGAAGTTATATCTTGAAGGGAATGTCTAAAGTAATTTTACTACAAATCACTCTAAAACTCCTTAAAAATGGTAATCAGTGATTCCACCAGAAATATCTTGGAAAAAATCTTTCCCCTTGGGGTCAGCGGTGAATTATTTTCAATGCTCAAATGCTCAAATTCTATGAAAAATGTCTCCTGGATTCCGGAAAAAATCCTCCAGAGTATTTACTGAAAATTCCAGATATTGTCAAAAATGTCTCTTGAACTCCGGAAAAAAAAAAATCCTTCAGTATATTTTCTACGAATTCCAGAAAATTCAACAAGAAACTCCATACCGAAATTCAAGTGAAAGTACAATAACGTAGCTCTATCAAGTTTCTATATACTTTCTATTAGAGATGGAAAGAGCATTTCAATTTATGAGTGAATCGTAGGTAACTAACTAACAAAAGTGAATCGACTCTTTTGATCGATTCAGTGTCTCATTTTGTAAATAATAACATGATTCGTGTGTCTCGAGTGCTTTGCGAAGGCCCAAGCTGTCCGATTCATATTTCGCACCCTCGAAGTGTTTGTCGGTGGTTTCGTTCGCTTGGGTAGTGCTTTGCGAAGGCCCAAGCTGTACGATTAATTTTTCGCGCGTTCGGAGTGATTTTATATTCCTGCTTATGTGTGTTGACGCTGAGATTGGGACTGTTCAGTAGAGGATGGATAACCAACTGGTGAGCTCGTTTCATGCGTGTAATAACACAATTGTATCATGACATGTATTTTTTATGTATTTGTTGAACAAACTATGGATGGTACGTCACTTCAAATGTTAGCATAAGCGCTTATTCATGTTTTATAAAATTTCAAGATTCAAAGCTTTGAATAGTTTCCCGAAGATGTACATTAAAGATGGTATTCTACTCCCAAGCTACATATGTTGGTTCCCTGTACAATTTCGATTATTCTGATCAATCACGGCATTGGCGTAGGAACAGGGGGGGGGGCAGGGGGGCCTGGCCCCCTCCAGAACCATCCAGCCCCCCCCAGAATTTTTGATGACAATAAAAAAAAATAAAACAAAACCGATTCAAGATGACGCAAATTCTTCTGGAATTATGTACATGACTCTTGTTATTATCAATAAAAAAAAATCGCTTCAGCAGTTACGTTATGTAATGTTGTACAACTATATTGAGAAAACCTCATTTACGTTACACAGCATCAGCGCGGCAGTTCTGACTTCGGTGGATCGTGCGAAAATCGAAAGCTTAACCGTCCGATTGATTTCCCATATGAGAATTGAATAAATTTATTGCTTTAACTATATTATTTCAAGAAAACTTATTATTTCATAAATTATTTGATTAATTTCCAACTGATTTGTAGCAAGTTATTTTCAAATAGCTTTTAGATATTATTCATAGAATATTATTATTATTAAATTCCTCAAGGAATATTGAAGGGTGGTTTCAGAACTTTTACAAATCTCATGGAAATTAATCAAATAATATTGTTCATACCTTCAAAGCAAATTCTTCCTGGTGGACATCCATTCCTTCTATGTCTACTTTTTCTGGGGCCCAGACGGCCCGCTACGGCTAACGCGCAGCTATTCAGCAAGACCAAGCTGAGGGTCGTGGGTTCGAATCCCACCGGTCGAGGATCTTTTCGGGTTGGAAATTTTCTCGACTTCCCAGGGCATAGAGTATCTTCGTACCTGCTACACGATATACGCATGCAATAATGGTCATTGGCATAGTAAGCTCTCAGTTAATAACTGTGGAAGTGCTCATAAGAACACTAAGCTGAGAAGCAGGCTCTGTCCCAGTGGGGACGTAACGCCTGAAAAAGAAAAAAAAGATGTCTACTTTTTATTAGCAAATTGGTTCCGGAATACGTTCCCGGATTTGTGAAAAAAAAAAAAAATGTTACTTCTGGCAAATATAATGCTGGGATATTTCACTGAAAGTTCTACTAGAAATTATTCTGTGAATTTCTTTCAATATTTCACAAAAATTTTATTACAAATTATTTTGCGTCGCTCATCAATGGTCCTTAAGAAATGGTTCCAAAATACATCACAAGTTGCGTCAAATTCTTCTTTGCTTTTTTTTCTAGAAATTTTGCTTCAAATATCCGGTTGATTCATGAATTGGATAGAAAATTGTATTTGAAACATCTCTTGCCTTCGAATCTTCAAAAGAAATTTGTTGAAATACCCCTGGAAAACTTTAGCTTCCAAAGTTAGCACAGCGGAAAAGGAATTTGTAGAGAAACATGTAAACTGGGAAGGGGGAAAGGATATTTTAAGATATTCATAAAGAAATTTTTATTGATCTTTCTTGTTTTACTTCCTTAGAAATAATTTTCCAATTATAGTCTGATTCCAAATTCCTATATTTTTGGCCGGAATTTCTAGAGGCTTTCTGGCAGAATCCTAGAAAACCAGAAGTCAAAGAAGGATAGATTTCAAGGATAATTTCTAAAGATGCTTCAGATGGAATCCTTAAAAAGGTAAATTGTAGGAGTTTTGAAAAAATTCAGAATTCTTAAACGTATGGTTCGTGATTTCTTATAGTTCATCAACAAATTTTCAAAGTAATGTACAACACATCTTTGGTAATATTCTCAAAAAATACCAGCAATATTTCAGCGTTTAACTTCTACTGTACTACAAAATAATCGATAATAGACTATTGAAGTTACACTCTTCGAAAATTTCATGTAAAATTCAATCCACTAGGATGCACATAAAAGAAGCGAATCATTTGACATAAAGTTACATCCGATCTTAAATTTACATGACCACATCAAGCCAAAAAAAAATACACGACATGACGTAAAAGTAAGATGCAATGATCTACTTTCATGCCATGCCGTGTATTCGTTTTTGTGTGGAGCATGTCTAAGAACAGATGCAATCAAATTGAAGATGATGATCGTGGCGATGGTCTTCTCGTTTTTTGGCCAATTGTTTGATAAATTACGAAGAAAAGAAATGCTTACCATTTTATCGGAGAAACTATTCACTCTTTATTCATTTCGGTTCTTGCACTTGAAACAATGTTGCAGTCTGTACCTATTAGTATTCATTTCACCAAATTATCGGCCAAACACCGCAGATTATTTGATCTGGGGGATGATACGGTATCATCCGTACGGTAATTTTCGCACAAAATCACGACGGAAACAGCAGTTACACTTTCATTGGCTTAGTTTTCAAACATTGATTATAATCATATGAATACCAATGCACCATATCGCATGATTCCATTACAGCATCTTGGCCAAAACGGAATTGCAACGGCAGTAAGTCGGCAAATAATCACACACTTCATTGTCCAACACAAGACCGATAAAACAAAACATAACATTGATTTGGTGCTCCTTGCGACTTGCCTTTGAAAATAGCGGTAAACGTATATTTTACAGCGTTCTGCTAGATTTTTTTTTCAACTGCACTCACGATGACTTACTTTGAACGCGTTTGAAAACAGACTTGGCTATTTTTCTTTTGCATGGCGCTGTCATCGACGATCATGTAAATCTGAGAATGTAAATTTACGCTTCAAATAACATGAAATTGAGTCATTTGCTAAACCTTAATAGCTTGAGACATCTAAATTTGAAGTTGTTCAATGTATTCCTGATGTTGCTGTAAAAATAGGTTATGAAGCAATAAGATATTATGACACATCGAATAAAACATAAAATTAGGTCATATTTCCATTTGAGTCGATAAATAATTAAGTGTTATCAGTTTTACGTCACGCGTAAAACTCATTATTTTTAAGAGTGTAGTTTGTTTGATATTTCTAAAGATAGGGAAAAAATGGTTTTTACTACACTTCGGAGTTCATACAAAATATTATCTAAGATTTTGATTTTATTTTACTTTCAGTAAAACTGCGTTTTAACACCTATATTTTTTTAATAAAAGACGATTATTTATTTTACGACAGGAATGTAGTAAATTTTTCCGAATAAAATGTCAGCTGCAATTATTAAAAAATTACCTACAAAGTTCTTTCAATCTTTTTTTGTATGTGTTTCTCTAGAAATCTGATATGGAGTGATTCGTAAAGGAATTTGTAAAGCAATTCCTAAAAGTAATGAGATATACAGGGAGTAGCTTTTGAACCAAAGTATGGAGAGTGGATAAATTTTTAAATGTTATTTATGAAAGAATCATGAGATTACCAATAAAAAAATGGAATGATTTCTTGAACCTGGAATAATACTTGATGGATTTTCTGGAGATTTTTTTTGAGAAGTTCAAGAATGAATTGCAAAATTTTAGTAAATTGATGAAAAATGTCTTCAAAAAAAATCTTTCGGGAATTTTTGGAGGATTTTCTTTTAGGAATTGTATTTGTGCGGTTTGAAGAAAAAAATCTCTGGAAAATACTTAGATGAATCTCTAATATTTTGTTCACGAGAATCTTAGGGAAACAATAATTTAATTCTCTCAGACATCCCTGAACAAATTACTCTGGAAATCTTTGAGTATTTTCGTGGAAGAGTTTTCAAAGAACAGTTCAACGGTTTCCGCTAGGAACTTTTTAAAAACGTTAGAATTTTTTAAACATTTCTTAGTTTAGCAAAGCAAAGAAAATAAAACAAAAATTCCGAGGAAGTTTTGAAGTAATGGGGGATTTTATAGAAATACAAAAAATGCAGGTAGATCTGCGTTGATGATAGATTGGCTTTTCAGTCCTAATAAAATTAAAAAAAAAACTGTTATTTTATTTTGTCCAACGTTTCAGTCCGTTTGGGACCTTCTTCAGAGACTCAATTTTAACTTTTCTTCTTTCCAGATAGATAGGCGGAGAACTTCTTTGATAAATCATGAGAATAACAATTTCCCATTTGAATTCTTTCTAGTTGATCATAACATTTTTGGTGAATATTACGATTTTTTTTTGCGGGAAGGCTGGATAATTTTTATTGTGATTATTTTGAAACAGCACTGTAGAGTTTCAAAAGCAAACTGTTCTGAGGAATTCGTGAAATGAATCCTTGCTTGGTGATCTTGAAGACATTTTTGGTGTTTTTTTCTGATTAAAATCCTTAACAAATTATTAATGAGCAACTATTAAAATGAGGACACTTTAAACTAACAGTTTATATATAATAACGTAGAGGACCTTCCAAAAAAATGATTAAAAGAATTTCTAATACATTTTCTGGCCGAATTCTTCGAGAGATTGTTTAAGTAACTCGATACAGATGCTTCGAGAATTTTTCTGGTGAGATCAGAAAGTCTGGGTATGATTTTCTGTGAAAAGCCCAGGATGAACTTCGTGAAAACTGGTAAAAGAGTTCTTGATGAAAGCATTGAAAATTATGAAAATAATTCATAACGAAATTTTCTTAGGAATTCTAAGAGGAATCTCTTCAAAGAACATGACTGAATCCTTGAAAAAAAGTGGAAGAATCACAAAGGACATTCCTTGTAATTTTTTCGCTAGAATTCTTGAAGGATTACAAAAAGAATGAATTTGTACATTTAAACTACAAATGAAACTGATGTGCCACGAAATAAGACAAAATCACAAATTATTAAAATCAATACAAAATATGAAATTTGTGAAAATCGTGATTATTGCGACCGACATTACATCTGTAAATTGGAGATGAACCAGCCGTGGGCTGAAAATCTCCCTAATGGAGATAATAATAATAATACATCTGTAAAAACAGGTATATGCTAGGCACCCCCTAGGCCCCCTCCAGAAAAAAATCCTAGCTACGCCAATGATCCCGGAGTAGCAACTACGAATTGTAGGTCATCAATGCTCATGCTCATGAAATAACATGATTCTTGTAGGTATATCGGGTAATCGAAAAATATAACAATTTTGGAATTAGAACATTTTTCACCGCTACTTTAACTATGTATACAAGTCTGTTGTACTTGACTATGATAAATCCAACTTAAAAATATTAACAGATGTAAATTTTTAAGCTCTCTTCTAAAAATAACGGTGCAAATGAATCGCGACTCTTTGAAAAAGAATTGTGATTCGTTAACTTACTCATTTTTGACAAACGACTCTTTCGATCGATTCCTCCGCGAATTATGTTAAAAATATTTGTTTATTTTTTCAATGCAAAACATGTGGAAAAGTTTAAAATATTTTGTTGAAATTATGCATAAATTTTCTAAAAAAAATAGCACAGCAAAATCAGGTAGAAAGAAGAAAAAACCTTCAAAAATTTTTACACGACTATTCCACAGGATCTTCCGGGATTGCTTCTCAGTTTCCTCGAGGAAATGCTTTGGGAATTCTCCGTGATTTCTCCACAGAATTTCAGAGGCTTCTTCAAGGATCCTTCCACAAATTCTCCTTGGAATTTGTCAAGTAATTCCTTCAACGATTTTTCTTCCTACGCTTGTATAAATTTCTACAGCAAAGTGTACCAATTATAGTCGTCAGTGGTTACATAAGTTTGGCTACGTTTCAGTGGTTTCAGTGGTTACATACGCTTTGGTGAAATTTGAGCTAAACAAACATTTTTGTTTGCTTCGTAAAGATTAAAAAAAAAATCTTGTTTTGCCTGATGCCTAAGAACGCCTCTGGCAGCTATCTATCAAAGAAACTGTTGCTCTCAGTTAAGCGTGCGAATGAACGGACGACAATTCCGACACTCGCTCTCGCTCAATTTGCGCTATTATATAGTCTTGCCCAGCTGTGTAGCACAATGACTAACTTGCTGCTTCTGTGCCCATAACCCCCCCCCCCTTCCTTGCAGGGGGGGAGGGGGTGTTATTAAGCCGAGAAGTTGCCAGTGTTAATGTGTGTATAAAAGAGCCCCAGAGTGGTCGCAGTTTACGTTGTCGGTTGGAGATTCCTTCTCGTTTGGCTCTACAGAGCTGGCAGCAGCCAGCGACTGTGAAGCTGATCGTCAGGTTGGCGCCAAACAAATAATCTCGACCGAACTGAACTCGCCTCTCACTCATAAAAGCTCGAGCTCCTACGAAGAATCTAACCAACAACCTAGCACACGTTTTTGTTGTCGTTGCTTGCTGTTGCTTCCTTCGTTGCCTGTTGCGTTTTGCGGGGTTGTTTTGTAGTTTAAATAATGGGAAAAAGGCGAGAAAGGCGAAAATTGGGCATGTAGCTTCACTATACAGAGTGCTTTTCTCATATGTTTTCTGCTTCTTATGTCTCATCTTTGCTGCAATTTGTATGGTTTGGGTGGTATTGCAGATAGTTCACACTACATTTCAGCAAAATGTATATCATATATGATGCATATTATTTTATTGCAAATTATCTCACGATGGTATGTATATGTATTTATGCTTACATTCAAGTCGATGTATTATTCAAAACCTTGACATTCCACGTAGTCAGCAACTTCTTCCCCGAATATTGTGCTGGATTTTTTTCAAATTGTAGGACATAACAAACTATAGTTATAAGTTTAATTTGCTAGTGCTAAGGGGATGTCCTCCAAATATGTCAAAATTCTGTAAATACAATAGGTATACGAGATTTGCAAAGTAAGTTTCTATTTATTCTATATTTCACACAGAAAACTTACTTTCGTTGAAAGGGAAATCCTCAAAATTGTTCTACGTAATATATAGACAGGCCCTACAATAAATTGATGAGCACCACATCAAACCAACACGGCGTAGATGACGGTGGCGAGAAATTGATAAGCGTGTTTCTCGAATTAGTCATGTATTGATTTAATTTTTTTTGTCGTTGTTGTGCTTGCTGTTGATGTTTGCACGGATCAATGTTTGGAGCGATAAGGCGAGAGAGAGAGCCGTAAAGCCACTTGTTGAATTCTGTTGTTGGTCTGCCTTCTGGAAATTTTCTTTGCTCGTGCGATTATTTGTGCATTTAAAGCCAAGCGGATAGCACGGTTTTTTTACGTAAATTTAAATAGGAAACAACAGAGGTAGTCCTAAATGATATTAGAGAATGGAATCTAATTCAATCAATTCAAAAACTATGAACACTGTAAAATTTCAAAGATATTCGGAGAACAAACTGAACACAAATGCCACAATTCTCAGTCGACTCGTTCCAAATTTTCAATTCGTTGAACTCGTAACAAGTCAAGCATTCCCCGCTTTCTATCCGCTCATTTCGCGGAATCACCACTCACTCTTCAAATCTATATCTAACCGCCAGTCTGCGCCTTATCAGTGAATTGTTGCTTTAAATAGAGTTAGCTTCGTCGCCAGTGGAAGCTTCCACCGCACAAGAAAAGGTCCCATTTCCCCAAGTACTAGCTAACGACTCATCCTAGAGATACTTAGAAAGTTGTACACTTTATAGACTTTATAGGATCCGTACTGTATTGGTGCTCTGGTACAAAGTGGGTGCAGGGTGTTTGCGTCATCGCATCACCGGCATTCGCTCGATCGGGCGCGACTTCAAGCAGCAGATGAGCAAACAGAGGCTAAGCAAATGAAGAACGCCTGATCGTCATCGCCGTGAGCTAACTAAACAACCATCACCATCTGAAAACCCGAACAAGGCGGCGACGACGACAAACCCGATTTGTAAATACATACGTTCATCGCTGACTAGATCGTTCTCGGGTCAGTAATGCTAGTTTTGCACTTATTTCGTTTTCTATACTTATAGTGCTAATTTGGAACCATTGAACGACTAATAAGCCCTGTACTTGCTCTATATCGCCGATTTGCAAGGTTAAAATCTTGGTGATTACTTGTTTAGTTTAACTAAAGGAAGATTTATACATACAGCGTGAAGACGAATGCATATAAAGATCCCTGTATGAGTTGGAACAATAACCTCGAAGCAAAGATTCCAATGATCCGATTGTGACTACCCGAGGAGGAAAGAATAACTCGCAATAACTTATGCATACCATATTTTGGTATCATACCATAATTAGGTATTGTTGAGTTGTCAATACCTCATTTTGGTATTATAATGGTATTTAAAAAAAAGTTAAAAGCAATTAAAAATACTTCATTTTGTTATTTGGTAGCTATTTAGGACTGCTGGAGGTATTGAACTACTATTGAAGAATTTCACTTTTATGTGAAAATCCATCATGTATTATTTAGGTATTAGGGGCCCAGATAGCCGTAGCGGTAAACGCGCAGCTATTCAGCAAGACCAAGCTGAGGGTCGTGGGTTCGAATCCCACCGGTCGAGGATCTTTTCGGATTGGAAATTTTCTCGACTTCCCAGGGCATAAAAGTATCTTCGTACCTGCCACACGATATACACATGCAACAATGGTCATTGGCACAGTAAGCTCTCAGTTAATAACTGTGGAAGTGCTCATAAGAACACTAAGCTGAGAAGCAGGCTCTGTCCCAGTGGGGACGTTAATGCCAGAAAGAAGAAGAAGATTATTTAGGTATTACAATACCGGATCCAATTATCAGCTTGGTATTAGTAGAATATGCAGAATGTATTATTTGAGACATTTTACCTCTTATGCAGGGCTCATTCATACCTCATTTAGGTTGTAAGTATTGGAAATTATCTGGCATGGAATACCTCAATTTGGTATTCAGTAGTTATTTTTTTCTGCTCGGGTACTGTCACTCGTGTTCAATATGATAAGGTTAACCTTGGTGATTATGATGGCGCATAATAATCAAACTACACAAATCTTAAGTTGCACCCCCATACCATTCAATTAAACGGAGTGGAATCCGTCAACTTTAAGGGGTTCAAACGAGCTTGAAATTTGTATTAAGAAAATCGACCAATTATATGAGAAAACCTTCCATAACTAAATTTTCAACAATATATGGGCACTGTAACCGATGAATTTCCTTTTTTATTAATTTGTATAATCTCCGATCGATAGAAAAGAGACTGCAGTAAACTGGAAGTCCTTTAGTTAATACACAAAAAAGTTATACCTAGAAATTCGGGTTTCTCCGGGAATGTTCCAAGCTCCAAGAGAAATGCAGGCTACATACCATCCGTGGGACACGCAGACGCCTACACAGAATATTACCAATCGGTAATAGATTTCCTGTTCAAAGTTCACGAATTACTGGAGTCCGAAAATAGTCAAAAGTCTCCATGACATCAAACGAAGTTGCGCTAAGTGCAGCCGTATTGTAAGCTATCTGTTTGGCTGCAAATTTATAAGTTCTCAATTGTAAATATCCTTTGGATATTGAAACCATTTACGAAAATAATCTTGGCTACATAAGACTGGTTTCTTTTTTGTTATGACATTATGTTCCTACTGAGACATAACATGCTTATTGAAGTGGTTCAAAATATCCTTTTTGCTCCATATTACTCCTCCGATTTAGAATAGTTTTGCCCATGTAACTTTGAAGATGAGTACCTATTGTGCTGATAGTTTATTGGCTACAACTGTTTCCGTTTTCAAATCGGACGCTTCAGTAATTAGTTATTGATTTTCAAATGAGTAGCTTGCTTTGCTAATGCTGCCAATTAAATGAAAGAAAATGTAAATTACGAAAGGAATCTGAATCGTCTGGAATTCAGACACATTCGACATAAATTCATAGCTGCGGACTTTACTTCAAGGCTGGCTAAAAAATGTCAGGAAGCGTATAGAACACTTCGACATTATTTGCCGCTTCACCAAACACCATGCATCAAGACCAGGAAGATCGAACTGGTTAGCATGGGCCAGGGTTTTCGTCAGGGAGGGGCGAACAACCTTAAAAAATCATTCACGAATTTTATATTCACGATCATTACACACAACTTCTGTACCATTTTTAGCATAACATAGCATAGCATAGACTGACTGTACATGTCAATGGTTGCTACTCCGTGATTGATCGGAACTGGTAGAAATTGCACTACGATCCAAATGAATAAGGGATGGGAGTTTCCGCTTACTCTCGAAGTGCAATTTTAGCATATCTAATATTATTGATCAATAACGGCGCCGGCCAAGTCCTTACAGTCAGTTGGGATGGGGAAGGAATGTTAGGGTGTAGTGATTGTTGCTTCTAGAGACCGAGAATACCTCTGCATCTCCACAATCACCACGGGAAGGGTGTTTATTAGTGAGGGAGGAAAAGATCTGGGAGTCACCTCTGGTCGGTGATGCGATCCATGGACAAGGGGGAAATATACGACTTATATTTAAAGCTAGTTTTGTATTTTTGTCTCGAAAAGTTTTTGGTAGAAGCTTTAAAAAATACGTCATTATCTATAATGTCGAACAATTCAAAATACGTTTTTATTAATGACGAAAACTGAAAATTACATGTATATATTTTAAATTATATGAAACAGGAATAATGCCGACACTTGTAGTGACGAACCATACATAGTTTGTTTGAAAATTACATATGAGTATTACTGTGCATTTTGTCTCCATATGGTAGAAGTTTTAAAAATTCGTCAACATTCACAATGCCGAACAATTCAAAAGATAATTTTTAATAATTTCAAAATGAGAAAAATGTACGTATATTGAAATTGTATAAGAAAAAAGCATAATGCCGACACTTATAGTAACGAACCACACACAGTTTGTTCTAATATTACATAAAAGTTACGCTTTCAAGAAAATATGTGTTATCATACGCATGAAATGAACTCATCAGTTGGTAATCCATTCTCGACTGAACACAAAACTGACACTGACAGCAAAACTTCTTGGCGTCCCGAAAACAAACCGTCTTGCTTGGGCCTTCCCAAATACCTCTACACACAACTTCTGCACCATTTTTGCATAAAAAGTTCAAATATACAGGACATCCATCCTCATTTTTTATTCACAGTTAGAAAAGTGGACTCAAAACTTTGTTTACTTTGTTTTCTAAATCATAAATTCACCAAGACAATGCTTCGGGATCCATTTAGAGATTTCTTCAGGAGTTGATTTTAGTTTTTCTTCTGGTAACATTACCATTTAAATCACAAGTCATAAGTTTATGATATTTGTAGTAACATATATTGCAAAATCACCTCCATAAACTACTCTTAAGATTTATCCAATAATTTTTCTGGGTTCCTCTAATTATTTTTTACAAAATTTCACAATCAATACATTTCATTTCCAATTTTTTTTATCAATTTTTGTTTTTTTTGGGATATTGTAAAGAAATTTCTTTAAACATTACTCCTTGTATTTTACTGAAACCTTGCCACACATGTCTAACAATTCAATCAAGGGTCCTTCTATGGAGCTCTTTGAGGGAGTTTTTTTTTAGAGATTTTTAATGAAAAACATCTATTTTTGTCCTTAATTCTTTCGGGGATAGCTATGAGCGATACTGTATAAAAAATTTTTTTTTTCTAGAATTTATTCAGAATAAGTAATCAAGAATTACTCCATGATCACCAAAATTGCTAAATTAATTTATATAAAAGCTACTTTGTGAGTTTCTTTAGAAACGCCTTAAAGTTATTTGGTGGGAAATCGACCGTCGAGACTGATTTTCAAGATTTCTTGGCGTATTTTCGGTCCTCGGGTTTTTTAAAAAAACAATTGTTTTAATTAAAGCAGACGTTTCGAGCATTTATTTGCTTCATCTTCAGGGCAAAATCGTTAATTGATTTCAAGTCCACTTGACTTAACTGAAGATAAGCAAATAAATGCTCGAAACGTCGGCTTTAATCAAAACAATTGTTTTATTAAGAACCACGAGGACCGAAAATACGCCAAGAAATTTTAAAGTTATTTTCTCAAAATCACTTTTTAATATATCTTCGAGCATAATTTAGAATATTTCTCTACAATTTTATCCATAGATTTTAAATATTTTTCATAGGACATCCTCAAAATTTCATCCAGAAGTATCATAACGATTTTTTTCTAAAAATACTTCTGAAATAATTTCAGGAAGTGTTGAAAAAAACTTATTCATGATTTTTTACATGTACATATATCATTTGCAGAAATCAATGTAAACGAGGAAGTATCGCCTTTTCTTTGCATTCTGCAAATTATTTTGTCGGTAGTGTTTTAGAAGATAATCAAATATAAATTGTGCTCATAAAAATTAATTTCAAGAAACCATTGAATGAAGTCCAGAAAAAATCTATTTTCTCAATAAATCCTCAAAATCAACCTATACCTATGTCCAGGATTTTTATTAAAAAATACTTTGGAAATCCTAGCAGGATTGATCCAGGATTTGTTCCAAGAATCTCTTGCAGAATGGGGCTCTGCACTGTTTTGATTCTGTATAGGATTTCGACGTTTACTGGCCTTGTTGTTTACTAATTTCATGGGAGAGTTAAATAGAGGGACTGACTTTTGTGCAGAGCCCCATTTTGTGGAATTTGAAGTGTAATATCTTGACATTTTTTTTAATTCTGTGGTTTAATCTTTGGTAGTCGAGAATTACAAAAAGGAGTATAATTACAAAAATAAACCCAAAGTATTTGAATTGAATGAAATCCTGAAAAGTTGTTTGCCTTCAATCTATTTTCTATTGTTCTGTGTAAAAAATGTTCTAGGGAAATTACAGGATTGTTTGCTGAAGAAACCAATAAGAGATGTTTTAGGTGAACTTAAGAAACTGAAAAATATCTTGAGATATTGCTGATGATTAGGGTGCCGGTGCCATTAGTGGACTACCTAAGCTATAAAAAATCATAACAAAATAACGAAAAGCCCTAACAAAGATCTTTTTGCGTCAACAGAAAGATTTCAACCTCTACTATACGGGAAAAATATAAAAAGAATGATCGCTTGAGCCACTATTGGTACACGTGTTCCAGTAGTTGCGCTAGTGCTTCAGTAGTAGACGTTTGGGAATGATACAAGGAATTTTAAACAATATGGAACATTTTTACATAGGCTTAACATTTTCCTCTCGGAACAGCAACTAATATCTTTCAAATGAAGCAACTAATGTCTTTCAAATGATCATCTCTGGGACTTTTCTTCATTTTTATACATCCATTTTAAAAACTGCTTCTATCCGTTGATCCACTACTGGAACACGATGGCAACTATTGGTGTAAGGGAGCATTTTTTTTGCATAAACTTAATTATTTATATGACATTTTGATAAAATAAAAAGCTGAAATTTGGCAAATCGACTAAACTAGAGGCGATATATACACCAAAAATAGCACATGCCGTTTTAATCAAAAAATGTACGTTTTATTCCTTAGTCCAATCTACTGGTACATTACAACCATTGGTACCGGCACCCTAGATGGGAAAATTCGAGTTACTCCCAAAAACAGTTTCTAGAAAAAAATGGGTATGATTATTGAGGAAATGCCCTTATCAATATAAAGTGAAAAATGTTTCATTTTCATTTCCTAACGAATATGTGGAGTCATCTCTTATTGGATTCCTTGACAAATTCTTCGACGAATGCCGGGATGGATTCATTTCAAGATAACTTCAAATGATGTTTGGTAATATCTTCGACAAAAGTCTGATTTTCAATCGGATAAATAATCGAAATACCGAATTAAATACTATATCATTTACTTCCGCTAGAGTTTGTACCCTTTGTCAGATACCCGTATTTCGAACTCAACTGTAAGGCCGTGTTCAGTGTTCAGTTTGGTGCTCTGTATCTCAGCTTCTAATACTCCGAATTGGCTGAAATTTGCAAAGTTGTTCACTTTCAGAAGTTACATAAACTTGCAGAACAACCAGTTACAACTTAACGTTTTTTAAGGACTGTTCATGTTATAAAGTGGATACTTTGTTTTTACTATATCTTTTTTATTCATTGATAAAAAAATAATCGGTTATAATAAATCTTCGAGCTGTTTAGTATAGGTATTCTACGTAGATTCTAAGTAGATGAAAAAAAAACTGAATTTAGTACTATACCATTTGATTCCACTACAAACTCTAGTGGAATTAAATGGTATAGTACTAAATTCATTTTTTTCATATACTTAAGAATCGGTTTTCTGTGCATCATTCAACTATTATTCTACAACGTTATGAAAAAATAAAATCTTACAAAATGCATTTGGTTGAAGAACTAAACAGCTTTCAAAAAAATCCTAAGAAAAACTGGTCGTCAAAGTTAAGCATTATTTTTTGCATAACGAAAATACTTTGTTTTATAAACAAATTGGAGTTGGTATCCTTCATCATTCTACTAAAGGTATCGCTTTAAAAAAAA
This sequence comes from Aedes aegypti, assembly GCF_002204515.2. Classification (NCBI taxonomy): domain Eukaryota; kingdom Metazoa; phylum Arthropoda; class Insecta; order Diptera; family Culicidae; genus Aedes; species Aedes aegypti. The sequence continues at coordinate 25,853,177 of NC_035108.1, read as the reverse complement.
ATCAATAATATTCCACCGTTCTCTGATGCTAGGTCATTCTAGTGATTAATCCTTTATGGAAATTTGCTAAAACACCATCCTTTTACTCTCAACGAAAAAATAAAGTAAAAATCGTGTTGAAAATTGGTTTAGATTTCTAAAGAAACTATATTTGTATGAAGGAGAGCAAAATCGCGAGACTTAACCGCATTCTTAGGTATAAATTTTCCTCTTTATGGTCGTTTTATTGAAGACTCACATACTTTCAAAAACTTGCACGCATATTTATCGATCTACTGCAAATTGTAAGCGTATTTCTCCGAATTTTTTGATGGTTAGTTTCAGAACAACTCATTATGAAAACAATACATGGAAAATAAATTCGATTTCATTACAGCAGTGTTCTCAACTTTGATGATTGTCATTGTGCTTTGGAAGGTCTTCTGGAAATTAAATATTTGTTTTTCTATTGTGCTTTTAATTTGATGTGGGGACCAAATTTGCAACTTTATGAAGCCGTAGGTTATTTTCCACATTAATACTTTATTAGTACTTACATCAGGACGTACTTTAAATCTAAAAATTCTTCTCATATCAGTTCCATTTAAATTTAAAATTAAAAAAAAAAATAAGTGAAAAATGACACCTACACGTTAATGCTCCCAATGGGCATTTTGCCCTTTGAAGGAAGCCCCATACTAGACAACGGACTAGCATGCAACGCCCAGTTGTACAGTCGGAGAAAATTCCTCACGAAAAGTTTTCCGGCCTGCAGCGGGAATCGAACCCACACTTCTTAGCACGATGCGGATAAATGCCTGGTGACACTAACCGCACGGCTATGAAGCTCATGAATTTATGATATCTGGAAAATTGTTGCTCCAAAAATAGCTTGACATTTTTCTGCAGGCTTCTAATTGATGATGCTTAGCTTAGCTTAGCTTAGCTTAGACTGACTGCACATATCAATGGTTGCTATTCCGTGATTGACCGAAGTCAGTGAAAATGCACAAGGAATCAACTAGAAGTTCGACTGGGATTGGCCATAATCTTCTTCAGTGTGCATAATTCAGTGCCTCTATTTATACATGGTCAATAACGGCGCCGGCCACGTCCTTGCAGTCAGGTGGGATTGGGGGAAGGAATGTTAGTGTGTAACCTTTGCTATTTGGAGACCGTGTTTGCCTCTGCATCTCCACAAAGGTTACTGGGAGAGATGTTTGTTAATGGGAAGGATCGTTGGGTCACAGGATTCACTTTGATAAGCGATTAGACCATGATAAATAATTATTTGTGAGATATAAACATGTTTATATGTAAATATAATATTTTCATATGATATGAACAATATCTTTGTAGAGAAAAAATATGCCGACACTTGAGGTGACGAACCTTTCAAAGTTTGTTGAATAAATGAACCTTTTGGAAGTCTACACTTGAAGTGTTGAACCATTCAAAGTTTTTTTTTAATTACAAAAAAGGTAAAAAGAAGAAGGTGTTTTTAATCAAAAAAAATTTAGGCAGAAATAATTTGTGAATCAGAGTTTATGTCGATACTCACAGTGACGAACCATTCATATTTTTTTTGAAAAATCATATTTACATCTCACCGTTTTAACGATTAATGGTGCAGTCATACATATTTTATAGATTAGAAACAATAGCATAAAACGAGCTCACCAATTGATCCGTCATCCTTGAGCAGCAACAATCCTATTTCAGCTTCACTCGTTTGCTCAGCTATATAAAAGCACTCAGAGAAAATAGGCGCGCAACCCGTGAGGGAAAACAATTGACGACTGCTGGGGCTTTCTTGACGCACTCCCCAGGAGCGAGCGTCAACGTCGGAAGATCAAAAAGAACTAATCGAAAGCGGCACTTTTTCACTTTACTCGATCGACGCGGCACTGTTTCACTTTACTCGATCGACGCGCGACATGTTTGATCCTGTCCTCATCGCCGGCCACGGCAGGAGCAAGCGTCAAGGTTGAAGGTTGAAACACAACTCTCTGCAGGCTTCTAATTGATGATGCTTTCGAAGAACAAGCTTTTTTTGAAATTAAAAATATAGATCAAATTTTCCAGCCAATTTTTAATAATAATTGATTTTGATAACCTCCAAAAATCGAATGTTCTAAAAATTGCATTCCGATTTCCGATCGTTGACTTCCGCTGTTGTTTCTATACGTTAAACAATACTTCGGAAGTATTGCGCTGTATAGTTCATCTGATATTTGATGTAGCGGACTACTTCCGACAAAATGTTTCACGTATAGTAACAACAGACCAACGACATCAATTTAGTGAAACGCAATCTGGCGAGCTGTACCCAATTGGCGGAAAATGAAGTGATGTCTCCGACAACTAATTAACTGTAAGATTTTCGGATGCAATTTTTTATGTTTACATCTCTTAAATGCTTTATTGCTATTAGTTTCTGGAAGAATTATTGCACAAATGTTTGTCTTGAAAAATATCCGCTGATAATAATCACCTAAATCTGGCAGCACTGCCATGGTACATTCGAATGATTTGTGCATCGTGTATATAGGCTGGGCGATAATCCAAAGTCCTCTCCTTGTATGTCCTGACTGTCTGCGGTTTCGATTTCTAATGGTTTGGCGTCGAATTGGCAGTCGTTGTCGCCCCGTTGGCTATTGATCGCGCGATTTATAAATAATCTCGGCTGCAGCTGTTCGGCGTTGCTTCTTAGAGAATACGTTGTTCGGATGAGATCGAACTTCCTACCGTATCGTATCGGATTGCCGGACGTTTCGGAATAGGGAAGTATGGATTTCCCAGTTTGTTTTGTAGGCCCAGGATTAGATCCTTGATTTAGTTCTAGCTTCTTGGAAACTTTTTCTTCTTGGCATCACGTTTCCACTGGGATAGAGCCTGCTCTCCCTGCTTCAAATTTCACTTCCACAGTTATTAAATGAGAGCATTCTTTGCCCATAACTACCATTTTTGCACGTATATCGTGTTGCAGGTAGGATGGTAATCTACACTCAGATAAGTCATGGAAATGTCTATTATGAAAAGCTTCTGGACCGACCGGGAATCGAACCCAGACACCTTCAACATTCCTTTGCTTTGTAACCACGGACGTATCCACTAGACTAAGGGAGGCCTCTTCCTGGAAACTACTGAAATCAATTATGCAGGCACAAGGTCAACGTTCGAAGCGTTCACGGAATTGGAACCAATACGGTATTTCGATCATCCTCCTCCACACGTTCGTGTGTGATCGGTGAGTGGTTTTGCATTTCTGCGAAGCAGTTAAAAATCGACTGCCAAACGCCCACCGCCAATCAGATGGAAATGTTGTCGATGCCGATCGTGTGGTTGAGGTGCGGTATAACTGGGAGAATGCTGCACTGGCTGTTATTTGTCCAGATTAACGTAAAAGGGGCATTTGCTGTGGTCAGTTGTGAGCCTTCTTGGAAGATGGATGCGTCTTCTAAAATCTATTTCGTCCGTGCGTGAGTCATGGTTATAGTACATTGACATGCATGCAAACCGACAGTAATTCATTCACAAAGTATGCTATTTGTACGATAGATTCAAATTGAATTATTTTTTAAGTAATTCTATAAATACAAATTAGTTGTACGGATGAAAATTTGATTCTTAAATTATGACCTACAAGTCATGAAATTCATTTAGGTCATCATCATGGCGACAAATCATGATTTCTGATGTCATAATTATGAGGAACAACACTAAGCGGTGAGCTGTGCATCAACAAATGGATTGTGTGGTATTGGTTCTTAGTTTAAATCCCGTTCTGGTACTTTGTTTTTTTTTGTTTTAATTTTGTTGGATTGACTGACCTAAAAATACATAACAGCTAGAACAATTATTAATTTAAAACATAGTACCACGGGCATCAACGCTTTTTCTTCTTCTTGGCGTTACGTCCTAACTGGGATAGATCTTGCTTCTCAGCTTAGTGTTCAATGAACACTTCCACAGTCATTAACTGAAAGTTATCTTTGCCAAAGTTGCTGTTTTCGCATTCGAATGTCGTGTAGGACGGAAGTCAAAGAAATTTCCATCACTAAAAGATCCTGTATCAACCGGAAATCGAACCCAGACACCTTCAGCATGGCTTGGTTTTGTAGCCGCGGACTCTAACCACTCTGCCAAGCGGCTCACTGCCAATATCGCAAATTTTCTAAGGGACGTTATCTATGTAGCCCATTTCGACGTGCTGGATCAAATGGTTATCTCCTCTGTCGACGGTGACGAGGAATTCCCATTCCCGCAGCGATAAGCCTAAAATGATCTAGGTATCCGCCTGTTGCACACGCCCGTTCGTAGCTGTTCAAGTGCATCCCAACAAAAATAAGAAAGAGAACAAAAAAAAAATCACAAAAGCATCGATTCGTTCCGTCCGAAATGGTGCCCTCTCTATCCGAAAAATCAAGGGGGTTTCGTTCCGAGAATCGCCACCACCGCAAGATCGGTCTGGTTTGGCTTGGGCTCGGATCGGACTGCACTGCACAACTTATGGCGACGCACGGGCGATGATCGAAAGCCGAACGAAGAAAAACAAAATGCACATTTTTCTTAGACCCAAAGACGAGAGAGAATTCCCCGTAGCGTTTGTCAGACAGCCAACGATCCAAGTGGCGGCACCATGTCGGCGACGACGAAGACGACGACTATCAAGAAAGCAATCCCTGAGAGTTATATTTGAACACACATAAAAAATGAGAGGACTCTTGTGTGTTTATGTAGGTACTTTCATCTTTTTTCTTCGGTTGTATTTTTTTCGTCTTCTGCCTGCTCCGTTCAGCTTTTCCACTTGATCTTCTCGGTGAACACACTCTTCCTGAATCCTGATTCCGTCCGTCTTCCCCGGGCCGTCTACCAGTGCTGCTGCTGATCACTCGCGTTCCGTGTGATCCCAAATCATGTTGGCCGACCTTCTCCTCAATTTCCCTCTGTTTCCCATTCTGATGACGATGACGATGATGATCATCTCACGCGCCAGTCTTGCCTTCCTCAATGTCTGCTGCACCCGCCCCGAGGGCCTCCCGAGACCGTCCCGTCTGGTATAACCATGCTTCCACAAGTGCGAGATTTTTAGCAGTCACTGCACAGTGGTTCGATCTAGAACGAATGTCGGCCAAAACTTCTAACTTTTATATAGATATTGTATATTTTTGCTTAACGTACCGTTTTGTCTCAAATTGCGAATATGACTCATGTTCCGAATAGTTACTACAGTCAACTCTCCATAATTTGAAATTGAAGGGACCAATGAGTTAGGGAGGTATCGAGTTACAAAACACAAAACCAGTGCATAGGCGATCCAAGAGACCATCGAGGTAGCCATTAAAAACCAACTTTTACTATGGTTCTCTAACTCGATATCGAGATATCGAATATCGAATAAGGGAGAGATGACTGTATTTTAAAGGGTAAAACTGATATATTCAATACATTTGAATATAGAAGATGTAAATTGTGAATTGATTGAACATCCTATGATTTATTTTGGATTTCATTGAAAAATCACTGCTTAAAATCAAGCCATGTTCGGAATTTGAGACAAAACGGTAGATACTTGACATGTTCTGTCATATTCAACAATATGGACATTTATTTTTTGTTTTTGTCTGATAATTAGGATACATTATAATATGAGTTAACAATAACATTCTTTGAATCCGAATTCCAAGAAATACTTCTTGAGATTGGTCCTAACCGACTCAGCCAGCGTAATATCTGCGCTACAGTCAGATTCGCCTTCGCACCCTTGGATTCAAGCAATATTGAAGTACGCACTACCTGACACGGTTTTCACGTGGATCCCTGGGCACTGCGGAGTTCCAGGGAACGAAATGGCTGATCATCTTGCCAGATCGGGCCTTTCAGGTCAACGGTATACTTCAGAGGTTCCTTTCATGGACCTTAAACGGTGGATCAAATCTATCTTCCGTCAACATTGGGAAGATTCATGGTACCGCACAAGAACGCTTTTCCTTCGGAAGATTAAAAACACAACCACTACTTGGTCAGACCTTCCAATTCTCAAGGACCAAAGGATACTATCTCACTTACGAACCGGACACACCCTAATATCGCACAATATGGGAGGCGGTCCCTTCCACAAAGAATGCGAGTCTTGTCATATCCCAGCCTCTGTGGACCATGTCCTTTGTGCCTGCCCCATATACGAACATCTGCGACAAATACATGGCCTTTCTGACAATATCGGAGAGGTACTACGCGACGATGCAACTACTATTGCTGCTTTACTGAGTTTTCTACACGATGCCAACTTGTACAGCAGTATATGATCCTGCCCAATATGACGACGACATTGATGCCAGCCCACGGATACGAAACTGTTTTACTAAATTGTACTATGTATAGATGTAAGCTTGAAATGTTAGATTGACAGTTATCTCTTTTTTATCGGTTCAGTCTTCTGCTGACCGTATTTCTCCCGGGTCTCAGCCTTCTGCTGAACCTTCTCCCGTGTTGAACTAGCATAATGTTAAAAAACACGTTAATAAAGATGAAAAAAAAAATTCTTAAGTTTAAACATCTAGTGTTGAAGAAACAGCTACAAATTTAATCAGTTTCAGTATCATGATGGTGTTTTTGGCTTCAGTATGTTCTCATACTTATTTTAGCAGCAAACGCATGTCCATGTAGGAAATGATAGGTGTCAGTACAGACAAACAGACGTAACAGCTTGAACAATTATCAAATTGAAGCACATACCGCAGACAGTAACGCCCAATACTAAAAATACTGCATTTGGCTAACCTGGTACTAGGTGGCGGTAGTGCGCAAACGTCGAAGTCGAACAAATGCGATGCGAGCGCCACGAGTGACTCGTTAGTCAACTACCAAATACTACAATATAGCGCTATTTTGCTGTACGATGAAAATAATACGAGTGTTATGTCTGTTTGTGTGTGGTGTATCATTGGACCGAAGAACGTTGGGGCGACCGGAACGGTTCTTCCAAATTGTTTCATTTTAACTGGATGTTAATTCCGAAGAAATTCAATTCAATTCAACCTGCAGGTCTTGCTGCACAAACAGTGTGATCTAGGCGATGGAATTTAAAGAATTTTGTTATAAGTGTTACGTCTATTTGTCTGTTTGTGAATCATGGAAGTGCCCAAGTGGTTCTGCACCCTATGCTGCATCTCTGATAAAACATATGAAGAAACCTTGTGCAGCTTCACGTTTTCCCCATACTGGTAAAATTAAGTTTTTTTTTAAATTTTTAATCAAGTTCTTTCATCCTATGCTTTTTTTATTTCAAGAGCAGCAGTAAATGTTTATCATTGTTCACTTTTAACATGATGTAGTCTTACCACTGGAAGGCGATGGAAATACTTCTTTAGTGGAGGTAGATGCGAAAACCAATCGTATAATATACATACAATTACTGGTAACTAAAAGTCACTATTTGCAACAAAAAGTAACTATTTCTGTGATCTGATAATGAAGAAACTTAAATTCGAATCTATGATGATACAGTGTTGCCATCTGGAAAAAATTTTACTCGATGCATGAAGCGTCGAAATTTCTACCCGTCAAGGTAGAGGATTTTTTTTCAGTATGTGTGGATAAGTCTTTTGTTGGGCTACATTATAGACATATTGTTTTGGTTTTCATATTTTTTCTCAATTCACAGGCTGTCAAAAGTCTAACCCCGTACACTTAACAGAATTTAATTTAATTGTGTTTTGATTTTTAGGCGGCATTTTTTTTTTATCTTCATCAACGAGATTTTTAACCCTGGGCTAGTTCATCTCAGGACCAACGGCTTTACTTCTCTTCTGAAGGAAGTCGTCACTATAACTTTTGTGCCATAATTTTACTATCCCGGGGATGAGATTCGCAGGGGCGTGTGTTCTAACCACTATACCAAGTCCTTCTCTGATTTGAAAATTGACTTCCTTTGCTTTTCCATGTGAAAAATTCGGAGTTCATGCATAGGATTAAATAATAACCCTCGCAATCGCGAATTGAGCTGGACATATCAGAGCTAAGAAAAAGAGAAATCCCTGCAAATGTTTTGGGATAATTCAAAAGAATATTCGTAGAAATTATAGGTGGAATGTCTAAAAACATTTTGTCTAGAGTATGTGACAAACATCAGTTGAAAATTGTAGGATATTATCTCGGCTACAATTTCGGCTAATATTTTGGTGGAGGTATATAAATGAATGTTGACGAACTTCTGATACAACTTCAGCTTCTGGACAAAAGTAAAATTCGGTGCAAATCCTTAGGATTTCAGTACGAGCTTTGTCACTTATTTTGAAATAATTTTAGTTGTTTCGTTCACTAATTCCAATAAGTGTGCTACACATTTGTGCACGAAATAAACCATGACTCGGTTTTATACGACTCAGATATAAACTAATCCACGTTTTTAAAAAGTTATTTGCTTTATAGTTGATTTTTCATAATTATTATTGCACAATACAGGCATTTTGTTTGGATTGTCTCGTATTTGTCGACAATTAGTTGAGCTCAGAAGCTGACAGAGTTATTGTTCGATGCCGCCCGAAATTCCATCAGGGATTCTTTCCCTTTTACTTTTGAATTTCAGATTTCTTTAACATATACACAATTTTCTATAAATTTCCAAATTGAGCTGCGATTGCATTTTAGACCTTGACAAAAAATACAATATGCACAAGCAGTCCTCTCAAATCGCTGTGCATTCCACTATTTGTTAAAGGTGGCGCTTCTTAAAACGCGCTCTTAACCTATTGTCCGCTATTAACGGTCCTCTAAACTCGCCATGATTTTATTTAAGCGGTCCTCTCAACTCACTGTGTACTTCAATATTTATCAAATGTGGCAGTTCTCAAAACGCGCACTCACCCAATTTTTACAATATACATAACATTGCAATATACATAGAAGGTTTTTCACTATTCACATTTCACAACACGCACTCCAATCTCAGCGGTCCTTACAACTCGCATTTAATCAATTCACAAGTGGTCTTCCAAACTCGCTATTATACAAAGGTCGTCATAATGCGCTATTACCCTATTTACTGATTTCTGCGGTCCTCTCAACTTGCTACAAATCTCTTCAAAAGCGGTTCTCTCAACTAGCCCTACAATATAAGTGAAAGGTGGCGGTCCTCATAACGCGAACTTACCCTATTTTCCGATCTCAGCGGTCCTTTCAACTCGCTATTAATCAAGTTACAAGCGGTCTTCTCAATTCGCTATTATTCCAAGGTGTCGGTCCTCACAACGCGCTCTTACCCTATTTACTGATTTTTGCGGTCCTCTTAACTTGCTACACGTCTCTTAGCAAGCGGCCCTCTCAAGTCGCATCACAATAAAAGTGAGAGGTGACGGTCCTAACAAAGCGCACTTACCCTATTTTCCTATATCATCTCGCTTTTTGTTTGTTTGCAAGCTGTAGCGGCTCTCTCAACTCGCTCCAACATGATTGAATATAGGCAAATAGGCCTTTTTTCACGACGTTTCAAATCCGCTGATCCGAAAGCTCTTTGATATTTCTTCTATGAAAATGGCAGACCCGTGTTATCACCGGTTCTCCACCGATGTAAACAAATCCATAGACGGACTTGTTACATGAAAAGGCTTATATAATGCGCCACCGTCATGGAGTTCGCTAAGGGAGAACGAGAAAAACATCACTGTAAATGTTTATTCACGTCCAAAATTCAAATTTTCAACCCAAAAGTTATGCCATAATCAATCAACCATTGCAGTGTTTTCCATTGGCATAATGAATTTAAACCATTATTCTTGCGATACTTGTGAATTCTCAACAAATTTAACCACTAACCAAGAATCCGGATGTTTATACCCTATGTTGCCAAACATCAATTTTCCAATTTTCTCCCACAAATCGTTCAAAAGCATCGACCAGTTGGAGAATTCCAGCGTGTATTTTCTTCGAAGAGAAGAAATTTTTTTTGCTGGTGGGCAATGGAAAAAAAAAATCTTATTTTCAAAGAAATTGTTCGCCGGAATTCGCCTACAGATCTATTCATATTAGAAGAAAAAAAACGTTTATCATGTTTTTCAGTGCTTTATGATCGTCTACAAAACAACTATTTCGAGAAAAAGTTTAATTGTGTGCTCCTTCCAATGCTACACACGGTACGTTCTCATCCCAAACCCCTTCTATGACGGTTCTTCTATTGGCCACCAGTATCGAAGTGATGTCGAAGTGATAGTTTAGCTTTGAAAAGATTTTACTATATCTACCAGCCATCTTGGTTTGCTTCGTCTCGGTCGCACTTTATTTATTGCACTACGCAATGGGTGATTTCCACAACAATTTTGGTTGAAAAAGTTCATTATTTTGCTATGAAATTCAACTAAAATATCTGGGGCCTTCCTTAGCCGAGTGGTTAGAGTCCGCGGCTACAAAGCAAAGCCATGCTGAAGGTGTCTGGATTCAATTCCCGGTCGGTCCAGGATCTTTTCGTACTTAGTGGAAATTTCCTTGACTTCCCTGGGCATAAAGTACAATCGTACCTGCCACACGATATAACGAATGCGAAAATGGCAATTTCGGCAAAGAAAGCTCTCAGTTAATAACTGTGGAAGTGCTCATAAGAACACTAAGCTGAGAAGCAGGCTCTGTCCCAGTGAGGACGTTAATGTCAAGAAGAAGAAGATCTGTAGCAAAACCTGTCACGGTCGCCAATGTGTAACATCAAACTGTAACTGGGAAATCACCCATCACACAGCCAACCACTTCGGAAGGGAACACACGGCTAGTTTTGTAATCCACTCCACTATGACTGATTGATCGGTGAGCAACGATCGGGCCGAGACGACACAAACACACTGTTGTCATCTCGCCCCACACAATTTTCATTCAACTCAGGAATACTTTGTGTATCTACGAACAACTTCTCTGCAGACATCATTACAATTTCATCTCTGTTCAATTCATATAGAACTAGTTTAATATGAACCGTAAATACCAATTTCCTTCAAAAATCTTTTTCACGATCAACTCAAAGAGCTGTACGGAATTCAAAACAAAATGAATCAGATTCAAACTTTGTATTTAAACAATAAAAGTTTTACGGATGCCAAGAAATTTGTTACCGCTGGAGAAAACAACTTTGATTTTCCAGGCTTTAATCACCTTTGAACCACTGTGTGCACTGATCCAATCCCGAGTGTGTTCGCTTTGACCGCCGGGGGATGTTTCGTTGATTCGCTTCCCATTGAACCGCGCCCGTCCCGTTCTTGAGAGATCGCGTTCTGTTGTTGGGAGTTCGTTGCCTGGGCTGCGCAAAGTGATCGCGTATTTTGCTGATATGATCGCTTCGGATGGTCTTGTTACGGTTCTTGATCGTTTTGTTGTTCTTTCTCTTGGCATTCGATTGTCGATTACTCATTTTGGACTCTCGGCTGAATCAACCGACGATGGTTGGAAAGCCAAATTGCAGCGATACGATAGCGATAAATTTAGCATGATTGGCCCCAGGGTTGAAACGGATTGGTGAATGAACTTTTGATGGGTATTTAGCTTTCGGGCAATTAAAAATTAATAAAGTTTATAAGCCAATTCGAAACTGTAAATCGAACAGTTTTGTTGAATGCTTGATGTATTAACATGAAGAAAATTGTGTATGATACAATTCTTCTGATAGAGAACGGCCTACTCACAATTTCATAGGTAGCATTAACATAATATTGGAAAGATAAATTGAATGTGTTTGATATTTTGTGTTTCAGTCAGCAAACTTATGCCCTGGGTAAAAGTTAGTTTTAGACAATCAAACTTAAAACGGTTATAGCTAAAAATAGATAAATATTCTTCCAAAAGTTTGTTTAAGCTTATCATAGCCAATAGATTATAGAAACACTATATGCTAGCTATTTTTTTTTAAGTTTTTCTGGAAATTTTGTCTATATCCCTAAGGTTGAACTTTTGCCCCACTTTTCTCTATGTATTACATAGGATACAGTTTTTCGTGGCAAGTTCAATAGAATGCGCTTTTATGGGATCTCCATAGTAGCACTGAGCTGAAAAGCAGGTTTGTTTCAACTTTTGCTGTTAGAAGAATAATGCCAAGCATAACTTTTTCGTCTCAAACAATAGGCTTTCTCAAAATGTGCTGCGTAGAATACAAAACTGAAGCACCAAACCACTCGTAATAAATGGCTGGTTTTGCTTTCTGTTCGAGTCTGGCTAGTCTATGGGATCTTTGTTTGCGGTAGTGATATCAAATTGTTAGACATTGGTCGTCCACCGTCCACTTCGGTGGTGGTGAAGATGATAAGTCACTGTGTTAAGTGCTCGTGCAGGCGCGAGGTTCGTTCAGACGACGACGACGAAGTCGTGCGTCACTGGTATTTGGATTGTGATAAGAACTCGCGAGCTGATCGGCATTTATCACCTCGCAGCCCCTGGGTGTTTATGGGGGAGTGGGGTATGGGGCTTCCAGTAGGGTCGTATATGGGTGATGAACGTTAGATAAAAGTTAAGCTACCTAGTCTTATGCCCAGATATATCAGCTGGTTTTGCTAATCGAGCTTTGTTTGTTTTTCCGTTTTTTTTTCAGAGCCCAATGGCAGGAAGTCGGCATCAGAAGCAAAACAAACGGATAAGAAAGATGTCAAAGTTAAAGGTAAGTGAGCAAACGGAGCGGATTTTGAACACCTTGATTTTATACCTTGAACTTCAGCACATTGAAAGCTTTCTACAACTTAGTGGTGAATGTCGATTCTGTTGTAAAGAAGTGTGCGTACTCGTACTCTGAATAGAGTAGGATATCTGTATCAGTGATAGTGATACTAGTAACAGATTACGGAAAAAAAATCGCCAAAATAACGGAAGCTTTCTATATTCGAATACGTCATTCGAAAGCTTTTCTGTTTTATTATACGTAAAAAATGATCTTAGAACGTTAAAATCATTATATTTGTGGAAAAGAACCACTACCTACTTATAAGAACATGTGATATTTCACGGTGTCTCTGGTAGAACAACATTAGTATAAAAAATCAGTATCGCTAAAACATCCACCAAATGAAAGCTTAGGCTTTCCCCTTTCATTTGAGACCTGTTTGGAAATATTCTATCGGGGGGTCCTGAACATTTTTTTTCAAAACAGTATAATGCCGTATTTAAGTACTCATTTCTAAATTATGGTTCACACAGTCATTTTCTTTCATGCTTATCTAGGTAGCCATGAGAAATTTTACTACGAATAGTTAATAGAAAGGATTTAGCATTATACCATTCTATTTAAACCAATTACAAACACGACATATCGATAAAGTAAATACGGTTAATACGACTTACAAATGCTCACTATTGTACATTACTACAGCTCAATGAAGCTGTCGATCATATGCTTCGGAGTTCTCCAGAACCTTAACATGATTCCAAGCAACTTGAAAACCGAAATGTACGGTTTCACTGGCTTATTTTCCGTATTTGCTCAAACCACTTCCTGTGATTTTACAAAACTCCGGGATATGATAGCGCAAATATGGAACTTCGAGCTATTGGGTAAGCAATCCATGTTTTTGAAAAGTTCTCAACCTTTTCTGCAAAATCATCATCCAGACTCGTTTGAAAACAACTTTTATGTACCTGATCAAAATGATCAAGCGCCTGAAATACATTTTTTCATTGAAAAGAGATAATTTACAGAACAGTACGATAAATTACAATTGCTAGCAAACCTGGATTTCACTTCCAAAACATGCCGATTTTCCAAAAGCTTCTGACAGTTTCAGCTGGTGAATCCACATTTGCTGTGGCGTTAGCATCTGATGATCCTCACTTATGAGAATAGAATTAATTTTAAGGTAATCTTTATGAATCACACAATCAAACTGCTGATGCCTACCCATTCCTCGACGTTATTTGGATCAATGTATTATACTTTTTTGTCAATTAGATTTACAACACCTAGTGTTATATGCAAGGAAGGTGGTGGGCAATTTGTTCGTCGGGTGATCCATCGAGCAGTGGATAGTAAATACAATTGAAGTACTGCTCCGCCAGTTTATGATCCGAGCCGAGACTTTTCCATTTCGCGGACGCGTATGTGACCAAGTATTCGTGGATGACCAGCTACATTGGATAGATCTTTTTTGTGTGGTACAGTATGGGCAAGGAAATGTTGTACTATCTCACATTATTACGCAAAACGGATTGCCGATTTTCAAATCTCCAGCAATGAAGCAATGAAGCACCTAAAATTATTCAAAAGTAACAGTGTCTTCCAGATTTTCTCAATATTGCCATATTTTTCTGGAACGCCAGAAGCGACAGCAAGCAGCAACAGTATTTTTACGCCAGTATTCTTACATCGGCCTTGAGTCCCGACGACTTCGGAATTATGCTCGATAATCGACATTACAATGTATTACAGGTTTTAATTCAGTTTCTGCATTATCGTTCAAATCAAAGTGCAGATGTGTTACCTCTAAAAACTGATTGGTTAAGTCTGCTGATTTTGAAAGCGATTGTTGGGGCGATTGCAACATCCAAACCCCTTAGACAGCTGCTCAACGGCAACGTTCATCTGGTGCTCAAATCACAATTTTTTTTAATCAAAAACAAGTCATCAGCGAACAAATGTTTTTTTGTAGGTTGCACAGATGTTGAATTAGATTAGTTGATAAACCGTGTAGATTCGACATCCAAAAAATTTAATTAGAACTTACTTTTTGCATTAGTGTGTCTACCACGTTTTCCATTTAGTTTTGGTGAGATTGTAGTTCTCAATTCATTACATGCGTCGAGTGGTGGTTTTAAATTGTATTTATATTTATACAGTGCTATATTCAAAAGTTTAAATTAGTTACTAAACTTAAAAAAACATATATTTGTAGGACAATACCAGACTTTAATTCTGATGTTGTGAAGAATGTGCTGTTCAATAATATCAAACACTATTGCTGATAACGGTTGCAGACACATATTTTTTAAATACAATACGCAAATCTTCGAACGATTGTCTTCGTGGCTTTTCGGTTTCATGTTTCAGGTCTCCTGATAGAATGTAGTGTAAAATAGGTGTGAAATTGGGATATATTTATTGTAATCATTAACAGGCATACCTCTAATCAGCAAACCAAAATGTTGATCCAAAACAATAAATTTATAAACATATCACGCGACACAAGCACAATTTTTTCGCTATACCACCTTAGAACGCGACAAATTAAGCAATGCAGCGTTATAACACAGCGCCAATTTCCCTACCATTGATGCCAATTTAGTTGTTTGTGGAATCTGTAGAACCATTTGTAATGTAATGATCCATGAATAAATGTTTTTTCAAACGCTTTGTTTATTACTAATCGTAAATAGCAATATCTTATGAAAATATATTTGAATTTTAAGACGGTAGCATATAACTGATTCTAAATAAGGGTTATTTATTTAAAATATTTTAAATCTCTAAACATTTTTTAACCTAAAATTTTAAATACTATTTACAACCATTTTAGTTTTGTATAAATAAATAAATGTTGATAAAAAAATAAACAATTTTACTATTTACTTAATTTATAATCAACTGAACAGCAACACTGCCAAAACAAAAACAAGCTTGTTTTATGGAAACCTGGACAAACATTTAAAAAGGGCACATCGACATTGGTAAACAATGGCTCAGTAAGACGCTGTTGTGCCCAATTTACCTCGATCACGCTCACCAATACTACTATTAGGAAGAGCTAACGCAAATCTTTCTAATAGTGGTGTTAGTTTGCATGGGCGAGCTAAAAAGGGCTCAACGTTCCTGAAAACAGGCTCAAGACCTCTCCATCCCTTTTTAAATGTTTGTCCAGAAATGTTTGTCATGGCCTTCTACGGTTCGATTGAGTTGTCATCATATTGTGCAAGCGATTCATTGTATCATACTATTGGTGGAAGAAGATCACCTATGGTACGTATCTCTTACTAAAATAAAAAAAAATGTTCAGGACCCCCCGATAGAACATTTTCAAACCGGTCTCAAATGAAAGGGGAAAGCCTAAGCTTTCATTTGGTGGGTGTTTCAGCGATACTGATTTTTTTATATTAATGTTTTCTACCAGAGACACCGTGATTTGCTTACTTCTGTTCCTATATTAGTGGTCTACATTGATTTCCCATAACACTGAAGTGATCAGACGTCCCGGATCATGCGGCACAGTCCCGGATTTAAGCCAACTGTACCACATCACCAAGCGTCCCGGAAAACCTCTCGGATTTCAGAGATAATCAAAAATAATGTAATTTGTATTTGAAATATGAACAACGAATATGTTATTTTTAATTTCAGCCAGAGTCTTGTACTTGCACAAGGCTGGTAGCGAGTCACTTTTTAGTGACTTGGTCACTTTTTTGAGGCCAGTCACTTTAAAGTCTCTTTTTTGAAGCCATTTCAACTAAAGTCACTTTTTACGTCAAAAAATCACTTTTTTCAACTATTTTGAGCTAAATTTTCGGGAGAAAATAATGCACCGGCCTTTTTTAATTTAGGCTAAGTTTTAAGTTAGGTTATCACCAGAACATCTTCTTGTCGGTTTCAAAATAGTGGTTCATGGTTTCCATGTGAAAAAAACTTGTAAAAAAGTTAATTTTTCATTGAGTTCCACGTAACTTGTAATGCAGGTCGGACTCGAATATCCGGAGACTCGATTACTCGGTGACTCGATTATCCGGAATTTTAGACTCGATTATCCGGAGTATGTTTTTTACATTCTTGGTGTTCAGTTTTTATGCATATGCATTTGAGATAATTTAGTATTACAATAAACAATATGTACAGTTTAGCTGTTTTGAACGTAGGTAAAAAAGAGGGTTTTAAGAAGGTTATTTGTAGTGTATTTTTATATTTTCTTCTCAAGACTCCTAATATTCCTACAAATAATTTCTGGCTACGCCATTGCATCATATAAATAAAAAAATGATTATATTTAAGTTATTTTATCGCAGATATTAATAACAAAGAATAATTATTCAATGTTCTATTTGAGAGTAAAAACTTATCATGCATCCTAGGATAGACTTTATTTGCAAACCAAACCTTCAAAAATGGCCGGATAGATCTAAGCTAGAGCATATTCTAAGGTTTTTTTTTTACGTCGGTCGACGTCCGGCGTAAAAAAAAACGCGTTGTTTCAAAAAACGGCGTAAAATCGAGTTGTTTTTAAAAACGACGTAAAAAAGACTCGTGTTTATCGACTATTAATTTATCGTCAATTTATCGTTTTCATTGAATCGTTCATGAAATCTTGCATGCATTCTTCAAAGAAATGTGGGGCGTCCTCTTCTTGGATTTTTTGATTCACTTCGGCATGAGGTTTTTGAAAGCCACAGAGTTTATATTTGACAATAATATGCGCGGTATTGAAGTATTTTTTATTCCAATTCGACCAACTATAACCCCCAATGTCAAGTGAATCATGAAAGTGTCCAAGTAATTTTGATTGAATTATTAGAAGATTAGTGCTATTAACTACACTCTTAAAAATAATGAAAATCACTCCGGACGTAATTCACATTATGACTGAATGACACATGATGTAAGTGATGAAATGACGTAAAAATGGGTTCTGAAAGATGTATTGACAGAAAAATGTAATTTTACATGATGAAGGACATGAGAACGATGCCGCTATGATTGACATTTCCCGAATCAGACACCATCGTATTTAAAATGTGACACAAATTCACGTCATTTGGCTCGCTTCTTTTATGTGCATCCAAAAGACGTAAAATCGCATGATTTTTTCGGAGTGTGTACTTTAAAAGAATAACTCAAAAGAACAGCCTGTTAAACCTATCGTCTTTATGCTAAATGTCCATTCAGTCAAACGTACCTCCCATTAAACTTACTGATGGAAAATTCCAATGTCACTTATATCAACCATTTGTTCTTTTTAAGTCGGCGTTTGAAGGACGCGGTTTTAAGAAGTATTTCAATCATATTCGATCTTCTATCATCATTTTTTATTTGAAATAGTGATTAATGCCCAAGTATAACATTTTCCGTAATCTTGATCTGGTTACCTCTAATATTAACCTTATTAGGTAGGAGAGTTTGGATGGAAATGTGAAACGACAAAAATTTTATTTTTTCAAATGTTCCAAATCGTATTGAAATTTACAAAATAAAATACTTTGGTGATACTTAGACACAACATTTTAAAAAGATTGAAAATTTGCTAAAAAAGGAATATTTATGTAAAAGTAAACTTTTCTGTTTGAAAAATTGTTGGGAATATCTTAAAGTTTTGGAAGTACAATAAAAATTTCCAAATATGGTACTCAACTAGACTTACTACCTGCAGAAGATCATATTGAATATTCCCAATCTATTGGATATTGATCGTAAAACAGTATATTAGAATTGAAATAAAACTGATTTCGGTTGGATTTTCAAGTCACTTTTAGTCACTTTTTCGAGAATCGAAAGTCACTTTTTAGTCACTTTTTTCTCAAATCTGGTCACTAAAATAACTTTTTTCGGTACCAATTTTTGCTACCAGCCCTGTACTTGCAGGATACAGAACAGGATTTCTTATATTTTAATCTCTCGATTTGGTTCAGAATCTTCTCTGGCTTTGCTAGAAAACAGGAAACCTCTCATGATTCTATTTAGAATCTTCCAATAATTTGCAATGGTAATGTTATCAAAATATGTATTCGATTCCTGCAATCTTTTGCACTGAATCAACACTGAACTCTTAGGATTTTGTTAAGCAAACTGGCTCACCGAATATAGCACAAAATCCTTCTAGATTTATTATCTTTCTTAGATTTCATTCAGTCCAGAAATTTACAAGAATTTAATTCAAAATGCTATACATTCTTGCTTCAATATCTCTGAAATTGGTTTGAAAAGCATAAGCATAGATGACCGTACAATTCGTAGTTGCTACTCCGTAATTGACCAGAACAATCGAAGTTGCACAGGAAATTAATGAATGGGGCTTGGGATTAGCTTACCATTCTTCAATGTGCACAAATCGAGAGCTCAAATTTAAAAGTAAATAACGGCGCCGGTCACGTCCTTACGGTCATCGGGGAAGGGGAGGAATGTTAGTGTGACTACCGTTGTTACTAGAGACCAAGATCATCTCTGCATCTCCACGGTTGTCCTGGAAAGGATATTGGGTTAGTGGGATAAGGTAGAGATCTGGGAGTCACCAATGTTTGGTGATGCGATCCATGATATAATCACGCCTAATCGGATTCGCGAAATAATTCGATAATCGCATTGTACGCCGTACAAGTGTTCGTTACTCGCCCATGCAAGAGCAAGCGACACGATCAATAGATCAAACATTACTAACGATCCGCGGCGCTTTTTCATTTCTCTGAGCGAACGACGCGCGACATGTTTGTTCCTGCTTCAGAACCCACCCCCGCAGAAGCAAGCGTCAAGGTCGAAGGATCAAATACTACTAATATCTCTGGAATTGGTTTGAAAAGCTTATAAAGTTCTTATTGGGACCCCTTTAAAATTCTAGTTCGAAAATTGCACGTGATTCAG
Source organism: Aedes aegypti (assembly GCF_002204515.2). Lineage (NCBI taxonomy): Eukaryota > Metazoa > Arthropoda > Insecta > Diptera > Culicidae > Aedes > Aedes aegypti. Next base: position 25,833,688 of record NC_035108.1, on the reverse strand, counting down.
ATCTAGATTTGCACTTCATTTATTATATTTTATTTGTTCAATGTTGAATACTTTTTCAGAATAGGTCACGGAAATCTCACTAGAATGGTTAATGGTTCCTCTAACATTTTAACTACAATATGTAGAATGTTTGAGAAAAAGTGCAAAACAGTCATTTTTACAAGTTAATTTCATAGTGCCTTTAAAATCAGCTCCCTTTCCTCCAAAATTGTATTTTGAAATTAATTTCAAAAGTTTTGAATAAGAAAATATGTACCTTTTAGTATTCCTTACCCTTATTTTCAAAAAAATTACAAATTGTGTTCTGCATTGAAGCCAAACACGTCTGGTCACTTTACATAAGACCCCCTGGCGCAAGGAAGTAAAATTCTGTTTTTGGCATGCTTTGCTTTTGGCATCTTTCAATTTTGGCAATAAAAAGGATGAATTCTTAGCAACATTTTCGAATGCAATTATTATATCGTCCCCTTGATGCTACAACTAGATAACTCGAAATTTGAATTTTTTGACTTCAATATGCCAAAACATTATTCTTAATAGGACTGCAAAATATCCGTAGCTCATAAGCGTGTGATTCAAAATACACATGTTAAAGTTTAATTCTCAATCATTTCTCTGCGATTAACCATCACTTTGTAAAACGGTCATATTTTCAAAGTTAAACATCCCAAAATTTTGATTTTCGAGTTATCTAGTTGTAGCATTAAGGGGACGATATATTTGTAAGTATCATCTGATTTGCCCTCGTCGTTTGAATAACAGTTCAACTCCGAACGATGATGGTTTCCTTCAGTACTTTTAATTGCAAAATTTTAGGAAAAAATAAAATGCTTTTGGTACCATTCCATGCGAAATATAGCATCAGCAAATTCGGAGAAGGTTACCGAAAAAAAAAACATTCTTCGATTTATTTTTTCACGAGGAAGGATGATGTTGGAAATATTCAGTTGTCAAAGTCACATGACATTCATGATATTTAACAGCAATAGTTCCCATACGCACTTTTTACTGTAAGATAGTCATGTATTTGTAAACATTCACGAAATCACCGCTCCCTATATCCATCTTTACTAATTTACCATTTTCTCAGACATTCACACTGATTGACTCTTAAGTTGTGATGGTTTTGATTGAAGATTTAGATAAGTCATCGGGAATGAATGTTACCTTATGGGTCGATCTCGGTGTGGCCATTCCATAACAGGTTAGCCGAGAGCCTAAGGTTGGCTACACGCCACTACTGATCACTTGTCTCAAGAGGTTTATTTTTAAAAAGGATTGCTGATGAATTTCTCGGGGGAATATTAAAAATATTCCTTTAATTCCATTATCAATAATACTGCCGAAAATAACACTATAAATCAGCATAAGCTAATTTTGATGCTCATTCGAACTTCTTGTATGATACTGTCAAGGCAGCTAACGGCAAAAAATCTTCATATGGTCGGACATATTCCTAGGTTTTGTAGACGATATCAATATAATTGGAATTTTCTTCCCAGTTTAGAAATCTGCTGAATATTTTCTCCAGAGATTTATTATGGGAGTACTCAAAATATTCTTTCAGCTTCTATTTCAGGATATTTTTAAGAAATCTTCTAGAAATTTTGAATAATTTTAGTTTTTTTTTTTTTTTGTAAACATCTAAAGAGATTCTAAGCTTGTTTTCAAAAGTAATCAAACGCCATTTCGAGATAAATGGTTCCTCTAACATTCTGACAGAACTTCGTCTGTCTTTTCTTTGAAATCACCCAGGGTATGTTCCAAAATTTCATGTTTTCCTGATATTTCTACTTGAGCTTTCTCGGCGACCGACTAATCAATATATTAATATTTTGTAGATTTTTCTTCATCGACTCATTCTTTAAAATATTCATTGTAGAAAATATTTTAGAGATTTCTGCAGAAATTCCTTCAATAACTCCTCCAAAGTTTTTTTTTTCAGGAATAACAGTGAGGTTCCGTTTTTGGCAACACGATTCTAAAGTGTTGCCAAAAACGGAACCGTGCTAAAATCGGAACCATTTTTTTGTTCCATATGGAACCATATGATAATTAGACATCGGAATGGTCACTTCGAAGCATACTTCAGCTGTAAATGTCGTATTATAAACGCTGACACGCGGGATAATTCGTGTACGTTTATAACCGTAGTATTGATTGAATTTGACATATCACATACATTTTAATACCTGAATGTTTTCAATGATGCTTTGAACGCCTTTTCTTTATAGTTCATACGTATAGGCCGTGACAAATTAATAGTCGCATAAGTGACCTATATATATATATAAAAAATGAAGATTTAGCTCCAATATTGAACTTCAGCATGAAAAATCAAAGATAGTTGCGTTTTTTATGATCTGCTTTCAGACTTAGCATGTGGCATATGATAGCAATGCTCAACTTGTCTGGGTTGATTCATGGTCGATCCAGGATCTTTTTCCTAATAATTATTTCTTTGACTTCCCAGGCTAAAGATTAGCATCGTGCCTGCGCATTTAGATTGGCGGGGTATGTGCCTCTGGAGCTGGCCTTCTGAGGTTCTGTCACAGTGCATACGTTAATGTCAGGAAGAAAGAAGGAGATGTGGTAAGATTATATTTTTCTTGAGCATTTCTAGATTGATTTTCGTGTAAAATTTGTCTGAAGGGCTTTTGGATGGAACCTGGAGATAAAAACGAAAAACGTGAATAATCAACCAGAATTCTATGGATCATTTTAAAGAACAAAAAAAAGTCCTGCCAGAATGCCAGAGCAACCAGTTTTCTCTGGAAAATGGAAAAATCCCTGATGGAAAAATACCTTGAAGATTTCGTAGTATATTTTTGAGAATATCGCCAAAACAATCTCTGAAGGTGTTTGGAGAAAAATTAATGTAGGAATTTCTGGTAAGATTTCTTGTACATTTTGAAAGTCAGCTTCTCTGATGAATCGTTCAAGGAAACTCCAGGGAACTTAGATATTTGTAGAACTATGTTGAACATAAACCATGATCACTCGGTAACTCGTTCAACGTTCATATGTGATACTTCTCATAGACCAGAAATAAACTCTTTAGATAATGTCCAGAACATTGATACCCATATTGTTGGGGTTGTAATGATAAGTTTGTAGTCAAACATAGACCCATAAAAAAAAACTGTTCATTTATGACCAATTCAAGATCATCATCAGATGAAAACGTATGAAAAACAGTTACAGTTTTCTCATACAGATTTCAAGATTTTGATACCCATATTACACGTGACTCACCAAAATCTACATACAAAATCGTAACATTAGGACATGTCTGGACTGGATAGCATTCCTAGCTTTTGAAAGTAAATGCTTGCGTGTTGTGCAGACAATCTATACGAAATCCGGCAGACTTGAGTGGGCTGGTCACTCAGTGTGAATGTATGAGAAAAAATGTTGAGAATCCAGTAGAGATGCATACATATATCGCCGATTTTGCAAAAGATTGCGGAATCAAAAACATTTTTGATTTTTTAAATGTTCAACCATAAAAGTTTTTTTTTATTTTATCTAGTACTTTTGTACTATATTGAATACCGTGATGAATCAAAATCCGGACGGTACCGATATCCGGACACTCTGATTATATTATGTAATTAAAGTCAAATTTAAATGATTATATGTTTGGTTTTAATACTCTCCCTTTATTATTGACAATGCTGGTCATTTCACATTCATTTTCAATCTAGTAACCATTGTCAAATAATTAATAAAAATAAAAACAAATTATTTGTTTATGTTGGACGTCATTTCGTCGCGGTCCAACCCTCAAGTTCAACAATCGATGAACACGCGAAGAATGTTTGGTTGAATTAAAAGTTCGTGAACTACATTTCTATTGAAATTTTTTACCATAAATGTTTAAGAAGATATATTTTGAAAGTTCTGTGAGTCCACTCTACTTAAATATGTTGGAAATATGTTTTAATTGGTGTGTAAAGTGATTGTCCGGGAAAACGAGCCAGTGTTTTATGATCCGGACATCATTCAAAAGACTCAAGTTTGATTAGTGTAAGTGAATTTCGAGGAATAAAATCAAGAGAAAACATGAAAAATAACTATGAAAAGAATAGTGAGTTAAAATAATTCAAGATAATATTAGATAAATTGAGTATATCTTCCTCAATAAAAGTACCAGCCGCATCGACTGCAGCTCAAGCCACATGAACTCAGTTTAAGTAATCAAACCACTAATATCACAAAAATGGTATTCTTTTCGATATTGTACGGCAAACGTGGACATCAAGTTTATTAAAGATTGATGTTTTATTGTGTATAGGTTTGATTTTCAATAAAATTAAACGAAAATTGCATGCTTTAAAACAGTTGTCCGGATTTCGATCCAAAAGTGTCCGGATTTGAAGACAACACTAGCATCAGGTGTCCGGATTTAAAGACAAGACATGCTACAGTATTTGAATGATTTTCGAGTAAAAAACATGTTTTTTACCAAAATGTTCATCACTCTTGTGAAAATCTGGATTGAAACTATGTTCAAAACACTATGACATTAAGAATTTTCCAAAACAACACATTCATATTAGATTTTGAATATTTGTGTCGACTTAAGCGTCCGGGTATTGATGCTCCACGGTACTGTAACTGATAGCGAATACCTCGAATTACATTATGTGGTACAAGTTACGATTTTCTGTCTTGTTTTTATATGATAAAACGTGTGATATGATTTTCACTTTCAGCAAACCAACCGAAATGAAAAAAAAACTCTAATCCTCGCCAAAATATTCTGTTTCATACTTAAAGTTAAAAACCAGTCTAATAAAATAAAATAATAAAAAATAAATATTTTTTTAAATTCAAATAATTTTATTCAATGCTTCAGAAAGCGTCAATTTAGTTAAATTTGGTCGATGTGTTTCAACCATGTTGCAAGATACACCGTTTGACGGTATTTGAAAGAATACCGACGAAGATGGGACCCCGGGATATATAAAACGTTTAGCTTAGCTACTGTGCAATGCCAAAAAAAATCGATGATACTATCAAATAAAACCTGATTTCAATTATATTCTAGAATTTTGCCAAAATCGGGAGCATGCTAAAACGGAATTCCACTGTTATTAATTTTTACCTGCAGGAAACAAATGAGAACTCTTCCGTGTCTGTTTGAAATTACTCTGAATGAAGTAACCAAATACCGTTTTCGATGCCTGGGTCTATGCCGATTGTTCCGGTCCGAATTTACATTGTATGCTTCCTGTACTGATGATTTTTACGGCTGGCTTGTAAGGCCTGCACCAACCCCCTGTCTCGCCGGAGGACCATCGTGCACAGCACTGTTTAGAGTCCCACGCTGGCACTAGGACGATGATCTGCCGCTCCTAACATGGAGAACAGACGCTCTGATAAGCTACACCCTCAGAAGAGAGGAGCCCCCCTTCCCTGTCAGCATACGACCGAGGCCCCACCAGGGTGGGTTACCCGATCTTCCCTACGGTTACTCGTACCCCAGGCGGCACCACGGGGAGGTAGGGATAGGAGTTACTGGACAAGAGACTAAGGACCACAAATGGGATCTATTTTATACCTGCAGGTACGCGAAGTACCAATGGTACGCATTGTCCAGTCATTTACCACCCCAATACCACACTGACGAAATTAAAATTGTGTCCGATTGTGTCCTCATCTACAGCAATAGCTGAAAACCTTGCTATGAATGAGGAGCACAGTTCAGCCTATTTCGATTGAACGATGAGTTGACCGAGCTGTTGCTTTCGTCGTCCATCGCAGTCAATTCATCAATTCCGAGTTATCGTCGTCGTTGTCGTCATTCAGCGAGTCGAGTGGTGCTTTCCCACTTGAGGAATCTCTTCCTCTATGGCAGGACCAGACGAAGCGCACTAGTAGTGCGGGGAGTCGTTATCGCTAATTTAATTTTCTTCACTTTTTATTCCCCATCAAGCGAAGCAATGTAGAGCGCGGCGGCGGCGGTCGTTGTCGAAGTCTACCTCGCGCGCTAGATGGCGACACGAGCAATCAAAATGTGCGATAGTAGTAAGGGTATGCGATATGGATTTTTTCCATGTCGATACGAAACGAAACGATACGCGGAATATCTTGCGCTTATAATGACGAAACGAAACGAAATTTAAAAATGTTTCGTGTAACTCGATACGAAATCAAATAACTCACGGAATTTTTCGAAACGAAACGAAATTTTTGAATTTGTTTCGCGGAATACGCGTTAAAGTTGTTTTTTTTTTCTTGTCAAAAGCTGGAAATTTGACAATAGGCGTAACAAACGTCTTTTTAAATCCTTTACCATATTGGAACCTTAGCGTTGCTTAGCGGAATCCTTACATGTTTTGGAAAAACCCTTTTCTGTTTGTTTGAAATCTTCTCAATAACTTCATAAGGTTTCATTTCAACATATCTGACACTCACACAAGGCAATGAGTGTGTTTAATTTAAATGTTACAACTAAGAAGTGGGTCAAAAAGCAGTTACAACCATTAAAAACAATCTCAAAAATATTGAGAGGAGCCCAACATTAATTTGATTTTCAGAAATGCCTTACAAATTTTTTTAATCATGTGGATGTGATGTTATGCTAATATATACCATAAAACATGGAATAATGATATTCATTTTTTGCTGTACTTTATGCTTTGTGTCTTGAATGAATGTGATTGGGGACACAAGTCGATAAGTGATCATGAAAACACTAAACTGAGAAGCAGACTCTGTCCCAGGTGGAACATAACGCCATAAAGAAGAAGAAAAATAAGTCGAACACATGAATCACTGGAATATGTGCTTTAGTATTTGCTGGAGTATTGAATTAAATTAAATTAAAAAAAAAATCCATCAACACATACCTAAAAAATCAATCAAGATAAATTTAAAATGAATGCAAACTTTTAAAGTAAACCTTGTAGAAAATACTGAAGGTATTTCTATTATTTTGTAGAGCAAATAATGCAGAAATGATCTTATTCCAAAATCTGTGAAGGAATTTCTGGACGATTTCTGGAAGAACTAAGGATTGTTGATATAATCTCATTTTCAGATTCTTTGTTTAAAACTGACTACAAAATCACATTTTTACTAAATTTTGAGCCTCGAGAGTATTTTAAAAAATATTTGAAAATTTCGAAAAAAAAAAGTTTTGAACCTGGCCTACATAGCATAGAGGAAACGCAAATAAGATTGACAAGTTCGCCCATGTTCGTTCAGATAATCCGTATTTCAATGACCTAAGTTTAATGTTTGGCTTATTTTTTTTTCTCGAGATTTAGATGTGCGAAAATCGAAAAAAAAAATTTTGCGCTTTTCTATTGTGAAATACCCTAGGTACCCCACCAAACTTGAATCTAAATCCGGAACCAATTTTGATGGTGCATGCAATGCATGAATCAAATTTATAACTGATTTGTGATTATTACTAAAACAAATCATCAAAATCGATCGAACGATGGCGAAACTAGAGAATTTTGAAACTTGATGTCGGTATTGAAAAGGTTAAGACCTTTGCCTTGCGGCCAAATTCCAATACTTGTAGTAATATATTATCAATATTCGCATTTTTTTTAATTGAGGGTCGTGAAGAAATTATGTCACGTTATAAGAGGAGAGAGGAGTTGGTGGTGTGGTACAGCGTGAATACCTAGATTTATTTTTTGATATAAAATAATGTATGCATCTTCCTTGTTTAAGGTGGATATAAATCGAAGGCATACCTCAGAATTTCAAGAGCACAAATCTAACGCACCCGACAGCGGTTCAAGCTGAACACTTGATCGATTGGCCATCGAGTAACCAATCGAGAACCCATACCACAGTTATGAATCTAAGATAAGACGATTCCTAAAGAAACGCCAAAACGTATGCTTTCACTAGCACACCATTCGTTTGCCTCGCAGATAATTTGCTGTTATAGTGTTCTGATACAGTCGATTTGATCCATGATACGGACCCATTTTTGACTGTAGCTGCTAGGAGTAGAAGCGAACGCAATGCTTTTTTTGTTCGAAATTAAACTCGAATTTCGCGAAATTCCGTTTTATTTCGTTTGTTTTCAATTTTCCGTGGAAATATTTTAACAATTTGGCGAAACGAAACGAAATAGCAAAATACAAATTTCGCCTGTGCGAGTTCCGTGGAATTCCGCGGAATTTCGTTTCGAAGCGTATTTGACGGAATCATTCGGTATTTCGCATACCCTTAGATAGTAGCAAACCGCGAAGCGAGCAGAAGAACACGCTAAACCAGTACAATAATTTCACACATATGCGAATCGTGGCGATCGTTCGGCCGGACCGCTATTGGTCTATGGCTGCCACTGCGCTCTATTATTATGACACCGAATGTTAAACGAAGCCAATCTGCATATAATCGAGTGACCGGCGAGGACCAAGCAATCGCGACTACAGTTAACCCATGCCAGGGGTTCCCAAGAAGTGGGTCGCCGTTTCGTTCGATGTTTTTAAGTCTTACAAGCTTCGACACACTTTATTGTTCGATATGTTTTATTATTAGTGATCTACCCAAGTAACCATATGACGCTTTGATACGCTTCGAGTGCTGATATAGAGCTGATGTACCTTTTATTAGTTTATGATAGCTCTATAAGCCCAAAAAGGCGAATTGTCGGGCTAATGGTTTCTTGGGTAAACTTGATCGAAAGAAATTCAATTTGCAGTACTCGTTTGTTGGTCCTAACCTTGACGATTCGGATATATTTAAGTATCTAATTTCCTACAAGAGTTGGAAAATACGTGTTTGCAAATTATTTAGACGGCGAATGTCGAAAAACCTTTAACCAGTTGACCTTATATTTGAGTCATTAACAATATAGGTCTTTCAAAATCTCAAGATCTCAGTAATGTATTATTAAATGTTATCAAAAGTCTGGGAGAATTGAGAAACACTAATTATTATTCGTCAACTGAAACCATCCCATGGACGGCGTCCATTCGTGTCTGACCAAGCGATGATATTCACACCGAACGGTTATCTACCAGTAAGACACTCGATCGGGAGAGCTCGCGTACATCGATGAACACACAGGGAAGGAATCACCTCATCACATATTTATTGGCTATGACTTGACTTTTGACAGACCGAACCGGACCGGACAAGTGGCGAACTGGCAGCATCGCGTTTGTGCCATGTTTTGCGAATCTGCTTTTAGAGCATCGGCAATAAAGCGGGTGGACCTGTGACAATTTCAACGACGACCACTGCGAGCACGATGAGATAAAAGCAAATAGATGATATAATAGCGCCAATAAAACACCGCTGAGTGAACGCCGATGTTGTGCACGGTAGGGCTCTGCGGGTCGTCGCGAGATAGACGTTATCTACTGTACGATATCTAGAGCCATCTAATACACAATGTGGTGACTCTACAGCTATTTACTGGGGATAGTCCGGCGAAAGGCTTAGCAGACACAAGTCAGCGTTGAACGCGGATCACTGAGAATGAGGCGATTGTTGTAAAGCACAATTTCTGAAATAAGTTCAAAATATACACCAAAACTTCGTTTCACGAAGTCATGTTGAAAATTGGTCCCAAACAATCCAATCTGGAGTTTCCAGTCTGTTGACCAAGGATTCCTAGAATTTAGTATTAGAATATTGCTATATTAATCACTATCAAAATGTTCAATTACATGCATATTTTTGAACATTTTTCTGAAGTGGATTGGTACTTTCAGTCGTGGATGGAGTTTAAGGAGTCAAGAATTTGAAGTTTTTGTAACAGCCCAGCGAATGTTACGACGAAGCTATGGAAATTGGTGTTCCCCACATGACCAATTCCGCTAGCCCACCAAACATTTCGGTAGCCATCATCGCTAAGCAAACCACAGTCCAGTGAAATGCAGACAGTTAGACACATATATGGAACCAGATGCGTTGTCCACTGCTTCGACTGTGACTACGACTGTTCAATGATAACAACCGTCAACACAAGCGCACTCTTGCATACGGTGCGAGTCACTCGACTCGAACCATTTCTGCTCGTTTCGCTTCCCCAATCCCTGACCGAAATGAATAATTGATATTCCTTATCAAAGCACACGAAAAGAAGTACTGTAAAACGGGGTATCTTTGATAATGTGGACAGCATTGTTAGTGCGGGATCCACATCTTACAAAAATAAATAATTGAAAATAAGTTAGGCAAAACGAATGCTAAAATAATGAGTATTAGCTTGACACTTTATGTCAGAGCTTTTTTCGTTGGAACCGTTGAGGTTTTTAATTTGCGTATCGAAAATGGATGAGTTTTTAGCATTTTTGAAAAGCCAATAATTCGATAAAGTCACTCAATTGATAAAGTCACAGACAAACTTACGTAAACGTAAATTCTTTTCTTGAAATTCATCGTCTACTTCACACAATTCTCATCTGGTGGCAACATCGTACGAAATACGATTATGTGCAACAAGGCCTACAGGAGGTGATAGTGTAATACGTCAAACACGAACGAAAACTATATGCGCGCCTCTGGTTGTTAGGTATGAAATATTGTAAATTTTAAATGATTGTGGTCGATGGTTTCGTGAGCGTGAGTGTTACGTCAGTTTGTCTGTGATAATGTTTTGAAGTGCTTTTCTTTGATAGCCTAGTTATCTTCTTTCTGGCGTTATGCCCAACTGGGACAAAGCCTGCTTCTCAAATTAGTGTTGTTATAAGCACTTCCACAGTTATTAACTGAGAGTTTTCTTTGCCCATTTTTGCATATGTATATTGTGTGGCAGACAGACTCAAGTCAGAAAAGTAAACAAACATACATATGATAGATAAATACGTGCTCCGCTCTAAACCAACTCGATTTTTTACTTTAAGTTTAATATCAGGATGTACAAAACGGCGTAAGTAAGATTTTCAACTTTCGAAAACTAACCATTACGTTCACCGCTCCGTTGTATGGAGAGACAAAGTGACTTAAGCACGAATCAAAACGAAACACTACTTAAAACAATTTTAGAAGACAGGTTGTCATTCTTCCTAATTAATTTTCACAAAACCGTATGAAAGTTATTTTCATCGTTTTGAAAAAGTAGTCGAGGATTATTCATTATTTTTAACCTCTGGACAATATTACCTAAAGAAGTGTATCCCTAAAAAAATATAGAGGAGTTTTTAGAGTGGCTCTTAGACGAATCTCTGGTTTAGCTCTAATAAAAAAAAAATCCAAACAAGATTTTTAAATAAATATTCCCGCTGAAAAAAATGAAGGATGCTTGAAAAAACTTTTAGAGCAATATGTAAAAGAGGTTTTGATTATGTAGATGAAAAAAAAAAGAATATAGTACTATACCATTTAATTCCACTAGAGTTTGTATCCTTTGACAGATACGCGTATTTCGACCTCAACTGCAAGGCCGTCTTCAGTGTCGTGTACTAGACTCGACTATACGCGTATCTGTCAAAGGATACAAACTCGAGTGGAATTAAATGGTATAAGGTACCCCGGGGCAAGTGAGAATCCGGGGTAAGTGGGGCGTTTCGTCATAGCTCAACTAGGAAAAGTTTTTCATGGGGGTATTCTTCTAGAAAGTTGAAGATACAATGACAAGGAATGTATTTAGTACTAAACATATTGTTATTTTTATTACCGGTTTTTTCGTTTCGCGAGTTTTGCTGGGCAGTGTTTCGGAGAGCCCAAGCAAGACGGTTTGTTTTTGGGACGCCAGGAGATTGTTTTTCGTTTCGACGAGTGCTTCGTAAAGCCTAAGCAGGACAGTTCGGTTTTGCGTCGTCCGATAGATTTAGCTCACGGTTTCGCGCGTGTTTTCGTCGCTGGAGATTTTGTTTGTTTTTTTTTTTCTGTTTTGGAGCGTCTTGCTGGGTAGTGCTTCATGAAGCCCAAGCAGGACAGTTTTTACATTCAGAAATGGAATAGTGAAAAGTGAAAAATGAAAAAGTGATTTGTTTGATTTGTGTCCTCAGTACTGTTGGTTTTTGGCTGCCCTAAGTTCACCGAACCATCCGGAAGTGACAGGCAGCACATAAATTTAGAGAATCAATCCGGTGAGTTTGTTCCAGTATGATACTTTTTCTTTTGTGAGCCTTCCGGATCGTTTATCGTTATTTTATACAATCCGATGACCCTGGAGGGATCGGTTTTGCTTTTTACTGGTTATTGAGCAAAAATATTACTGCACAATCGACAAGCATTTCGCGAAATACTATTTATAAATAAGCTATTGTTTTCTCTTTTGATTGCCGGCGTTCAAAAGATTAATTTGAAAACGCTTAAACAACAAATATTTATGGTCTATCGCCAGCTTTCTAGGCGAATCCTGACAATATACCTTCCCCAACCTCCAACTCCGTAGCACTTATGAGGGTGTCGCTGAGTCGGTGGCCTCTCATTAAGTAAGTGCTACATCAACATTTCCTTCCCCTATCCCAAGTTACGGTAAAGATGGGCGTGGCCGGGAATAGCGATATTCATGCTTTTAGTATTCTTGTTTATGATTTGAACAAGGTATACTCCCCTGCCTTGTTCTTGAAAGTAGTCAGGATGAGATTATTAAAAAGAAACATGAATGTTGCTAGTATCCAATCTACGAAGTATACCGTAACTACGCTAACGCTAACGCTAACGCTAACGCTAACGCTAACGCTATGTATATTGTGTGGCAGGTACAAAGATACTCTATGCCCTGGGAATCGAGAAAATTTCCTTTACGAAAAGATCATCGACCGGCGGGATTCGAACCCACGACCCTCAGAATGGTCATGCTGAATAGCTGCGTGTTTACCGCTACGGCTATCTAGGCCCCTAGCCTAGTTATAGTTGAACTTGAATTCGGTTTCAAACCTCATAGCGAGAAGCGAGAAGTATAGCGAGCAGGCCATTTTTGCAATCAAAGTCATAAATTTCTATACAACGTTAAACGCATATTTTGTTCGGAATATATTTATTTATATTCCATAAAACGATTGATTGATGTTGAATTGAATGTCGAAACACGAAGATCAACCAATATCTATTTATGAATGTGATGTAAAAAATCAAATCTTGTAGGTGATTGTGTGTGTTTTACCAAAGTTAAAAGGCCCCACTTATTAGTTTCTGTACAACATGGTTGAACAACTAAGTAGAACTTAAGATTACAAAGTTGGTAAATGCAACTACAGTTCTCGTTCATGAGAATATGAAAGATGGTTGAGAACATGCCATTTTGTGTATAAAAATGTTTTCTCCTATTCTGCACAAATAATAAACTTTGTAGAGAGAACAGTGAATCCTTTTGCAAAATTCTAGAGGCACAACAAAACCTTCAGAGACTATTACGCGATCATTCCACAAGTACTTAATGCCATTGCTTCTCGAATACTTTCAGGAATTCCTCTTGGGATGCTTCCAGCGATTTCTCGAAGGATGTTTGGAGGATTTTTTATAGAATTTGATCCAGGAAATCCTCACAGCGCTACAACCTCATGGATTTTTAACAAAGTTTGCTCTGAAAAAAAAATCCTAGCGATTATCCCAGGATTTGTTCCATATTTTTCTTTTAGGAGATTTCCCACAGATCCTATAGTAGTTCTTCCACAAAGGTTTATTCCAAAGTTTTAGAAATAAAATCGACCTTTTTCCTAGAAACTTTATAATAATTTCTACGTCGTTTTTTTATGCCAGGCATTTTTAAAGGATAACGTTAAAAAATCATATACGATTACTCTAAAGAATAGCTCCAAATATCGGCATTTCTCCAGCATTCCATCGAAATATTATTGCTGCGGCTCAAACATTCCTCAAATAATTTTTCAAATGAAATTTCCAAATCTTCGTGGATTATTCACAACTTTATTTAAGGTCTCACATCAGTTAATACTAGGACAATTATACAGTTATTGCTCCTATCATTCCTATATGAATTTCTTCTTAAAAAAATCTTGTGAACCCTACTTCGAGCGTCTTAGTTTCAGTCACCTCAGCAATTTATTAAGATAATCCTAGAAATAATTTCATCAAGAATCCAGGAGTTTTTTTTTTAGTGATCATCATAGGAATTCATCAAGGCATACTTAGCACTTACACAAGTTTAATCAGACATTACCCTAGATTTTTTTCAAAATCAATCTGAAAAAAAAAATGAAACATTTCTTTGACATTTCCCCCGAGACATCCCTTGAAGAATGATTGGAAAAAGTTTTCGTTGGGAAATAAAAAAAATGCATGATTCCTGAACAAACTTTGAATTCTTGAAGATGTTCTAAACGGGAATATTGGGGAAAGTCCTAGAAAACTATAAGAAAGAATTAATGGATACAATTTTTGAAATACTTGGAATTTTCTTGAAAAGTTCTTGGAAGTTCGTTTCATTTTTGAAGGAATTCCTGATTCCTAGAAAAACTCAATAATGAACTCATGAAGGTATCTTAAAAGAAACTCATGCAAAAAATACTTAGAAAGTTCGTGAAAAAATCACAAATCAAATTTCTTAAGAGATCTTTGGAGAAATATGTGAAAGAAATCTACAGCAAAACGAGCAGTTGTTCTGTCATATTGTCACAAGGAATTTAAAAAAAGTCTAAGAAATATTATTGAAATGAGGAATCAAACTCTCAAGTCGAAGTTCCTGTTTATTAAACTAAGAGGTCTCTAAGTCTTTTCAAAGACGGTCAGTCACTACCAGACCTGATTTCCTCAAGATATCATCTATGCGAAAATACAAAATTCCCTCCAGAGAAATTGTCTGGGTGCGTCGCTAATGACCATAAATCTGATTCCCATTTTAAGGGGAGTTTTAAATTAAGTTTGAATATACTATTTAGCTTATAAATCTTTCCAATTTCCTTGACTAGCGTTTCATACAAAAAACGCAACAGAAGAGTTTGTTGATTAAAGAGAATGTAAACAAAGAGAACCTCTCAATGTTAGATAGGTCCTTTTGTAACGTTGCGCGAGAAGTTATACATTTTGGAGAATTTATTCAACCTAGATTTTTTTTTAAACCTAGAAAAACCTGGAGATATGAGGGGATTTCATTTCTGTAAAGAGTAGACACCCTAATTTGAATATTGACACTTAAAATAAATCGCAATATCCTGTGAAATAAATCACCGAAATTGGACTGTAAACAACACAATTACAGATTTTCCTGTGAAATCCACTATTTTACCGACAAAATCCGTGAAATCAACTATTTTACCGGAGAAAATCCGTGAAATATATTATTTTACCGGAAAAAATCCGTGAAACAAACAATTTTACTGTAACCCTGTGAAATACTAACGAACAGTTCGGTAACAGCATTATTTTCACCGAACTTCTGTGAAATCGTGTAACAGTCCCTCTGGCAGGCATGCGCTTCCTTTTGTTGCAGTTTTTGCACACCACTAACAAGCAGTGTAAGCTAGTCTAGTGGTAGCAAGCCTACTTCCTGATCGGTAGGTCGGAAGCTCGATCCCCGGTCTGAGCCCTTTTCTTATTTTTCTTTATTATTTCGTTCAAAGATTTTACAGATTGTTCGGTAATTTTTCACCGAAGCTTCAGCTGTTGAGATTACGGTGAAATTTCACTGTGATCCGTAATTTTTTTAAAGTGTGTATATACGGTATACCTATACTATGTATGACTATAGTCATGGACTGCGCACTCCGTTTAGCACATGAGCAGATCGTTTGCCAAATCATGTATTTCTCGGCATACTTTGATCCGCTGCCTTCTTTCCTCCGGAACATCAATTTGTGCTGGGCGGTGAGGAACAGTAGTCATTTTTGAGGCTCTAAGCATCATGCTTTACAAAAAAAAAATAAACAAAAAGTTTGTAGAACATCAAATTTCTCTAAAATCAAAACTAGTCTTAGTTTAAAGGAGGTTACTCCAAAATTTTCTTCTTTTTGCTAAAAAATTATCTTTGCTTGACCATAAATTCATGAATAATGAACCGACTCAAAATCTATTTACATGATTATGAAGCAAATTTAGTATTTAACTGTGGATACAACAAATTTAATAAAGAATTAGTTTTGACTTAGTTATTTAACAAAAACTGCGCATAAACATGAATTTTGACCGGAAAATATCAAATATTCTTTTTTGATTAAACATATTAAGCTGAAAATGATTTTTCTCATTTGCAAACTTCAAAAAGATAAACAAGCAATTTTTCATAAATTTTATATTATTTTTTAAAAAATATATACGTTTTGCAACTTGCTTTATAAACTTCTGTTAAATAGGTGTTCATTTCCGGCGAAAAAAAAAACAACAATTTAAGGAAATTTGATATTTTGTCAATAAAAATGAGTTTTATTACTAGTTTTTGGTAAATAACTAAGGGCCGATTTCTTCACCTTCGCTTAAGCCGTAAACCACGTTTACCCATACGATTAAATCGGGTTTCAGGCCTAAGCGGTGGTGAAGAAACCGCTTATAAGTCAAAACAATTTTCTTATTGAATGTGTTGCATACACAGTTTGAAAACAACTAAATTATCTTTAACAGCATGTAAAAGTATTTGGAATCGGATGAGTATTAATGAAGTTATGAATTTTAACATTCTGAGGAACTTCTTTTAACTCAGACTAGTTATGATTTTAGTCATATTTGATATAAAAAAAAACTTTTCATAAATTTAATTTGAAGATAATGATACCATAAATTCACCCTCAAGTCGCTTGCGCAACTCATGAATCTTGACAAATATGGCTCAAAATTTGAGGCTTCTCATTTTATGAGACGAATGTTTGGTTCTGAGAACTTTCGAAGAATAAGCCGCAATCAAATGCTCATCAACGTTTAATCACACGACGCACCGTTTACAGCACGATTGCGAGTTGTTTTCCGATTTTAAGGTGAAGATGAATCGAAGGCGATCCTCAAATGTTCAAAAGCACAAATCTAGAGAACCAAACATCCAATTAAGCTGGAATCTTTCGATTTCTCCATATCAGTCGTCGCGCTGTTGTATTTTGTACAACACTGTTGAAAAAACCTCGCTTTTCGTTCACAACTGCAGCGTGGTGGCTCTGACGGTGGCAAACCGAGCGACGACCGGAAGGTTAAAAGGCACAAAATTAATGGGTAATTTTCAAGAGCGTGATGCACTTTGATGTGGAACACCCTTTACCCGAAACCGTAAATAGAGTTCCGACCATATGAAAAATTACGGGTGCATTCAAAAAGAATTGTTATGCAATATTTCAACTACAATCGATAACTAATACTAGTACTTGTTTCAAAAATGTAAAATTGAAATCTTACATATATAATCACAATTTCTTCTAAAAATCTATCAAAGTTTCCCCGTTTAACGGTACATTATCAGAGTGCGCATCGAGCGCACACAACCGCTCGCATGTCCGAACTCAGTGCGCTTCGAGCGGTTTCCTCGTCCGGCTGTGTCGTATTTGATATCGTGTCGTTCGTTGCCGCGCGCGATCTCGGCTCAATTCAATTCAATATTTACCGTGCAAGTCAAGTGACGAACAACAGGACTGCTGAAGATTCGGGGCCCCAAAATAAACCAATTTAGTCAGTAGTGGGCCAACGAGCGACAAATTAGAGAGAAAAAAGTGCTTTCAATTGGGGCAAGTAATTCAAGTGCGTTTCCTTGTAAACCTTCTGCTGTTCGCAAATGTATGGCTGGGATGTGCTGTTTCGGGTGACGAAAATGCTAAGGAATTTCCATTTCCAGTGAAGTGTTGCGATTGATTGATTTCGCTCGCTGTTATCAATGCCTCTATGTGCTGCGGTTTGTGTTAACTTATCTGATTGTGTGGCGCGATGGGTTTAGACAGAAATTAATCACCTGTGAAGAAATTAAAACCTGTGTTTTGAACAGACCCACAAATCGACGAACGGACCGGTACGAAGTGGGCAGCGAGTTACGAGGAAATGCTTTGTGTGTTGATAGTGTTATCTGTGACGGTGGTGACCAATCGTGACTTGCTACCAGAACAGTTGCCAGTGTAGTTCGAACGCCACCGGTAACGTAATCGTAACTCAATGGTTTGCGTTGAAAGGGTCGTTGAGGGTGCAAGGTCTGCTCGGTTCTGCTAGAATGTTAGACGAATTTTCAATGAGTCTGTCAATCTTAATATCCTCGATTTTTGATTGATCAATACAGTATTGGACAAAACATTTGCAACTTTTTCGATTTTCCATACAAAATGATCAACTTTGGTAAGCTATATCTCAGTTATTTATGAACCGATTTGAATGAAATTTTGGCAGAGCATCAGACATAACTTGAATTTTAACATTTATTTTAGAGCGATTTTTCCAATCACAAATTCAAAAGCAGTAACGGTTTGACTATAGTGAAATTTTTGACGATTTTTTTATAAATGACATAACTAAACATATTGAATAAATAGCTTCATGTTATCTTCAGCAAAGTTGTAGATTTTAACGAGATAAATAAGTTTGCTGAAGACAGTTTTTGTGTAGGGTTACCAGATTTTGAGATAAATGGTTTTGAATTTTTCGTCAAAAAATACTTTTTAGTTAAACCGTTATTACTTATAAACTCGTGATTGGAAAAATTATTCAAAAATATATGTTAAAATTCAAGTTATATCTGATGTTCTGTGAAAATTTCATTCAAATCGGTCCATAAATGACTGAGATCTAGCTTACCAAAGTTGGTCAGTTTGTATGGAAAGTCGAAAAAGTTACAAATGTTTTGTCCAATACTGTATATGTCCGATGTTGTTACTACAAAACCTAGTCAAGTCATGGACCCAATTTCGAACACGTCTTTCTGTCTTCATATATATTTTCCCAAAAAAACATTATTTTCAACCCTAAACGTCAATTTGCGCAAAGGCTATCGTATGTGGCCATTCTTTTGCATCCAGTGAGCTAATTGTAAAAAAAAAACAAAACAAAAATAAGTGTAGCCATCTTGATTAAATTTCGAATATTTTTTTTTCCCAATCAGTGCGGTTCTGGTGTTCATCGTACTACTGCTGCCACCTTTCTATCATCATATTGCTGTGTGCGTTTGAAATGCAAATATCAAATGCGGGAACACCAAATGCGGTAAGACTTTTCACAAGAAATGCGGTGTCAAAGATAGAATTTTCTTGCTAGGGCGGCGGTGATTTCTATAATCGTTGCTAGGTGTCCTTCGATTGATTTGTTTTACCGCATTTGGAGGACGTTTAGTCAAGATTTGCATCCCAAATGCAAACTGCAATACCAACGGATTTGGACTTGCGACACATGCCTTTTTTTCTGATAAATTAAGCTTTTTGTGGAATTATTGCCTTTGATAAGTTTCACACGCAGAATAATACTGTAGGGTTGAATGTAAAAACTCACTTATTAGAACTAACAATTCTGATTTGAATTGAACCAACCCATCTGGTGGTTCGTTTCTAAGTTGGTCTTTTTTTGAAACAACAAAATTCTGAGTCGAAGGTAAAATTTATGCTCGATTTTAATTTCAACAAATTGCAATTGTTGTTTCAACAATACCATTTTGTTGAATTAATCAATTTTATTTATAACTGTCGCCATTTTGTATTGAGAAGATAAACAGAAAATTTTGATGCGAAAATTAAAATGTGCTGAAATTTAAAAACGAAGTGTCCGTGCGATATTTAGTGGCATGTCATAATTCAATTTCATCAATCACATCATCATTTCAGTAATCATATGACAAAAAGAATTCTACTACTCTTGATGGTGATGACAGTATAAAGTATAGAATGAATTAAAGCTATAGGTAAATATTTGATCAAACTGCAAGACAAGGTAATATTTTTTATTTATTTTTTCACTTCAGAATATCTCAAATTAGCTTCGGCCGGTGGTTCAGCTGTGGCGATGGTATCGGACTAGATCTTGGCTTACATGTTATAGTTCGAAACACATTCAATTATTATTATTATTTGGAAAGCTCTTTCTGCATTAAATTATTAGAAATTTTAAAATTGTTTATCGGCATATCGGTCTATTTTGCTCGAAGTAAGAGGGAGCATGGAGAAGAAAGCAATGAATACTAGATGGATAGGTACCGTAAGGGAACGGCGAGAGAAATTGGATTAGATGTTGAAGAGGGCATACCATATGAAACAGTATTACTTGAAACGTCACTTCCTTGTGGCTAACGTCCCCTATGGGAACGGCTTGGGTGTGTTTTGAGAATGACACTACCAAGGCAGCCAGTCTGTCTTGGTAGTGTCATTCTCAAAACACACCCAAGCCGTTCCCATACACGGAGAAAACGGAAAACCCATATTTGAGTATTTTTTTAACTTACTTTTGAGTTATTTTTCTCTCCCTATTTCATTCGCTCCTTCTATTGTTGTCAGAGAGCGAAGAGCAAAACAACCCAAAAACCGAACCTTAGTGCGTTACCTCAAATTTGAGTAAGTGGCACAGTACTGGAAGTTGAGTTATTTGATCTGCCGATTGAGTGAAAAGAACTTAGCCAGTAGGTATTTTTTCGCATGGCTGCAAATGAAAACAACTTCTACCCCATCAACTCAAAATTAGGTTAACGCACGAACCCCCGGAATTGAGTGGAATGAACTCACTTTTGAGTACTTCATTTTCTCCGTGTAGGGGACGTTAGCCACAAGGAAGTGACGTTTCAAGTAATACTGTTTCATATGGTATGCCCTCTTCAACATCTAATCCAATTTCTCTCGCCGTTCCCTTACGGTACCTATCCATCTAGTATTCATTGCTTTCTTCTCCATGCTCCCTCTTACTTCGAGCAAAATAGACCGATATGCCGATAAACAATTTCAAAATAAAATCATCACGGTCGATACCTTTGTATGTGTAATTATTAGAAATAATAATAAAATTTATGATTTTTTTTTCAATGTTTTGGTTTCGTTTATGTCAATAAACATTATTGTAGAAACAACAATATTTTGGTTTTTCTTCAACGCACATTTTTTGTTACTTCAATATGAGGCGTTTTTAGAATGAACAAATTATATTTTTGTTTCAATTTTATTTCTTTTTGTTTTTGACAGCTGGCTATTTTGAGAAATTTTTAGAAACAACAATTTATTTTGTAGGAATAAATGGAAGTAATCATTGAGTCAACAAATAATACCGATAAGCCGTGAGTCAAAAATAAAATTTGTTGAATCTATACAGAATTTGTTTGCATTTACAATATTTTTCTCTGCGTGCAGTAGTAGTTACATTTCATCTTCTTTGCAGACAATCTCTTTTGGTATGATTTTGTTTGAACCCAGAAATATTATGTACATATATCAGTTACAAGGGGGCCTTTCTTAGTCGAGTGGTTTGAACCCGCGGCTTCAAAGCAAAGGTGTTTGGGTTCGATTCCCGATCGATCCAGGATCTTTTCATAATGAAAATTTCCTTGACTTCCCTGGGCATAAAGTATCATCGCAACTGTCACACGATATACGAATACGAAAATGCCATTGCTCAGCTCATAGTACTCATACTACATGCGCAGCGAGCTATTAAATCAATAGTGGAGTGTATTTTCTACACTGCCGCCAATGAATCCAACTGTACGAAATTGAGGGAACCACGATGACTCGCTTCGTGTTCTAAGGCCCCACCATTACCTAGATTGATGGTGATGATGATGGTCATAAGTAGCAGCGATGACAGTTGACAGGGAGCTTCCCGTTTTATAATGCAATCCAATATGAACGTTTGACGAAGATAGCGGTACACCTTTTTAACAACACGGTGTGACTGTGATTGGCGAATTATTTACCGCACTCGTCGTGAGTCGTGAGGAGAGGAAATGATTCGATGCGATAAAAATTCGCATTTGATTGCTGCAGGCTTGTCTCCCGTACCCGGCCGGTCGGTCCTACTTATATGGAGGTAGGTACTCTTCGGTGTAAAAGTTTGGGGTCACCCCCTAAAAAACATACAACAGTTTTTTTTTGTCCATATCACTGTGATTTCACATCTAACTCTCATTTGGCTCATTCGAAAGGCAATAAGATCCTTACTTCGTAGGTATTTTGATCAAAAATATTTTCGAATTTAGATTTAAAATTTTTTACGATACATCGTTAGAAAATTAGTAATATTTTTTACCGTGTAATTTTTCGAAAATGTCACGACTTCAAGTAAAATTTAAGTGAACATTGAATTTGATCAAAATATCTACGAAGTATGATTAACTCATTACATTTCGAGTGATCTAAAGAGAGCTTTAATTAAACAATTTATTTTTATGGACAAAACACTCCTGTATGATAATAAATCTTCGAGCTGTTTTGTGGAATACCGTAATCCGAGGTATCATTGATCAGCGGGGTAACATGAATCAAAAAAGTTCGTATCATCATTTATTGGTGAAACATTATCAAAGCATGAATTGCGCTTCTCCTTCTTATATTCATGAGCTAATGAAAATTAGGATTTTTGCGGAAATTGCGCTTACTTCATGCGTAAATTTGTCAACTTTTCGAAACAATGATTTCAATAGTTAAGGATGACACTACCGAAGATTCATTTCTCACATAAGTTCTGCAAGCGATATGAGCAAGGAAAATTTAGCTTTAATAAAAATGGCATCACCGAAAACGATGCCGTTGTGAAAACTTTCATAAGAATGTTCAATTATAAAACATTAACGAATTACTGTTAAGAATGTAGAAGTTCCTTAGGTATTCCGCGGTTCGCGGTGTTTTTCATTTTGAAATAACTTAAAAAGTAAATTACTTATAAGCGTTTGGCCTTCATATTCGGCTTCAGAGGCCATGATTTAAGTAAGTAACGACATTTTGAATATTACCGAACGTTGTTTACATAGGTGATCAATGTTACCCCATATCAGCTGAATTAAAAAATCGACTAAAACATTTTTTTAAACATCCTCAAATCTTTCCAGAAACGAAATACAGTATATAGTCTCGAGCTGTGGGTGGCTGTACTTGTTTTAAAAATAGAAAACTTGAAACATTTGCATTTTCAAGTGAAATATTTTAGAAATATCCAAAAAACTGATCAATGTTACCCCGGATTACGATACCTATAAATAAACGAAAACCCGAATTCAGTACTATACCATTTAATTCCTCTACAGCTTGTATCCTTTGCAGACACGCGTATTTCGACCTCAACTGTAAGTTCGTCTTCAGTTTTGTGTACTAGTCGAGTCTAGTACTCGCCACTGTAGACATTGAGGTCGAAATACGCGTTCCTGCAAAGGATGCAAACTCTAGCGGAATTAAATAATATAGTACTAAATTCGGCTTTTCGTTTATTTGCTTCTGTATGTTTTTCAGGGAGTGACCCCAATCTTTTGCACGGGAGTGTAGGTACCTAACGTACCTACCTCTCTAGGTGCAATAAGACGGAGCTGCGTTCTGGAAGGGTGGATGACGTAAGAGATTCCGGTTTCGCTGGTTCGTTTGTTTGTTTTGCTTGATGTGAGTTGGGCGAGACGCGGTCGCGGTCATCGTAAACAGCTGGTGGTGATTTCATGCAGTTTTCTGATGCCGAGTCATCATGTTCTCTCTATGACTCGCTCCATCAAGCAATTGATATACCTTACGTTTTTGAACTAAAGGATAATAACTAAATGTCTGTGGGTCAGGTTTCAAGCAGAACACTATTCAGATAGCTTTAGCTTTTGAATTTATTTATGTATGCATAAAAAGAATAGACACTGACAATGAACAACGATTTGGTGAAAAATGACGACTATTCTGTTACTTAAAGATTTGGTTTGTATTTATGATTAGGAAGAAGGGCTGGTAAGGAGATCTCTTTTTAGATACCTTATCACGATTTTAATGTAAATCTCAAAAAGCTCCTTTTTTAATGTATGGTCTTTAAAGTCTCCTTTTTAATCATAATGGTCTTTAAAGACACTTTGTTCTTTTCTCTTTACTGGGTAAAACTTTATAGGCCCCAGGTTTTCCGACATTCAATCTCAGATTCCTCGAGGGAATGCTTTAGGAATTTTTCGAGTGATTTCCCTTTTAATTTATTTTGGGAAAAAAATCAAGAACTCCTCCATATTCCTACACCAATCCTCTCAGGAATGCATCCAGAAATTTATTTATTTATTTATTTATTTATTTTAACTAAAATTTTGAAAGAGGGAAAAACCCCTTTGAGTGATCACTTAATTAGATCTTCTCAAAAAGGCACAAAACCTCTTCATCTTTTTTAAAACGTTATAATAAATATCTTATAAACTAAAGGCTCACTCGGATAGAACCATAACAGAGCCAGATTCTTGATCTTCTGAAACGTTCAATCAGAAAAATGGGAAATAATCTCTCATGGTAGGTGTTTCATATTTCAATCCTGAAAAAAAAACAAAGAAAATTAAGGCAGATACAAATCATACAAGATATGATATCTCATTTAGATAATTATATAATAGTTTCAAAGTGGGATAAAATTTACTTCCAAGTATATCACGGACAGATGTAGGAGGAGTTTGGTAAAAGATTTTCAAATTTTTAATGAATTTATTTCTAGGTATCATAAATTTGGTGCATACAAACACAATATGATCAATATCTTCATAAAATTCCCCACAATCGCATAAATTTGAATCCTTCATATCAAAGCGATATAAATAACTGTTGCATATGTAATGATTCGACATTATTCGTGAAAAAGTGCAAATAAAATTTCTATTTACAGATATGTTTTTAAACCATGGGAATTTATCAACAAACGGACAAATGGAATGACACCAACGTCCTTTATCACTCGAATTCCAAAAATGTTGCCAATTATCCATACAATATTTATTAAGTTTTGAATGATATTCTGAAGCACAAATTTCTCTATTATAAATAATTCCACGAGTAACCCCTAATTTGGCCAAAGAATCAGCTTGTTCATTGCCATAAATACTACAATGAGCAGGAACCCACAAAAATTTAATTAAAAACCCTTGAGTATATAAATCATACAAAAGATTTTTAAGCTCCAAAAGAGTGTGATGAGTTTTTGAATTAAAGTTTATGGAGTTCAAAGCATGAAGAGAACTCAAACTATCAGAACATATTATAAATAAGTTTGGAGTAAAAAGTCTAATTAACTTACATGCAAAATATAAAGCAGTTATCTCAGCTATGAATATAGAACAAGGATTTTGTAATTTAAAAAAGTGAGCCAAAAAATTATTAAATACTCCAAATCCAGCAACATTCTGAATTAAAGATCCATCAGTGAAATAAAATTGATCACGACTGATACCTTCAAATTTACGTTCAAATAAATAATTTGCAAAACGCGGATGTTCAATTTTTGGAATTTGTTTCAATTCTTCATATAAAGATAAATCAATAAGGGGTCGAAAAGTATGAATATTAATATTGTAATTTTGGAATCCAGGGGAAGAAATTGGCGTTAAATTCTCATTTAAACAATATGTAAAGGAGCTTAATATTTTACTTGTCGGGTTGATTTCATATAACGATTTTAAATTATCAATAATCGGATGTTTGTATGAAACACATTGCAATAAAAATTTACAATTTAATTTTTGAAATCGAATTTTGAGTGGTTCAATTCCAGCCAATACTTTAATAGATTGAGTATGAGTTGAATTCAGAAGTTTCAAACAAATTCTTAAACAACGAAATTGCAATTTTTCAAGTTTTGAAAAATGAGTTTGAACAGCATTACCAAATGTAAAACAACCATATTCCATCACAGAGCGAATAGTTGTTTTGTAAAGCGTTATTAAATCAGACGGATGAGCACCCCACCAAGTACCAGTAATTGATCGAAGGAAGTTTATTCTTTTCGAACAAACTTTTTGAATATATGAAATATGAATTGCCCAATTTAATTTAGAATCAAACCATATACCAAGGTATTTATAATCAAACACTTGTTCAATTTCATATCCATTTAGATATAAACCAATACTAATTGTTGAATGTTTTCTTGAAAAAATCATAAATTTAGTTTTTTGAACTGAAAATGTAAAACCATTATCAAATGCCCAGGTATCAATATTGTCTAACGCAGATTGCATGAAATGTCTGATAATTTCTCTATTTTTACCACTAATAGATAAAACATTATCATCAGCAAACTGTATTAAAAAACATCCATTAGGAATAATATTCATCATATCTGATGTAAATAAATTATACAAAAATGGACTCAAACTTGATCCTTGAGGTAACCCAAAACAACTATGACGAATAATTTTAGATGACCCGTTATGGAAAAAATGCATTATTTTCAAAGAAAATAAGTTATACAAGAAATTTGAAATTAAATTAGGAATTTTTAAATTGTTCATTTTCTTGAAAAGCAAATCAATCAAAACAGAATCGTATGCACCAGAAACATCAAGAAAAGTAGAAACTACATCTTGTTTTTTATTAAATGAAAGTTGTATTTGAGAAGCTAAAAGAGCGGTACAATCACGAGTACCTCGACCTTTTCTAAATCCATATTGGGAAGATGAAAAAATATTATTTTTCTCTGCCCATAATTCTAACCGATTTAAAAGCATACGTTCCATAAGTTTACGTAAACATGATAATAAACTGATAGGTCTTCGACTATCAGCTAATGAAGGATCTTTACCAGGTTTAAGAATACTTACTACTTTTACGAAACGCCATTCAAAAGGAATAATATTTTTAGAAAGGAATAAATTATATATTGAAAGTAAAAATTCCTTACAATCCTCTGGTAATTTTTTAAGAACTATGAATTTAATATTATCAATACCTGGGGCAGTATTTTTAGTGAGTGATAAAGCCAAATGTAATTCCTCTAAAGAAAAAGGAACACAAAGCTCAGGAAAATAATTAACAGTTTGATTTTTAAAATTAACAAGTGTAGGAACAAAATCAGGACATATTTTAGATGCAAATTGTTCAATCCAAGCTTCAGAGTATTCCAATACATTCGGATCTGAAGAATCATAATTTCTCAAATTTCTTGCCACAGACCATAATTTAGCTAAAGAAGTTTCTTTATCAAGACTTTCAACAAAATGTCTCCAAAAATTTCTTTTCTTAAATTTGGTAATTCTTGTAAATAAAGCTTCAGCTTTACAATACAAAAAATAATCTTCTCTTCGACCTGATCTACGAAATAATTTAAATGCAACAGATTTGTTTTTCAAAGCATTTGAACATTCATCATCCCACCAGAAAGAAGGCCGATTTTTTTTTAAGTTTCCTGTAATAACCTTCTTTTTCTGAGATTTATGTAAGCATTCAAATAACAATTTTGAAAAAAGATTATATTTTTCAATTACAGAAAGAGAAGTATCACTCCTTATAATTGAAATTGACATCAAATCCGCAAATTTAATCCAGTCTACATTTTTATATAGATCAAATACAAAAGTCTCTTGTGTAAATTTGTCACATCTAGTATTTTGGAATTCAATCAAAATAGGTAAATGATCACTATTATTTGGATCATTAATAGTTTTCCAAGAAGACATCAAGGATAAACTATTTGAACAAAGGGATAAGTCAATACATGAAGGATTATTAGGAGGAACTGCAATTCTAGTCAAAGATCCATCATTCAAAATATTCAAGTTTAATTCATCAATCAAATCCATTATCAATGAACCTCTACCATCAGATTTGTGACTACCCCATGCTATATTATGAGCATTAAAATCTCCCAAAATATAGAAAGGGGAAGGAATCAAATCTAAAATGTTTTTAATTTGGGATACTGAAAAAGAAGCATTAGAAGGAATATAGAAACAAATTATACAAAAAGTAAAACCATTTTTTGTAATTGAAACAGGTACATATTAAATTGGGGATTCCACCGATAAATCTAAATATTTAAATTCAATATTGTCTCGAATACCAATTAAAACACCTCCATATGAAACTGTTCTATCTTTACGTATAATTTTGAATTGTGGAATTCTGAAAAATTTGGTTCTTTCCAACCAAGTTTCATTTAAACAAAATATATCAATATTGAAGTTTGTTATCAATACTTTAAGTCTATCAATTTTGTTAGTTATGCTGCGACAATTCCACTGTAATATTTTCAAAATTTTTGAATCCTTCGAAGCCATTACAATGAAAAAAGAGATGAAATGATGGGTCCAACTGCATTCAGTTTATTTAAAATAGAAGCCAAGAAAGGTAGAATCATTTTAATTATTTTTTTTCCAGAATTCACTAAGTTCCAAAAAATCAACTAATTCTTCTAATATTTTCAAAATTGAATTGTCAGAATTTTCATTATCATTGATCTTATCAGTTTGTTTAAATTGTTCATCAAAAGAAGTATTATTTTTTTTAAAACCAGGAATATTTTTTTGCTGACTACAATTTTTAAGTACAGGAAAATTTGTGTTATAAGAAGATGATGGTTGAGGTTCAAAACTAAATGAATTAGTTTTTGATGAATTATTATGTGTTCTTTTTCTTTTAATGGGAGGATTGTAAGTGAAATTCTGTTGTTTCCCAAAATCATTATCATCATTATCTGGTAAAATTTCATAAGTATTTGGAGAATTTATATTGTCTGATGATTTCATAATATCTGCATATGATAAGAGATTTTTGTTTTTAATTTTTTGATTTAATTTGGATTGGTTTTCAATATAAACTGTACATTGTTCAAAAGAAATATGTTTTTTTTCTACAATGAATGCAAACACCACAATTTTCCTTACAATCTGAGGTCGGATGCCCATCTCCGCATTTAGAACATTTTAATTTGTTTGAACAAAAACTAGCAGTATGACCAAATAGGAGACAACGCTCACAGTGCATTATCTTTGGATAGTAAAGCCTAACATGAAAAATAACATTATCAATCTTTACATAATCTGGTAACACAGAACCAGAAAATGTAATTTTTATGCAATTTGAATAAACATATTTAGATTCACTACCATTAAAAAATAATTTGGATAATCGATTGCATTCCAAAATCTGAACTGGTGCAATGGATTTATTTCTGAAAATACCTAAACCGTGATTTTTAATGTCATCACAATTTAAATCTTCATCGTATATAACTCCATTGATTGCACAAGAATCACATGGAGCATATACACGATATGAATTTACAAACAATTTAGATTCTAAGAGGGCATAAGCATCCTCTCTAGATCCAAAAACAACTCTTAATTTATCTAAAGAAATTTTTTTGATTTCTTTCACAGATTTATATATTTTATAAACCTCTGAAGAAATCAATAAAACATTAATGGGTCTTTCTTTTTTACGAAAGTAAACAACAAATGGACCCGAGAAAGTAGAAGGATAAATTTTTATCCGAAAAGGTTTTGAAGGAGGAGACTCTTTAGAATGAGAATTATCATTCGAATCTCCTTCCCCTCCGTCTGTTTCCATAATATAAACTAAATGTAAACAGTAATGAACAGAATAGAATAAGAAATAACGTAAGGAACAAAACATATACAAACGATACTTAGATTTTTAAAGACGGTCCTCCGATGAAGCATCCAGAAATTCCAGCAGCGATTTTTAAAGAAATTCTTAAAGGATGAGTCAATCTCCAGTGATTTCCACTTCCAAATTCAGAAATTTTTTTCATGGACTATGCCAGTTCTTCCAAAGATTTTTTTTTTCAGTCCACAGATTTCTTCAATTTTAACATAAGGACATTCTTATAGGAGATATCTATTCAAAGAAAACCCACAAAAAATAATTACAAAGTTCTCGAAGAAATTAGTTTAAGGGTTTTCCTGGAAACCCTACAAAAGATTTTCCAATTGTTCCCACGTAGATTTTCAAGTCAGAATTGTTATGAACTTTTCCAGTAATGCCTCATATAGCGCCCTCAAATTTTAAATAAAAAATTGGCACTACATTTCATACTGTAATTACTCCTTAAAACATTTCTCAAGTAAAATCTCCATAATTCATCTAGAAATTTTTTTAAGGTTTAACACGAGCAAATACTACTGCAACTATTCCAGTTATTTTTTGGACTATTCGTTTTCAATATCCGGTAGAATATTATTCAGGCATTCGATTTATTGTTTTTTCAGTAGTAATCTGTGCAGATTTGTGTAGAAAATTTTCCTATACTTCCTTTTGGATCCAGAGGTTCTTTCAGACAGAGATCCTTGCAGGAGTTCATCACGGATTTTTATAGAAGATTTCAGGATTTCCTCTAGTAGCACTGCCTGGGATTTTAATGAATTCCTTCAATAACACAGCGCAACAAAAATGACATTTTTGCGTGTCTCAAGGATCAAACTATGTGTCTCTGGTCTGTAGTCTAGTCTTCCAGCATGTCAGGATTTTTAGCTACAGGACACCAAAGTTCGATAAACACTGGTTTAATTGATGTTTACATGAAATTTAGAGTATGATTTATCAAAATTTTTCGTGATCTAATCCATTAGGCATGCAAAATAGGCCTATAACTTTCATTTCAGGTATAATTTGGTTGAAATTGCACGGTTAAATTTTGATGAAATCGATTTATTCAACATACTAACAGTCTCCTTACAAAACTCTTCATTTTTCTTATATGGCAATATACAATACTTTTTTAAACCATCAAAAAATAACTTTTGAGCATCAAAAATATGATGAACTTTGTTGATAAGTATTGTTATTCACATGAAGTATAAGTTCTGAAACCAATAAGGCAAAAAAAAATTGCCATACAAGCTGGCAATCTAGCATGCAAGTTGTCTGAAATAGTCAAATTTAGTTTTTTCAACATCCAATATTTTGAAACCTAGACGTTATATGATGTTTCTGAAAACGGCAATGGATTCAGCAACCCTTAATTATGTAAATAGCGATATTATGGTGCTTGAGACAAAACCGTGTTCCGCGGTGTAAAAAAAAGGCTTTGACAATTCCCTGGTGACAACCCTGAAAGAATTCCAGAACAAATTGGTTGAGGATTTCTTTGTGAAATTTCCAAACGAATACCTGAAAGAATCTTAGGAGAAATTTCTGAAGGTATTCATAAAACAATATAGTTGAAATCCTCAAGAATTCTGGAAAAATAACTGGTTGATGGCCTTAACGATTGTTAAAAGAAATCTTAAGAAACCGATGGAAGGATAATTGGATGAATTTTCTTAAACAATTTGTAGAATAACATCTGGATAAAATTCCAGGTATTTATTTTTGAAATTATTCTTCGAAAAACGACGAAACAAGAGAAGAAAAGAAGGAAGCCATCTTTTCGTTGCCAGTGACAATATAAATTCGCTGCTATAGATCTCGTGAGAGCACACTCTCGCAGTATGGACGGGTAGGATATTATCGCACGTCTCTTTTCGCCGGAAAATCGGCTTGAGTGATAGGCTTATGATTATCGCCGTGACCGATAATTTCATTTCCTTATTATGATGCTCCAAATAGGGGAACTTACGTATTCTCGGCAGCTTAAGCCGATGCCGTGCTTCTTTTGTAATTTTCTCGGACATAAGCAGACAAATTCCGTGTTTGTCTATTTATATTTATGCGTTGCTCAATCCTCTATCGATTCACACCTACAGACTTGTCAAAATGCTTTTGGAAACGTTTTAAGAACGCTGCGAACATCCCTTGTCATTGTGACTATTGTCGGCAGCCTCAATCTCTTCGGCAACTTTCCCATAACAACTGCTGGTGAATCTCTTCGGCAGCTCCAAATCAGTCGCATTTTGTGGCGTGCTCATTTGAATTGATGACATCTCCGGCGATATCGTTTGTTTAGTCTCGGAAATCTCGCCAGCGGGAAGCGGGCAGAACAAAGAATCATCTGAATGTTTCAACTGATGTGTTTTGATAGAAACATACTGTATATTTGGCGTTTGAAATTTGGTTGCCGATAATAGTCGAAAGGTGCCGAAGCCGTAAGTCTCCCTATGTGCATGAAAATAAACTTAAATTTACAACATTTTTAGCTGTGTAATACGTCGTCTAGAATATAATGAGCCATACATTATGAATGAATCCGTGCAGACTGCAACTGTGAGTCTACAGAGTTAAAATTTCTACCGACCACTTTGACTAATTTTTTTCTTTGCCTACGTTTCGGTCCGGGAGTAGACCTTCTGCAGGGCCTAAAATTGTTTATTGTTTATCTCTCTCGTTACTTATATTTTGAATAAGACTCTTGATGGCCGTATAATAAACTTAAATGTAAAAAATTAAGAGAAACCTCATTTTCAAAAGAATCAAAAGATGTAACAATCTCTTATGAAGGTTTGAACAAGTGTAATACAAGCAATGGTAACAAAAAGCTGCCAATGACTAAAGGAAGGCAACATACCCAATTGAAATATAAGCGATTTCATGTCAATAGTAATGAATTCGTTAAAACTCGAAAGAATAGCCTATGTTGAAAAGAAGGAAAAATGTATGATGAAATTATTAAACATCAACCTTAGCACAAAGTTGATAACCCAAAACGAACCAGCCATTTGCTAAGAGCCTCAAAACCATGTGCGGAATTCAAAGACTTGTCCTATATTTACAAGTCGCTTTTATCTTTTTCTTGGTGACAAACATAACGTCCGGAACCATCATACAAATCTACAAACTAAAAAGCTGATCAGTCATTGGGTCGCACTAATAAAGCGTACTCATCAGCATTGTATCAATTTAATTAATTTTTAGTTCGTAATTCGGCCAAACGGCATTCGGTCAAATGACCCTTTCGGCCAAATGGCGTTCGGATAAACGACATTCGACCAAACGGCATTCGACCAAATGTCCAAACACCGCTAAAAATATATCAATTTATCGATAAGATGATATTTTACTATATCAAATTCTTCGCCTTTTTATTATTATATTTTAATTTTCGAAATACTTTAGTTAAAATACACTGTTGATGAAGATTGGATTAGGGTAGATGTACCAGTTATGAACGTAGTGGTTCCTTATTTCGCCACACGTGATTTTTTGAATGTCTTCACATTTTGAAAGTTTTTGTGTGTCGCAGTAGAAAGATTTAAGATATATCTTGATGTTAAAACAATCGAAAAGATTAAAAATGTAAAACTGTCTAAATTTCACATTTAGCCAAAAAGAGAACCACTATTGCTATAACTGGTACACTTTCCCTATATTGAGAACTTAAAGTACACAGATTGGATTTAGTAAGTTTAGCATCCTGAAGTCGCCCGTGATGACGCATTATCCCTTACTTTACGTAAATGAGTCGGTGTATCTACGTATCTCTCGACATTTAGCTAGCTTCAGCACCTCTGATTACGGACGTAAAAAGAACTTACTTCCAAACAAGTTGTGAACCCTGTCCACGTTTCAACCCCCGCTCAGCTTCCTAATTGCGAAATTCCAATTCATCATCTCGGCGTACGCCACTCCTTGCGTTGCATCGTTGTTCCACATACAGAGAAGTGACACCACATCCAGCTGGGGTGGCTTTAGCGTGTAGCGTGTTGTTTAGGAGGAATTAGATTCGGAATATTTACATCACTCAATTTCGCCTAGCTGCTTTGCTGGCAGCGGATGGCAACTAACTAGACTGACTCAACTGGTGTGTGCTGTCTAGCGGAGTTTGGGGCAAGTTTGCCACATTGAGCAATTTGTTTATCAACTTTGTCAAAAGTTTATTCAACTCACTAATTTAGTCTCATGATGTTAGCTTCTCGTCTTCTCATAAGGATTGTGCCATTTCAAATGAAATGAAATTGTAAAAGTTGTGCCCATAATTTCTAGGTAACTCTAAAAAACAACTAAACATTTTTTCGATAGTATCACAAAAATGAATGACTAATCAATTGAAACGAAGATATTTTTATCCTTATTCCATACAAAATATATCATTTGATTTCTTCAATGAAATTGGCAACAGATAATTTTTGCTGATTCAGTAGAAATTTTCTTATGACTATGTAGTATTGTGTGAGAATTGTTCTTAGAATTCCCTCAGAACTTTATTTGAAGATCCTTTTTTTTTCTTTTAATCTGGGTTCTATGGATCCTGATTTGAATTTTTTTAAGAATTCATCTAGGAAATTACACCCAGGATTATGTGGAAATTGTGTAATAGATTCATCGATTAGGATTCTGAGAAATTCTGCTAATGATTCTTGTAAACATATGGACTGGTCTACTTCCACTATGGCACACTGGCCCCAAATTTCTCTATCTCCTTCTATGTGTATCGTTAGGAATCTCTCCCATACAAGCGCGCTCAGAATGAACCGGATTCGATGTGCGGGGGTGGCCTACTGACTGACGACTGGGGACGACCGTGGAGAGCGCGAGCCAGAGTAAAGTGAGACATGCTGGCGGTTCCTCCCGTTGCTGCTGCTCTTGTTACTGCTAAATAGCTCTGCAAAAGCAGCTGGCGACATTGCGGTGCGCACTCTTCCACCGACCCCCCCTCTATAGTGACTGGGCCATCTATCTAGCTATCTATGCTCTGCGTTGCGTTGGTTTGCCCTTCGCTGCGAAGGGCTGTAGCGGAATCGAAAGGGACGTAAGTGCGCGCGCGGGTGGGAATATTTCGCCCACTAAGCGTGTCATTTCCTACGAATGTTCGGCGCGATACCAAGAAAACGATTTACTTGGGGCTTTGACTGCGGTGTTCGTCGCCGTTGTTGTCTTTCGCTGCTTTCGATGGCGTTTTGTTGTTGCGCTCCGACTGTAACGTGATCGGTTGATTGCTTATAGATTTTTTTTCTGCTTCATTCGATGTTTCTACTTACTTCGTTTTTGATTTGCATGCTCGCTTCAGAAGTGTCGTTAGGTGTTGTGAGGGGATGCACAGGTTAACTCGGATTCAAAAAACAATATTTGTGTAATCAAAAATTCCTTTCCATCCTTGACGAACGTAAGGATGGGGCCGGTGCCGTGTTATATTCATTTGTTTGAATACTTGCTAAACATTGGGGTTGCAATTCCACCGCACAATGCTCGCCAAGTCGTTCTGTACTTGCTACCGAATCCTTTTTTATAGAGTTGCTGTCCGGCATTCTTGCAACATGCCATACCCATCGTAAGCTTCCAACTTTAACCACGTCTGCGTTCGAAAACATCAAGAGTCCTCCTCGAGCATTGTCCTTGGCTCTAGCATCACATGACTACCTGAGCGTTTTGTACATGGTTCGTTTGGTGTGGGGACGAATCTTTTTTGGCCGCAAGTTTTTCTGGAGCACATCATACTAAGCACGATTTCCACAGATGATGCATTTTCGTATTTTATAGCTAACGTTATCATCAGCTGTCAATATTCCCGTCTATCGTATCAGGCGGGCGTACAGATCTGCTACCTTTTCACATGTTCGATCAATAATGTATATATCATCCGTGAAGTTATCAAATTGACTGGATTCACTATATTTTTTAAAGATTTGCGTACAGTAAAGTGGTCTCTTATCGATCGTTCGTCAACGAAGCCGGCTTGATAACTTGTTTATTACAGGATGAACAAAAATGTTTCATTATAACATTTTGTATACAGCATTTAGAATGGTGATCGCTCAAAAGTTCTTACAAACCAATTTTCATGTTCATAGGGCATGTTACCCCACTCCTTTGGTAGCTGTTCTGTTTCCTAGATTGTGCATAACTGCCGATACAGATGAAAGATCAGCATGTACGATAGTGGCGTAGCTAGGGTTTTTGGGACCCGGAATGGAGTTCGATTTAGGGGCCCTCAAAATTAAGAAGATTGCCGACTAAATGTAAGGCACTTTTGTGAAATCGACTGTTGAAATAAACGATGATTAAATAGCTTTAGTAGAATTATGAATTAAGTGATAGAACCTATATATAACGGTGCTCCAATTACCGTTATTATCAAATAAAATATACCATTCTAACGGCAGTCAGCAGTTGATTCCTGACGTTGTTCTGCACCTCTGGGCCGATTTTGAAAAAAATCCTTAGTCAGAATTTTGAGTTACGCCCTTTTCAAGTTTATATGATAGAAATCACACGAAATAAGCCACTTTAACTTGTTTAAACAAAGAGATTATAATAAAATTTTGTAGTTTTTATTTTTTATATGGTTTAAGATATTGAAAAATACATTCTAAAAATTTTCTCGACCGACCTTTGAGAAGGGCCAATGCTATGTTTAGTTATTATTAATAAGCCAATACACGAAAAATTATATCTACCAAATTAACGCCTGGTATGATTTTAAGAAATTGCCCAAAGCATTCAAATTTGTATGAAAAATTCTTGGACAGAATATGCAGATACGCCCTTTTGAAATGTATGGAAAGAATATGGAATATGGAATATGGTGGATTCTGCTTCATCTATAATCAACGGTTTGCTAGGTGCATACATAATCATTACATTTTTGCGGTTGTTCTTATTTCATTCAAGTTAGCAAGTTGCATAGAAGGAATGATTCAAATATAATGTAACGCAGAATTTTCCAATTTGAGACCCCGTTTCCTCCCCCACGTTACAGCTTTTGTATGGAAAATGTATAAACCGTAACACTACCGAACCCCATCGTTACGTAATATTTGAAAGATTTCAAATTTATACGTACATATTTTGTCTATACTGACATTGAAAAAGGACCACAGTATAATTGAAATATACACATTTCAATATAGCTGAACAATGACTGTATCAAAGTTGACCGAAACACTCGAACATCACTTATCTGTATCTATATTATACATCTGTTTTCTATTCCATTTTATTTAATTCTTTTCTATTCTAACCTGTTCTATTCTATTCAATTATACTCTACTTAAATTTATTCTACTATGATCCACCCTACTTGTTCTTATACATATTTTTCCAAATGGACACTGTATTATTTAACTACTGCGCGCAAAAGATTTGAACGGTACACTTTCGATATATGTACGGCTTTTTAGCTCTCCCAGCTCTGTAAAAAATGCTATGCACAGATTCTGACTCCTAATGCGTGCTTCTCATATGATCCACAAAAATGAAGATTTTAATTATTATTTCACAGTAAGTCCAAATAAAGGTTTCAACTTATAGATGATAGTTTTAATGTATTTTAAGGAACTGAAGCATTTTGTATTAAATGCTTTTCATTTGAGCTGGATCCTTGTTTTAAAGGTTATTTGAACAAGTTTGTCGAGACAAAATCTTCGAAATATCATATCACCAAGTTTCATGTAAAAGACTTCTGCAATGCGGCTGGTCGAGGACAGAAATGACATAATGAGCTGGCGTCGGAGTCTGTGCATAGCGCTGTTTCACAGACCTGTCAACGCTATAAAGTCGAACAAACATCGAAAGTGTACCATTCAATTCTTTTGCGTGCAGTTGTTGATTACATCATTGTATAAGAACAAGTAAGGTGGATCAGAATAGAATAAATTTAAGTAGAGTAGAGTTGAAT
Source organism: Aedes aegypti (assembly GCF_002204515.2). Lineage (NCBI taxonomy): Eukaryota > Metazoa > Arthropoda > Insecta > Diptera > Culicidae > Aedes > Aedes aegypti. Next base: position 25,796,494 of record NC_035108.1, on the reverse strand, counting down.
GGAATATAACAGATTAGAATAGAAAAGAATTAAATAGAATTGAATAAAATATAGAATTATGTAGTTACAGATATGTTATGTTCGAATGTTGCGATCAACTTTGATGTGTATATATTTCAATTAAACTTTGGCCCTTTTAAAATGTCAATCTAGACAAAATGTGTACGTGTAAATTTTATGCAACTTGCTAAATTTAATGAAATAAGAACAACCGCAAAGGTGTAATGATTATGTATGCAACTAACCGTTGATTATAGATGCTACGGAATTCACTATGCAATATTCTTTCCATACACTTCAAAAGGGCGTATCTGCATATCCTGTCCAAGAATTATCCATTCATATTTGAATGCATTGGACAATTTCCTAAAATCACTATCGGGCGTTAGATTGTTAGATATAATTGTTCGTGTATTGATTGATAAATAATAACTAAACATAGCATTGGCCCTTTTTGAATATCGGTCTAGATTCTGTATCTAGGAAAATGTGTTTTTCAATATAAAAAACCAGATTAAAAATCAAAACTACATTTTTTGTATAATCTCTTTGTTTAAACAAGTTAAAGTGGCATATTTCGTGTGATTTCTATCATATAAACTTCAAAAGGGCGTAACTCAAAATTCTGACTAAGGATTTTTTTCAAAATCGGCCCAGAGGTGCAGAACAACGTCAGGAATCAACTGCTGACTGCCGTTTGAATGGTATATTTTATTTGATAATAACGGTAATTGGAGCACCGTGCCTATGTTACTATGTTGTTGTAGTCTTTTAATGGCAAAAGTGTCAAATAATTAGCCTACAGTTTTTTTTTCCTTAAGTCTCGTTCAGAAATACATTAGTTTACTGAAAATTATCGAGAAAATTCCAATGAATTGCTATGGAAGTGGAAATATGAGCGGCGAAGTAACTCTGGAAAGCAATAATTTATATACAACTTCAATCGGGCATTTCAGGAAAATTTGGACATTTCCTAAATTTAGTGTTTTTGAGTCAGGATTGATTTTGAAGGAAATACCTTAGGGAAACAATAAATTTGACCAAAGTTTGCTTCAAATTCAGGAGTTCATTCTGTGATTTTCACGAACTTACTGAGGATTACGTTTAAATACCTCCAACAATTCAATGTAGAAATTTTCTAAGGATAACCATAGAAGTTACCCTAGAGATCATGAATTTCTTTAAAGATTCTTTCAGATTTTTTCAAGAACGTCATAAGCACTCCAGGAATGTATCCAATGATTTCAACATCGTTTTCTCAAAACTTTCACCTAGATTCCCGTTTACAACACCATCAAGGTTTCAATTAATATTTCCCCAAGGTTATTTTTTGGTTTTCAAGGATATTCAATTATCGTTCAGGATTTTTATTCACATTTCAACCAGAGAATTCCTTAAGGGGTTTGTTCAGAAATGCATCTAAGATTCCTTTAGGAATGATCCTTCTTCTTCTACTTTCTGGCGTTACGTTCCCACTGGTACAGAGCCTGCTTCTCAGCTTAGTGTTCTTATGAGCACTTCCACAGTTATTAACTGAGAGCTTACTATGCCAATGACCATTTTTGCATGTGTATATCGTGTGGCAGGTACGAAGATACTCTATGCCCTGGGAAGTCGAGAAAAATTTCCAACCCGAAAAGATCCTCGACCGGTGGGATTCGAACCCACGACCCTCAGCTTGGTCTTGCTGAATAGCTGCGCGTTTACCGCTACGGCTATGTGGGCCCCAAAGGAATTATCCTAGAAGTTCTTAGAAAAATTTCCCAATGATGTCTTCAGAGAATTTTCACAGTCATTTTCCTAGGAATATCTCCAGAAAAAGGCCAAGGATTTTTTTTAAATAGATTTTAAGCTTTTTTTTCCAAAAATCCGGGAGATATTTCAGAAGGAAATCCAAAAATAACAACTGATGAAACTTGATTAAGTTTTAAAGTAACCCTTGATGAACTCTCATAAAGTTCTCTGGAAAAACTCCTTAGCTCTCGAGGATGTCTTTGAGGATTATATAAATTTATAAATTGCTTAGATGATTAAAATAACTAGAACATTTACTGTAGTATCAGCTGGGGTGCAATCTCAGATGTGCTTTCGAAAAAATCATGAAGATTTTACTTGAAAAAATACACGAGAAATTGTTTGGAAGAACTGCAGGAGTAGTTTTGCATGAAATGTTGGAGAAATTTTTAGAAAAATTTCTGAAAGAGCCTTATAAGGAACCCCAGGACATATTTAAAGATGAATTCTTGGAAAATTTATAAATATATTTCCTCGGATAACCTCTGAAGGATTCTTTGGAGCAATTCCTAGGGTAAATGGATGACTACTTGAAGGAATCCAGGTTAAAATTCCTGAAAAGATAACTGAAGAAACTGGCGTAGATCTCTCTTGAAGAAATCCCCGAATGAATTTCTTTGAGATATATAGAATGATTTTTTTTGTTCAAAGAACTCATGTAGGAAACTTTGCTAGATCTCCTATAGTTACAACTGGGAAAATCAAAATAGTCAAAAAAAACGTTGTTGTCCTGGAGCCAATTACGAAGGAATTTCTCTAACCATCCTTTGTAACAACGTTGGATATTGTTTTAGGAGTCTTGGTCATGGAAATAATAGAGAAATTTCTGAAAAAGATCCCGAAAGTATACGTCAAGAGAATTTTGTAGAAATTACTAGAAAAAATCCAGAAGTTTTCCCTCGAGGAATCTGAAAAGCAATTATTGGAGATCCTATTTTGATGGTTAGGATTCTACTACATGACACAGAAAGCGAACAATTCTGGGCCGATGCTATGGAATGCGATGTACGATAACGTATTGTGGCTGTTTCTTCCGACAGGTGTTAAGATTGACGACGACATCACCCTAGTGGTCTATGGCGAATCGATGGAGGAAGTTGAGTTTACAGCACCGCACTCTGTCTCCATCGTTGGGGAATGGATGAGATCTAGGAAACTAGCTCTGGCCCTCCACATAACTGAGATAATGGTGATCAACAACCGCAAGTCCGAGCAACGGGTGCTTATCTGGTTAGGTGATTGCACTGTAGAGTCCAAGCTAGCCACGCAGATTTCTTCCTTGTAGAAAAGACCTTCATTACCTGCCCAAGTAACATTAGTAACTGAATAACATTTTATTCATAAGGCTTCAGAGTGGTTTGTACAACTCTTATTCTGCCAAAATGTTTGTTGGTGTGCTCTCAGTACCATTCAGATGTTTGTCGAAGTGCCATTTCCACCTTTCGATCACCTGAAATTCGTCCTTTAAGATCTGGGCTAAGATGTTCTGGGTGCAATTTTATCATCACCAGATACTGATCATTGAAGGTCATGGGTTCGATTCCCAGCCCCTCCACAAAAAACCCGTCCAGGCACCAGAAGACGCCTCACGGAGGACCGTGCTTTGGGGAGCACATCCATCCTCCGTCAGTATCAGATGGTGACTGAGACAAACTCTCGCGAAACATTACTAAATGACCTATGTACAAATGAGAGATTCTCTCCTCTCTCGTTCTCTTTCGATTATAACAGTGGAACGCTAAAGATTTTGGGAAGTTTTTCACTATAGATCGAAAGTCAATTTCCTTGACTAGCGTTTCACACAAAAAACGCAACAGAAGAGATTAATGTGACTCAGTTATTAATGAAAGAGAAAGTAAACAAAGAGAGCCTCTCAATGTTAGATAGGTCCTTTAGTAATGTTTCGCGAGAACTGACCCTCTTCGCAGGCAGCTAGCCTCACTAACAGCAGAGCTCTCCCCTACCTGCTCGGTGTGAGAGTAAAAGAGTAGGAGAGAGTGAAAGTAAGATGTAAATATAGATAAGTTGAAAATAGATCTGTATCGGTAAAGAAGAAGCTACAGATCAACTGATTCCGGCACAGTAGTGGCCACGAGCACAGAGTGCCTTAAAAAAAAAAGGAGAAAACCTGCAACTAGACCCCTGAGCAGAAAAAAAAAAAAAAAAAAAAAAAGATACTGATCATATTCGATATTAGCGACACTATAGGTCCTGACGTCGATAATCTCGGAGAAGTGCCGTCCATCAATCAGAACGTGGTCGATTTGTGATTATGTTTGCTGTGGTGATTTCCAGGTGCGCCGACACGGGAAGGGCAGACAATTAATCGTTACATAAAAAAATATAAAATTTCCATAAAAAATGCAAAATTTGCCAGTAAAGAAACAAGGGTAAAATCAAGAGAAAAGTTAAACATTTACATAAAAAAATAAAGAAGTGCATAGAAAAAACAAAATTTTCCATAAATAAAAAAAAATTTGAACAATAAATAGATTCAAAAATGCAGTAGAATCGACAATAATGTCACTGAAAAATATCGAATTTCACATTTAAAAACCTCAAAATGTCCCTAAATTATCAATAAATAAATAATAACTCGCCCACAATAAATCAAAAATTTCCATTCAAAAAATCAAAAAGAGCAATAGCAGTAAATGCAAAGTTGCAATAAACAAACCCAATTGAGCAATTCAAAATGACAATCAATACATGAAAATGTTGTAGAAAATTCCAATATTTAAGTAAAACTTACCATAAAAATAACGTAATTTCCCAATAATGAGTGATAATGTGTGTAATGGACTTCATAAATTTTCAGTCAAACTGAAGCATTGTTTTTACAATTGAAGCTAATTAGTCATCGTATGTAGATGTAGTAATTGCATTTTAGAGTTCGATAATTAATTACGTAAGAATTTAAGGGAGGGAGAGCGGGTAGATTGGCCGGGTTTGAAAAAAATTTCTTGCCATATAGAAAAAAATATTGTTTCATACAAAAAATCATACATGAAGGAGAGGCGAGGTTTCGAAAAATCACAAAAAATTTTTTTTTAATACACCCCATCGTAAGGCGCTACAATTTTAATTATTTCGGCAAAGTTGAAATGAAATTGCTCTTTTTGATTTTTTGAATGGAAATTTTTGATTTATTGTGGACGAATTATTATTTATTTATTGCAAATTTTGGCTTTTTTGTGGAAAATTTATAATTATTTCTTGCTTTTTGTGATGAAAATAGGGACATTTTGAGGTTTTTAAATTTAAAATTCGATATTTTTTAGTGAGATTATTGTCGATTCTACTGCACTTTTGAATCTATTTATTGCTAATTTTTTTTTTTATTTATGGAAAATTTTGGTTTTTCTATGCACTTCTTTATTTTTTTATGTAAATTTTTAACTTTTCTGTTGATTTTACCCTTGTTTTTTTACTGGCAAATTTTGCATTTTTTATGGAAATTTTATATTTTTTTATGGGACGTTAATATTTTAGCCTACGGGAAGCTGTGCTGGAATAAGTGCTACAAGTGGTATCAGTCGTTGGCTGTTTCTTTCGTTAGCCGGTGGACGCTGAACTTTCCAACAGTCGGTCTGAACTCCTCCTCTTGACCAATCCGCGCGTTTCGAGCTTCTCTGGTGTTTTTGAAGTCGTAGCTTGGGCAGCTGTCGATTTAGCTCTCGAGCTGCGCGTAAAAGGCATCATCGAAAGCTATATCAAATTTGTACCCCAGTTGATTAACCCCTCGCTACATCACTGCAACCGACCTACTCACATTCACAGCCGAGTGGAGAACACCTCGCATATTTGGGGGTAGTCCCCATAAACATATGCAACCGGTAGCGACGCAAGAGTTGATGGGAGGGGCTTGGAGAAGGACGATTGACTGCCTGCTACCAGCGAGTGAGTGAAAATCAGCAGGAAAGCAAAATTGTGTAAAATTTGCGCTCAGCATTCACACACATGTGCGATACCTCCTCGCACTTAATTCCTACAAATTTGTTGGTATTTTTTCGTTTCGTTCGTTTGTTCGCATACTCGACCAGAGCGTAGAGAACTTCTATTTGTGCAAATGCTTGAACGGCGACGGCGACGACGACGACAACAACACCAGCAAAACGGCACTCGATCGCGCGCTGCTAACGCTAATGTAAGCATGATGCCGTCATTCTAGTTTCGTGCCAGCCGTCTGCCGTTTTGGACGAGTTTTAGAGAGCGTTCCGTTGCGCGGTTCGGTTGCGCGCCTGCCCTAAGGATAGGACTCTTGTGGGGCGAGCTAGTTTCCTAACGACTTGGAGTGCCATCGAGCAGCAGAGAACAGAGCATTTCAAACCCTGTGGTTCGCTAGTAGGTATGTGCGCAAATGAGCCCATTGGAATTTGAACTGCCCTTTGGCCCCCACAAACCGTTCTACACAGCAGCGAACGACGACGCGGCTCGTGATTAGTGGGACGGAAAAGTGACTCGCACTCGATTAGCATGTAAATACGCAGTGTGTGTATGTTATAATTATCATCGGGCGTTTGTTGTTTTTTTTTCTTTCATTCGCCTCGTCCGTCAATCCACATCATCATCATCAGTGCTATCAAGCCGCGCGCGCATTGATTTGTCGATTTGTCCGGTAGTTGGTATGGGAGGAAGACCCAATGTGTGTAAAAAGCCACTAAACTCTCTTGAATGAATGTGCAGCCGCGCATCGGCGGAACACGGTGTGTCTGGAAGCCGCTATCAACGAAAGAAATAATGATCAACAATTCTGCACCCATTATTTGAAAAAAAAAATATGGTATCCTAGTATCTTCTCCGTGAGTTTGAAAATGTTTCATCGAGGTAATAAAAATTACAGTGATTTGAAGATGTAGTGCAATTTTAAAGGCATACATTTTTGTTTAAAAAAACTTGTTCACTGCACTATTCAAAAACAAATCAAATGACTATCAGGTTCAGTTCAAAAGATGTGAAATCTGTTTAGTTATCTAGATTTGTGTTCTTGTAATTTTAGAAATGACTTCAATTTATCTTCACTTTAAGAGGTTTTCAACATTATTTGTTGGTGAATTAAGAACTGTTCAATTTATAGAATCTTTTTTATTTATAAATGAAATCCTTATCGGTTTTCTGGACTTCGTTTAACTACTATTCTACTATGTTATGAAAATATAAAATAAAAAATGCTCATTGTTGACGAACCAAATACTTTTTCCGTAAACAAATATGAACAACAGTTTTTTCAATTGAACATTGTTTTTAGCATCATGAAAAGCCCATTTATCCAGACATGGTTTTCGAATACAACTTTTTGTATGACAGAGAGTAGAATTGTAAGTTTTGGGCACATTTGAAATTGTAAATCTCACACTTTTCCAAGCATGTACGTAAATTGTAAATTGTATAATTCGTAATAGTTTTTTTTTCGAGACATTTCGATTAGTTTTATTATGACTTGGACCATAAATAACCAATACTATGAAAGCGAAGGATATTTTGCATATTAATGCTATATCAGTACTTTCGTCCGGACGTACTCTAAACTTCTACTCATTTCAGTTCCCCATAACTTTCAAATATTTTTCAGTAAAAAATATATTTTAATCATTGTTGTGATGTCTCAAAAACTATTGCCCTAACAAACTTTTCTTGGATCTGCTTTTCGCGAAGTTTCTAACTGATGGCACTGATAAAGAAAAGCCCTTTTAAAAATAAATAAATAGATTGCGAAGTTTTAGCCATTACCGAATAACACAGCGTAACAAAAATAATTTTTTTTGCTTGTCTCATTGATCAAATTAGGGGGAGATCCCCCAGTGCCGGACAGCACCCAATACCTGACAAAGTCGAAGCATTGAGAAATCATGGTCCAATCAAGATGGTGTATTAGCAGAAAAGAAAGCTTTTATGTAGACTAATGTTTGCGTAGAACAACACATCCTTGAAATATGCATGCCTTTTTAAAAAAGTAGAAAAGTTTGAAAATCTTTAAAAAATTGACATATTTTCTTAATTTTGAGCCTATTTAGTAATTATTTCGAATATGAAAAAATACTTTGGATCACGCAAGCATGATCGAACATAATCCTAATTTGATAGTATGAATGTATTTTGTACCATAATTGAACTAAATATGGACAAATTACAATTTTCGTTAATCACCCCCTGTCCTTCAGATTCGGACAGATTGATTTGTTATATGATATCTTTGTAATTATTGCGTCAGTGTCTCAAAATACATTCAGAACAACATCGTAAAATATGCTATTTTTCATCATATATGGAAGAGGTTTTTGATAGGCATCTTGCAAACTAAGAAAAACTCAAATTATTCTTGTAAATGTTGCAAATGCATTGAATTGGTAAATATAAACTATTCCTATAGTGTACACATTCAATGATGTTCGAATTTGCAGAATTCGAGGCATTTCCAGATCGTGTCCGGTATTGGGTGCCACCTTTCAAGATCGATCAATTCGATACTAAAATACATCATCAAAATGCATTGTCAAAATTCATATTTATATTTTCAAATTCATTTTTGTACACTATAAAAATGATAATATACATCATAAATGGGTAACACGAGCCAATAAAATCAATAGTTTTCGAATTATGAATTTAGTGGCTTAAGTGTCCGGTACTGGGGGATCTCCCCCTATGTGTCACTAGCCGTCTTCCCATGAACGAAATCGACGTTCAACTTTGGTTTAAACCTGGAATCTTGAGTTGAACCGCGAACGCGCTTTATCTCTGTAGCAGTTTGCCAGGTTAAACTCGGTACATATGTATGGTATGGTACATGGTATATATTCAAATATCGGTTCAAACTTTTGTGCAAATAATGGCACAAAGCAAGCAGACCGAGAACTGTTGAAATCCACGCGAATAAATTTCTACGATCATATATGGGATTTTTTGGTTGATTGAGGCTTGAATAAACCTTTTACTTGAGCAGATCAACTAAGATCATTATTACTGGTACCTTCAGTACTAACTTTATGAAAAAATAACGAAGGATTTAACTCTACCAAAAAACAAGACACGATAAGTGGAAATTGATAAGCGTGGATTTAAACTGTTTTCTGCAGTCTGTTTTGTGCTATCGTTCTCAACCTCGATGCAAGCAAGGATTTGTACTGAAATTTGTGCCGCGGTTGCAAATGGGATACAAATGAACTGGTGTTCGAACCGATGTTCATCTTCGAGTGTTTTGAACACGAGAAAATAGTATAAGCAGAGTACGAAACCGCCAAAATCAACGTGATCGATGTTCATTTGCGAAGACTGGTCTTCCGTAAATTTGGGGTTGCAAAATCCAATGCCGTTCTCATAAATTTGTCAGCACGTCATAATTGTGTAGTATCAAAGTTGTACAAAACACGGGTTTTATTGATGTTTGAATGAAATTTGAAGTATGATTTATAAACTTTTTTGGCAATTCGTTTCATCGAGCATACGCAATTGGACATGAATTTTTGTGTGAGATATAGTTTGATCAAAATTTGCCCGATTTAATATGGATTCAATCGATTTTTTTCAACTTGCTTGGAAAGAACTTGCGAAGCTCTAGAAGAAATAACGAACTTGGCCAAATACAATACTCTTCAAAATCATCAAAGCTTTTTTTTAAAACAAATTAAAAATAGCTTGTTTTTTCCAAAATCATCGAAGCTTTAAAAAAAAAATAAATTAAAAATAGCTTGTTTTTTCGTATTGTTCAGCGCCTAATAACTGATTGTTGTAGTAATTTAAGCAAGAAGATGCATCGATGAATTTTTAAAGCGCATAAATGAGATCCTAACGAAGAAAATTTAACTCAATGATCATTTGCTGGTGAGTTATATTTTCAGCACGAACGGTTGTCTGGTTCTCTAGATTAGTGCTCTTGAAAAATAGCAATACTTCTAAAATCAGACGTGCTGTGACGTTTTTGAAAACGGCAATAGATTCAGCGACCTCGTATCAAGTAAAAACAGGTATTTTGGTGCTTCAGACAAAAACTTGTTTCGCAGTGTTATTATTCCTATGAAACTCTTTTATTCCTAAAGCATCGATCTTTATTAGTCTAATGATGTACAGATGACTGATTGCGATTTGTTTGTTCATAGATAAAGTAAAAAGGTACCACTTTGTGAAATGAACAGTCCTTACAGTTTTTCACGAGTTTTAAACAAAATTCTGAATGTCTTACCAGAAGGAAAAAAATAACTCATTCAGTTGCCAGAACTGAATGCAATATTTAGAAAAGTTCTAAGCAAGGCGATATATGCCGTACAATACACAATTTTATGTCAATGCAAAATTGTCACATTTTCAGTCACAATCAAATAAATCACATTTTCTCGGATTATAATCGATCAAAACCAATCAAAATATAACCAACACCATCTTACTTCACGATTTTCGTTTGAAAATTCCTGATTTCAAATGAAGTCGCCATAAAGAAAAAGTGCTCCACGCAAAAATTCAATTTCAAAAAGTGTTCTCTGATCCAAAAGTCTGAAAATCCTCGAAGCTCGAAGATTTATTATGAAAATCCTTGTGTTAAAGAATTCAAGCTATTGTGCGTGCTAAAAGAATTCCCGAATAAAAATTGGGGGAACTCTTGAAGGAGTCCCCAGTGGTTGTTTTTTTTTTTGATAATAGCCAATTTTCATTTCATTCAGAAAATCCTTGAAGAATTATTAGAAGCAATTTATTTTAACGCTCAAGAATTAATTCAATCATCATCAATCATCAAAAATGAAAACCATTTTTTTTGTTCAAATTTAGAGATATGCTCATGAAAATCTATCATTGCATTACAGATAGCAAGTGCAATGATAGATTTTCATAAACATTGGTCAAGTTATTTTCCTCTTAAACTAGCTTAAAGAATTACAGGTCGGACTCGATTATCGGGAGACTCGATTATCCGGGGACTCGATTATCCGGGATTCGATTATCCGGAATTTTAGACTCGATTATCCGGAATTTGTTTTTTGATGTTCTTGTTTTTCAATTTTTATGCATAACTCTGAGATAATTTGGTATTGCAATATTACAATATGAATTGTTTTGCAGTTTTGAGCGTATTTAAGAAAAGGAGGGTTTAAAAAAGTGTTTTTTTGTGTATGCTTATAAAAATTTGTTTTTTTTTTTTCTTGTAAAAACCCCTACTGTTCTTAGAAATAAATTCTGGCTACGCCACCGCATCCTATAGATAAAACAACGAGAAAAGATAATATTTTTGTTCTTTTATCGAAGATTTAAATTTTTTTCTAAGTGATTCGATTATCCGGAGAATTTGATTATCCGGAATGAAAAAAAAGTCGATACTCCGGATAATCGAGTCCGACCTGTACTGAAAGTATCATGACCAAAAATTATGAGAAATTGAAAAAATAGTTATGAAACGTTTTGAATTCTCAAAAAATCTCCGGAAATATTTCGGAAAATGTCTGAAAAATTATTGAAAAATATGCAAAGGAATTCATGAAGGTAACATAAACGAAATTTTCAGAAGAGTACTTCAAAATTTGCTTGAACATTCATTGCACGAACTCTTGGAACTATTTATAAACTATTTAAGTGGCTTATTTTTCAAAAGCTCTCAAATCTTTGTTCATCATTTTCTAACATGTAAATATAATAATCTCTACACACATAAAACCAATTTTGTGTGTTTGGAAGATGATTTTTAGTAGAAATTTAAAAAAATCCTTGCGAAAATTTACAAACCCTCATTGAAGTTTTCAAGAGAATTCATGGATAAACTTCTGGAAAACTGTTAGAGGGATTGCTGAGAAAATACCTGAAGGTAGCTCTGAGAGCTCATTGGAAAAAAATTAAATGCCCAACGGAATAATCTCTAGAAAAATACCTGAAGCAATTCTTGGGGGAAATTTTCAGGAAGAACACCTATCTCTAGCAGTTGGAAAAGCTGGGCTAAATTGGTTATTCTAATGCAAATTACTGACGATCATAATCAGCTATTGGTTTGCTGGAGATAAGAGACAAAAAATACTCAATATGGAGAAGTATTGAATCATATCTTGTTAATATATTATAGGATCAAAACAATAACTGGCAAGTTTTTTGATTGTGCAACGAATTATTAACATATCAATAATTAGAATGGAACCCTTGACCTTCAGATTTATGTACAGAGATGCTAACCATAGCTGGAAGACGAAGGCAATAAGAGCATCATGTTCTTCGCTGTCTGAGGCTACTTGTTGCTTTCATAAGTTTTGCCAACATCACACTGTTCATTCTGGCCATTTATATGATGAATGTGTTTTGTTTCATGTCAAAGAACTGATTTTGAGCTTGTGTACATATTTTCAGATTTAGTTTTTCTGAATTTTTCAACATCTTTTCAATGTCAGATTGAGATATGAGAACAAAATATGTTCGTTTCGAGATTTTGAAATTCCCGTCTGCCCAGGGACGAAAATACTCAATCTACCCTCGCCTACATTGATACTTGCTGGGTGGAATCTTCGTGGATTTTTATTTGTTTTTAGCCTCACCTTGACAACACAACAAAGATTGGCAAAGCGCTTGCGCAAGATTTTTAGTTTCCTTTTAACCTGCTGCTACTCAACCGCTTTGTGATAATCGGAAACAAAAAATGATATTCATTCTAACAAGCTTGACTTTTTTACATTCCGCTTTGGGAAATTGTAATTTTTGCACGAGGCACACTAAAGACGCGTCATTATAATCCAATACGTGCATCGGATCGTTCATTATCAGTATAGCAGCATATTTTTTAATTAATATGAATCTCATTGATACTCAATTTTCTAAAACTGACACTCTTCTGCTTCTGATTATCAAAAACACCAACGACATACGGGCATCGTTGTTTGTTTTGCCAATCTACTTTTGTGCCATCTTCATTGGTACAATCATATTGGTGGTAGTGCGGTTACTTTGATGGTGTCATAAATGTCGGTGAATTGAGTATAGTGAGCATGATTTTTTTCGTCCCTGCGTCTGCCCGCGATGTAAAGAAACCGCTGAAGAAATTTCTGGGAAGTCTTTGGAAGTATCTCCAAAAATATTCTTTGAAGAATCCTTCTTGGTGAAGAAGTTTTTGGTGGACAATGATGATTTTTTTACTAGTTGATCATGACTCATTCATTTTATGAATGCTAATCTCGTTGAAATTTTTTTTGAAAAACTGTATAAACCTGTTGATTTTCAAGATAAATACATAAATACATGTGAATCTGATAAAGTTTTGGTTAGTGTTGATGAATGATGAATGATGCGCCGTACGGGATTGTTTTTAAACATAGAAATATGCCTCGGAAATGGTCCAAAATATTCAAATCATTATTATTTTTATTTCCCATTCATTTTCAAATTTAAGAGAGGATGCTAGGATATAATATCTTTCAAACGGTAGGTGCATAATTGATGGTTAAATTATTTTCCGTTACAACGATTCCAAACACACCGTGTCGAACTGATTGCTCATGCTGACGTCGTTGTCAGGGGGCGAATCGCGGATTCCAACTTTTTCATGTGTTTATTTAAAACCGCGCGGGAGAGTGCGCGGAACAAAATGAATGTGATGACCGACCGACCGAGAGGGAAGTTACCGTGAGAAGCAGACGCAGGGTTGTTTTCGTTTTGTGAATCCTGTTGCTCTGGCGATTACGGCGACGCAGATGACGAAGACGTCGACGATGATGAGGCTGATCTTTCCGGGAAACAATATTATTATGCTCTTAGAAAGGGATAACCATCACTATTTTATACAAAAACAGCCGATAAAATTATCCAAAACATGCAATGATTGGGCCTAGATTAGCAATTAAAAATTCCAAGACAGCGTTTAAGAATATATGTTTTGCCGAAACAATCTAAAAGAAACAGCCATGAAAAATCGCTAATCGCTAAATCTCGAAAACTTATTCATACAGACTCAGTATACAAAATTACATTATCGATCCTACGTGTTAAGCAGGCGGAATTCTACACGTACCGCTCTGTACCAACTCAACTTTTCACTTTTAGAACGTTTAATTTCCGGATTTACAAAACGACGAAAGTAACATTTTCAACTTTCGCAACCTAACCACTACTTTCGCCGCCTCGCTGTATGGAGAGACAAAGTGACTTAACCACGAATCAAAACAAAACACTACTTGAGCCGATTTTACACTGGTAGAAAAACGTCGAAAGTAACTGAATGAAACGGCTTATCATTTTCTTATAATTATTTTTGTGGGAAATAATAGAAACTACCTAGTTTTTGAACGTGAGCTGAGTGTATGCAAAATTTGAGCGAAGTACACGGCAAAAAAATGTTAAAAAGGGGATTCATTTTAAAACAGTTTTAGAAGATGGATTGTGATTTTTCCTAATTAATTTTCTCAAAACCGTATAAAAGTTACTTACGTCGATTTGAAAAAGTAATCGAGAAATGTCTTATTATTTCATTGGCTACTTTTTGAAAAATTACAGGGTGTTCTCCTTGTTAAAACGCTTGTTAATTTGACTGCCGATCAGTTCTGCTATTCCTTCTAGTCAGAGTCAGCTCAGTCAGGCAGGTCGTTCGAAGTGTGGTGTGCTTACTCGCTAGTCAGCGTTTGCTCTCTCTAGTGAATTGGTTGTTAGTGTCGTTGTTGTTGTTGCTGCTGCTGTTGACAGTCGGACAGCAGAGTGGATTACGTAAGTGTGCGCAAGAATGATATCTGCTGGGAGCTACTTGATTGGCGCACTTTGAATAATGAGCATGCGACGGTTCAGCGTTGTAAACTAATCGATGGTGTTCGACGGATGGAATTAATCTTAGCGAAGCCGTTTTGAACCGTTTTTGATTCATTAGTATTCGGTAGCACTTGAACTACAGGTTCATGCGCCGAAATCAAGAAATTGAAAATCAAGGTCAAAGTCTGTTCATATGTCGCGCGACGCGGTGCTGGCAGTATATCGGGGGCGCTTACTAGGCATACTCGGTTGTGAATGTATTTATACGCATGAGAGTATTTGAGTGTGATTTATTATTTCGTAATGTGCTCCTGGTTGCAATTCAGTACTGTAGTACTTCTCCCTAGTTTTCCCTATTCACTGAATAGTAGAGCCGTTAGTTGAGTGTATTACAGAAGTATAACAACAAGTTTTTGAGGTCAAACAGAGTGAAAACGTAGTTTACTCTTGTTGTAAATGTTTTCAAATGTTCAACCGGCAATGTTCATATCACCTGCGAGGCAACAAAACACACAAGGGTAGGTGTACCAGTTATGGACATAGTGGTTCCCTATTTCGCCATACGTGATTACTTGAGTGTCTTTACAGTTTGAAAGATTTTGTTTGTTGCAGTAGTGAGATTTAAGATATATCTTGATGTCAAAACATTCAAAAAGTTTTAAAAAATTAAAAGTTATAAAAATAAATATGTAAAATATGTCCAAATAAGGAACCACTATGGTCATAACCGGTACACTTTCCCTAGATCTATTAAAATCGTATCTGGCTCTTCGCAAAGCTCCTTGTGGCGCAATGTCGAGCAACAGATACAACGGCTAATCTACGAGGAAATGGTTTCGATCTTATCCAATCGGAATCGAAGAAGAGAAATTCGAACGAATTAAAGTAGGGGAAAAGCAATCATACAAGCACAGAACAGATGGGAAAGATGACAACAAAAACAGCTGCCAAAATATACGCGAACACTAGCGCACCTGGTGGCGGCGGGCAAGCTTTTTACACTGTAAAGTTTTCGAAAAATGTACTGAATTAGACAAGCAAACTCGTCTAAATATTTTTTGAGATCTCTACTCCAAGGTTGTTGTAAAAGAAAGGTAATCTCCAGAAAAAGTGGAATGTTTTCATTTAGTCTTTCTGGAGTCATCATTTAGTCATCAAGTCTAACGATTGATGGTTTTGAATTTCCTCCCTGTTTTAGTAATAAGATCGTACAATAGTTTATAGAATTGAATTTAAATAGGAATGAGACAAATGTTCGTTAAAACCATTTTTTAGATCTTTCAGGAATACCATTACCTTTAATTTAAGTGGGCAGGATCCGTCATTGATTTCGGAATTTTCAAAAGCAGTTTTTTCGTTCTAAAGCCTGATTTGCTGCTTACAAGTAATTTCTCGGCCTTTCTTAATGCATGGAAAAGTTCTGCAAGGAATCGATCAAGAATGCGCTTTTTTTTATCGCAGTACGCAGTTGAAAAGAAATGTCAGTTCAAATGCACTATGTACAAATATTAAGAAGGTGATATATTCTGAAAACTGACAGCTACTTGACGACGTCATTCCTATCCACCTCGAACAAATTTCTTAAAAAAATGATCTAGTGGTCCGGACGGTATATGGTACGATAGGAGTGACGTCACATGTTTACAATCAAACTTGATATTTACATCAGTAAAGAGCCTGCTTTGTTAATTTTTATGCCGTGTTCAAATGGGAATCGCTGTGGAAAAATTTCTTCAAGGAATCGGCGAGAAATTTCTTTAGCGATTCCTTTTCAGTAGCAAATCAGGCTTAAATCAAGAAAATTATCAGTAAAATGTGTTCACTGTATTCTATTCTCTAACCAAAATACAGTGAACACATTTTCATCGAATAATTTTTAGTTTTTAACAGAAAAACTGCTTTTGAAGTTTCGATGATGGCGAAGATTTAGATGACGGAGCCTTGAACGTTAATCTGCAATTTTTCCGGAAATTTAAATTACAGTTACTGAACACAAAATGGTCAAGTTTGGAAGCATAGACTTCGGCTTCTAGTGCTCCGATTAACTTGAAATTTTAATCGTAGCTCAGACATAACTTTTCCTGAAATAAAATTCACTATTTTTACACACATTGTTGTTCAGTTATTGCAAATATAACATTTAGCAAAAACGGCATATAATTTTTTGAAAACAAGCAATTTTACTTAAAATTTTATTTCCAAACTTGTAATTATCAACAAATGTATCATATTTGCAGAGGAGGATTTATTGTCTTAATTTGTGTTTTGTTGTAACTCAAAAGTTTTTTTTGTGAATTACTGTAAATTTCCAACTGCGCGATTGTCATGTTATTTACAAGCTGTGGTGAAAACTTCAGGTCAAACGAAGCACTAGTAGTTTGCAAACTTGACAATTGTGTAGTATTGTATTAAGCAAATAATACCATGCAAATTTCACACAATATTCCAGATTTGGAATTTATTCTTCTTATACAACAATGTGTGTAGTTAGTTATTTTACAATTTGAACATAATTTTCGATAACATTTCCTCAACTTTTCCGGGTCTTTTTTTTCTTTGATGATCAGACTAAGAAGAGATTAAAGGAAGATTTCTTTAAAACTTACATTTTTTAAATTAAAAATAAATGGTAGGTGACCTAAACGCTTGGTGTATTTGTTCAAGAGTCTCCAGATTTTTTTTTTGCGATTCAGAGGATTTTGAACAAAAAAAACCTTCTCATCAGGTCTATTGATTTTTAATTCGCCTATTTGAATATGTAGAGTAGTTATTCGGTTAATATAGTGATACTTGGGATGTCGGGTCAGCAATTGTACGTAAATTAACCAAAAACTATATTCTAAACTTTTTCTTATATTGTCTCTGGACTCGAAACATTTTGACGTTTGATCGGCCTGCTGGTTTACTGAACTAGGCACATGTTCATCCATGTTAATATCAGTTATACAAACAATAATTATTCTGTACATATCTATATAAATAAAAATGGAATGGTGTTTGTATGTCACGAAATGGCTTACGAACGGGTTAACGGATTTGAATTATTATTTCTCCGTTTTGTTCGTCAAAGGTTCCTACGTGTTTGTGTGTATAAAAATCGCAGGATATTCACTGGGAAAGCCGGAAAAACGAGAGTGGACGGAACTGTCATTTTGTATGGGACGATCCATAGCATATTCAACAGCCTACTTGAAGGCAAGACGAAGTTTGCCGGGACCACTAGTTGAGAAAAAAAAAAACAATGAAGTGGAGTTAGTTTTAGAGTTGGCGACCATTATGATACAACCACAAATCATGTTAGAAATATCGGATTAGTTTGGTATCTACGCTCAACATTGCGGTTAAAGGCTGGTTTCCTACTGACAAGAAAAGGAATCGCCTATTTCGATGCGTGGAAAAATTTTTCCCCAGAAATGGTCAAGAAAATCACATTTTTGATCCCAGTACGCAATTGAAAAAAAAAAAAATCAAAGGGGGCTCCCTGTAGGAAATTTCTTGACCCATTCAGTCAGGGAATTTCTTTACTTTTCTTGAGCGAAACAGCATACTTACCCGAATAAAAAATACAATACAAAAACAATATAACGTATTGAAACAGTACCATTCAATATATTGGAAAAACAATACAGTATATGTAAAATGACAATACAATTACAGTACAATATATTGTTTTGAACAGTTCACTGTATGGTATATGAGATTTTTGCAATATAATGTATGGGTGGTTAAGTATCGTAACCACGGTGTGCCAGAGACCGTTATTAACAGAAAAAAATGTCCATGAATTCGGCACCTACCATTCGAAAGATATAGTATTCAAGCATCTTCTCCGTGAATTTGAAAATATTCTAACGAGGGAATCGAAAGTTATAGTAATTTGAAGGTTTTTAGCTATTTTGCATGGGATATTCACATGTTTAAAAATATTCTTCAACGGTGCATCATTATTAACTTGTAAACAAGCCAAGTAACCATCAGCTTTGCATTGAGCATTCAAAACGTGTGATATCCAAGCATCTTGCCTGTAAATTTGAAATCATTACGTCGAGAAAATCTGAAGTTACAGCGATTTGTATATTTACCATTATTTCTATGAAGTCCAAATTAGAGCTTTTTTATGGCTTTTTCATATAAGTACACAGAATTTACAAATAAAAATGTCCATATGACTGACACTTGACATTCAAAAGATGATTTTTCAAGCATCTTTGCAGCTAGTTTGAGAAATCTTTATCTAGAGACAATACTACTGAAGTACTTTGAAGTTTTGGACCTATAATAAAGTAAATTTTGAGTATTCAATTACGACGTTCAATGTTTTTACCACTACTAATTGCAACAAATTCTTATCAATATGTTGATCAATGTGATTTAATAGCAAGATTGACCGTCTACTGTTGCTTCTCCGTTATTACAAGAGCAGCTATACATGCACAAGGAACCAACGGATGTTACTTAGGATTAGTCGCAGCACTCTCAGTGTGTAAGTAATGGAATTATCATTATTTGTACTAAGCAATACCGCGTCCTGATGCGTCCGAATACATGTCAATTGGGGGTATGGAATAAGTATTTACGTGATACTATCTTTGAGGAAGCCGTTGGAATCCTCTGCACTTCCACGAGAAGTCAATGGGAGTTTGGAAAATTGAAAGTGATTATATTACAGATTCGTCTTGGTAAACAAAACGCTTAATTACAATAGTCCTAGGGATCATCACATCATTTTCACTGGTTATACCCTGTTATACCTCTCTTAAAACATAATGAAGTCATCAACATAAAACAAAAAATAAAGTAAAAAGTAATCCTTTTATATGCACAAAACATGACTGAATCAATATGACGATACCTTTGATGACGAACTATTCAAAGATTTCGCATGATGCAAATCATGCAGCATCAATCCAAAAAGTAATCTATTAGTATCTAAAGCGAAAGCGACGCTTATAGTATCCAATAATTCTAGGAACTAAACAAAATATGAGGCTTGTTACACATACATATTTTGCAAAACATGAAACAAGGCAAATTTCTACAATAAACTCCTGCTACCTATTAATTGAACAAACACATATATAAACGTATCCCCTTCGCTGTCATGAACAAAATGTGAACCATCATATTTAACTTATTTAAAACACTAGCACAAAACGATCTCACTAGTTGATAATCTAACCTCGACTGAGCAACATGGTGCCACTTTCAAATTCTTCAGGTTCGCCAATATGCTTATTTGGGCCATAACGAAACACTGCCCCGCAAAACGCGCAGAAATGAAACAAATTCACAAAAACGAACCCATATGCTTATCATTTAACGGAACACTGCATTTCTTCAATGTAAGATATGAGTTGAATGCAAATCTGTTAAGTTAATTTGTGCCGAAATTATTAAATGCGTGTTGCGAACACTACTTTAGACGATTGAAAAAAAAAAAAACTTAATGACTCCAAAACTTCAGAGTACTCTAGTTATGTTGTCTTTTGATAAAATAATCTAAAACTAACTGCGAAGATAATTGACTACTATATTTATTGAATGCCGAGGGTCAGTCCTATAGACATTTTTATTTGCAAATTACGTATGTACACTTTCATAACAAAGGCATAAAAATCAGCCATAATATAAACTTCATAGAATTAATCATAAAAATACAAATCACTGTAACTTCAGATTTTCTCGACGTAATGATTTTAAATTTGCAGAGAAGGTGCTTGGATATCACATGTTTCGAATGCTTAATGTTAAGCTGGTAATAGCTTGGCTGGTTTACAAGTTAATAATGACGAACCGTTGAAGAATATTTATAAGCATGTGAATTTCTCTTCCAAAAAAGCTCAAAACTTTCAAATCAAGATAACTTTCGATTCCATCGTTAGAATATTTTCAAATTCACGGAGAAGATGCGTGAATACTATATCTTTCGAATGGTAGGTGCCGAATTCATGGACATTTTTTTCTGTTAATAACGGTTTCTGGCACACCGTGGTAACAATACAAATATAGATATTTTCTCATACAAACATTTTGAAAATACAATACGATATAATGTTCATGTATTGTCTTGATTAGCAATTCGTGTATTGTTGTACAATACAAAAACAATTCAACGAACTGTATCATGGTTGCATTCGTCGTTACAGCTAATGTCAAGTGACTTCTAAAAAACTACTTATTTTTACTTTTTGAATATTTTTCACCTAACATTTCTTGCTTTCTGAACTTGTTTTGTTTATTTCTTTCAGCGAAGCTACATAGAAAAAAGCAACAGTTGTTTTACGCGAAAATAGGAATTTGACAAAAATTGTAAGGTATAAAACCAATTGAAAACAATACAATGTTCTGTTACAATATATTATATTGTTTTTGAATTGTATATCCAAACAAGAATAATATTGCTTCGACATTCAATTACAATACGCTGTATTGTATCCAATACGTTATATTGTACATTAATGGTTTATTCCATTCACTGAATGATACGTTTTTATCCGGGTAGCTAGACGCCTAATCGGTTCGATATAATTCCGCACTTCGACCCGCATTTTTTAAGAAATTCGTGGAGATGAATTACCAATGATTAGTATAAATTCCATTTAATAAACAGAGACAACAACTAATAAATGCACTATTTGTTTTTAATTTTGGAGAACGCACTCTGGTAGAATACCAGAATTAGGTAATCGTTTCTCCTCACTGGCTATGAATCAAAAGTCAGCCATCTATTGTCCTCTAGATAGCAAATCTGATGCGCTATATAACGTGCCATGACAGGCGGTCTGAGGATTTGGAGAAAAATCTATTTTCATGCATTTCAAACTAATGGTGCCGGTGCAAAATAAAATTGTATTCATTTATATCAATGAAATATAATAACATAACACCACGATAAATTAATCAACCTTGCACCCGTCTAAAAACTTGCACAACAGACTGACTGCTATTTTTTCTGCTTTACTTACATCATAGCAAACCTTTGGTGGAAAACAATAAAGAAAACTCAACTCATAGGAATGAATGAATAATGTCAACCATATCCTTCACGAGAGTGTTAATGCGATCGTGATGGAAGCGCCGCTGCGTGTTTCATTGCACTACACATGAAATTTGAAATGCGTTCATAGATTTCCATGAGAATTGGCTTTAATTCGAACGAAATTTTGTTTGATGATTGCTCATGCTTGAATGGTTGATGCTTGAGCATTACACGATGGAAGAAAAATGTGCACATGATTGAATTTAACGTTTTTTTCGATAACAAATTCATTCATCGTGCCGCAAGGGGCTGAAGAAGGTTGGTAGTTGTTGATTCATGTCAAAAACTCCGGTCCCACATATAGCATCGATGTGGGGTATTTAGAGGTGCGGGTGAACATCAAATTTGTATTTGTGATAACATCAGTTTTTAAGTGGTAGTTGTGCAATGCCAACTTCGGCGAGCCGAAAGTTCACGAAGTAGCCGAAGATGACGTCACATTGAGAAAGCTACGAACAAAGCCTTGTCGTCACCATCAGCTGATCGTTTTGTTTACATCTTTTTCGTGACTAATACAAGTAAACACACACTAAGAGCCGGACCTGTTATATATGACATTGATATAGCATGTAACCAGTTGCCATACCATGTTTCTACACTTTCCCAATTCAAAAGGATGTAAAAGCCAATTATCAGGGGAAAACTGTTTATATTTGTAATGCTTAAAGTCTCGGGCCTATGTTGACAAATGTTCCGATTTAGGTTCAAGGCTTACTCTGATGGCAGATCAATAATGTTTATATAACGTCAAACAAATTATACGAGCGAAGGAAACCATTTTAGACGAAATTAACGTCAATATCCTGCACTCTAAATTCCGATGGGGCAAACAATGTTTTATTCGCCTACTCTTCTACGTATTTCCTCGTATTCTAGCCGAAATTGGCTTTTTGTTCTAAGATGGCTATCTGTTCTGTGATACAAGGATTCTGTGCCAATTTTCGGATTTTCATAAAAAGTAGGCCAAAATCGTCTGAATCGTATACATATTTCAAAAGTCATCTGTCGATTCCAAAAGTGATGCGACCAGAACAACAGTTGTCTACAATTGTTGGTTGAAAGTGTGAAAAGTCGAGTTACTTCGATCGACTTGACTCATTAAGTAGGCCCCTTAATGATCCTTTTTGCACACCGTCTTGTATTGCTCTTCCCAGTGAGATTGCGCCTTGTAAGTTTAACAGGGAACCTTCTGGGTAGTCCAGTTCTGATTTCAACCTAATTCTTCTTAGACGGCATTACTAGCTTTATTCAGTGCAGGAGTAGGTTCATTCCCATCACTCATGACCATGGGCGTAGCCAGGATTTCCGTTAGGGAGGGGCATGCGACCTTGAAAGTCTATTCACAAATTTTACGCAAAAATACAACCTCTGCACCCTTTTTGTATGAAACGTTAAACTACCGAGGACATATATCCCTAATTTTTACTCACAGCAACAAAAGTGTTGTCAAAAACACGTATTTCAAAAGCTTTCATAATATAGAATCCAGAAACATTTCCACCAAAACTTACTCTCGTATTTTTGCAGACAGCCGCAAATTAGTTTTTTTTAGGTAGAGCTCCGTTAGAAATTTGCCAAGAAAATATCTAGGGTTGCCTGTAGAGATTTTTCAGGATTTGATTTCAGTTTTTTTTTTGGTTTTGTTGTCAATCAAATGAAAAAAAAAAAATCAAAAACACAAGGCATAAAGTTCATAATATTTATTCTAACATATATTGCAAAGAAATGGTTTCTCAAGTAATTTTTCCTGAACTTCTCTAAAAAGTTCCACAAATGGTACATCCAATTTCTCAAGAAATTCCTTTGAATGTTTCCTATTGATTATATTTAGGAAAACACTTAGAATTCCTCTAGGGATTCTTTCAGGAATTTTTTTTCTCGCCTGTAGAGCCTTTTGACCACTGCTTCCATTATTTAGGAATATTGTGGTATGACCCATGTTTTATTTGGTACTCATAAAATATCCTCTCGCAATTGAGATCTGATAAACATTGGTTGATGTAGCACTCTATCCCAATTAGGCTCAACTCGTTTTATAAAGTGTATTACCTTATTAGAATTACTTTGCCAAATTTCCAAGGGCTCTAAGAACCCTTTTCCAAATGTTGACTAGGGGGGCCTGGCCCCCTCCAGAACCATCCAGGCCCCCCCCCCCAGAATTTTTGATGGTAATAAAATAAAAAAAAAATAAATAAAAAAAAACAAACAAAAAAAACAAACGCAAACAATTTAACTTGCAGCAAAATCTTCTGAATCAATCTAGGTACATGACTCTTGTTATTAACAAAAATTTCTTCAGGAGTTACGTTATTTTATGTTGTAGAACACTATAGCGAGAAAACCTCGCTTGTCTTATACAGCATCAGCGTGATGGTTCTGACTTTGGTGAATCACGCGACAACCGAAAGCTTATCCGTCCGGCTGTCGATCGATTGGTTACTGTTAGAACTAGCTTCATGTTGTATGCGGTAAACACAACTTTCTGGCATATCCATTACCAAAAATATCGTGGTATAAAAAGTGGAAGTTGGATCCCAAAAATTCGTTTTTTTTTCTGAACAATCCAATTAATTCTGTTTCAGCATAGAGCAGCACTGCATTCTGATTTCTCATGTTTTTGGAGGATATCTTGCTCGAGGTATGTGGTGATAATGATAACCCTTATGAGAATCCACTAAAGAAATCCATTTAACTTCAACTCGTATAATGTCCGAAAAAAATAATTGAATACATAGCGGGAATTCTTGTCGAAAAAGTTTTCTTCAAATGAATGGTAGAAATTTAACATGGCGTAAAAAAAATCGACCATAGTGACCTCTTTGATTTTGCTTCAATTTTTTTAAGTAGTTTTGCATGAATAAATTTATTGCTTAAACAATAATTTTTCAAGGAAGATTATTATTTCCAAAATTTTTTGATTAATATTCAACAAATTTGTAGCACAATTTTTCAAAAAGCTTTTCAATATGCATTTACCTTTGCATTATAAAATTTTAGTTTAATCAAATACCTCAAGGAATATTTAAGGGGGGCTTCAGAACTTTTGCAAATATTTTCGAAATTAGTCAAATAATATTGTGGGACTTGTTCATACTTTCAAAGCGAATTCATCCTGGTGGACATCCACTCCTATGTCAACTTTTTGTTATCAAATTGATTTTGGAAAATGTTCCCGGATTTACCTTAAAAATGTTACTTTATCTTTCAAAAATTATGTTTTCGCTCGCAATTCCTCCAAAAAATCATTAATTCTGTTAAATCTAATTCAGAGGTATTTAGCTGAAAGTTCTATTAGAAATTCTTCTTTGAATTGCTTTAAATAGTTTTCCCAAAAAATTTATTACAAATTCTTCCGCAAAGTTCATCAAAAGTCCTTAAGAAATATTTCTAAAATATTTCACAAATTGCGTCAAAAAATTTTCTCTGTTTTCTTTTTAAAAATTTTGGATCAAATCCCCGGATCATTCAAGAATTGTAAAAAAAAAAATGTTTTCAAAATGTCTCATACCCTCGAATTTTTAGAGGAAATTTGTTGAAAACCCCCAGGAAAATTTTCGAAATGAGCGTAACGGTAGAGGAGTCTGTAGCAAAATAACTGGGAAGGGGAAAATTTATTAAGATATTCATAAAGAAATTTTTATAGATTTTCCTTAAAACACTTTGTTAGAAATTGGTTCTTGGTTTAAATTTTTGTGCGATACGAAAGCGTAATTTCTAGAGGTTTTCTGGCAGAATTCTGGAAAACCAGAAATCAAGGAAGGATAGCTTTTAAGGATAAAGAAGATTCTGATGTACCTTGAGAAGTTTGTTTTATTTGTTAATTCATTAGAGAATATTTTATTATATCCTGTAATTTACCTGTAGAGAAGATATTATAAATTATCTTTCATTGTACCATTGCCCACCTATTGTTCGACTTGCTTCAACATTTTAATGTTTTTTCTTCCTTCGCAAACCGCTTTGAGGAACCTCGTACAAATCTTTCCATACTCCAAAAAGCAACGTTTTAAAGAATCTAAATCTAATTATACAAATTGTGAAAAATTACAGAATTCTTATGCGTATGGTTTCTGATTCCTGAAAATCCATCAGAAATTTCTCAACAAAATTTCAAAGTAATGCAGAAGTTTCCACTAAGATTTAACCCTCTCTTTTCCATGGTAGCACAGGTGCCAGGTGGAATTTCTAGAGGTAGGAAAAAATGGGTTCTACATCAATATGTTCACCATAGTATCATGAATCTTCAGAGTTCATACTAAATATTATATAAGATTCTAGTTACAAATACTTTCAGTTAAAATTTAATACGTTTTAACATGGATCATTTTCTTTTATAGAAGACGTCGAAAAAGAACACGATTTTATGTAGTAAATCCTACAAGAACCACTTAAGCTTTTCTGTGAGGTACATTGTTAACATGTTTCAGAAATTCTTAAATTTTACGACAGGAATTCAGTGATGTTTTCCGAATTATGTTTATGTGATATTGATTGATTCATAGAGCAATTTATAAAGCAATTTCTAAAAAGTATTAAGTTTTTTTCAGGAGTAGTTTTGGACCCAAAAAATGGAGAGTGTTTAAATTTTTATATGTCTTTTTTATGGAAGATTCCTGAGATTTATATTCGCAAAAAAATGAGTTATTTCTAGAAACTGAAAGAATACTTCTGGAGATTTTTTTTGAAGATCTATATAAATAAAAATGGAATGGTGTTTGTATGTCACGAAATGGCTTACGAACGGGTCAACGGATTTGAATGATTCTTTCTCAGTGTTGTTCGTCAAGGGTTCCGACGTGTTTGTGTGTATAAAAATCCCAGGATATTCACCGGGAAAGTTGAAAAAACGAGCGCGAACGAAACTGTCATTTTATATGGGACGATCAAAAGCGTTTTTCAACAGCCTACTTGATGGCAAGACGAAGTTTGCCGGGACTAGAGTTTTCATTCCCGGGAACATTTCCCGGGAATTGAGATTTCCCGGGAATCCCGTTTCCCGGGAAATGATTTTCTGTTTCCCGGGATTCCCGTATTACCTGAGATTTTCATATTTCCCGGGTAGCTTTAAAAAAAGAAATTACTATCTATTTTCAAACAAAAACCATCAAACAAAAACCAATTTACTTATCATATAATTCTAACCAATGAACTCACTACATCACTAGTTATATTTTGATACTTATTTTTTTTTGTTTTTTGTAATGAAAAAGTTGTTCATAAAATAGATATTATATTTGACGAATTTTGCTATACAAAATAAAGGACTTTTCAAGGGATCTTTTCTATGAATTCAGTAGGCTCATAAAGTTTTCATGGATGAACCGTCACAATGTTTAATATAAGGACTCTAGTTGGATCAAGAATAAACTCCACGAGGGCTTTTGCTTAATGCTATAAACTTTGTTGTTCTTTAGCCTAGCGTTTCAATTGAAACTAACATTTCTTTAGAAAAACACGGACTCACAACTCACAAAGAAGAGAAATAACCAACAAATTTACTGGTATAAAATACATATAGAGTCGATGAAGCCGCATGTGGCATTGTTTTTACGTCTCAAAGCTTTTTATCACGGTTGTGTGAAAAAAAAACACAGAAAATACGAAAACATTTTTTTTTGTTTATTGTTTTAGTTGCACTATAATACAAAGCAAAATACAAACCAAAACCGTGTTTTTACAAAACTTTTACATTTTTGCTTTAATAAGTGGATCAAAAGCTCTTGATTGATATAAAAAAGTTCTAATTTAATTAATTATTTCGTTTATGAAAAATATTTTTTCTTAGTAGTGCTACAATAGGAACAATAGGTTTCCTATAGATGCAAGGGAGCTGAAATTATAAGCAAAACTATATTTCGATCCTTTTTTTTTAACAAAATCGAGTTGTGTATCAATGGTACTTAGGTAAATGGTTCCTGAGCTTCATATTAAAAATATTTTGCAACGATTTGTAGCAAAACGACCGTAAAAAGCTACTAGTGCGACAATAGGGGACTGTCTACTAAGGGAACACCGACCCTACACGAAATACGGATACTTTGAAAAATAAAATTCTAACAAATTTGCTCTATTTTCACGTTTTTCAGAATTTCCCGGGATCCCGGGATTTCCCGGGAAATGGTAATTTTATTTCCCGTTTCCCGGGAAATCGAATCCCGGGAAATTTGAAAACTCTAGCCGGGACCACTAGTTCAGAATGAATTGCTAGTGTTTAGTGAATCTGGTGAAAAAAATGTTCAATTAAAATCCCAAAAGAATCGTTAGTGCGGTTTTATGAAAAAAAGCTCTGGAAAATGGTAAGATGAATCTTTGGTAATTTTTCAGAAGAATCTACAAGAAACAATAATATAATTCTCTAATAAATCTCTGTACAAATTACTCGGGAATTTTTGTATATTTTCACGGAAAAGATGTTGCACCTTGATTTTAGATAAATCAAAAAAAATAATTATCTGTGAAAAAATACAGATTTATTGCGGAGAGCTTCTCTGAACAATCATGAATAAAATTTCCCAATTGAATTCTTTTAAATTACTCAGGAAATTTTTGTGGAATATTGCTAGGAATCCTTAAATCCTTAATCCTTAATCCTGGAAGAGTCAATTAATATTTTTGCAGGATGTCTGGATAATTTTGCTACGATTTCTTCAAACAATTCTATAGAGAAACCTTAGAAAGAAATTTGAAAGCAAAGTTGGAAAAACTGTTGGCGAACTCTCTGAAGAATTCGTGGAATGAATCCTTGCTTGTTGATTATGAAGTCATTTTTGGTGAGAATCCTATATATTTTTGTTCTATATTTTGGAGAAATCCTTAGAAATCCTAAACAAATTATTTATGAACACAGGAGGATACTTTAAACTAACAATTGGAATTTATATGTAATGTGTACCTAGAGGACCTTCGAGGAGAAAATATTAAAATAATTTGTAATGCGGAATTCTTCAAACGATTTTTTAAGCAGTTCGATAGAGATTCTTCGAGAAATTTTCTGATGAGATCAAAAAGTCTGAGAATGATTCTCCCAGGATGAACTCAATGAAAACTAATAAAGGAGTTCTTGAAAAAAGCACTGAAAAGTGCGAACATAATTCATGAATAAATTCCCGTAGGAATTCCCAGAGGAAACTCTTCAAAGCACATGAATTAATTCCTGAAATAATCAATAGTGAAACACAAAAGACAATCCTTGTGAGCTTTTTGCTAGAATTCTTTAAAGATTTTTGACTGGTTACAACAAGAATGAATCTTTTTCATAGTGATAATTGAAATTTACAAATATCACTGATATGCTACGAAATGAGACACAATTATAAATGAATGAAATCGATACAAATCTGTAAAATTTACCAAATTTGTGAAAATCGTGATTATTGCGACCGACATTACTTCTGTAAAACAAGTATTTGCTAGGCCCCCCTAGGCCCCCTCCAGAAAAAAATCCTAGCTACGCCAATGGTTTTCATCTGTACAAAAACGACATTTAGAGGATTGGATTTTTCCTATCTTTTTAAGATGATACCTACTTAGTCAGTGATCAGTTATCAAGCCAGTTATTACCCTAAGATTTCCTTTATTAAGATAAAGTATAGCCCGGGCTTTTGTTAGACTAAATTTTATGAATCTTTTCGCTTGCTTGATTTTTCAGGGATACTGTCAATATTTATTTCAGGAATTAATTCAAAATTGTTTAACAATTTCATCAAAATTCTATCGATTATTTTAAGCTAAGATATTTGTTTCCAAATTACTTGAAGTATTTTTTTATTGGGAGTCTGCCATGTTTGCTTCACAATTCTTTCAAGAGTTCTGCTACCGAACTCTTTGAAGATATTTTTCTAGAGACTTTTAGAGAACAACATTTAACGATTTCTCCTAAGGTTTTTCCAACTGATAATATTTTATTAATATTTTTTTACAGATTTTTTTCTATATATTTTTAGAGTTAACCCCAATAACTATTCCAAGCACCAAGAATTACTCCTAGATCATCAAAATTTCTACAGAGGTACATATAAGAGCTACTCTGCATATTCCTTCAGACACGCCATAGCATAATTGAAAAGATTTCTCCAGAATTTTATCCATAGATTTCTACATAACTGTCCACAAGAATTTTTGAAAAATCCATCCAAAAACTTCATAAATTTCTTTCGAAAATAGATCAGATTTTTTCAGGAAGTCCTCTTAGGATTTATCCAGAAATTTTTGTGAGCATATCTCTTGCAGGAGCTTATGGAATCCAGGAAGCCATATCATGAGAAATATCTTTTGGATTATGTAGATTAATAGTTGGTACTGATCATAGAGATAATCATAAATGAATTATAATTTTTGCTTAGAGTAGCTTTACGCAGAAAGAGTTTTTTTTTCAGGATGCCCTTTAAGGATTTATCCCGTAATTTATCTAAGAATATTACTTGCAGAAGTTGATTGAATCAAGGATTTAATTTCTTGAAAATATTTTTTGGAATTTGCGGATTGATCTTTGGTGCGGATTTCAAAGAAATTCATGAGCAAGCCCTTAATTTTGGTTTTCTATGATCTATGTTCTAATGTATACTTGGAAAATATGCTGTTTCAATATTTGGAGGAATTCTGAGAAAAAATATGCACATAATAAATTTCCTGCGAAACCAATGCGAGATATTTTAGATGAGATTTGTTATATTGCCTGGTTTTGTGGGTTTCGTGCAGTTAGTGTTACCAAGCATTTAGCCGCATCGAGTCAAGGGGTATGGGTTCGATTCCCTCTTCAGGCCGGAAAAGTTTTCGTCAGAAATGTATTTCGACTGTGCCACTGGGCGTTGCATACTAGTCCGTTGTCTAGTGTAGTGCTTCCTTCAAAGGGCAAATCGTCCACTGGAAGCATTAAAGTGTTGGTGTCTTTTTAAAATATACTTAAGGTATTTCAGGTTAAACTCTTTAAACTTTTAGAAAGTTCCAAATTTTTGAAATCTTCATAACTTTTCGATGAACTTTTCAGGCAATCCTTAAAATAACTTCTAAGAGATATTCTACATAGCTTGAAAAAAAAAATAGACAGGAAAAAATCCTAAACAAATCAATTAGCTGAATAATTTTGCAAACTTTGTGAAAAGGCCCAATCAGCATTCCTGTAGAAATCGTTCGGATATTATCTTCGAACTACTCTAGATACATTACTGAAAAATCTATGGAGTTTTTTTTAAACTCCCTGCAGTAAATAAGTCGCAGGTAGTATTTTATCAAGATTCTCCAGAGAAAATTAATTGTATAAGGACTTTATGAAATCTTTAAATCTCAAGGAGTTATCAGGATCAAAAACCCGAACAAATTGTTAACAAAACAAAACACAAATTGTTGTTTTGGAACAAATTGTTGAAATGGTTATTAAAAAATATTTTGAACAAGCTAAAGAAATATTTATATCATGTGGAGTTATCGCTTCCTTGGCAAATTCTTCGAAGAATTCCCAGTTAATAAAACGTTGTAATCGAATAACTCAAAAAGTTTATCATGACAAAATCTATCTATCTCTCGCGTTCAGTATCATAAGGGCGTAACTGCAATGATCGATTTCTCTTCATTGATTTTCTCTTTAGCTAATTACTTGCCCGGCTGACTGTTTTTGGCTGCGATTTTCGTTTCAGTAAAAAGAACTCGTCGTACTTGATCATGTTGCTTCGTGAAATATTACGAAAATCGATTGAATTACGTGTACTAAGCGAAAGAGAAAATCGACGAAGAAAAATCGATCACTGCAGATACGCCTGTATGATACTCAACGCGAGATCTATACAAATAAAAATGGAGTGGTGTTTGTATGTCACTAAATGGCTAAAGAACGGGACAACCAATTTGCACAATTCTTTCACTGTTGTCTTCTTGAAGGGTTCCGACGTGTTCGTGTGACGGAAAAGCTTAGGGAAGTTTTCGGAAAATTTGGTAAAACGGGAGAGTACGTTGACGTTGACGTTTCACAACAGCCTACTTGATGACAAGACGAAGTTTGCCGGGACCACTAGTATGAAACAACAAAAATACGCCCAAGAATTCGGAGCAATATGCAAAACAAAAATCGAAGAGAAATACGCTACGACGAATACATCGAGAATGTGACCAGCATTGTTTAAAAAAATATTGTGGGAACGCAACGAAACCTCTTTGTCACGTCAATAAATCTTATCAAAATTTTGGCCTTGAATTCGAGAGGATAAACCAACTATTTTTCAGAAGAAATGTGTTTGCAGTTTTGAACGTATTTGAGGGGTTTTGAAAAAGAGTTTTTTTTTGTGTGTGCTGAACATTTTTTTTTTCTTGTAAAGACCCCTACTGTTCCTAGAAATAATTTCTGGCTACGCCACCGCACCATATGAATAAAACAACAAAAAGAGATAATGTTTATGTTTTTTTATCGAAGATTTCAATTTTTTTTTCTTAGTGAATCGATTATCCGGAGTGAAAAAGAAAAAAATCGATACTCCGGATAATCGAGTCCGTCCTGTACTGATGAAACTCTTACATAAATCAATGGATAATATTTCGAAGGAACTTCTGAATAATTTCTAAAACTATTTCTGTTCAATTTCAAATCCACCCAAGCATACTGTACATATTTTACCGATCATTTAAAAATCAAACGTTTCACGTCTCGCCAGCAGAAACGACGTTTCACAACATTCCAGCTGTCTAGGCGACTGTATCGCCCGAGCTGCCAAGAGCTCAAATTTTCAAATTTTCCCCTTCACGTTATAACCATATTGGCATTGATATATCACCGACGACCGAACCGAACCGCAGCATGTGTATCTCCGACCGCCATGTGTCTCACTGCCGTCCTAGTTGCCATCTTTATTGACACAAACTATTCACAGAGTATACCTAGTCGTATACACAGCACAGCGCAACTCTTCCTCCTTCGACTTCGGTTTTATCCTACCGCGACATTCCCATGCATTACTCGGGGCTACCCCAGCCAGCAGCCACAGACGTTGTCGTCGTCTTTGGCGTCGCGGGACGATGCGCAAGCAAACTGGTTCGAATGTTTGTTTTCGTCATGCGGTCGCCTCCGCCTCGAAGCAGTAGTACTGCCAGAGATGAGAATCCACAATCTCCTCATTCGTTAGCCGTCTGTGTTCGTCAATCGTGCGCGCAAATAAGCCGTGTGGGCGCGAACACCATACGACTTTTCTGTGCTTGCGCTCCCGTACACTTGCTACTTTCAGTCATCACCCAGCAGAGACCAACTTAAATGTGTATTTATTGGCAGAATTAGAATTCCGTCCAACCCGTAAGCAGTCATTTTACAGTCGTTCTCCTTTTCCCCTTACTTTCAGATGATCCGGGTGGAGGACTTCCGCCCGCTATGGAAAAATCGAACAGCTGTAGCGAAGGCAATACTACGTCAGTGAGTCAACAAAATCCAAATTTGGCGGCGGAAAATAGCGGACCGCATCATCATCATCAACCACACCACCATCAGCAGCAACACACCTCATCGCAATCCTCTGCCGCCAGCAGTGCGATATCCCCCGATCTTAAGTACCTGCATAAGAAGTTTAAGAGAATTGCCAGTGCCACTTTAAGCACTGTCGATGACAGTGGCAGTGAATCGAAAAAGCACGTTACATCAGAAGCGCTCAGTCGTAGTACTACGATTAATACGACTACGGCGACGCCAACTACGATAGCAAGTGCAACCGTCGATTCAGGCCCCGTCGTCACCTACCCCGTCGCGTATTTGCCAAACTCAAAACCTACCGCGGTGGTGAACTCTGCCGTCGAACCTTCTGTTCAGCAGCAACCATGTGCCAACAATAGTAACAACGAACCGAAGGTAGGTGATATCGTCAACGTGTATGAAGCCACTGCGGCACGTTTTCGACCAATAGTAGAATACTCGCGGACTGTGATCGATCGGGATAGATATCAAAGTCAACTGCAATTAATCTTCCCGAGTAGTACCGACCGGGTACAACAGCGGCCACAGCTTCAACAGCAGAGTAACGGTGCTTCCTTGAATTGCGTCAACCACGTTAGTGGCGGTAGCAGTACTAGTTCTATTATCAGCAACAACCATATTCCTGTGAAACTAGAAGTGAGTGCTGACGATACGACGAAAACCTTCTATCCCAGTGTAAATAATAACAGTGCTATCAATACAAGTTGTGATCTAAACGAGAAGAATCAGTGTAGTACTACCACGGTGGACGTCGGTAACGGTGGCAGTAGTCGAAGTAGTAGTAGTGGCAGTGCGTTATCAGCGCACGAGTTGGCAATTCAGGCCGATCAGAAATACGTAGTCGTCCTGCAGCAGCCGCAACCTTCGCCACTGTACGACGGTGTCAGCTCGTCGTCCGTCGTTGCTGCCCCGGTGGAAGCCGTCTCGTCGCCAGCGGTGACCACCACTGGCAGCGGTACCGTCCCCGGAAAGTACATGTGCCCGTACTGCCGGCTGAACTGCAACAAACCATCCGTGCTGGAGAAGCACATCCGGCGGCACACGAACGAGCGGCCCTTCCGATGCGATCCCTGTGGGATGGCATTCAAGACCAAGAGTAACCTGTACAAACATTGTCGGTGAGTAATTTCAAATTTTTCGGGTATGAAATCAGCATCGCGAAGATGTACATACGCCCTGCATTCCATCGATCTCTTTTGAAACGAAGCAGGCGCATGGTGGTTAATAGGATGATACTATGCATTTGCAGTACGCAAAGGTCATATAATACAGTTAACTCTCCCTTACTCGATATTGAAGGGACCATCGAGTTAGGGAGGTATCAAGTTACAGAAAACAAAATCAATGCTATTGCTATCCAAGGGACTATCGAGTTAGCCATGAAAATTAACTTCTACAATGGTTCTCTAACTCGATATCGAGTACCGAATATCGAGTAAGGGAGAGTTAACTGTTACGTGAATATCTTTTCATATTTGGAAAACTCATGGTGCCCAATATTCAATATTTCACCTTAGCTTTGCCACTCAGCTTTGGTCATGCAGAATACCTGCGCGTATACTGATGCGGCTTTTGTGGCTCCTAGAATGGACAATTTCCACTATCGACTGCTTCTGGACAAGTTATAAATCAATCTGATAAGGTATCAAATTTTTTTCTACCTTTCACATTTTCTATACATTGGAAACTTCACGTTTTTTGTTCGTAGAAGATTACAGGTCTTATGACCGTTTTGTACATGCTACATCCAGGCATTACAATCTCATCTGATTCTAATGCTCGAAAGATGATATCTCTAATCCAAGTACTCATTGGAACGATCCAATCCTTTCATATTGTGCATAAAATGATCATCTTAGCAGTTGATAAACGTACCTTTGATAGACCGAATGTGGAACATGATATTCGTTGAATACTATTGGAGAAAATGGTTTGTCCGATAAATGATTTGAAAATCCATCAGTAACGTTTTATATTCGACGAATATCAAGTATAGAGATATTCGTCTGTAGTCAAGAGTATTTTTTAAATCGAATGATTTTTTTTCTGTTCTTCACGCATTGGCGGTGGGCCTAAAAATCGAACTGGCATAGTGGTGTCGCTGTACGTAGGGTAATTCTCCTTTTGTTGAGTGGTTAAAAATCTCCCTTTTCGGGACATAATGTCATTATTATTGAAAGGCCTTTCAAGCATGATCAACATTTTAAGTGTTTCGAAAAAATGTGATCGAGCATGATCAACATTTTAAATGTTTCGAAAAAATGTGATCGAAAGAAATCCACGTGAGCAATGGTTGCGTGTAATATGTTATGAGCTAGTCATTTTTATACCTTTAAGTAGAAATGTGTTAAGGGAACATAAGTTCGACCTTTAGTTCCTCTCAAAACGAAACACGATTATATAAAAAATATATATGGGTTAAAATATAAATTTAAGAAATTACATAAAAGCCCATTTATTACGATAATTATGATATTTAAAGCAAGAGTACAAAGTGAAACCAGGTTTTGGGACGAAATGTTCCTGGTAGTGGTAACGTCCTTTGCTTATCACTTCATTCGAAAAACATGGTATTTGAGATTTTCCGATATATCTTGCGCTTGAAAGAAGGAGGGCTTCTTGAGTAGGACAAAGAACGCAGAGCCTATAATTAAATAGACGTCTGCGTTACCTACAAATAAACGAAAATATATTTGTCTCTATTTTAAAATAGTTATTTAAGCAACAAGTTGCAAAATGATGATTTTTTTAGCACGAAGAGTACATACGACGATAAATACGACGAGTGCTGAAAAAATCGAGTTTTGCAACGAGTTGCGTACAACATTTTTTGCAAATACGAAAAATGCCGTTATAGTTGGATTATTTCTTGGATCATAAACATATTTCAATAAAATCCCCATGAGCTTCTATGCGTAGCAACAGCTCAGTTTTCCTCAATCAGGTAGGCTGTGGAATAAATGTCACTAATTTTCACACTTTCATTGCTGATTCCATTTTCAAAGACTGATCAGGATAGTCGCCAAATACTATTTGCCTGCAATATGGAAGTGCTGAATTGCCTGTACGAATCACCGCGTAAGGCTCCCCGCAATTTTGAGAACGAACTAATAAACTCTGCTGCCTCATCTACGCCCGCAAGACGATTCTATTCTAACTAAGAATCCCTTACAGTCAACTAGCCTCTGACTATTCGTTGGATGCGAAGTGGCAAACTCGTCAAGGGCGAAAAGCTACTCAAATAAAGATAAATAATAATAATATTCGTTGGACGTTCCGAATCCGACTAGATTCGGATCTTCAAGCGGATATATAATGAGAAACTCGTTTGCAAACTTATTTAGTGATTCAGAGTAATTCAATAAATGTCGTATAGATGCAATAAGATATTGTTTTGACACATCCCAAAACAGTACTGAAAAGTGCTACTTTTCGATACCGTTATTAGTGCTGAAAAGTAGCACTTTTCAGGACTGTTGCTTTTGGTAGGAAAAGTAGGCCGTTATGTAGTTCAGTTTATTGATAAAAAAGTAGGCTGATATGCAACGGAATTGCAAAAACGTATTTTTTACATTCACTCACACTCTACTTGTAATTTACGGGTGTTCCTTTGAAGACGTGGCTATGATGTGCATGACAAACAATGTCGAGCATAGTTTTCGGACAGTTTGCTGAGGTACAAAGATTCTATCTATGACCAAATGAGCCAAAGATCTAGGTTAAAATTCTATCAAAAAGCTTTAAGATAATATCTTGTTATTCGATTCATATCTTGCTCAGAAGATCGGAAGATGAGATGAAATGTAATGCCTGGATACATCTGGTGCGAGGACGAATCTTTTTCGATCGTTGTTTTTTGCTCTGGACTGCCCCTAACTGCAAAACAGTCACATTCGACATTTTTTACAAAATGGAGTTAATACCATGGAGAATCATCAAATGATAAATACTTTCGATCAACTTACTGAAATCTGTGAAATTGTTCTAGAAAATTCGAAAAAAATACCAAGTTGTTTTGTCATATTGGTAATTATAACCGCATAACAGTCACATTGAGATTATAAATTGGCCTCGTAATGTGATAGCAATGAAATTTCTATCAGAATTATTTTCTGACAATTCACCTAGTATGCGATATGAGTTGTACAAAATACCAGCCTCAAATAAGCAATTTTGAGTTCCTGGTAATTTTTAGAAATTTCAGTTTCCTCCCATACTGCCATAAAATGCACACTTGGTGTTCCATTTACTCAATGCCTACTTTTGTCGAATGTTACAAATATGCAGTTATGGGCAGTGGAGCTCATAGTAAGATAACTAAGATCAGAAGTAAACGAACTCATCTACCATCTCGAACATATCTCCCGTCTATCTAACGCTTACTGACAGATGACGAAATATGATGTGTAAAAATACTTTGTAGGCGACATTTAGAATATCTACTAAACGCTCGATAATTCTCATATTACATTTTGTCGCCTTTTTTGTAGATAAGGCACATAAATCCCTGCTTCCACTCCTCCGGTAGCTGTTATGTTTCCGAGATTCTTGCTATCATATGATACAGGCAATCGGCCTGGCTCTCCGGGTGCATCTTGATGAGTACCGCAGCCTGTGCCCTCAGTGTCGTTCAGGTATTCAATGTAGTGCTGGTACCACTTTTCGCTAGCCTAACGTCAATACGATAAAATGTTTCTATACGTACCTTTTTCACATTTAGGTTCGCTCCACGAAGCCATTGCGGAATGCGTTCTTGGGTGTGGTACAGAAGCCTAATTCTACTGGTACAGAAAGATAATCTTATACGATTTGAAGGGACCATAGAGTTATGGAGAATACCTGGAGAAACTGATTTCAATAATTACTCGGTTTTTATTTAAATTTTAATCAAGATTTGTTAAATCCGAGTAGCTAGCAAATAAGATCTCAGGAAATTAATGATAGTCAATGACTTTCAAATTTAAAAGACTTTACATACAGTTATTTCGATTGTTCCAGCAAATATCTCTTTTTTCGCTTCCTTTACCATATAAAATTTGGTTCATGGTGAATATATCTTAAAGCGTTGATTTTTTATGAATACTTTGTATGAAACACTTTCAGAACTTTCTATTTTGCACACTTTTGCTGAAGGCACCAAAGAGCTATCTCGATTATTTTTCAAGTTATGGACAATTTTCGTTTAGAAACATATTATTTTCAAAATTTTGTCACTCTTTTCAAACAAAAAACGTCCTAACAGTTTTTTCACCATACACAGAAAAAAAGCTAATCTTTCTAATGGTGACAAAAGATTGAAAATCCGTTTGCGCCTTTCGGAGATATCGGCATTTGAAAACAACCATTTTTTCGAAGAAAACTTCTGATAACACTGTAACCATAAGTGATAGAACAGTAGTTTTTTTTGTCAAAAAGTTGCGCAATCAAAAGTTCTAAAAGTGCTCGGAACAAAGTTTTTGCGAGAAATTATTGTATAAAAAGTTATCAAGAAAAAACTGATTTTTCAGTACCACCCTAACTTTTTTGTTAAAAAAAAATCACAACTCGCGAACCATAAGAGATAGAAATTTGGGTTTTTCGGCAAAGTTACTCCAAATCGGTTGTTCTAAAACATTGTAGAACATTGTGTAGTCTTAAATGCGTCAGCAAAAAAGTTTATGCGCTGATCTCGTAAACCATGTGGGCCACCCTAATTTCACATCACTGAAAAAAATGTCTGAAAAATATGGAGAAACTTTGCCGAAGACACCATATATCTAAAATTGACGGTTTAAGCGCAATCATTTTTGTCTTCCTAGATATGGCTTTGGGATCAATGTGCACTGTGCAGACTTTGGGGTTGAAGGCAATTGAAAACATTTTGACGATTAGGTTATTCACGCATGAATAAACTGATAGACAAAAAAAATCAATTCATGAATGAAGAAACGGGGTCTCCGGGGTCGTGGATCCCGCTGTTACCGTCAATGTTTGCATGTTGTGCTTTGACGGTAGCTTTTCGGTGGTCAGCAAAAACAGCATTTTTCGTTTCTTTTAGCCTTGGGCTTTTGGTGCATTATCCCGTCATCTATGTATGTATCCGGAAGCTAAGACCGACATTAAATTCTACTTCTTGTCCATAAGCCAAAGTCACATCCTCCGACTGAACTCGGGCTCACACTATAACGAAAGTTCACCGTTTTTGGAACTAGCAGCAAATTGCTTGACAAATCTTCTCAGTAACAATACTATTACTGGATGCATATACTTAATAATGTAATGAATGCAGCAATCAATAAATATAAAATAACTGTGAATTCTTGAATTTGACGCACGATCGTGTACTTAAATGCAATTAATATGCACAAAAACTTGCATCCAATCTTCAGTTACTTTTCGGTCTAGATAGTCCAATATTTTTCAATATTCACAATATTATGTTGTAGCAGTGGCGCGGGAAGTAGGTAGGACAGGTAGGACATGTACTACGCACAAACATACCTGGGTAGGACAGCCTATGTATTGTCCTACCCATGATTCAACAAAAAAAACAAGATCAGCAGAAAGTTTGAGAAATAAATTAAACTATTTATCATCTGTTCAATATATCAACATCGTACTTATTCTGATTGAAAATGGAAGACATTATATGGGTTTTAATTGTTTTCTCATATTTAGTGAAGTGTGACATGGCTTGTACATGACCCCCAAAAAGTGCTGGCTCGTGTGAAGAACGTTTGAGAATATCTATAGTGAAAATCATGGGAAACTAACTGTAGGAATTGTTACAAGAAATTTCTTTGACTATTAGAAAAATTGATGAAGCAATCCTCTCCGGCATTTCTGAAACAATCAATAGATGGTTTCCCAAAAAAAAAATCTACGCCCAACCCTGTATATGTTCTGGGACAAATTTCCGTCAGCATTCCTGGAAGTAATTCTTGAGAAGTTTCTGGAATATCCATAGAGAATTTTCAAAAGACTCTTGAAGAATATTTGGAAGAAGTACTGAATTAAACTAAGACCAGCCGCAGTGATGGTGTTAGCGATTTCTAAATGGGCTATCACTCTTGATAAAGTCTATCAAAGCATTGCAACACAAATTAACAGAACTTTTGCTGTCCTCATGCAAAATTGTACAGGCTCCAGTGACTTTAACACGTTCAACATGCTCTTCAAAAATTTCGTTCCATATTTCCCGAGGAAAAGCTTCAGGAATTGTCAAAGTGATTTTATTTAAAATATTTTCAAGGTCCTTCAGAGGAATCCAATCCTCTTTTTTTTAGATTTCTCTACCAATTCTTCCAGAAATACTACCAGCGATTTTTCAAAGGATGCTTAGGAGAATTTCTTCAGAAATTGTTCTAGGAAATCGATGAGAACTCCAAAGCTACTTTTACAAGTAATTTCCTCAGGTCTTACTTTGATTTTTACCCAAACTATCCTAGAATTTCCTACTGATATTTTTTCACTATTCCTTTAACCCAATTCTCCAGTTGTTACTCTAGGAGATCTTCAATGGATTTCTACATAATTTCATCCGAGGAAATCCACAAAGGTTGATTTCAAAGTTAAAAAAAATAGTTCATGTGGTTTCCTTCAATTATTGATCCACATTTCCACCCAGAAATCCAAAACTCTTTGCGGAGTTCTTTATACATTTTTTTTCTAGGAATTTCTCCAGCATTTCATTCAAGTATTACTCCTGCAGTTTTTCCAAAAATTTCTTCAAAACTTAAAAGAAAATCACAAGCAATCTTCAAAAGTTTATTTAAGTTTTTACACCAGAAAATATTACAGATTTTTTTCCAATAGTTCCTCCAATCATTTCCTGCACAAATTCTACTGAAACTTCGTCATAAATCCAATATTTCTTACAAAGATCCTTGCTGAATAAGGATGACTTTAAAGCATGCACAGGTTTTATCAGAGGTTACTTTAAGATTTTCTTTAGAAATTCTCTACGGATTCATATTTCTGAACAAATTTCTTGGCATTTTCCTGGAGACATTCCTGGAAGAATTCCTTTAAAATAAAGTTTTAAAACTTACTTTAGAAAATCTTAGTGTAGAAGACATCTCTAAAGCAATTGCAGACGGCATCTTGGCTAGATCAAATCATAAGAAATACCTTGAAATTTCTGAATGTGTTTCTGGGGAAGTTAAATTTTGATTGAATTTTAGAAGATGTTTTGCCCAGGAATCTTCGAATGTCTCAGAGAAAACGATGAATGAATCACTAGCTAGAATCATGGCGGGGTTAAAAACATTCTTAAACAAAACTTAAAGAATTTAATTTCAGGAGAAATTTCTTTTCTGTGGTACTCCTTGGGAAAATCCAGGTTGAATTCTTGAGGTATCCTAAACGGAATTCTTGGAGAAATTCTATGAGAAATAGTTAGTAAATGTACGCCTTTATAAATTTGCGGAGTAATATCTGAACATACCTGAAATAATTTTTGATGAAATTCTTAGAAAACATCATAAAAAACACATACACAACACGAGCAGTGGTAATGTTACGAGGAATTCTTAAGAAAATAGTGTTAGATCTTAAATAAATATGTGCTCTGAAGGTATGGAGAATCAAACTCTTATCTCATGGCTGCTATAAGGTTTCGTTTTGTTTTCTTGATTCCTGTTCGGTCTTTTTTTTACCTCTATTTGATTCCTTTTAGGTCTCTTTTTTTCAGACTAAAGGTCTATAATTTTCTATTTTTAAGGTCCTCAATAGCTACCAACCATGTAAAGACGAAATACTTTCTTCCTCTTAAAGTAATGACTGACACTGTTTGCGTCTAAACCCCTAAATATAGTAATTTTCAATTGCCAGCCTAACATACCATAGGGTTAACATTTTTCTTTGTTTCACTGTGCACAAAATATTTATTAAAGTTTGTCCTACCCATGCCTCAGAACGTGGACGCGCCTCTGTGTTGTAGAATTTAAACATGATTAAAACTTGGTGAACGTTTAACAAATTTATTTTTATCTTTTTTTTTCAGATCTCGAGCACACCGGTCAAAATTCCCGGACAAGGATATTGGACCTACTGTTGACGAAGACGGTTCCCTGGGATCTGATATCGAGGACAAAGAACTGAGCAATAGCGGATCAGATATCGTAAGTTCCTTTTTCCCATATACTCAAATTTTGATGCTTATCTCTACCGCACCAACTTGCTTCCAGATCAACCGAGGATCTCCGATGATGGACGACCGCGTGCATTCGCCACAGCTCCTGGTGGAGAAACCCTACAAACCCAAGTTTCACAATGCTGCCCTGTACGCTAAATTCGACGGTAACAAACTGGGAACGTCGGGCAAAACGGTTCCTACCACGCTTGTCGTGAATAGCAGCCAGCAGCACTACATTAGCAGCCTTGCTGGCGGCGGTAGTAATTACAGTAGTAACAACACATCGATGGTTAGTCATTCAGTTCCTTCAACGCCGCACTATTTGGTAATTTCATTCTATGCCCAGCAATTTCAATTGAGTTTTACTAAACTGTTTGTTTTTCTTTAGAACGGTCAAAATGTTGAATCGCTCGAGCAACACATTTCCAAGCTGATATCGGACAACGAAGCGATCGTGGAAGTGGTGGAGTTGCCACTTCAGAAAAAGTACCACAAAATAACTGGTATCACGCGAGGCATTTCGGTTAATAACAGTACTAGCAGTAGTAGCAGTAGTTCAGCAGGTCTGGATTCTCCAAGTTCAAAATTGGCCAATGCATTGCTGCAGAAGAGAAACAGCGAGGAACTGCAACAACAGCAACTGCTGATGCTTCAGCAACAGCATCAGATGCAGCAGCAACAACTACAAATGCAACAGCAACAGCAGCAAGTTCAGCCGTACCCCCAAAATGAACCTACCAAACCGAAGGCGATGGTGGCGCAAATTCCCTATGTGCAGAACCATCACCCTCCGGTGGGAACGATGGAAGTGATGCATCAACCACCACCCCAACAGCAACAGCCCCAGATGGTGGCACGTCCCATGAGTGCCAAT
This sequence comes from Aedes aegypti, assembly GCF_002204515.2. NCBI lineage: Eukaryota > Metazoa > Arthropoda > Insecta > Diptera > Culicidae > Aedes > Aedes aegypti. The sequence goes on along the minus strand of NC_035108.1, from coordinate 25,753,533 downwards.
GAACTGCAACCACAACTAGTGCAATATCAGCTACCGTTAAATTTAAGTAAACCCGTTCCAAGCGAGCCACCACCTGGGCCTGCTGTTGAGGTTCAAGTAGTACCAGAACCCTCGCGTAAACGGCCACCGAGCGAGAGCCCGCGATACAGTCGGGAACAATCACCTGCTTCGTCTTCCTCTGTGCAATACCAAGCGCCTCCATCAACGTCTGCCGTCTACGGTCAGCAGCAAGTCGCCCCACCGAGTCAGCCAGCTCCTCCAGCTTCGCAAACGGTTCCTGTGAACGATCATCCTCAGAATCCGGAACGTTCGATTATCAAAGACCTTCTGTTGAACTCGCGGGAATTTGGTGTGGTGCAGAATCCGGAGAACGAAAACATCGAAAACCTGTTCACCTGCAAGTCCTGCAATACCAGCTTTCGCGATGCGGAAATTCTCAAATACCATACCATCTGTTTCTGCAAAGGCAACAGTAGTAGTTTGAATAGTCCTGATAGTGCCCCAATGAGCCCGATTGGCTCGCCATCGTCGCACTATATGCGATCGAATCGATTCAACCCGAACAGTTTGAAAAACCTCGCACGTGGCTTGTTGATGCCTCCTTCGAGAAATCCAGCAACTCTTTCGAAATTGGCCAAATCGCAACTGAGGCAGCCTCGATCTAGGCCGGAAAACATATCGCTGGCACCGAAAGAAGGAAGCAGTAGTAGATCAAGCAGTGTAACCAGTACCTCAACGAGCCATACACCGGAAGTGCAGGTTACACCACCGGTCGTTGCGAAAATCGTAGACACGGTACAAAACCCACTGCCTTCGCCAGGACCACTTCTAGGCAATACTCGGCTGGTGGATTTCCAGAGCAGTAAAAGTGATACGTTCAGCAGTAAAAGCGCGCCAGAACAGAATGTAATTGTTTCTCATGTGTCTAGTGAAGATACGCCCTCGCGGAAAAGACACATTGTTACGCAAGATGCTGAGATACGGCGGCCACAACATCCTAGTTTGCAGTTATACGGAGGAGATTTGGAAGTGATAGAACGCCAGGAGCAAATGATTCCGCATAGGTATTCGTCTGGAGGAACCGTTACGCAGTTTTCTCCAGATGCAGACAGCGAAATGAATGATTCTTCTATGAGAGCCCGATCCAGCATGCATTCGGGAGGAACGGTTGTTCAAGTGCCAAAAGCGAGTCGTGGTGCATCTCCCATTCCGATGAATCCCACCACGCCCAAGTTGGTAGTGACAATCACTCCGACACTAACGCCATCCCTGACGACGCCAAACTTTTTCCCTAACAGCCAACATCATACACCTTCCGAGAGACCCAACAGCAATCCAAATTCTTCCACTGTGCAATCCATCGGTCACTTTCAGTTCCCGCCAATTAATTCAATTACGGCTTACAATCCATTGACGCTGCCGCAGGTGTCACCGGGTCAAGCATCGCAAATCATGCATGGCGGCAAAATGATACCATACGTACAAGGAATACCCGGCCCCAATTCAATGATACCTTCGAATGAATCACAAATGCGAGGTCGGCCTCGGTTGGCACCTAGCCCAATTAGCATCAAAACGCCGCCAATTCCTCCAATGGCATCAAACTATAAAAGTTTCGATCCGGAGGATGTTGTTCGGAATAAGAAACCCGTTCTGGCTGTGCCACCGGTTAAGAATGGCATGTTCAAAGAAATCTGGTCTCCGGCCAAGCAGGAAATCAACGCAACCCCGAAGAAAAGCTTTAATTTTACAAGGATTGCTGACAACATCAGCCCTCGTAAGAAAGAAACCATTGAACCGGTGAAGAAGGAGGAGATTAGATACTTTAACTTCGAAAACTTTATCTCGTCGGATATCATAATCAAACCGAACACTCCAACAGAAAGTGTGAAATCTGAACCGATCGAAACAAAACCGATGGATGTTCCACCACCTCCGCCGGTGGTACAGAAACCGAAGTTCTTGAGACCCAACTCACTGCCATTGAAGCCTGGTACTTTTACACCGAAACGCCACCACGGTATTACACCAACGCACAATACGATGCCGCTAATATCGCCGGAAACCCCACGGCCTTCCAAGTCCTGCCGAGAGTTGTATTTCAATGGTCACGCCTACACCAACATCGGTCTCAAATCGAGCACGAAGCCTTTCTACTGCACCGTTAACAAGACTCAGCCATTCTACGTCCAGACCCAAAAGCAATTGTCGATGTACAGCAATTGGCAGGTTCATCCGGAGAATGACCCGCACCCACTTGGATTCAAACCGATCCAGGTGATGGCCTTGTACAACAGTAGCCAGCAGGGTGACCACAGCTACTCGATCGCTACCAAACCTCTTACGTTGACGGTGGTCAATTCGAGCACAGCAAACCAGCCCATCTCGAGCGCAATCGAGGTCAAGAGCAGTTTCCCTAGCTATTCGATCCCACAGGTCACTTCACCGGCGCCAAAGTCCGGTGGATTCTATCCGTATCTTCCGGAAAAGAGTGCCGCCTCGAATGATAGTATTCCGCCGAGAAGCGATTCAACGGAACGGACTCTGTCCGGGGGATTCGAAAGCACCGAGGAGTACACGTACGTGCGAGGTCGCGGCCGAGGAAAGTACGTTTGCAAAGAATGTGGCATCCGGTGCAAGAAACCGTCGATGCTGAAGAAGCACATACGTACTCACACGGATGTTCGGCCTTACTCGTGTCAGCATTGTAGTTTCCAGTAAGTTTGCTTGAATAAGTTTAGGACAATGGTTCGTGGAAGACTAACTGTTCCGCAATCTTTTTCTTCCAGCTTCAAAACGAAGGGAAATCTGACGAAACACATGAAGTCGAAGAGTCACTTTAAAAAGTGTACCGAGCTGGGGCTTAATCCCATTCCGACCAGTGTGGACGACGACGGCGGGGATATCGACATCGAAAACGACCAGCAGTCGATTTCGAGCGAGCAGACGTCGACAATCCCGTTCGATTCGGATAGCGATCCGGACAGCGACGGAGACGAGAGCGATGATAGTGCCGATTACAGTAAGTAGTATATTGATTTGAGAGAATGAAAACAGCTTACATACCCGTATTGTGAAGGTCCATCTTTATCGGTTTTGGGATGCATTTATCCGGTTGCAGCAAACGTTAATGGTTCCCAAATATTCTGCCACTGCGTACAGTGAGCGTATTCGTGATTTTCCACGAAGTCGTTCACATCTTTGCTTCTTGCTTATCATACTAAGCAATTCTCTCTTTGAAATTTGCACTAAGGGATGTCAGTGGGCTGTCTATCGTACCTTATACGCTATATTCGCTTTTCATACGATTAATATAACAAGACTACCTCAGCACTAACACCACTAGGCCTATAGAGGTAGTACCAGTAACCATGTACTTCGTTTGTAACCATGATGCTCGACGCATCCCTCTTCATAGGTACGAAGGCCTCCTCCATAGACCTGCGATCGATTCCAATGAAGTCGATATCGTCCGTAAATCTTCTATCCATGTCCTCGAGTGTAGCGTCACACGTATCAGACTGATTAGTTTCGCCGTAAAACATTGTCAACCAAAGCTCAATGCATTTCACTGAATAATTCGTTTCCTAGATGTCAATGAACAGATGGTAAGTCTGCAAGTTGTACTCCCGGAATTTATCTAAGATTATTCACAAGGTGATCTGGCTTATTGCCAGCTTATAGAAACCTGGTATTCGTCGAAGAAGTACTCATCAAGCGGTCTCAGTCTTTTGAAGTGTGAGGAAAGGTGAGCATCGCAACAAGTAAGAGAGAGTACCTGAAAAAATCCTCGCATTTTTTATTTTTGCACTCTCACTTAACTGGCTTGAGATCGGTGTTGAAAATTGTGAGTTCAGTTTTTTCTCCTCAGAAAAACGGCAGAATCGACTCATTTTTGCATTGTAGATTTTATCAAGCCTACCTACAAGCTGTCAATATGTAAAATCCCAAAAATAAAGTGAGCGTTGCAAGCATACGTTCTGGAGGAGACTTGTATCAGCGATGTACAGAGCCCCCTTAATTATTTTTAATGCTTTAGGGCTAGGTTTAGACTAGGCCAAGAGGCTTTGGGCCCCCACATTTGAAAGACCTTCGCAGATATTTGTTTTATAGATTATTTTCCTTGTTGTCGTTCAATCGATTGCATGCATGAGAGAACTAAACGTTCTCATAAATATATGCGGCCCCGATGTAGATACTTAAGTAGGCTCATATACCTATATTTACTCCATGAGTCTTAACTTACAATTAAAACTACTCAAGTTTGTAGGCGTCCAAAAATCTGGAGCATTGGTGAACTTTAAGCTTGTACAAATTTTCTTATGATACGATACAAGTTAATATTTATCATTTTTTTTAAATTATTTTTTTCTTTTGCACAAGAGAAAACAGTAATGTTACGCTGTTCATGATTTTAGGTTGTTCTTAGGGTTGTTGTTCCATGGGGTTATTTAACTTTGAAAACGTTAATACTCTGATAGAACTAAACCGAACAATAAATCCTTTTTCTCCTTCAAAATTATTGAATCTGTGAAGGACGTTGGGACATGATAGAAACATAATTTTAGATTAAGTCTCATCTTAAAATCGACCCTTTATAGACAACTACAGCTTCTTATCCAGCGTTTCTTCTATAATGATATGTTGAAATTTGAACCAATTATAACATAGCTATTACCGTGACTTGCTCTAATTTCGTGTCTTGCCTAATACCGTATATTTGGGAATGATGTGCATTTTTAGCATGTTAGAATCAGTGCTGGGAATGGTAATAGTAGTAGGATTGAATTTCGCGAAAATCACGTGGCTCTCTCACTACAGTAGTTTAAAATCGTGAATCTTATCAAGTAGCCTGTATTGGGTACAGGATTTTCTCAGTAGTGTCATTGAAGGCTCTTAATGCGGGAAATGCAACGGGTGTTTTGTGATTTTCAAGGCTTTTTGCCTACAGCAGCGATGGGCATGAGTTTCACTGGCTTCGCTGACTGTGAATGGCTTTGTTTGACTACTGTAGAGTGAATTTCAGATTTTTTCCCAACCCTGGTTAGAATACAATCGTCTGGTGCCAACACACGGTATTAGGGCACAGTTGCTTCTGAGTTCCAAATACCGTGTTTCAGCTATAATTCCAAAATTGCTGAGTGATATATATATATATTTTTTTCCTCGAATCAATCACACAAACCTCAAGACGTTGTATAATACAAAAGTTTTAATTATGATGCGCTTCCGTCGTTCAACTGTGACTATGGTTAAAAATTTCAAAACAGTGCAAATCTTATTTTCGCGCAAAATATAAAAAAGTCTACTATATGAAACTTAAGAAATTTGAAAATACTCATACACTTTTTTTTAACCTCACGGTAATGGGGCATGTCACGGTAATAATATAATCGTTCCTATATGGACATCAATTCATTATGGGATTTTTAAAGAAATTGCCAAGGAGATTTCGAAAAATTCGACCCGGATTTTTTCAAAAGATTGTTCAAGAATTTATCAAGGGGTCAACCAAGAATTCCACTGAGGAGAGCTCTGAGCATTTTTCGCTTAAAACCTCTGAAGGGATTTCTTGGCGTATCCTTGGCCAAGAAATTCCGTGGTTCTCCAAGTATTCCTTTACCAATATCTCTATTTTTCCACGTTTTTTACTTATCTAAAATATGTCCCTTGAGATTTATATGGGAATTTCTTTCTAGTATTATCTTAGAAGTTTTCGAGAATTCCTCGAATAATTGGATTTTTTTTATTACTACAAGGAGTTCAACTGGTCCAATGGTCAACTCCACGTTTTGCTCTGTCGCCTCCGATGTACAGTGAAACCTCCATGAGTCGATATTGAAGGGACCATCGACTCATGGAAATATCGACTCATAGAACAATTTCCAAAATTATTTATGTATGTGTTCGTTATTGAAAGATTAGGCAAGACACATTTTATATCAATAAAAGTATTAGTTAATCATAATCATTTAATATGATTAATTTGAAAGAATAGTTGTATTGCATTTTTCACTTTAAAAACACACAATCTGCAATGTGATATCAACAAAAAAGTACTAAAACTGGTGTGAATTAAAAGCATTAGATTTGTGGTTTTATGTTATTTATTACTATTAATTTATTATTCGATATTCAAAGTAAATAACAAATTAAAGTTGTTGATGGGAAATGTATCGATTGGAAAGAAACTGCTCAACTTTGAAAAAATGTTCAAACATTTCGATTGGAACATTATCTGTTGAGTGTAATAGTGACTCCATTGTTTTTAAAGTCGATTCTACAGCTGCTGCAGTAATCTCGAGTTGTGGTTCTGTAGACTCCACGTTGTCAAATGTGGTTGACAAAACATCTTCGGGCTCATCGTGTGCGAGGTCTTCTCCAGTAACAAATTCGAGAATGTCATCATCAGTCATCATCTCGCTGCATATGACATTCCTATCATCACAATAGTCAGAAAACGATACCACAGGATCAACAGGAAACAGCTCGTCTTCTGCAAGTGCCAAATCTTGCTGATTTCGTATCGCTTATCTTCTAACAAGTTCTGCTAATGGAATGTCATCTTCGTCTTCTAAGACGAAACCAGCCATTCGGAAGCAGTTCTGGATGGTTTCTGCTTTAACTTTGACGCTCCATACCTTGGACACAAGTTTGATAGCATCCAAAACGGTTATATCTTGATGTTCCTGTAAAAAGTTAATTGAAGAAGATAATATTTATAATTACTTTTATTTAACACCAATATATACCTGATCTATTTCCATTGAATGGATTCGTTCTTTAACCAGCTCATATCTGTAATAATGTTTCAAAGATTTGATAATTCCCAAATCCAGAGGTTGCAAAATAGAAGTTGCGTTTGGAGGGAAAAATACAAGTTTGATCGACTTCAATTTGTCCTGAAGGATCTTCGGATGCGCCGTACAGTTGTCCACAAACATCAAAATTTTCCGGTTCTCATCGCTCATTCGCTGATCCAACTTCAACATCCATTTTTCAAATAGCAATGACGTCATCCAGGCTTTTGAGTTTGCTTCATATTCAACAGGCAGGGACTTAACATTCTTGAAGCATCGAGGTTTCCGACTTTTCCCAATAACTAGCAGAGGAAGCTTGTCACTTCCGTCCATGTTAGCAGCACAAAGAATGGTGAGTCTTTGCTTCGAATACTTTCCGCCATGGCAAGATTCCGACTTGAACGCGTATGTTCTATCTGGCAGGCACTTGTAGAATAAGCCGGTCTCATCCGCATTATAAATGTCCTTCGGTTCATACTCTTGAATGAAACCTGGCAAAACGTTGGTCATCCAGTTTCCAGCCATTGTAGAGTCAACCGCAGCGCTTTCTCCACAAACTTTTTTAAACGATATGTTATTTCGTTTTAAAAATTTGAAGAGCCAGCCGCTGCTACCCTGGAATTCAGGGACACCAAGCTTTTTCGCTAGCTGGCACGCCTTCTCGCGAATAATCAATCCCGACAACGGAATACTATTTTCCCTGGCTTGAAGACCTGAAGTGCCCGTTCCAGTCGCTCGTCAACCGGTGCCTTCGCTCGTTTGACTTGGAGATTTTCATTTTGATGCTTCCTCAATCGCCATTTCTCCCGGTTTTTCAGAATCGTTGAAACGGTACTTTGAGGTACCTGGAATCTCTTCGCAATTTCTGTTACCTTTGCACCACTTGCCTCGTACTCGTCAATTATGGTGTTCCGTTGTGCAACGGTTAGCACCTTGATTTTCCGTTCCTCATCTTTTTCCATTTGCGAAGCGAATGTGTCACGATCTTCACGATTCAGGAATCAAATATTGAATAACATCGAGTCATAGAAACCAAACACAGTCATGGCAATCTGGTGGGACCATCGAGCAAAGGAGGCATTGAGTAAAGGAAATATCGACTACTGGGGGCAAAAGTGTATGGAAAATCAAAGGGACTGAAAAGATCATCGAGTAATGGAAACTATCGACTCATGGAACATCGACTCATGGAAGTTTGACTATAGTAGTTTTGGTACTTGACCCTACGGGACTTGCTACGGGACCCACCGCTCGCAATTCACGTTGTCCGGTTTTAAGCCAGCGTTTTTTTTTTCTGGATAACAGTCGCCCAAACGCGCGGGTTAAAGTTTCTACGTCAGTTTGCTTTCATCCACTGTCGCGAACGGCTGCAGTACAACTAGTCTCTTTTTGTAACTGTTAAAAATGCGCTTCGATATGGTTGAAATCAAGAACATTTTGAGGTTCGCCTTTCCTCCGGAATCTGCGCGGCCATCATATGACGAAATCGCGGAATTTGTGAATCGTCAAATTGGATACTCTGAACAGACGAGCAGAAAATCACAGCGTTTACCTAAAATTCAAGAGCCAAACACTGCCCATAACTGCATGTTTGTAACATTCGACAAAAGTAGGCATTGAGTAAATGACTCGATATCGACTCATGGAACCATACTAAAATCAAAAATTCAGGGTTACTATGATGGTCCCAATAAATAGCTTTCCAAGGGATTTGTTTCCACGACTCGATATTTCCATGAGTCGATGGTCCCTTCAGATATCGACTCATGGAGATTTGACTGTAGGCAATATGCAGGGATTGCAAAGATTAGATCGAAAGACGAAACGGAACTGCAGAAAAAAACGTTACTTGGAGGCCAAGTCGTCAAGGAGTGTAAGCTCTTCCCGACTATCTACTATCGGTTCAAAGTCCGATACATCAGATTAGTTCACTTGTTAGTTTGATAACAGTTTTTTTTAATTAAATTGTATAAAACAATATAATTTAAAAGATCATCGGCTCCGTGAAGTGTTAAACACGCATGAGCCTAATAAATAAACAATTAGAAAAACAAGTTTCTACGTGACAAAGTCCGACTTTCCAATCGTTCTTTCTATCCTCTGCCGTGTCTGTTGCCGAAAAGTAAATTCGTTTGCTCTACTTTTGCTTTTATTAGTTGGTGAAGAATCTTCTATAGGCCACCTAACCAGGGTCGCGCTACTTAGGGTAACTCGGTGTAATACGCCCCAACGAGGCAATAGGCCCCTCTACATTTTCACGGGATTTAGGCTTCTTTTAAACGTGAATATGATTACATATCTTAAATATTCGCGATAAAATGATGTTGCGCATATATGTTCTTTGAACAGTATAAACAATCAATCGAAATTCAAAAAATATTGAAAATCAGGTTTTTGGTTTAAAATTTTGCTTTTGATAAGCAAGCCTTAGTGTGAATGAAGTCCATTCTTTACTATTGTACTTAATACAAAAACTTTTACCGGAAGACGACTGCTAATGAATCGTTTTAAGATTAGCAGATGGTGAAATTCTCGTTGGAAACATTTCTAAAGAGATGTGGAACTTGTTGCTATGGGAGGGGCCTATTGCCAGGGTTGTTTTAAAACGTTTTTCCTTAATAGAGGGGGCCTTCTCAGTGCGATCACAATCCATTTTCTCTTTACATGATTTACATCCATCACAACCATCCACCTATACCAGGGCTTTGGACCACCATGCGCTAGCTTATTAAAACCATCCTTTCCATCTTCCAGGTGAACCCAAGGGAGGTCGATTACCGGAGCATGAAGCAGCGCACATGTTGCTCTCACTATCGATGACACCACCTACAGCATCCCAGGCCACGAAGAGCTATCCCAGCCCGGTGTCTTTCGGAAGCGCAAATCAACCCATCGAACGTGGTCGGCTTCCTTACGCACCGACAGTCTCTCCGGGTTTATCAATGTCACCGCAACAACAACCGCCAATTCAACCACAACCTGCCCAAAAGCATCTACTAATGCAGACGCAACCGGAGTCCTCTAGTCAGCCCCATCGTCGCATCATAACGTTCGGAAACACCCCCAAAATGGAGTTCAATCTTCTGAAACATGAGCAGTACTACTCCGATCCGAACATCAACAAAAAGAAACGCGAGTATAACCCTTCAGTCGAAGAGGACGATGGAGCCATGCCAATAGACTTGACTAAGAAACCCAAGGAATCGCCTCCGTTGCATCAAGCTTCCTATCCCATGTACCACCAATATACTGACCATCAATCACCCAATACAGTGCCAAAGCAACCCCTTTCCGACCACCCTCCATCTAATCTCAGATCGCAAGTCATTGTACGGGTATCGGACGTGGTCACTCCCATAACCGGCGCGGCCAATCTCCTAACTACCCTCGTCTCCAACACGGACAAGATTCCGTTGCCACTGATCACAAATGGCAGCAAGGAATTGGCCGACGACAATGTCTACTTCCAAGAGTACATCAAACAACGTGCCCTTCTAGATAGCAAGATGAAACTGAGCCAGATGAAGAGCATCAACAACAATCAGTATGAAGCGCAAGAAAACCATCCTCCAATGGAAGCCCTGGTTGCGCAGAAAAAAACTCCTTTGACGATAGCCAAGCCCGTCCCGTTGAAAGTCACCGACAAACCCTATCGGATATTCAACGGAAAGAACGAAATGCTGCCGAAGGCTGTAGTTGAACCGGCCAATCGAATCGAAATACTGCCAATCATGAATGACCCACCTCAAGAGCCGCCGGCACCGAAAGAAGCCGTTAGGGTAGACAGTACTGACGCCTGCGTAGAGCCTGTAAGTACCTCGCGTATGGAGACCTTGGCAGAAGTTGCTGCCGTAAGTGTCAAGCTGGACGCTGGTGCAGATTCGATGCGGGCTCGAAGTAACAGCGTGATCTCAAACGAAGCATCGAATACGCAACCTTCCACTTCAACACCTGCCGCTGCTTCCAGCAAGGAAAGCGCCAAGAGTGTTGCCTCCGAGTACCTGAAACTGACCAAGTCGGTCACGATGCGCAAACGGGAAGATAGCGAAAGCGGCACGGCTTCAGATCAGGAGACAGTAGCCGAGAACAGCATAATTCCACCGTCTATAGTGCCGTCAATCGTTCCACCGGTTGTTGTAGTTCCTCCCGTGGCCAATCCAGCAAGCGCGGAGCATGGTGGAATTGTTGCTCGAACGGTGATTGTCGGCGAAGATGGCTTTAGAAAATCAGCCAGTAGTGAATTCTCTTCTATAAACCCGTTCCAAGAAGACGGGGGACGTCCGGTTTGTGAAGTGTGCCACAAAAAGTTCCACAAAATATCTCAACTGAAAATCCACATGAACATTCACTACATGGAGCGGAAGTTCCGATGCGAACCGTGTGGAACCAGTTTCCGGTCGCAAGGTTTATTCCAGAAGCACGAAAGATCTGCCACCCATCGGAACAAGGTTTCGATGACGACCACTTTCGGGATTGCGACGGATTCGAATCCACGGCCGTTCTACTGTAAGGACTGCGAAGTCGGCTTCCGGATACATGGACACTTGGCGAAGCACTTGCGCTCGAAAATGCACGTACTCAAACTGGAATGCCTGGGCAAGCTGCCTTTCGGAACGTACACCGAAATCGAACGGTCCGGAACAAATCTCACGGAGATTGATACCACGGATTGTGAGAACTCCTTATCCAGTTTGAAGCGATTGGCGGTCCGATTGAATGTGAAGATTTCGGGCAATGTAATTCCTGGCGGGGGAGGGTCCGATGCTGCCCCGAGTGGCAATGAAACCGATAGCTGTGATGACAATCAGTACGAAAATGACAACGAATCGAATGGCGAGGGGGACAATCCGAACCACCGAGGAACCGAGGAGGAAGAGGACGAGAACGACGATTGCGAAACCAACGATCAGCAGGGAAACAATAACTGCTTGAAACGAAGGTTGGACAGCGAAAGTGGCGGAGCGTTGAATAGCGACGGTGATAGCGATCTGAAACGGCCTCGGTTTCAGGGGCCATCGGTGGAGCAACAGCAGCATGGAAGCCTGGTTGTGCCTGCAGGACCGGCAGCGGAAGGCACGTAGCGAAGGGGTTTATTCGGAATAATCTAGAAACGTGTGAGTGCCAATTTGGTGACATCCGGGGATAGTTCTGTTCGGGAGAGATGGAGATGTGTAATTTGTTGAGAAAGGTTGAAATTGATTACACACTCTTCTACTCACCGACAGAACAATCTCTCAACGGTTACAACAGTTACTGTAACCGTTGTAGAGCACCGATTAAACAAGCGATAAAACGAAACTAAACCAGACAACAAAGTGCCAACAAGTGGAAACGCGAATAAAAAAAGCCGTTTCATTTACTGATCTTCTACACTGTATAGGTTGTAGCGAATGCTATAGATTAGCAACGGAATTCAGTGCTAGGCGCAAACGTATCCTAAATAGTGAGAGTTAGCGGTAGACTTTTACCTAATTTTTCTAATTAGTCCGTTATTTGTACAGAAGGAATAAGAATCTTTTTTTTTTGCCGCACGCGTTTTTAGTTCTATAAGAGCCTAATCTTTGACGATGATGAGCGCATTAGTGATATTTTAGATTCGTTTCAACAGCAAATAGCTTTAATTATGGTTTTAGTTCTTACATGGCTGGCTTGCGACAGCTCGCATCTTTTTCTGTGGATTATGTGGCAATTTAGAGAGCAAAGTGTTTTTTTTTCTAGTATGATAAGAGGAAGCAACCAACCGTAATGTGATCATTTATTTGTTAGTGATGTGCATGTAGAATTTATGAGACGTAAATACTCGTGTGTGTGGATGGTAGAATCCATTACAGTGGAGTGAATATGATTCGCAATATTACACATCAATTAACTGAGAGTATTGCTTTGTTATTTTGCGTTAGGCTTGGCAGCCATTTTCTGTTCGATGATAGAATCAAAAGAATTTATGGATAACGTTTAAATCTACCACCTATTACAACTATTCGGATGTATTTTATAAACAATATATTTCAATTTTTGTATAAAACGGAAACTAAAAGCTAGAATCGCTGACAGAATCACAGAATATAACTAATAAATTTTGTATTAGTTCTTCTACAAGCGATTCATGATCGTTATTATCTCCCCAGTATATGAATGTATGAAATAAATATATATATTTATATATACCGAAGCATTGAAATCGCTTTGAAATATCCATATATTTGTAAAGTCACTTTTTCTTGCGATATGCAACGTGGACTCCAATAGGCGGTAGTATTTTTATAGTATCGTCTATAATATTGTAACAATATCCTTCACTCTAACATCAATATTCGTACTAGAAGCCGGAAGTGAAAGTATGTACTTTTGCATATCATTTTAACAAAAAAACGTAAAACAGAGAAACTAAATCAAAGACCACGTGACAAAGAAAAGAACATTTATCTACCCAATCGTTTACCTTATGGACAAATATTTTCGATGGATTTACAATTCGAGTGGAAATCGCGTGACTGATTTTCCGCTAAGAAAATTCACTTAAAATACCACCAACTAAAGCAGTTTGATTTCTTCCCTATCGATTAAAATAAAATAACCTATATCTGTAATCCCATCGAAAACGACAGGATCGAAGGGATCATTGCAACATACCTGAGGAGATTCGATTGCCCTCGCGGCGACTTGTGCTGGAGGAAGAGGGCCAAATGTGTGCATATTGTATTTCATTTAATTGATGACGAACGACGGTGGTAACAAAAAACCGACACAGATGAAGATGGAACCTACAAATATATTTATTATATATTTTTTGTATAGTTGTATAATCAGAGAGGTAGCGAATGAACGTGGAATGCAGTATGCGAGTGAATTGAAATTATATGGGATAAATTAGGCTAACTAGTGAACATTTTGTAAGAGTCCTCGTAAAGAGAAACAAAACATCGGTTAGTGTTAAGCCACCAAACAGTGAAAATAGAAATGATCAAAATGCATGTGAAATAATTAAAAATGAAACGTTTTTTTAGTTTGTTTCTACCTATAAATCCGAAAATATCCTTTTAACTCCAGCAGCAAGCAAAAACTGTAAGACAAATGAAATAAGCTACCATGCGTCTCCATCGCCGAGATTCCGTCGTTGTGTTTCGCGGTAAGAGTGCTTGTACTCTTATATAAAACTAGAGTCTAGACATTTCGCAGTAAACCATTCCGCGGTCACCCATTTCGCGGTTTGTATTATTTTGCGGTTAGTTCCATTTCGCGGTATGCCATTTTGCGGTCTATACCATTTCGCGGTGTGGTTTTTCCTACGAGTTGTACTGAAAATTGGTTGCATGTTTACTAATAACATTTTCATTGGCGATTTACCCTTCTTTTGAACACAGGCAGTCCTTCTAATTGCACTGTTGAGATAGATGAAACATCTCAGTACAAACTGCGAAAAGGCACACCGCGAAGTGGTACTGACCGCGTAATGACATGCCGCCAATGGTACTAATAGCATAATGTCGTACCGCGAAATGGTACACCGCGAAGTGGATTACCGCAAAATGTCACACAATCTAGACCGTAAGTATTTCTACGAAAACTTTCCCAGGAGTTGCTTCAGGAATTTATCCTAAAATTACTTTAGAATTCCTTGTAGTATTTCCTAAAATGCATTTTTGTGGAATCCAACAAAATCCTTTGAGGAATTTATTTCTCTGGTTGAATACATTATGTATCTTTAGAGACATTTTTGGTTTACTTATGTTGGGGAAATTACGTATTTCGGCCGTTTTGTTCTCTGCTGTAAAATTCGCCACGTAGAATTTGGGGCAAATACGCGTTTTTGGAAGCTATACAACGTTAGTTCAATTTAATTTAGTTTTATTGAAACATGACGTGAGACAAAAAATTATTGATATTTACATTGTAGTTACTTAACTGCCATGAATCGCAAGTCAGTCCTATCTGCATTTTCGTCAAAATTGAGTTGATTTCAGTTTTCAACATGTCTTCCAATGTTCTTTCAGTTGCCCTAATGATATAATAAGATTTATTTGGAAAAAGTAGAAAAAAAACAGCTAGTCAAAATGTCCCATTATTAAAAGTAACCGCATATCAGTCCCACTACAGATTTCCGAACCGTGTAACACAAAAATGAATCGTGTTTTGATTATCTTTATATTTTTCTAGAGTGTCCATTTCCCGGCCATTTTGCTCGTCCCGGAATTCGGGACAAAAATCTATGCTTGTCGCGGGAAATCCCGGGATCCCGGGATTTATCAAATTTTCAATAAAACCAGCATTTCGGTTGAAATGGGAGTACAAATTTAGCAATACAATTTATTTTCAACGAAACAAACACATAATGAAACTTTTCAAAATAATATGATAATTATAGAAAATCACATTTCAGATAAGTCTTTCTTATTCTGATGAATTACGGGTTTGCTATGGATTTTTTTTTTAATTCTCTATAACACTTATGAATGGAATTATGATAAAAACTTAAGTCATAGTTTTAAAGCAATTTGCTTCAAACATTTGAAAAGTCTTAAAAACTTTAGAATAAAAGAAACGAATTAGGATCATTGAAGGTATTGTAAGTGTTTCTCACTTGGTAAATTGTTCTTTTCGTGAAAAATAATTACTCGTCTATTCTCTTTTTCATTATGCTTTTCTGCTTTATCAAATAAGGTTGATAGTGAGGAAAAATGTCATTGTTTTTTTTAATTTAGTGGTTTTCATCAAATTCCTTGTACATTTCGGGAATCCCGGGATTCCCGGGATGTCAGAAATAAAATCCCGGAAAACGGGAAATCCCGAAATTTGTCAAATCCCGGGATTTTTTGTCCCGGGATGTCCCGGGATGAACACTCTATATTTTTCTCAGAAAGATATTGTAGTGAAAGGCAAAATGTGAAAGTTTCATTAAGATTTGAACATGTTCCAATCCTCCGGATTTTTTGAATATTCGTATGGAAAATGAGTATGGAAACTTCACACCCCATTTTCTCAATGGCTACTTTTTACAGATGGGACTGACTTGCGATTCACGGCAGTTAAGTTCTAGCGAAAACTAAACGTTTTTTAACAAGAAATAAAACTAGTCTCTGTTAAAATATTCCAGTGCAGCCTTCTTGTACATTGCTACTGATTGAAATTGTTTTAGCTCCATTGTTTGCGCATTCCAATCAACCACTCCTTTAACAAATAACGAGTCACCATATATTTCAGTACGATGTAACGGAATCACAAAGTTTAGTGAACGACATCCTTGAAGTAACCTTAGCTTACGAGCAAGATTGGCGGGCTCACTACGATGAAAAATCCTACACAACTGCAAACATGCTCTCATTTCATAAAACCGTCGAAAAGGACAGCCAAGAAGATTTCTTTGGAGATTTCGAACAGAAGTGTAGCGATTCATGTTATGAGCGTAGCGGCAACAGTCATTTGGTGTCACTTCCTGCTTCGAAAACATGGCCATACTCATTCCGAGGTGAACGAAATCGCCGAAAATGAAGTGTGGTAACAACAAGGACTTGAAAAGCTGATGTTGAAACTGAATGTTTTGAGACACGCATACACTCTTATACACTGCGTTGATACAACTTTGTCCCAGCTCAAGTTGGAAAATAATCCCTAGGTTGTTGGCATAATCGGTCAATTGAATTTTATTCCCTTTAAGGCCGCACGGGACGTCATCATAATCACCCTATCCATTTCAAGAAGCAAATCCCAAGAACCACTCCATATATCGATGCGAAAATGATTCACTATGATTTTATGTATGTAGTGCACAACCCAATAAATTTTCAGCTTCATCGGTTCACTAAAACTCGAGATTTGCTTTCACAAAGTTTTGATGACGTGAGACGTAAGATAGGGAAAATAACACGGTCTCCCGTGTCACCTTAACGGTGAAAGGCGGGATAGCTGGATCCACGTGCCGGTTATCACCGAACAAAATCGTCTTAGTTTTTGAATGGTTTATAGGGTAAATTTCAACTTTTTTTTACAAAAGATTTATCTCAGCTCACTTCCAAATTTTCGAGAAAACAGATGATTCGATAATGTTATGGTAGGTAAACAACGTGATCGACAATAGGGTCCTAAAGCCCTGTCCCAATTTTAGTGCCAAACGCTTAAGTTTAGGCCAAAAACACATGTTTACTCAATTTTCTAATGTTTTCCATTGGTTTAAGCCCAAAAAATTTTTTTTTTAGATTTTGTCACGTACTTTGGCTTAAACTCAAATTTTGGGTGTATTTTGTTTTCCGTGTCCCTTACGAAATGTCAGATAGGAACAACCCCAGTGGTCGAACTAAAACCCCTGTGGTGTTTTTGTCGACTAAACGAACGTCAAACATGATCAAAAGTGTCAAGGTTCATTTATGCTTGAAGTAACCAGGACCCAATTAGGGGCAGTATTCCCATGTAATAAAATAGCACTTTAATTCGCCCTGCGTGCTAATATAAAACTATTGTATAGCTCACATGCCCTATATTAGCCGTATAATAAAGGAGAATTAGCGGGCTAGTGTTAACTAGGGTTGTCTTGATAAATCAGGTAGGAATCTCATGGATGCCAACCGCATTAGACTTGACTTCATAAAAAGCTTCAATCTGTCGAAAATTGAAGCTCCCAATAAGATGTGGATCTTTGTATTCAAAGCTGGATTCATTGTCGATTGTGAAAAGGCTGGCAAACTTATGATTGACCAATTCTGGATCAAAAGACAATCTGTGCGAGTTGCAGATTTACCGACGCCTAGATCTCTTACCATTTTCCAAAGAGTGGTATGCGAACCATCAGTCATAACAATATTTCTGCCAATAAAGAGCGAACACAAAATTATTTGGACACCGAAAACGTCATACCAATTTTTTTATAATGTTTAGAATCAAACCAAAATTTTCGGGTAGTTTTATACATATATTTACTTCAAAAATCAAAAGAAAAGTTAATCGATGGAGCCTTCCCAACAAACATTTTAGTGGAATAAGATTTGAACAAATCGCTCTAATGCATAATTCAGCTGGGAAAACTGTTGTTCAACTACGAATGTTTCTTGGGTTGAGTGTAAAATTTAGGGCATTTTTGCTTGATGCCCTCCATCAAAGTCTTTACAGTGTCATCCGGTACCAGTTTCTCAGTTTTTTTTTTTTCATTTTCTCAACATGTCCTTCTCGTCTCTGACTGTCTTTTTGCTCTTCCGAAGTTCCCGCTTCATTATTGCCCAGTACTGCTCCACCGGGCGCAGCTCCGGACCGTTTGGCGGATTCATGTCCTTTGGAACAAAATGGACAGAATTGGCCTCATACCACTCCAGGACACTTCTAGAATAGTGGCATGATGCCAAATCTGGCCAAAATAGCGGAGCTTCGTCGTGCTGCTGCAAGAACGGCAAAAGGCGCTTCTCGAGGCACTCAGATTTGTAGATCTCGCCATTTACTGTGCCCTTTGTCACGAAAGGCTCACTCCTCAGTCCGCAAGAGCAGATGGCCTGCCAAATGAGATATTTGGAGGCGAACTTCGACATTTACTTCTTCTTAAATTTGTCGTCCACATCGAACTTGCTCTTGCCGGTGAAAAACTCCAACCCCGGAACTTGCTTAAAATCGGCTTTTATATACGTTTCGTCGCCCAAGAAACATTTGCCTATTTAATAATCAATTATTAAGCAATTTTTCACAACTTCATACTGTATAGTTGCTTTATTATATTACTTCGCAGCTGCTACGCACACATTGTTCAAGCAAATCTGGCGAAATTATTAGGCTACCTATCATTTAGTGACTGTAATCATATTTTGTAGTGATGTTTATTCAGGTTTCACTTAGCCTAATAAAGATTGATGATTTAACAATGCTAATTTAACAAACAACATTATTGCAGTTTAATTCAGCATCATGTTTAACAACATTTTAATTATTTCCATGTGAAGCCTTTGTTCAGGCGTTGTTCACACAAATTTGGAGAAGTTATAAAGCGTGTCGTTGAATATTGACTTTATTCTACAACTTCAAAATCGCTTTATAAGCATTTAACTCAGCTTTTATTCAACTGCCACAAAATTAACTGAAAACAAATAAATGACTAAAAATCATCAATACAGTATACATCAAATGTAGTGTATACTTTTACTATGAATTAATAACCACTTTTAATAATTACCTGGATACTGGATTCGAACTCGAGACCTTCTCATCGTCAGCGGTATACCTTGCCATCTGCGCCATCCTTGAATTCATATAACAGCCTTCCAGTACCCAATATAAACCTCTTGTAGCTGAACATTGATCATGTTCAAGCTTCTATTCAACAATGTCTAATTAACACGTGCTATGCTGATCAACAACTGAACAAGCACATTACCTCTGCTGCTGTTCAGTACTGATGCGAGCTGAATTCAGTCGGCTATTTATAGCCCACAGTGAGAAAATTTATGTCAATACTGGACAAAAATAAAGTTTATTCACAAAGTAAAAACAGTCTGAAATGACTAATCGAGTTTCATAATAAGTTTTAACTTGTTAAAACTTTTATTTAATTGTTCGTCTAACTGTACTAAAATTCATTTATTTCATACATAATATTATTAGATTAATATTTTAAGTATTTGTCGTACTTTATCGATATATAGAAATACAAAATATATTTCAATCATTTTTATATTAAATGTGCTCTTTTTTTTCTAAATAATTCTATGTCAGAAGACTGATTCAAAATATTTTCTAAACATAATTGAATAATTGTATTGAGAAAGCATCAGTTACGATTGTATCCAATAATATTTTTATATATCAGTAAGCTAGTGACGAATTCGCCAAGGGCGAAAAGCTACCCAAATAGAGATAAATAATAATAGTATTTGTAAGTTGAACATTGTAACACATTAGGAATACAACGCAATTTTTAAATATTTTGTCCATTTTTCGAAAATTTGGCTATGGTGTGACCTCTTTTGTAAGGCTTATTTGTTGCTGAACAATGTGTTTATTAATCGTTATTTTGGCCTTCTTTGGATTAACTGCTTGGATGATGTATCTATGTTGTATTAAGATTTTATGAAATACCTATTCAGCTTTTATTCATGTTCATGTTAAGCATGGAAACAGCTGAAGTGCGAAGCAACCAAAACGTTAGTTCGTCTCCTGTACATCTGTTCACACAATTAAATTTGTTTGGTGGAATATTGGCTCTTTAATAGAAGGAAAAATGACTTGTTCAACTCATTAGTAAAACAATCTTGAGAAGTCGGCAGGGATTCTTTGGAGATGTTTAATAAGTGTTGATTCTACTATTATTCACCCCAATGAAAAATGTTGAACTTTGTCTTAAATTTGAATCTAAATAGCATCTTCTCAGCTCTTTGTAGGGTATTTTTTCAACTGTCACCAATATTCAACAATAATTAAATATGTATGTTTATTTGTGACTCTGGACTGTAAGTTGGGTAACAACTTATTAAATGTATTGTTAAATTACTATGTATACTTCGATTATCATTAAAAATGTTATGGTTAGTAACTTTTTCCGATATCAATAACGTCACAGATGATGATCACTACATTTGAAAAATTTAATTATTGATCTTTTAAATCCAATGTGATTCGAACATTACCCTCGTTGATCCATAGTCGCCTACATGTCTTAGGATTGATTTGAAAAAAAAAAAAAAAACAATTGAAACATTTGAAAATAACATAAAAAAGACATAATATGATTTACTTGAACAAAAGCATACTCATATACTGTTATTCGCATTGTTTTCAAGTTTTACTAATCATGCTGGTCAACATTTTAAGTATAAGACACTGAAGCTTTTGTACGATTTGTTGTTAATCAAATGTTCAATATTTTACTTAAATGATGGCTACAACCTATAGAAGCTTTTAATCAGTCAATTGTTAAACTTCTTATGTGTTGTAGAACAAAAGCTACTACATTTGCATTTTCGAAGGTTTATTCAGCTCTTATTCAAAACACAAACTTCAAGTGGAATAACAGCTTTTTTATAAGCGGAAATTAATTTTATTCAATTAGTGATTCAACTAAAAATTTGTTCAGCAATTGTTGCTGCTATGCAGCTTGTATTAAACACGTAAGTATCTTAAAAGCTACCAATTGTTCCTTGGGGCGTCCATCACACAGCAACCATATTCTGTCAGCATCGTCGGTCCCCCAAGGAACTTTGGAATATCTTCAAAACCAGATGACCAATGATCAATATCGACACAGATCCTAAAACTAGAAGAGTTTTTTGAGAGCTTGTGAAAAAATGGTGCAAAAATATTGAAAAACAAAAAAGTTATAACGATTTGAATTTGAATTTTGCGGGAAAAAATGAAGCTGCCGGTAGAGGGGTTAAAGCTTACAGAATCGTTCTTGTCACATGATATAAGAATGAAAAAAATGGCTAATTCTTATCTGTGGGAGTGCTTATGAAACACTGGGATGAGAAGCAAGCTCTGACCAAATGGGGACGTAATTTCAAGAAGAAGAACACTATAAAAGAGAAAGCATGAATGGTTTGCTCCCCTGCCATCACGAATTTCCACGATAAAACAATGCATATCGTTAGATGATTCTTCACTTTAATTATCACTAAGGACAATGGAAATTTCGCGTTTGATCAAGACGAAAAAATTAAAATTTCGCGGCTTTGTCGCGGTCTCATAGTTTTGGCAACATTTTACCTAAAAATACACATTTTCAGTGCAATTTCACTGAATTAAATAATATATATTTTTTTATTTTCAATTTAAGATGATAAATTTAATATCAGAGTGGTTATACACAGACAAACAGATGTAACACTTGAATTATTTTAATCGTTCAGCAAAATAGCGCCCAATTCTAATATTTAGTAGTTGGCCAACGACTCACTCGTAGCGATCGTATCGTAAAAAACACATGGTTTTTAGCGTTGGTCGTCAGTATCCGCGTTACTATGATTCTACACTCAAGAAAATGGCTCCCTTGAATTAATGTGGATTTGCACATACGTTGCTTAAATTTCCAAAATCATTAGTTTTATATGTGCCATATACACACTATATAGATAGTAATAAATACCTACTATTTGCAGCACATATACGCCATTTGAAGCGTATTCAAAGTATGTGCAATGTATACATTCTTCTGAAGCACATTGTGTAAAAACATGGCGTCCGTAAAACAGTTTTCGCGGTGGTGATCTAAATAAGCTGCATTTGTTCAGCGATATTTTGTTTGAATTGGAAGGTAATTATGGCTGAAAATCAATTCTATGATATTGTTATAACTTAATCTACTTTTATGCAGAGAATATTACAGCAATAAACGATGACCAGGACGATAACCGACTGATGAACTACCCACCTCACTGCCCACAGAGATGTGATGAGAATAAAGACCAAAACGAGTTGCCTCAACAAGCAATTTTTGGTTCGTCTGCTTCACCCGCTTATTATAATTATTTTTTTTTATCATACCGCATATTGAGGCTGTTGTAATATGTCTATTAATCTATACAATAAACCTTTCTTTTTTATTTTTGATCATTATTGAATAAAACAAGGAAAACCAAAAACGTTCATTAATATGATTTGTCCAATCAATATACTCCATTGAAGCCGCCCATGTAAAGTATGTGTCTGGGTTATGGATTGGATATGAAATAATCGTACTTTCAATGGAAATAAAGATTGACGACAATCCATTGATTTCGCACATACCCTTCATATGCAAACCCCCATTGCAAAAATCCATATGGGTTGGCACATGCATCAAATGAGGACATTATCTTGAGTGTAGTCGATATTTTTTACCTGTTACGTCTGTTTGTCTTGGACCAAATGGTTATATTTTTATAGAACTTCGACTTCGATATGAAATAAACATTTTTATAAGCTAAAAACTGCAATTCATGGCGATTTTCATATAAATTCTCTAAAAATGACTAATTTCGCGGCAATTTGCGGGATTTCCCAACTTTCGCGGCGAAGGCTCATTTTCGGGGATTTCCATTGTCCTTAACACTATCGTGGTGAGTCAAAATCCAGACGGTACCAATATCCGGACACTCTTTTTATATTCATGAATTAAGAACTAAATTGTATGTTGATATGTTATTTTCAATTCATACCTTCTAACATGGACATAGCTGATCATTTTACATTAATTTATAATCTAGTTGCCATTGCCAAACAATTAATAATAACATAAACAAAAAAGTTGCTCCAGTTTAACGTCGTTTCTTCGCGGTACAAGTGATTTTTGTGATAGCACCAACGAACGCACCCACAACATTCAATTAACTATACCGCATTTTAATTAAACTTTTGTTTTGTTTACGAAGTAATAGATAAACAGTTTAGTGACACCACATTTCACAGAAACGAAATAAACGTATGTGTAAAACATTGAAAATGAGCAGTCCGGCATTAGAACCAAGTGTATTGAAATCCGGACATTGGTTTTCCATCGTGTTGTTTGATACAGTCATCTCTCCCTTACTCGATATTGAAGGGACCATCGAGTTAGGGAGGTATCGAGTTACAGAACACAAAAGCAGTGCAACTGCGTTCCAAGGGACCATCGAGTTAGCCATGGAAACCAACTTTTACTATGGTTCTCTAACTCGATATCGAGATACGGAATATCGAGTAAGGGAGAGTTAACTGTATAACAAGGAAGCATTTATCATGTTTTGAAAATGTAAAATGAATGATCAGAACTAGGGTAGGTGTACCAGTTATGGCCGTAGTGGTTCCCGATTTGGCCATATGTTAAATTTCGATAACTTTCACATTTTTTTGTTTTTGAATGTTTTAATATCTAGACAGTTAACTCTCCCTTACTCGATATTCCGTATATCGATATCGAGTTAGAGAACCATAGTAAAAGTTGGTTTTCATGGCTAACTCGATGGTCCCTTGGAACGCAGTTGCACTGCTTTTATGTTCTGTAACTCGATACCTCCCTAACTCGATGGTCCCTTCAATATCGAGTAAGGGAGAGATTACTGTACATCCTTTATCTTACTGCTAAAACACACAAAACTTTTCAAAATATGAAGAAATTCAAGTTAACACGTATGGCGAAATTGGGAACCACTATGGCCATGATTCTACCCCATTACCCCGAATGCCATTTCCCAGAATGCCACCACCCCGAATTCCATTACCCCAATGTACCATTACCCCGAATTCCATCACCCCGAATGCTTTTTCCCCGAATTTACAACTATCTTCACATGATGATATTGATGACATTTCCCCATGATATTGGAATTCGGGGTAATGTCATTCGGGGTGATGGATCATTCGGGGTTTTGGAATTCTGGGTAATGGCGTTCGGGTTAATGGCATTCGGGGTAATGAGATTCGGGGTAATGGGGTAGAATCGTTCGAACCACAGGCATTGACGATCAGGTAATCAAACCACAAACCTCTATTACATTTTAATGTAAAATCCTTATATGGCAGTTCTATTGGTTAATTTCTCAAAAGTGGATAAAATTCAGTTGGTTTTAAAACTTTAACATGGCTCAATTTGATAATTTCATGTTGAAAAAGAGCTGTCCGGATTTATAGACAAGACTTGCTGCAGGTGTCCGGATTTAAGTACAAGACAAGCAGCTTCTGTAATTTAACAATTTCCATAACATTATCTTATTTTGTATCGAAAAATTCATAATTTTCACTAAGATCTATCATCAAACTGTTGGTAACATAGAAATATTTCATAAAATTCTGAGAGAAACTTATTAAAAATGGGGCTTAAACATTTATGACTGCTTGAGTGTCCGAGTCCTGATGCATCACGGTATTACCATAGCTCAAAAAGAGTCATTTACCCAAAGTTGAACGACTATAAATCTAGCCTACTGTTGAGCAGTCCGTGTATTTATTGTGCCGTGTTCGACAATTCGCGAACATTTTATCCATTCAACAATTGACGAAGCACCCTAATGGATTGAAATCTAGAGTTTTGACCACATTTTGGAATACATCATCACTTGTTGAAAATGAAACACATTGCGATGGCGATTTGGAAAGGTATTCTATGATCATGAGCTAATTTACAAATCAGTTATGCATAACTCATGAGTCAATTTATGGTGTTCCTGAAGTAGTGCCGCGGCACACAGTTGGGGAAGTAACTTTTTTAAATTTATGGAAGCTTTGAACGAAAGACGAACGGTTTATGTAGCATCCCAACAAACATTTTAGTGGAATAAGAGTTGGACAAACCACTCCAAAGATTATTTCAGCTGAATAAACTGTTGTTCAGCTACTAATGTTACTTGGGATGACTACAATATCGGGGCAAAGCGTGTCGAAAGATAAAATTGAGTCACCGCTGTACTTGAGTCTATAGATTGAAGAAAGGTAGAAAAAAGTTGTAGAAACGAATGGGTTTACAGATGATTTTAAACCCTACATTCAACCCTACCTTGTATCTGAATCAGCCAAAAATGAATCGAAGTGTTTTTACCTTGCCGCACCATACTGTTTTAGATCGGTCCAGCATCTTTCGTCTATTGTTCCACAGGTAGCCGAAAATCAGGCAAACCACCGAAGCTTCCGAGAAGCGTTATCATCATTATTCTTTTGCTGGAAATTCGAGTACAGTTTCGTTTCTATAGATCTCCGATCGTTACCCACTAGGTACGCACGTATGGGTATTTTCTTCGTTCGCTATCTCTTGTTGCCTATATAAAATCGAGTCTACAAGGCTTTCAGTACGACAGTATTTCTGAAACCATTTCAGCAAGCAAATCATATTTGACGAATTGTAATAAGTTGCGCTGATTGTGGTCTCAAGTGTATTTATATTTGTTCATTATTTTCACCGGAGTGTGTCCGTAGTTAATTATGCTGCCATCCTTAGAGCATAGCGATTCGTTTGTGGCCCATGGCGATCACCGCGTCATCCCTCGAGTGGATGTCGTTTACTTGACCTACAACGCCAAGCTGTAAGTTTTTTTTTGAGCCCGTTTCTTCACGATGCATACAATTATGATATTTTTTTACAGAGATCATCCGACGATTTCACTGGACAGTGTCTGTACTATTAGTTTATACGAGCTGAAGAAGGATCGACTGGCGAAAAAGAATTACCGGCTTTCGATGAGTGTTGATGCCTACAAACACTACATTTGGGTAAGTAGTAGGGTGGTTCGAAACATCCTTTTTGCTCTAAACTACTCATTCGATTCCAGTTCAGATTTTGAGCGTTCTTCAAAAATTAGAGCTTGAGGGAGCAAAAACGATAGTTTTGAATTCCTTGTAACTTAGTCAATTTTGAAATTCTGCAATACCGACAACTAACAATCCTCTATTACAGTACAACACGGTTCTCTCGAACCAGCTAAAACAGGACGGTGGACCGATGCTGCTACGCACCTTCCACTGGTACATCGAAACTCCGATTGTGGACGCTTTCCTGGTCGATGGCGAACTGTACGAAGCGGTTTCGCTGATCATGGAGGCGGATGTGGAGCACTGGTACTGCGCCAGGCCCGGGTGGAACATTTCCGGAAGCCGTGTTCGGATAAGGAGCAACAAGTGGGAGCATGACAACGCCGAAAAGGCCAAAGCTCGGATAGCGGACTGTCTGGTTGCGGCAAGTCCCCCACCTAAAATGAGGAATCAAAACCGACGAGTCTTCCAGAAACGGTTATCACTCTGTACGATCAACGAAGAGTTGTGATATTGACAAGCTGTCTTGATTCTTGGGCTGATTTAAAGATTTATTTCTTTTTATTCAACTTTTCAAGACAGTGTAACAATTCTCTTTTCAGTTTAGTCATGCTGCAACAAGTCTGATTTATTTTGTGTTCTCTGTATGTGGTAATTTTCTTTCAAATATACAGGCCCTTTTTAAAATGATACATAAGGCTTTTTGCATACTCATTTTTATCTATTTCATAGCTTCAAGTGAATGTGCTATATCTGAGAAAAAAAACTAAATAATACTTACAATTGTTGACGTTTGAAGTAAATAACGCAATAGGCGATCGAATAAATATTTTTTTCCTCTCAATGGCTAAACAGATCGAAATAAGTTAGAACCGAATTTCAATAAAAACAGATTAAAAAACAATGAGATTAGCGTGCCTCTTTGAAGTCTGGATATCTTGTTGTCATGATACAGATGGGTTTCCTTTGCTAGCACGACGATCAAGTAACAACTAATTAAACTATTAAAATTTAAATTTAAAACTGGCATCGGATCTAAGGGCTTAAAGTTCAAATTCTACTGAATAACTTCCTTTCCTGCATTTTGTTCATCCATTTTGATAAGAGTATTAACTAATGATCCACTGGGAGCACAATGATAACAATTTTCACACTTTAGCGTTAGGCTACTACTTTACCTCTCCACTTTTGAGTTGCTGGCAATCAACCATGAGGTATTTTTCTTTGGGTTTCACATTGTTCTTGAGAGTCTGATGAAGTTAGAAGAGGAGCAACTGGTACATGATCAGGGACAGTCTAATACCTTTTCTTGATGTACATAATAAAACTACACTAACAACTTTCGGATTTTTGTTGGTTTGATTTTTGTTTTTCAGCATCACCTTAGGCGACCGGTGAATCGGTGGACATCTCTTCGTCGACAGTTATGTAGAGGCCTTCCTCCTCGTAGGTGGAGTCGTGCTTGGCCAGGATTCTCAACAGTGGGCGCAGCTTCAGCCACCATTGCTGCTTGGGGATGCGTTGTCTGTGGAGGTGGTAGAGTGAGAGAAGTTATTTTAACGTGATGACACTAAATATGGGGTTTTACTACAATAAGACAACACTCTGAGTAAATTTTTCAAAATATTTTATGAATCTATTTCTGGATGAATTTTTAATGAAATTTGTTTGGGAATTTATAACAAATCACTAACACATTTTGGTAAAAATGCAATACTTCATTACGGTCTTGTGATAGAATATCTATAGTAATTACAATTTAAGGTGAATTTGCACCGAAACTACGCTTCAAAGCATCAAGAGCACAAAACTGGAGAACCAGATAGCCATCCACTTGAAGAATTTGATCGATTGATCACCACCATCGAGTGATTAATCGATTAGGTTTTAAGCCTAAATGTTTGTCTAGATCTCCTATTTGTGCTTTTGAAGTTTGGCTCCCATTTGTCTTTATCTTAGCACAGGACAAGATTTTTAACAATATGCTTATGTGTTGCTATTTTATTAGAACAAAAATAGTTGAGAAACTGGACAGAAATTGTACGCACTTAAGGTGAAACATCTCGAAATTCAAAGATGGCCGTTCAAATGGCCGATTTATGCCTCTACTCACGTTTTTAAAGGCACTAAACTGGAGAAATAGTTCGCAAACGTTTCTGATCTTCTTATTTTAAGCTTTCTGCTAGTGCAAAAAGCCAAAATAAAAAGTACACTGTTGTTGGGTGCTTTCTCCGCGAGATTTGTACCTTTGAAGTTTCAGTGCAATCTTAGAAGTTGATTCCAAACTGTATCACCTTAAGTTTTGAGGCTTGTATCTCGGCGACTAGTGCTCCGGTTGACATTAAGGTGAAACATCTCGGAATGCCAAGATGGCCGCCACAATGGGTGACTTGTGCCTTACTCACGTTTTCAAAACCGCCAAAATTGTCTTACGTACGCTCCTATGCATAAGTTTGGGTTCATCCCCTAAATAACATACAAAAGTGTTCAGCCCGTATCTTTGTGACTACACGTCCAATTGAAACTCTCTAAGCCGCATTCGAAAGACAAAGAGTTATTCTTACTTCGTATGTATTTTTCCAGAAAAAAAATGTGTACTAAATTTTTACTTAAAGTTGTGACATTTTTCAAAAAAACACACTGAAAAACATAGCTAATTTCCTCAGCATAGGATTGACCAAAATTTTAAAACAACATGTCATTAGAATTGTTATCTGATATTCATTATTATATTTCAACGGAATCAATAAATTATTTTACATCAATATAAATACATTCATTATTTTACATCAATATAAATACAATTCAATTTTTATTTCACCTTAGTTTTCGAGAACCGCAATCAGCCGCATAAAGTAGTTGCCAATTTGGGTCCATATTTTTCCACTATGAGCTGGTTAAGTTATAATAAAAATGCCTTCAAGAGTTATATTAATTTATCTGAAATCAGTGGACCCAGCAAATTTCATCTTGCCATCAAGTAGGCTTTTGAAAAACGCTATGAAACGTCCCGTATGTCTTGTGTACCTATCTCAAATGATATTCATTATTCTACCTTATGACTCTGGTACCTTTCACTTGTTCGAACAGGTACGATCGTACCTAAGAGGTTTCCGAGCTATAAATACTGGCTGCTGTCGGCGCTGAGGAGAGACTTTCCGGACTGTGGACAGATTAACATATTATTTTATTCTTTATTTGCAGGAAATAACAGTTTCGTTCACTCTCGTTTTCTGACTTTTGCGTTTAATATCCTGGGATTTTTATGTACACAAATACGTCGGAACACTTAAGGAACATAACAATGGAATAATTTTCAAAATCCGATAGCTCGTTCTCAAGCTATCTCGTGACATACAAACACCACTCCATTTTTATTTATATAGAAGATTTATTCTTCGTACTCGGCATTAGCCGTACGCTTTTGTTGGCTATATTCTTAATCCTACTTACAAAATACGTTTTTGCTTATATCAAAGTCAAACAGATGAAATATCATGTTCAAAGCACGAATACAATCATAAAATTGATGTTTAAACCTGTAGGTCGTCCCACTAACTAGGAGAACTAATGCATTATGGCTTCGGAGAGTGCGAAAAGGGACATTTATGTTGAGACTATTAAGTAGAGTTGAATAACCACTGCGGTTTGAGAGCAAATCAAATATGGAAACGCGTTGCAGCTTTGTATGCCTGACGCAAAGCAGCGCGAGTTATATAGAGGCAGTTCTGAAGGGTTTGTCCTGAGGAGCTAACGAAGAGAAACCCTAATTAAATACTTTAGACACGCTCGATTTTCAAAATCTGTGTTGCTTGGTACAGGGTAGCGTTGGGCAAATTTGACCAGAAAATCGATGTTACTAAATCGATTTGAATTCGATATGTCGAATCGATTCACCGATTTAATCGAAACAATTGAATCGATGTTTTTGAATCGCTTCGATTTTCAAGCTTATATGAAAAGGTGCAAAAACAAGCTCTCAAAATAAGACGAAATTCAATTATTAAATTCCATCAATATAATAACGTTTGAAATTGCAAATTATACATTGAACGCTTGAAGGTCAGTTCATAACTAGGTTTATGGTTCATCAACTCATTGACAATTCTTATCGAATTCATCCTCTTCGAATCTAAACAAAAAATCGAATGAAGAAAATCGATTCACTCTATTTAAATGCTCCTAACATCGATTCAAAAAATCTATTAATCGGAACAAAAAAATCGATGCTTGGAACATCGATTCAAAATCGCTCATCGCTAGTACAAAGCCCACACTGGGGTGGCATATTTCAGTATATGTACTTCTAACTAGGGAGCAGTACAGGGCTTATAGAGCGAAGATATCGGTGATGAACGTTGAATGATGCACAGTGGCCGCACTCCATACAAGAGTTGGCCAAAAGTACAAATGTTGCTCAAATCGTTTAAAAACCATAATTCATCGATGAAACATGATTATTGAATATAATTTGATAGAAATTATTGCTGAAACGAAAACTCAACATTTCTGGTATATTTGGCATATTTGCTTAAATATTACCATAATTATTCCATTTAGATCTTAGATTAATATCAACATCAAATTGTACTGAAATATAAATATTTCCACACCAAATTGAAGATGAACATGTTGCGCAATCTTTCGATGATTTATTTGGATTTTTATTTGGAAACGGTGAAATTGCAATGTTAGAATGAAGTCAGGTGGTTTTCTGGCCTTATTCGCTTTGTAACGCTTTGTAATCAAATACCATACAGTATTTGTGACACAATGAGAAGTGCATGATCATTTTAGAGTGTTTCCTTGGTAACTTGCAACAGCTTTGAAAAACTGCAAAAAAATATGAAGTTCCATATTAGCATTTCAAAAACTACTCAAAACAGCGGTTTTTAAAGAACAACATTCCCGAAATTTGAAAATTTAAAAAGCGGTGATTTTAACTGTTCTATCTAAATTTTCCTGTCACAGTTTTTTCTCGGTATTGCTTCATTTTCGACAGTAATTTCAAAGTGTAGTTAAGTGAAAATAGTGGAACATATTTGATAGCAGAACATGTGTTTTTTTTCTTTTCACCCGGGACATAAGCAGTACTCCAGGTGCTACAATTCAGTGAACATAGAAACATACAATTCATAATCTATAAAATACACTGCGGAACACGTTTTTGTCTCCAGCACCAAAATACCGCTATTCACTTAGATAAGGGTTGCTGAATCCATTGCCGTTTTCAGAAATATCATAGCACGTCTAGTTTTTGAGATATTGACTGTTGAAAATGCAAAAAATGACTATTTCAGCCAACTTGCATGCAAGTTTGCCAGCTTGTAAGGTAATATATTGGCTTAATTTGCCACAGAATTCAAACTTTATGTGTACAACAATACTTATCATCAAAGTTTGTAATACTTTCGATGCGGAAAAGTTATTTTTTGATGGTTTAGAGATTTTTTGTATTTTGCCATATAGAAGAAACGAAGAATTTTGTATGGAGACTGCAAGTATGTTGAAAAAATCGGTTTAATCGAAATTCATTCGCGCAATTTCAATCAAATTTTGTCTGAAATGAAAGTTCAAGTTCTATTTTGCATGTTTGGTGGATTAGATTACAAAAAAATGTGATAAATTGTACTTTGAATTTAATGTAAACATGAATAAAACCAGTGTTTTATACAACTTTGGCGACCAGTAGCTAAAAATTGTGACGTGCTGGAACATTTCTGAGAATGGCACCAGATTCAGCAACCCCAAATCTACTAGAGACACAAAATTTGATCCTTGAGATACGCAAAAATGTCATTCTTGTTACGCTGTGATATGTATGACTGCACATTTAATCGTTACAACGGTAGGACGTAAATATGATTTTTCAACAAATTATGAATGGTTCGTCACTGTGAGTGTCGACATAAACTCTGATTAATAAATTATTAACTTTTACCTTTTTTTCAAATTTATCTTTCACCTTTATTTTTGTAATTAAAAATAACTTTGAATGGTTCGATACTACAAGTGTAGACTTGCGTAAGGTTAACTTTATTCAACAAACTTGTGATGGTTCACCACTGTAAATGTCGGCATAAGTATAAGAGTGTTCTATGATGTTTCAGCGAATCGAGTTTTTTGTTGCTTTGCAAATAACAATTATAATAACACATGCTTTCGTCCTGACAGTTGTAGGAATGTTACATTTAGGTATTTGTTCAGCAAACTTTGAATGGTTCGTCACCTCAAGTGTCGGCATAATTTTCCTCTACATAGAAATTGTTCATATCAAATGAGAATATCATATTTACATATTAGCATGTTTATATCTCACAAATAATTATTTATCATAGTCTAATCGCTTATCAAAGTGAATCCTGTGACCCAATGATCCTTCCCATTAACAAACATCCCTCCCAGTAACCTTTGTGGAGATGCAGAGGAAAAACACGGTCTCCAAATAGCAAAGGTTACACACTAACATTCTTTCCCCTAATCCCACCTGACTGCACTGACTGGACGTGGCCGCCTGTATAAATAGAAGCACTGAATTATGATCACTGAAGAAGATTTTGGCCAATCCCAGCCAAACTTCTAGTTGATTCTTTGTGCATTTTCACTGACTTCGGTCAATCACGAAATAGCAACCATTGATATGTGTAGTCAGCCTGAGCTAAGCTACTAGAGAAAGCAAGGAAAAATATCAGGGAAAGAATTTGAAAACTTCATTTTTTGGACTTTTGGCCATATTTGGCCCACTGTGTGATGGCGAACGAAACCAAGTATAGAAAATACCTCAGATACCGCCAATGAGACTTGTTCGTTGAAATTCTTTTGAGATTTATTTTACGCCTTTCATATGAAAAGTCTTACCATGGGTGAGGGGAGGAAGGTGTTTTGAAAAATGTTTAAAATATCAATAAATTATTAAATTCGATCCATTTTGGCAACATGACTTTTTTGGCATGTTGTTAAAAACAAACGGGCATTGTACTCCTAAATATAAAAAATAAAGACAAAACGGAGTGTTAGTCATTGACATTAGATAATGTGTGTTCAATTATATCACCCAGATTATTCTACACCAGCAAAAATATATGTTGTTAGCCGCAATCCGTTGCAACTGTTCTTTATGCCAGAAAAATAGCATTTTCATGGCAGAATGGGGTAAACTGGACTCTTTCAGTCACTGAGTTGGATTTAAATGTGCTCCCATGTATTCATCAGATGATTCTACGCCGTAAAAGTATAATTTAAATAACCGCAATAGGTTGTAAATACATTTTAGTATCGAACAATCAAATTTCAGGGCAAATGGGGCAAAACTGGTTCTTTCAGTCATTGGCACTAAATGAAGTGTGTTTCTTCATTAGTAAAATACACTCAGTTAGCATAAAGTAACCAGTTGTATTTTTCTACAAAGCGGGACGAAATTTCACAAACTGATCAAATAACACCAATCTTAGTATGTATGCCCACATACTGATCTACAGTTGAAAATATTCAATAGAGGGCGAACTTTTAAAGCAAATGTACAAAAAGAAAATCATTCACAATGGTTCGAAGTTTAAGCGATTAATCAAGCAATTTGCAAGAGGTATCGTTCCAATACACGGGGATGTACGGTAATGCTTTGATCAACTCACATTTGATTTGTGTGTTTATAGGTTTTAACCATGCCTTGAACACTACGAAATTTAAAGTTTTTGTCAACTGTGTCCACCAGTGTGACCGATAATTTTAAATGAGATACATTTAAGCATAAGCATAGTGTTATGTCTACCTTTGTCAAGTGATAATTATTATCCTACCCTATGACTCTGGTACCTTTTACTTGTTCGTTCGTACCTACGGAATTTCTGAGCTATACATACTGGCTGTTGTATGCGCAGAAGGGAGATACTTCCCGGACTGTGGACTGATTAACATATTATTTTATTCTTCACAGAAGAGAGGATCGATGAAGAGAAATCGATTATGCGACTTACGCCCTTATTCTAGCACACTTTGAAAAAGTGGATCGATAGTATAAAAATTGTTGACGATCTATCGACACTGAAGGCGGCCTTACAGTTGCGGTCGGAATTGAGTTTACCCCATTAGGCATAAAGACGTTAGGCATAAGGACGTTAGGCATAAGTATGTTAGGCATAATGGACGTTAGGCATAAAGACATTAGGCATAATGGACGTTAGGCATAAAATACGTTAGGCATAATGGACGTTTGGCATAAAATATCTTGCGTGTGTGTCATTCAAAAACTCTTCTCATATCGAAAATTGTTCGTGTCCATTTACAAAATCCATTATGTTGATGGGGGTGGGTGGGTGTCTTTAAGATGTAACAGCTCATAAAAATAGTGGATTGATTGGTTGGTTGTAAATTGCAATTTCCGGTGTTATGGAATTTGACAATAAATCGATTATCGCAAGATATGGAAGAAGATTGTTATCATGGTCATTGTTATCATTCTAAAGTCCATGTTTGTAAGTATTAATTTTTATTTGCAATGAGCAAGTGTTATTTATTTCTTTAGATGTTCAGTTTGGTGAGTATATGCCATTTTTTACATATCTCTTGTATATTTGCGTTAATTGTAAAGAAGGGAAATCATCCATATAATTATTAGTACTTATAATGCAAATAACTAACTTGAAGACAGCAATCTAGAGTCAAGCCAAACGTTCATGTTATGATAGGTGACATTATCTTAACAATAACAATAATATTCTGGTAGTGTGACGCCAATAAGAGCGTAGCATTCCCATTCCGAGTCTGCTCGTCAATTTAATGTGGTGAAAACAGTTCTTTTGCCTCTTCTGCCAACAATTTTTGATGGTTTTCAAACAATTTTGATCAGCTATATTTGAAAGCATTGCCAAAAGCACCTTGAAAATATTTGAAATTAAACTTGATTTCAAGATAATTTAACGGTCAAGCACAATTTTAACATAACATAGCGTTCAGCATTACGCATGGCGTTCATTTTATAATGGAAATATTTACATATACAATTCCAATAACTATTAGAACAGAAAGAATCCACAAAATAGCATATTATTGGAAGAAGATG
Organism: Aedes aegypti; assembly: GCF_002204515.2. Classification (NCBI taxonomy): domain Eukaryota; kingdom Metazoa; phylum Arthropoda; class Insecta; order Diptera; family Culicidae; genus Aedes; species Aedes aegypti. The sequence goes on along the minus strand of NC_035108.1, from coordinate 25,718,514 downwards.
CTTTTATTACAGTCATCAAATTGACCGTAAAAGTATAAAGAACAGCCTGTGATTTAAAGAAGGGAAAATGTATGATGGAAGTATTAAGAGCAAAAGTGTTAATAAATTTTGAATAAGTAAGTCTCGAAAGAATAGTTTAATTATAAAAGAAGAAAAATTTCCTGATTTAAAGATTACCAGCACTAACACCAATAATTTTGTCGACAGTATAACTATAAAGAACAGCTTACAATTCAAAGAAGGGATAATCTCTGATGAAATATTTGTCAATAATATGTGTACGACCTAACTCAAAAGATGAGCAGCAGTTACAGTGAGGTTTATATTCTTGGCATTAATCCCCACCTCAAGCTCTTAGCTAAGTATTCTAGAAGCACTTCCACCGTTATTAACCTAATGTTTGCTAAGCCAAAGTAGCCATTTTGCATTCTTATTTGTGCACGATACATGAACACGTTTGCACTTCATGGCCAAGGATCCTGAATCAACTTGAAACCGAACTAAAATGCCTTCAGCATGGCTTTACTCTATGGTCACAGAAGTTACCACAAAGCTAATGAAGGCAATTAACAGCATTTTCAAGCTAATCATTTTATCAAGTTTTGTCCTAGAAATTGACCTCAAAGGATTCACAACTATGGGATGACTGCAAGGCAATCGTATTTCAAAGGACACAATTTTGATCTTTGGAGCCCTCCCCAATTACCAAAAAAAGGTCAGCTCACTTTTCATACAAATAATTTCATTTTTTGAATATTGAGAATTATGTCTATCGTCCATTATGCCTAATGTCCATTATGCCAAACATCCATTATGCCAAACGTCCATTATGCCTATCGTATTTATGCCTATCGTACTTATGCCTAACGTCCTTATGCCTAACGTATTTATGCCTAACGTCGTGCACCCGTCGGAATTCGCGTATCTGTCAAAGGATACAAAATCTAGTTGAATTGAATAGTACAGTACTAAATTCGGTTTTCATTCATTTATATGTATTCCACTAAATAGCTTTAAAATATATTATAAATTTTTACAGTTTTTAACTCCCTTTACTGGGGACTTCCTTATCCGAGAGGTTAGAGTCCGCGGCTACAAAGCAAAACCATGGTGAAGGTGTCTGGGTTCGATTCCCGGTTGGCCCAGGATCTTTTCGTAATCGAAATTTCCTTGACTTCCCTGGGCATAGAGTATCATCGTACCTGCCACACGATATACGAATGCGAAAATGGCAATTTTAGGCAAAGAAAGCTCTCAGTTAATAATTGTGGAAGTGCTCTTAGAACACTACGCTGAGTAGCAGGCTCTGCCCCAGTGAAGAAGAAGAAAAACTCCCTATATAGTACAATTTTAAGCATGAACATTAAAAATAACTTGTATGACGCGTAAGAAATCTCAAATTCCTCTCCTAATAAAGCATTCATAAACGTAATTATCGGACGACGAGATTGGAAGCATCCTGTTTATAGAGAAACTTAAAAGTAGATGGAGTACCGTGTACCTTTTAATTCCGGTCCTAAATGCTTATCTTTGACAGATACGCGTATTTCGACTACCACTTGCAGTCTTCTTCAGTGTCAGTTACTCCTATCCACTTTGGATACGGATACGAGTAACTGACACTGAAGAAGACTGCAAGTGGTAGTCGAAATACGCGTATCTGTCAAAGATAAGCATTTAGGAGCGGAATTAAAAGGTACACGGTACTCCATCTACTTTTAAGTTTCTCTATTTGAGATTCTGCTCAGAGGATTCGAACATTCATTAAAGAGCATCCTGTTTCTCAGTTAGGATGTGACGCCAAAAGGAAAGAGGACATAGCTGAAAATTTATACAGTAAACTCTCCATAACTCGATATTGAAGGGACCATCGAGTTACAGAACACAAAACCAGTGCAACTGCGATCCAAGGGACCATCATGTTAGCCATGAAAACCAACATTTACTATGTTCTCTAATTCGATATCTAGATACGGAATATAGAGTAAGAGAGAATTGTTCGTATTTTAAAATTGTGTAAGCTTCCTTCTACGTACTTCAATTTTGTAAAACAATGTGCAAATCATTGACCATGCACAAATATGAGCCCTCTGAATATCGAACTACTTACTCGAAGTTGGTCTCCGCGATCAGGTCCTTGAGGGGCGAGAATTTGTACTGACGGCGAACCAATCCCAACAGGCAGGCCGTATCGGGACTCTTGGCGCAGATGCTACCGTCGGGTTGGGTGTTGGCCTTCAGCTGCTCCACCAGCCACTCAACGCACTTGGCCGCCATCTTGGTACCCATGTTACGATCGAAGGGCGTCGGTGAGCCACCCTGTTGCATGTGACCTACGAAGGAGAAATTAAATTACGTCTCTTCTAGCTCATAAACCTTCAGCAACCTACCCAGCACATTCATTCGGGTGGAGAACAATCCCTTGCCTTCCTCCGAGTACAAACGGTAGATGAACTCGGTGTTGTAGTTGTCGGAAGCCTTCTCATTACGCAGAATCAAACCACGTTGAACGCCGTCGCTCATCTTCGATGCCATGTGGTACACATCCTGCTGCAAGTCCTTGATGGAGAACTTCTCCTCGTAGATGTAGGCAGCATCGGCACCACCAGCCAAACCCGATAAGGTAGCCAAGTAACCGCAGTAGCCGCCCATAGTTTCAATAACGAAGACACGGCGTTTAGTACCCTGAGCCGATTGACGGATGCGGTCACAAATCTCGGTGATTTCATTCAGACCGGTATCGGCACCTAGAGAGAACTCTGTTCCAGGAACGTTGTTGGAAATGGTCGATGGAATAACCACGATAGGGATGCAGAACTCCTTGTAGTTATCGCGTTGATCTGCCAACTGTCCAGCAGCATGGTAGGCTTCAAATCCGCCGATGATGAGAAGGGCCTGGATGCCATGTTCCTTCAGACGGGCTGCAACTTCCTTGAATTTTCCCTCTGGAAGGGTACGCTTGGTACCTAGGAAAGCACCACCCTGTCCGACCCAGCCAGTCACGTCGGACCATCCCATGTTCTTGATGTTTCCGGCAACCAAACCTTCGATACCGTCGTGAATACCCATCACGGAGTCACCTCGGTAGATACAGTTCCTCACGAATGATCGAACAGCAGCGTTCATACCGCAAGCTGGGGCACCAATGTGCATCACGGCCATGGTGTATCCACCGACTCCACGACCTTGGGAATCGAAAGCCTCCTTCGGTGGCTTCAGGCGGGTCAACATCTTGTAGGTCTCCAAGTTTCTGGCGAAGGAGCGACCACGAAGTTCAACGGCCATTTCCCAGTTTTTGTCAGCCATGGCTTGGGCGACGGCTTTGGTGCGCTGGACACATTCCATGAGTGGGACTCGCACGGCTTGGTTTCCGTCCAACGATACGACGCACGGTTCGGTTTTGTCGTCCGCTTCCATCAGCGCCAGCACTGCTTCAGCACCCATGCGGCAACCCTGAAAGGAATGGAGGCAATCATTCTCCAAATACAGTGATTTGAACACTTCGGTTAACTCACCAGTACGCGATCGAACGCACTCGGGTTACCTCCGCGCTGCACATGACCCAGCACCGTAATCCTGGTGTCCTGGTGCAGCTTGTCGACCACCACCTGTTTGACCTTTTCGGCCGTGATGGGCTGACCCTCGCGATCGATGGCACCCTCCGATACGATGATAATGTTCAATCTTTGACCGGCGGAGCGCTCCTGCAAGGTGATAAGCGTTGCAGCGGGAGAACACGAAGAGCAAAACACAAACGATAGATTAGCTTTTATCGGTCAAATGACGGGTTTTTATTTTTGGGAGCAGGTGGATACAATCTGTCCGCAGGGCTGTACAATGTACAGAGAGCGGGATTTCGCGGAAAGGTATTTTAGTAAGCTATGTTCATACTAAGCAACTATGGATGTGGGAGTAAGTGGGTTAGTAAAGGAATACATACAGATAAGAAATGACGAGTCAAATAAATCAGAGAAAGCACAAAGCGGGCGATGGTTAGGCGAAGAAAAGAAAATCTCTTGATGTGATTGAATTCTATGGTAATTGGTTTTGTATGGTTGAAGTAATTGTGAATGAATTCCAGTTCTACGGCTTAATAGTAACAATCAATGATGAAGCATGCCTCATGTCTATGATTTATACTTTACTTTGTGAATGAATGCCACAATGAAGATGCTTGTTTGGAAATGTTTTTTTTGTGGTTTATGTAATGGGTATTTTTATTTTGTTCATCTTACTGATATGGTTTTTGTCAGCTGCTTTTGTTCATGTTTCACCCATTTTATTACTCTCTTATATTTTTATTATTTTATTTACATATAATTTTTTTTAACTTTGATTTTGGCAACATGAAATTTTTAGACGTGTTGCCAAAATTGTATGGGCACTATATTAACAATTAAAGTAGGCGTGTGTTATCAAGAAAAACAACAATAACTCCCAAACGGAAAGAGATAGCGAGAGAAGCTATAAAAGTGTTTCGTAGACTACTTTCATTCGGTATCGGAATTGAAAACTCTGGAGTCAGAAAACCAGCTTTCTTTAGACAACTCTATGTCACCATAGGAGAAAAGCTCTAAATTGGAAAAATTGCTGAAGTAAAGCTTATATTTGGGTACAAAATGCGTCGTATTGAAGTGCTTCTTATTGAAATTTTCAGACAATTCGGCTGAGAAAAACTCCCCATGCCAAAGTGAATCATGGAAGTGCCTAAGTAGTTCGGCAGCCTACCATAATTTCTAGAAATTGGAAAGTTAGTTATATCATTTCTATGAATTTGTGGACCACCCTAATTTCCAATAACATCAAACAAAGGGCCTAACTAATACAAACAACTTTTAATTTAACTTTGGTCAAATGTCTCATTTAAAAGCTAAAAACGCATCGTTCCATGGAAAACTGCTTTCTGGACCATAGTGCATTGAGCTTAATCTACAAATTAGCACAAAAAAGTTCTTGAGTTCTGTCCTCGTTGGTTTCAGACGTGACGTATTAAATATTATATTGGTCAGTCACAGAACTCGACCATATTCGTTTTGCAGTCAATTTTGCACATGGTTTCATGGTTGCATGGTAGAGTAAGTGTTTTCTATAGAAAAATCAATTATTTTGACTCAAGTATATTTTTGAAAATGGCCAATATATTTTTTGGATGCAAATCCTAATTCCGAAATTGTTGATTTAAGATAAAAATGTTCTATTAAGAATTTACCAAAATACCATTTGAACTTGATGGAGAATCGCGAATAACTAATTAAAATGGCCTATTTATTGACATTGAACAATATACAATTTGGAAATGGCTACTTCTAGTGAGGTGATCATGATGGTCATTATGGTTTAGAATAATTTCAAGATTCTTATTCCCTCCCCTTGGTTATGCGACCTTGCCGCGATGGGAGGGCATAATCCATTAGCCCATATGATGGAAACCAAAGGCGTAACCTGTAGTGGTGGTATCACATTTTGGCATTTTTTGCTTAAAGCCGCGTCATAATTCATATGGCATAGACGCAATAATATCTCGGATGTGATCCAACGGACATTCTGCGTCATTGATAGAATTGATGCCCATTTCAAATAATTAATCTATTCGAAGTGGACATTAATACTATTGGTGACGTTCAGTTTGCCTTTTGCTAACCAGAATGATCCGTAGCCACTCTTACTATTAGCTAGCTAGATACATCGTTATCATATACGACGTAGGGAATACTTAGGAACTCTTAGGAAAATGACTAGTAGATTCACTGAGTAGAAATAAGTGGCGACAATCTTATTTTAATATGGTTTTTACATTGCCATAATGAGAAATGCCTCTTTGTAACAGCGGTATAAATAATCTAATTCCAGCTTCATTTTCGCAAAATTTACAAGTAGAAAGTAGGCGTTGTGAAGCATTGCATTTGCCACCGAAAAGTGAATCTTGTAGGAGACTGTAATACAAGCTTAAGGTAACTTTACTCTTCAAAATTCACTATAAAAATGACTATGGAAAGTAAGACGCTGAGATCGATCATTAGGGTACACTTGCTAGTTTCGAAAAATTGTTGAACAGACAAGGAAAGCGACTTTTTTCTTTAAGGATATATGAACGTAATGACCAATAAATACTTTTAACAACAAAAAATGAAAATAAGGCTAAGTAGCCCGTCATTCGTTTTGGCAACAATGATGGCTTTTCAGCTTGCATTTCAAAGTGATAAAACTCAGTCTTGATAGTTTATATTGACTTGAAAAAGTATCACAGTACGCGCTAACATGCATAAAGTATGCTGATACTTTTTCAGCTGTGCCAGTACAAAACCAATTGATTTTCTTTGATTCGAAATCGTGAGATGAATTAGCAACAATCATCAACGACGCGTACAAATTTCAATGACGGCCTACTTCGCCTTAACTAGAACTACTACTAAACAGCCTAATTTTGTTAAGACTTGACGACACTTGACATTTAAGACTCTAATCTTACGTAAAAGACAATAGTAATCAGAATAGCACTTGTATGACAAATTATTCAAAACCATTTCGACTAGACAGTATTAGACAGTATTAATGCACTACTATTTCAAACAAATTCTACACTACTATTTCAAACAAATTCTAATGGAGCTGCTGATTTTCATAATGCTTCCTTTTCTCAGAAGCAAGGGAATATGGGTACTTTTCAAAAACTACCACGTCACAATACTAATAAAAAACAGTGTTCATGTGGGCGCCATTGCCTAGTCCGTCTGAGTATTGGTCCTGGTAGAGGGGAAACTTGGCAAAAGCCAGACCGAGGGTTCAGCCTTGACAAGTTTAGCTGTCAGGCAGCTCCAACTGAATACCATACAAAAAAAAAAGAATAATTTCAAGATTCTTATTGTACCATCAGAACGTATTTATTTTAACAAAAACCGAAATTTTGAAAGTCTACCAAAAGTTGTTCTTGAAAAACCATTTTTTCTGATTTCTCCATTTTGAAACTTTGTCTCAAACATCTGTTACCTATCAAGATTCTATGGTGAACATTTAAAAGATATTAAAAATATTTTTTCAGTGTATATGTTGTACTTGTTCCTTACAACTTCTTCATAGAACATTTTTCTCTAAAATCTACAATTTCGGAGCTGGCATTTTTCTATGGAAAACACTTATTCAACCATACCAAAAACATGTGCAAAATTTTTGGATGGAATTCGTCATGTCTTCAGAGATGTTTGTAATTGAGTTTTGCATATTTAAAGAAAATAAGTTGAATATAATGGTTCTTCTTCTACTCATTGTTGGCATAACATCCCCACTGGAAAAGTGTCCGCGTTAAAAAACAATGTTCGAAGTGATCTTCCACAGTTATTAACTGAGAGCTTTCTTTACCGAAGTTGTCATTTTCGCATTCATATATTGTCTAGTAAACTCTACCATTAGTCTGATTCCCAACAGTTTTCAAATCGTGCTCCGCGGAACACTTGCCTTATTGTCACATTTTGATTCTGTAATAGTATAGCTTGCTCAATCAAATGAAAAAGTCTTCCTAGTTTAGAGTTAAAAGTTTTAAATAAAATTAAAATTATTGAAAGATTGATCAACATAAACCTTACTTCAATGTTTTCATAGAAATTATACAATTAATTTAAGTAGAGATGGGCAAAACAGTTCTTTTCAATGAACAGTTCCCGTTCGTTAGGTTCTTGATAGTGAACTAGTTCTTTTGAACCGTTCTTTCGTTCTTAAAAAAATCTTTTTATTTTCACCCTTAAAATAATGTATTTATTACGACTCATGAAAGACTTTTTTAGTCAACGCTGGAATTTTCTGCTAAATTATGATTCTATTATCAATTAGAAAATATTGACTAGAGAATATTGGACGGAATGTAATTATTTTGAAACTAGTAGAACCGATGTATTGTGAAATCTATCTATATAAATAAAAATGGAGTGGTGTTTGTATGTCACGAAATGGCTTGCGAACGAGCCACCAGGTTTTGACAATTCTTTCACTAAAGTGTTCGTGAAGTATTCGGACGTGTTTGTGTGTATGAAAAGTTCAGAATATTCGCCAAGAAAGTCGAAATAACGAAAGTGAACGGAACTATTATTTTGTATAGGACGTTTCATGGCGTTTTTCAACAGCCTACTTGATGGCAAGACGAAGTTTGCCGGGACCACTAGTAAATTATAAAATGAAAAAAAGCTTATTGCTTGCGCTTTCTTTTGCGCGCCAAACCTTGTCCGTCCATATTTAGCCTTATCCAGCTAATCCAAACTAATATTGAATATATACTGCTTCGCTTTAGAAAATGGGTTAACCAACGTGCGGAGTTTGATTTTTGACCAACTTCGCCGCGTCGCAACTCGATTCTAAATAGTGCGCATAATGCACACGGCGGCGGGCATAGATGCGCACTATAGGGAAGTTGGTCGACGCGGCGAAGTTGGTCAAAAATCGAACTTCGCACGTTGGTTCATCCATTTTTAGTCGCGAAGCAGTATATTTGCTCAATGGAAGGGCAAGCTATGCCAACAGCATAATGTAGCGTTCTTCATTCGCTTCGGTTTTCTATGCCGTTCGTTCGGCGAGAACGATGGAAAAATGCATACAGAACGGTTCTCTTCTCCACGTTTGTTGCGTTCGTTCATTTGCAGTTCGCGTTCAGTAAACCGTTCTTGCTGAACTACCGTTCTCAAAAAAGAACTATGGCTCATTCGTTCACCGCAAAGAACTAGTTCTTTCGAACCGTTCGCGAACGGTTTGCCCATCTCTAAATTTAAGCTTGTAAAAAATCATGATTTGAACCAGGGACGAAAATACTCAATCTACCCTCGCCTACATTGATACTTGCTACGTAGAATCTTGTTGATTTTTATTTGTTTTATCCTCGCCTTGACAACACAACAAAGATTGGCAAAACGCTTTCCGCAAGATTGTCAGTTTCCTTTCAACCTGCTGCTACTCAACCGCTTTGTGATAATCGGAATCAAAAAATGATATTCATTCTAAACAGCTTGACTTTTTTATATTCCGCTTAGGGAAGTTGTAATTTTTGCACAAAGCACACTAAAGACGCGTCAACATCATCGATTCCGTGCATCGGATCGTTCATTACCTGTAAAGCAGCATATTTTTTAATTAATATGAGCCTAATTGATAATCAATTTTCTAAAGCTGACACTCTTCTGCTTCTGATAATCAGAAACAGCAGCAACATACGGGCATCGTTGTTTGTTTTCTTCATCTACTTTTGTGCCTTCTTCATTGGTACAATCATATTGGTGGTGGTGCGGTTACTTTGATGGTGGCATAAATGTCAGTGAATTGAGTATAGTGAGCATGATTTTTTCGTCCCTGATTTGAACGGAGTGGTGATACAACAATTTTATGTCAAAAAGTGCTCCGCGAACCAAAGAGGGCGGAAAATTCTGCTATTTAGGTTTATATTTTGAATTAAACATTTTTGTTTGTGATATTTTGTGGTTGTGTTCTTCAGCTGTTGCTGAGGAATCTTATGATGTAATACATCATTTTCATAAAACATTATGACGAAGAGATAGAGGACTAAATACAAAAGTGAGTGCAAATCCGTTCATTCAACTGAATGCATTCAGTGATTGAATGCTGAACGCGTTCTCTCGTGACTCCCAGTTACAAGCGGATTGGTGTTCACTCCACTCTGTGTGGCTTTTGATTTTAGGTTTATCTCAATCATTTGCAATTCTTCGGGATTGCGCTCACGCTAGTAGCGTTCGGCTGTCACTGAATATTCGGTGATAGCAGATACTTTGCTATTTTCATCGGTAGTGCTCGGGCGGGTGAGGGAATGTTCCCATGCTTGGTCACGACACCGTCATTCATAGAATAAGCTATCAGTTGTTCTTGATTGGCTCGTAATATGGACTATGAGCTTATTCACAAATTTCTTATGATCTCATGATGTTACGGCTCACACAAAAGTTGTAGAACTTTCATACAATAAGCGTTACGAGGGATTGGGTGAGGGCCGAAAATGGTCATTTTTGGCGATATGAAATATGCGAATGAACCCTATAGTGATTTACATATTAACTTCAAATGGTGCCAACCGTAACGCTGGTGTCTCCTTTCGTAATGCGTTACGAGCTTCAGACCAACTATTGAACACTAGTCCTAACTACTTCGAACGAACAAAATACTGTCCTTGTTTGCATGGTCGCATAACCAGTTGTAAGGAAAATTATTTTAAATGTTTTTAGGAGTATTCTTACATCTGTTTACGATTTTTGTTAAATAATCTGTTCAAAAGATGACTGAGAAAACCTTCTTTAGTCCTTCTATGCTTTTAGAATTGAGAAACGCACAGATCATTTGGTCGGTGTTCAGACTGACCGGACTAGATGATATTTTGACATTGTAGAGATGAGTTACCGAATCCATTGATTCTGATTGCCATTTTGTTACAAACTTTTCATCAAATAGGCATGCTTCAATATACCAGCAAATATTGCGAATATATCGTTATTTCGAATGATATCCGGATATTGCCCTGAAAGGTGTAAACAACACTTGGTTCAGTCTGACGTGGGAGGGAGGCACCGATTCTACACACGAAATATGACATGATTTTTTTTTTCAAACTGCAAGAAAACTCCAGCTTGCCAACGACAATGAAATGATGCGTATTTAAGTGCTTTATATTCAATCAGAATAAAAGGTGCTATCGTGACATTACTTTTGAATAGGCATGAATAGCTTATCAATCGATTTTTTGTCACATTTGTTGAAATGCCAAAAAATGTTTTGATCAATTACGCACTTTTTCAAAGTTTGTCCATTGTTTGAGATCCGGGCTCACAGTGACAGTTCGTGACAGCAGAATCTCGGCTCACTATAGGCCTATTCACATGACGTCTCAAATCAGCTGATCGGGAAGCACTTTGACAGTTCTTCTATGAAAATGACAAGCCCGTGTTAGCACCGGACCTCCACCGATGTAAACAAATGCATAGACGGATCTGTCACATGAAAAGGCCTATGACGTACAGAAATTTCGTATCGGTTTCTCCCTCCCAGAGTCTGACTAAACAGTGGCCATTTCTCGAAAACTTGTTCAAATAGTCTCAAGTCAAAAAAGTGAATGAACTTACTTCATTGATTCTACGTGTGTCGCAGGCGAAATTCCACATGTTCTGCTCCTACCCAACTAGATTTTTCACTTTTAGAACGTTTAATTTCCGGATTTACAAAACGACGAAAGTAAGATTTTCAACTTTCGCAACCTAACCACTACTTTCGCCGCCCCGCTGTATAGAGAGACAAAGTGACTTAACCACGAATCAAAACAAAACACTACTTGAGCCGATTTTACACTGGTAGAAAAACGTCGAAAGTAACTGTATGGAACGGCTTATCATTTTGTTATAATTATTTTTGTTGAAAATAATAGAAACTACCTAGTTTTTCAACGTGATCTGATTGTATGCAAAATTTGAGCGATGTACACGGCGAAAAAATGTTAAAAAGGTGATTCATTTTAAAACAGTTTTAGAAGACAGGTTGTGATTCTTCTCAATTAGTTTTCTCAAAACCGTATGAAAGTTACTTACGTCGATTTGAAAAAGTAATCGAGATTTGATGCGACAAAATAGGGTAAATGATGGCTTCGGCACCCTGAGGGTATTTTCGGCAGCACTAACTTATCGTCCTTGTTAAAATGTATCTACGGAACAAGAGTTACCTTCAATTTACTCAATATATTCCTTGAACTATAATCTTCCATGTAAACCTCATCTTTGACAAAAATATTATAGAACATGAGTTTTATCATTTAATGAAATAAATGCTTACGAAATTTTCGTCATTCGTGAGCTGCCGAATAAAACAACACAAGAACAGCTAAAGAAAAACTCACCACTTTGAAAGGTCCAATTCTCCGCTCCAGTACCAATTTGTCACAAAAGCTACGCACCGATCACTCATGCACTATTAAACTTTTGATTTGTCTATAAAGCACTCGAAAATACTGAATTTTTATGCTTCAAATCACAAATTAAAATTAATGCACTTTGCTTTCCTCGGCAATCACTTTTTGTTACGGGAATAGTTTGCCAGAAAACCATATTCAATTGCGGTGTATTTTTTATTCACAATTTAAATTTATTGAAAAAATCGAACACAACTAATTAATTCATTGGAATTAGGCAACAAAGCATGTATTGGTAATAATTGAGCCTTTAAATACTTTCCTTATCTGAAGATCGTAGCGCATAAACTTCAATATACTGAGAAACATATAAAGTATACGTCTTTCAATAGGTAAACTATTTTGGCAACACTCCTGTTGTTCTACAGGCAATCAGAGGATGATGTTTTTGTGCCAAGTCATAAGTGCATTGATTTGCAAAGGGCCTAATCTGATTTTCTCATACACTGATAATAAAATGAACGTAAAAAAAAACGTAAAATTGCATGCATAATTTTCAATTTTGCGTTACCTTTTAGCGATTTTTTGCGCATAGATACTAGGGTGCGGCTTATTTTCCAAAAGTTCTCAAAACCAAAAATTCGTGTGCTCTTGTGAATTTAAATCATATTAGAAGAGAAACCGCAAAGATTGAGCCAAAAACATTAGGATTTATATATTTATTTATTCACCGTCTTTGACTACAGGTCACACAGACTGAAATCTTAATATTATGTACTTTACTTAAATTCTATCTCTTATCCTATTAACAATTTAGAGGTGGCGCATGCATCTTGAAGGTGAATTTTCAAGTTATAAAAATGGCAGTGAAGTCACTATAACTTCGGTTATTTCTCACCAATTTCAAAACTTTTAGCACCATTATTTTCAAAATTAAATTTATGAAAACTTTGTAGAACATCAAATTTGTCTTAAATCGAAACAAGTCTTTGTTGAAAGTAGCTTTCTCGAAATTTTTCTTCATTTTACTGGAAAATTCATATTTGTTTGACCATAACTTCATAAATACTCAACCTATTTCAAATATTTGAACAGTCGAAGCTTGATATAACGACATGGCAAGGGAGCGTCGTAATAGATAAATGTCGTTATAGAGAATAGTGATAACATTAAAATCTATTTCAAGGGACCGAAAAATGTCGTCATAGAGAGCTTTTGTCGCTATTAAAGTGGTCGTTATAACAAGCTTCGACTGTACATGTTTTTGAAGCAAAAAAAAATTGTTTTCATTCTGTTCATACAACATATGTTTCTAAAAAATGGTTTTGGCTTAGTTTTGTAACAAAAACTACCCAAAAATATAATATTTAAAAAAAAAATCGAATTTCTTTGGATTATTTATGTTTTCTTTCGCCAAAAAATACATTTTTCTTTTAAAACTTGTGTTTATAAAGCATTTTGTTTTAATTACAAGTTTCTAAACCATGCAAAGAGATTTGGAATCTGTAGAGTATTAATGAAGTTATGGTCAAACAAAGATATTATTTTAGTAAAATGAGGAAACATTTGGAGTATACTACTTTTTATTGAAACTAGTTTTGGTTTTACACAAATTTGATATTCTACAAAGTTTTCATAAATTAAGTTTTTAAGAAAATGGTGCTGAAAATTTCAAAATTGGTTAGAAATTACAGAAGTTATGGTGACTTCACTGAACGCCATTTTTTATAATTTGAAAATTTACCTTCAAGACGCCGGCTTCCCTCTAAATCTTAATATTTTTAGCTCAAACTTTGAGGTTTCTCTTCTAATATGATTCAAATTCATAACAGTACAAGAATTGTTGGTTTTGAGAGGTTTAGAAAAATAAGCCGCACCCTTATAAACAATAGTGTGAGTAGCAAATAGGGGCATGCAATTAACCCATTCAAACGCAACTCTGAAATTCAAGTAATCCGATAATCGTGTTCTGTGGATTTTTCTTACAGAGCACAATATTATGAATCAATTAACCATGACGTCACGCTGCAACTTCTAGGCTGGATTCGCACTTGCTGCAAGACCATGACATGGCAATTTTTACAGCCGAAATGCTGCCATAGTGAGATTGAATACAAAAATATTCGATAAAATAAATGATAACGAAATTATGCAGCGTCCATATATGACATAACGTAAAAATGTACAATTTTCGACCATTCCCCTTTCCGCAACCCAGCCAACAAATATGTTCACATAACTGAGACTGCAAGTGATGAAAGTGAACACTTATTCGGTAGAAACAAATTGTATAAAATGCACGAATTCCCTCTATTCGCACAAATCTGGAGGCCATATACGTACATCTTAGAGAATTTATCATGGTCAACACAACTTCAGACAATTTGATTTAGCGTTCACTGTAATTTCATGTATGATTGTGTATTGCAGTTTATATGACTTAATGTTTACAAACAAATATAATAAATAGAAAAAAAATATCGCGAGATGAGCCTCGAACCTCTGACCCGTAGATCACTAGTCAGATACGCTACCACTATGCCGCACAGTCTTAGTTGCTGGACTCGGACTTTTAGCAAATATAAATGAAACACTGTAGAGCATCATGTTCGAATGTAATCGAACTTAATTGTCATTTTGCAAATGAGCCAGTGCAACACGGAAGGCTTCAAGTTTTATCGAATTACGGTTTGCAGTTGAAACGAAGTGCAGCAATTTATTGAAGACATCGTACGGAAATACTTATGCAACGTGATGACATTGTGTTTCTGTTGAACAGTGATGTTCTTTTAACCGGTAAGTCAATTTGTTCATAAATTCCATTTTTTATGTTTATGTTGCGTTCGGCGATGTGCCCTGTATGATTTTATACCTACATCAGATGAACTCATATGTAATCTCACATTGATGATTATAATAGAGTCATACCAAGTGAAAAAGAAATCGTAATGGAATGACAGTTTGAAGTTACATATTTGGTCAGATTAAAGTGGAATTCTATAAGCTGCAAATTCAAGTCAGATGAAATTGATGACTTCATTAACGATTTCAATCAATTAAGTTTTGAATCATATACAATTCCAACGAAAATTGTACATTTATACAATTTGAAATGAACATCCTTATATGATCTCTGGTTTGCTGGGAACGGTCTTTGCATGAAAAAATAAATTTTGTGTTTGAACCGCAACGTTTGAGCTTACTCCCCCTATCCCTAGAGCGTTACGTAATTTGTGGACGGCGCCTTATTCTGCATAAATTAGTGGCGTTGTGTATTCAATTTGACTCTCTGCGATCCTGCATTGCATAACTGCAATTCTGTTCTCAGTGTAGTCTGTATTTTTCTGGCCCTTTCAACGAATAGAACATAACGAGTGACGTTTAATTTCAGGATTTGTCAACAAATACGAAATGTTACCAATACATCTAGAAAGATTCGCGAATTAGGCGAAACTGACAAAATGTACACAATATATGAAAATATAGCGTTGAAATTGTAGCTAAATTGTCTATTCACTGCACTTGAACTTTTCCCCTATCGATAACTTAACTATTCAAAAAACGCAAATTTGTAGAAGACGAAACTTCACCTCATGCCAAACCACACACTTTATTGGTTACGCCTGTGTTTTTGTTTATCAAAGTGATGGGCGCATCTGAAATCGAAATCAAAACACGGCGAGAGTGAACGGCGACACTGCAAACAAAAAATAAACAAGGCGTACATGGCGGGCTTAATTGAAACCAGAATGTAAACACGGCGCAAAAGTAATAGGCGACACTGAAAATAATATCGATTACAGGCTCATAACATTGGGCGATACTGGCATTCTCGAGTACGTTTTAGGCGAAACATTTAAAGATTTTTTGAGTACGAAATAGCTAGGGGTATTGTAGGAGATGTGTGTGGTATTGATGAGGATTTTAAAACTAGGTTTATGAAAACTGTTTTAAAGTGAAAATGTTAAAGTTTGAGTATATTTTCTCCAATTGGGATTTAAAATTGCACATGAGAATTTCATTGATTATTTTCTCATTGTTATTGATTTGTCAGATAGGCCCTAATCGCGAATTCCTCTAGACATGAACTAGTTTTTGCGCAGTTTTGGATTGCCGAAGTGAACATTTTTGTTGCCGACAATATTAATTGCATTGCCGATAAAAGAACAAGTGCCTCGTGACTTTGATGAGGAAAATAGAAGATTAAGAGAATAAAATAGTGTTTTGTGTATAATAATTAACAAATGAAGAGTGCTCAAGTGTAGTTGTTGCGTAAAATTGCCCTCTTAAAAGTTCAGCTGCTTAGGCTGCCGACAATACGTAAGCTCCCCTAGTTAACTTGTGAAAGATTGAAAGAAATGTTTGCCCTTAAAACAGTTTCAAAACCATTAATAAACCTGACATATTATTTGGGGATCCCGACTTTTACAGATGCCAATAATGATCTTTAAATACAAAATAATTTTGAAGATACTTTCTGAGACCATTTCGAAGTTCAAATCATAGTTGACAGGATGGAAATTTTAAATATATTTTTATTCTTCACGCTCAAAAAAGCATTCTGGAAAACGTGAACTGTCAAAAATACACCGTGAACTACCATCATGTTTACATGGACGTTCTCGGAACTAGGTAACGAGCTCATACATACATGATCTAGTTCACGGAGTATTTTTGCTTGTTGACGAGTTCACGACTGCTGTTCACGGATACGAGAACGGTTTTTTTCTGTGTTGGTATGAATATAAAATGATAAAAATTAAAAACGGGCGACACATGAACAATATTTAGCAGAGCTCGATTTACAATAGCGACTGAGATGATGTTTCCATGAATGTAATGATTTATATGTCACACATGTCTTGGGGTGAATCTTACTGAACTACAACTCACGAATTGGGCTACTGTACTCTACTGTTACAATGTTTTTTTTTTTTCAAATCCCGATAGCTACGCAGTCATTAGTTCGCGTTCATGTGTAACACCACCAACCAGGACGAGAATGATATAAGTACAGCCGATTTGTCTTCAGTTGAGAACAATACACAGATGAATTCCATTGTACAGATGTACCGGGTTTGTGGAGATTTTTTTAATTTTTTAAAAAAAGTTTATAATTTAATTTTAGTAGGTATCTACAACCGCACAACTGTATAGATTTGGTTGGGAAACCAACCGGGGTTAAGAGAGGGTCATCTGAATCCGATATCTTCCACCATAAACCATTTTTGTGCAGTCAACTCTCCCGGGAAAGATTTGTAATGATATCAACAGTGAATTTCCGGAAATGAATATTCCTAACATATTGAAACAATGGTTATTTTTACGAATTACGTTAGAATAGTATTGGGAGAGTTGACTGTGAAACATTACCCACAAGAGAACTACACAAACAAAAACGTATTGGAACTAAAGTATAAAACAATAGGAAGACGAAGCGTTACCCGGGGGGCTGATTCCCCTACATTTTGGGGAAGGCGGGACTGCGTACCTGTAGGATTTTTTTACACAACTTTTCGGGCCAATTGTTCGGGACTGGATCTTCCGGTATGAACACAAAGTCCGCTTCGCATGCTAACGCGGCCATAATGGCCAAGTAACTACAAAAAGGTAACAATAAAATGGTGAGCATGATTCGATGGTATGGGCGAAATGTGAACAGAACATAATATAAATGCATAAATTGGTAACAGGATCATTTGAACCGATAACATGGAAAGGGAAATCAAACAGTTGTTCTTTTGGAATCGTTGCGCGATACTGGAGCGGGATTAGTTTACAGTTGTTCACGTTACTGTCAATTGATAATCACATAAACACATTTGTTTTCACTGCAGGGATCGATATCACCGGGTTGTTGCTAGCACCAAAAGCATATCCAATTATAACTACGGTTGCGACATTTAGGATTTTCCGATTATAACCTGATAAGAGTGCAATGCTAGGATATTGACATTGGTGTGATGTTGTGTGACTGACGTGTGATATGGTTTCCTTAAAACTAATCATTAAGATAATTCAGTACGATAGTAGCTGTATCAGTAATCAATCTGAAAACATTAAACATTCTTAACGAAGCTATTTAGTTAGAGATGCGAGCGTGCAAAACTGTAATTTTGTGAGTGGAGCTGGAGCTTTTCTCGGCGATTTTTTTTTTGTGGCTTTTGATTTCAATGTACACTTATTGGGCGACTTCACCGCAACTGATAATGTCACAAATCCCTTCACAATAGTTATTCGACAAAGGTCAATTCTTGATATACGCTCTGCATTCACACATGTAGAGCAGGTAGAGTAGAACTTAAAAATAGGTTTTGTTTATTTATGTCTGAATGCTGATCATTTCACTAAATCTTAATATCACCCCATGTGCCCTCATGACATTGCGATGGTATACTAGGAAAACTCGGATCAGCAAGACGAATGAGGTAGTATTCCGTACATGTTCACATGTGCGTATGCCTCCGGTGTTTTTCCGATGAAGTGTTGACCTTCAATATTTTGGCTTGAGAATAACTTTCAAATGGTCTACGAATCACCCAAGTAACATTAGTAGTCGCACAACAGTTTATTCAGCTGAAATATGCTTCAGAGTTATTTGCTCAACTCTTGTTCCACTAAAATGTTTGTTGAGCAGGGCGTGCATCAAGCTGGTGTGCCATGAAAGGCATATTTTTTTTATATGCGTGGGTCATTGAATTGAAAAGAAAATTTATTTACATGTACGGTTTTGATTCATATTCCGAACACATAAGGCTAACAGTGACTTAAAATGCATCGGATAGGCATAAATTAGCAGATATTTGTGTAAATTTTAATTTCTTCGCAAAGTATAACTGTTAGCTGTTGGGTGTACCGATAAAAATGTTTATTTAAACTTCATTCTACCGTCTTGACTCATATTCCGAACACTTAAGACCAACAGTGACTTCAACTGCATCGGATAGGCATAAATTAGCAGATATTCGTGTAAATTTAAATTTCTCCGCAAAGTCTAACTGTTAGCTGTTGGGTGTGCCGTTAAAATTGTTTGTTTAAACTTGTTTGCCTTTTCATGTAATTTGGTGACATATTTCAGCGAAACAGGTTAGTAGTGTTTGATCCTTTGGTCGCGTTGCTTGCTCTTGCGGGGGCGAGTGATGCGGGCAGGATCAATCGTGTTGCGCGTCGCTCGCGCGACACGATAGTATATAAGAGCCGCGGATCGCGTGATCGATGTTAGTAGTGTTTGATCCTTTGGTCGCGTTGCTTGCTCTTGCGGGGGCGAGTGATGCGGGCAGGATCAATCGTGTTGCGCGTCGCTCGCGCGACACGATAGTATATAAGAGCCGCGGATCGCGTGATCGATGTTAGTAGTGTTTGATCCTTTGGTCGCGTTGCTTGCTCTTGCGGGGGCGAGTGATGCGGACAGGATCAATCGTGTTGCGCGTCGCTCGCGCGACACGATAGTATATAAGAGCCGCGGATCGCGTGATCGATGTTAGTAGTGTTTGATCCTTTGGTCGCGTTGCTTGCTCTTGCGGGGGCGAGTGATGCGGGCAGGATCAATCGTGTTGCGCGTCGCTCGCGCGACACGATAGTATATAAGAGCCGCGGATCGCGTGATCGATGTTAGTAGTGTTTGATCCTTTGGTCGCGTTGCTTGCTCTTGCGGGGGCGAGTGATGCGGACAGGATCAATCGTGTTGCGCGTCGCTCGCGCGGCACGATAGTATATAAGAGTCGCGGATCGCGTGATTGGTGTTAGTAGTGTTTGATCCTTTGGTCGCGTTGCTTGCTCTTGCGGGGGCGAGTGATGCGGACAGGATCAATCGTGTTGCGCGTCGCTCGCGCGACACGATAGTATATAAGAGCCGCGGATCGCGTGATCGATGTTAGTAGTGTTTGATCCTTTGGTCGCATTGCTTGCTCTTGCGGGGGCGAGTGATGCGGGCAGGATCAATCGTGTTGCGCGTCGCTCGCGCGGCACGATAGTATATAAGAGCCGCGGATCGCGTGATCGATGTTAGTAGTGTTTGATCCTTTGGTCGCGTTGCTTGCTCTTGCGGGGGCGAGTGATGCGGGCAGGATCAATCGTGTTGCGCGTCGCTCGCGCGACACGATAGTATATAAGAGCCGCGGATCGCGTGATCGATGTTAGTAGTGTTTGATCCTTTGGTCGCGTTGCTTGCTCTTGCGGGGGCGAGTGATGCGGGCAGGATCAATCGTGTTGCGCGTCGCTCGCGCGGCACGATAGTATATAAGAGTCGCGGATCGCGTGATCGGTGTTAGTAGTGTTTGATCCTTTGGTCGCGTTGCTTGCTCCTACGGTGTTTGATCTTATGATCGTATCGCTTGCTCATGCGAGGGCGAACGATGAACACTTGTTCGGCATACAATTCATTTATCGAATAATATCGCGAATCCGGTCAGGCGTGAATATATCAAGGATCGCATCATCAACTAAAGATGACTCCCAGATCCTTACCTTATCCCACTAACCCAATATCCTTTCCATGACAACTATGGAGATGCAGAAGATTCTTCGGTCTCTAAAACCAATGGTTGTCTAACTAACATTCCTTCCCTTCCCCGATGACCGTAAGGACGTGGCCGGCGCCGTTATTGACTTCTAAAGTTTGAGCTCTCGATTTGTGCACATTGAAGAATGGTGAGCTAATCCCAAGCCCCATTCACTAAATCCCTGTGCAACTTCGATTGCTCTGGTCAATCATGGAGTAGCAACTACGAATTGTACGGTCATTTATGCTCATGCTCATATATATTTCAGCGAAACATTTCAATCAAGTCTCCATACAAAAACCGAGTGTTCGGAATACGAGTCTGTTCGGAATTTGAGACAAAACGGTACCTACAATGGTTTATTTGAAGGATAGAAAACCGGTATGTTTTTCAACAAGATATAGGTAAATTAAATTTCACCCACACAGCAAAAAATTCTCAAATTTACATGGCACATATTTTTTTTATGATAATCATGTAAAAGGAGTTGTAACTGAACGTTCAACGTTAAATAATGTAAACTGTTCATTGCATTCGAAAATGCTTGCAATCTTGAGTGAAACTGAAACATTTCATTATCTTACACCCAACATTCGCCATTATTGCATGCTATCTTGCATCTTGAAAGTGAAATCGTAAGCAAGAATGCTCGGTTTATATGATACTATGCTGAATATTTTGTTAAAAATAACGCACATGGATAAATCGACGGCTTGTCATGTCATGTGCATTATTTATGATTGAATTTCCAGCATGAAAATTATATAATCCACGCCATTTTGCATGCAACATTCTTCGAGAGAAGACGTTTCGCGTTCAATATTAAGGATTTTGGTAACAATATTGGATATAATAGATATGTTCATAGGTTTCATTATTTAATAATACATGAGAAATGGCTTTGCATGATTGAGGCAAAAATTACGTTACATGTAAATCTAAGATTTTTTTTGGTGTGTATAAATGAACATGTGTTAAAAAAATCATAGTTTTTTAACATTAAAAACATCAGTACCGTCGTGTGGAGTGTCACTGGGCCATATAGGCGACTATGGGCCAAGATTTTTACAGCAAACTAAGACCAGAATAATGAAAACAATATGGCAAGCTTCAAGAATACGTTATAAATGGCCACTGGATCGTCATGGATTAGTTTTTTGACTCCCGTACTAGGCCATGAGGTGCATCGAAAAGAGCGGTCAAAGTTACCCCCAAGGCCCAAGGTCACCCCACATGACGGTATGCAAAACTTCCATGCAAAATACCGTGGTTAATCAAAATCCGTACAGTACCAATATCCAGACACTGTAATCATACTTATTGATTATAGAATACATTTAAAAAGAATAAGTTTGTTTTTTATTCAATAATTAATTTTAACATTGATTATCATTTCACTATGAATAATAATCTAGTTACTATTGCCAAACAATATCAAAAATAATAGCAAATTTAATATATCAGTTAGCCGTCGTCATTTCATCGCTACTTGTGCAGCGAACGTCGTCAAAACACGAACAAATTTTAGTTAACGGTAATGTGATTAAAGTATTCTCAAGTCTTTGCCACACAGTTATGAATGGGTATGATAGTAAATCAATTTTGCAACTCAACAGTCATGGTAAATATATTATTGATGGTGCTTAATGGGACTGTCTGGAATTAGAGGCAAGTGATTATGAATCCGGACATCGTAGCAAAGCCCTATGTTTTACAAGTTTGTGTTTATACGTGGCAAGTAGGGTAAACAGGTTTAATACGCCCCCCTGTAAGGAATAACCGCTCTATCGCAGTAGCAAATGCATTACTTCTATCGTGGTGTTATGTTGTAAGTTGGTCATGATTCGTTTTTTTTTCGAGTCGATTCATATTACTGTGTAATGAAGTAATATCGATAAGTGAGGTAACACTGAATACTATAAACCAGGCCTGCTCAACCTTTATGAATCGCGGACCAAATCTCAGAAACGGTATTTGGTGGCGGGTCAAAAGTGTTAAATGGAATAAAAAACAGTCAACGGAAAAAGCATCTCTTTGAACAAATGAAAAAGGGAACTTTCTGCTCAACGTCACACCGATGGTTTTGTGAGATTTTGGCACAAGATTGCGTCTATAGTCCAGCATTTTTGTAAGAATCTTGCCTTAACTTTACGAGTATAGAGTTCAAGATTTTATAAGAAACCTACTGAAATGTTTGAAGAATTTCTCATTATGCACCTGAAAGTCCTTCTAGGATTCTATACAAATGATGTCATGTGAAATTGAATGGAAATCATGCGCCAAATTCTTCGACAATTTTGCATATGTTTTTATCTGAATCTTGCCTAAGATTTATATTGTGATCCTATTCTGGAATCTACGCAATTGCTATCCAGGATTATATAAATATATTTTTCTCAGAACTCTTTCAAAGTCCTATCTAGGATTATATGAATGCCCAATTATGTCCCAGATCCTGCCAAAGATTATGCTTAAAATTTTGTAAGGATGCTGCCCAAGGCATCCATGAAGTTCATGTGAATGACTCTGTGTCCACGATTTTGTGATCAAATTGGTAGGGGAATTCGGGGTAAAACCGACACCCTAAGCGTATTGATAAAATTTGTGTACTTTCGTTTGTTAAACGAACCTAAAATTGTTGTAGAATCACAAATTGGTTATAAATCTATCAATCCTTGCGATCGCTGGATGATATATTAAGGTTATATAGTGATTTAAATCAAATTGAAATTTAATTATTTTTAGGTGAGCCAATTGAGAGTGCGGGTAAGACCGACACCCTGTTGGGGTAAAACCGACACATCCACTTTGAGTAGAATTTATACGTTGTGAACATCACCATCACATTGCATATTTAAAAGAATGCTTTAAACATGACTTTCGATATTTATGAACCCTTCTTTTAAAGGATTATTAACATATTACGTAAATTATTGAGGAGAGGCCAAAGTTCCACTAAATATATGTGAAAAATGCAAATGTCCCATGCTAAGATTATAAAGTTGGGGTGAATACACATGGATATTTTTAATTTGTGTTCATGGAATGCTTATGAAGATGAAGATGTAGCGAATGATTATGAAAATAAACACTGTTTTATTTGAACAAAACAGAAAAGTGTTATTATTTTCAGATTATAAAAACTGTCGAACTCCATGGGTTGTAAATAAACAATAAGATTAATTTATGTGAAAATATTTCAAATTCTATGTGAAAATAATTCAAATTCTTTTAAATGAGAAAAATTTCTTCAAGCTTTATCAAATAAGTTCAAACGTGATAACATAGAAATATTTTTTTTAAATACTTAATGATAGCTTGTGGCAAGTTATATAGTGTCATATTTCACATGTTAACAAGTTTGCCATCCGTGAACTTCACTGGGATTCGAAAATTAAGACTCAAATAAACTGCAGAGATAGTCTTTGGAATAGAAAGATACTCTGAAGTTAGATTATGAAGCAAAGAAAGGTGTCGATTTTACCCCAAATGAAAGTGTCGATCTTACCCCGAGTAAACATTTATTTTTCAATAGCGTTTTCAGCTGTTGAAAAACCAAAAATTAATTTCTCCTTCATGTTGTATCAACGTAATAATAGTAAATGATGATGTAGACGTAGAACAAATAATGATATTTTAAAAAATTCACATGCGGAATTGTTAAAGAAAAATAACGAAATATTGCAACTGCTGTTGCTTCTATGTTATCCAATATGATTTATTGTTTATTTTGGTAGTTTATTGGTAGCGTTAGTTGTAATGTCATTTGAAACACAACATTTCACAAGTTAAAATATAGCGTAGTGGAAACTACAAGAAAATCTGCTCAAAACATGAAAAATCAAAGGGTGTCGAGCTTACCCACAGTGTCGGTTTTACCCTGATTTCCCCTAATTGTTTGTTCCCGTTTTTATTAGTCACTTAGCTCCATTTTGTTTGGAATACAATAGCAATTTCTTGATGGTTATTTCAACTCCTAGGTCAAATTGGTCATCAAAATTCTTATTTGAATCTAGGCTGGATTGTTTCAAAATCTTGTTCATGAGCCGTTCACAATTTTGAAAAAAAATTGAACCAAAACCTGATCAGATAGATTAAACTGAAAAAACAAGGTAATGTAAATAACTTTTATTAAATATAAAGTTGAGCTCACTAACAAATATATACTGGATTTTAGCTTCACGAATCTCAAAAGTTTTTTTTAAACTAGATTATTATGAAGAACTGTACTGAAAATTATTAAAAAGCGTACGAAATAGCACTTAGAATCCAGCCTTTAAGTATACAATTATTTTAAAAATTTGAAATGTGTATTTAAGTTGATTTTTAAATTAAATAATTCAACTTATTTAGCTTAGCTTAGCTTAGACTGACTACACATATCAATGGTTGCTATTCCGTGATTGACCGTAGTCAGTGAAAATGCACAAATAATCAATTAGAAGTTCGGCTGGGATTGGCCATAATCTTCTTCAGTGTGCATAATTCAGTGCCTCTATTTATACAGGGTCAATAACGGCGCCGGCCACGTCCTTGCAGTCAGGTGGGATTGGGGGAAGGAATGTTAGCGTGTAACCTTTGCTATTTGGAGACCGTGTTTGCCTCTGCATCTCCACAAAGGTTACTGGGAGGGATTTTTGTTAGTGGGGAGGATCGTTGGGTCACAGGATTCACTTTGATAAGCGATTAGACTATGATAAATAATTATTTGTGAGATATAAACATGCTTATATGTAAATATAATATTTTCATTTGATATGAGCAATATCTATGTAGAGAAAAATTATGCCGACACTTGAGGTGACGAACCTTTCAAAGTTTTTTTTAATTACAAAAAAAAAGGTAAAAAGAAAAAGGAGTTTTGAAAAAATAAAATTTAGACAAAAATAATCTATGAATCAGAGTTTTTGTCGACACTCACAGTGACGAACCTTTCAAACTTTGTTAAAAAATCATATTTACGTCCCACCGTTGCTTAGCTTAGCTTAGCTTAGCTTAGACTGACTACACATATCAATGGTTGCTATTCCGTGATTGACCGAAGTCAGTGAAAATGCACAAAGAATCAACTAGAAGTTCGGCTGGGAATGGTAATCTTCTTCAGTGTGCATAATTCAGTGCCTCTATTTATACAGGGTCAATAACGGCGCCGGCTACGTCCTTGTAGTCAGGTGGGATTGGAGGAAGGAATGTTAGTGTGTTTCCTTTGCTATTTGGAGACCGTGTTTGCCTCTGCATCTCCACAAAGGTTACTGGGAGGGATGTTTGTTAATGGAGA
Organism: Aedes aegypti; assembly: GCF_002204515.2. Lineage (NCBI taxonomy): Eukaryota > Metazoa > Arthropoda > Insecta > Diptera > Culicidae > Aedes > Aedes aegypti. The sequence continues at coordinate 25,692,857 of NC_035108.1, read as the reverse complement.
GGGTCGTTGGGTCACAGGATTCACTTTGATAAGCGATTAGACCATGATAAATAATTATTTGTGAGGTATAAACATGCTTCTATGTAAATATAATATTTTCATTTGATATGAACAATATCTGTGTAGAGAAAAAATATGCCGACATTTAAGGTGACGAACCTTTCAAAGTTTGTTGAATAAAGTGAACCTTTTGGAAGTCTACACTTGAAGTGTCGAACCATTCGAAGTTTTTTTTAATTACAAAAATAAAGGTAAAAAGAAGAAGGCGTTTTTAATAAAAACAAATTTTGGTAGAAATAATTTGTGAATCAGAGTTTATGTCGACAATCACAGTGAGGAACCATTCATATTTTTTTGAAAAATCATATTTACGTCTCACCGTTTTAACGATTAAAGGTGCAGTCATACATATTTTTTAGATTAGAAACAATAGCATGAAACGAGCTCACCAATTGATCCGTCATCCTTGAGCAGCAACAATCCTCTTTCAGCTTCACTCGTTTGCTCAGCTATATAAAAGCACTCAGAGAAAATAGGCGCGCAACCCGTGAGGGGAAACAACTGACGACTGCTGGGGCTTTCTTGACGCACTCCCCAGGAGCAAGCGTCAATGTCGGAAGATCAAAAAGAACTCTAAATAATTCAACTTATTCTGTGTTAAATTCAAGTTGGTAAAACAATCAATTCGCCATCCGTACGTTGGACAATCTTGATCAAAAATTTAAGCTTTACGTGAATTTTGTAAACAATATAAACCAAAAAGTAGATATTTTTACTTAAATTAGGATCGCCCAAGATGGTTTAGTCGTACATATTTTCATTTTATTTTTATTCAGCAAAAAAACCATTATAACTGCCAAAAGTGTACAACTTCTTTAAATAATATGAATTATGAAAGTTACAAATATATCAGCGAAATTGAAAATTAAATCAAAATCAATTTTTTTAACAGGTTTCTGATTTTTAAAATGTAAAATATTTACTCTGTGCAGTAACCATCTTTGTAGATTTGTATTTGTTTCAAAAATATTAGATTAAAATATGTTTGAATGATTAAAAATCATACCAGTGTTTTTAAACATAAGTTTAAAAATAATTGTGATAAAATTACATTATTTTTAAATTCTTTATATGGTTTAAACTTGTGTATCAAATCAATTGTATGAAGACAGAACACAATTTGTCTCAATATCTATAATTTGCGATGGTTCATGGACAAGAAAAATACGTGTTATTATGGTTTCAAGAAAATAGGAATGAGTTCGAAAATAGTAACTACAAATATTTCGAGTAAAACATTTCAGTTGATTTTTTTTTCTATTTTGAATTTCCAAAATAATAAAATCAATATATTGGAACACATGAAGTAAAACAGAGAAGAGGGTTGGTTTTGAACGATAACTGGTCATAGAAAGAATCATGCGATCACGTGATCAAGATAAATTAAAATTTAATATTTCTTTCCACTAGAATTTAAAATTCTTTCCCAACTTTTGTCTAATTTTGATCATTAAACCTAAACCAGTGAGCCTTCCACCCACTAATATTGATTTGGAATATCATTCAAAATACACGGTTCTGGTTTTCCGTAAGAAGCACGTAATAGCTGTAAACCCGCTGAAACACAATAATTTCACACATGAAATATGAAAATTTATAATTTTTCTAACCAAACTTTATTCATGTTTTTTGGAAACCATTTAGCATTTACTAGTACTATGAACCAAAATTCATTTCAAAAATTTTCGGCTGTGGAAGGGGTTTAACCATAAACCACTTCTCCCCCCGATGAGTACGCCATTGTGTAAACTAGTTTTGATACAATTCATGGCAATCTTCAATAAATAATTAACCATGAAATACATGCCCGGATTTTGATCCAAAAGTTTCTGGATATAAAAACTATATTTGCTTAAGGTGTCCGGATTTAAAGGCAAGATATACTATGTTTATTTAGAGAAATTCGTGCCTAAAATTTTATCGTTATTTTGAACATGATAAGCCGGTTTTATGAAATAAGATGTTGAATAATAGAACTTTTATTGAATATGTATGAAACATATTCAAAATAGAGTTTGAACTTCTGAGCCTCCTTAAGTGTCCGGGTATTGATGCATCACGGTATACAGTTAATGATTTCCTCCGTATAATTTGCACCCTGAGAGATCATCAAAAAAGGGTATATCGATATTTTGCGACACTACAAAAACTCATTTTATATAGTTTACGAAAATCGAACTTTTTTCGCAAATCTCAACGAGACAACCTTCAAACGTCATTTCTCAGAGTTCATCGCATACAAAAGATTGATTGTAATCACCGACTTTCCTGACAAAGTGAAATAACTAAGACTTTAACGGGTCGTTTTCTTTGGTTTGTAGAGCATGTGACACATCTTACACAATAATCAGTGGGTTATCACAACTGTCTTGTTTAGCTACCGAAATTGCTTAGGAACGACAACTATTGAAATCTGTATTATGAGACATTTCAGTTTTCCTACTAAAACTAGACATTCGACGACTCAGCTTTCCTGGATTTTTAAGCAAGTGATACATTCCACTTAATAATCATTGAATTACCAGCAATTGTGGGATATTTTAATTTATGTATCAAAACAAATCGAAGCTCAATCTGCCTGTTTCCTAAGTACCGTAAAATGGGGTGAAGTTGATCACTTTTGAGCGATTCTATTCTATAATTCCTTGTAGGATGCATGTATTATCATCCAAATATTTTTAAAACCAGTACTGGTTGGATGTATATCGAATTATAAAAACGAAATTTTTAAGAATTGTTATCATAATAACAAAAACAATTTTTAGAAATCAAAAAGTGGAATTTTTGATTCCGGGGTGAAGTTGATCAATTTTTGTGACATGTTTCCTAAAATAATGAGACATGCTAATTACTAAATTTGGGATCACTGATCCCGAATCAAGTCTCAAAAATCCTACAACTTGTTGATAAATCGGTCAATTTTAGGATTGAATGTTGTGAAATCCAGAATACACCAAATAAAACGCCTAAAGTTATGCAATTTTCTTTGAAATTGGCAACTCGCTCACAAAAAGAACATTTTTATCTCTGAAAATGATTTTTTATACTCAATGCAATTATAAAACTGGGTTCACCGAACATATATGGAATGTAGAAAACAGTTTATTTAAATGTTGTCTTTATATATCCTAGTCGAATGTTTAGGGTAGAACCCTTTAACAGTTCATCGAACATGTCCTTAAAAATCTGTTTTTTTCCATGGTATAACTATATTGAACGACGAACCGAATTTAGAAACATCAAGAGCAGCTATCAGTTAATACAATATGACATAACTTGTGATAATTGAAAACGGTTAATAGCTCTCTTGGCAGTTCATGCATGTGGGTACGGGAATGATCAACTTCTCCCCAGTGATCAACTACACCCCGAATTTCGGTACCGTAATCCGGGGGCAAATTGATCACTTTTTCGCAACTTTTTGTCATGTTTTTCTTTGGAATTCAAATATTGTCAAATTTATTTCGGTAGAACCAGTACTTCATTGATCTCTATCAGATTATGTAATCGTTTTTTGATGAAATAAATTTTAACATTTCATAAAATTAGTTTTAATATCAATAATTGAAAATGACACATTGGGGCGAAATTGATCACTATATAATTAAGCATATTTTAGATTCCCTATCTACTAAATTTGAGTCTCCTGAATCTGAAAATGATGTCAATTTACAACTTGTGTATCTCATCATTTTATTGCAAAATTAAACTTTGTAAATCTGCAAAATACACCTAAATGTATGCAATTTCCCTTGAAATAAGCACGTTCTTGAACAATAAACGCTTTTATAAGCAAAAAACTGTTCTTGTAATGCTGTACGGTTTCAAAAATGAGTTCAGCAGTTCATACTAAAGCTTACACAACATTTTTAGCACTCAAAGTTCGTATGCAGGCTTAGCACTAGCGGATTGTTTAGTACCGACATTTTCAACAGTATTGCTGACACCTTAAAAAAATGTGAATATTTCTATACAAAACTGACCTTAATAAAAATGAAATAGTTTAAAATTATTATTAGACATCTATAAACCAGAAAATATGGAATGTTTGTTATGCCAACGAAGTATTAAGCATCCTTGAAAGTAAATGCTATTTGGTACCGACCTGATCAAATTCACCCCAGTGATCAATTTGCCCCCGGATTACGGTATGTGACACAACTGATGTAATGTGGGACATATTGATCGGGGTTCTGCTAAACCGCACCAAGTGCCAAAATCTTTATTCCGAGATATTTTACTTTAAAGTCTTTTCCTGTACTAGTTTATCGCGGATGGTAATTTTAATTTTTTATCGCTCACATGCGATTAACAGTGTTCAATAAGTACACCGTGATTAAATATACTAGTAAATCATCAAAAATTAACGATGTGATTGGATTTCATTAAACAATATGAAGCACTCAGTTCACTCTGGCTGAACAAAAATTGAAAAATATGGTTCTTGGTTCGGTATGGTTGGATGTGTTTCACAGTTTTCAACAACACAAGTAAAATTGGAGACAATTGATGTTTATCATCACCGTGCATGTTGGAATCCATGTCAAAAGTGTTTATGGGAAGGATTCGTATGTATTAAATCAAGGTTCTCACGTGTTCATACATAGATCCTAATGATCGAAGAAAACCATGAATTCGCTCTGCCAAAGCGCACCAAGTTGCTCCTTTGCTGATCAAGTTCACAGTTCAATGCGTGAAGTGTTCACCAGGAATCACCATCTTTTCAGATGTACATTGACCTCATGATGTTTTTCTGCAAAAAATAATCACAGAATCTAAAAGTTGTTTGATTTGCATCACCATAGAATAGAACATCAGAAAAAAAAGTTTCATCGTGATTCGAACTCTTGCCTTCTGAGTGGTAATCTAGTGTGCTACCACTAGGTCATCTTCACTTCTTGATGGACTGGTGATAAACTTGAATCAAGTAATGTGCAGTTTGTCTGACGCTGTTTGATGGCTATAATGCCATTTTCTGAACAACTAAAGCGCACCAAGTCCACCTGAGTTCTTCACACAGCATCAGATTAAATTAATTCGTTTTTCCATTACGGCTTCTGTGTGGTTTGATAAACATATTATATAACAAGCTAGTGCAAGTATGTGTTGCATGTAAATGCCTTTATTTCATGTCTAAATGTGATTTTCATATAAACAGTACTTAGTGCGGTGTGGCTGGATAAAATTTGAAAGAAAATAGATCAACGCCACCGGAGCTATATTTAATTGCATTTAATCAGTTGCTGCCCAATTTCACTGGCCTCTGTTCCTATGAGTTGCTTGGAATGGATAAATTGTAAGAATATAGAAAGAAGTTGAAAAAATATAGCTTTATACCTGAAAAATAAATTCTCTCTGATGACGTGCGTTGGTTTATGGTTTACTCTGGCTGAACAAAATTACAGTTTGACATGTCCATCCAAAGAAAATTTTTGATCTAAGATTACAAGGTACTATTTAAATTACTTGATATTTTTATGGTAGAAAGGTAATGATTATTTGAGTCCTCTGGTGTAAAAAAGTCGATTACGGAAAAAATGGAACTTGGTGCGGTTTAGCAGAACCCCGACCATATAGTGTTTTGTATCAAAACTAGGCATTCGACGACCCAATTTGCCGAGTTTTACAGTGTACGAACAATTTCAAATAATATTGAGTGTCTTTTAAGTTCTTCATAGACTTATCCAAGCGTTCTTTTAAAAACAAAGTTTTCAACATCAATTAATTCGGTGTCCGGCCATTTGGCCGAACGCCGTTTGACCGAATGCCGTTTGGCCGAACGCCATTTGGCCGAATGTCATTTGGCCGAACGGGTCATTTGGCCGAATGCCGTTCGGCCGAATAACGAACAAAAATATCTCTTTTTTTTCAACACTGATGTGTACACGCAAAAAAATTGTGCGGTAAAAACTACCATTTTAGGGGGTTAACTTAAGCGCTCGCACCGGCAATTTTCAGCAGACCAGATATGCGCTTGATTTTACCATGTCTGTAGTCGGAATCAGATTGTTGTAAATTATTTCTGTCAAATGTACCAGTAATGCGGTGAGGTGTACCGTAAACATAGTAAATTGGTCTGAATTTCCATGGTAGTTTCAAGAATGGGCGTAGTCAGCTAAAATAGTTATTTTTACCATAGAATTTTGTTCCGTGTAGCATTATCATAAGTGTGGCCCAATAATTGAGCAACTAATTAATTTGTTGATCTTAACGATGAGGCGGGATAGCATAATCAATACGATCCGTTCATTCCGGATGAAGTTGTGAGCTCGCGTCAAGACTCTAAGCTTTTCTTTCGATTTGTACTGGTTTCATTATTATTGGAAATAATTTAGCTTATATTTTCAAAGGGAATTTTACCTTCTTTAAATCATCGGCAGTTCTTTGTAGTTATACTGATATAACAATTATTTGCGTTACACTTGCTTAAAATTTATAAAAGATTTTTCCTTCTTTTGATCATATGCTGCTCTTTCATATTTGAATATTTTTCATAGTTATTGGAATTCAGTCTGAGTAAAGAGTTTTATTGAAAACATATAATTTTTAACACAAGGGATGATGTGATGTCATTCTCGACCAAGATTAATATTACAAAGTGTTAACTGAACTCTGCACCGTTGATTGCGTATATCAGTAAACCGGACGAGTTGGAAAATACTAACATCAAATAAGCTCAATGTTTCACAGTTGTGGAGAAGAAACCAAACTTGTGGTTGCTAAAAATTAATTAATTTACTAAGTACGATCAGAATGATTGAAGCAAACTGATGCTACAGAAGGACGAATAAGTCGTATATCGTTTTAGTAACCGTCAAAAGCTGACTGACTACAAATGCAATGCGAAAACCTATGCTGGCAGCTATTTCCGCTAGCAAAAAAGTGAAAAATTGCTTATATCTAGGATGTTTCTTTAAACAGTTCTTTGAAATTCAGCTTTGAAATTAATTACAAAATGAATGGTAATTGTAGTTCACTATTTTTTTCAAATTCGGCCAAACGGCATTCGGCCAAATGGCATTCGGCCAAATGATCCTTTCGGCCAAATGGCGTTCGGCCAAACGGCATTCGGCCAAACGGCGTTTGGCCAAATGACCCGGAACCAAATCCTAATCGAAAAGCTTTTAGTATGGGTGTAATTGTCACATTTGCAAAATATTGATTCATTTTCTTTACACTATAATTAATATTAACTAAACGCTATACTTTTCGATTAAATTAGCATATACGATTGTAATTGTAGACGTAATCCAGTCGTCATTTCGGTGCACTAGTGTTGTGCTTTCCATCAGTCGCCCGTTCTCGGCAGTGATAAGCCGTACAGGTATATCACGTGAAGCAAGTTGCATTTGTTGTGCCCTTGTGCAATATAATAACTAAAATAAACAAACTACAGCCACGAGACGTTATACCGAGAAAAGCTCCACCAGCAGCGATCTAACACAAAACAAACAATTTATATGTTCTTTTCACTCTCGATGACGAGGACAACCAAGACGACGACAAAGCCACTATAGGTAAAGTCTTCTAATCGCTAACATCAAAGATTACGAATTTAAAATCAAGCTTCTGACGGTAAACGGAAATCTAACACTCTATTATAGGTGACTCTATGTAAAGTGATGACGAGTGAAAGCCTCTAGGTCTAAGGTCTAGGAAAGGTGGTGGCAATGGATGATTGTAGCGAAAAGACGCGAGAAGGGAGTGTGAAAAGATAAGCGGCATTGCACGCGTTTGCAAACAAAACGGCATAGAATGTAATGTCGTCGTTTGATAACCCACGACGACTTTTATATACGTGAATAGGTGGACTGAAATGGATGTGAGTCAAATTTGGAAAATCAAACGGAACGGAATGCAAAATTCTGATAAAGTTGATGGTTAATGGTTTCAATTTGGCTTCGGAACTGATCTCAAGCGAGCGGCGCAAATCGGACATAATGGTAGTATGATGTTTTTTTTTTGTTTGAATTAGGAGCTTGCTAGAGGAAGATTCTTGCCTGGTTCAATTGGCGGCACATTCTTTCGGGCCAATCGGGTTTTGGTGGATCTTCGGGAATGAAAATGTAATCAGCCTCAATGCACAGGCCGGCGACTACTGCGAGATAACTGCGAGAAAAGTGGGAATGGAATGGTTGTTTGATTTGATTTTAGTGTGCTGAATTTGTCATTCGAATTTAGTTTTTGTCGATTCCTAATCTAGATTTGGTTGTTTCGCTGCTTTTGGCACCGTACAAGTGGGGTTGCATCGCAACGTCCTTAGAACATAACTTAAGAAAGGGGTACGGGTGAACACAACAGATTAAGAAAAGGTGGATTGGGTAGAAGTAGGGTGGTGCTTATTTCTCCAAATCTTTCGTAGTCTATGTTTACAAATTGGAAAATGATCATTGGTTTAAAATTAACGTCCTGCAAAAGATGAGAATTTATTTTTAGATTTGACGCCTCTGTAAGTATAGTTTTACTTATTATAGTTAACTCTTTATACTTTAGGTATGCTTTTCAACAAATGAATACCGAATTTAGTACTATAGTATTTCGACCTCAACTGTAAGGCCGTCATCAGTGACGACACTGAAGACGGCCTGAAAAAATTATGAAGAGTTCACTAAAATACACAAACCAGCACTTACGCCCTTTATGCCACATCTGAACCTTTGACAAAAAATCTTTTTTTTTACAGAATGTCATTTTGGAACCAATGACCACTTTTCACATTGTAAATTTTGGCTATGATATGTTTTGGAAAATATGACCAACCCTAGAAAGGGTTGTTCTAACGTTCTGAAATCCGATTGGTTTTTGGCGCGAGTGAATGGTACAAACATCGAAAATTCTTTTACAAAAGTTTTAAAAACAGGAAATGCGGTAGATTGGTGAATGTCGGGAAACATTGGTGATCGGCAAGGGTGTACACAATCAGTAAGAAATATATTCAACAGAGTAATACAAGAGTCAGGTCACATTCTTCGTTACCCAACACAGAGGAGAGAGTTCTTGCCTGTTCTAGTTTGGTGCAAAGCTTCGCCTCCCAGTCGACTGGAGGAGGCGATTCTGGAATGAAAACATAATCTGCCTCGGAAATCACACCAGCAACAACTGCCAGATATCTACGCACCGTGGGAAAGAAAGAGTTTAGACCGTTAATATACCATCGAAAGCAGTGCCGGAGCAGTCCTCGAATCCCTGTCAAATTTGGATGGCGTTGTTTGAATCGGCTATCGATTTCCAACTCTTTTTCCTGTTTATCAATTGTTCTAACCAAAAACCATCTTCGTCAGAGACCGCAAAACTTACCCACAGTGTCTGCCCATGACCTCCATAATGAAGGTTCTCTGGTGAGAGTAGGCAGTACTAACGATGGCATCAATAGCTTCGATGATCCTGTGCAGAGCCGAATCCGTACCGATGGTCATATCCGTACCGCAGAAGTCGTTATCGATCGAACCGACCATGCCGGCAATGTGCAAGCTCTTGTTCTTGGTGCGCTGGTCCTGAGTGATCTTACCCGTTGACAGCAGTTCGTCCAGTAAACTGGACCATTCCTGTCGGAACAGGTTGGCGCCAGTCAGCGAACCGTCACCACCGATCACCACCAGGTTGGTGATTCCACGGGTGACCAGGTTGAGGGCGGCCTTCAAACGACCGGCTCGTTCCTTGAAGTCCATGCAGCGGGCAGAACCGATGACGGTACCACCGCGATGGATAATACTGGATACCGAGGCCCAGTTGGCTTCCACGATGTTGTCACCGCCATCGACCATGCCCTGGTAACCCTCGCGGATGAAGTAGACCTGGAGGCGCAATGAGAAAACAAAGATGAATTAGTCATTCCTCGAAGTCGATGATAAATGAATGATAATTGGCGATGGATGTTATCAGAACGAATCCGGTTCAAGTTTCAGCTGCTGCGTTGGGAGTGGTCAGATCTTGGCACAAATCATTCAATCAAGAGATAAATTGATTCAGAAGTGCAATCTTCGATCACTTGGCGCAGAGTCAAGACTGTGACACTTTCGGTTCATCAATCAATTTGGGTAGTGGTTGGCATTCAGTTCACTGATTGTGTTGGGCATAATGATGTTTTTGTTGAATTGAACTCTGTACTGGCTGCCATTCGATGATACGTTGTTCGAAAGTTATTCATCATTTTGGTTTCCCATGGGGTTATTCAATTTCAGATCTGTTCTGAAAGAAATGAAAATGCTTAAGTTGCCTATACAAAAACAAGGCATTCTCTTGAAGGTTTTTTTATGATCCTTAAACAAAAGAACATCTCAGGAAAATTCCTTGTTGATTCGAGGAACCCCTCGTGTGATTCTTGAACGATTTCTTGGAAACATTGTAGAAGGAATCACTGAAAAGACTCCTAAAGAAATCTCTCGGAGGAATACTCAAAAAAATTCTAGAGAAATACCGCATTTGAGCTTCGGGTGACCCTGATAACAAATATGAAACAAATAGAAAGATATTAATTGACCAAGTCATACTAAGACATTCATGCAAACAAAAATCATAAACAAGAATGTAAACAAAATCTACTCAAGTGACTTTTCTTTCTAATGGTAATATTGCCTTGACAATTTAGAATTCTTTGTGTACAAAGGAAAAGTATTTCAAACTGTTTTTTTGTATAATTTTTTTTTTGATCACCCTTTGCCTCCTATCAAAACCCAGGTGTACTTAGAGGAGTTCTTTAACCCGTATAGGCCAGAAGAACTCGGAAATGTTCCTGTGGCCGGAGATATTCCGGTGGATCACTGGGTCAAGTCGGGTGAAAAAAGGCTATTTTTTGGGACATGCCAAGTTACCTTTATTTATTTTCAATGACAATCATTTAAATTTGCATAAATCATTAAGATCTGATATTCATCATTATAAATAAAGAGTTTTGCACCGTTTAAAATATACCGGATGTGGCCATTCGGACGTAATGCTCGGAAGAATCGGCTGTAGATTTGTTGGATACTAAACCGTTTCAACTCTCGAAAAGTAGAAATCATACATAACTGTGCACGATTATGCGTTTCCATAAGCTTGGCACAGATGTTCAGATACAAATTGGCCACTTTGTCATAAGTTTGAGGCGTCCAGGGACCGAATCCTACAAATAACCATCGAAAATGGTTATTTATAGGATTAACCAAATGCAAAACTCATAGTTATCCAATTCAATCGTTTCTCGAAAGGTTTACACCAGTGCTTCCCAAACTTTTTCAACTTTCGCTCCCTTGAGGCCAATATTTATCTGGAATCGCCCCCCTGATATGCGATTCAAATATTTTAATTAGGTGCTGTACGCCAAAAAATGCCCTCCATAATGCAATAACTTTTATGTACATTTGAAAATATTTTTTTTATATCGATAACGTATTGCTATGCATGATTTATTGGACTGTAATTTATAATATCAATTTTAATAATATCTTGCATGCATTACAGGCAAATAAAAGTTTGATAAAAGTTCGCTCCAATTTCAACTTATGTAATGTATGCATTGAAGCCTTATGACTGAACCAAATTCAATATTTTCCGAGTAAACGTCCGTGAATTGTGATTTCATACTGATGTATCTGCCGTTTCTAAAATTACTGCAATAATTTTCAGAAATTGTGAATAATAAATGTTCGATGTTTCTGGGAACGCATTTTTATCCAATCAAAAAACCCTGAAACATATATGAAAATCCAGGATGTTTTTCAACTCATTGTTAAATGCAATTTATTAGAAGTATTTTTTCTAACACCAAGAAACTCGATTTTTTTCGGACATTCTGAAAGTTCAAATCTGACGTATCTCTGAAATTTCTTCAAATGTATTTCTAATACACTATTGAAAAATACATTTGAAGAAAGTACGTTTTTGGCATCGTTAGAATCCGATTTTTGTCTGCTCAATTTTTCAAAATTTGTTTCTAAAATTATTAGTACCATAATAACTAATGAGAAAGAGTGCAACCGGAACATCAAAACGGGTACATTAGATTTTTTTCAAAAAGCTGGCGTCTGCAAAATTTTGTGAAAATCTCAAGTGCTGAATTCTTAAAACTCACATGATATTTAAAAACCTGAATACGATGTTTTGTGTTTGACAATCATCAAGACACTTAGTGTTGTCAGTCATAATTTTAAAATGACCATGATTAGAGATATAACGGTTTAAGGTAAAATAGTCCTGGAAATAGATAAGTTTGGAATTGATTAACCATCAGATATGTGTTCTCCAAAGAATATGAGTAATTATCCTCAAATGCTCCCGTGTTAGCTTTTTCGCCCCCTTTCTGGATTTTTCGCCCCCTTGAGCCTGAAAATCGCCCCCAGGAGGGCGAATTCGCCTACTTTGGGAATCACTGGTTTACACTGATGCAATTTTCTTAAAATTCCGGCCACATTATAGTCGATTCCGGAAATTATCTGTGACTTGAAATTTGCCTAACTTCAGGGGCACAAACGCACAGTACCGTAATTTCGGGTGAAATTGATCATTTTTCACGGTTTTTCTAGTCCGTTTTCTAAAATGTTAACAATGCCAAACAACTAAATGCAGGAAAACAAGTACGAAGGTAAGCCTCATCGACTCATGTACCGAAATCTTCTAACAAATGTCATTTTAGTGTTAACAAATATCTCTCAAATAAAAAAATCAGGGGATCTCATTTCGGGGTACCCTTCTCACCCGACCTGACCCAGTGATCCACCGGAATAACTTCGGCCACAAGAATATTTCCGCGTTCTTCTGTCCACTTCTAGAAACTAGATATGTGTGCCAGTATATTGATACAAAATCATTTGAATCCATTAAAATTTCGCTGAGCGGTGAGGGTTTTAGAATTTTTGCTTTCACTCAGGCCTATACGGGTTAAGCCATAGTTGAACAAAATAATATGCTGTAGTAAACCTTTCTAAAGCATTTTGATTGGAAAGAACATAAACATTCAACTATTTCGCAAAAATCGAAATGGCTATGATTCAATCAGTCACCACCCCATACCTAATTGCAATGGCAAAACAAACCTCCAGACAAATGCCTCAAGTCAAATTTTACATTCAAAAATACAAACGAGAATTTGGAAAAACAAAAATCAATATGAATATCACCAGTTGAACATATTTACAATACTCTACTAATGGATCCAAATAATAATTTAAATATTTTAAATTGGAATGCTCGTTCTCTGAATGGTAAAGAGGACGAGCTGTTTAATTTTCTTACAGCTAATAACGTGCATATAGCAGTTATTACCGAAACTTATTTAAAACCTAGATCCAAACTAAAAAAAGATCCTAACTTTTTCGTTTATCGTAATGATCGACTTGATGGGGCATGTGGGGGAGTTGCAATCATCATTCATAGGCGAATAAAACATCAACTGCTTTCATCATTTGAAACTAAAGTTTTTTGAAACTTTAGGTGTTTCTGTTGAAACACAGTTTGGTAAATATACTTTCATAGCTGACTATTTGCCTTTTCAATGCTCTGGACAGCAAGTTAATTTGCTCCAAACTGACTTGCGAAAATTGACTCGCAATAAGTCAAAAATTTTTGTCATTGGTGACTTTAATGCCAAACATCGGTCATGGAACAATTCTCAAAGTAATTCCAACGGCAGAATTTTATTTGATGAGTGCTCTTCAGGATATTTCTCAATTCAATACCCTGATAGCCCTAGGGTCAGTGTTCCCTTAGTGGACAGTCCCCTATAGTCGCACTAGTTTGCTATAAACCTTTTCAAAATATTTTTTGACATGAAGGTCAGGAGCAATTTATCTAAGTACCATTGATACATAGCTTGATTTTGTTCAAAAAATGATCGAAATAATTAGTTTTGCTTAAAATTTGAGCTCCCTTGCGCCTATAGTAAACCTATTGTTCCTATAGTAGCACTACTGAGAGAAACTATTTTTTATTTCACAAAATAATTGATGAATTAAGAACTTTTTTTACATCAAACGAAAGCTTTTGATCCACACTTTGTAGGAAAAATGTAAATGTTTTGTAAAAATACGGTTTTGATAAGTATTTTGCCAACGCCGTGATGCTAGTGCTACTATAGGAACAGAAATTAGAAATAGTGCTACTGTAGGCACATGTATTCCTATAGTGGCACACGCGATAATAAATGCAAACATTTGAGTTTTCGTAGTTTTCATATTTTTCCCACAAAACCAAGATAAAAAGCGTTCAGATGATAAAAAAAATAATGACGATAGCGTTATTTTTCGATTTTATACGAATTTTTGTTCATAGCTATGCGGCTATTGGTACATCGACCCTACATGTTTTTCCTCTTCTAGAAATCCATCTTCGATTGATTTGGTCTTAACCGACTCTAGTCATCTTTGTAGCCAATTAGTTACTCATGCTGATTTTGATTCTGATCATGTCCCTGTTACATTTCAAATATCCCATGAAGCGATTCTCAATCCTATCAGCTTCACTTTTAATTATTTTCGAGCCGACTGGAATATATATGAAACGTATATTGACTCTAATCTCAATGTTAACATTTCATTACAAACTAAACTTGATATTGACAATGCTCTTGAAACTTTTACAAACTCCATTGTTGAAGCCAGGAGCATTGCAATTCCAAAATGTGAATTAAAATTTCAATCCGTGATTATAGACGATGATCTTAAACTTTTGATCCGTCTTAAAAACGTGAGGAGAAGGCAATTTGAACGCACTCGTGATCCTGCTATGAAAATTATATGGCAGGATTTGCAGAAAGAAATCAAGAAACGTTTAGCAAATTTAAGAAACAAAAATTTTGAAAATAAAATTTCTCAATTAAACCCTGGCTCTAAGTCCTTTTGGAAATTATCTAAAATCTTGAAAAAACCTTAGAAGCCAATACCGGCATTGAAAGAGGAAAACAAATTATTACTAACTAATTGCGAAAAAGTTCAAAAACTTGCTATGCAGTTTGAAAGTGCGCACAATTTTAATTTAGGACTTACTAGTCCAATTGAAAATCAAGTTACTCAGGAGTTCGAAAATATTCTCAATCAAGAGAACGTTTTCGAAAATGCCTGGGAGTCTGATTTTGAAGAAGTGAGAACTATTATTGAAAAATTCAAAAATATGAAAGCTCCTGGCGATGATGGAATTTTCTACATCCTCATCAAGAAACTTCCAGAAAGTAGCTTATCATTTTTAGTTGATATATTTAACAAATGTTTTTTTCCTGACAAATGGAAAATTGCTAAGGTTGTTCCAATTTTAAAACCAGACAAAAATCCTGCAGAAGCTTCTAGCTATCGTCCAATCAGTTTGCTTTCCTCTATCAGTAAACTTTTTGAAAAGGTTATTTTGAACAGAATGATGGCCCACATCAACGAAAATTCAATTTTTGCCAATGAACAGTTTGGATTCCGCCATGGACATTCGACCACTCATCAACTTTTACGTGTAACAAATTTGATCCGTTCCAACAAATCTGAAGGCTATTCTACTGGTCTTGCTCTTCTAGACATAGAAAAAGCATTCGACAGTGTTTGGCATGAAGGTTTGATTGTAAAATTAAAAAACTTTAATTTTCCAACATACATTGTTAGAATAATTCAAAGTTATCTGTCAAATCGTACACTTTAGGTTCATTATCAGAACTCCAGATCTGAAAGACTTCCTGTAAGAGCTGGTGTTCCTCAAGGCAGCATTTTGGGACCAATATTATACAATATTTTCACATCTGACCTACCTGAGCTACCTCAGGGATGTCAAAAATCTTTGTTTGCGGATGACACAGGCCTCTCCGCCAAAGGACGAAGCCTGCGTGTCATCTGTAGTCGATTGCAAAAAAGTTTGGATATTTTTTCTTCATACTTGCAACAATGGAAGATTTCTCCTAATGCTTCCAAAACTCAACTAATAATATTCCCACATAAACCAAAAGCTCTTTATTTGAAACCTTCAAGTAGACATGTTGTCACGATGAGAGGGGTTCCAATAAATTGGTCAGATGAAGTTAAGTATCTAGGGCTCATGCTAGATAAGAATTTAACTTTCAAAAATCACATTGAGGGCATTCAAGCCAAATGTAACAAATATGTAAAATGTCTCTATCCCCTTATTAATAGAAAATCGAAACTTTGTCTTAAGAACAAACTTTTGATATTCAAACAAGTTTTCAGGCCAGCCATGTTGTATGCTGTACCAATATGGACTAGCTGTTGTAACACCAGGAAGAAAGCTCTGCAGAGAATTCAAAATAAAATTTTGAAAATGATTCTGAGGCTTCCTCCCTGGTATAGTACCAATGAGTTACATAGAATATCCAATGTTGAAACATTGGAACAAATGTCAAATAAAATAATTAATAATTTCAGGCAAAAATCGTTACAATCTTCTATTGCCACGATTAATGCGTTATATGTTTAGGTTAAGTTAGGTTAAGTATATTACAAACGTTTTTTTTCTCTTATAAGCAGGTGAAATCAACTCACCTGTAAAAAAACTGAACTGCTACGGCGAATGAAATGTAATATGTTGTCAACAAAATGTTAATAAAATCTTAGATTTGTGTTACCAAATTAGGATGATAGTGTTGTCTAATAACACAGAACACCTAGATATGAGAAATAATGAATGTAACAACATTACGTCCCTGTCCAAATTGTATTCACATGAGGGTGTCCAAAATGTATATTTGGTGTCCGAAATGTATAACAGACAAAAACGCTATTTAGGAAGCTAATACTACAGTTCGTAAGCTTTTTCTCCCCAGAAACTCAGTACAATGGGACATTGAGCATATAGGTATTATTACGTAATAAAATATTAGTATCTAATGCAGTTAATCGATCGCCGTTTCCAGACATATCCTTGGTCTGTCCAAAATACATGAGAGGACGAAATTTAAAAAAGAAAAAAAAAGGAATTAGAAAAACAAATTTAGTCATTATTATTGTTTGATATTTTTGTCAATTCCACACTTTCATAAATTCCAAAAATGCAAATCTAAAATAAGATTCCACAGAAGAAAGATGAAGAAATAGTCATTCAATAAAGATGCTGAATCAGAAGAAAAGAAATCAGAAAATAATTTTTGCCTGCAATAGCACAAATTTGAAAAACTACAATTGTTTGGAATCTAATAAAAAATATTTACATATCGTATTATATTTGATCTTAATTACAATGCTTTTGAATATTAGATAATAATATAAATTACACAAGAATGATCAAAAACAAACATATTTTAAAAGTGTGAAACCATTTTGAAACATATTGAAAAAAATAAAACAGGACATTATCGTTATTTTTGCGCTGGTGTCTGGAAATACATTCAATTTTCATTTTATTTGATGATCATGGTTTAAATTTTGCAATAAGATACCGCGGGGCAAGTGGGTAAATGGGGTAAGTGAAAACAATTGATATATTTTACTGAATATGTGAATTAACGTTCTAAACTCATGCGTAAACCTTTGAGGTCATTGAGAACATTACGATAGGTAAGAGATTTCTGAGATTTTTCAGCCATTATTGCATAATAGAGTGAAAAATTGTTAATCTGTCAACTGTTACTCCGTAACAAGTTAGCGGCGTACAATCTTATTTTAATATTTTCAGTGGAAAAAAGTTGAGGAAAATAATTTCCTGTACCACTTCTTAGGTGTCCTCTGTGACAGTTTCAAAACGCAATAAAAAAGTTTTAGAATTAATTCGACGTAGGCCTAAAAATAACTAAATTTAAACACTGTCAATTTTCTTATCAGGTGGGGCAAGTGAAAAGTTTATCACTAGAATTTGTGCTTTCTTTGTAAGGAGTTCTGTTTGATCTTTCGACCTTGACACTTGCTTTTCCCGGGGCAAGCGACGAGGGCAGGATCAAACATGTCGCGCGTCGGTCTCGTAAGTGAAAAAGTGGCGTGATCGGTGAGTTCGGTTGGAGTAACTGAAAAAGTGCCGCGATCGGTTAGTTCTGTTTGATCCTTCGACCTTGACGCTTGCTCCTGGGCAGTGCGTCAAGAAAGCCCGAACAGTTTTTTTTTTATTCTTTTTGGGTCGCGCGCTTATTTTTTTTCCTGAGTGCTTTTTTATAGCCGAGCAAACGAGTGAAGCCGAAAGTGGATTGTGGCTGCTCAGTCAAGGATAACGGATCAATTGGTGAGCTCGTTTCATGCTACTATTTCTAATCTATAAAATATATGATTTATCAACAAACTATGGATGGTTCGTCACTGTGAGTGTCGACACAAACTCTGATTCATGATTTATTTATGTTTAACATTTTTTTTTTCAGAACACCTTTTATATACCTTTATTTTTGTAATTAAAAAAAACTTTGAATGGTTCGACACTACAAGTGTAGACTTGCGAAAGGTTCACTTTATTCAACAAACTTTGGATGGTTCGCCACTGTAAGTGTCGGCATAATAATAAGAGTGTTCTATGATGTCCCAACCAATCGAGTTTTTTGTTTCTTTTCAAATGAGTAAAATATAATAACACATGCTTTCGTCCTGACAGCTGTAGGAATGTTACATTTAGGTATTTGTTCAACAAACTTTGAATGGTTCGTCACCTCAAGTGTCGGCATTATTTTCCTCTACATAGAAATTGTTCATATCAAATGAAAATATTATATTTACGTATAAGTATGTATATATCTCACAAATCATTGTTTATCATGGTCTAATCGCTTATCAAAGTGAATCCTATGACCCAACGATCCTCCCCATTAACAAACATCCCTCCCAGTAGCCTTTGTGGAGATGCAGAGGCAAACACGGTCTCCAAAAAGCAAAGGTTACACACTAACATTCCTTCCCCCAATCCCACCTGACTGCAAGGACGTGGCCGGCGCCGTTATTGACCCTGTATAAATAGAGGCACTGAATTATGCACACTGAAGAAGATTATGGCCAATCCCAGCCGAACTTCTAGTTGATTCTTTGTGCATTTTCACTGACTTCGGTCAATCACGGAATAGCAACCATTGATATGTGTAGTCAGTCTAAGCTAAGCTAAGCTAAGAATTTGTGCTTTCTTTGTAAGTAGCCATAAGTAAACACGGTTCGCAATTATCATAGAAAAACATAACGTGCTGATAATTCAAGAAACACTATATTCAAGCGTCAAAAGCTATTAGAAATCATGGAACTTCTCTAAAAGATGTTGCCAAACATTACAATATCAATATGTCTACTTCGGGCAGCCAATTAAAAGGAAGACGTTGACTGAAAAGTTGCAATATTAGAGAACACACGGAAATCTCGTGGAATGTCTATGTAAAGCTAGTTCACAACATAAAAATGGGGTATAGGTCTATCCACAATAAAAAGGTTGTATTCTATTATTGCATGAAACAAAAGTTACTATATTTAGTAGAGATGGATTGCATAAACTCAATAATTATTGAATTTAGTAATTAACGCCACAGATGTCAGGTACTATATGTTCTCCCTTACATTCAATGCCAACATAAAATTTGATGATCAGATTTGCTTTCTGGCTATTCAATAGTACATATATGGTTAACTTTGTGAATTTCATTCACTGTAACTGACTGTCTTTAGCGTTGAATACAATGTATTGAAAACATATTTTCAAATGAAAATAGACGCAATGATAATGCTGGTGGGCAGTGTATGCAGCTCAGCAATCTAAAATAACAAATTTAAATATTCTATACAATTGAAATGATGTGCATCTTGTTAAATGAAATCACAAATTTTCTAATAAAAAATAATCATTGAAAAGGTCAAGCAATCAGCAATGAATGAATAATTTATTTGAAAACTCTTGTTCTGCATCAAGGTCAGAACCAATTCTGTTGAATACTGACTCATGCAAAAGTCCAAATTTCAATTATAATTAATTTAATAATGGCTCGCTCGGAGCTGCAACACATTATTTGTCTCTTCTGAAGTCGATCCACCATAAGTCGATATTGATGGAACCATCGTCTAATGGAAATACATATCAAGCAATGAAACATAAGTGCTAAGAATATGTATTTGTTTGAAAGTATCATTGCAATAACCATGAAATTTGGAATTTATATTCTATAAATCGATATCGAGTATGGTAACATCGACATTTGGAGGCTCTACTGTATATCAATCAACCCAAAAAAAAATCCCAAAAAAGTCGCGTGACCTTAGTTCGCTCTTCACAGCACACAGCGAAAACTGTTGAACAAGTAGCCATAAAATCATTTCGATGAAAAAGCGGTTCAGAAACTCATCAAGAGCAACACGGGATGCTCCGCTCAAGTGTGTTCCCGTTCTTTTTACTCCCTTTGAATTGTCCCATCTGCTGGCTGACCAGGTTCTGTATCACTCAACATTGCCGCAAGGTCGAAGCACTTATCGTCAGACGATATATTGCTGCTTCTCCTAGAGTAGGGGAATAATCGGTAGCGATAGCAACAAATGTCGAAAGGACGTGGAAACGATGTGCTGCACTACGCATGGGCTTGGCCTACTGTCAAACGCAAATCACGCCATGAATGGCCCTGATAGTGAAAGTAGTTTGCGACCTTGGATAAAAGAATTCGTCTAATCCTAGTCAGCCTTGGCCTCCAATCATCAGAAGTGTTCGATTCGATGGTAGCCTACTTCGCCGATCTGAAGAAGAGTTTGTCTTATTTCGATTGAGCGCGCGAGCGAGGAATATTTTTAGAATGCGCACGGCTATCCCACAACAGGGTCGGTGGTTGAATGCGAACATCTTGAGCTTACCTTACATCCGACGTAAATGCCCATTCGGACAACGGCACGGACGGCCGCATTCATGCCCTGCGAATCTCCACCACTGGTGAAGACGGCAATACCTTTGCCTTTATGCGCACCATGTTGGATAAACCGTTGAACTGGAGCTAGTGGTGCCATTCTGTTGCTGCAAATCGAACAAAACAATCACTTTTTACTTTCTTTCGATAAGACACTTCGACACTATTGCTATTAACACTATCTTCTTCTTTTTTTTGCAAGCGTCGCAATCACAAACAATTTCCCTTTTAAACTATCGAACCGATCAAGCCCCTTCTTTCACCCCAAGAACATGCAAGGAAATGCACTATTTCCCTCTTTCACGGCCAGCGATGCTGTAACAGAAAAATCACTACACACTATGGTCGGTATGATAATCACTGCTCGAACTATTCTAGCCCTCCAACACAATCCTTCAACTACACAACCAGCTTGTGAATACTAACATTTGGGACTTCGGTTGATCAAGACTGTGCTCAACAATTTTGTCCAGCGAAAATCTCGCGACAGACTGCGAAACGACTCGAGAGACAGTCTGGAGTTAAATTATACGATCCGTACCCGTCGAGACGAAGACTCCCTTTTCTCGCCCCCGAAAGGTTACCCAGAATGACATCTCAAGGTGACTTTCGTGGAAAGCTTCGAATGCGATTCGTCCCAGCGGGCTCGATGGCCGTCGATTTGCTGAGAATGATTTTTGTTGAATTTCAACTTGCTAAATAATGAAATTTTGTTGGTGGAAATCATCTGAAGAAGTTCAAATAATCATAATATAATATTATTTATCTGATCAGTTCACATTTGAACTAATTTTCATTCAAAATCAAACAAATTTCTCCGTAATTTGACACATACCGAATCACGTTCATTCGAAACTGTTCGAAATCGCAGGCCTTTCAGTAGACTGTAGCTTACACTGCCCGAATCGCGAACGACGCGAGCTTTCATGACATTTCCCAGTCGCGAAAGCTCTCCTCGGGAAATTTTCCTCTCTAGCGAGAAAATTCAGTGTAAACATCGTTGCATTCTCTGTTTCGCCATGCATTATCGATCAAACCAATTCACTGCGTACTGATTTCGATTCACACTGAAATTGGTCATTGTCGATGTAACGATGACGAAACTTTAACTGTCAGTGGTGTATCGTGGATTCATGGATGACATCATCCGGTAGATATTCATACCACCCGTTCAAGCCGGCTCGGGTTAGTCATGCTGGTCATGGTGAAAGCACCGAAGCCGATACACGTGCGTTTTATGAGACCGGCGTTGTTCGGTTTGAGAGGGAGCATAATTTTGCGGTGCAAGAGATAGAGAGAGGGGTTGCCGGTTGCATCCGACCGAAGTGCAGAATAGTTTAGGCAAGGAGATCTACTGCGGCGGCGTGCAAGCAATCACGTGCTGCGAGCTAGCAGCTGTTTCGCAGAGATTTTCTTCAGTTTCTTTTGTAGTGGCGCCGACCAGGTGTTGAGGTAGGTGAGGAGCGCGCCAGAAAGCGGTGTCTTCTTACTTACCTGTTTCCTCCGAATGAAAGTATTTAATCATGACCAAATATTGGACTGCTTTCGTGAAGGGGCAATAGCTTTTTCAATTCATCACGTTCATTCGAATTGTGTCTTAAAATTGGCAAAGAATTTCTAATTATTTAAATTTATTGTTGCATCAATAGGATTACAGTTTTCAACTGAACGAATTGAAAAAAAAAATCCAAACAAATTACAGATTTGACTCTATGACAAAATTTGATTTGTTCGGTTAGTAAAAAAGCAAAAAACAGGGCTGCCTAAATTATGATTCACTGGCTGCAATCAAAGCACAGTTCCAAGACTCTTCTAATATGATATAATGCTTACCTCTCTATAGCCAACAGTAAGTGTTATTGTGATCAAATTATGTTAAAATGTTAAACTATTATTATGTAGTCACAACCCAAGATTTCATGCAAATTTCGAGGACCAAGACTAACCACAAACAAATTGTTGTTTGTCATCTGTAGGAAGAAAAAAAAACAATTAAAAATTAATCTCGGAATACGCTGTAACTTTAATTGTACTTCCAGCTGAATTTCCTCCGCAATATTAACAATTTAATCCGTAGTTTTTTTCATAATTTTGTTTCAATTTTTATTCAGAAATGCTCCCAAATTACAAAAACAACTTTTAGCAGTTCTTCCAAAAAAATATTGAAACTATGAAAAAAATCTTTTGGCACATTTTCCTAAAAATTGAAGACTAGGTCAAGAGTATAACAAGTAAATTTCTCAGGGAATACTGCAAGGTATTCTGCTTTGAATTATATCACATTTTCTGTCTGTATTCCTCCGTCCAATTCCCACAAATCCTGTTAGGAATTCCTTCACAAATTTCATCAAATCGTCCACCAGATAAAAATTATGCTAGAAAATTTGAAGGGAACGGTTTAAGGATCCTTTACATTATTTAAACGAGATGTTTTCAAATGAGCAGATGGACCTTCTTAAAGATATTGTCAATTATTTCATGTGCAAAAAAAAACATAAGGAAACATCAGATACAATTTTGCCACTTTTCGTTTTGAAATCTTATAGCAATATCATGTTTTTTGTTCTTCAATTTTTGAAAATATATCTAGGGTTGACTCACTTCTAAGTTAGGTGTATAATAAATGCTTCCTAAGTTCCTGCTATAAACATTCAAGTGTTCGCCAATCTCAATATTCTAAACTTATATCTTAAGAAGATAGGATTAAAATTTATCTTTAGTTTTCTCTGAAAATCAGAAAGATTTCTGTCGAACCCAACTCCAGGATTTTCATCGATAGGTTTGGTGAAATTCATCGACAAAATTCTTACATCCCTGGAGAATCCAGATTTTCAATGAAGGTTCATCAAGTAATTACTGACGATTTTCTGATTGTAATTCTAGATGTTATACGTGTGTAACTTTTTTGTCCGTGGGTAAACTAGATTAGATTACATGTACAAAATTTCATAATAATCGGTTCAGTGATTATCGAGATGGCATCGAATCAGGAAGAAAATCGCCGGAGAATTTTACGCGCCGTCATGGAAAATCTGACTGCGAGCATGAGATGGATCGGAAAACAACTGGGAATCACTCGTACAACTGTATCTCTGGCGGTAAAATCTTTTAAGGAGTCCCAGACGACCGAACATTGGTTTTGTACCAAAAACCGCCAACCTCCCAAATTCACCAGAAATTCGTCCGGTTGAAAGATTTCGGGCTATAATGAAGCTCAAAGTTCGAAAATCGTCCAAGGTGTTTAAAAACGAGCTGCATGGATGAAAGTGACCAAAGATGTTGGCTGTATCATTGCACAAATTGTAATGAGGGGTCTTAAGGGAAAGAAGCGGGCTTTCAGCGAAGAAAAGGACACTGAATAAAGTAATTATGCCGAAACATAATCCATATGTTTAGTTCTTTCCCTGAAAGTTTCAAGAAAATTTGACTTAAAATAAATTTTTGGCGAACGCTTTTGTCTGGTACATTTTTTTCGAGTACAGCCCTTATAAGAAAACATCAGCACAATTTATAAAGTAATACTTTATGCTATCAAAAAAATCAACTTTACTCAAGATTACTCTTTTACTTATTTTACTTAGATCAAGATTATTTATATAAATTGATGGGAGATTTTGAATAAAAAATTTCAAAAATTGAAGAACAAGAAACATGAGATTGCCTGGAGATTTCTTCACAAAAACTGACAAAGTTTTGTCTAATGTACCCTTATGAATTTACCAATTCCTTAAGAAAAAATGGCTATGGACTTCGCCAGTAATTTTGACAAAATATTTTTCCAACGGCTTAAGTAATTTAAGATAGTTTTTAAAGATTCCTAATAAAAATATCTTCAGTAATCTTCATGTCGATACTTTCCTGAATTCCGCCAAAAATTTTGTCAAAAATAATGCCAGCGCAAGACATATCAACTGGTATTCTGCCAAAAATACTTCAAAATATATATGTATAGCCAATACTGCTTTGAAAAATTTGTTTTAATATCTTCGATCATCCTAACAGATGCCTGTCGGAAGGAGAGAAAAAATCATAACCGTTCAAAACATCTCCTGGAGTAGATCTTGAATAACTGGTGGATTTTTTTTCTAAATTTGAAGGCAGGTAAAATTTTAGATGAATATGATAGGATAGAGGATCTCATGAATGAACTATGACTTTCTTGGAATGCTCAGTTCTTGAAAGAATTTCCAATTCTAAAAGTTATTGAGAAAAATCTCTGAAAAATGATTCGATGATACATGTTTAAATTTATGGAAGAATCCTAGAACGAAATTCTAGAAAAAACATTGTAATTTAATTACAATGATGTTTTTATATTGCTGGAAGAAGCAATGGAGCAAGCTTTCACATAGTTTAATTATAATATTGGATAATTTTGGAGGAATATAATGGTGCAATATGTAATAAAATTTCTAGTAGAATTTATAGAAACATCAGAAGAAGTTCTTGACAAAATAAACTAAAATCTCTTAGATGATTCTTGTTAGAAAACAATCTTGTAAGATTCTCCATAGAAAACACTTTAGAAGTATCAGCAGAAATCACTAGAGTTATTTATGGATGAATTCTAATATAGATTTTTGGGAGCAGGTTCTGAAAACATCATGGAATTCGTTGTTCTTCTTCTTTTTTCTGGCGTTACGTCCCAACTGGGACATAGCCTGCTTCACAGATTAGTGTTCTTATGACCACTTCCACAGTTATTAACTGAGAGCTTTCTTTGCCGATCGACCATTTTTGCTTGTATGCCCTGGGAATCGAGAAAATTTCCTTTACTAAAAGATCGTCGATCAGTGGGATTCGAACCCACGGCTATCTGGGCCCCGCGGAACTCGTCGTTACGGGAACAAAAAAGGAGACTTTCGCCCGAAGTCTATTTAGCAGCTTGCAAACTCCTTGATGTGGATGCGAATCAACTGTAAGCTGAAAGAGCTCATTGTATTATAATATTAAGTTCAATAACCGCAATACAACTTACATTTATCTCGATGTTTGTACTGTATATCTATCTGTGATATTACAGATCTAGATTTACGGAAATTACCTGTGTTAACTTAGTGTGATAAAATAGTTGATAGTTTAGAGATGGAATAATTGAGGTTCATCTTTTTACAGTTTGCATAGATATTATAAAAGATATTATAAAAGATATTATAATAGATATTATAATAGATTCTAGAATATTTATAATAATTCAATATTTAAGCTGACTTTCTCTTAATAGCAATAACGTGAATACGTTCTAATTTGCAGAAAAAATCTATTCTGTAAATTATCAAAGACTCTGGGCCCTATTTTATAAGTCGAGTCGAGCAAAATGACTCGACTTGAGTCACTGTCGACCGAAAATTTTGCTCGACACGGCTCTATCACTCGAGTTTTTCGACTGTTGTCACTCTATGTGACTGGTTTGCTATGGGAGTACTTTGATCGACAATGACTTCTGACGAGTCACGTGAATTCGCTCGAAATAAAAAATAGACCCCACAATTCATAGTTTTAGGGCCCTATTTTATAAATCGAGTCGATCAAAAACGACTCGACTGGAGTCACTGTCGATCAAAAATTTCGCTCGACTTGGCTCTGTCACTCGAGTTTATCGACAGTTGTCACTCAATGTTACTGGATTACTATGGGAGTCGACGGATGACATCTGAAATATGCATGCTTACTTTGATCGACAATGATTTCAGATGAGTCACGTGAATTCGCTCGAATTACAAAATAGATCCCTTAGTCGACTATAACGAAAGAAGCTTATTTGTTCGCCATGACGCCGAGCCTATGTGCTGAATCACTGAGGCAAATAGTCATCCAACTCTGGTTGAGTGACAATGACGATTCTTCTTTTAGTTTCGTCGTCGACTTTTTTCATTTGACGGCGACGATTGTCTATCCTGTTTTTAACAATGGTCAAACATGATAAAAGCACGCAATTGCTCAATACATAATTTTGCATTTCATTAAAGGTGACAAAAATTGAATAAGAAATATTTCATGCACATGTAAAGGTTATATCACGAGAACATTTTTTATTCTGATTGAAAAGTATTAAAACACGTATATTTTTTAAATTTTCTTCAATGAAAATTAAAATTAAAAACATAGAAAACTATGGTCCTAAACATTAAATTAGTGGAAAGATCGTAGGTACACAATAAAAGGAAACAAGCAATTTTCATCAATCCTGCTTTGATTGCCTTTTTTCAAACTGGAGTGATCTTGCAGTTTGAAAAAAATGTTGTTTCATAAAAGTAGATGGAGTACCGTATACCTTTTAATTCCGCTTCTGAATGCTTATCTTTGACAGATACGCGTATTTCGACTACCACTTGTAGTCTTCTTTAGTGTCAGTCGTATCCACTGTATCTGTCAAAGATAAGCATTTAGGAGCGGAATTAAAAGGTATACGGTACTCCATCTACTTTTAAGTTTCTCTATTGAGATTCTGCTCAGAGGATTCAAACATTAATTAAAGAATTGTTGTTTAATATTTCGTGTGTATCACTTGCTCCTGTGGTGGTGGGTGAGTGAGCAGGATCAATCATGCTGCGCGTCGCTCGCGTAGCACGGTTGCGGTTTGCGTTAGTATTGTTTGATCGTATCGTTTGCTCCTGCGAGAGCGAGCGCTGAACTCTGTTCGGCATACGTTTATCGAATAATATCGCGAATCCGTTTAGGCGTGAATATATCATGGATCGCATCACCAATCAAAGGTGATTCCCAGATCTTTACTTTATCCCACTAACCCAATATCCTCCCCATGACAACTGTGGAGATGCAGAAGATTCTTTGGTCTCTAGTAACAATGGTTGTCTCACTAACATTCCTTCCCTCCCCCGATGACCGAAACTTGAGCTCTCGATTTGTGCACATTGAGGAATGGTAAGCTAATCCCAAGCCCCATTCATTAAATCTCTATGCAACTTCGATTGCTCTGGTCAATCACGGAGTAGCAACTACGAATTGTACGGTCATTTATGCTCATGCTCATGCTCAGTATTTGTGCCTCCCTCCCAGATTTTATCAACTATTTAAATAACCAGTCAAAATTGAGGCCTTTTCTGACTGAAGAATGAAGAAAAGAAGAGGGAGTTTCGAATACTTGAGAAGGTTTCTAACTTTATAAATTACTTTGCCATAAATATCTAGATTAAAAATTCTCCTTTTTAAATTAAATTGAAAACCTGTGGCCTAATGTTTTGCGCATTTCTTTTCCACATTAAATCTATTTCAGAGCTCTTCTTATATTTTTCTTTGAAAGTCTAGCGCCAATTTTTGCCACACGACGAATGCGAATTCTTGCCTCAAAGCCATGTTGCTTAAATTTGCTTTAAAAATTTAAATATTTTTGTGGTAAAAATAAATGATGCTGTCAGTAGAGGGGTAAAATCGTAGTTGATTTTCTCAACATTGGACCAACCAAAATTTATGAACCATCGATCTATATTTAAAAAATATATATATGCATAATTTTTGGCGAAAATCTTTGAAACTATGAACTTAGTCCCGTCACGACTTTCAAAATAGTTCCTTCAGGCACAGTTTTGTGATTAGTAATAATCGAATTGAGGGGCCCAAACGCAAAGCGGTGTAGGAGACATTTTTATCGTTTTTATTTTTACCAAAAAATGACTGTTTTCATGGTTTCGCTCGACTTGGCTCTGTCACTCAAATTTATGGACAGTTGTCACTCTATGTGACTAGATTACTATGGGAGTCGTCGGGTGACATCAGTAGAAGCATTAACCTAAGAATGCTAATGTCGCAGCTGTTCGTGTTACCAACATCTAGTTTGCCACGAACTGACAGCTTGAGTACCGGGCCTCAAAGTGTCAGATTAATTTTAGAAACCAAAACAACGACATGGTATTGAACAAATAATGAAAATCCATTCCGTTCGACAGAAAAAATACCATAATTCGTAGAAGATTACATTTTTTTCATAACTTCCATTCTTTTTATAAGCCTGATTTGCTACTGAAAAGGAATCGCTAAAGAAATTTCTCGCCGATTCCTTACAGAAATTTTCTACAGCGACTCCCATTTGAACTGACATTTCTTTTCAACTGCGTACTGCGATCAGAAAAAAAGTGCATTCTTGATCGATTCCTTGCAGAAATTTTCCATGCATCAAGATAGGCCGAGAAATTACTTGTCAGCAGCGAATCAGGCTATATGTAGAAAAGTAAAGTCACAACGGAAATGGGAAATCCAACAGTACATCCGTGAAAGTCCTTATGAATGTGGTCCAGAAGTTCAACAGTTTTCCAAAGAAAATCTCAGTCTGGCAGCTGCAATATTTTCAGGAATGCACTATTGATAACTACTTACCTCAAAGATTCAAATCTTCTTTGACCAGCTCTGGACAGGTTGACAAAGAACACCCAAGGATTATGTCATCATTATTCTGTTTTGTCTGTGCTAAAATTTCATGACAGATTGGCGTGATGAAAATCAAAATCAAAAAAGTCATTTTGCAATTTCTCATCGTAATAGGCTGTTTTCCATCACGCCAATCGGTCAAGAAACGGCCTACTTTCCTGCACTGAAGTATGCAGTGCAGGAATAGTTATTACGCAACTGAAACCAGTGCTGTAATGATTCATTACACAATGCTTTCTCATTACGCAACTGTTTTGAGTGGCGTAATGAATCATTACACAACCATTTTTCAGAAATTGTAAAATAATGGTGAATGCATTCCGATATAATTTCTGATACCCGCAAGTGGTCTTCTACGAAATTGCAAAAAATGTAGTACGTAACTCGTTGCAGAACTCGATTTTTACAGCACTCGTCGTAATGTACGACTCGTGCTGTAAAAATCATCATTCTGCAACTTGTGCCGTAAACTACTATTATGCAACTGATTTCAGAAGTGCAATCAGTTTTAGACAACGATTTTTCATTACGCAACTGTTTGCGTTATTAATCATCGCACAAGTTTCGAAAATTTCAACATGATTAACGCATCTTAAAAAGACAATTTACACCGTCTTCAGCCAAAGGCTGCACAGACTGAACGATCACTAACATTAGGCAACGGACAACACATAACACCCAGTAGTCCAGCGATGAATTTTTCGTTTGACGAAAAGTTTCCACCGACCGGAGTGGGAATCGAACCCACACCCCGTGACACAATACGCCTAAACGACTGACGCCGCTAACCGCACGGCCACGAAGCCCACGCATCTTGATATGATTTCTGATACCCTCAAGTAGTCTTTGATGCAAGAACAGTTTTACAGCACTCGCCGTAATTATCAAACTCAGCAAGCCTTGCTGGATAAATGTACGACTCGTACTGTGAGAATCAGCATTCTGCAACTTGTTGCGTAAAATATTGCTGTTTGGGTTTGACGTGCAAATTCACACTTAAGGCTAAAGAGCCCGTCATTCGTTTTGGCAACAATGATGACTTTTCAGCTTGCATTTCAAAGTGATAAAACTCAGTCTTGATAATTTATATTCACTTGAAAAAGTATCACTGTGGGGGCTAACATGCATAGAGTTTGCTGATACTTTTTCAGCTGTTTCAGTGCTGATTTTCTTTGATTCGAAATCGTGAGATGAATTAGCAACAATCATCAACGACGCGTACAAATTTCAATGTCGGCCTACTTCGCCTCAAATGCGGCAAGACGAAACAATCAAAGGACACCTAGCAACGACCATGTATTTCACCGCCAACCTAGCAAAGAAAAGCTTACTTCGACATCGCATTTCATGTAGAAAATTTTACCGCGTTTGGTGTTTACGCATTTCATATTTGCGTTTTAAACGCACTCAGCAATACTGTTTCGCTTGAATTTCTAAATGTCAGCAACCACGCTTCATTATTTCAAATTGGTGGAACTGCCATCAGTTGCATGGCCAATATAAAATATTAAGCCTCTTACAATTATTATTAATTTTCAACAAAAGATTAAACCAAACCAAAATGAAAACAATTAAAACAAAACAAACATAAGAAACTGAAAACTTTGTCACAACAACCACAACAACAAAAGCAAAATTTCCGTTAAAAGCAAACAATGAAATAACAATCGGACACCCGTCGATAGTGTTGGTTTTTTTTTCTCCAGTTATCGGACAGTTAATGTTGTTCCATTTTTATTTAGCTGTTTGTTTTTTTTCCATACTTTGTTGTTGTTATAATACATGAAAAATCGTGAGTATTTTTGTGAACGCCATAAATTAAAAAATATTCCAGGTTACAATTCTTCACAGAATATGTAGCGCTAGCATTCTTTTGTTCTTTCGGCTGCTTGCTCGCTGTTTCGTCCAGCCCTCCTCGTTCAGTGCAAGAAGGATGGATACTTTTTTTTTCTAGTAAAAACTTTTTCTTTTGTTTATGCGCGTTTTGTTCTTCCTCTTTTCTTTTTTTTTTTAATTTTTCAGAGTAATAATTTCCATATGATGTTGTTATTAAGGGCAGAGCGATGGCGCTGCTCTGCTTCGAGATGTTGGGTTTCGTCTTGCCGGTGTTCGTCGACGAATTACGTTAGATGTTGTTTGTTGTTGTAGTTGTTGTTTGTTCTTCCTTTTCAATTGGATTCTCTTTTGTCGCGTAAGTGATTGAATGCGTAAAAAGACATTGCTGCTTGCTGCTTTTAAATGGTTTTGCAAATAACAGTTAAAGAGATTGTTTCTTCTTACAATTGATTTGTTACATTTGGTTGTAAAAAGGATTTGACTGTGGAAATTGGTTTTTACGCGGATCGCACACGGTCGCTGGTCCAAAAAAGCGATTTCACGTGGCGCGTCCAGAGTGTGAATCACAAAAACTTCAATTGGGATGTGTACATTTATAGAAGTGTTGATTTTACCATTTTTTAGTTTTATCTCCTTCCACTGATTAGCGGTTTGTTTGTTTTGTCTTAATTCTTCGTATTAGAGGGGACACAGAGGCATAGAATAATACAATTCGGTTTCTTTTTTATGATTTTCTTTTTTTCACGTTTCTTGGAATAAACGATTTTTTAGTTGAGTAAACATCGTGTGAAAGCCGAAAAATTTCAAAGAGAAAATGAAACCAATCCGCGGAAGAAACCGCCTTCTTCCCGATTCTTCCATCGACACAAAAACGAAAAATCCATAAATGTCACTTGCTGCTGGTTGCACGAATGCCTGCCCTCTCTCGTGCCCACAAAAAAGGCTGAGCCATGAGAGTGCTGTCAAACAGAAACAAAAAATGCTCGTGTGTTCGTGTACCGTGTTGTTCTGTTTGACTCTGTATTTGTTGTATGATTTGCTGTAGTTTTGATGCGTAATTACAAATTACAAGCGATTTTTTAAAAATCTTTCGCTGCCTGTTTTTTTTTTTCTCTAGTTTCGTTAAACAAAAACAAAAAATAACAATTCTTTCATTTTTTTTCTGTGAAGTGAAACTATTTATATTAACGAAGCTTTGTTTCATAATTTTTCGGGCTGTTTCCCAAATGGAAACAATTATCGGGAAGGGGGGATAAATAGAACATACATACAAACATGTATTTTGTTTCTCTCTCTTTCCTTTCTAGTCGCTCTCGTCGCCCGAGGTTCTGATTTTCTCCGGCTGCGATTGGCCCGAGATTGACGAGAGCGTTGGTTAAACTCCACAAAGAAAGTGTGTGTTGATTTCTTAGCAATTTCCTCAAGAAATGATTTTGTTTCCCTTTTTGCTTAATTTTTCCACTGCTCTTTCTCGTCTTGCTCTTTGTCTTGTTGTGTGTGTTTTTCTGTTTCTTCTTTTGTTTTTTAATTAATTAGTCAAAAGGAATTTCTATTATATTTAAGTGTGTGTTTTTTTGTTTTTTTTTTTCATTAATTTTAGTTTGGTTAATTATCGCCACCCTCCTGTGGTTCGTCACCGTCGCCTTGGGTGTCCGAGGTCCACAGGGTAAGGTTATCCCTCAGCAATTGCATGATCAGGGTGGAGTCTTTGTAGGAATCCTCGTTCAGGGTGTCCAGTTCGGCAATCGCGTCATCGAACGCCTATCGTTACGATGTGTGGGCGGGGTCGTTGGGCGTGGAAACAGAGAAAGAGAAATATTAACATCGTGACGGAGAATCGTTTCGATTAGTAAGGTAAAATATGTACCAACTATGTTAGTTCATTCACTTTAATTATGCTAGCAAAATAATAATGTAACGGAAGAAAATGGTTCAAAATAAAATACACAGCAATTCACATTTCAGTTTTGTTCCTGTAAGA
This sequence comes from Aedes aegypti, assembly GCF_002204515.2. Lineage (NCBI taxonomy): Eukaryota > Metazoa > Arthropoda > Insecta > Diptera > Culicidae > Aedes > Aedes aegypti. Next base: position 25,659,855 of record NC_035108.1, on the reverse strand, counting down.
GTTGTTCATCAAATTTATTTTCTTTTGGTTTGTTAGTGCAAGCAGGTGAGTCAACATTGATAACAATTTTTAAAAAATTACTTAAAATTTATCATTTTTTTTTGGCGTGATTTGTATTACAAACTAGCAGCACTATAATATTCACATTTTTGGATATGTATTTCTCATCAGTATGAACCAAACATTGATGGTCGGCATGGTTATCCGAAGACTTGTGTAGGTTGTCATCACGAAGAAATACATAATTAGTATTTGCTTTTAGTTTGTAAAACAAATCAAAAATACTATAAATGAGTATTAACTTTAATCGCAGACTGATGATTTTTACAGCACGAGTCGTACGAGGCCGAGTTGGATAACTGCAACGAGTGTTGTAAAAATCGAGTTCTGCAACGAGGGAATAGGAAATCATATGCGATGATGCGAGATGCGCTCACTATAATTTAGCAATTAGGAGAAAGTTGTTTTATGAACTGCACTGAATTATGCTGTATTTGTATAGTCACTATGCGACTGAATCAGTTGTGAAATGATTATTATGGAACGCTTTTTCATTACGCAACTGTTTTGAATTGCATAATGAATCATTATACAAAAATTTTCATATATTGCAAAATAATAATGAATGCATTCTGATATGGTTTCTGATTCCCACAAGTAGTCATCTATGATATAGCAAACAATTGTTGTACGTAACTCGAGATTTTTGAGATTCTTGTAAGAAACTATCGAATGCCTGTAGGAATTTGCGGAATTAGCGATTGTAATTCCAAATATTCCCACCGGAGTCCTAAGATATCTACTGGACTGCCATGAATTTAATAATTCCAAAAGACTCAACTGGAATCCTAAGAAATCGAACTGAAATTCCACTAAATTGCTAAAGACCCTTAAATTATCAATGCATTAAAGATTTTCACCACCAGCCCACAATTACTGCGAATCGTATCAAAATCTCAAAACTGTACCAACCTTTCTGAACAGGGATGAAGTGCGACACAAATCTCTTTCGGTGCTGCACGCGCTGTTGCGAGACAGCATCTCAAATTTTAAAGAGACGTCCACGAGTAATTTTTCTGCAATGCAGCCTGGCTGTGCTGACTCGCTATGTGCGATGGGGTGTGTGGTATAGAGATACGTTTCGTACACGCATCAAAAATTCCACATGAATTCATTTCACTAATATGTGACTGTCAAAAATCTTAAACACGATGAACATAATTTATTACCACCTTATGTTTCTGACTTTACCAAATCTGTTAAGATATAAATTTTTGCTAAGCGCTTATTAAGCTTGTCCGGCTTCAAAGCATACCTGTAATTTTCCTAGAGTGAATTTTTCTGCTGGCACGAAAGAGATTGAAAGAGTAAAGATTGTGCATTGAATTGTCTCGCACAAAAACAAATTGTCTCCTGCGCGTTGCTTTGAGTTTACTCGAAAAGAATGGGAGACGCACGAAATGAATTCGGGAGTGGCACGCATGTTTCTTACATAGCACAGAGTTTTGAGTCATTCCCTGTTTCTGAGTAATGATTTTCAATTCTAGGAATTCCAAGGAAGCTATCAGAATTGGAATCCTTATGGGATTGCAAGAATCTTAGAAAATGTATTATTGCTACCTAGAATCTTAAAATTCTAGCAGAGGATTCGTGCTTCAAACTGAAACCCCATGATTTGTTCAGCACAAGCGATGTCAAAGACGGAAAATCAGTTGACATTTCTCTGTTACATTTTCATGTAGTAAAAGCTAACGTGCGAAACTGGCCTACGTAACACTTGTTCGAAAGTTTTGTTTTTTTTTTTTTTTTTAAATTTATACCAACAGTTTAGCAAACTATGGATTTTTTTTCTGGTGCATGTTACAGATAGTAAAATTAGTCACTTTTCATTCGTTTCCTTGGCCTTGACTCAATTTTTTCAACTGTGCTGATGACAGTAAGTGACGCTTGAAATTAATACAAATGCATGGAATCTAATCGATTACGCGACAATTTGCACAAAAATCATGAAGGTGTTGAAATTTGACAAGATTTGTAGTGTAATTTTGCGACTAGTCTTGTATTCTCTTTACGTGTATTTTTTATGATGATGGTACATCAAAGAATTTTCTGGGTGGTTTTCGGTCTTCGCCATTGACGATTTTTTAAATTGTAACTTAAAATCTATGAAGAGATCTTGAGATTACTGCTATCAAACTAGGAATCACTAGGAAGATTCTGGTTAAATTGCGGAAGAATTTTTATGCTCCCCATGTGTTGGAATATAGACTGTAGAGTTTTTTTATGGGAATTGTAGTGAATCTGATGGTAGTCGTTAGAATTCAATGATTTGAAATTATTGAAATTCTTATCGATTTCACAAAAAAAAAATTGGAATCTAGAAAATATTTACCGACATTCAAAAGGTTTATATTAAAGCTTTGCTTTGAAATTCCAACGGAACTGGAGATCAACGGAATCTTAAAGGTTTTTACAATAATTCCAAAGATTGATTTCCAGAATTCCAAATATTCACACAATAATTCGCAGGAATCCCACCGAAATCTCATAGATTCTTACAGAAATGCCGTCTCAAAGATACCCACAGAATTCCAAGAGATTAATAACCGGAATCCCATTCCCACCTGAATTCTAGAGTTTTTACCAGATTTATAATGTTTCCGCAATATTCCTAGAATGGTTTTTAAAAATAAAAAAATATCATTAAAAATCCGACATCTCTATCGGAATTCCAAACTTCAGGAATTCCGAAATTCCGAATCTGAGAATTTGAGATATCAGAATTTACATTTAACATTACATTATAAATATCTGAATTCACTCCGACATCCCAAAATTCCTATAATTATCGTAATACCAGAATTCACACGGATATTACAAATTGCTAAAGCCGATAATCTTACCGGAATCTCAGAATTGGCAGGGCGAATGTTTTCGTGACTTCAGAATTCTTAAGCAAAACTCAAAATACCTTCCGAAATATCAAAACTCATTACGTAACAAGATTTTTAGGCAAAAGTACATTATTCCATTCAATTCCGCAATCTCAAGGCATGAGTAGCAACCTCTGAAGCTAACTACAAGTAGCTTTGTAGTAAATGCTACCTTTATTCGTAGCAACGCGTTGTAGTATGTTCGAAAGGTGTAGAAAGGAAAATGACACAAACATGTTCCACTCGTGTTCCACATGTAGCGTTTACTACCGAGAATGTAGTAAACTCAACTTTACTACATTTTATTCATACGGCACAATGTCTTCACAATGGAATTCGAAGAGAAAGTAACTTTCCAAGTTAAAAAATTCATATTACATTTTGTACTTGCTGTACCAGTAAAACTTGTTGTGCCCCTTACGTTAAATTCTGGATTACTTGGTACCGCACTCTAGCTTTTCATATGTTTGTCATAATTCAAAACTTTTGTTTTATGTTGTTTTTTCACAATTTGTCAACGTTATCAGTGGATTTTTTTATCTTTTTCCTCGCATGAACACGTCCTGGGCGAAAAGAAAAAAAATGCGCAAGTCTGTTGACTCATTTTTAAGCCAACTCTTGACATACAAACACCATTCCATTTTGGTAATTTGATCTGTTTATGAAAATAATAACCTATTTATTTCATGGTACTTTTCTATTTAATCGAATCAGGTTTGAATCTTAGAAGAAATGTCATTGTTTTGCATTGTAATTTAGTGGTTTTCATATAATTTATCATTTATTCTGGGAATCTAGGCGGAATTGGGTCCAAAAATTTTTAATGAAATCTTGTTTTTATTCATTAACACGAAAGAGCACCTTACTGCAACTACTTTAGCAATTTTTCCCGTCCAAATAACGGCTATATCATGTTTAAACTTTAATTTAAAAATTGGGTCCATAAATGAACCTTGACGCTTAAGATCATGTTTGACGTTCGCTTAGTCGATAAAAACACCACAGGGGTTATAGTTTTAACACTGGGGTTGTTCCTATCTGACATTTCGGAAGGGACACGGAAAACAAAATACACCCAAAATTTGAGTTAAAGCCAAGGGGTGTGACAAAATCTAAAATAAAAATAGAAAATGTTTTTTGTACTTAAACTACCGGAAAACATTAAAAAATTGAGTAAACATGCGTTCTTGACCTAAACTTAAGCGTTTGGCACTAAAATTGGGACAGGGCTTTAGGACCCTATTCCGAAACTTATATCCCAGGCGTAGAAACTTATACCCCGGAAAACGGAAAATCTAGAAATTTCTCAACTTCCAGGATTTGTTATCCCGGGATGTCTCGGGATGGACGCTGTAACCAAGACTTAGTTGAATTCTGAGTAAAGAATAGAATTACGTGCTATCTTTCCTAAATTCAAGTTTGCTAATTGATGGAGTAGCTTTTTTGTGTAAAGATGTTTCGCATAAGGACCTTTCCAATTTTAAACAGTTTCTCTCAACAGCTTATCATTTTAAGAAGGCAATAGTACTCATGTGTCAAACATTCGTTATGCCAAACATCCACGCTTAAAAATATGAAAAAAAAAATATTATGCAAATATTTATTGGGTGAAACGTTCCATCCTCTTGGATTTGACGGATTCTCTTCAAATTTGCAAAAATAGCAAAAACACGTGTTTTTTTAAATCTTGCTCAGAATTATAGTCATTTGACAAACACTTGAATCGACTGGAAATGGTAGAGAATTGCAGAATTCGTTCTCAATTGATTTCGAAGAAAGATCAAAGCAAGTGAAGAAAAACATCGCATCTGTATCGGTCCATGATCGGCAATGTATCGCTAGTTGTAACAAGCTTGATAAATAGCAGCAGCGAAGGAGAGCCCCAAAGAGAGAAAGAGATAGCGATGAAAAAACTCATTTTTTCGCTTATTTACCATTGGATGTAGGTGTTTCACGATCCCTGAACATCTGATAGCAATTGTGTCCCCCAGGTTTTGAGCTTGTTTAGATGTGTTTTTTCATACATAATCAGAGCTGTAGCAGTAGACGATAAGCAGACTCTGATGATATGTAGCGAATCATGATTGTTGCAGAGAGCGATAAGTGAGAGATTCTCTCAATTTTCTCAGTATTCAACCCCTGGTAGAGATCGATTCAAATGCCTAAGAACATTTTGGACGTGTGACAAAACGGCAACTTTTCCGGTTAGTAATGTTAATGCCAAAAAGCGAGTTATCCACACACATCGAGACTGGGGATTGGTGTTAGGCTTGCGAAGGAGCACAGTTGTTAAACAGGACATAACGCTCTCTAATGGTCCAATGGGTTCTGAAGGGCAGCTTGCAAGATGGTTTTTTTTTTTTTTCTGTTCGGAACATAAACCACTGCGACCAATATTTGATCTATTGTAGTATATCCCGTGTCCTTTGTGTAGTGCATGTCGTTTTACTTTGTCACTATCGAGAAGTGATAAAGCATTCGGTTTTATTACAGTTGTAATTCCTAACTTGATCACAGGAAAGGATTCTAACTGAAAGGTTCCTACCCTTCGAAGAGTGTGGAGCATGCACTCTCCACAGGCGCGCCCCTTTATCAGGCAAAATCGGATCCCTCGATAAAGCCAAGAAATTACACCGATATTGTCCATGCATCAGAATCCTAGTCCTTACTTCTTCAAACTAGAGAACGAAATAAATAAAAGATTAGAAAACAAATTGTTGAATTCGACTCATTTTTTCCCTTGTCTCAAGATCATTCTCGGCAACTGGGAAAACCGAGGCTTGTCACTTTCAACAAGGTTTAAAATGTAACAAGGACTGAAAGTGTTCCTTTGATTACTATAACATCCTGTTCTCTTCGTTTGAAGCAGTCAGGACTAGGGTTCACTGGTAGATCTTTACCCCATAACGCACCACGTAAAGGTGATCTACCCGCGTTATGGGCAAGATGGTTACTATGCAGTCTTAATCAAGATGGAAATATAATTGAACCAATTTTGGTCAAACTGACTCTTTTACGTGTTCGAGATCTTTGAGCAGAATCTCTTATTAAAAGAATAAAAAATAGATATTTCTATAATAAATCTTCAAGCTGTTTAGTAGAATACCTATAAGTAGATGAAAAACCGAATTTAGTACTATACCATTTAATTCCACTAGAGTTTGTCTTCACGGCCTAACAGTTGAGGTCGAAATACGCGTATCTGTCAAAGGATACAAACTCTAGTGGATTTAAATGGTATAGTACTAAATTCGGTTTTTCATCTACAGATAGGGGAAGGGGTGGTAAAATGAACACCTTAAGGAAATCATTTTGTTTCTGATAGAAAAACGAGGAATTTGTATAGTTCTATCCCACAACATCAAAAACAGGGATGTTATCTATAGCAGCAACACGATTTCAGACTAAAATTGCTGAATTTTCACATATTTTTGTCGCTAGCAAAAAACGATGGAAATGTTCATTTTACCTGCACTATGTTGGTAAAATGAACAGCTGTTGGTGGTAAAATGAACATCATTCGAAAAACACGAGCAAAACAAATATTTCTGAAAATGTTTATTGCTTCACCGAAAATATATCCATTGATGATTGTAACCCATTCAAAGAGAATTCTAAAGGTATCAGATTCGACCTCATATCATAACGATACTCACCTCACTGAAAAACCTCAAGTCTTCCGAGCTAAAAGTTACGTCAGTTCTAATTTTCAAACGTGGTTTTCTTAAATCTTAGTTTTCGTTGATATTTTCACTTCAATTGACCTACGTATCAACTCGAACACTCTTATTTGTGCTATAAATCGCCCGTACGTGATAAAAATTTATCGAAATTTGTTTTTTCTCTATAAAAGGCCAGGTGTTCATTTTACCACCACTTCCCCTATTTCTACCTTTTAATTCTGCCCTAATTGCTTATCGTTTGAAAGATACGACTGAAATAATAAAAAAATAAACTAAAATTTTAATTTTAGTTACTCGAATCCATTGGTGGCAAAAGATAAGCAATTAGGGTGTAGTTAAAATATTCAAAATATTCAAATCTACCTTTTAATTTTCTTTGTTGGTTGAACTACCTTTTTTAAATTTTTACTAGTGGTCCCGGCAAACTTCGTCTTGCCATCATGTAGGCTGTTGGAAAACGTCAAGAAATTCCACATACAAAATGACACTTTAGTCTTCTCCCGTTTCCCCCATTATTCCGGAGACTTTCCTGAACTTTTTACTCACGCGAACACGTCGCATCCCTTGTGGAGGGCAACAGTGAAAAGCGTGCGTCAATCCGTTGACCCGTTCTCGAGCCATTTCGTGACATACAAAAACCACTCTATTTTTATTTATATAGATTGTGTCTTTAAAAGGAAAAAACTAATCTCATACAAACGGTGGATACCAAAGTTAGATTCGTGTTGGTTTGAATAGAATTTCTGAGTTAATGAACAAAATTTGCACTATGATGATCATCTTTTGCAAAGATTTCCTATCAGTACAATATTTTAGGAAAATATTTTTTTGGGCACCGTCACTGATAAATAGTGACCCTTGGAACATTGAATGACTAAAAACATAGTCCTAAACGTATCGAATACCATATAAAATCATTTCCATCCTGAAGAAGACACACAGTCCGAAATTGCAAGCTACGGTGGTTAGTACTTGGAAGGGGGTCTCTACAAATTTTGTTCAACGGTTGCACATCGAGGAGTCAAGTCAAAGTAAGATGTTCTGGATGCAAACGGTCTCATTCCATTTTTGACACATTCTATCAACATCAACACAACGCGGGAAAGCGCGCATCAACAGCAATATAAATCGGCAACATCAAATCAAAGACGATAGGGATAGTAACCTGCTTGGCCAGATGGCAAGCCCGGGCCGGCGAGTTAATAATTTCGTAGTAAAAGACGGAAAAATTGAGCGCCAGGCCTAACCGAATCGGGTGCGTCGGTTGCATTTTCGATTTCGCAATATCGAACGCTTCCTGATACGATTTCTGCGAATCTTCAACCACGGCTACACGGGATACAGAGATAGAGAACAGAAAGAAAGATAGTTCGGTGAAAGTTTGGGATATTAACGCGTTGCTCGGTGTAGGCTTATTGATGATGTTGAGGGGAAATGTTTAGCTTTGATCGAGTTAGCAACAGTTGTTTTTATGGTTGGGACTCCGATGAAAGGAAGAAATGTGGACAACTCTAGCCGCTTGGTTTTCGAACTTCGTCGACCGATCCCTAAAACACGAACACGCTCTTAAACTGAAATGTTTGCTGTGTACTCTTGGATTTTGAACTACTCTTCCGTTGCAAGAAAAACAGAACTTAAAAAGTCCTAAAATTGTAAGAAAACGGAAATGGTAGTGACCTGTTTCGCCAGCTGGCAGGCTTTGTCGGGAGAGTTTAGGATCTCGTAGTAGAAGACTGAGAAATTGAGCGCGAGACCCAACCGGATGGGATGTGTTGGCTGCATTTTGCCTTTACTAATTTCAAAGGCATCCTGGTACGCGGCCTGCGAGTCGTCTACTACGGCTGTTGAGTTTACCGATCATCAACAGAGAGAGAGAGGACATAATCGGCGGCGGCGGCAAGAGATGGAGATACAGAATAAAAGATTGAGATATGGTGATTAGTGTGGACTGTCGACGATGACGGTAATGGTCCGACGAGATAAACTGCACGGATTCGCGTGGGATCTGAGCGCTCTTGCGGAACCGGTAATACTTACTGTTGCGGGTTTCTCCTGTGGCTACCTCGGCTAGGTATCTGTAGTAATCTCCCTTCATTTTGAGGTAAAACACCTTACTTTCTGGATTACTGGCTTTGGGGATCAAGAATTTGTCCAGCAGGCCCTGTAAAGAGGAAGAAGTGAAAATTCATGAGGGATTTGTTATCAAATTTATAGAAACGTAGAACTTATGATAATTATTTAAGAAGGCTTGGCGTATTTCTAATCAGTATGAACCAAACATAGAAGGTCGGCATGATTATCCGAATACTGTGTAAGTTGTCATCATGAAGAAATACCCCAACATCAAGTATCTAAAACATCAAATAATTTGAAACATTTCAACGGGAATCTACAACTAATTTTACATACTATATCAACGGAACTGTAAAAGATTTTGCTCTGGTATTCCAGGACTTTCTTAATAGAAGTGTATACTATGAAATGATGTACAATCAGAACAAGTATTTTTTTCAGTTATCGACCACCTTATCGCCCATGGTTGCAAATGAGCTAGAAGGTTAGTGTCTTCGACAAAGTTGTTCAACAGATCAAGGGCTATCTGGCGATGAAAAATGTGACTGAGAATCCATCCACTAGGTGGCGCTAGTGACAAATTTTATTCAGTCATCTGTATCTCAAGATCCTTATCAGCTAGAAGGTTAGTGTCTTCGGCAAAGCTGTTCAGTAGGTTAAGAGCTATCTGGCGTTGAAGAGTCTGGTTAGGAATTTACCCGCTACGTGACGCTAATAAAAATAAATCTTCAATCTTCCTTAACATCAAGGTCGTTATAAGCTTAATCCTTATTAGTCAAGAAGGTTGGTGTCTTAGGCAATGCTGTTCATCAGGAAAAAGGCATCTGGCGGTATATAATATAATTGGGAATTCATCCGCTAGTTAATCCTGATTACTTTATTTTTCAGCGCAGATCAAAGGTTTCCTAGTTTTCCAAAATAAATATTTTTAAGTGCATCCGCCAAACAGCTTTTATAACAATTTCAGCTAGAAGGTTGATCTCTTCCTTTGAAATGTTCTAATGAAAATTTACAGTGAATTGGAAAAAATCATTCACACCCCACATTACGAATAAACAGATATCAGGCATGTGCTAGATAAGAATTTAACTTTCAAAAATCACATTGAGGGCATTCAAGCCAAATGTAATAAATATATAAAATGTCTCTATCCCCATATTAACAGAAAATCAAAACTTTGTCTTAAGAACAAGCTGTTGATATTCAAACAAATTTTCAGGCCAGCCATGTTGTATGCTGTACCAATATGGACTAGCTGTTGTAATACCAGGAAGAAAGCTCTGCAGAGAATTCAAAATAAAATTTTGAAAATGATTCTGAGGCTTCCTCCCTAGTATAGTAGCAATGAGTTACATAGAATATCCAATGTTGAAACATTCATTAATAATTTCAGGCAAAAATCGTTACAATCGTCTATTGCCACGATTAATGCGTTATATGTTTAGGTTAAGTTAGGTTAAGTATATTAAAAACGTTTTTTTTTTCTCTTATAAGCAGGTGAAATCAACTCACCTGTAAAAAAACTGAACTGCTACGGCAAATGAAATGTAATATGTTGTTAACAAAATGTTGATAAAATCTTAACTTTGTTTTACCAAATTAGGATGATAGTGTTGTCAAATAACACAGAACACCTAGATATAAGAAATGAATGTAATGTTTGGAATAATACTAATAAAGAAATTAAAAAAAAAAAAAAAAAAAAAAAAAAAAAAAAAAAAAAAAAAAAAAAAAAAAAAAGATATCAGGCATGCTGCGAGTTCCAGAGCCATCTAAATCGTGGTTAAAGGTATGATTTTGATTTTTTTTTTCAATCAACATTCAATATGCTAAAGATTTCAATACAAGAAGTTTAATTTGAAATCTCTATTTGTGTTTTTATTTACAACGATGAACATACAGTTTAAATTTTAAGATCGATGCCTACCGTTTAATAGTGGGAGTACCTAATTGGTATTTATGAGCAGTTTACAAGGAATTACTCAAGAAAATCAGAAAGCTACTGGAAGTTCGCACTTTTTCGTGATTTTCTCCATAAAATATTATATGGAAGATACGCTTTTAATGATACTTGGATTATTTGACTGGAAATTCTTCAGAGAGTATCTCCCTCAGAGGGAATTCCTCTGTAGAATCGTAATGAATCAGGTTTTTTCTTTAAACACCCTTGAAGATTGCTCACGAAATTGCACCAAGTGTTCTTTTCTGATTGCTTCCTAGGATTACACTGATAATTACTAAAAAAGCTTGTTTATTACTTTTTTCACATTTTCTGTTAGAAATTTATCCATAATTTTAATTAAAAACATCATACAGATACTTCTACGAAGTTTTTCCAGGATTCTTCCAAAAATACAACTAAAAATCACTTCAAAGATACCTCAAGTACTCTTCGAAAATTCCACAAATGATATCTTCCAGAGTGATTAGAGAAATACATTCAAGAATCCATAACCAATCACATATTTTCCTTCATGACATAACGTCCCACCGGAACAGAGCCTGGTTCTGAACTTTGTATTCTAAAAGAACTTTCACAGTAAGGGATGATCAGGGCAATACGAGCAACCTAAGGAAAACGTCGTAGAAAGCATAGAAGAACAGCATAAGCTATCGATTTAATAATAGAAATAATAGTAGTAGAACGCTAGTGGCGCTGTTACCACAAAACTGATTTTAATTATTTTTACCTTCAGTTATGAGTTTTCGCTGTTTTTTGAATGCCAATGATTTGTTTTGGTCTTTAAAATTAATTTGACACTTTGAGGCCCGGTACTCAGACTGTCAGCGCGTGGCAAACTAGATGTTGGTATCACGAACAGTAGCGACATTAGCATTCTTAGGTTAATGCTTCTACTGATTTAATGCAAGTGACTTGTATTATAGAATGTCGTAGAACTGTTATGTCGATAATTAATGGAATCAAATCATCAAACTGAAATATTTTTAGCTATATTTTAAAACCCATGTTTTCTGCGTGTCCACCAACCATAATAATGGGCATAATGAGCCACTCAACGGGGCAGTATAAGCCACCTCATTTAATGGATTGTTTTATTTAAAACAATACAGAGAAGAGCTAATTATAAACATAACAATATTGGAAAAAAGTTTCATTAGCTTTGCTTGAAATTATCGATTCTAACGACATATTTTTAATAGATACTTATCATTTAGTAAACAGACTACGTAATTCTAGTAATAAATTGCGACACTTGATCCAACCTGTTTTCTGGCGCAAAGTGTTCTAATAGACCAATCCAATTGCCTGCGTAGTAGTGCAATGTTGACAAAATTTTCATTGTTTGCTGTAAGAACTGTCACAACATTGCTTTTGTTTGCTGTGAGAAAGCAAACAAAAACAGAATTGTCGCCGAACTGACGTTGAACGTAAGTCAAATGACGTCAAACAAACATCGATACGTTTTCATTCTGAGGAGATCGACTTGTGTAAGATTGATCGTGCGTTAGTATTCGTGGCAGTTTGCTTGTAGACCTCTATTGCAATAATGCATAAAGGTGACTAAGCACTAAAAAATAATCTAGTCTATTTAGGCAATCATTTTTAATGCTCAAACACCGATTATTTTGCTTAAACCTAGGTGGCTCTTTTCACTTTTTCTAAATGATTATTTGTGTATCAATAATTTTGCTTACGAACAAATCCAATTTCGTGCATGGATTGTTCAGTAGTATCAGAAGTTTCAATAGATTGGGCTTTATCAAAATCTTAAACATAAAAGTCTCGGCGGCTTAATTGAAAACTGTCAAAATTATTTTTTAATATAGATTGTGTCGAAGTAGTTAAAAAAAACATGCCAAAGCAATTCATTGAGGAGCCTAAGTAGTTGTTTATCTCATCCAACAATAGCTCAAAATATTTCTGCTAGGATTGTTCCAGATACTTATCTGCCAGGAAGCTAAACTTCCCATTATATATCTTGAAAAATATTCTAGAGTTTCTGGCAGTTCCCTTCAGAAACTCATAAAAAGTTTCAACATCAATTTCTACAGGATTTTCTTTAATATCTTAAGGGATTACTCAAAATTATATCTCATGAGAATTCCTTTAGAGTTTGTGGTACGTGATGTTTTCTTTAGGAATTTTTCTACAAATAATAAAAGTTTCGATACTCAAAATTTTTTTCGGGTAGTTTTTGCAAAAAAATCCAGAGAATTTGAAGGAATGTCCACTGGAAATACCTTGGCATTTCTGGAGAAATCACTTTGATTTTTTGGTGGATGACGACGATTTGTTGCAGGTATCCCTGGATGCATTTCATCGAGAATCTCCAGATAATTTTCTGAGGAATAATATACCTGATGAAATCATAAAATTCTAGAAGATTCAATAATAGTTTTTTTTTTTTTCAAACAGATACATGAAAAATTACTGGAGATATTCTAAGGACAAGGAACATACTCAGTTGAGCTCGGTTAATTTTCATTCTTTTACCGAAATCCGCACAGCTAAGCGTTCCAGCTGCTGACGGATTTTAACTGATATATCAGCAAAAAATCAGATTCGCTCATAGCAGAAACTTTGGGTGCCGCTGACACCAAACGTCACTTTTGCTGAGATGTCAGCAAACGAACTTCAATCGAGATTTGAACAACTGAGATAGGCATTCTGATTTAAGTGTGAAAAATCGTTTATTGTACAAGGATTTCATCAAAACTTACATTACTAGAATATTTTACCAACATTTTTGCTAGGAAAATAGCTGAGATTTTTTTTTTAAGAATGCAGAATTTTCCAGGAATTGCGGAAGAAATTTTTTGGAGAAATCCCAAATCTAATTTTTGAATTTGTGGTGATCACAAACGAATTTTTGTAGGAAACCTTGAATACATTTCACAGAGTGGAGCATTTTTGCTCCCTAAAAGACTAATGTATGCTCACGTAAAGATTGCATAAGTATCATAGAGAAGGTTGTTTGCAGCTGAAATAAACTTTAATTAAAAGATTTCTAATGGTTCTAGTATCAGAAAAGACGAAATTCTTATAACATCTTTATTACAAACCGATTAATTATTGATTACTGAGCACGTGGATTGTTTTTCCTGATAATTTAATCATCTTAATCATGCGCAATGAATTAATTAACTTACTCTAATGTTTCAATTGTCAACACATATTTGGCACGGCAGAATGTTAGAAAATGTCTCGCGTTAACTTATCCAACTATTTCAGAAATGTAGGCTAGGTGCGATTATCTCATCACAACTGTCATGCAATCTTCGTGTGTCGATGTTCCATGGCTCGTACTAAAACAAAACTTCATAATCACAGTAATGCTCCCTCGAAACATCATTCCGCAGGATTTCTGAAATGTAACTTGATATTTCCATAATCTCTTCAATATCAACTTATGCAAAGTCCAATGGATACAGAGCTTTAATTTTTACGGCTTCCATCACAACATTAGGCTGTGGTTGTAAGCAATTTGGATTGTTGGAGATGAACTGGCTTCGATATAAGAATATTGTATGAAAACCAAATACTAATGATAACTATAATAATTTCTATTGAGCATATTAGAAAATTACTCACCAATACTTCGTAGCAGATTTCCCTAAGTTCCTTTTCGACTCGTTCTCGGTACTCCCGGGCTAGTTGCTGTTTGCGGGCAGAGGATTCGGTTTTCTGTTCAATCGACGATATTACTCGCCAGGACGATCTGCACAGATCGGGGAAAAGAATAGAAAAAAAAAAAAGCTGTAATGTATTTTCCAGCAAAATCGATAACGGCATACCTTCGCGCACCGACGACGTTCTTGTAGGCGACAGATAGCAGGTTTCGTTCTTCGTTTGATAGTTCTACTCCGGTTTCTGTCACTGATTTCATCGCTTGTGCCATGTCGTCATATCTGGTGGGAAACCGAAAAATGATTTGTTAGGGAAATTCTTTGGTCCTAGTGCGAAATCCTCAGCGGGAGTTGGATGACTCACCGTTCCGATTGTTCGGCCAGTTTAGCCTTCTGGACCAACTCCTCCTTGTCGACGGTAGACATTTTGCTGTGGTTCTGGTGGTGGTGGTGGTGAGTTTGCTGATGCTGCTGCTTTTACTGCCGCCGCTGGTACAGATGTTGCTGTGGAGGGAGAGATGAATAAGAATTGAGATTGTTAGAAATTTATCGATTTGAGGTTGATTTAGATTAGAGATTGGTTGGAATATGTCGGTTGTGACGAAGAATTCAAGGTTGCTCTACACACAATAACTGCCGCTGCCTGGTACTGCGTCCACTGACAAAGTATCGATGCAAAAAATCGATAGTTGACCCCTACGGAGATGGTGGAATGGATGGGGAAACGGAAAGTTGGGAGTTCAAGGGGGGTTCGAGAGGGGGGTTTCTGTTTGTTAATAATGCGGTGGTGTGTTGTAATGGAGGCGCCTGAAAGTAGGACGACAACGAATAGACAATGAGTAAATAGACCGACAATGGAGGAAGAAAGGCCTTTTTTAATAACGCACACTGGAGTAATTTCAGTCAATTGTGGTCATAATTATTGTCTGCTCTTAAGGTGAAGATAAATCAAAGCCGAAGTTCAAATATTCAAGAGCACAAATCTGGAGAACTAAACATCCGTTTTAGTTGAAAACTCAATCGATTGATCATTACCAGCTAGTGACCAATCGATTAAGTTTTCAGCTTAAACGGATGTTTGGTTCTCCAGATTTGTGCTCTTGAAAATTTGAGGTTTGGCTTCGATTCATCTTCACCTTAATGATTTCCTTATGCCCTAATATTGTCTTAAAACGGTTATATTTCAATAAGCCTTTGGGAGAGGAATGTTTTTACTCCAGGAATGGTATTTAATTTGCTTATTTCAATTTCTATATCCATATTCAAAATCATTATTAATTAGGTTCAAATTTTTTGATCGATTTCTTCCAATTCACCATCTTGATTGGACTATGATTTCTCAATTTTTCGACGGTTTTCGGAACTATGGATATTTGGTCCCTTCAAATTTCGCGTGTCAAATCGCTCTTGATAAGAGACATCATGTTCGTGATAAGTTATGGAAACATGATGTCTCCTCTGGTCGATGTCACATTTATGATGATATCTATTTGAAAATCCTTTCTTTTCGGCAGAGCTTATTCACAAATTTCATAATGCCAAATAAGGCCATTTCCAATTCCACTAGAGTGGAATTAAATGGTATTGTACTTAATTCAGTTTTTCATTTACTTATTCCTAAGTTAATAAAATTTATCTGAATGAAAGTTTGGCATCAGAAACACCTCCCATTTCCAAGAATATGGAACCATGTTGTTTATGTTTACACTAGTGCTCTCGGCAAACTTCGTCTTGCCACCAAGTAGGTTGTTAGAAAATGTTATGACATCTCCTCTAAAAAAGAATAGATTATTTTTCTCTCTTTTTTTGATAATTCCGAAGACTTTCTTGAACGTTATCTTCACACGAAAACGTCGGAGTCTTGGATGAATACAACTGTGAAAGGGTTATTTAAACCCATTGAGCCGTGTCCAAGCCAACTCGTGACTTACAAACACCATTCCATTTTTAATTATATTGATAGATAGAGAAGAGAACTCTCCATAACTCGATATTGCAGGAACCATCTAGTTAGGGGGGTATCGAGCTACGGAATACAAAATCAGTGCAAATGGGATTCAAGGGACCATCGAGGTATCCATGAAATACAACTTTTACTATGGTTTGCTAACTCTATATCGAGATACTGAATAAAGAGTTGACTGTATTATTATAGTGGGTCTAATAATATCCAATTTTTCGAATTTTAAATTATGTCCACAAATTTGTAATAGTTACTCTTCTGTGCGACGAAGGGTACTCCAACAATGTTTGTCACTGTACGCTTACAATATGTGGTATGCCTTATTTTTTTCCTCGGGAAGCAACCACGTGATGCCTAATTAGTATGAAGTGGCCGTCATCGGGTAGTGACCCCCCACTGCCTTAATCATAGCCCGAGTCGAAATTTTAGCTAGGCAAAAACGATTGAATGGAGCGCGAGACGCGAGGGGGCGTAGTGACTTAAAATTATTGCAATGATGACTAATCGACCCACGAAGTATACAGTTATAATACCACAAGTATGTACATACCGCACACTCACAATAAAACTAACGCGGCGTTCCACGACAGAAACGTGACGCCCGAGTATGACGTAACACCACTACTGTCGGACTGGACTGGCGTTTCTCCAAGCCTTCACGCTGCAGGATTCCTTCCGAACTGTCACTAACTATTTTTAAAAGTAATACACCAACCTATCCCCCTTAGATCGAAGAAGACTTCGGTTTCGGTCCCACACAACTTTCCCGACGTCGCCACCCGTCCTCAGCAGGCGTCCAACACGTCGCACTTGCTCACTTGCACACTCCCGGGTACTCGAATAATGGACAGGTGTTGAAGCTGGAAACTGACTGCTATTCTCTTCGCGCGTGTCTTCCGGCTTCAATGTTCTTCTGGCACAATGTGGCCTGCTCTGATCGAAACAGAATCGGCCCTTGGCAACGACACGGACGACAATCATGAGAGAAAGCACGAGAGCCTACTTTGCTGGTGGATGGAGCAACTGAGAGAACCGAGAACGAAGCAGCCCACCAGCACCGTGGGAATCGTCTTCGGGATAACTACATATAGGAAATTTTCTCGACGGAGAGTCCTTTGGGGGGACAGCCCGTCGTCGTTGGCAGCCAGTGTTCTGCTTCTTGAGCCCAAGTGTAGCTTTTTTGTGCATTGATTGCGACGAAGAATGCTTTCGTTCTACGTTATGTATCTCAAATCATGACTGTACATAACGGCAGCAGCCGCCCGTCGGCGAAAGCTCTTCTGTCACTGTATGTGTCTCGCTTTCTTCTTATTGGCGTTACGTCCCAACTGTGCAAGAGCCTGCTTCTCTTACAAGCACTTCCACAATTATTAACCGAGAATTGTCTTTGCCAACTGAACAATTTTTCTTGTATATATCTTGTGGCAAGCACGAGATTCTGGAATGTTAGGAAAATTTACAACCAGAAAAGATCGGTGACCGGCGAGAATCGAACCCACGACCCTCAATTCAATAGCTACGCGTTTACTGCTACGACCTACGCCTAGAGACGTCGCTAGACCTTTGACAGGGTTTCCGTCACTAGACCTAGACAAGGTTTCCTAAAGAAATTTTTTAAAAGTGTCCTTCAGGAGTCTAAAAATACCTCCAGTGATACTTCCACGAGATAATCCATGTATTCTTGCAGGAATATCATGGAAGAAAAACAACCAGGTATTTTCGATAAATTACTCGGGTTATTCCTCCATGTAAAATCCTAGAAATCCTTTCATTCATTCTATGGATTTGACCAGCATTATTTCAAAAATCTCTTTTACTTACTCTACGAAAACGTTGATTGAGTATAAGTCAAAATTTCTTCAACAATTTCATCAGGAATTCCTCTGAGAATTCCATGAAGTTCCTGAAATATTCAAGAACTTCGCCCGTAAGAATCGATGCACATATGTATTTCTGCATAATTTTCATTCCATATGGATTCCTCCATTGGTTTCTTTATGGGTTCCTCACAACGTATTTCTAAAAAAAATGAACCAGAAATTCCTCGAAGATTTTATTAGAACTCATAAACACGAATTCTTCAATTAACTCTTTTGAATTTTTTTTGGCGTTATTGCAAAATACTTTCTTGATATTCTTTCATCGATTACTCTCACAATTCATCCATGGAATACTCAAAATAATTCTTTAATTAATGTTCGAATCCTCTGAGCAGAATCTCAATAGAGAAACTTAAAAGTAGATGGAGTACCGTATACCTTTTAATTCCGCTCCTAAATGCTTATCTTTGACAGATACGCGTATTTCGAACCACTTGCAGTCTTCTTCAGTGTCAGTTACTCGTATCCACTTACGAGTGGATACGAGTGACTGACACTGAAGAAGACTGCAAGTGGTGTCCGATATAAGACTTGATGACCATAAATGGTCAAAATGGCGTATTGGAGATTCCACTTCTCATTTTTTATACGTGACAAATATTAGCTTATTACAGGACGCTTATTTATATTTCTGATTTCATTCGGAAGAAAACTCGTAAATGATCAAATACATGAACGCCAGGATGCAATCTCTTTATTTATTTTTGGTTGTTATTCCTAACCATCTCTAGCTTATCATTCGGAGGTTCTTCAGAAAGCAGGCTTAAGATTTGTACTATAGCCGCAGATTACTGCAGAAAGTTCAAAATAGTTTATTCAATAGGTCAGTCCTGATTTCAACCAAAATTTATTAAAATGATTCGACCAGAAAATTCAACTCAAAATCACTTTTCAAGTTTCGATTTTTATTTTTTGTACATTCTGGCAAAAAGAAATGTCAACGAAATATTTACCAGAATTCTTCCAGAAAGTTAACCAGGAATCCCCATCATTTTGGACACTGTGATTTCAGAAACACACTATATATGTCTTTATAATAACAAATCTCGCGTTCAGTATCATAAGGGCGTAACTGCAATGATCGATTTCTCTTAATCGATTTTCTCTTTAGCCAATCACTTAGCAGGGCGACTGTTTTCAACTACTGTTTTTGGTTCAGTAGAAAGAATTCGTTGTCCTTCATTATGTTGACTCGTAAAATGTTGCCAAAATCGATTGAACTTCGTGTACTAATCAAAAGATGGGAAATCGATCACTGCAGATACGCCAGAAATATCAACTTCTTGCTGTTTGTGTTTGAAAAGCTAGCCCCAGATCATGAAAATAGTGACTTAACTGACTATTTTTCTGAAAAAAAGTGACTTTAGTGACTTTATTGAGCTGTTACATTTTCAAGACACCCACTCACCCCCGTCAGCGTTATGATATTTGTGGATTGGCCCTTTTAGTGACTAGATCGAAAAAAAGTGATTTGCTACCAGCCCCAGGATCATTTTAAGTATTCTTTGCAGCTTGCCATTTCAAAGTGATAAAATTGAGTCATCATAAGTAATATTGATTCAGAAAAGTATCACTACATGCGATTACATGCAGAAAGTATGCTGATACTTTTTCAGCTATGTCAGTGCAAACTAGTGATCCTTTATAGAGAGATAAGCGGAAGTAAAATGGAATGATTTGGCAACAGACCAGCAGTGCTGATTTTGCTTGGCGTCGAGAATAATATTGTAACACGGACATGACTTCCTCATTGCTATAAAGTGTATTTTGTTTCGTTATAGATCTTTGAGCTCATATCAAAACTAATAAACAGCCGAAAAAATCAAAAACTAAAAATCGCATTGACAAAAATTCAAAAAAGTAAAACATTTCATATTTTTGCTTCATGCAAAATTGCTTCTACCGAAATAATTTCAAGCGGATTACATTACTCCTCAAGAAAAGTTCAAAACAAACATAACGCATGTTCGTTTGGCTCACAGCTCTCGCTGCTCGATTGGCTCACACTTTGACAGAAATGTCAGCTTCCGCGAATCTCTCTTATAAAGGATTTCTAGTGCAAACCAAGTGATTTTCTTCCATTCGCAATCGTTAGACGAATTAGCCACAATAATTGATGCCCAGTACAAATTTCAATGACGGCCTTAAAGTTCAGTACACGAAGTGTAATATTTCTCTTCAGATAAATGAAAAGAACACGGAATTGTGTTCATTGCGAACATTCAAAAGCGCAAATCAAGTAAGTAGAGACAGATGCATATCTAATTAGGTTTTTGAATATGTTCTGAAACACATCTAATCAAACTTCGGCCAAACCAAATGATCATTGTTTTAGTAGAATAATGAACCTTTTTGCGATTCCGTTGCAAATTAATTAACTTTTCATTGATTTTGCACTACATAATGGCCTACTTTTTCTACCAAAAAACAATGCTGAAAAGTGCTACTTTTCGGTACTGTTTGGGAGGCGTTAGCCAAATATCTCAGTCTATTATGCCACAGCATCTGATTCTATAGCTGATGTGCGATACAGATGCAAGACTGGTGATATTGTCGGCGCGATAAAAAGTTAGAATCGGTTTCTAGCCGAAGTTGGATTTTTCTCAGAATCTATGCGAGATACCAAACTTCGGAAGTGATGCATTCGATTTGCATCCGGATATGCACTAATGCACCCTACTTTCGATACAGGGTAGCTTGCATGGGTACTGAGACAATTCGATTACCGGCGAACTTCATTTTCTAACGATTGACCGACAATACTGGTTTTGGAACGGATCGTCCAGAATTCGTAGAGGTAGCAGTAGAATCCGCTACTGTACGCGTCGTCTTACCCTGGGAGGGAGGCACCGATACTACACACGAAATATGACACAACACTTTTCCAAATTGCAAGATAACTCCTGCTCACCAACGACAATCAAGGCAGGCTTTCTTTTATTGTGTACCTTCGATCTTTCTGGACAAACTTGGAAAAAGGGCCATAGTTTTATGTGCATTCAATTTTAATGATGATTGGAAAACAGTAAAAAGATGCGTGTTTCATTACTTTATATTCGATCAAATAAAAAGGTACTATCGTGGCATTGCTTTTGGGTGTTGCAGGAATTGATTTTCAACCGACTGTTGTCAACCTTGTTGGAATGCAAAAATTTGCTTTGATCAATTACGCGCTTTTATCAAGTTTGTCCATTCTTCAAGATCTGGGCTCACAGTGACAGTTCGTGACAGCGGAATCTCGGCTCACTATGACGTACATAAATTTTGTATCGGTTTCTCCCTCCCAGGTCTTACCTGTTCTGTCCTCCAATAGGGAATATATGTCCGTGAACGAGAAAATTTGTGACATTCGTTTACTATGTCGCAGCCTACGCGATTGAAAAATACTGAAATGATAGTACGCGTGGATGTATGCCCACGTGGTTTCTGTTGAAATGTTTGTTTGTGCTTTTGGAAATAATCCAGTTTAAACGGAGTTTTTCGTAATCGCAAAAAAATTTGTATGCAACTCGTTGCAAAACTCGATTTTATCAACTCGTGCTGAAAAAATCATCATTTTGTAACTTGTTGCATAAATATCTATTGACAGCTCAAAGTGCAAACATTAGCAAATAAGTTTGCTTCATGCTTCCAAAATGATTTTTTTTTTCTAAGATGGTTAAACTCAAAACGTCCATAGAAACTAATGCATACTATTATGGCGAAGTAGGCCGTCATTGAAATTTGTACGGATCGTTGATGATTGTTGCTAATTCATCTCACGATTTCGACTCAAAGAAAATCAGTTGGTTTTGCACTGACACAGATGAAAAAAGTATCAGCTTACTTTATGCTTGTTAGCGCGTACACTGATAGTTTTTTAATTCAATATATACTATCAAGACTGCAAGCTGAAAAGTCACCATTTTTGCCAAAACGAATGACGGGCTACTTGGCCTTATGTCTAAACTGTAACTCTAACAATATCTTAATGTAATTAATGTTATGTTTTCAGTATGAGTGCAGAGGCAACCAAATTCTTAATAAACTGGTTTAATACGGTCCTAAAGCACAGTCTCAATTTAACTGATCGGAAACACATGTTTTTCGTTGATTTAAGTCAAAAAAACAATTTTGTTCAGTTTTAACACAGATAACTAATGTTTATGCTAGAACAAAAATTTTCTAAAAACCTGAGTAAATACTTAAACAAAAACACGTTGAAATCACTAGCGCCGCCACACAGCGTATTGCGTCAATCAGTGGTGAATATAAGTATCTTGATATATTTCATATTCACCACTGACATCGTCATGGAAACTTAGCGATGTTGCACTTGTATTGTCATTTAAAATGACCGTTAATTGTCTTACACAGTTTTGTAATCTGACTTGAACGTCTGTTATCTTTGATTCCATAAACGATTTCCTTGTTGTTAATGCTTAAATCATTAAGGGCCGATTTCTTCACCTCCGCTTACGCCGTAAACCACGTTTACCCATACGATTAAACCAGGTTTAAGGCCTAAGCGGTGGTGAAGAAACCGCTTATAAGTGTTTTTTGATCATATTTATTTTTCATCATGGTTTTGATAGTGAGAACATGATTAATTTCCCAGCTTCTGATGGTATTTGATAAAAATATTTCGGTGCACAGTTCTAGGCCTTGCCTTTAGAGAAAACTGATAGCAAGCTGCCGAATCAGTGGTTACCAAAAAACTTTTGAAAGAAATGGAAGTTTCTGCGATAGTCAACTTTCTTCATTGCCTTCTCGGATGCTTCATACTTCCCCACGCATTCTGGGGGCGCTTCTCCGACAATTCCAACTCGCAATCCCGCAGTCTTCGACGACGTCGCCATCACCACATCGTCGTCGTCGTCGTCGTCGTCGGGCGAAAAATCAATAAAATATTTTTCCTCTGCTTTCACACATCCAGAGTGATATCATCCGCAGAGGCAACCCAACCCCCCACCCCCCTCGGTTCTTGGTTCTGGACCTTCCCCATGTCCGTTTCGTTCAATCGATTCTCCTCGGCGGCCACCCAACCGACCAACCGAAACTCAACGTCATTTGGAACGTGCCCAATTTTTAGACTGGTTGACCACAGATAAACAGACATAACAGCTAGAATGATTACAATGCTAAAAATACTGGTTTTAGCCATCTGGAAACTAGGTGGCGGTAGTGCGCAAACGTCAAACTCGAACAAACGTGATGCGGGCGACTATCAAATCTCGCATAACTTATGATCTCGCCCTAAAAGCCATTGGTAACCGAGTGTGTAGCACGTTGATTTTCAGCAAATGAATGGACCAAGACAAAAACTATCACCACTGGGAGATAGAGAAGGATCTTCTTCTTATCGAAGCATAGTTAAATAACGTGTAAATCCATTCGTTTGCTCAGTAACAACAAGCTACTCTCTTGATTGTCAATGACTTTTAGGGCGAAATCGTAAGTTATGCGAGAAATATTGGAAAATTGACCTCCCTTTTTCTGTCCAATGAAATTTATTCGATTATAATGTCTGTTTATCTGTGGCTTGACCACCACAACCGCGTCGCATTTGGGTGGTCTCTCTCTCTGGTTGGTCGGCTTGGAAAGGGTTGCAAAAAGCAGACACGATTGCGAAAGCTGTTTCCAAGTGCGGTGAAAATTGTCCACTAGGATTTCATCCTTGCGGAAAACCGACCAACACATCGACACGTGGAGCACTGGGCGTCTTGGTGTTGGTGAACGCCCAAGCAGGCGGGCGGTGTTGGCGGCGGTTCTGTCGTGTGCCGTGTGGGTTAATGCTGGGAGTTGGAAAGTTGATTAAAGGTAATTTTTATGTTAGTAGACCAAGTCAATCCTCCGACACATTGAGGGGCTAACACGAGTAACAATATTTGCGAGTGGAAGGTACGTGTCACCTTCGTCACTGCGCACCTGGGCGAGCATATGACGATGCAGAATGTGGAAAACGGACTCGGTTGAATGGCAATCGGGACGGAGCTAACCAGCTGGACTGGTCGGGGTTGATGAGTGGAAACTTTTAAGGATCCTCCAGGAAAAAAAAACAGGGATATGTCGGCATGCTGGGATCGAATGGTTCCTAACAGGCTGAAATGTGGGCGGATTTGCTCATTACGAAGTTTCAAGTAGGCTTGCAATTGAACTTTGTGGGTTACTGAGATTCGATTGGCAAATGATGTGATGTAATGAAGTAGGCTGTACAACTGTGTTGCTATCTTTGTCAACCTCTTGAGAATATCGATGATAGACTGATCTACTACATTAACAGTCTGAGCTTTTCCACATTTATTAATTGGAAAACTTTCTAAGATTTTACAATCTGAGATTCGAAGATGACCGTCAATATGACCGCCTTTCTTTCTACAGTCAACTCTCCCTTACTCGATAATTCGTAACTCGATATCGAGTTAGAGAACCATAGTGAAAGTTGGTTTTCTCCAGTGATTTCTTTGACGTTCCTCAAGAAATTGCTCCATGGATTTTGGAAAAAATCTTCCCGGTTACCTGGAGGCATTCAAAAACTGCTTTGTTTAATCCTCCAGGGGAATCCCTGGGTTAATAATCTTTTCGAATTATGTAGAGGCTTTTTGATGGAATATCTAGAGTATAGAAAGGAAGTTATAGTTCAGCAATTCGCGGAATTCCTGGTAGATTCTCTCGCGTAAATATTGGTGGTTTTTCTGGATAAAATCTTGTGGATGCTTTGGAAATTTTTTGGTTATTTTCTTGGAGGTATTTCTGATAACCCTAATTCTAAGAAGAGAAGAACAGGCTGAACTCTAGTGATATTCCCTGATCCTGGAACCCTGGAAGGACTCCTGGGGAAATTCCTCTGGAAATTCGTTATGGGATGCTTGGAGAGCATCTTCGCGGGATCATTGGAAGATTTTTTCCCGAACGTTTTGCAAAACTCTTTGGAGGATTTTTTTTTATTCCCAGTAAAATCAACGGAATAATATTGGTGGAGTTTCTAAAAGAATTTCTAGTGGAATCCCTATAAGCTGAAATCCTCGGAGGTTTTCACAATGGAAATACTGGAGAATTAGCTGCGTGGATTCCAGATGAAATCCATGGAGGAAACTCTGATGGAATTCGCCGAGAAATCCCTGGAGATTTTTAGTTGGAATCCTTAGAGAAAATCCTAGCGGAAGTTTTGAAGGAATTTCTGGTGGAATTACTGAAGGAATTTCTTTTCTGAACTCCAAGAGGCACTCCTGAGGAGCCACTAGAGGAAATACTGGTGGATTCCTTAATTACTGGTAGAATACTTATAAGAAATTTCTGGTAGAATACCTGGAGTAATCCAGCGAGAAATTTCTTGAACAATTTTGAGAGGAACCTTTGAGGGATTCCAGGATTAAGACCTTAAGAAATTTCAGGAGGATTCTCTTGAAGAGTTCCCTAGAGAAGAAATTCTGATGGTATCCCAGAAGGTGTTCTTGATAGAATCCCAGGAGGATCTCATAATGAAACCTTAGAAGTATTCCTAATGGAATCCATGCAAACATGTTTGATGGAATCCCTGCAGAAACACTTAATGAAATCTTTAGAAGAACTCATGATGAAACCCCTAGAGAAACTTCTGATGGAATCCTTGGAAGAACTTCTGATGTTATCCCAGGAGGAATTCCTGGAACGCTTGATAGAATTCCTGTAGTAATTCCAGGTAGAATTTCTTAAGGAACTTCTTATGGAAACCCTGGAGGAACTCCCGATAGAATTCCTGACGGAATCTCTGGAGGAACACCTGATGGAATCCTTGGAGAAACTTTTGATATAACCGCTAGAGGAACTTCTGATGGAATCCCTTGAGAAGTTCTATGGAATCCGTTGAGAAGTTCCAGGTAGAATCCCCGAAGGAACTTCTGATGGAATCCCTAGAGGAATTCTCGATGAAATCTTTGAAGGAACTCCTGATGGAATTCCTAGAAAAACTTCTGATAATGGCTCAAAAAGAACTCTGTATGGAATACCCAGAAAAACTTCCGATGGTATCCCTAGAGGAACTTCCGATGTAATCTGTAGAGGAACTTCCGATGGAATTCCTCGAAGAACTTCCGATGGAATCCTATGATTAACTCCCGATTGATTCCCTAGAGGAAATCCTGATGTAAACCCAGAAGGAACTTCTAATGGAATCCTTCGTGGAATTTGTAATATAATCTTTAGAACTACTCCTGATGAAATTCCAGGCGAACTCGTGTTTAAATCCATAGAATAACTTTCACCATGATCCCTAGAGGAACTACTGACGGATTACTTGTAGGAACTACTGATGGAATTTCTGGAGCAAATTTCGATGGAGTTAATGGTAGAATCCTTACAAACCCTGAAAGAACTTCTGATGGAATCCTTCGTGGAATTCATAATAGAATCTTAAGAAGTATTTTTGATAAAATTCCTGTGCGAACTCGTGTTTAAATTCATAGAATAACTTTCAACATGATCCCCAGTGGACTACCGATGGATTGTAGGAACTCCTGATTGGATCCCTGAAACAAATTTTGATGAAGTTCTTGGTGGAATTCTACAATAACTTCTTATGGATACTTTTGAAGTTCTTTTGGTGGAATCCCTAGAAGAACTTTCAAAGGAATCCCTTGAGAAACTCCTGGTGAACTTTTGGAAGGAACCTATACAGGAATTCATAATTAAATCGCTGGACAAAATCTTGACATTTCTGGAGAAAACAGCATTACCTGGAGGAATTCCTGATGGAATTCACGTAGGAATTCCTGGTACAATCCATGGAGAAATTCCTTGTTGAACTTTCGATGGAATCACAGGTAGAGATGCTAGTAGAATTGCTATAGAAATAGTATAAAGATTTTGGAAAACCGCTAGTGAAATACATAGAAACAACTCAAGAGCGCACATTTGCGAGGGCTAATGGCGTCGACGTTGCTTAAAATCATGCATTTTGACTTTCTACCCATCTGCATTGGCAGTTCCTGGTTGATGTTGATGTTTCTGTAACTTCCCTACAGACAGTACGATCAGTTCGTCAAACATTTGGCTCCAACCAGTAGTTTAAACTTGTTTGGTTTTGGCCGACCAATCCACCAACCGTCAAATCGGTTTCACGGTTTCAGTGGAGTCAATGTTGGTCAAACAATCTGAGTCGTCTGTGGGCTGCATAATACATCGAGCATCATGCTATGAACCGCCAAGAATCTTATCAGGAATGTACCAAAAACCTATCGCAAGAAGTTTACCAAAGGATCCAGCTGTCCTTTAACTGAATACATCAAGCATCTTAGAACACTTTTGCTGAAGAACTTCGTCTTCTCCTTTCTGGCGTTACGTAACAACTAAGACAGAGCCTGCTTTTAATTTAATAATAAGTGTCTTACCAAAATTTGAGCTGATTTGGATAAAAAACTGAAACTGGAAAAGCAATATAGTCTTAGAAAACAAAGGCCCAAACACAATGATAGCGGAAAGCGGGACCGGTTCATGAGCACTGCTGAAGATTTCCCATTTGATAAAATCAATAACAATTTACAGAGATGCCAGATTTGAAAACAGGTATTTGGAAAAGATATAGCTTAAAAACGTTTTTAACAGTTATAGCTTATAAAGTCATTTGAAAATATTTGCAGAATACTAATTCTCAAAGACACGTAGGTATATACAATGATCGATTGAAGTGATTGCTAAGATTTTCTTTAGTAGTGCTTATATAAACTTTGAAGAGCATGAGTAATCTAAGTTTTCAACCAAATGAGTTCAAATTTTGGAACGTCACTCATAATCTGAAATACAATTTTTTGGACCAACTTAAAACATGGTTCTAGCAAAGATGTTCTGATATCTTAAATACTGAAGAAAAGTTGAATTGAATTTTAAGAATTTATGTAAAGAAATCGATTGCAATATCCAAGATTCACAGCACATTAGCAATCATTTCTAGATAGAGAATATCAAGAAAAAATATCATGAACTTTAACTTGAAAATTGCAAAAGTTTTCGCCAAGGGTCTATATCCACTGCTCCTCGGAATTCCCAAACCGAATTCTCGCACCGCACCGTTAAACTTTTTCAAGAGAAATAAAAGCACTATTCAAACCCCTAACCCATCACGACTCCCGCAAGGGTGTGTCACTAGGCATTACCGCATTGGTTGCAATATGCCAACCGTTCAATTTTAGTGCAAACTTTTGCAGACAACACTAATGCTCTTTCTCCATCCCTTCCGTTGTCCTCGTCCCTCTTCTAACTGCGTAACAGACGATTTCCCCGGTGGGTAATTTACAAGCCGCAGTAGGCTACCCAGGAAGGACTTACACAGCCCATTTCGTTTTCCACAAAGCATGAAAACTGGCTGGCATGGCATGGCATGCCGCGATGGGACTCTTACAACAACGTGCTCATAAAATGCCGAACTATAACAGTGACTATGTACTGAGCGCACACCAGAGAACGGTCACGTCACTTCACAGGCAAAATACGCAGAATCGAAGAATGAGAGGCAAATAAATAAAGAAAAAAAAAAACGAACTGAACGCATATACCTACCTACAAAGATAGACATTGGGAAGGAGGAAAATTCGTTACGAGCAGCAAGCAAAAAAAAAAATGAGCTGCTGAAGAATATATTTTCAGCCAAAAAGGAGGTGGAAATTATTGGAAAGCACCCATCGCCTACTGATCATGAAAAACCAATCAACGCGAGCGAGCGAGACGGGGAATGTCGAAGGCAGCAAATTAAAAGTAGGAAAAAAGAAAGATGGCACCAGCCGTTCGGGTTCTGCCCCGGCCCGTGCGTAGGAAAATTCACTCAGCCTAGGAAAATCTAATTTGCGAAACGCAGGAAATCTAATTACCTTATGCTTAAATTTGTTTTAATAGCTAATAAATTTCCGTCTACGTTTCACAGCTTGTATTTCGAATATCACTGGTATTCCTCCGGTCGAAGCGAAGAAAAATGGAAAGGAAAACCTTCCAACTTCTCTAGTTCTTTTTCGGGAAAATTAACTTTTCCTGCATATCCCGAGTCCGGCCGATCGTTTTCTCTTTTACTGTGGTTTCCTTTGCACAGCACGCACTGCAGTGACTTTGTCCGAGTTCAGTTTGTTTAAGTGCTTCTCTTCTTTACTTATTTAAAGACAAATGACTTAAACATTTCTATCTATAACTACAAAAATGTGAACATTCCCGATAAAAAATTTAAAACCAACTGAGCGAAATATAGAACTTCGATACGCCTGTATGGTCCTCGTTTGGCTGGCGTACGGCGAGCCGAGCTTTCCACCGAGTGTGAGAGAGAACAGAGCGGTGAGAGCGTCGAATCGCTTCGTTCACACGCGTTCCAATGCCATACCAAAGAGACGATATACACCAACACATAGCAGGCCGCGGGAATCTCATGCATGACAGCGAGCGACCAACAGTCGGATTTGAGAGCACGTGCGCAGGCGCGAAGCGGAACCGTCCTCAACTTCGACTTCGTCATCCCTCATCGTCAATCGTCGCATTCGAAAAAAAAACATGACATGCTGGTTATTTAAAATTCTGCCCCTTTGTCAATGCGTCACAATCGGAAAGGAAATTGATCTAATTTATCAGCATTCCAATAAAAATGTGTTATAACACCTCCATAAGTCGCATATGCGACGGAAAATTTGCGACGCGGTGATAATGGAAGGTGATAGATTGGGCGAATTCCAGTGACAGAGACACACGAGCCAACAAATTCGAAAGGAGCGACGCATGCTCGCTCTCTCCGCTCCACAAACGGGTTGCACTCTATTATGTGAATCATTTTGCATCGAGGATGATGAGTCAAGATGACTGATGAGAAGGATGACACTGGTGATGCTGATAATTTCAGCCGATGAGTAGGTAGCCTTTCACCGAGATGGACTATCACCGTGTCCATTAGTGCTTCTAGAGATAGATAGGGGAATGTTGGTCAAAGTGTCACAGAGAACCTTTTTTTTATTCCCTTTGACATCGATATTTTAAGCTCATTTCACGGGTTTAGGTGAATTTTACCGAAACCTCAACAGCTGAACAGTTCAGTAAGCACGTCAGCAGTTCAACGCTCCGTCATCGTAATCATCGTCATCATTGAAATTTCAAAAGCAGTTTTTCTGTTCAAAACTAAAACTTATTCGATGAAAATGTGTTCACTGTGTTTCGCTGCATAGCAGCATCATATGTATAGTCTTACAAGAATCGTGTGATGAATTCGCTAAGAACCGTAGGAGGAATTCATCAAGGGTCTCTGAAAAAAAAAAACATTCAAAGATCTCTAGCAGGGGTTAAATTCTAAGAAAATTTAGAGTATCTCTCACTAATCGCTCCCTGTAACGATCATGATCCACTGCACATTATAAGAGTCCCTTTATCGCCTACTGCTAAAGCTATAATTTTATCGGGAATAACAGTTCATGATAAAATCCATCTAAGCATGCTCCAAAACTGGGGGCCCCATTGCTTTAGGATGTTTAGGGATTGTTCATCATGCCAGTAAAGTAAAACACCTACCTATTTATCATAGCTCTCTCTTTGGTGCTCTCCTTCGCTGCTGCTGCTGTTTATCAAGGTTTCCTTATTTTTTTTTTCTCACAAATTAGTTTATCTCTCAAACATAAAAAGTTCAGATAAAATTTTGAGATGGACTTTTAGGCCACATAAGATTTTGAAGTATGGTCGTGCCGAATCAAATTTTGAGCAGCTTTTATCTTAAGCAATGAGTTCCACTGTGAACTTCGAGGAAAAGCTTTCAAAAATGTACGATATGAGCCTCTGTACGTGCCATAAATTCTTTTGTTCTCATGACTTTTACTGTGCGCCGTGTGTTGGTGCTGTCTCGCTCTCTCTCACGGGCGATGTGAAAACAGGGCGCACAGTAAAAGTCAAACGTTTTATAGCATGCATAGGCTCATGAGCTTTAAAGATTATCCAGCTTTTTACGCTCGCTATAAAACAACAAGGGGCTATTCACATTTGACTTTTGTTGGCAACCGATTTTAAAGCTGTATCTTAGTAGGCAGTTATCTAGGGTTGTTGATTCAAACGTCAAAATTTTTTACCGATTGGTTCAACATATTTCCAGTACTGTGGCTTATGAGTCTTAATATATTTTTTTTTATTTTAGGTACCTACAAAAATGCATACCTCGTCTTCAATCTCAGGGGGAAATTGGAACTCATTCTAAAATTTGATGGTTTTAAAAGTACAAATGAGAATAACGAGCAGAACAATAGTCACCGTGTCCTAGGTCTATCTGGCGGAAACATATCTAGTCTGGCACATAATATTTGTTGCAATTTTTTGTATGCCCACTGATCAGCTTTCTTGAGTTTTCTTATGAAAACTTCAAAAAATTCGTAACGTAAAAAACGCTGAATTGACAAGAAAGATTTGATTGATTGAAAAGGTCCGGTAAAGACTATGTTAAAATGCTAAATATCATTATGTGCGAAGCTATTTTTTTGGCCAACATCTAACGGTGAAACGCTCTCCGATTACGGCTAAAACGCACCAGTTATTAAATACTGCCAACATACATTATTGGACACTTATATTTGTCAGTGTCTATATCTTATCAAGCACCACATATTTATAATTTTCATCCATTACAAAGTGATTTCTTCACCACAGCTTAAGCCTTAAACTCTGTTTAACCGTATGGATAAACGTGGTTTACGGCTCAAGCAAATGTGAAAAATTCTGCCGTTAGTCATTTTTGTAGTGTCGTAATTCTCCATACGCCGAAGACCATGGTTCAGCCTTCAGCTTTCCAGAAAAGGTTTTATATGCTTAACTCAATAGATAGCCCCAATCTTTGAACATCCGTTTGGAACTTCTGGCAGTTCCCTAATGCAGCTGAGTGGTTCCGACGCCTAGATTCTGCTGAAATAGATTTTTTGGTTATAATCATTCGATAAATTTTAACAAAACTATTGAACGTTGAAAACAGTTGACATTTTCAATGTTTATGTAGATTTTTCAATCAGGCACGGTTTATTGAGATGCAACCATAAGAAATTATAGTGTTTGCAGCATGCGTCAAATGGGGGTGATCCAAAATTTTATGGCAGCCAGGCGTAAAAAGCTGGATAGCATTACGACAGTCTCAACTTTTCAAAAGCTTTTAAATGTTCTGATAAAGAGAAAAAAATAGTTTTTTCCTATATAATAATACAGTTTATGAAAAACGGATAATTTGTATGTAATGACATTATAATAAAGATAAAAATAAATTGGCGGCGCTAGACTCGAAGCAACGTTATCAGCATATCACTCTAAAACATCTTTCAAAATTTCTTTATTTTGTTCCGGAATCCATTGAAAATTTATCATTAGTTCTAAAACTATTGTACAGTATGGATTTTTTAAACGTTAATTTAGCATACACTAGCGTTATTTTCATTGCTTTTGTGAGTGAATTTAATAACTGATTACTACTTTACTGACACAACTTCACATTTTTGACATAAATTTACTACTATGTACAATAAATAATGTACTAAAGCAAAAAAGCTGTTTTCTAAAAGTTAGAAAAAAACGTTTGATCGTCGCATACGAACTGTTCAGCTGTTGAGATTAAGGTGAAGTTCACCGTAAGAGCTTAGTGTGAGCTTTGTAGATCATCAGGATAATATGACCTGAGACTCTATGGCTATCAGAATAACTTGATTATCGGCCCACATATCTCTATCTACCGATTTCCAATATTTTTACTCTCAATTCATCAAAGATTTTAAGCAATCTACTAAAGAATTAGTGAGGAATTATTCTAAAATTTCAAAATTTTCAGCAGCAATTTCTCGAGAAGATCGCAACAA
This sequence comes from Aedes aegypti, assembly GCF_002204515.2. NCBI lineage: Eukaryota > Metazoa > Arthropoda > Insecta > Diptera > Culicidae > Aedes > Aedes aegypti. Next base: position 25,626,942 of record NC_035108.1, on the reverse strand, counting down.
GATTCATTAATATAAAGGTCCCGAACGAACCTCAGTAGGACTCCTACCAAGACGTTATAACTGTATTGTCAAAAACCATGGCAGTTTTGCACCAATGTTTATATCTGGAGAAGATGCCAAGTATGCCAGAAGAGTACTCTAATAACTGCGCAATGAATCTGCCAAAAACGGTCACGTTGCTCAACGTATTTTTCCATGGTTTACGCCAGGATCTTGCACTGGAGAAATTTTATACACGATTCCTTGAAGAATTTCTCTTTGTGTATCGTTTACTTTCGCGACTATGCAGTAAAAGAAATTTGAAACATTTAGAATAATTGCCGGCACAAAGATAAGTCAAATTTTTGATAAAATTTTGGACAAGAATCCGTTTAAACAGGCTTGAACAAAGCTCATAAAAAATTATATTGTGTAACATTTTAAAGTCGTTTTGGTTGGGTGACAAACTTCGAAGAGACAAACGTCAAAACGGAAGAATTAGAAGAAAACTAAAATTTTTTGGAAGAATGATTCTCTTCCGAAAGGATAAACAACAGTTCCAAACGCAAATTCCATCCAACCAGCGAAAATAGAAGTTTGGAAAACAATTACAAACCGCTGTTGAAATTTTATTGCTTCCGACACGTTTTAGCATTTGACGTTTTATCTGTCAACTATCATATCTTCACGAGTCCCTTTAGATATTTGGCTAAACATGTATCGCATAAAGTTTATTGAAGTTATTTACCATAATGCAGGAAAAACGTTTGACTGGAACTAGTTCTAAAATTTTTAGTTGTAGTTAAGGGCTTGAGTTACTTATTCGATAATCAAGTTCTGATAATATCCGTTATGTTCTCTCATTCAGCTATTTAGATTCATTGGAACTGAAAATCTACTAGCAGTGAACTTTTGCTTTCACTGCTTAAAACTGCTATGTCTCGATCTCTCCCTATCTCAATGGTCCCTTCGATATCGAGATGTGGAGAGGCGATTGTAGTTGCATTTTGAAGCACTTTTCCATGTGTCCAACAGTCGTTCAGACCAAATGAAGCTGTAGGCCACAATCAGGAATACAGCCTGTCCACCCAGGACTACCTGTCACTGGATAAGGGACACACTGATAAGATTAGTGATGTTATCGCTGTTAGAAGTGTGATGCAGCGTAAATGTTTGGGTAGGCATGAAACACTGATGACAATGAGATTTGTATGGTAGATTTCCACTGCGGTAGAAACGTGTTCAAAGAAAAATGTGAAATACATCTCATCTACTTCAAACGAAGATAATGCCTTCGCAGGAATACAATGTTTCATGGACAAATGTTAAAGGTCACACAAATCATACATCAAACACAAGGTTTCAATGAGGTTTTCTGCAAATGAAAGATGAATGAAAATGATGAAGAAGTCATTTCAGGGCCCTAAATATTTCTGAAATTCATTTAATCATCAATTAATCAATTTTTAGTATCTCGCAACAGAAATTCCTCGCATCACCATTTCTAGGTTACCGACAGAAGAAACCGATCGTTACGTTGGAGATAAACCTGCGTAAACAAATTCTTCTACTGTTCGAAAAGTGTCGCGTGATTGTTTCGACAATCGCACCGGTAGGCGACTCTACCTCTTCCCCCGTGTAACACCCACGCCTCGCAATTTGGCGGCTTATTTCGCGCTAGCAACGCGCCCGTCCATCATGATCCTCATCCTCGTCACGATCAACTTGTTTTTTCAGCTACTGAACCCTACAGTGAGATGATTTCTTCAAAGTAGCTCTCTGCAAATGGATGTGAGCCTTATTTGAATATTATATTATAGAAATTCTTCTCTATTATGTGAGGTTGAGTATGTGTGAGGCGATCGCGTCTCATCGTCATCCGCTGAGAACAAACATTGCGTAATCAGTTCGACGCGAAATCGCGGCGATGGAGGACAGGGTGCGTTAATATAAAGGGGTCAAAAATATCTCGCCGTTTTATTTGAAATTCAAGTATAATATTTTGTATGCATTTAGTTCTGCATTTTTTGAACAATTAATCATGCATAAAATGACTGTTAGGTTTTATTTTTGTTATTTGTCTGTCTATTTTTCACAGATATTCTGTCTTCTAGTGACATATGTGTTCTGTGACGTAGGTTGTTAACACGCCCTGTTTGGCGTACTGGGGACTCGTGGGATCGAAGGCCACCAGAACGATTCTATAAATTTCCAAATATATGCTTCTCGATTTGTCCTCTTGTGTCTACGACAACTTCAAATTTTTCATATCCTGTGAGTTATTCGTCCATCTTCAAGAATTTTATCGTCACACCCTATATGCTCATATAACTTCCAAACGGAAGACGCAGCAATTTCAAAGGCCTAGGCCTCTCTGGATCACAACCGAACCGACGAACGGCTGGGATAGGAAGTTTCCACTTAATTGTCTGTGCCGCACAACAACTAGGGTAGATGCACGACGATGTTATCTCGTCGTCGTCGTCGGGTTCAGCACCAGCAAATCAATGAATCTCACCAATTAGTTGCGAGAGTAACGGCGAAGCCTGATGGAGTGCCCCAATTATGTGTATTGGTACATTAGAGCTGAGCTGATAGGCGAGACTATATCTGCGACGACGACGACGACGACGACTGGACTGGACTGGATGGTGTATATCTTATCTCTTCTAGTTCACGCTATGCTACCTTGGAAGGAACGGAACACGGCGACAGAGCTACGAAGGCTACGGGACATTGGATTTATGTGTTATCAAAATGACATTGAAGCCGTTTATTTTCTCACTCGCGATTGATTGTACGCTCTTTTGCTCTCTTTGTTATGAGGGGCTACTCCGAACACGTTTCAATGATTTACTTTTTGGTTGACCAATTTTGCTCATAGACTGTTAGGATTATGCTTGATTGATCCTGTATGGCAGAGTAGTTTGATATAAGCTTTATGTTGCTTCGCTAAGTATAACATGTTTTTCGCATTATGCTGCGGCAATATTCGACGGACACGCGTTCTTAACGGAATGACAAATTTATATGAATACACACATCTATAGAGAGCAAGCTAGGATAAAAGGCGAAACAGGCAGAGGCAGAGAAAGAATGCCGATGATGTTTCTCAAGTTCGATGCGGTGATAGGTATTCACTTTGGCTGTGTTGGTTTCATCAATTAAACCTATCATCCGTGTAGTGGTACTAGCTCAAACCAGTCATCTTTGCGTGGAGCGGATTTTCAGCGGTAAAATGACCATGGTTTCATGCCGCTTTCCGTACATTCCTCTCTACGTGTACCGAAACATATGCATTGATTCCGACCGCTAATGCGGCTATTGTCCGTACTGGCGACATGATAGGGGTCAATTACTAGACATTGTGAGATAAGGTTTCGTCTCATAAGCCGATACGGTGCAGGTTTGTCCAAACGGATCCCATTCACCATCACATATATTGCCAATTAACGATCGGTTTGCCATTAACCACGCCCTCATCCTTGGCGAGTCGGAAAAGGAGATCGATTAGAGCGCATACCACAAGGCCCCTTGTCCTATCCGCCACTACTTCCTACTCCGTCAAATCACTTCCCTTATTTTTCTTCGTCAGCTATAGTATAATATGAGAACAGTGCAGCTTGACAACTAAGCTCTAGGATCTCCTACATAGCCTTGAAAATTTCTCTCCTTAATGCTCGTATTAATTTCCGTGTGGCCGTGCGCGATACATTCGGATACTGCATTCAGCAACGGTAGCCCCTTCCTCATCGACTGTCACTGAGATGGCAAGGGGAAAGAAGGGACATCTGAGCAATATCTGCTTCCGTTCTGCCTTCTCACTGCCGGTGAAGATCTCGATCTTTAGATGGGTTTTTATTGCACTTTAGCCAATAATTCATTCTTTTTCATCCCGAATGTGCTCTCGGCAGGCCAGAAAAATCTAGAAAAAAAATGTGAGCATGAGGAGCTCTAACTGCCATAAAGTGGAGAGAAACATGCGTACTCTTTTCCCCGATGGCAAAGCAGGCTAGTGGACGAGCAAAAAGAAGAAATTTGACTCATTTTACGTCACATGCACTCACATGTAGGTGAAACACTGCGCTCCAGCACCTATTTTTTCATCACCCAGACACCAGAGTCCCTGATCACTATCACCGCCAGCACAGAAGCACCGTCTTCCCAGATTCCCCAGAATCAGGAATTTTAAACTTTCACATCTACCAAAGCTGGAAGATGAAATCCCCGAACCATTCATATATCATGAGAGCGCACACCGCCCGGCTTCGAAGAACTTTTTCACTCGCCACCTCTCGCTCCTGTTAGCCAGCAGCAGCAGCAGCACTGAAAAACCATCAGGCAGCCAAGGCAAAGGCAGTCAAAATGGCGACCTGGACACTCCTCAATGCGTCACACTGACTTCGGGGAACCGAAATTCCATCTTTCCCAACCGGAAGCGGATGAATTCCAGTTCGCCCCGATCGTATACACCTTAATGTGCAGTTCTTACTTACTTTTTGCAACGAAGGGACACTTTTCGCGTACAAAATAATGGCACACACACTCGCTTTTTTCAACAGAATCAGCTCACGAAAAGACTCCACGGCCGCAATATCAAAAATCGATCGATTTTGTGCGCTCCGCTAGCTCGACGAACCGAGCCGTCCACTCGCGACAAGACTAGTGCCGGCTGTCCCACTCTTTACCTCTCGCTCTTTTTGACAGAGCTGTCAAGCGGTGGGAACCGTTTTTCGTCGATTTTATGGCAGACTCTTGTTATTTCATTTTATGTCATGCCCGTTTTTGTGCAATGTCGAAATTGAATCTCAGAATCTTACATCCCATGTACCTAAGCAGCATTCTACTTATAAAGATAATACATCTTCGAGCTGTTTAGTGGAAGTAAATGAAAACCGTATACATAGCGCCTTGTGGTTACCCAAGTAACCACAAGCATTAAAACATTGCACGTATTCAACTGCATATCAGAGTAGAATACGCGATATTCGGAATAGAATAATAGTACGGAACAAACACTGTTTTCAACCATATCATGTGATTTTACGTCTTTTGGATGCACATAAAAGAAGCGAGCCGAATGACGTTAATTTATGTCACATTTCAAATACCATAGCGTCTGATTCGGGAAACGCCGATCATAGTGCCATCGTTTTCGTGTCCATTTACGTGTAAAATAACATTGTTTGTTCAATACATCTACAAGGACACATTTTTGTGTCGTTTTATCATTTACACCATGTGTCATTCAGTCATACTATGAATTACGTCCACAGTAATTTCCATTATTTTTAAGAGTGTAGCTTTTATATTTATTTACAATCACCAACCGAACATAACTGCCTCCTAAACTCAATGACTTCTCAGATCGATACAATCTGCATGCAAGGTGTAAGACTCTAAAATCCCCCCTAGCTATCATTATGTTTATGTGGTATACGCTTAATAATTTAAATGTATCCAAAAGATTTTGTTTGTTTAACTCTTCAACTCGTGACTGTTATGATTTTCAACTGCAACTTTTTTCCTTTCCTTTTATTCAAAAATTGCTCTACCACATTTCAAATATTATAACTACTGTTGTGTTGTATTGCAACTCTCCTTAAGTACTGAATTATATTTTCCAATTCATCTTGTTTCTTGTTGGTTAATTCGCATTTATTTGTTGTAGCACACATTTTCGAAGCTCACGTTCGATATCACATTTTTGTGTTGTCATTATCGCCATGCTTTGTGTTGTCATTATCGCCATAATCTTCTGCTGCAGTTGGCCAAAAATATATCCAATTATTCCGAAATGCATGTTGTATGTTCTCCCTTTTATTCAAAGCTTGAGCTGAAAATTATTTAGAATTTTAATTAAATGACATACTATTATGAAATATTTGCAACTCTTTTTCCAATAACAATCTTTTTTTTTTTTAAAGGCACTCCGTGCTCTTGGCCACTACTGTGCCGGACTCAGTTGATCTGTAACTGCTTTATCGATACAGATCTATTTTCAACTTATCTATATTTACATCTAGTTTCACTCTCTCCTACTCTTTTACTCTCACACCGAGCAGGTAGGAGAGAGCTCTGCTATTAGTGAGGCTAGCTGCCTGCGAAGAGGGTCAGTTTGTCTCAGTCACCATCTGATACTGACGGAGGATGGATGTGCTCCGTGAAGCGTCTTCTGGTGGCTGGACGGGTTTTTTTGTGGAGGGGCTGGGAATCGAACCCATGACCTTCCGCTTATGAAGCGGAAGCGTAACCTCAAGGCTACAGACCCCCCCTAAATAACAATCTTATTTCGTATATTTGTTTCCTTGACGTGTTTCTTGATTGACTTCAACTTCATTGTCCTTATTATTCTTCTTCTTCTTTTTCGTCTTCTTGGCATTACCTCACTTGGACAAAACCTGCTTCTCAGCTTGGTGTTCAATAAACACTTCCACGATTATAAACTGAGAGCGTTATTTGCCAAAGCTGCCATATCCGCATTCGTATATCTAGTGGCAGGTACGATGATACTTCATGCCCAGGAAAGTCAAGGAAATTTTCATAATGGAAAGATCCTGGACCGACTGGGAATCGTACCTTAACACCTTCAGCATGGCTTTGCTTTATATTTCATTGTATATATAGCTATAGCTATTCAATTCAGCTAAGGAAGGCTCTCATAGTGCTTAGTTCCTGTGAATATAAACTGGTATTGTCTTGTATTTTGTAATATTGTTAACAAATGCGTTTCCAATCTCCCAACACTTTTTTCAACTTTCATTCCATGTAAAACTATAAAACTATAAGTTATATGTATATAACTTATGACACTGAAGAAGACTGCAAGTGGTAGTCGAAATACGCGTATCTGTCAAAGATAAGCATTTAGGAGCGGAATTAAAAGGTATACGGTACTCCATCTACTTTTAAGTTTCTCTATTGAGATTCTGCTCAGAGGATTCGAACATTAATTAAAGAGAACCATTGTATAGATATTGAGATAACGCCCCTGTCCAAATTATATACCAAGATACAATTTTTGCTTTAAGAAAAGTTTCTCGGAACTGTTTTATTAAGCTGTTTGTTACCATTTTATTAACGTATTTTAGTACATGTTTATTCAATGACCTTACCTCGGCTGTTGAACAGTAGTAACATTATAAGTAGGCTTTATAATGGTATACAGCGAACATCCAGAGATGCTTATTAGGCGTTTGTTTGACAGGATTTCATGACGTGTTATTTCTAAATTGTCGAAGAAAAGTTGTAGATGCCATTATTACTCATGGTAACAAGTGTACAAAATAGTAGACTTTGTTCAGAATTAGTTCAACAACAACACATGCTGAACACAGTCTTTTTAAGTGTTTTGTTCGACTGAATTAGACATCACATTTATTTATAGAATTAATTGTATAAAGGAACAAAAAAAAGTTTGTTCGATGTTTCTTCAACATTTATTATATAATGGAAACAGCAAAAACATTGCTAGTTATTTGCGCACTTCATCAAATACTCATATCTGGATGCCCAGGAATTTGGAACTTCATTTTTAAATTTCGAATAATCAAACATTGATGGGATATCGAGACTCAAACTCAGGACCTTCCAATTTACAGGCGCATGCTTCTCTACTGCTCTAACCAAGGTTATGTAGAACAGCAGATAAAGAGCAGTATTTAATGATATAACAAGATAATCGCACAAATTATCGTACATATGTTGTTTAAACATTGTCTAAGTATTTTGCTTGCCTGCGGTCTATGTAAACATCATTGTTGAACATTGTTTGTAAATGGTCTCAAACATAAGATTTATTCAAGCTATCAGTTTTATTATAGTTTAATAACAGATTTATAATAAGTGTTGCTAAAAATTGTAAAAGCTTGTTATTCAACTGTTTGTCGCATATGGAACAACAGAGTCTGGATTTTGAGAAACAGCACATATTCAATTATTATATAGAGGCTGTTAGACAACCATACTAAATTATCAACCCACGTTGCTTCAACTTTGGTTCTACTTGCTATTAAAATGCCATGAAAGTGAGGAACAAAAGTGCTGCTAACAATATATGCAACATTTGATCATCACTTTGTACAACTTATACTTTTGTTCAACTACCATGGCTGCTGTAAAGCTTTAGTTAAGCAGGCAAGTTTATTAATCGCCTACAATTGTTTCTTGGGATTCACATGAGGGTATCCAAAATGGAAATTTGGTGTCCAAAATGTATAACTATTTTGAAGGCGAATTCTACAGTTTGTAAGCTTTTTCTCCCCAGAAACTTAAAGTACAATGAGACATAAAATATCAATATCTAATGCAGTTAATCGATCGTCGTTAGCCTGTCCAAAATACATGATTCACCCTACGATCTTTACTCATCATTTTCATTTTCTTCCATGAATGTTATCGGATCTTTCAAATCTAATAGCAATACGAGTTTGATGCTTTTTTTATGTATCAACATATTCCATAAATGCAACCTACTCATCTGAATCCAAGAACGTAACGATTCTACATCCTTCCATGAACGCTACTTTTTCAATTAATTTTATGAGTGCTACTGGTTCAATCCAATCCTTTAACGTTCATTTCAAGTCACTCCATATACGTTGCTGATTAAACTCAATTCATGAATAATACATATCCGTTCCGCTCGAACGGCAATCACCTCATGGAACGCTACTGGTTCAGTCCTTTGGATACTGATTCAATCAAGTCGATAAACGCAACCAATTCAACTCTAGCAGTCTTACTCAATGCATGAGATGACCCAATTTCATCCGTGAACGCTCCTGGTTCAATTGTGTTCCATAATAGGCCAGGAGAAGTGGTATATGAGAAAATTTGCTAATTGCTACCGAATCATTTGAAAAGTTTATTATGTTTATTTCAACAAATTCACCTTTTTTTTAAATCATAACTTTTTTGTCCATGATTTCTCCATCTTGACCCACTGTGCAAAATACTTCATTTTTTGTCTACTTTAACATATAAAAAAAAAAAAATACGATTTTTGAGAAAATTGATTTTTAAGCTTTATTTTCGATATATAAAAATTACAACATTTTTTTTTTACAGTGTATATTTTTTTCCAGATAGTCCCAACAATAACCTAAAACTTTGCGTAAGGCACCAAACTGATCAGGCAAACCGTTTCTAAGTTATAATTTTTTGAAAATTATTAAGGATTTTTTTCTTAGGCCCTTCTCAAAACCAAGGCTAGAGTCAAAATGGCGAGCCGATGATGCAAAAAGGCATTTTTGGGCATAAAGAAAGCATGTGCAAAATTTCATCCAAATCAAAAAATATAAAAATGAAATTTGGGAAAAAAAGTCGTCATTTTCTGTGGAACCGCTCACCTACGACGACGCATGCTTCTCAACCGACGATTGTTCTACCTGAGGTGCGACACTACCTCTATTCCAACATTTATAAACGCTAAAATTGGAAATTTTCGACAACTCCCCCCCCCCTCCGTAACGCTTTTTGTATGAAAAATTTATAATTTTTGTATGAACCGTAACTTTTGAGCCTACTCCCCCTCCCCCTAGAGCGTTACGTAATTTGTGGATGCCGCCTAATTTGGTGCTTCGCCGACGCATAAGGATTGCCTTTGTCGGCGTAGCACTTCGGCGAACTTTCGGTGATATTTCATTTCTCTTATGAACTTCGGTCTAAAGTTAATCTGAATGCACAATATTCAGATTAACTTTAGACCGAAGTTCATAAGAGAAATGAAATATTTATCACCAACATAAGTTCGCCGATGTTCGACGTCAGCATTCTAACGAAGTGCTACGTCAACAAAGGCATTCCTTATGCGTCGGCGAAGCACTAAATTAGAATGCCAACGCAATGTCAAAATTCAAGAAGGCTTGGATTTTTCCGTTCTTGAAGGACGCGAATGTTCCAAGTTTGCTAAATCTGCAAGATTGGTAACATATATCGACATTTTGAGATAATCGCATTTCGTGGATATTTTATTGCAGACCACAATTATTATTTTCAATATATTGCTGTGTGCATTTGAAATGCAAATATCAAATGCGGGAACACCAAACGCGGTAAGATTTTTTACAAGGAAGACGAAGTCAAAGATTGATTTTTTTTTTGCTAGGTTGGCGTTGATATCGATCATGGTTGCTAAGTATCCTTTGGTTACTTTGTGTTAACGCATTTGAAGCCAAGTTGAACTGGATTTGCACGCTAAACGCAAACAGCAATGTTTAGCTTAGTCGCGCATCGTTAAAGTTGCTCTGAACCTGTAAAATCATCGGATATCAAGTCGGATACCCTTAAATATTATTCTTGATTTTATAGCATCATTTTATACCAAAGTAACTAGTCCGAAAACTTTCGCACCGCACTGGCGAAAGCATGCGGCGAGAACTGTCATCCGCGCAACCGAACGTCAACATCAGGCGCCGCATTCGCGTACATGTGTTTACAGGCGATTCAAATTTTGTGATCGAAATTGGGAAATTTCATAGAAAAACGTGAATATTTGCAGTCAAATTGCCATATTTTGTAGTGCTACTGTGAGGCAGCTAAACCAAGATGCCGAAATCCAAAAGAGATCAGAAAGGTAAGCCTGAATTTTGTATTTACAAGGAAGTTATCACACGTTTCTTTCTGTCTCGGGCAGTTTCGTTGACCAAAACCGATCGGAAGGGCCTTTCGAACAAACAGCAGATCATCGAGGACATCCAGGAGTGCCGCCAAAAGTACGACAATGTGTTTCTGTTTTCAGTGCAGAATATGCGCAACGCTAAACTGAAGGATGTCCGAACGGCTTGGAAGAATTCGCGCTTCTTTTTCGGCAAGAATCGGGTTATGCAGTTGGGATTGAAATTCGTCAGCGACGATGCAGATGAAGATCCGAAGCTAGAACAGGATTTGGAGAAACTGAGGGAGCAGATGATCGGTCAGTGCGGGCTGCTGTTTACATCCGAGAGCAAGGAAACGGTGCTGGATTGGTTCGATTCCTATTCGGCTGATGAGTTTGCACGAAGTGGATTCCGGGCAACGAAAACGATACGCCTGAAGGAAGGTCCTCTGGAAGAGTTCTCCCACGCCATTGAGCCACATCTCCGTTCGTTGGGAATGCCCACAAAGCTCGAACGAGGAATCGTCACCCTGTACAAAGAGTTCACAGTTTGCGAGAAAGGAAAGGTTCTGACCCCAGAACAGGCCCGGATCCTGAAGCTTCTGGGAAAACCGATGGCCAAGTTCAAGGTCATCATCAATTGCTGTTACACCAAGGAGAACGGGTTTGAAGAAATTAAGAAGCGAGATATTAAGGTCACGAAAAAGACGAAGAAGGTGTTGAATAAGAAACCTAAGAAAGCTAAAACGGAAGAGGCCATGAGCGAGGATGAGGACGAGGAAGATGACGAGGACATGAGTGACGAAGAAGACGAGGACGAAGAGATGGACATGGATGACGATGATGATGATGACGACGACGACGAGGATGATGCTAAGGCGTAGTATTGTAAGGTTAGTGTTACTTGTTATAATAAGATAAATGTATCTTCAATCCTATCTCTATCTGCTTCTGATTGTGAATCTAACGGTCCGAAACATCCTTGTAGTGATAAGGATTCACGCATGGGCGTGTGAAGTGGGTAGGACAGGTAGGACACAAGGATACCTGGGAAGGAAAGTCCATGGATTTGGATTTTTTTAAACAAACATAAACTTGGTGAGTATCGGCGACTCAGTAACGCACCAGGATTTAATTCTAAGAGGGTTTGTAAGGAATGGTACACAAATTATGTCACGCCAAATTTCGACTTTTTCGATCCCCCCTCCTTTGTTACGTTTGGCTTGGCTTGACTACCTCCCCCCCCCTTTAAGCGTGACGTAATTTTTGCATGACCCCTAAACCGTATTTAAGTTTCCAAAGGTATTTCCTTTTTGTTTCTTATCAAACAGACCAGCGATTTGATGTAGCCTTTTTTTAGTGGATTGGAGAATATACAAATCAATAATTAATTTCTTACTATAATCTTATCTTATTTCTTACTAGTGGTCCCGGCAAACTTCGTTTAGCCATCAAGTAGGCTGTTGAAAAACGATATTGATCGTCCCATACGAAATGACAGTTCCGTTTACGCACGTTTTTCCAAATTTCCCAATGAATATCCTGGGATTTTTATACACATAAACACGTTGGAACCCTTGACGAACACGACGGAGGTAGAATCATTCAAAACCGTTGACCCGTTCGTAAGCCATTTCGCGTCATACAAACACCATTCCATTTTTATTTATATAGTCTTCTAACGTCCTCACTGGGACAGAGCCTGCTTCTCAGCTTAGTGTTCTAATGAGCACTTCCACAGTTATGTATTAACTGAGAGCTTTCTTTGCCAAAGTTGCCATTTTCGCATTCGTATATCGTGTGGCAGGTACGATGATACTCTATGCCGAGGGAAGTCAAGGAAATTTCCATTATGAAAAGATCCTGGATCGACCGGGAATCGAACCCAGACACCTTCAGCATGGCTTTACTTTGTAGCCGCGGACGCTAACCACACGGCTAAGGAAGGTCCCATTTATATAGGTTATTTATATACTCAGGGTGTCCATCCATCCGGGAAATCCGGGAAAAGCGGGAAAAACCCGGGAATTCCAATTGACCGGGAAAAATACGGGAAATATCCGGGAAATTGTAGACACACCGGGAAAAATATGTATTCACAATATAAGAATATCAATTGATTTGCCACAATATACACGACTACCTGAAACTCAAACTTCGCATTACATATAACTATTTTTTGGAGAGATGCTGAGAGATGGTTAGCGATTTCTTTTTTTAATAAACACTTTGTCGGTTTCTCAGAGAGATTTTTGCAATTTATTCTGGTTTCTTGTTCGATGAATTAAAAATTTCTGATCTCTAAATATAGAGTAGATTCAAAAGAGACATATGAAACGTCATTGAGATCCTTGAAAAATTCTAGGAGAGCATTTTTTATTCCCTTCAATGGTTCTTGGTGAAATCCTTAATAGAATTTCATTGAGATTTATGGCGAATTCTTAGTGTGATCAGTGCGGTAGTTCTTAGTGAGATCATGTAGATTTTATAACAGATCCTTGGCTGATTTTCATTTAAATTCTTAGCAGATTCCAAGTGGTCACCGGGAAGCTAATATAAAACAATTGTTGGTACATTTTCTTGGGGGAACTTGATGTTTCCCTACTGAAAGCCTATGTTAAAATAAGTTAAGATTTTTCAAGAGTTCCTGTTTGGCGGATTCTTGGATATACTCATTCTTAGTTAGAATTTGTGTGGATTACTAGCCTGACTAATACTTGATCTATGACAAAGACCTTATAAGATCTTGAAGAGTCTTTGAACAGATAACTACATATTTGCAGCGAATTCTGACAGCCATTTTCTCTTAGGAGATCTCTAATGAATTCATGGTGAGATACTTTAGGTACCGTTGGGCAATGAGTTCTAAGGCGTTTAAACTTTGCTCTTATGTAGGACTATGGTTAATATTAAGATTTTTACCTAACAGAAAATAAATACCTAGTGGAAGATTATTATACCATGCTATTTTTTTTTCTTTTCGCCAGATCCACACATTTCTTTTCTAAAATATCGAAGACCTGCCTGTGAATTCCGGTGAACAACGACTTTGAAGAAAAGAAATATTCTTTCATTACTCACCATCAGGAAAATTTTCTTTTCTTCAAAGAAAATACGTGCCGGAATTCGGCTACTGGTCTGAAAGTCATTTTTAATTCTGACAATTTTTGAAGTTTGCTATAAAGATCTTTAGTGTTGATCTTTCAGACTTTCCAATAAATCTTCCATATCTGTTTGTCCAAAACTCTTTCGAAATTCAAATCGATATTGTTTGGAACCCAAAGTATTTTAAAAATATCATTAAAAAAAAACATAAATGACTTAAAGTGACTTGTATTTTCGACAGATATGTTCTCTTCTTCATGAGTGGTTTTCTAACTACTATTGAGCTTAAAATTAGTATCAAAACTTTTATAATTTGAGCGCATCTTACTGCAGACTTCCAGAAGATTTGGCTGACGAATCCCCTAATGACGAAGGAAACAAATGGCCAAAAATTTGTAAATTTGCTTAGATCAAGTCCGGAATTCGAACATATGGTATGAAAAATAAAAAACAAAGCTGCGAATGCTTTGCCTAATTCTGTAACATTCTAGAGCAAGGAGTTGCGGAATTTATCCCATTATTCTATCTGTTAGATTAGATTCTAATATCTGTTAAATTCTCTACTACATTTATTCCAATATATATGTAACTAAAATGGTATTGCTTATAAATTGTCAATTTTATACATAAAAAATGAAATGATATTCTAATGTGAAAAACAACAAATTTAGACACTTTTAAATTAATCGTTTACGGCTAATCAGCTGAGTGGTCAGTCCTATTACCCCTACACCATAAGGTAATGCGCTCTCGGCTAGGCATTGCATTTACAATAGAAAGCGTATTGTTTGGATGGACGTCTTTCTTCCGATAGAGGTGCGCTTTGCGAAAAAGGGCCACGTGATTATTGAGTTGACATCGAATTCAAATTGACTTCTGCGCCCATGAGTCCTTTCCTGGTGTAGGGGTAACGCGCCATATCTAGTTCGATTCTCACACAGAAGACGTGTAACTTTTTTTTTTTGCAAATTTCACATCAATTGCGAATTATATGTAATATTTAGTTTTACGGTAGCTGTTCAACAACTTTTATGTTAAATAAAATACGTAAGTGCTGGTATATACTTTACTAACAAAGTTCTGGAAAATGTCATGCCGAAGGATCATGATGTAACCCGGTTTGAAAGTTTTAGGCACCCGGGAGAAATCCGGGAATTGGAAAAATGATTTTGAATGGACACCCTGATATACACAGTTAGATTAAATTACTGCACTGAACCAACAAATATCATAGAAACTATTAAAAACCTCACATAGCCTTGCGATAATTGAAATCCGATTCATTTTATGTGCATCCAATGATATTCATTTCATTATGATGTTTAATACCATTCAATTACCAATACTGTGAATTCTATATGAACAAAAGTCATGTGTGCAATCCGATGAATGTTATGTGATTTGCCGATGTGAAAATTCGTTCTTATTATTTCCTTATTTTATTCGTATTTTCGTGATGGCGAGTTTCATAATTTCAGTTTGGTGCATTTAAGGGGGCAGGATCCGTCATTGATTTCAGAATTTTCAAGAGCAGTTTTTTCGTTCAAAATCAAGAAAATTTACAGGAAAATGTGTTCACTTGATCGTTAACGATCAACGCTCCGTCATCGTAATCATCGTCATCATCGAAACTTCAAAAGCAGTTTTTCTGTTCAAAACTAAACATTATTAAATAAAAATGTGTTCACTGTGTTTCGGTTGGAGAATAGAATACAGTGAATACATTTTCCTGTAAATTTTCTTGATTTTGAACGAAAAAACTGCTCTTGAAAATTCTGAAATCAATGACGGATCCTGCCCCCTTAAGTCGCTTTTAATTATAAGCAACATGAATTGGAATTATAATGTCAAGGTGAAAGAAGGGTAAGTAAAATATTCATAACAAAAATTGGATGTAAATGAATTTTGGGATTTGATTTACAGGAAACATCACTTTGATTGTAAGCTGGAGATGGCTGAACAAGGACGGAAGGAAAAATGCTCAGAACACCCAGCAGTGTTCAGAATCGTACGGGATGTGTTGTTTCAAGTTAAAATTATACCAATTAATGTGATCGGCTATCCATTGTAAGGTTTTCGACCTTTTGTCCCTTCTTTTTTGTTCTCGACCTTTTGTCCTTTCGACCTTTTGTCATAGATTCCTTAGTCCCCGCCCCCTTAGAGTTGACGAATTCCACTCAAATTTTCACTGTTAGCTTCTGGGAGTTCATTTGAACAAATATGGATGGTGTAACTTTTTATTTTGTAGTCTCGTTCTCTCTCACGGGTAACTTGAAAACAGGGCGCACAGTAAAAGTCAAACGTTTTATGGCATGCATAGGCTCATTGAGCGAGATGAAAGAGGGACAGATAACCCTATTTTAGGGGTCTATTTTGTAATTCGAGCAAATTCACGTGACTCGTCTGAAGTCATTGTCGATCAAAGTAAGCATGCATATTTCAGATGTCACCCTTCGACTCCCATAGTAATCCAATCACATAGAGTGAATAAACTCAATAAACTCGAGTGACAGAGCCAAGTCGAGCGAAATTTTTGGTCGACAGTGACTCCAGTCGAGACGTTTTTGATCGACTCGATTTATAAAATAGGGCCCTTAATATATTATCCCAACCATAAAATGTAACATGAACAACATCAACATGATATGCAATATCAAAATTGTTGCAATGTCAATTGGACAGATATGCTTCCATTGCACCCGTGCCTCACATCTTAGGGCAATGTGATGGATTTTACTAAGGTGGCGCAGATGATTGATGCGTGCCACTAGTTCTCTCTTTCATTTTCCCGCTGTTCTTATGCAGCGCAAATAGTGACGTCACTATTTGCGCTGCATAAGAGCAGCGGGAGAATAAAAGAGAGGACTAGTGGCACGCATCAATCATCTGCGCCACCTTAGTAAAATTCATCACATAGATCTTAGGGGCCCCACAAACTACGACTTGAACTAAGACTATAGAATTGATACTGATTGATTTTAGGGTACTGTCCTCTCAGGTCTGCTTCAAAGAGATTTTTTACCTTCCAAGCACCTTCTGAAGCTTCAAATTGAATAAATTGGTGCAAATGAAATTCATAAAGTAAAGTGTCTAGCACTTTAGATGATGTACTTCTCATTAGTTCAGTTGTTGAAAGAGAAACCGCACAATAACACATTTACGGAACATGAAGAGAGACGAAATTGATCAATTTGTACAACAGCAATAGATTAGTCAGTTAGTATCCAATCGATAGGTATGCAATAATGACTACACGTTGTTTTATCAAAATAAAGTGGTCTAATTGGATGTAACCGATGAACGTTGTTATCGGAAGGAAATGTCTAGCAATTTTGAGATCCTGGTAATTTTTAGAAATTTTAGTTTTCTCCCATACTACCATAAAATGCACACTTGGTATTCCATTTACTCAATGCCTACTTTTGTCTAATGTTACAAATATGCAGTTATGGGCAGTATACTACATATATAGAATATAATGATTAATTTTTCACATCGATATATGGAGTAGTTCTTGAGATCTGCTTGTTCAAATGGATAGAGTGTTTATAATGACGTCCCGTGCGGCCTTATATAAATTTATTAGTAGATCAACACTAATGCTCACATTTTTATATTCTCATTTCATCATGGTCCTCAATGCTCGAGCGGAGACGAACATCCTGGAGATGGAAACAATCAAATGCGCTACGATAAGGAAACGTAACAGATGAGAAACTATCGATACATTTATCAATTATAAAACCCCGTTTTCATGCTAACATTTTTGTTTCTGTTTTTTTTTTTCGTTTCAGCAATCTAACAACCGAACCAACTCTACTATCTTTTCATTTCTTCTTCGTTGTATATATAGTCCCTCTGACACTAAATCGAGTGGCGCGCCTTCCGCTTTTTTACTGGCGCTGCCTATTCTGTAGGTTTGGCATAGTGTCGGAGGCGGAGGTGGTGTACTGTATAAATCATCTGATTTGCTATACAACGCGCTATTTTCGTGCAGGGAGTCAGTACTAGTGGTGAAGCGGAGGGCGCCATTCGGTTTAGTGCCAGAGGGACTATATCTATTTAATGTATCTGAAACTTGTGGAACCGCTTTAATTCCGGCGCCCTGCTTGTGGAAGATTCCGGTGTGCTAAACGGTATAGGACATGTTAACGGGGGAGGCTTGGTAGGTCCTCACCCAGCCCGTGTCTAGATTGGCGGATAATTGTCTGCCAGGGTGTGGATTGAGCAATTACAATTACAATTAGGAAACTCTGGATCGAAAATGTAGTCATTGGAAATCAAGCGTAATATGAATAGATAACTTTTTGTATTTAGTTCATCTTCCATGGTGCTTTCTTTGCTTCAGGATTTCGTTTTTACTACCAATGGAAAAGAGCCATCTTTTCAGTTCTGAATATCGCCCTATTATTCTTAAAAATCCCACTGCCGAAGTGAATCAAAAGTGCCATTAATAGGATCCGGCTCCCTATAGTTTCGACGTTTAAAGCTTGTTGTTTTTTGTTGGTGATAACGTAGTTATATTTACCACGAACCAATAAACTATGTCGTCAGCGAAGCCTTGTGGAATTTTTGATAAAATCATACAATATTGACAATATTTGACAACCACAAAAGATGTGATAGTACGTCCCTACCTTTTACTGATTGATGAGCTTCCAAGGTTCGATTATACTTATTCTCATATTACACTTTTTACTGTGGAGCCCCATTCTGTTCTGTTTTGAATTTGCATGGGATTTTGACTTTTACTGGCTTTGTTGTTTACAAGTTTCACGGAGGAAATAAAGAGAGAGGAAGATTTTTATGCAGAGCCGTACGTAAATAAACACGAATTAGCATTAAGCATTTCGCACAAATTCGTAGGTGGTACAGTCGTAGACCATTGTATGAGGGTTGCCTCCTTTCCGTCCGTTACCAAAGTCAGAGATTTGAGACTAACCTCTAACTCTTAGACAAGATTGACGCATCCCCCAATAATCGAGAGCTGTAATGGCCACGTCCTTGCGAAAGCTGGGGAATGGGAAAGGATGATTTTTTGAACACCTACTTAAGAGAGATGCAGAGAACTCTACGACCTCTCGGTAGACGTTCTGGCCGACAAATGGTTAGTATTTACGCATTGTGATTATGCGCTGCTGATCAGAACAAACTCACTAAATTCCTTTTTCGAAAATCCGCTGCAATCTGTCTCTCCTCTAATAATGAACAATAGCGTGAGCCGTAACTTAGCCCTTCCTATCAAAATTCACGCACTGTAGTTTTCAATCCATCCCGAATCGAATCATATTCAATTTTTGAATTAGCACGCACGGAGATAAAAAAAAAACAAGTCACGCGAAACGAATTCAATTGATGGTGCCATTACAGAGCACTCTCGAGCAAAACGCAAGCAAATCGAATAAATGTAAAGAACAAAACTTCACAAAACATCTTCAGATTTAATCTCCGATAAAAACACATTTATATTATACAATCCTTATAGTCTTATTGGGAAAACAACAAATAAGGGTCTTCTATAAATTACGTGAATAATGCGAATAAAGTTCCTTGTATTGTATGAACAGCGTAGAATACAAATATAGTGGTAGTCGAGGCGATTTCACCAGTGAGATGGAATGAACGCCCTTCGAAAACTGCATAAAGTCTTGAAATTTCATTCAAATTCTTGAAACTACCAGGCAATTTTGACAAGTGAACTTTTTCAATAAAATCACTTTTGTAAATTATGAATACATTCTAGTTTATATTTTTCCCATAATCTACAACAGATTCGCTAGAGATCCACTCATGAAGCTTTTTTGTTGATGCAATGCTCATTTTCAATTAACCATTTGAATCGTTTTATTCCTTAACTGCGTTGAATTACGGCACTGAGTGCTTCGTGAAGCCCAAGCAGGACGGTTTGATTTTGCGTCGTCAGATAGTTTTTGCTCACGGTTTCGCGTGTGGTTTCGTCGCCGGAGATTTTTTTTTCTGTTTTGAAGCGTCTTGCTGGGTAGTGCTTCGTGAAGCCCGAGCAGGACAGTTCGGTTTTGCGTCGTCCGATAGATTTTGCCCACGGTTTGGCGCGTGTTTTCGTCGCCGGAGATTTTTTTTCCTGTTTCGGAGCGTCTTGCTGGGTAGTGCTTCGTGAAGCCCAAGCAGGACAGTTAGGTTTTGCGTCTTCCGATAGATTTTGCTCACGGTTTCGCGCGTGTTTTCGTTGCCGGAGATTTTTTTTCTGTTTTGGAGCGTCTTGCTAGGTAGTTCTTCGTGAAGCCCAAGCAGGACGGTTCGATTTTGCGTCGTCAGATAGGTTTTGCTCACGGTTTCGCGCGTGGTTTCGTCGCCGAAGAATTTTTTTTTCTGTTTTGGAGCGTCTTGCTGAGTAGGTATTTTGGGAAGGCACAAGCAAGACAGTTTGTTTTCGGGACAAAGTTTTGTGTTCAGTCGAAGATGGATTACCAACTGGTGAGTTCGTTTCATGCTTGTGATAACACATTTTTTCTTGAAAGCGTAACTTTTATGTAATATTAAAACAAACTTTGTATGGTTCGTCACTATAAGTGTCGGCATTATGCTTTTTTCTTATACAATTTCAATATACATATATTTTTCTCTTTTTGACATTATTAAAAATTATCTTTTGAATTGTTCGACATTATGAATGTTGACGTATTTTTTAAAACTTCTACCATATCGAGACAAAATGCACAGTAATACTCATGTAATTTTCAAACAAACTATGTATAGTTCGTCACACAAGTGTCGGCATTATTTCTGTTTCATATAATTTAAAATATATACGTGTAATTTTTAGGTTTCGTCTTTAGTAAAAACATCTTTTGAATTGTTCGACATTATAGATGTTGACGTATTTTTTAAAATCTTCTACCAAAAACTTCTTGGGACAAAAATACAAAACTAGCTTTAAATATAAGTCGTATAGTTCCCCCTTGTCCATGGATCGCATCACCGACCAGAGGTGACTCCCAGATCTATTCCTCCCTCACTAATAAACACTCTTCCCGTGGTGGTTGTGGAGATGCAGAGGTATTCTCGGTCTCTAGAAGCAACAATCATTACACCCTAACATTCCTTCCCCGTCCCAACTGACTGTAAGGACTTGGCCGGCGTCGTTATTGATCAATAATATTAGATCTGCTAAAATTGCACTTCGAGAGTAAGCGGAAACTCCCATCCCTTATTCATTTGGATCGTAGTGCAATTCTTACCAGTTCCGATCAATCACGGAGTAGCAACCACTGACATGTACAGTCAGTCAATGCTATGCCATGCTATGCTATTAACTGCGTTGAATTACGGCACTTTACGGTATTCATCAAAGATATACTCAATCTATGCAATTAAACGCCCACATATGACATTTACATTAAAAATCATCAAAATTGAATTCCTCAAATTACCACCGATAGAATATTTTGACCCAGAGATAAGACCCTGTGAAATAAAATGTTAGATTAATTCAAGAATAGATGATATTTTGTTAGGAAGTTTCGGAATAATCTCTTCCTTAATCGTTAAGTTTTCACTGTTTATTGTCTCGTTAATTTCTACCCTTATTATATTACAAATAAATAAGTCGTAACGTTTCTCTTTACAAAAAAGAACACTAACTACTACTACAAAGATAGAGAGATGGGTTCGGATTCGGTTTCAGGATAGTGATAGTGAAAGTGTGAGTTAGAGTCTCAGGAAAGACCTATTCATACTAAAGACTAAACTTTTACCCCCCGAGCTCAGTTCGGTTTGAGCTTGCTCTTTTTGGGTTTCTTCTCGTCGGTTTTGATGCATCGCCCCCGGTAGCAGATTTCGGTTTCATGCGTGATTCCGTTGGAGGTGGACGTTGGGATGGCCATCGGGCCCATGGCATCGTCGTTGGCGCTTTTGGCGGCCACTTCCGTCACCGGTTCTTGCCGGTTTTCGCTCGCAGCCGCATCCGAAGATATCGCTGTGCTCGTGATGGGATTTTCTGTACTTCCTTGCTCTACATCGTGGTAGCTGCCCATGGCTAGAGGCCTGTACTGTTCTTCATCGTCTTCAATTTCTTCCGTTTCGGGATCATTTTCAGCCATGGCGAACAAATCCGAAAGCTGTTTCTTCACGTCGTCGAAAATTCCCTGCTGATGATCTTCTGGTTCATCATCAACTTGGTCTTGTTCGTCGTCGTAGAACTGCTCCGTCGAAAACTGATGTTCGTCGTTTTCGGATTGTGCTTCCAGCGTTGGAACGGCAGTGGTAACTTCCCTTTCCGTGGGCAGAATCGATGTGGTTTCGTAGAGTGGAGTAGTGTCTTGAGCACCAAACGTTGTCGTTTCCGGAAGATCAGTCACTGGTGCTTCCGTCGTCGTGGTTGTAGTCGTCGTTGTGACTTCCTCTACCACTCTGCTGCCTTTAGCTTCGTTGACGTTCTTGCCTTGCAGGGCAGCCTTGTCGATGGTCTTGAGCGATTCGAATCCGGCCGTGTTGTACACGTGGCTGTTGATGTGCTGCGACTCGGCAGCTTCGAATGCTTCAACCACGTGGGAACGGCCTCGCTTGCGGAAGTTGGCCCGAGCATTGTAGGGGTTTCGTTCGCTGGAACCACGCTGCGACTTGCTGGTAACGGGTTTCGTCTCTTCAAGCAGTACTTCGTTTTCAACGGGCTTCTTGTCCGTTTCGCCCTGCTGCAGATTACTGTCCATGTACTCCTTCATCACGTCGTTGAGCAGTTCGGCAAATGAGGGGGAGTTGCTAAAATTGGCCGTTGACGATATGGAATGGAAGAGATTGCATTAGTGGTTCTTGGAAAATGATTGGAGCTTGGGAATTGTGCATGTGCATGGAAGACGGCTGTGCATAGTCGGATGTCTTCTGCAGTCAGGTCTTGGGTTTTTAAGCCTACACACATCAATTATATTTCAAAACCGCATAATTTTGAAAGTATATTAATCATCTGTATTTTCTAAATTTTAGTTTTTTCAACATCCACCCAGAAAACAGTATGTATGTCTTGTTTTATAATATCCTCCCCTTGATGCTACGACAAGATAACTCGAAAATCCAAACTTCGAACTATTCAACATTGAAAGTTTGATCGTTTCACAAGGTGATGGATAATCACAGATAATATGATAATCTTTGACTTGTTTACTTTGAATCACACGCTTATGGTCTATGAATATCTGACAGATTTAATTAGGATTTATGTTTCGAAAAATTGAACTCTAAAAATCAAATGTTCGAGTTATCTAGTTGTAGCATTAAGGGTACGATATATGACCAATTAATAGTACTTCCGAGATGTCTTGGAGCCAATTCTGGAATTTAGGAAAAGGACATGGATCAAATGATTACAAAGCACCTGTTAGTAGGTCGCTTTTTAAAGACTTAGTACCTATTTTTTATTTTTTTAAATTGAAGCTCTCTAAAGCCTTTTCATCTAGTGTGTCCATTTCCCGGCCATTTTGCTCGTCCCGGGATTCGGGAAAAAAATCTAAGCTTGTCCCGGGAAGTCCCGAAATCCCGGGATTTCTCAAATTTTAGTATTTTGGTTGCAATATAAGTACAAATTCAACAACACATTTTTTTTCAACGAAATAAAATGAAATAAAACTTTCCAAGATATAATTAACATCCAAAAAATCATAGATATTATGTTAATTATAACAAATCTTATTTCATATATGATTTTCTTATTCTGATGAAGTAACTCAACAGAAATCAATAATTAGCTTGAATAATTACGAGTTTGCTACAGTTTTTTTTAAATTCTCTATAACACTTATGAATTGAAGTATGATAAAAAATTATTTAAAATGTCATCAAAACTTTAATACAAAATAAACGATTCAAGATCATTAAAGGTATTATAGAACATCATGCTAAAAGTTGATTACTGAAAATTATTGATGTACTTTCAAATATGTTTTCTTCGCCTAGGCTTATAAAAACGGCTAATGTTGAAGAGAAAAGCATTAAAACTTTGCAACTAGACAAATAAAAATGTGTGTTCTTTACTTGGTACATTGATCTTTTCATTAAAATAATTACTCTTTTATACTCTTTTTCATGATACTTTTCTATTTTATCAAATAAGGCTTTATAATGAGAACGAATGTCATTGTTTTTCATTGAAATTTAGTGGTTTTCATCAAATTCTACGTACATTTCAGATTGTCAGAAAAAATATCGCGGGAAACGGAATATCCCGAAGTTGGTCGATTCCCGGGATTTTTTGTCCCGGGATGGACACTATAATCTAAAATGGTATCTGAATTTACTTTTTTCCTTCCGCTTGCAATGAATCTTGGTGCTAAATTCCCCAGAGACTTATGAGGCATAAACTTCAGGAATTTACTTTCAAATCCTTTAAGGAAAACCTTTCAGTGCTCACTTCGGAGTTTCTTCTGAAATACTTTTAGGCACTCCTCCAGGGATCCCTCTAAAAACATTAAGTGATGCTTGGAGGAATTTCTCCTGAACATGCTCCAAATAATCATTGAGCACTTCAACGCTACCACCATCAAAGTTTTACACAGGTATTATATTAATATAAACAGTAATTTTTACTAGTATTACAGTATTTTTCACAGGTTAGACATTACCATGTTGTTGAATATCTCAGGTTTTCTTTCGGAGACTTTTCTGCTAATTTCTTCTTCACTTAGGGGGCTTATCAGGAAACACTGCATGATTCCTAAAAGAGGTCCTACACTCTTCTTCTTCTTCTTTCTGGCGTTACGTCCCAACTGGGACAAAGCCTGCTTCTCAGATTAGTGTTCTTAGGGCTCATTCATTTATTTCATAACGCTAAAATTGGCCATTTTGAACACCCACCCACCCTCTTGTAACGCTTTTTGTATGAATATTATTCAGTTTTTGTATGGGTCGTAACATCGTTTAGACACCCACCCACCCCCTCCAGCGTTATGAAATTTGTGAATAGGCCCTTATGAGCACTTCCACAGTTATTAACTGAGAGCTTTCTTTGCCGATTGACTATTTTTGCATGTGTATATCGTGTGGCAGGTACGAAGATACTCTATGCCCTGGGAATCGAGAAAATTTCCTTTACGAAAAGATCCTCGACCAGTGGGATTCGAACCCACGACCCTCAGCATGGTCATGCTGAATAGCTGCGCGTTTACCGTTACGGCTATCTGGGCCCCCAGTTCCTACACTGATTTTCCGATTATTCCTCCAGCCATTTTCGCTTGGATTCCCTTGAGCATTTATCAACGGTTTCTCCCAGAATTTTCTCCATAGGGTTAGTTCAGGAAATTTTTCAGGGTTTTTCCATAGATTACTCAATCAATAAATTGGGCCAGGCATGAAGTTCCTCCAGAAATATTAACAGCATTTTATCCAAGATTCACTTTCTCAAGTGTAAGCTTCATGAGTTCTTCACAAGTAGCACTAGCACATAATTAACAAATACATACCAATTTTCAACTAATTTATTTCTACACAAATTATGTCTATGATTCTGTCCAATGTTTCTTTTGCAGAGAATACCTTCAGGATATTATCCAGCGTCCAAAAGTTCATCAGGAATTTCTACACAGGATTCATCGGAGACTATTTTATGATTTCTTTTCAATTCTTCAATGATTTTTGAAAAATGTCATACGCTGTGTTCTTGAGACATCCCTATAAAAATCTCTGGGGAAGTTCAAAAGAGAGTTCCTAGGAAATTTTCTAAAAGTCATTCCTGGCAGTATCTTTAGAAATTTGTTGAATCTTGAAGAACACCCTGGAGGCACTTTTTTGGACTTAAACAAACGAAAAACTTTGAAAATTGAGTAAACATGTGTTTCTAGCCTAAACTTAAGCGTTTGGTACTAAAATTGGGATAGGGCTTATGCTCACGATTATCACTCCTATTCTTGTTTACATTTGAAAGCTCTTTCAATACAAAATCGTCCTCTATTCTCGTATACGCCAACTAAATCAAATGGGCCATGCATTCCAACGAATAGGATTAAAAGTTGGAGCCGTCATAAACAAAAATAAGGGTGTACATCAGAATCCAGCCCAGATTATTTATTCTGCCCTGAACTTTGTGAGAATGCTGTATAGGATTTTATATAAATCATTCTCATAATATTATTAGAAATTTTTATAAAATTTTGTCAGCATCTCATTTGGTATGATTTGGAAATCCGGTCCAGGTTTTTCTTATAATGGGTTTGTGTGAAAACCTTTTTTAAGATAATGCGCTGGATTGAGTGATTTTCATAGCTAACGAAAGATTCTGTGACAATCTTACTCAACATTTTGTAGGAATATTGCCTATATTTTGCGTGAAATTTATGCAAGTATCCTGTATATAGGTGCAAAATATTTGTTATTATCTTTCTCCTGAAGAAACCCTCGGAGTAACATTTGAAGGTGAATTGGGGCTAACACCTGAATTGATCTATGATGAAATTCCTGGATAAGCTCTTGAAAAACACAAACTGTAGTATGAGTATAATATGAGTAGTTAAACCTTTAGAAATATCTTTTGAAAAATTTCTGGTCGAATTTTTTAAGGAATCTTCATGAAAATTCCTGGATCGTGTTAGGTTTATTTTTTTTTTTCACTCTGTGGTTCCTGTTTGAGCTGCTTGGTCTCTTTTGATTCCTCTGGACTCACTTTTCAGGCCTCCAGAGCTCCTATTTTTGTGACACTCAGTCACAACCAGCTGTGTCCCGTATGAGGCAATATACCTTCAAATAGGGTCAGTCAATCCCAGGCCCGTCCCTTTCTTCGTACTTTACAGTTGTATCTTTCACTTGCTTCTATCTACCATTCTTAATATATCACAGTTAATGTTATCTATCACAGTTCATAGCATTTGCTAGAACCCGAGACGGACAGAAATAAACCGTTTCCCTACGCTTCCATTCGTTCATCATTATAGCATGCCTTCCTTTACGCCTGATACATAGGCAGTCTGCTAACCAAACCAGCAAGCCTCTCTGCCATAAAATTTACCCCATCCTTTCTCCCTTCCCGCATGAACTGGCGTTGACGCAGTGGTATATACGGTCGACCGTGGGAGCCAGTTGAATGCATCATCAATTCCTTCCCCTCATTGGTCTGCATTCTGACGTTGCAGGCACCATTGTTGCCTAAAAATAGAAGATCACCAGCACTTATACACTGATGGTGCCTGTTAATCCCAAGCAGGCATCTGGTTGGTTCCTTGTATAAGTGCAGCTGACCTGGCGATACTGGAGTAGCAACCACGGGCGGCCAATCAAGCTCAAGCTCAAGCTCAGATAAGTAAGGCTGATACAAATATTAATTTTCTTTTATGTCACCCCCCCCCCTTCAAAAATCCGAAAATTTTGGAGGGGGGAAAAAGATTCATCATTTTTTTGACATCAGATAGGTTTTTTTTCAATTTTTAATGTAAAAAACAAGTAAAATAATGATCCAGAGGACGTTTGAAAAAAGTTTAACAATTATCGTTAAAAATAAATATTTGAAAAAAAAATACTTGTTTTCATTTTTGTTTTTTTTTGTTCCTTATTTATTTTTATCCCTCCCCCCCTCGTACCATCCAAGTGGACTTGGACATAAAATAAATTTAATATTTGTATCAGCCTAAATGAAAACCAAAATAAGTACTATGCCATTTAGTTCCAGCAAGTGTTTGCATCTTTTGACAAACAACGAGTACCTGTCGAAACATATAAATTCTAGCATAAATTAAATGATAGTACTAACTTCGGTTTTCATTTCCCAAGTAACCAATAGTAAAGAGATTATGGAATTCTTATGTTAATGTCTGAAATATGGCGTTTTAAAGAAAGAGTAAAATATCGGCATTTCTAATTTATTTTATTTTTTTAGAGCAAGAACCTGAGAGATCTTGTCAAGAACTACTTGAGAGTGGATTGAAAATGAAATATTTTTTTCATTATTGTCATTACACTCCCCAAATGGAAAAAAGTATGCTTCTCACTTGTTCTATGAATATTTCCTCTGTTTCTTTGAAAGCTTTTCCAATATCTGGTATATCATGTGTCAACAATTGTGAGTCGAAAATAAGTCAAAAGTACTACCCAAACAAAAATTCGTCATTGATTTCAGAATTTTGGAAAGCAGGTTTTTTCATTCAAAATCAAGATAATTTACACGAAAATGCCATTTTTTCGCGTCTTGGTTCACAGGTTTTGGTTGGTGAATTGAATACTCCAACCGAAACCTCGTGATCGTGATGAACTAGCTCAGGGCTAAAAAATCCCGTTATTACATTTTCATCGACAAATTTTCAGTTTTGAACAGAACAACTGATTACGATGACGGATTCTTGAACGTTACGGCGAAGTAGGCAGTCATTGATGATTTTGCTAATTCATCACACGGTTTCCAATTGAGCTTGAACTTGAGCTTGATTGGCCGCCTGTGGTAGCTACTCTCCAGTATCGCCAGATCAGCTCAACTTACACAAGGAATCAACCAGATGACTGCTTGGGGCTTGTGATCTTCTATTTTTAGGCAACAATGGCGCCTGGCTCGTCCGAATGCTGACCAATGAGGTGAAGGGGAAGGAATTGATGATGCATTGAACTGGCTCCCACAGTAGATCGGATATACCCCTTCATCTACACCAGTTCATTCGGGAAGGTGCAGGGGTGGAAGTTTTATGGCACAGAGTCTTGGTTATTTGCTTAGCAGACTGCCTATGTATCAGGTGTAGGGAAAGGCGTGCTATAATGATGGAAGAATGGAAGCGGTATTTCTGTCCGTCTCTGGTCCTAGCAAATGCTATGAACTGTGATAGGTCAACTGTGATATATTAAGAGTGGAAGATAGGAGCAAGTGAAAGATACAACTACAAAGTACGTAGAAAGGGACGGGCCTGGGATTGAACTCATGACCTTCTGCTTATGGAGCAGAAGCGGAAGGCATTAGACCACCAACCCCGTCTGATTCATCACACGGTTTCGAATTGATGAAAATCAGTTTGTGTTACAGTGACAAATCTGAAAGAATTTCAGCATATTTTCTGCATGTAGGAGCATATTATGATACTGTGTCAATATTAACTATGAAATCTGAGTTTAAATACTTTGAAATTGTGAGCTACAATACAAACGGGACTGCCAAAACGAATGACGGGCTACTTACACTATAAAATATATACACTCGCATTACATGCCAGTTTGTATCATATAAAGTATGCACATAGGGAAAATGTACCAGTTATAGCTACAACGGTTCCCTATTTGGCCATAAGTAAATTCTCGAAAACTTTCTTATTTTGAATACATTTGAATGTTTGAATTTTATGTATTTGATATAAAATTAACAAAATGATTAATAATTTGAAAACGATCATATTATCACGTATGGTGATCTAGAGAACCATTATGTCCACAACTGGTATACCTACCTTATATCGCTTCCATTTTTGTAAGTTCAAAACATTTTGACATCTTATACGGAATCTTTGTACATATAAACATAGCAAAACACGAAAGGTGATTTCGTTATACGTACAATCTGGTTGTCTGGGTATGTAACAGGTGGTCAACAACTCTCCACTCCAGTTTTTAAAAATCGTGTTATAGTGAATATATAGAATATTTATACGAAAAAATCTTTCTGCATTGAAAGCCACTTATAGAATGCAATGCACTCCATGTCGCGCTGTTGTACTTTGTACAACAGTTGTGATTTATATGATATGATTTTGTAACTATGATATTTATCGACACCAAACCAAAAAGTATTCCTCAAGAATCTTCTTAAGAACAATACTCAACAATGTTTATTTACAGTATGGCTCTTTATAATGTGGTAAAATCAACAAATGTACATAGATGTCGCATAAAAATGACCGTAGTTTTTAATCGATATATCTCAAAATCCAGATAATTTCGAAACATGGGGTCTTCAGTAATGTTGCTCTGGAGGTAGAGCGCTACACACTAAGATTTTATTACCGAAGTCGGTAAAATTTTACTGGGTTTTTGAACAGCAGAGATAAGTCGGTAATACTTTGTGAGTACCGAAAACTCCGCAAACTATGAAATATTGAGCTGTCAAAACATTACCGATAAAGTCAGTAACAATCTTCCAAAAACGTTACTGTCTTTTTCGGTAAAGTCATTTTTGTTTACTTTTGATTGCTGATTCTCTCAGTTCTTTCAACAGCCCCAATCCCATTCCGATTGTCCCAAATTTGACCATAATTTCATTAATTTACACAATATTTCCACAATTATCATATTTCGCCTCTATCGACTGCTCGTGATTGGAATCTGATGCCTACAAACTCATTTTTCACGACGTTTGGCTTGTCGGAAGTTCGCTCAATAATGCAGACCAAACTAGCCTCCGACGAGCTGGATCGCCGCTAAAAGTTTAGGATGCGCAGGCATACAAGAAAAGATCGCAAATTCATTGCGAATGTAATCTTTCCACCGGAATCGGAACGGCCTTTCGGAAGTATACCATATATGGAATTGAAGGCTTATAATGCTGGACTAACCTGCTGGTGTGATCTCAAGGAAGATGATAAATCTATACAATAACAGATGTGCTGTCTTTCCTGCCAGTTCGATGTGAGCAGCGATGGGGCGATCGTTTGATAGGGCAGAAACACTAATAAAATGGAATTTCCGTCCGTCCTTTCTGTGAAAATTCTCATCGAGAGCTATTCTGTTGCAGGAACTTCATACTAAAATAAAATTTTCTCTTGACAGATTGCAAATTTGGTTAGGTACTTGTTTTCGTTGCGTTTTAACGAAAACTCGGTAAAAAATATGCGGTACTGGTAAGTCAGTACTAACATTTACTGACTTTTCACATTTTCTCGGTAGTTTGTAATTTCACGGTGTTATCAGCACAAACGTTTACCGTGTTCAGTAAATAAAAAAATATATTACTGAAAAATCAGTATTTTTATCAAGAAATACTGGAATCTCAGTAGTTTTTGTGATTTACTGAACAAAAACCGTAAAATAATTTACCGAACAGCGATATCGTTTTTAAGTGTGATCATTATTTTAGCTAATCTCGAACTTCAAGGATTAGGTATACAAAGAAAGAATTTGAGCTACTGAACAACTTTGCCGGAGATGCCATCTTTCTAAGTGATCAAGCTCCTGAGATCTGCAAAACAAATGTTTCATGCTCACTAGCGTCACTTGTTGGCAACATTAAATTAATCAATTGGCCTAGCAAATACTTGTTTTACAGAAGTAATGTCGGTCGCAATAATCACGATTTTCACAAATTTGGTAGTTTTTACAGATTTGTATCCATTTCATTCATTTATAATTTTGTCTCATTTCGTGGCATATCAGTGATATTTGTAAATTTCAACTATCGCTACAAAAAAGATTCATTCTTGTTGTAACCAGTCGAAAATCTTTAGAGAATTCTAGCAAAAAGCTCACAAGGATTGTGTTTTGTGTTTCTCCTTTGATTATTTCAGGAATTAAATCATGTGCTTTGAAGAGTTTCGCACTTTTCAGTGCTTTTTTTTTAAGAACTCTTACTAGTTTTCATTGAGTTCGTCCTGGGATTCCCCAAGAGAATCATTCTCAGACTTTTTGATCTCATCAGAAATTTCTCGAAGAATCTCTATCGAACTGCTTAAAAAATCGTTTGAAGAATTCCGCATTACAAATTCTTTTCATACTTTCTCCTCGAAGGTCCTCTAGGGACACATTACATATAAATTCCAATTGTTAGTTTAAAGTATCCTCCTGTGTTCATAAATGGGTTGTTTAGGATTTCTAAGGATTTCTCCAAAATATAGAACAAAAATATATAGGATTATCACCAAAAATGACTTCACAATCAACAAGCAAGGATTCATTCCACGAACTCTTCAGAGAGTTCACCAACTTTGCTTTTGAATTTCTTTCTAAGGTTTCTCTATAGAATTGTTTGAAGAAATCGTAGCAAAATTATCCAGACATCCTACAAAAATATTAATTGACTCTTCCAGGTGTTACTTTAAGGATTCCTAGCAATATTCCACAAAAATTTCCTGAGCAATTTAAAAAAAAAATCAATTGGGAAATTTTATTCATGATTGCTCAGAGAAGCTCTCCGCAATAAATCTGTATTTTTTCACAGATAATTATTTTTTTTGATTTATCTAAAATCAAGGTGCAACATCTCTTCCTTGAAAACAATCAAAAATTCCCGAGTACAGAGATTTATTAGAGAATTATATTATTGTTTCTTGTAGATTCTTCTGAAAAATTACCAAAGATTCATCTTAGCATTTTCCAGAGCTTTTTTCATAAAACCGCACTAACGATTCTTTTGGGATTTTAATTGAACATTTTTTTCACCAGATTCACTAAACACTTGCAATTCATTCTTAATCTTCAAAAAAAAAAAAATCTCCAGAAGTTCCATCAAGTATTCTTTTAGGTTCTAGAAATAACTCATTTTTTTGCGAATATAAATCTCAGGAATCTTCCATAAAAAAAGACATATAAAAATTTAAACACTCTCCATTTTTTGGGTCTAAAACTACTTCTGGTAAAACTTAATATTTTTTAGGGATTGCTTTATAAATTCCTCTATGAATCACTCCATATCAGATTTCTAAAGTAACGAAAGGTTTGAAATAACCTTGCTGATAACAACTACCGAAAAGCCAAACATTACATATAATTTGCAATTGGATTAGATGGACAAATTGATGTGAAGATTTGCGAAAAAGTTACACGTCTTCTCAGTGAGAATCGAACTCACAACTCCCTTGCATTGAATATAAATAGAAAGCGTTGTGTTTGGATGGGCATCTAATTCTTCCGAAAGAGGACCACGTGATTATTGAGCTGAAATTGAATTCAGGTTAACTTCTGCGTGGTAACGCGCCCTAACTAGAGATCAGGGAGTCGTGAGTTCGATTCTCACTGAGAAGACGTGCAACTTTTTCGCAAATCTTCACATCAGTTTGTCCATCTAATCCAATTGTAAATTATATGTAATGTTTAGCTTTTCGGTAGTTGTTAAACTTCCACGGCGGTTAGCCGTAAACCACGATCCATAATTAAAAACAAGTACTTGTTGATAAGTTATTGAATAATTGCAGCTTAAACATAATTCGGAAAATATCACTGAATTCCTGTCGTAAAATTTAAGAATTTCTGAAACATGTTAACACAGAAAAGCTTAAGTGGTTCTTGTAGGATTTACTACATAAAATCGTGTTCTTTTTCGACGTCTTTTATAATAGAAAATGATCCATGTTAAAACGTATGAAATTTTTACTGAAAGTATTTGTAACTAGAATCTTATATAATATTTAGTATGAACTCTGATGATTCATGGTGAACATATTGATGAAGAACCCATTTTTTCCTACCTCCAGAAATTCCAAACAAACTTTTTTGAAGGTTTTATTATCGACTATTTTGTAGTACTGTAGAAGTTTAGCACGAAAATGTAAGATTCTAATTTAACCCTTTCTTTCCCACAGCTTTGTTTGACAATTTAACTATCAAAATAGCGTTTCAAAAAATAGCGCTTGAACAAAAGTTTTTACAAATAAGCTATATTATTCAAAATCATAATACACATATTTGATTGTTTTTCAATAGTTAGTTGATTGTTTTCCAATAGTTCGACCCTTAGGTCACTTATTTCGTTGTTTGATAAGACAAATGAGCGAATAAATTTATTCCAATCATTATTGAGCTACTCGTACCAATTCGGTTTGGCTACCGTTCGTTGAAAATCGGTGGCACCTGTGCTACCATGGGAAAGAGAGGGTTAAATCTTACTGGAAACTTCTGCATTACTTTGAAAAAACGTTGCTTTTTGGAGCATGGAAAGATTTGTACGAGGTTCCTCAAAGCGATTTGCGAAGGAAGAAGAAACATTAAAATGTTGAAGCAAGTCGAACAATAGGTGGGCAATGGTACAATGAAAGATAATTTATAATATCTTCTCTACAGGTAAATTACAGGATAGTAAAATATTCTCTAATGAATTAACATATAAAACAAATTTCTCAAGGTCCATCAGAATCTTCTTTATCCTTAAAAGCTATCCTTCCTTGATTTCTGGTTTCCAGAATTCTGCCAGAAAGCCTCTAGAAATTACGGTTTCGTATCGCACAAAAATTCAAACCAAGAACCAATTTCTAACGAAGTGTTTTACGGAAAATCAATAAAAAATTATTTATGAATATCTTAATAAATTTTCTCCTTCCCAGTTATTTTGACGGCTTCTTGGGCACGTCAGGAGTTAATCATCAATATTAACCTCCTTTTCCCGAGCAGCCTAGATAGCCGCGTAGTGTCGGTAGCGGTTGTTTCAACTGGCTAAGAATTAACACTACGGACTGCCTGTTCCGGTGGTAAAAGTCCACCTCACAGGTGACCCCTAATTTATGGTGTGATGCGTACCGTGCCTATGAATGAATGGTTAGGGGGGTCTAAATAAAACCTAACCGCAAACGGAGCCTGTGGGGTACCAGGGCGCCCTCCACAGTATTGAGTCCTTCCTGTGCTACCCGGAGCAATGGTGCAGGTGACCTTGTGTTTCTCCGAGATAATCGGCTGCCCTTCTTCAGTCTCTATCTTGAGGCTTAATAAGGGTGGGATTATGAATATGTTGACATTTAATTTAAATTATCACCTATATGGATTCGCATTATGCGTTTTACACAGTGTATTCTGTGCTCTTTCGCCTTTGGCGACTTAAATAGATACCGATCTGGTTTTTTCGTTGCTGGTCTTTTTCGTGCTGAGATTGCAAAAAGCTTAATCCTGCCTAGTTTGGGTAGTGGCTACGGTTAGGTTAGCTCAGATCAATCTTCAGCATAAAAGAACAGCAACGATCAATCTTTGCAGACTTTGCAGCCCAAGTGGCGCTAGTTCAAGAACCCTACTTTCGTAGAGGGAACTTCTATCTAGGTAACCTTGTGGACCCAGTTTTTGTTACTTTCATCAAACTTGGAATGGCAAACTCGCGCTCCATGCCCCACACATGCGTGCTCGTTAATAAAACAAACGTTGCTACACTCATTTCTGAGTTAACTACCAGAGATGTATGTGCTGTCACAATCGATGTTTCTGTTGGTGACCTCAACAGGAAATACGTCTATTGTTCGGTATATTTACCACATGATGAACCATCCCCAACGGATGACTTCAAACGAGTTGTCGTACACTGCGTAACAAAAGGCCTTCCGCTGATTGTGGGCAGTGATGCCAATGCTCATCACATCATCTGGGGCAGCTCGGATATCAATTTGAGAGGCTCCAGTCTGATGGAATACTTAAGTAGTACAGACCTTGGATTACTTAACATAGGCAATCGCCCAACCTTCATGGTTTCTAATAGAGAAGAAGTGTTAGACATAACGCTCTGCTCGAATAGAATCAGTCACGAGTTGACGAATTGGCATGTATCAGATGAGGAATCATTATCTGATCATCGCTACATCTTCTTTGAACATTCAAATGTAACTGCGCAGACTTTGCGTTTCAGGAATCCCCGGTCAACAAACTGGGAACTCTATAATGAATTGGTTGCGACCAAATTTCATGGATATTCTCCGTCCATTGAAAATCCAAGTGATCTGGATGATGCCGTTGATACTACAACATCCTACATTATGGAAGCTTTTGAAGAAGCATGTCCTCTGCGGTCTGTAAAGACTACAAGAGGGACCCCATGGTGGAATTCCGATCTGACTAGACTCAGGAAACAATGTAGAAAGAGTTGGAACAGACGCCGTTCAGCTGGATCAGAGTCGTTCAAGTCAGCTCGCAAGGCTTACAAGAAGGCTCTTCGTTCTGCTGAACGATCCGGCTGGAAAAACCTTTGTACAAATGTTTCCAGTTTGAGTGAAGTCAGTCGGTTGAACAAAATCCTTGCAAAATCTAAGGATTTCCAAGTGAACGAAATTCGCTTACCTAATGGTGACTTTACTTCTTCCGATGAAAAAGTTTTAGAATGTTTATTCAATACACACTTCCCCGGATGTGTGGACATAGCATCTACGGATGAACCAAATGTCTTTTCATGTAGTTACGAGTCTCTGGCCTCGGCTCGCAGTATCGTAACTACTGAATCGATTCAATGGGCACTAAATAGTTTTGCTCCTTTCAAATCTCCAGGAGCGGATGGGATTTATCCTGTTCTGCTCCAAAAGGGATTTGAGTCTATCAAACATGTTTTGAAAAAGCTACTTGTAAGCAGTTTTGCTACCGGGTACATTCCCAAATCCTGGCGTGATATTACTGTAAAGTTTATCCCAAAAGGAGGACGTGCGTCGTATGAGGAAGCGAAGAGTTTTAGACCAATCAGCCTGACCTCTTTTCTTCTGAAATGTCTGGAACGCATTATCGATCATCACATCCGTGATGTTCATTTGGCAAACATGCCTCTTCATGTGAATCAACATGCTTACCAATCTGGAAAGTCCACTGTGACTCTTTTACACAAAGTTGTATACGATATCGAGAAAGCATTCGCTCAGAAGCAATCGTGCTTGGGTGTTTTCTTGGATATTGAGGGTGCCTTTGATAACGTGTCTTTCGATGCCATATTGGAAGCCGCACGAAACCATGGGCTACCTACAATGATTACCAATTGGATTCATCAAATGCTCAAGAACCGACATCTCTTCTCGACATTGCGTCAAGCAGCGATTCGAAAATTGAGTGTTTGCGGATGCCCCCAAGGGGGAGTCTTGTCACCACTTTTGTGGAATCTCGTAGCAGATACGCTATTGAGGCAACTCAATAATTGCGGTTTTCCAACTTATGGATTTGCCGACGACTATCTAGCTCTGATAGTTGGTATGTGCATAAGCACCCTATTCGACCTGATGCAAAGTGCTCTTCAGGTAGTCGAGAGTTGGTGTCGCCAATATGGCCTTTCGGTTAACCCGAATAAAACATCTATTGTTCTTTTTACGGAAAGACGAAACCGCGATGGAATTCGACCTTTACGTCTTTTTGGCACTGAGATTAATGTGACTGATCAAGTAAAGTATGTCGGAGTCATTCTAGATTCCAAACTTTTATGGACAGCTCACATTGATTTCAGAGTCAAAAAAGCTTGCATGGCCTTCGGTCAATGCCGGCGAACCTTTGGTAAAACTTGGGGCCTCAAACCCAAATATATCAAATGGATTTACACAACAGTTGTTCGACCAATATTGGCATATGGATGTCTTGTGTGGTGGCAAAAGGGCGAAGTGAGAACAATCCAATCAAAATTGGGCCATCTCCAAAGGATGTGCTTGATGGCGATGTCTGGTGCGTTCTCTACAACTCCCACAGCAGCGCTCGAGGCCCTTTTCGACGTTGCGCCACTACACATATATGTTAAACAAGAAGCACTTTCTTGCTCTTACCGTTTATGGGTACTGGATCTACTGGAGAAAAATCCAGTGAATCGTAGATCTACACACACTTCGTTGTTTCCACTTTTGGTGAATTGGGACAAAATTGTCCTTGCTCCAAGTGATCTCACAATTGCTTGTAACTTTCCTTACAGGACATTTACCACACAATTCCCTTCACGGGAAGAGTGGACGTCTGGCTATTTGGAAAGAAGTATATCAAACGATATAGTATGTTACACTGATGGCTCCCTTCTTGAAGGTAGAGCTGGTGCAGGAGTATATTCTCGTGAGCTAAGGCTGAATCAGTTTTACTCACTTGGTAGAAACTGCACCGTTTTTCAGGCGGAAATATTTGCTCTTATGTGTGGAGTGCAATCAGCACTTCAACAGCGCGTAATGGGTAAAGTCATATACTTCTGTTCAGATAGTCAGGCTGCTATAAAAGCTCTCGCTTCGGCCAACTCAAGGTCGAAGCTTGTTATCGCATGTCGAACTCAAATTGAGGAACTGAATTCAGTCAACTCTGTAAACCTTGTATGGGTACCTGGCCATTCTTCCATCGCTGGAAATGAATTGGCTGATGAGCTAGCTCGCGATGGAGCATCGCATGACTTCATTGGCCCTGAGCCGGCTATTCCAATTTCGAAGTGCTGGGTGAAGCTTCAGATAAACTCTTGGGCGGCAACTCAGCACAAGCAATATTGGAATAGTTTGGAGTCGTGTCGTCAAACAAAATTGTATATTACTGAGCCATCTCCAAAGGTGGCGAAGTATTTAACAAATCTGTCAAAGCAGAATTGCAGTCTCTTGGTCAGAGCGTTGACAGGCCACTGCCGACTCAACTATCACATGGCAAATATTCAGCGTGCTGACTCATTTGTGTGTGATAGTTGTGACTCCGATTATGGAACTTCGTATCACCTGATATGTAACTGTCCAGTTTTTGCGCAAATGCGATTCCAATTACTTGGTAAACACTTATTAAGTGAAACTGAATACAGAAGCCTGAATCTTCAGGACATCCTGTTATTCTTAACCCGCTGTGGTAATGAGCTATAGGCTCTCTTTACGCTCATGCGTTTTGCAGTGCCCTTTTTAGGGCGCTGTTCGAACCCATTGTGGTATGGAGCTACATGCTCTCATTTCGCTTATGCGATCTTCCCTCTTCAAGGGACCCCACTCCTATTTCCTCCCATCTTTCCCTTCCCTTTCCTCTCCCATCGGGTAGATGATGAAATAGGCTCAAATATGGCGATGGCACAAATCTCCCAACTGGTGGGGAACGTGCCTTTGGAGCCGGCCTTCTGATACCTGATACCTACCATGGGAAAGAGAGGGTTAAATCTTACTGGAAACTTCTGCATTACTTTGAAAAAACGTTGCTTTTTGGAGCATGGAAAGATTTGTACGAGGTTCCTCAAAGCGATTTGCGAAGGAAGAAGAAACATTAAAATGTTGAAGCAAGTCGAACAATAGGTGGGCAATGGTACAATGAAAGATAATTTATAATATCTTCTCTACAGGTAAATTACAGGATAGTAAAATATTCTCTAATGAATTAACATATAAAACAAATTTCTCAAGGTCCATCAGAATCTTCTTTATCCTTTAAAGCTATCCTTCCTTGATTTCTGGTTTCCAGAATTCTGCCAGAAAGCCTCTAGAAATTACGGTTTCGTATCGCACAAAAATTCAAACCAAGAACCAATTTCTAACGAAGTGTTTTACGGAAAATCAATAAAAAATTATTTATGAATATCTTAATAAATTTTCTCCTTCCCAGTTATTTTGCTACAGACTCCTCTACCGTTATGCTTATTTCGAGAGCAAAATTTTCCTGGGGGTTTTCAACAAATTTCCTCTAAAGATTCGAGGGTAAGAGTCATTTTGAAAACATTTTTTTTACAATTCTTGAATGATCCGGGAATTTGAACCAAAATTTCTAAAAAAGAAAACATAGAAAACTTTTTGACGCAATTTGTGAAATATTTTAGAAATATTTCTTAAGGACTTTTGATGAAATTTGCGGAAGAATTTGTAATAACATTTTTGGAAAAACTATTTAAAGCAATTCAAAGAAGAATTTCTAATAGAACTTTCAGCGAAATACCTATGAATTAGTTTTAACAGAATTAATGATTTTTTGGAGGAATTTCGAGCGAAAACTGAATTTTTGAAAGATAAAGTAACATTTTTAAGGTAAATCCGGGAACATTTTCCGAAACCAATTTGATAATAAAAAGTTGACATAGGAGTGGATGTCCACAAGGATGAATTCGCTTTGAAAGTATGAACAAGTCCAACAATATTATTTGACTTATTTCGAAAAGATTTGCAAAAGTTCTGAAGCCCCCCTTAAATATTCCTTGAGGTATTTGATTAAACTAAAATTTAATAATGCATATCGAAAAGCTTTTTGAAAAATTGTTTTACAAATTTGTTGAATATTAATCAAATAATTTTGGAAATAATAATCTTTCTTGAAAAAATATTGTTCAAGCAATAAATTCATTCATGCAAAACTACTTAAAAAATTGAATCAAAATCAAAGAGAGCTAAGGTCACTAAGGTCGATTTTGTTGCATTTTTCCACGCCATGTTCAATGTCTACCATTTATTTGAAGAAAACTTGGCCATGCCGAAATTCCTTGAAAGTTAAGCCTTATTTTTCGACAAAAATTCCCGCTATGTATTGTCTGAGAAATTCCTATAGTAACTTTGTCTATTTTTCCAAGTATTTTTTTCGGAGATTATACGAGTTGAAGTTAAATGGATTTCTTTAGTGGATTCTCATAAGGGTAATCATCATCACCACACACCTCGAGCAGGGTATCCTCCAAAAACATAAGAAATCAGAATGCAGTGCTGCTCTATGCTGAAACAGAATTAATTGGATTGTTCAGAAAAAAAAATCCTTTAAACAATCCATTGATTCCATATGGGACACTCCATTATGGGTGCTGATGCACCACTATAAGTAGCACAAAGTAGCAAAATTTTTAGGCAAAATAATTGTTTTAAATAACTTTACGGTTAAACTGCATGCATATTATTCGATTGCTTGCATCGTTTTTGCACGGTGCTCCATAGAAAAATAAGATCTAGTCATTTAATAGTTTCAAACATGTCAAAACACACTACCTTTACTTCGAGCTATAGCGTTGAGATTGACTAAATTTTGATCACCATATATGTTATGAATATAAGATTAAGAAATGAGATCAAAATTTGTTCGAATCGATATATGATTTTGATATTCCCGTCTGCCAGGGTTATTAACTTGGTTACTTGGGTATTTCCAATAGTGAATAGTGATAAAAAAAAATTGATAGAAACATCATTGTAAAAATCTGAGAACTACTGTAAAACAATCCGAAGAAACTTCTAGAACCTTGGTGAGGTTTTGATCCTAGAGAAATTGCTGGACGAATAAAAGGAAAAAATCTTCCGAAATTCCTAAAAGCATAATCGATATGGAAACAATGGCAAATAAGTTGATGGAGTAGTTTAAATAGAGTGATCATTGGAACGTTTATTGGTAAAAAATGCAACGACATATCAAGAGGTTCATTCGAGACTTTACCAAATTTCAAGAATGAAAAAAAAATGTAGAAGAAATACTTGTGTTACTCGTTTGAAAGAATTTCTAGAAGAACCCTTGTACGAAAGAGCGGTTCCTGTAGAATTTGGAGCAATTCCTGTAGAAATTTTTATTACTGTTGGAGGAATACTAGTATTTTCCAGAACACTGAAGGATATCGCTGGGATAATCCGTGAATTCACCTCAAGCAATATAGTGAAGTATCGCTGGGGAATCCGTGGAGAAATTTCAATTGACTTCAAGAGTTTTTTTTTCAAAGATTATTTTACACTTTAGCAAATTGTTTAAATTTATCTCAATTTTCGCTGAGAAATTTTTCCAACCTAGATTTTTTTTACTGCAGATACCCTTGAGACATACTAAAGGCGTTCATTTCACCTTTCCCGGATATGAGCCGAATTACGTTTACAAAATCTGGGAAATGGCAATAATGTTCTACGTGTAGTGAAGAGAAGAATTTTGAAAGGAAAACGTTGTCTTAAAACTTTTGTTACTTTTTCCCTTAATTGTTCAAGAATGAACTATAAATTTGTATGCATAATACTTGTGAAAATGAGTTGGATTGGAATCGCAATTAGTGGATTCGACTCCAATCGGGGACATGGATTTATCACTTTTCTTAACTTCCGCGATTTGTGCTAAACGTCATCTAACGCGTACTCTATGGACGTCAAAGTCGCAAATAAATACTCCTTTGTAAATGTGGGTCCGTCTGGTTGTTGTTGTTGAAATGTATGAAACAAGCTTGTTTAGATCAATTAATACTTCTCTACAACCTATTCTCCTCGTTCTCTTCCGCTTGCGGCGGCTCCTGGCTGAGTTCCACCTCCTTCAACAGAACATCGTTTCCATGCTTGTCGTTGCGTTGGTCCCTTTCTCGTACAGCTGGCGCCGTAGGTCCTCCTGCCATATTGGCCGACACACTGATCAGCTGAACGTCTTCCTCATTCTGCTGCAGTGCACTAGCGGTAACAATTTCAATTTCCGGCTCGGTGGCCGTTCGTTCCCCCTCGTAGTTCTTGCCGCGCGACTCAATGTCCTGCACCGGTTGGAATGAGTTCTGCGTCAGTTTGGTTGACCATTGCGATTCCTGCGGCTGTAGGTTGAAGCGCGTACGCTCTCGGATGCGGAATCGCGGCGGTTGGGTTGTCGTCGTTTCTGTGGGTTGTTCGCGTTGGTCACGTTCGCGTTCTCGTAGCTAAAGGGGAATACGGGAAATAAGAGGAATGACAAAGGTTTAGTTGAGGCGAATTAAATCTCGGAAGGTGGAATACTTCTTGTCTAGATCGACTGGTCGGAGACACCCTTCTCAGGTCCTTGTTTCTCGCAAACCCTCTAGTGACCGGAGGCTCTGGAGAAGCGGTGGTAGTGGTGGCTGCGCTTGTCGTCACTGGCCGTCGGGTTCTTCCGCGGAGAACGTCCTGGCGACTCTTGGGACGCACCTGAAACAAAATGGAGCTTCAGAAGTCGAAAACTTCAAGGAATTTCGATCCAACTCACGGTGTAAGATCCTTGCGTGGGCTGTTCGTCGTCGCCGGTGGTGGACACGCCTCGGCTGGAGTAGGTCGTCGTCGGAG
The DNA here is from genome assembly GCF_002204515.2 of Aedes aegypti. Classification (NCBI taxonomy): domain Eukaryota; kingdom Metazoa; phylum Arthropoda; class Insecta; order Diptera; family Culicidae; genus Aedes; species Aedes aegypti. The sequence continues at coordinate 25,584,765 of NC_035108.1, read as the reverse complement.
CAGGGGTCGTCGTGTACAGCGGTCTTGCCGGTCGCCGTACGAACGCTGGACGCCGCTGGACAGATGACCCTCTGGACGAGGATGCTGACGGTGGTAGTTCGGTCGTGGTACGTTCCGTGGTCGGTCGCTCCGTATGGGCCGTAGTTCTGGGCGAGTAGACTGGTTGTCGGGACAGTGGTCTTCGGGGTCGCGGAGTGATTTCCACCTTGCGGATTTCCATTTCGTCTTCGTGGCTGTTGTACGAGGAGGTTACCGAAGGGTGTTGCTCTTCTGGTAGCTGGTAGACAGGTTGTCGGGCTGGTTGCCTTCGTGGTAGTTGAGCGTGAATGGCCGTGGCTGGTTTTTCACGCTGGATTTCGACGGGTTGCTCCCGCTTCTGTTCAACCGGATGGTCAACTGGTAGGACGCGCACAGATTCATCGTCGATTTCTTCCGTCGTTGGTTCTGGGCTGTATTGTTGCTTGTAGGTAGTATGCGGCAACGTAGTGGTTATTTCAGGTTCGTAGTAGTTTTCGGTGTAGGAGTCCTTCTTGGGGATGGACACTTCTTCGTATTTGACTGGCTCCTCAGAGTAGTTCTGAGGTTCCGGCGAAGAGTAGTACGGATTGAAACGTTCGGTTTGTTCTTCGTATATCTGTTGGTACGTCACCGGCATGGTGGTCGCGTGGGTTGTAGTTGTGCTTGTGGTTGGTGGTGGTGGTGCTGGCGTAGTTGTGGTGGTTGTTACTCCTCCGGAAGTTGGTCGGATGACTGGATAGTTCTGTTTAAGGACGTCACGTTGATATTCGAGATTTTCCTCTTCCTTTGCATTGCGAGAAGAGCTGCTCTGAGGTCGGCTTCTGGTTCTGGTTCGGCCGCTGGACCGTTCGCCGTCAGCTGCGACGTACCGTGATCGGCTTCGGTTGACGGTGGTAGCTCGAGTAGGAGTTGCGGAGTCGTAATTGGAAGAGCTGGAAGTTGTAGGGCGTCGTCCGCGAGTGCGGCGAGTCGTGATTTCCGAGGTGTATGGTTCTAGAGTGGTGGTTGGTTCAGTGGTGCGGTGGATCTGCTTCCGGAAGTGTCCTTTAGTGGTGGCAGGTGGTGAAGAATCTTGTTCGCCCTTCTTGTGCGGCCATTCGTCTTCCATGAGAGAATTTACCAAACCTGGCAAGTTGGCGCTAATCGGTGGCAGTTCCGATGGAATGCTGTACGACTGTTCAGATGGAGGAATTGTGACGTCGTTGGAGGTGTCCTGTCTGATTGGTTCCTGGGTGGTGACGACTTCGACTGGATAGTGCGCATCGTCGGTGTTCGTTTCGTATTTGTACTTGTTGGTGTATGTAGTTTCGGTGAAGCGGTTCAGGAACGATTCTTGATTTTGCAGGCGACTTTGTGGGAATCGTGTAACCTCCGGTTCGTATTGTTTGCTCTTCTCATCGAACTCCTTGAAGAAGGAATCTTGCGCGGTTGAAGATCCTGCCGGAGTGGTCGTACCCAAAGTCGTGGAAGTGGTAGTCGGGGCATAGTACGTGCTGACAAACTTCTGTTTCGGGGGTTCATCGTTGCTGTTCTGAGAGAAATAGTTGTTTCGAATGACCTGCTGGGCTCCGCTTGCCGGTTGGTTTGAAACAACGGTTTTGAGCGTGTCGTGATTGTCCTGTTGGAAGAAATCAAGGAAGGCGTTGTCAATCACGGATTTGGTTGCCGGTGTGGTTTGAGGCCGTACAGAATCTACCAATTTGAACTTGTGGACAAACTGTCCTTCGTTTTCGTGGCTGGAACGAATAGGTTGTGTGACTTCTTGTTCTTCGTATGGAGTAGAGACGGTACTCTGTGTGTAGGGTCGTCGATTGCGGAAGTTTTCCTCCTTGAAGAAGGATTTCATTCGGTTTTCTTCTTGCCGAGAAGTGTGTGGCCTTTCTGTAGTAGTGGTGGTTCTCTGAGTAGTAAAGTCGTTAGCTTCTGGGTAAAGTGGAATTTTCTGTTCTGGGATGGGTTTGAAGTCGAAGGGTTTGTAGATCTTGGGACTGTAGCTTTGCGTTGGGCTTGGAGTTGTGGGCTTCTTGGTTTTGGCCAAATTGAAGTATTCTTCGTTGACAATGTGTCGGTTGGTGTTAACGCTATTGAATGGAGAGTGAGAGAAAAGGGCACGTTCTGTTTGCGGTTGACGATAGGATTCCTGTGGAGTTTGTGTATTGCCTCGACTGTAGTTGGTTCTGTCGGTTGTGGGTTTCGAGGTTGGAGAAGTGTAGTGGTCTGATTCGTATTGAGGCTTGCTGGCAGGCAAAGTGATGGGAGATTTGGTGGTGCTGTCTGTGAATTTGAGTGTCGATGGTTGATAGTATTCAATATTTTCCGGCTGACGGAAGTAGTTGGACTGAATCAAGGGTTGTTGTACAATTACAGATCCGACGTGCGGAGCAGGAAGCGGAATTTTAGAGAATCCACCGGGAGTTTTGTAGCTTTGAGGTGCTACGAAAAAGGGAAGATCTCCAGGCTTGGCACTAAGTCGGTTTTGGTCAATGCTGGAGAGATATGGCAACTCAAATTTGGAGTATCCTTTGGGTGGAGCAAGTCCAGATGGTCCAATGAACACCTTGGGTAGATTCTTGCTTAGACTGTCCAATACGGCAATGTTGTTGACGTTCTTCAGATTTGATAAGGCATCTGACACTGTAAGCTTAGCTTGTTTGTCATCATTGTACATGAACATAGCTAGTGGAGGTTGATTTGGCTTTGGTTTGCTGGGCAAGGCTGCACTAGGAGCGACCTTTGTGGTGAATGGAGTATTCGTAGTTCTCGGCTTAGCCGTTGTAGTCGCTGCCGTATAGAAGTCATTGATGAGCGATGCACTGACAGGTTGAGGCAATGAATTGAAGCGAGTATTCTCGGCTGCCTGCTTTTGATTGTAAAGTGTTTCTACTGGGACGTAGAGCAGTTGAACTTCTTCTTGAGACACTCCGTTGGCAGGTTGACCTTGATGAACTGCAGACGATGGTTGCCGCAGATGTGTTGTTTGCTGTTGCACCTGCGATGGAAACTGGAACTGATGTTCAACTAGGGATGGCTTCTCTTGGACTAGATTTTCCTTCGGTAACTGTGGGTTAAACGCTGGCAGCGGATGTCTCTGGATAGTCTGCACTCCTCCAAAAGGTGGATGTTGGATAAAGGATTGATGACTGCCAAAAGGTTGATTGAACGCCGGTTCCAATTCTTGTTGAAGAGGTTGAGCGACTGGAGGCGGTGGGAAAACCACCCTGCTGGCTTGTGCTCCAAAAGGCTGGTTAACGTACGAGAATTGATGGTGCTGTGGTTGAGCACTATTATCATTTCCCAGGAATCCAGTGTTGTCAAAGTAATTCAGTACTTTAGCACCTGCCTGTCTATCTCCAGGTCGCGACAGAGGAATCCAGTCACTGCCTTGCACATTTCCGTAGTCCGTCAGCTGTCGGGACCATCGTTCGCCTGCATTGATGCCCGAAAGGCTTAGCACTAACGCCAATGCTGCAACCCAACATCTTTTGGCGACATCTATCGCCATTCTCACCAAACGGGCGTCTCTCTCCCTGAAATCGAAAAAAAAAACAAAAGTATTAATTTTCAACGCTTGTCGTTTTTCACTTCTAGTAAAATTCGCTTTTCTCCTCAAGCTACGCAACCCGGCTTTCCGTTCAGCTTTTACATGTTCAATGTTCGATAGAGCGTATCATTTCGTCTTTCCTTAGACTTACCACCCCATCCCGCCACCAAACGATCCAATTTGCGCATACACAGAAAGCCTTTTTACTTTCAAAGCATGTGCAAAATGCTCCACTCTTGTGATAACCATTGATTTTCTCCGGTGCGCACGCCATCCAACGGAATATCGATGGCCTCTCAACCAGATCATGGAAAATGAAAATACAACACCCGCCTCTACGTAGCATGCCATGAGGTTTATGATTAAAAGGCGATTTGTACTACACATTGTGCACATCAACCACCACAGTAGCCGGCGATTTCTCCCTCGGCCGTTTTTCCCTTGAATCATCGTAGTAGACCCCTGTCCGGCGGTAGACATATTTGACCGTTCGCGTGTACTGGGACCCCTTTTGCTGACTGAGCGAATTCCTAAAAACACCTACCAAAGCCGTTCCGAGCCGAGATCCGGTTTAGGATTATTGGGCATGCAGTTGTGCCGCCGCCTGCAACCGCCTGCTTCGTCTCACCACGAGAATAGAGTGCCGGTTGCAGACACGGTGCAAGAGCGTCTTGTCATGGCCAACTCCGGCGTGGGATGCAGAGCATGGGCGTAGCCAGGACTTTTTTCAAAGATTGTCAGGCGTTGCAGAATTCGCTCTCATTTGAGAATGAAGCACGATCAAAGCAAGCAAAGAAAAACATCCCATCTGTTGCGGTCCACGATCGTCATTGTATCGCAAGGTGTAACAAGTCTGATAAATGGAAGCAGCGAGCGAGAGCCCCAACGAGAGAGCGATGATAAAATCCCCTTTTCTCGCTTGTTTACCGTTGGGGATAGGTATTTTTCTTTACTGGCACGATAAACAATCCACGAACTTCCAATAACAACAGTTTCCCCCAGGCTTGGAGCATGTTTAGAGGGGTTTTATCATGCACTTCTATCCCCCCAATCTGATCAAACTTGTAGCAGTATACGATAAACAGTCTCTCATAATGTGCAGCATGTTATGATAGTTACAGAGAGCGATACGTGAGAGATTCTCTCAATTTTCTCAGGATTCAATCCCTGAAGATTGTCTATCATACAATCCAAATTCTGCTAGAAATAGATGAATAGTTGAAAATATTCCCTAAACACGATTTGTTCCAAATTGTAAAAAAAAAACTGTTTTACTACTAAGTCACTGGGCCCGTCATCTAGGTAGCCAATATCCTTGAAATGACTATGTCTGAGTTAGTGTTTGCAAAAGATGTAGTTTAACACTCAAATTTCGACAGTTTAGATGAAAAATAAAAATAAAATTGGCCGGTTCGGTTATGGGACCTTATAAATAACCGAAAAAATGCCCAAGGCCAAAGCTGGTCTCAGAGTCTAATTTAGTTATTTCATAGCGTCCGTAGTCGAAAGTATAAAAAACACGTTAAGTTGGAGTCATATTAGGAGTAGAGTTAAGTGACTGCAAAGAAAGTTGGGGTCATTTCTACCCGACTTGGCCCAGTGACCCACCGGAATAACTCCGAACCGGTAATAATTACATATTATCATTGTAATGATTGAAAAACTAGATATCCAGGCGATTTCAATCGAATTGAAACAAAGGCAATCCGTCAAGAATTGCCCATATGGCAGCAATTTGAACTACTTTTTTTTCAAATTTCCTTTCCAGTCCGCAATAGGTTTTGAGAGGAACCTGCCTTAGCTCTGTTCTGAAACTCAAAAGGTTAATTTCAAACATCTGCCAAGTTATCACATAATGAATTTATTCAGCAATTCTTCGAAAAAATCATCAAGAAATATGATAAGCGACAAATCCACATATTCCTCAGCAATTCCTCCTGGAATTCTTTTCATATTTATCTAGATTTTATTCTTTCAATTCTACAAGGCATTTTTCGGATATATTTCCTAGGATTTATTTCAGAATTTGTTCCTGTGAGTTCTTCGTATTTCCCCAGTCAAGGTGTTTTTCTAGAAGTTTATATTTACATAGATTCCTCCAAGAATTCCAAGGAAATCTCTACAAACATTTCACAAATAATTTATCTTACGAAATTTGTCAACGTAAAGTTCATGAAATTTTAAAACACGCTATGGATGGTTCGTCACTACAAGTGTGAACATGAACCTTTATTCCTTTTTCATGTAATTTTAATATACACATGCCTTTCTTTTTTCGTCATTACTAAAACTAACCTTTGAAAAGTTCGACTTTATGACTAAAGGTGACTTCCAGATCTCTTTCCTTCCTTACTAGTAAACACCCTTCCCGTGGTCATTGTGGAGCTGCAGAGGTATTCTCGGTCTCTAGAAGCAACAACCATTGAACACTAACATTCCTTCCCCATTTCAACTGACTTTAAGACTTGACCATCGCCGTTATTGATCAGTAATATGAGAGCTGCTAAAATGTGAACTTTGAGAGTAAGCGGAAAGTCCCATTCCTTTCTCATTCTGAGCACTACAGGAACTATCCCAAAAAAGTTTCAAATATTCGACTTGGAGTTCCGCTAAGAATATCTCCAAGCATTCTCCAAAAGAGTACTTTTAGGGATCCTGCCAGTAAATGGCCTTAGTAAATCAACCAGTTTCAAGATACTATCCTTGGTATTTCTTCATGAATGCTTCTTGGGCTTTTTAAAATAAATTTGCAGAATAGCAGTTAATTGGGATTCCTTAAAGAATTTCCCCTGCACATTTCCAAGCATATTTTTTCTCGGATTTATTACAAAATTTACTCCATGTATTATATAAAAGAAATCCTATAGCGATTCCGGCAGGATTTTTTCAAAGCTATGTTTTAGGATTTCATATGGAATTTGATCTACAAATTATGTCTAAAATTGACAACTTAGTCAAGTAAGGCCTTAGACAAGTAAGGCCTCAATACTTAAAATTTCTTCAACATTCTTATAGAGATGTTGAAAATTGGCGATTTGCTTCTTCGACAAGTAATTCAAGTATTCAACTAGAAGTACTTCATGTGTTATATTTGGATTCTCTGATTACTTCAGGAATTAATCCTATGATATCCCAAGGAAGTACTTTCATATATTTTTTAAAATTGATCAAAATGAAAATTCTAAAAGAAATTCTCCTTCCTATGATTTTCCAAGGAAGTACTTTTATATATTTCTCAAGATTGATCAAAACGAAAATTTTAAAAAGAATTTCTTGAGGAACTCCTGGATCAATTTTTGAGGAATACTTGAATGTTTTTACGTAGAAATCTATGGAATACATAGAATAACTTCTGAAAATCGATTGATGAACTAGCACAGGGTTAAAAATTGTGTTTATCAAGATTAACAAGCTTCAGAAAAACCCATTGTTACTTTTTTGGGGGAATTTGTATAGAAATCCCCGAAAATAATCTTCTTCTTCTTCTATATAAATAAAAATGGAGTAGTGTTTGTATGTCACGAAATGGCTTGAGAACAAACTACCAGATTTTGAAAATTCTTTCACTAAAGTGTTCGTGAAGTATTCCGACATGTTTATGTGTACAAGTTCAGAATATTCACAGGGAAAGTCGAAAAAAGCGAGAATGCAAGGAACTGTCATTTTGTATGGGACGTTTTATGGCAATTTTCAATAGCCTACTTGATGGCAAGACGAAGTTTGCCGGGACCGCTAGTAAAAAATAGATACGGTTTACATTTTTTCTCAGAAAATCTCTGTAAGAATCTTTAGAGGTAAATTTAAAAATACTTCAATTTTGGAGAAACTACCTGAAAAATCTGTGGGATTGTTTATGGAGGAATCTTTGCAATGAAATGCTGGTGTATAACTCATTAGCTCATGCCTGGCGTTTTCAAAACATTACATTTGCGAGAATACATGAAGGAGATCCTGGCAGTGTCCAGACGAAAAACTAAATACAAATCGTGGAGAATCTCTACGAAAATCCCGAAACAAATTTCTTAGAAGAATTTTCTTCGAAAAATTATTCGAAGGATCTCTGGAGAAATTCTCTTTACTTTATTTTCTCTTTATTCAATAACTGAGCTTCGCCTTAGTCACATTAACCTTTTCTGTTGCGTTTTTTTTATAATACTCTAGTCAAGAACATTATTTTTTGCTCTACATTGAAAAACAACCCAAAAGAGAGGAGAAAATCTTATTGTACATAGGTCATTTTAAAAAGTTACGTGAGAGTAAATAAATGATCATGATGATATTGCTCGTGAATGGGCCCTCTATCAATCGGTTCTTCGACCTTTTTCCAATCTGATATGTTTTAAATCACATAAAAAAGATAAACCTAAAATTTTGACCAAAAAATATTAAGATTTCATGTTATGAAATATGACCTGCAGTGAAGTCTTAATAACTTCGTTATTTTCTAACCAATACAGTAAGGACCCGCTTTTGTCAGCCCCTCGATGAATTTTAGGCTGACAAAATGGGGAACCTGACAAAATCGGGTCATTTTATTTTGTTCCTGTTTTTCAAATGTTGACGTGTTACATAGTTAAATGGACTTTTAAGAGGGTGATGGACATGAGCGTAGCCAGTTTTTTTTTGATCAGGGGCTCCCCCTCCCTTATATTAGTAATATCGATTTTTAACACTTAATAAAAGGCATTGCCATTGCCCCCTCTGTCTACGCCCATGCGTGCATGACATCAAACATCATCATCAATTTTAATGTAAACGTAGTAAAACATGACGATAACAATTTTTTGATAAATTTAAAATAGGCTGACAAAATCGGGTCAAAAAGCTGACAAAATCGGGGGCTGACAAAATCGGGTCAGTACTGTATTTAGCCTCTTAGAATCATTATCTTCAACATTTTTTTATGAATAGTTTGTAGAATATTATATTTGTCTAAATTAAAAACTAGTCATAGTTAAAAATAGTTTCTAAATTTTTCGTATCTTAATTGAAAAAAAAAATCATTTTTGTTTGACCATAACTTCATGAATACTTATTCGATCCCAGATCTTTTTACATGCTTTAGACTCTAATTTAGTTGTTTCCAATCTGTGTGACTTAGTTATTTAACACAAACTACCCAAAACATGATTTTTTGGTTGAAAAAAAAAACTTTTTTTTGAATTGTTGATTTTTTTTCATTAAAAATTACATTTTTATTGTTTAACTAAAGTTTATAGAGAATCTTGTTTTGCTAATAGTTTGGTAATGTATTTAAAAAATTAGAAATATGATTGTTAGAATGAAAAATTGCTTTCAAAACCTTTTCGAAGGTTGAGAAAAATAAGAACAAGCTGATTTATCTTAAGTATTAACAGATAAAAAAATTAAATAATATAGTATTTTTCGTTGGAAATTTATGTTTTTGGGAAGTTTTGATTAAATAACTAAGTCAAAACTATTTTTTACATAACATTTTTGTACCTACAGTTTAAGAACTACTAAATTTGCTTCCAAATCATGTTAAACGATTTGGAATCAGTTAAGTATTCATAAAGTTATGGTCAAACAAAAGCGATTTTTTAGTAAAAAGAGGAAACATTTGAAGAAAACTACTTTTAACCAAGACTTAATTTGGTTTTAGTCAAATTTTGTATTCTACAAACTTTTCATAAAATAAATTTTGAAGATAATTGTGCTAAGAGCTTCAAAATTAGTTAGAAAATAACAAAGTTATGAAGACTTCACTGAAGGCCAAAATTTGAGGCTTTCCATCTTAAGTGAGTTAAGTTCTGAAGAGCACACGAATTTTGGTTTTAGGAGCTTTCGAAAAATAAGCTGCATCCTGGTGGATATTCTTCATACAGAACTGGCTGCAGGTCTTTTTTTTGAGACATGGTCTCTGTTTTAATGTCTGTAAAATGTCTTCAAGTTGTTCTTTAGACATTTTTTCTCAGTTTCCTTGTGGAAATATTTCATATGCATCAGGATTTCTTATACTGATTTCAACAAAGATCTTTACTGGCATAATTTCAGGGGTTCCTTCAGAAATTTCTCCAAAAAATCCACCAAGTCTTCCAGTAGATCTCCTTCGGTGTTTCAAAGGTTGCTATCCTGATTTTTTTTTTCAAGGAATTTCAAAGCTTCTACCTCCTGTAATTTTCAAAAGGTTTGTTGTGAAAATTTGCCTACAGAGGTTTACCCAGAAATGTTTGATTAATTCTTCAACTGATTTTCTTAGTTGTAACTGCAGGAGATCCTTCAAAGATTCTTACAGGAAATCTTCCATGAAATTCCACAAAGAATCGTTCCAAAATTTTCGAAGAAATTTGTTTAGAGATTCTTCCGGGAAGATCTACAAGAATTGGTACCTAGATAGCCGTAGCGGTAAACACGCAGCTATTGGAACAATACACAGCAGAGAGTCGTGGGTTTGAATCCCGCCGGTCAAGAATCTTTTCGAGTTGAAAATATTTTCGACTTCTCAGGGTATCCTCGAGTTTGCCACACACATGTACACATGCAAAAAAAATAATAATAATAATTAAAAAAAGCAAAAAAAGCTCTCAGTTAATAACTGTAGAAGTGCTCATAAGAACAAGCTGAGAAGCAGCGTCGTCCCAGTTGAGACGTAATGCCAGGAAAGAAAAAGAAGATCCACAAGAATTCCTACTCCAAATTTCTCCAATTATCTTTCCATGCATTTTTATATAATTTCCTTCAAGAGTTCATCCACATTTACCCCTGGAATTGCTCCGAATGTTCTTCTAGAGATTATTCGAGGAATTATATATAATACTTTTCCAGAAATTCATCGATGAATTCGATTTCTGGAATAATTGCATAGGACATCTTAAGAGGAATCTCTGGATTAATCCTTAAAGGTATTATTGGAGAAATTTTTGGTCGAAATACTTGTAGAAAATATTGGTTGAATTCTTGAAGACGTTCTAAACGATAATCTCGGAAAAAATCCTGGAGAACTTAAGGGAAAGGCACTAATTTTCGACCTACAAGAATTCTAGGTGCTTTTCCCCTAGAATTTTCTTGAAAATTTCTGAAAGAATCTTTGGAGAAATTTCTGATGGAATCTCGAAGTTACCTTCTGTGGATATCCTTAGTAAAATTCCAGGTTGAATTCTTGGAGGTATCTAAAACGAAGTGAAATGAAAATGCGTAAAAAAAACAAAATGCATTCCTGCAGAAACCTTCGGAGTACTATCTGAAACAAACTTTGGGCAAATACCTGAAGAAAATAATGAAAAAATACAAATAGTAATAAGAGCAGTAATATTTTTTCGTAATTTCAAGAGATACTCCAAAACTTACAAATATTCTAAGAGAAATGTCTGATAAGATACTCTGAGGAATAAAAATCTTATTTCCTGATTCCTGTTGGGTTTCTTTTCGTTCTCTCAGATTGCATTTGATCCATTTTTGGCCATTTTCTGGTTTCTTTTATTCAGAGAAGAGGTCTGTAAAGTCCCTGTACTCAAATCACTTAAGGAGTGTATCGAAAAGTAGTCGCAAACATTCAAAACAGTCGCAAAATGTTGGGTTGAACTCACAAACAATTTTTTGATCAGAAATACTTAACAATTTATTTAAAAATTATGATGTGGCTATATTATTTCAACAAAGTGGCATTTTGTCTGATAATTTTTCAAATAGCTAACAGATGATGATGAAAATCATCAATAAAAATATATATATTGAAAAATACATTGACAAGCATTTGCGAGTAAATACAAAAATCGAAAAAAAAAAACATTTTTAACGGACCTTGTTTTTTTTTATTTTTTCTTTCTACACGGTTATGGTGATATCGAACGATGGGAACGAATAAAAAAAAATGTTTTAATTGGAAAAAAATATTTGCATATGATTATTTTTGTATTTTTTGAATCGCCTGAAAATTTGCATACAGATTCTTTATGACCAAAAATGCCATTATGCACTTTCAGACCGCCATTTGGAACCTCGCCTAATTTTTGAGAAGGGCGTATCGGAAAATGCATGGCAAATCTTTAAAAAACTGTAACTCGAAAACGGTTTGTCCGATCGATTTGAGATCTTCTACAAAGTTGTAGGTATTGCTTAGGACTATATGGAGAAAAATATGCACGGTAAAAAAAAGTTACAGATTATTTTTTATTTCAAAAACAAAATTTTAAAATCAACTTTCTCCAGAAACGCAGTTTTGATTTTTTTTATTTTTGGATATGTTTTAGGGGACAACTTATGTGATTTATTGCACAATGTTTCAAAATGGAAGAATTATGGACAAAAAAGTTATGATTTTATAATAGGGTGCCGGTGCCATTAGTGGACTACCTAAGCTATAAAAAATCATAACAAAATAACGAAAAGCCCTAACTAAGATCTTTTGACGTTAACAGAAAGATTTCAACCTCTACTATATGGGAAAAATATAAAAAGAGTGATAAAACTAATTTTTTAACATAAAATCGCTTGAGCCACTATTGGTACACGTGTTCCAGTAGTTGCGCTAGTGCTCCAGTAGTAGACGTTCGGGAATGATACAAGGAATTTTAAACAAAATGGTAAATTTTTACATAGGTTTCACATTTTTCCCTCGAAACAGCAACTAATATCTTTCGAATGAACCATTAAGATCATCTCTGGGACTTTTCTTCATTTTTATACATCCATTTTAAAAACTGCTTCCAACCGTTGATCCACTACTGGAACACGGCGGCTACTATTGGTGCAAGGGAGCCAATTTTTTACGTAAACTTTATTATTTACATGACTTTTTGATAAGATAAAAAGCTGAAATTTGGCAAATCGACTAAACTAGAGGCGATCTATCCACCAAAAATAGCACATGTCGTTTTTATCGAAAAATGTACGTTTTATTCCATAGTCCAATCTACTGGTACATTACAACCATTGGTACCGGCACCCTATATTACAAATTTTGAAAAAAATCGAAATAAAGGAAAGCAATATTTTTTATGTGTTTATTTGATAGTACAGAAAATGCATTGGAAGAGTACTGGTGGTAATTTGTGATTTTTCGGAAAACTACAAATTTATTCTTTAAGATGAAGTTCAAAGCCATCATTGGAATGCTCAGCAAGCTACTTTGCATCCGTTTGTAATATATTATCGTCAAGATGGCAAAGCCAATCATTTAAGTTTTGTTGTAATTTCAGAAGATTTGCGCCACGATTCTGTATCTGTCAACTTATTCATATCTGAAATGATAGATTTTTTTGCGATTGGATCACAAATTAACTGTCAACAAGATATATTTTATGTCTGACGGAGCTGCATCACAGTATAAAAATAGGAAGAACTTTTCAACTCTTTGGCAATTTAAAATCAAATATCATATAGAAGTTGCATGGCATTTTTTTTGCAACATCACATGGAAAAGGGCCATGCGATGCCATAGGAGGGACACTAAAACGTATGGCTACCAGAGCCAGTCTTGCCAAAGAACGTGAACATCCGATAAAAAATGCTAAGGAACTATATGATTGGGCTCAAAATCGGGAAGAAGAGCAGCTTACACAAATCTTCTTTTGTTATTCAACTACTGAGGAATATGATATCATTGCACAAGAACTTAACCAACTATTTTCAAGTGCAAAAACAGTTCAAGGCACTCAGAAATATCACTCGTTTGTCCCTATCTCTGAAATACAAATTGAAGTTAGACAATTTTCGAGCTGTAACGATAACAAGAAAGTAGTTGATATAATTAAGAAATAAAATTGCAGTATGTATATATAAAAAAAAACAAACTCCTTCTCCATGGTTGAACGATCTTGCCGCGATGAGAGGGCTTTACTCATTAGCCGGGCTTAGCCCTGGGGACCAAAGGTACACCGTTGTGATAGAATCACATTTTTTATGCCACGTTTAGATTTACCGTGTATATCTCGGAAGTGATGCATCTCAGCTAAATTTTACTTGAGTATTTTTCGATAGAAATTTTTCATATTTAAAAATATATAGTTATTTTTCTGTACTCAAAAAAACGCACCAAAAATATCGTTTTACATAAATTCGTTTTATTTATTTTTTATCCAAAAATTTTCCGTTTTGAGGCATTGTGCAAGAAATTACAAACAATATGCTGCAAAACATAACCAAAAATTATAAACATCAATTTTGCGGTTTTTAAGAACAATGAACTTCAAATTTTCATTTGAAAATTTCGTTTATATTTTTTTTACCGTGCATACTTTTTTAAATACTTTAGTATATAGGTTTTGATCAAGCAATAACCAATTCAGTTAATATTTCTGGAATGGAGAAACACGAAATATGTTTGAAAAGGGCCTATTTTACTTTTTTTTATTTGAAAATTTTATATAAATATGAGTATATCTCGAAATTGATGCAACCTAGAAAAAATTTACCCAAGTACTTTTCGATTGCAATTTTTCTGTACTTTCAAATCTATATAAATAAAAATGGAATGGTGTTTGTATGTCACGAAATAACTTATGAACGGGTCTACGGATTTTTATGATTCTTTCTCCGCTTCGTTCGACAAGGGTTCCGACGTGTTTGTGTGCATCAAAATCCAAGGATATTCACCAGAAAAATCGAAAAAATGAGAGTTAACGGACCTGTCATTTCGTATGAGGTGATTCAAATCGTTTTCCAACAGCCTAATTGATGGCAAGACGAAGTTTGCCGGGACCACTAGTAATTACATAAAAAAATATTGTTTTCCTCTATTTCGATTTTTTTTTCAAAATCTGTAATTCTTTAGAAAGTCATAACTTTTTCGTCCATAATTCTTCCATTTTAAAACATTGTGTTCCATTTTAAAACATTGTGCAATAAATCACATGAGTTGTCCCCTAAAACATATCCAAAAATAAAAAAAAATCAAAACTGCGTTTCTGGAGAAAATCGATTTTAAAATTTTGTTTTTGGAAAAAAAAAAATGATCTGTAACTTTTTTTTACCGTGCATATTTTTCTCCATATAGTCCTAAGCAATACCTACAACTTTGTAGAAGATCTCAAATCGATCGGACAAACCGTTTTCGAGTTACAGTTTTTTAAAGATTTGCCATGCATTTTCCGATACGCCCTTCTCAAAAATAAGGCGAGGTTCAAAATGGCGGTCTGAAGATGCAAAATGGCATTTTTGGTCATAAAAAGTCTGTATGCAAATTTTCAGGCGATTCAAAATATACAAAAATTAAATTAAAAAAAAAAATCGTCATGTTCGGTGGAATTGCTCATATAGGGGAAAAGCACTAATTTTCGACCTACAAGAATGCTGTGCACACATAAGTGACTTTCTAAAACCGACCTTATTTCAATAATTGAACTTTCTTAGGTCAATAATTTATTTTTTTGAAATCCGTTCATACAGCGCTGAAGTAAACATATTTTCCGATAGAATAAGCTTCTCATCATATATTGTTTGATATAAACTTTGTTCAATTGTTCAAATCATCGAATCTTCAAAAGACACTTCAAAAATGTAATTTTGTGCAAGATTTTATTTTCTATGCTTTATAAACCTTGTTGACTGTGTATTACTCAATATGTTTTATTTGCTTCAATACTTGATGACATGATGAGGATTTGCGTGAAAAAAGCTATTAAAAAGATAAACTATGTTCTGAGATATGTATATCGTTTTGAATGTTTGCGACTACTTTTCGATACACTCCTTAGTCGCTACCAGCCTTGTTCATAGGTTTCACGCATATTGGTGTAAAGGTTGTCTGTAAATCGTTTCGGCGTGAAATTCTAGAATGAACTTTTGACGTCGTTCGCTTCACGTCCTCCCCCACCTTAACGAACATCCGACTACGTCCATAATGCAGAGGCTGATGATCGCCGACGATGACGCCAACGGCGACAATGATGAAGAATGTGCAGGAAGGTGAAAGTGTTTTTGTAACACAAATCATACCGTAGCATAATGTAACAGGGTGGTAATAAGATCTGCCGATTCGATGTTGAGGCAGGCTCCGGCGTGAGCATTATGAGATAGGGTGAATGTGACGTCACGTTGCACCCGCCGCTTTCGGGATGGGATAAGATCTATTTGGAGCGGGTGGTCGTAGTCAGTCGATGAGTTTCATGCCTGGTGCGGGTGCAGTGATTAACGACTGGTGAATGCAGTAAACCGTGGTGGAGGCGAATCACTGGGGGGTAGTCGTAGCCGGTGCATTTTTTGAGCCCTTCGCCTGTCGCTGAGATTACGGTGTTTTTTTTTTGCTGAGCCGAAGGGCTGATTGGGGAAGTGACTGCACATAGCGGAAACGATCGGCGATGTTAAGAGGAGTGAGGTTAATTTGGTCGTGATTATAATTCAATCTAGTTCGGGTTGTAACGGTCAAAGTTTCTGAATAAAAACTAGTGATCGTGACGCTGGTGGTGATCGTCAGATATTAAGATCATTTCAGAGCTGTACCATGTAAGAATTAGGGGTGATTGTAAAAACAGTTTTTGCTTCATACCGCTCAATTCTTAATGAGATTATGAGTATTCTCACAAAGTTGCAAAAGAAAAGAAAAATGGAAGTATACTTCATGTCCTAGGTTTTTGATGGAATAGAGAACATTTGAAGCTCTACGTTCGAATACTAAGAATACAAAAGACTCTTCCGTTTTAAAAACACTTGCAAATAACTTGTTATACGATCGCTATTTTATAAAATTTCAAAGAATTTGTCGCTCACCTTTAACAGCCTAGTTATAGCAGAACTAGATTTCGGTCTAACATTTCTTGAAGAAAAGCATTTCTACAAATCTATTCGTTTTTGTAATCAAAGTCAGAAATTTCCATGTACAGTGTTACTGTATGTATTAATAAATAAAACCTATATCTATATAAAAGGGTTAAAACACTGATTTAGTACTATATATATTATTTAATTCCACTAGAGTTTATATCAGAAATACGCGTATCTCGACCTAAAAAAAAAAGAAAATCAAAGAACGCTAGGTACCTGTAGCGCTATTGAATGAACCTTGGAGGTTTTGTTTCACAATATACAGTGAGAGGCAAAATAAAGTGCCCACCTTACCAGTTTTCGAATTTCTCTCATTGATTTGGTTCAAATTAAAGTTAACACACCTAAATCTTTTGTGATATTTTATTTTTGATGTTCTTTTAAAGTTGCACTTACGAAATTTTGATTAAAAAAAGAATTTTACTTAAAGAAAAAGAAAATCAATTTGTATTGAAAAAAAAGTAGTGACAAAAATAAGTGCCCACTTCCTTCTTGGCCCCAGAAAAGATGATTTAAGAAAAATAAAAAGCAATTTAATAGTTAATGTGTCCTCCTTTGGCCTTAAGGACTTGCTGGAGGCTCTTCGGCATGCTTTTCACCAGGTTTTGTAGGTGTTGTGGATCTAGTTCTTCCCAGGCGCGCTCCAAGGCTTCAAAATAATTATTTTTGTTGGTAACACCAGTTTTTTCAACCCTGGCATCGAGAATCGCCCACAAATTCTCGATGGGGTTGAGGTCTGGGCTTTGTGGAGGCCATTCCAGCGGTTTAATCCGACAAGACCGGAAAAAAGACTTGGTCTTCTTTCCAGTATGCTTCGGGTCGTTGTTCTAGAGAAATATGAATTTCTCTTCAAGGCCCGTCTGGATCAGCGAAACCTCCAGATTTTCCAGCAAGATGTTAATGTAGGAATCTGCCATCATTATTCCGTCGATTTTCACGAGGTTTTCTACTCCACTCCATGAAAAACACCCCCAGACCATCACATTTCCTCCTCCATGCTTCACCGTTCCTTGGATGTGGTGCTCTGCATCACACACGAGCCCGCCGCTCTCGGTTAGACAGCTCGAGCTTCAGGAGCGCCACATCCAAGGAACGGTGACGCATGGAAGTGTGATGTGATGAAATGTGATGGTCTGGGGGTGTTTTTCATGGAGTGGAGTAGGAAGCGTCGTGAAAATCGACGGAATAATGACGGCAGATTCCTACATTAACATCTTGCTGGAAAATCTGGAGGTTTCGCTGATCCAGACGGGCCTTGAAGAGAAATTCATATTTCTCTAGAACAACGACCCGAAGCATACTGGAAAGAAGACCAAGTCTTTCTTCCGGTCTTGTCGGATTAAACCGCTGGAATGGCCTCCACAAAGCCCAGACCTCAACCCCATCGAGAATTTGTGGGCGATTCTCGATGCCAGGGTTGAAAAAACTGGTGTTACCAACAAAAATAATTATTTTGAAGCCTTGGAGCGCGCCTGGGAAGAACTAGATCCACAACACCTACAAAACCTGGTGAAAAGCATGCCGAAGAGCCTCCAGCAAGTCCTTAAGGCCAAAGGAGGACACATTAACTATTAAATTGCTTTTTATTTTTCTTAAATCAACTTTTCTGGGGCCAAGAAGGAAGTGGGCACTTATTTTTGTCACTACTTTTTTTTTAATACAAATTGATTTTCTTTTTCTTTAAGTAAAATTCTTTTTTTAATCAAAATTTCGTAAGTGCAACTTTAAAAGAACATCAAAAATAAAATATCACAAAAGATTTAGGTGTGTTAACTTTAATTTGAACCAAATCAATGAGAGAAATTCGAAAACTGGTAAGGTGGGCACTTTATTTTGCCTCTCACTGTAGATTCATCCCATAGGAATCCATTTTTGGGCACTGTCAGTGCCTACTGCCGCATGTGACTAATTCAAACAATACCTAATGTTTTAACACCAATCAGTAGGCAGTCAAGCAGCCCACCAACTAAAATTAGCATTACGGTGGCGACGACCGTGAACAAACAATTCAACCGAACCCTCGAAATGACAAATCAAGACTTAAACAAACCCACTCCAAGTGGTAAGAAAAACTATTCAACTAATCCACTCAGGCAAGGTTGCATACCTCAGAAAATTGGATCCGCTCTAAATCTCGGTATAGGATCCCGCGCCAACATCACACATGAGTTGCGTGCCCCTGACGACCCCGCAGTGGTTTCGTAATATGCACCGAAACAGGTCGAGGGGGTTCAATCTGAAAGAGAAATACCTCATGCAACACTTCAATTGAACGAGAGCAGCCCGGGTTTAATCAATATTTGCGTGACGCGCTTCTTAGGGCCTTTGAGTGTTCATACCTCTAATGCACGCAATAGTTAAAGTAGGTACGGTGTGTCTGAAACCTTCATTAACGAAAAAAAAAAATGTCCAAGAATTTTTCACCCACAATTCGAAAGTGTACATTGACGATGGAATGCTATCTCTTGATTCCTTGTGCAACTTCGATTATTCTGGTCAATCACGGCGTAGCAACTACGAATTATACGGTCATCAATGATTATACTTATTCAAACGATCAATATGACCAAACAGATCCTTCACATATTACGTAACTATTCCAAAAGGAATGTAAATAAGATACGGTTTCGATTCATATTATGGTCAACTTCAAATTACGGACACTCTACTTTGTATGGGAAACATTCCACACGCAATGTTTCAATTTTTACCGTTCCAAACTTCTCATTTTCGAGGCATGTTTAACCCCTCTACCGGCAGCTTCACTTTTTCACCAGAAAAAAATATTCAAACAGCGATAACTTTTTTGTTTTTCGATATTTTTGCACCATTTTTCACAAGCCCTCAAAAAAATCTTCTATTTTTAGAGTGGCTGTCAATATTGATCATTAGTCATATGGTTTTGAAGATATTCAGATGTTCCTTGGGGGACCGACATTCTCCATACAAAAATTCTTTGGGTGCCATTTTGTTTTTATTCAATCTATCAAAAAACTAAAATGTGGGCTATACAATGTCAGGTCATAAGGAGCTTTTCTGAAAAAATCATACAAATCGGTTGAGTTGTCTTCAAGAAAACAGAAAATTACAAAAAGATGTTTTTTGAAGTTTTCAAGATCTTCATGCGGCCAGATTGGTACCAAACACATAAATGTTCATTACTCCAAAACGGTTGCACCAATTTGCTTCATTTTTTCACAACAACAGTGACTTACCGAACATGACAAAAAATCTGTAGTCTGAGATATTTACGTAGTTCATAGAAAAACGTCGGTCCCCCAAGCATTTCTTGAATATCTCCGGATTTAGGTGACTTATGATCAATATCGACACAAATTCTTAAAATAGAAGTGTTTTTTGAGGGCTTGTAAAAAAATGCTACAAAAACATCAATAAACGAAAAAGTTATAGCTGTTTGAATATTTTTTTGTGCTGAAAAAATGAAGCTGACGGTAGAGGGGTTAACACTAGGAGCCTGGCGATCAAGAATGTAACGCGGAGCCCCGGGATCGAAAACATCGACATGAATTATCGGCTACATCTCATCAACGGCTCAACCGATTGTCGAAATTTGTGTAAATCGTTGATTTCGACTGTAAACCCCCTAGCTGCTCTGAATATGCATGCTAGAGGTTTGGAATCTTCGACAAAGTATTTCGGAATAAGTTGCACTACATTTTGATCCCTTTGGTTTTGATCTAGATTACTTGTTATCTTTTATTATGAACGTGCTAGTTTAAAACTTCCTTGTGCAATGTTATATAGGCCTTTTCATGTGACAGCTCCGTGTATGCATTTGTTTACATCTCCCAAAGAGCGGTGCATACACGGGCCTGTCATTTCCGAAGAAGAACTGTCAAACAGTTTCCAAATCAGCTGAGTTGAAACGTCTTGTGAAAAGGTCTATTCAATGAGATATTTTTGACACTTTTTCAATAAATATAGCTGTAGCTGTATGCGTTTAAAACGCAAATATCAAATGAAGGAACACCAAATGCGATAAGATTTTCCACAAGAAATGCGGTGTCATAGATTTTTCTTGCTAGGTCGGCGGTAATTTTGGTAATCGTTGATAGGTGTCATTTGATTGTCTTGTGTTACCGCAAACAGCGATAAATTTGTTTGTATTGCTGTGTGCGTTTGAAATGCAAATACCAAATGCGGGAAAACCAAACGCGGTAAGATTTTTAATAAGGAAGAGGAAGTCAAAATTTGATTTTCTTTGTTGGGTTGGCGGTGATATGGATCATGGTTGCTAAGTATCTTTTGGTTACTTTGTGTTACCGCATTTGAAGCTCAGTTAGACTGGATTTGCACGTCAAACGCAGACAGCATATATTTTATTCCAGTTGTCCAGAGAACATTTTTGAGTAACCTATTTGCCTATAAATCAAATTTCAAAGCGATAACATGTAGTTTTTTTTTCACATAATCTGGATTGTACGTGTCCAGTGAACATGTTTGAGCAAAAACAGAAATTTTGGATCACAATCCAAATTAAATTATTGAAAGAACCTACGAGACACCCTAAATTTTCACCCCGTTTGTCTGTAAAACATTGTTCAAAAATATATTAATATTAATATCAATATTTCTTTAATAATTTATTCTGGTTACACTATTTTTTTAACTAGAAAAAAAAAGTTTTTATTGTGTGCCTTTAAAACGAGTTCTAACTACACGTCATAGTTGTTCAAGAACAGTACCTCTGAAATTCTGGATCATATTTGAAACTTCTTTTACTTTAAAAATTATATAAAACCTCTAGTTTTAGAACCTGTGCGCCTGTAAGCAGAACTGGCATCCACGAAATATACTTTTTTCCAGCATTAAATTTCTAGTAGAAATCCAGTGAACTTGTGCAAGATAAAAAAGACGTTTTTGATTAAATTCAAAATTCCATCTACTAAAAACAAATAAGAAAACTGCTGTTGTTACCGGTAATGTTAAATTTGAAGTGTTTATTCGATACAAAACCATTTAATGCATATATCCGCTTAGGGGAGCGACCTTCATGATTCTTACATTAATGAAACCAAATACTATTCAAAATCAACGTACACTTAAAAGTTCTCAAAATAGACAGTATATCTCACTCAGTTAGTAATTGGGTGAAAGGCACTTCCTAGTTTTATCTGGTACGTTTTTTTTTACATAAATTCAACAATACAGCACCATTCCAAGCAATGAAATAAGGTATATGTTGATGGTTTTTGATCTCAATTGAACATGTTTGGACGAAGAAACAATTTTTTAGATTTAAAATCGAGATTCGCTTTACCCAAAACCCAATAATTCAAACCTGTTTGCCTATTAATCAAACTCTAACCTAATAACATGTATTTTTTTTTCGACATGTAGGGAGACTTACGGCTTCGGCACCATTCGACTATTATCGGCAACCAAATTTCAAACGCCAAATTTACAGTATTATTCTATCAAAACACGTAATTGAAACCATTCAGATTATTCTTTGTTCTGTCCGCTTCCCACTGACGAGATTTCCGAGACTGAACAAACAATACCGCCAGAGATGCCATCGATTCAAATGAACACGCCTCAAAATGCGACTGTTTTGGAGCTGCCGAAGAGATTCACCAGCAGTTGTTATGGGAAAGTTGCCGAAGAGAATGAGGCTGCCGACAATAGTCACACTGACAAGAGATATTCGCAGCGTTGCAAAAACGTTTCCAAAAGTATTTTGACAAGTCTGTCGGTGTGAATCGATAGAGGGTTGAGCAACGCATAAATGTAAACAGACAAACACGGATTTTATCTGCTGATGTCCGAGAATATTACAAAAGAAGCACGGCATCGGCTTAGACTGCCGAGAATACGTAAGTTCCCCTATGCTGGGAGTGCTGAGCTGTAGCAAACCGTGTTTGCATGTGTGCCGTGGCGCGCAAAGCAAGGCGCGCAAAACAAGACACGAAACGAACGAAAGTGAATGGGTAAAAAGAATCAGTTGGTTCTTTTTCCGGGTCACTTTTTGTCTGATCCGTGCTGATCAAATGAACCGACTCTCGCTGAAAAAGAGCCTCGAATCACTCGTTCTTTTGAGTGATCCGGATCTTTTGAACGGCTCCGGTTCTTTTTGCCCATCTCTAACGAAAACCCATAATTTTAAACCTGTTCATCCATATTTCTGAATTTAAATTGATAATTCGAACATAAATTTGAATATGTAAGTCTTGTGAAAATGTTTGAGTACAAATACAAATTTCAACAAAAATTTGCTTTGCTTTAAAAACTACGAAAATCCTTATTTATGAACCTTTGCCAGTAAATCAAAATTTATAGTTAAGACATGTACACATATCTGTGAACATTTTAATTACACTCAATGTTATCACTAAAAGTCCTTGATCTGACTTTATGCAGTCAATCCATCTCGGATAAAATAAAAAACTGGCATGTTTCTAATGAAATATCTATGTCAGACCATAAACATATAGTCTTTGAGTGAGAAGGGGGTCTAATGATTCAAAAGTCGTTTAAAGATCCCAAGAAAACTGATTGGGAAACCTACTCAGCTATTCTCCGTTCTGAAGACTATATAATAGAGCCGAATATTCAGACTATTATACAGTTAGAAGCAGCTTCGGATTCTATTAAAAACAAAATTCTAAATGCTTATCAAGAGAGCTGTCCGATCAAAACAGTTAGTTCGAACAGAGATGTTCCATGGTGGAACTTCAACCTTGATAAACTCAGAAAAACTGCTCGGAAGGAATTCAACCGAGCCAAACGCACTTCTGATTGGAGTCTATACCGAAAGGCTCTGACAGAGTATAACAAAGAAATGAGACGAGCAAAACGTAATCATGGGTTCTCATGTGTGAAAGCATTGAGAAAACTCCCGTAGCTGCTCGACTTCATAAAACTCTTTCGAAGGATCACTCCAATGGTTTGGAAAGTCTTCAAAGGACTGACGGTTCACTCACTGTGGAACCTCGTGAAACACTAAGTGAAATGTTAAGAGTTCACTTTCCTGATTCAATCCCACAAACGAGTCTAAATGCTGAAGGTGCCAGACTTGACGTCTCAGTTCCACACGGGTTCCTATCAAGGGACTCAGGAACAAAAAGGGACGCAATAAAGGTTGCCAAAGAAGCTTTTACTCGCGATAGGGTTGTTAGGGCAGTGAGATCTTTTGAGCCATTCAAATCTGCTGGCATGGATGGAATCTTCCCAGCGCTTATCCAAAAAGAGGAAGAGACACTGATTCCACACATGGTAGAGATTTTTAAGGCAAGTTCAGGGACACATTCCAAACGATTGGCGTCAAGTTCGAGTTGTCTTTATTCCAAAATCAGGAAAAAAGGACATAACCAACCCTAAAGCATTCCGACCGATAAGCCTATCCTCGGTAATGCTTAAAATCATGGAGAAGGTATTATGCGAGTATATAGATTCTAAATTTATGAAAACTATGCCTCTTTCTAAATCCCAATATTCGTCTATAGGTTCGGCAATGTTGAGGAGAAACTCAATCACACACTCTCCTGGTGTCAAAAAGAGAAACTAGGAATAAACCCTTCAAAAACAACAATTGTACCGTTCACAAAAAGAGGAAAGGTACAACTCCACCTTCTTTTCCAAATACAATTAGTTTACTCAAATGAGGTCAAGTATCTTGGCATCACACTTGACGCAAAACTGAATTGGAACACCCATCTTCAAACAATCATAAATAAAGTTCTCAATTCACTCTGGATTTGCTCAAAGACCTGTGGTAACATGGGGTCTAAAACCCAGTATGATCATGTGGATCTATAAAACAATCGTTCGGCCTAGAATAACCTATGCGTCCCTTGTTTGGTGGCCTAAGAAGCTACGGCTAGAGCTAAGCTGAACAAAATTCAACGTACTGCCTGTATTGCCATAACCGGTGCAGTTCGTAGTACCCCCTCGTTTGCCCTAGATGCTATACTCAATCTGCCCCGGCTGGATCAATACATAAAGCTGGATGCTGAGAAAAGTGTTCTTAGGCTAAAACGATCAACAGTCTTACTGTCAGGGGACTTAACAGGTTACCTCAGTATATTAAACGAATTTTCGATAAATCCTATTGTTGAGAAATGTAGTGACTGGATGGAAAAAGTGGTAAACTATGACTCGCCATTCACGGTGGTCTTTCCTTCTCGTGAGGAATGGGAAGGAGGTGGACCCACCATTTCACCGGGATCTATTAAATTCTACACAGATGGTTCAAAAATGAACAATTTGACAGGGTCTGGAGTATACGGACCGAAAAACAGAATCTCTGTCTCTCTTGGACAGTGGCCTACAGTTTTTCAAGCAGAAGTCTATGCAATCAAGGAATGTGCGCAGCTGTGTCTGAAAAGAAATTACAGACATGCCACCATCTGTATTTTCTCTGATAGTCAAGCAGCGCTTCAATCTTTGAAGGCTTTCACTTGCAACTCAAAACTTGTGTGGGAATACATTCTTGCACTGAAATCCCTAGCTGAACGCAATCGAGTTAAACTATATTGGATCCCAGGACATACGGGTCTAGAGGGTAACGAAATTGCCGATCAGCTAGCAAGGATTGGATCAACCAAGATGTTCATTGGTCCAGAGTCATTCCTTGGCATTTCAAACTCTGCACTAAACACGGAATTGAACTACTGGTTGTTCGATAAAATTCAATCAAATTGGAATACAGTTTCCAATGCGAATCAGTCCAAAAGGTTCGTAACAATAAACACGACACAAACACAAAAACGTATAGGTCTCAGCAAAAGGGATCTCAGAACATACATCGGTCTAATAACTGATCACTGCCCAAGCAGATACCACTTATACAAGATCGGTGTCGTCCAAAACACAAATTGCCGTTCCTGTGACGAGACGGACGAAACCTCACAACACCTTCTCTGCTCTTGCAGTGCACACATCCATCGTAAGTTCAAAATATTTGGCAAGCACTACTTACAGCCAACTGATATTTGGAACGCATCCCCCAGAGAGGTGGTTAGCTTTATTAGGCTGATCACGCCAGATTGGGGGAACTACAACACTGCAACCTAGGACTTCTGCCCATCAATGGCAGATGGTTCAAAGTTCAGTCAAATGCGCAAAGTTTTCCGGAGGCACATTTGCTACTGGAAAACATTGTGTACATAGAGTAATAGGGTATATCACAATAGTCCTAACAAATGGACGCAGTGATCCCACACCCGACAGAAGAAGAAGAAGAAATCACTAAAAATTACGAAAACTTCAACAAGTGTCTATTTTAAGTGAATCTAAATTGAATGCGATGACTTGATTTTTAGGTAAAAAAGTTCGAATAAAAGAGAATGTTTCTTAGATTGAAAGTACAAGAAATTTCGAATGTAATCTAAAATTATCTTAGAGATATCTTAGAGATTACTTTGGATGTTGATTTTTAAGCAGGGTAAATAAAATTTTAAGTGTAATAAAAAAATCCCTGCTTAAGCATGTTAAACTGACCTCACCTGATCGACAGGCACAATCAAATCATGTAGAGAAACTACATTTGAAGACAAACAGTTATAGTAAAACAAGTATTTTCGTAGATATTTAGATAAAGAAATTTCAAGTGTATCCAAAAATTACTATTAATGCCCAAACATATTCACTGAATTAATAAAAGCAAATTCATAGCGCAAAAATTACATGGCATTGCTGCGGAAATTGATTTAGAGGCCAACAGGAGGAAAATTTAGATCGTAGATTTTTGGTTAAAAAAAATTTGGATTGTGATCCAAAATTTACATTTATGCTCAAACATGTTCGATGAACAAGTACAATCCATTTTTTGTCAAAAAAAAACTACATGTTACCGCTTTTAAATTTAGTTTAGAGACAAACAGTTTTTATCCTTTTAACCCTCAACCTTTTTAACAGGGTTTCTTGAAGATTTTCAAACAAAATAATTTTGAGTGTAATTTTCATCTTTAATTTCTACTTAAAAATATTTTCCAAACTACTGCAATCAAATACATGTCGTAAAAAACTACATGTTAGCAAATTTGGTTTATATTCAAACAGGTTAAAAGACTAGGATTTCTTAGTTTTTAATCAAAATAAATTTTGAGTGTAATCTCGAATTTCTGTTATTACTCTTAAATGTCCTCTGGGCTGTTGCAATTAAAAAACTGACTTGCTATTGCTTTTAATGTATGTACCAAAATTCAAAGCAATAGCAAGTCAGTTTTTTGACATTAATTGGATTAGGCAAACAGTTAAAAAAGGTATTTCTTAGTTCTTTCCAATAATTTTAATTTTGAGTGTAAACAAAAAATAATATTTCAGGTCAGGCATGCTTTGTGCAATTCTACAAGCAAATTTGTGTCGAAAAGGTAAAAAAGTGTCGTTGAACAACATGACAGAAGGATTTTTTTCCTCTTGAACATTTTTTACAAGAAGTGAAACTGATGAGTTATAAGTTATCTAGATGAAATCCAAAGGGATCAATATGTAGTGCACCTTATTCCAAAATATTTTGTCAAAGATTCCAAACCTCTAACATGCATATCAAGTGCACTAAATGTGGAATATGGACATGAGATACGTGAAAGAATTTTGAAAATCGGTTGAACCTTTGTTGAGATATGGCAGATTGGCATATAAGGTACAACTGTTATTTGATTCCGGTGCCCCTAGTGTTAAATGAGCATTTTTCATAGATATCTATGCAAATTTATAATGCCCATCTGCCTTAGACGTCTTTTTAGTGGTTTGACGATATCAATTGATGATTAGATTATTCTATCTATGATTTTCATGAGCTGTCCAGAAATCCAGAATCTATTGGAATATTGGGCAAAAATAAGGAAGCG
This sequence comes from Aedes aegypti, assembly GCF_002204515.2. Lineage (NCBI taxonomy): Eukaryota > Metazoa > Arthropoda > Insecta > Diptera > Culicidae > Aedes > Aedes aegypti. The sequence continues at coordinate 25,557,672 of NC_035108.1, read as the reverse complement.
TCCGGAATAAGAGTAATGAAAAGTCCACAAATGTCTATTTACTGAAAATTGTTCATGTTGCAGAATCAAAATCATCACACACCAATCGAAAATTCAATTAAAAACGGAAGGTAAGAATAGCATGAACATCCTTCCTAATCGTAGTTTGATCCAAAAACACCGTGAAAAAGGCCAATGTCCGGTTTTCGAAACGTCCGTCAATTTAATGCAGCGCGGCATCAAAAGATTGTAATCTTTCAAACACCCCAGAACTATGACCAATTAAAATTGTTTAAAAAACCTTCAAATCACGATTACTTGGCATATTTTAAAATTCACTGGAAAGATGCTTAAATACTGAATCTTGCGAATGGTGGATGCCAACTTCTTGGACAGTTTCCACGTTAATAACGGTTTCAGACACACCGTGTCTGGGTACTTCCACCCTGTTGCAACCCAAGCATAGAGGCACGCAGTCGCATTAAGAAATAACCGGGTTCAGCCCCGTGTTGGAGCAATGACTTCTCACACGTCGAGTGTTGTGTACATGTACATTACATTAGTCAGCAGCAGCGGCACTAAAGTTGCTCTCGAAAATTATAAAATTGAATTTATATTTAACAACCTCCCCGTCATCTCGCGCGCTTCATCCGTCGGATCCAGCGCCATTCCCACGACTATTACGTATGGGGGATTACATTGTCAGTCTGGGGTGCTCTGTGGCTCGGTACCTCCTAAGAAAAAAATATTATTTCAGCAGAACAATGAAACTTTTACTTTCGTTGGTTGTTTCTTGTGCATTTGTTTAGTTTCCAGTTCGGCCGGCTTTGAGAGCCGGTCGGTTGCAGAAGATAGGTGAAGTCCATCGAAAAGCCGCTGTCCAGAGAGGGTGTCAGGTCAGACTGAAATCTTGACAGAACAATCTCAGCGCGAGCGAAGACTTTTGACGTTGAGAAATGCACACCAGGCTGCGAAACTAGATTAATGATTTCCTATAAAAAGTGTTTGGTTGCAATTGTTGCAATACCTATGTGTATGTCTTGAAGTTCTGCTGATTTTTTATTGGACGGCGTTCCATGTTACTGTCGTTCTAATTTATGTTGCAAATAAGAATTGTTTAATATAAGCATTTAGGGTAAGTGTTCCCTTAGTTGTGGGTGTTCCTATAGTTGCGGTAATTGCGTTTCTCTGCGTTTTCACTGATTTTATTGCATTAGCCACAGAAACGACACTGCCAATCGACGTATTGGCTTGTATCAAACACGAATTAGTTGAAAAGAGCGTCAAAATTGCTTGAAAACTGATGAAAAATCACTAAATTAGCTAAAACTGTTCTTGCTTGTACCAATAGTTGCGGTAAAGTGTTCCTATAGTGGAGGATCCCATAAGAAAACAACGGATACCGCAACTATAGGAACACAAATTAAAAATATACCGCAACTAAAGGAACAGTGTACCAATAGTGGAGGTATTATTTTTCACTGACATGCCGTGGATTACTACGATGAAATCATTTTTCTCATTAAGTCAATGGCCGTTACTTCCCGTTTCAACATCAACATGTGCATTAATTGCGCTTCTTGAATTAAGGCGGTTAAATGAAGTTCAATCGCGCTTAGTACCTCCACTATTGGTATAACTACCCTATGTTGAAACACCTTTGTTAAATGATCATTCATACAATTCTGCACGAAACGGTCAAATAAAAGGGTTCATTTGATTTTGGCAAAAGGGTAAAATTTCATGTGATCCAAATCAAACCTTGTTTAAATATAAAACTTATAAATGCAATAGATTTAGTCTAGTACAAGATACTGAAGACGGCCTTACAGTTGAGGTCCAAATACGTGTATCTGTCAAAGGATATAAACTGTAAAGAAATTTATTAGGAGATTTATCTTAATATATATACTATGGGCAGGGGACGTTAAAGCTGGGCGTCCAACTCTTTCCAGTCTTGCTGTGGTTCAGAGATCTTGAACAATTTTTGTCCTGTTTGGACAGCATTGTAAGCTACAACCATAGAAGTCAGGCATTCGCAAAGCTCCAACGTTTTAATCAAACTTCACCTTTGAATAACTCCACAGCTATTCATCAAGTACGCCAAAAACACGTGCGCACCCGAAGCCCTACACTAGACATTGACAAACCGCAGCCGCGAACTCGACGGGGAGCCATCAATTATTGAATTGGAGTGACTTTGAGAATTCGACGGACCTTGATGTCAACAAGTCCTGGTAATAAAACTGAAGCACAGACAACAGGCGACAGACGACGGGTAATTTCCACCTAGCCAACGGCGTTCAATGGCTAAATGATATACTCAAGCCTCTAAGAGACATCAATGGGGCCGTAGGGAAAAAAATATGAATCCAAGGTCCGTTTCGTTTGTAGATGCATAGAAATGACACCTGAATGCGGGCTGCCAATGAATCCCGTTCAATCAAAACGCCAACGGGTGAACGAAACAGTGCCGACGACTGATGACAACGACGACGCACAGTGGTTCGTAGGCGGGCAAACCTTTTTCTGATCAATAGTATTTTTTACGGCTTCCTTAAAAATTTTGTGAATTCAATCTAAGGGGTGAAACATTTTCATTGGATTTTGAATTTTATTCAACTTTTTGAGGGGAGTGACATAGTCTTTTGTAAAAATTATTATTTTCGGGCCATAAATCACCAGTTATTAATAAATTCGAAGATTGCTAAAATTTTATCTGTATCTTCTGAGAAGTTGTTCGTAGATATATGATGTACGTCCGTTTTGAATAAAAGTTTTTAGTAAACTCATACAAAATGAATGGATGCAATTCAATAAATAACGTAACATACACATACATTACATATTTAGTTAGTATCATTGGATGTCCAATGGTGATGTAAACAATTTTATGTTTTAATGAGATTAGTGCTGCATAGAAATATTTACAGTTTTTGAAAGTGTAAGAAATCCTGTTGAAAAAGTCAGTTAAAAAAATATAAAATAAGTTGTACTAAGCCTCTATGCAAGTTCCAAGTTTTTGAAAGGTGGAAAGTGGAAATAAATTATTAACTTATTTCTAAAAACATATTGCTTACTTTTCAAACCATGAAATAATCTATACTCAAAAAGCGTTTCTATTTCTTAAGATACCGTAATTTCGGGTGAAATTGATCATTTTTCACGGTTCTTTTAGTCTGTTTTCTATAATGTTAACAATGCCAAACAACTAAATGCAGAAAAATAAGTATGAAGGTGAGCCTTATCGACTTATGTACCGAAATTTTCTAACAAATGTCATTTTAGTGTTAACAAATACCTCTAAAATAAAAAATCAGAGGAACTCATTTCGGGGTGAAATCGATCACTTGTCAATATCATTATTGTTAGTTTCCAAAACAACTCTATATGATAAATTTGAGCTCCCTGAATCCGAATATGCTTGTAAAATTCTTAACAATGCAATATTTATATAAATAACGAATAGTTAAATTTCAAGAATAAAGCGTAAAACGCCTAAATGTATGCAATTTCCTAAGGAATTCAATGATATCTAATAGAAATTCAATTATTTCAACCATATGAGCAAATTGGTACGAGTTTTGGTGATGAAATCTGGTTTGGGTATATATCTCAAGCACCCTCACAAACTTTCAGGTTTATACCATGTTCAAATCCTTGCTTATTAATAGAAGTTCATAGGTGTTTGTCAATACTGCACTGTGCATGATTTTGAAATTTTACTTTATTTTCATAGTAATAAACATTGTTTAACGCAAAAAACTTCACAACACACAATTCGACAATTCGACAGTTACGACAAGCAACGTTCATTTACTGCAGCTTACATCAATATTTGTGCTCCATTACGAGTAAATAAAATCGTGTGATACGATGATCAATTTCACCCTTCTGATCAATTACACCCGATTTTACGGTATTGTCTACATTTAGGCGTATTTGGGGGTATTTATTTTGCAACTCAAAGGAGAAATATACGTGTAAGAATTCAGTCCCCATTTTTGTAATCAGTGGACCCAATTAGTATAGTAATAGTAGATAAGGATTTTTTGATTCTCAAGTGTTTTTTGAAATGATAGTTTGATTCGCAACAATGTGTCATTTTTATTTTTTAAGCTTTATGAATGCTTAGATCTTTTTTAAATATCTTAAAGATATATTGACAACACATTCTTTCTGTTTTTGGAATATTAAAATGCATAAAATAAGATCCCTGTAGACCACCATGGGAAATCGAGAAACAGCCCAAAGCATCCTTTCATCTTTGTATCCAGGTTCCTCACTAATCAGAGTTACTTGAAGGTAAAATTTGTATTCTAGCTAAATAAATCCTATACTATAAGAAAAAAACGTCTCGTCTATTCAAGGTGGTGAAACGAAACTTACAAGAATCTTTATTCCATAAATGTGCTGTTGCTATCAAGATTAGTATGAGAACGGAACTGAATCCATAGATATAGAAATGATGATGGTTTCACTTCATCAGAGCTAGATTGTGAAGATCATTTTAAAAATTATTTGTCTTCAACTTATGTTTCGAATTTAAAAGCTAATTCATCACATAGTATAATGAATTTTCAGAATTCATCTTAATGCAAGTTATTAAAAAGTGCCTATTTTTAACGAAGGTCACTAGAGCAAGTATCTGCACCAAAATGGTCTCTAAAGTAACTTTTTTTGGTTATTATGTTTGCGATTATGTTCCAGAGAAACCTTCAGAGACTATTTCATAGGAAAATTTTTCTTAGATTCCTCGAGAAGAGCTTCAGGTAGTAATTTTTCAGAGATTTCTTCTGGCATACTTTCGGAAAACCCTCATTATCTAGTAATTATTCCACTAATTTCACCAGAAATTCTTCCAGCAGTGTTTCAAACGATACGCAGAGGAATTAATTCAGAATTTTCTCCAGAAAATCCTTGAGCACTCCAACGCTTCTACCTACAGTTATTTCGCAGAAATTGTCTCGGAATTCTTTTCGGATATTTTTGGAAAAAATTTCAACCGATATCCCAAGCTGTTACCTTTCAAGTTTTTGTGAAAAAAAAATCCAAAAGAATCCACAAATGTTCATTTCAGAGTTTTTGAAGGAACTCGTTTAGAGAGCCATATATTCCCGGAAGTCTTCCGCAAATTCCTATGCCAATTTTTCCAGTTACCATTCCAGGAATTTTTAAATGAATGTCTTTCTAAAATTCATCCACATTTAGTTTAAGGAAATGCTGCAGGATATATTAAAGGAAATATATTATCTTTCAGGAATTCCACAATATTTCGACCAGAGATTTCTCTTGAAATTCCTCTAGAAATTTGTTTAGGCATTTTCTCATAATTTCATTCGAAAATTACTCATGCAGTTCTTTCTACCAACTTTTTGAGTATTTTCTCTAATAAAATCTTCGTGGATTCTTCAAAAGTCTACTCAAACTTTCACATCAGCTTATACTACAGTAATCTTACCAGTAATTCCTCTGAATATCCCTGCACATCCCTTCAGGGAGTTCGTATTTTTTTTTTGTTTCTAGAAAATCCTCCAAGATATCGTCAAGAGTCCAGGATTTCCTTCAGAAAACTTTTAGAACTCAATCAAGTTTGATCAGATGTTACTTTGGAATTTTTTCTCTAATGCCTTCCGGGAAACAATCTTCTGAAAGACCTCCTGATGGAATCTTAGGGGAAATCTTTGGAATAATTTCTGAATGTATTCTTAGAGACATTTCTGATTGAAGTCTTATAGTGAAAGTAATTAACGATTTTTTTAAAGAAATTGCTATAGAAAGCTATTGTAGAACCATCAGATAAACTCCAGGAGTGCTTCTTTAAAATTTCCTGAAAGAATCTTTGGTGGAGCTTCTGAAGGAAATTCTGAGGTAACTCCAATGATTATCCTAAAATCTTTTTTAAGTTTTTTAAAAACGAAACTCTTGGAAAGATTTCTCTCGAGTCACTGAGCAGATTTGTTTTAATGAAACTGAAAAATGAAACAGAAACACGAGCAGTAATGCGTAAGCATTAGATTTAAAATATATTAAGAGAAATGTCTGATAAAATTCCTTGTTTGTTTTTTTTTTAGTTTTTTTTTTGTTTTCTTGATACCTAGGAATACAGATCCTATTCGTGGCACTTTCGATTCACTTCAGCAGAATAGTTTTTGGACAGTTACTGGCCCCGTATTTGGCTCTATTGCTAAGTTTGAGGCAATGTGGCCGATGACCCCCATGCTATTATCGAAGTATATTGTCGAAGTCTCCAAGTAGTTATTCATCATATTTGGTCTCTTTTCGAATCCTGCTTGGTTTCTTCTGATTAGGTTTTCGGGGTTGTTCTGAGGAGTAAAAATTGAACTCAAAATTAACAACACAAATCCTTAAACGATTCGAGCGAGAGTGCATCAGATTTTTTTTTTCTGGTAGAGGCATTAGGGGCATAATGATCACACGCAATAAACACCCTCTTGTTCTCCAAGAATATGCATATTTCATTCAAATTTTATAAACTACTGTGAGAAATCTGTATTACATATGAACTGTTAGATGGTATAAAAGTTTATGCTTTGCTCCAATTATCCTCTGAAATTTTACTTTAATTTTTTCTCAGCTTAAAATTAGTTTTTAAACAAGGCGGTGGAAGAATCTATTTTTTGAACCAAGTAGCTAACCTTGAGAATTTTTTTCATGCTAATGTGATAGAGGGGAAACTCTAACAATCGATAGAATTGGTTTGAATTATGAACAATCGAAAAGTAAAAGATTTGAACTACGATCCAGCGAGTAAGAGCCAATACCGTTACCTCTCGGTCATCTCACCACATTGAAGAAGGATTGATAAATTCGAATCAAGTTGTGTGTTGTTAGTCGAGAAGGGTTTATTGGCATTTACATCGATGTCGTTCATTTACTTTTGTAGTGGAGAATTGTAGAACATTTTATGTGATCGAATGAAATTACATTCAAATATTGGTACATAGCTGAAATTTACGTCGGCCGATATTACTTTTTTTTGCTGTGTGGCCAGAGAGAATTAGAAAAAAAAAACATTCACTGCCAAGAACCTCACGTCACGTCTTGTATGTATCATTGGTTGAGTTTCATACTCCAGAAAAGATTATTGTAGATATTGATGATTAAATTATTTCTTAAAAATCTTAAAAATATCAAATTCCAATGTTTTTCACTCATGGTTTATTTTAATGTTATATAATTATTAGAAAATCCTTTTCGGAGTTCTATGATAATTGCGCTCAGTATTGCAACAAATTTTTCAAAAATTTTATGCAAATCTGGCTTTAGGTTCGATGACATCATAACAAAATATCAGAGAATCCTGTTTATAATTCTGACTGGAACCCGTATTTTTCATGATTTAGATTATTAGGGGATATTTATGATTTATTTTCTGTGGAATTTAAATAAGAATCCTTCCAGTAACTAAGTGGAATTGTAATATTTAAACTACCAGTTGGGAGAATCTACAAATTCGTTAATATTTATTATAATCGTTCTAGAAAATCTACAATGTTTATGAATAGAGCTGAAAAAATGTATAGGAAAAATGACGCAACTTCCTCTGTATCGCAACATTAGTCTTCTTCTTCTTCTTCTTCTTTCTGGCATTACGTCCCCATTGGGACAGAGCCTGCTACTCAACTTTGTGTTCTTATGAGCACTTCCACAATTATTTACTGAGAGCTTTCTATGCCAATGACCATTTTTGCATGTGTATATCGTGTGGCAGGTACGAAGATACTCTATACCCTGGGAAGTCGAGAAAATTTCCAACCCTACCGGTGGGATTCGAACCCACGACCCTCAGCTCGGTCTTGCTGAATAGCTGCGCGTTTACCGCTACGGCTATCTGGGCCCCTTCGCAACATTAGTCCTCTATCGCTGTTTTTTATAATTTTGATTGTTTTTTCGAGATACTGCAGTAACGCCCTAACTAAATATGTATCCCCAAAAAATGCTTAAAGAGCGTCACGCATTTTGGCGCCCTCTGAAGCTTGGTGCCCTGGTGGGTGCCAATTTGAGCAACGGCACGCTACGGTACTGCAAAGACTGCTCTAGAGCATGCTATCGAACACCGTATTATTATTAGTATTATCAAGCCTGGGCAAGATGTATCTAGAAATAACAATATGTTTGGTTGATGAGTCATATTAACCAAAAACTAATCATCAGCCTATTATTAAAAAAAAAAATGAAAACTTTATTCCATACTGCTTAAGGCTCAAGAATCCATAATTCAATCATCAGCAATCTTAAAAATCAAAACCATTATTTTGTTCAAATTTGAAGAAATTCTCATGAAAATCTACCATCGCATTACAGATAGCAAGTGGAATGGAATCATAGATTATCGTGAAACATAGTTTTGATTCTGAGCAAAAAACAAAAACAGTATTGAAAATCTGTAAAACGATTATGGTTTGTTTCCTCGTAAGGTATTGGCCAACATTTGTTGTAGATTGAACCACTGCGGGACGGTCGGCATCGCTGATTGAAATCGCTCATGATTGAGATGTTCTCCACTACTCCTCTGTTTCGTCCACCCCGTTTCACCTAAACGTGTTTTGTTTCTTTTCTTTCGCGCCATTGATGCCTAGAGGAAATTATCGTTTGTCCTTAATGAATAATATCCACAAATCGCACTTACGGCTCGCGAACCCGCCAACTGCAGGGTAAAACCTTGGTTTGATTGATTTTTGTCAATTCCGATGATGGTGCCATTCGTCTGCTAACAGTCGGAACTTCCCCTGCAACAGGATTTCAGAGCTCGCTTTTTTCCTGCCCGATGTTATTATGGTTTCTTTCATGCGTCACGTTTGCTCGTAACGATAGGAATTTTTCAATTACGGGAGTTGTTAAATCATCGCAATGTGACGCCGAGCCGCACTCAATTAACGTTGCAGTCAAGTGTGTGCAAGAAAAGTGTTAATCTGCAAATGCATAAGAGGTCCCAAAGCAAAGGAGGAAACACCTGGTGGACTGCTAGCTTAAGGTTATTTTTTGTTGATTAGGTGCTAAAGAGAGCCATGGGAAATATTTCCGAAAGGGTTTATTTTTCGTATCCTTAGGTGTATAGAAAATATGTTTTTGTCTATTCGTCATCAAACGTCAACATCCCACCGCAAAATCGCTAGTGTTTGGAGGGAATTTTAACCTCCAAATTGCCAAATAACCTCCAAATAATTACCTCAGAGTTGGTTCTAATACACTCCGTTATATGGAATATGGTGGCGCGTCGATCGTCGCAAATTTATCGTTAAACAGTCAATTGTAAAGTGTTTATTGACGCTGGTCACACCATATTTAATCATTCAATGTCACCTCAAGTACTGCAATTGGGGGAGTGACCAAAACTTATTTTTGGTTTATTTCCAAAACTTTTTTTTTTCTCTTTTTGCCAACACAAACTTGTTTTTTTCGAAAAGAAAAAAAGTTGAGTGTTTTAAGACAAAAAAAATGTTAAATTGAAGTAAAATATAAATATTTTTTTAAAACTTAAACACGTTTGAATTCCCCAGTCAGAATAGTCGCTGTTCACTGAACATGCTCTGCAAGTTGAAGAAACTGAGGCCGCGAAGGTATCCTTTTAAGGGCTAAATAAATATTATCCAGAAAGGAAACCAATTTTTTTTCCATATGCAATTCTTAGAAAATGTACATGAAATAAAAACTGAAAATTCACAAACGTGTAGAATGAAAAAAAAAACATTGATGGAAATTCGAGAGATTTTAACGAAAAAGTGGATATTAAATTCAATGTTCGATTACTTTGAAAAAAGGAGGACATATTCAGCCCTGGGAGGGAGAAACCGATACAAAAATTATGTACGTCATAGTGAGCCGAGATTCTGCTGTCACAAACTGTCACTGTAAGGCCAGATCTTAAACAATGGACAAACATGATAAAAGCGCGTTATTGGTTCCTAAAATGTTTAATGAAATCTTGTTTTTATTTATTGACACGAAAGAGCATGTTACTACAACTATTTTAGCAATTTTCCCCGCTCAAATAACGACTACATCATATTTAAATTTTAATTTTAAAAATTGGGTCCATAAATGAACTTTGACACTTTTGATCATTTTTGACGTTCGCTTAATCGACAAAAACACCACAGGGCTTTTAGTTTTAACACTGGGGTTGTTCCTATCTGACATTTCGGAAGGGACACGGAAAGCGAAATATACCCAAAATTTGAGTTTAACCCAAGACATGTGACAAAATCTAAAAAAAATGTTGTTTGGTCTTGAACAAAAGAAAAATATTAAAAAATTGAGTAAACATGTGTTTTTGGCCTAAACTTTAGCGTTTGGCATTAAAATTGGGACAGGCCTTTAGGACCCTATTGATCAAAACTTATGTTTGCATTTTATCAAATGTGACAAACAATCGATTGAAAAGCTATTCATGCTTATTCAAAAGAAATGTCACGATAGCACCTTTTATTCTGATTGAATATAATGTATTAAAATACGCATAATTACACTTTTTCCGAAAGAAACGAAAATGAAATGCATAGGAAATTTTGGCCCTTTTTCCATGAACGGTCGAAGGCACACAACAAAAGAATACTAGCGATTTTCATCAAGTCTGCTTTGATTGTTGCTGGCATGCTGGAGTTTTCTTGCAGTTTGAAATAACGCTGTGTCATATTTCGTGTGTAGTAGGGGAAGTGGTGGTAAAATGAACAGGGGTGGTAAAATGAACAGCGTGCCTTTTACCGAGAAAAAACCAATTTCGATGAATTTTTATCACGCACGGACGATTTAGAGCATAAATCTGAGTATTCGAGTTGATAAATAGGTCAAATGAAGTGAAAATATCAACGAAACAGCGGATTTTAGAAAACCACGTTTGAAAATTAGAACTGACGTAACTTTTAGCTCGGAAGACTTGAGGTTTTTCAGTGAGGTGAATATCGTTATGATATGATGTCAAATCTGAAACCTTTAGAATTTTTTTAGAATGGGTTACGATTAATGGATGTATTTTCGGTGGGGCAATAACAATTTTCCGAAATATTTGTTTTGCTCACGTTTTTTGCATGGTGTTCGTTTTACCACCAACCGCTGTTCATTTTACCCACATAGTGCAGGTAAAAGGAACATTTGCATCGCTTTTTGATAGCGATGAAAATATGTGAAAATTTAGCTATTTTAGTCTGAATCCATGTCGCTGCTATAGATTAAATCCCTACTTTGATGTTGTGCGATTGAACTATACAAATTTTTCGTTTTTCTATCAGAAACAAGATGATTAAGGTGTTCATTTTACCACCCCTTCCCCTATCTGTGCCTTCCTCCCAGATTCAGCCCAAAGGAGGACAGGAGGACATATGGTCAAAAAGAAGGACATTATGCTCCCAAAGGATAACATCTGGTAAGCCTATGCTCATGGAAGTCAAAAATACCTGTACCGACCGGGAATAGAACGCAGACACCTTCAGCATGGCTTTTCTTTGTAGAGGTGAATTCTTACCACTCGGATAAACCTTTTTTTTTCTAGAAACATTGGATGAAATTCAAACAAAACAATATAAGGAGATAATTGTTTTTTTTTTTGCTGATTTTTTGGTATTAGAATTAAGGCAGAGGATCGAAATATTTATTTTTTACGAAATTAGAAAGTTTTTCTTTTTTGAGAAACTTTATGATAATTACCTGTTGTAGTGCCACTGGGAGGGAGGCACAGATACTACACACAAAATATGAAACAAAGTTTTTACAAACTGAAAGATAATTCCAGCTTTCCAACGAAAATCTAGGCAGGCTTGATGAAAATCGCTAGTTTTATTTTGTTGTGTACCTTCGATCTCTCCGGACAAACATGGACAAAGTTTTCTATGCATTTAATATTCATTTTTATTGAAAATATTCAAAATATGCATATTTTAAAACCCTATGTGCAATCAAAATAAAAAGTGCTCTCTTGACATTACTTCCGAATAAACATGAATACGTTTTTATGTTTTTTTCTTATATGTTTTCATTAATAAGCACTTTTGTCAATTGTTTAAGATACCGTCTCACAGTGACAGTTCGTGACAGCAGAATCTCGGCTCACTTTGAAGTACAGAATTTTCGTATCGGGTTGTCGCATCTAAGGTACTGCATAACTTCCTAAGAAAATGGTGTACAAAGTTTTTCGCGAAAATTAAATAAATTAATAATGGAAATACTGAAAATATTTGCTGCTGAAAGTCTTAGATTTTCATTGAGTTTCTAATTCTAAAAGAATACCGTAAGATGATTAACGACTCCTTGAAAAAAGGCATTTGAAATTTAAAAATCATATCTGTCTGGAAGATTTTACAGTGAGTTTTGAGTTGTTATCGCATTATGAATTGATTTTTTCAGTACTTCTTTAGAATTCAACCAATTGCTGCTTCTGAAAAAAAAACAGCGTCCCAAGTATGAATAAAATTTCTGACTAAATTTGTTCAGTAACATCTGTAAGAATTTCTTGAGTTTTTGAAAGTTTTTGCGGAATCAGCAATGTATATATAACTTTGAACATGGATTCTTCCATGAATCACTCTCATAATCCCTTCACAAAATACCTACAATGACATCGCCAATTATCATTAACTTCTATTGAAACTGATACCTTTAAATACCAAACAGATGACATCTATAAATACCTTAACTAACTTTATCACTCACCAATAGTTGAATAGTTGAATATTTTATGGATTAGCTAATAAGCATAACAACTACAAAAACAATCATAACACAGCGTAACAAAAATGACATTTTTGCGTGTCTCAAGGATCAAATTATGTGTCTCTAGTAGATTTTGAGTTGCTGTATTTGATGCCGTTCTCAGAAATGTACCACACACGTCACAATTGTTAGCTACAGGTCACCAAAGTTGTATAAAGCACTGTTTTTATTGATGTTCACATGAAATTTATAGTATGATTTTACAAACTTGTTTGGGATCTTATCCGCCAAGCATTTAATATGTGACTTTAACTTTCATTTCAGATACAATTTGGTTGTGAGTGTTTTGGAAAGCCTGAGCAAGAGGCTTCGTTTTCAGGACGCCGGGAGTTTGGTTTTTGTTACGCGTGTTTTGCTGGGCAGTGCTTCGGCAAGCCCGAGCAAGACGCTTCGTTTTCGGGATGCCGGGAGTTTGGTTTCGTTTCGCGCATTTTGCTGGGCAGTGCTTAGAAAAGCCCAAGCAAGACGGTTCGTTTTCGGGGCACCAAGGAGTTTTGCTGTTCGCGCTGTGTGAGTGCGAAAAAATATTCGTGTTCAATCGAGGATGGATTATCAACAGGTGAGCTCGTTTCATGCTTATGATAACACATTTTTTCATGAAAGCGTTAGTTTTATGTAATATTCAATCAAACTTTGTATGGTTCGTCACTACAAGTGTCGGCATTATGCTTGTTTTATACAATTCTAATATACATATAAAATTTTTGATATTACTTAAGCTATTTTTTGAATTTTTCGACATTATGAATGTTGACGTATTTTTTAAAACTTCATCCAAAAACTTTTCTTCTTGAGACAAAAATGCACAGCAATACACTTATGTAATTTTCAAACAAACTATGTATGGTTCGTGACTACAAGTGTCGGCATTATTCCTGTTTCATATAATTTATAATATATGCATATATTTTTCTCTTTTCGCCATAAATAAAAACATCTTTTTAATCGTTCGACATTATAGATGTTGACGTTTATTTTGAATCTTTTACCAAAAACTTTTCGAGACAAAAATAAAACTAGCTTTAAGCATAAGTCGTATTTTCCTCCATATCCATGGATCGCATCACCGACCAAAAGTGACTCCCAGATCTTTTCCTGTTTCACTAACAAACACCCTTCCCGTGATTATTGAGGAGATGCAGAGGTATTCTCGGTCTCTAGAAGCATCTATCATTACCCCTAGCATTCCTTCTCCATCCCAACTGACCAGTTTCGATCAATCACGGAGTAGCAACCATTGGCATGCTATGCTATGCTATTTCAGATACAATTTGGTTGAATTTGAACGATTAAATTTAGATTAAATCGATTTTTCCAACATGCCTGCAGTATACTTTGTTTCTCTTATATGGCAAAGTACAATACTTTTCAAAACCACCATAAAAATATTTTTGGGCATCGTAAGTATCGTGAACTTTGTTGATAATAATTGTTATTTACATGAAGTTTGAATTCTGTGGAAAATAAAGCTAATAAATCGCCATACAAGCTGACAAACTTGCATGCAAGTTGGCTGAAATAGTCAAATTTTGCATTTTCATCAGGTAATATTTCAAAACTAGACGTGCTATGATATTTTTGAAAACGGCAATAGATTCAGCAACCCTCAATCTAGTAAATAGCGGTATTGTGGTGCTTGAGACAAAATCGTATTTCGCAGTGTAATTAATACAATATAGAAAATTATTTTTATATGTGATGCTCTCATTATACTCGCTTTAACTATCCATCGCAATTCTATTCCACCAATTTATGAAGCCTACCTGGTATTCATCACCATTTTCATTTTGATGTATTTTAACTTTGCTTTATTTTAGAATGCTAGGATTCAGTACTTAATAATCAATGAAAAATTATTTTCAATGTGTTGTTAAAATCAGGAAGAAATTGTTAGCAAAAACGGATATTGTCAAATTCGGTGGTAGAAAGGCACTGCATTAGAAATGGAAAACTTTAAAAATAACTTAAATGTTTAAAGACGTAATTAACGTTCAAACATGTTGAGTTTATTTTCATACACATATTTGGGGCATCAAAATAAACGTAAATTTCAATTGACAACGTATTTAACAATGAATTGCAACAATGAATATTCATTTAAACTTACATGATTGTGTAAAACCATCGGTATTCGTTTATTTTTACAGAAGTTTTCATTTTGCGCTTCGTTGAAAATTGAACTTTTTTTTGTGATGGCTTGTTCGCTGAAGTAGAAAAATGAACTAATAATGTTGTAAATAAAAAAAATACAAAACATTACTGAAACTTCAACTAAATAATATTGATTATTAAGAAGAAGTACTAATGATTTTAAAAAAAACAACAGATGTGTCATAACTAAAAATGGATTTTGGCTTTGCCTTTGGGTGTGCGGCTTGAAACACAACACAATGGGAAGTGCTAAGTCAATAAAATAGGTTCCAAACTAAAACTATTCCCATATATTGTCTGTGGTTAATACTTCATTACAATCTTAATATGCCTCTCAATACATATAACCACCAATTATGTTAAATGGACTGGTGAAAAATAATTGTATTTTGAATATGTATGAGAATATATTGGACACGTTTTCCATTCCTTGAGATATTGTTTTATTATAGGAAGAAAAAAGATCGCGTAGGCCTCTATATGAGTGTTGGGCGCACATACGAAGGCAGAACATATGCGATCCACAAGGGCCATAAAGGCTATCAATTTTTATTTGGCCCAGGGAGATCTTGTAGGAGAGGGAGGGAATTCAGTTGCGTTTTTGCTATCTTGTCTACAGCTTCTTGTAGGAGTAAATTTAGCAGGTGGAAGCGGAGGTGGCAATTTTTTTCTGCAACATGGAACGGAAGCATCTGAGACCTGTTTCTTCATTCATCAAACTTTATTGCATGGCATAAAATATCATAAAATATAAGGAAGTAATAAATGTAATCATCTTTACATAAAGAGATATACGATACGAACTGCCAGTTGTGCTCACTTCAATTTGCACCGTTGTCAACAGATTTGTTAAAATTAATTTTCTTGTCCCACCTCTGTGAAGTTGTTAGGAAGCCATTCATCATGCAGTGCCATAATTGCCAGGCGCAACAGATACTAATGCCAACAACATTACTTATATTACTTGCTAACTTTCTTCGCATCCATCACACTAAAACAAAACACGCACCTCTCATAATCTTCGAATTAGTACTCTCACTTCGTTGGCTGTTGTAGGTAACTGCACAAAATTGTCGAAGCGATTCCGTTTTCCGCCCAGAAGAAAATCCTCTTACAGGTGGATTTGCATTCCGCTGGAAACCTTTTCTACGAAGGCTGTGCTAGTTATAGCATCACCTTAAGCTCAAAATGTAAATATGTCCATTAATAATAGAAGCTGTTGTTTCAGTCCAGATTACGAAACTTGCAAACCGGTAGGTCGCTATTTTGATGCCTTATTACCATTTCAAACCGCGAAGCTGCCACTCGGTCACGATCAGCCGGCGAGTTCCCAGCGTTAGCCAGGAATAGAGATGTGATTAAGCAACGCTTCAAGGACGTCGATTGTGCGGGTCTTTGTGAGCGAGTCCCTATAATGTCAAACGGCGGCGGCGATGGGAAAACGTGATCCAGTTGAGCCGGGACCGAACCGGTGATTTCCATGACGACAACGTGTGTCTTTGCTGAGCTGAAAATGAAAGTGAAAACAAGCCACTCAAGCAGCCGGCAGGCCATGCTAGTCTCCGGTGGAGCGGTGTGGAGATAATCTGGTCTGTCGAACCCACTGTTTATAGACTGTTGTAGAGATGCCGCTGCTGACTAGCTACCACCTGCCACTTAAACGGTTCGGAACGACGCTTCACTGCTCCGGCTCTCGAGTTGTCGTCGACTCGTCCAAGCGTAGCATTCAAAATTCAGCTGCGTGGAATGATTGTCGTCGTACCTACGCCATGGGCGTATGAGGTGGAGGCCAGGCCATACCCCCAAAATTTCAAGCAGTCCTCAATATACCATCAACTTAGATAATGTTGTTTGTTTTTTAAATAATATTTTCAATATTTACTTGAATTACGTCCCCACTTAAGCAGAGCCCGCTTCTTAACGTCGTTCTCTAAGAGCACTTCCATTATTATTTACACTTCAGTCTTCGCGCTGTTGTATTTTGTACAACACTGTTGAAAAAACTTCGCTTTTCGTTCACAATAGCAGCGTGGTGGTTCTGACGGTGGCAAACCACGCGACGACTGGAAGGTTAACTGTGAGCTATCTTTGCCGAGTCCCAATACCAAAAGATTCTGGACCGAGAATTGAGCCCAGACACCTTCAGTATGGCATACTTAGTAGCCACGGACTTCACCACCAGGGTAAGAAAGGCCCCTTATCTTCAATACCATAATACAGTAAATTCTCTATAACTCTATATTAAAGAGACCGTCGAGTTAGTACAACACAAAACCAGTGCAAATGCAATCCAACGGACTATCGAGGTAGCCATGAGTGCCAATTTTACTATAAATTTTAAAACGATATGGACTTTACTTTGATAGCCTTCCCATTATATACGAATGAATTTGTTCATATACAACGATGCATAACAGAAGTTATACCAACCAAAATTTGGGCTGCCGTCTATATGGGTACTATCTCTACGCTATTCAGGTGTTTATCACAGTGCCGTATCCACCTTTTAATCAATTCACGCTCAACTGTCAAGATACCATCCATAACTCGACACATTTCTGCTTGCGTCAAGAAGCTTTAGCGGGATACGTTGAGTTTTATGTTAAATTTGCGAGTTTGCTGAGAGCGACATAGCTGCATCACGTCATATCTTCCAAGCTATCTCCTTAGGCGGCATCCACAAATTACGTAGGGGGAGGGGGGAGGAGTAAGCTCAAGCGTTACGGCTCTTACAAAAATTAAAAAAAAAATCATACAAAAAAGCGTTACGGAGGGGGGGGGGTCGAAAATTTCCAATTTTAGCGTTACGTAATAAATGAATGCTGCCTTATCTGCGCGACTAACTGAGACTTACGTTGATGCAGCTCTATAGGCTCACGGCAGAACCAAGACTCCCGGATAACTAACTCAGTAGCATGAGACCCCTGAACTGTGTCGGAGGGCCGGCATGCTACTGGGTAATTCGGAGGAGATAAGTGTGCGGAAACTATGCTCTTTCTTTGGCTATTGAGAAGTGTGTGTTTGAAGGCAAAAGATCTATTTTATTGAAAAATTACTGTGGAGTGTCTACTAATAGTGTGTTTATTGGGCTATTGTGGTTTCAGGGCGGTTCAGGACCGATGGGTACGTACCGACGCGATGACGAGCGCTTGCTGATGACTGCTGATGGCAATGGCGATTGATTGCGTCGATTGCTGAGGATCAGGTGTGGTGTTGTTTACGTTAGAAAGGATTATTATAATTTTACCAGAATAACAGGAAATTATTGCCGTGTGTGAGAAAACTTTGGAAATACGAGGCAATGAATCATAAAGGTGAGCCAACTCATCCATGTTTTTTTGACTGCTGAGTTGCGTGATTGATAACTCACGCATGAAAAATCTCAAGCGTGAGTTGTGAGAAATTGAGTTTTTCACAACACTGGCTCCAGGACGCTATTTTTTATGGTAATCTACAGCTACCTAAAAGAATATTACATTTAAATTGTATATTGATATTCCCAATACAGGTTGAGAAGTTACAGATTATGCTTTGGCGTAATGTCACCCCCTACGATGATATATGAAATACTCATGAAATTTTATGAAATATTCGTGAAGTATTCTTCAGGGGGCGCCAGATTTATCTAATAACGGCGTCAGTTTCAAAACAAATACGTAGATATGGCAGTAGCAAATCGAAAACATATCTGATACATTTTTAAAAATAATGTTAAAAGCATCTCTGAAGATTGTGTAATTAATTAATTGAAGATTACTGAGAGAAGTATTTGAAATTATTGAAGCCGTTGAACCTTTCTTGAAATTTACTTTACATACTTTTCAATTCCTAAAAAAGCATGCGGATATGTAAAGTAGCTAGGTTCTGATCACTCTTCTTTAAAGATTTAAAAACTTTAACTCAATTGGTTTTTAAAAACCACTCATGACAAAAGGAACAAAACTGCCAAAAATATAAGAAATCAACTTAGTTTTCAAAGATATTTCGCATATATCTACAAATTTCAACAAAATCCTTGGTTTCAATCTAACAGTATACTATATGGAGCCAGAAACTTCTGAGCAGAATTCTTTGAAAATGTTGTTGTCATTCTCATTTGAGCTTGGCAAAGATTTTAAAGAATTTTGCCCTATATTTGGACAAAATTATCGATAAAATTCTCACAGGATCCTGGTAGATTTACTTTTAGAATCGTGAGCAGAATGTATTACACTTACTGACAACTCAATTACAAAAAAATGGAATATTAAGGAGGGAGCAAAAAAATCCGTAGCGGTAAACTAATTCATTCTACTATACTAGCAAGTCTAAGCTGACGGTCGTGAGTTCGAATCCCACCGGGTGAGGATCTTTACGGGTCGCAATTTTTTTTCGACTCCCAGGGCATATACTATCTTCGTACCTGTCACACGACATACACATGCAAAATGGTCAATTGACAGATTGAGAAGCATGCTTTGTCCCAGTTAGGATGTAACACCAAGAAGAAAAAGAATAATAAGGATTAATTTTGACTAACTAAACCAAAACTATTTAATAATATGGAAATAATGGAAAGTGTATACTTATTGAAAATAATTAAAGCCTTTTATTTTTCTGAGATAAATAACATTCTTGCTTAGAATGCGATTGACGAGATCAATTGTTCATTTCTACAAAAACATTAGACCAATTTCCATTTTAGACAAATTTGAATTATAACAAACTTTTCATAAAAATAATTTTGGAGAGAATGATGCCAAGAGCTCTAAAATTGGTTGGAGAATAACAAAGTTATGAAGACTTCACTGAAGGTTATACTTCATAACTTGAAAATTCACCTTGTGGTCCTTGGCCTCTTGTCCAGTAATTCCTTTCCCTACCTTCCCGTGTGCCGCCTGGGGTACGAGTAACCGTAGGGAAGATCGGGTAACCAACCCCGTTGGGACCTTGGTCGTATGCTGACAGGGAAGGGGGGCTCCTCTCTTCTGAGGGTGTAGCTTATCAGAGTGTCTGTTCTCCATGTTAGGAGCGGCTGATCATCGTCCTATTGTCAGCGTGGGACTCTAAACAGTGCTGTGCACGATGGTCCTCCGGCGAGACAGGGGGCTGGTGCAGGCATTACAAGCCAGCCGTAAAAACCATCAGTACAGCAAGCATACAATGTAAATTCGTACCGGAACAATCGGCATAGACCCAGGCATCGGATCATGGAACTGTAAGTCTCTCAATTTCTTGGGATGTACCCACATTCTTTCCGAATTATTGAGGTCCGCAATTTCGACATCGTAGCGCTGCAGGAGATTTGCTGGAAAGGGTCGACGGTATATACGTCTAGGGATGGTTATACCATCTCTACCAGAACTGCGGCAACATACATGAGCTGGGCACAGCTTTTATCGTGATTAGCGAAATACAGAGGCGCGTGATTGCAGTGACTAGCAAGTGACGATGACGATAAGGAAGCTTTCGACGCGCAGCTGGAACGTGAATACGACAGCTCAGATTGCCAGGAGGAGGAATTTTAATCGATTATAGGGAAGTTCAGCGCTCACAAGCTTATGGACGAAAACGACCTTAGACTGATTGATTTCGCCGCCTCCAAGAACATAACTATTCGTAGTACCTACTTCCAGCACAGCCTTTCGTATCGGTACACCTGAAGATCACCCCAACAGACTGAATCGCAAATCGACCACGTTTTGATTGATGGAAGACACTTCTCGGATATTATCGACGTCAGAACCTATCACGGCGCAAACATCGATTCGGACCATTACCTTGTGACGGTTAAAATGCGCCAACGACTCTCCGTTGTGAACAATATTCGGTATCGACTCCCGCCACGGTACAATCTGGAACGACTCAAGCTACTCGAGGTCGCAACTGAATACGCGCAAAGCCTTGAAGCAGCGTTGCCGGAAGAGGGAGTGCTCAACGAAGCCCCACTGGAGAACTGCTGGAGTGGTGTCGAAGCAGTTATTAACAACGCAGCGGAAGGTGTCATTGGGATCGTGTTAGGAAATCGACGGAACGGTTGGTTTGACGAGGAGTGTCAGACTGTTTTGGACAAAAAGAATGCAGCACGAGCGATGATGCTGCAGCAAGGCACATGTCAAAACGTGAAACGATACAAACAGAAGCGAAGACAGCAAACCCATCTATTATGGGATAAAAAGCGCCGCCTGGAAGAGTTGGAGTGCAAAGAGATGGAGTGGCTGTATCGTTCTCAAGAAATGCGTAAGTTCTACAAGAAACTCAATGCATTCCGCAAAGGCTTTGTGCCGCGAACCGAAATGTGCCGGGATAAAAATGGAAGTATCTTGACGGACGAACGTGAGGTGATTGAAAGGTGGAAGCAGCACTACGATGAACACCTAAATGGCGCAGAGGAGGAAGACCAAGACATCAGGAGGAATGGCTTCATCAGTACGGCGGATGAGGGAGATGTGCCTACTCCCACAATAGGTGAAGTTTAGGATGCTATCAAACAGCTCAAGACCCAAGTAGCACAAGAAACATCTTCCAAAGAGATGCTTTTCAAAAATGGTTTCAATCGCGTATCAATAAAAGCATCTGTAACTGTAATCTGTAACTAACATGGTTCTAGTTCAGTTGCATATCAATATCAAGGCTCCTAAAGTCTCATTTCCGTTCCAATGAACATGCATTTCACTTCTTGTTTGACGTTCAACATTTTTGAAACGACAAGATTTGCTGCAAATGTTCTTTGCAAATAGCAATGAAGTCAAGTTTGTCAAGATGTTTCCAGCAACTTTTCGAACAAACTCTTGAAACTTCTCCCAAAATGCCGATTTTGATGTTATGTTTCAAATTACTTTCATTTAAAACATCCGCAACTTGCATTCAATTTTCGTTTCCATACCCACAACTCTAGAAGATTCATCCCAGTTGCGACCAAGTTGCACTAAACTACGTGTAAGACAGATAGAAGTTTGTTTGTTTGAATCGAGTTGCAATATGGTTGAGTTGCACCTTACGTATCATCTAACAACGAAAACATGGTCTAGCAACAGTTTGTTTGTTTGAATGGTATTTCTCATATGTTGCGCGGAAGTTTTTGCAAAAAGTTTAGATTATTTCAGGCGTGGTCTAATTTCGACAGTAATGAACTTGTATTCCGAAGGGTGCAGTAAGGTTATAAGCAACAAGCTTTAATTAATGAGCCATGTGGTCGCTTTTATAGTGCATTGGCGAAGCATTTGTTCGAAGAGCTGGTGGAGTAGTGAGTAGAGGAGAAGTTTGGTGATCTTGAGGTCGGAAGTTTGGTTCTCGTTCATATTTTTGTTTTCATTTTTTTTCTCTCAAGTATTTTGCCACAAATAAGCAATTTCAATATAACTTATATATGTTGCAAACAGACTCCACCTCTTGCGCTTTTTGCGTTGGTATTCAGTGCAATTGAAAGTCATATTTTCAAACATTGACAACTTGGATTAGTTTCAAGAGATTATTTTATTCTTGAGTTGAAACAAATTGTGCTGCTTGGGGAACAACAAAGCAGCTGGAAAGGATGTTATTAGAGCGGAACTCATTAAAATGAGCCCGGACAGGTTGGCCACTTGTCTGCACCGATTGATAGCCAGGATCTGGGATACAGTACAGCTACTGGAGGAGTGAAAGGAGGAAGGAATATTCCCCTATTTATAAAAAGGGTGAAAATTTAGAATGAGAGAACTATCAAGCAATCACCATTCTTAACGCAGCCTATAAAATGCATTCCCAGATCATCTTCAGCCGTCTGTCGCCACTGGCAAGTAGGTTCGTGGGAAGTTATCAAGCCGGTTTTGTGGAAAATCTTCATATTGCGGCAGATCTTCCAAAAGTGTCGCGAATATTAAGTCCATACGCACCACCCATCCATCGATTTTAAAGCGGCCTATGAAACCATCGACCGCGAAGAGCTATGGAAGATTATGGACGAGAATGGTTTTCCCGGGAAACTGACTAGATCAAGGCAACGATGGAAAGTGTACAGTGATGTGTGAAGATATCGGGTGCGTTATCAAACCCATTTGAAACACGCTAAGGACTTCAACAAGGCAATGATCTTTCCTGACTCCTGTTCAATATTGCGCTAGAAGGTGTTAAGAAGAGGGAGGACTTCAGCATGCGCGGCACGATCTTCAATAAATCCAATCAGTTCATCTGTTTTGCTGACCTCGTGGACATTGTCGGAAGAACGTTCCAAGTGGTTTCTGAACAGTATACCAGGCTGAAACGTGAAGCGGATGGGGTTGGATTGAAGGTAAATTCGTCGAAGACGAAATATCTGCTGGTTGGAGAAACAGAGCGCGATAGAGCTCGCATTGGCAGACGCGTGATGATCGACGGGGATGAGTTCGAGGTGGTGGACGAATTTGTCTACCTCGGATCATTGATAACGTCGGATAAAAACTGCAGCAGAGAAATTCGAAGACGTGTCATTGCCGGAAGACGTGCTTACTACGGACTCCACAAGATCTTGCGGTCTGGTAAACTTCACTTCCGTACTAAGTATACCATTAACAAGATAAGACTGATAAGACCGGTAGTCCTCTACGGGCATGAGACGTGCACAATGCTCGAAAAGGACCTGCAAGCGCTAGGAATTCTGAACGACATGTGCTTAGGAAGATCTTCGGCGAAGTGTGTGAGAACGGCGTATGAAGGAGAAGAATGAACCACGAGCTTGCGCAACTCTACGGTGAACCCAGTATCCAGAAACTCGTTAAAGCTGGAAGGGTACAATGGGCGGTACACGTTGTGAGAATGCAATCCCAATCAAAAAATGATGTTCAACTCAAATTCGGCCGGTACAAGACGAAGGGGATCGCTACGAGCTAGGTGGTTTGACCAAGAGGATCTTGGAAGTGAGGGGCGATCGAGAAACTGGAGGTTAACAGCCATGGATCGAGTTAGTTGACGTAAAATTGTAGCGCAGGTGTGTCTTGAAGGACGTGAGCCATCCAAAATAATGTAATTATCTTAATTCTGCGTTATTGGGTTGAAATTTCATTGACCATTTTTGCATTCGTATATCGTGTGGCAAGCACGAAAAAACTCTATGCTCTGGGAAGTCAAAGAAATGTCCATTACAAAAAGATCCTTGACTGGTGGGATTCGAACTCACCACCCTAAGCTTGGTTTAGTTAAATAGCTGCGCGTTTATCGCTTCGGCAATCTGGATCCCTAGTCGAGTCCTTTACTCAGAAATTATCACTACAAATTTACCCAAACTACGAAATTTGTAAGATCCGTAATTATTGCGACCGGGAAAGTGATCCAAACACAAAATTGCTGGACATTTCGCTGCCCCCAAAAACCTAGCTACGCACATGACTACGTGAAGACTCCGTAAACGACCTTATGAACAGAAGATCTCAGCGATGTCAACCCCCCACCGATTTGACGCCTGCCGGGCGATGAAAAATGAGTAATTACCTTAATTTATGAGTCGTGAGCCGTGTGAATGTGCGTCTGTTGGAGGGCTGTTATGGTCTCAGCTTAGGGCCCACGCATGGTGACAGATAACATCCCGCTCTCGGTTATTTACGACCACAGGAAGGTAACTCGAAGCCGCAGAAGAAGACATCGTTTCGATGTTATAGAGTTCCGGGTGTTGTCGGATTACGGAATTATGGCGGTGTAATGATTGTTGTTCGAACATTGAAAGTTGAATTGCTAGCAATCACTGATCAGTGACAATCGTTTGTTCCGTCCGGTATCGATTGATAGCCTCTAATGTTGCAAAACAGTCAATGGTCGTGGAACAACCCGGGAAAGGCATCGAGCAAGACGTTGCCGAAAATTATTGAAGCGTTAAGCACATTCTTCCGCTCCACTACTTCGCAGCAATGAAAACTATCAATTAATGGAAGAAGCCCGGGGCATAGTGAATGAAAACCAAATGTAGACGACCCCAGAAGCGGCTCTGCGTGTGTCTCCAGCCAAGCAAACCGCGGGGAGGCGAAACATGAAAACCCTTTTGTTTGAATAACTGAGCGCACATTGCTACGGTTTCTGTTCCATTGATGTATTGTACAAAGACACCGTGGAAGAAAGCAGAAAACCCCGCCGCCAATTGTGAAGTTCCCTGCATTTGACGGCTCTCATGATGTAATGTCGAAAATTCGATCTGTGAAAATTTCAATTATGATCGAATTAAGGTTAATATAGAAAAAAAATTGCAACGCTCAGCGGCTCATACAAATGGGTGCGCCGCGAGTGCGATTAGCTTTGGCACTGTACCATATCACCATCAATCGAGTGCCGCGCGGTAATACGTAATAAGATGCATTTCGAGCGAGGCGCTTCTGCTGCAATCCGTGCCATATCCTATGCTAACAGATTCCGACGACGACTTCGAACGGTTATTTGCGTATGCGAAGCGGACTTAACCGCCAGCGAAGAAAATGGGCGATAGATGAGCTGAATTTAAAACGGATCGTTGATTGACCGATTCGCTGACTGGGGAGGACTGGAGCCATATCAACAATTCACGGTCAAAACTTGCACGGTACAATCTGGATCAAGGCCCTATTGATGTTTGCATTCCTGGCGTGGTTAACAGCACGATGCGTATGCAGATTATGTAGCAACGCTTGCGGTGTAAAAATCTACCGAGTCATTGGTTTGTCATGGGGATAACACAAAAAAGAAACAAGCTGCGCTGTTGGCAAAATAGAAGCTATGTTAAAAGCTGTTGCAGCATTTGTAACGAACAGTGTGTGTAATCTACTCAACGCAATGTGTTGTTTATGTAAATCACAGCACGATTTGCAAAAACTCGCTTATTCTATGGCGGTTTGATGCGTAGATCGTAGGGCCTTCCTAATGTTTTGCCAGTCAGTGATTTTTTTTAAATATTATAACTTGAATTTCATAGACTTCTGATAGCGCCGGTGATCTTTTCGAAACTTGATACTTGAAACCCCAATATGGAATGGATTTACACAACTGTTGTTCAACCAATAATGGCGTATGTGTCTTGTGTGGTGTCAACAGAAAAAAGTGAGACCCTTTAATCAAAATCAGGCCATTTCCAAAGGATGAACTTCATAGCGATGTCTAAAGCGTTCTTTAAAAATATTAAGGCACTCGAAGTTTACATACATAGTTTCTTAAGCAAGAAGCACTTTTTTACTCTTACCGTTTATGAATATTAGTAAGACGGGGTTGGTGGTCTGATGGCTACCGCTTCTGCTTCATAAGCAGAAGGTCATGGGTTCAATCCCAGGCCCGTCCCTTTCCTCGTACTTTGTAGTTGTATATCTCTCAATTGCTTCTATCTTCCATTCTAAATCTATCACACTCAAACTATTCGTTCATAGCAAACGCTAGAACCAGAGACGGACAAGAAACCGTTTCCCTAACGCTTCCATTCTTCCACGCGCATGCCTTTCCTTACGCCTGATTCATAAGCAGTCTGGTTAACCACAAAAGCAAACCTCTCTGCCATGCCTTTCCCCCAATCCATACACTCCCGCATGAACTGGCGTAGATGCAGTGGTATATACGGTCTAAGTGGGGAGCCAGTTGAATGCATCATCAATTCCTTCCCCTTCCCCACATTGGTCTGCATTCTGACGTGGCAGGCACCATTGTCGTCTAAAAATAGCAGATCACCAGCACTTATACACTGAGGATGCCTGTTAGTCCCAAGCAGTCATTCGGTTGGTTCCTTGTGTAAGTGCAGCTGATCTGGCGATACTGGAGTAGCATCCACGGGCGGCCAATCAAGCTCAAGCCCAAGCTTACCGTTTATGAATATTAGGTTTACTGGAAATAAAATCCCGTGAATAATAAATTGTGGCGAAATTGCCCTTGTTCCAAATCATCTTACAAGTGATTGTCGTTTTCCGTATAGGAAATTATTCACACAATTTCCTTCATGGGTTGCACGGTTTTTTTAAATTTTGAACTGAATACTTTGTTTGCACGATACGCATCTCCCGTGCAAAAACAGAATCGAGTGTAGAGTGTTACACGCTCCATCAAAAAAGTCCGGTTTGAACATTTTTGAAGCTTACAAAGAGTTCAAGGTCGTGTACCTACGATCCAATGCGACGAACTTGTCGAGTGACTCATAATTTTGCAAAATTTAACAAGTTCAACAAGCACTAGACGACGTGGGTAATTATTATTCCGTCTTTATTGCTAGTATACAACGAATAGGTGTGCGCTCGTTGAATCAATAATTAATGATTTATTATTGCTTATTCATACGTTCCCACCTTACGACGATCGAACCGCCATGAGTGTGCGCTCACTTTTCATCGCAGCATTCTACTTAGTCCATTAATTTACCGGGCGCAGATTAGAACGCACATTCACTTCCATGTGCGGTGGCGACTAGGCAGGCGTTCTTCTGTTGGTTCTGGTCTGTAGAATCGAAAGCAAGCGGTGCTCTTCCTGGTTTCACTTTCTACCAGCTTTTATGGCTCGTTGATCATTACTATGGGTGGAGGCTGCATTCATTCGACCTTCTCACTATCAGATCATCATCGTCACGTAATAAATTGCCAGACGGCATGGGTGTAGTCAGGATTTCCATAATGGGGGATTCTCGAATTTCACTCAAAAACGATCATTATTCATAATTCTGGACGAGGGGCCCAGATAGCCGTAGCGGTAAACGCGCAGCTATTCAGCATGACCATCAATCGGAAAAGAAAGCTCTCAGTTAAAAACTGTGGAAGTGCTCACAAGAACACTAATCTGAGAAGCAGGCTTTGTCCCAGTTGGGACGTAACGCCAGAAAGAAGAAGAAGAAGGATGAACTCTATGACACTACCCCGAACGCCATTACCCCGAAAGCCATTACCCCGAATGCGTAACATTTTGAGAATTACTCTAGTTAGTGAGCAGGGAGATAATTGTACGATTCCTTATGAGTATTTCACGAGTTTGGTTCAACGATGTATCTTTCAAATGTTAGAAGAAAAAAAGCAGCTAGTTTTTCAACAAAAAAATTTTACATATTAAGTTTTGTTTGGATTTGTCCTCTAATATTGGTGAGATTCTTACAGCCACATTGTAATGCTCTGAAGAACAGCCTATTTCGAAAAGAAGGATAAATTTATTATGAAAGGGATAACTATAATATGCACAAACTTAGAATGTAGTAAAGTCTTTTTTTGGACGTCGGTACCCACTTCCTTTACTCATTTTTGTAGGTGTAGGTCTACTAGCATTAAGATCTTATTGAAGACTTTGTTTCGTAAACGATGGTAATGAAAGATCACCCTGAGACAGTCGCTGCAAGTGTTGTTCTATGGACCCAGTCTAATAGGTAACCATTCCACTATAGCAAGGAAACGTTAATACACTTGTACATGTTAGAAAAACGGTGGCCTCTGATAAAAACTTTCGTTGGTTTGTGGGATCATTAATTTGAATTTCGATGAGATAACCACATTTTTTTTTTCGAAGCAATGAAGAAATGATGATGGCAGAAAAGTGATGAGCTGTTTTAATACAAGTAGGTAAAAGGAAGGGAAATTTCTGATTAGAATTGTAGTAGGATTCACTTTAGTGAATGCCTTCAGGATATATTGCTTTTAAAAAAAAGCTGTTCTATATGGAAACATTAGTGACTAGCTTATCCAACGAAAACTTGAAAGAACAGCCTATTTAAGAAAGAAGGGCAAATTTCTGGTGAAATGTTTGCAGCTATGACGTGAATGATCACAGTAACAACGTGATGCTTTTGTTTTGAAAATATTTGTTTAAAATCAAATTGAAATATGAAAACCACCAAGAAGCTAAAATACCGGAGATCACGCAGCTGTTCAGCAAGACCATATTGAGGGTTATGGGCATTGAACATTTCCTTGGCGTTCCTGGGCATAGAGGCACGTATACAAGAATGGTAAATTGTCAAAGGAGGCTCTCAGTCAATAAAAAGCTTATTTTATTAGAAGCCCATTCACAAATTTCTTAACGCTGAAGAGAGCAAAAAATGTTGTAGGTTGTCCTCAAAATGTTACAAGCCATACATAATCTGTGAAATTTACGTACAAAATATGGTTCGAGGGGATGGGTAGGTGTCAAAAATGGCAATTTTTGGCGTCATGAAATTTGTGAATGAACCCTTGAACTGCGAAAGTGCCCACTGAGCTGATAAACAGGCTCTCAGAAATAATGAGAAGAAGGTAGTTGCCAACAAGATATTTCGAAAGAGTAGCTGACCTATAAAAGAAGGGAAAATATATGATGAACATTTTACCGACGAATTTTACGTGCCATTAATTACCAGTTTTCATTAGAGACACATTTTCGGTCGCAAAACAAGAAATTGAACTGTATCTCAAACTATTTGGGTTAATGGGTCATTCGGGGTAGTGGCGTTCGGGTCAATGACCCATTCGGGATAATGGCTTTCGGGGTAGCGACCCACCCAGACAACCAGAATGTACGTTTAACCAAATCACCTTTTGCGTTATGCGATGCTTATATGAGCAAAGTTTCACGTATAAGATGTCGCGAAAAGGCCTTATACGTACAAAAGTGGAGGCGATATACGTGCATATTTTATATGATGAAACATAACATGCAATGCGAGTGTGTAGATTTTCTTGCGAATTAGTCAGGACTCTTATGCGACTTAATTCATCATAACAACATTTATTTGGCAGCTGCTACGGATTGATCCGACTTACTTTGTACAAGTATACGGGACGGAATGGACTGTACATATGAACTCATAAAATAGCGTTTTATGCGAGGAAACACATCGATCAAACGATTTCATCCACCAAGTAGTGCGGGAGTGATGTAGTTTGTACAAATAAGCGACTTTGTTCGTATACTGATATGCGACTTTAGGTTGTCTGGGCATTCGGGGTAGTGGCGTTCGGGATAATGGGATGGAGCCCTTGGATGAATTTTTGGCGGGGCCTTCCTTAGCCAAGTGGTTAAAGTCCGCGGCTAAAAAGTAAAGCAATTCTGAAGGTGTCTGGGTTCAATTCCAGGTCGGTCCAGGATGTTTTCGTAAAGGAAATTTCCTTGACTTTCCTGTGCATAGAATATCATCGTACCTGCTACACGATATTCGAATGTGAAAATGACAAGTTTGGTAAGGAAAAGCTTTCAGTAATTAACTGTGGAAGTGCTCATAAGAACAATGAGCTGAGATAAAGGCTCTGTCCCTGTGAGTACGTAATGCCAAGAAGAAGAATGACCTCGACTGGGTTTATGTTATTGTAACAATGTTGGCTAAGCAGTCTTTAGGGAATCGAAAACGCTAGTTTTTGTTTTCATTTTTCCCGACGTTTCGGTACGTTCGTGACCTTTTCCAAGGTTTGAATTTACTACGGTTTCCTAGTCAAGATGGTTTCGCTTAACTCTAAAATGTCATGTATTGAAATATACATATCCTACACACATTTTTTGCAATACATTTCAAAATACATATGAAACAAATGTAGAATATCCACCCTATTTTTTCACAGTAAGCAAAGTCAAGTCCAAAACGGGTAGGTGACAAAAAGTCGAAAGACAAAATGAGAAAAAAAACGTCGAAAAGAGAGAGTTTCAAATAAAAAAGATATTGGTAGAATGATTTACTTTCGAAGGAATGAATTAACTATGATCCAATAGATATTCTAAGCATATTGAATCAAACACGATGTTAAAAAAATATTTTCAAATCGCTGTTCAACATTGACTACTTTCGACGTTTTGGGATTCATCGTTTTGAAATTCGACGTTTTGTCTTTCGACATGTTTTCCCTAAACCGTCAAAAACGTGTGTTGCTTGAATGTGTAGGCTGGCTGAATCATGAGCTCATTTTACGGCTCGGAACATTTCTATTTAAAAAAAATTGAGGATCCGATTAGTTGTGATCCAACTGACCTGTAATATTGCCCTGGCCAGTTAGATTCTCGAGTGCTCCCGAGATAATCCTGAGTTACTTGTTGTACACGCCACGGATTACGTAAGGCTTCAAGTTTCTATAAGAAATCTCGAAAATAAATGTTCCGTCAACTGCATTGCTTTGAAAATGAGCATGAGTTTCATATTTAGATGATTTGCAAAGATTCCTCAAGAAACTACTCAAATGAGTATAGAAACAACTTTTTCAGGATTTTTATAATTACTTCTCTAAGTTTTCAACAAATGCACATCAACTCTGAATCATCTACCTTCAAACACTTTCTCTTAAACCCCTTCCACATTCTCGAGAGATTGTTTCAGAGATACTTCGAACGTTTTTTTCAGGAATCAATTCCAGATGTTTTCCATGTTTTTTTTCTAAACATTATCTATCTTTTCTTCGAGTTATTCTAAAAATTTTCTAAAGAATTCTTGTTTGAAAATTAACAGAAATCAAAGGATTGCTTCTAAAAAAAATATACGAGATGTTTCAAATAAAGTTTGCTTCGATTGCTGTCGGAGTTCAAATATCACTCTTGGAGGAATACCTGAAGAGGTACTTCTGGTTAAATTTTTGAATGATTCACCAAAAGAATGCTTGAATATTGCCAAAATCTCTGTGAAAATGTTGAAAAAATTGTAAAAAATCTTAAATTTAAATACTACCTATTCCATATTACTGGTATATTTCTTGGAGTTTTTTTTTTCTGTGGAAAAGCTTTGAAGGCGTTTCTTGTGGATTTTCTACCAACGTTTGGAAACGTGTTTGAGGAAACCATTGGTCGAATGGGGTCCTAAAATGTTGGATAAAAGCTTGTTCTTATTAAATACCACGACATAGCGTGTTCTCGACACTACTTTGGCAAATTTTCCTGATCAAATAACGGCTATTCATATTTAAACTTAAGTTTAAAAAATCGGTCCAAATTGGAATCATTTAAAACTAAAGTTCACTTAGTCAACAAAAACGCCACAAGGGCTCAACTTTTTAACACTCGAGTTGTTCCTATTTTAAATTTTGGAAGAGCCACGGAAAACAAAATACACCCAAAATTTGAGTTTTAAGCAAGTGGTGTGACAAAATCTCCAAAATCAGGAAAAATGCTTTTGATCGTAAATCAACTAAACTCATTTAAAAATTGAGTAAACATGAATTTCTGGCCTAAACTCGAGCGTTTGCTATTAAAATTGGGACAGGGCCTTAGGACACTATTATCGAATACACGTGAAAAGAATCCTGTAAAAATCATTCAACAATCAAAATTTAAAAAAAAAACTTTTGAAGAAATCTCTAAAAGCAAGGGTTTTCAGAGGCTTTGAAAACAGATTTTTTTATCCGATTTGAAAATAGTATTTCATCAATAATTTCCTGAGAAAATTTCAAGAGAAAATTTTTTTGATGGCATCCTCTAAAAAGTTCAGGGTTCTATCCCATTAAGCCGAATGCCGTAGGACCGAATGTTGTTAAACCGAAGGCCATTAGGCTGAATACCGTTAGACTGAAAGGGTCATTGGGCCGAAAGGGTTATTAGACCAGAAATGGCCTAAGTTCTAATGAATCGTAAGGTCGAATAGGTAACTAAGGATTATTAGCATTACCTTGAAATCACCGAATGATTTTTTAGGTCGAATGGATTGTTAGTTGTTAGATCAGGATAATTTGCATTAACTAGAAGCCCACACTATCCGCTGTGAAATATAACAAGAAAGAATAGCCTTTGAATCAAAGAGAGAAAAACACTGTGTTAGCCATTTGAAATAGTAGTTAAGGTTATTTCGGCCTAACGATCCATTCAGTCTAAAGGCATTCAGCCTAACGACCTGCTCCCACTGGGTTATTAATGGCAGAATCTAAAAAAACTATCAGAACCTGAAATATCTGAAGAAAACTGTGGAAGAATTTAACAAGGAAAAAAAGAAGACAATCCTTGACATATATTATTACTAAATAGGAATTTCGGCTGTTATTTTTTAACGAGCTCAAGAGGGAATTCATAAAGAAATTTGTTTAAAAATAAGTTGCAAAATCTCTAAAGGTGGCATCTAAGACGAATAATTGAAATTATATACTTTCTAGTATGTTGTTTTATAGAATTCTTGAAACAATTCATGAAGCAATTCTTTGTGTTTTTCTAAAAGTTGTGTCAGGATTCATTAGATTATTTTGTGGAGTAGTCATGCACTTCTGGATTGAATTTTTAAGTCATACCAAAAAATAAACCTTAAGGTATTGTTGGCACGGTGTCCATCCTTCCGAGAAAAGCGGAAAATCCCAAGGAACTACAAATGACCGGAAAATATGGGAAATTCCCTGGGGTTTGGAGAACACAATAGGAAAATATGTATTTCAAACATCAGTATACCAGTGTGTTTCAATTTTAAGCACTATGGACGAAACTAGAAAATTTATTTTGGTGTGCTGGTAGAGAGATAGGTGAGGGTTTCTGGTATTGTTGTTATCATAATCTTGTAAAAAATCATTGCTTCTCTGGGGAGTTGTTTCGTCCAACAATTTTATTGATTTCTTGTGAAATGCTTTGTAGATTTCTGGCGGCAAGATATTGAACAGATTCAAAATCGATCTTTTTAACATCACTGAGATTTTGAAAAAAAAAAGTCTAGAAGGTACTTAGGGATTCCTGGCAAGGTTTGATTGATTTTTCTTGAAGTTTTTGGTAGATTTGTAGAGGTTGGAAAAAAACTAAGCCAAAAACATATAAAGCAAATTTGTTGGGAGATCAAATGAAATACTGAGCAGATTTATTAGGAATTCCGTTTGGTGGATTTCTGGAGTTTCTGATGATACCAATCTTTGTCTGGACTAGAAGTTTAAATAGTTCTTGGTCTATGAAATTGTCCCTATCTGCAGAAATCCATACAAACTCTCGTCTTGGTGAGGTGAATAGAAAGTTTCTTTAGGTATTCTTGGGCTAATTTTGGTTATGTTTTTGACGACATTATTGGCAAAATCTATGATGGATTGCTTGAACGCTACTTTTTTTGGAACTATGCCAAAAATTTTGGCCAAAACGATCAAATGTTTTTTTCCTGATATTGTTTTTGTTGAAAAAGATATCTTCTTCAATACAACAAGAATTTTACCAGATTAAGAATTTCTCCGGGAATCAGGCATAAGCCAGGTCTAACGCATTATTCCGAAGAAAATACAATTTGAATAAAAATCCACAAATCAGAAAGTTGTTTATATAGTTCTAAACCATTTGAAAAATTCTCTTAATTTTAGAAGGTGGACGATTTTTTTTAGATATTTAGAAAAAATGTTCATTTATTTTTGTTTAAAACTCTTTTATCAAACCATTTTGATCTCATAGTATTTTATGAATTCAATCATCAATCATTCATGAAGCAGATTCTACCGCGGGTATTGCCGATTTGTTCCGAACTCAATTTAGTAGCGTTTTTACAGACGAACTAGTTGACCCATGTGTAGTAGACGAAGCAACCAGGATTGTACCTCAACTTCCGATTTCCGTTCAGCGGTTCTACGTCACCGATGGAATGGTAAAATCAGCAGGAAAGAAATTGAAATCATCCACCGGAAGTGGGCCGGATGGAATCCCATCGCTTGTTTTAAAACGCTGCGTGGATTCACTAGCCTCACCTTTAGCATCGATATTTAACTTATCGTTATCTACTGGTATTTTTCCGAACTGCTGGAAAGAATCGTACGTCTTTCCAGTTTTTAAGAAAGGATGCAAGCGATTGGTTTCAAATTATCGTGGCATAGCTGCACTCAGCGCCACCTCGAAACTGTTTGAGTTAATCGTATTGCGCGAGCTGGTTCACAGTTACGCGCATTATATTTCGCCACAACAGCATGGATTTATGGCCAAACGATCGACTACAACTAATTTGGCGTCATTCACCTCGTTCGTAATTCGGCAGATAGAAGATGGCCAACAGGTTGACGCTATATATACTGACCTTTCCGCTGCGTTTGACAAAATGAACCATCAAATCGCACTGGCAAAATTTGACAAGCTTGGAATGGATACTCAAATCCTTAGTTGGCTCCATTCTTATCTGGTCGATCGAAGCATGTCCGTCAAAATTGGAGACCATGTATCGCTACCATTTTCTGTTTGTTCCGGCGTTCCTCAAGGCAGCCATATCGGCCCATTTTTATTCTTGCTGTACATGAACGATGTTAATTTCGTGCTAAATTGCTTAAAACTCTCGTATGCCGATGACCTGAAGCTTTACTATACGATCAAGAAGGCCGAAGATGCCCTTTTCCTACAACAAGAACTGGAAGTTTTTGCTGAGTGGTGCCGCATTAATCGTATGGTACTCAATGTAACTAAATGCTCAGTAATCTCGTTCGGCCGCAAACATGCACTCCATCATTTTGGCTATAATTTGAATGGTGTGCAGCTACAGCGCGAAACAACAATCAAGGATTTGGGTATCCTGATTGATTCCAAATTAACATTTAAAGATCATGTCGCATATGTCGTTAGTAAAGCTTCGTCGCAACTGGGTTTCTTGTTCCGATTTGCAAAAAAATTTAAAGACATATATTGCCTCAAAGCTCTTTACTGCTCCATTGTGCGACCCATTCTGGAGTATTCCTCTGCTGTCTGGTCGCCTTACTATCAGAACGAAATTCAACGGATCGAGGCTATCCAGCGCAAATTCATCCGCTTTGCGTTGCGTCATCTCAGATGGAACAATCCGCTCAACTTACCCAGCTACAGGAGCCGTTGCAAGCTGATAAATTTGGATTTACTGGAAGATAGACGCAATGTTGCAAAGTGCTGCTTTATTGGAGACCTCCTGCAAGGCAACATTGATTGTCCAACGCTGCTTAGTCTGGTGAATATCAACATACCCAGCCGCAACCTACGCTCGCACTCGTTTTTGACCATTTCTCCAGCCAGGACGAACTACGGATTGCATGAACCTATGCGTAGCATGTGCCGTGTTTTCAATCAATGTTACCGTGTCTTTGACTTCAATATGTCCCGCGTAGCAAATAAGTGTAACTTCCGTAGAATTTTGTGTTAATTTTTTTTTCTCCTGTTCGTAATTTTATTATTTTACTTTTAATGTCGTGCTAAACTAGTCATTGGGGTAAATATTTTACCTGTTGGCATAAATAAATAAATAAATAAATAAATAAATAAATGAATAACGTAGATCAAGTCTTTTGAATATGACGAAAAATATCAAGAATCAAGAACGAGTATTCAAGTTGCTGGATCTTTTTGTAATCCGTTTTATTTTTTAGGCATCCGGGAAAAGTCCAGGAGATGAAAAACTGATTAAGTATGGACACCTAGAGTGTTCAGGATTAATGAAGAATCTTTTTGAATGATCTAAGAAACACCATCAAGAGGAATATAAAGCCGAATCTTTATGAATTATCGGATAGGCTAATTTTAACAAAACTAATAAAAATGATTAATTCTCGCACCGATTTTTCTATCAACCAGAAGGGGGTAATGCCCCCTGCCCTTCTCTGACTACACCCATACCAGACAGAGGTGAGGTAATAGGCCACAAATCATCATAGTCCGAAATTCTTCAATCCCAATCATCGCCCGTTAAAGGCGGCAAAGCTCACCTATGATCGAATCCACCAATTTGGAAGATGATAAGCATGAACGGAAATCCTGTCAATCATCCTCACTCGGTGGATGCTCTAGCTTTACTCACCTGAATTGATAGCTCCAATAAAACAAAATCTAATTTTCAGCTTCTGGCTCAAAACTCTGCGCGTTCGAGCCACTCAAGGGCAATGCACTTGCTTCCCGTTTGGTAAGTTTGCTGGTTTCAGTAGTTTTGGTTACAATAAAAGCTTTTCTTTTAAGCGCGACAGAGAGTTTTCTCCGTTTCGTGTCTTCTAAACTTTTACAATGCCCGACACTTTCCTCACAGATAATAAGCGCTCTCACATCACTGCACTGGAAACTCCTAGTATGGTTCACTTGGGACAACCTTTACCAACGGCTGCTAGTGGACCGAGTTGGACATGTTTTGACTTCTCTTCTGGCTTTGAGGCTTTTGCGTTTGGTTTGTTTTGCTTTTTCACTTTTCATGGGTCGCGTGGCTTTCTTCTAGCTGAATCCGTAGTCGTATTTGGGAAGGTCAAGTCAAGTCAGCCTTCTGCATCACATTCTAGCACGCACTCTTTTAGAACATGGACAATTCTCTTCTGAACTCACTGAACCTCACACATAATCCGGAAATTCGTCGCAATTTGTTCCGAAAACTTCGCTTACACAGATCACCATTAAATCACTTAAAGCACACTTCTTGGTACTTCTTGGACAAAAGTGACACCACAACACCACGGCTATGCACCAACTGGGAGAGATGGATGTGTCTCGCAGCGCGTCTGATTCGAGACTGAATAGGATCTGCAGCTGGGCGAAAAGAAAGGCTTTAAGCCCCCTAACCAAAGCGCGGTGCGGTTTCGAACAGTGTGGTCCGTTACCGTAGTAGTCGAGACAGGTATAGTAGCAGCATGTGCAGCGGGAGCTGGATGCGAATGCGCGCGCGCACGCCAGCGTAAGTCTGAGTCGCCTTGCCATTCAAAGCGCGCTGCAGCACAGAGGTTCAGTTTTCTGAGAAGCTGTCAAAAATCCAATTTTTAAACATGTTGTTAACCCGTATCCACCCAGCCAATGGAAAAAAAGTTCAAATTACCGCCATTTCAGCAACTCTTGACGGATAGCCTTTGCTTCAGTTCGAATGTAATCGTCTGGATGTCTAGATTTTTAATCATCATTGGATTTTTCGGAAATGTCCACCGGTTAAGAGTTATTCTGGTGGGCTACTGGTTCAATTCGGATAAAAATGACCAATTACAAATTATAAATTTGACTCCAACTCAGCTCTTAATAGTTTCGACTACAGACGCCATGTCAGAAGTATATTAGACAATGGAACCTGCTTGTCCTTGGGTATTTTTTGGTTATTTATGGGAACCGGCTCCAAATAGGATATTCTTATATTTCCTCTAAGCTGGCAAATTTGGATATTAAAAATTATCATTTTGAAAAAGCAGCTCAAGCCTGATCGAATAAGATCATTTTAAGGGTATTGGCCGCCTAGAAATAGAAGAATAGTTATGTTTTATAAGCTCAAAATTTTCACATTTTGTAAAAAAAAGCTGGCTTACAACTAGAACTGGATATTGTTATAGGTATACAATTTGGAATAGAAATAAAATTCCAACAATACAATGCACAGTGGTCCAGGAATCAGTTTTACGTGGAAAGATGCATTTTGAGCTGTAGAACGAATCATTAGACGAAAACGGTCTTACACAAAGTTGTTTGTATTAGTTTGGAGTTATTGGGTGGTCCACGTTTACATAGACATTGTGTAACTAACTTTCTTATTTGTAGAAATTATATTATGCATGATTCAGCAAAGTTGTAGACCATTCAATTTCATGCAACTTTGCCAAAAAAGATTTGTTTGTGTCTCTTAAATTTACCGATTTGGTGCTTTTTTCCTACGGTGACATAGGGTGGGCCTCGTGGCCGTGCGGTTAGTGTCGTCAGGCATTTAATCGCATCGTGTCATGGGGTGCGGGTTCGATTCCCGCTTCAGCCTTTGAAACTTTTCGCCAGGAATGTTTCACGGTTGTGCCACTGGAGCATGCTTGTCCGTTGTCTAGTGTTAAGTTTACAGTCTGTGCAGCTAAATGGCTGAAGACGGTGTCCGTGTCTTTAAAACTGTTTTCCTGGCTCTAGCGTTTTCGTCTAATGTTTCATTCTTAAGCTCAAAATGCATCTTTCCGCGTAAAACTGCTTTGTTTTAACAAAGAAATACAAAGATAAAAGAACATTGTACTATAAAAAGTTAATTATAGTGGAAAATAACTAAATCAAAGCACTTCTTGACGCATTACGGATTTGCTGGGGATTTTTTTATCTTTAATATAAATGAAAGTATGGCAAAAATTCAAGGCATAATATTGAAACAATTTGCTTCAGACATCATAAAGACTTTGCCGAACAAAAGAAATGTTTAAAATTTTTGGAAGGTATTGTAGTTAATCATGCCAGAAGTTATTACTGAAAATTATCGACTGAAATTTAGGCGTTCTTTCAGATTGGCTTTCTCAGTGTAGTCCCTATATATCAGTCTATAACGTTACCCGTTTTTTCTCTTCGGTTAATGATGCTTTCTATTTTGTAGAAATCATTTACCTTTTTTCATTCAATTTAAAATAAATTTCGGAAATCCGTGGACGTCAAAACCTATATCCCGGGAAACGAAATTGCTCGAATCCCGGAAATTTTGTCTCATGATTTCTCGAGATGCACATTCTCACGGTGTCTTTGTGGAGCAACTTCATTACAAAAAATTAGGTAAGTCTGAAATTTCAAACTAAAAACAATTTGATTTTTCTCTTTCATTTGCGACCAAAACCAAAATAATCGGTCGGGGGGTCCAAAACATTTTTTTAAATTTTGTGTAAAGTGTTTATGGATATGCGTTGTTGTACCAACGCACATTGCGTGGAACGTATGGAGGTACGGGACAAACTGCAAGATCAAACCATTTGAATACCTTGGCATGAAAATTAAAGTTGTTCTTGGTCAAAAGAGCTGTAATAAGCATAAATGACTTATGATATACGCATAATCGTAAAACTGTCTCAAGCATCATTTTAATTATTTTCCACGAAAACCTTTGAAAATCGTACCTAAATTGATCATAATGATGTAAGAAGTTATTAGGAAATATTTCTCGCATAATTTATGATCTCGTCCTAAGGTGAAGATGCATCGAAGTCAAACCTCGATTTTCAAGAGCACAAATCTAGAGAACCAGACAACCTTTTACGTCGAACATTTTATTGGTTGGTCGCCACCAGCAAGTGACCAGTGAGTTACCGGTTGTCTGCTTCTCTAGACTTGTGCTTTTGGAAATTCGAGGTTTGGCTTCTACGTATCTTCACCCTAAAAACCATTGGTAACTGAGTGTGTAGCTCGTTGTTATTAAGCAGATAAACGGACCAAAATAAAAACTGTCACTGCTGGGAGACAGAGGAGGATCTTCTCTTCATCGTAGCATTGTGAAATAAAGTGTAAATCCATTCGTTTGCTCAGTAATAACAACCCGAGCAGAAGAAAATAACTACTGAATACCAAATTGAGATATTCCATACCAGATAATTTCCAATACTTACAACCTGAATGAGGTATGAATGAGCCCTGCATAAGAGGTAAAATACCTCAAATAATATCTCAAGCATATTCTACGAACACCAAACTGATAACTAGATCAGGTATTGTAATACCTAAATAATACTTGATGGATTTTCATATAAAAATGAAATTTTTCAATTGTAGTTCAATACCTCCAGCAGACCTCAATAGCTTTTTAATACCTCAATGAAGTATTTTTAATTGTTTTAAAGATTTTTTTTCAATACCATTATACAGTGGGATTCCGTTTTTGGCAACAAAGTTTAAATTTTCAGTTGCCAAAAACGGAACCGTGCCAAAATCGGAACCCATATTTCAAAATCAATTTTTCAATTATTGGTTTTTTAAACATCATTAAAATGTTAATACATCATTTTTATGGAATCATAAGGCTTTGAGACTTCAAAAAGGTTCACTTCGAAGTATTTTTCCGAAGGGTTATACTATGCTATGAATCTATAGCCCCGTAATGTTAAATCTGGCAAACGTTTTTCTGGTGGCGTTTTTACGCCTCAACGTCTTCAATTATATTTAGAAGCTTTATTTAATTTTTGTATAAAAGGGCGTTGTAAAACCAATAATCGCATAAGTGACCTTTATTCAAGAACTAGACATTTTCTTAAAACTATGAAGGAACACGAAAAAAAAATGTGTTTTCTTATAAAGACGTATTTACGAATCAAAAGCGCTGAGTATTACAAAACGGCATTAACTTTTTTTTAATTGAATGAACATTTAAAATCAGTTTAACTTTTGGACTTAAGCGTAAAATTTGAAAAATTCGGTAAGTTTAGAATTGCTCTTTCAATTTATGTTTCTGATAAAGTAAAGCATTTTATAATTAACGGTTGACTGCAATCAAAAGGGCAAACATAAAGATGAGATGATGCATGAATGTGACTTGTAATTCTGTAGAATTTAATTTTTATTTGAAATAATTTTTCATTGAGCTTGATATATGTGTTACACCTACCTTATGAAATCAACTGAAATTTACAGGATCCTGTTATGAAACCTCAAGAACCTTATAGGAATCTTCAGGTTCTCAAAGGAAATGTACAGAAAAATGCTTGAGCTCTGAAGCATCTTGCCAAGCATCCGCAGGATCTTGCATAGAGTTCTCAGGATCTTGCTAAGGATTTTGCTAGGAGTTAATATCTTGGAATTCCGCTGCGATGTTGCTGAAAATTCTCAAGTCTCCGATGAAAACACCTTTTAAGTTTATTATTATTAGGCTACCACTTCTTCTTCTTCTTCTTTTCTGGCGTTACGTCCCCACTGGGACAGAGCCTGCTTCTCAGCTTAGTGTTCTTATGAGCACTTCCACAGTTATTAACTGAGAGCTTACTATGCCAATGACCGATTCTACCCCATTACCCCGAATGCCATTTCCCCGAATCCCAACACCCCGAATTCCATTACCCCGAATGTACCATTACCTCGAATTTCATCACCCCGAATGCTTTTTCCCCGAATCCACAATTATCTTGATATGATGATATTGATAACCTTTTCCCATGATTTTGGAATTCGGGGTAATGTCATTCGGGGTGATGGGTCGTTCGGGGTTTTGGAATTCGGGGTAATGGCGTTCGGGTTAATGGCATTCGGGGTGCTGGGATTCGGGGTAATGGGGTAGAATCCAATGACCATTTTTGCATGCGTATATCGTGTGGCAGGTACGAAGATACTCTATGCCCTGGGAAGTCGAGAAAATTCCCAACCCGAAAAGATCCTCGACCGGTGGGATTCGAACCCACGACCCTCAGCTTGGTCTTGCTGAATAGCTGCGCGTTTACCGGTACGGCTATCTGGGCCCCCCACCACTAGCACACCTCAAATTCCTCTGGGAACCTTTTCAAAACCCCCAAGCTTTCGCCGGAAATATTGAAAATACCATTAGAAATTCACATTATCCCGCTTAAAATTTACAGGACACCCTAGTGTTTATAAGGAATTACCAGATTTTGGACATAATTCACCATAACCATTTATACACTCTAAGGATCCCTCAAGAAGCCCTCAGTGTCCACTTGGAATCTGCAGATATCCTCATGAATTCGTAAAAATTTCTGGAAAGTCCCACAAGAACCAAGAATCCCTTAAGGGGGACGGACCTGGTGTAGTGGTTAGAACACACGCCTCTCACGCCGAGGACCTGGGATCGAATCCCATCCCCGAGATAGTCACTAAAAAAAGAAATTAGTGACGACTTCCTTCGGAAGGGAAGTAAAGCCGTTGGTCCCGAGATGAACTAGCCCAGGGTTAAAAATCTCGTTAATAAAGATATTGCTGTGTGCGTTTGAAATGCAAACATCAAATGCGGGAACACCAAACGCGGTAAGATTTTTCATAAGAAATGCGATGTCAAAGATAGATTTTTCTTGCTAGGGCGGCGGTGACTTATATAATCGTTGCTAGGTGTCATTTGATTATTTTGTGTTACCGCATTTGGAGGACGTTTACTCAACATTTGCACCTCAAATGCGAACAGCAATAAAAAAAACCCTTCGGGATTCTCCAGGGTACAGTTAGGAATCTCATAGACTTAGCTCGTAAGGAACATTTTAATGATGTTAAGACACGTATGCTTGATAACAGAATTCTGGATCGTCTCTTAACAAATCTAACGCCTTACAGAGTCTAATGAAAACAGGAAACGTAGCTTTAAATAGTTGACGCAGAGAGATCAATATACACACCAATACCACAGACAAATAGTTAAAACACTCTTAGTCGTATTTATCGCACGCTTCATTGATATTATTGAGAATAACTACATTTTATTTGGACTGTATTCGCATTTGTCATGTTATTTAATGAAATTTATTAAGGCGGCGTCCATTTATTACGTAACGCTAACATTGGAAATTTTTGACCCCCTACCCCCCTCCGTAACGCTTTTTGTATGGGCCGTAACGCTTGAGCCTACTCCCCCCTCCCCCTAGAGCGTTACGTAATTTGTGGATGCCGCCTAAAAGTTATGATGCACGACTTTTTGCTGTACATATTTGTATATATTATTGCGGTGTGTTTTTACATGCGCTATGTTTGTAAATCCATAATAATAAAGACAGTGAGCCAAAAGGATGAGACAATATTTATGATTGTAACTCTGTGTGAGTCATAGATTATGCTCTTATGTCAGTGCTGGTGCTTTGTTCAAACAAGCTGTTCCAAATCTGAAGAAAAGTGTTTTTTATTGTATCACCTACTGGCAGACTCAAAAGGGCTGGACACTCAATATGAATGCCTAAGAAAAGAGTCTTTAGTTGAGATACTGGTGGAGATTATTGGCCTCATGAAACGTTGTCAATGTATGACCAATGACCATTCTGAAGTAAATAAGCGCGTACGCGAGTCCTTAGCAGTTGGTGAGATTTGGTGAAATATCGACGAAAATGGAGCTCTGGAATGTAATCAGTGTGGAGGTGACATGCTGTTCAAATGACTAAAGCAACAGACACGATAATATTTACAAAAAAATACAAATTTTAATGGTATTGAAAAATGTTGCCAAAAACGGATCCATTTTGTTGCCAAAATCGGGGGGTGCCAAAATCGGAGCATGCCAAAAACGGAGCATGCCAAAAACGGAATCCCACTGTAATACCAAATTGAGGTATTGACAACTGAACAATACCTTATTTTGGTATGATACCAAAAAATGGTATGCATAAGATATTGGGGAGTTATTTGTTCCTCCTCGGGAAGCTACACACTTGGTCACCTATGGCTCTTAGGACGAGATCATACATTATGCGAATTTTCTCTTTTTACTCGTAGATACAAAAGAGAAATACCGGAATCTATACAAATGTATTACATACTTGCACATAAATTACAAATCTTGATAATTTAATGTTTTATTGGAAATAATTGCTTTATTTGTTATTCTAATAGGTGAATACTTATAGATGGATAACAGTTTTATAAAATGACCGGTCGCATTTGGAAAAAAGCGCTGAAATCTTGACTAATATCCATTCTCCAGTATTCCTAGTATACTTAAATATTTACTTACAGATATACATACGTACA
The DNA here is from genome assembly GCF_002204515.2 of Aedes aegypti. Classification (NCBI taxonomy): domain Eukaryota; kingdom Metazoa; phylum Arthropoda; class Insecta; order Diptera; family Culicidae; genus Aedes; species Aedes aegypti. Next base: position 25,513,722 of record NC_035108.1, on the reverse strand, counting down.
TTCATTTATATATACATCCAAACGTATGTACATTAGGGCGATTCAAATTTGAAAATAGTTTGAAAATCCAATCTCCCATATGCTCCTTAACATCTTTACCATAAAAATAGTGTTCTGTGAAATTTTCAGCTCTCTAGGTGGTGATTTAAAGGTAGTCCAGTGACAACGTAGGTCTATATGGAAATTACTATGGAGAATTTTTGAGAAATGTTCCAAACACGCTATTACTGTAATGTAAGAAAAAACTTATTATCCCATATTGAAAACACATTCTTCAAATCTTAATGAAGGATGTTGCTGAAAAAACAAATCCCTTTGAGCTAATTTTGTTTGGGATTTTTTTACATGTTTGCAGGGCTATAATCCCATATTAAGCTAAATAATAGCAAACAAACTCATGAATATCTCTTCTGCTATCCTTTGGATTGAATTTCTCTCTTGAGCAAATTTCTTTGGTATGGTAGAAGAATTAGTTTTTATAATGGGATAATAAGTTTGTACTTATATTACATTACAAGCGTGTTTGGAACACATTTCAAAATTTCTTCATAGTAATTTCCATATAAAGCTACATTGTCTTTTGGCCACCTTTAAATCTCCATCTAGAAAGCTGAAAATGTCACAGAACACTATTTATATAGTAAGGATGACAAGGAACATATGGAAGATTGGATTCTCAAACATTTTTAAATTTTGAACCACCCCAATGTACATAAACACACGGATACGCAAATACAAACATATGTGCAAGTCAACAAAAAAAAAATACTCTAGAACCCCCGACCGATTATTTTGGTTTTTGTAGCAAATGAACGCGAGAGACCTAGATTTTATTGTGGCGAAGTTTCAGACTTACCTATTTTTTGTAATAAAGTTGTTCTACGAAACACACCGTGATTCTATGTGCGACAAGAACATTTAAGTTCACAATAAACGACAATTTCGTCAGCTCTAAAGAACAATTTGGTTCAACTCAAAATGGCAATTTCACCAGACTTTTCAAATCCAAATAACATTGGCAATTCGCCACCCAAAAGAAAAATACGGTTATCTCCAAAACACGTTTCCATGATCCTCGTCGCTACTTTTATATCCTGCAAATAAAGAATAAAACAATATGTTAATCTGTCCACAATCCGAGAAGTCCCTCTTCTGTGACTACGACAGCCAGTATTTATAGCCCAGAAACGTAGGTACGATCATATAAATGGTACCAGAATCATAAGGTAGAATAAAGAACACCGCTTGAGTTAGGTAGACATAACACCACGTTGAGTTGAAGATATCTGGCCCGTGAACTATTTGTTAGAGGATACCGTGAGTAATAATTCAAATTTATGTGATTGTATTGAGTTTTGATATTGATCTTGATGATTGACATTTTAAAAACTACCCTTTGGAGTATGTACTGATATCGTAGAAAATTGTACTACACATAAATCTTACTTGAGATGAATTATTTGAGGTTTTTTGCTATGAAATACCGAGTATACCCCATTAGGCATAAGGACGTTTGGCATAGAATAACTTGCGTGTGTGCCATTCAAAACTCTTCTCATATCGAAAATTGTTCGGGTCCTTTTCAAAATTCCATTACGTTGATAGGGGTGGATGGGTGTCCTTTACATGTAACTGCCATAAAAAATAGTACAAAAATCTTACAAGAAGCGTTACGAGGGGGTGGGTTAATTGGTTGGTTATTTCGGTGTTATAATATTTGGCAATGAATCCATTATCGAAACAAAAGATTGTTGTCATGGTCATTTTTATCATTTTAAAGTCCAGTTCAATCCATTATTGTAAGTATCAATTTATATTTGCGATATGCAAGTATTATTTATTTCTAGAGTTGTTTAGTTTGGTGTTTTTTTATATATCTTTTACATAATTACGTTAATTCCAAAGAAGGGAAATCTTCCATATGCTTATTAGTACTTATAATGCAAATGATTAACTTGAATACAACAATCTAGAGTCTAATACAAAAATCGTGTTATGATAGGGTACATTATCTTCAACAATAATACTCTGGTAGTGTGACGCCAAGAAAAGCGTTACATTCTCATTCCGTGTCTGCTCATCAATTTAATGTAGTGAAAACAGTTTCTTTGCCTCTTCTTTTAACAGATGTCCATGATTCTCAAACAATTTTTATCAGCCACATATTAAACCACCTTGAAAATATTTGAAATTGGTCGAGTTTGAAAAGTAAAATTTGATGTCAAAGTCAATTTAACTGTCAACCTCAAATTTAACATAGCATAGTATTCAGCATTTAAAATGGCGTGCATTTTTTAATAGAAATATTTACATCTACACTATTAGAACAGCAAGAATCCACAAAACAGCATGTTATGGGAAGAAGGTCCTTTTCTTCCAATTAATAAATTTATCGTATATGTATAAAGAATAGCCTATGGTTAAAAGAAGAGAAAATGTATGACGGAAGCTTTAAGAGTAATAATGGCATCAAACTCCAATAATGTTGTCGTCAGTATAACTATAAAGAACAGCCTTTCAATTTAAAGAAGGGTTAATCTCTGATGAAAAATTTGCCAATAATATGTGTACAACGAAACTCAAAAGATGAGTAGCAGTTAAAGCGTCGTTCTTATTGTTGGCATTATGCCCCAACCCAAGTTCTTAGCTTAGTGTTCTAGGAGCACTTCCACAGTGGCCGTTTTGCATTCTTATTTGTGCTCGATGAGCACGGTTATACTTCATGGCCAAGGATCCTGGATCGACTTGGAACTGCACTAAAATATCTTCAGCATGGCTTTACTCTATGGCCACAGAAGTTACCACATAGCTAATAAAGGTAATTCATAGCATTTTCATGCTACACACTCAATCTGTTCCGTTAAAATAACTGGGTTCTTGAACTACCGAAAAAGTCAGTAAACTAAAAAAAATGTCAGAAATCGAAAAACAGAGATTTTTCACTGACATTTTGCAGAGAGCTTTCTTTTTATATCATATATCGATAAAAAATAAAACATGGTGAAATTTTCTTTTCAATTACGCGTGGCGACAGTTTTCATTTTACTGACTTTTTCGGTAGTTCCAAAACCCAGTAAATTTTTACCGACTCCAATAATTTAATCTAAGTGTGTAATCATTTAATCATGTTTTGTCATAGAAATTGACCTCAAAGAATTCACAACTATGGGACGACTGCAAGACAATCGCATTTCGATCTTTGAAGCCCTCTACAATTACCAAAAGTCAGCTTACTTTTCACACAAACAATTTCAATTTTCATTTTGGAAATTATGCCTATCGTCCATTATGCCTAATGTCCATTATGCCAAGTGTCCATTATGCCTATCTAATTTATGCCTATCGTACTTATGCCTAACGTATTTATGCCTAACGTCGTGCACCCTGAAATACCCCCATAAATCATTTTCCGAAATGCCCGGAATGACCCAATTCCCGGAAAGCCAGGTCCTGGAATACACTATGTAAAAATAAACACGCGGGATTTTATTTTTCAGTGTGAATATCAGAATATAATGCCTTCCAATAGGTTCCTTAAGCCCTGTTCCAATGTTAGTGTCAAACGCTTCAGTTTAGGACGAAAACACGTGTTTAATCAATATTTGAATGTTCTTCGTTTGTTTAAGTCCAACAACCATTTTTTTTAGATTTTGTCACACCCCTTTGGCTTAAACTCAAATTTTGGGTGTATTTTGCTTTCCGTGTCCCTTCCGAAATATCAGAAAAGAACTAGTGTTAAAACTAAAACCCCAGTGTTTGTTTTTGTCGACTAAGCGAACGTCAAACATGATCAAAAGTGTCAAGGTTCATTTATGGACCCAATTTTTAAATTAAAGTTTAAATATGATACAGCTGTTGAGCGGGAAAAAATGCTAAAGTAGTTGGAGTAACAGCTTTTTCGTGTTTTTAAATGAAAACAAGATTTCATTAAACATTTCAGGACCCCATTGATAAAAACCTTAATATTCGTAGTAGAGTTTCCAATCCCGGAAAACATTTACCAGGAAATAAGATTTTCAGGGATCCCTGTTTCCCGGGAAATAAATTTTTATTTCCCGGGATTCTTGTATTTGCCGGAAAGCTTTACTTCAGTAAAAAATTGGCACTTTTTATTCAAACAATAGCCATATTGGTTTACATATCATATCAACGAATGTACGAAATCACAAGATATGGAAATGTTTTGACCTTCATGGCTTTTTAAATCAAAAAGTTTTTACTTAAATTTATACTTTTTCATAAGCATGTATTTATGAAATATTGCAAAAGATACCATCTATGATCTTTCGAGGTGTCTATTTCGTGAATTAGGCAATAAAATTGAATTGATTCATAAAGTTTTTTTTCTAAACGTATACGAATTTTGTTTAATAAATAAGTCACAATTTCATCATTAAAAACTAGTAGGCACTTTTATTAGTGCTCGAAAAGATTGATTGTGATTTGGGCTTTGTAAGATTTGTTCAGTATAAACTCCAGTACTCTTTTCATTCCATGGATTTAATCTCTTTATGTTTCCAAGCTTAGCAGTAAAAACAATGCCTACAAAAACAGAATTGGAGACGAATGTGAATATTACTTACAAAAAATGTTATTGAGGATTTACCAGGGATTTATTTATTTTTCCATAAATGTTTGTTTAGTTTTCAATATTCAAATGTTCAATCAATCAATAGAGCGCGACACTGAAGAAGTCTGTAAATCGCAGACGAAATAGGCCTATCTGTCAAGATAAGCAACATATTAGATTTCATAGGTATTTGCACGCCCTACTTATGATTTTTAGTATATTTTTCCTTTTGCGAAAGTGATGTGAAGTGTTTAAGTTCAATGTGTGTTTTTTGTAAATATACTCTTATAATCCTTCCATAAATTAAAAAAAAGTGTAGGGATATTTGTGATCAAAAAACAGAATATCTTGTAACGTTATGTGGTCTCCGTTTATTCAGAAATTACACAGGAGCAAGTTGTTTAGAATAATATATTTCAAATATGGTACCCAAGATTTTACTCTAATTTTATATTGAAAACTGAGTAAATGTGTCACGCTAAACCTTGACAAAATCTCAATTACTTTCTGGGGCAGTAAAAAGAATCGTTACAATTGAGTGAGTGGAAATCTACTCAACTCTTTGAATACATTCAATCGCTTCTTCGCAATCGATTAAGAGTTCTGCGGATACACTCTCCAGTACGGTTTGGTAGTGACTCAACATTCAGTGGCAGCACCTATCCTCAAGTATCAACGAGTTTCTTACCAGTGCTGTTTAATGTCAAAATTTTGGAAAAAAAAGTAAATGTTCATGTGGTTTAGGGACAAAAGGCGAAAAATAAAACGTTGGAAGGACAAACAGTAAAGTACTAAAGATCAAAAACGATTCGCTTGGTAGGAAATTGTTCCTTCTTTGAAAAAAAAAACATTTAACAGCCCTGATTCTAACCCAAGAGCACGTGGGAAAACATTAGGCCCGATTTGATGAATAACTTGCATTTCCCATAATAAGGTATACCTCGACTTAGTGACATTTTTGTAATTCCCATACAAAATTTAAAGGGCTTGTGGGGTGTGGGAGGGCACTTAGAATTCTATCTAGAATTGAATGAGTGGTGCGGAGCAAAAACAATATATTGGACGACTCTAATAATGTTTGCAAACCTAAAACATGTGCCACAACACTTTTCATAATAAAAACTTCTCAAATATACTAAATTTGATTATGATTATATACTACGAATAATTAAATATGGACCACTGCGCGGAGTGGAGTTGTTTGGTTTTGCTGTTGTTGGGGGGTTTGCATTATGTCCATGACGGATGGCCGCCGGGCGGTCGAGGCAGGGGGAGAATGTTGGGTTCAGGTGACAGCATCGTGAATGGCAAAGGAATCAGCCCCAAGTCAATGTGGCCAATACGTTGAAACCCATTGAAACGTCGTCGTTGTCGTCGTCGGCCCTACAAATTGCAATTTCTGTTACACTTTTGTGACTCTTTGAGATATGGTTTGTGGGACTGAGACTCGTATGTTGTTTATTGTTTTGATATATAAACTAGAGAAGGAATGATAACGATAATTTTATATGTTTGGCTTGTGTTTTCGATTTGTCGATTCATTGATAATTGTTAAACTATGAATAAAATTTTATTCAAGTGGAATTTTAGGAAAACTGTATTGTGCTCTGTAAAAAAAATCCACGAAATGCGAATAGCCCTTCAGTAACCAACCCCCATGGGGCCTTCCTTAGCCGAGTGGTTAGACTCCGCGGCTGCAAAGCAAAGCCATGTTGAATGTTTCTGGGTTCGATTCCAGGTTGGTCCAGGATCTTTTCGTTTTAAGCCATTTTAAGCCGTTTCAAGCCGTTTAAAGCCATTTTAAGCCTTTTCAAACCGTTTTGAGCCGCATTAAGCCGTTTGAAGCTATTTTAAGCCGTTTTCAGCTGTTTTAAGCCAATTTAACCCGTTTTAAGCCTTTTCAAGCCATTTTTAAGCAGTTTAAAGCCATTTTAAGCCTTTTTAAGCCATTTTAAGCCTTTTTAAGCCATTTTAAGCCTTTTTAAGCCATTCTAAGCCGTTTTAAGCCATTTTATGCCGTTTAAGCCATTTCAAGCTGTTTTAAACCGTTTTAAGCCGTTTTAAGCCATTTTATGCCTATTTTGGCTGTTTTAAGCCGTTTTGGCTGTATTAAGCCGTTTCAAGCCGTTTTGAGCCATTTTAAGCTGTTTTTAGCCGTTATGAGCCGTTTTAAGTCAATTTTAGTCGTTCTAAGCCTTTTCAAGTCATTTTAAGTCGTTCAAAGCCATTTTAAGCTAGTTTAAGCCGTTTTAAGCTATTTTAAGCCGTTTTAAGCCATTTCAAGCCGTTTTAAGCCGTTTTAAGCGGTTTAAATCCGTTTTAGCCATTCTAAGCCGTTTTAAGCGGTTTTAATCTGTTTTTATCCATTATAGGCCGTTATAATTTATTTGCCATTTCAAGCCATTTTAAGCCGTTTCAAGCCATTTTAAACCATTTTAAGCCGTTTTAAGCCGTTTAATTTTAATTATTTTTGAATTTTGAATTTTGAATTTTGAATTTTGAATTTTGAATTTGGAATTTGGAATTTTGAATTTGGAATTTGTAATTTGGAATTTGGAATTTGGAATTTGGAATTTGGAATTTGGAATTTGGAATTTGGAATTTGGAATTTGGAATTTGGAATTTGGAATTTGGAATTTGGAATTTGGAATTTGGAATAAGCCATTTTACGAGACGTTTCGGAACAGCTGATCGCTGAAGCGGCATCAATTGACAGGAGACCTGGGATTAAATCCAGCGTGATTTTTAACAACGCCTTATCTTACTAAACGAGGACATGGAGAAAATGGTAAAAAAGAGATCTAAAAATGTTCGTTACTGCAACATCACACCTAGATATTGTATAAGCTATCTCTTTCTCACCTATATTTTACATAAAAAGGCATGTTTGTGATCAGAAATATTTTAATAATTTTTCTCCATTTATGTTTTTGCCTGTATGAAAAGCAACGCTAGAAATGCGCACAGTCATCAGCCATCATCATCGCGAAAACTGACGACGATGATTGAAAAGTCCCAGGTCTCCTGTCATTTGACCTGCTTCGTAAAATGGCTCATTTGGAATTTGGAATTTAGAATTTGGAATTTGGAATTTGGAATTTGGAATTTGGAATTTGGAATTTGGAATTTGGAATTTGGAATTTGGAATTTGGAATTTGGAATTTGGAATTTGGAATTTGGAATTTGGAATTTGGAATTTGGAATTTGGAATTTGGAATTTGGAATTTGGAATTTGGAATTTGGAATTTGGAATTTGGAATTTGGAATTTGGAATTTGGAATTTGGAATTTGGAATTTGGAATTTGGAATTTTGATTTTTTTGCCATAAAAATCACTCAAAACAAAAAAAAATACCAATATCGGCTATTTTGAGACATTTTGAATTATGAAAAAAGGACATTTTTTAAATCTACGACGCTTTACACTAGAGGGGTCTATTCGGGTCCGAAAAGGACAATGTACCGAGAACTGCAATTACAGTTTGTAATTGTTCAAAAGCTGATAAAAACTGACTGAACATCAACCATAGCTCATCATTGCATTAATCGATGCTCGTTAATTCCTTCATTAAAAGATGGATTCGACGCTTTTCCGTTTTCCGCGGTAACTACCAATTCGGCTAGTCATGTTGCTTCTCAAGTAGCATCGATAGGCAATCTGAGATTCCGAATCCGATAAACAACTCACCGAAAGCAAACGAATTGAACGTGGTGACCATGAAGAATATGATTGCATACCAAAAGAGCTATGCTGTGAGCTCTCCTTTGAATATGTTAATATGCTCAGATGTTCAAGTGACCGTATCGCAACACCCATTCTAGTCGGATTTTTGACCTAGCCCCAATGGCTAGAGAATGGTTAATAGCCACCGCCCGTCTTGGTACACTTTAGGCCCAACATCGAGCAATGGAGGATCTTCGGGGGAGGAAAGTGAAGTCAATGCACACGATAATCTTCCTCGGTGTGATCCGCATGAAGAACGCACGGTGCTTCTTATATCGGAATTATATAAAAAAGTCATCAAAACTTTAAACGCCGGTTTGAATATACATTTTTTTCCACATCTCTGGACTAATTATCATGATCAATTAATCATTTGAAAACATTTTTTTTTAATTTTTATGTGTAATGTACACTTATGTATTTATATTATTTAAAATAATAAACTATTAACTATTACGCATGCAAATAATTAAATTAAATTGGCTCCGTAATGCCTCATAGCCCCCTCTTAACAAACAAATAATTAATGGAAACTTTTTTCAAGATTATGGTTTTGATGGCTATTTTTATAAATCGTTTCGAATGAAACGCCGTGTCAAACGACCTCCAAAGAAGAGACTCTTTGATACCGTTCGTACATGGTGCATGAAAGGTAAATTCAAGAGTCATTCAGCACTCCTCCATTGAGAGGATGTTCGGCTTCGGTTAAAATTGACGATTGTTTTGGTGGTGTTGTTAGAATAATAGCATTCAGGTGAGATATTGGACGCTGATCTGATGAGTGTTTTACCTGCAATTACTGGCAATTTGGTAGCTCCAAAGCCTACCATTATAGTTTCATTTAAATGCAGCATTGCGATCGCTGTCGGCATCGTTTAGACATAAAATTCACACTATGCTTAAGTTGAAGATAATCTTTGAAAAAAAAAAAAAAAAAAAATCAATCATCATTACGTTGGAAGGACTTAAGACTGCAGATTGCTGAACTTAAGGATTTACGTGGTTCATGGCTGATACAATTTTAACGTTTGTCTCAAATTATTCTGCCGAAGCCATAACAACCTCGTCCAAAATTAGCAAATACCTTCCTGAGTCAATAATTTCCATCCTGAAGCTGCACAATCATTCGACTGTAAAATCCATCCATCCGTGCCGCGGCTATTGGTAGGTGTCAAAACAATGCCAAGGCGGCTGCACTGAGAGAAGCAATAGAGTAAGATGGTTCGAAAAGCCGAAGTTTCTGTGATATGTTTAAAGTGGAATAGCAAAAGATTATAGTTCCAAGAATAATATTATACTACCATTGGAGTGATTTCAATTATATTCTGCCCGGTGAGTACTGTAAATACTATTTATTTCATAAACATGTTAACGGGCCATTTTCCCCCATGAGTGCATTTTGAAGTACTTTACCCTAAGCCGCCAACCACCAAGAGCCCACTGACTCACGAGACGAGACTGTCGGTAGGTGGATATCTTCTTACCTCAATTGGTGGGTGGTTTTGCTGGCAGTGCCTTTTTCGCCCTCGCAGATGTAGATCAATGTACCATCACAATGTGTATATGCATACAATCGTCTCTATCAGAGTCGTGTAATAATTTGCAACTCCGCGATACCATCCATCGACTATGGCGCGCGAATCACATTTGCGCCTCATCATCAACGGCATCATCATCATCATTATGCCATCATCGTTTCATCCGTTGGTTTGTGAGGTTCTTCTTGACTGGCAGCCGAAATCAGTTTGCAAAATAAGTGCGGTGGAAGCAGGGATATTACTCTCATTTTCAAATATCATAAAATAATTTATCGCATAATTTGTGATCTCACCCTAAAATCCATTGATAACCGAGTGCGTAGCTCCTTGTTTCTGAGCAAATCGATGAACCAGGATGAAATTTATCACCATTGGGAGATAGAGGAGTATCTTCTCTTCATCGTAGCATTGTTGAATATCGTATAAATCCATTCGTTTGCTCGGTAGCAACAACCTATACACTCAGTCACCAAAGGCTTTTGGGGCGAGATCACAAGTTATGCGAGATTCCATAGTAAGTCACATATTACGATTTCGATAAATTTCAGACACTTCCTTCCTTCCGTAATTCATCACGTTACTTTCTCCTTTCCTTTCAGGTGGTTCATGAAGGATTTGAACATATCAAATCTATTAAAACAAGATTTTTTGCACTCACAACATTTACTTTTTGCTTAGTGCATTTGCTTTCTATATTCTGTGTTCTGTATTCTATTTTGTGAAGACTTCTATGGAACTTATACGAGGACTTCAACTAATGCTTTCGTTCAGATTTTTTTAGTTGCTTCCTTGAAGATTACTGTTCAGATTATTGTGGATTTCCTTGGCAACTTCTTATGGAACCTATATGGAGACTTCTTGAAGCTCTATGCAAAGGCCTTTTTGATTCTCATATGGAACTCCTAGATCTTAAAGCCTTAAAGTAAATCAATCCTGAAGCAAGTAGTTCACACATATTTCACTGAAATCTGATAGCACTCCAAGCATTTCCAAGCTTTGAAACTCTATAAATTTTAAACTGGATGAGTCAAATATCTATTTGGACCGTATTTGACACCGTGTACTAAGAGCTTCAAAAGGGTTGTTTGATTTAGAAAACATTCCATATCATCAGTTCTTATCCTATAATAGAGCACAATGTGTATACAGTGAAACCTACATAAATCGATGTTCAATAAGTTGAAAAAAAGTGTTCTTCGAAATTTATAGCATTCTCGGTGGTGATTTTAAAGTGGCCCAAAGACAATGTAGGTTTATATGGAAATTACTATGAAGAAATTTTGAAATATGTTAGTACTGAAATAAAAGAACAAATTTACCATCGCATAGGAAAAATTCATTGTTCAAATAATAATACAGAAAGTTCATGGAGAGACAGCAATTAGATCTGATGGATGGAAGAGAGATATTCATGAAAAGTCTGAAAATTTCACAGAACACTATATTTATTGTTAGAATGGTACGGAAGATATGGGATATTGGATTTCAAAACTTTTTTGAATTCTGAACTGCCCAAATGATAAACCCCTCAAACAGCTTTCCATAGCATTTCTGTTCCATGATTCGATATTACCATAAACCCTGTCAAATATTGGCTTATGGAGGTATGAAATTATTACTGTGTTAAAAGTTACCCCAGTAAACACACCATCGTATATGATGGTATATAAGAGTACAAAGGTGGAGGCGATATACGTACATCTTACATGTAGCCGTATGGCACATGTACGTATATCGCCTCCACTTGTGTACTCTTATGCGCTATCGTATACGAGTTTGTGTTTACTGGGACGGGTTGATTTCTGATTGCTATTGGAGTTCTGAGAAGCTTCACTTCTAGGAGTTCTTATCGGATCACCTCTAGAACCTAAATTAGAATGACTTTGTGTTGGATGATTCTTCTTGAGGATACACTGTTTTTAAAATCTGGTATGATCAGGCTAATTAGGCATATATACTTAAAGGTTTTAGCGTCTTCAGGCAATATTGTACACACGGAGGATTCAACACATGACCACTGGTCTTTATGATTATTTCACCAAATGATTATTTTCTGGTGTCGAATATCTATCGTATTAGCATACTGAAGGCATTCATTTAATCTTATCTGATTAGATCTAATACATTATTAGGAACTAAAATTCAGCATAGCCTTATATTATTCACCAGTTCAGGTTTACACCACATTGTGAAATAACCTAAACAAAATAAAGTGTGTTGGAATCAATGTGACTCCAGAGCAAGATCTGTACACGGAGCCGCAAATCAACCCAATTTCGACTTCTTTTGACGCAATTCGGCTCTTCCGTGGGATAACCCAAATTTTGGTTAACTGGTATATACCTATCATTAGGTTGTTCCCATTTGACAGCGGCAAAACAAACAACTCAGTGCAAAAAAAAAAATCTACTCAGCGTTAGTTTTCGAAGTCACCGTGATAGGTTAAAACAACTTAACGTTAGGTAAACTCAAATTTGGCTAATTCCATTGAACTTAGACGCTGGGTCGGTGCGTCTCTCTCTGTTTTTGACAACATTGCTATTGCGAGAGAGGCAAAACAACCCAACCGTGGGTAAAAACCAAATGCAGTTTACCCAAATTTGAGTAAAACGAACTTAATTTTTGGTAGTCTGATTTTACCGTCTTTGTAAGTGACGAGTGCTGCGAGCTTTGCGACGAGTTGTATGCAATATTTTTTTGCAATTACATAAAATGTCATAATAGTTGAAATAAAAATAGGAGCATCGATCCTATTTTCACTCAGAATCCCTCACCTGACTCAAATTCGGATCGTACAACTGGACACCTACCAATGATATCATTAGAATTAGTTACATCGCATGAAGAATGATCACAAAAAATTGCGTCATTCATCCGCTGATTGGATTCTTGATCTGGCAGCTTCAAATTTGTTGATAACAAGGGTCTTCTCATTGATAACATAAATTATCAAAATTAATTCGTGATAATTAAACCTGTTATTGCTGTGTTATGTGGTTTTTATTCGACTTTGTATAGGGGTTCATACAGTATCAGCATTGATCAGTCTTTGAAGAGTTAATACATTCAGAGATCCTTAACCCGTATAGGCCTGAGTGAAAGAAAAAATACTAAAACCTTCACCGCTCAGCGAATTCTAAATAGATTCAAATAATTTTTTGTCAGTATACTAGCACACATATCTAGTTTCTAGAAGTGGACAGAGGAACCCGGAAATATTCATGTGGTCGGAGTTATTCCGGTGGATCACTGGGTCAGGTCGGGTCAGAAGGGTACGGTGCGTTTGTGCCCCTGGAGGTGGGCAAATTTCAAGTCACAGATTATTTCCAGAATCGGTTATAATGTGGCCACTACATGACGGAATTTTAAGAAAATTACATCAGTGCAAACCTTTTGAGAAACTATTGAATTGGATTACTATGAGTTTTGCCTTTGATAAATCCTACAAATTACCATTTTCGGGTCCCGAGACGTCTCAAACTTACGATAAAGTTACCAATTTGTTTCTGAACATTTGTGCCAAGCTTATGGGAACGCATTTTATAGTACAATTATGTTTGATTTATACTTTTCGAGCTTTGAAACGGTTTAGTATTCAACTAATCTATAGCCGGTTCTTCCAGGCATTACGTCCGAATGGCCACATCCGGTATATTTTGAACGGTGCAAAACCCTTCATTTATAATGTTGAATATTAGATCTTAATGATTTATGCAAATTAAAATGATTGTCATTGCAAATAAATAAAGGTAACCTGGCATGTCCCAAAAAATAGCCTTTTTTAACCCGACTTGACCCAGTAACCCACCAGAATAACTTCGGCCACAGGAATATTTCCGAGTTCCTCTGGCCACTTTTAGAAACTAGATATGTGGGCCAGTGAACTGACAAAAAATCATTTGAATCCGTTAAGAATTCTCTGAGCTGTGAGGGTTTCAGTATTTTTGCTTTCACTCAGGCCTATACGGGTTAACCCGTAATGCACCAAGAGACAATCTTATAAGATCAACTTTACTGAAAACAGCAGCCTGGTCTAATGGCAGAATAATGTATTCTCAAAGAGTGCATAGTCCTTTATCTAACGCACAACTTTGTCGAAAAGATTTTTTTGATAGCTGTTCTGCATCTTGAGTTTGAAATAAATGTTGCTCACTAGCGATTTATAGTATTTTGAACAAAGTGGAAATGCAATGTACTTCGAATCAATCAGCAACTGTGCTGAAAATCCAATCTACAAAAACATCTGAATATTGGGTTTAGAACTACTTGGGTACAACAGTGTGAACAATTCAACTTCTAATACTGGCTTTGCTCTCGCGTGAGAGCTAATTGATTGAGATTTGAGTGTGAGTCGGTGAACACAGTTCGGGCACTTCTGGAAAACTTTTCTCGGTCAAATCACCTGAAATTTTGCACAAAGAAGCTCTTAAATATGATGTATATTGTGTTCAAATATGAGCCTGACAGCTTTCAAAAAACCCTACTGCCGAAGTATATAGTACCGAGTTTCGTGAACCAATCCTTAGATTTAAATGTAGAACTCTAACCGTTTAGGGACATCAGAAAATATTATTTTCTAAACAAGCGTTATCTGAGGAAATAAATCCAATCCACTAATTAAAGTGTTATATAAGAGCCATTAAGGGATCCAGATAGCCTTAGCTTACCCAAGTAACACCGAAAACATAAATCCAAATTTAAAAATACACAGTTTGTCCTACAATGATTGCTAGAAAGTTTTTGAAACATGTCATGTCTCACGTAAGTCGCTATTTTGTTTTGTTAAACCTTTCAATATTGAACTTGAATGGAGATGTTCTACTAAGGCATATAATTTGTTTTGCAATACAAATCTACCATTTTGCTGAAAATGTTCTAATTATGTTTACTATGTTATGTTTTATATTTCTTTTCTTATGTTTATCAAAACATGTGTTTGGTTATATGTCTTATTTCGGTTGTTTTAGACATGTACGACAAATAAGGCCGGAACAAATCTTAAAACCTTCTTTTGTCACCTTCCATCAAAATGTGTCGAGGGGGGGGGGGGGTTGTGACAAAAAATAATAAAATGGAAATTCAGGGAAATTCATCATTTTTTATTCTCATATGGTGAAAAACCATGTTTTGCTACATATATCCGTCAAATCAAAATGTTTGAATATTAAACACGACATTGTTTAATTGTTCGTAACATCGATGGCATAACATTTTTCATAAAACTGCTTTCAAATTGTACCGTTTTGATTCATATTACGGACAGCTTCTTATTACGGACACTCTACTTTGTATGGGAAACATTTCACATGAAATGTTTCAATTTTTGCCGTTCAAAAGTTCTCAATTTTGAGGCTCATTTTAGTCAACATTATCCATGGATATCTATGAAAATTTTTAATACTCAGTTGCCTCAAACGCCTCTTTAGTGGTTTGCCAAATTCGAATAATGATTCCACTTGTCTTTTTATGATTTTCATGAGCTGTACGGAATTCGAATCAAAGTGTCCGGAATATGGGGCAAAAGTAAGGAAGCGTCCAGAATAAGAATCATGGAAAGTCCACACATTTCTATTCATTTAAAATTATTCATGTATCAGAAACAAAATCTTCACCCACCATTCGAAAGTTTAGTGTTTTGAAGGCTCGATAGCGCCGACGAATCATACAGATTGATTTATTTTATATGCTTCCTGTTGGGTTATACTACATTGATGCCTTAAGTGTCCGTAATATGAATCAAAACGGTACTCTAGCTATTAACAATTTCAAGAAGACTGCGAAAATGTTGCACTTATATGCAACTTGAAAACATATTTAGATTGTATCAATTTGGTCCAACATGTATGTAATATTAGGGCGATTCAAATTTTAAAAATGTTTGATAATCCAATCTCTCAATCTTCCGTATAGTCTTCACCATAAAAATAGTGTTCTGTGAAATTTACAGCTTTCTAGGTGGTGGTGTAAAGGTGGCCCAAAGAAGATGTAGGTTTATATGAAAATTAAAATGCAGAAATTCTGAGAAATGTTTTAATTACGTTAGTACTGTAAGTACAAACATATCATCCCATAGAGAAAACTTATTCTTCAAGTCTTAATGAAGGAATTTGCTGAAGAAACAAATGCGTTTTGAGCAAATTTTGTTTGGGATTTTTGTAGATGTTTGTAGGGCTGTGAACCCGGATAAAAACGTATCATTCAGTGAATGGAATAAACCATTAATGTACAATATAACGTATTGGATACAATACAGCGTATTGTAATTGAATGTCGAAGCAATATTATTCATGTTTGAATATACAATTCAAAAACAATATAATATATTGTAACAGAACATTTTATTGTTTTTAATTGGTTCTATACCTTACAATTTTGGTCAAATTCCTATTTTCGCGTAAAACAACTGTTGCTTTTTTCTATGTAGCTTTGCTGAAAGAAATAAACAAAACAAGTTCAAAAGGCAAGAAATATTGGGTGGAAAATATTCAAAAAGTAAAAATAAGTAGTTTTTTAGACGTCACTTGACATGACCTGTAACGTCGAATGCAACCATGATACAGTTTGTTGAATTGTTTTTGTATTGTACAACAATACACGAATTGCTTATCAAGACAATACATGAACAATATATCGTGTTATATTTTCAAAATGTTTGTATGAGAAAATATCTATATTTGTATTGTTACGATACTTAACCACCCATACATTATATTGCAAAAATCTCATATACCATACAGTGAACTGTTCAAAACAATATATTGTACTGTAATTGTATTGTCATTTCACAATATACTGTATTGTATTTCCAATATATTGAATGGTACTGTTTCAATACGTTATATTGTTTTTGTATTGTATTTTTTATCCGGGAAGCTAAATAATAGCTAACTAACTCATTAATATCTTTTCTCCTATCGGTCGTATTGAATTGCTCTCTTCAACAAACTTCTTTATTATGGTTTGAGGAATGAGTTTTTACTATGGGATGAGGAATATGTACTTACATTCCAGTACTAACTTGCTTAGAACATTTTCCAACATTTCTCCATAGTTATTTCCATATAAATAATATTGGGCCACCTTCAAATCACCACCTAGAAAGTTGAAAATTTCACCGAACTCTATTTTTATGGTAAGGATTGTAAGAAAGATATGGGAGATTGAATTTTCAAATTTTTTTTAATTCTGAACAGCCTTAATGTAACGTTCCCGGTCAGTCCAGGATCTTTTCGTTATGAGAATTTCCTTGACTTCCCTGGGCATTAAGTGTCATCGTACCTGCCACATGATATACGAATGCGAAATGGCAACTTTGGAAAGAAAGCTCTGTTAATAACTGCGAAAGTGTTCATAAGGACTAAGCTGAGAAGCAGCCTCTGTCCCAGTGGGGACGTATAATGCCAAGAAGAAGAAGAATTCATGTAAATCATAAAAAAATCTATTTTCATAGGCCACACTGTTACAGTAAAAAAACAGACAGATTGAGGATTTGTAATCCAATAACACCTGTTATCTCATATAATACAGTTAAAAAGAATTACAAAGCTAGCTAAAAACACGAAGAATAATGAAAATCTACACTGAAAATAAGATATTTTATTTATTTCCCCCTTCTAACTTTTTGAAAATTATGAAGGGGGGGGGGGGAGACAAAAGTAAAATTTTATATTTGTTCCGGCCTAAACAGTCTTAATATGTCATATTCATGTTACATGTATGTCATAATATATACTCTTTTCAAACATGTTCTGAATAAACAAATAATGTTTATATTCAGTCAAATATAAGTTTTTCTAGTTGTCTATAAAACAAATGAAACAAAAGTGACATTTAATACTTTTGATAGCATGGATGATACACTGCCGGCTAAGAAATTCGCCATATGGTGTTCACTGAATACTTTTAAGCAAATGTTTTGAGTAAATTATTATTTTTAAGGTATGCTCTAAATGCTGATTTATCAATTTATATGAATGAATAGAGTGTGGTGGTTGTTTTCCACTGTTTAGTACGAAAAAGGTTCAATGGAATTGCTTAACTCGCTTACAGTAACGTGTTTTTGTGAAAAATTGTAGGAAAAAAATATAAATACTTAGAAAACACTTCATAGACATTTGGTATAGGAGTTTTCCGTCAACAAAATTGTAACATAAAGTTTGCCAGAATAGTTTTTGGTAATAACCTGATTAGACTATTTTATTTCGGGTACAAATCAACAACGGTTCGTGAGATTTGAGAAGCAACTTCCATGCTACAACTTCCATTCATGCTGTCATAGTCAAGTGATTTATCAAACTTATATCACACTGTAAATTTATGATCACACTACTTCTTCTTTCTGACGTTACGTCCCCACTGGGACAGAGCCTACTTCTCAGCTTAGTGTTCTTATGAGCACTTTCACAGTTATTCACTGAGAGCTTACTATGCCAATGACCATTTTTGCATGTGTATATCGTGTGGCAGGTACGAAGATACTCTATGCCCTGGGAAGTCGAGAAAATGTTCAACCCGAAAAGATCCTTGACCGGTGGGATTCGAACCCACGACCCTCAGCTTGGTCATGCTGAATAGCTGCGCGTTTACCGCTACGGCTATCTAGGCCCCTGATGATCACACTAGTTGTCCCTGAAAACTTTTCACTGCCTTGAATGAAACAATGGCAAATGATTGGCAATGAAATTTTTGTCTTTTCCCAAAACACTCGTCATGCAGTGTGTCTAAGGCGACCATCTTTAATTTTTGAATTTTATTTTGAATATTTACCATAACGATGAGATTTTTTTTTCTGAAGCTTTGAAAAAAGTAATAATAGTCCAGTAAAAGTTCAATGTTTTAGTAGAAAACAAAATAATGAACTAATTTGCAAAATGTGATGATTCCTTTTTGGAAATATTTACTTGGCTTGATGTCGAAAAATGTATATTGAACGATTTATAAGGGCGAATTGATTTTTTCGAAGCAAAAGTGCATCTTTCACCATAATTTTTGATTCGCATATTAATTTAGTGTTAAATAACAGTTATCAATCAATAACAGTTATGCAATCAAAAATGAAGGCTTGTCAATGTTTGCACTTTTACATTTTTCATTGTCGACCATCCAATGCATTTCCACTACCAAATGTTCTCAGTATTTTGTTGCGTTAATTATTCGTTGGACAAAGTATAATACATAATTATGTATACCTAAACCCATATGATACATAATTTTGACAACAAAAATATGTTGCACAAGCTCCACCTTCTGCGCTTTTCTAGTCATATATAAGTATGAATTCCAGTTTTTTCGCTATGAAACAAAACATTCTCATTAGTCATATTGAAGTCATTGTGATTTATATGAGACATGATGTGTTACTTGGGTAGTCAAATTTTGAATTTACAACCGTAAATATCTTAAAAAATAGACGTGCTATGATATTTTTGTTTCAGCTGATTCATTGGACTTATTGCCGTCATCAAATTGCATAAGCTTAGTGTGAAGCATTTTAAATGTGCACCTTGAAAATGGTTTCCTGCGATACAAACAAACAAACAACGGTTAGCACAGGTGGGGAACGTGCCTGTGGAGCTGGCCTTCTGATACCATTTTTTTCACAATTTAAAAAAAAAAACTTTCCTAGTATACGAATCTATGTCGATATCCGCAATTGGTGTTCTGGTTTTAAAGATATTCCGATGTTCTTTGGGGAACTGACATTCTCCATATAAAATGTCTTTGACGGCCATTTTGTTTTACGTGAATTTACCATAAACATAATAAATAAAATGTGGGCGATACAAAGCTAGGTGATAATGAGCTACTCTGAAAATCTCATGCAAATCGGGAACGTATTCTAGGAGATATCTAAAAAATACGAAATGTTTTTTGAAGTTTTAGGATCTTTATTTGGCCAGCGTGTGTCTGGTACATAAATGCTCATTACTCGAAAACGGCTGCATCAAATTGTTTCATTTTTTCACAACGTACTCACAATAATATATTGTTTCGAAAAATGAATATCCAAATAGGATAAAAATTCTGTTGCCTTGGATTTTTACGTTGTTTATAGCTACGCGTCGGTCCCCCAAAGAATTTTGGAATATTTTAGGATTAAGTTGACCAATAAACAATATTGACACAGATTCTAAAACAAAGATATTTTTTAGAACATGTGAAATAATGTTGCAAAAATATCGAGAAACCAAAAAAGTTTTCGAGGTTTGAATATTTTTGTTGTGGTATTATATGAAGCTGCCAGTAATGGGAACATCTGTTCAAATGCTGCAACGATTTCACACTCTAAGTTTGGGGCCAATATGACTCCGAAACATAGACAACGTTACTTCTTAAGTTAAAGACAAAAGATTAAACCATTTCTCAAAAACTTATTCAAATAGTCTCAAGTCAGAAAAGTGAACAAACTTACTTTATCGATCCTACGTGTTTTGCAGACGAAATTCCACAAGTTCCGCTCTCATCCAACTAGATATTTCAATTTTAGAACGTTTAATTCCGGAATTACAAAACGGCGTAAGTAAGAATGTATGGAAAGACAAAGTGATTTAACAACGAATCAAAACAAAACACTACTTGAGCCGATTTTACACATGCAGAAAAACGTCGAAAGTAATCGAATGGAACGGCTTTTCATTTTGTTTTAATTATTTTTGTAGGAAATAATAGAAACTACCTAGTTTTTGAACGCAAACTGTATGTATGTAAATGTAATGCAAAATTTAAGCGATGTAAGCGTCGAAAAAATGTTAAAAAGGTGATTCATTTTAAAACGGTTATAGAAGACAGGTTGCTATTCTTCTTAATTAATTTTCTTGAAACCGTATGAAAGTTACTAACGTCGATTTGAAAAAAGTATTCGAGATTTTATTTATAAGAGTTTAAATAGATCTCAATTAGAACTTGCTAACTTACATACTAGGGTGCGGCTTATTTTTCAATAGTTCTCAAAACCAAGAAGTCGTTTACTATTATGAATTAAAATCACATTAGAAGAGAAACCTCAAAGTTTGAGCCAAAAATATTGAGATTAATAGGGGGCGCAAGCGTCTTGAAGGTGCATTTTCGTGTTATAAAAAACGGCCTTCATAACTTCGTTAATTTGTTACCAGTTTTGAAACTTTTAGCACCATCAACTTCAAAATTAAAATTATAAAAACTTTGTAGAACACCAAATTTCTCTAAAATCAAAACTAGTTTCAATAAAAAGAAGTTTACTCCAAATTTTTCCTCATCATACTAAAAGAATTATCTCTGTTTGACCATAACTTCATGAGTACTTAAGCTATGTACACATGTTAAAAATATATGGACTATTCAACTCGTAATTAAAACAAATGCTATTAAATTTTATAGTCAAAATGTAATTTCAGGTAATTCAAAGAAATTGGATTTGTTCTTTTAAAAATCATTTTTTTAGGTAGTTTTTGTTACAAAACTAAGTCAAACTCGTTTTTCAGACAAATGTGTTGTATGAACAGTTTGGAAACAACTAAATTTGCTTCAAAAACATGTTATATTTGAAATCGGTTGAGTATTTATGAAGTTATGGTCAAACAAATATGAATTTTTGAGTAAAATCAAGAATCATTTGGAGAAAACTACTTTTAACCTAGACTAGTTTAGATTTTAGACAAATTTGATGTTCTACAAAGTTTTTATAAATTTATTTTTGAAGAGAATGAAAAGTTTCAAAATTGGTTAGAAATTAACGAAGTTATGGTGACTTCACTGAAGGTCATTTTTTATAACTTGAAAATTGACCTTCAATTTGCTTGCGCCACCTCATTTTCATTTATTTAGTTAACATCTACACAGATAACACTGAATCAACAATTTCACGCCACAATACTCGGTTCGTGGCCACATCTCTTGATGAACAACTTTGTGGAACAGACCAACAACTCACAACTTACCGTTCTAGACTTAAAATACATAGTCTCTCGGTTTCTTTCTTTTGTCTTTGAGCAATCCTCTGAAACTCTATGTAAAATGACTGCAATGCAATAATTCCCTTACAGGCAAAACTTCAAGTTATTTGAAGTTCGTCATCCAAATTTCAGCCAATTCGGAGGGGTATTTTGTATGGAAAAACAGTATTTGATTACTAACTTATGTCACTGACTGTACCTAACTAAAACCGATCATAATGTCACTTATACCTTACTGCGTTTGGGCCCCTCACTGTGTACCCTCACTAACATAAGCTTGTCTTTTGTATAAACTTTGTGTTGCAATTGCAATAAAAGATAATTAACGTTCTCCATACCAATAGCGCCACCTTAGCATGTGGACAATTATACGTAGCTGGACCAAACATTAATCATGCGAAATGGGTCATGGAGGTTTCCAAGAAGTTGTTTACCATACGAAATGTGAGCTCCAACCTATGAACCCGTAGGAATTCACTACACTAAGTAAGTGCATATGAAAATTATGTTTCGAACATTAGAATGTATGATCTTCATACTATTAAGATTGTTATGTCGATAAACGGAGTGTGTATGTATGTTAAAAATGAAATCGCAATGCTCATAGTGCTGGAGCCCGTATAAAAGCTGTTAAATAAGCTAATTCCTTATAATATTGAATGGTAAATTTGAAAACATTACAAAAAAGCTTCTGGCATTGAAATACTTAACTCGAAATTTCAAGTAACGATTTTCTTTATAATCTGTCCAGAGATGTATAATAAGTATATAAACCATCTGGCGTTCAATGTTTTGATGTCTATTTTTATATGGTGCTAACGTTAATGAAGTACCGTGTTATTAAAATCCATATCACAAACAATGTAACAGTTATAGATACATGATCACCATTCTTGACATAGGGTTCTAAATCCCTGTACCAACTTCAGTTCCAATCGCCTAAGTTTAGGGCAAAAACGCATGTTTACTCAATTTTTAAATGATTCTCATTGATTCAAGGTTAAAAACAATTTTTTACGATTTTTGAGATTTTGTCACACATTTTGGTTTAAAATCAAATTTAGGGTATATTTTGTTTTCCGTGTCCCTTCCGAAATGCCAGATAGGAACCACTCAAGTGCTAAAACTATAAGCCTTGTGGAATTTTTGTCGACAAATTGAACGTCAAACATGATCAAAAGTATCAAGGTTCATATGTGGAACCCTTTGTTAAATTGAAGTTCTAATATGTTATAGCCGTTATTTGAGCTGGAAAAAGTGCTAAAGTAGTAGCAAGAACATGCTCTTTCGTATTACTAAATAAAAACAATAATTCATTAAACATTTTAGGACCCAATTATTGCATCTTTGAAACACGAAGAGCAACCCAGCCCTGTAGTAGCTAGAAGTGTTTATGAAGATGCCACCCGAACTGATTGCAGAAAATTTCCAAACCTTAAATCGCTTAACTGTGGCGGTGGTGGCATCTTGCCGGCATGGTTTAGTGTCACCTTGCCTTCAAGTAGTGGCAAGTGGGTAATTTATGTGAAATTGCTTTGTTTTACAACCCGGCATTGAAGTCTTCCACTCTTTGATGACAATAAGTAGCTAGCGGTGGATGAGATGAAGATGAGACAATTTCAACAAACTTCTTTTGTGTCACAACGCTTAGATATCTTGGCGCGGAGTTGAACCAGCATACTATCGTGAAATCTTTGAGCTTCGAGAACTGAAATTTGGCATGTGATTTAATTGTATTGATATCATAATACGAATTGACAGAAGTTCTCCGGTTTCGGTGACGACTCTGATGGTCGTTGACTGGAGTGACGACATTTGCTGCCACCGAAACCGACCAATTTCCAGTAGCTAATGTGCAATAATCCGCTCAAGTTGGAAGCTGACGGAACGTTTGTTGAACACAATGCAGTAAGCGTGTTTCGTCGGTAACGAAGTCATTATGCGCTTGTAAATGGAAGTGCAATGAGCCACAGCGGTCAATTGTATGCTCAATTGTACGGGGAGCGTATCACATGGTGATACTGCAACATTGTGTTTTCCCACCCTCAAATGAAGCAGTTAAGGAGGAATCTAGTTTAGATTAGTTAACATCGATGGTTTACAAACTGACGTTTATATTTTAATTGCTTTGCTAGACTAGATAGTGTATTAGGAAAAAAAGCATAAATTTATTTATGTGTCTAATCAGCTTGCTCACAATCAGTATAATTTTTGAACAAGGAATTTAGAACAGCAAAGTAAATCAAATTTTTGCCAACGAACAGTTAGGATCCCAGCATGAGCATTCGACTACTTCATCTTTTACGTTCGTTTCAACTTATCGGAAGGCTATTAAAAAAGTCTTGTTATTTCAAACTTGTAATTTTTAACTTTATTTTTTCCAACTTCTGGGACTAATATTCTCACATCTGACTTACCTGAATTATGTCAGGGATGTCAAAAATATTTGTTTACAGATAACATAGGCTCCTGCCAAAGGACGTAGCGTGCGTGTATAGTATAATCGATTGCAGGATATTTTTCCTCATACGTGTAAAAATGGAAGATTTTTCCTAATGCTTTCAAAATCTCTACTTATAATATGTGGGAATATTAATATAAACCAAAGGCTTGAAACCTTCAAGCAGACATGTTGTCACGATGAGAGGGTTTCCAATAAATTGAAGTCAAATATCTAGGAGCATGCAAGATGAAAATTCAACTAGCCAAAGTCCCATTGAAGGCATTCAGCCAAATATAACATGTTTAAAATGAAATTATTTAATCTCATTGTAGTGATACTATCAAAATGTAATGAATTGGATTTGGTTGTAGGAACATTTGATAATTACGAGTCAATTGCAGAATTCTTACGAAATTTGCAAAAAAAAGGCTCGACAAAGGGTTTTGTCATGAAATAGCGAAGGTCTGAATGATTGGTCACATATATTGTCTAGAACATACGCGTCATTACTTAATCGTGCCAAAATCATGTTTTACTTTGAATTGCAAAACCGCGAACTGGTTGTTACATCGCGACTCACACAAGCAGAGGACCAAGTTACAGCGCAAGAAGCAGGGGTTTCCAAAGGTGGACGAGGTACGTAATGATGCAAACAAACCCATATTTGAACGTATCAAACACGCGCTTGCAGAGTTGGTCCTCTCAAACGGCCTGCCGAAGGCTATTGATTACGGAGTGACGAAGTAGACGGCGTCGGAGGACAGGACGGTCACATACGTCGAATAGTTTCATTCGAGCCGAACCCGGATCGGAGCGTGCAGAACCGGTTAACTGGAAATGTGAATCGGACGCCGAGAAAAGCGCTTGGTTTACGCACTGGTGCTAAATGTTTGAACTACGACTTGTTGCTTCGGCAACGTTGCACAGTGGGCAAAAACGGACCACTGGTTGAAAACATTATTATATGCCTATTTTCATGTACAAAGCCACAAAGAACTTATCTTGTGTTTTCGGAAAGTATCCGAATTTACCTCGTTTTGATCTATTTTTGGACCTTTTTCATACATATTTAGTGCAATACTTAGACGATTTTTTCTAATCAACGGTCAAGGAGAACATTCTTTACCATTAAATAGATGTAGTAGATGTAGAGGCTGCATCTTGGATGATAGTCATGTGCATTATTGTTATGGCCTTCATGACCCCATATGACAAACTACATGGTAAAAAAAAGAAACAAGAATGAATTTGCAGTAGGGGGAGATCCCCCCGTGCCGGACAGCACCCAATACCGGACAGAGTTCCCAAGTAACCATAAGCACTAATAATAAGCCCTTAATCAGCATCATAGATGCGTACATGCATTATAATAGCACCACAAATGCTTACACACCTTATAACAGCACTTCCGCTGCATAGAAACCCTATTACAGCATCATTAATGCTTCTAAGCCTGATGCATACGGGCATTAAATAAGCACTATATTGGCTTCATATTCGAATACAGGGCATGTTTAAATGCCATCCAGTGTTTTGACAGATATACCACGTGCTTTGTGTTTGCATATAGTGGTAAGAGGGAGTCAAACATAAATCTTCTCACTACTACAATTGCAGGTTTTATGACGGCGAAAAGTGATGGTTTAAATTGGTCACTTTTCTTTCCAATACTATTCATCTTATGTGGCCGTAGGAGCAAAGGAGCAGGACAACAACTCAACAATACGGGTGTCGCAGGTTCGAGACGCAAAATGAGGAATTTCATCATCATAAAACGAGGATCAAAATGTGGCAATTGCAAGCTTACGTTTAGGATTCTTACTCCTCTTTCTTTTAATGTTCACCCTTCTGAATACCTTTAGTTTTACACCTGTAAAAACGTCCGATTACAAATTTCTAATCTGATATTGATTCTAGTTGAATTTACCGTCACTTTTCGTTATTACAGCAGACTCCAAACTATGATAATCGAAGTAATACTTCTTAATCGATGCCACCTATCATTAGTGCATATTATTAGAACATTTTCATTTGGATTTCAATTAAGCTTACCGGCAATTATAATTTTAATTTTTGTGTAACTTATACTATTGTTGAATAATTCACAATTTCAAGGTTATATCTGAGAAGGACAAATTAGTTTAGATTGTATTTTACTTTGTATTAATTAAACCTTACCCTACAAGTATTTCAAAAACTGATTAGAAACTAATTCAATATAATTTTAGTTAGGCAGGGCAATACAATATTTTTAATATGAATAAATCTGTTTTCATGTGCACATCACTTCTCTTGCTTCATGGTTTTCACAATCGATATGGCATTCATTCCTAGCGTACACATAAATGTCAAAATGCCAGCTCATCTCATCCTGGTGGCTGCTCGATTGTTCAACTGTCTACTCCGACGCGCCGACCGAGGGGTCGTGACACTCCCCCCCAGGTACGCCAACTTCCTGGCTTACTGATCCATTGCGTCGAACATCCAACACAGCCAGTTTCGTGGCGGGTCGTTCGTAGATTCCGGTTTGAGTCTGCACTGTTGCGATTCTTACCTGCCCGTCCTTGCTCATCTTAACTGAAATTATTATTATCATTATTATTATTGATTTATTTTCATCTGACTATTGTCTACATGAAATTGGGACTTAACTAAAAATCGTTTTGACGCCTGATGCATGACGTAAATCGCAGGGAAGATTCACCAAACTCGTGTAAGCCTTCAACACTAGAGAAGATGCGGATCATTTCAGTCATAGGCTCGTGGTAACCGAAAGCTGTTCGATGGAACCTTGGTTGGAGTAAAGCAGTGCCGCGTAACATTCTTGGAGCTACACGAATATTCAAAACAGCAAGAAGTCTGGAACAGTCCACTTCTCCGTTCAGTAGTTTCGCGATAAAAGCTGCTTGTTGAGTCTTGCGCCGCCGGTCTAGAGAGTCCAAATCAAGCAGTTTACATCGATTAGCATATGGTGGCAGGTTCCGTGGATCACGCCAGGGTAGGTTCCTTAATGCCACACGAATGAATCTTCGTTAGACGCTTTCCATTCTAAGACTCCACGATAGCTGATGGGGAGCCCACACCAAAGCAGCACATTCCAAAATTGGCCGTACTAAGGAGCAATAGAGTGCTTTTAGGCAATACGGGTCTGTGAAGTCTCGGGAAATCTTAGATATAAATCCAAGCTGGCGATTTGCTTTGGCAATTTCATTCGAGCGATGTAGGTTTAATGTAAACTTAGGATCCATCAACACACCCAAATCGTTGAATTCATCCGTTCTATTTAGAACCGAACCATCGATGACGTAGTCTTGGATGAGTGGCTTAGTAGTGCGGAAGTAGGACATCACCATACATTTAGGAACACTTACAGTTAGTTTGTTTGTTTTGGCTGTTTGGGCACGTCAGGAGTTAATCATCAATGTTAACTTCCTTTTCCCGAACAGCCTAGATAGCCGTGTAGTGTCGGTAGCGGTTGTTTCAATTGGATAAGAATTAACACTACGGACTGCCTGTTCCGGTGGTATAAGTCCATCTCACAGGTGACCCCTAATTCATGCCGCTTTAAGCTTACCGTGCCTAAGAATGAATGGTTAGGGGGGTCTAAAAAAAACCTAACCGCAAACGGAGCCTGTGGAGTACCAGGGCGCCCTCTACAGTATTGTGCCCTTCCTGTGCTACCCGGAGCAATGGTGCAGGTGACCTTGTGTTTCTCCGAGACAATCGGCTTCCCTTCTTCAGTCTCAAACCTGAGGCTAAATAAGGGTGGGATTATAAGGATGTTGTAAATTAGCTTAAATTTTTTCACCCTTATGGCTTCGCATTATGCGTTTTTTTTTTGTTGGGGCAGCAGGGACGACAGTCCAGGGGCTTAACGGACCCCCCCAGGACCTCTGCGAGTTGGGGAGTTGCCCAGGATGTGGTGAAGTTCGCAGTGGGCTCTGATGAACCTTCATAAAAACCACAAAAATCCGAATGCAACTCTGTCACAGCGACCGGTGCCGCTTAAAGTACCCTAGCCCAAACTAACAGGAGTGCCAACCGGCACATCAGGATTGATACCAGTGAGATCCTGATTATGGCATACTGGTCGCGATACAAACGGACAAGGCATGGAATTACGAGTAGGAGTGCTTCGAGCACATTGGGACCAACGCCAGTACGGCCCCAATTATGTATACTGGCAGCGCACGACAAAGGACAAGTAACGGTATATGTACTGGATAATATGCTTTGAGGCTGACAGCGGCGACATTCTACTCCCTTATTAGGGTCGGGTGACACTGGCCCGAAACGGCGAGTGGGTTAATGGCGCAGGCTGCCCCCGTCCCGTAAAACCGTGGCAGGCCTTAGAGTACGTTCCAAATCCGTCGCCTGGTTGTTCCAACTGGGCGGGAGTAGGCTCAGATGCCATTACCTGACCTGCGCCGATCCGGCTCTGAACATAGTACCCCATAAAGGACTATGTCAACCCTAGCATGGCCTCCCTGCTTGCATAGATAACCATGGGATTATAAAGGCGACTATTCCAGCGGAGATGGATAGCGGCTCTTAGGGGGACCCATAAGAGATGATCAACCAAAACAAACAACTAGCGGAATGTGAAGGAGAGGCTTCTGGACCTATCAGTAACCGGCTAAGGTTCCCGCCAAGGAAGGAGGCGAACAACTTTATTGAAAACAGTGTGGGCAAAAGCCTAGATACTGTGACGACGGCAGGCACTGGCCGCTCCAGTGCAACATGTGTGGTGACCGATGGCCCGGGACTAATCGAGGCCATGGATCGCAATAGGGAGTACCTCCCTAAAATGCAGGTAGCTGCTGAGCAACTTGATGTCATCATCGAATATGTTAAAAGCAAAACAAATATCAGCAAAGACTTGAAAACAAGTCTACTGAAATTGCGACAATCAGTCCTAGCTGCAAAGCAGGACTACGAGAAAGCCAAGGAACAACTGGGCAAGGTAGAAGGCCAAAAAGACACTAGGTCGTGTCAGACCGAAGTGTTTTCCTTCACAGGCAAATCGCTAAGTGCCTAATATGTGTCGACAGAGCAGACAACGGACACTTAACGGGCGGACCCAAATGTCCGGGCACAAGCGGAGTATCAAAGCAGCCAAAACGGAAGTAACACAGTTAAATTTAAACCACTGTGATGCAGCCCAGCAGCTGCTTTGGCAGTCAGTCTCGGAAACCAAGACTGACGTGGTGTTATTATCGGACCCATACCGCATACCAGCCAACAACGGGAACTGGGTGGCGGATAGGTCTCAACAGCTGGCAGCTATAGGGACGACAGGACGATACCCAATCCAAGAAGTAGTCTCTAGCTCAAATGACGGTTTTGCGATAGCAAAAATCAACGGCGTGTTCTATTGCAGTTGTTACGCGCCCCCAAGGTGGTCGATTGAGGAATTTTCCCACATGGTTGACAGGATGATGGCCGAACTAGCTAATCGGCAGCCAGTAGTGATAGCTGGCGACTTTAATGCATGGGCAGTGGAGTGGGGTAGCCGCTGTACCAATCAAAGAGGCCAGCTATTGTTGGAATCCCTGGCCGCATTAAATGTAGAGCTGGCAAATGTGGGTACAGTGAGTACCTTCCGCAGAAATGGTGCAGAATCGATCATCGACGTGACGTTTTGTAGTCCTAACCTTTTAGGTACCATGAACTGGCGCGTTGATGACGGTTATACTCATAGCGATCATCAATCGATTCGCTATAGTATAATACCAGGCGGGCGGAAGGCAGCGCGATGTAACTCGACCCAAGCCCGAGGATGGAAAACAGCACGCTTCGACGGCGAAGTATTCACTGAAGCCCTGAGGCGCGAACGAAACACTCTGGACCTAAACGGTGAAGAGCTAATTGCTATGATATCACGAGCGTGTGATGCTTCCATGCCGAGAAAAGCCCCTCCTAGAGAGAACAGGCCGCCAGTGTATTGGTGGTGCGAATCAATTGCAAATCTTCGAGCAACCTGCCTTCGGGGTAGACGAAGAATGCAACGCGCACGCACAGAAGCACAAAGAGAGGAACGCGGTGCAGCATTCAGAGAGGCAAAGTTGGCTCTCAAAAAGGAAATCAAGAGTCGAAAACGGGCATGCTTTGAAAGCCTATGCGAGAGTGCCAATTCTAGTCCATGGGGTGACGCCTACAGAGTGGTAATGGCTAAGACCAAAGGAGCCATAGCGCCCCAAGAGAAATCGCCCGAGTTGCTGCGATCGATAATCGATGTACTCTTCCCGCACCATCCCATAAGCCCATGGCCCCCAGCGCCGTATGCGGCAGATGAAGAAGAAGAAGTGGCGAGAGTGACGAACGAAGAGCTGGCAGAAGTCGTTAAATCATTCGCGTCAAACAAGGCACCGGGACCCGATGGTATCCCGAATGTTGCCTTAAAAGCGGCAGTGAACACGGATCCGGACATGTTCAGAACCACGATGCAACGCTGCATTGATCAAGGAATCTTCCCGGATGTATGGAAGCGACAGAAATTGGTGCTACTACCAAAGGCGGGGAAACCACCAGGTGACCCGTCGGCGTATAGACCTATCTGTCTACTAGATACGACGGGCAAGTTATTGGAGAGGTTGATTCTCAACAGACTAGTACCGTATACGGAGAGTGCGGACGGCCTGTCCAACAACCAGTTTGGATTCAGAAAAGGTAAATCTACTCTGGACGCCATCCAGTCGGTCGTTCAAACAGCTGAGGTGGCAATCGAGCATAAAAGGAGCGGCATCCGTTACTGCGCGGTTGTCACTCTGGATGTGAAGAATGCGTTCAACAGCGCAAGCTGGGAAGCAATAGCACACGCGCTTCACCGCCTCAAGGTACCGGTGCAGTTGTGTAAGCTTCTAGAAAGCTATTTTGATGGTAGGATTCTACTGTATGACACAGAGGAGGGGCAGAAAAGCGTTCGAATTACCGCGGGAGTACCTCAAGGTTCAATCCTGGGCCCGCTGTTATGGAATGCGATGTACGATGACGTACTGAGGCTGCCCCTTCCGACGGGTGTTAAGATTGTTGGCTTCGCCGACGATATCACCCTAGTGGTCTATGGTGAATCGATGGAGGAAGTAGAGTTGACAGCAGCGCACTCTATTTCCCTGGTTGAGGAATGGATGAAGTCTAGGAAACTAGGACTGGCCCGTCACAAGACTGAGGTGGTGGTGGTCAACAACCGCAAGTCCGAGCAACGGGCGCTTATCTCGGTAGGTGATTGCACCATAGAGTCCAAGCGATCCCTTAGGCATCTTGGGGTAATGATCGATGACAAGCTGAGCTTCGCTAGCCACGTTGAATATGCCTGTAAAAGGGCATCTACGGCTATAGCGGCACTTTCGAGGATGATGTCTAACAGCTCTGCTGTAATTGCCAGCAAACGCAAGCTGCTGGTAAGCGTGGCGCTATCCATACTAAGGTATGGAGGACCAATCTGGTCAAAAGCGCTTAGAACGAACAGAAACCTAAAGCGGTTGGAAAGCACGTACAGGATAATGTGCTTAAGAGTAGCAAGTGCATACCGGACGGTATCTAAAGAGGCCGTGTGCATCATAGCCGGGATGACGCCCATCGGGCTCATCATCAAGGAAGATGTTCAATGCTTCAACCAAAGGGGTACCAGAGGAGTCCGCGACACGTGTAAAGAGGAAACGCTCAGAAGCTGGCAGCAGGAATGGGATAACTCCACTAAGGGTAGATGGACCCATCGACTAATACCAAATGTGTCAGATTGGTATGGTAGAAGCCATGGGGAAGTGAACTTTCACCTGACGCAGTTTCTGTCAGGACATGGTTGCTATAGACAGTACCTGCATAGGTTCGGGCACTCAGAATCTCCTGCGTGCCCCAATTGTGCTGGTGTAGAGGAAACAGCGGAGCATGTCGTGTTCGATTGCCCCCGTTTCATTGTTGTGAGAGGTCGCATGCTCACTACATGCGGAGGGGACACGTCCCCCGACAATATTATAGAGAGAATGTGTGCGGATGCCGAGTGCTGGAATGCAGTAGCTACGGCTGTCACTCACATTATGTTAGAATTGCAGCGTCTATGGCGCGCCGACCAAGAGTTGGCTGCAGAGGATTAGCCTTGCCGAGGCTGGTCCCTTGTAACATTGTTTAAGTCGGCTAGGAGAAGCAGTTTGCATAGGCTACTTCTGCTACACGTGTTGTGCTATATGCACTGGTCCCTTCCCGAAGAAATACCGTAAGGTGGTTCCGGGGAGATGAGGGTCTGAGTCCAAGGGTCATGTCGATGCACTGTTCACCACTTGAGCAATTCTAAATGAATTGCTCATG
This sequence comes from Aedes aegypti, assembly GCF_002204515.2. Classification (NCBI taxonomy): domain Eukaryota; kingdom Metazoa; phylum Arthropoda; class Insecta; order Diptera; family Culicidae; genus Aedes; species Aedes aegypti. The sequence goes on along the minus strand of NC_035108.1, from coordinate 25,481,214 downwards.
CACAGTGCATAGGCTGGTTTTAGCGGGTCGTCGTTGGTGCGTCATCCCCGCATTCCCTGAGTTATCTTCTCAGGGGATCTGTTTGCAGATTTCCCCCTTGTAAAAAACAAAAAAAAAAAAACAGTTAGTTTGTTACGATGCCACCAATCAACAAATATGTCCAATATAGACTGCAGTTGGGAGCAATCATCGATGGAGTGTATGGTGGCGTACAATTTCAAATCGTCAGCATAGAAAAGTCCACAGCCGGATCCCAGAAGAACCATCACATCGTTGAAGAATAGAAGGAAAAGCAGCGGACCCAGGTTGCTTCCTTGAGGGACTCCGGATGAGCTCATGAAGCACGAAGAAGTGTTTGAATCGAGCTTTACGCGAAGCGATCTTTCTCTCAGGTAGGAGGAAAACCATGATGATAACCGACTCGAAGCACCAAGCTTGTCAAGCTTTGCCAGTAAGATATCGTGGTTAATGGAGTCGAATGCCGCTTTGAGGTCAGTGTAAATAACGTCGATTTGGGCACCGTTCTCCAACTGTTCAAAACAGGTCGTGGTGAAGTATAGCAAGTTCGTGGTTACCGAACGCCCCGGCATAAAGCCATGTTGATCGGCAGAAATGTAGCATTTGGCCTGCTTTAGAATAACGTGACTGATGGTCATTTCAAACAATTTTGATGCGGCAGAGAGATTAGTAATTCCTCGATAATTCTTAACATCACGCTTATCGCCCTTTTTGTGAACTGGAACCATGAACGACTGCTTCCAAATCCTAGGAAAACGTGCATCGTCAAACGATTGGTTGAATATTTTGCACAGTGGTCCAGCTAACGCATCAGTACAACGACAAAACACAGCAGTAGGGATTCCGTCAGGGCCCGGCGAGAAAGAGCATTTCAACATAACTTATTCGGTGTTATGCGGAATGAATCCAAATCCAACAGGTTGCTTGGTACGTCCGTAATTGCAGCATCCCAAATGATACGTCCCATCGGCCAACAATTCCGGGGTAATCCTGGGTCGACTATCACCACGACATCATTAATGCTAATTGGTTTGATTTTACCGAACCATTTGGCTCGTTTTGTTAACTCTGGTAAATAGTACCGAATCCATCTTCGCCAGAAGAGATTTGCTTCTGATTGTGATGCTCGCCATACACGCTTAAGTATACGGCTGCTGTCGTCTAGTGGAGTTACTGGCTTCAAACCGCTGGATGACCCCAGTAGAAAATGGTTTGGCGTGAGAACTGGAGAGTTCAAATCCTCAATGGACACGAACGTCAGAGGACGGGAGTTGACTGTATTTTCGATTTCAGTAAGGATGTTGCGTAGCGACTCGTCTGTTGGGTTACGCTGGGGTCTCATTTTCAATAAGTTGAACTTAACAGAACGCACGAGTCGTTCCCAGCTTCCCCCCATATGTGGAGAGGCAGGAAGAAGAAACTCCCAATCAGTATTGGCACTCACAATTTCTTTCACCAGTTGATCTTGGTTCATTTCTTTCAAAGCCGCCTCGAGCTCTTTGTTGGCTGCTACGAAATTCGTACCTCGATCACTGAAAATCCGAATTGGTACGCCTCGTCTAGCCATAAAGTTTCTTAGCGCCATTATGCATGAGTCAGCATTAAGAGAATGTGCCACCTCCAGGTGGATCGCTCGAATGGTTAGGCATGTTATTGAAACGCCCCACCTTTTCTCGATCCTTCGCCCTACTGATACATACATTGGTCCAAAATAATCGACACCGATGCAAGTCTCGCCGTTGGCAGATCGCCCATGAGCGGAGGGACTGGCGTTGCCCGTTGATTTTTACAGTATTGACAGTTTGCTCTTACACTTCTGCATATCACTCTTAGTTTTGGGATGCGATAGTGCTGCCGTAATTCGCTCACGACAGTTTCGTGATTACAGTGAAGAAATCTTACATGATAGTCCTGTATGATGAGTCGAGTTACACTGTGATCCTTCGGTAGTATGAGATTTTTTGCATCCATTGTTGCATATTCACAGATACCAATCCTTCCTTGCATACGTAGCACACCATGTTCGTCACGAAATGGAGTGAGGCTGAATATAGGGCTTGATTTCGCTATTTGCCTTCCTTGAGGGTTGGCAAGTATATTGATCTCTTCGAAATATGACTCCCGTTGTACTTGCCTATAGAGGTAATTAGAAGCTCGCTGCAATTCGACCATTGACAATGGACCACTCTTACGCATCTGGTTTGCAACGGTTTTACGAAGATTATCCGTGTATCTGAAAAGCCTAGCGGTGATACGTAGAAGCCTAGTCCACGAATCGTAGTATTCCAAATCGATGACTGATCCAGGTATGGTTCCATGATAAAACAGATGTGCTCCCAGCTCCTCCTTTGTACTGTTGCAGCTACTGTGCACCGGTTCTTTGGGCCAGCTCTCAGGCCCTTTCCAAAGGAACTCCGGTCCTTGGAACCATCTGCTAGTGCTCTCAAGATCCGGCTTGTTGTGCCACTTGGTCGCATCATCAGCAACGTTATCTTTAGAACCAACCCATCTCCAATTTGAAATCGTGGACGTTTCGTGAAGTTCACTAACGCGAAACGCAACGAACTGCGAGTAGCGTCTGTGATCCGATCGTATCCAGCAAAGAACATCGCGAGAATCCGTCCAGTAAATTCTTTCATTGATTTTGAACGATAGCGTGTTAACAACGGTTTCCGCCAATCGAGCTCCAATCACTGCTGCTTGCAGTTCTAGTCTGGGGATCGAAATGAACCGGAGAGGTGCTACTCTCGCCTTAGCAGAAACGATCGAGCATTCTACAATACCATTTTCCTCGAAGCGTAGATAGGTGACAGCAGCATATCCGCATTCACTAGCGTCGACAAAGGTATGTAATTGGACGAATGTGTTCTCTCCCATACTCGTTGCAACGCGATAGCAGCGTGGAATACTGACAGATTGAACTTTTGGGAGAATCTGTAACCAATATTCCCATTTATCATTAAGAGCATCTGGAATTTGTTCGTCCCAGTCTATGCCTGCTCTCCAAACCTCCTGCAGAAGGACTTTCAAGAAGATGAGGAGGTTCGATATGAGTCCCAACGGGTCGAATATGGCCATCAAGGTACGCAGCATCTCTCTTTTTGTCGGTTTCCGTTTTCCAGCAAGTAGCTCACTGTCGTGCTTTGGTGAAAGTTTGTAGGTGAACTTATCAGTTGCCGTACACCACCACATGCCCAAAATTTTCTCAATTACTGCTTCAGAGGCTAGATTTAGACTAACTTCGCTTGTCTTAGTCGCGTTCAATGCATCAAGAACAACAGGAGAATTTGAAAGCCAATTCCGCATCTCGTACCCGGCTTGAGCGTGCACGTGTCTTACGTCCTTCGCCAATTTGATTGCTTCACTTTCAGTTTCAACACTGGCTAACATGTCGTCGACATAGTGATTTTTAGTAATCGCTTCAGCTGCCGCTGGAAATTGTCTCTCATGCTCCTTTGCATTTAAATTTTTCGCGTACTGTGCGCAACTCGGCGAGCATGATGCACCGAACATCATTACCTGCATCACAAACGTACTAGGTTCCGCGTCGGTTGAACGTTCTCTCCATAGGAATCTCTGGCAATCTTGGTCGTCCTTAGCGATGAGTGTTTGGTGAAACATCTCGCGGATGTCTCCGCAGATGGCCACCTTGTTTTCCCGAAATGAATGAAGAACAGAGTTTAACGAGACTAGCTGGTCTGGACCTTTTAGTAACATCATGTTGAGAGAGATGCCTTGAGTTTTTGCCACTGCATTCCAAACAATCCTTATTTTCCCCGGCTTATTTGGATTGAAAACAGGAAATATTGGGAGATACCACACACGGGATTTCGGTTGCTTCAGCTCGGATGAGCTCAGTTTGCGAATATAGCCTTGCCTCAAGTAGTCCTCAATCTTAGAATGTAGCACTTGAGTTAGTGCGGGATCCCGTTTCATTCTAGTTTCTAGACATCGCAAGCGTTGAAGAGCTGTTGGTTTGCTGTTAGGCAGCCGAAATTCATCAAATTTCCATAAAAGACTGGTCACAAACCGTCCGCTTTCATTTCGGAACATCGTTTGCAAAATGGATTGTGCTCGTTGATCATCAGCTGACAAAACAAGTTGACTTGGTTTGGAAATGCCCATATTTTCCAAAGAGAAATACTCCTGCATAGCGTGCTGTAAATTATTGTCGCTATTTTCACAACACACCGTTGCATTCCATTCGTGATATCCGCTGTATTCACCACCATCTGCTCCACCATGAATTATCCATCCAAGTCGAGTTTTTGTGGCAACCGGTTCGAACATTCCACCCTCTCGAACTTTCTGTGGATAGCCCAGGTTAGTATTATTGCTTCCGATTAGAAGCCGAGGCTGAACGTTTTCATAAGATTCAGCTGGCACTCCTTGAAGGTGACGATATTGACGGACAAGATCCTCCATACAAATAGATTGACGAAAAAGTCCAAGGTTTGGAACTGTGTGGACTTCCCTCAGATGATACTTTTTTGAATTGATTTCAGTCCCAGATATCTCGAGATCAACTCTTTTTGAACTGCTTTCGAATCGATGTTTGTCGCCAGTCCACCTAAGGCATATGGGGTCCAGTTTGCCATCCAGTTTGCCATCCAGATTGAGCTTTTCAGCTAGCTGCTCATCCATCAACGTAAATGCCGATCCATCGTCTAGGAAAGCGTATGTCTTAAGAGTCCTATTACGTCCATACAGCACGACTGGTACTACCCGGAACAGCGTCTTGGTAGCGGATTTGTGATGTGCGTTGCAATCTCTTTTATCGGAGTATCTTTCGTTTGTAGCAACAGAACTTGAAGGGACATTGGGTTCCTTGGCAACTGTTCCGCCAACGCGTTGAGTATTGTGCAGTAGTGGTGGTGTTTAAAGGTGCACCCATCTTGACCACAAATTTGTTGCAACTTACAAGTTCCCTTGTGTATTTTCAAACACTTTCTGCATGTGCCAGATTGTTTGATGACTGCCCATCTTGAATTGTAGGTAAGATCTACAAATCGCTGACACTTTGCTAACTCTGTACAGTTGTTTTCACAAGCTGGACACGATTTAGATGACGAATTCTCTTCTATAGAGACAGAGCCTTGTATAGTTTGTTCTACGCTGTGTACGTTCAGGAAAGCTGATCCCTTCTTCCCAATGCGAGTATTCTGCAGCGATGCTATCGGGCTAACAGTTTCAGCCAGATCGTAGAGCCAATCAGCAAACATGGAGAGATGAACTACCGATAAAGTTCGACGATGTTTGGCCCAATCTAATTTAATTGATGGAGGAAGCTTGTCCACTAGTTCTTTCAAGAGAACAACGTTGTATGAATACTCTTGTAATTCACAAGCTTCAATTGTAGCGCATAGATTTTGCACTGACAACGCAAACTCTACAACAGTGTCAAGCTTATCTGCTTTTGGCCCAAGAGTATCACTGATCTTTGCCATCAAGTTATGGACAATGACTTCAGGATTGCCGTAAAGCATTTTCAGCGTGGAGATAATTCCCTGGACATTGGACGGATGCATCAGTCTGCACTTGACAGCTTCGAAAGCTTTCCCTTTGAGGCACTTTTGGAGCCGCAAAAGATTTTCTTCCTGTGTATAATTGCAGATTTCTGTTGTTGAGTTGAACGTTGCATAGAACAACGGCCACTCTTCTGGAGAACCACTGAAGATAGGTAGTTCTCTCGAGACAGCCTGTCGAGCGGCTACGTGGCTCTGGGTCAGGTTGTGATCACAATCAGATTGCATTTGATACCGTCTCGGAGTCGACCGTTGTACTGGATCAAAGTTATGTACACTTGAGTCTGCGAATCTTATACTTCTAGGCGGAACTCTGTTGCTGTCCTGTATTTGTCCCGTCGTTGGTATTCTGTTGCGAGTGCCATGGAGTGCCGTGAGATCTACAACGTTAGATGGTACGGCTGGCGCAGGACGTAAAACGAACGTATTGTCTAGTCCCGCTGATGATGCTATTTGACTATTTGGAATTTCGCGTTGAAGCCAAGAGTTTACTCTTTCACTAGGTGAATCTTCTCTCACATCAAGATCGGATGTCGACGATGTTTCGCTAGCATTTCCTCTCAGTAATTCGAATCAATTTTGGAGATACTCCCGTTTACTTGCTTCTTCTTTTTCTTGAAGTTTCCTTTCTTCGTCCAATCTTTGTAACTCCAACTGCATTTGTCTCTGCTTTGTAGATGATCTGGAACTAGCAACCTTTGACAACTGACTTTTGTTATCCGCTGGACCTTGATTCTTGTTGTGCAGCGAATTGCTTGGAGGCAGCATCAGAGGTGCAGTATTGGTACATCCAACCAGCGTAACACCAGACGGCATTCCATCGTGTGCTGTTAGAGACGGTTGATGTAGCGATGGAGTTGGCACGCGGCAAATAGGTGGCACTGATGCCGCAGCCACGGACTCGCAATGTACAGATGACATGCAATCTCGCGGTATAGATTGATTCACTGAAGTGGGCGGTGGAGCATTTATATACGATGGTAATGCCTGAGCCAGATTTGAAATTGCTGGGAAAACATTCGAAGAAGCGACCTGACTTGAGGTACCGAGTGAAGCCCACGGAATTTGTGATACAATGGAATTCCTAGGCAAAATAGCATAAGGGTAAGGAAATGTTGTTTGTTTGTTTGTTTATTTTCGACACTTGACACCAAAAGGGTGCATTCGTGTCGTTTGGAAAGTGTGTTACATTCTGATACAATTCAGTTCACTAGTTTTAACAGTAACTCTATAATTTTGTATATAATCCTGTGTCATGAAGGAACTTTAAAACCTTTTTCATGTTAATTTCTTCATTCGGTAATGCTTCTTGTAAATTTGTTGAGCTAATGCCATTGTCTTGTCGTTGTCTGTCGAATTTTCTACATTCAAGGATCAAATGCCGTACATCGAGCACTGATCCGCAGCATTCGCATGTTGGTGGTGCTTCTTTCTTTAGTAAGAAGGTATGGGTTAGCCGTGTGTGGCCGATTCGGAGCCGTGTTAGTATTCGTTGATCGGCTGCGCTTCCGTAATCTGCCCATCTGAGCGTATCGTTCTTAATTTCTCGTAACTTCGAGTCTCTGGATTCGTACCACTGCCTATTCCACCGTTGCCGTATACCTTGCTTCATCGCTCTCAGAGCGTACTCTCCTGGTATTGCAATATTGTTTGCTGGTTGTCCTCTAGCCTCACCCGCTAGTCGATCGGCTTCCACATTCCCGCTGATACCAGCGTGTCCTGGAATCCAGCAAAATCGAATCGGTTTGTTCTTGGCTATATGCTCGACTTGCTGAATCCAGGGATGTTTGGATTTCCCCCCTTCTAAAGCTAAAAGACAGCTGGCAGAGTCCGTTAATACCACAAGCTCCGTACTAAGGTTTGGGATCGAAACCGCCATCTTAAGGGCGTACGCCTCCGCAGAGAAGACGCTACATTGATTTGGAAGGCTATACATTCCTACAAGGCCATTCAAGTAAAAAGCGGACCCTACCATGTCGTTTAGTTTGGAGCCGTCGGTGTATACGATAGTCGAGTTTTGAAAACGAGTAGAGAGCAGTTGCTGTACCACGGGGCGGACTTTCTCCGGCGGATCGCCGGCACGGACAGTATTTTTTACATCCCATACAACTGATGGCTTTCGTGTGTGCCATAGACGATCGCTCTGCCTTACGAGTTGGTCAACAGCGGGAAGTGCTGATCCCGTTATTTCTTCCAGACAGTCTGATGTTCGCTGAATCAGTGGGAGAGTGCTGTTGTTACGATTTTTCGCCAGTATTCGAATGGCCGTCCGCGCTGTGGATTGCGTTGCCAAAAATTCAAATGGCAAAGCACCCGCTTCGGCCATGACCGAACTTGTCGGACTCGTCACAAAAGCTCCGGAAGCGTATCTGATCATTTTGTTGTATGCCGGGGCGAGGGTTTGCAGCGTTGTTGGTCCTCCTCGGCTCACCAGTCCTATTCCGTAGATCAACTTCGCAGTGACTAGCGCTGAACCAACTTGTAAAAGAGTTGATCGGTTCCCTCTTGGGAGTTTAGCCCCAATCATTTGAAGTATCCGAAGACGAGACTCGCAAGATTTTTTAACCATTTGACAATGGGGTTTGAACGATAGTGTTCGGTCAAGAGTGATACCCAGAATTCTTAAACGGTTGGTTTTAGGTACTGATGTGCGATCGATTTGGATTTCGTTCGCTGGTTCTCGACGTGCATTTGGGCTGCAATAAAAAGTATGTGACTTCGTCGCAGATATGGCGAAGCCCACGCTTTTCGCCCATTTGTCGACAGCCTTGACGGCGGCCTGCAGTTTTCGGTGGACGTTGGCAGATTTCGGTCCTCGTACTGCGAGAAGGATGTCATCAGCGTACAAAAGTATTTCAACACCTTTCGGTAGTACCCGAAAGATGGGTTGCATTGCGACTAAGAAAAGCGTCACGGATAGTACCGAGCCCTGCGGTACTCCGTTTTCCAGATCGTGCTCTCGAGACAAGTGTCCATCCACAGACACCTGGAAGGTCCGTTCAGAGAGGAAACTTTTTAGCGTGTTGAACATCCTGCCACGTATACGCCAAGACTTCAATGTGCGTAGTATGCCGTGGCGCCAGGTCGTATCGTATGCCTTCGATAAATCCAAAGACGCTATTAGACAGTGCTCATCAGTGATCGGAAGTGACCTCTCTAGCTCCGCAAAGTAAGTGTCGGTGCCACGTCCAGCACGGAAAGCATGTTGACGCTTGTCAAGTCGCCCACTTGACTCCAGTTCGGTAATCAAGCGACGATTTATAATTCGCTCGAAAAGCTTGGACATGCAACTTGTGAGTGAAATTGGTCGGAATGCAGCAGGTCCGGAGTCTTGACAATTTGGCTTGGGGATGGGAATGACGACTGCGTTTCGCCAGCTGGTGGGGAATTCACCGCTTCGCCAGATTTTGTTGAGAAGATTCAATAGCGTCATTTTCACGGAAACGGGAAGCCGTTGAAGCAAGGGATACCCTATTGAATCGGGACCTGTTGAGACACCTCGCCCTTTGTCGAGAGCCCACAGAAGTTCGGCTAGGGTTATATCGATGTTATATACATCGCCGGTGTTATGCGAAAAATCTGTGGACTCTAGTTCAGCTGCCGCTTTTGCCATCTGGAACGATGGAGGGTAGCTTGAAGTCGCCGATCTCTCGCTGTAGTACTTCGCTAGTTCTTCCGCTGCATCATTCGGATTGTCCGTAAACCCGCTAGCCCGCTTCAGTACAACCGGTCGCTGTTGTCGGTTGCCACGCAATGTGTTGACCGTTCGCCACAGTTCGGTCGTCGTGCTGTTTGGGGAAATTATCGCTACGAAATCTTCCCATGATTTCTCCTTCGCTTCTTTGACCGCTCTTCGTGCTGCTGCTCTAGCTTCCTGGAATTCTGCCAAACCCTCGGGTTGGTTTGAGTCCGTCTGCTGAAGGCGTCGGAGTGCTCGAAGACATTTTCGTCGTCGTCGAATGGCTGCCTTTGCCTCGGGGCACCACCACGGCACTGACTTAGGTCCGCTTCGGCCACTGGTTCGTGGGATAGACTTCTTCGCTGCTGCTAATATTTTTTCGGTGAAACTAGGAACATCCCACTCAACATCTGCGTCGATGGTTTCGATTGTGATACGTTCGTACATCGACCAATCTGCTTGGTCGTAGAGCCACTTTTGCCGAGTCGTTCGTGGACTGCACCATCCGGGTATGGAAACGATTATCGGGAAATGGTCGCTATTGTGTGTATCTGACAGGGTACGCCAAGTGAACCTACATGCCAGACTCTCAGTGCAGATAGATACATCGATTGCCGAGGTATTTCCTGTAGTCGGATCGATACGAGTAGGGGAGCCGTCATTCAGGATCACTAGTTGTTTGTCCAACGTTGTTTCGGCTATAAATCGGCCAAGTGCGGTTGACTGGTGAGACCCCCATGCGAGATGGTGGGCATTGAAGTCACCGAGAAGAAGAACCGGACCTTCTAACTGCTCGAGAAGTTCACTCAATGCTGCCTGACACTGAGCTGAACTCGGCGGGATGTATACCGATACAACGGTAACCTGGATCGGCGCTTGAAGGCGAGCAGCAACGATATGAAGAGAGGTATCGATTTGCACACGTTCGAATGGTATACCTTCTCGGATGGCAAGGCCTACACCGTGTTGCCAGTAGTTGACGTTCGTCGACTTTAGTAGCAGTGTATAGTTTCTGCCAACGAAGTCTGGCGGAACGACAGTTTGATTCACCTTGGTCTCCTGCAAGGCTATAACACATGGTTCGAGGTTGGAGATGAGCAGCTTTAGCTCGCTAATGTTAGCCCTAAGACCACGGATATTCCACTGGAGAGCGAGGCAGCTACCAGAGCGACTATCCGTAGCTGATCGTGTGGTGGATGACGAGGTTGATGTTCTTCGGATCGGCGGGTCTGTTGTGGGAGAGAGAGGGAGTGCGGTAGCCTCTGTCGGTGAAAAAACTAGTCTGTCACTTGCCTGTGGGACGCTTTGTCCCACAGTACCAGCTGCTGTCGAAACCATTACACTAGTTCTGCCAATACCGACAACAGCCGGCACTGGGGAAGCACTTTGTGTAATGTTTCTGCGGTGAACTCTCGAAGGGCCTTCTCCGGGAGATAGGGGTGATGCGATGTATCCTGAAAGATAATCGGGCGCAGCAGCAACTGTTTGCGGTGGTAAAGTAGAGAGACTGACCTGTGGGACGTCTTGTCCCACAGTGCCAGCCGTTGCCGAAACTACTACACGATTGCTTCCAGAAACACCGGCAACAGCCGGCACTGGGGAAAGGCTTTGTGTAGTATCGTCGGTGAAATGGTTGTTGTTGTCGAGGCGATTGGTTGATGCTGGTTGATGTCGATCGAGATTCACTGTGGTTGGTGTGGTTTGATGGGTGCCTGAAAATATTGCAGGCGCGGCAGTACCTGATTGAGGTAGGGATAAGCGAAAACTGACCTGTGGGACGTCTTGTCCCACAGTGCCAGCCATTGCCGAAACAACTACACGACTGATTCCTGAACCACCGGCAACAGCCGGCACTGGGGAAAGACTTTGTGTAGTTTCTTCGGTGCGGTTGTTGATAGCGAGACGATTGGTTGATGTTGGTTGCTGTTGATTGGGATTTGCTGCGGTTGGTGTGGTATGGAGGGCATCTGAAAAGATTGCAGGCGCGGCAGTACCTGTTTGTGGTTGAGAATTCAAAAGACTGACCTGTGTTACGTCTTGCCCCACAGTGCCAGCTGGCTAGGTGGCCTGAACAGGGGTACTGTTGATCCCGTTGTGACGGGCGATATTTATGACCATGACATATTAACATACTCGAGGGGCACTGTACTCACGGGAGCTGATGTAGAGGGGGCTACAGTGTATGTCTGCTTTTGAGCGCTGGTGAGTGGTTGACATGGTGGGCACACAAATTGTGGGTTCTCATGATCGGATGCTATACCTGCGCAGATCGGATGGTACTGATTTCCACATCTGCCACACTGCCAATAACGACCGTTATCCACGCCACTGCAGACTTTGCACTGCTTCGTTGGGGTGGAACTTGCAATTCTGTGGTTCTGTGGATCGCCGTCGGATTCGTGAGAGCGGAGAGACATTTCCACGCAGATCTTCAGCAAGCGCTCGATAAATAAACAAAGTTTTTAAATTGTTGGTTCGCAGCCAATAAAGAATAAGATGTTCCAAGTTTTTGAATAACGTGTGTATTAAAAACTTTCTGTAATGAGATACATAATTTTTAGAAAAATATCGATAACAATTTGTTTTGTAAACTTACGTTTAGGATTCTTACTCCTCTTTCTTTTAATGTTCACCCTTCTGAATACCTTTAGTTTTACACCTGTAGAAACGTCCGATTACAAATTTCTAATCTGATATTAATTCTAGTTGAATTTACCGTCACTTTTCGTTATTACAGCAGGCTCCAAACTATGATAATCGAAGTAATACTTCTTAATCGATGACACCTATCATTAGTGCATATTATTAGAAAATTTTCATTTGGATTTCAATTAAGCTTACCGGCAATTATAATTTTAATTTTTGTGTAACTTATACTATTGTTGAATAATTCACAATTTCAAGGTTATATCTGAGAAGGACAAATTAGTTTAGATTGTATTTTACTTTGTATCAATTAAACCTTACCCTACAAGTATTTCAAAAACTGATTAGAAACTGATTCAATATAATTTTAATTAGGCAGGGCAATACAATATTTTTAATATGAATAAATCTGTTTACATGTGCACATCACTTCTCTTGCTTTATGGTTTTCACAATCGATATGGCATTCATTCCTAGCGTACACTTCTTCTTCTTCTTTTCTGGCGTTACGTCCCCACTGGGACAGAGCCTGCTTCTCAGCTTAGTGTTCTTATGAGCACTTCCACAGTTATTAACTGAGAGCTTACTATACCAATGACCATTTCTGCATGCGTATATCGTGTGGCAGGTACGAAGATACTCTATGCCCTGGGAAGTCGAGAAAATTTCCAACCCGAAAAGATCCTCGACCGGTGGGATTCGAACCCACGACCCTCAGCTTGGTCTTGCTGAATAGCTGCGCGTTTACCGCTACGGCTATCTGGGCCCCAGCGCCTAGCGTACACATAAATGTCAAAATGCCAGCTCATCTCATCCGAGAGTTGGTGGCTGCTCGATTGTTCAACTGTCTACTCCGACGCGCCGACCGAGGGGTCGTGACAGATGGTAAAGTGATGTTGCGGAATAAAACTGTTGCAACAGGAATAGGAGATGACAATGTCTTTGTTGCCGCGTGTTGCGTGACAATTGATTCACTGATCATAACACATTTCACATCATAACATTTTTTTAAGAAATTGAAAAATAATGGTAAATGCATTCCGTTATAATTTCTGATACCCTTAAGAGGTCTTCTACGAAATTGCAAAATACAGTGAGATTCCGTTTTTGGCATGCTCCGTTTTTGGCATGCTCCGATTTTGGCACCCCCCGATTTTGGCAACAAAATGGATCCGTTTTTGGCAACATTTTTCAATACCATTGAAATTTGTAAATTTTTGTAAATATTATCGTGTCTGTTGCTTTAGTCATTTAAAAAGCATGTCAACTCCACACCGATTACATTCCAGAGCTCCATTTTCGTCGATATTTCCTCAAACCTCACCAACTACTAAGGACTCGCGTACGCGCTTCTTTATTTCAGAATGTTCATTGGTCATACATTGGCAACGTTTCATGAGGCCAACAATCTCTACCAGTATCTCAACTTAAGACCAATCTCTTTTCTTAGGCATTCATATTGAGTGACCAGCCCACTTGAGTCTGCCAGTAGGTGCTAAAATTAAAAACTCTGTTCTTCAGATTTGGAACAGCTTGTTTGAACAAAGCACCAGCACCGACATAAGAGAAACAAAAAATCCAAGACTCACACAGAGTTACAATCATAAATTTTGTTTCATCTTTTTGGCTTACTGTCTTTATTATTATGGTTTTACATACATTGCGCATGTAAAAACACACCGCAATAATAGATACAAATATGTAGAGCAAAATGTCGTGTATCATAACTTTTAATAAATTTCATTGAATAACATGACAAATGCGAATACAGTCCAAACTACAATTTATTCTCAATAATATCATTGAAGCGTGCGATAAATATGACTGAGAGTGTTTTAACTTTTTGTCTGTAGTATTGGTGTGTATATTGATCTTTCTGCGTCAACAATTTAAAGCTACGTTCCTTCTTTTCTATAGACTCTGTAAGGCGTTAGATTTGTTAAGAGACGATCCAGAATTCTGTACAAGATTGTTAATCAAGGATACGGGTCTCATTATCATCCAAATTTTCCTTACGAGCTGAGTCTATGAGTATCCTAACTGTAACCAGGAGAATCCTTAAGGGATTCTTGGTTCTTGTGGGACTTTTCAGAAATTTTATCGAATTCATGAGGATATCTGCAGATCCTTAGAGTGTATAATTGGTTATTGAGGATTATATCCAAAATATGGTGATTCCTAATACACTTTAAGGCGTCCTGTAAATTTTAAGCGGGATAATGAGAATTTCTATTAGTATTTTTAATATTTCCGGCGAAAACATGGGGATTTTGTAAAAGGTTCCTAGAGGAATTTGCGGTGTGCTAGTGGTAGCCTAATAATAATAAACTTTTAAATGTTTCATCGGAGACTTGAGAGAGACTTGTTCAGCAACATCGCAGCGGAATTTCAAGATGTTAACTCCTAGCAAATTCCTTAACAAGATCCTAAGAACTCTATGCGATCCTACGGATGCTTAGCAAGATGCATCAGAGCTCAAGCGTTTTTTCTGTAGATTTCTTATAAGAACCTGAAGATTCCTATAAGGTTCTTGAGGATTCATAACAGGATCCTGTAAATTTCAGTTGACTCATAAGGTAGGTGTAAAACATATATCAAGCTCAATTAAAAATTATTTCAAGTAAAAATTAAATTCTACAAAATTACAAGTCACATTTATGCATCATCTCATGTTTACGTTTGCCCTTTTGATGCAGTCAACCATGCATTATAAATTGCTTTACTTTGTCAGAAACATAAATTGAAGGAGCAATTCTAAACTTATCGCATTTTTTCAAATTTTACGCTCCAAAAGTTAAACTGATTTTAAATGGTCATTTAATTAGAAAAAAAAACGGCATGAACGTTTTGCAATACCCAGCGCTTTTGATTCACAAATACGTCTTTATAAGAAAACATTTTTGTTTTCGTTTTCTCTCATAGTTTCAAGAAAATGTCCAGTTCTTCAATAAAAGTCACTTATGCGATTATTGGTTTTACAAGGCTCTCTTATACAAAAAATATACATAAAGCTACTGAAAAATAATTAAAGACGTTAAGGCGTAATAACGCCACCAGAAAAATGTGTGCCAGATTTAACATTACGGGGCTATAGATTCATAGCATAGTATAACCCTTCGGGAAAATGCTTCGCAGTGAACCTTTTCGAAGTCTCAACGCCTTATAATTCCATAAAAATGATGTATTAACATTGTAATGATGTTTTCAAAACCAATACTTGAAAAATAAAATTTGAAATATGGGTTCCGATTTTGGCATGGTTCCGTTTTTGGCAACTGAAAATTTCAACTTTGTTGCCAAAAACGGAATCCCACTGTAGTAGTTTACGGAACAAGTTGCAGAATGATGATTTTTACAGCACGAGTCGTAAGTTTATCTTACGAGGCTTGCTGAGTAGGATGATTACGATGAGTGCTGTAAAAGCGAGTTCTTCGACAATTTATGAACAAATTTTTTTGCAATTCCGTAGAAGACCATTTTAGGGTTTCAGAAATTGTATCGGAATGCATTCACCATTATTTAACAATTTCTGAAAAATTGTTGTGTTATGATTCAAAACAGTTGCGTAATGGGAAAGCGTTGCGTAATGAATCATTACACCACTGGTTTCAGTTGCGTAATGACTATTCCCGCACTGCATACTTCAGTGCAGGAAAATGGGCCGTTTCATGAAAAACGTTCGCACCATTGATCCCTTCCAACGCACTTCCTGCAACGCTACGATGTCGAATCCACGGTCCTTCAGCACGTCGGCGAGTATGCGTGTGCTCCCGATGAAGTTGAGAGATTTACAGTTCCACGTACCGAGCTTCCAATCGCTAGTCCCTTTACGTCGCTGTGGTCTTCGCCGATTGTCCCGGTTCGTATTCTCTCGTTGATTATTCGTTGCTTCATTTTTTTACGGCTGGCTTGCAGGGCCTGACACCAACCCCCTAGATTTCCGGAGGACCATTCCCCCAAAATGTTCGGAGGACCATAGTGCGCAGTTTAGCTTAGAGTCCTTCTCTGGCACTCGGACGATGATCAGCCGCCCCTGACATGGGGAACAGACGCTGTTGTGAGCCGCTCCTAACATGGAGTACAGACGCTCAAGGTTTGCAGAAGCAAAAGCAAAAGCAAACCCCCCCTTCCCTGTCAGCATACGACCAAAGTTCCCACCGGGGGTTGGTTACCCGATCTTCCCTAAGGTTACTCGTACCCCGGCCAGTACCGCGAGGAGGTAGGGATAGGAGTTGCTGGGCAAGAGGCTAAGGACCGCACAAAGGGGTCTATTTTATTCCTTCAGGTACGCGAGGTACCAATGGTACGCCATGCCCAGCCATTTACCAACCATGACCGTTTCATGAAAGATTGGCGTAATGAAAAACAGCCTATTACGATGAGAAATTGCGAAACATGTTTTTTGCAATTTCTCATCGTAATAGGCTGTTTCTCATCACGCCAATCTGTCATGAAACGGCTCATTTTCCTGCACTGAAGTATGCAGTGCGAAAATAGTCATTACGCAACTGAAACCAGTGCTGTAATTATTCTTTACGAAACGCTTTCTCATTACGCAACGGTTTTGAGTTGCGTAATGAATCAGTACACAACATTTTTTCAGAAATTGTAAAATTATGATGAATGCATACCGATATAATTTCTGATATCCTCAAGTGGTCTTCTACGAAATAGCAAAGAAATGTTGTACGTAACTCGTTACAGAACTCGATTTTTACAGCACTCATCGTGCTGTAAGAATCATCATTCTGCAACTTGTTCCGTAAACTACTATTACGTAACTGACTTTGCGCAGCGCCAAACATTTCGTGTTTGGATGAAGCAGTTAATATCATGTTGCAATAATTTCTTCGTTTGAGTTTTCTATAGTTATAAGGGTTATAAGTCCCTTTTTAGCTCTTATATGAAAAAAAGTTGATTCAAGGACAATCATCATTTTAACAAGGTTTTTAAAAAGTGCGCAAAGTTATGCTCTAGAAGGGGCACAAGGTGTGGTGCATACACGGTAAATGAGAGAAAAGAAAACCGGGATTTTTATTGCGGATAGAAGGACTTGTGTATTTTCGGCAGTTGAATTCTCTTCGTAATGGGACATATATGTCACCCAAATCGACTGAAGTATATCTTACTGTTAAAATTCAGTCGTTTTGAGTGGAAAATATGTCCCATTACGAAGAGAGCTAAACCGCTGAAAATACACAAGTCCTTCTATCCGCAATAAAAATCCCGGTTTTCTTTTCTCTCATTTACCGTGTATTCGTATCGGTTCTTACGGAATATTTCTATTATTCGTTTCGTTTCGCTACGTACAGTGTTGAAAATTCCGCATATCGTTTCGTTTCGTATTGCCATAGAAAATACTCATATCGCATACCCTTCGGTTTAAGACGAATAGTATATCTGTAGGCAATGCAAAATAGTACGGAATATCAGAACCACGCACAACAAAAATATTCTCTTGGGGTTCCACGGCGTCCACATACCAACTCGTTGAGAATATTTTGTGAAGCAAAGAGGGCACTTCTGCATACCACATAACTGTACATTACCAATATATTCTTTGTGGTTTTGTATACGGAAATAGGCATATGCTACCGTCATAAACCAGCGGCTTCCTAAAGTTGCAGTTTTGTGTCCATTTTTGCCCACTGTGGCGTTGTTGCGCGCGAAAATGTATGCAACTGCTGTGTAGGATTTGAAGAATAGACTCGTTTATGATCGCGAGTGCACTTACGCGACGGCGAGTGACACAATATCAGAAGAGCTGTGGACCGATCTTGAGAGAAGTCTCGAACCTGTTGCTGGCAGGCCTATGACTTCAGTCGTTAGGAATGTTTGATTTGCTCAACTCCTTAACCGCCAACGGTGAATTGTTTCCCGCCACAGGCGTTGCGAGTGATTAATGTTCCAACCGCGTAAACGAGAGCGAAAGTGATCATTTTGTCAGGTTTTATGATTGCAGTGTCGAATCCGTTTGTGACGTCTCAATGATCATGTCAAATTTATTTTGTAGGTCAGCACAAAACACGCATTGAGGGACAATTTCACAATGGCTGGCCAAAATTTGTGTTGCGATCAAGTATAGGATCTGTCGCAGGTGATCGCTAATCATATGGTGGAAAGCTGTGCGAGTGGTTAGTTAGTGCCATTTGTGGTCGGCTGGTTTGACTAAAGCGGTTTTAATGAGATAACAACGGTTGAAAATATTTCCAGCTTGGACAGATTAGGTGCCCAAGTATCTCTGTCTCGTAACAGTGACCCACTGCTCTAGTGATCGCTAGTCTTAGAGGCTAAGAGTGGTTTTCTGTAAGAGGTATTTATGTTGGGTCCATCGAAGGCATCTGCGATCATAAAAGTATAAATATTCGCGTTCGTACTAATGAAGCGTGAACCGCGGTCGAATGAAAGACCGGAGGAGAGGTGGATCCAAAGGAGAATCGTGAAACTACTAGTTATTGCTGGTGCTGCAATCGAATCAAATGGAATGATTGCTAAAACAAATCTCAAAATGATGGTTCCAATTAGCTGCAGTTATTGTTGAATGATCCATAAGCTGAACGAAGAGAGTGATTGTTCGATTAAAGCTGACTAAATCAGTAGGAGGCTGGCAACAATTCCCAATATTATTTTGTCAGCGTTTCAACATATGCGGCTATAGACAAACCTTTGATGTCAACGGATGAAAATGCAGTTAACGTTAGTATTTATTGTTAATTGAGTGTACTTAATACCAGCAGGGATACCGAAAATGCCAGTCGCCAACTGGCCCCCTATGGTGAATACACAATGCCACGTAACAAGATAGCCGAACGTTCAGATTTAAAAGTCTGTACTTTCTACATATTGAAATTAAAATTATTTGCAGTCCATGAGTCACTAAATTAGTTTAGAGTAATATTTTGTTCCTTCCAACTGGCATTTTACAAGTTTCGGATATAGTTCACATTTCAAGATCAAATTTCTTACCAAGTCTAGTTCATACATGCACCGCTCCCATCACCAACCTTCAGATATGTCATGTTATCTGATTCATACTGAAACAGAATTGGTCATTTGTATCTTTCGAGTTGTTCCTTACTAGTCATTCATACCAGAAGTAGACCATAAGAATTTCGGCTTCGGTTTCTCACGTCTGAGCCGGACATAAAATTCCGCGGTTCAGTAGCAGTTTGTACATTCACCACTTCCTAACCCAGAA
Organism: Aedes aegypti; assembly: GCF_002204515.2. Lineage (NCBI taxonomy): Eukaryota > Metazoa > Arthropoda > Insecta > Diptera > Culicidae > Aedes > Aedes aegypti. The sequence continues at coordinate 25,462,148 of NC_035108.1, read as the reverse complement.
GCGGATCGATAGTAGATCGTGATTATATGATTTCCGAACCGGTCAACCTTGAGCCTTTTCCCAGTGACCATTGCCTACCTAGTGCATGATTCATTGGACGCTGACGCATTATTAGCGACTTTTCGGTAAATCAAGCATAGGAAGCAAAAGGCCAACCGAACTATTCACCCGTGTGTCCGCCCGTAACGACTATCATTAAGTTGCGTCGCGTTGCTCTTCTGGTGCGAAATAATTTCCACCTTAACACTGGGTTTAATTGTGCGGGTCTAACTTGAAGTGCAGATCAACCGTCAAATAAACTATTGAACCGAGTGCAACGAATATTTGTGCGGATGAATACCTTTCTTGTGGCAGACTATTTAATGCACTTAAAAAAAATGGAATGCTCCACAGAAAATTAAAAACTGTTCCATAGTTTTTCAGTTATTCACCATTACACCATTTGTGATATGGTCCATAAGTTAATGAAATTATTAATAAATAACTTCGGTGGTACCGGTAAAACAGCAAATTATCTTACTTAACTTGAAAAATTGCACCAGTATTCAATTTTAAAGTGGGACAAAACGGTCGACTTTAGTGAAATAATCAACATTCCTACGAAAGCCATAGCGGTTAAAATGATAAAAGTACCACACAGTGAATTTTTAGTATTCTGCCTTCAAGTATACTGATCAAACCTATTTAAGAATGCTTGTGTTCAAGTACCATACGTGTCAAACATTTTTGTGCAACCGAATTATCATTATCGAATTTGTTTCGTCTTAAACTATCGGACATTATCGAATTTGTTTCGTCTTAAACTATCGACCCAGCCATATTTTGGCACATTCCTCTGTATATTACTCAAACTTGATAGCATTCTACAGATTATAGCATTTTAGGTCCTGCCTGTCATGTCTACCTATCTCAAGACATATCCAGTATTCTACCTTCAAACTCTGGTACCTTTAACTTGTTCGTACCTAAATGATTCCTGAGCTATAAATACTAGAAAGGGAGATTTCCCGGACTGTGGACTGATTAACATATTATTATATTCTTTATTTTCAGGATATAAAACTGCCCAACTTAACAACCTACCGAGTTTCAAAAGTTTCCATTTTTGCATTCAGTTGATTAGTTATAGCACGGAGAACACATATGCAGAGGGTCACGACAGCGGAAGAAGTGACTAGGCCAGCACGGCGGATAAAGGAAACCAATCTGTTCCCACATTGAGGGAAGTTAAGGATGCCATCAACCAGCTCTAGAACAACAAGGCAGCGGGTAAGGACGGTATTGGAGCTGAACTCATTGAAATGGGCCCGGAGAGGTTGGGCGCCTGTCTGCACCGGCTGATTGTCAGAATCTGGGAAACGGAACAGCTGCCTGGAGGAGTGGAAGCTAGGTCATATGCTTCATCTACAAGAAGGGCGACAAACTGGCATGTGAAAACTATCGTGCGATCACTATCCTGAATGCCGCCTACAAAGTGCTTTACCAGATTATTTTCCGTCGTCTATCACCAATAGCATATGTGTTTTTGGGAAGTTATCAAGCAGGTTTTATCAACGGTCACACGACGACGGACCAAATCTTCACTGTACGGCAAATCCTCCAGAAATGCCGTGAATACCAAGTCCCATGGGGCCTTCCTTAGCCGAGTGGTTAGAGTCCGCAGCTTCAAAGCAAAGCCATGCTGAAGGTGTCTGGGTTCGATCCCCGGTCGGTCCAGGATGTTTTCGTAATGGAAATTTCCTTGACTTTCCTGGGCATAGAGTATCATCGTACCTGCCACACGATATACGAATGCGAAAATGGCAACTTTGGCAAAGAAAGTTCTCAGTAAATAACTGTGGAAGTGCTCATAAGAACACTACGCTGAGAAGCAGGCTCTGTCCAAGTGAGGACGTAATGCCAAGAAGAAGAAGAATCAAGTTCCAACGCATCACCTGTTCATCGATTTTAAAGCGGCTTATGATGGCATCGACCGCGAAGAGCTATGGAAATCATGGACAAGTACAGCTTTCCCGGGAAGCTCAAAAGAGCAATAAGAGCAATAAATGATGGACGGTGTGCAGAATAGCGTGAGGATTTCAGGCGAATATTCCAGTTCGTTTGCATCCCGCCGGGGACTTCGACAGGGTGATGGACTTTCGTGCATGCTTTTCAACATCGCGCTAGAAAGTGTCATGCGGAGAGCCGGGTTTAATAACCGAGGTACGATTTTCACATGATTCAGCCAATTTGTTTGCTTCACGGATGATATGGATATTGTCAGCAGAACATTTGGAACGGTGGTACACCCGCCTGAAACGTGAAGTGACAAAAATCGGCCTGGTGGTGAATGCGTCAAAAACAAAGTACATGCTAATAGGCAGCACCGAGCGCGACTTTTGAGGTGGTTGATAATTTCGTCTACCTCGGATCCTTGTTAACGGCTGATAACAACGTTAGTCGTGAAATACGGAGACGCATCATCAGTGGAAGTCGCGCCTACTATGGGCTCCAGAAGAAGCTGCGGTCGAGAAAGATTCACCCCCGCACCAAATGTACCATGTACAAAACGCTAAAAAGACCTGTGGTATTCTATGGACGTGAAGCATGGACCATGCTGGAAGAGGACCTGCAAGCACTTGGAGTGTTCGAACGAAGGGTGCTTAGGACCATCTTTGGCGGTTTGCAGGAAAAGGTGTATGGCGGAGAATGAACCACGAGATCGCTACCCGACTAGAGGCTTGTAACAAAAATATAATAAAATTTTATCAGAATATGATATGCATATCATATTATGATATAATTGTGTTAGGCTCTGTTATCCATAGAACATAATAAAACAGAAATATATCATAATGTGTTTTATTTCCCTTTAAGATATTTTTTTGTTTATTTTTAACAACTTTATAACAAAATAAATAGATACTTATGCATTTAAATTATATACAATATTATCGTATATCCAACAGTATTATAATTTTGATACTTTGTATCAAACATTATAACTTGGTTTGATATTTTTTGATAGAATTAAAACACATTTTGTTATGTTTATGTTACTATTCATACACTTTTTGTTATAATTTTAGTTATTTTAACAACATCCTGCATCAAGTTTGTAACAACCTATGTTCGAAAAAAACTTATAACATAATAACATATGCTGATATAATTTTGTTATGTACCCTTAGTCGGGTAGGCTCTACAGCGAACCCAGTATCCAGAGTGTTGCGAAATCCGGAAAGGTGCGCTGGGCAGGGCATGTTGCAAAACTAACAGAAAACAATCCTGCAAAGATGGTGTTCGCGTTGAATCCGGTTGGCACTAGAAGGCGGGGAGCACGACGAGCCAGGTGGCTCGATCAAGTACAACAGGATCTGGAGAGCGTGGGCCAAAATCGAAGTTGGAGGGACAGAGCCATGGACCGACTTAATTGGCGTAACATCGTTTACGAGGTTTTATCAAACTATTTGATGTAACACCAAGTAAATAAAATAAAATAATGATAACCATGGGGGTGCTCTTGAGAGCACTAAGCTAGAAGCATCAGGATTTTCCCATGTCATGAAGAAGATGATGAAGAAGGACGAAGAGATAGTGAAAATGTCTATAGAAAAGTGTATTTTTGAAACTTTGGTCGCTAGAAGGAGTTCGATATGAAATTATACTTTCTTTGGTGAAAATTTGAACCAGGGAAAGGGCTAAGAGCGCTCACCGGGGTAAGACGGTCTATATTCATTCCAAAGCAGGGTGATATTTACATCAAATATTTCATAACAATTATCAAAAACAAAGTGTAGGCTCATCGATTTTGAATTTTATTCAAATTCAATAGATGCTCAGGATATTATAAGGGATTTTTTTGTAAAACATGGCAATTTACCCGTCCATGCGTTAACAAAAATGTGAAATATGCTTCAGTGCAGTGGAATAGAAATTGTAAATATTAAGCTTTGAAATATAATGCTAGTTGTAAAAATTATGCAAGTGGGGTAAAACCGACCACTTATGTAGGGGTAAGACCGCCATCCCTAATTTACTCCAAATAAAATGTCTAAACTATTTCAGAAGTTGTAACTACGATGAAAATTATTGAACACTAAAAAAGTGAAATCACATCTATTGAAAATACAATTAAAAATCCTCAAATTTTCCATTTGTGATCATAGATATATATCTAAGTGGTGAGAATCAATAAAACGAAAAAAAATTATACATCCAGGATAACCAGTAAAGAATTCATAAAACTTTATACTCATTAGAATCACACGACACAGATATATTTTTCTGCAAATTTGTGTACGAAAATCGTGGTGGTCACTCACATTTTGCATCAGGTTTCGGTTTTGGTGGTCATTTGGCGTAAAGTCGTGTGGCATGAAATCGATTGGTATAATGGTCATTTGTCATGAAGCCATTTAGCATAATTGTCGTTTGACATAACGAGTTTGAAACTAAGGATGACGTGAAGTCGCTTGGCATACATCCGTTTGGCATAAAGTCGATTGGCACATTGGTCACTTGGCATTAAGTCATTAGGCATAACAGTCGTTTGGTATAATGGTCGTTGGGAATAATAGTCTAGTGACATAATGAGTCTGAAGCATTGGATTTCTTGAGGCGACAGTCGTTCTTTTGAATCCCACTGACGACAACTGGCTTGTTACGGAATTATTTGGTACAAAACAAATTGATGCTTTATTCAACAATCACATGCTCTTGAGTGAACTGAAGCATAAAAAGAGTCGTTGACAGTGAAGAAAATAATGCAAATTTATGTTTTTTATTTTATTTAACATGATATTTATCTTTTGAGTTGTGCTATCGAAATAAATATTGGCACTGAAGCTTTTGATATATGTATCATTAATTTCATGCTTTGGTTGTTCCTTCAAACTATTATGTAACAACATTTGAAGTTATTACAGCTGTTGAATTAAATTTAAACAAATTTTACCTCCTTTTAAAAATAGGTTCTAACAAGGGAAGGTCACGATGGTGTTACACGGGGTTTTCAACCGGACTATTTTTGTTAGATTCTACATGTCGAAATATGAAAAACCCCAAAGCGATCGTGACCTTCCCTTGTAACCTAAATCGAAGGTATTAAACTTCTAACTGAAAAAAGGTTGACAAACGAAAACAATAATCTGCCAAAGTTATCAGCAATAAATAAAATTAATAAATAGAACTCTATTACTGCACTTACTCCACTGATAATGAACGCAATTTGTACTATTCTTTTGTTTCTTGTGTTGCAATTGTTTTTGGTGTCAAATCTCCTATTGTTTCATTATTTTTTTGTCTTATTTTTAACATAGACTGTTCCTTAGAGTTATATTGATATAAGACAAGACAATTACAAGTTTTGTAAATTATTTTTTTACAAACACTGGATCTTTTATTGAGCTATGTTGGAAAAAAGATTATTTCATTTACAAATTCTATTTATGAATAATGCTGCAATTATAGGTCTTTGGATTACAGCTTTCAATATTTTGCATATACGTTTTCCCTTCTTTTACAAAATTTTTCTTTATCAAGTGCTACATACTTTTGTTGTTAAGTTTGTGATTTATAATAATCACTGAAACACTGAAACCCTGATTTTGAATATTTCAGTCGTACATTACGCTGCATTGAACCAAATTGTTTTTCGTAAAAATGTGATGTAATAACAATTCTTGTCAATCAGAGTTGGAAATTTTATTAAAAACTCTACTCAGGATTGCATTTTTCAATTGGCTGTTTCTAAAAAATCGATAGTTCAAATAAATTGTTCAATGTAATTTTCAAATGTAAATATTTTGCAAATCCAACAACACGGTCACATTTTGGCAACATGTTTGCTGGTGTGTAAATGAATTTGATGTTTTCAAAATTGTGAAAACCTTAGAAGAAAGTTGTAAAATGAGGCATAAGTCGCAGTTACCTCGCCAAACGGGGCAAGTTGGACACATTTAATTTCATATATCAGTAAGTCAACCATTGCAATAATAGGAATAATAAATCATAGATTATTGATTTTGAGTACACACTTGATTGAAACTACTTTAGGAAGAAAACGTACATTTAATGGTATGTCACTTCACACTGAAAATTAACGGAAAATTCTTCACTAAAAGGAATAAAACATGTTTAAAATATATTATTTAAAAGTTATGAATTAAAAAGTAGCACGTAAACTTTCGACGATTGACGAAATTATAAATATGTTCTGTTATTATTGATATACATGGCAGAAAATCACCTTATCCGATGGTATTGTTTTCCACAACTTCTAAATTTAATATTAATAACAAACTAAGTTATATAAAATAGAAAAGTAATAGTTGTCATGATGCATTCCAAATTTTATTTTTGTTTTTGTTCAATTTTGAGTTTGAATTTGAAAAATAAACAACAAAACAAAAATATATAGAAAAATCAGCCATTTTCTCTCTCTCTCTCTCTTAAGCAATTACGTAATTTGAGATTGATCATTCTTTATGAAAATCTTTTGTTTGAATGTTTTATTGCTACTCTGTAGAAACTTGTTGGAAAAGTTTTTATTATGAATTTTTATAGACCCCACTTGCCCCGGGTATAAAAGTATTTTGAGGTAAGTTAGACCGTAGAAATTTTCATAAAACAAAATACCTGTTTATTGTAAGCAGCTTGTAATAATACTTAAAAATGTAGCTTACAAATGGTAATTCGATTAATAACACAGTTTTTTTTTGTGAGCCAATGCAAGATGTGAAACGTATTTATTTATACATATTTTCAACTCATATCTCATAATATACATGCAGCCAATGTATCGAGAAAAAATGTTTGTTATGTTCAGGATTATAGGGTGTCCCAGACAGTATGGGTACGTCTTCACCATATTGTTATTTAAAGACCAGTGCAGGTAAAAATCTGAATTTCACACTTTTTATTCTTGCACTTATCAAGAGCAGATTTTGATTTTCGAACATTTTTTTCACAACCTGTTTGTTGATGGTGTTACATTTCTGGAAGCTCCACTTATCAGTTTTGCACAAATTGCGTTATAAATATCTGAGCGACTTTGTTGTACGAAATTTGTGCTAGATCATAAAGTTCGTACAATAAAAATCTGGAAAAATAACCTTATCATTGCCGAAACGATAATCATGATGATCAGGCTATTACTTATATAATTGGAAATAATAAAACTTAAGTATGAAAATTTGAATAGAAACCAAAAATCCGATTTTGAAAAGTGTCAAAGCCTAGCTCTCATATATCCATTATAGCATGTGAAAATCTAAAATATTTGTTGCCTATCACAAAGTATAGATGTTTGACATAAGTAAACTTGAAATGATTTTTTTTTATATTGAAAATACCATCATATAGATCATCTGTTTTGAATTAGGAAAGATTTTTAAAAGACCAGATTTTAAGGAATCATTTTTATTATAAGTCTTATTTATCATTATGGACTGATTTCATAAGACCATAGGTTGCATGCTGTTCAGACATGATAATTGCATATGTAGTCAATGAAACAATTGCAAATTGAACACATAGCTGACGGTACAAAAAATTTTATTTGTGGAGCATTTTTAATTAAAAAAATGTAATGTAATGTAAACCTCTGCTAATGATGCAATTTATGAAATAATTTTGTTTATTTATGGAAATTTTATTTTCTTAAAATCGCAAAAACCTTTTGTCCTTTCCTCGCTTGAGCGCTTCTTGAGCATCTTCCGGCGACAAGGCCGTGAAAACGGCAGGAAAGGGCGTCGATAGCTAAAAGATTTCAACGCGGGACAAATCAACCGGCAACGAACCGCAACCGATCTGGACCCATACCCAAGCCGCCGGTTGCATAATTTTGGTGGAACGAAAAGAAGTGTAACTGTAACACAACAAGTCTTAATGTCCGTCCGTCTGTCGTCACTGATTCGTCCCCGTATCACACCGACTGACCGGGAAGTTGGAAATGGTCATCGCCGCCGGTGGTAGGGCCCCGGCAATGGCGTATTGCATCACTCCTAATGACCGAGTTTGAGGTTTCAGATGACGTGGGGCTGTGTGTTGGAAATATTTTTTTTTCTCCGCCGAATCCAATCAATTTAAAACGACAGTATTGGAATGCTTTCTTTGTTTTGTTTGATTGTTGTTGCAGATTTTATAAGCAGATGAGATCAACTCACCTGTACAAATTCTGAACTGCTACGACAAATGAAATGTAATGTGTTGATAACAAAATGTTAATAAAAGCTTAATATAATTTTATCAATTTTAAGAGATAGTGTTGCCTAACACAGAAATGATACCAATAAAGGAGAAATAACACGATTTGCTATGATGCATTTAGTAAAAGTTACCTATAAAACCAGATCCCTCATTGAAACAATAATCAATCGTTTGAAATTTACGATTTCAAATCATTTCACTTGAAACACACGGCAGCCGTCGGGGATGTTTAATCGCTCATCTGGAGGCTCCGTTCAGCGAAAGCACGAGTCCACAAATCACTGAAATCGCTAATTAAATTGATGGCCATTACGAAAACAATTTGTCCGATATTCCTCCTTCTTGACAATGCCGCCTGGCCAGCCGAGAGCCTGCAGGGGTGCGGTCTGGGTCCTAAGCGTGGAAAGGCAAGGGAGCACTGGGCCGCCTAATTGGTAATATCCATCGCTCGCTTTTACGACGCACAGTGGCATTCCTTCGTGCAAAGGTGTGGAAAAACCTCAAATGTGTGCCACATCGATTGAATATGATTAGATATCTTGTAACTTTCGCCAATTACTAATATCATGGATGGCGTAGATGCAGGGGTATATCCGGTCTACTGTAGGCCAGTTTTAAAATGCATAATCAATTCCCCCTCTTCCCCTCATTAGTCCACATTCTGACGTGGCATGCGCCATTGTTGCCTAAACATAGAAGATCGCCAACGCTGAACATTTCATACCAGATAATTTTCAATACTTACTACCTGCATGAGGGGATATGAAAGATCCCTGCATAAGAGGTAAAATACCTCATATAATATCTCATTCACATTCTACCAACACCAAAATGATAATTGGATCAGATATGTCAGTATCAATTCTTTGTATTGCAATATAATTTTTTTTTAACTGAAATTATGATCACGTGTTTGTTCTAGTTACTCCTCTGTGCGGCCTCGAATCTGAGTCTATTCAAATACGCGTCATCTCAAAGGCGAAGGCGCGCGCCTGCTCCTGCACGCGAGAGTCATGAAATTGAATACCATTTTCACCGATAGCCATTCGTTCAGTCGGCGAAAAAAAAATATTTGGCCTAATAACCGTTTGGAAGCTGGGCAGCCCCCTTCTCTAGAGGTGCGGTTGTGAGTTGTGGTGATTAATGAGGGCCCACCTCAAGCAGTCTTTCATAGACTGTCCACTTTTAATTTTGGGGTCCCCTAGGGTCACTATATGGGTGATTGCGGTGCACGGTGACGAGAGACAACGAAGGCGACGATGTTATAATTTTCGCATTCCAGGAAGTAGAAGTTACGTCATGGGGGACATGTATCGAGCTGTGCTACCCGACCAAAGGGGCAAGTGGAGTTACGAACTCACAAGTGGATGAATGAATGGAAAGTAGCGCGACTTCATTGGTCCACTGGGTCGCTAAGGTGATTGCAAGCATGAAAGAGGGAACTCTTGACCACATGATGGGTGGAAAGCTGTACCGAAGGATTTTGTGGTATAAAGTACATTCATGTGTTACGGTGGGTCACTTCTGTTCCATGTAGCATGTTCAGGGCTGGTTGGATTTAATTGCGTTTTATGAGAGTTTTATGATGATCATGAATACTATGGTGGTCTTCCTTAGCCGAGTGGTTAGAGTCCGCGGCTACAAAGCAAAGCCATGCTGAAGGTGACCGAAGGAGACCGATTCCCGGTCGGTTGAGGATCTTTTCGTAAAGGAAATTTCTTTGACTTCCCTGGACATAGAGTATCATCGTACTTGCCACACGATATACGAATACGAAAATGGCAACTTGGCAAAGGAAGCTCTCAGTTAATAACTGTGGAAGTTCTCATAAGAACGCTAAGCTTAGAAGCAGGCTCTGTCTCAGTGAGGACGTTATGCCAAGAAGAAGAAGAAGAAGAAGAAGTGCTTTTATGTGATGAAAATGTAAACCATTTTTTTTTATTTTAAAGCATCTGTGATCAGACAAACTAGATCCAGTCTAGACTACAGGAGTTTGGATCATTTTGATTTTAATTTGATAAATATGTTTTACTGAGAAGAGAGAGAGAGAGAGAGAGAGCACTGCGTGCCCTCGGTTGTTTTCATTTTGTCGTGCTACAATTTGATTGAATTTCCTGTGATTTCTTCAAATTTTCTGAATAGAAAAGTGTTTGTTAGATCAATTATAGTGCAAACAGTTGTAGTGTTGTGGAAACTCGTCAAATAACTTACGTTGTACGTATTATTGTGGATAACTTTAGTAAATTGAAGTGTGGTTTAGGTTGTTATTGGATTGTCGCCATTTTTTCAACCCGTTTGCTACTTGTGAGAAACGTGAGACAGAGATAACACAGGAAACCGGTGAGAGAGTTCTGATTATTTTATCGATTTTGGTGTTGACGATGATTCTGTAATTCTTCACCCCTATCAGCATTATAGGGTGCCGGTGCCATTAGTGGACTACCTAAGCTATAAAAAATCATCAAATCATAACGAAAAGCCTTAACAGAGATCTTTTGGTGTCAATAGAAAGATTTTAACCTCTACTATATGGGCAAAATATAAAAAGAGTGATAAAAACACATTTTGAGCATAAAACCGCTTGAGCCATTTTTGGTACACGTGTTCCAGTAGTTGTGCTAGTGCTCCAGTAGTAGTCGTTCGGGAATGATACAAGGAATTTTAAACAAATGAGTTAATTTTTACATAGGTTTAACATTTTTCCCTCGGAACAGCAACTAATATCTTTCGAATGAAGCATCAAAATTATCTCTGGGACTTTTATTCATTTTTGTATATCCATTTTAAAAACTATTTCCACCCATTGATCCACTATTGGAACACGACGGCAACTACTGGTGCAAGTGAGCATTTTTTTTTGCTTTAACTTAATTTTTTATATTACTTTTTGATAAGACAAAAAAGCTGATATTTGGCAAATCGACTAAACTAGAGGCGATCTATCCACCAAAAATAGCGCATGTCATTTTTATCGAAAAATGTACGTTTTATTCCATGGTCCAATCTTCTGCTACATTACAACCATTGGTACCGGTTCCCTAGTTCTTTGCGGGCATTACCGCAATCCACAACAAATTCAGTTGCTCCACTGAAAAATCCCATAAGGAATTGTCATTCTTCGCGTGGCCCAATGATGCCGTCAACGCCAAATGGTTGGGGTGGTGAAGGGTATTGAGAAGTATAGTAGTAAAGTACACCACACTGAAGATGGTCTTACAGTTGAGGTCGAAATACGCGTATCTATCAAAGGATACAATATCTAGTGGAATTAAATGGTATAGTACTAAACTCGGGTTTTCATCTACTTGAAGAATTTTTTTTTTCAGCACGCCTGAATCGGTTCACGCAAGATCAGATACATTTATCTACACAGAAAGAAAAATCCATGTAAATTTCAGCGTAAAATCATGCACATTAAGGGTCGCTGAATAGGGAATAGATATTTTTAAACGTGGTTTTCAACTGACGAATTATGCATAGAAGTTTTGTCGAAGACGAGGCGATTCGTGTTTCCAAAATTGTATTTAAAGTGTGGTAGACATAATTGAACTCTTATCGAATTCAGGTGTTGTGAGTTACATTAGTGCTGGTTTTGTTGGCTGGGATCTGATTTCTTTGAACTGATTTGTCAACATACTGACGATTCACAATAACCTGATCACCTAGAACAATCAAGCAATCAATTGCATGATTTTTGTAGGTGATCAGAGTGCCTCTATACACAGGTAACGGATTTCTGCAACTCTGCATGTGTTAGTGATAAAAAAATAAAATCAAATTAGCTATGAAATTTTCTTTCAATGGGAGTGCCACTCTTTAAAATAGTTTTACATTAGGACTGTTTTCATGTAGCCTATAAAAATATATATTATAATTACACTATTTTATTCGATATCCACTCCATAGAATTGGATAAAAATTAGTTTCAAATAAATTGCATATGAAGTACAAGCTACTTCGAACCAATTTTAAACGCAAGATTATAAATTTTAATACGTAAACAATAGGTAAAAAAAAAAAATGCTGATATATCGAACTACAATTATATTCAACAAAAAATTGCCAATTTACGGGAGTTCTATACCTGTGAATTGAGATACTTTGCTAGGTGCTGACGGAAAATTGGATTGTCCTACACTTCTGTGAATTCAATTTTCCTGAATGAACTATTTCCCCGAAAATTATTTTCACGAATGCACCATTTCCCCGAAAAAAAACGTAATGTCATTGACATACTGAAAACTACTTATGATCCTGCTGCTAAAAAGGATTTAATGTGCTAGCTGATGTAAGATTAGATGAAAATTAATATATTTGTTATTTAAACCATGTTTTTAAAGTAACAGATGTTCAAAATAATGCGTTTGTCTAAAAAAAAACTTTTTTTTTTGTGATAGCCTGATGAAAAAAGCGAGCAAATGCTAAGCAGCTTCATTAGATTGGCGGTATTTTTGGAGTTTAGATATTTGGTTTATGGACAATTGGCAGAATGAACATGCCTTCTTAGGATAATAGGCTGTTCTTTAAATTTAAACTATTCCAATATTTAGTAACTTATTTTTCCTTTTTTAGTAATTGGCTGTTCTTTCAAATTGTTTTGCATTTTTACGCAAAGACACCTTATTCGGCCAACTTCCTCATGCCATATGTCCAATAAGTTAATTTATAATTTCATTTTAATTAGTGACCGCAGCTACAGTGAGTTCATTGATCCTTAGAATCTATTACATCGTGCAAAACATAAACATCTTTTTTTATGTCTTGGGTAGAAACAATTTTGCCGAAAGTCGATTTTTCCAAAATGTTTCCAAATGGGTCATCTGTTTGAAAACGTCATGTACAGTAAGAATAAAAGTAAGGTACCGTAGGGCAAGTGGGTAATGAATTTCGCATAGTTGGGATTCTTCAAATTCTAGAGGCTTTAAATTAAAACAAATGAGGTCGTGTATATTTTTTAGCTTGACTCCCACCAAATAAAAGCAGTATGCTGAAATTGATTTTTATGTAAAATTGAAGAAAAAAGTACAGAAAAAGTTTTTAAAAAATGTCTTCTTACTTTTCACTTGCCCCACAAGTGGGGCTTTATCGTTTTGAACAATAAATTCAATAACTAACAGTTATATTCACGATTTCTATTACCTTTAATATTTGTTGTTGCGTCCCAATGAACAATAACATAAGTAACATGTAAACAAACAAAAATTATGCTTGTTACTTGAGTTTTCTTCTGTTCAATTATGTTTGTTGAAATGATTCGACAACATTATAACTGCAACATTTCCAATATTTGTTCCTACATCATGGGACAGCAGTTGCATTTCTGCTCTGTAGAATTCCTACCGCTCGTTATTTGTTTTTAAGAAAAAGGGATATGACGTCGGAAAACTCTTCAAGAGAAATCAAACGGAATCCTTCTATAAAATTTTTAGAATCTTTTTTATGTGGATAGACCTTTACCCCATTTCTTATGTTTTGAACTAGTTTTACACAGACATTCCACGAGATTTGCGTGCGTTCTCTCATGTTGGAACTTTTCAATCAACGTCTTCCTTTTAATCGGCTGTCCTAAGTAAACATATTAATATCGTAATAATTGGCAACCTTTTTTTTAGAGAAGTTCCATGATAATAGCTTTTAACGCTTTATTTATTGAATTATCAGCACGTTCTGTTGTTCTATGATAATTTCGAACCTTGTATACTTATAGCTACCTAAAGAGAAAACACAAATTCAATCTTTAATGAGAAACTTTTCACTTGCCCCACGTGAGTAGTAAATTGACAGTGTTTCAATTTAGTTATTTTTTGGTCTATGTCGAATTAAGTCTAAAACTATTTTCATTGCAGTTTAAAACTGCCAGAAGGGACAACTTAGAAGTGGTACAGAAAATTATTTTCCGCAACTTTTTTCCGCTGAAAATATTTAAATAAGATTGCACGCCGCCAACTTGTTTCGGAGTGATAGTTGACAGGCTAACAATCTTTCGCTCTATTATGCAATAATGGTTGAAAAATCTCAGAAATCTCTTGCCTAACGTAATGTTCTCAATGGCCTCAAAGGTTTACGCATGAGTTTAAAACGTAAATTCACATTTTCAGTTAAATATACCAATTATTTTCACTTACCCCATTTATCCACTTACCCCGCGGTACCTTAATGAATACTGAAAATGTTAAAAATCACTAATTAAATAGAAAACAATTGCCAATTGAAAAAAAATAAAAAAATCTTAATTTAGAGTAGATTGAAAGCAATTTTCAATGCTAAGGTTTTTGCAAAATATTGCTCCCTTGCACAAGTAGTTGCTATCGTGTTCCAGTAGTGGATCATCTGATGGAAGCAGTTTTTTAAACGGATATAAAAAAATAAGAAATGTCCCAGGGATTCGAAAGATTTTAGTTGCTGCTACGAGGAAACAATGTTGAACCTTTTTATAAATTTTGTTTAAAATTTCTTATGTTATTCCCGAACGTCTACTACTGGAGAACTTGCGCAACTAATGGAACATAACCAGACGTGATTCGTTGCTTACACAATCCAATCATACGGTTAGTACTACGGAAAATAAAATCATCCATACATTAAATACAACAGTTGTTCTCTCTTCTGATTGTCGGCATTCAGAAGATTTAATTAACCCCTCTACCGGCAGCTTCATTTTTTACCGCAAGAATAAAATTCAAATCGCGATAACTTTTCTAAGTTCTCAAAAAACTCTTCTAGTTTAAGAATCAACATTGATCTATCTTCTACAGAATTTTATCCTGGCTACAGAATTTTTATCTTATCCGGATATTCACTCATCGGAACAATACATTAAGGTGAAACATTTCGAAATCCAAAGATGGCCGGCACAATGGCCGACTTGTGCCCCTACTCACGTTTTCAAATGCACTAAACTGGAGAAATAGTTGGAAAACGTTTCTGATCTTCTTATTTTAAGCTTTTTGCTAGTGCACTAAGCCAAAATAAGAAGGGCACGTTTGTTGGATGCTTTTTGAGCTAGATTTGTGCCTCTGACATTTTAGTGCAATCTTAGAAGTTGATTCCAAACTGTTTCACCTTAATGAGAGTATGTTGTAAAAAAAATAGGCAATTAAGCGCTGCACTCTTTGAGTAATGAGCATTTATGTCGCTGGTATCACGCTGGCCAAATAAAGATCTTGAAATCTTCAAAAAACTTCATATCGTAATTTTTAGATATCTACTACTACATTTTTTTTCGATAAGTTTACCGTAAATAGAATAGCCGCCTAAGACATTTTATATGAAAAATGTCGGTCCCCCAAGGAACATTTGAATATCTTTGAAACGAGATCACTTTAATATCGACACGGATTTTCAAACTAGAAGAGTTTTTTGAGAACTTAGGAAAAAATGGTGCAAAAATTCCGAGGAACAAAAAAGTAATCGCGACTTGATTTTTTTATTGGGATCCAAAATGATGCTGCCAGTAGAGGGGTTGAAAATACCCTGAGTCCATCGTCAGTAGACCTATTCATTATTTCAAAAATGTCTGGAAACTCCCGAGTCAACCAATACTTTAATTTTACATGTCGAAATGAACTTCTGGTCAAAATTTCAGTCAATTCGGAGTACATTTAGGTGTGCTTCAAATCAATTTTGTGTTTTTGGGCTATTTTCAAACTTTAAAAAATCATAACTACCGAAAGGAACACCAAACCTAATCGAAAATACCTCTACACAGTAGTTTATCGAATTCTACAAACTTTTGTCGAACACGATTTTATGATTGGAGCAAGTTTTAACATAGTTTGGTTGAGGTTTGTGTCTAGAGTAGTGGGTCTTGTTTCCCGGGCTCGAAAAAATCCCGGGATTCGGGATTTTATTTTTAAAAATCCCGGGATTTCCCGGGATCCCGGGACAAAAATCAAATGCTTCCAAACTACTATAGAACGGCCGGAGCGGGTATTGAAACAATGTTTAGTTTTATAGAGTAGTTCCATAATAACCGAACCTGTTTTTGAAGGTTAAGTCGAACTATAATATTTCATGCATCAATATTTCACCTATCTGCAGTTGAAGTTTAAGGGCATTTATTGAAGTTAATTTGAAACGAAAATCAAACGTGATGCATAAAGTATAGGTACCTATACTGCCGTGAATCGCAAGCCAGTCCCATCTATTAAAAGTAGGCATTGAGAAAATGGGCTGTGAAGTTTCCAAATTCGTTTTCCATACGAATATTTAAAAAATTCCCGACGATTGGAACATGTTCAAATTTTAATGAAACTTTCACCATTTGCTTTTTACTACGATATCTTTCCGAGAAAAATATAAAGATGATCAAAACACGGTTCATTTTTGTGTTACACTATGTGGAAATCTTTAGCGGGACTCTGATACGCGGTTACTTTTTATTATGGGACAATTTGCCTTGCTGTTTTTTTTTCCTATTTTCTCCAAACAAACCGTATTATCTCATTAGTGCAGTTGAAAGACCATTGGACGATATGTTGAAATCTGAACTCAACTCAATTGTGACAAAAGTGCAGATGAGACTGACTTGCGATTCACGGCAGTACAGGTGATACCAATCACTTTCAAATTTTACCAAATCTTTTAGAATCTACTCTCATGACTTATTTACATTTTTGTGTCATATGGAATCTTCATGCTTTTAAATTATTGGTATGACGGCCATAGGCATGTGAGTCCTGGGAAAGTGTAAGGTGTACCGGGAAAACTAAAACGGTTACAAGAAGATAAAATGGCATTGATAAAATTATAATATTAGAAAAAATCGACCACCAAAGCATTTGTTGACAAATGGAACAAATCATAGAGAAACCTGTCATAGTTTATTGAAAGTTACCTTGCTTACATACCAGAAAAAAAGGATAAGCAGTGGCCTCGAACCTCAATAAAAAAGCTTATTGAGTAAGCTTAATGCAATGACTGAAATACATGCTTGCGTCAACAGTCACCAGAATAACAGGCAGCTTGTTTTCTGCCATTATTAGAAAATAATACAACAGTATTTTTTCGTTAAACATGCAATTTCGGGAAATCCCGGGATTTTTGAAAATATCCCGGGATTCGGGATTTTTTAGATCGTTTTAGATTGTTTAAAGCAGCAGCTTCTGAAGTTCTTCAAAAATCAAGCGGGCGCCATCTTAGGATTTGAGTTCAACACCGAATGTACGTACACTTTGCAGATATCAAAATGAACTTAGGCACCTACGTGGATTTCACGTAAGTGCGATTGGTAACCTCAGTAAACATTACCGAGTCACTATTTGGTGGTTATGAATGGTTTAGTGATCTTTATCTTAGTCAGGTGAAGTGGAGGTAAAATGAATTTGGAATGATCTACGTGATTTTTCACGTAGCAATGACATTTGGATTTTTTTGAGTGTAAGTTAGCACCAGCCTGCTCGAGAGAACACATCACATGATAAGACAGCTTCACGCAGCGCATGAGTTAAAACTACACGGAATGAGGCAACCAATGCAAAACTGGCTGGCTGAGTGAAAATTCTGTGTAAGTCGCACTCATGCTGAGTGTAATCGATGTGTTGGCCATTGGCTGTGCGCGGATCGATGGAAATGGAACTGTCAGTCATCTCCCGTGCGGCAACACACAGTTGGCCGCTGGTAGGATGAGAAGTTTTTCGGGATTTTTTCTGGCAAAAGCCGAAAAATGGTCGCAAATGTGAATTTTTTTTCCAATTGCTTCCGTTTCGGCTATTCCAATAAAATAATCTCTGAAAAACTTTAAAAATTGGATTGTTTTTTCATGTATTCAGAAGCTAAACAAAAATGAAAGCGAATTCCGCATTCCAAGCGTACCTCCTCTGTGCGCATTTCACTCATTCAGTTTTGTTTACCACCGTTTGCACAAAACTGTGTACAGCCTCCTTTGCATAGAAAATGTGCTGCATGAGGAGAGTCCGATTTTGTGCGCTCTGCACTCATTTTTGAGCGGACGAAGTTGAGCGTGCAAAAGAATAAGCAAAAAGTTCACAAACATTTACTCGCGAGTAATAGCACTAGGTGAGATTTTCTTACGGTTTTGACAGACACATCAATTATTTATCCATCAAAACGACAGTAAATTACCAGTTTTTAGTCAAAAACCCTTGAAAGCCAGAAATCTTGGAGAAGAAATAGCTTTCTTGCTAGAAGCGCAACTGACCCTGAACAGCTCCAAACAGGTTCACGAATCACTTTAGCTTCTTTTATTCGCGAGCACAACCGATGCGAGTAAATCAGCACTTTGATGTTCGCTAGCGTTTAGTTTTTGTTTCGGTTCAGCAGACATGTTCGCCACTTTCCATCACTGATGAATACTTAGAGTATGTTTTCCTGAAATCACTAAGAAACACTCAGTTCGGTCTAGGTACATCTTCGACTTGCATATTCATAAAAGAGTCACTTTTTATTAATTCTTCATTAGTATCATTCCAAACATTACATTCATTTCATATATCTAGGTGTTCTGTGTTAGACAACACTATCATCCTAATTTGGTATAAGGTAACACGGGGCAAGTGAGAATCCGGGGTAAGTGGGGCGTTTCGTCATAGCTCACTTAGGAAAAGTTTTTCATGGGGGTATTCTTCTAGAAAATTGAAGATACAATGACAATGAATGTATTTAGTACTAAACATATTGTTATTTATATTACCATGTGGTTCATGTAACAGTTGTCGGTTCAGCACCATTTTCAACTTGCATGATAAATTGTGACACGTTTCACGTCTTACATTGACTCTTAAAATATAAATGTGTTATAAAGCGAATTTTCATCAGTAAGCTATAATTTTAACTATTATTACAAGCTGCTAACGATAAACCAGTATTTTATTTTCATTTCATATGAAATTTTCGATAGTCTATCTTACCCCAAAATATCTTTGTACCCGGGGTAAGTGGGACCTATCAAAACAAAAACCAGAATCAAAACTTTTCGTACACGTTTCATACATTTTCCTAGAGAGTAGCACTAAAACATTCAAACAAATGATTTTTATCAAAAAAGATCAATCTCAAATTACGTAATTGCATAAGAGGGAGAGGAAAAGTACAATTATTCTTTATTTTTTTTTTTATTTTTGAAATACGACATCAAAGTTGAACAAACACAAAGATGAAATTTGAAATGCATCATGAGAACGATTACTTTTCTATTTTATTTGAACTTGATTTGTTACATCTACCAAATTAAGTAGTGATGGAAAACAATTCCACCCAATTAAGTGGTTTTCTGCCATGCATATAAATAATAACAAAACATATTTATAATTTCGTCAATTATTGATTGTTTATGTGCTACATTTTAATTAACAACTTATAAATAGTATATTTTGAACATGTTTAATCCCTCTTTACGCTTTCATTGAGGAATTTTCAGTTAATATTAAATGTGAGGTGACATACTATTAAATAAAGGTTTTCTTCCTAAAACGTTACGTAATTTATGGTTGATCCCTTATGTACATCAAATATTTACTTAAAATTAAAAATCTATGATTTATCAATCCTTTTATTGTAATGGTTGACTTGCTGATGTTTATTGACGTATGAAACTGGATGTGTCCCACTTGCCCCGTTTAGCGAGGTAACTGCGGCTAACGGCTCATTCTAAAACTTTCTTCCAAGGTTTTCACAATTTTGAAATTATTCGATCAGTTTCATGTACACACACTCAAATATGTTGCCAAAATGTGATTGTGTTGTTGGATTTGAAAAATATTGACATTTGAAAATTTTATTAAACAATTTGTTTGAACTATCGTTTTTTCGTTCCCACTTGCCCCGCGGTACCTTAACAAAATTAAGCTTTAATTAACATTTTGCCATTTGCCGTAGCAGTTACAAATTTTTACAGGTGAGTTGATTTCACCTGCTCATAAAAGAAAAATAAACGCTTTCAATTTACATAACTTAACCTAAACATATAACGCATTAATCGTGGCAATAGAAGATTGCAATGATTTTTGTCTAAAATTGTTAATTATTTTATTTGACATTTGTTCCAGTGTTGCAACATTGGATATTCTATTAGTACTATACCAGGGAGAAAGCTTCAGAATCATTTTAAAAAAAATGTTTTTGTGAAAAACGAGCTCGAAAAACGTTCGCTGTCAAAATTTTTCCATTAGAAATTGTTCATATCGAAACTGATGCTGATCGAACCAACCACAGCGCAATCCATTACTCACGAAGGGAGAGTGCAATCGGTATTGCAGCATCCAGTTTAATCTGTTTATCTTTTCTTTTGGGTGCGCGAAATGCAGTTTCACTGCGTCGTCATGATGCAAGCAATCGCCCAACATGCAGCATGCAAGTTGCATGTAGATACTTAAGAAATGAAAGTGGAATAGTATGTATACAGGTACGCGCGTTTGCTGGATGCTGTAAATAGGGTACCTGACTGCATTTCAGAGAAAGTGTGCATGCGTGTGTGCAACTTGCAAGGGAGAGACGTAATTCGGAACGAAATGTGGGTTACGTAATTGACGGCGGCGGAGTCCCAGAACCGGTCCCGATCGTAACTTGTTTGCGTGCGGTAATGATGCTGCTCCGCTGATCTGCTGCTCCCATTCCACGGTTATCACGTCATCGATCGGTGTACCGATAAGGAAGTGGGCTCCCTTAAATTAATCTTCGAGATTGCATTCATTTCGTAACCAAGGGTGTACGGACGGGTAAATATTTTCGAACAAATTTCATTCGTTAAAATCTTTCAAATCGCTTCTTTACATGCTAGAAGATGTAATGTGAAGAACTTAGTCTATCAAACGGAGTTCAATTTTTTTTAGGAATTCTAATCAATTTGTCTGCTTTGTTGATAACATAAAATAACTGTATAAAGGTTGTAGAACAGGGTAGGCGGAAGCATTATCTCAGAGCAGGACAAACTGCTTATAAAATACTCTAATAAAATCATACAGTCTTCAACACGTTGCCTTTTTGGGTTGCTACCAGGCAACCCAATAGACCGCATATGCCTCTGCATCTACGCCAGTTCATGCGGGAAGGAAAAGAGGTGGTCATTTTTGTGACAGAGAGGCTTGCTGTTTGGTTAGCAAACTGCCTATATATTAGGCGTAAGGAAGTGCGTGCTATAATGATGAAAGATTGGAAGCATAGGGAAACGGTTTTCTCTCCGTTTCTGGTTCTAGCAAATGCTATGAACAGAATAAATCAACTTTTATAGATTGAAATTGGACGATAGAAGTGAGTGAGAGATACAACTACAAAGTACCGTTGATCTTTTCGTAAAGGAAATTTTATCGACTTCAGAGAATAGAGTATCTTTGTACCTGGCTCACGATATACATATGCAGAAATGATCATTCGGCAAAGGAAGCTCTCAGTTAATAACTGTGGAAGTGCTCATAAGAACACTAAGCTGAAAAGCAGGCTCTGTCCCAGTTGCGACGTTACGCCAGAAAGAGAAAGAAGAAATGGTACAACCTTCTACAATATTGTTAATCAAGGTATCAAGTAGTGCTTTCGACATTCTGAGCTCATTAAAACGCGATCAACATATTTCCTGAACTAAACAGAAGATGATGCGTTCAATTCAATTCAAATGCGCCAGCTCATGGAACGACCAAATGAGCTGAAATTTTCAGGAATCCTTCACTACCCCTAAAGAATAATCCTGTGGGGTGCCCGTGGAATTATACATGCAGCGAGTCGGACTACCGAAATTCATAAATTTTGTCTTATGACATATGGAACGATAATTACAATACGAACGCTCTATGTATCGTTTTAGCACAATCCCACATAAAGGTGTTGTGGTATTTCAACAAGGATGGATGATCGTACTTCCCTTACGACCCCTCGTAACTGCCAGTCCTGCGAACGGCCTGATACGGCAGAAGGTGAAATGGTCCAGTGTTGTTTCTGTAGACTATGGGAGCATTTTGGATGCGCTGGAGTAGGAATAGAGGTGAAGCAGCACAACATCAGGTATGTCTGTGAGAAATGTTTTGTCAAGCAGGGAACATCAGGCGGAAGTGTCCTTCAACTACCAACTGATGATCGGCGTAAAGCGAAAGGATCGAAGGCTAGCTCTAAGGCGGTCTCGAAAAGGGGAAAAGCCAATGTTGATCCACCTAAGATCGCCAGTTCCAGTGTTCGCGCAAAATTGTTAGAAGAGGAGTTAAAGCTGGTAGAAGAAGAGCAACGGCTGATGGAACTGGAGCTTCAGAAACAGGAGGAAATCAAAAAGCGGCAATTGGTTGAAGAAGAGCGTAAACTACAGGAGAAACGACGTCTCGCGGAGGAGGAAAACAATATCCAGGAACGAAAACTGCAGGAGAAGCGGAAGCAGATGAAAATTCGGAAGGAATCCTTGGAAAAGCGGCAGGCAATCATCCGGCAGGCAGCATCCATGGGCAGCAGAAGTGGTTCGATTCAGGATTCGGAAGAAAAGGTGAACAAGTGGCTGGATTCGCAGAGGAACGCTGGAAGATTCGTAGGTTCTCCGAAGGGCGACGACAACGATGACAAACAATCTGTCGATCATGACCCACTGGATGCGGCCGTGGACCCAGCATTTCCCGATCTCGGTGCACTTTCAGTCGAACCAAACCCTGTGCGTCGCTCAAGTTTGCCATCTCAAGTCGGTCAAAGGGCCTATCACAGCCCGGTGCTTGTACGTCCGTCGCCTCCAACGCTCACTCAAGTACAAATCGCCGCGCGACAGGTTCTGGGAAAGGACCTTCCTACGTTCGGAGGGAACCCAGAAGACTGGCCAATCTTTATCAGCAACTTCGAACAGTCTACAGCTACATGTGGATATTCAGAAGCGGAAAATCTGGTATGACTTCAACGTTGTTTGAAGGGAAACGCGCTGGAATCGGTACGTAGCCGACTACTCTTGCCCGCCAGTGTGCCGCACGTCATGAAGACCCTGCGTACGCTCTACGGAAGACCAGAGCTCCTCATTCGATCGCTGATGACGAAAATTCGCCAGGTTCCAGCTCCTCGGTATGACCGTTTGGGAACGTTAATACACTTCGGTCTTTCGGTGCAAAATCTGGTAGATCACCTCAAGGCAGCAAGCCAGCTAAGTCATCTTACGAACCCGGCTTTGATGCAGGAACTTGTTGAGAAACTGCCTGGATCCATGCGACTGGACTGGGCAACCTACAAAAACAGAAACCAGCCAGTGACCCTCGAAACGTTCGGGGACTTCATGGCCGGACTAGTAACAGCGGCGAGTGAGGTGTCTTTCGAACTTCCCGGAGAAACTTCCACAACGAAAAATGACAAACGAAAATTCAGGGAAACTGGCAACGTTTATGCACATTCTGGTGAACGAACATCTCCTTCAGCGACCGGAGGATCTACCTTGGCAACAAATTCTCTGGCAACGAACAGTGGATTGGCTTCTCCTGCTACTCTGAAGATTTCTAAGCCGTGCGCAGCTTTTGGTCGGAGTGGACATCGGGTAGCAGAATGTCATCAGTTTAAAGGTGCGACTGTGGACGAACGCTGGAAGCTTGTCCAGCTAAAGGGACTGTGTCGAACGTGTCTAAATAGCCACGGGAAATGGCCGTGTCGTTCCTGGAGTGGATGTGGCATCGAAGTATGTAGACAAAAGCATAATACTCTTCTACACACCTCTTCTCACTCTCCGGAGAACGTAGGAATGTCAGCGAGCCACGTGATGTCGGAAGATTTGAAGTGGCCACTTTTTCGAATTGTACCCGTCGTTCTCTTCAGCGACAGTTCCTCTCAACTCATATTCGCGTTTATAGATGAGGGATCTTCTTACACTGTACTAGAAGAATCAGTTGCGAAGCAGCTTGGAGTCAGAGGTCAGTTAGAGCCACTTACACTCCAATGGACCGGAAACGTAAAGCGGAAAGAAGAAAAATCACACCGTGTCCAGGTTGAAATCGCTGGCAAGGGTTGCACCAACCGACACAAGTTAGTAGATGCCCGTACGGTTAGTCAACTCGTGTTACCTTCACAATCTCTCAAATACGGGGAACTAGCAGATTGGTTTCCTCACCTTCGTGGTCTACCTCTGGAAGACTACGAACTCGTCCAACCTAAGCTATTGATAGGGCTGGATAATCTTAGACTGTGCGTTTCGCTGAAGCTGCGAGAAGGAGGGCCGAGGGATCCAATCGGGGCAAAATGCAGACTAGGGTGGAGCATTTACGGCTGCATACCCGGTCATTCGTCTCAAACTGCAATAGTAAGTTTCCATGTTGGAACGGTATCTGATCCGGATCGGGAGTTGAACGAACAGTTTCGTGACTACTTCACACTGGAGATTGCAGACGTTTCGGGTCCACGTGTGACCCTGGAGTCGGAAGAAGATAAGCGCGCCCGACAGTTACTAATGGACACAACACGTCGAATGTCCGCTGGAAATTGTTACGAAATCGGACTGCTTTGGAGAGCAGATAATCCAAGGTTTCCGGATAGTTATCCCATGGCTGTTCGGCGGTTAGAAGCGTTAGAACGCAAGCTGCGAAAGGAGCCAGAATTAGAGCGATGAGTACATGAGCAGATCCTGGAATATGAACGCAAAGGATACGCCCATAGAGCAAGTCTGACAGAACTTACCTCTGTGGCAGTTGACCAAGTGTGGTATCTCCCGCTAGGTGTTGTAACAAACCCCAAAAAAACCGGGAAAATACGGCTAATCTGGGATGCAGCAGCTAAAGTAAACCACGTTTCCTTCAACTCTAAACTACTCAAGGGGCCGGACTTGTTGTTTCCTCTTCCGCAAGTTCTTCGTCAGTTTCGCCAGTTCCCAATCGCGGTGTGTGGAGATATTATGGAAATGTTCCATCAGATAAAAATCCGCGCACCCGACCGCCAATCTCAAAAAAAAAAAACCGTGAAAACCCGTTAGATCCACCCAAGGTGTACGTAATGGACGTCGCCACATTTGGTTCGACTTGTTCTCCAGCATCCGCACAATATATCAAGAATCTAAACGCGGAGGAGCTCTCCAACGAATATCCTCGAGCAGCAGTAGCCATTAAAAACAAGCACTACGTGGATGACTACCTGGACAGTTTTAAGACGGTCCAGGAGGCAATAGAGATAGTCAACGAGGTCAAGCTGGTTCACTCCATGGCTGGTTTCACGCTGCGTCATTTCCTGTCCAACGAAGCAGATGTTCTCGAGGGAATCGGTGAAACATGTGAAGTTGAACTGAAGAATCTGGACCTGGAGCGAGGAGAAAAGTTGGAGTCAGTGCTTGGCATGAAGTGGATCCCATCCGAAGATGTTTTCGTGTACACGTTCGGTATCAGAGAAGATATGCAGTCCATACTCGCCGAAGATCATATTCCCACAAAAAGAGAGATCGCCAGGGTTGTGATGAGCTTGTTCGACCCCCTCGGGTTCATCGCTTTCTTCATCGTACACGGAGAGATACTACTGCAAGACATTTGGGCTAAAGGAACGGATTGGGATCAACAGATACCTAGGGACATCAATGAGCGGTGGCGCCAGTGGTCAAAACTCTTCGAGCAGTTAAACGAAATTCGTATACCGCGGTGCTACTTCCGTTCACCTTTTCCCGCATGCCTGGACGGACTTCAAGTTCACCTGTTCGTCGACGCCAGCGAGTCAGCATACGCCTGCGCAGTATATTTTCGTTTGGACACAGACGGTGACACACAGGTGATGCTTGTCGGCGCCAAGACCAAAGTTGCTCCGTTGCAAACGCTTTCGATTCCCAGACTTGAGCTGAGAGCTGCCGTTCTCGGAGTTCGTCTACTGGAGTCTATCGTGATTCAACATGAGTTCCCGATCTGCCGTCGTTTTTGCTGGAGTGATTCTGGTACAGTGCTTACGTGGATTCGCTCCCATGACCACAGGCGTTTTCACAAATTTGTCGCTGTACGTGTTGGCGAAATCCTCACGTCTACCGAGCCATCGGAATGGAGGTGGGTTCCAACGAAACTTAACGTCGCCGACTTAGCCACTAAGTGGGGAGCGAGTCCACAGTTAACCATGGAGAACCCTTGGTTTCGGGGGCCCAGCTTTATCCATGACTCGGAAGAGAGCTGGCCGCAACAAAGTTCTGTTACTTCAACAGTCGAAGAACTACGACCAGCACATTTTCATTTCGCTCATTTCGATCCTATTGTGGACTTCACTCGGTTCAGCAGTTGGACCAAACTGCATCGTTCATCAGCATACGTGCTGCGTTTTCTCGGCAACATTCGCCGAAAAAAGCAAGGCCTTAAACTGCACCTCGGCGTTCTAGACAGTGGTGAACTACAACGAGCCGAGGAAATGCTATGGAAGGTAGCCCAGGTCATGGCTTATCCCGATGAAATCAACGTTCTAGCAAAGTCTCAAGGTCCACCTAATCGTCGTCACTTCGTGGTGGAGAAGTCCAGCGATATCTACTCAAAATGGCCTTTCATGGATGACAGAGGAATCCTGCGTAGTCGGGGTCGAATTGATTCAGCGCCCTATGTATCGATGGACGCAAAATTTCCAGTAATTCTCCCCAAACAGCATGCAATCACTTCCCTAATCGTCGACTGGTTTCACCGACGTTTCCGACATGCCAACCGAGAAACTGTCGTTAACGAAATTCGCCAACGTTTCGACATCCCGACTCTGAGAAGATTGGTGGATAAAGTTACAAAAAACTGCATGGTGTGCCGCATCGCCAAGGCTGCTCCAAAACCACCAGCGATGGCTCCGCTCCCTGAGATGCGTCTGGCTGCATTCAGTCAACATTTCACGTTCACTGGATTGGATTACTTCGGACCTGGTTAAGGTAGGCCGAAGCAACGTCAAGCGATGGGTGGCTCTCTTCACCTGCCTGACGACCCGAGCGATCCACCTGGAAGTGGTACATTCCTTAAGCACGGAGTCATATATAATGGCTGTCCAGCGCTTTGTCTCTCGCCGTGGTATGCCGAGGGAATTCTGGACAGACAATGCCACTTGCTTCCAAGGAACAAGCAATGCGTTGAACACACTTAACGAAGCTACAAAGAAAGCCATGGCTGAAAAATTTACCACAGCGCAACTGTTCTAGATGTCGTGGAGCAGCGTAACCCTGTTTCTGGTGTTCAAGATGTTCTAGATCCCCAGGAGGGATTACGGGTGGGGGTATGTGCCGACAAGACCCCTCGCTCGAGCAGCCCCGATCATCGCAACACTGTCTTCATCGCTGAGAATGACGTTTTTGGAGAAATGTCAGGCGACAGATTACGGGAAAACTGCTTTGTCATCTAAAAGTGCTACAAGTGAATTCATACGACTATCAAAACATAAAATTTTACAAAATTATTGTTTATTAAAATAGGGATTTGTTGGAATTAGTTGAGCTAGAAATTACCGCAGACAAGACTGTAAGTGAATTAATTATACAAACTTTATTATGACGCAAATTACCATGAATTGTATCATTAGGCTGAAATCGGACTGAACAATTGAGCTCTAGAGGGATAATACGACCCAAAATTGTAGTTCTGAGGCAAAGGTCACCAAATTTGTAAGTGTTCCCAATCCATATTACTATCAAACTAAGCCGAACAATAATAAATAACCGTATATTTAGCTTGAAGCTAACCTTCCAAAGAATCGAGTTTGCTGTCTTGAGTTGGTGTCACCTAACCCCACAAAATCTTCCGTCCGCAGAGTGTCAATTACGTGTGGTACGCTAGCTGGCAGCAGGAGTCTACTGCGTACCGCGTCCCGTGCATGTCCGGTGAGACACCGTTGTAGACGAACGAGATTTTCGGCGTTGGAGTACCCACAAGAAATTGTCGATTGTTCAAAACTGCTTATGAACATCGGCCAATCTGTTGGGTTGCCACTGAATGTTGGTAAATCCCTTCCGACTACTTGTCGGGCGGCGATTTGCTGGGAGCTCAGAGTCTCTGGGTTATCCCGGTACATCAAAGGATTGCAGCTTCTTGCTGGCTTATAATTATGAAGCGTTGGACTGCAAGTATTACCGTCGGGACGTGGACTGTCGTCTCGAGGATGACGTGAATCCGAAACATTTCCCATAGGCGAACGATCCACTATGGGAGATTCCAACGACTGGGGTTTTGGTGAATGGACGGTTCAGAGAATATAACACGTTGTGAACACATATCACGGGTCGGAAGCGGACGGCATGAAAACGATTCGACGGGAGGTGGATTTTCTCGACGAACTGGTTCTGAGCTCGACACGTATCGAAAGAATGGTTCTCTGATCGTAACCGAGGGGATTCCTTTCGATTGAAAAGTGCGTTGCCCAGGTCTTGTCTCCGGTAATTTCTAGCTCAACTAATTCCAACAAATCCCTATTTTAATAAACAATAATTTTGTAAAATGTTATGTTTTGATAGTCGTATGAATTCACTTGTAGCACTTTTAGATGACAAAGCAGTTTTCCCGTAATCTGTCGCCTGACATTTCTCCAAAAACGTCATTCTCAGCGATGAAGACAGTGTTGCGATGATCGGGACTGCTCGAACGAGGGGTCTTGTCGGCACAGGTGTCGATAGGCGTATGATGTACGCACTGGCCTATCGAACGCAAGGTTCTTGGTTGGAATCCAGGTTGTCGCGAAAACATTTTTTGGTTGCAAATTTATGAATTTCAACCCGATTTCTTGTGGATTATTTTCATAAGGGGTTTCTATTTACTTCGATAGTCTCAGTGTACAACTTTATAATTCTCTCATACTCTGCTGGGCAAGTCTATTTTCCAGTGTAGTACCAGATTGAATGCCGCTAATGACAATAATGAAGCGATGATGTAAACATTTACCAAAAGAACTCATCATGGAAAACTGTTTGCAGAAGCCCAAGATAATTTGCTGTTTTAGGACACAATTGGTATTCGATTGTTTCAAAGTTGCCATTTGCAGTTGACCGAAAATGTTCATTGCCTCCTCTGGGCACGGTACCGCCGGTATGGACTGATGTAACTATCATAAAAAAAAAGATTTTCGACCGAAATGAGATCATTATCTAGCGCCGAGAGTGCACCTGATGATGACGACGACGACGATATTCCACCTGCCTCCTGCCTAATGGTTTTATTGGCGCGGGCACATAAAAATAGCGATTTGAACGTGCGGATACCTTTTACTTTCCTTCCGAGCTGCAGCCGTCCGGCCGATGGCTTGGATTTAGTCCGGGTTATTTCCTACCGATTGGTAGCGGAGCAAAAGTGAAATGAGACAATCGTTTGTATGATGAATGGGCCCAGATTGTATTGAACATTAAGAGTTATGCGACAAAAAGTTTCTTTGCGGAAGCAAGCATGAGTGGAAGATTTAGTACACTAACTAGTTGCATGATTTACATAACCCCATTTGCTTTTTTTTTTACAAAATTAATATTGAAAGAGAGTAACTCAGAGCAATAAATTAAACATTCAACGATTTTTACAGCACGAGTCGTACTGTAATTTTTCAGAAATTTTAAAATAATGGTGAATGCATTCCGATTTAATTTCTGATACCCTCAAGTGGTATTCTACGAAATTGCAAAAAATGTTGTACGTAAATCGTTGCAGAACTCGATTTTTACAGCACTCGTCGTAATTATTCTACTTGGCAAGCCTCGTAGGACAAATTTACGACTCGTGCTGCCAAATCATCATTCTACAACTTGTTCCGTAAACTACTATTCTCGCGTACTCGACCTAAACTCCGGTATTACACAATCAATTACACTTTGAAAATAATCGTGTTTAATTCCTGGTCACCAATGCTTACGTAACACCTTTCTTAGAAGGTCAGCAATCGAAAACCAGTTTGCGTTTCGACATTTTCGGATGGCTATTTGAGTGTCAAATGACGCGCATCATCGCCTCATCGCTGTTGATACAGCATCAGTAGATATGGTATTATCCATCTTCTCCCCTTAGTCGAATGCGCGATGCCATATGTATGTCATGTCACCGCACTCTCATCCGATCTCCAAGTGGACAAGCGGAATAAATTCCGAAAAAATGTGACGCCATATGGACATTACTGTGATCGTCGTCGAAAGTGAAAGTTATGCCGAAAAAAAAATTAAATCTTTAAAAACCGGCTTGCAGATTTTGAAACGTGCAGAGGGCGTCGTCACTTGACTCGATTCCATTACCCAACACTGAAGGGAGTGTGCGCAAAAAGTCCTCTCAATAATGCAAGAAATCGAAAAAAAGCACCGTCGTGAGAAAATGCGATTAAAGGAGGAATTTGAGCCAGCGAGGCACGGGCATAAGTTTTCATCTCGGCAAACGAAGCCCCGGCAGGTGAGATTTTAATTCGATTTGCCCGGAGCAGGCGGCTAACAGCTAACCTAAATGCGATTACGAGTTTTCGCGATTTATGAGTTTGTTTTGTGGCGCACTTTCAAAACACGCAAATCTCGATTAGTTCGGCCGAGCGCATTGTTTACTGCAATTAGTAATTGGGGGGTTTCGCTACATGAAGATGCCCAATTTGATAGGCTTCTTCATCGTGTTATGTAGTGCAGATACCAATAGCTCTCATTTTCACTGAACTAAATAATTGTGTTAGTTGTTACGTGCAGATCTTTCTTGCCAAATAAATCATTTTACAGTATCTGTTAGGTCTCGCCATACGCAGCATAGGTTATGGTAGATCTATGCGGAATCAAAAATAAACTCAACACCCAAACCCAATAATTATGATTGTCGAAATGTTGCATATAATGTAGAGAATAGAGGCATAATATCTCTTAAGCATTTCTGTTTCTCTCATGAGACGGATAGTGAAGCAAAACTGTAACATATCTTCTTCTTCTTTCTGGCGTTACGTCCCAACTGGGACAGAGCCTGCTTCTCAGCTTAGTGTTCTTATGAGCACTTCCACAGTTATTAACTGAGAGCTTACTGTGCCAATGACCATTTTTGCATGCGTATATCGTGTGGCAGGTACGAAGATACTCTATGCCCTGGGAATCGAGAAAATTTCCTTTACGAAAAGCTCCTCGACCAGCGGGATTCGAACCCACGACCCTCAGCATGGTCATGCTGAATAGCTGCGCGTTTACCGCTACGGCTATCTGGGCCCCATAACATATCTGTATAAGTCTTTTAAGACATATTTACTAGCGTTGTTTTTTATGTCCTTTGTTTTAGTGATGTAGGTATTCTGTATTAGGTAACACTATCAAATAAGATAATGTTTAGCCAATAACATGTATCACATCATTTACCGAAGAATTTGTTTTATTTTACAGGTTGAATAAATTTGCTAAATTTTAATAAAAACCTAAAGATATAATTAAACGCTTTGAACTGACTTATGTTATTTTATTTACTTGGTGTTACGTTAATTATTGTTGCACCTGACCAAGCCACCTCGCTCGCTGTGCTTGTTGTCCGGTAGTCTTGCAACATGCCCTGCCCAACGCACCCTTCCGGCTTTCCATACCTTTTGGATGCAGGGTTCGCCGTAGAGCCTCGCGAGCTCTTGGTTCATTCTCCGCCGCCATACACCGTTTTCCTGTACACCGTCAAGAATGCACAAGGATCGGAATAAATTGAAGTTCGGCCAAAACTAGTTTTATTGCTCTAATCGATGAAATATGTAATCTAAATATGTTATTGGGCATTTTTATTGTTTCAGAAGGGCTTATTCACATATTACGTATTTTTTTAATCGTATTTTTAAACAATTTTTTTTTAGAAATACAATTTAACTTGGCTGAAAACACAAATTTTGTTTGAATTTGATCGAGTTTGATCAAAATGTGTATGAAGAGGGGACAAGTATTGTTTAATTAAATTTTGTATGAAAGATATCGTCAAAATAGGGAAAGTGTACCAGTCATGGCCATAGTGGTTCCCTATTGGGCTTATGTGATATTTTGATAACTTTCACATTTTAAATCTTTTTGAATGTTTTAACATCAAGTTCTATCTTAAATCTAACTATTATAACACACAAAAATTTTCAAAATTTGAAGGCATATAAGTAATCAAGTATGGCGAAATAGGGAACCATTATGTCCATAACTGGTACATCTACCCTATATGAAAAATTTTGAATTATTAAAATAGCTCAGCAAATTTCTGCAAAAGCAATATATATTTTTTGTAAGATCAAAGGATGCTTTTTGATGTGCAATATTCGAATTGGCGGCGACATGACGCGATAAGAGTTATTTTTCATGTTCAAAATCATCAAAATTACTAAAGTGTAATAATGAATAGTATTGAAACTTCAACCAAATTTTTTTTTCTATATTCATGCTCGATGAAAGGGTTGAACCACAAGCTATCAGAAAGTGCAGAGCTTTAGGGAAATATTGCATTTTTAAAATATAAATTTTATTGTTGATTCTAAAATAGCATTTTTTTATTTATTAAACTCAGCCACTTTGACGTCATAAAAGTCAAAGAAATTTAAATTTTAGTTCAATTTTAATCAAGGATCAAAATAATATACAGGTCGGACTCGATTATCCGGAGACTCGATTATCCGGGGACTCGATTATCCGGGATTCGATTATCCGGAATTTTAGACTCGATTATCCGAAATTTGTTTCGTTTTTCAATTTTTATGCATAAATCTCAGATAATTTGGTATTGCAATATACAAAAAGAATGAGTTTGCAGTTTAGAACGTATTTGAGAAAAAGGGGGTTTGAAAAAATGGTTTTTGTGTATGCCGGTCAAAAATTTTTTTTTCTTGTAAAGACCCCTACTGTCCCTAGAAATGATTTCTGGCTACGCCACCACATCATATAAATAAAATAACAAAAAAAGATATTATTTAAGTTCTTTTTTCAAAGATTTCAATTTTTTTCTAAGTGATTCGATTATCCGTAGGATTCGATTATCCGGAGTGAAAAAAAATCGATACTCCGGATAATCGAGTCCGACCTGTAATACATGAAGTGTATTTTAAAACAATAAAAATCATAAAAATGTCAAAATAGTTTTTGGTAGTTTTGGCCGTCCCCTTATATGGAGTCCGACCATTGTGCAATGATCCTAAGCACCCTTCGTTCGAACACTCTAAGTACTTGCAGGTCTTCTTCCAGCTTGGTTCATGCTTCATGTCCACCGGTCTTATTAGTGTTTTGTACACGGTACATTTGGTGCGGGGGTGAATCTTTCTCGATCGCAGCTCTACTGACGATGCTCCGTATTTCCCGACTAACGTTGTTGTCAGCCGTTAACAAGGACCCGAGGTAGGCGAACTCATCAACCACCCCATCTATCGTAACACTGCTTCCTAGGCGGGCTCTGTCGCACTCGGTTCCGCCTATCAGCACGTAGGGCAAAATGGTCCAAAATGCCACTTTAAGGATTTGTGTCGTTTTCTTGTAATAAGATCCACATTTGAAGGCTATTCGAAGTCTTAACAGTAACTTTACAATATTTGCTAGCTACCACAATGAAAACATTTCCCAAATGTGAGTTTTTTTTACGGTTTTAAATCGTGTCGAAAAGTTGATTAAAAATGGGGGTGGTTCAAAATGACCAAATGGGTGGGGTAAAATGCCATTTAGTATGGAGTTCGAAGAGTTAGCAACCATGCTTCCCCATGAGTTTGCTCTGTGGCATGGAAACGCTTATTGGTTAATAAAATCAACGGAAAACCTTAATATTTGGGCAAAAAAGTGAAAAGTTTTGAATATCACCGGGAAATTAAGTAAAAATCTATGAGTTTATGTCCATGGATTGTAGCAGCACTTCTTGGGTAAACGTATTTGAACGTCGTTTGGCAAATTATACAGATTGAAACGGAATGATTCCATGAGTCGGGCCATTTTACCCCATCTGTGCGTATTGGGCCATCTTCCCCTACTTTGTTTTTGATGCATTCACCACCAAGCCGACATTCCTGCTGCTTCCACCTTTCGATTACCTCAGTCCTCCCGTCAATATGATTCCATCCTTATATCTACACATTTCGGCTTATGGCACGAAGCTATTTTCGGGATGCGTTACGCTTCTCGTAGAACTTTCGCGTTGCTTGTGAACGATGCTGCTGCTCCATTTCTTTACATTCCGCTTGTTCCGGGCGGCGCTTTTTGTCCCAGGATATGCAAAGTACCTTTCGTGTGTGTAGAAGATTGCTATTCAATTTAAATTCCCTGCAGAACCTTTTTGCTATATAAAAATTGATTTGCTCCCTTCTAGATATTTGGTATTTCGATATCGAGTTAGAGAAATATAATAAAAGTTGGTTTTCATGACAATCTCGATGGTCCCCTGGATCGCACAAGTTTCGTGCTCTATAACTACACAGAAAAAAATTTTAATTTTCAATGTGATGTAATCTGAAGTCTTGTGTAAAAATAAATCAAATTCGTGTGTTGTTACGGCATCATGAAAACGCTCTCCCTAGATGAAGAAAACAACAATGACGTGTTAGATCTAAATATATCTTCAAATTTAACAAGTACCGATTTGCAAGATGAAGAGGTAACTAATCTAAGTAAATCAGATTGTTCTACTACTTTTAAAACTTCTTTACAGTTAGGTACAGAAGTTTTGGTTTATTGCCAAAACTTTAACCGTATGAAAAGCGCTTCTAAGATGAAAGAAATCTATAGTAGAATTTTAACATGTCTCTACACAGTTATTTTGGCAACAGAAACTAGCTGGGATGAAACTGTGAATAGTGAAGAAGTTTTTGGAAATAATTATGATGTTTTTAGGAATGATCGTGACTGTCAAATGTCTGAGAAGAAGTCAGGAGCAGGAGTCTTAATTGCTGTTTCTACATTGTTTAGTGCAGAAATCATAGAAACCACTAAATTTAAAGAGTTTGAGCATATATGGGTGAAAGTACACATAGCAGGCGAAACGCATGTGTTTGTGTCTGTGTATTTTCCGCCGAAAAACGCTCGTAAAATAGTTGAGAAATTTTACAATATTGTTGAACATGTTAATTTTACAATATTGTTGAACATGTTATTGGCGGATTTCCTCCCGAAACAAAAGTGCATATATATGGAGATTTCAATCAACGTGATATTGATTTCTTCCCAGACGTCGACAACGAGAGGATGCTCTCCAATATTTGGAGAAAATGAGGCTTTGCAATTTATATGTGATACATCGGCAAGTCTAGGTCTAAACCATATTAACCACGTTAAAAATCAGCAGAACTGTTATTTAGATCTCTTAATGACCAATACTGATGAAGATTTCTGTGTGGTAGAATCATTGACTCCCTTATGGAAAAACGAACTTTTTCAAACAGCTATTGAGTTTTCTTTATTCGTGCATGGAAATAACAGACCTAAAGATTGCGACTTTGAAGAAGTTCATGATTATCGTTCAGCAAATTATGACAATATAAGACAGAAAATCAATCAAGTAAGTTGGCAAAATGTGTTAAGAAACGAAGAAAATGTTGAATCTGCCGTTAAAATGTTTTACAAAATTTTAAACGACATAATACACGACGATATACCCTTAATAAAAAGAAGAAAGAATCATAACTCAAAGTATCCTATATGGTTTAGTAGAGAAATCAAAAATTTAAAGAATCGTAAGCAAAAGGCACCATTGGCGTAGGAACAGGGGGGGCCAGGGGGGCCTGCCCCCCTCCAGAACCATCCAGGCCCCCCCCAGAATTTTTGATGATCATAAAATAAAAAAAATAAAAAACAAACAAACAATTTAACTTGCAGCAAAATCTTCTGAATCAATCTAGGTACATGACTCTTGTTATTGACAAA
This sequence comes from Aedes aegypti, assembly GCF_002204515.2. Classification (NCBI taxonomy): domain Eukaryota; kingdom Metazoa; phylum Arthropoda; class Insecta; order Diptera; family Culicidae; genus Aedes; species Aedes aegypti. The sequence continues at coordinate 25,426,318 of NC_035108.1, read as the reverse complement.
AATTTCTTCAGTAGTTACGTTATTTTATTTTGTAGAACACTATGGCGAGAAAACCTCGCTTGTCTTATACAGCATCAGCGTGATGGTTCTGACTTTGGTGAATCACGTAAGGTATTCATAAAGAAATTTTTATTGATTTTCCTTAAAACACTTCGTTAGAAAATGGTTCTTGGTTTGAATTTTTGTGCAATACGAAAGCGTAATTTCTAGAGACTTTCTGGCAGAATTCTGGAAAACCAGAAATCAAGGAAGGATAGCTTTTAAGGAAAAAGAAGATTCTGATGGACCTTGAGAAATTTGTTTTATTTGTTAATTCATTAGAGAATATTTTACTATCCTGTAATTCACCTGTAGAGAAAATATTATAAATTATCTTTCATTGTACCATTGCCCACCTATTGTTCGACTTGCTTCAACATTTTAATGTTTCTTCTTTCTTCGCAAACCGCTTTGAGGAACCTCGTACAAATCTTTCCATACTCCAAAAAGCAACGTTTTAAAGAATCTAAATCTAATTATACAAATTGTGAAAAATTACAGAATTCTTATGCGTATGGTTTCTAATTCCTGAAAATCCATCAGGAATTCCTCAACAAAATTTCAAAGTTATGCAGAAGTTTCCACTAAGATTTAACCTTCTCTTTCCCATGGTAGCACAGGTGCCAGGTGGAATTTCTAGAGGCAGGAAAAAATGGGTTCTACATCAATATGTTCACCATAGTATCATGAATCTTCAAAGTTCGTACTAAATATTATATAAGATTCTAGTTCTAGTTAAAAATTTCATACGTTTTAACATGGATCATTTTCTATTATAAAAGACGTCAAAAAAGAACACGATTTTATGTAGTAACCACTTAAGCTTTTCTGTGAGGTACATTGTTAACATGTTTCAGAAATTCTTAAATTTTACGACAGGAATTCAGTGATATTTTCCGAATTATGTTTAAGCTGCAATTATTCAATAACTTATCAACAAGGTTATTCAAAACCTTCCGTTACTTTAGAAATCTGATATGGAGTGATTCATAGAGGAATTTATAAAGCAATCCCTAAAAAATATTAAGTTTTTCCAGGAGTAGGTTTGGACCCAAAATATGGAGAGTGTTTAAATTTTTATATGTCTTTTTATATGGAAGATTCCGGAGATTTATATTCGCAAAAAAAATGAGTTTTTTCTAGAACCTGAAAGAAAACTTGATGGAACTTCTGGAGATTTTTTTTTGAAGATTAAGAATGAATTGCTAGTGTTTAGTGAATCTGGTGAAAAAAATGTTCAATTAAAATCCCTAAAGAATCGTTAGTGCGGTTTTATGAAAAAAAAGCTCTGGAAAATGCTAGGATGAATCTTTGGTAATTTTTCAGAAGAATCTACAAGAAACAATAATATAATTCTCTAATAAATCTCTGTACAAATTACTCGGGAATTTTTGAATATTTTCACGGGAGAGATGTTGCACCTTGATTTTAGATAAATCAAAAAAATAATTATCTGTGAAAAAATACAGATTTATTGCGGAGAGCTTCTCTGAGCAATCATGAATAAAATTTCCCAATTGAATTCCTTCAAATTACTTAGGAAATTTTTGTGGAATATTGCTAGGAATCCTTAACACCTGGAAGAGTCAATTAATATTTTTGCAGGATGTCTGAATAGAGAAACCTTAGAAAGAAATTCAAAAGCAAAGTTGGAAAAACTTTTGGCGAACTCTCTGAAGAATTCGTGGAATGAATCCTTGCTTGTTGATTGTGAAGTCATTTTTGGTGAGAATCCTATATATTTTAGTTCTATATTTTGGAGAAATCCTTAGAAATCCTAAACAAATTATTTATGAACACAGGAGGATACTTTAAACTAACAATTGGAATTTATATGTAATGTGTACCTAGAGGACCTTCGAGGAGAAAGTATTAAAAGAATTTGTAATGCGGAATTCTCCAAACGATTTTTTAAGAAGTTCGATAGAGATTCTTCGAAAAATTTTCTGATGAGATCAAAAAGTCTGAGAAAAATTCTCTTGGGGAATCCCAGGACGAACTCAATGAAAACTAGTAAAGGAGTTCTTGAAAAAAGCACTGAAAAGTGCGAACATAATTCATGAATAAATTCCCGTAGGAATTCTTAGAGGAAACTTTTCAAAGCACATGATTTAATTCCTGAAATAATCAAAGGAGAAACACAAAAGACAATCCTTGTGAGCTTTTTGCTAGAATTCTTTAAAGATTTTTGACTGGTTACAACAAGAATGAATCTTTTTCGTAGCGATAATTGAAATTTACAAATATCACTGATATGCCACGAAATGAGACAAAATTATAAATGAATGAAATCGATACAAATCTGTAAAAACTACTAAATTTGTGAAAATCGTGATTATTGCGACCGACATTACTTCTGTAAAACAAGTATTTGCTAGGCCCCCCCTAGGCCCCCTCCAGAAAAAAATCCTAGCTACGCCAATGAAAGGCACATAAAATATAAAAAAAAGGAAAAAATAATGCAAATTTAATTAACTATTTAAATATTTGCGATCAATTAAATCTTGCCATTGATACCGCATTTGAAGAGTATAATGAACGAACTGAGCGTGAATTGAAATCATGTCCTAAAAATTTCTTTAATTACGTTAAAACAAAAACCAAATCTAACAACTTTCCATCTGAAATACACCTTGATGATAAAATTGGTGTGAACCCTAAAGAAAGCTGCAATCTGTTTGCAACATTTATTTAAGACGTTTACACTACTTATTCGGAAAATAATCGAGATCGTGAATATTTCTCATTTCTTCCAGAAATCCCAAATGACATTTGCGTCAATCAAATCAAAGTACATGATATTGTAGATGTACTAAAAAGTCTAGATGTCTCCAAAGGTGCTGGACCTGACGGGATTCCACCTGTATTTTTGAAAATATTATCAATCGAACTTGCATCTCCGCTATTTTGGCTCTACAATATGTCTCTGCAATGAGGTAGTTTCCCTGAAACATGGAAAAGCTCATTTTTAGTGCCGATCTTTAAAAGTGGCAAAAAATCCGACATACGTAATTATCGTGGGATAGCCATTATCTCTTGTATTCCAAAGATTTTCGAGGCAATAATAAATAACATTTTATTCGATATGGTTAAAAACAGAATAACTCATACTCAGCATGGTTTTTCAAGGGACGCTCAACATGCACAAACTTGCTGGAGTTCATTCATTATTCTTTGACAGCCATGGATAATGGTAATCACGTGGAAGCTCTCTATACAGATTTCAGTAAAGCTTTCGGTCGCATTGACATACCAATGTTGCTTTTTAAGTTAGAAAAAATAGGATTTCAACCGGATCTTCTTAAATGGGTAGAGTCTTATCTTACTAATCGCCAACAAATAGTTAGATACAAAGGAGTAAAATCTATTCCAATTAAAGTTACATCGGAAGTTCCTCAAGGGTCTCATTTAGGGCCATTATTCTTTATTTTATACGTTAACGACATTTCCTTCATTCTGAAAAAAGTGAAAGCTCTCATATATGCTGATGACATGAAACTGTTTCTTGAAATAGTAAACGATGAAGATATACATACTTTTTAAAATGAAATTGATATGTTTTACAAATGGTGCAATAAAAGCCTTCTTCAATTGAACGTGAAAAAATGTAATTCAATATCCTTTAGCAGAAAGCGTAGTATACCTAACACAACAGTCTACCTAGGGAATCAACTAGTAGAAAAATGCGTAAGAATAAGAGATTTAGGAGTGATTTTAGATTCCAAAGTTACTTTTATAGATCACTATAATACAATTATCAACAAGGCAAACAAGATGTTAGCATTTATAAAACGATTTAGCTATAATTTTCACTATCCATACACTATAAAAACATTATACATAACCTATGTGCGTTCAATTTTAGAATACTGTAGCATAGTTTGGTCACCATTTTCATCAACCCATGAAAATCGTATAGAATCAGTTCAAAAACAATTTCTGTTGTTCGCACTTCGAAAATTAGGTTGTCAAGGTTACTTCTACCATCTTATGAAGCACGATGCATGCTTATTAATATTCAAACATTGAAGAAACGTCGCGAATTTGCAATGGTCTCGTTCGTAAACGATATAGTTTCGCATCGTATTGACTCGATGACACTTTTATCAAAATTAAATTTTTATGCTCCTTCAAGACAACTGCGAAGTCGTAGTATTTTTTATACAAACCATCACCGCACAAATTATGCCAAATTTGAGCCTTTAAATCAAATAATGTCTGTTTAAAATAAACATTGCGAAACCATTGACTTTACTATGACGAAATCGGAACTAAAACAAAAATTTATGTCATATCAAAATTCGAACTAGATTAAGAAAATAACGTTTTCAAACTATATAATATTAAGTGTAAAATTGTAACAAAACGGTCTACTTCTGATTGACGACATGAAATAAATAAATATTATTAATGGTTTTGAAACTCTACCTTCAATAGATCAGTAAAGGATACCAACATACAATTTGTTCATACAAATGAGTATTTTTTGATATGCGAAAAATAATGTTTAACTTTGAAGAGCAGCTCTTCTGAGGAATTTATGGAAAAACTATTGAGTTCCTCAACCAGAAACTTTTTTTTTCAGATTTTATATTTTCAAAACAATGTACAATAGTAATTGAACGATACACAGAAAACCGATTACAATTGCATCTACGAATAAAAAATTTTTTATTAAATAAATATACATTCAATTTTCAACTATAAATATAAATATTATATGATCGTGTAAATTTAAAGTGAATTCGATTGAAAAATTGGTCGTTTAAATTTAGGATTATTTTGATGCTCCAAATATGTGCATGAAAATAAATTTAAATTTACAACATTTTTTTAGCTGTGTAGATACCTTCCTAACTCGATAGTCTCTTCAAATTTGGTTTGTTACTGTATATGAAAATCAAAAGCACACCCCGGTTTCCCACAAAATTTAAATTTTCACATCCTACCAGTATGGTTCCCAATGTTGCCGGACAACATTGGTAGCTCCACAGTTATGAAACCGTTTCCCTACGCTTCCATTCTTACATCATTATAGCACGCCTTTCTTTACGCCTTTGCTTTAAAAAGCGAACCTCTCTGCCATAAAATGCATTATACCCCCATAGCTTCCCACATGAACTGGCGTAGATGCAGGGGTATATCCGGTCTACTGTGGGTCAGTTTTAAATGCAACATCAACTTCTCTTGCTTTCCCTCGTTGGTCAGCCAGCATTCTGACGTGGCAGGTATTATTGTTTCCTAAAAATAGAAGATCACCAGCACTTATACACTGAGGGTGTATGTTAGCCCCAAGCGTTCTTCTGGTTGGTTCCTTGTAAAAGTGCTGCTGATCTGGCGATACTGGAGCGGCAACCACGGGCGGCCAATCAAGCTCAGGTACAAGTTCGTGCTTATAATATGCTTGTTTCTATTATTCTAAATTTTTGTCACATTGACATGGATTATGCAACGGGAAAACATCGAAAAGCTGGTGATAGTTTCACGGGTAGAAATCAGAGTCCAAAAACAAGATTATGACTCATGATATCATGATTCCAGCGTGTTTTCGTCTTATGAAAATACACCATGATTTGGACTCATGATATCATGAGTCAGATTGCCGTAACGCAACACACGCGTTAGGTTTTTGTAGCTGATTGCTCGGAATCATGATTCAAATGCCAAAAATGCTGAGTCGCGCATCCGTTTATGATCGACAAAATAAAAAAAAGTTATAAATAGCATACATTGAGATTCGAGCCAAGAACCTTCCGATTGTGAGCCACGTACTCTACCACTCAACCACTTTGTCATCTTGAATTTAGAGTGATCGATACGAATGAGATGGAGCAAAGTGCGCCGCTTATTGTTTTCACACTGGATGTTACGCTTATGAGGAATCATGATTATGACTCCAGGAATTATGATTTGTGATCCTGATATTATGACCTAACCAATTTATGAATTTCATGATTTGTAAATCATGGTGTGGGGATCAGATTTTTATCCGTGGTGGGATATTTTTGATTATTGCTATTGAAAATTGAATTGAATAGATCACGTTACTAGATCTCAAAATAATGTTGCGAGTCTCAAGGCAGATGTTCGCACGATGTATTTTGAAGAACGTTCTCAAAAACTGATAACATTTGAAATCAATAAAAAGGTACAAGGCTCTAAATTTTCCAAGTTTAGGTCGTCACAGTCCTTAGTTAACCCTCTGTAAAAATGTATTTTTTTACTATCTAAAATCAATCTGATAAAGTTTTGAGCAATGATTAATTTCTATTCGGAAATTTATAAATTTTAGTTTTTGATTTTCATAATTTTTATTTTTGAACATCCATATTGTTTTCCATTTTTCCTTGAAACCTTGTTCAGACCAGTGCTGTTAAATGTCAAAAATTTGGAAAATTTCAAATGCTTATAGCACCCTTCCATGGGAAATATCACATTTGCAAGTTGTGCCAACCGATAGTAATTTGAAAAAGGTTACCGGGAAAAACATTTCCCGATGACTTTTTACACGGGGAAGAATGATACAGTGACTCAATTTCATTTTCGTACGGGGCACTGTTTTCATATCAAGCTGGTATAAAACTTTTAAATGTCGCATGGACTTCGAAATACTTTATCAATAACGAAGGTCATAGGTGTCATCTATTGTTTGGCAATGACAAACTGTATTCATTAAAGTATTAAGTTTGTGTCTATAAATGACCCAATTCCATATTCGTACTCCTAACAAAAAAGAAATATACAACATTCAAAACTTATTTTTATTGGACTAGATGATTGCTTAAGATCTTCGTTGTGTTGATCAGATGTAGTAAAGTACATTTGGAAAAATTATAAGCGGACATATTTGAAACTGCGAACATGTTTAATGCTGCCCTCATCGCCCGCACCCACAGGAGCAAGCGTCAAGGTCGAAGGATCGAACAGAAAATCCAATCGTAGAAGGTTTTCTAGAAAAGGAAAAACAAGTAGGGATTGAGAAATGTCCTGTAGAGCACTTAACAAATAAAATTCAGTCGTTGGAATTGCTTTATGCATTATTCCATGAGCGATGTTTTGCATAAATGAAAAAATGTTTTGACTTATTGCGAGTCAATTTCCTCAAGTCAGTTTGAATCAAGTTTACAGCAAGTTGCAGCAGCCTAGTGCATTGAAAAGTAAAATAGACAGCTATGGAAGTACATCTACAAAGATGTGTTTCATCAGAAACATCCAAAGTTTCAAAACCTTCTTTAAACTAAACCTCAGCGCTTATATGAAATGGTTTTGATATGCAATTTCTGATCTCTACTATCAGTTTTTCTTAAGAGATGCAAGGAAATAAGTTAAGGTGCATCATTGGAAATGAATTCAAATGCTCTTTTTTGCTACGATTAAACAATCATTAGTTGATCAAACATGATTACTACGTATTATTCTTGTTTGTATTACATAAAACCAAACAACATCAACCGAGCGCTTCATCAGAGATTGAAGGTCACGCAATTTCATAACTCCGTAGGAATTCAGCGAATATTCCACCCCGATAGTTGCCCCCCAACAGGTTTCCGATCGCGTAATGTTAGATTCTGGCCGTAAAATCCATATAATTTTATTCACACATATGATTATCACCAGCAGCTCATTTGCATACTTATTCCGCACTGAGCAACGACCGACTGATCGCCGATTGACGAAGAGCGACGAAGACTTTCTCCGTAGTCAATAACATCAACGTAGGCTTAGACCCAGGCTTCAACTAAGCATCGCTGAGGGACAGGTTTTCCTCTTTGAGTTTTGCAACTCGCAGCAATATCATCATCATCATCATCATCATCACAGCTAGCAAAGACTATGCGCAAAGGAGTAACTTGACCAGATTTCTGGTCATTAGTCGACATTTGTTTTTGGAGCTTTCACATGCCTTTTCAGTTTCTGAAATACTTGAAAATTATGTTACGATTAAATAAATATAATCTGTTTTCTAGGCGAAACTGACGTTTGATTTATTAATAAATCTTCTAGCTGCCGAATTAGGTACTTTACCATTTAATTCCACTAGAGTTTGTATAATTTTACAGATACGCGTATTTTTGCAAATTGTAAATTTGTCTTCAAATTTCAATACGACACTTTTTACATATCTGTATGATAAAAAAATGGTCATATTACTCCCATGTGCATCACCTTCGGAACGAGTGAGTACTGCGCGATGACGTGAATATCGTTGCCAACATAATCACATATCACATGCAGATTCAACGACTTATCAGCTTGGGCTCTCTGCTCAGCCCATGAAGTCAATCGGATGCAACGAGTTATTGGTCTCCTGAACTGGAGTGCTCTGAAAGTTAATTTTCGCATCGCGCCATTATCTATTTTCATGGTTTTTACCGCGAGATGTGTTTTTTTTTTTCGTTTATTCTGTTTCAATCAGGCGTTATGTGATAATCACGAGCCGTTATGATCGTTGGATCATAATCCATTTCGAGGCTTCCTGTTGACTCTTGGACTAGGGTAACAGTCGTATTTTGGACCCCCTAAGGAAGTGATTTTAGTTTTTTGTCCCAATAAATTAATTGCACAGCGTAACCAAGTCAAAGAACATGCCAAAATGTAGAGAAAAACTTACTCTACGAGATAAAAATGCCCATACGGCCATGTAGGATTTAAAAAACGTTGAAAATAATCAAATTGTGAAACACTGTTTTTCATTATTTTGGACACACCAATACATTTTGGACCCTCAAAGTATATATTTTGGACCTCCGGCATTTTTTATTATTTGACGATAAAGTCCACGACACTGGTTGTATAATATACTTGGCCATAGTCTAATCAATCGATTAACAATGGAAAACCGAAGAAATTCTACGCCTTTAGTTCAGAAATTTGAAAAAAGTTTTTGTTAACATTTGTAAAATTTCTGACGGCTTCGATTTCTGTGTGTAGCGTGTTGTAACGGTTGCATGGATTGACCGAATAAATTAAATTAATTTCAGATAAAATAAACACATTTTCTATGTACAAATGGTTGATGCTAGTGCGGAATAGTTATATCTTTCCAAATGGCATGCGAATTGAGTTGGTCTTTCGATTTAAACTGGTAAATTTGCAGGAAAATGCCCCAGGGGGTCCAAAATATATAGGGGTCCAAAATATATTGGTTACCCTAGTGGTTAAATTGCTTTTAGCGCAATTCCATAAAACACTTGTTACCGAGATTTTGATAACTGATATTATGGCATTGCCCTGTTTACAGGTTTTGTTTTATCGGCCACTTTTAATCGATCACAATCACGTAATTTTTAGCTAGGCGATAAAACATTAAATGCATTTCTGAAAAGCAATAAAAAAAGAAACACTCAAAACTGGAAATCATAAATGACAAACACCGGAGATTTGCAATGCGCTGCAGTCGTATATTATTTGCTAAGACGGACATCTCATGCCGTCGGAACTAAATCCATCGAATGTGGGCGGTTCTTCAATTTTCTTTTAAACATTGATGTTCATCCACTGCGGGCTCTACTCCTGAGCTGCAGGTGGGCAATGTGCTTTCAGCATGAGCGTTATTATAGTTCCATGAGAACACCACTCACATGCTCTGTGTGGGCTGCTTTCGCTGGCTTTTCGTTTTCTCTACAATGCTTTTGAAACAGAGGCGATATTGGATGTAGTGCCCTGGAGATATCACGTTTCAGTTATTTTTTGTTTTGTATAAGGATTTGATTTGGATTGGAAACTTTGATTGGAGATTTGGATTGGATATTTGGATTGGAGATTTGGATTGAAGAGTTAGATTGGAGATTTAGATTGGAGATTCAGACTGGAGATTTGGATTTAAGTTGGATTAGAGATTCGAATTGGAGATTTTGATTGCAAATTTGCATTGGAGAGTTTGATTGGAGATTTGGATTGGAGATTTAGATTGGAGATTTAGATTGAAGATTTGCATTGTGGAATTTGATTGGAGATTTGGATTGGAGATTCAAATTGGAGATTTTGATTGGAAATTTTGATTGGAGATTTGTTTTGAAGATTTAAATTGGAGATTTGGATTGAAAATTTGGATTGGAGATTTGAATTGAAGAGTTAGATTGGAGATTTGGATTGGAGATTTAGATTGGAGATTTGGATTTAAGTTGGATTGGAGATTTTTATTAGAGATTTGGATTGCAAATTTCATTGGAGAGATTTAGATTGAAGATTTGCATTGTGGAATTTGATTGGAGATTTGGATTGGAGATTCAAATTGGAGATTTTGATTGGAGATTTGTTTTGAAGATTTAAATTGGAGATTTGGATTGAAAATTTGGATTGGAGATTTGAATTGAAGAGTTAGATTGGAGATTTAGATTGGAGATTTGGATTTAAGTTGGATTGGAGATTTTTATTGGAGATTTGTATTGCAGATTCAGATTGGAAATTTTGATTGGAGATTTGGATTGAAGATTTGCATTGTAGATTTTGATTGGAGATATGGATTGAAGAGTTGGATTGGAGATTTGGATTGAAGAGTAGGATTAGAGATTTGTTTTGGAGATTCAAATTGGAGATTTTGATTGCAGATTCAGATTGGAAATTTTGATTGGAGATTTGGATTGAAGATTTAGATTGAAGATTTGCATTGAAGATTTTGATTGAAGATTTGGATTAGAGATTTTGATTGGAGATTTGGTTTGGAGATTTAAATTGGAGATTTGGATTGGTGATTTGGATTGAAGAGTTGGATTGGAGATTTAGATTGAAGATATGAATTGGAGATTCAGATTGAAGATTTGGATTGCAGGTTTTGATTGGAGATTTGAATTGGAGATTCAGATTGGAAATTTTGATGGGAGATTTGGATTGAAGATTTGCATTGGAGATTTTGATTTGAAGATTTGAATTTGATAATTAAATTGGAGAATTGGATTGGAGATTTGGTTCGAAGAGTTGGATTGGAGATTTAGATTGAAGACTTTGATTGAAGATTTTGATTGGAGATTTGGATTGAAGAGTAGGATTGGAGATTTGTTTTGGAGATTCAAATTTGAGATTTTGATGGCAGATTCAGATTGGAAATTTTGATTGGAGATTTGGATTGAAGATTTAGATTGAAGATTTGCATTGAAGATTTTGATTGAAGATTTGAATTAGAGATTTTGATTGGAGATTTGGTTTGGAGATTTAAATTGGAGATTTGGATTGGAGATTCAGATCGAAGATTTGGATTGGAGATTTTGATTGGAGATTCAGATTGGAGATTTGGATTCAAGTTAGATTGTAGATTCGTATTGCAGATTCAGATTGGAATTTTTGATTGAAGATTTGGATTGAAGATTTGCATTGGAGATTTGGATTAAAGATTTGAATTTGAGATTTGAATTGGAGATTTGGATTGGAGATTTGGTTCGAAGAGTTGGATTGGAGATTTAGATTGAAGACTTTGATTGGAGATTTGGATTGGAGATATTGATTAAAGATTTGGATTGGAAATTTGGATTGGAGATTTGGATTGGATATTTTGATTGGAGATTTGGGTTAGAGATTTTGATTGGAGATTCAGATTGGAGATTTGGATTCAAGTTGGATTGAATATTTTGATTGCAGATTCAGATTGGAAATTTTGATTGGAGATTTGCATTCCAGGATCTTTTCGTAATGGAAATTTCCTTGACTTCCCTGGGCATAGAGTATCATTGTACCTGCCACACGATATAGCAATGCTAAAATGGCAACTTTGGCGAAGAAAGCTCTCAGTTAATAACTGTGGAAGTGCTCATAAGAACACTAAGCTGAGAAGCAGGCTCTGTCCCAGTGGGGACGTTAATGCCAAGAAGAAGAAGGGTTGGATTGGAGATTTGTTTTGGAGATTTAGATTGATGATTTGGATTGGAGATTTGGATTGGAGATTTGGATTGAAGAGTTGGATTGGAGATTTAAATTGGAGAGTTAGATTTGAGATTTGGTTCGAAGAGTTGGATTGGAGAATTAGATTGAAGATTCGGATTGGAGATCTAGATTGAATATTTGGTTTGGAGGTTTTGATTGTTGATTCGGATTGGAGATTCAGATTGGAGATTTGTATTTAAGTTGGATTGGAGATTTGAATTGCAGATTCAGATTGGAAATTTTTATTGGAGAATTGGTTTGAAGATTTGCATTGGAGATTTTAATTGAAGATTTGAATTTGAGATATAAATTGGAGATTTAGATTGAAGATTTGGATTGGATATTTTGATTGGAGATATGGATTAGAGATTTGGATTGGAGATTTAGATTGGAGATTTGGATTGGATTTGGATTGAATTTGGATTTGGTTTTAGATTTGGCCTTGGTTTTGATAATTTGGAAAAGGCATCCTCCGTTGCTACACCTATGTTTTCAGCTAAACTGTTTGTGAACCGATCGTAACAAATGCCCTATTCTCTCCTTTGGCATAAGCAAATTGATGGATTGCAACACCTGTGGGCAACTTGGTTACTTAGATCGGTGGAAAGTTTCCGCCATTGTCATCGGGTCGACGTTTGCTCCCTTCATCAGCCCAGCTTTTGCACCTTTTGCCATGGCTCACTTCGATGGCAATTTCCCTATTAATGCACCCGACGAGCTGACAATGACCTTCACGGTCTGATTTTTCACTTTCGATCCAAAGCCGTGTGTGTAAACAAACAAACTTGCCACAGGTGGATGGATGATGGAAAACGAAAGGAAAATCAAAACTCATGTTGTTGGTTGCTTTTGAAAAAAAAAATGCTTTAATCGCACTTGTTCCAAGTCGTGTATATCCGCTTTCATGTACATTCGTTTTATTTCTCTTGTATGCCTTAAGGGTACGCGATATTTTGAATTGATCCTTCAAACACCGCGGAATTCCAAGGAATCAATTGAGGTGACAAGAAGGCAAGAAAATAAGAAGAAAAGAAGACAAGAAGACAAGAAGACAAGAAGACAAGAAGACAAGAAGACAAGAAGACAAGAAGACAAGAAGACAAGAAGACAAGAAGACAAGAAGACAAGAAGACAAGAAGACAAGAAGACAAGAAGACAAGAAGACAAGAAGACAAGAAGACAAGAAGACAAGAAGACAAGAAGACAAGAAGACAAGAAGACAAGAAGACAAGAAGACAAGAAGACAAGAAGACAAGAAGACAAGAAGACAAGAAGACAAGAAGACAAGAAGACAAGAAGACAAAGACAAGAAGACAAGAAGACAAGAAGACAAGAAGACAAGAAGACAAGAAGACAAGAAGACAAGAAGACAAGAAGACAGAAGACAAGAAGACAAGAAGACAAGAAGACAAGAAGACAAGAAGACAAGAAGACAAGAAGACAAGAAGACAAGAAGACAAGAAGACAAGAAGACAAGAAGACAAGAAGACAAGAAGACAAGAAGACAAGAAGACAAGACAAGAAGACAAGAAGACAAGAAGACAAGAAGACAAGAAGACAAGAAGACAAGAAGACAAGAAGACAAGAAGACAAGAAGACAAGAAGACAAGAAGACAAGAAGACAAGAAGACAAGAAGACAAGAAGACAAGAAGACAAGAAGACAAGAAGACAAGAAGACAAGAAGACAAGAAGACAAGAAGACAAGAAGACAAGAAGACAAGAAGACAAGAAGACAAGAAGACAAGAAGACAAGAAGACAAGAAGACAAGAAGACAAGAAGACAAGAAGACAAGAAGACAAGAAGACAAGAAGACAAGAAGACAAGAAGACAAGAAGACAAGAAGACAAGAAGACAAGAAGACAAGAAGACAAGAAGACAAGAAGACAAGAAGACAAGAAGACAAGAAGACAAGAAGACAAGAAGACAAGAAGACAAGAAGACAAGAAGACAAGAAGACAAGAAGACAAGAAGACAAGAAGACAAGAAGACAAGAAGACAAGAAGACAAGGAGACAAGAAGACAAGAAGACGCTATACATTCCGAGTAATGTTTCGTTTCGTATCGCCGTAAAAAATGCATACCGCATACCCTTAGTACGCCTCCATTGCCATATTGTTATTTTTCCCCCATTTGAACCATTGCAACTCTAGTGGTGTGATCGTCATCGTTACCATCGTTTAAGTCACCGCAACTGGTTTTGCGCTTCAAGTTTTGTTTTAAGAACCGCAACGCAAACTGTCAACCTCTGCTCTATAGGCTGTTCCAATGACGATGACGAATTTAATCGGACATTAAAAGCGGAGCAAAGTTTAATTACCGTCTGCATGCATGTAGTCTTTCCATTTTCATCGTCCACCACCATATCGTCTGGGCGTAGAATGTGAGATAGATTGTGCAGTCGGCTGAAACGAAATGTATCTATAAAAATAATGTGTATAATTGTTCGCTCTAGCCAAGCGGCAGAGTGGCCACCGGCGATGATCGAAACGTGAGATATGAATGTGGCTAGACGCAGTTGATCCGGTGGGGGAAATTTTGAATTGGTTGTGGATGTAAATTTCGTTGCTTAGTTTTTCTTCAGTTGGATGAAATCGAATTGATTGATTACTATCGCATCGTCTTAGTCGGGGGTAAGAATGGATCAAAAACGCATATGTCCAAGTTAGTTGTTGGGTTACTCTTGCGATTTGGATTGAATTTTTTTTTCGGTATAGGAATAGGCAGCATCCATTTATTGCGTAACGCTAAAATTTTAAATTTTTGATTCCCTCTCCCCTCCGTAAAGCTTTTTGTATGAAAAATTCATTTTTTTGTATGAGCCGTAACGCTTGAGCCTACAAACTCCCCCCTTCCCTAGAGCGTTAAGCAATTTGAGGATGCCGCCATACGTTTGTGGGTAATGTTTTGGCAAATGTATAAAAATTATTTAAAATTCATTCATTTTTCACTGACCTATGAACGTATAAAAAATATCCCATTCTCACCTCACCAAGGGGGTGACATTGAATCAAATTAATATGGAATTGGTCCGCAATAGGAACATAGCAGAAAAATTGCCATCTATTGAAATTTTATACTACTGATCAGTGAGCATGAATATAATGAACATGAATAATTAATTTAAAAAAAGTGTGCAAATCGTTTTCGTCGTCTTGTTTTTTAAACTTTTGTCTTTCGGCGTTTGGTCCAACCTTTTTCCTCAAATCCTCTTAAATTATTCATTTAAAATAGCGTTATTTTCAAGCTTTTTGAGGGTTTTTTTTAAATAACTACTCATCCCAGAGATCTAACATTTTTGGTAGCTTTGGCATCTAAAAGTATACAGTTGAATTTGTAAATCTTTTTTTTTTATACATATTAGCGGAAACATTCTAAATTATGTTTTGACCCATCCTCACCCTTCTGACCCATCGACAGTATTTATTACATGTGCTTTAAGGTCAGGGGATGGGGATCGCTAGAACCAGAAACGAACAAGAAACCATTTTCATACGCTTCTATACCTGCATCATTATAGCACGTCTTCTTCACGCTTGATACATAGGCAAGGCATTCTGTTAACCAAAACAAACCTCTCTGCCATAAAATTGTCTTAGATGCAGTCGAACTACAGTGGGTCAATTATAAGTAAAACATTAATTCCTCCCCCTTACCCTCATTTGTCAGCACACCTCAGTTGCTATTGGCGCTATTGTAGCTTAAATCTGAGATGTTTACCAGACTTTCTTAGTCTATTTATTCATTTACATTCTTTCCATTTATTCAAGTACATAAAATTTTATCATGATATTATAACACTGTCCACCTAGCTTGCTGCGCTTTCTGTAGGTTAAAACAGATCTATCTACATCAGCTAAGTTCCCGACACTCTTCCAATGTGTCCTGTCAATCGTAATCTTCCAGCTTTTGTTACATTCGGTATTATATATTATTTTTGTTTATGACTATAGCGGTCATGCGACTCAAAGGTAAAGGGAGTATATAGAAGATTTTTGCTAATGATAGAAATGAATAGGTGGATAGGCGTTGCAAGGGAGCGACAAGATTGAAATATTTTATTACGTGGTGAAAACTGAGCAAGCCATTGAAGCATTGAGCAAACCCTTCTCCAGTAGAGAAGCTAGGTAGAATACAGAACGCTTCGATGCTTACTGACTTTAAAAATGGCTTGCTCAATTTTCACCACCTAATAAAAAAAAATCAATCTTGTCGCTCCCTTACGACGCTTATCCACCTATTCATTTCTATCATTTGCAAAAATCTTCTATAGACTCCCTTCACCTTTGCGTTGCATAGCCATGAGGCGAAGTAGGCTGTCATTGAAATTTGTACTGGGCATCCATGATTGTGAATTATTCGTCTCACGATTGCGAAATAAAGAAAATCACTAAGTTTTGCACTGACATAGCTGAAAAAGTATCAGGATACTTTCTGTATGTAAGCGCAAGTAGTGATACTTTTCTGAATCAATATTACTCATGTTCACTGAGTTTTATCAATTTGAAATTGCGAGCTGCAAAATCAACATGGCTGCCAAAACGAATGACGGGCTACTAATTCCTAAAAAAAATATATAGAACTAGTCGTCCCGGCAAACTTTGTCTTGCCATCAAGTAGGCTGTTGGAAAACGTCAGGAAATCCTCCATACAAAATGACCCCTTAGTGTTCTCCCATTCTCCCGATTATTCCGAAGACTTTTCCGAACTTTTTCCTCACACGAACACGTCGCATCCCTTGTGAAGTGCAACAGTGAAAAACTCGCGTTAATTTGTTGACCCGTTCTCAAGCCATTTCGTGACATACAAACACCACTCCATTTTTATTTATATAGATAATCACGGTCGATACCTTCTCCTATACTATTGTATTATTAAGGGGTAAAGCAACAATTCTCGACCCAACATTAATTTTCGACCCATTCATAAAATTTTGGCCTACTTGATATGGAAATCCGAAAATTGGCATTTCAGCATTCAGCAAAATTAGTGCTTCTACCCTACTATTTTTTCCCAAATAGTGTCGCTTTTCTTCGAATTAATCGTTTCGAACTTAATCTAATGTACCGCCGTGTGGCGTGACGTTGGGCTTAGGCATTGTTGTAACATTATAGAAATCCCTGGAGTATTCACTGAAGAAATTCTCACAGAAATTCCAATGTCAGTTTTAAAAGAACATGTATAAGAATCTATAAGAAACTACTGGAACAATCAAGAAACTGATTATCAAAACTTTCTAGCTGCAGAAATCAATTAAAGAATTCCTGGAGAAATTCGAGCAGAAATTCCTTAATGATCATGATTGTGTGTTTTTTGAAGATTTTCTGAAAAATACTTGAAATAAGAACTCATCAAAGCTTTTGAAAAAGCTACTAAAAAAACTGAGATAATTTTTATTCGGTTTAGTGCATTCATTTTTATATGAATTCCTGAAATAATTATCAGCAAAAATTTGTTGGAATCCTTAAATTTGCATTCCGCGGAACGAAATTCAAATTCCAATTCAGTAAGAAAAACCGCGCCATATTGAATTTCGTATGAGGGTTTCACGAATAACTTATACAGTCGAAGTTAATTATAACGGCATTGCAAGGGACCATCGTTTGAAGGTGGTGTTGCTATAAATATTTGTTGGTATTCAGAAATTCGATGTCATATTAAAGTTCACAGCTAAAAGTTTCCATATTATCAATAACTTTCATCTTATTAATTTTCCTTAGTCCCTAACAAAAAGTTACAAATTGTGACTTAGGGTCATTTTTGACCCGAAAATTCAAACAGCTCGCAAAAATCAGTGTGTTGACCAAATTTAGTTCTGTTGGGCTTAAATGAAGAGCACACATGTTCAGTTTCAGAAACCCTCCCGGAGATCCGGATTTGGTCACTGTGGCCACCGGGAATCTGCTACATCTTAAAAAAGTCCCTTTAGAGACCCTTACTTTGACGACCTGTAGTTTCGTAATCAAACAAGTAATCTGAACCGTCCTCATATTATTGAATAGGTATTCATGTGGACTGTGAATAAAAAAAGACAATTTACACCGTCTTCAGCCAAAGGCTGCACAGACTGAACAATCACGAACATTAGGCAACGGACAACACAGAACACCCAGTAGCCCAGTGATGAATTTTTCGTTTGACGAAAAGTTTCCACCGATTGGAGCGGGAATCGAACCCACACTTCATGGCACAATACGCCTAAACGACTGACGCCGCTAACCACAAGGCCACGAAGCCCACAAAGAATAAAGATTCTTAAATCACTTAGTTATTCATACCCGGTTCCGGAAATCCGGAACATCCGAAAAGTAAGTTTCCATCGCAGTTCTGTATATGTATGTAATTCACATCGGTACTATTCGGTTAATGGATATTTTGTCCTAATTTTTTCTGTAATATGCAACCAATTACCGGCGCACATTCCCTGAAAAATTCGGTCATATATTGTCCATGCGAAACCGGAACCCACAGTTACATTGATTTGAATTTTGAAATGGGTCGAAAAAGACCCAAGGTCCTTACTAAGGTTAAAGGATGACCCTTATTGAATTGTTCATCTTATTTTTAAAGGGCCCACAAGACATGAAATTAACGCTCAATAAAAAATCGATACCAAAAACGATACAATATTAAAAAGAACTCTGAATTGTATTAAACACTAGGAGCCCCAAGATCAAAAATCAGTTGTACCTTAAATTACAATCAGTCATATCTGAGCAACGGTTTTCTAATTTTATTTACTACCCAAATATGTTCTTTGGAGTACTGCAATCAAATTTATGTTGGAAAAAATTACTTGTTTTTTATTTAGATTTTGGTTTATAGGCATACAGTTTACAAAAACCGATTTTCTTAGTTATTTTCAGTAAAATAATTTTGAGTGTAATCAAAAAAATGTTATTCCTGCTCATACATTTTAACTGCACTTATAGAAACAAATTTATATAGAAAAACATAATCAAAAATGTCTTATTGAGCGACATTGCAGAAAGAAGTTTTTGTCAAGAATGTTCATATTAAAAGATAAAACTTATCTAGACTAGTTACAAGCTATCTAGATCGAAACCAAAACGATCAGTAGTGTGGATTGTAGTGCATCTAATTCTAAAATACTTTGTTGAATATACCAAACCTCTAGCATTCATGATAAGAGCACCAGAGATTTTCGCTGTCGAAATCAGCGACCTTTCCAAATTTGCCTCGTTAGGGTTGCTCAAAAAAATTTTTTTCAAATGCATGTGTGATTTTTATTATTTTTCATTATTATAAGAATCTTAAAAACATAAAATGATTACTTTTTCGGTAATCTTTGACTCTATTTCAAAGGTTAGTAGTTAAAATAACAAACATTTATAACACAATTTCCTCTGCACTAAACATAATCGAAACAAAATATGTTATAATTAGAACAAAAATGTAACTATTTATGTTAGTAATCAAACAAACATATAACTCATTTTGTTATTTTCTAGAACTAGATTATAACTAAATTTGTTACAAAAGATTTCACTTAAACATTTTATAATAAAATGTGGTATAAATATGTTAAAATTTAAACAAATTTGAAACAACCTTTGTATTGTAACTGATTTTCTTTTAATTATATTATAATATTTTCCATCAACTAAAAGTGCTTCTTACAAAAATGAACTAATCTTGATATAATTGTGCTACAATTTTGTTGTAATCGGTTCTATCCCTTTAGGCCGAATGTCGTTAAACTGAAGGCCATTAGACCGAATACCGTTAGGCCGAAAGGGTCGTTAGGCCGTAAGGGTAATTAGGCCGAAAATGATCGACAGTTCTAATGAACCGTACGGTTGAATGGGTCATTAACAGAGTTATGTCAGGATAAATTGCATCACCTAGAAGCCGGCGGTTGAATGTTCAGGTCGAATGGATAATTTGTTTCACCCAGAAGCCCACAATAAACGCTGTGAAATATAACTTGAAAGAACAGCCTTATTTTGGCCTAGCGACCCTTTCGGCCTAACGACCCTTTCGGCCTAACGGCCCTTTCGGCCTTCGGCCTAATGGCCTGCACCCTAATCGCTTAAATCTAATTTTGTAACCTTTGATAATGAACATATCGACATAGGGAAGCCAAACTGGATAACATTTTGAAAGATCTCGTAGCACTGCGTTCACGGCTTAAGAACCACTCAACATTTTTTTTAACTTCAAGATGGTTTTCACTACACGTATCGTGCATTTATCCATCGATGCTGATAGTGTTGGATAAATATACTTCATGGCATGTCGTGTTGGAGTTTTTCGGTGGGAAAATACAGTCAACTCTCCATAACTCGATATTGAACGGACCATCGAGTTTGAGAAGTATCGAGTAAGAGTATTCAAAATCCATTCAGGTGACGGACCATCTAGGTTTGTTTGTTTGTTTTGTTTTATTAACGACATTTTACACCGCTTGGTGCATTCATGTCGAAAGCTAAATTTACATTATTTTTTCTTAGACTTAGTATCATAGACTTTCCATTCAGATTCAATCAATTCTTCTTCCACTGTTCTCTTGCATTCCTGGTCACCATGGTTGCACGTTCGCTTTGGTTGATTATTTTCTTTCGTGCTGCTAGACGTTTCCGTTGACAACCGCCTTTTAGTTTTGCCATTTAGGTGATTCTCAAGCTTGATATTGAAATACGAAATGTCGAGTTAGGAATAGTGAAGTGTAAGGTGTATCGTGGCAGATTGCCATAGTATTACGATAAGAAATTTATATAAAATTAACTTGTAAACTTTCTTTCATTGCATACTGATGGCCACAGCCATGAATTGATTATGTCAATTTTTTGTGATTTTCTTTGGTTCTTATTGAAGTACAAAAAATAGCAGAAGCTCTTTTTGACAAATATTTGATTGATTTCGGGTACTGGTTATGCTTTAAAAGAAATGTTATTGCATAAAAAATACAAAAAAAAAAAAAATTATCATTGCTTGCATTGCTTAACACGAAAAGGACAAGCTTTTAACTGTCAATTTGTCTAGCGAATGCGACTTACTCACATCTGTTATTCCAAAATGATTATTCCGCTTAGAATTTGGTAATACCATTTTACGACATCATGATTGCAATAACTGGCTAAGCCTGTTCAAGTGATGATTGCAATTTAGTTTTTCCTCCATAACCGCAGATTACTAGCCAAAGCATTCCGATTTTTTGCGATAATTTCATCGGGCTATACTTGTTTTTTTTTTTAACGAAATAGTGCAACATTGTATCACGTCCTTCGTATTCTATCTTTGATAGCTTTTGCAAATCTGTATGAATCTTCATGTAAATTTTACCACTGAATAAACGATTCTTCCGGATCATAATCAGTTACTCGTTATAACAACTAGAGGAGCCACAATTATTAATAAGAAGCGGTCAAATTTTAAGCGGAACTGACTTTTGAAAGATATATGTACAGCTGGAACATAATAATAGAGAAAGATCTTAGAAGGGAAATGCGAAATAAACGTTTAAAAAAGTATGGAAACTTCAAGTGAGAGTTGAGAATGTCGTTATAGAAAGATTTGTCGCTATTATTATTAATATTATTATTATTATTATTATCTTTATTGACGAGATTTGAGATTTGTCGCTATAAAAGATTTTTTTTTTTTTACTTATCTCGTTTATTTGGCAGGCTCAGGCGCCGTAGGGCATAACAGAGCCGAAATCTTTTCTTTTTTTACATTATTTACATTTTGAAATTTGAACTTATTTTAAAAACTATGTTAGTTTGCGGAAGTTTTAAGGTTAGTGGATACATTTGAAACAGGGAAGGAAAGGATTTTTTGGAATTTCTTAAGCTACTTAGACTACTAAGCTGATGAAGCTTGAAGGGACAGGATGTCCAGATCTGTAATGAAACTAAACAGAAACGGTTTGTGGGAGACACGACGAGAAGAGGACAATTTGAATGGGAAAAAGAAAGACAGGGAACGAACACAATCAAACCCGGATATTGATACGCTTCAAAAACAGATGGATTAAATTCATATATTCTAAATCAAGGCCCGCCAACACTTCCCTGACAGGTTTCTGCTGTTTTCCTCGGATCCGGAGAGTTTCAGTCAGTTCAGATCTGACGCCACGATGCTCAACGCATCCCCACACAACATGCTCGATATCCTGGTAAGCCACGCCGCAAACACAGAGATTGCTTTCTGAGATCCCAATACGGTGGGTATGCGCGCTTAACGAATAGTGATTGGACATAAGCCGACACATGACACGAATGAAATCACGGCTCATGCCCAACCCCTTAAACCATGGCTTTTTCGACACCTGTGGAAATATGGAATGCAGCCATCTACCCATTTCTCCGTCTCTCCATTTCTGTTGCCAGCTGATCAAGGTCTCCCGACGGGCCAATGCAAAAAATTCTTCGAAGGCGATTTGACGCTGGTAAACATCGCCTTCTTTAGCGCCTACCTTAGCCAGAGAGTCCGCTTTCTCATTGCCAGGAATGGAGCAATGCGAAGGGACCCAAGCTAGGGTAATAGTGTAAGAGCGAATTGACAAAGCACTCAATGCCTGGCGTATTCTATTCAGGAAGTACGCTGAGTGCTTCACCGGCTTCATTGACCGAACAGCCTCCAGAGAACTTAAACTGTCGGAAAAAATGAAGAAGTGCTCGGGTGGGAGAGAACTGATGTACTCTAAGGTGTAATGTATAGCTGCTAGTTCAGCAACATATACAGAACATGGTTTTTGAAGCATGAAGGAGGCGCTATGAGAAACGTTGTAAACACCGAAACCAGTGATATCATCCATTTTTGACCCATCAGTGAAGAACTGTCGGCTCTCGCTGACATGCCCGAATTTACTTGCAAACATGGGAGGGATAAACTTTGAACGAAAGTGATCTGGTATACCATGGATATCTTGCTTCATGGACAAATCAAATACTACAGAGGAACAGTCGAATTCTAGGAAGTTATCACGATTGGTGTTAACCGAAGATGGGCTAACCTCCAGCGTCATATACCAGTAGTACACACTCATGAAACGAGTTTGAGGGTTATGTTCAAGCAGCTTTTCGTAGTTTTCAATAACCAATGGATTGAGAACCTCACAACGGATGAGGAACCTGAGTGTTAACTCCGCGAAACGATCTGTCAGGGGCTGTACTCCTGCAAGTACCTCTAAACTCATTGTGTGAGTCGAGTTCATGCAGCCTAGCGCGATGCGAAGACAGCGGTACTGAATCCGCTGTATCTTCAGCATATGTGTTTTCGCCGCGGATTGAAAGCAAAAGCTACCGTACTCTAAGACCGACAAGATGGTTGTTTGGTACAGCTTGATCAGATCTTCCGGATGGGCTCCCCACCATGTTCCGGTTATAGTTCGCATGAAGTTGATTCGTTTTTTGCATTTCTGTGTCAGATACACAATGTGTTTCCCCCAGGTGCATTTGGCGTCGAACCAGACCCCGAGATATTTAGAAGACAAGCTATTAGTGATTGTCTTACCCATGAGTGTAAGCGGAAACTTGGCAGGTTTGTGTTTCTTTGAAAAGACAACCATCTCAGTTTTCTCCGCAGAGAATTCGATACCCAGCTTTAAGGCCCAAGTAGACAAATTGTCCAGAGTATCTTGTAAGGGTCCTTGTAGTTCGGCTGCTGTTGGTCCTGTGACAGAAACAACACAGTCGTCTGCAAGCTGTCTTAACGAGCAATTTTCCATGAGACAGTCATCAATGTCTCTCACATAAAAATTATAAAGAAGGGGACTCAGACATGATCCCTGGGGGAGACCCATGTAGCTAATTCGTGAAACTGACAAGTTGCCATGAGTAAAACTCATATGCTTCTCGGACAACAAATTGTACAAAAAATTGTTCAAAACTGATGAAAGGCCACTTGCGTGGAGTTTGTCTGAAAGGACATCAACACAAACTGAGTCAAAAGCACCCTTAATATCCAAAAACACTGAACCCATCTGTTCCTTTTGGGCAAAGGCAAGTTGAATTTCTGAAGAAAGCAGCGCAAGACAGTCGTTCGTTCCTTTGGCTCTGCGAAAACCAAACTGTGTATCTGACAGCATGCCATTCGATTCAACCCATTTATCCAGCCGAAAGAGAATCATCTTCTCTAACAACTTGCGAATACACGACAACATCGCAATTGGGCGGTACGAATTATAGTTCGACGCGGGTTTCCCGGGTTTTTGGATGGCTATTACTCTCACCTGCCTCCAGTCATCCGGAACAATGTTACACTCCAGAAAGTGATTAAACAAGTTCAATAGGCGCCTCTTTGCGACGTCAGGTAGGCCCTTAAGCAAATTGAACTTGATTCGATCCATTCCTGGAGCGGAATTGTTACATGAAAGGAGAGCAAGTGAGAATTCAACCATCGAAAAAGGTCTATCCATGGCGTTCCTATCCACCGGAATATCTCGTCGCACGCGATCAACAGGAACGGAATCCGGACAAACTTTCTTAGCGAAATCGATGATCCACCGAGGAGAGCACTCTCGATCTTCATTAACCGACGATGTATTACGCATTCTTCTTCCGACGGTCCAAAGCGTTCTCAACGAGGTCTCACGTGATAATCCTTCCACAAAATGACGCCAATAACCGCCTTTCTTCGCTTTGACCAAGCTTTTAAACTTGCGTTCAAGGGAAGAATAGCGCTCATAGTTGTCAATTGAACCACGTTTCCGGAAGTCTTTAAACGCGGCGGATTTCTCGCGATAGAGTGCCTTACACTCTTCATCCCACCACGGATTGGGAGGCTTCTTGCGAACCGACGGACCAGGCACAGGACGGCGTTGGGCTTGAAGAGCGCTGTTGAGAATCAACTCGGATAAAAAGCGATACTCTTCCAACGGAGGAAGTACTTCTACCGCTTGTTCTCCATCAATGATCGTTTCCGCGTACTTTCCCCAGTCTATGTGCTTTGTGAGGTCGTAGGCGAGATCGATGGATGAAGACTGTTGTGTTCCATTGGAAATTGAAACTACGATCGGCAAGTGATCGCTACCATGGGGATCCTGGATTACCCTCCATGAACAATCCAGCGATAACGAGCTTGAACATATTGAGAGGTCTAAACGGCTATCCCTAGGACTTCCATCTTGAGCTGGAGGTGCCACTCGTGTAACTTCCCCAGTGTTGAGAATTGTCATATTGAAGTCGTCGCAGAGGTCATATATCAACGTTGATCGGTGGTCGTCATACAGTTCCCCCCAGCCTGTTCCGTGGGAGTTGAAATCCCCAATGAACAACCGTGGTTCAGGCATAACAGAGCAGATGTGAGAGAGATCTCTGCGAGATATCGCCGATCTCGGAGGAAGATATATGGAGGCGACACTGAGGCTTTTGCCTCGGATAGTCACCTGACATGCAACGACTTCAATGCCTGACATCGGCGGCAGATCGACTCTGTAGAACGAGTGATGCTTTTTGATCCCCAAAAGCACTCCTCCATATGAGTCGGATCGATCCAGGCGAATAATATTAAAATCATGGAAAGGAAGGGTCACATCAGGTGTTAGCCATGTTTCTGATAACGCAAAAACATCGCACTGTAAATTACTAACTAAAAATTTAAAACTATCTAATTTAGGCATAATACTACGACAGTTCCAGTGTAGAACAGAAATCATATCTTCGACCTCTGTGGATAATTTATCCATCAAAAGATATGATCGTTGCAAGGAGGGGCATTCTAGAAGCCAGTTGCTTCAAAAGAGGAGTCACACATGGAAGCAATCCTTTGACAATGTTCTTCACTGGGTCAGAAGCATTGAAGAAATTAAGGATGATATCTACAATGCCAGAAAGCGTAAACATTGGAATGCCCTGAGGTTGCCCTAGGGGCTCCGAATGCGAACTTTCTTTTGGCTGAGCAGTTTGAAATTTTGGAATATTTGGGATTTTAGATTTTCCCGGTAGTGGCGGAAAGTCTCTTTCCTCTTGGAGTTTGAATCCAGGAGGTGAAAGCTTTGAGACTTTCGCGACAGGCTTAGTATTTTTCATGGCTGGTGGTTCATCACTGCTAGACAGATTCCGAGGCTTTTTTGTGGGTCTCTGGAGTCTCACACGCTTCCTCGATGAACCCTTGAAAACGAAGGAAATTCCTTCACCAACCTCAGAGTCGGAGCCCTGATCATCAAGAGACAGAGAAGAGTAGATATTTTGGGATTCAGCAGACGGAGCAGCCTTTTTCAACATCTCGGCAAAACTACGCCGAGAGCGCTGCTCTAATGATCGTCGCTGATGTTGCTGCCGGCGTACGTACGTCGGGCAGTTTTCG
Organism: Aedes aegypti; assembly: GCF_002204515.2. Taxonomy (NCBI): domain Eukaryota; kingdom Metazoa; phylum Arthropoda; class Insecta; order Diptera; family Culicidae; genus Aedes; species Aedes aegypti. Next base: position 25,400,150 of record NC_035108.1, on the reverse strand, counting down.
AGGGCATGTGGTGGACTTTCGTTGCAATAAACGCATTTTGGCGGTATACTACATGCACCATCCACATGTCTCTCCCCGCAAGAAGCACAGCGAGGTTTATTGCAGCAATACTGGGCAGTATGGCCCAGCTGCTTGCAATTTGTGCAATTCATTACCTTCGGTACGTACAGCCGCACAGGTAAACGAAGTTTGCCGATTACAAGAAAATTCGGCAAAGCAGATCCGGAAAAGGTCACACAGAAGGATTCAGAATGTGAATAGATCTTCTTTTCTCCCACCAGGGATACGGAATGCAATTGCTTGCATTCCAGTATGGGGACAGATGGGAGAGAAGGGTTTTTGAAGCGACCACAACCCTGCATCAATTCTTCGCAGGTCATACTGCCTTCGGTGACCACTCCCGCAATCTCAACCCGATGGCTTGGCAGATAAGTTTGGTACTCACGAGTAAAGAGCTCACAGGCCACAATCTCATTGGCCTGTTTACGGTCACTGACGGTGACGCGCAGCTTACCAGAACCCACTGTGTCAATGGCGACAACGGAAGAGAATCGCTTAGTCAGATCCTTACTAATCTGAATAGTGTTCAACCGTTTGCCTTTGGATCGAAAGAAAACAACAAAAGGCCCACCAGAGTCGGGCGGGTAGGCCTTGAGGCGAGGGGACGTCGGAGATGGTAGAATATTGGTGTCCATTTGAGACACATCAGATTGAGGGGACACACATGGATTGGGCATAGAGGTGTTTGTGTTTTGTTGGTTCAACACATTCGAAGACTCAGAGAGGGGATACGACGTTCCCCCGCCATCATCATCTACACCCATTGCGGTAGCTTAACACCGCAAAGGGCGCACGAATAACTCAAACTAACACTATTCACAGAAATGGAAATTGAATCAAACTGAAAAAAAAACATACAAAGGGGAAAGGGAAGAGGGAAAACTTTCGAACGCAGTAAAAACTAATCAAAAAAGACGTGAAGAGGAGAAGGACAACGAGAGGTACTTATCTTTTACTCTATCCACGCTGGCGTCGTCGATGCTGTAACCGATGGGCGTCTACGCTTGGGGAGAGGTAGCAAGTAACGTACGACCATTCGCTGGGACGCGTAGATGTGTGGTTGATCTCCGCTGTCCACGCTATACGCACACCACAGACGATGATCGCACTGATGAACTCTGCACTGCACACAGGTAGCACACGGGACGGGGTGCGAGCTGCCTTCGATGATACACGTGATCAAAAAAGGACGGTCTGGTTCCTGGTTCGCTGGTACGGTGTATGTGTGGTTGGTCTCTCACTGCCTGCCACCAACCAACACAGGCGTCGATAACGATGGTGACCACTGTCGGTGTGGAGAGCGCACCGCTGTGCACGCTATATGCACACCACAAACGATGATCACTCAGGTAGCACACGGGACGAGGTGCAAGCTGTCTTCTACGATACACGTGATCGGAAAATAACCACGCAATGGCGAAAACGTTCAATACTTTTGCGCAAAACTCGATTAATCGGCAACACAATGGCTTCGCCAAAAGTGTTCCGCTTCCAAGCCGAACTAAGGCTCTTCACTGCCTAAAAACACTTTGCAATAGGCGTCGAAATACCAAAGATTTGGAAAAACGGGGGTGAACCCGGACACACGAGAACTATCGACTGTCTCGCACGGTAGCTCAACAAGGAATGCTATAAAAGATGTCACTAAAAAAGTTTTGACTGTATTTCGTTTCACATTTTCAATAACAGTGTTTGAAGCTCCGTTCCGTTTCGGCAGGAAAATAAATTTATATCACATACCATTGATGGTATGTTTAAACAGTGTCCAAGAAGCTTAATTACTTTTTAAATTATTAAATCTTTCAAAAAGTCTAAATGTCGGTAAAATTTAAAAAAAAAAGTTTAAAATTAAATTTGGCCATAATAAGCTTACAACCTAGGGGGCCTTCCTTAGCGGAGTGGTTAGAGTCCGCGACTACAAAGCAAAGCCATGCTGAAGGTGTCTGGGTTCGATTCCCGGTCGGTCCATGATCTTTTCGTGATGGAAATTTCCTTGACATCCCTGGGCTTAGAGTATAATCGTACCTGCCACACGATATACGAATGCAAAAATGGCAACTTTGGCAAAGAAAAGCTCTTAGTTAATAACTGTGGAAGTGCTCATAAGAACACTAAGCTGAGAAGCAGGCTATGTCCCAGTGAGGACGTTAATGCCAAGTAGAAGAAGAAGCTTACAACCTTACTATTACGCCAAACTTTTGTGCGTCTGTAACTAATAATAAATATAATATTTGCTTTACTCTAGTAGGTGAAGGAGACAGTCGAAAAACGATTCGTGAAATTTATAAAGCTAATATTCCTTTCAACATTTACTTTGCCACATACAAAAAATGCAGCATCATTCAATAACTGCCAAGATCGTGAATGCTTTCTGCTCTGTGTCCATTTCCAACTGACCATCTGTGGGAAAATTGGTCCATTCAGTTGCGGCTGATTGGGATGTGTTTTGCTTCGATCGACTGATTGATTGGTTAGTCGCATCGACTCAACTGCACGATTTAAGACGCCCATGTGAAAAAGAAGCGCTGCGGATACCGGAAAATGCGAATGACATCAGACCCAAAATTAATGGTAGTCACACTTGATCAGGGTGTTACGATAAACAATCGCAATCAGTTTTCGTTTTTATTAAATGGATTAACTGCGAAAGGTTTGTTAGCTAACACTCTTATATGACGCAATGGTGCGAGTAGGAGAGTAGTATTCAGATAGTTTGCCAATACTGTTTAATGCTTCGAAATCTCGTTAAATGTCTAACAGTTCGCATCAAATGTTCTTATGGAGAATTCATCAATTCGAAAAATTTAAACCGTCGAAGAATTGACTACTTTCTTCTTCTTCTTCTTCTTCTTTTTCTTGGCATTAACGTTCTCACTAGGACAGAGCCTGCTTGTCAGATTAGTGTTTTTATGAGCACTTCCACAGTAATCAACTGAGAGCTTTCTTTGCCAAAGTTGCCTTTTTCGCATTCGTATATCGGTACGATGATACTCTACACCCAGGGAAGTCAAGCAGATCTCCATTGCTAAAAGATCCTGGACCGACCGGAAATCGAACCCAGACACCTTCAGCATGGCTTTGCTTAAAAGCCGAGTACTTTAACCACTAGGCTAAGAAAGGCCTCGCTAATTGATGACCTAATATTAATATATTTTTCACTGAAAAAGTGTTTCTTCGAATTATTATATATGCTGAATAAAACACAAATAAATTTGGAATAGTTATGAAACTTCTAGAATAGGAAAGTGCGGCGAAACCAAAATGGCATTGTATGTACCTTCTGCTTCGATAGATTGGAGCACTGTTTGCAACATTCTGTAATAATCCAATGAATAATTTTGCTGCACGTGCCCAATAATTAGTAACGCAATTTGAATCGATTGGGAAAGTTCTCATGGCCGCCGCCCTTTGCAGCATAAAACATTATTTCTTCGACGGATCGCTACCACAGAAGCTGGGAAGGGAACGCAAACCATTGATCATTCACACCAAGGGTAGAGGGAAATTTATGATGGGATAATTACACAAAGAAATTGAATCGGATCAATCAATTTATTAATGGATGATCATTAATCCAGAAGGGCGTAGCTGTAATACTCAAGATCAAAGCTCAATCAATTTTCTCGTTTCGGTTATACTCAGGGTATACACTCCAATGATGAATGTATCAACCAATCGAGAGTAATCAACTCATGATATATGTGACATGAAGAAACAAAAGTACCAAAAATGAAGTTATTTCACCCAAATTCGGGCTTGCTTGCGGAAACCAACTTTGAAAAGGAAGTGGGTATTGAACTTATGCGGGGAATAAAAAGGGAAGTGACAGAACATGTATTTTCAGAGGGTCATACAATTACGACGGCCGATATCAAAATTTTGCGAAATGTTTCTTCTCCTTGGAAATTGGATGTGGCGGAGAGTCTGCAAATTTGCAACCAGGTACCTACGACGCTACTCAACAGAGACCAATACAACGGCAATACATGGCTTTTCAATTTGAACAAGTATGTTCCGTTTTTATCACGTTCCGATTTCGTCAACACATGTATGCCGTTTTTGTCAACACACAAAAATTGATTTTTTTTTATTTTCAAAATGTTCAGTAAATCTAGGTCCAAGCTCTATAAAGACAGCAAAGAAAAAAAAATGTTTAGAAAATAAATCAAATACTTTTTTTGAAGCAATTTAAATGCTAAGAGTTAGCCTATGAGTTGAATTTTCGACATTATGTTAATGTTGAGCACCTACGATACATGGTAGGTGTCAAGTCATATACGAATCAATAAGGTTTTGACTCCTTCTTATCCACTTATAAATTGGAGTTTTCAAACTCAGCATGGTCTGTCGGACAAGATTGACCCATCCTTCAACAATCGAGAGTTGCTCTGGCCCCGTCCTAGCAGTAACTGGAATTTGTGTTTAGTTGAATATGTACTTAATAGAGTTGCAGAGACCTCTTCTTTTTCTTATATAACATGGCGTCAAAGAATTTTCTATGTAAATTTGATAGACATAGGCTGTCCATTGATTATGTAAGATAATTTTGTCGGCTTTTCGACCTCCCTCCCGCCATAACCCTTCACGAGAGTGATGGACGATTCCATATTTGCTCACTTCATTTCACCCCGAAGAGATTGAAGACTCTTCCCATAACTGGCCAGTTGTCTGCCAGGTCCGTCCCTTTCCTCGTACTTTGTAGTGGTATATTTCACTTGCTTCTATCTACCACTCTTAATATCTTCTTCTTCTTGGCATGACGCCCTCACTGGGACAGAGCCTGCTGCTCAGCTTAGTGTTCTTATGATCACTTCCACAGTTATTAACTGAAAGCTTTCTTTGCCAAAGTTGCCAGTTTTGCATTCGTATATCGTGTGGCAGGTACGATGATACTCTATGCCCAGGGAAGTCTAGGAAACTTCCATTACGAAAAGATACTGGACCGACCGGAAATCGAACCCAGACACCGTCAGCATGGCTTTGCTTAGTAGCCGCGGACTCTAACCATTCGTCTAAGGAAGGCCCCATCACCACTCTTAATATATCACATTTTTTTTTTTTTTTTTTTTTTTTTTTTTTTTTTTTTTTTTTTTTTTTTTTTTTTTTTTTTTTTTTTTTTTAATTTCTTTATTAGTATCATTCCAAACATTACATTCATTTCTTATATCTAGGTGTTCTGTGTTATTTGACAACACTATCATCCTAATTTGGTAAAACAAATTTAAGATTTAATTAACATTTTGTTAACAACATATTACATTTCATTTGCCGCAGCAGTTCAGTTTTTTTTACAGGTGAGTTGATTTCACCTGCTTATAAGAGAAAAAAAAAACGTTTTTAATATACTTAACCTAACTTAACCTAAACATATAACGCATTAATCGTGGCAATAGAAGATTGTAACGATTTTTGCCTGAAATTATTAATGATTGTATTTGACATTTGTTCCAATGTTTCAACATTGGATATTCTATGTAACTCATTGGTACTATACCAGGGAGGAAGCCTCAGAATCATTTTCAAAATTTTATTTTGAATTCTCTGCAGAGCTTTCTTCCTGGTATTACAACAGCTAGTCCATGTTGGTACAGCATACAACATGGCTGGCCTAAAAATTTGTTTGAATATCAACAGCTTGTTCTTAAGACAAAGTTTTGATTTTCTATTAATAAGGGGATAGAGACATTTTACATATTTATTACATTTGGCTTGAATGCCCTCAATGTGATTTTTGAAAGTTAAATTCTTATCTAGCATGAGCCCTAGATACTTAACTTCATCTGACCAATTTATTGGAACCCCTCTCATCGTGACAACATGTCTACTTGAAGGTTTCAAACAAAGAGCTTTTGGTTTATGTGGGAATATTATTAGTTGAGTTTTGGAAGCATTAGGAGAAATCTTCCATTTTTGCAAGTATGAAGAAAAAATATCCAAACTTTTTTGCAATCGACTACAGATAACACGCAGGCTTCGTCCTTTGGCGGAGAGGCCTGTGTCATCCGCAAACAAAGATTTTTGACATCCCTGAGGTAGCTCAGGTAAGTCAGATGTGAAAATATTGTATAATATTGGTCCCAAAATGCTGCCTTGAGGAACACCAGCTCTTACAGGAAGTCTTTCAGATCTGGAGTTCTGATAATTAACTTGAAGTGTACGATTTGACAGATAACTTTGAATTATTCTAACAATGTATGTTGGAAAATTAAAGTTTTTTAATTTTACAATCAAACCTTCATGCCAAACACTGTCGAATGCTTTTTCTATGTCTAAAAGAGCAAGACCAGTAGAATAGCCTTCAGATTTGTTGGAACGGATCAAATTTGTTACACGTAAAAGTTGATGAGTGGTCGAATGTCCATGGCGGAATCCGAACTGTTCATTGGCAAAAATTGAATTTTCGTTGATGTGGGCCATCATTCTGTTCAAAATAACCTTTTCAAAAAGTTTACTGATGGAGGAAAGCAAACTGATTGGACGATAGCTAGAAGCTTCTGCAGGATTTTTGTCTGGTTTTAAAATTGGAACAACCTTAGCATTTTTCCATTTGTCAGGAAAATATGCTAATTGAAAACATTTGTTAAATATATCAACTAAAAATGATAAGCTACTTTCTGGAAGTTTCTTGATGAGGATGTAGAAAATTCCATCATCGCCAGGAGCTTTCATGTTTTTGAATTTTTTAATAATAGTTCTCACTTCTTCCAAATCAGTCTCCCAGGCATTTTCGAAAACGTTCTCTTGATTGAGAATATTTTCGAACTCCTGAGTAACTTCATTTTCAATTGGACTAGTAAGTCCTAAATTAAAATTGTGCGCACTTTCAAACTGCATAGCAAGTTTTTGAGCTTTTTCGCAATTAGTTAGTAATAATTTGTTTTCCTCTTTCAATGCCGGTATTGGCTTCTGAGATATTTTCAAGATTTTCGATAATTTCCAAAAGGGCTTAGAGCCAGGGTCCAATTGAGAAATTTTATTTTCAAAATTTTTGTTTCTTAATTGAGCAAAACGTTTCTTGATTTCTTTCTGCAAATCCTGCCATATAATTTTCATAGCAGGATCACGAGTGCGTTGAAATTGCCTTCTCCTCACGTTTTTAAGACGGATCAAGAGTTTAAGATCATCGTCTATAATCACGGATTCAAATTTTACTTCACATTTTGGAATTGCAATGCTCCGGGCTTCAACAATGGAATTTGTTAAAGTTTCAAGAGCATTGTCAATATCAAGTTTAGTTTCTAAAGAAATGTTAACATCAAGATTGGAGTCAACATACGTTTTATATATATTCCAGTCGGCTCGTAAATAATTGAAAGTGGAGCTGATAGGATTGAGAATCGCTTCTTGCGATATTTGAAATGTAACAGGGACATGATCAGAATCAAAATCAGCATGAGTAATCAGTTGGCTACAAAGACGACTAGAGTCGGTTAAGACCAAATCAATCGTAGATGGATTTCTAGAAGAGGAAAAACATGTGGGGCTATCAGGGTATTGAATTGAGAAATATCCTGAAGAGCACTCCTCAAATAAAATTCTGCCGTTGGAATTACTTTGAGAATTATTCCATGACCGATGTTTGGCATTAAAGTCACCAATGACAAAAAAATTTGACTTATTGCGAGTCAATTTACGCAAGTCAGTTTGGAGCAAATTAACTTGCTGCCCAGAGCATTGAAAAGGCAAATAGGCAGCTATGAAAGTATATTTACCAAACTGTGTTTCAACAGAAACACCTAAAGTTTCAAAAACTTTAGTTTCAAATGATGAAAACAGTTGATATTTTATACGCCTATGAATGATGATTGCAACTCCCCCACATGCCCCATCAAGTCGATCATTACGATAAACAAAAAAGTTAGGATCTCTTTTGAGTTTAGATCCAGGTTTTAAATACGTTTCGGTAATAACTGCTATATGCACGTTATTAACCGTAAGAAAATTAAACAGCTCGTCCTCTTTACCATTCAGAGAACGAGCATTCCAATTTAAAATATTTAAATTATTATTTGGATCCATTAGAAAAACGTAATCCAATAACAATTTGATTTGTAAATTTTACACCTACTTGGACTGCTTCAGTCATAGTGGTGGCTTTGAACATTGCATCAATCATTAGATTCAATTGTTCAGTTAGAAAATTAAAATCAGAGGCAGACATGTCATGTGATTTCCCATTGGAATTTCCGGTAGACGAAGAAGCGGAGTTACCTGTGGCGGTAGGGTTTTTTCCATTTGATTTGAAACAAGTAGAATGGGTACCCATGGATCGAACAGGGGAGGATTTCGAATTTCCTGCTACGATATCGGCAAAGGATTTACCGTGGGTAGATACATTCGAAATAGAAAGATTCGAACGGCTACCCGACGGATTAAAATTAGTTTGTGAATGAGCATGATTATGATCTTCCTGATGGGTATGATTCATGATCAAGCGATCGTTAACTGAAAAATGAGCATTGTTCGATACTCTACCAGGCAAATTCCGGAAACGACCGTTATCGTAACGGATATTATCTTTCATCTGCCTGGCACGAGCCTCAATGACCTTTTTGCGTGAAGGACAATTCCAAAAATTGGACTTATGGTTAGCCCCGCAATTACAACATATGAATTTGGTGGTATCTTCCTTCACTGGACAGACGTCTTTGGCGTGAGAAGAACCTCCGCAAATCATGCATTTAGCATCCATGCGACAATTTTTTGTACCATGACCCCACTTTTGGCACCGACGGCACTGAGTGGGGTTCTGGTAATTTCCTCCAGGTTTCTGGAAATGTTCCCATGTCACACGGACATCAAACAAAAGTTTTGCTTTTTCTAAAGCTTTAATATTATTTAGTTCTTTTTTGTTAAAGTGAACTAAATAAAATTCTTGAGAAAGCCCTTTCCGAACAATGCCAGATTGGGTTCTCTTTTTCATAATGATTACTTGGACTGGGGAAAATCCAAGTAAATCATTTATTCCATTTTTGATCTCTTCAGGTGACTTATAGTCACTTGAGAGACCTTTCAAGACGACTTTGAACAAACGTTCAGTTTTGTCGTCATAAGTAAAAAATTTGTGCTTCTTCTCTTCAAGATATCTGAGAAGAAGTTCGCGATCTTTAAGAGTTTCCGGCAAAACGCGACAGTCTCCTTTCTTTGCGATTTGGAAGGAAACCTTGATTCCCCTAATGGAGTTCAAGATCTCCTGCCTAAATCCCGCAAATTCGGAACAACTGACCACGATAGGCGGCACTCTTTGCTTCCTCACTTGAATCAAAGAGCCTGGGCTAGAGGCTGCTTCGATTTGGTGTTCGGAAAATTTGTCTAGAGCATCGAACTGATTGCTCATTTCGATACAATTATTCATTTCACCCTTGGAAGAAAGTTCGCATTCCGGGAAAGCGTCCTTTATTCCATTCTTGCCACGTGTAGTGACAGTTTTAAAACCCACTTTTTTGGAAGGAAGTAGTGAATTCAGAGATTCACCCTTCCTTTTGTTTGTTGTTGATACCATGTTTAATTAATAAACGAAAGAAGACGTGACCTTCGAAAGGTTTTTTCCCAAGACGGTGTCCAAGAAGGATTACCACCGCTAGCTTTCGCCAACGGGTCCAACGAAAAATCGAAGGCACGGGTCCAAACAAGGATCGTAAAGGGATCAATAGTAGAAAAAATAGTACTGAAAAGTACTGTTTTAGTAGCACTGAAAAGTACCGTTTTTAATTTTAGCGCTGAAAGTACTGTTTTTGTAGCACTGAAAAGTACTGTTTTATTGCTTTAGGTAGTTTTTAAGAAAACTTCCAAGAGCAGAGAGAATTCGTGTACGCACAGCACGAAGGTACGATGCGCACGAATATATCACATTTAATCTATCACAGTTCATAGCATTTGGTAGAACCCGAGACGGGCAGATATTTACCGTTTCCCTACGCTTGCATTCTTTCATCATTATAACAAGCCTTTCCATACGCCTGATACATAGGCACTCTGCTAACCAAACCAGCAAGCCTCTCTGCCATAAAAATAACACCACCCCTTCACCCTTCCCGCATGAACTGGCGTAGACGCAGTGGTATATACGATCTACCGTGGGAGCCAGTTTAATGTATCATCGATTCCTCCCCCTTCCCCTCATTGGTCTACATTCCGACGTGGCAGGCGGTCTGTTAATCCCAAGCAGTCATCTGGTTGGTTACTTGTGTAAATGCAGCTGATCGGGCTATGCTGGAGTAGCAACCACGGGCGGCCAATCAAGCTCAAGCTCAAGCTCTTCCCATAACTGACCTGTTGTCTGTTCTAGTTATTTAAAGTTCGAACATACCAAGAATCATTATTAAAACATTCGCTTGAATTTAAAGCTTCATTACGTTAGTTTTCAATGATTTTAAATTTACTCGATTACATGAATGATTCTAAATATTCCAATTTAAAATTTTGAAAATACAGAAAAATTTGGCAGTATTCTCCATTAAAGTAGATATGTGCTAAAATTATTCTGCACATAAATCTAGCTTGTGAGAATCAACTTGAGATTAATAATAAAACAACATTTTGATACTTAGAATAATTTTATCAAGACCAAAAGATCATTTTGTCATGTTTTTATTTTCAATACTCGATAATAAAAAGTGAACTTCAATCAGACTTTAATAAGTAATGATTGAGAAATGCTTAATTAGTCACAAAACTTGATTTCTACGAAATGCTGTACATTATTTTTAATGAATACTTGGGAAAAATTGTTACATTTCTCTGGATTGTCAGAATCATTTTATAACAAAGTTGTGGGCTTGGCTTTCTGGTCGAATTTCGGACAGGATTCTCATATAATCCTGGACTGATATCTAATAGATTCCGGACCAGGACAAACCGTCAAGCAGAATTCTCATATATTCCTCAGCAGAACTTCCAAATGATATTGGGTAGGATAGTGACAATTTTTTGAGTGAGATTCTTGTAAGATCTTTGACATGATTCTAATATAAATTTTAGGACAGGATTATGAACAATTTCTGAACTAAATTCTGACGTTCTGTATTATTGAACACAGAAGAGCGACTAAAGTAGCACGTTTTGAGCCTTTGCAACATTATTTCAATATTCTGAAAAGGATTCTTACTTAAAAGCGATAATCTAGTATTTTTTCAGAAGAAATCGGGAGAGGCTCATAGTTAATAACTGCGGAAGTGCTTATAAGAACTCTAAGTTGAAATGGAGGATTTTTCTCAGTTGCAATGTAATGCCATAAAGAAGAAGCAGAAGGATAAAGATGAATAGTAGAAAAAGAAGTTGTTTCTTGTTTAATCTTCCTTGAAAAAAAAAAACAATGATCAGCTTGACCCTTTTCGTTGTAGTTATTTTTACAAATATGACGACCTTATGATACAAAGGGCATTAAAGTGATAATCGTTTCAATATTCTTTATTTCGGAACGCTGTTCTTCTGTACAGTATGGCCCATAAAAAATGCGAAAATCGTCATATCATGTTTTATGGTAGTTTTTACATAGAAAGTGTGAATTAAACATAAATATTATTCATTACTTGTATTGTTTAATCCATATAGACTCAGTTTTTCGCTTCGGACATGATTTTTATCTGCTACTTTTACCTTACCAGAGAGGAATTGGAAGCATACCTTCAAATTTTATCATGCGGACGTCGAGTTCCATATCTGTGTGATGAAAGCTTCCAAAACATCAACGATGGCGTGAGATTCTTCACAGGCCTTGTTCCCAGTATACGCCCATATCAAATGATAGAATCGGTTCATACCTGGGTAATTGGAGACTTAAACATAAGTAGATGAAAAAACCGAATTTAGTACTATACCATTTAATTCCACTAGAGTTTGTATCCTTTGACAGATACGCGTATTTCGACCTCAACTGTAAAGCCGTCTTCAGTGTCGTGTACAAGACTCGAAATGAAGAAAACCATCGTATGCACACATTATATATTAACACAAGGTATAAACGTATTTCCCCATCCATTTTTTTTTAACTTAAAATTTATAAGCTTTCAGGTACATTCCATCCCTCTTTTGATGACTTAAACATGTTTGCAAAAAAACGGCTCATTTTGGAGTGCTTTGGTTGAACCTTTTTTTTTATATTTTTTTTACTAGTTCGTTTATTTGGGGCTCAAATGCGTGTAACGCTTTGCGGAGCCGAAGTTCGTTTTTTGTACTATTTACAATTTATTTACTTTTTCATTTCCAAAGTTAGTATGGGATGGAGCCAGGGTACTCGTGGCAACTCGAGGTTAATGGTCACAATTTTGAAAGGGAAGGACATGGTAAGGATTGAGTTTAGGGTTCTCTGCAGCTCATCCGGGAGGTATAGCGTGGTAGCTCTATTATCGTGTCATGGCGTTGATACCAATTTCTTGCCGGTATTCGTCTGCCGGATGGCCAGGATCCTCAATCCAACACAAAAGGGACAACACAGAGAAAAAAAAAACTGGAGAAGAGAACACAAGAGAATTAAACTTTTATACAAGACAAGCGAAGGAAATCGTAAATTGCGACCATATAAATGAAATCACGGGTGCCCAACACATCTCTAACTGGAACATAGGGTTGTCTACCTCGGGCCGCAAGGGTATCCAAAAGTTGCGCTCTGGAGACGTCCATATCCGGGCACTGCCAAACTACGTGATCGATGTCATCATAACCGGAACCACACCTATTACAAATATTGCTTAGCGCGAGGTTAATCCTGTGTAGATGTGCATCTAGCGAGTAATGGTTGGACATAAGTCTTGACATCACGCGAATGAAATCTCGACTTACGTCCAAACCGTTCCACCAGGCTCGCAAGGAAACTCTAGGAATTATGGAATGTAACCACCGTCCCAGTTGGCCATTTAGCCAATCGCTTTGCCAACCGTGAAGAGAACTTTGACGTACTAAATGAAAAAATTCATCGTGTGAAATTCGTCTATCATAAATCTCACCTTCCTCAGCGCCCACCTTTGCGAGAGAGTCCGCCTCCTCATTGCCATAAATTAAGCAATGTGAGGGGACCCATACAAAGGTAATCTTATATGATCTTTCGACCAGTACACACATCTGCTCTCTTATTTTTGTAAGAAAGTAAGATGCATGCTTTGCAGGTTTCATCGATCGGAGTGCCTCAATGGAACTGAGGCTATCCGAGAAGATGAAGAAGTGGTCTGCGGGCATGTTTGAGATCATCCCCAAAGCGAAGTTGATTGCTGCCAGCTCAGCAACACAAACCGTGCAAGTTTTCGGAAGGCGGAATAGTTTTCATTGAAGACACCGAAGCCAGTGGATCCATTTATACGGGACCCGTCAGTGAAATATCTCCTGTAGGAATCGACATTCTGGTACTTTGCGTTAAAAACACGTGGGATAGTTATACATCGAAGTTGATCTGGAATTCCATGAATAGCTTGTTTCATGGACAGATCATATTCAACAGAGGAACTGTCATTGGTGAAGCGTACACGTGGAGGGTTATAACATGGAAGGCTAATGTCAGATGACATGTAGTAGAGATAAACTCTCATGAATTTTGACTGAGCATTCAGTTTGAGCAATTCTTCGAAATTTTCGATAACGAGTGTGTTGCTCACTCCACACTTAATAAGTATTCTTAGCGAGAGCTCCCAGAATCGGTTCTGTAGCGGTAAAACCCCTGCCAGAACCTCTAGGCTCGCATTATGTGTTGAGTGCATACACCCTAAGGCGATACGCAAACAACGATATTGAATTCGTTCCAATTTAATCAGGTGGCAGTTTGCTGCTGAGAGAAAACAGAAAGAGCCATATTCTAGAACAGATAAAATAGTTGTTTTATAGAATTGTTCGTAGAAAATTGATCCTTTGTTGGCATTTTTCCGTTAAATGCCTAATATGAGTTCGCCAAGTGCCTTTTGAATCAAACCAGACCCCAAGGTATTTTGAAGTCAAAGACTGGTCGATGTCTGTTCTCAAAAGCTTAAGCTTTAGTTGGGCAGGATTCCGCTTCCTAGAAAATACAACCAGTTGAGTTTTTTGCGGAGCAAACTCGATCCCTAAGTTTCTAGCCCAAATGGATAGATTATCTAGGGAATTTTGCAATGGTCTTTGCAGAATTTCTGCTCGTGGGCCCTTCATAGAGACCACAGCATCATCTGCAAGTTGTCTAAGCGTGCATGGTTCTTCCAAACAATTGTCAATATCTTTAACATAAAAATTATAAAGCAAGGGACTTAGACATGAGCCTTGGGGAAGACCCATATAGCTAATTCTGGAAGTTGTCAGTTGACCGAGAGTGAAACTCATGTGTTTTTCTGACAACAAATTGTACAAGAAATTATTCAACATTCCAGGTAGTCCACTATTGTGCAGGCTTTCTGACAATATTTCTATGGAAACTGAATCAAAAGCGCCCTTAATATCCATGAAAACTGAAGCCAATTGCTCCTTGTCAGCAAAGGCTAGTTGAATATCTGATGAAAGCAACGCTAGACAATCGTTTGTTCCTTTACCCTTGCGAAAGCCAAATTGAGTACTGGAGAGCATATTGTTTGATTCGACCCAGTGATCGAGTCGCGAAAGGATCATTTTTTCTAACAATTTCCTTAAACATGATAACATAGCGATCGGGCGGTACGAATTATGATCAGACGCTGGTTTCCCAGGCTTTTGAATAGCTATTACTTTGACCTGTCTCCATTCAGGTGGAACAATGTTGTGTTCCATGAATTAGTTGAACAGGTCAAGCAACCGTTTTTTAGCGATATCAGGGAGATTTTTAAGAAGATTGAACTTAATCATATCGCGTCCCGGAGAGGAGTTGTTTGATGAAAGAAGAGCCATAGAAAATTCCAGCATAGTGAATGGTCTGTCCAAAGAGTCGTCTCTTGGAGTTTCCCAAAAAGGCGGATGAGCTGGAACTGAGTCTGGACAGACCTTTTTTGCGAAGTTGAATATCCAACGATTGGAGTATTCGTCACTCTCATTTGAGGATGAGCGGTTTCGCATGTTGCGAGCCACTCTCCAAAGCGTCGTCATTGAAGTTTCTCGTGAGAGGCCATCGATGAAACGTCGCCAATAGTTACGCTTCTTCGCTTTAATAAGATTCTTCAGTCTTTTTTCGAGCTTCGAGTACTCTAAATAAAGTTCTGAGGTACCATATCTACGAAAAGCTTTAAAGGCGTTAGATTTTTCTCGATACAACAGAGTGCATTCATCATCCCAACCAGGTGTGGCTGGTCGTCTTTTGAAGGATGCACTTGGAACTCGTTGCTTTTGGGATTCTAATGCACTTTTATAAATCAATTCTGTTAGGAATCGATACTCATCCAACGGTGGGAGAGTGTTAAATGATTCGATACCAAAAGTTACCGCTGATGTAAATTTTTGCCAATCGATATTCCTAGTGAGGTCAAAAAGAACCTGAATTGACTGTTCTGACCTTTCACAATTAGTTCTGATAGAGGTTATTATGGGCAAGTGATCACTACCATGGGGATCATCGATAACCTTCCACATGCAATCGAATGATAGTGAACTTGATCCTAAAGACAGGTCAAGACGGCTTTCTTTGCCGTTGGATGAAATACGTGTCACTTCACCTGTGTTCAAAATGTTCAAGTTGAAATCGTCGCATAAGTCATAGAAAATAGCCGCTCTATAATCGTCATAAGATTCGCCCCATCCAGTACCATGGGAGTTCATATCACCCAGTATTAAAACCGGGAATGAGAGCATAGAGCATTCCAAAGAGGACGGCGGTTTATTGAAACTCTTGGAGGAATATAAACAGAAGCTACGCAAAGATCTTTACCCTTTACGTTTATTTGGCAAGCAACGATTTCTATGCCTGGATGAGTCGTGATGGGGATTCTGTAGAATGAATGGCACTTTTTGATCCCTAAAAGCACCCCCCCCCCCGTAATTATCATCTCGATCCTGGCGTATAATGTTAAAATCGTAGAAGTTAAGATCATCTTCAGAAGAAAGCCATGTTTCGCAGAGTGCAAATATATCACAATCGGAATTGTGAAGCAAAAACTTAAATGTGTCTAATTTAGGTTTTAGACTATGACAGTTCCACTGTAGCACAGTGATCATATCTTGTACCTCACTTGATGAATTAGCCATCGAAAGATATGATCGAAGCTAGGAGGGGCCACGAGATAGTCAATTCCCTGAGATATTCTTCTATTGCGGGGAGAAAAAGGTCGAGTTGCCTCTGAATGAGTCTGAAACTCCGAGAGCATTACATATGCGATCCACAAGGGCCGTAAAAGTTATCAGTCCTCGCTTAGCCCGGGGGGTTTTCGAGGAAGAACGAGGGACTTCAGAAGCATTTCTTTTGCTTTCTTTTCTGGAGCTTCTTTTCGAAGTGTATTTTATCTGTGGAGGCGGGGGCGGCAGATCTTTGCTGCAGCACGGAACGGAAGTTACACGAAACGAGGCTGACGGCGAAAACACTTTTTTATTTCCTTCCATGGAAACTGATTGTAATTGTTTACAATCCAGTATAGCCACATCAGGAATGGACCGGTTCTCAAAAACGCCTTTGCCAGTCTTAATGTCTTCGCATGTCAGACTTGCGTCGATGATTTTCCCTTCCACCTCGACCTCTCTGGCAGGTATGTAATACTCCACAGTAAAAGCCTCATGCTGAGCAATCTCATTCGCTGCTTTGTAACTAGGTGCAGTTACACGCAGCTTGGATTGCTTCACTTGGTGAATAACGGTCCCAGGATATTTACGCGTCAGCTCTCTTGAGATCGAGAGCACATTCAAAATCTTATTTTTGCGCCGGAAATAGACAACCCAAGGCCCAGCCGAAGACGGTTGATAAAACCGCGTTCGAGCAACGAGATCTTTAGGAGGCGTATCGCCTCCATCTGATTCGTCCATGCGGAAAAAAGCTCAACCGCAACCAAACGAAGAAAAAAAAAATAACAATAATAAAAAAAAAACAAAAAAAAAAATGTGTAAAAAAATTATTAATCAGTGGACTATTTTGTACACACCTCCCCTAAATGGGTAAAACAAATTCACAAAAAAAATCAAGAAAATTCGAGAAAAAAAAACTTAACCAATCAGTGGGCTATTTTGTACCCAACTCCCCTATACGGGCAAAATTGCACCGGGAGAGAGACAGAGGAGAAGCGAAAAACAACCTTGAACTCTCAGTGCGCATCGTACCTTCGTGCTGTGCGTACACGAATTCTCTCTGCTCTTGGAAGTTTTCTTAAAAACTACCTAAAGCAATAAAACAGTACTTTTCAGTGCTACAAAAACAGTACTTTTCAGTGCTAAAATTAAAAACGGTACTTTTCAGTGCTACTAAAACAGTACTTTTCAGTACTATTTTTTCTACTATTGATCCCTTTACGATCCTTGTTTGGACCCGTGCCTTCGATTTTTCGTTGGACCCGTTGGCGAAAGCTAGCGGTGGTAATCCTTCTTGGACACCGTCTTGGGAAAAAACCTCTCGAAGGTCACGTCTTCTTTCGTTTATTAATTAAACATGGTATCAACAACTAACAAAAGGAAGGGTGAATCTCTGAATTCACTACTTCCTTCCAAAAAAGTGGGTTTTAAAACTGTCACTACACGTGGCAAGAATGGAAGAAAGGACGTTTCCCCGGAATGCGAACTTTCTTCCAAGGGTGAAATGAATAATTGTATCGAAATGAGCAATCAGTTCGATGCTCTTGACAAATTTTCCGAACACCAAATCGAAGCAGCCTCTAGCCCAGGCTCTTTGATTCAAGTGAGGAAGCAAAGAGTGCCGCCTATCGTGGTCAGTTGTTCCGAATTTGGGGGATTTAGGCAGGAGATCTTGAACTCCATTAGGGGAATCAAGGTTTCCTTCCAAATCGCAAAGAAAGGAGACTGTCGCGTTTTGCCGGAAACTCTTAAAGATCGTGAGCTTCTTCTCAAACATCTTGAAGAGAAGAAGCACAAATTTTTTACTTATGACGACAAAACTGAACGTTTGTTCAAAGTTGTCTTGAAAGGTCTCTCAAGTGACTATAAATCACCTGAAGAGATCAAAAATGGAATAAATGATTTACTTGGATTTTCCCCAGTCCAAGTAATCATTATGAAAAAGAGAACCCAATCTGGCATTGTTCGGAAAGGGCTTTCTCAAGAATATTATTTAGTTCACTTTAACAAAAAAGAACTAAATAATATTAAAGCTTTAGAAAAAGCAAAACTTATGTTCGATGTCCGTGTGACGTGGGAACATTTCCAGAAACCTGGAGGAAATTACCAGAACCCCACTCAGTGCCGTCGGTGCCAAAAGTGGGGTCATGGTACAAAAAATTGTCGCATGGATGCTAAATGCATGATTTGCGGAGGTTCTTCTCACGCCAAAGACGTCTGTCCAGTGAAGGAAGATACCACCAAATTCATATGTTGTAATTGCGGGGCTAACCATAAGTCCAATTTTTGGAATTGTCCTTCACGCAAAAAGGTCGTTGAGGCTCGTGCCAGGCAGATGAAAGATAATATCCGTTACGATAACGGTCGTTTCTGGAATTTGCCTGGTAGAGTATCGAACAATGCTCATTTTTCAGTTAACGATCGCTTGATCATGAATCATACCCATCAGGAAGATCATAATCATGCTCATTCACAAACTAATTTTGTTCCGTCGGGTAGCCGTTCGAATCTTTCTATTTCGAATGTATCTACCCACGGTAAATCCTTTGCCGATATCGTAGCAGGAAATTCGAACTCCTCCCCTGTTCGATCCATGGGTACCCATTCTACTTGTTTCAAATCAAATGGAAAAAACCCTACCGCCACAGGTAACTCCGCTTCTTCGTCTATCGGAAATTCCAATGGGAAATCACATGACATGTCTGCCTCTGATTTTAATTTTCTAACTGAACAATTGAATCTAATGATTGATGCAATGTTCAAAGCCACCACTATGACTGAAGCAGTCCAAGTAGGTGTAAAATTTACAAATCAAATTGTTATTGGATTACGTTTTTCTAATGGATCCAAATAGTAATTTAAATATTTTAAATTGGAATGCTCGTTCTCTGAATGGTAAAGAGGACGAGCTGTTTAATTTTCTTACGGTTAATAACGTGCATATAGCAGTTATTACCGAAACGTATTTAAAACCTGGATCTAAACTCAAAAGAGATCCTAACTTTTTTGTTTATTGTAATGATCGACTTAATGGGGCATGTGGGGGAGTTGCAATCATCATTCATAGGCGTATAAAACATCAACTGTTTTCATCATTTGAAACTAAAGTTTTTGAAACTTTAGGTGTTTCTGTTGAAACACAGTTTGGTAAATATACTTTCATAGCTGCCTATTTGCCTTTTCAATGCTCTGGGCAGCAAGTTAATTTGCTCCAAACTGACTTGCGTAAATTGACTCGCAATAAGTCAAAATTTTTTGTCATTGGTGACTTTAATGCCAAACATCGGTCATGGAATAATTCTCAAAGTAATTCCAACGGCAGAATTTTATTTGATGAGTGCTCTTCAGGATATTTCTCAATTCAATACCCTGATAGCCCCACATGTTTTTCCTCTTCTAGAAATCCATCTACGATTGATTTGGTCTTAACCGACTCTAGTCATCTTTGTAGCCAAATGATTACTCATGCTGATTTTGATTCTGATCATGTCCCTGTTACATTTCAAATATCCCAAGAAGCGATTCTCAATCCTATCAGCTCCACTTTCAATTATTTACGAGCCGACTGGAATATATATAAAACGTATGTTGACTCCAATCTTGATGTTAACATTTCTTTAGAAACTAAACTTGATATTCACAATGCTCTTGAAACTTTAACAAATTCCATTGTTGAAGCCCGGAGCATTGCAATTCCAAAATGTGAAGTAAAATTTGAATCCGTGATTATAGACGATGATCTAAAACTCTTGATCCGTCTTAAAAACGTGAGGAGAAGGCAATTTCAACGCACTCGCGATCCTGTTATGAAAATTATATGGCAGGATTTGCAGAAAGAAATCAAGAAACGTTTTGCTCAATTAAGAAACAAAAATTTTGAAAATAAAATTTCTCAATTGGACCCTGGCTCTAAGCCCTTTTGGAAATTATCTAAAATCTTGAAAAAACCTCAGAAGCCAATACCGGCATTGAAAGAGGAAAACAAATTATTACTAACTAATTGCGAAAAAGCTCAAAAACTTGCTATGCAGTTTGAAAGTGCGCACAATTTTAATTTAGGACTTACTAGTCCAATTGAAAATGAAGTTACTCAGGAGTTCGAAAATATTCTCAATCAAGAGAACGTTTTCGAAAATGCCTGGGAGACTGATTTGGAAGAAGTGAGAACTATTATTAAAAAATTCAAAAACATGAAAGCTCCTGGCGATGATGGAATTTTCTACATCCTCATCAAGAAACTTCCAGAAAGTAGCTTATCATTTTTAGTTGATATATTTAACAAATGTTTTCAATTAGCATATTTTCCTGACAAATGGAAAAATGCTAAGGTTGTTCCAATTTTAAAACCAGACAAAAATCCTGCAGAAGCTTCTAGCTATCGTCCAATCAGTTTGCTTTCCTCCATCAGTAAACTTTTTGAAAAGGTTATTTTGAACAGAATGATGGCCCACATCAACGAAAATTCAATTTTTGCCAATGAACAGTTCGGATTCCGCCATGGACATTCGACCACTCATCAACTTTTACGTGTAACAAATTTGATCCGTTCCAACAAATCTGAAGGCTATTCTACTGGTCTTGCTCTTTTAGACATAGAAAAAGCATTCGACAGTGTTTGGCATGAAGGTTTGATTGTAAAATTAAAAAACTTTAATTTTCCAACATACATTGTTAGAATAATTCAAAGTTATCTGTCAAATCGTACACTTCAAGTTAATTATCAGAACTCCAGATCTGAAAGACTTCCTGTAAGAGCTGGTGTTCCTCAAGGCAGCATTTTGGGACCAATATTATACAATATTTTCACATCTGACTTACCTGAGCTACCTCAGGGATGTCAAAAATCTTTGTTTGCGGATGACACAGGCCTCTCCGCCAAAGGACGAAGCCTGCGTGTTATCTGTAGTCGATTGCAAAAAAGTTTGGATATTTTTTCTTCATACTTGCAAAAATGGAAGATTTCTCCTAATGCTTCCAAAACTCAACTAATAATATTCCCACATAAACCAAAAGCTCTTTGTTTGAAACCTTCAAGTAGACATGTTGTCACGATGAGAGGGGTTCCAATAAATTGGTCAGATGAAGTTAAGTATCTAGGGCTCATGCTAGATAAGAATTTAACTTTCAAAAATCACATTGAGGGCATTCAAGCCAAATGTAATAAATATGTAAAATGTCTCTATCCCCTTATTAATAGAAAATCAAAACTCTGTCTTAAGAACAAGCTGTTGATATTCAAACAAATTTTCAGGCCAGCCATGTTGTATGCTGTACCAATATGGACTAGCTGTTGTAATACCAGGAAGAAAGCTCTGCAGAGAATTCAAAATAAAATTTTGAAAATGATTCTGAGGCTTCCTCCCTGGTATAGTACCAATGAGTTACATAGAATATCCAATGTTGAAACATTGGAACAAATGTCAAATACAATCATTAATAATTTCAGGCAAAAATCGTTACAATCTTCTATTGCCACGATTAATGCGTTATATGTTTAGGTTAAGTTAGGTTAAGTATATTAAAAACGTTTTTTTTTCTCTTATAAGCAGGTGAAATCAACTCACCTGTAAAAAAACTGAACTGCTACGGCAAATGAAATGTAATATGTTGTTAACAAAATGTTAATTAAATCTTAAATTTGTTTTACCAAATTAGGATGATAGTGTTGTCAAATAACACAGAACACCTAGATATAAGAAATGAATGTAATGTTTGGAATGATACTAATAAAGAAATTTAAAAAAAAAAAAAAAAAAAAAAAAAAAAAAAAAAAAAAAAAAAAAAAAAAAAAAAAAAAAAACTTGAACTCAACACTGTTGTTCGGAGATGCGAAAGCAATTCAATAGATAATGGATACTTATCCGTTCTGCAGCAGGAGAACGTCCACGCGCCGTAGGTAGCAGACCGACCGGGTCGGCCTTCTGCCTTGTTGTTGTTCTCGGTGCGGGAGAAAATCAATCACCGATAATTGATGATGGGCGATGATTTTATTGCGGTGGAACGATACTAGTTTCACTAGTTCGCTTCCTTCGCAAAGCGCAATCGTCTAAGCACTCACTTTGCACAAAACTGCAACTTGTTTAACTCACAAATTAAACCAAAAACCCACGCGGGCGGTGGGGAAAAAGGCCTGAATAAACTCTGCAAAAAGTGCCGTACGATGAGACCGGGATCCTGTCGACCGACTCGTGCAAGCGCTAAGCAAGGAATGTGGTTGAACCTTCATATAAGTGTGATAAGCGGCTCCGTTTTGTTCAAAACCTATGAGCTAGTATTGATATAAGATGTCTCTAACCGAAGGAACTAATTTTATCCTCAAAAATCTGTTATAGGCCTCCGTATTTATTTATTATTCGACTTTTACAAAAAAATAAAGGCATATATCAAACCTATAAGACGCAAATGCCCTCAAAACTATGACCCTGGCAAAATATTTTATTGTGATCATGAACAACACGTTCTCTAAGAACTCCTCCATCCTCTGATACCAAACAAACTAAAAATATCACCAGGGTATACGACAATCAGACGCTGTTTCTAGCTTTGGGCGGAAAAACCCTTTGAACTTATTTGCTTTGTTACATTATTTAGGACAGTAAGAAAAATATGACAAAAATTGTCCTGGATAGCGAAGTTGTGTCAGAATCTTATTCTTCTTCTTCTTGGCGTTACGTCCTCACTGGGACAGAGCCTGCTTCTCAGCTGAGTGTTCATATGAGCACTTCCACAGTTATTAACTGAGAGCTTTCTTTGCCAATGTTGCCATTTTCGCATTCGTATATCGTGTGGCAGGTACGATGATACTCTATGCCCAGGGAAGTTAAGGAAATTTCCATTACGAAAAGATCCTGGACCGACCGGGGATCGAACCCAGACACCTTCAGCATGGCATTGCTTTGTAGCCACAGACTCTAACCACACGGCTAAGGAAGGTCAGAATATACTACAATAATCGGAAATTACATTCACTACCGTCGATGGGGGTGACAATGGGTCTGGGGGGTGAGATTGGGTCAAAACGGAAAAATATGATTTATGAAATATTTCAGCTAATAACTGTGACATTACTAAAATTAATAATTCATATGTTAGGGAGTATATTATTACACATAATTCATCACTATATACATTTTTAGAAATAGTAGTTTTTGTTTACTATATCAATAAACTTGTATGTTGAAATTAGATAAAATTTACAACATTAAATTTCTCCTGTGCAAAGTATCACGCATGTACTTTAACCTCTACCGTTATATTAGTAGAAGGTTAAAAGTCTTTTCATTACACTTCACACAAAAATTTTATTTTTTTCGGTACGGTGTCTAAAACATCAAAAATGAGGATGAGATTGGGTCAAGCAGGAACGACAGTAAATGAAATTGCAAGTCCACTTTTTTTACATTTTACGGTACCGGTAGTTCTCTTTTTCATTAAGATGTGTTTATTCTTTCTAAATACAGCATCTCTGAAACATCAAACTAGTCTACGTTAGGATTCCGTATATTGAATAACAATGCAACGCATTTTGACAACTTCTCAATCCAGCAACTGTGTTTCGTGCGCAGCAACATTGTAAAATTTTATCAAATGGATTGTTTTTTTTTTTTTTTAATTTAATTATTTATCAGTGTTTTCATATTATAGAAACATCTCCTGGAAGTACAAATGAGTTGGAACACTGAAATATCGTGATTATGACGTCAACATCTGCTTGAAATGTATTGATCGTGGAATGTCGCTCTGAAATTTAGCTATTTGCGAAGAATTAAAATAATCACTGTTTCAGTACACCTTTGGGGAAACTGAATAGGCTTCATGGCAATGGGGATGAGACTTTGAAGACAATTTGAGGGAAAAAAAAAAATAGAAAATTTATGTAAACTTGACGATGAATGTTGTGTTTACATATTTTTTCTCATAGGTCTTCATTTTTTTGGTATAATCGTTCTTTTGAGTGGGTTTATCATACTTCTGAAACATCTTAGATATCTTTTCATCTTGTTTGCATCGTATTTCATCAATATTCTTCAGCTGTGAATGGTTTTGCAACCATATTATCAAAAACAAGTTATTTCAATTACAGTGACCCAATGTCACCCCCTCTAGTTATTCAATAAATAATTCGTACATATTCCTTTTTGACCCATTGTCACCCCCAACGACGGTATCAAAAACAATGAAAATTACGCCTGTGGATGCTATATTCACGTTCAACCAATTTTCGCATTTTTTATGGGCCATACTGTATATACCAAATCATCGGACTAACTATGGTTATAACAGCTCCTTGAGTTCTTGCTTACGAGCATTTAACGACGTTGGAGACAAATTTGATTTTGACGTGACGACGAACATATTTTAAAATAGAATAAGAAATTGATTTAACTTTTTTTTATATATATATATATATATATATATATATATATATATATATATATATATATATATATATATATATATATATATATATATATTAAATTCAGTCTGTACGATACAGTAATGACCCGATTTTGTCTACCCCCGATTTTAGCACCCTTTTGACCCAATTTTGTCAGCCTTCAAAAAATACATTATTTTAATGTAAAAATATTAGGTACAACCATAATGTAAAAAGTCAGGTATGACATTGGCCACGTATATACGATCATCTAAAGTATGAATTTACTTTGTATCGCAGTTGTCACAGAACGCAGTTACGTTAGGGATCTTGTATATTATTACGGTTTACACAAAAATTTTAAAAACAAACGCTGAAAACATTAAACGAAGTTTGTGGGCGAGAATAAAAATAAAAAGTAGTCGAAATTGTTTTCCAGATTTTAGCTTTTCTCGATTTTGTCAACCCTAAATGCAACATGGGGCTGACAAAATCGGAACATTACTGTATTTCGAAGACGGTGTAAAAACAATATTGTGCATTTATATGACGAAAATGTATATTATCCTGACAAAATTGCAACGTTCTTTTCAAATTTGTAACATAGTTTGTCTAAGTAAATTATTCCGTTTTTGTCAACTGAAAATTGCCGATCGTGTTGATAAAAACGGAACATACCCGTACCTACTAATCGTTGTCATGATGTACCTCACAGCTCTTAAATTTGAAGTTTCTGCAAAAGAGGGGTGGGATGGACCTGATAGCTCTTAAGTTTTAAATTTCTCCCAAAAAAAAGTTTAGGGAATTATGACTATACCTAGTTTAAATATATGTAAAATGTCTGTCGTGTTTCCAAATCGATAACAACTTTTAAAAAGGGCGTAACTGCTTTGGAAACATCAAAACTGGCGATCGCATTTGATGGGAGCAGTTGAGTATTGCTATTTTTCCGAATTTCTGCATACCGTGACCAATATTCCTTCAGACAAGTTAGCTGGTGAATTTTCTAATCAGTCATGTACATGTTTATTTTGACCTTAGCACATACACCAAATGTTGTAAGAGACAACGGTAGATATATATTATAGCATCTCAAAAAAAATCCAACAACAATTTGTATCGGCCACTTGGATCAATTATACCCAAGATAACCGTAGATATTTTTTACAGGTTCTCAGATCTGGGTTAAACCTGGGAGGGAGGCACCGATACTACACACGAAATATAGAACAATGTTTGTTTGAACTGCAAGATAACTCCAGCTTGCCACCAACAATCAAGGCAGGCTTGGAGAAAACCGCTAGTTTTCTTTTGTTGTGTACTTTCGATCTTTCCTGACAAACATGGAAAAAGGGCCACAGTTTTCTATGCACTAAATATTAATTTTCATTGGAAAAAGTAAAACGATGCGTTTTTCAATGCTTCATATTCAATCAGTTGAAAGATGTCCACGTGACATCACTTGCATTATGTGCATGAATTGATTTTCATTCAATTTTTGTCACTTTTGATGAAATGCGAAATAGGGCGAACGTCAAACATGATCAAAAGTGTCAAGGTTCATTAATGGACCAATTTTTAATTAAAGTTTAAACATGATATAGCCATTATATGAGCGGGAAAAATTGCTAAAGTAGTTACAGTTACATGCTCTTTCGTGTTATTAAATAAAAACAAGATTTCATTAAAAATTTTAGGACCCAATTGTGTTTCAATCAGTTACGCGCTTTTTCCATGTTAGTCCAATGTTTGAGATCTGGGCTCACAGTGACAGTTCGTGACAGCGGAATCTCGGCTCACTATGACGTACAGAAATTTTGTATTGGTTTCTCCCTCCCAGGGTTAAACTTACAAGACCAAGACTTTTTTAAAGTCGGATATTTTTTAACTATTGGGATATTCTAAAAACAGAATAACACTTTTAAAAATAATAATTCAAAAAATAGTTAGAAGCTACCCGAAATAATTTTCACAAAAAGTTTTACATGTACCTAAAAGGGTCATAATTATGAAATAAACGTATGTTATAAATTTGGTGCAGTCGGCGGAATTTTGTGCGAAACATGATCTATACTCTCGAAAACTTGTTGTTTTGATAAAGAATCTATTAAAATGATTAATGATAATGATAAATAAACAAATAAAATTATCAAATGGTTAATAAGAATTTATGCAAATATTTATGATCCAGAATCTTGAAAATATTTTAAAAGTCTTCATCATGAAACTTTGTTCTTAACATAATTGAAAACTTATTCTATGGTTAATATTGAGAAGATTATACATACGAAGTTTATGTATAATTTTCGTTGATGATACGTGGAACTTCTTCATAGAACGTTTTTCTCTAAAATCAATAGTTTTGTGTGCTTCAAATTTATCACTAAAATAGTCATTAACCTTTTTTAAGAGTAACTTTTGAGTCATAATGGTCGCTAAACGTATGGGAAACACTTATTCTATCACACCGAAAACAGGTGTGAAACTTAATCCAAATCGAAGATTATCGGGCAAGATTTCTGATTATTTCTACTAATTTTGGATGAAATTTGTTTTTTTTTTCATTAGGATTGAGATAGCTATTCATGTTTCCCGGTGTACAAAATCTACGAAATCAGAAAAAAAAAACTTGGAAAAATTTCGGATGTAAATAAAGCTCGTTAGAGACACGATCAACACCGCATTTTTTCAGAATTAGTCTTTATTTTGAAAAAGATGAAATAATATGAATGTGTTGAACATGGCGCTTCTGTAGATTTATGTAATTTACCAACAACAGTACAATTGTGAAGAAATGCTGACAAAAGATGTGATTCGTATAACTGGAATGGAACTATCAACTGCCTTCTCGAGTGTTTGGTTTTCTTCTAGTGCGTATGATGATAATTTACAGAAATGTGGTAGCTTGAATGTTATTTTTTTCTTCAAAAGCGTGAGAAACAATCGCAGCGATGATTCACGCCGAATGGAACACTTGGGGGCATTGAAATCGAAAATCATCTATTTGATCACTTGGAGCAATGTTCGCCACACTAATAACTACATATTTTGCCAATCGTATCCCGCACTGACGATATCCCGCCAAAAACTGTCGAAGTGTCACTTTCACCGCTTCTGGGCCTTTTAAGAGAGCATTGTTGATAATCACGACGTGAACTGATTTCGATTCGCTATTTCTTCATTCGCGATTTTATGATTTATTGACGCCGATCGAGTTCAATATTTAACCAAACCTCGGTCAACCGCGGGTTTCTTTTCTCATCTCGATAGTAGTATAGTAACCGTATACTCACCTTCACTTGTGTTTTCTTTGGCGAATGTTTGCGAAATGAGCAGCGGAACAGGTAACAAGGTATCAGTTTTTGTTGTTCTTCGAAATTGTCTCAGATCGCACGCCGTTCATATTGACGACCTATTTGAAGAGCAGGTTTCTATCGTCATCGGTTAGATAAACAAACTTGACTAAAGTAGTTGTTTGTAGATTGATTTCGATTTCAATGTCTGTCGTTTGGTTTGTTTTTTTCTTTGCACTTGTATGTTTTTGTTATTCTATCTACCTACTGCCTATAGCATTACAATTTAGGATGAATCTACATTGAGATCAATGTCGATCGGTGGTGGCCCGTGGATACTTGATCACCCATGACTCATGAGGACAAGGTTGAAGTTTTTTATGTGTTTTGGCTGAGCCTTGAAATGTTTGTTAATTTTCATCATTGAATAAGGTTTTATAATCTTGTCCCTTCTTTTCTTGTTCTTTCGACCTTTTGTCTTTCGACATTCTATCCTTTCTACCTTTTGTCAAAGATTTGATTTGAACATCCATCAACGATGCAGCTAAGAGCAATGTCAGGTACGTGAAACGAAGTCGACGGGTTTGATAAGGAGTGTAGATAGATTCTGGAAGAGAAAAATGCAGCGCAGGTGGTTGTAATAAGCGATCCGGCAAAACAAAATCGCCACCTGGATGAGAGAGGCGAAGGGCGAGCAAATCGAACAACTGTGCCGTTGTCAAGAAACGCCGAAGTTCTACCAGAAGCTCAAAGCATCTCGAATTCGTGCGGCGAGTTGTGATGTGCAAGGATAAGCAATGGACGGTGATCGAAAGGTGAAAGCAGCACTTCGATGAACATGTAAATGGTACTAAGAGCGCAGGAAGACAATAAACAAATGTCTATTGTACTGTACTGCAAACGATAGCCGTACTGTACTGCCGAATGTTTAGATGTACTCTACGAAGCAACATGAATTTTAAATATACTCATATTCATTCGGTATTTATGATCAAAAATCCAACCTACAGATCCCTCCACTGCATTGATAATTTTCTTATTTCAGTAAGAATTTCAACTGCCTAGTCTAAAGGTTAGCTAAAGAAAAAAGGAAGAGGAATTGGTATTGCTTTTGTTCTCAATCCTTCATGAACACTATCTTGGAAAAAATCTTCTTAGAATGTCACGTCGACTGAATATGGTTGCCATCACAAACAAAAGGAAAGGTGAATCTCTGAATTTACAACGTCCTTCAAAAAATATGGGTCTCTAGGAGAAAGGACGTATCTCCAGAATGCGCGTTTTCTTCCAAGGGTGAAATGATTTATGTTGATAATTGCATCGAAATGAGCAATCAATACGATACTTAACACAATATTTCCGAACATCAAATCGAAGTAGCCTCTAGCCCAGGCTCTTTGATTCAAGTGAGGAAACAAATGTAGCCACTAATCGTGGTATATTCTCACAAATTTGGAGGATTAGGGCAGGAGATCTAGAATTCCATTAGTTCCTTCCAAATCGCAAGGAAAGGAGACTGCCGCATTATTCCGGATACTCTTGAAGACCGCGAACTTCTCCTCAAACATCTTGAAGATAGGGGACACAATTTTTTTTACTTATGACGACAAAACTAAACGTTTGTTCAAAGTCGTCCTGAAAGATCTCTCCTCACTGAGTGCCGTCGGTGCCAAAAGTGGGGTCATAGTACCAAACGTTGCCGCATGGATTCTAAATGCATGATTCCATTCCTTGCTGTGCGCTTGAACAAGCCAGTTCAGTTTTTGGCAGTCGGTAGTGTTTTGGTTTTTTCTTCCACCGCCCGTGTGGTTTTTACCAGTGCAGTATTGTACCGTAGTGCTTTAAACCGCGCATCGTGAAGGAAGCGAACCAGATTGACAAGGGTCAACTGGTATCGTGCCACAATAAAACATTGTCACCTTCATCCTCCGGTGATTGGTTCCCCCCGTGCAAATCAACAGCGAAGACGGCGATACGAATTTTTGCCTACCTACGACGTGGAAGGCTAGCTGCTTTGCGGTCATCGAACGGGAACGGATAAGTAGCAAATTTCTATACCTATCCATACTCTATTGAACTGCTTTCGCATCTCCCAGAACAAACAGTGTTGAGTTCAAAGTTGTTTTTCGCTTCGCCTCTGTCTCTCTCCCGGAGCTAGTTTGCTGGCTCTGTTAGGGGAAGTGTGTACAAAATAGTCCACTGACTGTTTTTTTTCTCTTCGAAAGTTTTTTTTTTTTTTGCCCTTATAGGGGAGGTGTGTACAAAATAGCTCACTAATTGATTAGTTTTTCTGCTCATTTTTTTTCTCCGCATTTTTTTTTTAATTTTTGTTGATTCGGTTGCGGTTGGATTTTTCCCGCATGGACGAATCGGATGGAGGCGATACGCCTCCTAAAGATCGCGTTGCTCGAACGCGGTTTTATCAACCGTCTTCGGCTGGGCCTTGGCTTGTCTATTTCCGGCGCAAAAATAAGATTTTGAATGTGCTCTCGATTTCCAGAGAGCTGACGCGTAAATATCCTGGGACCGTTATTCACCAAGTGAAGCAATCCAAGCTGCGTGTAACTGCACCTAGTTACAAAGCAGCGAACGAAATTGCTCAGCATGAGGCTTTTACTGTGGAATACTTTATCTACATTCCTGCACGAGAAGTCGAGGTGGAAGGGAAAATCATCGACGCGAGTCTGACATGTGAAGACATTACGACTGGCAAAGGCGTTTTTGAGAACCGGTCAATTCCTGATGTGGCTATACTGGATTGCAAACAGTTGCAATCAGTTTCCATGGAAGGAAATAAGAAAGTTTTTTCGCCGTCCGCCTCGTTTCGAGTGACTTTTCCTGGTTCCGTCCTCCCGAAATTTGTTTGAATTGATAGTGTTTTTTACCCAGTGCGTCTTTACGTGCCGAAGGTATTCAATTGTACCAACTGCAAGCAGCTTGGCCACAGTGCTAGCTTTTGCGACAACAAGCCCCGTTGTGGCAAATGCAACCAAGCTCATTTAGAAGATGCCTGCACACAGGAAGCTGAAAAATGCAGCTACTGTAGCAAGGATCTGCATGACTTGCAGAAATGCCCGGCATACAAAAGACGCATTCGAAATGAGAGTCGCTCAATTGTGAAGCGCTCCAAGAAGACGTATGCGGAGATGGTGAAAGCTCTAAATCCGCCTGCAAAAGAGTCTTCATCAGCCATCCCAGTTGGTAACTCTTTTCAAGAGTTGTCTTCCGATGAAGCGAACGACGACGAAACCGATGGGGAGATTCTTCGGAGGTACACGCACCCGGTAAAAGAAAGTCTCCATCTTCTCCGGGATTGCGCCGTAAGGTATTAAAATCTTCCCTCAGAAGTTTGCCTAGTTCCAAAGGTGGTGGGGCAAATTTGAAAATCCCGAAGAAACAGGTCTTTGATGCTTCCGTTCCGTGCTGCAGCAAAGATCTGCCGCCCCCGCCTCCACAGATAAAATACACTTCGAAAAGAAGCTCTAGACAAGAAAGCAAAAGAAATGCTACTGAAGCTCCTCGCTCTTCCTCAAAAACCCCCAGGGCCAAGCGAGGTCTGATAACTTTTACGGCCCTTGTGGATCGCATATGTAATGCTCTCGGAGTTTCAGACTCATTCAGAGGCATACTCGACCTTTTTCTCCCCGCAATAGAAGAGTATCTCAAGGAATTGACTATTTCATGGCCCCTCCTAGCTTCGATCATATCTTTCGATGGCTAATTCATCAAATGAGGTACAAGATATGATCACTGTGCTACAGTGGAACTGTCATAGTCTAAAACCTAAATTAGACACATTTAAGTTTTTGCTTCACAATTCCGATTGTGATATATTTGCACTCTGCGAAACATGGCTTTCTTCTGAAGATGATCTTAACTTCTACGATTTTAACATTATACGCCAGGATCGAGATGATAATTACGGGGGTGTGCTTTTAGGGATCAAAAAGTGCCATTCATTCTACAGAATCCCCATCACGACTCATCCAGGCATAGAAATCGTTGCTTGCCAAATAAACGTAAAGGGTAAAGATCTTTGCGTAGCTTCTGTTTATATTCCTCCAAGAGTTTCAATAAACCGCCGTCCTCTTTGGAATGCTCTATGCTCTCATTCCCGGTTTTAATACTGGGTGATATGAACTCCCATGGTACTGGATGGGGCGAATCTTATGACGATTATAGAGCGGCTATTTTCTATGACTTATGCGACGATTTCAACTTGAATATTTTAAACACAGGTGAAGTGACACGTATTTCATCCGACGGCAAAGAAAGCCGTCTTGACCTGTCTTTGGGATCAAGTTCACTATCATTCGATTGCATGTGGAAGGTGATCGATGATCCCCATGGTAGTGATCACTTGCCCATAATAACCTCTATCAGAAATAATTGTGAAAGGTCAGAACAGTCAATTCAGGTTCCTTTTGACCTCACTAGGAATATCGATTGGCAAAAATTTACATCAGCGGTAACTTTTGGTATCGAATCATTCAACACTCTCCCTCCGTTGGACGAGTATCGATTCCTAACAGAATTGATTTATAAAAGTGCATTAGAATCCCAAAAGCAACGAGTTCCAAGTGCATCCTTCAAAAGACGACCAGCCACACCTGGTTGGGATGATGAATGCACTCTGTTGTATCGAGAAAAATCTAATGCCTTTAAAGCTTTTCGCAGATATGGTACCTCAGAACTTTATTTAGAGTACTCGAAGCTCGAAAAAAGACTGAAGAATCTTATTAAAGCGAAGAAGCGTAGCTATTGGCGACGTTTCATCGATGGTCTCTCACGAGAAACTTCAATGACGACGCTTTGGAGAGTGGCTCGCAACATGCGAAACCGCTCATCCTCAAATGAGAGTGACGAATACTCCAATCGTTGGATATTCAACTTCGCAAAAAAGGTCTGTCCAGACTCAGTTCCAGCTCAACCGCCATTCTGGGAAACCCAGAGTGACGATGCGTTGGACAGACCATTCACTATGCTGGATTTTTCTATGGCTCTTCTTTC
Source organism: Aedes aegypti (assembly GCF_002204515.2). Classification (NCBI taxonomy): domain Eukaryota; kingdom Metazoa; phylum Arthropoda; class Insecta; order Diptera; family Culicidae; genus Aedes; species Aedes aegypti. The sequence goes on along the minus strand of NC_035108.1, from coordinate 25,367,282 downwards.
ATCAAACAATTCCTCTCCGGGACGCGATATGATTAAGTTCAATCTTCTTAAAAATCTCCCTGATATCGCTAAAATACGGTTGCTTGACCTGTTCAACTCATTCATAGAGCATAGCATTGTTCCACTTGAATGGAGACAGGTCAAAGTAATAGCTATTCAAAAGCCTGGGAAACCAGCGTCCGATCACAATTCATACCACCCGATTGCTATGTTATCATGTTTAAGGAAATTGTTAGAAAAAATGATCCTTTTGCGACTTGACCACTGGGTCGAATCAAACAATATGCTTTCCAGTACTCAATTTGGCTTTCGCAAGGGTAAAGGAACAAACGATTGTCTAGCGTTGCTTTCATCAGTTATTCAACTAGCCTTTGCGGACAAGGAGCAATTGGCTTCAGTTTTCTTGGATATCAAGGGCGCTTTTGATTCAGTTTCCATAGAAATATTGTCAGAAATCTTGCACAATAGTGGACTACCTGGAATATTGAATAATTTTTTGTACAATCTGTTGTCAGAAAAACACATGAGCTTCACTCTCTGTCAACTGACAACTTCCAGAATTAGCTATATGGGTCTTCCCCAAGGCTCATGTCTAAGTCCCTTGCTTTATAATTTTTATGTTAAAGATATTGACAACTGTTTGGAAGAACCATGCACGCTTAGACAACTTGCAGATGATGCTGTGGTCTCTATGAAGGGCCCACGAGCGAAAATCTTGCAAAGACCATTGCAAAATTCCCTTGATAATCTATCCACATGGGCTAGAAATTTAGGGATCGAGTTTGCTCCGCAAAAAACTCAACTGGTCGTATTTTCAAGGAAGCGGAATCCAGCCCAACTAAAGCTTAAGCTATTGGGAACAGACATCGATCAGTCTTTGACTTCAAAATACCTTGGGGTCTGGTTTGATTCAAAAGGCACTTGGCGAACCCATATTAGATATTTAACGGAAAAATGCCAACAAAGGATCAATTTTCTACGAACAATTACCGGAACATGGTGGGGTGCTCACTCGGAAGACCTCATAAAACTCTATAAAACAACCATTCTATCTGTTCTAGAGTATGGCTCTTTCTGTTTTCTCTCAGCAGCAAACTGCCACCTGATTAAATTGGAACGAATTCAATATCGTTGTTTGCGTATCGCCTTAGGGTGTATGCACTCAACACATAATGCGAGCCTAGAGGTTCTGGCAGGGGTTTTACCGCTACAGAACCGATTCTGGGAGCTCTCGCTAAGAATACTTATTAAGTGTGGAGTGAGCAACACACTCGTTATCGAAAACTTCGAAGAAATGCTCAAACTGAATACTCAGTCGAAATTCATGAGAGTTTATCTCTACTACATGTCATCTGACATTAGCCTTCCATGTTATAACCCTCCACGTGTACGCTTCACCAATGACAGTTCCTCTGTTGAATATGATCTGTCCATGAAACAAGCTATTCATGGAATTCCAGATCAACTTCGATGTATAACTATCCCACGTGTTTTTAACGCAAAGTACCAGAATGTCGATTCCTACAGGAGATATTTCACTGACGGGTCCCGTATAAATGGATCCACTGGCTTCGGTGTCTTCAATGAAAACTATTCCGCCTTCCGAAAACTTGCACGGTTTGTGTTGCTGAGCTGGCAGCAATCAACTTCGCTTTGGGGATGATCTCAAACATGCCCGCAGACCACTTCTTCATCTTCTCGGATAGTCTCAGTTCTATTGAGGCACTCCGATCGATGAAACCTGTTAAGCATGCATCTTACTTTCTTACAAAAATAAGAGAGCAGATGTGTGCACTGGTCGAAAGATCATATAAGATTACCTTTGTATGGGTCCCCTCACATTGCTTAATTTATGGCAATGAGAAGGCGGACTCTCTCGCAAAGGTGGGCGCTGAGGAAGGTGAGATTTATGATAGAAGAATTTCACACGATGATTTTTTTCATTTAGTACGTCAAAGTTCTCTTCACGGTTGGCAAAGCGATTGGCTAAATGGCCAACTGGGACGGTGGTTACATTCCATAATTCCTAGAGTTTCCTTGCGAGCGTGGTGGAAAGGTTTGGAGGTAAGTCGAGATTTCATTCGCGTGATGTCAAGACTTATGTCCAACCATTACTCGCTAGATGCACATTTGCACAGGATTAACCTCGCGGTGAACAATATTTGTAATAGGTGTGGTTCCGGTTATGATGACATCGATCACGTAGTTTGGCAGTGCCCGGATATGGACGCCTCCAGAGCGCAACTTTTGGATACCCTCGCGGCCCGAGGTAAACAACCCTATGTTTCAGTTAGAGATGTGTTGGGAACCCGTGATTACATGTATATGGTCGCAATTTACGATTTCCTTCGCTTGTGTGGTATAAAAATTTAATTCTCTTGTGTTTTCTTCCCCAGTTTTTTTTTTTCTCTGTGTTGTCCCCTTTGTGTTGGATTGAGGATCCTGGCCATCCGGCAGACGAATACCGACAAGAAATTGGTACCAACGCCATGAGACGAAAGTTACGATATACCTCCCGGATGAGCTGCAGAGAACCCTAAACCCAATCCTTACCATGTCCTTCCTTCAACAATTGTGACCACTAACCTCGAGTTGCCACGAGTACCCTGGCTCCATCCCGTACTAATTTTGGCACTCAAAAAGTCAATACATTGTAAATAATACAAAAGATGAATTTCGGCTCCGTAAAGCGTTAAACGCGATTGAGCCACAAATAAATGAACTAGATAAAAAAATGCATGATTTGCGGAGGTTCTGCTCATGCTAAGCACGGCTGTCCTGTGAAGGAAGATACCAAAAAGTTTGTATGCAAAAATTGTGGGGGGCAATCATAAGCCTAACTTTTGGGATTGCCCTTAGCGCAAACAAATCGTTGAGGCCACAGGCACAGGCCAGTAACAGGCAGATGAACGGCAACGTTTTTCGTAGCAGGAATTCCCCTGAAAGAATCTCAATCAATGTTCGTTTTTCAGCTAGCGATCGGTAGGTTTATTAGAGTAGGTGTCCCAGTGATGGACAAAATGGTTCCCTATTTCGCCATAACTTGATTATCTTATAATTTTCAATCATTCCATGGGTTTAAGTAGTTTGATATCAAATATATCTTGATGTTAAAACATTCAAAAAGATTCAAAATTTGAATGTTTTCAAGAAAACTTATTTGGCCAAATAGGGAACCACTAAAGCCATAACTGGTAGACTTTCCCTATAATCATGCTCATTCACAAACTGATTTTCATCCGTCGGATAACCGTTCGAATGGATACACCCAAGAAAATTCATATATGTACCAATGTTGTCGCAGGTAACTTCAACTCTTCCCCTTCAGATTTTCTTCCCATGGGTTACCGTTCGAATCGCTCCATATCAAATGAGAATACCGATGCTTATGTAGCCACAGGTAACTTCTAGAGAGTGTGTACTCGTTTACATAAATAAAATTCCCTGATACTCCCAAGTTTATTCCAGGTTTTGCAAAATAATTCCAAATTAAGAAAATAATAAAATTTTAGCTAGAAAAAAGGTAATGACAAAATAATAGCATTTCAATCTTGCAAATTTTTGTAATGCTATTTCAAGTTGGAACAATATCAAAGAATGAGTTTTTTTCAACTGAATTGAATTTTATAAGAAGACTTATTTTTATATTACTTATAAGAGTTCTGATCTTCATTATAAACTGAACGTAACTTTCAAGTGCATCAATATGATTAATTGGCCTAATTGAATTTAAAACGGTAGTGATAAATTTTTCAAGGATTTTAACAATCGTCGAATTTGGATCGTTTAATTTTCGATGGGAAGTGGCTGTGCAAGCGTGAGGCGCTTGAGGTTTTCGTGACATCTGCTGTGTGATTTCCAGAGATCTATTCAAGATTTCTAAAAGCTACATTTCTAGGACGATTTTCTTCGGAATTCAATTGGCGAATTTGCTGTCAACGGCGATTACATCTCATCAACCTTCAAGCTGAATTGAAGTGGTGAGTTCGTTTCATGCTTGTGAAAACTTACATTTATATCGTGGCAATGTTTCAGTTATCTGTTAAAAAAAACTTTGGATGGTTCGTCACTTCAAGAGTCGGCATAAGCCCTTATTCCAGTTTTATAAAACAAAATTGATCTACACGTACATATTCTTTTATTTATTTGTCGCCGTTAATAAAAACTAACCTTTGAATCGTTCGACGTTAAAATTGATATTTTTCAAGAAAGCCCTAAGTCCTTCAGGAATTTATCCAGTGATTCTTCCAACGATTTTCCAAAGGATATCCTCTAAGACTTCCTTTTAAGGGGTCTATTTTGTAAATCGAGCGGATTCATGTGACTCGTCTATAGTCATTGTCTATCAAAGTAAGCATGCCTATTTCAGATGTCACCTGTCGACTCTCATAGTAAACCAGTCACATAGAGTGACAATTGTCGATAAAGTCGAGTGACAGAGCCGAGTCAAGCAACATTTTTGGTCGACAGTGACTCCAGTCGAGTCGTTTTTGGTCGACTCGACTTATACAATAGACCCCTAAAACTTCTTGAAAAAATCCACTAGACGTTTCTGCAAAGATGCTTCAAGGGACTTCTTAAAAAATGTACTTCATTATTTCTTTAAGATTTTAATCATAAGTTTTTCTAAGGATATCTCCTGGAATTACTCAAGAATTTCTTTAGAAATTCTTACAGTAATCCTATAAGATTTCTCAAAGACTTGTCCAAGTATTCTTCCAGGATTTTTTCTAGGCATTTCTCCATGGAAATGTGAAAGAAATTCGTGATGCATCTCTAAAGCAAATTTTAAAGTAATCTCTGAAGAAACGTGTCTAAGTTTTCAAGTCACTTTTGAATAATGACGGTTTCTAGAAGAACTCATAGTCCCTTGAAGAATTTTAAGAAGAGTTTCTAGTCAAATTGTTGGGATGATTGAAAAAAAAAAAACAAAACATAAAAAGTTGTAGGATTCTCTGGCAAAATGCTGCAGTGTTAATCAGTAAAACTCCATGATGAAACTCAGGGTCGAGTTTGAGATTTTTTCGGTTCACCCCTAAAGGATTTTTTGGAGAAATTGTTTGAAGTTACCTTGGATGAAATGACCCATAAATTTTTGTCAGGTTTCTTGAAAACAAAAACCTCAGAAAAATTTCTTTCAAAAACTCTGGAATTAATTGTAAATTTACTGATCAGTGAGAGGAATGCAAACAACAGTGTCGCCGCTTAACGCTCAGTGAGAGAAACTGAATGTTCGAAAGGTTGTTGTCCGTACTTTTTGCCGCTGGCGCCAACTGTTAGCGTTTAACAACGAAGTGAACAGTCGTTACTGAATTGATAAATTCATTGTTTCAACGTTTTAAATTGAAAGTTGTTTGTATTTCAGGATATATTCCAGAAATCAGTTTTTCAATTTTTCAAATTTCGAATAATTTCAAAAATCGCACATGAAGGTTGATGAATTCATTACTGGTCAAATATTATTTCTAAAATTGAATGAAAACATGAACATGGAGGACTGATTTGGAAGAAGTGAGAACTATTATTTAAAAAAAATCACCCATATTAAAGCCCCTGGTGATGATTAGTCCTCATCAACAAACTACCTGAGAGTAGCTTGTCATTCTTGGTTGATATTTTGGTATATTTTCCTGACAAATAGAAAAATACCAAAGTGGTTTCAATTTAGAAGCCGGACAAAAACCCTGCCGAAGCTTCTAGCCATCGTACATTCAGTTCATTTTACTCCATCAGTAATCTTTTTGAAAAGGTCATTTTGAACAGAATGATGATTAAGGGGTCTATTTTGAAAATCGAGCGAATTCATGTGACTCGTCTGTAGTCAATGACGATCAAAATAAGCATGCATATTTCAGATGTCACCCATCGACTACAAATGTCGATAAACTCAAGTGCAGGGCCGGATTTACAAATGTGGGGGCCCCGGGGCCACAGCTTTGTGGCGGCCTTTCATCAGAAAACTTTTTTGATATGATCTTTGGAATGGACTACGAGATAATTTCATTAATAACTTATGCTAGCCAAGGTTCTTACTACCAGTCGCCAGCTTTAAACTAGCTTGAAGCCTCATAAACATACCACAAAGTAATTTCAATTATGGGTTACCAAATACTGGAGTTATAATAGTAGGACAACTCTTGTAATTTGGTTTGAAGTATTCTTTCGTGTATGGTGATACGTTCATGGGTAATGCCTATGTAAAGGTTGATTTTTTTGGAATTCGATAATGTTCACTGATTTATAAATGTATGGAAATTTACAAATTCTCACCTCTCTCCATCGAGTGGGTGACATTGAATCAAAGAAACTGGAATTGGTCCATATTAGGAACGAAGAAGAGGAATTGTCCTCTTTTCAAGTTTGATATTATTCACCAATGGTAATGATTGTGATGGAAATTACTATAAAATTTTGAAATATTGTTCACTCTTCTAAAAGTTCAATGTTTGATGACATCCCAAATTAGCAATTTAGAAGAGCGTTATTTACAAGCTTTTCTTAATGATTTATTGAAAATTGACTACATGTGTCAGAAATCTACTTATTGGTTGGTAGTTTTTGACCTCTAGAAAGAAGGCTACAATAAAATTCTACATAAATATTTAAAATATTTGCTTAGATATCTCAAATTATGTTTTGATCTATTATGAACCCTCTGACTACCCTTTGTCACATTATCGACGGTACTATTGAATAAAATGACATTTTAAAATATAGGAACGATCATACTCTAAAGGTTAAAGAACTATTGATATTTATAATTTGTTTGTAGATTTCCTATGTCTTACACATTGAACTTTTTTGCGTTTTCATCATCGGTAACATTGATTCGATATTTTTGTTTGCTGTTCTTTCTATTTGTTTAAATTAAAAAAAAAATACATCGTAATGCTTTGCTTATGACCGTAAAGCGATATTCAAATAAATTAAATGAATTGTGTTCTAAAATACTTATGCCCTTTAAGCATACTTAAGTAAATCTTAAATAGAGAGAATGTGTGCGGATGCCGAGTGCTGGAATGCTTTAACTACGGCTGTCACTCACATTATGTTAGAATTGCAGCGACTCACATAATTTTTGAGTCTTTCTAAATCTTAATCAATTTTGTAAAAGCAACTCAAGCCCATCCACGAAAATTTAAATATTTTGCTTTAGTATTTAGGTTTTTATTAGTCTCACCTAAAGACTTCGTTCAAAACTTTAGATGTGGTTTAAAAAATGTGATACCATTCCATCGTTTTCTGGAAAATACACAGTGAACACAGCTGACGCTGAAATGTTTCTAACTATGATTTGGGTGGGCCCCTAAAATGTGGGGGCCCAGGGGCCATGGCCCCCTTGGACCCCCCGTAAATGCGGCCCTGCTCAAGTGACAGAGCCGAGTCGAGTAAAAATTTTGGTCGACAGTGACTATATAAGTCGAGTCGACCAAAAACGACTAGGGCCCTAACAACAATGAAAATTCAATTTTTGCCTGTGACAGTTCGGGTCCATGTGTCCATGTCTGAGGACATTCGACTATTTATCAAATTTCACGTGTAACAAATTTGATACGTTCCAACGAATCTGAACGCTATTCTACTGGTCTTGCTCTTCTAGACATAGAAAAAGCATTCAACAGTATTTGGCATAAGGGTTTGATTGTGAAATTTAAAAAACTTCAACTTTTCAATATACATTGTTAGAGTTATCCAAAGTTATTTGTCAAATCGTATACTTCAGGGTACGAGCCTGAAAGACTTCATGTAATAGCTGGCGTTCCTCAAGGAAGCATTTTGGGGCCAATATTATACGATATTTTCACATCTGACTCACTTGAGTTACCTTAGGGATGTCAATATTCTTTGTTTGCGAATGACATAGGCCTCTCCGCCAAAGGACGAAGCCTGCGTGTCATCTGTAGTAGATTGCAAAAGAGTGGATATTTTTTCTTAATACTTGTAGAATTGGAAGATTTCTCCTAATGCTTTCAAAACTTAACTTATAATATTCCCACATAAACCAAAAGCTCTTTTTTTGAAACCTTCATGTAGTCATGTTATTACGATGAGAGGGGTTCCAATAAATAGTTCAGATGAAGTTAAATTTCTAGGGCTCGTAGCTTTAAAAAATCACATCACAGCCAAATGTAACAAATATATAAATTGTCTTTGTTGCTCGAAAATCCGTATGGCACAATTGGCAGTACAGTTTTAAGTGTTGGTGGATGCCCTAAAGGGGGAGGCACCACTGTGTGGAGTATCGAAGTTGATCATTACCCAAGATCCACCACATAATCGACATAATCTTCAGTAACGTTATTATCGTCATCGCATGGTTTCTAATTGATCTAATGTGACGCACCTCCGAATCACCTTGAACCGCTGGTTTCTCTCGTTTCAAGTGTTTCATGATTCTATAACTACATGTATCCACGGTATTTGAAGCATTATGAAACATAGATACATCTAAACTTAAACAAATTTTATTAGCTCTTTTTTTTTTTGAAAAAGGATGATTTGATCTACCATCTAATTTGATTCCGGTACCAAATTGACTCTACCTACTGGAAGTGAATGTGCGTGAATTTATTTATTCAATGAATTATGGTACGAACTTCATTATCAAAAACTTATCGGAGGAAATCAGTTCATCAATTGTAACATTAGTGTAACAAGTAAAGTGACGTGCTGTTGACCAAAAAGACAACGCAAGCATAAGGCCGACGTGAATGAAGGAATGTACCCTAACGTGCAGGTTTCGGTGATGATTGTTTGTAAACTATTTGCTTGAAATATGAATAAATATGAATTCAAACTGTCGTCGTTTCCCTCTGTCCAATGTCTAGCGCTACACTTATATTTGGTTTGCCACGTGCCGGTTTCCAATCACATATCGTTCGATTTCGTCTAAATCTTGCCTTACAAAATCGTACTTTAAATGCACATAAAAAGACAACAAGAAGATGTATATAAAAATAGAACCTTTTTAAGAGATGAATCGTTTGCATGCTTTCTTTTTTAACTACGACTAGTACAATGTTTGATTGTTAATGAGTAATGAGTTCGTGAATAAAGCACAAATACTGAACGTTACACATTAAGCGATTCGTTTGATGTTGCGTAAAAGCAGTTGATACGTTCGATGATGCCTATGCTGTATGTACAGTGCTTATGTCGAAAAGGAATACGAATTTCGTGTTGATTGGACGGACTTTGGGAGTTAATTCTGAATGAATTTGCATTCGTAGGCTTAGCTTTAGTGAAGGAAGCGAAATTTCGTTATGGGGAAGTTTTCCATATTCTAGTGAATGCTTAGCTTCTATATGACTACCAGTAGCAAAGGTGTATCCTTTCTATGCAGTTTTTTAGTATAAATGAAAATGTTAACAGATCAGGTAATGAACGTTGAATGGCTACTTTTCTCTGAGAATAAATTCATTCAAGTGGCAACAGTTAATAAAAATACACAATGGAATAAACAGTGTAGGAGAACATTGAATTAATCAATAACCAATACCTGCGATCGTGAAACTAGATATACTCTCCAGTGAACAACCGATTTATTAATTGTAGATTTTAGGTTTTACAATTAACAATAGCTCTTATCTACGTCTACCCTACAGTTGGTTTGTTTGGTTTGTAAAGGTTTGGAGAGACTGGATTGTTAAGGGTTCGATTCAGTTGCAAAAAATCTTGTTTTAAACGTACACCTTATCGCTTACCGTAGTTAGAATTAAAGAGAGATTGATAGCACTAAGCAAAAATCCGATGAGTTGTACAACGTAACAATTGATAGTTCTTCGATAACATCACCAGTAAAGGACTAGAATCGTTAAACGTGTGGTAAAAGCTTTTCTCCCATTTCTAGATTTACAATGTAGTTCGTTTTAGTGCGCGATTTATGCAGTTTTCTTCTATTAGACTAACATGATTAAAGAGATGGAAGTAGTTGAAAAATGTTACTTATAATTTTATCTAAGTACAAAAAATTTCAAAACTGTGGCTTTCTAGACAGAGAGAGAGATTCACTCAATTGTTCAGATAGCATCTAATTGTCCTTCTTGCTGATATTCAGAGCCTTTCGCAGGTTCGCCCTAAAGTATCGCTTCAGGGTGATTTGGTAGCATTACGAGGTTTTGTGTTTCTTCCTTGGATCCCGCCGAGCCATTTCCGGCGTCGAGTGGAGTGGCAGTTCCCGCCACATGATCTAAAACAAGAGATTGATTTGCGTTATTGAATGTAGAATTTAGGTAATACTGTTCAAATTACAATTTCCTCATCGTCAGGAACTCGAGACAGCAGATCGAGCACTTCGTTGTTAGGAACACTGTGTGGTCGAACGAGTCGACGGCTGAACTTGACCAAACCCCACAACAGCAGCAGCACCCGGATTGGGACGTAATGTAGCACCAGGCAGGCGATCAGTAGCAGGAATGCCGTCAGCCAACTCAGCTCGGGGACGGAGAAGTTGAATGTGCTGTAATGGGAAGATAATTTGTGCATGCATGACGCTGACGTTGACGCTGTTCTAAACTTTGCAAATTGACAGAGCTGATTTTCTTCCGAGTGTAGTTGTGTGAATCGTTCTATGGAGGAAATCCCGGATGGTATCCAAAATAATTCCTGGAGGAGCTCCGAGGAATTTCTGAAGGAAATAAGAAAAAAATCCTGGAGAGCCCATAGAGGAAATCCGGAGGAACTCTTGGTGGAGCTCCGTATGAATTCTCAGCAAAAATTCTGAAATAATTTCTGAAGTATTTTCGGAGGAATTTATAGAGAAACTCTTATTGAATTCCTGGAGAAACTGTGAAGCTTATCCTGGAGAAACTCAAAAAAAAATCATCTGAAGGAATTTCCGGAAACAAAACTATGGAGGAAATTCCCGGAGAAGTTCTTGAAAAAAAATCCCGAGGGAGAAAATCTCCGGAAAAACTTCAGGAGGAAATTTTGGAAGCATATTATTGAAGAATTCCTAGACGAAATCTCCGGAGGAGTTTGTGAAAGAAATCCCCAGAGTTGCTTCTGGAAGAAATACTCAGAGTAATTCCTAGATAAAATTCCGGAAGAATTTCTGGACAAAATCCTCGCAGGACTTGCTATTGGGATTCCCCTGAGGAATTCCTGGAGGGAATTTCCAAAGGAATGTCTGGAGAAAATTTGCGGAGGATTTTTTAATGAATTTCTGGATGAAATCCCCAGAGGAATTCTTGGCAATCACCTGAAAAATTCCTGAATAAAATCCCCGAATGAGTGTTCTTGGAAAAAAAAACTGAAGAAATATCCCGTAGAAATTCATAGAGTAAATTTCTGGAAGAAGGGATTTGTTAGTGGAAATCCTCAGAGGAAATTTTGCAGGTAATCCTCGGAGGAATTCCTGATGGAAATCCTAAACGGATTTTCTGGAGGATATTCCGGAAGGATTTTTGGACGAATTCTACGTTGAAATTTCAGACTGAAATACCCGTAGGGATTTCTGCTGGTTCATGGAGAAAAATCTAAACTGGTAAATGTAGTGTCCGGAGGGAGGAACCGGCATATGCAAAGTTAATGACTCAATCAGCCGAATTGCAACAGGAGCAATTCCAGTGCAACTTCATCGCTCGAAACACTTTACAAGACTGACGTGTCATTTGTCTCTTCCCGTTTGATTAGGTTTTCCTTGTTCCTCAAATCCTCACTGCTCACTAATCATCCTCATCTTTTATTTCATATTTCTTACTCCTCATTCCTCATTCTACACTCTTCATTCCTCACTTCTCACTCCTCCCTCCCCTCTCACTCTTCATACCTCATTCCTTTTTCTTCACTCCTCCTTCCTCATTCCTTATTACTTACTCCTCATTCCTCATTCCTCACTCCTCAATCTTTACTCCCCATTCCTAACTCCTCAATCTACAGACGTCACTCCTCATTCCTCACATCTCACTCTTCATCCCTCATTCCTCGTTCTTCACTCCCCGCTCCTCATTCCTTATTACTTACTCCTCGCTTCTCGTTTTTCACTCCTCACTACTTATACCTCATTCCTTGTTACTTACTCATCATTCCTTATTCCTCACTCTACAGACATCACTCCTCATTTTTCACACCTCACTTCCCATTCCTCATTCCTTATCTCATTTCATTTATTTGACATTCTAGATACGCACTTGATCTGCCCACCTAAGGACTGTTCATTTTATAAAGTGGACACCTTGTGCATGCTGTATCTTTTTAATTTATCAATGAAATTTCAATCGTTTTTTTGCACATCGTTCGACTAGTATTGTACAATGTTGTGAAAATAAAAATTCTCCTAAATAAATAAATTTCACACGAATATTGAAAAACGATTGAATTGGTCGATTTTTGGAGGTTATCAATATCAATGATTGTTAGAAATTAGCTGGAAAATTCGACAATTCATATTTTTTATTTTCAAAAAAGGCTTGTTCTCCGAAAGCATCATCAATCAGAAGTCTGATGGAAAAAATCAAGTTATTTTTGGAGCAACAATTTTACAGATATAATAAAATCATTTTTCCCCTATATTTTTTAGAGAAAAATATTTTAAATTTAAAAGGAAATGATATGAGTAGAATTTTTTGGTTAAAAGTAAGTCCTGGGGGAAGTGCTTATATAGTATCAATATGAAAAATAACTAACGCCTTCATAGAGTTACTTATTTAGTCCCCACGTCACATTTAAAGCACAATAGAAACACAAATGCTTTATTCTTAGAAGATCTTTCAAAGTACATCGACAATCATCAAAATTGGCAACACTACTGTAATAAAATGGATTTTATTTTCCACATATTATTTTCATAATATGTTATTCTGAGATTACCAATTGAAATATTCGGAGAAAACCGTTTACAATTTGCTGTAGATCGATAAATAAGCGTACATGATTTTAAAAGTATGAGACTTTTTAGTAAACCTACCATAAACAGTAAAATTTATACTAAAGACTGTGGTTCAAACTCACGATTTAGCTCTCGTTTATACAAATATAGTTTATTTAGTGATCCAAACTAGTTTTGAACACGCTTATTATTTTTCTCTTTTGCTGGGAGTGAAAGGATTGTGTATCAGCAAATCTGGCCATAAATGCCCGTTTCATGCCCGTTGAGGACTACCGGCCTTATGAGCGTTTTGTACATGGTAAATTTGGTGCGGGCGTGAACCTTTTTGACTGCAGCTTCTTCTGGAGGCCAGGACTTCCACTGATGATGCGCCTCCGAATTTCACGGCTAACGTTATTGTCAGCCGTCAGCAAGTATCCAAGGTAGACGAACTCGTCGACCACCTCGAACGTATCCGTCTATCGTAACACTGCTAGCATTTCTTATCTCTCATTCCTCATTTCTCAATCCTAACTTCTCACTCTTCATTCTTTATTTCTCGTTCATTACTGCTCACTCCTTACTCCATATTCGTCGCTTCTAATTCCTCTTTCCTCACTCCTCATTTCTCACTTCTGATCCCTCACTCCTCATTCCTCATTTCATATTCTTATATATTCTTATATTCTATACTTCTCACTCTTCATTCCTCATTCCTCGTTCTTCACTGCTCACTCCTCACCATTTACACCTCGCTCTTCATTTCTTAGGCCCCAAGCACAATGTGAACGGCAACGCGGCACAACGGCAAAACGGCTTGCCCATCTTGATCTACACTTTACTTATCAATCCAGTGTTGACTAAATCCTTTTCAACATTGACTTGACAAGTAGAGTGTTGCTCAAGATGGTCTTGCCGTTTTGCCGTTGTACCGCGCTGCCGCTCACATTGTGCTTGGGGCTTTACTTCTGATCCCTCACTCCGCATTCCGCACTCCTCACTCCTCATTCCACATTCTTCAATCCACATTATTCACTCCAATTTTCTTATTTTTCATTCCTCACATCTCATTCATCATTCCCTACTACTCATTCCTCACTCTTCATTCCTCATTTTTCACTCTTCACTTCTCATTACTCACTCCTTATTCCTTATTGCTCACTCCTTATTCTTCACATCTCACTCCAGCAGTTTCAGCGCAACTTCATCGCTCGAAACACTTTATTGCGCATTTCTTTCACCACTGGACTACCGCAGAAGTTTTTATAAGTGCGCGATTGCATCAAATTGAGTTGGTGTCTTCGGCGGGGTTATTCATCGCAGTCCAAAGAATAAGTGCTCTGAAGACACCAACATGATTCGATGCAATACCGCACTTTTATTCGCATTTTCGCACTTATGAAGCCGCACTTCGCAGTTCAGTAGTGAAAGAAATACACAATATAAGACTGACGTGTCATTCGTCTCTTCCTGCTTGCTTAGGTTTTCCTTGTTACTCAAACTATATGTTTTTTTTTGTTTCTTCTCTTGTACCTCCCTCAATCCCTACAGCAAACAAACGTGTATTTTTAAAGGAATATTCCACTAATTCTTCTTAGGATTCTCCAGAACTTACAGCAGGAATTCCTCCATGAATAACAATTAAAAATCTTCTAAACATTCATCCAGGAATTATTCCAGGGATCCTTCAGAAATGTTCCAGAGCAATACTTCCAAAGTGTCTTCCTGAAATTCCTTTATGAATGCCTTAAAGTATTACTCGAGAAATGCCTTAAGAGATTACTCGAGTTTTTTCTTCTCATGATTTCTTCAGAAGTCTTGCAGGAATTACTCCAGAGTTTCAGTCAGGAATCCCTTCATCTATACTTGAAGAGATTGATCTAGTGACTTCTTTGAGGTTTGTTTCAGAAATTTCTCCGATGATTCGTACTGGCATTTCTTCAAGAATTTGTAAAGAGATTTCTCTAACAGTTTCCTTTGATCTTTTGGGAAATTCTCCCAGACCTTGCTGTATGGATTCCTCCCGGATTTATGTTTCAAAGTTTCATTGAAAGATTTTAACTGTTATTTCTCTAGTTATTTTCTCCAGTTCTCCAGAATTTACCTGTAAAATATCTTCAATTTCTTCAATTATTCCACTCAAGATTCCTGAGTTGTTTAGCTATAAAAATCATAGAGATTCATACGAAAAATTCACCAGAATACCTTGAGATTTCTTTTCCATTGATATTTCATGAGCTCCAACGGAATGCATAGAAGAAGTGCGATGGAATTTTTCAAGAAATCGAGGAGGAATTCTCAGATCAACTCTGTAGAATATCCTGGAGGAACTCTGGTGTATTTAACGGAGCAAGTCTGAAGGAATTACCAAAGAAACTCCTGGAGGAACCCATGAAGAATTCCTGGAGGAGTTGCATAAGGTTTCCTGGAGGGACTCCCGAGAAATTGCTGGAGAACCCACGAAAAAAATCTGAAGGAATTACCGGTGCAGCTCCGAAGGACTTTCCGGAGGAACTTGGAAAAAAATACTGGAGGATATATGAAAACAATCCTAGAGGAACTCCGGAGAGATTCTTAGAAGAACTCCAGAGGCGATCCTGTACGAACTGTAAGGTTATTTCTGAAGAAACTCCGAAGAGATTCCTGGAGAAATTATGGAGAAAATCGGAAGTAATTCCTGGTGGAGCTTCAAAGGAACTACCGGGGAATTGTTGGAGGACCTCTGGAAGATTTCAGAGCAATTCCCGGTGGAACTCTGGAGAACTTCCGAGGAAATGCTGGATGAGCTATATGCTCGGAAAATTTTCTGGAAGAAAGGAATTCCTGGAAGAACTCCTCTGAAGGAGATTGAGAGGCGTTCTCGGAGACTCTTGAGAGATTCCTAGAGGGACATTTCTCGGAGGAACTCGGTAGTATTTCCAGGAGGAAAACTAGTAGAAATTTCGGAGTAACTCCAGCAGAATTCATAGTTGAAATCCGGAGGATTTCGGAGGAATTACTAGAGGAACTCTGAATAATTCCTGGAGAATCTAATATTCCTGGAGAAATCCAAAGAAATTCCCGGTGAGCTCCAATTCCAGGAAGAACTCTGTAGAAATTCCATGAGGAACTCTAGGACATTCTCGGAGGACATCTGAAGTAATTCCTGGAGAACCTCCGAAGGATTTGCTGGAGGAGCTGTGGAATATTTTCCAGAGAAACTCTAGAGAAATTCCTGAAGGAACTATGCAGGAAACTCTGTGGAAATTATTGGAGGATCTCCAAAATAATTCCTGTATGAACTTCGAAGAATTTCTGGAGGAACTTTGGACTATATCCGGAGGAACTCCAAAAGAATTCCCGGTGGAGCTCCGGAGAAGTTCCCAGCGAAAACTTTTTAGAGAATTCCTGGAGGAATTTCTTGAGCAAATCCTAAAGAAGTCCTGCAGAAACTCAGAAGGAATTCCTGAAAAAAAATCTTCGGATTAAATCCTGGAGGAACTCTGAAAAAAATCTTGCAGGAATGCCCGGAGTAACTCTGAAGGAATAACCCGTAGGAAGTCTAGAAGAATTACCGTCGGAGCTCTGGAGGATTTGCTGGACGACGTCTGGAGGCATTACTGGAGGAACTCTGATTTTTTTTTGTGGAGAAATACCCAGAGTAACTCTAAAGGAATTCCCGGAGGAACTCTGCAGGAATTCCTGGTGAAACTCTTAAGGAATTCTTGGAGGAATTCTGGAAAAATTTCTTAAGGAACTCAGGAAGAATTGCTGGAGGAACTACTAAGGAATTCAATGGAGAAATCCAGAAAAAAAAACCTGGATGAACGTTGGAAAAATTCCTGGAAGAACTACGGGAAATTCAAAAAGAACTATGAAGGAAATCCAAAAGAAATCCCATTGGAGAAACTTCGGAGGAAATGCTGAATAAAATCTAGAGGATTTGCTAAAAGAACACCGGAGGTATTTCTGGAGGATCTCTGGAGAAATTACCGGTAAAGCTCCGAAGGAACTCTGAAGGAATTTACGGACGAATTCCTGGAGAAACTCTGGATGAAATTCTAGAGAAACTCGAACGGTATTCCTGAAAGAACTCCGGAGCTACTCCTGGAGAAACTTCGTAGGCGTTCCTGAAAGAACTCCAGAGGCGTTTCTGGAGGAACTTCAGAGGCTTTTCTGGAAGAAATCCGGAGAAATTCGTTGGAGTAACTATACAGGAAATTCGTAGGAATTCCATATGGAGCTCCGGAGGAACTTTCCAGGAATAACTGGATGAAATCTTGATGAATCGCTAGAGGAACTCCAGAGGAATTTTTGCAAGAACTCTGCAAGAATTTCCGGTGGAAATCCGAAGGAAGTTCCGAGGAATCGCCGGATGAACTCCAGAGGAATTTGCAGAAGAATTTTTGGGAGGTTAAAAAAATCCTGGAGGAGCTCCGGAGGAATTACACGAGGAACTTTAGGAATTCCCGGAGAATCTCTTGAGAAATTTCCTGACGAATTTTGGGGGAATTCTCTGTAGAAATCTTAGAAAATTTCCGAAGTAACTCCAGTAGAATTCCTGATGCAATCCCAAAGGATTTCTGAGGAATCATTTGAGGAAGTCTGAAGAATTATTAGAGATATTTCGAAAAATATCCAGGAGGAACTGTGCAGGAAATCCGAAGAAATTCCCGGTACAGCTCCAGAAAAATCCTAGAGTAAATCGGATGGAATTCCCGGAGGAACTCCGTAAAAAAATCATGGAAAACACGAGGAGCTCTGAATAACTTCTTAGAGAACCTAGAAAGGAATTTCTGCGGAGACTCCAAAAGAATTGCTGGAGGAAGTGCTAAAAAATTTTAAGAGCAACTCCGGATTAATTCCTGAGGAAACTATTGAGGAAAATTCGGAGGAACTCTAAAGAATATCTTGGTAGGTCTCCGAAGAAATTCTCGGAGGAGCTCCCAAGGAATTACCGTCTTAACAACGGTAAAATTCTTGGAGAAACTCTAAAGGCATTTCCGTCCGAAGGAATTTCCAGCAAAAATCTGAAATAACTGTGAAGGATTTCCTGGAGAAACTCCGAAGCCAATCCTGGAGAAAATCTCAAGAAATTCATGGAGGATTACCCGAAGCAAATTTGAAGCAGTTCCGGAGAAACTTTGGAGGAATTCTTGTAAAAAAATCCCGGAGGATTTTCTGAAGGAAATCCTTGGATGTATTCCTTGTGGAAAACTCAAAGGAGTTTCTGGGAGAAATTCCCGGAGGAATAGTTGGAGCAAATTCGCGGAAGAATTTCTGGAGGATATTTTCAGAGCCATTTCTGGAGGAATGCCTAGACGAAATTCCCGGAGTTTCTGGAGCAAATCATCGGAGTTTCTGGAGCAAATCATCGGACCAATTCCTGGACGAAAGCCCCGGAGGAATTGCTATTCGAATTCTCTGAGGATCCCTGAAGGAAATCCCTGGAGGAATTCCTTGTGAAAAGGTAAAAGGAGTTCTTGGGGGAAATCTCCAGAGAAATACTTGAAAAAAATCACTGGAGGAATTTCTGGACAAAATACCCGGAGGAATTCCTGAAAGAAACCCCGGAGGAATTCCTGAAGGAAATCCCTGGATTATTTCTTGGAGTAAATTGCCAAAGGAGTCTCTGGAAATTCTCGGATGGATCTCCGGAAGAAATTGCTACTGAAAATCTCCTGAGGAATTCATGGACAAAATTTCCGGAGGAGTTCTTACGATATCCCTCGGAGAAATTCTGGGAGAAATCTACGGATAAATTCCTGGAGTAAATCTCTAAAGAAATTCTTGGAGGAAATTGCCGGATAAATTCCTGGACGAAATCCTCGCAGGAGTTGACCCTAAGGAATTCCTGGAGGAAATCCACGGATAAATTATCATTTTCATTTTCATTTTGCAGCGTTTGGTGGGGCAATGAGAGCGCAAGTCAGTCCAAAGCCGGGGTAAGGGATAGGTAATGGCCGTAATAGTCTATGCGGACCACTTGAACACCATCGGAAAGGATAAGAAGGGTTGGGGTAGGGTATAGGGAATGGAGAAGACTTGACACAATAATGCTATTAATGCTGCAAAATGTAAATGTGCTGAAAGCAATTTAATTTGAGTTTTGAAGTTTGATTTGACTTATTAAAATTCCAAATAGATCGGCCATTGTACAAGTAAGAAAGAATATGCTGATCGCTTTCTAGAAATTTTATAAACAACAAAATAATAACAATATGAAAGTGATGCTAAGGGCTGCTGATGGCACAATGCGACGCTTTAGGAGATTTTGATACTGAATGAACATTACTATACAGAGCGCAATTTAATCGATGGTGATAACTTTACAAACTTTATCTGTTTTTACACTGATTGACGATGCTGATTTATATAAAAATATTTAAAAAATATTTGATATTAGTTCATTTGTTTGTGTGATCTAGGTGTTAATAATGGAAAAATTTTACATACCCTTGATGAAATACTTCCCTGACCAGAAATATTATATTTTGAGCGCCCTTTTCGAAGCTATTCTATCCAGGTATCCATGTACTGCTTTCAATCCTGAAATTATTCTTATTGTGCATGCTCATGCATTATATTAGCGATGCTCATAATCATGCAACAGATAAGAAGGAGAGAAAAAGAGAATATAGGAACAGTGATTAGTAATGAGTTAATTATGTAGTTTTGTTAGAATTATAAACAATTAAACAGCAGTAATGAAAATAAAAAATAACTTATAAAATTACTTTGCAGCATAGCTGAGCCTTTCGGAACGTAAGACCGATGTATAAAAATAATTTGTTTCGAAATTGTCCGCGTGGTCTTCTAGTGCCCCTATTAGATCAGAATCAGTCATAGACATACATATCGAATGCTCGCCATGACCCTATGACCAACATTTGTATATGTATAGACTTAGCTGATGTGGCTTTTCTAATAGGTAGTTCTTTCACTCATTGATTGTCTTCAAAACCTTGTCAAGTATAGAAAATTGATTTTATTTCATTTATTACTACATTAAAGCTACATTGTACTTATTAAGTATTAGGTATTATTTTATGTTTTTATCACTATAGATATTATCAAGGCCAGAATTCCCAGTGAGTGAAGAATTTTATAGTACTAGAACACCATAGAAGATCGCTTAACATTACCTAATCATGAAACGGCTTTTTGCTCTATTATTTTAGGTAGATGCTGTTGATCTCCCTTTGCTCCTATCCGCAACCCGGTGCACGCGCCCTGTTGGTTTTCGAAAACCTCGTAGAAGATTACAAACCGTCAATGGCATTCCCAATTACTACCCCACATTGCACATTCAAGGGTCTGATTGTGCTCCTAACCCACCCTCAGTCTGTAATCTTCTCGCCAGTTTGAAATTATATTTTCCCGAAGTGAAAGTAATTTTGATGAGTGATAGCGTAGCAGCCCAACTGCATAGTACAGTAGTTTAACCAGAATCTTTAGGTCAGAAGATAAAATCTAAATTTTGTAATAAAAAGGTTGCCATTGCTTTGAAATTTACCCAACATCTAATCAAAACTACTAACAACAGCGATCAATTATCAAAATTCATCGCTCCCTGGAAAATATAATCCCAAGCCCAGGGAGGAAATCCACGGATAAATTATCTTAGATAATTTCCGAAGGGGATAATTTAGGGGCCCAGATAGCCGTAGCGGTAAACGCGCAGCTATTCAGCAAGACCAAGCTGAGGGTCGTGGGTTCGAATCCCACCGGTCGAGGAACTTTTCGGGTTGGAAATTTTCTCGACTCCCCAGGGCATAGAGTATCTTCGTACCTGCCACACGATATACACATGCAAAAATGGTCAATTGGCATAGAAAGCTCTTAGTTAATAACTGTGGAAGTGCTTATAAGAACACTAAGCTGAGAAGCAGGCTTTGTCCCAGTTGGGACGTAACGCCAGAAAGAAGAAGAAGAATTTCCGAAGGAATGCCTGGAGAAAATCCGCGCAGGATTTTTCAATGAATCAAAGCCCCAAGAAAAGTTCCTGGATGAAATCATCGGAGGGATCCCTGGAGGTAAAACCCTGAAAGAGTTCCTAGAGAAAGTACCCGGAGACGTTCTTGGAGGAAACATCAAACTCTGGAATAATTTTGGAGCAAAACTCAGGAGGGATGCTTGGAGGAAATTCCAAGAGGAGTTCCTGAATAAAATCCACGGAGGAGTTCCTGGTGAAAATCCTAAGAGAATTTTCTGGACAGAATACACGGAGTAATTTGTGATGGAACATCCCTGGAGGAATTCTTTGAGGAATCTTCGGAATGTATTACCGTAGAAATTCGTGGTGGACTTCTTGGGCAAATTCCTGAAGGAATTCCTAATGGATTTCCCGGAGAAATAACCTTGAAGTTTCCTCTAAAAATTCGAACATTGGGGAAATATGAACAGGTTTTCAAGAGAGATGTTGATAAATTCTCCAGGAATTTGTTCAGGGACACATTTTTCCAGTGATGTATTCAAGCCTTCCTTCATGGATTTCTTCAGGAAATCTTCATTCATTTTTAAATCGTTGCTGAATTTCATTCAGTGATTTTTTCAAGACATTTTCTAAATAAAGATGTATGATTTTTTGTCTTCAAGGAAAACATATATGGGTTTTGGAAATTCACTAAGGAATCCTTATTGTTTCTAGGTGGAACAATTTTTTTATTGTTATCCACCAACATCTCTTATGTTTTCTTTGTAAATTTTTTCAAGACTCTAGCAGCAATTTCACCAATGTTCATAAAAATTTCTTCAGGGGTTCTTTAATGAATGCTTTCTAATATTCCCCTTGAAAGTTCTCCATGAACTCATACTGCATGAGCCCCTTCAATACACTATATATGAATTTCCCTAAATCCTCTCTACCTCTTTAGAGCATGACGTAGTTTATAGATCGACCCTAGATTAACTACTGGAGTAAACCTTGATATATTTTTGGAGGAAGTTAAAGTAGAATCCCTGAAATAATTCCTGAAGAAGCCTTGGGAGGAAAAACCCCCGAATATTGTCTTACGTAATTAATGGACCGCCCCTTGAATTAATCTCAGTTGGGACTAAATGTCCAAATGAAGGAGAAAAGTCAGGTCCACAGTGATGCTGTATTAAACTTGCTACGACGGGTGGTCACGTTTTCGTTCATGAGAAGAAAATGAAACAAAGCTTCTGAGAGCAACAGTGATACGCTTCCCCAGGGGCACTTTCATTAGATAGTTTTAACAACCTTTCGAAGTCACATACACAGCCCATCCGTACGAAAAAAAAAAACAGAAACTTACTTCTTAACGCTTTCCCCCAGAGACGCCAGATAACCGATGGTGTTCTGTACACTCTGCGACACTTCCTGTATCGCTTGCAGTCTTTCCTTTATGGTTTTCTTTTCCTCCTACAACAAGAGAAAATTCGATTAAGGCATTGAATGGGATCTTTTTTGCACCTTAAACTTTTTAAAACTTTTGTGTTAGTTTCCATCTCCTTTCTCTTCTTAAAACGAGCTCATCACTAGTTCACCCCTGCTTACCTTCTCCTTGTCGTCATCGTCCTCGTCATCGCTGGCCACATCGTACTCATCCGTAGTGGACGGCGAAGATGCACCCGTTAGCCATCGTATTAGCCAGTTTCTGTTCGAAAGAAAGTTAAATTACTAATGACATACTTCTTCATCATGGGTGATGATCAATAAATAACGTATGGAATAGAGATTACTTTAGCAAGTACAGAAGCGCTGCGGCCGGGATGGTGGAAATGTCGAACCAAATACATCCGCAAATCCATAAGACTAGAGCTATGAACGACCGAAACGGCGATTCCCACTCGAAGCAACTCCTACAAATAGAAGAAAACCAAGCTTTACTATGCCGATCGAACAGCCTCACGTTTCCCGATACTTACTGAACAAATTGTCCTACTTCTATAAAATACATAATCACGGCTTTCAGTCTCGTAACGTTCCTCAGGAACAGCTGACGCTTGAACTTCGCTTCCTGCTGGACGAGTTTCTCCTCCTTCGGTTCCAGGACTCGAAGCGCCGCCCGCACCTTACTCCACACCACAGTCATCTCCAGGAGAATCTGGGAAATGGAATTAAATGAATGCCATTAGACGATAGCCCGTTCGGTATGCCTAAGGAGGGGGAAAAGCTTGTGCAAATGTAACGAAGAGATGGAAATGCCATCGGACAATGGGCATTCAGCGCAGCGGTTATTCCTGTTTGCAGTTGCTGCCTCTGCTGCTGCATACAGAATTCAGAGAACGTCTTGTCGGAAATGGGTATCATAAATAGACGGATAAATGCGGGTTTCATTGGAGAACCAGGGCAACGGAATGATTTTCAAATGAGTTCAAACATTGCAAGGAAGCTGGTATTCATCGATTTTGTAGAATTGAATTGTTTAAGTCTTCTTTGACCTTTTTTATAATTTTCAAAAGCACAAAGCTAAGTAGTGCTCATTTTAATGAGGACTTTAAATTTACACGCATAACCATAATTTAGCTAACCAACGCGTTACCATATTTAAACTAACTAATAAGATTTAAACCCAAACAGGCTCTATAATATACTGCCTTCCTAATTTTGAGATCAACAATTATTGTTCAAAAATTGCTTCGAGTAAAAGCAGTTGGATTAGTTCATTTATTAAGTTAACATCCAAAAAGATCCATCCTCGGTTCTGCCCCACGCTCGCCAAATCGATACGCACTTGATCTGCCCACCTTGCTCGCTACGCTCCACACCTCCTTGTACAAACAGAATCCGAAACGACCAACAACTTTGCTGGGTTGCTGGCCGACATTCTTGAAACATGCCCTGTCCACCGTATCCTTTGAGCTTTAGCCATCTTCTGGATACTGGGTTCGCCGTAGAGTTGGGTGAGCTCGTGGTTCATCCTTCGCCACCACACACCGTATTCCTGCACACTTCCAAAGATCGTCCTAAGCACCCGGCGTCGGGAACCCCAAGAGTTATTGTCAGCCGTCAGCAAGGATGCAAGGTAGACGAACTCGTCGACCACGTCGAACGTATCCACGTCTATCATAACACTGCTACCTAGTTGTTTCCTGTCGCGCTCGGCTCCACCTACTAGCATGTCCTTTGTTTTGACCGCATTTACCACCAATCCAAATTTTGCTGGCTCGCGTTTCAGGCGGGTGTACAGGTCTGCCACCTTTCCAGATGTTCAGCCTTCAATATTTATAGGGATCATCCAAAAATGACGTCCATCATTAGGGGGAGGGGGGGGTCTACGAAAGTGTGACAGTACGTGTAGAAGGTATTGGAAAAAGCGTGACAGAGGGGGGAGGGGGGGTCTAGAAATCTCAAAAAACGATGGACGTCATATTTGAATCGTCCCATATCATCCACGAAGCAAACAAATTGAACGGATCCCGTGTTCTGATTTTAAGTGGATCCTCGTACCCTGGTTGTTAAGCCCGGCTCTCCGTATAACAACTTCTACCGCGATATTGAGCAGCACGCACAAAAGTCCATCGCCTTGTTGTAGTCCCCGACGGGATCCAAACGAACTGGAATGTTCTCCTGAAACATTTACACAATTTTGCACACCTTCCATCATCGTTCTTATCAGTCTCGTTAGCTCCCCGGGAAACCTATTCTCGTCCATAATTTTCTATAGCTCTACGCGGTCAATACTATCGTATGCCGCCTTGAAATCGATGAAATGGTGATGCGTTGGGACCTGGTATTCACGACATTTTTGGAGGATTTGCCGTACAGTAAACATCTGGTCCGTTGTCGATCGGTCGTCAACGAAGCCGGTTTGATAACTTCCCACGAACTCGTTCACTACAGATGGCAGACGACGGAAAATGATTCGGGATAATACTTTGTAGGCCGCATTCATGGTGATTGTTTTCACTCCTCCGGTAGCTGTTCTGTTTCCAAGATTGTGTCTATCAGCCGGTGCAAACAAATGGTCAGCGGGCCCATCTTTATAAGTTCAGCTTCCATACCATCTTTACCAGCAGCTTTATTGTTCTTGAACTGGTCCTTAACCACCCTCAAAGTTGGGGCTGGTTGGTTCCCATCGCCCGCAGTGCTGACGAAGGCATTTCCTCCATTGTCTCGACCATCATTACCTGTGCTCTCAACACCATTCAGGTGTTCATCGTAGTGCTGCTTCCACCTTTCTATAACCTCACGCTCGTCCATTAAGATGCTCCTATCCTTATCCCAGCGCATCTCGGCTCGTGACACGAAATCTTTGCGGGATGCGTTGAGCTTCTGATAAAACCTACGCGTTTCTTGAGACCGGCACAGCTGTACCATTTCCTCGCACTCCGTCTCCTCCAGGAGGCGTTTTTCCTCCCGAAAGAGGCGGGTCTGCTGTAGCCGTTTCCGTCTATAAAGTTCCACGTTCTACCGGGTCCCTTGCTGCAGCATGACCGCCCGCACTGCATTCTTCTCTCCAGAATCTGCTTACATTCCTCGTCGAACAGTTCTTTTTAGTCCTCTTTAGGTTCCGCTTGACAATAGCCCAATATTTCTCAATTAGGCAGAGTTCTGGCGTGTTGGGAGGGTTCTTGTCCTTGGGAATCACCTGCACGTTGTTGTCGGCGTACCACTCCATGACTTTTTTACCGAACAACCGTGTTTCTTCAGGAAAGGCAGCAAACGTTTATTCAAACACTCTTTTACGTAAATTTCTTGGTTCACAGTCCCGGTTGCTATGAAAATGCTGCTTTCAAGCCACAGACAGTGTTGCCACATTTGTGTTATTGCTTAATTTTTTTTATCTTGAGTCTACCTTCAAAAATCATGGTAAAAATGTGCGTCGCGCAAAAATCTAAAATTTTAATTTTCTAGGTCCACAAGAACCTTTTCCAACGTTTTATGGCTGTTCTTGACATGTCAAAAATTTTAAATTTTCAATTATTGTACTGAAAGTAAGTTAAAGATGAACAATTGTTCCTAAATAATAAAAATACTTAATTATTTTAGGATAATTAAAGGGAGTACTGTATTTTCTGCTGTATATCTTCTAAAATCGTGTGCTAAAATTGTGTAATTTTACGATATTTATTTCGTCGTTTAATCTTAAAAAATCTGTGATTTGTGGTCACAGATATCTGTAGGCAAGAACATATACAGGGGGACAGTCTTGGGAACTGTGACCACAATTCACCACAGTTCATCGATTCTGCCATTCCACCAAAACACAAATCAGCAGCAGCATCAATACCATCAGGCGTTGCGCTGCCAACGGTTCACACACTGCTTGACTGTTTTTGTCTCTCCACTATGACCATTTTCGGGCAGCCATTCCAAGCTGAATGATTGAAAAAAGTGTTAAATCATTCAATCGCTAATATTTCGCTTGTGTCTTCAACTAATTGAAATCTATTAGCTCTAACAGAAAGACCACAATCATTCCGTTACGATACATATAAACAAGTTCAATTTCATACTGCCTTTATCGAGCAAAAATGCAAAACCCCGAAAACCGCAAAAATCGTGTCACCACTGTGCTCGAGTCATTTCGCATTCGGGGTTGAAAAACGTTAGGAAGAAGAAGATTACATATTTTGAAGAGCCGTGACATTTTTTGTTTTGAACCGTCATGGTTTGCTTTGGATTTTGATGGTCGTGTAGAAAGATGTAAATGTAGAGGCGGTAAATGTTTGCTCCAGTACTTTTCTCATCCCTGACAGGGGGTTGTCAAAATAACTGGGACAGGCAAAAATTGGGCCAACTTTGGAATGCTGTAACTTTGACAAAAATTGACCGATTTCAATTCTTTAAGAAGTAATGGACGGGTCAACTAATCTAGTTTTGAGGTGCATCCACGGAGATGAACTATGACCACCGGATACCGGTGATAATCCGGATTTCCGGAAGCATGTCTTATGCAGTAAAATTATGACGTGTTTTTAGCAAAGGTCTCGGCTAAAAAATCAAAACTTTACTACACATGAAGATAGAAGATCTAATTCTGAAGCGATTGGTGCGCCAAGTATTAATATTGGTCCAGAAACAACCAATATATGGCCATTTCCCCGGAATCGGTGCCGGTAGTGGATCCGAATTGGGATCAAACAATTTATTCACTCAAAATATGTCGCGCAATATTGTTTTCTCCCTAGCTTATCATAAAATACCCTATTATAAGTTGAAAATGAGTCTTGTACAGATTTGGCCACTCATGGCGCCGCCCAGTGCCCCGGGGGAACCTTGCATAGGGGACATTTCGATTTTGACACCAAAGCATATCATGCGACGGCTCATTCTTCATGTCTTGTCGTAAATAGGGCAACTGTAGACTCAAAATGGATAGTTGACTACAGTGACTACTTCCGGGACCACCGGATGTCCCCGAGGGAACCTATAATTAGGGACAATTGAAATTGAACTCCAATACATATCGTGCGACAGTTCATTTTTCATGTCTCGTGCTAAATAGGGCTATTGTAGACCTTAAGTGGATGTTTGACTACAGTGGCCACTTTTGTGACCACCGCATATCCCTGAGGGAGGCTGTGATGTCCCCAATGACAGATTCCTCCGGGAAATTCCGGTGGTCCCAGAAGTGATAGGTTCCTTAGGGAACTATAGGAGGTCCCCAAAGTGGCCATTCTAGTTAAATATCCATTTTCGGTCTAAAGTTGACCTATTCATGACTAAACATGAAGAATGAGCCGTTGCACGATGAGTATTGGAGCTCAATTCCAATTGTCCCTAATCATAGGTTCCCTAGGGGACACCCGGTAGTCCCAAAAGTGGCCAATTCAATTAAATTCCCATTTTGAGTCTACAGTTATTTTATTTACGACAAGGCATGAAGAAAGAGCCGTCGCATGATATGTTTTGGTGTAAAAACAGAAATGTCCCCAATGACAAGTTCCTCCGGGAAATACCGGTAGTCCCAAAATTGGCCACTGTAGTCAATTATCCATTTTAGGTCTACAATAGCCCTATTTAGCACGAGACATGAAAAATGAACTGTCGCACGATATGTATTGGAGTTCAATTTCAATTGTCCCTAATTATAGGTTCCCTCGGGGACATCCGGTGGTCCCGGAAGTAGTCACTGTAGTCAACTATCCATTTTGAGTCTACAGTTGCCCTATTTACGACAAGACATGAAGAATGAGCCGTTGCACAATATGCTTTGGTGTCAAAATCGACATGTCCCCTATGCAAGGTTCCCTCGGGGCACTGGGCGGCGCCATGAGTGGCCAAATCAGTACAAGACTCATTTTCAACTTATAATATGGTATTTTATGATAAGCTAGGGAGAAAACAATATTGCGCGACATATTTTGAGTGAATAAATTGTTTGATCCCAATTCGGATCCACTACCGGCACCGATTCCGGGGAAATGACCATATATTTGTTGTTTCTGGACCAATATTAATACTTGGCGCACCAATCGCTTCAGAATTAGATCTTCTATCTTCATGTGTTGTAAAATTTTGATTTTTTAGCCGAGACCTTTGCTAAAAACACGTCATAATTTTACTGCATAAGACATGCTTCCGGAAATCCGGATTATCACCGGTATCCGGTGGTCATGGTTCATCTCCGTGGATGCACCTCAAAACTAGATTAGTTGACCCGTCCATTACTTCTTAAAGAATTGAAATCGGTCAATTTTTGTCAAAGTTACAGCATTCCAAAGTTGGCCCAATTTTTGCCTGTCCCAGTTATTTTGACAACCCCCTGTATATCAAATATTCCATCATTTGCGATACTGTGCGGTGCAAAAAAAGGGGGGAGGGCTTCCTGCAAATCTTATTACAACTCTTCATATTGGTCTTAACGTTTAAAACATTATATGGTACATGAACGCTGTCCTGAATATAAAACACTGTGTCGGTTTATTGATCAGATTAGATTTTTAAATAAAAAATGCAAAAAGTTCAAGTATATTTTAAAAATGACCTGGGGCAGACACGAACATTCTGAAAACGCCATTATTTTTATTTATTTTTATATTGTCAAGCCCGGGTTGTCCGGTCTCTGTGCATTCAGGTCGACTTTTTTTGTCGAACAGTGTAATAGGTAAATATAAGGCTCAAGACTACTCCTTCAAATGAAGCCTATTGAGTTAAAATCGGCTATGATTTCGTTGAGATACAGCTGTTTGAAGTGAATCATAGTTGATGAATTTTAAACAGTCCAGTTTTGCTGACTTTCCCGCACTTACGATGCTGCCAACAATCAAAAACAAAACAGATCAATCTCAAATTTTTAGAAATCGTCATTCTACGGCATAGACGTCCACAGAAAATATTAACAAGTGATTTTGAGAACATGAATTTTTGAGGTTCTGTGCGGCCATGCGTCATTGTGCGCTGCACTTCTTGCTTGGACGGCATTTTGACAACTGAGGAGTGTATTTCAAAATCATAACAGGAGCAACATTCTACACGTACACATTTAAAATAACGAGTGTTCAGGTCTTTTAAATGCAAAATTGAAAGAAATACGTCAAGTCGAAATTGACCAAAACTTGACCGTATCACCTTTTGTTCAAGATATTTTATAGCTGAACTAGTTCTAAGTACATCTGTTGTGTTTTAATTTGCTCAATATTGCAGTGGAATTCTAAGCTTCGAAAAGTTCTTTTGTTGGTTCTATTCTCTTGGCACCGTCCAGAATTTAGCAGCGCACAACACTTGCACTTGCAGTAGTTTCGGTAGTCAAAACTGTACAACTAACCAGTTGATTTAAAGTCACTTTATTTTATTACCGAACCTTAAAACATGCACTTTATTCTTATCACTAACTTACTTAATTGATTGCCTCAATTGCTAGTTCACAAACAGTTAAAGATCTTCACACAGGACGTTCCAAACAACGCTATGGACATCGATCGTTGAACGACGGCGACGTAGATTGCCGCCGTTAAGGTGAAGATGAATCGAAGCTAAACTTTAAATTTTCAAGAGCACAAATCTGGCGAACCGTGCACCGGTTTGAGCTGAAAACTTAATCGGTTGGTCACCACCAGCTAGTGACCAATCGATAAGGTTTTCAGCTTGAACAGATGTTTGGTTCTCAAGATTTTTGTTCTTGAAAATTAGAGGTTTGGCTTAGATTTTTCTTCACCTTAAGAATATTGGTACACGCCCGATCGCGACGAATGGTCTGTTACTCCGGTTAGGGTGTTTGTTCGTAGCTCACGATGATCCCTCTAGCATCCATAGATGGTTGTTCTTTGCGCGGTGAGTGCCTTCGTTGGTGGTGGATCGTTGGCCAGCCATAGACAACAGGACATGATATCCAACATGTTGTATTCACTTAGTTTTCAAAACGATTCTTGGCGAAACAAATCATTCTTCAAAATATAACAGTCTTTTACTGCCCATAACTGCATATTTGTAACATTCGACAAAAGTAGGCATTGAGTAAATGGGATACAAAGTTTGCATTTTACTGCAGTATGGGAGGAAACTAGAATTTCAAAAAATCACTGAGAATTCAAAAGTGCTTATTTGATGCTGAAATTTTGAACAACTCATATCGCATATGGGGTGAGCAGTCAGAAAATAATTCTGATAGAAATTTCGTTGGTACTGCATTATGAGGCTCATGTATAATCTCAATTGTGACTGTTTTGCGGTTACAATTGCCAATGTGACAAAACAACTTGGTATTTTTTTCGAATTTTTTAGAACAATCTCACAGATTTCAGTAAGTTGATCGAAAGTATTTGTCATTAGATGACTCTCCCCGGTATCAACTCGAAATTTTCAAAAATGTCGAATGTAACTGATATGCAGTTATGGGCAGTTTAGTGTTCAGAGTTGCAAGAAATTCTTCTATTTATAAATGATGAACTCCATTTACTCATGTCTAGGTACAATGGAAATTCGCGGAAGCCATTTCACGGGATTTCCTAATTTTCGCGTCGAATATCAAAGTCAGCGGATTTTGAAGCTTCCGCGAATTTTCATTGTACCTAGACATGAGCAAATAGAGTGCATCATTTATAAATAGAAGATTTTCTTGCAACTCTAAACACTAAAAGAGCTGCAAAATCAGTTAAATTTTGAGATTTTGAATGACAATTACTGTCAATTATGCTTATAAAAATGGTTTATCATATTAAAAATTAAAAATCCATCATAAATTTTCTAATCTTTTATTTGAACTTAAATACCTTAAATAAAAACAAAAGTCATTGAAATGCTGCGAAATTCACTCATATAAGATGTTTTCACTGAAAACATCCTTTTTGTGTAAAATATAGGAAAGCGACAAAGCCGCGAAATTGTGGTGCTGTCACCCGCGCTTTAGTCACTCGCTAAATTTTAAGAATTTTGTCGCGAATTTCCATTTCCGTACGGTCATGCTCAAACACCAAGGAAAAGTTGGAAGACCATAACTTCAAATATATTTGCCTGATTAACAATCATATGATTAAATGATATGCTTTCTTGCGTTACTTACAATTTTATAATTTCTGGAAACATAAATATAATATTTGTAAGAAAAAGCTCCAAAAGGCAAACCTTCGTTTTACAGACTATATTCATTCCATCATTTTATGAACTAATTAAATTTATGAACTCCTAACCAGGGTTGTTAACGTTAATCAATGATAAACGCCGTTAAAGTTGATTGTGCTCTGGATCAACGTCAACGTCGTTGCGTTAATTTTCATGGTTGTTAGCGTCAACGTTAACGTGTTTGCGTTGAATCAACGTCAACGATCACCGCTAACCCAAGCGTTGATTTTATGTTTCATACAGATTCTTTGAGAAAGTTTCGAAACTTCAATAAACAACACGTTTCTATGCTGACGCCCCGTATCCATGGAAAATTGATTAAAAAAAATCTAAGTTCACTGTGCAGATCAATTTTGGTCAGCCTCTTTGAACGTCAGTTTGTGATTGCTTGGGAGAACTTTTACAAATTGCAAAGATTTTCCTAGCAATATTGTATCCGTCTTAAGACCTCTCGCTGCCCAGCAATCCACAACAATGGGCTGAAATCGTTGCCAGAAAGCGGCTTTCTTTGCCTCCAGCCAGCACACGGTGTCCTTTTTTTACTAATCCAAAAACCAAATGTTTCTGAGTGACCGCCTCCAGGATTCTCATTTTCAAATACAAGTTGCCATAATACCCTAAGTTAGGGTCCCTAACATACCATAGCAGACAAAAGTTTTCATTGCAATCGAAAGTGGCAATGGTCGTAGAGCAAATTTTCCCACTTCCGAGATTGTGGAGCTCTATTATAAACAGCATTTTCCATCAAATCTGACTAAGAGAAAGTCAGTTATCATTCCATAAAACCTGCAATGAGATCAAGCTTTTTTTGCTTCGTTTGTGAGCATGGCATGTTTCAGTGTCTCGGTTATTTTTTTCGGATCTTCAAATCGTTAACGTTAGAAATAACGAAGTCGTTGACGTTGAATTAACGCTGTACGTTAACGTTATCGTTAAATTGTTTTTCAACGCAATCAACGCAAGCTTCGTTAATCGTTACAGGTCCACGTCAGCGAATTAACGAAACAGCGTTAATCGTTGATTAACGTTAACAACCCTGCTCCTAACATAGTTTGCAACTTGAGGTTACAAATGTATACTTGATGGCAATGCCGTGCACTTCCGTTAATTTGAACGATACTTTATGCAAACCATCGGGGCTCATTTTTAATTTTAACTTTTAGTCACACTAAAATCATATTTCTGTAACCGGTTGGCTCCAATTTTTAGATTTTTGTGTTTGTATGCGTTCATGTATTAGAGAAAATTCACATTTTTAGACATAAACACAGTAGGTTACACGGAAGCGAGAACCCTCCGTACCGCTGTAATGAAATCCGCATACATTGCTGAAGGGCATTCTACATCTCGCACAAAAATGGTGCAAAGGCAGAATCAGCAGAAATTATAGCAAACTGCTGGGCGCTGCCATCTTTCAAAATACGCTGTTGGGCAGAGTTTAGTCATGTGTCCGTGTGAAAAGACCATTTATATCAGTGCAGTGCAAATAGTGAAATTACCAATTGGCAAAGTAATCCTTATAGGGTAATAAACATGATAAACCGAGTTGTGTCTAGTTGGGACAGTGTACCACATCAACCAATGTCTGTCATACCTCAATTGTGAAAGGATACTTGATTAGCACCAATTAAAATATACCCCAATTTTCATAAAGCAGTGGGTAAAATGGTATACAGACGAAAAAAAAACTAAATGAGTCCGTAAGGATAGAATTATTTAGCTTGTGAATCTGAAGACTTGTATTCAAAGGAGCTGTTATATAATTTTAAACGTTCGTTTAAATTTATAGAAATTATTTTCATAGGATTATGGGTATTAATTTTGCTCATAAACATTCGAGAGATCTTAAGACCTGTGCTCCTAAAAGTTATATATAAATAGCCGTTGAATTCGAATCTTGGTAGAACTTAACTGAATGAGCCTATTTTGGTATTATTATTGCTCGAAATATTCTGAAAGATCATTCGTAAAGCTTACAAATCTGAAGACCAGTATCAATGCTGCCTGAGCTACTTATCATCACATTGAATAAACTTATTCATTTCATGTTGCCTGAGTTGAAATCAATACAGTACTCTCAAAGGATCAGTTTTATTCCTGTGAAACGCCCGCTTTCATCGTGATTGAATTCATATTTCCAATCAATTGCAGTGCTCATAAAAATAAGCATCCACTATGCCATTTCATGGAAAAGAAGGCATACAGCAGCCAGGACCGATGCTTTACCCATTTCCAGCAATCGACTATTATAGCAAACACCATTCATGGCTACATGGCTTCGACACCTACCTGTGGTTGCGTTCCCTTCGCCCGCGAATACATTTTCTTGTCCTTCAGTGCGTACCATCGCTTCTCGCCGTTCCGTATCCGTAGCAGCGGAATCATCACCCGCCCCAGAAACTCCACCTTGTGGTCCCGGTCTTCATCAAAGACGGTTATATCCAGCACCGAGGACATGTCTTTTACATTACTGTGAGTTGGCGTTGAGCGTTGCGGGGGAAATGGAAACAAGCAGAAGAAGGATTTAGTCATTAGTGAAACATGACGGCAGTGGCTATGAACGAGTCAATCTGTTTCCTCCATCTTCAAGAGTTAAGTATTGGACACAGACAAACAGACGTAACACTGACGCAACTTAAACATTCATTTAAAGTTCGCTAAGCTGACTTTTTACACTTTCGCCATCTGCAGGTCATGTTGCACAAAACTATATTTTGTGCAAATTGCTCATCAGATGATGTCAAAACGAACTGACTCGTGGATTTTGAAGATATGTTTTCCAAAGCGTTACATCTGTTTGTCTGTGATTCAAAGTCGACGTGCCATCAACGGCGACAAGAAACAGATACTGACAGAGAAAGAGACAGAAATAGGGAGTGGGTGTGAGGTATGGAAAAGTGAAAGATTGCCATGCGACACTTACAAAGTGAAGATTTTGTTCCAATTGGGTGTTAACGTTTTATACTCGGTTTGGGTTTGCAATCTAGCGTTGATTAGCTCTAGCACTACGAATGGATCTGACTTGCCTCCGATATCGGCCGCGGCAAGGCCCGTTGCGCCAAACACCTTCACCGTCAGGTGACCCACGTCCCGCAGGTTCTGCAGCGAACGGTGCCACGCCTATGGGAGATACAAAAGGGAAATTACAGTTTTGGATGTTATGCATACCGGTAAGGCTTCCAATTACATATCGTTTCTGTTGCTGCGTTCGCTCCTTAGGATCTTCCCGATACGCCGTTAGGTCCGTTATGGTTTCCGATGCTGTGGTCCCACTAATGGTCAGCATCAGATGCACTTCACCGGTGCATTCCTCCAGGGGTTGCCACATGCCGTGTGTGCGTTCTCGCGGAAGACTTCGTAGATCGATTGTGCATTTGCCGTACGTGTTGTACTTCCCGCATACTATCAGCTCCAGCAGTTGGTCGTCGTCGAACAGGTGCAGGTCAAACTGTTCCAACCATCGGGCCCGATAGGATGATTTGCTTTTGTATTTTTCATTGCCTAACCTAAAATTAGGAGTATAATTGAGATCGTTTATATTTCTATGGTTCGATAATCAAAACTAGATTGGGGTAATTATCCGTTGACATATTAGAACTCTGAATACTGTTACTAAAGTAGTAACAGCTAGCACGCCCTTAGTCTCTGTTTTTTATTCTCATGATAGTTATTTCAGTGAGAAGCAAGAGATGTTAAAGTTGTAAAAACATTTTATTGGAATATCGTAATGTCAAAAAAAAAAAAAAAAATCAAGAGCGATTTCAAATTTTTTTACATCTTTTTCACAAAATATTCAATTAAATTCCTTAAAAAAAACTCTTTTTAAAAAGATGTCAACTAAATTATCGAAAGATTTTTTGTATCGTCCTTTAATCCTTTGATAAATTTGAGTCCACTCATTACTTTTTGAAAAAAAAAAAATGGAATTTTTGATTCATCAAAAAATAACCTTGAGATGACTGCAAAAAATCCTTAAAAAAACTTTGGAAATTTTATTAATTTTTTCCCAGGTTTGCATCTGGAATTCTTTTGGAGTTTTTGAGCAATTTTATCAGATTTCTTGTAAGAATTCCTGAAATAATTTCTTCAACAAACCTAGGGCACAACACTACAACACAATAATAAAGCTAACAAAATCTCAACAATTTATGTTATGAAATTTATATTATATAATTTCTGAGGTATTCCAACAAAAATAATTGGAAGATCATGAATTGCAATGAAAACACCTAAAAGTATTTCTTTGGGCAGAGATTTCCTAAGAAACAATAAGGAAATATTTCCAGGTATATTTTTTTCTTTGTGAAATAATGCTTAGATTAAAGCATTACATCTAAGAAGCCCTACAGAGATTCCTGAAACAATTACCCTTAGATTTCACTAGAGGCTTTCCCAGTCGGCTCATCTAAGAATATTTTTTGAGAACTTCTCAGAAAGCTCCCCAAGCAATAATTATGGGGTTTCAAGAACTAATTTTGTTTTATTTGCTCCTAAGTATTGTTTTCAAGAGTTGTCACGGAGAAAAATATCGGGGTATGCCCAGAAGCTGCTTTTTAGGCATTTCACTAATCGTTTTCATCCTTCCAGACGTCGCGCGGTTTGCCACTTTCAGAACCACCGCGCTGCTGTTATGAACGAAAAGCGAGGTTTTTCAGCTGTGTTGTACAAAATATAACAGCGCGACGACTGGAGTGTTAACTTCTTCCAGGATTTGCACCGTTTTACATTTACTTTCTTTCATCGTTTGATGCAGAGATTTCTTCAGCAATTATTTCAGAGACCACCTTTCAAATTTTTAGACTTTGCCAGAACCAAAACCGTTTTCAGATATCCAAATCTCCGCTGTTTCTCAACCGATTACTTTTTAATTTTTCTGTGGCGAACTACAAAGTTTCAAAGTTTTAGAACTTTTGAGAATGTTGTGTAAAAACTTTTGATTCAAAAGCTGCAAATGTGGTTGGATTTTGACAAAAAAAAAGACCAACAAGATGATTTGACGCATAGTTTTTCTGTCATATCACTTTTTGTCTTGATGCATTTTTATTCTTTTTTTTTGTCAAAAGAGTTTAATCCTTTGATTGCGTCGCTTGCTCCTTGCGAATTATCCTAGATAAATTCCGGGAGTATGACTTGCAGACTCACCATCTGTTAAATAATTTCAAGGCGGCGTACGATTCAGTAAAAGGAAATGATCAGTGGCAGATAATCACCCTTATTCTTGTTTATAACGGATCCAACTTCCGATAGATTTTTTTTTCGTTCGAATGCAAAACGGTTTTCGATCGGACGATATCAGTCTCATTCAAATTGAGCGCATGATAGTGGAGGAGCCCATCGTGCCTCTGAATAAAGAGACGGCGAGGATAGGCCTGGCCATCAATTCTTCAAAACGAAGTTTATGGTTGCAGGTAGAGACAGGGGTAGGCTTGAGGGTGTAGGTGCTGAGATAATATTTGAAATTTTTGTAGAATTTGTTTATCTTGGAACACTCTTGACATGTGACAACGTTTCCCGCGAAGTGAAAAGACGTTTAGCGGCTGTAAATAGGCTCATGGTACGCGACAAAACGTGGAGCGATATAAAAGGAAACGAAATCAGCAAGCCCGCCTCACAGTGCCCCGACAGGACGTTATTATGCAAACAAATTGTCAATCAAATCTGAGCACTGGGCTCGATTTCTGAGGTCATTTTGCACCTCTGGACCAATTTTTAAAAAATCACTAGGAAGAATCTCGAGAAATCTTGATTTAAAGTTTTTGATAAAAAATTTCAATATAAACGTTATTGAAATTTTGCAACAACACTAAAAAAACCTACAAAAACGCTCAAAAAGTTGACAGTTGAAACTGTTCTCAACTAGTGTTACCGTTGTGATAATTAGAAATATTTACTACTGACTTAACTTATCGGAGCGGCTTAAATATGTTTTGTTTTTTTCATAGTTTATTAGTTTAAATTTAATTGATTATTGTTTTCTATGTTGAACCGAAAGAAAGGTGGAACAATAGGGTCCTTAAGCCCTGTCCAAATTTGAGTGCCAAACGCTTAAGTATTGGGTGAAAACACATTTTTACTCAATTTGTTATATTAATTAACTCATTACGCGTGATAAAGCTGGACAAATTATGGGTGAAATTATGAAAAAAAATCCACGTGCTCGGCTGGGATTTGAACCCAGGATTCTTGTATGCTAGACGAGAGCTTTACCAACTAAGCTACCGAGCTACTTGGTGACCCAATAACTGAGTTAATTACAAGTTCAGAATTTGGTTGGTAAAGCGCTCGTCTAGCATACAAGAGTCCTGGGTTCAAATCCCAGCCGAGCACGTGGATTTTTTTTTTCATGGTTTCACCCATAATTTGTCCATCTTAACCACGCATAATGAGTTAACAAATTTAATAACCATGCGGATAGGATTACCGAACAGCTCAATATAAGCGTCAATTTATATTAGATTGTTACTGCCTCTCTGTAGTAGTCATGTCGTCACTTGAGTGAGAACGACACGTTGATAGCCTTCCCACATCTTTTATCTTCCACAATACAGTTGTTGTGGAAGCGATGTAGGTACGATAGGCAAACAGTTTCAACACTAAATAAATCGCACTCGCTCTTTCCGCGTGTGTATTGACATGATGGATGGATATGGGTTATGAAAGGGGTCCGCGTGGTCTGTAGGGATTTGAATTCTAAACTTGTAACCAACTCAGTTATTGGGAGTCCTGGGTTTAAATCCCAGCCGAGCACGTGGATTTTTTTTCATAATTTCACCCATAATTTGTCTATCTTTACTACGCGTAATGAGTTTCTTAATTTAATAACCATGCGGATAGGATTACCGAACAGCTCAATATAAGCGTCAATCAATTTGTTATGATTTTCGTTTGTTAATGTCATTTTTTGTTTTTTTTTTTAGATTTTGTTACACTATTTAGCTTACACTCAAATTTTTGGTGTATTTTGTTTTCCGTGTCCCTTCCAAATTGTCAAATAGGAACAACCCCAGTGTCAAAACTAAAACCCCTGTGGTGTTTTTATAGGCTAAGCGAACGTTAAACATGATCAAAGTGTCAAGGTTATTTTATGGACCCAATTTCT
Organism: Aedes aegypti; assembly: GCF_002204515.2. NCBI lineage: Eukaryota > Metazoa > Arthropoda > Insecta > Diptera > Culicidae > Aedes > Aedes aegypti. The sequence goes on along the minus strand of NC_035108.1, from coordinate 25,328,924 downwards.
AAATTTAAGTTTCAATATGATATAGTCGTTATTTGAGCGGAAAAAAAGCTGAAGTAGTTGCAGTAATATGCCCTTTCGTGTTATTAAATAAAAAAAGAATTCATTAAACATTTTAGGACCCTATTAACAATGTTGTTATTTCGAAATTAAAAGGATCTGAGAACAAATGTAGCACAATAATAGTTAGAATATAAGCTATGTGAATAATGTTATGGTCGATTAGAGTTGGTATCAACCGTTTGTTTCGAATCTGGAATGATTTGGTTGCTCTGGTACGCTCACGTCAATATCAGAATGAACATACGCGGATGTCTTCCACGGAATCGCTGACCTCCACCTGAATGATGCAGCTTTTTCTTACGGCATTCGCACTAAATGGCCAGCTCACTGAAGTTTGCCTATTTTATTCGCTCAATAGTTTTCGCTCCTTTTCATGAATAAATGTGCCTTAAGATTCTTGGTTCTACAGGGCAATTGACAATTTGTCATTTAGGCATGCTTGCATTAATCGTTGCTCTCTTTGCATTAGGATCGCAAGGCGTTTTCCGAAGTTGTTAACGAAATAACCCAGGTAACATACAGTCAGTGACATAAGTTAGAAACCAAATGCTGTTTTTCCATACAAAATGCTCAAGTTTGAGGTGCTGTATCTCAGCTTCTGGTGGTCCGAATTGGCTGAAATTTGGATGACGAACTACAAATAACTTGAAGTTTTTCCTGTGAAGGAATTATTACATTGCAGTCATTTTTCATAGAGTTTCCGAGGGTTGTTCAAAGACAAAAGTAAGTAACCGAGAGACTTTTTTTATTTAATTCGAAAACGGTAAGTTGAGGCTTGTTGGTCTGTTCCACAAAGTTGTTCAATTTCAGAAGTCACACAATTTTGCAGAAAACACCAACTTCCCAAGACTTACCGTTTTCGAATTAAATTAAAAAGTCTCTCGGTTACTTACTTTTGTCTTTAAACAAACCCTCTGAAACTCTATGGAAAATGGCTGCAATGTAATAATTCCTTTACAGGCTGAACTTCAAGTTATTTGTAGTTCGTCATCCAAATTTCAGCCAATTCGGACTACCAGAAGCTGAGATACGGCACCCCAAACATGAGCATTTTGTATGGAAAAACAGTATTTGGTCACTAACTTATGTCACTGACTGTAGGTAGTTATTATTATTATTATTTATTATAGAGGTTTTAACTGATGTCATTCGCCTCTGACATAGGTAGTAGAACTACAGTTTATTCAGCTGTAAAGAGGAAATATAAACTGCATTTTTGCTGTCTAAGCTTTTATTCAGCTATCATTGTTACTTGGGAGTGGATCTATGAAGTCAGATGAGCCATTATCAAGCGAAAGTGTAGAAATGTCGTTCCCCTCTGCAAGTTGTGGGTCCCTAAGCTGGATACGTAATCCGTAGAAGGAGATATTCACAGCCAGTACACGTGTCTTTACTACATTTACCATCGAGTCACCATTTCAAATCATTTAAAAATAACAGAACAGAGAAGTTACTCCAGTTGAACGCCATTTCTACGTGGTGCAAGTGATTTTATTGATAGTGTCGACCTGAGAGAGACTCGCGAAGAGGAAAAATATCAACGTCATATGCAGCCCAGATTCCCCTCTCACGAAACGTCAAATGCAGCCCACCGTTTTTATGGCCGAAAAAGTGAAAAGTATTGTATTCAAAGTAAACTGTTATTAAAAACCTCAGTCAGCGGAGCAGTTTTTTCCAAAGTTGCTGATAAATCTAAGCAGAAGATTATTTTTTTCTAATGTCTGCTACATTTGCTGGCATGAAATTTCACTCAAACGGCTATTTATGATTCGATGTGATGCAAACTCAATCATTTTTTGCTGAGAGGTTCATGTGAGGATTTGAACAGCATGCGCATAATTGGTATAAACACAAAGTGGAATAAGAAAAAAACACAGCAATCACAGAAAAAGAAGACCGTCGTCGCGAGTCTCGTCTCAGGTGTCGACGAACGCACTCACAATGTTTGGTTTTATACTGCTAATGTAGTGATTTGAACATAATTGTGCACAAAGTGATTGTTCAATAGTTTAGCGACACAGCATTACAAATATATAGAGTAAACACGCGTTTGAAACAGTGAAAACGTCTTGAGATAGAGGCTGTCCGGAATTGGAGCCAAGTTTTTCAAACCTGGACATCAAAATCAAATATTGTGTTTATAAGGTGTAAAAACATAATTTACTAATAAAACCGGACGAAAACTTTCAAGACAATCAAAACCAGTGAGATTAATGATGAAAAATAGTCAGAACGTTGTTTTATGCGAAAAATTCAAATATTAAGTGATTGGTGCATTTCAACCCACAGTCAGTCCAGACAATCAAGCCACACATTTTGTCATATTTTAATGTGTTTAAACTATTACAAAATATACGCATTGCTCCAGTTTGTAAGAGCGTGATAAATTCAGTTGATTCAAAAAGTAGTTCATTTAGTGATTCATTAGCAGTATGTTAATAAATAACTGTCCGGTTTTCGATTCAAAAGTGTCCGGATTTAAGGACCAGCCATGTTCCATTGTTTTAATTTTTAATGGTAAATTCTTAAATTTTATCGGTAAATTGATCATATTTGCTTAGATAAAACATGAAAGTATTCGTTGCACAAAAACACTTTGATAACTTTTGAAGAAAACCTATTCAAAACGGATTTTGAACTTTCATGGTAGCTCAAGTGTCCGGGTATTAATGCAGCACGGTATGTATGTATATAATGTATACAAGAATTTTAAGAAGACATTCTGGTGGAAGTTTTGGTGGTTACTTGTTGGATTTATCACATTTCACTTCCTGAGGAATACCTGTTGATTTTTTATTAGAATTGTCGGCTTGCATTCACAGAATGTATGTTGATTTTTTTATGTCTTCGCCTACTTATCGATCCAAAATTTGGATCTTCATCAGAATCAGTTCAAATATTAATCAATCTTGTGCCTGTGGAAATCTTTAGGAAACCTAAAGAGACGCTGAATCAAATTCTTCGAAAATAATCTAAGTTTTCGTACATAATTTTTGTATGATAGCCGAATGAAATAATGCTGTAAGGAGCTTCGATGGATTGTAAACAATCAAGAACCATCCAAAGCATCAATTGGAGCCATGATTTTTACACGTTTTCCTAGATAGAAAGATGGATGTTCTTCAAGAAGTTTTAGGTAGAAGCTGAACTGGGTGTCCAAAGAATGCAAACGTTTTGAAATTGAGCTATAAATCCATTGTTATAAGTCAGGAAGTTATTTAGAGTCTTTCCATTCGGATTTTTAGGAAATTATTCAAGCAGTGCTCTTCATAATCCCAGGGGTTCCTCAAATCTCCTAAAGAACTGTCCTGTGGGAAATTCTAGGTAAATATAAGAAAGATTTTTCAAACCATTAAGTAACCCTTGCAAACAAATTCTCCAGAAAATTCTTCAAGACCTCCTGAGATACTTCCAGGATTTCTTCTGCGAGATCTCCAAAAACCTTCTTGAAAACATTGAGGAAATCTTCCAGAATTTGAAATTATAGGAGAATTCTCGCAATTTCTTTGTAATATCCTCAAATGATTATTTCGATAGTTTTCCTCCTAGAATTTGTACCAAAAAAACATCCTGGATTTCTTGCAATGAGTGCCCCTAATGAAAACCACCTATGATGAATTTTAGCAAGACTTTCCGAAAATCACAAAACATTCTACAGGGATTTTGTAGGAAATATTCTGAAGTACAGCAACAACACCCTCAAGAAGACCTCCTGACATGCTTCCAGGAAAATTTAAATGATATTCTCTCGTGTGTCCAACAGAGAGCTCTCAAAAATTCTGAATTACAAATTCAGTTCCCGGATATGTTCTATGGATTTCTCGTGATACTTCAAGACAGAGTGCTTTCAGAAAGTATTCAGGAATATATTGCAGGGGCAGGAAAGTTCTTCCAGGATGATCCACATCCAGATCCAGATTTCTTCACCCATTTATTCAGAAAACCATTAGAAAATCTCTTGAATAAAATCTTAAAATTTCGGACAAGCTTTGGAAGACACTAGCAAATGTTGACCGACTTTACGAAAATGTTGAACATACCTCCAGAATGGTATGCCACTTGTAGGGAAACATAGATCAATAATTAAACATTATTTCTATTTTATTTCATAACGGGATTCGAACCAGCTGCTTCTTATATTGTCTTATCAAATAGCTTCAAGTTCACCGCTACGGTTCACCATTGTCAAGCGAATGTTATTCATTTTTATCGCTGAATATCAAAACATAGAGCAATGTAATGTTTCGATTTCCTAATCGAGTTATCAACTTATAAAAACCGCAACATGCTACTCACCTAAACCTAACGTACACGTCGTTCAGTCCATTCTCGGTGTCCGGTGGGAGTCCTTTGGCTTCGATGAGCACTATCGTCACGACCGAGGACCAAATCTGCGACTTGAGGCGCCTCGAAGCATCGGCCAGTTTGGGGTTGCGCTGAAAGTACTACCGGGTTAAAGCAGAAAAAAGGCGCCAAAGAAGGACGGAGCAAAGAACGGAGACGGGGACTTTGATTAAAAACAGATACAGAAAGAAACGTTGCCAGCTTGTTGCATAGTTTTTTTTTTGTTGTTGTGTGAATTGTGGGAGGTGGATGAGTGGGAGTTGGGTTTATGGTTAGATGATGGGAAATAACCGATAGCTGCGCTACAGTGGATGAAACTGATAAACGTTGATGGTTGTTGGATGGAGTGCATCATTATTATATCTTAAGCTTATCGATTATTTCAATGACAGATATCGTTTCCGCCACTTGTCGCTACATTTATATAGTGATAGTGTTCGGTGCCGAATGAGTTTAAAAAGCGGAAACAGTGTTGGAAAGTGAGATATGTCTTGGGGGAAATTGATCAAAGGTGTCATCTGGTCTTACTTGTTCCTTGTCTTCCTGCGTTTTGGGCCACAACGTTACACCGAGTTTGATTTCACCTAGATCTTTATTGGCCCGTTGTGCATCCTCTAATTTTATGATGAGGTCCTCTGCTCGATTCAGTTCCAGCGCAGTTAGAACGAGTTTTGCCGAACCCATAAAATCATCTTGCAGGCCCCAATCGTAATCGAAGACCTGTTGGGAAATGAATGATAAGCAATGCACAGTGGGCAAAAATTTATCCAAAGCAGCAAAGAATTCTATATGCCATGTCGCAACTCAGTGGGATTAGCACTTTCAAACAGAAAGCCCTGGAAAATTTAATGAGACTGGTTTCAGTCACCGATAGTGATTGCGAATTGACCTACGGGGCTCATTTGGCCGCAGTTCCTTTATCTTTCAAAAGTTTTCTTACAATTTATCATTTTTTTGTATCCAGTACCTATTAAGTTATTACCATTGTTTCTTAACAGTTTCACACTGTTCAGAGGTAATTGTGAACCCTCGCTGACAAAACTCCTAATATCATCGAAATGATTAATTTGTTACTTTTAATTAAGATTCACGAGAGGATTTCTAGGAATTGTGAAGAAGAGGTTTTCTGGTGACTGTACTTGTTCTTGTAATGTCCATTTAACGCCAATTTCCAATTAATAATTTTCTCACATTTATTGTATATCCACTTGAATGTTGGATTATCCCGGCTATTTATGAGACTGTTCGAAACAGTCGTCGGGAATCGAGGGGAATCTCAATGTATTCCATCCAGATCAAATAATGTTGCCAATGTTGTTGAAACACATTGTTATGATAACTATACATACCTTACGCGTAATAAACTATTGCCACTTAATGGATTTTTTAATTGAACCTGAATTTTTAGCACTAGAAACATTTATAACGAGCTGAATTTTGTTTAGTGAAAGATACTTTTATAAACATTCCATCCAACCACCCCTCAGTTTTTGAACCGTGAAGTCGGTAGCTGAGTGTCAACAACAGCTGTTTTGGAAATCTAATCCGACGCCCACTCTGCTGTCCTTGTTGCTCTACTTGAAAGAGTAGCGGTGCACGTTTGCGCGCGAAAACTTTCTCGCTCATTGTTGCTGCTAAATCTGACAGCGACTGTTTCACCGACCGTTTCAGACGACGACTGTTTCAAACGGTCGTGAAAAGTTAGGAACTGAACGGTCAATAATCAAGTTTCAAACAGCCGCAAATATATCGGTGAGGCTAACCAACCCCATCTCAGGAGTCGAAAATGGGCTAAATCGCCGTCTGCGCTAAACAGTGAATCCTTTGCTGATTTTGGTCAATTTTTGCCCACTGTGCTGTGTTTGAACAATAGAGTGCAATCAGATGGACATGATGGATGTCCCTTACTTTGATGTTAATCGGCTGGAAGGGGTCTTCCACAGGAACGACGAACGTCTCATCCCAAACTGGATTTAGGTCCTTGTGAACGGTTTTTGATTTGTACAGCAATCTACCGCCTACCTTGAACTTGACGTATGGATCACTGGTACCTGCAAATGGAGGAGAAACCACACGCTTCGATTATGATTGATTGATATTGGAAACTGCTACGATTATATGTATAACCAATTCCCGAACTACATTTACCCGAATTCTAGACAAGCATGGGAAACACTCACTCAGTTATTACCAGTAAATCAAATTGTCATCAAAATAAACGAAAAACAAATAACAAAGCAAGCTCGTTCACAACCGTTTGTTGCAACTGTTGCGGATAAGGACAAAATCCAAAGCAAAATTGTCATGACAATCACAGGGCGCAACATTGTTGCAACTTTATCAACTCGCGATTAATCAATTATTTTAAACAAAAAACCAAATTTCTTTTATGGATGCTGTTCGATAGTGTGTCAATGTTTACAAACATGAAGAAAGTTCTCGAAAATAACAATGCGAAGCCCAGAAAATCGCTGCGTACGTGGTGATCGATCTTTGTCATATTCCGCTCAAGTGATAATAAACTGATGTTCCGGAATAAAATTGTTGCAACAAGAATAGGAAATGATAATGTCTTTGTTGCCGCGTGTTGGATGACAATTGATTCACTGGTTATTACCAAGGTATGTGCATTTTACTCTGTAGCCATAGAGAATTGAACGCGCCTTGGTTATTACGTTTCCCTCACTCGCTTCCACGCACAATCGGGTGCCCATTCTGCTTCTGCGGCAAGCACTAAGCGAAACAAAAAACGGCAATGATTGAGTCGCCACCGATTCTGAAATCCGAAAGCTGCCGAATGCAATACCGAATGATTGTTTACATTCGGATTCCGTTCCAGTGGCATTCGGGTTTGAATGCTGATGAGTGTTCACTGAATGGCAATCCACACCACGGAATGATTCCGTGAGTGGGAATCCGCTCAGTCAGTTCAATGCATTCGGCGAATGGATGTTAAATGCGTTCACTCGTGCCTCGCGTGTCGTGCGTGTATTGGTATTTACTTCTCTCCATGTTCCTTCCGATTCTTGCGTTTAGCTACCCGGGTAGAGCAGAACAGCAAAAGAATAACAAAACTTACCATTAAAATAGAATGTTTGAATAGCAAAATTTGTTCTTTGTTTGTTTGAAATAAGAGATAAAATAACAAAAATAATAACTAAGTTTATATGGCATAAAAACTAAATAATATCATATTTTGCCATTGTAATAGCAAAATAATAGCAAAAACATAGGCAACCGTAAATAACAAAATATGTTATTATTTAGATATTGATAACAAAATAATAACTAAATAAGCTATTCACAAGAAGATCAAAATAATGGTAATTTAAGTTCTTTGACTTTGATAACTAAATTTAGCATGATTGAAAAATAAATCCCTTCGACGGACTGTCCCGTCGTTTTACGGGAAATGCTCGATGTGTCCCGTATTTTAGGAAATGGAGAATTGGCAAATAATTTTCAACACCAGTAAAAAAATTAAAATAACAACATAACAAACAGTTTTAAGATATATTTCAGAGTTTATTGTCTTACTCATCTATTTTCCAAGCAATTATTAGTTTCTCAAACAGAGTTAAACTTGATCCGTGCATGCTACGTTTCTTTACTCATATTTATGCCAAATTTTGGTGGATTTCCAAAATACGGATCTTCATAAGATAATTATTCATATAATGCCTAAAATGAAAAAGAACAACTATGTGTTTACTTCTGATACGCAATTGATTGGATTTACTGTTTAAAAAGTGGATATTTAAATAAAGTAATGAAATCTTAGACACATTTTCGTTTGAATTTGAAAAATTGAAAAGTGTAACGATGTTTTTTAGGAAATTCTTAAAAAACGCTGCTTTTTGGAAATCAAAGAATGAGTTTCAAGGTTCTTAAGTGATTTTTATTGAATTATACAGCCATGTCGATTGGGATTGCATAATCTGGTTCTGCTACTTTCCCTGGAATGGCGGTTTCCCGAATGTCGTTCTCCCAACGCCAGTTCTCAGAATGCTAGTTTCCCGAAAACCCCGTTTCCCCGAAATGATCAAATATCTCCTTCTTTGGTAGCTTATCGATCTTTTTAATTCAACACTGTCTCACTACCCGAGCAGAAGCAAAGTTCTGACCATAAATCGAGATATTGTTTGACATAATAGATAAAGATCTGAAGATAATATCAAAATTTTATTCCTGGAACTTATGAGCCATAGCTAAATTTGATGTTGGAAGATCTAAGGAATAGCTCGCTGATATTGGTGAGATCTTAGAAAAGCTAAATATGATATGCTAATAGTATTCCAGGAGTAAATTTTAGATATTATTTACGGATCTTTCATCTCTTATATCTTTCAAGTTAATATAAAATTTGTATGTCCATATCAAAATTTGCTATTACTTAGCTTTTTTCGCCTGCTCGGGTAAAGACTATTATTGCATTACATATCGAGCTGTATTACTTTACAAGGGAACAGGTCATTCGCGGAAATGGCTTCGGAGAAACGGGCCATTCGGGGAACTGGAATTCGATGAAAAGTAGCACAATCGCATAATCTGTGCCTTTTAAAATTGTCCCGTATTGTTTTTTATTTGTCCCGTTTTTCTCTGGTTGGCTTATGGTCAGCCTATCTACACGAGGTAGATAGGAATCGCAGTTTCCGAATCTTCTCTTTCGTTTTTTTTTTTTCGTTAATTTCTCGGAAAACTGGATCAATCTCTGCGTGCGAAACGGTTATACAGTTTGACGATCGTCTGTCTACGTGTCTGTGTGAACGCCTCAATGCACAGTGCTTCCTGAGCCCAAGTTTGTTGATTAAAATTGTTATGCGTCCGAAATTTGGTTTTAGAGATTTAATTCAGAAAAGTAATTCGGGATGTAGAGATTCTTCTTGAGAAAGTTTTATTTTTGTGATGAATCCCCCTAACGAAGAGATTTTTTTTTTCAAAAAAGTGAAGATAGGGAGACTTACGGCTTCGGCACCATTCGACTATTATCGACAACCAAATTTGCAGTATTATTCTATCAAAACACGTCAATGAAAACATTCAGATGATTCTTTGTTCTGTCCTCTTCCCACTGACGAGATTTGCGAGACTGAACAAACAATAACGCCAGAGATGTCATCAATTCAAATGAACACGCCTCAAAATGCGACTGATATGGAGCTGCCGAAGAGATTCACCAGCAGTTCTTATAGGGAAATTGCCGAACAGAATGAGGCTGCCGACAATAGTCACACTGACAAGAGATGTTCGCAGTGTTGTAAAAACGTTTCCAAAAGCATTTTGACAAGTCTGTCGGTGTGAATCGATAAAGGATTGAGCAACGCATAAATGTAAACAGATAAACACGGATTTTATCTGCTGATGTCCAAGAATATTAAAAAAGCACGACATCGGCTAAGACTGCCGAGAATACGTAAGTTCCCCTACAGCAATGTTATGCATATTCTCAGAGAATAAGGGGGTGCCCATTTCACCCAGTGTGTTATGACTCTAATCGCCATGTGTGAAAGAAAAGCAAAACATTTTTTAGCAATAAAATGTTATGTAACTCAACAAATCAGAGATTTATTTTAAATGAAGAAATGCGTACATAATCAATTTGAATAACTTTGTAGAACATATGAAACATCCCAAAAATATAGAGTTCTGTTTGATCTTTCGACCTTGACACTTGCTCCTACGGGGGCGAGCGACGAGGGCAGGATCAAACATGTCGCGCGTCGGTCTAGTAAGTGAAAAAGTGGCGTGATCGGTTAGTTCTTTTTGATCCTTTGACCTTGACGCTTGCTGCTGGGCAGTGCGTCAAGAAAGCAAAGTTTATTTTTTTTCCTTTTCGGGTCGCGCACCTTTTTTTTTTTTTGGAGTGCTTTTATATAGCCGAGCAAACGAGTGAGGCTGAGAGTGGATTGTGGCTGCACAGTGAAGGATAAAGGATCAATTGGTGAGCTCGTTTCATGCTACTATTTCTAATCTATAAAATATGTATGACTGCACATTTAATCGTTACAATTTTGGGACGTAAATATGAATTTTCAACAAACTATGAATTGTTCGTCACTGTGAGTGTCAACACAAACTCTGATTCATGAATTATTTATGTTTCACATTTTTTTTTTCAGAACACCCCTTTATTTTTGTAATTAAAAAAAAAAACTTTGAATGGTTCGACACTACAAGTGTAGACTTGCGAAAAGTTCACTTTATTCAACAAACTTTGGATGGTTCGCCACTGTAAGTGTCGGCATAAGCATAAGAGTGTTCTATGATGTTCCAACCAATCAAGTCTTTTGTTTCTTTTCAAATAAGTAAAATATAATAATACATGCTTTCGTCCTGACAGCTGTAGCAATGTTACATTTAGGTATTTGTTCAACAAACTTTGAATGGTTCGTCACCTCAAGTGTCGGCATAATTTTCCACTACATAGAAATTGTTCATATCAAATGAAAATATTATATTTACAAATAAGCATGTATATATCTCACAAATCATTATTTATCATGGTCTAATCGCTTATCAAAGTGAATCCTGTGACCCAACGATCCTTCCCATTAACAAACATCCCTCCCAGTAACCTTTGTGGAGATGCAGAGGCAAACACGGTCTCCAAATAGCAAAGGTTACACGCTAACATTCCTTCCCCCAATCCCACCTGACTGCAAGGACGTGGCCGGCGCCGTTATTGACCCTGTATAAATAGAGGCACTGAATTATGCACATTGAAGAAGATTATGGCCAATCCCAGCCAAACTTCTAGTTGATTCTTTGTGCATTTTCACTGACTTCGGTCAATCACGGAATAGCAACCATTGATATGTGTAGCCAGTCTAAGCTAAGCTAAGCTAAGCTAAGCTAAGCTAAGCTAAGCTAAGCTAAGCTAAATTTAGCATGATTGAAAAATAAACTTTTTGCTTTCCTGCAAAAAACATTTGCTTTTTAAATCTTCAATGAATATCATACGAATTGTTAAATGAACTATTATAGCAAAATATGATGTTGGTTTCTTCTCATGAATTATTTAAATAATGTTTTCAAATATCAAAATAATGACATATTTTACTGTGATGGCGATGTTTGTTATTCTTTAGATATTTAATGTTTTTTTAGTATTTTTGCACAAATAACAAATTTTCCCAAGATAGTATATTTTGTTATTGATTAGTTATTACATGACTTTCAAGTATAACATACCAATGATAAATTTTGCTTTGATTGTATGTTTTACTATTGATGAGATATTTATGTCATATATTAATAACATAATAATGGTTAAACTAGATATGATTGCAAAATTTGTTCTTATTTTACCATTATTTTGTTATTCACCTCTACCCGGGTACACAATAGTTTTCGACGCTTACATGCTACATTCCACCCAGTACAGTTAAGCTATCACTGAATGTTCGGTATCAGCAGATTTTTGCTATTTTTTATCGGTGGCGTTTGGGTAAGTGAGTGAATTTTCCCATGCATAATTCTAAATATAATCATTTTGGTTCCGCTATGGTTCTAAGTAGCTCATTTTTAAGATTTCGTGCTATTGTAAGAAGTATAGTACACTATAGACGTCGCGTCGGTCTTGTGAGGGTTCAAAGGGGCTTTCCATAAATCACGTGTTCATTTTATTTCAGACTGTTTTGAACCTCCCCCCTCGTGATCTTTTGTCCACATCAAATTTGTATTGACCGCGGTTTTTGGTTTGACCCCCCCCTCTCTCCCATTAATGACGCTCAAGTTGAACTACACCAGACAATTTATTAGATTGCTACTAGATGATTGTGTTCAATTTAGCAAACAATCAGCGTTATCGACTGTTTGGTTGTTTATATTACGGTTGTTAAAAAAAAATTCCGGTTTGCGGTAGCCGCAGAGTTCTACCGCAGGCTTCGAAATCATTCCATCATTGAAGCAAACAATTCAATCATAGTATGCTTGAAAGAGAAAACGCTATGAAAAATAGCAACAAACGACGATCATCAATACGGTTTCCAAGGTATCATTGAAGCCTACTGATGATTCACCAGTGCAAATCAGTGATGTGACAGCTGCGGTAGCTTTTCGTTGCACCGTAAAACGGAAAGTTTTCACTAAAATTGCAATGTAAGTGCGCTTTAAATTTTCAGGGCTTGTTGCGATTTATCTTCTCCTTCATCATCTACTATTCGGTCGAAAATATTCTTTTTTTTTTTATTTAGAGGTTGTTCTTCTAAATTAAGCAAACAAAAACAATATTTTTCATTTGATAAGGTTGAACTCGATATTAAAGAGATCATAGTGTTAAGCTTTGATTCTGCAGTGCGTGCAATACACGAATATTTGAATTGAACTTATGTTTGCGTGAACTGTGTAATATGCGTATGAACTACATAGGGTGATGTGCTTGTATCCATCGTATTAACGATCAACGCTCCGTCATCGTAATCATCGTCATCATCGAAACTTCAAAAGCAGTTTTTCTGTTCATAACTTAACATTATTTGATGAAAATGTGTTCACTGTGTTTCGGTTGGAGAATGGAATACAATGAACACATTTTCCTGTAAATTTTCTTGATTTTGAACGAAAAAACTGCTTTTGAAAGTATTGCAGTGAATGATGCTGATACAAACCGATGCCAAACAATTCTTTCTCAAAACGGCTTTAGCATTGTACAATAACATTTTCATAAATCTTGATCTGTTTTTGGAAATAATGCAAAGAAAATGCATCTTATCGTATTCTCAATCCGTCGTATCGTTTTCAACTCCGTCGCAATCAGTTTCCAGATTCATCCCACAACTTACGGCTCACTGTGATGTATTGAGTGGTTAAAACACAATATATCAACGCTATAATAAAATGTTTTACTAGAATATATAGATCTACGGGCATCTCCCTCCATTCCTTCAGCATGAAAGAATATACTAATTTCCTTTAAAATGCATTGTTCGTCATCAAAATTCAGCCCAAACATATGTACACAATTCCTTTTGACCGTACAAGTATGGCATTTGCTCACAGTACAGCAGAAACAACACAATCAAAGGAACCGTATTTTTACGTCGAGCGTCGCGCACACATTGATGCGCACAAGCTTTTTTTTCTCAGTACGACGGATTGAACTTTGTTTACATTCTCAATTATACGCGGCGGTTGAGGAAATTTCGTAAAGTTTGGTGATTAATTGAAGTTTTACGACGAGTGATTGGACAGAAATCCTTCAGTGAAGAAGTACGAAGGTTTTCCATAGTGAAAATAAGTGCCCGGCGAAGTAAGTCACCCACGGGGGCGGGAAGAAACTTGTGTTCGAAAGTGGTGTGACTGATGTCGATCGCTAAGCATTTCTCTCAAATCGTGTTCGTCCATGCGATTTTGGTGAAAAAGTGCATAGTGGATAATTGAACTGAAGTTATTTATCGAAATACAGTAGTTTCATTGCACTTTTGGTGTACAGGTGGACGAATCATAAAAGCTTTCACAAAATTACATTCGGAAAATGAATCTATGTTGCAGGTAAGTTGGAATACCCGCCGTAGTGGAACATTTTAAGTTTGATACGACGAATAGTAGCTCTTACGACGAAGTAGAACGAAACCCTACTAGCAAAAATTTTTGAGGAACATATTCGTGCATTCAAACATGTTTGGTTCGCTGAACTTGCTTTGCATAGCAATCGTAGAAAGTTAAATCTTGTACAGAGATCCATACAACTATTTCGCCAAAGATTCATTAACGAAGAACTTTTGATCGCAACCAGATTTTTTGAAACCGAATCAGATAGGGTTTCAGGCAATTCTTCCAGGAATTTCTCCAAGGAATATTCCAAAGATTCCTCCAGAAAAATCTCCATAGGGATTCCTCTAGAGATTTCGCAACGAGTTTCTTAAAGGCTTCCAGGACTTTCTTCGAGAATTCCTTCATGCACTTTGGGATTGGTCCAGAAACTCCTCCAGCGAGTCTTCCGAGTATTTTTCAAGCGATTTCTTATGATATTTCTTCAGAGACTTCTCCATAAAAACATCTACAGGGATTCCTGCACTAGGGCAACTTCTTTGAGGGATTACTTCAGAAATGTCCCGAGGAAACTTCCAGGGTTTTCCCCAGGTAGTCCTCTCAAAAACCCACCAGGATTTATTCCGGAAATTTTTTGAGGGATTTTCCACGGATTGCTCCAGAGATTCAATCAGGAATTACTGCAGGGACTCCACCAGGAATTCCTTCTCGGACTCTACAAGTAATTACTTGACGAATTCCTTAAAAGATTTATCGAGAGTTTTCGCCAGTGATTTTCCTAGAGATAGCTTCAGGAATAACTCGAAGGATTTTTCCAGATTCCCTAGAAGTTAGTCTAGGGAAACGTTCTGAGCATCAAAAAATATTTCCGGAGTAATTTCTGGGGAAATTCCTAAAGAAATTTCAGAAGATATACCCGGGTAAATTTCTAAAAGAATCCTTGGAGTCATCTGTAGAGTAATATTTGGAGCAATCCATGGAGAAAATTCCTGGAGTATCCTCGGACAATTTTTGGAAGAATCACTGTAGAGATTTCGTAGCAGGAAAATCTTTTTTAAATTTTTATGGAAAAATCCCTGGAATAATCGTTGGACTAATTGCCAAATTTATGGAGAAATACCTGGAAAAATCTCTGGAAATTTTCCTGTAGGAGTCACCGGAGGAATAATTCTTTAGAGAAATCTCTGGAATTGAATGGAGCTCTATCGGAACTGGTCTAGAACTGGGAGGGAGAAACCAATACAAAATTTCTGTACGTCATAGTGAGCCGGGATTCCGCTGTCACGAACTGTCACTGTGAGCCCAGATCTCAAACATTGGACTTACATGGAAAAAGCGCGTAACTGATTAAAACACATTCTCACATTTCATCAAAAGTGACAAAAATCAAATGAAAATCAATTCATGCACACAATGCAAGTAATGCCACGTGAGTACCTTTCAATCGGATTGAATATAAGGCATTGAAAAACGCATCGTTTTACTTTTTCCAATAAAAATGAATATTTAGTGCATAGAAAACTGTGGCCCTTTTTCCATGTTTGTCAGGAAAAATCGAAAGTACACAACAAAAGAAAACTAGCGATTTTCCCCAAGCCTGCCTTGATTGTTGTTGGCAAGCTGGAGTTATCTTGCAGTTCAAACAAACATTGTTCTATATTTCGTGTGTAGTATCGGTGCCTCCCTCCCAGGTCTAGAATATCCAGCTTTTTACGCTAACTTTGCCATAAACTTTGAATCACCCTTTTTTGAAGTCATTTCTCTACACTTTAATATTTTTATGGTTTAATCTAAGCAAACTTTGCGTTGTTGAAAATTTTTCATAATGATGCAAACGAACGTCAAAAAATTGATCTTTTGTTTATTCAAGTAACAACTGTCCCCCAAAAATGGACGATCATTATTCGAACATCTCAGACTATACATTTGAAAATTCTCATGTATATTCTAATATATCCCCTTATTCCATGAAGTTTACGGAATGTTAAGGCCCAAGTCTAAATGGAGCAAATGTCAAAAATGAAAAAGCAGTTTTCACCGTTCCATGAAAGAATCGACAAATCGGAAAAAATAAAAACACACAGCTGTTTTATTTGCAAAATAAAAAGACTGTGTGTTTTTATTTTTTTCGATTTGTCGATTTTAACGGCGAAAACTGCTTTTTCATTTTTGACATTTGCTTCATTTTTTCTTGCACCTTAACATAATGGCCGAGCCAGGTTTTCTAATGCTTGTGGATCATGTTAGTTAGAGTATTCGAACCAAAAACAATGTGCCAAATTGTATGCTCTCGAATTTCTGTATCTCCAATAAAAAATACTTTCCTCGAGTATAAAAGTAGATTTAAAAAAATAGGTAAACATTGCAACATGAAAAAACAGCTGCAAAACAAATCCTGTGAAAATAAACGTTACATTCAGCAATCAAAGAGCATGGCCTACATAGCTAGCGTAAAAAGCTGGATACGATTGTAATTGAAAATATTTCCTTAGGGAATCCCTAGATATTTGTTTAGAGAAATTCCTTGAAAAATTCTTTGAAGAACCCCTGATGAAATAGATACTGTAGAGCTTTGGAGGAAGTTATCTATATAAATAAAAATGGAATGATGTTTGTATGTCACGAAATAACTTGAGAACGAGTCAATGGATTAACCTGATTCTGTCATTGTTGCATTCGTCTAGGGTTCCGACGTGTTCGTACGTAGAAAAAGTTTAGGAAAGTTTTCGGAATAGTCTTAAACACTAGAGAAAACTAATGTGTCATTTTGTATGGGAGATTGCATGCCAATTTTTCAACAGCCTACTTGATGGCAAGACGAAGTTTGCCGGGCTCACTAGTGAATAATAAAACGAGCTACTGATTGACAGTACAACGTCAGCCGGGTCAACTAGTCGGAATTGAAATCCCGCGAGTTTTTTTTAGTAAATGTCCTCTATAAATCTCTGGAAAAAACATTTGAAGGGATCTGAAAAAGTTTCTAGAAAAATCACTGCAGGAATAATTTAAGGATAATTTGGGAGAATTAGTGAGAAATGTTAAGTTGGATGAGTATCTGAAAAATCCACAAACAGTCCCTAGACAAATTTCATAAATATGCAATAAACGAAAATTTGGAGGACTTCGTAGAGAACATTTCTTGAATAAAATCCCAATGAATGTTTGGAAAAGTTTTTGAAAGTATCTTTGTGAATGTATTGTAAAAGTCAATTGATTTGTAGAGGAGTTTTCAGAAGAATATATTGAATTAGGTAAAGAAAGTTTCCAAATAAAACACATGAAGCTTTCCAAAAGAAAGCCATAGAATGTGGTGAAGCTTTATCAAAAAAAAAAAAAATTGATAAAAATTCCACTACAAATTTTAATTGAAAAATAATCCTTCTTAAATTAGTCCAAAGATTTTAAAGGAATTTCTCCCATTTTCTTTCAAAAATTCCTCCAGGATTTTTCAGGTATTATTTCAGGAAACTGTTAAGAAATAATCTTTCGTATCCCGATTTCGTAATAACACATGACCTGTAAAATTCTCTCAAAAACATGTGTTACCATCATTGAAAAAAAAAAAATACAGTTAAAATTTCCTATAGCAATTAATAACATTTTCATTAAAGGCAATTACTTCTTCTTCTTTCTGGCGTTACGTCCCCACTGGGACAGAGCCTGCTTCTCAGCTTAGTGTTCTTATGAGCACTTCCACAGTTATTAACTGAGAGCTTACTATGCCAATGACCATTTTTTGCATGTGTATATCGTGTGGCAGGTACGAATATACTCTATGCCCTGGGAAGTCGAGAAAATTTCCAACCCGAAAAGATCCTCGACCTGTGGGATTCGAACCCACGACCCTCAGCATGGTCATGCTGAATAGCTGCGCGTTTACCGCTACGGCTATCTGGGCCCCACAATTGCCTGGGTTTTAAATAACAATAATTAATAAAGAAATTTTTTTTATGAAATCTCAGTAAAATTTATTTCATCTGCGTTAAATAAAATCTTTGGAGAATTTCGAGAAACAATTGAAATTCTGAATGTAAAGAAAATTGGTTGAGGAATTGTTGGAACTATTTATGAAATGAAAAATCCCTATTGATATTCTGGAAACTATTGTAGCTACATTCAAAAAAAAAAATAACTCAAGCCATTTTTACTTGAATTTTGAAAATGAGTAGTCTGTTCCTAAAAGAATCCTCAGAAAATTCAAATTCCTGTAGATATTTTTGGTTAAAAGCCTGGTAGAGGTATTAAAATCATGGTAGACAAAAGTTCTAAAATAGCCTGTTGCAACGTCTAGGATGAGAAATGCTAGATCATTGGAGGCAAATCTTGAAAAATATATAGATCTCTCAAGACAATTCTGGAGAAATGCGATATAGCAATTCCTAGAAAATTTATTTGTGAAACGTTTCCTCATATTTTGAATTTTTCTGTTCATGAAAAATGCACATGATACTTCCGAATTAAACATACATACAGTGGGATTCCGTTTTTGGCAACAAAGTCAAAATTTTCAGTTGCCAAAAGCGGAACCGTGCCAAAATCGGAACCCATTTTTTCAATTTCAAAAATATCATTTTGACGTTGTTCCATCATAATTATGGAACCAAATGATGACCAGACTTCCGAACAGTCCATTTCGATGTAGATTTCCGTAGGATAGGGGTATGTTATAAATCTGAAGATTCGTCATATTTATTTTGACAGGCGTTCTACACATTTTTTATAGCTGAAATATCTTCAATGATGTTTAATAAACTTTATGTATGCTATTTATACTATTTGTATACCTAGGTCATGTAGAACAATAATCACATAAGCGACCTTTGTTCAAGAACAGAACAATTCCTCAAAGTAGTGTAAGAATACAGAAATTTCATTGAAAGCGTATTTACAAAAAAAAAAAAAGTTCTAGGTGTTTCAAAACTGAATGATTCTTCTTAAGTAAACTTAAAGAAAAAACGGTTTCTATTTTAATCGCAAGCGTCAAATTTTAAAATATTCGATGATTTGAAAATGATTATTTCAAATTAAATTTCTTGCATAGTAAGATATCTGATATCGAATGATTGACTACAGTCAAAGAGTACACAAAGACAGCTGAAATCATTTGCTGTGCCAATAAAAAACTATTATATTTTTTGGGACATAATATTGACAAAGCCTTCTATAGTGTTTTCCATAGAAATGTGGGCTTCGTAGCCGTAAGGTCAGCGGCGTCAATCGTTTGGGCGTATTGTACTACGGAGTGTAGGTTCGATTTCGTGAAGGTTCGCTCCTTGTCGGAGGAATCTTTTCAATTTCAGGAATCAAAAATTTTTCATCTTCAATGAATGGTTGTTCCGTGTGTCCATTGTATAATATAAGTGCAGCCTTTGGTTTACGACGGTGTATTGTCTTTCAAATATGGATGAAAAATTCTTTGCAAAATGGTATAGAACCCGTTTGTGTTCTATACTAGCTTGCTAAGAATCCACAGAATCTTACATAGTATTCTTTGGATCTTACTTAGGAGCCAGATAGGAATTCACATCTACCCAAGAGCTTGGTGATAATTTTGAAGATAGTGCTTAAACTTTTAAGATTCCGCTGCCATATTGCTGAAAATTCTCAAGTTTCCGATCGAAATTCTCAAAGGTTCATAAGGACTTTCCAGAGTGCCACTAGCAATCCTCACATTCCGCTGGAAACCTATTCAGAATCTTCAAGATCTTCCCGAAAATATTCAAAATACAATTAAGAATCCGCAGTATTCCTCTAAAAATTCACAGGCTGCTATAGAAATCTTAAAAGTTTACAAGGAATCGACAGATTTTGCACAGCATCCACTATATACATTCTCAGGTTCCCGCGAGAAACCCCTAAGTAATAACCGATAGGAATTCCCAAATTTCGCTCAGTATTTCTAAGAATTCACTGAAAATTCTTAGAAGCTGATATTAAAAACAAAAGAGTCAAAAAACGTAAGGATTCTCCAGAATCCAATTAGACAACCCCTAGACCCAGCCAGGGGTCACCAGGATCTCGTAAGGAACATTTTGATTATTTCATGCGGCAGGCATACTTGAATTAAATCTTGATATGGCACGTAGTATACTCTAACTTGAGTAATACTAGAATATAATGTTGGATCGTTTTGCTGTGGTATGTTCTACATAAGCAATGTACGTAATTCTACAATAAAAAGAACAGTGAACTGAAATGGCGAAACGAATTTGTAGATGAAAACTCTGTGTGATTTTTAGACTTTTTGTTCCTGTCAATGTTGCTTTGTTAAGAAAAGCTGTTCCAACTCTGAAGAAAACTGACTTTTACACATTACAATTGTCTACCGGCATACTTAAGTGAGCTGGTCATAAAGCGTGAATGGCTGAGAAAAGATGTTGGAACTCTAGTTGATACTCATAGAGATTAATGACTTCATAAAACGTTGCGACTATACGGCCATCTAGAATTAAATAAGCGCATACGGTGCTCCTAGAAGTTGGTGACATTTTGAGAAATATCGGCGAAAATTGAACTCTGGTATGCGGTAAGCGTGAAGCTGGATTGCTTTTCAAATGACTAAAACAAACGACACAATAATATTTACAGAAAAATACAAATTTTAATGATATTGAAAAATGTTGCCAAAAACGGATCCATTTTGTTGCCAAAATCGGGGGGTGCCAAAAACGGAGCATGCCAAAAACGGAGCGTGCCAAAAACGGAATCCCACTGTATTCCCGTATAAATCTCTTGAATGAAACGTTGAATGAAGTTCTTCATAGTTTTTTGAACGATTGTTTTAAAAATAAAAGGTCTGATCCATGAGGCAACTTTTAGAAGTACCTGGCAAGGAATATGGAAATACCTGAAAACATTTTTGAATTATGTCTTGGCGATTTACAAAGGAAATCTCTGAAGTATTTGTTAAGTTGATTCATATAAAATATTAGACTGGCCTACCTCAGTATGGGAGAAAAACAAAGTTGTATAATTCCACGGGGCACTCCCCAGAATTATTCCTCAGGGTTAGAGGAGGACTTTCTGAAAATTTTAGCACGATTGATCGTTCCATTAACTGGCGCATTTGAATTGAAGTTGATGTCAATGATGTCAAAAACACTACTCGATACCATAACGAACAATATTGTAGAAGGTTGTATCATTATTAAAATTGATTAAATTGGTGTATTAACTATCTAAAGTAGATCTGCAATACTGCACTGTATTTCTTCAACATAGCGGATGGTTATCTCCAAGCGCATCGTAGTCATAAACATAAAAGTGTTCACGACTTCTATCGCGTTTTTCTTAGGTGCGTTGTTTTGCTAGTGGGGCTGGTATGTATTTATGGGCAGTACTTATTTATACAATTTGTGTAAACGTCGCATTTGGGTAAATGGTTTTCGGGCAATTGTTATTGAATCACTGCAACACTTACCACTCTTATCCATCGCCACCAGATTGTGCCCGCTGATGAGGTGTATTCGCAGCTGGAAGAACGAATGCTGCCGCAATTGCGTCTCGCGCCTTCGTTGTACGTCGTCCCCGCTGAGGCTGCTCGTAGCAGGCGCGGTCACGGTTCCCGTGGCCGCTGCCGAGCTTCCGCTTGAGGTGGGTCCATCGTTGTTACTGATGAGTTTTGCTACCGCTGCCGTCACTATATTTCCGGCACTGGTACCCGGCTGTTCTACATCTACTTTGGTCGTCAGCTTCAGGGCGTTTCCGTCCGAGCTCATTGAGGCATTCCTTTCGTTGGGTCGCGCCAGGGGAGAATCACCTATCGTGAGGGCCCGGTGCCGTGGGGATTGCGTCTGCGGAGTGGCCGAACTGCTGTGCTCCGAGCTGTTATCGGCAGCGTAGTCGCTTTGGCTGTCCCGCCGTTCCAGGTCCTGCCCACAGGAGCCACGTATCCGTTCTTTACTACGCCCGCGGGACCATCGATTCTGCGGGAGGAAGTTATTGAAGGTAATGTCATAGGGTTACTTTGATAAATAATTTTATTTCATAAAACAGTCATTTATTTTCTTACCAGTTCAGAAGTTTAGAACTTTTTCAATTCCTCGAATTCGTTAGTTAGATAGTGCGAGAGTTTAAATTACCAGCAATATTGGAACTCAAGAGCGGAGCAGTGCAGTAGATCAGGATTCAGGAGGTGAAGTGTTTAGGACTTGAAGAATTCTATAGCTTACAAATTTCAGAATTTTGAGAGTTCAGTATAATGATCAAACCCATCCATAGTTGATAATTTGAAGGTTAAAAAGTACGTTTAACTTAAGAGTTGATTAGTTACAGGGAAAAAAACCGAGAACTCAAAATGCTGAAAAGTCGAAGAGTTAAGGTGTTAAAAAAATGAAAAGTTGAAAGTTTGGAAAATTCAAGTTGAAGAATTCGAAAATTGGAAGGTTAGATTTTAAAAAATGAAGAGTTGAGGAGTTCAAACATTAAGACGTTTAAAAGTTGACGAGTTGAACTGTTGCAAAGTTAAACAGTTAGGAATCAAAACGTTGCGTAAAAATTTCTGTGTTTCTGAATTTTTGGATTTCTGGATTACCATGTTTTTGGTTCTGTCTGTTCTGTCTGTTCTGTCTTGTCTTCTTGTCTTCTTGTCTTCTTGTCTTCTTGTCTTCTTGTCTTCTTGTCTTCTTTTCTTGTCTTCTTGTCTTCTTGTCTTCTTGTCTTCTTGTCTTCTTGTCTTCTTGTCTTCTTGTCTTCTTGTCTTCTTGTCTTCTTGTCTTCTTGTCTTCTTGTCTTCTTGTCTTCTTGTCTTCTTGTCTTCTTGTCTTCTTGTCTTCTTGTCTTCTTGTCTTCTTGTCTTCTTGTCTTCTTGTCTTCTTGTCTTCTTGTCTTCTTGTCTTCTTGTCTTCTTGTCTTCTTGTCTTCTTGTCTTCTTGTCTTCTTGTCTTCTTGTCTTCTTGTCTTCTTGTCTTCTTGTCTTCTTGTCTTCTTGTCTTCTTGTCTTCTTGTCTTCTTGTCTTCTTGTCTTCTTGTCTTCTTGTCTTCTTGTCTTCTTGTCTTCTTGTCTTCTTGTCTTCTTGTCTTCTTGTCTTCTTGTCTTCTTGTCTTCTTGTCTTCTTGTCTTCTTGTCTTCTTGTCTTCTTGTCTTCTTGTCTTCTTGTTAATAAGGCTACTCACCCTTAGTGTATTGAAGAAACCATGTGTCCTCTGGATGACACCCGGTACGCTGGGGTTTACGGCACTGCGCGCCCTCTGCGGCGATGACTGTGGGGAATCGCCCGAACCGCCGCAATCGTTACAGCTGAGCTCCGAGGCCGACTTGCTAAGGTGCTTCCGCAGCGAGGAACATTTGGATTCTAGATTCAGTCGAGAACGTTCTACAGGTTTAGTAAGGCCCGTCACATACAGGGGTGCACACATACACACACGCACACACGTACGTGTTGCGGTTTATAAGCCAAGCGATAATGTTGGTTGATGATTGTTGTTGTAGTTGTTGTAGGTCGAACAGTTATTGTGAAAATCACAGCAACAGAGGAAGACAACGAGACCGATAACAGTGTTATTGAAAAACATGTAATCGTTGTCGTTCTGCTGTCAAGACACTAAGAAAACTATGTGTGTACTGTGGGGTGGTGTAATACAATTGATTAGGGTAACATTTCCGCCAATTTTCTCTTCTCTGCCTATGATACTGATAAAACTTTTTTTTTCCAATCGCTCACAGCAGGCGACGAGCCGGTCGTCTCCTCGATTACGGCGAACTGATAAATCGAACAAGATCAAACTTTGACGGTAACGTCGCCGCCTGCTGTGAGATAATCGAATCATTGTTTACTAATCCAATTTCACAGACGAGGAGGGGGTGGTAAATTTTATCTTTCGAATTTCCCAAAATTCTTTTCAGTAAAATCAATCACGATTGTTTGTGCATATGTGTGTGTGCGTGTGTTTGTGTTTTGATTGGAGAAAGTAATGTTTATTTATTCAATCGAATTGAGTTGAAGAGTTGTAGCCCGGCGTCGTCGTCGTCATCATCGTGGCATGTGTAAACTAAAGACTTTGTTCGCTTCCAAAATTCAAGGTCCAGGAATATGGTGCATCTCTAAACGATTGTTCGTTGGCTGCCGACTTAAACGGTTCGTATGCAGATGGGTATGGAAATAATGACGGTAATTTATCGCCCCAACCATTCTCTTCTCTCCCTTTGGAAGTTTGGAGGCAAACTGAAGCAAATGCAAAGCCAGAATCTCTCTGGCCAGAAAACGAATTTCACAGTCCAGTAACCAAGGACAAGGAATGTGTGCGGATGCAGAAATCGTGAAAATGAATCTTCATGGATTATATGCTAAACGGCTCCTTTCGGATCTCTTGGGGAACATTGGAGTTTGAACTATGAATTATTAATTTGATTAACATAGCCGATGAACAAAAAAAACTTTGCTATGTGCTCGAAAGAAGCATTTACATGCTATAAATGTTATCATCATCGGGCGACCATAGTACACCTCGAAAAATTTATTATCACATGCAAATTAACGAATTTTCTCATCAAATACCTATATTTTGTATTCCCTATATTATAAGGGGAAACAACATTGGCGTAAAAACATAGGTTTTATCACACAAAACGTGCTTTTAAAATTAGGCACAGTCAACTCTCCATGACTCCATACTGAAAGGATAATCGAGTTAGGATGATATTAACTTATAGAACACAAAACTAGCGAATATGCGATCAAAATGACCATCGAGTCATGAATACCAATTATTACTATGGTTTTCTAATTCGATATCGAGATACGGAATATTGAGTAAGGGAGAGTAAACTGTAAATTATTGGAAATTTCTCCAGAAATTTGATGAAACATTATTTAATTTGCATCATTAATTTCTGCATGTTTTTCCTCAATTTTGTTACAGAATTTCACGAGTAATCCCGATTTCAATTTAATTTTGACAGCTCCTCAAGCAATTTATCGATTTTCATCAAAAAATGTCCCGGTAGAATTTGTATTGTTTGTGTTCCGCCAAATATGTTTCACGAAATTAGCTAGACATGCTTTTTTTGTGAATTTTATCAAAAAGCTATTGCTCGGGTCCACTGAAAATATCCGAATTTCGCGCACATTGTTAGTACACGTCGGACTCGATTATCCGGAGTATCGATTTTTTTCACTTCACAATCGAATCACCAACAGAAAAATAAAAATCTGCCATAAAAGGACTTACAGTAAAACCTCCATGAGTCGATATTGAAGGGACCATCGACTCATGGAAATATCGAGTCATGGAACAGCAATCCTTTGGAAAGCGCTTCTAGGGACCATCATAGTAACCATGAAATTCTGTTTTTAGTATGGTTCCATGAGTCGACATCGAGTCATGGAACATCGACTCATGGAGGTATCACTGGAAATATTATCCTTTTTCGTTGTTTTATTCATATGACGCAGTGGCGTACCCAGAAATTGTTTCTTGGAGCATTAGGGGTCTTGAGAGGAAAAAATAAATGACGGGCATACACCAAATATAAACTTTTTTATGCCCCGTTTTCCTATCTACGTCCAAAACTGCTGAACCATTCATATTGTATATTGCAATACTAAATTATCTATGATGTATGCATAAAAACTGAAAAACAAGAATATTAAAAAAACATACTCCGGATAATCGAGTCTTAAATTCCGGATAATCGAGTCCGACCTGTATTAGAAACTTATCGTGGATTTTCTTCAAGGACTACAAGCAAATGCCATCACGAAAGTCGACAAAAAGTCTTAAACGAATCAAACTCACGTGTCAATAATTCGTAAAAATGTACTCTATAAGAGACTCCAGAATTTCCTCTAAATTATGCTGAAAAACTAAAGGAGTTGTGCCAGGTATTTATCGAAGACTACTTCCAGATACCACGTCAAAAACCTCAACGACAATTTTTATATAAATGTTCATCACAATAATGTTAAACCTAGTCTTATTTCAACCAAATTTTTTCAAGATATTTGGCTGATATTTTCTAACAGAAATATGACAGAAAGTCATGATAAAAAAATGAGAGGCAACAATGATCAGGTTTTGATTTTTTTTTTAATTTAATTTTGAAATGCAAATATTGACGCATTTCACGTAAACTCGAACAGATGTTGGCAGCACCCTCTCAGATTTCAATGAAACTTTCTATATGAGTAGACCTTGATTAAATCAGCCACTTTGCAATGTTACATTTTTTTCAAATTTTATCTAGATTATCTCTTGGAGAGGGCTTTATTCCATTTGTAATCCATTTGTTCCCAAAATAATGTAATTGAAAATAGCAAATCCTACAAAATAGTGTTCTATGGATGGCTTGTGGATAATTGTCTAAATGTTTGAATAAAAAACGAAAAAACAGATTATCAAAATTGAAAATAGTTTAAGAAAATGGTCATTTTTTACTTTAATGAAATTTTGTCTTAAGGTATGAGCACCTTCAAAGAAGAAAAAATTTAAGCAAAATATTATGTCTGTCTTAAATAAATTATTTTAGTGTGGCATTTTTAAACAAAATTTAACAAATTAAAATCACAATTATCTCAGCTTAATGAATTATGAAGCACAATAAACGAGTCTATCCAGATTACCTGCAATTATCGAGAATTACACATATTTTTTTATGGTCATTTTATTGTATATCTTCAAAATCGGTATCGGTGATATATCGGATATGACATTATCGATATCAAACCGCTTATTGCTACATTAGGTAATTGAAATATGAACAATAATCTTATTTTTTTATCGCATCTTCCCTCCCTTTCTATCACATTTTCCCTCTGCACTAGACAAAAAAAAGGAAATAATATTTGCGGTAAGGTCTCATATGAATTTTAATGTATTTTAAGGGAGTGCTGCCAACTCCGAATATAATGTGGCAAAGACGCGTCATGAGCATTTCATATATTGAATTCTCGATAGTTGAAATAAAACTGATTAGACAGAACTGACTCCGTTGCCAACCCAGTGAACAACGTATCGTATAAGAATGTGCATCCAAAATCACATATTCATGCGTCCAAAATCAGAATCGCGCAAGATGCCAAATAAGGTGTAATCGATGTTAATACAAGTTGTATATAAATCCCCAATACGATTCATAAACGACAATTTGTGCTTAGAGTGATTTAACCCGCTTATTGAGCTTATTTAAATTCTGAGTTAATTGTGACTTTCATTTGTTTAGTTTTGTTTGAGAATGACACGCTAAAATTTTTTTTAAGACAAGGAAAAGTTTTTGTTAGATTTTTTTTTCCTCAAATGTGCTTATCTCGCGTTGAATGGGCGGCTGGTAGTAAACTTAATTACCTATCTGTAGACACAATTTCAAAACAATAATGATTGGTCCTTTTTTACAAATCGACTTAAAATTTGGAAAATCATTTAATTTTTCAGAGTAGGTCGCCAATGAGATTTTTCCAGTATTTAATTCAAAAATTTAGACAATTATCTACATTTCACCCATAGAACACTTTTCATAGGAAACGCCCATTTTCCATTACATTATTTTGAGTAAAAATCGGGTGAAAAAGTTTGACCATTTCCAAAAAATAGTTTAGACAAATTTTGTAAAAACTAAGTATGCAAAGTGTCTTACTAAGTCAAGGTGTGCACATCCAGAAAGTTTTATTGAAATCTGAGAGGACGTTGCTTACTCGGAATTTGACTTGGCGCGAAATGCGTCTATTGTAAGCCTTATATTTTTTTATACTAGTACTGACATCCATCGCTCGTGACTGTATACTGCTTTGTTAGTTTTCTGAAAGTTTGAAGCTTGTTCAAATAATGAAAATCTCATTTTTTTTTATTTATTTAACTAGTGGTCCCGGCAAACTTCGTCTTGCCATCAAGTAGGCTGTTGGAAAACGATTTGAATCAACCCATACAAAATGGTAGTTCTGTTCATTCTCGTTTTTGCGACTTTCCTGGTGAATATCCTTGGATTTTTATACACACAAACACGTAGGAACCCTTGTCGAACGAAGCGGAGAAAGAATCATCCCCATCTGTAGACCCGTTCGTAAGTTATTTCGTGACATACAAACACCATTCCATTTTTATTTATATAGATTTGCTTAGTCAAAAATGTCCGTTACATTTAAAATATCGTAACTTTTTAAATCCAAGACTCTTGAAGCAGCAGTCCAAACTTTTACAATATATAAACTTTTCTAAATATATCAAAATCAATAGGAATTGCAAAATAAGCCGAAAAGTAGGTAATTTTCTAAAGAAATTTTGCATTCCTCACAATAGTTCGTTAATATAGTTAAATTGAACCTACTTATGAAATTTATGACAACTATACCGTTTTTGGGTATTTCATTTTTAGTAAAAATAGCATTTTGCTTGTTTTCATTATTTTTAGAATTCATGTGAGATATTATTCTTTGGTAGTGTCATAATGCAAATCAGGGCCACGAAAAGTTTGAAAAACTGCACATACACAGTACTTCATTCTCGCTGAAACCATAACTTTCATAAGCTAAAGAATATAAGAAACAGAAGAACCGTTTATACAATTAAAATGATTTAACGAAAAACGTTAATTCAAGTTATTTACTAGGAGGGTTATCCGATCAATGTTACTCCGCTAATAAAACTGATTATTACTGTACAAATATCTTCATTTATATTAAAAACTTCTTTCATCGTGGTTATATCACTGCTTATTTTGGTGTTCATTTAACTCGAGTAAAACAAAAGAAAATCACGGTTCAGCGAATACTCAACGGATTTAAATTATTTTTTTTAGTATACTCGTACACATATCTAATTTTTAAAAATTGCCAAAGTATCTCGGGAACGACCTCGTGGCCAGAGTTGTTCCGGTGGGTCATTGGGTTAGATCGGGTAAAAAAGGGCTTTTTATGTAATTCGTTAAGTACTCACCGAGCGATGAAGGTTTTTTTTTTGTATTTTCACTCAGGCCTATACGGGTTAAGTAGGCAAAGAAAGTTTCGATACTGAAATAATATTTTTTTTGGCATTTAAGCAAAACTAAAACTATTTTTCAAACTAACAATAAGTTTCTGTAGAAGTAGGCTTTCTTGTATTCCGCCAATAATTGCAAAAGTCTCACCAAACATTCTTACAGATGTATCGTGATAAATGCTTCCAAAAATTACTTTAAAAATTTCCACTAAATCGACAGGAGTTATGTTAACACTTTCAAGTCTAGCAATATTTTTCCAAAAAATATCCCAACAAGTTCTAAGCATCATTGTGACTGGCTATTTTACTTCGGAATTTTGCTTTTTAATTTAATTACGTTCTAAAAAGAAGATTTATATCTTGGAATCTTATAGAAACATTCAAAAATTTTCTCCATTGATTTAATTTTTTTCAAAATTATTAACTGTTTTTACAACATTACAAATAACTGCAGCATAATAACATGTTTGCACATCTCACAATCCCTGTGAAAATCTCCCATCCTTAAATAATTAAAACAATTTTGAAGCAATCCTTCAAGGGTTCCTCAAAGGAGATCCCTGAATAATATCTTACATCGTGAGAAACAAATGGAAAAAAATAAATCAAATGGCTTCTACAGAAATTCCTAAAATTATCAATAGAATGATTTCTTTAGAGAAGTATAGGGAACGATCCTCCAGTACCGGACAGCACTCAATATCGGACAAAGTCGAAAAGTTGAGAAATCATGTTCTAATCGAGATGGTGTATTAAAAGAAAAGAAAGCTATTATGGAGAATAATGTACGCGCAGAATAATACATACTTGAAATATGCATGCGTTTTTGAAAAGGTAGAGATGTTTGAAAATCGCAAAAAAAAATGACATTTTCCCTTAAATTGGAGCCTAATTATTAATTATTTGAAGTATGGAAAAATAGTTTAGATCACGCAAGCATGATCAAATATAATCATAATTTGGAAGTATGAATGTATTTTGTACCATATTCAGTATGGACCTTTGCACGAGTTCACTAATTTGACGTTTGAGCGGTGCCGAATTCACTAGTTGCCATGGTCACGTAAATAACACGGCACCGCTCAAACGTCAAATAGTGAACTCGTGCATTGGTTCATTGCGATGGATTTTCTTCGCAAACGATAATCTGCGCATTTTCGCGATCCAACATTCGCCAAAATTCATTTTTTATTTTTGCGTCACGAAGAGCATCGCAAAAAGCGAACGGATGCAACACCGAAGAAGCAAAATGAACACACCGATAAGTTGCTCGCGAAGCCTATCCACTCGTAGGATTCATTTATCCACGCGCTGTTCATTCTTGCGATTCATTGTAAGGTTGCTCTTCTCCCACAGTCCAGCAAACACTCTGCTGGTCGCATCGTGTACTGAGTCAAGGTTGCCCAACAAGAGCATGCTTGAAGTACACAACATGAGCGTGGCTGGGTGCTGCTGGCTATGGCTTGGAGCGCGACCGCTCTTGAGCAACAGAAACAGCGATCCGAAAATGAAATACGAATGAATGAAGCACCCGAACGAATTATCGGATTCATTCGCAGATTCTGTTTCGATGGCCAGGAAAATTCATAGTGCCTCGTGTTTTCGATCGCTGTTCAGCAACATTGACCATATTTAAACTAAATGTGCACAAACTGCTATTTTGGTTAAGCACCTCATGTCTCCCAGTTTCGGACAGTTTGATTGCCTTAGTGTCCGGTACTGGGGATCTTTCCCTATCTCAACACATTAATTATCACATGCAAATTTAAGAATTTTCTCATCGTGTGTACCTTATTATCTCTCTTTAAGCCTTCTTGATTTTGCTTTGGTGAAGCATCCCACACGTTATAAAAGAAAACACTCATGAACATCTCAGAGAGCAGAAGAGACACATTGTTCATATATACCTTTCTCTATCGTATCACCGCTATGCACTGCTTATAATCTACCAGTTTGTTCTTGCAACTTCAAAACTGATTCTGTTCCGTGCATTCCAGTGCGGTATCATCAACAAGCAACCGGTAAAACAATGCACTTCACACGAGTCGTGCCAACAAATATCGTGTTTGTCACAAAAATGAACGCTTTTCCAACGGTCGTATGCAAAAAACGTATTTCATTATTCATTGAGATCCCCATGGATTTATGATGTTAACGGTCGGATAAGGGATTATTAAAATGCAATCAGGATCAAGAGAATGCACCGAGGTGGATTGTTTTGTGGCATTATCCGTTTCGGATGATTAAAAATGGATTTTATCTCTGGATGCGGTGTATGACCTGAAATAGAACACTTTGTGGCAATGTAATTCTATATTTTATGAGATTGCTTGATTCGAGCAGCTTCGAATTTGCTTTTTCATCTGACCACCGCCAGCAATGGGTAAAAGTATCTGTTTCAACGAAATGATTATCGATGCTCATAAAGACTCGGTGTTCGATTATTTGCGGCTTATTGGGGGACTATGGGTGGGCATCGACACATAAAAAGTAGCTCTAATCGCTTGGTGCTTGTTCTTATCCTATGAAACACTGTCTAGGCTCATCAACGTCCATTACGGCTGGCTGCTTTTTCTCGTTAGTGCCTAAAGCATTCAGCTATTATCATATCCTTAATTTCCTATTTCGATACGATTCACTATTGGGAAATCCTGCCTCTTATATACACCAGACAACCATTTACAAGGAATCGATTGTAAATTAGGTGGACTGGTAGGAGGTCTACTATCGATGAGATCAAATTTTCGTACTTACAAATTTGTATAAATTATATGGATGCTTGAGGTAATCAACGATTTGTTATATGAAAACGACCATTATATTTTGTCAATGATCTCGTGTGATTATTCTTTTGAAAAGAAAAACTGATGCTGGGTCACTGGGTCGAAGTATGTTGGGCCAAAGTTCGTTAGGCGCAATGTATCATTAGGCCGAACGTGTCATTAGGTGGAATTAGTTAACGTGAAGATGCATCGAAGCCAAACCTCGAATTTTCAAGAGCACAAATCTAAAGATCCAAACAACCGTTCGCGCTGAAAATTTGCTCGATTTTTCACCACCAGCGAGTGATTAGCGAGTTAAATTTTCAGCACAAACGTTGTTTGGATTTTTCAGATGTGTGCTCTTGAAAATTCGAGGTTTGGCTAAGATTATTATTATTATTATTATTATCTTTATTAACGAGACTTTCAGCCTGAGGCTGGTTCACTTGGCTAAGATGCATCTTCACCTTAAAAATGAAGAATATAAAGTCTATAACGAAGGAAAGAAAAATGTCTTGCTCCAGTTAACCTTTGAACACAGACAAACAGACGTCACACTCTCATCGATGTTCATCGACCACATTTTTACTGGTCGATTCAAAAATATGGTAGGTGGTCAATTCGTTGACGTTTACACACTACCGCCATCTGTTGGCCCGTCGGCCAAGCAAACCGATTTTAGCATTGGGCGTACATGTCCTCGTGACTAGGATTTTGATTGAGATTTGTTCTAAGTGTTACGTCTGTTTGTCTGTGCTTTGAATGTTTCGGCCTAATGTGCTATGTGGCTTAACGAACATTGGTCAAATAACCCATGCTGCCTAATGTTCTTCGGTTTAATGACCTAACAACCAAAAAACTGTGGACCTGCATGTTTCACAAACGGAGAGCATTCGTAACCTGACTTCTGAAATCTTTATTTCACGTGAACAATTTCAACGAAGAGCTAAAAGAAAAATAAATAAACCTAATATAGGTAAGAAGTGTTAGCTGTTCATAATAGGTAGGGGTGCCACAATATCTATAATAATAGGACAAAGTCATTTTAAGTTTACATGGAAAAGTCCAAGCTTTGGTGTTCAGCCCTTTAAATCTTCATTATAGTATTTTATAGAAAATTTCGCACAATTATCTCAAGTGACATCACTTAAACACAACAGAACAAAAACTTTCCAATTCGCATAAATCTGATATCCACTGTACTTTTTGCACAGGAGTCAAACAGGAATATTAAAACCCATCTTGGTTCAATGTTGAGTAACGTCACCCGTAACGTGGTAATGCCTACCAACTCGAACCCTAACGTCATTGAATTTTCATCATAGGGTTTTCGTTCTAGGTACTCAGGGGTTTGCAATATCAAATCCTTTTTCCCGGTACAGTCTTTGGGTTGAACAGGAACAGGATTGAAACACTTTCTTTTAGCAGTACCAGTGGTTAACAGCTTTTAGGCTGGAATGTCTTAGTAATCATTAAACAATAATTCACAATGTTTAAACTGAAAATGCTTACATTCAGTATTATCTCAACCAGAATCCGTGAATGAACCTATTCAGATGATACCTAATCAAACAACGAAGTTCTATCCTAAATATGTAACGATAAATTCAAATTACAAATTCATTTAAAGTTACTTTATGGCTACAGCATAAATTTTTAATTCAACTCACGGTTTTTGCCTGATACTTATCGGTATGAAGGCTACCCAAATTGCTTCCTCGCTTTTAATTAGACGTACTATTTTTTGACTGATCCGATGCACGTCAATCAAAGTCCTGTTGACTTATGTGCGTAATTGTTGACTCCTATGAAAGTTTCAGTCATAATTCCTTCAACTTCCTATTAGTTCTCGTTTCTAAGAAAATTGTTAACATCTATGCATTTTCCGTCCGCTTCTTCCGGATGCACTCAATTTTATCTATTTTGCATAAAGTTATGAGGATTTGAAGTTAGATAAAATTATGCCTATCTCAATCATTTTGCTTATCCCCTACTACAGGTATGTTCCGTTTTTATCAACACGATCAGCAATTTTCAGTTGACAAAAACGGAACCATAACAAAAACGGAATAATTTTCTTAGGCAAAATATTTTCCAAATTTAAAAAGAAAATTGAAATTTTGTTCGGATAATACACATTTGCATCATATAAATACACAGTATTGATGTTTAGGAGTTGTGAGGAGCATTTAGATTTATCATTCTTATAGTTTCGTAATGAAAGTTGATTGCAGACTCCTATCAATCAATATGATTTTGTAATAAATCATAAATAGTTTTAGTTTTCTTGGTTAGAAATTCAATAAATGTAATATAGAATATTAAAACGATAATCATATAAATGTCCTTTACACTATAAGGTGCGTCATATTTGTAATAATAACTACAAGGAAGTGGGTCAAGCGGATCATTGTTTGTTTTTAAGAAAGATAAAACAAGAAACAACTTCTTTTTCTACTGTTCATCCGCATCCTTCTGCTTCTTCTTCTTCTTATTATTATTATTTTCCTTCATTGTCATTATATCCCAACTAAGAAAAAGCCTTCTTCTCAGCTTAGTATTCTTATATACACTTTATCAGTTATCAACTTAAAGCTGTTCTAGCAAAGGTACATTTTTTGCATTTATGGCCACACCCGATTGACGATTAAATGTGGAGCTATGTTGTGAAAGTTTTGCAAACTGAAATGAATATTAACGGTTTCCTGTACTTTGAATAACCAATATCTTATTAGTAAAATGATTGTGGTGATCTTTCTTCCAAAGTTATTACTACCAATTTCGACAGGGATGCACTTATCGCAAATCTACAAAAGCGCCACCATAAACTTTTAGCTTTACGTTAGATCACAATAGTAGACTGGCAATGAACTAACCTAAAGTTTTAGTTTTTGTTAAGTAAAATAATGTTTAATACTAGTGGTCTCGTTACACTTTGTTTTAAAATCAAGTAGGCTCCTGAAAAATGGCATGTAATCTCCCATACAAAACGATGGATTAGTTTTCAATTGTTTTTCCAGTTATTCCAGAGAATTTTCCCGTTCTTAAGCCATTTCGTGACACACGAAC
Source organism: Aedes aegypti (assembly GCF_002204515.2). Lineage (NCBI taxonomy): Eukaryota > Metazoa > Arthropoda > Insecta > Diptera > Culicidae > Aedes > Aedes aegypti. Next base: position 25,294,290 of record NC_035108.1, on the reverse strand, counting down.
ACCATTCCAGTTTTATTTATATAGAAGTTCATCGAAAAACACAAAAGTGTACAAACTCTAGAACAAGCATCACCAAATTACAACTTTTTGGTAAGAAACTCTTTTGTAAAGTTTTATGAATAAACAGATGGCTGTTGCTATAAGACGTCTTATTAACTTTTTAGCCTTCATGTGGGGAAGGGGTTCATGTCTGCTGAAAGATCAGGATCCCAGCAAATTTGGGATGGCAACGTGATGTAGGAATGTCCAGTATCAAAAGGTTCCAAAATTGTCAGCCCTTTACCCTCTTCCTCGATGCAAAATTTTCTATAGATTGCTTAGTTTTGCTAAACCTCTTCTTCTACTCCTTGAAACAGGATCTAATCAATGACTGTTTGCTGTATGTACTTTATGCAATGCTTTCGAGTTTGAGAGATAGAAGATAATATCCAAAATAAGCCGAGGTCGACAGTCTTATCAAACATAAAATAAACTCGATCATATCTCTTGCCGTTGCCCAAACATTCATAAGTTCATTTCCAAGTGATTCCCTTAAGAAAAAAGAACTGAATATATATGGGATCGTCTATTAATCGCGTAAGGGATTAAGGGGGGGTTACAAATCTTACGTGCCATACAAATTATTTTTTATTTGATGCCATGTTATATAAAAAGAAAGAGAGGTCTCTGCAACTCTTTTTAGTGCGTATTCAACTAATCACAAATTCCAGTTGTTGCTAGGACGTGGCCAGAGCAACTTTCGATTGTTGAAAAATGGATCAATCTTCTTCAACATACCATGTTAAGTTTGAAAACTCCAATTGATTTTTAGTGGATAAAAAGGAGTCAAACCTTATTGAATCGTACACAGTTCGAACAAAACGTGTAAGTTTCTGAGACATATAATGCACATAATTGGAGCGTGGAATATCATGGATATTTACATGTTATGTCATGTAAACTTCAATTATATGTCATGTAATCTAGCAGGATCCTGAGTGATTACATGACATATAACACATTTTTACATGATTTCAAACGGAAATTTACATGACGTCATGTTTACATCGCATAAATGAAGTTTACATGACGTGTAATCTTCATTATTTTTAACTGTGTATATGACTTGACACCTACAATGTATCGTGTTCAACATTATTGATTGATTGATTTGACTTTATTAACGAGATTTTTAGCCCTGGGCTAGTTCATCTCGGGACCAACGGCTTTACTTCCCTTCCGAAGGAAGTCGTCACTATAACTTTTTACGTCATAAGTGACTATGTCGGGGATGGGATTCGATCCCAGGTCCTCGGCGTGAGAGGCGAGTGTTCTAACCACTACACCAGGTCCGTCCCCAGTGTTCAACATTAACATAATATCGAAAATTCCAACTCTAAGGCTATTGAAAAGCATTTAAATTGCTTCAAAATAAGTATTAAGTTTATATTGTAAACATTTTGAAAATTAAAAAATAAACAATTTTTGTGTGTTGATAACAACGGAATAATTTGTTGACGAAATCGGAACGTGACAAAATCGGAGCGTGACAAAATCGGAACGTGATAAAAACGGAACATACCTGTATATTAAGAAGGTGATATATTCCGAAAACTGACAGCTACAATTTCTCGAACAGCCACCTCGAACAATTTTGTGAAAAAAAAATGATCTAGTGGTCCGGAAGGTATATGAGCCTTTAAACGTGCTATAAATTCTTTTGTTCTTTTGACTTTTACTGTGCGCCGTGTGTTGGTGCTGTCTCGCTCTCTCTCACGGGGAACTTGAAAACAGGGCGCACAGTAAAAGTCAAACGTTTTATAGCATTCATAGGCTCATGGTACGATAGGAGTGACGCCACATGTTTACAATCAAACTTGATATTTACATCAGTAAAGAGCCTGCTTTGTTAATTTTCATGCCGTGCCTGTATCTTTCCCTCTTCTGTCTTTCCTTTGACAGTTCTCATTTAGGGAGCGTTCGGAATCCACAGTACGGATTTTTGGATTACATTGGTTTTCAACACATTGTATTGTTAATAGTGAAAAGACTTGGGCTCTAGCCGAGGCTAAACTTATAAACTTTTAAGTCACAAAAGAAAGATTATAGGAGTTTCTTCAAGAAGCCTCTATGATAGTTTACATCAGCTCTTCATCTAGGAATAACTCTCTTCTTCATATTCTTCTTTTTGATTGAGCTGGTGTGGCTGACGCTTCTCAGCTCTTAAGGGTCTGTAACGTAGTCTACATGCCCTCGAATCACTCCCACACTTCTCCACATACCCCTCAAATTGATTTCCGAAGTAATCCTTTAAAAAATCCGAAAAAAATGCTCCCATGAATTTGCCTTGTGTGCTTGTAAAGACTCATCTAGGATATTTTTTTTATACATTTGGTAGTTTTTCTAAGATTCCTTAATAAATATTCCATTAATCCCATTAAATATTCTCCCATTTGTCTCTTTCCTGGGAAATCGCTCTGAAGATTCTCAATGAAATGCATCCCAGTATTGTTTTAAAATGTCTCTGAAAATCCCTTGACTAATTATTTTGGGACTCCCTCTAGAAATCCTGCCGAGCATATTTTCAGAAATCTGTTCATAATTAGCATCAAAAACTACCCAGGGAATTCAGATAACTGTAATTCCGAATTCAGATATTCATATTGAAATTTTTCTAAGGATTTCTTTAGAATCTGAAAGACCAACAATGATTTCATCGAGGGCTCTGCTTGATATTCCTTTAATAATAATTTAAAGAATTCTCTTGACAATCATTCAGAATTCTCTTGACTATCATGCAGATTTCAAATATATTCAGAAATTTTGTAATGATTCCGAAGATTAAAAAGATTAAAGATCACTGAATGTAATCGCTGAAGATTTTTTTTTGTGTAATGTCTGAAGCAGAGTTGGGAAAAGTTCTGAGATTCACACTAAAGAAGGCAAGCGTAGCAAATCACAGTCAGCTAAGCGTGAAACTCACGCCTATCGCTGTTGTAGGCAAAATGCCTTGAAAATAGCAAAACACTTGTTTCTATGGGCAACCCAAAACTACTGTAGAAAAATATTCTATTTCCCGCTGCATTTCCTGCATTTACAGCCTTCAATGACACTACTGATTTAGAAAATTTATGTACCTTACATGGGCTACTTGATGAGATTCACGATTTTAAACTACTGTAGTGAGAGAAGCCGCAAAATTCAAGCCTACTACTATAACCATTCCCAGCCCTGGTTTGGAGACATTCATAGTATAATGCGATACGTTATGCTTGGAAGTGTATTCAGGAGAGATTCATTTTAAACTTAAATTAACTGAGGTGTTCTGCAAATTTCCTGTAGGAATTCCAGTAACCATTCCTGGTGAAATTCCTGATTCAAAAATTTCTAAAGGAATTTCTTGGCAAAAATATAGATGCGCTTAAAGTTTCATTAGGATTCTAAAAAGTTACATTAGGATTTTGAGGGAATATATCGCGGAGAGATGAATGAAATATTTTTAAACGGCATACCCAAAAATATATTTTATTATTTTTGAGGACGCTTGGGAGAAATTTGAGGTGCTCCCAAGAATGATGTATAGATATTGAATAATTGGTGAAATTCCTTTAAAAATTTTAGGAAAAATATCTAGAGAAATTTAAAGTTGAATCCCGAAAGGAACTCCTGAGAATACGAGGAGCTTTATGTTAAGAAACTCCTTGAAAAGTTCTTCGAATAATTCATTGATAAATTCATTTTTATACAATTTTATAAGCTGCTGAATATTAGTTTGAACCATTTGAGCTGCATTACAGTTTTTATTTTGAAACTTCCAGTTTTTTTTGCACACCTTAGAATTATTTCTGGTTAGATTTTTCAAAGAACCCCGATTATTTGACGGAGTTCGAATATTTTCCAATTTATTTTATTATTCATACCGCAAGAATATGATAGATTCGAATGGTTCCCAGATAACCAGAAGGTACGTATTAAAAAATCACCTTTTACATTATGCGATGCTTATATGTGCAAAGTTTCCCGTAAAAGGTATCACAAAAAGGGCTTATACGCTCATACAAAAGTGGAGGAAATATACGTGCATATTTAATATGATGCAAAATAGTATTGAATACGGGTGTGTAGATTTCCTTACGACCTTTTTAATGCGACTTAAGTTATAATATTTTTCTTCTTGGCTTTACCTCATCACCAGGAAAAGGCATGCTTCTCAGCTTAGTGATCAATGGGCACTCCCACAGTTATTAACTGAGAACTTTCTTTTCCAAATTTGTCATTTTCGTATTCGCTATTTCTTTTGACAAATACGATGATACTCTATGCCCAGGGAAGTCAAGGAAATTTTTATTACGAACCAGGACCAACCGGGTATCGAACTCAGACACTTTCAGCATGGCTTTATTTTGTAGCCATGAACTCTAATCACTTGGCTAAAACAGGCCCCTGTATAAACTAGTCCAATACATCTTACAGTTTTCATGCTTTAAAGATTTGTGAATATAATTCTCATTTCAATCTTTTCAAGGTGCCTCTTTACGTTTTCACGTTCGATACTATGTAAGCTACTCTAAACTTTCATAATTGCATGATTTTGCCTCCAACACTTCAAAACTTCTCTTCCAAATTCCGTCACGGTGGCCCTATTTGCTCAACAACGTTCTACCGCTACCAAAAAGCACAATCTCCGTTTTAACACTTCCGCAACTTCCTGAAGAGTATTCCTGTTCGCAATTGCAGCACCTACCGACAGCGGATTTGAGTTCTTCTCGAACCCACCGCCTAATCCCCTGATGAGTACACAATTTTCGTCTGTTTCCAAAATTTCCGCTCCCGGTTTAGGATAATTTCTTGAATGCACTTCCGTCGTCGTAGTGGAAAACTTGGTTTGCTCTCACAGTCACAATTCGGATCACCGAAACGGGAAACCAATGCAAAACACCGAATTCAGCGCGCAGGATGCTGCCGAAAATGCACACACCGATCGACCGAGATTCAAAACTGAACGTGGCCCTTGTTCGGCTGGTATTGTTCGCCGCCACTGTTTTTGGGAAGAGCTTCCGAGTTATCTACCGTTCCGTTTGGAGACCAACCGGCAACTGAATCGGTGGAAATTTATCACGAACAGCAAGAGTGCGCGTCGCCGTGCGCTTTTCCAGAGAGATGTTTTTCCTCACCGGGTGCCACCAACTCTCAACCGCTTTTCCCAAAACTTTTTTCCATCCAGTTCGACAGCAACCACGATGGACAGTGGTTCAGATTCAAAAACATCGTGACACATGATTAAAAAAAAACTTTTTGAATTTTCGTAATAGTTTTCAACCTATCCGACACTGTAGATGAAAACTTCTTTGAAATTTTTGTTTTCTCAGATTTTTCAAAAATTTTACCTCTGTGCAACAGTAGGTGTCTATTGAATGTATGTTTGTGCTTGTGCGGTGTTGTGTTTTCGATGTCGTCGTCGTTCTGTAGCGGGTAAGTACTATTGCTGAATGGGAAATTGAATTGGGGGAGGAAAACCGTGGGAAAATTTTCCGCCACTATTCGGGATGGGTCTCCCTCCAAGGGACTGTGAAACGGGTTCTGTTTCGTGAATAAGGCAGTTCCCACGGATTAAATATTAATTGTGACGTAACACTTCCGAAGCGAATATAGTTGACCGATGGAATGAGCATTCAACTTGGGGGGAGATGCAGAAACTGGTAACATTCTAATTGGAAGAGTTGGATATTCATTTAACAAACTTTGGGTACCGTCAAACGGGGTAACTTGCAACACTTTTCAACTTCAAATCTATTTGGACGAACATTTTAAGGACTTAGATGATCCAAATACAATCTGGTATCCTAATCGCTACGTAAAGAATGCCATGTGGTATTTATTTTATTAAAATTTGTTTTCCTGGGATCAGGAGAGGCTGAAAATATGCTATTTTAATGCTACCCCTGATGTGGGGTAACATGCAACACACAATACAGACTGAAGTTTACTATCAAAAATGTTATCAATACCGTTTTTTAAATCATTAAATGATTAACTGCAGTAAAAACATGACAATAAACAGAAACTAGGTACCATCATTTTTGAAAAATCATTATTTTTGATTGAACTATGAGTATTGACCATATGCGATTAAAAAATCGATTGATTTTGTATTTTATTGGTTCCACAAGTGGAAATTTTTAGCAGATCACAAGTCTTGACGGCTAGTAGACAGCCATTTAAAGGTTTTAGTGCTACTTTTTTATTCAACTGCAATGGTTTTGAGGTTTTGCTTCTCATAAGATATTTTTCATTCATGTTTTAACCAAAGCAACGTATCATATATTGATCGCATGTCTTGAAATGGCCTCTGTTGGTAATTGAAAATAGCTATATTTATATTTCATGCAAAAATTTCATAATGACAGATCTGCAAGTTACATTTGAAACATAGTTTTAAAATTAATCATAGTTTTCACGAATAAAAATAATAAATTTCAATAATAATGCTATTAATGTTACTTTTTTCTACCAGACGTGTAATTGGTTGAGGTTTAACAATTTTAATGTAATTCTACAAATAAATTATCAATCTTGCTTTTTCATGTGTTTTTGATGACAAGCGGCAGAAAACATCTTTCCATTGAGATTAAAATTGCTGTTGCCCCTCAAGGGTAGTCAAAAACGTTTTCAATTATGTTCAGTGTATAAACGTGAAATTAACAAAACTTTTTTATAGTGCTTTTGTACACTATTAAATACTGTAGCGAAATGCAAATACCTAGAATAATATTTATAACCCGTTTGTATGGTACTAGGAACGATTTTCCGCCTTATTTTTATACGATCAAACGTGTGATATGATTTTCTCCTCCAGCAAACCAACCAAAGTAGAAATAATACCAATATCCTCATCAAAACCTCTCTTTTTATACCTAAGGTCATTAACCGGTGTAACAAATTAGAACAATTTAACTTAATGCTTTAGAAAACGTCAATTCAGTAACATGTCGTTGTGTTGCAAGTTTCACCCCTGTTGCAAGTTACCCCGTTTGACGGTACTCATTAAACCCTAAGGAGTTTGTATTTGCTAGTGATAATTTTTGTGTTTTAAAATGGGTCAAGCATGAACAACCGGTTAATGTTTCATGAGGGGTTGGAAAAAGTCCGAAGGTTTGACTGAGGAATTAGACTGAGAAAAACTCATAAAAAGAAAAACATCCAGCGTTTCAGTTACAAATCATGAATTCCTGCAGTTGTCATGTTAAGAAGATTCTTCTAAATAATCTGTCTGGAAATCATGATGGTTTTGTTTTGGCATTGATGTAGTGATTTCTTCAAGAGTTCTTTCAGATATTGCTCCAGAACTTTGAGATAATTGTTAAGAAGAAAAACACTTAAAATGTCTCAGGATTCCTATTCCCTATATTTTTCCGGGAATTCTTTGAAAACTCTTTCAAGAATCAATTAACCCATTACGCGTAGTAAAGATGGATGTATTATGAGTGAAATTTAAAAAACAAAAATCCACGTACTCAGGTGGGATTTAAACCAACGAATCTTGTATGCTAGACTAGTGATTAACCAACCTAACTACCGAGCCATTTGGTTACTCAATAACTCAGAAGATTACATGTTTCGAATTCAAATCCCAATAGGATTTCCATCAAAAACTTATTCAACTTTTTTTGCCTTGAATCTTGAATAAGAAATGGCTAACCTCAGACGTCAGACCTTATCTGTACACCGGTAAAGATCCCATTTCTTTCAATTCGACACCGTTCTTAATGAAACGTCAAGAGACCATTGAGCCAAAAACAAAAACATAACGGAAAAGCTATAGCGAAAATGGGACACATATTTTCTCCGTCCTATCGCAGCATGGAAGCATAAATAACAGCATCCGAAACGAGCGTCAACCCCAACCGCGCGTCGCCGTAGAGATGAAAAATGGCTTTCCATTCGAGGGATCTCCTTCACGAATACCCTTCCCAACAGGACGAAGCGCCTCGTGGTCATCGTCGTATCGAAGGATGAGCTTGCAGGAATCTTCTTCCAACCGGTATGCGAAGGATCCGTGCAGTGCAACACAATAACGCAATTATTCTCACGCTCATTGTGATGATGAAGAGTACCTTCGAACAATATATACACTACTTTCTGAAGAGGTGTAGAAGAATAATGATGACAGTGCGTCTATGCACAGTACCATTGAAGTTGTTGACCTTAGAGATCAAGATTTTCATTGCGGAAATCGATATTGACCATGTGCGTCTTTTAGTAACTAGTAACAACAACTGTTGTTAAGTATTTGCAGCAATATTTCAAGATCTCAAACCTAGTTTACGATACTGAAGGTAAAATCTCAGAGGGAACCCAAAAATACCTTAAGGATTTGAAGAGTCCATATAATTTGAAGAACCTTAAAACCTTTTTGGAATCCCGAAATCCTCTCGGATGTCTGATGGGCACTGGAATTCCGAAAATTCTCTTGTTGTGCCGGGATCTGCATTGAAATCTCGAGAATTTATCATTAATGCTGAAGGTTTCCACATAATTCCGGAAATCAATTTCTAGTCATCTCTAGAATTCCTTGATGATGTCTAACTTGGAAAAAGTGTCACTCTAACCATTATTGCTTTATTTTAAGGTGAGGTAGTTCTAATCACTACACTGCCACTTCTTATATATCGGCCCCGTATGAATCATCGTGGAAATTGAATTGAGGCTTTTGTTTCTATTTTTTCTTTACTAGTGTTTCCCAACCTTCTCTAGACCATGGCCACTTAAGGCCTAAATATTTTTAATCACCTCCTAGTTATTATATTTAGCAAGTTAATTTTGAATAATTAATACTTTAAGCGGAAAATAACCATCATCGTTTTACAAATTTTCAAAACCAGTTTTTTTTGCTCAAAATCGAAACAATGTTCATGAAAATCTATCATTGCATTGTCCTTGCTATTTGTAATGCGATGATAGATTTTTATAAGGGTTCATTTAAATTTGAATGAAAAAACTGGTTTTAAATTTTGATGATTGCTGATGATTGGATGATGGATTCTTGAGCCTTAATATAAATTGACGCTTATATTGAGCTGTGGGTAATCCAATCTGCATGGTTATTATATTAATTAACTCATTACGCGTGGTGAAGATGGATAAATTATGGGTGAAATTATGGAAAAAAAAGTTTTTTTTTTTCATGATTTCACCCATAATTTATCCACCTTTAGCACGCGTAATGAGTTAATTAGTTTAAATTAAGAACTACCGAAAAGCTAAACATTACATATACTTTGCAATTGAATTAAATGGACAAATTGATGTGAAGTTTGGCGAAAAAGTTACACGTCTTCTCGGTGAGAATCGAACTCACGACTCCCTGATCTCTAGTTAGGGCGCGTTACCCCTACGCCACGAGAGGGCTCATAAACGCAGAAGTTAACCTGAATTCGATTTCAGCTCAATAATCAAGTGGTCCTTTTTCGCAAAGTGCACCTCTTTCGGGAGAATAGGATGCCCATCCAAACACAACGCTTTCTATTTATATCCAATGCCTAGCCCGAAGTATTGAAAATACAGAAAGCGTTGTGTTTGGATGGGCATCTAATTCGTCCGAAAAAGGTACACTTTGTTTGCGAAAAAAGACCACGTGATTATTGAGCTGAAATCGAATTCAGGTTAACTTCTGCGTTCATGAGTCCTCTCGTCGCGTAGGGGTAACGTGCCCTAACTAGAGATCAGGGAGTCGTGAGATCGATTCTCACCGAGAAGACGTGTAACTTTTTCGCCAAATTTCACATCAATTTGTCCATTTAATTCAATTGCAAAGTATATGTAATGTTTGACTTTTCGGTAGTTGTTAAACTTCCACTCGGCTGGTTAGCCGTGAACCACGATTCATAATTAAAAACAAGTATAAAATAATACTTTTTTGGTCTATGTATTCAATGATATACTGTACCCGATCTTTGACTTTTATTTCATCAAAATTAAGCAAATTTGAAACAGTCATAAAGGTTTCCAATATCGTAGATTGATTCATGAGCTTGTACTTACTTATACATAAAAATAGATTAGCTCATAATAATAAATAAAATAATAAATATGTTAACCATGATTTGTTAAACAAATTAGTTAACCACGATCATTACACTTTTGAAAATATCATACTTAATTGTACAGTGAGCCTAGGAAGTTTGCCTTAAAGTTATGACATACTACTTTAAATTGGTACCGTAAAATCGGGTGTAATTGATCAGAAGGGAGAAATTGATCATCGTATCGCACGATTTTATTTATTCCTAATGGAGCACAAATATCAATGTAACCTGCAGTAAATGAACGTTGTTTTGTCGTAACTATTGTCGAATTGTGTGTTGTGAAGTTGTTTGCGTTAAAGAATGTTTATTAGTATGAAAATAATGTAAAATTTCTAAATCATGTATGGTGCAGTATTGACAAACATCCATGAACTTCTAGTTCTAAACAAGGATTTGAACATGGTATAAACCTGAACGTTTGTGAGGATGCTTAAGATATATCCCCAAACCAGATTTAATCACCAAAACTCGTACCAATTAGCTAATATGGTTGAAATAATCATTGAATTTCTTTGCAAATTGCATACATTTAGGCGTTTTCCGCGTAATTCTTCAAATTTAAATATTCATTATTTATAAAAATATTGCATTGTTAAAAATTTGACAAGTATATTCGGATTCAGGGAGTTCAAATTTATCATGTAGAGTTGTTTTGAAAACTAACAATAATGACATTTACAAGTGATCAATTTCACCCCGATATGAGATCCCCTGATTTTTTATTTTAGAGATATTTGTTAACACTAAAATTAAATTTATCACAAAATTTCGGTACTTGAGTCGATGAGGCTCCCCTTCGTACTTGTTTTCCTGCATTCAGTTGTTTGACATTATCAACACTATAGAAAACAGACAAGAAAAACCGTAAAAAATGATCAATTTCACCCGAAATTACGGTACTAGTTTTTCATGAGGATTAGGAATAATATTTATTAGTGGGTATTAATGGCAGTGTTAGGCATTGTCTTGTCCCTAGCTGCGAGTAATCATTTACGCGCGGTGTACCAGCCGCACAGCTAAGCGCTAATCTAGCTATATTAATAAAAATGGAGTGTTTGTATGTCACGAATTGGCTTGGGAATGGATGAACGGATTGACACCTATTTTCCACAGTTGCACTTGACAAGGGATGTGAGGTGACAGTGCGAGGAAAATGTTTGTGAAAGCCATGTTTTATGACGATCTTTTGTAGTATACCCGTGTGCTTTGTTTAGTGCATGTCGTTCTACTCCATTACTATTGAGAAATAATGAAGTAGTCGTTTTTTATATAATAATCATTCTTTACCATTTTGCATAGAGCCTCATAAGAAAAAGATACCGCTATTAATAACTTTTTGGGGAAAACAGTTTGTCACCATTAAACTTTCAAAAGCGATATGATGATGATGTCTTCGGCAAAGTTGTAGATAACTCAAATACAAAAAGCTTTGCCAAAGAAACCTAGTGTGTATTCAGCCGCATTTCCAAAAAACGGGATTATTTTATGAACGACCCCCTAAAACTAGTTTTTCCCGTATATTTTGAAAATGCGAAGTTACCGGTAGCATTAATGTTCTACAAAATTGTGTAAACAGTCAAAATCAATCATTCTCTAGAAGACACTAGGTTTCTAAAGATCAAGGAAAAGCAGTTATAACCATTTAAGTGCAAAAATCAGTCATTTTTGGGGTCCGTGTATTTATTCGGGTGGCAGATGAAACCTACTAGTGTTCATAATACATTATTAGTAGTTGTAAACGTCGATAGTGTCATTAGTATCCACTTACTTAGTATCCATTTACTTATAGGAAGTTTCATCAATGACTCTTATTACTCTGTAGTACTTAGTTATATGATGGGTAGAGGGCTATGTGACTCCAAACTTCTTCTTTTTCTTCTTCTTAACACATTCGTCATCTTTATACACACACACACTCAATAGGTTTCAAATACTTTTATGAAGAAAGTTCTCAATGAGTCTTTACAAAATGGGCCGTATGAATAAAATGTAGTAAAGTTGAGTTTACTACATTCTCGGTAGTAAACGCTACATGTGGAACACGAGTGGAACATGTTTGTGTCATTTTCCTTTCTACACCTTTCGAACATACTACAAACAACGCATTGCTATGAATAAAGGTAGCATTTACTACAAAGCTACTGGTAGTTAGCTTCAGAGGTTGCTACACATGCTTTGAGTTTGCGGAATTGAATGAAGTAATTTTATTTTGAGTGAAAATCATGGGAAAACGATATGAGTTTTGATATATCGGAAGGTATTTTGAGTTTTGCAAAGGAATTCTGAGGTTACGAAAATTTTCGCTCCGCCAATTCTGAGATTCCGGTAAGATTACCGGCAATAGCAATTTGTAATATCCGTGTGAATTCTGGCATTACGATAATTATGTTATTTTCCAGGAATTTTAGGATGTCGGTAGGAATTTAGATATTGATAAAGTAATTCTGAATTTTACGTGTAAATTCTGACATCTCAGATTTCCTTTTGAATTCCGGAATTCCTGTAGGAACTTTGAGATTCCGATAGGGATGTCGGATTTTTTATGATGATTCTGAAAATTTAAATACCATTCTAGGAATATTGCGGAAATATTAGGAATTTGGTAAAAACTCTAGAATTGGGGTGGGAATGGGATTCCTAATATTAATCTCTTGGAATTCTGTGGGTATCTTTGAGACGATATTTCTGTAAGAATCTATGAGATTGCGGTGGGATCCCTGCGAATTATTGTGTGAATATTTGTAATTCCGAAAATCAATCTTTGTAATATTGTAAAAACCTTTAAGATTCCGTTGATCTCCAGTTCCGTTGGAATTTCAAAGTAAAGCTTTCATATAAACGTTTTGAATGTCGGTAAATATTTTATAGATTTCAATGGGATTTTTTGTGGAATTGTTAAGCATTTTAATAATTTCAAAGGGAACCCTGGTGTTTTAGGGGAGATCCTCATTGAATTCTAACGACTACCGATGAAATCACTACAATTCTCATAAAAATCTCTACATTCTTAGTTCTAGACATTCCAAGGATACTATCAGAAACCCCACCAAAATAACGAGAATATCACAGAAACACTTAGAACATCGGAATTCAACATGCTGTTAAGAAAACACACGGGGAGCATCAAAATTCTACCGCAATTTCACCAGAATCTCAGTACTGGTGCTAGAAAATATGTGGTTCCTAATTTGATAGCTGTAATCTCAAGATCTCTTCATAAATGTTAAGCTAGTATTTAAAAAATCATCGGCGTTGGCGAAGGCCGAAAACCACCCAGAAAATTCTTTGATGTACCATCATCATAAAATCATAGACATAGACATAGAGAGAATACCAGACTAATCGCAAAATTACACTACAAATCTTGTCAAAAAACAGCACCTTCATGATTTGTGCAAATTGTCGCGTAATCGATTAGATTCCGTGCATTTTCTTCATATGCATGATTGTCTTAATTTTAAGCGTCACTCTGAATAGATTATTCTTTAAGTGCAGAATCACTCTGCACTCTGAATGAAAATTTCTTAACGTGCAGCTTCAGTCACTGCTCATGTTCGAAAGTAGTAAGTACTACATGTTCGAAAAGTTTTTTATTCATTCCAAAAGTGTAGTAAACTTTGTGGATTATGTTTTTGAGTAGATGCTACATGTAGTAAAGTTCAGTTTTTTTATTCATATCACCCAATGACTCGCCATACAACTATTTTTCGCTTGCAGTAATTAGCTATTTTTCGTTTATAGACACTACAGCAAGTGCAAGCTATGCAAATTTGGTGAAATATTCTGTTGAGAAAAGGCTAAATCAATGAAACGCTGTTCTGTGAATCAAATCAGTGTTTAAATTTTAACGAGATTCTTATGGTTGCAACGCTCATTTACAAAATGATCCGATATTGAGGCTCTTGCCTGATTTTTGGATTTGAATTTGATACATCACTTAATTTGCTACTCACCGCATCGTGCTTGCACGTGTCATAGTGTATATCTCAAATAAACACTAGCCTGCTAATTCATCTTTTTGTTCTAATAGTGCTACCAATGAGGCGTGTCAGCTGTATTAAGCTAGAACTCAAAGCGAATTAAAGTGCTATTTGGTTACTTGGGCTGTACGAAAAAACGCAAAAATCTCAAGGGAAAAATAGTTGTAGGGCGAGTCATTCCACGAGATTGAGAACTTTCTTCAAAAAATGTATTTGGAACCTATTGGTTGTGCTTAATGTTAAAGAATGTGTCAAGAAGAAGAAAAATAAGAAGTATGGAGCCACATAGAAAAGTAAATACAATCTTTTCATATGAAATCCAATCAGCTACAACTTTAACGAAGACAACATTTTGATTGGACGTCAGGATAAATTGCTATTCATACCGTTTTGATTCATATTACGGACACTTAAGGACTCAGGTAAATATAACCCAGCATAGAGCATACAAAATAAATCATTCTGTATGATTCCTTAGCGCTATCGAGCGTCGGAAGCCCTTTAATTTCGAACGATGGGTGAAGAATACGCTTCCGCAGCTTCAATAATTTTAAATAAATCAAAATGTGTGGCCTTTTCATGATTCTTATTCCGGACGCTTCCTCACTTTTGCCTCATATTCCGGACACTTTGAATCGAATTCCGGACAGCTCATGATAATCATAAAAGGAACAGTCGAATCGTCAATTGAAATCGTTAAACCACCAAAGAGACATCTAAGGTAGTTGGGCATTATAAATTTTCAAAGATATTTATGGAAAAAGTTTACTAAAATGAGCCTTGAAATTGAGAACTTTTGAACAGCAAAAATTGAAACATTTCGCGTGAAATGTTTCCCATACAAAGTAGAGTGTCCGGAATTTGAAGCTGTCCGTAATATGAATCAAAACGGTAATCATATACAAGGTATGCATTTTGCATGCTTAACCAACTTCCCGGCAGGCAACAGTGGTGCTCCTGGCGGGTAGAATAGATCAAAGTATTCCAGGCTACTATGTTTTATAGCAAAAAGGAGTGTTGCTCTGAAATTAATAGAATGATCAGCTCAGCATGGTTTAGACTTTATAATCAATAATAACAAATCATCCTTACGTCCCATAAAATGTGGTCTTCGGCAAAGTTGTAGCTGGGAAGATTTCACATGAGAAGAGCTTGTTCACTTTTCCATAGATTATAATTACGAGTAGTTAGATGACTGAACACAGAAGGTTTGCCTTTTTCGTAGTAATTTCCATATAAATTTCAAATGGCGTATGCACAGCCAAATTTCTTCCAAATCACTTCAAATTTTGGGAGAATGATTTTTATTGTAATTGACACCGTTTAAGCATAGGGGAGCAAAAATTTCAAAATTTGCATCAGTCTATTGTCCACACTATTATATAGTCTCCAGGAAAAACAACTTCATAAATAATAGGTTACATTCTGAAGGATCGTTTTGGTGGTTTTAATTTGGAGAAATTTGTTCCATATTTGAAAAATATTTTTTGAAAAGTTCTTGTAGACATTTAAGATCCACGCTTGTCCACGAAGAGAGGACGGAGGGTTCAAAATTCAAGACTATCTCAGGGGAACCATAATATGATGAAGAAGGTCTGCCTCATATGAATTATTGAAAAAAATTAGCTTTGAGTTAGGTTCGTAAAATTACGACGAATTTAGAAGTTATTTGGAAACATGTGAGTGAGATACATTTTACTGCATTCACGTGTGGTTCTCATATTGCATACTTCCAGGGGCAAGCAGTTCGCCGGGTAAGTTATCGCTGCGTTATCCCCGTACGATGCATAATTGATTCGATGGTAGCGTGTCGGAGAGCGTGAAAGTGTACGAACGCAAACGCTTAAACGGTCGGTTGTGGTTCGATCAACACACGCTCAATTTCCTCGGGTTTGCAAAACGCAAATCGTCCATGATTTAGTGAACGTGAAATGTTGTTGTAAATATTTAATGAGATCACCATCCCATCGGTTGTGAACTTTCCTAGAGTTTGGTGACAGTTAAACCAGCATAATCTGCTGAAATTTGTGGGATTTACCTTCTTTTGTTCGCGTAATGTCATCGTTTGAATCTGGAATGTGACAAACGGGAAAGAATGAAACCCGAGAGAAGATCCCAACAGTTGGTGCAAACATGACCGTATAAATTTCTAAACAGTGCACAATGGTCGGAAATAAAATAAATTTTGGCCAAAACTAGTTTTGTCGCCTTAATCGATGAAATATGTAATCTGAATATGTTATTTGGCGTTTTTATTGTTTCAGAAGGGGTCATTTACATATTATGTAACTTTAATAAAAAAAAAGTTTATTTTATACTAGTGGTCCCGGCAAACTTCGTTTTGCCATCAAGTAGGCTGTTGGAAAACATCAAGAAATCCCCCATACAAATTACACCTTAGTCTTCTCCCGTTTTCCCGATAAATACGGCGACTTTCCTGAATTTTTTCTTCGCACGAACACGTCGCATCCCTTGAGGAGTGCAACAGTGAAAATCTTGCGGCAATCCGTTGGACCGTTCTCAAGCCATTTCGTGACATACAAACACCACTCCATTTTTATTTATATAGATTAAAAATGTTATCAAACTGGGCTGAAAGCACACATTTTGATTGTATTTGACCAAATTTGATCAAAATGTGTATGAACAGTGGTTAAATATATTTTAAATGAACTTTGTATGGAATATATCGTCAAAATATATGTAAATATTGAATTGTTCAAATAGCTCTAACTTGCAAATCAGCAAATTTCTGCAAAAAAAAATAAAACGTTTTTCGTAAGGTAAGAGGATGCTTTTTGATGTGCAATATTCGAAATGGCGGCGACATGACGCGACAAGAGTTGTTTTTAATGTTCAAAATCATCGAAATTACTGAAGTGTAATATTGAATAGTATTAAAACTTCAACCAATTATTTTTTTACATCCTTATGCTCGATAAAAGTGATGAACCATAAGCTTTCAGATAGCGCGTAACTTTGGGAAAATATTGCATTCCAAAATTATAAATTTTGTAATTTATTTTATTGTTACATTTTTCAATTTTTTGACTTCAACAGATTTGCCGTCATAAAAGTCATACAAATTTAAATTTTAGTTTGATTTCAATTAGGGATCATAATAATATAATACATGAAGTATATTTTAAAATGATAAAAAACATAAAAATCTCAAAAAAGATTAGGTAGTTTTGGCCGCCCCTTTATATGGAGCCCGACCATTGTGCAGTGAAGAGTCGTTTCAATCCTTTGACTTGAAGGCATGTGAAGTGTATGGATTGAGGGATGCGTTGAGCAGAAAAGAACTCGGAATCATAGAGGACCAGCGACTTTTGTATGTGATATGTCCGTTTCGATTTGAATCTGATTGTAGAAAAGACAAGTTCGTGGGATAAGCTTCTTCACATTTTTTCGAATTCGTTTCGAATGGAACGGATAAAGCACATGATAGGCAGTATAATAAAGTAGGGCAAAAGTTTATGTTTTTGTTTTCAAAATTTTTAGCTCAATATGTCATGGTGGTTTGAACGCTCAAGTAAGAAACATTTACTCCAAATATTATAGAAATTTATGGAGATTGGTAATTCCACTAAAGTCGACCTTTATCCCCGTTTCACTGTATGTACTAGGAAATCGGGAAACTCATTACATAATAGGATGTATGGAAGAGATTTTCGATTGTACAGAATTCCATTACTTGATGAGAGATTTAAGCTACAGAAGGCTTACACACTTAAATTATTTCACCGACCTCAGTAAAATTTTTCGCCGAGAACCCAACAGCTGAGAGCTCGGTAAATTTTAACGCCGAATCTCGGTACTTATTTTACCGAGATTTCAGCAATCCGAATTTTTTGCCGAGATCTCGGCGAACGTTACCGAGATTCGGTAAACGTTTACCGAGATCTCGGTAAAAGTTTTACCGAGAATCGTCAAATTATTACCGAGATATCAGCTGTTGGGTTCTCGGCGAAACCGTTTAAGTGTGTATGCTCCCAAATATATTTTCAACGTTTCAAGTTATACTATAAATTAGGATTCAATCAATTTATTGTTCGAAGATTTTGTGCATGATAATTTTAAAATAAATGCTATCAAATCAACCAACTGTTGTTCTGATTTAAATTCAATAACCTCTGATTTTAACGAATGACAGCTGGCTCAGTGAAATGATTAGTTAACCACCCCAATCAAGCACGCGATGTTCACCAATTTCGCAAAATTGATTCAGCCGGTGTCGTTATCACCTAATTTGAATTCGCAATCGAAAAGCCTATGAAATAGCCTGAAAACGTCCACGGTCAAGGTGGAATTGGTGGCAAACAGACGGGAGGCTTCTGGCAATTAACGATTCCACCGAGTGCGAAGATTGGGTTTGGTCAACGTTCGGCTGTCGTTTAGGATGGCACGTGAACAGTGAGACTAATTTATGTCGCCAGCATTTCTTGACGTGAACAGGAGGTAACACAACGCAACAATTATAATATATTTTAGTGTTACAACGATCAAATCCAGTGTCTTCAATTAAGTAGTATTAAAAATTGGATTTATTTAAGCTTACCTGAAATAAGAATATTTTTTTGCTTTATTAGTATCATTTCAAACATAACATTATTTTTTTTTAAATATCCAGGAACTCTGTGTTGGAAAACACTATCATCATAATTTGGTAAAACAAAATCAAGCTTTTTTAAATATTTTGTCAACAACATATTACATTTCATTTGCCGTAGCAGTTCAGAATTTTTAAAGGTGAGTGGATTTTACCGACTTATAAGACAAAAAAATCGCTTTCAATTAGATTTATTACCCATTTATCGTGGTAATGGAAGATTGCAACTCATTAGTATTATACTAAGCAGGGAGCTTCAGAATCATTTTCAAACAATTATTTTGAATCCTCGGCAGAGCTTTCTTTCTAGTATTACAACAGCTAGTCCATATTGGTACAGCATACAACATGACTGGACTGAAAAATTGTTTGAAGATCAAAAGCTTGTTCTTAGGACAAAGTTTTGATTTTCTATCAATAATGGGATAGAGACTTTTACATATTTATTACATTTGGCTTGAATGCCCTCAAAGTGTTTTTTGAAAGTTACATTGTTATCTAACATGAGCCTTAGATACTTAACTTCATTTGACTAATTTATTTGTGCCCTTCTAATCGTGACAACATGTCTACTTAAAGGTTTTAAATAAAGAGCTTTTGGTTTATGAAGGAATGTTATTAGTTGAGTTTTGGAAGCATTATGAGAAATCTTCCATTTTTACGAGTATGAAGAAAAAATATCCAAACTTTTTTGCAATTGACTACAGATTACACGCAGACTTCGTCCTTTGACGGAGAGGCCTGTGTCATCCGCATACAAAGATTTTTGACATCCCTGAGGTAACTCAGGTAAGTCAGATGTGAAAATATTGTATAATATTGGTCCCAAAATGCTGCCTTGAGGAACACCAGCTCTTACAGGAAGTCTTTCAGATCTGGAGTTCTGATAATTAACCTGAAGTGTACGATTTGACAGATAACTTTAAATTATTTTAACAGTGTATGTTGGAAAATTAATGTTTTTTAATATTACGATCAAACCTTCATGCCAAACACTGTCTAATGTTTTTTCTATGTCTAGAAGAGCAAGACCAGTAGAATAGCTTTCAGATTTGTTGGAACGAATCAAATTTGTTACACGTAAAAGTTGCTGAGTGTCGAATGTCCATGGCGGAATCCGAACTGTTCATTGGCAAAAATTGAATTTTCATTGCTGTGGACCATCATTCTGTTTAATATAACCTTTTCAAAATGTTTACTGATAGAGGAAAGGAAACTGATTGGACGATAGCTAGAAGCTTGTGCAGGATTATTGTCTGGTTTTAAAATTGGTACAGCTTTGGCATTTCCCATTTGTCAGGAAAATATGCCAACTGAAAACGTTTGTTAAATATATCAACCAAGAAAGATAAGCTATACTCTCTTAAACCTTCTTGATGAGGCTGTCTTTTGTGTTTCTTCCTTGATGTTTTCAGGTATACAACCATGTGTTTTGAAAAGATTTCTCTGAGAATTTCAATAGAAATTTGTTCGTACTTCCACGTGCTTTCTCCAATAACTTATTTACCAGTTTTTTCACGGAAAATCGTTCCCAGACTTACTAATCTCACCAGAAATTTTCTCGAAGAATCTCAATCGAATTGTTCCATAAATGTCTTGATGAATTTCACAATAGAATGCATTAAATATTCTTTTAATAATTTCTTTTGGAAGGTCCTCTAGATACTTATTACAAATTAATTCCAATTGTTAGCTTAACGTATCATCTTGCGTGCAATCATAATTTATCTAGGATTTCATGAATTTCTAAGAATTTCTCCAAGAACTGTACAAAAAATTTTAGGAGTCTCACTAAAAATGTCTTCAAAATTACCAAGCAAGGATTCATTCCACGATTTTTTCAGAGAGTTCCTAAACAGTTTTTCCCACATTGTTTTTGGAGTTCTTTTTAAATTATCTCTATAGGATGCTTTGAAAAAAAAAAAAAATTACATTCCTACAAAACTGTCTCGAACATTTATTTTTATTTAAAAAAAATGCGCAACAAAGAAATGGTTTAAGAATTCTAACATATAAATAATAGTTCAAATGTTCTTTCAATAACTCTTCCGCGAAAATACTCAAAGGTTTACCAAGTAATTTGCTTAGGGATTTCTTGGATAATTATATTACTGTTTCCCTAAGATTCTTCCGAAAAACTTACCAAAGATTCATCTAAGCTTTTTCCAGATTTTTTTTTCATTAAGGCGAAGTAGGCCGTCATTAAAATTTGTACGCGTCGTTGATGATTGTTGCTAATTCATCTCACTATTTTGAAGCAAATAAAATCAGTTGGTTTTGCACTGACACACCTGAAAAAGTATCAGCATATTCTATGCATGTTAGCACGTTCAGTGATACTTTTTCAAGTCAATATAAACTATCAAGACTGAGTTTTATCACTTTAAAATGCAAGCTAAAAAATCATCATTGTTGTCAAAACGAATGACGGGCTACTTTGCCTTAAGAGGAAAATAACCATCATCGTTTTAAAAATTTTCAAAACCAGTTTTTTTGCTCAATATCCAAGCAATGTTCCAGAAAATCTATCATTGCATTGCTCTGGCTATCTGAAATGAAATGATAGATTTTTATGAGGATTGCTTCAAATTTGAGTGAAAAAACTGGTTTTTAGTGTTTGATGACTGCTGATGATTGAATGATGGAGTCTTGAGCCTTAAATCACACTAACGTTTATTTTTGCTTTATATTTTTGAAGAAAATTTTCAGCAGAATAACTAAGATTTTGCAATTCATTTTTGAACTTAAAAAAAATCTCTAGAAGTTCCATCGAGTTCAAAAACTACTCCAGTTGTAAAAGAAATTGGTTGTTTTTTTTTTTCTTGAATTAATGCCAGGCATTGCAGAATTTGCTATCATTTGAATATGAAGCACGATCAAAGCAAGCAAAGAAAAACATGTCATCTGTTGTGGTCTACGATCGTCAATGTACCGCAAGTTGTAACAAGTCTGATAAATGAAAGCAGCGAACAAGAGCCCCAAAGAGAGAGCGATGATAAAATCCATTTTTCACGCTTGTTTACCGTTGGGGGTAGGCGTATTTCTGTACTGGCACGATAAATAATTCACGAACTTCCAATAGCAATAGTGTCCCCAGGTTTGGAGCATGTTTAGAGGGGATTTATCATGCACTACTATCCCCCCAATTTGATCAAAGTTGTAGCAGTATACAATAAACAGTCCCTCATAATGTGCAGCATATTATGATAGTTACAGATAGCGATACGTGAGAGATTCTCTCAATTTTCTCAAGATTAAATCCTTGATAATTGCAGCTTAAACATAATTCTGAAAAAAAAAACTAAATTCCTGTCGCAAAATTCAAGAATTCTGCGATTTAGAATTTCTAACACTTGTTGACAATGTACCTCCCAGAAAAGCTTAAGTCAAGGGGTGTGGGTGCGATTCCCGCTTCAGTCCGGAAAACCTTTCGTCAGGAATGTTTTTCCACTATGCCACTGGCATTGTATGCCAGTCCGCTGTCTAGTGTGGTTCTTCCTTCAAAGGCAAATCATCCACTGGAAGCATTAAAGTGTCGGTGTCTTTTTTTTTTCTATTCTTGAATCATACGCGGATGTCAAGGCCCATATAAAAATGGAGCAATTGCCAAAAGTGAAGAAGCAGTTTTCGCCGTTAAAATAGACAAATCGATAAAAATAAAAACACACAGCTGTTTTATTTCCAGAATAAAAAGGCTGTGTGTTTTTATTTTTCCCGATTTGCTGATTTCAAGGGCGAAAACTGCTTCTTCGTTTTTGACATTTGCTTCATTTTTACTTGCACCTTAAGCAAATTTTCTGAAAAAAACATGGAAGAATTTTTGACGCAATTCGCGAAATATTTTGGAAGTATTTCTTAAGGACTTTTAAAGAGCTTTTCTAATAAAATTTTTGGAAAAATAATTTAAGGAATTATATTTTTTATAAAATGTATGGAGTATTATAAGAGTATGTTTAACAACAAAAAAAAAACTACTAATTCAACTTTAACACTTGACTTCACTTTTACAAAAGAAAAAAAATAATTACTTAAAATCACTAGTAAGGCGAAAATGCCTTTAAACTCTAATATGTTGCTTATCTTGACAAATAGGCCTATCTCGTCTGCGACGTACAGACTTCTTCAGTGTTTTTTCCTTATTTAAAGAAATTCACAGAAGAAATTCTAATATAACTTTCAGCGAGATATTTCTGTATTAGATTTGACATAATTATTGATGTTTTGCAGGAATTCCATGGGAAAACTAAACTTTTGGAATATTAAGTAACATCTTTCAAGCAAATCCGGGAACATTTTCCGGAATCAGTTTGCTAATAAAAAGTAGACATATAAGGAATAGATGTCCACCAGGATGACTTCCCACTCAACATTTTGGTTGGTATAAGGGGATTTTTTTTATTCCCGTACGGGTTTGGGCTGAAGGGTCTCAGATCTTCCTGAAACTTTTTCCACAGGCAGGGCTCATCAATATATGAATAAAAAAAATTGAGAAAAAATCAGAGTCGCCTATTTTCCCGGAAAACTCAGTTGGAAATTTTTTGTTTTCCCCTGACACTACTTACTTTGAAAAATCATAACTCAAGAACGAAGCATCATAGAAACAAAGTTATTTTTGTGAAAATGAAAGCAAATTTTCTCAGGAATAAAAAAAAAATATTAACTGGGAACAGTTTTCCACAAAATTTTCCACCGTTGAGAAAATTCGTAAAGAAAAGCCGGAAAAAACTGTGTTCCAGTTATTGAAAAAAATTCAAAAAATATATTTTTGAGAAGGTAATTTCAAAAGCTGAAATTTTTGAAATGTACTTTTTTTCGTTTTTGAGTTATGGCCAATTTTGTGGAAAATGACCATATAAGCCTTTTCTTTTAAAACCTATTAAAATAAATACTTGAACATTTCAAATGGAATTGCTTGTTCCTTTAGCAAAAAAAACTATTGTACACTCTTAAAAATAATGAGAATTACGGGTGACGTAAACCTCTTTACACTTAAATATTTTGTGTCTTAAACTTCAAAACGATTGAAACGTATGTGTCTTCTGACGTATTATAATATTTCAACCTAGTTTTACAAATTTATTTAAAAATAAAGGCCCCTTTTCAAAACCAAGTGTTTTTGCCATGAAAATTTAATGCACAACTTATATTTGTGTTCATTGAATCGTAATTTTACATGTCACTCAGATGATAGCACCCATCAACTCAGTTTCCAAACATGGCCGGTACACGACGTCGGGAGTGAGTTCGTTTGAAATTGTTTTGGAATGTTTCCATTTGACATCATTTTCGATTAGCATTTCACAATCGGTGATGGTATAGTGTTATTAACAGCAGTGCGTGATCATTTTACGAGTGCAGTAGTGATGAAGATGGCCGTAAAAATGCGGATATGGAACCAATTCCAATATTTTGATCTTCTGGTTTTTGTTTATGCTGCCATACAGTTCTTGCTAAGAATGCCGGTGGAGAAATGTGCATGGTTCAAACTAATTAAAACTCATAGTCAAAGTGTACCTGCTGTTTTCATCCTCTTAGTGAAATGAATAGTTGGTATAACGGCATCCAGAAGGACTAATTATTCCCGACTTGAGGCAAGTTTATGTGAATAGCAATTTGAAAGTGAGGTGCTCCTAAGCCATTAATCTGTGGTCGAAGATGTCAGTCCGTTTCGAAAATGAATAGCGAATGTACAGTATGTTAAGTAAGGAAGAATTCTTATAGATTCTGAAAAGAGGGTAAGTGTTTCAGTTCCTTTTCGCCCAGAAAAAAAAAACAAAAAACGAATCCCACGGCATGACGTAAAGGACTGTAAAGGTTTACTCTTACGTCATGATGTAAAAATAAATCATTATAGAGTTCACGTCATTCCGTTTTTTTTTTTGTTCAGTTGGTATCATGTTATTTTAAGAACGGACCCCAAGTAACACATCATGTCTCATATAAATCACAATGACTTCAATATGACTAATGAGAATGTTCTGTTTCATAGCGAAAAAACTGGAATTCATACTTATATATGACTGGAAAAGCGCAGAAGGTGGAGCTTGTGCAACCTATTTTTGTTGTCAAAATTATGTATCATATGGGTTTAGGTATACTATGTATTATACTTTGTCCAACAAACCATTAACGCAACAAAATACTGAGAACATTTGGTAGTGGAAATGCATTGGATGGTCGACAATGAAAAATGTAAAAGTGCAAACATTGACAAGCCTTCATTTTTGATTGCATAACTGTTATTGATTGATAACTGTTATTTAACACAAAATTAATATGCGAATCAAAAATTATGGTGAAATATGCACTTTTGCTTCGAAAAAATCAATTCGCCCTTATAAATCGTTCAATATACATTTTTCGACATCAAGCCAAGTAAATATTTCCAAAATGGAATCATCACATTTTGCAAATAACTTCATTATTTTGTTTTCTACTAATATACTGAACTTTTACTGAACTCTTATTACTTTTTTCAAAGCTTCAGAACAAAAATCTCATCGTTATGATAAATATTCAAAATTAAATTCAAAAATTAAAGATGGTCCCCTTAGACACACTGCATGACGAGTGTTTTGGGAAAAGACAACAATTTCATTGCCAATCATTTGCCATTGTTTCATTCAAGACAGTGAAAAGTTTTCAGGGACAACTAGTGTGATCATAAATTTACAGTGTGATATAAGTTTGATAAATCACTTGACTATGACAGCATAAATGGAAGTTGTAGCATGGAAGTTGCTTCTCAAATCTCACGAACCGTTGTTGATTTGTACCCGAAATAAAATAGTCTAATCACGTTTCTACCAAAAACTATTCCGGCAAACTTTATGTTACAATTTCGTTGACGGAAAACTCCTATACCAAATGACTATGAAGTATTTTCTAAGTATTTATATTTTTTCCTACAATTTTTCACAAAAACACGTAAGTCCTGCATAAACACAACTGTAAGCGAGTTAGGTAAAACCATTGAACCTTTTTCGTACTAAACAGTGGCAAACAACCACAACACTCTATTCATTCATATAAATTGATAAATCGGCATTTAGAGCATACCTTAAAAATAATAATTTACTCAAAACATTTGCTTAAAAATATTCAGTGAACACCATATGGCGAGTTTCTTAGCCGGCAGTGTATCATCCATGCATTTGTTTTATAGACAACTAGAAAAACTTATATTTGACTGAAAATAAACATTATTTGTTTGTTCAGAACATGTTTGAAAAGAGTATATATCAGTGGCGCGGGAAGTGGGTAGGACAGGTAGGACATGTACTACGCACGAAAATACCTGGGTAGGACAGTCAAAGGTTGTCCTACCCACGATTTTACAAAAGAAAAAAACTAGATCAGTGGAAGGTTGAAAAATAAATTAAATCATTTATCATCTGATTTTTCAAGCATATTAAGTTTGTCCAGAAACCTTTTGCGATTACCCAGGATATTTTCAGTGCATAGAAAAAAGAAACTACACTAACTCATAGAATTTTTACTGTTTATTCATTTGTTATCTAGAAATAGATGAAGACATTAGAACAAACTCAGTGGTTGTAAAGGCAAGCTTTTGACCTAGTTTAGTGGCATTTGCTTAATAAAGTTGTATTAAAAAGAATATAAATATAAAGAATATGAATGAATGTTTTTTTTTAATGGATGATAACGAAAGTTAGGTTTCATTGTAGACAGTTGGTCTCTATTTTAATGCAAGGCACGAAAAAGTCTCTATTTTTCAATGAAAGGTCTGTAAAGTCTCTGTTTCCTTATTCTGCATGCATTGAATCCTGATGTTAAATTGTACAGGCTCCAAAAACATTCGGAGATTATAACGGGTTCAACAGGAATTTCGTCTCAGATTCCCCGAAGAAAAGCATCAGGAATTGTAATAGTGATTTTATTAAGTATACTTTCAGGGTCTCTTGCAGGGATCTATCAAGAAATACTTTTTGAAATTTTGCTACTGATTCTCCCAGTGATTTTTCAAAGGATGCTTAGAAAAATATCTCTAGAATTTGATCCAGAAAATCCATGAGAACTTCAAAGCTCTTACCTCCAGTAACTTTCTAAGGTATTATTTTTTTGCAAAACTATCCTAGAATTTCCTCCAGATATTGTTCACTAATCGTTCAACCGAATTCTCCAATTGTTACTCTAGGAGATCGTCCCCAAGATATCTACAGAATTTCTATCAAGAAAATTCATAAAGGTTTAGTCCAGAGTATTTGAAAATAAAATATCAAGGGCTTTTTACACAACAAACCCTGCAAGAAATCATTTTGTGAATTCTTTCAAGAATTCATCTACGTTTTCTCTCAGAAATCGAAAATTCATTCGAATAGCAAGTTTTGCCAAGCATATATCAAAAATTTTCTCAAAAAATCCCATGTCCAATGTTTTTCTAGAAATTTCTTTAGAAGATCCTGAGAAATGCTATCCCGAGATTCGAATGATTTTTTTCGATTATCTTTTCAAATTATATAGGAAAACTTCTAAAACTCAAGAGCCCAGGAGTTATTTCAGAAAACCTAGTCCATTAAAGGAAACTTTTAAGCGTACCCAAGTTTCATCGGATTTATTTTCCAGAAAAAAATCCTATGCATTTCCCTGGAGACATTCCTTGAGAAAATCTGGAAAATTACTGGAAGAATTTCTGTAGAAATCTTAGCTGGAATCTCTGGAGCAATTGTTGAAATGCCTATTTGAAGATTTGTATAAATCCTGAAAAACAATTTTAACGGAAATCCCTAGAAATGTCTTGTGTGTTTCTTGAATATTGGAGGATGTCCCAGGGAAATCGATAAAATCTTGGAGGAGTTAGGTCCTTCTTCAAAAAATTTGGAGGAATTCAAATGGTTCCTGAAAAAATCTTTGGAGAATTTACATTTCTATGTTCTCCTTGAAAAAATCCATGTTGTATTATTGAGTTATCCTAAAAAAAATTCTTGGAAAAATTTCCTACAACAATTCGTGGAGATTTTTCTCGGAAAATAATCACTAGATGAACTACTTTATTAGTTTCCGGAGTAATATCTGAATATTTCGAAAAATATCTGAAACAAATTTTGATCAATTTCTACAGTAATACTGGTCGTAATGTCACGAGGAATTCTCAAAAAAAAAGTATTAGATCTTAAACAAATGCCTGCTCTGATGCTATGAAGAATTAAACTCTTATCTACTGGCTTCTATTAGTTTTTGTTTTGTTTTTTTCTTTGTTGGTTACTGTTTGGTCCCTTCTCGGCCTCTTTTTGGTTCTTTCATGATCTCTTATTTTCCGTCAAGAGGTCTTCAACTTCCTATTTTTAACGCACTCAGTCGCTACCAGCCCTGCGAAAACGAAAAGCTTTCAAAATCAAGCCAGTCTTCTAAGAATTATATTGTTTCTTCTGTTTAGCGAAAAACTCATCTGAAAATACAGTTGAATTTTCTCAACTCAACCCAAAACCGACCAAAATGTCACTTATACCTTTTGCGTCTGAGCCCCTCAAAATTTAATATAGTAATTTTCAACTTCCAGTTCAGAGTTAATTTTTTTTTGTTTCACAGTGCACAAAATATTTGCTAACGTATGTCCTACCCATGATTTTGAACGTGGACGCGCCTCTGGTATATATTATGACATACATGTAACATGAATATGACATATTGAGACTGTTTCTTTATCGAACATGTCTAAACCAACCGTAATGAGACATATAACCAAACACATGTTTTGATAAACATAAAAAGATAAATATAAAACATAATATGGTTGAAACATAGTAGACATAATTAGAACATTTGCAGCAAAATGGTAGATTTGTATTGCAATACAAATTATATGCCTTAGTAGAACATCTCCATTCAAGTTCAATATTGAAAGGTTTAACAAAACAAAATAGCGACTTAAGTGAGACATGACATGTTCCAAAAACTTTCTAGCAATTATTGTAGGACAAAATGTGTATTTTTAAATTTAGATTTATGTTTTCGGTGTTACTTGGGGACGTAAATTCAAGTCAAATGATTCGCTTCTTTTATGTGCATCTATGAATACTTAAAATTACATGAAATTTTCGAAGTGTGTATGAAATGTCAAGTAAAATTTAATGAGTTTAGACAGACATTGTTGATTATTTCAATTACCAGAAAAGGTGTTTTATATATTCTGGTAAAGTTGGATTAGGTTTAGGCTGAGTTAGAAAAAAATTATAAAAAACAATGAGCTGAATTTTTCCAATAGGAGCAATCAGTAGATTTTAAACATTAAAGTGCAAAACCTCCTGCTCCGCGATGAACTGGCTTCTGGCTGTTAATCTCGATTATAAATAAAGAAAAACTCGTATCCAATAGGACAAAAAGGCCAGCAATTTAATAGCCGAGTTTATTTGCGCTTTGATCCACATCTCTGATTCGGCAGAAAAACAGTTTGTTCAATCGCATATCTAGTTTCAATGTACTCGCCATTCCCAGCGCAAATTTACAGGGGCGGCTACAAATTGAAAAGCACACAAATGATCCCATTTCTACACAAAACAACCGTACCTTGTGTGCACTTCTTCTTCTTGGCATTACGTCCTAATGAGGACACAGCCTGCTTCTCAGCTTAGTGTTCAATGAACACTTCCACTGTTATTAACTAAGATCTTCATTTGCCAAAGTTGCCATTTTCGCGTTTGTATATCCTGTGAGATCCTAGACCGAACGAGAATCGAGCCCAGACACCTTCAGCATGGCTTTGCTTTGCACCCGCGGGCTCAAACCACTCGACTAAAAAACTCCCCTCGTGTGTATCGCAACATTTACACATCATAGCGTTAAGTTAACTAACTGGTCCATACCGTGACCAATACACTGTGTGTGTGGGTGACCTCATTTCGTTGTCCCCAGTGATGAAGAACCCTGTCATGCGGGGAGAAAAATACGCATCAATTCACCGAAATGGGCCTCCGAGCACCCACGAGTCTGATGGAAACGCCCCACCCCCACGCTGGCTGTCCGTTGGTGTCAGAAAAATGTTCAACATTTGCGCTGTACACGTTTGCAACGGGATCCGGAAAATTTCCTGACTAAGTGCTTCCGGTTGCAGGTCGATGTTGTCCGGCGTTGGTGTTGTTGGTTAGATACGATACTGAATTTTGATCCTAAATCATGGAGCGTGATAAGGTAGGTTAGGTATGGGCGTAGCCAGAATTTCCATCATGGGGAATTAAAAACTCACTTATTTCTCGTTTATGTCGAAGAAGGTAACCTTCTAACTTCCCAACTGATTAGCCAACTGATTACTCATGCTGATTTTGTTTCTGATCATGTCCCTGTTACATTTCAAATATCCTATGAAGCGATTCTCAATCCTGTCAGCTCCACTTTCAATTATTGATGAGCCGACTGGAATTGCAAGAAAAATATTAACGAATCCATCTTCTATCTTTCCTGACCCATTACTGATGACTGATACCATGACCCCACAGTTATGGATCAAATAGTGTGGAGTCCAACCTATAAAATTCAATAAAACGACATGGAAAACGTAAAATTGTAATTTAACAGCACGAATCGAATCGTTTTAAATTGGAACTTCGGTTAGTAAACTGTTTTGAGTGTAATATTTACATAGGATTGCATAAACATTAAAAATTGTATCGGTTCCTGAAAACCATATTATGGATCAATTTTCATATTATGGATCAAATTGTGACATATTACGGATCAGTGCGCAAAATCAAGAGATTTTCAACTCAATGCATCTGTATTGCATGGTATGTCGAATGTTAACAATGTGTCATATATTACTGCCAAAAATAGTAGTGTTAGAGCTGGAAACAAGGATAAAATGCCTTTTTTATTGTGATACTGCATTGTAGTAACTGAGACATCAACTGTTTGCGCTCCACACCAAGTTTTCTACCCATTTTTGTTTGCTAAAAAATGAAATTTACAAACCTTGATGTTTTATTAGTTCAATCCTTAGTGCTATTATCTGAAAATGTCGAATTCAGTGCATAAAATAGCAGAAATCTACATTCTTTGGAAGTGATCCATAACCGTGGTAAACAATCATTTCCTGGTCCATATTATGGATCACTAGTTAGAAGTGCTAATATTCGGTATTTGATTCATACTAAATCGAAGCGAACGAGCGTAAAACATGCTATAACATTTGAATTTTACCACCTGTGGGAGCTTATGAATGCTGACGGCACTTCTTACAGGAAACGACCATATAATGATAGCTGTGTGCTACCAACTAAACATTTGTCAAATACAGTTGCCCCACAGTTATGGATCACGTAAGCCATAGTTCACATTGATAAAATCGATGAAAAATTGCCTAATCTAAATACATCAATTCTGAAACCAGTATAAGAACGGATATTCAATTTCTTTCAATGTAAATTAGAAAACTAGGATGAATTATTTTGAAAAATCTGAAAAAATTTCTGTCCAGTGGCTGCAAGATGCGTGTCGAGTTTGGATACAAGGAGACAAGGATCAATCCTTTTTGTATACAAAATTCCACTAGTTCCATGTTCACATGACTCTTGTGTCCATCAACAAATATCAAAACCGGAAATTCAGTTCCTCTCTTCTGCAGCCACTGGTATAAATCGTTCGCTATATACTCGTAGAACGTCTTCGAAGTTTGCCATCCTTCGTCTGAAACTCCAATTGACCATCCGTCTGGAACGTTTTCGACCATATCTCTACTTATGCGCTTTCCTGGGTACAGAATCATCGGTGGTGTCAAATCTCCAGCCGCCGTACTGCCAAATAAAGCAGTGTAGCAATCTTTTTCCGAATTGCTGGTCACAAGATAGGTGTTTTCGGCATCCGAACATATTGCTTTATAGCGCTTTGGTACGAGTTGAAAGCCAGACTCGTCAAAGTTCAAAATACGTTCCGGATTATCAAAAATAGATGTATCGATACCATCCTGACGCAGCAATTCTTCCACCTCGAAGAACCAATTCCGCAACTGAGGTTCTGTCACTTTCGCACCTGCTTTTGAAAGATTGTTCACCAACTTTTGACGAATCTCCGGATGCCTGGCAATAAAACGCTGACTCCAGTTTTTGCCTACAACACATAGAATTGTTAGCCCTGAGATAGTCAAACAAACGTATTTATACTTACTTGGGAAGGAATCGGGAATTTCACGGTCGTTGCGTCGTCTTATTTTATCGGCGTAGTCCTTAACCGTGTGTGTTACATCTATTTGGCAAACTGGAAAGCCGGCCCTCGCCATGTAAAACACCCAGTTTTTGATGCGTTCCTCTTCCTCGTGCAGCAAAACCGGATCCGGGCCAGGTCTCTCTTTCCCCTTTTCGTTTTTCAGTTGTCGGTAAAGTGTTGTGAATGGGATGTTGTACTTTTTCGATGTGTCCCGGATGTTTTTGACTTTCTTGGCTTCACGAACGGCTTCTTCGAGAATCTGACCATCGTACTGCTTCCGGATTTTGCGGATTTGCTTCATTTTTCTAAAACAGTGGCACAATTAGAGACAACTTTCGACTACACATTCATAGTAATTCCGGTAGGCGCTGCTTGATTCATATTTGTGGAAAACGCCATTTTTTCCCACAGATATGAATCAAATTAATTTCGCTTAAAAACCACTGTTTCTGCGGAAAATTCATTACTACCGCAACATTTTCAACTTAATATTACCTGTAGTTAACGAACCGTACATCTGTTCCAGATTTATATTGGTTAATATACTCGAAAACACCTTCTGAATGAAAAGCACCTGCGTTACGTGGAAGCTCAAAATGTAAATAAAACTGGATGCGTCGAATCGGTGACTGCAACTTTGACGTTTCTCGCTGCATAGAATGCAGTTGGAAAGCATAATGGCATGCATGAAGAAGCATTGATAACTGTTCTGCACTGTAAAAATATTTACGCGATATTTTGACAATTCATTATGCTGAAATTTTAGTTTTCCTACAGATTTGATCCATATCCGTGGGCTATCCATAACTGTGGGGTGACTGTACACCGTTATTTAGCGGTTGAATGTTGTGCTTAACATTACAAATGGTAGAAGATAAATAGTATAACATGGGAAAAATATGTTTTACGTCAACGTTTATGTTTTGAGCGAGTTATCCGATGTTGAACGCCAAAGTGATCCGTCACTGTGGGTGATCCGTAACTGTGTGGGCATGGTATAATCCTGTGGGCTTCGTGGCCGTGCGGTTAGTGTTACCAAGCATTTAATCGCATCGTGTCAAGGAGTGTGGGTACGATTCCCGCTACAGTCCGGAAAACTTTTCGTCAGAAAATTTTTACGACTGTGCCACTGGGCGTTGCATGCTAGTCCGTTGTCTAGTGTGGTGCTTTCTTCAAAGGGCAAATCGTTCACAGGAAGCATTTACGTGTCGGTGTCTTTTAAAAAAATCCTCTGGTTACACCTATGTGGCCAGGGATTTGCTTTGAACAGTAAAGACGAAAAGATTCCCCATTCAAATTATTCAACAGTATTAAGACCAAATTCGATGAACTGGAAACAAAGGACTCGCCTTTTAATAGCATGCATTTTATCCTGCATTTCCTGGCACTTTTTCAAGGCACTTCATGTTAAACGGCAATTACGAGGTAGAACGTGCCCCAGCACTAAATTGTGCTGTTTATCGTTTCGTCATCCATCAGAAAACCGTCAGATCCATCAGATACCTACACATCACTATCACTAGTTGCTTCCCAACTTTTTTTTTTTTTTCAACCCAGCGGAGAACAAAATCGAGAATCGTTATCTCGGACAAACCATCTGCCATTCAACCCGTTGAACAAAGCTTCCTCCAAACTCGAGTGGCGGGTTAATGAATTTTCGATTTTCCGCATTGCAACGCAGCCAGCCAGCCAGCCCGCAGATATGGCGGGATTTCGAGTGACATCGGTTAGGTCGCGCCCAACCAGTGCCAATGGAACGGAATGGAGGTTGTACTGAATTTTTCATTAGAATTGGTATGCCCTTGATCCATACCATCTACCCGCAGCCATCGGCGCAATCAAATGTGATAAGGATACACTAGAAGTTCTGTTTACGCGATGGGTCAGGGGTGCGTAAATAGAATTTTTCGGAAAAGAAATCACTACGTAAATGAAATTTGTGTTAATAAATCCACTTGCCATTTCCGCATTCGTATATCATGTAGCAGATAGGATGATATTATATGCCCAGGGAATTGAAGGAAATTTCCATTACGACAAGATCCTGGACCAACTGGAATCGAACCCAGACACCTTCAGCATGGCTTTGCTTTGTAGCCACAGACTTAAACTACACGGGTAAGGTAGGTCCTTGTAATTTACGTGGATGGAATAAACGTAAATTTAGCTTTCAGTGTACACAGCTTTATACTCGCACCTGTACCCGAGTTTCTAAATTATTCACCGGGTGAGGGACATATTTGGTGGTCCCCTCCGCGATCAAATATCGACGAGGCCAAGCTTTACCCGCATCGGAGAAAAACTTAGAAGCACACGAACAAAACAAAAGTGGAGATAAATCGTGAAATGAGAAAATTTGATTACCATTTGCTCTTCGTGTGATAGACTTGGTTATGGTCTTGTAGGGGGTGGAGGATTGCCAAAAATTGTGTTGTGTGTCACGTAGCAGAATGACGGATAGAGCGACCAGGCAACAAGGTCAAGGATGGCGCATTTATTCCGATTATGTGCCCGTATTATGGAACGAGTCTAATTTGTGGTTAGACGTCAAAATAGGTAGCAATGGTACGCTGCAAGAATATCAAAAGACACACGTCTTCTGCTTTCTGGGGTCCTGTCCCAGCTGGAGGAGAACCTGCTTCTCAGCTTAGTTTCTCATGAGCATTGCCACAGTTTTTAAACTGAGAAATTTTTACCATTTTTACATGCGTGTTTTGTGTAGTAAGCGCGAATTTGGTTGGCCATAGCTCATCATTGCGCTCGCTATGCTGTTAATAGTGATGAAACAAACATCAGAGGTCAGGCTCAACAAGATTCTCAAAGATTTTTTCCGTAATCATGAAATTACACTCAATTTTTTACAAAGATTTATATAGATTGCATGAAAGTTACTCAGGAACATATTTTTTTGGAAATTATTGTTTACAACTCAATTTTTTTTTTTTCAAATATTTGTCAGCATTCACTCAGAGTTCCAACGTATTTTTAGCATAGCATAGACTGACTGTACATGTCAATGTTTGCTACTCCGTGATTGATCAGAACTGGTAATAATTTCACTGCGATCCAAATGAATAAGAGATGGGAGTTTCCGCTTACTCTCGGAGTGCAATTTTAGCAGATCAAATATTATTGATCAATAACGGCGCCGGCCAAGTCCTTACAGTCAGTTGGGATAGGAAAGGAATGTTAGGGTGTAATGATTGTTGCTTCTAGAGACCGAGAATACCTCTGCATCTCCACAATCACCACGGGAAGGGTGTTTATTAGTGGAAAAGGAAAGGATCTGGGAGTCACCTTTGGTCGGTGATGCGATCCATGGATAAGGAGGAAAAATACGATTTATACTTTAAGCTAGTTTTTGGTTTTGTCTCAAAAAGTTTTTGGTAGAAGATTTAAAATAAACGTCAACATCTATAATGTCTAACCATTCAAAAGAAGTTTTTATTAATGGTGAAAAGAGAAAAATATATGCGTTTATTTTAGATTTTATGAAACAGGAATAATGCCGACACTTGTAGTGACGAACAATACATAGTTTGTTTGAAAATTACATAAAAGTATTATTGAACATTTATGCCTCAAGAAGAAGAGTCTTTAGTACCGTCGTTGGGGGTGACAATGGGTCAAAAAGGGATATGTGCGATTTATTTTTTGAATAACTATCGCAATTCAACTCCAATAAACTTCAAATTTGGTGTATATGTACTTTGATGGTACATTAACAACTGTTCAAAAAATTAAAGACAAATATTTGTTCACAGCGGCACCACAAGTGAATGAAAAATCACTCAATCTCACCCCATCGAGGGGGTGACATTGGGTCACTGTAATTGAAATAACTTATTTTTGAGAATATGATTTCAAAACCATTCACAACTAAAAAATATTGACAAAAAACGATGCACACAAGACGAAAAGATATCTAAGATGTTTCACAAGTATGATAAACCCACTTAAAAGAAAGATTATACTGAAAATTGAAGAGCTATGAGAAAAAATATGTAAACCCAACATTTATCGTCAAGTTTACATAAATTTTCTTGGTTTTTCCCTCAGATTGTCTTCAAAGTCTCATCCCCATTGCTATAAAGCCCATTCCGTTTCCCCAAAGGTGTACTGAAACAGTGATTATTTTAAACCTTCGCAAATAGTTAAATTTCGGTGCGACATTCCACGATCAATAAATTTCAGGCAGCAGTTGACGTCATAATCCCAGTATTTCAGCGATCCAACTCATTTGTACTTACGTGGGATGTTTCTATAATATGAAAACACTGATATATAATCAAATTTGGAAAAAACACACCCTTTTGATAAAAAATTACGATGTTGCTGCGCACGAAACACAGTTGCTGGTTTGAGAAGTTGTCAAAATGCGTTGTATTGTTATTCAATGCACGGAATACTCAAGTAGACTTGTTTGATGTTTCAGAGATGCTGTATTTGGAAAGAATAAACACATCTTAATGAAATAAGAGAACACCCGGCACCGTAAAATGTCAAAAAAGTGGACTTGGAATTTCATTTACTATCGTTCTTGCTTGACCCAATCTCACCCCCATTTTCAATGTTTTAGACATCGTACCGAAAAAAATGATTTTTTTGTGGGAAAATCAAACAGATTCCGGAAAATACCTGTGATGTGTAATGAAAAGACTTTCAACATTCTACTAATACAACGATAGCGGCTAGAGTACATGCGTGATACTTTGTACAGGTGAAATTTAATGTTGTAAATTTTATCTAGTTTCAACATGCAAGTTTATTGATGTAGTAAATAAAAACTACTATTTCTAAAAATGTATATTGTTATGAATTATGTGCAATAATATGTCCCCTAACATTTGAATTATTAATTTTAGTAATATCAGCGTTATAAGCTGAAATATTTCACAAAACATATTTTTCCGTTTTGACCCAATCTCACCCCCTAGACCCATTGTCACCCCCATCGACGGTAGAAGTTTTAAAATAAACGTCGATGAATGTCGAACAATATAAAAAATATTTTAAGTAATGTCAAAAATTTTATATGTATATTAGAATTGTATAAAACAGGCATAATGCCGACACTTGTAGTGACGAATCCTTTGTATGATTTGATTGAATATTACAAAAAAGTAACGCTTTCATGAAAAAATGTGTTATCATAAGCACGCGAAACGAAAACCAAACTCCCGGTGTCCCGAAAACGAAGCGTCTTGCTGGGGCTTTCCAAAACACTGCACAACACGCGAACCGAAAACCAAACTCCCAGCCCCCGAACACGAAGCGTCTTGTTTGGGCTTTCCAAAACACTGCCCAGCAAAACCCGCGAAATGAATACCAAACTCCCAGCGCCCCGAAAACGAAGCGTCTTGCTTTGGCTTCCTAAAACACTGCCCAGCACAACACGCGAACCGAAAAACCCCTCAGAGTTCCAACGTATTTTTAAGACACTAACTAAAATTCCGTGAATGTTTCAAAAACTAATTCATAGATCGGTCATTCAATATCAAATGTCCATACGTGTATTCAACTCCGATTTCAATCGATAATAAAAAAAAACATGATTATGCTCACGATTAAGTTCCTCAGTCAACCAATATTTTGATTTTTCATGCCAAAATGAACTTCTGGTCAAAATTTCAGTAAATTTGGAGAAAATTTAGATGTGCTTCAAACCAATTATGTGTTTTTGGACTATTTTCAAGCTTTGAAAATTCATAACTATTGAATGGAACATTGAAACTTGTCCAAATTGGGTACATTTACCCTACTGTTGGGTACATTTACCCCAGGGGCCCAGATAGCCGTAGCGGTAAACGCGCAGCTATTCAGCATGACCATGCTGAGGGTCGTGGGTTTGAATCCCACTGGTCGAGGATCTTTTCGGGTTGGAAATTTCCTCGATTCCCACTGCATAGAAGTATCTTCGTACCTGCCACACGATATACACATGCAAAAATGGTCAATCGGCAAATAAAGCTCTCAGTTAATAACTGTGGAAGTGCTCATAAGAACACTAATCTGAAAAGTAGGCTTTGTCCCAGTTGGGACGTAACGCCAGAAAGAAGAAAGAAGAAACCCTACTGTACTTGGTATTTCCTATGAATGTTCTTCTCTAGACTACTCCGGAGAAGTCACACATCTGTAGAGACTACTCTAGTGTAGCCGCATGAAAATTTCCAGCTCTCTGAAATAGATGACCTAGTCTGTGTATAGAAGTACTGGAAATATTCTAAATCAGGGTTGCCAAACCTGATCACGATGTATATTCATCATGGATAAAAATACTCTTACACATTTGTGTGGATGGGTGCGTTTTTGTCACACGATAATCATTAGATTGATTGTAAAGAGTACTCTTTCTTCTCTTCGCACATTGTGCGGTTAGTCTCATATGAGCAACTGGATTGTTATATCTTTCAATCTCTCATAGTGAGAGATCCAATGATAAATAAATTTAATTGTATCTTATAGGGCAGATGTGTCGATTTTGGAGAACTTGGTGCTTGTTTTAGATAATTTTCAAATTTGTGCGTTTTGTATTTTGGATCGTTCTTCTTTATTATTCAGTTGCAAAATCTCCAAGATATGTTGCAATTGAAATGAAAAAAGAGGCGTTCAACAAGGAAACGGTATAGGTTTTGGTAGTTATTTAGAGTGGAGCCTAATTTGCCAAGAACGGTACACATTCCCTAATATATAATTGTATTAAGCGCTTTGCTTGGCTTGATCACTTGTAATATCTGAGAATATCTCTCATTTCAGAGACCTAAGTTGTAACTGCTCACTATTACAATCGGATTGGGCTTCAGAAAGTGCGTCGTACCTATCGACCTTTCTTTCTTATCTCGACTCCCTTCAAAGTCAGTTGGATTTTATTATTTTCCGCTCTTTCAGGAAATTTTTGCTTTTTTCGGAACAATGGCTGCAAGTCAAGCTAGTCCAAAAGCTTCGTTGTCGGCTGCTGCTGCTGACGTTAACAATGAAGTTGTGGTAGCAATATCACAAACTTCTGCTGCAAATGCTGAACAAGTTGGAAAGACCTCCTTAACCACTATTGAGCAAGGCATTGGAAGCACTGCTGCCACGCCATCCAATATGGCAGACAAGATTAACGCAATGGATGCTGTAGTGGACTCTGGCACATATAAAGATGGTCATCATGCTTCGTCATTTCATGATTATCGCTTTCAGATAAGCATGAAAAACGGCTTTTTCACAGTGCGCATCGTACCTTCGTGCTGTGCGTACACGAATTCTCTCTGCTCTTGGAAGTTTTCTTAAAAACTACCTAAAGCAATAAAACAGTTGTAGTAGGCTTTGATGAATATTATGTAAATAATGTGTCATAATAAAGCGACCCTTGTTCGGAACCAGGCGTATCCTTCATTTCAGAAGTGGGATAGAATCCTAAGTTTTCTGAATAATGGAATCAAAATTTCAAGTTATTATAGCGAAAAAAAGTCAGAGGCGATTGCAGTATTTTCTTCAATCTACACAAAGGAAATCAAACTATGAAGAGACATTGAAAATACAAGTTGAAGTTTGGAAGAAATGGAACAAGTTCAGTTGGAGCATTACTGTCCTTCGGGGAGAGGAGTAACGGAACGAATGGAATGAGAGCTTGAAGATGAGATCGTTACCAGACCCTGCATCACAAGCATTACAACATCGATGACTAGGGGGACTGGGGGTAGTTTGCCCACGTTAAGGACAACAGCGATTTTAGATGTGAAAAACATTATTTTATGCTCTTTTTTAGTTATGGTCGGATAGACAAACATGTTTTCTACCAAATAGTTGAAACAGCTATTCATTTTAACTTTTCTGGGGTTTATAAATTATTATTTAAAAAATGCTTGCTTAACTGCATATGTATTGTTTTGCGGGGTAAAACGCCCCGCTTGAGTTCGGCGTTAGCCATGCTGTAAACGAACGCACACAATCATGCTTGTATATGAGTTGCATACATCCGGGCGTTTGTTCAGATGTTATTGTTCAATAATAGTATACATGCTGATGCGAAAAATGTACATTTGTAAGGTTCCAATTTTTGCGTAACTTCAACGTGCCATTACGTTTGGTAGAATTTGAATTCAAACGGCTGTTTTGGTGTTATGAAATAGGGGTGGGCGTTTTGCCCCCAGAGTTGATTAAAGTTTAGGTCCTTCAATAAGCTTTTTGAGGGCAAATTTAACATATGTTTTGCACGTAATACAAACTATGACAGTGCACAAGTTGGCTCTCGGCAATAGTTTCAGAAATTTGGTTGTTTATCGACCTAAAAAATGACATTGAAAATCGCACAAAATTGCAACGAAAACAGCGAAAAACGTTTTTATACGATTTTATCAATTTGGTTGAGAAAACCACATAAAAACATATTAGGAAAAGCATTTCTATCCATTTTCTATGATCTAGGGTGAAAAAAAGCATTCTAAAACACATCGTTCGGCCAAATCGATGGTGGCGCGTTTTACCCCCTATGGGCATATTACCCCCAGTTCCCCTATGTCAACGAGTTGGAGACCTATGGAAGACGACGTTGGAGTAGCCGTTCACATCGAGGACGATGTGTTTAGTCAAGATGGCCGAACTGTAGTAGGCTTTGATGAATATTATGTAAATAATGTGTCATAATAAAGCGACCCTTGTTCGGAACCAGGCGTATCCTTCACAGTACTTTTCAGTGCTACAAAAAACAGTACTTTTCAGTGCTAAAATTAAAAACGGTACTTTTCAGTGCTACTAAAACAGTACTTTTCAGTACTATTTTTTCTACTATTGATCCCTTTACGATCCTTGTTTGGACCCGTGCCTTCGATTTTTCGTTGGACCCGTTGGCGAAAGCTAGCGGTGGTAATCCTTCTTGGACACCGTCTTGGGAAAAAACCTTTCGAAGGTCACGTCTTCTTTCGTTTATTAATTAAACATGGTATCAACAACAAACAAAAGGAAGGGTGAATCTCTGAATTCACTACTTCCTTCCAAAAAAGTGGGTTTTAAAACTGTCACTACACGTGGCAAGAATGGAAGAAAGGACGCTTCCCCGGAATGCGAAGTTTCTTCCAAGGGTGAAATGAATAATTGTATCGAAATGAGCAATCAGTTCGATGCTCTAGACAAATTTTCCGAACACCAAATCGAAGCAGCCTCTAGCCCAGGCTCTTTGATTCAAGTGAGGAAGCAAAGAGTGCCGCCTATCGTGGTCAGTTGTTCCGAATTTGGGGGATTTAGGCAGGAGATCTTGAACTCCATTAGGGGAATCAAGGTTTCCTTCCAAATCGCAAAGAAAGGAGACTGTCGCGTTTTGCCGGAAACTCTTAAAGATCGTGAGCTTCTTCTCAAACATCTTGAAGAGAAGAAGCACAAATTTTTTACTTATGACGACAAAACTGAACGTTTGTTCAAAGTTGTCTTGAAAGGTCTCTCAAGTGACTATAAATCACCTGAAGAGATCAAAAATGGAATAAATGATTTACTTGGATTTTCCCCAGTCCAAGTAATCATTATGAAAAAGAGAACCCAATCTGGCATTGTTCGGAAAGGGCTTTCTCAAGAATTTTATTTAGTTCACTTTAACAAAAAAGAACTAAATAATATTAAAGCTTTAGAAAAAGCAAAACTTTTGTTTGATGTCCGTGTGACATGGGAACA
Organism: Aedes aegypti; assembly: GCF_002204515.2. Classification (NCBI taxonomy): domain Eukaryota; kingdom Metazoa; phylum Arthropoda; class Insecta; order Diptera; family Culicidae; genus Aedes; species Aedes aegypti. Next base: position 25,252,831 of record NC_035108.1, on the reverse strand, counting down.
TTTCCAGAAACCTGGAGGAAATTACCAGAACCCCACTCAGTGCCGTCGGTGCCAAAAGTGGGGTCATGGTACAAAAAATTGTCGCATGGATGCTAAATGCATGATTTGCGGAGGTTCTTCTCACGCCAAAGACGTCTGTCCAGTGAAGGAAGATACCACCAAATTCATATGCTGTAATTGCGGGGCTAACCATAAGTCCAATTTTTGGAATTGTCCTTCACGAAAAAAGGTCATTGAGGCTCGTGCCAGGCAGATGAAAGATAATATCCGTTACGATAACGGTCGTTTCCGGAATTTGCCTGGTAGAGTATCGAACAATGCTCATTTTTCAGTTAACGATCGCTTGATCATGAATCATACCCATCAGGAAGATCATAATCATGCTCAGTCACAAACTAATTTTATTCCGTCGGGTAGCCGTTCGAATCTTTCTATTTCGAATGTATCTACCCACGGTAAATCCTTTGCCGATATCGTAGCAGGAAATTCGAACTCCTCCCCTGTTGGATCCATGGGTACCCATTCTACTAGTTTCAAATCAAATGGAAAAAACCCTACCGCCACAGGTAACTCCGCTTCTTCGTCTACCGAAAATTCCAATGGGAAATCACATGACATGTCTGCCTCTGATTTTAATTTTCTAACTGAACAATTGAATCTAATGATTGATGCAATGTTCAAAGCCACCACTATGACTGAAGCAGTCCAAGTAGGTGTAAAATTTACAAATCAAATTGTTATTGGATTACGTTTTTCTAATGGATCCAAATAATAATTTAAATATTTTAAATTGGAATGCTCGTTCTCTGAATGGTAAAGAGGACGAGCTGTTTAATTTTCTTACGGTTAATAACGTGCATATAGCAGTTATTACCGAAACGTATTTAAAACCTGGATCTAAACTCAAAAGAGATCCTAACTTTTTGTTTATCGTAATGATCGACTTGATGGGGCATGTGGGGGAGTTGCAATCATCATTCATAGGCGTATAAAACATCAACTCTTTTCATCATTTGAAACTAAAGTTTTTGAAACTTTAGGTGTTTCTGTTGAAACACAGTTTGGTAAATATACTTTCATAGCTGCCTATTTGCCTTTTCAATGCTCTGGGCAGCAAGTTAATTTGCTCCAAACTGACTTGCGTAAATTGACTCGCAATAAGTCAAAATTTTTTGTTATTGGTGACTTTAATGCCAAACATCGGTCATGGAATAATTCTCAAAGTAATTCCAACGGCAGAATTTTATTTGATGAGTGCTCTTCAGGATATTTCTCAATTCAATACCCTGATAGCCCCACATGTTTTTCCTCTTCTAGAAATCCATCTACGATTGATTTGGTCTTAACCGACTCTAGTCATCTTTGTAGCCAACTGATTACTCATGCTGATTTTGATTCTGATCATGTCCCTGTTACATTTCAAATATCCCAAGAAGCGATTCTCAATCCTATCAGCTCCACTTTCAATTATTTACGAGCCGACTGGAATATATATAAAACGTATGTTGACTCCAATCTTGATGTTAACATTTCTTTAGAAACTAAACTTGATATTGACAATGCTCTTGAAACTTTAACAAATTCCATTGTTGAAGCCCGGAGCATTGCAATTCCAAAATGTGAAGTAAAATTTGAATCCGTGATTATAGACGATGATCTTAAACTCTTGATCCGTCTTAAAAACGTGAGGAGAAGGCAATTTCAACGCACTCGCGATGCTGCTATGAAAATTATATGGCAGGATTTGCAGAAAGAAATCAAGAAACGTTTTGCTCAATTAAGAAACAAAAATTTTGAAAATAAAATTTCTCAATTGGACCCTGGCTCTAAGCCCTTTTGGAAATTATCGAAAATCTTGAAAAAACCTCAGAAGCCAATACCGGCATTGAAAGAGGAAAACAAATTATTACTAACTAATTGCGAAAAAGCTCAAAAACTTGCTATGCAGTTTGAAAGTGCGCACAATTTTAATTTAGGACTTACTAGTCCAATTGAAAATGAAGTTACTCAGGAGTTCGAAAATATTCTCAATCAAGAGAACGTTTTCGAAAATGCCTGGGAGACTGATTTGGAAGAAGTGAGAACTATTATTAAAAAATTCAAAAACATGAAAGCTCCTGGCGATGATGGAATTTTCTACATCCTCATCAAGAAACTTCCAGAAAGTAGCTTATCATTTTTAGTTGATATATTTAACAAATGTTTTCAATTAGCATATTTTCCTGACAAATGGAAAAATGCTAAGGTTGTTCCAATTTTAAAACCAGACAAAAATCCTGCAGAAGCTTCTAGCTATCGTCCAATCAGTTTGCTTTCCTCCATCAGTAAACTTTTTGAAAAGGTTATTTTGAACAGAATGATGGCCCACATCAACGAAAATTCAATTTTTGCCAATGAACAGTTCGGATTCCGCCATGGACATTCGACCACTCATCAACTTTTACGTGTAACAAATTTGATCCGTTCCAACAAATCTGAAGGCTATTCTACTGGTCTTGCTCTTCTAGACATAGAAAAAGCATTCGACAGTGTTTGGCATGAAGGTTTGATTGTAAAATTGAAAAACTTTAATTTTCCAACATACATTGTTAGAATAATTCAAAGTTATCTGTCAAATCGTACACTTCAGGTTAATTATCAGAACTCCAGATCTGAAAGACTTCCTGTAAGAGCTGGAGTTCCTCAAGGCAGCATTTTGGGACCAATATTATACAATATTTTCACATCTGACTTACCTGAGCTACCTCAGGGATGTCAAAAATCTTTGTTTGCGGATGACACAGGCCTCTCCGCCAAAGGACGAAGCCTGCGTGTCATCTGTAGTCGATTGCAAAAAAGTTTGGATATTTTTTCTTCATACTTGCAAAAACGGAAGATTTCTCCTAATGCTTCCAAAACTCAACTAATAATATTCCCACATAAACCAAAAGCTCTTTATTTGAAACCTTCAAGTAGACATGTTGTCACGATGAGAGGGGTTCCAATAAATTGGTCAGATGAAGTTAAGTATCTAGGGCTGATGCTAGATAAGAATTTAACTTTCAAAAATCACATTGAGGGCATTCAAGCCAAATGTAATAAATATGTAAAATGTCTCTATCCCCTTATTAATAGAAAATCAAAACTTTGTCTTAAGAACAAGCTGTTGATATTCAAACAAATTTTCAGGCCAGCCATGTTGTATGCTGTACCAATATGGACTAGCTGTTGTAATACCAGGAAGAAAGCTCTGCAGAGAATTCAAAATAAAATTTTGAAAATGATTCTGAGGCTTCCTCCCTGGTATAGTACCAATGAGTTACATAGAATATCCAATGTTGAAACATTGGAACAAATGTCAAATACAATCATTAATAATTTCAGGCAAAAATCGTTACAATCTTCTATTGCCACGATTAATGCGTTATATGTTTAGGTTAAGTTAGGTTAAGTATATTAAAAACATTTTTTTTTCTCTTATAAGCAGGTGAAATCAACTCACCTGTAAAAAAAAACTGAACTGCTACGGCAAATGAAATGTAATATGTTGTTAACAAAATGTTAATTAAATCTTAAATTTGTTGTACCAAATTAGGATGATAGTGTTGTCAAATAACACAGAACACCTAGATATAAGAAATGAATGTAATGTTTGGAATGATACTAATAAAGAAATTAAAAAAAAAAAAAAAAAAAAAACGGCTTTTTCACAAAACTGCTGTTCGACTTAAATAACTTTTTATACCAGACACCAGCAAACTCGTTTATTCCTAGCTTCAATGGCTATGGGCTTCGTTTCGGGAAACTCTTGTTTTCACCAGAGAACGAAGCAAGCCATGAAGCCATGGCTAATAGAAAAGCTAAATGCAATAAACGAGAAAGCGGTGGATGGATGCAAGTTTTCAATAGAAACATTTGGTCTCCATCAGAACAAGGTATGCTTAATCATTCCTTTTATTTTAAATGAAAGTTTAAGCGATACCGATGTTCTGAAGAGACTACATTTTTAAAATCCAATATTAGGAATTTGTCAATGGAGAATGCTGAGAACGAAGTCTATATCTGCAGATAATCGTTTGATTATCTACAATATTGATGATCGAGAAATTAATTTGCTCAATGTGCAGATAGATTTCTTTTCGTTTTTGTTTCCTTTTTGGAAACCTTCATCCTACATGGGTGTTCATTATTTTCCTGTACCGATTCCTCTTCCTTCCCCATCCCATCCCTTATCCTTCCCATCCCTTTCAGGTGAATGATGATATAGGCTATAATATGGCAAGGCACAAATCTCCCATCCCCTACGTGCCACTTGAGCCGCCTTTCTGATATCTAATGCAATTTTTTCTTTTGATACAGTGTTGCCAAATAAGTGTAGGTATTTTAAAACTAAAAATAAATATCGATATTGATTTTGATTACATTATGCTTGACATACATTTTACAGTCGAAAATACTTAACTCCCTGAGGTATTTTCAGCCAATTTGGGAAATTGCGTTTTTAAATTTAAAAGTCCGAATTTGAGCTTCGCTTAGCTTAGCTTAGACTGACTACACATATCAATGGTTGCTATTCCGTGATTGACCGAAGTCAGTGAAAATGCACAAAGAATCAACTAGAAGTTCGGCTGGGATTGGCCATAATCTTCTTCAATGTGCATAATTCAGTGCCTCTATTTATACAGGGTCAATAACGGCGCCGGCCACGTCCTTGCAGTCAGGTGGGATTGGGGGAAGGAATGTTAGTGTGTAACCTTTGCTATTTGGAGACCGTGTTTGCCTCTGCATCTCCACAAAGGTTACTGGGAGGGATGTTTGTTAATGGGAAGGATCGTTGGGTCACAGGATTCACTTTGATAAGCGATTAGACCATGATAAATAATGATTTGTGAGATATATACATGCTTATTTGTAAATATAATATTTTCATTTGATATGAACAATTTCTATGTAGTGGAAATAATTTTATAATTGCCGACACTTGCGGTGACGAACCATTCAAAGTTTGTTAAACAAATACTTAAATGTAACATTCCTACAGCTGTCAAGACGATAGCATGTGTTATTATATTTTACTTATTTAAAAAGAAACAAAAAACTCGATTGGTTTGAACATCATAGAACACTCTTATTCTTATGCCGACACTTACAGTGGCGAACCATCCAAAGTTTGTTGAATAAAGTGAACCTTTCGCAAGTCTACACTTGTAGTGTCAAACCATTCAAAGTTTTTTTTTAATTTCAAAAATAAAGGTGAAAAAGAGTGTTCTGAAAATAAAAAAAAATGTGAAACATAAATAATTCATGAATCAGAGTTTGTGTCGACACTCACAGTGACGAACAATTCATAGTTTGTTGAAAATTCATATTTACGTCTTACAATTGTAACGATTAAATGTGCAGTCATACATATTGTATTGATTAGAAATAGTAGCATGAAACGAGCTCACCAATTGATCCTTTATCCTTCACTGTGCAGCCACAATCCACTCTCAGCCTCACTCGTTTGCTCGGCTATATAAAAGCACTCAGAAAAAAATAGGCGCGCGACCCGAAAAGGAAAAAAAAAAATTGACTTTCTTGACGCACTGCCCAGCAGCAAGCGTCAAGGTCAAAGGATCAAAAAGAACTAACCGATCACGCCACTTTTTCACTTACTAGACCGACGCGCGACATGTTTAATCCTGCCCTCTTCGCTGGCCCCCGTAGGAGCAAGCGTCAAGGTCGAAAGATCAGACAGAACTAACCGATCGCGGCACTTTTCCGATTAAATTTAAAAGTCCGAATTTTCCATATAAAATCCGAAGCTATATTAGATTTCGACGAAAATTGCATTGTTCAGTGCAAAGTTGATGTATTTTGAATTGATCAAGAACTATACGAATAATACTCAACATACGCGTCAACTCGAAACGTAGTTGGGTGGATAAGTCCTATCAAAATGCACAATTGTAAACAAAATCGATAGAGTTCTTTCAAACATAATATAATCATGTGGAAATAAGCACATTTGCTCAGAACAAATTGCATTTTGTTCAGTTTTGTAATGTTTCATAATAAATAATATCGAACCAAGACAAAAGAGCTCTATCAAATAAATATATATGTAGATGTATCAAGTTAAGATCTAAATTGCAGTGTTGCTAGATATGCGAAATTCGTCTTGAAAAGCGAAATTTTAGCATAATTCTAATATATAATTCAATTATGGATCAATAGATAAAATGCCTGTTTGTTCTTCAAAATTTAGCAAGTCTGGCAACATTGCCATCGCATAATTGAAACGAGCGCATATTTTGTTTAATATTATGATGACTGAATTGGGATAAAGATTGGTAATATGGCAACATTGTAGTCCTCAAAATCCAAGATTGAATGGGATTTTATACGGAAAATGCAGACTTTTTTACTTAATAACGCAATTTCTCAAAATTAAAAACACCTCAGAGAGTTAAGTATTGTCGACTGCAAATTGTCTGAAAGGCCCGATGCAATCAAAATATTTGAAATTAAAAAATACTCATTCGATGAAAAATTGTTTTAAAGATTTTTAAATTGAAAGTAAGTACCGTTTGCCTCAAATTCCGATCATGACTCATATTTTGAACAGTGGTGATTTCAAAGGTGAGAATGGATATTTTCATAACTTTCAAATGTAGTGGACGTGAATTATAGAAATATTGATCATACTGCGAAGAAATTTGAGTGGATATTTTGGAAAAATCTATTCGAAAAGTGGAGTGTTCGGAATATGAGTCATGTTTGGAATTTGAGACAGAACGGTATATCCAGCAACACTGTATCCAAACAAAATATTTTTTGAAGACTCTTTAAACAGTATCCTTTAAAAAGTGCCGAAGATCATTTTTCTTTTTCTCTAATAGTTGAAAAGATATAAATAGAAGAAAGTAATCATAATCATGTTTTTTTTTGTCATATTTGTAATCATGGGTTAATGGGTGATCCGATTGACATTAAAATTTGGCTTTTTGAGAGGTTTTAAGTTAATGCAATTTTAATCAAAATTTGGTCGAAATCGGAGATGATCGATTACACGTTTGTACTTTTTTGAGGCACCCTGTACCTTTTTCGTTGTTTATCTAAAATTGACACGCAAACATTTTTTTTTTGTCAAACACTGTTCGGAATTTTGAAAAGATTCCTGTAATCATGTATTGAACAATTTCTAGGATAAATTTCAGGAAAATTAATGGTGCCAAAAAATGTTTTGAGAAAACTTCAAAGGGTTTTCCCAGCGAACCCTGCTGCCCATCTTGAAAGAATTACTAATGGAATTCCTGAAAAATTATGTTAGATTAAACAGAAGAATTCCGATTACTTAGAGGAATCATAGAAATATTATCAGAAAAGGATCTTTCAAAACATTATGTGCATGTTTTGAACGATTTGTAGCATAAAGTTTTGAGGAAATCTTAAGAAAAATTTAGAAAAAATCGTTGCGAAATTTTTGAAAGGAATCCTTGATGGAATCCTCTATAAATTCAGAGTAAAATTTGCTGGATGAGAAAAAAAAAACTTGTAAATGTATCTTATTCTATGACAAAAGGTTGACAAACTGGTTTAAGGACAAAAAGTCGAAAGAGAAAACGTTGAAAGGACAAAGGGTCGAAGAGGCAGAAGGTCGAAGACCACACAATAAGAGACAAAAGGTCAAAAATCATTTTTCAAAGAAGGAAAAATTTCCCACCACGCAAATAATATTTAACCTATTGTCTTTCGAACTCTGTCCTTTCAACGTTTTTTCCTACTTTGTGTGGAAATCCGAAAATTGGCACAGACTTCTTGTAGGTTGAATATTAGTGCTTTTTCGCTAGTAGTGTGAAGGATATAGTTTCTGACTTGCAGTATTGGAGCACGACTTCCCACGTTACGATCTCAATTCCAATCTTGGTCATATGTAAAGCATTATTCGCAACTGTCTTGACATTTGGCTTTATTGATTCTGAATTACTCAAACATTTCAATCGTAATTCGAATCTGCTTCAACCGAATTGCGATTGAAATGTTGGAGTGAAGGAAATAAATTTTTCAGATATTAAAGGCACTGCAGTCAAGAAATAATTTTCTTCGGAAATGACCAAGTCGAATATAACAAAAAAAAAAGTATTTAAAGAGATCGTCAAGCGTTAAGGAATGCTCGATTGATTGTAAAAACAACTAGAGAAATTTGTTAAGAAATATCTGATACACATTTTCTAAAAATGCCTGGAAAAGTTGCTAAAGAAATTCTATTTAATTCCAAACTAGTGAAAACCGTGATCATTATGACATATATAATATCCTCGCTGTCTCCAGTCTAGGACATCATACCCATAAAATTTTATATATACCAATGCATGCATACATGAGCATGAGCATTGGTGATCGTACAATTCGTAGTTACTACTCCGTGATTGACAAGAATAATCGAAATTTTACAAGGAACCACCGACCACGTCCTCACGGTCTTCGGAGAACATAAGGAAGCTGTCGTACTACAGACCGAGGATACCTCTGCATCTTCATGGTTGTCATGAGAAGGAGTTTTTGTTAGTGGGAAAGATTCAGAAGCTGCACATTCTGAATGCATCTTGGTAAGTGTTGCGATTCAGGTAACCTCAATTTAAAAATCTTTTTGAATTGGGGTTTTCTTCTGAACACAAAATGCTGCTAAACACTTCTAGTGCCGAACCATCCAAAGAGTTCATTAATACATTATAGGAAATTTTCGTTTGGTAAATGAATAAGTTCATAATACATTCTTCAAAATTGTCTTTTATCAGTCTATAAGGAAAACTACTTGTATCAAATCATTCAAATGTTTTTGTAAGTATAAAAACAGAAGTAAACATAGGCGTCTTTCAATATGCAAAATTATAGTACGCCGGCACTCGGAGTGCCAATTCAATATACGTCTCTTAAAAAAATACACAAACACGACATCTATGTAGTTTTTACGATAAAGAAATGAGTAAACATATTTCACTTATTTGGAATAGAAGCATGAAACGATGCATGAAACGAATACCGGCTCAATGAATAACGAATAGGCTTGCTCGGCCTATAGGACCACACACTACTCCTTAGCTTTACCAATGCATATAATTCATACGATGTTAAAGCTAAAATGATCTCTTAACAGAGGATACTAGTTTTGGCTGAAGATAAATGAGAACGTAGGTCCACTTCAACTTATATGAACCGTACGGTATCACACCACCTGCCATCTCCACAAAGTTTATCTCAATCAAAATAATGGAGTCACATGGCTGTTCATTAATTTAGCAAGCATTTGTCCACGTCCAGTGGTGCAGGCAGACATGGAAATCCACCACGAATGAAACTCGTTTACAAAGTTTTGAATGAGCTTGAATGGAGAAAGTATGGTCCACACGTTCATGCACTTCATCCATACGAGCAAAGGGTACAAAATATACAAACTCTTGCACTTTAGAATGGCGCAAATGTCAAAAAGTTGTTAGTAACACGATTTGAGTGGACGGAAGCTCTCTGCTGCTTAGTGAGATTTGAGTGGTATGACTTGAATGCAACCAACAAGAATGCTTGCCTTCAAAGATGTTAGATACTTGTCCGATAGCTCATCCTTACGGAAACACAGCTGTAAAGAATGTGAAACTACAGACGCTTTGGAATGACTAGACGTTAGGGATCGTCCAAAGTGACGCTAGGAATGCTGAATGGCTTTTGTGATTTGTTTCCGCTTACTTAGGGGGTTAGAAAGAAAAACGTGATTCGATGGGTATATTCACGAACCGAAACAAACTTCACGCAAATTGCAGAAACAAAATAAAAGAAGCTGTGAACAACAACATCATAAATGCTATTTTCTTGAATTCCAATATAGGGGCCTTCTTCAGCCGAGTGGTTAGAATCCGCGGCTACAAAGCAAAGCCATACTGAAGGTGTCTGGATTCGATTCTTGGTCGGTCCAGGATCTTTTCGTAATGGAAATTTCCTTGACTTCCCTGGGCATAAAGTATCATCGTACCTGATACGAATGCGAAAATGGCAACTATGGCAAAGAAAACTCTCAGTTAATAACTGTGGAAGTGCTCATTCCCAGGCTCTGTTCCAGTAGGGTTGTAATTCCAAGAAGAAGAAGAAAAATAAATTGAGTACATCCCCACCGGGACAGAGTTTGCTTCTAAACTTAGTGTTCTATGAACACTTCCACATAATACATGCATGTTATTACAACATTAAACTGAGATGTAGACATAATCTGAGTTGGATTATTACAACAACCGAAAAAAGAAAAGTGAACTTGGTTGAAGCTTGAAACAGATTCATTTCAAAGGCACAAGCTATTTTTGAATCTTTTTCCTCATTACATTACAATGTCGCAACATTAATCTTCATGGAAAAAATCAGCACTTTCATCTCTCTATTTCATGTTCAGCCTCAATTGTCATTCTGCTTTTTTATGCTTGACAAGGAAAACACAAATTCAGAGGACGCTATAGCACAGCATACAAGCACGAAACCGTGTACAGCTGTTAATAATTTATACTTTAATTTTCCACCGCTTCACAGTGGGATAAATGCACAATGGTCGGGCTACATATAAGGAGGCGGCCAAAATTATCATAAATGATAGAGATACATTTTATTATTCATAAACTTCAGACTGTCACGCTGTTGTACTTTGTACAACACTTGTGATTTATATGCTATTATTTTGCAATAAACATATCTATAATATATAAGAAAATAAATATAATATAAGCGTCAATTTATATAATATAATATTGTATAGATTCTATATACACTAAACCAAAATGTATTCCTCAATAATCTTCTTAGGAACAATACTCTACAGTTTTTCTTTGCAGCATGGCCCTTAATAATGCGGTAAAATAATGGAAATTTTGTTTTGCAGATATCTCAGGAGGTTTACCACTTAGAGAGACGGCGTCTGGGCAAAGTTGTTCAGTAGCTCTAGGGCTACCAATGTACGAGCTAGTTGATTCAAAATTTCACCAACAGGCGGCGCTAGTGAGCATGAAACTTTTGCTTTGCGGATACAGTAATTTCTCGATTATATCATGGATCCAAAGTTTTTTGGCGTGATATATCGAAACTTGATATAGTGAAAATGCATTTTCTTGCCATGTAATTTTCATCAAAAAAAAGTTCTTTAAAAATTAAAGTCCTTTAAAGAAATGGCTGTTCTTCTGAGTGTATTTTCAAAAAAAGTGATTTGTACTAGTTTTATACGTTTAATATTCTCAAAACAAATTTATGTAATGTTTTTATGCTTCCATAGTATATTCTCCCTTCTTTTGTGAATTGACTATTCTTCCTAGGTTTATTGTTTTCGTCTTATTAAGAATAATGAAACCGAATTACACAAGAGAAGTCCGCTTCTCTTTAATAAAGTTCTTTATGGTTGTAAGACGTTTCCCAGAAATTCGATCCCCAGAACGACATACCCCAGAATGACATTCCTCAGAATGGAACATTCCCCAGACTCGATTTTATGCTTATTAAAGAACGAAAAAAATGAATTTGGTTTTATTTTTTGTCGTTCAGCATATGTACGTACCGAAATGATTCGACTATGGCCCATACAAATTTCGAAACATTTGTATGGACAAAAAATTACAAAGGGGGGAAGACGAGGTCTTGAAAATCCAAAATAAATGACTACGTGGTTCATGGAAAGAACCGACCAAAATCTTAAGGGGAAAGCGCTGTTTAAAAAATATTTAACAATTTTACAACTGTTTAACATGATTGTGTTACTTTTCCCCGAATGTCTTTCCCCAAATGCCAGCTCTCCGATTGACCCATTTCCGCGAAAGCCATTTCCCCGAATGACCCTTTTCTTTGAAATGTGATGCAGAGTAGTCTCCCTAGTAGCACACATGTTATAAATGAGGCAAAATAACTCTTATATGACCAGATCTGGTCATATAAAAGTAATTTTGCTTCAATTATAGCATGTGTGCTACTCGGGCTATTCTAGTGGAGGATATTATCGGAGATATTATAGATTATAAGGTCATTCCCGACTAAACAAATTTTGCCATAAATGCCGAGGACGGTGAAATCTGAAAGAGTCGCCAATCAATTAAGAAGGGTACATATCAGATGACCGATTCGTTTAACACGTTTAACGCAAAAAAGTTATGACAGTTATGAGTGCTGAAAAGTTTTCGAGGAATTGGACTATTCTGGGAAACGGGATATTCGGGAAACTGGTGTTCGGGCAAACGACATTTTTTATATATATTTTTTCAGAAATCTGCTGGCTTTCAAGCTAGAGCTGTTTGAGAAATCAATGTTTTATATGCATATTTTGTGATTTTTTCGCCTTTACAGAACATTTCTCGCGTAACAATTCTAAAGGCCCAATGATCAAATTGTAAACAAATCGGGTTTTGATACCATTCGATAGCATCTCCCAACACCCACAAACAATGCAAACATTGTCAACATAATCATAAAACTTACCTTTATAAACTTGATTTTCAAAACGGCCAATAACCGCTTTTTTTCAAATCATCCAAATGCTTGAAACGGCCAATGATCGGTTCTCGCTCTATCAAGAGGGCCTAAAATCGGAAAATTTCGCAAACTGTCATTGGCCTTAGCATGGTGAGAGGCCAATGACTCTCTCTTGCTCATTCATTGACAACCGAAAAGGCTTAGCCTTGGGCCTAGCACGCTAATAAAATTCAATTTTGGCCAATAAAAAAGGCCCATGCCTTGTTGAAAATCGAAAATGGCCAAGCATTTAAACTCATCATTTTTTTTACATTTTTGTTAGTTTTCAGAAACAAATCGATTATTAGCGTGTAGTAAAAGTAAATCGTCACCTAACTAGCAAGAAAACACATTGATTGATTTGAATACTGAGAAATAGGAATTGAAAATGTGGTGAATAATATTAAAATCGAATTTTCTCAGAGTGAACGATCTGAGGATTGGCCCTTTTGAATTGTTACGCGAGATTTGGTTAAATTTTGACAGTCCAGTTGAAAACATTTGTGTTTCACCAAAAAATCCGTAAAATCATATTTCACTGAACTGAATCTGTGGATTATTTTACAGAATTCTGTGTTTAATTCTAAGTGTGTGTATTTTGATAATATTGTAAGTTTATATTATTAGTAGTATTCTAAATATTCTAAGTTTCTAAGATAGATATTTATACTCTTTAAACAGAGTTTGATCAAAATCGATTAAATATATATATTTTTTTTATTTCTACCAAATTTAACTGCACTGTTCAAAAATCTTACATATTATCTGAACAAATTTTCCCCGTCACGTGGATAGATCACCTTTTAGAGGTGCGTTACGAGGTAAGATCTACTATATTGTTCTTTTGATGTATCTATTCTTGTGGATACTTATAAGTTACGGTCGGAAGAGTATAAGAGAGTAACAAGCCACTAAGACCCACCTATTTGTCCTAGATGATGAGGAGGTCGATGTGGAAAATTGCTCAATCAGCATCTGAGGATGGTTTCAACTCATGAGACAATTTCTTTCCGAATTCAAGAGTTTATCTTTCGATATCTAGGAGGGAAACGATTGCGAATCAGTGGAGTAGCAGACCTCTTTACTTCTAAAATAAGCTTTTTGTTTCAAGGAATCTAAATGTCTCATGCGAAGAAACCTGTTCACAGTTTTAAGAAACGACATTGAAACTTATAAGTAGAAGCAATAATTTGATACGCTAGAGTACCGATGCATGGTCAAAATCAGTATCATTCAACCAGCTTAGTGGCCAAACCTGATTAAGGGGCGCGCTTTTGAGAGTTTAATGGTGACAAACTGATTTCTCCAAAAGGTATAAATAGCGGTATCTTTTTCTAAAGAGGCTCTATGCAAAATGGTAAAGAATGATATTTGTATAAAAAAAAGAACTACTTCATTATTTCTCAATAGTAATGGAGTAGAACGACATGCACTAAACAAAGGACACGGGTATACCACAAAAGATCAAAGAAAACTGGTCGCAGTGGTTCATCCCGAACAGAAACAGGAATCTGAACAATCCCTTCTGAGACAATAAAAATACCAAATCACATATTCAGATAACGAATTCCTTCGATTAAGCCTGTTCGAGTATTCACTCGAAAAAGTATACTACGGCGACATCTAGTTGTGACACGAATTCTAGTGACAGCATTTTATATCGCCTATCATCGATCATGGCGACTAACGACAGAGTGCGTTGTGTTGTTGTCTCATCTTCCGGACAACCTCGCCAAGATGGAGAAACTATCAACTATAAAAGGCCACCCGTCATCTTTCGAATTCTCTTTTTTGGCAACATCTACCAACGATCATCACCGTCCGTCATCGAGCGAAGCAACAAACCTAAACTATTACTGCAGTGAATTTTGAATTAGAGACTAAACTAGTGTTAATTAGTAATTAAATTAAGAAACTGAAGTTATTAAATGAAGTGAATTTGTGACAAAAATAAAGTGAATTAGTTTACTTACCTTAAGAACTGCATCCGCCATAGTGAATTGTATATAGTTATTGAACCTGAAAAGAACTATTACGTACCGGTGTACTAGATTGTGTCCCCGTTGTGAGAATAAAATTCAGCACAGAATCACGTTTACACTGCTCATTGCCATTGAGTTAACATCTGGTCCTTCGAACCGGATCCCGGATTGATCGTAGAACTCCGTCTATCCTGGGACCGCCATCATCACTGTGAAGATCACCGTCGGTGCCGCCATAGTAGCTACTCAACTGGTGCAAAGGTCAGCCATCGCCGTTGCAGATTGGAAAAATCAGTACAAGGCTCGCTATAGCCTTACTCAAGGTAATTAGCATTCCATAAGCTGTATAATTTCCCATTTGAGCTGCGCGGTCTTTTGCATTCCAGACCCGGCTCTCCGATCGATCTTCATTAAATTTCATCGTTACGACCCGGAGATCCCCGTCACTCTACAGGATTCCCCATCTGTACTGGAGTGTGCGATTGATAATACAAGGCATTTTATTTGCCTTTAAAAGGTAATTAGCGTTTCAAACTCCTTTATTTCGTCCCGTGTGAGCTACGCGGTCTTCTGATTTCAGACCCAGCTCACTATACAACATGTCGAGTGAACGTCGGCTCAAAGGATTGAAGACGAGACAGAAGAGCCTCCTCTCTTCATTCAACCTCATTAAAGTGTACGTGGAGAGCTTTGATGAAGAACAAGATGCTCCTGAAGTCCCGGTTCGGCTTGAAAACCTCATTGCACTGTGGAATGACTACAAGCAAGTTCAATGCGAATTAGAAGCTCTTGAAGATCCAACTGACGAGCAGTTCAAAGAAAAGGCTGAATTTGAGACAGCGTATTACCGCGTTAAAGGATTCCTTCTTTCAATGAATAAATCTCCAGTACCTTCCTCGCCCACTTCTTCTAATTCAAGCTCGCAATTCCTGGGTTCTTCATCTCATGTGCGGCTGCCAGATGTCAAGCTGCCGATATTCAATGGAAATCTGGACAACTGGTTAAATTTCCATGACCTATTTGTCTCACTAGTACACGCTTCGCTCGAATTGTCCAATATCCAGAAGTTTTACTACCTTCGTTCCTCGCTGGCCGGTGACGCTCTGAAGTTGATTCAAACAATACCGATAAGTGCAAACAACTATCCGGTAGCATGGAAACTTCTGGAAGATCATTTTCAGAACCCCGCTCGCTTAAAACAAACCTACCTAGATGCTCTTTTTGAATTCTCGACGTTGAAACGTGAATCAGCGGTCGATTTACACTCGTTGGTAGAAAAGTTCGAGGCAAACGTGAAGGTGTTGACTCAACTCGGAGAAAAGACCGAGTTTTGGGATCTGATTCTTATTCGAATGTTGAGTAGCCGCTTAGATCCGACCACTCGCAGAGATTGGGAAGAGTACTCTTCAACAAAAAACTATATCACGTTCAAAGAGCTTACATCGTTCATCCAAAGAAGAGTAACTGTACTCCAGACAATTCAGGGGAAGTCTGTAGACACGCCAGCTTCCACTATTTATGCAAAGAAGACAACATCTCGTTCAGTAGCAAGCCACGGGGCTAACCAAATAAATTTTGGTCGAAAATGTGCGGTTTGCTCCAACCACCACCCACTCTACATGTGTCCAGTCTTTTCTAAACTCGAGGTAACGGAAAAAGAAAAGGAAATAAGAGGACTTCAGCTTTGTCGAAACTGCCTCCGTCAAGGGCATCAAGCACGCGATTGTCCTTCGTCAACTTCATGTCGAAAATGCCGAGGTCGCCATCACACACTGCTATGCTCCGGAGACAAACCAGTTGCTGCGAACTCCAGGAATGTGGAATCCATTCCATCGACAGCTTCATCAACTAGAACTCTCAACGAACAACAGAAAGCATCCATATCCGCTATCGTCAATGAACCGGTAAGCTACGCAAGCACTAAACAATCGCAAAGGAGTGTTTTGTTAGCCACGGCAGTTGTAAAACTTATCGACGACAGTGGTGTCGCACACACCGGTAGGGCACTTCTCGACTCCGGCAGCGAATGTTGCTTTATCACCGAATCATTCTCACAGCTCCTCAAGGCTCAACGTAGAAAGATCTCCGTTCCAATATCTGGCATAGGTCAATCGTCAACGTACGCTCGATATAAACTATCCGCGTCGATATGCTCCAGAATTGCTGACTTCTCTGCTCTTGTTGAATTTTTGGTGCTACCCAGGGTAACCATCGACTTACCTTCTGCATCGTTCGATACGTCTTCTTGGAATATCCCGCCTGGTGTCCTTCTTGCCGACCCACATTTCTATGAGAGACACCCAATCGACATAATTATCGGTGCGGAAATATTCTTTGATCTATTTAATGTTCCTGGTCGCATCCAACTTGGCGAATCCCTCCCAACTCTAGTTAATTCTGTTTTTGGTTGGATAGTTTCTGGGAAAACCTCTAATGACACCTTAAGGGCTCCAATAATTGCCAATATAGCGACACTTCCTGACGTACATCAACTGATTGAAAAATTTTGGAAGCTTGAAGAAGATTCGAACTCTCCAATCTACTCCGTCGAAGAGGCCAATTGCGAGGAACATTTTCGACGTACAATCAGACGAAACAATGAAGGAAGATACATCGTGCGACTACCGTGCAGGGAAAATGTAATCAATCAACTCAGCGACAACCGCAATACAGCAGTTCGCAGATTCCGCATGTTGGAAAATCGACTTGAACGCAATTCCATCGTTGCCGAACAATACCGCGAATTCATGGAAGAATATATGGGTTTAAATCACATGGAGCTAGTTCATAGTTATCAATCGCCGCCACCGAGATGTTACCATATGCCTCACCATGCCGTAGTTCGCGAAGATAGCACCACGACAAAGCTACGCGTGGTCTTCGATGCATCGTGCAAAACACCCGAAGGACCTTCCCTCAATGATGCACTAATGGTGGGTCCGACCGTTCAGCAAGAGATTCGCTCCATCATTATGCGTTCGAGGACTCACAAGGTAATGATCATCGCAGATGCCAAGCAAATGTACCGGCAAGTCCTTGTGGATCGACGAGATACTCCATTGCAACGTATCATTTGGAGACCATCACCCGAGCTACCTCTGCAAACTTATGAACTACTTACCGTTACCTATGGTACAGCTAGTGCGCCTTTCCTTGCTACCCGTGTTCTTCAGCAGCTTGCTGATGATGAGCAAGATAATTTCCCAAAAGCAGCTAATATATTGCGTAAAGACTTCTACGTCGACGATTTATTCTCTGGCGCAGACACGATTGAACAAGCAACGGAACTCCGACAGCAACTGGAAATGCTATTGTCCAAAGGTGGATTCCAGCTTCGTAAATGGGCGTCAAACGAGGAAGCAGTATTGGAAGGTATACCGCCAGCTAATCGCGCTCTGCAAACATCATTTGATCTTGATCGCAACCAGTGCATCAAGTCATTAGGACTTCATTGGGAGCCAGCATCCGATAAGCTTAAATATCGCATTGATCTCCCACCGGAGTTCGTCAAGACACCACTTACAAAACGCTCTGCTCTGTCGCAAATCGCTCGCCTTTTTGACCCGCTTGGACTTCTGGGTCCGGTTGTGATCACCGCAAAGCTGTTCATGCAAGCTCTTTGGCTGATGAAAACTGATGACGGTAAACCATTCGACTGGGACCAAGAACTTCCATCATCCATGCAAGAAGCTTGGTTTACTTATCGTTCGCAACTCTTGCTACTCAACAATCTTCGAATTGAACGATTTGTTCTTTCGCCAATAACCATTTCACTCCAGTATCACTTCTTCTCTGATGCGTCAAAACACGCATACGGTGCATGTTGTTATATCCGATCGACGGATACATCTGGATCAACTAAAATTGCGCTTTTAACGGCTCGCTCAAAGGTTGCACCTCTAAAACAGCAAAGTATTCCGAGGCTAGAACTATGTGGAGCCTTGCTTGCGACCGAACTCTATCAGAAGGTAACATCAGCTCTCGAAATTCCTGGTGAAACGTTCTTTTGGGTTGACTCGATGACTGTCATCAGCTGGCTGAAAGCAACTCCATCAACATGGACCACATTCGTAGCAAACCGTGTCTCCAAGATTCAACTTGCTACGCAACATTGTTCCTGGAATCACGTATCTGGACAGGATAACCCAGCAGATTGTATTTCTCGCGGAATTCCGGCTGAAAATCTGCTCCAAAATCATCTTTGGTGGCGAGGACCGGAATGGCTTAACCACGCTGAAACCGATTGGCCACCTCAACCGCATCATCACATAGTGGACAATTTCGCCCTTGAGGAAACAGAAAAGCGATCAACTAAGTGCTATAATATGTCTACAGAGCCAACTTTCATTGACCAACTCGTAGGAAAATTTTCCGACTACCACAAGCTACTTCGAGTTACTGCTTACTGTCTTCGCTTCATACTACATTGTCGTCGAAAATCGAGCTTTGAACCGAATCCAAACTACATTACCACCAAGGAACGCAACGATGCTGAAACCACACTCATTCGTTTAATACAGCAGCAGTCTTATCCCGAAGAGTGGAAACATCTTGATCAAGCTAAAACTGTCCCGTCAAAGTCTCGATTGCGATGGTTTAACCCATTCATTTCAACTGAGCAGATCATGCGAGTCGGCGGTCGTCTCACTCAAGCTCCACAGCCTTACGACAGCAAACATCAACTGATCCTTCCAGCATCTCATCTATTCTCAAAACTTTTGGTTCGCTCCTGCCACGAAAGAAATCTGCATGCTGCACCCCAATTGCTAATCACCATTCTACGATTACGATATTGGATCATAGGGGCCAGGAGCCTAGCCAGATCAATCGTCCACAATTGTATCACCTGCGTTCGTGCTCGCCCGACAAGTCTTCAGCAATTTATGGCAGAACTCCCTGCATCTCGGGTAACCGCTACTAGACCGTTCACTATCACTGGCGTGGATTACTGGGGACCGATATTTCTGCAACCAACTCATCGACGAGCTGCACCGCGAAAGGCCTACGTTGCAGTCTTCATTTGCTTTTCAACACGCGCGGTGCATCTTGAATTAGTAGTCGACCTGAGCACAGCGAAGTTTTTACAAGCAATGAGGCGGTTCGTTTCGCGCCGTGGGTTGTGCAGTGATATCCATAGCGACAACGGTAGAAATTTCATTGGGGCAGCAAATGAACTCCGCCATTTGATTCAAAGTAAGGATTACCAACAATCGATGGCTAGAGAATGTGCCGAAAATGGTATTCGATGGCATTTCAATCCGCCGAGGGCTTCCCACTTTGGTGGCTTATGGGAAGCTGCCATTCGTTCAGCACAAAAGCATTTTGTTCGCGTTCTGGGAACCCATACATTGCCCCCCGACGAGATGGAAACATTGCTGACACAGATTGAATGCTGTCTCAACTCTCGCCCAATCGTTCCTCTGAGTGACGATGCGTCCGATTTTGAAGCACTTACTCCTGGCCACTTCCTTGTCGGGTCTTCGCTGAAGGCCATTCCAGATAAAAACTTGACCGACATTTCTTCAAACCGTCTGCGAAACTGGCAGCAAACACAAAAAATGTTCCAACTTATTTGGAGACGATGGCAAGATGAGTACCTTTCTACACTGCAACCTCGGACGAAATGGTACAATTCTCCTGTCAGCATCAAGCAAAATCAACTGGTGCTACTACGCGACGAAAATTCTCCTCCAATGTCCTGGCCAATGGCAAGAATTATCGAACTGCATCCGGGAGCCGATGGAGTTATTCGAGTAGTAACTGTCCGAACTCCTACCGGCCGCTATGTTCGGCCCGTCACCAAACTGTGCTTGCTGCCAATTCCTCCTACGCAGAATGAACTGAATAATAACAACAACAGCATTGAATGAAATTGCTTCGTCAACCACAAGAGCAACCACAAGCCATCGAGTCCAAGTGATTCGTCATCTGTTTGACCAAACATTACATTCCTGGCCAATTCCTTCCATCTTCCAAGGGTTGCAGTCCGGATCACCTATAAATAAAGATTCAAGGTCCTTTTGTTAAGAAGGACAAGGTAAGAACCTGTCCTATAACATAAAATTCGCCGTAAACCGCTACCGGGTCTTTTTTTCTTTTCCCAATGTTATTTTGTTATGTGAGCCGTGCGAGTTTGCTGTGCTGATAATCATCATCGACCAAAACAATGATTGAGTTTGACATCCACCTCAACGAGTGAAACGTCACCGCTTCATCGAGTTCGTCGACGAGAACATCTGCAACATCTAGCGTAACAGTTGAATAGGGCTTAACAACGCATCCATCGAAAAAGTCATGTGAACGCACGCGACCAGATGCAGAAATGGAATTTCTGAGGGGCCAGTATGTTCGAGTATTCACTCGAAAAAGTATACTACGGCGACATCTAGTTGTGACACGAATTCTAGTGACAGCATTTTATATCGCCTATCATCGATCATGGCGACTAACGACAGAGTGCGTTGTGTTGTTGTCTCATCTTCCGGACAACCTCGCCAAGATGGAGAAACTATCAACTATAAAAGGCCACCCGTCATCTTTCGAATTCTCTTTTTTGGCAACATCTACCAACGATCATCACCGTCCGTCATCGAGCGAAGCAACAAACCTAAACTATTACTGCAGTGAATTTTGAATTAGAGACTAAACTAGTGTTAATTAGTAATTAAATTAAGAAACTGAAGTTATTAAATGAAGTGAATTTGTGACAAAAATAAAGTGAATTAGTTTACTTACCTTAAGAACTGCATCCGCCATAGTGAATTGTATATAGTTATTGAACCTGAAAAGAACTATTACGTACCGGTGTACTAGATTGTGTCCCCGTTGTGAGAATAAAATTCAGCACAGAATCACGTTTACACTGCTCATTGCCATTGAGTTAACAAAGCCGATAAGACTAGTTTTGGCCGAACATTATTTATTTTGAACATTGCATTGTAGAACGCTCGATATCGTGAAATGTTTTGCAATAGCATGGTACAGCGCGTTTGTTTTAATATGGTGTCTTCGGATGCCAATTTAAAAAATAAATACGGCGCCTATGATGACCAGAAAGCTTAGGACAGAATTTCGTAACGAATAACGCTGAAAATTTTTACGTTTTTTATTTGACAATTTTCATATATGCTATTTTGACAATTGTTGCAGATCAATGAAATTGAAACAAGCTTTCACTGAATCCACTCACCCTCTCTCTGGACGTTATACTGAAATATAGAGATTGTTTTATGGATGAATCTCAAAATATATTTTTATTTTTTTTTTAATCAGTTTTTCTGCAAATTAATTTAAATGGTCAAGATAAATGACTTTGTGAAATTGAATAGTCTTAAATGCAAATCAATGGAAAAGTCATGGTCAATGTTTAGTTAAAAATTCCTTTTGTGCTACTATAGAACCTCTAGAACCCCGTTAAGTTTAGAAAAGTGATGTTTTTCTTTTATTTACATTATTTCAATAAATGACATGCACACCAAATTAAAAAAAAAAGAAGAATGCATGAAAATTATGAGTTCCGTAGTGTGAAGATTTTTTTTATTTTACTCATTGACAAAGTATGTTTGTATAGCAATCCTGCCAATATCTTTACTGTACAGTGGATTCGGGCTGTACCATGATGATTGTTTAATATGTTGAGGAGCGAGTTTGGTTTTTTTAAAGGAGCAGGTCATTAAGCGGAATGCCATTAGGCCGAAAAGGTTGTTGAGCTAAAAGGGATGTTAGAAGGGAAATGACTGACTATCTAAGATTATATGAACTACTGATTCAAATCGCACACATTTATTAGTTTTTCCCTTCTTTGAAATGAAAGCTGTTTGTTCTAGATAAATTTCGTAGCGTATATTGTGGGGTTCAAGGTAATACACATAACTTTGGCCAAACTCATAACCACCCATTCGGCCTAAATGTTCATCCGGATTCAAGATCAATAAGAACTATCAACCATTTTCAATTTAATGACCCTTTTGGCCTCACAACCTTTCGACTTAACCGCATTCCGCCTAATGACATTCGGCCTAATGGAATACAGCACGTTTTTAGTATAAACAAAAAAAGTGTTTTTATCTAAAAACAAGTGACTTTTTCGAATTTATGGAGAAACTTTGATATAGGGTGAAAAAGAGCTGCGATCCGTCAGTAGTGTATGATCCTTCGACCATAGCGTTTGCTCCTGTGGGGACGAATGATGAGGGCAGGATCAAACATGTCGCGCGTCGTTCGCGTTGTAAAATCTAAAAGCGCCGCGGATTGTTAATAGTGTTTGATCTATTGATCGCGTCGCTTGCTCTTTCATGGACGGGTGGTGGACACTTGTTCAGCATACAATGCGATTATCGAAATATATCGCGAATCCGGAGCGCATTAACGAACATTGGTGACTGCCAGATCGCTACCTTATCCCACTAACCCAATATCCATCCCATGACAGCCATGGGGATATAAACGTGAAATCGGTCTCTAGTAACAACGGTTGTCCAACTAACATTCCTTCCCTTCCCCGATGATCGTAAGGACGTGGCCGGCGTCGTTATTGACTTTTAAAACCAAGCCCCATTAATTTTATCTCTGTGCAACTTCGATTGTTCTGGCCAATCACGGAATAGCAACTACGAACTGTACGATCATCTTTGGTTATGATTATGTTTTTGGGGAAACTTCGATATATGGAATAGCAGGGAGCTGGATCCTATTCCTGGCACTTTTGATTCACTTCTGCAGTGGGGTTTTTTGAAAGCTACTGAGCTCATATTTGGCTGCAACATGCGTCGTATTAAGGTACTTCTTTGTGCAAAGTTCCAGACAATTCAGCCTAGAAAAACGTCACATGCCAAAGTGAATCATGGAAGTGCCCAAGTAGCTCTGCACCATATTTCTTCAAGTAATGTACATCATTGATACACATCACAATGGGATTCTAAAATATATATAAGAGTTCGTTTCGTTGCCATGGTCACAGCAAGTCACAGCAAGAGCGGTAGAATGAACGTCGACAACCACAAAAAAGTGTCAATTGAATGTCGTCTGATACGAGAAAATTTGCATAAATCATAAGTTTTGCATAGAATTTAGATATCGGATCATAAAAAAACATGGATAATTTGATCTTGTCTGTTATGTCGAATGTGACACACATACAGTGAAAGCAGAACAGAAACAAACAACACCATAACGCTTCCTAACATAGCTATCGTGGTCAGTGGCATTCAATTGACATTTTTATTTTCGACATTCATTTGATCGCTCGTGTTGTGAATGTTTAAGCGAAGTGCTGCCGAATATCGGCGAAAACGTGTCGACTACCGTGATTGCTTACAACACTGGCCCGAGCCGCAACATTTAAAAAAAAAAATCAGAGGGGGTTGTGTACAAGACACGACCGCATGACGTTAACTACGCCAAGTGATTTTCTGCATTTGAATTTTAGTCGATTGTCATAGTTGCAGCCTTCCTTTAGTTCATATTCTAACATAATATCGTAACGGTCGCAACATTATAGATTTTCAATTGACACCCAGTCCCAGTATATTGCCGTAAGACGTAGTTAACGTCAAAATCATCCTGATCAATACGAATGCGTTTTAAAGCTACTGAAAAAGGTCATATTTTGACCATTCGTCCCACTGTGCGCCCGTGTTCCAGAAATGCTTATCTGTTGCCACAGCACAGCGACATTGGAAGGTGGGTACATGACAAAGTTTTTTTTTCGCTCGTTCTTGGAATTTCATCTTGTGACCCGCCCGTGTTCATGGACTGCAACCTCCATAATGTAAAATGTGGGAATGAAAAGCAAGTCGTTTTTTGTCACGCTTCCTCCCGGTTTGGTGGGTGGTAATGAGTGTTCTTAGCAGCAGCGCCAGCAAGGACGAATGTGTGGAACTTTTTTCCTTTCCTGCGATTGTGAAAGATGCTTGAAGCTGAACCGGTGTTCAAGAATGTGGGTACGATGATGATCATCAACGCCAAACAACCGGTTGTAAAACACTGAGGGAACAGATTACTTGGAGTACTTGTTACTCACAAGTCCTGGGCTGGCATTCACGCTTGAACGAAGTTACACAACATTGAGTTCGATTCGCGCTTAATCGAGCTCTTCTAGATCAACACAACTGGGGTGTAATTTTAACACATGCTGGAAAACCTGTTCATTAGATGATTTCATTGTTTTTAAGTATTTGACAAATAAAGAAGCTCTGCAATACAAAACATCTCTGTGCGTCGTAAAGTTAGTGAACATTAATTATAAGTCAGCAGAAAATCGATTTTTCAGAATGTGTGAAATACACTTGGGGCGTTGGTCAAGAAGAGCCCAATTTTGTGTCACTTTTTTTTAGAGAGTACATCATTCGAAAGGATAACGGTCGGAAGGTAAATAAAATCCCAGATGAGTGAGGAGGTTTGGTCTTCCTCACCGGGAAAGTTAATGTCGTTAAGAAGCCAGTCAAATAGGCTTTTGAATTTGACTTTATAATGTCTTCTTTCACTCCCTTTGTGGAGAACTTTTCAAGGACCGGTTCCACTTGAGGGATGCAAATAACACGGATACAATCTATGGCTTCCGGTTTTACTGATTATTTCCGTTTTTGTTTCGAAAGAAGAGAAGGGTGACCAAAATGCTTTGTCTTATCCTAACAATACTCAAAGTCACATTTTATCGAAGCTCGTTAAAACGATTCTCGAGGGATCTTAACGATAAAGATATATTTATTTCAAGCTCTTTGGGTTTGTATACGTATTATTTTTATTGTTATTACTGATCGCTCTTCTGTAGGCAAATAATTCGAAGACAAATTTCATTTGCATTTTTGCTCAGCAGTACATCCACATTGGTTATAGAAAACCAATGTGAACTGACCTAGATTCAATCTCAACTTTTTTATTTTAAGTAGTTTGTTCTATACTGGAAGGGTGCAGCCAAACAGAACTGATTTTATTATTTTAGTTTACCTCGTAATAATCGATATACCAAGCAAGTTAGGTGAAAATTGAAAAAGTTGCATCTTCAGCTGCTGCCGATTCTCTATGCAGCGGTTCACTGTTGATTTTAGCACGTTTGTATTTTTTTTTTTTTCAAGACACACACACACACACACAGAATGGAAAATATTTTTCCAGACGGGGATGCTGATGTTTTCAATAGAGAAGGAGTTGTTAGTCAGGTATGGTTTGCTTTTCGTAGGTGGAAGCTCAGTTGTAAGGTTATTGCCATCAACTGCATACTGATGATATGCACCATTCATAGTAGGATGGATGACTACCAGTAGCGCATTGTGAATAAGAAAAATCCATCTGTCCTGCCGTGGTGATGTTTGATTTTGTCGTTTTGTACATATATGTAAAGTTCTACGAACTATATATCATTATCAACTGATAGTTCAGTGAACTCTTACCTATTCAAATCCCTTTTTTTTTGTTTGAAAAACCAGTCGTTCTTTCTTCAATTGGTGCTGCTGAAATGTATCACATACATTGTTCTGGCACATATATTTAGTTTATTGCCTGCGGAATTGACAATCAAACATGTAAACCATGAATTAACCTCATCCTGTTATCTCCATAAATGGGTTACAATCTGCAGTGAATACACTTACAAACTGCCATATGTTCCATCGAACAGGCGGCAGACCGACCACTATTCCCTAAACAAAGTAGACTATGCCGCAATATGCGTTCCCTAGATGAAGGTAGCAACAGCTGCCCATAAATCGATGTTCACGCTTTTCCGCCTACTGTGTGAGCCAAACGCTTCCTGTGTGGAGTGTTGCTTGCTGCCATACAACCACTATGACCTGACCAGCCACCCACCCCTGAATACGATGGAGTCACTCGGTCAATTACTTCTTCGCTCGTCCTGACCCAAAGCTGGATTTAATGAATTTATAGCACACCGTGGCCCAGAGTTTAAGCCCCCACGCGCTCCGTATATTTGCCATTTCACCGCGGGCTTTGTTGGTGATTGTACTCTTTATGAATATCCCAAGGATAACACACTCCAGGCCTAGGATTTTGCACGCAGAAAGCGTGCCGAGAGCATTGTAGTTCGACTAACCAACGGCAACGGGCTACGGCTCTTCCTACCAGGTCGTAAAACAGTCACTCAGTATGCTAAATTATCGAATTTTTTTGGGTGTCAGAGTGTCCATGTGTACGGTACTCCCCAGGCTGTTATTATCGGATAAAAAACTCCATCAAAACTGTTATCGGCAGTGGATTTCTATGTCTAATCCGCATGTCTGGGTAAAATAAAAGAATAAAATTGTCATGCCCGTTTTGTAGTTACCCCTTTTTGATGCTTTAGGTCCACAAATTGTGAAGAAAACGGTAAAACTTAAACTGTTTTTCATTTATCATTAGTATCAGAAAGAATACATCATAAATTTTTGATATAAAGTCGGGTTTGTAAACTCTACCTATAAATGCACTTTTTAAATAAAAATCAAAGTCAAAAAATCTGTTTGAAACTAATCTTTTCTGGAAAGAATGCTTTCGGACCACTAACTAACAGTCTTATTTCAAGTGACTATCAGCACTTTATCAGTTAAACCCATAACTTGTAAAAGTTGAATAATTAAAAAATCAAATTTAGTACTATACTATTTTATTAACATAGTAGCAATCGCCCTAACTCTAGGTGTTACTATCATAGCAACCGCCCTCTGTTATTTTTCCTAACAAGCTATTCCATCCCAATACTCCAACCAGTTAAGACGTGTTATCAATAAAGCTAGTTTGTTCGTTACGTTACGTGTTCGTGTCTTCACTACAAACGAGCCAAGACCCTCAATAGGTTATGGGCACCACGCAGAAGGATCTCGCTCATGGAATCCCGCAATTTCGCGGAAATATTGGAGGATACGAAAATTGGAGCTACCGTGTCAGGCTTTTCCTGGAAGCGGCCGGAGTCTCGGAGGTGCTAACGGAAGATGTGCCGGAACAAGCCGAGAGGACGAAATTCGTTGAAAAGGATCGTAAGGGAAAAGCGCTGTTGGTTAGCTGCCTGGCGGACGACTGTCTGGAGGTAGTTCGCGAAAAGACAACAACTAAGCTGATGTGGGAAAGTTTAGAGGTAACATACGCTAAGAAGTCCGTTGCCAGCCAGACTCTCATCCGGAAGCAACTGGCGCGCCTCCGTATGAAGAACGGAATCGACATGAGAAGCCATTTTCTGGAGTTCGATGGATTGGTAAGAAAGCTGAAGACGGCCGGCGCGACTTTGGTGGAGGCAGATCTGGTGTCGCAGCTTTTCTTAACGTTACCTGATACCTACGACCCACTTGTAACGGCTTTGGAGAACGTGGCTGAGAAAGAGTTAACGCTGGATTTCGTCAAGCAACGGTTATTAGCAGAAGAATCGAAACGGACTGATCGCCAGGAAGAATTCGAAGAGGTGAAACCGGCAGCGTTTACTGGCCATGGACACAAGCAAAAGAAACAGCAAAAGTTCAACGGAAAGTGCCACGGATGCGGTAGGCGGGGTCATTACAAGAAAGATTGCCGTCTACAAAGCAAAAGTGAAGCAAATTCAGTTGTGAAGAATGCGGTGAGTTTCATGGCGGATGTGGACCCATGTAGACGCAAGAAAGCCGGAAGGATCGTTTTCAAATTAGATTCCGGATGCAGTGATCACTTGGTAAGTGAAAGCTCCGTATTTGCAAACCTGCGCAAGTTGGACGATCCGGTAGAAATTAAAGTTGCAAAGGAAGGCCAAGCAATGATAGCCAAGACGATCGGAGAAATCAACGCTGTTAGTAACCGAGGAGTGCCGTTTAACGTCAAGAATGTTCTACTCGTGCCAGACTTAAGGGAGAATTTAATGTCGGTCAAGAAAATGACGAAAGCTGGTATCGATGTGCTGTTCTCCGGAGATACGGCAGTTTTGAAGAAGAACGGAAGCGTGCTGGCAACTGGATACCTAAAAGGCAACTTGTTCGAGATAGAGCTGTTTCTGCAGGATCGTTGTACAAATATGTGTGACGTCGATACCGGAAAACTGTGGCATCGCAGATTAGGTCATATCAGCCAACAAGGACTTGAAACGATGGCCCGAAATGGTGAATTAAAAGGAATGAGGAAAGCACCCAAGATCGGCATCTGCGAAGCATGTATCCAAGGTAAGCAATGTAGGGAACCTTTTAATGGAACCAGAATCCGAGCAACTCGCCCCTTGAGAGAATCCATTCGGATGTGTGTGGGCCTATCGACCCTGCAGCCCGATATTTTGTTAGCTTCATTGATGACTACAGCCACTTTGGAATGATCTATCCGATAAAAAGAAAATCCGAAGTTTTTGAGAAGTTCAAAGAATATGAAGCAGCAGTGACAGCGATGATTGGCAAGCCGATTTCGCGGATGACGGTGGATCAAGGACGGGAGTATTTTTCAACTGATCAGAAAAACTACTACAAGCAGAAAGGTATCCAAGTAGAACCCACGGTGGCGTACACGCCACAACAAAATGGTGTTGCGGAGCGGTTCAACCGAACACTCGTAGAGAGAATCCGTTCAGTCCTCATCGATTCACTGGTACCGAAAAACTTATGGTCCGAAGCAGCCCTGGCGTGCGTCTATCTTTTGAATCGAAGCCCTACGTCAGCCTTGCCAAGTGGTGTATCTCTGGCGGAGCTGTGGTTCAACTCCAAACCAAATTTAGATAAATTACGGATCTTCGGATGCAAAAGTTTTGCATGGATACCGGCGCAGAATAGGAAGAAGCTGGATCCGAAAAGCCGCGAATTGGTGATGATTGGTTATGCCCCTAATGGCTACCGGCTATGGGACAAGAAATCGAGGAAGATAATCATTGCGAGGGACGTTAAGTTTGATGAGAATTCGTTTCCATACGCTGACATTGAGAACATGAAGCCTGAAATAGATGTGCCATTGCTAGTTCGGTTCCCTTTCGAGCAAGAGGGGGAAGGTGAAGTTGAAGTCGAGGCGGAAACGGAAAGCGAAGCCCAGAACGAAGATGTTGCTGTCCCTGATAATCATGAGCAAGTCGATGCTCGTGAAAGTGAAACGGAAGAAGAGTTCAGCGACGCGCTCCCTCTGCAAACAGAACGACCGCTACAAGAGTCGAGGCACAGCGGACGGGAGCGCAGGTTACCCGGTAAGTTGTTAGATTACTTAACTGGGTATAGAGCAACTTCTGCCAGTTTACTTCTACCAGATGCCCCCGAGACATTCGCTGAAATCAATGGCCGCCCCGATCGAAAAGTCTGGCTGAAAGCGGTGGAAGACGAGCTTCGTTCGATGGATGAGAATCACGTGTGGTACTTCACGAGCTGTCCGGCAGGTGTTAAACCGCTGAAGTCAAAATGGATTTTCCGAGTGAAGGAGGACGTGAACGGTCAGCCAGTACGATATAAAGCCCGACTGGTTGTTAAAGGTTTTCTTCAAAAACAAGGACTGGACTATGACGAAATATTTGCGCCCGTTGCAAAGTTAACCACAATTCGGATCATACTGTCAGCCGGCATCCATCAAGGTTTTCATTTCCATCAAATGGACGTGAAAACGGCTTTCCTGCATGGAGAATTGAAGGAAACGATTTTCATGGAAATTCCAGATGGCGTCGATGCACCACCAAACATTGTATGTCGATTAGTCAAGTCACTATACGGGTTGAAACAATCCCCGCGTTGTTGGAACGAGAAGTTCAACCAGAAGCTGTTAGAACTAGGATTCAAACGATCAATGCACGACTATTGTTTATATACAAGAATTCTACCTGGAGATGAGATCTACATCGTGCTTTACGTAGATGACCTGCTGATCGGTGGTAGGAAGAAATCGTCAATCTTGAAACTCAAGAAGCAGCTGTTGTCTGTTTTTGCCATGTCAGATTGTGGAGAAGCTAACCATTTCTTGGGAATCAAGCTGGAATATAACGAGGATCGCACCAGAATACGTTTATCGCAAGTGTCAAATATTGAAAAGATGTTGAATCGTTTCCAAATGTCGGATTGTAATCCAGTTAAAACACCACTTGAAAAAGGACTTTTGCTGCACGAAGGAAGGGAAGGAAGTCAAGGCATTTGGAGTTTAAGCGAAACAGAAATGCGGAAATTTTGATCGGTTATGCAGACACTGACTGGGCATCGGATACTTTGGACAGGAAGTCGGTGAGCGGCTATGTGTTTAAGGTGTTTGGAAATCTGGTGTCTTGGTCAAGCAAGAAGCAGACTACAGTTGCTACTTCGTCAAGCGAAGCTGAATATGTAGCTTTAAGTTCCGCAGCGTCAGAAGGAATATGGATAGCAGGAGTACTTGAAGATCTACAACTGAAGCAAAAGGACGAAGCCTTTGTTATTTACGAAGATAATCAAGGATGTATCGGAATGGCCCGGAACTTTGAATCGAAACGATCAAAACCCATCGACATAAAGCACCATTTCTTGCGTGATCATGTTGCGAATGGACGTCTGAAGGTTGAACATGTTGCAACTCAGCATCAGATAGCAGATATGTTTACGAAGCCAATGGATCAGAAACGACTAGATGAGCTATGCTGCCAAATTGGAATGGCCGATTGAGAGGGGGTATTAACATAGTAGCAATCGCCCTAACTCTAGGTGTTACTATCATTGCAACCGCCTTCTGTTATTTTTCCTAACAAGCTATTCCATCCCAATACTCCAACCAGTTAAGACGTGTTATCAATAAAGCTAGTTTGTTCGTTACGTTACGTGTTCGTGTCTTCACTACAAACGAGCCAAGACCCTCAATATATTTGATACTATTCCACTAGAGTTTGTAGTCTTTGACAGACACGCGTATTTTGACCTCAACTGTAAGGCCACCTTCAATATCGTGTACTAGACCTGACTCAATTATCCTGCGTTCGAAGAAATCAAGTCTAGTACATGACGCTGAAGACGGCGAGTGGAGAACTACCCAAATGTGTTCAAATTCACGTTAATAAAGCAAAAAAAAACTATAACGGCCTTGCCGTTAAGGTTGATATACGCGTATCTGTCAAAGGAAACAAAGTCTAGTGGAATTACCTGGTATAATACTTAAGGGTGTCTGGGTACAATTCCCGGTAATGAAATTTTCCTTGACTTCCCTGGGCATAAAGTATCTTCGTACCTGCCATACGATATACGAATGCGGAAATGGCAACTTTGGCAAACAAATCTCAGTTAATAACTGTAGAAGTGCTCATAAGAACACAAGAAGCTGAGAAGCAGGCTCTGTTCTAGTAGGGGTGTTTATGCCATGAAGAAGAAGAAGAACCAAAATCGGTTTTCAGTTTATTTATAGGTATTTCACTCAAGAGTTCGAAAATATAATATCATTGTAAAGGTAGTAAGTTAAACATTGATCGTATTACCTTAGAGTAGAGTTTTTACAACATAGAAGATGTTAAGGAAGATAAATAAAATATAAACACTAATGGTTCACGATTGAGATTCAGCTTGAGTTTTCTGAGGCTCCAATTTTTTTTCTCTTCATCGTTACTCTCTTCACACTATTACAGAAAATTGATTCACTTTTGAAAATTTTTGCGTATTGTTCGACTCCGTATTTAAATTTAAATTTGACGAATGGTTAGCGGAAGATAGTATACATTAAAATAAATGTATCACATCATATTGCACATAGGGGATGTCCAGCGTTACAAATCGTTTGGCGAGCCATTAAAATTTTGTAACTCATCTACACATCTGCTGAAAATGGATTGATGAAACAATTGTGCAGAATCGTAGCTTGTTATGTATATTGATGACTAACATGTCTTTTTATTCTGATTTTTTTTTTGTTAGATTTCATTCCAACATTTCAATTAGTCTTACACTATAGCTTTCAAATTGTTTATTTGATATATCAGCCACTATAATCGGTAACAACATAACGGAAAGATTTCCGTATCCATAGAAGAAGCTTATTTTAGGCTGTAAAATTTCGAAGCTAGGTTGTACATTGCAATTGGAATTGGAAACTGGATTACATTTAAATTAGAAATTTTAATAAGGTGAATCTTAAGCTTTTAAAAAAGTTAAATATGGCGTAATGGCAAAGAGTTTATGTTTCGATTGAAAAACATAAAAATGAATTCCCTACAGTTTTCATTACCTTGTTCCATCGATCGCAATAATAGTTTACGCAACAGAATGATTATTTTTACAGCACGAGTCGTACATTTATCCAACGAGGCTTGCCTAGTAGAATAATAACGACAAGTGCTGTAAAAATCGAGTTGTTGTGTAATGATTCATTACGCAACTCAAAACAGTTGTGTAATGGGAAAGTGTTGCGTGATGAATTATTTCAGTTGTGGATTGACTATTACAGTACTACTTAATTCAGTGCAGGAAAGTAAGCTGTTTCATGATAGATTGACGTGATAATTTCGATGAGAAATTGCAAAAATTATGTTCCAAATCAATATTATTCATGAAGACTTAGTCTTCATGACTGACAAAGCAAATGACAGACACGTGCTTAGGTTGTATTGTTTCTAAATTTATACAGAATTTTGAAACTTTGATGTTCGACATGGCACCCAGTAATATGTAGCTTAATATGTACTTCCAGAGGTACACAATACTTACACAAACTTACTTCGAACCAAGTTTCTTCTGATATCAAACTTTATACTTTGAAAGCTCCACCACAGACAAACAGGCGTAACTCTAGGACAATTTTATGTCACTGGTCATTAGTATATGGTAAAACTAAAGGGTGGTCCTTTCGATTTTCTCAAATTGGTGGACCCCTCGTACGCCAGCTAGCTAAACAGTTTGTGAAAAAGCCCATTTTTTATGAATCTTAGGTATTTCTTCATGTGATATGCCTCATATTTCCCATCACATAGCAAACTTAGTGGCATCGTATAGAGGAAGGATATAGCTTTCATTTGAGGCTAAAAAAAATTGGCGCCCATTTTGAATTTGGCCTTTATTTTTAATTTTATTATAAAAACCGTGTTTTCACCTTTAGCGCACCGCTTGTTTAGAATCCTGAGGTCACCATCAGAATGCTGAGAAAAAAACTAAGTAAGATAGGATACAATAACACAGTATTTGACGCCATCTTGATTTAAAGTAGTGGAATGAGTATTTACCTTGTTAGCACTTGTTAAATTTTGAGGCTACCGATTCACTTACTCTTCTTGTTCTTATTTTCCTGACCTTAGATCCTCACTGGAATAGAGCCTGCTTCTCGGTTTGATTCGTCATAAAAACAGGTTATTAAATAAGAATTTAATATGAATTTTTTTAACTTTCTTGTAGGACTTCCACAAAAAATATTCTTTAGGAACACGTCACAGCACTTGAAAAACACAATAGTTAAGAAATTACTTAAATCCGACTGCCCATTCTCAAGCCATTTCGTGATATACAAACATCATTCCACTTTTATTTGTATAGATTATTCATGATGCGGAATTGAATTCTTCACTCACCAATCGAAAGTTCAGTGTTTTGAAGGCTCGATAACGCGACGGAATCATTCAGAATGATTTACTTTACATTCTTTTTGATGGCCTTAAGTGCCT
Organism: Aedes aegypti; assembly: GCF_002204515.2. Lineage (NCBI taxonomy): Eukaryota > Metazoa > Arthropoda > Insecta > Diptera > Culicidae > Aedes > Aedes aegypti. The sequence continues at coordinate 25,218,859 of NC_035108.1, read as the reverse complement.
AATATAAATCAAAATAATATCATTCTTTGAAAAACTGCTCAAATTATTTTATTACTCAACGATGTGAATAATTTAATAAATCTACTATACTTCAAAAAAAAAAATATCATTTTCAAAATTGTATTTTGAATCTTCTGCAGAGCTTTCTTCTTGCTATTACAACAGCTAGGGAAAGTGTACCAGTTATGGCCATAGTGGTTCCCTAATTGACCATGTGAGAAATTTTGATAACTTTCACATTTTGAATCTTTTTAAATGTTTTAACATCAAGATATATCTTAAATCTAACTACTACAACACACAAATATTTTCAAAATTTGAAGACATTATAGTAATTATGTATGGCGAAATAGGGAACCACTATGTACGTAACTGGTACACCTACCCTAGTCCATATTGGTACAGCATACAACATGGCTGGCCTGAAAATTTGTTTGAAGATCAAAAACTTGTTCTCAAGACAAAGTTTCGATTTTCTGTTAATAAGTGGATACAGACATTATATATATTTTTTACATTTGGCATAAATGCCCTCAATGTGATTTTTGAAAGGTAAATTCTTTTCTAGCATTAGCCCTAGATACTTAACTTCATCTGATCAATTTATTGGAACCCCTTTCATCAAACATTTAATCAATCTTCATAAAGTACTACTGATCTTCTTCGGATGGAAGCATTCGGAGAGAGTTCTTTGGATATTTTTATTTTTTAATATCTGGATCTTGAAGCTTATCGATATGGGTAAGATTTTAAAATGCAAATCAAACAAACGACATGAAAAATTTGCTCTCAGGAAAACTTTTATGGCAGAGTGAAATTTAGGTATCGGCAAAAGGATATGTTTTTCTACTTATGTTATATTAGTTTAGTGTGACTTCCAGCTTAACAACATTCCTTAAGCAAATTTATGGCTTTGTTTACGATGTTGATGACTTCGGGTGAATAACAGAGTTCGCGATGGAAACTATGAATGGTTACAATGAGAGCACAGATAAATAGTTTGATGAGAAATAACTAAACAAAAAATTGCTTAGCCTGCGTTTCGGGCAAGGTAAGACGATTTGAGTGATGTGGTAAAAGTCGTCTCGACTCGCAGAACAAATCTTGAAAAAGCAGCATGAAATATCAAAAATACAAAGAGTTGATCAGTATTTTGAAAGAGTAAGACTGTTTGTTTTATTAACAAGACATTTAGCCCTTGGCATGTTCATCTCGGGACCAATGGCTTTACTTCCCTTTCGAAGGAGGTTGTCACCATAAAATACGATCGTCAATTCAATTCCAGGTCCTCGGCGTGAGAGGCATGTGTTCTATCTACAGCAGGCCCATCTATCCAATTGTATAACAAAATATTGCTAACCGCATATTGATTGTTGGCAAAATAACTAATACTTTTTACAACTATTCAATCACTCTGTGCGTTAGCTACAAAATGCTATTATTTAAATTCAACCAAATGTAATTTCGACAAAATGTCGGTTTGGCCAAATGTTATATGCTTACGTTGTCTTCACTTTTCACTGTTGAACGCAACCTCACGGTGCTCCCCTGACCGTTATTATCAGAAAAAAATCTCCATCAAATCTGTGCTCACCAGTCGTTTTCTATAGTTAAGCTGCATGTCTGGGCAAAATTTAAAAAAAAATCGTAGGGCCCGTTTTGCAGTAACGACCTTTTGATTGTATAATTCCATAACTACAAAGGAAATCTGAAATATTTAAACAGATTTTCATTAGCCGTGATTATCAGAAGCAATAAACCATCCAAATTTGATTCAAAGTAGGTATTTTCAATCATTTGTAACCTCTAGGCAGAGTTTTGAATGAGATGATCGTCGAAATTTTGAGTTACGCCCTTTTTGAAGTGTAACTATTAAAATCACTAATTTCCCATAGATTAATTAGGCATTCTAATACTGGTAAGCATGTTTAAACGTTTGCAATGACACATTGCACTTACATGCCGTCAAAGTCTTTCACAATTGACTGATTTTTCATAGGCTCAAGCGATATAAGGCATTACGAAGCCAATTTTGTAATGTTATTATTAATCATACAATATTGTTATAACCCAACTAGCTGCCCCAAGGCTGTTCTGCCTAACTTTGTACTGCCACAGAGTTTAAACTTCTATTGCTTAGTAATGTACTATTGTTCAATCTATTGCACTCTAGACATCTATCAATACTTTTGGGATCATTTGTAGCATATATTACAATGTTCAGATTTTTAACAAATCTATAATTTTACCTGTGACTTTCCCGGTCTTTTCGATCTCACAAATACGTAAGAGTCCTGGATATATACAATAGTGAAAGAATTGTATAAATAAATCAACCCATTTGCAGGCCAACTCGTTAAGAATAAGCCTCAATACTTGAAATACGTTTAAGAAAAGTAATACATATACGGTATTGTGTGGCTTCTTTTATTTTTAATTCGTTATACTTGCAGAGCTTTATTTTACGAATCTTTGACAAAAGGTCGAAAGACAAAAGGTCGAAAGACAAAAGGTCGAAAGGACAAAAGATCGAAGAACAAAAAATAAGGGACAAAAGGTCGAAAATCTTTTTCCAAAGAAGGAAAAATTTCCCTCCATGCAAATCGTTTTCGACCTTTTGTCCTTTCGACCTTTTGTCTTTCGACCTTTTGTCCATTAACCTTATTTCACATGCCTTCCTTAAAAATCAAACCTCTCTTAAAAAGATTCTACTCTATAACCTCGAATTTAATTTCCCCGAATGTTATTAACCCGAGAGTCATAACCCTGAATGATATTGTCCCGAATGTATAATTACCTTGAATAACATTGCCCCGTGATAATGGAATTTGAAGTAATGCCATTCTAGGAACTGTAACACGAAGTTATGGTCTTCTGGCTCATGGTATTCGGGGTAATGGAATTCGGGGGGGATAATCTGAAAAATACTTGACTTCCAGTTTTTGTTACCAGAAAGCCTTAAATTGTAATGTGGCCAAGTTTGACCTGCTAATCTATGTACTATAACAGGTTTAGAATCTCACACAAACTGATGATTTATCTGTAAACTTTCATTTTTTTTATCGCTAACTGTGCCTGTGAAGTAAGGACTCGCCCGCTGCTGTAATCAGTGAAGACAAATAAAAATAAATCATACTTTGCTAAACAAACTTATCAAAGGTGACAAAGACAAACATTCAAAATAAGGCTCTGTAAGTGCTACGATTTACAATTCTATTAAACAAAATAATAACGAATATTCTGAACATTGCATAGATTTTTTTTCCAGCGCTTCCTCCTACATCGTTAATTTGATTTTATTCCATACCCTGTCATCCATAACCGAAAACTCAAGTCCGAAAGTATTCTTTGACGTCAACTTGCGCTTCGATATACTACATGAATTGTATGTTCAATAATCTGAATCGTGAATTCATTGCTTCACCAAACTATCCAGAATATTGTTGTATAAAAACTATTTTGGTTACATGATGAAATTGGCTTCGTAATGCCTTATAGCACTTGAGCTTATGAAAAATCAGTCAATTGTGAAAGACTTTGGCGGCATGTAAAATCGATGTGTCATTGAAAACATTTGAACGTGCTTAATGGTATTATAATGCCTAATTAAAACATTAAAAATTTGTGTCGTCTATGGTTACACCTTCAAAAGGGCGCAACTCCAAATTTTGTTGATGTTCTCAATCAAAACACAACCTAGAAGTTACAAATAACACTACATAACATCAAAACACCTACTTTGAACCAAATTTTGATTGTATATTTTTTATGATAATCATGGCCAATAAAAATCCGTTTAAATATATCAGATTTCCTTTGAAATTGTGAACTTATACAATCAAAACAGCGTAACTTCAAAACGGGCCCTACGATTTTTTAATAATTTTGCCCAGACATGCATCTTAACTATAGAAATAGACTGGTGAGCACAGATTTGATGGAGATTTTTTTCTTATAATAACGGTCAGGGGAGCACCGTGAACCTGTTTTATGTCTTTGTATTATCGGGGTGCATTCATAAAACACTTGAAAACCTGACATCAAATTTGATTGAAATTTCCAATTCAAAATATTTTTTCTCATCCGTTTTTCAACGAATTTCCGTCGAAATTTTAGGCATTGATTGCAAAATTCTCATATTTTTTAACACCCAGCGGTGGTTGATTGAAAAATTACGGTAATTCCTGATTTATCACGGGGAGATCTGAGATAACCCTACTTAAAGAATTAGTAACCATTTTAATCTCGAGTCGATGGCGTGCGGAAAAAACTTCATGATTTAGCAACGCTAAAGAAGAATAGTTGAAGCGTTTTAAGATGACTTGACTACATGCTAGGTTGTTCCGAATCATTGGTTCCATACAGGAAGTGGCAATCACATTGGCTGAAACCTAGCTGGCGACATATCAAACTTCATAAATTACCAAATAACACCGCTAGCGCATGACGGCTCACCATAGTAGCATGTCCGAAAGAACTTGAAACTATTGAGAACCAGAGCTACAGGTCCAAAGCCCTGATAAAGGTGGATGGTTGTGATGGCTATGACCGTGGTCATCATGTAAAGAACAAGCGGACGATGCTGTATCGTGTCAGCATCGAGGAGGCAGCCCCTCTAGCACGATGTAGGTAGCGCAACCCTGGTTAGGTGGCCTATCGAAGACTCTTCACCAACCAAGAAAGGCAAAAGTAGAGCAAACGGATTGATTTTACGGCAACAGACCCGGCAACGAATAAAGGACAACGATTGGAAAGTTGGATCTTGGAACGTGAGAACTTTGAATGAACCCGCGCGTGTTGGGCTCCTGGCTCGTGAACTGCGGAATGTCGGCGTGAACGTGGCAGCTATCCAGGAAATACGCTGGCCGAGAACCGGAGAACGCGAATTCCGAGTGGTGGACCCCATCGCCAACACTTCATTCAAGTACCACATCTACTACAGCGGTGGCGACAGAGCAGAACGTGGAGTTGGCTTCATAGTGATTGGGAAGCAGATGAAGCGAATTATTCGGTGGAAACCGGTAAGCGACCGAATCTGTGTGTTGAGAATGAGGGGCAAGTTCTTCAACTACAGCCTGATCAGCATATATGCGCCAACGAACGATAAGCCCGATGACATGAAGGATGAGTTCTATGAGAGCCTGGATAAGGCCTACGGAGAGTGCCCAAAACAAAACGTCAAGATAGTCATTGGCGACGCAAATGCGCAGATCGGGAAAGAAGATTTCTTCCGACCCGTCATTGGAACGGAAAGCCTTCATTCCGTTACCAATGATAATGGCCTGCGGCTAGTAACCTTCGCTGCTGCTAGAGGGATGGCAATCAGCAGTACCTACTTCGCACGAAAGAATATCCGCAAACACACCTGGCGACACCCGAGTGGCGATGCCTGCTCCCAAATAGACCACGTGCTGGTTGATGGGCGACATTTCTCAGATGTCATTGATGTCAGGACCTTCCGAGGCCCTAATATCGACTCGGATCATTATCTCGTTGTAGCTAGAATTCGGGCGCGGTTATCCAGCGTCACGAGTTCCGCAAAGCACAGAACGCTACGCTTCAATATACAACGCTTGTCGACTGATGGGGTAGCTGCGCAGTACCGTCAGCAACTAGACGAGAAGTTGGGAAGAGTCAACGTTGCTGGAGACGTCGACAGCCTGTGGGACCCTATCCACGAAGCTGTGACAACAACTGCGCGGGAAGTGATTGGCACTGGTCAACGACGAAGACGGAACGACTGGTTCGATGAAGAGTGCCAGAGGGTGACAGACATGAAGAATGTTGCCAGAAGCCGTATGCTTGTGGCCGGTACCCGACAGAACAGAGAGCGGTACAGGGCAGCGAGAGCCGAAGAAAAGCGAATCCACCGCAGAAAGAAAAGGCAGCACGAAGAAAGTGTGGTAGCTGACGCACAAGAAAGCATGAACCGAAATGATATGCGGAGATTTTATGCAACGGTCAATGGTGCGCGGCACAATACCGTACCAGTGCCCGCCATGTGCAATGACCGAGAAGGGAATTTGCTGACCGATAAAACGGCGGTGGCTGCCAGGTGGAAGGAGCACTTCCAGCAATTGTTGAACGGTGAGAATGGAAATGTAGCGAGGAACAGGATGAACATAGATGATGACGATCAAGCTGTGGACCCACCGACCATAGGAGAGGTTAAAAAGGCTATCAGCGAGCTGAAGAACTGTAAGGCTGCTGGGAAGGACGAGATCCCGGTCGAGCTTCTCAAGCACGGAAGCGAGCAGCTTTACCAGTCGATCCACCGAGTACTTCTGAAGGTATGGGATGACGAAGAATTGCCCACCGGCTGGTTGGATGGCCTCATCCGCCCTATCTACAAGAAAGGGCACAGACTGGAGTGTGCCAATTACAGAGGAATTACCCTGCTGAATTCGGCGTACAAAATTCTGTCGCGCATCCTGTTTAACAGACTGAGACCGCTCGAGGAGTCCTTCGTCGGCGAATACCAAGCTGGTTTTCGTGAGGGCCGTTCGACAACGGACCAGATGTTTAGCTTGCGAATGATCCTAGACAAATTCCGGGAGTATAACTTGCAGACTCACCATCTGTTTATTGATTTCAAGGCGGCGTACGACTCAGTGAAAAGAAATGAGCTTTGGCAGATAATGTCTGAAAATGGTTTTCCGGCGAAACTAATTAGGCTGATACGTGCTACGCTGGATGGTTCGAAATCAAGTGTTCGGATCGCAGACGAGGTGTCAACCTCGTTCGTGACGTTAGACGGATTGAAGCAGGGAGACGCACTTTCGAATTTACTGTTCAACATTGCACTTGAGGGTGCTATTAGGAGATCTGGCGTGCAAAGAAATGGCACTATTATCACAAGGTCGCACATGCTCCTTGGCTTTGCGGACGATATAGACCTGATTGGAATCGATCGCAGGTCAGTGGAAGAGGCCTTCGTGCCTCTGAAGAGGGAGACAGCGAGGATAGGCCTGACCATCAATTCTACCAAGACGAAGTACATGGTTGCAGGTAGAGATAGAGTCAGGCATGGTGGTGTAAGTGCTGAGGTAGTGTTTGATGGGGATGTGTTTGAAGTTGTTGAAGAATTTGTTTACCTTGGAACACTTGTGACATGTGACAACGACGTTTCCCGCGAAGTGAAAAGACGTGTTACGGCTGCGAATAGGGCCTTTTACGGACTACGTAACCAGCTTAGGTCCCGCAGCTTGCAAACCGAAACTAAATTCGCCCTGTATAAAACATTGATTCTTCCGGTGGCTCTCTACGGGCACGAAGCGTGGACGTTGAAAGAGTCAGACCGGAAAGCTCTCGGTGTTTTCGAGCGTAAAGTGCTGCGGACAATACTCGGTGGGAAACTCGAAAATGGTGTGTGGCGCAGACGCATGAATCACGAGTTGTATCAAGTGTACAAAGATGCGAATATTATCAATCGTGTAAAATACGGCAGACTTCAGTGGGCTGGTCACTTAGTGCGAATGTCGGAAGAAAGAATTGCGAAAATAATATTCAGCAGGGAACCAGGTAGAGGCCGGCGGCTTCGGGGAAGACCACGAATACGCTGGCTGTACGCAGTGGAAGAGGACCTGGCGACCCTAAACGTTCGGGGCAACTGGAGAAGTTTCGCCCAAGACCGACGAAGATGGAGCTCTACAATACGCCCGGCAATGGCGTGATGCTACGCTGTAGCCATCAAGGTATCAAGGTAAGGTAATTACCAAATCAAGGCTAAAGTAGGATGATTCAATCGTTTTGGATGACTTGATCACATGCCAGGTTGTTTTGGGTACCCTGTTCCCTAGGGGAATTGGCGATCAATTAGTGGTTCTGAGACTTATCTTGCGACATGCCAAACTTCATGATTTTGCAAATCAACCCTATAGAAGAATAGTTCAAGAAGTTTTGGATGTCCTGGCCACATAGTGGGTCATTTCGGATATCTGGCTCGCTGGTACAAGTGGCGAATTTATTGGTAGATCTGAAATTTAGTTCACGACGTAGGGTGCAGAGCTACTTGGGCACTTCCATGAATCACTTTGGCATGTGGGGTTTTTCTCGGCCGAATGGTCTAAAACTTTGCAATAAAAAGCACTTTAATACGACGCATATCGTGGCCAAATGTGGGCTCAGTAGCTTTAAAAAAAAAAACCACTGCCGAAGTGAATCAAAAGTGCCAAGAATAGGATCCGGCTCCCTATCAAATTTATGATCAGCAAATCAAATCCAAAGAAACAACAGATCGTGTGAAGATTTGTGTCGTGAATTCTGATTTATTAAAGACAGTTTACACCGTCTTCTGAAAAAAGGCTGCACAGACTGAACAATCACGAACATTAGGCAACGGACAACACATAACACCCAGTAGCCCAGTGATGAATTTTTCGTTTGACGAAAAGTTGGGACAATTATGCGTATAACAGCAGACTAGATCTTTCTCTATATCTGTCTGCAATCATGTAGGGGAAGATTTACCAATTTTTGACCTAGTACTTATCTGAGAGAGACTCGCGAAGAGGAAAAATATCAATGTCATATGCAGCCCAGATTCCGCTGTCACGAAACGTCAAATGCAGCCCGTCGTTTTTATGGCTAAAAAGGTGAAAAGTATTGCATTCAAAATAAAATATTTTTAAAAACCTATATTAGCGGAGCAGTTTTTCCAAAGATGCTGATAAATCTAAACACAAAACTAGTTATTTATAATTTCTGTAACATTTGCTGGCATTAAATTTTACTCAAAATGCCGTTTATGCTGCAGTGTGATGCAAACGCAACAGTTATTTTTTTTTGCTGAGATGACCATGTAAGAGCTTGAACGGCTTGCGCAAGATTGATGTAAACACAGAGTGGAATAAGAAAACAACTCAGAAAAAGAAGACCGCCTCCGCGAGTCTCGTCTCAGGTACTAATTATCGACCTATTCACACGATTTCGGCCTACTTTGTATGGAAATCCGAAAATTGGCACACAATTCTTGTGGGTCGAAAATTAGTTCTTTTTCCCTACTTTGTTTTGGTAGAATTGATGGTCAGGCCTATTCTCGTAGTCTGCTTCTTCATAGACATGAACACATTGACCTGTTATCGATTCTTAGGATTTAAAAAGTCATACTATGAAAAGAGCGTAACTTTAAAACGAACCACGTGTTTTTTTTTTTTTTTTTTTTGTTAAATGGACATGCTGTTTAGCTATAGATTTCGCCTGGTAAGTACAGATTGGACGGAGATTTTTTCTGATAAAAACGGTCTGGAGCGTACCGTACCTATGCTTTGTGTATTACATGACGAAGTGTGCTTTTGTTACAGTCGTTGCAGTGTATTGGCGTCCATAAACTTATCAGCAAAAAATAGTACAAAGGAGCACGAATACTCACTGCTTCCGCTGGGGGTCGCCACCGTCGAGTCTGCCATGGTATCCACAAGTGTAGGAAGCTTACGTTTCCGCTGCTGGGCTATTCCACGAATTACACGCAAACCGCGTCCGCAAATATGTCTCACTGAGCGGTTGACAGCGCGTGCAGTGCTGTTGCCGTCGTCGGGACTTTCCGTTCTCGATACTACAGGTGGAACTTCACATGGGTGGAATGTCTACGAGGAGGACACCGACGACGATGGTGATGATGATGGGGAGAACCGCCTGCGAATGTCAAGTTCCGGCGGGGCAAGGTACCTTGCTGCTTGTTGCTGCCGGCGTTGTTGCTTCTTATGACGGCTCATTGAAAGCGGCACGAATCGACTACTGTTCCATGATAGGGTGTATTCTCTCGAGGTTTTTTTGCAACTTTTTTTTATGCTGTTATGATAATGCCGGAAGGCACGGGCGATGTCTCCAAAAGTGACTGGCAGTAGGCGGTTCAAACTAGTGGTTTGTGGTGGGGACGTTCCATGGTTGGCCTACTGCAACTGGTTGTTGGAGTATACATTCACACTCTGGAAGGGAAAAGAAGATGGAACGGAATTAATCCACTTTGCAGGATAATATGTTTACTGTGTGTTCCTACAGTCAATTCTCGCCTACTCGATATTGTGTATCTTGATATTTCCCCTAACACGATGGAATGCGCGGTCTCTTCAATTCGGCAAACTTTGATCCCTCAGTAAGTCGATGTCTCTCTAACTCGATATTTTCATAAAAAGTTTAAAATATTAACAAAGTTCTTCATAGTGCTCTGTGGTTGTGTTGAACCCAAAACGCAGACAGAAGTTTGAAACAAATATTTGAAGTAGGATTTGTACTCACATGCTAGGCCACAGAATATAGGCATTCTTCAAATATCTTATTTTCCTACATACAGATCATACAGATACATACAGACTTATTTGTTTAGTAAAACGTACCTCTCTTAAAATACAGAGACTATTTTACTTTTCCCATGAAAAGCTGTCAAGAACCAACCAAAAACGAAGTGTTGAAGCAAAAATTGTTTGTAATTCACCGCACCGCAGTTCGGTTCGAAGCTTGCGTGTGCTCAAATCAAAAAAATTAAACATCAACAGTATTGGCTGACGGAAGGAAGCATGCTCACAACTTTCGACCCCAACCTGAAACGGGGTGAGCATAATTACAATTTTCCAATCGGGTAGTTCAAATCGATCTATCAATACAGCCAGTCACGCAATCGCGAGCCATCAGTGTCAAAGCTTTGGGCAGGGCTGAGAAAAAAAAGCAACTGGGTATGGGTAAATATGGGGGACTCTCCAGACGGACGACTAACCGTTTACGACCACCGAGGGATTTGTGGACTGGTAGCCACTTGATTGTCGACATATGTCGTCGAATGTCAACTAGTTGTCACCACAAATCACAGACAAAGGCAATGAACTTGCATGATAATGTACAATGGGAAAAAAGGGTAATAACCCAGCAGAGTTTGGAACTAGTGCAGGCGAATAATAATATTTAATTTTTGTTTCAATTGGAATGCTTGTTTTTTAAATGGTAGAGAGGACGAGCTGTTTAATTTTCTAACAGCTAATAACATACACATAGCAGTTATTACTGAAACTTATTTGAAACCTGTATCCAAACTAAATAGAGATCAGTTTTTTTTGTTTATCGCAATGATCGACTTGAAAGGGCTTGTGGTCACCTTTGTAGCCAACTGGTTACTTATGCTGATTTTGATTCTGATCATATCCCTGTTACATTTCAAATATCCCAGCAATTAATCCTAATCCTATCAGCCCCACATTCAATTATTTTCGAACCGACTGGAAAATGTATGAAACATATATCGTTAGTAATCTTGATGTTAACATTTCTTTGCAAACAATGCTCTCCTCTCGAAACTTTAACTTATTCCATTGTTGAAGGGGCACTGCAATTACAAAATGTGAAGTAACATTCGAATCCGTGATTATAGACGATGATCTTAAACTCTTGATCTGTGTTAAAAACGTGAGGAGTAGGCAATTTCAATGCACTCGTGATCCTGCTATAAAAAAAGAAGAAAAAATGTGTTTTCATGGACAGACCTCGTGTAAGTCAATCAATTATGTGTTACTTTGTTTAATCGTGAACAGTTACATTCAAGGGTGGCAATTAATCTATTAAAAAGTTACAAGACATTGATTGTTCCAAAATTTAGTTCGTCACAGTTCTTGTGTTACTACTCATGGAATTACAAAAGAATAGTTATGTATAAAATCTTGGCGTATGATGATAGCTGTCCCGAAAGAGATTCAACAAAAGCGCACCGCAAAATCTCTGCAGCGGTTTTCAGATCGTGCTTCGCGGAGCACTTGGGGCTCCGCGAATCCTTGACAGGTGCTCCGCGACTGTATTGAAATTTGCGCCAATGCTTTGAAATATCTCAACTTTTTGCTTTAAAATACATTTTTAATTATACAAACCAAGCCATACATAGAATTTTCAAGAGTACAGTTCAGGAGAACAAACAAACGATTGCGCTGAGATTTTGATCGATTAGTAATTCGTTGGTTGCAACGATTGTAATCGATAGAATTTTAATTTGTTAAATTTATTAACGGTTTTGGTCCATCTTCACTTTATAATATTTTCATCATTAAGGTGGATGACGAAACACTTTACTTACTTTACTTTTGCTGGCTCTACGTCCTTCAAGACATGACCTGCGCCACAATGTTACGCCAACTAACTCGGTCCATGGCTGCTATCCTCCAATTTTTCGATCGCCCCACACTTCAAAGATCCTGCTCCACATGGTCAAACCACCTAGCTTGTTGCGCTCCCCTTCGTCTTGTGCCGGCTGGATTTGAGGTGAACACCATTTTTGCGGGATTGTTGTCCGGCATTCACACAACGTGTCCTGCCCATCGTACCCTTCCAGCTTTGGCGACTTTCTGGATACTGGGTTCACCGTAGAGTTCCGCAAGCTCGTGGTTTATTCTTCTTCGCCATACGCCGTTCTCACATACTCCGCCGAAGATCGTCCTAAGCACACGTCGTTCAAAAACTCCTAGCGCTTGCAGGTCCTCTTCGAGCATTGTCCACGTCTCATGCCCATTCTAACTTGTCACCCTTTTTGTATATTGGGTATATTATTCCCTCCTTCCACTCCTCCGGTAGCTATTCTGAATCCCAGATCCTGGCTATCAATCGGTGCAGACAAGTGGCCATTTGTTCGGGCCCATTTTAATAAGTTCCGCTCCAATACCATCCTTTCCAGCTGCTTTGTTGTTCTTGAGCTGTTTGATGTCATCCTTAACTTCGCCTATTGTGGGAGTTGGCACGTCTCCCTCATCCGCCGTACTGATGAAGCCATTCCTCCTGCTGTCCTGATCTTCCTCCTCTGCGCTGTTTAGGTGTTCATAGTAGTGCTGCCACCTTTCGATCACCTCACGTTCCTCCGTCAAGATACCTCCATCCTTATCCCGACACATTTCGGCTCGCGGCACAAAGCCTTTGCGGGATGCATTGAGTTTCTTGTAGAACTTACGCGTGTCTTGATAACGATACAGCTGCTCCATCTCTTCGCACTCCAACTCTTCCAAGCGGCGCTTTTTATCCCGGAATAGATGGGTTTGCTGTCTTCGCTTCTGTTTGTATCGTTCCACGTTTTGACGGGTGCCTTGCTGCAGCATCATCGCCCGCGCTGCATTCTTCTCGTCTAAAAGCGTCCGACACTCCTCGTTGAACCAACCGTTCCGTCGATTTTCTTCCACGAACCCTACGGCACCTTCCTCTGCGTTGTTAATGGCTGCTTTGAGACTACTCCAGCAGTCCTCAAGAGGGGCTTCGGTGAGCTCTCCCTTTTCCGGCAACGCTGTCTCAAGGCTTTGCGCGTATTCAGTTGCCACTTCGGGTAGCTTGAGTCGTTCCAGATTGTATCGGGGCGGGCGTCGGTACCGAATGTTGTTCACAACGGAGAGTCGTTGGCGCACTTTAACCGTCACAAGGTAGTGATCCGAATTGATGTTTGCGCCGCAATTGATTCTGACGTCGATAATGTCCGAGAAGTGTCTTCCATCAATCAAAACGTGGTCAATTCGCGATTCAGTCTGTTGGGATGATCTCCAGGTGTACCGATACGGGAGGCTGTGCTGGAAGTAGGTACCGTAAATTCGGGTGAAATTGATCAGTAGGGTGAAATTGATCACTGTGTCACTCGATTTTATTTCTTCCTAATGGAGCACAAATATCAATGAACCCTGCAGTGAATGAACATTGTTTGTCGTAAGTATGTCCAAATTGTGTGTTGTGAAGTTTTTTGCGTTCAAAAATGTTTATTTATATGAAAATAATGTAAAATTTCAAAATCTTGTACGATGCAGTGTTGACAAACATTAATAAACTTCTAGTTCTAGACAAGGATTTGGACATGGTATAATCCTGAAAGTTTGTGAGGATGCCAAAGATATATCCCCAAACTAGATTTCATAACCAAAACTCGTACCAATTCGTTTATTTGGTTGAAATAATTGAATTTCTGTAATATATCAAGAAATTTCTTAGGAAATTGCATACATTTAGGCGTTTTTTGCGTTATTCTTGAAATTTAAACATTCATTATTTCTATAAATATTTTATTGTTAAGAATTTGGCAAGCATATTCGGATTCAGGGAGCTCAAATTTATTATGTAAAGTTGTTTTGAAACCTAACAATAATGGCATTGATAAGTGATCAATTTCACCCCGAAATGAGATCTCCCGATTTTTTATTTTAGACATATTTTTTAGCACTAAAATAACATTTGTTAGAAAATTTCGGTACTTGAGTCAATGAGGCTCACCTTCATACTTGTTTTCCTGCATTCAGTTGTTTGGCATTGTTAACATTATAGAAATCAGACAAGAAAAACCTTAAAAAGTGGTCAATTTCACCCGAAATTACGGTACTACGTATGGCCATGTTTTTGGAGGCGGCGAAATCAATCAGTCTAAGGCCGTTTTTGTTCGTAAGCTGGTGAGCGCTGAACTTACCTATAATCGGTCTAAATTCCTCCTCCTGGCCAACCTGAGCGTTGAAATCTCCGATAACGATTTTGACATCATGGCTAAGGCAGCCGTCGTATTCACGTTCTAGCTGCGCGTAGGAAGCGTCTTTATCGTCATCGTCACTTGCTAGGTGAGGGCTGTGCACGTTGATTATGCTGATATTGAAGAAACGGCCTTTGATCCTCAACTTGCACATTCTGTTGTCGATTGGCCACCACCCAATCACGCGCCTCTGCATTTCGCCCATCACGATAAAAGCTTTGCCCAGCTCATATCTGTTGCCGCAGCTCTGGTAGATGGTATAACCATCCCTATACGTACACACTAAGCTTTTACGGTGAATTTCACCGTAATCTCAACAGCTGAACAGTTCGGTGGAATAAAACACCGTAATTCCGTCGAAATTTTACGGATTTCGGTGATTTTCCACCGAATACTGTAAAAATTTACCGTACTCCGTTAATTTATTTCACCGAACTGTTCAGCTGTTGAGATTTTTACAGGAATCCGTAAAATAATTTAAGTGTGTATGTAACGTCGACCCTTTCCAGCAAACCTCCTGCAGCGCTACGATGTCAAACTTGCGGACCCTCAATAATTCGGAAAGAATGCGGGTACTTCCCAAGAAATTGAGAGACTTACAGTTCCATGATCCGAGTTTCCAATCGTTAGTCCGTTTTCGATGCCTGGGTCTATATGCCGATTGTTCCGGTCCGAATTTACATTGTATGCTTCCTGTACTGATGATTTTTACGGCTGGCTTGTAAGGCCTGCACCAACCCCCTGTCTCGCCGGAGGATCATCGTGCACAGCACTGTTTAGAGTCCCACGCTGACACTAGGACGATGATCAGCCGCTCCTAACATGGAGAACATACGCTCTGATAAGCTACACCCTCAGAAGAGAGGAGCCCCCCTTCCCTGTCAGCATACGACCAAGGTCCCACCAGGGTTGGTTACCCGATCTTCCCTGCGGTTACTCATACCACAGGCGGCACCACGGGGAGGTAGGGATAGGAGTTACTGGACAAGAGGCTAGGGGTCTATTCTATACCTGCAGGTACGCGGAGAACTAATGGTACGCGTTGTCCAGTCATTTATCACCCAACAGTTCACAGTTTTTGTGAATCTTATACACACGGTGTCAAAATCTCAATTATGTCCCTCGAATATTTTGCGAACATGTTCAGTATTCTTGTAATTGTAAGGTAACAAAAATTGTCGGCCTATTTTGTTTTGAGATGGTTTTAGCTGTGAAATGGGGATTTCTTGGATTTATTGTGGAAAAGTATCTTTAAATTTAGAAGAAATGCTATTTTCCCCTTCAGAATATTCCGAAACTTTCAGGGTGTGAAATAATAATCGAAATTATGGCATCATGATCAGAAATGCTTGCTTGAATGAAATCCAAATTAACGAGAGATTGTTCAACATAAATCATACCTAGAGATTTTCTTGGGGATTATAGGGTCAATTTTGGCGTGTTATAAAATCCGTATTTCCAACAGAGTTATGATAAAGAACAGGTGCTCCGCGCAACAATTTTGATTCAAAAAGTGTTCCACAAGTCAAAAAGGCTGAAAACCCTTGCTCTAGAGCTATGTCAGCAATTCCAGGAATCGGTAGTCAATCGAAGATTCCATCGTCTTTAGAGGATTCCTGATAAGATTACTTCCGTATTCCATAAGTCCTAAGAGGCTTTACTAGTTAGCTTATGAGCTGAATCCTAATAAGATTCCATACAGACCAATGTTATGGATTTTCTCAGGTGGCGCAGATCATTGTTGCGTGCCACTAGTTCCCTCTTTCCACTGGTCTTATGCATAGTGACGTCACTATTTGCCCTGCATAAAAATAGTGGGAGAACAAATGAGAGAACTAGTGGCACGCAACAATGATCTGCGCCTCCTGGAGGCAAATCCAGAACCTTGCATATAGACATCTCCAAAAATTCAACTGGCTTCATGATGAGATGCTTAGCAGGGCTGTTAAGTATCATGACCGACTTGCGAAACTGACGAAACGAGTCTTCTCACTGTCTAGGAAGAAGCTATATTTCATGTGCTCACTTCGTCACGTCGCAATAACGGAGCTCTCATGAGAGCGATATCAATGTTGTTTTGCTATTGAAATTTCAATCGTTTTGACACATATTCTGAACACCTAAGACCAACAGTGACTTCAAATGCATCTTAGGCGCCGTCCACAAATTACGTAACGCTCTAGGGGGAGGGGGGAAGTAGGCTTAAGCGTTACAGCTCATACAACAATATAAAACTTCTCATACAAAAAGCGTTACGGAGGAGGGGGGGGGGGCAAAATTTTCAATTTTAGCGTTACGTAATAAATGGACGCTGCCTTATAGTCATACATTGGATGATATTAATGATTTTTTTCAAATTCTAACTGTAAACCGTTAGATGTGGCTAGAAAAATGTTTAAACTTGATTAGTCTTGTGTCCTGAAACTATGTGGAAGTGGCGAATCCATTCCGGCAGCTATTTCCAGCGGACCTGAACTACTGATAGAGTTCACAACCTCTCCGTACGGAACGATCAGCAATCCGAAGACCAGTTCCCACCAGCTGCACGGTTTTCAGCTAGAGGTAGGTTTGAACATCATTGTTCACTCAATATCAGTTTCCAGCCCCAACGTTTCGGTTTTCGGTTCCGTATTCACTTTCGTTTTATAATTCTAATTTTTTGTCTCTTTAATTGGTCAAAAACAACCTGCATAATCATCATGATCCCACATCTAACCGAAACGAGTGACTGAATCTAAAATCTCTGCAATTCTCTCTCTTTGTCTTTGTGAACGTGAATGTGTCTGCAGGTCTCGATGAAGTTCGTTGACCTCCAGAGTCCCACCTACGCCAAGAGCAAACGCATCTGCGAATTCTGGCTGCGAGGTACCGGTCACGGGGTCCTGAAGAATCCCCAGCACTCGTTAGCCCCGAACATCACCTGTCTCTATCACTTGCAAGTTAGTATGGTATGCAACTCACCAATGACTGTAACGTACCACCTCACAAATTCGTAGATTGTCTGACTCACACTGTTCAATTTATTCTTTCACCTTTGTTCGTGGAGGGTCTTAATAGGGTACTGAAGCTCTTTCACTAGACGCTATCAATATTCCGAGAAGGTCCGGAGCTTTGTCTACGTCGCCGACACGCTTCAAGGTGTGGATTTCGATCATGAAGTTTGAGCGCTGAGGATTACGGAATCGACGAGTTTGTGGACTTCATGCAGGATGGGTTGCCGATCGGCGATCAACTAGAGGAAGCTGGAAGCACTGCTTCATGCAAGTGTTGTGAAAGTGGTGTCTTAGAATCTTTCAATTTTTATTGTGTTTTAGTACTTCATAAATGGCTCAGTGTTGACTAGTTGATGAAAAAGTACTTAGAATATTATGTACAGTGTTTGGCTGAATGGAAATTTGGCTGAAGATGGTGAAAAAGTGATTTTTTTTTTTGGTTCAACTCAAGTGACATACAAACATGGCTACTGTGAAAAACTCAAAGGAAGTATCTTTCATATGTGTGGTGATGATTATTTTTTGTATATATTCATGCATTCACCCGGAATACGAGTGCGTATACGTGTGAGACCCGAAGGTTTCCCTATATGTGTTGGTGGGATGGCTCGAGAACGGGTTGAGTGAGAATATGAGGCCCGCACGGCTGGCTCGCGTTTTCGAGTTTAGTTGCACTTTTCACTCAAGGTTCTGGATTTACTCAGGTGGCGCAGAACATTGTGGCGTGCTGCTGGTTTTCTCTTTCATTCTCCCGCTGTTCTTGCGAAGAGCAAATAGTGACGTCACTAGTTGCTATGCATTGAGACGGCGGGGGATGGGGGAGAGAACTTGTGGCGTGTGGTCTGGGACGCCTGATTAAATCCAGAACATTGCTTTTCCCAGATCTCATACTGCTTACTTAGACCGATCGTCCCTCTCGTCATCCTCTGGGACTAAACCGGGCAAGTGATGTGATTGTCACTAGTGCTCAAGCTGGAACGTTGCGCGATTTCTGAGGGGAGGACTGGATGAACGGCTTGAGCAAGATGACAGGCTATATGTTGAACAGCGGAGCGCATGGATGACTAATCCACCGGTGAGCTTAATTTGACACTTTAGCGGGGCACGCTTTTCAATGTTTACCAAGCGTTCGGGGTTCGCTCAGGTGTCAGGATTATTGGACCGAGTGGATTTGGGTCACCGGTGGATGGATCAACGTTTGCTGAATGATGGTGATCGATTTCCGTCTGGCTCTTTTTGAATGTTTGTGTAAAAACTCATTCGCTCGTGCTAGTATATGCGTTAAATGAGGAAATTTATTTATGTGTGGGTGAAGGACCGTCGCGATAATAAAACTGCGTCAAGCTTTTCCCCCACACGTTCTGTGTTGAGCAAATTGTTCATCCACGCCTTTCAAATGGAATTGATGCTATGCTACTTGGAATTTGATGGTATGCGTTCAATTTCGGATGACACGCATTGCCGTCGGTTCAGTAAACTCGAGCATTGATTCATTGAATACAGTGAGAATGCGAACGGAATAGCGCTCTGTATAAATACAGTCAGATCTCTTTTTAAGCGCTAGGGTGCCGGTACCAATGATTGTAATGTACAAGTAGATTGGACTATGGACTAAACGTATATTTTTCGTTAAAAAAAAACAAAAGAAAAAAAATCATTTATGGTGGATGGCAATGGCAATGTATTGGTGTAGTCGATTTGCGAAATTTCAGTTTTTATTTTACGAAAAAGTTATATAAATAACTAGATTTTTGCTCATTTCATCCAGTAGTTGTCATCGTGTTCTAAAAGTGGATCAACTGATCGAAGCAGTGTTTCAAAATTCATGAATATGTTACGGAGATGATCTTTTCGATCCATTCGAAAGCTGTTGGTTGCTGCTCCGAGTGAAAAATGTTAAACATATGTAAATATCAACTTTTTTTATGAAATTCCTAGCATTATTACCGAGCGAGTAGTACTATAGCACAAAGAAAACTACTGGAACACGTGTACCAATAAAGGTCCAAGCGATTTTATGTTAAAACAAATAACTTTATCACTCTTTTTATATCTTCCCCATATAGTAGAGATTAAAAGCTTTCGATTGACTACAAGAGATTTATTTTTGACTTTTTGATATTATGTTATGATTTTTTTTCTTAGGTTATCCACAATTGGCACCGGCACCCTATATTTTCACGTGGAGTAATATTCTCCGTTGATGCAGGTGTTTTGTTTTTGGGCAGCCGGATTTTTTTTTATTCGTCTTTGTGTTCTGTTCTGGAAAAACCCATGTTTTTTTTCTTGTCGCAGAAGTGGCTTTAGTCAAGAAATGATTATCAAATAGAGAGCTCGTTTCATGCTTGTGATAACACTAAAATGTATCGTAGCAATGTTACATTTATTTAGTCATTGAGCAAACTATGGATGGTTCGGCTCTGTGAGTGTCGGCATATGCCCTTATTCCAGTTTATAGAAAAATAAGAGATTCGTACCTATTATTTTATTTATTTGTCGAAAACAATCAACCTTTGAATAGATCGATATTGAAAATGTCGACGCACTGATGATAACTGTTTAAACTGAAGCTATTTGCATCGCATCACTTACCAAGGTGAATCCTGATCATGTAGCTTTTGAACCCTCCCATTAAACAAACTCCTTCCTGTGAAAACCATGGAGATGCAGAGGTGATCTCAGTCTCTAGTAACAATGGACGTCACACTAACATTCCTTCCCTTCCCCGATGACCGTAAGGACGTGGCCAGCGCCGTTGTTGACATTACTAAGTTTGGAGTTCTCGAAGTTGTACATTGAAGATGGTATGCTACTCCCAAGCTACTTCTGTTGGTTCTTTGTGCAATTTTGATTATTCCAGTCAATCACGGAGTAGCAACTACGAATTGTACGGTCATCAATGCTTATGCTTATGCTTCATGCAGGATGGGTTGCCGATCAGTGGAGAGAACGACTGCAACCGAAGGTTCACCAGCACCCGGTGCACAGCGTGAGGAATATTTCTTGTTCGGCAGAGGTGGAGCAAAGCACCTGCAGTAAGTTTTTTGGCGTGTTGAAAGGTTTCTATTAATAAGGTTGTCATTCTAGTTGCGTGTATCGCTTCGAAGCACAACGTGGCGAAAGGATTCGAGTAGAGATTTCTAAGGCTATAACGGGTAACCGAACATGTGATTCACGAGTAGATCCGGACACTTGGCGCTCATACTGCTTGGGAAACAATAACGCCAGGATAGAGATCTTCGAAAGGCCTTGGCATGAATCAATCCTGTTTCCTCGTGGATGCATTTGTAATTCAACTAACAGATATTATCTTCCGATTGTGTTTACGTCCAATGGGCGCGAGGTGGAGATTCACTTACGGGCCGGGAACATGACCAGTATAGATGATCCAGATTCGTTGAACTTCAAAGGTTCTTTCGAGTTCGTTGAGGCGCTGCTCATGTGTAAAGATGTACGGAGGAGAAACGCTATTACCGGAGTTGTGTATCTTTCCACTGGAGAGGTAACTTCTGTTAAGTGTTAGGTTCTGTTAGGTGTTTTAAATACCTTAAATAACTATTTGTACTCTTCACAGATGGAATGTCGAATCCATCCCTGATTGATAGAGCCTTCTCGTGATAAGTACATCTACATCCGCATGCGTGGACTGTTTCTACGTTAAAGCGATCCAACTATGCCAATGAAGTACAACGAGACTAGTACGGTAACACCAATTCGGTGAAACACAAAGTCCCGCTTAATTATATCCAAAAGTGAAGGCGTTTCGCTAACGGTATGTCCGCTACCGAACAAAACACCCCACCGTCACATGGTAGAAGCCTTCAGCGCAGGATGGACTCATTTGCATCCGCACTTTGAAATTGAGCCATCGAAGGTAATCTCCGTAGAGTTTCTGCATCTAGAAGATCGGACGTATTCGTTCACCTGGCTTGAAATATCCAACGGGGGTTCTCAAGGCTTCTGTAAGTAGTATCTGTTTGACAAGGGAGAATCCTAGCATACATACATCTCTATTTCTTATCTAGCGATGGTTTGAGAGGAATGTCAGTTCACGTGTCCTAGTCTAGATGCTTGTGTCAACGGATCCATCTTCTGCGACGGAATAGAGCAATGTCCTTCCGGCGAAGACGAATCGTTTACTCGATTGTACCCCGTTTGGCATAAAGTCGTTTGGCATAATGGTCGTTTGGCATAATGGTCGTTTGGCATAATAGCCGTTTGGCATAATGGCCGTTTGGCATAATGGCCGTTTGGCATAATGATTGACTTGAAATAAATATCGGCATTTTTTAAGCTTTTACCGAGATCAACACCACCGAGCCCACAGCAAAAAAAATTGGTAGGTTCTAAACAAGCGTGGTGTTCGTTCAGAGATTATCCGAGCTATGTAAGAATTTCAAAAATTGTTGTGACATTATAGAGCATTACTAAATAAAACTCGTGACGGGTCTCTACATCTCAGAACATAGAGTACCCTTGAGCTTGTTGCGATATACATATTTGAAAATAGTAAATTGGCAAGGAAAGTTCGCAGTTATTCATCAAGGGAACGCTCATAGAATGTTTCGATGCATATCAAGCTCTGTCCCAGTTTGGACGTAAAACTCGCTGAAAACTACTTGATAAAAGAATGATTTTTTTTTTTGCAAAATATTAAAAGCTCTAATCAAAAGATCTATTAATGCGACTTAATGCAAAAATAGCCTTTATACGAGAGCAGATTATTTTTCGTTTTAAATGTTTCAGACTCTAACGCAAAAAAAAATCTTTTCACAGCACAGCTCAAATGAACAACACATCTTTGAAAGAAAATATTTGTGGCAAAACTTTTCAACGGTTCAATATAAATTCTTATTTTGGAAGTGTACATCAAAAACACCGTCTATTATCGATAAAAAGGAAAATTTGTGATTGAAATTATATATTTTCCAGCATATCTCGTAAGGAGATCACGCGTTTGCCCCAAAAAAAAGTATATATAGAATATTGGCAGGTTCCGAAATAATTATAATTATTATAACAACACATCTGGCAAGAATTGATAATTAATATGTTTCACAATTAGCTTTACTAAATAATAAAATTTATAACAGTATAAACATAAAGAACAGCCTATTTTTAAAACAAGGCAAAATTTACAATTAAACCAATACAAGAATTGACGCTAAAAATTATTGCGGCAATGACTGGTTCCCCCAAAAAGTGGTGACGGGAAAGAACGATAAACAGTCAAAAGAAGGAAGTATTCTGAAAAAAATGGTCAGTTCGTTCACCCCCCTGAAATGTATATAGTAACGACAATTATGGGTGCTAAAAATTTTCCGGGGAAGTGGGCTAGTCGAGGAAACGGGATATTCGGGAAATGGCATTTGGGGAAACGACATTCGGGGAAAAGTAGCACAACCCATCAAAGTAACTGCAGTAATCGATTTCTCTTTTCGCTGATAATTTAAGCAGATCAATGTTATCGATTGCCGCCCTTTTGTCAGTTCTATACAAAAATACTTAAAAAATATAGCTCCAAAGAACAGCCTATGCATAAAAGAAGGAGAAATTTAATGAAATTTGAAATCAACAGTTTTCATACCTATAATAATGGTTACATCATATTTAGGAAAAAAATAGAACAATTAATAGAAGAGTAAATTTGTGCTAAATATATAACAATCTTCAATGCAAAAATTTGTTCCAATAGCGAAACTCAAAATAAGAATTAATATATAAAATAAGGGTAATTTCTGGATAAATAATAAAATACTATTGGCAATAACTTTCCTAATGTGCTTAAATTTATTCAAGAGCGAATGATTGTTGAATAGAGTGCCATTTTGTATCAATTGACTCCAAAACAAGCCTTGTGTCATCAGAAAGATTGAAAAGAAACGTAAAAACGAAAATTGAGAAATTCTTGGTTTCAGACTCATTATGCCAAACGACTATTATGCCAAACGACCATTATGCCAAACGACTTCATGCCAAACGGCTTTATGCCAAACGACTTTATGTCAAATGACCTACCACCGTTTACTCACTGTTCGGCTTTGCTTCGATTACCAGCCAAAGTCCTTGCCGGCTTCAGTGTAGCTCTTGCTATGCTGTGGTTTGATTGCTTACGTGTATCGGTGAGTAGACTACGCAGCTACATTAGATTAACAGATTCATAATTTACCTATAGCTGTAGACGGCCGTCCGTATCGCAGACCAGGCTCAAATCGCTCAGCTCGATGGATACGGCCGTTTTCGATGAGAAAGAAGTGATTTGTTGACAAAGCGACACTTC
Source organism: Aedes aegypti (assembly GCF_002204515.2). Classification (NCBI taxonomy): domain Eukaryota; kingdom Metazoa; phylum Arthropoda; class Insecta; order Diptera; family Culicidae; genus Aedes; species Aedes aegypti. Next base: position 25,195,128 of record NC_035108.1, on the reverse strand, counting down.
TGTACACTACGTGGAAATTGACTGGTTAACCATGGTCTGACCACTTACCGTACTGAATTGTCTTCCAGTATTACATCAGCTATCACTTCCATCACCACCATGACCATTATCATCAGCATCTCCAAACTACTCAACTGAGAGGTATGTATCAGCGAACAGAGGACTTTTGCAGTTGAACTGCATTTCGGTAGATACGAAAAGGAGCGTTCGAATACCCAGATTTCAAATGAGCGTTGCCTCTTGGCAACTCGGAATGTTAGTACGAGCAAGATTGATGAGTTGAGGTGAACAGGTGACACGATGAAATTGCCACACACAAAATTGATTCGCAAAATACGAGTTTTCATCCGAATGCCATCAAATTTTCAGGGATTGAAATATAACTATTAGGGGGAGGACAGCACCCAATACCGGACAAAGTCGAACAATGGAGAAATCATGGTTCAATCAAGATGGTGTATTAGTTGAAAAGAAAGCTTTTATGGAGACTAATGTTTGCGTAGAATAACACATCCTTGAAATAAGCATGCCTTTTGAAAAAAGTACAAAAGTTTGAAAATCTTAAAAAAAAATGACGTATCGCCTTAATTTTGAGCCTATTTAGTAATTATTTTGAATATGAAAAAAATACTTTAGATCACGCAAGCATTTCGTACATAATCCTAATTTGATAGCATGAATGTATTTTGTACCATAATTGAACTAAATATGGACAAATTACAATTTTGGTTAAGCACCTCTTATCCCCCAGTTTCGAACAACTTGATTTGTTATATGATATCTTTGTAAGTATTGCACCAGTGTCTCAAAATACATTAATTTTTCATGGATTCCGTCGATCATGGTTTCAAACATGCAATAATATCAAGAAGAATGAACATTCAGAACAACATCGTAAAATGTGCTATTTTTAATTATATATGAAAGAGGTTTTTGCTGGACATCTTGCAAACTAAGAAAAACTCAAATTGTTCTTGTAAATGTTTGAAATGCATTCAATTGGCAATTATATACTATTCCTATAGTAAACACATTCAAAGATGTTCAAATTTACAGAATTCGAGGCATTTCCAGAACGTGTCCGGTATTGGGTGCCGCCTTTCAAGATCGATCGATTTGGTATTAAAATACATCATCAAAATGCAATGTCAAAATTCATATTTATATTTTCAAATTTATTTTTGTACACCTTAAAAATGATAATATTTATCATAAATGGGTAAAACGAGCACATAAAACCAATATTTTTCGAATTATGAATTTAGTGGCTTAAGTGTCTGGTACTGGGGGATCTCCCCCTAAACTTCATTTTACCATTTTACTCGTATTTTATTTAAAGTCCATACGCAAGTGCCCGCACCTTGGCCTTAACCCCGGCCATAAGATTCAGCACAACCTGTGAATCAACCGTTTTTTGCATGTAAACCCATACTTTCTTCAGTTCCTCGACTGTCTTCACTACCTTAGGTCGTTTAAGAAGGTGCTGCTTCATAATCGCCCAGTACTTCTCGATGGGGCGGAGCTCCGGAGTGTAGGGAGGGTTGAACATTTTCGGCTCGAAATTTACCTTACTGTCCACATACCACTTCAGCACGTCCTTGGAGTAGTGGCATGAGGCCAAATCCGGCCAGAAGATTGTTGGGACGTTGTGGGCCTTCAGGAGAGGAAGCAGCCGCTTCTAGAGGCACTCTTTCATGTACACCTGTCCGTTCATCGTATCCTGGGTCACGAAAGGTGCACTCCGCTTCCCGCACGTGCAGATGGCTTGCCAAACCAGAAATTTCTTCGCAAATTTGGACATCTTCTGAGTAGGGACATGCTCCGGAACGCTGAACTACGCGGTTGTGATTTTTGGTGTTGTACGGATTACTTTTCCCTTCACTTCTGGGCTCCCGATCGGTGATCAATCGTTCCTCGAATCGCTTAATCACTCGCGACATCGTGGAATTCGCGATTCCCAACGTTTTAGCGATGGGACGGTGCGAGAGATCCTTGTTCTAGTGATGAATGCGCAAGATTTTGTCACGCACGAGCTGTTCTTTCGACTCCATTTATGCGAATTTTGATCACAGGACTTTAAAATTTGCAGGATGTAAATAATGCACTATGAGCAAAATCCACCCAAATTTTCATTAAATTCTACCCAACGGTTAAAAAGTTAGAGCAATTTCATAGTGTGGCAATTTCATCGTGGACACCCTTTAGAAGCCAATTCCGGCCTTGAAAGAGGAAATCAAATTATTACTAAGTAATAGCGAAAAGCTCAAAAACTTACTATGCTGTTTAAAAGCGCGCACAATTTAATTTAGGACTTACTTGTCCAACAGGAAATCAAGTTACTCAGGATTTCAAAATTGATTGAGAAGCAAATGTATCAAGAGAACGTTTTCGACAATTTCTGGCAGACAGATTTGGAAGAATTGAAAACTATTATTTAAAACAATAAATATATGAATGCCCCTGGCGATGATGGAATTTTCTACATCCTCATCAAGAACCTTTCTGAGAGTAGCTTATCATTTTTGGTTGATATATTTAACAAATGTTTTTAGTTGGCACATTTTCCTGACAAACAAAAAATGCCAAGGTTGTACCAATTTTAAAACTGGACAAATATCCTGCAGAAGCTTCGAGCTATCGTCTAATCAGCTAGCTTTCCCCATCAGTAAACTTTTTGAGAAGGTCATTTGGAACAGAATGATGCTCCACATCAACGAAAATTCTTTTTTTTTTGTAAATGAACAGTTCGGATTCCGACAGGGAAATTCGATCACTTATAAACTGTTACGTGTAACAAATTTGATTCGTTCCAGCAAATCTGAAGGCTATTCTACTGTTCTTGCTCTTCTAGACATAGAAAAAGCATTTGGCAGTGTTTGAAATGAAGGCTTGATTGTAACATACATTCTTAGAATAATTCAATGCAATCTGTCAAACCGTACGCTTCAGGTTAATTATCAGAACTCCAGATCTGAAAGACTTCGTGTAACAGCTGATGTTCCTCAAGGCAGCATTTTGGGAGCAATATCATGCAATATCTTTAAATCAGACTTACCTGAGTTACCTCAGGGATGTCAAAAATCCTTGTTTGCGGATTACACAGGCCTCTCTGCCGAAGGATGAAGCCTGCGTTTCGTCTGTAGTAGATTTTTTCATAATGTCTTGGAACTCTTCCACATAAACCAAAAGCTAGATATATATATTCTCCAACTTGAATCGATCTTCATCTGCAGCACCAACCATCTCCAGTCAATTACGCTTCAACCAACAAATTCTGAAGATAATCAATTGTGCTCGCTCTCATACGTTAGCCAACACACCCGCAGTTTTTATATACTCGAGCATAAAACCGGTTTATAGCTTCCCGTTGTGCTCATGTTCAGGAAACCCCCGAAACCGATACCAATTTTAGCTCCAAGTAGTTTATCAAACTGTCACAGACGCCCCCTCCCCACCCCAAGTTAAACGGCAGAAGGTAGAACTTTTCCCCCAAAACAAAAGTGCCATTTGTTGAACAAAAATAGCAAACCACTTAATTTCCGCTCCCAAAATTTGCAATTTAAATCGATTTACAGAAGCAAAGTCTCCCCCCAGGTGGACAAAGTGGAAGTGACGGATCGTCTGTCCACTTGCTCATCGCCATCACCCAAGCTCATGATTGTCGTTGTCACGTGCAATGAGCAGAAGTGTTTCGATTTCAAAGAGCACCACTGTTGGTTGGTCGGAACGATAATTGACAGAGACAAAATTGCCTGCGGGAAAGTGATCCCTGAGCTGGCAGTGAGCCACTTCATGCCGGGAAAGTCGCGAGAAAAATGTCATCAAAACACCACCAGAGCCGAACCATGTGCACGGTGTGTCTGACATCGAAATAAATGAAAAAAAAATCAGTTCACAAACTTTGCACCCACCAGGGGATTTTTTTTTATTATCGTACAAATTAGGCCGAAGGGTCTCAGATTTTCATGAAACTTTTTCCACAGGCAGGGCTCATGGATATATGAATAAAATAAAATGAGAAAAATTCAGGGTCGCCTATTTTTCCGGAAAACACAGGTGGAAATTTTTTGTTTTTCCTTGACACTACTTACTTTGAAAAATCATAACTCAAGAACGAAGCATCGTAGAAACAAAGTTTTTGTATGAAAATTTAAGCAATTTTTCTCAAAAATCCAAAAAAAATATGAACTGGAAAAAGTTTTCCACAAAATTTTCCACCGTTGGGAAAATTCGTAAAGAAAAGCCGGAAAAACTATGCCCGAACTCGCAGAAAATTTTCAAAAACATTTTTTCGAGAAGGTAATTTTATAAGCTTTAATCACTTAAATTTTTGGAATGCACTTTTTTTTTCGTTTTTGAGTTATGGCCAATTTTGTGAAAAATGTCCAGATGTGCCATATAAGACTTTTCTTTGAAAAATCATAACTCAAGAACGAAACATTGTAGAAACAAAGTTTTTATATGAAAATTTAAGCAAATTTTCTCAGAAATCCAAAAAAATATGAACTGGAAAAAGTTTTCCACAAAATTTTCCACCGTTAGGGAAATTTATAAAGAAAAGTTGGAAAATCTATGCCCGAACTCGCGGAAAATTTTTATTAAAATATTTTTGAGAAGGAAACTTTATAAACTTCAATTCTAGTAACTTTTAGGATGTACTTTTTTTTTGTTCCTGAGTTATGGTCAATTTTGTTAAAAATGACCATATTAGCCTTTTCTTTGAAAACCCATATTTCAATCGAAGCATCAGAAAAACAAGGTTTTTTATCAAAGCAATTGCAAATTTTCTAAAAGATCTGAAAGAAACGATATGGGATTGGTTTAATGAAGTATAAGTCGGATTGGATTATATTTTTCATGAAACATTACACCGTTAAGCAAAGCTGAAAAAACTGTTTCTTTTCCATTCCAAGGGATTCTTTCTTTTCTTTGGAACAAATAAGATTCTTTTTATATTTTTCTTTAATTTTATTTATTCAATTATTCAGTACATAACTTACGTTTTATCTTAAAACTATCTATTTTTTCAACCGGGAAGATTGCCTTTGGTTGCTACCACCAGAAGATTTTCGTTTCTTTGTAGTATTAAGTACAAAGCATGCTGTATTTTCTTAGTTTTCATGTGCATCTGAGAATTCACTCGCAAAAATGCTTCGTTCGTCTTTTGGAATAAATGAATGATATTTTTTTGTTCCAGGAATTGGAACAAGGTTAGAAAATCTCTCCTGGAGTAATTTTTCAGGCTCTGAATAGTCATTTTCAGTTGCATAGATGAATTCCCAATCTTTTTTAAATTGGTCTTTCACCTTTTGCGACACAGCCCAGTCAAAAAATTGTTTGGCGTTATTAATTTCCGTTGACTTTCTAATACTAACATCTCTAGCCATTCGCTTACAGCATAAAGAATTGTATTCGTAATATTGAACTTTGTCCATTTCAACAGCTTCGGGAAAACTTTTTTCACTTTACAAAAAATAATAACGAGGAATATATTGCTGATAGACAACACTTGCACTTTCTCACTGCTCTTTGTTGGATTTTGGTAAACTTATGATTCTCAAGCCATTTCAACGCTTTAAACTTGAATTGGTAAATACCTATTTGTCATATTGTCTACCCATTTATTTAACTGTCAATTTTGTAGTTACCTAACAGGAAAAAAATGCCTACATTCTGATTGAAGAAAACTTTGTTTCTATGTAGTTTCGTTCATAAGAAATTTTGTTTATGAACTTATAAATTTGTAAATATATGGTTCAAAAAGCTCATCCTAGCAATATTTGATCATGTTTTAGGAACGAAAAATGAGCGTTTTGAAAAATATTGTAGGATTGGATCTTATTGATAGCTCTTTTCAAATATACTTTGTTTGAAAGCTGGAATAGCTAATCGGGTTTTCATTATTTGTTTTCATAAACAGTGAAACATGTTCTGGGAAACTGATTCCATTTCAAAAATTTCATATTTTTTAGATAATTTGAATCCGGTTCGACAAGTCATGATGAGTCTTGAGTCATGATTTTTAAACGAAAAGGCATGTATGGCAAATCTTTGCATTTTTTACAAAATTGACCAAAGATCAGGAACTAAAGAAAAGTACATCCTAAAAGTTACCAGAATTGAAGTTTATAAAGTTTCCTTCTCAAAAATATTTTAATAAAAATTTTCCGCGAGTTCGGGCATAGATTTTCCAGCTTTTCTTTATGAATTTTCCCAACGGTGGAAAATTTTGTGGAAAACTTTTTCCAGTTCATATTTTTTTTGGATTTCTGAGAAAATTTGCTTAAATTTTCATATAAAAACTTTGTTTCTACGATGCTTCGTTCTTGAGTTATGATTTTTCAAAGTTAGTAGTGTCAAGGGAAAACAAAAAATTTCCACCACAGTTTCCACAGTTTTCCGGAAAAATAGGCGACCCTGAATTTTTCTCATTTTTTTTTATTCATATATCCATGAGCCCTGCCTGTGGAAAAAGTTTCATGAAAATCTGAGACCCTTCGGCCCAAACCCGTACGGTAATAAAAAAAAAATACCCACCATTCAACAAATATGGTATTCGAGCACATTTCATTTTCATTTGTTTAGTTAACATCTGAACAGATTACACTGAATCAACAATTTCACGCCACAATACTCGGTTCGTGGCCGTATCTCTCCATCCTCGGTTCTGCCCCCCGCTCGCCAAATCGATGCGCACTTGATCCACCCACCTAGCTCGCTGCGCTCCACGCCTTCTTGTACCAACCGAATTCGAAGCGAACATCATCTTTGCAGGGTTGCTGTCCGGCATTCTTGCAACATGCCCTGCCCATCGTATCCTTCCAGCTTAGGCCACCTCCTGGATACTGGGTTCGCCGTAGAGTTGGGCGAGCTCGTGGTTCATCCTTCGCCGCCACTCACCGTTTTTTTCTGCAAACCGCCAAAGATCGTACTCGAATATAATATATCTTTCGAATGCCTGGTGCCAAATCGGTGAATTTTTTTTCGTTAATAACGGTGTCCAGACACACCGTGCAAATCGTTGATTGCTACCGCCAGCCAGCGGCCTGTGCTAGGAAAGATATGAGATACGATACCGCTACCAAAGGGTTCTCATTTTCCGCAGTTGGCAATTAAATTTCGTTGTAGTCAGTTCGACCGATGATTGTTTTTCCTGCTTTTCCCAGGGTGGCCATCTGTCAGCACAAAGGTGTTGTTGATTCGGGTGCGCGGTGTCAACGATGAGCTACTGACGTCACTCCTCGACAAACGGTGGGGCAATTTATCATTTTTTCAATTTGTTCGCTCATTGTAGCGTATTAAGTGATGAACATGGCCAGGTAAGATCATGGACAACAATTTAAGTAACCAACAAACTAAAACACTAAATTTTCTGTGTAAATATTAAAACAATGATTCAATTCTCACATTCTATTTTCATCATGCGAAAATATTGGTTTCGAAAAGTAAAATAGTTTAAATGACATCATATATTTTTCTTCGCGTTACGTCCTAACTGGCACAGAACATGATTCTCAGCTTAATGTTCTTATGGGGACTTCCACAGTTATTAACTAAGAGCTTTCTTTGCCAAAGTTGCCATTTTCGCATTCGTATATCGTGTGGCAGTTACGATGATACTTTATGCCCAGGAAAGTCAAGGAAATTTCCATTACTAAAAGATCCTGGACCGACCAAGAATCAAACCCAGACACCTTCAGCATGGCTTTGCTTTGTAGCCGCGGACTCTAACCACTCGGCTAAGGAAGACCCAAATCTGCTATATATAAATTGAATTGTTGATGATGACTTACATTCATACTGATCCACAAAAGAAATGAAACATACTTCCACAATCTAGTTATATTTCCCTCTTATTTTCATTCACAGAACAAAAGCAATGCTCTAGAGTAAGCTTTGCTTAGCCCAGCCTATACCAAACGCGATAAGCCCAACGACACGTACAGGTGCAAATTACTTTCTAAAGGATATTCCCCTTTGTCGTTGTATGGCATTCGTTGCCGCATAGACGGAAAGATCGCATGTCGTTTGGGTACCAAGGCACGCAACACGACTATATGTCGTAGTTCTTGGGTCGTCGTCGTCGTCACACATCTTCTTGCTCCAATCTTGTTGTACTGTCGTTGGGGGTGAGATTGGGCCAACATATATATCCCAAGTAGTTAGTAAGCAAGGTAATGTGTCAGGAGTTCAGTAAAAAATAAGAATGACTTCAATGTCTTTTTGTAATTAAAGTAAAGAGCGTATTTTTTTTCTCTCCAAGAGAATTCCTCTCTCAGGGGCCTTTCTTAGCCGAGTGGTTAGAGGACATGGCTACAAATCAAAGCTATGCTGAAGGTGTCTGAGTTCGATTCCTGGTCGGTCCAGGATCTTTTTGTAATGAAAATATCCTTGACTTTTCTGGGCATAAGGTATCATCGTATCTGCAACACGATATACGAATGCGAAAATGGCAACTTTGGCAAAGAAAGCTCTCAGTTAATAACTGTTGAAGTGCTCATTGAACAATAAGCTGAAAAGCAGGCTAAACACAATTTATTTTTTATTGAACACCCGTTATAAAAGCATAATATACGCATAAAGGGAAAGTCATTTGATGCCCGACAGCTTTATATAGGTGTAGAATACCAGAAAAGGCGATATAGTGTACGATTATAATGCAAAGATATAACCGTGCTTTTCTGCACCACTTATGCCAATACTACACACTTAATCGTAGAATTTTACTTCGGTAAAGTTAAATGCCGAATTAAGCCCGTAAAAAATATTTTTACTGAAATCTCGTTCAATTTTGACAGATGAGGGATATTGCCAGATACAAATTGGCGAAAATCGGTAGTTTTCATAAATAACTGAGACTCGGTAATCTATTTTGCCACAACGATCAGCAAACACATATTTTTACAGAATTTCGGCAAAGTGCATCTCTCAAAACCGACAAAACAGAGCTGCATAAATTAACATGTGCTTGAAATATTTTAAACCGTTTTTGGAAAGAGGGAGTGCGCTTACATGTAAGTATTAACTTAATGTATTGTATTATTCATTAATACTGCCGTTCTACGCATATTGGTCCCGCGTAGTAGGCGTAGAAGGGCAGCATACTAGTCAGTCAGCTTAGTTAATGATTTTTTTTATTACATTTTTAGGAATATTCCATGCAACTTCTACATCTCGCAATGAAGGTGCTGCGAAAATGGTCACTGTTTGCTTCAAATAGAAGCTCACAAAAATTATTCATTCGGGTGAAATGTGAGATGTGTGTTACGCAATAATTCATGAAATTTAAATAAATTTATTTTGATTATTAAAATGTATGTTTATGTTCTTCTTCTTATTCTTCTTACAATCAAAAATATCATTTTCCGAATTTCGGTAGTGGTGTGCCGAGATTTTCAGCAACGGATTACCGATATTTTCGTCAAATTTTGACAGCTGGGTTGATTTCACTTTTTGCAGTTTAATCGGCACTTTGAACTTTTACCGAGATTTTTGCCGAAATTCCAGCTGTTGGGTTCTCGGCAATTATTTTTACCGGCCTCGGCGAAATAAATTAAGTGTGTGTAGACCATGTGAGAATCGTCGGTTGTTTTTGCCCGATTTTTGGGACGATGTTTTTTGCATTTCACTTATGCAGCTTTCGGGTAAGCGGCAGAGTTGCCATTTATAGGGTAGGTGCACCAGTTATGGACATAATGGTTCCCTTTTTCGCCATACGTGATCATTCCATTATTTTCAAATTTACAATAATTTTGTGTGTTTAAGTACCGCCGTGCGGGGTGACATTGGTCCTAGGGGGTGACTTTGACCGACCTTTTCGATGCATCTCTTGACTAGCACGGGAGGCAAAAAACTAATCCATGACCATCCAGTGGCTATTTTTAACGTATTCTTGAAGCTTGCCTCAATGTTTTCATTATTCTGGTTTTAGTTTGCTGTAAAAATCTTGGCCCAAAGTCACCCTTATGGACCAATGTCACCCCGCACGACGGTAGTTTGCTCTCAGGTATATCTTGATTTTAAAACATTCAAAAGTTTTCAAAATGTTGAAGTTTTTGATAATTCGCATATAACTAAATAGGGAACCACTATTGCCATAACTGGTTAACTTTCCCTACATATTTATCTGATTGTACGACATTTCCCAGAATGACGTTCCCCAGAACGACATTCCCCAGAACGGCATTCCCCAGAAAAAAATAGATAACAAGTGATTTTGGGGTGTTAAAATCCAGGTAAATGGTAAATAGTATATAGTGAACGCATTTTGCTGAAAAAAAACGAGGAAAAACACATTAAAGTTCTCATAGGTAAAAAATTGTCGCATTGTTTTTTTTTTTGTTTTAACGACAGGATTTTTAGTTTGTTGCAGTCTTTTATTTATTAACTGGAGAATCATCTAATCAAAATTTCTAGAAATTAATCAAATGCAGCGCCATCTATGGTCGTAAAAACTTTTCTAGGATTGATCCGTGAGAGAATCCGTGTCGATATTAATGATTGGTGATCTGGTTCTAAAGATATTCCAATGTTCCTTGGGGGACCGACATTTTCCATGTAGAATGTCTGAGGCGGCCATTTTGTTTTACATCAACTTAACGAAAAAATAAAATATGGGCTATACAATGCCATGTAATAAGGAGCTACTCTGAAAGAATCATTCAAATTGGTTAAGTATTCTTAGAGAATCTGTAAATTACGATATTGAGTATTTTTATGTTTTCAAGATCTTTATTTGGTCAGCGTGGTACCATCAACATAACTGCTCATTACTCAAAAACGGCCACACCAAATTCCTTCATTTTTTCACAACATACACTCATTAATGTATTGTTCCAAAGAGTAAATATCTGAATACGATAAAAATTCTGTAGCCTGAGATATATACGTGGGTAATGGTTACGCGTCGATCCCCCAAGGAATATCTCTGGATCCAGATGACCAATTACCAATGTTGACACAGATTCTAAAACTAGAAGAGTTTTTTGAGAACTTGTGAAAAAATGGTGCAACAATACAAAGAAACAAAAAAGTTATTGCAATTTGAATTTCTTTCTTGCGGTTAAAAATAAAGCTGCCGGTAAAGGGGTCAAAGACTATTCTTGCACCTGTTTCAACCGCATTGCTTTTCGGGGAAACGAGTCATTCGAGGAAATGTCTTTTGGGGAAACGGGTCATTCGGAGAAGTGGCATTCGGGGAAATGATATTATATAATATTATTATATTATATTATATGGTTGGTTGGGTCTGCCGGTAAACCACGTTGTCATTTATTTTGGATTTTCAAAACCAACTCCTTCCCCCTTCGTAATCTTTTGTCCGTACAAACGTTTTGAAATTTGTATGGTCCATGGTCCTAGATGACCAAGTGGTTTATGGACGGCCCCTTAGATGGTTTGCCAGAGCAAAGGGAAGCAACTACTCGCTGTTTAGAAGGTTATTTTGAACTCAATTAAGATTTTATTCGCTTGAAATCCATAATAATGATTTTCACAAAATAATTCTTCTTCTTGGCGTTACGTCCTCACTGGGACAGAGCCTGCTTCTCAGCTTAGTGTTCTTATGAGCACTTCCACAGTTATTAACTGAGAGCTTTCTTTTCCAAAGTTGCCATTTTCGCATTTGTATATCGTGTGGCAGGTACGATGATACTCTATACCCAGGGAAGTCAAGGAAATTTCCATTACGAAAAGATCCTGGACCGACCGGGAATCGAACCCAGACACCTTCAGCATGGCTTTGCTTTGTAGCCGCGGACTCTAACCACTCGACTAAGGAAGGCCCAAAATAATATATTGGCTGAATTGACGTCTGTGTCCGGAATTCGAAACCTCTGGTAATTCGAATCAATTTAGTAGGTGCATTTTTTAACGAAAAAAAAACTAAATAATCAAATTTACTTTCTCCACTCTTTAAAAACGTATAAAAACCATTCTGGGGAATGTCCTATTCTGGGGAATGGATTTCTGGTTAATGTCCCATTCTGGGTAATGGGTTACTGGAGAACGTCATTCTGGGGAATGTCGTTCTGGGGTTCGGCTTTTTGGCAAATGTCCTACAACCATTTATCTGGATTCTACAGATTCTCAAAAAATTCTCATTCTAAAAAAACCACTTTTAACAAGCTTTTTAATGGTATTTTAAGGTGAATTTTCGTTCAGCAGAAAAAATAACATAATTCATGGAAGATTGGCTTGTTTTTCTGACTCCCATACAATTCATACGCAATGAACAATCGCTAGAATAACTTCATAGTCAGTTATATTAAAGCTAGGTTTTTGTCACTTACACCCTTTTTGCTTCTAGCCCCCTCAAATGAATAAAACTAAAACGGTAAATCTCAAACAACGAGCAACAGTCAAATAAAACGATTCAGAGTACTTTCCTGGATCATTTATGTAACACTTTTAACATTTTTCGTCTTTATTGCGATAACTGGAACATTTTGATCATTGTTATATGGTGATGAAAATTCCTCATATGCGTCTCTAAACTGCGACACCCGTAATGTTGGATTGATGAAGTCCAGCATGTTTGCTCCTTCGGCCACGGAATACTTATAGGGAAAGATGGCCCAATACGCACTGATGGGGTTAAATGGCCCGACTCATTGGATCATTCCTAGCACGTTTCAATTTGTGTAATTTGCAAAACGATGTTCAAATGTGTTTACCCAAGAGTTGCTGCTGCAACCCTTTGAAATAAACTCATAGGTTTTCCTTGAATTTCCTGGTAAATTTCAAAATTTTTCACTTTTTTGCCTAAGTCGTAAGCTTTTCCGTAAAATTTTATTAACGAATAAGCGTTTCCATGACACAGGACAAACTCATGGGGAAGCATGGTTGCTGACTCTTCGATCTCCATACTGAATGGCATTCTACCCCACCCATTTGGTCATTTTGAACCACCCCCATTTGCAACCAACTGTTCAAAACGATGTAAAACCGTAAAAAAACTCAAATTTGAGAAATGCTTTCATTGTGGTAGCTAGCAAATATTGTAAAGTTACTGTTAACCCGTATAGGCCTGAGTGAAAGCAAAAATACTGAAACTCTCACCACAATTCTTAACGGATTCAAATGATTTTTTGTCAGTTCACTGGACCTCATATCTAGTTTCTAGAAGTGACCAGAGGAACTTGGAAATATTCTTGTGGCCGGAGTTATTTCGGTGGGTCACTGGGTCAAGTCGGGTAAAAAAGAGCTATTTTTTGGGACATATCAAGTTACGTTTATTTATTTGCAATGACAATCATTTTAATTTGCATGAATCATTAAGATCTGATATCCAACATTATAAATGAAGAGTTTTGCAGCGTTTAAAATGTACCGGATGTGGCCATTCGGACGTAATGCCCGGAAGAACCGACTGTAGATTTGTTGGATACTAAACCGATTCAATTCTCAAAAAGTAGAAATCAAACGAAATTGTGCACTGAAACGCCTTCCCATAAGCTTTGCACAGATGTTCAGATACACATTGGCCACTTTATCGTAAGTTTGAGGCGTCCCGGGACCCGAAAATGGTCATTTGTAGAATTAATCAAATGCAAAACTCATAGTTATCCAATTCAATCGTTTCTCAAAAGGTTTACACTGATGCAATTTTCTTAAAATTCCGCCATGTACTGGCCACATTATAGCCGATTCCGGAAATTATCTGTGACATGAAATTTACCTACCTTCAGGGGCACAATCGCACAGTACCCTTGTCATCCGACCTGACCCAGTGATCCACCGGAATAACTCCGGCCACATGAATATTTCCGCGTTCCTCTGGCCACTTCTATAAACTAGATATGTGTGCCAGTATACTGACAAAAAATCATTTGAATCTATTAAGAATTCGCTGAGCAGTGAGAGTTTCAGTATTTTTGCTTTCACTCAGGCCTATACGGGTTAAGACTTCGAATGGTCTTCAAATGTGGATCTTATTACAAGAAAACGACACAAATCCTTAAAGTAGCATTTTGGACCATATTGTGCAGAAAAGTCAGAAAAGAGACCAATTTCAACCACCACTTTTCCCCGTCACAATATCGGGGAGAGAAGATTTATGTTTTACTCCTCCCTCTTACCAATACTTATTTAATGCCTGACTGTCGCTGAGAAGCATTATTGCTGCAGTAATAAGATAATCTTTGCAGTGAAAGCGCTATTGTTTGGCTTGTAAGCATTTGTAGTGCGATTGTAATACCTATTGTATTGTAATACCATTATGCTGATTTAGGGCATAAACTTAGTGTTTTTGTTTACTTGGGATGTTCTTATTGATTTTGAAATAACTTTCTTAATTTTGCTACAAATGTTATCGGCATATATAGTGATGCACCAATAGTGATTCACATGATGGACATGAATATGAAGTTTTAACACCACTTAAAAGTGATATTTCTTCATAAAACCCTAGAAATAACAATTCAAAATGGCTTTATTTTCTAGCGTTTTTCAATGATTTATTTAAAATTTTATGATGGTTGTTGATTGCTGCAAGGAAAACTTAAATAAAATAATTTATCAATACAGTGATACCTCCATGAGTCGATGTTCCATGACTCGATATCGACTCATTGAACCATACTAACAACAAAATCTCATGGTTACTATGATGGACCCTAGAAGCAGCTTTCCGAAGGATTGCTGTTCCATGACTCGATATTTCCATGAGTCGATGGTCCCTTGAATATCGCCTCATGGAGGTTTCACTGTATTCACAATACTTGCTGAAACATTTCAGATGAGGTTTTGGCCTAGTGTACCCTCTAATGGCGGTACAGTAAAAAGATAATGTGTGAAACTTTGATAGGGGGTCAGGCACAAAAATTTCGCAGGACTCATACAAAAAACGTGACAAAGGAGGGGGGAGGTGGTCAAAAAAGTTATTTCTGTGTGTCACTGGGTCATATTGGGTTAAACGACTCCATCTTTCATTTCAATCAACATTTGCCGAATTTATAAGTATAAATCTGACTCCAACTCCACTTTTTTTAGTTTCGACTTCGGACGTCATATGAGAGCTTAATACAGTTTACACTGAGATCAGTTTTGGCCTTGGGTATTTTATCAATTATTTACAATGAGAGCTCCTTACAACCGGCCGAAGAGAGGTAAATTTTATTTTTCTTCTAATGGTCATCGATATTTGGGTTTCATTTTCAAAAGCTCACTCAGACAACATCGTAGGAAATATTTTGAAAGGTATTGACACACATACGATTGAACAGCTAAGATAAGATAAGTATGAAAGAATCTAATTGTTTTTCTACTATAAATTAATGCACTTTTTGCAATGTTTTACATTAACTCTATTGATATCAGCACAAGACTTACTAATATACCAACTATGAACTTCACTCAACAATGCATATGGTTAGAAATAATGTTTATGGCTTTCAGTCTTAAATAAACCTCAAAAATGGATTTTTGCTTACATCCGACGTTTATTGTGCCTTTTTCAAGGAATTAGCTTCCTTGAAAAAGGCACAATACATGTGTCTGAAACGTCGGATGTAAACGAAAATCTGTTTTGGGACCGTCCATAAATGACGTAGCATTTAAGGGAGGAGGGGAGTCTAAGATTTTGCTACGAACCATGTATTAGGTATGGGAAAATAGGCTACAATGAGGAAGGGGGGTGTCAAAAATTGTCCAAAAAATGCTACGTCATTTATGAACGCTGCCTTTTGAGTTTTATTTAAGACTGAAAGCCATAACCTCAAACATCAACATAACAGTCCCACCTCCAAAAAATACTTGACAAATAATATTTGTTTATTTTAATTATAAGTTAAAAACAGTTTTCGTTTATTAAATTCATTCATTCATTATTCCTAAATTCAAATATGTGTCGAAGAATCATTCTGTAATCAAAAACGCATAATAAATAAGAATTCTCATTTAATAGCGTGTTTTTTGGACTATTTCAGCTGAGAATCAAAATTGGTTCCAGAAGGATCGTTGCGCCAGGAAAGAAAATAAAATAAAAAGGAAGTAAAAGAACATGCGTAACTAGTTTTTATAGACGAGAGTTTGGTGGGAACCATCATTTATTCGAAGATTGATTCTCTTCGGACAGAATAAATAATTCAACGTTTTTTCTTTTGATATTTTCGTCGCTAAATCACATATCGATGATCGATTCAGAAAGAAATGTTTATACTTATACCTATAGACACCATTGTAATATTTGTCATTTTTGTTTCAATCAACATTGTAGCACTTTTCTTGGTGTATTTTCGATGAATTTTGTACTTTATTGTATAAAATCTGATTCATGTTCTATATTAACAATCACCATTCCAGATCCAAACAAAGTTATACAAAGCAGTGCTATGATTGTAGATTTCCATGGGAACACACACCCATTATAGAACTCACTCGCTGGTATAGTACTAATGAGATACATAGAATATCCAATGTTGAATCGTTGTTACAAATGTCGAATAAAATCATTAATAATTTTAAATAAAAATTGTTGCAATCTTCTGCAATCTTCTTATCGTGGCAATATAAATTCTATATAAGTTAGATTAAGTTGTTTTTTCTCTTATAAGCAGGTGAAATCAACTCATCTTAATTGCTACGGCAATGTAATGTGCTGTTAAAAATGTTAATAATAGCTTAATTAAGTTTTATTAAACTAGGATTATAGTGTTTTCCAATGCAGAACACCAAGATATAACGAATGAAAGCAATGTTTGGAAGGAATAAAACAACGTTTCCCTCAAACCGAAAATTCACTTTCGATCATATGAAAATGGTTAGGTACCGTAATCCGGGGTAACATTGATCATTTTTTTGAATGTTTTTCAAATATTTCGTTTGAAAATGCAAATGTTGCGAATTTTATATTTTTTGAACAAGTATTGCCACCCATTGCTCGTGACTATATACTGTATTTTGATTTTTAAAATATTTAAGCATGTTTAAAAAAATGTTTAAATCGATTTTTTGATTTAGCTGATATGGGGTAACATTGATCACCCATGTGAACAACGTTCGGTAATATTGAAAATGTCGTTACTTACTTAAATCATGCCCCCCGAAGCCGAATATGAAGGCCAAATGCTTACAAATTATTTACTTTTTGAAATATTTTAAAATTAAAAACACCTCGAAACATGGAATACGCCTAAATGTAGGCAATTGCTTAAGGGAATTCTACATTCCTAACAGTAATTCGTTAATGTTGCCTAATTCAGCATACTTATGAAAGTTCGGTGATGTCATTTTTAGAAAGAACAGCATTTTCCTTGTTCATATCGTTTGCAGAACTTATGTGAGACATGAATCTTCGATAGTGTCATCCTTACCCATTGAAATCATTGTTTCGAAAAGTTGACAAATTTACACATAAGGCAAACGCAATTTCCGCAAAAATCTTCATTTTCATTAGTTCATGAATATGAGAAAGAGAAGCATCATTCATTATTTGGAAATGTTCCATCAATAAATGATAATACGAACTTTTTACGAGATGAGTCATTCCGATCAATGTTACCCCGCTGATCAATGATACCCCGGATTACGGTACATACATTCAAAATAAATAGTTATATAATCTTTCACCCACAATCTATTATGTACTAAGGAACCATTACTAGTTAAAAAAATGCAAAAATATTCAGATTTTCTTCCTAAAAACTATCAAAGTTACCTCGTTTTACAATACCACGGTCCGTGCTTTTGTATTTCACTGAAGTTCGTGATGATGAAAGCAAAGCCCATCGTTGGAATATTCCGAGCAAAACAAACAGGATGGGCGAAAATCAATGGCATGCGACACATAGCCGGACCAAAGGTAATTATGCGAGCTCCAAAGCGTTAGGCATCAATGGATGAACGACCAAGTTGCATGTCAGTCACGCACTCCAGTCCACTCATGTTAGCAAAATTAGCCATTCTTGAAACGATTACACATGTGAATGCAAAAGGGAAGTGGCCCTTTTTAAAAATTCTTGTCCATGTTGTGTTGGTAACATTTCTCCGGCGGAAGTGATTTCATGCACAGAGAGGACGGCTGCCTTTTGTCGCCGACAGAATAATTGCCACTGGCGCCACAAGGCAGGGTCCTTTTGGTATGATGATGGTTACTTTGTGCTCCAGCGTGGAACACGGAGTGTAAAAGTCACCCCAAATAGAGGTTACGTGATTGGGACTACGGGGAAACAGGGAGGGTCATGCTTCCAGATGACTTCACCATTTAGCAGTCGGCGTGTCTCGCGAACCTATTTTTGCACGTCCGAATGACGAAAATATTGATCTGTTGGTATGGTCGTCATGCTGTTACTTCCACCATTCCCTGCGCTCATAATTTGACCCCGTTTGCGCGTTGATTATCCGGTGTAACAATTGCCCCCGGGACAGGGGCTCCCAACCGAAGCCATACGTATTCACTTGCAAAGTCGTTCAGTTCTCCGAAATTGAGCATTTCAATTTATAAATTCGCATAGGGCAAACGCTTCCTCAGTGGAGGTAGCTCCAATAGTGTATTTTGACATGTTTGGCATACATAAATGGTCGGCGTTTCGGCGATTTCTATGGCTGCTTGGGCACGTCAGGAGTCAATCATCAATATTAACCTCCTTTTCCCGAGCAGCCTAGATAGCCGCGTAGTGTCGGTAGCGGTTGTTTCAACTGGCTAAGAATTAACACTACGGACTGCCTGTTCCGGTGGTAAAAGTCCAACTCACAGGTGACCCCTAATTTATGGTGTGATGCGTACCGTGCCTAGGAATGAATGGTTAGGGGGGTCTAAATAAAACCTAACCGCTAACGTAGCCTGTGGGGTACCAGGGCGCCCTCCACAGTATTGAGTCCTTCCTGTGCTACCCGGAGCAATGGTGCAGGTGACCTTGTGTTTCTCCGAGCTAATCGGCTGCCCTTTTTCAGTCTCTATCCTGAGGCTTAATGAGGGTGGGATTATGAATATGTTGACATTTAATTTAAATTATCACCTATATGGATTCGCATTATTTATTTATTTATTTATTTGTACCACCAACAGGCTTCAAAGCCCCAATGATGTCATCTTAAAACTAAACATATTAAAAATTGTCATTCTTACGATCTATCAAAAAACAAACTGAATCTTCGTCGAAGTAGTTGGCGAGACAAGTTGAAATCAAAGAGAGCCGCAACTCTATTAAAAAGCCTTTGCAGACCGTAAATAGCGCCAAACATGCTATAATTAGTTCGTTGAACAGGTAATCTCAGCGTCACGTTATTCCGAAGGGCTCGGGGCTGCACATTTATGTTGACTTGCTCCAACAGGGCAGGGCAATCTATGTGTCCTTGCAGAATATCGGCAATAAACAAAGCTCTAGCTGTATCTCTTCGGACGGACAGGGGTTGCAGACGAATAAGTTGGCAACGGCTTTCATAGCTCGGCAGCCGATAGGGATCAGACCACGGAAGTCTTCGTAGTGCAAATCTCAAAAATCTCCTTTGAACGGATTCAACTCTCTCAACTCCATTGTTGTAGTGAGGCGTCCAAACTACCGAGCAGTACTCTAAGACGGAACGAGACAGGGAGCAATAGAGCGATTTAAGACAGTAGATATCCGAGAAATGTTTAGAAATTCTAAAGATAAGTCCTAGAATTTTGGAAGCTTTGTCAACGACGAACGAGATGTGCTGCTTAAAGGAGAGTTGGATATCCAAGATAACTCCCAGGTCCTTAATTTGGTTAACGCGCTCTATGTCTTGACCAAATAAGGCATACTTATGGATAATTGTCTCTTTTTTGCGTGAGAACGATATCACCGAGCATTTTAAAGGGTTAACATCCATCTGGTTTAAATGGCACCAGTCAGCAAAAGCGTTCAGCTGAAGTTGAAGAAATCTGCAGTCATCAGTTGAGCGGATTCGAAGAAAGAGCTTCAAGTCATCTGCGTAAGAAAGCCGTGGTCCTTTGATCACCAGGTTGACATCGTTGAAGTAAATCAGGAATAACAGAGGCCCCAGGTGACTTCCCTGAGGGATTCCAGATGAGACAGCAAAAGTAGGTGACTGGCAATCTCCCAAATCGACGAACAGACGACGACCGGTCAGGTACGATTGAAGCCATTGTAAGAGGCTGCCGTTGATTCCCAGCCTATCTAGCTTTGCAATGGCTATGCGGTGATTTAATTTGTCGAAAGCAGCTGTCAAATCCGTATAAATAACGTCTGTTTGCGCACGTTCAGACATGCTGTTCGTGATATACGATGTTAGGCATAAGAGGTTAGTAGCCGTGGATCGGCCAGTCAAGAAACCATGCTGATCGGTACTAATGTACGGCTTACAGTGCGAAAACAGGGGCTCCATGATAATCAGCTCGAACAGTTTGGCGATAGCACTTAATGAGGTAATCCCGCGATAATTGTTGCAGTCCCGCTTATTCCCTTTTTTGTGAACAGGAAACATATACGCTAGCTTCCAACATGACGGGAAGATACCGACGGTCACTGACCGCTGAAAAACAAGGAGCAATGGAGTCAGCAAACTGTCTAAATGCTCTTTCAGGAACGCAGAAGGAATACCATCGGGCCCAGGATTGAAGGATTTTTTTAGCTTTGAGCATGCTCTAGCAATCGCGTTTCTGTCAATATCGATAGCGTCCATGTTTTCACTGAGAAGAGGAACACTATTGGCGGCGAGCTGAATATCGTCCTCTGTCAATCTATCTTCGGTAAAGACGCTAGCAAATTTTCGTGCAAAATGTTGACAAATGTCATTCGGGTTAGAAGCTACGTTGCCATTGAGCATCATGGAGGACGGCAGGCCAGCTTCACGACGTTGTTCGTTCACGAATTTCCAAAATTGCTTAGGACATGCTTTAAGTTTTCTCTGTATTCCTTGCTGATACTGCAGAAAACATCGCTTCGCCACTCGTTTATATTCGTGATTGATTTGGACATAGCTACGACGAAGAGATGTTGTTCGATGCTTCGTGTACTTCCTAAGGGCTGCTCTTTTTCTCGATTTCAGACGACGCAGTTCATTCGTTTGCCAAGGGGAACGAGATGGAGGATGATGAGACTTTTTAGGGACGTGTCGGTCAATGACGTAATTCAAAATGTTAGAAAAAGTCTGTGCAGCTGTATCGATATCAGAATTGCCGAGAATGTCGTCCCAATTGAAACTGGAGAGCAAGTTGGCGATGTTACGGTGGTCAGCTTTGCGAAAATCGTATGACACTGCAGCGGGCGATATATTAAAGTCATGTAACAGCGTAGTTTTGATGGAAAGCTGCAGAGGAGGATGATGAAGAGCTGTTTTTACTAGAGGAGAAGGAGCTTCACATAAAAAGGGGGCTGTATCCTGAGCACTCACAAAGCAGAGGTCTAAACTGCGTTGATTTTGATTGGTGACGTGGTTGATTTGAGAGAGAGTAGCTGAACTGTAATTATCCAGGAGAAACGAGGCGTTGGCATGTATAACCGAGTGATCCACATCCGGAAAAAGAAAGCCGCTATGAGACGTTTTCCATGATATGCCAGGTAGGTTGAAGTCACCGATCACGATGAGTTCATCGGTTGCATTAGCCATTTCAATAACAGAAAGAACTGACTGACAATGAGTTTCGACAAGGGCTCGATCGCGTACACGATCAGGCGGAATGTACAAGGCGCACAGAAATAACGTACGATCACCTAGCTTTATCGACGTCCACACCTGCTCTAAGCTCCTCCAAGCTTCATTCTCGAGCTCTCTAGCTTGGAGTGTAGATCTTACCGCAACTAACACGCCTCCACCTTTTGCTTTGCGGCTGTTATTGGTATTGCGATCGCAGCGAAATACCTCATAATCATTACCAAATACCTGACGAGATAGAGTGCGGGAGTCCAACCACGTCTCCGTGATTACAATGATGTCGTAAACGTTATCCGAAACAGCAACGCAAAACTCGTCCACATCGCTGTTAATACCACCGGCGTTCTGATAGTATACGATAATGTCTTGTTGGCTGCTCACCCGGGATGTAAGAGGCGAAGTGTTGGTGGATCCGGCCATGCTGCTGAAATTTGAAGCGGAATCAGGCGAGGTATGGGCCAAATCGTGAATGTACTTGCCTGCCAAAGCAGGTTGGAAGACCCCCGGACTACAATTGCCATCAGGACCGAGGCGACTGTGGTGAGCGAGGGCTGGAGTAGGCACGACTGAGGCAGAAGAGCCGGGGGCTTCCAAAATGCTTTCCACGATGCGCCACGGTTGTGATGTAGAATTTCGGGCATAATTTTCGTCACTGGAGTAGCCTGAGGTTATAGACTGGTATATCCCCTCCATATCCCCAAACACAGGGCCGGGATGACTCTGCGTTTCGATATTATTCGAATGCGAGGGATCGTTGCTGAGAGCAGAAGTGGTTTCAGTTTGTGATGTGAAGCTAACACTACGATACTTGCCAAAAGGAGCGCGGTGGAAGCCCCTTTCCTCAGTCTCAACAACAGGACCAGGACGGCTGAGTTGATGCTGGCGGCGGGGCTCGACTGAGTTGGACGGGTTAGGGACTTCCATTGAGCGTCGGTTCGTGCGTCCTGGTGAAGCGCATTCCAGAGGATATGCAGCGATGTAGTTAGGATCGGCTGTGTAATGGCCGCAAACGAACGGCCGGACGTCGATACTAGAAGCGGATGTTGAATCAGAGCATGCAGTGTTCACAACATTCGAGTACTTGCCTACAAAGGCCCAGTGGAAGACCCCTTCCCCAGTCTTAACAACAGGATCAGGACGGCTGTGATGACGCTGGCGGTGGGGCTCGACTGTGTTAAGCGGGTTAGGGGCTTCCATAGAGCATTGGTTCTTGCGTCCTGATGAGTGTGATGACAGAGTAGATACGTATGCCGAGAAGTGGGCACTGATTTGGCTTTGTTCAGTTGCGTGTTGTGACGAAATGAAGCAGTCATGCTTTGCAGGAACTATTCTAGAATCGGAAGACGGCTCAGAGTGCGAAAATCTAGCTACATTGGAATACTTGCCTTTTAAGGCACGATGGAAGCCCCCTTCCTCAGTCTCAACAACAGGACCAGGACGGCTGTGATGATGCTGGCAGCGGGGCTCGACTGTGTTAGACGGGTTAGGGGCTTCCAAGGTACCTTGTTTCGTGCGTCCTGGTGATGGCGATTGCGTAGAGGTGAAATTGGTGCGGAAGTTGATGTTTAAGTTTTTATCAGTTGTTGACGGCGATTCTACGAGGAAGCGATTGGTATCGTCCCCATATCCGACGTTGGCGACAGAAAGTTTGACGATTGACTGGATACTGGAAGCACTGGTGTAACTTGGATGTACGGGGTTGAGCTGGATGTGCGAATGTCTGGAGGCGCCCAATAGTTTTTTGTATTGCCACCCTCAAACTCTCTGAACAGAATTCCGTGCGGCCAAGTGGCTGGATCGAGAGCGACGTCACGATATTTCACATCCAATCCGATTTTGAATGAGATAAAGTTCAATGAAGAGAGATCGGCATTTTTCTTAATCAGCGAGACCACATGGATCGGGTCATCGCACTGCAGGTTGTCTTTAGCGAGTTTCATCACTGCTTCAGGCTTGACGCTCGGATGGATTCTAGAGAGATAAAGCCAAAACAGCTCCTTTGGCGGGGGAACCGTCAGAACATCATTTGTTATTGAAGTCTTAGTACCACCGACAAGAGGTTTGGATTCCTTTACATTTTCTTCCCGACGTCGTTTCTGTGCGGGCTGACCTTCAGCACTCCTTGAGCTTAGAGGTGTGGATGCTGTAACTTTCCTAGAGAGCAATTCCATCTTCTTCCCATTGTCCGAAATGGCCCGTTTTATTTCAGTTATCTTCTCGCCATGACTCTCCGTGATAGTGGAAAGGGCACTGCCAATTGAAGACATGACTGTCTTAAAACGCGCTAGATTCATCAAATGCGCGCACTGCTTGCACGTCCAAAACACATTGCTTCGTTCTTGGATATACTTAACAAATTGATCGTTCAGCTTGGCACATTTTATATGGGTGACCTGGTCACAAAATCCCATGCAAGCAATGTGATCGCTTTCCGATATTACCGGCATGCCGCAGTGTTCGCAAGCCTGATTACGAGCAATAGCCATATCATTTGCCATTTCGCAAGAAAAACTCAAACGATTAAAATTGAAATTGAGCGCGGTGTTGTTTCCCGTGTAGCACAAAACTACGGTAGCCAGAAAAGTGATCCAAGGAGACAGTCAGCAAACGGGGTTGAAAACAGTGCACTACAGATGTGATGTTGGATATTGGTGATTTCTCAGTTTTATCACTATTCACAATCAATAATCCAATACGTTGATGTACATAAGCCAGTAAACAGCGAACAGATTGGTGACACCAGACGATTAGACCGTTTTAACACAGGTAAAAATGCGAATCAACGGGGATGTAAAATGTAAACAAGGTAACATAGAAAACTCGCGCACGGAAGAAAAAAATGCGTTATGCGTTATGCGTTTTACACAGTGTATTCTGTGCCCTTTCGCCTTTGGCGACTTTAAATAGATACCGATCTGGTTTTTTCGTTGCTGGTCTTTTTCGTGCTGAGATTGCAAAAAGCTTAATCCTGCCTAGTTTGGGTAGTGGCTACGGTTAGGTTAGCTCAGCATAAAAGAACAGCAACGATCAATCTTTGCAGATTTTGCAGCCCAAGTGGCGCTAGTTCAAGAACCCTACTTTCGTAGAGGGAACTTCTATTTAGGTAACCTTGTGGACCCAGTTTTTGTTACTTTCATCAAACTTGGAATGGCAAACTCGCGCTCCATGCCCAACACATGCGTTCTCGTTAATAAAACAAACGTTGCTACACTCATTTCTGAGTTAACTACCAGAGATGTATGTGCTGTCACAATCGATGTTTCTGTTGGTGACCTCAACAGGAAATACGTCTTTTGTTCGGTATATTTACCACATGATGAACCATCCCCAACGGATGACTTCAAACGAGTTGTCGTACACTGCTTAACAAAAGGCCTTCCGCTGATTGTGGGCAGTGATGCTGATACTCATCACATCATCTGGAGCAGCTCAGATATCAATTTGAGAGGCTCCAGTCTGATGGAATACTTAAGTAGTACAGACCTCGGATTACTTAACATAGGCAATCGCCCAACCTTCATGGTTTCTAATAGAGAAGAAGTGTTAGACATAACGCTCTTCTCGAATAGAATAAGTCACGAGTTGAAGAATTGGCATGTATCAGATGAGGAATCATTATCTGATCATCGCTACATCTTCTTTGAACATTCAAATGTAACTGCGCAGACTTTGCGTTTTAGGAATCCCCGCTCAACAAACTGGGAACTCTATAATGAATTGGTTGCGACCAAATTTCATGGATATTCTCCGTTCATTGAAAATCCAAGTGATCTGGATGATGCCGTTGATACTCTAACATTCTACATTATGGAAGCTTTTGAAGAATCATGTCCTCTGCGGTCTGTAAAGATTACATGAGGGTTCCCATGGTGGAATTCCGATCTGACTAGACTCAGGAAACAATGTAGAAGGAGTTGGAACAGACGCCGTTCAGCTGGATCAGAGTCGTTCAAGTCGGCTCGCAAGGCTTACAAGAAGGCTCTTCGTTCTGTTGAACGATCCGGCTGGAAAAACCTTTGTACAAATGTTTCCAGTTTGAGTGAAGTCAGTCGGCTGAACAAAATCCTTGCAAAATCTAAGGATTTCCAAGTGAACAAAATCCGCTTACCTAATGGTAACTTTACTTCTTCCGATGAAGAAGTTTTAGAATGTTTATTCAATACACACTTTCCCGGATGTGTGGACACAGCATCTACGGATGAGCCAAATGTCTTTTCATGTAGTTACCAGTCTCTGGCCTCGGCTCGCAGTATCGTAACTACTGAATCGATTCAATGGGCACTTAATAGTTTTGCTCCTTTCAAATCTCCAGGAGCGGATGGCATTTATCCTGTTCTGCTCCAAAAGGGATTTGATTTTATCAAACATGTTTTGAAAAAGCTACTTGTAAGCAGTTTTGCTACCGGGTACATTCCCAAATCCTGGCGTGATATTACTGTAAAGTTTATCCCAAAAGGAGGACGTGCGTCGTATGAAGAAGCGAAGAGTTTTAGACCAATCAGTCTGACCTCTTTTCTTCTGAAATGTCTGGAACGCATTATCGACTCTTCATGTGAATCAACATGCTTACCAATCTGGAAAGTCCACTGTGACTCTTTTACACAAAGTTGTATACGATATCGAGAAAGCATTCGCTCAGAAGCAATCCTGCTTGGGTGTCTTCTTGGATATTGAGGGTGCCTTTGATAACGTGTCTTTCGATGCCATATTGGAAGCAGCACAAAACCATGGGCTACCTACAATGATTACCAATTGGATTCATCAACTGCTCAAAAACCGACATCTCTTCTCGACATTGCGTCAAGCAGCGATTCAAAAATTGAGTGTTTGCGGATGCCCCCAAGGGGGAGTCTTACCACCACTTTTGTGGAATCTCGTAGCAGATACGCTATTGAGGCAACTCAATAATTGCGGTTTTCCAACTTATGGATTTGCTGACGACTATCTATCTTTGATAGTTGGTATGTGCATAAGCACCCTATTCGACCTGATGCAAAGTGCTCTTCAGGTAGTTGAGAGTTGGTGTCGCCAATATGGCCTTTCGGTTAATCCGAATAAAACATCTATTGTTCTTTTTACGGAAAGACGAAACCGCGATGGAATTCGACCTTTACGTCTTTTTGGCACTGAGATTGATGTGACTGATCAAGTAAAGTATGTCGGAGTCATTCTAGATTCCAAACTTTTATGGACAGCTCACATTGATTTCAGAGTCAAAAAAGCTTGCATGGCCTTCGGTCAATGCCGGCGAACCTTTGGTAAAACTTGGGGCCTCAAACCCAAATATATCAAATGGATTTACACAACAGTTGTTCGACCAATATTGGCATATGGATGTCTTGTGTGGTGGAAAAAGGGCGAAGTGAGAACAATCCAATCAAAATTGGACCATCTCCAAAGGATGTGCTTGATGGCGATGTCTGGTGCGTTCTCTACAACTCCCACAGCAGCGCTCGAGGCCGTTTCGACGTTGCGCCACTACACATATATCTTAAACAAGAAGCACTTTCTTGCTCTTACCGTTTATGGGTACTGGATCTACTGGAGAAAAATCCAGTGAATCGTAGATCAACACACACTTCGTTGTTTTCACTTTTCGTGAATTGGGACAAAATTGTCCTTGCTCCAAGTGATCTCACAATTGCTTGTCACTTTCCTTACAGGACATTTACCACACAATTCCCTTCACGGGAAGAGTGAACGTCTGGCTATTTGGAAAGAAGTACATCAAACAATATAGCATGTTACACTGATGGCTCCCTTGCAGCTCGTGCAGGAGTATATTCTCGTGAGCTAAGGCTAAATCAGTTTTACTCACAGGGTAGAAACTGCACCGTTTATCAGGCGGAAATATTTGCTCTTATGTGTGAAGTGCAATCAGCGCGTTATGGGTAAAGTCATATACTTCTGTTCAGATAGTCAAGCTGCTATAAAAGCTCTCGCTTCGGCCAACTCAAGGTCGAAGCTTGTTATCGCATGTCGGACTCAAATTGAGGAACTGAATTCAGTCAACTCTGTAAACCTTGTATGGGTACCTGGCGATTCTTCCATCGCTGGAAATGAATTGGCTGATGAGCTAGCTCGCGATGGAGCATCGCATGACTTCATTGGCCCTGAGCCGGCTATTCCAATTTCGAAGTGCTGGGTAAAGCTTCAGATAAACTCTTGGGCGGCAACTCAGCTCAAGCAATATTGAAATAGTTTGGAGTCATGTCGTCAAACAAAATTGTACATTACTGAGCCATCTCCAAGGGTGGCGAAGTATTTAAGAAATCTGTCAAAGCAGAATTGCAGTCTCTTGGTCAGAGCGTTGACAGGCCACTGCCGACTCAACTAGCACATGGCAAATATTCAGCGTGCTGAATCATTTGTGTGTGATAGTTGTGACTCCGATTATGGAACTTCGTATCACCTGATATGTAACTGTCCAGTTTTTGCGCAAATGCGATTCCAATTACTTGGTAAACACTCATTAAGTGAAACTGAATTCAGAAGCCTGAATCTTCAGGACATTCTGTGATTCTTAACCCGCTGTGGTAATGAGCTATAGGCTCTCTTTACGCTCATGCGTTTTGCAGTGCCCTTTATAGGGCGCTGTTCGAGCCCATTGTGGTATAGAGCTACATGCTCTTATTTCGCTGATGCGATCTTCCCTCTTCAAGGGACCCTACTCCTATTTCCTCCCATCTTTCCCTTCTCTTTCCTCTCCCATCGGGTAGATGATGAAATAGGCTCAAATATGGCGATGGCACAAATCTCCCAACTGGTGGGGAACGTGCCTTTGGAGCCGGCCTTCTGATACCTGATACCTGATGGTAAGCTGATACTTAAAGTTAATACCATACTGTAGTATTAAAACTCGTCCTTCGCATCGCTTGAGTGAAAGCTTTATTCCATTTTCGCGTTTTTTGGGTAGTGAGTAGTACGTCATCTTTTAACTCTGTTGCATGCTCCTGTAGAGCGAGCAACGGAATAAAGATAAATCGTGTGCGGTTCGCGTTGTGCAATTCGTATAATAGCCGTATAAAGACCAAAAAGGCAAATCAGCGGGCTAGTGGTTACTTGGGTTATCAACTGGTGAGCTCGTTTTATGCTTATGATAACACATTTGGATCGTAGCAACTTCATGTGATTTTAAGCCAACTATGCATGGTTCGTCACTGCAAGTGTCTGCATAAACACTTATGGCTGTTTTATATAATTTCAATATACACATACCTTTCTTTTTTCGCCATTACAAAAAAAACCTTTGAATGATTTGACATTATAAATGTCGACGTATTAAGATAATTCTTATACAAATATCTTTTCACCGCGAGACAAGTATGCATAACTTAAGTTAAGAGTCGTATTTTTCCTCCTTACAAATGGATCACATCACCGACCCCAATTGGCTCTCAGATCTCTTCCCTCCCTCACTAATCAACACCCTTCCCATTGTTATTGTGGAGATGCAGAGGTATTCTTGGTCTCTAAAAGCAACAATCATTACATACTAACATATTTTTTAATAAATCGTCAGGTTGTTCAATGGAATACCTATAAGTAGATGAAAAAACCGAATTTAGTACTGTACCATTTAATTCCACTAGAGTTTGTATCCTTTGACAGATACGCGTATTATATACGACACTGAAGACGGCCTTACAGTTGCGGTCGAAATACGCGAAACATTTTTTGCCTAGCCCAATTGACTCTAAGGACTTGGTCAATAATATGAGAGCAGCTAAAATATGCACTTCGAGAATAAGCGGAAAGTCCCATGCCATAATTGGACCGAAGTGCAATTTTTACCAGCTCCAATAAATCACGCAGTAGCAACCATATGATATGATATCATATCAGAGACAGCCAGTCTACGATATATTATGCATAATATAGTATTTGAATTAAGAACGTCCAAGAGAAGAAAAAACTAAACCCAATAAACGGAACGCCATACAAAAACATTGAAAGCCACTGCATTTTGTATTTTTCTTCATCCCACAGACCAATACTTCTTGTCATTGATTAGGTGGCTGTTATCATTTGTTTAGCCTGTAAATACAATTCGTCGTGCCGAAGCAGAAAAAAAAACATCCAGGTCATTGAGGATTAAAGCATTGTTCCCATAGTTAATACTGTACGAAACCAATTGTGACATTTTCATTTGCCACCCACCACCCATCGACAAAAAAAAGTTACCCCAACCACCCACTGACCCACCTTCACTTGATTGAACTTGTGACTTGAACTTTTCATTCATACCTTCTCGATTGCACTCACTGAACGATGCGAAATGTGCAGCTTTTCACTCTGGTGTTTTCACGCAAAATATATCACATCCCACTGTTGGGAAAAGAGCTTTAATTCACTTGAAGCACCGACTGTGACGAGACCCTTTAAAGAATCTTATCTTTCTTTTTTTCCTATGGGGATTTTCACCGAATTTTCTTCCCCTTCTGAAATCGCTTAGACGAGCATTCGAATGGAAAACTTTTTTTGCTCCGCTCACACATAGAAATCACAAACCGAGCAAATTTGACATGCTTTTCTTCTCGTGAAATAAATTTCCACAGTAATCGAAACCTTTGAATAATTTTTCCTCATCCAAGCATTGAAAAACGCACAACACTGTCAAACGCACAGAACGGAGGCAGACGGAACACACTTTCCGAGTTGCAGCAAATGGGGGAGGGGCACTCGAGGTGACGAAGGCGGCGCTCACTCGGGAACACGCGACGATGTCTAGAACTATAACTACGCCTAACGCGAAAATCCCCCCAACCCGGATTCCATTCACAGTTTCAGTTAGAAGGGCTTATGTCGTTCTTCTTTCTTTCGGGGACCGTTCGGGAAACGGACGTCTCTCTCCGGGACGCTCGCGATCTCAACTGAACAGCTTTTTCTTCGCACAACATTTATTAGGTATGGTATGGCCTACTCGGGCGGTGGAGCACAACAACAACCTGCCGCTCGCAGAAAAAGCCGCCATTGGGCTCCTCTCCGGATTTAGATGATGTACTCCACCATGGTCCCGAGTGCGATGAAATATCGAAACGAAGATACTACTTGATTGTTTTTTTTTTTAAATAAGATTGAAAGTTAGGTCTAAAAGATTTAAATCCCTGAAAAAAATCAAATTCTACATGGCTGATTATAAACATTGTGCATACCATCGTCAGGGTTGAGAATGGGTCACCAACTCATATTTCCAAGTTAATTATTGGATAACTCTCGTAATTTTACCCAGAACGGGAATACGTTGTAAAGTGAGAAAATGTGAACGGCGCCTAATTCATGCGGCTAATTGCGTTACTCAAAAACCTACATATTCCATCGAATGACTTTTGGTCAAATGGCTTTAGAACATTAATTTTGGTCGAATGATGTTTAGTGGAACGGAAATTGGATTCAAAGCTTATTTTGAAAAGGTTTATTGGATGATTAACGTATTCTTCTAAGTAATCTGAATAACTAACTGGTGTTGAATAAAAAATGGGGCATTTTATGTAGTCTTCTTTTTAAATTTCATTCATCTTTTTATTTGCAATTTGAAGTTTTGCCAAAATCTAGGATTTCAATGATTATTCAAACAAAGTTTTTAGTAGTTTGTTTCGTACATTTACTGAAATACTTAACTCTAGTGAATTTATTATTCTTTAAAAATAGCATCATTCTTTGAAAAACTGCTCAACTCATCGATGTGAAAATATTTTTTTCTTTATTTATTATTCTTTTGAAATGTCATCGTTCTTCGTAATACAGATCAACTCATCTGATATCAGCATTCGGAGAGAGTGCTTGGGATCTCTCTTTGAATTCCGGGTCTTGCAGCTCACAGACGTGTGTAAGATTTTTGAATGCGCAAATCAGAACTAAAACGGCAGGAAAAAATTGCTTAAAGGAAAACCTTCATAGCAAAGTGAATGTTAGGTGTCAGTAGCTCGAAATTGGCCAATTGACTTATTGTGACTTCCAGCTTAATAACATTCCTCAAGCAAATATTGTGCATTACATTCACCACTTGACTTGAAGTGTGGTCTCATAAGTGCGAAAGTATAAATAAGAGCGTGGCATTGCATTGAATCCTGTTGGTGTCTTCAGGGCACTTGTTCTTTGATTTGCGAATAGTAAGTCCCCCGAAGACACCTACCCGATTGGATGCAATTGCGCACTTTTATTAGCGTTTCCGCAATTGTAAAAACTTCTACGATAGTGGTGAAAGAAATACACAATATATGCGTTTAGTTGCAGTTAAGTTTAGTTCTCGACCAAATGTATTTTCGACTAAATGTCATTCGACCAAATGTCATAGATTCGCTTAAAATTTTGTTCGCCGCATGCCAAACAACGTCATCTTCGGCAACTTCGTGAACTTTCGGCTCGCCGAAGTTGGCTTTGCACAACTACCACTTGAAAACTGAAGTTATCACAAATACTAATTTAATGCTTTGACCGTACCTTTTTATACCCCACATGGATCATTTACAAACACAAAAATACACAATTAATACATGTTCAAAAAAATACTATGAAGTTAAACATATTCAAACCACAATTTAATGTAAAATATAAAGCTTCCTAAACAAAATATAAAAATTACCAAGGATCATCTTTGTGTTACATGGTGCGAAAACCTGTAGTGAGACTGATTGTTGGTGCCAACGCCAAATTAGCGTCTCATTCCGTTTATGAAAATGCCGCATTACAAATTTTGTTATTTCCATTCATCCCGACCGCTCGCGCAAGGCACAGTTGTGTAATTTTCATTCTAACCTACTGAACCATACCACCGCACCGCAAAGAAAATCAAACCACCACGGCGCAGCTTGAAAAATATCAATAATAAGCTCCTCCTTTCAGCTGGAAGAAGGTAATCGTATGTTGCCATCTCCACTCTTCTTATTATATAAGACGCATAGGAGTAAGAAAAATCATCAGTTTTTGTTTGTATCTCAAAGAGTGAACACCAATAAATAAGTTAAAAGTTCCTGTTCTTTTTTGCATCCCGGCCAAAGCAGTCCTCCAGAGTTAATCTCCACCGGCGATCCATCCTGAGACGAAGCATACAGTCCACTTGAGAAGACTTCCGCCTGCGAAGCTGTGTAGCATTCACCGATTTGGCTTGAGTGGTTCCCCCCCGCTGTCCTTTTTAGGACAATTGAGTTGCTAAGAACCACAAGATAGCCACCATCCGCTCTTGCGAGAGCACCTTGAGAGAAATTTAGAGCTGCACAGTTTCGAGGTTGGACAGTTCCGATTTTCCCACTGGAGCCGGGCTAGCGCTCCAACATGGTCCTTCGAGCCGGATCGCCACCAACGAACGCCGGATGGTAGCCTTTGGTCTGGATGCTTGGAGAACAGTGTCGAAAAGTGAGAAGTGAATACGAAAAGTACAGTCCGCGAAGTGCGACGCGAAAAGTAAATACGAAAAGTACAGTCCGCGAAAAGTTTGAGTGAAAATCCGTCGATGTCGGTTGAGAAGAAATTCAGCCGGTGTGTTGTTCGCGTCATCATCGGCTGTATTCTGCCGAGCCGATTGCAAGCTGAAACATCCAGCCAACCCGTGACATCATTACTGCAAACTTCCGGTAGCAAAACGTGAAAAAGTTGTGAAGAAGAAAAACTTCCGTGATGGATAAGTAAGCCGAACTGCAAGTGTGAAAAACTCGACTAACGTTACAGCAGCCGGCGAGTGTTATGGAAAATACTAGAACAGTGAACATTCTGGGTTGATAGTCCACCATTTCCTAGTTTTGAAAAAGCCAGTTGTTTTTTGTGTTACGTTGTGCCTCACCGTGCTCTAGTTAGTGAGCTGCACTGCTACCGTTTCCAAATCAAAGTTTAGTGAACGCAGCCAGCAAAGTACTGTACAAGGAGCTACGGTGAGTTTATCCAAGCTTTGGTTTGAAAAGTCCGCCATTTTGTTGAAAAACTAGTCGTTATCCCCGTCGTTCCCCGTTGTCCTCCGCATTCGTCTTCTTATTCATCGTCGTTCCCCGTTGTCCACTGCTGTGAAAAATTTGTGCGACTGGAGTATCCACGTCGTTTGTGCCGGAAAAAAGAATTTGTGCTACCGGAAGTGAGAAGTTTGGAAGAAAGTGTTGTGAAAGACTAAAAAGACTAAAGTGAAGTGTTAAAATGCCTATCGAACATACACCAAAGAAGCAGCCCGTGGATCCGGAAGAACTGAAAATGTTGATCCACCAAAGAGGGCAAATCAAAGGCAAAGTGACAAAAATAAACCGAAGTGTAGAAGAAGCAGAAGATGATCCAACAAAAGTGAGCATATCATTGCTAAAAGTGTTTTCCAAAAAGCTCGAAATGCATTACAACGAGTACATTTCGATACATCGCGAAGTGATTGCAGCCATTCCGCCGTCGAAGATAGAAGAGCAAGACGAGAAGCTGGATGAATTCGATCAGCTTCACACCGAAACTCTCGAACGAATTGAACAACTGATGGAGTCGTTCACCAAACCTGTTGATGCACAACACCAAGCCAATGCTGACGGATCAGCACCTCAAGTCATCGTGCAGCAACAACCCCTGAGAGCACCAATACCAACCTTCGACGGCAATACGGAGAATTGGCCTAAGTTTAAGGCCATGTTTGAAGACTTAGTCGGACGCAGCCGCGATTCCGATGCCATCAAGCTGCACCACCTAGACAAAGCCTTGGTTGGTGATGCAGCTGACTTGGTCAACGCCAAAATGATTCAGGATAATGATTTCCGACAAGTTTGGAAACAAATCACCGATCAGTTCGAGAATCCAAGGGTTATCGTAGACACCCACATCGATGGTCTCATCCAACTGAAGCCAGCAGCGAAGGGAAGCCTCAATGATCTCGTGTCGCTGACCAAGGCCTGTGATCGCCATGTCGCAGGATTGGAGTACCAGGGTCTAGTCATCGACAAGTTATCCGGACTCATCATCACGAAGCTCGTCGTCAACTGCCTAGATGACCACACTCGGCAGCTTTGGGAGAGAACGCAGAAACACGGTGAGTTACCTGACTATAATCAAACCATGCTATTTTTGAAAAATGAATGCCAAATTCTTGATCGTTGTAACAATTCTCGTGTCGCGGGCTCAACTAAGGAGCCAAGCACCAAATCATCTAACCCCAAACCATCCCTCAAATCTTATATTTCCACATCTGTAAATGGTTCAAATAATTGTTTAATTTGTGGGGAGGATCAACGCCATTTTGAATGTTCAAAATTTCACGCTTTGAATATGTCGGAACGTATTGCCAAGGTTAAGGAGTTGAAAATTTGTTTCAATTGCCTTCGACCGGGTCACCGAGTCGCTGACTGTGCATCCAAGAAAACTTGTTCAACATGTCGTAAAAAGCATCATTCCCTGTTACATGAAGAGTCTTTTTCGACACCTCAACCCAAGTCGAAGCCCCAAAATGATGAACAAGCACCTCCGAAAACAGATTCATCCATTGTACCTTCCACTTCAGGTTCCGGTGCCAGCACTACCTCTCAACAACAAGTACCTGTGAGTTCCACGTGTTCTTGTAATCATTCTCAGAGTTTGAAAACCGTGATGTTATTGACAGCCGTTGTCATGCTTGAGAGTAATGGTGAATTGATTCCTTGGCGTGTACTTCTGGATAGCGGTTCCCAAGTTAATTTCCTCGCCGAGCGAATCGCTAATCGTTTGAAGGTTCCTCGAGAAGCTATGAGTGTCCCTATTACAGGAGTTGGGGGTTCAAAGATGTACGCTAGAGAAAAGCTATCGGTTACAGTACAGTCAACATATTCCGCTTTCACCACAAGTGTCGAGTGTTTAGTAGTTCCGAAAGTAACTGGAATCATCCCAGGGACGAAGATCGACGTTTCTTCTTGGCCGATCCCTACTGGATTCCACCTTGCAGATCCTGAGTTTAATGTTCCCAAAGGTATCGATATGTTGATTGGTGCCTCTAAGTTTTTCAGTCTACTTAAGTCAGGGCAGCTGCACCTAGCTGATGGTCTACCGGAGCTTCAAGAAACCCACTTTGGTTGGGCTTTCTCCGGTGAGATTAGTGATGTTGATACCAATGAGTTGCTATCTCATGCAGCTTCACTCGCTTCTTTGGATATACCCAGAATCCATTCACGGGAAGTGGAAAATTTCCCTGACATAACTCCGTTGACTTCTGAGTATCAATGTGTAAAGTCGTCCCAGCAAACTCACCAACATTTGCCTTCAGGTCGATTCTCAATCCACCTACCCTATCGAGAAGATTTGTCTGACTTGCAGAGGCACCTCAGTAAAAATCTGGATTTTAAGCCACAATGTACCAAAATCATTGGCAAATCTGAAGCATTGAGTCTCAGTTTTGAGGTTAATGATCTGAAAGACAAAGATCGAATTCAGCGTCTTTCCGTAATTTGGCCGTCCAACACCACTGGTCCGCCTTTAAAGTCGAACAATGTTTATCACGTAGGGAAGCCTGTCGAAAGCGAGTTGTTTAGCAGCCTTCGTTTTCGTAAACACTCTGTGCTAGCAGAATCTTGTTGTAACTCTCCACCCCAAATGCCATCGCATACTATCTGGATGTGATCTATCGTGGTTGCAATTGCGCAACGCGTCAGCGCAGGTTTGCGAGGTCACTATTCCACGGTATGTGTTTTCAACCTTGACAATCGCTGTAAAAATCCACGGTTGCGCATACGCATCTGCTTATGGGGCAGTAGTTTGCGTCCGTATAGTTCTTTCCGATAGTTCAGATCTTCTCCACATTCCTTGTAGAAATTCGATAGTACCCTCCTGACTACCAGCTTCCTATCTAAATTCAATGATTCGTACGTGCAGTAATTCATCCAAGCTTGTCATCTAAGGAATTCATCTCTTCAAATTCGATTTATCAACCAAGAGCTCATTATTAAAGTCGGTCAGTATGAAGCCCTCAGTGCTGAAATCCAGAGAGAATGAATGAAAAAAAAAATGTAAGCGTATTGTAGACCTAAATCCCTTGTGTCTCGTTGGAGTTCTCAAAGTCAGAGAGAGGCTTAAAAACTCCTCGTTGTTGTTCAAGAAAGCCATGAAGGTTCAGAAAATCTGCTCGTCATATTGCCTTGGATATTCTACACATTCACCGTCGTTTCTAA
This sequence comes from Aedes aegypti, assembly GCF_002204515.2. Lineage (NCBI taxonomy): Eukaryota > Metazoa > Arthropoda > Insecta > Diptera > Culicidae > Aedes > Aedes aegypti. The sequence goes on along the minus strand of NC_035108.1, from coordinate 25,158,460 downwards.
ACCCAGTTGAGATGGTTTTCAATTGAACTGTCTTAATCATTGGCAATGTGTTCAGTGTTTGCGTGATGATTTTTTCATTAAATGGCCTCGTTTTTGTTTGCAAACAGTATACCCTTTTAATAAAAATCGTATTAAATTACACCAAGTATAATTGTTTAGCATGAGAGTAAATAAAATACCAGTACATATGTGGAAATTTGAAACAATAAATAACCAAACCTATCCTGGGAACAGATAATTTGGTGTATACCGTCGAGTGCAGGCAGTTTAATAGCGTATAATTGATAAAATTGCATTGATATGGCAAGTTTGATTAAACAGTCAGAGAATTCATCTCAGCCCGGCGGGAGTATGTTGGTGCCAACGCCAAATTAGCGTCTCATTCCGTTTATGAAAATGCCGCATTACAAATTTTGTTATTTCCATTCATCCCGACCGCTCGCGCAAGGCACAGTTGTGTAATTTTCATTCTAACCTACTGAACCATACCACCGCACCGCAAAGAAAATCAAACCACCACGGCGCAGCTTGAAAAATATCAATAATAAGCTCCTCCTTTCAGCTGGAAGAAGGTAATCGTATGTTGCCATCTCCACTCTTCTTATTATATAAGACGCATAGGAGTAAGAAAAATCATCAGTTTTTGTTTGTATCTCAAAGAGTGAACACCAATAAATAAGTTAAAAGTTCCTGTTCTTTTTTGCATCCCGGCCAAAGCAGTCCTCCAGAGTTAATCTCCACCGGCGATCCATCCTGAGACGAAGCATACAGTCCACTTGAGAAGACTTCCGCCTGCGAAGCTGTGTAGCATTCACCGATTTGGCTTGAGTGGTTCCCCCCCGCTGTCCTTTTTAGGACAATTGAGTTGCTAAGAACCACAAGATAGCCACCATCCGCTCTTGCGAGAGCACCTTGAGAGAAATTTAGAGCTGCACAGTTTCGAGGTTGGACAGTTCCGATTTTCCCACTGGAGCCGGGCTAGCGCTCCAACACTGATCTTCGATTATTTTCCATTACAAGACAATTTGACTTGAAGGTTTAAAAAAACAAAAATGAGCACAACCAGTGCCAGATTTGGGCTTCGGGGGCCCGGATAAGAACTCATAAAGGGGGCCCCTGTTATAGCTCAATTCAGCACGTATTGGATTTGAGTTTTGAACGAGATGGTCGCACAGGTCGGACAAAACCTCAAATGCGTCCTAAACAGCTTAAAAATAATAACATATTAATTTTTTTTGATATCCAATTCCATCCCATTGAAAATAAACGTCAAAATTAAAATTCGATTTTCTAGTGCTATTTGCCCATATTAAGATTTTTCATCCAATCAAATAAAACAAAACAGAGAGCGGTACAGGGCAGCGAGAGCCGAAGAAAAGCGAATCCACCGCAGAAAGAAAAGACAGCACGAAGAAAGTGTGGTAGCTGGCGCTTAAGAAAGCATGAACCGGAATGATATGCGGAGATTCTATGCAACGATCAATGGTGCGTGGCACAATACCGTACCAGTGCCCGCCATGTGCAATGATCGAGAAGGGAATTTGATGACCGATAAAACGGCGGTGGCTGCTAGGTGGAAGGAGCACTTTCAGCCATTGTTGAACGGTGAAATGGAAATGTAGCGAGGAACAGGATGAACATAGATGACGACGATCAAACTGTGGACCCACCGACCATAGGAGAGGTTAAAAAAGCTATCAACGAGCTGAAGAACTATAAGGCTGCTGGGAATGACGAGATCTCAGTCGAGCTTCTCAAGCACTGAAGCGAGCAACTTTACCAGTCGACCCACCGAGTACTTCTGAAGGTATGGGAGGACGAAGAATTGCCCACCGGCTGGTTGGATGGCCTCATCCGCCCTATCTACAGCAAAGGGCATAGACTGGAGTGTGCCAATTACAGAGGAATTACCCTGCTGAATTCGGCGTACAAAATTCTGTCGCGCATCTTGTTCAACAGACTGAGACCGCTCGAGGAGTCCTTCGTCGGCGAATACCAAGCTGGTTTTCGTGAGGGCCGTTCGACAACGGACCAGATGTTTAGCTTGCGAAGGATCCTAGACAAATTCCGGGAGTATAACTTGCATACTTACCATCTGTTTATTGATTTCAAGGCGGCGTACGACTCAGTGAAAAGAAATGAGCTTTGGCAGATAATGTCTGAAACTGGTTTTCCGACGAAACTAATTAGGCTGATATGTGCTACGCTGAATGGTTCGAAATCAAGTGTTCGGATCGCAGACGAGGTGTCAACCTCGTTCGTGACGTTAGACGGATTGAAGCAGGGAGACGCACTTTCGAATTTACTGTTCAACATTGCACTCGAGGGTGTTATTAGGAGATCTGGCGTGCAGAGAAATGGCACTATTATCACAAGGTCGCACATGTTCCTTGGCTTTGCGGACGATATAGACCTAATTGGAATCGATCGCAAGTCAGTGGAAGAGGCGTTCGTGCCTCTGAAAAGGGAGACAGCGAGGATAGGCCTGACCATTAATTCTACTAAGACAAAGTACATGGTTGCAGGTAGAGATAGAGTTAGGCATGGTGGTGTGGGTACTGAGGTAGTGTTTGATGGGGATATGTTTGAAGTTGTTGAAGAATTTGTTTACCTTGGAACACTTGTGATATGTGACAACGACGTTTCCCGCGAAGTGAAAAGACGTGTTGCGGCTGCAAATAGGGCCTTTTACGAACTACGTAACCAGCTTAGGTTCCGCAGCTTGCAAACGGAGACAAAATTCGCCCTGTATAAAACATTGATTCTTCCGGTGGCTCTCTACGGGCACGAAGCGTGGACGTTGAAAGAATCAGACCGGAAAGCTCTCGGTGTTTTCAAGCTGTGCTGCGGACAATACTCGGTGGGAAACGCGAAAATGGTGTATGGCGCAGACGCATGAATCACGAGTTGTATCAAGTATACAAAGATGCGAATATTATCAAGCGTGAAAATACGGCAGACTTCAATGGGCTGGTCACTTAGTGTGAATGTCGGAAGAAAGAATTGCGAAAATTATATTCTGCAGGGAATCAGCTGGCTGTACGCAGTAGAAGAGGACCTGACGACCCTAAACGTTCGGGGCAACTGGAGAAGTTTCGCCCAAGACCGACGAAGATGGAGCTCTACAATACGCCCGACAATGGCGTGACGCTACGCTGTAGCCATCAAGGTATCAAGGTAGGTAAGCTTGTATGAGAATCGGCATTTATCTACTTTATTCGTGGCAGAACTATATATTCTATAGTTTATATTGAAAGTTTACTCTGTGCCTTTATTGAATTTAAAGAAAACTACATCAACCACGTAATGCAAAATGTAAACATATTTAGAAATAATGACTACCGTAATAGTGTGACCACTGTATTGTTACGCAATGGTCAAATTTGACAAATTAGCGAAAAAAAATATTTTCTTTGTTCTCGTTAATTTTCGCCTTAGGGTGTCTCCATTGAGGTTGTAATTGAGTTTTGCATCTTCTTAGAAAAAAAAATGAGCAGGGTGATCTTAAGCTAGGTTTACATTTTGAAACAAATTTTAGTTTGATTTAACCTGTAATTGCGTTCGTTAGCAGACTTCTTAAAAATATAACTATATAAGAACAAATCTGCGCGATTCTCGCTGAAACCAGGCCGCAATTGGCACAAACCGTTAGAATTCCAATTTTATGTAACTAATCGCTAGTATATGCTAAAACTAAAAGGTGATCCTTTCGGTTTTCTCAAATAGATGGACCCTTCGTACGCCAGCTTGGAAAAAAAATGCGAAAATGCCCATTTTTTTATAAATAATAGATATTACTTCGCGTGATATGTCTCATATTTACCTTGGAACATATAGCAAACTTAGTGGCATCGTATAAAAGAATGATATAGCTTTCATTTGAAGCTAAAATAATTCTGGCGGTCATTTTTAATTTCGTCAGAAAACCTGTTTTTGAATTTTGAGATCACCACGAAATTCAACAACTAACAAGGTGAAAAACTCATTCTACAATTTAAAATCAAGATGTCGTCAAAATCCAAGATGGCCGCAAGATTTTATAACATCAATTAATACTCTAATTTTTCACTCGACTTGAAGAAAACAACGTAGAAAATGATTTATAAATCGTTCATTTCATAGAATAAACACAATTGCTCATCTAGTTTTTGCAGCCTAACTTACTCTAGATTCTTTTCGGCTTTTTGATGGTGATCTTAGAATTCAAAACGGGCGCTGCTGATGGTGAAAAACTGGTTTTCTGACTTAATTAATGATGGCGTCCAAATTCAAAATGACCGATAGAAGTCTATACGATGCCACTAAGTTTGCTAAGTGTTCCAAGGGAAATATGAGACATATCAAGCGAAGTGATACCTATGATTTAGTCTAAGTCTTAGTTAAAAACTAAGCAATCCTAAAATGCCGATAATTCATGGAATTGATTCGCTTTGAAAAAAAAAACATGATGCAATTTTTCCTACAAAAAACCTAAACATGACGTTAAATTAAAAAAAATTGACTTGAAAAACAAATGATGGAACAATTCAAATAAAGGTCACTTTAAATTATTTTTAATATGTTATGTTTTATAGTAATTCACTTGCCGGTTTGTGTAGGGGAAAAGCGCCACTTTTCAACCCAACATTAGTATTCGACCTATTCATACGATTTTGGCCTACCTTGTTTCAAAATCCAAAAATTGTCAAAAAAAATCTTGTAGATCGAAAATTAATTCTTTCACCCTACTTGTTATCGTACACTTTGTATGATTATAACGATTCACATACGTTTTAAATTTAAAAAGGCGCAATATAAAAATTTTAGGTGTTGTATCATCATGACTGCTTTTATTGTTACCACTTACAGTAGTGTCATGAGTACAACACTGCGGCAGCCAAGGAATAACTCACGTAAAGCAGAAAACTAAAATGTTGGATCAAATGAACTGACTTTAAGGCCACCATAAGTTAAAGCTTTCGATTGATTATGCTGAAATGAAGAGTTTGGTTAAAAGTGTCTTCAGCTAAATTGTTTATAGTAACATGTTCTTAATGTTTGCTGAAGAACGCAACCACAATTTTCTACAAGGAAAAATTGGTTCAAACTTCAAACCCAAATAAGGACCATCCTATCCGTCTGAGGTGCTAAACTCAATTACAAACAACTTGTATGGAGACTAGGGCGGTTCAAAATTTAAAAATGTTTGAAAATCAAATTTCCCATATGTTTTTTTACCATCCTAGGTGGTGATTTTAAGGTGGCCCAAAGACGATGTAGGTTTACATGGAAATTACTATGGAGAAATTTTGAGAAATGTTCCAAATACGCTAGTACTGTAATGTAAATACACACTTGTTATTCCATAGTAAAAACTCATTCTTCAAGCCATAATAAAAACATTTGCTGAAGAGAAAAATTCAATCCGATGGATAGCAAAAGAGATATTCATGAGTTTGTTTGCTATTATTTAGCTTAATATGAGATTATAGCCTTGCAAACATGTACACAAATCCTAAACAAAATTATTTCATAAGGCATTTGTTTCTACAGCAACATTCTTCTTTAAGATTGGAGAATGAGTTTTCAATATGGGCTGATAAGTTTCTACTTACATTACAGTACTAGCGTGTTTGGAACATTTCCCAAAATTTCTCCAAAGTAATTTCCATGTAAACCTACATCGTCTTTGAGCTACCTTCGAATCACCACCTAGAAAGCTGAAAATTTCACAGAACACTATTTTTATGGTAAGGATGGTACAATTTGAATCGCCCTAATGTAGACATCATACGTCTAAAATAAACGAGAACAGAGGAAACCCTTCTTGCTTAATAGGGTTCTAAAGCCCTGTCCCAATGTTAGTGCCAAACGATTAAGTTTAGGCCAAAAACGCATGTTTACTCAATTTTTTTAATGTTTTCCGTTGGTTTAAGTCCAAAAAAACATTTTTTCATGTTTCTTTAGATTTTGTCACACCTCTTGGCTTAAACTGAAATTTTGGGTATATTTTGTTTTCCGTGTCCCTTCCGAAATGTCAGATAGGAACAACCCCAGTGTTAAAACTAAAACCCCTGTGGTGTTTTTGTCGTCTACGCGAACGTCAAACATGATCAAAAGTGTCAAGGTCCATTTATGAACCCAATTTTTAAATTAAAGTTTAAACATGATATAGCCGTTATTTGAGCGGGAAAAATTGCTAAAGTAGTTGCAGTAACATGCTCTTTCGTATTACAGTCAAACCTCCATGAGTCGATATTGAAGGGACCATTGACTCATGGAAATATCGAGTAATGGAACAGAAATCCTTCGGAAGCTGTTTCGTGGGGCCATCATAGATGCCACGAAATTTGGTTTTTAGTATGGTTCCATGAGTCGATATCGAGTCATGGAACATCGACTCATTGAGGTTTTAGGACCCAATTGTCGACTCGAAACATTGTGCATTGAAAGATATGAGAGTAACTTTCGATTAACGTCAGATGCAAATAATTTTATTGCCTTGAAGACTTGTAGTCAGAAGGTTTCGTTTGTGTTTGGTTCTAAAGTTCTAATGTAATAGGCTCAAAAGAGGTTATTACACAATTCAAGTCAAATAAAAGTTTTAGATTTGCTATAATTTCTGCTCGGGTTATCTCTCTCAACACACTATGCTTCTATTAGCGATCTCCCGCTCTCGCTGAAAGCCGCCTGCACGTGAGCTTGTATGCGGGATGTTGGGGATGCGACGTTTGGCTTTTTTTGTTGTCACAAATCGTGCTTTATGTGGCGCTCTTGTTTGATGTGGGGACACCACTACCAGAGCCGTAGCGTTGCCTCATGGCGCCCTTGGCGAACCTCTATTTGTGCGCCCCTAGTCAAAGTCAAAATTTAACTTTTTTTCTCATGAAACACGTTAAACTTACCATAAAAATTCCAAAAGGTTTATTTTCAATTTTTTTCTGCGGCTTCTATATGAACGCATTTTTAAAAACACCAAAGAAGTGTCATGCTAAAGCTTAAGTGTTCACTATTCACTTTAAGTGTTTACATTTAAAATACATGAACTGTCAATTTATTTTAAGAAAACCCCCAAAATTTGTTTTTAGATGAACTGTCTGAGTATTGTGTTTTTAATACATTTGTTGATGAAATTCCATGATATTAGCGTGAAAGAAATCGGCGTAAAAATAATAAGCTTTTAACAATGTTAGCATATAGTAATAACAAATCTCAATACTATGGAGTTCAATTTTTTGAATTGTGTGTGATAAGTTCGTCTGAATGAGTCATTCTTATTCCATATTTTTTAAGTCAAAATTGGTGTAAATATTCTATTTAGGATTCTGAAGATAAATTTGTCAGGTCCCTGTAGAGGTTTTATCTACGATTCTGTCAGGGAATTCTTTGAAAATTGTATCCAAGACGATATGATCATTGCAGTGATGAATTTTGTAGAATTATACTCAGAATGCAATCAAAAGTATTCTGACTAGTATTCAATCAAAATGACACCAACTACACACTTAAATTATTTTACGGATTCCTGTGAAATCTCAACAGCTGAACGGTTCGGTAAAATATATTAACGGAGTACGATAAATTTTCACAGTATTCGGTAAAAAATCACCGGAATCCGTAAAATTCCGACGAAATTACGGTGTTTTATTTCACCGAACTGTTCAGCTGTTGAGATTACGGTGAAATTCATCATAGGAGCTTAGTGTGTATTCTGTTAAAATCCAGATATATGTCCACGATTTCCTGTGATAAGATATGTTGTTTTCAACAGCGTTATTATTGTTGTAATGAACGGTGTTTAAAACAGTCTTAGTTCTAAATTCGTTTGAAATTTCTTCTCACAAAAATATATCTCGCGTTCAGTATCATAAGGGCGTAACTGCAATGATCGATTTCTCTTCATCGACTTTCTCTTTAGCTAATTGCTTTACCGGACGACTGTTTTCGACTGCTATTTTTGACTCAGTAGTAAGTACTCATCATCCTTCATCGAACTACACCGTCAAATGTTTCTAAAACCGATTGAATTTCGTGTAATCATGCAAAGAGAAAATCGACGAAGAGAAATCGATCACTGCAGATACGCCTGTATGATACTCAACGCGAGAATATCATTCAGCTAAATGTCAGAATGTACCTGGCTACCAGACATACTTGTACACTAGTTTTAAAAAATAGAAATAAATTTCAAAAAATAACTAGCAAATTTTAAAGTAAATTTAATGAGTTTATAATTTTAAGAACTCTTGTCAGGAATTTTCAAGTTCTGAATACTGAAATCTTCTGAGATGCTTTCAACACATATTGTTAAAATATCACAAATGTGTTAATTTTTCCACTTTGAATTTGACACTTATTGGCTATGACTCTTCCAAAACTTTGCCAAGTGCGTCACGCATTTTGGCGCCCCCTGAGAGCTGGCGCCCTTGGCGGGTGCCAACCTGGCCAACCGCACGCTACGGCACTGACCACTACCAAAGCAAAAGTTCTCAGTAAACGCGTGCTTTTCGGTGTACGGACCCCGTGTATCGAGCGGATTGATTTTACTGTTTGTTGTGTTGCATCAGAAAGTCGCACGACTGTGTTGTGATGCATTGGCCGATGAACTGAGCTTATTCGTTAATTAGGGTTCCCTATCAATTCTTAGCACATTATTCGTCATTTTCCTTCGATGACGGAAACAGTTCTAAGAGGTATTTTTTCGGTAAAAACCTATTAACGCATACCACTTAGTTTCAGAAATAAAAAGTATTACAATTTCATTGCAATGAAAATATGTTCATTGAAACATTGGCCTGATGTAGTTTTTTCGGCGTCGAATATAAATTAATGTAAGTTTAGAACTGTACTACCGGATTACAGAGCATTACGTCCTCACTGGGACAGAGCCTGCTCCTCAGCTTGGTGTTCTTATGAGCACTTCCACAGTTATTAACTGAGAGCTACTTTGCCAAAGTTGCCATTTTCACATTCGTATATCTTGTGGCAAATACGATAATGCTGTATGCCCAGGGAAGTCCAAGAAGTCCATTACGAAAAGATCCTGGACCGACCGGGAATCACCTTCAGCATGGCTTTGCTCTGTGGCTGCGGACTCTGCCCACCAGTGCGTTCACAGATGCGTGCATAAAATGAATACGCAAAGCGGTTCTATTATAGCTATTCTTTCATTTCTGCACCGATCGTTGATATCAAGGTTGGTAGAATACGACCCTGTTTCCGCACCGGTAGTTGCTTTTCTTGCTTCTGGCTTATCATTATTGACAGCTACAGTGTTGGAACGTCATAACGTGAAGTGTTTGTTCCGCATTGTTTGGACGTTTAGACAAAAAGTATCGCTAATGAATTCCTTTGGTTATTTCCACCAGGAATTCCACCGGAATTTTCTTCAGAAATTCATCGGGTGATTTTTTCAAAAAAATCCTCCAGGGATGTCCCATGAACTCCTCTTAAGCTTTCCCCTCCGGGGTCGAGGATTTCCTCCATGGAGTTCCACCAAAAAATGCTCCGGAGATTTGTTTTTCAAGAACTCTTCCGGATTTTTTTTTGCACCTCCACCGGGAATTCCTTCGGATTTTCTTCATAATTCGTCCTGATTTTTTTCGAAATATCTCCAGAATTTTCCAGAGTTCCTCAAGTACAGGCAAACCTCCATGAATTGAAGTTCCCATCGACTCATAGAACAGAAATGCTTTGGAAAGTTGATTGAGAGGACCATCATAGTAAACATGAAATGGGATTCTTCTGAAGTTGCTTCGAATAATTCACTACATTCCCTCCGGGAGATTGTCCAGAGTTCCTCAGAAAATTTCTCAAAAGTTTCTCAGGAAATTTCTCTAGACTTCTTCTGGGAATTCTGGGAATTCCTCTAAAAATTATTCCGGGTTTGCATCGGCAATTCTTCTGGATACCATCCCGCCATTCCTCGGGACATCGTCCGGATTCCACCGGTAATTCTTCTAGATTTCTTCCAGAAATTCCTCCAGCGATTCATTTGGATTTCTAGAAAGTTCCTCCGGAGTTTCTTTCCAACTGTTGGAATTTTAATTTTCTCTTTTGTTTCTCCAGGAATTACTTCGGAGTTCGTCAAGCAATTACTCCGGTGTTTCTCTAGAAACGCTTCCGGACTTCCTCCAATAACACATCCGGAGTTTCTCCAGAAACGTCTACTAAGTTTCTCCATGAACTGCTTCGTAGTTACTTCAGGATTTCCTTTGAAGATTTTCTAGGGTTTTGTCCAAAATTCCTACAGGAATTCCTTTAGAGTTCCTTCGGAGCTTCACCGGTGATTCCTCCTGAGTTGCTCCAGAAATTCCTCTGGAGTTCTTTCACCAATTCTTTTGGATTTTATCCAGCATATGCTTTGAGGTTTCTTCAAAGCTTCAGGAAGAACTCCGGAGAAATTTCTGAAGGAACGCCGGAAGAATTGTTAGAGGACCTACAGAGGAATTCATGGGGGAAACCCGGAAAATTCCTTGAGGAACACCCGAAAGAACTACGCAACTATTCCAAAGGAGCTAAGAAGGAAATCCAAAGTACTTCCCGGTGGAACTTTGGAGGAACTTCGGAGGATATACTGGATTTCATCCAGAAGAATTGCTGAAAGAACTCCTAAAGAATTTCTGGAGCAACTCAGGAGGAATGAACGGTGAAGCACCGAAGGAATACCCAGAGAACTTTAAAGAAATTCCTGTAGGAAGTCTGGAGAAAATCCTACAGAATCTCCAAAAGAAAATCCTAGAAAAACTATGGAAGAACTTCGGATGTGTTTCTGGAGGAACTCTGGAGGCGTTTCTAGAGAAACTCCGGGGTAATTGCTTGACGAACTTTAGCGATATTCCTGGAGAAACTGAGAAGAAAATTCGAAGGAATTCCTGGTTGAGCTCCAAAAGAATTCCCGGAGGAATTCTTGGAGAATATCTCCAAAGGAAATCCCCGGATTATTTCTTGGAGGGAATTCTCGGAAAAGTTCTTCAAAGAAATCCCCGGGGACATTCCTGAAGTAAATCCTCTAAGAAATTCCTGGAAAAAATCTTCGGAAAAAATCCTGTTGCAAATTTTCCAAGAACTACCTGGAGAAAATTTCCAGAAAAATTCTCTGAAAAGAATCCCCGAAATAATTTCTGAAGAAAATCCCCGGAGAAATTTCCTAATGATTTTTTTGGGTTAAATACCCAGAGGAAATTCTGGACGAAACCCCCTGAGGGATTGCTATTCGAAATTCCCTTGGTAATTCCTAGAGCAAATCGCCAGGGAAGTTTCTGAAGGAAATGCTCAGGGGAATTCCTAGACCAATCTCCGGAGGTGCTTCTAGAGGAAATTCCCGAAGCAATTCCTGGAGGAAAGCACAAAAGAATTTCTGGACGAAATCCCCGTAGGAATTGTTATTAGAAGACCCTTGGGGAATTCCTGGAGAAAATTCTCAATAGAGGTCTTGACGAATATCCCAGAAGGAATTTCTATTTGATATTCTCGGAAAAGATCCTGGAGTAAATCCCCAGAGGAATTCTATAAAACAATCTCCGGAGGAATTTTTTAAGAAAATCCTCAGAAAAATTTCTGGTGCAAATCCCCGAAGGAATTGCTATTGGAGATCTCCTGAAGAATTTTTGAAGAAAATCTCCGGAGGAGTTCTTGGGGGAATTCTCCGGAAGAAATGCCTGGAGCATATCGTCAAAGAAGTTTCTGGAGGAATTCCTGGACGAAATCCCTGGAGGAATTTCTGGACGAAATTCTCAGAAAAATTCCTGGAGGATATCCCAGGAGAAGTTTAGAGAAAAAAAATTCTCTAAAAAAATCCCAGAAAAACTTTTTGAAGAAAATCCTCAGATGAATTTCTGGACGCAAACCCCAAGATAAAATCCTGCACAAAATCTCCGGAGGAATTGCTATAGGAAATTCCCTGATGAATTCCTGGAGAAAATCCCGTGAGGAATTACTATTGTAAATCCCCTGAGAAATTCTCAGAGGAGTTCTTGGGGATATTGGCAGAGTAATCTTTGAAATCCCCGGAGGAATTCCTGGAGAAAATCCTCAGAGAAATTCCTGGTTGAAATCATAAGAGAATCTCCTAATTCAAATCACAAGAGAAATTCCTGAAGGAAATCTCCGGAAAAATTCTCTGAAAAAAAATCCCCGACAGATTTTTTGAAGAAAATACTGGACGAAATCCCTGGAGGAATTACTATAGAAATCCCCTGTTGAATTCCTGAAAAAAAATCTCCAAGGAGGTCTAGGAATACCCCCAGAGAGAATCCTTGGAATTCTCGGAGAAATTCTTGGAGTGAATTCCCTAAGGAATTCTTGAGGGAAATCTCCAGAGGAATTCTATGAAAAAATCTCCGAAGGAATTTCTGGAGAAAATCGCCGTAGGAATTCCTGGACGAAATCCCCAGAAGAATTTCTGGAGAAAATTCTCGGAGGTTCTTGTGGAAATACCCGGAGCAATTCCTGGTGAAAATCTCAAAAAGAATTTCAAGACCAAATTTCCCGAAAAATTGCTGGACGAAATCCACAGAGTAATAGCTATTGAAAATCCCCAGGGGAATTCTTGGAGAAAACTTGCAAAGGGGTTCCTGGGGAAATCGCCGAAGGAATCCTCTCAAATCATCAAAGAAATTTCTTAAGAAAATCCCAAGAGTACGAAATCCACGGATGAATTTCTGAAGCAAATATATACCCGACGGGATACCTTGAGCGAGTCCCCGGAGAAATTCTTGCAGCAAATCCCCGGATGAATGCCTGAAAGATATCCACTGAGGAATTCCTGAAGAAAACCCCTGAGTAAATGTTGGGGGATATCCCTGGAGGATTCCTTGAAATCCCCGGAGGAATTCCTGGTGGACATTTCTGGAAAAATTCCTGCTGCAAATCCACAGCTGGTTCAAATTCTCTGAAAAAATCTCCGAAATAATTTCTGGAGAAAATCCAAACAAGAATTTCTTTATGAATTTCTGGACGAAATCCTGGATGAAGAGGAATTGAAAATGCCATTGGGAATCCCATGAGAAATTCCTGAATAAAATACCGGAGGAGTTCTTTGGAGAAATCTTCGGGGGAATTCTTGAAAAGAATGTCCCGATGTAATTTCTTAGAGGTTCTACCGGTAATTCTTTTCGAGCTACACTGGGAACTTCTCCGAATTTTTTTTTGGGATTTTATTTGGATTTTCGAGATGTTCCTCCAATAATTTAATCGGAGTTTCTCCAGTAATTCCTAGGAAATCCTCCGAAGCTCCATTAGGAATCCTTCTGGAGTTATTCCGAGAATTCCCCTAGATATCCTCCGGGAAATCCTGCAGAGTTTCTCCAATACATCTTCAAAAATAAAACGGAACAATAAAAATACTGACGAAACATGAGACTGCACGTCATTTGATTTGAAGAATAGCAACAGTTGAATCGGTTGGATAGCGTTGCCAAATATACAAACGCACTGTTAACCGACATGGTAGATTGCTGTTTCCCCACGCTGCGGTGGGCATAGTCTAAGGAAGGCTCCTGCCGCCTATAAGGTAACGTCCATATATTACGTAAAGCTAAAATTGGAAATGTTTGGCCCTCTCCCTCCTCCGTAACGCTTATTGTATGAAAAATTTAAAAATTGTCTCTGAGCCGTAACGCTTGAGCCTACTCTTCCCCTTCCCCCCAGAGCGTTACGTAATTTGTGGATGCCGCCTAACTATACATATCACAGCGCAACAAAAATGACATTTTTGCGTGTCTCAAGGATCAAATTGTGTGTCTCTAGTAGATTTGGGGTTGCTGAATCTGATGCCGTTCTCAGAAATTTCCCAGCACGTCACAATTTTTAGGTACAGGTCGCCAAATATTGGTTTTATTTATGTTTACCTAAAATTTGAAGTATATGTTATCAAACTTTTTTGTGATCTTATCCACCAAGCATACAAAAAAGGACTTAAACTTTTGTTTTAGATATATTTAGGTTGAAATTGCACGATTAAATTGATTTTTTCGACACGCTTGCAGTCTCCATACAAAATTCTTCATTTATCTTATACGGCAAAATACAATACTTTTCTAAACCATCAGAAAATAACTTTTCTGCATCAAAAGTATTATAAACTTTGATGATAAGTATTGTTCTACACATGGAGTTTGAGTTCTGTGACAAATTAAGCAAATAAATTGCTTTACAAGCTGGCAAACTTGCATGCAAGTTGGCTGAAATAGTAAATTTTTGCATTTTCAACAACCAATATCTCAAAAACTAGACGTACTATGATATTTCTGTAAACGGCAATGGATTCAGCAACCCGTAATTAAGTAAATAGAGGTATTTTGATGCTGGAGACAAAAACGTGTTTCGCAGTGTATTTTGTGTGCACCCGATGATCCTTACCATCATACAAAACACAAGTTGTTCCTTTTCTTTTGCTTGAGTGTCCAGAAAGCACGCAACATTAATCCTGTCACATGATCTGAACTGCGATTTCATAGCTTTTATCACACTTATGGAAGCTTCCTTACCACTTTCGTACTTCTTATCTGTCAATTGGCCTGATCTGGCATGATAATTGACGTTTCAGCAGTAAATCACACGTTTGATGAGATTTAAACAAATTATCACATTATAAGCCAACTTTCAAGATCAGAGCTTCGTATTCGAGTAACCATCAGCAGAGTTGAGATCCTAGTAACATTTCAATATTACACAATTACACTAACGATATGTAATACAATCGGTGGAGGAATAACCTTTAATCACAAAACACTTAAGACAAGAAATTGGTGGTTCCCGTTTTTTTTGCACGAAAACTGCATCAAGTGCAGTACCCGGATCGCGACGAGCTTTTACGCTGCAGTACTCCAGACGACGACGATGGCAAACTGTTACTTCGTAGATTTAGTTTGTCAGTCAGTAAGTCAATGGGTCCCCAAAGTTTCCTGGCACCAATACCAGGTCATAGTGTTGTTTTCGTGGATTGAGACAGTATGCGGTGAGAAAATGCGTGCGCAAGTTCTCCTGCGGTGATGTCGCGGGAGTTTTCCTCGTGACAAAAACTTGCCAAGCCGGTAGCGTTTTCCTGGTGGGTGGTGATTCTTTGTTTGAAAACACGTTGGTCGAAAACAAACACATGAGAGTAAATGTGGGGGGTTTGGAAATAATTTTAGAAGTGTTGCTGTTTTTAAAGTTTTATCTCTTTTCATTGTGGGACTCATAATGAAATATTCCTTATTCCAAACGAAACGAAATATTAGAGCTGAAGAATCCAAATATACTGAATAAATTCACAAAACTTATTCAATATATTGAAATAATCTGTTCGAGGGCCAAGAATTTGTCCTGTTTATAGTTACCGTTTCGTCTCAAATTCCCAACATGACTCATATTCCGAACAGCGGCTATTGCAAAGATAAGAATTAATTTGTTCACTACTTTCATAACTCTGGCCACAGGAAAATTCCCGATCCTTTGAACACTTTTAGAAACTTGATATGGGTACGAGTGTACTGACAAAAAAATTGAAATTCGTTAATTCTTCGCAGAACGGTGAATGTTTTAGTTTTTTTCTTTCATTTAGGCCTGTACGGCTTAAAGCAGATAATCCCTTATAAATAATCAATGTCAAATACTTAATTGGAAATTTGAACAATTCCATTAAACCACAGAAAAAAATACACATCTCTCCATTACAAAAGTATATATTCTCAAAAATAAACGAAAAAATATCAATCACACACATTCGGACAAATCGATCGGCCATCTGTAGCACACAAACCATAATTATTGGACTTAGCTCTACTTGGTTTCAAACAATAGGAATAAAGTAATGCAACAGCGAAATCTAAACCCGCCATGTTAGGCTCCACAACTCAGGCTCGCTTCAGTGATGCTGCTGAGCCTGGTGATGATAATGCTTCTTATGCTTTCTGCCACCGCCACCACCTCCGTTGACTGTTGTAGTTTGCTGATGTTGTTGCTGTTGCTGTGGTGGATTTTGTTGCTGACTTTTTTGATTCGGCTGCTGCTGCTGTTGCGATTGTTGTTGCGGCTGTTGTTGCATGTTCTTCTGTTGATAGTTAGTTTTCATCGATCCAAACAATGGATTTTTCGAAGCATCTGAAAAATACGTTGAAGACATTTGAGTAAAATTCAATGTTTTTAGCTATGGTATCCTGGAATACTTACCTTTTGTTATGTCTTCAGATGGATGAGCCTTAGCAGAGCCTAAGAGATTTGCTAGTTTGCTGTCGAGGTTCTCAATGGTATCGGATGTGCTTCTCATCGAGCTCTGATAAGTTTCTGGTTGAGATTCTACAGAATAAAATAAAAAAATATTAACAATTTATCCTTCGGTAAGACTTTAAATCAAACCTTTTGGTTCATTCTTCGGTGAAACTTTCCCATTTCCGGTAGCCGATTCAGCAGCCACCGGTGGCTTCGCCTTTTTCTCGGATGTCTCATTGCTGTCAACAGCATTCAGTGAGGACCTCTTCTTCGGTTCTTCGGACTTTTGCGAGTCGGCTGGCTCCTTCTCCGGTGGTGTGACATGTCCATTGGTTTCCTTTTTCGCCTTTTTCGAGTCCTTCTCTTCGGTGACGTCCGTTGTCTCCGTGAGCGATTTGTCACTTTCCGTTACGTAACTGTCCGATTCGGATGTGATGGAGTCGCTTGCCTGGAATAGAAATTCATGCATACAATTTGTTCTGATCAGCAAGCTTTCGATCTCGTTTAACGACCGTTAGAACGGGTTAAGGTTATAACAATCTTTTTGCAAATTCAACGTTCAGATGAGAAAATACAGATTCATGATATTCGACAAAGTTGAAGCATGGTTTTAGAACTCTTCAAAATGACTACTTGTGTTTTCAAATTGTGGCTTCAGATAGGAGGTGTTGGAGCCAGATACCATTGAATTGTGAAGAAAACTATATCGAAGGCTCACCAAAGTTGAATGAGGTTTTTATGCAATCTACCAACACAAAAATTTTCATATAGCTGGCAAGAAAAAAAAATCCGAAAGTCCAATTGATAGTTAGAATTACTAGCATAAGCATAAGCATTGATGACCGTACAATTCGTAGTTGCTACTCCGTGATTGACTGGAATAATCAAAATTGTACAGGGAACCAACAGATGTAGCTTGGGAGTAGCATGCCATCTTCAATGTACAATTTTGAGGACTCCAAACTCTGTAATGTCAATAACGGCGCCGGCCACGTCCTTACGGTCATCGGGGAAGGAAAGGAATGTTAGTGTGACATCCATTGCTACTAGAGACCGAGATCACCTCTGCATCCCCATGGTTTTCACAGGAAGGAGTTTTGTTAGTGGGAGGGGAGCTACATGATCAGGATTCACCTTGGTAAGTGATGCGATTCATGTAGCCTCAAATCAAAATAAAATATCTATCAGTGCGTCGACAAGTTTAATGTCGAACCATTCAAAGGAAATTCTCAGTAATTACGATAAACAAATAAAAGAATATGTACGCGTAGCTCAATTTATTTATGAAACTGGAATAAGAGCTTATGCCGACACCTACAGTGACGAACCATCCATATTTTATTTAGCAAATAAATGAAACATTGCCACGATACAAACTTGTTTTTTCACAAGCATGGAACGAACTCACCAGTTGGTAATCCGTTCTAAACGGAAATCATAAATTCGGCATCAACACGCAAAAACAGGGAACTGAAACACAAAATCGATGACCAAGGAATCTTGTGAAATCCAAGCAACTTGCAAATATCAGGTATCTTGAAACTTGAAAACTATTGGCGCATTTGCTCGATTCTTGAATTCCTCCAAAATTTTCTCTCTGAAACGAGAAAAAACTGTAAGACGCAGAAAAAACAGCTTCTTGCTTTGTCAAGGCCTACTACAGCACTTTTCTATTCAAAACTTATTATAACAAATGGCTAAAAAAAGGTATGTGTGTCTCAATAGTATATGAAACAGGAATAGGGGTTTATATCGACACTTGTAGTTAAGTAGTCTGTTTCAAAAGTATTTAAACGTAACGTTGCCTTTATATAAATTAATGATCATAAACATGCAACGAGCTCTGCACAAAATACACGAATAATTTTCCGCACTCGCTTGACGCGACTCGGATACGATTGATTCTGATTCCGTCGCTCACCCCACAGGAGCATGCAACGGTATCTTAAGGTTAATCGCCTCTGGGATCTTAACGTTAATTGCATAAATTCATGACGTTCAACAACAAGCGACCAAATGTAGATTTTCCAGTGTAGTTTTGGTTGATTTTCTTACGTCCCGAATTATTTACACCCGATTTTAAAACGTTTCAATACCTATCACACAATTATATAGGGCATCACAATTATCGGTCCCATGCAACCTTCTCTCACACAATACATTTTAAAAAGGGATTACACACTGCTCACAACAACATAATTAAATTCACTCATCTAAATCACACTAAGCCAACATTCGTACAATTACCAAAAACGCAATGATAAAACATGTTCGCCTTACACAATGCTGTATCTATCAAAATATAAGCCACTCCCTATTCAAGATGCAAGTTTAAAGATAAAAATTTACTAATATAATTAATGTCCTCATTACCCTAATCCGACTAAGGGTACATAACAAAATTATATCAGCACATGTTATGTTAAAAAGTTTTTTCGAACATAGGTTGTTATAAACTTGATGCATGATGTTGTTAAAATAACTAAAATTATAACAAAAAGTGTATGAATACTAACATAAACATAACAAAATGTGTTTTAATTATATCAAAAACATATCAAACCAAGTTATAATGTTTGATACAAAGTATGAAAAATATTATACTGTTCGATATACGGTAATATTGTATACTATTGAAAAGCATAAGTATCTATTTAATTTTGTTATAAAGTTATTAAAAATGAACAAAAATATATCTTGAAGGGAAATAAAACACACTATGTTATATTTTTGATTTAATATGTTCTGTGGATGACGGAGCCTAAAAAAATATATCATAATATGATATGCATATCATATTCTGATAAAATTGTATTACATTTTTGTTACAAGCCTCTAGTCGGGAAGGTTCTACGAAAGCACGCATTAGGAATATAAACGGAACATTACTGTTTTGGAAGAATTACTCCGTTTTTTTTTTCGAAATAGGACCACACGATTGACAATACATAAACTATTTCGTCTCACCCATAAGATGCAACATCAAAAAGAGGATTTCATTCCCATAAACACGGGGTGCCTTCAATTTCTGATTTTTTTTTATTTGAATTGTCTTTTGGACTGGCTTATCTCACCGAATTGCCCGTCATCATGAAATCGCTCTCTCTGTCCTTCGGGAAATCTGGAAACAACGGTGCCAGTACCTGTCAAAGTTGACAGGTACTGGGCACCATTGTTTTCAAGTTTTGTTGAAGAGCGAAAAAGAGAATTTCGCCGTGAAATGCCTAATTACTGAATTTACAAGTTCACTTACGCTGACAATCATGAATAAATCCACTACTACTAGCACGAGATCACTTCCATCAAATTGACCCATACATCGGCGGTGTGAGCTCACTCAATCCAGGAACTCGTACACCTGAATGGGACCGAAACATGATGGGAAGCATTTAGAAGCGTGTCATTCGTCACAATTTCCAGACCGAACGAACTCAATCCATCGGTGGATAAGTCAATACGGCAGACGAGTAAGCGACTGATTCAGTAATCGGAAAGCACTAATGCAACAGAATACAAAATATCAGATCTCCAGGTGAAACACTCAGGCGCACGAAATAGGCCAGGGGAAGTGGTTCACCTAGAGTGAATTTATGTCAAAGAAAAAGTAGATTTTGTATGAATTTTGACAGGAAAATGAATGACAAGTTCATCCACTTCTCCTGGCCTATGGTCATCGCAGTGTCAAAGGCAAACTTGAAAGACAATCTATGCAAACGCAAACAAACACTTACGGTATTCCGTGTGATTCGTATCAACAACTCATACACCGGTGAATCGAAATCACTCGGCCCGAGAACTCCGACACCTGAACGAGGCACGCTTATAAATGTTCCCCACGTGTTCACCGGTGGATAAGTCAATCTTCCATTAGCCAGAATCCCACAAAACACACTCAAACAGAGTTATCACCAACACACACGCATCCCGCAGCCACTTCTCTTACGATACTCTTTCGCGCACTCCTCTTACACACACCATCAGTACCCACTATATGCACACTAGTGAGCTTGAGCTTGAGCTTGATTGGCCGCCCGTGGATGCACTCCAGTATCGCCAGATCAGCTGCACTTACACAAGGAACCAACCGAATGACTGCTTGGGACTAACAGGCATCCTCAGTGTATAAGTGCTGGTGATCTTCTATTTTTAGGCAACAATGGCACCTGCCACGTCAGAATGCAGACCAATGAGGGGAAGGGGGAGGAATTGATGATGCATTGAACTGACTCCCACGTAGACCGTATATTCCACTGCATCCACGTCAGTTCATGCGGGATATGGATTGGGGGAAAGGCATGGCAGAGAGGTTTGCTTTTGTGGTTAGCAGACTGCCTATGTATCAGGCGTAAGAAAGGCGTGCGCGTGGAAGAATGGAAGCGTTAGGGAAACGGTTTCTTGTCCGTCTCTGGTTCTAGCGTTTGCTATGAACGAATAGTATGAGTAGGATATATTTAGAATGGAAGATAGAAGCAAGTGAGAGATATACAACTACAAAGTACGAGGAAAGGGACGGGCCTGGGATTGAACCCATGACCTTCTGCATATGAAGCAGAAGCGGTAGCCATCAGACCACCAACCCCGTCTTCCACTATATGCACACTAGTAAATGGAAAAATACTCCCTTGGGGCAAATCCGATGCGTTGAGCAGCCATGTTTAAAACAAAATTTGCAGCAACATTTATGACACTTTCTTCGGTTTACAACACTTCGCGATAAATACTTCACATGTGTACAAAGCGGAATCACTATTATCAATCGATCGACAAAGCAAAAATCATTTAAACGCGCAATTGCTTACTTAAAATCGAAAAAATATTACGGAGCACATTATGTGATAACTACACTCGGCTAGTGTTGCCAGCCTCTCTCAGTCCAATTGATAGTTAGAATTACTGTCCATAAAAGCATAACTGCCCCAAATGGAAAAAGTAGGCGTTGAGAAAACAACGGTTTAAGTTTGGAGTTTCCTTTCTCATCTTCTTCTTTCTGGCGTTACGTCCCAACTGGGACAAAGCCTGCATCTCAGATTAGTGTTCTTATGAGCACTTCCACAGTTATTAACTGAGAGATTTCTTTGCCGATTGACCATTTTTGCACGTGTGTATCGTGTGGCAGGTACGAAGATACTCTATGCCCTGGGAATCGAGAAAATTTCTTTTACGTAAAGATCCTCAAGCAGCGGGATTCGAACCCACGACCCACAGCATGGTCATGCTGAATAGCTGCGCGCTTACCGCTACGGCTATCTGGGCCCCTGTGGTTCCTTTGTCATACAAATATTCACATTTTAAGTACATTTTTGGAATCCATTATCTTTTGACACCACCGCATAGCTTACTTATTCTGAAACTTATTTTGCTACTTTCTGATCAACAGCAGAAAATATAAAATGTTCAAACATAGCTTACGTTTTGCAGTTGTTATTGGGGATGAAGGTTCATATATAAACTGTTATGTCTTTATTTTTAAATATGAGACAGTGAAATATTTGGTGCAGACTTCAAATATTTCCTCATCACTAAAATGCCCATGCATTCAATTCTTCAGCTGCAAACAACTGCAGTTCCCCGCCTCTAAATAAGATATTCTCAACTTTATGGAGAAACATACAAAGCATACCATTTTGGATAAGATTGCCATAGCTATAATCTTTTGTTAACTCTTGTTTTTAATGTGCAGCCTATTTAAAAACCACCCGATTTTGTTTCTTTTGTCCTACATTTCAATATTCGAATTGTCTCAAATAGACTGCACAGTCAAAACAAGAGTAACGTTTGTGTTATGTCTATCTATCCCAAGGTATTCAACATTTTACTCGTACCTAAGGTATTTCTGTGCTATAAATACTGGCAGAAGACACACTTCACGAACTGTGGACTGATTAACATATTATTTTATTCTTTATTTACATGATATAAAAGAGGCGACGAGGGTCATTAAAACGTGCGTTGAAGATAATCGTTTTTTTCCTTGGGGTGGCGAATTGTTAATTATAGTCGAAAGTTGCTCTGGCCACGCCCTAGCAACAAAGCAACAAATAGAATTTGTGACGTACTTAAGAAAGTTGCAGAGACCTCTCCTTTTTCATATCATATGACATTATAGAATTTTCGATATTAATGTGATAGACATATATGTTAAGTTCTTTAAGCAAGACTGTCGACCTTATAATTTTTCAGACATTCACCCTCATTCTTGTTTACGGCGGATCGGGGCGGATCCAACATTCGATCGAATCCTATTCGTTCCAATTCATGGCTCACTTGATTTCGCTGGCGTAAACGGGAATGCAAAACGGTTTTCGATCCAAAGCGCATTCGAACGTAAACAAGAATCTGTGCGCGCAAGTGAATGTGTTTTCGATTTTGCTGTCACGATTAATCTCGGTTCCGCGATATTTTGGATTCGGCCGATGAAGTGTTTTAAAGAAAATTAGAAAACTGATTGTCTGGTGCGTTGAACATTTTGTGTTACACCAAATTATGCTTTTGGAGAGGATGCTTATAAAAATTCAAATGATGGGAACAAAAAGTTAACTAGTACTAAAACGTTGTGAGTAAATTGATTGTGAATCATCGATTTAAACAGAATCTGTGTTTGACGAGTTACTGATTACTTTGTACGACAAAGATAAAGGGAGCAAAAAAACCGCGTGACCGCGTTTAGTTTCGCTCGTTCTTATCAGAATTTTGCTGCTCTCGGATGATGGTGGCTAAACCGTTCCGCTAGCCAATACTATAACTAGTGGTAAATTTGTTATAATTTTGCTCGGTATTTATAAAAACAGTGAAATGTGTTCACATATATGGGATTTGAATTTGCGAAAGTTGTTCAAATCACGGTCTCCGATGTCGGCGAGGAAAATGAAGAAACCAGCATTGAATACAGTCAGTTCCACTACGTTTAATCATCTTGATTCAAGTCATAAAATATTATCACATATAATGTAATTTTCATTATCTCTGACTACCGGGAGACTACAATCATTTTACTGATTGGTTTTTGGCAATTCAAAGCACAGGAAAGCGTAAATATTCATTTGAGTTTGCAAAAAAATTTAACCCACATTTAAGGTGAAACATCTCGGAATCCAAAGATGGCCGTCACAATGGCCGACTTGTGCCCCTACTCACGTTTTCAAAGGCACTAAACTGGAGAAATAGTTGGCAAACGTTTCTGATCTTCTTATTTTAAGCTTTCTGCTAGTGCACAAAGTCAAAATAAAAAGTTCACTGTAATTGGATGTGTTCTTCGCGAGATTTGTGCCTTTGAAGTTGCAGTGCAATCTTAGAAGATGATTCCAAACTGTTTCACCTTAATCGCCAATAGTGGGTGGCAAAAAAATCCAAAAATGTGACTTTGGCTCTTTCTCAGTTGAGGTGTGATGCCATGGAAAAAAGAAGAATCAGAAGGATTAGGATAAAGAGAAGAAAATAAAGTTGTTTTTGTGCAATCTTTCTGAAAAATAATAATGTTCAGCTTGATCCACTTCCTTGTAGTTGTTTTTACAAATACTACCAATCTGATGATGCAAAGCACATTTATGTGAGTATCGTTTTGTAATTCCATATTCCATTTATTCAAATTCTGACCAAGAAAACTAAAACAATCAATGATTTATCACAGAATCATATTGACTGATTGGAGTCTGTACTCAACTTTTATTGCGTACCTATATGAATGAACAACCTAAATGCTTATCAAAACTCCTAAACATCAATACTGTGCATTTATATAATGAAAACGTGTATTATCCTGACGAAACCGCAATTTTTTTTCAAATTTGTAAAATAATTTGTCTAAGAAAATTATTCCGTTTTTGTCACGGTGAATTACCGATCGTGTTGATAATAACGGAACATACCTGTATTACAAAATTCGAAGCACAAGCGCTATTAAGAATTTTTCATTGTGAAAAACTACAAAAAAAAACATTTTCAAAACAATTAGTTTATAGAAAAATGTTATTTTACAAACTTAAGAGTATCATCAGATTGATCAATTTTGTGGAAGGGCATATTGCACTAGGCATTTTTATTTAAGGATTATTTCTAATTCAGCATCTTATCATTGTTTGTCAAAATTGGATATTGGCGATAACAAAAACGTCTATTTATGAAAGGCTATGAATTTTCTGCTAATAAAATTCAAAGTTATTTTCAAGCTACTTTGAAAAAAAAATCAGAATCATCGGAGCACTAGAAGCCAAAATCCAAGCCTCCAGACTTGACCACATTGTATGGAAAAACGGTTAATGGGTTCTGCCCGGTACTGTAACTGGCAACAGGGATCAAATATTAGGAAGAATAGCTAAGCGTATCAACTAAAGGCTTAAACTTAGTCAACAAAATATTATTTTATTATTATTACGCCAGCACTCCAACGACCCAGACTCCAAAAAGAGGTAAAAATTAAAAAGATACACGAATAATGAAAACTAGTAAGATTGGGTTTCAATTGCAAATGGGAAAATTCCTAAACATGTCGTCTTCAAAACTTTGATGGTAAAGATTGCCTTGGATATTACAGTCAACTCTCTCTTACTCGATATTGAAGGGACCATCGAGTTAGGGAGGTATCGAGTTACAGAACACAAAACCAGTGCAACTGCGATCCAAGGGACCATCGAGTTAGCCATGAAAACCAACTTTTACTATGGTTCTCTAACTCGATATCGAGATACGGAATATCGAGTAAGGGAGAGTTAACTGTATATCTTGCAAAAATTCTCGGCCAAATAAAGAAACTACTCATTCATTTGCTGTCGCAAAACGTTTGAAGTAAAGATAATTTTAGAAACTTTCCTGGAAATTGACTGCCCGTAGAAACGGATTATTCGGGGTAAAGTTGTCCAAGCCTTGAATACAATTATATATAGTAATCGGTGAGAAGACCGACTCACTATTTGTATATCCCATGTAGTACTGGGTAGGTGCCCTCAAAGCCGTAACGATAAACGCGCAGCTATTCAACAAAACCAAGCTGAGGGTAGTGGGTTTGACAGAGACTCCTCTGCGATGCAAAAATGAGGGGATTCCGACTTTTATCTGAGGAGTAAAAATTGAACTCAACATGCTCAACACAGATCCTCAAGCAGTTCGAGTGAGAGTGCAAAGAAATGCGAGGGTTTTTTTCTCTCTCTCTCTTGTTGCTATGCTCACCTTCACTCACGCTTGAAAATAACTCTTGAGTGTCTCGCCCGAACAAGACAGGCTTCGGAGAGTTGTGATGGTACGCTTTTTTGATGGAATTTTACTCTGTTGTATTTGTGAGGGATCTTCCTCTCTCATTTTTCGATACCTCTCTGCTTAATATATTTTTCACTTCCTCGCAAAGAGGCAAAGGCAGCACGCTGCTCTATAGTATTTCACCGAACAATTATGATGCTGAGGATTATTATCAAGTCTGCTTTCAACTAGTAAGAAAGGTTCACGTTGCTATATATTTAGATTGAACATTGTGTTCAAATTTTAAGTTCCAGATGCTAGTCTATGGCATTACGAAATGTGTTCACGAGATCTGACCCAGGCCCCCATAGACCCCATGGATTCTAATAGGGTTGTGAAGTTTGGGATTGATTATAAGCTTCTCTATAAGCATTGTAACCTCGTTCCTCACCTTATTATGTGTATCTGAAAATAATCGCTTTGAAATCCACCATGCATCCCTTGTTACTATTATCTTGGGCTTCATAAATTGGTAATAGAAGGAGGATTACCAACTTATGAAGCCCAAGAATTAAAGTATTGATTTCGAATTAAATCTTAGGAGGCCAAAATCCAGGTACCTTTACAGTACTTTTCAGAGACGTATGTAAGATTTCTGTAGGGTCGTAAGTGAGGTCTGAGTTGAATTTAAACTTTTCTGTAACCTCTTTACATCTACCATTTTATTCTATTGAAATTTAATATTGTATCTCCTTTATTTCCAGGATGTTCCACGTTAGTAGTCCGACTTTTGTTTTTTATTACTTTTTTTCCGCCTTGTGGTACTTACAGCTTTAGGATTTTTCTGCCTTTCTAGGTTGCCAGATATAACATGAACTTAACGTTAAAATTTATGCAACTGAAATAAACTAGGCTTTGTGAATCATCGTTTTTTTGCATTTTTACACTTAATACAATCCATCGAAAGCTAAGCGTTTTGCAAAATATGGTAAGTTAATAAATTTTAGGACATTTACTGAATGTTTGAACAACATTAACGCTAAATATTGTTCAACTGATCAGAAATAAATAGAATACCTCATTTTAATTGTGCGGCAACACTGCACATAATTTTCTTTTATTAAACTCCAGGAAGGTTCTATGCTTTCCTCTCGGAATCTAACGAACATTCAAGTTCTCTATCCCGCATTTGATTTGATACATTGCACTTTTAATGCTTTTTAAGAGCAATGTTGTCAAATTCATAATGTAACCAACTTAGTTTTTGATGCACAACATTCTCGATAGTTTAAATACGAAGCTAACGAACATGGGTACAAATAGGTAAGATACTTTAATAACACTATATATGATATATTACTATATATTGGGTATTGGGGAGGGGTAGCCTAAGGGAGTTAATTGAACTGTTGACTGGATGAAAGTGCGTGGGGTCGCCAGCCTTTTGTCATGAGAAAACAGCCTTAGTGTTGTCTTCCAAAGGTCTTCAAAGATATTAACTAGCCCTGCTACAACAAACCATCAGGTAGATCATTCCATACCGGTATGATTCTGCAGCCATAGGTAATCCTTGCGCTGATGGTGGCTAAATAATCATCATCATCATCATCATCACAACATTCTCGATAGTTTGGTGAGCCCATGTACCGTTTTGACTCATATTTCGAACACTTAAGGCCAACAGGACTTCAAATGCATCTGATTGGCATAAATTGGCTAATATTTGTGTAAATTGTAATTTCTTCGCAAAGTCCAACTGTTAGTTGTTGGGTGTACCAATAATAATTTTGATTTTATTAGTTTTAATATTGTTTTTACATAAAAGTATGGAACAACATTTTGATTCAAATACCGAACACTGTGATCATTCTGTCTCATATTCCGAACACCTTGCTTCAAATTCCGAACAGCACGAATGAATCGTATTCAAATGAATAATTTCACAAACAAATTTATCTGAGCTTGTTCTACTGGTCTCAAACTAGAGAGTCATAACTACTCCCGCGGTATAAATTATATTGGAGATGTTAAAATTGAATTGTAATTGATTGCCATTTTCTTGTTATTTGGTGACATATTTCAGCAAAACATTTCAACCAAATCACCACACAAAAACCGAGTGTTTGGAGTATGAGTCTGTTCGTGTTGTACACGTTGTACATAAAAATACAAGTATACGTCAAAGTGTACTTTCAGGCTTGAGTTGACTGTTATAGGTAGCAATCTGTCATATTTGGTTAAGTTTTTATTATTATTATTATTATTATTTATTGAAATTCATAACTTAAGACACACATCTTTCATGTTACATGATTTATCATGGTGGAATTGACGTTTAGTTTGATTTGAAACTGGATTGAATTGGGTATTTAAGTATAAACAGACAATTAAAAACTAATTACTACTACGATTAAAATGCTCAAAAATCTTCCTTCTAAAGCTTGCCAGTCCTCTAGATTGAATAATAGTGAGAACATAAGGGAGTGAATTCCAGAAGGCAACACCTCTCACGAAAAATGTTCCACCATACTTGGCAGTGCGATGACGTTGAATTGCAAATTTGCTTGATCGACTTCCTCGAAAAGCAGACAATTTGTCGTATAAATAACCTGGAGTTTTATTGTTGACAAGATTAAACAGGAATAATTTTAGCTTTTTTTTCATGCTGATGGAAAATAACATGTTTTAATTATAGCATTGAATAAGTGGACAATTTGGTTTACAATCATAGGAGATATAATTTTTATAAATTTCAGTGGAATACTGTCGAGACCAATAGCGTTGGATTTAATTTCATACAGTGCATTTATAACATCAACATTACTGATTTCATTGCAATGTAACGAACCCCAAGATGAACTACTGGTATATTGAAAAGTTTCGTTAGGTGATGACAAGTTTTTTGAGAAGCATTCGTTGATCTCGTCAGAACGACACCAAGCATCGATGTAGCTGCGTAGATTTTCTCCAGACGTGTACGGGACTCCGCTAATGATGAGATCATTTCGCTTCATTGATCGATCTACAGCGTGAGTGGCTTCAACTTTCGTACGCTCAACAGACGATACAAGCTCACCGACAGTTTTGTTGGTATCCTCCCGTAACTTTTGCATGTCTGAAGTGAGATCAGAGCGTAGTTGAGAGATCTGCGACGAAAGTTGATCTCCCATTTTTAGTATGTCTTCCTTCGTAGTTCGCTGATACGATACAAACTGAGATTTGACTAGCTTCGTTAAATCAGCAACACTCATATCAGAAGCCGTGGTGTTCCGTTGTTGCGACACAGAGTTGCTACATAGTCTCATGGTGCTCAAATCTTCCTCGGACTTCATGGTCGCCTCACGGATAACGTGCGGCAAACTATCTCACAGCACGTTAACTGCTCGAAAAATGGTGTATGTACGATCTTCGGTGGTTTCACTTGGATGAAAATAATTAATCCAGCGATTATAGTTCAAGTTTTAATGTAAATGGTGCACAACAACTGGATAATCATTCGCGACGTTTTTAACTAGCGATACATCGGACTTTAGTGATTTAAGGTGAGAAAAAAGTATGCTTTTTGCTTTGTGATTCGCAGTCTTCTACACAAACGTCATGCCACCTAACAGTATAACACAACTTGCCACCAAACAGCATAACACAACTAAACAATGAGGGATAATTTTGATCATCCGACATTGTTTTGTTTAATTAAATTCAAAATTGTAAAATAATAGTACTTACAAAGCTTAATTTCAAATATTTGTCTTCGTCAGCTTGGAAAATTTTGTGTAGCTCCCAAAGCATGTTTTTTTTCGCTTACCCTCACTGGTTAAAGCTGAGGTTTTAACTTCACAGGAAAAGTTTGGGGCAATTTTTTGTAGTATTCAAACCAAGTTATGGTAGGCAGAGCAGCAGGTAACTAACAGGGCCACAAAACAATTTATGATTCTCTGGTAATAAAAACTGGATGCTACACAGAATCTATGAAACAAATTTCATATATCTTTTAAAATTACACTTTTGAACCCCGATTAGCACGAATGCTATAAACCTGAAGACCAGCACCTCGAGTTTCAGTTCATAAAATAGCGTTATCCGAATTCCATTATCGCGGGGAAATGTCATTCAAAGTAATTATATTTTCGGGGCAATAGCATTCGACGTACTGGTGCGTTCGGAGTGATGGAATTCGAGCAAATGGAATTAGCGATTATGGCAAGTGCTATGATTCAATAAAACTTAATAATAACGGATATATCTTGCTTTTCTTAAGCGTATTTCAAGTATTGAAGGTTCCTTTTTTCGAGTTGAGAATGGATTGACGGATTTATACAATTCTTTCACTATCGTATTCATCCAAGGCTCTTACGTGTTTGTGTGATGGAAAAGAACGGCCGTAAGTAAAGTAGTAAATTTGTGAAAAATCTAAGTATAGTAATGTATGCTATACATGATCACAGGAATATTGACAATGGTCTAGAGTGCCATAGTTTGGCCAATAGTACATTAGTCTGTAATTGAGGTTTAAGTTCTGGGGCAGTACAAAGTTTGCCGGAACAACCGAGGGGAAGCTAGTTAGGCTGTATCAAAATTTTATGATTAACAATAATAATACAAAAACGGCTCCGTAATGTATTGTAGCGCTTGAGCCTATGCAAATTCAGTTAATTGTGAAAGTTATTTATGGCATGTAAGTGAAATGTGTTTGAACATGCTTAACTGTATTAAAATGCCTAGTTAATCAATTTGAAATTAGTTTTTCAATGGTTATACCTTCAAAAGGGCGTAACTTCAAATTTCGTCAATCTTCTCATTCAAAACTTCGCTCAGAAGTTACAAATAATCAAGTAATCAAACTTCGAATAAAACATTGATGGAACATTTCATCTTAAATACCTATATACTTCCTTTGATTTTTTGGACATATACAATTAAAAGGGCGTTACTTCAAAACGGGCCCTACGATTTTTTTGAAATGTCGCCCAGACATGCAGCCTAGCTAGAGAAAACGATTGGAGCTCCTTTCTGATAAATCCCTCTGGCAACTGTGACAATCAGACTGTGGTGAACTTATACCTTTACGAATAATGTTGCCATTTATCAAACAAGTTGTTTTGTATTTCGAACGACTTTGACAGGTAGCTGTTATCCACTTCGTCATCATTGAACGCTTAAGTTTACTATCTTATTGTGGTTCAAATTTGTTATGTACTAATGGAAAAGTGTTGCTATTTAAACACAGAAATATGTATCATTTATGGCAGCTTGAGAAGATCTTAAAATTTCATTACATCTTTGCGGACCATCATGGCCGTCCAATTTGATGACATTGGACGATATTAATTATGTATTAAAACCGTCGGTAATGGTAACGAAGGTGGTTGTAAAACGAAACGATCATTCAAATAGGTTCAAGCGTATCTCAATACTCACGTGAAAGCTGGAATCTCCTTCCTCGTCGGCATACTTCTCCAGCAGTTCCTGAACAGTGGCGTCGACCGAACTCTCGCTATCATCGGCATCTCGTTCGTGCGCGTTGCGTTTCCTGCGGCGTGCCGACTCATCACGTGGTTTCGCTCCATCTTTGTTCGCCGCCTCGTTGTTCGAATCACGTGACTGTCCCTGCCGGTGATGGTGATGATGGTGATGCTCCTTCTGGTGGATCTGTAAAACAATCAGTTGAATCTTCACTCCGTAATTCTGAGAGAACTGGTGACCCTGTACCGAGCTTCCGGGACGGACGGCCCTCAGGCAAATCATGTAGCGGAGTGGTAAGGTGATCTTCTCGAGCCAGGATTTAGCTACTAGGGCTTCTGGCTTTCCCTCCGACTCCTTTTCGGCTCGTCTCATGCGCTGTATCTTCTGGCCGCGGTATTTCAGCGCTCGTAGCTTGCGGCGACGCGATTGCAGGAACGCAACCATGTTTTCTGGGTAAACAGGTTGCTTGCCGATCATCAATGCCACCAACGACAGGGAAGCGCGAATCAACCTCAAAGCAATCAATGCCGGTAGGAACATTATCCAAGGCAGCGGTCGAATCAAAGGAGGCGGAGAGATGTTAACTTTGCTCGTATCTTCCTCGCTCGGAGGTGGCGACTGCGGTAAACTCCATTTGGCCGTTTTCTCTACGACCGACAAACAGGTGTCGAATCGGTGATATACGTAGTTACCGACCCGGGTCGTCATGGCCTGGGCCGTATAGTCGTACAACAGGTCGATAAGTGGATTCTTAGCTTCGGCTATCTCCTGTAAAATGAAACGGATTCGTGAGTTATCAAGAAGCCAGTACAAAGTCTCCACATTCTTACCATCTCATCATTAGACGGTAACTGACGATTGCTCATCTTTGGCGCGTTCTCTATCAACGGCGGTTCAATCTGAAATGAGCAGACATGCACGGATTGAGAATCAATTAATCACCCCGTCAACTCGTGATGGATTTAACCCGTCCTCGTCGCTATCGAAAGTGAGTTGCCGGAGTCGAAGCTGTACTTTGCTACCGGCGATTCTGAACGGTAGAGCGATCATCCGTAGACTACCGATGAGCCTTGTGCTCTCTCTTCTATTCAAATGCGGAGGAGGGATGCCCTCTCGAGCCAATGCGATAACGAAGCCGGTCGTTTTTGATTATGAGAGTGGGTTCAGTACAAAGTGTAAACAAGTCGTTCGACGGCTGGAAAGACGGAACTTGAGCTACCGCTGTACGATTAGTGCGGTGTGGGATGTTAGCTATTGGGGCGCTGATAAAGCGTCGGACCGTGTTAGTAAAGCACTGCACTAATTCTTTTTTTTTTTTCGTTTTTTAAATCATCCGAAAAGGTGATGCTCGAGGAAAACGTTTTAAATTGAGAGGAGTTTTGAACTGATAAGATTCGACATGTTTTCATTAGTCTGGCTCCGCTGAGTCCATGAAATTCTATATCAATAAATACAGTCTACTGTTGGCATGATCAATTACTTTATGTTTTCAGGTGCAAAATTTAAAATATATTTGCGAAATATTTAGATATTATGACTGGTAGATTACTATTGAAGATCTTATTATCGTGGAATAAAACACAAATTATGTCACCAATGCTCAATGCATTAATCATAAGACTCCCGCTCACCCCGTATATTGGAGAAAATAAACGTGCGATACAGTCTGGCCCATTCTGCAGCTAGAATATGATTTCATGAACCTCGCAGTAATGTATTGTCACCAACATTAAGAAGTTACAGCTCCGTTCCATGAAGTTCTTTGCTGTTCGTATCCCTGTTTTGTAGCCTGAGTATTAGACTGCATCTATTTATTAGGTAACGCCATTTTTGACCTCTTCTCCCCTCCGTTACGCTTTTGTACAGAAACTCTCAATATTTTGTATGAGTCGTTAAACTTGATATGTTAATATTGATATCTTGATAATATATTCGAAATTTTTAATTTTTCATGGATGCAATGCAACTGTAAATGTTGCAAATGCTTTGAATTGGTAATGAATTACTATTTCGGGTGTAGAAACATCCCATGCAGTACAAATTTAGGGAATTCGATACATTTGATTATTGTGTCCGGTTTGCAGGCCATCTTGTAATAATGATCATTTTGATAATAAATCTTAAAGCTATTAAGTGGAATAGCTATAAGTAAATGCCAATTATATTCAACACTAAACAATTTAGTTCCACTACATCTTTTGACAGTAGAAGCATTAACCTAAGAATGCTAATGTCGGTGCTGTTCGCGTGACCAACATCTAGTTTGCTGCGATGTGACAGCGTGAGTACCGGGCTTCAAAGTGTCAAAGGCCAAAACAAAACATTCTCTATTGCGTGGGATCGATCAATTAATGAAAAGTAGCGATTAAAAGTAATAATTAGTTAAATCAGTTTTGTGACAACAGCGCCACTAGCGTTCTACTACTAATATTTCTATTCTTTTGACAGATATGCGTTATTCAACCTCAACTGTAAGGCCGGCTTCAGTTTCGTGTACCATGACCCCAACCTATAAAATTCAATAAAACGACATGGAAAACGTAAAATTGTAATTTAAAAACACGAACTGAATCGTTTCAAATTGGAACTTCGGTTAGTTAACTGTTTTGAGTGTAATATTTACATGAGATTGCATGTATCGGTTTCTGAAAACCATATTATGGATCAATTTTCATATTATGGATCAAATTGTGACATATTACGAATCAGTGCGCAAAATCAAGAGATTTTCTACTCAATACATCTGTATTGCATGAATTGGCGAAGGGTAACAATGTGTCACATATTATTGCAAAAAATAGCAGTGTTAGAGCATGAAACAAGGGTAAAATTCCTTCTAATGGTCAGCATAGTTGCCTTCCAATAAATAAATAAAATTCCTTTTTTGTGATACTGCATTGTAGTAACTGAGACATGAACTGTTTTCACTTCAAACCAAGTTTTCCACCCATTTTTGTCTGCTAAAAAATTGTAATTTACAAGCCTTGATGTTTTATTAGTTTTGTCCTTAGTGCTTTTGTCTGAAAATGTCGAATCCAATGCTTAAAATGGCAGAAATCTACATTCTTTGGAAGTGATCCATAACCGTGGTAAACAATCATTTTCTGGCTCATATTATGGATCACTAGTTAGAAGTGCTAATATTCGATGTTTAGAATCAACAATCAAGAAAAATGTTTTCCAATGATGAATTCATACTGAATCGAAGCAAACAAGCATGTTTTATGCTATAACATTTGAATTTTACCACCTGTGGGAGCTTATGAATGCTGACGGCACTTCTTATAGAAAACGACCATAAAATGATAGCTGTGTGGTACCAACTAAACGTTTGTCAAATACACCGTTATTTAGCGGTTGAAAGTTGTGCTTAACATTACAAATGGTAGAAGACAAATAGTATAACATAGGAAAAACATGTTTTACGTCAAAGTTTATGTTTTGAGCGAGTTATTCGATGTTGAACGCCAAAGTGATCCGTAACTGTGTGGGCATGGTACTTGATTCGACTTCGATATTAAAATATGCACATCATCAGAATGTAATTCAAAATTCGTAATCATATTTTCAAATTGATTTGTGCGCGCTACGAAAATGATAATATTTATTATGAATAGATAACAAGATCATCTAAAACTAATAATTGTGGAATTATGATTTTATCGGCATTGGTTAAAAAAAAGTATTTCTTAAAAAAATCAAAAATTTTTCAAAAGATGCTTTAGGAATTTCTTAACCCATATCCGCCCAGCGCCCTAAAAATAGGACAGAAGCCCCGAACGCCCAGCGTCCTATAAATAGGACAGTACTTGTGGTGCAAATATCTTGAAAATAAAGAGGTTTAGGAGAAAAGTGTCTTCTGCAAAGTTGATCACAGGACTGCTGACTTCCACTTGGTAACTATTTTAATACAGAATTAATTCACCAGGTGGCGCACAGACGCCAACAAATGTCGCATATATAAGCAACATATGAAACAACTTTCCAGCGTACAAATACACTCCCAAGATGGCGCTAGTGAGCCAAAACTTTATTTGCTTATATCTTAGTCCAGTTATGAGATAAAAAATTGGTGTCTTCGATAAAGTTGATCAACTAAATGAGAACTATTCGCCTAAAACCTTATTTGTTCGGAAAACACTCTTAAGATGGCGCTAGTGAGCCAAAACTTTATTTGCTTATATCTTAGCCCAATTATGAGATACAAAAATGGTGTCTTCTACAAAGTTGAACAACTAAATAATACCTATTCGCATAGAACTTTATAAATTCGGAAAACACTCTTAAGATGGAGCTAGTGAGCCAAAACTTTATTTGCTTATATCTTAGTCCAGTTATGAGATACAAAATTGGTGTCTTCGATAAAGTTGATCAACTAAATGAGATCTATTCGCCTAAAACCTTATTTGTTCGGAAAACAGTCAAAAGATGGCGCTAGCGATCGTACATTTCGATTGTTTATATCTCAGTTCAGTGATGATATACAACGTTGGTGTCTTCGACAAATGTGTTCAACTGAATAAGATCTATTCGCCCGAAAACTTATTAGTTCGGAAAACATTCACTAGATTGCGCTAGTGGGCAAATATTGTATTTGCTTGCATCTTAGTTCTGTTATGAGATACAAAATTGTTGTCTTCGACAATGTTGAACAACTAAATGATACTTAGTCACATAAAACCTTATAACACTCACAAGATGGCGCTAGTGGGAAAAGATTTTATTTTTTAATATCAGTCCAGCGATGAGACTGAAAAAAATCGAACTCTCGAAATTGGTATCTTCGACAAAAGTGTTCAACTAAATGGGATCTATTCGCCCAGAAACATAGTAGTTTGGAAAATTCTCCCAAGGTGGCGCTAGTAGACAAACATATTATTTGCCTTTATCTCAATCTAGAGATTGGATACAAAGTTAGTGTTTTTGACAAAGTTGGAGAACTGAATGAGACATATTCGCCTGGAAACTTATTGCTTCGGAAATCACCTAAATGGCACTACAGGGCACACATGTTATTCGCTCATATATCAGTCCACTGATTAAATCCAAAGAAAGCTATTCGCCTAAAACCTTCTTAGTTCGGAAGTCTTTCTCATGATTGAAATTCAGTGATGAAAAATTTGGTATCTTCGAAAACGATGATCAACTAAAGGAGATATTTTCGCAAAAAAAACATATTGGCTGGGAATTGCTTTAATGTGCGAAACAGCAAGGAAACAACCAATAAGAAATTGGTCTGCCTAGATCAAAACAATGGATATTTACTATCGATTCGAGCAACAATCGCTTATTTCGGATGCAATGCTCCTTACATTTTCAGATGAACCTTGACACCATTTAGATCTTTTGATCTTTTGAAGGGAGTGAAGAACGAAAAAAACAACAAATTGACTTATCCATCCATGAACTGAGCTCCAAGGGTGAAGGGCGGCTGTCAAATGAGAGTAAAATTGGATAGCCGCCAACCTAAGTCCAGAACCAGTTTTATGACTTAAACGTGGAAAAGTAAAAATTATTACAGGTAATAAATTACAGGTAATTACAGGTTACAGGTAATAAATGCGCTTGAAAAATATTGTTTGCAAGCAGTTATTTATTACGCGCTACTGCAGTGCGTTGTTGCCAATTTAATCAGAAAATTCTACTTGATTCCCAAAATGAATGTTTTAGAGAAATTGATTACGCCTTCACCATTGTTTGGTCGTAGTTTTGTATGGCTGTTTACTTTTTAGAACCAGCGACGCGTTGAGGTAGCAGTAAAGATCCTTCCTTGCTGAACTCACT
This sequence comes from Aedes aegypti, assembly GCF_002204515.2. Taxonomy (NCBI): domain Eukaryota; kingdom Metazoa; phylum Arthropoda; class Insecta; order Diptera; family Culicidae; genus Aedes; species Aedes aegypti. The sequence goes on along the minus strand of NC_035108.1, from coordinate 25,121,875 downwards.
CGCTCCAAGAATTGTGACATTTGAGCGGGCACGCTTCAGTATGCTCCCTAGGTATTGTGGCCAGCTCTAGTGTCAAAAATCTTGGATCGCGTGGATTCGGTTCTATCGGTGAATAAGACTATATGCATCAGTGATGCAGTAACTTCAACGTTATAGCCGAATAATGTTGGCTTCAAATATTCACATCTGTAAAGCATTTAATAGTTGGAGTCCAATATTTGACTGTCATTGGACTGAAGGACTAACTTTTAATCAGCAATAACGAAATTCTGATATTGCCAAATATATATTTCGATCACTGTCAGATCCGAGTCACATTGTATACTAATAACTTGACCCAGAAAAAAATATTTTGATAGTTATGTTTCCATTATCAGCTGGCAAGTTTTATATAATCTTTTTGAAGACTATTCTGAAACATCTGTAGGTTTTTTTCTAAGTCAAAATATTTGATGTAAGATTTTATTTTGTTTTTGGTATAAATGGTTTAAGTGTGCATAATTGTACATGTACATGTATGGAAATGTATGTATGTCTGTATCTTACTTACGTGGTGGAGCAGAAAATTGAATTGAAGTCACTAAATTAGTTTAGTTCTGGTATGTACCTTTCGCCTCTGAAATTTTTATTCTTTATGTTGCAATTTCTTTATCAGGGTACGTCCATAAATTACGTTACGCAAAGTTTTGCCATATTAATCCTCCTCAATTTTCCTCTGTATCACACTTTTTGTATGGATTCCAATTTTTATATAGGTGGTCACGTTTCATTGTAACCCCCTTCTTCCTCTTCTGTACGTGACGTAATTTATGAATTACCCCTCACCAGCAATTTTTTCCTACTTGTTTACATTGTAATGAGGCGAACTGCATAAAAATATATTTGATTAATCTCGAAAATAAACTTATAGAACAGCTAGATATGGACGACACACTTTCAAGAATTTTTTTGGATCCCCACCATAGACTTAAATTTTTTAGGGAAATAAGGTTTAATTTATGGGAATACGACTATGAATAACAAAAACGGAGCTGAATTCCAATTGTGAGATACCTTGGGCGTTAACGGGTTAAGTTTCAATAGAAATTTTACATTTTTTTATTCTCTAATCGCTTCAAGGGCATATTTCAGACTCTCTCAGGATTTTTTTTTCAATATCGTATTAAGTTTTTTTGTTGGGAACTAGACGACCCGACAAAACTTGCTTTGTCACATGGCTCTTTGATGATGGGAAACAAATGTCACGTAAAAATACCAGAAGAACTTAACTATGAAAGAATAAGACAAGTCGGTTGACTCGTTCTCAAGCCATTTCGTGACATACAAGCACCATTCCATTTTTATTTATAATATAGATAGATAACTTTAGTAGAATTTTTACAGAAGTTGCTGGTGTAATTTATTTCTCAAATTTGTCAAAGAATGTTTTTCATTTTCGACTAGGAATTATTTCATATAAGGGTGTTAGACGCCAAGAGGTGTAAGTGACAAAAACCTTGTTTTGAGAAAATCGACTTTGAAAATGTTTCAGCAATTTTTCATATAAATTGTATAGGAGCTAGAAAAACAAGTCAATCTCCTATGAATTATATTATTTTTTCTACTTGATAGAAAAATCACCTGAAAATACCATTGAATAGTTTGGAAACCGTAGAACTTTTCAGTATACTCAACTCTAAACCAACCACAATGTCACACCCCTTTGCATTTGGGCCCCTCATATATTCATCCAGAGGTTTTTGTCTTCAATTTTATATAAATTCCACCAGAAACTTCTATAAAATGCTTTAGAGAAAAAAAGGTTTTCCACATATTCATTGAATATATTTCTCAGGGATTCTTTAAGGATTCATTCGGGAAACCGTTCAGAGATATTTATTCAAAGCTACCTTCCGGATTTATTATATGAAACCTGCACTAAATTATTTGAAGGTTCGGACAGGATTTAGGCCGCTTATTTAAATCGAAATTTCAAACAGTATTCAATGTGCTAAAATTCATCTTAATACAGGAATAAAAAAAAATCTAACAGAATCTCTCAAAGATGCTTTTCAGGAAATGTCTACAAAAATATCTTGAGATTTCTTTTTTGAAATTCTTCCAATAACTTCCTAAAACATTCTCTTAATAATTTTAAAAGAAATTCTTACTGAAAAGGCCTTAAGAAAATTGATTGACTCTTCTCCAAGCATTTTTTTTGTCTCGTTTGTTTATTTTCTGGATTCTCGCTTTCAAATATAATTCTCTCAATTCTTTCAATCACACTTCAACGAGATTTTTCTGTTACTTTGTCGGTGTTTAGTGAAATTGGACCAAGTGCTTTCAATTGATTTCAGAAAAATGTGATTCTATACCATTACCCGGAATGCAATTTACCGGAATGTACCATTACCCGGAAAACGAAATCTTCCATTTTCGACGACCTTCATCAGTTCATTTAAATACAATTTTTACTCTCAATTCCGCCACCAGGCAGCGCTAGTGAACATGAAAGTTTTGTTTTGCAAATATCTCTGGAGCCTGACCACTTAGAAAGATGGTATCTTCAGCAAAGTGGTCCTGCAGCTCAAGAACTATCATTGTTTGAGGCAATTGTTTCAAAACTTTGCCACCAGGCAGCGCTGGTGAACATGAAACTTTTAAAAATAAATCTTCGAGCTTTTTAGTAGAATACAGTGACCCCACGCAGTTGAATCACCCACAATTTATGAATCAGCTGATTTCAAAAGACAAAATTATTATCAAACATGCCATAAAACATCACAGAATTATTTTTACACATAGTTTCTTATCAGTAAAAATAATTCTATGATGTTTTGTGACAAGTTTGATAATAATTTTGTCTTTTGAAGTCAGCTGATTCATAAATTGTGGGTGATTCAACTGCGTGGGGTGACTGTACCTATAAGTAGATGAAAAAAACGAATTTAGTACTATACCATTTAATTCCACTAGTGTTTGTATCCTTTGACAGATACGCGTATTTCGACCTCAACTGTAAGGCCGTCTTCAGTGTCGTGTACTAGACTCGGAAAATACGCGTTTCTGTCAAAAGATACAAACTCTAGTGGAATTAAATGGCATAGTACTAAATTCGGTTTTTTCATCTACTTATAGATATTCTACTAAACAGCTCGAAGATTTATTATCATCACGGCTACCAAGCGGACGAAGCACAGTATATTCATCGACCTGAAGAGATCCATCGTAAGCACCCAAAAGGACGTGGCATTTTTGAAGAAATGTCTGAAGGAAAAGCTAACACCCCTTAGCCATAGGATTAAGATGGGCCCCCATATCCCGCAACATGTTAAGAGGACAGCAGAGAAAAAGTACATCACGGCATCGATTAAATCCCACTATGCGAGACTGGACAAGCTAACGACGAAGCGCTATTTTCTGCATTTAAAATTGGCTCAGGAATATCCGGAAGGATTCCCATTATTCCTGACCAAGGTTAAACGAGCGGAAGAATGCGAAGCCGACAGGAAGAACAGGCTACATCTGAAAAAACTAGCCTCCATGCGATCTAAGACGACGGAAGTTAATTGCGTTCCTGCTCCGATTATAGAACCCATTGAAGATTTCGTAGTTAACCGTTCGACGCAGCAGTTCACAGTAGAGCAATTGACACACCTCAACAAGGGGTTAGGATATGCGGTGACTACGAAGCCTGACGTGGAGAAAATCATCGTAGACATGGAAACAGCAATCATCCAAAACGAACCAATAAAGGACCAGAACACAACGAGGAACATCGTAGCAAAGGCCATTACAACAGGACAACGAAGCAGGGCAGACAAGGACGAGACGAGGATCGTGAAAGAACTCAAGGATAAACCAGTGTTCTACATCTAGGTGGATAAAGGCAACGCAGTCGTCATCATGGACAAGACGGATTACGACGAACAAATGGCGAAAAAGATCAACGAAGGCCCCTACCGACATTTGAGAGTGGACCCACTACCCGGACTCATCAAGCTCACGGACAAAACCCTGAGTCAAACCCCATTCTTCCACGGATTGAAGGACTACCGAAGATTCACAAACCAGGAAAGGAAATGCGAGAAATCATCTCGGCCGACGGATCCCCCACTCATAAACTGGCGAAATGGTTAGTCAAGGAATTCCTGAGTATGCCGAATCCATTCCCCACTAGGTCAGTTAAAACACCCAGCAGTTCTCCCAGAAACTATTAGAGTCAGGACACATCGAGGATGACGAGATGATAGTTTCCTTCGACGTAGCAGCTCTTTTCCCCAGCGTTCCAGTAAAGGATTCCCTAAATCTTCTCGAGGACTGGTTATTACCCCAAAGGACGGATGCAGCATGGAAAGGAAAGGTCAGGACATACATGAGGTTGGCAAGATTGTGCATGGACGAGAACTACTTCCAATTTCCAGGAAATTTCTACAAACAGACGAAAGGAGCCCCCATGGGAAACCCTCTCTCCCCGTTTTTGTGCGAACTATTCATGGCGAATTTTGAGGAAAATTTAAAGAAACAAGGAGTATTACCGGATAAATGGTGGAGATATGTCGACGACATTTTCAGCGCTGTCAAGCGGAACGATCTGGGTGAAACTTTTGATACCATCAACAGCGTACACAAGGATATCAAGTTCACCCACGAGGAGGAGAAGGATGGAAAACTACCATTTTTGGATCTACTTGTCACCAGGGAAGAAAGTTCAACTTAAAACTTCGAAATCTACAGGAAGCCTACAAACCCCCAACGAGTTATCCCTTACACATCGAATCATTCGTTCTAGCATAAGATGGCAGCGTTTCACCACATGATCCACAGGATGCAGACTCTACCCTTCAGCGAAGACGGAAAGACCAAGAAACTGGAATATATCTACGAGTCGGCAAGGATCAAAGGATACAAGGAAAGGACGATAAAAGCCATCATCGACAAAAAGGAAAGACAGCAAATTCGGAATGCTTTGACGACACTCGGCACACACTGTAGATCTCAGCGCATTAGATTTGTAATGTTTAAAAAATCATAACTTTTGAACAGCTCAACCGATTTCCAATCTTTTTTAATGAAATGAAAGCTTAAGGTCTCAACTTTTCAGAAAAAATAGAAAAAAATAGAAAACTTTGAAAAAAAAAATTTTTCACATTAAAATATATGAAAATTTCTAAAAAAAAACTAGATTTTTTTATATTTTTTCACGTTTAAACATATTTTTATAAGATTTTTCAATTTTGTCTGAAAAGTTGAAATTTTAAGCTTTCTTTCCATACAAAAAGATTGGAAATCGATTAAGCTGTTCAAAAGATATAATTTTTTTAAACATTACAAATCTAATGCGCTGAGACCTACAGTGTGTGCCGATAATAAATGACTGATTTTTTTATTTTCAAAAAAATATATCTCAAAAACTAAAAAACATACATCGCTGAAAATTTGACAGTATACGTAAAATTTTCTGAACTTTCAAGAAAAAATGAGAACAGCGATAGCCCCTTTTGTCCCGAGGCCTTCAAAACACGAAGAAACGGAAACTATTGAGTTTTTTCATGTAAAAAACACAATTTTTTTGTGAAATTTTATATTTTTCCTGAAAAGTCAAAATCTTTAGCCTTCACTTCGTCCAAAAAGATTGAAAATCGGTCGAACGGTTCAAAAGTTATAGTTTTTTTTTTAAATAAAAATTTTGCAAAATCGCGATTTTTCTGGTCACCATATTTCGGAAATGGTCACCCTAATCAAAAAATCCAAAAATACGTGTATCCTTATTTCGGATAAGGAACAAAATAGCAAATTTTCACGGAATTCGGAGACCCACTAGATCGGTTTTTCATGGAATGGCTGTATGGGGAATGGTACTTTCTGGCGAATGGTTTTCTGGCAAATATCGCACAATCTAAATTTGTGACTCCCTCCCCTCCGTAACGCTTTTTGAATGAAAAAAAAAAATAATAAAAAAATGTTGTATGAGCCATAACGTTTTAGCCTACCCCTCCCCTCCTCACAACGTTACGTAATCTATGGACAACACATAATCACAATCAACATTTTACACTGTTTGTGCGATTCTTGTACAGAATTGTATTAGCATCTTACAGCCAGTGGTTGGGTGTAACAACTTCCAGAATCGATTGTACCTCGTTTGGCATAAATCCGTTTGGCATAAAGTCGTTTGGCATAATGGCCGTTTGGCATAATGATTGACTTAAAATGAATATCAGAATTTTTGAAGCCTTAACTGAGATCAATCCCACCGAGCCCATAGCAAACATTTTTGGTAGGTTCTAAACAAGTGTGGTGCTCGTTCATAGATTTTCCAAGCCAAAAATTGTTGTGACATTTAAGAGCATAACTAAATAAACTCGTGACCGGTCTAGTGGAAGATCTTTTCGGAATAAAAATTTTCTCTACATCCCAGAACATAGAGTATCTTGGAGCTTGTTGCGATATACATATTTGAAAACAGTGAATTGGCAAAGAAAGTTCGCAATTAATAATAAAGGGAACGCTCATAGAATATTTCGCTGCAGATCGAGCTCTGTCCCAGATTGCACGTAACACTTGATGAAAATTACTCGATAATAGATGGAAAAAAATATTTGAAAAATATTAAAAGCTCTACTCCAAAGAACTTATATTGCAACATAATGCCAAAATAGCCTATATACGAGAGCAGATTATTTTTCATTTGAAATGTTTAAAGCTCTAACGCAAAAAAATCTTCCCGCAACATAACTTAAATGAACAACACATTTTAAAAGAAAAAATGTGTGGCAAAACTTTTGGACGATTCACTATTAATTTTAGTTTTGGAATTGTACGTCAAAAACACCTCTATTGTCGAAAGAGGGAAAAATTTGTGAAAGAAATACTTTTTTCCAGCATTTCTCGATAGGAAAAATATGTTGAACATTGGCAGGTTCTATAGTAATTATCAGTGCAAATTGCAAAAATTGATAAAACAGAAAAAATATAGAAATGGTTAACATTTTGTTTTACTAAATAATAAAATTTAAAGCAGTATAAATGTGAAGAACAGCCTATTTTTAAAAGAAGGCAAAATTTATGATTAAACCATTAGAAGTTTGGACGGCAAAAATTATTGCGGCATAATAAAACGAAAAGACAATAAAAAATTGCGTTCAGAATCATCGAAGTGATTGTGCTATTATAATAAACCTTTCCCTGAATTTTGTTTCTCCGATTGTCGGTTCCCCGATCTCAGTGTATAATGAACGAGAAAGAACGAAAGCAATCAAAAGAAAGAGTTATTCTGTCATTCTCGGACATACACATGTTTTCAAAAATGCTGAGGATGGTAAAACTCGAAAGAACCGACAATTAAATAAAGAAGGGTGCATATTAGATGGCCAGTTCGTTCACTACCCTGAAATGTGTAAAGTTACGAGAATTATGAGTGCCAAAAACTTTTCGGGGAAGTATGACAATCGGGAAACGGGATATTCAGGGAACTGGCATTCGGAGAACTGGCGTTTGGGGAAACAACATTCAGGAAAAAGTAGCACAGCCCATCGAAGTAACTGCAGTAGTCGATTTCTCTTTTTGCCAATAACTTGAGGAGATCAATGTTACCGATTGCCCCGCCTTTTTGTTATTTGGAAACAAAAAAATCTCAAAAATATAGCTCTAAAGAACACCCTATGTATAAAAGAAGGTGAAATTTATTGAAATTTTAAATTAACAGTCTTTATACCTATAATTATGATTACATCATATTTAGAAAAAAAAGTATTTCTGAAAGAAGGGCGAATTTATGATAAATATAGCAAAATTCTCAGCACAAAAAATATTGCAATAGCGAAGCTCAAAAGAAGGATTAATATTTGAAAGAAGGGTAATTTCTGGATAAATAATAAAATACTATTGGCAATAACTTTCCTAATATGCTTTAGTTTATGCGAGAATAAAGGATTGTTGAATAAAGTGTCATTTTGTATCAATTGACTCCAAAACATGTCTGATATCATCACAAAGATTCAAAAGAAATGTAAAAACGAACGTCATCTTAAGAAAATCTTGGTTTCAGACTCATTATGCCAAACGACTATTATGCCAAACGACCATTATGCCAAACGACTTTATTATATACTTTATTCATATCGGGCAAAGGAGCATAGATATGTGCATGAGGAATGGTCGTGGTCACACAAATCTTAAAATAAAATGACATTCAAAGCAGGGGAGGTGGAACTTTCCTATGTGCCGTTTAAACGATTATTCTTCAGTTCTATTTAGGCGATTGTTGCATCGACGGCTTGTAGACCAGCATCTTCCGATTTTTATGAACCAATATGTTTTTACTAGGAAAGTTCCACTCTTCTCCTTTGCCATGTTCACCTATACGAAAAAACAGACCAATGCAGACGACATGATTATCAGTGCAAGAGGATGAAAATAACCTAACCAAAAGGGGCATTCGTTAGGGACGCGTGCCGTGTTCTTGTCTACGCTTCCACTTTGTACAGTCTCCCAGATGGAATGTGAGCCCTAGATTCAAGGCAGCTGCAGTTTACTGCACAGTTCAACTGTTATGATGTCCATTTGGCCCAGCTGCACTGCCAAAAACGAAGAAAAACATCCGAATATATTGCACTTTTCTTCACCCATCAATCATCGATTCTGGAAGAACAACCACTATCAGAAATGTGCAACGCCAAAGTTCGAAGGGCATCGATTAATAGCTACAACACGTCGGAACCGCTGTTCGAGTTCGAATGAGTGCAGCGACTAATTATATTTGAAACTTTCCACTCTTATTGTTACACTCGCAAATTATAACTTTTGTTAAGCCTACCAGGTATTTTCGGGAACTAAAATGCACTAAAATGCACGAAACAGCGGCAGTTCTTCGGTTCACACAGATCACACTTCAAACACCATCAGGATCCTCATGATCAGTTATTCTTCGATAGCACAAAACAACGGATAGTTGTAACGAGAAACCAACGATAGAAGCTGACAACTGTTGAGATCCAAAAAATGTCATTCAACGGATCAACACCTATTGTTTCTTATCGGCTTCAGACAGCAGTGCAAAAAATTTAAACAAGACGTTAGGCAAGATACTTTCCAATAGCAATTAGCAGCAATAATGATAAGTTCTCAGTTCAAATAAAGAAACAGAATTTCCAGAGGAGTAAAAAACAATTTGTGTGCGGAAAGCACGACGGTGATCTTGACACTGAAGCATCCAACGGTGAGAGAGCTGCATTTCACAAATCTAAAGGCACTTGATGATCGTGTGTAGTGGGTTCTAAGGATGAGGGAGCGAATAGGACTTTGAAAAGGAAGGTTTTAATGGGATTGGCATTCCAATGTTTGACTTTCTTTTCCTGGAACGACGTATCTTTAATGCAACAGCTCTACAGGACGTGAATTCAAGGATAAACCATGTTCGGATACAAGATCCAAAAGCTATCCATCCAGAGAGTCAGTTCAAACACTTTTCAGTGCTTGGTTATGGGTGAATGTGAAAAAAAATGCGCCTGATCGACCCATCCGTTGGTTTATGGTTGTGGCACCGTATGCTTTTATAGCAAAGCTCGTTTCTTCTTCCATGCGCATGACGCATGACGTTCAAAATAATTTATACAAAGCTGTGTTCGATTCGACAATGTTTTCATGTTTCCTCAATTTATTCATTAATATCACTAACAACATTTGTTTAATAACTTAATGTTCCGTGTTAGTCAATATTCACACCCTTATTTTATTAAAAAAAATTATGCTATCTCTACAGGGATTTATGCAGAGAAATCTTCAAGGCTTTCTCCAAGTTACCGTACGACGATTTTCTCAAGGATTACTAAAGATATTTCTCCAGTTTTCTTCTGGTAGTCTTCTCGAGAGTCTTCTATGAATTATTCCTAAGATTTCCTGCGGGATCGGTCCAAAAATTCTCTTGGAGAAATTTATTTAGGGATTTTAAAAGAAATGACTTCATGAATTCGTATATGGACTCCTCAAGCGTTTTCTCTATGAATTCTCTCAGGCATTCATCCAGAAAAATCGTAACATGAATTATTCTAAAGATTTTTTCAGATATTCCTCTTAAAATTTTTCCAGAGAATCGTTCTGTGCCTCCAAAACTTTCTCCGGAGAATTTATCGAGAATTCCTCTAGAAATTCCATCAGAGATATGCCCATAACACAGATAACAGATGTTTATGCTAGAACAAAAATCTTCTGAAAACTTGTGTAAATATTCAAACTAAAATAAGTCGAGAACACTAGCGCCGCCACACAATGTATTGCTGTAATCAGTGGTGAGTATAAAAATCTTGAAATGTTCCATATTCACCACTGACATCGCCATGGGAACTTAGCGATAACAGCGCCACCATGATGTTGCTACTTGTGTTGCCACTTAAAATGACCATTAATTGTCTTACACAGTTTTTCAATCGGACTTAAACATCTGTTACCTGTGCCCATAGGTTCATCCAGGAATTTCATCAAAATTAATAAGAATACATCTAGGACTTCATCTGCGATTTTTTAGAGATTCCTCTAAGAATAGCTTTCCTTAAGAAGTTTTTGGAAAAAAAAACCTAAATAAGTTCTTGAAGAGATTCCTGGAGCAATCCCCGAAGAAACCTTTTTCTTTAAAGACGCCTACAAGTAAATGCTTCCAGTGGATGATTAATCCTTTGAAGGAAGCATCACACCAGGCAACGACCAATTTCACAGTCGAAAATCTATCTGGACTGAGTGGGAATCGAACCCCCACTCCTGGTCGATGCGGCTAAATGCTTTGTAACTCTAGAAAAAAATCTTGAGTAAACCCTTGAGGAATCCCCGGTTAAATTTCTGGAAGAATTCCTGGAGAAATTCTTACAGGAACCTTTCGAGGGATTCTTGAGGAAATCTCTAGAGGAATTCCTGGAATATCGCTGGAAAATCCCTGGAAAATCAAATATGCTTTTTGGCTACGCAGTTCTTATTTTTTTACGTTTTTTTTTTCTATTATAAATACAGCATAGACGAAAAGCATATTTCATTAAACTATACAGTTGATTGTATATTAGCTCATCCCAGGAAAAATTTCTAGAGGAAATCATTTAGAGATTGTTCTGAAGCAATCCTATGTGAAATTCCTGAAAAAAAAAAACCTGAAAAAATCCCTACAGGAATCCCTGTAGAGATTTCAATAAAGAAATCCTTGGATAAGTCGCTGGACTCTAGAGAAACTCCTGTAGGAATCTCTGAGGGGCTTCTGCAACAATTTCTGGAAGAATTCCTGGAGAACCCTCGGAGGTTTCCAGTGAAGAACCACTTTAGAGATTTTGCTGGTGGAATTCGTAGATAAATCTCTGGAAAACCCTTGTAGAGATTTTTCTGGAGAAATCTCTGGAATGATTCTTAGAGAAATTCGATGAGATATCTTTGGAAGATTCCATGAAGAGATTTTCTAAAAGGAAATAATGTAGAGCATTCACTGGAGGACTATTTGAAGAGATTTTTCCAAAATAAGTAATTCTCTGAAGTAATTCTTAGCATAATTTCTGAAAAAATTCCTGCAAGAGTTCATAGAACAATCTCTGAAGGAATTTCACTCAGAACGAATTCCTGCAGAAACTCCTAGGGAATCCATATAACAACTACATATAATTTGCAATTGGATTAGATGGACAAATTGATGTGAAGATTTGCGAAAAAGTTACACGTCTTCTCAGTGAGAATCGAACTCACGACTCCCTGATCACTAGTTAGGGCGCGTTACCCCTACGCCATGAGAGGAATCATGAACGCAGAAGTTAACCTGAATTCGATTTCAGCTCAATAATCACGTGGTCCTTTTTCGCAAAGTGCACCAGATAGCCGTAGCGGTAAACGCGCAGCTATTCAGCAAGACCAAGCTGAGGGTCGTGGGTTCGAATCCCACCGGTCGAGGATCTTTTCGGGTAGGAAATTTTCTCGACTTCCTAGGGCATAGAGTATCTTTGTACCTGCCATACGATATACGCATGCAAAAATGGTCATTGGCACAGTAAGCTCTCAGTTAATAACTGTGGAAGTGCTCATAAGAACACTAAGCTGAGAAGCAGGCTCTGTCCCAGTGGGGACGTAATGCCAGAAAGAAGAAGGGTCACCAAATTCCATGAAAATTTTCTATTTTGTTCATCATTCGATATAAGGATACACGTGTTTCTGGATTTTTGATAAGGGTGACCATTTCCAAAATAAGGTGACCGGAAAAATCGCGACTTTGCAAAATTTTTATTTTATGGAAAATTATAACTTTTGAACCGCCTAATCGATTTTCAATTTTCTTGAACGAAATAAATGCTCAAAATTTTGACTTTTCAAGAAAAATATAAAATTCTACAAAAATTGTTTTTTTTTTTACATGAAAAAATCAAAAATTTCGCTTTTTTGTGTTTTGAAGGCCGCGAGACAAAAAAAGATATTGCTAATCTCATTTTTTTCTTGAAATTTCAGTAAATTTTACGCTAACTGTCAAATTTTCAACGATGTATGGTTTTTAGTTATGAGATATATATTTTTGAAAATAAAAAATCAGTCATTTTTTATCAGCACACACTGTAGATCTCAACGGAATAGAAATAGCTTAAAATTAAAACTTTCAGAAAAAAATATAAAACTCTGCAAACAAAATTACATGAAAATATATAAAAAATTCTAGATTTTTTAGAAAACTGTTATACTTTTTCATTGAAAAAAAAAATTTCAGTGTTCTATATTTTTTCTGGAAAGTTAAAATCTTAAGCTTTTATTCCTTAAAAAAAGAATGGAAATCTGTTGAGCTGTTCAAAAGTTATGATTTAAAAAAAAATCTAATGCGCTTAGACTTACAGTGTGTGCCGTAAAAAAAATGTCTGATTTTTTATTTTCAAAAAAATGTATCTCAAAAACTAAAAACATCGCTGAAAATTTGACATTTAACGAAAAATTTTCTGAACTTTCAAGAAAAAACTGAGAACAGCGATAGCCCCTTTTGTCCCGAGGCCTTCAAAACACGAAAAAAACGGATTTTTTCAATTTTTTTCATGTAAAAATACATTTTTTGTGAAATCTTATATTTTTTTGAGAAGTCAAATTTTTTAGCTTTCATTTCGTTCCAGAAAATTAAAAATCGGTCAAGCGATTCAGGAGTTATAATTTACTAGGCCCAGATTAGATTTAGGGGCCCAGATAGCCGTAGCGGTAAACGCGCAGCTATTCAGCAAGACCAAGCTGAGGGTCGTGGGTTCGAATCCCACCGGTCGAGGATCTTTTCGAGTTGTAAATTTTCTCGACTTCCCAGGGCATAGAGTATCTTCGTACCTGCCACACGATATACGCATGCAAAAATGGCCATTGGCATAGTAACCTCTCAGTTAATAACTGTGGAAGTGCTCATAAGAACACTAAGCTGAGAAGCAGGCTCTGTCCCAATAGGGACGTAACGCCAGAAAGAAGAAGAATTTACTGAAAGATAAAAAAATGGCAAAATCGCGATTTTTCTGGTCGCTCTATTTCGGAAATGGTCACCCTAATAAAAAAAAATCCAAAAACATGTGTATTCTTATTTCGGATAAGGAACAAAATAGAAAATTTTCACGCAATTTGGTGACCCACTAGATCGGTTTTTCATGGAATGGCTGTATGTCGATGCGAAACAAAACATTACGTGGGATTTCTTGGACTGCTAATGACGAAACAAAACGGAATATTAACATATTTCATGAAGATCGATACACAGTAAAAAATATTATGTTAAATCACGTCATTTTAAATGCACATCATCTGCGTCGCAAATGTGAGGCATTATTATCGTTCATTTATAACATTTGAAAATGAAGTAGAAACAAATGTAATGGAATTGAAGACAAGTAATGTGAAAAAACGTGTAAATGTCGATCGTCTTAAAAGCATACAGTATACGTCTAAATGTATCCGGGTTTTCATCCATTGTATTGCTTTCTAATCCATTCATTTTTAATTGGCACTTTTTCCTATTGCACTTAAGTAAAATTGATCTGAGTGATGCACAAGTCTCAGAATGCAGGACAAGATAATAGGAGTAAAGGAAAATAATTCATTATTTGTGTCTAGCAATCCTTGGTGGAATTCCATACACCCAAGCCAATGATTAGGCTTAGTTTCAGATGTACTTATCGTGTAAAAAGTGGGGTTTGCATCTAGTCTTCGAAAATAAGGTCTCAGATACTACACACTCCCAAAAAACATGTGATTTACGTCTTATGGGATGGACATAAAAGAAGCGAATTAAACGTAAATTTGTGTCGAACGAATTTTGCCACTAGGCAGCGCTAGTGAGCATGAAACTTTTGTTCTGCAGATCTCCGGTTCCTGACCACCTAGATAGATGGCTTCTTCGGCAAAGTTGTTCGGTAACTCAAGAAATATCATTGTTCGAGCTAGTTGATTGAAAATTTTGCAACCAGGCGTCGGTAGGGAGCATAAAACATTTGTTTTGCAAATATCTCAGGAGCCACTCACTTAGAAAGATGGCGTCTTCGGCAGAGTTGTTCAGTAGCTCAAATGCTTTCTTTGTTTAATCCTTGAAGTTCGAGATTTGGTAAAATAATGTTGGTCCCTGAGCTTCTGAACAACTTTGCTGAAGGTGCCTTAGCTTAGCTTAGCTTAGCTTAGACTGACTACACATATCAATGGTTGCTATTCCGTGATTGACCGAAGTCAGTGAAACTGCACAAAGAATCAACTAGAAGTTTGGCTGGGATTGGCCATAATCTTCTTCAATGTGCATAATTCAGTGCCTCTATTTATACAGGGTCAATAACGGCGCCGGCCACGTCCTTGCAGTCAGGTGGGATTGGGGGAAGGAATGTTAGTGTGTAACCTTTGCTTTTTGGAGACCGTGTTTGCCTTTGCATCTCCACAAAGGTTACTGGGAGGGATGTTCGTTAATGGGAAGGATCGTTGGGTCACAGGATTCACTTTGATAAGCGATTAGACCATGATAAATAATGATTTGTGAGATATATACATGCTTATTTGTAAATATAATATTTTCATTTGATATGAACAATTTCTATGTAGTGGAAATAATTTTATAATTGCCGACACTTGAGGTGACGAACCATTCAAAGTTTGTTGAACAAATACCTAAATGTAACATTCCTACAGCTGTCAGGACGAAAGCATGTGTTATTATATTTTACTTATTTGAAAAGAAACAAAAAACTTGATTGGTTGAAACATCATAGAACACTCTTATTCTTATGCCGACACTTACAGTGGCGAACCATCCAAAGTTTGTTGAATAAAGTGTACTTTTCGCAAGTCTACACTTGTAGTGTCGAACCATCCAAAGTTTTTTTTTTTAATTACAAAAATAAAGGTAAAAAGGGGTGTTCTGAAAATAAAAAAAATGTGAAACATAAATAATTCATGAATCAAAGTTTGTGTCGACACTCACAGTGACGAACAATTCATAGTTTGTTGAAAATTCATATTTACGTCCCACAACTGTAACGATTAAATGTGCAGTCATACATATTTTATAGATTAGAAATAGTAGCATGAAACGAGCTCACCAATTGATCCTTTATCCTTCACTGTGCAGCCTCAATCCACTCTCAGCCTCACTCGTTTGCTCGGCTATATAAAAGCACTCAGAAAAAAAAGGCGCTCGACCCGAAAAGGAAAAAAAAAACTTGGCTTTCTTGACGCACTGCCCAGCAGCAAGCGTCAAGATCAAAGGATCAAAAAGAACTCTGAACAACTTTGCTGAATGTGCCTGTCTAAAAAGTCAAGATTGCGTCGCCTAGCGGCAAAACTTTGAATCAACTAGCTCGAACAATGAATCTAGTTCTGACTTCTTGAAATGAAGAGATGATTTATTAGACAAAGGAACACTTATTAGTCCTTATCAGATTTGAATGATTGTTTAAAGTCTATTTTCTAGTTACTTTATTAGTATCATTTCAGGCTTTGCATTACTTTCCTTTATCTAGGTGTTCTGTGTAAAGCAACACTATCATCTTTATTTCATTAAACTAAATTAAGCCTTTATTAACATTTTTTTTTTAACGACGTAACACCTTTCATTTAGGTCATAATTTTCATCTGTGAATTGATAAAGCTCTTGCTCTATTCATTTGTTTAGAAACAAGGCAACACGGTTACCAATGGCTTTTAAGGCGAGAATTCATGTATTGGAATTGAAATATTTCCCTAATGTTATGCCCCATCTGAAAGCTTGTGGTTCTACACTTTTATCGCATATCAGAATAAGAAAAAAAAAATTGCTTCAGATTACTAGTTACTATTAGGTACTATTTTTAATATTTTTTAACTTGAAATAGTGCACATCAAAAAGCATCCTTGGATCTCACAAAAAAAGTTTATTTTTGTTCACACTTATTTATTGCTTTTCAAATTAAAGATTTATGAAAAATTCAATATTTTACATATATTTTGACGATGGTTTATGTAATAAATGTATTGAAAAATATTTTCTCGCATTTTGATCACTCTTGATCAAACATGAATAAAATATTTAAAAAAAAATGATTGCATTTGTAATTAAATCATTGGTCAAACTCCATTACAGCCAGTTAGAAGTTGTTAGTTGGCTATAGTGGATTTGAATTTTTCAAAAGATGGATGGACCTCAGCTTAAACTTATGATCCTCCTTTGAGGTTTGGTTCTATTTTATAAATAATTTAAAAATATTGTCTAAGGTCTTCTTATTTAAACAATGTTGGTTAAGCAGTCTTTAGGGATTTAAAATCGTAGTTTTTTTTTTATTTTTCACGACGTCTACTTGGGATCTTTTTTAAGAGTTGCATCTCCACGGTTTTCTAGTAAAGATGGCTTTGCTAAACTTTAAAATTTTATATGAAATCGACGGTATCGATTGAGACCGATCGGTGATAAACCGGTACCTAGCAAGTAATCTGGAATTCGTTGTCCTATATTTAGGTTTTCCATCATTACTTAATTTAATTCCTGGAAGATTGCTTAATGTTTTAAACACATCCAAGACTCAATTTTTGTTTAATGGTCGTTCTGAATATTATATTTTGTCATAATTTCAACTTGACATTTCGCAAAATTCCGTTTTATTCCGTTCGTTTTCGACAAATTTCTACGATTTTTTGTCAGTGTAGAACGAAACGAAATCAGCAAACATGCAGAGATATTTCCATTTTCCCTTAGGTGGGGAGGCATATTATACCCTATTAATATTCTGTTAATGAGTGGATACTAACACTTTATATATACCCCAGCAACACACATGTTATAATTGTGGATTATCAACTGATATACACTCCCGTGCAAAAGTTTGGGTTCACCCCCTCAAAAACATACAAAAGTGTTCTGTCCATATCTCTGTGAATATACGTCCAATTGAAACTCTTTAAGCCGCATTCGAAAGGCAAAGAGTTATTCTTACTTCGCATGTATTTTTTCAAAACATTTTTTGAATTTTGTATACTAAATTTTTACTTAAAATTGTGAAATTTTTTAAAAACACACTGAAAAATTATATCTAATTTTCTCAACATTGGATCGACCAAAATTTTCAATCGAAGTGTCATTAGAATCGTATTCTCATATTCTTTGAAGAGACCCCACGAAATTTTGGCGAAAAAATCTGAAAAGTATTCATAATCAATGAAACAGTCAGTCAAGTCATCGTGCAAAAGTTTGGGTTCACTCCACAATATGATGCAAATCGTGCAAAAGTTTGGGTTCACCTGAGCCGCACGCACATCATTTTTGTCAATATCTCTGCCATTTTTCAACCGATTTTGAAAGTTTGAAGCTTTTTCGAGCGCAAATAATGATAGGTTTGAGATTTCACAGATTTTTCATGTTTAAAGTATGTTCAGGTGAACCCAAACTTTTGCACGATACACCATACTAAGGGGTGAACCCAAACTTTTGCACGATGACTTGGATGACTGTTTCATTGATTTTGAATACCTAGTCTTCAGATTTTTCCGCAGAAATTTCGTGAGTGCTCTTCAAAGAATATAAGATTACCATTTTATTGATTTGCCCATCTATTGTGGAAAACAATACTCGTTTAGTTTCGAAATTTACTAGAATTTTACTTGGGCCTTAAGTCTGATGGGAAAGATGTTGGCAATAGAATTTATCTCTGCTTAAAAGCGGTCAAAACAATTTCAAACATTAAGTTTCCTGACTTGTACAAGTATATGGCATAATCATACCTGTGCATTAGAGTGGGATACGATTAGAGGGAGATCCCTTTGTACCGGACAGCACAAAATACCGGACATTACCCTGAAACAATGTAGAAAGCATGGTCCACACAAGATGATGCATTAAAATCTTTGTATTGAAGCTATTATAGAGAGCAAAATTAACAAAATTGGTACAATAATACATCCTAGTAATATGCAAGCGTTTTAGAAAAAAATGTTTGTAGACCTATAAAAATAATCATGGAACAGAAATCCTTTAGAAAGCTGTTTCAAGGGACCATCATAGTAACCATGAAATTTTGTTTCTAGTATGGTTCCATGAGTCGATATCGAGTCATGGAACATCGACTCATGGAGGTTTAACTGTATACACGTTTAAAGAATTCGGGAACTAGCTGAATGATCAAAGGGATATATTGTAAATGTTTATGATGTTGTACTGAAATTGCTTACACTTAGTGGATGAATTAACTCTTGAATTTCTGAACTGAAATTTTGAATTTAAAAATGTTGATTAGCAGGAGAGATGGTATCTCGCTTAGGACGCTTAGGAGGCACCAAATGTTCCAGCTCCATTTTCACGACCTTATTTTCTCACTTTGATTGATGTGTGATATTTATACAATTAGTTTAGGATAACATCTTCATAAAAACGAAGAAAGTTTCAGTAGAAATAGCAAAAATAGCATGGAAATCGTTAAAATAATGAATCAATTCTTGTCCTTAATCCCGGACACATGAATCAATATGCCGGACACTCATGGATCAAAATCTGGACAACGTTATTTATATTGATCGTATCTATATAAAATTCATTAAAGCAACAAAAATGATTATTCCCTTAATATATTGCATACATTTGCTGTATAATGTAACACGACGAATAACTTTATGTTTGATTAGAACATTTTTTACCTGCATTCATTTTGTGTGATTCGATGCAAAAAATGTGTTGCATCGCCACAACAACAATCGCAATTTTGAGCATTTTTTCTACGCAAAACAATTGTCTTATCTTCATTTCCATTAATTACATGAATTTCCATAATGACTTTTAATTTTTCTCATATATTCTTCATAAATAGTACTTTTCACTGCAAATGTTTTGCGATATCATTTTGTGTCCGGCTAGAAAAAAAAAATCACAAACCCGGACAGCGTCTTTTTGCTCTTGACTTTGTTAATTTTCACACCAAAGCACTGTTTTCTCACAACAAATTTTAAAATTTATCATCACATTCACTCTTCTGCACCAAACAAGCAGTAAAAATAATATATTTTCACACATTCGCAAATGAAACAATTCTGATAATTCAATTGGAAACTTGACATTATAAACTTGAACGACGCAGGAGAAAAGCAAAACTGAAGTTGCGAATTTGTTTTCATTTTTAATATTTTTATGGCAAAGCTTACTAGATGGGAAATTATTGCAAAATGATAAAGTACATTTAAATCTTAAGATACGAGGAAATATAACAAGATTATTGTTAAATTTTATAGGTATGGGTAATACTAATTGAGTGTCCGGATATTGGTCCCGTCCGGATTTTGATTCATCACGGTATACCTTTACTAGTCAGAATCTTAGAATTCAAAAAAAAAAAAACTGTTGTCCCCGCCTACTGCAAAACTTCACAACGAGAAAGTTTCAATTGTTCTGGGAAAATATGGTCGAGTCTTCTAGCCTAGCTTGTAGGGATTTCTTGTCTCTATTGTATCAAGCTCGCGACTAATATTGGCAGCTCGAGACAATCCGGTAAAACTTGGAACATATATCCTTGTGAATTTAAATCGACTTTGATCGATTGAAACAATATGCTCAACTGTGTTGAAATTTCGTTGGTAATTTTTTATTACTATAACTACTCTTTCTTGGATCCTTTTAATTTTTTGCTGTAATAAGTTTTTTGTATGAGTTTCCATTAGTAACCCTCAAAACAATTTCATAGATTTTTCTCGAAAAACAATCCTTTTGGAAAACAAAAAAAATAATTCTCAAAAAACTTTAATCTAATTTCTCGAAGCATCTAAAAGAGCTTAAGAAAAAAATATTTGTGTTCATGGATAAACACCTAAAGAAACTTAAGAACCATCAATTTTTGTTAACTGCTGAACAAATTTGTGAGTGTTTTTTTCGCAGTTTGTCATTCAATGTTTTCAAGATGTTTCTGGATTCTGGGGCCCAGATAGCCGTAGCGGTAAACGCGCAGCTATTCAGCATGACCATGCTGAGGGTCGTGGGTTCGAATCCCGCTGGTCGAGGATCTTTTCGTAAAGGAAATTTTCTCGATTCCCAGGGCATAGAGTATCTTCGTACCTGCCACACGATATACATATGCAAAAATGGTCAATCGGCAAAGAAAGCTCTCAGTTAATAACTGTGGAAGTGCTCATAAAGAACACTAATCTGAGAAGCAGGCTTTGTCCCAGTTGGGACGTAACGCCAGAAAGAAGAAGAAGAATGTTTCTGGATTCCAGGAGTAGTCTTTCGAACTCTTCGTTCTTCATTCTCTATCCAAAATATCGCAAGTACATAAGATTCTTATTACAAATCCTCCACGCTTAAACCACTCTTTATCACTAATGTCCAGAGCGATGATAGTAAGTGCGTTATTACTTAATAGCTATCCGGCCCCAAACATGTCCGTCCGTCTGATTTTTTTGCACATGAACTCCCCTTTCCGGTTTCTACATGATATAGAATTACTCGAGCTCTGATAGACGTTCTGCTGTTCGTGTTCTTCTAAACTTTGAGGTGGCTAATCGGCGTCGCGAGGAAAGGTGCTGCCACAGTCTCAAGTCTAATTTATCTCCCTAGCAGCACATAGTTGGCAACGACATTAATTAAAAGAGCAACAGCACTGCCGACCGCCTGCTAGCTCGCTCTCACCGTCCCATAATAGGGTGCGGCTCATTTTATGAAAGTTCTTAGAATTGAAAGTTAGTGTGCTGTTCTGAATTCAAATCTCATAAAAGAGAAACCTCAAAGTATGTGTCAAAAATATTTGGATTTAGGGATGGCACAAACGTGGATTTTTAAAGATTTAAAACGTGACCTTCATTAAAGTTTTCGTAACTTCGTTATTTTTTTTTATATTTCGATTCTTTTAGCCGTCACAGATTTTTTAAGTTATTATAAATTGTGCAAATTTAATTTAAAATTAAAGGCAATGATTCTGAACGAATAAAAATAAATGGAAAATATTGAAGTTATGAAAATTTTTCCGATGGTCGATTTTTTTAACTGGAAAGTACACGTTCGTCACCTCTCACTCTTCATATTTTTGACTAGAGTTTTGAGGTTCAATTTTCATCTGATTCAAATTCAGAAAGCATATGACTTATTGGTTTTGCGAACATGAAAAAAATAAGCCGCATCCTATTCTATAGTCAACCGGTCAGTCAAACAAAAGCCGTAGGTAAGATTGCTCATTGCCAGCAGTGTGATGACGACGACCGGCTCGCTGAAAAATCTAGGACCAACCAGAGTTATTGCCGGGGCGAGTGAAATATCTATCAAATGTGCTCGCTCTCAAATGGCTCCAGTTGTCGAGTGTCATTGCAAGTGACGTGGACACTTATCCTTGTGTGTTGTGCAATCAACCGCAGCGGACCCCACGAAATCAATGGCACAGAGCAGAGCGCTCTCTCTCTCTATAGGCTTGGTGCGATAATGACGAAGCTGCAGCAGGCAGCAGCACACAACACGCGCGCAATGACTTCAACTTGTCGATTGATCGAGCAATGTGGTACGCTTGTGTTGGAAGGGATGCCAGAGTTTTGATAATCATAGTTTCAAAGACAAGTATTATTGTTGATATTAACTTGAAAATATCGAGAAAGGAAGGGACTCCTAGCGAACTTTTTGACATGTTTGAAATTATAAGTAATTTTTGGTGACAAGTCCCTTGTCTCAGTCCCTTGAAGAATTTCTAATTAAGCCTCAAATTTCCAACATACCTGTTTGATGAATTGCTTGTTGAATTTTAAATGAATCTTGGCGTATAGCCAGCAAGGACCCGTTCAGAAATCTAAACAATCTCTTTCGAAGGCTTTCTCCAATATTTTTTTCTGAAATTCTTCTAGAAATCACTTCAGAGATTTGTATCGGTTCGTAGTACTCCCTCGGTAGGTTATCGAGGTTTTGTTGCGGTTGATGTAGTTTTCGAGTCGGTTAAATGTTCATACTTCAGGAATTAGTAAGTGTTGTGTGTTTCTGCTCTATGTTTGGTCACCCGACCTGTACGTAGTCTGTTAAATGCTTCCCATAACTTAAAGACACCGACCTCCAGAGGACTCTACCTAAATCCCATGGGAGAAACCATTGGTAGCAAGGCCATGATTAATATTCTGGAGCTACACAGTAGCTTAGATCGGTCATTTGCCCAAGAATTCCCACCAGTGATAGAGGTTGGTTGCGGTTTGGAGGGACACAAAAGCCTTGAGATCAAAACCGGAACCCCTCCCCACCTTCAGAACCACATGGTTATACCATAGAACCCCATGGGCAAATG
The DNA here is from genome assembly GCF_002204515.2 of Aedes aegypti. Classification (NCBI taxonomy): domain Eukaryota; kingdom Metazoa; phylum Arthropoda; class Insecta; order Diptera; family Culicidae; genus Aedes; species Aedes aegypti. The sequence goes on along the minus strand of NC_035108.1, from coordinate 25,099,187 downwards.
GAGTTCCGACCAATCGCTACACCAGGCCGAAGACCAGGAGACCAGGTTAATCTGACTGTAGCTGCCGGAGATCAGCCGTTAGTTACAGATTCCTCATAAACTCTTTCATAGATTTCTCAGAAACTTTATCTGGAAATTGCACTAGGAATTTGTCCAAGCAGTTCTTCAAAAAATTTTCTACAAATTTCTTTAATAAATCACATAGGAATTTAATCATTCAAATGATGGTACTATCCTGTGTCAAAAAAGCAATATGTCTTCCCAGTATTTCTTCAAACATTCTCTTAAAAACTCCTCCAGGAAATTTCTCCAGATATTCCTCAAAAAATCCTCCAGGGATTTCTCTAAGAAAGAAGATTTTTTTCAGACATTCGTCTGGGTAATCTTCCAGAAATTTCGCGATGGATTCCTTCAAAATTTTTCAAGGCATGCCTTCAAAAATTACTTCATATATTCTTCCAGGAATTTCTCTTTGAAAACCTTTATGGATTCTTTAAGTTTCGCTCAAGATTTTCTCAAGGATTCTATGCAAGAATTTTTCAAGAAATTCTTACATAGAATCCTATACGAAATCCTCGAGGGATTTCTTCAGGAAATTTTTAAGAAATTCTTTCTGATACTCTTTCAGGAATATTTGCATAGATTATTCCGAGTGTTCCATCAGTGATTTCTTCAGAAATTATTTCAGAAAATTCTCCAAGTATTACTTTATGTGTCAGTGAATCATCGATTTGTTTACGGCGAGAAGTAACGTACAAAGAAATTGCCAGATTGTCCGGACGTTTCGGTCGTTTAACTGGCCTACGACCATCTTCTGCGAACTCTAAAATATATTTTTTAACATTAAGAACATATCAAAAACATAAAATTAACACCTTACAATCTTCTAGCCGATTGTTTACAGATGGTCGTAGGCCAGTTAAACGACCGAAACGTCCGGACAATCTGGCAATTTATTTGTACGTTACTTCTCGCTGAAAACAAATCGATGATTCACTGACACATCAAGTCGTGGCGATTGATCCAGGAATTTCTACGGGAATTCCGTCAGAAAATCCCCCAGGATTTTTTTTTCAAAAGTTTCACAAAAAAATTATTAAGAAATCATTCCACGGCTTCCTTCAGCGATACTTTCAAACCTGTCTTCAGGGGTTCTTCCATAGACCCCTGCAGGTTTTCCCTCAGGGATTGCTTCAGACGTTTCTACAGGAATTTCTACTGGGGTTCCTTGAGAAATTGCTTCAGAAAATACTCTAGGAATGTTTTAGAAATTCCACTTTTTTCCAGAAATCATTCCAGGGATTTCTACCAACAAACAGTCAAGTAAAGTTAATTTCCTCCAAGATGTCCTTTCAGGATAACCTCCAAGGTTCTCCTTGAAAATTCCTGTAGAAGTTTCCAAAAAAAATCCTGAAATCGCATCAGAAATTACTTCAGAAATGTGTACAACATTCCTTCAGCAATTCATTTCCGTATTCTTGCAGTAAATCCTCTAGAAATTTCTCTAGGCATTTCTCGATGAATTATTAGAGGATTTTCTCTGAGAAAATCCAGGATTTTTCTTAGAAATTCCTCCTGGAATTTGTGTTGGGATCCCTTCAGATTTCGTCCTGCAGTTTTTTTTTTTGAGATGCCTACTTAAATTCCTTAAGTGTTCCCTTCAGAAATTCCTACATAGAGGCCACCATGAAATCTTCAAGGGATTCCTGTAGAAAATCTTTCAGAAACACCTCCAGGAATAGTTGCAGGGATTGCTTATGGTGCTCTTCCAGAAATTCCTTCAGAGATTCCTCTTATTTCTCAAGGGATTCCTCCAAAAGTATTTTCAGGTAATCTTTCAGAACTTACTCTTGCAATTCATCTAGGTTTTCCTACATCCCAGAGGATTCCCAGAGAAATTTATCTGGCAAAGTTTTATGAGAAATTCCTGATGGAAACTTTGGAGGAATTCCGAAAGAAATACCTAAAGAAATTTGTGAAGGAATCCTTTAATAAATTTATTTGAGTAATTTAATATTAATAAATTTGTTTGAGTAATTTGAGATTATATTTGTTAAGTAACTTTTGAAGTATTTTTGGAAAAAATCACTGGAGAATTTCCTAGAAGAATTTCTGGATTACTTTTTTGAGGAATTTTGGTGGAAATTCTGGAAGGATCTCTGAAGGAATGCTTTGAAGTATCACCGAAAGAATCCCATTAAGAACCTCCTCTGGAAATTCTGAAGTGAATGAATCTTTTGGGTAATGTCGAAAGTGTAGTGACTAGACCTTTTTAAATAGCCGAATTTACACACTCTCCCGATCACGCTTCCTTAGAATTTCAATCGAATTAGACTAAATAATTAACACTAACTTTGTCATTATAACGCATGTTTATTCTTCCCAAAAACCATCAACAAACTGATTCCTCTTTTTCTTTCATACACCTATGCCTACTATGATCTGAATTGATTTCATTTTCAGTACTAGTTAAATAGTTCGTTGGCTCAGAACATGTTTTAACTATTCTCTGCTGCTAACCTTTCTTAATCCCTACAGAAGGGAGTTCAAGGAGGAATTTCTGGAGAAATACCTGAGAAAATTCCTAAGAAATCTATTCTGGAAGGAATTCTGATGCAATCTCTGAAAGGCTTTGAAATCCCTTAAAAAAAACTCCAGAAGAATTCCTGGCAGTAATATGCATGAAGAAATCTCTTGGAGAGTTTCTTAAGATGCTCTTGAAGAAATACTTGAAAAAATAGAAACAAAGCTTTACAAATACTTGTGGAATCATACAAGATTCTCTGGAAAAATTTATTAAAGATTTCCTTTCTTAAACCATGATAGAATTACTGGAAGAATAGTTGGAGAAATTTGTAGTAGGATACACGAAAATCTAGAGAATCGTGTAGAAATACCTGAAGAATTTAAAAATCATATAGAATTACTGGAAGAATCTCTGAAGCAATTTCTGAATAAATCATTAGGAGAATTTTAAAAAGCGCTCATGAAGGAATACCTTTCTTCCTGGAGAAATCTTGCAAATATTCTGAGAGCAGTCTAGGAGGCATTTCTGAAAGACTATGAATTCCATCGTTGAATTTCTGGAAATTCCTGACTGTGGTATACTTGGAGGAATCGTTGAAGGAAATCCAAGAGTGAATTCTGAACGCATCTCCGGAGGAATTCCAGGAAGAATCTATGGAATATTTTCGGAGTAATTGGAGGAAAAATTTCTATAGGGATACCTGGAAAAAAACTATTGAGTAACTTATGACTATTTTCCTGGCGAAATTTATGGATAATTCTCTGGGTAAATATCGGGAAAAAATTCTGAAGCAATTTCTCAAGCAACTCAATAAAAACAAAATGCAAAAACAATATGATCTGAATGTTATTTAGATTATTTCAGTTTAATGAACCATTGTTCAGCTTCTAATTATAACATAATGATTAATCAAGAAATTTTGCGGAGGAAAACTTTAAAAAATTCTGGTTCTAATTACTGACCGAATTTCTGGAAGAATGCTGTAGGAACCAATGAAGAAACTGAGAGAATCACTGCAAATTTCAGGTTAAACTACTTCCTGGGAGGAAAATTGTAAAATTTCAAAAGTAATCCCTGGAGGAATACATAGAGGAGTTTCTGAAGTATCTTCTGGAAATATTTCTGGACGGATTTCTGGAAAAATCCTTGCAACAATTATTACCGAAATTCTAGAACAAATCATACAGTAATTCGTGGAAAATAACCTGAAGAATCTCGTTATAGATATTCAAAAGATATCACTGGATGAATTTCTAAAGAAAGTGCCGAGGGAATTTTTTGAGGAATTTCTGTGAAAATCTCTAGAGTACTTTATGGAAGAAACGTGAAGGAATTTCTGCAGGAATTATTGAAGGAATCTTTGCATTAATTTCTGAAGAAATGTTTAGAAGCATTTCTGTAAAAATTTGAAGCGGAATTTTTAGAAGATTCGTTTTGAAAATTTGTAAAACGATGATGGTTATTTCTCTCTTAATTTATGGAAGAATCTCTTGATGAATTTCTTAAGTAATCCCTGAAAGCGCAGGATTTTCTGAAGAGGACTGGAATTTTCGGAATAATATTTAAGATAAATTAATAAAACAAACCACATAAGTAAGGTAAGTTCTTTAGGAATATATGGCGTAATTTCTGCAGAAAATTCTCGAAAGTTCTGAAGAAAGCCTTGGAATCCCTCGAAGATTATGTACCCATAAATGGAATTTCTGAAGTTATCACCAAGAAACTAAAACCCCTGAAATAATTAAGGAAGGAATCCCTGGGAGATTTGCTGGAGGAATCATTGAAGAATTTCCAGGAAGAGTTCTTGGTGTAATCACTGAAAAAATGTATAAAGTAGGAATACCTTGAGTAGTTTTTTGGGAAACTCTTTTTCAGTAGCAATTTCTGGAGAATTTCCTGAAAAACAATCCCTAAAAAGTTTACTGAAGAAGTTTCTAAAGAATTTGCTTGGTGAATTTCTTAAGAGGTCACTGACAAGAATGCTGGAGGATTTTTTTCAGAGAAAATCGAGGCAAATTTTGTAGATGAACTCCTAGCGTAACATCTGGGAGAAATCCGAACAAAATCTCTGATGGTTGCTTTCAGTGGAAGTTTTAAGTAATTCATAGAGCAATTTCTGCAGCAAATTCTGGAGGAATTAAGAAAAAGTTTCTAGTGGAATCTTTGAAGAAGTACCTGGAGGGATTCCTTAAGTAATTTTCGGGAGAATTTGTGGCAGAATTCCTGATTGAATTTTTTGATGAGTTCTCAAAATAAGAAAACCTTCAAGAAAAAGTTTGAAAATTCTTGAAAGACCTTGTGGAATAATCTTCTATTATCATTTCTGGTGAAATATTATTAGTAATCACTAGAAAATTTTGCAGGATCCCTGAATAAGTTTCAGCTGCACTCTCTTAATGAATTTGTGGAGGTATCTCTAAAGGATTTTTTAGGGATATTTCAGGAGAAATCTCCGTAAGATTTCCTTAACAAATTCTTGAAAGTATTTCTGGTGGAATCCCTTGTGGATTTTCTGGAATAATCTCATGGATAAATTGCTAAACAAATTCCTGTACGAATTCCTGGTGGAGTTTTTGAAAAGTTTTCTGAAGGAGGAGTAAATTGTTGTGGGTTTTTTGTATAAATTTCTGGAGGAGTTTCTTATGTTAATATCTGAAAAGTTTCCTGGTAAAATTTCTGCAGAAACTCCTGGAGAAACCTCTGGAGTGTTTCTCTGAGGAATCCCTGTTGTAATTTTAAGAATTCCTAGCGGAATTTTTGGTGTAATTGATGAAGAAATATCTGATATTAACTTCTGGATAAATTCTGAAACAATTAATGGAGAAATCCGTGCATGATTTTCTGCAGCAATCCCAGGTGAAATTATTCGAAAAAATCTTGAAGGCATCTGTGAAGGAATCGCTAAATGCGATTCGTAGAGGATTCAATTTAGGAATACATACCTAAATAAATCCCTGGAAGAATTACTGGAAAAATTCGTTGAGGATATTATGGAGTTATTTTTGTGAAGCATTCATAGTAATATCGCAAAATTCAATAATAAATTCCGCTATTGCCTCGGGAAATACCCTTAGTAAAAATGTTCTTGATTCACTTTGACACTTGGGTTTTATCGACCGAATTGTCTGAAATCCAGCTCCCTACATGATTTTAATGATCAAATAGCAATTTGATTGGTGAGCCACAATAATCGCGTGTCGAATTGTTCAACTAAAATCAGATGTTTGTTCAAGTTTACGTTTTTTGCCAAAAAATGAGTCGTGTGGTAATTCTAAATAAATATAGTATGTAGAAATATACTATAAAATTTTGACTATATTATAAGAAAACGAGTTTCAAACTTTAAGCGACAATTTCATTTTTTCTTATAAGACGATTATTCTTTCAGAAGTGGCATGTCGTTTCATGAAAATTGAAATGAATTTTGTGCTTAGTTATGTTTTTTTTTCAAATTTAATTAAGTCAACTTTTTTCAACATTTTTTTCTCCACTTATAATAGATAAATTAAAGAAACGTAATTTAAAATTTTGGTAAAATATTATGAAATTCAATCTCAACCAAATATCCTGACGCTGACAACACTGGAAAAGCCGTCGATGTTCTAATTACCGGTCGATGGGCCTGTATTGGTAGTAAGCATGTTGTGTTCGGCGAACATTTTTCATAAGCCACTCGCGCAATCGGCTCGGTTAGGAGGACTCAACTCAATCGAAGGAGACTGGGCTTGCCTTATAATAGCATCCCGCCTCGTCTCTCTCGCGCGATGCATTATTCTCCTCCTCATGTTCCTCCTTCCTTCTCGGGACGAGCGAGTATGTATACAAACACTTCATCATGTTGGTTTGGCTGCCTGATGTTGCTTCTGGTTAGGTCTGTTTTGGGGTCTTGGAGCCGTTCGGGTTGAGCAGCTCGATCAGTTCAAGTCGTTGGCGCGATTTGTGTAGTAGCACATGTGAGTCCGGTCGTCGTCTGTCTCCGAAGTCGTCTGCGTTTTCGAGGCGTATTCAGTGTACGTGTGCTTCGTGCGTGCTTCCCAAGCTGTTTAAGGTCTTTAAGAAAAATTGTCAGCGGTCAACGATCAGCGAACATCAACGACAATCGGCGTAACAGGTTTATGGATGTACGTGACATTTTTTTTCGGTCGTTTTTCAACTTTTAATTTAGCCCCCTTGTCCTTCCGCTCTTCGCGGGCTTTGGGATTGCTCTTGAGAAGCCGTTGGTTGGGACCTTCGTTACGGGCAGCAGAAGTCTGTCAGTTAGACAGTGGTAAATACGGTTGCAGCTTCCCTTCAGTGAGATGATTTATCGCATGGTTGGAGATTCCAACCGAAGAGAGAACGACGTGGATGACAACGGTGCTGCTTTTGAGGTCCGAAGCTTTGGGTCCAGTGTTGAAGCAACGACGGGGAATGTGCAGCAGAGTATACGCTAAGTGCTAAGTGGAAAAGTGGGACCAAGCTGTCCCTAGTTTAATTCAAAGGGGGAGTGACCATTGTACGTGAGAGTGAGAAATAATAGTGATTATGCCAAGAATCGTTAAACTTTTTGCGCACTACGAATGAATGGATACGAAGCTGATTCTTCAGTGGTGTTTCTGAATGGTAAGCTAATGAACGAACAACATTTGACTTTCAGAGTTTCTCAGTTTTATGCACAATTCTAAATCATGTATGCATGAAATGGAGCGTTTTCACACTTGTTTATAATGCATTTTATGCATTTAAAGGTAGTTTCCATGATTTATATGAACCCCTTTTTATTTGTTTTCCACTAATGGTGTAGCTAGGATTGTTTTCAGGAGGGGGCATAGGGAGGCCTAGCAAATTCTTGTTGTACCGAAGTGATGTTGACCGCAAAGTTCACGAACTTTACAAATTTCGTAGTTTGCATAGATTTTATTTGTTTGTGATTTTTTTCTCATATAGCTGCACTTCAATGATATTCGAAATCAACTCATTGTTTAATCCAGCAAAACATATCCTTCACGAAATCTTTCAAGGAACTTGCGAGGAATACCTTTGTGATTCTTGCACTAACTTTGTAGATATTTAACCATGTGCTTTTGAGAGATTCCTACGGTGATTTCTTCATGCATTTCCGTACTTTTTCAGCGATTTCTCCAAGAACTCCTTCACAATTTTTCACTGCGTTCCTAGTGGGATTCCTACGGAAAATCATTCCCGGGATCAGTTATTATAAAACCAATTTTTCCCACAGTTTCTTAGGCTTTGTTATTTCCCGGATTTTTTTTTTGAAGATCTCTATCAAATAGTATAAACAAATATTTTGCAGAATTTGGGGGCATGTTAAAACGGCTGGAGTAGGATGAAATGGCAAGGTATCATAGTGAAATTTGATGATGATCATAAATGCAATGTCAGAAACATTAAGTTAAAAGATGGATCAAACTTTTAATAAAAGCAAATTTTGCTAAAATTTATTGGCATCCTATTCAAAACTTTGCATTCCAACTTGCCCCACCCGTTTCAACTTGCCCAGATGTACCTTATTCTTAACTTTTCTCCAGAAGGGCCCTCTATGTACACATAACATATAAAATCCAATTGGAGCTGAACTCATCAAAATGGGCCCGGAGAGGTTGGCAGCCTGTCTGCACCGGCTGATCGTCAGAATCTGGGAAACGGAACAGCTGCCGGAGGAGTGGAAGCAAGGGGTCATATGCCCCATCTACAAGAAGGGCGACAAACTGGAATGTGAAAACTATCGTGCGATCACTATCCTGAATGCCGCCTACAAAGTGCTATCCCAGATTATCTTCCGTCGTCTATCACCAATAACAAATGAGTTTGTGGGAAGTTATCAAGCTGGTTTCATCAACGGCCGCTCGACAACGGACCAAATCTTCACTGTACGGCAAATCCTCCAGAAATGCCGTGAATACCAAGTCCCAACGCATCACTTGTTCATCGATTTCAAAGCGGCTTATGATAGCATCGACCGCGAAGAGCTATGGAAAATCATGGACGAGTACAGATTTCCCGGGAAGCTCACAAGACTAATAAGAGCAACGATGGACGGTGTGCAGAATAGCGTGATGATTTCGGGCGAACATTCCAGTTCGTTCGAATCCCGCCGGGGACTTCGACAGGGTGATGGACTTTCGTGCCTGCTGTTCAACATCGCGCTAGAAGGTGTCATGCGGAGAGCCGGGTTCAATAACCGAGGTACGATTTTCACAAGATCCAGCCAATTTGTTTGCTTCGCGGATGATATGGATATTGTCGGCAGAACATTTGGAACGGTGGCAGACCTGTACACCCGCCTGAAACGTGAAGCGACGAAAGTCGGCCTGGTGGTGAATGCGTCAAAAATAAAGTACATGCTGATAGGCGGAACCGAGCGCGACAGAGCCCGCCTGGGAAGCAGTGTTACGATAGACGGGGATACTTTTGAGGTGGTTGATGAGTTCGTCTACCTCGGATCCTTGTTAACGGCTGATAACAACGTTAGTCGTGAAATACGGAGACGCATCATCAGTGGAAGTCGCGCCTACTATGGGCTCCAGAAGAAGCTGCGGTCGAGAAAGATTCACCCTCGCACCAAATGTACCATGTACAAAACGCTTATAAGACCGGTAGTTCTCTATGGACATGAAGCATGGACCATGCTGGAAGAGGACCTGCAAGCACTTGGAGTGTTCGAACGAAGGGTGCTTAGGACGATCTTTGGCGGAGTACAGGAAAACGGTGTGTGGCGGCGGAGAATGAACCACGAGCTCGCTAGGCTCTACGGCGAACCCAGTATCCAGAAGGTTGCGAAAGCCGGAAGGGTGCGCTGGGCAGGACATGTTGCAAGACTACCGGACAACAATCCTGCAAAGATGGTGTTCGCGTCGAATCCGGTTGGCACAAGAAGGCGAGGAGCACAGCGAGCGAGGTGGCTTGATCAGGTGCAACAAGATCTGGAGAACGTGGGCCAAAATCGAAGTTGGAGAGACACAGCCATGGACCGAGTAAATTGGCGTAACATTGTAAACGAGGTTTTATCAAATTAATTGATGTAACACCAACTAAATAAATAAATAATAAAATCCAATTGTAAGTTTGATATATCATCCAGTTGTTCTTGACAATTTGCTTAAGATTTTCTAGAACTACTGAGGGTTTATTAAAAAAAATAGTACATAGTAGTTGTACCGAACAATCTAGGAGTCTCACCGAAATTGTCTTCTAAATCACAAGCAAGGATCCATTCTAAAAATTCTTCAATAATTTCACCAACAGTTTTTCCAACTTTGCCATTGAGGTTTTTCCTAAAAATTATCTTCAAAAAACTTCTGAGTAGTGTGATAAGCGCAGCATCAAAAATGTCGTGCGTCGGTCGAGTAGTGAAATAAAAAAGCGCCGCGGATCATTAGTAGTGTTTGATCTATTGATCGTGTCGCTTGCACTAGCGTGGGTGAGTGATGAACACTTGTTCGGGGTACAATGTGATTATCGAATTATATCGCGAATCCGATTAGGCGTGATTATATCATGGATCGCATCACCAACCACTTGGTGACTCCCATATCCTTACCTTATCCCACTAACCCAATATCCTGTCCATGACAACTGTGGAGATGCAGTGGTGATCTCGGTCTCTAGTAACAACGGTTGTCTAACTAACATTCCTTTCCTTCCCTGATGACCGTAAGGACGTGACCAGCGCCGTTATTGACTTTTGAAATTTGAGCTCTCGATTTGTGCACATTGAAGAATGGTAAGCTAATCCCAAGTCTCATTCATTAATTCCCTATGTAACTTCGATTGTTCGGTCAATCACGGAGTAGCAACTACGAATTGTACGGTCATCTAGGCTCATGCTCATGCAAAATTCTCTTCAGAAATCCTCTCGGGACTTCTTCACTGCTGGAAAATTTGCAGCAAAAATTATCCAAGTCTTTGTGCAAAAAAGAATAATGATTCTTTCAGGGGTTATTCTAAGGATGTCTGGTAGTATTCCAAATATTGATAATAAATCTTCGAGCTGTTTAGTAGAATACCTATAAGTAGATGAAAATCCGAATTTAGTACTATACCATTTAATTCCACTAGATTTTGTATCCTTTGACAGATACCCATATTTCGACCTCAACTGTAAGGCCGTCTTCAGTGTCTTGTACTAGACTCGATATTTTCAAAAAATTCTATCAGGTATTCTTTCAGGTTCAATTTTTTTTTAAAGGATGCCTCAATATTTATTTTTAAGGATTTCTTTACAAAAAGCTCCACAAACTACTCAGCATCCATTTTCAATTTTTAGGGGTGGGAAATTTCGCATGAAGACGCTTCGCATAACTTTCAGAGTGGAAATTTCACATAATGGACATTTGGCATAATGCGAATTATATGCCTTCTTCAAAATGCTACACACTTAAGATAAATCGCAGTATCCTGTGAAATAAATCACCGAATTCGAACTGTTAACAAAAAAAAAAACAGATTTTCCTGTGAAATCTATTATTTTACCGAAAAAATTCGCGAAATCGACTGTTTTACCGGAGAAAATCCGTGAAATCTACTATTTCACCGGAAAAAATCCGTAGAACAATAATTTTTTGTGAAATACTAACAAACAGTTCGGTAACAGCATTATTTTCACCGAACTTCTGTGAAATCGTGTGACAGTCGCTCTGGCAGGCATGAGCTTCCTTTTGTTTCAGTTTTTGCACACCATTATCAAGCAGTGAAAACTGGCTTAGTGGTACCAAGCCTGCTTCCTGATCGGAAGGTCGGGAGTTTGATTCCCAGTCGAACCATTTTCTTGTTTTTCTTTATGATTTTGTTCAATCATTTTACAGATTGTTCGGTGATTTTTCACCGAACCTTCAGCTGTTGAGATTACAGTGAAATTTCACCGTAATCCGTATTTTTTTTAAGTGTGTACCTATTCTTCTATGAAACTGCTTCATGTGAAACTTCCATTATGCCAAACGTCGTTATGCGAAATGGGTCACCCTCTCAATTTATATCAGATTTTTAGAGTACAAAAAGTATTAGAACGTTTCTTAAGACATTTGATAGATAATATTAGCTTAAATTCTATTCGAAAAAACACTAAATTGACAAGTATTTATCGAGCAACGGACTCATGTACCGTAACCGGTCGTTTGAGAACGTCGCGTCCCATTGGAAGCCCACACAATAGAAACCTCAGCCAGCACAGTTGCTGGCTAGTGTGCTGTGCTATTTCAATACCTAAAAAACAATGCGCTCTCGGGCTAGGCATTGGTTATGAATAGAAAGTGTTGTGTTTTTATGGGCATTTAATTCTTCCGAAAGAGGTGCACTTTGCGAAAAAGGACCACGTGATTATTGAGCTGAAATCGAATTCAGGTTAACATCTGCGTCCATGAGTCCTGTGGCGTAGGGGTAACGCGCCCTAACTAGAGATCAGGGAGTCGTAAGTTCGATTCTCACTGAGAAGACGTGTAACTTTTTCGGAAAACTTCACATCAATTTGTCCATTTAATCCAATTGCAAAGTATATGTAATGTTTATCTTTTCGGTAGTTGTTAAACTTCCACTCGGCTGGTTAGCCGTAAAAACTACGATTCATAATTAATAACAAGTACTAAATTGATGTCGTAAAATTCAAGAATTCAAGGCAGAATTTCAGAAACTTTTTGACAAATTTTCTCACGATATATCTGATGGAATGGCTTAAGTGTTTTTAAGATTTACTACAAAGAAAACCTCAGCGTTAAAAGGGAATTTTTACTAAAGGTATTTGGTCGGTGTTTAGACAGATCGGATTAAATGATATTTGGGGATCTAAAGATTCTCTAAGGGCTCAACACTGATTTTTCCGATGCTCTTTTCATACAGATGTATCATCAAATAGATAAGTTCCATTTTTACAGCAAACAATGCAAAGATTTTTACATTTCGAATGTCTGGGGTACGTTTTCCTGAAACCATTACATTAAACAAAAAAAAAACACTTGGTCCAGTTTTTCCGACCACCGACCATTTGTATCTACCATATATTGCATGATCTCGAATGTCTAATGATACTATGGCGAACAGATTGACGTAGAAACATCAAAACAAACTTTTCTGGAGAGACAATTTTCATTTTTTGTGGTAGGAACTGTAGAATTTTTTCAAGAACTTTGTATATATGTCTTACGGTGAAATTTTTTATGTAAAATTTTACTGAATTTTGGAGGAAATTTCTGAATTTCTTTGAAAATTTGTTGAAGATTTTTGTATGAAGTTTCCCAAGAAAGTGTCGAAACAATGATAGATAAGTGCATATTTATAATTTTTCCACTAATGGTGAATGAGTATACTAAACTAAAAATAAACCCTCTTGTGAATAAAAAAACAACAAGTTCCTGTGATGTTTTTAAGAAATATTTTTGGATTTCGTAGAGCTCCACCAGAATATAATCGCAGAATGTGGATTATTCTAATTATTGGAAAATTCATTTCTGAAGCAAAATTTCAAGAAAGATCCTTACAAAATTCTTTATGATTATCTCAATAATCCATTTCCTCTTACCAGTTATTTTGCTGAATGTTTCTCCACAGTTTTCTCTATTTCGGAAACAAAATACTTCTGGAGCTTTCCAACAAGTTTCCTCTAAGAATTTCATAAAAAACAGAGAAATTTCTGGCGCAATATTTTCGACATATTTCAGAAGACTTTGAACTTTGCGGAAGAATATGAAATAAAGTTTTATAAAGGAATTTACAGAGTGATTTCGAGTAGAACTTATATGAGATTTGACTGAATCAATTTATACAGAAAAGGTTTTTTTAGTTGAATCCGGGAACATGTTCTGGAGTCTATTTGAGAATGCAAATTAAACCTAGTAGGAATGATTGTCCTCCAGGAAAGTTTTATGTTGAAAGTATGAACAAATATCACAATATTATTTTAATCAATTCCAAGAGATTTGAAGCCTGAGTTCTGAATCCATTCCTACCTTGAGAAACTTGATTATAATGAAATTCTTTATGAAATATCGAAGAGTGGCTTTAACCATTTTGCTGCATCTGTTGGAAATTAGTCTAATAATTTTTGGAATATCTTAAAAATTTCTTTGGTATTTTTGTCCAATTTGCAAAAGATTATGTGATTCACGATCGTGTAATTTTTTTCTTTTTTTTTATTATCATTCAAAACTCTTAGTGCTTGATGATTCTGAAAGGAGTTCATATGCATGGTTCAAATGTCATGATTATTCATTTCGATCCATCAAGAAGGACCAACAATTATATTCGGCCGAAAAAAGTTAAGCAAATTCTCCAGGAACTCTGCTAGCAGTTTCTCCAAGGATTATTCCAGGGATTTCTGCAGGAAAATCTCTACAAGAATTCCTCTACATATTTCGCAGTATTTTCTTGATGCGTTTCTGTAGGAATGCCTTCAGTGATTCCTTCAAATATTGGCCCAGTAAAATGTTCACTAGGATTATAATGAACTTTTCCAGGATTTTTTTTTCCAAGAATTTCTCAGGGATTCCAACAATAATTTCCCCAAGAATTCTTCAAGCGATTTCTTCAGATATTGCTTTAGAGATTTCTACAGATATTCTTCCAGAGATTCCACTATAGATTCCTCTGGAAAAATCTCTACAAGGATTCATGCAGAGAGGCCTCTAATAGGACAATCTCTTCTAGGAATACTCCGGATATTTTTCAGTGATGTATCCAGAAATTTCTCCAAGGATACTTGCAGGGATTTCTCCAGGAATTATTTAGGAGGTTTCAAAGGAACTTCACAAAGAATTCCTCCTGGGATTCAACAAGGTTTCCTTCAGAAGTTCTCCTATCCAGACAACCAGAATGTGCATATAACGAAATTACCTTTTGAATTATGCGAAGGCCTTCCTTAGCCGAGTTGTTAGAGTCCGCGGCTACAAAGCAAAGGCATGCTGAAGGTGTCTGGGTTCGATTTCCGGTCGTTCAAGGATCTTTTCGTAATGGAAATTTCCTTGACTTCCCTGGGCACAGAGTATCATCGTACCTGCCACACTATATACGAATAAGAAAATGGCAACTTTGGCTAAGGAAGCTCTCAGTTAATAACTGTGGAAGTGCTCATAAGAAAACTAAGATGAGCAATCCGGCTCTGTCAAAGTGAGGACGTTAATGCCAAGAAGAAGAAGATTATACGAAGCTTTTATGTGCAAAGATTCCGTATAAGATGTCGTCAAAAGACCTTATGCGTACAAAAGTGATGGCGATATATGTGCATAATTTATATGATGAAAATTGACATGCTATGAGAGTGTACAGATTTTATAACGAATTAATCTGCGACATTATACGACTTAGTTTATGATAACAAAGTTGATTTGACAGCTGCTACTTCTTGTTACGAAGGGACCCAGATAGCCGTTGCGGTAAACGCGCAGCTATTCAGCATGACCATGCTGAGGTTTGTGAGTTCTAATCCCCCCGGTCGAGGATCTTTTTGTAAAGGAAATTTTCTCGATTCCCAGGGCATAGAGTATCTTCGTGTCTGCCACACGATATGCAAAAATGGTCATTTGACAAAGAAATCTCTCAGTTAATAACTGTGGAAGTGCTCATAAGAACACTAAGATGAGCAAGCCGACTATGTCCCAGTTGGGACGTAACGCCAGGAAGAGAGAGAGGCACGTTAACACGGAACGAAACAAAATGCACTGATTAGCTCAGAAAACAGCGCTATATGCGAGAAAATTCATAAATCAAACGATTTCATTCACCATGTTGAGCGGATGTGATGTAATTCGCACAAGTAAACGACTTTTTAACGTATTGTTATGCGACTTCTGGTTGTCTGAGTAGGTATACTTCCAGGAAAATCGTTACATGAGTAACATCAATGATTGTTTTTCTAGTAATCGTCCAAGTATTCCTCCCAGAATCTCTCCAGAGACTCCCAAAAATTCCGGATTTATCTCTAACATTTCTCTTAGAAATTCATCCAGAGCTTCCCCCATGAATTCCTCCAAGAATGTAATCAGAAATTATCATTACTTTAGAGATTCCTCCAAGTATTTTCACTGATATTTCTCCAGGAACTATTTAACTGGTGTTATTTTTTGGGAAACTCCTAAATAAATTATTGGAGAATCCTATGAGGTGCTTCTAAAAAAATGTAATCCATGGATTTCATAGAGGAATTAGTAGAGCAATTCCCGAAAGAATTCCTCAAGGAATTCCTAGGTAAACACCTGAAAAAATACATTCAGGTCTTAGTGGTGGGACAGTCGAGTAAACCTTTAAAGGAATTCCCAAAAAATTCCTGGAATTATTATTAAAGGAGCCCACGTACAGATTTTTGTGGAATTATTCTGTGAAAATTCCTAGAGAATGTTCTGGAGAAATCTCTGGAGGAATCCCTGTTAAGATTTTCATGGAGGCAGAGAAGTCTCCTCCTGTAGTAATCTCTTAAGGTCGAGCTGGGAAAATTTGTGATGGAATCAGTGAAGGGTTTCCTAGGTATATTGCTGAAGGGATCTCTTGAGAATTACCTGAAGCAATCTTTGGATTAATTTTTGGAGGAACCTCTGGAGGAATTCCTGGAATAACTCTTGGAGAAATCCCCAAGAGAATCACTTTGCTAGAAAAAATCCCTTGGAGATTTTTAAGACGAAATCCTTTGATTATTATTTGGAAAAATCCATGAAGAAATAACTATATAAATGCCTGTAGAAATCTCTGAAGGAATCCATGAAGAGATTTCCCTAAAGGAATCTTTGTAGACATATTCTTGAAGGAATTGATGAAGAGATTTTCTAAATATAATTCCTAAACGAATTCTTAGGATAATTTGGGTAATGGAGGAATCTACCCGAGCAGTTGGAAAAAGCTTTGTGATAGCAAATTTTGAAATGGATAACTAAAAGTGATATTAACTTGATAGATATAAGAGATGGAATATCTTAAAATCTTAAATTTACACCTGAAAAACCATTGACATCATTTTAAGCTTTTGTAAGATCTAACCAATATCAGCGAGATATTCATTAGATCTGCAAACATCAAAGTTTGCTATGGCTCAGAAGCTCCTGGACTGAAATTTTGATATTATCTTTAGATTTTTTATCTCTTATGTCAATCAAACCAATATCTCGATTTGAAGGTCAAAACTTCGCTACTGCTCGGGTATGGAGGAGTTTCTAAAGAAATTCTTAGAAGAATCCCTGGAGGAGGTTTTGGAAGCCCGAAACGAATAATTGGAAAAAAAATCTTTGAAATCCCCTGGAGGACCTGAAAAATACTTCGAGTGATTCATGCAGCAATTTTCTTGAAGGTATTCTGACATAATTTCTTGCAGAAGCCCTGAAGGAATTCCTGGAATAATCCCAGCAATAATCTCTGGAGGAGGTCTTGGAGAAATCTTCGGAATTATTCCTGGAGGTACCTCGAGTGGACTACCTGGGGATGTATTAGAGTAAACCATGGAGGAACTTCTGGATAAATCATTGGAGATAAATCTGGAGAAATTCTTAAAGAAAGTGTATTAGTGTATTCCCTGGAAGAGTTTCTGGAGAATGCCTTGGAAACATCTCTGCAAGAATTCCTTTTGAGAATTTCCTAGACGAAACCTTGGAGAATCCTTTGGAAGAATATCTGGAGGTATCTCTAATAAAATATCTGGAACAATGACTTGTAGAATCTCTGGAGGAATTTTTGGAGAAATTCCTGGAAAGTGTGTGTTTCTAAAGAAAGCCTTGGACACATCTGCAAGAAACCCTTTTGAGACTTTCCTGAACTAATCTTTGGAGGATTCTCTGGAAGAATTTCAAAAGAAATTTCTAAAGAAATATGTGGAAAAAGCGCTTTAAGAATCTCTGGAGAAAATTTCTGGAGGAATTCCTGGAGCAATTCCTCAAAGATATTTCTGGTAAAGTTCCCGAAGAAATCCTTGGAGAAATTTCTGGATGAATCGCAGTAAACATTTTACTGGAAGAATGCTTGCAGGAACTCCTTGCGAAATCTGTAGAGGAATCCCTGTGATGATTTTCCTAGAATAATCTTTGGATTTCTCGAGGAATCCTACAGAATTCCTTCAGGAATTGCAGTAAACGGAAAAAATCTGATTCCCAAATCATGATTCACAAGTCATGAAACTCATAAATTGGTAGGTGCCGTAACCACATTTTTTTCGGAATGCGCGGGATCTTAAAAATTATCGAATTTTACTATTCGCCATCACTTAATTAGGGTGATTCGCTAATTGTTGGACGCTACCCAAATGTTGAACGATCTGTAGAAACCATGTTAAAACAGGAAATTGAACCATTTTCAAACAGTTTCAATCAATTATAAAGATTACTTTGTAAGTTAGCTGTACTATTGGACACAATAAATTTAAATAGCACATTATCATTATTTTATTGAAAATTTTTATCGGTAGGTGAAACGAAAATTTCAATTCTCTTAGAAAAAAACTTAAGCTGGGGCTGCTATGAAATAAACTGTGAAGTAAAACATACTACGTGTATTGGGTTAAGCACCTATTCACGATGTCAGTAATTTAATTACTTTAATTACTTTCTAAACATCCGTACAATTTACTCGTACCGATTAATTACATAAAAACATTTTCAATTGCACTTTTGTTTCACGTACATTTTCCATTTGTTGAACACTAGCATAACATGACTGTCTTGGTTTCATCAACAGTATTGCCATATTTTTTTTATTTTCGTAGCAAACACCTATATTGAAATGGAAAATTGCATTACACAATATAGTATTGTTTATTGCTTTAAATATCTGTTGAATAATTATTAATAAAAAAAATTCCTATAATGGTGTCTGTTGCAATGATGAAAACGCGATTCAGTAAAGTATAATTAATTGCATCCCTGGCTATATCCTGATACTTTTTCGAATTTCACTATCTTCACTATGGCATCAATGCCATCACCGTTTGTTTGTTTACATCACGATTGAAATTACGCATTGGCTGCCAATTTATCTGGAGTATAACCTCAATCTCGCGATTGATGCTGTAATTTCGAAGGTAATGTACATTAGGAGAAGCCGCTAAAGCCTATGTAGTGCCGAAGGGGACGATTCACTTCCGTCTCAGCCCAGAGTGGTCAGGGAAAGTGGTTCGCGGACCTTACCCTGTCCTCACAACCGACGAGGAGCGCGAACTTGCAAGTTGAATGAACGCGGGAGTAAAGCGGTCAACATTTAGCGACAATCGTTCAACATTAGGATAAGATGGGTTATGTATGTGTTAAACAATTGGGTATAGAACTATCTTTTTAAATATATATTTTTTTATTTCAAAATGGACATTACAGTACCAAAAATGTCACAAGAATTATGTTAAACAATTGTCTACGGTGTTGAATGCTTTTTTTTAGCAACCTTTCTATCAGAATTTCCGTTAAAATCAAATAACATAAAAAAGTCTATCTTAACCGTTCAACATTTGGCGATTTACCCTACGCCGTTGCCAAAAAACACGTCCGATCGGGCAAACTTTAGTCAACAGAATGATCTACTTTTCCCTCGTAGTACCTTCGACCTTTTTTGGCTGCACCCGTTTAACGCGTTCGTTTTACCCTCGTTTTAATTAGAGACAATCTTCCGAAGCTAAACCGATTTCTCCCCGACACGAGGAACTCGCAGTTTGAACGGCCTCTGTTTCCACCACATTCGGGACTATGAAGCTGCTGATGTTTGAAGAAAATACTGGAGGATTTTTTGCAGGAAATCCATGCGAAATCTGTAGTGGAATCCCTGTGGAGATTTTCCTGGACTAATCTTTGCATTTCTCGAGGAATCCTTCGAGGAACTCCTGGCAGAATTCCTTCGGGAACTGCTGAAAACGGAAAAAATCAGATAACCACATCATGATTTACAAGTCATGAAATTCATAAACTGATTAGGTCAGGACCACATATCATAGTTCCTGGAGTCATAATCATGATTCTTTATAAGCGCAGAGTGACAACACTAAGCGGTGCGCTTCGCTTCAAGTCATTCGTATCGATCACTCATTATGCCTTGTGACAAAGTGGTTGTGTAGTGAAGTACGTGTCCCTTAGTCAGAAGTTCCTTGGTTCGAGTCTCGCTCTGGAATTTTTCATGTATTTTTTTTTTCATTAACGGATGCGCGAGTGATGATTTTAGCAATAAGCTACAACAACATAACGTTTGTGTTGCGTTACTGCAATCTGACTCATGAGTAAAAATCATTGTGTATTTTCATAAGATGAAAACACACTCGAATCAGGATAGATTATTCTTCTTGTTCTTGGCTTTGACGTCCTCACTGGAGCAGAGGCTGCTTCTCGGATTAGTGTTCTTTATGAGCACTTCCACAGCTATTAACTGAGAGCTTTCTTTGCCAAATTTGCCATTTTCGCATTCATACATCGTGTGGCAGGTACGATTATACTTTATGTCCAGGGAAGTGAAGGAAATTTCCAATACACAAAGCACCGACCGGGAATCGAACCAAGACACCTTCAGCATGGCTTTGCTTTGTAGCCGCAGACTCTAACCACTCGGCTAAGAAAGGCCCCTAATAATCATGATAGATCTTACTTATGGATTCTGATTTCTACCCTTGTAGATTTGACAGTAGTATGTATGTATGTATGTAGGTAGCCACCAATCCTTGCTTGAGTCTTGCTCTGCATGCGGCTCCACTCAACAGTAAGGTCAAATTTTATTACCAATCTGCATTCAACATATCGCTGTATGAAGGGCCAAAAGGGGGGTGGCGGACCCGTAAGTAGAAACACTTACGCGAAACCCGCGGGAAATAGAGAATCTCCTTCCAGCCATATGATCCAACAGATTGAGTATTAGAATTTGCAATACTTGTCGAGCTTTCCACGGAAAGGTTTGTTAGAAGAAGGGCGCGTCAAATCTTTTACAACTGTTGGAGAGAAAAGTACTATACGCGAACGACTAACACTTTTCCTCCTGACTCCGATTGGCACTCCACTTCATTGTCCAGTTGTAAATTCAATGATGCCCTGATGCTCCCTCCCTCCCCAAAACATGATAAATTCAATTATAGTGATATGTTATATAGTAGAACAGATTATAATATATAGAATAATATGAAAATAAAATGGTAGCAACAATAAAATATGACGCAGTGAAACAGCATCTGAATGCATGCAGTATTATATTGGCTGACATATAATTTTCTTTTGAATATTTGTCCTACTGATGATATTAGGCTGGTCGAGGGAAGGATGATAAAAATAAACAAATAATTTGAATAAAAATTAAAAATCATCGATTTGTTAATAAAGTTTCCAGATACATCAAAAACAAAATTCCAGCTTCCATATCTTTAGGGAGGACAAACTAAATTATATTACATCCGACACTTCGTTTCATTCGCTGTAGCCTACTGTAGTAAACAAGGACAATTACATTAAAGTCATTTTTAAGTAGCAGCCTGTAGTGCAAGGATGTTACGGCACATTCCCCTAGACTCCGGCTGACACCCTACTACATCGTCCATCTGTGACTTCTCTGATGCCCTAATGCACCCTCTCAAAACCCAGCATATAATAAATGAAATAATTATAATAAAATATATAAATTGGAATGTATAGTTGTATGTGATATGAATACAGATGTTTAAGAATTTCCATTCTTTAAATGTGATGAATTTAAACCTTATTAGGTAGTCTCCAAAATAAGGACGAATTACAATTTCCGGAATAGAACGACATGCTGAAATATTAAAAGCAGTGATTATTTTAGTATCTCCGATGACTCCATGATGCTTCTGGAAATTATGCCAATGAATTAGTATAACACACCAATTCTAAATAAGTAGCTCGTGCACCTCCACTGGACTAGTAGCTATGAGGAAGGAAAATTATCTGTTATTTTATGAGCCAAAGGAATTATTTGTATACCTATTTATTACCTATGACCAGGAGATATAGTACAACGCTACACAATATAACATAAAATAACATTACACACTAGTCCCTTGTATGAAACGACAACACTGTTGTTACTGATGTTACTTTCGTGCAACACTTCATATCCGAATTTCCCAATTTGGCGAATTATTGTTTTAAAGATCTCGTACAATGATCTACAATATAACCATTATGATACTCTGTACATCCTACATTTTGTGTTTAACTCTTGTCGTACCTAAGAAAAAAAAAACGATTAACACTACTTAAATGCTCACACCTTCCTGCTGCCGCCCCTACATTTTTTTATAGAGAGAAGAAATTATGAAATATAACTTAATCGAGGGCCGTGTGCAATATGTAACTTTAGTCTGATTGCAGCTCCAACATCGATCCATCGATTGTTCCTACTTTGTTCTCTATGAATTTAATAGAATTGAAATTTAATTTATTGGAATTTGGAATTTTACATACTAGTACCAATAGAATTTCTACCCTTGTAGATTTGACAGTTGAGGACAAAATACGCGTATCTGTCAAAGCATACAAAATTCTAGTCAGAATTAAATGATATACAGAAGACTCTTCCTAAATCGATTTTGAAGGGACCATCGAGTAAGGGAGGATCGAGATACAAAAGGCATATTTTCAAATTTTTAATCTTTTCATTATATTGACAAAACGCATCCGAAATAGTAATTTTAACTTGAGAAATAGTAAAATTTTAACAAATTTACCGATGCCGGAAAAAAAAATGAAATTTTTATCGCTTTAAAATGGGTTGTAAACCTTTATTTTACTATCACTAAAATTATAATATTGATATTTCTAAATTTTATAACTATTTGTTCTTGTTTGAATTTTTTTCTGTAAAATATCTAGTTAGAGAGGTAAACTTGCATGGAAAATTGAATCTGATAGCATCGAGTTAGGGAACATCAAGTTAGAGAAGTATGACTTACAGAGGGATCAAAGTATGCTAGATACCAAGGACCGCGCATTCAATCGAGTTATGGGAAATATCGAGATACAGAATATCTAGAAACAGAATATCGAGAAAGGGAGAGTTCACTGTAATATTAAATTCAATTTTTTATTTCTTTACGTGGATGTGACCAGAAAACGGCCTAGGATACCACCAAGATTCTAACTGGATTGATTGTTCACGCATACATACGCCACACATTCAATAAGACGTTTTTTGCAACGCAGCAGCCACACAGTAATCACACATGTTTGCCATAGCAAACATTCCTGACTGTGCCGCGTAAAACTCATATTCTTCAGCTCCACGCCGACCATGGCTTCGACTTCTACGCGATCCCATTATTGCTTTTCCATCCATCTCTCGGGTGCGGAATTACACAAAACCAATCACGGCGTTCGTATCTAATAGCCATTATAATGTGTATTTCTCCACTTTACACAATAGGAGTGCACGATGATGGATAACACCAGCAATTTTCGAACCTCTGCTCAATTTGACTCGCCGTTTTTTTTTTTTTCCTTTTTCTTTCGGATGAAAATCTCCGGGCGGTGGCGTTCAATAAGCTGCATCATCTCGATTTGGGCGAACCAATACCTTAGGGGAGGATGGTTCAAAATGTCAACTTAAGCTCAATCGCATTTACAAAGGACAACCAAGTTTTACAAGGAATTGTTATAGTGTGTTGAAATTGCCGTCTCCTTGCGTTTTTAAGACGGAGAGTTTAAGATCCTCGTCTATAAACACGAATTTGAATTTTTCTTCACATTTTGGTATTGCAATGCTTCTTGCTTCAAGAATGGAATAAGTTAAAGTTTCGAGAACAGTATTCTTCTTTCTGGCGTTACGTCTCAACTGGGATTAGAGCTTATTTTGAGATCTGTGGTTGATATGTATTCACTAATGTTTACAATGTCAGTAATAATTTTTCGTTAATGGTGAAGAGTAAGAAATTAGTATGTTAGAATAGATATTGCGCTACATGTTTTTTTTTTAATATTTGCTATCTTGTAAGAAGCCATAATTAATATTGTTATTTTCATTGAAACGTAAACTGAACCATTCTACCTCATGAGTTCATTCAAACTACTTTACCCTATTGCCTTCGAAGACGGCGACGACGACGACGGTAGTCCACGTTTGGACCTATAATGGTGCATCAACCGTCGTTCGCCGGTGAGAGCTCTACTAATTCGATTATTTTGGAAACCATTTTGCTGGGGGGACTCACAAACCCAACGGGAGGAAAAAAGGTCAAATGCATCAGCTGCAATTTCCAATCGCTCCACGAGTCGTCCGTTACCAACATTGTATCAGGGGGGGAGCTCGCGACCGAATTATCGAAACATGAAACATGGCTGGCAACTTTTCACTTTGCCCCAATCATCATTGCACGTTTACCTGAGCTGTCAGTGAGACGTTGATTGGGGATGGGGACAAGCAATAACAGGCTCATTATCACACACGCTGTCGTCGTCCAAGTCGTCGAAGTCGATTGGGGTTGACCATGAAAAAAAGTGGACGGACACGCAATGTCAACCTCGTTTGGTGCATGTGTAATAGAGTGTGGCTTATTTTTCGAAATTTCTTCGAACGAAAAGTTCGTGTGTTCTTTTGAATCGAAATCACATAATAAGAGGAACTTCAAAGTTTGAGCCAAAAATATTGACTTTTTGAGGTGATGCAAGATACTTGAATATGTTTTTTCAAGTTAAAGAATATGGCCTTCAGTCAAGTTCACATAAGTTTGTTTTTTTTCAACCAAATTTTAAAATTTTTATTCCTATCATTTTTTTTTCAAATCTATGAAAAATGTGAAAAGTTTGTTGCAAATAAATTATTAAAACTAATTCCAATTTAACTAACTATCATTTACAGGGTTTCCCATGAAGTATGGACTCGGTTCTGAAAATGAGAATCATAGAATTCTTACAAACGAGCAAAAAAAAATGTAATTACTATATTAATAATAAATTAAATAGTTTTCAATTACTTACGCTGTGATACAGTAGTGTGGATTTCGCAAACTTTCTCGCTCCCATCATATAGGGAGACTTACGGCTTCGGCACCATTTGACTTTTATCGGCAACCAAATTTCAAACGCCAATTACACAGTATTTTTCTATCAAAACACATCAGGTGATTCTTTGTTCTGCCAGCTTCCCACTGAACCGCTTCCGAGACTGATCAAATAATATCGCCAGTGATGGCATCAATTCAAATGAATACGCCTCAAAATACGACTGATTTGAAGCTGCCGAAAAGGTTCACCAGCAGATCTTATGCACCCCACAGACGCTCAGACGGTTTGACCAACATTGACTCCGCCCCCCAGGTTGATGCTCATGTTGGTGTTATGTTTGACCGTGTATGATCCAGCTTGACGAACCAATTTGACAGTTTGTGAAACCAATCTGACGGTTGACGAATCGGTCGGCAAAAATCAAACGAGTTTGATTTTGCTCAAACCACCGGTGGGCGGAGCCAAACGTTCGACGAACCGATCGTACCGTCTGTAGGGATGTTGCACGAACACCGACGTCATCATGTCAAATTGAAGCTTCTACGTCCCATGAAATGCCGATGCAGATGGGTGGAATATCAAAATGTGCGAATTTGCGCAGCGTCAGTGCCATAGTGATCTATCAAATGCACGCTTTTGAGTTGTTTCTATATATTTCACTATCATTTCCAACTATCTCTAACCGTTTTCTTTAGCAAATTCACCAAGGATTCTTTAATTATTCCTCAACCAATTTCTCCAGAAATATCTTCAGAGAATCCATCAGCAGTTTCACCTGTGATTCAAAAAATCCATCCATGGATTGTACCTGGATTTGTGCTACTGGGATTCCATCAGGAATATTGCCAGGAATTTTTCCAGGTAGTCCTCTTGTAATATCTTTAGGAATTCTTCCAAACCTCCTTCATGATTCCACCAGGTGTTTTTCCAGAAATTTAATCAACATTTTGTCCAGTGATTTAACAAGAAATTCCTTTATGAATTCCTTCCGAAAGTTCACCTGGAATTCCTCATGGAATTCTATCAGGAGTTCCTACAGGGTTTCCGTCAGTGATTCATCTGAGAAACAGGAGTTCTTCTTCTTCTTGGCGTTACGTCCTCACTGGGACAGAGCCTGCTTCTCAGTTATAGTTCAATGGGCATTTCCACAGTTGTTAACTGAGAGCTTTCTTTGCCAAAGTTGCCATTTTTGCATTCATATATCGTGTGGCAGGTACGATGATACTCTACACTGAGGCAAAAAAACTTAATAATTTCTTAAGGAATAATTATGATTTGGCGCCACAACGATTATTGTTGAAATTTGTAAGTTTTACTTATGATTTTGGTGAAGAATTTCAGTAATGAATTTCATAAGTCAATCAATGAAATTCGGCAATAAACGCAATGTTATTAACTCAAATCGTTTTATCAATCGATAATGTTATTCGCCTTTTATTTCAGGCGTGCAAAAATTGACATGTTTTGATAACATGTGATCTGTTATCGATTAACTTGTAGCCAACATCGAAAGCGGAGTTGTTCTTCTAGCGATTGCTATGATAAATATTTCAAGTAATTGTTGTTAAAGAATTCAAAGCTCTCACTTATGAAACTTATGATCCCATTTTCGAAATGTTTAAGCGTGCAATGAAACCATAATTTGGCTGTGTCATAAGTCTTGATTTATGGAAAACCCAAGTATTTTTGCCTCAGTGTATGCCCAGGGAAGTCAAGGAAATTTCCGTTAAGAAACGATCCTGGACCGATCGGAAATTTAAACCAGAAACCTTCAGCAAGGTTTTGCTTTGTAGCCGCGGACTCTGATCACACGGCTAAGGAAAGCCTCTACAATCAGGAGTTATTCTAGGGAATTAAACACGATTTCATCCAGGCATTCCGTCAGGAGAACTTCTGAAGATTCAATTTTAAATTTCACGAAGGTTTCATTCAGGGTTTTCATCAGGACTAGCTCTAGGGATTCCATCGGAAGTTCCTCTCCGGACTCCATCGGAAATTCCTCTAGAAATTCCATCAAGAATTCTTCTGGGGGTTTCATCAGATGTTCGTCTAGGGATTCTATCAAGAATTCTTCAGGGATTCCATCTGGAATTCCTCCAGAGATTCGATCAGGTGTTCTTTCAGGGATTGCACCTGGAACTCAACTAGGGATTTCATTAGAAGTTTCTCCTGGGATTCTATCAGGAGATATTTCTGAGTTTTCACCTGGAATTATTCCATGGACTATGCCCGTCGTTGCTCTAGGGATTCCATCAGGAGTTCTTCTCGGGATTTTAACAGAAATTCCTTCAATGATTCCATCCAGGGTTCCTTCAAGAATATCTTTACAAATTCTTCCAAGAATTCCTTCTGGAGTTCCCCCAGGGATTTCATCAGGAGATCCTGTAGGGATTCTGGAGATTTCATTAGGAGTTCCTCCAGAGATTCCATCAAGAGTTGCTTCTGAAATTTCACCCGGAATTCTTCAAGAGATTAAATCAGATGTTCCTCGAGGAATCCCATCAATGTTTCTTCTAGAAATATTATCAGGAGTTCCTCTAGGGATTCTATCAGGAGTTCTATCCGGAAACTTATCAGGAATTCTTCCAGGGATTTTATCAGGAGTCCCTTCAATGATTAGGAGTTCCTTCAAGAATATCTAGAGATAGGAGTTCTTCCAAGGATTCCATCAAGAGTTCCTATAGGGATACTATCTGGAATACCTTTAGGGCTTCCATTAGAGTTCTTCTGGGGATTGCATCAGGAGTTCCTCCAGAGTTCTTTCAGAGATTCCACCTGAATTGCCTCCAAAGATTTAATCAGGATCAAACGGTTGTATCAACATAAGTCGGTTTGACTATCTTGGGGGCGGAGTCAATGTTGGTCAAACCGTCTGAGGGTCTGTGGGCTGCATTATGGGAAAATTGCCGAAGAGAATGAGGCTGCCGACAAAAGTCACACTAACAAGAGATGTTCGCAGCGTTGTAAAAATGTTTCCAAAATCATTTTGACAAGTCTGTCGGTATGAATCGAAAGAGGATTGAGCTGCACATAAATATAAACAGACAAACACGGAATGATGTCCGCTAAAATTGTAAAAGAAGCGCGGCATCGCCTTAGACTGCCGAGAATACGTAAGTTCCCCTAGATCTAGACCAATTCCATGTTGGAGGACAGAACAGGTAAGACGATGTAGACAGTAATACTTATGACAGACATGTGATACCAAAACCACTGTACACCGTGATATCATATGTCTGTCACCCAGTATCACGGTGGTATCACGCAAGCATTTTAGTACCGTATCATGGTCTGCGGGCGTTGTACTGTACCAACGTACAGCAAATGGAAGTGCCATCAGCGCTTTTTCCAACCAGTAGCGAAACCGTGAACTAAAAATTTCCATTCGCTTGACGTTTATGAAATGTAAACATAAACAAAAATACAAAACAATCTAGCACTAGCGAGATGGTAAATGACGGATTTCACGCCAACTCGACAAAGGGATTGGCCGCACCCCTTCAGAATTCGATGAAGCTTTCTGGGTGTGAAGACTATGTGAAACTTAAATACTTTGCATATTTTGTTTTTCAAAATCGATCTAGACTAACATTTGGAAAGGGTCAAAGTTTTTAAACTTTTTTTTATAAACCCGTATAACTCGAAATCGGTAAGACCTACAAAAAAGTGTTGTATGGGGGATTGTCGTGAAATTTCCTGAAGTTTAAGAAAAAAATATTTGAAAAATAAAAAAAAAACATTTTTTACACTTTAAAAAAATATGATTTAAAACTTTAAAGTCGATTTAAAAAACGGCCATTTCAGATTTTGATCATCCTTAAGCAAAAAGTTCCGTAATTAAATTTACTAAAAGTCGTCCATACATTGCAAATTAGGCATATTTTAGGGAAAAAAGTTTTTCTTGCATCGAATTTTTTAAGTCCAAAATGAATTTATTATTTTTTTTTTTTATTTCGCTTTAAATAGTCTAGTAGAGTAAAGTGGGGCAAAAGTTCGAGTGGGTTCACTACACGTGCGTTTTACCGATATATGAAGCATCCGATGCATCGTTTGTCGTGGGACAAAGAGTTTGTCGGATAATGTTACAAGTTGCGATCAACTCGAATCATGCCGCATTCGCGTTATTATTTTTCGTGCAGACCATGTGCAAATGATTTCAGAATCATAAATAGCATGTAGAGTAAGGTGGGGCAAAAGTTCGACCTTAGTGGTATAATCAAAGTTTCCAGGAAAACAATAGCAGTTAAAACAAAACAAATACCATACAGTGAACCTTCAACATATTGGCTATAATTTTGCTGAACAAACTTGTGTCAAAATATTTACCCATTTTTAGTTATAACAGTCTTAAAATTGATTGTCTTATTCGAACTTTTGCCCCACCGGTGGGGCAAGAGTTCGAATCTAGTGTGGGGCAAAAGTTCGCTGGCTAAAACACAAAATATCGATCCTTTTATGACAGGCATACTTTACACAAGCCGTAAACTTAAGTTTGATGAAAAATACACACTAAATGTTCATCGAAAAATTGCCCAAAACCGGGTTAATTGTAATATACTCAAAAATAGCAGTTTTTCGCAAAACTAAGTGGAAATGTAAAATATTGTTGACAATTTTCACACGATCAGACAAATTTAACTAAATTTGAAAATAATATGTGGATTTTAGGCAATTTGCAAATTTTTCCGTGAGTTTATACATGGGTCGAACTTTTGCCCCGCTGATTCGAACTTTTGCCCCTCTATGGGCCAAAAATTGTTTTCAAGCATTTATGCAAAAACTAATACACCTCAAAGCAACCTTATGATAGGCCAAAAAACGCCCTTACATAAAATACTGAAAAAGATTTTATCTTCAATTGGTTCAATGCAACGAAAGTTTGACCAAAAATTACAATATTCACGTCGAAAAACAACAAACAGCCATAACTTTTCCAAATCTCAATCGATTTTTATGATATTTGGATTGAAAGTCTCTTACTTGAATAGCATTCGAACCACCATGACATTTATAAGATTTGTTTTAAATTGAGCTAGAAATTTTTTAAAAGAAACTCTTACCCCACTCGAACTTTTGCCCCACTTTACTCTACAAAGACAAATCACAAAGGAAAAACGAAAAAATCCTCAAAATAATAAAACTTTGACCCGCGAACGATTAATCGCTAGTGCACATACTGAACGATGCATTATTCGGCGAGCGCAGTTTGTTGTGATTACTTAACGACAAAAGGTTAATCGTTGTTGCTATGATCGCACGATAAAGAACATCCGCGATGCATCATGGATTTTGTCATGATCACTAGATTTCCATCCTTGGTTATAACTGAAAATGGGTAAATATTTTGACACAAGTTTGTTCAGCAAAATTATAGCCAATATGTTGAAGGTTCACTGAATGGTATTTGTTTTGTTTCAACTGCTATTGTTTTCCTGGAAACTTTGATTATTCCACTAAGGTCGAACTTTTGCCACACATTCAGGGCTGGTAGCAAAAGGTGGTACCGAAAAAAGTTATTTTAGTGACCAGATTTGAGAAATAAGTGACTAAATAGTGACTTTCGATTCTCGAAAAAGTGACTTAAAGTGACTTGAAAATCAGACCGTATTCAGTTTTATTTCAATTCTATTATACTGTTTTACGATCAATATCCAATATGATAGGGAACATTCAATATGATCTACTGTAGGTAATAGCTCTAGGTGAGTACCATATTTGGAAATTTGTATTGTACTTCCAAAATTTAAAGTTATCGCCTACATTTTTTTCAAACAGAAAAGTTAACATTTACGTAAATAATCCTTCATTAAGCAGATTTTTTTATTATTTTTTTAATATTTGTCTCATTTATCACCAAAGAATTTTATTTTGTAATTTTTAATAAAAATTTGGAACCTTTGTAAAATTAAAATTTTTCTCAATTCACAATTCCATCCAAACGCCCAAAAAATGACCTTCCTAAAACCGTAGGAATTGAATTCATTGTAAACTGTCTAGATCCCAAAACTTTCAGGATTCAGTCTAGAAAAATTATATACTTTAACGATTTTACCTAATAAAACCAATATTTTGTGTAACTAGATCAAGATTACGGAAAATGTAATACTTGGGCATTGATCAATATTTCAATATAATAAATGATCATAGAAGATCGAATATGATTGAAGTACTGCATAAAACCGCGTTCTTCAAACGCCGACTAAGGAAGAACAAATGGTTGACATAAGTCTTAGAGACAGTGAAATTTTCCACCAATAAGTTTAATGGGAGGTACTTTTGGTTGAATGAACATTTAGCATAAAGACGATAGGCTTAACAGGCTGTTCTTCTGAGTTATGCTGTTTAGGTAGCACTAAGCTTCTAATATTTCAATCACACTTTCATGATTCACTTCACATTGGGGGTTATAGTTAGTCGAATTGCAGTAAACTATGCAATAAAAAATATTTTCATGCCGCGCATATTATTGTCAAATATAAACTCTGTGGCTTTCAAAAAACCTCCTGCCGAAGTGAAACGAAAGCACCGAGAAGAGCATCCGACACCCCACATTTCTTTGAAGAAAGCATGCATAATTTCATGAACAATTCACTGAAATCTACAAATTCCTCTAACGCGTGAGAAAACAATCGTTATAAAAAAAAACGACTTAAAAAGCCTGAGCCATTTTTTTTTCATATAAAACAATGTTCTGTTATGATTTGTATGGTCATGAAACGTCGAAAAATACATGGTTTTGTTTTTTACGCCGTTTATTCAAATAACGCGATTTTTACGTCGTTTTTTAAATAACACGTTTTTTTTTACGCGGAAGGTCGACCGACCTTAGAGTATACTCTAGCTAAGACCTATCCGGCCATTTTTAAAGGTCTGGTTTGCAAATAAAGTCTATCCTAAGAAGTATAATAAGTTTTTACTCTCAAATAGAATATTCAATAATTATTTTTTTGTTTTGCGTTTTAGTGTTAAATACATATATTATAAATTTTGTAAAATTTTAAGGAATCTATGTGCTTTATACCAGGATGGTTTGTTTAATAAAACGAGTTTTGAAGACAAAGAGAATAATTAGGATGCATATTTTAAAACGTAGTGTTGAAAAATAGAAGATAAACATCTAATTATCCACCACAAGATATAAAAATTCCTATTAAATGAGAATTCACGAGATGTTAAAAAAAGAATACCTTTAGTTTCATAACAATGAACTTACACCGTACTAATAATAATAACTATCAGACACGAATGCCATATGTTTGGTAAAGTGTTGTTAATAAAAAAAAATGAAAATAATACTAATAATAGCTTAGATACTATAACAAATTACGTGAAATTCAACGAAAGATTAACTTTTTTCCAAGCTTTTTTCGCAAGAAAACGATGGCCTAACTTAAAACAGCCTAGATTAAAAAAGTCCGATTCATAATTTTCTCACGAAAATTTAGTTCAAAATAGTTGAAAAAAGTGACTTTTTGACGAAAAAAGTGACTTTAGTTTAAATGGCTTTAAAAAAGAGACTTTAAAGTGACTGGCTTCAAAAAAGTGACCAAGTCACTGAAAAGTGACTCGCTACCAGCCTTGCACCTTACTCTATGATCATATTTTCAAGTGATAAATGAGCTTATGAGAAAATCAACTCTGTCTAACAATGCGATGGGGTTTTTTTATGGTTGGAAAGATATCACAATAATATTTCATTTCTTATTTGGTCAAAGCCAATCTTAACAGCTGTTCTGCAATCCATGACTTGTTAATCTTATCATTTCGATCGTTGCACAGGTAATGCAGGATGCAGCATGCCTTTATGATCCGATTAACATTGTTAACATCTACTTCGAGTCCACACCCAATCTTTCGGAAGCGTGCTTTAAGATGACCGAAGACGTTTTCTATCACTCTCCGGCATATTTGGGTACTCCCACCTCCCAATATGACGATTTCTCAACCTGGAACATCAATAAATTGCCAATCATCGCTGCAGATGAATGAATTTAAATAATAAAAAACACTTACCATTGACCAAATTCTACGTGTTTTTGTTGGTGCTCCACAGGCTGCCATTTGAGCATAGAAATTTGATTTTCTTTTGAAGCGCATAGCCATTATTTTGCTTTTATTCCGCTTTTTCAGCAACATTTGTAATTTTAGATTATTTTCCTGAATGATATTCAGTATCTTGATATTTCTGAGTAGCATTTTGAAAAATAATCTGACTTGTTTATCTCAAATAAACAGAACTACAGTTTGTTTAGGTCAGAGCTGTCAAACGCAATACAATGTACGAGAGCAAAATACGTGTGTCACCCTCCCACTGTACGCGTACAGCATGGTATGAAAATCATTGTACTGGTATCACATGTCTGTCAGTGGTATTATACTGACTCTACTGCCTTCTCTACGACCGCTGGATGATCCGATCCAAATCATCAGTCTGTGTCAATCCGGTCACACCACGGAAGTTGAATCTGATGCAATGGTATGGACAGTGCTGAAAAGCACTTATCAGCATTGTTTCTGTTGGTACAAAAAGTAGGCCGTTGTGTAGCTCATTTCCGTGATGAAAAGTTAGTTGAAACGCAACGGAATTTTGCAAACATTGTTTTCGCATTGATAATATGGATGGAGAATATTGGATCACTTGCATCAGTTTGTAATTTCGGTTCCTGAATTCGCCACCTACGTTTTCTCATTGGATGGTGGCGAATCAGGAACATCATGGCGAAATTATATGCAAAGTAGCAATTTATCATCGTCAAAGGTTGTTTTTCATCACGCCAATCTGTCATGAAACGGCCTACTTTCCTGCACTGAAGTATGCAGTGCGGGAATAGTCGTTACCTAACTGAAACCAGTGCTGTAATGATTCATTACGCAACGCTTTCTCATTACACAACTGTTTTGAGTTGCGTTATGAATCATAACACAACAATTTCTCAGAAATTGTAAAATAATGGTGAATGCATTCCGATATAATTTCTGATACCCTCAAGTGGTCTTCTACGAAATTGCAAAAAATGCTGTACGTAACTCGTTGCAGAACTCGATTTTTAGAGCACTCGTCGTAATTATCCTAGGATTTACGATAGGATTTAGGATTTACGACTCGTGCTGTAAAAATCATCATTCTGCAACATGTTCCGTAAACTACTATTACACAACTCGTTGCAGGATGATTTTTTTTCCTATCTTTATTAACGAGATTTTTAGCCCTGGGCTAGTTCATCTCGGGACCAACGGCTTTACTTCCCTTCCGAAGGAAGTCGTCACTGAAATTTTTAGTGACTATCTCGGGGATGGGATTCGATCCCAGGTCCTCGGCGTGAGAGGCGTGTGTTCTAACCACTACACCAGGTCCGTCCCTCGAGCAGGATGATGAGTTTTACAGCACGAGTCGTACATTTATCGAACAAGACTTGCGTAAACTATTTGCAATTATTTTCACATAAAATTTAAAGGTTTCTGAAATTGTTGTCATATATTTTTAAAGCGATTTAATGACCATTAAATGATTTATAGCCATTTGTGCCTTGAAACGGTACATAACCCGGGGTCGTGAATACCGGTACACTTAAAAAAATATCTGTACGTCAAGTATAGGAAGCATTCGTTTTTGTATACGTGTTTTGCAGTAATTTTCAAATCGACCACTGCTGGAATCAGATTTTTGTTTCAATTTCATATACATGATTTTAAAATATCCATATACAAACTGATAGTCTGAAGAATAATCGAATCGGCGCTGACGAATATATATTTTAACAGATTTATATTGTACCTACCTTCTGACTCATAGTATTGTAGTTTGAGAATAAGCTTCAAAATTATTACAGCCGGAGTGAAATTAGTTTGCACTTACTAGGGGAATTTTCGTATTCTCGTCAGTCTAAGCTAATACCGCACTTCTCTTGCAATAATCTCTGATATACGAAGTGGAATTATTCGTTTGTTTGTTTACATTTCTACACTCCTCTATCAAATGTCATCGACAGAACTGTCAAAAGCTGTTTTTTAACGTTCTTACAACGCTCAGGACTGTCCATGTCAGTGTGACTATTGTCCGTAGCCTTTTTTTTCGGCAACCTTCCTATAAGATTTGCGGGCTAATCTGTTGTTCTTTTATGTTGAGCCGAATTTATTTGGATCAACGACAACTTTGGCAATATTGATTGATCGTTCTTGGAAACTGTATCAGAATTGAGCTACACGGAAAAAAATCTGATTCCCAAATCATGATTTACAAGTCATGAAATTCATTATTTGGTTAGGTCATGCTATCAGGACCACAAATCATGGTTTTTGGAATCATAATCATGATTTCTCATAAGCGTAACATCCAGACTGCAACACAGGGGGACTGGGGTTAGTTTGCCCACATTAAGGAGAACAGCGATTTAGGTATGAAAACCATTATTTTATGCTCCTTTTTAACTATGGTCGGATAGATAAACATGTTTTCTACCAAATAATAGAAACAGCTATCCATTTTAACTTTTCTGGGGTTTATATTTCGTTATATTCGTTGAAGATAAGAGAAATTCATAACAAAATTTTGAGTTGTTCCTTCCCAATAACTTTAGCAAATGAAACAAGTTGGGATGAAGGAGTTAGGAGTGAAGAAGTGTTTGGGTGTAACTACAATGTTTACAGAGATGACCGGAATTTTGAAACGTCTGAAAAGAAATCAGGGGGTGGAGTTCTAGTTGCTGTTTCAATTCAATTTAATTCGGAAATTATCAGCACTGAAAAATGTGAAGAATTCGAACATGTTTGGGTGAAAATACTTGTGGAAGGCGAAACACATGTGTTTGCCTCGGTATACTTTCCCCCAAATAACGCTCGTAAAAACTCTTATGATATTTTTTTCCAAATCGCTGACGAAATCATGTCTAAGCTCTGTCCAGAAGTAAAAGTTCACATATTCGGAGATTTTAATCAAAGAAGCATTGACTTTATTCCAGACGCTGACAATGAGGATTCTACCCCTTTACCCCGAATCCCATTATCCCGAATGCCATTAACCCGAACGCCATTACCCCGATTTCCAAAACCCCGAATGAACCATCACCCCGAATGACATTACCCAGAATTCCAATATGATGGGGAAATGTCATCAATATCGTCATGTCAAGATAATAGTAAATTCGGGGAAATAGCATTCGGGGTGATGGAATTCGGGGTAATGCTACATTCGGGGAAATGGCATTCGGGGAAATGGCATTCGGGGAAATGGCATTCAGGGTAATAGGGTAGAATCGACAATGAGTTCATCTTGCTTCCAATCGTTGGTGATAACGAAACATTGCAATTTTTATTTGACAAAACCGCTAGCTTAGGCCTCAATCAAGTTTACCACATTAAAAATAAGCAAAATAACTATTTAGATTTTTTATTAACGAATATGTATGAGGACTTCTGTTTGTCTGAATCACTAACCCCATTATGGAAAAATGAAGCATTCTATACGGCAATTGAGCTCTCAATTTTTGTACCCAAGAATAACAGACCTGATGACTGCGAATATGAAGAAGTTTTTCAATATCATTCGGTAAATTATAAAAATATTAGGGAAAGGTTAAACGGGATAGATTGGCAAACGATTTTAAGAAGCGAAAGAAAACTCGAAGCCTTTGTCGACGTATTTTACAAATTGTTATTTGAAATCATTCTTGACGAGGTTCCATTAAAAAAATAAGGCGAAGAAACCATTCCAAGACTCCAGTGTGGTACAATGAACAAATAAAAAATTTGAAAAACCGCAAGCAGAAAGCACATAAAAAATACAAAAGAAATAACAATAACGAAAACTTAACAAGCTATCTATCAATTTGTGATCAACTTAATCAAGCCATAGATAACGCATATGAGGATTACAACTTAAAAACTGAAAATGAAATAAAATCTTACCCAAAAAATTTCTTTAACCCGTATAGGCCTGAGTGAAAGCAAAAATACTGAAACCCTCACCGCTCAGCGAATTCTTAACGGATTCAAATGATTTTTTGTCAGTTCATTGGCCCACATATATAGTTTCTGGAAGTGGCTAGAGGAACTCGGAAATATTCCTGTGGCCGGAGTTATTCCGGTGGGTCATTGGGTCAAGTCGGGTAAGAAAAGGCTATTTTTTGGGACATGTCAAGTTACCTTTATTTATTTTCAATGACAATCATTTAAATTTGCATAAATCATTAAGATCTGATATTCAACATTATAAATGAAGAGTTTTGCAACGTTTGAAATACACCGGATGTGGTCATTCGGACGTAATGCCCGGAAGAACCGACTGTAGATTTGTTAGATACTAAATCGTTTTAAATGTCGAAAAGTAGAAATCAAACATAATTGTGCACTGGAATGCGTTCCCATAAGTTTGGCACAGTTGTTCAGATACAAATTGGCCACTTTATCATAAGTTTGAGGCGTCCCAGGACCCGGAAATGGTCATTTATAGAATAAATCAAATGCAAAACTCATAGTTATCCAATTCAATCGTTTCTCAAAAGGTTTGCACTGATGCAATTTTCTTAAAATTCCGTCTTGCTGTGGCCACATTATAGCCGATTCCGGAAATTATCTGTGACTTGAAATTTGCCTACTTTCAGGGGCACAAACGCACAGTACCCTTCTCACCCGACCTGACCCAGTAATCCACCGGAATAACTCCGGCCACAAGAATATTTCCGCGTTCTTCTGTCCACTTCTAGAAACTAGAAATGTGTGCCAGTATACTGACAAAATATCATTTGAATCTCTTAAGCATTCGCTGAGTGGTGAGGGTTTTAGAATTTTTGCTTCCACTCAGGCCTATACGGGTTAATTACGTCAAAACAAAACTGAAGTCAGATAATTTTCCCTCGATAATGCATCTTGACAAAAACGTTCGTGATAGCTCCGAGAAAATTTGCAATCTTTTTGCATTTTTCTTTCAAGAAATCTATACTACTTTTAATGATGAAGACCGCGATTGCAATTACTTTGATTTCTTACCAGAATATACTAGAGACATTGAAGTCAGTCATATTAACGTAAAGGACGTCATGGAAGGCTTGAATAACTTAGATGTTTCAAAAGGTTCTGGACCAGATGGAATTCCACCATTATTCATGAAGAGCTTAGCTGTAGAACTTACAACTCTATTGTTTTGGCTTTTTAATATGTCATTAGAGTCTGGTATTTTTCCAAAATCATGGAAAAGCTCATACCTAGTACCCATCCTTTAAAAATGGAAAAAAAAAATCTGACATAAGGAATTTTCGTGGTATTGCCATTATTTCTTGTATTCCTAAACTATTCGAAGCAATCATTAATGAAAAACTATTCAATCAAATTAAAAGCAGAATAACAAATGCTCAACATGGATTCTTTAAAGGATGTTCAACAAATACAAATATAATAGAATTTGTCAATTACTCACTCACTGCAATGGATAATGGTCACCATGTAGAGGCACTTTATACTGACTTCAGTAAAGCATTTGACCGCGTTGATATACCTATGCTACTATTCAAATTACAAAAACTAGGAATAGAGTCTAATCTTCTGAAATGAATTGAGTCCTATGAAACTTTATTTAGAAATTATTAATGAAAAGGACATAAATATATTCCAAAATGAAATTAAAGTCTTCTACACCTGTAGGTGAATTCCGGCGCAAATTTTCTTCGAAGAGAAGAAATTTTCTTCCATAATCCACCAGCAAGAAAATTTTCTTTTCTTCGAAGAAAATACGCGCCGGAATTCGCCTACTGGTGTAATAAATCCCTGCTGCAATTGAATGTAAAAAAATGTAACTTAATAGCTTTTAGTAGAAAACGAGACACACCAAACGTTACATTCACCCTAGGAAATCAGACAGTGGTAAAATGTGACAGAGTCAGAGACTTAGATGTCATCTTAGATTCAAAACTAACATTCATTGATCATTATAATACAATCATCAACAGAGCAAATAACATGCTTGGATTCATAAAACGGTTTAGTTATAGTTTCCATGATCCGTACATAATTAAAACGTTATATTCTGCTTATGTAAGGTCAATACTTGTATAGTGTAGTGTAGTTTGGTCTCCTTTTTCAATAACACATGAAGAACGGATAGAATCAGTACAAAAACAATTCCCACTGTTCGCCCTACGTAAATTAGGTTGGACAAGATTTCCTCTACCTTCTTATAAAGCCCGCTGCATGCTTATCAACATACACACTCTAAAAGTGCGTCGTGAATTCGCAATGGTTTCCTTCGTAAATGATATTGTTTCACATCGTATTGACTCCACAGAACTCTTAGCAAAACTTAATTTTTATGCACCCTTCCGACAAAGTTGTCTGTTGCAGTTCTGCGAAACCGGAATATATTCCTTACATGCCATCATCGTACTAACTATGCCAAATATGGGCCTCTTAATCAGATGATGGCAACATATAATAAACATTGCCCAAGTTCTGACTTCACAACGACAAAAACCAAATTGAAGCGATATTTCAATTCAGTTCGATGATTGTAAACTCGTTTATAAAACATTGAAGCATAAAATGTGTTGTTATGTACCTTTATAATTCCTGTTAGAAATAAGAAAAATATGTTAAATTTGTAGTATCATAGAGTAAATGTAGAAAAATAACAATTCTATCGTAAGGACACAAAATCATTAAGTTCATAGCTAAAAGAAAACTTTGAATATTTTAATTCTAGAGCATTTCGTTCAGTGTAATTGTAAGTTTTGCTTTCGCTTCCAACGCAAGTGATCGAAATCATCATTTCGAAATGAAAAATATACAACCGCTGGTGACGCCATGAAAAAAAAAAAGTTTTATTTTGAAAGAATACGACAAAATTAATGTGTAATGAAACGGTCTACTATTGATTGACGACAAATAAATAAATAAATAAATAAATTAATTAATTCAAAAGAAAAATTCTTCATTTAATGCTTGCTTAACTGTATATGTATTGTTTTGCGGGGTAAAACGCCCCGCTTGAGTTCGGCGTTAGCCATGCTGTAAACGAACGCACACATTCTTGCTTGTATTGGTGCTGCATATATCCGGGCGTTTGTTCAGATGTTATTGTTCAAAAATAGTATACATGCTGATGCGAAAAATGTACATTTGTAAGGTTCCAATTTAGGGGGGGTCACGTGGCGTAGTTGGCTACACTTCTGCTTTGATAAGCAGATGGTCATGGGTTTGATTCCCAGCCCCTCCAACAAAAAACTCTCGTCCGGTTACTCGAGATGCATCACGGAGGATAGACACTGTATGGATGGGTCAGAATCTCCTCTCGAAAACGCATCGAAAGTAACTGCGACACTGGCATTTCTTCGTGGATAATAAAAATCCTCATCACACCGAACTATGGATATGGACCCTCACGCTATGAACACTGGCAATGCATACGGACGAATGGATTGGACGAACATCAGCAAAAACAAAAAACAGCTCGAATAATTCTTCCTACCTACTCGATAATTCCAATCGAGCGTGGATTGTGAAGTAGGCAAAGTAAATACACAGTAGTGTATACACAAGCAATAGGGCATCTAATAATAGAATCTGTATGGCTAGGAGTAATCAGACAGATACCTATAGAAAGAAACTCGGCACAGTAGCGGTTGAATAACACGGAGTGCCTACCAAATAAAGATAGGAAAAAAAAAAAAAAGGTTCCAATTTTTGCGTAACTTGAACGTGGCATTACGTTTGGTAGAATTTGAATTCAAACGGCTGTTTTGGTGTTATGAAATAGGGGTGGGCGTTTTGCCCCCAGAGTTGATTAAAGTTTAGGTCCTTCAATAAGCTTTTTGAGGGCAAATTTAACATATGTTTTGGGCGAAATACAAACAACGACAGTGCACAAGTTGGCTCTCGGCAATAGTTTCAGAAATTTGATTATTTATCGATCTTAAAAATGACAATGAAAATCGCACAAAATTGCAACGAAAACAGCGAAAAACGTTTTCATACGATTTCATCGATTTGGTTGCGAAAAACACATAAAAACATAAACATAACATAAACGAAAAGCATTTTTATCCATTTTCTATGATCTAGGGTAAAAAAAAAGCATTCTAAAACACATCGATCGTCCAAATCGATGGTGGCGCGTTTTGCCCCCTATGGGTATATTACCTACTACATTGCATCATTTCATTCGATTCGATCACCTTTTTGTGATAAAGTGGTAGTATGGTAAGGTAAGCTTTATTATTTTATTTTTTTAATGTTGTCGATCGGATGCTCGACTCATGATGTTATGCATGTGATTCATGATTCCGAGCATTCCACAACAAAAACCATAATGCGTGTGTAGAGAAAAACTTCCCCTACGAGATAAAAATGTCGAAAATTATTGAATTGTGAAGCACCGTTTTTCATTATTTTGGACACACCAATACATTTTGGACCCTCAAAGTATATATTTTGAACCCCCGGCATTTTTATCGTTTGGCGACAAAGTCCACGACACTGGTTGTATAATATACTTGCCCATAGTCTAATCAATCGATTGACAATGGAAAACCGAAGAAATTCTATGCTTTTAGTGCAGAAATTTGAAAAAAGTTTTCGTTTACATTTGTAAAATTTCTAACGGCTTCAATTTCTGTGTGTAACGTGTTGTAACGGTTGCATGGATGAACCGATTAAATTAAATTAATTTCTGATAAAATAAACACATTTTCTATGTACAAATGGTGGACGAAAGTGCAGAATAGTACTATCTTTCCAAATGGCATGCGAATTGAGTTGGTCTTTCGATCTAAACTGGGAAATTTGCAGGAAAATGGCCCCGGGGGTCCAAAATATATTGGTTACCCTATTTTCATAAGCTGAAAACACTCTGAAATCATGATATCATGAGTCATAATCTTGTTTTTGGATTCTGATTTATACCCGTGTGCAGAACAAACAATCATACGAATGTATTAATTATAGTGTTTCGATAAAAAAAAATATTAAATCGCACGAACATCTGCCATGAGTTTCGCAAAATGATTTTCTGACCATTTGCAACGAAAATGATATAAATTCTCACAAACTTCTGCAAGTTTCTCGATGATGTCCCTTTCCCCATTCTATTCCAGACAACCAGAAGTCGCATAAAAGTTAACGCAATAACTCGTTTATTCCTACACATTACATCAAATCCGCTAAAAACGGTGGACAATGAGCTTCCTCACATGAAACGCTTTTTTTCGTGTTCATTTGTACATTTTGTTTCGTTCCATACACTCGTAAAAAGGAAGTCGAATCAATCCGTAGCAGCTGTCAAATCAACATTTTTTAGCATAAGTTAAGTCGCATAAGATCACAAAATGCTACAAAATGCTACACAAACTTTAATTTTATGCTACATATATCACTCTTCACCTAAAAGAAAAACAAATTAAAGTGCAAAAATGGAATTTCATTTGACTTTCTCATTCAAAATCTTGTTTTTTATTAGTTTTTGTTAAGTAACATTGTCAAAATGATTTGTATACTATGTATTACAATCATACAAAAAAGCATTTTTTTGTTTTGAAAGGGTGTACACATATTTGAAATTTATTGATGTTCAATGAGGTGATAGTAGCAAGGTTATTTTTTTTGAGAAAAACTACTCTTAACTAAAGTTCTTTTTAATTTAAGGTGAAGATAAATCGAAGCCAAACCTCAAATTTTCAAGAGCTCGGATCTGGAGAACGAAACATCCGTTTGAGCTGAAAACTTAATCGATTGGTCACTCGCTGATGGTGACCAATCGATTAAGTTTTCAGCTCAAACGGGAGTTCGGTTCTCCAGATCCGTGCTCTTGAAAATTTGAGGTTTGGCTTCGATTCATCTTCACCTTAAGACAAATTTGAAGTTCTACAAACTTGTCAAGAATTTATTTAAAAAAATATTAGTTGATAGTTAACAAGGCCATGTAAACCTGAAGGTCACATTTTATAACTTTAAAATCGTTAGCCGCTTTAGTGCACCACCTCTAAATCATTACATAGTTTTGTTCTAAACTTTGAAATTTCTCCGGAATTTATCATGTTCCGCCTGATCTCTTGAAGCGTGACATGATCAGCGTGTGACCCCTATGAAGTATCTAGACTGAGAACACCAAAGTATGTGTATCTCTCTCTTCGTACCTCTCATCTCTAGCACCAATTAATATCCCAAGCAGCACAGTTTGTTTCAACTCAAGAATTAAATTATCTCTTGAAACTTATCAGAGTTGTCAATTGTTGAAAATATGACTTACAATTACACTGAATAGCAACGCAAAAATAGCGTTGTCTGTTTGCAACATATTTAAGTTACATAAAAATTGCTTACTTTTTGCAAAATACGTAAAAGAAAAAATTAAAACTTGAGTATTAACGAGAATCGAACTTTCGACCACAAGATCACCAATCTTCGCCTCTACCCACTACTACACTTCTACACTACTCACTACACTATAGTCGTATACCACTAGCACCAGCTCTTTGAACAATTGCTTCGCCAATGTACTATAAAAGCGACTGCATGGCCCATTCATCAAAGCTTGTTGCTCATAACTTTACTGCACCCTTCGGAATACAAGTTCATTACTGGCGAAATTAACAAGTAGCACGCGACACATCTTCCAAAAAGATGCTTTCCAAAAATAGTTTCAATCACGTGTCAATAAAAGCATAGGTAACTTAACTGGTTCTAATTCCGTTGCATATAAATATAAAGGCTCATAAAGTTTCATTACCGTTCCAATGAACATACATTTCACTCCTTGTTTGACGTTCAACATTTTTGAAACGACAAAGTTTGCTGCAAATGTCCTTTGCAAATAGCAATGAAGTCAAGTTTTCCAAGATGTTTTCAGCAACTTTTCAAAAGCCTGAAATAATCTAAACTTTTTACAAAAAACGCAGCACATGAGGAACACATTTTAAACAAACAAACTTTTGCTAGACCATGTTTCCGTTGTTAGATGATACATAAGGTGCTACTCAACCTTATTGCAACGGAATTGAAACAAACAAACTTCTAGATGACATACACGTAGTTTAGTGCAACTTTCTCGCAACTGGGATGAATCTTCTTGAGTTGTGGCTATGGGAACGAAAATTGTATGCAAGTTGCGAATGCTTTAAACGAAAGTAATTTGAAACATACCATTAAAACCGGCATTTTGGGAGAAGTTTCAAAAGTATGTTTGAAAAGTTGCTGAAAACATCTTGGTAAACTTGACTTCATTGCTATTTGCAAAGGACATTTGCAGCAAATTTTGTCGTTTCAAAAATGTTGAACGTCAAACAAGGAGTGAAATGTATGTTTATTGGAACGGTAATGAAACTTCATGAGCCTTTATATTTACATGCAACTGAACTAGAACCAGTTAAGTTACAGATCCTTTTATTGATACGCGATTGAAACTATTTTTGAAAAGCTTATTTTTGGAAGATGTATCGCGCACGGTGTGCCAGAAACCGTTATTAACACACAAAAATGTCCACGAATTTGGCACCTACCATTCGAATGATATAGTATTCAAGCATCTTCTCCGTGAATTTGAAAATATTTTAACGAGGGAATCGAAAGTTATCGTGATTTCAAGGTTTTGAGCTATTTTGGAAGGGATTTGTACATACTTCACAATTTTTCTCACCAGTGCATCATTATTAATTTGTAAACTATCCAAGTAACCATCAGCTTTGTATTAAGCATTCAAAACATATAATATCTAAGCATCTTCTCTGAAAATTTGAGATAGCTTAATCGAGAAAATCAGAAGTTACAGTGATTTGTTTATTTACCATTATTTCTATGAAGCTTAAATAAGAGCTAATATGGCTTTGCTATATTCAAGTACACAATTTACAAATAAAAATGTGTATAGGACTGAAACTCTGTATTCAAAAGATGTAGTAGTCAAGCTTGATAAGTTGATAAGCTATTTTAAAAACTTTATGGAAAGAGAACATAATTGGAGTACTTTGAAGTTTTGGGCCTGTCTTTAAGATTTGTTTTCAGTCGTCTAAAATAATGTTCGCAACACGCATTTTATCATTGTGACACAAATCAACTCAACAGATTCATTTTCAACCTGTATCTTTCATTCAAGAAAGGCAGTGCTTCATTACAGCATAAGCAAATGTGTTCATTTTTCATTTTGTTTCAATTTCGGCGTTTTGCTGGGCAGTGATTCTTTATGGCCCAAATAAGCGTGTTGATGAACCTGAACAATTTGAAAGTGGTTCCATGTTGCTCAGTCGACGATGGATTATCAACTGGTGAGATCGTTTTATGCTACTGTTCTAAATAGGATGATTGCTCAGA
This sequence comes from Aedes aegypti, assembly GCF_002204515.2. NCBI lineage: Eukaryota > Metazoa > Arthropoda > Insecta > Diptera > Culicidae > Aedes > Aedes aegypti. Next base: position 25,054,496 of record NC_035108.1, on the reverse strand, counting down.
ATTTATTTGTACAACGAAAGGGGTACGTTTATATATTTGTTCAAATAATAGTACGTAGTCAATTATTGTCGAAAAAAAATCGTTTCATGTTTTTCAAATATTTAAATGCAACAAGTTTCATATTAGGTTTAGTTTTACATAATAACACAAGATCTTTGAATTTTTAGGTACTATAAATATCGATACTGATAGATTACGTTTTTGATTGATGTTGCAAGATTCACATCATGCAAAATCTTTGAATGATTGGTCATCAAAGGTATCGTCATATTGAAACTTCAGTCAAGTTTTGTAGATATGAAAGAATTCCTTTTTATTTTATTTCATATTTTATTTTATTGAATATGATTAAATCTTTAGGGCTCTTGTAATTAAGCGTTTTGTTTACGAAGACAAATCCTGTAAAATAACCTCTTTCCAATTTCCAAACTCCCAATGATTTCTCGTGGAAGTGCAGAGGACTCCAACAGCTTCCTTAGAGATAGAAACATGTAATACATTTATTCCATAATCCAAATTGACCTGTATTCGGACGCAGCCGGCGCCGATATTGCTTAGTACAGGGAATGAGAATTCCATTACCTACACACTACTGGTGGTGCAACAAATCCTAAGAAGCATCCGTTGGTTCCTTGTTGAAGTATAGTTGCTCTTGTAATAACAAAAAAGCAGCGGCAAGTGGTCAATCACACTCTTTAATCACATTGATTAACATATTGACAAGAATTTGTTGGATTTAATAATAAAAACATTGAACGTGTGAATTAAAAATATCTAAAATTTGCCTTTCCAAAACTTAAAAGTACTTAAAAGTTGTCTTTTGATAGAATTTTCTCTAACTAACTGCGAAAATGCTAGTCAACTAGTGTATGTAGTCAACTTTATCTATTGATTGCCGAGAGTCAGTTCTATATACATTTTTATTTGTAAAAAATGTAGCTTAGTAAAACAAAGCCATATAAATAAGCTCGTATTTAAACTTCATAGATATAATGGTCAATATACAAATCACTGTAACTTCTGATTTTCTCGATTAAACTATCTCAAATTTTCAGAGAAGATGCTTAGATATTATATGTTTTGAATGCTTAATAAAAAGCTGATGATTACTAGGCTAGTTTACAAATTAAAAATGATGCACTGGTGGGGAAAATTGTGAAGTATGTAAAAATTCCTTCCAAAATACATCAAAACCTTGAAATCACGATAACTTTCGATTCCCTCGTTAAAATATTTTCAAATTCACGGAAAAGATGCTTGAATACTATATCTTTCGAATGGTGGGTGCCAAATTCTTGGACATTTTTTTGTGTTAATAACGGTTTCTGGCACACCGTGATCGCGTGCTACTTGGGATAAGTTCGCATGTTTAGTATTATAGAGATAGTTTTTCTCATTTCAAATATATCTCAGCAAGCGTTAATCGCGTAAAAGTTGTACAAAATTGCACATAACTTTTGATTAAAAAGACATACACTTCTGATTTTATCATATTTTGAGTGAAACCAGCTCAGCTTTCCCATGATGCAAAAATATATATAATTGGTGATTGCAAACACCATTAAAATCAATTTTTTTTTCCATAAAATTCAATATGACGGTTTTTGCAAATGTAGCTCTTATGCTTTCTCTTCCTTAAACCAAGTTATTGTGAAGGGGTTGTTGAAAAAATTTCTGAGTTGTGGCAGGTTGAGTGTGCAAAGAATTGTCAAAAATCGAGGGGTGCTCAAAAACTGTTTTAATTATAACTACCGAGGGATCCAACAATTTGACCAACCGAATGCAGTTTCTTTACTTACTCGACAGGAGTATTCATATGAGCAAAAATTTGAACATTTTGAAAGACCATGTGTAAATAGTGGCTCGGTATCGGCGAGAATTACTCTTGCGTTTAAAAAACTTTAAAAAAAATCAGCCGCACCCTATTGTGCATGTTGTAAGCGTTGATAATAAGCACCATGAAGGGAACCAGGCCGAGTGCGCTGTGCAGTGCAGTGAAAAACGCGCAATTTCAGGCCCTGGAATGGAATGCTTCTGTTGGTTGGGTGACTAGAGAACCAGGGAGGGGGATGCTGCGCTGCGAAGGCGAGAGGCGAGGATCAAGTCGTTATGACCGATGGATGGATGTGTGTGCTCTTCGATGCCCGGTCCATCGAATGCAGCTGCGCAAGTAATGAGAGTGTGTGGATTGATAACCGTAATGAAAATTCAATTTGGGACGCGTGCTTGTGAAACCTTTACGCAAATTGTGGTGGAATTTATGAGAAAACAACACGCCTCTTTTCAAAAAGTGGCAGGAGATATGTCTTTGTCCAAGTTACATCATATTCGTCTTTTGCTTCTTGTCGTTTCAATTTCGCTGAGAGAGGACCTGCTTCTTAGCTCAATGTTCTACTATTACTACCAATATAGACTTAACTGAGAGATTCTTCTGTCAAAGTTGTAATTTTTGTACTCGTTTCTCGTGTGGTAGGCACGAATATATATCCATTAAGCTTCAGAGGAAAGTCAAGAAAATTTTCAGAGAAAAATGATCCTGGACCTATCGAAAATCGGACTCAGGCATCACTAATCCACTCAATTTAGTTGATATCTATACAGATAATCAGATATTGAAGAATTCATTCTTATTTGATTTTGAAGCACTTGATCGTTAATGTTTCGCAAGTTGTAACATGCTTGATAAATAACAGCAACGAACGAGAGCCCCAAAGAGAGAGCGCTGATAAAACTAATTTCTCTTGCTTATTGACACCCGATCAAATCAGAGGTGTAACAGAATATGATAAACAGACTCTCATGATTTGATGTAGATCATGATTTTGACAGAGAGCAATAAGTGAGAGATATTCTCAAATTTAAGGCAGAATTTCAGAAACAATTCCTGGATGAATCTACAAAAGAATTTCCGGGAAAAGTTACGGAAATAATCTCTGCATTACTTCGTGGAACAATACTTATATTTTAATTCGAGGGATGATGACCATCTTAAGACAGACGGAATTTTAAAAATTTATTGTTATTACTTATCTTCAAGTGTTTGGAGATAAGTACGATTCTTTTTTAAAACAGTATTCTAATGTCACAAACAGTGCTGGGAATGGTAATAGTAGTAGGCTTGAATTTTCGCGAAAATCACGTGGCTCTTACAGTACAGTAGTTCAAAAACGTGAATCTCATCAAGTAGCCTATGTTGGGTGCACGAATTCTCTAAATCATGAGTGTCATTGAAGGCTCTAAATGCGGGAAATGCAACGGGAAATAGAACATTTTTCTACAGTAGTTTCGGGTTGCCCTTAGCAACGGGTGTTTTGCTATTTTCAAGGCATTTGCCTACAGCAGCGATGGGCGTGAGTTTCACTGGCTTCGCTGACTGTGATTGGCTTTGCTTGGCTACTGTAGAGTGAATTTCAGATTTTTTCCCAACCCTGGTCACAAACAGTTTTCAAAATGAAGTTTTTTTTGTAATTTGTAAACTTATAAATGATTCTTTACATCAGGTCAAAATAAAAAAAAAGAAATTTATTAAATACGGTAAGCAACTCAAATGCAAATATTACCTAATTGTTTCTCAAACGAAATTTACGCACAGGAGGTATGGATATTACACTTTCGTTTGTTTTATGATGACCCAAAATATGTTATTGTGAGAATAGCTATATAATAACTGTTATTCCATCTTAAAATTGGGTAAAGTTTAAACAACAGGAAAATTGGACCTAACGTTGCATCCATTTCCATTTCTAATGCTTCCTCAGAGAAGCCGAACGGTCAGTGATCGATGATGGGTCCAATCAAGTCATATAAGTAGCGGACGTATATGATTATTATAAGTAACCAGTAGCCGCTGCCGGAGCAAACCCACCGAAACAACCGAAAACGTTCATTATCGTCAAAAGTTTCAACTTATCCCGAAGCGCGTTCGCGTGCTGACCAGTTCAGTGTGGCAAATCATTTAATAACGTGTCCGCCTAAACGATCCACCGTTGATCATCGCCGAGGAGTAAGGGTAGCAAAATGGCAGGTAAATTTACAAGCCAGTAAAATAATGAGCCATAAACAATAGTTCGAACATTTTAAGCAATAACAAAGTTCATAATAGTACGGAAAACTATATTTCTACCGAATAACATGGATAAATTAGAAGTTGACAAAACAAAATCGCTCGTTATTCAAAAAAAAAAACAATTGAAAATAATCAATAAGAAATTCGAAAAACGCCCATGGAAGCCAATAAGCACAATGAAATCAAAAAAGTATCAATTAAAACTGTTAAAAATTATTGCTTTTTTGAAAATTTCAAATGCTCTTTTAATTTTATTTGAAACATATTTTTTTGTAGTTATTTTAAGTGACATACTCGGTGAAAAATAAACTTTTGATCGCTTTTCCGGAGATTTGCAAAACTTTTTTATACCCTATTATTGCTAAATTCGAATTATTTTAGTAAGTGTTTCTGATAAATTAGCAATGATTATCCTTTTCCTAGACCATGATAATACTTCTCCCGTAGCAAAATGTCGGTCTCAAATGCGAACATCGAGTGAATAATTGCAATACTTGACGACGAGAGGTTTTTCTCCCTTTGATCATCACTCAACTCACTCTCGAACTCGATGCTAGGCTTGATCGCCCTCGAGGTTCCCCTTCCAGCCGCCACCCCCCTTACTACCTTATAAATTGTTGGATACCTGACTGGTTTGCCATTAAAGTCTACAATTCCTGCTCCGAGAAGCCTGTTCAATTGTGTGCACGTTAATAATCTAATTATAGTTTATAAAGTCAACATACCACCATACACAATCATGATTTATTTTCAAGAAATCGTTCCACACCAACACCAATCGGAACGAGGCTGCCAGCAATGAACGAACGACGATGACGGCTGACCATTGGCGTAGGATCTGATTGAGGGGTCGCGGGATCAGGGCCCCCTCCCCCGGTATTTTTTAGGTATTTTCATTTGGGCAAACTTTATTCAGATATTTTTAATTAGTTTGTATTTTATCTTTGGAAAAATAGGAATATGAAAGTCGGCAGTAATCTCCACCCGATATTCGACATTACTATATTTTATCAAATTATTCCAACATGTACTATTCACCAGAAATTCAGCCTGTAAATAATAACAATAATTTTCCTTAGCTGAGTGGCTAGAGTTCGCGGCTACAAAGCAAAGCTATGCTGAAGGTGTCTGGGTTCGATTCCCGATCGATCCAGGATCTTTTTGAAATGGAAAATTTCCTTGACTTCCCTGGGCATATGGCAAATTTGGCTCTTAGTTAATAACTGTGGAAGTACTCATAAGAACACTAAACTGAGGAGCAGACTTTGACCCAGTGGAGACGTTTTGCCGAGAAGAATGAGAAGAAGAATTTTCATAAAATACTGCTATACGCGATCCATAGCATTTTTAAAGTTGTAATTCCTGAAATGGCCTGAATGGAATATTTGCTTCGAAAATTAGAAAAATTGTAATGGCATTTTCACAATTAGTGACCTAAATAAAATTTCTGTTGAAGGTCACCATTAACTTTATTGATTTTTTTACGGAAATCTTTATGAAACTCAGCCTTCAGATATTTTCTGCACAAACCTGTTTTTAGTATTGCATCAAGGAACAAAGATATAAAAAAATCGACCAAAAGGATTTGACTCTGTTAGCAATTTCATGGCTCAATTCTTAAAGACTTTTTGGAAAAGTTAACGAAGAAGTTCTGGCAAATATATCGACAGAGGTCATGGAAGAATAACTGGCGATTTTCGTGAAAAATGTTTAGCTGAAATTATTGAAGGAATTGATTGAGGAACTTCTCGTGAAACTCTTGCATAATCCATGAAAGAATATATTTTTTACATTATTTACATCATGTTTACAAACTTAACCTATAGATATGCACATAATATTGTATTTTACATACAATCACGTTGATGTTATTAGTTTTACCTTAGATTATCCTTATGTCGCTTATTGAAAAAGAATTTGAAGTTTAGCAAATTATTTTGATTAATTGTTCCAACAAACATCTACTACTAATCTTATGATAAATAATATAAATAACAATTAATGTTCGAATCCTCTGAGCAGAATCTCAATAGAGAAACTTAAAAGTAGATGGAGTACCGTATACCTTTTAATTCCACTCCTAAATGCTTATCAACAAACGTTTGGGGGCCCAGATAGCCGTAGCGGTAAACGCGCAGCTATTCAGCATGACCATGCTAAGGGTCGTGGGTTCGAATCCCGCTGGTCGAGGATCTTTTCGTGAAGGAAATTTTCTCGATTCCCAGGGCATAGAGTATCTTCGTACCTGCCACACGATATACAAATGCAAAAATGGTCAATCGGCAAAGAAAGCTCTCAGTTAATAACTGTGGAAGTGCTCATAAGAACACTAATCTGAGAAGCAGGCTTTGTCCCAGTTGGGACGTAACGCCAGAAAGAAGAAGAAGAAATGCTTATCTTTGACAGATACGCTTGTTTCGACTACCACATGCAGTCTTCTTCAGTGTCAGTTACTCGAATTCACTCAATTGTGACATTTATTATAAATAAACTCTTTGTTTTGGAATCTTTAGCGTTGAATCATTTACACACTTCTTCTTTAGCTGATTTCATTCTGATTTCTATGTTTGTTCCTGCTTCCTAGTTCTAAATAACTTTGGCGTTTCTACATTCTTCGATCCTATAAATATCACGTTTCTTAAAAATTTCACATAAACAGTACTTTAGAAGGTTTATGATTAAATATTATATACTTTAGTACTTTTATATTTTAAATTATATATTTTAGCGATCGAGAAGCTATAAACCTGCTTGCTGGTAATCATATAATCTAAAGTGCTAAAAATTTGTTAAATCCCAGTGCACCACGTATCGTATAAGAATGTGCGCCTGAAATCATATATTAATACATCAAAAATCAGAACCACACAATATGCCAAATTAAAATTAATAAATGTTAGCACAAAATGCATATCATTCTCCTCTACGATTCATTAGCATAACTTAGCAGGGGCCCAAATAGCTGTAGCGGTAAACGCGCAGCTATTCAGCAAGACCAAGCTGAGGGTCGTGGGTTCCAATCCCACCGGTCGAGGATCTTTTCGGGTTGGAAATTTTCTCGACTTCCCAGGGCATACAGTATCATCGTACCTGCCACACGATATACACATGCAAAAATGGTCATTGGCATAGTAAGCTCTCAGTTAATAACTGTGGAAGTGCTCATAAGAACACTAAGCCGAGAAGCAGGCTCTGTCCCAGTGGGGACGTAACGCCAGAAAGAAGAAGAAGCAAAATTTGTAAACCCGAGGTTGGTATCTTCTGGCGATTGGCTTCAAAAAATAATAAAGAATGTGTCGCTGTGTAGGAAACTTGCTTTCATATTGACAAATAATCGCCTCTCTATCTTGAAGCAATTGATGGTACAGTGGTATGGTAACGAGTTACGGATCCAAAGGTCTTGTGTTCTCGAGGCTGAATGAAAACATCGAAATTTTGTGGCATCGTATTGCTGACCACGGAAAGTCTGAAAAAGTCGTGCGAAGTGCGTGTATGGCCTCCACTATGGCCATACGAGTGAATTGATTCCTATTGAATGATGTATAGCAAAAAATTAAGCCACAATGTTGAAAAAATGACTTTTTTGTGTGTTTTAAGGATCAAATTATGTGTCTCTTGTAAATTATGCGTTGCTAAATCTCATGCCGTTCACAGAAATGTTCCAGAACGTCACAATTTTGAGCTATAGGATGCCAAAGTTCACTGGTTTCATTGATGTTCACATGAAATTTAGAGTATGAATCATTAAATTTTTAGTAATCTTATGCACCACGCAAACAAAATAGGATTTCAACTTTCATTCATCATTTTTTTTAGTTTGAATGGCACGGTTTAGTTTTGAATAAATCGAATTTTTAACATGCTTGCAGTCTCCATACATAATTCATCACTTCTCTTACATGGGAGAGTACAATACCTTTCAAAAACATCAAAAAATAACCTTTAATCAGAGCTGTCAAATGTCATGAATATCACGTGACTTTGACATTTAAATATTGCTATTGTCATCCTTCTCTGTGGAAAAAGTCATCGAAAAATGTTTTTCCCGGTAACTTTTTCCGAATTACTATCGGTTGGCAATATTTACTTATGATATATTTCACCTGGAAAAGAACTATAAGTATTTCATTTTTTCCAAAATTTTGACATTTAGCAGCACTCCCTTTAATCATCTTAAATGTTATGAACTTTGTTGACAAGCATTGTTATACACATGAAGTTTGATTTATGTGGCAAATGAATCAATTAAATTGCCATATAAGCTGGCAAACTTGCATGCAAGTAGACTGAAATAGTCAAATTCTGCATTTTCAACAGCTAATATCTCAAAAACCAGGCGTGCTATGATATTTCTGAGAATTACAATGGATTCAGCAACCCTTAATCAATTAAATAGCGATATTTTGGCGCTTGAGACAAAAACGTGATCCGCAGTGCTATGAAGATCAATTTGTTTCTAAAACTTTATCAGCTCATCAGAATTTGAACAGCTAAAGCGACTCCTACTTCTACTGTTTCGACGTTTCGGCGTTTATTTCGCCTTCTCCATAGATTTAAAGGCGGCATTATGATGTATGACCCCTTGAAGACGACGAAATATACACCGAAACGTCGGAGAAGTAGAAGCAACAATCATTTCAGCTAATAGAGACTGTCAGAGACGATAAAACTTCAGGAAAGCATAGCACTTATAGCTATCACAAGATACTTTCTAGTATTGGTTGCGGAGTTTTAACAATTTTTAATTTCTAACAAAGGACGTCTATCTTACCACCAGCAAATTCCTGATCGAAAGTTATTGACACTGTGACTCAGAATGCATTAGAGTTAAACCACCTTAGCCAGTATCTAAATATAATTGATCGGTTTGAACTTTAAATATGTTAATGATGACTCCACGAGAATGCGCCAGTTATGTTATCAATTTCTGCCAAATGTTTATTATTTGAAGGAATCACCTGAGGAAATACCAATGCTTTGCTAATATAGAAGGGTTTGTAACGTTTCCTTTTTTTAATTAAATTCGTTTCTATTGATGAGAACATATATACGGTACGCTTCAGATCGTCATTTGGGTATAAGGCTGTTTAATTTTTCCTTCCTGCATGTCGACATTAGCAATTCTAATTAAATTATCGAACTTTTTTTTCGAAATAATATTTGCAATTGATTAAGCAAGTATTTTAACGTTCTCAAGAAATTTCTACCGATAGCAAAATTTTCTTAAAGCGTGTTTAAAAACGTTTCATAATTACAACCAAAACAATTTTCAATCATACGGCAAAAACATTTCTCTAAAAACTACAGCAGAATATTTAGGTAAAAGGTTAAAATAAATTGTTTGAAAAATTTAGTTTCAAAAAATTAGTTATTCAAAGAATTTCGTGCAACATCAGAAATTACGCAAAACCAATCGATAGGTAAATTGTTGAAAATTCAGAATTTAAATTCCAAATGTATGGTCGGTAGGATGCGATTTGTTTTTCGAAAGTTCTCCAAACCAAAAACTCGTGGGCTCCTCTGAATTATATAACAAAATAAGAGAAATCTCAAAATTTGTGCAAAAATATTAATATATACAGGTAACACAAGCGGTGAATTTTTAAGTTATAAAATATGATCTTCAGTAAAATCTACATTACTTTGTTGTTTTCCAAGCAATTTTGGAGTTTTACCCGACCAGAGGGAACAAACAAGATTTTAATAAAATGTGTTCCCCTGATATGATTTTTTTAAATCACCAGTTGTTATAAAACATGTACCGTTAGTAGTTAAAATAACAAAAATTCTAACAAAATTTGCACCAAATTAAACTAAAATATAACAAACTCTGTTACAATTATATCAAAATTATTATAGAATGTGTTGCAAGGATATTACAAAATAACAAAATTATTGCAAACTATATTACGGTTAATGACAATGGATGTTATTTGCAACAAACTTATAAATGCGATGTCAAAAATATAACAAATGTTGTTATTAATGTGTTACTTAAAATATAAAAAGTTGAGAACAAAGCCATCTTGATAGCAAAATTTTATCAAGTTCTGTTATTTTTAACTGCTGTTCATAGGATTTGTTATAATCTTGTTATGTGGTTCTGGTCGGGTAAGCATTTAATTAATTAGAAGTTTGAAGAATATCAAGTTTGTCTGAACCCCAATCTCCAATTTTTTTTCTCATTTTACTAAAAAATATAACATTTTTAGTTGCCCATGCCTTAATAAATACCTCTCAGATTTCAAGTCTTTTACATACTTCTGAAGCAATTTATGTAGTTTTTAAATTGTGTATGCAACACTTTCAATATAAAATTTGTTTTGACTAAGTTATTTAACAAAAATATGATTTGAAAGCGATGAATTTTTTAATCAACCATTTTTTTTCCACAAATTAAAATTTTTTTTATTAAGCTATTATTACTATAAAGCATCTTGTTATAACTACGAGTTGAATAGAATAAGTTTTTCAATTAAATAAAAATATATTTAGTTTAAAATATATTAAAAATTGTTACTAAGACAATTTTGAAATCTAAAAACATGAGAAAAACGAGTTCCAGCTTTTTCAAGTTAGACTGATAAAAATAAAAAAAAAAAGTCATTTGATAGTTGATGTTAAAATTTCATGTTTTTTGTAAAAAAACTAAATTAACACGATTTTTGAACTTGAAGCGTTCTTAACTTTTTTGAAAAACAAACAAATTATCTCTAAAAACTTTGTTGAAATATTTTAAATCGGTTGAGAATTCATGAAATTTTGGCAAAAAAAATTTGTTTTTTTTTTCAGTAAAATAAGGATTAATTTGGAGAAAACTGTTTTAAACTTAGACTTGTTAAGATTTCAGATAAATTTGGTATTCTACAAACTTTTAATAAATTTAATTTGGATGAGAATGTTTCTAAAGTTCTATATAGACTTCATTGAAAATCATATTTCAGAACTAGAACATTCACCTTCAGGTCGCTTGGGCCATTTCTACATCTTAATAATGGCGCAAACTTTGAGTTTTTTTTTATTTTTGATTACGTGATTAATTTCGGAAAAGCACACGAGTTTTTCTGGTTTAAGGACTTTCGGAATAATACAAGAGACAATTACAATACAAGAGACAATCTGTGACTCTTCACAGACCATGCTGACAAAAATTTAACAAAAAATCCTTGAATAATTCCGACAAAAATTTTACAAGGAATTTAATCCATATGTGTTGGGCGCCGTGGTTCTTTGATTTGGAGAAGGGCTTTCTTTTCATCAGATCGGTATCTGAATAGAGAAGGGCTTCGAAAAGTAACCTTCTGTTCAGACCGAAGGACTGCTAAAGTGAGCTTCCAGTCAAAGATTGTTTTTATTCAAGTAAGTCACTCATTTATATAGGGTTTTACAATTGTTCCTAATCTATGGTTTGCATATGGGTGAGCGAGACGGCAGAAGTGACACCAAAAATGTTCTTTGCTAGGTCAGTTAATTCAGGCGCACATTTGGTGCATTTTGGGACCTACCGGGTTGCGCAATTTGAAACCTTTCGTTTCAAGTGCGCTTGGGTACGGATCGCAAGCGGGGCAAAGGAAGAACGGATGGATAGCTGCTAGCGTTGAGCTATGAGTGTCGCATATGGATGTAATTTCATTCTCTTGCACTTTTCGAGTGCATTGATCGGTTTGCGGCTGATGGCCTATGGGTTAATTTATTACTATAGGTTTGGGTAGTCAGAGGTTCTCAAATCCCATGACACATATTTCTTCAAAATTCATTCATCGAAATATTTTTATCTTCAAAGCATCTAAATGCCTTCGAAGTGAAAGCTATGTATGATAGCTGGCATCCGCTTTGATCATATGTTTAATCATTAAAAAAAAATATTTGGAAGTTTTTTAACGGTTTCCATGAAGACAAATCCTTGCACAATTCCTTACATAAGTTCATTCAGAAATCTCTGCGAAGATCTCTATACAACTTTCACGAAATATTCATTAAACGATTTCTAGAGAAATTCATGAAGAGAGCCCTCAAGGAATTTCTGAAGCGATCCTTGAAGTGCTGGATGAATTCCTGGATGGCTAAAGGAAAACTATAATACTTTATGAAGTACAAGAATGAATTAATGGGATGATTTCATGAATGTATTGTGTATTTCTTGATATGCTTTTTTCTGCAGGAATCTCCAAACAGCTATTCTTTATTTCGAAAAGTTCAATCAAAAATGTCTTGGATCAATCTCTGGTAAAAAATCTATCCAGGATATCTCAGTAAGATATCCTGGATAGAAAATGTTAAAGAAAATTTTGGGAAAGTCAATCTAGCAATATCTGGGGAATGTTATAGCACAGCGGAACAAGTTTTTGTCTCAAGCACCAGAACACCACTGTTTTATTTATATGAATCTATTGCCGTTTTCAAAAATTAGAAAAAAAAAACAATATTTATCGATTTCAGTCAACTTGCATGCAAGTTTTCTAGCTTGTATGTTGATTTATGTGCTCGATTGAGTTGCTAAAGAATACAAAACGACGAAGTTCATAATAATGTAGTTACTAAAAAACTACTTCGAAACGAAAATTTTTAAAAGTTTTGTATTTAGCCATACAGAAACAACAACAAAAAATTTTCAGGAGGCTGCTACTTGTCTAAAAAATCGATTCAGTCGATATAATACAGTGAAACCTCCATGAGTCGATATTGAAGGGACCATCGACTCATGGAAATATCGAGTCATGGAACAGCAATTCTTTGGAAAGCTGCTTCTAGGGACCATCATAGTAACCATGAAATTATGTTTTTAGTATGGTTCCATGAGTCGATATCGAGTCATGGAACATCGACTCATGGAGGTATCACTGTATCAGGAAATTTCAATTTAGCTATGTCTCATACAAACGTTTAAGTCCTATTGTGCAGGAAAAAAATTGAATCTCTCTTACAACTTCAGTAGTTGCGGTGTTGCATTTTATAGTAAAAAAAAACTTGCTTTTCGAACACAGCATCTGTACAGAGCATCTGGCCATAGTCAACCGCGCTACAACTGCAATTATTTTTAAGAGTGTGTGTTTCATATTGAAAAATGTTTCTTTTAAACATTGTATGTACATGGCGATATAACATAAAATACCTGAAATATCTCGGAAATCACAAAAATAAGTAATAACTAAATATTTACTAAAGCAACATGGAAACCATGATTATTGCGTCGCACATTAAATATTCGTCATCAGAAAAGTGGACCCTCCTCTAGGGTTTGTCGAGGGAAAAAAAATCCTAGCTACGCCAATGTGTCTGACTATGGTTGATTCCATTCTCTGCGTTCGACTCGACTCTCTTGGACCCAGGCACACTTATTCTAGTATACCAGAAGACCTGATTCCCAACAGCCCCACAAAACGCGCTGACGAAGCGGGGGCTTGTTTAGGCCAAACTTTAAAATAGCTCCCGACTTCTAAACCAAACAAAGACTTCGACGATTCCCTCCTTGAAGCATACACGAATTGTTGCTTTTCGGGATGTTTTCTTCTCTGGTTGACTGGGTTGATGATGCACCGTTACTCGCGTTCTGATCGGTGCACAATTCAAACATCGGTCAATCATCATCGATCGGCAAAAGAGGGAGAAAGAGAGAACGGAATATGCTCCAATATGAGACGGCGCAGTTCGGAGATGATGGATACCCACCAGACCCCAAAACGCTTCAGTCGATTGAACATTGGACCCGCAAGAATTCAAAGTCCGTTCGTCAGCTGAGCAGTTGGCTGTGTTTGCGGTGAACATGAAACCATGAATTTGAGCGTTGCAACGAAATGACTGTAGATCGATTATTTTTATATGGCATGGAAAAAATGTGCATTCTAACTCAGTCCAAACGGTTGTCTGGTCTGGACCCTAACCATTTCTAGGCACGATAGGTATGAAGCCAAATCACATCCTACTAATGATTAACTCTTGACATGTTCAAACAATGCAGATGAAAGCCCCGGAGTAGTTTCAAGGAAAAAAAATTGAATGATAAATTCTAATCCCTAAATTTTACAAAATTTAAAGAGAAATAAGTTTATTGTAGCATGACGTAGTATTAGGATTTTTTTTTTTGCTATGTATATAAAACCGTTCAAAAATCAATAACCAGGAACAATGCTTCCCACTCAGCCAAACATAGGAAGCATAAAGTTACCGGAGAAAAAAAAAGCGCAAGATCAACCGCAACCGTCCGGTCCTGGTTTGGTTCGGTCTTGGTCCGGTCAGGTCGGCGTCGATGTTGCGCTGCTTGTGTGTCGGGCAGAGATTCTTGAGCATGCTCAAACGCTATGCTCTCGTTCTTCGATATGCTTGAGTGTGTGCTGCTGTCACTGTTGTTGTTTCAAACTTCTTTCTATACTTCTGACCCGACCGACCGACCAACCAGACAAACTTTACCGATGATCGTAATTGAGGTAACCTTCCAGGGACCGCGGCGGTAGCCCGATCTCTGAGAGCAAAGAACCAAACACGAGTACGCTTATAAAAAGGCATTGAGGGTGTGTGAAGGAGTTCGCTCTCGTTGCTGTGGTCTTCGGTTTGGTTCAGCTGTAGTAGGGTGAAGTGGTTCAAAATGAAGTAGTGTTGCAGTTTATATTTTAATGAAATAAATGTTATTACAATTAAAAAATACATTATAATACTTACAGTACCCCTCAGGTAGGAAATACCTAATATCACTCCTATAATCATATTTTACCATTCCCAGAACTCTTGCTATTAGCTTCATACTATCAAGTATTATAATACTGCTCAATTTTATACCCTGGACCATTTTACTCACATGATAGTTTTTTTAATCTTTCCTTTTCATATCGCCATTGTTTAACCATTCAAGTTCCTTTAAATCCCCCTCAAATTCATCATGAACACCTATTATGAGTCATAATTTATGACTTTCTTTTTCTCACCTCTACACTATGGGGGATCAGGCGGTCATAAATCGAAAAAGTTTTATTTCCTTAATCATTTTTTGTTATTTTCTTGTTATTACTAACAACATTATTAACCCTCTAATACCCAAATTTTTATTTTCGATTTAAGTATTATTTTTCGTTATCTAAAATCGTTCTAAACACGTTTTGGGCATTTATTTATTTTTATTCGCAAATTTTTAAATTTTGGTTTTTGATTTTTATAATTTTTATTTTTGAACATCCCTAGCTTTTTTCATTTTTTCTTGAAGCCTTTTCTAGTTGTTGATTTTTGGCAATAATAAAAATTTTAATTGTTACGGTATTTTGAAAAATATTAAATTTTCAATTTTTTTTCGGAGCGTATTTTATTTTCCGTGTAACTAACGGAAAAACAGGTTTGAAATGATTTTAATATCACCAGGCTCTTCGTTTGTGATAGGTTAATCGTAGAAAAATATAAAAGGTACGATTTTTATACTACACGTTAAACGAAGCCCAGGCATTTGTAGGTTATATAAGAATGCAATTTTTCAAACAATTTCTAAAAATACAAAAAAGTTTCAAAAGTCATAAAAAACTTTTCTTACATGCGTGTTATGAGTCAAGGTATAAGCCAAAAATAAAATCATTTTGATTTCCGAGCTACGAAAAAATACACAAAATTCAAAAGTGTACCCCGTCTAAAGGCGGGGTTGGGTATTAGAGGGTTAAGAAAAAATACGAAATTCGAAAATGCTAGTTGCTTTAGTTTCTTTAGTTTATTTTTGCAATTCCGTTGCAAATCAATAAACTTTTCATTGAGAAGATTCACATCATAACGGCCTGCTTTTCCTACAAAAAAAAAAACAATGCTCTTTTCGGTGCTGAAAAGTAGCACTTTTCAGTTTTATTTTGGGAGGCGTCAACCAATCATCCCAATATCTTCTGATATAGCATCTGATTATAAATATGATGTGCGATCCGGATCCGATACAGGCTGGTGATTCTGGATCTGGTCTGGATCATCCAGCATTTGTAGAAGAGACATCAGAGCCTTACTATATGCGCCGTCTTACCTGTTTTGTCTTTCAATATGGAATATAGATCTGTATGATGTGAAAGAGAAAATTCGTGACATTCCTAGATACTACTGTATCACAGTCTACGCGATTGGAAATACTGAAATGAAACAGCACGTGGATGTGTGCCCATATTGGTTCTCTTGAATCGTTTGTTTTTGCTTTTGAAATTAATCCTTAAACGGAGTTTTTCGTGATAGCAAAAATTTTTGTATGCAACTCGTTGCAAAACTCGTGCTGAAAAAATCATAATTTTGCATATTGTTGCATAAATAACTATTTTAAGCCAAAGGTAGTAAATTTTGTTATTTGTTTAATCATAGCCACGAACACCACTGCCACTATATGTTTCGAAATAATATTTCTCCATTTAATAAGGTATCCTGGGGCGAGTACGTTGGGCAGCCCTGATGTAAATTGTCTACAGTTAGAAGACGTAACGTTACTTGTAAGAAAAATATTTCATTCTTGTTTCTAGATCGATGACAAGATAACGATGATGTATAGCTTCGTAACGATATGAAATCATTTTTAAATAATTTTAAATACCCCAAGTTGAGCAAACATTGAAACACTAACTAAAAATATTCTTAATTTTTTCTTGATTCAGATTCTTTGTCATACCAATTCCGATGAATTAGTCATTAGTTGAGCGTCCTTCATTAACATCTCTTCCGGTCTGCTCATCCATTTTCATTAAACATGTGTTTCGCATTCGTATCAACCTTGATACCTTGATGGCCACAGCGTAGCGTCACGCCATTGCCGGACGTTTTGTAGAGCTCCACCTTCGTCGGTCTTGGGTGAAACTTCTCCAGTTGCCCCGAACGTTTAGGGTCGCCAGGTCCTCTTCCACTGCGTACAGGCAGCGTATTCGTGGTCTTCCCCGAAGCCGCCGACCTCTACCTGGTTTCCTGCTGAATATTATTTTTGCAATTCTTTCTTCCGACATTCGCACTAAGTGACCAGCCCACTGAAGTCTGCCGTGTTTTACACGCTTGATAATATTCACATCTTTGTACACTTGATACAACTCGTGATTCATGCGTCTGCGCCACACACCATTTTCGAGTTTCCCACCGAGTATTGTCCGCAGCACTTGACGCTCGAAAACACCAAGAGCTTTCCGGTCTGACTCTTTCAACGTCCACGCTTCGTGCCCGTAGAGAGCCACCGGAAGAATCAATGTTTCATATAGGGCGAATTTTGTTTCCGTTTGCAAGCTGCGGGACCTAAGCTGGTTACGTAGTCCATAAAAGGGCATATTCGCAGCCGTAACACGTCTTGTCATTTCGCGGGAAACGTCGTTGTCACATGTAACAAGTGTTCCAAGGTAAACAAATTCTTCAACAACTTCAAACACATCCCCATCAAACACTACCTCAGCACCGACACCACCATGCCTGACTCTATCTCTACCTGCAACCATGTTTTTCGTTTTGGTAGAATTAATGGTCAGGCCTATCCTCGCTGTCTCCCTCTTCAAAGGCACGAAGGCCTCTTCCACTGACCTGCGATCGCCTCCAATTAGATCTATATCGTCCGCAAAGCCAAGGAGCATGTGCGACCTTGTGATAATAGTGCCATTTATCTGCACGCCAGATCTCCTAATAGCACCCTCGAGTGCAATGTTGAACAGTAAATTCGAAAGTGCGTCTCTCTGCTTCAATCCGTCTAACGTCACGAACGAGGTTGACACCTCGTCTGCGATCCGAACACTTGATTCCGAACCATCCAGCGTAGCACGTATCAGCCTAATTAGTTTCGCCGGAAAACCATTTTCAGACATTATCTGCCAAAGCTCAATTCTTTTCACTGAGTCGTACGCCGCCTTGAAATCAATAAACAGATGGTGAGTCTGCAAATTATACTCCCGGAATTTGTCTAGGATCATTCGCAAGCTAAACATCTGGTCCGTTGTCGAACGGCCCTCACGAAAACCAGCTTGGTATTCGCCGACGAAGGACTCTTCGAGCGGTCTCAGTCTGTTAAGGCGAAGTAGGCCGTCATTGAAATTTGTACGCGCCGTTGATGATTGTTGCTAATTCATCTCATGATTTCGAATCAAAGAAAATCAGTTGGTTTTGCACTGACACAGCTGTAAAAGTATCAGCATACTTTATGCATGTTAGCGCGTACAGTGAAACATTTTCAAGTCAATATAAACTATCAAGTCTGAGTTTTATCACTTTGAAATGCAAGCTGAAAAGTCATCATTGTTGCCAAAACGAATGACGGGCTACTTAACCTTAAACAGGATGCGTGTTTGGAGAAAAAACGTCATCATAGAAAAATAAATCAAAAACATTCTCATGACCGTGACCTAAAGTTGATCAATCGATTTGGGACATTTTTGTTTTTTTTTTTTTATGATATACCTCTGTATGAAAGAACGGTTCATAAATATTATCGAAACAAGCATTGTAATGTTACGTAAGTCCTATACGATCTGAGAATGTACCTATAATCACGGTAAAAAGAAGCAAAGTATTATACTCCGAAGAATGTCATTTGACAGTGACTTCATTCCTATCGCAGACTCGAACGAGTGCAAAAGAAAGCAAGGCTTGCCCTTTTTACTATCCTGTAAGCCTCATGCTTGACGATACATGTTTCGATTGAAAACCATTGTTTACACGTGGGAATAGCCTCCCTTGTTGTGTCTACCGTGCCTATAATGAGAAAGGGCCGTGCCCCCCTCAAGTCCAGAGTTGCTCGCTGTCACTATCAACGCTTAAAATTTGCTGATTTGTACAGGCCGACTGCGATACAAATCAGATCAATCTACATCATATCAACATCATGCTGTGCATTGATGGCGATAGACTGGGTTAAGTTTAGCCTTTAGTTAAGCAAATAAAATGGCAATTTATCAGTACGATATTTATGACAGTGCGGCAGATAGATTGAAACTATTAGCATAGCATGGATAATTACCACGTGATCAAGTGCCCGAGAGAATTTTAAGGGGACAAAATTGCATTCTAGGATCGATCGAAAGGAGCATAAAAGGTTACTGTAGGGGCGTAAAAGGGGAACTTACTGATTTTTATACATTTTGTTATCTTAATGTTATTCATGTTTAACAATCACAATTCTATTTCAATTCTTTTCAAATCCCCTTTCAAGCTCAGTTCCAGTTTCTTATGAGATTCTAGGGAAGTTTGTAAGCATACAAGAAAATAGGAAATGAAAAATGTGTTCCATTGCTGTTAAAGGGTTTTCTAGGAGGAACATACAAAATTGTAGTAGAGGCACGTTGGGGGAACTAGCTTACTTTTATTTTTAAACATCCTTTACAAGTCCCTCGTGTTTTATCGTTATCGTTACCCCGAACGCCATTACCCCTAATGGGTCACTACCCCGAAAGCCATTACCCCGAATGGGTCATTACCCCGAAGGCCACTACCCCGAATGAGCCATTACCCAGAATAGTATGAGATACAGTACAGTATCTTGTTTTGCGTGCAAAAATGCGTCTCTAATGAAGGCTGGTAATTAATGGCACGTAAAATTCCTCGGTAAAATGATCATCATATATTTATTCTTTCGAAAAATGGCAACTATATTCTTCTCATTTTTTCTGAGTCAGTGCCTGTTTATCAGCTCAGTGGGCACCTTCGCAATTCCAGGGTTTATTCAAAAATTTCATTTCGCCAACAATTGCCATTTTTAACACATACCCACCCCATCGTACTTTTTTTTGTATGGAAATTCTACATATTGTGAATGGGCTGTAATATTTTGAGGACAACCACCCACAAACTTTTTTGCTCCCTTCAGCGTTACGAAATTTGTTAATGGGCTTTAATAAAATAACCCTTTTATTGACTGAAAGGAATTCGGATCTATAACCCTCAATATGGTGTTGCTTAACAGATGCGTAATCACCGGTATTTGGGCTTGTTAGTGGTGTTCATATTTAAATTTTGTTTTTGAAGAAATATTTTTCTTTCTTATGAATACAGGTTGTGTCATAGCTTCACGTTGTTATAGTGATCATTCACGTCATAGCTGCAAACATTTCACCAGAAATTTGCCCTTCTTTTTTAAATAGGCTGTTCTTTCACGTTTTTGTTGGATAAGCTAGTCACTGATATTTCCATATAGAACAGCTTTTTATAAAGGAATACATCTTGAAGGCATTCACAAAAGTGATTCTTGTTATAATTCTAATCGGATATTTTCCCTTTCTTTTATCTTCTTGTGTTTTCTGCCATCATCATTTCTTCATTATCTTGAATCAAAAATATATTTTTTTTGTGGTTATCTCATAGAAATTCAAATTAATGATCCCACAAATCAACAAAAGCTCTTACTGTAGCGTCAATCAGAGGCCGCCGATTTTTTTAACATGTACAAGTGTACAAGTGCTATAGCGGAACGGTCGTCTATTAGGTTGGTTTTTAGGCGGGTTACATAGAACAACTTTTGCAGCGACTATCTCAGGGTGAACTTCCATTACCATCGTTTACGAAACAAAATCTTTAAGAAGATCTTAATCTTAATGCCCGACACCTATAAAATGAGTAAAGGAAGTGGCTACCGACGTCCAATAAGAGACTTTACTACATCCTAATCCTAGCTATCCTTCTCATAATAAATTCACCCTTCTTTTCGAAATAGGCTGTTCTTCAGAGCACTGCAATGTGGCTGTGTGAATCTTCTTAGAGGACAAAACTTAGTGTTTAAAAATTATTTGCTGAACAACTAGCTGCTTTTTTATCTTCTAATATTTGAAAAATACATTTTTGAGCCAAACTCGTGAAATACTCAAAAGGAATCGTACAATTATCTCCCCACTCTCTAAGTAGAATATGTCTCAAAATGTTATCCATTCGGGGTAATGGCTTTCGTGGTAGTGGCGTTCGGGGTAGTGGCATTCGGGGTAGTGGCGTTCGGGGTAGTGTCATAGAATCGTTATTTTTTAATTAACTGTAAAATTCTTCTATTTTTATGCTTTCTTATGAGGTTCAAGAGGAAATAATATGTTTCAAAAGGGACTTAGAGGGACAAAAAATAAATTTCTAGGCTTTTCAAAAGGTTTTTCGAGGGGGGGGGGGGGTTAAGGTGGATTTCCAAGTCAGTGTCAAGTTATAAGGAGAGAACTAGCTGATTTTTCCTTACTTCCGTTTTGATTATTTTATCTTAATGTTCCTCATGTTTGACAATTCCAATTATATTTCGAATCTTTTTTAATTCCCTTCAAATTTATTACGACATTATTTAACACCTTCTTAAGAGATTCAGGGGGAGTTCAGTGTTTTAGTGTCCAAGAAGGTTTAAGACAAACATATTGAAGTTTCTGGGCCATTTGAGGGGTATTCCAGGGAATTTTCAGATTCAGATGACTAGCTGATAGTATATTGTTTCATAATATATACCGGGGCAAGTTGAACCGGCTGGGGTATGATGAAAAGACCAAGTACAGAAAAAAAGAAAAGAAAGTCAAGTATAGAAACTTTAAGTTAGCAAATGAAACTTTTACCATAGATAAAAAGATGTATCACTCAAAACTGAAGAAGGTACTAGAAAAAACACGAATAGACTGCCTCTGAATGTGAGTTATGCAACATAGCAATGTTTTATTGATTTTTAATTGAGTGGTCGATGGAAATCGCGTCAGTGTTGTGTCTGGTTGTCTGTGCTTTTAGGGGGAAAACCATCTAGCATTTATTGACATCATGTTCAAGACTTTACATTTCATCTTGCCCACCCCGTTTCAATTAGCCTCGGTGTGCCTCACTCTTTTAACCTCACTTTTTTAGCAATTCGAATTCTATTTCAAGTCTTCTCATAGTACCTCAAACTGCATTATGACCTATGTTTAGGGGTTAAGGCATAGGTTAAGGGAAAGTTTAGTAATGAGAGGGCAAAAATTGAGCTTATGGGCAGTTTGAGGGGTTGGGCAGAATACCAAGTTTTTATTTCCAAAGTTTAACTATCATAGACTCATAATATTAATAGATAAATTCGAAACAACAAATTGGTAGTGAAACGCATAACGTTTGATCAATCAAGATAGACAACTCTCTATTACAGTGGTTCCCAGTAACTGTTGTGAAACTCTCTGAATTGCAATCCGGAAGGCCAAGTGATTGGAAGAAGTGCCATTTGTTTAAGTTGACTATTGATCCCGATTTCGAAGAATATAAACGGCATTGAGATTGTGTCCTTCCATACTGGAACTAACTTCTTAACAACTTTATCATCGGTTCCTAAATCATCCGAGGCCAATTTAAAAACCTCACGTTCATTCACACAGTTTTTAATTCTGGACAAAAAAAAAAAAGCTAAAAACGTTCGTTTGTAGACCTCTCTTCCAGCCTAGTTGGGTTTCAGGTATACGTTTCAGCGACGACTCAGCAGCAGGGCGATTTACTATCGGTGAATCCATATTATTCGTTACGTTGCGAGAAGGAACGGCAGTTCCATTTGCTAGCGTATGATGAATTGCTGCTTTTTCGATTCGGCGATTTCATCATCAATGCAAGTAATTTCTTAAGATTTTGGCGTTTTGGCTTCATAATCAACTTGGTTCAACGGCGTACTACGGTTGTTTCGTTGGGTGGACATCAAATCGCTGCATGGGTTGCACATCCACCACAAGTTGCGAGATTTATGGTAACGTATCAACTCTTCGGTATTCCGTTTCACACAATAAGCGTGATAGACGTCGTTGCAAAAACCCTCACCGCCAATGCAGTTTGAACGAGCGATGGGTTGTGAGCATTGTTTGCACTTTGAGAGTGCTTCCATCCATATTGAAACTGGAGCAGCGGCTTTGTATACAAGTTGTTGAATTGAAATTACGGATCTTATACTGCAAATATCAGAAGGAACTTGTAAGATATTACGAGAACGATCAAATAAGAAAACTTTAACAGTGCATAAGGTGAAGGTGAATCGAAGCCAAACTTTGAATTTTCATGAGCACAAATCTGGAGAACCGAACACCCGTCCGAGCTGAAAACTTAATCGATTGGTCACACCCAGCTAGCTTCCAAGGTCAAACTCCTTGGAAAATTATCAAAACTTGATGAGCTCAGTGTTGTTCGTCATCCAAATTTTCCAAACTCCCAAACTTGGGTGTTTTGTATGGAAAACAGCATTTGATTACTAACTTTTGTCACTGACTGTATATTGTTCGGCGTATGTTACAGTTCTATCGATCGGTGGCACATTTTCGGGGATTCATGTAAAAGTCACTTATGGGGTTTATCGCGCTTCGTTTCATATGCCCCTAATTCGCCCGAGTGATCTTCATTTGAACCGAAGTTTTGTAATTTCTTCGCCAATTGGATTTTATTTCCGGTGAATTAACTTTGGTCCGCGAAGCCATTGTATTCAAGATTCGTTTTTAATTGATTAATCGAGTAATCTCTTACTTCGTTAGCTTTTTTTTAATATCTCAAGTGTTTTGAAAATTTTCCTAATTTTGTTTTTTACACAATTATTGATGAAATGCTAGTAATCAATAATGGAAGAAAATCGTCTCTAGCGACAAATAACACAGTATTCGAATGATCTAAGAGGGCTGTCGTTCTTGCAAAAGCATGATTGCGATACATCATTCTGCGCGCGTTGAAACGATATATGGATTATCAGATGAACTGTTTATCGTAGGACAAACCGTTTGTCAGATGTTGTAACATGTTGCGATTAACGTGCATCAGAACGCATTTAAGACGTTAATTATCGCTCAAACCATTCTCGAATGACTTTTGGATCAATAATGGTATGCTAGAAGTCATATCGCAGAGTGAAAGCGTGAAAATCCTCCAAAACTTATGAAATCGGTTTGCGAACAATTAATCGTCAGCTCACAGGCCGAGCGATTATTTTTTCGCGGAGCGGAGTTTGTTGATGACTAAGGGTTTATCGTTGTTGCTATGATCGCATGATAAAGAACAACCACGATGCATCATTTGTTTTATCATGATCACTAGATTTCCATCCTTGCTAGTAATGTCATTCAGTTAATAAAACATTATAAGCCAAATTTCATTTTACCAGCTCTGTATGCTATTTTCAGCAAAACCTTATAATCGCTTCTAAAAGCAGTGTTGAAAAAACCTCAAATTCTTATATTTATTCACATTGAGATTATTCAGGCATGAGTTAATGTTTAACTAAGCAGTCCTAAAACCAATAATGAGTTACTTCGTCCTCGAGTTTGATTATTGTGTAATTTAACATTAAAATCTCAGGTTAGAGTTTCGTCAGGCATAAATCTTAGGATTGTTCTCTTGCAGAAAAGCTTATTGAGTGTGAGTCTAGCAACACAGCCTTGAGGTATCGATAGAAAATCTCTGGAATATTTTCGGCTTAATCCTTGAATAATTTAATGACGAAATTCTCAAAAATTTTTATGGAACTTCGTTGGGGAACTCTTTACGGGATTGAAGAAATTCAAAATTCTTAACTTTTTCTTATCAAATCATTGGCAAAATCTTATTGAATCAACATTCTCTTCTCAACTATCTGATTTATTGTTAAATTTTGGAACGATACTTATCAAAATATGCTGAATACACTTCTTACAAAATGCTGTGTGGACTTTGAGAATCTTGACAGAGTAGTGTTTGATCCTTTGCTCGTGTCGCTTGCTCCTGCGGGGGCGGATGATGTGAGCAGGATCAATCGTGTTGCGCGTCGCTCGCGCGGCATGAATAAATAGTGGCGTGATTTGCGGATAGGGTCAGTAGTGTTTGATCCTTTGCTCGTGTCGCTTGCTCCTGCGGGGGCGGGTGATGTGAGCAGGATCAATCGTGTTGCGCGTCGCTCGCGCGGCATGAATAAATAGTGGCGTGATTCGCGGATAGGGTCAGTAGTGTTTGATCCTTTGCTCGTGTCGCTTGCTCCTGCGGGGGCGGGTGATGTGAGCAGGATCAATCGTGTTGCGCGTCGCTCGCGTGGCATGAATAAATAGTGGCGTGATTCGCGGATAGGGTCTATAGTGTTTGATCCTTTGCTCACGTTGCTTGCTCCTGCGGAGGCGGGTGATGTGAGCAGGATCAATCGTGTTGCGCGTCGCTCGCGCGGCATGAATAAATAGTGGCGTGATTTGCGGATAGGGTCAGTAGTGTTTGATCCTTTGCTCGTGTCGCTTGCTCCTGCGGGGGCGGGTGATGTGAGCAGGATCAATCGTGTTGCGCGTCGCTCGCGCGGCATGAATAAATAGTGGCGTGATTCGCGGATAGGGTCAGTAGTGTTTGATCCTTTGCTCGTGTCGCTTGCTCCTGCGGGGGCGGGTGATGTGAGCAGGATCAATCGTGTTGCGCGTCGCTCGCGCGGCATGAATAAATAGTGGCGTGATTCGCGGATAGGGTCAGTAGTGTTTGATCCTTTGCTCGTGTCGCTTGCTCCTGCGGGGGCGGGTGATGTGAGCAGGATCAATCGTGTTGCGCGTCGCTCGCGCGGCATGAATAAATTGTGGCGTGATTCGCGGATAGGGTCAGTAGTGTTTGATCCTTTGCTTGCGTCGCTTGCAGGATCAATCGTGTTGCGCGTCGCTCGCGCGGCATGAATAAATAATGGCGTTAAACGGGTTAGGCGTGAATGTATCATGGATCGCATCACCAATCGCTGGTGACTCCCAGATCTTTACCTTATCCCACTAACCCAATATCCTTTCCATGACAACTGTGGAGATGCAGAAGATTCTTCGGTCTCTAGTAACAACGGTTGTCTAGCTAACATTCCTTCCCTTCCCCGATGACCGTAAGGACGTGGCCGGCGCTGTTATTGACTTTTAAAATTTGAGCTCTCGATTTGTGCACATTGAAGAATGGTTAGCTAATCCCAAGCCCCATTCATTGATTCCCTGTGCAACTTCGATTGCTCTAGTCAATCACGGAGTAGCAACTACGAATTGTACGGTCATATATGCTCATGCTCATGCTCATGTGGACTTTGAGAATCTTGACAAAATTTTTGAATTCTATGTGATCACAGACGTAGGTTTTGGGTGTCCTACCAAGAATATCTTTAGTATTATAATATATTTAGAAAGCTGTCATAAACTTACATGTTTGGACGTCCGAGAGATGTTAGTTGATCTTCAAAGGAGATCGCAGTTCTAAAGAGGTTGGAAACCACTATCCTTGGGGGAGACATTCTCGGAGTCGAGATACAACTCAATTTTTGGTCTTTTCATTCGCCATTCATTAGTTGAACAGAATTACTCAATTTTGGTTAAATATTTAATGTCCCACTAGGTAGTTTGTCTTCAACTCCATTAGAAAAATATTTCCGGTTAATTTAACCCAAATTTGGCTTATTGGGTCAAACTACCACCATCGGGAAGATGCAGCTCTCCTTATGTTTGACAACATTCGTGGGGAAGAAACAGAACACCGACAGATTTTGGTTTGAAAATTTAATCGATATACTTAACTTTGGGTCACTCAGGGGGGAAAAATCCATATTTTTCCAAATGTTTAAAACCATTTTTTGTTACATGAATGTCAGTTTCGATCAGGAAAACTACTTTTGAAGATTCGATGATTGCAATGGTGGATTCCTGAAAGCCGAGTTGACATTTTAAACCACCTTTCCCTATAGAACTCATGCGACTCCTACTTGAATGGCAAATACGCGAAATGCAGCCACTCACACAGGAAGACGGGAACGGGAGTTTCTCAATAATTGTGCCTTCTCTTTTTCGCTCTTCGACCGCCTCTATTGATACCCTTTTATTTTCGGATCTTTTTTTGCAGAGTGGGTGATCGAGTGCTGCCGAGGAAGACCAACCACGCCGCCGCCGGTACACTTTAGTAGCGATCGAAATACGATCGAAGCGCGGCGCGCCGGAGTTTGAACCGTGGAGAGAGCGTGTTTCGGGGAGTGCACATAACTGCATGCTGGAGCGAGCGTGTCTTCTCCTGGGATCTTTGAATGTGCTCTGGATTTGGTTCGGAGCGGCGATCGTTCCGAGTGACGGTTCAGTGGATGGGATATGACCAAATAATCGGTGCAGCGTGAAAAGTCAACTTGGAAGAGTTGGAAAAGTGCAGTGAAGTTTTACAACAGGAAGAGCCAAAGAAATAAGATGTATGGCCTTTGATTTGTGTTATTACTCCGTGTGTATTTGTCTGTGGTCGAGTTCGGAGTGTTTGGAAGGTGCCCAAGCAAGTGAAGGTTTAAATCCAAGCTGTGATTTGGGAGTGTGGCGAAAGGAGAAACGAAGTGAAGTGACTCCCCAAGGGGATTGGGGAAACGATATTTTATAAACAAAAAGCTTCGCGCGAAAGAAGAGTCCGATATACTACCGAAGAGAAGCGATACGTTGCATAGTGTACTATTTTGGGAGAAAAAACGGATGCAATTCAGTCGTGGTCATACGGTTTATGCAGAATACGCTATATCAAACAAAAACAACAAGACATCAAGTAGTACCCATCACTTTCCTGTAAAATATTGGTAAGTTTTTCATTTTACCCGATTTTGCATATTTTGTATTATACTATAGAAAAAATACAAGAAAAAGTTCAAATAGTATTGCTAGCTATTTTGGAATAGACCAAACAACCATCTTGTGCTTATACTGATTAGTGTAGAGCTGAAATGGTGTCTAATTTTGCTCTCAATCCCCTTAACATCAAGTGACCGGGCTTCCCGGATTGTGCTAAACAGTCTCCAATTTGAGCGACCTGTCCCACACCACCAAGCGTTCCGGAGGACGTCCCGGATTTTAGAGGTAATCAAAAATATTGGAATTTGTACTTGAAATATGAACAATTGAATGTTATACATTTTTATATGGAAATTCAGTATGTGGATGTTACTGGTCGGTTTTCCCCATGGACCAACAACATTCTCATCTGGATCTTAACAGGATTTAGGATTCTATTCAATATCCTAACAGAACTTAATTCTTCTTCTTCTTACAAAATTTATGTTGAAATATTCGCAAAATATTCAAACCTTTTCAAAAAGTTTACTGATGGAGGACAGCAAACTGATCGTGCATAGCTAGAGGCTTCTGCAGGATTTTTGTCTTGTTTCAAAATTAGTACAACCTTAGCATTTTTCCATTTGTCAGGAAAATTTGCTAATTGAAAACATTTGTTGAATATATCAACTAAAAATGATAAGCTACTTTCTGGAAGTTTCATAATGAGGATGGTGAAAATTCCATCATTGCCAGAGCTTTCATCTTTTTGAATTTTTAATAAAAGTTATCACTTCTGCCAAATCAGTCTCCCAGGAATTTTCAAATACGTTCTCTTGATTGAGAATATTTTCGAAATCCTGAATAACTTGATTTTCAATTGAACTAGTAAGTCCTAAATTAAAATTGTGCGCGCTTTCAAACTGCATAGCAAGTTTTTGAGTTTTTTTTGCAATTTGTTAGTAATAATTTGTTTTCCGGTTTGAAGTCGAGATAAATAAATGTAATCCTCGGTATACTCCCGAACAGCTGTCAGAAGATATTATAGAACGATTTTCTGGAGAAATGTATGAATACATTTTTATATGTAGGGAAACATTTCCTTAGAAAATGAAAGAATCTATGAAAAAATCTTAATAGAATAGCTGCAAAGACTCCTAGCTATTCTTGGAGGACTTCTAGAGTACCCATATAACCATTTATGAAGAAATTCATAGTAAAATGTCTGGAGGTATGTCAGAAGAAATCAATAAAGCAGTCCTTGTGAAAATTTAAAAAGATTGGTGAAAATTTTGAAAAACTATCCTATAGGAATATCCTTAAAAAAATCCATAGAGACATTATCTTCCAAGGAGATATTCTTTGATCCATTTGATTTGATTCATCAACAAATTCCCCAGAAACCTGGATACCGAAGGTTATTATGTCGCATGACAATGTTTGCTGGTTTTCAATAATTAACCAAGCGTTATGGCTCATACAACAATTTGAAATTTTTCATACAAAAAGCGTTACGGAGGGGGGAGTGGGCTAAAATTTACAATTTTAGCGTTACATAATAAATGGACGCTGCCATACCAGTTCCAATGGGTTCAAAATCATAAAGTTTGATGTGTCACATGACAATGATTACTGATTTTAAATAATTGATCCCGTATATCAGTTCAAAACTGGCCAAATGGTTTCTGTACTGAGCAGCTCAGCCATGGAATGCAATCATTTGGAAAATCTTGAAGTTTGCTGTGTCACATGACAATATTAAGTCACCTTCGAAGTTTGACCCTGGACCGGTTACTCAGAAGCCCGGATACCGGTTCCAGAGTGACCAAATAGATCCCTGGCATTTCAGCTCACCCATATAATGTAATAACTGACAATGTTCACTGATATTCAAAGTAGAATAATTTAAAATATGTTTCTAGACAAAGAAAAAAGGACAAAGGAAACAACATTTGCAAATTTCAGTTTCTCTTGTCTGCTTCAAGCATACCTTTTTGAATGAAGTTTAAAACTAGTTAAAAAGAGTTTGTTGTACTAAGAGTATTTTTCCAAAACTTTCCAAAATACGCCTTAGGTGGACGAAAGAGGCTTCATGTTCCACAGCATATATTATATTCTATTAAACTCTAAATCTACATCCATTGTGGTTGTTTGAAAGTTCATCCAAAACTGTTTCTTCACTTATATTTATGTTTAGAGGCACAAACGCTAAAGTGATAGTGTTCATATTTTGTTCCTTAAATTTATCATATCGTTTCGATGATTTCCAAAAATATTAGAAATTCATGTTGATTTCAGATTACTAATACTGTGCGTAAAAATCATTATGTTTTGGATTTAATGGGAACCAAACCTCATTTTCCAGTCTAACATTCTTAAAATATTTCGCTTTTTTCACGTTGGCGAATTAAAGTATTTTTTTTTAATTTTTTGCAATTTCTCATCGTAATAGGCTGTTTTCCATCACGCCAATCTGTCATGAAACGGCCTACTTTCCTGCACTGGAGTACGCAGTGCGGGAATATTCATTACCTAACTGAAACCAGTGCTGTAATGATTCATTACGCAACGCTTTCTCATTACGCAACTGTTTTGAGTTGCGTAATGAATCATAACACAACAATTCCTCAGAAATTGTAAAATAATGGTGAATGCATTCCGATATAATTTCTGATACCATCAAGTGGTCTTCTACGAAAATGCAAAAAACGTTGTACGTAACTCGTTGCAAAACTCGATTTTTACAGCACTCGTCGTAATTATCCTACTCGGCAAGCCTCGTAGGATAAATTTACGACTCGTGCTGTAAAAATCATCATTCTGCAACTTGTTCCGTAAACTACTATTTCGTAATAAAAAAATATCAATTGTAATATTTACACAAACCTCAATTAGAACTCAATACGTATTTTGGGTTGAACATTCGAAACCATGTGAAATTGGAGGTGGCACACTTGCCCCTTGCTCCCCTATCTTTTTATTTTTGAATACCTATTCACCCGGAATCAAAAACTTCACATGCTGTTCTGAGTTCTATTTTCTTTGTTGTTATAATTATATCATTTTGTCTAAACTTAATTTAACATAATTCGATAAACATCCAAGCAGTACTGATTTAAAAACTATTTGGATGATGATACATGCAACACGTCGGATCATTTTGAACAGAATTGCTCAAAAGTGATCAACTTCACCCCGTTTTACGGTAAGTTGAAATGGCATAATATCGTCGTGAAGTTCAATAATGATGAGAAATTTTATCAACACCGAAATTTAATTACAGACACATAACAGTTGGAGCCTGTTCAAAGTTTCAAAGAAGAAAAATCTGCTAACTTAAATTGGCATTGGCACTAAGAACTTTGCATTTCATCTTGCACCATCAGTTTCAATTTTGCTTCGGTGTATCGTATGGCCTTTTTAAAAAATCGCATTTGTTTTATGTTATCTCTACGCTACAGTAAGGTAATTATATCGAATTATTACAGTCGTGAATGCTGTTGTAATGTTTCTTCTGCTATTAAACATTTCTAAAGTTAGGTTCTACAAATTATGGGACATGATATCGAATTATCCAATGTACAGTTGTTGTAGTGCTTTAAAATTTATTTCATAACATCAAATAAATTTCAAAGCACTATCACAACAGTATAGCTTAGCTTAGCTTAGCTTAGACTGACTACACATATCAATGGTTGCTATTCCGTGATTGACCGAAGTCAGTGAAAATGCACAAAGAATCAACTAGAAGTTTGGCTGGGATTGGCCATAATCTTCTTCAATGTGCATAATTCAGTGCCTCTATTTATACAGGGTCAATAACGGCGCCGGCCACGTCCTTGCAGTCAGGTGGGATTTGGGGAAGGAATGTTAGTGTGTAACCTTTGCTATTTGGAGACCGTGTTTGCCTCTGCATCTCCGCAAAGGTTACTGGGAGGGATGTTTGTTAATGGGGAGGATCGTTGGGTCACAGGATTCACTTTGATAAGCGATTAGACCATGATAAACGATTATTCGTGAGATATAAACATACTTAGAAATATAAAATTTTCGATTGACATGAAAAATTTTCAAGTAAGAGAAAATAATGCCGTCACCTGAAGTGACGAACCATTCAAAGTTTGTTGAACAAATAGCTAAAAGCAACATTCCTACAGGATATTTTACTCAAATTGAAAAAAAATATCGATTGGCTAGACCATCACATAATATTCTTATGCCGACACTTACAGTGGCGATCCATTCAAAGTTTTTTGAATAAAATGAACGTTTTGCAAGTCTACACTTCTAGCACAGACCAAACCATTCAAAGCATTTTTTTATGTATAAAAATAAAGGTAAGTGATTTAATACAAAAAATATAAAACAATAAAGTTATGAATAAGAGTTTATGTCGACACTCACAGTGACGAACCATTCATAGTTTGTTGAAAAATCATATTTATGTAACGATTAAATGTGCGGTCATACATATTTTATAGACTTGAAAAAAAAGGCATGAAACGAGCTCACCGATTGATCCTTCATCCTTGATTGAGCAGCCACAATCCACTTTCAGCTTCACTCGTGTGCTCGGCCATATAAAAGCACTCAGAAAAAAACGCGTCACCTGAGAGGAAAAAAAAACTGACGACTTCTCGGACTTTCTCGACGCACTGCCCGGCAGAAAAGAACGCGTCACCTGAGAGGGAAAAATAATGACGATTTCTCGGGCTTTCTCGACGCACTGCCCGGCAGAAAAGAACGCGTCACCCGAGAGGGAAAAAACTGACGACTTCTCGGACTTTCTCGACGCACTGCCCGGCAGAAAAGAACGCGTCACCTGAGAGGGAAAAATAATGACGTTTCTCGGGCTTTCTCGACGCACTGCCCGGCAGAAAAGAACGCGTCACCCGAGAGGGAAAAAACTGATGACTTCTCGGGCGTTCTCGATGCACTCTTCGGACTTTCTCGACGCACTGCCCGGCAGAAAAGAACGCGTCACCCGAGAGGGAAAAAACTGACGACTTCTCGGGCGTTCTCGATGCACTGTTCAGACTTTCTCGACGCACTGCCCGGTAGAAAAGAACGCGTCACCCGAGAGGGAAAAAACTGACGACTTCTCGGACTTTCTCGACGCACTCTTCAAAGCACTATCACAACAGTATATTCGAGAAACTAATTACTTTACTTTACTTTTGCTGGCTCTACATCCTTCAAGACATGACCTGCGCCACAATGTTACGCCAACTAACTCGGTCCATTGCTACTAACCTCCAATTTCCCGATCGCCCCACATTTCCAAGATCCTGCTCCACTTGGTCAAACCATCTAGCTCGTTGCGCTCCCCTTCATCTTGTACCGGTCGGATTTGAGGTGAACACCATTTTTGCGGGATTGTTGTCCGGCATTCTCAAAACGTGTCCCGCCCATCGTACCCTTCCAGCTTTGGCGACTTTCTGGATACTGGGTTCACCGTAGAGTTGCGCGAGCTCGTGGTTCATTCTTCTCCGCCATACGCCGTTCTCACATACTCCGCCGAAGATCGTCCTAAGCACACGTCGTTCAAAAACTCCTAGCGCTTGCAGGTCCTCTTCGAGTATTGTCCACGTCTCATGCCCGTAGAGGACTACCGGTCTTATCAGCGTCTTGTACATGGTACACTTAGTACGGAAGTGAAGTTTACCAGACCGCAAGGTCTTGTGGAGTCCGTAGTCAGCACGACTTCCGAAAATGATACGTCTTCGAATTTCTCTGCTGCAGTTGTTATGATAACGTCCAATGATCCGGGGTAGACAAATTCGTCCACCACCTCGTACTCATCCCCGTCGATCATCACGCGTCTGCCAATGCGAGCTCTATCGCCGTCGGTTCCTCCAGCCAGCAGATATTTCGTCTTTGACTGTACACTATGCATCGTTGCTTTGATCAGTCTAGTCAGTTTCCCGGGAAAACCATTCTCGTCCATAATCCTCCATAGCTCTTCGCGGTCGATGGCCGCTTTGAAATCGATGAATAGGTGGTGCGTAGGGATTAGAAATTCACGAAACTTTTGGAGGATCTGCCGCAACATAAAAGAGAAACTACTCTGGGATTTCATATTATTAAAATCACTATAAATAGACAATATATTTTTAAGTTTTAAGAAATCATATGAACATCTTGAATTGAATTGGACATATTCTTATAACATGCTAATGAATTCAACTTACTTCATGAAAAGAACAATAAACATTTATTATCCGTCGCAATCATTTTTGTTTGTAGTATAGGATAAAGTTGATTTTTATGGAAGCTTTGGAGTTGTAGTTTCTGTGTTCAGCAAACGTGTAAGACCAACGTAAACTGAAGATTCTTACGCGGTTCATTTGTGCGATGTTTTTTTTACACGATAGTTAAAAAAACAGACGTAAAAAACCAGCATCGGAAAATGTATTTCTTATAAAACATAACATAAAATAACAGTATTTTCATGCCTTGAGATGTATAGGGGATAATGGCTATAAAAGGACTCCTATAGAGTTCCTTACTTAACGGGATTGGCATTTATCGATTCTTCGGACTTCTAAAAATATGCCCAACATTATTAAAAATGCCTTTTCAAACTCTTCGGCTGATAAAATCTAATTTATTCATGTAATTCGAAACATAGAGTATAATGAATAAATGAGACACTTCTAGAAATGACAGGACTTTTTTTGGTTGGCACTCATTCATTATTTTTCAAATCTTCCAACAAAATGCTTGAACGTATTTTTGTTTTCTTTGTTTTTTTTTCATTTTATTGAATATTTATATATTATAATTATAGTAAAGTGGGGCAAAAGTTTCAAATGCAGCTAAAAACAAACCTCGCCTAACTTATGATTTCCCAAAAAGCCATTGGTAACTAAGTATGTAGTTTTGTTTGAGAGATCATAAGTTATACAAGAAATGTTTAAAATGACATAGTGGTTCGAATGATATTCAAATAAGAGACGTTCACTCCAATTATTATAGAAATCGGTTGAGATTTGGAAAAGTTTTGTTGAGATTCGTTAGTTTCCGACGAGAAAATTGTAATTTTCGGTTCAATTTTGTGATTTAATGGATGTAAGTTTTTGCATAAATGCTAGTAAACAATTTTGGGCCCATAGTATATACTATCTCGTAGAAAAACTTGGAAGTCTAAAACCATCCAAAAACAGTCGACTCTCCACAACTCGATATTCTAAAACTAGATATACTCTATAACTTGATGGATTTTTCGATCTCTTCAAATTTCCATACATCGTGCTCTCCATAAGTCGATATTTCTATAACTCGTCGATGTCACGTGAGAGGTAAATTGCTCTCCATAACTCGATATTTATTTTAAAATAATTCTTATTTGAGGAAACTTGACCCTTTCCATGTCTGTAGGTGAATAAATAATTGCATTGCAAAAATAAGGTGATTTTTCGACCATTTCGAAACAAGTCTTCAAATAATAGTTTATTAAATACTATCAACAAAATAATATTGCTTTCTTACAGAAGTGATTATATATGTATTAGAAATGCAGAAATTTGTTCCTTCGATTTGGCGATTTTTTGTGTCGGTATATTCCATAACTCGATAATTCTATAAGTCGATGATCCCTTGAATATCGAGTTATGGAGAGTCGACTGTACTATCTTAATATTTATAAAATCAAGATCAGCAACGTGTGAAAAAAAGTCATTAATTTTTATCGTTATTTACGCGAAAACAGGTATTTTAGAGCACATAATATGCAATATATTATATTACAACTATCCCTGTTGTGGGCATTTTTTTGATAAAAATTAGTACGTATTTATCTACAAACAAAAGTTTGTTGCTGGTTCTAAACATGCTCGTTATAGAATTATCAATGTTTTGTGTTTCAGTAAGTAATCTTTTCCCCCTAATTCGTAATTGTTATGACACAAGCTGTTCAGAAAAGTTGTACTCATTATGTTAGTCCTGGTATTACAACAGCTAGTCCATATTGGTACAGCATACACTGTCTGGCCTTAAAATTTGTTTGATGATTAAAGTTTTGATTTTCTGTTAATGAGTAGATAAAGACATTTTATATATCTGTTACATTTGGCTTGAATGCCTTAATGTGATTTTTAAAATTAAATTTTTCCATCTAGCATGAGTCCTAGATACTTCACTTCATCTGACCAATTTATTAGAACCCCTCACATCGTGACAACATGTCTACTTGAAGGTTTCAAAAAAACGGCTTTTGGATTATGTGGGAATATTATTAGTTGAGTTTAGGAGAAATAGTCCATTTTTGAAACTATAAGGTCTCGCCGATGTTCCGCAGTTTACGAGCCAAAACATATGAGTAATTCACAAAAAATAGGGAAAATTGTCCAAAACGGGACACTCACACCGTATTGCACGTATTTTGTTTTGTTTATGTTTATTGTATAATCAGATCAACTATGATTTAAATATATCCATTTTTCTCCGAAAATAGCACACTGTGCATCTGGTTGGGCGATGTTTTGCCTAATGAACGGGTCATTGACAGTGGATTAGAGCGGCATCATCAGAGAAGAGTCGCGCGAGCCCCAAGCCAGAGGTAAAAACGAATAAAAACCAGCACGATTGAATTGGAGAAAAGCAGCCGTTTGGATCGTCAAGAAGGGTTTTTTTTTTTCTTCGAAACCTGCAGCGCACGAGGTGACTGCTGTTTCGTTGGAATTTCGGCATCAGGTATGTTCCTCAGCAGTCAGTCGTCCGGGGCTAATCGATTAAGACTTTAACGGCGTCAATTTCAATTTGGGACTACACTATTTCATAACCATTAGGAGGGGAGAAATCGTGTTTCGGAATTCACAGTCGCTTCCGGCCCGGGGAGGACTCCCACTGTGAGGAAAGCGTTTTATACAAGTTTATGTTCCACAACAGTGATACAAACTGGGCGTTTGTGGAGCGCTGGTAAATTGTGTAAATAGTATCATCATCGCAGTGTGATATTTTTTGCTATATAGCTGCTAAGAGCTAAGAAAAATTATTTAAATCTGCTTCAACTGGTTTTAATTTTTTTTTTCATCTTCTTCTTGGCATTACATCCACACAGGGACAGAGCCTTTTTCTCAACTTAGTGTTCTTATGAGCACTTCCACAGTTATTAACTGAGAGCTTTTTTTGCCAAATTTGTCATTTTCGCATTCGTTTATCGTAGGGCATGTACGATGATACTCTATGGGAAGGGGAAGTCAAGGAAATTTCCATTACGAAAAGATCCTGGACCGACCGGGAATCGAGCTCAGACACCTTCAGCATGGCTTTGCTTCGTAGCCGCGGACTCTGACCACTCGGCTAAGGAAGGCCTAAGGAAGGCTAAAACACATCGCCAATGAATTTTCCCATATTTGTCCAGCATGACTATGACTAGGTTGCGCCATAATTGACAAGTCACGGTGACAACCCGGTGATTGTGAACCTGGACTACCGTGGAAACTTTTCCAATCGAATTAAACATCGCAATTTAGCATTTATTTCTATCATCCATCCACAATCTCGAAGAGCAACACGAAAGCCTGCTCATGCAAGCGGAAATAAGTTGTCACGTCCATCAAACGTTCAGCTCCTTTCATCCGCACATAATTCAACCGAGTAATTCACTTGCAGTCGTTGGGAACTTGCTCGGTGTTCGGCATGGAATAATCGGTGGTTTGATTTTTGTCTGGTCAAATAGTTTGAGCCAAAATGATTTGATTTAATCGCAATAGAATGAAGCGAATTATAGGGCCTTCATTAACCGAGTGGTTAGAGTCCACGGCTACGAAGCAAAGCCATGCTGAAGATGTCTGTGTTTGATTCCCGGTCGGTCCTGGATCTTTTCGTAATGAAAGTTTCCTGGGCATGTGAAAAATTGACAACTTTGGCAAAGGAAGCTTTCAGTTAATAACTGTGGAAGTGCTCATTGTACACTAAGCTGAGAAGCAGGCTCTGTCCCAGTGCGGACGTAATCTTAAGAAGTACAAGAAGAAGAAGAACTGAATTGGATTACCACTGCTGTATAGTGTCCTATCAAGTATTAATGTAATCAAAAAATGACTCAACACGAAATATGATGAATTGTCCATAAAACTATACATAAATCATACAATGAAAAGCCTTCCTTAGCCTAGTGATAAAATCCGCGGCAACATAACGAAGCCATGCTGAAGGTGTCTGGTTTCGATTCTCGGTCGGTCCAGGATGTTTTCGTAATAGAAGTATTCTTGCTAAGTAATGTCAAAAAGAAGAAAGCTTACAATGTATGTTGTGTTACAGTATCATACAACATTTTTAAGGTTCTATGAAGAATTGTAAAAAACTAGCAGCTGTTGGATGTAGTTTTTGTCGATGCCAAAGCTTTCAGTAGCCTGAGTTGCACAAACAATTGTAAATATTTTAACATTTTAAATCCCCCACGAAAATTATCTCGTTCCCAAACGGTCGGGCCAAGATCGGCTGATAATCGGCGGACAATTTTCAGTTCCACGCAACACCACACCAACCAGGGTTCGCATTTAACTATTTCGGCATTTTCCTGTCCGAAATCGACGGATTCTGAAGAAAATCTCTCTCTTCCCGGGCGCCGCCCGCTCGCAACTGTAACGTTGGCCGTTACAAACCCACGCCATGCTCCCCGAATGCTGCCTGCCCTCGATCGATCGTGGGACTGGAAAACAACTCCGAAGCAGCCCCAGAAAAGAGTGGCGAGTGAAAAATATTCGGGGGTCAAAGCAATTACAATCATTATTATTTTCTCTTACGTGATGACTGAAACTCTTCTACGCAACACAAGTTTGGATCGGGGGCTGCTCCTTTTATCGCACTGTGTGGACGAACGCCCCATCATGCATGATTACGGACCGGGTGGGGTTCGTTTGGTCCGAGAGTTGCAATCTGCACCGTACCGTCGTCGCACAGTGGTACCGCCCATTGGACAAAATTCGAAAAATGAGATGCCCCGTACCTTAGCTTGGATCAATTGAAGCAGAGTAACAAAAACGAAGTTTAGAGTAAATCGACTTTAATGATTTTTTCATCAATTTTTAATTTCATACACAAGTAGAACAAATGGAACCACTGTTCGTCGTCTTAGCAGTCGAGACGAGTAACGATCAAGACGGACGAGAAGTGCACTTTTCAGTTGGGAAGGAGGAATTGGCGGTCGATCACGACTTGCGTGCACGCGGGTTGACTGACTGCTCGATTATGAACAGATCTAGAAGCCTGAGAGTTTCTTACTTCTTTTTTTTTAATAAAGTGAGTTGACCGGACAACGCCAACTATGGCAGCAAAGTCGTCGACAACGACCGATGATGAAAGATCGTTTTGATCATCTCCGGCTTGCGGAGGTGGTGAAGGAGGAGAAAACGATGGAAGACGAGTCTTACTGTTGTGTGGTGCAATTATTTCAAGTATTTTGCTATGGTTTTACTGCTAACTGCAAGCAACTGAAGCTGCCTTATAAGGGCTTTCGTGGGGGAACTGGGAGAACGGTGCTGAGGGTTGGTATGTCAATTTTATGAGTAGCCACTGCTAATGAGAGTTGATTTATGCAAGCGTCATTAGAAACGGGTCATGTAATAGAGATGCAGTTTTAATTTAGCAGGCAACTGGATGCGATGCGTTATGGCTTGTTACGAGTGATGACGTCATCCAATCAATGCTAATGAAGTGGACGATTAACTGCGTGCTAATTTTGCATGCGTCTATTTATTGCAAATAGGGATGGGTAGAATGCAATGAAGAGAACGAAACGGTAACTCTTAAACTGATCATGAGAAGATAGAAAACCAGTATGCATGAAGACAAGAAGACAAGAAGACAAGAAGACAAGAAGACAAGAAGACAAGAAGACAAGAAGACAAGAAGACAAGAAGACAAGAAGACAAGAAGACAAGAAGACAAGAAGACAAGAAGACAAGAAGACAAGAAGACAAGAAGACAAGAAGACAAGAAGACAAGAAGACAAGAAGACAAGAAGACAAGAAGACAAGAAGACAAGAAGACAAGAAGACAAGAAGACAAGAAGACAAGAAGACAAGAAGACAAGAAGACAAGAAGACAAGAAGACAAGAAGACAAGAAGACAAGAAGACAAGAAGACAAGAAGACAAGAAGACAAGAAGACAAGAAGACAAGAAGACAAGAAGACAAGAAGACAAGAAGACAAGAAGACAAGAAGACAAGAAGACAAGAAGACAAGAAGACAAGAAGACAAGAAGACAAGAAGACAAGAAGACAAGAAGACAAGAAGACAAGAAGACAAGAAGACAAGAAGACAGAAGACAAGAAGACAAGAAGACAAGAAGACAAGAAGACAAGAAGACAAGAAGACAAGAAGACAAGAAGACAAGAAGACAGAAGACAAGAAGACAAGAAGACAAGAAGACAAGAAGACAAGAAGACAAGAAGACAAGAAGACAAGAAGACAAGAAGACAAGAAGACAAGAAGACAAGAAGACAAGAAGACAAGAAGACAAGAAGACAAGAAGACAAGAAGACAAGAAGACAAGAAGACAAGAAGACAAGAAGACAAGAAGACAAGAAGACAAGAAGACAAGAAGACAAGAAGACAAGAAGACAAGAAGACAAGACAAGAAGACAAGAAGACAAGACAAGAAGACAAGAAGACAAGAAGACAAGAAGACAAGAAGACAAGAAGACAAGAAGACAAGAAGACAAGAAGACAAGAAGACAAGAAGACAAGAAGAACAAGAAGACAAGAAGACAAGAAGACAAGAAGACAAGAAGACAAGAAGACAAGAAGACAAGAAGACAAGAAGACAAGAAGACAAGAAGACAAGAAGACAAGAAGACAAGAAGACAAGAAGACAAGAAGACAAGAAGACAAGAAGACAAGAAGACAAGAAGACAAGAAGACAAGAAGACAGAAGACAAGAAGACAAGAAGACAAGAAGACAAGAAGACAAGAAGAAGACAAGAAGACAAGAAGACAAGAAGACAAGAAGACAAGAAGACAAGAAGACAAGAAGACAAGAAGACAGAAGACAAGAAGACAAGAAGACAAGAAGACAAGAAGACAAGAAGACAAGAAGACAAGAAGACAAGAAGACAAGAAGACAAGAAAGACAAGAAAGACAAGAAGACAAGAAGACAAGAAGACAAGAAGACAAGAAGACAAGAAGACAAGAAGACAAGAAGACAAGAAGACAAGAAGACAAGAAGACAAGAAGACAAGAAGACAAGAAGACAAGAAGACAAGAAGAAAGAAGACAAGAAGACAAGAAGACAAGAAGACAAGAAGACAAGAAGACAAGAAGACAAGAAGACAAGAAGACAAGAAGACAAGAAGACAAGAAGACAAGAAGACAAGAAGACAAGAAGACAAGAAGACAAGAAGACAAGAAGACAAGAAGACAAGAAGACAAGAAGACAAGAAGACAAGAAGACAAGAAGACAAGAAGACAAGAAGACAAGAAGACAAGAAGACAAGAAGACAAGAAGACAAGAAGACAAGAAGACAAGAAGACAAGAAGACAAGAAGACAAGAAGACAAGAAGACAAAAAACAAGAAGACAAGAAGACAAGAAAACAAGAAGACAAGAAGACAAGAAGACAAGAAGACAAGAAGACAAGAAGACAAGAAGACAAGAAGCAAGAAGACAAGAAGACAAAAAAGACAAGAAGACAAGAAGACAAGAAGACAAAGAAGACAAGAAGACAAGAAGACAAGAAGACGAGAGACAAGAAGACAAAGAAGACAAGAAGACAAGAAGACAAGAAGACAAGAAGAAACAAGAAGACAAGAAGACAAGAAAGAACAAGAAGACAAGAAACAAGAACAGGGTGTCTACTACCTCGAAAAACCTGGCAAACCTGGAATTATCAGGGAATTTTATTCAACCTGGAAAAACCTGGAATTCTCAGGGAATTTGTATTACAATCAGGGAAAATATTTTGGGGGTAGTAATTCATGGTAGAATATGTTCACTACAAAGGATTTTTGCGTCAAAATCCAGAGATTATCATTACTTCAATAAAAAAAAAAATCGGTTGCGCCGCTATCATCACGTTACTTAAGCTATTCAGTGAGAATCTTTTCAGGTATGGAACTTAATCGTCTTACTAAACATCAAATATCTTCAGGTATATTTGTTCAGTATAGGATTGACGTATGTAAGGCTGGGGGTAGGTTTCTTTTTAGAGACTTGGTCTCTATTTTTATGCAAATCTCTAATAAGTCTCTATTTATAATGAAAGGTTTCTATTTTAACCAATATGGTCTTTAAAGGATCTCTTTTCCCTATCTTGCTTGTAGTGAATTCTGATGCAAAATTCTATAAGGCCTCGAGAAACTTTCAGAGCCTGTTACGAGACTATTCAACTAATTCTATCAGAAATTCTTCACATATTTCTAGAGAAAATGTTCCAAGAATTTTCCTAGTGTTTTTTCCAGATATTTCATGTGGAATATTTTCAGGGACTAATATAGGATTCTCTCCAGGAATTCTTCAAGAGATTCCTCTACCAATTCTACCAGCAATTTGTCAAAGGATGCTTAAGGGAATGTCACCAGTATTTGGTTCAGGACATCCTTGGGCACTTCAATAATACTACCTCCAGTCAATTCCTTAGGGGTTACTTTATTTTTTTTCCAAAGACTATTCTAGGACTTCCTCGAGATATTTTTCACTTAATACTTCAACTGAATTTTCCAGCTGTAACTCTATCAGATCATCCAAAGATTCCCACAGAATATCTTCCAAGAAGCCCGCAGAGGTTAATTCATAAGCTTTCAGGCATTTTTTTTAAAGAATTTCTACGCCATTATGTCCACATTCACTCCAAAGAATTGTTACATAAATTCCTTGAGTAATTAATCAAAAAATCTATTAGGAACATTTCATATTCGACCTGTGTTTCGTAGTTCAGTTTCTCTATTATTTATTTTTGGAATTTCCTCTGTATTTCATCCAAGGATTACAGTTTTTCCCAACATTCCTCAATGAATATAATAAAAAAATACCACAGAATTCTCAAAAGTTCATCTAAGATTCCACATTAGTTACTACTACAGCTGTTTTTCCTGTTTCATTCCTACACAATTTCGTAGCGGTTTCGTTTTTCAAGGAGTTGCTTCACAGAGATTCAATATTGATCTGTTTCTTTTTATTTCAATAATTTTAGCAATAACTTTTAAGTTTTGTCAAGTGTTTTTTTCTTATTTATCAAAAATTACTAAACAACTTACACAAGTTTTTTTAGAGGTTACTCTTGCTGGAAATTCTTCACGAAAAACTCTTGGAAGAATGCTTGAAAAAATCTGGGAAAACTTCATTGAGAAATCTCTAAAATTTACTGAAGGAGTTACATGGAACATGTTCCTGTTTCTGGAATTTCCAAAGAAATCTTAAAAGCTATCTCTGGAGTAATTTCTCAAGATATCCTCAGAGAAATTCCTAGTCAAAATCTTTAGACCGCACGGGACGTCATCATAATCACTCTATCCATTTCAAGAAGCAAATCCCAAAAACCACTCCATATATCGATGCGAAAATGTATCGCTATGATTCTATATATGTAGTGCACAACCAAATAAATTTTCAGCTTCATCGGTTCACTAAAACTCGAGATTTGCTTCCATAAAGTTTTGATGATAATTGTTAGAGTGAGACGAAAGATGGGGAAAATAACACGGTCTCCCGTGTCACCTTAAAGAAATGCTGAAGGACAATTATGTAGGAAATCCTGAGAAATCCCTGGAGGCATTTCAGGTTGAATATTGCAACATGTTTAAAACGGGAAGCTTTGGACGATGTTCTAGGAAACCAATGGGAAAATCACCAAAAAAACCTTGAGGACTAGAGATGTTCTTGAAAAATATCTGAAATTATATATGTTATTCTGTGATTATTTTTGGAAAATATCAGGTTATTTTAAGATATCCAAATTAAAATTCTTGGAGAAATTCTTTGGGAAAATTCTTGAAGTGGTTTTATGGGAAATAATCACTAAATGAAATCCGTGAGAAAAATTCAAATCTCTCAAATTAACCCTCTAATACCCAACCCCGCCTTTAGACGGGGTACACTTTGGAATTTTGTATATTTTTTCGTAGCTCGCAAATCAAAATGATTTTATTTTTGGCTTATACCTTGACTCA
This sequence comes from Aedes aegypti, assembly GCF_002204515.2. Lineage (NCBI taxonomy): Eukaryota > Metazoa > Arthropoda > Insecta > Diptera > Culicidae > Aedes > Aedes aegypti. Next base: position 25,010,942 of record NC_035108.1, on the reverse strand, counting down.
TAACACGCATATAAGAAAAGTTTTTTATGATTTTGAAACTTTTTTGTATTTTTAGAAATTGTTTGAAAAATTGCATTCTTATATAACCTACAAATGCCTGGGCTTCATTTAACGTGTAATATAAAAAATCGTACCTTTTATATTTTTCTACGATTAACCTATCACAAACGAAGAGCCTGGGGGTATTAAAATCATTTCAAACCTGTTTTTCCGTTAGTTACACGGAAAATAAAATACGCTCCGAAAAAAAATTAAAAATTTAATATTTTTAAAAATACCGTTACAATTTAAATTTTTATTATTGCCAAAAATCAACAACTAGAATAGGCTTCAAGAAAAAATGAAAAAAGCTAGGGATGTTCAAAAATGAAAATTATAAAAATCAAAAACCAAAATTTAAAAATTTGCGAATATAAATAAATAAATGCCCAAAACGTGTTTAGAACGATTTTAGATAACGAAAAATAATACTTAAATCGAAAATAAAAATTTGGGTATTAGAGGGTTAAAATATCTATCCATTTATTCAATTTGAAGAAATCTTCAGAGTTATATCTGGATCTTTGGGCAAATACCTTAGATTATTTCTGATGAAATTCCTTGAGAAAAGCATTGAAAGTGCAGTAATACAAACACTATTATTTGTCGTAATGTCTCGAGGAAGTTCAAACAGAAAAAATATTCTTAAAGAAATGTCAGGGCTGATTCCATAAAGAATCAAACTTTTTTCTCCTGGTTCCTGTTAGGTCTCGATTTGGTTTTGATTACTGTTTGGTCTCTTTTTTCAAGCAACAGGTTTCTGAATTTTCTAATTTCAAAACACTCAGCCATGCTTCATGAACAATTTCTAAAATTATTGGAAAATATTCAATTTCGGAAAAACCGATTCCGGATAAGTAATCTGGAATTTGGAAGTTGTTCAAACTTTGAATTATTTTTTTACAATCATGATTCATGCAGAGCTCTTGAAAGAAGACAAGAAGACAAGAAAACAATAAGGCACAAGAAGACGTAAGCAGATACAAGAAAATACAAGAAGACACAAGTAGGCACAAGAAGACAAAATAAAACACGAGAAGGCGCAAAAAGATACAACAAGACGCAAACAGACACAAGAAGACACAAGTCTCGGAGCCAGAAGGTTGGCTCAAAGATCAGGAATGGAATTGGAGGGAAGGGAGCGAAGGGCGGTTTTTCGAGAAGCTAGGACTGCTGGACTCAAACGGGAGATCAAGCTTAGTAAATCTTAGTAAGCAAGGAGCTGTGCCGAGACAAAAATCCGTGAGGTTAATGCGTATCCAGTCGTTATGGCAAAGATCTAGGGCCCTTCGACACCAGCATGTGCCCAGACAAGCTGAAGTTGATCGTGGAGGATCTCTTCCCGAAGCCCGATCCAAAATCCTGGCCACCAACGCCGTATCTTTGAAGACGCAGAAGCAATCGCTGAGGAACGGCAAGTGTCTAACGAAGCGGCGAAACGATTAATCGAAATGGAATACCGAACGTAGCGCTAAAAGCTGCCATTTTGGCATATCCGGACATGTGCAGAAAGGTGTTTGCAGAAGTGCCTTGACTAAGGTAACCAGGAATATGGAAGATCCACAAACTTGTACTGCTGCCAAAACCAGGGAAGCCACTGGGAGATCCAGCTTCGTTTAGGCCCATTTGCTTGCTGTTTACGCTCGGAAAACTCCTGGAAAGAATTGCAAAGGCTTGTCGACAGTAGACGCCATTCGAGCAGTACACGAGTGTGCTGAAAAGGCCAAGAGGAGATTGATACTGTGCCGTAGTCATGATAAATGTGAAACGTATTCAACAGCGCCAGCTGGGAGGCCATCGCCGCAGCACTGCACAGAATGCGGGTTCCCGACCATCCGTGATCCTGAAGGGATACTTCCAGAGCAAAATCCGTACGAAACAGATGAAGGGCAGAAGTCAATGCAAGTGACAGTGGGCATCTCTCAAGGTTCCACTCTCGGTCCAACTCAATAGAAGTCGGTTTCTTGACGTTGTGGCTACCCAGGAAGGTGAAGATTGTTGATTTTGCGGATGATGTGTCACTAACGGTGATAGGATGGAAGAAGTGGAGATGTCAGCGATGGAAACAATTGACGCAATCAAGAGCTGGATAAGCTGAGTCAAACTGCTCAAACAATCAAATAGAGGTACTGCTGGTCAGCAACTGCAAGGCGGTTCAGCATATGGAGGTCATAGTCGGAAGGTATGTGATTGCTTCGAAGCACGTGTTGAAGCACTTGGGAGTAATGATCGACGATCGGCTGAATTTCCACAGCCACGTTGATTACGCATGCGGAAAGTCCGAGAAGGCACTGAACGGAATAGGGAGACTCATGCCAAACTTAGGCGGTCCAAGCAGCAGTACGAGGCATCTGCTAGCTAACGTCTCGTCATCGATACTGAGGTATGGAATTTTTGCTTGGAGCAAGGCTCTAGAAACAAAGTGGTACCACAAAAAGCTGAACAAAGCGTTCCGGTTGATGGCAGTGCGAGTCGCGTGTGCGTATAAAACGATATTGAGTAGGACTGCGTGGGGAAAGGGAGATTGACGAACCTGTCGACGTAAATGAACAGGAACCATGGAAAGGTGAGCTTCTACCTGACATAGTTCCTCCATAAATTCGGGCACGCAGAGTCACCATACTGCTCGGACTGCCCAAACATGTAGGTTTTGAGTGCCCAAAATACGCGTAAGCGTGGAACGAAATGCAGAGTCGCAGAGACACCGTAGAAACGTTGTAGTGAGCAGCGTTTTTGACGACATTAAGCTCTAACAGCGAACTAGTAGAACAACTAGAGGCGGAGACTGACGAAGTGTATGAGTTCAGCCCTCCATCGATGAAGTTGCGTGATGTTGTTCCGAGAGAGATCGATGCAGTAGAGCAGCAGGGAAGATTTTTTTAATGGTTATGCACGCCTAACGGAAGTCCCACAACGGAAGACACAAGAAGACACAGAAAGCCACAGGAAGACACATTATGACACAAGAAGGCACATCAGGTAGGAGCTTGGGATTCTTGCCTTTTCCAAGCGAAACTCATCCATACAGCCGTATGGAATACCACCGTTAGCACTTTCTACGGGAGATGGCCAAGCTTCTGGTACATCTGTCCAGGGGCTCAAGCAGTAGGCTCTGTTCAATCTCTACAAAAAAATGCATATCTGCATGTAGCCCTGAACCAGCGACCTGGTACCACTTTCAGAGCCCTCCGTAGTACTAACCAGCGCATCAGGATGGATGCCAGTAAAATCATGATTATGGTATACTGAATATGGTATACAGCACAGAATAACGAACAGGACACGGTTTGCGGATTGAATACGTCGACTAACAGTCGTTGGCTGGCAGCGTACTCTGCTGTTCCCTGAGTACGGAAGGGTGACACTAACTTGAAATGGCGAAAAGGACTATGAGAAGACTGCCCCCGTCATGTCAAAACCTTGGCAGGCCTTCGTGTACGTTCGGAATTCGTCACCATCCTCGGTGAGTAGTAGGCTTAGATGTAACATTCCTGACTTACGGTGATCCGCCTCTAAACACAACCCTCATGAAGGATTAACCTTAACATGGCCTCCCTGCTTGCATAGACAACCATGAGATCACGAGAGGCAACTCATACAATGAGTCGAGATAGCGGCCCGAAGGGGGATTCAGTCAATTTGAATGGAGAATCTAGTGGAGGAAACGAAGACGCGATAGTATTCGCAAGGAGCTGAAAGATGCAAAGATCGTCAGTGATAACACAAGACGGTAGCAGCCAGCACTAGCAAATCCAGCACACCGAGTGAGCCACAGTGAAACCATCCCGCAGGCTTTCTGAGTCAAGTGTTCACACCGGAGTCGTGGAGTAGCACTGTTCAAGACGACCGGCAGCATGAGAAGACGGATTTGTCGAAAGTAAAGAGGAACGTCAACGAACTCTGTGGATTCGTCAAGACCAAAATCAATGTCCACCTCAGGATCAAGTAGCTGGTCACGAGCATCAAGTCCGCCGTTACAGCCGCAGAACGCGGACAAAAGGAATTGCGGATTGGAGCGGAAAAAAACCGAAAAGGAATTAATTCCGGTGAATGCAACAGCCGTTTCACAGGAGACGCCTTAAAGCAATCCGATCACCCGCTCGGAGAAATGAAAAAGGGCTACACCAGGAAAACAAGAAGATCCCAAAAAGCAGAGAAACGAGCAGAATAATGGCAGTAGAAAGTGGCGCACCATGAGAAGCCAGAAGGAGAAGAATGCAGCACAAAAGGAAGGGATGAGTGAAAAGAAGAACCAAAGAAGAAAGAAAAGCGACGGTCACCTCATGAAAGATTCAAGGGCCATGCTCTTGACATTGAGACAAGCGATAAGACAACCTACGCGGTGATTCTCATGCGAGTGAGGAAGGATCCAGAGCTGAAAGAGCTGAAGGAGCTGGGTGAGAACCAGGCACACCCAGAAAGGGGATATGCTCCTTGAACTCAAACAAGATCCGTCGATCAAGAGTTCGGCCTGCCGGGAGCTGGTCGTGAAGTCACTGCGCAACGAGTAAACTGTAAGAGCCTTTTCCCAGGAGGCAGTAGACCGAATGGACGAGATCACAACAGAAGACGGCGTGAGGGGTGCGCTGTTGTCTCAATGCAACCTGGAAGAAGCACCTCAGTCCTTTCGGCTGAGGAAAGCGTACATGCAAAAGCGGGGGTATACAAATAGGGACGATCCGATTATCAGTCGCAGCAGCCAAAAAACTCGTCGAGGCTGGTAAGATCAAGGTGGGATGGTCGGTTTGCCTGCTGAAACTAATCCCTCGGGAGACAAATTCGGTGAAGTGATGCTTCAGATGCATGGATTTCTACTAGCGGGCAATAAACTGCAAACGCCTGGACAGGTCCGAACTCTGCAGGAAATGTGGTGAGAAAGGTCACGTAAGCAAGGACTGTCTGAAGACTTCCAGTTGCAGCAAAGACGAGTGCAATCCAAGGGCCGATTCCTCATCCAAGAAGTAGTCGAACACTCATACGAGGGTTTCGTGATCGTCAAAATTCACGGAATCTTCGTGTGTATCTATTATGCCTTCCAAAGATGGACACCGGAGGTCGTATGCCGGTATTCACGGGAGGAGACTTTAATGCTTGGGCCGTGGAGTGGGGTAACAAACTGACCAACGCGAGAAGATACAGTTTGCTGGAAGCTTTAGCGAAGCTCGATGTAAGGCTGTGCAACGACGGTCTCGTTAGCACATTTCGCAAAGACGGTTGGTTGGGAATACATCATCGACGTCACGTTTTACAGCTCGTCGCTGATCAACAATATGAACTGGAGAGTCAGCGAAGAATACCATCAAGCGATCCACTACTGCGTTGGACAGAGAAGTTGTGCAGTATGGCAGTAAGGAGGAATGGAGAGCGTAGCTCGCCCTGCATACTAAGGGAACGACAGACTCTGCACCCTCCATTAAGCGTTCCTAAGAGCCAGAAAACGCGTGCAAAGAGCTAGATCGGAAGTCAGCATGGAAGAGCGTAAGGTGACCTATCGGCTGGCCAGAGCCGCGTTCAAACGGGAGGTAGTGACGAGTAAATCGAACTGCTACAAGATTCGGACACACAGAGCCTCCATATTGTCCGGCTTGTCCAAATCTCGTGGAGACACCGGAGCATTCGACTGCCCTCGATTCAGCAATATACGAAAGGAGATGATGTCAGAAACCGCAAGCGTCCTAAATCCGGACAAAATCATGCAGATCAGCATGAAAGCACTTGGAATACGGTGAACAGAACGATAACGCAGATTAAGTCGTCGCTGCAAAGGAGATGGCGTGAACACCAGAGAGCTCCGGGCCGCGATTAGAGTAGGCTAGATCCTCCGTCTGGGACTAGATTGAGTAGAGCGGGTGTAGCGTAGCATCGGTAATAAGCCGTAGGTGTGCCTGCAAACCGGAAGTCATCCTATAACTGGAATTGCAGAACCGACCCTGGCACGTGGGCGACCAAACGTCGAGTCGAAGTACGCTAAGTCCACCGCCGGAGCCTACTTAGCTGAGTAATTTGCAAAACAGCACCGGCAAATGATCGTTGAGCGCCTGTGAACCGGAAGTTTCTTTCCCCACGAATCGCAGGACCGACCTCGGCATCCAACTGGTCAACCAGGAGAGCTCGAAAAGCGGAGCACGAGTCGTCATAGAGTAGCGAAGTGCAAATGAGCGTCCAGTAGAAGTTCAGCAGGGCTCTGACGCGAGGCCAGCCCAAGAGTAAAATGCGTCTTCGCACAGAAAGCTGTGCCATTTGGTCAGCATGAGTAGTCACAGAGACACCGCAGAAATGTTGTAGTGAGTAGCGTCTTGACGACATTAAGCTCCAACAGTGAACTAGCAGAACAACTGGAGGCCGAGACTGACGAAGTGGATGAGCACAGTCCTTCCCCGATGAAGTTGCGCGATGTTGTTTCGGGGGAGATCGAGGCATAGGAGCAGTAGGGAAGATTATTAGTGGTAATGTAAGTCCCACACCGTACCAACACACAACAACACACAGGCAAAGCCTAGCCTAGAAGTAAATGAAAAAAGAAGACATAAGAAGACACAAGAAGACACAAGTTGACAAGACACAAGGAGATACAAGAAGAAAAGAAATATTTTTCGAAAACTATTTTAAAAAAGTTCGCAGCAATAACTACCTTTAAAAACAGATAACAACAATGACTTAAGTCGAGTCTAGTACACGGCACTGAAAACGGTCTACAGTTGAGGTTAAAATGTGCAAATCTGTAAAGGGAAGCAAATTTCAGTAATAATTCAATGGTTTGAAATTTAATTAGATTTTTAATTTGGAAAGCTAATTTGATTGAACATCATATCAAAATATCTATGAAATTTAGTTTTTGTTATATTTCCATAAGTCGTCTTAGAGACGGTGCATCGTACATGGAGGAGTAACAGCAAAAATATGTAACATATGCCAAATAGGAAATGAGAGAATAAAAAGGGATGGAATCAACAAAAAAGAGCAAATGACTACCTAAAAATGGTAGAGAATTGCCCTACACTGATGGAGAAATGGCAGTAAAAAAATAAAAAGAACGAAGGAACATCCTGAAAAACCCCAATCTAAACAACAATCGTAGAAAAGATAACAAATATTAAAGTACCGAACGAAAAAAAAAAACAATCTTAGCACATATTTATGAAAGAGAATGGGAAATAAAAAAATGTCAGAAGAAAACAGAAATACAAATGTCAATGAAAAACATAAACAAACTTGAAGGAAACATGCAAAAGAACATGAAGTTAGAAACGAAGAAAAGACATGAAAAACCTTGTGGTATCCACAGCACACGGATATCATAGCAAAAAGGATGGATTGAAGACATGAACAAACAACACAATGTTATAAAAAGCACCATCAGAAAAAAATAACTATACCCAGAAAACTATAATGGGGACCATCCACCTGCAAGCAATTGTCAAAAATAGCATTTTTCATCGATTGCAATACGCAGTTGGGAAGAAATGCCATTTCAAATCAAGCACAAAATTTCTTGACCATTTCTTCCGCAGAAATATTTACTTTTCTTGAGCGGAACAGCATACGTAGCTTAAAAAAAGTAATCAGCAAAAATAATCTGGTACCGTGAAGCCGACACGAAATGTGGGGTAAAGTTTTAAAGTTGTTTAAAGTTAAATAAATTAAATAAATAACTTAATGTTATCCTAAACTAAGTTTTTAAATTTTTAACGAGATGGAAAAAAATAAAAGAAGCAAAACCATAAATCCGTGAGATCTTCGAAATTTGAATCCCATGAAAAAAGAAATTTCAAAATTTGAGCCAAAAATATGAACATTTAGAAGTGGCGCAAGCGACTTGGAGGTGAATTTTCAAGTTAAAATAATAAACTTCAGTAAAGAATACGTAACTTCATTATTTTTCAACCAATTTTCAAACTTTTAGCCTCATTCTCCTCAAAATTGCATGAAAATTTTCTAGAACACCAAGTTTGTCCAAAATCATTACTAGTTTTAGTTACAAGTTGTTGACTCCATTTTTACCTTATTTTACTAAAAAAACATCTTTGTTTGACCATAACTTCATGAATACTTAACCGGTTCCAAATCTTTTTTGATGCTGTTGAAGCTAATTTTGTTCAAACAACACATTTTACAAAATAATTGTTTTGACCAAGTTATTTAACAAAAACTGCACAAAACATGATTTTTTTTTTAACGAAAAGTGATAATCTTTTTAATTTTTTGCCAGGTGAACATTATCTCTAAAGCTGAAACTGTTTTCTCTCATTTGTTCAACCTTTGAAAAGGTTTTTACAAATTTTCAGTAATTCGAAACAAAAATATGTTTGCATATTTTAAAATAATGTCTGCAATTAAACTCGTATTTTGAACAATATGTTTTATTAATTTAAGTTTTATAGAAAAAATCCCATTTCCAGCGGAAAAAACTTTGATATTCCAAAGAAATTTGATTTTAATTTCATAAAACAAAATCATGTTTTTGGGTAGTTTTTGTAAAATAACAAAGTCAAAACCATTTTTTAGAAAAATATGTTATATGCAACTAGACAGAACAGAAAAAAAATAAAGGAATAATGGGAAAAACAACCAATAATAATAAACAAGGAATTCACTGATAAATTTGATAATGAACAACAAACAGAAAGGATATAATGGGTGTAGGATTAAAAATTGATCAGAAAGATTATTAGTAACATATAAGAAATAAGGGCAAAAGCATGCAAGAAAAAAACAAGTAGAAATCCTGAAAATAATAACCAAATTAAAAAAGGAAATACGAAGAAACATAACGAAAACAAATACATGAACAATGCTGTGAAGGTAAAAATTGCTCCTCAAATAAACATGCTTCTTATATTCAATTCTCAAAAACTGATATTTTTTTTCCAAGCATAAAAATAAAATGGTAGAATCAAAGAAATAAACAAGAAAAATACCTAATTAGCACGATTAAAAAAAAATAAACCAGAAAGAGAGGAAATAAGGGACCAGAAGACAAAATTTGAAAAATAAAAACAGTATTGGTCAAAACATTTGCAATTTTTTCAATTTTCCATACAATATGACCAAGTTTGGTAAGCTAGATCTCAGTTATTTATTGACCGATTCGAATAAAATTTTCACAGAACATCAGTCATAACTTGAATTTTAACATATATTTTTGAACAATTTTTCTAACCACGAGTTTGAATGTAATAACGATTTAACTAATGTGACATTTTCGACGAAAAATACAAAAATATTTATTTCAAAATCTGATAAACCTACACAAAAACTCTCTTCAGCAAACTTGTTTATCTTGTCAAAATCTACAACTTTGCTGAAGATACCTTGAAGATATTCCTTCAATTTGCTTAGTTATGTGAATTATAAAAAACGACAAAATATTGACTTAAGTCAAACCGTCATAGCTTTTAAACTCGTGTTTGGAAAAATCACTCAAATATAAATGTCAACATTCAAGTTATGTCTGATGTTCTGTGAAAATTTCATTCAAATCGGTCAATAAATAACCGAGATCTAGCTTACCAAAGTTGGTCATTTTGTATGGAAAATCGAAAAAGTTGCATATAATTTGTCCAATACTGTATATTTGTGGCATATACACCACAAAAGATAAAAAAAATGAAAACTATAAAAACAATTGAAAACTCCAGAGAAGTGTTAAAACAAAATACGACAATCAAATTAAAAAAAAAAAAGAAGTGAAAAAAATTATGAGAAAATTATTATTCAAAAAGATCCTAGAAGCAGAAGCAAAATCGAAAAAGATATCTGTAGAATGTCGGTCATATATCAGAAAATACAAAAAAATGTGAGAAATCCAGTAACTAACAACAGAAAATACGGGAAAAAAGAATACCTGTCAACGATTAAATAATAGCAGAAAATGGCAATCAACACATAATTATAAAAAAAAAAGTCAAATGGTAGAACTTGCCCAAGGAAATTACAAACAATTCAAGTAAGGTAAAAATAACATAGAAGACAGAACACAGAAAGTGAAAAGAGGTTTAAAATAACTGTAGAATCGAAATGAAAAACAGAAGGAAAATAACTAGAGAAAATAATAATAATCCATTGATAAGAAAAAAAAAATAAACAAAAAGAAAAATTTGTAGGATATTGTTTTTGGACAAATTTCACAACGGTAACAAATGGATTGCAATCAATGTGATCTTCCCTAAACCCATGCGTGCTTCGGAATCGAAATGCATACACTACGACTCCGCTGAACCCGTTCTCATCGCCAAACCACCATGGCATTCCAACGGATTCCCTCCCCCCAAGAAAAGGAAGAGCATTATTTCAAAACAGTTACCACCGACCGCCGCGCCAGTTGGGAGTGGAAGCAAGCCTACCCGGCTTGAAAGGCTATTTCCATTCCGCACTGACCAAGTTGCGTAATGGTGTGATGCCGATGGCGTATTGCTTGCGCGGATTAATTGCTATTAATTCAACGGCTGGGTCTTTTGCTTCCCGCTTTGTTTCTGTTGCTGCTCGGCAAGAGAACGCTCGAACCAAATAGCTCGAAGCACATTAGCTGCAACCACAGCACATCACCAAATAATCATTGTTCGGATTCAATATAGGGGAGGGTCTCCCAGTACCGGACACCTAAGTCTTTGAATTCTAAACTTCAAAATTATTTGATTTATTAACCGATACTACTAAATATGAACAACTTCGTTTCAAACAAAAATAGATTTGGAAATATTAATACAATTTCGACATTTTGTCTCTAGACCTTATGTCCATAAACTGAAATATCATGATTATTAGTTCAGATAATATGATTCATATTCATGACCTAACCAATTTATGAACTTCTTCTTCTTCTTGACACTAACGTCCTCAGTGGAACAGAGCCTGCTTCTCAGCACAGTTATTAACTGAGAGCTTTTTTTGCCAAAGTTGCCATTTTTGCATTCATATATCGCGTGGCAAGTACGATTATACTCTATGCCCAGGGAAGTCAAGGAAATTTCCTTGAAGATCCTGGACCGACCTGAAATCGAACCCAGACACCTTCAGCATGGCTTCGCTTTGTAGCCGCGGACTCTGACCACTCGGCTAAGGAAGGCCCCCAATTTATAAACTTCATGGCTTGTAAATCATGGTTTGATAATCAGATTTTTACTTTCCTTCTAATACAGCATTTTTATTGCATCATCATTTTCCATCGATGTTCGGTATTGCAAGCTGTCCGATACTGGGATATCTGCCCCTACAGCCAATCGATCTCAGGCATTTGTTTTATTTTCCCATCGATGGCTCGATCGGAGGCTCGATTAGATCGGATCCAAAATATCTTCTCGTTAAAAGCCTTTTATTACGAGAGAGCGAGAGAAGGATGATGAGCGGTCACGAAATTGGGTTGCGAAACGCCCTTCCTAACCGATGATGGTTTAAGTGTTTTCCGAGCGGTTCCAGAGGTGCATTTTGATGGGCTCACGATCATGTGAGTTTTAACAAAAGTCTTCGGAATGATTGATGACATCGTGGTTGGAAACGACGATTTTGATTTGATTTCAAGGGGACACTTCAATCAGTTGATCACATCCGATTGGACACCAAAAATATGGGCTCATAAAAAAATCGAGACAATGTAGAAACGTCTGAATGACGACACAAGAGCTCTTATTTGATCTTGTCTCAGTCAATTCTTCAAGGCGAGATGTTGACTTAAGGCAAATGTCATAGTGCGGGACGGCAAACAAAGCTCGAAAATAGACAAAACGTTCGTCGGTGGTGGCCTTCAACTACTGTAGAAGCTGGTTTTGTTGGTAATTGATTCTTTGAGTCATGATGTTTGATGTACGTTTTAAATTCATTCTGAGTTTGCCTGAGCTTTTGCAGAGAGTGATAATGATTAAAGATAACAAAGAAGAGTTATCTGTATTCCACGATTTACATTGATTTTTTTCGGTAAAAAATCTTATTATAGTTTCGAAATTAATAATTGGAAAAATAGAAAAAATCTTACTGTATTGTAGTGAAAGCTCTCATAAGAAAATCATGAGAAAAATTGGAATAATACTCAGGAAATATTCACGAATGAATGAAATGAAATTCGTGGAATAAATTGATGATAATTCCTTAAACAATCTAAAAATCAATTTTTGGTATAATTACCGGGAGAGCATACAAAGCAAAATTCTAAACGAATATCTGTACCTTTCATCGAAGGCACTTCTAGAAAATCTTAGAATAACTTCAGTAGACAATACAAGAAAAAATACTATAACAATTGTCTAAATTTCTGAAGAATTCTGAAAGAGCTGCTGGTTATCTCCTTTACAAAACCCCTAAAAACACTTTTCCAAGAAATACTCCAACATTTCATGGATGAATTCCATAGAGAACAGTAACTAAGCTGAGAAGCAGGCTCTGTCCCAGTTGGAACGTTAAGTCAAAGAAAAGAAAAAGAAGCTATTCAAAATAAAATTTCATTCGAGAACGGTTTGCGGATCACATATTTTCCTAGAACTCGTTATCTACAGCCATCAAGGCACTTGTCAGCTTCATTCGCCATCCAACCCCACGTTCAGTACTGCTCCTTCGTTAGCCGAGAACCTCGAATCAAATCGCGCTCTTAATTCTGGAACTGATCCGTTCAGCACGACCGCGAAAACCATTCCATCAAAAGTTCCCACCAACAGGCAGCGGAAAGTGCAAAAATGACCGCACAAGTGAATGAACAGATCAACAACGCAAACCTCGAAGCACAGTACACTTAGCAAAGGGAAAAGGGTTACCCCTTCGTCTACCACGAACCTCTTCCGAGGGCTATGTTTAGTTTCTGCGGACGCCGTTTCAGCCGAAGGAATGTTAAATGCATCGACTCCGCGCGCGCCTTTCTGACCTAGCTCCGGTTTTGCCAGGCAGCTAGCGTCGTTTCCTTCTCTTCCTACATCTTGGATGGAGGCAGAATGGAACAATTTCGCGTTCACACACAAAAATTGAAACAACATAAACGAAAATAATAAGCGCACTTTACGCTTTGGTAGATGGTTGAATGTTTCGTAGGAAAACAAGAAATTCATCAACATTTTTCTAGGAATCTTTGATAGCATTAAATTGGCTCATGTTCGAATCATTCATACAAAATAGTTCAATTAACGAAATTCGAGTATCTTTCGGATAATTTCACGGAGGACAGTTTGTAAAATTCGCTGCAGTTTTTACTTTAATTAATCCTGAAGAAAGAATTGTTAGGGGTCCAGATAACAAACGCGGTAAACGCGCAGCTATGCAGCAAAACCAAGCTATGAGTCATGGGTTCGAATCCTACCGGTTAATTATGCAAATATGGTCAATCGGCAAAGAAAGCTCTCAGTTAATAAATATGAAAGTGCTCATAAGAACACTAAGCTGAGAAGCAGACTCTGTCGCATTTGGAACTAATATGTACGGGTTTTACACTTTGAACCAATGAATCAATAGAGTGATTTACACACGGGAAGACTAATAAACTATCAAGGTGCGGTAAATCAGACTTTCGGAGCTTTCACAAGAAACAACCTTATCGTTCGGTATCTACAATCCAGATACCCGACAAATATCGGGTGTTGTATGTCGAAGGCATTTACTATAAAGGTTTTTATAGTAAATGCACTCTTATTCGATTGTGCGAAATACGTTTACAGCAAATACACTCTAGAAATTATCCAAACATTTTCGAGGACATATTAGGGACGTAAAGCCAGGAAGAAGAAAAGAAGATTGTAATGGAATAATCTTGAGATAATTGGGTGATGAATTGCATGAAAGAATTTCAAAGGAGTGCAGTGGAGTAAAATCCGAAGATACTCTTAAAAAAATTTCCTAAATGCAATTGTCTCCCTTCTCATTGCTCGATTCCGGGCAATGACAAAGCGGATCCACTTGCCAAGGTGGGCGCTATGAATATCAGACTTGGCTATCAGTGGCGTAGCTAGACCTTTCAGGGTCCGTGTGAAGTCAAATTAGGAGGCCCTTCAAAATAGGAGAGCTGACAAGTGACTTATCACATACAAATATTACTATGTGTATTTAATTATTTCCTGATAGCAAATTTCATGTGTTTGTGCTTAAAGTTTCCTATAGCTGATTCAAAGCTTTCTTCAGGTGTTCATTGACCATGAAGTGATTCTTCCATAGAATTCAGAAATATACTCTAGAGATTCCTTTAATATTTAATCTAGAAATTTGCCCTAAAATATCTTTGAGAGATTTTTCCCCAGTTTACCTCATGAATTTTTAAATAGGTTATTCCAAAAAATGCCAAAAAAAAATCTCAAAATATTCATCAAAGAGTTCCTTAAGAACGTCTCCAAGGAGATGCTAAGGGAATTGTCCAGAAATAATTAGATTGAATTCCCAAAAGTAAATCCGATGGATATTTCTAAACTCAACCCAAAATATAACTGATTCTGTTAAAATAGTGTTGGGCAGAGGTGGACACACCACAACGCAGAACAGGGCCACCGAAGCGGAAATAGGAACCAGGATTTCGGAAAGAAAGAACACAACTACAAATCATCAACTGTACGCAAGGAACTTTACTAAACACATCTGAACGGATCGCACATCACAATGCGGATGAATGGCAAACTTTCCATTCTCCCTTCCCTCCTACTATTTGGCGCGCTCGCCGACTGACCTACTAGCGCGTGCATCATTCGCCATACTCTACACATCAGTGTTGCCACTTAACATACGAGGCACAATCATTGCAAACTCCAACAAATAGATGATAAATTCATACAAGAGATTAGTCTTTTAAATATCTCCGGATTTCTTCTAGACTCTTGAAAAAGTCTTGTATAAGGGTTCCAGAAAACTGAATAAGTAATTATCGAGTGGAACTCTTAAAAGAATTACAAGGAGCATTACTGTAGCCTTTTGTGGTGGTTAACACTGAATGAACTATTAAATTGAAAATCCATAGAGAATTTATTCAAACATTTTCCAAGAAATATTTGAAAAAACTCAAAACATCTGAAGAGATGTATGAGGTATGCCCGGTTGAATTTGTAGTCAATTTTCTGGAAGAATTCCTATTTGATTTGGTGGAATAATCCTTGATAGAATTTATGGAACAATTCCTGTAACAATATTTTGGGTATCTCCTGCATGAGTGATTCTAAAATGACACAAAGCAAAGAAGCTTCTAAGAAATCCTGTTAGAATTTCTTGAAAAACTAGTGGAGTAGTCCCATTGTTGGAATGGTGAACGATTTTTTGTAGCAAATTGTAAAGTAATTTCTTTTGGTATAGCTTAAGAAATCATTTAAAAACTTTCAAACTGAATTCCTGAGAGAATCACTAGAGGATTGTTTACGTTAATTTCTGGAGGGATCTCTTGACAAGTCTTTTTATGTATTCTTGAGAAAAGCTCTAGAATTCGTGAAGCTCTTTCGTGATTAATCTGTAAACGTATGTAGTAGTCGTGTAGTAATCTTTGGAGAACGAATATTCATTTGAAAAGGTTATATAGGGAATATGGCCCGTTATATAAACGTTCGCAATTCATTTTCTGGCTTCTCTAGGCTCAAGTTATAGAGGGCCCCCGGATATAAGGTTTAAATATACGCTACATGCATCACTATGACTGGATGCTAGAGGCCCCAACACATTACCAATTCAGTTTCCCTTAAAACCTTTTACCTTCCTTTATACAATTTAGTTTGTTAAAAACTGAATTTTTACTGCTATGAGAAATATTCACTGTAATTTCGGGGCCCGGTACGGACCGCACCTCCCTAGCTACGCTACTATTGACAACACTCCTTATAATCAGCATGTTCTAGAGCAGCGTGCTGCCCTTGCCCCTATGTGAAGGAGTGAAAAAATACAATGCAGAGAAGAACGCAAAATAAGCGAGGAACATGCGACACAAAACACAACGGAGTAAAATTCCATCAAAAAAGAGTGCCATCGCAACTCCGCGAGGCCAATTTTGTTCGGACGGGTCACTCAGGAGTTCGTTTAAAGTGTGAGCAAGAATGAGCATAGAAGCAATAGAGAAAGAGTATCAGAAACCAATTCTCGCTTCGCTGAACTTTACTAAAAGACCTATGTAGAAATGAGAGATTCTTTCAAGAGGGGATCCTCTCACGCTCTTCGTCGATTATACTACAGCTTTTGTAAAGTTTGTAGCTATAGATCGAAGTTCATTGTCCTTGGCTAGTTTCATATTGAGAGGCTCTCTTTGTTTATTTTTTATTTAATCAATAACTAAGCCACAACAAACTCTTCTGTAGCAAATTTACCCTTTTGGTAGGATTTTACAGATTTTTATGCACATGTTTTAGACGGCTTCAAATTAGAAACAAAAAAGTAAACAACATCGCGAAATCCAAGATTGGAAAGCTATGGTCTAAATCTTTGTAACATGTATGTAAACAAGTTAAAATCCATCAAAAATGGCAAAATCACGTTATTTTTAGTTCGCAGGCAAATGCGGATCATGACACACAAAAATACAGGCCTACAAACACCTACTGTTTGGTGCCGATTACTGTGGGTTACCACTTGTAACATTCACCGGCACACTCTCATTCTGAACAAGAAACAGAGGAGAATATTTTCCATTTTCTGTGCTATGTTTACAACCAAAGATGTGTTGGACGATCCAATAGATTATAATTAGGTTGTTAAGGTGAAGATGAATCGAAGCCAAAGTTTAAATTTTCAAGAGCACAGATCTGGAGAACCGAACATCCGTTTGAGCTGAAAACCTTTTCGATTGGTCACCACCAGCTGGTCAAACGTTTTATAGCATGCATAGGCTCATAGTATATGGCATAGTAGGGTCGTATTTTGGACCCTTTAAGGAAGTGATTTTAGTTTTTTGTTCCAATAAATTAATCGTACAGCGTAATCAAGTCGAAGAACATGCCAAAATGTACAGAAAAACTTCCTCTCTGAGATAAAAATGCCCATATGATCATGTAGGGGTGGTAAATGACTGGACAATGCGTACCATTGGTACTTCGCGTACCTGCAGGTATAAAATAGACCCCATTTGTGGTCCTTAGCCTCTTGTCCAGTAACTCCTATCCCTAGCTCCCCGTGGTGCCGCCTGGGGTACGAGTAACCGTAGGGAAGATCGGGTAACCAACCCTGGTGGGGCCTCGGTCGTATGCTGACAGGGAAGGGGGGCTCCTCTCTTCTGAGGGTGTAGCTTATCAGAGCGTCTGTTCTCCATGTCAGGGGCGGTTCAAAACAGCGTCTGTTCTCCATGTTAGGAGCGGCTGATCATCGCCCTAGTGATCATCGTCCTAGTGCTCTAAACAGTGCTGTGCACGATGATCCTCCGGCGAGACAGGGGTTGGTGCAGGCCTTACAAGCCAGCCGTAAACATCATCAGTACAGGAAGCATACAATGTAAATTCGAACCGGAACAATTGGCATAGACCCAGGCATCGAAAACGGACTAACGATTGGAAACTCGGATCATGGAACTGTAAGTCTCTCAAATTCTTGGGAAGTACCCGCATTCTTTCCGAATTATTGAGGGTCCGCAAGTTCGACATCGTAGCGCTGCATGAGGTTTGCTGGAAAGGGTCGACGGTACATACGTATAGAGATGGTAATGCCATCTACCAGAGCTGCGGCAACAGACATGAGCTGGACACAGCTTTTATCGTGATGGGCGAAATGCAGAGGCGCGTGATTGGGTGGTGGCCAATCTACAACAGAATGTGCAAGTTGAGGATCAAAGGCCGTTTCTTCAATATCAGCATAATCAACGTGCACAGCCCTCACCTAGCAAGTGACGATGACGATAAGGATGCTTTCTACGCGCAGCTGGAACGTGAATACGACGGCTGCCCAAGCCATGATGTCAAAATCGTTATCGATGAGATCTCAACGCTCAGGTTGCCCAGGAGGAAGAATTTAGACCGATTATAGGGAAGTTTAGCGCTCACCAGCTTACGAACGAAAACGGCCATAGGCTGATTGATTTCGCCGCCTCCAAAAACATGGCCATACGTAGTACCTCCACCATAGCCTCCCGTACATCTGGAGATCACCCCAACAGACTGAATCGCAAATCGACCACGTTTTGATTGATGGAAGACACTTCTCGGACATTATCGACGTCAGAACCTATCGCGGCGCAAACATCGATTCGGACCACTACCTAGTGACGATTAAAGTGCGCCAACGACTCTCCGTTGTGAACAACATTCGGTACCGACGCCCGCCCCGGTACAACCTGGAACGACTCAAGCTACCCGAAGTCGCAACTGATTACGCGCAAAGCCTTGAAGCTGCGTTGCCGGAAGAGGGAGAGCTCACCGAAGCCCCTCTTGAGGACTGCTGGAGTAGTCTCAAAGCAGCAATTAACAACGCAGCGGAAGGTGCCGTTGGGTTCGTGGAGGGAAATCGACGGAACGGTTGGTTCGACGAGGAGTGTCGGACGGTTTTGGACGATAAGAATGCAGCGCGGGCGATGATGCTGCAGCAAGGAACCCGTCAAAACGTGGAACGATACAAACAGAAGCGAATACAGCAAACCCATCTATTCCGGGATAAAAAGCGCCGCCTGGAAGAGTTGGAGTGCGAATAGATGGAGCAGCTGTATCGTTCTCAAGACACGCGGAAGTTCTACAAGAAACTCAATATATCCCGCAAAGGCTTTGTGCCGCGAGCCGAAATGTGCCGGGATAAGGATGGAGGTATCTTGACGGATGAACGTGAGGTGATTGAAAGGTGGAAGCAGCACTATGATGAACACCTAAACGGCGCAGAGGAGGAAGATCAAGATAGCAGAAGGAATGGCTTCATCAGTACGGCGGATGAAGGAGACGTGTCAACTCCCACAATAGGTGAAGTTAAGGATGCTATCAAACAGCTCAAGAACAACAAAGCAGCTGGAAAGGATGGTATCCCAAGTAACACAGAAAACATCTTCTCGGTCAGAGCTCCTAAAGTGATGTTATATTTAGGTCTTAAAGATAAAATCCAATACATCTTCTGTATTAAAATCGTTCTGGTGATGTTTTAGTAAAACATAACTATTCCGCAAACGTTGAAATTGTGTTTTTGCTATATTTGTTATATCTCTGTTTGATTAATGTAAACAATACTTAACAAAAGCATTCACCATAACCAAGATTCATTCGATGTAAAAATAGTTTTAAAGCTGATTTCAAAAACATATTTAGTGCATCTCTGTTATGATTGTTATGGTGAAGAAGTTATAACAATGCTTTTATCTGTCAAATGGAAAACATATTCAGCATATTGGTCTCGACGACATCTCAGTTTCTCTTTGAAGATGGTTATTTCGAAGCAAAACAAAATCTGTGGCAAAAAATAAGAGGAGTGGAAAAAATGCAAGCGATAAGAAAAATGAATCGAATATTGTGAATATTTTCAAGAAAATTTAACATCTAGTCTTGATGACGATGTTTGCATTTTGATGAAATGAAACAGCATGCTTCTATTTTTGTATTTTTGTGGTTTTAAACATGTATTTTATACGCTTTTAAAACTTAATTCTAACGCAAAATTTGTTCTGACATATGTTTTTTTTCTATCCCTACCAAAGCAATTAAATTACAGCACTGGTCAGAAAAATGTATATATGATTGACAACATAGTGAATTCCATTAATAACGATTGTCAGCAGAGT
This sequence comes from Aedes aegypti, assembly GCF_002204515.2. Lineage (NCBI taxonomy): Eukaryota > Metazoa > Arthropoda > Insecta > Diptera > Culicidae > Aedes > Aedes aegypti. The sequence continues at coordinate 24,991,291 of NC_035108.1, read as the reverse complement.
AGGTGGAGAATGGGTTCGAGCCTGTCATAAAGCTTGATGATTTCAAGTATCACATTTTTCTGAATGGAAACAATTGACAAATCAATTGAATTATCACACGATTTTTTGTTAAACAATTATTACAATTTTTTTACCTGCACTGTACGCTTCTGTTCGATTCCACCATATTTGTTGCTTCTTCGTTCAGATGAGCATCTGACCCAATCGGATGAATTCCACGGAACACTAGTTACAATTGCGCATCTTTTAAATGGCGCATGAAATAACAAGAGGTACAACTCTAAGTTTCACCAGAAACCTAACACGGCACATAAAAAACACACACTTTATGCACAGAGACATCCCTGTAAAGATCCCTGTAAAATGTCATGCGGCAAGTAATTAGTTTTTGATCACCATACACTTGAAATCAATGATTAGTGTTTTTGTTTTTGTTTTCTTGAGCTGTCAAAACATTTCAAGCAAAAGGCAATGCACTTGTATTTTTACATACCTTATTACATCTGTAAAACTTGATTACAACTAGTGGGTCATAATGATGTATGAAATATCATTGATATAACAAATCAGAATGCTTTGAGAAGTATGAAGTACGTATTGTAAAACATCTAGTGGAATCGAAAAGATGTTTTAAATACCGTTCATTTGTGCGCTTTTTCGGTTATAAAGGTGTTTTAAATTTAGTATTGTACATTCGAACCAAAACAGCGGCGATGTACGAAAGGTGTATTTTAAGCTTATTTATGACTAATTGTGTTACTTGGGATTGGAGCGGAACTTATTAAAATGGTCCCGGACAGGTTGGCCATTTGTCTGCACCGATTGATAGCCAGGATCTGGGATACAGAACAGCGATCGACGACAGACCAAATCTTTATGTTGCGGCAGATCCTCCAAAAGTGTCGCGAATATCAAGTCCCTACGCACCACCTATTCATCGATTTCAAAGCGGCCTATGATACCATCGACCGCGAAGAGCTATGGAAGATTATGGACGAGAATGGTTTTCCCGGGAAATTGACTAGACTGATCAAAGCAACGATGGGTAGTGTACAGTGCTGTGTGAAGATATCGGGTGCATTATCGGACCCGTTTGAAACACACAAAGGGCTTCGACAAGGCGATGGTCTTTCCTGCCTCCTGGTCAATATTGCGCTTGAAGGTGTTATGAAACGGGCGGGCTTCAACATGCGGAGCACGATCTTCAATAAATCCAGCCAGTTCATCTGCTTTGCTGACGACGTGGACATTGTCGGATGAACGTTCCAGGTGGTTTTTAAACAGTATACCAGGCTGAAACGTGAAGCAGATCGGGTTGGATTGAAGGTAAATACGTCGAAGAAGAAATATCTGCTGGCTGGAGGAACCGAGCGCGATAGAGCTCGCATTGGCAGACGCGTGATGATCAACGAAGATGAGTTCGAGGTGGTGGACATATTTGTCTACCTCGGATCGTTATCAATGATGTCGGATAACAACTGCAGCAGAGACATTCGAAGACGTATCATTGCCGGAGATCGTGCTTACTACGGACTCCACAAGACCTTGCGGTCTGGTAAACTTCACTTCCGTACTAAGTGTACCATGTACAAGACGCTGATAAGACCGGTAGTCCTCTACGGGCAGGAGACGTGGACAATGCTCGAAGAGGACCTGGAAGCGCTAGGAGTTTTTGAACGACGTGTGCTTAGGTCAATCTTCGGCGGAGTATGTGTGAACGGCGTATGGAGGAGAAGGATGGACCACGAGCTTGCGCAACTCTACGGTGAACCCAGTATCCAGAAGGTCGCCAAAGCTGGAAGGGTACGATGGGCGGGACACGTTGTGAGAATGCCGGACAACAATCCCGCAAAAATGGTGTTCACCTCAAATCCGGCTGGTACAAGACGAAGGGGAGCGCAACGAGCTAGGTGGTTTGACCAAGTGGAGCAGGATCTTGGAAGTGTGGGGCGATCGAGAAACTGGAGGATAGCAGCCATGGACCGAGTTAATTGACGTAACATTGTGGCGCAGGTCATGTCTTGAAGGACGTAGCGCCAGCAAAGTAAAGTAAGTATGGTCATGTAGGATTCAAAAAACTAATCAGTCTAATCAGCTTTGCCGGACCAAGTACTATCATTATATGTCACAACTTGTTTCTTTTCATTCAACCACTCATTATCCTAAAATCAAAGAACAGATGATTTGCCCTAGTTCTAATTCTGCACTGCAATTTTTCATGGACCTTGAACTTATTGTCTCTATCCCTTCCGGAATCACCTTTGATAGTCAAAATGTGGTAGCATTCAACCTGTTTCTTAAATACAAGAGAAAAATTACATGGCATCTATACATGCATGTACCATTCACACTTCTCCCTTGCATCAAGGTGTTAGGTGGAGCGCATCCAACGGCAAAACGAGAAACAGGAAAGCACCGCAGCAGCACTCCCGAGGAATGAAGTTGGTTGGTAGGTATAATGTATCCGCCATCAGCAAGTCACGCGGGACGTCCAGAAAATTCCCACAGTGCATTTCCGCCTGGCAGGAAAAAAAAAACGACGAGGGGGTTCCCGATGAGTGATTCGCAGGCTTTTGGTACCGAACCGAGGGACGCATATCACCTTCTTCCACTCTGTAATGTGGTAACGACGTTGATGACCCTGTGGAAAATATCGCACCGCGTGGTTCAACTTCAACCGCTCACTCGCTTGAACCATAATGCGCATGACAATCTTCTTGCACTATGTGTAGTGGTGTGGTAGCCAAGGAGAGAGGGGAAGAGCCACGACCGAACGCAATTCATTGTTGTAAACATGTAGCGAATCAGACCGCCAGGCACTTGCCAGGAAGCTCTTTCGCCGGAGCATCATCAGTTTCAGCGTTGACCGGCATCGACGAGGAGGTTAACCGTTTCGTTCTGGGTCGCGTTCGTTTCTCGAGAAGGGTCGCGTCGGTTGTTATCCTTTTCGATGGCTACTGCGATGGGAGGAGGGAAGAAGAAGAAGCATAGTGGCAGTGCACTGACGACGGTGTAGCGGGAGTGAAGTTCAGTAGCCTTAGCAACGCGCGTTCCGACGGAAGCTTACTGTGATTTGAATTACGGCCGCACATGTTGCACCGCATTCGATTTCATCTGTGTGTTGGGCTGTTATTATTATTGCAACGCTTGCTTTCTGTTTATTTGTTTTTCCGAGTGTTCTGGTTTGGCTTCCAATCAAAAGCAGTGTTCTGTTTACTCATCGTACCGTTTGATCTAGTGTGCTGCTGGGAAGCATCTAGCTCGTCCAAGAAGCAGCATCCGGAAAGTGGCGAAGAAAGTGAGATTTGTTGAGGTGGAAGTTTGTGAAATAGCAATCAAATAACGAAAATCGACTGTCGACTCGGTGGAAGGACTACGACGACGAAGACGACGCTTCGTAAATTTGATTGGGGTGCCCGCCGTTTGGGACGACCTTTGTTCGGTGCGGATTGGATATTCCCTGGAGAAGCAGGAGGGTACGCTGGAGAGCTGATACCGTTCCATAACAATACGGAGCAGCTATCCACTTGAGCAAAAACTGTGGCACCGGCAGCGGAAGCAGCAGTGCAAAGTGTAAATACTGAGTTGGGGTGAGATTGGTCGGGGTTGGATTCAAGGTAAATTGCGTTAAACGTATCTTTAAACGTAGGAGGGTATTCATGAAGCACGTGGTATTTTTTTTTGTGTTATTTTACGTTTGTTTTTTCTTAAAAACAACTTAAATAACGTGGCGTAGTGTGCTACACGTTTGCTTCATAAACGGAAGGGTATGGGAAAGGATTGTTAGTGGAACAACTATTTCTAGAGACCAATTATACCTCTGCATCTCCACAGTTATCATGTTAAGGATATTGTGTTTATCGGATAAAGTAAAAGTTATCAATTAAAAATGAACAAGAAAAATGTTGAACACCTTTCGCATGCTTCCCATTAAACATAAACTCGTGAATGGTAGCGAAAAAATGTACAGAAATGGAGGGGTTTTACGTATATACGCCATGAAACGGCACGCAAAACATACAAACAGCTCCTCAACTTTTAATTTCATATACCTTATCATAAACGATCATGTGTTTACTGTTTTTCCTTATGCTTATCCTTTTTTGCTGTTCGGAACATAAACCACTGCGATCAATATTTGATATATTGTAATATAAACCGTGTCCTTTGTTTAGTAGCAGAAGCGCGTCCACGTTCGAAACCATGGGTAGGACAAATCGTTCGCAAATATTTTGTGCACAGTGAAGCTATGATTTTTTTTAAATTTTGGAAAGGAAATTGAAAGTTACAATGTATGAGTAGCTCAAACGTAAAGGAGTGTGACATTTTGGGCGGTTATAAGATGAGTTGAGAAAAATTTCCTTCTTTCCAAGCGTTCTAACGATATTATTACTTGATTTTTCTCTGGTAAACTGAAAGAAATAACATAATTTTTGAAGACTGGCTTGATTATTTTTTGATTCACATACAATTAGTGTATAATGAAAAATTGCTGAATAAACTTCAAAATAGATTCTCTCAAAACTCAATTTCATGCCAATAGTTACCACAAGACTAAGAAAACTTTTTGTTTTTACAGGGCAAAAACAAATCGAAACCTAATAGGAGCCAGGATAGAAGTGTTTGATTCTTTATAGCACCAGAGTAGACATGTCTTTGAGATCTAAGACTTCCTAGTGACATTACGACAAGTATTATTGTATGTGTTTTTCATGATTTTCCCTAGGAAGTTCATAAGAAATTTTTTCAGGTATTTGTCCAAATTTTCAAATACTACTCCGAAAATTTCTAAAGGAGTTCATTTAATGATTATTTCCCCCCTCCCCCATTACTTCTTCATTAATTTTTCTAGGGAATTTCTCCATGAATTTTGTTAAGGATACCTCAAGAATTCAACCAGGGTTATTCCCACGGAGAACTACAGGAATGAATTACTACAAAGATCATATAAGAAACCATCCGAAATCTTCTTAAAAATCTTTCAAAAAAATCAAGAAAACCCTAATTTCTCCAACATTTTATCCACTGATTCATCCATTGATTGCTCTGGGACATACTCCAAGATTACAAGTCAAAACGTCTTCTTAAATTCAATCAAAACTCTCCAGAAATTTTTAGGGATTTCTTTTAAAATTGTTTTTTAGGATTTATATAAGATTTCAACTAGGAATTTCTCTAAAGATACAGATATGCTCCAAAGATTTTATCTAAGATTTCTACAGAAATTTCTCCACTAATTCTTTGAATCTCATGTAAGACTTGAATTTTTTTTATTTAGGAAATCTTCTAGGAATGTCTCCAAGGTAATTCCAAGTAAATTTTTCTTACATAATAATCTGGTAGGTATTTCTAAATGAACAAGGAACTCTGACTCTTGAGGAAGTTCTAGAAGATTTCCTAGGTAATTTGCTAAAATAATCGAGACAAAATCAATCGAATCTCGGGATAATATTCCACAGGATTTTATATAAATTTTATTTCGGAAAACATTAGACAGAATCTCTACAGAAATTTGTATAGGAATGATTGGAGGAACAATTGGAAAACTTACTGTAGTGTAAAATGGTAAAAAAAAAAATTACATGGGAATAGTTAGGCAAAACTGCAGGAGTAATAGGTACTTGAATGGAATGCTATAAAAAATAGACTTGTTCGAAGAACACTTTAAGGAATATTTGATTTCTGGGAGGAAACGTGGGTGAATCCTCGAAGAAATCCACATGAACGAGCGGAGGAATTTTTGCAGCGTTTCTTGAAAACAAAGACTTTTAGCTGTTTTCCAAACATTCTGTAGTAAATCTTTGTGGGTTTCCTCGCAAGAAATGCGGTACAAATCTTTGGAATATCTCCTAGAGTAATGCCAAATTTGGTTGAAGGATTAGTGAATAAATATCTGGAAGAAATACTAGGATAGTTTTAGGAAACAAATCAAAGTAACACCTAAGGTTATTACTGAATGTAGTAGCTTTGGAGTTCTCAAGAATTTTCTGAATCAAATCTGGGGATATTCTACGAAGCATTCTTTGAAAAATCGATGGAAGAATTTCTGGGAGAATTAGGTAGACAAATCACTAAAAAAAAATCTTCAGAGATCCCTGTAGGAGACCCTGAAATTATTCGTAATGGAGACGAAATTATTCAAGATCCTGTTGAACCCGGTATAGTCTCTGAAGGTTTCTTTGGAGCCTGTGCATTCTCGGCTACTGGGAAAACCGAGACTTGTCATTTTCAACAAGGTTTAAAATGTAACAAATGCTTATCCTTGTTTTAGCATGCAATAAAATACTATGAAGGACGCAAATCCAACACGTTTTCATACAATGCCTACGCTGGAGCTTTTCGTTTGATTCGAAGGAATCAGCCAGGGCTTCCTCAGGAGTTTATCTCGGATTTTCTGTAGACGTTGTTCCAAGAATTCTTGCCACCTTTCCACTAGGACATTGAAAAGCAATATAATCCTCAAAATAATACGTTGTCAAAGGCACTAGGTATTACGTTATGAGTTATTATGAATAATTTGAACAAAGATTTTGACACCTTAACCCTTTCGTTCCCATGGTAGCTGCAGAGCTCCAATGATTTTATGAGAATTTGAGAAAAACCGAATCAGATGAATACTATGCAATAGTTACTATAGATATGCAATAGATACAATAGAATATGATTCCTTGATTATAAGACTAATACAATAGTCAACTAACAGTTTCAAAAGTAAAACTATTGATAAATAATCAATTTGCAATTGAAAAACAACCAACCTTATTTCGATAAATTTTGGTCATTTGATAGATTTGATATAAAGGGTTAAGGATTGATGGAAAATTCCAAAAGTTTTCCATTGATTTCGCAAAGTATTCGTCTACTAGGTATTCAACAAATGACAACCCAGGAATCCCTGAAAAGATTTTATGACCCCTGTTGCTGCTGGGAGCACTGCCCAAATTGTAGCAAGGTCTGAACAACGACAGCAGGAGACAATGGTTATTAAAGGAGTCGATAAAGGTGGAACCGTCTATCTACCAGACATTATAACACTATGGACCGATGCATCGGTAGAATGTGGATTCATTTGTACCGTTTTGCTTCGAAATCGAGACACCTAAGAAGTAGTGTAGTTTTAAACTTGAATATTATCAGCAAATTCATAAATAATCAAGCCATATAGTGTTTTTACAATGTCTATAGGTTATCATTTGCTATGATGACAAGAGAACTACAAGAAATGGAGCAAAAGTCACTAAAATAATAATAATTCAATGCTAAGTCTTGTTTAGAAATCCGGACACCATTTTAGAGCTGATTCAAATTCCGGACATATATCCTTCAAATTCCGGACACTACTATTTATTCATGTTATCAGTGTTTGGATTTTGATCCGAATAAGCCGATCGAACCATATTCGGAGAGTGTTACACGTGGCACGAGAGCGTTCAAGAGCAGCAACTCTCACAGACTGCAACAGAAACGAGCCATTCGGGTGATTCATGTTTCGCATAAAATTGATAATAACTTTCATATTTTCTAGTAATGCAGCCTTCAACAACCTAATTATAATCTATTGGATCATTGAACATCCCTTTGGTTGCAAACATAGCGCAGAAAATGGAAAATATTCGCCTCTGTTTCTTGATCAGAATGAGAGTGGGTCAGCAAATGTTACAAGTGTTGACACACAGTGATCGGCACCTAACAGTTAGTGATGTGCGTCTGTCTTGTTTATGTTCATGGCTCGTTATCTTCCACGAACGGTAAATGTCATGGGTGTTGTATGAATGTAGGCGAATAAATGGGATGAAATTATGGCGTCAATGATCGTGAAATTTTCCAAAGTGGCATACCGTGCTGCATCGAATTACCGGACGCTTCGATAGCCAAACACTGGCCTTTTTTACGGTGTTTTTGGACCAAATTTCGATTTTTTAAGATGTCTCTTACATTCTCCATGCATAAGTTGTCGAAAACATAATGATTCAAGGCTGGTGTCTGGGATTCAAAGCATCTGGTCAATTCGAATCAACTCGGTATGAGAAAAAAAAGTCATATCACTCCTATTGCCGCATCTGCTTCAAGTAACATGCAGCATCTAGAATTAAACACGTCTTATTGTAAGAGAATTATTATAACATAATTGAAACTGAAAGCTTAATATTTTTGGCTGGGAGTTTCTTAAACACTTCTCAGATAATCAAATGGCTGTTTTAATTAATCTATATAAATAAAAATGGAATGATGTTTGTGTGTCACGAAATGGCTTGAGTACGGGTGATTGGACTTACATGATTCTTTCACTGTTGAATCCGTCCAGAGCTTCGACGTGTTTGTGCGAAGAAAAAGTTTAGGAAAGTCTTCGGGATAGTGGGAAAAACGGGAGACAACTAATCTGTCATTTTCTACACGGGACTTGCACACCGTTTTTCAACAGCCTACTTGATGGCAAGACAAAGTTTGCCGGGACCACTAGTTTTGAATATATTAAAAGAAACATTTTATTCAAAATTCAAAGATGTCCGACTTTTGAAGCAGCTGCGAATTATGTTTAGTAGTCCGGACACAGGTATTCAACCCTTATTAACAACATTAAATCACATTTTCTGGTAAATTTCACAAGCTGTCGACGCGTTTAATAGGGGAAGACGGGGTAAGAGCGCCCGCCGGGGTAAGACGGCCCACCTTCAGTTTGGCATGAAAATGGCGGTTTTCTTAAAAGTTCACCAAGCACTTTCCATAAACACACGATTTTCGACATTCCGAACCATTTAGGATGATATTTACATTAAATTTTTCATAACAAATATCAAAAACAAAGTTTCTGCTCGTCGATATTGAATTTGATCTAAATTTAACAGATGCTCACTTAAGCATTTCGGAAGGGATTTTTTTTGTAAAAACATTACAAATTACCTGTCCATGCATCAACAGGAATGTAAAATATACTTCAGTGAAGTGAAATATGAATTGTAAATATTTAGCTTTGAAATAAGGCCATAGTTGTGAAAATTGCGTAAGCGGGGTAAAACCGACCACTGTTGATGGGATAAGACCGCCACCCCTAATTTATGCCCAATAAAATGTCTAAACCATTTTAAAAGTTATAACTACGATTTCCAATAATATTCAAGTAACATGAAATCAATGTTGTTGTAAATACTAGCCAAATCCGTATATTTTTCCAAAATATGGGTGTCTCAAGGTGAAAATTAGTAAACATCTAAGTTTTTTTAATCAATTAACCCTAAAATGATAGAAAACTGCAATTATAAATTGTATTAGAAACTTTGCACAAAATTCCGAAGGCAATTCCATATAAAATTGGAAGGAAATACCACAGGAAATTCAGAACGAAATTCCTCAGAAAATTTCAAAGAAAATTCCAAATGAAATTCCGAATTTAATCCTAAGGGAAATCCGAGGGGGCTGCAAAAGAAATTCCAAAGCAAACTCCAAAGTAATTCCAAAGGATAATCCGAAGGAAACTTGGAAGGACATTTTGGAAGAAATTCCAAAATAAATTCCTATGAAAATTTCAAAAGAAATTCCGAAGGAAGTTCCTAAAGAAATTCCATAGAAATTTCCGAGTTCCAAAGGAAACTCCGATGGAAAGTCCAAGTGGGATTAAAAAAAATCCGTGAGAAATTCTGAAGGTAAAATCCAGAACAAATTTCAAGGGAAATTTTCAAGATAATGCTGTAGATATTCCGAAGAAAATTCCAAAGAAAATTCCGAAATAATTTCAAAGCTTCAAAAGAAATTACAAATGAAATTCCGAATCAAATTTTGCATGAAGCTCCAAAAGGAATTCCGAGGGAAACTCCAGAAGAAATTCCGAAGCAAATTGCAAAGTAAATTTCGACGACAATAACGTAGAAAATTCCAAATCAAATCCCGAAGGTAGCTCCAAAACAAATTCCAAAGCAAATCCCGAAAGAAATTCCAAAGCAAATTCAATAGGAAATTCCATTAAAATAAATCTGAATGGATTTTTGAAGGATATTCCGAAGCAAATTCCAAAGAAAACTCGGAAAAAAATTGCGCAGAAAATTCCAAATGAAATTCCGAAGCCAGCTCTAAAATAAATTGCAATCGAAATTCCATAGGAAATTTCAAAGGAACTTCCGAAGCGAATTTCAAAGGAAACGCCGAAGAAAATTTTGAAGAAGTGAAGAAGGAAATTCCGAAAGTAATTCCAAAGAAATCCAAAATAACTTCCTAAAGCAACTTACTGAAAGAAATTCCAAAGGAAATTCTGAAGTAAATGAGATATGAAGTTCCGAAGAATACAAAGGAATTTTAAAGGATACTCCTAAGAAAATTCCGAAAAACAATTCGAAGGAAATTCCAAAGTAAATTCCGAGAAAATTCAACGGAAATTCCAATGAAAATTACGTAGAACAGTCCAAAGGAAAATTCCGTAAAAAATTCCAATCAAAAATTCTAAATTAAATTCCGAATTCTCCATAGGAAATTCCAAAGGTTATTCCAAAGGAAATTCCGAGGAAACTCTATAACAAATTCGGAAGTAAACTTCAAACGAACTTCCGAAAGAAATTTCAAAGAGAATTTTGAAGGAAGTAATAAAGACATTCCAAAGGAAATTCTGCAAAGGAATTTTAAAGGATACTCCTAAGGAAATTTCGACGTAAACTCCAAAGTTAATTCCGAAGAAAACTAAAAAAAATCCAACGGAATTTCGGAAGCAAATTTCAGAGGAAATTCTGACGAAAATTGCGTAGAAAATTCCAAAGGAAATTCCGAAAAAAATCCAAAGAAAATTCCGAAGAAAATTCCGTGGAAAACTCCAATGAAAATTCCAAAGGAAAATCCGAAAACTCCATAGGAAATTCCTTAAAAAAATTAAAAGCAAATTCCGAATGAAATTCAAAAAGGAATTTCTAAGGAAATTTCGAAGAAAAAATCACATTTCCAATAGAAATTCCAAAGGAAACTTCGATGGAAACTTTCAAAATATAAGGGAAATCCCGAAAAAAAATTTATAAAATTCTAAAAGATATTCTGAAGCACATTCCAAAGGACATTCCGACGACAATTCTAAAAAATATCCAAAGCATATTCAAAAGGGAATTTCTAAGGAAATTCCAAAGAAAATTCCAAAGCAAATCCCGAAGCAAATTTCAATGAAAAAAGGAAGTTAAAAGGAAATTTCGTAGAAAATTTCTAAGGAATTTTCTATGGAACATCCAAAGCAAATTTGTAAGGAAATTCTCAAGAAAACTCTGAAGAAATTCCAAAGAAAGTTGTAAAGGAAATTTCTAAAAATATTCCGAATTAAATTTCAAAGGTCCAAAAGAAATCCCTAATGAAATATGTTAACAGTGTCCTACGATGATGTCGCATATCAAATGGAACTAGAGGTGCATGAATTCAGAGGAATTTAAAGCCTCTCCAAACAAAAATGAAGACAATGGCCTACGATTATAAAAGAGGTGTTAAAATACTTTTGTGCTAAAACAAGGATCAAATTCGAAATTTCTTGATTTTTTTTTAATTTTCGGCAAACACCAATGGAAAATAAGTGAGCCACCCTAATAAAATATCACGAATCTAATGAAGGAAATGCCCTATTCCCATTCAAATTATGATTTTTCGACAGAAAGGCCCACCCTAATGGAAAATAAGTGAACCACCCTAATAAAACACCATGACTTACGAGAATGTGAGAGTTGTGCCAATACTATTGTCTTCAATATTCAATTAAAATTATTTATTTGTTTTTATTTTTTTACAAAAAGGACCACCCTAATGGAAAGTAAATGAACCACCCTAATGAAATATCACATATAATATGCTTTCAGTGGCCAACAATCTATATCATCTATATATTTCAATACTATTGCCTTGAATTTCTCAGCAATTGAATTCAAATCGTTCATTTCAAATTCAATTCACTCCCCTAACTCAAAAATTTACTAAGTCCCAAAAGGTCGATTTTTTCAAAAAAAATAATTTTCAAATGACACCAGATCTCGACGTTTCATGCATTTCTAAGACACCTGGCATCAAAAAAAAATTTCGATTTCGGAAATTTCATGTACCCCCCCCTTTTGAAGATTTTTCATGGGTCAAAAAAGCCAAACTTTGACTGCTTTGGGGGTCCACTTAATGAAGTCCGATTGAGCTCAAATTTTGCATGGGGACTTTTTTCGAGGAGACAAAACTTTTGAGCACTACCATTTTTTGAAATTCGATGACAAAATTTTCCCAAACATTCCATTGGTCCCCTAATATACTTTCTTAGCTGCCTATTTGGCTTTTCAATCCACTGGTCAGCAAGTTAATTTGCTTCAAACCGGATTTTGCATAATTTTTTGACAAGCTCTCAAAAATTATCTTAGTTTTACAATATTGATATTGATCTTAGATCATCTGGATCTAGAGATATTCCGAAATACGTTGGGAAACCGACACGTAGCCATAGCCCACGTGAATATCTCAGAATAATGGTTTTCTATCGTATTCGGATATTAACTCCTTGCAACAATACATTTAAATACATTAGAAATCATCTAACATGAAATTACCAAAACATAGTTTAGCTTAGCTTAGCTGACTACACATATCAATGGTTGCTATGCCGTGATTGACTGAAGTCAATGAGAATGCACAAAGAATCAACTAGAAGTTCGGCTGGGATTGGCCAAAATTTTCTTCAGTGTTTCTCAATGCAGTGGCTTTTTTTATACAGGGTGAATAACGGCGCCGGCCACGTCCTTGCAGTCAGGTGGGATTGGGGGAAGGAATGTTAGTATGTAACCTTTGCCATTTGGAGACTGTGTTTTCCTCTGCATCTCCACAAAGCTCCCTTGTATGTTTGTTAGTGGAGAGGATCTTTGGGTCACAGGATTCACTTTGATAAGCGATTAGACCAAGATAAACGATTTTGTGAGATATTAACATGCTTATTAATATAACGTATTCATTTGATATGACAAATATCCATGTAGAAGAAGATAATGTCGTTACTTGAAGTGACGAACCATTCAAAGTTGGTTGAACAAATAGCTAAGCGCAATATTCCTATCTATGGCTGCCAGGACGAAAGCATGTGTTATCATATTTTTTTCATATGAAACGAAAAAAAACTCGATTGACCATCTCAGAACACTCTTACGCCGACACTTACAGTGACGAACCATTCGAAGTTTGTTGAATAAAGTGAACCTTTTGCAAGTCTACACTTATAGTGTCGAACCATTCAAAGTCCTTTACAAAAATAAAGGTAAAAGGGGTGTTTTGATAAAATATGTGAAACATAAATAATTTATATTTTCGTTTCAAGTAATACTGTTTCATATGGTATGCCCTCTTCAACATCTAATCCATTTTCTCTCACCGTTCCTTTACGGTACCTATCCATCTAGTATTCATTGCTTTCTTTTCCATACTCCCTCTTACTTCGAGCAAAATAGACCGATAACAAATTCAAAACATAATTATCACGGTCGATACCTTTGTATGTTAATAAATAATTTATAAATAAGAGTTTATGCCGACACTCTCAGTGACGAACCATTCATAGTTAGTTGAAAAATCCTATTTACGGACCACCGTTGTAACGATTAAATGTGTATTCATACATATTTTACAGATTTGAAATAAAAGCATGAAATGAGCTCACCAATTGATCCTGCATCCTCGATTGAGCAGCCACAATCCACTTTCAGCTTCACTTAACACGTATAGACTGACTGAGAGAGAGAAATCATTCTGGAGACGCAAGAAAAATAAAATTTTCGCGTGTCATCGCTCTGATGACACAAAACAAAAACAGGAAATTGGGCTTCCACGAAGCACTGCCCAGCAAAATGCGTGCAAACCGAAAGAACGAAAAATATCAACTACAACGAGGCACGAAATTGACTCGTTTTCTCGGGCCACATGAGCCTCTGTACGTGCCATACATCCTTTTGTTCTTTTGACTTTTACTGTGCGTCGTGTGTTGGTGCTGTCTCGCTCTGTCCCACGAACAACTTGAAAACGAAGCGCACAGTAAAAGTTAAAAGTTTTATTGCGTGCACAGGCTTATTAAAGCACTTAAAAATAAAAAGAGAACGCGCAACCTGAGAGCAAAAAATGGCACTTGCTCGGGCTTTCTCGACGCACTATCCGGCTAATAGAACCCGAGAGGAACAAAATGACACTTGCTTGGGCCTTCTCGACGTACTCCATCTAAGATAAAATTAACAAAATGCGGAAAAGCCAAAAAAAATTGCTATGCTGTTTGATAGCTCGAGAAATTGCATTAGTCGGATTGAAAATCAAGTTGTTTAAGATTTCAAAATGTCAATCACGAGAACGTTTTCGATATTTTTTGATTTGAAAGAAGCGCTGAAAATTTGATATAATTCTATTTTTATCATAAGAATTACACGCAAGATATGAAGGGATAAATTTTCAAACTTCTCGTAATTTGAACGAGTTTAGCTGCTGCTTTCTGCCATTAAGTCCCAACAGAGACATAGCATGCTTATTAGCGCTTCGAGCATTTCTTAATTTAACTGAATATAAGAATTTGAGAAGAATATGATATTCGCGAGAAAATAAACGATCCAAAAAGATCATCAATCAGACAGGAATGTTAACCCATTACTCTCGGCTTTGCTACGGCAATTTAAGCTGCAACTAGATCACTGAACAGTGAACACTGAAAATAACCCACGCCCAGCAACGCCACTGTTCCTCAATTATTCCGGCTTCTGTTGGGGTGTAAATTGTAATGTATCGATGTGCCGTCACCCCCGCACCGTCCTCACCATCAATTCTCTTTATCATCCCCCCATTCCCATTGTCGTCATCATCGTCATCTATTCGCCCGTTTAAATCCCCCTCCCACCCACGCGTGCGAGTGCTCCCCCATTTCGGACAGCCCCATTAATCGAGATGACTCAACTGTTCCTTCTTAATTTTTTTTCTTTTCGATCCAACGCTTCATTCAAATTTAGCACGCCTTGGTCCACTCTCCCGCCAGCCGCCGAAATCCGTTACCATTTGGTTACGGACCTCCGAGAGATCTTTTTTTTCGATTTTTTTTTTTTGTGAATGAAACTCTGTTTTCTTCTATTGATGAAAGTTCTTCTCGTGAGTGGGGAGCAGAAGTTGAAGTAGTTTGAGGAAGGGGGTTCTACTCAGCTCAGCTTTTGTTTTCGCTCCCGTTTGGGAACGGATCTACAGTGCTGGCCAATACAACAACATCATGAGAGTCTGTTTATCGTCTACTGTTACAGCTCTGGTAAGATCAGGTGGATAGCAGTGCATGTAAAAACCCTTCTGTATCAGCTCCAAACCTGAGGGACATTGTATCGGGAATTGTATGTTCTGGGAATGTTTATAACTCTTGTAAAATAAAACACCTACTCCTAATGATAAAAATGCGAGAGAAATGAATTTTATCATCGTTCTCTCTTTGGGGCTCTCGTTCGCTGCTGTTATTTATCAAGCATGCGAAACATTGCTCATCATGGATCGATACAGATGTGATGGTTTTCTTCGCTTGCTTTGATTTTGCTTCCTAATCAGATGGGAAAGAATTCCGCAATACATGCTCATAATTGAACAAATCACTCAAAAATATGTGTTAAAATTCTAGTTACATCTGACGTGCTGTGTTATTTTCATTTATATGGGTTCATAATTAACAAAGATCTGCCTACCAAAGTTGATCATTTTGTGAGAAAAATCGAGAAAAGTTGCAAAAATATTGTCCAATACCGTAGATCGAAGGAAAGGTGTGCGGTTTTACGGTACGACGATTGGTGGTAGGAAGCCATCCACCGTCGAATAATGGAAAATGTGACTTTTTTAATCTAGTGGTTTTGTGGGGCGAATATCTGGGGAAACAAGGAAACCGCACATCCATTCAGCAGAGGCGAGTTCTCCGAAAAGAATTATCACGATTGAAAGTAGCGAAGGCGGAATGATTATCCAACGTACTCGAATGAAAGAGTGTGTGAGTGAGTGACGCGGGGGGAGAGTTGAGCGAAGAGAGTGAGCAAGAATGAGGGAGCATAACTCGTGGTTTTGCGAAAAGTGTAGAAGGCAAAGTTTAAAAAACATTCCATGAAAAAGTTTGGTGGTAAGAGTGCGGCGGAGAACCGTGGTCCCTTTATTCTAAACTGAGGCTCCCCTATTACTGAAATATAGTGAGCATAATAGATGAAACATGATGAAAAGTACACTGCTTGTGGAAGGATTCTTGACACGTAAAACTAAGGCACTTCAGCATACGTTGTTCATCTGAAGCTATGCTTCCTTGGCATGTTGGGGAGGGTCAGAGGTTGCTAACGTGATTATGACATGGAAAAATGAAACAAGCTGTATGGTTCGCTATGAACAATATATTTTCGAAACATGTAATTTCCTCTTCAGCTTCAGCTAAGTCTGTTATTATGTTTTAAAACATAACATTTAACGAATCATTTCAAATGGTTTTGAAGATTCTCGGTGGAGTAGCTAGGATTTTTTTCTGGAGGGGGCCTAGGGGGGGCCTAGAAAATACTTGCTTTACAGAAGTAATGTCGGTCGCAAATTTCACGATTTTCAAAAAAATCGTAGTTTTAAAAGACTTGTATTGATTTTATTGATTTTGTTATTTATTTGTCATTTTGTCTCATTTCGCAGCACATCAGGGATATTTGTAAATTTCAAAGTTTCGCTACGAAAAACATTCATTTTTTTGTAATCCAGTCAAAATCCTACAAGGATTCTAGCAAAAACTCACAAGGAATGTCCATTGTGATTTTTCCACGAACTTTTCAGGTATTCAACAATGTGCTTTACATAGATTCCCACAGAAATTTCTTCATAATTTTTTTCTTATTTTTCAGTGTTTTTTTTATTTTTCAATAACTCCTTTGCCAATTTTCACGGAGTTCGTCCTGGGATTCCCACGGAAAATCATTCTCAGGCTTTCTGATCTTACCAGATAATTTCTCGAAGAATCTCTATCGAACTGCTTAAAAAAAATCTTGAAGGATTCCGCCAGAGAATGCATTAGAAATTCTTTTCATCATTTATGCTTGAAGGTCATACATGTATTAATTACATATAAATTCCAATTTTAAGTTCAAAGTGTCCTCATGTGTTCACCGATAATTTATTTAGGATTTTCAGGAATTTTCTGAGGATTTTTCTAGAAAAGAGTACAAAAATTCTAGGGGTCTCATCAAAAATGTCTTCAAGATCACCAAGCAAGGAATCATTCCACGAATTCTTCAGAGAGTTCGCCAACAGTTATACCAACTTTGCTTTTAATGTTCTTCCCGAAGTTGCTAAATGATTGTTTGAAAAAATCGCAGCCAAAGTTATCCACATTTCGCGAAAAAAAAAATGACTCTTCCAGGTATAAGATCGTAATGCAGTAATGACCCGATTTTGTCAGCCCCCGATTTTGTCTACCCCCGATTTTATCTACCCCCAATTTTGGCACTCTTTTTGATCCGATTTTGTCTACTCCCGATTTTCCCTGGGCTTGGGATTATATTTTCCAGGGAGCGATGAATTTTGATAATTGATCGCTGTTGTTAGTAGTTTTGATTAGATGTTGGGTAAATTTCAAAGCAATGGCAACCTTTTTATTACAAAATTTAGATTTTATCTTCTGACCTTAAGATTCTGGTTAAACTACTGTACTATGCAGTTGGGCTGCACTAGGCTATCACTCATCAAAATTACTTTCACTTCGGGAAAATATAATTTCAAGATGGCGAGAAGATTACGAACTGAGGGTGGGTTAGGAGCACAATCAGACCCTTGAATGTGCAATGTGGGGTAGTAATTGGGAATGCCATTGACGGTTTGTAATCTTCTACGAGGTTTTCGAAAACCAACAGGGCGCGTGCACCGGGTTGCGGATAGGAGCAAAGGGAGATCAATAGCATCTACCTAAAATAATAGAGCAAAAAGCCGTTCCATGATTAGGTAATGTTAAGCGATCTTCTATGGTGTTCTAGTACTATAAAATTCTTCACTCACTGGGAATTCTGGCCTTGATAATATCAATAGTGATAAAAACATAAAATAATACCTAATACTTAATAAGTACAAAGTAGCTTCAATGTAGTAATAAATGAAATAAAATCAATTTTCTATACTTGACAAGGTTTTGAAGACAATCAATGAGTGAAAGAACTACCTATTAGAAAAGCCACATCAGCTAAGTCTATACATATACAAATGTTGGTCATAGGGTCATGGCGAGCATTCGATATGTATGTCTATGACTGATTCTGATCTAATAGGGGCACTAGAAGACCACGCGGACAATTTCGAAACAAATTATTTTTATACATCGGTCTTACGTTCCGAAAGGCTCAGCTATGCTGCAAAGTAATTTTATAAGTTATTCATTACTGCTGTTTAATTGTTTATAATTCTAACAAAACTACATAATTAACTCATTACTAATCACTGTTCCTATATTCTCTTTTTCTCTCCTTCTTATCTGTTGCATGATTATGAGCATCACTAATATAATGCATGAGCATGCACAATAAGAATAATTTCAGGATTGAAAGCAGTACATGGATACCTGGATAGAATAGCTTCGAAAAAGGCGCTCAAAATATAATATTTCTGGTCAGGGAAGTATTTCATCAAGGGTATGTAAAATTTTTCCATTATTAACAATTATTATTCCAGATCACACAAACAAATGAACTAATATCAAATATTTTTAAAATATTTTTATATAAATCAGCATCGTCAATCAGTGTAAAAACAGATAAAGTTTGTAAAGTTATCACCATCGATTAAATTGCGCTCTGTATAGTAATGTTCAATCAGTATCAAAATCTCCTAAAGCGTCGCATTGTGCCATCAGCAGCCCTTAGCATCACTCTCATATTGTTATTATTTTGTTGTTTATAAAATTTCTAGAAAGCGATCAGCATATTCTTTCTTACTTGTACAATGGCCGATCTATTTGGAATTTTAATAAGTCAAATCAAACTTCAAAACTCAAATTAAATTGCCTTCAGCACATTTACATTTTGCAGCATTAATCGCATTACTATGTCAAGTCTTCTCCATTCCCTATACCCTACCCCAACCCTTCTTATCCTTTCCGATGGTGTTCAAGTGGTCCGCATAGACTATTACGGCCATTACCTATCCCTTACCCCGGCTTTGGACTGACTTGCGCTCTCATTGCCCCACCAAACGCTGCAAAATGAAAATGAAAATGAAAATGATTTTGTCTACTCCCGATTTTAGCATCCTTTTTTCCAGATTTTGTCAGCCTAGAATTTATATTTATTTTAATCAGAGTAAACACGTCTATACTGGCAATATTGGGTGCATAGGGTCAATTATGACCTTGGCCACGTCTGTACAATCATCTAAAGACCAAAATTTCGAAATTTGAAATTTTCAATAAGCAGCCAAGAAACTCATCAATGTTACCTTGGATTACGGTACATAGAAAATGGAAGTTAAAAAACAATGTTTATTTTAATAAAATTATAAAACTAAGTCTTTAAGTTAAAATAAAACTTGAAACCAGTCGAAAATGTTTTTCCCGATTTTTGCTCTTTCCCGATTTTGTCAACCCTAAATGCAGCATGGGGCTGATAAAATCGGGATATTACCGTAACAAGAAGTTCATGAGCAATTTAAAAAAACTCAATTGAGAAAATGTTATTCATGATTTTTCAGCGAAGTCCTTCGCAGATCTATCTGTATTTTTTAGTGATAATTATTTTTCAGATTCCTTTTAAATCAAGGAGCAACATTTCGCCTTAAGCATAGCATAAGCATAAGCATAGACGACCGTACAATTCGTAGTTGCTACTCCGTGATTGACTAGAATAATCGAAGTTGCACAAGGAACCAACAGATGTAGCTTGGGAATAGCTTTCCATCTTCAATGTACACTTTCGAGAACTCCAAACATTATGAAGTCAATAACGGCGCCGGCCACGTCCTTACGGTCATCGGGGAAAGGAAGGATAAGGGGTGTGACATCCATTGTTACTAGAGATCGAGATCACCTCTGCATCTCCATGGTTGTCACGGGAAGGAGTATGTTAGTGGGGAGGGTTATAAGCTACATGATCAGGATTCACCTTGGTAAGTGATGCGATTCATGCAACCTCAGTAAAAAAAATCATCCATTAGTCTTCGAAGGCAACATGAACTTATAGTAAGTCGACTCTTTTAGTGTCGAACTATTCAAAGGTTTGTTTAGTAATAACAAAAAAATAGGTGGAAGGAAAAAGGTGTTACATAAAACATGATCAGTAGATTATGTCGACACTTTCAGTGACGAACCATTCATATATTGTAGAACAAATATATAATAGTAAAGTAACCTTTCTGCCGTTGTCGTGATAAAAATTCATTCAATGGGCGTGAAACAAAAAGAGAATAAAACCTGTGGCTCCTATGTATTTCGATAGTCCACTTGAATGAGTGTGCGATTCATACCTTCAAATTCAAGCAAAATGTTAACGTGTTCGTGAAAAAAAAAAAGAAAAGAAATTGCTCTTTCTCTTCCTCCTTCAAGTCATCTCTTTTATGTTTCCATTCCATTCTACATTTATTCAAGTTACACAAACTCAGGCAAACGGACCATCGAAATACACTGAAACGCCCTATGAAAACTCGCCACTAGAAATCGGGTTGAAATTCACAGCTCTGCCCTATGAACCCACAATTTTAATGCAAAGAAAAATGTTCTCGCGGCGACCGGGATCGAACCAAGAACCTTGTGATCGACAAGCCGTTGCGTACACCACGCGCCCATCGACGCCTTGATATGGGTGATGCTAAAACAATACACAAAGCGTTCGTACTGCAATAATCGTTCCCCCCTCCACAAGGCAAAACGTATGAATATCGATTAGGGAGGTGGTGGCAAAATGAACACCGTGCCTTCTACCGCGAAAAAACAAATTTCAATGAATATCCATCACGCACAGACGATTTGGAGCATAAGTCGGAGTGTTCGGGTTAATGCGGAGGTCAAATGCAGTGAAAATATCAACGAAAACTAAGATTTTGGAAAACCAAATTTGAAAATTAGATCCGACGTAACTTTTAGCTCGGTGGTCTTGAGGATTTCCAGTGCGGTGAATATGATATGATGTCAATCCTGATACCTTAAGATTTTTTTTTGAATGAGTTACAATCATTAATGGATATATTGTTGGAAATGCAGTGAAAATTGAAAAAAAAAAATATTTGTTTTGGTCACGTTTTCTGCACGGTGTTCATTTTACCACCCACAGTTGTCAATTTTACCCACATAGTGCAGGTAAAATGAACATATGCATCGTCCTATCAGAAACAAGATGATATCCTAAACGTGTTCATTTTATCACCCCCTCCCCTAGTCCAGCTCGCAGCGTGCAGATCATCGAAGCGCGCCACCAATTCCCTCCCCCACACCACCGCTGCTCATATACAGAGCGTTACTATTTGCTCTGCACAAGAACAGCGGGAGAGCAAAAGAGACAACCAGTGGCACGCCTCGATGATCCGCGCCACCCGACGCAGACGCGATGTCAAATATCATGCACGAAGGAGAAAATCAACCATCCGTCACACCGTACCCAACTGTACGCTTTCACTGTCTTCTCAACGCGCTGAGCCAGAATACAGCGACCAACCATCCCACTCTATTTGAACACAGCTTGCAAAACAGAAAACCCTACTATTATTTAACAACATCTAGATAAATCCGAGACAAAGTACACTCTTTGATCTAATCCATTCCAGCAAAACGAGTAAAAAAATCCATTATTGTACTCTGCCGCGACTCGAAGGGTCATCAGAATGGACCAATGCACGAGCCCGCTAATTTGACGCTTGAGCCGTGCAAAATTTACTCGTTCTCATGATCACGTTAATAACACGGCACCGCTCAAATGTCAATGAACGAGCTAATGAATTGGTCCAGAAACACATCGCGATTACTCACACACCAACACTGGTAAACAGAAACGATTTTTTCTTGCGAAAAAGAGAAAGGTAGAACTCCTACGGCTAGAAATGAAATGAAATGATACTCCCTTTGTCGATGCATCAGCCATTTTTGTAGTAATGACCAAGCTGAGCATTTTCTTGATTTCACAGGTTTCAAGCACTAAACTTTCACAATAATTTCACACATCAAACGCGGTACATATTAATAATTAGTTAGAACACATTTACGGAAATATTCTGCACAAATATAATGTATAAAAACGAAAAATTATCGGACACAACATTTTCACTATCTTTACTTGAGCAGTGCTGCCAAGAAACTCCTCAAGGAGCAACATTTCGCCTTCCCTCAAAACTTTCTCGAAAATATATTTTTTTTAAATATTTTCAAAAATGCTTACCCAAAAACAAAATAACATTCCTATGAAGCTCCTAGCGGCATACATTCTTTCAAAAACTCTTCCGCGAAAATCATTTGGCAATCTTTTGAAAAAAAAATTCACCGTATTTACAAAGATTTTGCAAATTATACCTGAACTTCTCAAAAAAATTCTCCAGAAGTTCCGTCAACTATTCTTTCAGGTTCTGAAAATAACTCCAAATTATGAAAATAAACTCCAAATATTGTTGGTTATTTTGTAGTACTGTATAAGTTTTACGCAAAAATATGGCCGGCATCTTTTAAAAACATGGCCGTGGATGTATTGTGGAAAAATTCGTTATGCAAGATTTTGATGAATTTAAATCTTAGGGGAAACTTTTGCATTGCATTGGAAGTTTGTTAAGGAATTCCTGATAGACTTTCAGGAATCAGGAACCATACGTTTAAGAATTTTGCAATTTATTTTAGTATTCCTATAATTTACCTTTTTTAAATTCTTCAAAAAGTTGCTTTTTAGAGTATCGAAAGATTTTTGTACAAAGTTCCTCAAAGCGTCATGCGAAGGAAGGAAAAATAGTAAAATGTTGAAGCAGGTAGGGCAATGGTACAATAAAAGATAATTTATTATCTTTTCTCTAGAGGTAAATTACAAGATAGTTAAAACCTATCTAATGAATTTACAAATAAAACAAATTTCTCAAGAAGGTCCATCAGAATCTTCTTTAGAAGTTATCCTTGAAATCTGTCCTTCCTTGACTTCTGATTTCCTAAAATCCTCATATGGATTCTGCCAATGATTTGCAAAATCATTTCTAAAAAAGTGTTTTAAGGACGATCTACACTAATTTCATTATGAATAGCCTAATAAATTTTTCCCCCTTCCCATTTATTTGATGTATGTTTCTCTACAAGGCAATATTCTTTCCAATTGTTGAATAATCCTAAATAAGGTAACCCGGGGAAAGTGAGAATACGGGGTAAGTGGGACCTTTCGTCATAGCTCGTTTAGGAAAAGTATTTCAAGAGGGTATTCTTCTAGAAAGTTGAAGAAACAATGATAAAGATGTGCTGGAGTGATAACCATGTGCTCCTTGTAACAGTTGTCAGCTCAGCGCCATTTTCAACTTGTACGAAGAATTGTGACACGGTTCACATTCTGCGATGGCTCGCAGAAAATAATTGTGTCATAAATCGAATTACCATCGGTAAGTTACAACTTTAAGTATAATTACAAGCTGCTTACGATAAACAGGTGTTTTGTTTTTATTTCATATGAAAATTTCTATGGTCTAACTTACCTTAAAATATCTTAATATCCGGGGTAAGTGTGACCTATCAAAACAAGCACAAAAATTGAAACGTTTCAAACATTTTCTTAGAGAGTAGCATTAAAACATTCAAATGAATGATTTTTTATCAAAAAAAAATCAATCTTATTTTACGTAATTGCTCAAAAGGAAGAATATATGCCAATTTTTTCTGAATATTTATTTTTTTATTTGTTATTTATTAAAATTGAGCGAAGATAGAAATAAAATTCAAAATACATCATGAGAACGATTACTTTTCTATTTTTATTTATTTATTCTTTGCTTTTTTACCAAATACAGTAGATACAGAAAAACAATTCCATCCCATTAAGTGATTTTCCACCATGCATTACAATTATAACAGAATATATTCAAAAATTCGTCAATAATTGAAAGTTTACTTGCTACATTTCGATTGATAACTTATAAATGATATATTTTGAACATGTTTTATACCTCTTTATGGTTTTTGTGAGAAATTTTCAGTTAAAATTAAATGCAATGTGACATTATTAAATGTAGGGTTTCTTCCAAAAACGTTACGTACATCAAATATGTACTCCAAATAAAATATCTATGATTTATCAATGCTATTATTGCAACAGGTGAATTACTGATGTGGTTTTACGCACGAAACTGGATGTGTTCCACTAGCCCCGTTTAGCGAGACAACTGCGTCTAATGGCTCATTCTACATCTTTCTTCTAAGCTTTTCACAATTCCGAAATTATTCGTTCAAATACACCAGCAAATATGTTGCCAAAATGTGATTGTGTTGTTGGATTTGCAAAATATTGACATTTGAAAATTATTCTGAACAATTTGTTTGAACTACCGTTTTTTTATGTCCCACTTGCCCCGGGGTACCTTATAGAAGATTTTTTACGAAATTTATGAATTACTTTGGAAATATTTTTTATGTCTTTTGATGAACTTAGCGGAAGAATTTGTTATATAACTTTTGGGAAAAATATTTAAAAAAAATTAACAGAAGAAATTCAGCGAAATATCACAGCATTAGATATGACAGAATCAATGTTTTTCTTTGAGGAATTGCGGGAAAACTGAACTTCTAAAAATAAAGTAACTTTTTTTAAGTAAATCCTGGAACATTTTCCGGAATCAATTTGCTAACATATGGTAGACATAGAAGAATGGATGTCCACCAGGAGGAATTCGCTTCGAAAGTATGAACAAGTTCCACAATATTATTTGACCAAGAGATTTGCAAATGTTCTGAAATCATCTTTCAATATTCCTTGAGGAATTTCATCATATTAAAATTCTATAAAGAATATTGAAATTTCTTTGAAAAAACTTGCTTCAAATCTGTTGGAAATTTATCAAATTATTTACGAAATAAGAGGTTTTCTTGAAAAAATATATTTTACGCAGTAAATTGACTCAAGCAAAATTAAAAACTTTAAAAATTGAATGAAAATCAAAGATAGAATTTAATACTGGAATAAAACACTATGGTCGATTTTGTTACATTTTTTCACTCCAGGTTAAATTTCTGCCATTCATCTGAAAAAAAAATCCGAAATTGGTTGCAAGTCAAGCCTTAGTTTTGGACGAAAATTCCCGCTTTATTTTTTCTGAGAAATTCCTTTAGACAAAATTTTTTCAATTATTTTTTTCTGACATTACACGAGTTGAAGTAGATATATGGAGATCTTTAGATGATTATCATTCCTCCAAAAAACATGAGCAATCGGAATGCAGTGAATATGCCGCCATTATGCTTTATGTAGGACTATTTGGATTTTTGAAAAAAAAAAACGAATTTTGGGAATTATACTTCCAGGATATTGACGCTTTTTTATTCCATGGTGATGAAAATTGTGCATATCGTATACAATCAGTAGCTAGTTCTAACAGTAACCGATCGATGGACAGCTGGACGGTTGAGCTTTCAGTTGTCTCGCGAAGTTAGAACCGTCACGCTGATGTTGTGTAAGACAAGAGAGGTTTTCTCACTGTAGATGTACAACATAAAATAACGTAACTATTGAAGAGATTTTTGTCAATAACAAGAGTCATGTACATTGATTCGAAAGATGTTGCTTCATGTGAAATTAATTGTTTTTTAATTTTTATTTTTAATATCAGCAAAAATTCTGGGGAGGGGGGGGTGGATGATTCTGGAGGGGGCCAGGCCCCCCTGACCCAACCTGTTCCTACGCCAATGGGAGAGATCGAAGATTTTATATTAAGAATCGTTCACCATGTCTCAACATAGCGGCGACGATGACCGAGACTGCCGGTGCCATTCTCACTCTCACCGTCCACCCAAAAGCACCGCAAGAAGGAATCGTTCGTTACAAGAACAAAGAACCGAACCTACATAATGCGCGATACGATACGAACGAATTTCACCATCCCTTCTCTCGATGCCCCTACAATCATCGTGCAGCATATTTACACCCTCATCGCTACGATTTCGTCGACTTTCCTCATTCCAACGCACATGGGTACCGGTTCCCGATTCTGCGCGCATTTTTCCTCTAAACGTTCTTTTTATGAGTTGTTTCGTCAGGTTCTGTGTGTTTCTTTGCCCCTTTTTGGGTTGATTTTCTTGCAAGACGCCGTCTACACCTTGTGCTGCATCGTGTGGTGTTCGGTCGCAGCCGTGCGGATCTATCATTATCATCTGTTTCGAGTTAGGTCTGTTTTGTTACAGTGCCTTTCCGTTTTTAGGAACACTTTTTTTTTTATTTGTGTTACATATCAGAAAAATCTTTGCCGAAAAGTACAATTCTTCATATTTTCAAAGATTTGCCTAGTGGCACAGTAGCTTAGTTGGCCAAAGCGCTCTTCTCGCATTCAAGAGGCGTGGGTTCAAATCTCACCTGAGTATATGCATTTTTTTAAATTACACTCATTATTTTGTCATCTTTACCAAGCGTAGTGAGTTAATTAATTTTTTACCCATGTACATTAAATTACAGTACAACTCTATTTGTAATTTTTTTTATACATTTGGATTTATTTATCATCAAAAATTGATCTTTTACGGCATTTGTGATAAAGTTTCCTTACATCCTATATAGATTTTCGACGGAAAATTAGACTAGCACTGTATAAACTATTGGGTTTTCCTCCCGCTATTGAACTCGTCCCGTATCTGGATGCACAAGATCAAACGAACGGGGGCCTACCAACACAAGCGCGAACACAGCCGTTCAAAAATGCTGGAACATGTTCTTCATCCTGAGAAAATTCGCTCATTTCGATTCATAACGCGTTCGGGGCTGAGTGAGCTGTTCCCTTTCAGCATAGCCGTTGTTCGACAAGCTACGCGATGGCATGTACCGCTGTGGTACTTCTGCCAATGCTAGCTGTGGGAGTTCTGGAGTTGGAATGGAAGTTGTGCCGAGAGAGCCGAAAGGGAGTTGAAGAACCGGCTTTTGTGCTATTTATTTTCTGTGCATTCAGCTGTGGTTTGCTTTTTTCGTTGAATGGATTGATTCTTGAAAGCATAAAGCATAAAATGCATTCAAAGCTAGACACATTTGACTTCAATTTATCTGGCTTACAAGTAAATCTCGCATCAATTGAGAACAGATGGATTGAAAAGGAATGCATTAGAAAAAGAGATTACATTAAGAAATGGAAAAATATACATACATTTCATATCATTATCAATCATGTTTTTAAAAGAGCAACATTGTTAATGGTAATGTGTAATGTTATTGAATATTATTTTGTACTATTTACGGAAAGCATCAAAACTCAGATATAGTAATACTCTATTGAACATTAATGAAAATCTTAGAAAATTCGTTGTTAACAACTATTTCAAGGATTGAGTGGCAAAAAGCCACGGTTATAAAGATCAATAATTATAATAATACTAGTGATCCCGGAAAACTTCGTCTTGCCATCAAGTAGGCTGTTGGAAAACGTCAAAAAATCCCCCATACAAAATGACACCTAAGTCTTCTCCCGTTTTCCCGATTATTACGGAGACTTTACCGAACTTATTCCTCATACGAACACGTCGCATCCCTTGTGGAGGGCAACAGTGAAAAACTTGCGTGAATCCGTTGACCTGTTCTCAAGCCATTTCGTGACATACGAACACCACTCCATTTTTATTTATATAGATTTGAAGATTTCTCAATAGTAGTTTACGGAACAAGTTGCAGAATGATGATTTTTACAGCACGAGTCGTAAATTTATCCTACGAGGCTTGCCGAGTAGGATAATTACGACGAGTGCAATAAAAACCGAGTTCTGCAACGAGTTACGTACAACATTTTTTGCAATTTCGTAGAAGACCACTTGAGAGTATCATATATTATATCAGAATGCATTCACCATTATTTTACAATTTCTGAAAAATTGTTATGTAATGATTAATTACGCAACTCAAAACAGTTGCGTAATGAGAAAGCGTTGCGTAATGAATCATTACAGCACTGGTTTCAGTTAGGTAATGACTATTCCCGCACTCCATACTTCAGTGCAGGAAAGTAGGCCGTTTCATGACAGATTGACATGATGAAAAACAGCCTATTACGATGAGAAATTGCAAAAAAAAAATTAAGGTTACCTCTAAGTAACCCGCGAGAAAAAAAAAAAAAAGACAGCGTCTTCAGCGATTAAGTTGCACAGACTGTAACTTAACACTAGACAACGGACAGCAGGCACCAATGGCACAGCCAAGAAACTTTGCGGAAAAAAAATTTCAATGGCTGAATCTGAGATCGAACCCACACCCCATGCAACAATGCGCTTACTGATTGGTGACACCAACCGCACGTCTACGAAGCCCACATGTTTTCTAAGGATTCCTTCAAATATTCGCTTTTGAATTTCTCTCAAGACGCTTTCAGATGTCCAGCTAGAAATTGTTTATGAAAACTATTCTGAAATATTCCCTTGCGATCTACCATACTTCTTTTTCTTCCTTCAGGTGCAACGCCCTTACTAAGACAGAGCTCGCTTTTAACGCTTAGGGGCGATCCATTAATTACGTAAGACAATTTTTAGGGTTTTTCAACCCCCCCTCCCCCCATGGTAAGATTTTTTGTATGAACATTAAAAATAAATCGTATGGCGCGTAAGAAATCTCAAACCCCCCCTCCCCCCATAAACCCTTACATAATTAATGGATAGCCCCTTAGTGTGCTAGATTGACCATTTTAGGTATTATATATCCTGTAGAAGCACGAAGACAGAATATTCCAACATAAATCAACAAAAATTCAACGCTACGATTATTTGAGACTTACGTGGAGCAATTCTCGCTGAAACCAGGCCGCCATCGGCACCCATCTTTAGAATTCCAATTTTATGTCACTGATCGCTAGTTTTCGATAAAACTTAAGGGTGGTCCTTTCTGTTTTCTCAAATTGGTGGACCCCTCGTACGCCAGCTTGATAAACAGTTTGCGAAAAAGCCAATTTTTTGCTAAATATAGAGTATTTCTTCACTTGATATGTCTCACATTTTGCTTGGAACACATAGCAAACTTAGTGGCATCGTATAGAGAAAGGATATAGCTTTCATTTAAAGTTAAAAAAATTTTGGTGGCCATTTTGAATTTGGCCGCCATCTTGAATTTTGTTAGAAAAATCGTTTTTTCACTATTAGCGCACCGCTCGTTTTGAATTCTGAGATCACTATCAGAAAGCTGAGGAAAAATTGCGTAAGATAGGCTACAAAAACTAGGTGAGCAAAGGTATTTACCCTATGATATGAACGATTTTCTAAATCATGTTCTACGATTTTGACGTATGTGGCGAGTGCAATCAATGAAAACATTATTTTTTGTACAACAAAGAAACAAGTTTTTAATCGTTGGTGTTTCATTCGAGTCGAGTGAAGAAAAAGAGTATTATTTTGAGTGAAAAAATCTGGCGGCTATCTTGGATTTTGACGCCATCATGGTTTTAGTTAGTAGAATGAATTTTTCACCTTGATAGCACATGTAGCATGTCGAATTCAGAGGCTACCAATAAAACAAGGTTACGTATACTCTTCTTCTTATTACTTTTATTATTCTGACGTTACGTCCCTACCGGAACCGAGCCTGATACTCAGCTTTATTAGTTATAAATACAGGCTATTAAATAGGAATTTTCTTTTATAATGCGATTTTTAATGTCAGAATAATTCTTCGACAAATCTTTTTTTTTTGAATTCAGTAATAATGAATAAATAAATTTATTGAATAAATACCGTCCCAAAACATTGATTGAAATAAACAAACATTTTTTTACCATATGCATTTTTGTCATTGAATGAAGTTTATAAATTGCGCGTTTGGACATTAGTAGGTTTTGTGGTAATATCTGGAGTTTTAACGTAAAACATTGCCAAAAGTGCATTAATTAAGAATAGAAATCTTAAATTTTTAAGCAAAAAAAATCCTTGATTTTCTGAACCATATAGTATCGTTTTTACTACCGCCCAACATGCATGTGAAAAATAGCGAAATTGAAAGATGAGAATCAGGCTTTGTTCTAATGTGGAAGTAACGCCGAAACGCAGGTGTATCATCTTGAGGTTGGGAAACACGGTGGCCATCTTGGATTCAGACGCCATCTTAGTTTTTAGCAGTTGAATGATTTTTACCATGTCAATTAATTTAATTATAAGGCCTCCGTTAAAAAAAAACCATCAGATTATTTATTTCTTATCTAATCTCAGCTGTTCAACTTATTGTTCATTTCGATCAAATAAATGAAAGAATTAATGCTGTTTTTCAAATCGAAGATATGCAGAATAATCATTCAGATAGCAAATAAGCGTTAAAAAATCCTATTTGATAATTTGTTTTTGAAGCTAGTTAAGCTGAGGGGCTGGCTCTGTTCCAGTAGGGACGTAATGTCAGGAAAAAGAAGAACAAGAAGAAGAGTAGGAGTAACGGTAGCATTAAAATTCAACATGATGAGTGCTAAAAAGGTGAAAACTCATTCTACTACTCAAAACCATGATGGCGTTAAAATCCAAGATGGCCGCCAGATTATTTCATTCAAAATTTTTTTAACTTTAAATGAAAGCTATATCCTTTCTCTATACGATGCCACTAAGTTTGCTATGTGTTCCAAGCGAAATATGAGATATATCACGTGAAGAAATACCCTATATTTATCAAAAATGGGCTTTTTCGCAAACTGTTTAGCTAGCTGGCGTACGAGGGGTCCACCAATTTGAATAAACAAAAAGGACCACCCTTAAGTTTTATCAAAAACTAGCGATCAGTGACATAAAATTGGAATTCTAAAGATGGGTGCCGATGGCGGCCTGGTTTCAGGGAGAATTGCTCCTGAGAAACTCCTGATATAAACTCTAGATCAATTCCAGGTGGAATCTCTGAAGGAACTCCTGATGGAATCTCTATACGAAATCTTGATGAAATCCCTGGAAAAATTCCTGATGCCACTCCTGATTGTATCTCTAGAAGAACTCCTTATGATATCCCTAGACGAAATCCTGATGGAGTTCCTCGAGGAACTCCTGATATAATCTCTAGAGGAGCTTCTGATAGAATCCCTTGAGAAATTCCAGGTTAAATCTCGGAAAGAATTCTTGATGAAAGCCCTGGAGGATCTCCTGATGAAACCCCCAGAAGAACTTTGATGGAAGCCCTGATAGAATCCCATAGGAACTTCTGGTTGAATGCTTGTAGGAATTTTTAAAGATATTTTTGAAGGAACTCCTGATGGAATTATTTGAGGGAGTCCTGATGAAATCTCGAAAAGAATACCTGATGGAATCCCTGGAGAAACTTCTGCTGGAATTGCTAAAGGAACTCCTGATGGAATCCAGGAGCAAGCCCTGAAAAAACTCCTGATGGAATCTCTGGAGGAATTCCAGATAGAATCTCTGAAGGAATTCCTGATGGAATCTCAAGAAGAATATCTGATGAAATCCCAAGAAAAACTCTTGATGGAATCCCTAGAAAAACTTCCGTTGGTATCCCTAGAAGGACTCCTTATGAAACCCCGAAAGAACTCGTGATGGAATCCTTCGTGGAATTCATGATTGAATCTTTAGAAATACTCCTGAATACCTGGTGAAATCCTCACAACAACTTCTGATAGAAACTTTTGAAGTTCTCCTGGTGTAATTCTTGGAAAAATTTTTTAAGGTATCCCTAGAAGAACTCCTGATGGAATCCCTTGTGGAAATCCTGGTGGAATCCCATAATAAATTCCAGCTTTCGGAAGAAATTTCTTAAGAAATTCTTAAAGTAATTCCTTGTTAAATCACTAGTCAAAATCTTGATTAAATTTCTGGACACCTATGAATGAAGGAATTACCGATGAAATGGTGGTGGATCCTGGTGAAATTTCTGATAGATTCCTTGTAGGAATTCCTGGTACAATCCCTGTAGGGATTCATTATTGAACTTTTGATGGTATTGCAGGTAGAACTGCTGGTGGATTTTTTTTAATTTTTTTATTTATTTAGACAACCACGACGATACCTACCTCGATACCTTGATGGCTACAGCGTAGCATCACGCCATTGCCGGGCGTATTGTAGAGCTCCTTCTTCGTCGGTCTTGGGCAAAACTTCCCCAGTTGCCCCGTTTAGGGTCGCCAGGTCCACTTCCACTGCGTACAGCCAGCGTATTCGTGGTCTTCCTCGAAGCCGCATACCTCTACCTAGTTCCCTGCTGAATATTATTTTCGCAATTCTTTCTTCCGACATTCGCACTAAGTGACCAGCCCACTGAAGTCTGACGTATTTTACACGCTTGATAATACTCGCATCTTTGTACATACACTTGATACAACTCGTGATTCATGCGTTTGCGCCACACACCATTTTCGAGCTTGCCACCGAGTATTGTCCGCAGCACTTAACGCTCGAAAACATCGAGAGCTTTCCGGTCTAACTGTTGACAAACGCTTTGTGCCCGTAGAGAGCCACCGGAAGAGTCAATGTTTTATACATGGCGAATTTTGTTTCTGTTTGCAAGCTACGGGACCTAAGCTGGTTACGTAGTCCGTAAAAGGCCCTACTTGCAGCCGCAACACGTCTTTTCACTTCGCGGGGAACGTCGTTGTCACAAGTGTTCCAAGGTAAACAAATTATTCAACAACTTCAAAC
The DNA here is from genome assembly GCF_002204515.2 of Aedes aegypti. Lineage (NCBI taxonomy): Eukaryota > Metazoa > Arthropoda > Insecta > Diptera > Culicidae > Aedes > Aedes aegypti. Next base: position 24,958,590 of record NC_035108.1, on the reverse strand, counting down.
ACATCCCCATCAAACGCTACCTCAGCGCCTACACCACCATGTCTGACTCTATCATTCATTTTGGTAGAATTAATGGTCAGGCCTATCTTCGCTGTTTCTCTTCAGAGGCACGAAGGCCTCTTCCACTGTCCTGCGATCGATTCCAATTAGGTGTTTATCGTCCGCAAATTCAAGGAGCAGGTGCGACCTTGTGATAATAGTGCCATTTCTTTGCACGCCAGATCGCCTAATAGCACCCTCTAGTGCAATGTTGAATATTCGAAAATTCGAAAGTGCGTCTCCCTGCTTCAATCCGTCTAACGTCACGAACGAGGTTGACACCTCGTCTGCGATCCGAACACTTGATTTCGAACCATCCAGCGTAGCACGTATCAGTCTAATTAGTTTCGCTGGAAAACCAATTTCAGACACTATCTGCCAAAGTTCATTTCTTTGCACTGAGTCGTACGCCGCCTTGAAATCAATAAACAGATGGTGAGTCTGCAAGTTATACTCACGGAATTTGTCTAGGATCATTCGCAAGCTAAACATCTGGTCCGTTGTCGAACGGCGTTTCATAGAATCTCCGCATATCATTCCGGTACATGCTTTCTTGAGCGTCAGCTACCACACTTTCTTCGTGCTGCCTTTTCTTTCTGCAGTGCATTCACTTCTCTTCGGCTCTCGCTGCCCTGTACCACTTTCTGTTCTGTCGGGTACCGGCCACAAGCATACGGCTTCTGGCGACATTCTTCATGTCTGTCACTCTCTGGCACTCTTCATCGAACCAGTCGTTTCGTCTTCGTCGTTGACCAGTGCCGATCACTTCCCGCGCCGTTGTTGTCACAGCTTCGTGGATAGGGTCCCACAGGCTGTCGACGTCTCCAGCAACGTTGATTCTTCCCAACTGCTCGTCTAGTTGCTGACAGTGTTGATAAACTCACACTCAAAATCTCAATCAATTCGCTCTCCCATGAGAGCAAACTTATTAAAGACTGCTTCGCAAATCTCACACTTGAGATTTTGATGCAAAATCAACTCAATCAACTCAAACCGTTAAAAATGATTCAGTCGCATAACCCGGCAAAAGCTCGTGAAACCCGAATGTTGTTCTTTACGTTATAAAGGATTAATATAATTTTACCAGACCAACAAGAAATTATTGCCGTTTGTCAGTAAACTGTGAAAATACGAGAAAATGAGTCAAAAAGGTGAGCCAACTCATCCATGATTTTTTGACTACTGAGTTGCATGATTGACAACTCACGCATGAAAAATCTCAAGCGTGAGTTGTGAGAAATTGAGTTTTTCACAACACTGATTGCTGACGGTACTGCGCAGCTACCCCATCAGTCGACAAGCGTTGTATATTGAAACGAAGCGTTCTGTTTGTTGTGGAACTCGTGACGCTGGATTACCGCGCCTGAAACGAGTTTGATTTTGGTCTACCGATTCATCAGCCGTCAAATCGGCTTCAAATTGGTTCGTCAAGCAACTTCACACACGGCCAAACATAGCACCAACATGAGCATCGACCTGGAGTCGGAGTCAACGTTGGTCAAAACGTTTGAGCGTCTGTGGGCTGCATTAACCCTCTTATAACCAAATTTTTATATTTGATCTAAATATCATTTTTAGTTATTTAAAATCTTTCTAAACACGCAAATCGCAAATCTATGAATTTTGGTTTCAGATTTTTATAATTTTTAATTTTGAACATCCCTATCCTTTTTCATCTTTTCTGGAAGCCTCTTCTAGTTACTGATTTTTGGTGATAATAAAAATCAAAGTTTTTATAGTACTTTTAAAAATAATTAATTTTAAATATGTTTCTTAAAATATTTTCATTTTACGTGTAATCAGTAGCGTAGCTAGGGGGGTGCGGTGGGTGCGGTCCGCACCGGGCCCCAAGCTCGTAGGGGCCCCAAATTCACAGTGTGGATTTCCCTTAGCATTAAACGTTCCAAAAAGAAAATACGCATAAGTTTTGGAGGATACTTTACAGGGGCCCCTTCATTCCCAAGTAACATTGGTAGCTGAATAACAGTTTATTCAGCTAAAAAGAGGCTGAATAAACAACATTTTAGCTGAATAAGCTATTATTCAGCAACAAATGTTACTTGGGCTATGCCTTTTTTTCTAATAATTCACAAAACAAATATTTGTGGAGGCCCCTGAAATTAGAGAGTCCAATACCACCCCTCGGGCCCCTCGGCCGTCTCTAAACCTAGGGCTAGGTTTAGAGAGGGGCCTCCATGAAGATTTGTTCTGTTATTTTTTTTCCTTGTTGTTCAATCGATTGAACGCATGAGAGAACTAAGCTAATCGTGGCCCTCATTTAGGTAATTAAGTAGGCTCAGATACCTATTTTAGAGATGTTGAGTTTAATTATTACTTTAAACACATAAATATTGATAATAAAGTGTCGAGCTGTTAAGTGGAATACCTATAAGAAGACGAAAAACCGAATTTAATACTATACCAGTTATTTCCATTAGAGTTTGTTTCGTATGTCGTGTAAGTCGAGTCTAGTACACGACACTGAAGTTTAGGTCGAAATACGCGTATCTGTCAGAATATACCCACTCTAGTGCAGGCCTGTCCAACCTTTTTGAACCGCGGGCCAAATCTTAGAAATAATATTGTGGCCCTTTTTAAACGCACAAATTTTCCCATGAAGTCTGACAAAAGCCAGTAAATGAAGTTCATAAAACCTGACAAAAATCTGTGATTGGGGTAAATTTCATTTGAAGAAATAAAAAAAAATGTTGCGAAGCATTCTGCTGGACATTGTGAGAGTCCTTTTCAAAATTAGAATATTATGAAGAATTTACCCCAAAAATTTTGGATCCTGTGAGAATAATCCCCTGGATTTTTGTTTTTATCGTACTCCAAATTCTGTCAGAATCCGACCTAAATTTATTAGCATGAACCGAAATGTGCTAAAATCCTGATCAAGCAGTTTTTTAGGTCATAATGTCCAAGATTTTAAAATAATCGTGCCTAGGATTCCTTCAGAATCTTACTCAATAATCATTTTGAAATCATTTTATAAATTATACAGAGACAGAGAAGGTCTCTGCTCAATAGAATATCCATAAGTTTACGACTTAAGGATTACATTTTTATGGAGGATTCTTTAGGAGTTTTAGATATTTTCAAAGCAATGAACTTTGTAGAACGAATAAGTCACAAGATTTCGATATTACTATATAGGCTTATGCACTTATTTATTTTCTGTTATGTTCGAGACCACTTGGGAGGCCCATAAAATATTTAAAGCACAAACCCAACAAATGAAATACAAAAAAGTTAGTATTACAATTTTAATTTTTATTATTCTCTTTTGAACAGTGATATAAAAGTAGTGTTACGCTCTTCATGTTCTAGGTTGTCGTCAGGGTCGTTTTTCCATGGGTTTCATTGGCTTTTAAAACGTTCATATCCTGATAGGGTTAACCAAAACCAATTATTGTTTCCCTTTTTAATTTTTATTGTTTTTTTTTTTATTTTTTAAAGATGTGGTGAAATGAAAGAAAGATAATATTTGTAGTAGCCTTATCTCAAAATCAACCATCTAGAGATAACTACAGATATTTTTCCAGCGTGTCTGCTATAAAGTATATCAACGATTGTTTAAAACTATGTTGGGAAGTGTTTTGATGATTTCTCGACGGGTTTTACTGAACAATCCCCAATGACTTTTCCATGAAACCTATTAAAAAGTTTCGAAATTCCTTAGCCATTAAATACTTTTTAAATCATCTAAATATACTTACCAAAAATTATTCGAACTTATTCTTGGGTGACCTTGACTTGTTCATCAGGATATTCATTTAAACATTTTACTGGTAATCTATATGGAATTATACCATGGACTTCACCAACATTTTTATTAAACATATCCAGAGATTCCTTCAAGATTTTGTTAAAAAAAAAAACAAAAAAAAATATACTTCCAAGGAATTCTTCCAGACTTTTTGCAGAAATTCTAGCTGGGTTTCTTCAGAATCAATATAAGCAAGAAATCCAAGAAAATTTATCCAGCACTTTCTTTTAGAAGCTCTACAGAATCTTCTCATTATTATCACCTGAAATTAGTTTTAATTTTTGAAAGAATTGCTTCGGGAATAGAACCACTATAATAAAGCTAGCAATAATCCATGTTGACGTTGAAGAAATTGTCACGGAGATTTCTAAAAAATTGTACCCGGTTTTTTCCAGGATTTTCAAGAATTTCTTCAGGAATCTTTCGAGGAATTTATCAGGGCTTCAACCGATAATTCCTCTGAGGAGACCTCTGAGTACTTCCCCATGACCCAAGTAACCATAAGCACTAATAATAAGCCCTTAATCAGCATCATGGATGCGTACATGCATTATAATAGCACCATAAATGTTTACAGACCTTATAACAGCACTTCCGCTGCATAGAAACCCTATTACAGCATCATTAATGCTTCTAAGCCTGATGCCTTCAGGCATTAAATAAGCACTATATTGGCTTCATATTCGAATACATTAATACATTAAATGCCATCCAGTGTTTTGACAGATATACCACGTGCTTTGTGTTTGCATATAGTGGTAAGAGGGAGTCAAACATAAATCTTCTAACTACTACAATTGCAGGTTTTATGACGGGAAAAGTGATGGTTTAAATTGGTCACTTTTCTTTCGAATGCTATTCATCTTATGTGGCCGTAGGAGCAAAGGAGCAGGACAACAACTCAACAATACGGGTGTCGCAGGTTCGAGACGCAAAATGAGGAATTTCATCATCATAAAACGAGGATCAAAATGTGGCAATTGCAAGTCCTCAGAAGGATGAAAACTACCAAAACGAATATGTCTGATACGGAGAAGTACTATCTGTATCATTTTATTACATTTTTTGCATACTATTAGAGGTTTCCGTTTTCATTCATTCATTTATTTACCTCATGTACCAGTTGCTTGGCCGCATACGCGAAAGCTCTCTGGCTGCGTACGCGAAAGCACAAAATATTCGCCCTAAAAACCTGGCGAAAACAACTGACGTTTCTCACGTGGTCTTATATCAGCATTAGTGGTGCAGAGAAGCACGGTTATATCTTGGCAATATAATGGCACGCTATTTCGCCTTTTCTGGCATTATAATAGCACTAGATGCGTATATAAAACTGACATGCATCAAATGATTACCCTATATGCGCATATAATGCTGTAACCGTGCCGCATTATCGTGCTTACTGGTTACTTGGGGAAAACCACTGAAAGACGTACCCTCGGCCATTGAACTTCGTGATTTTCCAAGTATGTATTCTTTTAACAATAACCTCAATGAATCATTCACAATCTATTTGACTAATTTCAAGCATACACCTTGAAATGTATCTGAGGTTTTTTTTTTATCTTAGAAATTTGTTAGAATTCCTCAGATAGTTGGAAATCCTTTTGGATTCAACCTTCTTGAATTCATTCATTACTAAAATGAGCTCTTCTAGTGATAAATGCAGTATTTTCCCCAGAAACTCCTAAGGTGTTCTAGAAGTTTTTTCACGAATTCTCCTAAATATTCTTGCAAGATTTCCTCTGAAACTCCTTTTACAAGGAGGTTTAAAAAAAATCCAGAGTTCCAGAAAAAATATTTCTACTAGTTTTTTTTAGGTATATTTCAAAATGTTCTCTATGCATACCACTATGATTTTCACTAGAAATTTCTCATGCAAACATTTTATCTTGATCTGCATTAAAATCATAACAAAGATTTTTTCAGTGATTTGCGCAATACTACACAGTTCGAACGAAACGTGTAAATTTCTGAGACATATAATGCACATAATTGGAGCGTGGAACATCATGGATATTTACATGATATGTCATGTAAACTTCAATTATATGTCATGTAACTCAGCAGGATTCTGTGTGATTACATGACATATAACACATTTTTACATGATTTCAGACTTAAATTTACATGACGTCATGTTTACATCGCATAAATGAAGTTTACATGACGTGTAATCTTCATTATTTTTAACTGTGTAGAATCTCAGTATGTATACTATTAAATACCGTACAACAAACAGAAAGTTCTTCAAGAATACCTTCGAAGATCCTTTTAAACAGATACATATAGAAATTTCTGAAGCAATTGCTTCATATATATTTTTTGATTGCTAAAGACGTAGTTACTCAAAAATTACTTCATGGGTGTATTTTTACCGGCATAATATTTTCTGACCTTTTAATCACGAAAGTTTCGTCCAAATGGTATGTTTTCGAAAAATGTTTAATGTACGTGTGAGTTCGTTAATAAAAGGCATAATTTGCAAACCTCTATTTGAGGGGCCCCCAAACCTACCTCCGCACCGGGCCCACAAAACACTAGCTACGCCACTGCGTGTAATTAACGGAAAACAGGTTTGAAATTATTTTAATACCACCAAGCTCTTTTTCTGTTATAGTTTAATAGTAGAACAATATAAAAGGTATGATTTTTTATATTACACGTTAAATAATTCTCAGGCCTTTGTAGGTTATATAAGAATACAATTTTTCAAACAATTTTCAAAAATAGAAAAAAGTTCCAAAAGTCATAAAAAACATTTCTTATATGCGTGTTATGAGTCAAAGTTTAAGACAAAAATAAAACCATTTTGATTTCCGAGCTACGAAAAAATACACAAAATTCCAAAGTGTACCCCGTCTAAAAGCAGGGTTGGGTATTAGAGGGTTAAGTATAGCTTCCGGGGAAGAGCATTTGGTATTCAGCTGCTGGATGCCAAAACAGACGTTTTATATCAAAATAATAACAATGTTGGACGAATCTTTCAAAAACGCTCCTTTAGATCTATTGCCTCAGTTCAACAAAGTGAAAATTAATTTTATTTACACTTTTGACATATATTTTCGACTATTGCTCAATAAACGAAATAAACCTGAAATGCAAACATTTTTAGCTCTATACTAGTTATTGCTTGATGATTCAGCATTGCGTAGATTGACAAAATCGAGGGACGTTGGATGGTTTTAAAGCCCTGTGAAGAATTATCCTCATCAAATAATTTCCATTTTCATCCATTCATCATCGCAAACAGAACCTCCTCATCGTTTAAAAATGTAAACACCAGTCAGTGTGACTTCGTACGATAAAATGTTATCCGTGAAGTGTGAGGAAACTGAAATTCCAAAAACCGTTCCAACATGAACTTGCTTGTTTGTTTTTAACGATTCCATACTGTGTTTAAACACATGTATGTACCATATCCCATCTCCCCCCCCCACCTTCTCCCACATTTCATAAGTGCGAATCAACCCCCCAAAAAGGATGATGACCAACCGAACCGAAACGAAGAAGAGCAGCACTTGAACAAGTGGGTATATGCTTGTTTAACCGGCAGCTTGTCATAACTTGCCTTGTTGACCGGTGTGTTTTACGACGACATTGTACTGAATTATTAAATTCGGCTGGGGGGATCCAGCTGGGCATTTATGTCGAAGGCAGACTTTATTTACATGCCTGTGTCAATATCTACAACACCAACAACTTTGGGTTTAGCGTGGTCAATCGATGTGGAATCTCTTGAGCAGGAAAAGATTCGGTTTACCTTGGTCATTCTGCCCCGAGTAATGGATGATGGTTTGCTTTCGGTGGTCAGTATCCCGAGTCGAAAAAATGAAGGTTGAGGTTTGGATGCATTAGAAGAAATCCTCCATTTTTACAAATATGAAGAAAAAATATCCAATCTTTTTTACAATCTACTACACTGCCCATAAAAGCATAACTGTCCCATATTGATTTTTGAACCAACACCTTTTTTCATCGCAACATTCATGTTTTAATATATACTTCACTACGCAAATGAACATTTATACACTTTGTTTGAAAATGTTCCTTCATGTCAAACACCGTCGGATGCTTTTTCTATGTCTAGAAGAGCAAGACCAGATTTGTTGGAATGAATCAAATTTGTCACACGCAAAAATTGATGAGTGGTCGAATGTCCATGTCGAAATCCGAATTGTTCATTGGCAAACATTGAATTATCTTTGATGTGGAGCGTCATTCTGTTCAAAAAGTTTACTGATGGAAAAAAATAAAACTGATTCGACGATAGCTAGAAGCTTCCGCAAGATTTTTGTTCGGTTTTAAAATTGGATCAATTTAAAAAGTGGAACTTTTTATTATTTTTTACTATTTTTACTCGGGCTACCATCGCTTCAGATAAAATTTGGTTAAGAGGCACGCAAAATTTGCGTTGAACCATTTGCTGCTGCTGCTGCTGCTCATCGTTACAGATATTAACCCCACCGTACAGTTAGAGCCTTACTTTTCATTTCCTCCGCACGAACTGTTCCGGTTCTGAATGGAATTTTTCGGAGTTTGTTTTCATCTACCTTTTGGTCTATAGCAGGCCTGCCCAACCTTTTTGAGCCACGGGCCAAATCACAAATACAATTAAGCGTGGCGGGCCGTATGCCCATATATTGGCATGAAATTTGAAAAAATGTCAGCAAATAATGCAAAAAAAGAAATGCTACATAGCATCCTGCTGGATATAGTGAAAGTTTCTTTCAAAATCATGCAAAAATATTGCTCAGGATATGTTTGTTGATGAATGTACCCCAGAATTAAAAGATTCTGTGAAAATTATAAGATCATTCTCAAAATCCTACCTAGCAATCGAAATCTGTAAACATCCCGATAAAGTTTTTGCAAAACTATGGCAGAATTAAGTAAAAATTCTTTCCAGGATTTTATAAGAAATGTGCCAAGGATTTCTTCAGAATCTCGCCAAATATTAATTTCTTAATCCTACCTTGAAAGTTCTTAGAAAACTGTCCAGTAGGTGAATTCCGGCGCACATTTTCTTCGAAGAGAAGACATTTTCTTCCATAAATCACCAGCAAGAAAATTTTCTTTTCTTCGAAGAAAATACGCGCCGGAATTCGCCTACAGGATTTCAAAAAAAAAAACATTCCCATAATTCAACAGACATTCTGTCAAAATCTTACCTTAGCTTGTGATTTCTCAGAATTTTAGAAAATTTACGTGCTGAATTTGATGAAAGTTCCGCCTGAAGTCTATGAAATTCTGTTTAATATTCTTTAAGAATCCTGCCTTAAAAGTCGTGTCAAGATTTCGGTCAATGATTTCGTAAAAAACCCTGTCCATTTTTTAAAAATAATTATGTCAAGGAATCTTTCTCAAGAGGTGATCAGATTTTTATCCAATATTCTGTAAAATTATTGACCTGTTTCAGTGAAGATGTGGTGGTGATAAAAACTTTTGTTCATGCTTCATTCATCGAATGTTAAAGGAGTTAATTTGTTTATATTAAACTACAAATCTATCATTGTAAGTCAGATTTATGTTTTGAACAATTTTATCAATTATTAAAACATCAATCAAGTAATATCTAGCTGAAAAACGTCCAAAAAACTTTTAGATTTGAAATAAAATTCAATATTTATGAAAATAGGAAAAAAAATATTACCGATCTAAGATTTTAGCTAACTAAAACAGTTTGGTAGGTGCTGGCTTCAAGTTGATAATAGCTTGTAAGTTTACAATTTTTGCCAAGAGAAGAAAACATTTGGTAGAATAGTGGGCCAAGTATGAGAAGAATCACCAAACCTTCCGCGGGCCGTACGTTGGGCAGCCCTGGTCTATAGAGAGACTCGTGCCTAGAGTTTTCAAATTTCCCGGGATTCGATTTCCCGGGAAACGGGAAATAAAATTACCATTTCCCGGGAAATCCCGGGATCCCGGGAAATTCTGAAAAACGTGAAAATAGAGCAAATTTGTTAGAATTTTATTTTTCAAAGTATCCGTATTTCGTGTAGGGTCGGTGTTCCCTTAGTAGACAGTCCCCTATTGTCGCACTAGTAGCTTTTTACGGTCGTTTTGCTACAAATCGTTGCAAAATATTTTTAATATGAAGCTCAGGAACCATTTACCTAAGTACCATTGATACACAACTCGATTTTGTTAAAAAAAAAGGATCGAAATATAGTTTTGCTTATAATTTCAGCTCCCTTGCATCTATAGGAAACCTATTGTTCCTATTGTAGCACTACTAAGAAAAAATATTTTTCATAAACGAAATAATTAATTAAATTAGAACTTTTTTATATCAATCAAGAGCTTTTGATCCACTTATTAAAGCAAAAATGTAAAAGTTTTGTAAAAACACGGTTTTGGTTTGTATTTTGCTTTGTATTATAGTGCAACTAAAACAATAAACAAAAAAAAATGTTTTCGTATTTTCTGTGTTTTTTTTTCACACAACCGTGATAAAAAGCTTTGAGACGTAAAAACAATGCCACATGCGGCTTCATCGACTCTATATGTATTTTATACCAGTAAATTTGTTGGTTATTTCTCTTCTTTGTGAGTTGTGAGTCCGTGTTTTTCTAAAGAAATGTTAGTTTCAATTGAAACGCTAGGCTTCAGAACAACAAAGTTTATAGCATTAAGCAAAAGCCCTCGTGGAGTTTATTCTTGATCCAACTAGAGTCCTTATATTAAACATTGTGACGGTTCATCCATGAAAACTTTATGAGCCTACTGAATTCATAGAAAAGATCCCTTGAAAAGTCCTTTATTTTGTATAGCAAAATTCGTCAAATATAATATCTATTTTATGAACAACTTTTTCATTACAAAAAACAAAAAAAAATAAGTATCAAAATATAACTAGTGATGTAGTGAGTTCATTGGTTAGAATTATATGATAAGTAAATTGGTTTTTGTTTGATGGTTTTTGTTTGAAAATAGATAGTAATTTCTTTTTTTAAAGCTACCCGGGAAATATGAAAATCTCAGGTAATACGGGAATCCCGGGAAACAGAAAATCATTTCCCGGGAAACGGGATTCCCGGGAAATCTCAATTCCCGGGAAATGTTCCCGGGAATGAAAACTCTACTCGTGCCTCACGTGAGCCCAGGCTCCTTCATGCTGCGCAACGAATACTTTAACTACCTATATGTACGAGATCGGTGGTTGTAATTCGGGTGCAATTGACCGGCACTTAATTTGTTTTGACGATCCGTTTGTTTTTATTTTTACGAACGCCGCATGGTCATTCTCTTTTCGGTTTGGGCGCTTTTTCGAATTTGGTATTGTTCTTAATTTTAGGTGCAACGAGAGCGGAGGAGCCATAGGTAAATCACGTTTTGTTCTTGTTTTAGAGTTCCGATTTAAAGCGTTTTGTTTCAATTAGGTTGAGAGGGGAGCAACTGAGGAGAATTAAATAAGGGTCTGTAGTATATGTTTTAGTTAGGTAATTTTATGGGTTATTTGAAGTAAAATGAACCTCATTCATACAACAATAGCATTCCTTCCTGTAGCCAAACGTATCGTAAAGAACTACCTCCAAGGACTTGAAGCAATATTTCCCCAGGAATTGTAACCAACGTTTCGCTTTTGTCTTCTCTGCAACCTTTGCAAGTTCTGCTAAGTTTTTTGCTCATTTCGATCGTCGATAATATTTTTTAAATTTTAGTTTGTATTTTATTGCCTTGAAAAATCCATATTTTTTTCACTTTTAGTAGCACTTGATACTTACTGATTACGGAAAGGCGTCGATAGGCGCGTGGTGTACTCGCGGGCATATTGATCGGAAGGTACTTTGTTTGATTCCAGATTATGAGGGATAACCTTTTGCCCTTCTTCTAACAAACGTGGAATGCTCGAAAAGTACTGCAAATTTCAAAATTCAATCTGTTGGTTCATACTGTTGAAAGGAGATTCTCTTCTTCCCGTGGGTTTTACGTAAGTGTCTCTGTCTACTGGTCCGCCACCCCTTTTTTAACGATTTGAGTTCGATGATGAAATTTGACCTTACTATAGGAGTGGAGCCGCAAGAATGGTGGTTATCTACAAACATACATACATAAAACATACTTGATACTTACTAATTACAAGAATTGACTCTCTGTCCATACTCCTCATACAATTCACAAATATATTCTCAGTGTTACCCCAGGCTTTGAATTTATTTGTAAAAAAACTGAGACTGTACAAAGTTTGTATGGGAATTGCTAGGCTACCTAGACTGTCCCTTGAATCTCGTTAGCATTGGTTTTATGTTCTGTAACTCGATACCTTCATAACTTCATGGTCCCTTTAATATCGAGTTATGGAGAGTTGACTTTTTTAGAAAAACTCCAAAAACAAAGCTGATACGTAGAATTCAAGCATGGTGTTGGTATTTTCTTTATTTTCTAATGCTAATTTTTGTTTATGGGGTTTCTCAAAAAATTTAAGTGCCTAAACTTTCACATTTAGGATTTTAGGACTAATTAGTTTTTGCACAAAATATATTATACTTTAGTGTCAGTCTTTTATTTTCTTTTGCTTATTTACAGCTTTTCATAGAAATTTCGATTTATTCTTCTTCGGAAGTTATGAATTTTTCATTACCGTTTCATCTCAAACTCCAAACAGACTCATATTCCGAACACTCGAATTTTGTATGGCGATGTGGTTGAAATTTATAGCTTAGTTGCAAAATTATCCATTTGAATACGATTTTTTCATGCTGTTCAGAATTTGAATCAAGGTGATCGTAATATGAGACAGAATGAACACAGTGTTCGGCAATTAGAACAAAATGATGTTTCAAACTTTTACGTAAAAAAAATTTCAAAAAAAATTTTATTAGCACTCTCAACAGTTAGATTCTACAAAGCAATTAAGGTGAAGATAAATCGAAGCTAAACCTCACATTTTCAAGAGCACGGATCTGGAGAACCAAGCATCCGTTTGAGCTGAAAACTTGATCGATTTGTCACTCGCTGGTGGTGACCAATCGATAAAGTTTTCTGCTCAAACGGGTGTTCGGTTCTCCAGATTTGTGCATTTGAAAATTTGAGGTTTGGCTTCGATTCATCTTCACCTTAATATTTTCACAAATATCAGCTAATTTATGCCTTTCAGATGTATTCGAAGTTACTTTTGGCCTTAAGTGTTCGGCATATGAGTTTACGTTTAGTGTTATTAGTCGCTTGATTTTTCGTCTGTACTACTGAAAACTTCCGTACTGTTGCTGTGAAATGTGTGTGTTTTAGGTTAAGTTGTGCATAGATTTAACTCCTATAATATTTACTTGTTTGCATGTATAGTTCTTAGTAAATTCAACATTTCAATGTATAGTGGCACTAGCCGAACATTTTTAACACTAAATTCAAGGAAATAATAGTAAATTAATCAATTCTAACAATTTTTTTTATCATTTCACCTGCAAGCTAATCTGCACAGTCACTTGACTTTCTTTTTTATACTTTTTTCTACTCACGTCATCCATCCGTCAGTCACCCGTCAGTCGGTTGGCAGCTGACAGTTGGCCAGCCAAGGTCTGAGATAGTAGTAGTCCGAATACAAGGTTTGTGTGGATGCAAGGTGCGGCGCATCTTGTAGGGCTGCGACACTTCGCCTCGGTATGTCACGTTTGTTCAAGTGACTGTACCAACATCAAACACTGCAACCTTTGTCGCCGACAACGCATCGTACCTGTCCGTCCGTTGCTCTGACTGCCTCTACCACGCGTTCTCGAGGCAAACAGTTCCTTGGGAGGTTGCTGTCCATTATCAACACCAAGTCACCTTCATGAATAGGTTTTACGGGTTGGAACCATTTCGTTTTACGCGTCAGAGTAGGCTTATACACCGACACCGCAACTATCCTGAGCATGCGCATTAGATTCAATTATACGAGGACGTTTAGTATCTTATTTTAGAACGATAGTAGGCTGATTGAAACTTAGGTTCGAGCCTGTGTAGCATGGTCACTTTTTTGTATATATTATTTAAAGATTTATTCAATATAAATATAGATGTACATAAATTGTTATATAATTATTTTGTTTTTTTTTTCATGTCCTTCAATGTTAATTTATTATTCGTGTTAATTTAATTTTCATTTAATCATATATTATTTCATTGTCAAAATTAACAAATTCAATAGTTCACTTAAATATATGCGATATTCAATATCACAGTTCAAAATGAAATGCACTTTTCCAAAACCGCATACAAAACTTGCATACAAGTCACCTTCTACCAATACTAAATCAAATAAAAGTCTCTGTCGCCTTACACACTACACCACGAAACACGAATAAGCCTAAGGTTCAATGTTCAAGCCCGAACGTTAAGGATCGTTATAAATAGATAGGAGTTTAAAAATATACGGAACGATACAGGTCATTCAGATGGAATGGTAGCGAAAGAGATAGCGCTTCAATCGGTTCTTATTCGTAGTTGATGAGGATCGTCGTTTGAAAAGGTCGTGAAATTACTTCGGTGATTTTACGTACTTCCGTCCACGAAGATGTAAAATCACACCTTATCTGAGGACTTTCAGAATCTCTACTCGTCCATTTTGACCTGGACCGTGGAAGAGGCGAGAGTACGTGAATATTTTTAGTGTCGCGATGTGTTTACATTGTATAGTAAAGTTCGTTAGCCAAGTTCAAAGGTTACGTGCGGTCAAGCTAGTTTGCGTGTGCGTTTGTGAATAAGAAAAGCCGTTCGCCGGGTTTTTATCCAGGATCTGCATCTTGCCATCAACGGCCCAAGCTCGACACACCGCATCTACTCGCTAAACGCTGATCTCGACCCCACGCTTTAGCGTTCAAAAGTCCCGGTTTGAGGGGAAAGCCGGAAGGGAACAAACCGTTCCGACAGAGCGGCCATCACCAATTTCTATTAGCGTGGACAGGCCACGTGTGAAGCCCCCGACGATCCCCACCGTCGTCAACTGCGTCATCCGTCACCGACGCATGTAAATTCCGGCGTGCGACACTTCATCAAGAGGTAAACCAAAAAAGTCGCAGTTCGTTGCCGTATTTGGAGTGGTAGCCGCAATACCACCATCATCGATGCGCTAAATTCGGAATCCTGCTTTGCCGTCGCATTCTTCGTCCGGCACTTCTGCTTTGCCAGCCCATTCAACGGCCGTCGCTTCTGCTTTGCCGGCGGCATTCATCGCAGCTTCTAAAAGGGTCCGTGAGTACAAGCCAAATCAAACTAACCATGCGCATGCGTTAAATCTCCACACAAATAACTGAGCTCGGAAAGATGAAAGTGATCGTTGAACATTGATAGAAGTAGGGTAGAAAATCCGCACACACATTAGGGAAAGTAGGATGAAGAAGTAGTAGAAAGGAACACGTCATGAATAAAAACCTAGGTATCAAATTTGAATAAATTTCTAAATGTTTTTGCTGTTCTCAATCAAATCATGTATTTTTGTAGTATGTTAAAGCTTTCCCTGTAACAGTTTTTGGTCTTCGAGATTTCTCACGTTTCGCGTCGTTCTACCTGTTTCTTTTTCTGTTTTTTTGTACGCCAGGATAGACTGCCTGGGAAATCAGTTTCTCCACTCACGTGTCTGAAGCTGACAGGGAAATTTGAATAAGTGAGTTCTTCCAGTGATGATACTCGTGAGTGGTGTCTTTTTGTGTCGGTAGAACGACGGTCAGCATCAACTATTTTTTGAGAATCACTTAAAGCGACCTCTATAACTGAGAAATCTCGATCCACTATACCTTTTGAGTTTTCTGTATCGTTTTCTAAATTGCTATTTGGACTCTTATAAAACAAAACCGCCCTGAGGTTGGGTTTCTTGCCGGGCAAACATAACTCTACAGACGGTCCTCTTCGGAGGTGGCGCTAAAGCCGTCTGTTTCTTGAGCCAGGGAACGAAACAGGAGACGTAAAACCTTTAGCCGTATTTTACGTGCTGCACCTGGGTGGGAGAAACCAACACAACATTTCTCTACGTCAAAGTGAGCCAAGATTTTGCTGTCACGAACTGTCACTGTGACCCCAGATCCTTAAACAATGGACAAACATGATAAAAGTGCGTCAATTATCAAAGCATGTTTTGCATTTCATCAAAGGTAACAAAATCGAATGAGAATCAATTCAAGCATATTCAAAGCAACATCACGGGAGCACCCTTTATTCTAATTGAATACAATGTATTCGAATACGCATCTTTTTACTATTTTCAATAAAAATGAAAATTAAACGCATAGAAAACTGTGGCCCTTTCTCAATGTTTGTCCAGATAAACGAAGGTACGCAACAAATGGAAACTAGCGATTTTCACCAAGCCTGCCTTGATGATCGTTGACAATTCAGAATTATTTTGCAGTTTGGAAAAACTTTGTATCAAGTTTCGTGTGTAGTATCTGTGCCTCCCTCCCAGGTTCGATCTAATGCTTTTTCTTAATTATTTCATTGACTAATTAGTAATAACGTAAGGTGGGGCAAAAGCTTCTTTTCAAGATTTATAGAAAACATTTGTTATATACAGGGTGTTTGCTTCCTGGTTGTGCATCTTTTTAGGGTAGATAGAGGACCTTGAGACATGAAAAAGTGTCCATGGAACATAGGGTCGGAAATCACTGCTAAGGGATTTATTCAATATTCGATGTTTTAAAACTGGCTCAATTTTGATTGTCGTTATCTCACTAACCACTTATCAAAAAAATAATCTGAGCTCATGAATGGTAAGCCTAAACCTTTATGCTTCAAAGCCTCTTGGACGAAAAAATTGTATAAAATGTTTTAAGTACATTAATTTTGACATCTTTGAAGCGGACACCCAAAAAAATACGCTTTTTTAAGGTATTTTGCTAGTTTAATGTATGGCAATATCGTTCTGACAAAAAGTGTTCTTCTAGAAAACATTGATCATACTGTTTTCTACCAAACCTCCTTGGAGACCAACATTGGTTGACTTACCGTTTGACCACAATCGATAGGTCAAAATCATGCATAAAACTCATCGAACAGCTGAAATCATCGCCATTATTTCATTAAATTGTGCCTTTGGCAGCCCTTCCTTTTCGCTCTTTCTCTCGCAGCGTCGAATGTTGAATTCGTTTTTGAATCTTCGTTGGACTGGTGAAACCCATCCAGAATCATAGTTCCAGCTACAACCCGATTCAGATTCGACCGAACAAAAATTAGCCTGACGTTGGTTTATTTACATTTTCATCACCGACAAAGCTCACAAAAAGAAAAATGACATAAGACTTCTGGCGTGAGAACGAACGCTGGTATTGTTGTAGTAAGAGGGTAATCGCATCCTCAAATTGCGTTCCATATCTCCGCTGAGGGAAAACATTGGTGCGGAAGTTTGTTTCTAAAATGCACACAGCGAAGAATTAGTTCTATGCGCAACAATAAAGTTCTCGGCTGGTGTGAGATGAGAACGTATGACGATGCGTGTGATCAGGGTTGCCATTATGCCAGATTAATCTGGCACTGCAAGACTTTTGATCGAGGAAAAGACAAAAAGACAAACTACTCATTTTGCAAGACTTTTTCAAATTCAGCCAGACTTAGCCGATTAGCCATACTTACTTTAATTACGCAGGATTTAAAATTTTTCGTATGATTGGTAAATTCGCTTTTCAAAACAATAGTTTGATGAGAACCTGTGTAGAAATGAAGTAAATTGGTACAATCGTTTTGGAGTAATGTGTAGTCATGTGTTTGGTTCCACTCTGGCCGTAAAAAAAAGAGATCTTGAACACTTCGATAAACATCATGTTGTAATTTTTAGTTTTCTTGAAGATAACTCAACCGATCTTTATATATTTTTTTTAGAGAATCGCCTTAAAACCTGACATTATTTTGCCCATGTATTTTTTTTTATAAATTGAGTAGAACCAAAATGGCGGCCTAAGGAGTTTTATATGGGGAATGTCATTCCCCCAAAGAAATTCGGAATATTTTTAAAACCATATAACCAATGATTCAAAAGCAATACAGATTTCAAAAACAAAAGAGTTTTTTAGAACTGCTAAACTATTGAAAAACAAAAAAGTCATCGTGAATAATATATTGTTTTATGGTAGAAAAATTATGATGGCAGTAGAGGGGTTATCCTAGTGACTTTGTTTATTATGCGATGGTATTTTACAATTTAAATCATATTTACCCTAGATTCTTCTGTTCATTGAAAAAATGACGGTAGTAGTTTAAACTGTGTCCAGATCAACTCTACTAGAGTGCAGTTCTCATTAATAAATTTTATATAGAGTTTTGAAAACATACATGGTGAAACTTTCTCAGGGATTCATCATTTTGACTTTGTACAATCATAAGCATCTATGTTCCATAATGTAAACAAACATAAAGGACTTATTTGATGAATATCATAGCTAAAATACTAAAATGTTTTCCAATACAGACTTAAACATTTAAAAAAGGCCATGTTTTAGTGCTGATGTGAATTTAGATTTTTTTTTCTTTGTTGTATATTTTTTTGTTACCGTTGAAATTCGAGTCTAGTAGTATACCTGCACAATGGTGTCTGCCAGACTTTGCAAGACTTTTTATTTTGAACTCGCCAGACATTTTCAAAAATCTAGTGGCAACCCTGCGTGTGATTTAAAATTCCTTGCTGACTTCATATCCTTGCACTTGCAGTCGTGCTGCGGTGCAACACGGTTGGCGGGAGGGTACGCATGCGTTCGAAAAATAAACTTCACCATGCCATGAAACTGCATGAGATTCATTTCAATATTCATAAGAAGTGTTTGATTTTTCTTTTAGAATATTTTAAGGGTAGCAAATTTGCTTCCTTTCTCTGGCATTACGTCCCAATTGGGACAACGCCTGCTTCTCAACTTCAAGTGTTCTTATGAGCATTTCCACCGTTAATAACTGAGAGATTTCTTTGCCATTTTAACACGTTTATATCATGTGGTGGGTACGAAGATACTCTATGCCCTGGATAATCGAAAAAAAAAATCTTTTCAAAAGTTCCTTGACGACTCTTAGCATGGTCTTATTGAATAGCTGCGCGTTGGCTATGTGGGCCCTTAGAAAATATGGGCCAAGAGTTCCTCTTGGTATTCATCTAGGAGTTCCTCCAGGGATTCTTCCAGGAGTTCCTACTAGGATTCTTCCAGGAGTTCCTCCTGGAATTTTTCCAGGAAATCCTCCAGGGATTCTTCCAGAAGTTTCTCCAGGGATTCTTCCAGAAGTTTCTCCAGGGATTCTTCCAGAAGTTCCTCTTGGTATTCTTCCAAGAGTTCTTCCTAGGATTCTTCCAGGAGTTCCTTCTGGAATTTTTCCAGGAGTTCATGCTGGGATTCTTCCAGAAGTTTCTCCAGGGATTCTTCCAAGAGTTCCTCCTAGGATTCTTCCAGGAGTTCCTTATGGAATTCTTCCAGGAGTTCATGCTGGGATTCTTCCACGAGTTCTTTCTGGGATTCTTTCAGAAGTTCCCCCCGGGATTCTTCCAGGAGTTCTTCCAAGGATACTTCCAGGAGTTCCTCCTGGGATTTTTTCAGAAGTTCCTCCAGGGATTTTTCCACGTCCTCCTCTGGGAATTCATACAGGAGTTCCGCCTGGGATTCTTCAGGAAGTTTTTCCAGGAATTCTTCCAAGAGTTCTTCTTGGGATTTTTCCAGGAGATCCTCCAGGGAAACTTTCAGAACTTCTCCATTTATTCTTCCAGAAGTTCCTCCTGGAGTTCTTTCAGTCTTCCTCCTGAGATTTTTCAAGGCTTCTTCCAGGAGTTTCTCCTGAAATGCTTCCTGGAGATCCCCCTGGGATTCTTCCAGGAGTTCATCCTAGGATTCTACAAGGATTCCTCCTAGAATTCTTCCAGGAGCTCCTTCAGGGATTCTTCCAGAAGTTTCTCCAGGGATTCTTCCAGGAGTTCCTGCTAGGATTCTTTCAGGAGTTCCTCTTGGTATTCTTCAAGGAGTTCCTCCTGAAATCCTTCCAGAAGTTCCTCCAGGGATTCTTCCTGGAGTTCTTCCTGGGATTCTTCCAGGAGATCCTACAGGGGTTCTTCTAGGGGTTCCTCCAGAGATTCTTCCAGGAGTTCCTTTTGAGATTCTTCAAGGTTTCTTCCAGGAATTTCTCCTAGAATTCTTCCGGGAGTTCCTCCTGGCATTCTTCCAGGACTTCCTCCTGAAATTCTTCCAAAAGTTACTCCTGAGATTCTTCCAGGAGTTGCTCCTGGGATTCTTCCAGGAGTTCGTCCTGAAATTTTTACAGGACTTCGGCTTGGGATTCATCCAGGAGTTTCATCTGGGATTCTTCCAAATGTTCCTCTATGTATTCTTCTAGGAAATCTTCCAGGGATTTTTCTAGGAGTTCCTCATGTGATTCTACCAAGAGTTTCTCTAGGATTCTTCCAGGAGGTCCTCTTGGTATTATTTTAGAAATTCCTCATCGGATTCTACCAGGTGTTCCTCTAGGATTCTTTCAGGAGTTCCTCTTGGTATTCTTCTAGAAGTTCCTTCAGGAGTTCCTCTTGGTTTTCTTCAAGGAGTTCCTCCTGAAACCCTTCCAGAAGTTCCTCCAGGGATTCTTCCAGGAGGTCCTCTTGATATTCTTCCAGAAGTACTTTCAATTATTCTTCCAGGAATTCCTCCTGGAGTTCTTCCAGTCTTCCTCCTGAGATTCTTCAAGGCTTCTTCCAGAAGTTTCTCCTAGAATGCTTCCTGGAGTTCCTCCTGGGATTTTTCAAGGAGTTTTTCCAAGGATTCTTCAAGGAGTTCCTCCTGGAAGTCTTCCAGGAGTTTCTCCATGGATTCTTCCAGCAGTTCCTCCAGGGATTCTTCCAAGAATTCCTCCAGGGATTCGTCCAGGAGTTCCTCCTAGAATTCTTCAAGGAGTTCCTCTCCTCCTGGAATTCTTCCAAAGTTCCTCCAGGGAATTTTCCAGGAGTTTCTTCTGGGATTCTTTCAGAAGTTCCACTTGGTATTCTTCTAGGAAATCCTCCTTAGAATCTTCCAGGAATTTCTCCACGGATTCTTCCAGTAATTCTTCTTAGGATATTTCCAGGAGTTTCTCCAAGGATTCTTCCAGAGATTCCTCTTGGGTTTCTTACAGGAGTTCCTCATGGGATTTTTTCAGGTCTTTCTCTGGGAATTCTTCCAGGAATTCCTCCTGGGATTCTTCCCGGAGTTTCTCCTGAGATCTTTCCAAGAGTTCCTCAAGGGATTCTTCCAGGAGTTCCTTCTGGGATTCTTCCAGGAGTTCTTCTGGGTATTCTTCTAGGAGTTCCTCCAGGAATTCTTCCCGGAATAGCTCCTGGGATTCTTCCATTTATTCTTCCAGGAATTCCTCCTGGAGTTCTTCCAGTCTTTCTCCAGAGATTCTTAAAGGCTTTTTCTAGAAGTTTCTCCTAGAATGCTTCCTGGAGTTACTCCTGGGATCCTTCCAGGTGTTCTTTAAAGGATTCTTCCAGGTGTTCCTCCTGGAATTCTTCCAGGAGTTTCTCCAGGGATTCTTCGAGGAGTTCCTCCAGGGATTCTTCCAGGCATTCCTCCTGGGATTCGTCCAGGAGTTCCTCCTAAGATTCTTCAAGGAGTTCCTCTTCTCCTGGAATTCTCCCAAAGTTCCTCCAGGGAATCTTCCAGGAGTTCTTTCTGGGATTCTTCCAGAAGTTCCACTTGGTATTCTTTCAGGAATTCCTCCTGAGAGTCTTCCGGGAATACCTCCTGGGATTCTTCCAGGAGTTCTTCCTAGGATATTTCCAGGAGTTCCTCCTAAGATTCTTTCAGATGTTCCTCCTAGGATTCTTCCAAAGATTCCTCCTGGGTTTCTTCCAGGAGTTCCTCCTGGGATATTTCCAGGACTTCCTCCTGGAATTCTCCTTGGAGTTCCTACAGGGATTCTTCCAGGAGTTCCTTATAGAATTTTTTAGGACTTTCTCCTAGAATTCTTTCAGGAGTTCCACCAGAGATTAATCCAGGAGTTCCTCCAGGGATTTTTCCAGGAGTTACTCCTGTGTTTCTTACAGGAGTTCTTCCTGGGATTTTTCCTCTTGATATTTATCAAGGAGTTCCTCCTGGGATTCTTCAGGGAGTTTCTCTTGGAATTCTTCCATGATTTCTTCTTGGGATTTTTCCAGGAGTTTCTTCAGGGATACTTCCAGAAGTTCCTACATTTATTCTTCCAGGAGTTCCTCCTGGAGTTCTTCTAGTCTTCCTCCTGAGATTTTTCAAGGCTTCTTCCAGGAATTTCTCCAGGAATGCTTCCAGGAGTTCCTTCTGGGATCCTTGCAGGGGTTCCACTTGGTATTCTTCTTGGAATTCCTCCTGGGAATCTTAAAGGAGTTCTTCCTAGGATACTTCCAGGAGTTTCTCCTGGGATTCTTCCAGATGTTCCTCCTGGGATTCTTCCAGAGATTCCTCCTGTGTTTCTCCAGGAGTTCCTTTTAGGATTCTTCCAGAAGAAACTCCTGAAATCCTTCCAAGAGTTCCTCAAGGTGGGGGGGGTTCTTTCTAGGATATTTCCAGGAGTTTCTCCTAAGATTGTTTCAGATGTTCCTCCTGGGATTCTACCATGGATTCCTCCTGGGTTTCTTCCAAGAGTTCCTCTTGGGATATATCCAGGTACCTCCGAGAATTCTTCCAGGAATTCCTCCTTGGATTCTTCCAGGAGTTCCCCCTGAGATCCTTCCATGAGTTCCTCGAAGGATTCTTCCAGGAGTTCCTTCTGTGATTCTTCCAGGAGTTCCTCTGGCTATTCTTCTAGGAGTTCCTCCAGAGATTCTTCCAGGAGTGCCTTCTGGGATGCATCCAGAAGTTCCTCTTGGTATTCTTCTTGGAATTCGTCCTGGGATTCTTCAAGGAATTCCTCCTAGGGTACTTCCAGGAGTTCCTCCTGTTATTCTACCAGGTGTTCTTCCTAGGATTTTTTCAGAAGTTCCTCCTGTGTTTCTTCCAGGAGTTCCTCCTGGGATTTTTTAAGGTCCTCCTCTGGGAATTCATCCTAGGAGTCATTCAGGGAGTTTCTCCTGGAATTCTCATAGGAGTTCCTCCTGGAGTTCTTCCAGGAGTTGCTCCTAGGATTCTTCCAGGACTTCCTCCTGGAATCTTCCAGGAGTTCATCCAGGGATTCTTCCAGAAGTTCCTCCAGGGATTCTTCGAGAAGTTACTCTTGGTATTCTTCTTGAAATTCCTTCTGGGATTCTTCCAGGAGTTCCTTGTGGAAATCTTCCAGGAGTTTCTCTCGGTATTCTTCTAGGAGTTCTTTCTACGATACTTTCAGGAGTTCCTCCTGGGATTCTTTCAGTAGTTCCTCCTTGGTTTCTTCCAGGAGTTCCTCCTGGGATTTGTGTAAAAATTCCCCATGGGACTTTTCCATGAGTTCCTCCAGGGATTCTCCCATGATTTAATCTCTCAGTTATTAACGGTGGAAATGCTCATAAGAACACTTGAAGTTGAAAAGCAGGCGTTGTCCCAATTGGGACGTAATGCCAGAGAAAGGAAGCAAATTTGCTACCCTTAAAATATTCTAAAAGAAAAATCAAACACTTCTTATGAATATTGAAATGAATCTCATGCAGTTTCATGGCATGGTGAAGTTTATTTTTCGAACTCATGCGTACCCTCCCGCCAACCGTGTTGCACCGCAGCACGACTGCAAGTGCAAGGATATTGTTGTTGTTGTTTGAGAGGGACTTTAACCCGAAGGTCATTCGTCCCTTTTGCAAGGATATGAAGTCAGCAAGGAATTTTAAATCACACGCATCGTCATACGTTCTCATCTCACACCAGCCGAGAACTTTATTGTTGCGCATAGAACTAATTCTTCGCTGTGCGCATTTTAGAAACAAACTTCCGCACCAATGTTTTCCCTCAGCGGAGATATGGAACGCAATTTGAGGATGCGATTACCCTCTTACTACAACAATACCAGCGTTCGTTCTCACGCCAGAAGTCTTATGTCATTTTTCTTTTTGTGAGCTTTGTCGGTGATGAAAATGTAAATAAACCAACGTCAGGCTAATTTTTGTTCGGTCGAATCTGAATCGGGTTGTAGCTGGAACTATGATTCTGGATGGGTTTCACCAGTCCAACGAAGATTCAAAAACGAATTCAACATTCGACGCTGCGAGAGAAAGAGCGAAAAGGAAGGGCTGCCAAAGGCACAATTTAATGAAATAATGGCGATGATTTCAGCTGTTCGATGAGTTTTATGCATGATTTTGACCTATCGATTGTGGTCAAACGGTAAGTCAACCAATGTTGGTCTCCAAGGAGGTTTGGTAGAAAACAGTATGATCAATGTTTTCTAGAAGAACACTTTTTGTCAGAACGATATTGCCATACATTAAACTAGCAAAATACCTTAAAAAAGCGTATTTTTTTGGGTGTCCGCTTCAAAGATGTCAAAATTAATGTACTTAAAACATTTTATACAATTTTTTCGTCCAAGAGGCTTTGAAGCATAAAGGTTTAGGCTTACCATTCATGAGCTCAGATTATTTTTTTGATAAGTGGTTAGTGAGATAACGACAATCAAAATTGAGCCAGTTTTAAAACATCGAATATTGAATAAATCCCTTAGCAGTGATTTCCGACCCTATGTTCCATGGACACTTTTTCTTGTCTCAAGGTCCTCTATCTACCCTAAAAATATGCAACCAGGAAGCAAACACCCTGTATGTCATGGTGGTTTGAATGCTATCAAAGGCTTTCCCTTTAAATATCTCAGAAATCAGTTGAGATTTCGAAAAGTTATGGCTTTTTGACAACTACCGAAAAGCTAAACATTACATATAATTTGCAATTGGATTAGTTGGATTAATCCAATTGCAAATTATATGTAATGTTTAGCTTTTCGGTAGTTGTTAAACTTCCACTCGGCTGGTTGGCCGTAAACCACGATTCAAAATTAAAACAAGTATGGCTTTTTGGTTTTTTAAAGACGTGAAAATAGTAACGCTTGACTTTCATTACATAGAACAATATTAAAATATAAGCTTATTTTTTTTCTAAGGGTCCATTCTTATTATTTTGTCAATTTTTCCATATGATCTTGAAAGAAAACAAACTTTGTCCCAAAAAGTTTCATATTAGGAAAATTTTGAATAAGTTTTTTTTTTAACAACAACTTTTGGTCAATTTTTTTTCCAGCAAATAATTAAATTTTGGTGATATAATAAGAACCATGAGTCATGATAACATCTCTAGAAGTAGCCAATTTCTAGTTAGTTCCAGATTGATGCAAAAATGTATCAATTAAGTAATAAAGCAGGCCATTTTATTAGTTATTCACGATTCACCATCAAAACCCATAAATCAGTAAAGAGAAATGTGAGCTTTTCTCTTGACAAACTTTTTTATTTAAGGAAAATCGGGCACGATTTTTGATCATTTTGACTCAATGTGGATGGAATTCGTCTTATGTCTAAAAAATCATTGGAAATACTTCAAAGCTTCCGTCTTGAGTTTTGAGGGTTTGTCCAGTTAAAGAAAATCAAATAATGTAAGCAGATTTCTTCAAGTTAGCAAATTATTCTAGTACACAACAATGAAGACCGCCCTACAGTTGAAGCACAGACTGTGGTTGAAGTCAAAATACGCGTATCTGTCAAAGGATGCAGATTCTATTTGAAATAAAGAGGATAATAATGAAATCTATGGTAGTAGGTCGAAAGACAAAAGTTCAAGAGGACAGAAAGTCAAAGAACAAAAAATAAGAGACAAAAAGTCAAAAATTTCCTTTCAAAGACGAAAAAAAAACCACCGAGCAAATGTTTGTCGACCTTTTGTCTTTCGATCTATTGTCCTTTCGAACTTTTGTCTTTCAACCTTTCGTCCATAAACCATAATAATCATCATTGTTTTACAAATTTCCAACACCAGTATTTTTTTTCTCATAATCGAAGCAATGTTAA
Organism: Aedes aegypti; assembly: GCF_002204515.2. Taxonomy (NCBI): domain Eukaryota; kingdom Metazoa; phylum Arthropoda; class Insecta; order Diptera; family Culicidae; genus Aedes; species Aedes aegypti. The sequence continues at coordinate 24,932,947 of NC_035108.1, read as the reverse complement.
AGCAAATTTATCATTACATTGCACCAGCTTAGGTAGGTGCTCCAGAATTCGCCACCCTAAGGAAAAAATATTGTTCATAAATAAATCCAATGGCCTACGATTACCGTGAATACGGCAATGATAATCGGGGTGGCGAATACTGGACCACTTGTACCAGTATTCGTCATGTTTTCAATGGCGGTTTCTGAATTCGCCACTTGTTGTCTTATAGAGGGTGACGAATTAAGGAACACTATGGTGAAATAAAGCGCAAAGAAACAAACATTTCAAGGAAAAGGATTGTTCCCATTATTTTCTGAGCAAATTTTATTGAAGCAATGAATATTTCCGTATCATTTCAAAGCTTTTGACGAACACTTAACGATTTTTGTCTATTTGTGTAATTCGGGGTGATACTATGACATATACCGGTACACCTACCCTATCAGTTTAAACAACTGCCTCCGACACAATTCGAATTTAATCGTCTGGATGTCTAGTTCTTTCTAGTTTTCATTGGATTTTTTGATATTTCGACCAAGAGTTATGGGTCACTAGGTCAAGTCGGGTAAAAATGATCCCAACTTTCTTTTCAATTTACTTTTATCTAACTTGGGGCCGATTTGTTCACCTTCGCTTAAGCCGTAAACCATGTTTACCCATTTGATTAAACTAGGTTTAAAACCTAAGCAAGGGTGAAGAAATCGGCCCTTATTAGTATAAATCTGAAACCAACTTAACTTGTTTTTCTAGTTTGGACTACGGACGATATGTGAGAACTAAGTTAGTCACTGAGACTAAATTTGACCTTGGGTATTGTTTGTTCATTTCTGGGACCTTCTTAGAACCGGCAGATGATACATCAACTTTATTTTTCTTTTGAACTATCGAAATTTGGGTTTTTAACTTCATTATTGGCAGAAGTTAACTCAGACAGGATTCCTTTCCGAACGCTAGCCAGTATCGGTTGTGTTTTGCGCAGTTTCTCTATAGTTCGAAGCAAATTGATTTCACTGCGAAGTGAACCGTTTTTTCTCCTCGCGTTGCGTGGTTTTTTACGGTGTTACAATTTCAGTTGAAATAACCGATCATCCGCGTTTCGGATCACGGAAGCAGCCAGCCTTAGCCTAGCCTATTGGTTGGACTGTCCAGCTTTACCGAAGGCCATCCCGTCGCAGCATTGTGTCATCATCATATATGCCATCATCATCACCATTATCATCATCAGCAACAGCAGCACAGAAGAGGCCTCAAACCATCAAGTTGCTGTGTTGCCTACCGGGTGCCTATCGTTTCGAACAGCAAGTCCCGGACAATACATCCATCGGCAGATCTGCACGTGTTTACGAAAAACAACAGCAGTGCAGAGAAGCCAGTCGGTCACATTGGATGAATAGGTATTTATTTCGTTCCGCCGATCTCTTTCGTCTGCCCGCCTATCTTCCTTCTCGACGCTAGCCGGTGATCAACTCACCTACCAGTGTATAGTTGCCTTTTTGCGTTCATTTTCTTATTGAACTTTTTTTTTGTAAATATTTTTTTTTCTTCCCTCATTTTTTTTGGTGATTAATTCACCTAAAGGTAAATTTGTCTACCTCTGCTATTACTATTAGTATTATTATTATTATATTTTTTTTTTTGGTTCAATTTTTGTTTTGTTTTTTTTTTTTGTTTTGAGGTGATTGATTCACCTGAAGTGCGAACGAACTTAACCGCACTTTAAATTTTACAATAAGTAGTTCTTTATTTCGTTATTATTATTATTTTTAAGTGTAAATATTGTTCAAAATCTATTTGCTGGGTGCTAAAAATTGATTGCACATACGATTTTGAATTCTTCCTGGTGGGGTAATCTCACCCCACAATGGAACCAAACGATGAAGGCGGGGGTCAGTCGCAATACGAAATTTCCTCGGATGATGAATCAAATCCAAACCGATCAAATGTCGTTCTAACATCGATTCCGCAGAATATCACGGAAATGGAGACCAACGAAGTCTCAGCCACCCTCCCTATCACCCCGCAAGGATATGCATCCCGTACAAACGGTTCATCTAGCCCTATCCCCTCGGAAGATAGTGAATCGATTGAATCACCGTCATATGAATATTTGGCCTGTACTCAAGTGCCGATGGATACCTCCTCCAATACGCGTAATGTAAACCAACCCCTGGTGCTCTCCTCCTCTTCTAGTACTGCTAAGGAAGCGACCCCCCGCCTAAAAGCCTATCCACCCGGATCTAAGGGTCCCTTTCTGGTTTTCTTTCGGCCCAAAGGCAAACCATTGAACAAATTGCAAATAGAAAAAGATCTGGCAAAGTCGTTTCGGGGCATCGAATCAGTAGATGCTCCTAGTCGTGACAAATTGCGTGTCACGGTTAGTGATCGTGAACAGGCCAATAAGATTGTTGCCTACAAACTCTTTTCGATGGAGTACAGAGTATACCTTCCAAGTCGAGAAATTGAGATCGCAGGAGTGGTCACCGAACCGTTTTTGAGTTGCGCTGACATCAAATCTGGTGTTGGAGGATTTAAAAACCGTGCCGTCCCTCCAGTCGCCATACTTGATGCCAGACAAATGAACCAGGTGGCTCCTGATGGCACAAAACAGCCGTCGAATTCGTTTTGTGTAACTTTCTCTGGATCGGCGCTTCCGGACTACTTGGTGATCGGGAAACTTCGGTTGCCCGTTCGCCTTTATAAACCGACGGTTATGCACTGTGATAAGTGCCAGCAAATTGGTCATACATCACCTTTCTGCTGTAACAAGCCACGGTGCGCAAAATGCGGTGAGCTACATGTGCAGGGTGCCTGCAGTTCTGATCCCAAGTGTTCATGCTGTGGTCAAGCTCCACATGAGCTCACTGCATGCCCGAAGTTTATAGAGCGGGAGAAACATCAGATACGCTCTCTAAAACAACGGTCAAAGCAATCTTACGCAGAAATGCTAAAGAAGATCGCACCGACTGTTGTTCCACCAGCCCACTCTATCGCTAGTAACAACCTCTTTACTACCCTGCCTGATGATGACCAAGGCTCTGACTCTGAGGCGGGTGAAGAATATAATGTTATACAAACAGGAACAAAGCGAAAGCGAGCTATAGCACGAAGGCACCGTCAGCAGCCTTCTCATGTTCCTGTTGCTCAACAGAATTCTCGACTCTCCCTGAAAAAGTCAAGAAGTGACGGAAATACCACTAAAGTTACCCCCCCAGGTTTTAAATTCAAACCTGGAGATTTTCCTTCACTTCCGGGATCATCTAAAACCCCAGATGTCCCAGTTTTTCGCTCGGAAAGCCAACAAACAAACATCTTCACATCTCGACAAGAACATGTCGAAACTTCCGACAAAATAACGCTTTCCGGGATTGTGGAAATCATCTTCGAAGTAATGGAAGTCTCTCCCGCAATAAGAAACCTTATTAGTAAGGCACTTTCTTTCATAAAACCTCGTCTGAAGCGACTGGCTTCAAAATGGCCGATTCTTGAATCGTTCATATCTTTCGATGGATAATACATCCAATGAGGTCGGGGATATGGTCGAAATCCTACAGTGGAATTGCAGAAGCATTTCTAAAAATATTGAAGCGTTTAAGTTTTTAGTTCACAGCACACGCTGTGACGTATTTGCTCTCAGTAAAACATGGCTAACTTCTGATAAGAATCTCTCTTTCCACGATTTCAACATTATTCGCCAAGATCGTGGGGATGGTTATGGAGGGGTATTATTGGGGATCAACAAGCTCCACTCCTTTTATAGAATTGATTTTCCCCCGATGACAGGCACTGAAGTAGTTGCATGTCAGGTTACTATACGAGGAAAAAGCTTTAGCATAGCAAGTACGTACCTACCGCCTAGTGCCAGGATATCTCGCAGAGAGCTTACAGCCATCTGCTGCGCTATGCCAGCCCCACGGTTGATCGTAGGTGATTTCAATTCACACGGTACAGCCTGGGGGTCAATGTACGACGACAACCGTTCAACCTTGATATACGACCTATGCGACGACTTCAACTTGACTATTTTAAACACTGGGGAAGCAACACGTATCAAACCTCCAGCTCCTCCAAGTATTTTAGACCTCTCAATCTGTTCGAACTCATTATCATTGGATTGCACGTGGAAAGTAATTCAAGATCCCCATGGTAGTGATCACCTGCCTATCAAAATTTCAATTTCCAATGATTCGTGTCAGGCTCGCCAGATCGACGTAGCATACGACCTCACCAAGCACATTGACTGGGGAAAATATGCTGAAGCGATCTCCGATGGCGAGCAGTCGGTCGATGCTCTTCCTCCGTTGGAAGAGTACCAGTTTTTATCCGAGTTAATTATCAACAGTGCTATTGAAGCACAGCGTCGACCAATACCGGGAGCGAAAGTTCGAAGACGGCCACCCACCCCTTGGTGGGATGATGAGTGCACCGCAGTATATCGGGAAAAGTCCGTCGCGTTTAAAGAATACCGGAAACGCGGTTCTCGTGAAAACTATGAGCGCTATACCTCTCTTGAACGCAAGTTTGGTAGCCTCGTCAAAGCGAAGAAAAAAGGATATTGGCGCAATTTCGTAAACGGGCTTTCTAGGGAAACTTCCATGACAACATTATGGACCGTCGGTAGAAGAATGCGGAACGCGACAGCGGTAAATGAAGACAAAGAACACTCTTCTCGGTGGATCTTCCAGTTCGCCAAGAAAGTGTGTCCTGATTCCGTTCCAGTACACGGAAAGGTTCGCGTTAACTCAACCGAAAGAAACGAAGTTGATAGACCCTTTTCGATGCTAGAATTCTCACTTGCTCTCCTTTAATGTAAGAATTCTGCCCCAGGAATGGATAGGATTAAGTTCAACTTGCTCAAAAACCTCCCAGACGTCGCGAAGAGGCGCTTGTTGAACTTATTCAATCAGTTTCTGGAACGCAACATTGTTCCGGATGATTGGAGACAAGTGAGAGTGATTGCCATCCAAAAGCCCGGAAAACCCGCGTCGGATTACAACTCGTACCGCCCTATCGCGATGCTGTCCTGTTTACGCAAGCTGTTAGAGAAGATGATTCTTCATCGGCTTGACAAATGGGTTGAATCGAACGGTTTTCTATCAGATACGCAATTTGGTTTCCGCAGAGGCAAAGGAACGAGCGACTGTCTTGCACTTCTTTCAACAGAAATCCAACTGGCCTATGCTCAAAAGGAGCAAATGGGATCGGTTTTTTTGGACATTAAGGGAGCTTTTGATTCAGTATGCATAGATGTCCTTTCAGACCAACTCCACGACTGTGGGCTTTCACCATTAATCAACAACTATTTGTACAATTTGTTGTCTGAGAAACGTATGAGCTTTTCTCACGGTACCTCAACAGCTTCACGAATTAGTTACATGGGTCTCCCCCAGGGCTCATGCTTAAGCCCCCTTCTTTACAATTTTTATGTCAGAGACATTGATGATTGTCTCGTGGAAAATTGCTCGCTAAGACAGCTTGCAGATGATGCCGTTGTTTCCGTAACAGGACCAGGGGCGGATGATTTGCAAAGACCACTGCAAGATACTCTAGACAATTTGTCTACTTGGGCTTTAAAGCTGGGTATCGAATTCTCTCCGGAGAAAACTGAGTCGGTTGTCTTTTCTAAGAAGCATGTCCCAGCACAGTTGGGGCTTCAAATCATGGGTAAGGAACTAACTCAGGGTCTTTCACATATGTATCTTGGGGTCTGGTTCGATTCCAAATGCACTTGGGGAAAGCACATTAAGTATCTGTATCAGAAATGCCAACAACGAATCAACTTCATGCGCACACTGACCGGAACATGGTGGGGAGCCCACCCGGACGATCTGATAATGTTATACCGCACTACAATCCTCTCGGTCCTTGAATACGGTAGCTTTTGTTTCCAATCCGCCGCGAAAACACACATTCTGAAGCTGGAGCGTATCCAGTATCGCTGTCTTCGAATCGCGTTAGGCTGTATGAACTCGACTCATACAATGAGTTTAGAAGTATTAGCAGGAGTCCTTCCTTTATCAGATCGTTTCGCAGAATTGTCCCTCCGGTTCCTCATCCGCTGTGAGGTATTAAACCCATTGGTTATTGAAAATTTTGAAAAGCTAATCGAACGAAATCCTCAAACAAAATTCATGACACTGTACTACTGGTACATGAGTCTGGAGATTAACCCTTCTTTGAATGCTCCCAATCGTAGTTGCTTCCCAAATCTCTCCAACTCCACTGTAGGTTTTGATCTGACCATGAGGCAAGAAACCCATGGAATTCCAGATCGGCTCCGATCGGAGGTCATACCACTATTTTTTGCAAACAAGTTCGGCCAGGTCAGCAGCAACAGAACGTTTTATACTGACGGGTCAAAAACAAATGATTCCACTGGATTTGGTGTATACAACGAATTTCATAGCGCCGCCCACAAACTTCAGAACCCTTGTTCAGTATACGTCGCAGAATTAGCGGCTATACACTATGCATTAGAGCGAATTGCCTCTCTTCCCTCTGATCGATATTTCATTTTTACGGATAGTCTCAGCTCCATCGAGGCTATACGTTCAATGAGGCCGGTAAAGTACTCCCCGTATTTTCTCCGTGAAATACGATCTAAATTGAGTGCTTTGTCGAATCATACCATCACCTTGGTTTGGGTCCCCTCGCATTGCTCGATTCCGGGCAATGAGAAAGCGGACGCACTCGCCAAGGTGGGCGCTATGGAAGGCGATATTTATGATCGACAAATCGCCTTTGAAGAATTTTTTACAATTGCTCGTCAGCAGACCTTGCTCAGTTGGCAACAAAAATGGGATAAAGGGGATTTGGGCAGGTGGTTACATTCCATTCTCCCGCAGGTATCAAAGAAGTCGTGGTTTAAAGGGATGAACATGAGTCGCGACTTTATCAAAATAATGTGTCGGCTGATGTCCAACCACTACTCGTTAGGCTCGCATCTCTATCGAATAGGGCTCGCAGACAATAATCGATGTGGTTGTGGAGCTGGTTACCAAGACATCAACCATGTTGTCTGGTACTGCCCCGAATACGAAATTGCCAGATCAAATCTATGTACATCTCTCAGGGCCCGAGGAAAACTAGACAAGGAAGACATTAGAGATGTGTTGGGTAGACTGGACTTTGACTACATGTTACTTGTTTACAAGTTTTTGAAGCAAATCGACGTTTTTGTTTGATAATATGCCTTTTGTTCCGCTTGTCCTCCTCGTATACCCCTTCCCGTTTTTTGGATGTCCACCTTGTTTCCCTCGAAACCCGTTTGTTTGTACCGTTACAGGTTGTCGTCATGTCCACTCTGCGTTGACCAGCAGCAATAACGCCTCAACAACATGCTGCTGTTGAAGATCAACAAGTAAACCAAAATTCCCATCCCTTCCAAAAATGATTGTATTCCTTAACCTCGACCAAACCGCGAGTTTTACGGTTCCCCAAAACTAACTTAGTTCTATAAGAAACAAATATGATTTTGTAAATAAATCCTTTCAATCCGGCTCCGTAATGCCTAAGGGCGCTTGAGCCTGCTAAATAAATGATTAAGTAAAAAAAAAAAAAAAAAACTCAGACATGGTCGTGGAAAGACATTTGAACGATATTGACCACCTAAATGACAGATTCAGTGACTTAGTCATCAATCAGGTTTGATGATAATGTTTAATTCCCAGATTTGCCAGTTAGAAAGAAAACTAATATTGGGCTATTTGGGGCCAATTCCAAGAGGGTCCCCAAAAATAGCAAAAAAAAACTACTGAAGGACAAACCAGATCCCATTGTCTAATTAAGTTCTGACATAGCGACCGTAGTCGAAACTATAAAAACGAATTGAAATGAAGTCAGATTTATTTTAATTAGTTGAGTAAAAACTGATCAAAAGGAAGTAAGGGGCATTTTTACCCTAAATGACCTAGTGATCCACCGAAATAATTCCAAACCAGTGAACATTCGTGAAAAATCCAATGCTGATCGAGAAACTAGGCATCCAGATTATTCCATTCGAACTAAACTGAAGACAATCCATCAAGGATTGCCGAAATGACCGCAGTTTGAACTTTTGCTATTTATAGCAAGTCCTTGTTGTTAAGTCCTTCAGCAAACTTGTTCAGAAATCTTTCGTGAATAGCTGGACAGATGAGAGTATTACAGTGGACTTTTGGAGTAATCCTTCGAAAAATAGTAATTAAATCATTTGCAAACCACTAACAAAGTTTCTGGTTCTGGCTTATTCTCAAACGATTGATCCTAGAAATTCCTGCATAATTTTTTTCTAGAATTTTGTAACAGATCTCTAGTATGATTCAAAGCGGTTGTGACATTTTTGTAAAATTATTTGAAAAAGATTCACGAAGAAACTTAGAATCTCAGAATAGTTGTTGTTAAAGAAAAGCTTTATTTTTAAATATCCTTCATAAATATCTTGAAAAATTTTTTAAAAAGATAATCTACGCCTATGAACAATGAACAATCGCTACAACTTCTTCACGAATATTCGTCTGATAAATGTATTTCCAAAATTTTCTATAGATTATTTTCCGGGAATTTTCATATGTCTGCAAAAGGCGTTTTCACAACCAAACATCAAATATCTTGTAAATGATTGTATGTCTTCACATCTTTTACCAATCTAACGCTTTTGTATCTAGAGTATTAAAAAATAAAAGAAACAAACAATTAAAACATTGTCTCTTCCCCTTGTTCTATTTCGCAGATTATGCATAAGTCATCCTAAGGTTCCCTATCAACGGATTTTAAATAAGGGTGAGTATTTTGAAACCAGTGTAATTATATCATGCAGGTCCATTTCATTACTTCTTAGTTATTATAGTTTGTGGGAGCGAGCGAAAAGACAAGAAGCACACTCGTTTGGTACGTAATGCGTATTCGAGTGATATCGCGATTCCGGATAGCCGTGATTTTATCATTGATCTCGTCTTTACCCACTAACCCAATATTCTTTCCATGACAACTGTGGAGATGCAGAGGTATATTCGGTCTCTAGTAACATTCCTTCCCTTCCTCAGTGATCGCATTGGACGTGGCCGGCGCCGTTATTAACTTTTAAACTTTGAACTCTCGATTTGTGCACTTTGAGAATGGTTAGCTAATCATAAGCCCTATTCATTAAATCTCAGTGCAACTTCGATAGCTCTGGTCAATCACGGAGTAGCAGCTACAAACGTTATATGTTATATTTGCTAAAACTAACTATTTCTTATTTAATTGAGGTCGAACTTTTGCCCCATCTTACTCTTTAATCTAATTTAAAGTTTAAGGAAACAATCAGGGTCTTCAGATGGTGGCGAATAGTTTGGAATCTCAAATAATCTCTTTCAAAAAGGCTTGTTTTTGATCAGCAATAGCTTCGAACAAGATGTTATATTACAACGCCAATTACATTTGAATCGCCTAAGCTTCTGACCATAAAATCGCTCAAAGCACTCCATATATCATCGGTTCATCCCACGCGGGATCTATCACTTTCATCAACCGGCTTCTCGGGGGCACACTTTTGTCGTCTCCCAAATCGGCTATCCCAAATCATTTTGTTCGCCACCCACTACTATCCGAACGACTGACGGACGAAGCGCAAATGGTTTTATGACCTCTTTAAGCATCTCGTCGCAGCACGAACCCGAAAGCAACGACGACCGCAACAATGGGAGCCATCCGACAAGATTTACAGCCTGCCGACAAGAACATTCTTCCTTCGCTCTCTTATAGTTCGTTTATCCATTCTTCGCTTGTCGGTCGACCACTTTCTTGTCATCGTCGCGCTTCCATAAGCCGAATTATTATCAAAATATGATAATGCACTAATTTGAATTTCATAACATTTGCTTCGGCTGCGAGCTGGCCGGCGAGCGAAATCACGCCCGGCCAATTTGCCCACTTTAGGCCGTTACGATAAAAATTGAATAATCATTATTTTTTTCGCTTGTCGCTCGTCTGCGAGATGGTGAGCTCGTTTCAATTTGATGACTATTCCTGGCCGGGCTGCGGATTGCGTTATCGGTTTATTTGATGAATAGAAATCGGTAGTTATCGGTAGGTTCATAAAACAGAATAAAAAAGAGTTTATCTTAATTTTCAGGACTCATTTGATTGAATGTAGATATGAAATATATTTTTGGTTTTCTAAAGCCCAAAGAAAAAAAAATATTTAAATCATACTTGAATTTTTTTTTGAATAAAATTGCAATTATTAAAAGCAAGAACTTATAAAAAGCACTTTTGAAAAGAAAATTCGTCATAAAATAAAGAATAACAAAATACCAATCTTTTTGCTTTTAAGTTTTATGATCAAAGAATCCCAAAAGTTTTCAAGTGTACTCTCCAGGAATACCAGAGAATACTTATTCTATACACACCTAAATAACCTCCTTATGGTCAAAAGTACCATCAATATTTTAAAGCTTTCTAAAAGTTTCTCTAGGCAATTCCATTGTTTCCGTTGTTTGAGAAATTCATCATGCTTCAAGGATTTATTACGACTTTTTCAAGAAGTTCAAAGATGAAAACTTTTCTCAGAAGTTTGTTCATGTATATTTTTGGGTAATTTCTTCTCTTATTATTCCATGCATTAATGTGGAAAATTATTCAGGGGTGATAGATTTATAAATTTATTGTCCCAAGAATTTGTTCAAACTTCTGTTATGATTAGCGTTAATTCTTATTGATTTTTACAGAAATTCCTTCAGAATTTAATATAGCTGGAAGTCCTTTGAAGTTTTATGTACAAACTTTCGGGAAATCCCTACTCCATAAATTCATCCAGAAACTTCTCTACAAATAGATCCAGAAGTTTCGCATCCTGGGAAAAATATTACAAATATTTGTTTTGAGGATTTCGCCAAGAATTCTTCCAGAAAATTACCCCTCATTATTTTCAAGAAAATATTTAAAAATTGGAAATAATCAATTGAAAAGCTCCTGGATGGTTATTTAGATTCATGAATATTCGAAATCATGAAAGATTATGATGAAAAATGCTACAAAAATACCGTGGCACAATTTCAAAGAACTCTCTGACACAAAACTTATATTTCGGTATTCTAAAATCAGGGAACAGAAAGTTTCAAGTATGAAATTTTGTTTAACTTAGAATAGAAACCTTCAGTAATACAGTTTATTTATATAAAAAAAGATAAATAAAATTTATTTGTACTTTTCGGTAAAAACATCGGTAGTTTATTGAAGAGGTTTATGGAAAGGAAGGTAAGGCCGACTATCGAGAAATCGCCAAAACTGGCCACCCTGGCTGTGAATAAATGAACGGACGAGACACCGACATACAATCGTTTGGCCGATAAGGCTGAGTTTCATCGATCGATGAAAATCACACCCTCAAAACTTTTGACACAAAAGTGTACCGTCCATCAAATAGACATTGTTCCTTCATTAGGGCTTAACTGACATGAGCAATTTTTCTTCAATTCTATTTTTCGCTAACTAAGAAAAATCTGTAATATTTCTTGTTCATGCAGTAAGATATAGCAAAATTGTACCCTGCAGCACGAAAACATGCTACGAAATGTGTATAAGTTTTCTGCAATTATGCAAGGAGAACAACGATGAAGAAAAATCGATGTATGCAGATAGAACGAATTATGAAAAATTAATGTCAACGATTTTTGGTTATTACTTGAATTTGAACTTTCGTGCGATTGAATTTTGCCGTTGTACTTTTGTGTGTGGAAACTTTCAAGCGTGTTATGTCGATGAAGAGAAGAGAAACCCAATTGAGAGAGAGAGATAATTTTTTGTCAGTGGTGCCAAACGATTGAATCAGTGCTTTCCCGGTAATTACTGCGAACCTTAACCGTGAATATCCGTGTTCAGAATTATTCACGCTTTGGTGAAAGCCAGGCAGCTAGAACCTATCATTACCCGGTTATGGAATGTAGTTTTCAGATACAAGTTTTTGATTTGCGATTGGCCCGAGGAGCTGTGCCTCATATATCATACAATGTTTTATTCATCATGCAAGTCGATCGATCGTTGCAAAACAGTAGCCAAGAGCATGCATCCCTTTATTTTTTTTGGCTCTCCATCAAGTGCAACAGGGCACGCAATTAACTTGTTTCCATTTTTTTGGGTAATTTTATCGAATGCGGAACTATCAGCCGCATCTAATCGACGGCGTCGCCATCTCCAGTCGATGGTCAATACACTTCCAGACACATACCTACAAAAAAGTTGGTAACCTGTCGTACCGAGGCAATTATGGAGCGATTATAATTTGAAAACTGAATGCACACACATAGAGGGTATTGTCGTCGTCAGTGTTGCGAAGGGGGAAGCAAACTGGATTCGAATAAAAGGGAATGATGAAAAATAAAGACCAAACAGCAGGCCGGAGAGCCCGACGACTAAAGGGAGTTTAAAAGGTGTTCAAACGGAGCGAAACGAAGCAACATGTGCACGCCGGGCTTGCTGGTGGCGCGAAACAGAAAAGGATTGATGGCAAGTAGGGTGGCGGAATTCGAGAGATTGAGATTGGCGAGAGAAGAGTCGTCGCTCTCCGGATCACTTTATGAATGGTGAGGTGAGAAGGACAGTGTTTTCAAATGACATAAATGAAAAACGGCGAGAGATTTTCCTTCCACTATTCTGGTAACACGGCCCTTAAAGGATTATTATGTTTTTTTATTACCATTTGGTTAACAACATAATACATTTCATTTGCCGTGGCAGCTCAGATTTTTAACAGGTGAGTTAATTTCACCTGTTAATAAGAAAAAAAACGCTTTTAATTATCTTAACCTAACTTAACCTAGCTATATAACGCATTGATCGTGGCAATAGAAGATTGCAACGGTTTTTATCTAAAATAATTAATAATGTAATTTAACATTAGTTCCAATGTTTCAACATTGGATATTGTATGTAACTCATTAGTAATATACCAGGGAGGAAGCTCCAGAATCATTTTAAAATGTTTATTTTGAATCTTCTGGTATAATAACAGTTCATATTGGTACAGCATACAACATGGCTGGCCTGCAAGTTTGTTTGAAGATCAAAAGCTTGTTCTTTTGACAAATATTCGATTTTATATTAATAAGTGGATACAGACATTTTATGTATTTGTTACAATTGGCTTGAATGCCCTCTATGTGATTTTTGAACGTTTAATTTTTATCTAGCATGAGCCCTAGATACTTAACTTCATCTGACCAATTTATTGAAACCCCTCTCATCGTGACAACATGTTTACTTGAAGGTTTCAAATAAAGAGCTTTTGGTTTTTGTGGGAATATTATTAGTTGAGTTTTAGAATAATTAAGAGAAATTTTCCATTTGTGTGAAGAAAAAATATCCAACCTTTTTTGCAATCTACTTTGCAAATGCAAAAATTTAAATATATATTATATGTGGAATATAAGGTAAATTTCTTTCAAATCCACTCAACTCACTACTAACATTCTTTTCTTGCTTAGATTTCTTGGGAGGTTTGTCGGAATTTTGGCAAGGTTCCCAAAGAATTCTGGTTCATAATTGTATGGACTCTTGTCAAGAATTCAAACGATATCTTAGTCAGTTTCCAAAAAAGATTGAAAAATGATACTTGTTTGATTCCTAGCGATATCTACTGATAGTTTCCAATGAGATCTTCACGATAATCAGGAATTCTAGGTTGTTCTATTTATCGTGCAAAGATTACAGCTAATTCCTAGGAAAATTATTGGTCAATTGCTCGTGGTATTATTAAATGAACCTCCTGTAGTGTAGCCAATCCTCCCAGTCGTTCGGATTACGGAAAGAATTAAAAGCTTACTGATCCAGTGAAACTCACTACAATGAATGAGGTTTTTATTCCAACTCCTACTATGATCTAATACATGAATATCTGCCTACTACATCTCTCCCTTCATCTTTAATTAATTTATTCAAATTGAACTCCGTAAAACTAGGCAATTGTCTTACATTTATATACTGAATAATCTTTCAAATATTCTGGCTTCAAGCTCTACGATGTTTCTTAGTTTTCACAGATCCAGATGCTGCCGGTGTATCATCTTCCGCCTTCGGATGGTCAATTATTTCTTTTGCTTTGGCAATTTCATCAAATACCAATGCTGGCCGGTCAAGATTGCAAAACGGACTATTACAAGTTAAACGTTTGGTATGGTTGATGTGTCTGTAATACTCAACCCCGGTTTCGAAATTCTTTACAGTGAGACGGATTCCATTTGTAACTTGTAACTTGATTTGTAACTATATATGGCTGTGGATCGAAAGTTGGCGTTAGTTTGTTACGTTTCAAGAAATGTTCCACTACAACGGCCTACTACACCTCCTAGGGAATGTTTGATACATTTGGTTAAGATTAATTTTGTAAATTATTTCGTAAACTTGTGGAAAACTCTTGGTAGATTTTTGGAACTTCTAGAATTCTTGGTTAACTTTTCCAAAGAATCATATGAAATGACTTATGCTGTGCTCCGGACATGATATGTAATGTGATCGCCAAAGGTATTTTCTATTTTTGTTTTTTTTTCTCTGAAAAATTTCTAAACTAATTTCTTGCATTTTGCCAATTGATCTTATGCCTAACGAATCAACATTACACTCAAGGTTACGTTTAGGTTTAAAGGGGCAGGATCCGCAATGGTTTCAGAATTGGTGGTGCACACATTTTCTTCTAGTAGTTTTAAGTTTTGAACAGAAAAACTACTTTTAACCCGTATAGGCCTGAGTGAAAGAAAAATTACTAAAAATCTCACCGCTCAGCGAATACTTAACGGATTTCAATTATTTTTTGTCAGTATACTCATACACATATCTAGTTTCTAAAAGTGGCCAAAGAATCTCGGGAATGTTCATGTGGCCGGAGTTATTGCGGTGGATCACTGGGTCAGGTCGGGTGATAAGGGTTTCGTGCTTCTGTGCCCCTGGAGGTAGGCAAAATTCAAGTCACAGATAATATCGAGAATCGGCTATAATGTAGCCACTATATCAAGGAGTTTTAAGAAAAACGCATCAGCGTAAACCTTCTGATAATCGATTAAATTGAATAATTATGTCAACTGTATTTGATTGATCTTACAAATGACCATTTTTGAGTCCCCGTGATGCTTCAAATTTATGATAAACTGCACATTTAATGAACTATTATTCATTTATAATGTTGAATATCAGATCTTAATGATTTATGCAAAATAAAATGAATGCCATTGGAAATAATTAAAGATAACTTGGCATGTCCCAAAAAACCGCATTTTTCTACCCGACTTGACCCAGTGACCCACCACAATAATTCCGGCTACAGGAGTATTCCCGAATTCCTTCGGCCATTTCTTGAAACAGGATATGTGGGCCAGTATGCTGTCAAAAAATTATTTGAATCCGTTAAGTATTCGCTGAGCGGTAAATGTTTTAGTATTTTTGCTTTCACTCAGGCCTATACGGGTTAAAATTTCAATGATGACGATTATTATGATGACGGATCCTTGCACGTTAAATATTAATACGACGCAATGGTACTTTAGATTCAGGCCTGATGGCTGTGTGGCCTATAAATAAATAATTTTGGGTATCCATAGGTCGCTGGTTTATATCCGGCTCGAAGAACCACCAAATGTTGGGGAAAAGTCTTTGAGATTGCGGTTGCTTCAAGTGAACTGTATGTTGGCCAACAACTCCCGGCCCCCAACACGATTTGGAGATTGTAGGGAACCCACCTTACTTTGGATATGTGGCAGGCGGGGTCTTCGATGCTCCTTAGACTGGCCCAGCTTAGTATGGGAGAAAAATAAAGTTGTATGATTCCACGGGGCACCTCCCAGGATTATTTCTTGGGGTTAGAGGAAGCCTTTCTGAAAAATTCAGCTCATTTGGTCGTTCCATGAGCTGGCGCATTTGAATTGAAGTTAATATGGGATTTTCAGCTCAAACATATGAGCAACAGCACATCATCTACTGTTTGGTTCAGGAAAATTGATGATCGCGTTCAATTGGACCCAGAATGTCAAAAACACTACTTAATATAATATCGAATAATATTGTAGAAGATTGTACCATGATCAAAATTAATAAAGTTTGTGTTTTAACCATCTGAAGTATATCATGCAATACTGCTTGTATTTCTTCAACATAGCTTAGAGGTAGCCATTAAGCGCATCAAAGCCACCTATGACGCTGGGCGAGCTGAGGCACATGTCGCATGCATATAAGTGACTGTACGGAAGTGCTGATCTAAGCCTAATTTTCAACAACTGAAAGAGTAATGCAAATGAGATTAAATCAAGATACAACCTTCTGCAATTATGTTCATTAGGGTATCAACTAGTGTATTTGTCATTCTGTACTTATTTGAACCCGAACAATTAGTATACGGAACGAAACAGTGACATAGGATCAATTTTCAATGTATTTGAGACGAATATCCTATACAAACTTCAAATCGAATGCGCCAGCTGGTGGAGCAACCAATTGAGTTGAAATTTTGAGAGAGCGTTTTTCTTACCCTAATGCTCATATCTAGGGGGTGCCCCGTTGAGTATTACAACTTTTTTGTTTTAGGGCCAGTCTAATGCTCCTGAATCTAGCAACAGGATTCTCCGTGTTGGTTACGGTTATTCCAGTACATTTCTCCAAAAACAAACGCGAGTCGTTCAATAAAATAAACTATTCACTAATTTACATTTATTTGACTAATGATATATTTAAAGGACGAGAACTACATATTAAAATCAGAACATGGGGATCCGTTTATATCCGAGGTTTGATCACTACTACCTCCTTGCCTCATAATGTTGAACTCCAAGTGACCATAGGAGAGAATAGTAATGATGCGAAAGTCAATCTCGCTCTCTATAAGATGCCTTTCAATGGTTTTCTAATCCGCAATGCATTGGTGGGCCTGCATGATTGGGGAAAGGGGGGTTTGGTTGTCGTATATTTAATGTATTCAAGGATGTAGTTCTGGGGGCACAGCTATTCGCGAACAAAGACTATAGGGACAAAAGAGACAAAAAACCAGTACCAGAAAATTACGTAACTTGGAATAAAAAAAGAATCTGACCAGACATTTTCCTTAAGGCACTTCTAAAAAAAAAATTTTGAAGATTCTTAATGTATGTAGTTTAGTCAGGTGTTACTAAAATGACTTTTTCCAGAAATTTTATCAGAGATTATTTCAGATACATAGTTATCTTCAACAATTACTCTGAAAATTGCGGTAGAGTACTGTACTGTACTGTAGGAATCTTTCGCGTGTTTTACAAAGAATTCTGCCAAGATTTATTCCAGATCTTTTGGAACCCAATGGCAATACTTGTGAAAAAGCAGTTGGGATTTATCTCGACATCTTAGGGCATAATGTATCTTTGTGCTTGCCACACGATAGACACTTGCAAAAATGTTTTTGGCGAGAGACGCTTTCAGATAATAATTGTGAAAATTTTCATAAGACCACAATGTTGAGACCAGAAAGAAGAAGAAGAAGATCTTAATGAACGCAATCTGTAGTTCTTCTAAACATCTCTAATTTATGCAGTAGTTCTTCTATAGATGTTCCTGGGAATTCTCAAAGATCTATGTTCTGGACACATGAATCAGGAATTTGACAAAACATATATACAGGTATTATTCTAAGCATTTTCATAGGAATTTATTATTCAGGAGGTCTTCAGTAAATTACTTCATTTAGTAATTTTATCGAGGATATACTCCAAGCAAAGATAATTTTCAAGAACCCTACTAGTTATTTCTCTAATAATACCTTCCTCAAGATCTTCTCTTAGGATTCCCTACTCAGATTCTTCCAAAAAATTATCAAGGAATTGCTCAATTGCTAGTATTCTTCCAAGTATTTATTCTAGAATTTCTCAATGCAATATATCAAGAAAGCTTTTCAGAAACTTTTGGAGCGATTCCTAGAAAAAAAAATCGATAGATATTTATAAAGGGACTCATTAACCTCTGATGAAACTTCTTGAAAAACACTTAATCAATAAAAACGGAAATACATGACAAATTATCATCTTGATATGCTAAATTTACTACAGAAAATAGTTTTATGTGTGCTAATGTGTTATATGAATTATCAACATTTTTGATACTTTCATTATCAGATGTTATCTCTGATGTTTTTGAAAAGTATTGTGTTCAGCTAATAAAATAATCGACAAGATTTGTATGAAGAAAGCAATCATGTTGAAAAAAATGATTACATCTAAATTTATTCGTGCATCTCTCTTCAAATTATTACTAATTTGAAAGTTCAATTCCTTTTTTGCATGTTCAGTTGATGAAATCACCAACATAAATGATAAATATCAGTTTAATTATGACTCAGTATCAATATATCAATTTTTTTTGCGAATTTCGTGAACTGCAACTCAAAATAGTGATATGCTGGAACGTTTGTGAAAGCAGCATTGTATTTATGTAGCTTGATCCTTGGGACATACAAGAAATGTTTCTCTGCTGTGTAAAATATATTCATTTCATTAATTAGTTATCATCTAGCAGGTAACACTGAATCAACAATTTCACTCCACAATACTCGATTCGTGGCCCCATTTGCCATCCTCGGTTCTGCTTCACGCTCGCCAAATCGATACGCACTGATCCTCCCACCTAGTTCGCTGCGCTCCACGCTTTCTTGTGCCAACCGGATCTGAGGAGAACACCATCTTTGCAGGGTTGCTGTCCGGCATTCTTGCAACATGCCCTGTCCATCGTATCGCCATTACATACTGTTCTCATGCACACCGCCAAAGATCGTCTTAAGCACCTGACGTTCGAAGACTCCAAGTGCTAGCAAGTCCTTCTCGAGTGTCGTCCACGTTTCATGCCCGTAGGGACTAGCGGGTGTGAATCTGTGGCCGAGTGTGGCATCCTTAACCTCCCTCAAAGTGGGAGCTGGTTGGTTTCCATTGTTTACAGTACTGACGAAGGCATTTCCTCCGTTGTCCCGCCCTTTTTTTTGTCTGTGCTCTAAGCGCTATTCAGGTGTTCGTCGAAGTGCTGCTTCCACCTTTCGATCACCTCACGCTCGTTCGTCAAGATGTTCCCGTCCTTATCCCTGCACATCTCGGCTCGCGGCACAAAGCCGTTGCGGGATGTGTTAAGCTTCTGATAGAACTTGCGTGTTTCTTGAGACCGGTACAGCTGTTCCATATCCTCATACTCCGTCTCCTACAGGCGGCGTTTTTTTCTCCCGAAAGAGATGGGTCTGTTGTTGCCGTTTCCATCTATAACGCTACACGTTCTGCCGGGTCCCTTGCTGTAGCATGACCGCCCGCGCTGCGTTCTTCTCCTCCAAAATCTGCCTACATTCTTCGTCGAACCAATCGTTCCGGCGGCTCCGTCCCACAGACCTGACGTTGCTCTCATCTGCATTGTTGATGACTGCCTTCACTGTTCTCCAGCAGTCCTCAAGAGGGGCTTTATCCAGCTCACCCTCTTCCGGTAGTACATCCTCGATTTGCTGCGCGTATGCCGCTGCGACATCCGGTTGCTTGAGCCGCTCTAGGTCGTACCGGGACTGCCGTCGGTACCGTACCATGTTGACGACGGAGAGTTTTGGGCGCAGTTTCACCATCACCAGATAGTGGTCAGAGTTGATGTTAGCACCACGATAGGTCCTGACGTCGATAATGAGGGAGAAGTGCCATCCATCAATCAGAACGTGGTCGATTTGAGATTCTGTCTGCTGTGGTGATCTACAGGTGTATCGGTATGGAAGGCTGTGCTGGAAGTAGGTGCTACGAATGGTCATATTCTAGGAGGCGGCGGAATGAATTAGTCGTAAACCGTTTTTGTTCGTTAGCCGGTGGGCGCTGAACTTTCCAATAGTTGGTCTGAACACTTCCTCCTGGCCAACCTGAGCGTTGATGATTTTGACGTCGTTGCTTGGGTAGCTGTCGTACTCGCGTTCGAGCTCCGCGTAAGGTGTCGGCCAGGGTAGACGCGTCACGCGACGCGACGCGAAAATCCTTTGGAGTTTGACATTTCATTATTAATAATTGTTATTCTTTCCCAGGCAATTTTCGCGTCGCTTCGCGTGACGCGTCTACCCTGGCCGACACCTAAAAACGTAAGAACGTTCCCAGCTCGTGTGTGATGCCACAGCTCTGATAGATGGTATGGTTACCTCTAAACTTTCGCACCATTGATCTCTTCCAACACACTTCCTGTGACGCTACGATGCCGAATACGCGGTCCTTCAGAACGTCGACTAGTATGCGTGCGCTCTCGAAGAATTTGAGAGAGAGATTTACAGTTATATGCACCGAGCTTCCAATCGCTAGTCCCTATACGTCGCTGTGGACTTCGCCGATTGTCCAGGTTCGTATTCTCTCGTTGATTACTAGTTGCTTGATTTTTTTACGGGTGGCTTGCAGGGTCTGACACCAACCCCCTAGATTTCTAGAGGACTATTCTCCCTGTTCGGAGGGCCATAGTGCGCAGTTTAGCTTAGAGTGCTTCTCTTGCATACGGACGATGATCAGCCGCCCCTGACATGGGGAACAGATGCTGTTGTGAGCCGCTCCTAACATGGAGTACAGACGCTCAAGGTTTGCAGAAGCAAAAGCAAACCCCCACTTCCCTGTCAGCATACGACCAGAGTTTCCACCGGGGTTGGTTCCCTAAGGTTACTCGTTCCCCGGTCAGTACCGCGAGGAGGTAGGGATAGGAGTTGCTGGGCAGGAGGCTAAGGACCACACAAAGGGGTCTATTTCATTCCTTCAGGTACGCGAGGTACCAATGGTACGCCATGCTCAGTAGAGTGATGAAAATTTTAAAATGTTTGCTCCCCTATGCTTAAACGATTTTAATTATGGTAAATAGCATCCTCTCAAAATTTGACGTGATTTGGAAGAAATTTGATTGTGCACACGCCATTTGAAGTTTGTATGGAGATTACTATGGACAACGCCAATCTTTTGTGTTCAGCCCTCTATCTCTTCGTCATAATATTTTATGGAAAAGTGAAGATATTCTTCTTATATGAAATCCTCCCAGCTACAACTTTGCCGAAGAGCACTTTTTGATTGGATCTCTGGATAAATTGTTATTCATCATCATAAAGTTAGTTTGCATGTAGCATTAGGGTGGGGCTTATTTTCAAAAATCTTCCGTAGTCAGGATTTACAATGTGTAAAATGATCATCGATCCCAAAATAACATCCTGTGAAAAAATGAGAATTTTCGGTGAAGGTTTAGAGGTGGTGCTAAGGGCGTAAGTGCAATTTTCCCATTTTAGTGAACTCTGAAACAATTTGGTATGCTTTTCAGCTTGTTTTGGTGATTTTAGGACCCTTAAGGGCAAAAAATCACCTCAAAATTGCGATATCTCCACTCCTTCAGATGATATTTGACGAAATATATTTATGCATGCGATTTTTGGCCCTTGTATAGGTTACGCTGACTGATTACTATGAACCCGAATAAGCATATGATTAGCTGGGAGAATTCCTATGTTAGTAAAATGGAGCAAAGAGCAAGGAAGAATGAGAGAAACAACAACGAACATAGAAAAATGTAAGGTGGGGTGGGTTAAACAGTTGGGGGGGTGAAACTAGTGATGTGTTGAGTGTAACTGAGGAATCTTGTAAAATCTGGATTTTACGCAATGGAGAAAAGTTCCAGTAGAAAACGATGATTATATTGACTTCTATTCAATATTACCTACTTCTGAGATATTTTGAGCAATGTTTCTTCAAGTAGGGGAAGAGCACCAATTTTTGACCCATCTCTAGTTTTTGACCCATGCATACGATTTTAGATTACTCTTAATAGAAAAATTGCAGTAACGGCTAAAATGTCCTCAACTCCATGCGAAGTTTTATCATTATTCTCCTGTTAGGTATAGATAAAAACGAACGATTATTGAACTAAAGCAGTGAAGTGGACATCACTGCTTTAGTTCAATAATCGTTCGTTTTTTTCCTGGATGTTGATAGCAATTTATCGAAATGGACCGTTGCAAAATATACATCCTGGACATTCAGCCTCACACAGTATTAATTAAATTCATAACAAATTTATATATACATAGGACATCCTGTGAAAATTCCTTCATGTAGCTCTGTCGCAATTGCTAAAAAAATATTTTTCAGAACTGTGAAGCTTAAATTTTGTTTTAATTCGAGATGTTCTCAAAAGTGGCAAAAGTGAAGTATTGGAACCCCAAACGCAATTAATTGTTGAAATGGCATCATAATCCAGAAATTCCTGTTGAAATTCTAAGAGGAAGTGTTGCTGCTAGAAAGCAGAAATCTTTTATGAATTTACCTAATAAGGATATATCGTGCGGGATCAAAATCCGAACACCTATGAAATGAATCTAAACCCTTCCACTTTTTATAAAACTCCTTCTATTTGTATGAAGTGTACGGATTTTGAGCCTGTATTGGTTTAGGCCCCTCTGTAATTTTTTCAGATTATAAAAGCAATTGCTGAAGTTATATCAAACGGGCATTCTAAAATACAAAATTAGTGTTGAACTTGCATATAATCACATCTCATACATCCAACCGAGATATTTTCACGGTTCCGTAGTTCTCCTTGTTTAACTCACCCCACCTTACATTCTTCTGTGTCCTTTGTTCTTTCTCTCATCCTTTTTTGCTCTTTGTTCCATTCTACTTGCATAGGAATCCTCCCCAGCTATTCAAAAGCTTATTAGGGTTCATAGTTATCAGTCAGTGTAACCTACACAAGCGCCAAAAATCGCATGTATAAAATATATTTCGTCAAATTTCAACTATCAAAGCATACCAATTTTTTTCAGAGTTCACTAAAATGGAGAAATTGCACTTACACCCTTTACGTCACCTCTAAACCTTCACCAAAAAATCTCATTTTTTTCACAGGATGTTATTTTGAGACCGGTGATTATTTTCCACTTTGTAAATCCTGACTACGGAAGATTTTTGGAAATAAGCCCCACCCTAATGTAGCATGCTTCACGAACTGTTCGGCAGGCAACAGTGGTGCAACAGTGGTGCGGGAAGAATAGATCAAAGTAATCCAGGCTACTATGTTCTACAGCAAAAAAGCAGTGTTGCTCTGAAAGTAATTGAATGATCATCTCATCATGATTTAGACTTTGTTATCAATAATAACAAATTATCCTTGCCTCCCATTGAAATGTGGTCTTCGGCAAAGTTGTAGCTGGGAAGTTTTCACATGAGATGAGTGTGTTCACTTTCCCATAGATTATTACGACGAGCAGTTAGAGGACTGAACACAAAAGGTTTGCCTTTTCCATAGTAATTTCCATATAAACTTCAAAGAGCGTGTGCACAACCAAATTTCTTCCGAATCACTTCAAATTTTGCGATCATAAATTTATCATAATTGATATCGTTTAAGCATAGGGGAGAAAAATTTCAAAATTTGCATCAGTCTAATGCTCAGCCATTTGCCGTGCCTGATTGCACTCGTCATATACGTCAAAATCGTAGAACCTGATTTAGAAAATCGTTCTTTTGATAGGGTAAATACACGGGTAGAAATCAGAATCCAAAACCAAGATTATGACTCATGAAATCATGATTCCAGTGCGTTTTCATCGTATGAAAATACACCATGATTTGGACTCATGATATTATGAGTCAGATTGCCGTAACGCAACACACGCTGATTGCTCGGAATCATGATTCAAATTCCAAAAATGCTGTGTCGCGCATCCGTTCATGATCGATAACATAAAAAAATACTACACCGAGATTCGAACCAAGAACTTTCCAATTGAAAGCCACATACTCTACGTCAAGCTGAAAACTTAATCGATTGGTCACTAGCTGGTGGTGACCAATCGATTAAGTTTTTAGCTCAAACGGATGTTTGGTTCTCCAGATCCGTGCTCTTGAAAATTTGAACTTTGGCTTCGATTCATCTTCACCTTAAGGGTGATCCATGCGAATGAGTTGAAGCGAAGCACGTGTTTTGATCCTGGATGTTAAGCTTATGAAGAATCATGATTATGGCTCCAGGAACCATGATTTGTGATCGTGATATTATGACCTAACCAATTTATAAATTTCATGACTTGTAAATCATGATTTAGGGATCAGATTTTTTCCGTATACGATTGTTCACCTTGTTTTTGTAGCCTATCTTACTCAGTTTTTTTTCTCATCTTCCTAATGGTTATCCCAGAATTCATAACTTTATATATTCAAGATGGCGACCAAATTCAAAATGGCCGCCAAAATATGTTTAGCTTCCAATTAATTCTATATCCTTCCTTCACACGATGCCACAAGTTTGATATGTGTTTCAAGGGAAATAGGAGACATATCACGCGAAGAACTACCTAAGATTTATCAAAGAATGTTTTTTTTTCGCAATACTGTTTACAATCGTACTAGGGGTCCAGCGATTTGAGAAAAGCGAAAGGACTACCCTTTAGTTTTAGCATATACTAGCGATCAGTGACATAAAATTGAAACTCTAACGATGGGTGCCGATGGTGATCTGGTTTCAGCGAGAATTGCTTTTTATGTTCTTAGTTCTTGGTGTTTCGCCTCTTATTCCCACCTTATGAAGAATAAACCATAGTATCATGGTATTTATTTTTAAGTATCGAAATATAGTTTTGTTATGCCATGCTTTTCTGCACGGGATAGGCTTATGCAACTGTTTCTTTCCATAATCCTTGATAAATTCCTGACGAAATCATTTATAAAGCTTTGCAAGAATTCTAGAATCTCGATAATTGGAATTTATGAAGGTTAGGATATTTTCACAGTTTTTTTCTTTACTTATTTCTTAGGTTGTGTTAAATTGAATTTATTTAAAGAAATTTTTCGAGCCAAATTGAAAAAATCAGAACAAATTTGAATAAAAAACTAACTGTGGATATGCTACAATGGTTATTTGCCAAACTATTTTGTTTAAGGTAGTGTAGTTGTAGTATAATTCGTAATGCGTCCGTTTACTGAATGGAAATTGTGGGTCCAAGTCCTGCTGGCAGCATAATCTTTTAGCATGATGATACCACAACTGCACCTAATGTTGCTTAACATATCTCTATTGGACGATATTCATTACCTTTCCATCCCGTCAAGGGAGAGATGGAATGAGAAAGGCTCGCCTTCTATAAAGGATCATCATCAGCTCCAAACAGTGACCTAACGATCTCCAGGTCTTGAAAATCTCATCCAACTCGCGTTCATCACCGTGAATGCCTTCCCTCCAGCTGAAGCCGGTGCTATCGGTCCCGAACCGTCGCCGTCGTCTTGGCCGTGGTGGTCACCACCATCACCTGGTCGTCGTCCACACCTGCGAGACTCTGAGGTCTTTCTCTCTCTCTCTCTTTTGTCCAAAACCGCCGCCAATCTCTCCCGTCTGATTGTTTCGATAGTTGACTTTTCTTCAGTATTATTGGTACCGCGAACGCGAACGGTTGCATTTCTTGCTTCTCTCTTATAATTCGCCGTTGTTGGTGAGTCTTTGCTGAGGAAAAGCGCGTTTTGTCCATTCAGGTGCATCAAAGAGCTCGACGATCGCACAGGGAACGAACCTTCTCTATGTGTATAGTGGCTACTATAGTGTAATCGTTCGTTGGTTGTGCGGTCGTAAGTTGCGCACAGCGTCTCGTCGCGCGGCGGTTCTTCAAGCAGCGTGTGGCTCCTTCGATGCGCGGTGTCGTTTTTGTGTATGAATTCGAAAAATTCCAATCGAAAACTCGTTTTGCGTTTTCTTTTCATTGCCCATGCGGATAAATATACGCTTATATTGTGCTTTTTTCATAATAGTTGTGGCCGAAGAGTTGTAAGGAGCAAAAAGGAAGGGAAATTACCTCCCTTCGCTGGTTTGGACTGCCGAAGAGACCGAGAGGAGAGTGTTGTTGGTGTTTGGATGATTATGATTAATAGTTGCAGCTCGGTTTGCTAAATGGGTGGATTTGTGGCGGCTTTAAAGTCGCCTTATGACAGACGTAAATGTGCGTGTGTGACAGTTGTGAAGAGCGAATGTTGAACTTCCTTCAACTTGGGATTAAGAAAAGAAAAGAAGAAATGCGTCGGAGCAGAGTGAAGTTTTTAAATCGTCGTTAAAACAGTTTCAGCTGAAACGATTATTGACGTGAAAGACGACAGTCAGAATGTGTCTTCCCGAAGCGAATGCGTCATTATGTGCGGCAAATAATTATAACTGCAAAATGCGAAGAAAAGAAAACATCCTGGAAAATTATGCGGAAACTAGTGGCTTCCTCCCGCTCCTGCAATGCCCTCCCGAGAAGAACATTGTTTGAGTGCACGCCATCCAGAAAGCAGTGCTCTGGGACCGCAGTAGTTTTTGCGCCTTCTGGAGAATACAGAACACAAGATGGACTGTTTGCTGGGTGAATGCGCATCGTCGTCATCATCTCGATCTTCAAGAAGCCATCTCCGGAGAATACAAATGCACATACCCTGGAGGAGATTCCTCCACTCGAGAGTCGACGAGTCGAGAGGGTTCCAGCAGACGGGATGCTATATTTATGCTCATCGAGATCACTACCCACCTACCTACCTTCGTGTGTGCAAACATTCATAAGCGATGGTCGCTTAGCACTTTGATTTTCAACGCCTAGTTCGCGATCCAGTATGATATTGGTACAGATGGAAAGTAATGGTATTCATAATATGTTGCTAGTCTCTACCTATGATGTCTGTTCTGCATATCCCATAAAATGTGATTCCTTTCCGTTTGATTCCTAAAGAAAATCGTTATAATTTATAATTGTACTTAATGATCAAATGAGAACCAATTTCAAGTTCACCCATCACATGAAAAGTATCTCGAAGAACATCCAATGGTTCCAGTCGAACGCAAATTGGGAATCCCTGCTTGGGGCAACTGTAGCATTCGCCGCCACCGAGCAGCAGGCAGTCTCAATAGCCCTAGGCGAACGATTCTTGAGAATCCATGAAAAACAAAACAAAATCAGCAACAACTTCTTCAGTGGTACTTTAAAAAGTTATAATTCATCCTGGTTCTGAGGGGATGGAGCGTCCGATAGAGCGGCACAGTGGTTCGAATCGATGGTTGCAATAACTCAGAAAAACAATAGTTTTCTCCGAGTGGTAGTATTTTTCACAGGTTGCTTGACGCTTTTGTGGTTTGTACAGCTCTTTAAGAAGAGTGTGGACTTGAATTTCACGCATTGAGTATCATGCGGGCGTACAGCTGTGATCAATTTATCTTCGTCGAATACACTTTTAAGAAATTTTATGAAAAAATTCATATGGGAATTTTACAGACGTTTATCTATGTATTTTTAGGAGTAGTTCTTTCATGCACTTATCCAGGGATTCATCTAGAAATGATGAATTTTCTAATTATATCAAATCTTCCAAATACAAAATCCAGCCACGACTAGTGCATTTTGTTCCACAGTTGCATGTAATTCTTCCAGGAATTCCTCCAAAGTTTAAACCTGCATCTTCTCTGGAGATTTTCTAGTATTTTTTCAGAAATTTCTTCATAATCCAAAGATTTCTCACAAGAATCCACCAGAGAATTCTGGGAGAAATATCAAAGATATTTTTTCAAGATTTTGTTTCTGGATTTCTTCCATAGATGCAGGGATTACTTCGGATATGATAAATCTCCTAGTTATAAAAATTCTTCCAAGGATTTATTCTAAATTGACTAGTGAACATTCATTTAGAGTTACTTCCGGAAATGTCTTTTTTATTTTTTTAATGATTTTTTTTTTCAGAAGTCCATATAATTCTTGCAGTTGACTTGAGCTGAATGCCTTCAAAGTTTAATCTTCGATCTTTTTTTAGAGATTTCATTGTTTTTCTTCACAAATTTCTTCATAATAACATCCAGAGATTTCTCACAAGACTTTCAGGGAATTCTGGTTGAAATAACCATTGGCGTAGCTAGGGATTTTATTTCTGGAGAGGGCCTAGCAAATTCTTGTTTTACAGACGTAAAGTTAGTCGCTTTACTCAAGATCTTTACAAATTTCGTAGTTTGCAGAGATTAGTATAAATTTTATTTGTTTTTGATTTATTCTTATATCGCTGCATATTTCTAAATTTATTTTTTTACTACGGAATATATTTATTCTTTGTTCAACCCGTGTTAAAATCACTCATGAATTCTTCTAAGGAACTCACGAGGGATATCCCTTGTGATACTTCCACGAACTTTTTAGGTATTCAATAATGTGCTTTCGAGAATTTGATTCCTACGATCATTTCTTCATGAATTATTTCCGAACGTTTTCAGTGCTCCAAGAACTCCCTTACAAATTTTCACTGAGTTCCTCTTGGGATTCCCACGGAAAATCATTCCCGGGATTATACGTTATTATTAAACCATTTTTTCCTGAAATTTCTTAGGCTTTCTGATCTTACCAGAATTTTGTCCGTAGAATTTCTAACAAACCGTTTAAAAATATTTTAAAGACTTCCGTGAGTGAATTTGGAGGATTCAGAGATTATTTTAGACATTTCTCTAGGAAGGCCCTTTACGTTCACAAAACAAATAAATTCCAACTGTCAGTTTGTTTAATCATCCAGTTGTTCCTTAATTATTTGTTAAGCATTTTCTTGAATTACTGATTTTGTCTCCAAGAAACGGAATTTTATTAGGCTTTCTAATCTAAATCGTTTTTTTCTTCGTAGAAGCTCTATCAATCTGTTTAAACAATGTTCTGAAGAATTCCGTCTGAAAATTTAGAGCATTTAAAAATTATATTAAACATTTCTCAAGGAAGGCCCTCTAAGTATACAAATTATTTCTACACAAAATCTAGTAGTCTCATCGAAATTTTCCTCCAAATCACCAAGCAAGGGTTCTTTCAACAAATTCTTCAAAAAGTTCATCAACAATTGCCAACTTTGCCGTTGAGGTTTTCCTTGCAGTTTTTCTTCAGATTCCATTTACAAATCTTTCAGAAAATCTCTCGGAACTTCTTCAAGGACTGCTTTAGAAATTCACACCAAAAATATAAATAGAACATAGAGCAAAAAAATTAAACAATTCTTCCAGGTGTTACTCTAAGGATACCTTCTAGTTTTCCACATATTGCCTCCTAACCCAAGGAACACACATGTTATAATTGATGCATTTTAACTCTTATATGACTAGATTTGGTCATAAAAGAGTTAATATGCATAAATTATAACATGTGTGTTACTCGGGAATATTTTCAAAAAATCCATCTGATATTCTTTCAGGCTCTAGAATGTTTTCTCCAGGAATACCTCAGTAATCTTGTTTATGGAGTACTTCACAAAATACTCTAATTTATATCTGAATCAAACACAAAATAGTATTAAAAGAACTTCTTAAGAATTTTGAAAGATAATTTCAACTAAAATTGAATTGAAAAAAAAAATATATCCCTGTCGGAAAATTCAGAGATTCAACTTAGAATTTTGGAAACTTTTCGACAAAATTTTTGTATTGTATGATCTACGGAATTATTGTAAGATTTACTACAAAAAATCTTGTTATTTTTTAAGTCAAAAGA
Source organism: Aedes aegypti (assembly GCF_002204515.2). Taxonomy (NCBI): domain Eukaryota; kingdom Metazoa; phylum Arthropoda; class Insecta; order Diptera; family Culicidae; genus Aedes; species Aedes aegypti. The sequence continues at coordinate 24,903,525 of NC_035108.1, read as the reverse complement.
TTTCAATCCCAGAATGTATTCTGCAAATAATTGATATAACTTTTTCTGCAAAGAAGATCTTTACAAAATCCCTTCCTCCTTCCTAGTTATTTAGCTAAAAGTTCCTCCACAGTTTGCTTTACCACTATGCCAATTTCAGAAGCAAAAGTATTCCTGGGGTTTTTCAACAAACTTCCTCTGATGAATCCAGGAAAAATCAAAGAAGAATTTCCGACGCACTGAGAAATATTTCAAAAGACTTTGGACGAACTTCGCAAAAGAACTAGAAATAAAATTTTTGTGAAAATTATTTTTAGATATTTACAGCTGAATTTTAAGTCGAACTTTCAGCGAAATATCCCAGTATAAGATTTGACAGAATCAATGATTTTTTAGGGAAATGCAAGTGAAAACTTTGAATTTTTGAAAGATTAAGTTTAGTTGAATCCACGATCATATTCCGGAATCTATTTGTGAATAAAAATTAGACTTAGAAGGAATGGTTGTCATGCAGGAGGTTATCAGGTTGAAAGTATGAACAAACTTTACAATATTTCTTGACCAATTTCCTGAGAGATATGTAGCAAAAGCTCTGAAGCCAGCTTTTGGAATTCTTTGAGGAACTTGATTCTACTAAAATTCTCCATGACATATCGAAGAGTGGCTTCAAAAATTTTGCTACTAATATGGTGGAAATTAGTCAAATATGTTTTTTTTAATATCTGGAAGAATCTGAAGATTTCTTGGAAAAATGTAGTTTAGAGTTTAAGTAATAAGTTTATGCAAGCGAAATTATTTTAAAAATAGAGCAAAACCATTACTGGAATGAAAAAACTATGGTCGATTTTTTGGACTTTCGCGGCTTTCGTCGATATTTCTCCGAATGACATTTGGCCAAAAGTACATTTGGTCGAAGGGACATTTGGTCGAATGGCTTTAAAACATTCCATCGCATGACATTTGGTCGAAAACTTTTTTAAAATGGTCCATTGAAAGATCATTTGATAAAATTTATTGTTTATTTAAGTTTTGCAAAGTTGGTAAAATAACGTAATCTTTTTAATAATCTGAACTATTTACTGCTGTTGAATTAAAAATTTCATATATTTTGTAGTGTATTTTAAGAAGTAATTTTTAATAACATTTACTGAAATATTTAGCTTTAGTGAATTTATTATTTAAAAAATTAGCATCATTCTTTGAAAAACTGCTCAACCATTCATTATCAATTTTGTGAAAAAAAATCGAAACACAAAATTTTACAAATCGCGAATGAATTGTTGTAAAATTCTACCACGAAATGTCGGTTCGATCAAATGTCATATGATTTCTGTTGCAATTCAACCTTTTCGACGAAATGTCCGTTCGACCTTACGTACTTTCGACCAAATGTCTTTCGACCAAATATCATAGATTCGACTTTCCCACACCAGGTTAAATTTCTGCCATTCATCTAAAGACAACATAGAATAGATTTGTTATGTATTCAGCCATATTTTTCGCTTGAAATTTCCGCGAATGATTGTTTAATAGTATTTTTCGGAACAGTTGCAGAATGACGAGTCGTAAATTTATCCTACGAGGCTTGCCAAGTAGGATAGTTACGACGAGTGCTGGAAAAATCGAGTTCTGCAACAATTTTTGAAATTTCGTAGAAGATCACTTGAGGGTATCAGAAATTATATCGGAATGCATTCACCATTATTTTATAATAACACAGATATTTTCCAATACTTGATTCTGGAATCCTTTTATAGATTTTCCCAAAAAATTCTAAACGAAGAATCTTCGAAAAAGATTTGGAAATAATTCATGAATATGTTCCTAGATGCAAATTAAGATATTTATCCCCTTATAAGGGGAAATCCTGGTAGAACGTCTATACGTCTGTTAATTATCTTACACAGTTTTGTAATCAGACTTAAAAATCTGTTTACATTCTTGATAAAGTTCTGATTTTTTAGAAAGCCCTGTCCGAAGTATGCCAGATTGTTTTTTTTTTGTTCATAATGATTTCTTGGACTGAGGAAAGTCCAAGTAAATCATTTATTCAATTTTTGATCTCTACTTCAGAGACCTTTCAAGACGACTTTGAACAAACGTTCAGTTTTGTCATCATAAGTAACAAAAATGTGCTTCTTCTCTTCAATTTGTTTGAGAAGAAGTTCGCGATCTTCAAGAGCTTCCGGCGACATTCTTCTTTCTTTGTAATTTGGAAGGAAACCTTGATTCCCTTAATAAAGATCAAGATCTCCTGCCCGAATCCTCCAAATTCAGAAAAATTGACCACGATAGGCGGCACTCTTTGTTTCCTCACTTGAATCAAAAACTTGGGCTAAAGACTGCTTCGATTTGATGCTCGGAAAATTTGTCTAAAGTATCAAACTGATTGCTCATTTCGATGCAATTATCAACATTAACAATTTTACCCTTGGAAGAAACTGCGCATTCCGGAATTTGAACTTACAAAATATTAGTGCGTAGAACCAGTCTTATTCAAGAAACATTTGATTTTAAAACTCCATAATTCTTAAAAGACATGTCACACATATATTTTCCAGTAAAAATATAACTTTGTTTACCTTTTGAACACAAGTTTAAAGTTCTGATCGAAATTCGTTCTAACTCTAACCACTGTGAAGCGCCCGGTCCCAACCAGAGTTATTCAACCCGTTGCCATCGGGGGTACTCGTCTCGCGCAGCCAAAGTGGCAAAAGAATTATTGGCCCCAACTGGAGGGCAAAACTTTCCGGGCTGCCGCGCCGTGGTGCCGAATGCTGGTCCCGTGAAGATGATCATTTTTTTCTTGCTGCTACCGCCGAACCACCAATCGCAATCAGTGCAAACCGTCGACGGAGACGGTTTTTGAACGGTGGCTTCCTCTAAAAGACCCCCGAAAGCTACGGGCTTGCAAATTCGCAAATCGCACAAGAGATTGAAAATGAGTGAGTGGAATTAATGGTACCAGAGCCAAAAGCGGCACCAGAAAAAAGGGGAAACATGATGTCTGGCACCTCGAGGGGAAATTTAAATGTCTGTTGCGAGTTTGGAGCGAAGGTTTTTCGGAGATGGCAGGTCTTTTTTTTTGCGGGAGTAACTTATCAGTTTGTCAGTTTTTGGGTTGTGCGTCTATGAATCGATGACGATCGAACTTTCGCTGCAACAGATCCGTGATAAAAACGATATTAGCGTTTTTTTATGACAACTTTCATGGCGCAAAAGTCGCATCGTCATTGCGATACTTTTCAGCCCGAGAGTAGTTTCATTGACCATAAAACTGGAGGTGGTTTGAGCACTGCATAGAGCTAAGCAATCTGGGGTGGAAATAAACATAAAGCGACATAGTTCGAGATTCCATCTTTCGAACTGGTTTCCGATACATTGTTCTCTTTGAATGCGGTGGTGCGGTTTAATAAAATTGTTGACTGTGCATAAATTTCCTAACTGATGCCAATCTGTTTTCGTACAGTCGAAGAAGTGCCATTGGAAGAGATATTTTGTAGCGAAATGGCGCTTTGAAAAATGTCGAACCTTAGTACGAAATTTGCTGGGAAGATGCTATCTTCGGTAGGTTCATTATTTTGACATTGCTATGTTAAGTTATTCGTATTTGTTTAAGATTTGTTGAATTTTGCTGCGAACTTTCATAATAGTCTTAGATGGAATGTTTGACCCATGTTTTAACGAGTTTGTGACTGTCATTAATGTAAAACTTCATGGATTTATCAAGCTTTTATTAAAATTCTTTGATATAGCGGCCACAGCTTAGTCGATTCCGTAACCTATCTGTGACTTGATATTTTCCTACCTCGAGGGGTACAAAAGCACAGCAACCTTCTCACCCGACTTGACCCAGTGACCCACCGGAATAACTCAGGCTAAAGGAACACTCCCGACATCCCTTGATCGCTTTTAGAAACTACCTTTTAAAACCACCAGAGATTCCTTCTAAAATTCCTATCGAATTATCTCCAGAGACTCTTCCAGAGATTTCTCCAGGAATTCATTCGGAGATTCTTACAGGGATTTTAACATTTTTAACAAATTCTACAAGATGATCTCTACAGCGATTTCTACAGGGATTCCACCAGGACTTTTGCCTGAGATGTCTCCAGGAAGAACTTTTGTTCGACATGAGACAGTTTAGGCCTGTTCTGATAGGGCTCCAGGAATAGCTTCAGTAATTCCTCAAGCAGTTCCTCCAGGAATTCCTGCAAGGATTATTCCAGGAATATTTAACACGGATATTGCTTCAGGAATTTCTTTATTAAGAGATGTCGCAAAGTGTTCCTGCAAGAATGTCTCCAGTGAAATTTTTACTGGTATTCTTCCATGAATTTCTCCAAAGATTCCTCCAGGATCTGTTTCAAGAGACTCTTCCAGGAATACTCCGTTTTTTACGGAGGATTCTCTAGGGATTTTTCAAGTGATTTCTCCTGGTATTCCTTCAGAGTTTCCTCTAGAAAATCTTGCATAGACTTCTCCAAGGATTTTTCTAGGAAAATCTCTACGAATATTCTTGCAGAGATTTGTTCAAGGTATTCTCTAGAGTTACACTAGGGCAATCTCTTCAAGGATTACTCAAGATATTTCACTAGTGATTTCTCCAGAGTTTACTCCGAGGATTCCTCCACGGATACATTCAAAGATATCCCTCCAGGGATTTCATCAGGAATTCCTCAAAGTGTTCTATAACTCACAAATTTCTCAAGGGATTCCACGAGAATTTCATCGAGAAATTCTTCCAGAGCAACCACCAGAAAAATCGCCAGATAATCCTACATGGATTCTTCAGAGATTTCTCGAGAGATTCGTTCTGGGACTCTAAAAAGTTTTCTAGGGATTTATCCAAGAGTCTGCTGCTTCTTAGCATTACATCCCACTGGGACAGAGCCTGCTTCTCAGCTTAGTGTTCTTTTGAGCAACCAATTCCAATTCCTTAAGAAATTCCTCCAAGGATTGCTCCAAAAAATCTCTAATGGTTTCCGCTAGAAATTGTTTCAGGGATGAGCTGATAGAGATTTGACTGTTAATTTTGATGAAATATGCTTTTCGTCTACGTATTCTTTATTATAAAAAGCAGTTGAAAACATAAATATTGCTTAGACAAAAACCATATTTTAAATTGTAAGGATTTATTCAGGAATTCTTCCAGAGTTTTCCTCTGTAATCCCTTTTTAGGCTCCTGCAAGTATTTCTCCAGAATTTTTTCCAGGCATTTCAACGGCGATTTGTCCAGATATTACTCTAGATTTTTTCAATAGATTTCTCCAAAGTTTACTTCAGGAATCCCTCCAGGAGCTTATCCAGGAATTTCTCAAAAACTTGGTCAGGGAAGCAGTTTCTGGATGAATCTCTACAAACATAACGCGATGGAATCCCTAGAGGACATCTGTAAATCTCTGTGGAATTTAGGAATTCCTGGAAGATGCCTGGATGATTTTTTGGAGCTTAATTTAGCTTAGCTGAGGTTAGCTCAGACTGACTACCAGACTTGTTAACGTTAATCAACGATAAACGCCGCTAACTTAAATTCTGCTCTGAATCAACGTCAACGTCGTTGCGTTGATTTTCATGCTTGTTAGCGTCAACGTTAACGAGTTTGCGTTGAATCAACGTCAACGCTGACCGCTAATCAAACCGTTTATCTTACATTTCGTACAAGTTCCTTGATAATGTTTCTAAACATAAATAAACGAGTTTCTATGCTGATACCGCGTATCCATGGAAAATTGGTAGAAAAAATCGAAGTTCACAGTGCAGAGCAATGCCCTTATTCAACACTCACTTTCTTTGGAGTTCTTGCTTGGAAGAACCACGGTAAAAAGAAGCAAGGTATTATACTCCGAAAAATGACGTTTGAAAGTGACGTCATTCCTATCGCAAACTCGAACGAGTGCAAAAGAAAGCAAGGCCTGCTCTTTTTTACTATCCTCAAGGCATCATGCTTCACGATAGGAATGACGACACATGTTTTGATGGAAAATCGTTGTTTACACGTGGGAATAGCCTACCTTGTTGTGTCTACCGTGGGAAGAACTTTTACATCATTTTTGATACAAAAGATTTTTGTAATAATATTGTATCCGTCCTGACCTCCCGCCGTCGCAATGTACTGAAATCGTTAGCAGAAAGCGGCTTCCTTCGCCTTCAGGCAACACACGACATACTTCTTGTCTGCCCATTCAACAATTATATGGTTCTGAGTAACCGCGCCAGGATGACCCCGATTACTCATTTTCGAAGCCTTTTTCCCACCTAAGCCGACTACCTGAAAGTCAGTTAACATTCTAAAAAAACTCAAATAGATCATATACTTTTCGAAGTATTTGGACATGTCGTGTTTCTGTGTCTAAATTGAATCTGTTGAAACTGTAGACACAATTTGCAATTATCTTGTTTTTATGTTGTTAATATATTTGTCACTTGTTCTTACGTTAACTGTTTCATTTCCTGCTTTTCTAAATGTACGTATTCAGAAATCCGTCAAACTACTCAACAGATACTTTTCTTCATAGACATCAGAATCTGCAAAACTTTAACGCTAGGAATAACGAAGTCGTTGACGTTAAATTAACGCTGAACGTTAACGTTATCGTTCAATCGGTTTATAAAAAAATCGACGCAGGCTTCGTTAAACGTTACAGGTTATCAGAAGGCCGGCTCCAAAGGCACGTTCCCCATCAGTTGGGAGATTTGTGCCATCAAGCATTAGAATTACTCATGTATCGATTTTCCTGGGAGATTTCCTGAAGGAAGCTCTTGACGAAACTCTGCAGGAATTTATGAAGTTATTTATTGAAGAATCCCTGAATAAGTTTTCGGTGGAATCTCCGGAAAAATTCCTGGAGCGATCTCTGAAGAAAACTTCAGGAATAATTTCTAGACGAATCACGAGAGGACTACCTGAAGAATACCTGCAGAAATATCTGTCATAGTAATCCTTCAAGAAATTGTCGTAGTGTAACCTGGAAAGAACCTTGAAGACATTTGTACAAAAATCCCTATAGAGATATTCATAGAGGAATCCTTAAAGGTGCTTCTGGATGAATTTGAAGGAATATCAGAAGAAATCTCTTGAAAAATCTCTGAAGGAGTCTCCTTGAAGTAATCTCCGCAATAATTCCTGGAAAAGTTTCCTGAGGAGTCCTTGGAGAAATTCATGGAGAAAAAAAGTAAAGATTTTACTAGCGGAATATATAACGAAATCACTGGATTTCTAGACCCCTATCGGAACCAGTCTGAAAAATCTGGTAGATAACAAAAGTTCTTCCTGTAGGATTCTATGAAAAAAAAGCGCCAGGGGAAGCTTTGCAGAAATCACTGCAGGGATTGCAATAGAGATTGTTTTGAAGATATTTCTTGTAAAATTCCTGGAACAATCTTCGACAGAGTTCCCGTAAAAATCTCTGAAAAAGTCTCTGGAGATATTTCTAGAGAAACTTATGAAAAAATCTCTGAAAGTTTTCCTGGAGGATCTACTGGAACCCTATTAGAATTGGCCTCAAACTTGCGATTCATGTTAAAAATAAGAATTCGTCAGCGATAATCTCGTTTTAGTTAAAGATAAAAACACATGAATCATGATTGAATGATGTCTATTCCAAATATTATTTATTTTTTGACTATAATAATGTTATGTTTGGAGACCCATATAGCCGTAAACACCCAGCTTTTTAGCAGATCAAGCATTGAGGCATAAATTCGAATCACACCGGTCGAGGTTTTTTTTTTCTATTGAGAATGTTTTTGATTCATCAGCGCTTAGAGAATCTCCGAACCTGCCACACGATATACACATGCACAAACGGTCAAACACCAGAAGCAAAAAGAAGAACTCTATGTCTGATTTTTGGAATGATGTCTATCTAGATCTGGATGAAAAAACATGAATTTTCAGCTATCGCACGATGGAATAATATGATGCTCTGAAAAGGCCACATCACACCCTAGTGGAACCGGTTCCAGAGTACTCCAACCAAACCCGGCTAAATTTAGTTGTTGGTCCTCCTGATGCTCTTGTAAAACGGAATGAAAAACCATAAAATTTGAACCGTTGTACCATACATGCGTATAAACTACTGAATATGATATTCTTATGAAAAAGGTTCCAGATTGGCCATACTCACAAAAAATGATCATATTCTAGAGTTCTATATCTTTCATATAAAGCTAAAAGAACAAAAATAGGTTCAAAAATGGATTTTTGAGAGCGTTTCAAAGCCATGGGTCTTTTTTAACCCTTAATGTATAATGTGTAATTTTTTTTTTTGTAGCACCGCTCCTAGAGGACGCTGAAAGCTTCTTTTAGCACGAAACTGTTCGTTTTCAAAAGTAAGGAAGATTAAGAAAATTTCAGATTTCTCTCTTTTTTTCTCTACAAAAGTTGCTGCTCCTTTACCGTGCTGATTGGCCAAAAATGATCCCATTGCACAAGGAAGGTTAAACTAGTCCCAGAAAAATTGCCTTAGACTTTCATTTGATAGAGAATTCTTCCGAAATTTTGAGTAACTTGATTTTGAATTGAACTAGTGAGTCGTAGATTAAAGTCAGCGCACTTTCCCATTTCAAAACGAGTTTTTGAGCTTATTCGCAACTAGTTTATAATGATTTATTTCTCTTATTCAACGCCGAAATTCACTTTTTCGCCTCTCTTCACGTTTTAAAGAGAGATCGAGTGTTTTAAGAAAAACAGAATTGAGGTTATAAATTTGGTATTGCAATCCCAGACAACCAAAATGTACGTATAAAGAAATAACCTGGAGGCCTTGTGTGTGAAAAATTTTACTGTAAAATGGGGTGAAGTTGATCACTTTTGAGCGATTCTGTTCTATAATTCCTAGTAGGATGCATGTATTCTCATCCAAATATTTTTAAAACCTGTACTGGTTGGATGTTTATCGAATTATACAAACGAAATTTTTACGAATTGTTATCATAATAACAAAAACATTTTTTAGAAATCAAAAAATGGAATTTTTGATTCCGGGGTGAAGTTGATCAATTATTGTAACACGTTTCCTTAGTAATATGCTATTTACTAAATTTGGGATCACTGATCCCGAATCAAGTCTCAAAAATCTTACAACTTGTTGTAAGTTGGTCAATTTTAGAATTGAATGTTGTGAAATCCAGTATACACCAAATAAAACGCCTGAAGCTATGCAATTTTCTTTGAAATTTGCAACTCGCTCACAAAAAGAACATTTTTATCTCTGAAAATGATTTTTTATCCTCAATGCAAATATAAAACTGGGTTCACAGAACATATATGGAATGTACGAAACAGTTTATTTAAATGGTGTCTGTATATAGCCTTGGCAATAGACGAATGTTTGGGGTAGAACCCTTTAACAGTTCATCGAACATTTCCTTAAAAATCTGTTTTTCCATGACATAACTATATTGAACGACGAACCGAATTCAGAAACATCAAGAGCAGCTATCAGGTAATACGATATGACACAACTTGTGATAATTGAAAACGTATAATAGCTCTCCTGGCAGTTCATACATGTGGCTACGGGATGATCAACTTCTCCCCACTGATCAACTACACCCCGAATTACGGTACTTATAATATGTCGCGAAAAAGCCTTCTACGTACAAAAGTGGTGGCGATATACGTGCATATATTATGTGATGAATAATAACATACAATGCGAGTGAAGAAATATTCTACTAAACAAATGAACTCAGAGAAACATCGTTTTATGCGAGGAAACTTATCAAAAAGACGATTTCATCCAGGGTGTTTTGCGAATCCGATGTACATAGTATGAATAAACGAGTTATAACGTGAACTTTTATGCGATTTCTGGTTGTCTGAGATGTCCCTTTACCTCTTCAGCTCGCGTCCCATTGCTGAGTCTTTGAAGTCCTGATCCTTTCCAATAAATGTTGTTGCAGTATGAGGGCAAGTATAGGAAAATTCACTCACTCACCCGAACGCCACCGATAAAAAATAGCTGCTACCGAACATTCAGTGATAGCTGAACCGTACTGGGTAGAGTGTAGCATGAAAGCGTCGAAACCGATCGTGTAAAAGCGAGAATCGGAAGGAACCCGAAGAAAAGTAAATACCAATACAATTGTATCTACGAGGCACGAGTGAACGCACTTAGCATCCATTCGCCGAATGCATTGAACTGACTGAGCGGATTCCCACTCACTGAATCATTCCGTAGTGTGGATTGCCAGTCAGTGAACACTCATCAGCACTCAAACCCGAATGCCACTCGAACGGAATCAGAGTGTGAACAATCATTCGGTATTGCATTCGGCTTTCAGAATCGGTAGCGAGTCGCTACTAGCGACTCAATCAGTTGCCGGTTTTTGTTTCGCTTAGTGCTCGCCTACTGTGCGTGGAAGTGAGTGAGGGAAACGCAATAACTGAGTGAGTGTTTTTCATGCTTGTATTTGTGTTCGCGATTGGCGTGCAAATCGTGTACAAATGAGCTTCGAATGCGATAACACAAAGTGATCAAAGGATACTTAGCAACCATGATCCGTATCACCGCCAACCTAGCAAAGAAAAACGATCTCTGACTTCGCCTTCCTTGTATATAATCTTAACGCGTTTGGTTTTCCCGCATTTGATGTTTATGCTTTGCTCATTTTACCACCACAATCAAATACAACACATGTGGTATATCTGCAAAAGCACTAGATAGCATTGAAAATGTCCTATATGCGAATATAGAGCCAATATAGTGCTTATTTATTGCATGCGCGCATCAGGCTTAGAAGCATTTACCATCCAGTAAAAGGGTTTCTAAGCGGTAGAAATGCTGTTATAAGGTGTATCTGCATTTGTAGTAGTATTACAATTCATACATGCGCTTATGATGCTAATTTGGGACTTATTGTTCGTGCTCATGGTTAATTGGGTATCGTAGGAAAACCCGACAATTTCGATGGGAAACCTAATCTCAGTATACCGGTTAAAAATGAAACTATGTGGAATACTCGCTATGAGCTTGATCTAAATCAAACTCTCGCTTCTATTTCAGATGTTTTTATTTTAAATCTCCCTAAGATAGGGATAATATCCAACTGTGCTGCAAGTTATTTTCTTAGACGGCTCAAACCGGACCAAACTATACGTATAAGGCATAGTTGACTAATTTCACACAAAATGACCTTTTTGGCAGCCTCTGCATTTAACGATTGCGTTTTATATGACTGAACAAGTTTTATTATTTCTCTATTAAACGTGAAACTACGAAGACTTCCTTCCCATTCCTTGAAATAATATCATATTGGATTGCCAAAGGGTTCAATTTCTAGATAGGGTTAAGAAAATGTTATTGGTATGCTCAATTCTTGATTCTTCTGGGGTATTCTTCTTGAAGTTCTCAAATATTCTCAAACTCCAGAACGATCCATCTAACAGTGTGTCTATCCATTCGAAAAATCCGGGAAAAGCGCGAATAAATTCGGGAATAACTTATGACCGGGGAAATTACGGGAAACATCCGGGAATCTGGAGACCACACCGAGAAACCAATCCTCGAGGGATTTCTTGACGAATTTCAGGAGGATTACGGAACGATTCTCGATCAACTGCTGGAAGAATCCTAAAGAAATTCATGGACGAAACTCAAATGGATTTCCGGAAGAATTTTAGAAAAATTTCTGGAAGTATACGAAGGAGTTAAAGAGAGCTGTCCGGAAGCATATCAGAAAGATTCCAGAAGAATCATTGTAGTAGAAGCATCTCAGGAGGATTTCCGGAATAGTCATCTAAAAATAACTTGAAGAATCTGGGAGAATCCTGAATAGATGACCGGACAAATCCCAGAGGGCTGCCCGGAAGAATTTTCGAAAGATATTCAGAAGAATTTTAACAGGGTTTTTGGAAAGAATTCGAGAAGATTTACGCAAGAATGGCATAGGCAGAGACTGCTCAGAAAGATTTCTTGAAGAATCCCAGAAATTTTTTGGATGGATTCTCGAAAGACATCTTGAAAGTTTTCGGGAAGGCTCCAGTGGAAAAGTCCTAGAAGAATCTCAAAAGTAATTCCAGAAAAAAACCATGATTAAGAATTCCAACAGGTTTTTGCGAAGAGTTTTCAAGAAACATCCGGAAGAACTCCAGAGTAAATTTCATAAAAATCCCTGGGGTATTTCCGGTAAACCGATTTGTTTCAATTTGCACTGTGGGTGTAACTAGATTTTTTTGTACGACTGCTTGTCACTCGAACTTTGCACCATGTCTAGCGTTTGGTGACTTGGTAGACAGATAGATTAATTCTTGGTGAAGCCTTATCTCGATTAGTAATTGGAGTAATCCTTGAAATATAATAAAGGTCTAATGAGGTCCCTGAAGAGATTTTGTATGGATTTCTTCATATTTACAGCGAATTCTTCTTATCATTCCCAACAAATTTCTTGAATTATTATTTTATGAGTCCATGACAAGCTCTGTGATGAATAAACAAATAGCGAGTTCCACCATATCAAGAATTTCTCAAGGAAAGGACATATCTTACGCATAGTTTCGAAGGAATTCTCAGTTGGTAACAGTTTGATTATGAAGCTTTGCCCTTTTATGGAAATATAATCTAAGTTTAGATACACAGAGCAGAAATTTGTTCATATAATTCCGAATTCTCTATGAGTTCAAGCGGGTGGACGGTTTTAAGATTTTTTAACAAATAGTTTATATATTTCTGTCCAGAACGTTTTCGAAATTTAAACTGTTTGAAGCTTATAGCATTTAATAAATAGTTCATAAATAAGTCCTACAAATTTGTGTTACAAAATAACTAAAATATCATGTCCAAAGATCATTTTGCCATCAGTGTGTCAATATTTTGGAGAGGAGTTTGTCTAAGGATTTCTTTAGAATTTTACAAAAAGTATTCCTTCAATTCAAGCAATCCATGATCATAAACCTCTCTGACAGTAACTATGGAAGTGCAAACAAAATCTGCTAAGCATACTAGCGCTATTACAACATTGTTGCATAATTCTAGAGATAAGAAAGAAGATGAAAATTGTTATGCATATAGCAAAGATTTTGTCGAAAAGGCTTTAGAGCATCCCGTTCAAAATTTGTCACAGACAACTGCACCTACCGCAGTAACCCACCCATTTACCCATTTCACTCCCTGCCAGCTTTGACTGACTGATCTGAGCATGATCAACCCACGAGTCGACCCGGTTCAACCGTATAAATCCGATTTGTAGCCGATTATATTCATAATTTGACTACTTTCGCTTCTGGCTGTAGTAAACACAGAAACCAGCTTCCAATCGGCACCTTCCCGTGCTACCTAATGAACCCATTCCGTCGTCTCCGACTGAGGCGCACAGTAATCCGAAGCACGGTGATTAGAGGGCATTAGGAGGGGCATTAAGGCATCCAGGGTGGTATGGGCCCGTAACCGTATCACCCACTGATTAAGCACTTGATGGTTTCAGAGCCCGGTTCAGACATAGGCTGAAACTCAGACGTCGACGACGACAACGACGTCGGAGTAATTTATTAATATATTGTGTTTCTTTAGAGGGGGATCGTCTCTTCGGCGTAACCTGAGCCCTAATTTGAAGGGGGATGCGATCGTGTCGTGTGTAGCACAATATACATCGAGGGTGAAATAAAATGATACACTTTATTGTGCTCGGCAACGAACGAAGAGACAAGAGCAGGTGCTTGATGCGTGTGGCATTTTTTGCCTTTCTATAGAAGATCGGGTCGCTTCCGTTCCGTTGGTGGTTTCTATTCATGAAGGTATCTTGAGATTGGACGATAGTAAATCTGGAGGTTTTAAGATTTTCTAGACAGGAAGAAAATTGATGTAGAAATTTATGTTCCATGCCAGATTCTTTTCTGATAAACTTCAAAGTCTCTAAAATACTACGTCAAAGTTGTTCAATAACAAGGATATGACACATTACATCGCAATTATCATGTCTGAATGACAAAGCGAAAATAAGCCGAAGAAAATTCTAAATGAACAATTGTAAAAATGCATACTGCTAGGCTTTATTATAATTGGAAATGACAAACTTCAAAGCCGATTTTCTCTAAGCGAGGTTTTTTTCACTTAAGGTTTCTGTTTCTAATTCTCTCTTTTGAAAATAGATAGAAAACCCGAGCATTTTATATTAAAATATTATCATGCGTCCAAATTTACCGACCATAACTGAAGTGCACTTTGTATCGTAGCTCTGATCGTGCATCGATCGCTTCTTTCTTCCCGCTTTAATGAAAGCAGTAACCTAGTAAATGTACCCTCGTCTGTTGGCTGGCGCGAAAAAAAAAAAAACTATCATCCATCCCCAGCCTCGGACGTTTTTCCTTTGACGTCGTTATCCGTCAAACTTCGGTGGTGTGCGATTTTTTTTGTTTCACTCATTTTTTGTTATTTTCCAAACCGATCGAACTCTTTCGAATCTATGTTAATTACCCTGAGAGATGGCTGTTGGCTGATGGTTGTGTAAAAGTCTGTGCTCCTCTTAGGCTCCGCGAGACGAAGAGTTTGTATAACCCCGAAATGAGCCAACGGTGAAAGAAAGAGGGCGAAGAAAAGAGTGCGCCAACAAACCGAAGATAAGCCGCGTCTTCGAAGAAGCGTATAATTGTGGCGTAAATATCGTGTAATTTTGGGGGAATTTGTTTTTGGAGAGGATAAACTTCCCGCGAAGATGAATCAGTGTCTGAGTGTTTGCCACCTTCCGCATTGTGGGAATTATGATGTGCGTCACTTGATTGGGCGACATTTTACGTTAGAAGACAATCGTGACACTACGATCTTTACAACGATAACATCTGTCCGGTAATTGTGTCCGGTGGTTGGAACAAAAGAGAATTGGAGTAAAGAGGGAAATTACTGGAAGGGCGATTTAGCTTCTTATAGTTTGCTTCAAACATAATCGCTAAGAATGTAGGAAAATTGGGAATTGAATAATGGGTCTTAAAGAATCAACCAGATTCAAAATAAACGGAGGAAATTATTTCTCAGTAGCTTAGGGGCATTTAAATTCAATTAAATTTAAATTGCTTCTTATTTTCGTTCCATTTAAATTGAATAATTTAAATTTGCAATCAATTTTCAAAAATACTGAAGTGCAACAGCTAACTGCGAGGCACACTTCTTTTCTTCTTCTTTGCATAAAATTCTCACTGGGACAGAGCCTGCTTCTCATCTTAGTGTTTTGAGAGCACTTTCACAATTATTAACTTAGAGCTATCTTTAAAAATGGTTTCATGATTTTTTTTGCATGTATACATGTGAAAATGTTCTCTCTCTATATTTTGGTAAGCCCAAAACATTCCAACCCGAGCCGTTGGGATTCGAACTCATGATCCTCATGATGGTCTTGCTCGATAGCTGCGCGTAAAACATGTGCTACATAATGGTCTCAATGCACAACTGTGTCAAAAACTGTCATAGACAGTTAAGCTGTAACAAGCTGGTTACATCTCGTTTGTAAATGATCCACGTGAAAATCACATTCGCCAAGCGTAGCAGGTGGGTGCTGCCAATCCCATTAGCTTGCGAAGAAATTGGTACAATTGATAAATGGATGGAAAACAAATGATGCGATTTCGAAACATGCTCCTTACGAAATAATTGACACGCGATGGCTGCTATCAATTATGGGTGTTTCCATTTGATTAAGCACGTGTTGGCTGTTTATAAATGATTCATTAAATATCGATTGTATCACAGAGGAAATATTTGGTTACAACATGAATGGATATTTAGGAAAATAACAAACTACGTAATGTAATGGAATTCCAGAGTGTTTTTATCTTATGAGAATACACCATGGACTTATGATTTTAGAGCAAGATTGCCGTAGCAGAACACACGCGTTATGTTTTTGTTGTTGATTGTCATGACTCCCCGAGGAGGAAAGGAAACTCACAATAACTTATGCGTACCATATTTTGGTATCATATCACAATGAAGTATTGTTCAGTTATCAATACCTCATTTTGGTATTATATGGTATGTTTAAAATAATTAAAAAAAACTTCATTTTGGTATTCGATAGCCATTGAGGAATGCTGGAGATATTGAACTACACAGTTCGAACGAAACGTGTAAATTTATGAGACATATAATGTACATAATTGGAGCATGGAATATCATGGATATTTACATGATATTTCATGTAAACTTCAATTATATGTCATGTAATCCAGCAGGATCCTGTGTGATTACGTGACATATAACACATATTTACATGATTCCAGACATAAATTTACATGACGTTATGTTTACATCGCATAAATGAAGTTTACATGACGTGTAATTTTCATTATTTTTAACTGTGTACTATTGAAAAATTTCACTCTTATATGAAAATCCATCACGTATTATTTAGGTATTACAATACCTAATCTAATTATCAGCATGGTATTTGAAGAATATGCAAAAGGTATTATTTGAGGTATTTTACCTCTTAGCCAGGGCTCATTCATACCTCATTCTGGTTGTAATTAACTTAAGTATTGGAAATAATCTGGTATGGAATACCTCAATTTGGTATTCAGTAGTTAGTTTCTTCTGCTCGGGTCGCGCATCCGTTTAGAATGGCTCTACCCCAATTGGCATAAAGTCATTTGGCATAATGCCGTTTGGCATAACGCCATTTGGCATAATGGCCAATTGGCATAATCGCCATTTGGCATAACGGCCATTTGGCATAATTTGAAGAATACATTTCCACAAAAAAAAAATCCCAAATTTGGACTCGATAAGCCCAATGTGTCATCTTCGACTCTAGACAATAGAATTTAATCACTTCCGAGTTCCGACCGGCGCCTTCCAAGTCACACTTGTTGATTTGAGTACTTATTCGTATCGCTTCATGAAGGAGTAATATGAGGAGTATAAAATTTGCCACCATAGAGTGATCTCGCTTAATCAATCGTATAATGCTCTCGGAACGTCTGTCTTCTTTTATTAGTGATAATGTTGTAGTTCGATTTTTGACCGTGGCTTGGATGTCACAATTTTGTCGCTGCTGAAAAAGCAGTTATATGAAACCATTAGCTTAGCCTCTATACATATTGATTTTTTTTATTTCTGAGGGCGTAGAAACCGAATATGAAGAACTACCAATGTTCTAAGGAAGGACACTCTCAAAGGAGAGGCTTTTTCTTAAATGCTACAAAAATCAGTTGAAACTGGTTAATAATTTAGTAAGGCAGTTAACATCTCGATGAATGGCTGAAAACCTCGAATATTTCAGGCAGTACATGTATTCCTAATGACGTGTTCTACTATTAGCGAGCCTTTAGGCATTCAACAATTTGCCAATTACTCTATTAGAAATTATACCTTCTTTCCAACTTAAACTGTTCTTTTTAGTTTGCAGCGTAACGAATCATAGGCACGCCAAGATTGAAGTTTATTACATAAGATTGTGTTGAATCGAATTGCCCATACGCTTCGAATTTTGGACACTGGCCTCAATTCACACAAAAATCTTTTTTTCGGCTACTTTTATGCATGGATAATGTGGAAGAAGCTGCAATTATGGAGTTTAGGCGAAAAAACACTTCTTCTTATTTTTCTGGGCCAGTTGTTTGTTTAATAAGACTGTTTTGACTGGGTCTAGAATCGAAGCCTTTGAATTCAGATGGCCAGAGAGACAGCCACACACACCTGGGACCCTACATATCTAACACATAAGCAAATGGGCTAGGACCAAGGACTTTTCTTCCCTTCCGAAAGAAGACGCGACCGACGGCGTCGACGAGAATTGATATCCGACCGACTGGGGTGAGCAGCAATCACGCTTACCACTACACCATCGACACCGCTACGAGAGAGTCGGAATAAGGTCCAAAAACATGCTACTGCCCTGCTTTCAAAGCGTCTGGCAATTCGAAGCAGCACGGTAAAAAAGTTAAGATTAGTTGAAACGCAAATTTAAAAGAACAGCTCATGTTTGGAAGAAGGTGAAATTCACTAATCTATATTAATTGCTCTGCACCAACGCGAATTTTCATTTCTGTAAAATTGGAACTATTGGTTGCACTATTTTGCAGGTTATGCCACTTCAACTTCTCCTCTAGATGTATAACGTATACGTGAAATTAAAAAAATAAATAAAGAGAGTTCTCAGCCGCAAATGGAATTTCATGACTTATGGGAGTCAAGCCCATTCTTTCATTTGGTCAAATTGTACACAACAATTCGGTTCGGTGTTTGTGTTTCAACACGCTCAAACTTGATGCTGTATTGAAATCAATTATCCCATATGCTTGGATCTCCATCTCCATGATATGCGTAATCACAGATGTGACTTTACATTGCTGATGTTTTTGTCATCAGCCTCAAATGCACACTTTGTGACAACGAGTATTTCTTAATGTGTTTCCTTGTACATCACATTACCTATTCAAACTTAAAATCATGGTCAAAATTTTCGCCTTCTTCCAATAAACTTTACTTGTCTTAGACATATATTTCAAGCACCTAAATGAACGTTTTGAAATGTGAGAGAAAAATAATATTTCATTCAATTATGCCAAATGGCCGTTATGCTAAATGGATATTATGACGAATGGCCATTATGCCAAATGACATTATGCCAAAAGGCATTATGCCAAATGGCTTTATGCCAAATGGGGTAGAGCCGTTTAGAATCTACAAAATAAATAATAAATAAAATGCAAGAGCGAGATTCGATCCAACAACCTGCCGGTTAACATTCACGATCTCTTCCACAGAACCACTTCGTCGCGTTGAATAATGGATGATCGAAACGAATAAATTGAAGCAAAGCGCACCGTTTAGTGTTGTCACTCTGCATGTTACGCTTACGAGAATCAGGATTCTGACTTAATCAACATTTTCAGCAATTCCTCAACTATTTATTGTATCTGACAGATAGATACAGTTATTTTCGTGGGAAAATGCGAATGAGGATTTGTAAACTTAAGGTGAAGATGAACCGTAGCCAAAAAACACCTAGCATATTATTTTATGTCACTAAACTGACTTTGTGCCTGGTCTGTTTATAACATCATATTTGTTAGTTATGTAAAGAATACCCCTTGATTTATCATGAATAGTCTTCGACTATTTTCAGAACAAACTTTCTGTGAAATCAATCAAACCGCAATCTACAAATTCAATGTACTTTTACACCCTTTATTTCAATGAACTCCAATCTGACCTCCTCTCAGAAGCAACACCACTTCGTCACTCCATATGACCGGTGATTGAATTGACTGGTTTTATGAACTCCACCAGTCATCAATATGGCAGCAGCACCTGATCCACCCTGATTCGTGCCTCACTCACCAATCTTCCCCGTTCCAAGTCCCCACTCGAACTCGATCTGTCATCTTTCAATCTTTCGCCTTCATCCCTCCCCATTAAAGTACAGTGACACCTCCATTCAGGACGCTAATTGGTTCCACTTAGCTGACTTCGGCTTTTGGGTGTACAAAAGTTTTCATTGTGAGCACTTTTTAACGAACTGCTTCATATGCTACGTTACGGAAACTTTCAAAACCAACTTACTAGCAGCGATGGAAGGATCACTGTGCAATCTTAAATGCTCCGTGAAAGAAAGCCCTTCCAGCTGTCTGCAGCAGGAGCCATCGATTATCAGATTATAACATATATTCCCCCCACCCACCACGCTCTCTTCTCCGCCCCCCTGATAGTGATTTCAATAATTTGGACTTGAACATCCATTCAACGTCAATCAAGTGCTTCGCAGTCAGTCGCAGTCGTCGTCCGCCAAAGTGGCCTCGTCATTCCATTTCGCCGTCGAGATATTCACCTGTGACTTCTCCAGGACTGAAAGCAACTCGAGCTTCGTGAAGAATTCCAAAACCTTCTTGTTTATTGTCTTTCTCAGGGTTTTAGGGGGGATGTCAAACGGACGGACGGGAGAAAAGTAACGATTGACGACGCCCCGTTCGCCCGATGTTGATTACTTTTACGACGCCATCGCCGCCCCGCGAGGTTGCGCTGTTGGGTGGTTTGTCAGTTAAACAGTTTTTGGCCTCGGGGGTTGAGCTGTTGAAACAAATCGAACGGACCCCGTGAGTGGTTGTTCTTCTTGATGCATACCTTTCAACTAGTTTCGTTATCTGACATGGACGGTCGAGTCCCGATACAGTGCGCGAAGGTTTTTCGTAGCTAGGAGTATATTTGTGGGTCAGTATAAACTATTAGTAAAATATGCATTATTTCCGAAGAAGAATGCCAAAATATTCTGAATTTGATATTCAAATCTATTCTCATTTTTCCTGGTGTTACTCTCTTATTGATGACTGATTTTCAGCTTTTAGTGCTCGGTTAGCACTGTCTCAGATAATAAACTAATATCTATCCTTCTCCAATTAATCAAATTTCCACTTATATATCGCGTGGCAAGCACGGAAGGTACTCGATGCCCAGGGAGGTCGAGGCAATTTACAGTTCGAAAAATTTGTCGACTGGCGGGATTCGACCACACGACCCTTAGCATGGGCTCGGTGGGTAGCCGTGTGTTTGCCGCTATCTATTATAGCCCATTCAAATGCATTATTGAAGAATTTCTGACAAAATGCCACGGAAATCTTCTGGAATTATTGATTGAAGATTTAGTTTTGAACGAAAATTCCGAGAAAGGTGCAAAGGATGTTTTTGAAATACTTCTGAATATTTCTCCAGTCGAATTCTCGGACTAGTGGATTTTTGGCCATTTGGCCGAACGCCATATGGCCGAATGTCATCTGGCCGAAAGGGTCGTTTGAATTCCGCACATGGTTTTGAGTCTCTTAGCTAATGGATGGTTCTTTTTGGGTTATCAACTTTGTGCTGAAGTTGGTGTTTAATGATTTCATAAGAAATTTTCCTTCTTTTAAACATATGCTATTCTTTCCAGTTTAACTGTGTTCACTACTATTGACAAAAATTCGCTTATATTTCAACTAGATATTTTGCCTTCCTTGAGGAATTAGCAGCTCTTCGTAACCATTACTTATATAACGCTTTTTTTTAACTTTCATAAGAGATTTTTCCTTCTTTTGAACATAGGCTATGCTTTTTAAACTGAGGTTTTTCATAATAATTGACATTGAAGCTTATAATACGTTCATCGATAGTTTTACTCAATATATAAATAACGAGAGGGATAAATAATTAATATTTTCAGGCCCTGAAGAAGGTCCACTCCCGGACCGAAACGTAGGCGAGGATACAAAAAGTAGTGAACACCATTGTTTTATTGACTGTGAAGCCGAAAAACATGTCGAAAACAAGCATGTCATAAACAAGACGTGAAACTAATATCTTGTCTAGAATGATATTCACGTCAAATACTGGCTAAAATTTGATAACATTTTCATCCTAGATTTAAACTTCTCTCATGAAAAAGATATTCTTTCATTCTATGCTCTTCCAGCACTGATTATTTTTTCAACTTATACTAAAGAGCTTATATCGACTTATATTATTGATTAATTGTCCTTTTTTTTAAGGTAGTTCTGTCCATGTTTTGACCTTTTTTTGAAAACAGGATTATCTTCCAATGGATAATTCATATAATACTAGACCAGATATTAGCTCCACATCTTGTTTTTGACATGCTATTAATAGTTTTCGACTAGTGTCATTTTTCGGCTAAACGGCATTCGTTCAAATGATCCTGTTGACCAAACAGCGTTCGGCCAAACGACATTCGGACAAATGGCGTTCGGCCTAATGACTCGGTACATTGTGGATTGAGTCGAAAAGTTCAAATTTTAGCGTTACGTAATAAATGAATGCTGCCTGACGTGAACTTCATGGAAAACTTGTGCAAGATTTCCATGTTTCTAGGGCAGGCATTATCCTCGAATCTGGAACATATCCCAAGGCAGGTCATTCACATATTCCAAGGTGGATTCTAATAGGACTTTAAGCTGGAGTCGAATGAAATTCTTGTAAGCAATTTCACATATTCCTGAACAGGATTACAAATCATATCTTCAACTAGATTCTGACATAATGCTATGCATAGTTTTCACAAAAAGCTTAATCTTCATATAATTCTAGGCCAAATTCCTACAAAATGTTAAGCAGCTTTCTCGAAAAATCTTGGACATATTTGTTTTTTGTATCCTGGGCAGGACTTTCAGCGACAACTTGGGTGCTGAAAGAATTCTGAATAGTTTTCTTATGAAAAAAAAGTTGGATTTCATTTTCATAACATTTAAGGCAAGATGCTCAAAAAAACTCGGTAAAAGTGGTAAGCTGCAAGTATCTTTTTCACCTGCTTTAGATTTTGTTCGTTTTCATTAAAAAAGTATTTTTGTAGACTACGAAAAATTTGGCCCGCCTCCAAATTTTGCTGCTGAGATTTGGTCCGCGGTTTAACCAAAGGTTGACCAGGCCTACCCTAGAGCGTTACGTAATTGTTTGATAAAATTTTGTTTCCCTTGAATAACACGATAGAACATGTTCTTGTCACTACGTTGGGTAATGTTCCCGCTCATATATTTAAAACTTTGACATATTTAAAATTCAATTTAAAAAAATTGGACAAATTTTAACATTGACACTTTTGACCATGTTCGACGTTCATTTAGTCGATAAAAACGTCGTAGGAGTTCGTCTTATTAGCACTGGGGTTGTTCCTATCTGACATTTCGGAAGGGATACGGAAACCAAAATACACACAAAACTTGAGTTAAAAACGAAGGGTTTGACAAAATCTAGAAAACCGTAAAAAAATGTTTCTGGACTTAAACCAAGCAAAAACATTTAAAATTTGAGTAAACATGTGTTTTTGGCCTAAATTTAGACGTTGGGTACTGAAATTGACATTGGCTTCAGGACCCTATTCCTGGCAGATTGCCTTGAGGTGTTTCTTACGAAAGCAGAGCTAACTGAAACTGTGAAGAATTGTGAAGGTGGCAGTTTCCATGAAATCCCTGCAGGAATTTTGAACGAAAATTGTGGAATTTTCAAAGATTTTTTGTTTAGTTACAAAAAGGTTTTGATGATTGTCTGGCACATCAGATCAAAGAAAATACGCAAGCTTCTGGAGAAATTAGTAGAAGGAATAGCAAAAGTTTTATTCGTAGCGAGCTTAACGTAGCTCTTTCATACAATATTCTTATAATTATGTCAAACGATGGCTCATGAGTTATAACATCTTCAAGATTGTATGTCAAGGTGCTCTCTGAAAGATGGTTTTCCCTCATTAAATATATTTTTGAGGAATACTTGTAAGCACTTGGTTCAAAGTACTTTAAGATCTACTAATCAGGAGTGTTTTTGCTGACTAGATAGATGTTCTACCTTCTGATTTCCAAAGTGAGGGCGATTTGTTATGTCCAAGGGGGCTAAAGTGTGCAAACATAAATGGGGGGGGAGGGTCGAAAACTTTAGAAAGGGGATGAAAGTAATGCAACAAATTAATTGTAAAAAACGACTTAAAGCATACCTAACCATTATAGAAGATTTGCATTATTCTGTTTAATTCCAAAGTATGATACTTGAATATCGTTAAATATTTCCCAAAAAAAAATGTTTGTGTATTATCGCATTCAGTTCGTATATCATGAAAATTGTTGTCTGGTAGTCGGAACTTCTGATAAAAGTTATGAGCATCTGAACGCTTTATAGAAAAAAAAGTTCGAAACACAAAACGTCGAAAGGACAAAAGGTCGAATATGATCTGCTTGGTGATTTTTTGTAAAGATTTTAGGCCTTTTGACCCTTCTTTTTTGTTCTTTTGCCTTTTTTTCTTTTGATCTTTTGTCTTTCGACCTTCGGTTCTTTCGACCTCTGTCTTTTCGACCTTTTGTCATAGATTGTCTTCAATCTTTAATTTGAAAAAGAAAAGTGTATTTCTTGTTATTTTGGAGTCCAATAACTATTGACGAAACGTTATTGATTTTATTAAAGATTTGGAATGAATTAGATGGCCAAAAAGAATCGGAGCTGCACAGAAAAAAATATTTAAATTTCAATGTAATGTAAACTGAAGTCTACTGTAAAAATAAATCAAATTCGTGCGTTGTTACAGCACCATGTAAACTCCAATTAACATACATATAATTTTCAACTAAAAATGGTTGAATATTACATGATCGTGTAAATTTGAAGTGGATTCGATTGAAAAATTATGGTTTGGTCGTTTAAATTTAGGTTTATATTGATGCTCCAAATATGTGCATGAAAATAAACTTAAATTTACAACATATTTTTAGCTGTGTGTTTTAAAGATTCGGATCACTTAAGGGGGCAGGATCCGTAATTGATTTCGGAATTTTCGAAAGCAGTTTATTCGTTCTAAATCAAGAACATTGATAGGACAATGTGTTCTCTGTATTCTGTTCTCCAACCGATGCACAGTGAACACATTTTCATCGAATATTGTTTAGTTTTGAATGAAAAAAAAAAACTGCTTTTGAAGTTTCGATGATGACAATGATTACGATAACGGAGCGTTGAACGCGAAAAGAACGAGTGATTCGTGACTCTTTTTTGGGTAGAGTCGGTTCATTTGATCAGCACGGATCAGAAAAAAGTGACACAGAAAGAGAACGAACCAATTATTTTCCCCTATTCTGCTTCGTTCGTTTCTCGGCTTTATTGTAACGCTAGAAACGTGCCTTGATTTGCGCGCCATGTCACTAAAATGAGCAATTTTGCACATCTCTAGAAAATGTCTGCATCTCAAGAGTTCAGCAACCATTTCCAACTATTTTGCCCATAGGCGCCAATTTTTGCAAGTATTCTTTTGTCCCCACAATAATTTGAACGAAAATTCAATTTTGAAATACCTACCCGAATTCAGTTGAAGTTCGGGCTTAAACTTTCTCAACAGCAGGTATGCATTTATTTTATGTTTGTACAAATCTCGTTCTGAGGTGAAGTCAGATAACGTTCCGAAATTATTAATATATGGTGTTTTTTTAGTAATCGTCTCGAAATTGCTGAATTTTAGAACATGTTGAAAAAGCTCAACATTTTGTCCAGCTCAAGTCAAAAGTATGAACAGTAGTCCTGCCTTTGCTTATCTGTAAAAGAGCTTCTAAGAATGTATATGTTGTCTGAAGTTCATCATTGTGTTGCTTTCAAAATTTTGAAGTAAATATGTAGGTTGACTTTTTGCATTTTCGGCTGGTTTGTTCTCTTTGTCTTAGGTGGTGTTCTAAAACATATTGAACACAACGAATCGGCCAAAAATACGTAAGTTACCCTATCCAAAACATTCTTATGACGAAGAAAAACACTGAAATTAACATTGGTAATTAGTATAGATGTAAGATAAACCTGGCCATGTTGACACGGATGACGCAAGATTCCGAATGCGATGTCAACAATTTTCAGTCAAACATTATAAATTAGTTTTTATCTCTTCATGATCATACCCTTCCATTTCATTTTACCCAAGTTGTAACAACATGTCGCTTTGTATCTTCAAATCTTAAACTAACCAAGGCTCTCACATGCTTCTATGAACTATTAATGAAAACTAGAGTACTAAATAATAATCTAATAACTAGTTTTTGAGCTCATGAAGATCTAGTTTTGTTAAAAGAGAATGAACCATTGCATTACACTGCGAAACACGTTTTTGTCTCAAGCACCAAAATACCGCTATTTACTTAAATTAGGGTTGCTGAATCCATTACCGTTTTCAAAAATATCATAGCACGTCTAGATTTTGGGATATTGGCTGTTGAAAAGGAGCGGTTCCACAGAAAATGACGACTTTTTTCCCACATTTCATTTTTATATTTTTTGATTTGGATGAAATTTTGCACATGCTCTCTTTATGCCCAAAAATGCCTTTTTGCATCATCGGCTCGCCATTTTGATTCTAGCCTTACTTTTGAGAAGGGCCTAAGAAAAAAATCCTTAATAATTTTCAAAAAATTATAACTTAGAAACGATTTGCCCGATCAGTTTGATGCCTTCCGCAAAGTTTTAGGTTATTGTTGGGACTATCTGGAAAAAAATATACACTGTAAAAAAAATGTTGTTTTTTTTATATATCGAAAATAAAGCTTAAAAATCAATTTCTCAAAAATCGTATTTTCTGATTTTTTATATTTTTTATATGTTAAAGTAGACTAAATATGAAGTCTTTTGCACAAAGGGTCAAGATGAAAAAATCATGGACAAAAAAGTTATGATTTTGAAAAAAAAGGTTGATTTTTCAATATGGTTTAAATAAACTTTTTGAATGCTTTTCGACCCGATTTTATGAAAGTACGCAAAATTTTTAACAAAAAAGGTATATGAGAAAATTTTGCTTATTGCTACCGAAATATTTGAAAAGTTTACTATGACCATTTTCAACAAATTCACCTTTTTTTTAAAAATCATAACTTTTTTGTCCATGATTTCTCCATCTTGACCCACTGTGTAAAAGACTTCATTTTTTGTCTACTTCAACATATAAAAAAAAAATCAGAAATACGATTTTTGAGAAAATTGATTTTTAGGCTGTATTTTCGATATATAAAAATTACAACATATTTTTTACAGTGTATATTTTTTTCCAGATAGTCCCAACAATAACCTAAAACTTTGCGGAAGACACCAAACTGATCGGACAAAACATTTCTATATTATATTATAATGACCGAAAATTGAAAATTATATCATAATTTTGTATTAAAATCGCTGTAACTTTAAAACGGTAAAAGTTAGCCTGATTTTTCCGTAAACCTTTTTTGTTGTAAATTTTGCGTACTTTCATAAAATCGAGTTGAAAAATATTTAAAAAGTTTATTATGACCTATTTTAAAAAATTCACCTTTTTTCAAAAAATCATAACTTTTTTGTCCATGATTTCTCCATCTTGACCCACTGTGCAAAAGACTCCATTTTTTGTCTACTTTAAAATATAAAAAAAAAAAAAAAATCAAGTAAACGATTTCTGTGAAAATTGAATTTTAAGCTTTATATTCGAAATAAAAAAATTTTTTTTTTTACTGTGTATATTTTTTTCAGATAGTTCCAACAATAACCTAAAACTTTGCGGAAGACACCAAACCGATCAGACAAATAGTTTCTGAGTATTAATTTTTTGAAAATTGTTAAGGCTTTTTTACTTAGGCCCTTCTCAAAAGTAACGCTAGGGTAAAAATGGCGAACCGATGATGCAAATAGGCATTTTTGGGTATAAAGAAAGCATATGCCAAATTTCAGCCAAATCAAATAATACAAAAGTAAACCGACATTCGAATTCAAATGAAACCGCTCAAAGGCTAAATTTGACTATTTTAGCCAACTTGCAAGCAAGTTTATCAGCTTGTATGGCAATTTATTTAAGTAACTTGCCACAAATTTCAAACTTCAAGTATTAAAAAATACTTATCAACAAAGTTCATAATACTTTCAACGCTCAAAAGTCATTCTTTGATGATTTATAGAAATATTGTTTATTGCCATATAAGAGAAACGAATGAATTATGTATGGAGGCTACAAGCATGTTGAAAAAACGATTTATCACTAAAAAACTTGATAAATCATACTCTGATTTTTATATTAAACATCAAGTAAACCAGTGTTTTATACAACTTTGGCGACCTGTAGCTAAAAATTGTGACGTGCTGGAACATTTCTGAAAACGGCATAAGATTTAGCAACCTCAAATCTACTAGAGACACATGATTTGGTTCTTGAGACACGCAAAAATGTCAGTTTTGTTACGCTGTGTTTTCATTGTTATTGCATAACTCTTTTATGCACATGTGAGTAGAGGGCAGTTTTCTGTTATTAAAATATTTTCCAAATACACATAAGATTACCCTATCTAACAAATTTTTCGAATACTACAAAGCTAAAAATTCACGTGTTATTTTATAATTGTCAGTGAAAAAAGTTATAACTGAATATTCAACATTAAATAATGTAAACTACCTAATTGCATTCCGGAATGCTTCCAATGTTGAGTAAAACTGAAACATTTCATGATCTTGCATCCAACTTTCGCCAATATTTTGCATGGTTGTTACATTTTAGTGAAATTTTTAACAATGCTTGGTTTACACGATTATACGCTGATTATTTTGTCAATAATAATGCACATGAATGGATCGACAGCTTGGTCATTTCATGTGCAATGTTTATGATTGATTTTCAAGCGTAAAATCATGTGAATCGAGCGATTTTGCCTGCAATATTCTAAGAGCGTTCAATGTTTAGAATTTTTTTTAGCAATATTGAATACAATAGCTGTATTTATAGGATTTACCATTGAAAAATATTTTACAAATAGCTTGAAATGATTGAATGTAAAAACACGTGAAGTGTAAATTTAAGATTTTTTTTGTGTTTACTACTAAAAATTAGTTAAACACTTACTACAAAAATGTATAATAACATATCGAGGGGATGATTCCATAACTTTTTGGCCTCAATAGGGCGAAAGTCAAATAAGTTTGGGAAACACTGTTTGAAAAGCTCGAGATCTTAGAAAAAAATGTTTTTTTTTTAATTGGCATGTTTTGGAAAGGAATGTATTTTTGAATAACTGAATCATTATGGGTGATAGAAAATATAGGTGAATTAATTTAAGCGAATACCTTTTTGTCTCAAATACCGAACATGACTCATATTCCAAACATTCGACTCTTAAAATCATAATAATAATAAATCTTCGAGCTGTTTAGTAGAATACCTATAAGTAGATGAAAAAACCGAATTTAGTACTATACCATTTAATTCCACTAGAGTTTGTATCCTTTGACAGATACGCGTATTTCGACCTCAACTGTAAGGCCGTCTTCAGTGTCGTGTACTAGACTCGACTTGAAGAAAACCATCGTATGCACACATTATATATTAACACTAGGTATAAACGTATTTCCCTACCCATTATTATTTTTTAAACTTAAAATTTATGAGCTTTAGGTACATTCCATCCCTCTTTTGTTGA
Source organism: Aedes aegypti (assembly GCF_002204515.2). Classification (NCBI taxonomy): domain Eukaryota; kingdom Metazoa; phylum Arthropoda; class Insecta; order Diptera; family Culicidae; genus Aedes; species Aedes aegypti. Next base: position 24,874,688 of record NC_035108.1, on the reverse strand, counting down.
AACTTTAAATGCTGAAAGGTACATCACGGGAACGATTAGTAGGTACCAAGTTGAATAGCCATGTATTGCCGTTGCCGTTGTCTCTGTTGAGTAGCGTCGTAGGTACCTGTTTGCAAATTTCCAGACTCTCCGCCACATCCAGTTTCCAAGGAGAAGAAACATTTCTCAAAATTTTGATATCGGCCGTCGTAATTGTATGTCCTTCTGAAAAGATATGTTCTGCCACCTTAGATTTGAAATCGTATGTCATCCCACTTGTCTATCGTCTTCTGAGCTTTTCCTATTTCCGCTAAGTGTTCCTTGAATCTAACCTCGAGAGACCGCTTTGTTTGACCAACGTAGACCTTGCTGCAGTGGGAACAGCTGATTTTGTAAACACCAGCCTTGTTTAGTGTGTTTACCGGATCCTTGGTAGAGCCTAACGAAGTTCTAAGTTGGTTGTCTCTGCTGGAAAATACCAAATCGATTCCGAAATTCCTTAGCTTTGGGCGGAGCTGTTTGCTGATGTGTACGTCGTATGGGATGGAGACTCTCTTCATGGGTTCGGTGATCGGGGTTAGTGTCGTCAAAGCATTCCGAATTCGCTGTCTTTCCTTTTTGTCGATGATAGCTTTTATCGTCCTTTCCTTGTATCCGTTGATTCTTGCCGTCTCGTAGATATATTCCAGTTCCTTGGTCTTTCCGTGTTCGCTGAGGGGTAGAGTCTGCATCCTGTGGATCATGTGGTGAAACGCTGCCATCTTATGCTGGAACGAATGATTCGATGTGTAAGGGATAACTCGCTGGGTGTTTGTAGGCTTCCTGTAGATTTCGAAATTGTAAGTTGAACTTTCTTCCCTGGTGACAAGTAGATCCAAAAATGATAGTTTTCCATCCTTCTCCTCCTCGTGGGTGAACTTGATATCCTTGTGTACGCTGTTGATTGTATCCAAAATTTTAGCCAGATCGTTCCGCTTGATAACGCTGAAAATGTCGTCGACATATCTCCACCATTTATCCGGTAATACTCCTTGTTTCTTTAAATTTTCCTCAAAATTCGCCATGAATAGTTCGCACAAAAACGGGGAGAGAGGGTTTCCCATGGGGGCTCCTTTCGTCTGTTTGTAGAAATTTCCTCGCAGCAGTTCACAGTAGAGCAATTGACACACCTCAACAAGGGGTTAGGATATGCGGTGACTACGAAGCCTGATGTGGAGAAAATAATCGTAGACATGGAAACAGCAATCATCCAAAACATACCAATAAAGGACCAGAACACAACGAGGAACATCGTAGCAAAGGCCATTACAACAGGACAACGAAGCAAGGCAGACAAGGACGAGACGAGGATCGTGAAAGAACTCAAGGATAAACCAGTATTCTACATCAAGGCGGATAAAGGCAACGCAGTCGTCATCATGGACAAGACGGATTACGACGAACAAATGGCGAAAAAGATCAACGAAGGCCCCTACCGACATTTGAGAGTGGATCCACTACCCGGACTCATCAAACTCACGGACAAAACCCTGAAGGACTGCAAGGCAATTATTGGCGAGGCTCGTTTGAAAGAGTCAAACCCCATTCTTCCACGGATTAAAGGACTACCGAAGATTCACAAACCAGGAAAGGAAATGCGAGAAATCATCTCGGCCGACGGATCCCCCACTCATAAACTGGCGAAATGGTTAGTCAAGGAATTCCAGAGTATGCCGAATCCATTCCCCACTAGGTCAGTTAAAAACACCCAGGAGTTCTCCCAGAAACTATTAGAGTCAGGACACATCGAGGATGACGAGATGATGGTTTCTTTCGACGTAGCGGCTCTTTTCCCCAGCGTTCCAGTAAAGGATTCCCTAAATCTTCTCGAGGACTGGTTATTACCCCAAAGGACGGATGCAGCATGGAAAGGAAAGGTCAGGACATACATGAGGTTGGCAAGATTGTGCATGGACGAAAACTACTTTCAATTTCGAGGAAATTTCTACAAACAGACGAAAGGAGCCCCCATGGGAAACCCTCTCTCCCCGTTTTTGTGCGAACTATTCATGGCGAATTTTGAGGAAAATTTAAAGAAACAAGGAGTATTACCGGATAAATGGTGGAGATATGTCGACGACATTTTCAGCGTTATCAAGCGGAACGATCTGGCTAAAATTTTGGATACAATCAACAGCGTACACAAGGATATCAAGTTCACCCACGAGGAGGAGAAGGATGGAAAACTATCATTTTTGGATCTACTTGTCACCAGGGAAGAAAGTTCAACTTACAATTTCGAAATCTACAGGAAGCCTACAAACACCCAGCGAGTTATCCCTTACACATCGAATCATTCGTTCCAGCATAAGATGGCAGCGTTTCACCACATGATCCACAGGATGCAGACTCTACCCCTCAGCGAACACGGAAAGACCAAGGAACTGGAATATATCTACGAGACGGCAAGAATCAACGGATACAAGGAAAGGACGATAAAAGCTATCATCGACAAAAAGGAAAGACAGCGAATTCGGAATGCTTTGACGACACTAACCCCGATCACCGAACCCATGAAGAGAGTCTCCATCCCATACGACGTACACATCAGCAAACAGCTCCGCCCAAAGCTAAGGAATTTCGGAATCGATTTGGTATTTTCCAGCAGAGACAACCAACTTAGAACTTCGTTAGGCTCTACCAAGGATCCGGTAAACACACTAAACAAGGCTGGTGTTTACAAAATCAGCTGTTCCCACTGCAGCAAGGTCTACGTTGGTCAAACAAAGCGGTCTCTCGAGGTTAGATTCAAGGAACACTTAGCGGAAATAGGAAAAGCTCAGAAGACGATAGACAAGGGGATGACATACGATTTCAAATCTAAGGTGGCAGAACATATCTTTTCAGAAGGACATACAATTACGACGGCCGATATCAAAATTTTGAGAAATGTTTCTTCTCCTTGGAAACTGGATGTGGCGGAGAGTCTGGAAATTTGCAAACAGGTACCTACGACGCTACTCAACAGAGACAACGGCAACGGCAATACATGGCTATTCAACTTGGTACCTACTAATCGTTCCCGTGATGTACCTTTCAGCATTTAAAGTTTCAACAAAAGAGGGATGGAATGTACCTAAAGCTCATAAATTTTAAGTTTAAAAAATAATAATGGGTAGGGAAATACGTTTATACCTAGTGTTAATATATAATGTGTGCATACGATGGTTTTCTTCAAGTCGAGTCTAGTACACGACACTGAAGACGGCCTTACAGTTGAGGTCGAAATACGCGTATCTGTCAAAGGATACAAACTCTAGTGGAATTAAATGGTATAGTACTAAATTCGGTTTTTTCATCTACTTATAGGTATTCTACTAAACAGCTCGAAGATTTATTATCATCATGGCTACCAAGCGGACGGAGCACAGTATATTCATCGACCTGAAGAGATCTATCGTAAGCACCCAAAAGGACGTGGCATTTCTGAAGAAATGTCTGAAGGAAAAGCTAACACCCGTTAGCCATAGGATTAAGATGGGCCCCCATATCCCACAACATATCAAGAAGACAGCAGAGAAAGAGTACATCAGGGCATCGATTAATTCGCACTATGCGAAACTGGACAAGCTGACGACGAGGTGTTATTTTCTGCATTTAAAATTGGCTCAGGAATATCCGGAAGGATTCCCATTATTCCTGACCAAGGTTAAACGAGCGGAAGAATGCGAAGCCGACAGGAAGAACAGGCTACATCGGAAAAAACTAGCCTCCATGCGATCCAAGACGACGGAAGTTAACTGCGTTCCTGCTCCGATTATAGAACCCATTGAAGATTTCGTAGTTAACCGTTCGACGCAGCAGTTCACAGTAGAGCAATTGACACACCTCAACAAGGGGTTAGGATATGCGGTGACTACGAAGCCTGATGTGGAGAAAATAATCGTAGACATGGAAACAGCAATCATCCAAAACATACCAATAAAGGACCAGAACACAACGAGGAACATCGTAGCAAAGGCCATTACAACAGGACAACGAAGCAAGGCAGACAAGGACGAGACGAGGATCGTGAAAGAACTCAAGGATAAACCAGTATTCTACATCAAGGCGGATAAAGGCAACGCAGTCGTCATCATGGACAAGACGGATTACGACGAACAAATGGCGAAAAAGATCAACGAAGGCCCCTACCGACATTTGAGAGTGGATCCACTACCCGGACTCATCAAACTCACGGACAAAACCCTGAAGGACTGCAAGGCAATTATTGGCGAGGCTCGTTTGAAAGAGTCAAACCCCATTCTTCCACGGATTAAAGGACTACCGAAGATTCACAAACCAGGAAAGGAAATGCGAGAAATCATCTCGGCCGACGGATCCCCCACTCATAAACTGGCGAAATGGTTAGTCAAGGAATTCCAGAGTATGCCGAATCCATTCCCCACTAGGTCAGTTAAAAACACCCAGGAGTTCTCCCAGAAACTATTAGAGTCAGGACACATCGAGGATGACGAGATGATGGTTTCTTTCGACGTAGCGGCTCTTTTCCCCAGCGTTCCAGTAAAGGATTCCCTAAATCTTCTCGAGGACTGGTTATTACCCCAAAGGACGGATGCAGCATGGAAAGGAAAGGTCAGGACATACATGAGGTTGGCAAGATTGTGCATGGACGAAAACTACTTTCAATTTCGAGGAAATTTCTACAAACAGACGAAAGGAGCCCCCATGGGAAACCCTCTCTCCCCGTTTTTGAGCGAACTATTCATGGCGAATTTTGAGGAAAATTTAAAGAAACAAGGAGTATTACCGGATAAATGGTGGAGATATGTCGACGACATTTTCAGCGTTATCAAGCGGAACGATCTGGCTAAAATTTTGGATACAATCAACAGCGTACACAAGGATATCAAGTTCACCCACGAGGAGGAGAAGGATGGAAAACTATCATTTTTGGATCTACTTGTCACCAGGGAAGAAAGTTCAACTTACAATTTCGAAATCTACAGGAAGCCTACAAACACCCAGCGAGTTATCCCTTACACATCGAATCATTCGTTCCAGCATAAGATGGCAGCGTTTCACCACATGATCCACAGGATGCAGACTCTACCCCTCAGCGAACACGGAAAGACCAAGGAACTGGAATATATCTACGAGACGGCAAGAATCAACGGATACAAGGAAAGGACGATAAAAGCTATCATCGACAAAAAGGAAAGACAGCGAATTCGGAATGCTTTGACGACACTAACCCCGATCACCGAACCCATGAAGAGAGTCTCCATCCCATACGACGTACACATCAGCAAACAGCTCCGCCCAAAGCTAAGGAATTTCGGAATCGATTTGGTATTTTCCAGCAGAGACAACCAACTTAGAACTTCGTTAGGCTCTACCAAGGATCCGGTAAACACACTAAACAAGGCTGGTGTTTACAAAATCAGCTGTTCCCACTGCAGCAAGGTCTACGTTGGTCAAACAAAGCGGTCTCTCGAGGTTAGATTCAAGGAACACTTAGCGGAAATAGGAAAAGCTCAGAAGACGATAGACAAGGGGATGACATACGATTTCAAATCTAAGGTGGCAGAACATATCTTTTCAGAAGGACATACAATTACGACGGCCGATATCAAAATTTTGAGAAATGTTTCTTCTCCTTGGAAACTGGATGTGGCGGAGAGTCTGGAAATTTGCAAACAGGTACCTACGACGCTACTCAACAGAGACAACGGCAACGGCAATACATGGCTATTCAACTTGGTACCTACTAATCGTTCCCGTGATGTACCTTTCAGCATTTAAAGTTTCAACAAAAGAGGGATGGAATGTACCTAAAGCTCATAAATTTTAAGTTTAAAAAATAATAATGGGTAGGGAAATACGTTTATACCTAGTGTTAATATATAATGTGTGCATACGATGGTTTTCTTCAAGTCGAGTCTAGTACACGACACTGAAGACGGCCTTACAGTTGAGGTCGAAATACGCGTATCTGTCAAAGGATACAAACTCTAGTGGAATTAAATGGTATAGTACTAAATTCGGTTTTTTCATCTACTCTTAAAATCATTTTTTATGGATCCCACTCAAATGCCTTCACAGGATGATCATGACCTCTTTGATTGAAGACCTCTATATTTGAAAGTTTTGAAAATATCAATTCTTACCATTGAAATCACCACTGTTCGGAAAATTTAAAAGCGAAAATAAATAAATACCGTTTTGTATCAAATTCCGAACAGACTCATATTCCGAACACTCGGTTTTTGTATGGCGATTTGATTGAAATGTTTCGTTGAAATATGTCACCAAATAACAAGGAAATGGCTGTCAATTGCAATTCAATTTTAACCATTCCAATATATTTTTTACCGCGGGAGTAGTGATGAGTCTCGAGTTTGAGACCAGTAGAACTAGCTCAGATAAATTTATATCCGAAATTATTCATTTGAATACGATTTATTCGTGCTGTTCGGAATTTGAATCAAGGTGTTCGGAATATGAGACAGCATAAGCACGGTGTTCGGCATTTGAATCAAAATGTTGTTCCATACTTTTACGTAAGAACAATACTAAAACTAATTAAATTAACATTATTATTGGTACACCCCACAGCTAACAGTTTGGTTTTGCGAAGAAATCAAAATTTACACAAATATCAGCCAATTCATGCCAATCAGATGCATTTGAAGTCACTGTTGGCCTTAAGTGTTCGGAATATGAGTCAAAACGGTACTGCCTAAACCAGAAAATAAATAAATTTCTTGAAAAAAGGACGACTTAGAAAACTACAGGACTCCTTCAGTGTCGTGTGCTAGACTCGACTTGAAGACGGCCTAACAGTTGATGTCGAAATACGCGTATCTGCCAAAGGATACAAACTTTAGTGGAATTAAATTGTGAAGTACTATATTCGTTTTTTTTTCCATTTACACATAGGTATTCCACTAAACAGCTCGAAGATTTATTATTAGGACTACGCAGGTTTGAAAAAATAGGTTCTTCTTTCTCGCGTTACGTCCCCACTGGGACAGAGCCTGCTTCTCAGCTTAGTGTTCTTATGAGCACTTCCACAGTTATTAACTGAGAGTTTACTATGCCGATGACCATTTTTGCATGCGTATATCGTGTGGCAGGTACGATGATACTCTATGCCCTGGGAAGTCGAGAACATTTCCAACCCGAAAAGATCCTCGACCGGTGGGATTCGAACCCACGACCCTCAGCTTGGTCTTGCTGAATAACTGCGCGTTTACCGCTACGGCTATCTGGGCTCCTCAAAATAGGTGTAAAGATTAGAAAAGTTTAAGCTATGGCCTAAAGGATCATTCAAAAATGACGTCCATCGTTAGGGGGAGAGGGGGTCTAAGAAAGTGTGACAGTACGTGTATAAGGTATTGGAAAAAGCGTGACAGAGGGGAGAGGAGAGGGGATCTAGAAATACCAAAAACCGATGGACGTCATATTTGAATCGTCCCTAAGTCCACACAACAAGGATGGGACAAGTTGAAACCTATTGTCAACAAAACCCCCTCTCTTCGACCACCTTCATACGCCACTGTCCCACTCGAGTGGATGAAAACACGGAACACAAAATCACGTTGATGCTCGCTCCAACCCCCCCTCCCCCCCTCTCTACATTGATGTTTTAGTTGCCGTTGTAGGCTGTCTAGTTGTTGACATCTTAGAGTTCGTGAACGGATTCGGTGTCTCGGATTTGGAGATTTGAAGCGCACGTTGAACGGGTTCCCGCACCCAAAATCGATTAATCGTTTTTTATTAACATTCTACAAACGAACCGAGAGCACGAGGCGCGAGAAGGCGGCCGTTGTCTGGTAGCCAATGATGAAGAGTTTCACGAAAGCTCATTCCCAAAACGATAACTAATTTGTGGGGTCTGGCTCTTGCTCTTGCTGTTGAGTGGACCGCCGGCCGAAGTCGGGTAGCTTATGAAATTTAATATGGTGTGGAGTGATGGGGGAACATAACAGTTACTTAGATCGATCACCTCCCTGGTCGGTGGAGTTCCCGGTTGGGGAAGGTAGAGAAATGGGTTAAGCAGCGAACCCGCCCGCGGCCATACGTGTAGCCCAATTGAAACCCGAGAGCTGCACATTAAAAGGCCTTTGCGCGATTACATGCTCATGACCATCGAACGAACGCCCGAAGAAGGGGTAATTTATCACCGGCGTAGATCTAATGATACACTCAATTAAGGAATTAACATGGTACTCATTTATGAGTTGTGTGTATGTTTTCAATCTTGCAAAACCGTCGAGAAGCCATTCGAAATGGAGCGTTTTGTCGCGCGAAAAGCAAATAAAGCGGCCGGGGTCGTGCAGAAGTTAAGAGTTGTGTTTAGACATTTTTCAGGTGAAACTACTCGACCGTTCACCGTCGACGGCGTCGCTTCGCTTGAGTGCAAATGATTCACGACTGGAAATTAAATCTATTGCCGGCGAGGTGACGGTGTCGCGTGAGTAATTATTTTTTTACTGCCCATGGATGCCAATGCAAAACCTGGGAGGCATCGTTTGTCGGCTTGGGCATGATATAGGGTTGGGTGCTTAACTGGAGGTTACGTTTGGGCAATTCACATTTAAGTAATCTGATAGCTGCTTTCGGAGTTATTGCGCGGATAGCACCAGGTAACGTTCAATTGTTTTGAACAGCATGCAAATTGGAATATGAAGGTTTCTTCGATGTTGTTTCAGAAGAAAGAGTTGAAACTATAATAACATTTCATATAGTTTCTAGTTGTTGTATGACGTTCTCTGCGCCATTCATTCAGCTGTTCATCGTATTGTTACTCCCACCTTTCAACCACCATTCGTCCAATCATCAAAAACCTTACATTTTCTTCCCCACACTTCAGTTGGCTAAGGGCTAAGGGATCACGGACAAAGTGTTCCATGATGAGACTACATCTTCTTCTATTTGGTATTACGTCCTCACTGGGACAAAGCCTGTTTCTCAGCTGAGTTATTAACTGAGAGCTTTCTTTGTCAAAGTTGCCATTTTCGCATTCGTATATCGTGTGACAGGTACGATGATGCGAGATAAATTTGTGTAAATTTGTGAACCCAGTTTTTGCAACCTTCAGCAAACATGAATTGGCAGACTCGCGCGACATTATTTGTGCATGCGTGATCGTTCATAAAGCAATCGATGTTATACTTCTTTCTGAGTTAACTACGTAAGATGTGTGAGCTGTCTTAATTAAGCTGATAGAAAATACGTCTACTGTTTGCAGTGGCGCATCCACTCTCAAAACTATGGGTATAACAAACTTTGGCAAGAACTATCTATGAAAATCAAGAAAAAATTTCAACCCAGGAAGCAGTAATTCTGGACCATATACTTGAGGTAATTTTTTTTTAAAGCCGAACATTACTACATGGCTGAGAAAGCTTCAAGTGTTGAACAGCGAACAAGCTTCGTCGTTGCACCAGTAGAGTGACGCAAATTTTTAAATTCCGGCTCTCCTACGCTTAAACGATTTTTATTATGGTAAATAGCGTTCTCCCAAAATTTGAAGTCTTTGAAAAAAAAATGACTGTGCACAAGCCATTTGAAGTTTAAGTGGAGATTACTATGGAAAACGCCAAACTTTTGTTTTTAGCCCATTATCTCTTCGTCATAATATTTTATGGAAAAGTGAACAAACTCTTCTCGTGTAAAATCTTTTCAGCTACAACTTTGCCGAAGACCACATTTTGATTGGACGTCTGGATAAATTGTTATTCACTATTACAAGGTGGGTTTGCATTTTACATGCACCATCGACAATTCGGCAGGCAATAGTGGAGCTCCTGGCGGAAAGAATAGATCAAAGTAATCTAGTAATCCATACCTACTATGTTCCACAGCAAAAGAGTAGTGTTGCTCTGAAAGTAATTGAATGATCATCTCGGCATGATTTAGTTCTTGTTAATAAGAACAAATTTTCCTTACCTCCTATCAAAATGTGGTCTTCGGAAAAGTTGTAGCTGGGAAGATTTCACATGAGAAGAGTTTGTTCACTTTTCCATAGATTATTATGGTGTGCAGTTGAAGGACTGAACACAAAAGGTTCGCTTTTTCCATAGTAATTTTCATATAAACTTTAAATGGCGTGTGCATAACTACATTTTTTCCAAATGACTTCCAATTTTAGGAGTGTGATTTGCATCATAATTAACACCGTTTAAGCTTAGGGGAGAAAAAACTTAAAAATTTGCATCAGTTTATTGTACCAGCGTACTACGCTAAACCAGGTAAATGTGTACTTCAATTCAAACATCGGTTCAAACTTTGGAGCAAATAGTGGCACAAAGCAAACAGACCGAAAACTGTTGAAATCCACAAGGATAAATTTATATGATCATATATGGAATTTCTTGGTAAAAATCGCAAGATCCTTGAGGCTTGAACCAATGTTTTGCTTAAGCAGATCAACAAAGATCAATATTTAAGGAAAACATTTAGCATTAACTTCATGAAAATAAGCTAAGGATATTAATATATCATACAACAAGACACGATAAGTAGAAATAGATGAGCGTGGATTTCAACTGGTTTTTATCTGTCTGTTTTGTGCTACCGTTCTCAACATCGTTTCCAATCGAGGATTTCTCGCGTAACATTACTAAAGGACCTATGTACAAATGAGAGATTCTCTCCTCTCTCGTTCTCTTTCGATTATAACAGTGGAATACTGAAGATTTTGGGAAGTTTTTCACTATAGATCGAAAGTCAATTTCCTTGACTAGCATTTCATACAAAAAACGCAACAGAAGAGGTTAATGTGACTCAGTTATTAATGAAAGAGAAAGTAAACAAAGAGAGCCTCTCAATGTTAGATAGGTCCTTTAGTAATGTTCCGCGAGATTTGTATCAAAATTTGGACTGCGGTTGCAACCGAGGTACAAATGAACCGGCGTTCAAACCGGTATTCAAACTGATGTTCACCTTACACATGTTTGATTTAGGCTCAGGCTCGAATGTTTAGGTTTGAATACGAAAACATAATACAAGGAGAGTAAGAAATCGCCTGAACCAACGTGTTCGATGTGTATTGGAGAATTCTGCTTCTATATTTCGCTGGAATTTCTTCAACAATTCTGAAAGAATTTTTAGTGATTCTGATAAGAATTATTTTAGAAATATTCCATATACTCAATACTCGATTTTTTACGAATCATGCCACAATATATCAGGAAAATTCAATCCAGAAATTGATCGCGAAATTCTAAAAATTCTTAAGACAACTCTGCCAGAATGTGCTTCTGGAGGCCTATAATAACACTGCGGAACACGTTTTTGTCTCCAGCACCAAAATACCGCTATGCACTTCATTAAGGGTTGCTGAATCCATTGCCGTTTTCAGAAATATCATAGCACGTCTAGTTTTTGAGATATTAACTGTTGAAAATGCAAAAAATGACTATTTCAGCCAACTTGCATGCAAGTTTGCCAGCTTGTAAGGTAATATATTGGCTTAATTTGCCACAGAATTCAAACTTTATGTGTATAACAATACTTATCATCAAAGTTTGTATTACTTTCGATACGGAAAAGTTATTTTTTGATGGTTTAGAGAATTGTTGTATTTTGCCATATAGAAGAAACGAAGAATTTTGTATGGAGACTGCAAGCATGTTGAAAAAATCGGTTTAATCGAAATTTGATCGCGCAATTTCAATCAAATTATGTCTGAAATGAAAGTTCAAGTTCTATTTTGCATGTTTGGTGAATGAAATTACAAAAAAGTATGATAAATTGTACTTTAAATTGTATGTAAACATTAATAAAACCAGTGTTTAATACAACTTTGGCGACCTGTAGCTAAAAATTGTGACGTGCTGGAACATTTCTGAGAATGGCACCAGATTCAGCAACCCCAAATCTACTAGAGACACATAATTTGATCCTTGAGACACGTAAAACTGTCATTTTTGTTACGCTGTGTAATCACTCGAGAAATATCGCCAACATATTATTCATCCCATCCCCGAGATAGTCACTAAAAATTTCAGTGACGACTTCCTTCGGAAGGGAAGTAAAGCCGTTGGTCCCGAGATGAGGTCCCGGGCTAAAAATCTCGTTAGTAAAGATAGAAAAAAATAGACATGTTATTCAAGCACGTCTTGGAAGCTCAATAGCCTCCTCGACAATCGTCTACAGCACAACGCTCTTGCTGTGCATAACAATGCTTGAAGATGCGTGTACTCAATACACGAAGCGACACGTCCTGGGGTTATCCACGAATTGTTTCAACGGTTTTCAAGGATCTCCCGAATGCTCTCGAAGGATATTCCAGTAATTTTCCAAGACGTATTTCCAGCAATGCTCACTCCAATTTATCAAAGAACATCTACAGGATGTAGCATTTTTTTAGGAATCATGTCACTTCTTACTGAATTATGGGTAGAACAGTATTTTAAATGTCCTACTCAGATATTTTTTTGCGTATAAGATGTCCTACCTGTTCTAACCTTTTCCCACGCTACTGATTGTTTGGTTTATTTACGACATGATGCACCATCCGATTGTACCCCGTTTGGCATAAAGTCGTTTGCCTTAAGGTCATTTGGCATAAAGCTGTTTGGCATAAAGTCGTTTGGCATAATTGTCGTTCGGCATAATGGTTATTTGGCATAACGATTGACTTAAAATAAATATCGGCATTTTTTAAGCTTTTACCGAGTGTAACATCACCGAGCCGAAAGCAAAAATATTTGGTAGGTTCTAAACAAGCGTGGTGTTCGTTCAGAGATTTTCCAAGCTAAGAATTTCAAAAATTGTTGTGACATTAGAGAGCATTACTAAATAAAACTCGTGATGGGTCTCTACATCTCAGAACATAGAGTATCGTTGAGCTTGTTGCGATATACATATTTGAAAACAGTAAATTGGCAAAGAAAGTCCGCAGTTATTCATCAAACGCTCATAGAATATTTCGCTGCAGATTAAGCTCTGTCCCAGTTTGGACGTAATATTCGATGAAAATTACTTGATAAAAGAATGGATTTTTATTTGCAAAATATCAAAAGCTCTAATCCAAAGATCTATCAATGCGACTAAATGCAAAAAATAGCCTATATACGAGAGCAAATTTTTTTTTCATGTAAATGTTTGAGACTCTAATGCAAAAAATCTTTCCACAGTAAAGCTCAAATGAACAACACATCTTTAAAAGAAAATAAAACTGTTCAACGATTCAATATAAATTCTAATTTTGGAAGTGTACATAAAAAACACCGCCTATTATCGAGAGAAGGGAAAATTTGTGAGTGAAATAATATTTTTTCAGCATATCTCGGAAATAGATCACGCGTTTGTCCCAAAAAAGTATACGTTGAATATTAGCAGGTTCTTAAGTAATTATCAGTCTAACAACACATCTGACAAGAATTGATAACACAGCAAAATATAAAAACGGTTTACATTTGGCTTTACTAATTAGTTAAAGTTATAAATATAAAGAACAGCCTATTTTAAAAAGAAGGCAAAATTTATAATTAAACCAATAGAAGAATGAACGCCAAAAATTATTGCGGCATCATAAAACGAAAAGACATAAAAAAGTGCGTTCAGAATAATCGAAGCGATAGTACTACTTTCCCCCGAAAGTCTGGTTTCCCCGAAAAGTGGTGACGAGAAAGAACGATAAACAGTCAAAAGAAGGAAGTATTCTGTCATTCTCGGCTATACACATGTTGGCAAAAATGCTGAGGACGGTAAAACTCGAAAGAACCGCCAATTAAATGAAGAAGGGTGCATATGAGATGGTCAGTTCGTTCACCACCCTGAAATGTATAAATTTACGACAATTATGAGTGCTAAAAACTCTTCGGGGAAGTGAGCTAGTCGGGGAAACGGTATATTCGGAGAACTGGCGTTCGGGGAAACGACATTCGGGGAACCGACATTCGGGGAAAAGTAGCAGAACAACAAGTTTCTGCAGTAATCGATTTCTCTTTTCGCTGATAATTCGAGCAGATCAATTTTATCGATTGCCGCCCTTTTGTCAGTTGGAAACAAAAAAATACTTAAAAAATATAGTTCCAAAGAACAGCCTATGCATAAAATAAGGAGAAATTTATTAAATTCATACCTTTAAATATGGTTACATCATGTTAAGAAAAAAAAAAATAGAACAATTAAAAGAAGGGTAAATTTGTGCTTAATATATAAAAATCCAGTGCAAAAATTTGTTCCAATAGCGAAACTCAAAAGAAGAATTTATATTAGAAAGAAGGATAATTTCTGGATAAATAATAGAATACTATTGGCAATAACTTTCCTAATATGTTTTAATTAATTCAAGATGTTGAATAAAGTGTCATTTTGTATCAAATGACTCCAAAACAAGCCTGATGTCATCAGAAAGATTCAATAGAAACGTAAAAACAAACAATTAAGAAATTGTTGATTTCAGATTCATTATGCCAAACAACTATTATGCCAAACGACTATTATGTCAAACGACCATTATGCCAAACGACTTTATGAAAAATGACCTACCACCGCACCATCCTCCACGGATGTCATCTTCCATTTGTTACAAGAGATCATCTGCTAATTGTTGTTAGTAATGCTTATGCTTATCACATTATCTGGGGAAGCTGAGATATTAATTGCAGACGCTCCTGTCTGATGGAATACATAAAGCATAAGCTGACGAATTACCATTTTTCAGATTCAGATTTTTCGTTATAAAAATTGCCGATCATCAATTGGGAATACTAAATTCATTTGATTCCAAACAATTTTCGTGGATATTCTCCGTTCATTTATACACCAAGTGACTTAGACGATGCCGTTGATACTACAAGGTCTTACATAATGGAAGCTTTTGAAGAAGCTGTTCCATTCTGTGTGTACTGTGGAGACTAAAAGAGATCCTAGTTTTGATCTGTTAAGACTTATGAACAGGGACTCTAGTCCTGAATGATCGAAATTTGCTTGCCAAATGGTGACTTTACTTCTTCTGATGAAGAAGCTTTATAATCTCCAAGAGCAGATTGAATTTGTCAAGATCTCTTCTATTCTCCACATTGTAACAAGCATATATTCGGAAATTGAGAGTTTGAGTCTTTGCGGATGCCCCCAAATGGAAGAATTATTTCATTTTTTGTAGAATCTTGATGTAATAGCGTTGGCAACTAAAAAGTAGCAGATTTCCAACTTGTAGATTTGATAAATGGTATGTACAGCACCCTGTTGGACCATGTAAAGTATTCTTCAGATAGTCGAGGGTTGGTGTCGCCAATATGAGATTTCGATTCACCTGAATAAAACATTTATGGTATGTCGGAGTCATCCTACATCCCAAATTTTCCTAGACACCTCACATTGAATTCTGAATCAAGAAAGCATGCATAGCCTTCTGTTAACCCGTAAAGGGCCGGGACGAACCTACAATATTCAAAATGCTTTTCCTCAGCAATGCTCCAACCAATTTTTTCAATGTTAAAATTTTAAGCTAACTGGTTGTACTAGTAGGTGCCGCTTTGCTGAAACCCTTCACGTTTTAAGCTTTCAGTCGTCGCGTGGTTTACCACCGTCAGAACCACCGCGCTGTTGTTGTGAACGAAAAGCGAGGTTTTTTCAACAATGTTGTACAAAATACAACAGCGCGACGACTGAAGTGTTAAGGAAATTTAAACATGTCCTTGTTTTTTGTCTTATATACAAATGAAAATTGCCCTAGTTTTCGACTAAACTAGCTATCTGATATCTAAGAACATATCAGAATGTTGTCGTTTAGTGTAAAGAAGCGCATTTTTATGGATGCATAATTTTAACATGTTATACAGTTAACTCTCCCTTACTCGATATTCCGTATCTCGATATCGAGTTAGAGAACCATAATAAAAGTTGGTTTTCATGGCTAACTCGATGGTCCCTTGTATCGCAGTTGCACTGGTCTTGTGTTCTGTAACTCGATACCTCCCTAACTCGATGGTCCCTTCAATATCAAGTAAGGGAGAGATAACTGTAGTATCTTATATTGAACTTATAAGTTTTCACTTCAGAAATGATTGAATTTTATATGAAGCCTAAACTTTTCAATAACACGTGGGTGAAAAAGTAATCTTTTCAGAAACAACTGTTGACTAACCAACTACAAAGTCAAGTTTGATTCAGCTAAGTTGCTTTAACAGCCTCGTGGTATATGGACTTGGGATTAACTCCTCAAATGAAGCAAAACTTCAGGAGCATGTTTGAAGCAAAAATACCTCAGGAGCAGGTTTTTTTTAAGCTTACATTTATTTTCGAATAATGTTCTGTACTCGTGCTCATGCTCAGTATCATAGCAATGACAACGGATTAATGCTTTGCTGGAATGCTCAAATTAACCCACTTCGGTCGTATCCAAAACCTCGTGGATGGAATCCGCTTCAATCAAGGGAAAACTTTCCAATCAATAAAATTTTCTGTTATCTCCGAGCGGCCCGAAAAACCAGTCGACTTTCCGCAAAAGTTTTATGACACTTTCATAATTGACCTGCCAGCCCGAAAAATCACAGCATAAAATACCGATTTTTATTGCGGTGTTACAGTTGAACTGATCGGCTCTTAACCGTGATGTGTGTTTTCGGAGAAACTGTTTCGACATCTTTTACCCGCATAGAAGGTACACACTACATCATACATCTCATCGGGGGCTCGAAAAATTGCATAACTCCCGAAAATTGGGCCTCGCGGCTTGTCTAACAAAACTCCGACTGCTCCCCCTGTGGAGCTTGAGAAGTGAAGTGCGTTTACGTGACCAAACTGTCCCATCACCGAAGCGGCTAACAAGAAGCCACTGGCTCCCCTTGGCCGATCATGCTTCCCGATCAGAAGAAAATGGCAAGCCAATTACAATCACATACCAGTATGAGCTATAATACTTCGCCTTGGGTTTGACTTGCATATTATGATAACGTTACATTATCAACTACTCATATGCTTTAAATTATGATGGTCGCGGGTTCAAATTCTGCTGGTAAATCTTTTCGTTAAGACAATTTTCTCGATGACTCTGGGCATAGAGTATCTTCGTAACAGCGACATTATACGCATATGCACATATGTAGAAAGCTCTCAATTAGTAACAGTGAAAGAGCTCATAAAAACACTAAGCTGAAAAGCAGGATCTGTCTCAGTTGGGATGTAACGGCAGGAAGAAGAAGAAATAATGATCAAAAGTGTAGATCGTTTGAAAACTTGCAAAGTTGGTTTGCTAAGTAATACCACTTCAATAACATGATTTGCTATTCACTTACTATTAAATACCATACTCAGTAACTCTTTTGAAAACGTATTATAACTTTTTGTTATGCATTTTGTATTAAAATACTTTAGGCTGTTATTTTGTAGGTGTTATTCATAGAAATTTATGGTAAGATTTTCGATATATTGCCTCTTATATTCGACTTATGAATAGCTGACTCTGTTATTCTATTATTTAATTTTCATACCATTATATGGTATTCGTTCACCACATTTTTCTATTCGGGTTTGCCTGCTTGAGCGGCTGATTTCGATTTAATGACTTTACGATCACCATTGAGCTGAACACTGTTGAAGCAGAAGCGAGGTGCAGCTCCCATACAACAATAAATGGGTGGTGGAGAAAAAATCCCAAAACAGCAATCACATACACTCCACACCAATTTTTTTTTCGACTTATGCGAATGGAAAAAAAAAGAGATATCCCCGAGACTTTCATTTCTGGGGTCCTCTAGCGTGCTCGGCGAGGTCGCAGCGCTCGGTTCCTCCCGGCTCAAGTTGGCGTGCACGCAGCGCTTTTCGCCCAATTGCATGCGGCCGGTGAAGTGCGAGGTTCGTTAGGGCGTAATGAGCATCCCCTTGGGTTGGTTGGAGCACAGTGTTTCAGATCATCGGTTTTAGGATCAAAAGAGAATGCCTTCAAATACATTGCTTTCAGATATTTCATATCTTCCGAAAAATTTATTGATACAAAAAGAATAATGGTCAATCCATTCAAAAGCGAGATACAAACATTACCAAAAATTAGATAGTACTAAATTCTGGGTTTCATTTACTAATAGTTTGGAAGTTATTCTATTTTGATCATGCAAACGATGATTTAAAATACTGTGCAACTGGAACAACAACGGGGACCATTCCGAGGGAGCTTAAAGTGAGCTTATTGCACATTGTGAGCGAGCGAAACCATTATCTGAATACACATTTAAGCAGCGAGTGTTCAAAAATAACAATATCGACTCGAGCCACAGCCGATCAGCAAACGTCTCGTGCTTTCGAGCACCTCACCAAGTTGGAGGCTGAGCTGAGGAGAAACCACCACCCATCGCATTGGATGATGGTGATGCGAAAGAATGTGTGGAGTGAAGGAGAAAATCACCTTTTTATGGCCGCACCACCGGTCCGTTCCGAGAAATGCTTTCTGCTAGTTTGTTAAATTGGCCATGCTGTGGTACCTTCTCTCTTCCCCCGGGGTCCCTGGGTCTTTTCCCCACACACATATCAGAAGATGAGACCCCATAAGAGGCGATCCAAACGTTTTGTATTCCAATTAGTCGGATCGGTCGGTGGTTCTCCCGTCCCTCTTACTCTGGTTCCCATCTATGATCGAAATACACGGTAGTCAGCGGTTGTCCATCAATTGATCGTTCTGTCCTGATGACCACGCCGACCTGATTTGGTTGCGAGTAAGAGTTTTTCCCACCGTAGTCATGGGAGATGCCACCATCTGATTCTGTTTCTTATTTTCTTGTGGCCAGTTAATGGTTGCGATGGCCATTTAGATCGAGGGTCTCGTTTTTGGTGTCACCTTCGGTAATGGCACTATTGGCGACCCTGGAGGATTCCTACCACACCACAAAGAGCATTTGCCGCCTAAAATTGAAACGAAGTGCGGTGACCAGTGGGGCCATTTTTTGCGCCCTTGCTGATCGTTCGTGCACGGTGTGTCTGAAACCGTAACTAACGAAAAAATGTCCAAGAATTTGGCAGCCACCATTCAAAAACTATAGTAGATATTTAAACATTCTCCATGAATTTGAAAAAATTTCAAATAGAAAATCAAAGGAAATCGTGATTTGAAGATTTTGGACTCTTTTGAAAGGAATGGTCACATGCTTCAAAATATTTTCTAACAGTACATCATTATCAATTTGTAAACGAACAAACCCAGCCAACATTTTGGTTGGTATTACTTTTGTTGTATATCATTCTAAATGAATCAATAAACTCGTATAGTATACATGAAAATGCTATGAACCATAACACAAGTTCACTAGTTTGATGTTTGTGCTGCGCCAAATCCACTCATTTTTATGGGCACCGCTAAACCGTCAAATAGTGAACTCGTTTATCGGTCCATGTAGCGTTTTATCTCAAGTTCCAAACAATGGATTTTTTAAAGCTAAAAACTGATATTTTCCCAACTTTCAATTATAGAGGACTTAAATGATAGAAGAATTGATCATCCTATGAAGAATTTTTAGTGGTTTTCTTGAAAACCGCTATGAAAAGTCTAGTGTTCGGAATTTGAGACAAAACGGTATTTTCTTTATTTAGGAGAAGGGAAAATCGCGTTCGAGTAGAGCTATCTCTCAAATGGGCGCAAAACCTTCTCATCTTTTCTCATTAACAGAATATACAATCCAAATGATGAATTAAATCTAACAGAAATTCTTAAATTAAGCTAACTATACATTTAATAACCTACTATGTTCGAAAAATCTCACTAAAACTTCTCTTTACCGCTGAACGAGACAAATTAAAATCGAAAACATGGTATTGATCAAACGATACATATTGGTAATAGGTTGCGGAATTTGGGGCAAGTGTGCCACCTTAAGCAAATTGTTCTCTAACTTTGCCTAAAGCTTATAAAATCCACTAATTTAGCCTCATGATGTTAGTTTCACATCTTTTCATAACCACTGTGCCATTTAAAAAGAAAATAATTTAAAAAGGTATTAGTTTTGGAGCTTCTTAAATATCATCCAAAATAACCGATTTTTCGACACTATGGGGCAAGTGTGCCACCGAATGAACATCGCATGTAATTCTACTTGAAATGAAATTTTATTTATTTCCTATTAATATTACTTAAAAAGCAGACGCTAATCGACAATTTAAAAAATAATTTTAGGTTTACCGTAATAGGGGGATGTTTTATAACGATGTTCAAAGCATGCGTAATTCCCTATTACTCAATTCGTATAACTAAAATGGTTATTTTTGTCTCCATTCAATACAATATATGTTTTACCCTTACATTACGGTGAATATGTATAATATTTAACTAGATCAGCACTAAATAACGGTAAAATAGTGATATACATATGTAAAACGGTATTTAATAAGCCGAAAAACATGTTATTATTGAATATTTTGAGAAAAAATCACTTTGGGGGGCAAACATGTCAGTTATTCCCCTACTATACTTCAGAAACTACTACTGGTGCCTCATTTTAGTTTATTATTATGATTTTGTTGATGATGTTTACATTTTTATACATTTCACCCCAATAATTTTTGTTTACTAAATAGGTGGCACACTTGCCCCAATAAGTTTACATTTCAACCAAACTGGATTGCGTATGTAAAATTAAATAATGTTTTCGTTCAAATGCCACAATAACTTACACATTTAAATAGTTTAACAATGTACAGTACGTTAGAAAAATCTGTTTGTAATTTACCCTTTACCATGCTATTTAGAAACAACGAAATCTTATAAAAATCCACTCAAATTTGGTTGTATTTGCACAAGTTGATGTAAATACGTGAAAAATAGAGCAATTTTCATCATATTTTGATCATTGTATTATGAATTATAGGAGAACATATTGCTAAGCTCAAAGAGAAAATATATATTGTTGTTTTTATAAAAAAGCAGGGGTGGCACACTTGCCCCAATGGCACACTTGCCCCAAAGTCCGCTTCATTGTGTCCATTATGAGTACGTGAGATAGTAGACGAAGAAACTGATACGACCGTAGAGTACGACGGTGAATATCAGTGTTCAATGAATTCAAAACACAAGGACAATCATTACGGGACTGTAAAACATCAGCAATAAAACATGCTTTGGAGATATTACGCCTATTTTCCAGCAAAGGAAGATCTAAAATAAACAACGATCTTCATATCTAGGAAGATTAGATAGGTCATTCCAGGGTAAATGACGGAGTGCAAAACGAATGAATTTGTGTTGAATTCTTTCAATAGGGTAACGACTGTTTTTTTCGTTCTTAAACGCTAACAGGTGGCGCCAGCGGCAAAAAGTACAGACAACAACCTTTCGCACATTCAGTTTCTGTCACTGACCGCCGAGCGGCGACACTGATGTTTGTATTCCACTCACTGATCGCGCTACGCTGGATTCTCAATTTTCCCAAACTTCCAACACAAGCGCATGGAAGTATGGTAGTCGAGAGCTGTCAAAACGTATGAAAAATAATGAAAAACGCGGCAAGTAATGGAGTAACGACTGTTTATTTTGATCTTAATCGCTAACAGTTGGCGCCAGTGGCAAAAAGTACAGACAACAACCTTTCGAACATTCAGTTTATCTGTGCTGGTCGCCTAGCGGCGACACTGATGTGTGTATTCCTTTCAATGATCGCGCTACGCTGGATTCTAGAATTTCTCAAATTTCAAACACAAGCGCATGGAAGAATGATAGTCGGTGAACTGTCAAAACGTATGGAATATAATGAAAAACGTAAATTACTTGCAATTAGGAAATTGGATCGAAAAAGTAGTGATTAGAAATCAAGCGTAATATGAATATATAACTTTTTGTGTTTAGTTTATCTTCCATTGTGCTTTCTTTGCTTCAGGATTTCGTTTTTACTACCACTGAAAAAGAGTCATCTATTGGCTTTTCAGTTTTGAATATCGCCCTATTACAAGCAATTAGGAAACTGAATGGAAAAAGAAGTGATTAGAAATCAAGCGTAATGTGAATACATAACTTTTTGTGTTTAGTTCATGTTTTTTGCTTCATGACTTCGTTTTTACTACCACTGGAAAAGAGCCATCTATAGAGCGCTGCATATGACGAGCCTAACCTCACTTATTTGACAGCTGCTGGTCCTTGTGTTTACGTTTCGGACTTGGTCGTTTTTTCCATCATTTTTTCATCTTCGCATTTCTATCACCAGCATGCTGATGGTGACGATTTTCTACGGTAGGAAGATAGAATAATACGATCCGTGGGTATCTGCAGTGGAATTGACCTCTCCTCGCAGCAAACTTTCACGAAATTAAGAATGATTCGAAAAAAGTACTAAGTCCAAACTGTAAACAACAGGACCAGTACCTGTCAAAATTGATGCGTGACGTCACAGTGCAGTGGAGTATTGCCTTTCAAGTTTTGAATATCGCCCTATAATGTGAACGCTGTTGTTATAATAAGGAGCCCATAGTACGACTGCGTATTCGAGCGTGAAACGCACTAACGAGCAGTATAATGTTTTTGGACAGTGAACATCTGTAAAACGTTTGGCCACACGAAAGAACCGTAGACTCGTTGATGCTTTAGCTGTTATATAAAGACACCGACACGTTAATGCTTTCAGTGGACGATTTGTCCTTTGAAGAAAGCATCACACTAGACAACGGACTAGCATGCAACGCCCAGTGGCACAGTCGAAATACATTCCTGACGAAAAGTTTTCCGGACTGAAGCGGGAATCGAACCCACACTCCTTGACTCGATGCGGCTAAATGCTTGGTAACACTAACCGCACGGCCACGAAGCCCCAGTTACTCTATTCAAAGTCTCCCCATTTATACGGGTTCAGAGACATGCGATTCAAGGTGCACCAATAAGTGAAGATATCCAGATCCTTTTGTAAGAAAACGGTATCTTGATGACACACTACTTCATAAAACAGCTTGAAGTCATCTGCATAGGACAATTTGAAACATTTGAGTAGTGAATTGACATCGTTTAGAAAGAGCAGCAATAAAAAGGGTCCGATGTGGCTACCCTGCGGAACACCGGAACTGACACGGAATGCTGAAGACGTAGTATCGCCTATCTTAACGGACATATTTCGATCAAGTAAATAAGATTAAAGCCAGGCTAGGAGACTTCCGCATAATCCCAGATGATTCAGTTTAGCTATCATGATCTGGTGGATGATTTTGTCAAATGCGGTCGAGAAGTCGGTGTATATAGAATCAACCTGTTTGCGTACTTCCATTGATTTTATAATTAAGAACGTGTGGGCTACAAGGTTAGCTGTCGAACGTTTTTCAATAAAACAGTATTGGGTCTCCGATACGAGTTTTAAGCAATTATGTCTAGAATTCTTCAAACAGCTTCGACGTAGCACACAAAGCATTGATTCCGCGGTAGTTGATGACATCAGTCTTCTTACCTTTTTTATGAATTGGAAAAACAAATCCGGAAGCATTCCAACAGGAACCGGGTTTGATGAAGACTTCAGTTATTTACAAGCAGTTTCAATGGTTGTGACCGTAATTTCAGGATGTGGACCAATAGGAACATTTGAGGCAGTTTCGGCGACTTGATTTGGACTCAGGTTCTGGTTCTGGACATCACAAATGTCGGGTATAGTAGACACTTGTCTCTCGCCTAGGTTCATGGTTGATGGAGGACCATTTTCTTTCCGTGGTTCATCGATGTACGACCAAAACTTTTTTGGATTTTTCTTAAGACTACGCTGAAGCTTATATAAGTAAGCATGGAAAAAAATTTTGTTCAAGCGTTTAAACTTGCTATTGGAAGTGCCGATCTTTTGCGGGACTTGAATTTTTTGAGAGTAAGGTGGGTTTAATGGCGCATTAGAAGCTTCTTGTGGAGTAAATTGGTCGATAGCGTATGTAACAACAAAGGTACTTCTACTGCTGTATTGGTATTCAAATTGTGAAATATGGTGCTCCAAACGATTCTTCTCAGGAAACAATTATTTTTTTCGAATTCTGTTTTCCAAAATGCACGTGAGTAAGCGAAGCTAATGTGATTCGTGAACGTGTTCGGAGCTGTTCAGAGTTGATTGGGCTCTTGGGAAAAATGTTATTTCTCCTCCAAAATTTATGATTATGTTTTTCAGGGGTTTTTGATTAAACAATGGTAGTTTAATATCGATTTGATGAATATACAATTGATTTATCTGTCAAAACCGTCATTAATCACAACTTGTTCGATTACTCGTGAATAAATGTTCGCGAACCTTTGGTTATTGCTTTTGGTATGTTCTCCCAAGTAGGCGGGTGCGAACTTACTCACACTAAGCGAGTCTATCATATTTCGTTTGCATTGGCTTACACTCGTGAGGTGCTTCGTGGTGCGAACATTTCCGCCACTGTCGTAGTGGAGAATCACATACAAGCAAGCATGGGAAACACTCCGTTCCCCTCACTCGCTTCCACGCACAGTCGTAAGCGAGAGTGCCGTTTCTAACCAAACTGAACGTTTCAATTGCCAGTGTCCATTCTGCTTCATCGGCGAGCACTAAGTGAAACAAGAAACGACAATCAGATGCTACCAATTCTGAAAACCAAAAGCAATACCGATGATTGTTTACATTCTGATACCGTTCGAGTGGCAGGCGGGTTTGAGTGCTGATGAGCGTTTACTGGCTAGCAATATTCACTTCTCTTAATGTTCCTTCTGATTCTCGCTTTTACACAATCGGTTTCGACGGTTTCATTCTACACCGATGTGGGATGTTTAGAGGTGTGGTGGAATCATCAAGTAGTATTTGTGATAACTGCAGTTTTGAAGTGGTAGTTGTACAATGCCAACTTCAACGAGCCAAAACTGCACGAAGTTGCCGAAGATGACGTCATGTTTGGCATGCTGCGAACAAAATGTTTAGCCGGCTTTTTGTCACCATCAGCTGATTGTTTCGTTTACATCTTTTTCGTGACTAATACAAGCAAACACATATTAAGAGCCGGACTTTTTTTATAGTACATTGATTCTACATTCTTCCCAATCAGCTATCACTGATCATTCTGTTGCGTGTCCTACCTTGATACCTTGATGGCTACAGCGTAGCATCACGCCATTGCCGGGCGTATTGTAGAGCTCCATCTTCGTCGGTCTTGGGCGAAACTTCTCCAGTTGCCCCGAACGTTTAGGGTCGCCAGGTCCTCTTCCACTGCGTACAGCCAGCGTATTCGTGGTCTTCCCCGAAGCCGCCGACCTCTACCTGGTTCCCTGCGGAATATTATTTTCGCAATTCTTTCTTCCGACATTCGCACTAAGTGACCAGCCCACTGAAGTCTGCCGTATTTTACACGATTGATAATATTCGCATCTTTGTACACTTGATACAACTCGTGATTCATGCGTCTGCGCCACACACCATTTTCGAGTTTCCCACCGAGTATTATCCGCAGCACTTTACGCTCGAAAACACCGAGAGCTTTCCGGTCTGACTCTTTCAACGTCCACGCTTCGTGCCCGTAGAGAGCCACCGGAAGAATCAATGTTTTATACAGGGCGAATTTTGTTTCGGTTTGCAAGCTGCGGAACCTAAGCTGGTTACGTAGTCCGTAAAAGGCCCTATTCGCAGCCGCAACACGTCTTTTCACTTCGCGGAAACGTCGTTGTCACATGTCACAAGTGTTCCAAGGTAAACAAATTCTTCAACAACTTCAAACACATCCCCATCAAACACTACCTCAGCACTTACACCACCATGCCTGACTCTATCTCTACCTGCAACCATGTTCTTCGTCTTGGTAGAATTGATGGTCAGGCCTATCCTCGCTGTCTCCCTCTTCAGAGGCACGAAGGCCTCTTCCACTGACCTGCGATCGATTCCAATCAGGTCTATATCGTCCGCAAAGCCAAGGAGCATGTGCGACCTTGTGATAATAGTGCCATTTCTTTGCACGCCGGATCTCCTAATAGCACCCTCAAGTGCAATGTTGAACAGTAAATTCGAAAGTGCGTCTCCCTGCTTCAATCCGTCTAACGTCACGAACGAGGTTAACACCTCGTCTGCGATCCGAACACTTGATTTCGAACCATCCAGCGTTGCACGTATCAGCCTAATTAGTTTCGCCGGAAAACCATTTTCAAACATTATCTGCCAAAGCTCATTTCTTTTCACTGAGTCGTACGCCGCCTTGAAATCAATAAACAGATGGTGAGTCTGCAAGTTATACTCCCGGAATTTGTCTAGGATCATTCGCAAGCTAAGCATCTGGTTTTTGAACGGCCCTTACAAAAACCAGCTTGGTATTCGCCGACGAAGGACTCCTCGAGCGGTCGCAGTCTGTTAAACAGGATGCGCGACAGAATTTTGTACGCCGATTTCAGCAGGGTAATTCCTCTGTAATTGGCACACTCCAGTCTGTGCCCTTTCTTGTAGATAGGGCGGATGAGGCCATCCAACCAGCCGGTGGGCAATTCTTCGTCCTCCCATACCTTCAGAAGTACTCGGTGGATCGACTGGTAAAGCTGCTCGCTTCCGTGCTTGAGAAGCTCGACCGGGATATCGTCCTTCCCAGCAGCCTTACAGTTCTTCAGCTCGCTGATAGCCTTTTTAACCTCTCCTATGGTCGGTGGGTCCACAGCTTGATCGTCATCATCTATGTTCATCCTGTTCCTCGCTACATTTCCATTCTCACCGTTCAACAATTGCTGAAAGTGCTTCTTCCACCTGGCAGCCACCGCCGTTTTATCGGTCAGCAAATTCCCTTCTCGATCATTGCACATGGCGGGCACTGGTACGGTATTGTGCCGCGCACCATTGACCGTTGCATAAAATCTCCTCATATCATTCCGGTTCATGCATGGGATGGCAATCAGCAGTACATACTTCGCGCGAAAGAATATCCGCAAACACACCTGGCGACACCCGAGTGGCGATGCCTGCTCCCAAATAGACCACGTGCTGGTTGATGGGCGACATTTCTCAGATGTCATTGATGTCAGGACCTTCCGAGGCCCTTATATCGACTCGGATCATTATCTCGTTGTAGCTAAAATTCGGGCGCGGTTATCCAGCGTCATGAGTTCCGCAACACACAGAACGCTACGCTTCAATATACAACGCTTGTCGACTGATGGGGTAGCTGCGCAGTACCGTCAGCAACTAGACGAGAAGTTGGGAAGAGTCAACGTTGCTGGAGACGTCGACAGCCTGTGGGACCCTATCCACGAAGCTGTGACAACAACGGCGCGGGAAGTGATCGGCACTGGTCAACGACGAAGACGGAACGACTGGTTCGATGAAGAGTACCAGAGGGTGACAGACATGAAGAATGCCGTCAGAAGCCGTATGCTTGTGGCCGGTACCCGACAGAACAGAGAGCGGTACAGGGCTGCGAGAGCCGAAGAAAAGCGAATCCACCGCAGAAAGAAAAGGCAGAAAAAAAAAAAGAAAAATTATGGGTCTCCAGTAGATTTGAAGTTGCTCTATCTGATGCCGTTCTCAGGAATGTTCCAGCACGTCACAATGTTTAGCTACAGGTCACCAAAGTTGTATAAAACACTGTTTTTAATGATTTTTACATACAATGTAAAGTATGATATGTCATACTTTTTTGTTATCTAATTGATCTAGTATGCAATATATGACTTTAACTTTCATTTAAGATATAATTTGGTTGAAATTGCACGATTGAATTCAGATTCAACCGATTTTTCTACCATGCTTGCAGTCTCCATACAAAATTCTTCGTTTCTCTTACGAAACCAGCATACAATAACTGTTGTGCTTCTAAAGTATCATGATATTGATAATGATTGTTATACACATGAAGTTTGACTTCTGTGGCAAATAAAGCGAATCAATTGCCATACAAGCTGGCAAACTTGCTTGCAAGTTGGCTGAAAAACTCAAATTTTGCATTTTCAACAGTCAATATCTGCTGTGATATTCTTGAAAACGGCTTTGGATTTAGTAACCCTTAATTTAGTAAATAGCGGCATTTTTGTGCTTGAGACAAAACGTGTTCCGCAGTGTTAATAATAAATATTGAACAGATTACAGTGAAAGATAACAGTGGCTTGAAAGAAAAAAATCAGAATTTCAATATTTCGGTAATTTTTTTTATCGAATAATAAAAATAAATAAAACAAAGCCCAGTCGAAACATCGAAATACCTGTTTATAATTCATTGTTGTTTAACTTTCCATGCTTTTAATATTCATTTCATGTTATATCCAAGCAAGGGGTTTATTCAAGCTTTTAATACAGAGAAGGTGGGAAATTCATGACCGGATTTTGGTTTTCGGGACATAACTTGAAAAAATCAGCAGATTTTAAAAAGTTTCCAATGGTGTGCTTAGGAGGCTATCTTACAGAACTACCAGCAAAGGGATTCTGCAATTCTTATCTTCATATAGGAAACATGGCGTTTCAAAGAAAGTGTATAAAACCAGCATTTTAAATGTTGGTGGGGAGTTGACCTTCAAAATAAAATGTAACCAGTGCAAACGAAAAGTGTTTTAAAGCAAGAAACTGTGCTTTTCCAATATGTCAATATTCAATATCATGGTATGGCCATGTACCAAAATTTGAAGTAAGTCGAAATTACGTCAAAACTTTGCAGAGTGTGCGACGCAAATAATTCGAAAGACAGATTTTTTTTTAATTTTTTTGATAGATAAAATTATATTTTGTCGCAAGTGGTCAGCAATTCTCCACCCCACAATTTTTGTAAATAGTTGTATCAAAACGAATACATAGAGTCAAAGAATGTACATACAAAATTGTCTTTATGAATTGAAAACCACTTGTAAGTGTGCAATGAACTTATCGGTTTTAAAAACAGGCGTAAAAGGAAACACTAAATATCAAATAACGGTATCTGAATTATTGTAGTGGTCATCAACTTCTCATCTTCCCCTACAATGATTCTGGAAACGGATTTTAATGTTTGATCTCAGTACATGATTTTTTGAAAGCTTCGAATTCCTTCGGAAGGACAAATTTGGTCCGAGAATGCTGGAGTGTAGGGTTCAGAAGAATACCCTAAAAAAAAAAAATTTTTTTTTTCAACATATTTCGAGTGACACACTTTCTATAATTATTATTGTCAAGTTGCTTGGACAGTCACAGACAGTCACATCAGTCAAACAGTAATAGTGATTGTTGACGTTTGAATTCTAATCTTTTCATAAGAGGGTCTACGTTTTTTATGGACTATTATTTCAATTGATAATGTTACAAATTCGTGAATCCTCCTCACCTCTAAAATGCTCCATTATTATTGAATGATTCCTAAGCATCTTTACAGTAAGCTTAAACATACTTTTTCATGACTGATACTTTATACTTCGTAGTTTTAGATCTATGTTTAAGCAATTATCAAATATTAAATTAGTAAGTTCAATGTTTTCACCATCTTTTGATACAAAAAAAAAATGATTTGAAAGCATGATTTGCACAATATACTCGCTTCAAGGAAGCCGTTGGAGTCCTTTGCTCTTCCACACGGGTAAAAATCAGAATCCAAAAACAATATTATGACTCATGAATCTTAGGGGGTGCGAAGTGGATATCAGCAAGCAGCCAGGCTGCTGTCAAGTTAAAATTTTCCTCAAAATGATCCGAGTAAGCCTAGGAGTGTGTGGCCATTGTTTCGTCACGCTAAAAACTGCTGTACATTTCATGCGACACAAAACTATCAACTGTTAAAAAAAACATTTACTTGGTCTTATTGATGCGTAAGATTTTCAAAACTTTTTCGAAATATATTTTTAACTAACATACGGTCAGAAACTATCTGATTCAGCTACTTTATTGAACTTATTTCCAAACTGCAGAAGCTTTGTGTGAAGTACTTTAAGTGTGCATCTGGCGAGACAAACAAACAACGGTTAGCACTGGTAGAAAAAAAAATGTGTTCAAATTGAATGACCATGACGCGTTATGTTTTTGTTGCGGATTGCCCGGATTCATGAATCACATGCCTAAAATCATAAGTCGCGCATCCGTTTATGATCGACAACATAAAATAAATAAAAAGCTAGAGCGAGATTCGAACCAAGAATCTTCTGATTGAAGAGTCCCTTATCATACCACACTACCACTAATCAAGTTGAATTTCAGGTGATCGAAAAGAATCAAATGATGCAATGCACCCTGTTTAGTGTTGTCACTCTGGATGTTACGCTTATCATGACCTAACCAAATCATGAATTTCATGACTTGTAAATCAAGATTTGGGAATCAGATTTTTTTCCGTGCAGAAGAGAACACTGGGAGTTTGAAAAATTACAAAAGTCCTAGGGGTCATCTAGGAATAACGCATCATTTTCACTGGTTTATTTTTTACAATTATTAAAAAAAAATTCAAAGAGCTCACACTGTTAAGAATAATGTATATCTGGAAACAATGATCTCAAATTTAGAGTAGAGACGCTTGTGTATCTCATGTTTTGAATGCCTAATGCAAACTTGTAGTTACTTTATTGAGTCACAAGTATTTTGAAGCATGTGAATATTCTTTCCAAAATAGCTCAAAACCTACAAATCACGATTACCCACGACTCCCTCCGTTGGAATATTTTCAAATTCGCAGAGAAGATGCTTGAATTCTATATCGTTTTGACATGACATTTTTTCGTCAAAAATGCTTTCATGCACACCGTGTTCGCCTTAAATGCTTGATGACGGCGGTCCACCATGGATTTGATGGCGTCATTGCGTAAAGATAAATGGGTTTCGTGGCCGCGATGAGGGGGCTAATGCTACAGGGAGAAAAAAAAACCACTGAAGATCTAGGTTGGTTTCGAGGCTGTAAAACAAGTGTTTGTTTCGGAGTGGATGCTTTGTTCGAAGTGTGAACTTCCTACTTTGTGTTGTGTGATGTAATGGAACTGGATATTTTGTTTGGACAGATTGAATGGAGCCCATGGTTGATTAATGCTGTTGGTGATAAAAGTTTAAACGTCTATTGTGGTGTTACAACAGCGCCCACCCAGTACGCCTTGATCACACTAAACAGAAGCTCTGTTCGATGACACAGCTCAAACTTGCTTGAAGCTGCTCAAACCTGCTTGGTTTTTTTTGGCAACACTCATTTAAATGATTTCTTGGCAAACGTTTTTCGTTTAGGTATACAGCGTCAATTTAATACTAGTTTTATGCTGCCAAGGTTGCAGTTTATCACAATCAATGGTATAAAAATCTAATAGATTCAACGAGGGTGTTATAAAAGCTACTTCCGCATCAATGATTCTGGTCAAGACAATCGAAAACCAAACAAATTATAAAAGTGATCGTTATTTCAGCATCAAATATGAATTAGATTGAAGCCATTCAAGTAACATGTTAAAAAACTCAAACATGTCAATTATTAAACAGAAATAGTGGCTTTTCAGTAAGAGAAATCCTTCAAAACAAGTTTATTTCGCTCATAATTTCTCGAACTTATTCCATTATCAATGAAATCTTGAAATTTATGGACGTCAAAAACGTCCACTCAAAGTGTCACCTTAAAACATCACATTATTAGTGTCCATCTGCCCCCGGTGATAAGACTCTTTTGTTTCCTCATTAGCCCTCTCATTGTGTCGCTGCCCATGAAACAAAGTGGAATTCTCTCCATCAACGCCCTAACGAAACACAATAAATAAAGATCATCTGCATTTCAAAATAGCCTCCGTGGTCACTATAACTAGCTAATGGAAAATCTGTATCCGTTGAAGTTGGTATCTGTAGCTCGACTTTCTGCACAAATGGAGAAATTCGCCTATCAGCTTATAAGGATCATCTTAAAGCTGACTGCTTCTGAACTGGTTTGGATCGGTTTGGAGTGGGAATGCTACGTAAGAAATCGAAAGAAAAGATAGCATCCTTCAACTGAGCTGTTGATTATTTTTTACATAATTAAAACTCGCTCATGGTGGTTCGGTTTTGGACAAATGTCGGCCAAAACCTCAAACTCTAAATGGTAAATATTGTTGTATTTTTGTTTGACAAACTAGTATATTTGACATATTTTTTGCCATATTGAAGCATTATGGTATTTTAATTTCTAATGCACTGTTATCCCCCTGATATGATCAGAGCTATAACAGTAGATGACTAACAGACTCTCATGAGGTGTAGCGAATCATGATTGTTACAGAGAGAGATAAATGAGCGATACTATCAATTTTCTCAGGTTAGGTAAAATATCATTATATAGAACAGGGACTCCCTATGACTGTAATTTGATTTTGATATTTGACTATCTTCGAACCACTATGCAGCTCCGGCTTACCACAAAACAACGAAAAGAATGCAAACGCTTTTGAGATCTTCTTCTGCCGCTAGCGCGCGCGTAAAACAACAGTAAGATGACGACGGCGATGGGCAATGCCTATAACATTAAACGTAACGATTTATTCAATGTTCAACATCATCGCACTGGTGCCGCAGTTACAAATTGGACATTGAGTCAGCAGAAGAAATGTGGCATTGCAGAGGGCTTCATGGCAGGAGGAGGGAGGAAGCTAGTAGAATTTTATATCACTTGGCTTAATTAAAATAATTACCAACAGACACTTGTTGTTGTAGCAGCAAGTAGATCCAGTAGGCCGTGAAGAAATCCAAGAGTGCGCCTTGCCGAGAGATAACAAGGTGGGCGGACTAATGTTACATTGTTCCGTCGAACTTAGTAGGCGGAGGTGGCGGCGAGTAGCTAACTAGTAAGGCCGCGAAACAAGGTGACGCTAGAATTTGTGCATACAAGTGTGAAGACAAGTGGAAGAAGAAAACGTGAGTGTGAAATGAGTACAAATGACACGACCAAGACTGCTTCCAGTAACCACCAGGTCGGTCAGGTCGGTAAGCAATGGTGGAAGGTGTGCTTCCTGTATGGAAACCAGGAGAAGTACTATCGGCAGATCTACGCTAAGGCGGCTTCGGAAAGGATTGCTCAATCGCAGCAAAATGGCAACGCGGTGAATCAAGGCAAGTCAGCGATCATCTTCCCGACCAAGCAGCATCGTCCCATTTTGGTGACAGGGAAAAAAGACTCCGATGCAGATCGACCTGCTCCAACGTCCAAGAAGCGAGTTACCGTTCTGGATGATTCGTTTCTCCTGGGGGTCAGTGAAGATGAGCAACGGTCGGACAGTGGCATCAACATCGATGCCTCAAATCAACCCGATGAACCTCCACCGCTGGTCAACCGTGGGATGCGTCGTAACTTCCATCTGAGTAGTGAAGAACTACGAATGTTGAACTCGGATCGACCAGCGTCTCTTCTACCCAGTGGGGGACATACGGTACAATCAAGTCCGCCTCCGGTGCCGCCAGCAGCGCCAACAAATCCATCTCCCATTGTGATGAACCGACCGATCTCCTCCAGTGGGAACTCACAAATTACTCCCAATTCATCATCATCATCTTCGCCGGTGGTGGTTGGCGCGATTTCTAGAAGCACGCTGCCTGGACACTGCCCGGACGTTCTGGTTCCAACCTCAACGGCAGCCAACTCGACCAGCCAAACGTGAGTAAATATTTGCAATTATCTCAGCATTTCGTTTCTCGTCGTAGCCAAAGATTCGTTTCTTTTTCTCATGAGACCAAACACAAACAGAAAACCGAGCATAAGCAAACTATAGTTTCACCTACCGACTTTAGCATGGGACATGGAAATGAGGTCTTGGCTTCTTTTTTTTTTCGGGGACATTAACATACGAAAATATTAGCCAGATCCACCCCGTTCGGTCGTTTAACCCTTTGTCTGTGTTTTGGGGTCAATATAAGTCTAGAAAATTTTAAAGGGTCTTATTTCAATTATTTTGAATGGATTGTTACGCTTTGCTGAATCCCACTCTCCCTAAAAGCGTGACGTACATGATAGACAACTCTTATGAAAAAGGTTCCAAAAATTACGAAATTTTGAGTCTTTAAACGGTTATATCTCAGCAACAGCTCCATAGGTATAGAATAATACATTCTTCAGTAAAGGTTTCCAACATGCTATACACTTTGATTTTCACCGAATGATGACGCTAACTCAGAAAATTTTTCTTTATGAAGCCCACATATACAGTATTGGACAAAACATTTGCAACTTTTTCGATTTTCCATACAAAATGGTCAACTTTGGAGGCTTAGATCTCGGACATAACAGAACAGACATAACTTGAGTTTTACATATATTTTCAGAGATTTAACTAATCATTGGTTACGTCAAGTTATGTCTGATAGGCTGTGAAAATTTCTTCAAATAATTGAGATCTAAGCCTCCAAAGTTAACCATTTTGTATGGAAAAACGAAAAAGTTGAAAATGTTTTGTCCAATACTGTATTACGCGTTGCAAGAAAACTTTTGATTCCGACAAAATACAGGGTTATTGATCGCTAAATTTCCCATCAGAATCATCATAGTACCCGGTGACTTATTTTCGTTTATTCTAGTTGAATTGTCATGATTAATTTGATCGGCAAGACGGATTTCGCGCATAACTTCGTCAAAAACTTTCAAAAAATGATTGAATCATTGATTAAGCAATAACTATATAAGGGCTGCGTAGATGGGGATCATACACATTGAAATATATAGCATATGAGCGACTTACAGCTAATTTCTTCTAAAACGGTCTTTCGTGGCAATGATCCCCATGGGTTAACTCCAACAATCACATAAATGAAATTGATGTGCATGCCAGATATCTCGCTATTTAACAAAAATAACCAACTAACTCAACTCTCATGTACAAAAGTAAACTTTTAACCCCGTCTTACATTAAATCCGTGGATGACTAGGGATTAATTGTGTTGCACCATATGCATGAAGACCGTGGCTTACAAAGTTTAAGATTTAAGACTTTGCAATTTGAAAAATAATGAGCACGATGAACGTTTGCTAATGAAAACATACTGAACAAAATAATGTGCCACACTTTAACTATCTAATCCATCTGTTGTGAATCTGTTATGTCGATTGGTCGGCGTTAAGTCAGAGTGGACCAAGTGACATTTTTGATATTTTGAGAAAAATGGGTTTAAAGTCTAACACTCTGTAATTTTTGAACTTGTTTAAATTTTGGTTCAATATTCCTACACGTCTTTGTGTTACTTTCAAACAATATAATGTGAAGTATTAATCATGAAAAATCATAATCCAAACCACTAATAGAACGATTTTTTGATGGATTATGTGTACTTGGTCCACTCTGACTGAACTCAAGACCACCTTTCAGTGAGTTGGTTCACTCTGACTGAACAATTACTCGGAAAATAACAATCATTTAATGCTTGCATGATCAAATTGGGTGCATATCTCTAAGATGAACAGATTATCAAGACCCTTCGACACCAGTATCGTAAATTCTTAAATAATCCATATAGTAAATACCGAAATCAGTGGCATTACGATAGCTTGAAAATTAAGGTTTCGCAGGGTCAGAGCATTGAAGACCAGAAATATTCAAATATGCGTTCAGTCAGAGTGGACCAAGTGAAAATCTTGAGTACCGACCAAAATATGCTGGTCCAATAAACGGGTCCTAGGACATACCATACATACACCATAATACTACCATAAACTTCTATCGGACTCTGTCATTTAGTAAAAGAAAATGCAATAATCAATAATTTTATTGCTTTTCAACACTTGGTCCGCTCTGTCTGCACAGAATTTGTTGCAATTTCTGACCACCCATCTGAATATGGTAAATGGTCAAAATCAAAATCGAATGCATCGAATTAAGAAATATTTATGAATTTCTACTGATGGATAAGTAGAAAAATGATTCAATGTCGCAAAATTTGATAAATCTCCTAAAATGTTTTTCATTTCCTCGCATTCCTCATCGCGCTGATCATTTTCGCTGTTATGGTAATAAGCACTTGGTCCACTCTGACTGCACACTTTTATCGATTTTTATTGATCATCCAAAGTAAATTCATTATATATCTCATGCAGTTTACAGCATTCTTCAAATCTGATCAAAGTGTAACGTAGGTAAGGTAATTTCGCATCTAATGAGAGAATAATCCATTTTTTCCAAGTTTTGTACTTGGTCCCCTCTGACTTAACGGCGATCAATTGAATCATACTGCCACTGGAAACTGGAAACTGCAATGCTTACTGTGGTTCATTTGCTCTATGCGGAGATTTCTCGCTGCGCGTTATTTCCGCGAGGTAATCCAAATTTTTAAATTTCCCCGTAATAAGTTATGTCATCCTACATCTGAAGATTCTATACCTCCATGAATACATGTTCCATGACTCCATCGACTCATGGAACCATATTAAAAACGAAATTTCACAGCTACCACAGGAACCATCCTCCCTCAAAGCAGCTTTCCATAGGATTCCTGTTGCATGACTCGATATCTCCGTGAGTCATTCAATATAAACTCATCGAGGTTTAACTGTATTCCATTAATTGAAAGGCTACAGATGAGTTTTATCCAGTTCGATATTTTGCCACTAAAAGACACTAGCGAATCTTCTTTTTAGTCTAAGAGCTGTATATCTTATTAGTTTGCAATAAACAAACTAGGAGATGCTAATTAGCATCCAATATTTCAAACTCATTTACCTCATTATTGAGGAAGACTAGTGCCTTCGGCAAAGTTGTTCTTCAGTTCAACACTATCGAGTCACATCATGTTCATAGTCAGGCTTGATAATTCTCCTAAACATCGTCAGAGTTCGTTGACATACTCTAGAGCAGCGTGCCTTTGCCTCTTTGCGATGGAGATAAAAAATGCTAAGCAGAGAGGGAACGAAAAATGAGCGAGGAAGATGCAGCGTAAAATTCCATCAAAAATGATTGCCATCACAACTCTCCGAGGAATGTCTTGTTCGGGCGGGAAGCTTTGAAGCGTGAGTAAAGGTGAGCATCGCAACAAGAGAAAGAGAGAGTACCAGATAAAATCCTCGCTTTTTTGTACCCTCACTCGAATCGCTTAAGGGCCTGTGTTGAAAATTTTGTGTTCAATTTTTTCTCCTCGGAAAAACGGCAAAATCGCCTCCTCTTTGCATCGCAGAGAAGTTTCTATCAAGCCTGTTCATAGTTGATTTCTCCATTCTCTGTAACTTCGAGAATATGGTAAACAAAACAAAACAAACCTGAGGCTTCAAAAAATGAAATGCAGAGTATGTGAGAATCGGAAGTTTGATGGAGTTGTGATAATGTTTGTTTTTCTTTTTTAATTGTTTACGCTTTTTATTGTCACGAAATTCGATAGTTAATACAGTCAAATCTACATAAGTCGATATTGAAGGGATCATCGGGCTACAGAACACAAAACTAGTAAAACTGGGATCTAAGAGACCATCTAGTTAGCCATGAAACCCAACTTTTACTATGGTTTTCTAACTCACGGTGTTTTGATTTTGATCCGAGTAAGCCGATCGAACCATTTTCAGCGAGTTAAAAATTCTTGAACCATAACAGTTCATGGCTCATCGGAATTGGAGAGCCAATCACTTGCTCGCTCAGTACGTGACGAGAGAGCGTTCAAGAGCAGCGACTCTGACAGATAACATAGGCAGCGAACCCATCGGGAAATTTATGTTTTTCATTGAATTGGCGATAATTTACATGTTTGCTGGTAATGCAACCCTAAGCAACATAATTATAATCTATTGGTTGGCCGCAACCATAACACAGAAAATGGAACAGCAGGCTCTAATGAGCATCAAACATTTCAAACCGATTCTAGTTAAACACGAACAGGATAGCCGCACAATTGTCCAGTTTTATAAAAATCTTGCAAAACCCTATTTTCAAACATGTTGTTATAAGGTTTTGAAGTTTACATGTACACGACGAAACACGGGTCAAATGTACAAATTGGAATTGAAACTGCGAAAAGAAAACACGTGCTCCGTTGGGGATCGAACCCACGACTCCCTATTCGCTAGATGGCCGCTTCAACCTGCAAGCTGCGGAGTCCCTTGAGAGACCCCGATGCTCGAAGGCGAACTGAAATCGATTTCCCCAAAGCACATGGGATCATCATTTCGCAGTCGATATATGAGATGTACACGCAGTCGATATATGAGATGTGTACGCAGTCGATATATGAGATGTACATTTGTACATTTGGATATATGAGATGTACATTTGACACATACATTATTTACTAGTGGTCCCGGCAAACTTCGTTTTGCCATCAAGTAGGCTGCTGTAAAACGTCATATAATCCCCCATACAAAATGACACATTAGTCTTCCCCGGTTTTCTCGATTATTTCGCAGACTTTCCCAAACTTTTTTTTCGCACGAACACGTCGCATCCCTTGCCGTGTGCAACTGTGAAAAACTGGCGCCAATCCGTTCATCCGTTCTTAAGTTATTTCGTGACATACAAACACCACTCCATTTTTATTTACAGTGAAACCTCCATGAGTCGATATTGAAGGGACCATCGACTCACGGAAATATCGAGTCATGGAACAGCAATCCTTTGGAAAGCTGCTTCTAGGGAACATCATAGTAGCCATGAAATTTTGCTTTTAGTATGGTTCCATGAGTCGATATCGAGTCATGGAACATCGACTCATGGAGGTATCACTGTATATAGAAGATTACACGTGGGTTCATTTCGCAGTTTCGATTTCAAATTGCACATTTGACACGCGTTTCGTCGTGTACATGTAACCTTAAAAACTTCAAAACCTTACAACAGCAAGATTCTTAAGGCGGGAATTGCCTACAACCTGATCATTAATTGGCTGTGCAATTTCAAACATGTTTTTCGTTGAAAAGCAAAGTCAAATATTCAACTACAATATCGAATTGTTAATAACGCTTAAAAAATATTTAAAAGAAAATAGTTTTTCTTCGTGTTTTGACCTTAAATAGGGGTACAAATCAAAAAATCATAATTTTTGCTATTAAAATCATGTTTTTTATCTTCACCAAACCTTACTCAATTTTAGTTTGTAGCATAAGTTTTTTTTCTGTTCAGTAACTCTTTTTACCTAGATTTAACTTTCCCGGATGCAAATTTACTTTCGTCTGTCGTTAACCCCATTAAATTAACAGCTATCATTGTAAGTACGTAAAATAATAAAAGGTCTAAAAGCTCTTTCAAGTCTAAGGAATCGATTAGAGAAGAATGCTCTTGCTTAAGTTTGCCTAAACATTCGTTTTGGGGAGAAGTTGAGAGCCTCAAAATGTATAGAAAACTGCAATTTTGTTCTATGAAAACCAAGAAATGATGAATTTGCCCCAAATACAGTGTGCAAACCTGAACCATGTTCCACAACACTTGTCATGATCAAAACTGGTCTAATATTGAGAATATGTAATTTTTGTCATGAATTCTTGTTTCTGGACCAGTGTGAGCCGTACACCAAACGAAAATTTTCGTTGAAAATACCTACAACTAAGTTATCAGCGTTACTATGCATACATTTTGCAATGTTAACACTTGTTCTCCATAGTTGCCGAATACAATCAGTAATCAGAATTGTACTGTAAATCGAATCGAATCGAATATGGAGTTTCAAGTTTTTGCTAGAATCTCTTGAAAGAGTAAAGAGTTTTCTCATCAAACCCAGGTTTATCAATTTTCACTTTTTATTTTTTTTTTTAGATTTTGTTTTGTACGCTCTCTGAGACATTCAAATCGAATATGGAAAAACATTATTGGTTTCCTCTCTAAATAATATATTTTTCATTATGTATTTCTATTACTTTATTACTTTATTATTACTAGTTGTCCCGGAAAACTTTGTCTTACCATCAAATAGGCTGTCGAAAAACATTTAAAAATTTCCCACAAGGTGACATTTTAGATTTTTTTTTGTTTTTCTGACTGTTCCGAAGAATGTCTTACACATATTCTTCACACGAAAACGTAGTAAACCACGCCGAACACAACAGTGAAATTATTATGTAAATTCGTTGACCCGTTCTAAAGCCACTTCGTGACATACGAACACCATTCCATTTTTATTTATATAGATAGACTAGTGGTTCCGTCAAATTTCGTTATGTTTTCCTCCATACAAAATGACGCATCCGTCTTCTCCCGTTTTCTCGAAAATTCCGGAGACTTTACTAATTTTTTTCTCGCACAGTCACGTCGCATCCCTTGTCGAGTGCAACACTGAAAAACTAAGGTCAATCCGTTCATCTGTTCTCAAGCCATTTCGTGACATACAAACACCGCTCCGTTTTTATTTATTTAGAAGATGTCGAGATCTTTAGCGAAATTTATTATTTTCAGCACAGCAAAAGTCTTAAAAATGAACAAATTAAATAAATGTTTAGTTTGTTCAAGTAACCACAATTCAAAACTCTTTGCAACAACTTAGAGTAACATCTTTTTTGAACAACTCTGTGAAACTAAACATTATATATACTTCCCAATTGGATTAAATGGACAAATTGATATAAAATTTGCGAATTGGCGCGTTACCCCGACACCACGAGAAGACTCATGGACGCAGATTTATCCTTTTAGCTCAATAAT
Organism: Aedes aegypti; assembly: GCF_002204515.2. Classification (NCBI taxonomy): domain Eukaryota; kingdom Metazoa; phylum Arthropoda; class Insecta; order Diptera; family Culicidae; genus Aedes; species Aedes aegypti. The sequence continues at coordinate 24,834,370 of NC_035108.1, read as the reverse complement.
CACGTGGTCCAATAACATCTTTTTTTTCTTTATTTTTAATACAAAAATTGCCTCAAGTATCGAAGGTTGCACTTAATTGTAATTCATGTCAAAAAAGGAGAAAATGAGGTTTGTTTGATGATTGTTACTATCTTTATTGAAGTGGCTTTTCGCCCTAGATAAGTTCACCCTTAAGGTTTGTTGAGCGCTGTAACTCTTCTTTGTTTTACAGAGTAGATTTATGCAGTTTACCCAGACAACCAGAACGTACGCATGACGAAATCACCTTTTGCGTTATGCGATGTTTACATGCGCAAACTTTCACGTATAAGATGTTGCGAAAAGGCCTTATGCGTACAAAAGTGGAGGCGATATTCGTGCATATTTTATATGATGGAAAATAACATGCAATGCGAGTGTGTAAATTTTATTGTGAACTAGTCTGTACTCTTATGGGACTTAATTTGTGATAACAATGTTGATTTGACAGCTGCTACGGATTGATCCGACTTGTTTTGTACGAGTATACGGAACGAAACGAAATGTACGTATGAACTCATAAAATAGCGTTTTATGCGAGGAAACTCATCGGTCGAACGATATCATCCACCATGTAGTGCGGGTGTGATGAAATTTGTGTAACTAAACGACTTTTTTCGTTAACTGTTATGTGACTTCTGGTTGTCTGGGTACTTAACTAATGATTTAACAATCAGTATTTTCCAAAAATATATTTTTTATTTTATCAAAATTGGAATGTTTGTTCTGATATGGCAAAAAAACTTAGAATTGTCCTCCTTTTTCAAAACCATTAATGCATAATGTCCTTCTTTCTGAAATATTCTATGTAGAACCATTCAAAAATCAAGTTATAGAACGTCATAATCGTTTAGGACAGTGCTTCCCAAAATTTTTTTTGCCGTTTGGCTCCCTTGAGGTCAATGTCCTTTGAAATTGCCCTCTGATGTATTGTTATAAGCTGCGAATATACACTTCTCGTCATAAATACGGACTCGCTAGAAAAAGTATTATAACACAAAGCTAAATATTGAATCACCCTGAACAGTTTAGCATCATCTCAATACAGGCACATTCATGATGCTGTATCTTGATACATCTATCTATATAAATAAAAATGGAGTGGTGTTTGTATGTCACGAAATGGCTTAAGAACGGGACAACAGATTTGCAAAATTCTTTCACTGTTGTGTTCTTGAAGGGTTCCGATGTGTTCGTGTGACAAAAAAACTTAGGGAAGTTCTCGGAAAATTTGGTAAAGCTGGAGAGTACTAATATGTCGTTTTGTATGGGAAGTTTCATGACAGTTTTGTACAGCCTACTTGATGGCAAGGCGAAGTTTGACGGGACCACTAGTCTATAATAATAATCTATAACGCTGCAGTTTTCAGCAAAGTTCTTCAAGGACATTCGGAAAACAAATAGTTTGGTTCGCAATTTTGCCTCTAGTTGGCGTTAGTGATAATGTAAAATTGAGCATTTTAAGCATGTTTTATCTTGTGATCCACGTGAGATAGAAAAATCTAGTCAAGGACATCCGGAAGATAGACCATTTGGTTAAAAATGTTGCTGCTAGATGGTGCTAATATGTACGTAAAGTTGAACATTTTGAGCAAGTTCTAACTTGTGATCTATATGAGACACTAAAGTTCGTCTCTCCGGCAAAGTTATTCAGAAAGTCGAGGGAATCCGAAAACAGGTAATTTGGTTCAAAATGTTGCCGCTAGGTAGCGCTAGTGACCAGATAAAACTGAGCATTCTCATTTAGCTTTTTCTTGTGATCCAAATAAGATAGAAGGATTGAGTTGTCGGAAAAGTTGTTCAGAGACTCAAGGACATTGGAAATGTAAATCGTTTGCATTTTAAATTTGCCGCTAGGTAGCACTTGTAAGCATATTTATTCAAATAAGTTGTACCTTGGGAATCAGAAGACAAATAAAGTTTAAGTCTTCGACAAAGTTGTTCAGAGGCATCCGGAAAACAGGTTGATTTATAATTTTTTAACTTGATACACGTTCTATCTCATAATTTTCATAAGAAATAGTGTTCAAAAAGATCAAAGAATCCGAAAGGCAAACAGTTCGTAATTTTAATAGGGAAAATGTACCAGTTATGGCCATAATGGTTCCCTATTTGGCCATATGTGAAATTTAGACAGTTTTCACATATATAATCTATGTGATGGTTTCAACAACAAGATATATCTTAAATCTTTTTATTTCAACACCCGAAACTTTTCAAAATGTGAAGACATTCAAGAAATCACCTATGGCGAAATAGGGAACCACTATGTCCATAACTGGAACACCTACCCTATGTTGAATTACGAATTTTAAGCTAGTTTTGTATTGTGATCTTTGGGAAATAGCAAGTTCGAGTATTCGGCGAAGAAGATAGTCAAAGAAATCTGGATGATGCCGTTATAAAACACATAATCAGTTTTACCGCGGTCCAAAGCAGCCAACTTTTAATTTAGTGCCTCAATCATTTATCGAGATATGAAGGATTGACTGTTATTAAATTTCATGATTTTGATTAGGTTATCCAGAATGTTTTTCAGATAGCGTTTGGCATTTGTAAGTGATTAATGTCAGAATCACATCATATTCAAGTGATTCAGGTCTGATTTATTGCATATTCAAGGGTTTGAGTGATTCAGGCTTGATTCACTTAATTTACAAGTGATTCATGTCTGTATTACTTCGTATTCCAGTGTTTAAAGTTTGATTCATTTCATTTTTCAGTTATTTGGATCTGGTTTGCTTCATATTTGCGGAAATCAGGACAAATTTACTTAATTTTCATGGGATTCATGAAGTCTGATTTACTTCATTTTCAAATAATTAAGTAATGCTTTAATATTTGATCAAGTGACTCATGTCTGATGCTTTTAATTTTGAAATAAATTATGTTGAAATATCCTCATAATCGAGATTGATTCGATATATTCAAATAGTTGAGGTCTGTCATACTTTGTGTTTAAGTGATTCAGGTCATAATCACTTTAAATTCAATTGATTCATGACCGATTCGCTTCATAGTCAAGTGATTCATGTAGATTCGCTCCATTCCAAGTGATTCGTGTCAGATTCATTGCGTATACAAGTGCATCAGGTCTGATTCACTTTATAATCAAGTAATTCAGGTCTAATTCGTTTCATATTCAAATCATTTATTACTGTCTAACTGCATTTTGCGGTCATTATTTCTTCCAAGCTGTTTAGGACTGATTAAGAGTGTGCAAATTATGTACGCTCCAAGAGGGGGAGGGTGATCAAGCCAAGTGTGACTAGCCTTACAACATTTTCGGAGGATCCATACAAAATACGTGACAACAAGAGGAGGAGTCGAAAAAGTTAAAATTGTGACATAATTTGTGTACCATCCCCAAGTGATTCAGGTCTGATATCATATTCAAGAGTTTCGGGTCTGATTTACTTCACATTTCAGTAATTAAGACCTGATTCACTTCATTTCCTACTGATTCAAGTTTAAATTATTTGATATTCAAGATTCCAATTGCGTTGTAAGTGCTATATTGTGCTTATACCTTTGACTTATGTGATATCATACGTGTTGTTTATACCGTGCACCCCCGCTAATTTGAACGGTACCTCATGCAAACCATCGGGGTTCATTTTTAATTTGAACATCTAGTCATCCTTGAAACGTGTTTTTGGTTTCCTCTTTCACTGTTTTGTTTTGATTCTGCGCTCCGTTCCATTTTACTTTACTCTGTTCCATAAGCTAAATGACGTTTGAACCATTTTTAATCTGAACGATATGCAAATAAGCGGGGTACAGATTAAAAAGTGTTCAGATTGAATGTGGTCAAACCAACGGGGGTACCCGGTAATATTGAAGAGTTTCAGTATTTTTGTGTGATTTAGATTCTGAGAGCACTATTTGTCAATATTGCTAAAATATAGAAAATTCCGGTAAATTTGTCAAATATTGTTTAACTCAAAAATAACAAACAGGATACATTTTTCATTACTAAGTTCAACGACACTTTCTTTCTAAAACTGTCTTCTTTTAAAGCAGAAAAATCGAAAATCCATTTGATTTCGTGAAGTTCAATTTTGGTCAACTATTTTTCGGCACAGGCAGAAGGGTAATCTCCCAAATTAATGGTTCAGAAGGTAGACTTGTGTACCCAATCATTTAGTGACCCAACGACGGACCACTCGATTTGAGCATTTTGTGTCATCTTGTAAGATAGAGAGACTCATCCAAGCCATTGCTAGTCCGATGGGACCCGAAGATTGATGGACACCGTCGGTTACTAAACAACGCTAATTAAGTGATTAACAAAAGAGGGAGCTGTATTTTTTCAATGCCGTTTGTTGTCGTAGCTTATGGCCATTTGTCGGTGATTTCGTTTGCGTCTTCGCTACTCATAATTGATAGTTCCAATGGTAGGTAAATTGGTTGCAGAATGCTGGAAGAAAATGGCACAAGGGGAGTTAAAGCGCTAATCAGTGTGTCAGTGGAGCGTGGTTAAGGCAAGAAGCAACAGTCATTAGTAATTATGTAGATGACCCTCTCGGATGATGGGGTTGGAATGTTAGTTTTACGCTATGATTAGCTGAACATTTTCCTTTTCTTGGCATCGGTAGATTCATGGAAACAGTGGTTTTCAAATTAAGCCCGATTTGTTCCAAGTTCGATACGCAAGTTCAAAGTGTTATTCTAATTTACCGATAACCGATTTATAAGCCGCTTATGGAAATGAACTGACGTAACTTTTTAATCTATTTTCAAGGACGCACAATCAAGCAGCTTTTAGTCGATTTATGAGACTTCTGCCGTATAGTTGTTTTTTCGGAAGAGCTTAAACAAACCATACCTCAAGAGCCGTTGAAGTTAGGAAGCACTGAGTAACGTTGGTTTCGTTCGTTCATTTCGTTTTATAGGTTTAGCTGTAGTTTTGTTTCCTATTCTGTTAGCTTAGCTTAGCTTAGCTTAGACTGACTACACATATCAATGGTTGCTATTCCGTGATTGACCGAAGTCAGTGAAAATGCACAAAGAATCAACTAGAAGTTCGGCTGGGATTGGCCATAATCTTCTTCAGTGTGCATAATTCAGTGCCTCTATTTATACAGGGTCAATAACGGCGCCGGCCACGTCCTTGCAGTCAGGTGGGATTGGGGGAAGGAATGTTAGTGTGTAACCTTTGCTTTTTGGAGACCGTGTTTGCCTCTGCATCTCCACAAAGGTTACTGGGAGGGATGTTTGTTAATGGGGAGGATCGTTGGGTCATAGGATTCACTTTGATAAGCGATTAGACCATGATAAACAATGATTTGTGAGATATATACATGCTTATACGTAAATATAATATTTTCATTTGATATGAACAATTTCTATGTAGAGGAAAATTATGCCGACACTTGAGGTGACGAACCATTCAATGTTTGTTGAACAAATACCTAAATGTAACATTCCTACAGCTGTCAGGACGAAAGCATGTGTTATTATATTTTACTCATTTGAAAAGAAACAAAAAACTCGATTGGTTGGGACATCATAGAACACTCTTATTCTTATGCCGACACTTACAGTGGCGAACCATCCAAAGTTTGTTGAATAAAGTGAACCTTTCGCAAGTCTACACTTGTAGTGTCGAACCATTCAAAGTTTTTTTAATTACAAAAATAAAGGTATATAAGAGGTGTTCTGAAAAAAAAAAAATGTGAAACATAAATAAATCATGAATCAGAGTTTGTGTCGACACTCACAGTGACGAACCATCCATAGTTTGTTGAAAAATCATATTTACATCCCACCATTGTAACGATTGAATGTGCAGTCATACATATTTTATAGATTAGAAATAGTAGCATGAAACGAGCTCACCAATTGATCCGTTATCCTTGACTGAGCAGCCACAATCCACTTTCGGCTTCACTCGTTTGCTCGGCTATAAAAAAGCACTCAGGAAAAAAAAAATAAGCGCGCGACCCAAAAAGAATAAAAAAAAAACTGTTCGGGCTTTCTTGACGCACTGCCCAGGTGCAAGCGTCAAGGTCGAAGGATCAAACAGAACTCTGTAGTTTTGTTTCCTATTCTGTTTTCACAAAAACTGCTACAGTCAACTCTCCATTATTCGATATTGAAGGGATCATCGAGTTAATATCGGTATCGGTATCGAGTTACAGAACACAAAACCAGTGCAACTCACGGTAGACACAACAAGGTAGGCTATTCCCACGTGTAAACAACGATTTTCCATCAAAACATGTGTCGTCATTCCTATCGTCAAGCATGAGGCCTTGAGGATAGTAAAGGAGAGCAGGCCTTGCTTTTATCGTGAGTGCAACTAAGATCCAAGGGGCTATCGAGTTAGCCATGAAAACTATCTTTTACTAAACACAACACACGTGTTTTTTGCATTTACTAAATATTTAAATGGTTCGTCATCATAGGTATTGATTTTTTTATATTCAGGTTTTACCAAATATGTTATCAGATTGAAGAATGCAGTTGAAAACACAAAAACGCATTTTCTCAGCAAAGATAGTGTTGGTGGTTACGTCGACCTTACGGACATGATCAGGATAAAAAGACATTTTCCATTCTCTTAAGTATGGGCATAGCTAGAACTACAAGTGTGCATCAAGTACCTACTCATCCATGCAACTAGCTCATTACTGAGATGTTATAACAATAAAAATATGAAATATTCAAAACCGCGATACAAATCACGCATTTTTATCCCATTTATCAAAGTCGAGAATCAAGATCGAACGGCGCGTCTGAACATTTCGAAAGTCATAACATCGTTTCATCTCGCGCATTTCAGCGCGGGCGGCGCCTAGATGATGGAAGACGTCGTTGTCGTCTTCACTACCGCCGAAAATACTCTATGAAGAAGGTGCTTCATCATCGCCGTAATGACGCAAGGTGCGCAAGAAACGCTATCGCTTTCAATTCGGTAGTTGGAATTGTTTGATGATAAACAGCGCGCCCGAAAACACGCCACCAAACAACGCTAAACTAGTAATTTTGTGGACGGCTGGCTGGCTGGTTGTGTTTAGTTACACTGTGTGCAACGTTGTCGTTTGGGGAAAGCGAACACAACACCTTTAATGACGGATGTCGCAACAGGTTGTCGCTTTTGTTCTTTTAATTATGGAGTGCGGCTGCTGCTAGAGGGGGTCTGCGGTGGTGCACAAGTTCCCACACAGCTGCCGAAATACGGAAAACGTCATAGTTGAGTTACAGGGTGCTTTGAATAATGCTGGAGCTGTTCTTGTAGGGGTCTCTTATTATTGACTTTGAACATACTATTCTTCTTCTACTACTTATTTGTCGTATTCTTCATTCTTCTTGACATAATGTATTTTCTGGGACATCCTACCTCTTCAAGTTAGTTTTCTTAAAGCATTTTCACCTTTTTTCACCAAAGTCACCAAAGTTATGCTTTTTTCACTAAAGTTAATGTTCTGCATTCGTATATCATGTGGGCAGGTACGATAAGGCATCATGCGAAGGAAAGTCAACAGACTGTCCATCACGAAATGATCTTGGATCATCTGGAAATCGAACCCATATACATTAGGGCGATTCAAATATTAAAAATGTTTGAAAATCCAATCTCCCATATGCTCCTTACCATCCTTACCATAAAAATAGTGTTCTGTGAAATTTTCAGCTTTCTAGGTGGTGATTTAAAGGTGGCCCAGAGACAATGTAGGTTTATATGGAAATTACTATGGAGAAATTTTGAGAAATGTTCCAAACACGCTAGTACTGTAATGTAAGTAGAAACTTATCATCCCATATTGAAAACTCATTCTTCAAAACTTAATGAGGGATGTTGCTGAAGATACAAATCTCTTTTGAGCTAATTTTGTTTGGGATTTTTGTACATGTTTGCAGGGCTATAATCCCATATTAAGCTAAATAATTGCAAACAAACTCATGAATATCTCTTCTGCTATCCGTCGGATTGAATTTCTCTCTTCAACAAATTTCTTTATTATGGTTTGAAGAATGAGGTTTTACTATGGGGTAATAAGATTGTACTTAAATTACAGTACTAGCGTGTTTGGAACATATCTCAATATTTGTTTATAGTAATTTCCATATAAACCTACATTGTCTTTGGGCCACCTTTAAATCAACGCCTAGAAAGCTGAAAATTTCACAGAACACTATTTTTTTCGCAAGGATGGTAAGGAACACATGGGAGATTGAATTTTCAAACATTTTTAAATTATGAACCGCCCTAATATACATTCTCTTACCACAAGCGCACATGGAAACGCGGACCTAGTCAAACATTAGATTTTTTTCCACACATTTCTTTATTTTTGAGTTGCTTCAACGCAAAACTGTAGGAAAATCAATAACCCAAAAATTTGCTTAAATTTGGGTTGACTCAATGGAAAATTGAGATTTTTTCAACTCAAGCTTGAAAAAAATGCGTGTACCCCAATTTGGCTAAAAAAGCATTGTTTTTTTACAACAATAGTGGGGAAAATGCTTCGCGAAAATAATGCATAAAATTTAGAATCTAGTTTACATTGACATTAAAGTTTCTTAGGCTTGGACCCTCTTATTTCATTTGGTGTCAAAAGGGAAATGTTCTATCGGATATATAAAGAGATTTTATTTACAGTGGGATTACGTTTTTGGCAACAAAGTCGAAATTTTAAGTTGCCGAAAACGGAATCCTTTTTTCTTGCTTAATATTTAATAATAAATTTTAAAAATATTATTAGGATGGTGTTACTTGATACCTACGTAACCTAATGATCGTCAAACTTCGGAAAGATTCACTTCGAAGCATATTTCAATAGATTATAGACTATAGACCCTTAATTTGAATTGTGACAGTCGTTCTATCGCATAAAAGTCCATTTTATCGCTTGAAAGCCTTCAATCAATGCACATTGGTCCAAGGTGAGCCGAAATTTTTCTGTCACGAACTGTCACTGTGAGCCCGGATTTTAAAGAGTGGACAAACATGATAAAAGCGCATCATCATCAAAACATGTTTTTACGTTTCATCAAAGTTGACAACAATCGGTTGAAAATTAATTCTTAAACATCTAAGAGCAATGCCACGATATCACCTTTTATTTTAATTGAATATGAAGTATTGAAACACGCATCTTTTACTTCTTTCCCAATAAAAATTAAAATAAAATGCGCAGAACACTTTGACCGTTTTCTCATGTTTGTCCGGAGAGATCGAATGTGCACATCAAAGGAAAACCAGCAATTGTCCCCAAGCCTGCCTTGATTATCGTTGGTGAGCTGGAGTTATCTAGTAATTTGGAAAAGTGTTGTTTCATATTTTGTGTGTAGCATCTGTGCCTCCCTCCCAGGTCCAGACGAATTCCATTTCAAACCGATCAGTCACAGAACTCGACCATCTTAGATTTGCTGTTAATTTTGTACATGTTTTCGATATGATACAATATGGTTACATAGAAAAATCGATCATTTTGATTCGAGAATAACTTTTGAAAATGGCCTTTAAATTTTCGCATGTGATGTCTTTGAAAAATTCTAGCACCGAAACTGATGATTTTAGAGAAAAATATTCTATAAAGAAGTTGTAGTGAACCGTTTGGGCTGCAAACAAAAAATATACCCTGAAAAAAAAATATAATGTTTTTTCATGGAAAATTAAATAATAAAACTCAAATTTTGAATTGCACAAAAACCCCATTTTTTAAATTTTCGCCAAAGAATATTGATAGTAAACATATGTTTGGGACAAAGTTTCATGATGGAGAAATTTTTTATAAATGGATTTTTCTAAGAACAACTCTTGGTCGATTTTAGAAATTTTGTTTATTTTGTCAAAATAAATACGTTCTGATGATGCAATGAGAATATTGAAATGATTCTTTATCATAATGGTTATATGAATAACTTCTCTAGAAGTAGCCATTTTCGAATTATATCAAGTTTAATGCAAATAAATATTATTTAAATAATAAAATAGGCCATTTTTATTATTTTTTCGTGATTATTCATCCATAACGATACGTTTTAGAGAATAAAGATTATATTTCTTTCCACTTATTTATATTCTTTGATGAAGAATCGCAAATAACTAATAAAAATGGCCTATTTTATTATTTAATTTATCGTTTTTCACATTAAACTTCAGATAACTCGAAAATGGCCACTACTAGAGATTGATCACTTCTTATGGTTCATAATAATTCATTCAAGATTCATTTTGTATCATCAGAACGTGTATAAACACAACAAAAAACAAAAATTTTAAAATCGACCAAGTGTTGGTCTTAGCAAAACCTTTTTTATCAAAAATTTCTCCATTATGAAACTTTGTCCCAAACATCTGTTTACTATCAAATCTCTATGATGAAAATTTTATAATATTATAATTTTTCAAATAATTTGCATTCAAATTTGTATAAGCCATTTTCAAAAGTTATTCTTGATTTTTCTATGGAAAACACTCATTCTATCGTACCAAAAACATGTGCAACATTTCATCCAAATCGAAGGGCTTGTGCAGTTTCAGTTTTCATCCAAATGAGCTCAAATTTCCGGAGGGCACTCAAAATTTGATCTAGGATTGAATGAGCGGTGTGGAACAAAAACGATTTTTTGAACCACTCTAATATGTATGCTATAGGGTTCCGATCTACTTCATCGCAAGTGCTATTATTCGTCGTATCAAACTTGAAATGTTCCTTTTTGGTATTGCGGTAAATAACTTCTGTTCAATTACCCACTTTGCACTTTTTCGCTGAAATCGCATGGACGAAGACGTACCGAGCGAAATCTTATTAGCTATCGACTGAGACATGCCACTGAGGGATTCCGTACGTCGTAAATCATGTAAAATTCACGAAATTTTAGTAAATTCCCTCGACGATCGCAAATTATTAAGAACGTAAACAAAGTTTTTCATTCGTCCGGACAGAGAAAATAGAAACTTGTACGCATCAATGTGTGCGTGATGTTCATAGGAATCGATTACTTTGATTGTGATTGTTTTTGCTGCACTATGAGCCGTGATGCATTTGTTCGGTCAAAAGTAATTGTGCTTATATTTTTGGACTGTATTTTGCTAGCGCCAATGAATTAAAAAAAAAATCACATATTTCATCATTCTGTGTAAATAGAGATAGATGTCCGAAATTTAGTTATACAATTTATTTCAACGTTGAAGTGTTGTATTTTGACCACTACGATAACGACCGATATGAAAATGGATACGACGAATATAGGCAACGGTTAGTAATAATTTCAATGATCAAAATTTATCAAAATATTATTGCACAATGCGAAAGCCATCTAGGGAAAAATAGTTTGGCATTGGTATGTATCTGCATCATTCACTGCAATACTGGGAAAATGGGAGATTCTGACTGTAGTACATCACACTATATTGATTTCTCTCTAATCCGGTGGTCCCTTCAAAATCGAGTTAGAGAGCGTTCACTACTTTTACATATACTTTTTTTCATTTCAACATTTCAATGAACAGATGTCAGAATTCATAAAAAACATTTATTGCCAAAGTTATTTGTTTTGACTTGGTTTATGAAGAGAATGACGAAAGACAAAACGTTGAATGCCAAAACCTCGAATCCTAAAACGTCGAAAGGGACAAAATATCGAAAGTATCAAACGTCGAATTATTTATTCTTTCAAAAAAGAATCATTTTTTCCAAGAAATTTTCGTTTCCCTTCAATTTACGCTTTTAAATGTTTTTTTTTTTTTCTGTCGACGTTTTGTCTTTCGACGTTCACACCATATAACATCCCACACTGTTGAAGCCTCGGGTGCACTATCCATCGATGGCCCCCGTCATTTTCTAATGTTTCTCACCGTTGCTGCATCAATCAGTTGAAGACGACGACGACCCCGATGTTTGCTCATTTAACGCTAATTTTGCTAATATTTTCCGCGAGAGGCAAAATTTCGACCAAACCCCGCACTAGGATGTTTCAGATTTCACCTCAATTTCTGGCTGATTGCAACATCATCTCCATCGACTCTACCTCCTCTCCTTGGCGCGATGCATCAATGAGAGATAGCAAATTGAAACTGCGCATTTGATTACTCACAGAAAAAATGGGAGCCACTGGAAAGCATCACACACATCGGATCAATTGGATGGGTAATGGGACTGGTTTTTCATTCCAAAGGTGATGGTTCGCATTCCGAGGCCTTTGATTGAAATACTAACTTCGAAGGGCCATAAAATTAAGCAGATCAGAGACTGATTGTGGCCCCTGTTTAGTCGAATGGCCATCATCATCCGGGCGTTTTCTATTGGGAAAAATATTATTATGTCCTGGGAAATGGATAACCATCACTAGCTTATCCAGAAACGATCAATAAAATAATACTCTCCCTTACTCGATATTGAAGGGACCATCGAGTTAGGGAGGCATCGAGTTACAGAACACAAAATTAGTGCAATTGCTATCCAACGGACCATCGAGTTATCTATGAAATAGTAGTTTAAAGAACAAGTTGCAGAATGGTGATTTTTACAGCAGGAGTCGCAAATTTATCCTACGAGGCTTGCCGAGTAGTATAATTACGACAAGTAGTTTCGTCGACGAAACTAAAAAAAGAATCGTCATCGTCAACCAACCAGCGTTGGATGACGATTTGCTGCAGTTGTCCGCCTCAAAGGCTCGGCGTCATGATGAACAAATAAGCTTCTTCGTTATGGTCGAATCTTCGTTCGGGAGCTCTGAGCCGACTAAAAATATGAACCGTGGCGTCGATAGATAATCAGCCTTTTTTGAAAAAATAAAACACAAGCAAAAAAACTAAACGTGTCCGGAATTGAATAAACGATTTCTGAATCGTCAACGTCACGCGCTTACCAACAGAGCTATTGTTGAAGCTTGAGGAGTGCGGGTTAAATCGCCATTACAAGCAATTCTAAGATGGCATTCGCCGTTTTGTGCATAGCAAGCGAAATTACAATTAACGCCTCCTTCGTTTGAGAAAGGGGAGCGAACGAAATGAAGACAAAGTTATTCGTTGACGATTTTGGATTGACGTTCGTCGTGCATTCTTTCGTCGATGACGAGACGATGTCTTTTTTTATTCCGTCATCGCACTGTGACGAATCTGACGATTGCCTGCCCTGCTTGAGGGTATCAGAAATGATATCGGAATGTATTCACCATTATTTTACAATTTCTGAAAAATTGTTGTGTTATGATTCGTCACGCAACTCAAAACAGTTGCGTAATGAGAAAGCATTGCGTAATGAATCATTACAGCACTGGTTTCAGTTGCGTAATGATTATAACTGCATACTTCAGTGCAGGAAAGTAGGCCATTTCATGACAGATTTGCGCGATAAAAAATAGCCTATTACGATGAGAAATTGCCAAAACTAACTTTTACTATGGTTCTTTAATTCGATATCGAGTAAGGGAGAGTTAACTGTAATTGGCTATAAATTACCAAAATAAAATTCCAAAGTATAATTCCCCAAGGATGTTTTTTTTTCATAAAAATAAAATCTGCACTCAAGAATTAAATCTTTTTTAACAAAAACCTTAAAAATAACTATATTATCGAATTTATGTTCTTTAAATTCAAATATCGATTGATTTTTATAACGAGTTTCAAATACCATCGCTTATTTGTATCCATTCACCAGTAAAAATATATTTCTAGTGCTCCTTAAAATTCTATAACTGCAAAAAATGTTGTTTAGACATAAGTAAGTTTTCTTTTTTATAAAACACAGATTGTTGCCCTTCTTTTAATGCTTGTTATTTTGGCTACCGTTTTCTACCTAAGCTCGGGGGGCACATGATGCGTACGTCTATCGGCGGATGCCCCTCCTTCTGGTGGCACGATAAAAACCCGCCGCGCTACTTTTTATTGCACTGGATCGCGATTGGAATGGGTTACATCAATGCATGGACTTTTAACACAACAAACGAAGAGCAATCACACGGATCGAATCTGATACAAATGTACCGTGGCGTGGACGTCGTCCGATTCAGCTATGGGCTATAAGCTTGTGTAAGAAGTCGGTCCAAGAGGCAAAGGCAAGTGGCGGTCAGCTTGACAGGTGGATTTTATGGTTCAGTTTTCATAGTTCTCGATCCAGGGCTATAAAAAGCTTAAAATGCGGAACGACGCCGTTGAAGTGGTGCTGAACGGTGCAAGTACTGTATCGAATAGCAATTAGAAACAGTCGTATGGGAATAAACTTTAACTAAATGCTAAATATAACTTTTAGTTATATACTAGTTTTTAGGAATCTTATGACAGGTATATTGTCTACTTGCCACACGGTATACAAACGTAATATTTCGTAAAGTGACAAAGAAACCTCTCAACAAATAACTGTGGAAGTGCCCATAAGAACAGTAAGCTGTGAAGCAGACTATTTGCCAGGACATCATTACACCAGAAACAACAAAAGTATTAGTCTGAATGCCTGATACACAAGAAGACACATAAACTTTCAAGAAGGAAATATTTGTGCCAACCGAATTCGAAATTTTTGCATTGTTGTTCTCCGGTATTGTTGCAACATGCCCAGCCCATCGTATCCGCCCAACTTTCGTCACCTTCCCAATACTGGTTTCGCTGTAAAGTTGAGCGATCTCGTGTTCCATCCGTCATCGTCACACACCGTTCTTTTGCACAATGACCCTAAACACTTGCTGTTGGAAAACTCTAATATCTTGCAAGTCCTCTTCTACCGTAGTACTTGTTTCATGCCCGTTGAGGACCTGAGAGAGTGAGAGGAGACAGCTCACTGACAGTTGGTATGTTTTCTTGCCTTCTTTGACTTCTTTCTTTAACTCTTGTGTTGAGCACAGATGAGATGAGCTTATTTTGGCCAAAATCATATTCACTTCTTGTTGTGCACTATGCAAATGGACATGAATATAAAAAAATCAATAGCAGTTTGCCAATAAATCAATATATTTAGGTACTCAACTTTTTAAAACGTGAAACCATCGAAAAACACCAAGAAATTTTAATTACGTTCACTTGAATTTTGACGGTTTTTCACGCTATGCCCTTCGAATGTGCGGTTTTTCAGTGACAGTTAGAGTGACAGGTTCCCTTGTCTTTTGGGAGCTCTCAATCTAAGCCAGCTGTCGCCTCTCTCTCAGTTGAGGACTTCCGGTTTTGAGGGACCCATAGCAGGTCCTACCAAGCCTACAAAAATAGCTTACTTATAGCTCATCAGGTACAGACAAATGACC
This sequence comes from Aedes aegypti, assembly GCF_002204515.2. NCBI lineage: Eukaryota > Metazoa > Arthropoda > Insecta > Diptera > Culicidae > Aedes > Aedes aegypti. The sequence goes on along the minus strand of NC_035108.1, from coordinate 24,819,163 downwards.
AGATTTTTCGCACTCATCTTGATCAGTTTTGCAATACTATCCTTATTAGCTGCTTTAATGTTCTCGAGCTGTTGACCTCCCTCAAAGTGGGGGCTAGATTGGTACCTAGAGTCGCCAAGCAAATGGAGAGATGCTTCAAATGCAGGGGATTCGGCCATCAGTCGAGAAACTGTAAGGGCCCGGACAGGTCCGACCTATGCTGGAATTGCGGCGGAAATGGTCACGTTGCTCGGGACTGTACAAAGCGGACTAGGTGCCTGCTATGCATGCCGGAGGACGGAAACGATCATCCGACGGGAGGCTTCAAATACCCGGCGTATAAATAAGCGAAGGCGGGCCAATAAGGATGGAGATCACGCAAGTGAATCTCAATCATTGCGACATTGCACAGCAACTGTTGTGGCAGTTCACGACAGAAACCAAGTGCGATGTAGCAATAATTGCGGAGCCATATCGGGTTCCCCTCGAAAACGGAAATTGGGTGGCTGATAGAGCAGGTATGGTGGCAATACAGGTGATGGGCAGGTTCCCCATTCAAGAAGTAGTCGATAGCTCACACGACGGCTTTGTTATTGCCAAAGTCAACGGAGTCTTCGTATGCAGCTGTTATGCGCCTCCGAGATGGACAGACGAAGAGTACAATAGTATGTTGGATTTGCTCACAGATACGCTGGTGGGAAGAACGCCGGAAGTCATAGGAGGAGATTTCAACGCCTGGGCCGCAGAGTGGGCAGTAGATTGACCAACGCCAGGGGGTACAGCTTACTCGAGGCTCTGGCATTCAGGTCAGTACATTCTGTAAAGACGGTCGGGAGTCCATCATCGATGTTACGTTCTGTAGCCCATTGTTGTTGGATGACATGAATTGGAGGGTGAGGGTGTTTATTGAGGCGCTTCGAACATACAGTAGAGCGAACCTTGACGCAGAAGAGTTGACAGAAGTGGTAGCAACGGCTTGTGATGCATCGATGCCGAGAAAGTTGGAGCCTAGGAACCGAAGGCGCCCAGCGTACTGGTGGAATGAGACGCTTAGTACCCTCCGTGCTGCATGCTTCCGAGCCAGAAGACGCGTCCAGAGAGCAAGAACCGAAGTAGAGGGAGAGGAACAGAGAATCGCTTTCCGTGAAGCTAGAGCTGCTTTCAAACAAAAGATTTAGCGGAGCAAGTCCAGCTGCTACAAGGAGCTATGTCGAGAAGCCGAAGAAAACCCTTGGGGCAACGCCTACCGTATTGTGATGGCGAAGTTTAAGGGTCCGGCGACACCAGTCAAAACATGTCCAGACAAGTTGAGGATTATCGTGGAAGGTCTGTTTCCGCATCATGACCCAACAGTGTGGCCGCCTACGCCATACGAAGACGAGGAAGAAGAACCCGGAGGTGTGCAAATCTCTAATGAAGAGCTACTAGCAGTGGCGAAGGGTCTGAAGGTGAAGAAAGCTCCTGGTCCGGATGGGATCCCCAATGTAGCACTAAAAACCGCGATATTGGCGTTCCCGGATTTGTTCAGGATGACGCTGCAGAAACTCTTGAATGAAGGCTGTTTCCCAGACAGTTGGAAGGTTCAGAAGCTGGTGTTGGTGCCAAAACCAGGGAAGCCACCAGGGGACCCAGCATCGTATAGACCTATATGTTTGCTGGACACACTTGATAAGCTCCTGGAAAGGATCATCCTTAACAGGCTGACACAATGCACAGAGAGCGAGAGTGGCTTATCGAAGAGACAATTCGGATTCCGGAAAGGGGTCTCGACGGTGGATGCAATCCGGACAGTTGTGCAGAATGCGGGGAAGGCATCCAAACAGAAGAGGAGAGGCAATCGGTTCTGCGCCGTAGTGACGATTGACGTCAAAAATGCTTTCAACAGCGCCAGCTGGGAGGCTATAGCCTTAGCACTGCATAGAATGCGAGTTCCTGGCTACTTATGCAGTATGCTAAAAAGCTATTTCCAAAACAGAGTCCTGGTATATGAAACGGAGTTGGGTCAAAAGTCGATCAGGATCACGGCAGGAGTGCCACAAGGCTCAATCCTTGGTCCAACGCTTTGGAACGTGATGTACGATGGAGTATTAATGCTGGAGCTACCTAACGGAGTGGAAATCGTTGGATTCGCAGATGATGTCGTTCTAACGGTGACTGGCGAGACGTTAGAAGAGGTCAAAATGCTGACGACGGAAGCGATTGACACGGTTGAAGCGTGGATGACTGGAGCAAAACTGCAGCTGGCTTATCATACGACGGAGCTAGTGCTGGTTAGCAACCTCAAAGCTGTTCAGAGGGTTGAAATCAACATCGGTAGACAAGACATTTCATCAAAACGTGCTTTGAAGCATCTGGGGGTGATGGTAGATGACCGTCTAAACTTCAACGCTCACGTGGACTACGCCTGCGAAAAGGCGTCGAAGGCGGTCAACACGATAGCGAGGATCATGCCGAACGTCGGAGGACCGAGAAGTAGTAAAAGACGTCTCCTAGCGAGTGTAGCGGTCTCTATTCTCAGGTATGGAGTCCCAGTCTGGGCCGCAGCGGTAAAAACCAAGCGTATTCGGAGGATGTTGTTCCGACTCATGGCCATACGAGTAGCGAGCGCCTATAGGACGATTTCATCGGAGACAGTATGCGTTATCGCTGGCATGATGCCCATCTGCATCACCCTGGCCGAGGACGTGGAGTGTTATGAGCGAAGAGGCACCAGAAATGTGAGAAGGATCGTCAGAACGGACTCGTTGGATAAGTGGCAGCAAGAGTGGAACAACGCAGAGAAGGGAAGGTGGACTTACCGTCTTATTCCAAATGTATCACTGTGGGTTAATAGAAAGCATGGAGAAGTGAACTTCCATCTGACGCAGTTCCTGTCTGGACACGGCTGTTTCCGGAAGTATCTGCATCGGTTCGGACATGCTTCTTCACCTTGTTGTCCGGAGTGCGAGAATGTGGAGGAAACACTGGAGCATGTAGTCTTCGAATGTCCTAGGTTCGAAGAAGTGAGGAGGGACATGCGAGGAGTCACTGTCGATAACGTTGTCGAAGAGATGTGCCGAGAAGAAGGCATCTGGAACGCTGTCGATAGCACGGTATCGAGAATAATGTCCGAGTTTCAGAGGAAGTGGCGTAGCGACCAACGATCTGCTAGCTAGAGTGAACGCATGAAAAGGAAGAATGGCTGCTCGGTTTCGGGAGATATTCCTTTGCCGGGGAACTCTGACGGAGTAGGCTAGATCCACCGCCGGGGACTAGCTGAGTAGACGCGGCGTTGCACCGGTCCCGGGTCGTAGGAGCACCAGTGTACCGGACGATAGGCTTCACCGGAATCGCTGGACTGACTTCGGCACCCTACCGGTCGTCCCGTAAAAAAGTGAAGATCATCAGTAGCAGCAGCAGCAGCAGCAGGAGAATCGGTCTCGGGAGAACTTCCATCGCCGGGGAATTCTTCGTCGGTGTAGGCTAGGTCCACCGCCGGGGACTAGTTGAGTAGACGTGTCATAGCGCCGGTTTTAGGGTCGTCGGGGCACCAGTGAACCGAAAGCTAGGCTCCACTGGAATAGCTGGACTGACTTCGGCACCCTTCCGGTCGGCTCGAAACGTAGAAAAAGAAGAATCGGTCTCGGGAGAATTTTCACCGCCGGGGAATTCTTCGTCGGGACGCTGGTAATGGGTAGTCGAGGCGCCTACGAACCGGAAGTTATGCTCAACCGGAATCGTTGGACCGACCTCGGCATCCTACCAGCTGAACAAAGAAAAGGAGAATGAATGAATGAGTGCAGAGTAGTGTACAAACTGGAGCCGAAGGGCTCAGAATGTTGCATGTAGGTACTAACAAATTGACGGGTCGCCAATGGGCGAAAATAGGTACTAACAAATTACTAACGTGAGGAGCCGAAGGGCTCAGCACGAGGTACAACGTTGAACGATTTTAAAACTGCTAACAGGAGCCGAAGGGCTCAGCATGTAGAGTAAAAATTGAAGAGGTGCGCTCAGCACGTTAGCCTCCCCTCCGAAGTAATACTGGAAGGTGGTTTCGGAGGGTTATGGTACTAAACCTAGGAGAGTGTTTTTAGTGGGGAAGGCACTTTGTGGATCCCACACCGCGCCAAAAATTACACTGGCATGAGCATGAACATATACAGGCTAGTCTATGAAGATTTTCAAATTCCTAGTTGCATGGAAAAAAGTGGGGGCTTGTTGGGGTCCATCGTCTGCCATACTGTCCCTGATTGATTGTCTTAATCCTCATTGGCAGGGTTGGGAAAAAATCTGAAACTCACTCTACAGTAGTCAAACAAAGCCAATCACAGTCAGCGAAGCCAGTGAAACTCACGCCCATCGCTGCTGTAGGCAAAAAGCCTTGAAAATTGCAAAACACCTGTTGCTAAGGGCAACCCAAAATTACTGTAGAAAAATGTTCTATTTCCCGCTGCATTTCCCGCATTTAGAGCCTTCAATGACACTACTGATTTAGAGAAATTCATGTACCCAATATAGGCTACTTGATGAGATTCACGATTTTAAACTACTGTAGTGAGAGAGCCACGTGATTTTCGCGAAATTCAAGCCTACTACTAATACCATTCCCAGCACTGCTCATTGGATGCTCAACGCCATTCAGGGGTTCATAGCAGTACTGCTCACTATGGCTTATCAGGTGGCCAATAATCAAAAAAGTGATGTGCCCCAAATTTCAATTCTTGTTCGCCATTTCATTGTAAACATGTCTGCTAAGAAATCCCCAGAATATTAGGGCATGATTTGCATTGCACACTCAGATATGAGGTGCCAAAGTTGAGCCTATGGAGAAAAACTTGTTTTTATTAACAAAAACTATGGTTTACTCAAATGAATATAACTTTTTTTCTATAATATTTACGTAAAATGTTTTTACACCATTTGAAAGCTTAAAAAAAGGCTTCTTAGAAACAATAAAAAAAATTAAAAAAAGCTTCAAAATAGTGGCTTTTATGATGTTTTTTTTATGAAGCGGTTAAAAAAATCGAATAAGCTTCTAGTTAACACATCGAGTACTTTTTTGTCCCAAGTTGTCCCAGGCTTAAATTTAGTTCCAAGGGTACTTTGAGATGTAAACTAAAGGATCGTGAAGAATTTAGCTGCACAAATTTGCACTTTTTTAATTTAAAGCTTTTTGAATTTTTCCAATATTTTTAACCATTTTCTATTGAAAACAGCTAAAAACTAATTCAGAAAATAACTGAATTTCGCTAAATCATTCAAATCATCATTTCTATGTAAGTTTTAATATTTTTAATGGTTTGCACAACGTTAATCGCATAAATGGCTTATATGCATTATAAGTAACAAAGTTTAATATTTCGCTATAGGCCCTATTCAAAAATTAGGGTCGAAAACTTGTTTTTGAAAATAAAACATCAAACTTGTATCATAAAACTCATAAATACGACATGAAATGGAAAAAATATTTTTGGCCGCCAGTCTGTATGGAAACCGCCCATAGTGCTGCTACCACATTTCGACAACCTCATGTTCATCCGTCAAGTGTTAACAACTATAAGTTTTAATTATACTTACAAAAAGCTTACAACATTTTGAAAATTTATTATTTATTATTTCACTCTGACGGTCATGTCGTCAGAGTAAAATAAAAAATAATAATTTTCAAAATGTTGTATGCTTTCTGTCCTTCTACGCCTACTTGTTCCATGTTCTATGCAAACTTAATGGACCGCGGGACAAATATGCGTAGAACGGCAGATATTGACAACCGTTACATTTGAATAAGAAATTCATCCAGCAACATAGTATACATCCTTACACTATTAAGTTTTAGCAATAACACTAAACAAATTCCCAGTCAGAAAAAAACATGGACTATACTATGGTACAGAATTGAATTCAGACACCTTCAGCATGGCTTCATTTCATAGTTGAGCGGTTCCATTTGAATTCGAATGTCGGTTTACTTTTGTATTTTTTGATTTGGATGAAATTTTGCACATGCTTTCTTTATGCCCAAAAATGCCTTTTTGCATCATCGGCTTGCCATTTTGACTCTAGCCTTACTTTTGAGAAGGGCATAAGAAAAAAACCCTTAATAATTTTCAAAAAAATATTACTTAGAAACGGTTTGTCCGATCAGTTTGGTGCCTTCCGCAAAGTTTTAGGTTATTGTTGGGACTATCTGGAAAAAAATATACACTGTAAAAAAAATGTTGTAATTTTTTATATATCGAAAATATAGCTTAAAAATCAATTTTCTCAAAAATCGTATATTTGATTTTTTTATTTTTTTATATGTTGAAGTAGACAAAAAATGAAGTCTTTTGCACAGTGGGTCAAGATGGAGAAATCATGGACAAAAAAGTTATGATTTTTTAAAAAAAAAAGGTGAATTTGTTGAAAATGGTCATAATAAACTTTTCAAATGTTTCGGTAGCAATTAGCAAAATTTTCTCATATACCTTTTTTGTTGAAAATTTTGCGTACTTTCATAAAATCGGGTCGAAAATCATTCAAAAAGTTTATTTAGACCATATTGAAAAATCAACCTTTTTTTAATAAATCATAACTTTTTTGTCCATGATTTCTCCATCTTGACCCACTGTGCAAAAGACTTCATATTTTGTCTACTTTAACATATAAAAAAATAAAACAAATCAAAAATACGATTTTTGAGAAAATTGATTTTTAAGCTTTATTTTCGATGTATAATAAATTACAACATTTTTTTTACAGTGTATATTTTTTTCCAGATAGTCCCAACAATAACCTAAAACTTTGCGCAAGGCACCAAACTGATCGGACAAACCGTTTCTAAGTTATAATTTTTTGAAAATTATTAAGGGTTTTTTTCTTAGGCCCTTCTCAAAAGTAAGGCTAGAGTCAAAATGGCGAGCCGATGATGCAAAAAGGCATTTTTGGGCATAAAGAAAGCATGTGCAAAATTTCATCCAAATCAAAAAATATAAAAATGAAATTTGGGAAAAAAAAGTCGTCATTTTCTGTGGAACCGCTCAGTTGTGGGCGTAAGCACAAGATTAAATAAGACGCCTATATCAACTAATCGCATCTATTTTGCCTACACCTCCTTTTATGAAGAATCCCGTTTTTTGTCTATTAACACATAAAACAGCAATAAACTAAATTGATTTGAAAACATTCTATTCCGCAGAAACTTCCCACGGTGCAAACATACTCACCGAACTCTTGATTGATCGTCCTTGAACAGTGATCTCATTTCCGCACCTGTTTTAGTGCCTTTCCAGTAAACTTTTAAGCTTTACGATTTCAAACGGAACCCATGTGGCCATAAAATTTCGTTCATTTATAGAATCGCACAAACTGCGGTCACCAGCCTGCCGAAGATAAATCATCCCGTTCCGTCTCCTTCCTCGTAAGTCACTCGACTCTGTTGGTGATGGACGACCCAGCATGCGATAATCGAGTGGAAAATGTGCGTGACTGTCTATCTGTCCTGTATGCGATCACTTTAGAAGACAGCCAGCGGCGGGCTGCAGCGCTGGGCTTTGCGTGTACCTTTAAGGGTAAATGGACCAGTATTTGGCACCCTATGGAAACGATTTAAAATCAATCGAGAGCAGTGAATCAAATTGACATCGAAACAGACGCAAAACATGAGCATTGGCGTGAGCATTGATGACCGTACAGTTCGTAGTTAGTACTCCATGATTGACAAGAACGGTTGAAATTGCACAAAGAATCAACAGACGGAGCTTGAAAGTAGCTAATTATCTTCAGTGTACAATCTAGAGAATTCCGAACATTACAAATTAAATAACAGCGCTGGCCACGTCATTACAGTCATCGCGGAAAGGAAGGAATGTTAGTGTGACATCCATTATTACTAAAGACCGAGTATACCTCTGCATCTCCATGGTTGTCATGGGAAGGAGTTTTTGTTAGTGGGATTCATGTTACCTCAATTAAAAAACTCATCTATTAACATACATGAAGAATAAGTATAAAATATGGCGATACCGGGGCCTTTCTTAACCGAGTGGTTAGAATCCGCGGCTACAAAGCAACGCCATGCTGAAGGTGTCTGGGTTCGATTCACGGTCGGTCTAGTACCTTTTCGTAATGGAAATTTTCTTGACTTCCCTAGGCATAGAGTATCATCGTACCTGCCACACGATATACGAATGCGAAAATGGCAACTTTGACAAAGAAAGCTCTCAGTTAATAACTGTGGAAGTGCTCATAAGAACACTAAGCAGAGAAGCAGGCTCTGTCCCTGTGATAACGTAATGACAAGAAGAAAAATACAATAATAAAGGGGAAACTGCTTATATTGGCGAATACTTGTGCATCTCCCCTAGATCGTATCGGCCATCGAGATTATTTAACTGTGCGACACACCGTGCTGCGAGTAGTGGCTTCGCTATTTTCGCATCACATGATACCCGCAGTTAATCGAAAAATCATGCATCGATGTCCCTTGCCGCTCTTTGCTCCGTATCGAATCCTCAGATCTTCTTCGCACGTAAGTACCTACCTACAAGCGATACGGTTCTGGCCGTGCCGTGTCGGGGTCTGCATTTTCCATTTCGGATCAAGTTTAACCTAATTATGGGCGCTCTGATTGTGGGCTTTGTACTTGATACTTGCCGTTCGTCATGCGCGCACGTACACTCTGTGGCTCTGATGTTGAGAGACACGGGTAAGTACACTCCGTACTGAGAGATCGGCTTTTGTAGGTCAACCCACGGACCAACGACCGAACGAACGGAGATCGCCTATTAACTTTCGTCCGCGTCCGTGAGTGTTTTGTGCACTGGCCGGGTACGGCTTCCCGAGATCGTCGTCCACCAGGTCATCGATGGTAGTTTCACGTAGGTAGAAGCATGGAAAAGGTTAAGATATGGCCAAAAATGTGCGGTTCTCCATCAACATGTTCGGTGTAATGTCTCCCATGTTGGTTGAAACATTAGTCCAACTCAAAATCTTTATAATCCTTATACCTAGAATTTTCGCCCCCCAAATTTACATTTGAACGTTTTCGCCCCCTTGAGCCTGAAAATCGCCATCAGGGGGGCGAATTCGCCTACTTTGGGAATCACTGCTATAAAGTCTCTATTTTTAATGGAAGATCTCTGAAGTATGGTGCTTGCCTTGAATCCTGATGCAAAATTTACAGACTCTGAAGAAACCTTCAGAGACCTAAACGGGTTCAACGCCTCAAGAATTTCGTCTCAGATTTTCCGAGGAAGAGCTTCAGGAATTATCATAGTTATTTTACTTAGAATTATTTCAGGGTTTCCTACAGGGATCTCTCCAGAAGTTTTGCTAGAGATCTACCAGTTTTCTAAGAAATTCTTCCAGCAGTTTTTCAAAGGATGCTTGGAAGAATTTCCCCAGAATTTGCTCCAGGAAATTTTTGAGAACTCCTAAGCTACTACTTCCAGTAATTTCCTCCGGTATAACATTGATTTTTTTTTTCTAAAACTGTCCTAGAAATTCGTTAAAATATTTTTTCACTAATCCTTCAACCGAATTCGGCAGTCATTACTTTAGAACTTTATCAAATATTTCTAAAATTTCTTCAGAGGAAAACCACAAAGGTTTATTCTAAAGCGTTTGAAATATAGCTTAAGGGTTTTCTCAAGAATCCTTGCTAGAATTCCTCTGCCTGTTCATGTGGATTTCTTCGAGAATTCATCGATGTTTCCTCCCAGAAATCCTAAATTACTTGAGGTGTTCTGCAAACAAATCTATTATTTTAAGGATTATTTCCAGCATTTCATCCATGTATTACTCCTGCAGTTTCACAAAACATTTCTTAAAAAGTTTCTCAAAAGATTATTTAATATCATATTACAGCTATTTTTCCATACCTACATAAATTTCTATAGAATTCTTCGAAAAAATTCTATAGATTCTGCAGTATACTATCCCTAGATTCAATCGTTTTTTTTTTGGTTTTTTTAGCAAACTATCTAGGAAATTTGCTCAAACTTCCTCCAGAGTCCGCACGTTATTTCAAAGATTCTTGTTCATTAAGGGTGACTTTGAAACTTACGCAAATTTTAGCAGAGGTAAATGTAGGATTTTCTTTAGATATACCTCCCGGATTAATATTATAGAAAAAAAATCCTTGACATCATGGAAGCATTCCTGAAAAAAAACTTTAAGGACTTACTTGAGAAAATCTCAAAGAATTACTGAAGGAATTTCTGAAGAAATTTGGAGAAATCCCTAGTGGAAATCTTACTTTAATCATGAAAGAGAATTTCAAATGAAATTTCTAGAAAAATATTGGTTGTATTTTCGAAAGTTTTTAGACAGGGAATGTCGAGGGATTCTAAAAAAAGTTTAAAATCTTGGAGAAATGTCTGCTCTGGTGCTATAAAGAATCAAACTCTTATATCCTGGCTCATATTAGGATTAGTTTTATTTTCTGGGTTTCTGTTTGCATTATTTTCGGCCTCTTTTTGGTTCCTTTTAGGTCTTTTATTTTGTCTCTCTTTTTCTGGCAAAAGATTTTAATTTCCTACCCTCAGTCGCTACTAGCCCTGTAAAGACGAAAAGCTTTCTTAGTCTTGTGGTAACGAATGGCATGAAAATGAAGAGGTTGAAGCAAAAGGGATGTCAGCGACAAAACCTAGTTTTACGAACCTTAAGGTTTTTTCAGCAATTTTTCATTCTATACTAATTGTATGAGAAACAAAAAAAAAACAAGCCAGTCTCCCAACAATTATTTGTTATTTTTTCTGTTGAACGGAAAAATCTACTGATAATTTCGTTAGAATGTTTGCAAATAGCACAACTTAACTCAATTCTACTCAAAACCTACCAACAAGTCATTTACAAGTTTGAGCCCTTCAAATATAGGGTGCAGAACCACTTGAGCACTTCCTTGATTCACTTTGGCATGGTGGGTTTTTCTCGGCCGAATTGACTGAAATTTTGCAATAAGAAGAGTATCAGTACGACTCATATTTTGGTAAAATATGAACTTTGTAGCTTCCGAAACACCCCGCTGCCGAAGTGAATCAAAAGTGCCAAGAATAGAATTTGGTTCCCTAGTAACTTTCAATTCTCTGTCCAGGGTTAGACAATTCTTAGCTTCATTGTGCACAAAATATTTGCCATCGTTTGTCCTACCCATGGTTTCGAACTTGGACGCGCCTCTGATTATAATTATCAATATACCGTAATCTGGGGAAACATTGATCAGTTTTTGGGATATTTCTTAAATTTTTCATTTCGAAATGCAAATGTCGCAATTTTATATTTTTGAAATAAGTACTAGCACCCACTGCTTGTAGTTATATATTGTTTTTTAGTTTTCAAAAGATTTAAGTATGTTTAAATAAATGTTTTAAGTGATATTTTGATTGATCACCCATGTAAACAACCTTCGGTAATATTGAAAATATCGTTACTGACTTAAATCATGTCTCCGGATTCCGAATATGAGGACCAAACTCTTACAAGTCATTTACTTTTTGAGTTATTTCAAAAATAAATACACTTTGAATTGCGAAATACGCCTAAAGATAGGCAATATCCTAAGGAAATTATGCATTCTCAATAGTAGTTCGTTTATGTTGCTTAATAGAATGAACTTATAAAAGATTTGACAACGGAATCGATTTCGGAGACGCCATTTTTAGTAACAACCGCATTTTCCTTGCACAGACCAATTGCAGAACTCATGTGGGACATGAATCTCCGGTAGTGTCATCCATAATTGTTTTAAACCAATTATGGATGACACTACCGAAGATTCATGTCCCACATGAGTTCTGCAATTGGTCTGAGCAAGGAATATGCGGTTGTTACTAATAATGGCATCGCCGAAAACGATACCGTTGTCAAATCTTTTATAAGTTCATTCTATTGAGCAAATGGACAAATTTACGCATGAACTAAACGTAATTTTTGCAAAAAATTTCAATTTTTATAAGCTATGTAAGAAAGAGGGACACGCCTTTTTTCTCCACATGCTCTACCAGAGGTTTTACCGGATTTTTTTTTAAACATTCCTCCAGGGACAACATTATTCAAGATAATCTCTACAGTGATCCATACAACGATTTCAACAGAGATTTCTTCACGAAGAAGTTTGATCACAACCAGATTTTTAAGACCGGATCAGATAGGGCTCCAGGAGCACCTTCGGCAGTCCCTCCAGAAATTCAGGCTTGAATTTCTCCAGGGATTCCTCTAGAAAAATATCTACTGGATCCTTGCATAGATATCTCCAAGAGTTTCTCCAGGGATTCCTCCAGGGTTACACTTGGACAACTTCTTTCAGGATAACTCCAGATAATTCTCCAGGAATTCCTTCGGGGATGCATTCAGTGTACTTCATAGGTAGTCCTCTCCTAATTAATTCAAGAATTATTCCGGATTTTTTTTTTCAGGGATGCTCAACGGATTGCTTCAGATATTATACCAAGAATTTCTGTAGGGGTTCCACCAGGAATTTCTCCTGGGATTCTACAAGTAATGACTTCACGAATTCCTAAAGGGATTTCTCAAGATTTTTCTCCATAAATTTTCCTAGAGATAGCTTCAGCGAAATCGCTACATGAAATAAGGATTTTTACAAGTAGAGAACTATTTTAACAAATCCTTCAGGGATTTTCTTATTAATTTATCTAGAGAATTGTTCTGGGCCTAAGAAATACCTTCGGAGGTCTTCCGAAGAATTCCTCTAGCAATTCTAACAGAGATTTCATCATGTAGTAATTTCTGGATTACTAAAAAAAATATTTGAAGTGATTATTTAAACAATTTCGTAATGTAACCTGGAGCAAGACTTGAGACAATCTCTGTAAAAATCCCCATAGTGATTTTCCTATAGGAATTCTCAGGTTCCTGGAAAAAAATTGGAAAGGATATAACGAGAAATAAAGAAACAAGAAATAAAGAGTAATAATTCCTGGAAAATTTTCTTGATGAATCCTTTGGTTTCAATCTATAGTGGAATCGGTAGAGGAATTTCGGCAGAAACTCCAAGCAAAATCGCTATTGGAATCCCTGTAGAAATAACCTTGCAAAAAATCCTGCAATAATCCTTGAAGGAATCCCAAGAGAAACTCCTGGAGAAATTTTTGAACGAGTTGCTGGAGGTATGTCTGGAGCCCTATCGGAACCGGTCTAGAAAATTTGGTATCGATCAAAAGTTCTTCCTGGATGAATCTAATGGGTCTTTGAAATCACGAAGTTCTTTAGTTTTAGACGAAGTTCTTCAGTTTTATACGAAACAGAACGTCGAACAGTTCATGCGAATATTGAATTGAATCCAATTGATGATTTGACATTTCTATTTATGATTTTTATGAGCTGTCTGGAATTAGAATCATAGTGTTTGGAATTTAAGGCAAAAGAAAGTCCGGAATAAGAATCATGAAAAGTTCACTAATTTCTATTTATTCAAAATTATTCATTACGGGGAATCGAAACCTTCACCCACCATTCGAATGTTAAATATTTTCATGGCTTAATAACGTTGAAGAATAATACAGAATGATTTATTTTATATGCTTTTTAAAGAGTTATGTTCCAATGAGGCCTTAAATGTCCGTAATATATCCCTGATAGCCCTCCACGCTGTTGCTCTTCAAGAAACCTTTCTACGATTGATTTGATCTTAACCGACTCCAGTCACCTTTGTAGCCAACTGGTTACTCATGCTGATTTTGATTCTGATCATATCCCTGTTACATTTCAAATATACCATGCAGCGATTCTCAATCTTATCAGCTCCACTTTCAATTATTTTCGAGCCGGCCGGAATACATATGAAACATATATCGATAGAAATCTTAATGTTAACATTTTTTTATAAACATAACTTGATATCGACAGTGTTTGAAGGCATGATTGTATAATTATATAACATTAATTCTCCAACATTTCTTTGAATTAGAATAATTCTAAGTTATCTGTCAAATCGTACACTTCAGGTTAATTATCAGAACTTCAAGTCTGAAAGACTTCCTGTAAGAGCTGTTGTTTCTCAAGGCAGCTTTTTGGGACCAAAATTATTCAATATTTACACATTTGGCTTACCTGAGTTACCACAAGGATGTTAAAAATCTTTATTCGATGATGCCACAGGCCTTTCCGCCAAAAGATGAAGCCTACATGTCATCTGTAGTAGATTGCAAACAAATTTAGATAATTTTCCTTCATAATTGCAAAAATAGAAGATATCTCCTAATGCTTCCAAAACTCAACTAATAATATTCCAACATAAACCAAAAGCTCTTTATTTAAAACCTTCAAGTATACACGTTGTTACGATGAGAGGGGTTCCAATAAATTGGTCAGATGAAGTTAAGTATCTAGGGCTCATGCTAGATAAGAATTTAACTTTCAAAAATCACATTGAGGGCATTCAAGCCAAATGTAACAAATATGTAAAATGTCTTTATCTCCTTATTAAAAGAAAATAGAAATTTTGTCCTAAGAACAAGCTTTTGATTTTCAAAGAGATTTTCAGGCCGATCATGTTGTATGCTGTACCACTATGGACTAGATGTTGTAATACCAGGAAGAAAGTTCTGCAGAGGATTCAAAATACAATTTTGAAAATGGTTCTGAAGCTCTTTCATTGGTATAGTACCAATGAGTTACATAGAATATCCAAATTTGAAACATTGGAACAAATGTCGAATGAATGTTTCAATAATTTCGGACAAAAATCTTTGCAATCTTCTATTTCCACCATGAATGCGCTATATATTTAAATAAGGGTTTAGTTTAGGTTCAGTTTATTTAAAATATGTTTCTGTCTTTTTATTTCAATGTTTCCCAACATAGAACACTTTGATATAAGAGATAAATATTATGTTTAAAATGATATTAATAAAGGAATTAAAAACATATATGGAATCTTGTTTCCTTGCATTCATATAGTTTGGGAACTTCTTCCATAAAAAGGTACATGGAACCAGTACTTTGCGTAATGTATTTTGCCTGAACTTCCATTACATCTCCGCTCCGAACGCTTCAACAAAACAAAACGAAAGAAAGATGCTGAAGCATTCCCACTCTCGCACACACGCCATACTGTTATTGGCCGATTTAACCATTATGTTTTTTGAAAGTCATCCCGACCCATTCTCCGCCAATTAGTTCCAGGCGTTGAAATCTATTAGATTATCTCCACCTGTTAATCAATTTCTCTAACTCGTTTACATGTTTATCCGATTCTCTCTTCTGCAGGATTCCGCCGCCACGGCACCACCCAGTCGCACCAATGTCGTACCCATACCAAAAACCATCATCCTTCGAGTACGACCAGCTGAACCGGGTGCCGTTGAGTCCCCATCACCACCAGCAGTCTCCCTACCCCAAACCTCCCCTCCAGCATCCCTCGGCATCTCCGATCCACCATCAACCGCCACCCCCTCAGCATTCCCCATCGGTGGGTGACTTCCTGCCACCACTGCAACCGCAGCCCCATCAGGATGCCGCCGGAGGATCGCGATCAATTTATAGTGCCCACGCCCTATCCCAGGCGGCAACCAATCTTCATCCCCAGCATCTGCAGCATCTTCAGCATGGCCCATTCAGCCAGCAGCCTCCACCACCGCCAATGGGATCGTCGCCATCACCTGCACTGTATCATCATTCACCTCGGGGCGCACCGGGACCAGGCCATCATCAGCAGACATTTCCGCCGAATTTCCCTCCCAATATGCACCACCAGCAGCAGCAGCATCACCAACAAGGAGGCGGAGGAGGTGGACCCGGGGGAGGGGGAGGCGGTGGCCACAATTATTCCCAGTCCGACGATGACAGCGGCTGCGCACTAGAGGAATACACCTGGGTTCCACCCGGACTGCGACCGGATCAGGTAAGTGGCGGAAAGTTCATCGAAGATTTCCTATATGGCTTTATCGCGGTTTTCTGGACTGGTTAGTTAGTTTCATGGGCGTAGATAGGGGGCGTTATTTCCTTCTGGCCTACGGAAGGAAACACAAGGGATTATATTTCAATTCAATTTTTGAAGATTTAACTTTTGAGGTCACTCGCCCAAATCCCCCCTGCCCCTTATGGAAATCTGGAATACGCTCATGGTCGCATTGCTGGTTAGCTCAGTAGTATGCGCGCGCGACAATTAACTATCAGAAAATTCCAATTTAATTATACGGCGTGTGCGCGCACTTGCCCGGCAGCTTGGCAGAAGAACATGGCTTCCGAAGGTGCGCTGCTATCATCTCGTGGTGGGGCATGCATGAATCGCGGTTCGATCGACGACCTGTCCATTGGCGGAACATGTTTATCTCGCTATGCGTGTGCGTGCTGTAGTGCTCATGTTTTGCAGTTCCTGATACAGAATCGGTGATAGGTGACATCGGGCTTATGATGCGCGGCGAAATGTGCGGCGATTTCAAGTTTAACCATGCTTTGAACCACTATCTGATGTAATAATTTATCTTGAACTGGTAGAGCTAATGCACTCACCATTTTTTGCAAAGTGTTGGAAAAAGGAGAGATAAAAGCGGTAGTTTTCATAATCAATATAAACTAATTGATCGGATTTATTCAAAAACATGTCATAGTTTCTAAAGTTTAGTTTTCTTTGTCATGGGCCGTCAAACCCATCAGCTCAAATTTGAAAAAAATACTTTCCTTCCATGAAAACGCACCTTACTGCCTAATAACAGACGATTTGACCTTTTTTACATTTCAATGTAACTTCCTAGACTTTGCGTTTTAGGAACCCTTGGCCAACATTCTCCGTTCATTGAAAATTCAAGTGACTTGTATTATTTCGTTGATACTGCGTGCTTGTAGTTTGATCATAGTAGGCTGATATAGGGTACAGTAGTAGTTGTTTGACGTTAGGGATGATCATTGTATAATAAACCCCTGAACCATCAAGACGTATTTTATTACTACAGTTCAGAAGTGGGATAAGCCATGCTATTACGAAGCCAAAAGACCTCTGCAGAAATGGAACAGACAATTTTCTCAAGCCATGGTGCATTTGAAAATCGATTTTCCCGTGGAGAAAGTGGAAACGAAACCCGAAATTCAAATACTGTGGATGTTGGAGATTCTGTAAACTCTGTCCATCCTGTTACGAGTCCGTTACCTGAGGAGAGAATAGGAGACGTGTGCTTGGAAAGGACGTCGGGAATACGTAGAAATTCATTTCAAGAAAGCGGATCACAAGCTGCAGGTATCGCCGTGCCACACGCAATGAATGCTGCTGCTTCCGCTGCCCACATAACTTCAGGGTCGGTGTCAAATCGCATCGAACCTGGAAGTGGAGATTGTATCAGTCAAGATTGTAATGTTCATCAAATTCAAGCTCAAAATTCAATCAAGGAAAATATTCCGTTGATTCAAAATAGTTCAAATTTCCATCAAATTCATCATTTTGGACCGGAAGAGATTTCTATTATGCTGCCATCCTTTGCTGGAGCTTCTGAAGAAGATGTCAAACATTTTGTAGCTGTTTTGGAGAATACGAAAAATGCGCTTAAAGTTAACGAGTTTATCATGAAGTTGGTGATCATCCGGAACCTTAAAGGTAAAGCTCTATCCTGGCTACATTCGCAAGCTGATTTTATGTTGAAGAGTTACGATGAAATACTGAAGAACCTCAAAGAATTTTTTGATCGTCCTGTGAACACATTTGAAATTCGCAAGCGTTTGGAGAATAGAACCTGGTCCCCAAAATTTGAAACTTTTTCTGATTATTGTCAAGCCAAAAAAGTTATAGCTCAACCTTTGAAGATGCCAGAATCAGAACTAATTGAGTACATCGTAGAAGGAATAATGGATCCGATACTGAAAAATCAAGCAAGACTATCAAATTTCAAAACCCTTGGAGAAATTATTCAAGCTTTCAGAATGTTCGGAATTTCCTCAGCATCAAATTTGTCTTCTTGGAAACCAATTAAGTGCTATTCTTGTCATCAACCTGGACACGTTGCTGCATTTTGCTGGAAGAATCGTAATAATACTTCGAGGCCCAATCCCAACAGGAGAAATGTGCGTGATGAAGCTCCAAAACCAAAATTTGTGAATGCTGTTGTTAAAGATGACTTAGCTGTAGAAGATGGACGTTCAGGATTGGTAGATTTTCAGTTTCCTAGTCAAAATAGAATATTTAAATCTTTATATGATACAGGGAGTCCAATTTCACTAATACGTAGAGGTTTAGTAGAAAAATCTAGAATTTCCAATATATAATTGGATATTAGTGGAAATAGGCTCAAAATTTTAGGAATTTTTAAGACTGAGATAATCATGCAAAACATTCATTTCAGAATTGAGTTTCATGTTGTTGCTGACAAATACTTAGGACTCGTCGATGCCATAATCGGAAGAGATGTGATCATGCGTCCAGAGATTAAAACGATCATTCAAAATGGAATCAAAATGTATGATGTCAATAAAAGGTATTTACAGTTTTAAAATCCTTCTAACGTTCAGGTAAATAATAAAAAAATATGTAATATCAGTTCCGAAATTTACGAAACTTTGTAATCAAATATTGGAAAAATATCTGATGACGAGATGGCAAATTTTTTAGAATGTTTCAAGAGTAAATATTATTTCAACAAAAAGCCACATAAGTCAGTTACAGAATATGAAATGACTATATCGTTAAAAAAGAGGAATATTTTCATTTCAAACCTAGAAGGTTGTCATATGATCAAAAGAATAAAGTTGACGGGAAAATTAAAAAAATTATTGAGAGAAGGAATTATTAAAGAAAGTAATTCACCGTATGCCAGCCCTATTGTATTAATCCCTAAAAAAGATAATGATTTCAGGTTATGCGTAGACTATAGAAAACTGAATAAAAATACTGTAAGAGATAACTACCCCTTGCCTGTTATAGATGATTTGATTGATTCTTTGAGAGATAAAGCTGTATTTTCAATTATTGATTTGAAATCTGGATTCCATCAGATCAAAATTGCACCCGAATCTACCAAATATACTTCTTTTGTAACTCCAAAGGGTCAATATGAATATTTACGTGTCCCTTTTGGATTATGTGATGCTCCTGCGGTTTTCCAGAAATTTATAAGTAGAATTTTTAAAAAATTGATAGATGATGAAGAAATAATTGTTTATATTGATGATATTTTGATAGCTAGTGAAAGTTTTGAAAAACACATAGAGACTTTAGGAAAAGTTTTTCAAATTTTGAATGATAATTTATTAGAAATTAATTTGAGCAAATGTCGTTTTATATTTGAAGAAATAGATTATCTGGGATATACTATAAATAAATTTGGAAAGAAATTGAACAAATCTCATATTGAAAGTATTTCTAACTTTCCAACACCTAAAAACTGTAAGGATGTTCAAAGGTTCTTAGGCCTTACTAGTTATTGTAGAAAATTTGTACTAAATTTTGCAACCATTGCGAGACCTTTATATAACCTTTTGAAAAAAGATGCAAAATTTATATTTGGAGAGGAAGAATTAAAAGCTTTTAATTTTTTGAAAAACAGATTGATTTCATCGCCAATTTTGGCAACATATGATCCTCATGCAGAAACACAACTTCACTGTGATGCTAGCTCCTATGGATTCGGAGACATTCTGCTTCAAAAAAATAAAAATGATAATAAATTTCATCCTGTTAGTTATTTTAGTATGAAAACAGATGATTTAGAATCAAAACTGCATAGCTTTGAACTTGAAACACTGGCAGTAGTATATGCTATTAAAAGATTTCACATTTATTTGGCAGGAATTCATTTTAAAATTTTTACGGATTGTAATGCTTTAGTTCAAACTTTGTCAAAAAAAGATGTTAATCCAAAAATTTGCAGGTGGGCATTGTTTTTGGAATGTTATAATTTTGATTTAGAATATAGAGATTGTTCAAAAATGCAACATGTTGATGCTTTAAGTCGTCAAGACATGTTAGTTAAGAAAAATGTAGACAGTTCCAAATTAGACCATCAAAATTTAATCGATGAAAATATAGCTGAAAGTATCAATGTTCTTAATGAAAATGATATAGAGCAAAACATAATAGTTGCACAAGAGCAGGATGAGAAAATTATTAGAATTAAAGAGCTTCTGGAGAGATCTCCTTTTCCTGATTTTGAGCTTATAAATGGCGTACTTTTCAAAAAAGATGGTAACAAACGTTTATTAGTTGTTCCGAAATTGATGATTGACAATGTCATTAAATTAGGTCATGACAATTGTGGTCATATTGGAGTAGAAAAAACTATGCATGAAATAAGAAAGCAATTTTGGTTCAGTAGAATGAATAAGTTTGTTAAAAATTATATAAACAATTGCTTGACTTGTATTTTTTATAGCCCTAGTGGAAAGAAAGAAGGGTTTTTAAAAATTGTTGATAAAGGAGATAAACCTTTTACCACTATTCACTTGGATTACTATGGACCTATACAGCTACCTTCTACAAACAGAGCAAAGTATATATTAGTCATGGTAGATGCATTTACAAAATTTACTAAATTTTTTCCAACAAAAAGTATTAGCTCAGAAGAAACTATTGTTCATTTGACGAATTACATAAACTTCTATAGTAAACCGAATAGAATTGTTACAGATAGAGGATCCTGTTTTACGTCGAGAAACTTTAATGATTTTATTTCAAATAATCAAATTGAACATATAAAAACTGCAGCTTACACACCTGAAGCAAACGGTCAAGTTGAACGTATGAATAAATCACTTACCCCAATGCTTGCTAAATTATGTCATGAATCGTGTAAAAAATGGGATAAATTATTACCAAAAGTTGAATTCATTTTTAATAATACATATAACAGGTCAATAGGTAATTATCCTAGTGTGTTATTGTTCGGATTTCAGCAAAATAATTTGAATAGTGAAAACAACAACATTGCAAATTATGTTGCTAACAGACAACCAGATCTAGAAACATTAAATTTAACAAATATTCGCGAAAATGCCCGACAATAAAATTTAGTCAATCAAAATTATAATAAAAGACATTATCAATTTGTCTTTTATTATAATTTTGATTGACTAAGAAGACAACGAAGAGGAAAAAATGTACAAATTATAAAGAAGGTGATTTCATTGTTCTGAAAACTGGTGAAACTCATAAATTGGCTCCGAAATATAAAGGTCCATATAAAATTCAAAAAATTTTGCCTAACAATAGATACGTGGTGACTGATATAGAAGGATTTCAAATTGCAAATACTCCATTTAATTCGGTTTGTTCGCCCCAAAACATGAGAAAATGGATGAGTGATCACATGTCTGTAGGTAGTGATATCGATGAGGTCATCGATAATGTCAGGATGCCCGAGATGTAGTGAGATCATAGTAGGCTGATATAGGGTACAGTAGTAGTTGTTTGACGTTAGGGATGATCATTGTATAATAAACCCCTGAACCATCAAGACGTATTTTATTACTACAGTGCTAAATTATGAAATTTTGAAAGGGACCCCATGGAGGAAGTTTGATCTGAATAGACACGAAGAACAATTTGTAGAATTGCTTACCTAGCACAGGAAGTGACAGCTCAACATGGCAGAAATTTAAAATTCCATTGGGATTCCGTTTCAGGCAATAAAATTGTAATTTTCGGTTTCCAAAAGCCGTGCCAAAATAGTTTAAAAACAGCATTAGAAAGCAGTTACATCATCCTTATGGAATTACATGATATCGACTATACGGAACGGTCCACTTCGAAGCCGATTTCTGTAGGGTTGAACTATGCGATGAATCTATTGCCACGTAATGTTAATTGTGACATATGTTCTACATTAGTGTGGGACAAAATTTAGATTCTCGCTCCAGTCCACTTTTCGGATTGCGTTTAGCTCCCATAACAATTTCAGCTCGATCGGTGAAACTGTATTTTAGCGCCAGTCGTTTAAAGTTTGAAGGGAATTTACTATGGGAAAACTTACTTTTGCAAAAAAAAAATCTCCAGAAGTCGTAAAAATTCTGAACACAAATCTTGATAGGTTATTTTACGATGAAGAATATTGCCGAAGACCACGCAACAATCCGACACTTGTGAAAAAAGTTATTCAATGAAAACCTATTGACAAGGCGACGTTGATTAACACGTAAAGGAATAACAAAATCGGGCAAAATTTCCGATTAGTCTGTGCTTAATAACTTTTTTCACAAGCATCTGGTTGCTTTGCGGCCTTCGGCAATGTTGTTCATCGTAGGAATATCTATCGAGATTTGTGTTCAGAATTTTTATAGAGGACAATGGGCGACCTCTAGCGATTTTTCTTTGCAAAAGTAAGTACTCCCATAGTAAATCCCATACAAACTTTGAACGGATGGCGCTGAAATATAGTTTCACCGATCGAGCTGAAATTTTACACAGTTGTTACTTACTTACTTTTGCTGGCTCTATGTCCTTCAAGACATGATCTGCGCCACAATGTTACGCCAACTAACTCGGTCCATGGCTGCTATCCTCCAATTTCTCGATTGCCCCACACTTCCAAGATCCTGCTCCACTCGGTCAAACTACCTAGCTCGTTGCGCTCCCCTTCGTCCTGTACCGGCCGGATTTCAGGTGAACACCATTTTTGCGGGATTGTTGCCTGGCATTCTCACAACGTATCCCGCCCATCGTACCCTTCCAGCTTTGGCGACTTTCTGGATACTGGGTTCACCGTAGAGTTGCGCAAGCTCGTGGTTCATTCTTCTCCTCCATACGCCGTTCTCACATACTCCGCCGAAGATCGTCCTAAGCACACGTCGTTCAAAAACTCCTAGCGCTTGCAGGTCCTCTTCGAGCATTGTCCACGTCTCATGCCCGTAGAGGACTACCGGTCTTTTCAAGGTCTTGTACATGGTACACTTAGTACGAAAATGAAGTTTACCAGACCACAAGGTCTTGTGGAGTCCGTAGTAAGCACGACTTCCGGCAATGATACGTCTTAGAATTTCACTGCTGCAGTTGTTTTCCGACGTTATCAATGATCAGAGATAGACAAATTCGTCCGCCACCTCGAATTCATCCCCGTCGATCATCACGCGTCTGCCAATGTGAGCTCTATCGCGCTCGGTTTCTCCAGCCAGCAGATATTTCGTCTTCGTCGTATTTACCTTCAATCCAACCCGATCTGCTTCACGTTTCAGCCTGGTACCTGGTTCAGCAACCACCTGGAACGTTCTTCCGACAATGTCCACGTCGTTAGCAAAGCAGATTAACTGGCTGAATTTATTGAAGATCGTGCCCGCCGGTTTCATAGCACCAATATTGAACAGGAGGCAGGAAAGACCATCGGCTTGTCGAAATCCTTTGCGTGTTTCAAACGGGTCCTGTAGCCGATATCTTCACACAGCACTTTACACTATCCTTGCTTGGATCAGTCTAGTCAGTTTCCCGGGAAAACCAGACTCGTCCATAATCTTCCATAGCTCTTCGCGGTCGATGGTATCATAGGCCGCTTTGAAATCGATGAATAGGTGGTGCGTAGGGACTTGATATTCGCGACACTTTTGGAGGATCTGCCGCAACATAAAGATTTAGTCTAACGTTGATCGCCCATCCACAAAACCAACTTGATAACTTCCCACAAATAGTTTGATGTAATTTGTAACTATAAATGAGTTATTACTTTTTTGTGACTTCTTGTTGTCTGGGATTCCTCCTCTGCGCCGTTTAGGTGTTCATCGTAGTGCTGCTTCCACCTTTCAATCGCATCACGTTCGTCCGTCAAGACACCTCCATCCTTATCCCGGCACATTTCGGCTCGCGGCACAAAACCTTTGCGGGATGCATTGAGTTTCTTGTAGAACTTACGCGTTTCTTGAGAACGATACAGCTGCATCATCTCTTCGCACTCCAACCCTTCCAGGCGGCGCTTTTTATCCCGGAATAGATGGGTTTGCTGTCTTCGCTTCTGTTTGTATCGTTTCACGTTTTGTCGGGTGCCTTGCTGCAGCATCATCGCCCGCGCTGCATTCTTCTCGTCCAACACCGTCTGACACTCCCCGTCAAACCAACCGTTCCGTCGATTTCCTTCCACGAACCCAATGGCACCTTCCGCTGCGTTGTTAATGGCTGCTTTGACACAACTTCCACAGTCCTCAAGAGGGGCTTCGGTGAGCTCTCCCTCTTCTGGCAACGCTGCTTCAAGGCTTTTCGCGTGATCAGTTGCGACTTCGGGTAGCTTGAGTCGTTCCAGATTGTACCGTGGCGGTCGTCTGTACCGAATGTTGTTCACAACGAAGAGTCGTTGGCGCACTTTAACCGTCACTAATTAGTGGTCCGAATCGATGTTTGCGCCGCGATAGGTTCTGACGTCGATAATGTCCGAGAAGTGTCTTCCATCAATCAAAACGTGGTCAATTTGCGATTCAGTCTGTTGTGGTGATCTCCAGGTGTACCGATACGGGAGGCTGTACTAAAAGTAGGTACTTCGTATTGCCATGTTTTTGTGAGGCGGTGAAATCAATCAGTCTAAGGCCGTTTTCGTTCGTAAGCTGGTGTGCGCTGAACTTCCCTATAATCGGTCTAAGTTCCTCCTCCAGGCCAACCTGAGCGTTGAGATCTCCGATAACGATTTTGACATCATAGCTTTGGCAGCCGTCGTATTCACGTTCCAGCTGCGCGTAGAAAGCGTCCTTATCGTCATCGTCACTTGCTAGATGAGGGCTGTGCACGTTGATTATGCTGATATTGAAGAAACGGCCTTTGACCTCGACCTGCACATTCTGTTGTCGATTGGCAACCACCCAATCACGTGCCTCTGCATTTCGCCCATCATGATAAAAGCTGTGCCCAGCTCATGTTTGTTGCCGCAGCTCTGTTAGATGGTATAACCATCCCTATTCGTATGTAGGGTATCGTACTGAATATCGTCGACCCTTTCCAGCAAACCTTTTGCAGCGCTACGATATCGAACTTGTGAACCCTCAATAGTTCTGAAAGAATGTGGGTACTTCCCAAGAAATTGAGAGACTTACAGTTCCATGATCCGAGTTTCCAATCGTTAGTCCGTTTTTGATGCCTGGGTTTATGCCGATTGTTCCGGTACGAATTTACATTGTATGCTTCCTGTACTGATGATGTTTACGGCTGGCTTGTAAGGCCTGCACCAATCCCCTGTCTTACCGGAGGATCATCGTGCACAGCACTGTTTAGAGTCCCACGCTGGGACTAGGACGATGATCAGCCGCTCCTAACATGGAGAACAGACGCTGTTTTGAGCCAATGTGCTATTAAATCACATTGGTTTTGAGCCTCCCCTAATATGGAGAACAGACGCTCTGATAAGCTACACTCTCAGAAAAGAGGAGCCCCCCTTCCCTGTCAGCATACGACCAAGGTCCCACCGGGGTTGGTTATTCGATCTTCCCTACGGATACTCGTACGCCAGGTGGCACCACGGAGAGGTAGGGATAGGAGTTACTGGATAAGAGGCTAAGGACCACAAATGGGGTCTATTTTATACCTGCAGATACGCGAAGCATCAATGGTACGCCTTGTCCAGTCATTTACCACCCAGCTGACATGACTTAATTTCACGCCAACTCGACACGCGATTGGCAGCACCCCTTCAGAATTCAATGAAACTTTCTGGATGTCAAAAGTATGTGAAACTAAGATACTTTGCATATTTTGTATTTTCAAAATCGATCTAGACTAACATTTGAAAAGGATCAAAGCTTTTTTTTTACTTTTTTTATAAACCCGTATAACTCGAAAACGGTCAGACCTACAAAAAAGTGTTGTATGGGGGACTGTCGTGAAATTTCCTGTAGTTTTAGAAAAAATATATTGAAAAAATAAAAACACATTTTCTACACCGAAAAAACAATCATTCAAAACTTTAAAGTCGATTTAAAAAAACGGCCATTTCAGATTTTGATCATCCTTAAGCAAAAAGTTTCGTA
Organism: Aedes aegypti; assembly: GCF_002204515.2. Classification (NCBI taxonomy): domain Eukaryota; kingdom Metazoa; phylum Arthropoda; class Insecta; order Diptera; family Culicidae; genus Aedes; species Aedes aegypti. The sequence goes on along the minus strand of NC_035108.1, from coordinate 24,793,351 downwards.
ATTGAATTTACTAAAAGTCGTCCATACATTGCAAATTGGGCATACTTTAGGGAAAAAAGTTTTTCTAACAACGAACTTTTTAAGTCCATTTTTTTTTTTTTTTATTTCGCTTTAAATAGTTTAGTATGCTCATATTTTGAAGTGATAAATGAGTTTTAATCACAAAATAGATTATATTTGTTTTATTGGGAGTAGTTAAAAGAAATGAAACGGAATTATACAGAGTTTTTTTTTTAATTAAATACAATTGATCTCGCACCAAACCGCTTATGAGAAAATGAACTCCGTCTAACAATCCGATGGGTTTTTAATGGTTGGAAAGATATCACAATAATATTTTATTTCTTATTTGGTCAAAGCCAATCTTAACAGGTGTCTGAAAAGGGTCAATATTATGCTTATAAAAAAAGTCGTGTTTTTTTTATCATGCATCATTATTTTTATTATTGCTATATATTCTTAAACGTAGTATCTGCACATGAATATTTACATTATTTTTGGGCTTTACTGAATAAATTGAATATTTTTGGTTCATCCTCTGAATTGGTATACCGTTTGGCTGCAATTTGTGTATCACTAATAGGCATAAAACAATGATATTTTTGGGTACCAGGGACAGTTTTAACCTTATCAAACAATTCCATCAATTCCTCTGACATTTTAACATACTGTTCATTAGATATATAACAGAAATTTAATTTGGTGATACATGTATCAGTTTGTTTCACTGCCCAGTCGAATAGTTCTCGCGGAGTTGCGATTGTGTTTCCATAGTCTTTTGCAAGACTTGCTCTTTTTGCCATTCGCTTAAGAGTGCCACCAATAGCGTCACAGGGGCCTTTGTCGTGGGATGTGGCAAAAAAGTGCCATTCTGCTTCCAATCCATATATTTTCTTGAAATTACATAAGCTGGCAATTTTTTTTTTATTTTTATAATGAGCTGCAGCTCCATCTGACATAAAAATAACTTTTGAGAAATTTATTTTTTGTTTAACAAAATTTATCAATTTTGAAATAAATAGCTGAACTGCTACTGTATCATGGGTCAACACTTCTGATATTATAATAAAACTAACGTTTTCCAATTTATTATCTTTTTTATGGTAAATCTCGAATGGGTGTATCGTTGCTTGGGAATTATTCCAGTGATATCCTTGAGCAGCGTTTTGTATGATAAAACTATAATTTTCAGAAAAGTCGCTAATTACCAGTATTTCACCTTGTTTTAAGGAGTTTTTATTTTGTTTCGTAGAAAAGAAGACTGTTCTTTGCAAATAAAATCATGAGTTCTTCAACAGGCTTTATTATAGTTTCTAAATTACAGCGATCGGTGGTGAGCCATTGCTGAAAAACTACATCTTCTTTGTCGCTTTCCTCTAAAAGCGAGATTAGTTCTCCTGTAATATTTTCTTTGGAATTACACTTTTCACATTCTCGAAAAAAACAATCAGTCGTTCTTACTAAAACATCGCATAACAGTTTTTAACAAATTTCTGCCTGAGAGACAATTCCTAAACTGTTAAGCATTAATTTAACATTTTCGTGGTATACATACATTGTGAATTCCTGTGCTATCGAGGAGCCTACAATGTTTAGGCCTCAACATAGTAAACAAAGTAAAACCAATTTCTACATTTTGGCATCTTTCTTCAAAAATCATGTACGACTCTATAAGAGACATCATCAATAGACGCTTTTGAACTTGTTCTTTACTACCATTTCGGTACTCAGAAACGAAGTCATTGACTCCTGGCATAGGCCTACTAATATCATCACTATCAAAGAAATCAATAACAACCTGTTTATCTGTTTCACTAATTCCATGCCCACTTTGTACCACATAGAATGCCCTGTTCATTCACAAGTTGTTTCACTTGTCTTACCATGTAAATTGGTGCCTCGAACTCCTCGACAATTTTGTTGATCGACCACGACTTAGGAAGAACCGATAATATTTTCAACTGGTCATTTCTGTCAATACCAGGTGTGTTGAATTTTTCTTTCAACTGATTGATGATTTCCTCGAATGCCTCCACCTTGTCGACGTCCATTGCATCCATGCCTAGTATGTCATGACGTACAGCTTTGGTGATCTCCACAGACTTTTTAATTCGATAGTCCAAGCTCCTCATGTTTCTCGACGAGATTGGGTATAAATTCAAAGTTTCAATAATACTGTTGAATTTTTCCACATTGTAGAGGCCTAGTAATTCATCCGCTGATGGGACGGATGGCAAAGATGAACAGGACGGGACTGCTTCTGAAATATACAATAATTTCGAATTAATATATTGATATGGGTTCTATGTAAACAATCATTGTCGTTTAATGTGCTTCAAAGTAAATTTATCTTACCTAGCATTTCATTGGAGGCCTGACCGCTTGTTGGTGCTTGTGGATTTTGATTCACTTCGCCTCCACCCGAACGTCGTTTTTTCTTAGGCGGACTTCTGTGGATCACTAAGCGACATGACTCACAAATATGCATAGTTTCATCAAGATGACTATATCCCATAGCACGTATGTGCTCGATCATTGTTGGTGACAAGTTTCGCAACTGGCTACGCCTGCACTTAGGATTGTTTATACCGGCGCAACATCTCGAAATTTTAATGCGCGATAAATCTTGTTGATCCATCTTTAACTTCTTTTAACAAATGACTTAGATAAAATGAAAAGAGTTTTATTGACATCAAGCTTAAATAGTTATATGCATAGGTAGAACGACAATTATAAGTTAAATACCTATCTTTCTATACACTCACGCGGTGATTGTTGAGTAACTCAGGTCGTTAACGGACATTTTAGGTAGATAACAATACAAACATTATTTCTTATTCATCTGGCTTGTAACGCAGGTACGTTTAGTAGTATTTTCTAGAAGAAAATTTAATGGGGTATGGATCAATCAGGTTGTTCCTTTTCAATGTTTGCAATCTTTCGAACCATAAAAATCCGTCGGATTGTTAGACGGAGTTGATTTTCTCATAGGCAGAGGCGAAATCCATAGATTGCCTTCATTTAAAAAAACATAATCACTGCATAATTCCGTTTTTTAACTATTCTTAATAAAAATTGCAATTTATTTCTGATTCAAACTAATTTATCACTTGAAAACACGATCATATTTGACGGTTTAGAACAAAATCTTTGAAAAAACAATTCAGTTTTGGACTTGAAAAATTCGTTGTTAGAAAAACTTTTTTCCCTTAGATATGCCCAATTTGCAATGTATGGACGACTTTTAGTAAATTTAATTACGAAACTTTTTGCTTAAGGATGATCAAAATCTGAAATGGCCATTTTTTTTAAATCGACTCTTAAGTTTTGAATCATATTTTTTTTTCAGTGTAGAAAATGTGTTTTTATTTTTTCAACATTGTTTTCTAAAACGTCAGGAAATTTCACGACAGTCCCCCATACAACACTTTTTTGTAGGTCTTACCGTTTTCGAGTTATACGGGTTTATAAAGAAAGTAAAAAAAAACTTTGACCCTTTCCAAATGCTAGTCTTGATCGATTTTGAATAAAACAAAGTATGTAAAGTATCTTAGTTTCACATAGTCTTCACACCCAGAAAGTTTCATTGAATTCTGAAGGGGTGCTGCCAATCCCTTTGTCGAGTTGGCGTGAAATCCGTCATATGCACTGTCAACTTTCCCTAACTCGTATCTCGACATCGAGTTATGGACCCTCGACATATTAAAAGTTTAACAACTACCGAAAAGCTAAACATTACAGATAGTTTGCAATTGGATTAAATGGACAAATTGATGTGAAGTTTTGCGAAAAAGTTACACGTCTTCTCAGTGAGAATCGAACTCACGACTCCCTGTTCTCTAGTTAGGGCGAGTTACCCCTACGCCATGAGAGGACTCATGAACTCAGTGTAACTTTTTCGCAAAACTTCACATCAATTTATCCATTTAATGCAATTGCAAACTATTTGTAATGTTTAGCTTTTCGGTAGTTGTTAAACTTCCACTCGGCGACTCATAATCAAAAAACAAGTATTTATCGAGCAACGGACTTATGTTCCGTAACCGGTCATTTGAGAACGTCGCGACCCATTGGAAGCCCACACAATAGAAACCTCAGCCAGCGCAGTTGCTGGCTAGTGTAGTGTGCTATTTCAATACCTAAAAAATAATGCGCTCTCGGGCTAGGTATTGGATATATATATATATATATATATATATATATATCTAATTATTCCGAAAGAGATGCACTTTGCGAAAAAAGACCACATGATTATTGAGCTGAAATCGAATTCAGATTAACTTCTGCGTTCATGAGTCCTCTCATGGCGTAGGGGTAACGCGCCCTAACTAGAGATCAGGGAGTCGTGAGTTCGATTCTCACTGAGAAGACGTGTAACTTTTTCGCAAAACTTCACATCATTTGTACATTTAATCCAATTGCAAACTATATGTAATGTTTAGCTTTTCAGTAGTTGTTAAACTTCCACTCGACTGGATAGCCGTAAACCACGATTCATAATAAAAAAAACAAGTATATTAAAAGTTGTTTTTCAAGGCTACTTTAATAGATTCCGAAAAAAAATAAACAAATTATTTTAAATAATGATCAAAAGTAGTTTCGGCTACACCCCAAAATTTTTATTTATAAAAACTCAGACTATAAAAATTAAATAATCTTTATACTCATTGGAATTCAGATCTTGAGCTATGCACAAACAATTCAAAATGGTTTGTTGCTACATTGACTATTTTTTCTGCCAAATTGATAATTGAGTAATAGAATTCATTATTCACATCAACGTTAAGCAAACAGCCATAAGATGATTCGCAAAACTAACAATGTCAAATAAACCTGAAAACATGATGGCTATCCACTAATGCAAATAACTTCATAACTGGAGCACTTTGTTTGCTAATCATGCCGTCTGGTAGCCATCTCAGTAACATACTGTTACAGTGGGAATCATGTCTCGACCATTTCTGCATACCATCATCGTCGTCATACCGAGCCAATGTTTCCCACCCTTCAACATTGTTCAATTAACTGTCCCCCCCTCTTCAGCCCCAACGAAGAAAATTCATCCAAGACAGACAAGAACAATAAAAAAATTAGCTTCCACCAGAGCTAACCAACCGCTCAGCGAACCAGCTCGCCAATTTGCATATGAATGATGATACAGTTGTACCAGAGCCGATAATTAAAATTCCTTCCTGTCCACCGTTGCGCCGTGTCGGTTTTGATGCGCGCATAAAAATGTCCCCTGGTTTCCCCTGGATCAGATGCATAGCTATGAATGACTTGGTGTTGCAGTTCTCAACTGCTGGGTGGATGAAGCCTTCTTTTGTTCCAGTCCAGATGCCCCTTTCGATGGAACCACAGAGGAGTAATTTGAACAATTTCGTGGCAATAATTGAAAATCTGATTTTTTAACCTATAAAATAAGCCGATAGATCAGCTTGCTTTTTTCCATCAGTAAACTTTTTGAAAAGGTCATTATGAACAGAATGATAGTCCACATCACTTTCATTTTGATTTGTTTCAACAAATCTTAAGGCTATTCAACTGGTCTTGTTCTTCAATCAAAATAGAGAATAATTTTGACCATGATTGACCCAAATTACTCCTGTCTGCTGGATCATGCCGATGTTGTTGACGATGATGATGGTAGCTTCTGCGTATGACCGCAGTATGCGTATCTTGGATCTTGGGCTAGAGACAAGGGAGACCTTTACCAGCCACAAGGAGTCATTAGCGGTCATTTTTACATGAAACTGGTATTATAATTTGCGTTCCGTTCGTCCGATGGTCGGCTGGCGCGAGCGCAATTGATAGTTTCGCTGCACTGCGCTGCGCAAGAGTTCCAAGAGCGAGTCCAGTAGCGTTCGAGGACCACGTGAGATGCGGCTTGCTTGCATATTGAAGACGCAGGGTGGCCAGGGCTATCAATTTCTTGATAGTATTATAGATTTTTGGCCTAGCCGATTCACCTGAGTCCCAAGTGAATGAACAACGGATATTCTGAGTATTCTATCAAAAACTATTGAATCTATAGAATAACATCCAAGTAACTTTTTTAATCCAAAGATAAATCAGATTTTAGAACTTACAAATTTTAATAACTTCAATAAAGCTTCGATATAGTTCCAATAAGCCCAGAGAGACCCAACTACAAGAGGTTGTTCTATTCCTTGGAATCTTTCCTGAACATGTTAGTTTTGTGGCATGTGGGGTCAATCTAACCTTGTAGTATTCGAATACCGATAATTATTGACGATTTTTTTTGTATAAAACTTGGCCACCCTGATTGAAACTGACCAATCGGATGCAGCTGTTTGGGGTGCACCTAGGCAAAGGGCGCGGGGATTTCATACGAACCTACGTAATAGTTATTAACTACCAGCTTGGTGCACAACGAGTTGTTGTTGAACAACTGCGGAAGGTTATTGCTTTCACATGCTCACCAAGAAGACCTGCTTCGACCACGATAATGGTTCGTCGCCGATAGCTGCGTTGGAATCTGTACACCTGTTCAATTGTAACTTTGTTGAACTGACACTTCCAGTGCGTATAGATTCCTGCTGGCATAACTTAATTAGGCCAAGTAGATATAATGTCCACTATCATGAGTTTAAAATTGAATTATTGAACCCACTTTTATCAAGACCTGACTTTTCTGCTCCCTGCCGTCATGTTACGGTTTCGTGACACACTTTGATACGGACGACACAAAGTCACTCGAGTCATTTGCATAGCAGACACCTAACCATGTTCCGGTCGATGGTTATATCATCCGTAACCCCATTTGTCAAATGCATAATGTGCGCAAATCCGTGGAGTCTGGTAGGGGCAAGGTATCTTCTTCGCTAGCCACCACCCCACTATGGGTTCGAAAGCAAAATTATGTGATAAAACTTCAAACACTTTCATAATGAAGAAAAACCAACCAAGCAAGTACTTTTTTTCTTTCTATTTTTTAATAAACGTAAAAGGTCGTCATTCAAAACTGTTATTCAGGTCGGTTCAAGTGATGCAAACTCATATATACATGTAAAATTCTATTGGGAGTGTTAATCGTCAGTTCAGTGTCATATTAATGTTAGTCGTCAGTTCCTCAGAATACTTTGAAATGCAGGACAAATATGATTAGAAAGTTGGGTTGTCCATAAACCAGTTTTTTTTTTAAATTTATTCTCAGACATTTAGATCGGTTTTGAGTTAAGTATACAATAGAATTCTACTATATTCAAACTTACGAACAGTATTTTCTGGGGATTTTGTCGTCCTATAGAAAAAAAAAACACAATTCGTAGACGATTGGCTTCGTTTTGTACCTTCCACACAATTTGGATAAAAGGAAAATTTTTGGAAAATTTCCAATTTTCTCAAAACAAGGTTTTCGTCACTTACATCTCTTTGCTTGTAACCCGCTTACATGTTCCTAATAGCAGGAAACTTATCTCATATGATTAATTTCACAAAAAAAAAATTTTTGTCGCGAAATTCTGATTTTTAACCCATGGTCTACCCGTCAGTAAACCGCCCCATTCACGCAACGTCCAGCTAGAGGCGCTAAATTCTTTCAACATCGTTTTCTAATCACGCAACTCCGTTTTCTCCCGCAGGTACACCTGTACTTCTCGGCCATCCCCGAAGATAAGGTCCCGTACGTCAACAGCATCGGGGAGCGACACCGGGTCCGTCAGTTACTTCAGCAGCTTCCACCCCACGATAATGAGGTAAGTCTCCCGTCGTCTTCGTTGTTGTCGTTGTCGCCCGACGCAATGTCCATCCCGCTCTCGTCACATGCTTATTTGAGTGCCCTAACTAGGAGAACATGGCCTAATACAGTAGGGTGGAGCTTATTTCCAAAAATCTTTCGTAGTCAGGATTTACAAAGTGGAAAATGATCATCGGTCCCAAAATAACATCCTGTGACAAAATGAGAATTTTTGGTGAAGGTTTAGAGGTGGCACAAAGGGCGTATGTGCAGTTTTCCCCTTTTAGTGAACTCTGAAAAAATTTGTTATGCTTTTCAGCTTGTTCTGGTGATTTTAGGACCCTAAAGGGCAAAAAATCACCTCAAAATTGCGATATCTCCACTCCTTCAGATGATATTTGTCGAAATATATTATGCAGGCGATTTTTGGCCCTTGAATAGGTTAAGCTGACTGATTACTATGAAGCCGAATAAGCATATGAATAGCTGGGGAGGATTCCTATGCTAGTAGAATGGAACAAAGAACACAGAAGAATGTAAGGTGGGGTGGGTTAAACAGGTGGGAGGGTGAAACTAGTGATGTCTTGAGCGTAACTGAGGAATCTAAAAAATGATGATTATATTTATTGACTTCATTTTTTTTTTTCAATCTTTATTAACGAGATTTTCAGCTCTTTAGCTATGGGCTAGTTCATCTCGGGATCAACATGTTTACTTTCCTTCCAAAGGATGTCGCCACTGAAATTTTTAGTGACTATCTCGGGGATGGGATTCGATCCCAGATCCTCAGCGTGAGAGGTGTGTGTTCTAACCACTACACCAGGTCCGACCCCTTGACTTCAATTTAATATTACCTACTTCAGAAATATTTCGAGCAATTTTTCTTCAAGTAGGGGAAAAGCACCAATTTTTTAACCATCTCTAGTTTTCGACCCATGTATACGATTTTATTGGAACTTATTGGAACTTTATTGGACTTTATGGAGAAATTGCAATAACGGCTAAAATGCCCTTAATTCCAAGCGAAGTTTCATCATTATTCTCCTGGTAGATATAGATAAATGCACGTCACTTTACTGCTTTCGTTCAATAATCGTTTGATTGTTTTTTTTTTCTGAATGATGATAGCAATTTATCGAAAGGGACCGTTGCAAAATTTACATCCTGGAAATTCAGCCTCACGCAGTATCTATTAAATTCATAACTAATTTATATAATTATTTATATATACATAGGACATCCTGTGAAAATTCCTTCATGTAGCTCTGTCCTAAAAAATATGTTTCAGAACTGTGACGACTTAATTTTGGTTTTATTTGAGAGGTTTTCAACCTGAAGTGCTTTATCTCTTGCACCCTATAGAAGCTCGTGCACTAATTTGAATTTTGACTGCCAATTTTCCTTCTGTTGTTGTTTGTACACATCGATTTCAAATACAGATGTAGAACGATGTATTGAACTTCATCTGCATTTTCGTTTTTCCGAAGTTATGTTGAAGGTGATGTGGCGAAAGTGAAGTATTGGAACCCCAAACGCAATTAATTGCTGAGATGGCATCATAATCCAGAAATTCCTGTGGAAATTCTAACAAGAAGTGTTATTGCTCGAATGCAAAAATCGTTTATGGATTTACCTAATAAGGATATATCGTGTGGGATCAAAATCCGAACACCTAAGTAATGAATGTAAACCCTTCCACTTCATATAAAACTCCTTCTGTTTGCATGAAGTGTACGGATTTTGAGCCTGTATGGATTTGGGCCCCTCTGTAATTTCTTTCAGATTAAAAAAGCAATTACTGGAGTTATATTAAACGGACATTCTAAGATACTAAATGAGTGTTAAACTTGCATATAATCACATCTCATACATCCAACCGAGATATTTTCACGGCTCCATAGTTGAATCTAATATAATATCATCAGTTACACCCTCCCCCCTGTTTAACCCACCCCACCTTACATTCTTCTGTGTTCTTTGTTATTCCTCTCATTTTTCTTTGCTCTTTGTTCCATTCTACAAGCATAGGAATCCTCCCCAGCTATTCTTATTCGGGTTCATAGTAATCAATCATTGTAACCTATTCAAGGGCCAAAAATCGCATGCATAAAATATATTTCGTCAAATATCATCTGATGGAGTGGAGATATCGCAATTTTGAGGTGATTTTTTGCCCTTTAGGGTCCTAAATCACCAAAACCAGCTGAAAAGCATACCAAAATTTTTCAGAGTTCACTAAAATGGGAAAACTGCACATACGCTCTTTGCACCACCTCTAAACCTTCACCAAAAATTCTCATTTTGTCACAGGATGTTATTTTGGGACCGATGATCATTTTCCACTTTGTAAATCCTGACTACGAAAGATTTTTGGAAATAAGCCCCACCCTACTAATACAGACTGATGGAGATAAATGGCCCTCCTCATGGAGTCACTTCAGGAATGATTTAATTTGTAGTATTTTCCAAACGATGTCGAAATGGCCGCTACCAGTCTTGAGGATGAACTCATAGATTTTCCTTTAATATCCCGGAGAAAATCAATTATATTTTTCTCTTCTTTTATTTTATTAACGAATAACCGTTTCCATACTACGGAGCATACTCATAGAGAAACTAGATTGCTGGCTCTTAGTTTTTCATGAATTGCGTTCTACTCCATCATCTTTTCTACACAATTTAACATTGTGGAAAAGCTCAAATTTGGAACATGCTTTATAGTGGTAGCTTGCAAACAATGTTCAGTTACCACTTTGATCTACACTAGTACTAATTTCTTCTTCTACTTGGCGTAACGTCCTCACTGGGACAGAGCTTGCTTCTCAGCTTAGTGTTCTTTTGAGCACTTCCACAGTTATTAACTGAGAGCTTTCTTTGCCAAAGCTGCTATTTTCGCATTCATATATCGTGTGGCAGGTACGATACACTAGCACTAACATTATCCTTAAAATAAAGATCTCATTACGAGAACACGACACAAGTCCTTACAGAGGCCTTTTGAACCACTTTACTCTAAAGTAAAGTGCATTAGGTCCGTTGCGCTTGAGTTGTTTGTTTCTGCACTTCCCGCTGGGGCTGTGAAAAATAATAAACATAAAATTTATTCAGTTCTTGTTATTGCACTCATTGCGGCATTCCGCTTGCGCGCAATTCCATATACCCACCTACTCAACTGGGCCTGTCTGTAGTCCGTTAACGCTTTTCAAAGGCCTGAATGATTTGAAAATGGTTCAACGACAGTGCACATCATACTTTTGTGCTGTACAAACACGAATTCTTTCTTCTTGCCGAAATTTTGATATACTGCCGCAGATAATAAGATCATCAGAAAAAAATAAATAAGGCTATCCATGAGGACTTTCCGCGATAGGACTGACAGCTCAAAGTGTGAATGCAACCAGCTGATCGCAGCTGTCTCATGGATTGCCTTATTAAACCATTTATCATCTGTCATCTGTTTTATCATCTATACAAACACGTTCAACGTCATACTTATTATTATTATTATTATTATTATTATTATTATTATTATTATTATTATGGAAGATGGAAGACATTGTATTCTCATGCCAAGTATGACATTGTTTGTACATGGTCCCCAAAAGTTCTGACTCGCGAGAAAAACGATTAAGAATCTTTGGTGAAAATCCTGGGAAACTAACTGTAATAATTGCCACAAGAAACTTCTTTAACCATTAGCAAAACAAATGAAGCAATCCTGAAGGCGATTCTGAATGAATCAGTGGATAGTTTCTCAAATATATCTACAGCCAATCCTGTATATGTACATTAGACTGATGCAAATTTTGAAGTTTTTGCTCCCCTATGCTTAAACGGTGTCAATTATGATGTAAATCATCCTCCCAAAATTTGAAATGATTTGGAAGAAATTTGACTGTGCACACGCCATTTAAAGTTTGTATGGGGATTACTATGGAAAACGCCAACCATTTGTGTTCAGCCCTCTATCTCTTCGTCATAATATTTTATGGAAAAGTGAACACACTCTTCTCATGTAAAATCTTCCCAGCTACAACTTTGCTGAAGACCACATTTTGTTGGGTCGTAAGGAAAATTTGTTATTCTTGATTCCAAAGTCTAAACCATGCTGAGATGATCATTCAATTACTTTCAGAGCAACACTGCTTTTTTGCTGTAGAACATAGTAGCCTGGATTACTTTGATCTATTCTTTCCGCCACGAGCACCACTGTTGCCTGCCGAATAGTTGGTGAAGCTAACTGAAAGCAAACCCACTTTATGATGATGAATAACAATTTTTCCTGACGTCCAATCAAAATGCGGTCTTCGGCAAAGTTGTAGCTGGAAGAATTTCACATGAGAAGAGTGTGTTCACTTTTCCATAAAATATTATGACGAAGAGATAGAGGGCTGAACACAAATGGTTGGCGTTTTCCATAGTAATCCCCATAAAAACTTTAAATGGCGTGTGCACAGTCAAATTTCTTCCAAATCATTTCAAATTTTGGGAGGATGCTTTTTACCATAATTTAAATCCTTTAAGCATAGGGGAGCAAAACTTTCGAAATTTGCATCACTCTAATGTACATCCTGTATATCTTGTACAAATTGCCGTGAGCATTCCTGGAAGTAATTCTTGAGAAATTTCTGGAACATCCATAGACAATTATCAGAAGATTTTTGAAAAAATCTTTGAACAAAGTAATGGGTTCATGTAAAACCAGTCGCATTGTGTCATATACATACAGCAATTTCTGAACGTGCAATCACTCTTGATATAATCTATCAAAGCATTGCTGAATCACTTCACGATTTCCAGAGCAATTCTTTTTGTCAGAGCATTATTTTTGCCAAATTTTTCCAATAAAATTGATTTCAAAAGGATATAAATATAGAAAGACTGGTACTGATAGTTCCTCCCCTTGGTTATGCGACCTTGCCGCGATGGGAGGGCATAATCCATTAGCCCATATGATGGAAACCAAAGGCGTAACCTGTAGTGGTGGTATCACATTTTGGCATTTTTTGCTTAAAGCCGCGTCATAATTCATATGGCATAGACGCAATAATATCTCGGATGTGATCCAACGGACATTCATTGATAGAATTGATGCCCATTTCAAATAATTAATCTATTCGAAGTGGACATTAATACTATTGGTGACGTTCAGTTTGCCTTTTGCTAACCAGAATGATCCGTAGCCACTCTTACTATTAGCTAGCTAGATACATCGTTATCATATACGACGTAGGGAATACTTAGGAACTCTTAGGAAAATGACTAGTAGATTCACTGAGTAGAAATAAGTGGCGACAATCTTATTTTAATATGGTTTTTACATTGCCATAATAAGAAATACCTCTTTTGTAACAGCGGTTCCAGCTTCATTTTCGCAAAATTTACAAGTAGAAAGTAGGCGTTGTGAAGCATTGCATTTGTCACCGAAAAGTGAATCTTGTAGGAGACTGTAATAGAAGCCTAAGGTAACTTTACTCTTCAATATTCACTATAAAAATGACTTTGGAAAGTAAGACGCTGAGATCGATCATTAGGGTACACTTGCTAGTGCCGAAAAATTGTTGAACAGACAAGGAAACTGACTTTTTTCTTTAAGGATATATGAACGTAATGACCAATAAATACTTTTAACAACAAAAATGAAATTAACTAGAACTCATACTAAACAACCTAATTTTGTTAAGACTTGACGACAATTGACATTTAAGACTCTTATCTTACGTAAAACACAGGAGTCATCAGAATTGCACATGAATGACAAATTATTCAGAACCATTTCGACTAGACAGTATTAGTAAAAACACTACTACACTACTATTTCAAACTAATTCTGATGGAGCTGCTGATTTTCACAATGCTTCCTTTTCTCAGAAGCAAGGGAATATGGGTACTTTTCAAAAACTACCACGTCACAATACTAATAAAAAAGCAGTGTTCATGTGGGCGCCATTGCCTAGTCCGTCTGAGTATTGGTCCTGGTAGAGGGGAAACTTGGCAAAAGCCAGACCGAGGGTTCAGCCTTGACAAGTTAAGCTCCAACTGAACACCATAGAAAAAAAAAAGACTGGTACTGATAGTAGGTTTCTTTTTATAGCCTTCGTCTCTATTGTTATGTAAGTCTCTAAAAAGTCTCTACTTTTAATGGAGGGTTTTATTAGGTATCTATTTTAATCAAAATGGTCTCAAAAGTCTCTCTTTTTCTATATTTTGCTTGCATTGAATTCTGACATAAAATGGTACAGGGTCTAAACTGCCCATACTCGCATAACAGTCCCATCTGATTTTTATCACTTTTGAGTTAGCTTCATGACTAGTCTTTATTTTTAGTGCACTTTTCAAAAGCTTCCTTTAAATTGTATATTTGTATGGACAAAATGCGAAAAAAAAAATCATGTGCGTCCCATATTGAAAGTACCCGCATAACAGTCCCATCAGTTGATTACAACAAAATTGAATTAAACTCATTTCTATTATGATTACTGTAATTTTCTACAGTGGTATTCATGTCATAATACAAATTACGGTGATTTTCATAATTTATACTCAAGAAAAATTGAAATTCATAATTGAAAGTTTTCTCAGAATGCCTTCTCTAGCGATAAGTGGTAGATCCTTTAGAAGCTTTCTAACAATAATACACAATATCTTTCCTGAGTCAATGCTTTCGCTGTTCTACTACATTCCTTCTGATAAATCTCCAGTAATCTTCCATTGACAGAGGGGAGGGAAAGGCATTTTGAGCCAGCGCAGAACTGCAAACTTTGCCACTAATAACGTCGACAAGGTTTTCATGGTAAAACTGGGCGTTTTCGTCATGTAATGCCGAAAAACAAGTAGATTCCGGACGCACAGCAGATTTTTTTTTCCTTTCTTTATTAACGAGATTTTTAGCCCTGGGCTAGTTCATCTCGTGACCAACGGCTTTACTTCCCTTCCGAAGGAAGTCGTCACTGAAATTTTTAAGTGACTATCTCGGGGATGGGATTCGATCCCAGGTCCTCGGCGTGAGAGGCGTGTGTTCTAACCACTACACCAGGTCCGTCCCCACAGCAGAATTATCCAAATCAATGAATCCGCTATCAGCTTGCAGACATAACGTTGCTTGACTTTTACCTTTATATAGGGGGACATCCCCCAGTACCGGACACTTAAGCCAATAAATTCATAATTCGAAAAATATTGAGTTTATGGGCTCGTGTTACTTATCTATATAAATAAAAATGGAGTGGTGTTTGTATGTCACGAAATGACTCAAGAATGCGTCAACGGATAGACGCAAGTTTTTCACTGTTGCCCTCCACAAGGGATGCGACGTGTTCGTGCGAGGAAAAAGTTCAGAAAAATCTCCGGAATAATGGAGAAAACGGGAGAGGACTAAGGTATCATTTTGTATAGGGAATTTCTTGACGTTTTCCAAAAGCCTACTTGATGGCAAGACGAAGTTTGCCGGGACCACTAGTTTATGATAAATATTATCATTTTTATAGTGTACAAAAATGAATTTGAAAATATAAATATGAATTTTCACATTGCATTTGGATGATGTATTTTAGTACCAAATTGATCGATCTTGAAAGGTGGCACTCAATACCGGACACGATCTGGAAATGCTTCGAAATCTGTAAATTTGTACATCATTGAATGTGTACACTATAGGAATAGTTAATAATTACCAATTCAAAGCATTTGCAACATTTACAAGAATAATTTGAGTTTTTCTTAGTTTGCAAGAGCTTATCAAAAACCACTTTCATATATGATGGAAAATGGCACATTTTACGATGTTGTTCTGAATGTTCATTCTTCTTAATTTTATTGCCTGTTCAATACCATGATCGGCGGAACCCATGAAAAATGAAAGTATTTTGAGACACTGATGCAATAATTACAAAGATATCATATAACAAATCAAGCTGTTCGAAACTGAAGGACAGGAGGTGCTTAACCAAAATTGCAATTTGTCCATACCGTTTTGATTCATATTACGGACACTTAAGGCCTCAGTGAAGTGTTACCCATCGAAAAGCATATAAAATAAATCAGTTTGAATGATTCCTCCACGTAATCGAGCCTTGAAAATCCTTAGCTTTCGAATAGTGGGTGAAGATTTTGATTCCGCAACATGAGTAATTTTAAATAAATGAAAATGTGTAGACTTCCCATGATTCTTATTCCGGACGCTTCATTGCTTTTGACTTGATTTCCGGACACTTTGATTCCAATTCCGGACAGCTCATGAAAATCATAAATAGAGAAGTCAAATGGTCGATTCAAATCGGAAAACCACTTAACAGACGTCTAAGACAGTTGGGCATTGTAAATTTTCCTAGATATTTATGAAAAGTGTTTATTAAAACAAGCTTCGAAGGTGCGAACTTTTGAACGGCAAAAATTGAAACATTTCGCGTGAAATGTTTCCCATACAAAGAAGAGTGTCCGGAATTAAAAGCTGTCCGTAATATAAATTAAAACGGTATTTAGGGTAGATGTACCAATAGTGGAGGTACAAAGCACAATAGAACTTCATTTAATCGCCTAAATTCAAGAAGTGCAATCAATGTACACGTTAATGTTTTAACTGGAAGTAAAGACCATTGACTTAATGAGAAAAATGATTTCATCGCAGTAATCCGCGGCATGTCAGTGAAAAATAATACCTCCACTATTGGTACGCTGTTCCTTTAGTTGCGGTATTTTTAATTTGTGTTCCTATAGTTGCGGTATCCGTTCATTTCTTATGGGATCCTCCACTATAGGAACACTTTACCGCAACTATTGGTATAAGTAAAAACAGTTTTAGTAATTTTTAGTGTTATTTCATCAGTTTTGAAGCAATTTGAACGCTCTTTTCAACTATTCCGCGTATCAACAAGCCAATACGTCGATTGGCAGTGTCGGTTCTGTGGCTAATGTAATAAAATCAGTGAAAACGGCACTACCGCAACTATAGGAACACCCACAACTAAGGGAACACTTACCCTAGTTCAATTATGGTACAAAATACCTTCATACTATCAAATTAGGATTATGATCGATCATGTTTGCGGGATCCAAAGTATTTTTTCATATTCAAAGTAATTACTAAATAGGCTCAAAATTAAGAAGATACGTCAATTTTTCAAAGATTTTCAAACTTTTCTACTTTTTTAAAAAGCACGCATATTTCAAGGATGTGTTATTCTACGCAAACATTAGTCTACATAAAAGCTTTCTTTTCTACTAATACACCATCTTGATTGGACCATGATTTCTCAATGTTTCGACTTTGTCCGGTATTGGGTGCTGTCCGGCACTGGGGGATCTCCCCCTAATTCAAGTCCAACATCGATTTCCAACTGTCATGCTGCAGGTGGTTGCATTAAACTTTTGGTTTTGACCGGTGCAACAGTCAGACCATCTCCAAGTAGTTCTACATCACTATCACTGTCATCACAATTTAATTTTATAACATTGCTAGAAATTACTGCACTTAAAAGATGCTGATATTAACAACTGCAATAGAAAATGCACTTTGGAATCTTGCTTGGAATACATCGAAAACATGAAAATAAATATATCAAGGTGCACGATAACATAGTAAGCGACTCCCAAGTAATGGGACTGGTATGCGGGTATATTTGCGTTAGGCGAGAGAAATATTTGGATAACGAGTCCCATATGCTAGTATCATGGATTTGGATATAACAAACTATCGCTTTAACTTTATTTTAGTAGTTAAAGATTTGTGTATACTTCCATCATAATGTGTTGAGAAATACTATCAGAATTCACTACTACCAACAGAGACGAAACGAAAAATTTTACAATTATGTTTAGACAAATCTCAACATGATGATTTTCCTAACGGAACTGTATTGCGAGTATGGGCAGTATTCGAGACCGACAATTGTCACTTCACGCCAGTCGAAGAATAAACCCAATTATCTCAATGCCTACTTTTCCCATATGGGACAGTTATGCCTTTATGGGCAGTAAAGTAACTTTCAGAGACTATAACGGGTTCAAGAGACTTTTGAAGAATTTCATCTCAGATTCTCCGAGCAAAGGTTTCAGGCATCATCATAGTGATTTTATTTAGAATACTTTCCACTGGGATCTCTCTAGTAATTCTTCTAAAGTTCGATTTTTCAAAAGATGCTTAGAAGAATTTCATCAAAGTTTGCTCCAGAAAATCCTTGAGAACTCCAAAGCTTCTACCTCCATTAATTTTTCAGGTATTACTTAGATTTTTATTTGCCTAAACTATCCCAGAACCTCCTAAGGATATTTTTCCACTAATTGAACGATTCTCGAATTCTCCAGTTGTTACTCTAGGAGATCTTCCAAAGATTTCTACAGAACTTCTTCCGAGGAAATCCAAAGAGGGTAATTCCAGAGTGTTTATAAAAAAATAGCCTAAGGGTTTCTTTTTAAGAAACCCTGCAAAAATTCCAGCATTTCATCCAAGCATTACTCCAGCAGTTCTACCAAATATTGCTTAAAAAGTTTTTTTTTTAAATCCTATGAAATCTTCAAAAGTTTATTCAAGTTGTCACACCAGTTCATACTACACATTATTTTCCAATAATTCCTAATTCCGCGAACTTCTATAGAGCTTCTGTCTAATGTTTTTCGAGATGTTTTTTAGAAAATCCTTTGGAAAACTTTTCCGAAGTTCAATTGATTTTTGTTTTATTGTCTTAGCAAATTATCTAGGAAATCTTCTTATACTTCTGCAAGAATCCAGGAGTTATTTTAGAGTTAAGTTCATTAAGGGTGACTTTGAAACATACCCAAATTTTATCAGAGTTTGCTCTAGGATTTTTTTAAATACCTCACCGATTTATTTTTTAGAAAAAAAAATCATTGGTATTTTTCTGGATACATTACTGAAAAAAAAATCAACGCTTTCTTTAAAAATCTCAATGAATTACTGGAGGTTTTTATGTAGACATTTTAGAAGGAATATTTAGATTGTTTAAGGTATCTTTAGAGAAATCCTTAGTGGAAATTTCATATAAATCATGAAAGACAATTTCAAACGTAATCTCTAGAAATTTCTTGAGAAGTTATTGATTATTGGAGCGCATATCCCAGAGATATTTATGTATGAATCATTGATTAAAATCTTGAAGAAGTTGTGACCTTCTTGAAAAATTTCTCGACGATTTTTGCAGAAATTCAGAGTACATTAATACTTGTCGTAATATAACAAGCAATTCTAAAAATAAAATCTTAGATTTCAGATAAATATCTGCTCTGATGCTATAAACAGTCAAACTCTTATCTTATGGCTCCTATTAGATTTCGTTTTGTTTTTTTAATTCCTATCTCTTTTCAGCCTCTTTTAGATTCCTTTAAGGTCTCTTCTTTCTGGCAAGTGGTCTTCAATTTCTTATTTTTAAGGCACTCACTCGCCATAAACCCGACGTAAAGATTTCTTACTTTTGTGGCTTGAAAATGAGGGGTTAGAGAAGTAAAGGGGTGTCAGTGACAAAATCCTAGTTTTGTGATAATTTACTTTGACATTTTTTTCAGCAATTTTTCAATCTATGCAAATTGTATGGGAGTGAATAAAACAAGCCAGTCCTCTATGAAATTATATTATTTTTTCTGTTGAGCAAAAAGTCATCTGAAAATATCATTAGAACGCTTGGAAACAGTAGAATTTCCTCAACTCAACTCAAAACCGACCCAAATGTCACTCAAACCGCTTTGCATAGGGGCCATCAAATGAAGTAACTTTCAATGTCCAACTCAGGGTTAATGTTATTCTTAGCTGCACAGCGCACAAAAAAAAATGCCAACGTTCGTCCTACCCATGGTTTCGAACTGGACGCGCCTCTGATCTCATTTGAATGTAATTCAATTATTCTAAAATCCTGTTAGGAAATCTGTAATAATTGCGCTCAGGATTTAATTAAAACTTTGATCAAGTTTCTACGAAAATTTGACTCGAGGTTCCATAAGAACATTGTCTATTAATACCAGAGAATACTGTTCAAAATTCTGTCAACTTCTGTAAACCTTGAATGTTTGAAGTCTGCCGTTCGTTTGAAAGAAATTTTCACAGGTTACGTGCGTAAACTGATTTACAAATAATTTTTATGGAGAACTTTTCTAATCGATTAATGCAGATTGATCGATTTTTTTCAATAATTTTCATTGAAACAAAACTTTAACACCTTGCTTGTTTCAACACATATTTTGTTATAATCGGTTCAGATATTGTATCAACTTATCTTATTTATGTATATGATATTTTTCCCGGATCTGTGGCTTAAGAAGCGTTCTTACTAAATATATATCTCTAAAAATTTAACCAAACGTATCGCGCATTTTGGTGCCTTCTAACCAACCTAACAAAAACTTTCAAAGCTTAGTGAATACTAAATTTATGAAAGGATGTAGAAATAAAGTTACCGTTTTGATTCATATTACGGACAGCTTCAAATTCCGGACACTCTACTTTGTATGGGAAACATTTCACGCGAAATGTTTCAATTTTTGCTGTTCAAAAGTTCTCATTTTCAAGGCTCGTTTTAGTAAACTTTTTCCATAAATATCTTTGAAAATTTATAATGCCCAACTACCTTGGATGTCTCTTTGGTGGTTTAACGATTTCGATTGATGATTTGACTGTTCCATTAATGATTATCATGAGCTGTCCGGAATTCGATTCAAAGTGTCCGGAATATGAGGCAAAAGTGAGGGAGCGTCCGGAATAAGAATCATGAAAAGGCCACACATTTTGATTTATTTAAAATTATTGAAGTTGCGGAAGCGTATTCTTCACCCACCGTTCGAAAGTAAAGGGCTTCCGACGCTCGATAGCGCTAAGGAATCATACAGAATGATTTATTTTGTATGCTCTATGCTGGGTTATATTTCCCTGAGTCCTTAAGTGTCCGTAATATGAATCAAAATGGTACATATTTCTCAGGAGCACATAAATGTACTAACGAGCCTCCAACCAAACCGTCTCTCAGCTCATCGGAATCCTAGTCTGCTGCGCTAGACGGAGGCTCACGAAAATTTTAAAAGCGCGCGCTAGGTGATGTGCTCCCGGGGAGACTCGTCTCATGCGCTGTTCGGCGCTACGGCTCGCCAACGGTATCCAAGTTGTGAAACAACTGCTTAGTAACGAAGAGCCTCTACAAATATTTTCGCTTCATTATACAGGTGTCTAGATGGTCTACATGATATGGTCGAAGACTCGCGATCCAAGAGTTACAATTTCGATCCCCGTTGAAAACTTTTGTAATCAATTCAATTATTGCGCTGAATTTTAAACAGCACATGTGACGCAGCACATGAGACCGCAGTGAGACACATCTCTAAAAAAAATGAGGCGCACCGAAAAAAGTCTCACAATGTACAGCGCTCCCGTGCGCTTGCAAGCAATGAGGCTCCTGCACCTAAGGCTACAGCACGTGCACAGTAACTCTATGTAGAAATTTGCCTAAAATCGTAACCAATCTAAGTTAAAAATAGTTTCCTCCAATTTTTTCCTCATTTTACTAAAATTCATCCATGTTTTCCATATGTATATAAATATATATTTTTTTTGATAATTTGCCATCAAACCAAAATAACATTATTTCCTAGTGGAAAAAAACAAATTTCTTTGGATTGTTTAAGTTTTATCGTCGGAAACTACATATTTACTATTTAGCTGAAGTTTATATAGCACCTTGTTGAAACTTAGAGTTGGATAGTGCCTATATTATTTTAATAAATGCAAAAATATTATTGTTATAAATTGATTTTTTTATATATTGTTGTTAAGACCAATCTGTAAATATGAGTAACTGATACTGAAAAAGTCTACAAGTGGTAGTCAAAACACGCGTATCTGTCAAATGAAAATGCTATTAGAGTGGAATTAAATGGTAAAATACTCAATCTTCTTTTAGATTCTCTCTGGATTATGTTCAATTCAATTGGTAATTATTTAGAATTTGATAACAATGCTTATGAAACAAAACCAATTCAAAACATCCTAAAATATATCACTCCATCCAACATGTACCACTCCAAACTCGTCGATGCAACGCACAGCCGTAAGACCGCCTGTGTCTGTTAGTATAGTACAGGATAAATAAGCTCACAACGGGGTGCACCACTGCAATGGCCCCAACAAACGGACCAACAATCGCAAACAAATAGCACCGTGTAAAAGTAAATATTTGATCTAATCGTTTTCGTTCGGTTTGTTTTCCAATTTTCTCGCAGGTGCGATACTGCCATTCACTGACCGATGAAGAGCGCAAAGAGCTGAAACTCTTCTCGGCCCAAAGGAAGCGGGAGGCCCTCGGCAGGGGAACCGTGAAGCAGCTCGCCACGAATCAGATTTGCGACGGGGTACGTATCGGAGAGTGTACTCGTGCCACAGACAAGCAGACGTAACACATAGATTTTTTTTCATTTAGCGCCCATTTTTCACCATAAAAATCTGGTGGTCATGTTTTACATAAAAAATCTGTATAAATTCCAGCGTATAACTTAGTGAGTGTGACGTCTGTTTGTCTGTGCTTATGCTTTGATGGGTTTGAATTAAATAATGTCTGCTTCTCATTCCTCCGCAGTGTGGCGAATGCATTTCTTCCGGTGACATGGGAGTGTACGCGTCTCGGTTCGATCCGGGAACGTGCTGGCACCCGGCCTGTTTCGTGTGCAGCGTCTGCAAGGAACTGCTGGTGGATTTGATCTATTTCCATCGAGAGGCCCGGCTATACTGCGGAAGACACCATGCGGAGACCCTGAAGCCACGCTGCTCGGCATGTGATGAGGTATGTGCATGGGAAAAACTATATGTCAATCAGGTTTAGATTATGCGCTCTAATTTAGTAGGTATACATAATCAGTCTAGGGCATGCATAATTGATATGGAAAAAGGTTTTTGTGACTATGAAAAAAACGCTTCATAGAAAACCTAAAACAAATGGTACAGAAAAACTTTGGAAAGCTGCTTGAGGGGACCATCATACTTAATACGAAATTTCAAGTTTATTATGGTTCCATGAGTCGATATCGAGTCATGGAGGTTTCACTGTTAATATATCAATAAGAAAATAGAGAATATAATTGTTTAAAAAAAATATTGTTGGGTCTACTCATCGTGGTTTTCCGCTGTTTAATGGGTACATTAAATATGCTGCCTAATTGATATTATCTATGCTAAACGTATCAATCTTTTATGCGCAGATCATACTCGCGGACGAATGCACGGAAGCCGAGGGACGAGCGTGGCATATCAAGCATTTCGCCTGTTTCGAGTGCGACAAGCAGCTGGGTGGTCAACGGTAAGTCCCAGAGGAAGACGATGGCGAGAAGAATGCATTTTTACAACCAATTATCGTTCCATTTGCTCTGTTGCTCCTTCCAGGTACATAATGCGCGACGGAAAGCCGTACTGCTTGCACTGTTTCGACGCTATGTTTGCCGAGTACTGTGACTTCTGCAGCGAACCAATCGGCGTAGATCAGGGTCAAATGAGCCACGATGGTCAGCATTGGCACGCGACAGACAGTTGTTTCGCCTGCAGTACCTGTCGATGTTCGCTGCTTGGACGGCCATTCTTGCCACGAAGGGGTGAGATTTATTGCTCGATAGCTTGCAGCAAAGGTGAGCCACCTACGCCTTCCGATGGATCAGTGCCAACCGTTTTGCCCTCACGAACACGCCTTCGGGCACCCGGTCAACGTAACTTCGATGACCCTTCGGCGGAATACGTACCTAATTTGCCAAAGTCACCCGAACCGCTGCAGAGTCCCATCAGTGAACGAAGCACTCCTCACTCCAGCCCTGCCAAACACTCGCACACGGAGATGTCCACCAACATTTCCAGTCCCGTCCCCACGGAATTCAACGATCAAACATATTCCGTCTCCGCTGACAACGATGTACAAACTTACACCGGCAGTGGCGCTACCTCACCCATATCCTCCAGAACTCTGCCCTGCACGGAACCCAGTGATCAAACTGACCACCAGCATCAATCCCTTCCTCCACTGCTTCCTAACCATCGTCGAATCCCTCAGTGTTCCCCTGAACTGGATCGACTCCTGCACAAAGATCGAAGTCGACAACCGCTGGACCTCACCGACCTCAGCCTGAGCCTGGACAATTGGCAGGCGGATCACAACTCGACCGTTATCCCAGGACCCAGTATAGCCAAAACCAACCCAGCTCTTACCTCTTCCATGCCGGAGTTGAGTCAATCGCTTCAACAACAGCAGCAGCAACAACAGCAACCACAATCACTACTAGCTTACGATGATATTAGCCCGTTGGACAAAGCAAGTGCAATAACCGATCCCGATGACGCCATCCAGAACGCGTCGGACGATGCGTCGCATTCCATAGTGGAGCTGCCGACGCCGCCACCGATAGGTAAGATTGCAACTTTTAAGTTTTAAATTTTAGCCGATCACACAGGGGGACCCTTATGGCATGCCCAGATGGGTTGATGTTCTCAAATCCTTCTCCACGATGAGCTTCCACGAAACCGAAGACCTCCTCTAGGTTCTCAGATTCTTTTCCGCAAAACTTTGTCTTTACCTGCAAAGGTTTTAGTTGTTTTGCCTGGATGTGTTTCTAGATTCCCTCCACTATGTTTTCATAGAAGCTCCAAAATAAACTTTGGTGAATTTACAGATAACTCGATATTGAAGGGAGCATCGAGTTAGGCAGGTATCGAGTTATAGGACACAATATCAGTGCAAAAGCAGTTTAAGGCGAAGTAGGCCGTCATTGGAATTTGTACGCGTCGTTGATGATTGTTGCCAATTCATCTCACGATTTCGAATCAAAGAAAATCAGTTGGTTTTGCACTGACACAGCTGAAAAAGTATCAGCATACTTAATGCATGTTAGCGCGTATAGTGATACTTTGTAAGATCAATATAAACTATCAAGACTGAGTTTTATCACTTTGAAATGCAAGCTGAAAAGTCGTCATTGTTGCCAAAACGAATGACGGGCTACTTAGCCTTAAGGAATCATCGAGGTAGCCATGAAAGCCAACTTTTATTATGGTTCTCTAACTATCAAGATATGAAATACTGAGTTAGGTAGAGTCGACTGTGGATTCTAGAGAAGGTTTTCTGAGAAGTTTCTATGAACAAATTAAAGATTAACTTTCTTGTTCTTCTGAAAAGATTTCAGTCTTCCAATCCAATTTTTTGAGAATATTCTAGACTTTAGAGGAGCAGTTCTTGCACTCGAAAATCCTTTTTAGCTTTGTATATTCCAACTTTTTTGAGAATATTTTGGACTATAGAGATGTTCCGGGACAGCACCTTTCAGCCCAAACATTCCTTTTAGAGAAGCTTTGAAAAGGTTCACGGAGGTGATCCAGTAAGCTCAAGAGAAGTACCAAATTATCCTCAGAAAATAAAAAAGTTATTTTGATGAACTTTAAAACTCTCAAAGGGAAGCTCTATGAAGATTCCTTATAAGCTTCAAAATAGTTTCAAATACAAGAGATCCGGAGAATCTTCCTAAAATGCCGCTGCGAAGATTTCAGAATAGTCTTCCAAGAAATAAATTCCATAAAAGTTCCAGTAAGTAGTTGGGAACCATTGAATATTGCGTTCCGGATTTAGAAACCTTTGGTATTTATTTGCTTTACCATATTTTCGTAATGCCAGATTATGTGAAAACTACATATGAACTCGATCTAATTCGATAATGGTGAAGTATGGTACAACTTTCCGGACTGAACCAGTCTTCAAGATTGAGTTAAGAGGAAAATAATCATCATCGTTTTACAAATTTTCGAAACCAGTTTTTTTTTGCTCAAATTTTAAGCAATGTTCATGAAAATTTATCATAGCATTACACTTGCTATTTGTAAGGCAATGTTTTTATGAGAATTTCTTAAAATCTGAATGAAAAAAATTGGTTTTTCATTTTTGATGATTGAATGATGGATTCTTGAGCTTAATAACCTTGAGCCATAAGGGCTTTAATTATAAATGCCAACTAGTTACAACATTCCATACTAATCAGGTATGCCATTCATTGCTCTTAGCATAACTAGCAACTTTACTGAGAACCAGCCCTGTCGTCGTAAAATTTGAGCTTCTTAGTCATTCCCTTTTGAGGGGGGCGTTGCTATAGCCCAGAGGGCGGTTGTACTCCCATGCGTTAATGAGGGAGTGTCACACGAAAATTGTATCAAATTAATATATATTCCAAACACATGAGAACTAATATGCATTTTCACGTGTTTAGTTTGTGTTCAATGCTCATTCCAGTTCAAATGTGAAACGGAGAAACACCTGTAAATTTAAAAAAATATATGGATTATGTCGAGCCCTCTAGATACATCGGAATATCTTCAAAACCAGGGACAAATGATCAAAATCAACTGTGGCTTACGTGGAATTGCCGAACAGATTTACCTGTAGTTCTTATGGGAAAGGCTGCTGAAAAAACGAGGATGCCGACAATACCCAAGTAACCACAAGCATTATAACATTGCACGTATTCTACTGCATATCAACACCATTGATGCAACATTGCTTTTATTCAACAAATTTCAAGAGCTGTCATGCAATGAAGCATTAACCCTACATTACAAATGTATCAATGCACTAACATCACTCTATAAATTGTACTGCTGCATTAATATTACTTTATAAGTTGCTTCATTGCTTTATCGTTCTTTTTGCATTAATTTAACTGTAAAAGGGCCCTTTTCCACTTTTAAACTACTTTAATGGTAGGCTTACGGCAATGAAGCTGCATTATATATGCAATTATATAATGCTCCATGGTTACTTGGGTAGTCACAATTACATGAGATATTTGAAGTATTGTAAAAACGTTTCTTAAAAGTTTTCAACAAGCCTGCCTGTGTGATCCAAAACAGGATTGAGCAGTACATAAACGTAACAAACATTTAGTTTGTCTGCGTATGTCCGAGAAAATTACAAATAAATCACGGCATTGGCTTAGAATGCTGAAAATGCGTAAATTCCCTTATATTATCTATCTATATAAATAAAAATGGAGTGGTGTTTGTATGTCACGAAATGGCTTCTGAACGGGTCAACTGATTTGAATGATTATTTTTCCGTTTTGTTCGTCAAGTGTTCCGACGTGTTTGTGTGTATAAAAATCCCAGGATATTCACCGGGAAAGTCGAAAAAACAAGCGTGAACGGAACTGTTATTTTGTATGGGACGATCCATAGCATTTTTCAACAGCCTACTTGATGGCAAGACGAAGTTTGCCGGGACTACTAGTTTTATATAAAAATAGAATCGAAAAATTAAGTTCACGAACAAATACTCAAGTTTTCTTAAAGCGAGACATCTAGAAAGTTTGTACCTTATTTTTGGATTAAACAAGAGGTTCGAACTTCAGCCAAATATATCGCTTAATTTTAAAATGAAATGTCGCGCTTGAAGTGATATCAAAGTACAACAAATTTGACAATTGCCCTGGATTTCAAAATATTACGCTATAGTTTATAATAGTAGTTTGGCGTTGGATCAATTAGTGGATTTTAGACTTGTTAATTATTCATTACAGCAGGTTTTCAAACTCATTTCAGCAAATACCGTTTTTGATACGTACTTGATAATGAATTTTCGTCACTATCACATGAAAACTATTTGCCCAAAATGAACAAGAATACGAACTTCTTGTCTTTAGAACATATTAGCTTAGCTTAGCTTAGCTTAGCTTAGACTGACTACACATATCAATGGTTGCTATTCCGTGATTGACCGAAGTCAATGAAAAAGCACAAAGAATCAACTAGAAGTTCGGCTGGGATTGGCCATAATCTTCTTCAATGTGCATAATTCAGTGCCTCTATTTATACAGGGTCAATAACGGCGCCGGCCACGTCGGTGGGATTGGGGGAAGGAATGTTAGTGTGTAACCTTTGCTATTTGGAGACCGTGTTTGCCTCTGCATCTCCACAAAGGTTACTGGGAAGGATGTTTGTTAATGGGGAGGATCGTTGGGTCAAAGGATTCACTTTGATAAGTGATTAGACCATGATAAATAGTTTTTTGTTAAATATAAATATGCTTTTATGAAAATATAATATTTTCATTTGATATGAACAATTTCTATGTAAAGGAAAATTATGCCGACACTTGAGGTGACGAACCATTCAAAGTTTGTTGAACAAATATCTAAATGTAACATTACTACAGCTGTCAGGATGAAAGCATGTGTTATTATATTTTACTTATTTGAAAAGAAACAAAAACTCGATTGCCTGGAACATCATAGAACACTCTTATTCTTATGCCGACACTTACAGTGGCGAACCATCCAAAGTTTGTTGAATAAAGTGAACCTTTCGCAAGTCTACACTTGTAGTGTCGAACCATTCAAAGTTTTTTTTTTATAATTACAAAAAAAAAGATAAAAAGAAAGGGGTGTTTTGAAAACAAAAAAATGTTAAACATAAATAATTCATGAATTAGAGTTTATGTCGACACTCACAGTGACGAACCATTCATAGTTTGTTGAAAAATCATAGTTACGTCCTACCGTTGTATCGATTAAATGTGCAGTCATACATATTTTATAGATTAGAAATAGTAGCATGAAACGAGCTCACCAATTGATCCGTCATCCTTGACTGAGCAGCAACAATCCACATTCAGCTTAACTCGTTTGCTCGGCTATATAAAAGCACTCAGAGAAAATAGACGCACGACCCGAGAGGGAAAACAACTGACGACTGCTCGGGCTTTCTTGACGCACTGCCAAGGAGCAATCGTCAAGGTCGAAGATCAAACAGAACTAACCGATCGCGGAACTTTTTCACTTCACTCGACCGACGCGCGACATGTTTGATCCTGCCCTCGTCACTCGCTCCCGCAGAAGCAAGCGTCAAGGTCGAAAGATCAAACAGAACTCTACGAACAGATTGTCTTTAGGTAGGGAAAGTGTACCAGTTTTGGCCATAGTGGTTCCCTATTTGGCCATATGTAAAATTTCGATGACTTTTAAATTTTTAATCTTTTTGAAGGTTTTAACATCAATATATATCCTATATCTTACTGCTAAAACACTCAAAACTTTTCAAAATGTGGAGACATTCAAGTTATCACGTATGGCGAAATAGGGAACCATTATGGCCATAACTGGTACACCTACCCTACATTATTTTTTTTTGCTTAAAAATTTCATGTATCTCATCAAACTTCAAGAGTTACTTGAGATGATTCTGAGTTACTGAGACAATATAAAATTACTCCAGTGCGTTAATACAGCTCGGATTAATTTCGATTGTTGTCATAGAGGGCGTTAAGATGCAGCTAATCTAAAATTTACTCAGGGATTTATACAGCTTGACAATTTTTAATCATACCACACAGAGCGTTGATATATGCATATGCATATGATCTACATGGAATTAGGTCAAAATACTTCAGAGCGTTGATAAAGTTTGAAATATTTAATTGATGCCCTACAGGGCAACGAGATGCACCCGATCTACATATAATAAAGTCAAATTACTCCAGAACGTTGACACTGCTTTGAATTTTCAGCTTATGTCCTCAGGTCTGACCTAAATGAGACATGATCAAACTTCATGACTTTAATGAAGCTTAACAATTTTGATTGATGCCATAAAGGGCGTTAATATGCAGCTGATCTATGTAGGGTAAGGTCACATAAATCCAGTGCCTTCATACAGCTTGAAATTTCCAAATGATACAGAGTGTTAAGATGCAAATGATCTACATAAGACAATGTCAGATCAATGTCAGATTTCTCTAATGTGTTTTAGAAGCATGTATTTTACAATTGATATCCTTCAGGGCGTTGAGATGCACCTTCTTGAATTAAGCTCAAATTACTCCAGGGCGTCGATACAGCTTGGAATTTTTAATTGATGCAGTGTGTTGAAGCAGCATGAAAAATTTTGATTGGTTTTCCAAAGGGGTTTTTAGATCCTACAGATCTTGCAAATAAATAGGTGAGATAAAGTCAAATTACTCAAGGGCGTTGATGTAGCTTACCAATTTTAATTGATGTTGGACCAATTTCACTTTGATACAGGACGTTCAAATATACCTGATTTATTTGGAATACTGTCAAATTTCTCCTGGGTGTTGATACATCCTGTAATTTACAATTGAAGTTCTACAGTGCGTTAAGATGCACTAAATCGACAAAGGATAAGGAAAAATTACTCCAGGGCGTTGATACAGCTTGACAATCTCGATTGATGTTATACATGGCTATGAGGTGCGCATGATCTACATAGGATAAAGTCAAATAACCGTAGGGGTTAGATACAGCAAGAAAAATTCGATTGATTTGCAATAGGGCGTAAAAATGCTTCAGATCTCGCCAAGACCTTTGTGGACTCTTACTTCAGGGCGTTGATACAGCTTGGAATTATCAAAATAAGCCCTAAAGGGCGGTCACAGGCACCTGATCTACATGGAAAAATGTCAAATTAATCCAGAACGTTGATCCAGCATAAAGTTTACAATAAATGTCCTACAGGGCGTTAAGTTGTATCTGATATACATGAAATAAGCTCAAATTACACCAACGCCCTGGAGCACGTAGGTTTGGATTTATTTTCTACAGAGCGTTCAGATGCTATAGATCTCGCAAAGAGCTGTGTAGAATAGAGCCAGGGCGTTAATAAAGATAGGAATTTACAATTGATATCCTACAGAGCGTGAAGATGCACCAGATTTACATGGAATAAGGTCAAATTACTCCATGACGTTAATACAGCATGAAAATTTCGATTGATTTTCTACAGGGCGTTGAGATGTTCCAGATCTCGCAAAGATCTATGTGGAATAACGTCAAGCTACTCCAGGGCGTCGACACAGATGGATGGATTTATTTCATACAGGGAGTTAAGATGGATCTGATTTACGTGAAACAATATCAAATTACTGCACGGCGTTGATAAAACTTGGAATTTTCAATTGTTGTCCTACAGAGCGTTGAGATGAACCTGATCTACATAGGGCAAAGTCAAAATACTCCAGGGCGTTTATACAGCTCGGAAATTTAGATCGATTTTTTACAAGGCGTAAAGATGCTCCAGATCTCGCAAATTAGTCTAGGGCGTTAAAACAATTTGAAAATTTCGATTGATGTCCTACAGAGCGTCAAGATGCACCTGATATATATAATAAGGTCAAATAACTACAGGGCGTTGATACAGAGACATTTCAATTGATTTTCTACAGGGCAAAAAGATGCTCCCGATTCGTGTATAATAACGTCAAACTATTCCAGGGCGTTGATACAGCTTGATCGACTGATGTCATACAGGGCGTTAAGTTGCACTTGATCTACATAGAACAAAGTTAAAATAGTCCAGGGCGTTGATACAACTAGGAATTGATGTTTTCAGACCGTTAAGATGCACCTGATCTACATAGTTCAAACTATTCCAGGGCGTTAATATAGCTTGTAATTATTTAATGATATCCTACAGGGCGTTAAAGGTCACTGATCCAATTGAGACAAGGTCAAATTACTGCAGGGCGTAGATACAGCTTGACAATTTCGATTGATGTTACACAGGGCGTTTAGTTGCACCTGATCTACATGCAACAAAGTTAAATTAATTCAGGTCGATGATACAGCTTGAATTTTCAACTGATGTCCCAATGGTCGTTAATTAAAAGGCTGAGAAAAGCTTCTTAGTCGTCGACTAAGTGCGACTAAGCAGGACGACAGGGCTGCTGAGAACACAGTCTGGTATTTGATCTTCATCCTGAAATATATTAGTTTTTGATTTTAATTCTCACTAGCTCCTCCTACTGACAACACATGGAACCAACTGAACAAGCATTTTATAGCCGTCTAACAAATGAACAACATTACCAGTCTTCAGTCATTACTAGTCTTCTAACATTATTCAAACTTGCGATATATAAAAAAATATTTATGCTCCCCAGCTCCTCCTAGTAGCAGTTTTTTAGATTAGCAGACTTTCAGCTTATAACCCTAGACTCAATTAGCATCTTTGCTGAAGTAATCATTCGAAAATCCATTTGATTTCGCGAAATTTCAGCGATTTGAATTTGGGGTCTGCCTTAGCCGAGTGCTTAGTCCGTGGCTATAAAGCAAAGCCATGCTGAAATTGTCTGGGTTCGATTCCCGGTCGGCCCAGAATGTTTTTGTAATGAAAATGACTTACCTGGGCATAAAGTAACATCGTACCTGCCACACGATATGCAAATGTGAAAATGGCAACTTCGGCAAAGAAAGCTCTCAGTTAATAACTGTGAAAGTGCTTATAAGATCATATAAGCTGAGAAGCAGGCTTCTTCCCGGTGAGGACGTAATGCCCAAAAGAAGATGAATATAACCCCAAGGCACAAACATCGTACTTTTTTCGTGAAAATTACTGTAGAAAACTATTTTTCGAGATGAGAAAAAATCTGGCGTTCTGTGGCGTAGTTGGTTAGCGTATTGGCAGTCGTGGGATCGAAGCTCACCAGAACGATTCTATTATTTTTCATAAATTTACATCTCAATTTGTCCAAATTGACTATTGTGTCTACGACCTTCAGGTTTTTTCAAAACATCGTCGGCTGGTTTCAGCCGTAATAGACATGACAACCCTAGTTGCGAAAAAAAAGGCGGAAACTCATCAATGTGTGAAAAAATTTCACAAATCGGTTCACTAACAAAAAAGTTATAGCCTCGTCAAAGAGCTCTGGGATCATATTGATCCAAAACACAGACAGAGGGTTAAAGAGGAACCTTCAAGATATTTTTTAAATGCTCTGGAAAAGCTTTGAGAGAGGTTTTTATGAGAACTTGCTTAACTCCTGCGGAACTTCCAAAGCATTCTTTCTTTCTAGATATTCTTCAGAGAGCTTCCAAAGAAGCTCTGAAAAGTTTCTGGGGAAGCTAAAAGAAAACTTATAGAAAATTCTCTGAAAACCATCAAAAGAAGCAGTAAAAGCATCCAACTTGAATAGAAGAGTAGTTCTGACAGTCAAAACGTGACATTGACTTGATTGACATAAAAAATAAAAGATCTGAAGATAATATTATCATTTTAATCCTGAAACTTCTGAACCGTAGCAAAATTTGATATTTCCAGATATAATGAATAGCTCACAGCTCAACATGATATGCCAATGTTATTCCAAGAATAAATTTAAGATTTTATTTCAAGATCTTTCATCTCTTATATTTATCAAGTTCATATCACTTTACCTTTCCGTATCAAAATTAGCTATTACTAATCTTTTTTTTTTGCCTGCTTGTGAAAAAAGATTCCTAGAAAGCTCTGGTAAAGATTTAGAACAGCCCTGACCACCCTTTTTGAATCTCAGCAACAGTTGGCGGGCCAATTTTTTTGTGATCAACTAAAATAATCCATCCCCAAAAATAAAAACGGCAAATAATCAGTCTACTAACAAAAATTTAAAAAAAAAGAAGATATTTGCTGCTGAGCATCACCGAGGTTTCTGTGAGAGCTGTGCTCAGGATCAGTCTTCAAAGATCATCATTGCTGCACAAATATTCATGGATGGGGTTCCACTACATGGAATGACTCGATGGTTGAATCCAACTTAAAAGCACTCGAATGCCAAGAAAAGATATCAAACTGATTTGATGTCTGAGTACCGGCGCATTGAAGTATCCCTATATAGAACAAATGTGTATGTACGCACATATTTCGTGAGGATTTGCGCTCCAGATGCGTTAGTCTGGAACATTTTCACCAGCGAATCCCCGCTGTATACACTCTTATAAAATATCATGTAAAATTAAGTTCATTAAGATGCTCATAAAAGAAGCGAAACAATTGACGCTTTTTTACGTCCGTTCTTAAAATTACATGACGCAGAGGAACCAAAAAAAAAGATACACGCCATGCCATAAAAGTAAGACGAAAGACTTACTTTTACATCATGACGTGTAATCTCTCTAGCTAGAGGTTCTGGTGCCACATTTACGTGTTATATATGATGCGCAATCTGTAAAGCATAATTCATAAATAAAGAAACGAAAAACTTACCATCTAATCATTGTCGCTTAATGTCTCCCACTTGTAGGTATGCCATTTATCCGCCACACACAAATGAATTATGCTTGCAAAACCGTACTACTATTTCCAATTATTAAACACATCTTTGAAAACACTGTAGTGGGGCTGGGACCCTACGGAATTCTAGCCAATATTAACACTTTCAAATGCCCATTTCTTACATTTACTAGCTTTGGGTACAACAACTTCACTAATTCTCTGTAAGAATGTTCGTTTTAATGTTGCTTCAAATTTGTTCACTATGGCATCTTGGAAAGCAGACTTCGGTGCCACACAAACCGAAATGCAGAGAAAAAAAAACTTCATTCCCATTTCAGTTATTCTCGGCCAATTTAATCGCCTGTTTCCTACTCCAACCACTCGCGCACTGGTAGGGAAAAGACAGCTTAACAATGTTTTTCAGTAAAATGCACTCGAATAATGATATTTTTCGATAAATATCAACTATTTGGAACGTAAAACACACGAGAACGTCTTACCGCGGCCATGCTTGAAAACAAACTTGTCGATTCGTATGACACCATCAACAAAGTAGATAAGCACGTAAATTCACGTTTTGGTGCGTTTAAATTTAAGTGCTACCATTTACTTTTATAATTTGAGATACCTGAATTTATGGCTCTGCATTTAATTTCTTATGATGATGTAAAAATCGGTTATAAATTATTAAGATTTCCTAATACGTCAATTAAAACGTGAAATTCAGTCATTTTTGAGTTTAAGTCACATAATATTAAATAAAAACACATTTTACGTCACCTGTAAATCTCATTATTTTTAAGAGTGTATGTTTAAAAACATTGCAGATCAGACTGTCAATAATTTTAATTGCTTTGGTTTGGCACCCAGTTTTATAGTATCAAAAATCAGAAATACATTGCGCCGATTCATCAACTGGATAGGTACCACAGAACAGATAGCCATCTTAGAACAAAAAGCCATTTTCGGCTAGAATACGAGGAAAAACGTAGAAGAGTAGGCGAATTAAACATTGTTTGCCCCATAGGAATTTAGAGTGCAGGATATTGACGTTAATTTCGTCTAAAATGGTTTCTTTCGCTCGTATAATTTGTTTGACGTTATATAAACATTATTGATCTGCCATCACAGTAAGCCTTGAACCTAAATCGGAACATTTGTCAACAAAGGCTCGAAACTTTAAGCATTACAAATATAAACAGTTTTCCCCTGAAAATTGGCTTTCACATCCTTTTGGATTGGGAAAGTGTAGAAACATGGTATGGCAACTGGTTACATGCTATATGTGGGACCGGAGTTTTTGACATGAACCAACAACTACCAACCTTCTTCAGCCCCTTGCGGCACGGTGAATGAATTTGTTATAAAAAAAAAACGTTAAATTCAATCATGTGCAACTTTTCCTTCCATCGTGTAATTCTTAAGCATCAACCATTCAAGCATGATCAAACAAAATTTCGTTCGAATTAAAGTCAATTCTCATGGAAATCTATGAACGCATTTCAAATTTCATGTGTAGTGCAATGAAACACGCAGTGGCTCTTCCATCACGATCGCATTAACACTCTCGTGAAGGATGTGGTTGACATTATTCATTCATTCCTATGAGTTGAGTTTTCTTTATCATTTTTCACCAAAGATTTGCCATGATGTAAGTAAAGCAGAAAAAATAGCTGTCAGTCTGTTGTGCAAGTTTTTAGACGAGTGCAAGGTTGATTAATTTATCGTGGTGTTATGTTATTATATTTCATTGATATAAATGAATACAATTTTATTTTGCACCGGCACCATTAGTTTGAAATGCATGAAAAAGATTTTTCTCCAAATCCTCAGACTTAGCGCCTGTCATGGCACCTTATATAGCGCATCAGATTTGCTATGCAGAGGACAATTGATGGCTGACTTTTGATTCATAGCCAGTGAGGAGAAACGATTACCTATTTCTGGTTTTCTACCAGAGTGCGTTCTTCAAAATTAAAAACAAATAGTGCATTTATTAGTTGTTGTCTCTGTAGTTTATTAAATGGAATTTATACTAATCGTTGGTAATTTATCTCCACGAATTTTTAAAAAAATGCGGGTCGAAGTACGGAATTATATAGAACCGATTAGGCGTCTTAAACTAAGGTTGCTGTTTCGCTCAAGAAAAGTAAAGAAATTCCCTGACTGAATGGGTCAAGAAATTTCCTACAGGGAGCCCCCTTTGAAATGACATTTCTTTTCTCAATTGCGAACTGGGATCAAAAATGTCATTTTCTTGACCATTTCTGGGGAAACAAATTTCCACGCATCGAAATAGGCGATTCCTTTTCTTGTCAGTAGGAAACCAGCCTTTAACCGCAGTGTTGAGCGTAGATACCAAACTAATCCGATGTTTCTAATATGATTTGTGGTTGTATCATAATGGTCGCCAACTTTAAAACTAACTTCACTTCATTGTTTTTTTTTCTCAATATGTACAGAATAATTATTGTTTGTATAACTGATATTAACATGGATGAACATGAGCCTAGTTTAGTAAACCAGCAGGCTGATCAAACGTCAAAATGTTTCGAGTCAAGAGACAATATAAGAAAAAGTTTAGAATATAGTTTTTGGTGAATTTACGTACAATTGCTGACCCGACATCCCAAGTATCACTATATTAACCGAATAACTACTCTACATATTCAAATAGGCGAATTAAAAATCAATAGACCTGATGAGGAGAAGTGTTTTTTTGTTCAAAATCTTCTGAATCGCAAAAAAAAACTGGAGACTCTTGAACAAATACACCAAGCGTTTAGGTCACCTACCATTTATTTTTAATTTAAAAAAATGTAAGTTTTAAAGAAATCTTCCTTTATTCCCTTCTTAGGGGCCGTCCATAAATGACGTAGCATTTTTTCACTGATTTTTTACACCCCCCTCCCCCCTCGTAGCATTTCGTCACAAATGCTGGTACTCCCCCCCTGGAAAATACGTAGCATATCGAGTACACCCCCCCCCCTATATTTTTTTATTTGTTTTCCTTAGTGACTGGGTTGAAACAAAAAATTGGAATTGAGAAGTTCAATACAAAGTTTAATATTAATTACTGACTGAAATGAAAGGATAATCTATTCTAATAGTTTGATATACAGTAGCGCTCAAAAGTAATTTGGAAAAGTTTTAAATAAACATTTTCCTTAGTTTTGGTTTCCAGTTTCTTATAGACTAAATTATATTACTATTGCTGTTCCATAAAAAACAAGTTTACTATAAAAAATGTGAAAAAAAAATTATTGGATTGATGAAGCTCGTTACTGTCGAGTTAGGGTCTAATATATTTTATAATGTATTGTTTTTTTTTAAATTATTCGTTGTTAAGAAATAGATTGCAATGAAAATGATCAAGAAAATATATTAATTTGAAATGAATCATCGTTAATATTATCCAATTTCAAATCATTTTAGCAAACAGTGGCCAGATACATAAAAGATTACACTTGTCATATTTGGAATGTTTAGGAAATTTTAGCGATTATTATACAAATACATTAATTTCTATTAATATTTCAGTTGATTTTCATTTTCGTTTCCATACTGAAATAATCTTACACAACCTATAATGAAACCGTTAAATAATAAAAATTCTTCAAATTACCGAGTTATTACCAAAATTTAATGATAGGGCAATTTTGTTAACACTCGAATCTATTATCCTCATTAATATTCGGGCTATTCCATCAAGAGCATTGATATATCAACACAAATGATGAGTTGATTGGGTGGAGATCTCCTGCAACATTGAATGCATAATTCACGGAATAAATATCTTGCTTTAAATGTAATATTTGCCAAGAAGAGCATATATTATTTTCTTGAAGAAATAAAGCCCCAAAAAAAATATGGATAAAACTAAAAGAGCTGACTTTATATCATGTAAACAAATGGCAAAAAATATGTGCTCCAAGTAGTTAGAGCATTGATTTTTAATCAATTCATTAAAATTATTTTGTTTATTTATAAATTTATTAATTTGGACACGAATATAATATAATATTCACATAATTATTTAAAGCTTCAAAACATCTGTTTGATTGCATTTATCAAGAAAATCTAAAGTTCAATCATAGTTTCAATCTTGTCATATGCATTTTTTGAAGCCTAATCATAATTTTATAACCCAAGTTTATAAGTAAAATAAAAGAAGTTTCATAAAAAATAATTGTCTGCAATTTTTTTCAGTGCCTTTCTTTTTACGGACTTGATTCAAAATGCTACGTCCACCTGCTAGGACCCCTCCCTCCCCCTCGTCACACTTCGTCACAAATTCGTGAAGACCCCCCTCCCCCCTAAAAAGCTACGTCATTTATGGACGACCCCTTAGTCTGATCATCAACGAAAAGAAAGACCCGAAAAAGTTGAGGAAATGTAATCGAAAATTATGTTCAAATTGTAAAATAACTTACTACACACATTGTTCTATAAGAAATATAAATTCCACATCTGGAATATTGTGTGAAATTTGCATGGTATTATTTCCTTAATACAATACTACATCATTGTCAAGTTTGAAGGCTACTAGTGCTTCGTTTGACCTGAAGTTCACCACAGCTTGTAAATAACTTGACAATCGCTCAGTTGGAAATTTACAGTAACTCACAAAAAAAAAAAACTTTTGAGTTATAACAAAACACAAATTAAGACGAAAATGGCAATAATCCTCCTCTGCAAATATGATACATTTGTTGATAATTACTAGTTTAGTAATAAAATTTTACAGTAAAATTGCTTGTTTTCAAAAAATTATATGCCGTTTTTGCTAAATGTTATATTTGCAATAACTGAACAACAATGTGTGTGAAAATAGTGCATTTTATTTCAGAAAAAGTTTTGTCTGAGCTACAATTAAAATTTCAAGTTAATCGGAGCACTAGAAGCCGAGGTCTATGCTTCCAAACTTGACCATTTTGTGTTCAGTAACTGTAAGTTAAATTTCCGGAAAAAATGCAGAATAACGTTCAAGGCTCCGTCATCGAAATCTCCGCCATCATCGAAACTTTAAAAGCAG
The DNA here is from genome assembly GCF_002204515.2 of Aedes aegypti. Classification (NCBI taxonomy): domain Eukaryota; kingdom Metazoa; phylum Arthropoda; class Insecta; order Diptera; family Culicidae; genus Aedes; species Aedes aegypti. Next base: position 24,754,627 of record NC_035108.1, on the reverse strand, counting down.
TTTTTCTGTTAAAAGCTAAAAATTATTCGATGAAAATGTGTTCACTGTATTTCGGTTGGAGAATAGAATACAGTGAACACATTTTCCTGATAATTTTCTAGATTTAAGCCTGATTTGCTACTGAAAAGGAATCGCTAAAAAAATTTCTCGCCGATTCCTTGAAGAAATTTTTCTACAGCGATTCCCATTTGAACACGGCATAAAATTAACAAGGCAGGCTCTTTACTGATGTAAATATCCAGTTTGATTGTAAACATGTGACGTCACTCCTATCGTACCATATACCTTCCGGACCTCTAGATCATTTTTTTTTAAGAAATTTGTTCGAGGTGGATAAGAATGACGTCGTCAAGTAGCTGTTAGTTTTCGGAATATATCACCTTCTTAATATTTGTTCATCGTGCATTTGAACTGACATTTCTTTTCAACTGCGTACTGCGATCAGAAAAAAGCGCATTCTTGATCGATTCCTTGCAGAAATTTTCCATGCATCAAGATAGGCCGAGAAATTACTTGTAAGCAGCAAATCAGGCTTTAGAACGAAAAAACTGCTTTTGAAAATTCCGAAATAAATGACGGATCCTGCCCACTTAAATTAAAGGTAATGATATTCCTGAAAGATCTAAAAAATGATTTGAACGAACATTTATCTCATTCGTACTTAAATTCAATTCTATAAACTATTGTACGATCTTATTACTAAAACAGGGAGGAAATTCAAAACCATCTATCGTTAGACTTAGACTTAGACTAAATGAAAACATTCCACTTTTTCTGGAGATTACCTTTCTTTTACAACAACCTTGGAGCAGAGATCTCAAAAAATATTTAGACGAGTTTTCTTGTCTAATTCAGTACATTTTTCGAAAACTTTACACTGTTAAAAGCTTGCCCGCCGCCACCAGGTGCGCTAGTGTTCGCGTATATTTTGGCAGCTGTTTTTGTTGTCATCTTTCCCTGAGACGAGACACGCGAAGAGGAAAAAAAGCAACGTCATATGCAGCCCAGATTTCGCTGTCACGAAACTTCTGATGCAGCCAGTTGATTTTGTGGGGAAATATGTGGAAAGTATTGGAATGATTTCTAGAAAATTTAATTCAGCGAAATATTTCATTTAATTTACGCTGACGAAACTAAATCGAAACAAGCTACACATTTGTTACTGTAATGTTTACTGCGTTTGCGGATATGAAATTTAATTTTAGAAGGTTTTCTGAACTTGTAACGATGCAATCGCAATTTATCTTTGCCATTGAGTTCATGTAAAAGCTTGAACATCTTGCTCACAAATTTGTGTAAACATAGAATCGAAGAAGAAAATCTTAGCAACCGTAGAAAAAGAAGACCGACTTCGCGAGTCTCGTCTCAGATCTTTCCCATCTGTTCTGTGTAGGTACTGACAAGCACTTTTTGACCTTGCAATGAAAAAAAAAAACATTCTTGGTTGCTAAGCCTACCAAGAATGTTTGTTATCCTCCTGCAGCCTAGTGCGCCAAGTCGAAGGAACCACAAATGATTCAAATAAATGTTGCAGTATTTTCACCGAAATGATTGGAGCAAATCAAAGCCTTGTTGGATTGGAAAATAACGATCGTGCATTCTCTTTCTCCTTGTTTTGTACATCAAAGCAACGAAATGCAAAGGCAATTTTGAAGACTGCTCAGGATTGCCATCTAGCCTAGGGTTTATTAAGCATGTCACGATTTTTATGAGAATGAAGCTCAAGGTTTTCTGGAAAGCCACTCATAATTCTCTCAGAAATTCGCATATGAATCTGTCGCAATCCCACCTGTCACAGAAAGCCATGTCGAGGAATGCAATAGAGTCATGTCCTGGATTTTTTGAAGAATGTTGCCTAAGAGTTTTCGAAAATCTTGCCTAGGACTAAATAAAACTTATACGCAAGAATATCTGAAAATTGTGCATAGGATTCTGCCAGAATCATGCCCAAGATTAATTTTGTGGTCCAGTCCAGGACTGTCTAGGATATCTGAGATTTTATTTGTATAGGTACTGTTCAGAATCAGCGATGGGAAAAATCATGAAATTCACTTTACAGTAGCCAAGCAAAGCAAATCAAAGTCAGCGAAGCAAGTGAATCCCGCATTACAAAGCCTTCAATGATACTAATGATTTAGAAAATTCATACACCCAACATAGGCTACTTGATGAGATTCACTGTACTGGGAGTGAGCTTCTCGAAAATCAAGCCTATTACTAGGAGCTAAATTTACTCAAACCTTCTCCTCTCTCTATTCCAGTCATCAAGAAAGAGGTCCGCTTCGAGGGAATCTTCCAGGACTCGCTGCCCCGCTCCAAGAGCTACTGCACCCGATCCGGCGGGTCCCGATCGCGATCGTCCAAATCCAAGCGGCGTTCTTCGCACCACCACCAGCATCATCGTTCATCGGGAGAGAGCAGTAGCTATAGCGGTACTAGCTACGATCGACACCACCACTCGTCCTCGGGCAGCAGTAGCAGCAATAGGAGATCTCCGCGGCGGAGACGAGTCCCGGATGTGGAGTTCATCGAGCATCAGGATCACCACAGAGGTGACGGCGATGACGATTCCGATAGCCGAAGCGTGTGTTCCACCTGTTCGTCGAGTTCGTCCAGCGCAGACGATACGGTGTACGAGCTTCCGATGAGGCGAACCTACGGCGGAACGAGGATCCATTATATGCCAAACAATTCGCTTGCGTGCGCCCGAAAGCGGAAGCAACTGCAGAATAGCCATCCTTATGAGAAAGACAATAAGAACTGTATCATATCGTGAGAGTGGGCGGAGAACCGTTGTGTTTGTGAAATATTTTAGAGTTAGGTTGTGTATATTTCGTCGACTGCCCCCCGTTTGTTCTCGGCGCAGTATTTCAATGTGAATCGAAAATAATCGTTTGAATCAAAAACAAACATACATTTATAGTAGAGACCAGAAGCATCGAAAGTTTGCATGTATTTTGACTATTCATTTTTTTTCGGGTTGAAATTTTAGATTTAGATGGATTGAATATTTATTTGAAAGTTTTCAAATTGAACAAGAAATACTCTGACAGAACGTGGTAGAAACAAGTGAGATTAACGTGTATTCATCGCATAACGTACGATTGTACTCGGTAGCCGGTACCGAAAGCTGAACCGTATTCAATGCTCATATCGTAGGTGTAAGAATATTTTTTATACATGTAGAGTTTGATAGGATTAAAATTTTACCGAAAAGTTGAAAGTGGAGAATCATGATGGTTTACTGTGTAGTAAGATCGATATCACATCATTATAAACTTACGAGCTATACCAATTGTGTGTAATAAGTTAGGGAAATGCTGTATTCCTGTGTTAACTCCTTCATATAAATTTTATTTTTTAATTTCTTTATTAGTATCATTCCAAACATTACATTCATTTCTTATATCCAAATGTTCTGTGTTATAAAACAACACTATCATCCTAATATGGTAAAACAAATTCAAGATTTTATTAACATTTTGTAACCACATATTACATTTTATTTACTGTAGCAGTTTAGATTTTTTACAGGTGAGTAGATTTCCCCTGTTTATAAGAGAAAAAAAACGCTTCCAATTTACTTAATTTAACTTAACCTTAACATATAACGCATTAATCATGACAATAGAAGATTGTAACGATTTTTGCCTGAAATTATTAATTATTTTATTTGACATTTGTTCCAATGTTTCAACATTGGATATTCTATGTAACTCATTGGTATGCTGTACCAGGGAGGAAGCTTCAGAATCATTTTCAAAATTTTATTTTGAATTCTCTGCAGAGATTTCTTCCTGGTATTACGACAGCTAGTCCATATTGGTACAGTATACAACATGGCTGGCCTGAAAATTTGTTTGAATATCAAAAGCTTGTTCTTAAGACAAAGTTTGGATTTTCTATTGATAAGGGGATAGAGACATTTTATATATTTGTTACATTTGGCTTGAATGTCTTCAATGTGTTTTTTGGAAGGTAAATTCTTATCTAGCACGAGTTCTAGATACTTCATCTGACCAATTTATTGGAACCTCTCTCATCGTGACAACATGTTTACTTGAAGGTTTCAAATAAAGAGCTTTTGGTTTATGTGGAGAAATCTTCCATTTCTGCAAGTATGAAGAAAAAATATCCAAACTACAGATGACACGCAGGCTTCGTCCTTTGGCGGAGAGGCTTGTGTCATCCGCAAACAAAGATTTTTGACATCCCTGAGGTAACTCAGGTAAGTCAGATGTGAAAATATTGTATAATATTGGTCCCAAAATGCTGCCTTGGGGAACACCAGCTCTTGCAGGTAGTCTTTCAGATCTGGAGTTCTGATAATTAACCTAAAGTGTACGATTTGACAGATAACTTTGGTTTATTCTAACAACGTTTGTTGGAAAATTAAAGTTTTTTTAATTTTACGATCAAACCTTCATGCCAAACACTGTCGAATGCTTTTTCTATGTCTAGAAGAGCAAGACCAGTAGAATAGCCTTCAGATTTGTTGGAACGGATCAAATTTGTTACACGTAAAAGTTGATGAGTGGTCGAATGTCCATGGCGGAATCCGAACTGTTCATTGGCAAAAAATGAATTTTCGTTGATGTGGGCCATCATTCTGTTCAAAATGACCTTTTCAAAGAGTTTACTGATAGATGGAAGCAAACTGATTGGACGATAGCTAGAAGCTTCTGCAGGATTTTTGTCTGGTTTTAAAATTGGAACAACCTTAGCATTTTTCCATTTGTCAGGAAAATATGCTAGTTGAAAACACTTGTTAAATATGTTAACTAAAAATTATAAGCTACTTTCTGGAAGTTTCTTGATGAGGATGTAGAAAAATCCATCATCGCCAGGAGCTTTCATATTTTTGAATTTTCAAATAATAGTTCTTACTTATTCCAAATCAGTCTTCCGGGAATTTTCGAAAACGTTCTCTTGATTCAGAATATTTTCGAAGTCCTGAGTAACTTGATTTTCAATTGGACTTGTAAGTCCTACATTAAAATTGTGCGCACTTTCAAACTGCATAGTAAACATTTGAGCTTTTCGCAATTGATTAGTAATTATTTGTTTTCTTCTTTCAATGCTGGGCCTTTTTGAGAAATTCTATTTTAAAAATTTTTGTTTCTTAATTGTGAAAAACGTTTATTGTTTTGTTTCTGCAAATCCTGCCATATAATTTTCATAGGAGGATCGCGAGTGCGTTGAAATTGCCTTCTCCTCACGTTTTTAAGACGGATCAAGAGTTTAAGATCATCGTCTATGATCACGGATTCAAATTTTACTTCACATTTAGGAATTGCAATGCTCCTGGCTTCAGCAATGGAATTTGTTAAAGTTTCAAGAGCATTGTCAATATCAAGTTTTGTTCGTAAAGAAATATTAACATCAAGATTAGAGTCAATATATGTTTCATATATATTCCAGTCGGGGCGAAAATAAGCGAAAGTGAAGCTGATAGGAGATAGGCTTGAACATCGCTTCATGGGATATTTGAAACGTAACATGCCCTATCAGAATCAAAATCACCAACTTGGACTTATTTGGAGAGGCGGAATAGAAGTTTCCTGTGGCGGTAGTGGAATTTCCATTTGATTTGAAACTATTATAACGGTTACTCGTAGTATGAAAAGAGGAGGAGAATAAATTACGTGCTACGATATTGGCATAGGATTTTGCATTCGAAATCAAATGACCTGAACGGCTACCCGATGGAACAAAATGCGCATGATTATTATTTTTTGCAATTTCTCATCGTAATAGGCTGTTTTTCATCACGTCAATCTGTCATGAAACGGCCTACTTTCCTGCACTGAAGTATGCAGTGTAGGGATTATGAGAGGTTAGAAGCAGAGTATAGATTTTTGTTTCTTTCAAGCCATGTCTAAACCATCTCAATTCAAGAAATATCGTATTCGAAACCGCAAATCATTTCTTTTTTTTCAGCTAATAGCAATTTAAATACTTTTTAGTCACATAACAATCTGTTTAATTCAGGTTCAAATGCATCCCGTACAGATAATAACATTTTCTCTACTTTTCTTTCGATTGATGTATTGATCATCTCTTTTTATTTTAATATTGCTGTGTGCGTTTGAAATGCAAATTTGAAATGCGAGAACACCAAACGCAGTAAGATTTTTAACCAGGAAGGCGAAGTCGAAGATTAATTTTCTTTGCTATTCTTTGGTTATTTTGTGTTACCACAATTGAAGCCCAGTTTGAGTGGATTTGCACGTCAAACGTAAACAGCAATACTAGTTGTCCCGGCAAACGGTATTTATCTATGGTTTAATACTCAAGCAGTAGGCCATGCCAAAATACTCTAAGATATGTCAGTACACAGTTTCATTTGTTTTCCTTTTTGCGAATGGTTTTCACAAAAGAGCTAAGACATAAGCACGTCGCAACCCTTATCCAATCCAACAGTGAAAGAATGAAATCACCCCGTTGAATTGTTTTAACCTAACTCATGACAAAACAAACGTTTCAATTTTTTTTATATACATGAATAAATTTGTTTAAAACATATGTGTATCAAACACCATTTTTTATTTTAAATTGATGTCATCTTGAAAATTATAATAATTTTTGATAAAATCTTGAAACACTGTGAATGCATCTGATTATTATTATTTTATTTCTATAGTGCATAGCTACAAGCTGTTACAGAAAACATCACATCACAGGTTTTTGAAAAGTGAATATTTGAATCACGATTTATTTACCATCTGTAAACGCAAATGTCCTAGAGTTGATTGACGATTTCAAATAAATCTGCGTAGAATAGTACCATATTACTCCAAACAAAATTGACAAGGATCTTTGTCTTTTCTAGAAAACATTGATTCAAACACGTTTCCATACCCATTTAATAACCGTTATTTTATTTGTACTTACAATTTTTAAGAATACAAATATATACATTTTTCAAGATATATCTGTTATGATTAAAATATGTTTCCTGAAATTCGAACAATTCCAAAGTTGCAAACTCAACCATATAAACGTTTCAAAAAACTTACTACGCTGCTTGCATTGACAAAATACAGTTGATAATGAAGGGGGCAGGATCCGTCATTGATTTCGGAATTTTCAAAAGCAGTTTTTTCGTTCAAATTTAAGAGAATGTACAGGAAAATGTGTTCACTGTATTCTGTTCTCCAACCGAAACACAGTGAACACATTTTCATCGAATAATTATTAGTTTTGAACAGAAAAACTGCTTTTCAAATTTTAATTATGAGGATCATTACGATTTCGGAGCGTTGATCGTTAAGAGAGCGGCACCCGCATAGAAAAATCCAATTTGCTGTATACTTCAAACAAAAAAATAATGTAATTTTCACATTGTGTGGAACGGAATGTTCAAATCTACCTTGATGATTTTTTAGCGTGTTTGTCTTTCGTCGATCTAAAAAAAAAAACAAACAAATCAAAAACTCGCTGTGAAAACGTTTGGTTATTTCGAGAACAAAAAACATTTCCTGCGGAAATTTCCGATACTATTTGCAATTTGAGTCGAAACAGTTTGTAAGTATGCTATGGTTATAATCATATACTAGTTAATTTTAATTTTATCTATTTTTTTCCTCAAATGTGTGTTTCCCAAGTGTTGTGATGCGACTTCAATCGGGGCAAGGAACGATGCTGCTGCCTAACCATCTAGAGTTGTTCCTGCACCAAGCAATGGATTTGCTCGTTAATTTCCAGCGGAAAGCATCTGGGACCAGAATAGTGCACCAACAGTGCTGTCCGAATCTGCCATCTCCACTAGCTGCAAGAATTTTGTTAAGCCATAATTCTATTCGAAGTCCGTCAAGCCACCTGCCGGGATCAAGATGGGATGTTTCATGCTGGAATTGTAGGAATCGAAGCTGAAGATTTGATACCAGCGGAAGGGTAGCTGACTGCCAGATCGAGAGTTACCGGAATATTTTTACCATTTCAATACTCCGAATCAGTGTTAAGCAAAATATGATTTTATCTGTGATATGATATTGAAGCCGAAGGCACCTTGCAGAAAATGTAACTACGTATGACTCAATTGACTAATAATAATACGAAAATAAAAATTATTAAAAAAAAGAAAGAAATAATGTCCCCATCATTTCTAATCCGACAGATCAGTACAAAGTAGGGTTAAAAAACTATAAACTACAATAAATTAATAATTACCCATACATTATTTGCATTGCTAGAACATGAATGGTTTAACTGAATCTGAACTATTTGCCTTACCATTAATTGGTAAAAAAATTACCGTATATCGACCATCCGGCAAATAGCGAACGAAAAATTTTGTTCGAGAAATTTGGCAATTTTATATGGTTACATAACTTAACCGCCTATTCCCCACATTGTTATTTGTTCAATTACAATTTGCCAGACTGTCAAAACCATTCCCGGTAGTGTTGGTTTATTGTAATTTTGGATGTTATCTGAAACTGTTTAGATATTGTCGTAAATTGTTGTGGATAGTTCGGGAAATAGTATCTGTACAGTTTCAGTTTATGCGGGCAGTTATTTGTCCAATCATTGTTGAGTTGTTTTTTTCAACTAATGTCAGGAATCAAACATTTCTACCTTTTTTTGTTTACATAGTAGACCATGATACTTGCTGCATAAATAATTTCACGAGTTTACTAATTTGGTTTTTGAGTGTCGCCAAATTCACTGGTTGCCATGGTCACACAGCACGCTAAAACGTCAAAGAGTGAACGCTTGCATTGGTCCGTTTTGTATAAAATCCTTATTATCTTCACTAATTATTTAAGCGCACACATTATCGAAGTTTTTTAAAACACCTACCTTAGACAAACAGGATATAATAAACGCACAACCAACAGGCATTCAGTTTTTCGTCACTCACTTCCATGCGCGTGAAAACACGTCCTCAGAGTTAATCTTTTCAAAGCACGTGTTACGTTCCTTTCTTCATTGGGTATATCCATTACCCACAAAATCACTTGAGGCGAATAACACTGAAAACTGTTCATTTTAACGGATACTTTCAGATTCCATTTTTTTCAATTCCGCACAAATTAACAGGAAAAATCGAAACACGGAAATTTCACCTTACAGGTCCTCAGCTCTACCCAAGTAACCACAAGCATTAAGGTATTACCGTATTTTAACTTTAATTCAACGAGTGCAATGCATCATTGCTTTTATTCTGCAATATGCGTGCAGTAATGCTTTAATTCCAATTTATGAATGCAATGTAGCATTGTTTTATTGTAGCAATGAAATGTGCATTAATGAGTGATATACGGTCACCATTCAATGCTTAATTGCATCATCTTACTTAATGCTTCATCGCAACAAAAATGGCAAGATTTCATTGCTCTATTTATCGTCAAACCTTCCCTCACTCAGGCAAATAGGATAAAGAAATACTTAAATATCCCTTATGAAAATTCGCCACAAGAAATCTTGTTGAAATTCGTAGATTTTTATTACGAGAAACCAGAATTTGAAAACAAAAAAATAAACAACAACCTGGAATTGAACCAAAAACATTACGATTGATAGGCCCGTGCGTACACCACACGGCTATCAACGATTCAATATGCCGAGGCGCTAAAACGATACATAAAACGTGAAGATTTAGCCCCACACAATGAAAACAAAACAAAATCTCAACAGCAAAAAAGCGACAGCCTTGGTAAACTTGGAAGTGCAACAGTCGTGTCCACATACTTATTGCACACTTCACCCCAAATTGGACTATCACAAAAATTATAGAGTGCAAAAAAGTGTGATAAATAAGGGTGCACACGTGCATCGGATCATTAAAACGTATTCGTTACACTTGTTCCTTGAACCACAAGGAAAAAGTGCACTAAAAACACCATCATGATTTGACGTAACCCTGAGCTGCTTCCACACTTTGAAGGAGCTTACACACTTGGGACGGTCCAACTTGGAGTGAAATCGACAGTATTTATCACTGGCAACGAAAGGGCGCTACTTGAAGTTGCACAATTTTCCCGGTCAAGACATGCAGCATTCATGGTCCGGAGGATAGGCGCGACGAGTCATCGAAAACATCACACATTTAATTTAGGTTCAAATCCCACCAAAGGAAGTAAACAAAATACACATATGAATCATACCAAAAAAAGCAACACTGACCTGACATCCAACGAACAAAAAAATTGTTTTGTGTTTCTATTTTTGATCCTTTTCTTCATGCATTAAATACACTTTGGCTAAAGCTTTTATACGGTACAGGCCGTAACTATACTTTAGCAATTGCTAACATAGAGCTAGGAAATGTAGCCGTATTTATACTTTAATAGCGCCCTTTTCCACTTTAATACTGCATTAATGAGACATGTAATGTAGTATGACTTTATATGCCATATTTTATAGAAGCATATAAAGTGATATTGATGCTGTACGGTTACTTGGGTACACTCGTTCTTTCTCTCACCTCTGGGAGCAGATGCGCCATGTAGTGACTAGACCTTTTAAAAGAGCTGAATTTACACACTTTTCCGATCACGCTTCCCTTAGAATTTCAATCGAGTTAGACTAAATAATTAACACTTTCTTCATCATTTTAAAACCACGTTTATTCTTCCCAAAACACATCAACAAACTGATTTCTCTTTTCCTTTCGTAAACCTATGCCTACTATGATCTGAATTGATTTCATTTTCAGAACTAGTTAAACAGTTCGTTGGCTCACAAACTATTTTTTGTTTTAACTATACTCTGCTTCTAACCTCTCATAATCCCTACATGCAGTGCGGGAATAGTCATTACGCAACTGAAATCAGTGCTGTAATGATTCATTACGCAACGCTTTCTTATTACGCAACTGTTTTGAGTTGCGTAATGAATCATTACACAACAATTTTTCAGATATTGTAAAGTAATAGTGAATGCATTCCGAAATAATTTCTGATGCCCTCAAGTAGTTTTCAACGAAATTGCAAAAAATGTTGTACGTAACTCGTTGCAGAACTCGATTTTTACAGCACTCGTCGTAATTATCCTACTCGACAAGCCTCGTAGGATAAATTAACCACTCGTGCTGTAAAAATCATCATTCTGCAACTTGTTCCGTAAACTACTTTACCTGATGGGTATAATTTAAAAGCTAGCGATCGTTAACTGAAAAATAAGCATTGTTCGAGATTCTGCCCGAGGAATACCGGGAACCAAAAAAGAGCTCACGGTTTCGCGCGTGTTTTCGTCGCTGGAGTTTTTTTTTCCTGTTTTGGAGCGTCTTGTTGGGTAGTGCTTCGTGAAGCCCAAGCAGGACAGTTCGGTTTTGCGTCGTCCGATATACTTAGCTCACGGTTTCGCGCGTGTTTTCGTTGCTGGAGTTTTTTTTTGTTTTTTTTCCTGTTTTGGAGCGTCTTGTTGGGTAGTGCTTCGTGAAGCCCAAGCGGGACAGTTCGGTTTTGCGTCGTCCGATAGATTTTGCTCACGATTTCGCGCGTGTTTTCGTCGCTGGAGATTTTTTTTGTTTTTTTTTTCTGTTTTGGAGCGTCTTGCTGGGTAGTGCTTCGTGAAGCCCAAGTAGGACAGTTTTTACATTCAGAAATGGAATAGTGAAAAGTGAAAAATGAAAAAGTGATTTGTGTCCTCAGTACTGTTGGTTTTTGGCTGCCCTAAGTTCACCGAACCATCCGGAAGTGACAGGCAGCACATAAATTTAGAGAATCAATCCGGTGAGTTTGTTCCAGTATGATACTTTTTCTTTTTTGAGCCTTCCGGATCGTTTTTGTCCGCTTCGTGGAACTTCTGATCGTTTCTTGAACGGAAAATGTTATTTTCGGAGTTTGATAATTATGTTCAGATTGCGCATTCTGTCCGGGCGAGTGTTACGCAACTAACAATCGGTTGTGGATGCTTTTTAACCGTTCGATGACCCTGGAGGGACCGATTCTGCTTTTCGTATAATTTTGAGCAGAAAAACCGACTGTGTTATCCTAGGGTGTTAAGTTCGAACGCGCTTCCTTTCGTTTTTCGATTATCTAAAAATACAGTACAACCCAGTACTGTTTTTCAATGGGCACAGTACAGTTTTTCAATAGGCGTGATTTTTTTTTACGCGTATCGTTATTTTATACAATCCGATGACCCTGGAGGGATCGGTTTTGCTTTTAACTGGTTATTGAGCAAAAATATTACTGCACAATCGACAAGCATTTCGCGAAATACTATTTATACTATAAATAAGCTATTGTTTTCACTTTTGATTGCCGGCATTCAAAAGATTCATTTGAAAACGCTTAAACAACAAATATTTATGGTCTATCGCCAGCTTTCTAGGCGAATCCTGACAATATACCTTCCCCAACCTCCAACTCCGTAGCACTTATGAGGGTGTCGCTGAGTCGGTGGCCTCTCATTAAGTAAGTGCTACATCAACATTTCCTTCCCCTATCCCAAGTTACGGTAAAGATGGGCGTGGCCGGGAATAGCGATATTCATGCTTTTAGTATACTTGTTTATGATTTGAACAAGGTATACTCCCCTGCCTTGTTCTTGAAAGTAGTCAGGATGAGATTATTAAAAAGAAACATGAATGTTGCTAGTATCCAATCTACGTAGTATACCGTAACTACGCTAACGCTAACGGGAACCAAAAACGTTACTGCTCATCTGCTTACGCGAAGGGCAATCCCTAAAGTTAGACTTCTGGTTGCCCCCGCAATTCTTTGGTATCTTCCTTCACAGGACAGACGTCCTTTGTAGGCTCCGTAGCCTTGTGGTTAGAGTCACCATTGCTTTTTCTAAAGCTTCAATTTTAACTAGATCACTTCTGTTAAAATGAACTAAATAATATTCTTGAGAAAGTCCTTTTCGAAGAATGCCAGATTGCGTTCTCACTGCCACTCCTCACTTGAATCAAAGAGCCTGGGCTACAGACTGCTTCGATTTGGTGTTCGGAAAATTTGTATAGTGCATCGAACTGATTGCTCATTTCGATGCAATGATCAACATTATCCATTTCACCCTTGAAAAAAAGCGCCCATTCCGGAGAAACGTCCTTTCATCCATTCTTGCCACGTTTACTAACAGTTTGAAATCTCACTTTTATGAAAGGAAGTCGTGAATTCGAACCTCTGAGTCCTTCCTGTTATTTGTAGTTGCAACCATGTTTAGTGAAAAATCGAAAGAAGAAAAGACCTCCTAAGAGTTTTTTTCCTAGACGGTGTCTAAGAAGGATTACCACCGCTAGCTTTCGCTACCGGGTCGAACGAAAAATCGAAGGCACGGTTCCAAAAGGGATCAATAGTAGAAAAATTAGTACTGGAAAGTACCGTTTTTTCACACTGAGAAGTACTGTTTTATTGCTTACAACCTCAAACAGCAGATAATTATTCAGGTACGCACAGCACGAAGGTATGATGCGTACATTAATTACCTACTTAATTGAGCGTCTTGAACAATTTCGTTGATAATATTTGCAGCCGACTGTATTTATAGCACTTATCAAAGACTCAAACCATTTCATACCACTCGAAATGTAAAGCTACACATGCATAAAAAACTCCATCAAAGTCAGAGCCGTCAGAAATTTCAACAGGGTTCTTTTCACATGACAGAAGCTTGTGCATTTGTGTTGAATGTCACTAATGTAGTGCTCGTACTTTGTTTGTGTAATCATCTGTTGATCGTAAATAGAACCATCCTTCAAAAGTGTTCATCAAGGTAATGTCATATTGTAAATTAATTGGAACGATTTTTTTTTCAGTTTTAATCATCAGTTTGTTTTATTACATCTGCTGTACGATAAAACCGTACGATAATATTTGATTAGAACTTAATGAGATAACTAAACCCATTAGGATAGCTGTAGTAGTACATGTAGAAATAAATCACTGACAATGTTCTGAATGTATTGGCTGATTGATCCTCTTATCAATCACTATTGATAAGTATCTATGAGTATCGCACCTTCAAGTGCCTATATCTTATATACCGCCATAACTGGATTCTACTCTGAACGTCTGTCACAATTATACACTGGACACCAGATGCCATCGCATTTCCGACATCCGGCTATCTTTACACTCTATACACAGGTTGCACACTTTTGTTCTGTTATCACAAGTGGGCTCAAAAGTGCTTCCCTTTTTCTTTAGTTTCACATTCGTAGAAAAATGCTTATCGCTGTTCAAATAGTGGAGTCACGTTGCGTTCACTTCTCTGGTAACTTGATGACGGGTTTAACAGGCTCATCCCAATACAGTTCGCAGTGGTCGATTAGAATGTTTTCGCTGCGGGAGAATTCCTCCTCTGTATCGCTGCTGGAATGAGGCTTGCTCACCAAAGCGCAGCCGGCCAAGTCGGAGGAACCCAGTAGGCGGCTGAGTTTATCCGCGTTGTCTACCTGTTGAGGGAATGGAGAAATAGGAAAATGGATTACTATGATTGTTTGTAGAATTGGGATTTACTGAACTTACTTTGATGATGTAGATGTCGTTCTCGAAGCAGAATGCTTCCAGCAGAACCTCCTGCATGTGAGCGGCACTGTCGTGCTGCTTTGGTGGAGCAACGAAGCAGAACAGGAAATTAGAGGGATTTTCCGTAAGGCTTCGGATGGCGTTGGCAATGCCCACCACGACTCGCGCTTCATCGCGAGCCTTCACCAGGGTCGATCGGACGTTCTGTCCGATCCCAACCGTTTTGAAGCCAGCTTTGCTGATCATTTTAAGCGAATCTGATCCTTTAGCAACTACCATTTTTGACGGTCCGTAATATGATCCGTAACAGAACTTAGCCAGGGTTGACGATTCCGGAAGCGATTGCACCTTGCGGTAAGGTGTCGTCGGGTTTTGTTTGATCTGCCCTGCACTCGAGTATCCCAAACAGGCAGATAACTTGTGCAAACTTTCTTCTTTCTCCAAACACAAACTATTGAGCGACGTTGTGAAATAACTTCTAGCTGGAGGAGCGTCCGTTCGATTGGTTCGCGCGATTTAGTGTTCACGGTTTGACTGTTTCTCACCTAATAGTACCGCTTGGTTCACTCGACGGGTAGTTATACTTATAAGCGAGCTCTTCTCCACACCCCCAAGTTGGCCCCCTCGCAAACAGACGCCAGACATCGGCGCCGTCCCGTCGACGTCGTCCATTGCCATTCCTCCACACGATGCTTCACGATAGAACTTGACCGAAGCGCGTAGGGAAATTCGCAAATCACCGCGCGTGCGGTGGAAATTCATTCGGCCACGCGCGACGGCGACGCCAATGACGCGACGCTTGTTCATTTCACTCTCCTTGGGAGAGGCGTCAAGCGTGTGCTAAGCGCCTCCACAAACATTGCGCCTGAAATCGTTCGGATTGCATGCAGGTGAATTTCTGATAAGCGACGTCGATGTCACCTGAATACAAATCACCCATTAACAGCGTGGCGGTAGCGATATCTACGTTTTGTTCGTAGCGGTACATACTGAAGCGAATGATTTAGCGCTTCTTTTATGGGCCAATCAAGGGAGGCGTGTGCTTGTACCGCTCGGCGAAAAAGTGATGCAATTTGCGTTTTCAAACAAATATGGAAGGAAAGGTATGAGGATTTCACCTTCGTTTATGGATGTTTTATCATCATTGAGTTTAGTTGAATGAATGTATAGCAAGTTCAAACCAAATCATGTTTAAAAGACGAAGTGTTTTTGTGACTTCTTCATTTTTCTACTGTCCTTCTAAGAAAGTCAGCTAAATCCATATTGCATTATTTTTAAAATATCTATCAACAATTGATTTATACCCATCAAATGCTTAGATATTCTTTGGAATTTTTGTCAGAATTTATGACGCTTATGCGGATTTTTAGGAGTTTGTGAGTGTAATTCCTGGGAATATGACCTGGCGAAATTGTCTAACGGATTTTAGCCGACAATAAAAAAAAACGATATGAAACCTATCATCTAAATTTGTAAAATGAGACAAATATTTATCGAAATCCCGTGAAATTACCCATATAATAGTGATTTACAACAACGTCATTTGGGGGGACGGGCCTAGAGCAGTGGCTAGATTTCACGCCTCTCACGTCGAGGACATGGGATTAGCGTTGGGCGATTTTAAATCGATGTTCCGAAAATCGATGTTTTGATTCCGATTAATCGATTTTTTGAATCGATGTTCAGGGCATCTAAAATCAGGTGAATTGATTTTCTTCATTCGATTTTTTTATTCGATTCATTTTATTGAACTTGATGAATTTTTTATGTAATGCTGTTAAAAAAGAATCCAAATTTTGAACAATCCTTGAAGTAGTAAATCTGTTCTATTGAATTTCCGAACTGATTTAATTTAAGGATGGTAAAATTGAATGTAAATGCATTTGGTCGCATGAAAAATTTCATAATTTATAATTTTAATTCGATTCGAATCGATTCAAAAACATCGATTCAAAGGATTTGATTAAATCGGTGAATCGATTCGGCAGTTCAGATTTGAATCGATTCAGAAACATCGATGTTATAGACAAATTTGCCCAACGCTACCTGGGATCGAATCCCATCCTCGAGATAGTCACTTATAATGTGAATATAGCTATAGTGACGACTTCCTTCGGAAGGGAAGAACAAGCGTTGGTCCCGAGATTAAATAGTCCAGAGCTGAAAATCTCGTTAATAAAGATAGAAAACAATAAAAACTTTGTTTGCAATTACGAAAATTGTTGTTGTAGTTTGAGCATCGATCATATTTTCTCTCAGAATCCCATCTGAGTCTAATGCCGACCACAGACGCTCAAACGGTTTGACCAGCATTGACTCCGCCCCCAAGTTAGTCAAACCTATTGATGTTGATGCAACCGTTTGACCAACTGTCAAAGTTCGTTGCAGCAATACTATATTTCTTCGCATGTTTTGAATAATATCGACAAATTTTGTGGATATGTGATTGATATTTTTCCGAACTTTGTGGCTGTGGTTGGGCAATAATCGTAGTAAGAAAGTGCAGAACTTTCGAAATTTAAGTACCGGATAAAATGGATGTGGAACTCCTTTTATAATTTGCACGAAGTATTCCGACAAAACTAAACTAAAATTATGATTTGTTGATCCAGGAATTCGTAAAGAAATTTTTCATCAGAAATTACCCCTGGGATTTCACCTAGACTTTTGACCGGGTTCCCTCCTTACATTCTACCAGGAATTTCTTAAATTCCACAAAGAACTTCTTCAGCGATTCCTTTAAGCTATTTTCCTACAGATTTCTCCGGGAATAAATCCAAAAATTCATCAAGGCTTTTCTTCAATGATTTTTCCAATTCTTTCTTCACGAATTCCACCAAAAAAACGCCAAAGATTTATTTAAGGATTCCTACAGCGAAAATTCAGGAATAAACCGATTATTTCAAGATTATTTTCCTGTGATTCCACCAGGAATTCCTCTAAAAACTCTTAAAAAAGATTGTCTAGGTATTTCTCCTACAAGGATTCCATTAAAAATTGTACCAGGAATTCCTCCTGTCAATAATGTTCCAGAGATTCTTCTTATAATTTCCCTAGGAATTCCTCCACAGACTCCTCCAGAAAATCTCAGCAATCAATCCAAACATTTTTTCAGGGAATCCTACGAAATTATCTTAAGAAATTCCTTCAAAATTTCCTAAAAAAATACATGCAGAGATTTATTCCAGCAATTCTTACAGTGATACTACCGAGAATTTCTCCAAGGATGAATCAAGCACTTCTAAAATAACTCCAGGGATTCCACCAAGAATTCCTCAAAGGATTCCACCAGGAAGCCCTCAGGGATTCTACAAGAAATACTGCAAAATAATTCACCAAAATTTTCTCCACAAGACTCCACCAGGATTTTTTTTTTTTTTTGAGATTCCGCTTGAAATTTTTTAAATGGTTCCTCCAGACTATCTTCCGGGGAATCTTCAATAAATTATTTATTTAATTTCTTCAGTTCATCAAAAATTCTTCCTGGTTTCCGTTAAGGGACCTTACGAGGCATTCGTACTGGGAAATCTTCAGGAAATACTTCAACAATCTACCAGAAATTCCATTATTTCTTTCCAGTACTTCCTGTGGATTTTTTTTTCCATGGAATCCACTAAGAATTACCTTAGAGAATCCTTTAGGAACTTCTTCTGGGATTGCTTCAAAAGTTCTTCCAGAGATATAATTAGGAATTTCTCCAGTGATTCAGCTGTGATTCCTCCAAGGATTTCTCATGTAATTTCTCCAAGGATTATTCAGAAATTCTCCAAAAAAAAATCTTCCAGGTGCTACTCCAGGCATTTAAACTGGAGGCATTCATAGAAATGATTTGTTTAATCTTATGAGTAAATGATTGGTGTTCAGACAGAATAGACCAAGTATTTTTAATACCTTCAGGAAAATGTACCCCGAGCATTCGAAATATCAAAATATTTACATTGTTTGCTGTGATAAAGAAACTTAGCTATTTGATGATTAAAATTTGATTACAATAGCATTGAAAAAAATAGAATTGATGGAATTCTTTACGCTGTTTTAGAGCGCTAAAATGTCATTTAGCCTGGTCTGTCTAAACACCGACCAAATATCAGTGGAATCCCTGGAGGAATAATCTTTTGGAATATTGTAAAAGCTTTCTGATGGAATACCTAAGGTAGAGAAAGGATTTTTTTTTTTTAGTTTAATCCTTCGCGGAATTCCTGGTAGATTCTCTAAATAAAATAGTATTGATGGTTTTTTAGAAAAAAAATCTTGTGGACTCTTTGAAAACTTCATGGTAAATTCCTTAAAAAAAATCCTGATCACTCTGAATAAATTATTATAAGAAAATCCTAGTAAAACCTTTAATATTTTTTCTGGTGAAACTGAGCAGCACTGGCAAAATTCTGGTGATATACCCAGGGATAACCCTGGAAGAACTCCTTGAAAAATTCCCCTCTCGAAAAATTTCTAATAAATAAACTAGAGAAACTGGTGAAGTCTCTCAAGAAATTACGGGTGAAATCTTTATAGAAATTGTGGTTGAAAAATTTTTGTTAATCCCTATGAGAATCCTTGGAGAAACCTCTGGAGGAATCCTTAGAGGAATCTCTGGAGGATTGTTAGTTAAATGCAGAAAGCAGAATCTCAGGAGTTACTGGAGAATAAATTGTTGACTTCCTAATTACTGGTGAAATTCTAATAAGAAATTAAAATCCCTAGAGGAATTCCTGATAACATTCAACAACCCCTGGAGATATCCCGCGTGAAATTCTTTGAAAAACTTCGGGAGAAATCCCTTGAGGATTTCCGGGATTAATTCCGGCAGACGAATTTTGCGAGGAATCCACAGAAAAACTTCTGATGGAATACTTGAAAAAACGTTATATGTAAGGTACCGCGGGGCAAGTGGGTAAATGGGGTAAGTGAAAATAATGTGTATATTTTACTGAATATGTGAATTAACGTTTCAAAATCATGCGTAAACCGTTGAGGCCATTCAGAACAATACGGTAGGTAAGAGATTCCTGAAATTTTTCCACCATTATTGCATAATAGAGCAAAAGATTGTTAACCTGTTAACTGGTACTCCGTAACAAGTTGGCGGCCTGCAATCTTATTTTATTATTTTCAGTAGAAAAAAGTTGCGGAAAAAAATATTCTGTACCACTTCTAAGTTGTCCCCTCTGACAGTTTTAAACTGAAATAAAATAAGGTTTAGAATTAATTCGACATAGACCTAAAAATAACTAAATTGAAACAACGTCAATTTTCCAATTACGTGGGGCAAGTGAAAAGTTTCTCATTAGAGATTGAATTTGTGTTTTCTCTCTAAGTAGCTATAAGTACACAAGGTTCGCAATTATCATAGAATAACAGAACGTGCTAATAATTCAAGAAACACTATACTCAAAGCGTTAAAAGCTCTTATCATGGCCAAATCATGAAACTTCTCTAAAAATAAGGTTGCCAAATATTACGATATTAATATATTTACTTCAGACAGCCGATTAAGAGGAAGACATTGATTGGAAAGTTCCAATATAAGACAACGCACGGAAATCTCGTGGAATGTCTATGTAAAGCTAGTTCAAAACATAAAAATGGGGTTTAGGTGTATCCACATAAAAAAGTTTCTAAATACTTTATTGAAGGATTCCGTTTGATTTCTTTTGAAGAGTTATCCGGCGTCATATCCGATTTTCTTAAAAACAAATAACGAGCGGTGGAAAATCTACAGAGCAGAAATGCAATTGCTGTCCCATGATGTAAAAACTAACATTAGGAATGTTGCAGTTATAATGTTGTCGAATCATTTCAACAAACATAACTGAACAGAAGAAAATTCAAGTAACAAGAATATTTTTTTTTTTGAATACATGTTACTTATGTTAATGTTCATTAAAACGCCTTAATAAATGTTAATGATAATAGAAATCGTGAATGTAACTGTTAGTTTTTGGATTTATTGTTCAAAACGATAAACTTTTCACTTGGAAATTTAACAACTACTGAAAAGCTAAACATTACATATAATTTGCAATTGGATTAGATGGTCAAATTGATATGAAGATTTGCGAAAAAGTTACACGTCTTCTCAGTGAGAATCGAACTCACGACTCCCCGAACTCTAGTTGGGGCGCGTTACCGCAGCGTTCATGAGAGGACTCATGAACGCAGAAGTTAACCTGAATTCGATTTCAGCTCAATAATCACGTGGTCCTTTTTCGCAAAGTGCACCTCTTTCGGAAGAATTAGATGCCCATCCAAACACAACGCTTTCGATTTATATCCTAGGCTAGGCATTTACATTATGGGCTAGGCATTGTAAGCCCTGGTGGAACTGCTGAATAATCTCTAGAAGGACTCCTGACGGAATCCTTTGAGGAACTCTTGATGTTATCATTAGAAGAACTTCTGATGTATTCTTTGGAGGAACACCTAATGGATTGTATGAAGGAACTCCTGACGTAGTCCGTATAGAAACTCCTGATGAAATCTCTAGATTCCCGATAATATGCCTGTAGGAACTCCTTATAGAGTCCCAAGAAGAAATCCTAATGAAATTGCTTAAGGGACTCCTGATACAATCTCTAGATAAATTCCAGGTACAATCTCCGAGGGCACTACTGATGGCATCGCTAGAGGAACTCCTGAAAAAAACCTCTGCAGGGATTCCAGGTGGAATCTCTGAAGGAACTCCTGATGGAATCCCTGGATGAATTGCTGATATAATCCCTAGAAGAACTTTTAAAGTTATCCCTGGAGGAACTCCGAATGGAATCCCTGAAGAAATTTCTAATTAAATCCCTGTAAGAACTCTTGAAAAAAAAATGCTTTGAAGAACTCCTGTTGATAGACTTAGGGGAACACCTGATGGAGAAACTGTTGATAGAATTGCTGGAGGAATTCCAGGTGGAATATGTTAAGCGACTGCTAATGAAATCCATGGAGGAGCTCCTGATGTAATCCCTAGAAGAACTTCTGATGTAATCCCTGGAGGAGTTCCAGGTGGAATATCTGAAGGAACTTCTGATGTAGTCTCTAGAGGAACTCCTTATAGAACCTCCAAAAGAAATCCTAATGCATTTCCTTGAAGAAACCCCACCTGATATAGTCTCTCTTGGATTTCTAGGTGGTATCTTTGAAGGAACTCCTGATGGTATCCCCATAGAAGCTCCTGATTAAATCCCTGGAAGAATTGCTGATAAGATTCCTGAAGGAACTCCTGATGGGATCTCTGATAGTACCCCTAGATGAACTCTCTATGATGTGTCTAGAAGAAATCCTGATGTAATTCTTTGAGGAACTTCTGATATCATCTCTGGTGGAAAACCAGGTGGAATCTCTGAAGGAGCTCTTGATAGAATCCCTAAAGGAACTCCTGATGGAATCCCTGGACGAACTCCTGATGGATTGTTTGGAGAAATTTATACCTATATTCTTCAACACACTCCTGATGGTTCGCCAAGCTGCACGGTCAAACATAGCACCAACATGAGCACCAACCTGGGGGCGGAGTCAATGTTGGTCAAACAGTCAGAGTGGTCTGTGGACTGCGGTTCCGGGTCATTTGGCCGAATGCCATTTGGCCGAACGCCATTTGGCCGAATGCCATTTGGCCGAACGCCATTTGGCCGAACGCCATTTGGCTGAAAGGGTCATTTGGCCGAATGCCGTTTGGCCGAAAGAGGAAATAATAATGAATTACAGTTAGCATGCTATTGTAGTGAATTTCGAAGCTGAATTTCAAAGAACTTATTCAACTTATTTTTAAACAAGGTTAATCATCATTGATATACATAATTGGCTCTTTGATGTTAGTTCAACAAACAGTCAGTGCAGAAAGAAGAACATCCTAAATGTAAGCAAATATTCACTTTTCTGCTAGCGGTAATAGCTGCCAGCAGAAGTTTTAGCATTGTGCTTGTAGTCAGCTTTTGACAGTAACTAAAACGGTTCACGACATATGGGGCTCTGCACAAAAATCAGTCTCTCTCTTTCCCTCCTTCATGAAATTAGTAAACAACAATGCCAGAAAACGTCAAAATCTCATGCAAAATCAAAACAGTGCAGAGCCCCATTAGTCATGCTGCAGGACTGGATTGCTTCGATCCCTCGAATCGTATTGAGTAAATTATTTCATAATTCTAGTAACCGCAAATTTTGGCTCCTTCTTTTAACAACGGAGAAACTGTGAGCTTTTTCCACGTAATTGTTTACCGAGTCAATCGGTTTACTGCTATACGCAAGCAACGGTGCAGAGCTCTGTTCACACGTTGCAATCCTTATATTAGAGGAGAAACAAAAAGAACAGCCTATGATCAAAAGAAGGAAAAATCTCTTATGAAAATTTAAGCAAGTGCGATGCAAACAATTTTTGTGTTAGTATAACAGCAAAGAACTGCCGATGATTTAAAGAAGGTAAAATTCCCAATTAAAATATAAGCTGAATTATTGCCAATAGTAACGAAACCAGTATAACTCGAAAGAATAGCCTATGCTTAAAAGAAGGAAAAACTTCTAATAAAATCATTGAAATGCTAAAACCCTATCATACCGTTTGTAGCCCCAGATGAAACAACCATGAGCTTTGTGTCTTGATGGAAGGAGTGGAGTTCACAACTTAGTCCTAAATTAACGGGTCAATTTTATCATTCTCTTGGAGCACTTATAAAGTGACAAACATGACGTTCCATCACATCATTAAAGTCAATTAATTAGCTGATTCATTATGGGTAACACCTAAGAATCTTACACATAAGTGTTGTAGTACAGTGAACCCTCCATGAGCCGATGTTTCATAACTCGATATCGACTCATGGAACCATACTAAATTCAAAAAATCATGGTTACTGTGATAGTCCCCTCAAACAGCTTTTCATAGAATATCTGTTCCATGACTCGATATTTCCATGAGTCGATGATCCCTTCAATATCGACTCATGGAGATTTGACTGTAATTTGAATTTTTTTGTTCATAATTCGGCCAAATGGCATTCGGCCAAACGACCCGTTCGGCCAAATGGCATTCGGCCAAATGGCGTTCGGCCAAACGGCATTCGACCAAACGGCGTTCGGCCAAATGGCCGGACACCGTGGACTGCATAATTCGGTTCGTCCAACGGATGTAGGAAGAGTTTACTCAATCTGTGGAAAATCATGATCAATTCGTTAGAGGCAGCGACATATTAACTTGCTCACTCCGAAAACAGAACTGGGTACCATTATGGAACAGTGCCGAAAAGTAGCACTTTTTAGTACTGATTTTGTTGGTGGGAAAAGTAGGTGTAATGTTGTTCATTATTTCGATAAAAAAGGCTGATGTTCAAAGGAATTGCAAAAAGGATATGTCCATTGTAAAGATGCATTTTTATGTAAAATATGATCGAAACTATGGGACCACGACAGTGCCGCAAAATTTCGGTTTTATTGCCTTGGTGGCCCGCAAGATTTTAAGAATTAAGCCATGAATTTTCATTGTCACTAATAATCAGCATTGTGAAACTATTGACTTGAACTTGAACAGGATTAGACACTTACACGTTAATGCTTCCAGTGGGCTATTTGCCCTTTGAAGGAAGCACCACACTAGACAACGGACTAGCATGCAACGCCCAGTGGCACAGTCGGAAAACATTCCTCTCGAAAAGTTTTTCGGCCTGAAGCGGGAATCGAACCCACACTCCTTAGCACGATGTGGCTAAATGCCTCGGTGACACTAACCGCACGGCTACGAATCCCATTAAAACAAAATATTCGTAGAAAAAGTTATTATGAAACGATAGCACCAAAAAGTCAATTATGGAATAGCAACCATAGATATGTGTATTCAGTCTAAGCTAAGCTGAAAAAAGGGCTGACAAAATCAAATCAGTACTGTCGCAGTCGAAATCTAGAAATAAGAAAAACTACTGTATATGTTAATATGCTAAGGCTAGATGAAAAAACGTTTTGCTTAATTCCAAATGGTGGACCCCTCACTAGCCAGCAACTGTACAGCTTGCAAAAAATCCATTGTTTGTAAAATTTTAAATATTTTTTGACATGCTATATCTTTTATTTCTCTTGAAAATCGTAGAAAACTTAGTCTTATCATGTATAAATTTGATGTAGTTTTAATTTAATGTGATTACATTTTGGCAGACATTTTAAATTTGGGCCTTATCTCGAATTGTATCAAAAAGCCGGATTATTTGTCATTAGCGCGCCGCTAATTGAAATTCGAAGGTCACCATCAGAAAGTTGGAAAAATGAGTAAGAGCCAAATAAATGAAGAACCGAATTTAGCACTATACCGCTAGAGTTTGTTTCCTTTGACAGATACGCGTATATTGACCTCAACTCTAAGGCCGTCTTCAGTGTCGTGCACTTACAGTTGAGGTCGAAATACGCGTATCTGCAAAAGGATACTAGAACGGAATTAAATGGTATAGTACAAAATTTGGTTTTTCATTATTTTATGGGTGTTCTACTAATATGCTTGAAGACTTATAGTCAGTAAGAGCTGTTCTAAAAATATGTATGCTATATACGGGCATGTTTTACGATCCAACGTAATTCAATATGGCGAGAGCAGTCAATGCAAACATCATTTTTTACGACAAAGTAGCAAGTTTTAATTCGCTGATTCATTACTCGAGTCGAGCAAGTTAGGACAATCATTGTAGTTTTTTCACCTTTTCAATTAACCCAAATGTTAGTCCATAGAACTCGAGTACCTATTAAACCCAACGCTGGGTAGTAAAATTTGCAGTGACTTGGCATTTTTCACCGTTGTCATACGAAGACTGATTTCTTCGAGTTTTATGACTCTATGCCATATATGGGTTTCGGTACGAACGTGCGACATGAATGAACAGATTCTAAGATAGTTTGTTCCGTGCATCTGTTCACGGCCTACTGTAGGTATTGCTGCCTTGATGGTGAATTTTCGCACGTGATAAAGATCATGCACCGTCGCGTGTATACGAACGAACTGTCATGTGACCCCCACGTCAAACCATAACAGTATAGTCGTCTTTCGATTGTATCCTAGAGCCGCTTCGCTATCCCCATCAAGCACCTATCAGACATACACACATTCCGCAACCCAGCAGCAGTTTAGCCCGTTGGCTTAGCGCTCATATAAGCATATGGTCAAACTCGTGACTGCGACTAACCAACCGCGCGCGCATCTTTCCCCCATCAGGTCCACTTCGTCGCGTCGTCGTCGTCTTTGCGGTATCCCCCGAGCGTCCTAAATATAGACGCCTACTATGATTCAGCTATTTACCCTATACCTGCAGAAACGTGTTTATTTGGCTTCACGCGCTTTTCGTCCGCAACCCCCGGTGGACAACGGAAGACATCGCTGTGCTGCTGTCTGAGGTGCTCAAACGACAGCGAGAGAGGCCGTTCCACCCTCTCTCACCATGATAAGATTATGGCAAGCGAAGCGACGACGACGAAGACTGCGGCGATGGTGGCCCATTTTTATGTGAGAAAAATTAAACCGTAAACATCTTAAGTTACACCACCCAGAATTGTTTTTCTCGCATAAGGTGAAACTCCTTTGAATTCACTAATAACTGTATAAAAGTAGTGGTACACAAAAAATATTCTCCTATGTGTGGGTAATAGTGAAATTATAATTGATAAGACGTTGTTGCTAGTAATCGCTACTTCAATTTGAGTCTTTTCCCGTTCGACTAAATAAGATTGCTTGACTAATAAATAACCATCAACGTATCTGACAACCCTGCAAGCAAGCAGTCGGCGTAAAATTAGAAAAATAAAAAAACGAAATGCTGTGATCAAGTGATTGTTTTTATCACGGTTTGGTGAAATTTTAAGTTGTTTTCATCAGAAATCAACCAGTAATTGTTCTTTAATTACCAAGTAGTGAAAGTAAACTGTGTTGAAGGTTCTACGTTTAGCGAAAGTGGTAAAATTCGGCGAAAAGTGTTTTTCGTTCGCAGGCGGATAAGTGTAAACAATTGTAGCAAAGTTAAACGTCCGTGATGAAAATTAGCACGGTTCAAGAAATTTCTACCAGCTACTAGTTTTAAAACTACGGAAATCGTAAGGTAATAGTGTTCTGATGTCTCGTTAGCAATTTGGGAGTGAACTTAGTGTAGGTAAGTGAAATATTTATGAAATAATGTGGACTTTCAGAAATGTGTTTGTATATGTGAGGAAGCCATTTTCACTGCCATGACAGGGATTCCTTCCTATATGTCCATAACTGATGATCTTACCCTAAAAGCCATTGGCAATCGAGGGTGTAGTTCGTTGTTTTTGGACCAAGAAGTTATGGGGCCTAGAAATTATGAGGCCTTCTTTAGCCGAGTAGTTAGAGTCCGCGGCTACAAAGCAAAGCCATGCTGAAGGTGTTTGGGTTCGATTCCCGGTCGGTCCATGATCTTTTCGTAATGGAAATTTCCTTGATTTCCCTGGGCATAGAATAGCATCGTACCTGCCACACGATATACGAATGCGAAAATGGCAACTTTAGTAAAGAAAGCTCTCAGTTGATTACTGTGGAAGTTTAATATAAAAAAGTGTACTGTGGAAGTGCTCATTGAACACTAATCTGAGAACCAGGTTCTGCCCCAGTGCGGACGTAATGCCAAGAGGAAGAAGAAGAACTTAAAGTCGTTCATGTAGTATAATCATTATGGGCCACCCTACTGCAGCGTTCATCTATATCTATCTAGATGCGGTTGGCGCGAGCTGTTTGAATAATAATAACAAAACGGGTGGGAATTCCTTGTCGGCTGTGTTTGGGATGGTATTTCTCCTAGGTCGCGTTCGGGGAATTTGTTTACCCGGTTCGGTACGTGCCGGTTCACTTGAAATGCAAATGAGGATAATGTTTCCAAGAAATTCGGATATTCTGAAGAAGATCATTTTTTTTTTTGGGATTTGGGTTAAAGTGGAATACACGCGAAGACATGCCATTGCACAATGCTCTGGATCGATAATTTAGCGGGAAATAATGATGTTTTCAGAAAAGATCAGATTAGCATCTTAGAGTTAGATACATAGAGAGCTAGATCAAAGGTGTCTTCAGCAAAGTGGTTCGTAATACATTTTCCAACAGTTGATATTACATAAGTAGTAAAAAAAGTATTTTGCTTCCATATTTTCAATTCGGACCACTGTACATTAAAACAAATGAGAAGGGGATTTCTCTTACACTAGTTGCGACCAATAACCGGTTTCTTTTGTTTTAGAGCTTCTTTCGATTTGTAGGCCAACCACCCTTTTCATAGTGATGTCCTCGTGACTCTGTATGATCCTCATACATGTGACATCCATTCATTATATAACGCTAAATTTTCAGATATGATCCTTTCTCTTTTTTTACATTGCATGGTAATTATGTTTCCTCTGTAACATTTTTTCGTGTAAACCTAAATCAATCGTATGGGACTTATTGCTTGGATCTTACCCTTCTTCAATGCATAGTTTGTAGATGGCACCATGTGATATTCAACATGAATATCACAAAAATGGCACTTGTTATAGAATATAATCGTAAGTAATGCTTCTCAGTGTACAAAAACCAGAACAGTTAGTTCTTGGAATCCCCTTTATTTTAAATGAGACATAAACGAGGCTCGTTCAATTTTACGATTGCACTTGCTGGAAGGTTCAATGTCAGACAATGGCTATTTGAATGTGTCTTCCCAATACCAATTCGCGAGTTGCATTTCAGCTTCGATCAAAGTTTTACTTCGCCTCCAACGAACACAACGCTGTTCTTTGTTTCAGTTATGCACCTTCATATGGGCAATACAAATTACATTGGCTTCCTCATGTGATTCTGCCCGCATGAAGTAGCACGCCGACAATCACGAGAAGGATTTGCGTGAGTTTATTTTGGCGCGTCTTTCTCAAGATGCTTCGCGACAAGGAAGATGAAATTTCGGCCACTCATTTCATCACTCGAAATGGAGAGTGCTAATTACTGTATCGGATGATATCCAGTGTCAATTTTAATGCTTACCAGTTTTCGTGTTTGATTAGGGAAATTGGGAAATGGAAGAAGTTGGTCGTGCTGTACAAGAAGAAAACTTATATTTAATATGTATTTAATCATCTGATAATAATATTAGCGATAGCAGAAGCATTTTAGTAGACTTTCTTGGGCAAATAATTGTGGCTGCTGTAATAATTATCAATATTGTTCCAATGCAATTGATTAGTAGAGCAAGCTCTTGATTGCCAATTATGAAAATCATCTTCGTAGAACAATAGAAAGCCTAATTGTATGAGCCGTTGTCACATGCTCAAACCCTCCTTTTGCATGGCCATGTGATTTATGGGCGTTTGCAAGTAGAACTCAAGAAGTTGACATTATTATTTGTTTAAGCCTCTTTTTCCTTGTCATGGAATTACATGAAGATGTTGATATAATTATAGCAGACCTGGAATACAGGATTAATGTTGGCTATAATGCATGATAAAATCAAAGGAGGTCAATAATAATCATTTTCATGAATCATAGTAGGTGATGAAATGCCAACAGGACAAACGCGCCTTTCGTCATCTGCTTTTACAAAATGGCGGCATATTCCTAAGTATTCTCACTGCGAAAAACGTGGTATGGTTAAGGTGGATTTTAGAGTTCATACCCCTCAAGTGATCCATTATTGCATTTTCTCACCTCAACAACGTGTTGTACTGTGAAATATAGTGCTTCGATCCATAAGATATTTTATTCACATTGTGGTTATTCGGTTTATAATAGCACCATGTATTCTTCTAGTACCTTCAGACTAGAGCTTATGTAACATATCATCGTGCGGGGTGATATTGGGCCTAGGGGGTGACCTTCTTCTTCTTCTGTCGGGTGTGGGATCACAGCGTCCATTTGTTAGGACTATTGTGATATACCCTATTACTCTATGTACACAATGTTTTCCAGTAGCAAATGTGCCTCCGGAATACTTTGCGCATTTGACTGAACTTTGAACCATCTGCCATTGATTGGCAGAAGTCCTAGGATGCGTTCCAAATATCAGCTGGCTGTAAGTAGTGCTTGCCAAATATTTTGAACCTACGATGGATGTGTGCACTGCAAGAGCAGAGAAGGTGTTGTGAGGTTTCGTCCGTCTCGTCACAGAAACGGCAATTTGTGTTTTGGACGACACCGATCTTGTATAAGTGGTATCTGCTTGGGCAGTGACCAGTTATTAGACCGATGTATGTGCTGAGATCCCTTTTGTTGAGACCTATAAGTTTTTGTGTTTGTGTCGTGTTTATTGTTACGAACCTTTTGGACTGATTCGCATTGGAAACTGTATTCCAATTTGATTGAATTTGATCGAACAACCAGTTGTCCAATTCCGTGTTTAGTGCAGAGTTTGAAATGCCAAGGAATGGCTCTGGACCAATGAACATATTGGTTGATCCATTCCTTGCTAGCTGATCGGCAATTTCGTTACCCTCTAGACCCGTATGTCCTGGGATCCAATATAGTTTAACTCAATTGCGTTCAGCTAGGGATTTCAGTGCAAGAATGCATTCCCACACAAGTTTTGAGTTGCAAGTGAAAGCCTTCAAAGATTGAAGCGCTGCTTGACTATCAGAGAAAATACAGATGGTGGCATGTCTGTAATTTCTTTTCAGACACAGCTGCGCACATTCCTTGATTGCATAGACTTCCGCTTGAAAAACTGTAGGCCACTGTCCAAGAGAGACAAAGATTTTGGTTTTCGGTCCGTATACTCCAGACCCTGTCAAATTATTCATTTTTGAACCATCTGTGTAGAATTTAATAGATCCCGGTGAAATGGTGGGTCCACCTCCTTCCCATTCCTCACGAGAAGGAAAGAGCACCGTGAATGGCGAGTCATAGTTTACCACTTTTTCCATCCAGTCACTACATTTCTCAACAATAGGATTTATCGAAAATTCGTTTAATATACTGAGGTGACCTGTTAAGTCCCCTGACAGTAAGACTGTTGATCGTTTTAGCCTAAGAGCACTTTTCTCAGCATCCAGCTTTATGAATTGATCCAGCCGGGGCAGATTGAGTATAGCATCTAGGGCAAACGAGGGGGTACTACGAACTGCACCGGTTATGGCAATACAGGCAGTACGTTGAATTTTGTTCAGCTTAGCTCTAGCCGTAGCTTCCTTTGTTTTAGGCCACCAAACAAGGGAAGCATAGGTTATTCTAGGCCGAACGATTGTTTTATAGATCCACATGATCATACTGGGTTTTAGACCCCATGTTTTAACACAGGTCTTTGAGCAAACCCAGAGTGAATTGAGACCTTTATTTATGATTGTTTGAAGATGGGTGTTCCAATTTAGTTTTGCGTCAAGTGTGATGCCAAGATACTTGACCTCATTTGAGTAAACTAATTGTATTTGGTTCAAGAAAAGAGGGTGGAGTTGTACCTTTCGTCTTTTTGTGAACGGTACAATTGTTGTTTTTGAAGGGTTTATTCCTAGTTTCTCTTTTTGACACCAGGAGAGTGTGTGATTGAGAGCAATTTGCATCCTTGATGAAATAACGCTGTCAAATTTGCTTCGTACAATAATGACAACGTCATCTGCGTATCCAACAACTTCAAAACCCCTTCTTTCTAAGCTATCTAGCAGTTCGTCCACCACTAATGACCACAATAAGAGAGAGAGTACTCCCCCTTAAGGGCATCCCCTTGTAGCCATTACAGTAATGCGCGAATCACTCAGCTCAGATGAGATCTGTCGATTTGCTAGCATAGCATGTACCCAGGTTGCAATGCATGGGTCGAAGTTTCTCCTCAACATTGCCGGAACCTATAGACGAATAAGAAGCGTTATCGAACGCGCCCTCAATATCAATAAATGCTATAAGAGCGATTTCTTTTGCATTAAAGGTTTTCTCGATCTTGTTCACTAGCGTGTGCAGTGCTGAGACCGTTGATTTTCCGCTTTGATAAGCAAATTGGGATTTAGAAAGAGGCATAGTTTTCATAAATTTAGAATCTATATACTCGCATAATACCTTCTCCATGATTTTAAGCATTACCGAGGATAGGCTTATCGGTCGGAATGCTTTAAGGTTAGTTTTGTCCTTTTTTCCTGATTTTGGAATAAAGACAACTCGAACTTGACGCCAATCGTTTGGAATGTGTCCCAGAACTAAACTTGCCTTAAAAATCTCTACCATGTGTGGAATCAGTGTCTCTTCCTCTTTTTGGATAAGCGCTGGGAAGATTCCATCCATGCCAGCAGATTTGAATGGCTCGAAAGATCTCACTGCCCTAACAACCCTATCGCGAGTAAAAGCTTCTTTGGCAACCTTTATTGCGTCCCTTTTTGTTCCTGAGTCCCCTGATAGGAACCCGTGTGGAACTGAGACGTCAAGTATGGCACCTTCAGCATTTAGACTCGTTTGTGGGATTGAATCAGGAAAGTGAACTCTTAGCATTTCACTCAGTGTTTCACGAGGTTCCACAGTGAGTGAACCGTCAGTCCTTTGAAGACTTCCCAAACCATTGGAGTGATCCTTCGAAAGAGTTTTATGAAGTCGAGCAGCTACGGGAGTTTTCTCAATGCTTTCACACATGAGAACCTATGATTTCCGTTTTGCTCGTTTCATTTCTTTGTTATACTCTGTCAGAGCCTTTCGGTATAGACTCCAATCAGAAGTGCGTTTGGCTCGGTTGAATTCCTTCCGAGCAGTTTTTCTGAGTTTATCAAGGTTGAAGTTCCACCATGGAACATCTCTGTTCGAACTAACTGTTTTGATTGGACAGCTCTCTTGATAAGCATTTAGAATTTTGTTTTTAATAGAATCCGAAGCTGCTTCTAACTGTATAATAGTCTGAATATTCGGCTCTATTATATAGTCTTCAGAACGGAGAATAGCTTAGTAGGTTTCCCAATCAGTTTTCTTGGGATCTTTAAACGACTTTTGAGTCATTATACCCCCTTCCCACTCGAAGACTATGTGTTTATGGTCTGACATAGATATTTCATTAGAAACATGCCAGTTTTTTATTTTATCCGAGATGGATTGACTGCATAAAGTCAGTTCAAGGACTTCTTGTCGTAAGATGTTTTCAAATGTAGGCTTATCACCGACATTGCATATGTCAATATTTTTGGAGGAAAGAAACTGCAAAAGATGCTCACCTCTGATATTTGTGTTTGTACTTCCCCATACAAGGTGATGAGCATTGGCGCCACAACCGATGACGAAGGGGATGTTGTGTTTTTGACTGTAAGAGACAAGATCCATCTCTGGAGGAGGAATGTCTTCTGCGTCACCAGGGAAATACGCCGAAACCATAATGATCTCAGTAGTGCCCCTAGCAGTAGAAACCTCCATCCTGACCGCCACGATGTCCCTTTTGATGAATTCTGTAATTGGAAAACATTTAGTATCATTGCGTATTAGAATAGCTGCTCTGGGAGAGAGCTGGCTGTCACCATATACCAACCTACACGTGTTTAGTTGAATACCTTGTATTCGAGTTTTGTTGACCCATTGCTCTTGAATCAGTGCCACGGAAAGGTGTTCTTTTGTGAACCTCCTGCAAAGCACATCTGTTGCGCACTGAGCATGATGGAGATTCACTTGGAGGATTTTAATCATTGCTGAGGCGTTCCGCATTTTCCGGACGTTTGCCGTCCTTCCTTGGATGTTGCGGATCATCAACTTTTGATTTTGGGGGATGTCTTAGATTTTGGTTTTTGTCCTTTCCCTTACCTAGGCCTGCCGGTTTATCCCCTGTGGTCAATTTTACACTTTTGACATTTCCACTGCCCTTATTGGGAGCCATTGAGGTGACACCGCTTGGGCCAGGAAGTGAGGTCTAACATGCATCTTTTCCATCAGGGGAAGACAAGCTAGCCTGTATGGTGGGAGTTGGTTGTGGGATGCTACTAGAGGCCTCCTCAGATTTCTCTTGGGTCGGCTGTCCAGTTGGATTGTCATTGGATTTTGGGGTTGTGCTCTTTACTTTCCTAAACTGTATTTCTCCAAAGCGGTAGTTGAGGATGAACTTGGATTGAAGGAGTTTTTCCATGGACGGTCCATCTACATTAAAGACCCACACCACATGCTTGTTGTTAGGAGTGAGCCGTTGCATGACACGCCAGTTGTTGGTTATCAGATCGTTCTGACTCTCGATGAGAGCTTTGATACGATCATCGGTGTATTGTGCGCTTTGAGGGAAGAAGGCTCGAATCAGTTCTGGACGTTGAATCTTATCCTCATCCATTGCAACCAACTCAACGCCTTCCAGGGGGTTTAATGCCGGTGTTATCTCCTTTACCCATTCCGCAGTCTCCTGATCCTTACAAATAAGAACCATATGGCCAGACTTGTAGATAAGGTTAGAGAACTTGGGCTTCATTGTCGAGTTCCGTTGTTGTTCTACCCGAAGCAGCAGTGCCTCCTGGAGAACGTCCAACTGAGTCGTTGAAAGTTAGGTCGTAGGGAAGTCTATTGGGATTATTCCGACTCTCCTGCGACTGGTCATTTCACCGTAGCTTAGTCTGTTTTTTATCTTCTGGTGGAGGTTTATTGATCGTCGAGGCTGTTGAGCTGTTTGTTTCCTGTTGCTCAACTCGCTTTCTCGGATTCAGGTGTTGTTTCATCCGTTTCTGCTTATGTTCTTCTTCAGCATTTGTGGACTTGTCAAGATCCTGCCGAGTGCGTTTCGAAGAAGTTGCCACCATAGCCTCACCCCCCGTGATTCTGGATAGGGCCTCAGGGCGGCTTAAGCCACTTTCTCGGAGTGCTTTTAGCTGCTTCCTTTGGCTCCGAGTGATCTTTTTGGTGCCAGTAGGTTTTTGTTTGTTCGCGTCATCTGTTGGATGTTGATCCGTCTTTCCATCAATAGGACCCGAGGTGACGTTCGATCCTGTGATTGATGGCTGCGATCCTGTCAAGTTTATTGTGACTGTAATTCCATCCTCTTCGTCGTCCATTGGTTCAACCGAAGGATGGAGTCCTGGGTCGTTCGGGAGTGTGAGAGGGGGGTCGGTTTCCATGTTTTCATGCGAACTACAGGCACTAGACATGCCCTATATCAACTGCAGCGATTTGCAGTAGACAGGATGTCCCGGGCCCGATCTATCTGACAAGCCAATCGAGCCCTCTGTCACCATAGAAGATGGTGTCTCCATCATGTCGATAGCCTGGCGAACTACTGAGAAGCTCATCTTCGGTCAGTCCAAGCTTACCAAAAGCATTCTCTGTTTCCGTTTCGTCCGACTGGGAGAGGCAGTCGACACCTTTTATTTTGGTTTGATTATTTGCACTCATTTTTTGGTCCCACGAGTCGCTGGGGAAAGACGGTCCGCTGCATCATTGCCCCGCCCTAATGCAGTAAGAGGTACATACTGGAGAGTTCGCCCTGGTGCTCTCCAGGCTCCGTTAGCGATTGAGCATATTTTAAACCCCCTCAACCATTCATCCATCAGCACGGGTCGCATCACACCTTGGGATTGGGGTTACCTGATTAGTAGGTTTTTACTACAGGATCAGGCAATCCGGAGTGTTATTCTTAGCCAGTTGAGACAACCACTACCGACACTACACGGCTATTTAGGCTGCTTGGAAAAGAAGATAACATTGAATATTAACTTCTATGGACGACCAAGCAGCCGGAGGGCCCTTGACCGCCCTTTTGCATCCATCTTATGACAAGTATTAGTATCGAAAAACTTGTCTTCTGCTGCCTTGCTACTGTTTAAAAAGTTTTCTTGAAGATTGCCACATAATTTTAATTAAGTACCGTCCATATATGACGCAGCATTTTATGAGGGAGAAGTCTACGACTTTGCTACGAACTATGTATTAGGTATGGGGAAAAGGATACGATGGGGGAGGGGGGTGTCGAAAATTGGCCAAAAATGCTACGTCATTTATGGACGGTCCCTTATGGTGCCACCCTTATGACCCAATGACACGACGGTATACCAAATCAATGTGTTTTGATAAATTTGTGATAGCTACGCTATACTTGCTATTTCCAGTGAAAATTGGTTGTTCATATCATGATCGTTGCACTGACTCTTCTCATTACAATAGTTCAAAAACGTGAATCTCATCAAGTAGTCTATGTTGGGTTGGGTTTTCTAAATGATTAGTGTCAGTGAAGGCTCTAAATGCGGGAAATGCAGTGGGAAACAGAACATGTTTCTACAGTAATTTTGGGTTGTCCTTAGCAACGGGTTTTTTGCAATTTTCAAGGCTTTTTGTCTACAACAGGCAGCAGCGATGAGTGTTAGTTTCACTGGCTTCGCTGACTGTGATTTGCTTTGCTTGGCTACTGTAGCGTGAATAACAAAAAAAAAATTCAAACCTGATCATGATATTAGAAGAGCTCATGACTGTTTTTCGTATCTCGATATCGAGTTAGAGAACCATATCAAAAGTTGGTTTTCATGGCTACCTTGATGGTCCCAAAGATCGCAGTTGCACTGGTTTTGTGCTCTGTAACTCGATACCTCCTAAGTCCATGGTCCCTTCAATATCGAGTAAGGGAGTGTTCACTGTATTACGTAATACGAGCTCTAGTGTTGCTCTAGCAGAACAAAAGCAAATATTCAGCAGGACCATGTTGGTTTTCGCAGATTCTAGTCTTGCACTATTTCAAAATGGTGTTAAACATTACGTAACATATCAATTTGTTTCTGATAAATATAAAGTCATCCATAAATTACTTGATTACATTTAGGTAAATTTTTGAAATGACTTCATATTATCTATTGTTGTCATTCGACTGTTCGCCTTCCCATTTAAACACGTGGTTTTGCTCGAAAAGTGCAATAATAGTTCGCTAAACAATCTCGTTCCTAAATATTGTGATTAACTTTTCAATACTATTATGAATGTTTCGATTATTATTGTTTTTGAACTTTAAAAAACTTGAAACAATCTAAAATCATGTGATGTAATAACCTCATGTTAATTTTTCGTAGTCATTGGCCAGCTTTGCTCTTAAGGATTACGTGGTTTGATGAAGGATGATGCTTAAACATACAATGCAATTTTGCAAATTACTCATTGCCAGTAATCGCTACTTTCGTTAACATCTACTGAAACTATTGTTAGGTCATGTCATCATTTGATCACGCAAACTTCAGCATATGGGTCCTTTCTTGGGTGGTTGTGTTCAGTTAGTGAATGTAAGGCTACAAGCCGAGACTTTGCTAGGAAGAAAACATCTTTATTGATTGTATTTTTTTGACTTCCTTGGGCAATATGTTATCATGTCCAAAGGCAATAAAATCTGTTTCAATAACTGTTGACCTACATTTAAACTATCAAGATGAGGCTCTGTTCCAATCGAAATACCATGCCAGGAAGAAAAAGAAGCCAACAGCAGCTGATTCTTACCACAGTATCATAACCCACCTTTAACTTCGATAAATCATCGAAAGCGCATTTTTTCTTTGCAAAACCCGCCACGCCACGGTGTTATCACCTGTCTGCCGAAATGGCAAATCTGAGCCATGCTAATTGAAACCGAATCTGATTAGCGCCTGCCCGGTTGAATTCCAATGAAATTTCGATGGAAAACTACGGGAATGATCTTGGTAAACGGTTCGAAAATGGAATTTTGTGGGAGTTTTTTTAAGCGCTGTTCATAAGTGGGTCTTGGAGCTTCTTCTTCTTGTCATTAACATCCCCACTGGGAAAGAGCGTAGTGTTCTAAGAGCTTTTCCACACGTATTAACTGAGAGCTTTCTTTGTCTTAGTTGTCATTTTTGCATTCGTATATCGTGTGGCAGATACGATGATACTCTATGCCCAGGGAAGTCAAGGAAATTTCCATAACGAAAAGATCCTGGACCGACCGGGAATCGAACCCAGAAACCTTCAGCATGGTTTTGCTTTGAGGCCGCGGACTCTAACCACACGACTAAGGAAGGTCTCGGAGATTTTCGAAAGCAAATGTGATGATAATAAATTAATGGAATATTTATACAGTCATTTCTTCACATCTCTATGTTCTATGCCTTGATAATTCTTCCTATGTTGATGATTTCGTATGTCTAGTCTCGAAAATCTTTTGATCTCTGTGTTCTTATTCTATTTCTTCTTGGCCTCATGTCACAAAGTGCTTCTCAGCACTTTCACAGTTATCAACTGAGGCCTTTCTTAGCAAATTTACACTTTTCGTTTTTGTACATGGTGTACCAAGTAGAAAAATACTCTATGTCCAAGGAAGTCGAAAAAATCCTATTCAAATCCTCGAGCAAGTAATCGAACCCACCATTCTCAGCATGGTTTTCCTCAACAGCTCTGCGTCCACTGCTACGGTTATTTAGGCTCGTGGTGATGTAATGTCAAGAAGATGAAAACAACTGTACAAAATTTGGGTGCGATCGGTTTTGACTAGCGGAAACCGGCTGGTCTGACGCAAGTTTAGAAGCGTTTGCCACCTTTTACTCAAACGATGTTAATTGTGATTAATATCATCCTCTCAAAGTTTTAAATGATTTGGAAGAAATTTGACTTGAACTCGCCATTTGAAGTTTATGGGGAAATTCCTACTGAAAAGGTCAACCTTTTGTGTTCAGCCCTCTTACCTTTCGTCATAATATGCTACAGAAAAACAAACAATTTCTTTCCCAGATCCCAGAGGCAGTAATACTCGGGGGTGACCCATTTCGCATAAAGACGTTTCGCATAAGGACATTTCGCATACGGACGTTTGGCATAATGGACGTTTCGCATAAATCAGTTTCATATAAGAACAGATAGCATTTTAAAGAAGGCATATAATTATCTCTATGCCAAACGTCCATTATGCGAAACGTCCACCCATAACATTATGCGAATCGTCCTTATGCGAAACGTCTTTATGCGAAACGTCCCTCCCCCAGTAATACTCTAATATAAATTGACGTCTCTGTAGTAGTCATGTCGTCACTTAAGTGAGAACGACACGTTGATAGCCTTTCCCACATCTTTACTCTTCCACAATACAGTTGTTGTGGAAGCGATGTAGGTACGATAGGCAAACAGTTTCAACACTAAATAAATCGCACTCGCTCTTCTCGCGTGTGTAGTTAACATGAGATGGATGGATATGGGTTATGAAAGGGGTCCGCGTTGTCTGTAGGGATTTGAATTTTAAACTTGTAATCAACTCAGTTATTGGGTCACCAAGTGGCTCGGTAGCTTAGTTGGTAAAGCGCTCGTCTAGCATACAAGAGTCCTGGGTTCAAATCCCAGCCGAGCACGTGGATTTTTTTCATAATTTCACCGATAATTTGTCCATCTTTACCACGCGTAATGAGTTATTTAATTTAATAACCATGCGGATTGAATTACCGAACAGCTCAATATAAGCGTCAATTTACAAAAATATTAGTCGAAAACATTCTTCCGGGTAATCTATTATCTTAAGGGAAAACCAATGAAGACAAATCGATCACTGCAGATACGCCCTTATTATACTGAACGCGATAAATTACATCACACCCGCACTAAACGATGGATGAAATCGCTTCATTCAAAGTTCATTCATACAATTAATTTCGTTCCGCATACTCCTACATGCAAAACAAAAAGTCGAATTAATTCATAGCTGCTGTCAAAAAACATTTGTTATCAAAAATTAAGTCGTATAAGATTATAAATTAGTTCGCAAGAAAATCTACACACTCTCATTGTATGCCATTTTGTACCACATAAAATATGCAGGTATATCCCCTCCAACTTTGCATGTATAGGCCTTTTGGCGATGTTTTACACGAGAAACATTAAACACATAAGAATCGTTTAACACAAAAGGCAATTGTTATACGTGTCATATTATAATGGTTTTATATCCTGTAAATAAAGAATAAAATAATATGTTAATCAGTCCACAGCCCGGGAAGTCTTCTTCTGCGCTTATGGCAGCCAGTATTTATAGCTCAGAAATCCATAGGTACGAACAAGTAAAAGGTACCAGAGTCATAATGTAGAATAATGAATATCACTAGACATAGGTAGACATGACAAATGGTAGTCTTCTTTTTTAATTAAATGTCTGCCAAAATTATCTTTAAAGTTACTTTATTCCGTTTTCTCCACGTGGATGAAACCTGGTGCAAAAATATGGACGCTCCAGAGATACATTCAATGATTCTTATGCAACTGTTACTCTAGGAAATACTGCAAGAACTCATATACTCTTATAAAATTTGCAATGATTTCTTTCTACTTGTTGGGTATTGCGGCGCTCATTTTAAATCCACATCCAGCAGCGGCGGTAACGCGCAGAGGATATGCGCGCAATTCAAACGCAACGTCAAAATTCAAGTAGGCTTGGATTTTTTCATTCTGGATTTATCTTGCAGAGCACACTACTCAACTCGATTGGGATTCTGCACGCGTAGGGCGCGTATACTACTCTTTTTCAAGTTATTGTTCTACCAGTTTCTACAATTTGCCCAGGCGTTCTCCCTAGATGTCAGCTTTTTACACCAGGTTGCTATAATTTTTGACATTTCTTACCCGCACAATAATTTGTTCATGGTTTTATCGAAGCAAGCTATGAGAGACGATGAAAATTTTCATTGTTGTCGATTCAGTGTCCGACATTTCTACTCTTACAGTGAAACCTCCATGAGTCGATATTGAAGGGACCATCGACTCATGGAAATATCGAGTCATAGAACAGCAATCCTATGGGAAGCTGCTTCTAGGGACCATCATAGTAACCATGAAATTTTGTTTTTAGTATGGTTCCATGAGTCGATATCGAGTCATGGAACATCGACTCATGGAGGTATCACTGTATGTTCAGGAAATCTAAGCAAGATTTTGTTCTGATTTTATTAATCCTTTGTTTTAAAATTCTAGTATAATAAGTAGCAGCAGCTAATAAGTAGTAGTCTGAATCATATAAATTGTATACCGATTGAACTGACTCTCAGTGCCGTAGCGTGCGGTTGGCCAGGTTGGCAGCCGCCAAGGGCGCCAGTCAAAAGGGGGCGCCAAAATGCGCTTGATAACATTTTTGAAGATGCATAATGCATATTTAAATAGGGCTTCTTATTAGTAACAATTTAAAAAAAAATATTCGACATAATAATACGAAACATTTTTTTAAAGGTTTTTAACAAAATATGCAACAAGCATTTCAAAGAATATTGTTCATTCCTTGTTGTATCCTAAAAAAAAATCGTAGAACACTGAACATAAATCTACATTATATTGAATCTGAGCAGAACTCTCGCTTCGTCTTGATCAGTCTTTCACATAATTCTAGGTGTGATTCTGACAGAATGTTGTGTATGTTTTTTGATAACTTAACCATTTTTTAAACTGCTGCTTTAAACCTAGCCGGAAATTCTCACGACAGACATAATTTTTGGAATTTGTAATACATTTTAAATAACCCAAAGATTGTTATACACAATCTGAAACTCGTTTGGATTTAAAAAAAAAAATAGTAAAATGGTTGACTGTATCCATATATACTGCCGTTCTACGCATATTTGTCCTGGTTTACATAGAACATGCGACAAGTAGACATAGAAGGGCAGTAGACATCTTCAACATTGTTAGGGTTTCACCATCTTTTAAAAAGTTTTCCTGGTTGATATTTTACTTATTCATTTGTTTTTTTTTTTTTTAATTATATTCCATCGAAAATATAAATGGTAAACTTACTTTTAATAGATCCTTAATAAACCTTCTCTTCCATCGTAATATTGATTTCATTTATAATGTTCTTGATAAAAAAAATGTTTTTTTTTTTTGTAATTATCTTCATATTTTAGTATCTTATTGTAAAGAAAGCATTCAATTCCAATGGTAATAACAGTTCCTCGAACATTATTTGGACCTCTTCGATATATTTCAAGTAATTTTTAATTGATTAATGACAAAATTTGTGATTTACAGACTGCAATAAAACTTCTAAAGAATATATTGACTTATTCTACGCTGAATTTCTTAAAAAATATCTCTTTACATCTTATAGAATTTCCTTTGATTTACCTATGAGTTTCCTGAAAACTGAAGCATACTTTTATTTCCGAAGAATTTAAACCATCCTTTCCTATCGTATCTCAAACAATTTTACGATTTTTTTTCTTTACAATTAAAATTATGAGGTAAGTCTTTGTAAAACATTCTTTATTTTGTAAGCAGTTACCTACTTTAGCTTTCGAATTCTATTTTAGGAATAAGCTTTTAAATGCTTTCCGGTTGTTTAGGGCAAAAAGTTTCAAAACTGTACCTAAAAACAAATGGAAATTTAGGAGAATTTCTTTAAAAAAAATATTACATCTAAATTTGCAACGAAAAATTTTGTTTGATACATCTAGTAGATTCTGTATATTTGTTTCTAGCCATATAAACTGTATTTTTTTCCGGAATTTTTCAAAGCATCTTTAGATTACAATCAAAATTTCTAAGACAATTTTCATTAGCCCCAAGCAGCTGATCTAAACCCAAAGACATGTTTCTTTGCAGGAATTTAGTCAATAATTTGATATGTTCTAAAGTTAATCAAATACGTCATCTATTTAAGAAACTTTTGATGATTTTCATAAAAAATCTTGTATCGCTCAAAATTTTTGAAAAATAATTTACAAATAAATTTTAATTATATGTTTTGATAAGCTTCGACTAAGGGACGCTGAGGGCGCCATGAGATTACGCTACGGCTCTGCTGACTCTATGAATATTTTTAATGACCAAACGTGTTACTATTACTAAAAGGCTGATCGCTGATGCTCCTTCAATAATAAATTTCAGATTGTACAAAAAAGTTAAATCCTTTAGATGTGAATTTTTCATTGAAATAATCATTTTTGTTAGCTGTATCAGATTTCTACCAATCGAAATGGTCAATTTAATGTGAAGGTTCAACCCTCTATGTAATCAACTTTTATATTGATTCTAAGACTAAAATAGGGCTGTTGGCCGTTGAAGCATTGATAGTTCTGATTGTGTTTTGAAATTAGATCTAACTGTTACTGTAACACTGCAAATAACGAAAGCCAGCCAAATTTCAAGTGAAGATTCAAGAACCATACCCACATTTGGGAAATTGTGTTTCCAAGAAGGTTGTGACTATGCAACCTTCGACTCGTCTCGACTCACACGCCTCACAGAATGATCCCGCTGACGACACTAAAAGCATTCAATGTGTAAATGTAAAGATTTACAAGAGTCTTTAAAGATATTCGGAGTGAGAATTTTTCGCACAATGCACAGTTGGCTAAGCGATTAGAAGCGAAGTCTGTGTTTTATGGAGTGAAATATTATTTTTACATCTAGCTTTCTGAATACGTTAACAATTTTCTGCTGCAATTTTGCTGAGACAAAATGAGACAAATAATACGATTTGAGTGAAATTTTTCGATGCTCCTCAAATAATATCAACTAACAAGGGTCTACGGCAATAGTCTCACTGTTTCACGAAATTCCTATGCGGCAACTATAATTTTTCCATGTACGTACAGGCAGCTATAAAATATGTAGGTAAGAAATGTCATAATCGAATCACCCCTGTATGTTTTATGGCTAGATTTTCAAATAAAATTTCTTTTAGGAATTTTTCCAGTAAATCCAACTAGAAACCTTCCTACGCCAAATATTTCAGAGATTCTTTCAACCATTTTATTTGATGTTTTCAGGAAATCATGCATATGTTTTGTCAAGCAAATTTGATTTCTTTTTGCACAATTTCGTCAGCCGATCAGCTCGGTAAATTGGGGTTTTAAGGGGTGTTCAGGTTATTTCATT
The DNA here is from genome assembly GCF_002204515.2 of Aedes aegypti. Taxonomy (NCBI): domain Eukaryota; kingdom Metazoa; phylum Arthropoda; class Insecta; order Diptera; family Culicidae; genus Aedes; species Aedes aegypti. Next base: position 24,711,523 of record NC_035108.1, on the reverse strand, counting down.
TTAAAGGTAATAATTTAAATTTGATTCCAAATCCAATTGTTTAATCTGTAATAAGCCACGGAACTATATTGAAAATATATTCGAAAATTTTGAAGAATAGTGTCAATACAGACAACATGGTACAGGTCGGACTCGATTATCCGCAGACTCGATTATCCGGGAACTCGATTATCCGGGATTCGATCATCCGGAATTTTAGACTCGATTATCCGGAATTTGTTTTTTTATGTTCTTGTTTTTCAATTTTTATGCATAAATCTGAGATAATTTAGTATTGCAATGTACAACATGAATGGTTTTGCAGTTTTGAACGTATTTAAGAACAGGGGGGTTTGAAAAAGTGGTTTTTGTGTATGCCGGTCAAACATTTTTTTCTTGAAAAAGACCCCTACTGTTTCTAGAAATAATTTCTTGCAACGCCAACGCCTCATATAAATAAAACAACAAAAAAAAAGATAATATTTATGTTCTTTTATAGGGGATTTCAATTTTTTTCTTAGTGATTCGATTATCCGGAGGATTTGATTATCCGGAGTGAAAAAAAAATCGATACTCCGGATAATCGAGTCCGACCTGTATTGATAAACTACGCCATGTTCATTAGAATTGGTGTTGTTAGCAATCACGGTAGTCGACTCGTATTCGTTGACATACGACAGCTGTGTGGGACCAAATCTAGATTCTCGCTCCAGTCTACTTTTCGGATTGCACTTAGGTCCCATAACAACTGTACAAAATTTCAGCTCGATCGGTGAAACTTTATTTCCGCGCCAGTCGTTCAAAGTGTGTATGGGATTTACTATGGGAAAACTTACTTTTGAAAAGAAAAATCACCAGAGGGCGCCCATTGACCTGTATAAAAAAGTCTGAATACAGACCTCGATAGGTATTTCTACGATGAAGAATATTGCTGAAGACCACGAAACAATCCAACACTTGTGAAAAAAGTTATTCAATGAGAACCTATTAGCAAGGCGACGTTGATTAATAAGTAAAGGAATAACAATAATAACATAATTGGGCAAAATTTTCGAAAAGTATTTGTTTAATAAATTTTTTCACAAGTATCGCATTCCTTTGTGGTCTTCGACAATGTAGTTCGATGTAGAAACCTATCGAGAAATGTGTTCAGTATTTGTATAGAGGTTAATGGGCGACCTCTGGCGATTTTTCTTTGCAAAAGTATATTTTCCCATAGTAAATCCCATACAAACTTCTAACGGCTGGCGCGTAAATATAGTTTCATCGATCAAGCTGAAATTTTGCACACTGGAGCAAGAATCTAAACTTTTCATGTAACCTTGTCCCAGGCTAATACGGGTGCAAGTTGAAGAACCCGAGCAAGCATGAGTTTTTTCATTGTACCGTCGGATTGTTACGTTACGTGAAACTGAAAGTGGATTGTGGCTGCTCAGTCAAGGATGAGTATCAATTGGTGAGCACGTTTCATGCTTTTTTTTTCAAATCTGTAAAATTTGTATGATCACATTAAATCGTTCAGCGTTTAAATGGCAATATGATTTTTCAACAAACTATGAATGGTTCGTCACTATGAGTGTCGGCATCAGTGTTGTTGATCGGCGAGAGAATCAGCGAGAGCCAACGATAATTATTCTCTTTTTCACCATCCCTCTTCGCACCGGGTGGTAGGAGAAGCAGCGAATGGTCAAGTCAATAAATGAACGGATTGTGTCATTCGGTTGACTTGTTCATTTTCTTCTCTTCTTGCAAATGAACAAAGATACACAGCGTAGCCGATTGATTCATGCCATGATAGCAGCTACATACAGATCGCATACAGGAGAATCGCCGCCCGATAATTTTCAAAAAAAGAGAGGGATTTCCACTCATTTGATCGCAATCATTCCATGGTGGTTTTCGCATTATTCGTACGTATTGCAATACTTTTTTTTATTTGCTATGTTGTTCGTTTTGGACACGGCTCGCACCTACGAAGATCCATCTAGCCGTTTGCAATGCATTTGCAAGTCCGACAGCTTTTGCGTGCGTATAATTGACTTTCTTACAACACAAATTCAACAACGCTGCAATTCTCACCCTTTTATAATACTTTTTGTATGTTAATTTGACAGTTTTGTATGAACTTTAATATGGTCAATTTATTTTCTCCTGGGCTAAAATTGTCTGCAGATATAAAGATATCGAAGGGTATCAATAAATACATGCATACAATTTTCTTCCATAAAAGCACTGCCGGTCAGTGGGAGGTGGATTGTACACACACACACACACACACACACACACACACACGCGCACACACACACACACACACACACACACACACACACACACACACACACGCACACACACACACACACACACACACACACACACACACACACACACACACACACACACACACACACACACACACACACACACACACACACACACACACACACACACATTGGACCAGTTCAACGAGATGCTGGACGAGCTAACCGATAAACTAGCCGACCGGAGACCAGTCGTCATCGCTGGCGACTTCAATGCTTGGGCAGTTGAGTGGGGCAGCCGTCTCACCAACCCAAGAGGGCGTAGTCTACTAGAAGCGCTGGCAAGGCTGGACGTAGACTTGGGTAACGAAGGAACAACCAGCACCTACCGTAGAGATGGCCGGGAATCAATAATCGACATCACTTTCTGTAGTCCTGTGTTGACGGGAAGCCTGAACTGGAGAGTCTGCGATGGGTACACTCATAGCGATCATCAGGAGGTCCGGTATAGAATTGGTGGAAGAACACAATGCTCACAGAGAGCGAGTACACCTCATGAGCAGATGTGGAAAACGAAACGTTTTAACGAAGAGCTTTTCGTGGAAGCCCTCAGAAGAGAAGAGCAGGTTCTGAACTTGAGATCGGAGGAGTTAACGGCTGCGATGGTACGAGCATGCGACATTGCCATGCCACGGAAGGTCGAGCCGAAATACAGACGTCGTCCGGTATACTGGTGGAATGAGACACTTGGCAACCTCCGCAAAAGATGTCTCCAAGCCAGGAGACGGATGCAAAGAGCCAAAACCGATGGTGAGAGGGAAGAGCGAAGAGTAACATTGAGGGCGGCGAAAGCCGATCTGAAAAGAGAAATTTCGCTGAGCAAGAGAACGTGCTTCAAGGAGTTGTGTCGCGATGCCAATGCAAATCCGTGGGGAGATGCATACAGAGTGGCGATGGCCAAGATCAGTGGTCCAGCCGTACCCGCTGAAACATGCCCAGAGAAGTTGCAGATTATCGTCGACGGGTTGTTCCCACAACACGCGCCAACGGTCTGGCCACCGACACCGTATGGTCAGGAAGGTGAAGAAAGAGCAATCATTACCAATGAGGAGCTCATAGAGGCGGCCAAGAAAATGAAGCCGAAGAAAGCGCCTGGCCCAGATGGTATTCCCAACGTAGCGTTGAAAGCAGCTATCACGGCCAACCCAGATATGTTCCGGACATCACTCCAGATCTGCTTAGATGAGGGACATTTCCCAGCACAGTGGAAAAGGCAAAAACTGGTTCTGTTACCGAAACCGGGTAAGCCCCCCGGTGATCCAGGCTCCTTTCGGCCGATATGTTTGCTCGATACACTCGGAAAGCTGTTGGAGAGGATCATCCTCAATAGACTGATGGCGTTCACTGAGGGAGAGCGTGGACTGTCGGAGTGGCAGTTTGGATTCCGGAAAGGAAGGTCAACGGTAGATGCCATCAAAACAGTGATTGTCACTGCCGACAAAGCAAGAACAAAAAAACGAAGAGGTAACCGTTACTGTGCTGTCGTGACGATAGATGTGAGAAACGCCTTTAACAGTGCAAGCTGGGAAGCCATTGCTGTGGCGTTACATAAAATGAAGGTTCCGGATTATCTGTGCAAGATACTAGGAAGCTACTTCGAAAACCGGGTCTTGAGCTACAGCACTAGCGAAGGACAGAAGTCGAGGTCGGTAAATGCGGGAGTTCCACAGGGCTCTATCCTGGGTCCAACGTTGTGAAATGCTATGTACGACGGAGTGCTGACGCTTAGGCTGCCAACAGGCGTCAAAATCGTTGGATTTGCAGACGACATCACGCTTGTGGTCATTGGTGACTCACTGGAAAGTGTGGAGGTTCTCGCTACAGAAGCAGTGGACGCAGTCGAAAACTGGATGTACGAGAAGAAACTGGTGATAGCCCACCAAAAAAACGGAGCTGTTGCTTATCAGCAACCGAAAAGTGGTGCAGAAGGCTGAGATTACAGTGGGAGAACACACCATAGCCTCAAAGCGGGAGCTAAAACACCTCGGCGTAATGATCGACGATCGGCTGAACTTTAACTGCCATGTCGATTACGCGTGCGAGAAAGCAGCGAGGGCAGCCACGGCGCTGTCCAGGATCATGCCGAATAACTCGGCGATTTGCAGCAGTAAGCGGAGGCTATTATCTAGCGTGGCTACGTCGATCCTGAGGTACGCTAGCCCGGCGTGGGGAACCGCAATGAAGACGAAGAGGAACCGAGTCAAGCTTAGCAGCACGTATAGGCTGATGGCCATGCGGGTAGCGAGTGCCTACCGAACCATATCTTCGGAGGCAGTATGCGTGATTGCCGGAATTACCCCTATCGGCTACGTTTTGGAAGAGGATAAGGAGTGCTACGAATTTAGTAGTACCAGAGGAGCCCGGAAGATTGCCCGAGCCGACACGATGGTTAAATGGCAACGCGAGTGGGATACCGCTGAGAAGGGAAGGTGGACTTATCGCCTTATTCCAAATCTGGCGAAATGGGTGAGCAGATCCCATGGAGAAGTCAACTTCCACTTGACGCAGTTCTTGTCAGGTCACGGCTGCTTCAAGAAATATCTGCACAGGTTCGGCCACGCAGAGTCGCCGCTCTGCGCTGAGTGCCCAGTCGTAGAGGAGTCGCCGGAACACGTCATTTTCGAGTGTCCACGTTTTGCTGCGGAACGTAGCGAGATGACAGCGGTCTGCGGGGCTGACGTAACCGTAGACAACGTAGTGGATAGAATGTGTAGCGATGAGGTGATGTGGAACGCGGTGAACATGGCGGTGACGAAAATAATGTCATTGCTTCAGCGGAAGTGGAGGGAGGAACAAGCAAGTGCGCGCGGCGACAACTCGGGTCGGGTTTCGTAGCCCGGTCGTATACTGCCCGAGCCGCGCACAAATGCTGGAGAGCTAAATGGCTAGATCCACCGCCAGGGACTAGACCGAGCAGAACGCGACGCAGTACTGGTTCTGGGTCGTTGAGGTGCCGGTAAACCGGAAGTCAGTCTCCAACCGGAATCGCCGAACCGACCTCGGTACCCAACCGGTAGGTATGCATGATCGGGGACCGGACCGAGTAGATCGTGGAAAAGCACCGGAAGTTGTAGGCTTCGTGGCCGTGCGGTTAGCGGCGTCAGTCGTTTAGGCATATTGTGCCATGAAGTGTGGGTTCGATTCCCACTCCAGTCGGTAGAAACTTTTCGTCAAACGAAAAATTCATCATTGGGCTACTGGGTGTTTCGTGTTGTCCGTTGCCTAATGTTTGTGATTGTTCAGTCTGTGCAGCCTTGAGCTGAAGACGGTGTGAATTGTCTTGCCAAATTGGTCGTCAGGGCACCTGTGAACCGGAAGTCATCCACCAACCGGAATCGCAGGATCGACCTTGGCACCTATCCGGGCAGCATCGGTACCGGAAGAACTTCCACCTCCGGGGAAGTCTTCGTCGGGGTAGGGTAGATTCACCGCCGGGGACTATCCGAATAGTGCGCGAGAACCTGGAGTGCTAAATGGCATGCGTCCAGCACCGAGAGAACTTCCTTCGTCAGGGAGTTTCTGGCACCCATGGTATCGTGAGCCGAATGGCTGAATATGGCATGTTTAGATCACAAACTAGGAATACTAACAAATTATTAATGGGAGCCGAAGGGCTCAGCATGGCATGGCATTCGCTGAAAGCGAAACAAATTAATAATGGAACTAACAAATTAATGATGGAGCCGAAGGGCTTAATGAAGGGTGCGCGTAGCATGTGTCGCCTCTTCTTCGAAGTAATACCGCAAGGTGGTGCCGGAGAAGAATTCTTTACGGTGACGGTGTACCTAGGAGACTGTTTTTTAGTGGGTAGGCGCCCCATTGCGAATCCCACACAGTGCCAAACCATACACTGTGGCATGAGCATGAACAATTACAGGCCAGTCTTGAGAAGATTTTTTTAACTCCTAGAGATGCATGAAAAAAAAAAACACACACACACACACACACAATATGGTCAATTTCTTTCACTACTGGACTGCGAAGTGCGGCTTCATAAGTGCGAAAATGCAAATAAAAGTGTGGGGATGCATCGAATCATGCTGGTGTCTTCAGAGCGCTTATGCTTTGAATTGCAAAGAATAAGCCCGCTAAAGACACCGATTCGATTTGATGCAATCGCGCACTTTTATCAACATTTCCGCATTTGTAAAAACTTCTGCGATAGGCCAGTGGCGAAATAAATGCGCAATATCATGAGGACAATCATTTGCCGCTTCCTTCAGCGTTGAGCATAAATGCAGTTAAATTATTTTCAACCGAAACAGTTGAAAAAGATTTTATAACTTATAATATACTGCAGAAAAAGACGTGAGATATCCTTGATATTTATTTGTTACACAGTTTAAACGGATTAAATTGAAATATCAAACTGCAATACTTAATCGCCCTATTTCGCATTCAACAAAGCGTTCTGCTTATTATTAAAACGCTGAAGAAAACTGTTATAATTTTAATTTATTTGTTAGAAATCCATTTTTTTTAATTGTTTAGTATAAACAGGAGTTCAAATGTTTTCAACAATTTATTTCGTATTATTTTCACAATTTCCGTTTGCAATAAAAGCCAAATTTAGAACGACCTACATCATAAAACTTTTGGAAGAGTGGACATTTTAAAAAAAGTTTCGAACATTTGAACGAATTATAATATGCACAGTTAAAAATAATGAAGATTACTCGTCATGTAAACTTCAATTATGCGATGTAAACATGACGTCATGTAAATTTAGGTCCTGTTGGGTTACATGAGATATAATTGAAGTTTACATGACATATCATGTAAATATCTATGATATTCCACGCTCCAATTATGTGCATTGTATGTCTCAGAAATTTACACGTTTCGTTCGAGCTGTGTGGATTCAATGATCATATTCTTAACTCAGAAAATAGAACATCTAATATGAATACTGACGTGCGTATTGTCGTGTGGGTGTCAAAAAACTAATCCATGACCATCCAGTGGCTATTTATAATGTATTATTCAAATATACCACATTGTTTTCATTATTCTGGTTTTAATTTGCCGTAAAATATTGGCCCAAAGTCACCATTAAGGACCAATGTATATTAAAGTTATGTTGGTGTAAATCGAAACTATTATTCTATATAATAATCAGGCTCTTTTCCCAATGTGTTTATTTGGTGACTATGAAATGGATAGGTATATACCTTGTTAATATTTGTTTTTGATTTCTTGGTGTAAACACTTTTTTAATTCAATTACATTCCAAATTTTGTGTTGTTGTCATGTCTAGAGTCGGGTAAGTATATTGTCGCGCGTCCGCCAAATCGGAACGCGCGTGTGGAACACGCGACGTGTGACTCGTTCCCGACATAACTGTCATAATGACATGTGTGGCGCTGCATTCTTACGATGTTTATGAACACAGCGCAATATTCAAATAGTAGTCGCGACGCTTGGAGATTGAGAAAAAATACATTTAAAACAAAATGTTTGTCCTTATTTCTGTCGGATCCATAATATTTGATGCATCCTGTATAAGTAACAACCCTACAAATTAAAACACTATGTTTAATTCAAACCAAGGGAAGCTTTTTAACCATTGCTCTCCCTTGTCCCTTGCGATGTCGTTATAACAAGCATCGACTGTAGATACTTTTGGATACTTTGATAAGAATAATGGAAAGACGAATTGCGTTCGTGTGTAGCCATGGTAAGCTAATCCCAAGCTCCATTCATTAAATCTCTGTGCAATTGCTTCGATTGCTCTGGTCAATCACGGAGTAGCAACTGTTCGGTTATCTATGCTCATGCTCAATTTGGTTTAATCTCAGAATCCCGGGAATTTGCGAAATCCCGAATTACGGGATATTCGGAATATATATTTTGCAATGTTTTTTAGCAAAACGGCCGTAAAAACCCACTAGTGCCTATAGTTACACTAAGGTTACGCACACTCTATGCGGCAAGAATTACACAGCGAGGGAAGAAATTTGTCGAATTCAAATTGCTGTTAAACTCAAAGAATAACTTAGATTAATCATAAACATTAATGAATTAAAAATAAAATGTCAAAATTTCAATGAATATGTCATACTGCTACCTACAGAACCATTTCAATTGCTATTAATTGGTTATCGTCATCTATATGACTAACTTACCCTATGCATCAAAATTCGTTCAAATACTTATTACCAATGGAAAAAGGAATGTTTAGCTCGCTAAATCATTTCACAAGATTGAATTGAAAGTTCAAATTTACAAGAAGATGAAGACGATACTTCATATATCACAGACATTTGTGAAAACATTATATTAAAGGGCTGTTCACATTAGAATTTTCGTCGGTTTCTCGAACCCTTCTTCCCCATTGCTAGTGTAAGATTTTTTGGTTTAAAAATTGAAAACATTTTTGAACATTGACATTGTTGAAATATTTATTCGCATAGTTATTAAAGGAAAAAAATCTTGACATCCGTGCGAGATGCCGTACTGAATACCAGCGCATATACGAGTACACATTTGAATTATAATCATAAGAATCACATCCAAGATTCGGCAGACAGTTTCTAATTCTCTACCACGCCAATAAATTCTTCTTCTGATATACCGTAGGAGTCTCTTATGCATTCTGTTACAAAGTTTTAAAAACCGTGACGAACGGGTCGAGTTTTCAAAACATTGCCAGTTTGCTGACACGCACCGTCTATAATCCTATATGATCGCAAAAATTCCTAAGAGCGCCCGAGCGACCGACGCATTGATGCAGGTTACCGATAGTATCTTCACACAATCGAATAGTGATCCGATCGAGCGGTGCAAATTGACGTGCAGGATCGGATCACGAAACGATAATGAACAGCCTTCTGGCAATGAAGAATGGATCACCAGTCAACACAAGTGGACTGCAATGAACATACGTGCCAATCGAACGATGTTGACTCTCGCGCAATGTTCATTTCAACGTTCTCTTTGCCATGTCGCCTTTCGCCTGAGAGGATGAACTCGGTTGCCCTCCCCAAGTGCAACAATCGATTCGGCAATAATTTGGGATTGAGTGTGAATTGAGGCGAGAGAAAACATCTTTGGTCGGCATAAACTCTTATTTATAAACTATTTGTGTTTTACATATTGTTTTTACCAAAAAAAAAACTTTCCTTTTGCCTTTGTTTTTGTAATTGAAGAAATACTTTGGATGAATCGACACTATGAGTGAAGATTTGCAAAAGTTTTACTTTATTCAACAAACTTTGAATGGTTTGCAATGCAAGTGTCGGCATCAAAGTGTTCTGTGATGGTCCAGCCAATCGAGTTTTTTTTTACTTTTCATATGAGTAAAATATTATAACACATTCGTCCTTACCGCTGTAGGAATGAAGCGTTTAGATATTTGTTCAACAAACTTTGAATGGTTCGTCATTTTAAGTATCGACATTATTTTCTTCTACTTGGAAATTGTTCATATCAATTGAGGGTATTATATTCAAAGGCCTGTTTATATCTCACAAATAATTGTTTATCATGGTCTAATCGCTTATCAAAGTGAATCCTGTGACCCAACGATCCTCCCAGTTAACAAACATCCCTCCCAGTAACCTTTGTGGAGATGCAAAGGCAAACATGGTCTCCAGATAGCAAAGGTAGCACTAACATTCCTTCCCCCCTTATTGGCCCTGTAAAAATAGAGGCACTGATTTATGCACACTGAAGAAGTTCATGGCCAATCCCAGCCGAACTTTAGTTGATTCTTTGTGCATATTCACTGACTTCAGTAAATCACTGAAGAGGCACATTGATATGTGTAGTCAGTCTAAGCTAAGCTAAGCTATAACTCGATACCTCCCTAACTCGATGGTCCCTTCAATATCTAGTTACAGATAGTTGACTGTATTACAGCAAAGCCTACAATGCTGATAAGTTTACGATATCTTTTCGTTGACTTAGAATAATCTTTTAGTCTTAAATAAAAACATTTTAAATTGTTGTTTGTGGGGCCAAGGTCTTCTCGGCCTCCTCGGCCTCCCGAAAATGCGGCCCTAACTGTAAGTATCGACATAGACTCTTGTTCATGAATATTAAAAAAAAAAAATATTTTCCTTTTACCTGATTTTTATCATTATAAAAACAATTTTTAAATGGTTCGATGCAAAGAGTGTCGACTTACGGTATGTCATCATTGTCTTTAGAGTACTGATAGGTGATTTTTTTTATTGAGGTTGCATGGATCGTATGAATCTTGATTATGCAGCAATGATTCCTCCCCACTAACAAAACACCTTCCCATGACAACCATGGAGGTGCATAAGTGATCTCGGTCTCTAGTAACAATGGATGCCACACTAACATTCTGTCCCTTCCCCGATGACCGTAAGGACGTGCACCGTTATTGACTTTTTAATGTTTGAGGTTCTCGAAAGTGTACATTGAAGATGGAAAGCTACTCCCAAGCTACACCTCTTGGTTCCTTGTGAAACTTCGATTATTCTGGTCAATCATGGAGTGACAGCTACGGTCATCAATGCTTATACTTATGCTATTCTACACATTGCAATATCATATGATATGATTATCATTTGATATGATATGAATAAGTAACACATCCCTTGCAATCTTCTCTCTTGGCCATCGAGTGGTAACAAAAAAGCATTTCGATTGCTTTATTCCCAAAACAGTCCGTGCAGTTAAAATGTCTATTAACAGCAGTATGATTTTGAACAGCAGTTGTACTGCTCATTCAAAGCAGCAGAGCAAACAAAATGCTTTGATATGTCAATAAGCAGTTTCCATGTTGCGGCTTATTTACATGCTTATCGGTTACCTAGAATGCCATTATAAATCTAACAGCTGATTGCCATGACATATCCAACAATAACATGAAATTATTCATCGCCTAAAAATACCATGAAAAAAATCATTATGAAATTTAATCTATACTTAATCTGGTTTATTCAAACACATAACAATATAAACGCTTATCTAATACTGAATTATCAGGCAACAACCATAGCTCGCATACTGTACTACAAATGTAACGGCTGGAAAACACCTCCTCAGCGCGTGTGAATCAACCATCGGATGACTAGTACGTTGGGCAACCCTACATTTTTTTCATCTACCCTATCGGGGATTCACTTCGAATATTTCTATAGAAAGTTGCACCGAAACGATCAATTGCTGCGATAAAACAAAAATGGACTGGAAGCCCACCTGTCCTGATGAGATTTGTTATCAATAAATGTCGAGCGCGGTTCATTGTTTTACCTCAAATTCGCGAAACATTGCACGAGGAATGGACCTATAGGTTCATTCGCACGTCGGCAAACAGAACAATTTATGTTCATTGAAGTGTGACGAAGCAAAACGTCAATTGAACATAAAACACGAAAACGTTCCAATTGAGTTTAGGAGGGTTTTCAATTGTTTTAAGAACTGTCTCAAGCTACGCAATGGCTAAAGTCTAACAAGCCTTTGGTGACGAAATGAATGTGCGGTTTTGCGTTTTTGAAGATTGTCCAATTTCTATCGTCAGTGACGCCAATCGTGAAATCGTCAAAATATGTTTGCTCGTATCATCGCGAAGTCGCGCAGTTAGACTCAATGCTGGTGATGATCGACGGCTTCGCTGAATTGACTTAACTGTTTACTGTTGTGCTACTGATACAGTATCGTCCACTCACTAGCACTGGCATAGTTAAGTGAAACGTTTTTGTTTTCTATTATTATAAACTGTCGGGCGATAGTGCGATTGACCGAGAATGGGAGGCGTGGTTCGTTTCAGCTATATCAGTGGCGCGACCGTCGATCGTAGTAGACTGCGCAGATCAAGGTTAAACAATATGTACGATCGATTGAAGTGCTTGAGTAACCTCCTGTCTGTACCCAAAACAAGTTCAATTGTCTCTGTCTTTTGTACATATTGATCCCAAATTAATATCGTGATATCTTGGCGGGGCCCAGATATCCGTAGCGGTATACCCGCAGCTATTCAAGCTATTGAGTAAGACCCAGCTGAAGGCCGTAAATTCGAATCCAACTGGTCGAGAATCTTTTCTGGTCGGACAATTTTTCGACTTCCTAAAGCATAGAGTATTTTCGTACCTGTGAAACGTTATCCACATACAAGAATGGTCAATAGGCAAATAAAGCTCTCAGGTAATAACTGTGGAAGTGCTCATAAGCACATAAAGCTGGGAAGTGAGACCTTTCCCAGTTGGGAAGAGATGATCTGATTTAGGACATAGTTGTGTTGAGACCGGAGGAAGCCAAGCTGTTGATGTTCAGCTTCTGTGCTTCTCAAGATTCGTTGAAAGACTTATTTGAGTCATCGAGGTCTTGACACTTTTCTATTTCTAAAGCCTACTATGCACTTCCCTTTCCAATTAATCGAATATATGCGCAGCTCATCAACGCCTCAATCTATCAGCTTGTTGAAAAAAGCAGCCCTAGACTCCAGGAGCAATTTTGTTTAAAATATGAATACAGTCATCTCTCCCTTACTCGATATTCTGTATCTCGATATTTCCCCTAACTCGATGGAATGCGCGGTCCCTTCAATCTAGCATGCTTTGATACCTCTGTAACTCGATACCTCTCTAACTCGATGTTCCCTAACTCGATGCTATCTGTTTCAAATTCCCAAGTAAGTTTACCTCTCTAACTCGATATTTTCATGAAAAGTTCCAAATGTCCTCCAAACGTTAATAAATTTCATGAATTTGATTATTATGATTAAATTGATAGTAAAATTAAGGTTTCCTGCCAATTTCTGGGTGCTAAAATTTTTAGTTTTTGCAGATTGGTAAAAAAGTGTCACATAGGTAAATGTGGTGAAATTGTTTTGTTATTCACGTAAAAATAACTATTCAGAATGTATTATGTCAAAAAAATAAAAAAATTAAATTTTGAAAAATATGTGTTCTGTATCTCGATACCTCCCTAATTCGATGGTCCCTTCAATATCGAGTAAGGGAGAGTTAACTGTACTTCTTATATTCCAATAAAATAAACGTCGGAATATTAATAAAAAGTAAACGGTTATTTTTTGAAATGCTTTAATATGCGGTCACCAAATTCACCACCCCATGGTACAGTATTATTTTCATGAAAATTTCACTCCAAAACTGTTTTTTAAGATATTAGAAAAAAATCAAATAAAAAAATCGTAAAAAAAAACGCAAAATCAGTCACCTTCAAAAAAGGTACAACCCTTTAAAGTGTTTAGGGGTCATATTGACCCTAGGACTTAGACAAAGGGTTAAGATGTTGGATCGAGTGTACAATTTCGGTTACGTGACAATTTTTCGATCACTGTGACGTATGAGCCAAAGTCTAAAAAGTTAAAAAGCAGATCGAGATAATGGTCAACCAACCAGACTATTCAGTTTTAAAAATAGATCATGCGGGAAGATTCTGCAAACCGCATTTCTATAAAATATTCCACACTAGCGCAAACGGTGATAATAAAACATTCCATCAGAGGAAAAATACCTCCATCAGCGTCGATGCGTAAATGATCTTGAACTTTGCTGATGGTGATGAATTGAATAAACCGCGCAACGATTCCGATCGACACAAGTTTCCTTCTTCGGTGAGTTTCAGCATGGCAGTGCCCCTTCAATTAGGTGGGCATTGTGCGACCGAGGACTGAGTTGATGCAGAATTTCACAATTGCAAGAAATATTCACTACCAAACCAGCCTTTTCTTTCTGAAGTACTTTTGCCGACCTATGTAAATCCCCCCTGCGCCAGTACCAACCGCTTATCAAAACTCGTGCCGTGCGGTAAGCTTTGAAACATAGATAAAATGTGCTTGGTTTTGCAATTGATGTCAATCAGGGGGGTGTTCCGCACCACTGCCAACAAAATATCCAAATCAGCTGAAAAACATTTTCCAAAATCTCGAATAAGCCACCTTTCGTTTAGCACTTCTTCTTCGTGCGTCAGCCGTGAAGATAAGCAAAACAACCCTCAGATCCTCGATGGGCTTCAAGATGGAGGAGTGGAAGACACAAGTCATTTCCCGATCAGAAGCACTCGTACAGGTGATAACCAGATTCGGTTTCAATTAGCGATCTTCAGATTTGCCATTTCGGCAGACAGGTGATAACACCGTGGCGTGATAATTTTTGGTGATAGACAGGTACCCTTTCGAAGGTCTTCTGCGATTTTTCACGGATGGGTGGGATTGTAATTTTGTTTGGCAGACTTCAAGGCGTACAGTTTTGATTGACCAAGAGTAAAATAGGCCGTGGTTGGTATTTTGTGCACCTCACTAGGATTGGGAGCTATTTTAAAGATTTATAGGCATTTTGTGGAGCACAAATCAAATGTTGTGGCTAACCCCAAGTAACCATAAGCACTAATAATAAACCCTTAATCAGCATCATAGATGCGTACATGCATTATAAGAGCACCACAAATGCTTACACACCTTATAACAGCACTTCCGCTGCATAGAAACCCTATTACAGCATCATTAATGCTTCTAAGCCTGATGCATACAGGCATTAAATAAGCACTATATTGGCTTTATATTCGAATACAGGGCATGTTTAAATGCCATCCAGTGTTTTGACAGATATACCACGTGCTTTGTGTTTGCATATAGTGGTAAGTTATTATTAAAATTCATTGACTTTTTTCGGTGAATACAATATCTATACTCAGAGTGAAAGGGAGTAACGAAAGTATGTAATGAAATGACAAGATAGATAGAATCGCAAGCGAGCGACGAGAGAAATGAATAGAAGTTGAAAATTTGTTTTAACAGAGGGCCATATGTGTGAACAACACAATCGAAACGACAAATCGTTGCCTAACGTCCTGGTCTTGAACGGCTAGATGTTGTAGTGTTGGTCACTACTAACACTAGACAGGCAAAAATTTGTCGCCTCGACCTGTTAACTATATTGTTCGGCGTATGTAACAGTTCTATCGATCGTTGGCATATTTTCGGAGATTGATACGAAATTGACATGACTTATTGGATTTTTTCGCGTCTAATATCGCATACCCCTAATTTGCCCAAGTGATCATTCGAACTGAAGTTAGATTTCTTTGCCAATTATATCTAGCCGTTCAAGACCAGGACGTTAGGCAACTATTTGTCGTTTCGATTGTGTTGTTCACACATATGGCCCTCTGTTAAAACAAATTTTCAACTTCTATTCATTTCTCTCGTCGCTCGCTTGCGATTCTATCCATCTTGTCATTTCATTACAGTCGAAGTCATTTCATTACTTTCGTTACTCCCTTTCACTCTGAGTATAGATATTGTATTCACCGAAAAAAGCCAATGAATTTTAATAATAATAAAGTCATGCGATGATTAAACCTTATAAAGGATATAGTGGTAAGAGGGAGTCAAACATAAATCTTCTCACTACTACAATTGCAGGTTTTATGACAGAGAAAAGTGATGGTTTAAATTGGTCACTTTTCTTTCCACACTTCTTATGTGGCCGTAGGAGCAAAGGAGCAGGACAACAACTCAACAATACGGGTGTGGCAGGTTCGAGACACAAAATGAGGAATTTCATCATCATAACGAGGATCAAAATGTGGCAATTGCAAGTCCTCAAAAGGATGAAAACTACCAAAACGAATATGTCTGATACGGAGAAGTACAGGGGATAGGCAAAATGATTGAGATAGGCAAAATTTTGCCCAAATTCAAATGCTTATAACTTTATGAAAAATGAATGAAATTGGATGCATCTGGAAGCAGTCGACGGCAAATTTGGTCCAGTTTTAGGAACTTCCTTGGCCATGCATATTGGCCACTGGACACCGGAGATGTTCCGGATTTTCTGAGGTCATGTCCAAATGTCATTTTTTTCTGTCGCTTGTATTTTTATGCGGTGTAAAGTTAGATAGATGTTTGCAATTTTCCTAGAAACTAGAACTAATAGGAAGTTGAAAGCCACCGGACGCATTAAGATTGGTTGGAAATCTTCAGAAATATGACCATTTCCGTAAAACTGGTTCCGGAAAGCATGGTCAGTCATGTTTGTATTTCCAATCATGTAAATATTATCCGGAGCTATATCCAAGTGGACATCAACCTTAAAAATGATGTTTCCTACAGCGTATTCAGAACCATTAGATGCACAGACCACTCTATAGAATGTTCCAGGTGCCCTGGGGGAAGTGGTCAATTAGGAACATATCTGAAACCATATCAATATGGGCATCAAACTTCATGATTTTCAAAGGTTATGCTTTCCGAAGCATTTCCAGCACCACCGGCTGCCATGACCACTTTATAGTAGATTCCAGGTGCCCCGGGGATGTGGCCAATTCAAAACATGCCCGAAAACACATCAATATGGGTAAAAACATCAAGATTTTTGAAGGTGATGCTAATAGAAGTATTTACAGCGCAACTTATTTATACGACCACTGCACTATGGTCCAGGAATCAGTTTTACGCGGAAAGATGCATTTTGAGCTTTAGAATGAAACATTAGACAAAAACGGATTGTACCCCGTTTGGCATAAAGTCGTTTGGCATAAGGTCGTTTGGCATAAAGCCGTTTGGCATAAAGTCGTTTGGCATAATGGTCGTTTGGCATAATGACCGTTTGGCATAATGATTGACTTAGTATTAATATCGGCATTTTTGAAGCTTTTACCGAGATCAACTCCACCGAGCCCATAGCAAAAAAATTTTGTGGGTTCTCAACAAGCAAGATTTTCCAAGCTATGAATGTCAAAAATCGTTGTGACATTAGAGAACATAACTAAATAAAACTCGTGACGGGTATGGCGGAAAATCTTTTTGGAGCAATAATTTTCTCCACATCCCAGAACATAGAGTATCTTTGAGCTTGTTGCGTTATACATATTTGAAAATAGTTAATTGGCAAAGAAAGTTCGCAGTTAAAGGGAACGCTCATAGAATATTTCTCTGCAGACCAAGCTCTGTCCCAGTTTGGACGTGCTACTTGCTGAAAATTACTACATAAAAGAAGGGAAAATTTATTTGCAAAGTATTAAAAGCTCTTATCCAAAGATCTATCCAATATAAGATTATCCAAAGCATGATGCAAAAATAGCCTATATACGAGAGCAGATTATTTTTCGTTCAAAATGTTTAAGGCTCTAACGCAAAAAAAATCTTTTCACAGCACATTTTTATGAGAAAATTTTTGTCAGTGATGCATTTGAACGCGTTCAGTTCGCGTTCCAGTTCAATTTTTTGAACGCAGCGATCAAGTAGGCTTGAACATTGAGCAGTTCAAAAATATGAACCCGTGCGAGCCAAAAACTGAACTCAATTGACTTTGGCTGATACACGACAAAAATCTATGTCAAAGCTATGTTAGAAATTTAGAACAGCAAGAGCAGTATGATTTTTCTGTTCATGAAAATTTGAGACGATCAATTCATTCATTTCTTACGTAAGAGCTCCAATCTAAATTGTGAACTGAACGGGCCGTTCTTGAGCAGCGGCTGGCTCTTGCTCGGAAGTTCATTGTCTACTGCGTTCTCGTGCAAATTTGGCTCGGGCTCCGTTCACTTTTGGCTCGCGTTCAGTTCAAAATGCATCACTGATTTTTGTGGCAAAACTTTTCAACGATCCAATTTAAATTTTGGAAGTGTGCATCAAAAACACCGTCTATTGTCGAAAGAAGAGAAAATTTTTGATTGAGATAATATTTTTACAGCATATCTCGAAAGGATATCGTGCGTTCGCAACAACAAAAAAATATGTTGAATATTGGCAGGTTCTAAAGTAATTATCATTATAACAGCACGTCTTGCAAGAACTGATAAAACAGCAAAATATAAAAATGGTTAACATTTAGCTTTACTTAATGATAGAATTTAAAACAGATTATATATAAAGAACAGCTTATTTTAAAAAGAAGGCAAAATTTATGATTAAACCAATATGAGATTGGACGCCAAAATTTATTGCGGCATAATAAAACGAAAAGACATCAACAATTGTGCTCAGAATCATCGAAGTGAGTGTGCTACTTTTCCCCGAATGCCAGTTCCCCAAATGCCAGTTCCTCGAATGACCCTTTTCCCCGAATGCAATTTTCCCGAACGACCGGTTTTCCCGAAAAGTGGTGCAGTTCAAATAGGTGCTATAATTGTCTTCAGTGGCTGGATAGTGAACGAGAAAGAACGATAAACAATCAAAAAGGGAAGTACTCTGTCATTCACGGCTATACACATTTTGGCAAAAATGCTGAAGACGGTAAAACTCGAAAGAACAGCCAATTAAATAAAGAAGGGTGCATATTAGATAGCCAGTTGGTGCACCACCCTGAAATGTATAAAATTACTTTAATTATGAGTGCTAAAAACTTTTCGGAAAAATGGGTTAATCGGGGAAAGGGGATATTCGGGAAACTGGCATTCGGGGAAATGACGTTCGGGAAAACGGCATTCGGGGAACCGACATTCGGGGAAAAGTAGCACAACCCATTGAAGTAACTGCAGTAATCGATGTCTCTTTTCGCTGATAGCTTGAACAGATCAATGTTGAATGCTGCCCTTTTGTCAGTTGGAAACAATAAAATATTTAAAAAAAAAATATAGCTCCAAAGAGCAGCCTATGTATAAAAGAAGGTGAAATTTATTTAAATTTTTAATCAACTGTTTGTACACCTTTAATTATGGTTACATCATATTAAAAAAAAACATAGAACGTTTGAAAGAAGGGTAAATTTGTGCTAAATATATCAAAATCTTCAATGCAAAAATTTATTCCAAAAGCTCCAAGAAACTCAAAAGAAGAATAAATATTTGAAATAAGGGTAATTTCTGGATAGATAATAAAATACTATTGGCAATTACTTTCCTTATATGTTTTAGTTTACTCAAGAGCATTTGATTGTTGAGTAAAGTGTCATTTTGTGTCAATTGACTCCAAAACAAGCCGAAAGTTATCAGAATCAGATGATTAAAAACATAAAAACGAATGTCATCTTAAGATAGTCTTGGTTTCAGACTCATTATGCCAAACGACTATTATACCAAACGACCATTATGCCAAGCGACTTTATGCCAAATGACCATTATGCCAAACGACTTTATGCCAAACGGCTTTATGCCAAACGACTTTATGCCAAATGACCTACCACCCAAAAACGGTCTTCTACAAAGTTGTTTGTATTAGTAAGGTCCTTTGTTCGGTGTTATTGAAAATTAGGGTGGACCACTTTTTCATAGAAATTGTGTAACTAACTTTCTTATTTGTAGAAATTATATTATACATGCTTCAGCAGAGTTTTAGACCATTCAATTTCAAGCAACTTTGCCAAAAAAAGTTTTTTTGTATCTCTTAAATTGATCGATTTAGAGCTATTTTCCTACGGTGACATAGTGTGGTCCGAACAAAACTGGTTTTCTGGCTCTAGAGTTTTCAATTCAAATTTCTCATCAAAGTAGTCTATAAAACACTTTTAGAGCTCTAAAAAATGCGTAACTTGGTGAGTGAAGGAACTCGCTATCTCTTTTCGTTTGGGAGTTATTGTTGTTTTTCTCTCAAAAACACGCCTACTTTGATTGTCAATATCTCTGATTGGGGCAAATATAAAAAATATCTTTTGACGGCATTGAAAAGGCAAAATGAAATTGTATATTATATCAAAAAATTACAGATGTGTTATTTTTGTAACTCTTATAAAATGTCTTTAAAAACAAATATTTTTTATCACAAAAACTTTAATAACTTTTGAACTAAAATAGATATCATCAATATTTTTGCATGAAAATTTGCGTTTTATTAATTTCTAAAAGTCGTTCATAGACGACTTTGACGAGAAACTAATATTAAAAAAAACTAGAGTTGAAAAACTTATTTTTGTTGGACCACCCTGCGATGATTAGGAAAAATTGCTCTAGATTGGACAAATTTCGAGCTACAGAAAAACTTTTTTTGGCAAAGTTGGTCAAAATTTCAAGTTCTTCCGCTTTGCCTAAGAGTATATACCAGTATTTTTTGCAAATAAAAAAGTTGAATATATGATTTGTGTGATATTGTGGGCCACCCTAGTTTTAAATGACACAGTATGAAAGCTAACATTTTTAAAAACAGTTTTGTAGAAGATCATTTTTGTCTAAAATTTTATTTTCATGCTCAAAATGCAAAATTATGAAGAAATCCATACCATGCAAATCTTCAAAATAGTTTTAGAGCCCTATCTTTCTTATTTCAGATTTCTCGTCAAAGCGGTCTATGAACGACTTTAAGAACTTAACAAAACGCAAATTTTCATGCAAAAATATTGATGATATCTATTTTAGTTCGAAAGTTATTGAAGTTTTTCTGCTTAAAATTCTTCGTTTTTCAGGGCATTTTATTAGAGTTACAAAAATAACACATCTGTAATTTTTTGATATAATATACAATTTCATTTTGCCTATTTAATGCCGTCAAAAGATATTTTTTATGTTTGCCCCAATCAGAGATATTCACAATCAAAGCAGGCATGTTTTTGAGAGAAAAACAACAATAACTCCCAAACGGAAAAAGATAGCGAGTTTCTTCACTCACCAAATTACGCATTTTTTAGAGCTCTAAAAGTGTTTCATAGACTACTTTGATGAGAAATTTGAATTGAAAACTCTAGAGCCAGAAAACCAGTTTTGTTCGGACCACCCTATGTCACCGTAGGAAAATAGCTCTAAATCGATCAATTTAAGAGATACAAAAAAACTTTTTTTGGCAAAGTTGCTTGAAATTGAATGGTCTACAACTTTGCTGAAGCATGTATAATATAATTTCTACAAATAAGAAAGTTAGTTACACAATTTCTATGAAAAAGTGGTCCACCCTAATTTTCAATAACACCAAACAAACGACCTTACTAATACAAACAACTTTGTAGAAGACCGTTTTTGTCTAATGTTTCATTCTAAAGCTCAAAATGCGTCTTTCCTCGTAAAACTGATTTCTGGACCACTGTGCACTGTATAGTAGGTTCCATGGGCCCTGGGGGATGAGGTCATGTTTCGAGTTGGCCACATCTCTAGGAGCCCCTGGAATATACTATAGCGTGATTATTATATCTTGTGGTTCTGAAAATGCTCGCCATTTTCCAAGTCACATGGATCTTACTGTTTATGGTAGAATGTGATTCTAAACAGATGAACGGACATGTTCCGAATTGGCCACATCCCCCGGGGCACCTGGAACCTACTATAAAGTGGTTATGGCAGCCGGTGATGCTGGAAATGCTTCGGAAAGCATAACCTTTGAAAATAATGAAGTTTGATGCCCATATTGATATGGTTCCGGATATGTTCCTAATTGACCACTTCCCCCAGGGCACCTGGAACGTTCTATAGAGTGGTCTGTGCATCTAATAGTTCTGAATACGCTGCAGGAAACATCATTTTTAAGGTTGGTGTCCATATCCAAGCGGACACCAACCTTAAAAATGATCCGGATCAATTTCAATCAAAGCTCCGGATAATATTTACATGATTGGAAATACAAACATGACTGACCATGCTTTCCGGAACCAGTTTTACGGAAATGGTCATATTTCTGAAGATTTCCAACCAATCTTAATGCGTCCGGTGGCATTCAACTTCCTATTAGTTCTAGTTTCTAGGAAAATTGCAAACCTCTATCTAACTTTACACCACACAAAAATACAAGCGACAGAAAAAATGACATTTGGACATGACCTCAGAAAATCCGGAACATCTCCGGTGTCCAGTGGCCAATATGCATGGCCAAGGAAGTTCCTAAAACTGGACCAAATTTGCCGTCGACTGCTTCCAGATGCATCCAATTTCATCCATTTTTCATAAAGTTATAAGCATTTGAATTTGGGCAAAATTTTGCCTATCCCCTGTACTATCTATATCATTTTATTACATTTTTTGCATACTATTAGAGGTTTTCGTTTTCATTCATTCATTCATTAAAATAGCATTATATGCGTATATAAAACTGACATACATCAAATGATTACCCTATATGCGCATATAATGCTGTTACCGTGCCGCATTATCGTGCTTACTGGTTACTTGAGACGTCTTGCACTGAAAGTGCTGCTTTTTGTATGCAGGCAGTTGGCAAGCATCGGGTAAAATGTTCACTGTTGATTGACTTGTAAGTCTGTAGGGGAGGGATGGCAAAATGAACACCTTAGGTATTTCACCTCGCTTCTAATGAAAAAACGATGAAATTGTATAGTTCGATCGCACAACATCCAAAATAGAGAAGTTATCTAACGTGGAAAGGAGGAATATTGATGATTAACTCCTGACGTTCCCAAGCAGCCCAGCAAAAGCGCATTCTTGAACGATTCTTCGCTGGAATTCCACATGCACCAAGATATGCCAAGAAAATCAGCAGCAAATCAGGCGCCGTCCACAAATTATGTAACGCTATAGGGGAAGAAGAGCTCAAGCGTTACGGCTTATACAAAATTTTCATTCTTTCCATAAAAATAAAAAGCGTTACGGATGTGGGGTTTTGGAAATTTTCAGTTTTAGCATTACGTAACAAATGGACGCTGCCTTATTCAATTCTCATTTTCTGTGAATATATCGCACAATTTTTGTAATGGGCCTACGCAGCATTGGCATAGAAAACTCTCCGACAACCTTCAGGTCATTGCGCAGAAGCATCGCGCTGATGCTGTGTAGGGGAACTGGGGGTAAAATGAGCACCCTAAGCAATTTTCATGTTTTCTTGCTTATGAAGCTGTCAGATTCTTTTTATTTAATTATTTATTTATTTATTTTTAACTTGAAATTTTGGAAGAGGGAAAAACCCCTTTGAGTGATTTCTTACCGAAATCTTTCTCGAAAAGGCACAAAACCTCTTCATCTTTTCCAAAAACATTATAAAATAAACAATCTTAACAATAAGAGTCTCAAACGGCATTGATCCATAGCAGAGCCAAATCCTTGAAGAAGTGAAAGGTCCTAGGAAAGGTCCATAATAGTTAAGGTACCACATATAGAAAACTGTTCTTCAAAGCTGAAAAGAAACATACGAAAAAAAAGACAAGTATCATACATAATAGGAGATTTCATTCAAAAACTGAAATAAAAGTTTCAATATTGGAAGGCACATATTTCCTAAAATATTTCTAACAGATATTGGAGTAGTATGATTTAAATTTTGAATTTGTTTTAAAAATGTATTCCTTGGTATAACGTATCTTGAACAATGGAAAATTATATGATCAATGTCTTCATAGAATGGTCCACAATCACATAAATTTGAATCTTTTGTGTCGATGCGATATAAATGATTGTTACAATTATAATGATTTGAAATCAGTCTTGAAATGCTACAAATGAAATTTCGACTAACTGCTAAATATTTAAACCATGGATTTAGACAAACTTTTGGTTGAATAGAATGACACCAACGCCCTTTATCACTAGAGTCCCAAGACGTTTGCCAATCATTTAAGGAAGATTTCTCAAATTTTGTATGATATTCAGATGCAGAAATACTGCGGTTATATGTAATACCACAACGAACACCCAATTTAGCTAAAGAATCAGCTTGTTCATTACCATAAATTTTTGAATAGGATGGAACCCATACAAATTTAACGATAAATCCTAGTAAATTTAGTTCAAATAATAATTGTTTTATCATTAGAATAAGATGATGAGTTTTAGCATGAAAATTTACGGATCTAATGGCTTTAAGACAACTGAAACTATCAGAACAAATAAAAAATATATTTGGTGAACGATTTTTTATCAAACTGCATGTAAAATATAATGCAGTTAGTTCCGCAATAAAAATAAAACATGGAGATTGTAATTTAAAAACATGTGCTGCAAAAAGATTGTATACTCCGAACCCTGCAATGTCCTTCAATAAAGAACCATCTGAAAAATAAAGTTGGTCAACATTTACACCAATAAATTTACGATGAAAAAACAAACTAGCAAACCGAGGATAATCATTGTGTGACATTTGTTTCAATTCTTCATGTAAAGATAAATCAATTAAAGGTTGGAACGAATGGATTTGAATTTCATATTTAAAAAAAAAGCTTGACGAATCAGTTATAATATTTTGATTTATACAATGATTGAAGAAGTCTAAAATTTTACTTGTTGGATTAATTTCAGCTAATGATTTTAAAATTGTGATTATCGGATGATTATTCGAAATACATTGTGTAATATATTTGCAATTTAATTCATGAAAACGAATTTTCAATGGAACAATTCCTGCTAAAACTTCCACAGATTTTGTATGAGTGGAATTCATTAATTTTAAACAAATTCTCAAACAACGATATTGAATTATTTTCAATTTTAGAAAAATGTGTAGGAGCAGTACTTCCAAAGGTAAAACAACCATATTCTAGAACAGAACGTATTGTCGTTGTATAAAGTGTTATTAAATCGGAAGGATGAACACCCCACCAGGCACCAGTTATTGTTTTAAGGAAATTTATTCGCTTCGAACACGTTTTTTGAATATACTGAATATGATACTTCCACGTTAATTTGGAATCATATTCCGAGGTATTTATATTCATCAACCTGTTCAATTTCAATATTTTTAAAAAATAAACTAATGTTAATGACAGAATGTTTACGCGAAAATATTATAAATTTTGTTTTAGCTACTGAAAATGTAAAACCATTTGTATGTGCCCAGCTACAAATATTATCCAATGCACATTGCATAAAATTACGAATCACTTCTCTATTTTTTCCACTGACAGATAAAACCTTGTCATCAGCAAATTGATAAAAATGGCAACCATTTGGTATAATAGATGCTAAATCACTTGTAAATAAATTGTATAAGAAAGGACTCAAACAAGACCAAAATAGCTATAACGAACCATTTTAGAAGATTCATTGTGAAAAAAATTCATAATTTTGAAAGAAAATAAATTACATATTAAATTTGATAAAACGATAGGAATTTTGAAATTTATCATTTTTTTATATAATAAATCAATGAGAACAGAATCATATGCTCCAGAAACATCAAGAAAAGTGGAAACCATGTCTTGCTTTCTATTGAATGAAAGATGAATTTGAGATGCTAAAAGAGCAATACAATCACGAGTACCACAACCTTTCCTGAAACCATATTGTGATGAAGCAAAAATTTTATTCCTCTCAGCCCATAATTCAAGGCGATTCAAAAGCATTCGTTCCATAAGTACACATGACAATAAACTAATAGGTCTTCTACTGTCAGCCAATGAAGGATTTTTACCTGGTTTTAATAAACTAATAACTTTTACAAAACGCCATTCTGGTGGGAATATATTTTGAAGAATAAAAGAATTATATAATGATAGTAAATGCATTTTGCCTTCAAACGGTAAATTTTGTAGTACAATAAATTTTATTTTATCAATTCCTGGAGAAGTACTATGAGTAACAGATAGAGCTAAATTAATTTCTTCCAGAGAAAATAATTTGTGCATTGTGGCTCAGGAAAATAGTTAAATGTTTGATGAGTTTTAAAATTTATATTTTGAGATACAAAATTAGGACAAATTTTTGATGCAAATTTTTCTATCCATTCTGAAGAATATTCCAAAATAGGTTGAGTTGAAAATTCGTAATTTCTTAAATTTCTTGCAACTTTCCATAAAGTGGATAATGAAGATTCTT
The DNA here is from genome assembly GCF_002204515.2 of Aedes aegypti. Lineage (NCBI taxonomy): Eukaryota > Metazoa > Arthropoda > Insecta > Diptera > Culicidae > Aedes > Aedes aegypti. The sequence goes on along the minus strand of NC_035108.1, from coordinate 24,685,670 downwards.
TATCAAGATTTTAAACAAAACTTTTCCAATAATTTCTTTTCTTAAATTTGGTTATCCTAGTAAATTGTGCTTCAGCTTTGCAATATGAAAAGTAATTATCCAAAGAACCAAACCTTCGAAATTTTTTAAATGCATCAGATTTATTTTTAAAAGCTAATGAACAATCATTATCCCACCAAAATGTCGGACGTTTTTTATCAGGAGATTTAGAGACATGTTTTTTTGTTTTGCGATTTTATTAAAGTTTCCATTAAAAGCTTCAAGAATATTTCATAATTTTCAAGTGGAGTTGTGGAGTAATCAAAATGTATTAAAGAAAAAGAAACTAGATCAGAAAATTTATTCCAGTCAACATTTTTACATAAATCTGGAGAATTTACTAAAGCATATTTTGAATTGATTTTAGAACTATAAATTTGAATTAAAATTGGTGAATGATCACTACCGTTTGGATCATCAATTATTTTCCAGGACGAAATAAATGATAAATAACTGGAACAAAATGATAAATCAATAACTGAATTATGAGCTTTGGGAACAGCAATTCTGGTAAATGATCCATCATTCAAAACATTTAAATTTAATTCGTCAATCAAGTCCATTATTAATGAACCTCTGCCATCAATTTTATCGCTTCCCCAGGCAAAATTATGTGCATTGAAATCCCCAAGAATATAAAAAGGAGAAGGTACATCATCTAAAATATTTTTAATTTCAGATAATGAAAAAGAAACATTTGGAGGAATGTACATACAAATAATTGAAAACTTAAAACCAACATAATTGACGGAAATAGCAATAAATTCAATATTAGTATTGAGAGATATATCCAAATATTTGAATTCAATATTATCGCGGATACCGATCAATACCTCTCCAAATGGTACATTTCTATCACAACGAACAATATGATATGATGGAATACAAAAAACTTTATCCTTAGTGAGCCAAGTCTCATTCAAACAAAATATATCTAAATCATAATTTGTCAACAAGGCTTTAAGCCTATCAATTTTTGGGGAAATACTGTGACAATTCCATTGCAAGATATTCAATCCTTTGAAATTGTCTAAAGCCATTAGGAAAATAATGAAGACAAAAGGGTCCAAATGATTTAAGTTTTTCAAAAAGATTCACAAGAAAGGGTAATATCTTCTTAATTAAATTTTTCCAAAAATCGCTCATACCTAATAAGTTTAATATTTCTTCTAAAATGCTCAAAATGGAAAAATCATTTTTTTCACTGCCTGAAATATTGTTATCATTATTATTTTCTCCATTTTTATCATTAATTTTCTGAAATCCGGGAACATTTTTTGAAGTAGATGCAATATTAAGAGGAGGAAAATTTTGTTCAAACAATTTTGAAGAATGAGTATATGATTTGGGATCATTATAAACAGAGCAAACATTAGGACGTTTCCTTTTACTTGGAGGTTTGTAAATATATGTATCGCTTTTATCAAATGTATTATCATTTTTAATATCTAATAAAGTTTCATATAGATTTGGTGAACTAAAATCAACAGAATCAAAATCTCTGAATATGAATATTTATTTTGATTTCTTAGTTTTTCATTAAGTTTTTTTTTGATTGGATATGTATACCGAACAATTATTAATTGAATTATGTTTTTGTTTGCAATAAATACAAATATCTGATTTTAATTTACATTCAGATGTAGAATGAAGATCTCCACATTTTGAGCATTTTTGTTTATTTGAGCAAAAATCAGATGTATGCCCAAATAGAAGACATCTATTACAATGCATGAGCTTTGGAAAATAAAGCCTCACGCGAAAAAAAACATTATCAATATTCAAAAAATCTGGCAATACAGATCCTGAAAAAGTAATTTTAATACAATTGGAATGAACATATTTGGAAATTCCATTTGCATCAAATGATAATTTCGACAAACGTTCGCAATCTAAGATTTTGACCGGTTAAATCGATTGATTTCTAAAAATGCCAGAGCCATGGGACCTAATTATGTCACAATCTAATGATTCATCGTAAATGACTCCGTTGATTTCACAAGAATCACACGAAGCATACACACGATAATAATCATTAAATAATTTAGACTCTAAAAGAAAATTGGCTTCATCTCTTGTTCCAAAAACAACTCTACACAGTTAAAAATAATGAAGATTACACGTCATGTAAACTTCATTTATGCGATGTAAACATGACGTCATGTAAATTTAAGTCTGGAATCATGTAAATTTGTGTTATATGTCATGTAATCAAACAGAATCCTGCTGGATTACATGACATATAATTGAAGTTTACATGACATGTCATGTAAATATCCATTATATACCACGCTCCAATTATGTGCATTATATGTCTCAGAAATTTACACGTTTCGTTCGAGCTGTGTAAGTTTGTCTAAGGAAATTTTTTTAATTTCCTTCACTGATTTATATTTCTTGTATACTTCCGATGAGATCAACTAAACATTTATAGGTCGATCTTTCTTTCGGAAATAGACAGGAAATGGACCAGCAAAAGTTGAAGGATAAATTTTTATACGAAATGGTTTTGATGTTGAAGGTACTTAATCATTATTAGTATCTGAATTTTGCGCACCCCCGTCAATTTCCATAGTGGAAATAGAACGGGGATTCAACTAATAATAACAACAAACTAAACAAACAACAAAACAAGTAGGGTAATACTTAACAAACTCCAAAATGAATCCAGGAAACACCGGAATGACCAAATGGACCAAATGTTTTCACTTCTTCAATCACCGTCAAAAATGTTTCAAAAATAACGCCAACCAGCTAATAGGGGAAGCTTAACACAGGTTAAGGGGACACGGGAGACCGTGTTATTTTCCCTATCTTTTGTCTCACTCTAACAATTATCATCAAAACTTTGTGGAAGCAAATCTCGAGTTTTAGTGAACCGATGAAGCTGAAAATGTATTGGGTTATGCACAACATATATAGAATCATAGTGATACATTTTTCGCATCGATATATGAAGTGGTTCTTGGGATTTGCTTCTTCAAATGGATAGTGTGATTATGATGACGTCCCGTGCGGCCTTAACCAGATCTTACAGGACCCAATCAAGTAAATCGTCACAATTGGAAATTCTTGAAAAATCGTATCTGAAAAATGGAAGAAAAATGACAAGCAGAAAAAAGACCATCCAAGCCGGTCAAGGCCTACTTACCGTTTTTTTTTTATTTATTTATTATTTTTTTTTTTTCAATTGCTTAGAATTGAAGAAGGATGTTTATGCAATGTAACAAGTTGAAAAATTGTGATGAAATTAGAATTTATCAACATTATTATAATTTTGAATATTTCTTTCCACAGAGTCAATGTTCCAAACATGTGGGTAAAATGAACATGTGACGGGGGTAATATGAACATATATTTGGGGGTAAAATGAACATACGATGGGGGTAATATGAACATATACTGGGGGTAAAATGAACATGTAGTGGGGGTAAAATGAACACCTTTGAAATTGAACGGGTTGCGGCATGATGCTCGGCATCTGGTGCATGTTCAATGCATAACTCACGGACAATCCGGAATCGATGGAACGTTTAGCCGCGACCATTTGGATGGCTGTCCATGTATGTCTTTGTGTTTTCTCCGGAAAACTCTCGGAATCTGAAATAAAATCCAGTAGTATTCACCCTGCAATGGTGTTTATATTACCCACATCTCGAGTGGTTCATTTTACCCCCAAAGAATCAACATCTTCAAATCATTTGTTCTACGAAATTAGAACATAATAATACTTTCAATTTCCGTCTACTTATCATAAATACTTTAAAGATATGATGTGCTACGCAGTCAAATAGATTTTTTATGGTTTTAGTCATAAAAACCTTTAATTCCAGGAGTGAAAATATACATCACATGAGAAAACGGAGAGGCGTACTTTGTTTTGTTTACTTTTACAGCTTGTGACAGTTCTAGATTGCGCTAGAGTTGTCGAAATAGTTCCTAGTACAGCTTGTAAGCTGTACAACTTGAAACGTTCTGTTTTGGTTTATGTCCGAATTACACTACCAAGACAGCTGTATTAAATGTGATGGCTCCACATCAGTCTGCAATGATGGATCACGATAACAAAATGGCGTACAGCATCTCCTGTTCGCGAAAACCTAAAAAACGTTGTCCATTACTCATGCGTAGGTATTTTAATTCTTATTGATTTTTTTTTCGTTTCTCCTTCAACTGTTCTAAGTTCAGATGCTATATCAACTACTTAGTTTTTGTTCTATAGTACTTTTGTTTTCTGATCATTGTCGACCAATATATCGAATTTTATTCAAAAATCAGTCTTCAATCAGTGATTTTTAATAAGGTTTCCGTTGTGTCATCTGCGCAACAATCGGATATTTTGAAACGTGGTAAATCAACAATTATTGGTCAATACAGTCAACTTTCTATGCCTCGATATTGAAGGGATTACTCGTTACATTCTTGGCAAATTTATTCAATAAATGTTGACACTGGTTCAGTCGTTACGAGCATCATATAATCGAATGCTTACTCAGTTTGAACTGGTTCCGTTTCAACATTGCGCTCGAAGGTGTTAATTTTTCATCAAACAGCCGAAACACCAAAATCACGGACTTTGAGCGTGTCGATTTATCGAGAGATCAAAGTATCTGATGCACAAAGCGTGAGTGTTTCGTGCTGAACAAAAGCTCGTAAATCTCCTTTTTATTACTGGCGTTACGTCCCCACTGGAATAGAGCATGATTTTCGACTTTAAAAACGCACAGATATTAGCAGGAAACTTTCCTCGCCAAATAATCAATTTTTCATTTATTTATCGTGTGGCCAGTACGAAGATGCTCTATGCGCTGGGGAGACGAGGAAAATTGCAAACCAAAAGATCTTCGATCAGACCGGGATGCAGACTCGCTTCTACAATCAGTATAGGGCGCAATATTTTGAGCCAGGTATGAAAGTACAACTTACCAAATCTTGCTTTTGTCTATTGAAACTGAAACAATTGAGGAGATTAGAAGCAAAGGGGTGTGTGACAAAAAAAACTAGTTTTGAGAAAATCGACCTTGACTTTCCGTTGACTTTCCGTTTCATAAAAATTGTATGAGAACCAATCTATCTTATATCAGTATGTTTCTGTTGAACCTGAAATACCGTTGGAAAGAATGAAAATATTAGATTTTTTAGTGAACTTAACTCAAAAACAAACAAAATGTCAATTACTTTGGGTTTCTCAATTATTCGCAAATTTCGGTTATGTAACGAAAGTAATGTTTGCTATCTATCTATGTTCAACAATTATTTATGACAATACAACCACAAGACAATCCCTTGAAACATTATGAATAAAAAAACTTGAGACACTTTCCTTCGACGTCTTTCCCTATCTGAATGCATCCTTAAATAACTTTCAAAATTTCTATCTACCAGGTGTTGGAACAAATTTTGGCAACGTTAAGCAACAAGGGAGTATTTCAATACTTTTGTTTTGCTAAGATAAAACCCGGATACACAATTGAAATTCAGAGGACACCACGATCAACCAACCATAACAACTATTTAAAAACAAAGCAACCCTCTACTTTTATGTACCGTAAAACAAGTGCCCATCGCCGACGTCAAATCATACGTCACCACGAATTCGAACACACAACAAACCTTCGAAAGGTTGAAGCCCCGACCGAAACGACAAACCTATCTAAGCCACATGCCTCGAATTCTGTTTACACTTGACAAGTCCTTCAAACACTGATAAATGGGGTCACTGATCGAATTGGAGCAGTTGGTTACTAAGTAATGCGAATTCAGTGGAGCACATTTGCGGACACCAAGGCAATTGTGATATTTCTATGTATATGTAACACACGTATTTTCATGTTTCAATTTGTTGATTCTATATTGTAAATCTCACAAAAACTCACTTTAATGTAAAGCATATTTACAATTTTTCCAATCACTGGTCTTGCCAAGGAAACTGTTTCACCAGCACTTTTTTGGCAACCATCTTGAATTGCTACTAATGTTTCTTCTACACAACGCGACTACACTACAGCCAAAATCACAAACTTTGTCGATGATACGTTGAGCACCGCTCAGAAGCTGCACTGCAGCTATCGTTTCATTATCCGACGGCAATCATCCGCGCGGCTTCAGGGGGAAAATCCCAAAGATTAAAGCTTTGCACACGACCTGGGCTGCTGATTGTGTTTTAGCACATGGGCTGTGCTAATTTGCATTTCGTATCACCGAACGAACGAGTTCCACCAGATTGGGGAAATCTTCCGTCTTCATTTCGCAGATATTTAGCGCATTTTTAGGTTTGTTCCATCAGGTTGGCACTGACTTCGGTTGGCCTTGGCGCGGCCTACTTCTCCGGTAGTTTGATAATTGGCTTAACAGGCGCTTCCCAGTGTTCTTCGCAGTAGTCTACGAGTTTGTCTTCGACCTTGGAGAGCACCTCGGTTTGATGGTCCGAAGACCAATTTTTCTGGATCAGGGCACACGATTGAACCGTGCTGGAGCCGAGCAGTCGACTTAGTTTTTCTGCACTGTCAACCTGCAAATTGGAAAGAGAGAAAATAAACATTTTATTAATAACCAGTGCGTAAATGCATAATTAATGCGAGGTCATGAAATACATGTCTTCCCAAGCAACCCGACGGAGTCTGATGAAACCCTTTCTTGGAAACTCACCTTAATTATGTAAATATCGTTCTCGAAGCAAAACGCTTGCAGAAGCACCTCGTGCATGTGGGTGGCACTGTCTCCGGGTTTGGGTGGTGCCATGAAGCAAAACAGAAACTCTTCGGGCGTTTTGGCGAGATTGCTAATCGCATCAGATAGGCCCATTATCAACCGGTTTTCAATTTTGGCAAGTAGCAACGCATGCTTCGCTGCCAGTCCTATCTCCACTTCACTTAGGCTTTCACTACCACTTGCTTCAGAACTGCTCTTCTTGTACTCAAACGGTGGCATTTGTAAGCACAGGCTCACCGTTTCTCTAACTGCCGCAATAACCATAGTGCTGCTGCTGTTGTTTTTATTGTTGTCACTAGGCGATGATAGAAATCCGCGAGATATTGCGTAATCCAAGGTTGGTTTGTTTGTTTGGTTTCGACTCGACTTAAAGCTGAGCGCGAAACTTGGTGAGCGAACTTTTTTTTTCTACTTGTGAGCGACGCGAACTGGTCAGTTGTAAAACGTGAAATGATTGCCCGTCCAGCCGAAGGGGGCCCCTTTTATAGACGAGAGAATCGTGCGCGGTTCGTTTAGGCTGAGCGCACGCGGCCGCTGTGATGCCAGAATCTTTTCTACGAGTCGGAATTTTTGCAAGGGTCAAATTGATCGTTAATTGTTCTAAATATATAATCAATCCGAGTGTTTGTAAACATTCGCGGCGTAGTTTTGGGTATGTGACATTCCGATCGTTTTCTCACGGATGTTGTTTGGCCTTGATATACGGAGGTACTACCATTTTGTTTTACGACAAGCTGAATAGAAAGCCGTAATTATAATTGGGTCATAAAAATATTCGTGGAAATCTCCAGCGACATATATAAGAGTTAGTAAAGCTGTATAGCTTAACTCAGCGGTTTTCATATCGTGCTCCACGAGGCCTTTGCAGGTGCTCCGCGACAGTTTTGCAAATTTGTACCAATGCTTTAAAAAAAAACTAAAATTCGCTTTTAATTATATCAACCAAGCCCTATTTTGAATTTTGGAGAGTTCAAATTCAAAGCATAAAATAACCGATCATGCTGCAAATTTGATGGGTGCAGGTCTTTAGGCCGAAAGAACATTTGATCATCTACTACTTTTTCAAATGGCTAACGCATTCATCAGTGTGTTTTCTTTCTCTTGATTAAAGGCTGTTCTTTCTAGTTATATATCACAGCGGATATTGTAGGCTTCTAGGTAATGCACGTTATTAAATCATAGACTCGTAGTCTTCCCAATGTCGATCAATTTTGTACTTTCATGTACCTCGGATATTTTTACGAAAACGTTCAACATTTGAATTTCTTTATTTATTTATTTATCGAACTAAAAATTTTGAAAGAGGGAAAAACCCCTTTGAGTGATATCAATTGGAAATCGTTCTCAAAAGGGCACAAAACCTCTTTATCCTTTCTTATTACGTTACAAAAATAAATCTTAAAACTAAAAGCTCAACCGGAAGTGATCCATATCAGAGCCAAATTCTTGAAAAGGAAGTAACCAAAAAGGGAGGATTATTGCAGGGTACAAGGGAAGGTTATTTTCTTGATTTCTGAAACGAAAGAGATAAAAAGCAAAGCAGTATCAAACAATATAACTAATATCTCTGAAAAAGTTGTATAAAATTTTTAACATAGGAAGTGATTTGCTACCAAGAATATCACGAACAGATATAGGTACTGTAATTTCTAAACTTTTGTATTTTTCTATTATTTTTTTCCTAGGCAAAATATATTTTTTGCAATAAAAACTATGTGATCGATATCTTGATAAGATTCTCCACAATCACATAAATTTGAATCAATTATGTTAATACGATATAAATGACTATTACAAATATAATGATTAGAAATGAGTCTTGCAAACATGCAAATGAAATTTCTTCCGACAGACAGTTTTTTAAACCAGGTACTTTCATCCACAATTGGAAAAATGGAATGACACCATCGACGTTTATCACTAGAATCCCAATCAATTTGCCAAGAATATAAAGCATTTCTTTTGATTTTAGCATAATATTCCGAATGAAAAACATTTCGTTCATAAATAATTCCGCGAGTAGCTCCTAGTTTAGCTAAATAATCCGCTTGTTCGTTACCAAATATATTACTATGGACTGGAACCCAAACAAATTTAATTATAAACCCCTGAGAATGCAAATCGTATAACAATTTTCGTATCAATAAAATTATATAATGGGTTTTAAAATTCAATTTTGAAGATTCGATGGAATTGATACAACTCAAACTACACAGTTAAAAATAATGAAGATTACACGTTATGTACACTTCATTTATGCCATGTAAACACGAAATCATGTAAATTTAAGTCAGAAATAATGTAAAAATGTGTTATATGTCATGTAATCACTCAGGATCCTGCTGGATTACATGACATATAATTGAAGTTTACATGACATATCATGTAAATATCCATGATTTTCCACGCTCCAATTATGTGCATCATATGTCTTAGAAATTTACACGTTTCGTTCGAACTGTGTATCAGTACAAATAACGAACATATTTGGAGGATGATCCTTTATTATGTTACATGTGAAGTACAATGCTATCAATTCAGCTACAAAAATAGAACAAGGAGATTTCAATTTGTAAAAATGGACTACATCAATATTATAAACTCCAAAACCTGCACTATTTCGAATTAATGATCCATCCGTGTAATAAATAAATTTTTGGTCGAAGCCACAAAATTTTCGCTCAAAACATAATTTGGCATATCGAACACACATATGTCTTGGTATTTGATTTAATTCCCAATATAAAGATTTATCAACAAAGGTCTGAAAAGAGTGTACATTAATATCACAATTATAAAATGTATTTGGAAAACCAGGTAATATGTTTTCGGTAGAACAATGATTAAATGAGTTTAACATTTTACTAGAAGGATTTATTCCGTGTAAATCACTTAAAATTTGAATAAGGGGATGCTGATTTGTGAAACATTGACTTAGAAATTTACAATTTAATTCATGAAAACGAATTTTGAGTGGAACCACTCCTGCCAAAATTTCAACAGATTTAGTATGAGTAGAATTCATTAATTTTAAACAAATTCTTAAACAACGAAATTCAAGTTTAGAAAAATGAGTTTGAGTGGCACAACCAAAAGTAAAACAACCATATTCCAAAACTGAGCGTATTGTAGTTTTATAAAGAATAATCATATCAGAAGGATGAGCACCCCACCAAGTACCAGTAATTGTACGAAGAAAATTAATCCTTTTAGAACAAATTTTCTGGATGTATTTAATTTGAAAGTTACAATTTAATTTTGAATCATACCAAATACCAAGATACTTGTATTCAAATACTTATTCGATTTCTTATCCATTAAGAAATAAATCTACACTTACTGAGGAATGTTTACGTGAAAATATAATATATTTAGTTTTTTGCACTGAAAACGTAAAACCATTATCGTAAGCCCACGAATCAATATTATCTAAACAAATTTGCATATAATGACGTATTATTTCTCTATTATATCCACTTACGGAAATAACATTATCATCAGCAAATTGAACTAAAAAACAACCATTTTGGATAACAGATGAAAAATCACATGTGAATAAATTGTACAAAAAAGGACTCAAACAAGATCCTTGAGGAAGGCCAAAATAACTATTACGAGTAAATTTAGACGACCCATTGTGATAGAAATGCATAATTTTGAATGAAAATAAGTTGTATATGAAATTGGATAAAATTAAAGAAATTTTATAAGAATTCATTTTATTAAAAAGCAAATCAATAAGTACAGAATCATAAGCTCCAGACACGTCTAAAAAAGTAGAAATAGTATCCTGTTTTTTTATTAAAAGCAAGTTCAATTTGAGAAGCCAAAAATGCTGTACAATCACGAGTACCACGTCCTTTTCTGAAACCAAATTGACATGGAGATAAAATATTATTATGTTCAGCCCATATCTCGAGACGATTCAAAACCATTCTTTCCATAAGTTTACGAAGGCATGATAGTAAACTTATTGGTCTACGACTATCAGCCAATGAAGCATCTTTTCCTGGTTTAAGTATGTTTACTACTTTAACTGAACGCCAATCTAATGGAATAACATTTTGTAAAAGAAATGAATTGTAAATTGCAAGTAAATGAACTTTCCCTTCATAGGGTAAATTTTTAAGTACGATAAATTTAATATTGTGAATACCTGGTGCAGTATTATTTGTAATAGATAATGCCAAATCCAATTCTTCTAATGAAAATGGTGAACAAAGCTCTGGAAAATAATTAATCGATTGCTTTGTTCTAAAATTAATAGATTGAGGAACAAAATCTGGACAAATTTTAGATGCAAATTGATCAATCCAATTATCAGAATACTCCATTAAAACAGGAGAAGAATTATCATAATTTCTCAAATTTCTTGCTACAGACCACAATGTGGATAATGAAGTGTCTCTGTCAAGGTTTTCAATAAATTTTTTCCAATAATTTCTTTTCTTAAATTTTGGGGTACGGGTGAACCAAGCTTCTGCTTAACAATATAAGAAATAATTTTCTCTAGATCCTAAACGACGAAATTTTTTAAAAGCTTCCGATTTATTTTTTAAAGCAATTGAACAATCATTATCCCACCAAAATGTAGGACGTTTATTTTTTTTTATTATTGCAAACAATTTTATTTTTCTTAGATTTAAGTAAGCAATTGAACAAAATTTTGATGAATTTAGTGTAATTTTCAACTGGAGTATTTGAATCTTTAAGATTAATAAGTGAAAAAGAAATTAAATCCGAAAATTTAACCCAGTCAACATTTTTTGAATAATCAGGAATAGAAGAATTTACTTGAAGATTGTTTTGCATACAATGGCTCATTCGAATCAAAATTGGAAGATGATCACTATTATTTGGATCATTGATTATACTCCAAGTTGACCTAAACAACATTTGAATTATGATTTCGTTATTTGGAAGCTAAAACGGTGTGAAAAGCAATATTGCACAACAATAAAAGTCGAAAAATTTCCCAACTAAAGCAATTCTGTCGGTTTTAAGCCACGATTGTTTAAATATGTTATGAAAAATCAAATATAGTTTCATGTATTAGGCATCTTTGTCACAGTTCAACTTTGAAATAAAAAATTTTGCTCGATCTGATAGAACAAATCTTCAAATATAAAAACAGAATCGGAATTGATCAACTTAAATTATACTTCACAAATTTCGTAAGAATTATAGGATCGATATAAGCATGTAAAAAATCAGATTTAAAATGGAGTGATGTTGAAGCATAGGTGTTCCGCGGAACAATGTTATTTAAAAAGTGCTCCGTGAGCCCTAAATATAGAAAACCCTGACTTAACTAGTAATTCAAGATGTTATATATAAAATTAATGTTAATGCATTTTATGTTCTAAATAAAACTAGTAATTCTTCAAACTTATGCCCACCGAATCATAAACATCTGAAAACTAAAGAGGCTCATACTAAAGACTGTGTTGGAGAGTAAATTTCAAGTATCTCTTAAAAAATTCAATCATGCAATCATGGCAGTTCTCAACACTTTAATAAACCTTCCACAAGTACTTCTAACGAGAAGATGAATTCACAATAAGTTTCTCATGTTTGTTCGGCTAACGAGTTAATAAATATCGATTCATAATATAACATATCATCAATAAAGCAAAAAGCATATGAAAACATCTGTTAAGATAACCGTTTTTTCGATAACTACCTGAGTTGTCGACTGTTACGCTTTCATGAAACATCCAAAACGCGCAATGCGCTTCAATAATGTAGCATCATCAAAAAAACAATTTCATCAATTTGGCAAATCCGTTATGAAACTCAAAAGATCTTGTCAGCGCAGTTATTAGATATGTTAGCATAAATCCATTCAGAAATTTTCCGAAGATACCGTTAAATTATCTTCTCATGGGTATATTTGAATCAAAAAAAAAATCCCTTATACAGTCAGTGACAAAAGTTAGTAATCAAACGGTTTCTCAACATTATTTTTACAGATGCACCTAGCTTACTTGAATGGATTTTGCAAAATATTATATGAATCATTTCACCCTTATATCAAGATCAATCAGGCGTAATTAAGAAAATCTAGAATGCGGTCATACATTGTTTGAGCTTTTTTATTTCGATGAACTCGAATTCATAGGGACAAAAGTTAGTAACCAGGAACAAAATCGTCAGAAATTCATATCAATTCCGTGAAAACAGAAATAGGATTACATAATTAATATTTCGTATTCCCTCCATGAGCTGAAATTACAGCAGCAAGACGTTTCGGCATGCTGTCTACTAAGTGTTTAGTAGTATCCGTGCTGATACGTGCCCATTCTGCTTTTATCTCCTCAAAAAATGCTTTCTTGTTTGTTCTGCGTTCCAAAGGCACTCGGTTATCCAAAATAGCCCACAGATTCTCAATCGGATTGAGATCTGGGCTTTGAGGAGGCCATTCAAGCACGTTAATTTTCTTCTTTTTGAAGTATTCGTTCGCTATTTTGCAGACGTGCTTGGGATCATTATCCTGTTGGAAAATGAAGCGACGTCCAAGTCCCAGCTTCCGAACAGATTGCATCAAATTTTGATTTAGTATGGAGGTATAGCTCGCACCGGTCATGATTCCGTCAATCAAATCCAGATTTCCAACTCCATTTGCTGCAAAACATCCCCAGAGCATAATAGAACCTCCACCATGCTTAACCGTTTTGCAGATATTTTTATCTTTAAGCCTCTCATCGGCTTTCTGCCAGGTCCTACGTCGCTTGGTTGACCCGAAAAGCTCAAATTTACTTTCATCGGACCATAAAATTGAATTCCAAAAGCCAGATCCTTTGTTGATGTATTTCTTTGCAAATTCGAGTCTCTTCCGTTTATGCGTTGCAGTCAAGAACGGTTTGTGAATTTGAAGATGGCTCTTCAATCATCTGGATTTCAATCGGCGGTTGATAGTTCTTGCTGATATGTCCAACTCCAGGGTTTCCTTGATTTCTCGCGCTGTTCCAAGAGGGTTTTTGGAAATTTCTCTCACAATTCTAGTGTCCGTTCGTTCAGATGTTTTGCGTGGTCTACCACTTTTTGGCATATTTACGATGTATACAGTTGTTTCATACTTCACACAAATTTGGCGAGTGGCACTTTTCGATAATTTAAATCTCTCAGCCAGTTTCTTGTAGGTCATTCCATCATTTCGGCCCTCAATTACTAGCCGCCGTAGATCATCAGAGTACCTAGGCATCCTAGCCCACTAAGCTGAAATTCATCAAAAACAAAGCATATACATCTTGTACAACGTATGTGTTATCAACAGTTACTTACCAGTGCACTAATTTACATGTAATTTTGAGCAAGTTAACTGATATTTACAATGAAAAATGGCAAAACTCCTACTGAACACTAATTTTTGTCGTCACAACTTTTGACAGCTGCTTAAGTTTTGTTTATTTTACTTGCTAGAGTGTGCGTGAAAACGTGCTTTATAGCTGTGTTTGTATTGTGGGTACTTGAGTAACTGAAATAAAACAACTATCAATTTTTGGCCCAATTTATTGGACTTTTACAAAATAATCAATATCGTTGTACCCATGCGATCACTAACTTTTGTCACTGACTGTACCTAGTAGAATAGATATTTTGTCTAAGATAATCAAGACCATTTATTTCCTTTGAAAGAGTTTGTCCATGAACTCTGCAAAGAATTTCATTTTTTTTAAATTCATATAAACATTATTCAAAAGACTCCTCCTTAAAAAAATAACCTGAAAGACTTATCTATAAAAATAAAAGGAATGACTTTATGCATTATTCCAGGAATTCTAACAGAAAACAGAGTTTTTGGTCCGTTGAATCTATTGCTTGCTCCTTTATGGGCGAGCGACGGAATCCGGACCAATTGTGTCCGGTTCGCGTGATAACCGCACTATCGGTATCGATCTCTTTATCGTTCACTAAAACGAATCCTTTCCCATATCCAAACTCCCAGTGTTTTCCTGTGGAAGTGCAGAGGACTCCTCAGCTACTATAAAGCAAGTTACACGGCAACATTTCCCTCCCATCCCAGAATTGACATGCATTCAGACGCAGTCGGCGCCGTTATTGTTTGTTATAATAATGAGTGCACTAGTAGGGGAAGACGGGGTAAGACCGCCCGCCTAAGCAATTTAATTCATATGTCAAAATCAAGAATTAATAAATCACTTTTCGACGCAGCATGTCGTTTTTTGAAGCCTTAGGTAACAATTTATTTATTTCTTGAAGCTTGAAAAAGCTTATCACGATTATTTTTAGCGATGGGATAAAACCGACCACCACAAGTTTCGTACACAATTTTGAGATTCCTCTCCATACAAAAGATGGAAAAAAATCTTAAAAAAGATTTATTAGTGTGTGAGAGAGTGTGCTATTATTTAACAGCTAAGTTTAATTTCATTTGGTTTTCTACATATAGTTTACAAAGAAGCTAAAAATACAATTACGTAGATCATGTTCTTCAAAATGCTCTAAAAAATCAATTTCTACTCAATCTTCATGAAATTTAAAAAAAAAGGCTCTTCGATTACCATATGAAAATACAAAAATATTTTGGGAATAAATAGTGAGATTTTTTTTTGACTTTTCTCCGCCCTCGCATCATTTTGTGACGTGCTCCCAGACCTATTCCACAATTAACTACAAAAAAATAAAATTATGAGAAATATCTTCAAGTTTTCCTTTCAGGATTTTCCCAAAACTTACTCCAGTGATTTTTCCAGTATTTTGCATAAGAATTTTCTGAGATTTTTTATCTTGTCTGGGATTCCTGCCAAAATAAATCAAAAAATTGTATGAAGTATTTGAAGAAATCTTTTGAAAATTTCCTTGATGTGTCATTGACGCTAATCTAAGAGAAATACTTGAGGAAAAGGTGTGCAATCCTTAACAAATACCTTAAAAATTCTCGGAGTATTCAGTGAGCAATCTTTGCAAAAATCCTGATAAAGTTGATCACAAGTGATCTGTGTTTTGAAGGCTTTGTCCATTGCTCCAATACCATGTAGCCATACCATTTTACACTGTATTTTTTATTTGGCTACTTCCATGAGAAATCGATGTGGTAGGATAATTTAGGAACCGAAGTTACTAGTTCTGATGGACTATATTGATCAATGTGATTTTCATTGCGAAAATCAAGTTTCTGTTCGGATCCACATACATAATAAAGATTGAAAACTTTCATATGGTGTATTTGCCATACATGCATAGTAGATTGATGCAAATTTTGAAATTTTTGCTCCCCTATGCTTTCAAGGGCATTGTCAATATCAAGTTTTGTATATAAAGAAATGTTAACAACAAGATAACTATCAATGTATGTTTCACATGAATTATGGCTCTTAAATAATTGAAAGTGGAGCTGATAGGATTGAGAATCACTTCATGGGATGTTTGAAATGTAACATGCACATGATCAGTATCAAAATCAGCGTTAGTAATCAGTTGGCTACAATGGTGACTACAGTCGGTTAAGACCAATTAAATTCTAGAAGGGTTTCAAGAAAACGTACATGTACGCAATACATGTTTAACGAATATTTTTGATGTAAAATAAATAAATCTATCCTTAGTGTTGAATTATTTAAAAAAAAAAATTACACAATAAATTCACTATGTGAGACCAATATGGTTCCCTTACATCTGGCAACACTGTTTACTGTTACTTTCACCGACGGTCGCCATTTGCATTGCGAGCGTCCATTTCAACATTGACATCCAACAATGACACACTACACGAAGGAAACAGAAGAAAAATCTTAGAACTTCTGGGGTGCAGCTCATCATCTTCCATCTGGTATTCAGCTTGTCGATCAGTCTCATTGGATATGATATCTGACTGATTAGTGATCTTTCATCGATCGTGATGAAAGTCGAATTTTTTTCCCTTAAGCCAACAAACCAATTACCCAATTAGAACCTCCCGTAGCTGCAAGTCAACCGTAAACTCGGCAACCCTTCTCGCCATTCGGGTCGTCGCCGTTCGGTTTGTTATTTTCGCTCTCGTTGTGTTTCCCCGACTCATGGGGAGAACCTATCGGCCGCTGCGGAATACACGGTATGCCTTGTGCGGACGCGATCTTTCGCGGAATTTTGTTGCTTCACCGTATTCACGGTAAATACTCGCTCTAGCTCGCTAGCCCCTTTACGCCAAGTTCTCAATGAAAACCAGTTCAACCAAATCCGAATCTCGCGCTCTCCCTTCGGAAGCGATCTCTCCTCCTAAGCATTCAAGGGGGTAGATATTTTGTGTTGGGCGCAAAGCCGATCTTGGGAAAACCCCATGTGCTAACTGATAGGTCCACTGCAAGCGAAACGAAAATCCGTGTTCGCGTTCAGATCTAGAATGGCTGGGTTGAACACCGGAGCCGAGGGGGCGATGCAACTATACCAACATGTAGTGAATCTACGCACGAGGGGCAGCTGCAACTTTACGGAGAGTACGCACGTCATCGATTGGGGGAGAGGCGGATATAATCTGTTTGCCTTGGGGGAGTTTCATGTCTCTTTCGACTTCTTTTTTTTTTCGGTCGATATGTTGGGGAATTTTGAAGTTCTAGAGGCGGATTTGTCCACGTCAGATTGTTCGTCACGCGAAAACGCGACGGTGCAGTCTCTCTCAACTACCTACAAGGTGAAACCATCATTGATTAAATATTTGAACTTTTTTGTTAAATTGCGAAGATCAAAGTCCAAGCAGGCGACGACAAAAGTGCCATATCATCATTACCGATCACGAGTACGCATCGTACTCTCGTGCTGTGCGTACCTACACAAACTTATACTGCTGTTGGATGTTTTGAATGATCGAAGGCCATTAAACAGTACTTTTCAGTACTACTTTTCAAAGCTATTGATTCCTCTTCGATCCTTGTTTGAACACGTGTCTTAGATTTTCTTTCGGACCCGCTGTCAAAAGCTAAGATCGATCGTCTTTAAAACAAACTTTTTAGAAGGTCACGTGTGAGTGTTCACTGAATATGTAACGAACAAAAAAGGGTGAATCTCTGAATTCACAACTTCTTTAAAAAAATGATTCTTCGGAATTTCCATCAAAATGAACAATTAATGCTTTAGACAAGTTTTCCCTCAGGGGAATTTTACTTATGACGACAAAACTGGTCGTTTGTTCAAGGTCGTCTTGGAAGGTCTTCCAAGTGGCTATAAATCTCTGGAACAGATCAATAATGAAATAAATGGTTAGTAAGGTGGTTTTTCTCCACACCACTCATTCGATTCTAGGTCAAATTCTGAGTGTCTCCCAGAATTTACGCTCATTTTGATGAAAACTGAGACTGAACAAGCCAGTCAAAGCTTGTATGGGACTTACTTTAGGAAAACCAAGCAAATCGTTCAATCGGTTATAGCTTTTGCTCTTGTGATCTAATTAGTAGGGGTATCAGGGGCATAATGGACACATTGAACAAATGCTTATTTTAAGAATCCATCATTCAATCATCAGCAATCATCAAAAATGAAAAATCTGTTTTTTCGTTCAAATTTAACCCGTTAATGCCCAAGGTATCTCACAATTGGAATTCAGTTCCGTTGTTGTTACTCATAGTCGTATTCCCATAAATTAAACCTTTTTTCACCAAAAAATTTCAAGTCTATGGTGGGGATCCGAAAAAATTCTTGAAAGTGTGTCGTCCATATCTAGCCGTTCTATAAGTTTATTTTCGAGATTAATCAAATATATTTTCATGCAGTTCGACCCATTACAATGTAAACAAGTTGGAAAAAACTGCTGGTGAGGGGTAATTCATAAATTACGTCACGTACAGAAGAGGAAGGAGGAGGTTACAATGAAACGTGACTACCCATGTAAAAATTGGAATCCATACAAAAAATATGATACAGAGGAAAATTGAGGAGGAGGAATATGGCAAAACTTTGCGTGACGTAATTTATGGACGTACCCTGATTAAGAAATTGCAACATTAAGAATAAAAAATTCAGAGGCGAAAGGTGCATGCCAGAACTATATCATTTAGTGACTTCAATTCAATTTTTTGCTCTACCACGTAAGTAAGATACAGACATACATACATTTCCATACATGTACATGTACAATAATGCACACTTAAGCCATTTATACCAAAAACAAAATAAAATCTTACATCAAATTTAGAATTTAGAAAAAAAAACCTTCAGATGTTTCAGAATAGTCTTCAAAAAGATTATATAAAACTTGCCAGCTGATAATGGAAACATAATTATCAAAATATTTTTTCTGGTTCAAGTTATTAGTATACAATCCCGAGCAAAGCTTGAGATCATATTGACAACTAATTTTGATGTTGTGATGTCACGGATTTTTATAACTCAGTTTGTTTTCAATTTGGTCGTTTTAACGGTTAAAATATCAAAATAGAGAGCAGAAAAATGTACCCATGAAATCAAAATGAAAACTCTTTTTGCTGTCAGTGAAAGCAAATTGAAAACAGTTTCTGCTGTCATTGAGAGCAAATTGAGAACTCGCTGAGAGATACATATTTTCGATTGACATTGAAACATGACTGCGACTAGATAAATGCTATATTTTTATATTCTCATAGTATTTAAACATGTAGCACGCATAAATTTATAATTAAATAAACAGAAAATATAAACAAAAACTTAAAATGATAGCAGAACGAAAACAAAATATGGTATCGAATATTTCATTGATAAATTGATATCAAATTATGATATCAACTTGATGCTGAAAACAATATATGTTTTCAATTTGCTTTTATTTTGATGTTGGACTTTGCTCGGGATGTGACTCTGATCTGACATTGATCGAAATTTAAATTTGGCAATATCAGAATTTCGTTAGTGCTGATCAAAAGTTAGTCCTTCAGTCCAATGACAGTCAAATATTGGACTCCAACTATTACATGCTTTACAGATGTGAATATTTGAAGCCAATATTATTCGGCTAAAACGTTTAAGTTACTGCATCACTGATGCATATAATCTTATTCATCGATAGAACCGAATCCACGCGGTCCAAGATTTTTGACACTAGAGCTGGCCAGAATACCTTGGACGCATACGGAAGCGTGCCCGCTCAAATGTCACAATTCTTGGATCGAGTGAGTTCAGCAAGGAAGGCTCTTTACTGCTACCTCAACGCGTCGCTGGTTCTAAAAGGTAAACAGCCATACAAAACTACGACCAAACAATGGTGAAGCCGTAATCAATTTTCTCGAAAACTTTCATTTTGGGAATTAAGTAGATTTTTCTGATTAAATTGGCAACAACGCAATGCAGTTTATTACCTGTAATTTTGCGAATAATAATTTTTACTTTTCCACGTTTAAGTCATAAAACAGGTTCTGGACTTAGGTTGGCGGCTATTCAATTTTACTCCCATTTGACAGCCGCCCTTCACCATTGAAGTTCAGTTCATGGATGGATAAGTCAATTTGTCGTTTTTTTCGTTCTTCACTCCCTTCAAAAGATCAATGGATCTAAATGGTGTCAAGGTTCATCTAAAAATGTAAGGAGCATGGCATCCGAAACAAGCGATTGTTGCTCGAATCGATAGTAAGTATCCATTGTTTTGATCTAGGCAGACCAATTTCTTATAGGTTGTTTCCTTGATGTTTCGCACATAAAAGCAATTCCCAGCTAAAACTTTTTTTTTTTTGCGAAAATATCTCCTTTAGTTGATCATCGTTTTCGAAGATACCAAATTTTTCATCACTGGACTTCAATCATGAGAATGACTTCCGAACTAAGAAGGTTTTAGGCGAATAGCTTTTTTTGAATTTAATCAGTGGACTGATATATAAGCGAAAAAAATGTGTGCCCAGTAGTGACATTTAGGTGATTTCCAAGGTAATAAGTTTCCAGGCAAATAGGTCTCATTCAGTTTCTCAACTTTGTCAAAAACAATAACTTTGTATCCAATCTCTAGATTGAGAATTTTCCAAACTACCATGTTTCTGGGCGAATAGATCCCATTCAGTTGAACACTTTTGACGCAGATAACAAATTTGAGAGTTCGATTTTTTTCAGTCTCATCGCTGGACTGATAAAAAAAAATTATATATGACCACAAGCGCCACCTTGTGAGTGTTTTCCGAACTAATATGGTTTTAGGCGAATAGGATTCATTTAGTTGTTCAAAATTGTCCATGACACAAACTTTGTATCTAATCACTTGACTGAGATATTAGCTAATAAAATCTTTGCCCACTAGCGCCATCTTAAGAGTGTTATAAGGCTTTATGTGACCAAGTATCATTTAGTTGTTCAACATTGTCGAAGACAACAATTTTGTATCTCATAACAGAACTGAGATGCAAGCAAATACAATATTTGCCCACTAGCGCAATCTAGTGAATGTTTTCCGAACTAATAAGATTTCGGGCGAATAGATCTCAATCAGTTGAACACATTTGTCGAAGACACCAATGTTGTATTTCATCACTGAACTAAGATATAAACAATCAAAATGTTCGATCGCTAGTGCCATCTTTTGAGTGTATTCTGAACTAAAAAGGTTTTAGGCGAATATGTCTCATTTAGTTGATCAACTTTGTCGAAGACATCAATTTTGTATCTAATAACTGGACTGAGATACAAGCAAATAAAATCTCTGCTCACTAGCGCCATATAGTGAGTGTTTTGCCAACTAATAAGTTTTCGGGTGACTAGATCTCATTCAGTTAAACACATTTGTCGAAGACACCAACGTTGTATATCATCACTGAACTGAGATATAAACAATCAAAATGACCATTAGCGCCATCTTTTGAGTGTTTTACGAAAAAACAAGGTTTTAGGTGAATAGTTCTCATTTAGTTGATCAACTTTATCGAAGACACCAATTTTGTATCTCATAACTGGACTAAGATATAAGCAAATAAAGTTTTGGCTCACTAGCGCCATCTTGGGAGTGTTTTCCGAATTTGTAAGGTTCTATGCGAATAGGTATTATTTAGTTTTTGAACTTTGTCGAAGACACCAATTTTGTATCTCATCGCTGGACTGAGATATAAACGAAGCAAATATTTGTACGCTGGAAAGTTGTTTCAAATGTTGCTTATATATGTGACATTTGTTGGCGTCTGTGTGCCACCTGGTGAGTTAATTCTGAATTAAAATAGTTACCAAGTGGAAGTCAGCAGTCCTGTGATCAACTGTGCGGAAGACAGTATTCTCCTAAACCTCTTTATTTTCAAGATATTTGCTCTACAAGTACTGTCCTATTTATAGGACGCTGGGCGTTCGGGGCTTCTGTCCTATTTTTAGGACGCTGGGCGGATATGGGTTAAAGAAATCTTCATGGAAATGTATCATTGCATTGCAATGATACATTTTCATGAACATTGCTTTGAATTTTAGCAAAAAAAAACGTTAAGTCAGAGTGGACCAAGTACAAAACTAGGGAAAATTGGATTATTCTTTCATTAGATGGGAAATTACCTTACCTTCGTATCACTTTGATCCGATTTGATGAATGTTGTTAACTACGACAGATCTGTAACAAATTTACTTTAGATGAATAATAAAAATCCATAAAAGTATTCAGTCAGAGTGTACCAAGGGCGTATTACCATAGCAGCGAAAATGATCAGCGCACTGATAAATGCAAGGAAATGAAAGACAGTTCAAGTGATTTTTCAGATGTTTTCACATCGAATGATTCAACTTTTCATCTATCAATAGAAATTCCTTAATATTATTTAATTCAATGCATTTGTTTTTGATTTTGGACCATTTGCCGTATTTGGAAGGATGGTCAGAAATTACAACAATTTATGTGCAGACAGAGTGAACCAAGTGTCAAAAAGTGATAAAGTGATTGATTATTGCATTTTTTTAGTATACACAATTCGAACGAAACGTGTAAATTTCTGAGACGTATAATGCACATTACATTACATTACATCACATTACATGACGTCATGTTTACATCGTATAAATGAAATTTACGTGTAATCTTCATTATTTTTAACAGTGTGGATTATTGAAGAATTTACGGTTTGGTAAGCGATTGTTGTATCGCCAACTGCACAACCTTCTTGCTTGGCAATACAACGTTTGCCGGGACAACTAGTTTCAAATAGAACACTTCCATGCATTCTTTAGGTCATGTCTTCCCCGAGGTTCGTTTTCAAAGTAATTTTTTTTAAATACCTCCAACAAATACTCCAGGAAGCCAGTAATACATCTTAACTAGTTGTCAACTACTACCCTAGGTCCCTAGGCATTTCTTCAGAAATTCTGAATTCGATTTCTACTGTACATCCCAGGACTTTTTTTTCTCAAAGAATGTATCCAGAAATTGCAGACGTAGCTGTATATTTTTTCTAGCATAACTCAAAGAATTTAAACAGAAGTTCCTTTAAGAATACATCGAGATTTTTGACAGTTAGTTTTGTTGTTTTAAAAGGAATTCATTCAGAGATTGCTTCACTATACACTACTGATATTCATGTAAGAAGACATCTGAGAAAACCTCCAAGATTTTCTGTAGATAATATTGTAGGAACTTCTCAAAACACTACTCCTAAGAATCAGGCGAATAGCAATACCAGGAATTACTGCAAGGATTATTTTAAGATAAAATCCTGTTGATATCTTAGAAGGAGTTTTTGACAATTTTTTTCTAGAACATTCTTGTATTGTAGAAAAAAATCCTGAAAACACCAGGACCATGAGAAATTTTTCGATGCATTTAATCACTGGAATAATATTGATTAATTCAGTATTTGGGAATTAATGACTAGACCTGATTCCTGAAAAAAACCTCCCGAGGTATTCCTGGCACCATCTCTTGAGTGGCCCCGGATGTAATTTCTGATAAAATCCGACAGAACTTCTTGAAGGTTGCAAAATTTGGTACGAAATCCTTGAAGTAAGCACTCATGAAGGGATTTCTTGTGTATGTAAAACAATTTTCATGGTGCAATTCTTTTAAGAAATTCTGGTTGCATGGTACTAAAAGGATTCCTGGAAAAACTCTAAGATACATATCTGAGGGAACGAACACTTCGAAAAACTCTTTTAAGGATACTCGAGAGATTCCTGAGGGGAGCGTTTGAGGAATCATAGTGCGCATCGTACCTTCGTGCTGTGCGTACACCAATTCTCTCTGCTCTTGGAAGTTTTCTTAAAAACTACCTAAAGCAATAAAACCGTACTTTTCAGTGCTATAAAAACAGTGCTTTTCAGAGCTAAAATTAAAAACGGTACTTTTCAGTGCTACTAAAACAGCATTTTTAGTACTATTTTTTCTACTATTGATTCCTTTACGATCCTGGTTTGGACCCGTGCCTTCGATTTTTGGTTGGACTCGTTGGCGAAAACTAGCGGTGGTAATCCTTCTTGAACACCGTCTTGGGAAAATAAAACCTCTCGAAGGTCACGTCTTCTTTGGTTTATTAACCAAACATGGTATCAACAACTAACAAATGGAAAGGTGATTCTCTGAATTCACACTTTCCTTCCAAAAAAGTGGGATTTAAAACTGTCACTTAACGTGTCAAGAATGGAAGAAAGGACGTTTCTCCGGAATGCGAACTTTCTTTCAAGAGTGAAATGAATAATTGGGTCCTAAAATTTTAAATGAAATCTTGTTTTTATTCAATAACACGAAAGAGCATCTTACTGCAATTACTTAAGCAATTTTTCCCGCTCAAATAAGGGCTATATCATGTTTAAACTTTAATTTAAAAATGGGGTCCATAAATGAACCTTGACACTTAAGATCATGTTTGACGTTCGCTTAGTCGACAAAAACACCACAGGGGTTTCAGTTTTAACACTGGGGTTGTTCCTATCTGACATTTCGGAAGGGACACGGAAAACAAAATACACCCAAAATTTGAGTTTAAGCCAAGGGGTGTGACAAAATCTTTAAACAAGTTTTTTTGGGCTCAAACCAACAGAAAACATTAGAACATTGAGTAAACCTGTGTTTTTGGCCTAAACTTAAGCGTTTGGCACTAAAATTGGGACAGGGCTTTAGGACCCTATTGTTTCGAAATGAGCAATCAGTTCGATGCTCTAGACAAATTTTCCGAACACCAAATCGAAGCAGCCTCTAGCCCAGGCTCTTTGATTCAAATGAGGAAGCAAAGAGTGCCGCCTATCGTGGTCAGTTGTCAGTTAAAACTCTTAAAGATCGCGAACTTCTTCTCAAACATCTTGAAGAGAAGAAGTACAAGCTTTTTACTTATGACGACTTAACTGAACGTTTGTTCAAAGTCGTCTTGAAAGGTCTCTCAAGTGACTATAAGTCACCTGAAGAGATTAAAATTGAAATAAATGATTTACTTGATATTTAGTCCATTAATCATTATGAAAAAGAGAAACCAATCTGGCATTGTTCGGAAAGGGCTTTCTCAAGAATATTATTTAGTTCACTTTAACAAAAAAGATCTTAATAATATTAAAGCTTTAGAAAAAGCTAGACTTATGTTCGATGTCCGTGTGACATGGTAACATTTCCAGAAACCTGGAGAAAATTACCAGAACCCCACTCAGTGCCTTCGGTGCCAAAAGTGGGGTCATGGTACAAAAAAATGCCGTATGGATGCCAAATGCATGATTTGCGGAGGTTCTTCTCACGCTAAGGACGTCTATCCTGTGAAGGAAGATACCGATAAGTTCATATGCGCCAATTGCGGGGGTAATCATAAGTCCAATTTTTGGGGCTTGTCCTTCGCGTAGGCGAGTCGTCGAGGCTCGTGTATGGTAGATGAACGTTAATGTCCGTTACGATCGGTCGATTCCGGAATTACTCTGGTAAAGTATCGAACAATGCTCATTTTTCAGTTAACGATCGCTTGATTATGAATCATACCCATCAGGAAGTTTATAACCATGCTCATTCACAAACTAATTTTATTCCATCGGGTAGCCGTCCGAATCTTTTAATTTCGAATGGATCTACCCAAGGAAAATCCTACGACGATATCGTAGCAGGTAATTTGAACTCCTCCCCTTTTCATACTATGAGTACCCGTTCAAATTGTTTCAAATCAAATGAACAAAACAACCTGCCGCCACAGGTAAATTCTACTCCGGCTCTCCGTTTACCAAAAATTCATACGGAAAATCATCAGACAATGTACCCACTTCAAGTGATATGTCTCCCTCTGATTTTATAACTGAACAATTGAATCAAATGATTTATGCAATGTTCAAAACCACCACTATGACTGAAACAGTCCAAGTTGGTGTGAAATTTACTAACCAAATTGTTATTGGATTTCGTTTTTCTAATGGATCCAAATAATAATTTAAATATTTTAAATTGGAATGCAAGTTCTATGAATGGTAAAGAGGAATAGCTGTTTATTTTTTTACAGCTAATAACGTGCATATAGCAGTTATTACTGAAACTTATTTGAAACCTGAATCCAAACTCAAAAGAGATCCTAACTTTTTTGTTTATCGTAACGATCGACTTGATGGGGCATATAGGGAAGTTGCAATCATCATTCATAGGCGTATAAAACATCAACTGTTTTAGTCATTTGTAACTAAAATTTTTGAAACTTTAGGTTTTTCAGTTGAAACACAGCTTGGTAAATATACTTTCATAGCTGCCTATTTACCTTTTCAATGCTCTGGACAGCATGTGAATTTGCTCCAAACTGACTTGCGAAAATTGACTCGCAATAAGTCAAAATTGTTTATCATTGGGGACTTAAATTCCAAACATCGGTCATGGAATAATTCTCAAAGTAATTCCAACGGCAGAATTTTATTTGATGAGTGCTCTTCAGGATATTCCTCAATTCAAAACCCTAATAGCCCTACATGTTTTTCCTCTTCTATAAATCCATCTACGATTGATTTGATCTTAACCGACTCTAGTGTTCTTTGTAGCCAATTAGTTACTCATGCTGATTTCGATTCTAATCATGTCCCTGTTACATTTCAAATATCCCATGAAGCGATTCTCAATCCAATCAGCTCCACTTTCAATTATTTTTGAGCCGACTGGAATATACGTATTTTGACTCAAATCTTGATGTTAACATTTCTTTACAAACTAAACTTGATATTGACAATGCTCTTGAAACTTTAACAAATTCCATTTTTTGAAGCCAGGAGCATTGCAATTCCTAATTGTAAAGTAAAATTTAAATCCGTGATTATAGACGATGATCTTGAACTCTTGATCCGTCTTAAAAACGTGAGGAGAAGGCAACTTCAACGCACTCGCGATCCTGCTATTTTCTACATCCTCAATTTTCTACATCCTCATCAAGAAACTTCCAGAAGCTTTCATATTATTCTTGGTTGATGTATTGAACAAATGTCTTCAGTTGGTAGATTTTCATGAAAAATGGTAAAATGCCAAGGTTTTACCAATTCTAAAACATGACAAAAATCCTGCAGCGGCTTCTAGCTATCGTCCAATCATTTTTTGCTTTTCTTCTCCAGTAAACTTTTTGAAAAGGTCATATTGAACAGAACTATGGTCCACATCAACGAAAATTCAATTTTTGCTAATGAACAGTTCGAATTCCAGCATGGACAGTTGACCACTCATCAACTTTTACAAATTTAATTCGTTCCAACAAAACTGAAGGCTTTTCTACTGGTCTTCTAGACATAGAAAAAGCATTCGACAGTATTTGGCATGAAGGCTTGATTTTTAAATTATAAAACTTTAATTTTCTAACATGCATTGTTAGAATAATCAAAAGTTATCTGTCAAATCGTTAACTTCAGGTTAATTATCAGAAATCCAGGTCTGAAAGACTTCCTATAAGAGCTGGTGTTCCCCAAGTCAACATTTTGGGACCAATATTATACAATATTTTCACATCTGACTTACCTGAGTTACCACAGGGATGTCAAAAATCTTTGTTTGCGGATGACACAGGCCTCTCCGCCAAAGGACGAAGCCTGCGTGTCATCTGTAGTAGTAGATTGCAAAAAAGTTTGGATACATACTTGCAAAAATAGAAGATTTTTCCTAATGCTTCCAAAACTCAACTAATAATATTCCCACATAAACCAAAAGCTCTTTATTTGAAACCTTCAAGTAGACATGTTGTCACGATGAGAGGGGTTCCAATAAATTGGACAGATGAAGTTAAGTATCTAGGGCTCATGCTAGATAAGAATTTAACTTTCAAAAATCACATTGAGGGCATTCAAGCCAAATGTAATAAATATGTAAAATGTCTCTATCCCCTTATTAATAGAAAATCAAAACTTTGTCCTAAGAACAAGCTTTTGATCTTCAAACAAATTTTCAGGCCATGTCGTATGCTGTACTCGTATCGACTAGCTGCTGTAATACCAGGAAGAAAGCTCTGCAGAGGATTCAAAATAAAAATTTTAAAATGATTCTGAAGCTTCCTCCCTTGTATAGTACTAATGAGTTACATAGAATATTCAATGTTGAAACATTGAAACAATCATCGAATAAAATTATTGATAATTTTAGACAAAAATCTTTTCAATCTTCTATTACCACCATTAATGCGTTATATATTCAGGATCAGTTAGGTTAACTTATTTGAAGGCGTTTTTTTCCTATAAACAGGCGAAATCAACTCTCATGTAAAATTCTGAACTGCTACGGCAAAAAAATGTAATATGTTGTTAACAAAAAAGAAAATAAAGCTCAAATCAGGATGTTGTCCAATACAGAACACCTAGATATAAGAAATGAATGATATATTTGAAATGATAAAAATAAAGGAATAACACAATATCCATTTTGCTTGTTTGCTCATTTGCTCAGTAACAACAGGGTGAACACGAGGTTATCAATGGCTTTCAGAGCGAGATCAGATAAAGCGAGAAATGTCCTCTATTCAAAAATTTTCATCTGATCATCAGCCTACAGGCTGATCATGACACACAACGATGCGTGTCAGTGTATTGACCCAACCGTGCTCACGTGTCACCCCATTCGATTGTTTGTTTTGCAGGATCCCCTTGGCAATTGGGAGCTCATTCCGCGCAGCATACTTCATCATCACAATCGTGTTCGGGCAACATGCTTCGACGATTAGCAGCGGTCTGTTATCAGCAGCAAAGGGCGCTCCCAGCAGTGGCGACTTCGATGGGCGTTGCAGACGGGCCACTTGGATCATGTCGGCGACACCTCCGAATACGTAGCCGCCATCACGCAGCTGGTTATCACGACGACAGCAAAAACAGATCACTAGATCCAACAAACGGCGACAGCGAAAACATCCCATCGGCCAAGGCGTAAGTAAATGCGCGAAAATGGTTAATAACAAAAACAAGAGGCGTCGCAGTTGGTCCGGTAGGCGCACAGGGGTTCGGTTTTGTGAAAAGGTGGCGAAAACCCATCCTGACAATCAGATGCTTATTCGTGATCAAACGTCAACATCCCACCGCAAAATCGCTAGTGTTTGGAGGTGATGTTAACCTCCAAATTGCGAAATCATCACCTCCAAGTTAGTTCTAGTACCCTCCGTCATATGAATTATGGTGGCGCGTCGATCGTCACAAGTTTCTCGTTAAACAGTCAATATGCGCATTTCATTCCGTATAAGATGTTGTCAAAACGCCTTATACGAATAAAAGTGTAGGCGGTATTGTAAATATTTTATATAATAATAATAGACATATAATTCGAGTGTATTACGACCTAATCGGTAATGTCTTCTTCTTCTTTTTGGTAGTACGTCCCCACTGGGACAGAGCCTGCTTTTCAGCTCAGTGTTCTTATGAGCTCTTCCTCAGTATTAACTGAGAGCTTTCTTTGCCAAAGTTTCCATTTTCGCATTCGTACATCGTGTGGCAGGTACGATGATACTCTATGCCCAAGGAAGTCAAGGATATTTCCATTACTAAAAGATCCTGGACCGACCGGGAATCGAACCCAGACACCTTCAGCATGGCTTTGCTCTGTAAGCGCGGACTCCAACCACTCGGCTAAGGAAGTCACTTGTCAAGATCCAAACTTGTAAAATGTCATAAATGCGCAGCTATTGCCATGACTCTTCCAATCAGAACCACTGCGAGGCGACGATTTTTTGCGCACCGTTACTGCTTGATAAGCGAAGCGCTCGGCATTTGGGTCGCTTTTCGCTAATCACATGTGAAATATTCAGACTGTAATAAATAGCAACCAGACGTGGGGCTACCCGTAGATACACGTACAGAAACGTAGAAATTTTGTTATCAATGCTCACTCGCGGGAATCTCCTCTGTTGCCTGGGAGACCGCCGCTCAACGAGGAAGGAGCACGAGGCCGAGAATCCATAACAAGTAATTTCCTGATATTTTCGATGCTCATTCAGAGTTTCTGGTTTGGCGGGTTTTGTTTAGCACCTTCGGGGAATCAAAATGATAGCTTGGATGGACGAAATTTGCGTTTGAAGTATAACTTCTTGATTTGGCTGAAATTCAACACATGTAAACAGTTCAATTTTTGGCAAAATTGTTTTTGACAAAGTTGTTTTGGACAGTTTTGTTAAAGCGTAAACACATAGTAAAATTGTTGGGAAAACACGGTGTTTGTTGTTCTGGGGATCTCAATGGCTTGTTGCAGAGGGTACAAAAACAATGATGTTTTTCACAATAAAGACATCACATGGTGCGGGTATATGCTGAAGACTTTTTTTATTGATGGAATAATTAAAAAAATCTTAGCGATCCCCGCTTTAATACAATTGACTGTCCACATTTCGGTACTGGAAAACCCGTCCAGATACTGACAGATAAATACAAAAGATAATTATTTGAAGAGTAGTGGATTAAAAATCCCACCGAAACTAGAACAATAATATACAAAGAGACGCAAGAGCGTTGTCAGGTTTCCCATCAGAAGAGGGAAACAACCACAAAAGATTATTTATGAATTTCAGATGGTACAAAGAATAATGTTTTAGGAGCATTTTGTTTGAATTGCGTTACGCCCCTTGGCCTGGTTGTCAGCTTAGTGTTTTTATGAGCATTTCCAAAGTTATCAATAGCTGAGAAAAAAAAATTATCTCTGCGCAAATTTTAACAAATCTCCTCTCGCAATTTCAAAACTTGAAAAACTAAATAAAAAGTATTTATTGGAAAAAAGTTGAATAGGCCACTTTTATTTGAGGTCTCAATTTTATTATTTTTTTTTCGATTTTCATTACTCTTTTATTAGAATATATGTTCAAAGGGGGATCAAGTGTCTCCTGCAGAGTAACAGCTCCATTAAGAAAAAGGATCAAGTCAGCTTAAGTTTATGAAGAAACCCCACCCCATTCTATTCTCACAATACACCCGATTCTGTTTTTGCACGGATTTTTTTTACACGGCCGTGCATAAAATTTTACATACTATTTATATTGCCAAAAACTTATTTTTGCATGAATCATCGAGAAATGGTGTTTCTTTTTTGCACGTTTGAAATTCTGAACTGCAAACTTTAACATAGAGTAAAGTGGGGCAAAAGTTCGAGTGGGGTAAGAGTTTCTTTTTAAGATTTCAAGCTCAATTCAAAACAAATCTTATAAATGTCATGGTGGTTCGAATGCTATTTAAGTGAGAGACTTTCACTCTAAATATCATAAAAATCGATTGAGATTTGGAAAAGTTATGGCTATTTGTTGTTTTTCGATGTGAATATTGTAATTTTTGGTCACACTTTCGTTGCATGGAACCAATTGAAGATAAAATCTTTTTCAATATTTTATATAAGGGCGTTTCTAGGCTTATCATAAGGTTGCTTTGAGGTGTATTACTTTTTGCATAAATGCATAAACAATTTTTGGCCCATAGTGGGGCAAAAGTTCGAATCAGTGGGGCAAAAGTTCGACCCATGTATAAAATCACGGAAAAAATTGTAAATTGCCTAAAAGTCACATATTATCCTCAAATTTAGTTAAATTTGTTTGATCGTGTGAAAACTGTCACCAAAATTTTACATTTCCACTTAGTTTTGCGAAAAACTGCTATTTTTGAGTATACTACAATCAACCCGGTTTTGGGCAATTTTTTGATGAAAATTTAGTGTGTATTTTTCGTCAAACTTAAGTTTACGGCTAGTGTAAAGTATGCCTGTCATAAAAGGATCGATATTTTGTGTTTTAGCTAGTGAACTTTTGCCCCACACTAGATTCGAACTCTTGCCCGAGTTCGAATAAGACACTCAATTTTGAAACTGTTATAACTAAAAATGGGTAAATATTTTGACACAAGTTTGTTCAGCAAAATTATAGCCAATATGTTGAAGGTTCACTGTATGGTATTTGTTTTGTTTTAACTGCTATTGTTTTTCTGGAAACTTTGATTATACCACTAAGGTTGAACTTTTGCCCCACCTTACTCTATACGTATACAAATTCTATGTCAAATCGGTCAGTCACAGAACTCGACCCTCTTCGATTTGCAGTAAATTTTGCATATGTTTTCGGTATGGTAGAATAAGTGTTTTCTCATTGAAAAATGGATCATTTTGACTCAAAAAAAACTTTTGAAAATGACCTGTAAGTTTTTGTATGCAATTTATTTGAAAAACTTTAACTCCGAAACTGTTCATTTTGGAGAAAAATGTTCTATGAAGAAGTTGTAGGGAACCGTTTGGACTACATGTAAAAATATACACTGAAGGAATATTTTTTATTTTCATTAAAAATTCATAAATAAAAATGAAATTTTAAATTACATAAAACCCCAATTTTGATTATTTTTTTAAATTTTCACCATAGAATCTTGATAGGAAACAGACGATTGGGACAAAGTTTCATGATGGAGAAATTTTAGAGAAAAAAGTTTTTTTACGAACTTTTGGCCGACCCACAAATTTTTTTGTCAAAATTATTTTGTTCTGATGATACAATAAGAACCCAAGTATTTTAAACCATAATGAATATTATGATCACTTCTACAGAAATAGTCATTTTCGAATTATAGCAAGTTTAGTACAAAAAAATCATCAAATAATAAAATTTGCAATTTTCATTGGTTTTTCGAGATTCTCGATCAAGAAAAATACCTACACAATTTTATGGAATGATTCCTAGAGCATTCCACGAATTATTACTGGATTGTTCTGTTCGCTGAAAGAATTAACGAATAATAACTGAATATGAATGAAATTTTTCATACAAAAAGCATTACGGAAGGGGAGTGGGTCAAAAACTTCCAATTTTGGCGCTACGTAAGTAATGGACGCTGCCTAAGCGGAATCGCTTGTAAAGTTCATAGTAGAATTAAGATGAAAATCCGGTAAGTCAATACTGATGAAATGAATTTCTGAAATCGCGTTGTGAAAAAATCTGATGTAATCCCTGGAACTATTTCTGAAGAGAATCTCAGAAATTTGTATACTTGAATATCAGAAGATTTTCTGTGAGATTCCTGTCGAAATTATTTTAAGAATGTGTTTTAAATGTTATGAATTTCAGGAAAATTCAAGATGAGTTCATGGTGGCCACCTCGGAATAATTCTAGTTGAAATCCGTAGAGGAATTCCATGAGGAATATCAAATCCTTGGAGAAATCATTTGAAGAATATCTTTATGAATTCATAAGACAGTAAATAAATTTTTCCTCGAGCATTTTTTTTTGGAAAAAATATTATCAATTTTTTTGAGCTGAATTACTAAACCAGTGTCGAGTTGACGTTAAATCAATAATTATCAAAGTTCGAGGTATGACTGTATTGCTTTTAAACATACAATGAATAACTTCATGGAATTCTACCAAGAAACCTCCAAAAACTTCTGTAAGAGTTTATCCATGGTCTAACCAAGTATTCCACTAACAAAAACAAAATAAACAGATTTCATCTCGACGATTGTATACGATTTCTACGATATATACGAATTTTCTTAGTTCTCCAAGGGTTCTACAAGCGTAACCAAGAAATGTTGTAGATCTTTTGGCATAACTTTCCGGGCGTTCTTGGATGACTTTGAACTTGTGGTGTATTCACCAAGAATCACAGTTAAATTATTCAAGTATTTCTGAGTGTGTACTAGATTCTAATTTTTTCAACATGTAGCCACATATGCTTGTAGATTTGATGACCTATATTTTATAAGGCTCTTGGATGACCCAGATTGTCCACAAATATTTTTTCTAACGCACTCTATTAAGCCTTAAAATCCCAGGATACACCTTGAACTGCACACAGGATATATTGCTGTGTTGATTTTCGTCAAGTAATGCGATGTCATAGATAGATTTTTCTTGCTAGGTCGGCGGCGATTTAGATAATCGTTGCTAGGTGTCCTTTGATTGTTCTGTTTTACCGCATTTGGAGCACATTTGGTGAAGATTTGCACCTTAAATGCAAACAGCAATACCTTGGCCTCAAACGGATATCTCAACATCCAAATGAGCTAGAAGGTTGGTTTCTTCGACAAAGTTATTCAGCAGATCAAGGGCTATCAGGCCATGAGAAATCTGATTGAGAATGCAACCGCTAGGTGGTGCTTATGACAAACTTTCTTCAATCGTCTGTATCTCAATATCCTTATCAACTATAAGGTTGGTGTTTTGGGCGAAACTACTCAGCATATTATGGGCAATCTGATGGTAAAAAGCCCAAATGTATATTCATCCGCCTGGTGGCGGTAGTAGAAATAAATCTTCAATCTTCTTTACCTCAAGATCCTTATCAGCTAGGAGGCGGTGTCTTCGGCAAGGATATTCAACAGATTGAGGGCTATCTGGACTCTGGAGCTACAAAATATAATCGAGAACTTATCTGCTAGGTGACGCTAGTAACAATTTTCTTCAATTTTACGTATCTCAAGAACCTTATCAACTAATAGGTTGGTGTCTTCGGCATAACTATTCAGCAGATCAAGGGCTGTTTGGCGGTGCAGAATTTTCTCGCTAAGTGGCGGTAATGACAAATTTTCTTCGATCGTCTGTATCTCAAGATCCTTATCAGCTAGAAAGTTGTTGTTTTCGGCAAAGATATTCAACAGATTGAGGGCTATCATATTAGAAGTTGGTTTCCATGGTTTCCCTAATAGTCTTTTGATGCGCTGCTGCATAGATTTTGTGTTTTATTATGTACTAGTGGTCCCGGCAAACTTCGTCTTGCCATCAAGTAGGCTGTTGAAAAATGCTATGAATCGTCCCATACAAAATGACAGTTCTGTTCACTCTCGTTTTTTTCCAATTTTCCTGGTGAATATCATGGGATTTTCATACAGACAAACACGTCGGAACCCTTGACGAACAAAGCGGATAAAGAATCATCCCGAGCCGTTCACCCATTCATAAGCCATTTCGTGACATAAAAACACCATTCCATTTTTATTTATATACAGTCATCTCTCCCTTACTCGATATTGAAGGGACCATCGAGTTAGGGAGGTATCGAGTTATAGAACACAAAACCAGTGCAACTGCGATTTGAGGGACCATCGAGTTAGCCATGAAAACCAATTTTTACTTCCAGAATTAATTTCAAATTATTTGATTTACTGGTTTCCGAATTGTGGCTATTTAAAAATTCAAGGTTCATCTCGGGCTTTTATGGGATAAGATTTCATTACTTCATATAGATGACTTCGTTGAATTACTAAGAGCACGTTTTACATCAATACTCGTCACTATGTCACTTATAAGGTACGTAAATTGAAAGACCTATATTCCAGTAAGTTCTTGGATGGCTGAGTACATCTCTTAAAAGCGGCACTAAAATACAAAAGCAAGAAATTGCTCTGAACTTTTTTGCATATGCAAAGATTAGCAAAGCTTCATATACCCTGGAATACTTGGAGGGTATGTTCCAGAGTATTCTGAAGTTTATGACAGGTATAATCAATAATAATGTAACATAGATTAAGCACGTTTCAACTAACTACAAAGCAAATGTTAAAAACACATCACAATACTTTGTTGTTTCCCTCTATGGTGAATTAGAACAAAATTGTTCTTGCGTCAGGTGATCTCATAATTGCTTGAAACTTTCCTTATAGAAAATTTTTCACACAATTTTCTCCGCGAGAAGCGTGGATATCTGGCTATTTGGAAAGAAATATATCGAACAATATTTTGTGTTACACTGGCTGTTGCCTTTTTGATGGCTGCTTGGGCACGTCAGGAGTTAATCATCAATATTAACCTCCTTTTCCCGAGCAGCCTAGATAGCCGCGTAGTGTCGGTAGCGGTTGTTTCAACTGGCTAAGAATTAACACTACGGATTGCCTGTTCCGGTGGTAAAAGTCCACCTCACAGGTGACCCCTAATTTATGGTGTGATGCGTACCGTGCCTAAGAATGAATGGTTAGGGGGGTCTAAATAAAACCTAACCGCAAACGGAGCCTGTGGGGTACCAGGGCGCCCTCCACAGTATTGAGTCCTTCCTGTGCTACCCGGAGCAATGGTGCAGGTGACCTTGTGTTTCTCCGAGATAATCGGCTGCCCTTCTTCAGTCTCTATCTTGAGGCTTAATAAGGGTGGGATTATGAATATGTTGACATTTAATTTAAATTATCACCTATATGGATTCGCATTATGCGTTTTACACAGTGTATTCTGTGCTCTTTCGCCTTTGGCGACTTTAAATAGATACCGATCTGGTTTTTTCGTTGCTGGTCTTTTTCGTGCTGAGATTGCAAAAAGCTTAATCCTGCCTAGTTTGGGTAGTGGCTACGGTTAGGTTAGCTCAGATCAATCTTCAGCATAAAAGAACAGCAACGATCAATCTTTGCAGACTCATGCAAAATGGTGCAGCCCAAGTGGCGCTAGTTCAAGAACCCTACTTTCGTAGAGGGAACTTCTATCTAGGTAACCTTGTGGACCCAGTTTTTGCTACTTTTAGCAAGCTTGAAATGGCAAACTCGCGCTCCATGCCCCGCGCATGCGTGCTCGTTAATAAAGCAATCGTTGCTACACTCATTTCTGAGTTAACTACCAGAGATGTATGTGCTATCACAATCGATGTTTCTGTTGGTGACCTCAACAGGAAATACGTCTATTGTTCGGTATATTTACCACATGATGAACCATCCCCAACGGATGACTTCAAACGAGTTGTCGTACACTGCGTAACAAAAGGCCTTCCGCTGATTGTGGGCAGTGATGCCAATGCTCATCACATCATCTGGGGCAGCTCGGATATCAATTTGAGAGGCTCCAGTCTGATGGAATACTTAAGTAGTACAGACCTTGGATTACTTAACATAGGCAATCGCCCAACCTTCATGGTTTCTAATAGAGAAGAAGTGTTAGACATAACGCTCTGCTCGAATAGAATCAGTCACGAGTTGACGAATTGGCATGTATCAGATGAGGAATCATTATCTGATCATCGCTACATCTTCTTTGAACATTCAAATGTAACTGCGCAGACTTTGCGTTTTAGGAATCCCCGGTCAACAAACTGGGAACTCTACATTGAATTGGTTGCGACCAAATTTCATGGATATTCTCCGTCCATTGAAAATCCAAGTGATCTGGATGATGCCGTTGATACTACAACATCCTACATTATGGAAGCTTTTGAAGAAGCATGTCCTCTGCGGTCTGTAAAGACTACAAGAGGGACCCCATGGTGGAATTCCGATCTGACTAGACTCAGGAAACAATGTAGAAGGAGTTGGAACAGACGCCGTTCAGCTGGATCAGAGTCGTTCAAGTCAGCTCGCAAGGCTTACAAGAAGGCTCTTCGTTCTGCTGAACGATCCGGCTGGAAAAACCTTTGTACAAATGTTTCCAGTTTGAGTGAAGTCAGTCGGTTGAACAAAATTCTTGCAAAATCTAAGGATTTCCAAGTGAACGAAATTCGCTTACCTAATGGTGACTTTACTTCTTCCGATGAAGAAGTTTTAGAATGTTTATTCAATACACACTTCCCCGGATGTGTGGACATAGCATCTACGGATGAATCAAATGTCTTTTCATGTAGTTACGAGTCTCTGGCCTCGGCTCGCAGTATCGTAACTACTGAATCGATTCAATGGGCACTTAATAGTTTTGCTCCTTTCAAATCTCCAGGAGCGGATGGGATTTATCCTGTTCTGCTCCAAAAGGGATTTGAGTTTATCAAACATGTTTTGAAAAAGCTACTTGTAAGCAGTTTTGCTACCGGGTACATTCCCAAATCCTGGCGTGATATTACTGTAAAGTTTATCCCAAAAGGAGGACGTGCGTCGTATGAGGAAGCGAAGAGTTTTAGACCAATCAGTCTGACCTCTTTTCTTCTGAAATGTCTGGAACGGATTATCGATCATCACATCCGTGATGTTTATTTGGCAAACATGCCTCTTCATGTGAATCAACATGCTTACCAATCTGGAAAGTCCACTGTGACTCTTTTACACAAAGTTGTATACGATATCGAGAAAGCATTCGCTCAGAAGCAATCGTGCTTGGGTGTTTTCTTGGATATTGAGGGTGCCTTTGATAACGTGTCTTTCGATGCCATATTGGAAGCCGCACGAAACCATGGGCTACCTACAATGATTACCAATTGGATTCATCAAATGCTC
This sequence comes from Aedes aegypti, assembly GCF_002204515.2. Classification (NCBI taxonomy): domain Eukaryota; kingdom Metazoa; phylum Arthropoda; class Insecta; order Diptera; family Culicidae; genus Aedes; species Aedes aegypti. The sequence continues at coordinate 24,647,538 of NC_035108.1, read as the reverse complement.
AAAAACCGACATCTCTTCTCGACATTGCGTCAATCAGCGATTCGAAAATTGAGTGTTTGCGGATGCCCCCAAGGGGGAGTCTTGTCACCACTTTTGTGGAATCTCGTAGCAGATACGCTATTGAGGCAACTCAATAATTGCGGTTTTCCAACTTATGGATTTGCCGACGACTATCTAGCTCTGATAGTTGGTATGTGCATAAGCACCCTATTCGACCTGATGCAAAGTGCTCTTCAGGTAGTCGAGAGTTGGTGTCGCCAATATGGCCTTTCGGTTAACCCGAATAAAACATCTATTGTTCTTTTTACGGAAAGACGAAACCGCGATGGAATTCGACCTTTACGTCTTTTTGGCACTGAGATTAATGTGACTGATCAAGTAAAGTATGTCGGAGTCATTCTAGATTCCAAACTTTCATGGACACCTCACATTGATTTCAGAGTCAAAAAAGCTTGCATGGCCTTCGGTCAATGCCGGCGAACCTTTGGTAAAACTTGGGGCCTCAAACCCAAATATATCAAATGGATTTACACAACAGTTGTTCGACCAATATTGGCATATGGATGTCTTGTGTGGTGGCAAAAGGGCGAAGTGAGAACAATCCAATCAAAATTGGGCCATCTCCAAAGGATGTGCTTGATGGCGATGTCTGGTGCGTTCTCTACAACTCCCACAGCAGCGCTCGAGGCCCTTTTCGACGTTGCGCCACTACACATATATCTTAAACAAGAAGCACTTTCTTGCTCTTACCGTTTATGGGTACTGGATCTACTGGAGAAAAATCCAGTGAATCGTAGATCTACACACACTTCGTTGTTTCCACTTTTGGTGAATTGGGACAAAATTGTCCTTGCTCCAAGTGATCTCACAATTGCTTGTAACTTTCCTTACAGGACATTTACCACACAATTCCCTTCACGGGAAGAGTGGACGTCTGGCTATTTGGAAAGAAGTATATCAAACAATATAGTATGTTACACTGATGGCTCCCTTCTTGAAGGTAGAGCTGGTGCAGGAGTATATTCTCGTGAGCTAAGGCTGAATCAGTTTTACTCACTTGGTAGAAACTGCACCGTTTTTCAGGCGGAAATATTTGCTCTTATGTGTGGAGTGCAATCAGCACTTCAACAGCGCGTAATGGGTAAAGTCATATACTTCTGTTCAGATAGTCAGGCTGCTATAAAAGCTCTCGCTTCGGCCAACTCAAGGTCGAAGCTTGTTATCGCATGTCGAACTCAAATTGAGGAACTGAATTCAGTCAACTCTGTAAACCTTGTATGGGTACCTGGCCATTCTTCCATCGCTGGAAATGAATTGGCTGATGAGCTAGCTCGCGATGGAGCATCGCATGACTTCATTGGCCCTGAGCCGGCTATTCCAATTTCGAAGTGCTGGGTGAAGCTTCAGATAAACTCTTGGGCGGCAACTCAGCACAAGCAATATTGGAATAGTTTGGAGTCGTGTCGTCAAACAAAATTGTATATTACTGAGCCATCTCCAAAGGTGGCGAAGTATTTAACAAATCTGTCAAAGCAGAATTGCAGTCTCTTGGTCAGAGCGTTGACAGGCCACTGCCGACTCAACTATCACATGGCAAATATTCAGCGTGCTGACTCATTTGTGTGTGATAGTTGTGACTCCGATTATGGAACTTCGTATCACCTGATATGTAACTGTCCAGTTTTTGCGCAAATGCGATTCCAATTACTTGGTAAACACTTATTAAGTGAAACTGAATACAGAAGCCTGAATCTTCAGGACATCCTGTTATTCTTAACCCGCTGTGGTAATGAGCTATAGGCTCTCTTTACGCTCACGCGTTTTGCAGTGCCCTTTTTAGGGCGCTGTTCGAACCCATTGTGGTATGGAGCTACATGCTCTCATTTCGCTTATGCGATCTTCCCTCTTCAAGGGACCCACTCCTATTTCCTCCCATCTTTCCCTTCCCTTTCCTCTCCCATCGGGTAGATGATGAAATAGGCTCAAATATGGCGATGGCACAAATCTCCCAACTGGTGGGGAACGTGCCTTTGGAGCCGGCCTTCTGATACCTGATATAGAAAATTTTTCACACAATTTTCTCCGCGAGAAGCGTGGATATCTGGCTATTTGGAAAGAAATATATCGAACAATATTTTGTGTTACACTGGCTGTTGCCTTTTTAAAGGAAAAGCTGGTGCTGGTGAATATTCTCGTGAGCTATGTCTGCATCAGTTCTACTAATTTGGTAGACACTGCATCGTTTTTCAACAATAATAGTTGCTCTTTTGTATGGAGCGCAATCAGCCCTTCGGCAGCACGTAATAGGTAAGGTATTATATTTATATCTGATCGGATAGTCAGGTTGCTATTGAACCTAATGGTTCGGAGATTTCAAGGTCGAGGCAAGGTTTTGCATGTCGAACTCAAATTGAGGAACACAATCCAGTCAACTCTGAAAACCTAGTATGGGTACTTGGTCATTCTTTCGATGACTTGGTTTACCTCTTGGAGCAATCCAGATAACATTGTGATAAGAATGCCTGTGGAAATCAAAGAATTGATGAGATTAGTTGGATTGATAGGTTGAATTACGTAGAAACATTGGAATGATAGTGGCAATCAACATATAATACTTGGAGAAATGAAACAACCAGTTGAGTAGTAAAACATACTGCAGTTTCTTTATGCACTCATGTCGAATTTTCTTGACGAGCCGTTCGAAAAATTCTTAGGAGATTTTTTATGCAGAATGCTTTAAAACATCTCAGTTTCTAGTGTAGAACTAGCCCTCGTGTGTTAAAATACACTCTAATAAAGATTTAAAAAAAAAAAAAAAAAAAAAAAAAAAAATCTCAGTTTAAATTATTGAGAATTTCCTGACGAATACCCTGCAAGAATCACTGTTGAAAATCTTTGATATAATCATGGTGTTTGGAAGAATGCGAGAAAAGAGGCATGAAAATTAATATAGCAGAAATCCCCAAAATAGTCTAAACCAACTTCTAGAAGACTTTTATAAGTTTCATCACATGTAACGATTGTCGGTATTATTCAATAATCTTTAAAACCTAAGAGTAATTTAAAAAATCTTTGTACAAATTCCACGAAGAATTTCTCAGGAAACAGAAATTGGTTTAACTCCTGTACAAGCAGCATCATTTTTTCACCACAAAAGAATATTTAAATCGCTTTACGGTTGCAAAATAATGTATGCAACCGTTTTTGAGAAATTAACATTTATGTTTCTGGTACCGTAATCCGGGGGCAAATTGGTCACTGGGGTGAATTTGATCAGGTCGGTATCAAAAAGCATTTTCTTTCAAGGATGCTTAATACTTCGTTTGTATCACAGACATTTCATGTTTTCTTGTTTATAGATGTCTAATGATAATTTTAAACTATTTCATTTTAATTAGAATTAGTTTTGCCTAGAAATATTCACAGGTTTTGAAGGTGTTTAAAAAACTGTTGGAAAAAATCCGCTGATGCTAGGCCTGCAGACAAACTGCGAGTGTTAAAATGATGATTTAGCTTCAGTGTGAACTGCTGAACTCATTTTGAAATCGTACAGCATAACAAGAATGAATGTTTGACCATAAAATAGTGTATTGTCAAATAAAGTGCTTATTTCAAGGGAAATTGCATACATTTAGGCGTATCATGCAGATTTAGAAAGTTAAATTTTGCATTAAATAATGATATACATGAGTTGTAAGAATTTTGACATCAATTTCAAATTCAGGAGACCCAAATTCAGAAGATAGAAAAATTTTAATTTCGAAACTAATCTAACAGTAATGAATTTCGCCCCATTGTTTCTTATTCAATTTTTGACATTAAAATTAATTTTATGAAATTTTAATTTCAATTTCATAAAAAATTGATGACATAATCTGATAGAGATCAATGGAGTACTAATTTTCCCAAAAAAAGTTACATAACATGACAAAAAGTGATTAATTTGGTTCCTCTTTATTACCTATGTTGTGGACTTTAAATTTTTTTGTTTCGATAAATTGACTTAGAACAAGATGGAACTCACAAAATATTATATGGGAAGTGTTGGTCCTCAAGGGATATTGGAATATCTTCGTAAACAGATGACCAATGGTTAATATCGACACATATTCAAAAAATAGGAGAGAACTTATGAAAAAAAAATTGCAAAAATATCAAGAAACGAAAAAGTTATCGCGGTTTGAACAAGTTTTTTTTTTAACAAAAAAAAGTTGGAAAAGTGGATTTTAAGGAAACTTTAAAATAATTGTTGAACAAGTTGCAGATATTGAATGAGATTCAGGTCGCTTTTATCAAGAAACCAGGAAGAGGGTCCTTAAAGGAATTCAATAATCCCAGAAAAAAATCTGAGAGGAAATTTATTGAAAGTTTATTAAGATTAACACAAAAATATATGGACGGATTGATGATAAATTTCTTGCAAATCCTAGAGTTAATTCGATTATCGTAAAAAATTTCATGAAATTTTTTGGAGTAAATATGAATTACAAGGAAAAGCAAGCCGTAGAAAATTCCTGATGAAATCAATAAAAACTATTCTTCAGTGTATTCATAAATTCCTAAAATAATTCATAAAATAATTCCTGAAAAAAAAATTGCCAAAACACTTTGAAGAAAATGTAGAGGACTTCCTGGGAGAAATCGCGCCCTTGAGAGATCTCTTGAAAAATTTCTGAAAGAAACCTGACTTGTTAAATTAGTTATTTTGAACATATATTCTAAAAATTCTAGCTCTGATTTTTATCGAACCATTTAAACTATGTATGTATCATATGTGTGGTAAAAATCGAATTGTATGGCGAATCCCATGAATTTTCCAAAAAGTTTATCTTGAAGCAAATAAACTATGAAGAAAAATTAATGTTTGAGATATATTTGTTTAATCTTTTAAACAAATCACTCAAATGTGATTTTCATCTATCGCACAGGGTGAGGTGTCACAGTCTCGCTTTACCTCCTCTGAGTACGTCCATAAGTTGAAGTATATCCGTGTTTTGTTATTGTTTTGCATCACTTGAATCTAGCGTAGATATTGTCACGAAAGAGAAAGATATTGTATGCCAATTGATATAGTGTACGAAATCATCGACATAGAGAGTGATACCAAGATATAGAACATCTAATGCACAGAACTTCAATTGATAGATCGTTCGATGTGTCAGGTGGTCATGTTATAGTTAAAAATAGTTCAGTTTACCGTTACCCATTACTCAGATTAATATTTAATTCACACATTCGAGCTGAATCAGAGTTATTTAGACAACAAATTTTCTTCCAACTGTCTAGAACAAAAGAAAATCATACATCTATAGCCATCAAAGTTGTTACATTTCGGCACCAATTATGCACTTTAATTGCTCATGTAAACACAATCAATCAACATAGATTTAGCAACGTAAACACAGGAGGCTGGTGAACGTGATTCAGAACAGGCCCAAAATTTAGGGCCTGACACGTGTCATTTAGAGGACATTGGAAACGACGTGAGAAATGGATCGATCATCAGAAAAAAAAGAGATAAAGTTTCGCGACTAATGTGGCCTCCACACCCTACCAGAACGGTCTGGAATCTCAAGGATTCTAGGTGTGAAATGTTGCTCGAGAGCGATCGATGATTATCGACTTTGGCAGACAGATTGGAAAACAAAATGGTTGTGAATCAGATGAGTTTGAGCAGTTAGAAAAATCAAATGTTCAAAGCCTACTATGATTATACCCATAATTCAAGGTCAACATTTGTTCGAGTCATTTATCTACGTTTCGAAAATTCACGCGGTTGTAATCTTTCCTCGTTGATTGAAGCTTTCACACATTCCCACTGCATGTGGAAGAGCTGAGATAAGCAAACTGATAGTACAACAAGTACCATTTATTGGCAATTTTACTACAACATTCACTTTCACATTGTTTCCCGGATCGGAAAGCTATGGTCTAGGATCAAACCGGTTATCCGGCAGGGCATAGAACTTTACAAAACACTGACGCATGGCTTCCTAAGCCCGTAATGAAGATTGTAAACAGATTATGAGGGAGATTAACTTTGCGATAGATTGTCTAGTCAAACAGTTCAGTTGTGAGCTGCTCTACTGACAGACAATAGTGTACAAATGTGGTGAAATTATGTCGTTTTAAGGTGCTTTCATTGCTCCGAAAATCGATACTTTCTGTACAATCCTTCAGGAAATGCATGCTCAGGAAACCAAGGTTCCGATTGAGCTTCGGTAAACGATAAATGACGCTTGACTTTCAGCTAAAAACTCAGAGTTACTTTTGTGTAGAAGCTAAGGAATTCGACTGATGCATAAACCTCGGAATGTATATTAGGAATAAGATTGATCAGTATTTGTAGCAGTTGTAATCTTTCCTCATCGATTGAAGCTTTCACGCGCCACGGGTGCTTGTGGAAGAGCTGATAACACAACAAGTACCATGCATTGGTAGTTTTACTATAACATTGACATTCACATCGATTCCCGGATTGGAAAACTATAATTTAGGATCAAACCGGTTTCCTTTCAGGGCATAGAACTTTGCGAAACGCTGACGCATGGCTTCCTAAGCCTGTAATGTTTATGGGCAAAATTGAGTTCTCAAGTACTCAAACAGTTCGACATTGTTGATAATGATAAGAACTACTTTACTGACAGACGATAGTGAACAAATGTGATGAAATCATCTCGTTCTTAGATGCTTGATTGGCCTAAAAAGCGACACTCCTTTCTAACGTGAAAACATCTCTGTAGAATCACTCAGGAAATACATGATCGGAAGGTCGAAATATGCACATCTGTCAAAATATACAAACTCTAGTGGAATTAAAGTACTAGATAGTACTAAATTCGGTTTTTCATAATTTTATACTATTTCACTAAACAGCTCGGTGTATTTTCAATAGTTAATAGCTTAAAAACTGGACACGCTTTGATAAAAAAGACACTCCATTGCAATGGATTTAACAATCCTAAATTAAGTAAATAGTGGTATTTTGGAGCTTGAGACAAACATATGTTTTGCAGTGCAAATGATCATTTTTGAATGACAAACATGAACTTGTCTTATGCCCTGGAAAATAGATAAAATTTCAAATCTGAAAAGATTTGAAACCGAAACTTGATTCGAACCAGACACACAAATTCATCAGGAATTAATCTCTCACAAAAGTTTTAGTCACCACCCCCAAAAACATTGTAATACTCTAAGATGTCCGTTTAAATACCCTACAAACAACTCTATCGACAAATCTTTGTTTCCCCGATAACATATGCCAATAATTATCGATCGAGTACTATTGGAAACACTCCAGCACCAGCAGACCATCCGTTTTCGCTAAGTACCCAATCATTGGTCCGACAAACATTCGTTCCCAGTTAATTACATTTTACGCTTATCAGTTGTCGTCTAATCTGCTTCACCGAAGCACACGTTCGGCACGATAAGCACTTTGGGGCAGGCACTTCCCACAAATGGCGACGAAGAAGGCGACAACGACGCGACGTCGCCGAAGATTGCCAAACAGGACAGTTCATGTGATAATCAGAGCGCCAAAGCCACTTTCATGAATGAAAAACGAACGATAACCAGACGAATAAACAGTTCCGAGAAACTCTACGACACTGCAAGATAACACAATCAATCAGCAGAAACACTTATGCTTATCTGGTCATGATTTTGAGCGTTTGCGGGTGCATCGCATCGAGATCTGCAAATGCGGAATTCCCTCGGCCTCGATCGATATGCGAGGTTGCGGAGTTGAAAAAGTTTCGCCAAACGATCGAACTACGTTTCAGCGATCACGTTCTTCGATCGATCGATTCGCAGTTTTTCTTGCCGTGCAAAAAAGTGATGTTGAGCGTAAGTTACAAGCCATCATTGAGGTTGGACTACGTACCAAAATTATGACTTAAAACCTTGCTTATTGATGACCGACTATGAAAACGGCTGAACTTGAGCATAATATGCTGATCCATGCTCCTCCTAGCATCTACGGTTGAACCAAATGTCATTTTATGTAGTTACGGCTCGCAGTATCGTAAATACTAAATCGATTCATTGGACATTTGATAGCTTTGCTCTTTTCAAATCTCCAGGATCAGATGGGATTTCCCAAGTAACCAGTGAGCACGATAATGCGGCACGGTAACAGCATTATATGCGCATATAGGGTAATAATTTGATGCATGTCAGTTTAATATACGCATATAATGCTATTATAATGCCAGAAAAGGCGAAATAGTGTGCTATTATAATGCAAAGATATAACCGTGCTTCTCTGCACCACTAATGCTGATATAAGACCACGTGAAAAACGTCAGTTCTGGACAAACATTTGAAAAAGACTCAAGAGGTCTTGAGCCGTTTTTCAGAAACGTTGCTGTTGAGCCCTTTTTAGCCCGCCCACGCAAATTAACACCACTATCAGAAAGATTGGTGTTAGCTCTTCCTGATAGTGGTATTGGTGAGCGTGATCGAGTTGAATTGGGCTCAACGGCGTCTTGCAAAGCCAATGTTTACCAATGTCGATGTGCCCTTTTGAAAGGTTTGTCCAGAGTTGTTTTCGCCAGGTTTTTAGGGCGAATATTTTGTGCTTTCGCGTACGCAGCCAGAGAGCTTTCGCGTATGCTACCAAGCAGCTGGTACACGAGGTAAATAAATGAATGAAAACGGAAACCTCGATACTATTCAAGATTGCAAGAATGTAATAAAATGATTTAGAAAATACTTCTCCGTATCAGACTTATTCATTATGGTGGTTTTCATCCTTTTGAAGATTTGCAATTGCCACATTTTGATCCTCGTTTTATGATGATGAAATTCCTCATTTCGCGTCTCGAACCTGTGACACCCGTATTGTTGAGTTGTTAAAGTCATGCTCCTTTGCTCCTTTGGCCACATAAGATGAATAATATTGGAAAGAAAAGTGACCAATTTGAACTATCACTTTTCCTCGTTATCAAACCTGCAATTGTAGTAGTGAGAAGATTTATGTTTGACTCCCTCTTACCACTATATGCAAACATAAAGCACGTGGTATATCTGTCAAAACACTGAATGGCATTGCGAATGTAGAGCCAATATAGTGCTTATTTAATACCTGTATTCATCAGGCTTAAAAGCATTGATGATACAGTATTAGGGTTTCTATGCAGCGGAAGAGCTGTTATAAGATGTGTAAGCATTTGTAGTGCTATTATAATGCATGTACGCATGTGGGTTATCTTTTCTCTTCTGAAATGCCTGGGATTCTCAATCATCAAGTCCGAGATGTCTATTTGGCCTGTGGTGTGTTTGGCATCCGTGATGTCTACATGCCTTTTCAGGTGAATCAACATGTTTTCTAATCTTGAATGGCCACTGTGACTCTTTTACACAAAGTTGTATTGTAATCGAGAAAGCATTCGCTCAGAAACAATCATGGATATTGGGAATGCTTTTGATAACGTGTCTTGGACCCGAACGCCACTACCCCCAATGCAATTACTCCGAATGAATAACATTTTGAGATTAATTCTGATCAGAAGGCGGGAAGATAATTGTACGGTTCTTTATGAGCATGAAAAGCTTTGCCTTAACAATGTATTTTTCATGTATCTGATGAGGTATTTCAATCAACTAACTATTGTTGCTTTGCCAAACAATTTGAAGAAAGATGATTGGTAGAATTAACGTTTGCATATGCCATTGATTCCTTTGGTAGCCCCAAATACCGTATAACTTTAACAAATGGAATATTAAAAGATAACGAAGAAGTAAGCTTTTCAGTAAATAGTTCTTTCATATTTAGTTTCGTTTGGCTTTATATTTAAATTGTAGTGATATTCACAAAGACACACTACAATGCTCTGAAGAACAGCTTCTCTCGAAAAGAAGAGAGGCGGCGTCCACAAATTTCGTAACGCTCGAAGGGGGGGGGAGGATGTAGGCTCAAACGTTACGACTCATACAAAAATTTTAAAATTTCCATACAAAAAGCGTTACGGAGGGGGGGGGAGGGGGTCGAAAATTTTCAATTTTAGCGTTACGTAATAAATGGATGCCGCCAGAGAACCTAATATTAAAAACGATAGCTATAATAGTTGCAAAATTACGATGTGGTAAAGTCTCCTTTTGGATGCTGCTACCCACTTTTTTCATTCATAATATTTTAGATGTCGATGCTCAAACCCCGACACCTCTTCTCAACATTGCGTCAAGCTATGATTCGTAAACTGAGTGTTTGCGGATGCTCCCATAGTGGAGTCTTATCTACCTTCAAAGTTGGTATGTGCATAAACAAAGCATCCTGTTCGACCTGAACGGGTGTGATGCAATGTGTATAAATAAACGACTTTTCACGTAAATCGTTATGTGACTGCTGGTTGTCTGGGGGTTGGGTTGCAAAAGTTGGAAACCTTACTTACGTCGTTTTGTGAATCCGGTAATTGAAACGTTCTTAACCTTTCGGTTGTCACGCGAATTTTTGTACAACTTTACAATACTTTGTACAACACCCTTGGTTTTTCATGTTCAACATGAAATACCTCGTGATCTAGATTGAACATAGAAGAACCATCTTCGACAAAGTTTTTAGAAAATCAAGAGCTGACATGTGGTGGTCATTCAAATGCGGAAGTGTTTCATGCACACTTTTGTTTTTCAGATATCTCAGGAGCCTGACCAGTAAGAATGATGGTAGTTTCAGCAAAGTTGTTCAGTAATTCAAGAGCTATAATGGTTCGAGCTAATTGTTTCAAAATGTTTGTACCAGGCAGCGCTAGTGAGCATGGAACTTTTGTTTTGCGGATTTATTATAACCCTGACTACTTTGAAACATGGCATTTTCTGAAAAAGTGATGCAATAAGCCAAAAGGGCAGTGTTGCGATGGATCTTCTTCGTGAACAATGATCGACGCATCTTCGCGATCCAACATTCGCCAAAATTAATTTTTCATTTTTGCGTCACGAAGAGCATCGCAAATAGCGAACGGATGCAACGCTGAATGAGCAAAATGAACACACCGGTAAGTGGTTCGTGAAGCCTTTCCACTCGTAGGATTCATTTATCCACGCGCTGTTCATTCTCGTGATTCATTGCAAGGTTGCTTCTTCTCATAAAGTCAAGCTAACACTTCACGCTAAGCCAGCTCCACGCAGCGCATGTGTTAAAATTACACAGAATGAGACAACAAAGCAGAACTGGCTGACTGAGTGAAAATTCTGTGTAGGTCGCTCTCATTCTGTGAGTTGCCGACGTGTTGACCTTCGGCTGTGCGGGGATCGATGGAAACGGAACTGTCAATGATCTCCCGTGCGGCAGCAAACAGTTGTCCGTTGGTAAGATGGGAAGTTTTCTGAGATGTTTTCTAGCGAAAAGCCGGAAAATGGTCGCAAATGCGAAAGTTTTTTTCCCCATTTGCTTCCGCTGAAAAACTTTAAAATTGGAATGTTTTTTTTTTAATGTTTTCAGAAGCAACACAAAAATGGAAGCGAATTCCGTATTCCAAGCGTTCCTCCTCTGTGCGCATTTTACTCATTCAGTTTTTTTAAACACAAAACTGTATACAGCCCCTTTGCACAGAATCTGTGCTGCACGAAAAGAGGTCAATTTTGTGCGCTCGGTACTTGTTTTTTAGAGGAGCAAGTTTAGCGTGATTATTAAGAGCCCGCATGAAGATGATCGAAACGAATATTTTCCTGCTCTTCGCGAAGAGCAGGCAGTGTGGATTGTACACGCAGCGAACTGGACTATCGAATTTCATACATTTTGCCTTATGAAAGGTGGAACGATTATTGCAATACGAACGCTTTATGTATTGTTTTAGCATCACTCCATACCAAGGCGTCGATAGGCGCGTGGTGTACGCTCGGGCCTATCGATCGCAAGGTTCTTGGTTCGATTCCAGGTTGCCGCGTAAACGTTTTTTGTTTTCAAATTCTGGTTACATAAGGCAAATTTATGAATTTCAACCCGATTTCTTGTGGCGAATTTTCATAAGGGGTTTCTATGTTTATCGATAGTTCATTTGCCTGAGTGTACCGTTCACATTACCGAGCGATGGAAAATCACCCGATGATAGCGTCGGGAGAAACAGCGATCCGAAAATGAAACACGAACGAATGAAGCGCCCGAACGGTTGTTTGTGTTTATTCGCAGATTCTGTTTTGATGCCTACGAAAATTCATCGTGCCTCGCGTTTCCGATCGTTGTTCAGCAACATTGCAAAAGGGAAATGAGTGTATCAAACAAATTTCAAAATACTTATTTTAAGCAGTTTTGTTATCGGGTATATTCTAAGATACTTGTGTGATATTTTTGTTACAGTTATTCCGACAAAAAAACGTACGTCACTCTAAAAAAATCATGTGATTTTTCTTTTTTTGGATGCATATAAAATAAGCGAGCCGACGTAAATTTGTGTTCAAATTCGGGAGAAGCCGACCTTAGTACCATAATTCGTGTCCTCTTACATGCAATATTACATTTTGCGTTCAACAAACCGTGTTGAACGAAAAATGTGTTTTTTTTTTGGCTTTCGCTTACTTTTACCATATGCCATTCAGTCATAACGGAAATTAAGTCCACAGTAGTTTTCATTATGTTTAAGAATGATGCTTCATATGCGCATGTACATTAGGGCGGTTCAAAATTTAAAAATGTTTGAGAATCCAATCTCCCATATGTTTCTTACCATCCTTACCATAAAAGAAGTGTTCTGTGAAATTTTCAGCTTTCTAGGTGGTGATTTAAAGGTGGCCCAAAGACAATGTAGGTGTTACCAACTGGGAGCACTGCTGGGTGAACGCATACTGACAGAGTTGTCATCGAAACCTGTCAAATGTGAAACTGCACTCATTATCATTTGTGAACTGAAATCGATCAGGAGTTGCGTAAGGAGAACAAATGATTGTTAATTGAATTTGTTGCTAAAATTTATTCTTTATTTCTATAGTTGCGAAAAATCTAATCACGCTATCGTAAAATTCACCCTAAATCTAAAATTATCACAGTTTATACCACAGAAGAAGTAAGTTACCGTCGATGGGGGTGACAATGGGTCTAGGGGGTGAGATTGGGTCAAAACGGAAAAATATGTTTTGTGAAATATTTCAGCTAATAACGCTGATACTAGTAAAATGAAAAATTCATATTTTAGGGAACATATTATTACACATAATTCATAACAATATACATTTTAAGAAAAAGTAGTTGTTGTGTACTACATCAATAAACTTGCATGTTGAAACTAGATAAAATTTACAACATTAAATTTCTCCTGTACAAAGCATCACGCATGTACTCTAGCCTCTATCGTTGTATTAGTAGAATGTTGAAAGTCTTTTCATTACACATCACAGGTATTTCCCGGAATCTGTTTGATTTTCCCACAAAAAAATCATTTTTTTCGGTACGATGTCTAAAACATTGAAAATGGGGGTGAGATTGGGTCAAGCAAGAACGATAGTAAATGAAATTCCAAGTCCACTCTTTTGACATTTTACGGTGCCGGGTGTTCTCTTTTTTCATTAAGATTTGTTTATTCTTTCTAAATACAGCATCTCTGAAACATCAAAAAAGTCTACTTGAGTATACCGTGCATTGAATAACAATACAACGCATTTTGACAAATTCTCAAACCAGCAACTGTGTTTCGTGCGCAGCAACATCATAAATTTTTATCAAAAGGGTGTTTTTTTTCTAAATTTGATTATTTATCAGTGTTTTCATATTAGAGAAACATCTCACGGAAGTATACAAATGAGTTGGATCGCTGAAATACTGGGATTATGACGTCAACTTCTGCCTGAAATTTATTGATCGTCGGAATGTCGCACCGAAATTTAACTATTTGCGAAGGTTTAAAATATTCACTGTTTCAGTACACCTTTGGAAAACTGAATGGGCTTTATAGCAATGGGGATAAGACTTTGAAGACAATTTGAGGGAAAAACCAAGAAAATGTATGTAAACTTGACGATAAATGTTGGGTTTACATATTTTCTCTCATAGCTCTTCAATTTTCAGTATAATCTTCCTTTTAAGTGGGTTTATCATACTTGTGAAACATCTTAGATATCTTTTTGTCTTGTTTGCATCGTTTTTTGTCAATATTTTTCAGTTGTGAATGGTTTTGAAATCATATTCTCAAAAACAAGTTATTTCAATTACAGTGACCCAATGTCACCCCCTCTATGGGGTGAGATTGGGCCATTTTTCATTCACTTGTGGTGCCGCTGTGAATAAATATTTGTCTTTAATTTTTTGAACAGTTGTTAATGTACCATCAAAGTACATACATACCAAATTTGAAGTTTATTGGAGTTAAATTGCGATAGTTATTCAAAAAATAAATCGCACATATCCCTTTTTGACCCATTGTCACCCCCAACGACGGTACACTAAAATTGAATTGTCATACTATTCCTAACCTAAAACCTAAATCACAGACTGTAGTAAACGTGCTTGAGGAACAATAGGGTATCATCAAGGAACTTAAATTACGCTCTAGACCGAAATATGTAAACTACCGAAATATGTGTACTATTAAAGCTGTTTCGCACAAAGTAACGTGTTTGCGATCTGCTGATAGAATCGGTGAAGAGTCCTTGTTCTTCGTAACAGTAGGTTTATATGAAAATTACTATGGATAAATTTTGAGGAATGTTACAAACATGCTAGTACTGCAATGTAAGTACAAACTTATCATCCCATTGTGAAAACTCATTCTTCAAACCATAACGAAGATATTTGCTGAAGGGAGAAATTCAATCCGACGGATAGCAGAGATATTCATGAGTTTGTTTGCTATTATTTAGCTAAATATGAGATTATATCCCTGCAAACATGTACAAAAATCCCAAACAAAATTAGCTCAAAGAGGATTTGTGTCTTCAGCAACATCCTTCATTGAGGTTTGAAGGTTGAGTTTTTAATATGGGATGATGAGTTTGTACTTACATTACAGTGCTAGCGTGTTTGGAACATTTCTCAAAATTTCTCCATAGTAATTTCCATATAAACCTACATTGCCTCTGGGCCACCTTTAAATCACCACATAGAAAGCTAAAAATTTCACAGAATACTATTTTTCTGGTAAGGATAGTAAGAAGCATATGGGAGATGGGAGTTTTGAACAATTTTTAAATTTGAATCGCCCTAATGCGCATTGACCGTTTTCACACGAAATGGTCAAGCTTGGAGGCCTGGATCTCGGCTCGGCGATTACCTTGGAAATTAAACCGTAGCTCAGAAATAACTTGAATGTCATTCAATTCTAAATATTTCAAAAACAAACTTTTCAGTTATCGCAAATTTAAAATTTTGATAAAGCATCATATAAGCAACGATGAAAATTTCAGGTCAATCGAAGCACTAGAAGCCGAGATTCAGGCCTCCAAACTTGACCATTTTGTATGCGAAAAACAGACAATGCGTACTTTATTCTGTCCAGTACTATACGTATACAATGCCCAAAAACGCTGAAATAGCGTGCTATTGGAATGCTAAGATGTGTTGTGCCATTAAACATATTTTTGCTTTCGCACACATAGTCAAACAGCTAACATACAGGTCAGGGCCGGATTTACAAATGGGAGAGCCCGTGGGCCATTATCTTGTGAGGGGCCTTTTCTTAGAAAAACAATGTGATACTTTTAAATTGACTATATACTTCAATTGTTTTGTTCTTCTTATAAGCCAAATTATTTTATGATTTACAATGATTACAGTTTAATTAAACACAAAGTTTTGGGGTTTATTCGTCAACACCAAAATTAATTTGATGGTTCCTTTCTTATTGGTA
Source organism: Aedes aegypti (assembly GCF_002204515.2). Lineage (NCBI taxonomy): Eukaryota > Metazoa > Arthropoda > Insecta > Diptera > Culicidae > Aedes > Aedes aegypti. The sequence continues at coordinate 24,631,762 of NC_035108.1, read as the reverse complement.
CCTAAATTCTAGTTGTTACAGATTTACTTAACAGTTTTAAGTTGAAAAAGTTGGTTTAGGGCTGGTAGCAGGTCTCTTTCTAGAGTATTGATTTCTATTTTAATGTTTAAAGTCTCTAAAAAGACTCTTCTTTTGAATAAAGAGGTCTTCAAAGTCTCTATTTTAACCAAAATGGTCTCTATTTTAACCAAAAGTCTAATTGCAGTGAATTCTGATACACAATTCTACAGGCTTCAGAGAAAAAAATATAGAACTATATCACCTGGTACTTCAAGAATTTTGTCTCATAAAAAACTTTATGAAATCTTCAAGTGTTTTACTCTTACAGCGATCTCTCCAGAAATTTTTCAAGAGATTCCTCAGCCAATTTTCTCAGAAATTTTTGCTAAGAAGATTTTCTCCAGAATTTTCGCCAGAAAATCCTTGAGCAATCTAACGATACTACCTTCAGTTATTCCGCCAGGATTACCTCGATTTTTTAGCTAATCTGTCAACCGAATTTTTCAGTTGTTACTTTAGGAGATCTCACAAAGATTTTTTGAATATGTTTTAAACGGAAATCTTTCGAGGATATACTAAGGAAATCGATGGAAAAATCACATGATAAAGACCAGATTCAGGACTTCCTTAAAAATTCTAAAAGAATCTTTACAGAATTGAAATCTCTTACGTAATTTCTATGATTATTCTTGGAAAAATCCAGGTTATATTCTTGAGATAAACAAAACCAAATTATTGGATGAATTCTACAGGAAATAATCACTTTATAAACTCCTGGAGAAATCTTCGGAATAATCTGAATCTTTCGGAATAAAAATAAATTCTCAAGAAATTCTTAAAGAAAATCATGAAAAATTCGAACAGCAATACGAGCAGTAATACTGTCGTAATGTTACGAGGAATTACAAAAAAGGGAAATGTCTGGTCAGATTCCATGATGAAGAATCAAACTTTTATCTACTAATTCCTATTAAGTTACGTTTTGTTTTCTATTTCCTGTTTGGTTTGTTTGTTTTTTCAGTCTAGAGTTCTCTAAATTTCCTATTCTCAAGGTACTTAAACGCTACTGATCGACTGAGTTATTTTCTTAACAATTATTTAAATAATTAAGTCCTATTACTTGATCTGTAGTTATATAAATTGCATTAAAACTTAGAAACTTCGTCGAGAGAGCTTTTGTTTAAGTTGGAAAAAGTCACGTAAGAAAAGGATGGCCTCTACTTATACATTCAAATCGATTTTGAATCTGTCTTAATCTTCTAGTTTGAAACAATGCATTGATTATAATCTATATAAATAAAAATGAAGTGGTGTTTGTATGTCACGAAATGGCTTGAGAACGGGTTAGCAAATTTGCACAATTCTTTCACTTTTGTATTCATCTAGGGTTCCGACGTGTTCGTGCGAAGAAAAAGTTTAAAAAAATCTTCGGAAAGTTGGAAAAACGGGAGAAAACTTCTCTGTCAATTCGTATGGGGGAGTGAATGACATTTTTCATCAGCCTACTTGGTGGCAAGACGAAGTTTGCTGCACGGAGACGGAATTCAACTCAATTTTGGGTTGTTTCAACGCAATTCCGTAGTTGAGCCCAATAACTCAATTTTGGCTAAATTTCCAAGGTAGTTTGGTAGGTAGTTTGGCTTTAATTCCATTAGAAGAATATACTCAATTTTGGGTTGATTTAACGCAAAATTGAGTTCTTTCGACCCAAACATGAGAAAAGTTGCATTTACCCGAATTTGGCTTATTGGGTAGAGGCAGCTCTCTCTATTTTTGACAACATTCGTGTGGGAGAAAGAGAAAACCGAGAGATTTTGGGTTCAAACCAGGGGGCCGATATGATGGCCATATTTTGTTGCCTCTTATCTAACGCGAGCAGCGCTCACCAATACTATTACACTATAAGCAATGCAGCTGAGGTGAATGTGGCAAAACGAACCTAGGCACACAAAATCTACGCATATTGGTCGTTATTATTTCCATAGCGTAGCTCGCGGTTTAAAATAAAAGTAAGTTTCATATCTATTATCATGAAAATCACAATGTAGTGTTGTTTCCTTCTTTAGGTTGCGATTCAAAAAATCATAAGAACAATTATCACGATGATAACATTTCGCATCACAAGTTTCCAAATAATATCGATGCGCGGGATAGATGGGTAAATGCCATTGCGAACGTGGATGAAACCACTGATAAGTAAACCGAAGACTTTCATTGCACATTCTCACATACCAGCTTTGCGCAGTTTTTGTCTTGTTTGGCGCATTTTGTCCCATTTTCACTCATACGGAATGTAAACATTCAACAAATATATGAGTGTGCGTGAGAATTTCAACTGGAGTATAAATTTATGCTCCCGATAAGAAGGTACAACAAGACCTGTCAAATACCATAGTGAAAAACTATGATGCCATCCCTCTGGTTCAAACTATAATCGATATACTTAATTTTGGGTAATGTAAACTCAAAAATTAGGTAAAAATATTTCTCCGTGTGGGACCACTAGTTATTCATAAAAGTTTAACTTCAAATATGTTTGTCAAGATTTGTGGGGTCTCTAAAATGTGGAGGCCCCATTGGCCCCCGATTCTTTTGTCATTTTTCGTCTTTATTACGACGATTGTGACATTTTGATCCTTCTTTTCTTTACACGGTGCTTCAAATCAACCTAATTTTGATTTCTTTCGACTCAATTCGGCTCTTCCGTGAGGTAACTCAAATTTGGTTTAGCACATCAGTCGTCGCGCTGTTGTATTTTGTATAACACTGATGGAAAAACCACGCTTTTTGTTCATAACAGCAGCGTGGTGGTTCTGACGGTGGCAAACCGCGCAATGGCTGAAAGGTAATTTTCGTTTGACAACGACGAAAAAACGACGACGAAACGACGAAAAATATCCAACCCAGTGTTAGCTCTCGAAGCCTCCGTAGTAGGTTGAAACAACTGAAATTCAGATAACTCGGAAGAACCCAAATTTGGCTTTTTCCACGTTCTCTCTGTTTTTGACAACATTGCTGTTGCGAAAGAGGCAAAACATCCCAACTGCGGGAAAAAAACTAAATGCAGTTCACTCAAATTTGAGTTACAAGAACTTATTTTTTTGGGTAGTCTGATTTCTCCGTGTAAGATTTTAGTCACCGTCAATGCTTGTTATATGGTGATGAAAATTGTTCATTTGCGTCTCGAACCAGTAACACCGATAATGTCCTGCTTTTTGCTCCTTCGGCCACAGAAGACGAACATTATTATTCCCGTTCAGAAAATATGTATATGGTGTAGTGAGAACTTGTTATGCTTTGCTCCTCTTATCACTACAGTCGACTCTCTACATTTCTATGTTCTACATCTCGATATCTCTCTATGTAAACGATTTCTTCGGTCCCTTCATTCTGAATACATTTTCACTCTACATATCTCGATATTCTCCTTATCTCAATACCCTCCGACCTCGATGTGTTCTTGTTAATTTTCAATCCCGATATTTTCTCCGTATGTCGATATGCCCATTATCGAAACTTACTCGACTAGATTTTATAGTAGTGATTCTAAACAATTTGCGAACTCGAAATGACGTCTGTTTGATTATCACTTTTCTGGTAACGGAGTTAGTTTCAAGCTAGTATCCATTAAAACATTGTTGGTATATGGCTCAACACTACCTATATGAAAGATACTCTATAGAGTCAAATACAGTGCATCAGACTTAGAAGCATTATTGATTTAGTGATAGGTTTTCTGAGCAGTGGAATTGTTGCGATTAGGCATGTCTGCATTTGTAGTGCATAGTAAAGCTTATATGATTTGCTAGTGCTGATTCAGGTCTTATTATTAGTGCTTATGGTAACTTGATTCGTCAGCTTACTGTTCTATGAGCACTGTAAAATTTATAACTTAATTGAAGTCGAAATACGCGTATCTCTCATTAGATGCAAACTCTATAAGAATTAAATTTATTCAATTAGTTAATTTATTTGACAGATCAGTTTATTGATGTTTTACTTAACGCGAATCATACTGATCTATTTAGAAAGTGATTACAATGCAAATTAACTTTTGATTAACTAAAGTTACAAGTCGTATGGTAACTGTTCCATCGTTTATCCTACGGATCTATGTTTATCCTGTTTGAGAAATTATCCTATTGATTTATAATAAATGCACCAATTATTACGTATGACGTTTAATCAGATCGCACCTACTCACGTCGTGAATGAAAGTTCGTTTTCCAGAGCCCTGAACCCAGACAGAAAGCGCGCTTATGAAATTCTCGTGTGCTACTTTTGGTTAGTAATTGACCCAATTTCGCACATTAGCACTTGTCTGATTACCACGAGGTCCAACACTAAGAAAAGCACATGTATTATCATTTGCGATCCACGCCGCAAGATAAGAATCATCATCCGATTGATCGTGTTCGGACATGTTGCGTCGTTGACATTGAAATGTGATGGATTCTTAGGGCTTGACAACAGGCAAAGAAACTGTCGCTTTCACCCGCTTATGAATCAATTCTTCGCCATTAGTAGTGTTGCAATTACGTACCACTTTCAAAAATCACACGATACGATCATGCGATCGAGCATTTATCATTGAGCATTTATCAAAGCGCAACATCGTAGCACTCGCCTTCGATAACCCGCTGCGCAGTTTGCCACATGCATTTTTCCAACGCATATCGCGCAAACAAGTGGTTGGCCTTCTTTCTAGTACCAATCGAAGAACTAATTTTCTCACCGTTCAGAGAAAGCAAGGTAAACACAAATTGCGCACCAAACGGCGATAATAACGGTCCGTGCCTGCCATCGGAAATGCGATCGTCAACGTTCTGGTGTTATTCCTACGCAATTCGATCAAGGTTCAAACCCAAATTGCGATTAAACCTGACCTAGTACCGCCCAACTCAACGCGACACCCTTCGATTCGGTGCAAAACAATAATAAACACAACCCGAAAGCTGCCAACGATCGCTTCGTTGGATTTATTTTCGGTTTTGCAATTCGACGCGAAACAGCGCGATTCATGTGACATAACTGTAAAAAAATGGTCGTTACACTTTTAGGTAACAGGAGCGATACCAAGCAACGCGCAATCGAACGGAAGCATGGATCAGCATCTTATGCCCAAGTTCAAGCGTATTCACGGTCAGTCATCTATAAACGGGGTTCAAAGTCATGATTTTGGCACGTAGGCCGTCCCAATGGCAATTGGCTTCACGCTCCAACATCATTTTTTTTTTCGCACAGAAAGGAAAAGTGCGAACCGATCGATCGAAGAACGTGATCGCTGAAACGTAGTTCGATCGTTTGGCGAAACCTTTTCAGTTAGCAACCCGGCTTATCCCTTTTAAGATGGACCATTTTTGAGTGTTTGTTTCAAAATTCAACTTATACAGCCATAATCTTGCATGGGTGTAGCCAGAAGGAGACAGGGTGGGACTTTGTTGCCAATCTTTGGCTTGCCCAAAAAACAAATATAAAGCCTGTCCACGTTAAATTTCGGACACCCAAATAATGGCAGCAAAAAAAGTTACTCATAATTCAACAAAAACAATTGTTTATTTCAGAATAAAAGAGTTATATCTACAAAATAAACAGTTGACAAGGATGTTAATCCTTCTTTCTGTAAAATTCTCGAACTTTCTGTGGTACACCCGCCATCCGTGTCCGAAATTTATCGTGGACAGGCTTTAGTAAGCAGTTTAAGTACGAAGGACTACATTTTTTTCTAATTTTTACTTAAAACAATGCTGAAAAATGCTTATTTTGGAATTTTCATCCGTGCAAAAAACCTGTAGAAAGTTCAAGTGTTAAACGTCAAATGCTAAGGAAAACCATTCGCGCGCCTCTCGATGTGCGATTTGATAATTAGATAATTAAAAATGACCATTCAAAGTGCGACTTTTGTTAAGTTTTGTGAGGTTATGTTTTGTGAAATAATGAAAAATGTCAACTACAAACTCTGCCGCCATAACTGGTCAACAACCATGGAAAATGAAAATTATCAAGCTAAGTGTAGAGTTTTCTAAAAATAAAATATATCGAAAGGGTTAAGGTGAAGCGGCGTGTAACTCAAAGAATCATTAGAATCATCATTGATGTAATAGTAGTAGTGTCGCCTTTCTATGTACATTTTCAAAACAAAAAATATAACATTTGTGTTAAGCATATTTTTATGTAAACACATGGGAAATTTAGTAGACGAGTATTGGAAGTCAAAATCTACTCTTCAATCGTACATATCAAGAGGCAACGTTATGCTTTAATGAAGGGCAACGGAATCTATCTATTTTACGTTGGATTTATCACATATTTTTGTAATGCACCGGCACGGTTTGAGCAATACTCGCTGAAACCAGGCCACTATCGGCACCCATCGTTATAATTCCAATTCCAACTTAAGGGTGGTCCTTTCGTTTTTCTCAAATTGGTGCCTCGTATGCCAGCTAGCTAAATAGTTTGCGAAAAAGCCCATTTTTTGATAAATGTGGGGTATTTCTTCACGTGATCATATTTCGATTGGAACATATAGCAAACTTAGTGGCATCGTATAGCGAAAGGATATAGCTTTCATTTAAAGGTAAAAAAAATGGCGGCCAATTTGGCCATTTGGCTTTGTTCCAGTAAGAACGTAATTTCAGGAAAAAGAAAAACAAGAAGAAGAGTAAGTGTAACGGTAGCATAAAAAAAGAAGAAAATCCCTTCAATAAAAAAGTAATTCAATTCAATTCAATTCAAGGTAGCATAAAAATTCAACATGTTGAGAGGTTAAAAATCATTCTACTACTTAAAACCAAGATGGCGTCAAAATCCAAGATGGCCGCCAGATTTTTTCACTCAAAATAATACTCTTATTCTTCACTTGACTTGAATAAAACACCAACGATTGAAAACTTGTTTCTTTGTTGGTCAAAAGATAATGTTTGCATTGATTGCACTCGCCATATACGACAAAATCGTAGAACGTTAATACAGAGCATAATTAAAGTAAGTATAAAAATTGTATAAATTGGTATTGAAATAAAGTTCCTCAAATTGTGTTATCCTCTTTCCTTTTTTTTGTAAGACACGTTAGATTTTAGCTTTTGATATCTTGTATGCAAATCTAATATGATTGTAGTTTTTTTTGTATTTTTGACAGAGCATATAGTGTATATAATGTGTTTATACAGTATTGGACAAAACATTTGCAACTTTTTCGATTTTCCATACAAAATGACCAACTTTGGTAAGCTAGATCTAAATTATTTATGGACCGATTCGAATGAAACTTTCACAGAACATCAGATATAACTTGAATTTAAACATATATTTTTGAAAACTTTTTCCAACCACGAGTTTATAAGTAATAACGGTTTGACTAAAGCGTAATTTTCGACGAAAAGTTCAAAACTTTTTATCTCAAAATATGACAGCCCTACACAAAAGTCTCCGGCAAACATTTTCATCTCGTCAAAATCTACAACTTTGCTGGAGATATCATGAAGCTATTCCTTCAATATGTTTAGTTATGTCAATTGTAAAAAATCGTCAGAAAATTCATTTTAGTCAAACCGTTACTGCTTCTCAACTTGTGATTGGAAAAATCACTCAAAAATATATGTTAAAATTCAAGTTATGTCTGATATTCTGTGAAAATTTCATTCAAATCGGTTCATAAATAACTGAGATATAGTTTATCAAATTTAGTCATTTCGTATGGAAAATCGAAAAAGTTGCAAATGTTTCGTCCAATACTGTATGTAATGGTATGTTTAAAATACTTTGATTACCCTATGTATGTACACCATGTGGAGGATCATGGGTTGGAATCTCACCGTTGGTAGATCTTTTATCAAGGATATTTTCTCAACTTTCCATGGCATAGAGTACATTCGTGGTTGCCACAGGATGTACTACAAATGCAAAAAAAGGGTCGATTGGCAAAAAAAGCTCTCAGGTAATAAGTGCTCATAAGAACAATAAGCTGAGAAGCAGGCTCTGTTCCAATAGAAACGATAACGCCATGAGTAAGGAAGGTTACTAATTAGGTTTGCTAAGCAGGAGATCTGTTCTTAACGGAGATCTTGAACAACGTCAAAATGAAAACAGAATTTAACTTGTAAGTGCTATTAAAGTAAGAATCTGAGAAGCAGGCTCTGTTCGAGTTGGGGTGTAATGCCAAAAAGAAAAAGCTTTTAGCTGCATGAGACGTTAGACAACCAAACAAATACTCTTTCCGACAGAGCAGTCATGAAGAGTTGCACTTATCTAAGGAGCAATTCAGTTAACTTATGTAGGAATGTGTTAATTTCACATGGACATCAGTTGTCAATGTTTGCATTTCATTTGCACAGTCCGCTCGTCCAGATTAATCGCGGTTAGACATTAAACAAAAACAGTCGTGCGACTCGCCAATTATCACTTGCCTTCGGTGACTTGCTAAATAACGATCGGACATTTAGTACATGAATTGCACATTTTACCCTCGGCAACAGGGTGAAAAGTTAAGCAAACGAAAGGATTAGTCTACAAAATTATTTTGTAAATCAACCTTATCGTTGGTTTTAAGTGATGTTCATTAGTATGACAAAATTTATCTTTATTCATCACGTAACACTTATTAGTTTGCTTTCCTCCTTCGTAACTATCGTAACTATCTACAGTCATCCCTCCATAAGTCGATGTTCCATTACTCGATATCGACTCATAGAACCATACTAAAAACACAAAATCATGGTTACTATGATGGTCCCTTCAAACAGCTTTCCAAAGAATAGCTGTTCCATGACTCGATATTTCCATGAGTCGATGGTCCCTTCAATATCGACTCATGGAGGTTTGACTGTATATAACTTTTAACTTCGTAACTATCTATATAACTTTTATAAATTTGGGTGTGTGATATAATAACGTGTTTCAGTCGAATATTTTTTTGCAGCTGTAAATCAAAAACATGCATGGGAAATATGAGTTCTTTATTATATTCTTTACTATGCCAGTGCTTTTAGAGTAACTACCTCATAGACATGTTTCCAACCAATCACGACGTGATGCCAATAAATAGAAAAAGTTATTGACATATCATAATCAAGAATTCCTATTGAAACTATCTATTAATCTATTAATCTATTAATATACAGTGATACCTCCATGAGTCGATGTTCCATGACTCGATATCGACTCATGGAACCATACTAAAAACAAAATTTCATGGTTACTATGATGGTCCCTAGAAGCAGCTTTCCAAAGGATTGCTGTTCCATTGCTCGATATTTCCATGAGTCGATGGTCCCTTCAATATCGACTCATGGAGGTTTCACTGTATTAGTGGTCCCGGCAAATTTCATCTTGCCATCAAGTAGGCTGTTGAAAGACGCTCACTCTCGTTATTCCAACTTTCCCGGTTAATATATTGAGATTTCTATACACACAAACACGGCGGAACCCTTGACGAACAAAACGGAGAAAGAATCATTAAAATCCGTTGACCCGTTCGTAAGCCATTTCGTGACATACAAACACCAATCCATTTTTATTTATATAGAAGATATAAATAGATGAATCACATATAATAAGTTATGCCCAATCAATTCTCCGTAATTCTTATACCTAAGACTAAACTGGTCTAGCAAGAAAGGCAACATTCTTATCACATGAGGGTTGTAGATTGCTGCACGTGATAAAGCTGATACATTTTACCCTAATGAACATTGAACTACTTGCACAATTTACAACGGAATTTTATCTCCTTCCACAGAAATTCCATCACCCAATCACCGTTATTGTACACCCAAATAAACCCCACCGACCGCATCAAAATACTGCAAAACACCAAAATCTCCCGCCACCACCTGACCCCCGAACAGGCGCTACATCTTATCACCGAGGAGTGCACAATCTACCATCAGCCCATCGACGAGGGTTTCTGCTTCCCCTCCGAACCGTTCTGGGGGTTTTTCTGGCCCGGGGGACAAGCCCTGACAAGGTGTGAACGAACTGCGCTTTAACCGTACACACATCGGTATGCGATAGCGATCTAATTTACACACCGTTCTGTTAGATTCATTCTAGACAACCGGCAATTATTCAGTGGGAAATCCGTTCTGGACGTCGGCTGTGGCTGTGGAGCTTCCTCCATTGCAGCGCTCAAATCGGGCGCGAAACTCGTCACCGCCAACGACATCGACGCAAGTATGTATAGTAGACCTGTCCAAATTGAAAAAAAAAAAGCTTTCGGATTTTCAAGTTTATAGACGTATCTTGACTGGCATCCTAAAAGGAATCTCTGGTCCAAACTTCAGTTGATTTCATCAAGATTGTGTGGTTCATTAAATCAGTTCAGTATTTTTGAACTTTTTATCTAACATACCTTGATGGCTACAGCGTACTGTCAAGCCATTGCCGAGCGCATTGGTGGAGCTCCATCTTCGTCGGTCTTGGGCGATACATCCCAAGTTGCCCCGAACGTTTAGGGTAATCAGGACCTCTTTTATTGTGTACAGGCAGCGTTTTCATGGTCTTTCACAAAGTCGCCGACGCCTACCTGGATCCCTACTGAATATTATTTTTGCAGTTCTTTCTTCCAACATCCACACTAAGTGACCAGTCCACTGAAGTCTGCTGTATTTCACACGCTTAATAACATTCGCATCTTTGTTCATTTGCTGGTTCATGCGTCTGCGCCATATACCATTTTCTAGTTTCCCACCGAGTACTGTCCGCAGCACTTATCGCTCAAAAACACCGAAAGATTTCCGGTCTGCCTCTTTCATCGTCTATGCTTCGTACCCGTAGAGAGCCACCGGAAGAATCAATGTTGAATAAAGGGCGAAATTCGTTTTTCTTGCAACTTGCGGGACCTAAGTTGGTTACGTAATCCTTCAGAGGCCATATTCACAACTGTAACACAGTCATTTTACGAGACGCCCGAAAGACGTTTTCCGGCGGGCCGCTCATTGTTATTGTTCAAAAACTAGCATGATGCTGGTCACATTTTTGTGGGTAATGACGTTTCCATTTTTTTCTGGACGTGTTTCTACCCGGCTTACATGGTTGATGGTACCAGTAGATGAAAGAAATTCTTTCTTATCTGCTGATTTTAATTTTAAATGGGAAGATCGAAAAGCTTGTCGGATAGCCACCAGCGCATTGTTGAATGGGCTGCTATCAAATGTGACGTTAGAAGAAACGTTAATAAATGGGACCGCCGTTAAGTTTCAAAGCTGTTGAACAAACTGAAAACATATTAGAAACGTCTCATAAAATGCCATATTCGGCTTTTCACTTTTCGGGAAACATCATGTCAAATGTCACAAGCATAGCCATGGAGCATATACAACCGTGTGATGATACGTTTCTCTGCACGCCAGATCTTCTAAAAACACTCTTGAGTGCAATGTGAAACAGTAACTTTGAAAAAGCGTCTTCTAGTTTCAAACCGTTTAAGGTGACACGGGAGACCACGGTATTTTCTTTTTTTTTTTTTTTGTTGTTTTCCCTATCTTTTGTTTCACTCTAACAATTATCATCAAAACTTTGTGGAAGCAAATCTCGAGTTTTAGTGAACCGATGAAGCTGAAAATTTATTGGGTTGTGCACTACATATATAGAATCATAGTGATACAATTTCCGCATCGATATATGGGGTAGTTCTTGGGATTTGCTTCTTGAAATGGATAGGGTGATTATGATGACGTCCCGTGCGGCCTTAACGTCACAAACGAGGTGGATACCACATCTGCAATCCGAACACATGATTGCCAACCATCTTGCGTTGCACGTATCAGCCTAATTATCTTCGCAGGAAAACCATGTTCAGGCATTATTTGCCAAAGCTGATTTCTTTTAACTGAATCGTACGCTGCTTATTGGACTAAGATTACTGAAGAAAGTATATAAGTTAAAAGCAATATTCTGTCTACGCTCCCTTCGATGTTATGCTCGAAGTACTTTCGAATTTTGTGAACATATTGTACAGCAGGACCACCATTTTATATGTAAAAACTTTCAGCTGCCATGATTTTTTTGTTATTTTACGCCAAAGTTTTAAAAATTGGAGAAAAAATCATAAAAATAGGGTACTATAATACGCATTAAAACTGGTCTTTCGAAGGACTATGTGCAGTAGGGTCCTAAAATGTTTAATGAAATCTTGTTTTTATTCAATAACACGAAAGAGAATGTTACTGCAACTACTTTAGCAATTTTTCCCGCTCAAATAACGGATATATCATATTTAAACTTTTATTTAAAAATTGGGACCAAAAATGAACCTTGACACTTGAGATCATGTTTGACGTTTGCTTAGTTAACCAAAACACCACAGGGCTTTTAGTTTTAACACTGGGGTTGTTCCTATCTGACATTTCGGAAGGGACACGGAAAACAGAATACACCGAAAATTTGAGTTTAAGCCAAGGGGTGTGACAAAATCTAAAATAAACATAAAACATGTTTTTTGGACTTAAAACTCCCGGGAAACATTAAAAAATTGAGTAAATATGTGTTCTTGGCCTAAACTTAAGCGTTTGGCACTAAAATGGGGACATGGCTTTAGGACCCTATTGTGGGGCAAATCAGTGAAACTTTAATATAGGCCAGCCGTTTAAAGTTTGTGTAGGATTTACTATGCGACAACTCACTTTTTCAAATAACATTGATCAGAGGTCGTCTATTGTCCTCTATTGATTATTTTATTATGGAGAGCATTTCCAAGGACCCCGAAGTAATCCAACATTTGTGACAGAAGTAAAAATATGGGTAAAATTTCCGATTAGTCAAGGCTTAAACATTTTTCACGAGCATCGAATTGCTTAACGGTCTTTGGCAAAGTTCTCCATAGTAAAATCACCTATCCAGGTCTGCGGTCAGATTTTTATAGAAGTTAATAGGCAATTTTTCCTTGCAAAATTTTTGAAAAAAATATTTTACAAAATATTTTTATATGGTAAATCCTATGCAAACTTTGTACGGCTAGTGCTACATTATAGTTTCACAGATTGAGTGGGAATTGTGCACAGATGATATGGGACCAGAATGACACCCAAAAAATGGACTGCAAGATTAAACTTAATGGAAATATTATGTAAAACAATTGTAAACCTTCTACGTATGATTCTTTTTGATCATGCTTTTTGCTGAATAAATCTCATGTTTAGCTATTGATAAGAGAGTAAGTTCAAATATGAGGTGGTACATAGATATTTGATCGAATCTAAAGAAATTGTAATTTCTGAAAAATGTATGTATATTGCAAAATGTATTGTTCCATGCAAACAACTCTATTGATAATAGCTTCTTTTTCTTCCTTAAGAATATTTTGCATGTGATCGTGAACTTGATCATTGGAGATTATTTCAAACAAGTTTCAAAAATTGATGGAATTAAAATTAGCATTGATCGTGATGATAAGACAAAAAAGAAAATTAGTCAGGAAAGAGAATCAAACAGAAATCTATGGGCTATTCAGAAAAGGGTAGAAAGATTAGGTTCAGAAAAGCGAGGTGGCATTAAACAGGCGGAGGTTAAGATCCACACTAGAAAAGAAAGTAAAGGTAAGAAAATGCATTGGAAATCTTTTTCGGAGGATGAAAGTTCTTCGTTGGATTCCTTGAGTTGCCTTCTTTCGTAGGAATCTAGCTCTGAGTCTGAATCGTTGAATCCGTCTAGGAGATCGGGCGATCTAAGGCGAGATAGAAATTATCGCAGTCAAAACTACCGGTTAGACAAATGGGGTATCCCATTCAGTGGAGATATCAACGGGATGAGTGATTCAGATTTCGTTTTCCAGGTGCACGAGTTAATGGACGCAAAACATATTCCTAATGATAGGTTTTTGGGTCATGTCTGTATTTTGTAGAGGTATTCCGGTAGGGCTCAAATGGGACATTTTTTTTAACCAGCCTGCAGAAATTCCTCCAGGACTTCCTCCATAAATACCTCATGAAATACCTCCAAGAATTGCTCCAGGAATACCTCCAGGACATCCTCGAGGAATACCTCAATGGATTCCTCTAGGAATTTCTCCAAGAATACCTCAAGAGATTCCTCCAGGACTACCTCTAGAGATTTATCCTAGACCGCCTCAAAGGGTTCCTCAAGGACTACCTGGGACTTTGCTTGCAGGACTTCCAGGGATTCCTCCAGGAATGCCTGCAGGGATTCCTCCAAGAACGCCTCCAGGGCTTCCTTCAGGAATACCTCCTGGGATTCCTCCAAGAATACCTCCGGGAAATCCTCTGGGACTACTACCAGGGATGCCTTGAGGAATATTCCCATGAAAAACTCAAGGAAAATCTTCATGGATTGGCTTCTAGGATTCTTTCAGGAATTCCTCCAAAGATTACTCGATGAGTACTTTCTGACATTCCTCCTGGGACTCCATCTAGAATTCTTCAGGGAATTTTTTCAGGGATAAAGCTTTTTTTCATTTGCATTCAAAGGTTTCTTTCTGCAGTGATGTCTTCAGAGATTTCTTCACGAATTTCTGCATCGATTCCTTCTGTAATTCTTCCAAAGATTCCTCTAGGATATTGGTGATTCCTCCTAAGGTTTCTTTTAAAATTTCATCAAGCCTAATAATTTCATCAAAAGCTTGCCATTAATGTAAATGTTGTTGGCAAATTTTTGCCATTGATTATGTAGGACCTATATCTCGTGTTAAACGATCTCGAAATACTTGTTTGTTAGTTATTACAGATATTTTCTCAAAGTTTGTGATCATACAACCACTTCGTTGTTTCTTTTTAAATCTTTTCCAGCACGTCACATTTTTGTGCTATAGGCTGCCAAAATTGAATAAAACCCTGATCTCATTGATGTTTACATGAAATTCAAAGTATGATTCATGAAACTTTACAGAGATCTATTCCACCAACCAAGCAAAATTCGACTTCAACTTTCGTTTTGAATATAATTTTGTTTAAATTGCACGATTAAATTTAGATTTAATTGACTTTTTCAACATCCTTGCACTGTCCATAACTGCATGTTTGTCACATTCGATATTTTCTACAATTTTGAGTTAATACCGTGGAGAGTCATAAATACTTTCTATCAACTAACTGAAATCTAAAAAATACAAAGTTGTTTTGTCACATTGGTAATTGTAACCGCATAACAGTAACAATGGAATTTATAGTAACACATATATTGAGCTTATCGGTAATCCAATCCGCATGGTTATTAAATTAATTAACTCATTACGCGTGGTGAAGATGGATAAATTATGGGTAAAATTATGAAACCCATAATTTATCCATCTTTACCACGCGTAATGAGTTAATTAATTTAGTGTAATTTATATTCGAAGTATTTTCTGACCATTCACCCAGTATGCGATTTGATTTGCACAAAATTTCAGTCTTAAATAAGCATTTTTGAATTCTTGGTAATTCTTAGAAATTTCAGGTTCCTCCCATACTGCCATAAAATGCACATTTGGTAGTCCATTTACTCAATGCCTACTTTTGTCGAATGTTACAATTAAGCTGTTATGGGCAGTGCATTCTCCATACAAAATTCTTCGTTTATCTTATATGGCAAAAAGCAATACTTTTCAAAACTATAAACAATAACTCTAGAGAATAGAGATCATTATAAACTTTGTTGTTAAATATTATTAGATACTCATGTTTGACAGACTGCAAGTTTGAATTCTGCGGCAAATTAAGCAAATAATATAAAAATTTTAATTGTTAATGGATGGTGTGGTCCTCTTATTCTGTTGCATGATTTTGCGGGGTGAGCGAATCCTTATCCATGGATCGCATCACTGACCAAAGGATCCAGATCTTTTCCCTCTCTCACTATAATATAATGAACACCCTTTCCGTGGTGATTGTGGAGATGCAGAGGTATTCTCGGTCTCTAGAAGCAACAATCATTACACACTAACATACCTTCCCCATTCCAACTGACTGTAAGGACTTGGCCGGCACCGATATATCAATAGTATAAGATCTGCTAAAATGTGCACTGCGAAAATAAGCGAAATATCGTACCGCTTATGAATTTGTGTCGAAGTGTAAGTCTTACCAGTACCGATCAATCATGGAGTAGCAACCATTGACATGTACAGTTAGTCTATGCAATATTATGGTCCATAAAATTGAAATTGTGAATGATGATCTTACATTGCACATTGTTCAGCAAACTTTTTGTAGACATATATAACAATCATTTTGTGTTTGAAGAATTTAATTTTATTACGTTTGTACTTAGTTAAGATTAGTCTCAAACTTGTGAATATTCCGAAAACAACGAATCGATCTGAATCAGCTGAAATTTGGACCACAGACTACTTTTACGATGCTAGTCAAGATGCTAGAGATTTTTTTGAAAACGTGTATATGCCAGAGTTGCTCGATATTGATAGCTCGCATGTGATGTTGATAGTCTTAGTACATCAGGTATCAGATGACATGACTGATGTTAAGGTGAAACATCTAGGAATCCAAAGATGGTCGGCACAATGGCCGACTTCTCCCTCTACTCACGTTTTTAAAGGCACAAAACTGGAGAAATAGTTGGCAAAGTTCCTGATCTTCTTATTTTAAGCTTTCTGCTAGTGCACAAAGCCAAAACAAAAAGTACACTGTTGTTGGATGCTTTCTTTGCGAGATTTGTGCCTTTGAAGTTTCAGTGCAATCTTAAGAGTTGATTCCGAACTGTGTCACCTTAAGCAACTCTGGTATATGCCTAATGTAAAGCTCCTTGAACTATAAAGTGCTAATTCGGCATGCGCCTAATCCGCTAACTATTTGGCAGTCGCCCTTCAAGCCACGCTTCTCAACGCGGAACTCAACGAGATCACCGAGCAACGCTTGGAACTGGACCAGACTGATCACATCGGAGCACCTTGTGATTGCCATGACGTCATCCTGCTGGGAGATCTCTTCTACGATGCCGAAATCGCTGACGTATTAATCCCGTGGCTGAGCCGACTGGCGCTCGTCGACGGGAAAGATGTGAGCCGTTTTACTACACATTCCATTCATAAACTCGCGATACTCTCGATTTTACTACAGCAGCAGTGGTTTCTTATCTCGTTGTAGATCTACATCGGTGATCCGGGGAGACACGGCCTGACGGAGACGAGGCTGAGAAACATGATTCATCTAGCGCGGTACGAATTGCCGCCTAATGTTTGTCTGGAAAATAACGGGTTTTCTCATGCGAACGTTTGGAAATTTGTTGCGGATGCGGACTTTGATGGGTCGCTGCCACCGGCTCGGATGAGTTAGCGCCAATCGAGGAGGGTTGACGAGTGAAGGCCATTATGCTTGCGAGGAGTATTGTGAGGGGATGAGTAATTTCCTCGAATTTCGTGGAGGAGCGACGAGCCTGATATAATTCTATTTAGCGTGATGCGGTGGAAACAAATATACTTAAATGAACAAATAGTTTGTTTATCGGATTTAGAGAACATTATCTTGGCTCGAATAATGTACTGGAATGAATCATGTGAGAATCTAGGGCTGGTGTTTGATTAAGAGTTCTTGTTGGATTCCATTAGAAAATTTGTAGTAACTTCGAAAGAGAATTTCCAGTATGACGTGCTGGGATGTTAATGAGAATTATGATGAGATTTTTGTGGGAATTAGTATCTCCTTCTTCTTCTCCTTCTTATTGGCATTACGTCTTCACGGGGGCAGAGTTTGCTTCTCAGTTTAATCTTCAATGAGCACTTCCACACTGAGAGCTTTCTTTGCCAAAGTTCCAATTTTCGCATTCGTATATCGTGCGGCAGGTACGATGATATTCTCTTTGCCCAGAGAAGTCAAGAAAATTTCCATTACGAAAAGTTCCTGGACCGACCGAATATAGAGCACAGACACCTTCACCATGGCTTTAAAAGCAGCATGAAACGCAAGAGGTTGATCAATATGTTGGGAGAGTTACCAACAATCTATATGCGAGTTGTTACTCGCTCATAGATTGTTGGTAATATGGCTGATACTTGTTTAAATTATTCAGTCACTCTATGTATTAGCGATAAAATACTAATATCGACGATAATGGAACTTAACGTAAAACTTTGTTCTTAGATTCGACCCCATATCCTTTCCACCTCATGGTGGCTCGACCAAATGTCATATGCTTTTTATTGCAATCAAAACTTTGATGAAATGTCCTTCGACCAAATGTCATAGATTCTACTAGCCATCAGTGACATAACGATGCATACCGAAGGAGGCCTGATTTAATCGAGAATTGCTCTCAATAGATATAAGATATAGAAGATCTGACGATGATATCTTAAATTTACTCCTAGAATATTAGCATATCATATTTAGATGTTGTGTTATCTATGTGATAAGCTATTTATTCGATTTGCAAACATACAAACATACGGCTCAGAATTTCCAGTAATATTTTTTTAAATTATTTTAGACATTTTATCACTTATGTCAATCAAAAAAAATATCTTGATTTGAAACACTGATCGTTCTGTTTCTGCTCGGGATACCTAGCACAATGTGCTTACTGCCTGACGTGCAGATACGTCCACGAAGCACAATAAGGAATTCATTAAAAAATGGACCAAAAATGCCATATAAAACACAACTACAGACACATTCAAGGATCCTGCCAGAGATTCTTGTAAGCATTTCTACTGGAACTTCAAGCACTTGCTCGAAGAATATCTGCAGAGCTACCTGAGCAATTCCTGAAGGATTGGCCCAGAAATTCTTTAGTAGTAAATTTGTCTAGAGTGAAAAAACACATGGATAAAAATTGACGCTTATATTGAGCTGTTCGGTAATCCAATCAAATCCTCACAGAACACGAATTCTAAACTTGTAACCAACTGAGTTATTGGGTCACCAAGTGGCTCGGTAGCTCAGTTGGTAAAGCGCTCTTCTAGCCTACAAGAGTCCTGGGTTTAAATCCCAGCCGAGCACGTGGATTTTTTTCATAATTGCACCCATAATTTATTCATCTTTACTACGCGTAATGACTTGGATAAAGCTGGTTGTAATTTTAAAGGCGTTCCTCTATGAACAATTCTTGAGTTCATCGATAATTTTTTAACCAGTGTTTTCAGGGATTCCGGATATTTTTTTTCAAAAATTTTACCAGAAGTTTATTTATCTTCAGCAATGCACCAAGAATTTCTTCTAGTATTAGTTTATTACCTCGGAGATTTTTCAAGGATTCTTCAATTATTTTAGTTTCGCTAAGGATATCTCCAAGAATCTCTCGACAAATGTCTACAGGTATTGTTCAGGATTATTTCTCATGAAGGTAGAACTCCTCATAAGATATCACCGAAATGCCTTTAGAATCTCTGGCAGGAATTCATCTGAGGTGTCTTAAAACCTCTCCCAAGTGCTCTCCTATAGGAATTCCTTTAAGAACTTTTAAATTTAATTTAAACGTTTTATTGGTTTTATTTTAAAGCATCACTTGGGAATTTTTTGAACAGCTTCTTGGTTTTTTTTTCAGGAACTTTTTTAAGAGCTGGTCCAGGAAATTTTCCTAAAAATATACTAAATTTGTAGAAACTCCTCAAAGCATTCTTGATGATATTATTGATTAAGGACTCAAGAAAAAAAATATCAGGAGTGAAATCATATGAATTTTGAAATGAGTTCATCGCGGTATTGAAAGGACCATCGAGTTGCAATACTAAAGATCTTGGGAAGTTTTTCACTATAGATAGAAAGACAATGTTCTTGGCTAGCGTTCCATAACAAAAAAAATTCTTGCTCAGTACCCTGTGAGATTAGGTCCAGGATTTCGTCAGAATTACATCCATTGTCTTTTGAAAATCGTGACAGACTGTGAAGATGTTAACCAGGATTCTATAAAAATCCATATCTCAATTGGACGGTGTAGTCATATAGTTTAAATTTTTTTCGAGCGCAAATAATGGCGCGTACAAGATTGGTTTGAGATTTTTCGTGTTTTAAGTAGGTTCAGGTGAACCCAAACTTTTACACGGTACACCATACTGAGTGGTGAACCCAAACTTTTGCACGATGACTTGAATGACCGAATGTGAGTGCTCTTCAAAGAATATAAGATTACGATTGTAATGGCACCTTTTTTTTAAATTTTGTTCGATCCAATGCTGAGGAAATAAGATATGATTTTTCAGTGTGTTTTTTGAAAAATGTCACAACTTGAAGTAAAAAATTAGTATACAAAGTTCAAATAATGGAAAAATACGTACGAAATAAGAATACATTTTTGCCTTAGAGAGTTTCAATTGGACGTATAATCACAGAGATAAGAATTGTTGCCGATCGTGTTCTTTCCGAAGGTCTTTGGTATCTCTCCGTCACTTCTCGTACAAAGGTTACGTAATCTTTGGACGAGCGCCTCTCTCAGGGATTTTGGGTGCGGTGTATTCCAGTAGATTCGCTAGAGGCTGTACATCTATTTGCGGCAAGATGTTCTCTCTGCCGGCTGCTTTCACTACGTTATCATCGATGGTTATTGGTTATGCTTCCAAAAGTCTTCTCCATGTCGCTGTCAGCGACGCCATCGATGCTGGACGCCAGATGACTATCATCGCTCTTCTGATTTGCGTGGATAGCACCAACCCCCGTCTTCAATGGAGTGGACGTAATCTTCACGTTGTTCCGGTCAACTGAAGCCCCAGCGATTAGTTCGATTGAACCGCCCACTATTCAAGCTTGACGTATCAGCTTCATCCTGCTGCTCCAGAAGTTCGTATTTTCGTGTAATGTACTACTTCTCGCGCTCCAGATTCTCTAGGGTAGCTTGCTGGATCTTTTCTTGCAAAAGACAACCTTCGCACTGCACCATGAACCACTCGGCCTTGTTTGGACGATCGCAGGCACAACAATCCCTTTCATCCGCACGCTCCTCGGCAACTATGGATGGTTCGAAATTGGCCTCCGATGACTTCACAGATGCATTCTCACGATGAACGTCATCATTTTGGAGGTTAGCCGCACCTTCTGATATAACTCGAGTTCGCGACCGCGTCTGCCGTACAGCCGATCTCCGATTCATGGTACCTCACAATCCGTAAGTTCTTTAGTTTCCGTTGGTCTGATTTCGGATGTCTTTGAGCAACTCGCTTTTTCCGCAGAGTATCGCTAAAGCTGCAATATTTATTAATTAATTAAATGCGATTCCAGTCGATTTCAGTATAGTTACTTACAACTTAGTGTCCGAAAAATATTCCACACTTTTAGAATACCAGTAGAATATATTATTGTAGGGAGTCTAAAACTAAATAATGGGTTGCATATAATGTTATAAGAAGTAAAATTCCAAAAATATACTTTGAGAAATAACATCTGCTTCAGGTATAAATTGTTTACAACTATTTCGATTTTGCCTATCGTCCTGCCTGACAATTCGCTAATGTCAACTTCAATTTGACATCTCCTGTCTCACCCGCTTAAGGGATTACATTGCACCGAGCCGAGGGGTATTCGCTGTCCTAAACAATGAACTGAACACTTTTGTATGTTTTTTAGGAGGTGAACCCAAACTTATGCACGGGAGTGTATGTTGTGAAAGTTTTGCAAACTGAAATAACTATTTATGGTTTCCTGTGCTTTGCATTGCCAAAATCTTATAAGTAAAATGATTGTGGTGATCTTGCTTCTAAAGTTACTTCTACCAACTTTCACAGGAATGCACTAATCGCCAATCTAGAACAGTGCCACGGGGCTGGAGGTTAGGAGGGGTTTCAGGTCAGGATTCGCCAGAGAAGCTAGCGATACACACCGAGCATTGGTTTTTAATTTGCTTTTAATTTTATCTCTTGAATGCCGACAATCAAGAGAGAAACAATATTTTATTTACAGTATGAAGAATTTTGTTTCGCGTAAAAAATTGATTAGGTACATGTTCAACGGTAGTAGTTTTCCGCTTTTTTATCAGTAAAAAACAGAATCGATCCCTCAAGGGTCATCGAAAAAAAAAATCGATTCACCGAAACTTGCGAACTGAAAAAAACCCTACACGAGAACCGAAGAAACATAGAGCACTCCGAAACGCGAGCATCTGGTCAAAACTCGTTACATCTAAAACAATCTTGAGGTTTTTATTTGAAAAGGAACGAACTCACCAGATGCTTGCAGAATCCTAAAAACTTTGCTCAATCCGTACTTGTCCGTCGTTCAACGTCCAGCACGCTCTTGATCGAAATACTACACTGTAGCCAACCATACAAACTCCGTTTCCGCTAACCCTATTTCAATTATTTCCACTGAAAACCACTAACACGCGGAAGAGGAGCAATTTCGTTTCTGAAGAAAATTGCCACGTCTTTTTCACTTTCACAAATCTATTAATTGAAAACGATTGAAACAGTCGCACTATTTTTGTTCAAATAACTGTTAATTTACTTGTACCAACCGATTTTCAATTGCATCAGCCTAACTGAAATGATGCCCCGAACCGAAAAAACGTGACAGTAGGTTTAAAGCACCATTCCGTTTGTATTTATAAATAAGTTCATCAAAACACAAAAGTGTACAAAATCTAGAACAAGCATCACCAAATTAGAACTTTTTGAAAATCGTTTGTAAAGTCGTATGGCTGTTGGTATAAGACAAAGTAGGTCGTCATTGAAATTTGTACTGGGCTTCAATGGTTTTGGTTAATTTGTCTCACGATTGCGAATTAAAGAAAATCACTCGGTTTTGTACTGACATAGCTGAAAGAGTATCAGCATACTTTCTGCATGTAAGCGCAAGTTGCAATACTTTCCTGAATCAATATTACTTACGATGACTGAGTTTTATCACTTTGAAATTGCAAGCTGCAAAATCAACATGGCTGCTAAAACGAATGATGGGCTTCTGAGTCATAAAACTCCTAATTAACTTTTCAGTCTCCATATGGAGAAGTGATTCATATCTGCTCAAAGATCAAGATCCCAGTAAATTTGGGATGGCAACGTGCTTGACGTGGGAACGTCCAATATCAACAGTTTCTCAAATTGTAAGCCATTTTAGGCCTTTACCCTCTTCTACTTATTATATGGAGATTCCTAAATTTTCTATAAATGCTTAGCTCTGCTGAACCTCTTCTCCTACCCCTTGGAACAGGATCTAATCAATGGCTGTTTGCTATAATCTGTGCAATGCTATCGAGTGAAGGAAATAGCAGACAGTGTACAATATATGACGGGATCGACAGTCTTATCCAAAATAAATCGTGTCTCTTGCCATTTCCAAAACATTCTTGAGTTCATTCCCAAGTGCATAACTTATAAACAAGATCTGAACAAATGTGGGACATTAATCACGTAAGGGGTTATTGGGGAGTGAAGGGGGTTTAAGATATCTTAGGTGCCATATAATATAATTTTTATTTTCATACAAAAAAAAAACACCATAGGATGGCCAAAAAGCCACAAATTCCAGTTGTTGCTAGGTCGTGGCCAGAGCAACTCTCGGTTGTTGAAGGATGGGTCAATCTTGTCCAACAGACCATGCTTAGTTTGAAAACTCCAATTGATTAGTGGATAAGAAGGACTCAAGCCTTATTACATAGTATATGACTTGACACCCACCATGTATCGTAGGTGCTCAACATTAACATAATGTCGAACATTCAACTCTGAGGCTATTGAAAAGAATTTTAATTGCCTCAAAATAAGTATTCAGTTTATACCGTGATGCATCATTACCCGGACACTTAAGTAACGCCGAAACTTCAAACGCTGTTTTAAACATGTTTCTATCACATCTAGTATAAGTTTTATTGTTTTCCACACAGGTATACTCCCAAACTTTGTACCATGAACAACAATTGTAGTAAAATATACATTTATAACATGTAAAACGTTAATTTAATGAAGCATGTCGTGTTCTTAAATCCGGACACATGCATCAAAATGCCGGACGCTTTTGAATCGAAATCCGGACAGATGCGTTTTGCGTTGAAAATATACCTATTCTAAACAATTTGAAGATAAAAAAAATAATCATTTTTTGTGTTGATAAAAAACGGAATAATTTGATGACAAAATCGGAACGTGATAAAAACGGAACATACCTCTATTAGAAATGAGTTCATAGTTACATTAAATAAACATACAAAGTACGAAATGCCCAGTACAAAGTGTCAAAATGCCCAAAGTTCCCTGTTAATAGCTATGGACGAGCTCATTAAACAGTGCTGAGAAACAGGCTCTGTCCAAGTTGGGACGTAACACCAGAAAGAACACTGACGTAACACACATCATGTATAACATACAATTATTTAATATTTCATGTAGATTATTAGACAGAAGACAAGGTACTCATCCTGAAACCAACACTATTGTCATCATCCATCATAACAATCGCCATCCTCGACGCTACACAACCAACCGTTACTTTAAATCACCTCCATTCATAGTTTATAGCACGCTACTATGAAAGCATCAATGAAAAGTCCCGTTGCTCGAGCGCTACCAACAGTCACCATCAGAATAACCGTCACTCTGACACGAACGTCACCCGATGAACATCGGTATCATCTTCATTCATCCTTTTCCACGATACAAACGCCCGAGCATCAGCCGATCACGAGTCAGTTGCTTTGCAAGCCAGCGCTCAGCTGCTCACTTCTCCGACGTTTCGTCGTCCTCGCTTCGGTGTGCGAGTTGTCTGTGTGAGTGTGCGTGTAAACTCCATGCGCATAACTACGGCACACAACACGCCATCCAGCCGCAGGCAGGACATAGCAGGCGAAGAAGAGTAGAAGCACTACACAGCGACGAAGCGTTCATTAGTCAGCGTGGAAGTTGTCAAGAGAAGCCAAGTGAAGTGTGCTGCGGATCAGTTTTTTTGCCCCTGCGGAAGAATTCACATCACCAATCGCACATCACTCCGTCATCCGTCGGTCGATCTTTCCGGATTTGGTGCTCTCTCATCCTCCATGTTGGAAGCAAATCTAGAGGAAATCGATAAGCAACCTTGAAAGTTAAAAATCAGAGCCTGCTGCGGAGTTCGCGTGGTGTCATTCGTGCGGGAAGCAAAATTATTCGCCATTTCGTGTGCTTCGGAAAAGTGTCTCTCCCCTCTTGTTCGCTAGTTCGTTTCGCGGGAGGAAAATTACGGAATAAACCCATTTCCGTTCGGAATTTTTCATAACATTGTGACTTGGTACAAGTGCTCGCAAAATGTGCAAAACGCTACCAACTGCAGACGTAGAAGTATCTGCCCACGGTATCGTCAGTGAAAAGACTGCGTTTACGTCATATTTCTGTGCCCTTATCAGTCGCTGAATGGCCGCTGAAAGTAGTCCGAAAAAAATCCGAAATTGCGAAGTACTGCACTGTGACCGTTGTCGTCAACCCGCTACGAACTGTACACCTGTTTGACCCATCCCTCCCTCCCGTCGTTGTCAAAAAGGGGGGCCCGCCAGGTCATCGTGTTCGACTTCCATTTGGATTTTTTTTCCTTCCTGTATATAATGTACATAGGCGACGAGTCACAAATTGTTTCCCTTCTCTAAACAATAACAAAGGACAAAACGAAAGATAAATCAACGCGAACGGAGGAAGAGAGCCATCGCTTCGTTGGAAATTCGTCTAATAATAATAGTAATAGTAAGTACAATTTGCACTTTTACAATCATTATTTTAGGCAGTCAGAAACATCGGGATCAAATTTATGAGGCAGTCAAACAAAATCTGCCACAGGTACAGGGAGGAAAGGACGGAACCAATATGCGGTGAAGGGGCGATAGGCTGAAGAGACGACAGCTGGTCCCTGGGGTAGGGAAGATTGGGGTAGTGCTACTGTAGCGCCTTCTAGTTTTGAGCGGCAGCACTGCTTGCGTCTTATATGATAGATATGGCTAACGATCGACAAGGTGAATGGCAGCCTACTGTGTGACGAAATTTTTGCGAATATTTCGTCAGAAATTTGATTCGTAGAATTGAGATTTGCATGTAGGCCACAACAGACTGTATAGAACAATCCATTGAAGTACAATGACCCGTAGTAAAAACAAATCCGTATAAAATTCAGTTTCCAGCTGCATCTCTTGTTCTATGATATAAGTTTGCACAGTAACCATTCCAATAGTTTAACACGGTTTACAGCATTGTTAACCCTTTGTCTGGGTTGTGGGGTCAATATGACCCCTGAGCACTTCGAAGGCCTGTAACTTTTGTGTTAGTGATCCGATTTGTGGCACCTACTGGCAGAATATCGAAAGAATAGAGCATACACGTAGCCCTGAACCGATGTGGGGTATTACGTGAGGTGCGTTTGAAGCATCAAACTAGTATTTGTAGTGACTTTATTTTTGAAAGCACAACTACGTGCCAATTTGCCGAGCCAAAGTTGCCGAAGATGTCGTCATGTCTGGTAAGCTGCGAATAATAATTATTTTTCAAGCAGGCTCAACGTCACCATCAGCTGATCGTTTTGTTTACATCCTTTTCGTGACTAATACAAGCAAACGTATCGCAACTGCATACGCGCAGCATCTCGAGGCTGCATTACCGTAAGAGGGGTGAGCTGGATGAAGCCCCTCATGAGGACTGCTGGAGAACAGTAAAAGCAGCGATCAACAATGCAGCTGAGAGCAACGTCGGGTACGTGGGACGGAGTCGACAGAACGATTGGTTCGACGAGGAATGTAGGCAGATTCTGGAGGAGAATAATGCAGTGCGGGCGGTCATGCTGCAGCAAGGGACCTGGCAGAACGTGGAACGTTATAGACGGAAAAGGTAACAGCAGACCCGCCTTTTTCGGGAGAAAAAACGCCACCTGGAGAAGACGGAGTGCGAGGAGATGGAACAGCTGTGCCGATCTCAAGAATTACGTAAGTTCTAACAGAAGCTTAACGCATCCCGCAACGGCTTCGTGCCGCGAGCCGAGATGTGCGGGGATAAGGATGGAAGCATCATGACGGATGAGCGTGAGGTGATCGAAAGGTGGAATCTGCACTTCGACGAACACCTGAATGGCGCTGAGGGCACAGGCAATGGAGGTCGGGACAACGGAGGAAATGCTTTCGTCAGTAATGCGGGCGATGGAAACCAACCAGCCCCACTTTGAGGGAGGTTAAGGATGCCATTCACCAGCTCAAGAACAATAAAGCTGCTGGTAAGGATGGTGTCGAAGCTGAACTCACCGAGATGGACCCGGAGAGGCTGGCTATTTGTCTGCACCGGCTGATAGGTATCAACTGGTAAACATAACAGCTACCGAAAAAGTGAAAAAAGGGGTAATATGCCCTATCTGCAAGAAGGGTGACAAGTTAGATTGTGAGAACATTCGAGCGATCACCATCCTGAACGTGGCCTACAAAGTATTATCCCAGACCATCTTCCGTCGTCTGTCACCTGTAGTAAACATTTGAAAAGGTGGCAGACCAGTGCACCCGCCTGAAACGCGAGGCTGCAAAAGTTGGACTGGTGGTGAATGCGTCCAAGACAAAATACATGCTAGTGAGTGAATCCGAGCGCGACAGGACTCGTCAAGGTAGCAGTGTTATGATGATAGACGAGGATACGTTCAAGGTGGTCGAGTTGTTCATCTACCTTGGATCCTTGCTGACAGCTAATGATAACGTTAGCCTCGGAATATGAAGGCGCATCATCAGTGGAAGTCTGGTCTACTATGGCCAGCACAAGAAGCTGTGATCAAAAAAGATTCGCACCCGCACCAAATGTACCATGTAAAAAACGTTCATAAGGGGCAGTCCATTAATTATGTAAGGGTTTATGGGGGGAGGGGGGGTTTGAGATTTCTTACACGCCATACAACTTATTTCTAATTTTCATACAAAAAATCTTACCATGGGGGGAGGGGGGGTTGAAAAACACCGAAAATTGTCTTACGTAATTAATGGATCGCCCCTAAGGCCGGTAGCGTGGCATAAAACGTGGACGATGCTCGAGGAGGACTTGTAAGCACTTGGAGTCTTCGGACGTCGGGTACTTAGGACGATCTTTGGCGGAGTGCAAGAAAATGGTGTGTGGCGGTGAAGGATGAACCTCGAACTCGCCCGACTCTACGGCGAACACAGTATCCAGAAGATGGCCAAAGCTGGAAGGATACGATGGGCAGGCTATTTATTAAGCTGATCGTGTCAATTCAATTGGGCCAATGTTTTATCGAAAATAGGTAGATCTGGTACGTCTGGTCATCTACGATGAACTTCCTAACTAATTAATTTGTAATATAGTAGCCCTTTCACTGTTACCAAGAGATACCAAAGAAAGCATAATTTTAAATATAGTGGTTCTCTTGTTCCACTAAGATGTTTCTTGGGTCCCCGAGATAAACCATTCCCCATTTGAATTTTCTTATATCTTTAGTAAAACCCAATAAAATTTCCTTTCCATAACGGCAGAAAAAAAAAACAAAAATCCATTCAAATTTCGTGAAGTAATCACGATTGAAATTTGGGGTGGATATGACCCCAAGGCAGAGACGACATAACTATTTTTTCGCACAGACAAAAGGTTAATTTGGAGGGTAGACTTTGTTTCCCATAATCGACAATAGCATCTAGACTTGACCTCTAATGTTATCAATAGAAATTCGCCACGCATAGTTCAGCATCCTGCTCAATGAAAGTAATGTATTCGGTTACAACATTTGAAAAGGGAGCAACAGCTTTTTGTTTAACAAATCCTAATTTCATTTATTCAGTTAACATGTTTAGATAACACTGATCAGCAATTTCACGCCACAATACTCGGTTTGTGGCCGCATCTCTCCATCCTTCGTTCTGCTCCACGCTCGTGAAATCGCTGCTCACTTGATTTACCCACCTAGCTCGCTGCGCTCCACGCCTTGTACCAGCCGTATCCGAAGTGAACACCATCTTTGCAGTTTTTTTTATCAGTGCTTCGCTCTTAGAAGTTGTTCGCTCTTAGAAGTTCAAACTGAAAAAAAATATGAGGCCCTATTTTATAAGTCGAGTCGAGTTTATTGACAGTTGTCACTTTATGTGACTGGATTACTATGGACCGATGCACGAGTTCACTATCTGACGTTTGAGCGGTGCCGTGTTGTTCATGTGACCATGGCAACGAGTGAATTCGGCACCGCTCAAACGTCAAATTAGTGAACTCGTGCATTGATCCATGGGAGTCGACGGGTGACATCTGAAATATGCATGCTTACTTTGATCGACGATGACTACAGGCGAGTCGCATGAATCCACTCGGTTTACAAAAGGTGGTAGGTCATTTGGCATAAAGTCGTTTGGCATAATGGTCGTTGGGCATAATACCCAGACAACCAAAATGTACGTATTATGAAATCACCTGGAGGCTTTGTATGTGCAAAATTTCATTTATAAGCTGTCGCGAAAACGCCTTCTACATACAAAAGTGGAGGCGATATACGTGCATATATTATGTGATGAATCATAGCATACAATGCGAGTGTATAAATGTTCTACCGAACTAACCTGTGATCCTATGCGACTTAACTTATGATAACAAATGTTGATTTGACAGCTGCTACGGATTGATGCGACTTACTTTGTGCGAGTGTACGGGACGAAACAAAATGTATAAACGAAATCAGAAAAAAAGCATTTTATGCGAGGAAACTCATCAATCTGACGATTTTATCAACCGTGTTTTGCGGGTTTGATGTAATTTGTATGCATTAACGAGTTATTACGTGAACTTTGATGCGACTTCTGGTTGTCTGGGTAGTCGTTTGGCATAATAAGTCTGAAATCAAGAATTTCTTAAGATGCCATCGTTTTTACGTTTCTATTGAATCTTTCTGATGACATCAGGCTGTTTTGAAGTCAATTGATACAAAATGACACTTTATTCAACAATCATATGCTCTTGAACAAACTAAAGCATATTATAAACAATTTTGCCAATAGTATTTTATTATTTATCCAGAAATTACTCTTTTTTTCAAATATTTATTATTCTTTTGAATTTCGCTATTGTAATATTTTTTGCTCTGAAAATGTTGATATACTTAGCACAAATTTACCCTTCTTTCAAACATTCTATTTTTTTTTCTAAATATGATGTCATCTGAATTATAGGTATAAAAACTGTTGATTTAAAATTTAAATAAATTTCACCTTTTTTCATACATAGGCTGTCATTTGGAGCTATATATTTTAGATATTTTTTTTGTTTCCAATTGATAAAAGAGCGGCAATCGATAACATTGATCTGCTCAAGTTATCTGCGAAAAGAGAAATCGATTACTGGTTACTTCGATGGGTTGTGTTACTTTTCCTCGAATGTCAGTTCCCCGAATACCCCGTTTGCCGATTAGCCCACTTTCCCGAAAAGTTTTTGGTACTCCTAATTGTCCTAACCTTATACATTTCAGAGTGGTTAACGAACTGGCCATCTAATATGCACCCTTCTTTATTTAATTGGCAGTTCTTTCGAGTCTTCAGAATTTTTGTCAACATGTGTATAGCCGAGAATGACAGTATATCCGGGAAACCAGTCATTCGGGGAAATGGCTTTCGGAGAAAAAGGTCATTCAGGGAACTGGCACTCGGGGAACCGACATTCGGTGAAACGATATTTGGGGAAACGTAGCACAATCAGTTCGATGGTTCTGAACGCAATTTCTTTTGTCATTTCGTTTTATTATGCCGCAATAATTTTTGGCGTCCAATCTTCTATTGGATCAATTATAAATTTTGCCTTCTTTCAAAAATAGGCTGTTCTTTATATTTATAATGTTATAAAATTTATTATTTAGTTAAGCTAAATGTTAACCATTTTATATTTTGCTGTTTTATCAATTCTTGCAAGACATGCTCTTAAAATGATAATTACTTTAGAACCTGCCAATATTCAACATATTTTTTTTTTCGAGAAATGCTGGAAAAATATTATTTTAATCACATATTTTCCCTTTTTTCGATAATAGACCGTAGTTTCGATGTACACAAACTTAAAATTGCCACAAATATTTTCTTTTGTTCATTTGAGTTATGCTGTGAAAGATTTTTTTTTGCGTTAGAGCCTCAAACATTTTAAACTTGTCTGCTCTCGTATAAAGGCTATTGTTGTATTATGCTACAATAATAGAGCTTTTAATATTTGGCTAATAAGCTTTCCCTTCTTTTATCAAATAACTTTCATCAAGTGTTACGTCCAAACTGGGACAGAGCTTGATCTGCAGCGAAATATTCTATGAGCGTTCCCTTAAAAAATAACTGTTTTCTAATTTTCAAATATGTAAATCGCTACAAGTTCAAGGATACTCTTTGTTCTAGGATGTAGAGAAAATTATTATTCCGAAAAGATCTTTCACCAGACCCGTCCACGAGTTTTTTATTTAGTTATGCTTTCTAATATCACAACATTTTTTTATATTTATTGCTTGGAAAATCTCTGAACGAACACCACGCTTGTTGAGAACCTACCAAACATTTTGCTATGGGCTCGGTGATGTTGATTTCGGTAAAAGATTCAAAAATGGCGATATTCATTCTAAGTCAAACATTCTGCCAAACGGCTATTATGCCAAACGACTTTATGCCAAACGGGGTACAATCTTACAAAATAGACCCCATAATTTCAGAATTTAATTGATGTGACTTGAAAATGGCAACTGAAAGACCATCAATTTTCAAAGTTTTTTTTTTGGGTTAGTCTTCAGTAAGCATGTTTCGCGATTATCGCACAATAACAAGACATGCAGAATATTCGAAAAACAATTTACTGTTAGAAATCTAGAAACCGTCATACATTGCAATATTTCGGTATCTAGTCGAAATAGCGAATTTTTAAGCAGATTTTTTCCTCTGCAAATATAATGCCCCACTGTCATAGAGTGCGCTAGGGAGGAACAAGTGAAATGTCACTGAACATATTTGTTTACGGTCAAAACTAAATTTTTAACACAAAATATGGTAAATCAATTTATTTTTGAAATATTTTCCATTGGAATTATGGCACAACAATTCACAGACAATTTAACCACTAAAAAAATAATCCACAACTTTCACAAGGATTCTTCTAGGGATTGTTCTAGAAACTCGTCTAACAACTTTTACAGTAATTTATCATTAACACATTTTTCATGGATGCATCCCATTCATCAAGCAAAAAAAAGTTAATGTGCCTATAAAGACCATAATATGCTTAAATAGTATCCAATTCAATTGTTTTCTTTTTATTTAAAAACATAAAGATTGATATGACGCAAGCCTGATCCCATGACTGATCCGTTTGTTGATCTCTTTCTCGTGGGAACCTGGAATCCTTGGAACTTAGTCTCCTCTATCTTTATTTTATTAAAGCTTGAAAATTGATGTACCGCGAGCATTATTCCATAGATCATCAATTTATAGTCACTTTCCTGAGGGGTGGCTTTCAATGGTCGTGCACATATAACTGTATAATCAATGCTTAATGATCGAGAAGGTGAATGACAGCAATTCGACGAAATTTTTGCTTAAAATTTCATCAGACATTTCAGTCGTAGCATAAGATTTTGTAGGACATATCGGTCCAGAAGTAGATTGAAGTACATTGACCCAAAGTAGAAAAAACTTTATAAATATCTGTTGTTTCCAGTTACAGACAGATCAATAGCATTGTTGATTCGCATGATAGACTGCATACCTTCGCCTTCAATGTTAGTATTCACTTAATGAAACAGACATTCAGTCATGGGCTGTTTCGACTCTTAAACTTTGCCTTCAATAATCAACCGGAACATCTAGACTTGACCCCCACCACTGTTATCACCACGCATCGTTCATCCTGCTGTTCAACGGGAGTCATGAATTGTTGAGTTTAATGAATAATTAAAAAGATAACCTTCAGTTCAATTTCAAAATGAGTGATTTTGGGCTATCGGAAACACCGATTGAGTGGCACTGCTGGGGACTGCCGATCAGGGATTAACGTTGTCTACCTAGCTCTTGAGGTGTTTTAATGGTTTCGGTGGGCTAAGATGGGGCAAGATAAGTCATCTCAGGAACAGAAATCAACTGACTTATCTCAGAAGAGAAGAAACGAGTATATATTTTGTCCAAAGCACCAAATTAATCTATCTGAATCTATTGTTGTTTGAAAAGTGTCATACACGTCTTGTTTTTGAGATTTTGATTGGTGAAAATGCTTTATTTGTCGATTTCAGTGAACTTACATGTGAGGTCAAAATACGCGTATCTATCAAAGGATACAAATTCTAGTGGAATTAAATGGTACAGTACTAAATTCAGTTCATTTATTTACACGGATCGGTTTTTGGATACTGTTACTCGGGCATTATACAAAATGGCGTTTAGCCAAATGATCTTATGCTAAATCACCTAGACTTTCGGCAATAGACTACTGAAACCGAATCATCTAAATTAAAATTTGGGGCACTTATTCAAGCAACTTATCTCAAAAGAGTAAACAAACTTAGATTATAGATCCTACGATCTACGTCGTACCTTGTTGACTGAGAATAGCATAACGTTGAACGTATTGTAAAACTTCATCTTCATCGGTCTTTCCACGTTATATTTTATCCCAAACGTTACTTTCACTGATTTCAGCTAACGTCTCAGTGGTCTTACACGAAGCACTTGATATAACTTGTGAGTTATGCATCTAATCCACAATCCTTTTCTATTTTCACCTTGTTCGGGACTGATAGCCGTAGCGGTTAGCGCGCAGCTAGTCGGCTAGACCAAGCTCAGGGTAGTGGGTTCAAATCCCACCGGTCGATGATCCTTTTGTAATGGCAATTTGCTCGACTTTCTAGCTATCAGTTATTAACTGTGATGGTGCTCATAAGAATACTAAACTGAGAAGGAGAGTCTGTCACAATAGAGTCCCAAAGCCCTCTTGCAATTTCAGTATCGAACGCTTAAGTTTAGACCAGAAACACATGTTAACTCAATTTTTAAATGCTTTTCGATGGTTCACGGCCAAAAAACATTGTTTTTTTTTCTAATTTTTAAGAGTTTTATCACACCCCTTGGCTTAAACTTAAATTGTGGGTGTATTTTGTTTTCCGTGTCTCTTCCAAAATGTCAGGTAAGAACAACCCCAGTGTTAAAACGTTGAGCCCCTGTGGTGTTTCTGTAGACTAAGTGAACATCGAACATGATCAGTGTCAAGGTTCAAGTTTGGACTCGTTTTTTTTAATTAAATTTTAAATATGATATAGCCGTTATCTGAGCGGGAAAATTTTCCATATTCGTAGCAAGAACACGCTTTGTCGTCAAATTTTTAAGAGAGTATTGGGACGTAATTCTAGGAAGAAGAAGAAGGAAAAGATCGTCACGTGTTATTTTTTTAATAGGTCCAAAATTTGGGGCCCAGATAGCCGTAGCGGTAAACGCGCAGCTATTCAGCAAGACCAAGCTGAGGGTCGTGGGTTCGAATCCCACCGGTCGAGGATCTTTTCGGGTTGGAAATTTTCTCGACTTCCCAGGGCATAGAGTATCTTCGTACCTGCCACACGATAATACGCATGCAAAAATGGTCATTGGCATAGTAAGCTTTCAGTTAATAACCGTGGAAGTGCTCATAAGAACACTAAGCTGAGAAGCAGGCTCTGTCCCAGTGGGGACGTAACGCCAGAAAAGAAGAAGAAGAAGGTCCAAAATTTACAAATATGGAAATATTTGATTGGTCTAACTTTTTTGTTTACAGTTTTACGTGAATGTGGTGTTCAGAAGAGTTGTAGAGGAAGTAATGATACACATTTTCGCTGTGATTTTAAGACTTGAAGCTATAAGCAAATGTAAGAGAAAAACTACGAAATATTTAAATAACCCTAACTCATGGAGTTGGTTCAATAAAAATTTCTTTTAGTGGCTACAATTCCTAATGAAAATGGGGTGTTAAGGGATGAAAAAAAAATTTCAAGCAACTTCTCAATAATTGAACAAAAGACAGCCCTACCATTCTCCCGTCGTGTATATCAAAAGCCAAATACAATGATGAGAAACCTATGACAGATTTTTGAGATAATCATGAAAATGTGTGATTTTCGACGGAAATGCAAAATGGAGTGTTGAGTAATTTGAGTTTCGTAAATAAAACCATATTTTGCCAACAACAAAACATAATATTTTTGGTCAATAAGTTCCATGTTTTCATTCAATTTCAAAGGTTATGTTCAACCTTAATTAGATAATACACCAATATTATTTTAGTTTAATAAGGGAAATGGACAATTTGCCCTGTTAATAAAACACTGCACTTAACAACGTATTTGCATGTAACACCCAGTGGCATGGTAGAAAAAATACTGAAGGAAAGTATTCCAGTACGGAGCGGAAATTTAACGCACACTCTATAGCACAATAGGTTTACTGCTCGACGAGGCCGAGAAATTTCTCAGAAAGAGCTCAAAAATGAGAAAATTTCATTATTGTATACCACTCCATATGATTACCACTTGAAGGATCAATGGACTTTATGAAGAAGTGTGAAACGAAAATAAATGTTTTACAATAATTTAACTCTTATTCTCTTAACAATTTCCCAAACTTTTTGGTAACATTGACTTCTTCAATTATATTAAATTATTCCACTGTTTTGTACCCAGGACACTATTGTATGTAGAACTTTTTTACAATTCGGTCAAAATAAGAGCAGTCACAATGACAATACAACTGAAGTTTGGCACTTTGTTTTCATTTTGAATCATATTACTCAGTATTGATAAAATAAATATAAAATCGCAAAATCATACAAAGTTTAACATAATATTTCACGGAATAAACAAAGTGGCCTACATCTGAATCGTATCATCATTTCTACATTTTTTGTTTCACATTTCTCAAAAAAGTTGTGTATAATTAAGTTGTACATCTTGTTGAAACCTACAACTTTGCTAAAGGCAGCACGCCAACAACTTCAAAATCTTGTGAGTTACAAGCGAATTTCGAGTTTTTAAGTGTATTTTAGAAGGAAAATTTCTCAATTTACAAAAATGACGTTCTCACAGTTTTTGCAAAAAATTGCCTTTCGAATCCCGCTAAAACAAAAATGTAATTGAACCATAAGTTACAGGCATCTAAAGATCTCATAGGTTTTCTCTTAATTTTGCTCATAACTTCAAAATCACAAGAATTGCCGGAATTGAAATATTCAGCAAAAATGTGTATCATTACTTTCTATACAACTCTTCTGAAGACCAATGTGCATTGAGGATGCTACTGATCATTGAGGATGCTACTGATCCCGAGTAGTGTCTGTTGGTTCCCTGTGTAAGTACAGCTGTTCTTGCAATAACGGAGTAGCATCTGCGGGCGGTCAATCATGCTCATGCTCACGCTCAAGTCTTCTGAAGACCAATATGATGAGACCAAATTTCGATTGCGAGTTACTTGAGAACCTAAAAAGATCCGAAAAATACCTTGATCTGTAAAAATAACAACGATTACTTACTTAATGTGATAGCTTATTTGGAACCTCTTGGCTTCTCATTGGTAAAATATACCCTCTTATCATGATTCATTCTTATTGACTCGGTGATCTGATTTTTATTTCCAATAAGAAGCCAATTTTGCAAGTTTTGTTCCGTATAGATAATTTTAAAATTACTACAATTACCTAAATTTAAAAATTAACATGATATGTAAATTGATCCATGTCTATCATTCACTATATCCATTGTTATGTAGAACATATCTTCACGTCTAGGCATATAATTTGAACTAATGTTAGTTGCGTCTATTCTAATAATTTTAGTCGCTTAGCTTTGCTGCTTAGCCCCTACCGGCTAATATGCCATTTGAACAACAACTGATTTAGTGGCAATTTTTGCAAACAAAAGTTCATTGCCTATTTTTTTTATTATGCTTCAATACATGATAATTCGGAAAAAAAAACATCTTTTTAAACACCGAGTCTCAACTGTTAATCGAAAAGAGTGTTTTTGTTTTCGACTGCAGAGCAAACAACCCATTTAGGTATGCAATCGCAAGTTATCACTCCTGACCGTGGCGATATGGTGTGATGGCACCATTAACATTCACCAGCCGAGGTCAAGTTTTTATTTACTCTTCACAATTGATGTGTGACGCAATATGACGTGGTAAACATCGGTCTAGACTCTCTAGACAGACATGTTGTCCAATTTTTCCGGGTAAAGTTCTTTTGCACTATCTAGCTAGCTGGTTAGAACTAAGCTTCCTGATTGCGTTGTTTACCCTACAATTGGTTCTTTTGGAGAAAATTCCGCGCTCTGATGGAATTTCCTAACTTTACCGGTTCTTCCGCTTTGTTGTAAGTGGAAAGTTTTTATAAAAGGTATCTACGGCTAGGTAGTCGAGGCCCTTATTGTAAGAACCTACCTAACAGGTAATTTGTATACGTCAGCCTATTCGCTTCTTCAGTCGCACTTTGTCGCCATCAAAATGTACACATAAACTAGTTTTAAACATTGTAGCATTCATACCTAATCGGACCTAATCACAACACTTCTGTTTGCTTCCCATTCTCTGTTTCGAAAAACGCAGAATTCACAACGTATATCAGCACGAATCACGCACACTGCTGAGAGCATCACAACATCACCAGTTCCTCCAGCCAGACAGAGGTGGAGCAAGTGAAAGCCACCCAATCGCGTCATCATATCAATACAAAACACTGAACGAGCAGCTCTAGCCGAGTCGAGATTGTAGCGAGAGAGAGAGAGTAACGAAGAAACCAGAGACCGAAGCGGACATCATCGCAACCCAGTCCTGCCTTTTTCAGGTGTGACAAAGATAAGCGACAAAATTGCGCCAAACGATAAGAAGACTCAACTGCAGACCAAATCGTCATCGTCGTCGTCGGAAGGAGAGATGGCATCGGCTCTAAAAAGTCCCACGGCACCAACCGGGGCTGGCGGAGGCAAGTTCAGCTGGATGGCCCACGTCAAGTACGAACATCTGATGGCCGGAGTTTCCGGCGGAGTAACATCTACGCTTCTACTGCACCCGTTGGATCTGATCAAAATTCGCTTCGCAGGTGAGTGCAACACAAATCTTTTTATCTTTACGCAATTAGGTATTGATATTGAAACGAGGTCTCCACGTGCTTGCCACGAGCTTCTGTCCCTCAGGCAGTGTATGGGCGATGACAAAATGTTCGTAATTGAAGTGGTTCCACTGTAAGCTACTGGGGGTCTGCCCCAATCAGTTAGACGTGATAGATGTAAATAACGATTAGTGGAGAGCTCGGAAAAATGCCTCGTGAGCAGTTTGATACTAAGGGCACCACTCGCCGCTGCTGACGGATTCTAATTGGCACTACAACACAATCTCCGAGTAAATTGAATTTGTGCAGCCCCAACGGGCATATGGGTGATAATTTAGAAGTTTACATTGCTGAATCTGTTTACAAACAAAATTTATCAGCGATATTTGCTCGATGATCTTTCACAATCTATGTTTACAACTAATACATGCAAAAGCGGCCGCTGACGTACACGAAGGATATGGGATATGGGTAGCACTTTGGACTGTGGTAATCTTTAGATCAACAACAGAGGTTGTCAAATCCGACTTGTGTCCAGTTTGAAGGGGTACTTTTACGTTTTTCTGCTGTTTTCCAGTTTGCTGACGTAAGCAAAATTGTTATTCCAGAGATGCGCCTAACGCGTTGTTCGCACCTATCCGTTGTTTTGTTGTAAGTAGTGGATAACAACCAGATCTCGCGTCATGTTATTGTTATATAATAGTTACAGGACGATCAAAAATATTTTCTTTCTAACTTTCGAAATGAATATAAATTAAAAACGGAGAATCCAGTTCCCCAGATCACGTAATTATGTAACTCCCGAACATAAGAGCCTATTACCCTTTCCATCTGAAGAGCAGGGTGTCTACTACCTGGAAAAACCTGGAAAACCTGGAATTATCAGGGAATTTTATTCAACCTGGAAAAAACCTGGAATTCTCAGGGAATTTCGATCACAATCAGGGAAATTGTTTTGAGGCTGTAATTCATGGTAGGATTTTTGCGTAAATCTGGGCAACCATTATTTGCAAGAAAATTCTCTTCAACCGAAAAAAAAATCGGCTGCGCCGTTATCAAAACGCTATTTGAGCTGTTCAGTAAGGATACTTTTGAGTATGAAATTTTATCGACTTTGTAAAACATGATTGACGTTTTGAATATCTCAGTAAAGGATTAACATAGATTAACAGTAAATGATTATATAGGGCCGGTAGCAA
This sequence comes from Aedes aegypti, assembly GCF_002204515.2. Lineage (NCBI taxonomy): Eukaryota > Metazoa > Arthropoda > Insecta > Diptera > Culicidae > Aedes > Aedes aegypti. The sequence goes on along the minus strand of NC_035108.1, from coordinate 24,592,708 downwards.
GTTTCTTATTAGAGAATTGGTATTTATTGTTATCAAAGTCTCTAAAAAGTCTCTATTTTTCATGGATAGTCTTTGAAGAAGTCTCTATTGTAACCAAAATGGTCTCTATAGTCTCTTCTTTCCTTATCTTGCTTGCAAATGATTATAATGCAAAATTTCTTCCAATATTTCTCAGGAACAGCTTCAGGAATTAGCCTACAGGTTTCTCCAGGGATTTCATCTAAAATACTATCAAGAACTAAAACAGGATTCTCTCCGGAAATTCTTCCAGAAATTCCTCTACCAATTATTTCAGTAATTTTTCAAAGGATGCTAATAGTGGAGGTATTATTTTTCACTGACATACCGTTGGTTACTGCGATGAAATATTTTTTCTCATAAAGTGAATGGTCGTTACTTCCCGTTACAACATTCATATGTACATTAATTGCGCTTCTTGAATTTAAGCGGCTAAATGAAGTTCAATCGTGCTGGTACACTATTGGTACATCTATCCAACTTAAAGAGATCTTCCAAAGCTTTTCCACTGATTTTTTTTTTTCAAGTAAACCCGCAAAGGTTAATTTTAGATTAGAGTTTTTGGTAAAATTCGTTCGAGGATTTTTTTCAAGAAACCCGACAAGCATTTCTACGCCATTTCATCTACGGTTATTCCAAAGAATTGTTCCTAAAATTTCACGACGTGTTATCCGAGTGAATATATTAAGAACATTTCAAACAATTCCTTAAATTCGACCTGTGTTTCATTATTGAGTTTCCCTGTTTTTACTGTTTTCTAAGTATTTCTCCAGCATTTTATCCAAGGATTACTGGAGCTCTTTAAAACATTTTTCAATGAATTCCTCAAAAATTTCACATGGAATATTCAAAAGTTTATTCAAGGTTCCACACCAGTTAACACTACAGCATTTTTTTTTTTTCAAGAAATCTCCCGATCATTCCTACACATTTTTTTAGGAATTTAGTTTAATGTTTTTCCAGGAGTTCCTTCACAAAATCCTGCGGGATAATAAATCTTCGAGCTGTTTAGTAGAATACCTATAAGTAGATGAAAAAACCGAATTTAGTACTATACCATTCAATTCCACTAGAGTTAGTATGCTTTGACAGATACGCGTATTTCGACTTCAACTGTAAGGCCGTCTTCAGTGTCGTGTACTAGACTCGACTTCCGTGTCGTGTACTAGACTCGACTGCGGGATATTATGCAGAGATTCAACTGATTTTTTTTTTTCAATTATCTTAGCAATAATCTACAAAATCTGAGTCTGAGTTCTTCTAGTTCTTCTATTCTTATTTATCAAGGGTGTCTTAAGAACTTACACAAGTGTTAGTAGATGCGACCCTAAGATTTACTTCAGGAATACACCACGATTTTCTTTAAAATCGTAGAAAATTTCTGAAGGACAATTGTAGAAAATGCTGAGAAATCCTTGGAAGAGTAATTTCTGGTTGAATATTCCAACATGTTTTAAACGGGAGTCTTAAAGGATGTCCTAGGAAAATCGATGGAAGAATCACCGGATTTGATTCTGGAGGCTTTATTGCAAAAAAAAACATCGGAAATACTTTATGAAGGAATTCTTGTTGGAATCCCTGAGGTATTGTTTGTAGTATTTTTTGGAAAAATCCAGGTTTTATATTGAGATATCCAAAACATTTTTTGAGATATTCCTTAGGAAAATTCTTGGAGAGGTTTCATGGAAAATAATCACTAAATGAACTTCATAGAAAAAAGATGTATGTGTAATCATATTTATGTAATAGTGAATACAATTATCTGATTCAGGTTGTCTTAAGTTCGCCGAAAATCAATGGAGCTATGGAGCTATGGAGCTATCATGGGAAAGAGAGGGTTGATTTAGAACTGTTGAACATTTCCGAATGAAATGTAACAATTCATAATTTACTTTAATTGCCACATTTAAATGTTACACAGATCGGGCGCGAACAACCGTAGGCTAGATTATCCGTGTTTCTTTTATCCGCAAAAAAAAAAATAAATCCAAAAGTTTAACGGATTATTTGTATTAATTTAGATAAGAATATACATTATCAAATATATAGCAGATGATGACTTTTGCAATAACACGATTCAATCAATTTGAGATATTTTTAAGAATTTGGCTTTTTTTGCAGGCAAGAACTTTATGACTACTTGCGAAAACATCGGAAACTTAGTTTTTATTTTAACATATTGTCGCAAATCCAAATCAAATTTTACTTTTACGCCCATGAAGCTGTCTTAGGTATCCAAAACACCCTTGGAAATGAATGATGCATAGTATTTTTTTTTTGCATGAGAAGGTAGTAGTTAAAAAAATGTTCAAGAAATGTTGGCATTGTTAGCACCTTCTTAATGGAATATTGGGTATTGGAATAGTTTCAGCATGCGTTAAATTGAAAGTATTTTAAAATTTGTTTTTTTTTTTTTTTTCATTCAAAATTAGAGTATTTCTTGAACCTAGAATTATATTGTGATTCCTGGGAAAACCTGGAAATATCAGGGAATTTCATTTCGGCAAACGAGTAGACACCCTGGAAGAGTGATCACAAAATGATGGAATGCATCTTAAAAAAAGAGAACAGCACGACAGATCAACGAGAGCACATAAATAATAAAAGCGCGAAGCGCATAAGATTTGGAATCACTAAAAAGCAACGAAGACGAAAGGACGAGATTCCAAGCAAGGGTCAATGATCATCTACAAACACAACAATCGGTAGTTGTGGGTAATAATGTAGAAGACAAATGGACTGGAATCAAAGACGCAATGTACAAAGCTGCAAAAGTAGTTCTTCAAGAATCAGGATCGCCGCATCGAAGAACTACTTTGTTGCACATCAGACACAGCTGTGCGATAGAACATACCAGATTCTCAAAGCAGACGCAAAACAGACTAGAAAACGTAAAAAGAAAGCGTACCTGGATCATTTTAACGACAAGGTGAAATCTTTCCTGGTTGGAATCGAAGGGGAAAGTCCGCTGTCGCAAATTACGAAAACTCCGTTTTATAAAGAAATACAAACGGAATCGCACATCTAGGAACAGCTAATATATTTCTATTCAACACTGAACTAGTAAAATAAAATAGAGCAACTGGCCTGCCAGATCGTGATAGTCAAGAATGTTTGGGGGCTGAAGACAAGGACGCAAGAGAAGAGCCTACAAAGGAGGAGATTAGATCGATTATTTGGAATAGTAGAAACAACTGCGGCCCGGTTCTAGATAATTTGCTCAGAGAATTTGTGTAATATATGGAAGCGAAGAACTGCTGGATTAATTGACACAACTACTTAAACAAGTGTTCAGAACAAACGAAGTCCCAAAAAAGGGGAAGGAAGCTGTTCAAATTCCTATACCAAAAACGTCCAATCCTCAATCCATTGATGACTTCAGGTGTATAACCCTATGCTCCACCGTTTATAAAATATACGCGAAAATTCTTCTGATATAAATGGGTGTATCCAAAGCATTAGTGAACAGAATAGTTGAAGCATGCTGACATGAAATAACATCTTTTCAGTGGTATGAACAAAGAATAAGCTCTCAACTATTAATATTCATGTTACACCATATTCTGGAATCTGTGCAAAAATTTATTCAAGAGCTTAAGCTATGGAATGAAGATTCACTGAAGCTGCCATGCATTCAGTGTGGGTGAAGATACTGCTTGAGATCCTGAAACCATTGCTATTTTCAATTGCTTTAGAAATAAATGTTCGCAAAACGGAAGTTCTCTATCGCGATCCCGATATAACAAACAACAGGGCTCCGGAGACAATCGGCAAATTTGAAAAATACGAATTGCCAGTGGTGACAATCATGAAAAACCTAGGTGCTCAGATTACCAGCTGTATGACACGTGGAGCACCAACAGCAGATCGCCTACGTAAAGCGCAAAAGGCATTCCGTCCAGGAGACCAGCAAGCATCTGAAGTTGCTGGATCACTTGACGCAATTGAAGATGATGATTATCAACAAGCTGCTCCAAAGTGACTAAAAGGCTACACGGTAAATAACAAGATTCGAGTATCATGGCTGAATTAATACGACCATATAATTCGAAGCACCTACGGTGGAAATCTGGAAGCGGAACTAACTCAAAATTAATAATCCGAAGAAAGTAGGCAGACCGGCGTACTCATGTTCTTCATTTGTCAAGACGAGAGAGAGAAGCGGAGAATCATTACAATTTTAGCAAGAGACAGAACAAAAATGAAGGAGCAGACAAAGAAGCTCTTCGGCCTACTAATCGAGTCAGAATATGAAGAGGACAGCGATTGGGATAGCGACGATAGCACTCTAACTCCCTCAGTACTCATTGGTTTCGGCGATTAAGAATGTTTCTTCGTTGGGTACGGGGAGAATAAGGAATTGCAAAGGGAGTCTCGGCTAAAATTATACTTTTGATTTATTGAATGGAATAAGTTTATGTAATATTATATACCAGTGACCTCTTTTCAGATTAGTAGTACAAACGACTAAAATACTACATAATACATGACGTGCAAGACCAGAAAATGACTAGTTAGTTCTTGTTCGCGTATAATTAGATGGCAGTCTATTTCATGTTCCTCACATCAATAATGCTTATTAGGAGAAATGGGTTTTCCATACAATCGCTATTGTTGTATTTGATTAATATTCCACACAATCAATTTAATTAACATTTTTTCTATAATGATTATAAATAGCTTGGATATGACATGTGCTACATTTTGTCAACATAGACTGCAACATGGCTTTGTGTGTAATTTCCAAGAAGTTCATTCGTTAACTACATTTATTTTCATGTCGCTTCATCATGCCTGAACAAGAATCTGAATTATTCAGGACTAAAGGCTGACTATACAAACATGACTGCGGGAGAGAAGTTGAAAATGAAAAAAAAAATAACTTCTGCACGATATAGTTATTTATTTTATTTTATTGATGTACAAGGGAGTAGGGGCAAAGTATCCAGAATAAGTTTGAAAACTCACGCCTTCCATAATACACCGGGATCCCAATCCAAAATTTGGAAAGTAGCATGTAAAATAGGACTTGAACCTTCATTTTAGATATAATTTGGTTGAAATTGAACAATTAAATTTAGATTCAATCGATTTTTACAGCATGCTTGCAGTCTCCATACAAAATTCTTTATTTCTCTTATAAGGCAAAATACAATACTTTTCGAATTCATCAAAAAATAACTTTTGAGCATCGAAAGTATTATGAAATTTGTCGATAATAGTTGTTATACACATGAAGTTTAAATTCTATGACAAATTAAGCGAATAAATTGCCATACAAGCTGGCAAACTTGCATGCAAGTTGGATGAACTAGTCAAATTTTGCATTTTCAACGATGAATATCTCAAAAACCAGACATGCTATCTTAATTTAGTAAATAGCAGTATTTTGGTGCTTGAGACAAAAACGTGTTCCGCAGTGTATTCAGAGAGTGTAACAGTTCATGAATCACAACAGTTCGTGACACATCGCATTCGGAGAACTCTATGAATGTTGGTAATCATTCTCTCTCATGGTACGTGACGAGAGAGATATCGAGCCATTCGAGAGATTTATGTTTTGCTTAAAATTGGTAACAACAAGAATGAGAGAGTGTCAGCGAATGTTACACGTGGTGACACACGGTGATCGGCACCAAACAGAGGATATTGTGTGCTCTATTTCTTTATCGTGTCTCATTATCTTCCATGAACGATAAAAATAATGCGCGTTGTGTGAATGCGGGCGCATTCAAGGAATAAAAATTATGACTCGTTGCAAAATATGAGCCCTGTAGCCTTCAAGAAATCTCCAAAAATCTCCTGCCAAAATAAATCAAAAGCGCCGGGAATAAGTAATGAGATAATCACATGAGTCCATTAAAGATTGTCTCGAGATTCACAAGATTGTATGAAAAGTTTCACAAGATTTACTCAAGGACTCAATAAGAAATTCAAAAAGTCCTCGGTAAACATGGTATCTATTGATGTTTTAAGGAAGTCTATGATTGGCTTCTCAGGAGTAAATCGAAATGAATGAAATCGTTAAATTTTGTTTCCAAAAACTCTCTGAAAACTTTTTAAATCCTGCCGATAACTGCCAGGGAACAGAGGAACTGTTCGAAGATCTCACCAGTAAACTTGCAAAATTATAACTGACAAGGATCAAGCTGCAAATATTTCAAATAAATAAGACCTCTAGAAACGATCCCAGTTTCACTTTCAAACTCACACTGCTGAAACATTGAGCATCGTTTAAGGAATAGAATTATAACGACTGCGTGCAGTTTAATTTATCCTCATGTGCATTTTTGTTTTTTTTTTTTTTTGGATAGCATGACATCAATATTTGCGTAGCTATCATCATCATCATCAGTTGTATTTCAATAATATTTGATACATCAAATGCTTTCTTGAAACAAACTTAGTATGAGAGGTTTATTATTCGCCACCAAGAAAAACGACACTTATTTCTCAATGGCTTCGCGGACCCCTGAAACGTTGACGCGGCCCCCTAGGGGTCCGCGAACCACTGGTTGAGAAACCCTGGCTAAAACGATACATAAAGCATTCGTAAGGACTGTTCATTTTATAAAGTAGACACTTTGTTTTTGCTATATCTTTTTTATTTATTGATAAAATCGTAATCGGTTTTCTGTGCATCGTTCAACTATTATTCTACAATACTATTAAAATATAAGATCTTAGAAAATGCTTTTGGTTGAAGAGCCAAATAATTTTTCCAAAAACTCCTAAGAAAAGCTGTTCGTCAAAGTTTAACATTATTTTTCGCAAAACAAAAATCCTAATTTTTATGAACATATTGTATGTTTGAATCCTTTAATATTCTATAAAAGGTATAGCTTTAAAAAAAATCAACTATATTCCACCATTCTCTGACATTAGGTAACTTTAGTGATGCACCCATTTATGGCTAAATTTGCTGATACACCATCCTTTCACTCCCAGCAAAAGAGGAAAGTAAAAAGCGTGTTCAAAACTGGTCTGGTTTACTAAATATACTATATTTGTGCAAACGAGAGCCAAATCGTGCGTTTAAACCACAGTCCTAAGCACAAATTTTACTGTTTATGGTAGTTTTACTAAAAAGTCTCATACTTTTAAAATCGTGTACGCATATTTATCGATCTGCAGCAAATTGTAAATGGTTTTCTCCGAAAATTTCAATTGGTAATCTCAGAATAACATATTACAAAAATAATAGGTGCAAAATGAAGTCGATTTTATTACAGCAGTGTTGCCAATTTTGATGATTGTCAATGTACTTTGAAAGGTCTTCTAAGAATAAAGCAATTGTGTATCTATTGTGCTTTAAATGTCACCTGGGGACTTAATAAGTAACTCTATGAAGGCGTAAGTCATTTTTCATATTAATACTATATTAGGACTTCCGTCAGGACGTACTTTTAACTAAAAAATTTTACTCATACCGATCCCCTTCAATTTTAAAATGGTTTTCTCTAAATATATAGGGGGAAAATGATGTTATTATATCTGTAAAATTGTTGTTCCAAAAATAACTTGATTTTTTCCATCAGGCTTCTAGTTGATGATACTTTCGAAGAACAAGCCCTTTTTGAAAATAAAAAATATAAATTGTCGAATTTTCCAGCCAATTTCTAACAATCATTGATTTTTATAACCTCCAAAAACCGACCGTTCTAATCGTTGTTCCATATTCGTGTGAAATTTAATTAATTTTGGAGAATTTTTATTATCATAACATTATACAATACTAGTCAAACGATGTGCAGAAAACTGATTGAAATTTCATTGATAAATTAAAAAGATACAGCATACACAAAGTATCCACTTTATAAAATGCAATCGTTTCTCCTTGCATAAGGCAAAATGTATGAATTTCGATTCTAGTTCACAGCGTGTACGGCAATGATCTCTGTACGGCATTCAGGACATTTCAACAAAACTGATGATGAACAATAAAAAATGAATCCGGAAGAGCGAAAATCTTTATGTTTCTATGTAGGAAAATCCAGCTTTACTGCATGTGAGAAGTTCTTGGTGATATTCTCACAACGGCTATTCAGAATGGTTCGACGGATGTAGATAAACGGATTTTTTTTTAATTAACGCGACGGCATGTTAGTAAGTTCAGAACGACTATTGTATTTGCAACCCATTTAGTTGATTTAGATAGTTAAGCTCAGGGTCGATTATTGTATAGAACTTTTCAGAGAAGTATAAGTAAAGCGTGAACGTGAAGTAATGACCTTCCATTCCATCTTTAAGTGCTCACCACAAGCACAAAACTTCATTCTGGCCCTTTAGAACGTCCATGCTGTAACTTATCATAGGCATAAAACAAGCTCACCAGTTGGCGATCGATCCTCGACTTATCACGAAAATCTTTTTGCACTCTGTTGGGGACAACTGAAATGCGGATAGCCCCTACCTACCGCCGCCGCTGGACTCGACTGTGTATCTGTTACCCTTTGATGTCGACACAGCGCATACATGTATGAAAGTGAATGTTATGTATGTTGTCCAAATGTAAAAAGTTAGTTTGTTATTGTTGTTTTACCGCTAACAACGCGTTTTAATTCGTCGTCCGAGTTAATCCCTCCCCTTGGTTATGCGACCTTGCCGCGATGGGAGGGCCAGTCTTCTAAGATCATCTTTTTACTCCCAGATTTAAACAAGCATGCTTTGAATCCATCTCAAAACGTGGGATCGTTTTAAATCCTTATTTTTCAATCTCAGCGGGCGTGATTCTAGCAAGGATTCAATCCCAGAACTGAATCCCTGTCATGGAATCCCTCTTCATCTCGAATGCGAATATTTGACGTTACGTAGGGGATTAGGACAAATGAAATCTACATAATGGGAGGAGAAGTAAGAAGGCAATGACATTATACGCGTATTATGAAACGCTTAATTATTGTTTCGAAACACTGCAGTGAATCAGTGCCAGTGGACTGCACGTTGTCCCCACTATCAGTCATTATCATCCGTGTTAAAATGAATTGAGTCAAAGATTTGACCGTCATATTACTACTTTTTACTAAATTTCTCGGAAATTAATTCCAAAATACCTGATTGCATCTTATTTATGCTCTGTTTAAGAGAAAGTGTCTCATCGTCCCATCTGATTGAGAAGTCATTACATGCCGGTCAAAATGCCAACAAAAATGGTCGCAAGGCTTCCAGCCAACTGTAAGTTGACAATGTCATCTTTTAGAAATGTTTCCAGTATCCTGTCAGACAAAGTTTCAATCAACTATGAGAAAAATATCGATGCTAACTTGATTATTTTTTACCGGCAAACAATCGATCAAGGATTGAATCCTGGGATTAAATCCTCTCATACACGTAGCGTGATTAATCGCATGCCTGGATTTGAACAAAAGATGCGCACGAAACAAATCTTGCTTTGATGATTTTGAATCTTAGCAGCTCTTGGAGTGGGATTTTTTGAAGACTGGGGAGGGCATAATCCATTAGCCCATAGGTTCCCAAACTTTTTAGGTGCGCGACCCACCTAGCCATCAGGCGTCTTTTTCGCGACCCACCAGGTATAAATTATTGAAAAAATGAATTCTTTATTGTAACTTGCATGGTATTTCGATACTTTGTCTATGATCAATGACAAGGCGTGAAAATCATACTCAAAATCAATTGAAACTTTCAGTGTTTGAGGAAAATTAAATATTTGAAAGTCATTAGTTTTCATTCTTCTCTTACGGAAACTCAAACTACAGCAACATTGTTCATCAGGAATTTGTTACTACCTAACGACTTTGACAGTTAAGATTAAGATAAATGTTCAAATCAAATTGTGATCATTATTTAGTATTCTCTGACCTGCATAGTTCATCACCACAAGATTTATTTTTTTAATTAATGAAGATAATGTCTGTTATGAAGTGGCTAAAGATCGAGGAAACATTCAAAACTTAGAAAATAGATAAAGAAAGATTTTTTTTTTCGCGACCCACCAAACACTAGCTCACGACCCCCCTGGGGGTCGCGACCCACAGTTTGGGAAACTATGCATTAGCCCATATGATGGAAACCAAAGGCGTAACCTGTAGTGGTGGTATCACATTTTGGCTTTTTTGCTTAAGGTGAAACAGTCTGGAATCATCTTCTAAGATTGCACTAAAACTTCAAAGGCACAAATCTCGCGAAGAAAGTATCCCACGGCATTGCATTTTTTATTTTGGCTTTGTGCACTAGTAGAAAGCTTAAAATAAGAAGATCAGGAACGTTTGCCAACTATTTCTCCAGTTTTGTGCCTTTGAAAACGTGAGTAGGGGGAGAAGCCGGCCATTGTGCCGGCCATCTTTGGATTCCGAGATGTTTCACCTTAAAGCCGCGTCATAATTCATATGGCATAGACGCAATAATATCTCGGATGTGATCCAACGGACATTCTGCGTCATTGATAGAATTGATGCCCATTTCAAATAATGAATCTATTCGAAGTGGACATTAATACTATTGGTGACGTTCAGTTCGCCTTTTGCTAACCAGAATGATCCGTAGCCACTCTTACTATTAGCTAGCTAGATACATCGTTATCATATACGACGTAGGGAATACTTTGGGACTCTTAGGAAAATGACTAGTAGATTCATTGAGTAGAAATAAGTGGCGACAATCTTATTTTCATATGGTTTTTACATTTCCATAATAAGAAATACCTCTTTTGTAACAGCGGTATGAATAATCTAATTCCAGCTTCATTTTCGCAAAATTTACATGTAGAAAGTAGGCGTTGTGAAGCATTGCATTTGCCACCGAAAAGTGAATCTTGTAGGAGACTGTAATAGAAGCCTAAGGTAACTTTACTCTTCAATATTCACTATAAAAATGACTTTGGAAAGTAAGACGCTGAGATCGATCATTAGGGTACACTTGCTAGTTTCGAAAAATTGTTGAACAGACAAGGAAAGCGACTTTTTTCTTCAAGGATATATGAACGTAATGACCAATAAATACTTTTAACAACAAAAAATGAAATTAACTAGAACTCTTACTAAACAGCCTAATTTTGTTAAGACTTGTAGAAGACAGGAGTAATCAGAATAGCACTTGAAGGACAAATTATTCAAAACCATTCAACCCAAAGAATGTCTGGTGGTGGAGTTCTCATCGCAATATCTACTAAATTCAATTCAGAATTAATTATTTCATCAACACATAAAGAATTTGAACATGTGTGGGTGAAAGCACACATCGCCGGAGAAACACATATATTTGCTTCTGTGTATTTTCCGCCAGACCAAGCTTGCAAATCATCATATGAAATTTTCTTTCAAACTGCTGATGAAATTGTATCCCAGTTATCTCCAGAATTCAAAGTGCATATCTATGGCGACTTTTATCAGCGTAATGCTGATTTTATTCGTGATTCCGAAAACGAAAGCATTCTGCTTCCGGTTGTCGGTGAAAATGAATCATTACAATTTATTTTTGAAAAAGCTGCATTTTTAGGTTTAAATCAAATAAATCATGTGAAAAACCGGCAAAACTGAAGTCCAAAACTTCTTATTCTCAAACATTATGGATGATTTCTGTGTGAATGAATCTGTTTCTCCACTATGGAAAAATGAAGCATTTCACACAGCTATTGAGTACTCAATTTTTGTTCACAATAATCACAATTCTGACAACTGTGACTCAAAGTCAAATTTATTTGATTATAAAAACGCTAATTATGACGGAATTAAACAAAAATTAAATAGAATAGATTGGCAATCCGTTTTGAAAAACCAGGGAGATTTAGAAATCGCAGTGACGGATTTTTATTCAATTTTGTCGGAAATTATTCAAATGGAAGTTCCTTTATTGCGAAGACGTCGTAGAAATGGGTCGAAAAACCCTGTTTGGATTAATAAGCAAATAACTAATTTAAAAAATCGTAAGCAAAAGGCTCATAAAATTTACAGGCAACAAAAATCTCGAGAAAGTTTAGAAAATTATTTGTATATTGTCAACCAACTTAATCAAGCAATATCCGCTGCGCTTGAAGAGTACAACACAAAAATAGAAAATGATTTAAAATCTTGCCCTAGGAATTTCTTCAATTATGCTAAATCGAAGATGAAGTCTAACAATTTTCCATCTAAAATGACATTGGATGATAGAGCAGCTGATAATCCAGATGGTATGTGCAATCTTTTTGCTACTTTTTTCCAAGAGACTTTTACTAACTTTTCGGATAAAGATCGTCACTTTGAATATTTTTCTAGTTTTCCTGATTTTACAAGCGATATCGGTGTAAGTCAAATACTTTTACAGGACATTTTAACAGGACTGAAGAATTTAGATTCCACCAAAGAATCAGGGCCAGATGGAATCCCACCTATTTTACTGAAAAACTTAGCTAATGAATTTACAGCACCATTATTTTGGCTATTCAACAAGTCACTTGAAATGAGCAGATTTCCAAAAGAATGGAAAAGATCGTATCTCATACCCATTTACAAGTCTGGTAGAAAATCTGATGTTCGAAATTATCGTGGAATTGCTATTATTTCATCCATTCCAAAACTAATTGAATCAATTATAAATAAAAATGTGTTCAGCCAAATAAAACATAGAATAACGAATACACAACACGGTTTCTATAAAGGTCGTTCTACTACAACAAACCTTTTGGAATTTGTAAATTACACTTTGAATGCAATGGATAGAGGTAACCACGTCGAAGCACTTCACACCGATTTTAGTAAGGCATTTGACAGACTAGACATTCCTATGTTGATTTTCAAGCTCAATAAAATGGGAATTGCGATGAGACTCCTCAACTGGATTGAATCTTATTTAACAGATCGCCAACAAATAGTTAGATTTGAGGGAAAAATGTCTAAACCTGTTCACGTTACATCAGGAGTTCCCCAAGGTTCGCATTTAGGTCCATTGTTATTTATATTATTTGTTAACGATATTTCATATGTGCTTAAACATCTTAAAATTCTGATTTATGCCGACGATATGAAACTTTATATGGAAATCAATAGCAACAAAGATAGCGACATTTATCTGAATGAAATAAGTATATTTGATAAATGGTGTAGCAAAAGCTTACTTCAATTAAACGTCAAAAAATGTAATTTAATCACATATAGCAGAAAAAGGAATACACCACAGATTACTGTCTCTTTAGGAAATCAAATTGTTCAAAAGTGCGATAAGATTAGAGATTTAGGTGTCATATTAGATTCTAAACTTACCTTTACTGATCATTATAATACGATTATCCATAAAGCAACCAATATGTTGAGCTTTATTAAGCGTTTTAGCTACAATTTTCGGGATCCATATACGATTAAAACCTTGTACATTGCTTATGTAAGATCAGTTCTAGAATATTGTAGTATTGTGTGGTCTCCGCATATAAAAATACATGGTGATAGAATCGAATCAGTACAGAAGCAATTTCTTTTATATGCCTTACGCAAATTAGGCTGGACAACGTTTCCACTGCCATCATACGAGGCTCGATGCATGCTTATCGATATTCAAACCTTAAATGAGCGTCGCGAAATAGCCATGATTTCATTTGTCAATGATATTGTATTGCAGCGTATTGATTCCACCAATCTTTTATCATGTTTGAATTTCTACACGCCCGCTAGACAGTTAAGAAATCGGAATTTGTTTGCATCAAATAATCATCGAACTAACTATGCAAAATTCGGCCCAATGAATCGAATGATGTCTCTTTATAATCAGCATTGCACAGAAATTGATCTGACCATGTCGCGAACAAAGCTAAGACAATATTTTAATTCCTTAAGATATAATACAACATAGAATTAAGCAAATGTGTAGTCTACTATTGATTGACGAAATAAATAAATAAAGATTTCGACTAAACAGTATTAGTAATGACACTACTATACTACTATTCCAAACAAATTCTGAGGGAGCTGCTGATTTTCACAACGCTTCCTTTTCTCAGAAGCAAGGGAATATGGGTATTTTTCAAAAACTATCATGTCACAATACTAATAAAAAAACAGTGTTCATGTGGGCGCCATTGCCTAGTCCGTCTGAGTATTGGTCCTGGTAGAGGGGAAACTTGGCAAAAGCCAGACCGAGGGTCTGGACCGTTTTAATTCGTCCGAGTTAATCGTTTTAATTTGTTTTCTCGCGCTCAAGTTCGTGATATTCGAGTTCGGCCACCACGTACGGGCGCGGGATCCAAAACACTCGTACAACGCGAACCGGACATAACGGAATAAAAAAACCCCACATTTCTGATGCGATTATTTTTTCGCACTCGCACAACTTGAATCGAACACGATTCGGCAGCTGAAAAACTATTGGTGGATGTGTTGCAAACTGATATCAACCCAATTTAAACGAAGGTGCAGATGAGGCTGACTTACGATTCACGCCAGTATAGTTGTCGAGTTAAACATCAGTCTGCTCTATCTCCGAATGAGTGGTTTGTTATATTAAAGAGACTTTCAGCCCTATCTATAAATGTTGAATGTTCGCAATTTAAAGAATTCAATTAACTTGATTATAATCAGTACTGTCTGTTAAAAAATCATTTTCATTCTATTTTTTCAGTAAACGATGGCCGAACAGCAACCTTGCCTCAGTACCGAGGACTCACAGGAGCGTTTCTCACCATCTTTCGGCAAGAAGGCTTCCGGGGTCTCTACAAAGGCGTCACGCCAAACATCTGGGGATCCGGAAGTGCATGGGGATTTTACTTCTTGTTGTAAGTCGCATCGAAGTCTGCTTTCTAGATGTAGCAGATTTCAAATGAATCATTTTTTGTCCCACCCACAGTTACAACTCAATCAAAACGTGGATCCAGGACGGCAACACGGCCCAACCATTGGGGCCGGCCCTGCACATGCTAGCGGCAGCCGAAGCCGGCATTCTGACCCTGGTGATGACCAATCCAATCTGGGTGGTGAAGACAAGACTGTGCTTGCAGTTTAACGAACCCGGACAGAAGGGCTATGCCGGCATGGTGGACGGACTGAAGAAAATCTACCGAACCGAGGGCATCCGGGGGTTGTACAGTGTATGATTACCAGCCTTCTCCAGGGTTTCTGAAAGGGTGAACAATATTGAGTGGGTGTTTTCTGTTTTGCAGGGATTCGTACCCGGAATGTTGGGAGTGTCACACGGTGCGCTTCAATTCATGACGTACGAAGAGATGAAGAACCGCTACAACCAAAACCGGAAGCGGCCCATCGATGCCAAGTTGGTAAGTTTGAGGAATGTTGAGGAGGTCAAACGGGCAAGAATGTGACCATTTTCGATCTCTTGCAGACCACCGTAGAGTATTTGACGTTTGCCGCCGTCTCGAAGCTTATCGCCGCTGCAGCTACCTATCCATATCAGGTGATACGGGCCCGCCTGCAAGACCAGAACCACAATTACAAGGGCACATGGGACTGCATCAAGCTGACATGGAGGTACGAAAGGGTGTCAGGGTTTTACAAAGGCCTAATGCCGTACTTAGTCCACGTGACGCCCAACATCTGCCTCGTGATGCTGATCTATGAGCAATTCACCAAGCACTAGCAGCACACGGTGCAGTCGGTCGTTCAGTCAGACAGTGTGAGATGACTTAGGAAATAGCAAACACTGTAACAGAGATTCTCTCCTCTTAGGCTGTCCTGAGTAATATATACTTAAGTACGTTTTGTATAGGAAAGCTACTTTGTCGATATGTTCGTTTTGTTTTTGAATGTCGTCCCCGCTACTAGCTATGTAAGAAGTGTTCAGTGTTCAATGCGATATTCGTAAAACTCATTTCACCCATACGATGTACGAGAAAAAGTGGATTTGTTAGACGAAAAAAAAGTTATTACTATTATTATTAGAGTTCGGAAAGAGGATGCCTCTTTGTGGGTGTCTTGTTGAAAGAAATTTTCAATGTTAAGCCATCTTAGTTTTTGTAACTGGAGAATTGCTTCTTTACTTTTCTTTCGATTGATTATAATTCATATGCTTTGGGTGTTGGTAGGTCTTCATCTCCATTTTTTTCTCATTTCTCTCATGAGTCGTCGCGTGACTGTCGATCAGAGCTTCATAGAAGAGTAATTCTCGCTCCACTGTTTACACTTGGTCTTTGAATATGTTCAAGTTTATGCTCATTTGAAAGCTCCTGTCGAGTTAGTAAAGAAACTGCATATGGATGTTGAAATTGATGAACCCTTAGGTAGTCATGATCAAAACCTTTTTGAGTACCCCTTCTTTTTTGTTAATTCTTGGCTCAATAAAACTGTCATAACTAAGAAATTTCTTGGATTATTCCTTCACAATAACATGCTTTTGGTAAAAAAAAGGAGTTTCATTTGCAAAAATAATAATTTGTGGCTGTCAAATTGATTTATGCCGCTATTTAGGATTTTATGAGAAAACCTGAATTTTATTGGTGTTTGCAGCTACCGATTCCAATTTTTTTTTTATCATTGGAAAGCTGAGCTAGTTTTACAGAAATATGTAAAACTCAGAGGTGAATGTTTTATTTTTTTAATCAAAAGTTATTTGCGATTTTGTGAAACATTTCTTATCGTGGTGGTGCACATAACTTCACAAAATCGCACATAACTTTCAATTAAAAAACATACACCTCTGATTTTCACCACTTCTATGTAAAGCTAGCTTAGCTTTTCAATGATGCCAACACTTTTGAAATCGATTGTTGCGAACAGCAATAAAATTCAGGTTTTCTCGTGGAATGCAATATTGCGGCCAAAAGAAGCTCCTATGTTTTCTTTTTTTCCAAAAACGTGCGTCTAAGAAATTTTAGAGTGATGGTGGTTTTAGGGAGCAAAGAGGTCCCTTAAAACGGTTTTAATTACAGTATTGGACAAAACATTTGCAACTTTTTCGATTTTCCATACAAAATGACCAACTTCGGAAAGCTAGATCTCAGTTATTTATGGACCGATTCGGATGAAACTTTCACAGAACATCAGATATAACTTGAATTTTAACATATATTTTTGAATAATTTTTCCAATCACGAGTTTATAAGTAATAACGGTTTGACTAAAGTGTAATTTTCGACGAAAAATTCAAAACTTTTTATCTCAAAATCAAAACAGTTTTTAGCAAACTTATTCATCTCGTCAAAATCTACAACTTTGCTGAAGATACCATGAAGCTATTCCTTCAATATGTTTAGTTATGTCAATTATAAAAAATCGTCAAAAAATTCACTTTAGTCAAACCGTTACTGCTTTCCAACTTGTGATTGGAAAAATCACTCAAAAATATATGTAAAATTCAAGTTATGTCTGATATTCTGTGAAAATTTCATTCAAATCGGTCCATAAATACCTGAGATATAGTTTATCAAAGTTGGTCATTTTGTATGGAAAATCGAAAAAGTTGCAAATGTTTTGTCCAATACTGTATATGTAACGAGGGGTCCATCAATTTGACCATCCGAATGCAGTATCTTTACTCACTCCACAGGAGTTATCGAACGAGCATAAATTTGAACACATTGAAAGACTAAGTGTAAATAGTGGACCGTTTCAGCGAACATTATTCAGAAGGGATGATCACGTTGTGTAACGGCTGTAGTTTTTTAATTCAGTTTAATTTCCTGTACTAACACATAGCAAACATTATAGTGAAACTTCAACCCACAATCCATCGAGGAATGTTCGATTAGCAAAATACAGAATAGAAAAAGTGACTTAATTTAATCTGAACGTAGCAAACAAAAGCAAGCACTTTAAAGTTATGTTAAGCTAGTTTTCCATTCAGTACAACCTGCACAGTCAGAACATCCTGAATTCCATTTCTGTTAGTTTTTAACCCCAAATGCAAATGAAGAAAAACAAAACAAGAAAAGTGAAAAATATATTTTAGAAAAAAAGAATAAAATAAGCAAAAAAAATCGAAACAAAGTGAATATCAAGATTAATAAAGACGTTTTCTTCTTCTCCTTCCTTTCTCTTTCTACCGAATTTCAGATTTGAATCGTGGCGTGGCTTCTATAAGGGGCTCGGTCCGAACTTGTTGCGCGTAACGCCGGCGACGATGGTCACGTTTGTTACGTACGAGAACGTGTCGCGCTATCTGTTGGCCTTCAGAAAGTCGTAGATTAGAAGGCTTATCTAGTTTTTACGTTATTATGTGTATCAGTTAGTAGGTTAGTTAGCGCCAAAATTGCCCAAACTTTAACCGCATTGCTCGATCTTTTCACCCACGACGGAAAAGATCGCTCGCCGCAATGACCCATCCGATACTGGACTGGACTGCACTAAACGGGAAATGGGCTTTTCAAAAGCGTATCCATTTTCCCTCCGCCGGACAAAACCAAATTATTCTAGCTGAGTTAGGATCTTGTTTGCCATAGGTAGTTAAAATACGCAATTGGTGGCATCGGATGCCCCCTTTTTAGTTTTGTTCTGTTTGGTTCGTTCCTAATATACCTAGTGAATGTAAATTTAAGTGAGGATCCACCCCAGTGGAAGGACAATACAGCAGCTTCTGTTCTGGAGCGTCTCGTTTCGAGGCAAGTCACAATCCAGAATAGTTCAGCAGATTGGAATGAACGACCTTTATGCTTTAGTACACGCCAGTTTCTATTACAAAACAATTGGGTTTCATTTGATTCATTCCGAAACGTCAAAAGATTTTTTCTCTACGGTCAGATTTTTCATGTGAATTTAAAGCAATTGTGTTTTCTTAAGAAATGTGCTGCTGCCTTCTTTGTATTCACTATCTAACATCGTTGTGTCAGTCTACCGAGTACCGTCGTGCGGGGTGACATTGGTCCATAAGGGTGATTTTGGGCCAAGATTTTTACAGCAAGCCAATGCCTGAATGATGAAAACAATGTGTCAAGTTTCTAGAATACGTTACAAATGGCCAATAGATGGTCATAGACTGTTTTTTTGGCGTTCCTACTAGCCATGAGATGCACCGAAAGAGGCGGTCAAAGTCACCCCCTAGGCCCAATGTCACCCCGCACGGCGGTATGTAATTTTGCCACACCCTCCAATGGTATACCTTCAGGGGCTCATCATATCTTTCGATTGTCAACACATGACTGGCTATGTGCAGTTATAGGGTTATTAGGGGCATAATGAACAGATTAAGGCCGCACGGGACGTCATCATAATCACTCTATCCATTTGAAGAAGCAAATCCCAAGCACCACTCCATATATCGATGCGAAAAATGTATCACTATAATTCTATATTATGTAGTGCACAACCTAATACATTTTCAGCATCATCGGTTCACTACAACTCGAGATTTGCTTCCACAAAGTTTTGATGATAATTGTTAGAGTGAGACAAAAGATAGGAAAAATAACATGGTCTCGCGTGTCGCCTTAAGGGGGCAGGATCCGTCATTGATTTGGGAAATTTCAAAAACAGTTTTTTCGTTCAAAATCAAGAAAATTTTCAGGAAAATGTGTTCACCCAGTTGAAACACAATGAACACATTTTCATCGAATGATTTTCAGTTTTGAATAGAAAAACTGCTTTTGAAGTTTCGATGATGACGATGATTACGATGACGGAGCGTTAAGCGAATGCTTTTTTGAGAGCATAAAATTGCAATAAGGTACCGCGGGGCAAGTGGGTAAATGGGGTAAGTGAAAACAAATGATATATTTGACTCAATATGTGAATTAACGTTTTGAACTCTTGCGTAAACCTTTGAGGCCATTGAGAACATTACGATAGGTAAGAAATTCCTTAGATTTTTCACCCATTATTGCATAATAGAGCGAAAAATTGTTAACCTGTCAACTGTTACTCCGTAACAAGTTGGCGGCGTACAATCTTATTTTAATAGGGTGTCAATGCTAGTAATGGACCCCTTAGTAGCTGAAATTCATTCTCGACGCCTTTCCGCAATTATATATCAGGCGGATATACGTTTTGTGGAGTCTTTTAACAAGTTCAATGTCTTTACTTCACAGTACACTCATGCAACATACAAAATCATACGATTTTCCCAGAGAAATATACATTTGGAAAACTGTTATCCGAATGCCTATTATGGACCCTCCCGGGGTCCATAATAGGATTGTTTACAAATTTGACGTTGCGTATTATGGACCCTCCATTTGATTCCCATGTAATCCGGCTCGCTGCCGACGTGCCTATTATGGACCCACCTGGAAATGCGTATTATGGACCCTCTTGTGTGATTTCATTTACAAAACTGTTCAAATATCTGTATTTATGCGCCTCAAACCAAATATTTTGCCTGAAACTGCTGACTAACAATGCAATCGAAGTTCCCCCGGTGGATTTTCATAGGAATAAGGTTGCTTTGAGTGTTAATTTTATGTTTTTCTGTAGGGGGTCCATAATACGCAAAGGGTCCATAACCGGCATCGACTCCCTATTTTCAGTGGAAAAAAGTTGCGGAAAATAATTTCCTGTACCACTTCTTAGTTGATCGGTGTTCAGACAGACCGGACTAGATGATATTTTGGCGTTCTAAAGATACGTTAAGGATTCCATAAATTTTAATTTTTAAAATGCTGTTTTGATACAGATGTATCATCAAATAGATAAGTTACGTTATTACAACGAATGATGCCAATATTTCTACATTTCAAATGCCTGTGGTACTTTTTCCTGAAACCATTAAAAAGCACTTGGTTCAGTCTGTCTGAACACCGACCAGTTGTCCTCTATGACAGTTTCAAACTGCAATAAAAAAAGTTTTAGAATTAATTCGACGTAGACCTAAAAGTAACTGAATTTAAACACCGTCAATTTTCTTATCAGGTGGGGCAAGTGAAAAGTTTATCATTAGAGATTGAATTTGTGTTTTCTCTTCAAGTAGCCATAAGTAAACATGGTTCGCAATTATCATAGAAAAACATAACGTGCAGATAATTCAAGAGACACTATACTCAAGCTTCGAAAGCTATTAGAAATCATGGAACTTCTCTAAAAGATGTTGCCAAACATTACAATATTATTATATCTACTTCGGGCAGCCAATTAAAAGGAAGACGTTGACTGAAAGGTTGCAATATTAGAGAATACACGGAAATCTCGTGGAATGTCTATGTAAAGCTAGTTCAAAACATAAAAATGGGGTATAGGTCTATCCACATAAAAAAGATTCTAAGTACGTTTTTGAAGGATTCCGTTTGATTTCTCCCGAAGAGTTATCCGACGCCATATCCGACTATCTCAAAAACAAATAACGAGCGGTGGAAATTCTACAGAGCAGAAATACAATTGCTGCCCTATAATGTTAGAACTAACATTGGAAATGTTGCAGTTATAATGTTGTTGAATCATTTCAACTAACATAACTGAACAGAAGAAAATTCAAATGAAAAGAATAACATTTTCTTTGTTTACATGTTATTTATGTTATTGTTCATTGGGAAGCCTTAACAAATGTTAAAGCTAATAGAAATCGTGAATATAACTGTTTGTTTTTGAATTTATTGTTCAAAACGGTAAACTTTTCACTTGCCCCACTTTTGGAGCTCCGAGGCTCTAACTCCGAAACTGTTGATTTTAAAGAAAAATGTTCTATGGAGAAGTTGTAGTGAACCGTTTGGACTATAAGAAAAAAATATACACTGAAAAAATATTTTACTTATTTTCATAGAAAAATTAAAAAAAATGAATTTTTTATTACACACAAACCCCATTTTTATTATTTTTTCAATTTTCACCATAGAATCTTTATAATAAAATGATGGAGAAATTTTTAATATTTTTTTTTTCTAAGAACAACTTTTGGTCGATTTTTAAAATTTTGATTTTTTTTTTGTCAAAATAAATACGTTCTGATGATACTATAACAATCTTGATAGGATTATCGGTCATAATGATTATATGAATAATCTCTCTAGAAGTAGCCATTTTCGAATTATATCAAGTTTAATGCAAAAAATATTGTTTAATTATTAAAATAGGCCATTATCATTATTTATTCGCGTTTCTTCATTATTAATAATACGTTTACGAGAGTAAGGACCATATTTCTTACCATTTATTTGTTTTCCTTGATGGAGAATCACGAATAACTGAAAATGGCCTATTCTAATATTTAAACAATATTTTTTGCATTAAACTCGATATAATTCGAAAATGGCTACTTATAGAGAAATTATTCTTATAATCATTGTGGCTTAGAATCATTTCAAGATGCTTACTGTATCATCAGAACGTATTTATTTTGAAAAAAAAAAACAAAATTTTGAAAATCGATCAAAAGTTGTTCCACAGAGAAACAGACGTAACACTTAGAAAAAATCGCGATCAAAATCATAGTCGCGAAAACATGTACGCTCAATGCTAAAACCACTGTAGTTGGCCGATGGACCAACAGGTGGCGGTAGTGTGTAAACGTCAAACACGAACAAAAACGACGCGAGCGCTGCGGGTGGTCGATTAACCACCTACTATTTATTCGAATCGATCGTTCAAAAGTTGGTCGATGGACAGCGATGAGAGTGTGACGTCTGTTTGTCTGTGGTTGTTCATAGAAATACTTTTTTATTAAAAATTTCTCCATCATGAAACTTTGTTTCAAACATCTTTTTACTATCAAGATTCTATGGTGAAAATTAAAAAAATATTAAAAATGGGGTTTTTGTGTAATTTAAAATTCAAGTTTTATTTTTGATTTTTCTATGAGAATAAATAAAAAAAATGTTTCAGTGCATATTTTTTTCTTACACGCAAAAAAATTGTGCGGTAAAAACTACCATTTTAGGGGGTTAACTCAAGCGCTCGTACCGGCAATTTTCAGCATACCAGAAATGCGCTTGATTTTACCATGTCTGTAGTCGAAATCAGATTGTTTTAAATTATTTCTGTCAAATGTGCCAGTAATGTGGTGGGATGTACCGTAAACATAGTAAATTGGTCTGAAATTCCATGGTAGTTTCAAGAATGGGCATAGTCAGCTAAAATAGTAATTTTTACTACAGATTTTTTTTCCGTGTATTGTCCAAACGGCTCGCTACAACTTTTGAATAGAACATGTTTCTCTAAAATCAACAGTATTGGAGTTAGAATTTTTCAAATAAGGCCGGAACAAATTTGAAATTTTACTTTTGTCAAAAACCCCCCCACCCCACCCTTCAAATTTGACAAAAAGTCAGAGGGGGAAATAAATAAAATGTCTTATTTTCAGTACCGTAATTCGGGGTTCGTCTCTAAACAATCGACTTTTACTGAGCCCATATAAATACACCATTCAAATAAACTTTATCATAAATTCCAGATTTCTTTTCTGAACCCACTTTCGAATTTGAATTGAGTATAAAAATTTATTTCTAGAGAAAAACTATGTTCTTTTCGTGAGCAAGTCGCCAATTTCAAATAAAATTGCCTACACTTAGGCGTTCAATATGCTTCGTTCATTAATTCATGAACATCGATTCCAAAATTTACCGATTAATCAACAAGTTGTAAGATTTTTGAGAGTCGATTCGAATTCAGTGACCTCATATTTAATGAACAGCATGTCTTTTAATTTTTGGAAACCTATCAGAGTAAATGATCAACTTCACCCCAGAATCAAAAACTTCAGTTTTTGATTTCTAAAAATTATTTTTGTTATTTTTACAGCATTTGGTAAAAACTTACTCTACATAATTTGATGAACTTTCAACCAGTACTGGTTTTAAAAATATTTGGATGATAATATATGCATCCCACCAGATCTTATTGATTAAAATCGCTCAAAAGTGATCAACTTCACCCCATTTTACGGTATTGGATTTCATTTTCAGTAATTTGATTCAATAATTGGCTCTTAAAATTTATTTAAATTTAATACATGTTTTCCTAGTAGATTTTTCTTCTTCTGGATGTATAAATATTGAAAACGTAATCATCATCCACAGGCTGCGTATCAAATATCCTTGTCCGTGTCTTCATTGTGTTTGAATAAACTTTATGATTCATTTTTTTTTCGAAATTCAGGAAAACCCGCGAAATTCGTTTGATCGTTTTAATTCATATGAAAAGGCAGTAGTTTTCAGTTTCTTGCCTATGAAAGTGGTTTATTTATTTTGGGATTAGTGTCGCGGATCGCGAAGCAGGTTAGTTGTGTTTGATCCTTTGCTCGCGTCGCTTGCTCCTGCGGGGGCGGGTGATGTGAGCAGGATCAATCGTGTCGCGCGTCGCTCGCGTGGCATGATTTATTAGTGTCGCGGATCGCGAAGCAGGTTAGTTGTGTTTGATCCTTTGCTCGCGTCGCAGGATCAATCGTGTCGCGCGTCGCTCGCGTGGCATGATCTATTAGTGGCGCGGATCGCGAAGCAGGTTAGTTGTGTTTGATCCTTTGCTCGCGTCGCTTGCTCCTGCGGGGGCGGGTGATGTGAGCAGGATCAATCGTGTCGCGCGTCGCTCGCGTGGCATGATTTATTAGTGTCGCGGATCGCGAAGCAGGTTAGTTGTGTTTGATCCTTTGCTCGCGTCGCTTGCTCCTGCGGGGGCGGGTGATGTGAGCAGGATCAATCGTGTCGCGCGTCGCTCGCGTGGCATGATCTATTAGTGGCGCGGATCGCGAAGCAGGTTAGTTGTGTTTGATCCTTTGCTCGCGTCGCTTGCTCCTGCGGGGGCGGGTGATGTGAGCAGGATCAATCGTGTCGCGCGTCGCTCGCGTGGCATGATTTATTAGTGTCGCGGATCGCGAAGCAGGTTAGTTGTGTTTGATCCTTTGCTCGCGTCGCTTGCTCCTGCGGGGGCGGGTGATGTGAGCAGGATCAATCGTGTCGCGCGTCGCTCGCGTGGCATGATTTATTAGTGTCGCGGATCGCGAAGCAGGTTAGTAGTGTTTGATCCTTTGCTCGCGTCACTTGCTCCTGCGGGGGCGGGTGATGTGAGCAGGATCAATCGTGTCGCGCGTCGCTCGCGTGGCATGATCTATTAGTGGCGCGGTTCGCGAAGCAGGTTAGTTGTGTTTGATCCTTTGCTCGCGTCGCTTGCTCCTGCGGGGGCGGGTGATGTGAGCAGGATCAATCGTGTCGCGCGTCGCTCGCGTGGCATGATTTATTAGTGGCGCGGTTCGCGAAGCAGGTTGGTATTGTTCGATCCTTAGCTCGCGTCAAATAATTTATCATGGTCTAATCGCTTATCAAAGTGAACCCTGTGACCCAACGATCCTCCCCATTAACAAACATCCCTCCCAGTAACCTTTGTGGAGATGCAGAGGTAAACACGGTCTCCATATAGCAAAGGTTACACACTAACATTCCTTCCTCCAATCCCACCTGACTGCAAGGACGTGGCCGGCGCCGTTATTGACCCTGTATAAATAGAGTCACTGAATTATGCACACTGAAGAAGATTATGGCCAATCCCAGCCGAACTTCTAGTTGATTCTTTGTGCATTTTCACTGACTTCGGTCAATCACGGAATAGCAACCATTGATATGTGTAGTCAGTCTAAGCTAAGCTAAGCTATGAAAGTGGTTTATTTATTTTGGAGTCAAGGTTCCTCCAACAATTTTCGTATCTTTCAGATAATCTTGAACTTCTTCTGATTGCTTGTTTTGTTTTAAATTTTAAATTGCCACTCTGGTAATAAACTTATTATCTTGATCTGTAAAATACAAATTACAATTATTAATACACCGCTAGTTTAAATATTTAAAATGTATTTTTACTGTGTGCAAAATTGGACCAAAAGTATGGGGCCACGACAAAGCCGACAAATTTTAGTTTCATCACCTTCGTTACCCGTGAAATTTCAAGAATTATACTTCGAATTTCCATTGTCCCTACTTTTATGTTATTATCCTATGCATATGCGCTAAGGTATGCAAAGAACATGGCACAAGAGGGCATCGAAGGGCATTTCACAGAGCCAATTTTCTTCAAATTTATTCAAATCTAGTGGAATATATTTGTAAACAAAATGTTACATATATGTTAAATCGAATAAATATAATCTAAGGGGACTATTTTATAAGTCGAGTCAATCAAAATGACTCGACTGGAGTCACTGTCGACTGAAAAAATCGCTCAACTCAGCTTTGTCACTCGAGTTTTTCGACAGTTGTCACTCTATGTGACTGGAATCGACGGGTGACGTCTGAAATATGCATGCTTGCTTTGATCGACAATGAATACAGACGAGTCACATGAATCTGCTCGATTTACAAATTCAATTCAAAGTGCAACATTTCTGCAATGTTCCTAAAATTCTGATTAGCTTTAACCACAGACAAACAGACGTATCACTTAGAATAAATCTCGATCGAAATCATAGTCACGAGGACATGTACGCCCAATGCTAAAATCGGTTTGTTTGGCCGACAGGCCAACAGATGGCGGTAGTGCGTAAACGTCAAACGTGAACAAAAACGATGCAAGCGCTGCAGGTGGTGGATTGGCCACCTACCATATTTTTGAATCGACCGTTAAAAAGACGGTCGATGCACTATGATGAGAGTGTGACGTCTGTTTGTCTGTGCTTTAACCCAATTTAAAGGTTTAATATTTAAATTCAAGAAAAAAGACGGCAAGAAACCTGAGATTGTTGTTACGAAAAATGAAATAATGTTAGGCAAGATAGACAAATTGACATGATTATTGTTCAAAACATTTTGGTTTGACGGTTATATGTGGTAAAAACATGGTTTTGCAGCATATGAGTATAAAATAATGCTAAATTCACCTTAATTTCCATTTTATTATTTATTGTCCCCCCTTGACACATTTTGATGGAAGGTGACAAAAGAAGATTTTAAGATTTGTTTCGGCCTAAGTTGCAAGCAAAAATTTATAGGCCATTTTTAAAAGTTACACTTGAGTCAAAATGATTAATTTTTCTATGGAAAACACTTATTCTACCATACCAAAAACATGTGCAAAATTTAATTCAAATCGAAGACTATCGAGCACCTTTTTTTTGTAGCCTCGATTATTTTGGTCGAAACACAGACAAACAGACGTCACACTCTCACCGATGTCCATCGACCACCTTTTTAACGGCCGATTCAAATGTATGGTAGTTGGCCAATCCACCACCCGCAGCGCTCGCATCGTTTTTGTTCGCGTTTGACGTTTACACACTACCGCCATCTGTTGGTCCATCGGCCAAACACACCGATTTTAGCATTGGGCGTACATGCCATCGTGACTATGATTTTGATCAGGATTTGTCCTAAGTGTTACGTCTGTTTGTCTGTGGTCGAAATATTCAGCTGCTTGAAAACCAATCCTTTAGGCACAGCTATTAGTACACCTCCTTCTCTGCCGTCTTCATCACTTGATGGCCGATCGAGACGAACACAGGAGAAATTTGGATGAAGGAATGAAGTATACTTCAATTTGGGCGCAACCAGATTTCGGTGACTACAGCTACATCTATGCCATGACGTTGTACAAAATCAAAAAATTCTAGCAATTTGCTGTGAATGGATCTTCCGTTCCAATTAACTACGCGCAGGCAGGGTGGGCTAGCCATTATACACGCATTTGATAACTAGCTCGGATAGAGCTAGAAATTGTTGCTCCTTAGAACGGCAGCCTTGCAACCGATGAAAAAGATCCCTCGCCAGGTAAAGAAACTCGGTGATGGAAAAAAGATTTGCACATCGCTCTGGTTGGCCGGAACATTGCAGTACTTGCGAGAAAGAAAGTCCTTCAACGACGCTAGGATTGTTCAAACGATTTTGAACGCTGAAATTGATCCTAGGGGGAGAGGTCGGAGGTGCGCGGGTGTTCGGCATCGTAGTTTTCTTGGAGGCACGCTGACGATTTTCTTCGAGTTGCTGGATATACTTCAGCCGGCTGGGGCAACCTCGGAAGTTGGCTGTGTGATTACTAGAGTGTCCATCCCGGGACATCCCGGGACAAAAAATCCCGGGATTTGACAAATTTCGGGATTTCCCTTTTCCCGGGACTTTAGTTCTGACATCCCGGGAATCCCGGTATTCCCGAAATGTATGTGAAATTTGAAGAAAACCACTAAATTTTATTGGAAATAATGACATTTTTCCACACTATCAAGCCTTATTTGATAACATAGAAGAACATCATGAAATAGAGAATAAACGAGTAATTATTTTCATGAAAAGACCAATTTACCTAGTAAGAAACACATATTTTTATTTGTCTAGTTGCAAAGTTTCAATGCTTTTCTCTTCAACATTAGACGGTTTTATAATCTTAGGCTGACAAAGCAAATTTCAGTCAATAGTTTTGGATAGTTAACTTTTTGCATGATCTTCTACAATACCTTCAACCCAGTAAACCACGTGTCGTATAAGAATGTGCATCCAATATCACATATTCGTATGTCAAAAATCAGAATCGCACAAGATGCCAGATTAAGCGTTATCAATGTCAACATAATTTGTATATAAATCCCCAATACGATTCATAAACGACAATCTGTGTTGACAGCAAAACATGTCGTAAAATAAACATAATATCATGTTAAGTTGCTTAAACAGACAGATCATGTATCAATCCAGAAAGTATCATTTGAAATCGCAATAACTTAACAAAAATTGACACCCAAACTTGGTATCTGCTGACGATGGGCCAACAAACCAACCACAAAGCAAATGGTACATGAAACATGTGTTAATATTGGCAAATAATCAAGTATATGTTAAGTTGCCCTTGATGGTACAGTGTTAAGATGCCAGATTCCTAATCCAGAGGTCCTTCGTTCGAGGCTTGCTGGAAGCTATTTTTTAAATTTTCATCCAAATTTTGTGGCATCGTAATTCTGATCGCACAAAGTCTGAAAAACTCGTGTTAAGTATACATATAGCCTCCACTTTGGTAGGTATATAGCCTTTTCATGCATTCTATACGATTGAATCCATTCGTATATAATGATGTATAACAAAAGTTATACCACCCAAAATGTTGACTGGGAATGATCTTTAATCGTTTATTTAGAATAGTTCTGATGATTTTTCAAATGTTCTACCATACTTCTATTAATAAGTGATGTAGAGAATTTGAAAAATCCTTGCAATACCGTAATTAATCATGCTTAGTTTTGTTAAGTGACTTCATCAGAATAAGAAAGTCATACATAAAATGTGATTTGTTATAATTCACATATTATATTGGAAAGTTACATTATCTTTCTACCATTGGAAAAACATTGTATTTTTGAATTTTTACTTTTATTTCGATCAAAATATTAGTTTTATTGAAAATTTGAGAAATCCCGGGATCCCGGGATTTCCCGGGATAAGCTTACATTTTTGTCCCGAATCCCGGGATGAGCAAAATGACCGGGAAATGGACACTCTAGTGATTACCACTGCAGTTAGCGCATCAAATAAGACGAGACGGCAGCATCCTTGAGGTTGGCCTTCACAGTACCGTAGCTAGGGGGGTGCGGTCCGCACCGGGCCCCGAGTTTTTAGGGGCCCCGAAATCATGGTGAAAATTTCTCATATCACACAAAATTAATAAAATGTATAGAGGCAAGGTAAATCAGGTTTCAAGGGGACCTAAATTTGTAACAGGATAGGGCCCCTATATCTACAGTCTGTGTAGCTAAATGGCTGAAGACTATTTTTATCGCCTTAATCGATGAAATATGTAATCTGAATATGTTATTTGACGTTTTTGTTGTTTCAGAAGGGGTTATTCACAAATTACGTAACTTAAAAAAAAGATTTTTAAAAAAATATAATTGTTATCAAACTGTGCTGAAAGCACAAATTTTGTTTAAATTTGATCGAGTTTGATCTAAATGTGTATAAATAGTGGATAAATATATTTTAAATAAACTTTGTATGAAAAATATCGTTAAAATATATGTAAAATATTGAGTTATTCAAATAGCTCTAATTTGCAAATCAGCGAATTTCTGCAAACATTTTAAAGGTTTTTTGTAAGATCTAAGGATGCTTTTTGATGTGCAATATTCGAAATGGCGGCGATATGACACGACAAGAGTTGTTTTTCATGTTCAAAATCATCAAAATTACTAAAGTGTAATATTGAATAGTATTAAAACTTCTACCAAATATTTTTTTTCCATCCTCATGTTCGATAAAAGTGTTGAACCACAAGCTTTCAGATAGTGGGTAACTTTGGGGAAATATTGCATTCCTTAATTATAAATTTTGTGCTTTATTTTATTCTTACATTTTTCAATTTTTTGATTTCAGCCGGTTTGCCGTCATAGAAGTCATAGAAAATTTAAATTTTAGTTCAATTTTAATTAAGGATCATAATAATATAACAAATGAGGTATATTTATAAATTAAAAAAATCATAAAAATCTCAAAAAAGTTTTTGGTAGTTTTGGCCGCCCCTTTATATGAAGCCCGACCTTTGTGCGGTGTCCGTGTCTTTTTTTATATATTGATAAAGGTAGCGTATATCAATACTATAAAACAGTTCTTTTTAACAGAACTTCATGGTTTCAAATTCAAAATACATTGTTCTGTTAATCATCCTGTATCTGGGGGCACTCTATAACTTGAGCCTGAGAAGGCCAGAAGCTGGTTTGGGAACATTTTGTTATGAGCTATATCCTGAACCAAGTTGATGATGATGAATGAATGTTTGTACACAATATTTGATACATTCTTGAAAAGTATTAAAGCATTTTTCGATAATAAGACCAAAGGTCAAGGGTCTCCAAAGTATATTTTTTTGCATTGCTATAGATTTTGATGTCAATTCTTGGGTTCCAGAGTTTACTAAGCTTTTACTTTATAAGTTCATAGATTTTCATCTTTAGGGATTCTTCTAGGTTTTTTTTTCAGGAATAGGTACGAAAACTTCTCCTGGGATCACTTCAGAAATTGATATAAGCATGTCTCTAGCAGTTCTTCCATGAATTGGTCTCAAAAATCTATATAAATTAAAATGGATTGGTGTTTGCATGTCACGAAATGGTATGATAACGGGTTCATGGATTTTCACAATTCTTTCACTGTTATATTCGTCTCAGACTCCGATTCATCTTCCGTGTTTGTAAAGAAAAAAGAAAACACTCCCATAAATTCTTACAGGATTTCCTAAAAAGGTTTCTTCAGAAAATTTTATACCGATTTCTCCGAATATTACTCTGAGTTATGTAGAAAAATGAAATCTACACAAGTTCTTCCAGGAATATAACAAAGGTTTGTTTAGCATTGAAGAAATTCGTGTGAAAATGATTTCTAGAAATCATATAGGAATTACTCGAAAAGCTCTCATGGCAATTTTTCAGTAATACTTCCTGTTGTTTTCAGAGCCAATCTTTCGCAACTTTCTCCGCAGATTATCCCAGGAATTGCCTCATAAATGTTGTTAGGAATTATTCCACAAACAGATTGGAAATTCTTCCAGAAATTACACAGAAAATTCAACCAGGGATTCCTTTTTTTGGATTTTTTGTAAAGATTTCTGAATTTTTCTAAGTGCATTCTATATGCATTGTTTAAAATCACAAAATGTTACATCAATTATCAATTCCTCCAGGAGTTCCACTCAAGTTTTTCTGGAAACTCATCCAAGACTTTCTCAAGAATACAGAAGCGATCTGGAGATTTTTTTAAAGACTTCTCTCTGGTAGGCATTTATCATATATTTCATCAATGATATTTAGGATATCGTTTGGAAATATTTTCCGGATTTTTCTTTCCGGAATTTCCTCAAATAATTTCTAAAAAAAATCCTTGGCATTTTCTTGGAAAGAGAGAAATCTAGTAAGAATGCTTTTAAGACTTCTTTGGGTATCATTAGAAAAAAAACTGAGGGAATCGTTGGAAAAAAATCTGGTTGAATTCTTAAAGGAACCTCAAATGAGAGAATGTCATGAATTCTTTGGAAAGTATTTCTGAAGAAATCTTCTAATTAGTAGCTGAAGGAAATTTTAAGCAAATACCTGTTTTACATTCTGATGAAATTTATGAAGAAAATCATTAAATCCCACAGAAACTTTTGGGAACACGCTTTGAGAGATGTCTGGTCATATTATTTGAGGAATCCTAATTTTTGAGAAATCCTTATTTTTAAGGCTTGAGGTCTTTCAGAACCCTTGGCCGCTGTCAGCCTTGAAGTAGTGTGATCGGCATATTACTCTTCAATGACATTTAGATCACTGAACAAAAAAAAACGACTTCTACAATACATGAACACAAGGTCCATTATTCGATAGGTCCATTCAGTCACAAATTTTCATGTTGATTTTAAGTATATTCACCTTCCAGTCGTCACGTGGTTGGCCACCGTCAGAACCACCACGCTGCTTTTTTAAACGAAAAGCGAGCTTTTTCCATTATGTTGTACAAAATACAACAGCGCGACGACTGAAGTGTTAGGGTTTCGTTCTACTTCGTCGTAAGCGCTATTATTCGTCCTATAAAACTTAAAATGTTCCACGACGGCGGATATTCCAGCTTATTGGCAACATAGATTCATTTTCCAAGTGTATTTTTGTGAAAGTTGTTATGGTTTGTACACTTGTACACCAGAAATGCAATAAAACTACTGTATTTCGTTAAATAACTTCAGTTCAACTATCCACTTTGCACTTTTTTACCGAAATCGCGTGGACGAACACGATTTAAGAGAAATACTTAACGCTCCACACCAGTCACACCACTTTATGATACAAGTTTATTTCCGCACCATGTGTTACTTACTTTGCCGGGGACTTATTTTCACTATGGAAATCCTTCGTACTTCATCACTGAAGGATTTCATTCCAATCACACGCCGTAAAAGCTCTAAAATTCACGAAATTTTATGAAATTTTCTCACCGACCGCGGAAAATTGAGAATGTAAACAAAGTTCAATCAGTCGTACTGAGAAAAAAAGCTTGTGCGCATCAATGTGTGCGCGATGCTCGACGTAAAAATACGGTTTCTTTGATTGTGTTGTTTTCGCTGCACTGTGAGCAAATGCCATAATTATATGGTCGGAAGGAATTGTGTTCATATGTATGGGCTGAATTTTGATGACGAACCATGAATTTTAAAGATACATATCTTTAATGATGGCGATACAGACATAGATCTATATATTCTAGTAAAACATTTTAAAACATTACCGGTCGTTTGAGAACGTCGCGACCCATTGGAAGCCCACACAATAGAAACCTCAGCCAGCGCAGTTGCTGGCTAGTGTAGTGTGCTATTCCTATACCTAAAAAACAATGCGCTCTCGGGCTAGGCATTGGATATATATAGAAAGCGTTGTGTTTGGATGGGCATCTAATTCTTCCGAAAGAGGTGCACTTTGCGAAAGAGGACCACGTGATTATTGAGCTGAAATCGAATTCAGGTTAACTTCTGCGTTCATGAGTCCTCTCATGGCGTAGTGGTTAACGCGCCCCAACTAGAGATCGGGGAGTCGTGAGTTCGATTCTCACTGAGAAGACGTGTAACTTTTTCGCAAATCTTCACATCAATTTGTCCATCTAATCCAATTGCAAATTATATGTAATGTTTAGTTTTTCGGTAGTTGTTAAACTTCCACTCGGCTGGTTGGCCGTAAACCACGATTCATAATTAAAACAAGTATTTATCGAGCAACGGACTCATGTTCCGTAACCGGTCGTTTGAGAACGTCGCGACCCATTGGAAGCCCACACAATAGAAACCTCAGCCAGCGCAGTTGCTGGCTAGTGTAGTGTGCTATTCCTATACCTAAAAAACAATGCGCTCTCGGGCTAGGCATTGGATATATATAGAAAGCGTTGTGTTTGGATGGGCATCTAATTCTTCCGAAAGAGGTGCACTTTGCGAAAGAGGACCACGTGATTATTGAGCTGAAATCGAATTCAGGTTAACTTCTGCGTTCATGAGTCCTCTCATGGCGTAGTGGTTAACGCGCCCCAACTAGAGATCGGGGAGTCGTGAGTTCGATTCTCACTGAGAAGACGTGTAACTTTTTCGCAAATCTTCACATCAATTTGTCCATCTAATCCAATTGCAAATTATATGTAATGTTTAGTTTTTCGGTAGTTGTTAAACTTCCACTCGGCTGGTTGGCCGTAAACCACGATTCATAATTAAAACAAGTATTTATCGAGCAACGGACTCATGTTCCGTAACCGGTCGTTTGAGAACGTCGCGACCCATTGGAAGCCCACACAATAGAAACCTCAGCCAGCGCAGTTGCTGGCTAGTGTAGTGTGCTATTCCTATACCTAAAAAACAATGCGCTCTCGGGCTAGGCATTGGATATATATAGAAAGCGTTGTGTTTGGATGGGCATCTAATTCTTCCGAAAGAGGTGCACTTTGCGAAAGAGGACCACGTGATTATTGAGCTGAAATCGAATTCAGGTTAACTTCTGCGTTCATGAGTCCTCTCATGGCGTAGTGGTTAACGCGCCCCAACTAGAGATCGGGGAGTCGTGAGTTCGATTCTCACTGAGAAGACGTGTAACTTTTTCGCAAATCTTCACATCAATTTGTCCATCTAATCCAATTGCAAATTATATGTAATGTTTAGTTTTTCGGTAGTTGTTAAACTTCCACTCGGCTGGTTGGCCGTAAACCACGATTCATAATTAAAACAAGTATTTTAAAACATATTAAAATAATTTCAAACCTGTTTTTCCGTTAATTACAAGAAAAAATAAAAAAAAACAGAAAAAAAATTAGAAATTTATTATATTTAAAAGTACTGTATAAACTTAAATTTTTATTACTGCTAAAAATCAGTAACTAGAAGAGGCTTCAAGAAAAAATGAAAAAGGATAGGGATGTCCAAAAATAAAAATTGTAAAAAACCACAACCAATTTCATAGATTTGCGAAAAAAAATTCAATCATTGCCCAAAACGTGTTTAGAACGATTTCAAATACTTGAAAATGATATTTAGATCGAAAATAAAAAATTGGATATTAGAGGGATAATTGACTGGTCAATTGGCACCAATTTTTTGAAGGGTCCCCGAATTTGACTCCGCACTGGGCCCCGAAAACTCTGGCTACGCCACTGGGCCTTCACCGGGAGCTTGCAGTTTGCTGTGAGATGTTTCTTCCCGCATTTCACACAGGATGGAGAGATGTTACAAAAGCGCATTCCATGGCCGAAGCGTTGACATCGATGGAACTGGAACGAATCGTCAGGTTTTCTGGAGAAAAATCAGGATATCGCCAGATTCATCAGCTCGCGAGAGTGTTTGGTACCTTTGCTTTCGATTATGATGGGAGGAGGACGGCGATTCTTCTTCGGGGCATTGGGTGGCGATTGCGATTTGTTGTTTACGTTTCCATCTGGGTCGTCAGTGGACAGCGTTTCGAAGAGGTTCTGTGTAGCAACCATCGGTTGAATTGATTGTCCGATTTCCATCTGGAGAGAATTGTGGCCGTCGGCTGGGAAAGGCTGATAGTGGGTACGTTTTAGCCGCTTGGCATTGTTATGATCACCGGAGTCAACGATTGAGGTTACCGACGGAGTTTTTTCGTAGTCACGGCGAATAATTATATTGGATTGCGAACTTTGCACATTATTGCGTGGAGTATTACGGCCCAAGGTGTGATTATCCACTTTAGTGGCACAAAGTTATTTAATCGGCGAAAAAAATTAGCGGAATCAACGAAAAACAACGCATTAAATTTTGCTGCTTGTACATCAATTGCTTTGACAGCTCGAAACTGAATACGTTATTTTGAATACAGATTTTGCGATTGTTATCATTGGCACGGTAGATAGCTGGGCATGGCGTAGCATTGGTACCTCGCGTAACTGAAGGAATAAGATAGATTCCTTTGGTCCTTAGCCTCCTGCCAAGCAACTGCTATCACTACCTCCTCGTGGTACTGGCCGGAATACGAGTAACCTTAGGGAAGATCGCGCAACCAACCCCAATGGGAACTTTGATCGTATGCTGACAGGGAAAAGGGAAGCTTTTTGTACTTCACGTTAGGAGCGGCTCACAACAGCGTCTGTTCCCCATGTCAAGGGCGGCTGATCATAGTCCGAGTGCCAGAGAAGGACTGTGCATTATGGCCTTCCGAACATTAACGGGGAATGGTCCTCGGAAATCTAGGAGGTTGGTGTCAGGAGGAGCAAGCCAACCGAAAAATACACCAGCGCAGGAACGTTAACGAGAGAATACGGACCGGAACAATCAGCAAAAACCACAGCGACGGAAATCTCTCAACTTCATCGGAGGAACACGCATACTCTCCGATGTACTGAAGATTCACGGGTTCGACATCGTAGTGCTGCAGGCGGTGTACTGGATAGGATCAATGGTGCGAACGTTTAGAGGTAATTATACCATCTACCAGAGCTGTGGCATCACACGTGAGCTGGGAACAGCTTTCATAGTGATGGGTAATACACGGAGGCGCGTTATCGGCTGGTGCAAAAGAATGCAAGTTGAGGATCAAAGGCCGGTTCTCTAACTTCAGCATCATAATCGTGCGTAGCCCTCACTCCGGAAGCATTGATGATGACAAGGGCGCATTTTATGCGCAGCTCGAACGCGAGTACGACCGCTGCCCAAGCCACGAATCCAAGTTCATCATAGAAGATTTGAGCGCTCAGGTTCGCCAGGAGGAGAAGTTCAGACCGACGATTGGGAAGTTCAGCGCCCACCGGGTGACGAACGAGAACGGCCTACGACTGATAGATTTTGCCGCCTCCAAGAACATGGCCATTCGTTTCACCTACTTTCAGCACAGCCTCCCGTATCGGTACAACTGGAGATCACCGCAGCAGGCGGAATCCCACCACGTTTTGATAGATGAACGGCACTTCTCCGATATAACCGCCGTCAGAACCTATCATGGCGCTGACATTGACTTTGACCACTATCTAGTGATGGTTAAACTGCGCCCAAAACTATCCGTCATCAACAATGTACGGTACCGTCGCCCGCTTCGGTACAATCTAGCGTGACTGAAACAACCGGATGTCGCCAATGCGTACGCGCAGCATCTCGAGGTAGCGTTGCCTGAAGAGGGCGAGTATGACGAAGCCCCGCTTGAGGACTGCTGGAGTACCATGAAAGCAGCCATCAACAACGCAGCCGAGAGCATCTGTCGGGTACGTGAAAAGGAGGACTTGTAACGATTGATTCGACGAAGAATGCAAGCAGGTTTTGGAGGAGAAGCATGCAGCTCAGGCTGCAATGCTGCAGCAAGGAACGCGATAAAACATGGAGCGATATAAATTGAAACGAAGGCAGCAAACCCGTCTATTCCAGAATAAAAAGCTCCGCCTGGAAGAAGCGGAATGAGAAGAAATGGAGCAGCTGCATCGTTCACAAGAAACGCGAAAGTTCTACAAGAAGCTTAACGCATCCCGAAAAGGCTCGGAATGTGTAGAGATAAGGATGAAAGCATCTTGACGGACGGACATGAGGTGATTGAAAGGTGGAAGTAGCACTACGACGAACACCTGAATAACACGGAAAACACAGGTGCAGAGGGTCACGACAGCGGAGGAAGTGGCTATG
The DNA here is from genome assembly GCF_002204515.2 of Aedes aegypti. Classification (NCBI taxonomy): domain Eukaryota; kingdom Metazoa; phylum Arthropoda; class Insecta; order Diptera; family Culicidae; genus Aedes; species Aedes aegypti. The sequence continues at coordinate 24,555,380 of NC_035108.1, read as the reverse complement.
TCAGCACGGCGGATGAAGGAAACCATTGAGCAAAATAGCGTGAAGATATCGGGCGAACATTCCAGTTCGTTCGAACCCGCCGGAGACTTTGACAGGGTGATGGACTTTCATGCCTGCTGTTCAACATCGCGCTAGTAGGTGTCATGCAGAGAGCCGGGTTTAATAAACAAAGAACGATTTTCACAAGATCAAGCCAATTGGTTTGGTTTGCGGATGATATGGACATTGCCGGCAGAACATTTGGAACAGTGGCAGATCTGTACACCCGCCGGAAACATGAAGCGACAAAAGTCGGTTTGGTGGTGAATGCGCCAAAAACAAAGTACATGCTGATAGGCGGAACCGAGCGCGACAAAGCCCGCCTAGGAAGCAGTGTTACGATAGACAGGGATACGAGGTGGTTGATGAGTTCGTCTACCTCGGATCCTTATTAACGGCTGATAACAGCGCCAGTCGTGAAATACGAAGACGCATCATCAGTGGAAGTCGCGCGTACTATGAGTTCCACAAGAAGCTGCGATAGAGAAAGATTCATTCCCGCACCAAATATACCATGTACGAAACGCTAATAAGACCGGTGGTCCTCTATGTACATGAAGCGTGGACCATGCTGGAAGAGCACCTGCAAGCACTTGTACTGTTAGATCTACGGGTGCTTAGGACTTTGGCGGTGTGCAGGAGAACGGTGTGTGGCGGCGGAGAATGAACCACAAGCTTACTAGGCTCTACGGCGAACCCTGTATCCAGAAGGTGACGAAAGCCAGAAGGGTGCGTTGGGCAGGGCATGTTGCAACTGTTTGGGCACGGCTGTTTGGGCACGTCAGGAGTTAATCATCAATGTTAACTTCCTTTTCCCGATCAGCCTAGATAGCCGCGTAGTGTCGGTAGCGGTTGTTTCAATTGGCTAAGAATTAACACTACGGACTGCCTGTTCCGGTGGTAAAAGTCCACCTAACAGGTGGCCCCTAATTCATGTGGCTTTAAGCTTACCGTGCCTAAGAATGAATGGTTAGGGGGGTCTAAATAAAACCTAACCGCAAACGGAGCCTGTGGAGTACCAGGGCGCCCTCTACAGTATTATGCCCTTCCTGTGCTACCCGGAGCAATGGTGCAGGTGACCTTGTGTTTCTCCGAGATAATCGGCTGCCCTTCTTCAGTCTCAAGCCTGAGGCTAAATAAGAGTGGGATTATTAATACGTTGTAACTTAGTTTAAATTTTCACCTCTATGGTTTCGCATTATGCGTATTACACAGTGTGTTCTGTGCTTTTCGCCTTTGGCGACTTTTAAGAGATACCGAAATGGTTTTTTTTCGCTGCTGGTCTTTTTCGTTCTGAGATTGCGAAAAGCTTAATCCTGCCTAGTTTGGGTAGTGGCTACGGTTAGGATAGCTTTGTTAGACCAATCTTCAGCATAAAATATCAGCAATGATCAATCTTTGTAGACTCATGCAAATGCTACAGCTCAAATGGCGCTTGTTCAAAAACCTTACTTTTGTGAACTTTTATCTAGGTAACCTTGTGGACCCAGTTTTTGCTACTTTCAGAAACATGAAATGGCAAACTCGCGTGCCATGCCTCGTGCATGCGTGCTCGTAAATAGCGCTATCGTTGCTACACTCATTTCTGAGTTAACAACCAGAGATGTATGTGCTGTCACAATTGATATTTCTGTTGGTGACCTCAATAGGAAATACGTCTTTCGTTATGATGTGTATTTACCACATGATGAACCATCCCCAATGGATGATTTCAAACGAGTTGTCGTTCACTGCCTATGAAAAGGCCTTCTGCTCATTGTGGGCAGTGATGCTGATACTCATCACATCATCTGGAGCAGTTCAGCTATCAATTTGAGAAGCTCCAGTCTGATAATGTGCTTAAGTAGTTCAAATCTTGGATTACTTATTTTAGGGAATCGCCCAACCTTCATGGTATCTGCTAGAGAAGAAGTGTTAGACATGATGCTCTGCTCGAACAGTCAGTCACAAGTTGACGAATTGGCATGTATCAGATGATGAATCATTATCTGATCATCGCTACATACACTGGGAATTGGTTGTGACCAAATTCCATGGATTCTCTCCGTTCATTGGAAATCCTAGTTTTTCGGATGTTTCCACTTCCGGTGAGTTGGGACATAATTGTCCTTGCTTCGAGTGATCTCATAATTGCTTGTCACTTTGCTCATAGGTAAATTTTCTACACAACTCCCTTCACAGGAGAAGTGGACGTCTGGCTGTTTGTAAAGTATGTCTGATAGTCAGGCTGCTATAAAAGCTCTTGCTTCGGCCAACTCAAGGTCGAAGCTTGTTATCGCATGTCGAACTCAAATTGAGGAACTGAATTCAGTCAACTCTGTAAACCTTGTATGGGTACCTGGCCATTCTTCCATCGCTGGAAATGAATTGGCTGATAACTAGCTCGCGATGGAGCATCGCATGATTTCATTGGCCCTGAGCCGGCAATTTCAATTTCGAAGTGCTGGGTGAAGCTTCAGATTAATTCTAGGGCGGCAACTCAGCACAAGCAATATTGGAATAGTTTGGAGTCGTGTCGTCAAACAAAATTGTACATAACTGAGCCACCTCCAAGGGTGGCGAAGTATTTAACAAATCTGTCAAAGCAGAATTGCAGTCTCTTGGTCAGAGCGTTGACAGGCCACTGCCGACTCAACTATCACATGGCAAATATTCAGCGTGTTGACTCATTTGTGTGTGATAGTTGTGACTCCGATTATGGAACTTCGTATCACCTGATATGTAACTGTCCAGTTTTTGCGCAAATGCGATTCCAATTACTTAGTAAACACTTATTAAGTGAAACTGAATTCAGAAGCCTGAATCTTCAGGACATTCTGTTATTCTTAACCCGCTGTGGCAATGAGCTATAGGCTCTCTTTACGCTCATGCGTTTTGCAGTGCCCTTTTTAGGGCGCTGTTCGTACCCATTGTGGTATGGAGCTACATGCTCTCCATTCGCTTATGCGATTTTCCCTCTTCAAGGGACCCCACTCCTATTTCCTCCCATCTTTCCCTTCCCTTTCCTCTCCCATCGGGTAGATGATGAAATAGGCTCAAATATGGCGACGGCACAAATCTCCCAAATGGCGGGGAACGTGCCTTTGGAGCCGGCCTTCTGATACCTGATACTAGGCTCTACGGCGAACCCTGTATCCAGAAGGTGACGAAAGCCAGAAGGGTGCGTTGGGCAGGGCATGTTGCAACACTACCGGACAACAACCCTGCGAAGATGGTATTCGCGTCGAATCCGGTTGGTACAAGAAGGCGTGGAGCACAGCGAGCGAGGTGGCATGATCAGATGCAACAAGATCTGGACCAAGCGTGGACCAAAATCGAACTTGGAGGGATTCAGCCATGGACCGAGTAAATTGACGTAACATCGTTAACGTGGGTTTATCAAAAAAATTGATGTAACACCAACTAAATGAATAAATAAGTACCGTTTTGATTCATATTACAGACAGCTTCAAATTCCGGACACTCTACTTTGTATGGGAAACATTTCACACGAAATGTTACAATTTTTTCCGTTCAAAAGTTCTCACTTTCGAGGCTTGTTCTAATAAGCATTTTCTATAGATATATATTTGAATTTATAATGTCCAACTGCCTTAGAGGTCTTTTTAGTGATTTGACCCATTCAATTGATCATTTGGCTTTTCTATCTATGATTCACTTGACCTGTCCGGAATGTGAATCAAAGTGTCCGGAATATGAGGCAAAAGTGAGGTGGCGTCCAGAATAAGAATCATGAAAGGTCCACAGATTTCTATTTATTTAAAATTATTCATGTGGCGGAATCAAAATCTTCACCCACCATTCAAAAGTTAAGTATTTCGAAGGATCGATAACGTGGAGGAATCGTACAGAATGATTTATTTTATATGCTTTATGATGAGTTTTACTTCACTGAGGCCTTAAATGTCCGTAATATGAATCAAAACAGTACATTCGCGTGCATATCAAATGGGAATCGCTTTTTCTTTTCTTATTACGAGTAACATTTCGTACATTTCCTCTGTGTTGTTCTTTTACGTCAGTTAAACGTACTGATTTTAACACTTGTTCTGTATTAGATACCATGAAGGTTGGACGATTTGCTATAATAAGTAATCCAAGATTTGAACTACTGAAGTATTCCATTAGACTGGAGCTTCTCAAATTGATATCTAAACTGCTCCAAATGATGTGATGAGTATTGGCATCACTGCCCACAATCAGCAGAAAGCCTTTTCATAGGCAGTTTACGACAACTCGTTTGAAATCATCCGTTGGGGATGGTTAATCATGTGGTAAATACTCCATAAAACGAAAGACGTATTTCCTATTGCAGTCACCAATCAATTGTGACAGCACATACATCTCTGGTAGTTAACTCAGAAATAAGTGTAGCAACGATTGCTTTATTAACGAGCACGCATCCGCGGGGCATGGAGCGCGAATTTGCCATTTCAAGTTTGCTGAAAGTATCAAAAACTGGGTCCACAAGGTTACCTAGATAAAAGTTCCCCTCACAAAGCTAAGGTTTTAGAACTAGCGCCACTTGAGCTGTACCATTTTTCATGAGTCTACAAAGATTGATCGTTGCTGATGTTTTATGCTGAAGTTGATCTGAGCTACCCTAACCGCTGCCGCTTCCCAAACTAGGCAGGATTAAGCTTTTCGCAATCTCAGCACGAAAAAGAGCAGCAGCGAAAAAACCAGACCTGTATCTCTTAAAAGTCACCAAAGGCGAAAAGCACAGAATACACTGTAGCGGGCGCCCTTGTACTCCACAGGCTCCGTTTGCAATTAGGTTTTATTTAGACCCCCCTAACCATTACTTCTTGGGCACGGTAAACTTTTTTTTTTGTTGTTGGGCACTCCGTGCACTTGGCCACTACTATGCCGAGTATCATATCTATTTATATACTAGTTCTTATTGCTATTTCTCTCATACCGAGCAGGTAGAGGAGAGTGCTGTCGTTGGCCCAATCCATATCCATATCGAAGTCCATTGGTGTGCGGTGGTTCATTTTGCCGTGTTTGTGTATCGTGTGAGGCAACAGCCTACAAAGAGGGTCAGTGTGTCTTAGTCACCATCTGATACTGACGAAGGATGGATGTGTTCCCCAACACACGGTCCTTCGTACGGCGTCTTCTGGTGGCTGGATGGAGTTTTTTGTGTGGGGGGGCTGGGAATCGAATCCATGACCTTCCGCTTACGAAGTGGAAGCGTTACCTCGAGGCTACGGGACCCCCCTCACGGTAAGCTTAAAGCCACATGAATTAGGGGTCACCTGTGAGGTGGACTTTTACTACCGGAACAGGCAGTCCGTAGTGTTAATTCTTAGCCAATTGAAACAACCGCTACCGACACTACGCGGCTATCTAGGTTGTTCGGAAAAGGGCAGTTAACATTGATGATTGATAGTGTGGGACAAAATTTATATCCTCGCTCCAGTCCACTTTTAAGATTGCATTTAGGTCCCATACCAACTGTGCAAAATTTCAGCTCGATCGGAGAAACTATATTTTAGCGCCAGCCGTTCAAAGTTTGTATGGGATTTACTATGAGAAAATTTACTATTGCAAAGAAAAATCGCCAGAGGTCGCCCATTGACCTCTATAAAACTTCTGAACACAGACCTCGATAATTATTTCTACGATGAAGAATATTGTTGAAGACCGCGAAACATTCCGACACTTGTAAAAAAAGTTAGTCTAGGAAAACCTATTGTCAAGGCGACGTTGATTAACACGTAAAGGAATATCAATAATAACAAAATCAGGCAAAATTTCCGAATAGCCTATGCTTAATAACTTTTTTCACAAGCTTTGCGATCTTCGGCAATGTTGTTCATCGTAGAAATACCAGCCTCCTGACACCGCCTATACAACCCCATTGGAAAATAACGAGCAAACATCTCTGGTTCCTACTGGGAAGTGGTTCCCACTGATAGCTCAATGTTTGTAAACAAATAACCGTTTGAGGAATAACAATCTATGATGGCGAAATCTTTTTCTCCGAAAAAATTCTTTTCCCGCATAACAAGGGTTGGGAAAAAATCTGAAATTCATTCTACAGTAGCCAAACAAAGCCAATCGCAGTCAACGAAGCCAGTAAAACTCACGCCTATCGCTGCTGTAGGCAAAGAGCCTTGAAAATCGCAAAACACCCGTTGCTAAGGGCAACCCAAAATTACTGTAGAAAAATGTTCTATTTCCCGCTGCATTTCCCGCATTTTAAGCCTTCAATGACACTAACGATTTAGAAAAATCATGCACCCAACATAGGCTACTTGATGAGATTCACTTTTTTGAACTACTGTACTGGGAAAGCCACGTGATTTTCGCGAAATTCAAGCCTACTACTATTACCATTCCCAGCACTGCGCATAACAACAGCTGTTCGAACAAACAAACGGTTGCAAACTATTGGATTGCAGTACAGCAAGTCAATTTGGGTTGATGTGATTAGCTAGAAACACATTTTAGTATTGGAGGAAAAAATCCCTAATACGATTAGGCCAATGTACGTTGTTGCTCTTGAGTTTGATGCTGACCACGAAAACATGGCTGCCTAGCACCGGGTTGAGAAATACCCATCGAGATCTGTGTTCAGAATTTTTATCCAGCTTTTTACGAGCGCTAATGGCTGCCGCCAATAGGCTCGCTTTCTGGTAGGGATCGGTCGATTTGACGTTTGGCTTGGGTCCGCTCAATATAAAACGACCCAAGCCAAACGTCAAATTGACTGATCCCTACTAGACAGCGAGCCTGTTTGCGGCAGCCATTAGCGCTTTTAAAAAGCTGGATAGAGATCAATGGGCGAGCTCTGGTGATTTTTCTTTGCAAAAGTAAGTTTTCCCATAGTAAATCCCATACAAACTTTGAACGGCTGGCGCTAAAATATAGTTTCTCCAATCGAGCTGAAATTTTGCACAATTGGTATGGGACCTAAATACAGCTTAGCTTAGCTTAGCTTAGCTTAGACTGACTACACATATCAATGGTTGCTATTCCGTGATTGACCGAAGTCAGTGAAAATGCACAAAGAATCAACTAGAAGTTCAGCTGGGATTGGCCATAATCTTCTTCAGTGTGCATAATTCAGTGCCTCTATTTATACAAGGTCAATAACGGCGCCGGCCACGTCCTTGCAGTCAGGTGGGATTGAGGGAAGGAATGTTAGTGTGTAACTTTTGCTATTTGGAGACCGTGTTTGCCTCTGCATCTCCACAAAGGTTACTGGGAGGGATGTTTGTCAATGGGGAGGATCGTTGGGTCAAAGGATTCACTTTGATAAGCGATTAGACCATGATAAACAATGATTTGTGAGATATATACATGCTTATACGTAAATATAATTGTTCATATAATTTCTATGTAGAGGAAAATTATGCCGACACTTGAGGTGACGAACCATTCAAAGTTTGTTGGACAAATACCTAAATGTAACATTGCTACAGCTGTCAGTACGAAAGCATGTGTTATTATATTTTACTCATTTGAAAAGAAACAAAAAACTTGATTGGGTGGGACATCATCAGAAGGCCGGCTCCAAAGGCACGTTCCCCACCAGTTGGGAGATTTGTGAATAAAGTGAACCTTTCGCAAGTCTACACTTGTAGTGTCGAACCATTCAAAGTTTTTTTAATTACAAAAATAAAGGTATATAAGGGGTGTTCTGACAAAAAAATGTTAAACATAAATAAATCATGAATCAGAGTTTGTGTCGACACTCACAGTGACGAACCATCCATAGTTTGTTGAAACATCATATTTACATCCCACCATTGTAACGATTAAATGTGCAGTCATACATTTTATAGATTAGAAATAGTAGCATGAAACGAGCTCACCAATTGATCCGTTATCCTTGACTGAGCAGCCACAATCCACTTTCAGCTTCACTCGTTTGCTCGGCTAGCACTCAGAAAAAAAAAAAAATAAAAAAATAGGCGCGTGACCCGAAAAAAAACACGGACGACAGCTCGGGCTTTCTTGACGCACTGCCCAGGAGCAAGCGTCAAGGTCGTCGAAAGATCAAAATGAACGAACCGATCGCGGCACTTTTTAACTTACTCCAACCGAACTCCCCGATCACGCCACTTTTTCACTTACGAGATCGACGCGCGACATGTTTGATCCTGCCCTCGTCGCTCGCTCCGGCAAAAGCAAGCGTCAATGTCGAAAGATCAAACAGAACTCCCCAGCAAAACGCGCGAAAACGAAACACAAACCCCGGCGTCCCGAGAACAAACTGTCTTGCTTGGGCTTTCCGAAACACTGCCCAGCAAAACGCGCGAGAACGAAATACAAACTCCCGGCGTCCCGCAAACGCGCGAAACTAAAAACAAAAACAAACTCCTGGCGTCCTGAAAACAAACTGTCTTGCTTTGGCTCTTCCAAGCACTGCCCAGCAAAACGTGCGAGAACGAAACACAAACTCCCGGCGTCCCGAAAACAAACTGTCTTGCTTGGGCTTTCCGAAACACTGCCCAGCAAAACGCGCGAGAACGAAATACAAACTCCCGGCGTCCCGCAAACGCGCGAAACTAAAAACAAAAACAAACTCCTGGCGTCCTGAAAACAAACTCAAGGACAATTGGTATGGGACCTAAATACAATCCAAAAAGTGGACTGGAGCGAGAATCTAAATTTTTCATATTACTGTGTCCCAGGCTAATGATTAACTCCTGACGTGCCCAAACAGCCCTGAATTGGGCACGTCAGGAAAGTGGTTCAGAAAGCAGTTTTATGCGGGAACATGCATTTTGAGCTTTGGAATGAAACATTAGATGAAAATGGTCTTCCATAAAGACCAGTCAGGTATATTTACAATCAAAGTAAATAATCAACAACTCCCAAATGGAAAAAGATAGAGAGTTTCTTCATTCCCTAAATTTTCAAAGCTCTAAAAGAGTTTTATAGTCTCACTTTGATGATTAGCTGAAGCCAAAAAATCAGTTTTCTTTGGATCACACTACGTCACCATAGGAAAAAAAGCTCTAAATCGGTCAATTCAAGAGCTATAAAAAACATTTCTGGCAAAGTTCCTTGAAATTGGATAGTCTACAACTTTGCTAAAGAATTCATAGGGTAGATGTACCAATGGTGGAGGTACTAAGCACTACTGAAGTTCATTAAACCGCCAAAATTCACGAAGCCCAATTAATGTACATGTTAATGTTGTAACGAGAAGTAACGACCAATGACTTAATGAGAAAAATGATTTCATCGCAGTTACCCATGGCATGTTAGTGAAAAATAATACCTCCACTATTGGTACACTGTTCCTTTAGTTGCGGTATATTTTTAATTTGTGTTCCTATAGTTGCGGTATCCAATGTTTTCTTATGGGATCCTCTACTAGGACCACTTTACCGCAACTATTGGTACAAGTAAGCAAAGTTTAAGCAATTTTAGTGTTATTTCATCAGTTTTAAGGAAATTTGAAAGCTTTTTTCAACTATTCCATGAATCAACAAGCCAATACATCGATTGACAGTGTCGGTTCTGTGGCTAGTTAAATTAAATCAGTGAAAAAGGCACTACCGCAACTATAAGAGCACCCACAACCAATGGATCACTTACCCTACTATAATTTCAAAAAAAAAAAAAAAAAAGAAAAATGTACCATCTCAAAGAAAATGTCGACCACCTCAATTTTCAATAACATCAAACATAGGGCCTAACTAAACAAACAACTTTGTGGAATTCCGTTTTCGTCTAATGTTTCATTCTGAAGCTCACAATATCTTTCCACGTGAAACTGCTTTCTGTGACATAGCGCATTTTTAGTATACGCATCCTACATCAAGATCTGTAGCTTCATTTATGAGTTAACGAAACGCTAAACTTTCGAATTTATTTCACGTTGCATTCTAAGAAACATTTCCAAATTTCGAGACTTATTTTACAAAACAATTCGAAAGGGAACTATATTACCAGTCTTAATAATCGCTAGGTGTGTAGCCCGAGCAGGCGTAGAAAGCTTAGCAATAGCAAATTTTGATATTGATAGCTAAAAGAGATATTGACTTGATAGATATAAGAGATAAAAGTTCTGGAAATGATATCTAAAATTTACTTCTGAAATACCATGAGCATTAATTTTTATCTCAAAATGAGCGAGCTTTCAGATCTGCGAATATCAAATTTTGCCATGGCTTGAAAATTCCACTATTACAATTTTGATATTATCATTAAATCTTTTGTCTCTCATGTCAATCATGTCAATAACACGTTTTGATTGTCAATACTTCACATCTGCTCGGGAATGCTTTCTATTGCGCTGGCGCGTGCTTCGTGTGTACGTACGATATCCTTTTGCTATCAGAATCAGAATCTGTCACCTATCAGCCGTTTTTCGCAGTTTCCTTCGTCATCTATTCCCGTCAGGAAGGAAGAAACTTTTACCACCCCTTCCAACCTCAGCAGGTTTTCCTTCTTATGCTGCTCTATGTTAGATTAATAATGCACAATTCGCGTAAAGTACCTGTAAGCAATGTTGTGACAGTCGCAACAGATTGTCATCAGTCACGATATCGCTCAGTAGAGAAACTGTTTTTCCGTCCCCAATAAGTAAGTGGTTCTTAACACATGGAATGTACGCAGGAAGGCAATTAGTAATAAAGTGTGCAATTAACACGTGCAGAAGAAAAACAAATCCGAATATACGCAGCGAGAAGAAAAAGTAGCACGCAGCGAGTTTGATTTGATTGATGTAGGTATAATAACTGGAAACAGAAAGCTGGCAAAACGTTTAGGTGAAACCGATGCATCGGAATATCGGAACCGTGTGTTATGTTTACGGCAGCGGTCGAAATCGTGATGGGAAACGTCGGCCAGGAAGGGTCCAGTTAGGAGCACAGTAGCTGTAGGTAGCAGATGCAAAGCGGAAGTTCTTGTTTTAGGCCCCATTCAAATGATGCAATACGGCTTCCCACGGCAGACGGCAAGGAATGCGTGATTGAGCGGTAAGTTGGATAAAACTGGCCGAAACGATCGGTACTCTGGCAAACACATATTTTTGATTCGAATCTTTATTTCATAATATGTAATAAAGGTTTCGAAAATATTTGTTTGGTGTATACATCAATGCTTTTTTTATTATTTATTTTTTATCTTCAGGAATCAAAGAAATTGTGTAAAAATTTTAGAGTAATTTGTGGTAAATCATTTGAAAACATAAAAATCCCAGCCAAAACAAGGCCTCATTTCATCACATCTTGTCAATACTTGTTAATACTTCGCGTCAAAGCTAATTTGTTACGAATCGAGAATATTTGAAGCTATAAATTTTGTATAAACTGTAACATCTTAATGACATCTACCTACGCCCTTCAGCGTTATGAAATTTGTGAATGGGCCCTTATATTCAAATATTGAAAATTGATGGGATTTTAGCATTTTTGCAACGCTTACAAACAATCGGTTCTACAATAAGTTTTTGATGAAATTTTAAAGAGTGTTTTTTATACATGACAGCCCAGTTATAGTAGAACTTGAATTCGGTCTAAAATCTTTTGGCGAATTACATTTTAACAGGAGCCATTTTTGTAATCACAGCCAGAAATTCACACATAACGTTAAACCCCTCCCCTGCAACTCTCATACTCTATGTACCGTAAAATGATTGAACTATTTCATAGAAACGTTGAACGTCAAGGAATCTGATACACTAAAACCTCAATTTAAGTCACTTTTTTTACGCAGTAAACTCAATTTACGTCACTTTTTTTTACGCAGTGCGTAAATTGAGTTTTGATAATTCTGTGGGAAATTATTGACCTCCGGTTGGGGAAAACCGTTGGAAACCCATACAATATGGGTATTTTCAGAATGGGCACGATAAGGGGATGACGAAAATCGATGTCCGACGCCTATTTGGAATTGAATCAACAAGGCTACAAAAACGAATGACGGGCTACTTAGCCTTAAGAGTTTAGATTTTATGCTATAAATAAGTATCATCAATGTACAACTACTTAAGTTTGTAGATACTCAGGCCCATATATCGTGGTTCTCGGAAGTACAAAAACATCGACACAACTCAATACAACACTTTGTTTGCAAATATGGACAGTAAGAGGCCTTTGTAATATTGAAGAACTATCTATTGATGATTGATTACGCTTGTATATCCTAATGCCCATATTCGATAGAAATCTTAGAGGACCCAGGACATCCGCACAAATTCATACAATACACCGTTTACCCACAGGAATGGTAAGGAGCCTTTGGAGTATTTGAAAATTATCTTCTAATCACTTATGATGGTCGTAGATCCAAAGGCTTTTATTCAATGGAGTCCTTGGAGCATCAAAAACATCCGTATAAATCAATAAATATTCCGTTGACTTGAATGAATGGTTAAAAAACTGTGCTATATTTGAAAAGTACCTGTAGACCATTGATCACGTTTGTAGATTCAAAGGCCTATATTCAATGAAGTCCTTGGAGGACCTAGGATTTCGGTACGAATTATAACAATACTCATTTTTCTGCTATATATAGATAAGGGCCTGTGCCGTATCGAAAAAAGCATCTATTGATAATTGGTTACGCTTGTAGATCCTAAGGCCTATTTTCGATATAGATTTTGGAGGACTTAGGACATCCGCACAAATTATTACATTACACCATTTACTCACATGAATGGTTGGGGGCCTGCGGAGTATTTGAAAAGTAACCTCTAATCTCTTATTACGGCTGTAGATTCCAAGGCTTATATTCAATGGGGTCCTTGGAAGACCTAGGACATCCACACATATTATTACAATACACCGTTTACTCACATGAATGGTTAGGGGCCTGTGGAGTAATTGCAAACTAACCTCTAATCTCTTATTACGGCCGTAGATCCCAAGGCCTATATTCAATGGGGTCCTTGGAGGACCTAGGACATCCACACATATTACTACAATACACCGTTTACTTACATGAATGGTTAGGGGCCTGCGGAGTATTCGAAAACTAACCTCTAATCTTTTATTACGGCCGTAGATCCCAAGGCCTTTATTCAATGGAGTCCTTGGAGGGCTTAGGACATCCGCACAAATTATTACATTACACTGTTTACTTACATTAATGGTTGGGGGACTGTGGAGTAATTGAAAACTACCCTCTAATCTCTTATTACGGCCGTAGATCCCAAGGCCTATATTCAATGAAGTCCTTGGAGGATCTAGGATATCGGCACAAATTATAAAAATACTCATTTTACTACTATGAATAGATAAGGGCCTGTGCCATATCAAAAAAACATCAAAGGATCGCTAAATATGCCAGTACATTGCAGGTATATATTCCAGGAAGTTTTGGATGAACTAGAAAACCTGTTGTACTCACTTAGTTACCAACACTTGGATCTGACAATACAAACACTTCTTAAAAATATAACAATCTTCTAGGGTTCAGTATTGTGACACATTCTTCTACATAGAAATGATAAATTGATCTCCATTAACTCATGTAGAATCATATGCCCAAACTCCAAAGAGTTCTTGGAAGACCTTAACTGCACACATTCTAGCCTGATTTAGAACCCAATGTATTAACTCTCAAACCCCCAACGTCTGACTTTTCATTAAAAATGAACTTTAAAAAATCATAACTTGGCCAATTATTAATCAATTTTGGATCTTTTGGTCTCAAACAAACCGCATACTCCTCAAGATTTATTGTGTTCCGGAAGAAATGGGATTGGCCACCTGATTCCGGAGTTATTCCGGATTCGAATGGGGTATATTCGTACCGGAAGTGATAGTTCCCTTAGATTTTTAAAGATTAGCGGTAAGAAAATTATTCATTGTGTACTTTCTATAAGTAAAAAGCTGCCAGAAGGTCGAATGACATTGGTTCTCATTGATTCTGGCCATTTCGGATACCCGGTCACCTGGCACCGGTTCCTGAATGTACCCAGAGAGGACATTCACTGAAACTCAAAGAATACTACCGTGCAACGGCTCAAAATTCCTGATTTTTTATCCTCAACATCATAGATATAATGCCAAAGACCAATATGAGGTTCTGGCCACATCCGGATACCCCGGAATCGGTTCCGGGAGGGCCTCAGTAGGACACTTTCGTATCGTTCTGGCCAAAGCCGTATAAATCTTCTCCTTCATATCGTGCGACGGCTCAAAATTCATGATATTTATGCTGCACATCATAGCTATTATGCCATGGATCAATATAATGTTCTGGTGACATGCGATTACTCCAGAATTGTTCTGATAAGACTCATATGCACTCTGTGTAATCTTCGTTGAACCCATTGAGATAGCTTTGGATCCATATCGATAAGTCCATGAGACATTTCTAGCTAACCGTTTTTGTCAACATAAAAAAACACGATAAAAACCGTGTTTTTATTTTATTTCTTTTATCGCGGATTTAAATATTGTTTTAGCGATCCGATTATCGAGTCCGACCTGTATTTGAATCTACAGACATATTAAGATTAGTTTGTTTTTCATTACACAATGCAACTATATTATCTATTGGTACTACAGATCAGACTCGAGTATCGATTGTTTTTCACTCCGGATAATCAAATCCTCCGGATAATCGAATCACAAAAAAAAGTTGAAATCAAATATTTTTCATTTGTTATTATATTTATATGATGCAGTGGCGTAGCAAGATATTATTTCTAGCAACATTTGGGGGTCTTGAGAAGAAAAAACATTTTTTGACCAACGTACACAAAAAACAAACATTTTCAAACCCCCTTTTCTTACCTACGTCCAAAACTGCTAAACCATTCATATTGTATAGTGCAATACTAAATTATCTCAAATTTGTGCACAAATACTGAAAAACAAAAATATCAAATATCGTACTCCGGATAATCGAGTCTAAAATTCCGGATAATCGAGTCCGACTTGTACTGAAATTTATATACAAAAAAAATACATCATGGGTTAGTCCCTTATCTTGGTTATCTTAATGTTTCTTTGTGTCTTTTTTTTATCTATGATGTTCCGGATAAAAAATCATGAATTTTAAGCCGTCGCACGATATGAGTGAGTAGGATTACGAAAGTGTCCTACTGAGGCCCTTCCGGAACCGATTCCAGCGTATCCGGATGTAGCCAGAACCTCATATTGGTCTTTGGCATTATATCTATGATGTTGAGGATAAAAAATCATGAATTTTGAGCCGTCGCACGGTACTATTCTTTGAGTTTCAGAAAATGTCCTCTCTGGGTACATTCAGGAACCGGTGCCAGGTGACCGGGTGGCCAGAATCAATGAGAACCAATGTCATTCGACCTTCTGGCAGCTTTTTACTTATAGAAAGTACACAATGAATAATTTTCTTACCGCTAATCTTTAAAAATCTAAGGGAACTATCACTTCCGGTACGAATATACCCCATTCGAATCCGGAATAACTCCGGAATCAGGTGGCCAATCCCATTTCTTCCGGAACACAATAAATCTTGAGGAGTATTGTTTGGATAAATTGTTTGGAAATAGGAATGATTCTCTTATTTTGAAACAGTTTTGGAAGTATTGATCGTATTAAGCACTACCTAGATAAACGATAATGATGCCATGTTATTTCTGAGATCTTTTTGACAAACATTTTACGCTTCGTAGCCATGTGTTTAGTGTTGCCGGGTAAGACTCCGTCATTGCACAGCGCGCATCGTACCTTCATGCTGTGCGTACACGAATTCTTTCTGCTCTTGGAAGTTTTCTTAAAAACTACCTAAAGAAATAAAACAGTACTTTTCAGTGTTACTAAAACATTACTTTTCAGTACAACTTTTTCTACTATTGATCCTTTGACGACCCATGTTTGGACCCATGGCTTCGATTTTGCGTTGGACCCGTTGGCGAAAGCTAGCGGTGGTAATCCTTCTTGGACACCGTCTTGGAAAAAAAAACTGTCGAAGGTCATGTCTTCTTTCGTTTATTCATTAAACATGATATCAACAAAAACAAAAGGAAGGGTGATTCTCTGAATTCACAACTTCCTTCCAAAAAAGTGGGATTTAAAACTGACACTAAACGTGTCAAGAATGGAAGAAAGGACGTTTCTCCGGAATGCGAACTTTCTTCCAAGAATGAAATGGATAATGTTGATAATTGCATCGAAATGAGCAATCAGTTTTCAATTTCCAAACACCAAATCAAAGCAGTATCTGGCCCAGGCTCTTTGATTCAAGTGAGGAAGCAAAGAGTGTCGCCTATCGTGGTCAGTTGTTCCGAATTTTGCGGGATTTAGGCAGGAGGTCTTGAACTCCATTAGGGGAATCAAGGTCTCACGCTATGTCTGAACCAAACGATTATAAAAATCGAATGTACATCGGATTTTTTCTCGCTAGAGTTTAGTATTTGGGTTATATTTTCATAATCGGAAAGTTTTAAAATATTCCATCGGTGAAATTTTGATTTTTTTTTTTCAATTTTTAGCCATTTTTCATACTAAATCCCATGAAAATCAAGTTTTCGACGCATTTCCGCCCATTCAAATTGTATGGAAACAAATTTACCGATAGAATATTTTGAAACCTTCCGATTATGAAAACATAGACCAAATACTGATCTTTAGCGAGAAAAAATCCGATGTACATAGCGTGGGTCTCCTTCCAAATAGCAAAGAAAGGAGACTGTCGCGTTTTGCCGGAAACTCTTAAAGATCGCGAACTTCTTCTCAAAAATCTTGAAGAGAAGAAGCACAAGTTTTTTACTTATGACGACAAAACTGAACGTTTGTTCAAAGTCGTCTTGAAAGGTCTCTCAAGTGGCTATAAGTCACCTGAAGCGATCAAAAATGGAATAAATGATTTACTTGGATTTTCCCCAGTCCAAGTAATCATTATGAAAAAGAGAATATTATTTAGTTCACTTGAACAAAAAAAGATCTAAATAATATCAAAGCTTTAGAAAAAGCTAGAGTTATGTTCGATGTCCATGTGACATGGGAACATTTCCAGAAACCTGGAGGAAATTAACAGTGCCGTCGGTGCCAAAAGTGGGGTCATGGTACAAAAAATTGTCGCATGGATGCTAAATGCATGATTTGCGGAGGTTCTTCTCACGCCAAGGACGTCTGTCCAGTGAAGGAAGATACCGATAATTTCTTATGCACCAATTGCAAGGGCAAACATAAGTCATATTTTTGGGCTTGCACTTCGCGCAAGAGAGTCGTTGAGGCTCGTGCCAGGCAGATGAAAGATAATATCCGTTACGATAACGGTCGTTTCGGGAATTTGCCTGGTAGAGTATCGAACAATCCTCTTTTTTCAGTTAACGATCACTTGATTAGGAATCATACCCATCAGGAAGATCATAATCATGCTCATTCACATATTAATTTCAATCCGTTGGGTAGCCGTTCGAATCTTTTAATTTTGAATGTATCTACCCACGGAAAATCCTTTGTCGACATCGTAGCAGGTAATTTGAACTCCTCCCCTATTCGTACTAAGAATACCCATTCTACTTGTTTCAAATCAAATGGAAAAAACCCTACCGCCACAGGTAACATCTACTCCGCCTCTTCGTCTACCGAAAATTCGTACGAATAATCATCAAATGTACCAACTTCAAGTGATATGTCTGCCTCTGATTTTAGTTTTGTAACTGAACAATTGAATTTAATGATTGATGCAATGTTCAAAGCCACCACTATGACTGAAGCAGTCCAAGTAGGTGTAAAATTTAGAAATCAAATTGTTATTGGATTACATTTTTCTAATGGATCCAAATAATAATTTAAATATTTTCAATTGGAATGATCGTTCTCTGAATAATAAAGAGAACGAGCTGTTTAATTTTCTTACAGTTAATAACGTGCATTAAGCAGTTATTACCGAAACCTTATTACCTTATTTGAAACCTTAATCCAAACTCAAAAGAGATCCTAACTTTTATGTTTATCGTAATGATCGACTTGATGGGGCATGTGGGGGAGTTGCAATTATTATTCATAGGCGTATAAAACATCAACTGTTTTCGTCATTTGAAACTAAAGTTTTTGAAACTGTAGGTGTTGCAGTTGAAACTCAGCTTGGTAAATATACTTTCATAGCTGCCTATTTGCCTTTTCAGTGCTCTGGGCAGCAAGTTAATTTGCTCCAAACTGACTTGCGAAAATTGACTCGCAATAAGTCAAAATTTTTTGTCATTGGTGACTTTAATGCCAAACATCGGTCATGGAATAATTCTCAAAGTAATTCCAACGACAGAATTTTATTTGATGAGTGCTCTTCAGGATATTTCTCCATTCAATACCCTGATAGCCCTACATGTTTTTCCTCTTCTAGAAATCCATCTACGATTGACTTGGTCTTAACCGACTCTAGTCATCTTTGTAGCCAACTGATTACTCATGCTGGTTTTGATTCTGATCATGTCCCTGTTACGTTTCAAATATCCCATGAAGCGATTCTCAATCGTATCAGCTCCACTTTCAATTATTTTCGAGCCGACTGGAATATATATTGACTCTAACCTTAATGTTAACATTTCTTTATAAACAAACAAATATGTTGACAATGCTCTTGAAACTTTAACAAATTCCATTGTTGAAGCCAGGAGCATTGCAATTCCAAAATTTGAATCCGTATTTATAGACGATGATCTTAAACTCTTGATCCGTCTCAAAAACGTGAGGAGAAGGCAATTTGAACGCACTCGCGATCCTGCTATGAAAATTATTTGGCAGGATTTGCAGAAATAAATCAAGAAACGTTTTGCTTAATTAGGAAACAATAATTTTGAAAATAAAATTTCTCAATTGAACCGTGGCTCTAAGCCCTTTTGGAAATTATCTAAAATTTTGAAAAACAATTTATTACTAACTAATTGCGAAAAAGCTCAAAAACTTGCTATGCAGTTTGAAAGCAAGCACAATTTTAATTTAGGACTTACTAGTCTAATTGAGAATAAAGTTTCTCAGGACTTCGAAAATATTCTCAATCAAGAGAATGTTTTCGAAAATTTCTGGGAGACTGATTTGGAAGAAGTGAGAACTATTATTTAAAAAATTCAAAAATATGAAAGCTTCTGGCGATGATGGAATTTTCTACATCCTCATCAAGAAACTTCCAGAAAGTAGCTTATCATTTTTAGTTGATATATTTAACACATGTTTTCAATTAGCATATTTTCCTGTCAAATGAAAAAATGCTAAGGTTGTTCCAATTTTAAAACCAGACAAAAGTCCTGCAGAAGCTCCTAGCTATCGTCCAATCAGTTTGCTTTCCTCCATCAGTAAACTTTTTGAAAAAGTCATTTTGAACAGAATGATGGCCCACATTAACGAAAATTCAATTTTTGCCAATGAACAGTTCGGCCATGGACATTCGACCACTCATCAACTTTTACGTGTAACAAATTTAATCCGTTCCAAAAAATCTGAAGGCTACTCTACTGGTCTTGCTCTTCTAGACATAGAAAAAGCATTCGACAGTGTTCGGCATGAAGGTTTGACTGTAAAATTAAAGAACTTTAATTTTCCAACATACATTGTTGGAATGATTCAAAGTTATCTGTCAAATCGTACACTTCAGGTTAATTATCAGAACTACAGGTCTGAAAGACTTCCTGTAAGAGCTGGTGTTGCTCATGGCAGCATTTTTGGACCAATATTGTACAATATTTTCCCATCTAACTTACCTGAGTTACCTCAGGGATGTCAAAAATCTTTGTTTGCGTATGACACAGGCCTCTCCGCCAAAGGACGAAGCATGCGTGTCATCTGTAGTCGATTACAAAAACAGTTTGGATATTTTTTCTTCATACTTGCAAAAATGGAAGATTTCTCCTAATGCTTCCAAAACTCAACTAATAATATTCCCACATAAACCAAAAGCTCTTTATTTGAAACCTTCAAGTAGACATGTTGTCACGATGAGAGGGGTTCCAATAAATTGGTCAGATGAGTTAAGTATCTAGGGCTCATGCTAGATAAGAATTTAACTTTCAAAAATCACATTGAGGGCATTCAAGCCAAATGTAATAAATATGTAAAATGTCTCTATCCCCTTATTAATAGAAAATCAAAACTTTGTCTTAAGATCAAACTTTTCATATTCAAACAAATTTTCAGGCCAGCCATGTTGTATGCTGTACCAATATGGACTAGCTGTTGTAATACCAGGAAGAAAGCTCTGCAGAGAATTCAAAATAAAATTTTGAAAATGATTCTGAGACTTCCTCCCTGGTATACATAGTACCAATGAGTTACATAGAATATCCAATGTTGAAACATTGGAACAAATGTCAAATAAAATGAATAATAATTTCAGGCAAAAATCGTTACAATCTTCTATTGCCACAATTAATGCGTTATATATTTAGGTTAAGTAAATTAAAAACGTGTTTTTTTCTCTTATAAGCAGGTGAAATCAACTCACCTTAGCTTAGCTTAGCTTAGCTTAGCTTAGACTGACTACACATATCAATGGTTGCTATTCCGTGATTGACCGAAGTCAGTGAAATTGCACAAAGAATCAACTAGAAGTTCGGCTGGGATTGGCCATAATCTTCTTCAGTGTGCATAATTCAGTGCCTCTATTTATACAGGGTCAATAACGGCGCCGGCCACGTCCTTGCAGTCAGGTGGGATTGGGGGAAGGAATGTTAGTGTGTAACCTTTGCTTTTTGGAGACCGTGTTTGCCTCTGCATCTCCACAAAGGCTACTGGGAGGGATGTTTGTTAATGGGGAGGATCGTTGGGTCATAGGATTCACTTTGATAAGCGATTAGACCATGATAAACAATGATTTGTGAGATATATACATACTTATACGTAAATATAATATTTTCATTTGATATGAACAATTTCTATGTAGAGGAAAATAATGCCGACACTTGAGGTGACGAACCATTCAAAGTTTGTTGAACAAATACCTAAATGTAACATTCCTACAGCTGTCAGGACGAAAGCATGTGTTATTATATTTTACTCATTTGAAAAGAAACAAAAAACTCGATTGGTTGGGACATCATAGAACACTCTTATTATTATGCCGACACTTACAGTGGCGAACCATCCAAAGTTTGTTGAATAAAGTGAACCTTTCGCAAGTCTACACTTGTAGTGTCGAACCATTCAAAGTTTTTTTAATTACAAAAATAAAGGTATATAAAAGGTGTTCTGAAAAAAAAAAAAATGTTAAACATAAATAAATCATGAATCAGAGTTTGTGTCGACACTCACAGTGACGAACCATCCATAGTTTGTTGATAAATCATATATTTTATAGATTAGAAATAGTAGCATGAAACGAGCTCACCAATTGATCCGTTATCCTTGACTGAGCAGCCACAATCCACTTTCGGCTTCACTCGTTTGCTCGGCTATAAAAAAGCACTCAGGAAAAAAAATAAGCGCGCGACCCAAAAAGAATAAAAAAAAACTGTTCGGGCTTTCTTGACGCACTGCCCAGGAGCAAGCGTCAAGGTCGAAGGATCAAACAGAACTAACCGATCGCGGCACTTTTTCAGTTACTCCAACCGAACTCACCGATCACGCCACTTTTTCACTTACGAGACCGACGCGCGACATGTTTGATCCTGCCCTCGTCGCTTGCCCCGGGAAAAGCAAGTGTCAAGGTCGAAAGATCAAACAGAACTAACCGATCGCAGCACTTTTTCACTTTCTTCAACCGAACTCCCGATCACGCCACTTTTTCACTTACGAGACCGACGCGCGACATGTTTGATCCTGCCCTCGTCGCTTGCCCCGGGAAAAGCAAGTGTCAAGGTCGAAAGATCAAACAGAACTAACCGATCGCGGCACTTTTTCACTTACGAGACCGACGCGCGACATGTTTGATCCTGCCCTCGTCGCTCGCCCCGGCAAAAGCAAGTGTCAAGGTCGAAAGATCAAACAGAACTAACCGATCGCGGCACTTTTTCACTTTCTTCAACCGAACTCACCGATCACGCCACTTTTTCACTTACGAGACCGACGCGCGACATGTTTGATCCTGCCCTCGTCGCTCGCCCCGGCAAAAGCAAGTGTCAAGGTCGAAAGATCAAACAGAACTAACCGATCGCGGCACTTTTTCACTTTCTTCAACCGAACTCACCGATCACGCCACTTTTTCACTTACGAGACCGACGCGCGACATGTTTGATCCTGCCCTCGTCGCTCGCCCCGGCAAAAGCAAGTGTCAAGGTCGAAAGATCAAACAGAACTAACCGATCGCAGCACTTTTTCACTTACGAGACCGACGCGCGACATGTTTGATCCTGCCCTCGTCGCTCGCCCCGGCAAAAGCAAGTGTCAAGGTCGAAAGATCAAACAGAACTAACCGATCGCGGCACTTTTTCACTTTCTTCAACCGAACTCACCGATCACGCCACTTTTTCACTTACGAGACCGACGCGCGACATGTTTGATCCTGCCCTCGTCGCTCGCCCCGGCAAAAGCAAGTGTCAAGGTCGAAAGATCAAACAGAACTAACCGATCGCGGCACTTTTTCACTTACGAGACCGACGCGCGACATGTTTGATCCTGCCCTCGTCGCTCGCCCCGGCAAAAGCAAGTGTCAAGGTCGAAAGATCAAACAGAACTAACCGATCGCGGCACTTTTTCACTTTCTTCAACCGAACTCACCGATCACGCCACTTTTTCACTTACGAGACCGACGCGCGACATGTTTGATCCTGCCCTCGTCGCTCGCCCCGGCAAAAGCAAGTGTCAAGGTCGAAAGATCAAACAGAACTAACCGATCGCAGCACTTTTTCACTTTCTTCAACCGAACTCCCGATCACGCCACTTTTTCACTTACGAGACCGACGCGCGACATGTTTGATCCTGCCCTCGTCGCTTGCCCCGGGAAAAGCAAGTGTCAAGGTCGAAAGATCAAACAGAACTAACCGATCGCGGCACTTTTTCACTTACGAGACCGACGCGCGACATGTTTGATCCTGCCCTCGTCGCTCGCCCCGGCAAAAGCAAGTGTCAAGGTCGAAAGATCAAACAGAACTAACCGATCGCGGCACTTTTTCACTTTCTTCAACCGAACTCACCGATCACGCCACTTTTTCACTTACGAGACCGACGCGCGACATGTTTGATCCTGCCCTCGTCGCTCGCCCCGGCAAAAGCAAGTGTCAAGGTCGAAAGATCAAACAGAACTAACCGATCGCGGCACTTTTTCACTTTCTTCAACCGAACTCACCGATCACGCCACTTTTTCACTTACGAGACCGACGCGCGACATGTTTGATCCTGCCCTCGTCGCTTGCCCCGGGAAAAGCAAGTGTCAAGGTCGAAAGATCAAACAGAACTCTATAAGCAGGTGAAATCAACTCACCTGTATAAAAACTGAACAAATGAAATGTAATGTGTTGTTAACAAAATGGTTATAAAATCTTAAATTTGTTTTACCAAATTAGGAGGATTGTTTTGTTTAATAACACAGAACACCTTGATAAAAGAAATCAATGTAATGTTTGGTATTTATTAAAAATAAGAATACTTGGGCAAATTCCTGTTTTTTTGTTGTTGAAAGATTCATAAAGGGATTCTAGTGAATACCTGATAAAATCGTGGAAAACAAATTTGTTTAGTGACTTTCCTATGGTCTTGTTGGATAAATTTATGATTCTTGTAAGCATTTTTCCGGAAAATTCCATGTTCAAAAGAGTTTTAAAAGAGCAATCTTTGCAATTCCCTGATGTAGTTTTTAAATTTGGAAATAACACTTAAAAAACAAAAAAAAAACAATTTTGAAGGGATTCTTCGAGGACTGAAGAAATTTATGCTAGGCGAAATCTTTGGAGGGTTGCATTTCCTGTTAACGCTTGGCTAAGTGCAGCTACGAATTCCATATGAATCAGAATCAAAATCACCTCGTAAATAAATTTTGTCCACCATTTGACACATTTGTTCCCTCCGTGCTTTCCGAGCGGCTCTTAATAACTTCTGTCGTGGTGGCCACACTTTCTTCCACTGATAAGCCGATTTCTCTGCTAGTGTGTGCCAATGTCCAAAACACTAGAACCACCGTCATCACGAACAGCACCAATTCTGAGTTGGTGAGTGAGCTCATCACGTCGTTTGGTCTACCGGCTAGTTCAATAACTCGTCTCTGTGACAGCCTAGAAACGTGTATAGTAGCTCACCCAACCTGATAAGATAGGAAGTAGCGAGAGTTCCTTTCGTTAACCTTCTCTTCCTGCTGTTGACACGTCTACTATAGCTACCTATACTTGCAACGCATTCGTAGATAACCGTGGAACTCACAGCTTATCCGCTGAACAGGATGGATGGTGATGACTCAAATGAGGGAAAAAAATCCTCCAAAAACGGTGGAAACGCGGCGAGTTCCCGGCTCTTATCAACCTCATCCATGCTGCTCATAGGTCTCCGGTCAGAGGTAGTTCGCGGTTCTCAGTTTGAGTAGTCAGTATTGCTAGTAAACGTATGCTTTCGCTGCTTATGTTGCTGCACTGGACCGCGGCTCGGGTCGTCCTCTTCTGTGTGTTCGTTGCATTTCATCCCAGTGTGTTTACCGAAAGAAACAGCTTTTCCCGTGTGTAGAGTGAAAAATATCGAGCATTGTTTATCGCTCTGTGTTCAAATAGTAGTAGGCTGGTGCGGAAAGCTAAGCAGGCTACGAGAGCGAAGTGTCGTCGTTAAAGATAAAGGAGAGCAGCAGGCGGTGGGGAAGCTAAATAAACGAGTTGAAGCGTTGCTGGCAGTAGGCGACGGCTGAGGTGGCGGCAAGAAGTAAGTTAAACATTCAAGATTGACTGATAAAAATTGTTGCACTAGGCAGCGCACGGCTTGCTCCCGAAGCTCTCCGGGCGCATTATTTATTACAACGACTGAAGAATCACACTCGGAGCATGGGGCCGGGAGCAGCCTTCAGTTACGTGTGAAATGTCCTCGCGGTATAATTCAATCTGAGATTTTTTTTTGAGTGTGGTCAAACAAAACGAAATTAAGAGTGCCATCGAGGGCAGAGAAGGATGACATTGTATAGTTGCACTTATCTGCCATCATAGTCGTAGTCTTCTGATTCGGGTAGCGATGGTCACAAGAGTTATCACGGTTGTGTCTTCGGTGGCCTCACGTACAAACGGTGGTGCAACAAGTGATCTGGAACTGGATCTGGGATCGGTGAAAAGTGCTGATATCAGTGGAACGCTTCGTAGGCGGTCGTCAATTTTGCGCGGTTGGATCAAACGGGGCGCGGAAAGTCGTGGCGGCAGTGTGACACATCAGCGGCAGCATCTGCAGCAGGGAAGAACAATGACTAAGGTACTGTAGTGTCAACAATCTGCAGTGTATTTCTGCTGATAGGGTGGTTGAAATGCAGAAATGCAAGAGATAAAATATATCGTTTTTTTTAAACGTTTGTTTCGCCATAGAAATCAAAGCAACCGAGATCACTGAAAAACTTTGTTTTAAACCTTGAGCAAAAACTTTTAGTGTTGATAATGACGCAATTATGATTTGAAAATCATGACATTCTTACCTAGAGAAAACTTCTCCATAACTCGATATTGAAGGGGCTATCGCGTTAGGGAGGTATCGAGTTACAGAACACAAAACCAGTGCAACTTCGATCCACGCGACCATCGAGGTAGTCATGAAAACCAACTGTTAATATGATTCAATAACTCGATATCGATATTCTAAATAACGAGTAAGGGAGAGTTGACTGTACAATTATTCATTAACTCATTATTATTCGTCCAAGGCATACCTTTTAAAGTTCTTGAATCAAACGTTAGCATTTTGAAGGAATGTATGGTTGATTGCATTATAGTGTTTGTTTTGATTTCTCAAACACTGTAAAAAATCAATTTCAATGTGAAGCTCTTGCTTTTACAACGGGATTAGTAGAATCATTTAAAAACTGAATTTCCAACGCAATTAATTTTTAAAATTCTGAATTGATTTTATTTTTTGGTACCATTCGTTTTGATTATAGAGTCGCCTCTCCACATTTCAATATCGAAGGGACCATCGAGATAGGGAGTGATCGAGACAAAGAACACATTTTTGTTGAATACTAGATTGAAAAACACTCCGTTGCCAAGACAGTAATACACAAACAGACGTCATTTTGCGCTCCTAATTTGTTTTGAATCCCAAAACTTTGGTCTAGTAACCTTCGATAGTGCTCATATCGACATACGGAAAGAAAATTTAGACCGAAAAATCAACAGAAACACATCGAGATATGGAGAGTGAAAATGTATGCAGACTGAAGGGACTTGATCGACATAGGGAGAGATATCAAGATGTAGAACATCGAGATGTGAAGAGTCGACTGTTTACAATTTTCCAACATTAACATGTTGCCAAAATTGAACGAATACTTAATTAGTGTTTGTTTATTTCAAGATTTTTATTTAATCGCGACAACAGCAGCATAAACCATACTGATCTAATCTAGTCAAGATATACTGTTACAACTCAAAATATTTACTGTAGATGTACGCAGTAATAGGGCACCGGAACCTATTCTTAAAGGTATCTTTTTGTTATCTACTGAGCTCATGTTTAGCTACAATTTGCATTGTATTAAAATGCTTCTATTTGCGAAATTTCAGATATTTTTGGCATGGAAAATGAACCCCATGCCAAAGTAAATGAAATGCCCAAAACTTTCTTAGAATAGAAATGCCGAAAAAGTTCTTTACCCTATAATGTAAGTTAATTATTTCCGACAACTCATTCTATCGTACTTGTTGATTAATCATTTATACAGTCAAAAGTTAATGAGTTTAAACTTTTGAAGGGACCATCGACTCATGGAAATATTGGGTAATGGAACAGAAATGCTTTGGAAAGCGTTTTGCTGCGACCAATTTTGTTTTAAGTGTGGTTCCTTGAGTCGATATCAAGTCATGGAACAGTCTTTTCAGTTACCCTTTGATCCATTTTTTTTTGTAATGTTAGAGTATATGGTTGAGGATTGTCTATTTTATAAAATGGACAACTTGGTAATGCTTGAAATTGCAATCAGTTTTCTATACGTTGTTCGATGTTATGTAGATATAAGAAAATGCTTTGGGTTGAAGACACTGTATGTTTGTGTGACTTAGAGCATTTCTTTATAGAAAACGATTTAATGAATCTATGACACAATTCGAAAACGAAACAACAGAATCAAATGATTTTTTTTTGCTGTTTTTGTCTCCTTGTCCGTCGTAGTTGGACAATGTTTATCTTTGGAAACAGACTAGTGTTTTTCATCTGAGAATACTAGCACAGCGTAATGAACATGACATTTTTGCGTGTCTCAAAAATACGTGCCTCTAGTAGATTTGGAGTAGCTGGATCTGATACCCTTCTCAGAAATGTTCTAGTACGTCACAATTTTGAGCCAAAGTTCAGGTCCCCAAAGTTGTATGAAACACTGGTTTCATAGTTGTTCACATGAAATTAAAAATGTGATATATTAAACTTTTTAGTGATCTTAGCATACAGAATACGACTTTTAGTACGAAACTATTAAATTGCACGAATAAACTTACGTTAAATAAAATTTTCCAACATACTAGCAGCCTTCATGCGGAATTCTACGCATCTCTTATATGGCATCATTAGGGCAGTTCCAAATTTTAAAGTGTTACCTTAAAAACATACATAAAAATTACCTTAAAAACATACATAAAAATAGTGCTCTGTGTAATTTTCAGCTTTCTAGGTGGTGATTTAAAGGTGGCCCAATAACAATGTAGGTTTATATGGAAATTAGTATGGAGAAATTTTGAGAAAAGTTCCAAGCATGCTAGTACAGTACAGTACAGTGTAATTACAAACTTATCATCCCATAGTATTTCTCATTCTTCAAACCATAACAAAAAAAAATGCTGAAGAGAGAAATTAAATCCAACGGATAGCAAAAGAGCTATTCATGAGTTTGTTTGCTATTATTTAGCTTAATATGGGATTATAGTCCTGCAAACATGTACAAAAATCCCAAACATAATTAGCTCAAAAGGGATTTGTTTCTTCAGCAACATCCTTCATTGAAGTTTGGACAATGAGTTTTCAATATGAAATAATAAGTTTGGATTTTCAAACATTTTTGAAATTAGAATCGCCCTAGGCATCATACAATACTGTTCTAAACCATAAAAAATAGCTTTTGCGTATCGAAAACATTATGAACTTTGTTTATAAGTAATGTTCGACACATGAAATTTGAATTCAGTGGCAAATTTAGCAAAACCATACAAGCTGTCAAACTTGCATGTAAGTTCACTGAAATCGTCATATTCTGCATTTTCAACAATCAATATCTTAAAAACTAGAAGTGCTATTATATTTTTAAATGCAAGAATTAAGTAAGTAGTGGTATTTTGGTTCTGTTGTTCAAACGAATTTTTGTCATGCTAACCGTAGTTCAAATAGTTTTAGCGATTTGTAGTTGAAAGATTGTATTTTTTTAAATGCATTTGCAAATATAAAAAAGCAGACAAAAACATAAACAGAAATCTTCTGTTATGAATAATTGTATGACTGAGTCAAAGTATTGTTACAAAATAGTATTAAAGTGATGTTTAAAATATTGCTTTGAATCACATTTATTATGACTTTTAAAATATCGATTTTTTTAATGTGATTTACCTACAGATACTTTACAAGACACTACCCCGAACGCCATTACCCCGAAAGTCATTACGTCGAATGGGTCATTACTCCGAACGCCTGTCCCTCAAATGCATAACATTTCTAAATTAATTCTGTTTTGAAGGTAATTGTACGGGAAGTAATGGTACGGTTCCTTATGAGCATTAAACGACTTGCCCACGATTTGCTTGTTCGGTAATTTTTAATACTGGGTACGAATTGTAAATCATAAAAAATACCGAACTTTCAGTTTTGATTGAAAACTTTGGATGTTCAGTAATAATTTTTACTTTTTACTGAACTACGGTAGCTGTCAGACCCAATTTTGCTACATTACCGAGCAGGCCGAAAAGTCAGTAAAATTAATCACCGACTATTCAGTAGTTGATGTTTTTTACTGACTTGTCGTTAAAATCAAATCAAAACAAACAGATGCGCATGCGGGAAAGTGTCAAATGAGAATCTCCTGCTGCAAAATCGTCCGGCGCCGGGAGACACGGCTATGGCAACCAAACTGTTCCTGCACCTATTTTGCGCTCTCTTGTGGTAAGTAGTCGAAATTTAGTGAGAAACTTAATCATTTTAAGCAACCAACAAGCTCCGCTAAGGACGATTTAACTGCTTACGTTGGTAAATTCGGTTGGTTTCCATACAAGAGGTAAATTCATCTGCATTATTGAGTTTGCTTCTTGTATGCAAACCAATCAAATAATGATTTTGTCACACATTTTTCGATTGCTTCCACAGAGATATGAGCATACCGTAGATGTTTATTCGCACGAAAAATGCATGTCAATGTCCATGTTCATGTCGATTGGGTTTTAACAGAATCCGGAGAAGCAAAGCATGAAGCAATGGAAACTGGAAAGCCAGTAAAAACGCTCTACAATTTTACTGACTAAGTCAGTAATTTCCATCAATCAAAACATATTTTGGTTTACTGGGTTTTTTCGGTAATCGTAAAAATTACCGAAAAAACCGTAGTTCCAAAACCCAGTAAAATTTTACTGGGGTCGGTAATCTGAATTGGCTGTGCATTAATTACGTAAGACAATTTTCGGGATTTTTCAACCACCCCCCCCTCCCCCCATGGTAAGATTTTTTGCATGAAAACTAAAAATAAATTGTATGGCGCGTAAGAAATCTCAATGAGAAATGTGTAACGGAAAGAGAACCACCATTCACGTATCTTTGAACAAATTGTACTCTCCAAAACAATGTTACGCAAAATCGGGCTTTTCTGGACCAATTTTCAAACATTATTTTGACAATTGATTGTGTGCTAATTTTTGCTTCATTTTCTCAAATTTCACGACACACGGAGATCTTTAGTAGAGCAATTCTCGCTGAAACCAGGCCGCCATCGGCGTCCATCGTTATAATTACAATTTTATGTCTCTGATCGCTAGTTTTCGATAAAATTTAAAAGTGGTCCTTTCGGTTTTCTCAAATTAGTGGACCCCTCGTACGCCAACTAGCTAAATTGTTTGCGAAAAAGCCCATTTTTGGATAATACTTGGATATTTCTTCACGTGATATGTATCATATTTCCCTTGGAACACATAGAAAACTTAGTAGCATAGTATAGAGAAAAGACATAGCTTACATTTGAAGTTAAAAAAAATTAGCGACCATTTTGAATTTTGTTAGAAAAATCATTTTTTCACCATTAGTGCACCGCTCGTTTTGAATTCTGAGTCACCATCAGAAATCTAGGAAAATATTGCGTAAGATAGGCTACAAAAACTAGGTGAGCAATGGTATTTACCCTATGAAATGAACGATTTTCTACAAGGTGATTACTAATTCCTGTCAGTAAAGTAAATGTTCATAGATAAAAGATGTATGTATGAATTTTAATTTCCGGTGTACATCCTGTTTTGCACATCTATAAAGTTTGTTTTGACAAAGTAAAGATTAAATCATTTTTTTTTCATTTACCTTAGTTTTTAGTCATATGTGTTGTTTTAAAGGCATTGCACCTGGCACGCACGTTTTCCACAGATATGTATTTTTGACTAAACTTCGCTGAAAAAATTGCCTGATTGAAACAGCATATTACCACAATCTTTTAGACTTACTAGGGAATAGAATGAGACTGATTATGGAAAATTTTAGCGAAAAAAAATGTAATTTTTGGTTAAAATATATGCTTTTGAATAACGTGCGTGTTAACTGTAATGCTTCTGAAACAATGCTTGTGGCTGGAAATTGAGGTAAAAAAAATAATTTGTTATCTATGTATAGCAAAGACAAATGTTATAGATGTCCTAAACTGGATATGCACTGGTAATTAAAATTCATTTAACCATTTTTTTCTATGATTACTTATTTTACTGACAGGATATAGTAATCACCCTGTAAATCATGTTCTACGATTTTTGAGGAAATGGCGAGTGCAATCAATGCAAACATCATTTTTGTACAACAAAGAAACAAGTTCTCAACCGTTGATGTATCATTCGAGTCAGGTGAAGAATAGGAGTATTATTTTGAGTGAAAAAATCTGGCGGCCATATTGGATTTTGACGCCATCTTGGTTTTAAGTAGTAGAATGAGTTTTCACCTTGTTAGCACCCAACATTTTGAATTTTAATGTTACCGTTACACTTTCTCTTCTTCTTGTTCTTCTTTTCCTGACGTCACGTCCCTACTGCAACAGAGTCAGCCCATCAGCTCAACTAGCTCTAAAAACAAATTATCAAAGAAGATTTTTAATGCTTATTTGCTAGCTGAATGAATCTTCTGTATGTCTTCGAGTTGAGGAATCACATAAATTCTTTCATTTATTTGGTCTAAGACCATTGATAGAAATGAACAGTCAGTTAAACAGCTGAGACAAGTTTAGTAAGAAAGAAACTGATTGTTTTATTTTTACCGGAGGCTCCATAATTCAACATGATGAGATGGTAAAAAATCATTCAACTGCTAAAAACCAAGATGGCGTCGAAATCCAATATGGCCGCCAGATTTTTTCACTCAAAATTATACTCTTATTCTTCACTCGACTCGAATGAAACCCCAACGATTGAAAACTTGTTTCTTTGTTGTACAAAAAATAATGTTTGCATTGATTGCACTCGCCATACACGTCAAAATTGTAGAACATGATTTAGAAAATCGTTCATTTCATAGGTTAAATGTCATTGCTCACCTAGTTTGTGTAGCCAATCTTACGCAATTTTTCTCAGTTTTCTGATGGTGATCTCAGAATTCAAAACAAGCGGTGCGCTAATGATGAAAAAACGATTTTTCTAACAAAATTCAAGATGGCAGCCAAATTCAAAATGGCAGCCAAATTCAAAATGGCTGCCAAAAATGTTTTAACTATAAATGAAAGCTATATTCTTTTTCTATACGATGCCACTAAGTCTGCTATGTGTTCCATGGGAAATATGATACATGTCACGTGAGGAAATATCCAAGATTTATCAAAAATGGCCTTTTTCGCAAACCGTTTAGCTAGCTGGCGTACGAGGGGTCCACCAATTTGAGAAAAACGAAAGGCCCACTCTTAAGTTGGAGTTGGAATTATAACGATGGGTGCCGATAGTGGCCTGGTTTCAGCGAGAATTCTCGCTTAACATTACTAAAAAAAAATTACCTATGTACAAATGAGAGATTCTCTCCTCTCTCGCTCTCTTTCGATTATAACAGTAGAATACTAAAGCTTCTGGGAAGTTTTTCATTACAGATCGAAAGACAATTTCCTTGACTAGCGTTTCACACAAAAAACGCAACAGAAGAGATTCATGTGACTGAGTTATTGATTAAAGAGAAAGTAAACAAAGAGAGCCTCTCTATGTTAGATAGGTCCTTTAGAAACGTTGCGCGAGAATTGGTCAGTTTTGACAAATTTCTTTATGTCTCATATATTTCTGCGAAAAAGGAGAAAAAATCATCCAACGAGTACTTTTTTTCAGAATTACACATGGGGATTTTTTTTTTATTTCCGTACAAAGTGGGCCGAAGGTTCTCAGATTTTCATGAATTTTTTTTCCACAGGCAGGGCTCATCAATATATGAATAAAAAAAATTGAGAAAAATTCAGGGTCGCTTATTTTCCCGGAAAACTCAGTTGGATTTTTTTTGTTTTCCTCTGACACTACTTACTTTGAAAAATCATAACTCAAGAAAGAAGCATCGTAGAAACAAAGTTTTTTTTTATGAAAATGAAAGCAAATTTTCTCAGGAATAAAAAAAATAACTGGAAACAGTTTTCCACAAAATTTTCCACCGTTGAGAAAATTTGTAAATAAAAGCCGGAAAATCTATGTTTCAATTAGTGGAAAACTTTCAAAAATATATTTTTGAGAAGGTACTTTCATAAGCTTAAATCGCTGAAATTTTTGAAAAGTACTTTTTTTTTCTTTTTTGAGTTATGGCCAATTTTGTGGAAAATGACCATATAAGCCTTTTCTTTGAAAACCCATATTTCAATCGAAGCATCGGAAAAACCAAGATTTTTTATCAAAGCAATTGCAAATTTTCTAAAACATCTGAAAAAAAGATATGGGATTGGTTTTAATGAAGTCGGAATGGGTGATATTTTTCATGAAAAATACACCGCTAAGAAAAACTGAAAAAAAAACTGTTTCTGTCTCAATTTTTCATTACACTAAAAAGCAGAGATGCATTTGAACGCGTTCTGTTCAAAGCTAGTGCTCACGAGAGCCGTGTTCAAGTTCAAACAATTTTCGATGTTTGATCACAGTGCGCTGTTCATCTCTTGGCAACTGTTGCCGTCATTATTTGTGTGCCTATGGACCTATGCACGAGTTCACTATTTGACGTTTTAGCGGTGCCTTGTTATTTATGTGACCATGGAAACTAGTGAATTCGGCACCGCTCAAACGTCAAATTAGTGAACTCGTGCATCGATCCATTATGTGGAGCACTACAAACACAGAAAAATATTTCAATTCATCTTTGGATTTCTACAAGTAAGAATTCATTGTTTGTAATAAATTAAAAGATATTTTAAACTATGATTTCTGTTTCAGCATCATATCTTTGAAATACGACGAAATTACTGGCAGAACAATTGCGGTGGTTGAGAAGTATGAGCCTGAAAGTTTCGGGAATTCATGCGCAGTTTCCCTTGACTCGATGTATTCGATTGGAAGTCAGTGCAGTCTGTCAAGGCGCAAAATATAATCAATATTGTATTATAATTATAATCTCTTACGGACAAATTTTAATCCCATTATGAAGAAAACGTAAGCTATACAGATTTGAAAATTGCGTTTTAAGAGCTCGCTAAGAGTTTTACTCGTCATTTACTGCAATACAAATAATAAACGCTATGAGAATGTTGATTTGTCCTGTGATAGAAATTGATGTTCATCTCACTTTTTAGTTAAACTACGCTTCATCCACACCGGTACTCATCCTACGACTGTCATCCGATTTTTAACAGTGTTTCGTTAATAGGCATAAGCTCAGTTTACTAAGTACTTGAGTGTTCTGAAATTATTGTCGCTTCATAGTGAGATTCCAGATAATTTTTCCCAGTTTTAAGTTGTCAATGATCGCTAATGGTGTAGTGGGGCTAGTGGGGCTAGTGGTCATAACCCAAACATCGAATGCTGTATCAAAATCTTGGTTAATGACATGGTGGAACTCTAAGGCCGATAAACGTAATTCCACGCTCGTCGAAAATTTTGGAGATCACAACTCCATGATCAATCTAGTCATCGTGTGTGTGTTCAAGAAGCTGAACATGAACACGAGAGCAATCGAAGGATCATTTTAGAACGCTCACAGAACATGAGCGTTCAAAATGCGTCTCTGCTAAAAAGGGATTGTTTCTTTTCTATGGAACAAATAAGATTATTATTATTTTTTTAAATTTAATTTATTCAATTATTCAGTATATTCATTTTCATAAAAAAACTTTGTTTCTATGATGCTTCGTTCTTGAGTTATGATTTTTCAAAGTAAGTAGTGTCAGGAGAAAACAAAAAAATCCAACTGAGTTTTCCGGGAAAATAGGCGACCCTGAATTTTTCTCAATTTTTTTTTATTCATATATATTTGTGAGCCCTGCCTGTAGAAAAAGTTTCATGAAAATCTGTGACCTAAACCCGTACGGAAATAAAAAAAAATCCCCACATTTAACTTGTAGGTCCAGAAGAGCTTGACTATTCTAATACTACATAGTAAAATACATACAAAATTATTCTAATACTACATAGATTTTACTTTCAAATAAAGTTACTTTTTAGTTACAGGAACTAGTATTCTACGGATTGATCACATGATTCTACTCCATCATCCCGAATGCCATTGTCCCTAATGTTATCTCCATGAATTTCACATCCCAAATGCCCCATCACCCGAAGGATATTAACCCGAATAACTATATATGGGGCAATGTCATTCAAGATAAATGTACATTCTGCTATGTAAAATAGTTTCACTTTCAGAAACTGTTACCAGTAACCAGGCTTGACAGAAACTCCTCTGCGATTCAAAAATGAAGCGATTTTCTGAGGAGTCAAAATTGCACTCAACATTTTCAACACAGATCCTAAAACGATTCGAGTGAGAGTGCGAAATAATTATGCTCACTTTTACTCACTTTTGAAAAAAAAAACTCTTGAGTGTGCCGCCCGAACAAAGCAGGCCTAGCGGAGTTGTGATGGAATTCTTTTTTGATAGAATATTGCATTTGTTGTATCTTTCTCTCTTTTTTTGTTGCCTCTCTGCTTAGTTTTTTTGACCACCTGCCAAACAAGCAGGAATTTCTATTTTTGACAATACTTTTTTTTGATTAGGTACACAATTAAAAAATGACCCCCTGTATAAGGACTGTTCATAAAAGAAAGTGGACACCTGATTGTTAACATTTTGGTGTGAAAATTCCAAGGAACAAATTCAAATTTTGTTTCAGTGTGTACTCAAGTGTTTATTTTGACAGCAGAAGAAAGTTGACATCAAACAGTTGTAAATTCCAAGCGAAAGGTCGGTTTAACATGGCGACACGTAGATTTATTCTGCACAAATGGTGTTCAGAAAAGCTGTCGTTCTGAGATTTGGCTTAAATCGCGAAGTGTCCAAATTCCAACACAGTATCAAAAACAGATGCTTATGACGACGTTCAATAC
Source organism: Aedes aegypti (assembly GCF_002204515.2). NCBI lineage: Eukaryota > Metazoa > Arthropoda > Insecta > Diptera > Culicidae > Aedes > Aedes aegypti. The sequence continues at coordinate 24,519,691 of NC_035108.1, read as the reverse complement.
ATCCGAACAGAAAAATTTGGGAAAAAAGTTTTTTTTATAGCAAGCAATTTGCTCCTGCGGTATGAAAAGTACTACATTTTTCACAACGGGTTCAATCAACGGCGAAAATTACAGATCTGAATGCATTTAAAAACGTCTTCTGCCCATCTACCGAAAGTATAACAAGCCTCCATTGTTTTGGCCAGGCCTGGCATCGACTCACTATACTTCAGCTACTTTGGAGATGATCAAGAAGGAAAAAGTCGAATTTGTTGAAACATGGCAGATTCTACCGAATTGCCCATAACTACGCCCCATTTGGAAATATTGGGCAATAATCAAACAACATCTTAAGAAGGATGGAAAATGTGGTAAGCAACACAAAGAAAAGTTACGAAGAAAGTTGTGCAGAATCCGATGGGAGGCATCAAGAGAAAAGTCAGAGCATTATTCAGGAATGCTCAATAAATGTTCAAAATTATGTGAATTTGGTCGAGATTACTTTGATTCCCATGTATTTCAAGATAACTCATGAATGTGTTCGAAAATAAACAGTTTGCTTTAAAAAATACGTGTCGACTTTCTTAAATGAACAGCCCTTACGATTACAGGTAGAATCTAGTTCTAACATACCTGTTAGGATTAGAACTTTTTCCAAATAATTTGAATTTAAATTGCAATGCAGAATCCATCTCTCAATTCGCCAACGAGCAGAAACGCACCTTTGCTCATTTCGCACTGCTATTATTATATATTTTTGGCGATTTTGAGCTTCCTCCTCTTTGCTAGTATCGCTCAGGTCGACCGGTCACCAGTTAGCCATAGTGAATAAAACCATCAAAGTGAACTGACCACATGCAATAAAGTGCTCCTTATTTTGCTAATAAAATCGGTTTTTGTAAAGTATTCGCGTCGTTACCAAGTTATCAGTGATCATCCGAGAATTACGCCCGTGATTTAAACCCCGTTCAGAACAATACCCACACCCTTCTTTTCTAGTATAAATAATAGATCCATGCGATGTTCTCTTCAAGTCGAGCACTCGACACTGAATAAGTCTGTAAGTCGTAGACGAAATAGGCCTATCTGTCAAGATGAGCAACACATATAAGATTTTAAAGATATTTGCTCGCCTTACTTGTGATTTTAGTATTTTATTTTTTGCAAAAGTGAAGTGTTAAAATTAAATTTGTAACACAACACTCCTTTACTTAACCTTTAACCCCTTGTTTGATCTCGCATCAGCATCTCCCTGGCTGTGCAGATCACACCTAGCGTGTGATCCCATTCAATTGATCCCCTTTGCGCCCAGCATCAGTAGCAGCCTAATTTTATTATTTCTGCTAAATTAGGCATCGTGGTGACACACCGCAAGCGTAGCATTGCTTTGTGCCATTGCGATGCCTAATTTAGCAGAAATAATAAAATCAGGCTGCTACTGATGCTGGGCGCAAAGGGGATCAATTGAATGGAATCACACGCTAGGTGTGATCTGCACAGCCAGGGAGATGCTGATGCGAGATCAAACACCCCTCTATCGAAAGCTTCATTTTTTATCGCTAAAAAATAATCAAATCGCGATAACTTTTTTGTTTCTTGATATTTTTGCACCATTTTTTCACAAGATCTCAAAAAACTCTTCTAGTTTAACAATCCGTGTCGATATTAATCATTGGTGATCTTGTTTTGTAGATATTTCGATGTTCCTTGGGGGACAGACATTTTGCATATGAAATGTCTTTGGCGGCCATTTTGTTTTTGATCAATCTATCAAAAAAATAAAATGTGTACTATTCAATACCAGGTAATAAGGAGCTACTATGAAAAAATCATACAAATCCGTTAAGTATTCTTGGAGAAATCTGAAAATTTCGATATGGGTTTTTTTAGAGTTTTCAAGATCTTTATTTGACCAGCGTTGTACTAGAAACATAAATGCTCATTACTCAAAGACGGCTGCACCAAATTGCTTCATTTTTTCACAACATACTCGCATTAATGTATTTCCGAGGAGTGAATATCCTAATACGGTAAAAATTCTGAAGCCTGAGATATTTACGTGGGTTATGGCTACGCGTCGGTCCCCCAAGCAATTTCGGAATATTTGCGGATTCAGATGACCAATTATCAATATCAGCACAGATTTTAAAACTAGAAGAGTTTCTTGAGAGGTTGTGAAAAAATGGTGCAAACATATTAAGGAACAAAAAAGTTATCGCGATTTGAATATTTTTTTAGCGGTAAAAACTGAAGCTGTCGGTAGAGGGGATAATGCATCACATTTGAACAAATTTATTGTTTTTCAGAATTATGCCAACTGGATATTATGCCAAATGATAATTATGCGAACAATCGTTATGCCAAATGGGTGTATGCCAAACGACTAATTTTCCAACCGGCATTTTGCCAAATAGCCCGCTTGTTTGATTTCTTCAAGTTCGAACATCATCAGAGTCACAGTTTTTGTCAAAATCGACAGCATTCAAATAATTCCTTGTTTTGAAAACACGGTCAAATCTCCCTTACTCGATATTTCGTTTCTTGATATCGAGGTAGAGAAATAGTAAAAGTTGGTTTTCATGGCTACCTCATTGATCCCTAGGATCGCAGTTGCAGTGTGTTCTGTTACTCGATACCTCTCTAACTCTATGGTTCCTTCAATATCATCGACTGTTCAATTTGTGTGTAATTAAAAAAAATTCTATAAAATTTTCAAATTCACTTCATCCTGCCCTGTTGTTTTAGACTTTGGGACTGTCCTGATTATATTTTATATAGACAGTACGTATCGACTTAAAATTATCTTCTTCATTATTATCGTTATCTTCGACATAAAATTTATCTCAACTAAGACGAAGGAGCATTGATATAAGTTAGTTTAAAATTTGAAAAAAAGGCAACGTGATTTATAGACAGGCTCTGAAAAGTCCTGAAGTAGACATTGAATATGGACTTTAAATTTGAAAATGAAAATAACACCGATAAACGCAAGGAGGTATTCAAATCAAGTAAATACTTTTCCACGGCTGATTGGTACAAGACATTCTGATTGTGAAGCTGATAACATCTTTGAAGAAATCTTCTATTTTCCTTGAACTAAAGTCGCGAATTTTCGATCCGCATACAGAAAGTAGTACGCAATCATAGCTTGCGTTATCACGAATGATTTAATAATTTTGACAAACAAATTGAGCAATGAACAAAAAACGTCATCTCAGTAACAAATTATAATGACAAAGCTAGTGAATGAACCAATCATGCAGGAGTCCGTTTATTTGTTTTATTGCTGCTCAGCCTCAGCTTAACCTTTGCCATTGTCGTCATCATCCAAACTGCTGTGAAGGGAAGATTGCTTTCTTAATGTCCTAAAAAACGAAACAAATTGACGACTTCGGGGCGATAAGCGGTTTAAAAACTGTGCGTCGTTTGGTCGTCCATCAAAGGCATAGGTTATTTTTTCCTTTGAAAGTGGATGAGTGAAAGCAACCCGCCAAAGACATCGAAGTTTGGAAGTTATAAATGGACAGAAGGTTTACATGCGGCCGGGCGTTTCGGTTTTCTTTGGAACATGGAATTTACGTTATTTGGCTTCCCATTTCGGGCTCCAGGGCTGATTCGAAGTGCAACGCAAATGAAATGGAAATTTTCGCTACAGGCTCGTTGTCCTTTGTATCGACACCTATTCCGAAACGCACGACTGACTCCCCAAGAGGAGTCGGCCATAAAAGTGTGTAACTTCAATGTAAGTGAATAGGTAAGTGGCATGTAGTCTTGGAAGAATGGCGACAAGTTTGAGGTGTATCGCTTGTCGAGCCGGATCGAAAGGCCAATCCAATGCACATTCTGAAGGGTATCGAATTTCCTCCGAGGATAGCCCGAGACGTGCCACGTGAAGGTGGGGCAAAAACAGTGGAAATGATTGTAATTCATCGCTTGTATGTAAACAATGATCAATACCCAAGTACTTAGTATTGAATAAACAGTATTGGACAGTATGTTTACAACTTTGTCGATTTTTCATTCAAAATTATCAGCTTCGGTAGTCCAGATCTCAGTTATTTATGGACCAAATTTAATGATATTTGCACAGTACTTCAGACAACTTGATTTTCACCAAATATGTTTCATTATTTTCTCATTCACGCATTCAAGATGGTTTAACTGAAGTTATTTTCTGACAAATTATAATAATTGACATTAAAAAAAATAACATATTTAAATAAAACAAGTTTGCTGAGGACACTCCTGGCGTTGGGCTCAATAGTTTTCAGACAACTCTCCCTTACTCGATATTCTGTATTTCGATTCTCGATATTTCCCCGAACTCGATTTATTGCGCGGTCCCTTCGGTCTTTGATCCTTCTGTAAGTCGGTTCACCTCTAACTCGATGTTCCTTAACTCGAAGCTATCAGTTTCCTACGCAAGTTTACCTCCTTATCTAGAAATTTTCATGAAAAGTTACAAATATACTCCAATTTTCAATAAATTCCCTATAATTGAATATTATGATTATATTGATAGTTGAAACCCATTTAAGGGTGATAAAATGTTAAATTTTTGATAGTCATTTAAAAACTGTCACGTAGGAAAATATGTTGAAAATTAACTGTTTTTTCACGTTCAAATTTCTGTTTCAAATGTGTTTTTCACAAAATAATTAAAATTTCCGAAATCGAAAAACATGTGTTCTGTATCTAAATATCTCCCTTACTCGATGATTCCTTCAATATCGAGTAAGGGAGAGTTTACTGTGCTTTTGAAGCGATGAATGGAAACATTACTCAAAAATGTGTGTTGAAATTCTAATTATGTCTTCGTACTGTAAACATTTTATCCAAATTGGGCAATAACAGAGATCTAATCTTCCAAAATTGACCTTTGTGTATGGAAAATCGAAAAAGTCGCAAATGTATTGTCCAATACTGTACCTCTGTAAATCCTTGTGGTGTGGGAACACGATCAACTTTGCGAACGCTCTCTCACAATCATCTGCGTTGAAATGGGTTTCAACTGGATTGGAACCAATCTGGTTCTGAGTGGCTTTTGCGGAGATTGCACAAGCTTCTTCGCGATTGAAATCTGAGGTAAAGACGACCTGTCCCCGACGACGACGGATATACGATATCCCATTTGCACTTGACTGCGTTCGCCAATAATGCGTTTGGCTCCACGGATTCAGCAGCCAGGCGACGAGCTGTCGTATGTATTTGCCGTGGGCTTCGATGGGTTCGTCGAGGCCCTCATTACTTTTAACGCTAAGAAACAAATAATCATCACTGACCGCATTCCAGGAAGCCAAAAATGTAAGTGAAGAATTGATGGCAATGTAAGTGAATTTTACTTTATTTCTTAAGAATCGATACGTGAATAAATCTTTGAGCTGTTCAGGGGAATACCTACAAATAAATGAAAACAGATTTTAGTACTACAGGTCGGACTCGATTATCCGGAGTATCGATTTTTTTTCACTCCGGATAATCGAATCACTAAGAAAAAAATTGAAATCTTTGATAAAAGAACTTACACTCCCGTGCATAAGTTTGGGTTCACCCCCCAAAAAACATGCAAAAATGTTCAGTCCATATCTCTGTGATAACACGTCCAATTGAAACTCTCCAAGCCGCATTCGAAAGGCAAAGAGTTATTCTTGCTTTGTATGTATTTTCCAAATTACATTCTTAGAATTTTGTATACTAAATTTTTACTTAAAGTTGTTACACTTTTCAAAAAACACACTGAAAAATCATATCTAATTTCCTCAGCATTGGATCGACCAAAATTTTAAATCAAAGTGTTATTGGAACCGTAATCTTACATTCTTTGAAGAGACCCCACGAAATTTTTGCATAAATATCTGAAAAATATTCAAAATCAATGAAACAGTCAGTCAAGTGCAAAAGTTTGGGTTCACCCCTCAGTATGGTGTATCGTGCAAAAGTTTGGGTTCACCTGAACTTACTTAAATCTGTGAAATCACAAACCATGTACGTGCCATTATTTGCGCTCAAAATAGCTTTAAACTATTAAAATCGGATGAAAAATGGCAGAGATATTGACCAAAATGATGAGCGTGTGGCTCAGGTGAACCCAAACTTTTGCACGATGACTTGACTGACTGTTTAATTGATTTTGAATACTTTCCAGATTTTTCCGTAAAAATTTCGTGGGGTCTCTACAAAGAATTTAAGATTACGATTCTAATGACACTTTGATTTAAAATTTTGGTCGATCCAATGCTGAGGAAATTAGATATGATTTTTCAGTGTGTTTTTTGAAAAATGTAACAACTTTAAATAAAAACTTAGTATACAAAATTCGAAAAATGTTTTTGGAAAATACGAAACATACGAAGTAAGAATAACTCTTTGCCTTTCGTATGCGGCTTAAAGAGTTTCAATTGGACGTGTAATCACAGAGATATGGACTGAAAACTTTTGTATGTTTTTGAGGGTGTGAACCCAAACTTTTGCACGGGAGTGTAAATATCATCTTCGTTATTCTATTTTTATAATGCGGTAGCGTAGCAGGAATTTTTTTATAGCAACGGTAGGGGCCTTTACAAGAATAAAGAAATTTTGACCAGCATACACAAAAAACACTTTTTCAAACCCCCCTTTTCTTGAATACGTTTTAAACTGCAAAACCATTCATATTGTATATTGCAATACCAAATTATTTCAGATTTATGCATGAAAATTGAAAAACAAGAACATAATAAAACAAATTCCGGATAATCCAATCCCGGATAATCGAGTCTCCGGATCAGTGCTGAGAATGGTAATAGTAGTAGGCTTGAATTTCACGAAAATCACGTGGCTTTCCCAGTACAGTAGTTCAAAAACGTGAATCTCATCAAGTAGCCTATGTTGGGTGCATGAATTTTCTAGATCGTTAGTGTCGTTGAAGGCTCCAAATTCAGGAAATAGAACATTTTTCTACAATAATTTTGGGTTGCCTATAGCAACGGGTGTTTTGCAATTTTCAAGGCTCTTTGCATACAGCAGCGATAGGCGTGAGTTTCACTGGCTTCGCTGACTGTGATTGGCTTTGTTTGACTACTGTAGAATGAATTTCAGATTTTTTCCCAATCCTGCTCCGGATAATCGAGTCCGACCTGTATACCATTTATTTCCACAAGCGTTTGTATCCTTTGACAAATACGCGTAGTTCGACCTCAACTGTAAGGCCGTCTTTAGTGTCGTGTACTAGACTCGACTTGAAAAAAATCCATCGTATTCACTCACTATATCATCTAGTTTTATGTTGCAGTACAAAATATGTGGCAATATTCAGACTTTGAATGATTTGATTTTCATGCTATAGTGCAATCGGTTTAATTGTTTTAGTGTACCATTCACCTTTACACACTGTGAATTATTATTCTGTGTATTCCAAGCCAAACTAGAGACAATAATAAGTTCAAGATCGGACACATGATCAACAAAACCAATAGATTCCTTTCCAAGGGACAATTCAGATGTTCGGGGAGGTGATCTTGGTTTACATATTAGAAGTGTTTACGCTGTAGTTGGATTTGCACTGAATAAATTTCGGCTGGACCAATCATAAAGTTTTTGTAAATCATGATTTACTTTCCATGCCATTTCATTTATTTTAACATTCTTACCACGATCAACCCTCCATAAATCGATATTCTGTATCTCGATATCGAGTTTTAGATAGACCAAAAGTTGCATTAATTTTGTGTTCTCTAATTAGATACCTCCCCAGCTCGATGGTCACTTCAATATCGAGCTATAGACGAATTCCATGTCAAATCGGTCAGTCGCAGAACTCGACCATCTTCGATTTGCAGTAAATTTTGGTATGATACAATAAGTGTTTTCCATAGAAAAAATGATCATTTTTCCTCGAGAATAACTTTTGAAAATGGCCTATAAGTTTTTGCATGTAACTTATTTGAAAAATTCTTGCTCCGAAACTGTTGATTTTACAAAAAAAAATGAAGAAGTTGTAGTGAACCGTTTGACTAACAAGAAAAAAATATACACTGAAAACATACTTGATGAAAAATTTCAAAAATTAAACCTAAATTTTAAATTACATAAAAACCCTTTTTTAATATTTATTTTTTTTCACCATATAATCTTGATAGTAAACAGATGTTAAGGACAAAGTTTCATGATGTAGAAACGTTTAATAAAAACGTTTATTCAAGGTTTTCAAAGAACAACTTTTAGTCGATTTTCAAAATTTTGTTTTTTTTTTTCAAAATAAATTCGTTTTGATGATACCGTCGGACGGGGCTACTTTGGACACTCACGTTTTGTATTTATTAGCAGCGAAAATATTAATCTGAGCAATTTTGTGTCTTCAGCACTTTTATTAACCGATATATGCTCTAACACTAGGCATGATTTTTTTCTTGTAACAACATCAACAATAACAGGATAAACAAGAAAACGTTTCAAAAAAGCCCGAATAAATATTCACAAGGTATAAAACATTGGCTATACAAACATTGTTTGAATTTTTCCCATGTCGTGGAAACTTATTGGGAGCATCACAAAACTATCAAATCGTCATGTTTCATGAAAATCTTGTGATTTGTTTTGCTTAAAATTGTTGTTTTATTAAAATAATTGATCAAAGGTCTTATGTTTGCGACTTTTATTATATTATGATGTTTTAGTTTGTGTACTTCACAACATAAAAAAAATAAATGTTTGTAAAAGTGAATGGACATAAAACACACATATTTCAATACGTACCAATGCCAAATTCACAAAATAATCTCTTAAAACTATTTTTCGTCATATTTTACATGAATTTGTAGTACAGAACAGTTGCATCCTTCAAACGCTTAAATTAAACCAGTTCTAAACTGCTAAGAAGCTACAAGCATATTACAAAAGCAAACCTACTTCTTTACGATCTTGCTAAACTTCTCTTTATAGATTGCGTTTTTAATGAAAATTACTTACTGGTATTAAATTAGTTATCGGTATTGATGTGATCCTTCAACATATCGTTCATATAACAGTAAGAAAAAAAAAGAGTTTTTGTACATAACTCATTTATTATCGCAGTACCTAGTAGTTACGTCGTTCGTTTATGTCAACTTGAATATCGAGCATTTGTAATTGATAGTTCCATTTAAGAGGAAGTTGAAAATTTAAGTTTCATACTGCAAACTGAGAATAGTGAATGGCATGTTTCGTTGAAATTTGTTATATATGTGTAATTGATTCTAGCTTTGCAATTTTCTACATTAAAGGGGGGTCTGTAGCCTTGAGGTTACGCTTCCGCTTCATAAGCGGAAGGTCATGGGTTAGATTCCCAGCCCCTCCACAAAAAAAACCCGTCCAGCCCCCAGAAGACGCCTCACGGAGCACATCCATCCTCCGTCAGTATCAGATGGTGACTGAGACAAACTGACCCTCTTCGTAGGCAGCTAGCCTCACTAATAGCAGAGCTCTCTCCTACCTGCTCGGTGTGAGAGTAAAAGAGTAGGAGAGAGTGAAACTAGATGTAAATATAGATAAGTTAAAAATAGATCTGTACCGATAAAGCAGCTACAGATCAACTGAGTCCGGCACAGTAGTGGCCACGAGCACGGAGTGTCTTAAAAAAAAAAAAAAATTCTACATTAAGTTTGTCCATGAAAAACGTTCAATAACATCACAGTGGACGACAATCTATTGAATCAGTTTGAAAGCTATAAGGAAAAAGTAGCCCCTATTTTGTCCTGAAGGACACACTTTTTTCGCTATTCAAGCATTTTTGTTATTTCTTGATGGATTTGCCTCATCTTTTGCACTTTTGTTACGTACATAGAGTAAGGTGGGGCAAAAGTTCGACCTTAGTGGTATAATCAAAGTTTCCAGGAAAACAATAGCAGTTGAAACAAAACAAATACCATACATTGAATCTTCAACGTATTGGCTATAATTTTGTTGAACAAACTTGTGTCAAAATATTTACCCATTTTTCGTTATTACAGTTTCAAAATCAATTGTTTTATTCGAACTTTTGCCCCACCGGTGGGGCAAGAGTTCGAATTTAGCGTGGGGCAAAAGTTCGCTGGCTAAAACACAAAATATCGATCATTTTATGATAGGCATACTTTACACCAGCCGTAAACTTAAGTTTGACGAAAAATACACACTAAATTTTCATCAAAAAATTGCCCAAAACCGGGTTAATTGTAATATACTCAAAAATAGCAGTTTTTCACAAAACTATGTGGAAATGAAAAATTTTGGTGACAATTTTCACACGATCAGACAAATTTAACTTAATTTGAAGATAATATGTGGATTTTAGGCAATTTGCAAATTTTTCCATGATTTTATACATGGGTCGAACTTTTGCCCCGCTGTTTCGAACTTTTGCCCCACTATGGGCCAAAAATTGTTTTCAAGCATCTATGCAAAAACTAATACACCTCAAAGCATCCTTATGATAGGCCTAGAAACGCCCTTATATAAAATATTGAAAAAGATTTTATCTTCAATTGGTTCCATGCAACGCAAGTTTGACCAAAAATTACAATATTCACGTCGAAAAACAACAAATAGCCATAACTTTTCCAAATCTCAATTGATTTTTATGATATTTGGATTGAAAGTCTCTTACTTGAATAGCATTCGAACCACCATGACATTTATAAGATTTGTTTTGAATTGAGCTGGAAATCTTAAAAAGAAACTCTTACCCCACTCGAACTTCTGCCCCACTTTACTCTATACAACTTAAATATAGGCAAAAATTATCAACATCTATCCATATTTCTAAGAGTTACAAATCCTCAAAGTTAAAGAATGTGGAAATAATGTCAAAAGAAGCCCCGTTTGACGGTACATTAAAAATTATGAAATGATTCTAAACCATAATCCATAACTAGCCATTTTCGAGTTATTTCGTTGTTCAGTTGTACTTAGAGTGTCCCGGAACATCCCATGCAAAGAAAAAATAAGTCTGTCAGTTACTCACAATAGCTTTGGCGAAGTATTTAAAAATGAACAAAATGGGGGATTGTTAACCAACATAAAAAGAACTGCTAAATGACATGATCTAGATTCTTTTACCCTTTCGTTAAAATACATATATTGCCGAGATAAATGTTGTCTTATTTAGAAATATAAGCAGTATAGTCATTTATGATTTACCTTTTTTGTATAATCATAGCGTTGCGCCACACATTGTATTGTAAAGCTGTATTGTAGGATGTATTGTAAAGCTCCATCTTCGGCGATCTTGGGCGATACTAGTTGCCCCGAACGTTTACGGTCGCCTCTTCCACTGTGTACAGCCAGAGTATTCGTGGCCCTCCACGTAGTCGTTTACCTCTACCCGGTTTTCTGCTGAATATTATTTTTGCAATTCCTTCTTCCGACATTCGCACTAAGAGACCAGCTCACTGAAGTTTGCCGTATTTCGAACGCATCTTTATACACTTGATATAACTCGTGATTCATACGTCTACGCCACACAGCAGCACTTTACACTTAAAACCACCGAAGGCTTTCGGTCTTCCTCTTTCAACGTGCCCTACTAAAACTATCTATTGAAAAAAAAAACGCATTCAAATTATATGCACCACTTGATCATAAAAGTATGACCTTAAACGGCGCGCACTACTAGGCACTTGGGTAGTCGAATGCAAAAGAGACCAAACCAATGTTCTTCAAATTCCAACTTTGATCTGACAAATCTTCGTGAAGAGCCGAAGTTTGACAACATGTCCCTTCTTAATGGTAGACATGTGAAGGCGCGGAGCAGGTTTTAAGTGCTTATTAGGGGGTGCGGTTTTAGGAAAAGAAGACTTGGCAAGCAACAAATTAGAACCAACGGTTACAAATTCCTGTGATAGTCTGTGGGGTAATTGTTTATCGATAGAGTGATTCAAAGCATTACTCAAAAAATTAGATGAGAGCCTTTCAAGGAATTCTTGTACGGTTTCTCGCAAAATTTTCTCCGCTAATTTCTGCAACCTTAGAATAAACCGTTGTATTGTTTCCCGGAAGCCTTTCTGTAGGAGTGTTTCTCTAGTTATCATTTTAAAATATAAATAACTGAAAAAAATGGGTGGCTGGATTTCTGAAATAATCTTCCTTGGAAACTCTGTAAGAATTTCTGGGAAAATTTGCGGAGTATTCCCATTGTTGAACTGGTGAACTATTACCCGGAGCAAATTCTGAAGAAACCCCTATTAGCATAGCCTGAGAAATCATTTAGAGATTTTCAAGCCGGATGCTCGTGAGACTCGCTAAGGAAATCTTTAAAATAATTATAATTATAATTTATGATAATCTTTATTATAATGGAGGAATCCCTGTAACAGCCTTTGTTCCTGAAGATAGCTCTGGACGAATCACTAGAAGAATTCCTGCAACTTTTATAAAGTGCAAAAAGAATCTGCGATTCCAGCTTCTTAAAGATAAAAAGGCAAGTGACTTATTTCTCCAAGCCTCTCAACAAGGAACCAATAAAATTTAGAAATTTTCCAATAAAAGCTACAATTATCAAATAGTAAGACTGGAACATATTTTTCAAATAAAGCTGTCAATCTTAAATTCGAAACAGCTGTTTTAAGCTAGGATGGTGGACGGTACCTTGTTCCTTAAATTGATAGTATACAATTTTGATTACTTGTCTACATTTGGGCTATCGAAAAACACCAATCAGTCCAAAGATATAAATGCCCAACTGAGAATTACATACTGTAGTACTGAAAAACACCAGTTTCTAACCAAGAGACCGGAAAAGATTTAGGTGAAGGATTCTCAACTTACGCCAGACAAATATTGTGATTTTACAAGCATACTTTTTTTATATTTGGAGTTAGTTCTACAAGATTTTCTCACACTTGCATTCAAAATACAGATTATATAGAAATGTTACATTTTAACCTGTAATATTTAAAACTGGTTTAAAAATGATTCTAGATGCGAAACTGATCCTGATCATTGACCAAAATACCGTTGTTCGTGGAACTGCTAATTGAAGGTGATATACAGGCTATGTCTCAGTAGAAACGTAATGTCAAGAAGAAAAAGAAGATTGCTTTGCACGGCATTGTGAAGCTGATATGATCGATTAATTCGGTGGTTGATTCAAGTGGGGCAAATGTACTATTAGTGGTGTAACAAAAGGAAAGGAGCTGAAACATGCCGATAAAATAATAAAATAATGTGAATTCAACTTATCAGTCGATAGGTTTCATATCCTTCTAATATTCAAATGTATGAAAATCACAATTTATATGAAATTTCCCTGCAAAAATCCTTGCACCAATAATAGGAACACTGTTCCTTTAGCGGCGGTATGTTTTTTGAATGATTTCTTTTATGGCGCAACCCATCGATTTCTAATGGAAGTCTCCACTATGGGTACTGATGGACCACTAAAGGTGCAAATGAGCACAAATTTTAAACAAAATTATTGTTGCAAATAGCTTAACGATTAAATATCGTTGATATCATTCGATAACTTATATCATTTTCGCAGCCTACGTCATAGAAAACTCACATAGTCATTTATTCGAGCGAAACTTCTCAAAACACACTACCTCCACTATTGGAGGTACCTCCACTAAGGGAGCGTTTTCGCTACCTACCTATATTATCAGAAATATCAATATTTTCAAAAAAAAAGGAGACGCATAGTACATGAATTAATTTGAATCGTTTATTGAAGGTTCATATCTTAAACTGTACCGCTTATTTTATAACCGCAAGTATTTCGAATCATTGCTTCAGATAGATAATACTTTCTTAACGAAAGACGCACAATTTGACCAAGCATCATTTTAACAGCTCAATTGTCAGTAGACGTTTATAAATATTTCATGCTATGCATAATCGCATTTCGATCTGTTAGCAGTTCTTCATTGAAGCGCATAGATAGTTGATAGGTACTACACAGTGTAGAATGAAAACAATCTTGATCTAAATTCTACTCTTCTGCCAGACAAACAGTAATCCATTAATGATACAAGTCGTCCGAGAACCTCAAGCAGCAAAAACAACATCAATGCAAAATAGTTGTTGGTCGTATCAATAGTGGCTTATCTGCTTCCTAATCAAAATCCCTTTGAAGCATAGAACGCAAATTTGTTCTAACTCCGTTCCCGTTATCGCAACAATTCACATATTTTCGCTCCGATCGCAAAAAGAATGCCTTGGAATAAGATGATTAAATTTTCGGCAAGCAGCAACAGTCTCAGCGACAAGTCAACGACAAAAAAACTGATAGCCTTTCCCTCCGAGATCGACAATTTTTGCGGCAACCGCACATCGAAAATATTTATTCCAATTACCCGGACCTCTTCCAGTTCATTGATTTTAATCACTCCAAGCAGGGCAGTGTAGTTAAAGTTTTGCTCGGGAACAGGACGCTAATTAGTTAGTATAAGGTTTGTCAAGTGCGCGGATTGGAAACGTGGATTGCCGACAAAGTTGAATACCTTGATTTGCGTGAGGAAAGTTTGTGGCGCAGGAGAGGAGAAGTTGTTGTTTCGGAAATTTGATACCTTGCATTAGTAGTGCATGAAGAGCAGCAGTGCTTGTTCTGAGAAGAATACCCCTCCTTGGGTAGGTTGTCGAGCTGTGTGCAAAAATAAGCTCATAGCACACGATACGAAGGGTCTAGTTGTTCGGTCGACCGACTGACGGTTGTTACTCTATTGGTGTGTGATTTTATGTAACACATTGCAAGTTTCAAAACGAGGAGACATCGTCGCCGTCGTTCACTGGTAATCGAATTAGGTTCTACCAGTGAGTCTTGCGGAGTGCGCCGTTTCGTTGTTCGTCGTTCCTCAAAACAAAAACATTATCGGGCGGGAGTTAGTGCTTTTTGGCGTTTGAATCGGTCGGTATCCTTATCGAAGTGTGCGTCTTTTGGTTGGGTAGTAGGTGTTGGATAAACGAGAGGACGTGATGAATCAGGCGGATTCAGAGGAAAGTCCGGTAGAAATGGTCGTGGAAACCATTTCACCCACGGCCTCCGATATGGGATCGATGTCGGATTCACCAGTGCGCCAACCAGAGAGAAAGAAAAAGAAACGTGGGATATCATTCAAAAAGATTAGAAACAATGCACAAAAGTTGATGCCGGGTAAGAAGAAGGAAGAAAAAACAGAGGAGGCTGCGTCCCAGACAGAAGAAGGCCCACCTCCATCACCGCCTCCTACGCCGGTTCTGAAAGACATGAAGTCAACTGAAAGTCTACCAGCGATCAAGGAAGAACCTCCAATGCTTCCAACGACCAAGTCCATCGATGAAATCCCCGGAGATAAGAAAGCCAAAAAAGGTCGCAAACCAAGTCGCGCAGCAAGTTTCGTAAAGAAAATTGCCGGCCGCAAAAGCAAAGTAGCTCCGAACCCAAAGAATGCCATCTCGCTTGAAGATGAAAACTCCGCTTCTACGACGGAGACTCCGCTGAGTATCAAGAGGCGAACCCCAGAAGGAGCCAACCTGAGTGTGTCCGAGACCAGTCTGTACGAAGGGGACAAACCCAGTGACAGTTTCAAAATCGAACAACTCGAAAGCGAACCCAAAGTGGTGCGAACGATTTCACCGAAAAAGACCGAAATGAAAATCACATTGGTCAACGAACAGCCAGAAAGTGTCGCCACGGCAGGCGAAGGGAGTTCTAGGGCTTCTTCCGGTGTTCAGTTACCAGCATCGGCTTCGACTGACACCGAGTCGCCTTCATCGGCTTCGTCAACATCGACGAGCGGCATTGATAAAGCGAACCTCGTCTCAGTCGCAAGTGTTAGTGATTCGAAGACAGTCGCACCCGGAACCGCAGCCGTCTCGGTTGATTCTAATAAACCAATTAGTGTCCCCAGCTCATCAAAAGTGGTCACAACCGCTATCCAGGACAACGTCGCCATTTCTTCCAACAAAGAAATCACAATTAGCACTCTTCTCAGCGGAGACTACATAGCGGAAATTAATAAAATATCGATCGACAAAATCAGTACCGTTGCCAACAGTGATCAATCCCCGCTTACTACGCGGGAGAAATTTTTCCAATCTAATCCAGTCGCAGTAGCCACCGACAAGAACGGCTCTCTGCCCCGGGAAGAAACGGACAACGTGATCGAAACACTCGAGGTTAATGACAACGTGGTGACATCTCCCGTCGTCGCGCCAAAATCACATTCCGAATCAACCGCTGAAAAGCTGAAAAATATTTTTATGAAGAAGGACAATCAGAAGAAATCCTCCGCTGCCACCACCCCTTCGTCAGAACCATCTACCACCACTTCGGGCACTCCGGTTCTGACCACCGTTCGCACGCAGGAAGCCGCCAAACCGTACCAAATCGGAAACAACATCAAGAACCCCAATCTCTCGGGCTTCAAGGAAGCTCCCGCCGAGGAACCGAAGCCATCGACCTCTACCGATACGAGCAGCGGAGGTGACGGTGGAGGTGATGCAATAGCCTTCAAAGTCGGAAGCCAAGTTCGACCGAATCGTACGTCCAGTGCCGCCAAGTCCGCGAAATCCACCCTCCTGTCACCGGTAACGCCCGTCATCGACAGTGGAGTCCCGTCCGGCAATTTCAATCAGTCTAAATCACTCGAAGAGTACGGTTCACTCGAGGCACGAGGATCATCGTCGTTCGACGAGAGCCCACTCAGTGAGAACTCACGCCGGAGGATCGCATACGTAGCGCAGCCAACGCTGTTCACACCGGAAGAGGAGGAACTGGTCAGCGGAAGGCCATCGTTGTTGTCCAGTATCGTCGGAGGAAGTTCGCTGGATTCGGAAGATTTCCTCGAGAGCAAAATGTCTCCCCACGGAGATTTACTGCTGGAGAAGAGCGATAATTTGGTGAGTGTAGTGGTGATCTGTGGTTGATAATTTGGAGGGATGAGTGTGTTTACGAAATTATGTGATGCCGGATTAGTGTGATAACGGTGTAGACAGTCTATGAATGTTTAGCTGAATCTCGAGAATGTATTATGGGAAGCTGGGCATAAGAAATGATTGAAGATAGTGGAATCATATTGTTGGAACGAAAATGCAAATTCGAGCTGAATTTGGTTGACCATGAACTGTTCAGCGACTGTAGCTTTCGATTTATTTGAATGAAATGGGAAACGATCGCATTGGAATCAGTTTTGATTTAATAGCGTGTGCAGAAGGATAAGCCATCAAGTTTGCCGGTTTGATGATATTTGATTAGATTGTGAGTGGTGACTAACTGATTTGTGTTGTTTAGTTTGTTAAAGATCGATTTACTATTGCAGTTGCATTGCAGAACTAGAGCAGTGTTTTCCAAACTTTTTTGACTTTCACTTCCTTGCGGTTACTATATTCTAGAATTGCTCTCTGATATGTCATTTATATTTTTGTACTAAATGATCGTTTTATTGTGTTGATATTCCGATCTTTATCTTGTGTACCAAACATTTATAAAATTATTAAATTAACTGGCGGTAGACGTGTGCGCCGAAATATTTTTAATCGGCAGCGGCTTCAGGGCATTTTTGTACCGGCGGTGGCGGCGTCATCGGCGTCACGCCGTAGACCATTTTCGGCGGCGGTGGCGTACATCGGCGTGGGGAAAATTGAACATACAAATTTTCATATAGGTAAGGTACACCGGGACGGGTCTACCCCGTTTGGCATAATGCCGTTTGGAAAGTTGTTTGGCATAATAGTCGTTTGGTATAACAGTTGTTTGGCATAATAGTAAGGGTATGCGATATGGATTTTTTCCATGTCGATACGAAACGAAACGATACGCGGAGTATCTTGCGCTGATAATGACGAAACGAAACGAAATTTAAAAATGTTTCGTGTAACTCGATACGAAATCAAATATCTCACGGAATTTTTCGAAACGAAACGAAATTTTTGAATTTGTTTCGCGGAATACACGTTTAAGTTGTTTTATTCTTGTCAAAAGCTGAAAATTTGACAATAGGCATAAAAAACGTCTTTTTAAATTCTTTACCATATGGAAACCTTAGCGTTGCTCAGCGGAATCCTTACATGTTTTGGTAAGACCCTTTTCTGTTTGTTTGAATTCTTCTTAATAACTTTATAAGGTTTCATTTCAACATATCTGACATTCACACACAAGGCAATGAGTGGGTTTAATTTAAATGTTACAACTAAGAAGTGGGTCAAAAAGCAGCAAACATTTAAAACAATCTCAAAAATATTGAGAGGAGCCCAAAATTAATTTGATTTTTAGAAACGCCTTACAATTTTTTTAATCATGTGGATGTGATGTTATGCTAATATATACTATAAAACATAGAATAATAATACCTATTCATTTTTTTTTGCTGTACTTTATGCTTTGTAGATTGAATGAATGTGATTGGGGACACAATTCGATAAGTGATCATGACAACACTAAACTGAGAAACAGACTCTGTCCCAGATGGAACATAATGCCAGAAAGAAGAAGAAAAATAAGTAGAACGGAGGAATCACTGGAATATTTGCTTTAGTATTTGCTGGAGTATTGAATTAAATTAAATTTAAAAAAAATCCATCAACACATACCTAAGAAATCACTCAAGATAAATTTAAAAGAACTGCAAAAGTAATAAACTCCAAGAGATATTGCGACAGCAACTTAACCAGGATTGCCTGTTGGGGTTAATTTAGGAATTCCTAATAAATTTTCTGGAAAAGTTTTGCATAAACTGTGAATTAATTCTTAAAGGGAACAAATCAGGATGAATGCAAACTTTTAGAGTAAACCTTGTAGAAAATACTGAAGGTATTTCTGTTATTTTGTAGAGCAAATACTGAAGAAATGATCCTATTCCAAAATCTGTGAAGGAATTTCTGGACGATTTCTGGAAGAATTAAGGATTGTTGATATTATCTCATTTTCAGATTATTTGTATAAACCTGACTACAAAATCACATTTTCACTCAATTTTGAGCCTCGAGAGTATTTAAAAAAAAAAACATTTGAAAATTTCGAAAAAAAAGTTTTGAACCTGGACTACATAGCATAGAGGAACCGCAAATAAGATTGACAAGTTCATACAATCCGTCTTTCAATGAGATAAATTTAATGTTTGGCTTTTTTTTTCTCGAGATTCAGATGTGCGAAAATCGAAAAAAAAAATTTTTTTTTGAGCTTTTCTGTTGTGAAATACCGTAATCCGGGGTAACATTGATCAGCGGGGTACCATTGATCGGGATGACTCATCTTGTTAAACGTTCAAATAAAGATTTATTGATAAGCATTTTCGAACCATGAATGGTGCCTCTCTTTCGTATAT
Organism: Aedes aegypti; assembly: GCF_002204515.2. Lineage (NCBI taxonomy): Eukaryota > Metazoa > Arthropoda > Insecta > Diptera > Culicidae > Aedes > Aedes aegypti. Next base: position 24,500,480 of record NC_035108.1, on the reverse strand, counting down.
TCATAAGCTAATGATAGTTAAGGTTTTTGCCAAAATTGCGTTTAGTTCATGCGCAAATTTGTCAACTTTTTGAAACAATGATTTCTATCATTTTCACTGACACTACCGAAAATTCATGTCTCACATGAGTTCTGCAGACGATGTGATCAAGGAAAATGCGGGTGTTACTAAAAATGGCATCGCCGAAAACGATTCCGTTGTCAAATCTTTCATAAGTTTATTCATTTAGGCAACATTAACTAAATACTATTACGAATGTAGAATTTCCTGAGAAAATTGCCTACTTTTAGGCGTATTACGCGGTTCAAGGTGTTTTCAATTTTGAAATAACTCAAAAAGTAAATGACTTGTAAGAGTTTGGTCTTCATATTCGGCTTCAGGGGCCCTGATTTTAGTAAGTAACGACATTTCCAATATTAGCGAACGTTGTTTACTTGGGTGATCAATGTTACCCCATATCAGCTGAATCAAAAAATCACTTAAAACATTTATTTAAACATGTTTAAATCTTTCGAAAAACAAAATAAACTACATAGCTAGGAGCGGTGGGTGCCAGTACTGGTTTTAAAAATATGAAACTGTAACATTTGTATTGTGAAATGAAAAATTTTAGAAAAACTAAAAAAAATGATCAATGTTACCCCGGATTACGGTACCCTAGTTACCCCACCAAACTTGAAACTAAATCCGGAACCAATTTTGATGGTGCATGCAATGCATGAATCAAATTTATAACTGATTTGTGATTTTACTAAAACAAATCATCAAAATCGATCGAACGATGGCGAAACAAGAGAATTTTGAAACTTGATGTCGGTATTGAAAAGGTCAAGACCTTTGCCTTGCGGCCAAATTTCAATACTTGTAATAATATATTATCAATATTCGCATTTTTTTTAATTGGGGTCGTGAGGAAATTATGTCACGTTATAAGAGGAGAGAGGAGTAGGTGGTGTGGTACAGCGTGAATAAACCTAGATTCATTTTTTGATATAAAATAATGTATGAATCTTCCTTGTTTAAGGTGGCATACCTCAGAATTTCAAGAGCACAAATCTTACGAACCCAACAGCGGTCCAAGCTGAACACTTGATCGATTGGCCATCGAGTAACCAATCGATAGAGTTTTCAGCTTGAATGGAATCTGGTTCTTTAGATGTGTGCTCTTGAAGATTTGAGGTGTGGCTTTCACCCAAATCAACGCGATTTTTACGGCGACAGCGACAAACAATCGCTGCGATTTCGCTGCTACATGTAGAGTTTTATGACACAACAACGAAATCGCGGAGAGCCTTTACTCATTGATGCGTGATATTAGTTTTATCTTCTATTCTCCTGCTGTTCTTATGCAGAGTTGAAAGTGACGTCATAGCGGGAAAGCAAGAGAGAGAAGTAATGCGCGCATCAATAATCTGCACCACCTGAGCAAATTCATAACATCAGGGACTCACGCTCCGCAGCTTTTTTTTGACATTTGTGTACAAACAATTTTTGCGATATAGTAACGGATTTGCTCAAAAGGACACGCGATGTTCCCCGGAGGAAACCGTGGTTTTGCTCTCTTCATTCTTATGGAAGATAACATTGCAGTAGTTCATCAAACGTAGTTGTTCCTTTCCTGGGCTATTAGCCGCGAGGAATTTAGGGCAAATGGACGTTTTTGGAAACTTTACAACGGCATGCAGTTTATCATGTCCTGCGGACCAGTCAATACTACAGTCATCCCACAGTTATGGATAGCACACAGATATGGATCAAAGTTGGATTAAACGGAGAATATCTCATCAAATAGAGTAGCCATTACGTAGAACCCATTATACCTACGCGAACCATAAATCAATACAGCATCGTAATCAACAATAACATGCTTAAGCACATTTGTTCCATTCGTAGGAAATAAAATGTCTTACATATGCCTAGAAGCGTTGATTCATATTTGTGGGGCATTGAAACCCATATCACAGTAACTATTATGAATCTAAGATAAGACGATTCCTACACACTTAGATTTTTTTCACGAGCTCGGCTGTGCGAATCTCGGTTTCCCGATTTTAACCGATACTCAGCTAACAAATTGTCCGGTTGCTTAGCAACGAAGCACGATTTACTGATACAGTGGGATTCCGTTTTTGGCATGCTCCGTTTTTGGCATGCTCCGATTTTGGCATCCCCCGATTTTGGCAACAAAATGGATCCGTTTTTGGCAACATTTTTCAATACCATTAAAATTTGTAAATTTTTGTAAATATTATCGTGTCTGTTGCTTTAGTCACTTGAATAGCATGTCAACTCCACACCGATTACATTCCAGATCTCCATTTTCGTCGATGTTTCCCCAAATCTCACCAACTACTAAGGACTCGCGTACGCGCTTATTTACTTCATAATGGTCATTGGTCATACATAGGCAACGTTTCATGAGTTCAATAATCTCCATCAGTATCTCAACTTAAGACCATACTTTTTTCATAGGCATTCATATTGAGTGACCAGCCCACTTGAGTCTGCCAGTACACAGTTCGAACGAAACGTGTAAATTTCTGAGACATATAATGCACATAATCGGAGCGTGGTATAAAATGGACATTTACATGATATGTCATGTAAACTTCAATTATATGTCATGTAATCCGGCAGGATTCTATGTGGTTCGGTGACATATAACACAAATTTACATGATTCAAGACTATTTACATGACGTCGTGTTTACTTCGCATAAATAATGTTTACATGACGTGTAATCTTCATTATTTTTAACTGTGTAGGTGATACAATGAACACTGTTCTTCAGATTTGGAACAGCTTGTTCGAACAAAGCACCAGCACCGACATAAGAGCAACGAAAAATCTATGACTCACACAGAGCAATCATAAATTTTGTCTCGCTGTCTTTATTATTATGGATTTATATACATAGCGTATGTAAAAACACACCGCAATAATAGATACAAATATGTACAGAAAAATGTCGTGTATCATAACTTTTTTAAATTTCATTAAATAACATGACAAATGCGACTACAGTCCAAACTATAATTTATTTTCAATAATACCATTGGAGCGTGCGATAAATACGACTGAGAGTGTTTTTACTTTTTGTCTGTGGTATTGGTGTGTATATTGCATCTTTCTGCGTCAACTATTTAAAGCTACGTTCTCTCTTTTCTAAAGACTCTATAAGGCGTTAGATTTGTTAAAAGACGATCTAGAATTCTGTACAAGATTGTTAATCAAGGATACGGGTCTCAACATCATCAAAATGTTCCTTACGAGCTGAGTCTATGAGTTTCCTAACTGTACCCTGGAGAATCCTTAAGGGATTCTTCATTCTTGTGGGACTTTTCAGAAATTTCAACGAATTCATGAGGATATCTGCAGATTCCAAGTGGACACTGAGAGCTTCTTGAGGGATGGTTAGAGTGTATAACTGGTTATGGAGGATTATGTCCAAAATCTGGTTATTCCTAATAAACTCTAGAGCGTCTTGTAAATTTTAAGTGGGATAATGTGAATTTCTAGTAATATTTTTTATATTTTCGGCGAAATCTTGAGGATTTTGAAAAGGTTCCCAGAGGAATTTGAGGTGTGCTAGTGGTAGCCTAATAATAATAAACTTTTAATTTTTTTCATCGGAGACTTGAGAATTTACGGCAACATCGCAGCGGAATTCCAAGATGTTAACTCATTGCAAAATCCTTAGCAAGATCCTGAGAACTCTATGCGAGATCCTACGCTTGGCCAGATGCTTCAGAGCTCAAGGGTTTTTTTTCTGCAGATTTCTTATGAGAACCTGAAGATTCCTATAAGGTTCTTGAGGTTTCATAACAGGATCCTGTAAATTTCAGTTGATTTCATAAGGCAGGTGGAAAACATATATCAAGCTGAATTAAAAATTATTTCAAGTAAAAATTAAATTCTACACAATTACAAGACATTTATGCATCTTCTCACGATTATGTTTGCCCTTTTGATACAGTCAACCATTCATTATAAAATGCTTTACTTTATCAGAAACATAAATTGAAGGAGCAATTCTAAACTTACCGAATGTTTCAGATTTTATACTAAAGTCCAAAAGTTAAACTGATTTTAAATGTTCATTTAATTAGAAAAAAAAAGGTCATGCCGTTTTGCAATACCCAGCGCTTTTGATTCGCAAATACGTCTTTAAAGGAAAACATTTTTGTTTTCGTTTTCTCTCATAGTTCAATAAAATAAAAGTCACTTATGCGATTATTGGTTTTACAAGGCCCTCTTATACAAAAATTATGCATGAAGCTTCTAAAAAATAGCTGAAGACGTTGAGGCGTTAAAAAGCGACCAGGAAATCGTTTGCCAGATTTAATATTACGGAGCTATAGATTCATAGCATAGTATAACCCTTCGGGAAAATGCTTCGAAGTGAACCTTTTCGAAGTCTCAACGCCTTACGATTCCATAAAAATGATGTATTAACATTGTAATGATGCTTTCAAAACCAATAGTTGTAAAATAAAATTTGAAATATGGGTTCCGATTTTGGCACGGTTCCGTTTTTGGCAACTGAAAATTTCAACTTTGTTGCCAAAAACGGAATCCCACTGTACTCGGCTTTTATTTGCTGAGATCCCAGGAAATTAGTTTGCCGACTACTCGGCTGTGCGGATCTCGGTTAAAATTAGCCGAGGCTCGGCATTCTAAATTAAGTGTGTAAAGAAACGCCAAAACGTATGCTTTCACTAGCACACCATTCGTTTGCCTCGCAGATGATTTGCTGTTAGTGTTCTGATCCATGATATGAGTCGATTTGATCCATGATGCGGATCCATTTTTTACTGTAGCTGCTAGGAGTAGAAGCGAACGCTTTGCTTTTTTTTTTGTTCGAAATTAAACTCGAATTTTGCGAAATTCCGTTTATTCCGTTTGTTTTCAATTTTCCGTGGAAATATTTTAACAATTTGGCGAAACGAAACGAAATAGCAAAATATAAATTTCGCCTGTGCGAGTTCCGTGGAATTCCGCGGAATTTCGTTTCGAATTGTATTTGACGGAATCATTCGGTATTTCGCATACCCTTACATAATAGTCGTTTGACATAATGGTCGTTTGGCATAATTTGAAAAAGGGAGATACTGCAGTGGTATAGTAACATGCGAGACCATAAGATGCGTCATAAAGTACCATGTTCCTTTTTTTTCAATTGGCATGAAAAAAGTTAGGCGTTTGATACATTTTTGTTAGAAATGCGCTATAATATTACGGACACAATTCTCGCTCCAGTCCACTTTTTGGATTGCATTTAGGTCCCATAACAATTGTGCAAAATTTCAGCTCGATCGGAGAAACTATATTTTAGGGCCAGCCGTTCAAAGTTTGTATGGGATTAACTATGGCAACACTTACTTTTGCAAAGAAAAATCACTAGAGGTCGTCCATATTGCTCTATAAAAATTCTGAACACATATCTCGATAGGTATTTCTACGATGAACAACATTGCCGAAGACCGCAAAGCAATCCAATGCTTGTGAAAAAAGTTTTTAAGCATAGAATATTCGGAAATATTGAACATCTTCGCTGTTATCAGTCTCGTGAGCTTCCCGGGAAAGCTGTTCTCGTCCATAATTTTCCATAGCTCTACGCGGTCTATACTATCGTATGCCGCCTTGAAAGCGATGAAAAGGTAATGCGTTGGGACCTGGTATTCACGACATTTTTGGAGGATTTGCCGTACAGTAAAGATCTGGTCCGTTGTCGATCGGCCGTCAACGAAGCCGGCTTGATAACATCCCACGAACTCGTTTACTATTGGTGACAGACGACGGAGGATGATCTGGGATAATACTTTGTAGGCCGCATTTAGAAAGGTGATCGCTCGAAAGTTCTCATAATCTAACTTGTAGCCTTGCTTGTAGATGGGGCATATTACCCCTTCCTTCCACTCCTCCGGTAGCTGTTCTGTTTCCCAGATTGTGCCCATCAGCCGGTGCAGACAAATGGCCAGCTTCTCCGGGCTCATTTTTATGAGATCAGCTCCGATACCATCCTTGCCAGCAGCATTATTGTTCTTGAGCTAGTGAATGGCATTGAACCTCCCTCAAAGTGGGGGCTTGTTGGTTTTCATCCTCCGCAGTACTGACGAAGGCGTTGTCTCGACCTTCATTGCCTGTGCTTTCAGCGCCATTCAGGTGCACGTTGAATTGCTGCTTCCACCTTTCGATCACCTCACGCTCGTCCTTCAAAACGCTCCCATCCTTATCCCTGCACATCTCGGCTCGCGGCACGAAGCCGTTGCGGGATGCGTTGAGCTTCTGATAGAACTTACGTGTTTCTTGAGAACGGCACAGTTGTTCCATCTCTTCGCACTCCGTTTCCTCCAGGCGGTGTTTTTTTTCTCTCGAAAGATATTAAAGATATTGTCTGCCGTTGCCGTTTCCATCTATAACGTTCCACGTTCTGCCGGGTGCCTTGCTGCAGCATGACCGCCCGCGCTACATTCTTCTCTTCCAGAATATGTCTACATTCCTTGTCGAACCAATCGTACAGTCGACTCCGTCCCACGTACCCGACGTTGCTCTTAGCAGCATTGTTGATGACTGCTTTCACTGTTCTCCAGCAGTCCTCAAGAAGGGCTGAAGCCCTTTTTTCAGCTCACCCTCTTCCGGTAATGCAGCCTCGAGGTGCTGCGCGTACGCAGTTGCGACATCCGGTTGCTTAAGCCGCTCTAGGTCATACCGGGGCGGCCGTCGGTACTGTACGTTGTTAACGACAGAGAGTTTTGGGCGCAGTTTAACCATCACCTGATAGTGATCAGAGTCCTGATGTCGACAATGTCGTAGAAGTGCCGTCCATCAATCAGAACGTGGTTAATTTGTGATTCTCTCTGCTGTGGTGATCTTCAGATGTATCGGTATGGAAGGCTGTGCTGTAAATAGGTGCTACGAATGGCCATATTCTTGGAGGCAGCGAAATCAATTAGTCGTAAGCCGATTCCGTTCGTCAGCTGGTGGGCGCTGAACTTTCCGATAGTCGGTCTGAACTCCGCCTCGTGGCTAACCTGATGGAAGGTCCCACTTACCCCGAATTCTCACATGCCCCAGGGTACCTTATAGCTATTTTTAGTTGTCTCTACGGGTACAGCGAGATTTATCGTTTTTCGTCTTCCAGGAAGGCAAAACACGCAAGTGAAGAATTAATGATAAGAGGACATGCATGCTGATAAAAAGTTGCAGTCGCAAAGAAGGTATGGCATTTGTCCGAATTAGTTTTCATGGTGCCTTTCTCTTGAAATCGATTCAGTTACTGTAAAACGGGGTATCTTTGATAATGCGGGTAAAGGTAAATGAAAACTAGAGTTTGTACCCTCTGAAGGATACGCGTATCTTGAACTCAACTGTAAGATCGTCTTCAGTGTCGTGTACTAGACTCGAATGGTATTGTACTAAATTCGGCTGACAGCTTGCCAGCTTAGTTTCGGTAGAACTTAAATTTAGTCTCAAATATCATAACAAAAACCTCTTTTTATTAATTGGTGCCATTTTGTTATTGAACTCAGATATTTCCATATTACTTTCCGCAATTCATTCGATTTTGTGCGAAGTATACTTATTTATATTACAAAAACGATTGTTTTGTGATGAATTATTTAAATTTTTTTTATTTATAAAATGACAGAATAATGTACTCAATAACTTTCTCTTTTGTTTTGTTTCCATCACATGAATAATCCAATTATATTCTTTTTAAAACCCCTTTTTGCAAATTATTATCATGAAGCGTTTTGAGCTGATCAACAAATAACCGTCTTAAATCAACAAGTGAATTTGGAGTAGGTGCAAGTAATAATGTAATCCTGATCAGCTATGTAATGAAATTTTGTTGCATTCTGCAGTGTTCCTGATGTAGATTCGTGCCGTTGTTTTGGTTGTTCTTTAATATTGAGTCAATCTTATCTACGGCTGATTCACAAAATTTTTAGGTGTTCAAGGTTGAAGTGTCCTATTATTAGCCATCGGATTTTGAAGGATATCAGAGACAAAACCACCGAATTATTATTTAATCGTTATCCAACCGAAATTTCTTCGAAGGACGGAGAACAAATTTCTTCCAAATCCGTTCCCGTTATCGCAACAGATAACGCACAAATTTCCTCACTACGATAACGCAAGAATGCCTTCGTATCACTTGCAAAATTTGATTGAAACCAAACCGCTTCCGATTAATAAATTTGAATCACTTCAAGCAGTAAAGTTCAAGTTCTGCTCGGGAACAGGACGCTAATTAATTAGTATAATGTTTGTCAAGTGCGCGGATTGTGATCCTGGATTGCTGTAAATGCCGACAAAGTTGAACACCTTGATTTGCATGAGGAAATTAATGAAGCTAAAATAAAAATCTACTTCGGCGACCAAATTAACCGACAGTCAAAGATACCCGAAAGCCGAAAACTGACTTCCACCATAGTGCTTTTCGGTCGAATCAGTTGGTATCCTTATCGAAGTGTTCTTTTTTGCTTGTTTAATACGCGTTGAAAGGACGGGAGTACGTGATGAATCGGGCAGACTCAGAGGAAAGTCCAAGGGAAACCAAGTCAACGACCTCCGATATAAAATCGACGTCGGATTCTCCAGTGAGTCAACCGGAGAAAAAGAAAAAGAAGCATATAAAAAAGTTCAGAAAATTTGTTAAAAAATTGATTAAGGAAAAGAAAAAGGACAGAAACTCAGAGGAGGCTGAACATGAGTCAGAGGGAGGTCCATCAACGTCTTCGCCGGTGTTGAAAAATTTGAAGTTGACAAAAAGTCTGACGTCAATCGAGGAAGAGCCTTCGGTGCTTCCAACGACCAAGTCCATCGATGAAATCACCGGAGATAAGAAAAGCAAAAGAGTGAACGCTATTGCTGCAAGTTTCGTGAAGAAAGTCACTAGCCGTAAAAGCAAAGTGACTCTTAACCCAACAAATGCCATTGTACTTGATGATGAAAACTCCGCTTCTACCTCAGAGACTCCGCCGAGTATCGAGGCGCGAACGCCAGATGAAGCCAGTCTAAGTGTGCCCGAGATAAGTTCATCCGCTGAATCCATCATTCTGTCATCGGGAGTTCCCGTCATTGACAGCGAAATTCTGTCCGACAACTCCGATCAGTCGAAATCATTTGAAGAGTATGGTTCACGCGAGGCACCGGAATCAACGTCGTACGACGAGAGCTCATTGAACGAGTACTTATGCCGGAGAGCTTCTAACGTAGAGCAACCAATGCTGTTCACACCGGAAGAGGCGGAAATGGTCAGCGGAAGGCCATCGCTGTTGTTTAGTATCGCAGGAAAAAGCCCGTTAGTTTCGGAAGAATTTCTCGAGAGCAATGTCTCCCGAAGAGTTAAGTGGTTTCCAACAAACGTTTGAGTGAAAAAAACAATGATTACGTTTAATTTCTTTGAATAATCAAGTAACCAGTGGTTGACTTATTGATTATCAAAAAAACAATTATTTGAAAGCTTTATGAAAAGAAATGCAAAATCACGTCTTGAACAATAATCATGTAGTCTTCTTGTAATTATAAGTAATTAGAATAATCAAAATACTTAAAATAGTATTCATATATAATCAATACTGATCCATAGACAAACATAGATTATCAGTAATCAAAACTCAATGAATAAAAATCAATAGTATTTATTCAAAATTTTAAGTAACCAACAGTAATTAGTAATATTCGACAAGCATTGCTTATCGAGCAAGCAATCAAATGATTTGAAGTATTCAAGTAATCACTAGTAATCTTGGTAATCATTGAGCGATCAACTCAGTTGGAAACTCCATGCCACGGATATTTACTGCTGGAGAAAAGTGATAATTTGGTAAGTTTCTTTAGTGATGATGTGTGGTGGACAATTCGGAGAGATGGAGATGGATGTGTTTACTGAATGATGATTTGTGTGATGACGGTAGACAGTTCAGTGAATAATAATTGGTTAACTGAATCCCAAGAAAGTATTATGAGAAGCTGAACTTGAGAAAATTTCCTTTTTATTTTATTTAGAGATGGAATTTTAATGTTTGAATGAAACTGTTCATTTGAGCAGAATTTAGGGTGACCATGAATTGTCAACGATAGTTGCTTTTGAATTATTTGTGTTAAATGGGATACGTTCAACTTAGATTCAGTTTTGATTTTATTTTCAGAATTTTTATTTCTCAATTCAGAAACAGGTTTTTCAAATATTTTTATATGACATCTTTGAGCTGTTGAGTGGAATACCTGTAAATAATTCCATCAAAAATTCAAATTCAAAAACATCCAAATTTTCAAATACTTTGTTGCAAAAGATGAAAAAATATCAATTTTTGTGATAATAAAATTGAGTATAAATGTAGTTCTCTGTCAAAATTTCATGCTGATTGCTTATAGGGAAACAAAGTAACAGCATGCCAAAATTGAGCATTTTGTATGAAAATCGGTTTTCACAACTATTATTCCGAACACAACTGTAGTTTTATTTGTGACTGATCTATTTTTAGTTTGCCTATTTTGGGCCTTGCCAACAGAATCATTGCTTACTAAGAATAAAATAATCTATCGTGCCTACTTCGTACGGCGCAAGCCAAGTTGGACGTCGGCTATGTCTAAATTTCTCGTTCAGCTGTTGTTCTGGAGAATTTTCAACACTGGGCACATCCGAGTCGTCGTTCGTCATTTCATCTTTGTGTCCGCAATCTGGAATAGCAGGGCTCCGCTCGAAGTCTGCAATCAACAAGGCTATCGGAAACGATTCATGTGCTTCTTCTGGTTAATCAACCTAGAATCAAGCTAGAATTCATCGACCAGGAAGGACAATTATCGGTTGAGTCGCGGTTGTGGACCTTAGAGTAGATCAGGTCTTCGGGATCGAAGTTTTTCTCCACTGCACCGTATCGTCTGTTGAACTGCCCAAGTAACCAATAAGCATTTGAATAAGCAGCCCAGTAGACTGCTTACAGCTTTTGAGCTGCTTTCTGTCCTATCAAAGCAGTTTGATTGCTTAGCCGTCTCAAATCAGCAGAAGCACTGCTATTTAAAAGCACTCTGTTCTTTAAAAGCATTTTCACTGCAAGCGCTGGTTTATTTCCTGAGCAACCAAGATGCCTGTTTGTAGCTATACAACTGCCAAAAAGAAAGAGTAAATGATATCCCGACCAGAAGGAAGAAACAAGATTATAACAGAATGTGTTCCCATGATATGATTTTTTTATATCACCAGTTGTTATAAAACATGTACCGTTAGTAGTTAAAATAACAAAAATTCTAACAAAATTTGCACCATACTAAACTAAAATATAACTAACCCTGTAATAATAACAAAATTATTACAGAATGTGTTGCAAGGATGTTACAAAATAACAAAATTATTGCAAAGTACGTTACTGTTTATGACATCGGATGTTATTTGCAACAAACTTATAAATGCGATGTCAAAAATATAATAAATGTTGCTATAAATGTGTTACAAAAAATGTAACAAGATGAGAACAAAGCCATCTCGATAACAAAATCATATCAATTTCTGTTATTTTTAACTGCTGCTGATAGGAATGTGTTATAATCTTGTTACGTGGTTCTGGTCGGGATACGTTATGATTTGACAGAGCGTTTCCTCTCTCTCATACCAATCACTCGTTTGTGTATGCTGTTTCGGTCATCTGACGCCATTATTTGTGACTACGAAGTAATAAAAGATTTCAATTATGGAAAACCTCACAGAAAACCGAAAGAACATCGACAGCGTCAAAGTCGCGAATAGTTCTCGAGATTTTGTAGAGTTCTGCTCATGTATGGCATACTTTCCAGACTCCTATTTTGCCAGAAGCTGGGAACAAATATGGATAAATACAAAGTCCATTCTCTTTCCTCTATCAAATTAAATTTGCTTAACCAATACTGGATCATGTGCTGGTTTATTTGGCACTGGTCATGCAGGCGTATTTTTTACGAACCTGAATAGTCTAGCTTAACTAGGGCACAATTTCATTGCTCGACATCCAACCTTCTGTGGCATATTCTGCTGTGTGGAGCATCAAATGTCTTCCAATCGTCAGGCCTTCGTTTCGAATCGGTCCCCGGGATATACACTGAGCTGAATCTCCCACTAGATTATATGTGCAGCGCACATATATTTTTGCAATCAAGCTTCGCATTTGGACTGTATTAATTCTGCACATAAAATTAAATGCTCCGTAACCCTTAGATTTTAAATGGAGCGCCTTTATAAATTATATGCACTTGCATGTAATTTCTATAAATCTCGCCAATATATTTAATTTGCAATCAAATGTTTATTTCCCTCTCTTATTTTTTCAAATAAAACAATAATTTAAAAGCTAATAAAACACTTCATACGGTTAACGGAACTCAATCTCATGTTTATTTGCACTTCAATGAAATCATTTTGGTGGACTTAGTGGATTTTCGGCAGCCTTGGTTATGGTGAAGTGAGCAGCGGTAGGGTTGAAGAGAATATCTTCATTTATGCCGCAGTACGGGTAGAGCTAGATCATGTGGGAGTTTGTGCTGGTATCTGGTCGGAATAGGCAAATCCTTGAACGTAGGAACCTAGGAGCGTAGCACTGTTTTTACTGCAGTCTATGTCGTCCACCGTCACAGAATTTGAATCCGGTACAGTCAGATTCTCGGTCAGATTCAGAATCTCTGGAAAGAAATTAATGTCTGATTCGTCAATATATTGTTTTCAAACATTTTCACTTTAAGGAACATACCTTCTTCTAGTCAAACAAAACTCCATAACCCGTCGAGTCAGTCGTTGCAATAGAACTTGAAATCATATTTTTAAACAAAAGAGCAATTAATTTCAAAAACACAAATCGTGCTAGCAGGATGATGCAAAAGGTGACATCTTTACTTCCCGTTACTCTACGAGTGTTCTAGAATTTAATAAGAAACATAAACAACAACCTGGCATTTATAATACATTAGAACGCAAGTAAAGATTATGTGCATTGACATTGTAATTTATTGTTATCAACTAGAATTTACATGCGGGCACATAAAATCAAATTTGAGGCAAAAATCAACATCTATCTGTTTTCTGCACATAAAATATAATGGAGATTTGATTTCAGTGTAAGCAAAAAACTTCACAACAAGAACAAAAAGCTCCAATGACAGAGACGACGACAAGAGAGAAAGAGAACAGAACAGAACAACAGGTCAACTTTTTGTTTTTACTTTGCTCTCCACCAAGGCGTTACACTTTTTGACAGTTAAATACAACGTTTCTGAAGGTGTAGCATTGAAGCAGCCCGTTATTTCGCCAAAACCTGCCTTGGAAAAGCACTAATGGCAGCTATACGCTCGATAAGCATTTAAAGCGTTGCTGTACCAACGCATATAATGCTGGATGTATGCTATTTTAAGTGCTTAATGGTTACTTGGGTGATCATTCTGCTTCTCGTTAACCAGGGTTAGGCTTGGAGAGCACAGCTTCAACAGATCCTATGTTGTTCGCATCGGTCGGCCTAGAATAGATGTGCAGGTGTCTTACCATCAAGAGCGGTTCTATTTGGTGTTGATCGATAAACGGAGAGGAATGTCTGGAGGTGCTGGAACTTCACCGTCTTTTCCCCTTCGACGAGTTTCCTGAGTGCAGCGTACGAGTAAAAATCGTCGGTGTCGTTTTTGACATATTGAAGACACTAGTAGCGAGCGTTGAAGAGGGACTTTTACGTTCGATCAGCTCTTTCAGCTTCTTGACGGTGTATACGAAGTCAAAACCACGTAGGTGATTCGGCAGAAAAATGTTCACGTAGCATTCGTTGAATTGCGTTCTGATTTTCTGCAGAAGCAACCTGACTTTCGCTTTGTCGTCTAGCTGCCTAGGGTAAATTGGTATAATGCGCCTCAACCGGGCAATACACTGAAAACATCTCTTCGTATTTTATCCAAAACCCATTTCGTAAATCAAGATTTCGTACATATAACGCTATTTTCATTCATTGTACGAATTATTTGTACTTGACAGAATTTCCCGATTCAGTGACGAAATAATCGTTAGATGTACGATATACAATTCGTAAATGTGCGTTTTCGTGTTGTTCGTATTACGAATTGTTTAGTATTACGAAACTGATCGTTTAATCTACGAAATCATTCGTTGTTTTCTGCAACGAAAGGTTTCGTAGACACATTTCGTAAAATACAACATGACACGACCGCAGCCGAGGGAGGTAAGAAGAAGCGCGTATAAATGTTTGTTCTGAATACGAAACAAACGAATTCCGATTACGAAATGTTTAGTACATTATAACAATCAAGGTTTGTTTTGATTTCGAGCTTGAACCATATTACGAAGCTGGTTGCATACATTTTACGAAACTGTTTCGTTGCAGAAAACAACGAATAATTTCGTAGTTCAAACGAACGATTTCGTAATATAAAATAATATATATTTTCAGTGTACGCCCCTTATCATTTTCAAGGGATTGAGACTTCTTTAACACGTTAATATGATTACATATCTTAAATATCCGCGAAAAATGATGTTGCGCATATAAGATCGTTGGGAAGTATAAACAACCAATAGGCTGTCTTGGTAGTGTCATTCTCAAAACACACCCAAGCCGTTCCCATAGGGGACGTTAGCCACAAGGAAGTGACGTTTCAAGTAATACTGTTTCATATGGTATGCCCTCTTCAACATCTTATCCAATTTCTCTCGCCGTTCCCTTACGGTACCTATCCATCTAGTATTCATTGCTTTCTTCTCCATGCTCCCTCTTACTTCGAGCAATATAGACCGATATGCCGATAAACAATTTCAAAAAAAAAAAAAAAAAAAAAATACAACCAATAGAAAAACCAAAAATATTAAAAATCAGCTTTTTGGCGTGAAATGTTGGGTCCGATTGGCAAGCCTCGTTGTAAATGAAGCCCATCCTTTACTATTGTACTTAGAGATGGGCAAATCGACTCATTTCAGTAAACGGATCCGATTCGAATCACTCCCCAAGTAATCACGAAGATGTATATGAATACTTTATGTTTTATGTTTGCTCTATAGTGTGCTATCACGGCATAAAAAAATAACAAGGCAGGCTCTTCACTGATGTAAACATCAAGTTTGGTTGAAAACATGTGACGTCACTCCTATCGTACCATATACCATCCGGACCACTAGATCAATTTTTTTGAAAATTTGTTCGAGGTGGATAGAAATGACGTCGTCAAGTAGCTGTCAGTTTTCGGAATATATCACCTTCTTGAATATAGTACACCGTGGTGTGCTATCATATTTTGTTTTTAAGTAAGAGATCGTAGTAAGCTCTGCTTGCGACAAGTCGATTTTTTTTCCTGTCACGGATTTTCTCACTAGCATAAATTCAATAGTTTGATGTTTCGGCTGATCAATTTTCATATTAGGTTTTATGAAAGCAACTTAGTTGAAGTGATCAAATGTGGATAGTGTTCAAAATGAATGAAAAATGTGTACAACAGTCAAGACCGAAGCTGAAGGGTTAACAGTGTGTTGGAAGTATCAAGCTTGGTGACTTAAAGCAGTAGGACAGCTACTAAGGTCTCGATGAATGGAGCAGTGTACCCCTAGCGGACATTCAATTCCTGTTCAGACACTTCAAAGTGTTCGGTGAGAGCTTTCCATTTACCATCCTTCAATTTAGTAGAAGACTAGTGATAATGGTTTTAAGTTGATGATCGATGGTCTTGGCTTACTAATGTAAATTTCTATATAATGGGAGAGAACAATTTGTTTTTTTCGTTTCAGAGAGCGAGTAACGGCGCTTTAGCCGAGGCTATAATGCCAGGACATAAGAAAGAAATATCTTTGTTCCTTCCCAGGAAACCGATCTCAACAATGGAGTGTGCATTAACTTTCTTAGCAACGCCACTTCCAACGATTCGATCTATCTCTCCCTGAATGAAACGGTTGGTACGGTTGTCCCCGTTTCTTCTTTCCCTTAATTGAAAAAATTTCGTCTATCACGTTATTCATTCGTGGATAATTTGATCGCCGTGAATTTCGCAATTACCTTCAAACCCTAGTCTGCACAGTGGGCCTGGCCATTTTAATACTTGTATCATATTTTCGATATGCTGCAAATATAAATGCTGACAAGAAAACACTAGAAGAAATTATGGTTTTTCCAGGATGCTTTTCATTATTGGCTGTGCAAGCACTTAGATTAGATTAGATTAGATTAGATTAGATTAAGTAACATAATCTTTAAGAGCTTCATAAAGCATAATTAAAGTGGGAAAGGGCCCCACAACAACCAAATTAATGCAATACTTGGTAAAGCAGTTTAAATGCACAAGCTCTACTAAAGCATTTATGGTTGTATTTTTAGGGTTTATGATGTATATTAGCTTAAAATAATGTATATTTAGGGCATGCGTTAAAAGTAAACAAAATAATGAGTCCATTGGCTACCTCTCAATGGTTCTCTTTACCATCTCAATGTTTTTTTTTATTGGAATCAGGATTCGAACCCACAACTAGGGATGATGGTGTGCTGGATGCCTGGCGCGTTGGTGTCCTATGCTAAAGCTGCTGATGTGACAGGTCCCAGACAACCACAAGTCGCATGAAAATTCACGTAATGACTCGTTAATTCATACAAATTGCATCAAATCCGCAAAACCCGATGAATAAAATCGTGAGATGGACGAGTTTCCTCGCATAAAACTCTTTTTTCTGAGTTCATTTGTACATTTTGTTTCGTCCCGTACACTCGTACAAAGTAAGTCGGACCAATCCGTAGCAGCTGTCAAATCAACATTTGTTATCATTAGTGAAGTCGCATAAGATCGCAGGTTAATTCGGTAGAAAATTTATACAATCGCATTGTATGCCATTTTCCATCACATAATATATGCACGTACAGTTACCCCACGCAGTTGAATCACCCACAATTTATGAATCAGCTGATTTCAAAAGACAAAATTATCATCAAACTTATCACAAAATCATTTTTACTGACAAGCAACACATAGTGTTCAGCTATTTCAAGGCTTTTTATCTCAGTAAAATAGTTCTCGATCGCGGTATGAACCAAAAAAATAACTAAATTCATTTTGTAGCTATTTGGGCTGTATTTTTGGCCATCTTTGTAAGCCGTGTGCCTATTGACGCCTAGCTAAAAACGACGTTTTAAATTTGTTTCATAGATTTTTTATGAAATATTGAGCGTCAGACAACATTTACAGGTTCGATAAACATAACTATGAGAGATAAATGTGTATTTATAAGGATTTGGATAAGATTTTTGAGTAAAATACTTGATCAATAAATTGTGGGATATATACACACCAGTCACATTTTATGAATCAGCGTTCAAATTACTAGTACTTTGTATTTTTAAAAATGATTCTAAGTTTCAAATAATTGTCAATGTAAAATTTTGTTACGGGAGAGCAAAAGTGCAAAGGGACCGATCATAAACTACGAACATTTATTTTTTTTTTTTGAAAGAAAAGAACTGGTTTGCATTCCCAGGCTAAACTGTTGGCCCTTCTATCAGACGCATGGATAAGTAAAAGGTATTCACACTTTTGAAAAATCCAAAAAGCAGAGGTCATTGAGTATCGTTTATATTCCGATTCGTCCGATCGTCATATAATATTGGAATCCTCACACTGAGAAAAATCTACCCGTCAAAGTCATGTGTTTTACTTATAGATTTGCGCAATGAGGAGACCACATGACTTGAGTGGGGTAGCCATATGGATTTTGTCATTGACTTCACATGTGTATTAAAATTAAGTTGTCATGTGAAGCAAACATGAATGTCCAAATATTAAATCATGAAAACCGACTGATTTGCTTATTGAATTCGAAATGTAGTGACTTTAGTTAGCCATGTGTGACAGGATATGAAGGTCATAAGAATGAAAGAAGAAATTTGGTAGAAGAACTCTTACTCCCCTAAATATGGATTCAAGGCTCCTCTGCTTGTGGCAAGCTCACTTGAATGCGAAAGGTAGAATCCTCTTATATCGGATGGTCGGATGGTTGATCACAAACAATTTAGCAATTTTGAACATGGTAATCGATAGCAATGCTCATCGATTTCATTATAACAAACTCATTGCGCAAATCTATGAATTGACCAACTTGAACATGATGATCATGACACAAGCTAACCATAAGCAAAACACACTGAATCCGTGTTGGGTGATGATCTATGCGTCCATAGGTTAACGCATACGAATCTTTTCCTTCAGATCCTTCGGGAACTTATGTGGAAAATTTATGAAATCCCTGTTATCGGTTGACGAATCAATCCATGAAGCAAAACAAAGGAATTTAATGTGTAACACACACGAAGTTTGCAAGAAAATTACAGTAAATCGATATGCACGTTCATGAATCGATCCACAATTTTAAACACATAGATCGAACGTGTGGATTTTTACCAGTGCAGTAAAGGCAGTCGAAGAGTCAAGCATTTACGAGTTCTGCCATCTACATTTAATGATTGTCTAATTACACTACCTGCCATCATCCTCCAAATAAACATGCTCCAGAAGCATACAAATCCACAAATTCAATGGTCACTAGGCCCGCTCAGTAGCAAAATTAAAAGTCAAGCAATTTCATGCAGATTCTTGAAATTCTTGGTTCAGGTTCACCCCCGGATATAATTAACGTAGTCTGAGGCAGTGTTTTAATAAATATAAGAACTATATAGCATTTAATTGCAAAATAATTGAAAGTAAACAACTGATTCATAAATCGTGTTCACACTGATTCATATTTGTGGACAACTTTTTCGCCGATTCATAAATTGTGGTTTTAGACAATGTTTAAATAAGTGAAAATTTCAAATGTTTTCAAAAATTTTAATGACAACATTGTGCATGAACTGTAGGTATATACCCCACTTTACCATTCGGCATCGATTTCATCAAAAAATATTGTTTATTTTGCTACCTATAATTTAAATTTCAGCTGAGCCTTAAATGATTCATAACTGTGGGACCAGTGTATATCGCCTCCACTTAGAAAGCCTATTCGCGATATCTTACAAGTGAAGTGTTGCACACGTACAAAGCCTCCAGGTGATTTTGTTATACGTTCATTTTGGTTGTCTGGGGTAGGATAAAAGTTCCTTATAAACGAAGCTACTGAGTGTTTTAACCATTACTATTCGCCCAGTCATTTACGAATAGAAAGAATTCTCTTTGGCGATTGAACAACATTGATTTCTTTTCCTCACCAAATGAAACATCAATAGAAAGAATTTGATCACCATTCTTTCTTGTAGAGGAAATAACAGGACTCAACTCACAAAACAAAACCCTAGTGCATTGAAAAGATTTCAGGTGAGAGAAATTGATCGACATTTCTTCTCGTTCCATATGAATAAAATAGTCTAATAGATGAAATACAACATAATTCTTAATGAATAGATATATATTTAGACCATGAAATGGGAGTTCGAGATGGAAACATTTTTTGCTTTAATAATGTTATCATGCATTTATTCAATAACTGTCAAGCAATTTAATTATGCTTTATAAAGCTCTTAAAGATTATGTTACTTTAAAACAAAATCTGATAGCACACTATAGAGCAAACATAAAGTATTCATATACAGCTTCGTGGTTACTTGGGACAGGCCTCTCCGCCAAAGGACGAAGCCTGTTTGTCATCTATAATAGATTACAAAAAAGTTAAGATATTTTTTCTTAATACTTGCAAAAATGGAAGGTTATCCCTGATTAAGGATGGAAAAAAATCGCCACTAGCGACTAACAACATAGTATTTTAATGGTCTAAGAGGGCCGACGCTCTTTCAGAAACATGATTTGAAGAGCTCATCACGCGTGCATAGTCCCTTATTTTCTAAAATCCGAAATGTTATAAGTTCGTTTTTGTAAAGTGCTCGTTTTGGTAAGAAAAAAAAATCAGGTAAAATTTTGAAGTCCTTACGTGGCCGCTAAGTGATCTCCCAACGACCCTAAAGGTATTAGGTGTAGATGACCCCCGTGCGCCAAATCGAGCTCGCTGCTCTAGTGTATGCAAAATGAGTACAAAAAGCCACTGGTAACAAATTGATAATCAGCATACAATTTTAATTAAAATAATATTTTATACTGTGGCAGAGGCGTCGCGTGGTCTTATTATCAGCCTGTGCACTTCTAATTTAGTGTCATTTTATTTTTGTCATTATTTGGTACCTTGAGTTCAAACTATTTAAGTTAATATTACGGTTCTTTCGAAAATTTTCCGTTCTGCGGTAGCCGCCAAGTTCTACCGCAGCTGTCAAAGTTCTACCGCAGGCTTGAAAATCATTGTATCATTCAACGGAACCATCTAATCGAAGTGTGCTAGTAGAGTGCAAAGCTTTGAAAAAACAGCAGAAAACAACAGTCATTAGCGTGGTTTCCAAGGTATCATCGCAGCCGATCGATGATGCTTTGTGCAAATCAGTAATATGACTGCTGCGGTAACTTTCTGTTCAACCGTAGAACGGAAAAATATCCCTAAAATTGCAATAAACCAATAGTTACTAACCGCCGTTTTCAAATATAGTTTTCTTCTGATCTTTCAATTGATTCAAAATATTTAAGATTTCATAGTTGTTCAGTTTGATTTATGAATTCAACCAGCAATTTTTCAATTTTAACGATTAGTGATCATTATGGGAAAATTGAATATGAAAATAATTCTAATAATTCTAAACGATTTATAATGAACTGGATTCTAGCAAATATTGCTGTAATCATAGTTAACATATCTTAACATAGAATTAAAAGATCGGTAGCATCGTGTACTGAGTGCACGCATCATGAAACATGCTCGCATTTAAAACACACCACAAGCGTCAAGATACTGGCTATGACGGAGGGTACGACCGCTCTTGAGTTAATTTTCAGGTTGTCATATGATTGACCATCGCAAGCACCACCGCGCTAATACTGTATGTAAAAAGCGAGGTTTTTACCAGTAGTGTACAGAAAACAGCAACGCGTGTACTAAGTGCCAAGCTTGACAAATTTTTCTACCGTCAGCCGCCTGAAAAATCGGAAAAATCGCACCTGACCGACCTTCATACCCCAAGCGCCAGGGTAAAAAAAGAGCAAGCGAAATCTCTCCCGTAGATTGATTTCTCTCTTATCTCTCTCATCCGCACGCTCCCACTGATCGAATTGCTTGATGTAGCAAGACTGTGCACCGGCCAGAGTTGACGCTTTGGCTACTTACACACTCGCATTTGCAGTTCAATATACTTTCTACCTCATAGACAGAACTGCGTGTACGATACAAAACAGCACGTTTCCCGATGAGAGTGCACGCGTTGGTTTGCATCGTCACATCAGAGAAGTGTATAAGCGCGAAGAAAAAAATAGGTCTCATATCGTTTTTTGGTTGATTTGCATAGCAAAAATTTAACAACAGATATTTTGCTAGATGAAAATTCCGTTGCAAGCTATCAATGATAGAGATATTTGAAATAGGATAAATTTAATTTTATTAAGAAAATTATCGAATTCAGTAATCGAATGTATTGTACATATTGACTAGGATGTGCAGTGCACATGTTGCACATGTGGACGCGACGCCTCTGTACTGTGGATATCTTCATAACACTGCACGCTGATATAAAATTCAGAACTTCAAAAAGATCGTTCAAATATTACGTAACGCAACCGGGGGATAGAGGTGGTCTTCCGTAGTGTTACACTTCATACAAAAATTTTAAATTTTTAATACAGAATAATAGATAATAGAATAATAATAGAAGTTGTTACGTGGGGGAGGGAGGGGGTCTTAAATTGGCAAACTTTGCATTACATAATATTTGAATCATCCCAAAGAAAACGCGCGCAGGACGATTTGTTACTGGTGGCTTTTCGTAATCATACTGCGTGCACTAGAGCAGCGAGATCGATTTCGCGTACGGGATCATCTATGCCTAATACCTTCAGGGCCATTGGGGAACCATTTAGCGTCCACGAGCGGAAATCAAATTTTTACCTGTTTGTTTTTCTTACCAAAACGAGCACTTTACAATGACGAACTTATAACATTTCGAATTTTCGAGAAATAAGGGACGGCCTAGTATACATGTTATTACGATGAGATGGGTTCCAATGAATTGGTCTGAAAATCTTAAGTATCTTAGGCTCATGCTACGTACAAGTTCAACTATCAAAATCACATTAACTGCAATGCCTAATGTCTGTGTCTACTTATGAACTAAAAGTCGATACTTTGTGTTAAGCTAAAAGCTAGTGATCTAGAATAAATGTCGTATGCTGTACCAATATGTATTAGCTGTTGTAGTACCAGGAAGAAAGCTCTGTTCTTCAAATTATACTATTAAAAATTCACAGAACCTGCTTGACAATATAATATCAATCATTTTATATTTCGATCTTTTTATATAATCGTTTTTATTATGTAATATTCTATTATCTCATTTTCTTGAATCAAATTTATTCCTAACTTTCCTTTACTATTCTGATATATCTTCCAGTCAAACATGTCCACGGCACCAACGGAAAAACGTGAGCACCTGTACAAAATTCTGGTGATTGGCGAGCTGGGCACAGGCAAAACGTCCTTCATCAAGCGGTACGTTCACCAGTTTTTCAGCCAAAACTATCGAGCCACCATCGGGGTGGATTTTGCCCTCAAAGTTCTTAACTGGGACCAGAACACAATCATCCGGTTGCAGCTATGGGACATTGCCGGTAGGTAATCTGATTATCTCCTTTAACAGAAAAATCTCTAATTGATCGATCGATTTCCAATTTGGCAGGTCAGGAACGGTTCGGAAACATGACCCGCGTCTACTACAAGGAAGCCGTCGGTGCGTTTATCGTATTTGACGTGACGCGGAACGCCACCTTCGAAGCGGTCATCAAATGGAAGCAGGATCTCGACTCGAAAGTGCAACTACCGAATGGAAAGCCCATTCCGTGTATATTGTTGGCGAATAAGGTGAGTCTTTATTGGAAAGTACAAAAAGTAGAGTTCTAGACAAACATACGGAATACTGACCCAATACTTATCGATCACACTATGAACGATTATTTCAAATTCCCTTAGTAACAGGCGGCGTGCATCGTTTTCCTTCGCATTTAACATTTCACGCTAGCGCTATCTGTAGGTCTGTTTGCTCATTATCGTATTTCGTATAACAAGGCTGATGATAGTGTGAAGTGGGCGATGTAAATCAATGAAATTTATTCCAAATTTTACTTTTGTTTGTCTGTGGTCTAAGGATTTTTATGACATTCCTTCAAATTTCAGAGCGACCAACCGAAGCAAGGTATTGTCACGACACCGGCCAAGTTGGATGAATATGTGAAAGAGCACGGTTTTGCCGGATGGTTCGAAACTTCCGCCAAGGAGAATGTGAACATTGAAGAAGCTGCCAAATCTTTAGTCAATAAGGTATTAAACTTGATTTTGAACCTACCGAAATTCCATGTTATGACCATTTTCCCCGAAAAATTTCAGATCCTGATGAATGACAAGCAGACGAACGCGGGTGAAATAGTGGACTCGGACCGGTTTGCTCTGGCAGGCGGGAGCAAGGATTCACATCAGAAGAAAAACTGTGCCTGCTGACCGTATGCCGCCCCCATATGTCTCAGTGTCTTCTTTACTCGATTTTATGTTTTTTTTTATGTTATGGATTATTTTATGCGTCTAATATATACAACAAACCAGTACAGAAGGCAGAAGTGGCCCGCAAATGCAAATGATCCAGCCAAATATTAAAGAAAAGCGATTACAAATGCTAAGCTGATAAATGTCCAGTGGAAACAACTATACCAAATATAACTAGCGCGCACCTTCCAAATCACAAACGAAGGTGAAGGTCGAAATCGATGTATTCTAAATGTCCGGAACGTTGATACAAATTGAGTCCCCATTTACTGGAACCGTCTCGAGCCGTAGCTTTATACATTTGAAATATTGTTAATATAAGCAAAAGAAATGCCTGCTGAATAAAAGTAACAACCTGTTGGATATATTATACATTGCATGGCCGTTTGTGTTTTACTGGGTCAAATTTAATTGAATCGTACAGTTCAAAAGTTTGAAATCAGATCGTTTTCTTGGGAGAATCAAGTATCATACACAGGCTTTGCAGAATTCGCTCTCATTTGAGTATGAAGCACGATCAAAGCAAGCAAAGAAAAACATCCCATCTGTTGCGGTCCACGATCGTCATTGTATCGCAAGGTGTAACAAGACTGATAAATGGAAGCAGCGAGCGAGAGCCCCAAAGAGTGAGCGATGATAAAACCCATTTTACTCGCTTGTTTACCGTTGGGGATAGGTGTTTTTCTTTACTGGCACGATAAACAATCCACGAACTTCCAGTAGCAATAGTGTCTCCCAGGCTTGGAGCATGTTTAGAGGGGTTTTATCATACACTACTATCCCCCAAATCTGATCAAAGTTGTAGCAGATAAACAGTCTCTCATAATGTGCAGCATGTTATGATAGTTACAGAGAACGATACGTGAGCGATTCTCTCAATTTTCTCAGGATTCAATCCCTGATCATACATGTGCCGGTTGTACATACAATTAGCGAGAATTTCGTATTCGTTTTGTTACCATTATATTTCCTGAATTCATATTTTAGATTGAAGTTTGAGCTCAGTTTGTTATTCATTTTTCGACTCAATATGAAAAGCTGCTCCCGCAAGATGGAAGTGTAATTCCTAATACAGCAGAAAAGGGACTTATGTTCAACTATCTACCTCTCGATTTTTCTCAAATTCCAAACAGTTTTCAGTGAAATGAAGGACGCGTGATCGGGTGGTAGCTTATCAGCTAGGAATAGAAGAAAACTGAAAGTTGTAGCAATAAACGTGTGAAGATCACATTCCGGAAGTATCGATGATGGCAAGAATGAATTTTACACGCAGTTCGTGTATGCTGATTGCTGTCCATGATCGAATCGTCCAAACAACCGTCAACAACGATTCCGACTCAGCAAAAAAAAAATGAACCCATCTATTCTGGGGGAGAAATTACCACATAGAAGAATCTATGCGTTTGCTATGAACGACTACCCAAGGAGGAAAAAATAACTCGCAATAACTTATACATACCTTATTTTGGTATCATACCGTAATTAGGTATTGTTCAGTTGTCAATATCCCATTTTGGTATTATAATGGTATTGGAGAAAAAAATGTTTAAAACAATTAAAAATACTTCATTTTGGTATTCGATAGCTGTTGAGGTCTGCTGGAGGTATTGAACTACTATTGAAAAATTTCACTTTTATATGAAAACACATCATGTATTAATTAGGTATTACAATACCTGATCTAATTATCAGTTGGGTGTTTGTAGAATATGCAGAAGGTATTATTTGAGGTATTTTACCTCTTCTGCAGGGCTGATTCATACCTCATTCAGGTTGTAAGTATTGGAAACTGTCAACTAAGGTATTTGGTATTCAGAAGTCATTTTCTTTTGCTCGGGTAGTAATGGACCAAAAATGGACACAACTACAAATTACGAGGAAGGAGGAACAGGCCTGGAATTTAACTCATGACCTTCTACAACGGAAGCGATAGCCGTTAGTTCACCAACTCAGTCTTCACAAATGATGTGCCTTAGTGTTTCATGATTACCGGTATTATCAGCCATCAGCAAGGATCTAAGATAGACAAAGTAATCGACCATCATGAAAGTATCTCAGTCTGATGCTTCCTAAGGAACCCTATCAACAGTTCGATGTTTCAGGTTTGGTATACATATGGTTTCATATGTACGGCCAACAATGTCTATATCATCTGCAGAGCAAACACATTGGCACAAAGGTCCATCGCTTTGCCGTAGCTTCCTATGGGATACAAATAAACCAGAGTGTTCGCCTGAAATATTCACACAAATTTGCACATTTTCCATCGTCACTCATATTAGTCTTGTGAGTTCACCGTGAAAGCTCTTATCGTCCATGACTTTCCATAACTCTACGCGTTTGACACTGTCGTATGCCACCTTGATGATATTGAAAAGGTGATGTGTTGAGGCCTGATATCTACGAAATTTTTGAGGGATTTCCGAACAGTAAAGATTTGGTCCGTTGTCGATCGGCTGTCTTCGATTACTTCCTCCCAGATTCTGACTATCAGCCGATGCAGATAAGTGATAAACTTCTGCTATTCCATTGTTATAACTATTATAAGTTGGTTGTTATTGTCCAATATTTCTGTCATAGAGTCTTTTTTTCTCACTGCCCTAAATCTCCGTGTCTGTGTCATCAGTGCCATTCGGATGTTCGTCGTACTACTGCTACCACCTTTCGGTCGCCTCGTGTTTGTACGAAAAAAAAAATACATATATTGTTAACATCTAAACAGATAGCACTGAATTAAAAAAATCACGCCACAATGCTCGGAGCGTGGTCACACCTCTCTTTTGTTCTGCCCCACTTTGAAGCGTTGGGTACTTGATTCGCTCATCCAATACTCCTTCTTGTACCAACAGGATCTGAAGCAAACACCATCGTTGCAAGGTTGCTGTCCGGCATTATTGCCGGCATGCCCTGCCTGTCGTATCCTTCCAACTTTTGCCGCCTTTTGTATACTGTTAGTTATCCTTATATCGTTATTGAAGTCCATATTATCCTCAAAGCATATACATTTATTGGATCTGTTGAAATTTGTTCCCAGGTCTGATGAAATGCTTTTATCTTTAACCCTACTCATTTCAACTCGTGTCACAAAGCTTTCGCGGGAAGCGTTAAGTTTTTTAGTAGAACTTTCATGATTATAAATCGTTTACTTAGACTTTCATGTTTTTTGTTTGTGGTACATCAGGGTAATATTATTATTGTTTTATGGCTACATCGGTCATGCGACTCAAAGGTAAAGGGAGTCTGTAGAAGCAAATGATGGAAACGAATAGATGCATAGGCGTCGCAAGGGAGCGACAAGATTGAAATTTAATTAGGTGGTGAAAATTGAGCAAGCCATTTTAAAGTCAGTAAGCATCGAAGCGTCCTGTATTTTGCCTAGCTTCTCTAATGGAAAAGGGTTGGCTCAAAGCTTTGAGCTTTGCTACCAACACAGTCAAAGTCATGAGAACAAAAGAATTTATGGCACGTACAGAGGCTCATACTATTTCGAGAAAGGTTTAGGGACAAAATGTCAAAAGACAAAACGTCGTTTGGATAGCTAGCGTTGCTAAAGCCTGATTTGCTGCTGAACCGGAATCGCTAAAGAAATTTCTCACCGATTCCTTGCAGAAATTTTCTACATCGACTCCCGTTTGAACTGACATCTCTTTTCAACTGCGTACTGCGATCAGAAAAAAAAAACGCTTCCTTGATCGATTCCTTGCAGGAATTTTCCATGCATCAATATAGACCAAGAAATTACTTGTCAGCAGCGAATCAGGCTTACTCAAGTAACCAGTAAGCACGATAATGCGGCACGGTAACAGCATTATATGCGCATATAGGGTAATCATTTGATGCATGTCAGTTTTATATACGCATATAATGCTATTATAATGTCAGAAAAGGCAAAATAGCGTGCCATTATAGTGCCAAGATATAACCGTGCTTCTCTGTACCACTAATGCTGATATAAGACCACGTGAGAAACGTCAGTTGTTTCCGCCAGGTTTTTAGGGCGAATATACGCAGCCAGAGAGCTTTCGCGTATGCGGCCAAGCAACTGGTACACGAGGTAAATAAATGAAGGAATGAAAACGGAAACCTCTAATAGTATGCGAAAAATGTAATGAAATGATACAGATAGTACTTCTCCGTATCAGACATATTCGTTTAGGTAGTTTTCATCCTTTTGAGGACTTGCAATTGCCACATTTTGATCCTCGTTTTATGATGATGAAATTCCTCATTTTGCGTCTCGAACCTGCGACACCCGTATTGTTGAGTTGTTGTCCTGCTCCTTTGCTCCTACGGCTGCATAAGATGAATAGTATTGGAAAGAAAAGTGACCAATTTAAACCATCACTTTTCCCCGTCATAAAACCTGCAATTGTAGTAGTGAGAAGATTTATGTTTGACTCCCTCTTACCACTATATGCAAACACAAAGCACGTGGTATATCTGTCAAAACACTGGATGGCATTTAAACATGCCCTGTATTCGAATGTAGAGCCAATATAGTGCTTATTTAATGCCTGTATGCATCAGGCTTAGAAGCATTAATGATGCTGTAATAGGGTTTCTATGCAGCGGAAGTGCTGTTGTAAGGTGTGTAAGAATTTGTGGTGCTATTATAATGCATGTACGCATCTATGATGCTGATTAAAGGCTTATTATTAGTGCTTATGGTTACTTGGGTAAAGCTAAGTATGCTGTTTCGCTCAAGAAAAGTAAAGAAATTCCTTGACGAAATGGGTCAAGAAATTTCCTACAGAGAGCCCCATTTGAAATGAAATTTCTTCTCAACTGCGAACAGAAAAATGTGATTTTCTGGACCATTTCTTGGAAGACATTTTCCACGCATCGAGATAGGCGATTCCTTTTCTTGTCAGTAGCAAACCAGCCTTTAAGGGAAAATGGTTGCGATGCGGATGGCGTTGGAAATAGCAAAATTTACAATTTTCATCACAATAAGCATGGAACAAATTTTCAGTAAAATGTCACTCTTACATCCCAATTCAGCCGAGGATAGACGCACTTTGTGAAGCAATTTTAAATTGAAGTCTTGGATATGCAGAAGTGATCAAACCAGTCAACCATGATGTTGGGGCGTATAGGTTCGTGGGTTGAGTTATTTAAGCAACGCATTCCGCAGAACCCCTCGTTGTGTAAAAAGTGTGTTCCTTTTCTTCCATAATGACAATCCCTTTTACAAATCTTTCGTTGCAAACGCTTTTTATTCAGGCATTAAAACTTCCATCAAACCATTTTTTTTCTTTCCTATAATAACGTTCAACGGTCACATTCAATTGAACCACTTTATTTTAGTAAAAAAACTAATCTATTGCAGTTGTACAAACTGATCGGTTTTCTCTATCGTTCCGTTAAAGTGTTATTACGCGATTGTTTCTTAAGTATTTGAAGTTCATGTTATTATACAATATAAATTAACATATAAATAAACGTATAATAATTTGTAGCAGTTGGTATGGTATTACTGTATGCGTGTTTAATTAATTCAATATGATGTGTACTCATTACTAACAAGTAACACATGATTTTGAACAATTTGTGAATTATTTATTCTTTAAAAACTTACTCATTCTTTTGTGGAATAAGTATGTAAAATTAAATAGATTGATTGATTTTATTTTCAGAATCACATATATAGAAGTCAAGATCTCCAGCATGTTCCATATATGTACAACTGAATTGAGTTTAAGGGCCCTATTTTATAAGTTGAGTCGATCAAAATGACACGACTGGAGTCACTGTCGACCAAAAATATCGCTCGACATGGCTCTGTCACCCGAGTTTTTCGACAGTTGTCACTCTATGTGACTGGATTATTATGGCAGTCGACGGGTGATATCTGAAATATGCATGCTTACTTTGATCGAAAGTGATTACAGGCGAGTCACATGAATCTGATCGATTTACAAAATAGACCCCTAAACATTGATTTACTTTTTGTATAATGAATTTTATTATTTTTACGGAGTTCTGTTGAACCTTCCAGTCGTCGCGCGATTTGCCACCGCCAAAACCACCACACCGCTGTTGTGAATGAAAAGCGAGGTTTTTTCAACAGTGTTGTACAAAATACAACAGCGCGACGACTGAAGTGTTAAGGGCCTTATTTTATAAGTCGAGTCGATCAAAAACGACTCGACTGGAGTTACTGTCGACCAAAAATTTTGCTCGACTTGGCTCTATCACTCGAGTTTATCGACAGTTGTCACTCTGACTGAATTTCTATGAACTAATCTACGATGACGTCACGCTGCAACTTCCAGCGGGAAGAAAACCTTTACTGCGGGCCGTGTTTATAAAAAATGAACGATTTCGTTGTACATTCATCCGCTTCGTGTTCATCCGGTGAACATTCGTTGTCCGGATGTTGGTCCGGATGTCATTTAATGTAAACATTGACCGCATTTAGAGCAGAAAAGAAAAAGAAAGTCGAGGATAGAAGAAGACCGTGGATAAGTCCATTGGAGTCGACGGGTGACATCTGAAATATGCATGCTTACTTTGATCGACAATGACTACAGACGAGTCACGTGAATTAGCTCAAATTACAAAATAGACCCCTAATCCTTCGACCTTGACGCTTGCTGCTACGGGGGTTGGTGATGAGGGCAGGATCAATCGTGTTGCGCGCCGCTCGCGTGGCACGGTGGTATAATGTTGCGGGTCGCGGAACGTGTTAGTAGTGTTTGATCCTTTGATCTTGTCGCTTGGTCCTATAGAGCGCTGCATATGACGAGCCTAACCTCACTTATTTGACAGCTGCTGGTCCTGTTGTTTACGTTTCGGACTTAGTCGTTTTTTCCATCATTTTTTCATCTTCGCATTTCTATCACCAGCATGCTGATGGTGACGATTTTCCACGGTAGGAAGATAGAATAATACGATCCGTGGGTATCTGCAGTGGATTTGACCTCTCCTTGCAGCAAACTGTCACGAAATTAAGAATGATTCGAAAAAAAGTACTAAGTCCAAACTGTAAACAACAGGACCAGTACCTGTCAACATTGATGCGTGACGTCACAGTGCAGTGGAGTATGGGAGCGAGTGACGAACACTTGTTTGTTTATCGATTAATTTCGCGAATCCGGTTAGGCGCATTCATTTCAACGTCAACATTTCCCTCCCATCCCCAAATTGACCTGCATTTGGGCGCAGCCGGCGCCGTTATTGTTTATTATAACAATGTTAGCACCAGTACTTACACATTGAGGATGCTATTGATCCCGAGTAGCGTCTGTTGGTTCCCTGTGTAAGTACAGCTGTTCTTGCAATAACGGAGTAGCATTTGCGGGCGGTCTATCATGCTCATGCTCAATGAATTTTATTATTTATACGATAGGGGAAATGCACCATTCAGTAAGAACAATATAAGTGTAAATAGATAAGTAAATAAAAACCGAATTAAGTACGATACTTTTATATTCAAAGTAGGGTTAATTGATATTTTTATCTAAAATCACGCCCTTCTCATCCTTCTTTCAATGTTCGTCTATAATTAACACTCTGATGAGAGTCTCTTATGATTTTGTAATTTAAAGATTAAAACATTGTCTTAAGCAATTCCAACAAATTTTGACAATTTTTTTTTGTGGGAGGGGAACGTTACATTTTAAACGATTTTTTCCGTATTCCTTCGATTAATATCGAACAGTTCGACGGGGCCTTCCTTAGTCGAGTGGTTAGAGTCCACGGCTACAAAGCAGGCCCTGCTGAAGGTGTCTGAGTTCAAATCCCGGTCGGCCTAGGATCTTTTCGTAAAGGAAATTTCCATGACTTCCCTGGGCATAGAGTAAAATCGTACCTGCCACACGATGTACGAATGCGAAAATGGCAACTTTGGCAAAGAAAACTCTCAGTTAATAACTGTGGAAATGCTCATAAGAACACTAAGCTGAGAAGAGAAGTAGGCTCTGTCCCAGTGGGAATGTAATGCCAAGAAGAAGAAGAAGATCGACGTTTTGTCAGACAGTCGCATTTTTTTTCTTTTCGACGTTTCGGCCTTCCGACGTTTTACCCTTTCGACATTTTGTTTTTCGACGTTTTGTCCCTTCGACGTTTTGTCCTTTCGACGTTTTGGCATTCGACATTTTGTCTTTCGACGATTTGTCTTTCGACGTTTTGTCACCTCCGAGAAAGACACTGGATGTGTATCAGTAGACTTGATTAGACCTGGGAGGGAGAAACCGATACGAAATTTGTGTATGTCAGAGTTAGTCAAGGTTCTGCTGTCACGAACTGTCAGTGTGCGCCATCTTATAAAACATCTGCTACCTACATCGGCTAGGTATCTGCTACTGGAATTTTGGTGCATATTGTTAAAAAATGCATCCCGTCCCGGCTGTAGCAGAATTGTTATTAGAAATAAAATGATTTTTTCCTGTGTTATATTATCCTTAATTTTGCATGGGTGAAGACGTCAATGGTGTTCAAATCAAATTAATATTGTTCTGTCTTAACTGCATAGGAGGCATATCAACTGAACGCAGCAGACTCCAGATATCCTTGACCGATTATTTTCAGTTTTTTTTTCACGACCTATTGTACTTATTCTACGCGTCGTGTGAGTCGAGACGAATCACTCTCACCTCGAGTGACGCGAGACGAATAATGTAAACTGAATGGGAGCAAGACGGCAATTGTCACCTCATTCTACTTGTCTCACCTCATACGTCGCACAGAATAATCACAAATAAATTTTCTTTGTACATATGTAAACCCGTAGTATTTCAAAGACTGACTAATTGACTCCCGGAACAACTAAAGCCTTGTTCTAACCTGAGACGAGACTCGCGGAGACGGTCTACTTTTTCTGCGATTGCTGAGTTTTTTCTTATTCCACTCAGTGTCTATATCAATCTTGCGCAAGCCGTTCAAAAAACTATTGCGTTTGCATCACACCGAAGCATAAACGGCATTTTGAGTGAAATTTCATGCCAGCAAACGTAGCAGACATTATAAATAACTAGCCTTGTGTTTAGATTTATCGCCATCTTTGGAAAAACTGCTCCTCTGACTGAGGTTTTAAATAATAGTTTATTTTAAATACAATACTTTTCACTTTTTCAGTCATAAAAACGACGGGCTGCATCTGACGTTTCGTGACAGCGGAATCTGGGCTGCATATGACGTTGATATTCTTCCTCTTCGCGAGTCTCTCTCAGGTTCTAACCTTCAAAGCGTTCGATTTATCTCGGAAGCCTGCTAGCACACAATTAACAATGCTAGAGATCTTCTTACATGAGATTTTACCTAGTGCATTTGATCACTTGTCATTACGCTATGATGATTCCAGACACTTATGTCTATGTTTGACGTTCACTCTGCCGACAAAAATGTCACAGGGCTTTAAGTTTTAACACTGGGGTTGTTCCTATCTGACATTTTGGAAGGAACACAGCAAACAAAATATTACCCAAAATTTATTTTCAAGCCAAGGGGTGTGAAAAAATCTCAAAAACCGTGATAAAATGATTTTTGAACTTAAACCAACGAAAATCATTTAAAAATTTAGTAAACATGCGTTTTTGGCCTAAACTTGAGCATTTGGTACTAAAATTGGGACAAAGCCTTAGGGCCCTATTGAATTTTCGATTCGGATCATCCAACGAATGTAGATTTAAAAGCTAGTTGACTGTGGGGGATCCTGAGTTGGTAAAGGTTCGTCTTGCGGACGAATAGGAGGCACTGCGAGACAGTAGGGTTTATTGGTTCACTCTTAGAAAAAAATCGGAAGCTTTATGCGATGGTTGATGTAAACAATTCAGCACATGAAAAATAATTGAAAATATGTATAGTTGAAAATAATATGCATTGATTACTTGGCCGTCGTTGAAAATAAAAATCAGCAAAGGAATTGTTATACATTGTATTCTCTTAAAAATAATCCAACTATAAAAGCATTTATCGTAATAGCAAAAATGTTGTACACTCCCGTGCAAAAGTTTGAGTTCATCCCCTTAAAAAAACATACAAAGGTGTTTTGTCTATATTCTGGAATTACACGTCCATTTGGAATTATCTTTTACTCTTTTGAAAAGGTAAATCTTACTTCATAGGTATTTCGACAAAAAAAAATTCTCTTGAAGTTGTGATATTTTACAAAAATTCCACTGAAAAAACAGCATTCGTCTTATTTATCCAACTCGGCAAGATTCGTTGGTTAAACGTACGACTCGTGCTGACAAAATCATCGTTTTGCAACTGTTGTAATATTTCCCTCAAAGTTAAATTATCAAAATACATGCGCACAAAAGACTTAGTAGTACCTTTTTTCCTTTTGAAGAAATCAATATTTTTTTGGGGCCGAATTCGAAGTCGAAGAGACTTTCTTCTTCTTCTTCTTTCTGGCGTTACGTCCCCACTGGGACAGAGCCTGCTTCTCAGCTTAGTGTTCTTATGAGCACTTCCACAGTTATTAACTGAGAGCTTACTATGCCAATGACCATTTTTGCATGCGTATATCGTGTGGCAGGTACGATGATACTTTATGCCCTGGGAAGTCGAGAAAATTTCCAACCCGGAAAGATCCTCGACCGGTGGGATTCGAGCCCACGACCCTCAGCTTGGTCTTGCTGAATAGCTGCGCGTTTACCGCTACGGCTATCTGGGCCCCAATTCGAACAGACTTTATAGTGTTTGAAATATGTTTGGCAAATTTAAATCTCTTCTGGAGCAGATCAGGATAAATTCTATTGTTTCGTCAGTGAATATAGAAATCACACAACTGTTCAATGGTATTTTGATAAGGGAACCATGTTTAAGAGATATATCTGTTAAAACGTGAATAAAAATGAAGTAAAATGCTAATGGGATGTATCACTGATAACCCCATCTCCTACCTTTTCCAGTTGGTTATTCTGGTGGGAAAAAAATACATATACAACTTTTGTTCCAGGCGTATGGTCATCGAATCTGCGTCCACCAGACCCGTAACAATGCAATGGGTGGCCCTCCGCACATAACGGACTCATAACTGACCTTGCACGATCCCACCATGACCTCCCTCCATGGAAGCCAGTCGGCTACCGTGCCCTTCATCTTAGTTCCCACAAGGCAAGGCATGGTAGCAATCCAAGGCAACGGTCAACGTAATTAGAGAGCCCTTGCCAACAGCCGACCTAGCGGCCCCGAAAGCTAACCACCCCTTAAAATGCCGTGTGGCAGGTTAGCTCGGAACGCAGTGCTGTAACCCCCTAATGGCCATTGTAATACTGCAGTTATGTTTCGGCAATTAAAACCGCTGGACAATTATCTCTGAAGGATCGAACAGTTTGGTGAAATATGCAAAACACGGTTTTTTTTCTTCGTTTCCCCACTCGTACCTATATCGTTTAGGAATCTACGCAAAACTGCAGCCACTGAACCGAGATCTGAAATTCCCAACCAGCCGGCCTACCAACAACATCAGCGTTTCATAATTTGCAGCCAATAAACTCGCGCTGGCATATTTTACAGCTTCAATCTAAAAGCTCCAGTTCGCTAATTACCCCAAGTACAGTGCACTTCCGGTTCCGTCAATACGTCCGTTTCACCCCTTGGATAAGCAGCCGTTTTGGCCCCCTCTCTGCTATAGGAGGTTTAATGAGCAATTATAACATACTCAGCGCTTACGGTAGTCGACCGATCTATTCCGACCCGGGCTAAAGGAGGAGCTTCCGAACTCCCAGAAAGAGAAAAAAATCGGGTGCAAGATTGCCTCTCCTCTTGGTCCCTCCACCCAATCGCTCGTAGTCTGAAACAAATAGAAAAACACTAGTTAATTTCCCCTCGTTTGCGATCGCTGATCGATCGTTCAATCGAGCTCGATATATTCCAGCCTTTTCATTCATGGGCATAGCCAGGATTTCCATCGGGGGCGGGCGAATGATCTAAACCTACGAAAATGTACTGAACACTGGTTAGTGTTTCCCAAACTTTTTCAACTTTCGCCCCCATGAGATCAATATTTATCTGGAATCGCAACCTGATATGTAATTTAAATATTTTAACTAAGCGCTGTACAGATCAGTATTTTTTCATAGGCGTACCGAAAACCGATCAATTTTGAAATATAAGTTTAAGGAACAAGAAGAATGATGATTTTTACAGCACGAATCGTAAATTTATCCTATTAGGCTTGCCGAGTAGGATAATTACGACGAGTGCTGTAAAACTACAGTTCTGCAACGAGTTACGTACATTCATCAATGTATTCATCATTATTTTACAATTTCTGAAAAATTGTTGTGTTATGATTCATTACGCAACTCAAAACAGTTCCGTAATGAGAAAGCATTGCGTAATGAATCATTACAGCTCTGTTTTCAGTTGCGTTTCAGGAAAGTAGGCCATTTCATGACAGATTGGCGTGATGAAACCCAGCTTATTACGATGAGAAATTGCAAAAAGAGTTATAAATATCAAAGACTTTGAATCGCATATATACGCCAAATGTCCTCGAATCGCATATCCATAAAATCATAATACAATAACATTTATGTACATTTAAAAATATTTCCTTATATATCGGTAACCGACAATTATTAGGAATGATCTACAGGACTGGAAATCATAATAACTATTTTTGCAATTTTTTGCGTGTAGCCTATAATAAGTCCAGTTTTTTATACAAATTTGGCCCACTATTCAAATGCAATATATGCATAGGCACAACTATTCAAACTTGTGACGAAGTTGGGTGTCGAAGCTCTCCAAAATAAAACCAAATGTACTTTTTTTCACATAAACGTATCATATTTAGGTGAACCGCATCCTTTTTCGCCCCATATCTGAACTTTTCGATACTTAAGATGACTGACATAGACTATACCCAAATCAATTGTCGCCCAACTTTCTCTGATTTCAGCACCCAACTCCGTCAAATTTTAAAGTAATTAAGTATTTAAAGCGCTCGTGGGCTTTTTCACTGGTAGCTCAAACAATTTATTAAAAATTTTACGATAACTAATATTTCTCATTTAATTGAGCATATGTATATGCAGCTAGGGAAATGGGTATATTATATGTGTGTTTATATGAAGTTATTCACGTGCGTTGTAAAGCAAATATGTGAATGCTTGAAGAATTGAAATCACATTGGTGTAGAGAAAATTAATGATGGCTATGAAAAGTCGCGACAATCAGAAGCTTTGTGTGTTTAAAAAAACGATGGTATTGCTGATTTTACAATAATCTGTTACATTTTCCATTTGCTTCAGCAAAGTTTTAGACCATCCAATTTTAAGCAACTTTGCTAAAAGAAGTTTTTTTTATGTATCTCTTCCATTGACCAATTTAGAGATTTTTTCCTACGGTGACATAGGGTGGTCCAAACAAAACTGGTTTTCTGGTTCTAGCGTTTTCAATTTCAATATCCCATCAAAGTACAGCTTAAAGAGCTTTAAAGAATGCATATTTTGTTGAGTATAGAAGCTCGCTATCTCTTTCCGTTTGGTAGATATTGTTATTTTTCTTGCAAAGACTTAATTTGACTGCGAATATCTCTGATTGGGGCAAACATAATAAATATCTTTTGACGGCATTTAATAACGACATACAATTGTATATGATATCAAAAAATAAAATAAAGGTGTTTTTTTGTAACTCTAATAAAGCGCATACATAAACACATAATTTTTAACTCATTACGCGTGGTAAAGATGTACAAATTATGGGTGAAATTATGAAATAAAGTCCAAAAAATTCACCCATAATTTGTCCATCTTTACCACGCGTAATGAGTCAATTAATTTAATAACCATGCGGATTGGATTACCGAACAGCTCAATATAAGCGTCAATTTATATTAGATTGTTACTGCCCCTCTGTAGTAGTCATGTCGTCACTTGAGTGAGAACGACACGTTGATAGCCTTCCCACATCTTTACTCTTCCACAATACAGTTGTTGTGCAAGCGATGTAGGTACGATAGGCAAACAGTTTCTACACTAAACAAATCGCATTCACTCTGCCCGCGTGTGTAGTAACATGAGATGGATGGATATGGGTTATGAAAGGGGTCTGCGTGATCTGTAGGGATTTGAATTCTAAAATTGTAATCAACTCAGTTATTTGGGTCACCAAGTGGCTCGGTAGCTTAGTTGGTAAAGCGCTCGTCTAGCATACAAGAGTCCTGGGTTCAAATTCCAGCCGAGCCCGTGGATATTTTTTTTTCATAGTTTCACTCATAATTTGTCCGTCTCTACCACGCGAAGGGTGATGTGCTAGTATCCATCGTATTAAGCATTGATCAGTGAGAACTGCAATTTTTCCAGTATTGCAGTGAATGATGCTGATACAAACCGATGCCAAACAATTCTTTCTCAAAACGGCTTTAGCATTGTACAATAACATTTTGATAAATCTTGATCTCTTTTTGGAAATAATGCAAAGAAAATGCATCTTACCGTATTCTCAATCCGTCGTATCGTTTTCAACTCCGTCGCAATCAGTTTCCAGATTCGTCTCACAACTTACGGCTCACTGTGATGTATTGAGTGGTTAAAACACAATACATCAACGCTATAATAAAATATTTTACTAGAATATATAGATCTACGGGCATCTCCCTCCATTCCTTCAGCATGATGGAATATACTTATTTCCTTTAAAACGTCATCAAAATTCAGCCCAAACATTTGAACACTATTCCTTTTGACCGTACAATTATGGCATTTGCTCACAGTACAGCGAAAACAACACAATCAAAGGAACCGTATTTTTACGTCGAGCGTCGCGCACACATTGATGCGCACCAGCTTTTTTTTCTCAGTGCGACGGATTGAACGTTGTTTACATTCTCAATTATACGCGGCGGTTGAGGAAATTTCGTAAAATTTGGTGATTTATTGAAGTTTTACGGCGTGTGATTGGAATGAAATCCTTCAGTGAAGAAGTACGAAGGTTTTCCATAGTGAAAGTAAGTGCCCGGCGAAGTAAGTCACCCACGGGGGCGGGAAGAAACTTGTGTTGGAAAGTGGTGTGCCTGATGTCGATCGCTAAGCATTTCTCTCAAATCGTGTTCGTCCATGCGATTTTCGGTGTACAGATGGACGAATCATAAAAGCTTTCACAAATTAACATTTGGAAAATGAATCTTTGTTGCAGGTAAGTTGGAATATCCGCCGTAGTGGAACATTTTAAGTTTGATACGACGAATAGTAGCTCTTACGACGAAGTAGAACGAAACCCCAATGATTTAATTAATTCAATAACCATGCGGATTGGATTACCGAACAGCTCAATAAAAGCGTCAATTTAAAGAATTTTTATCAGACAAACTTCAATCACTTTTAAAGATATCAACACTTTTTTTGCATGAAAATTTGCGTTTTTTTTTTCTTAATTCTCAAAGTCGTCTATAGACTACTTTGCGAGAAGTTACTATAAAAAAATTGAAGCTAAAAAACACATATTTTTCATGATTGTGAAAAAATGCTTCAAATCGGTCAAATTCTGAGCTACAGAACAACTTTTTTAGCAAAGTTTATTAAAATTTAAACTTTTCCTAGGAGTAAATACTATTATTTTTGCAAATAAGAAAGTTGATTATATATTAAATAACACTTACATTTTTATAAATAATTTTATATAAAATTGTTTTTGTATTCATAAAGTATTTTTAAATAGGTGACTTTTCATCGTATTCATAACGTATTTTCAATATTAAACGTTGTTCTGCGCAAACATTGTTTTGCATTATAGTCTTCTTTGATGCACCGTCTTAATTGGACCATGATTTTTCCAATTTTGGACAATGTGTACTGTGGGATTGACCCATATTTTGAAATTCATTACAGTTATGTCCTATTCCTAATATAATGTATCTATCTTCTATATAAATAAAAATGGAATTGTGTTTGCATGTCACGAAATGACGTGAAAACGGGTCAACAGATCACACAATTAGTTCATTATTACCTTCGTTAAGGGATGCGACGTGTTTGTGCATAGAAAAAGTTAAGGAAAGTCTCCAGAAAAGTCGGAAAACCGGAAGAAAACTAATCTGGCATTTTGTAAGAAAGATAGCGTGCCATCTTTCAAGAGCCTACTTGATGGCAAGACGACGTTTGCCGGGACAACTAGTGGAAAGAAATACATCTTGTTTGAATTATGTGTGGGATCACTTAAAAAAAGATATTTTTTCCTATGGAAAAGTTAGGATTGATTCATGAAGAAATTCTTGCATAATTTAAGCGTTGTAAAAATGTTGGCCATTGGTAATCAAGTGTACCTCTTTGTTTATGTGTATAGAAACTTTTTTCGACGGAATAGGTACATATAATTTATTCAGGGGTTATTCTGTCATTTTTTCGCAAGAAACAACTTTGAAAAACTACCACGAGTGTCTTAGGATTAGACCCAATTTTTTTTTTCAATATTATTTTTAATAATGCTTACAATACATTCTTGGGCAATAGCTTTGAACTGTATTGAAAAAAAAAATCCGTAACGTTTTGCTGAGAGTTATAAGTAGGTTTCCCTGTAAGATATTTTTTTCAGAATCTTCATGATTTTTTTCAGGGATTCTATCGAGAGTTTCTTCAAACATTATGGAATGGATCTCAAAAGGGTTCTTTTCAGAAAGTTTTGCATGCGTCTTCGTATTTCACGACTAACGTTGTTTTCAGCCGTTAACAAGGATCCGAGGTAGACGAACTCATCAACCACCTCAAAAGTATCCCCGTCTATCGTAACACTGCTTCTCAGGCGGGCTCTGTCGCGCTCGGTTCCGCCTATTAGCATGTACTTTGTTTTTGACGCATTCACCACCAGGCCGACTTTTCTTGCTTCACGTTTCAGGCGGGTGTAGAGGTCTGCCACCGTTCCAAATGTTCTGCCGACAATATCCATATCATCCGCGAAGCAAACAAATTGGCTGGATCTTGTGAAAATCGTACCTCGGTTATTGCACCCGGCTCTCCGCATGACACCTTCTAGCGTGATGTTGAACAGCAGGCACGAAAGTCCATCACCCTGTCGAAGTCCCCGGCGGGATTCGAACAAACTGGAATGTTCACCCGAAATCTTCACGCTATTCTGCACACCGTCCATCGTTGCTCTTATTAGTCTTGTGAGCTTCCCGGGAAAGCTGTACTCGTCCATGATTTTCCATAGCTCTTCGCGGTCGATGCTATCATAAGCCGCTTTGAAATCGATGAACAGGTGATGCGTTGGGACTTGGTATTCACGGCATTTCTGGAGGATTTGCCGAACAGTGAAGATTTGGTCCGTTGTCGAGCGGCCGTTGATGAAACCAGCTTGATAACCTCCCACAAACTCATTTGTTATTGGTGATAGACGACGGAAGATAATCTGGGATAGCACTTTGTAGGCGACATTCAGGATAGTGATCGCACGATAGTTTTCACATTCCAGTTTGTCGCCCTTCTTGTAGATGGGGCATATGACCCCTTGCTTCCACTCCTCCGGCAGCTGTTCGGTTTCCCAGATTCTGACAATCAGCCGGTGCAGACAGGCGGCCAACCTCTCTGGGCCCATTTTGATGAGTTCAGCTCCAATACCATCTTTATCAGCGGCCTTATTATTCTTGAGCTGGCTGATGGCATCCTTAACTTCCCTCAATGTGGGGGCAGGTTTGTTTCCTTCATCCGCCGTGCTGACGTAGTCACTTCCTCCGCTGTCGTGACCCTCGTCGCCTGTGTTCTCCGTGCCATTCAGGTGTTCATCGTAGTGCTGCTTCCACTTTTCAATCACCTCACGTCCGTCCGTCAAGATGCTTCCGTCCTTATCCCTGCACATTTCGGCTCGCGGCACGAAGCCTTTTCGGGATGCGTTTAGCTTCTCGTAGAACATACGCGTTTCTTGAGAACGATGCAGCTGTTCCATTTCTTCACATTCCGCTTCTTCCAGGCGGCGCTTTTTGTCCCGGAATAGGCGGGTTTGCTGCTTCCGTTTTCTTTTATAGCGCTCCACGTTTTGTCGCGTTCCTTGCTGCAGCATTGCAGCCCGCGCTGCATCCTTCTCCTCCATAACCTGCCTGCATTCTTCGTCGAACCAATCGTTACATGTCCTCCTTTCCACGTACCCGACGATGCTCTCGGCTGCGTTGTTGATGGCTGCTTTTATGTTGCTCCAGCAGTCCTCAAGAGGGGCTTCGTCAAGCTCGCCCTCTTCCGGCAACGCTACCTCGAGATGCTGCGCGTATGCGGCAGCGACGTTCGGTTGGGCCAGTCGCGCTAGGTTATACCGAGGCGGGCGTCGATACCGTACATTGTTGATGACGGATAGTTTTTGGCGCAGTTTCACCATTACTAGATAGTGATCAGAGTCGATGTTAGCGCCACGATAGGTTCTGACGTCGGTAATATCGGAGAAGTGCCGTCCATCGATCAGAACGTGGTCGATTTGTTTTTCCGTCTGCAGTGGTGATCTCCAGGTGTATCGATACGGGAGGCTGTGCTGGAAGTAGGTGCTGCGAATGGCCATGTTCTTGGAGGCGGCAAAATCTATCAGTCGTAGGCCGTTCTCGTTCGTCAGCCGGTGGGCGCTGAACCTTCCAATCGTCGGTCTGAACTCCTCCTCCTGGCCAACCTGAGCGTTCAAATCTCCTATGATGATCTTGACGTCGTGGCTTGGACAGCGGTCGTACTCGCTTTCGAGCTGCGCGCAAAATGCGTCCTTGTCATCATCAGTGCTTCCGGAGTGAGGGCTATGCACGTTTATGATGCTGAAGTTGAAGAACCGGCCTTTGAGCCTCAACTTGCACATTCTTTCGTTGATCGGCCACCACCCGATCACACGCTTTTGCATATCACCCATCACTATAAAAGCTGTTCCCAGCTCACGTGTGTTGACGCAGCTCTGGTAGATTACCATTACCTCTAAAAGTTCGCATCATCGAACTTGTCCAGCACACCTCCTGCAGCGCTACGATGTCGAAACCGCGGATCTTCAGTAAATCTGAGAGTATGCGTGTGCTTCCGATGAAGTTGAGAGATTTGCAGTTGCACGTACCGAGTTTCCAATCGCTAGTCCATTTCCGTCGCTGTGGTCTTTGCCGATTGTTCCGGTCCGTATTCTCTCGTTGACGTTCCTGTGCTGATGTGTTTTTACGGTTGGCTTGCACTGCCCATAAAGGCATAACTGTCCCATATGGAATTAGTAGGCATTGAGAAAATAGCGATCAAAGTTTGAAGTTCGCATTCTCATACAAATGTTTATAATTTTCTAGTAAATTTTTGAAAGCCATATTCATTTAGCTGCACCCCACAGAATACTCATTTTCCTTATATTGATCAGTAAAAATTATAAAGTTGAACATAATTCCAGTTTAGTAGTTGCTATTGGGGTTCAAAGTTCATATAGAGACTGTTATGCCTTTATTTTTCAATATGGGACTGCACCAACTTCATATTTTTCCAGAACATTTTCAAACAAAGTGTATAAATGTTCATATGCGTAGTGAAGTGTATATTAAAACATGAATGTTGCGATGAAAAGAGCTGTTGGTTCGAAAATCAATATGGGACAGTTATGCTTTTATGGGCAGTGCAGGGCCTGACACCAACCCCCTAGATTTCCGGAGGGCCATTCCCCCTAAATGTTCGGAGGGCCATAGTGCGCAGTTTAGCTTAGAGTCCTTCTCTGGCACTCGGACGATGATCAGCCGCCCCTGACATGGGGAACAGACGCTGTTGTGAGCCCCTCCTAACATGGAGTACAGACGCTCAAGGTTTGCAGAAGCAAAAGCAAAAGCAAACCCCCCCTTCCCAGTCAGCATACGACCAAAGCTCCCACCGGGGATTGGTTACCCGATCTTCCCTAAGGTTACTCGTACCCCGGCCAGTACCGCGAGGAGGTAGGGATAGGAGTTGCTGGGCAAGAGGCTAAGGACCGCACAGAGGGGTCTATTTTATTCATTCAGGTACGCGAGGTACCAATGGTACGCCAT
Source organism: Aedes aegypti (assembly GCF_002204515.2). Taxonomy (NCBI): domain Eukaryota; kingdom Metazoa; phylum Arthropoda; class Insecta; order Diptera; family Culicidae; genus Aedes; species Aedes aegypti. The sequence goes on along the minus strand of NC_035108.1, from coordinate 24,456,966 downwards.
GCCCAGCCATTTACCAACCGAATAGCACTTAAATGACAAATTATTCAAAACCATTTTGACTAGACAGTAATAGTAATGACACTACTACACTACTATTTCAAAAATTCTGGTGGAGCTGCTGATTTTCACAATGCTTCCTTTTCTCAGAAGCAAGGGAATATGGGTATTTTTCAAAAACTACCCCGTCACAATACGAATAAAAAATCAGTGTTCATGTGGGCACCATAGCCTAGTCCGTCTGAGTATTGGTCCTGGTAGAGGGGAAACTTGGCAAAAGCCAGACAGAGGGTTCAGCCTTGACAAGTTAAGCTGTCAGACAGCTCCAACTGATTACCATACAAAAAAAAAATGCCGAAGCATAAATCCTAATGTAATCTACCATATATTCACAGATCATGCGCGTTTGATTCAAAGTAATCAAGTCAAAGATTACTTTTCAATCATATTACCTGTGATTATCCTACTAAGAGAAAATTTGCTAGAGTGATAATTAGAGGAAATCCTGGGTAAACCTCTAGACAAATTTAGGAAGGGAAATCTGGAAAATTTCATCATCCAAGGCTTGCCTGAAACTTTTTGGTGGCAAGATCTTTGACAGAATTCTGGGTGAATTTTATTATGATTATTTTTGGGCAGATTCCTTACCAGATCCTTTACCAGATCCCTTGTGAATTCATGACTTAATTTTAGAGTCACTTTTGGCAAATGTTTGATTTCAATATGAACTCCAAGAAATTGGTTATACCGCATTTTTTACGAATAAATGAAAGAAGAAGCTAAAGCTCAATTTCTTGGGGTTTGTGCTAACGTAAGAACCTCGACACCACTTATAAGACGCGACGTGAGACAGGACACAACACTTATTGTTCTTACAACGATTAGAAGGAGTTAAAATTAAATCCCGAAACCGGTCGACTAAAAAGGTAATTTTAACTCCTTTTAATCGTTGTAAGAACAATAAGTGTTGTGTCCTGTCTCACGTCGCGTCTTATAAGTGGTGAAGAAGCTAAAGAAATTCAAATAACATATACACCTTTGAAAAATATGTTTATAATAAGTTTTTTTTGTCGGCCATGGTGCTTTCAACAGCCCTTCCCTCTTCAATACCCCAAGGTACGCCCACGTTTCCATCCATTCATAGATTCACGTTCATTCATGGATTGAACTTCCCCCCTCCGGGGTCGTTTCTGCTTTCGGGCGCTCGGATTGTGGTGGTTGGCAACGCAAAAAGGTATTTATAAATTTTGACTAATTCCCGTTTTCCTCTGCGGAAAACATAAATCGATCGATCGAGCTAGCTGACTGTGAGCATCGTATCCATCATTCCACACGTATGTATGCTAAGATGCTCTTTTAGAGCACCTCGATCGATCGCCCCTCAATTCCAAGCCCCAAATGGAGATCCCTCTGCATAGTTGCCCGGCTGTCCGTGTTCAGTTTTAAATAAGAGCAGAGCAGTTTGAGGTGTAATTAATTCATCCAGAGCGGGCTGCTGACGGAGAGTACTTCACCGAGCGAAAAACGGAGAGAGCGCTAAAAGGAGCCATGCTAGTCGAAAATTACAGGGTTTTACAATAATTTTTGGCAGAATGTTTAATAATTATAATCGTAAGTGTGTGTATAATTGTATTATAAACTATGTGGCCAACAAATATCCCCAAAGCATGTAGTGAATGGATCGTTGAACCGAACGGTACGGTCAGACAGGTCGCTCAGCATGAATGACGGCAGCATACGTATGTGTAGTGTGGCCTGCTTTGCATGCGGTGAGTAGGTTAAAACATGATTCATAGATGGGTGGGCCAAGTTTAGCACCGTGTGGTTCGTTCATCAGTTATCGTCGATCAGCGAATAGGATAAGTAATATGTGAGGGGAAACTATCAGGTTTTTAGAGTTGAACTAAGCAACGCTCAGCAGATAAGATCATCTCGACAACACTTTTGCGTCCATAGATGGAACAGTTGCAATACAAAGATCTACAGTAAACTTTCAAAATATACTATGGCTTTGTTGTTTAGTACTGACGTGAAATTTGAATTACGACCCTCTGCTATTATTTATGATCAGGAAGCATGACATCACTTAGGAGGCATTTTTCATTTGGAGACAAAGTATGTAAACCCATAAGAAATTTGCTATATATTGAGACCTAACAAAACACTCTGGAATTTGGATAACAAATCTACGTGTGCATTGATGTATAAGAAATAAAAATGTTCTGTAACACATTTGAAAGTCCTTTAATACTCTTTGAACTATCGGAACTTGAAGTTCTACAAAGTCATCAAAGATTTACATAATATATTCACCTCTGTTAGAGGTTCTTAACAGCCGGGGTACGATTTTTACGAGATCCAGTCAATTTGTTTGCTTCGCGGATGATATGGACAATGTCGGCCGAATATTTGAAAAAGTGACAGACCTGTACACTCGCCTGAAACGCGAGGCAGCAAAAGTTGGACTGGTGGTGAATGCGGCCAACACAAAGTACATGTTAGCTGGTTGGGCCGAGAGCGACAGGGCTCGCCTAGGTAGCAGTGTTACGATAGTCGGGGATACGTTTGAGGTGGTCAACGAGTTCATCTACCTTGGATCCTTGCTAACGGCTGACAATAACGTTAGCCGTGAGATACGGAGGCGCATCATCAACGGAAGTTGAGCCCACTATGGCCTTCACAAGAAGCTACCGTCGAAATAGAGTCACACCCGCACAAAACGCTCATAAGTCCGGTAGTCCTATACGGGCATGAAACGTGGACGATGCTCGAGGAGGACTTGCAAGTACTTGGAGTCTTCAAACGTCGGGTACTTAGGACGATCTTTGGCGGTGTGTAGGAAAACGGTGTGTGGCGGCGAAGGATGAATCACGAGCTCGCCCAACTCTACGGCGAACAAAGTATCCAGAAGGTGGCCAAAGCTGGATGGATACGATGGGCGGGGCTTGTAGCAAGAATGCCGGACAGCAACCCTGCAAAGATGGTGTTCGCTTCGGATCCGGTTGATACAAGAAGGCGTGGAGCGCAGCGAGCTAGGTGGGCGGATCAAGTGCGTATCGATTGGGCGAGCGTGGGACAGTACCGACGATGGAGAGATGCTGCCACGAACCGAGTATTGCGGCGTGAAATTGTTGATTCAGTGTTAACTAAATAAATGAAATGAACGAAATGCTAAGGACAAAGTCTCTGTGCATCGCTCATTATACCCTCTTCTTGTTGATGACAAGCACCATCCGTCTTTAGCAATAACTATTGATTCGGTATGTGTTAAAGGTTTTTCTGACCCTTACGATCCCACTGCACTGAATTTCAACAAAGTTGATTATAAACTGTTAGCTGTTCGTCTAGGAGATATAGATTGGTCTTAGATGTTTTGTTCTTATAGAGATATAGATTGGCCAGAGATTCTTTGTTATTCAAGTGTGAATGATGTCGTTGCACTATGAGCATGTGGAATTTTGACGTCTTCGAGAGTTGTTTATTTTATCTAAATGAACAACTTTGCCGAACATGCCAAGTCTCTAGAACGTCTTAGTAAAAAGTTAGATTGTGGCGCCACCTATGCGAACGATTTACAAACTATCCGTTTATGTCAGTAGATGGCCTTTGTTGTTACAAAAAACTTTGCCGAATACACCAAATGCCGGAAACGCTTCGTTACCGAGTTATTAATTTTGTCCCGCCAGATTGCGTCCCTGGCCCATAGTGCCCAAAAAGTTTCTGGAGTTTCGTCAGCAAGCGAAAGAACAACGGACTACCAGTGTCTATGTACTATAACACTCAAGAAGCATTCAGCGCAAAACAAATATGCAACTTGTTTACTAAACGTTTTTCTAGTGTCTTTACCAGAGTTGGGAAAAATCTGAAATTCATTCTACAGTAGCCAAACAAAGCCAATCGCAGTCAGCGAAGCCAGTGAAACTCAAGCCTAGCGCTACTGTAGGCAAAGAGCCTTGAAAATTTCAAAAAAAAAAAACCGTTGCTAAGGGCAACCCAAAATTACTGTAGAAAAATGTTCTATTTCCCGCTGTATTTCCCGCATTTAGAGCTTTGAATGACACTCACGATGTAGAAAATTCATGCACCCAACATAGGCTACTTGATGAGATTCACGTTTTTGAACTACTGTACTGGGAAAGCCACGTGATTTTCGCAAAATTCAAGCTTACTACTATTCCCGAGGAGGAAAGAATAACTCGCCAATAAATTATGCATACCATATTTTGGTATCATACCACAATTAGGTATTGTTCAGTTATCAATACCTCATTTTGGTATTATAATGGTATTTGAAAAAAATGTTTAAAACAATTAAAAATTCTTCATTTTTGTATTCGACAGCTATTGAGGACTGCTGGAGGTATTGAACTAGTATTGAAAAATTTCACTTTTATTTGAAAATCCATCAAGTATTGTTTAGGTATTACAATACCTGATCTTTACTGCTCTGCCCATAACTGTATATTTGTAATATTCGACAAAAGTAGGTATTGAGTAAATGGGATACCAAGTTTGCATTTTACTGCAGTATGGGAGGAAACTAAAATTTCAAAAAATCACTAAGATTACAAAAGAGCTTATTTGAGGCTGAAATTTTGTACAACCCATATCGCATATTGGGTGAATAATCAAAAAAAAAACTGATGGAAATTTCGTTGCTACAACATTATGAGGCTCATGTATAATCTCAATGTAACTGTTATGCGTTTACAATTGCCAATGTGATATTGGTATTTTTTTCAAATTTTCTAGAACAATCTCACAGATTTTAGTTAGTTGATCGAAAGTATATATCATTTGATGACTCTCCGTGGTATTAACTCCAATTTGTTAAAAATTACGAATGTGACTGTTATGCAGTTATGGGCAGTAGCTGATTGTCTGTCTGAATTTGACATTAATACTACAACTAATAATGTTCCAGCTGACATTACGTGCTCCATCAATTTACACATAAGCGCAGAGGATATTATAAAAGCTTCCAAAAGATTGAATAATCGAAAAAATGACTTGTTCTGATAGGTACTTCTGGTACATCAATGCATAGTTAACATTTATATAAAGATATTACTGGAATACTAGAGCAAGATCCTCTGTAGTTTTATTGATACAGTATAGCAAAGTTAGAGTTTTTAAGAAAAACTAAAAATTCAGTACAAGTACAAGGCATACGTTGAATGAATCATAATATTTCGTACATATCATTATACACTGTTCGAAAGCATACTAAAAACCTATCTTTGAAAAATAAAACGAAATAAAAATATGTACTTTAAATCTGGTAAATAAGGTGACTACACTTAAAATACATATTCGATTTTTTACCGAAACTTTACACATCCCATACTTTTTTGTCCCACTGACCATAGGAGAGGTTAAAAAAGCTATCAGCGAGCTGAAGAACTGTAAGGCTGCTGGGAAGGACGAGCTTCTCAAGCACGGAAGCGAGCAGCTTTACCAGTCGAGTACTGCTGAAGGTATCGGAGGACGAAGAATTGCCCACCGGCTGGTTAGATGGCCTCATCCACCCTATCTACAAGAAAGGGCACAGACTGGAGTGAGCCAATTACAGAGGAATCACCCTGCTGAATTCGGCGTACAAAATTCTGTCGCGCATCCTGTTTGACAGACTGAGACCGCTCGAGAAGTCTTTCGTCAGCGAATACCAAGCTGATTTTCGTGAGGGCCGTTCGACAACGGACGGCTTGCGAATGATCCTAGATAAATTCCGGGAGTATAACTTGCAGACTCACCATCTGTTAATTGATTTCAAAACGGCGTACGACTCAGTGAAAAGAAATGAGCTATGGCAGATAATGTCTGAAAATGGTTTTCCGGCAAAACTAATTAGGCTGATACGTGCTACGCTGGATGGTTCGAAATCAAGTGTTCGGATCGCAGACGAGGTGTCAACCTCGTTCGTGACGTTAGATAGATTGAAGCAGGGAGACGCACTTTCAAATTTACTGTTCAACATTGCACTCGAGGGTGCTATTAGGAGAGCTGGCGTGCAGAGAAATGGCACTATTATCACAAGGTCGCACATGCTCCTTGGCTTTGCGGACGATATAGACCTAATTGGAATCGATCGCAGGTCAGTGGAAGAGGCCTTCGTGCCTCTGAAGAGGGAGACAGCAAGGAAAGGCCTGACCATTAATTCTACCAAAACGAAGTACATGGTTGTTGAAGAATTTGTTTACCTTGGAACACCTGTGACATGTGACAACGACGTTTCCCGCGAAGTGAAAAGACGTGTTGCGGTTGCGAATAGGGCCTTTTACGGACTACGTAACCAGCTTAGGTCCCGCAGCTTACAAACGAGAACAAAATTCGCCCTGTATAAAACATTGATTCTTCCGGTGGCTCTCTACGGGCACGAAGCGTGGACGTTGAAAGAGTCAGACCGAAAAGCTCTCGATGTTTCCGAGCGTAAAGTGCTGCGGACAATACTCGGTGGGAAACTCGAAAATGGTGTGTGGTTCAGACGCATGAATCACGAGTTGTATCAAGTGTTCAAAGATGCGAATATTATCAAGCGTGTAAAATACGGCAGACTTCAGTGGGCTGGTCACTTAGTGCGAATGTCGGAAAAAAGAATTGCGAAAATAATATTCAGCAGGGAACCAGGTAGACGTCAGCGGCATCGGGGAAGACCACGATTTTTTTTTTTTTGTTGGGGGATTGAAACTACTGCGTCCATTGTTTAGAACTATTGATCACGAATACGCTGGCTGTACGCAGTGTTGACCAGACTCATTTCCCCGAAACTCGGATTGTGAAGCTCTGAACTGTTATTACTGTGCGTTGTATTCCTGAGATGGAAGGGGAGATTGTTGGGCTTGAGTGTTGCACATGGGATCCGACAGTTTCGATCTCGGTGGGCCGCAATTCAAGTTTCGGTGAAATGATTCGCACTCACTTACTCACTCATTTCATTTAACCGAAACTTGAATTGTGGCTCTCTGAGAACAAAATTGATCGATTTTGTGTGCAGTACTCAAGCTTAACCATCTGCTTTTCTATCTTAGGAGGATAGAGCATGGTTGTAGTAGTTCGTGGCTTCGTAGTTCGGAAAATGTTATTTTCGGGGAAATGAGTCTGAGCAACACTGGCTGTACGCAGTGGAAGAGGACCTGACGACCCTAAACGTTCGGGGCAACTGGAAAAGTTTCACCCAAGACTGACAAAGATGGAGCTCTACAATACGCCCGGCAATGGCGTGACGCTACGCTGTAGCCATCAAGGTATCAAGGAAGGTATTTGCACTTTTTTCAGTTAGGGCTCATTGACTTTTTCCAATATTTTTGCCTCTTTTTTATTAGGCGGCGTCTATTTATTACGTAACGCTAAAATTGAAAATTTTTGACCCCCTCCCCCCCTCCGGAAGGCTTTTTGTATGAAAAATTTTAGTGTGAGCCGTAACGCTTGAGCCTACTCCCCCCTCCCCCTAGAGCGTTACGTAATTTGTGGATGCCGCCTTAATATCAGCTAAAGATAATTTCAGGGGATCATTGAATACCGCTAAATAATTCATATCTTCATTATTATGTAAGTTTTATTATTTATAATGGTTTTCACAACGTTATTTGCATAAGTGGCCTATATGCATCATTATTAAAAAACGCATTTTTTGCTATAAGGCCTTTTCAAATGTTGATCTCGACTACTTGTTCATTGAAAACTAAACATCAAATTTGTATCACAAAACTCATATATATGATATATGATAATACAGCCATTCCATGAAAAACCGATCTAGTGAGTCTCCGAATTCCGTGAAAAATTGCTATTTGTTCCTTATCCGAAATAAAGATACACGTATTTTTGGATTTTTTGATTAGGGTAACCATTTCCGAAATAAGGTGATCAGAAAAATCGCGATTTTGCAAAATTTTTATTCAAAAAAAAATTATAACTTTTGAACCGTTCGACCAATTTTCAATCTTTTTGGACGAAATGAATTTTGACTTTTCAGGAAAAATTTAAAATTTCACAAAAATTGTGTTTTTTTACATGAAAAAACTCAATAGTTTCCGTTTTTTCGTGTTTTGAAGGCTGTTCTCATTTTTTCTTGAAAGTTCAGAAAATTTTACGAATACTGTCAAATTTTCAGCGCTGTATGTTTTTTAGTTTTTGAGATATATTTTTTTGAAAATAAAAAATCAGTCATTTTTTATCGGCACACACTGTAGGTCTCAGCGCATTAGATTTGTAATGTTTAAAAAAAATTATAACTTTTGAACAGCTTAACCGATTTCCAATCTTTTTGTATGGAATGAAAGCTTAAAATTTCAACAATTCAGATAAAATTGAAAAATCTGATAAATAGGGGACGGACCTGGTGTAGGGGTTAGAACACACGCCTCGCACGCCGAGGACCTGGGATCGAATCCCATCCCCGAGATAGTCACTAAAAATTTCAGTAGTGACGACTTCCTTCGGAAGGGAAGTAAAGCCGTTGGTCCCGAGATGAACTAGCCCAGGGCTAAAAATCTCGTTAATAAAGATAGAAGAAGAAGAAGAAGAAAAATCTGATAAAAATATTTTTAAACGTGAAAAAATATAAAAAATTCTAGTTTTTTTTTAGAAATTTTCATATATTTTAATGTAAAAAATTTTTTTTTTTCAAAGTTTTCTATTTTTTTCTAGTTTTTCTGAAAAGTTGAGACCTTAAGCTTCCATTCCATAAAAAAAAAATTGGAAATTGGTTGAGCTGTTCAAAAGTTGATTTTTTTTAAACATTACAAATCTAATGCGCTGAGATCTACAGTGTGTGCCGATGAAAAATGACTGATTTTTTATTTTCAAAAAAATATACAGTCATCTCTCCCTTACTCGATATTGAAGGGACTATCGAGTTAGGGAGGTATCGAGTTACAGAACACAAAATCAATGCAACTGCGATCCAAGGGACCATCGAGATACGAAATATCGAGTAAGGGAGAGATGACTGTATCTCAAAAACTAAAAAACATACATCGCTGAAAATTTGACAGTTTACATAAAATTTTCTGAACTATTAAGAAAAAATGAGAGCAGCAATAGCCCCTTTGGTCCCGAGGCCTTCAAAACACGAAAAAACGGAAACTATTAAGTTTTTTCATGTAAAAAAACACAATTTTTGTGAAATTTTATATTTTTCCCGACAATTTAAAATCTTTAGCATTCATTTCGTTAAAAAAGATTGAAAATCGGTCAAACGGTTCAAAAGTTATTTTTTTTTTGAATAAAAATTTTGCAAAATCGCGATTTTTCTGGTCACTCTATTTCGGAAATGGTCACCCTAATCAAAAAATCCAAAAATACGTGTATCCTTATTTCGGATAAGGAACAAAATAGCAAAATTGCACGGAATTCGGAGACCCACTAGATCGGTTTTTCATGGAATGGCTGAATATATATGAGATACGATGGAAAAAATATTTTTGGCCGATATTCTATATGGAATCCGCCCATAGTGATCCTTGCATCCTAAAAAATGTATCTAGCAATTGTCACTTCCGCTCCATCATCCCGAGTAACACACATGTTATAATTAGGGCATATAAACTGATATATAACTAGATTTAGTCATATAATAGTAATTTTGCCTCAATTATAACATGTGTACTACTTGGGATATCTTCAATCTGTTTATATTCGCAGAAGTTGTTCCTGCTTAGTGGAAATCGTCGTTTATGTTTCCAGTTTTCAAAATAAGGGGATCGCCAAAACATGCTCAACTATCGTTTAATAACTTCGTTATGTCCTTCTTCGAACTTGCTTAAAGTGATTGTGAATGAATCCCTGCTTTACAATTTAAAATGCTACATTAGCACTAAACAACATGGCTTTTTTCCACGTCAATTCCTCACATCAAATTTAGTCCAGTTCAGTTCGTTTGTACTTCACAAAATGGATCAAGGTTCACTGCACTGATTGACGCTGTATATTTGGACCTCAAAGCTGCATTCGATTGTCTCAACCAAGATATTCTTATAGCAAAGCTAAGAAAACTCGGCATTGCCCATTGCACGGTGATGTCATCAGAAAATCCCTCTCTTTCCTTCTTCGGGAAATCTGAATACTGGCACCGTTGTATGTCAAAGTTGACAGGTACTGGCACCATTGTTTTCAAGATTTGTTGAAGAGCGAAAGAGAGAGAATTTCGCCGTGGAATGCCTAATAGGTGGCATACTTTTAGACTGGTTCGATTCATACTTACGAGATAGGGCGCTGCAAGTAAAAATTTGCTTCTGTTGCTCATCCCCCTTTACCGCTACATCTGGTGTACCACAAGGCAGTAACGTTGGTCCCACACTGTTCTCGTTATTTTTCAACGACGTCACAAGGAAAATCCCTCATAACTGCCGGTCATTATCAGCGTTGTTCGTTCTTCAGACGACGCGCAAGTGCTTCAACAGTTTCTTACGCTTTTTTAGGATTGGTGTAGCCGAAACAAAATGCCATTAAATGTTAATAAATGTCAAGTCATAATATTTCCCCGCAAACTGTACAATGTTAATGCTGTGTACAGAGTAAATGGAGTTTCTCTGAAACGTGTAATGTCAATCATCGATTCAGGAGTTATATTGGACACCTAGTTAGTTTTTGTTAAGCACATTACTTCAATTATTTGTAAAGTTAACCGCCAGCTCGGGTTAATTTCAAAAGTATTTCAGGCGTTCCGTGATCCATATTGTTTCCGTTCATTAAATTGTTTATTAGTTCGTTAAATTCTTGACTTGTCTTCTGTTGTGTGGACTCATAGTTATGTTACATGAAATTTACGTTTGTGATCTGTTCAACGTCGCGTCATTCGCCGTGCCCTATCCCATCTTCCATGTAATGATCCAATAGTTCTGTCTTCCTATAAAAACCGGTGCTTATTGCTGAACCTCAAAACACTTTCTACACTAGAGTTCGCGGCTACAAAGCAAAGCCATGCTGAAGGTGTCTGGGTTCGATTCCTGGTTGGTTTAAGATCGTTTCGTAATGGAAATTTCCTTTACTTCCCTGGGCAATAGAATATCATCGTACCTGCCTCACGATACACACTTAAATTATTTGACGGATTCCTGTAAAACCTCAACAGCTGAACGGTTCGGTGAAATAAATTAACGGAGTACGGTAAATTTTTACAGTATTCGGTGAAAAATCACCGTAATCCGTAAAATTTCGACGGAATTACGGTGTTTTATTTCACCGAACTGTTCAGCTGTTGAGATTACGGTGAAATTCGCCGTAAGAGCTTAATGTGTATACGAATGCGAAAATTGCAACTCAGGCAAAGAAAGCTCTCAGTTAATAACTGTGGAAGTGCTCATAAAAACACTAAGCTGAGTAGCCGACTCTGTCCCAGTGCACAGTGAGAAAATCGGGCTCCAAAACGCGACTAAATGCAATATCTCAGCTGGGTAATGGTTTCAGGAAATGATTTTGACCATTCTAGATCGGAAATAGGCTGCTGAATCGATTGGTGGCCGTCCCATTGACCGGAGACTTCGCCCTGGCCACCTAGAGCCCTGGAACCATCCTGAGTTCCTTACGGCAAGTAGAATTATTGGAACTGATATAAACTGTCATGATTTCGTTTTGCTGCGGAACAGCACACGACAATATTCTTGCATGGCGGATTTAATGATATGAATTATTGACCATTATGGCCATTTTATGGTTCCGGAACTAACCCGGAACATCCGTAAAATTGGAAATATTGAAAAAAAAAATGTTCTTTTGGTTCCTTTGTCTCTTGTTGGTAAGAAAGAAGTACTCTTACAATTCGTATTTTGTAATCTGAATGTTTGACCATTACGGTCATTTTATGGTTCCGGAACTAACCCGGAACATCCGTAAAATTGGAAATATTGAAAAGAAAACAAATGTTCTTATAGTTCCTTTATGTCTTGTTGATAAGAGAGAAGTATTCTTACAAGTCGGATTTAGTAATCTGAATGTTTGACCATTATGGCCATTTTAAGGTTCCGGAACAAACCCGGAACATCCGTAAAATTGTAATTAATAAAAAAATATGTTCTGATAGTTCCTTTGTCTCTTGTTTGATAGAAAGAAGTATTCTTACAATTCGTATTTATTAATCTGAATATTTGACCATTATGGCCATTTTATGGTTCCGGAACTAACCTGGAACATCCGTAAAATTGGTAATATTAAAAAAAATGTTCTGATAGTTCATTTGTCTCTTGTTTGTTAGAAAGAAGGATTCTTTACATTTCGTATTTAGTAATCTGAATGTTTGACCATTATGGTCATTTTATGGTTTCGGAACTGACCTGGAACATCTGTAAAATTTTCCATATTGAAAAAAAAACCTATGTTCTATGTTCATATGTTCTTTGTTTAAAATTAAGTATTGTTACATATTGGAACCTGGAACATCTGTAAAATTTTCCATATTGAAAAAAAAACCTAAATGTTTAATCACTTTGATCATCTTATAATTCCGTGCTTAACCCGGAATATCCGTAAAATGAGCAATATTGAGAAAAAAAAAGATCAACTTTGGTAAGCTAGATCTCAGTTATTTATGGACCTTTTTGAATGAAATTTTCACAGAACATCAAACATATCGTTATTCCAACATGCAATTTTGAATAAGTTTTACAATCACGAGTTTAAAAGTAATAGCAATTTTCCTAAAGACGAAAATTCAAAACTGTTACACAATAACTGCATAAAGCAAACTTGTCCATCTTGTCAAAATGTTAATTCAAATGGAGCTCACTGTAGAAAAATTTTTGATCATTTCCTCCGCAGAAATTTTTACTTTTCTTGAGCGGAACAGCATACCTAGCTTAACATGTGAAAAATTTGTGGTGTTCTTTTACCAGTTTCTGGTATAGTTTTGATCTAAACAAGCGATTTCCATAGCTTTGCGTGAATACTCAACTGATAATCAGAAGTTCTCGCATATTCATGAAGTGAACGCATGTAATCATGATCCAGAACGGTGATATTTTAAAAAATTATATTCGTCGGCGATGTCAAGAAGATGTTCTAAATTTTATACACAAAAAAATAAATGTCTCCCTCGAATTGTTGAGACCTACTGTTAAAGCTGCTTATGCTATCGTCGACAATAAAAATACCCACGCCTGCCCAGTGTGTATTTCAGGACCAGATGTAGTTATAGGTACATCATATTTTCACTCCAGGTTGAACTCCACGGAATGGTTGATTCGTAACGCTGCCAAAAAGAGGATTCCCAATAATCCAGCATTGAAACATCCGGAAATGCAGTCAAAGCATAGAAGAATTTCAAACAAACTTGAAGATCGTTTCAAAGCGCATGTCAACCGACCAAAGCCAGGTGGATGTGGAAGCTCGAATAACGGAAATCTTGCTCGCCTTCTACTCTCCGATCCTACAGCGTTTTCTGATATTTTGGGAATAAATAGAAAATTGGTGGAAAATTTAAGAATAATGAGCAGTTTGGCACTCTCATCGCAAAGGCTCGAACCCGAGAAAGTTAAAATTTTATACGAGGAGTTAGAAAAAAACATACTGACAGAATTCCCTTTTATAAAAAAGTTGCCACCTTGCTTGCATAAGTACAAACACTTATCGGAGTACATCACCAAATTGGTAAGTGCACTGTTAGCTTAAAGTATATAAAATATTATCTGATTTTTTATTCTAGCCTTACACTATGAATTTTGTTGTTGAGCAGGCAGGTGAACGCATGCACAAACGGCATAAATTTTCGAGGCCTAACCTAGCCAACTCCGGAAGATAACATGTACGATATAATGGTTGCAGCTTTGGCGTGGTCTGACATCAAAATATCGTACACTACGTTTAAAAAACGACGAAATTGTAACGCTAATGAAGACCATGATATTGATTTGGCGCAATATTATGAAGGTCATCAAATGGAGATCGAAAACAAGGAATCAGCACAAACGGATGAGGAAAGCTCTGACATAGAAAGCTCTGAAGAATTGTCTAGCGAAGAGAGTTCAATGTCTGATAACGAATGACGAGCGTCATTTTTGTTTTTTTTTTACAATGTTTGTTAAAAATTGTTGATTTTTCTTCGTTAGTATTTGATTTTAATAGTTTTTTTTGTACTTTTGTTTATTAACGTTTATTGTTTAATTGTTCATACTTGATTAATGTTATAGGCATAAGAAATGTGACTAGAATTCTTAAAAATAACAATAAGAGATAAAAGATAAATATTTTGTTTCCATTCTCACATTTCATACATTTTTTTCTATGTAGCATTTACATAATATGTTATTCTTTGAGTACCAATCGGAATTTTTGGAACAACCAGTTTACGACTTGGTAATTCTGATTTTTTATCATAAATATGTCTCAAGAGGGGCATCATATAAGAGATTGAAGGAATACCATTGAAAGTTTTAAACAACTACCTTTTACAGGACGGGGAAGAAGAACAACATATGATTTACTATAGAATTGAAGATGCTTGTTTTGCAAAATAAAATCTTTAACTTTGTTTAACTTTGACGTATAAGAGAAAACTAATTAGATCTTATACCAAAGACCTCGACTATCCACAACATCGTCGAATACTAGTTGGACGATGTACAGAAAACCATTTACGATTTCATTACTAAATACGAAATGTAAGAATACTTCTTATCGGAACATATTTTTTTTATATTTTTTACAATTTTACGGATGTTCCGGGTTTGTTCCGGAACCATAAAATGGTCATAGTGGTCAAACATTCAGATTACTAAATACGAATTGTAAGAATACTTCTTTCTAACAAACAAGAGACAAATGAACTATCAGAACATTTTTTTTTTCATGTTGCCAATTTTACGGATGTTCCGGGTTAGTTCCGGAACCATAAAATGGCCATAATGGTCAAACATTCAGATTACTAAATACGAAATGTAAAGAATACTTCTTTCTAACAAACAAGAGACAAATGAACTATCAGAACATTTTTTTTTTTTTCAATATTTCCAATTTTACGGATGTTCCGGGTTAGTTCCGGAACCATAAAATGGCCGTAATGGTCAAACATGCAGATTACTGAATACGAATTGTAAGAATACTTCTTTCTAACAAACAAGAGACAAAGGAATCATTAGAACATTATTTTTTTTCATGTTGCCAATATTACGGATGTTCCGGGTTTGTTCCGGAACCATAAAATGGCCATAATGATTACTAAATACGAATCGTAAGAATACTTCTTTCTAACAAACAAGAGACAAAGGAACTATCAGAACGTTTTTTTTTTTCATGTTGCCAATTTTACGGATGTTCCGGGTTAGTTCCGGAACCATAAAATGGCCATAATGGTCAATAATTCATATCATTAAATCCGCCATGCAAGAATATTGTCGTGTGCTGTTCCGCAGCAAAACGAAATCATGACAGTTTATATCAGTTCCAATAATTCTACTCGCCGTAAGGAACTCAGGATGGTTCCAGGGCTCTAGGTGGCCAGGGCGAAGTCTCCGGTCAATGGGACAGCCACCAATCGATTCAGCAGCCTTTTTCCGATCTAGAATGGTCAAAATCATTTCCTGAAACCATTACCCAGCTGAGATATTGCATTTAGTCGCGTTTTGGAGCCCGATTTTCTCACTGTGCAGTGGGGACGTTGATTCCTAGAAGAACGACGCATAAAAGCTGAGGCCTTGTTTGCGGCTGTAATTATTGTAGGTAAAATTAATTCGCCTGGTATATTTAGTGACTTCCATTTCTAAGTTCCAACCCGTATACTTCGCTCGTCATACTTCTTTGTTCTTCCGTTCTGACGTACAAACTATGGTAAAAGTGACCCTATACGTAAAATGTGTGTCTCATTCAATATATTCTCCGATTGTTTCGACTTTACGTAATAGCTGCATGTTTAAGAGTAGGATTGATAGGATTAGGGTTCAGAACAATTATATTAAGGATCATTGCTCAATTAGGCATAGGATTGTCCGTTGAATGTATATTGTATATTGTAGTGATGTTTTAAATTCTTTATGATGTCCTTTTTTGTCAAGTCAGTAAGTCAAAATGCCCTCCTCTTAAAAATATTCGTACAGTAATCCATTTCTGTAACATCTCAAATCATCGTGAACACGGATGTGTAAAACAAACTTGCAAATTACAGATGATAATAAGAGTCGATTCTAATGATCTTCACGACTTGAAAACTAATTCAATTATTTAGGCATTTCTCAAAGATATAGTACATCTTCATTCATCACTTCCGGGTTTTTTTCTAGATATTCCTTTTAAAGGAATAACTGTAGAAATACCTCAAAGTACTCCTTCAAAGATATTGCATCAGAAATACAAAAAAATGTTAATGAACAGATCAAAAAATGTCTGAAAACTGTTTTTCATAAACTTTTTTATGGATTGCTCAAAGACACAACAGAAATCACTCAAGTGATTCTTCCAAAAACATTTTCATTTTCAAAAAACGTATCTCAAGGAATCACACTCGGATATTACTTCTTCAAGCCAGATGTGCAATTTACTGTATTTTTTAAATTCTTAGTATAGTACGCGTATGTTTATACTCCCTTTGGTAAATATGTTTGAAATTTAGAGCACTTTTTTAAAGACATCTACACGTCCTGACGAAAAGTTTCCCGGACTGAAGCGGGAATGGAACCCACACTTCTTGGCACAATGCGGCTAAATACTTGGTAACATTAACCGCACGGCCACGAAGCCCACTGGACTTTAGTTCTTAGTCCAAATTCCAGGAACGCCTGAACCGTTTGCGAAATATGACTCGGAAAATAATTTATTGGGATAGGAGTTAAATTGCCGTCGGCAATTATGACACATCATGAACCCGATCTCTTTTGATGATACAATTTACGCATTCATACTCGTTTCAGTAAACCATCTCTAGCCTAATATCTTAAAAATTTAAAACACAATTGGAGAGTATCGTATCGGCAAAGAACAACCCTCCCAATCATAATATTGCCGATTATCCATCGCACTAACTACGATTTCGGCACATGATCATGGTACTCGCACTTAATGATTGATCAGCTTTGCGCCGATCGAGGATTGATAGACTTAAGAAAAACTACTCTCCGCACCGATGAGATGAACAAATCCGAGGCAAAAAGGCACCCAAATTTAGCTGTGATTACGTGCCACAATATTTTCACACTCTGTGATCGTGGACTGAAGCAGTCAGTCAGTTGCTCTGTGATTCAACGGTTTGGCCGAACCATCATTATCTAAAAGCGTAAATGTGTACCAACTCATTCAAGGTCCGATAGAGTTTTAAATCGACGAGATTCGCGCGAGGACGAAGTGGAAGAGGGTGGGTTCGTCGTTTTTTATCTTCAACTTCTTCTGTGCGATATGAATGTCTTTGTTTCACTTGCACTATTGAAGTGTAATTGTTTTCTCGTTGAATGGCCATTCGATCGTTCGTTCGGGTGTTGGCGCTTTGCGTATCGATATTGTGGTATCGTAAACTGGGGGCACATTGTTCACTATTTATGAATTTTAGTGATCAATTTGACCTCGGATCACAGTGCCGTAATCCGTGAAGCTATTGATGAGTTTTTCAGATATATCTCAAAGACAACATCTGAAAATGCAAATATTGCGAGCTTTTTGTTAGAAACAAGTACTGACATACATAGTTCGTGACTATATATTCATTTTTTTTGTGAAAAACTCACCTTACGGTTGATAAATGTATTCAACAACTTTTCATTTGGCCAAGCTTGATAGCCCATATCCAATTTTAAGTATTTACTGTATTTTCCTAGCTTACATCATTTGCAGAAATGGAAGGCATAAATCTTCGGTAAGTTTATTCATCTCATGTCAATCATTGTTTCAAAAAAATGAAAAATACACCTGAATATAACTTAATTTTTGCTTAACCCTATAGTTTCTATAAACCTAAATATAAATATAAGATAGAGAAACACCATTCACGCCGATCATTGATACCCCGTTTTACGGTACAAGAAAATCTGTGATCAACGACTGATCTATGTTGATCGCTTGCACTACGATCGAAGCAAAAACACCCGAAATGAAAGTAAACCATAATGCGTTCGTAGCTTACATTTGGAACGACCGAGTAACTATAATTACCATTCGGATTGTTTTTCTTTTAACCCCGGCTTTCGAATGCATATTTTTACCTGAGTGAAGCTATTGTCTATTTCTCAAAACTGTATTCTCCTTCCAAAGCAACCCAAAAACGGATTGCTGCTGCACATCAATAGAACCCGACGCGGCGGACAAATCTCCTCAAGCACAGATAGGCCGCAAAGTGAATGACTAAAATCTCGGCTGCCATCACGAGATAGTTAAAGTAAACCGTATCCAGGCTGGTCCCGTAGCCATAATCCTGCAGGACAGCTTCCCCGTTTCGCAGGCAGGTAACGTTCCGGCCTTCGTCGCAGGTGATGTTTTGCACGCCTTGCCAGTAGTAAATGGAAACACCCTCCGAGGCGAAGAAGAAGAACGACAGGTACTTGCTGACGGGGAACGCTACCACGTTTAAGTACAGACCACCCAGCAGGTTGTACAGCAGGAAGATGAGATTGGCAGCTTCGAGTGACATCTCCAGCGAGCCGGTGATGCAGGTGAATAGGTAGCCTGAAATGGTGGGACGAATTTTAAGATTGATTGATGCATGTGGCTTATTTTATTTATGGATGGTATTTAAAGTTTATTTTATCAAGTCAATATTTTGATTTTGGTTCAGACATAAGCATCAAACATCACAAATTTGTTATTGATAATTCATTAGACAAGGGATGCATTTCCCTCATTTGTTACAAATCACGACAATTTGGGACTTATCATTACCTCGCTCCCTTAGTACATAGGGCTCCAATACACTGTGTTTTAATTTCTCGTTTTCATGCGCTTTTTGAATAGCGCCCTAAACGTTGATTTTAGCGATATAGTTTGTTCGGAGATGTTTCTTGGTATATTAAGGCGCAACTTTCGACGAAAAAAGTTTTGTGATCAATCCACCTAGCAGTGAGATAGAACAACTATTTTTTTCAAAACATTTAGATAGACATATGGTGTCTTCGGCAAAGTTGTAGAATTGGCAATTTGAAACAACTTTATCGAAGACACAATTTTTCTATCTCTTATACGTTTTGAGATATATAGTTACCGTGGACACTCCACCAGTACCGGCAGCTAACCCCATTGCACAACATGCGACCGGATGCATTGTAAGCACCTTACGCACCTAGCAACAACGACGAGTGACGACAACAACGACGACGCATCATCGGTTGGTCAACATTTTAGGCTACATGCAGACTCAGCAGATTATGCTATTAAATAGGGCCGATAGGATTCCGATCAGGCAGTCATCAGTGGTTATTATGTGAAGATAGTCGAATTGTGTTAATTAATTGTGTAAAAGTGAATAATTGTCGATAAAGTAAATGTAACAGTGATTAAATCTTTTTTAAAAATCCGATCACGATAGCCCTGTGATTATTGGCGCAGCCGTCCGGAGTCGGCTGAGTGACTATTTGTGATAACAGTGGAAAATTCACGAACTAAAAACGTGAATAAAGTGATCCCACGGCGTTCAACGCGAATTGGACAAGGCATCAGTGACAAGTAGACGGTACACGTCGTCACGCGACTCGAGGATCCCCCTGCAAATAGCATCTGGACAACCAGCAACGTCAGCCAGACCTACGAGGACACGACTACAAAAAACCGTAAGTAATTTTTACTCCATTTTCACTCCCCCAAAAATTACTTGCGAGGAGATTTGCGAACTACTATATAGGCGCATAATCTCTACAAAGAAATCGCACTATCAGATAGACGATTTCTTTGCCGCAACTTGATTTACTACCAGATAGGAATCAGGCCAAGCCTATCCTTACCCCCTTCTTAGCGTACTACCAGATAGGCGCACACTCTTTACGACGTGTCGCTCTACCAAATAGACGACCCGTTCGTTGCAACTCAATTCACTACCAGATAGAAATAGAGTGAAGTCTCCCCCCCCCCTAGTTAATTTAATGCCAAAAGTTAAAAGTGCCTTAAAGAAAACTCGAGAGCTCTTTCGGTCCGACATCGATAGCAGCTCTGATTCGGATAGTAGTGTTAAATCGGAGGAATATTCCCACGTACCGTTAAAAAACCTGACTATCCCAATCGAATCCCTTAACATGGCAGAGCAAAACGCACTTGAAGCCATGGCTCGCCAAATGGAAGCTATGATGCAAGCCATAAATACCCTAACTACAAAACAGATGCAATACGAAACTCAAATCGGTGCATCAACCAGCCGGGCTAGTGACACCCGCGAGACCGGCAACACATTTACACTGATGGGTGATCCATTCAGGATACCCGATCCAATAAAAACCTTACCAACTTTCAACGGCAATAAAAAACAGTTGAATTGGTGGCTGGAAACGGCCGAAAAAACATTGAAGAATTATGAAACTCTAGTATCACCCGAAATATACCAAATTTATTTGACTGCAGTTAGCAACAAAATTGAGGGTCACGCCAAAGATGTATTATGCACGAACGGCAACCCCACAACTTTTGATGAAATTAAACAAATTTTAGTAGCTGCTCTTGGTGACAAACAAGACCTGTCCACATACAATTGTCAACTCTGGCATAATAAAATGGACGGTAGTGTGAGCAAACACTACCAGCGAACAAAACAGCTGGTCCATAATATAAAATCGTTGGCTAAGCAGAACCCAAAGTATAACGACCATTGGGAAGCGGTCAATGATTTCATTGATGAATATAGCCTCGCAGCGTATGTCAGTGGGCTGCAAAAACCATACTTTGGCTACGTACAAGCTGCCGAGCCAAAGAATATCGAAAGCGCTTATGCATTTATTTGTAAGTTCACTTCGAACGAAACCAATAGAGAGATGACGCTTTATCATCAAAACAGGAAAGATAATTTTACCAGATCTAACGATCAAGACAAACAATCCAAACCAGGATTTAAAAAACCTTTCGATCCTCAAAACAGGGTAAGGAACGAAAATAAAGTTCAAAAACCTGAACCAATGGAGGTCGGCTCGACACGCAGTCGTCTAACGTTAAATAATGTAAATAATATAGAAACCAATTCTGACAACGAAGAGGAAGAGGACGAAGCTTTTCAGGACACAATTTTTTGCGTTCTGAACGAGTCCGACTCGGACACATAGAACATGATTTTTTACCTTACATCAAAATCAGGACTCCAAAAAAACAAATTTTCAAAATTTTAATAGATACAGGTGCCAATAAGAACCTTCTGAGACCAGGCATATTAAAGAATACATCCAAAATAGAAAGCACCCAATCCAAAAATGTAAGAGGTACGTTTAAAATATCCACTTAAGGAAAAATTAAATTACTCGGTCCCGACTTCCCAGAATTAACTTTCTACGAACTTGATTTCCATCCATCATTTGACGGACTGATTGGCTCTGAAACCCTTTCTAGGTATAAAGCCGAAATCAACTATGAGAAAAAAACTATCGTTTTTAATAGTAAAACGATACCGTTTTTCAAACATTTCATTAAAAAGGAAAAAACATTCAATCACATTGTTACTCTCAAAAGTAATAAAGATGGCGATTGGTTGGTAGGTGAACCCACCGAACTTTATAAAAACATCTTGATAGAACCAGGAATCTATAAATCAGTCGACAACAAAACATCGTTTCTTGTACGGACAAATAGCAAAGAACCCCCTAAATTAAAAAAATATTATTCATATCTAAGTCAATAATTTCGAAACGCGGAACTTTTTCTCGAACGATAAACATCCCCCTATCCAACATGTAGAGAAACTAGAAAATTTAATAAGAACTGATCATTTGTCCATTCTCGAAAAGAAGTCTCTCATTGAACTAATTAACAAACATAAGAATGTCATACTGAAAGAAAACGAAAAGTTGACATCTACCATAAAAATTAAACATAAAATTCAAACATCCCACGAAAAACCAATTTATACAAAAACATACAGATACCCCCATGCCCACAAGCAAACCGTGAAAGATCAAATAGAGGATATGCTTGAAAATGGCATAATCACGCATTCGGATTCTCCCTGGAATGCACCAATATGGGTAGTACCAAAAAAACCTGACGCCTCTGGAAAAAAGAAGTTTCGAGTCGTTATCGACTACCGGAAACTTAACGAAGTAACAGTTGATGACAAATTTCCAATTCCTCAAATTGAAGACATTTTAGACAATTTGGGAAAATCAACATATTTTACGACTCTTGATTTGAAATCAGGGTTTCACCAAATAGAAATGGATGAAAACTCAAGGCAGAAAACGGCTTTCAGCACTGACCTTGGCCATTATGAGTTTTTAAGGATGCCATTCGGGCTTAAGAATGCGCCAGCTACTTTTCAAAGAGCCATGAATTCCATCCTTGGAGAACTAATTGGAACAGTATGCTATGTCTATCTAGATGATGTGATTGTGTTTGGTAGATCATTAAACGAACACATTACAAATTTAGGAAAAGTACTAGAAAAGTTAGAAAACGCTAATCTCAAAATTCAACTCGATAAATGCGAGTCCCTAAAGAAAAAATGTGAATTTCTAGGACATGTAATCACACCAGAGGGAGTTAAGCCTAATCCCGACAAAATTAAAGAAATCCAAACCTGGGAGTTACCAACAACAGAAAAACAAATAAAACAATTTTTGGGACTAGTTGGATACTATCGAAAATTTATTCGAGATTACGCCAAGCTAACTAAACCTATGACAAAATACTTGAAGAAGGATGTTAAAGTAAATACTGACGATCCAGATTTCAAAAAATCTTTCGAAAAGTGCAAAACCATGCTTATTTCAGACCCTATTTTAGCCTACCCAGATTATTCGAAACCATTTGTACTGACCACGGATGCGTCTAATTATGCGCTAGGGGCAGTATTATCCCAAATTAACGAAGGTAAAGACCAACCTGTAGCATTCGCATCAAGAACCCTCAATAAACATGAAATAAATTACTCAACTACAGAAAAAGAAGCTTTGGCAATTATTTGGGCAATCGAAAAATTTAAACCATACCTCTACGGTCAGAAATTTACTCTAGTTACTGATCATAAACCATTAGTTTTCATCAAGAATGCAAATAAAAACGGAAAACTTATAAGATGGCGACTAGAACTCGAAAATTATGATTATACAGTAATTTACAAGACGGGCAAAACAAATGTAGTGGCTGATGCGCTTAGCAGGAAAGTCGAAACTAATGTAAATGAAATATCTGATCCTTCAGACATCGAAACAGTTCATTCTGCATCAAGTTCAGAAGAATTTTTTATTCATTTCACGGAAAGGCCCATTAATAATTACCGAAACCAAATAATTTTTAGAACAACTTCATTTAACTCCATACTTATGTTCGACATCTTCCCTGGGTATAAAAGAACAACAATTTGTGACAGTAATTTCACAGCAGATAAAATTACTGATTATCTTGAAAGATATTGGAATGGTAGACAGACGGCTATTCACGCGCCAGAAAGTTTACTGAACATGATCCAAGTGTCCTATAGAAACCACTTCTCGCATGCACACCTTGTTATTACCCAAAACATGGTAGAAGATATAATCAGCGAAGAACGTCAAGATAATATCATTAGGCAGGAACATGATAGAGCCCATAGAGGAATCCAAGAAGTCGAACAACAGATAAAAAGATCCTACTTTTTCCCTGAAATGGTCAAAAAGATAAGACAGTTTAACAATGCTTGTCAAATATGTTCCGGGCACAAATATGATAGAAAACCATATAACATAAAAATTTCACCAAGACCCATTGAAATAGCACCTTTTCATAGAATACATATTGATATTTTTGGAATGGACAAAATTAAAATTGAAACAAGAAATACTATTGATATCCAAAATGCCCTTAATCAATATTTTTCAAACTTTGCAATACCACGATCCATAGTGTGCGACCATGAAGCCGCATTTACAAGTATACAGATGGCAGATTACCTTGCAAATTTAGGAACTCAAATGGATTTTGCATCATCATCCGAGTCCAACGGGCAAATCGAAAAAACGCATTGTACTTTAATTGAGCTTTACAACACAATCAAACACAAATTTCCGAACATGTCTTCTGAACAGATTATGGGAATTATAGTGGCATTGTACAACAACACAGTACACTCCGCTACGGGATTCACCCCAAATGAAATAATATTTAACAGAACAGATGCAATAAGTCCTGCGGAGATCGATAATAACGCAAACAGAATTTTCAGAAAAGTAACAGAAAACTTACAGAAAGACCAACAAAAAATGGAACGTTACAATGACGAAAAAGAAGACCCCCCAGTAATAGAAGAGGGACAGACAATATTTGTTAAACGCGGGTACCAGAAAAAAATTGGATCCTAGATTCAACACGACGAAATGCTTGGAAAATAAAGAAAAAACTATTAAAATTCCTAGAAATACAAAGCGGAATAAAAACAAGATTAAAAGAATAAGGAAACCATAATATTTGTTCTTTATTAATCAATACTTTACTTTTCATTTCAGAGAACCCACTTTTATTTTAAACTTATGCAACCCGGACAGACATCGTTGTGAATATCACGTACATTTTTAACAATCAAAACTAAAAGATCAATTCATTTATAGAATCAACCAACCATTGGGAGGAACCTTTCATACCTTGACGACATACATAACCAGCCAGGAAGCCAAAATTTGCCGTATAATATCACAAATTGCACATTTTCAGACAAAGCATATTTGATTTAACGGATAAAACACAGCATACGGTCAACCTATACATTTGATTTATCTAATTCAAAAATTAAACTTTAAGTTAGTTAAAAGCAACTATGACTATTACGCAATTTGTACTACTTGTGTTATGTGTAATTTCAAACGTTCACCCACAATCGTTAAACATTAGAAACCTTTATAATGAACCACTTTTATTATTGAAATTTAAAGACTGTAGAATTCAAAAATCTTTTATAAAAATAGTACATCCAATCAATCTTACATCTATCGAAACAGAGGTTATACGTATAGTTAAATTAGCCAGTCAGTTAGATCAATCTTTACAGATTTCTCAATTAACGATTCAGAAAAGCCGAATGTTGATCAACAATCTTCGACAGCTGAAACCAATCCATCATAGGAGAGTACGACGCTGGGACACCATTGGAAAAGCCTGGAAGTGGCTAGCCGGAACCCCTGACGCAGACGATCTCAGGATCATAAACAGCACTATCAACCAACTTATAACGCAAAGCAATAACCAGGTAATCATAAACCAGATGATAACGAAACGAATAAGCGGAATGACAAGCGTTGTAAACGAACTTATAAACAAACACAACATGGAGAACAGAATAATTCTTAAGGAATACGATGCTCTAACACTCATACTGTATATAGACAGCATGAACCATTTTATCGAGGAAATCCAAGATACCGTTTTGCGTACCAAAATAATGCTCCCTAACAACAAATTACTAACGCTCAAGGAAATAACATTAGTCGAATCGCTTCTCGTCGAACAGGGAATAAACGTACGGTTTCCCGAAGAAGCACTCGAGTATGCTACACCAAAAGTTGCCATCAGAGAAGATTGTTTGCTCTATATCCTACAGATTCCAAAACTCTACGACCAAAATGCGGAAGTCATCGAAATTATTCCTTTGACTACGAATAACTACATCATCCCAGAAGCACCAAAATACGTGATAAAAATGCAGAACAGTTGGTTTCTAACACACTATCCAGAGAAAACCATCCAAAAGGAATCAGACTTAAGCACAATGAATGACGATTGCATCCACGCTATACTCAAAGGTGCGGTAAGTCATTGTAAAACCATAGAAAATCATGACATCACCATTAAACAGGTGTCAAGAAATAAAATCTTAATCAACAATAGCAAACAATCCTATATTGGATCGAACTGTGGCCCACATAATCGATCAATAACAGGTAACTACTTAATTACATTCCATAATTGTACGGTAGTTATAAATAACAAAGTATATGCACCAGAAGAAGTGATCGACAATATAACGTACGATTTCCAAGGAGCTTTTCCCAATTTAAAAATCAATTGGAGCTTTACAGAGCATTACAATATTTCAACACTCAAAAATTCAACAGAATTCAACAGAGAGCACATGGAGCTGATGAAACTGGAACAAAGTCAACATAAATCATGGATCATCACCCTTGCCGGAGGACTCTCAACTACAACACTAACAATAATTGGAATATTTTTATACGTTTGTCTCCGTAGAAGAAAACTTATCATCAAAATCAAAAACCCTGGAAGAATTAACCAAAAGCTCGAGGACGACCTTTCTCTACCCCCCCCCGAGGAGTTACCGTGGACACTCCACCAGTACCGGCAGCTAACCCCATTGCACAACATGCGACCGGATGCATTGTAAGCACCTTACGCACCTAGCAACAACGACGAGTGACGACAACAACGACGACGCATCATCGGTTGGTCAACATTTTAGGCTACATGCAGACTCAGCAGATTATGCTATTAAATAGGGCCGATAGGATTCCGATCAGGCAGTCATCAGTGGTTATTATGTGAAGATAGTCGAATTGTGTTAATTAATTGTGTAAAAGTGAATAATTGTCGATAAAGTAAATGTAACAGTGATTAAATCTTTTTTAAAAATCCGATCACGATAGCCCTGTGATTATTATATGCCTTTGTATGTGAATGACCCCTAAAAATCATATTTTTTATCATAACTTTTTTCCAAGACTTTTAACATTTTTTGTGTTTTCTACAAAGTTGTTTGTCATAGAAAAACCCGTGTTTTTGCTGAACATATCATCACCCTATCTTTTGAAGTAACAAAGTTATTCATGAATTACTCTTTTTTCAAGACGTAGTTTAGGCCTCTATAACTGGCTTCGGCGCAAAATGGCGCAGACAACTCTTACAAATCATGAAAGTACCATATCTCCCCTTTTGGCAGTTGATAAAAACTTTTGTCTATAAGCGTCTTTGCATGGGTTTTACTATCAAACAAATAAGCCTTATTAAAACGAATTCGACTGATAATTCTTTTACTTTAAGAGATAGAGAGGTGCAATGTTCAGCAAAAACACGCGTTTTAAGATGCTTAACAACTTTGTAGAAGACATGAAAAATGTTAAAAATTTAAGTAATTTTGACTATTGGATTGTTCCAACATTGCTTGCAAAGTGGGAAAATACGATGAACATGGGAATATCGTTATGTCTTTCCTTCAATTAAAAAGAAGCATCAAAGATTTTTCTGAAGATTACCCGAATAATTCTTCTTGAAATTGGTCCTGATATACTTCAAGCAGATCTTCCAAAGCATGTTCGGATTTTTTACAACATTTACCCAATTGGTTCCAAGTTTGATTCCTATAGCTTTGGTTGGGAGTTGGGACTTCCGGAAGAAATATTACGAAACTCTGAGATACCTTTCTGAATCATTAGAACTTCCAGCAGAATATTAAGAGAAATTGGAACTGTGGAATAACGTCCCAACTAGAACTGAGTCTGCTTCTCAGCTAAGTGCTCCTATGAGCACTTCGCCAATGTTGCCATTTTTGCATGCGTATGTCGTGTGGAAGGTACGATGATACTCTATGCCCAGGGAAGTCAAGGAAATTTACATTACGAAAAGATCCTGGACCGACTGGGATCGAACGCAGACACAAGCATAGTTTTGCTTGGTAGCGGCTAAGGAAGGCCCCTACTATAGTCTTATATTATTTCTGAATTGTTGATGGATGATTTCAAAAAAAATAAATGATACTGCAAGAAAATCCTAAAATTATTTCAGAACTGTGACTGAATAGGTGAAAATGTTTAATATTGTCATAAAAAAAGTTACGCTAGTAAATATGGTAATATAATACGAAGCGAAGGCCAAATGGAACAGCGTGAAGATGACTTGGAGTGCTCAGATTTTATTGTGAATATAAATCACTTCTAAAAAAATATATGTAAAAAGAAAAAAATGTCTTATATGAAAAATCTTTAGCTAATTTCTTATTGATTGGAGATGGCTGAAGACGTTTGTAACTCATAACAATACCTGACAATTATCGTCCTTTTGGATTTTTTTTATCACAATTTTGAGTTTACTTTACAAATAGTTATCGATAATAATTTCAACCCAAAATCTGTCGGCATACTTTTTCTTCCACATGATAGATCACGGTGTCTTTTTCATGTAACTTTATAACAAAAAAATCGGCAAGTCTCAAATTTGGAACGATGAAAGACAAGACTTTCCTCTTTTATTTGCTGCTAAATTCAAAATAATCCATCGGGGGGTCTAGTGCAATTTTTTTTTAGAAATTTTTTGTTTCTAATATAATTTTACATGCACCGAAAATTGATAAATTTTGGTGAGGTGAACTGTTGAAACGGATTTAGATGGAAATGGTGCAAAAATCCAGTGTCAATATCTTGTAGATTATACTCTAGACAGCTCTACACCTAACAATTTAGAGGCATGGGTCCGAGATGCCTCTCCTTTGCTTCATTCATTGTTGAAATTTGCATCGCTTTTACAACAAAGTATGTCAAACAACCTTTTTTCAATTTTGGTTTGTAACTCAAGAGCAATATTCATCTTTCTTTGGTTTAGGAACAAACAAAAGGTCGGAAGGACAAAAAGTCGAACAACAAAAGGTGACAAATGGTCGAAAATGCAAAAGGTCAAAAAGGACAAAAGGTTGAAAATGATGTCCATTATGGGAAATTTAATCATCTTTGAAAGAAGATTTTTGACCTTTTATCCGCTCTTTATTACTCTTCAATCTTTTGCTTTTTCGACCTTAAATCCAATATTCGAACCCAAATGCAATAGCAGTGCTATGTTGACAGTATTGTCCATGTGTTTATTGTGAGTGTTGACAGAACATTGCTTTTGTTTGCGATGGACAAAACAAACAGTATTGCTGACAAATATTCTCAGATTAGCTAGTCTAGGGCTGAAAATCTTTTACGTCAACTCGTCGTAAAATAAATTGTGGACTATACAGTGCCCTCTAATAAGGAGCTACTCTGAAAAAAATCATACAAATTGGTAAAGTATCCTTAGAGATATCTGAAAATTGCGATATGAGGTTTTTCGATGTTTTCAAGATCTTTATTTGACCAGCGTGGTACCAGCAACATACATGCTCATCACTCAAAAACGGCTGCACCAAATTGCTTCATTATTTCACAACATACTCCCATTAATGAATTGTTCCAAATAATGAATATCCGAATATGATAAAAAAAAATCGAGAAGACCAATGATCAATGTTGACACAGATTTCAAAACAAAAAGAGTTTTTTGAGAACTTGAGAAGTTTTTTGAAAAAATGGTGCAAAAATACTGAGAAACAAAAAAGTTATCGCGATTTGATTTTTTTCTTGCGGTAAAAAATAAAGCTGACGGCAGAGGGGTTAGTAACGAAATCATAAAATAAATAGTTTTGAATTTTTCATTAAGAACTTCACTTTAGTAAAATCGTTATTACTTTTACAGTCGTGATGGGAAAAAATATGCAAAAATGTACGTTCAAATTCAAGTTATGCCTAAGATTCTGTGAAAATTGCATTCCAATCGGTGCATAAATAACTGAGATCTAGCTTACCAAAGTTGATCATTTTGTTTGGAAAACCGAAAAAGTTGCAAATGTTTTGTCCAATACTGTATGTTGTGTTCAAAACTTATGAAGGCGGCAACTCGAAAGACTGTTGATACTAATCTTCCATCAAAAGACGTTCGAGTTGGTGCTATAATTGAATAAAAAGAGTCACAGGGATTCAAAATCATGAATTTTGAGCCGTCGCATGTTTTCTTTTGGTGCTAAAACTTAGTGGTCCCAAAAATAGAGAAAGCTGTATCTTCCCAATGGGGGTACAATAAGTCAAATTTGAGTAAATGCAACTTTTCCTATGCTTGCGTTTAATCAACCCAGAACTAAATATATATTTTTAGGTAGTGATCGAACGATAAGTCAATGACTTCAACAAATCCAATCTTTTTTATGCTTATTTGATACACATTTCAATTAAATAGGTACAGTTGGATTCAGAATAATTCTGTTATGATGAAATTATGATGTTCTCTGTCAAAATTTTATACCGATTGCTCAAAATTACATCATGCCAAAGGTTAGCATTTTGTTTGAAAGTCGACTTGAACTATTATTTTCTGAACACATTTGTATGCTCAAATACTACACGACATAATGCAAAAATCTTGTTGTAATGAATGCTCGGAGTATTTTTTTTCTGAAATTACTTAGAAACCCTTGTCTAGGTACGTCAAAATTCGTAAAATTTCCGGTATCAACAAATCTATCTGTTTAATTTTATTTCTATCATCAACTAAAATATACTACATGTCTTACAGTTGAGGTTGAAATACTCGTATCTGTCAAATGGTACAAACTCTAGTAGAATTAAAAGGTACAGTACTTAATTTGGTTTTTCATTTACTTATAGACCTTCCTCAGCCGAGTGGTGAGAGTCTGCGACTACAAAGTAAAGCCATGCTGAAGGTCTAAGTTCGATTGCCAGTCGGTCCAGGATCTTTTCGTAATGGAAATTTCCTTGACATCCCTGGGCATAAAGTATCATCGTACCTGCCACAAGAAGAAGAAGTATTCCACTAAACAGCTCGATGATTTATTATAATATAAAACTTCCTGTTATCTCTGAAATTCTTGAAATAATTTTCAGAAAATTCAAATTGATGCTTGACTATCCTAAAGACTTATTTTCACTCATTCCAAAACATAAAAGAAATACCATATGAAAATACAGAAAATTTACCACTTCTATTACACTGAATCATAATATGAGAAGTTAATATTTTTTGGAAAATTCAGGAGAACTTCTTGAAAAAATCAGGAGAATTATCCTTGAAATGCCGGATTCTAACAATTAAGGCATTAGCTGCCAAATCCTTAAAATTTCCTGTGTCATCGAAAAATGACTCACGTTTTTCGCAATTAGTTTTTATTTAAAACAATATCTGTGATAACAAATTATTTCATATACATCTTTTTTTAGGAAACTCTCAGCTGCTGTAAAAATAACAAATGTATTTTTTTTTTGACAATCGTCAAAGTTTCCCTAGCATTATTTGAAAATGAGTATGCTTAGAAGTATAAACAAAGAGTATATGTGGAATTAATAATTATTCAAAAGCATAAGAGTACCGTAGTGCGGGGTGACATTGGGCCTTAAGGGCGACTTTAGGCCAAGATTTTTACAGCAAACTAAAACCGGAATAATGAAAACAATATGGCAAGCTTCAAGATTGTGGTATAAATAGCCACTAGATGATTCTGGATTAGTTTTTTGACTCACGTACTAGCCATGAGATGCATCGAAAAGGGCGGTCAAATTCACCCCCTAGGCCCAATGTCTAAAACTGACTGTCTTCTATAAATATAGATTGGACTCTGGAAAAACGCACCGCTTTGTTTTGGGTGAAATATTTTATTGCATGGGTAAAAGTTAATTAAATTTTGAATAATACTAGTTTAGAATGTTATGCCAATGCGTGAAAAATTTTATCGCGATCTGTCAAGTAGATTTCAAGATAATTTCGAAACAAGAAGAGCTACACCAGCAAATCTTAGGCGCGGTGATCGATAATCCTGGTTCGTCGCACAAATGGATCGGCAAAAGGCCCCGAGCAAAGTCGGATAATTGGATGATATCAAATTGATAACAACTTTCATTATCGTTGTTATCTTTTTGATCTTATGTTATCAATGATAACCGAATGATAACAAAATTTGTTATCATTGTATCCGTGACAGACATTTTGAAAATTATCTGCAGCGTAAGTTTATTCCAAAACACTCATCTCTCAAAATATTTCCCTGATTTATGACGATAAAATTCAAAATTATATGATGATGTAAAATTAGTTATCATCTTGAACATAATTTACTATTACTATTTGACAATCAAATTCGAGTTATCATTTCTGTTATGTTGGCTGTTAATTCAGCCAAGGTGATAACAAAATCAGTTATCAAATGATGATAAGCAGGTAACAAGATTTGTTATCATTTTGCTACTCAACTTTGCTCGGGATGTCACACGTTGTGAAGATGTTCCAGGAGACGAAGACCATCGAGCGGCGCGCTGGAAGCGGCAGAAAACCGAAAACGGAATACCCACACACCTTATTATCAATCTGGTTTTCGATAAAGTAAATTAACGAACTCAGCTGGTAAATCTTACTTTGACTGCAATCCCGTCGAAATTTGACACTTGATCCAAATTGACATATTGAAATATATAAATCAGGCCTCAAATTTTTTGTTGGTACGTCCCGCATGGAGGTTCCGGAAGAAAAAGATGGACAAATTCGCGAAGAAGTACTTGTTGTAGCAGGCGATCTGCGAGTTTGGACGGTACAGTAAGCCGCTCGTTACAACCGGCACAACTAACGTGCAGATTTATCGAGAGGAATGCTTGCAGAAGCGCTAGTTGCTCTTCCACGCTCTCACCGGGGTCCCACGCTGTTCTGGCCGGAACTCGCTTCGTGTAAGAAGCGAATGGCGTTAATGTGGTCCCGAAGGAGGCAAACCCGCCAAATATACCAGAACTTCGTCCGATCCAAAAACTTAAAGTCGATAATGAAGAAGAAGTTGAAGAAAAGTGAAAAAACATTCAAAACCGATGAAGTTTAGAAGAAAAACTGGGAGATATTGTGTGATAATGATGGGCAAAGCCTCGCCCAAGATCACATGAGCAGTGTTAAGGGAAATGTACGAGCATTCAGCTTGGGGGAAGAAATTCAATAAATAAATTATCAGATATGATCATAACTAAGTAAAATCTTAAATCTTCTGGATTTTTTAAATTGTAGAATCTAGTACACATATCATTGTGAGAAATGCTAAAACATGCTATCCACAATACCTGAAAAATTTTCTACAGGAGTTGAAAGAATTCATGGAGGAATATGTAGTAACATCCCTGTAGGAGTTTATGTAATGGGTTCTCATAGAGATATTGTAGACAATATTTCGAGTGATTTCTTGAATTATTCTTGTAAAACTCCTTCGAAATTTTTGAGAAATCTGTATAAAATGTACTGGAGACATTATTAAGGAATAGGTGAAGGAATTTTCAAGTAACTTTTACATGACTCTCAGAAGAAATGCTAGGAATGTTTGATGGAAATCCTGAAGAAATGCAAGAAGAAAATGAACAATGATTCGAAAAAGAATATATGGAAAAATTACTCCAAAACTCCCTGAAAGCCGCTTTCTAGAAAATTCTTTGAGGAATCTTTGGACAAATTTTAGAAATCCTGGGAAGCTCTAGTAAGTATTGTTGCAAGTACTATTGTAAGTATTGCTGAAAGATCTCTGGAATGATCCTCAGAGGCACACCTAGGGGAAAAAAATGTTAGAATAACATGACAATATTTTGAAATAATCTTTGGAGGAACGTTTAGAGCAATCTAAAAAAATATTTCTTGTGTGATCTCTAAATTAATGTATGAAAATTAAGAGTAAAAGTTCTTGCAGGAATCTCTAGAGTGATTATTGAATCTTGCGATAACATCTGGAATTCCTCGGAAAATCCTTTTGAAAAGTTCTAGGAGAACTCCAGTGTTCACCTGGGAAAATTCAGCATAAAAATTTGAAGAAATACCTGCAGAAGTTCTTGGAGGAATCTCTGGAGGAAATTCTTCTGAATTTCTCAAAAATATTTCTTGCAAAAATTTGTACAGGTTTACTGGAGGGATAATTGATGATGAATTCCCAAAAGATAGCATCATAAGTTTTATCTATGGAGGAATTATTTGAAAGGTTTTTATATAAATCGTTCCTGCATGAGTTTCCAACGTTATGCAGGGTGGAGAAGAGTTCTTGTTGTCGTTTTTTTTTTTCTAATTTTTGTTGGAGAAATTCGAGAGATTACTGGAATGATTTGAGACTGTTGCGCTGTAATAATCGATGGTAAATATTCTCTGGAAAAATTCTGTCAGAATCACATATCTTCTTCTTCTTCTTCTTGGCATTAACGTCCCCACTGGGACCGAGCCTGCTTCACAGATTAGTGTTCTTATAAGCACTTCCACAGTTATTAACTGAGAGCTTTCTTTGCCAAAATTGCCATTTTCGCATTCGTATATCGTGTGGCAAGTACGATTATACTCTATGCCCAGGGAAGTCAAGGAAATTTCGATTACGAAAAGATCCTGGACTGACTTGGAATCTAACCCAGACACCTTCAGCATGGCTTTGCTTTGTAGCCGCGGACTCTAATCACTCGGCTAAGGAAGGCACCACATAATCACATATAAAAGTTTTGAATAAATCACCTTAGGCATTTCTTGAAGCATTTATAAAATCCTTCAGAATTACATGGATAATCTTTGATGGAACTCATGAGCAAACGTGTAAATAAAAATTTTAAATTCATGTGTTTCTGGAGAAAAACTTGTGGCACACTTTTCTTGAAAAATGTTATTGATCCATTTAGTTCAAAGACCAATATCAACATCAAATTTACTGAAATGTAATAATTTGAAGGTAAGCATCGAGCGAAGGTTTGAGTGGTGTCTGAATTATCAGGTAATGGCAAAACATGAGTTAATAAAACCAAGTCAGATGGCATGATGGCGTGATTCGCTTTGTAACAAAACATTAATTTATCTTGGTGCATGAATGCGCAATTAAAAAACATAGTACATTGAATACCATACAGCATTTGCGGCAAAATGGGAGGCAAATGATCATTTTGGACTATTTTCAGCTTTTGGACTGCAAAATTATTTATGAAGTTTTAGGTTTTATTGATATTCTCAAATACGATTCAATACAACATTCATATTAATAATAAGGTCTACTCTTCCTTCCAAATGAGATCAGTTCAGCTAGATTCTATTGAGAGTAGATACAGCGGTTTTAAAGAAACGATATCCGCAAAATATGCAAATTCAAAGAGGGTAGATTTTAGCAGACATCTGTACTATTCATATGATGTCGTAAATCAAAATGTACACCAATCGATGAGTTACTATTCAACACTAGAGAAATCAAGGAAAAATACAAATGAAAGGATTTGTAAACTTCATTTTTTTTCCTTTGGTCAGCTTTGGGCCCAGTGCGTCGGTGCAATGTCTATGTTGGAGGTTCCCGCCAAAGATTGTTTCCATGTAGAATACTAAGACACTGTAATACAATTATTTTATCAGTATTATCATCATTTTAAACCTCAAAATGGCCAAACAGTTTGTGTCAGATGATAAGATTGTATTAGCCTAACGTTTACATTGTGCTACACTTAGGAAGGAGGAGTCTAAAATGTGTAAAATTGATATTAACAAGAGTATGTTACGTACCATAGGAAACGCCCAGCAAACTGGCCACGGTGCAGACCGCAGCCATGCCCACATAAGTGGCAAATCCGGTCGAGAACTGCACAAACCCGTAGATGATACCGATGAACAGGTACGAGTGGAAGATTGCCTTCGGAACGGTCAGCAGCGCCTTGTGAACATAATAGGCCGAAAGTCGATACATCTGTTCGCCCACTTCGCGCCTCAGCAAGGGCATCTCATAGGAGAACACATAGAACACCGCATAGCTGATGGTGTAAATTAGCTCGCAAACCATGAGGAATAGCGCTCCCCGAATGTCTTGGATGGCCGTCTGGCTGGTAGGCGTAACGTGAAAGTAAAGCGCCGAGATGGTAATGCTAGTGATCTACATAGTTGCAGTGAATGGGAAAGAAGAAAAGTTTAATCATTTTCGCCGTTGTCAAACGGTAGCCTTTTGAATGCACCAATAAAACAATTGAAAATGCTCCATAGTAAATTCAAAACTACTTCATAATAAAAGCAATAGTATACCGTTAAAATTTGCGACATGTTACATAAAAAATAAATTGCTTTATAAGTCACCTAAGTGGTAGCCGTAAAACAACGAATTTTCTGATTTGAAGTGGAAAATCGTGCAATATTATTTATAAACCTTCGAGAGATCACTAGTTATGCTTGTATTTCTGAATACATTACATTAATTAGATGTACATTAACCTGCAGCGATCATTTGCTATGTTTGTAGATCTGAAGACCCTGTACTTGAAGAAGATTTTGTATAACCTTAAATAATCGTTGAACTCAAAACATTGTACAGCTTAACTGTATGAGTTTGCATGGATATTTTTTTAGTTTGCAAGGGATTGAAAAGTGATTCTGAAAAGTCACTCGTTGCGATTGTTGATTTGCTGACCTTTTCTTCTTGTAATTCTTGGGTAATTTTGAATAGTCGTTGAGCTGAGATCCTGGTAGCGTCTTATTATATAAGCTCATATAGATATCAACCTTGTTCCTAATCCTTGGAAAGATAAATAGTTACACATGTAGATCTGAAGGCCTATGCTCAAAAAAGTTCTGGTATAACCTTGAACGGTTGTTGAACTCTAAACATGAGTAAATATATTTCCATGAGCCTATACGAGCATAAATGTTGTTCATGAACCTTCGAGAGATCACTAGTTACACTTGGAGATATGAAAGCCTGGTTCCCTCGGAATTCTTGGCTAACTTCAAGGCAATCAGCACATAGGCATAGGTTTTGTTAAACAAGTCTTGTTTGTAGTCTATTTGATACTAATTTCATACAAACTGAATTTCGCTGGAATAAAACATTTACGTAACAAAAACAATTCTATTTATGTAACATTATTTTTACGTACCCCCGATTCATTACGTAAAAAGAAGTTTCGGTCTAATGCTGAATAACTTCATTTATCATTGAGCAGTTTATGGTTTTCTATGGAGCATTATCTTTTTCTTCTAGTCGCAAAAACTTTTCTACCATTGCCGAACTGTATCAGACTTCGACTTACCAAAAACAAGAGCGTCACAATGACGTGCTGCCGAATGTTGCGGACACTGTCGATGACGCCCCGGCGAAGCAGTAGCTGGAGCTGCGATGGCCAGCATGCGTGGTGATTATCTCTGGAAGGAAAAATGGTGGCAGACGCGTGGAAAATGAACGTTAAAACATTTAATAGGCGAAAATGGTTCGTTCCCCCTCACCGACAAAGCTTATCAATCACATCATTTTGGTGGTACGGTCCCATCAGGCACTTTTTGCCAATGTTTTCCATATGGCACTTGCGCACGATCTCGTATCTCGTTTTGCTGTCCGTTTCTCGCTCTAGCGCTTGCTGTTGCTGCAAATGATGATCGTTTTCCACATGATCGATTTGGCTGTAATCGCAGACCAATTTGAAGTAGTGATCTGCGGGATTGCAATTAATCGGTAGCGGAAAATGTATGCTGAAAGTAGAAACGAATGAGCGAAGAGAGGCTCATTAGAGGCTTTTAGGGTCATCATACTAAAATTTTGTGAAAATGTTTGCCTGGGGGGGGAAAAACGGGAAAAGTCGGTGGAAACTCAATATGGGAAGTAGGCGAAACATTTTTGGGTTGATTAATTAATGCAGAACTGTAGATTTGTTTGCGGCCATATGGCTAATGTCGTCAGGAGCTAAACTGAATGTTATTTTCCATGTTAGATTTCTTATTCATTATATAGAAGATAGAATAACCACCTGATTGGTTTACAAAATCACGACGATCAAAAAAGTAAGCACATTTGATCTGTTTCTCGAACGCATTTGTCATGGGAAACGCAAATATTAGATAATAGTTTGTTTCCTTTTTATATTAACTGCATAAAAGATAGGGTACTACAAATCCTCGCAGTTTATGGTAGTAGATGGAGGTTATTTGGTCAAAAGCCCAAAAGCCACAAGAAAAGCACTTTTTTTGTAAGAACAAAGTAGTACGAAGTGGAAGTGTTTTTTCGACAATTTATCATTCCATACAAATTGTACGGGAGCTAAAAAATAGATAATAGATTGAAAAGGACCTTACACTTAAATATTTTTATTGCTGACACCAATTAAAAAACAAGTTTAAACTATCAATATAACATTATCATTTCCCTTTTTCGGATAACTTTGCCTATCAACATGCGCTACGACTAACACTTAACCTTCAGAGGAAGACACGAGATCAGAGCTTATGACTTAGAAAATCCCGACGGCTTTTATGATTATCGTCTCCCGACAGGCTGCGGAGGCATGTGGGAAGGAATTGACCACCAGAGCAGAGAATAACACAGGGAATCGATTACTGCGTGGGGAAATTGTGATTCGGAGAAAATTAACTCGCGACGACGTGACTTGCGTTTACAAACGTGTTCACTTTAATGATCGATTGAGAGGTAACAACGGAAATAACAAAAGGTGGGTTTACACTTTGGGTTCCAGTTCAGTGGGTCAGCGCCCCTGTGGTAAAAAGATACTTACGTTCAACACTCCTCCTCGCTGAGCTACTGAACGAATCTATCTCTGTTTACCTTAGCCAGCCCAAGGTCGGCTACGTATTGGTTAATCTTCTGTGGTCCCAATGGCTTGGTGAATATATCGGCCATCATCCTATCGGTTGGACAGTAGGCCAGCCAAATCACTCCTTTCGAGCACAAATCCTTCGCATGATGTTGTCTAGTATCGATGTGCTTGCTGCGTTTTTTTTGCCGATCGAGGGAAACAAAATCGATACAACTACGGTTGTCTTCGTTGATCTTCGTCGGTTGTCGCTGCTCGGCTCCTAACTCACACAATAAGCGTCGCAACCACACTGCTACCTGTGCCGCTTCTGACAGAGCGACATACTCAGCTTCCATGGTGGACATTGATACGCAGTTCTGTTTTCTACTACCCCAGCTGATCGCCGCACCACCAAGCATGAACACAAATCCGCTTGTGGACTTACGATCCGAGGTATCTCCAGCCCAGTCTGCGTCGCTGTATCCAGTCAGTGTCAATCCATCTCCACGCTTGAGCCCAAGTCGCAAAACCAAATCTCCCGTTCCGATCAGGTATCGAACAACGCCTTTGAGTTCGACCCAATTACGGTGCGTAGGGCGGCTGCTACTACGACTGAGAATCGACACGGCTGCAGCAATGTCTGGTCTGGTGTTAGTGGGTAAGTACAATAACGCACCAACAAGACTGTGGTATTGCACGTTATCAGCCAGTGGCTCACTGTCAGCCTGCTTCATGTACCCTGTGTCTAGAGGGTATTTCGATGTCTTAGCCTTGTCCAATCCATGGCGTTCCGCGATTTCGTTGATAAACGCTTTCTGGCTCAGCGAATAGAATCCATCGCTGCTCTTCTCAACCTTGTTGCCTAGGAACTGACTTATAGGCCCCAATGACGAGATTTCAAAATGCTTACTTAATTGATTCTCCAAGAGATCCATCTGACGCTCATCACCACTAACCACGACAATGTCATTCACACATATTAAGAGATAAATCCACTCACCATTGTCCAACTGTTTCGCAAACAGGCAAGCGTCCGAATCTGATTGCTCAAATCCTAAGCTCAACAATACCTTCTTCATGGTAGCATTCCAGACATGAGCTGCCTGTTTGAGTCCATACAAACTTCGGTGCAGTCTGCACACCAGCTCCTCCTTACCGGGTACCGCGTATCCCGGGGGCTGCCGCATATAGAGTTCTTCGCTCAGTCTTCCATTTAGATACGCATTTTTCACATCGATGTGACGAACTTGAAGCTTCTTGTGCCCTGCTAGCACTAGGAGCACCCTGAACGTCGACGGCATTGAAACCGGCGCAAACACTTCACTAAAGTCACTGCCGTACCGTTGTCCAAATCCCTGGGCAACGAGCCTCACTTTGTGGCGCACCACCTGTCCATTAGAGTCCTTTTTCTTCTTAAAGACCCATTTTGACTATTGCTTGTCGCCCTTTCGGTAGTTCAACTAACGACCACGTACCCTTCGACAACAGCGATTTGTATTCATCGTTCATCACTTTTATCCACTTATTACTACACGCACTATTCACAGCTTCACGGTAGTTCTTCGGTTCCGGATCGTCCATCTTCGCAACACCGACTACAAAATCCTGATATCTTGCCGGCAGCACTCCTGCATTTCCACGCTGAGGTCTACCTGGCTCCGCTTGATCTCCATCGGAGTCTTCGGCATCAGCACCATAGAAAACATCATCGTCGAAATCTTCCTCCACAAAACCTTACCATTCCGATTCTTCGTCGATGCTTTCATTCTCTGCGGAAACCGATTCGATAGACACGAGTCGATCCGTGCTCCTCTGCGGAACAACTTCCGCATCCGCAGGCTTTTGATCCTTCGCTCCAGCTGGTAACTCCTCCTGCAGTTGTGATCCGAGTTCAAGGAACCTGGCATCCCGACTAATAACGATCTTATTCGTCTGCTTGTCCAAAAAACGATACGCTTTTGAGCCACAAGCATATCCAACGAACAAGAGCTTACTCGCTCGGCTGTCTAGCTTCACTCGTTTTGCGTCCGGAATGTAGACGAATGCCTCACACCCAAACACTTTCAGGCGGCTTAAATCAGGTTTCTCTCCACACCATAGTTCCATCGGCGTCTTCGCTACTGACCGTGAGGGTAAACGATTCTAAATGTAAGCTGCAGTAGCTATTGCTTCTCCCCAATACTTCTTATCCAAGTTCGCATCAAGAAGCATGCATACCGCCATCTCCTGCAGGTAGCGATTGCGCCTCTCGGCTACGCCGTTCTGTTGTGGCGCGTATCCTGCCGTCAGCTGCATCTGAATGCCCTCTTCCCGATAAAACTGTTCAAGCTCACGGTTGACGAACTCGCCACCACGATCAGATCGTATAATCTGCGACTTCCTCCCAAACTTGTTCTCAACCATCCGAACGAAACTCATGATACAGTGTTTCGCTTCAGATTTATCAGTAAGCAAATACATTATGACATACCTGCTGAAGTCATCGATGAGGGTTAGAAAGTACCTCTTACCGCCGGGTGTCACATTGCTCATTGGACCGCACAGATCCGTGTGGATCAACTGCAACGGCTGTGTTGATTTCCGCTCAGCTTGCTGCGGGTATGGCAACCGAGCCATCTTGCTCTCCATACACGGCTCACACACAATCTTGGTACCACAGTTCACTAGCTTCATACCAGTAGCCAGATCTTCTTTCTGAATCTTCTCAAACACCGCCGGATCACGGTGACTGAATCTTCGGTGCCATGTATGCTGGCAGTTCACTGTATGGCACTGGATATTTGCAACCGCAACACATTCCGGCTCTTTCAAAAAATACAGTCCGCCGCGCCTCTCACCCAAGGCAACGACCGTGTCCGACGCATTACGCACTTCAACACTGTTCTTCGTAAAGAGCACACTGTAACCCTTATCTGCCATTTTACTCACGGATAACAATCCACCGTCGAGGTTTGGCACGAACAACACTTTATCGAGATTGATATCCACCGGTTCACCGGTACCGTTAACACTTTTCAACGAACCGCAGCCAATACCACCAGACTCTGAGCAATTTCCATTCGCCATCACAACCGTAACACTCGACTTCTCCAGCTCATTGAAAAACCCTTCACTGCTGGTCATGTGGCACGAAGCCCCACTTTCGATCGTCCACAAACGATCCACTTTGGCCGCTGCACAGATGGCTTCACCCTCAGTATGGGCAGAAAAACAAACACTGTTGATTTCCGGATTTTTCACTTGCTTAGCCTTCGCCGGTTGTTGGCCACTGCCAACAGGTTTCACACCGGATAGTCCTTCGCCGCTGTTCTTCTCTTTTACACTTTGCCACTTCCGACAATCTTTCTTAAAATGTCCCGGTTTCTTGCACAAAAAACACAACTATTCTTTGTTTACTTTCTGCGTTCTTAGCACTTGTTCACCGGATGAAGATTTTCCGCTCCGCTCCTGCCGCTTGTGATATTCGTCCATGAGCTTGGACCGCACCAACTGCATCGTAACATCCGCATCGGGGCGTGCTTCTAGAGCAGATGCCAAGAAATGGTACGATTCTGGCATGCTCCTTAGCACCATAGTGATTTTCAGTTTCTCGGCCAACTCTAATCCCGCATTCAATAGAAAAGCGAATCCAATTCCAACAAGTGCTTCTCAACGTCTCCATTTTCACTCAATTTCGCATCACATAGCCGGTTTAGAAATGACAGCTGCGACGATGCTGTCGACTTCTCATTTCTTCTTTTAAAGCATCCCATACTGCCTTTGCACTAACACTATCCTTGATTAACACATACAGTCAACTCTTCCTTACTCGATAATAAAGGGACCATCGAGTTAGTGAGGTATCGAGTTACAGAACACTAAACCAGTGCAACTGCGATCTAAGGGACCATCGAGATAGCTATGAAAACCAACTTTTACTATGGTTCTCTAACTCGATATCGAGATACGGAATATCGAGTAAGGGAGAGTTAACTGTATTGACTTTCGTCTTTGCACAGTCCTAGTATAGCACGGGCCTTCCGGTCAGCTTTGTTCCAGGCGTCGGTTACTGGCTCCGGTTTGGCATCCGCCACGACATGCCAAAGATCCTCCCGGATCAAAAACATCTACATTTGAAACTTCCAACTAGCGTAGTTGGTGTTTCCAAGTTTGCTGATCGCAAACTTTCCCGGATCCGCCATTTTGTGCCCACCGGCAAATCACCACCAGGCAACAACCAGCCGAATTCAATGCACGCGACAACGCCAAAACTAATCTGACGAACTTCCGCGAATTTCACTATTAAACCGACCGAATTCCACGATTCCTCTCTGGGCACATAACCTGTGGGAAAGAATTGACCACCAGAGCAGAGAATAACACAGGGAATCGATTACTGCGTGGGGAAGTTGTGATTCGGAGAAAATTAACTCGCGACGACGTTGCTTGCTTAGCTTAGCTTAGACTGACTACACATATCAATGGTTGCTATTCCGTGATTGACCGAAGTCAGTGAAAATGCACAAAGAATCAACTAGAAGTTCGGCTGGGATTGGCCATAATCTTCTTCAGTGTGCATAATTCAGTGCCTCTATTTATACAGGGTCAATAACGGCGCCGGCCACGTCCTTGCAGTCAGGTGGGATTGGGGGAAGGAATGTTAGTGTGTAACCTTTGCTTTTTGGAGACCGTGTTTGCCTCTGCATCTCCACAAAGGTTACTGGGAGGGATGTTTGTTAATGGGGAGGATCGTTGGGTCATAGGATTCACTTTGATAAGCGATTAGACCATGATAAACAATGATTTGTGAGATATATACATGCTCATATGAAAATATAATATTTTCATTTGATATGAACAATTTCTATGTAGAGGAAAATTATGCCGACACTTGAGGTGACGAACCATTCAAAGTTTGTTGAACAAATACCTAAATGTAACATTCCTACAGCTGTCAGGACGAAAGCATGTGTTATTATATTTTACTCATTTGAAAAGAAACAAAAAACTCGATTGGTTGGGACATCATAGAACACTCTTATTCTTATGCCGACACTTACAGTGGCGAACCATCCAAAGTTTGTTGAATAAAGTGAACCTTTCGCAAGTCTACACTTGTAGTGTCGAACCATTCAAAGTTTTTTTAATTACAAAAATAAAGGTATATAAGAGGTGTTCTGAAAAAAAAATGTTAAACATAAATAAATCATGAATCAGAGTTTGTGTCGACACTCACAGTGACGAACCATCCATAGTTTGTTGAAAAATCATATTTACATCCCACCATTGTAACGATTGAATGTGCAGTCATACATATTTTATAGATTAGAAATAGTAGCATGAAACGAGCTCACCAATTGATCCGTTATCCT
Organism: Aedes aegypti; assembly: GCF_002204515.2. Taxonomy (NCBI): domain Eukaryota; kingdom Metazoa; phylum Arthropoda; class Insecta; order Diptera; family Culicidae; genus Aedes; species Aedes aegypti. Next base: position 24,413,267 of record NC_035108.1, on the reverse strand, counting down.
TGACTGAGCAGCCACAATCCACTTTCGGCTTCACTCGTTTGCTCGGCTATAAAAAAGCACTCAGGAAAAACAATATAAGCGCGCGACCCAAAAAGAATAAAAAAAAACTGTTCGGGCTTTCTTGACGCACTGCCCAGGAGCAAGCGTCAAGGTCGAAGGATCAAACAGAACTAACCGATCGCGGCACTTTTTCAGTTACTCCAACCGAACTCACCGATCACGCCACTTTTTCACTTACGAGACCGACGCGCGACATGTTTGATCCTGCCCTCGTCGCTCGCCCTGGCAAAAGCAAGTGTGAAAGTCGAAAGATTAAACAGAACTCTAACTCGCGACGACGTTGCTTGCGTTTACAAACGTGTTCACTTTAATGATCGATTGAGAGGTAACAACGGAAATAACAAAAGGTGGGTTTACACTTTGGGTTCCAGTTCAGTGGGTCAGCGCCCCTGTGGTAAAAAGATACTTACGTTCAACAAGGCAAATATCCATCACTATTTTGTTAATCTCCTAACCCAACTTTTTTCGCACAAAATCAAGCAATGTCATGATCTACAATCAATGCACTGCTCTTACTGTCTGGAACATATTGACATAATTAATATTGATGATTGCTGAAGATGCAATTTTTGAGCCTTAATATTTATCATTGGGAGTAAGACAGTGCAAAAAATGCATTACAGATGGAATAAGATGGGTTTAAAATCCCTATAAATAAGGACTAAATTTGTATATGTTTGTTAAAATAGTTCGTCTATTTCTGGTTTAATTCTTAACGGATCATCAAAGAGACCTCCACCCACACCTGAGACCCTACATATCGTGCCCAATAATACAAGAGCCTAGACCAATCAGTTCATTTCCATTACTTTTATGTTTCAGAAAATCCCGACGGCTTTTACTTTTATCTGTAAGAGTATGATCATGTAAAACATTCGTGACATATATAGAGGAGGGGGTTGGGGGGTTTGGTGTCTAAAATTCCTAAAAATTTTCCAGGCAGATTCTCAAAGGAAAGACTACAGGACAGCAAAGAATCAAGAAGAACGTGGAACTTTTGCGGAATGTTTAAGGTCACATTTTTTTCAATTTTGGCTTTGTAGATTGAATAAGACTTGTTTAATCTATGAAATAATAATTCATATTTCGGTCACACTTGCTATGCACTTCTGAATACTCTGTAATATAGTTTCCAGATCTACAAGCATGATCTCTGTCCAGATCATCAATAAGCATTTGAATATTTAAATCTGTGCTATTTTTGTAGAAAATCCAAGTTGTTTTGTTACATTGCTAATTGTAACCGCATAACAGTCGCGTTGAGATTATACATAAGTATGATATAGTAGCAATGATATTTATTATCTGGTTATTCACCAAATATCCTAAATGTACTGTACATAATTTCAGCATTCCATAGGTATTGTTGAGTTCTGGGTAATTTCTCCATACTGACAGAAAAACACACTTTGTACTCCATTTTAGCACTCCAAAATTCGTTACTTTTTGTACTTTCAATTTTTACGATCCTCTAGAATGAGAGGAAAGGGTATGCCGATGGCCTACAGGAGTGTTACGTTCGCGCCCAACACTTTTCATGTGACAGGTTTTACTATGCATTTGTTTACATCCGGGCAGGATCGGTGCAAACACGAGACTGTCATTTCCATAGAAGAACTGTCAAAGGGCTTTCCTATCAGCTGATTTGGAACGTCTTGTGAATAGGCCTATCAATCGCAACACTATTTCTTCTCTCTTTTTCTACTATCCACTCACGTTGGATCTAACCAACAAGAGAATGCACCAAACATTGTCAGTACAGACATGCTTACGCTGATTAAAATAATTATCAATTTTAGGCTGACAAAATCGGGCAAAAAATGGATGCTAAAATCGGGGGTTGACAAAATCGAGTAAAACAGGGTGCTAATCGGGGGTAGATAAAATTGGGGGTACACAAAATTGGGGGCTGACAAAATCGGGTCATTACTGTATAAAAAAAATGTGAAATATCAGAGATTTGCATGAGATTTTTGCGTGAAATACTTGATTCATAAATAGTGGGCAATATACACGCCAGTCACAATTTATGAATCAACGTTCAAAGCTAAGTATGCTGTTCCGCTCAAGAAAAGTAAAAATTTCTGCGGAAGAAATGGTCAAGAAATTTTCTACAGTGAGCTCCATTTGAAATGACATTTCTTTTCAACTGCGTACTGCGATCAAAGAATAATGCTTTTCTTGACCATTTCTTGCAAGAAATTTTCCACGCATCGACATAGGCGATTACTTTTCTGTTGAGGTGCATACTTCGCTCAAACTGCTAGAACTTGATGAATTTAAAATGTTTTTTCTCATTTTTAAACTATTTGCAATATAAATTTTGTGATGGAAGTTCGAAAAGTGCATAAAATCGGTTCGGGGCCGTTCATAAATCACAAATATCAAACAGAGTACAAAAAATGCCTAGTGCATGAGCCCGAAATTCTCATCGAATAAAATTATTAGAGAAAAAATGTGTAAATATTTTATATATGGCTCCTGAAAAGTATAAGGTGAATAAATTGTTGTAGAAAAGTTTCTTGGAAACGAAGAAGACCCAAAATTATTGAAGTAATGGTAAAGTGTTGATTCGAATTGCCCGGACGCTTCGAATCCCGAATCATCCGAAAAATATTAATTTGTCAACTTTTACGAATGAAACATTCACATTCAACATTCGACTTCCTAGAGCATAGAGTATCTTCGTACCTGCCACACGATATACGCATGCAAAAATGGTCATTGGCATAGTAAGCTCTCAGCTAATAACTGTGGAAGTGCTCATAAGAACACTAAGCTGAGAAGCAGGCTTTGTCCTAGTGGGGACGTAACGCCAGAAAAGAAGAAGAATGCTCGTGTTTGTCTACACAGCGCAACAAAAATAACATGTTTGCGTGTATTTAGGATCAAATCATGTGTCTTCAATAAACTTCGGGTTACTAAATCTGATGACGCTCTCAGAAATGCTCCAGCACGTCACGCTGTCATCTGTAGCTCAACAGGTTGTCAAAGTTTATAAAATGCTTGTTTCATTAATATTCACAAGGAACTTGAACTATGATTCATATTTTTTAGTAATCTTATCCTTTACGCAAATTACTGGATTACATTTATATTGAATCGGCTTTTTCAACATACTTGCGATCTCCATACAAAATTCTTCATTTCTTCTACATGGCAAAATACAATACTTTATTAAATCATCAAAAATAATATTTGAGCAACGAAAATGAATGAACTTTCTTTATAAGTGTTCTTTGAAACCTAGAATGTGCATTCTGTGTCAAATTAACTCTCTAAAACCCAACCTCGCCTTTGGGCGGATTACACTTCGCAGCTTGTAGATTAAAGCACCCATCCAGCGAATAATGAGTCGTTGGTTCGATCCTTATCGGAGCACGTGGTTTCTTTTCGTGGTTTCAATTTAAATTTGTACATTTGACACGTGTTCGTCGTGTACATGTAAACTACAAAACCTCGTATTTGGCCAAGACTCTTGTATGCTAGATAAGTGCCGAAGATGGCCGATAGTTCTGATGAACTGTAAGGTAAATGGGCAATGAGAATATATACCAAGGTGTGGAAGAAGAAGCAATGGCTATGTATTAGTAAAGAGAAAAAAAGCATAGCTCGTTTGCTTGTCGTTGTGAAACATGTTGCACCGTACATGGATGTCATGCACACTAAATGTCTTCTTCCTCACCTCGGTATATATATCATTGGTAAATGGGTTACTAACAGGGATAGGGAAAAAACATTGATGAATGTATTGGCCATTTGAAAAAGTAGTAAATGATCAAATGTTATTTCGCCCTAACAACCCTTTCGGCCTAACGGCATTCGGCCTAACGACCTGCACCTTTCGCTATCGGTTTCTTGAACATTTTTTGATGTTTCGGGGACAGTAGGTTGTTAGCCTAAGGTTCCCTATCCGCCGTGTTGGGGCTGCCATCTTAGGTGTAGCTTCCGGGGAAGAGCATTTCTTATTCAGCCGCTGGATGCCAGACAGACGCTGTTTGAGCCGCACCTCCTTGGTGAACAGACGCTCGGTGGACGTACCTCCTCAATGCAGCTGAAGTCAGAAGGACTACAGGACCCAGGCTGCACTACCAGCTAAGCACGCAACTCTTAGCTGGCGGTCATTTGTCATCCGTCGGCCCGTGGAAGCATGAGGTAGGAACTTGTGAGGACTCCGTCGACTCACCATTTTGCAGAGCAACGACCTGCACCCTTGACAATTAAATTGTGCTTGGTGTTTTCTAATTGAACGCATATGATATTGCTCTCACGTCTTATCCCGGCCGGAAAACTGTTGAAAAATATATCAAATTATTACTGTTCAGCACAGCTTAAAAATATATATATATATTTTTGCTTCGAGGTATTTCTAACGGATAAAATACTTGTAGCTTATCAATCACTATTTAATCATTATTTTGATTATTTTAGTCACTTAAGGTGAAGATGAATCGAAGCCAAACTTCAAAGTTTCAAGAGCACAAATCTCGGGAGCCGAACATCCGTTTGAGATGAAAACTTAATCGATTGGTCACCACTACCAAATGGATGTTTAGTTCTTCAGATTTGTGCTCTTGAAAATTTTAAGTGTGGCTTCGATTCATGTTGACCTTAAGGTGAAGATAAATCGAAGTCCAACTTCAAATTTTCAAGAGCATGGATCTGGAGAACCAAACATCTATGTTAGCTGAAAACTTAATCTATTGATCACTCGCTGGTGGTGACCAATCGATTAAGTTTTCAGCTCAAACGGGTGTTCGGTTCGCCAGATTTGAAATCTTGACAATTTGAGGTTTGGCTTCGATTCATCTTCACCTTAAGTCACTAATAAACAAGAAAAAATCTTTTGAATCTCCTGGAATCTAACAGTTTGAAAATGCATAGCGACTGTTGTGCACCTTTGAATAATCCTTAAGAATCCTTTGAGAGCTACAGTGGCCACATAGAAGTCAGATCAAATATTACAGAGTTACACTTTTTGAGGCGAATGAATTAAGTTTCAAACCGCATAAACAGAATCTGTACTTTCAAAACGAAACAAAACTGAAAAAATATACACTTTTGAAAAATTGTCAGCGGTCGATGGAGATTTGTTATTTATTATCTTCTTCATTTTGGCATTATGTCCTCACTGCAGTAGCGCAACCAGGATTTGGCTCTAGGGGGGGTTTTGTGAACCTGAAGGTAATGTGTTTTTTGGAAAGCAACACGGATGTAAAAAAAATCTAACAGCAAAACTAAAAAAAATTGCTAGATTAACATTAAAGAAAATACATAACAGCATATGCAAAATTGAGCTTTTCTCGTCCACCCTGCACATCAAATTTTTGTTGGTGAAATCAGCAATATTTTGCTGAAATTTTCCAAGCTGATATGTTCAGAAAATCAAATTGCTGAGTTGCAGTAGAAACTTGCTGATTACTTAGCGTTCTGATCTAAAGATCAGGAAATCTGTTCTCTGAAAATGTCAGATCGACAAATTTCAGCAAAAATTAGTAATTTGGTGTGTTGGCATACATTTTCATATTAATTTACAACGCTACTCAAACCAAATCTGTTGTGCCTGGTGGAATTTTACAGAAGTTTCTCGAAATACGTTCGGATTCCAATAAAAATTTCGTTCGCAATATTCTAATACGTTTAAATCTACATTTTTCGAAGTTTGCTCGAAAGTTTGTCCAGGCTACATTTGGATGCACGCACATAATTGGCGTGATAGCGTTCAATCACTATTCGTCTGTTATGTTCCTTACATATGTTTATCAGACGAATCAGTTCGATTATTAGTCAGCATTGCAAATATTGAAACATTTTTAGATTGTATGGAATTGCTTCTCCGTAAATTCGCTTGCTCTCTGGAGGTGATAAAATTCGGCCTAAGCTTGAGGCAGCTTGAAAATTTTTCATAACATCGAATTTTGAATCAATCAGCTTTTCAAACGGTCTCGATATGCACACGTATCTGCATGTTTGTTTGACAAACTTCTCTTAAAAAAACCCTGAATAATCGAGAAAAGTAAGTTTTTTTTTACTTTTTTACGGTTTTAAAATTAGAAAGCCACAACTTAGAATAACATTATTGTTAATACAACTTATTGTCCAGTGTTTGTGCATTTTAGTGTTGAATTTCAACAATATATTTGATAATTCTTTTAAAAAATTCTGCTTGGTTGCGCCACTGCCTCACTGGGACACAGCCTGCTTCTCAGCTTAGCGTTCAATGAGCACTTCCACCGTTATTAACTGAGAGCTTTCTTTGCCAAAGTTACCATTTTCGCATTCGTATATCCTGTGGCAGGTACAATAATACTCTATGCCTAGGGAAGTCAAGGAAATTTCCATTACGAAAATATACTGGACCGACCGGGAATCGAACCCAGACTTCTTCAGCATGGTGTTGCTTTGTAGCCGCGAACTCTAACCACTTGGCTAAGGAAGGCCGCACGAAACGTACCACGATGAAAATTATAAAGAACAACGTATTATCATTACCTTTCGAAAAATGTTCTAGCCTCCTCCGTAGGTCCCTGGTAATAAATCTCACCCTTCCGTACCAGCACGATGTCGGTAAAACACTGAAATGCATCTGACGTTGGATGATGTATGGTACAAATCACAGCTTTTCTGCCCTTGAGTGCAATTTTCCTCAGAGTCTTCAACACGGCAAGCGCACTGAAACTATCTAGGCCCGTGGTCGGCTCGTCACAGAACAATATGTCAGGCTCCGTCAATAGCTCTCCAGCAAGATTTACCTTCTTGCGTTCTCCACCGGATAAATTCGAGATTCTCGTATCCTCACATTTGTCCAATTGCAGTTCTTTGATCACTTGATTCATTCGATGGTTTTGAACTCCCTTTAGCTGTGACTAAAATAGACGAACGTATGAACCTTGAAAACAACCTTGCCCTTATCTGCTAAATTCACGACCTACCACAAATGACAGATGTTCCCGCACTGTTAACGATTGAACAGCGATTTCGAACTGTGGAACAAATCCCGACAGACGCTTCATCTGCGTTTGGCTCACGTACAACCCATTGATCAGTACATTTCCATGCACTTCGGCTACCAAACGCATCGAGATTGCCGCCAGAAGTGTTGTTTTTCCAGCTCCACTGTTTGGAAGATTTAATCAAAACGTACAAATTAGTCAACGCATGGTGCTCCCTAGACTGTTATTATCAGGAAAAAATCTAAATGAAATTTATGTCCACTAAAAATAACTGTTTCTTCGCTGTTATAATGTTCGGGGTCATAGATTTTGGAATAATAGTATGTTCAGGGTGATGACACTCTAATTGATGGCATTCGGGGTTATGGTAACGCGCTAATACGACGTCAACTGCAAGTCCATCTTCAGTGTCGTGTACGTACTAGACTCGACTTGCAGAAATCCACTGGCCACAGATTTGATGGAGATTTGTTTTTCTTATAATAACGGACTGGGGAGCACCGTGTCATCCTCATGCTCCTGAACAATCGTACTAACCTTGCACCCATAACGGCAACGAGGTCACCGGATCGAATCGCCCCACTAGCTGCAAATTCATTAGAATCAATCAATCGCAAATGTCATTCACGTCGAAGGTGATAAGGAGAGACTCACCATTCTTCAAAATGTAATTTGGTTCCGATCTGCTCCACAACTTCCGTCGGCCGACTCGAATCGAAAGCGACTTCCACTCCAGCAACACGTTGGATTCGTTTGGTTTTATCCTGCTTAAATGATCGCGTAACTCCATCACGTGTGTTCTCACTTGAAGGGTTCCACTCAGTGATCGACGAACTGCTTCTGATCATTCAGCCTGAACGACTGAAACTGATTAATTAAAATGATGACGCCCAAAGAGAAAGCATAACGAAGATGATAGAGGAACTGAATCAAACGAAGATGTTCTCTCCGCAAGAACGCTGAGACTAAAGCGTGCTTCTCTGTTTACATGCTTTTTTAAGATCGAGAATGATGTTCGTTAGGCTGATAAGGATTACTTGGGCGGGTTCCTAGGGAATGTAACGTCACGAACGTTGACAGCTTCATTTTGTGGTAATTGTGTGTGCACTGTAAAAATAAATTTTAATAGGGATCGTTAATCAAATCTCATATGAAAAAAATGCATTAGCCATTAATCAAAATGAACATGCTCATAATGACCCTCCTGAACGATTTTTATTGCAAGTGTTGGACTTTCCAAGTTACATTGCGAACCCTTCAAAATCATTGTCTAAGTTCATTATTTTTATTTATATTGAAAATACATAAAAAGCTATGATTACGTGAACTAATCTTATGTTGAGAAAGAAATTAGTGATTTTTTTTTTTGGAATTTTATCATTTTGTCAAATGTTTTCTAGCAAAGACGAATAAAATTTTAAACAAAAATTCTTAAGGAACATCTTGGATACAATGTACTTGAACTCACCACGACGAAGGATTTCGATTAAAACATTTATTATTTGTTGAGCTCCAACACAACATAAAAGTAAGGTCTGTGCTGGCTAGATAAGAATGGATTTTCTAATGTCAAAAATTTCAATGTGAAAGGTTATTTTATCAAACAAAATTTTCACAAACTGCATTTGAAATGCCCCAAGCAAAAATACAAAATTATAAAAATGTTAATTTGATTGGAAAAATATTGTGCTATTCGTTATCAAAGTCGTGCCCATACTTTCTGGGACACCCTATACTTAGTATGATACTAGTACACAGCCAATTTTGCTAATTAAGCTCTATTTTAAAGAATGATTCTTAATAAAGTTTCGTGTGTGCTTCGAAGGGGGCAGTTATGGCGGTTGTGCTACTTTTCCGCGAATGCCGTTTCTCTGAACGCCAGTTCTCCGAATGCCAGTTCCCCATAATATCCTTTTTGCATAAATGGCCCATTTCGCCGAAAAGCTTTTGGCATTCATAATTGTCTTAACTTAAAAAAATTGGTCAGTGAATCGGTCATCTGGTATGCACTATTTTTTATTTGATGGTCGTTTTTTTTTTCGAATTTCACCGGCTTTGGCATTTTTGCAAAATGTATTAGGTTGAGAATTTCCCAAAAACTCTTTCTTGATTTCTAATCATTCTTTCTAGTTCACCACTCTGTCACTGAGAAAAATCATTGCACATTTTTTAAACTGAATCACTTTTTGGGGACACGGCTTATTCGGAGCAAAGTGTCATTCGGAGAAATAAAATTCCGGGAAAAGTAGGGTAAATGATGGCTTCGGCACCCTGAGGGTATTTTCGGCAACACTAACTTGTCATCCTTGTTAAAATTTATCTACGGAACAGGGGTTACCTTCAATGCACTCAACATATTCCTTGAACTATAATTTTCCAATGTGATTTAAACATCCTCCACAAAAATTGTCACGTATTGTCGGCAGCCTAAGCAGCTGAACTTTTAAGAAGGCAATTATACACAACAATTAAGCACAACAATTAGCAAGAGACACCTGAACTACACTTGAGCACTCTTCGTTTATTTATTAATATACACAAAACACTATTTTGTTCTCTAAATCATCTATTTTTCCTCATCAAAGTCACGAGGCACTTGCTCTTTTATCGGCAATGCAAATACTATTGTCGGCAACAAAAATGTTCTCTTCGGCAATCCAAAACTGTACAAAAACTAGGTTATGTTTTGCTAACTTTTCGTATTTGTTGGCAATGCCTGAAATTAAACGTCATTCATTATGTTCTACTCGTCGAAAGGGCCAATGCAGAAAAATACAGACTGCACTGAGAGCAGCATTGCAGTTATAAATAGAATAGCAGAGAGTCAAATTCAATACACAACGCCACAAAATTTGTGCAGACTAAGGCACCGTCCACAATTTACGTAACGCTCATGGGGGAGGGGGAGTTGGCTCAAACGTTGCGGCTCATACATAAAATTCATTTTTTTTTCATACAAATAGGTACCGTTGCGGAGAAGGGAATGGTCGAAAATTGTACATTTTAGCGTTACGTCATAAATGGACTCTGCATAAATTCGTTTTCATTTATTTCATCGAATATTATTTGAATTCAATCTCACTATGGCAGCATTTCAGCTATACATGGCCACTTGTCATGGTTATAGACTTGCAACATGTGCGAATGCAACCAAGAAGTTGCAGCGTGACGTCATGATTAATTTATTGATTGGTCTGTAAGGGTTGCTGCTCTTGGGGCCCATTCGCAAATTTCATTACGCTCTATGGGGTGGGTGGGTGTCCTTGAGGTATTTTATTTAGCTCATACAAAATTTGTAGATTATTCATACAAAAAGCCTTACCAAGGGTGGGTGGGTGTCGAAAATGACCATTTTTTGGTGTTATGAAATTTATGAACGCTCTATCACCAAGTTATTACCGAGAGAATGAATGGTAACATTCAAAAAAATCCGATTTCGATGTTCCACGATTTTTTTTTGTTTATGAATAGCACTCTCCGAATATGATTCGATGGGCGCATCCGGATCAAAATTCCAGCTTTGCCAGTAAAATATTTTACGTTCATATTATTCACAGTGTATGAGAAAATCAGAATAGACCCTTTTCAAATCTACTCACTTTTGACTTGACACAATTACATCATCCACTGGTTGCCTGTAAAACAACAGGAGTGTTGCCAAAATAGTTAACCAATTAAAAGACGTATATTTTATATGTTTCTCAGTATATTGAAATTCATGCGCTACAATCTTCAAATAAGGAAGGTATTGAAAGGCTCAATTATTACCCATGCATGCTTTGCTGCCTAATTCCAATAAATTAGTTAGTTGTGTTCGATTTTTTTCGTGAATTTAAATCGAGAATAATATATACACCGCAATTGAATACGGCTTTCTGGCAACCTGGTCAAGCAATAAAAAGTGGTTGCCGAGGAAAACAAAGTTCATTAATTTTAATTTGTGATTTGAAGCATAAAAATTAAGTATATTCTAGTGCTTTATAGACCAATCGAAAGTTTAATAGTGCATAAGTGATCTGTGCGTAGCTTTTGTGAAAAAATGGCATTGGAGCGGAGAATTGGACCTTTCAAAGTAGTGAGTTTTTCTTAAGCTGTTCTTTGTTGTTCTATTCGGCAGCTTACGAATGACGATAATTTCGTAAGCATTTATTTCATTTAATAATAAAAACCATGTTATATAATATTTTTGGGAACGATGTGATTTATATGGAAGATCATAGTTCAAGAAATATGTTGAGTACATTGAAGGTAACCCCTGTTCCGCAGATAAGTTAGTGTTGCCGAAAATACCTTCAGGGTGCCGAAGCCATCATTTACCCTATTTACCGTATCTTATCTATCCGATAAAACATCTGTATCAAAATTGCGTTAAAGAGTAGAGAGGTACCCAAGTAGCAATATTAATTTTATGATATTCTTGAAGTGTTCTGTAACACGAATTCTATAAAACCACTAGTTCTTCAAACCTGCGCCAACCCAATCATAAACCTCTCATAAGTCTTAAGAGGCTCACACTTAACACGGTGTCTGAGGGTTTCATGATATAACATATCATAAATAAAACAAAATGCAATAAAATCATCAGTGATGATAACTTTCCGTTTTTATTTTTCGATAACCTCCTGAGCGTAACCGTGAATACCATGCATGAAAAATCCGAAACGCGCAATGCGTTTCGATAATATGACATTATCAGAAAAACAATATCATCAATTTGGAGAGTTGACGTATTGAACATTGCAGCATACATATTTTGTTTACATCATGGCTTCCATCCCAAAAGGAGATCGCAGCAAGCCGTGCGCGCGGGCGTCTGCGTTTTGAATTTCCTGTCACGTTTACTTTGGTCTCGCGATATTTGCAATTTGGCTGACGAAAAATATTGTGCATTCAGATTAACTTTAGACCGAAGTTCATAAGAGAAACGAAATATCACCGAAAGTTCGCCGAAGTTCGGCGTCGGCATTCTACCGAAGTGCTACGCCGACAAAGTCAATCGTTATGCGTCGGCGAAGCACCAAATTAGAATGCCGATGCCGAAGTTTTGACTGCCGAACTTCTATAATTGTCACTCGAATTGTCAATATAATCGACTGATTGTGGCATATCAATTTTTTTGTAAAGTGATAAAATTGTTTTGTTTTTACGAAGATTGTATTCATTGACGGCTTGTGGCGTTATGCGTGATAGATTTTTATGGGATTCCACTGGTGGTTGGGCCGGTGCTACGCCACCCAGATATACCCAGGTAACCACCAAGCATTGAAATAAGACGTACAGTAAGCTGCTTACAGCATTTGAACTGCTGGTTGCCTTATACAAGCAATTGGTTTGCTTAGCTGTCTTCAACAAGCAGATGCATTGCTATTTAAGATCTGACATCTGTTAATCAGCATTTTCACTGCTTGTCCTGTTTTCAGATCGAGGAAATCTAGATGCTGTTTACATGCTACGCAAATGCTAAGAGAGAAGAGTACAAACGATATGTTGCAAAATTTTGCAACATATTCCATCTCACATACGCTTTGGTTGTTTAGGAGAGTACCAACTAGAATCTGTTTGAACTGATGTTTTCTCACTCGGACCGCTTGCTCAAATATGCGAAGAGTTGCACCAAATTAAATGCAGATGGGGGATACGCTTTGATAGAATCAAAACTCAACTAGGCAGACGTTTTGATTTAAAGATTATTTGATCGTATGACATTAATGACTAAATTCCGACAAATCTACAATCTCTCTTGTTCCAAGAACAAATTCGTCGTATTTCACCTGAAGGATATGATACTCGTTTATGCTACAGAGGGAAATTTTCAACCTCATACTGCGATCTATGTATGAAACATTCTTTAAATAGGCCATTAAATCAGTGCTCGTCATCGCACCATCTGTAGCGTATTCTGGAACGCGGCACAGCACAGTCCAACTCACAGACCATTATCCCCAGATCAGGAGATTGAATCTAATTCATAGATGGATTACCAAAAAATTAACACAACAACAAACACTGTGAGGGTGATGACAACGGTGAGAAATGAAAGAGAGCGAGCGGAAGGTGAAATTTGTTTTTGTTTCATTTTTTCAACACCAAGGCGTTACGCTTTTTTGACAGTCATTAAACTGTTTCTGAAGGTGTAGCACTTGGAGAGCCCGTTATTTCGCCAAAACCTGCATTGAAGCAGCACTACCAGCAGATATAAGTTTAGTGAGCATTTAACATCATGCTGTGTAGACGAATATAATGCAGATCAAATGCTCTTTCAAATGCTTATTGGTTACTTGGGTATGTGTTTCTGAGGGAGAAAAATGATAAAGCATATCTGTTTTGGTTGCGATTAAACTGCTTATTTTCAATTCATTCTGGGCTATTTCTGTATCATATGGTGGGGTCCATTTATCTTACGAGTCATGGCGGTTAATCCAACAAACGCGCATGAATTGATATTAACTTTTTTAACTACGTCACTCCCAACGTTGACATAAACATTACATTCACAAAAATACACTTAATTATACATACACTGAATTTGAATCAGGTCGCATCACTCGCTTATTTGTATGAAGACTGTTAGTATGTTGAATAAATCGATTTTATCGAAATTTAACCATGCAATTTCAACCAAATTTAATCTGAAACGAAAGTTAAATGCCTATTTTGCATGTTTGATGGATAAGATCACGAACAATTTTGATAAATCATACTTGAAATTTTATGTAAACAGCAATTAAATCAGTGTTTTATCTAACTTTGGCGACCTGTAGCTAAAAATCCTGACGTGCTGGAACATTTCTGAGAATGGCATTAGATTTAGCAACCCCAAAACTACTAGAGACACATAATGTGATCCTTGAGACACGCAAAATTGTCATTTTTGTTGCGCTGTGTAATCCAAATCCTTGACATCTATGAGGGCGTCGGTGAGTCGCTGGCCTCTCTTCAAGTAGGAGTCATATCAACATTATCTGATAATGATTATCATTTCCTTTCCTCGTAACAGAAAAGATGGGCGTGGCCGGCAATGGAAATTATCATGTTTTTTCATCTTTGACTTTTGAATGAATAGCTATTTCTCCCCAAATAGTTTTGCCTAAGCAGTAGAGTTAATAACATGGCAGTTTTCAGTATGCAATCTAGGAAATACGCTGTCACCACGCAACACAACGCAACGCAGTGCCCCCAAAACACCGTAGTTTTACTTAATTCAATCATTAAACCATTATACATTTCGCTGAACACGGACAAGACGAATTCTATGTCAAGTCGGTCAGTCACAGAACTCGTCCATCTTTGATTGAGAACTGACATCTTTGACAGTAAATTTTGCACATCTTTTTGGTATGATACAATAAGTGTTTTCCATAGAAAAAATCGATCATTTTGACTCGAGACAAACATTGCAGCTTATTACAGGCGTGCAGCTTATTTGAAAAACTCTTACTCCGAAACTGTTGAAAAAGAATTCGCTGAGCGATGAGGGTTTTAGTATTTTTGCTTTCATCCAGGCCTATACGGGTTAAAAAGATCTACTTTGTTTGTTTTTACAGATTTTTTGGCAAGCCAAAATAAAAGTTTTCTTTATTACGAATGACTGTTATTTTTTTTGTGTAAAGTGAAAATCCTGGATTTCTAGAATCGATATAAAGCTTGTAAATTTAAAAATATTAAAAATGGGGTTTTTGTGTAATTTAAAATTTAAGTTTAACCCATATAGGCCTGGGTGAAAGCAAAAATACTAAAACCCTCATCGCTCAGCGAATTCTTAACAGATTCAAATTATTTTATGTCAGTTCACTGGCCCACATATCTAGTTTCTAGAAGTGGCCAGAGAAACTCGGCAATATTTCTGTGGCCGGAGTTATTTCAGTGGGTTACTGGGTCAAGTCGGGTAAAAAAGGGCTATTTTTTGGGACATGCCAATATACCTTTATTTAGTTGCAATGACAATCATTTTAATTTGCATAAATCATTAAGATCTGATATTCAATGTTATAAATGAAGAGTTTTGCACCGTTTAAAATACACCGGATGTGGCCATTCGGACGTAATGCCCGGAAGAACCGACTGTAGATTTGTTGGATACTAAACCGTTTTAATTCTCGAAAAGTAGAAATCAAACATAATTTTGCACTAAAATGCATTCCCATGATCTTGGCACAGATGTTCAGATACAAATTGGCCACTTTATCATAAGTTTGAGGCGTCCCGGGACTCGAAAATGATCATTTATAGGATTAATCAAATGCAAAACTCATAGTTATCCAATTTAATCGTTTCTCAAAAAGTTTACACTGATGCAATTTTCTTAAAATTCCGTCATGTAGTGGCCACATTATAGCCGATTCCGGAAATTATCAGTGTCTTGAAATTTGCTTACCTTGAGGGGCACAAACGCACAGTACCCTTCTCACCCGACCTGACCCAGTGATCCACCGGAATAACTCCGGCCACAAGAATATTTCCGCGTTCCTCTGGCCACTTCTAAAAACTAGATTTGTGTGCCAGTATACTGACAAAAAATCATTTGAATCCTTTAAGAATTCTCTGAGCGGTGAGGGTTTTAGAATTTTTGCTTTCACTCAGGCCTATACGGGTTAAATCTAGATTTTTGTCACTGACACCCCTTTGCTTTTAACCCCCTTATTTTTATGCCAGACGTTACAACAGCACTGAGGATGTTTCTCGTCTTTATGACCATTATTTGAATCGACTTATGTAAAAATTCATATAAGATATATGCATATATTTTATGTTTGTGTTCTGAGCTGAAAGAAACTGAAATTTTTGAAAAATGTTTCATCGCGATTAGCACAAATTTTGCTCTACCATTTCTTCAAAAATTCTGCAAAAAATATCTCTTAGAAAAACTTTATAATCTGTTGTCTATATTTTTTATATGATGCTTCAAATATCCAAATCATTTTTCAGGAACTAACTAATAAAAGGCCTTCGGAAATTCTGATTCAGCCAAGAACTTCTAGAGAGTATGCTGTGAGAGTTCCATAGGAATTGTTCTGAAAATCGTCAAAAGATTCAGCACTGTTTTGAAAGATTATATCAAGAGTGACGCATGTTCAGAAGTTCACTCGCACTACCACACTCGTGTTGTGTATAATACAATGCGACTGTTTTTTGATTGATTCACTACTTCTTCCAAAGATTCTTCAAGAATCTTCTGATGATTCACTATGGATGTTACAGAAGATTATTTTTAGAAACCACACATTGATTCATTCAAAAATGCCATAGCAGATTTTTCTAATAGTTTTTCTAACGGTTAAATAAAAGTTTCTTGTATCAGTTCTTATATTTAGTTTTCCACGAATTTCGCTATAGATACTACGTACTTCAATCGTGATTTTGAGGGCCATGCACAATCCATGTCATCCATGGCATGCGAAAAGCATCAAAAACCGTATCGTGTCTTCCATTCTTCGTAAGAATAAGTACGGTCTTAATAGAGTTAAAAGAGTGTATTGAACCTATTATAAATAGTTTAATTGATTTTTCAGCTTTCTGCTGATATTTGTTTTTTTTTGTTCAATCACGGGCAGGACAATCCTTTGACTGTGCTACCCAGGTATTTTTGTACGTAATACATATCCTACCTGTCCTACCAATTTCCAATTGGAACATGGTCCAATACGCACTGATGGGGTAAAATGACTTACCCATTAAATCATTCCTAGAACGTATCAATTTGTATTCTTTGCTGAACGGTGTCGAAAATATGTTTACCCAAGAGTTGCCGCCACAATGCTTGGACATAAACTCATTGAATTTCCCTTAATTTTCCGATTAGTGTCAACATTTTCCACTTTTTGCCCAAATATAAAGATGATTTTATTAACGAATAAGTGTTTCCATACTATAGAGCAAACTCATGGAGAAACTTGGTAGCTGACTAATAGTTCTCCATTCTAAATCCACCACTTAGTATGGAGTACTAATTCTACCCCATCTATTTGATTATTTTGAACCACCCCCATTTTTCAACAAACTTTTCTACACGATTAAAACCCGTAAAAAAATCAAATTTGGTAAATGTTTTCATGATGATAGCTAGCAAATATTGTAAAGTTACTGTTAGGATTTTGAATGGCGTTAAAATTTGGATCTCATAAGGAGGAAACGACACAAATCTTTGAAGTGGCACTTTAGACCATTTGACCCTACATGTTCTGCACCGCATCAGACCCGTTTGCCAAGTGTAAGACTATTTATAAATTATTCTTTTCTCTCAAAGAGGCTGAAAGACTTATTTTGAAATTGTTTAGAAGATGAGAAAAAATGCAATAATTATTTTGTTTCAATTCTTTGAAAACTTATCATGAGAATCATAAATTTAAAGCATGCTACAATACAGAAACTTCATGAACTGTAGAAGTTGATGCTTGATAATATCAAAAAATAATTGTTAGGATTCATAAATCCTTAGTGGTATACCCGAAGCTATTCAGTAAGACCTTGCTGAATGTTGTGAGCTCAAATGCCACCGGTCGAGTTTTTTTTAGATTGGAAGGTCTCTCGAGTTCACTTGGTGTTTTGAAACACGATTGAAGCCGTCATGTTCAAATATTCTAATTTATTTGAATTGAAAGTTCATTTTAAAATTAATGTACGAAAATGTGTGACATTTTTCGAGGTGAGCACACAGTTCAAATATTATAGCTTATCGTCTCCACTCTATTATGGGCAGTATAGTTTCCGCCGATATTTCGATAAACCTATTTTGAACCATTTCTATGCTTACTTATTCTTCTTCTTTTTGGTATTAACGGCCTCACTGAGACAGAACCTGCTTCTCAATTCGCTTCTCATTCGTAGATCGTGTGGCAGGTACGATGATACTCTATGCCCAGGGAAGTCAAGGAAATGTCCATTACGAAAAGATCCTGGACCGACCGGGAATTGAATTTAGACACTTTCAGCATGGCTTAGCTTTGTAGCCGCGGACTCTACCCAAGTAACCAATAAGCATTTGAAAGAGCATTTGATCTGCATTATATTCGTCTACACAGCATGATGTTAAATGCTCACTAAACTTATATCTGCTGGTAGTGCTGCTTCAATGCAGGTTTTGGCGAAATAACGGGCTCTCCAAGTGCTACACCTTCAGAAACAGTTTAATGACTGTCAAAAAAGCGTAACGCCTTGGTGTTGAAAAAATGAAACAAAAACAAATTTCACCTTCCGCTCGCTCTCTTTCATTTCTCACCGTTGTCATCACCCTCACAGTGTTTGTTGTTGTGTTAATTTTTTGGTAATCCATCTATGAATTAGATTCAATCTCCTGATCTGGGGATAATGGTCTGTGAGTTGGACTGTGCTGTGCCGCGTTCCAGAATACGCTACAGATGGTGCGATGACGAGCACTGATTTAATGGCCTATTTAAAGAATGTTTCATACATAGATCGCAGTATGAGGTTGAAAATTTCCCTCTGTAGCATAAACGAGTATCATATCCTTCAGGTGAAATACGACGAATTTGTTCTTGGAACAAGAGAGATTGTAGATTTGTCGGAATTTAGTCATTAATGTCATACGATCAAATAATCTTTAAATCAAAACGTCTGCCTAGTTGAGTTTTGATTCTATCAAAGCGTATCCCCCATCTGCATTTAATTTGGTGCAACTCTTCGCATATTTGAGCAAGCGGTCCGAGTGAGAAAACATCAGTTCAAACAGATTCTAGTTGGTACTCTCCTAAACAACCAAAGCGTATGTGAGATGGAATATGTTGCAAAATTTTGCAACATATCGTTTGTACTCTTCTCTCTTAGCATTTGCGTAGCATGTAAACAGCATCTAGATTTCCTCGATCTGAAAACAGGACAAGCAGTGAAAATGCTGATTAACAGATGTCAGATCTTAAATAGCAATGCATCTGCTTGTTGAAGACAGCTAAGCAAACCAATTGCTTGTATAAGGCAACCAGCAGTTCAAATGCTGTAAGCAGCTTACTGTACGACTTATTTCAATGCTTGGTGGTTACCTGGGTAACCACTCGGCTAAGGAAGGCCCCATGATCGCTAATGTGCCATACAATGAAGGAGCACTCTCTTGTGTAGGTTTCTAGGAAAGAGTCAATTGGAGTGTTGGAATAATAAAGTTAGTTTTATATTTGTATAAAAATGAAACCAGATTTATAAACAGGTCACATATTAGGCACATACCTAATGTTCTTCAGCAGTTTCGGCCCAATCGTTTACAGGTAACGGAACCAATATTTTCATTGCAGCTTTTAACCTCATTGAGCAGCGCAAATTGAGCTGATGACTTTCAAAAATCTTTGGCCGAGAATCCGGAAGAGACCCGTTTGGCAGCGCAACATCAAATGGCAAACAAACAAAAAAAAAACACAAACAAAAAGAAAGCCAGAACAGCCAGACGCCAAGGCGCCGCAAGGTGCACAATCACCTACCGCCGCCATCTTCCAGTGGCCGACCGGTTGATCGGTTTTCAACCTCCCCGTCCACACGCGCATATAGTATCTACTGACGTCAATTTTTTGCCAAGTTTCCAAACACCCAAAATCATTCAACCTCACCCCTCTTCGGCTGCTTGGCGACTCAACCAAACCGAACAGTTTGCAACCCCGTAGCTTTCTCAAGATCCGTTGCACTTCCGAATCACTCACTCGGCAGCAAGTGCAGTAACCTCTCCATGTGAATGACGATCCTTGAAAAATTCTTGTTCTCTTCCATTTCCGAAAACCATATGGACTACCGCAAAGCGCACTGACTGCTGTCGGATCATATGGTTTTTCCTAAACGATATAGATTTGCATTGTGCGCAATACCAACTTCTCATACTCTCCTCGGCTAAGTTTCTAATGAGCGGCTTGGAAATGATGAACTTCCTCTCGATTTCCATACACACGGGCATCTAAGTGCTCGTTGCTGCTTCTGTTTGGTATGCGCGCGATGAGGGAAAAAGACACTTACCAAACTTCCGATCCGATTGGTGCAGCTCCAGTTTTTTTTCTTCGAGGTTTAGAACGAGCTGGTGAAAGAACTCGGAACCGAAACCGAAACCGAATCTGATTGACCGAACGTGGTGAGCTGAGCACACGCAACTAAGAGAAAAGTTAAACATATGTTCGAAACAATTAGCCGTCCAAATCTGTTTTCCACGTTCGCAATTACAGCCCACCAGCACCACCCGTCGTAAGGGTGTGTGATATGCATTTTTTCCATGTCGATACGAAACAGAAAGGTGGCCCAGATAGCTGAGGTTGAGGATCTTTTCGTAATGGAAATTTTCTCGACTTCCAAGTGCATAGGGAAATTTGTCCATTAATTTGGTCCCTGTTATAGCATTATAAGAATTAAATCCTAATTATACGTAAAAAATAGTTTTTCTATAGATTTGACTTGTGATGATGGAAGCTTATATTATTTCAAGGCCAAATCCAATGAATTCTTTAAATTTAAAACAATTTTGATCATTCAAAGAGCAGTTTCAAATGATGGAATGAATCTATATCTCTAACTGGTTGCACTATCTGCAAAAATAATTTGACATAAGCGTTTTTTTAAGTTTGGCACCAAAACAGCAGGTGTTTCGATTCATGATACATAGTTGAATTTTGAAATCAAATCCTGTAGATTCTACTGTCAAGAGCTATCACTGTGAGCCTAGAAGGCAGCTACATGATAAAAGCGCGTAAATCATTAAATAATATTTTTGTATTTTATCAGAGGTGACAAGATTCAGTTTTGAGAAAAATGTTATCATACTCTTTTAAAAGGTTAACCATTACTAGTTTATCCGTAAAGATCAATTTATCGGTAAACATTATATTTTAAGTGCTTTTTTGAACTTTTTTATTGCCTTAACTGATTAAACAATTGCTTTTTCCCTTCTTTAAATTCTCGTAAATTTGGCTGCTATTCATTTCCTGCATATTCAGAAACAGTATCACAGTAACATTTTTGATTTAAAATTGAAAGAAAACAGTAGTGATACATAGATCTTTTCCCTTCTCCTTCGATCAAGATGAAAAAAAAACATAGAGAAATATGGCGTTTTTAAAAGTTTTCCTGAAAGATCGAAAGTCCACAATAAAACAAAACTAGTGATTTTCACCAAGCCTGCTTTGATTGCACTCAGGGCCAGGGACACAATCCGACGGGGGAACATTAAAAAATTGGTAACGATGCATTTCCGGCATGTGATGCCTTTGGCAAAGGTTTTAGTAACAAAAACTGACATAAACGGATAGTTCGAAAATCGTCTGCATACATGGCACCACAATCTAAATTTTGACTGTGACCTGCTAGAGACTTGGCATTTTTGGCAAAGTGGTTAATCTTGATAAAAGTAAACCATTTTCTCGAAGACATCAAAACAGACACCCTCAGTGTACAAGTACTGGTGATCTTCTATTTTTAGGCAACAATGGCGCCTGCCTCATCAGAATGCAGACCAATGAGGGGAAGGGGAAGGAGTTGATGATGCATTCAACTGGCTCCCACAGTAGACCATATATACCACTGCGTCTACGCCAGTTCATGCGGCATTAAACGTGAAGCGGTGAAGAAGTGGGTAATTTTTATGGCAGAGATGCTTGCTGGTTTGGTTAGCAGACTGCCTATGTATCAGGCGTAAGGAAAGGCGTGCTATAATGATGAAAGAATCTGTCCGTCTCGGGTTCTAGCAAATGCTATGAACTGTGATAGATCAACAGTAATATATTAAGAGTGGTAGATAGAAGCAAGTGAAAGATACAAATACAAAGTACGATAAAAGGGACGGGCCTGTGATTGAACTCATGACCTTCTGCTTATGAAGCAGAAGCGGTAGCCATTAGAACACCAACCCCATCAGTTTCACTGATATTAACATTTTTTTAAAGCAATAAGTCAGATAATATTGTTCGCTGATAAAACCATAACACACTCAACTCTGACCAAAAAAAATAGTAATATGACGCATAAAAATTAAGAACAAAACAAAACAATAACAATGTACAATATGCATGTCTACTACGATGAAGCTTTGACATACGATTCATTTAATATTGAAAACCGTTTTTACACTAATTTGTTCTTATTTTTCTAATAACTCGAAAGCAGTAGGTTGTCCTTGACGTTCTCGTGATAATAGTTTATTTTATCAAAATGAACCACTTTGCCGAATACGCCTAGTCTCTAGAAAGTCAAAGTAAAAAGTTAGATTGTGAAGCTACCTATAAGGACGATTTTTAGCTATCCGTTTGTGTCAGTACATAGTCCTAGTTGTTACACACTTAAACGGTTTCGCCGAGAACCCAACAGCTGATATCTCGGTAATAATTTGATGATTCTCGGTAAAACTTTTACCGAGATCTGGGTAAACGTTTACCGAATCTCGGTAATGTTCGCCGAGATCTCGGCAAAAAAATCGGATTGCCGAAATGTCGGTAAAATAAGTACCGAGATTCGGCGTTAAAATTTCCCGAGCTCTCAGCTGTTGGGTTCTCGGTGAAAAATTTTACTGAGGTCGGTGAAATAATTTAAGTGTGTACAAAAAAAAACTTTGGCGAAGATACTGCATGCCAGAAATGCTTCGTTACTGAGTTATCAACTCCGTTCCGCCAGATTGCGTCCCTGGTCTTGATGCAGTGCATAGATGCGCTGGAGTTATCTTTAACCTTCTTTGTGCATTGTAGTCATTTTTGCCCAATCCGTAATCCAAAGGAGCTGTAACTTTGTAGAAAAAAAGATACAAATTTTAATTTTCTGACTTTTCCTTACTTTTGAGAACGAACATTTTCGTGTTAAAATAAGCTTCCAGTGACCTCTAGGAGTGACGCCACAAAAAAGTGAAACATTACGCATAAAGGGTAAAAAATGAGCAATGACTGAAATGCTTTCAAAAACCCATTTTTGAATCAATGTTCATTCTTTTAGCTTTATAGAATAGTGTTTGATCCTTTGCTCGTGTCAAATTATTTATCATGGTCTAATCGCTTATCAAAGTGACTCCTGTAACCCAACGATCCTCCCCATTAACAAACATCCTTCCCAGTGACCTTTGCACTATGGGCGATCAGGTGGTCAATAATCGAAAAAATTAACTTGTTCTGAAAGGTTTTTCTTGTACATCATTTCATAGTAAACGCTTCTATTAAGTTATTCCTGGAATATCAGGGCAAGATCTTTTATATTTTGATTGATACAGTATGTCAAAATTAAAGTTTTTAAGAAAAATTTAGAATTCAGTGCATTCGTAATATTTTATACAAATCTTTATACACTGTCCGAAACCTTATTAGAAAAGCTATTTTATAAAAATAAAATGAAATAAAAATTCGTACTTTAGGTCGGAAAAATGCAGGAAAAAAACATATTTGATTTTACATCGAAATTTTACACATCCCATACTTTTTTGTCCCAAGTTGTCCCAGGCTGAAATTAATTTCCAAGGGTACTTTGAGATGTAAACTAAAGGATCGTGAAGAATTTAGCTGCACCAATTTTCACTTTTTTAATTGAGAGTTTTTTGAATTTTTCCAATATTTTCAACCATTTTCTATTAAAAACAGCTAAAAACTAAATCAGAGAATAAATTAATATCGATAAATCATTCTTATCATCATTTCTATGTAAGTTCTATCATTTATAATGGTTTGCACAACGTTAATCGCATAAATGGCTTATATGCATCATCAGTAACAAAACTTATTATTTCTATGGGTTATAGGCCCTTTTGGAAAGTTAGTCTCGAAAAATTGTTTTTGAAAATAAAATAACAATTTTGTATCACAAAACTCATAAATAAGACATGAGATGGAAACAATATTTTTGGCCGCCAGTCTGTATGAAAACCACCCATAGTGGCTTTGCAGAGGCAAACAGGTCTCCAAATAGCAAAGGTTGCACACCAACATTCCTTCCTTTAATCCCACCTGACTGCAAGGACGTGGCTGGCGCCGTTATTGATCCTGTATAAATAGAGGCACTGAATTATGCACACTGAAGAAGATTATGCTCAATCCCAGCCAACTTCTAGTTGATTCTTTGTGCATTTTCACTGACTTCGGTCAATCACGGAATAGCAACCATTGATACGCTAAGCAATGGTCATTCTTTTAGCTTTATATGAAAGAACGGGATTTCTATTATAGAACCCTGGGCATTTTTTGTAAATATGGCAACTCTGAACACAAGGGCACAGGGGCACCTGGGACCTGTTTCAGGAGGAACTGGATTATGTACCAGTTCCTTCTGAAACAGGTTTCAGGTGCCACTGTGCCCTTGTGTTCAGAGTTGCCATATTTACAAAAAATGTCCAGAGTTCTATAATAGAAATCCCGTTCTGTGATATTATCATAATATGACATATTATCATATCCAGAAGTTCATATGCATGTATGCTCAAAATTCATGATTTTTCATCCAGATCTTAATAGACACTATGCCAAATACCAAACATAAAGTTCTTTTTCTTGTTTTTGGCATTATGTCCCAACCAGAACAGAGCCTGCATCTGATCATAGTGTTCTTATGTGAACTTTTACTGTTATTCACTTATTTACAGCAATGATAGCTGCCGATGGAACATTTTTGCATGTGTATATCGTGTGGCAGATACGAAGATACTTTATGCTCTGGGAAGTCCATAAATTTCCCAACTCGAAAAGATTCTCGATGGAATTCGAACCCATGTCCTTCAGCTTGGTTTTGTGGTTCCAATAGGGCCCCATTAATATCTTCAGAAATTTCTCCAAGAATTTCCCAACAATTCTGTCAGGTTCCTCTAGGGATTCATTCAAAGATTATTTGAGGGATTTATACATGAAAATCTCTATAAATCTCTAGAGATTTTGCGATGAGTTTCTCTTGTGATGCCTTTATAGGTTCCTCCAGCATAATATTCACTGGGATTCCTCCAGGTTTTTTTTTTGCCAAGGATTTCTCCGGGAATTTTTCAAACAATTATTCCAGGGATTGTCTCAAGGATTCCCTCAAAGATTAGTTTAAGGATTTTTCAAACGTTTTCTACTTATATTCCTATTGAGCACTTCTCCTAGGATTCCACCAGGAAAATCTCAACAACATTTTTTGGCTTTATCCAGGAATCCCTCCAAGGATCTTAAGGCTAAGTAGCCCGTCATTTGTTTTAGCCTACCTCGCCTTAAAGAATTACTCCTGTTATTCCTTCAGTGATTTCCTAAGAAATTTCTTAAAGCATATTGCGGAAATTTCCTCAGGTGCAACTCTCGCGATTCCTCCAGGAATTATTCCGCTGATTTCTTCAGGGTTTCCTCCAGGAATTCCACCAGAAATTGCTTCTGAGGTTCCGCCACGAATTCCTAGAGTGATTCTTCAAAAAATTACCTCAAGATTTGTTTTCCATGAATTCTCCCAGGGATATCTCCAAGAAAATTGCTACATGAATGACTCCAAAGATTCTTCTAAGTCATCTTCCAAGAATTCCTCGAGAATTTTTTCTCCAGGAAAAAAAGTGCCACAATCCGTTCAAGATTTCTCCAGAAATTACTCAAAGAACTCATATATTATTTTCGGAATTTCTCTTAGAGAAAAAAGGCGCGTGACCCGAGAGGGAAAAAGCTGACGACTGCTCGAGCTTTCTTGATGTACTGCCCAGGAACAAACATCAAGGTCGAAGGATCAAACAGAACTCTCTTCGATTCACTGTACAAACTGCTGACTCACTGTGCCTATTCTGTTGCACATGTTATGTGGTTCGTGGTGTCTGACGTACGCCGTGATCTGTCATTCGACTTGACGGAATCCACTCAGTCACGAGGGAACGGACAGTGGATTCACCTCCGTTTCGTGGTCAACAGTGTTGCCGGTAACAGAGTCCTTGGAGTAATCTTTAAAAATATCTCTGAGAAAATCCCTTAAGGAATCCTTGCATAATCCCTTGAGAGATTCCTTGGAAAATCCTCAGAAAAATTCTAGCTGGAGTCTCTGGATGAATACCCGAGGAAATCTCTAGAAGATTTCTAAAGAAATCTCTGGAATTTTTTTTTTGGAAGAACCCATGTAAAGATTTTCCTGGTGTATTTCTTGACGAAATTTATGAAGAAATTGCTAGATAAATCTCTGGAGAAATGCCTGTAGAGATTTATCTGGAAGAATTCCTGGATTCCTGAATCTCTGCAGTAAATTGCTGAATAAATCAGAGTACGGCTAATTGATGAAAGAATCTATGGAGGATCTGGATAAATTGCTGAAGAAATTCCTAGAGGCATCTCAAGAGGAATCCCTGGTGGAAGTCCTGGAGTAATACATGGAGGGTCCCTGAAAAATCACTGTGAAGATTTTAAGGGAAAAATCCCTAAAGGAATCTTTGCAGTGATATTTCTGGAGAAATCCTTGGAGAATCTTTGGAGGAATCTATAGAATCGCTGAAGAAATATCTGGAGGAATCCATGAAGAGATTTTCCTTGTGAAATCTAGATAGAGATTTTCTAAATGTAATCCCTGAAGAAATTCTTCAAGATTTCTATATGTAATCCCTGGAAAAATTCTTCCCGATGGAATCCCTAAAAAATAGTGAAGTACTTTATTGTCTTTGGAGTAATTCCTAAAGAATTTCCTAATGGAATCCCAGGAGCAAACTCTGGAGGAAATAATGAAGCCTTGAAAAGGACTACCTGGGGATGTCCTTGCATGTATCCTTGGAGAGATTGTTCTAGTGTAACCACTGGAAAAAGACTTGAAGACATCTCCGTAAGAATCCCTTTAGAATTTGTCCCGAATTAATTTTTGAAGAACTCTTAAAAGGAATCTCTGAAAGAAGATCAGGAAAAAAGGCTTGAAGAATTCCTGGAGAAATATCTGGAAGGATTTCTGAAAGAACCCTTGAAGAAATTCCTGTAAAAAACTACTTGAGGAATCTATGAATCTATCTATGAATCTAATCTATCCATCACTGGAGACATTTCTGCGGAAACGTTTAATGCGAAATTTCTAGAAAGATTTTCCTGCAGAAATCCCTACAATCTCACATACTCTGAGATAACGCCCTAAAAGCCATTGGTAACCATGTGTGTAGCTCGTTGTTTCTGAGCAAATGAAGGAATGAACATTCAAACCAACATCACTGGTAGGTAGATAATGATCCTTTCTTTACCATAGAGTTGTTGATTAACGTGTAAATCCATTCAAATGCTCAGAAACAATGAGCTACACACATGGTTACCAATGGCTTTTAGGGCGAGATCATAAGTTATGCGAGTAATAATCCTTGGAAAAACCTTCGGAGGAACTCCTGGAGAAATTACAGGAAGAGGCTCTGGAGGAATTTCTGGAGATATATCGGGAGGAATACTTGAAATAATCATTGGAGATTTTCCCAGAGAACTTCTTGGGGATTTCCTGGAGCCACATTTGAACTGGTCCAAAAATTGCGTATGCGGTCAAAAGTTTCTATTCGTCAGCGATGAAACGTCTTTTTACTTCTAGGTGCACATTTTCTAATGACTAATGCTATGAAACCTATTCACAGTTACAAAAAAAACGACTTATGCTTCCAATCCAACAAGATAAAAAACTCAATTCTACCACTTAAAATCAAGATGGCGTCAAAATCCAAGATGGCCGCCAGATTTTTTTCACTAAAGTTAATACTCTTATTCTTCACTCGACTCGAAGAAGAAATCACCGGTTGAAAACTTTATTTTTGTTGTACAAAAATGATGTATTCATTGATTGTATTCGTACGTGTATTGTACGCCAAAATCGTAGAACATGATTTAGAAAATCGATCATTTCATAGGGTAAATACCATTGCTTACCTATTTTTGTAACCTATCTTACTCAGTTTGGTGGTGTTCTCAGAATTCAAAACGAGCGGTGTGCTAAAGTTGTAAAAACGGTTTTTTATCGAAATTCAAAATGGCGGCCAAATTCAAAATTCAAAACTTTTAGTCCCATATGAAATCTATACCCCTCATCTATACGATGCCACTCAGTTGGCTACGTGTTCCAAGGGAAATATGAGACATATCACGTGAAGAATACCTAAGACTTATCAAAAACTGGACTTTTTCGCAAACTGATTAGCTAGTGGACCCCTCACCAATTTAAGAAAACCGAAAGGGCCAATCTTTAGTTTCAGCTTATATTAGCGAGCAGTGGCATAAAATTGGAATGCTAACGATGGGTGCCTGGTTTCAGCGAGCATTGCTCTGCAGTGTTAAATTTTCTAGTTGTTTACAATTTTCCAAGAAACTAAAACTAATACAAAGTTGAATGCCGACGAATGCTTGAAAATTTTCCAAAATTTGACCATTTCCGTAAAACTGGTTCCGGAAATTTGTAGGTACAAAAAGACATAAACAAAGGCCACTCGATAGTATCAGAAATCATATAATGAAGCGTTCACCATTATTGTGTAATTTCTGAAAATATTGCAAAACTCAATGCAAGTGCGTAATGAAATAGCGATGCATAGTGCAGTGCAGTAAAATAGGTTGTTTAATCACAGATTGAAATTGTAAAAATAGCCTATTATGATGAAAAGTTGCTAAGAAAATTTATTTCGCCGCATTGGATTCCGCAACCATTCGAAATATCGCACACCCTTACACCCGAGCAGAAGCGAGCGGTCCAGATTGTCTAAATACCCCCATCGACCGACTGGCGCAAATCTTTCGGAAAAATTCAAACTACTTCCCCTCGTTCGCATTCTCGGAACGAAGCGGAGAAGAAAGACCCTGCGGCCGGCGAACACAAAATACCTACTCACACGATAAACGATGCTTTTTACGCACGGAACTGAAACACTGACGGCCGGTTGAGCCAATCGGAACCGGTTAAGCATTTCTCGTAAAAAGAAGTGTAGCAATTTCAAGAAATTCTAAAAGCACCTGAGCGCACCCATTTAGATCAATTAAGTGTAACTAGAGGGGGAGCCATTGAAGGGGAGTTTTTTTTACTTTGGTTGTTTTCTTTACTCGGGCGCAAAAAGGGTGCAATGTGTTGTATTTATCGGTTTGCTGGATTCCAATCTGGATCATTTACGGCCGATGATACTCTCTTCCGCTTATATGCGCCGCTTTCCGGACATCCTTCACTGGGCGTTTCCTCTTGGTTTCTCTTTCTACGTTTCCGTTTATTTGCATCATGTATTTTATGGCTTAATGTTCGTTACATACAACATGGATGGATACAGAACATATTTGTTATGCGTGGAATTTGGTTAGTGCAATCAAGTGAATTGGTCTATAAGGAAAATTTCATAATGGACCAATGCACGAGTTCACTAATTTGACGTTTGAGAGGTGCCGAATTCATTCGTTGTCATGGTCACGTGAAAAACACGGCACCGCTCAAATGTCAATAAGTGAACTCGTGCATTGGTCCATTGCTTTTGACAAGTTGTCACGTCAATTTCTGGAACACTAGTTTAAGGGCATTGTACTTTTTTTTGCATTTTCTCATCACGCCAATCTATCATGTAACGGCCTACTTTCCTGCACTGAAGTATGCAGTGCGAGAATAGTTCTTTCGCTACTGTAACCAGTGCTGTAATGATTCATTACGCAACGCTTTCTTATTACGCAACTGTTTTGAATTTTGAGTAATAGTAGTTTACGGAACAAGGTGCAGAATGATGATTTTTACAGCACGAGTTGTAATTTTATCCTACGAGGCTTGCTGAGTAGAATAATTACGACGAGTGCTGTAAAAATCGAGTTCTGTAACGAGTTACGTACAATATTTTTTGCAATTTCGTAGAGGACCACTTGAGGGTATCAGAAATTATATAGGAATGCATTCACCATTATTTTACAATTTCTGAGAAATTGTTGTGTTATGATTCATTACGCAACTCAAAACAGTTGTGTAATGAGAAAGCGTTGCGTAATGAATCATTACAGCACTGGTTTCAGTTAGGTAACGACTATTCCCGCACTGCATACTTCAGTGCAGGAAAGTAGGCCGTTTCATGACAGATTGGCGTGATGAAAAACAGCCTATTGCGATGAGAAATTGCAAAAACTACTATTACAACATTCCTAGTTTTTCATTATCACAAGGAAATATTTCGCTATCCTGCAAATGAAGCGATAAACTACCCACAAAGCTTTTCAGCAGGCCTTCTTCTTCTTCTTTCTGGCATTACGTCCCCACTGGGACAGAGCCTGCTTCTCAGCTTATAGCAGGCCTTATAGTGACCAAATTCTGTTTTGAATTTAACCACTAGGTGGTTTCACTTATCGTTCGGTTATCGAGGCCCAGATAGCCGTAGCGGTAAACGCGCAGTTATTCAGCAAGACCAAGCTGAGGGTCGTGGGTTCGAATCCCACCGGTCGAGGATCTTTTCGGGTTGGAAATTTTCTCGACTTCCCAGGGCATAGAGTATCTTCGTACCTGCCACACTATATACGCATGCAAAAATGGTCATTGGCATAGTAAGCTCTCAGTTAATAACTGTGGAAGTGCTCATAAGAACACTAAGCTGAGAAGCAGGCTCTGTCCCAGTGGGGACGTAACGCCAGAAAGAAGAAGAAGAAGTGGTTTCACTAATCAAAGCGATATTTTCGAAACGTTTTCTTGAAACTATAATTACTTTGAGTGGGTCTTCCTTAGCCGAGTGGTTAGAGTCCGCGGCTACAAAGCAAAGCCATGCTGAAGGTGTCTGGGTTTGAATCCCTGTCGGTCCAGGATCTTTTCGTAAAGGAAATTTCCTTGACTTCCCTGGGCATAGAGTATAATCGTACCTGCCACACGATAAACGAATGCAAAAATGGCAACTTAGGCAAAGAAGCTCTCAGATAATAACTGTGGAAGTGCTCATAAGGACACTAAGCTGAGAAGCAGGCTCTGTCCCAGTGAGAACGTTAATGCCAGGAAGATGATTACTTCGAAAAATGATTAGTCTGCAAAGCTTTAGAAGCTTGAGATTTATCTAATTGGGATACAATCCGTTTTGAAATTTTCACTGAATTACCGCTAATGATAATAAAAACATTTTGTACGCTTTAGTTTCAAGACACTTTACTCTCAGCAAAAATGCTTGGGAGATAAGGTGCTAACTACAGGGGATATCACTTTCGAAAGTCTTGAAGTTTATTAATATGATTTCGTTTCCCTGACGGTTGTATCTATCATTAATATATTTGCCTTTAATAGTTATAGCACCGTTAGTACCTTATATTCGAAGCAATTTTGCTTCTCAAGCTCAACTCAGAGAGGTCTATTTTAGTCCTAGTACGCGAGGTACCAATGATACGCTATATCCAGCCATTTACCAACCATTAATTGGTATAGTAGTAAATTCGATTTGGTTTCGATTATGTATCATTTTCGTAAGGGACTGAGCTTCAGTCTGAAGTTGAAATGACAAATACTCTGAACTAATTGAGCTTAGAATTTAGAAGAATCTTAATTGCTTCAAATAACCCAACCGTTTTTTTAATTACAAGGAAATCCCAATAGACTTTTAAGGTGCAGTTTAGTGCAATTTCTCTGCCATCTGTGTGCGACGCTGGCCATATTTCTTTCGGCATATGTGCGTAATTGAAACAAACAAAGTGCGTACACACATCATTTTATGCCAATTGCGCTTACCGGTATGCATATCGGAACGTCTGTTTCGAAATCGAACAGTTTACGTCTTTAGTTTTGTGAATGGTTGCCCAAATTGGTTTGGAGATTTCCAACAATACCTATACGACGTGTACAACATTGTATATCGGATGTTAATGACCGCAATAGGGGTGACTTTAATTTTTAATTGCCCGATTTGCTCCCAAAAGAGTTCGTTTCGATCCTCGACCAGGAAAAAGAGCCGGTCTGTCTATTTCGGTTGTTTCTACGAGGCGATAAGAGAGTCTGAGATGTATGGGTTTTGGTGAGTGCTGAAAATGATTGCTGAAACAGACTGATTCTTTTTCGATTTTTTTATTTTTGGAAAACGAGGAATAGTGGAAACTAAAGAGTGAGAGGGATTATCGTGGAAATAAAGAGCTAAGTTGTTAATGATGCAAATACCTGACAGGTTGAATGAACTTGCTTTGCCGTTGGGTGATTTTTTAATAGTTCATCAAACTTAAGCATTTGGCTT
This sequence comes from Aedes aegypti, assembly GCF_002204515.2. Taxonomy (NCBI): domain Eukaryota; kingdom Metazoa; phylum Arthropoda; class Insecta; order Diptera; family Culicidae; genus Aedes; species Aedes aegypti. Next base: position 24,381,221 of record NC_035108.1, on the reverse strand, counting down.
AATGGTTTATATAGATACACACTTTTCAACCAAATTAAACACAATAAGGAGGTTTATTATAATACTTTAACCTAAAATGAACCAAGCTTATTATATGTAAATGTCATTTTACAAAGATTTACTGATAGGAGGAAAGCAAGCCAATAGCTAGAGATTGGATTTTTGTTCTTCTTAAGGTGAAACTCCGTTGAATCCGTGAATTTCTGTGTGGAAGTAGTGGTACTCAAGAAATATTCTCGTAACTGTTGGTAATAGTGAAGTTATAATTAATAAGACATTGTTGCAGTTATCACTGCCTCAGTTTGAGTATTTTTCACTTCGACTAAATAATATTGCTTAATTTCGTTTTTAAACATCAACAGTCCTGACAGCACTGCAAGCGATCAGCCGACCCAAAATTAGAAAAATGAAAAAAGCGAAAAATTGTGATCGGGTGATTGTTTTAAGCACGGTTCTGCAAAGTTTGGGAAAGTGAGCAGAGCATCCAGCGTCTACCATCTACCAAAGCTGTGGCACCACAAATGAGCTAGGAACAGGCTTCACAGTGTTGGGCAACGTGCGACAACGCATTATCGGGTATCAGGCGATTAACACAAGGATGTGCTAGATGAGGATTCAAAGCCGTTTCTTCAACTACAGCATCATCAATGTAGGGTCAAGGTCCAAAATGCCACTTTAAGGATATGCGCCGTTTTCTCTTACTGAGATCCACATTTTAACGCCATTCGAAGTCCAAACAGTAACTTTACAATATTTGCTAGCTACCATCATAAAAACATAACCAAATTTAGGTTTCATTACGGGTTTAAATCTTGTAGAAAAGTTGGTTGAAAAATGGGGTCGGTTCGAGAAGGTGACGTTTAACGCGCACCTGGAGCAGATATATGACGAATGCTCACTGCGTGACGTTGTTGGTGGCATGGGGACGGGCCTGATAGAGCACCTGAGATCGACCTGAGAGGACCTGAGATCGAATCCCATGCCCGAGATTGTTACTTATGACATTTTTGCTTTCCATTCGGTTCTTGCGGATTCGAACTGATGAACTGAGGCTCCACGCTACAGCTGATGTAGTTCCGGGCACTGATTTCATGTCCTACATAAGGTACGTTCTGATCAAAAGTTCACCCAATTAGCTACCAACGAGCAGATACGTTGCGAAATTGATGCAAAAAAATCAAACCAATACCCGATTAATCTGAAATTTATATAGGTGAATACTATTCAAATCATTTGCTTCATCCTCGTCATTAAAATCAAATCAGCTAATGGCATTGTGGACCTATTGCGCTTCTTCCAATAAACAGCATTTGCATTGCTTGCAAACAAAAGTTGCACACGCAGTTGGAATGCTTATTAATAACAGGGAGATTTTAATTAGCATTGCTTCTGCTGATTCATGGCAGCTATGCAATCAAACAGCTTCTATAAAACAGCAAGCAGGTAAAGTGCTGTAAGCAATCTTTCGCGCGGCTTTTTTTAGTGCTTGGTGGTTATCTGGGCTGTGTTATTTCCAAGATTTTGGAGGAGGAAGTATTACCGAAGGAGTGGATGGAAGGTGTTATGTGTCTCATTTACAAAAAGGGCAACAAGTTGGATTGCGCCAACTATCTTGCGATCATAATTTTGAGCGCCACCCACAAGGTACTCTCCCAAATTTTATGCCACCGTCTATCACCAATTTCTTGAGAATTTGTTGGGCAACATCAGGCAGAATTTAGGGGCGAACATGCAACAACGGACCAGATATTCGCCATCCGCCAGGTGTTGCAGAAATATCAGTCTGTGCAGCCTATGGCTGAAAACGGTGTAAATTGTCTTTATCTTTATAAATAACCCCCCTTTAGAAATTTGGATCTGCGCTTGTATAATGCACTACAACTTAAGAGCAGATGTTCCGAGGTTTCGCGTTCCATATTACAGAAACGACAGATATCATTCTGAACCTGACCAATATTTTTTAAATGATATCTACTCGGACAGTGTCCCATTAATAGGCCAGCGTATGTACAAAGAACTCTCTTGTTGAGCTCTAAGAGTCTTTTCGTGATAGTTTCATTTGGAACTAAAAATCTTTTAGATTGATTACACCTTGTAGTGACCATCCAATTGGTCATCACCCTTTGTCGTTCCCAGCTTTTTAGTTTCATATTTATTGCACAGTATTGCCACAGAATGGCTCCGGTCCAATGAACTGTGTATTTGAACCCTGTTTAGCAAGCCCGTCTGCCTTTTCATTTCCTAAAATGCCATTGTGTCCCGGAACCCAATACAAACATACAGAGTTCTCTTGGCACACCATTCGCAATGAGAGAATGCATTCCTAGACAAGTCTTGATGTGCATTTATATTTATATGCGCCCAACGCCTTCAACGCAGCTTGGCTATCAGAAAAAATACAGATATTTGCATGTCTGTATTTAGCGTATTCCAGTATGGCAAAAATCTCCGCTTGGAATACTGTTGGATAGCTTCCCATCGCCACGGATACGTTTGTCCCAGGACCGTAGATTCCTGCTCCAGTTTGTGTTCTAATTTTTGAGCCATCTGTGAAGAATTTTATGGAGCCTTGACGAACATTGGGACCTCCGACATCCCAATCCGTACGCGTCATTTCGCATACATTGTAAGGGATATCAGAGTTGTCCACAGTTTTCACCCAGTCTCCATGCATAGTCATCACTGGCCCACAATGGATATGTTGTGGAATATTGAAGTGCCCAACAAGATCACCTGATTTGAACTTATTTAATCTATTAAGCCTTAGAAAACTCTTCTCTGCTTCCAATTGTACAAATTTGTACAACGGTAGCAGATGAAGAATAGCATCTAATGCTTTTGATGGAGTGCTTCGCATCGCTCCCGTTATAGCGATGGACACAAGACGTTGTACTTTTGATAGTTTTGCTTGTGTTGTGGCCTCTTTTGTTTTTGGCCGCCACACTAGCGAAGCATATATTACTTTTGGACGAATTATCGCCAAATAAACATTATCATTTTTGGTTTCAAGCCCCATCTCCTGCCAAAAATTTTGGAGCATGCCCAAAACGAACTAGTAGCTTTATTGGTCACATATTCAATTCAGTTTCGAATCCATGTCACAGCATTCCAATTCAGTTTAGAATCCAAAATCACTCCAAAGTATTTGACCTGTTCAGTAAGGTGCATTTGTACTCCTCTAAGCTTCAAAGCTTTTAGGATGAACTTCCTTTTCTTAGTAAAAGGGACAATTACTTCTTTTGAAGGATATGTTACGTTACGCGTTGTTCTTATACTGTTGTTGGACGGTCGAGTGCCGAAGTCGGCCCAGCAATTCCGGTTGGAGGATGGCTTCCGGTTCACTGGCGCTCCGACCACTCAAGCCGGTGACTCGCTACGGACTACTCAGAATAGTCCTCGAAGGTGAATCTATCCTACTCTGACGAAGATTTCCCCGACGGCGGAAGATCTCCCGAACCGATGTTATCCGATTTACTTGCGTGTTGACACATTTTCTGCATGATGTTGTCGGGGTTTAAATCTTCGTCGCTGCTTCCGAGCATTTCGTTCCGCACTTCCACAGTCAAAAACTACATGTTGCGGTGTCTCCTCGATGTGTGGGCAGTCTTGGCAGTGTGGCAACTCTGCCTGACCGAATCTATGGAGATACTTTCTGAAACGTCCATGACCTGATAGGAACTGTGTCAGAAAGAAGCTAACCTCTCCATGCTTCCTACTCATCCACGTCAACAGGTTTGGGATGAGCCGCTGGGTTCGACTCGTGCTGCCACCTCGCCATAGATCCGACTCTGGCCGTCTTCCGTACGCTTCTGACGTCTCTTCGTTGGTGGCACTCGATATCCTCCGCCAAAGTGATGCTATCCCCATTTGCATCACTTTGGCTATAATGCATACAGCATCTGACGATATCGTTCTATACGTACGCGCAACTCGCACTGCTATCAGCCGAAACGCTCTACTCAGCTTTTTGCGGTTCCGCTTTGTTTCTAGTGCCTTGCCCCAAGCAAGAACTCCATACCTCTGTATCGATGACGAGGCGTTAGCTAGTACACGCCTTGTGCTGTTGCTTGGGTCGCCTAAGTTTGGCATGATTTTCCTAATTACGTTCATTTCCTTCTTGGACTTTACGCATGCGTGGCTGTTGCTTCAACACGCGCTTCGGTGCAATTACATACCTTCCGACGTTGACCTCCATCCACTGAACCGCCTTGCAGTTGCTGACTAGCAGTACCTCTGTTTTGTGGTGAGATATCTGCAGTTTGACTCGGCTCATCCAGCCCTCAATTACGTCAATTGTTTCCATCACTGACATGTCCACTTCTTCCAGCGTCTCGCCCATCACCGTTAGTGACACATCCGTAGCCGCAGTGTCAAGACTCCGTCGTACATACCATTTCAAAGATTTGGATTGAGAATTGAACCTTGATGGACTTTTGCTGTTCTAACGTTCCGGGAATCCCAGAATTCCAAAAAATTAACGTTAAATTTAAAAAAAAAACTTAATTCGAATTCAAAACAAGACCGTTTTTTCAGACTTAAAACAAAAAATATGAGTTTTATGAGAGCCTGCCCAGACAATCAGAAGTCGCAAAATATTTTACGTTATATCTCGTTTATTCATACAAATTACATCAAACCCGCAAAACACGGTGCATAAAATCGTGAGATTGATGAGCTTCTTCGCATAAAACGCATTCTTTTCGTGATTTCGTTATACGTCGTTATACGTTATACATTTTTATTGTCTGGGTGGATAAGGCCTACGGAAAGTGCCCAAAATAAGATGTTAAGATAGTCATCGGCGACGCAAATGCGCAGATCGGGAAATAAGATTTCTACCGACCCGTCATTGAAACGGAAAGCCTCCATTCCGTTACCAATGATGATGGCCTGCGGCTAGTAAGCTTCGCTGCTGCTGGAGGGATGGCAATCAGCAGAACCTACTTCGCACGAAAGAATATCCGCAAACACACCTAGCGGCATCCGAGTGGCGATGCCTGCTCCCAAATAAACCACGTTCTGCCGCCAGAAGCCGTATGCTTGTGGCCGGTACCCGACAGAACAGAGAGCGGTACAGGGCAGCGAGAGTTGAAGAAAAGCGAATCCACCGCAGGAAAAAAAGGCAGCACGAAGGTAGCTGAAGCGCAAAATAACATGAACCGGAACGGTATGCGGAGATTTTATGCAACGGTCAATGGGGCGCGTCATAATACTGTACCAGTGCTCGCCATGTGCAATGTTCCCATAAACCGGCGGTGGCTGTCAGGTGGAAAGAGCACTATTGGCAATTGTTGAACAGTAAACATGGAAATGTAGCTAGAAATAGGATGAACATTGATGATGACGATCATGCTGTGAAATCACCGACCATAGGAGAGGTTTAAAATGCTATTAACGAGCTGAAGAACTGTAAGGCTGCTGGGAAGAACGAAATCCCGGTCGAGCTTCTCAAGCACGGAAGTGAGCAGCTTTACCAGACGATCCACCGAATACATCTGAAGTTATGGGAGGATGAAGAAATGCTCACCGGCTGGTTGGATGGACTTATACAAGCTACAAGAAAGGGCACAGACTGGAGTATGCCAATTACAGACGAATTACCCTGCTTGATTCGGCACACAAAATTCTGTCGCGCATCCTGTTTAAAAGACTGCGACCGCTCGAGAAGTCCTTTGTCGGCGAATACTAAGCTGATTTTCGTGATAACCGTTCGACAACGGACCAAATGTTCACCATACGAATGGTCTTAGATACATTCCGGGAGTATAACTTGCAGACTCACCATCCGTTTATTGATTTCAAAGCGGCGTACAACTCAGTGAAAAGAAATAAGCTGTGGCAGATAATAGTCTGATCATGGTTTTCCGGCGAAACTAATGAGGCTAATACGTGCTACGCTGAATGGTTCGAAATCAAGTGTTCGGATCGCAGACGAGGTATGATCTCGCTCGTGACGTTAGACGGATTGAAGCAGGGAGACACACTTTCGAATTTACTGTTCAATATTATACACGAGGGTGCTATTGGGAGATTTGGCGTGCGGGGAAATGTCACTATTATCACACGGTTGTACATGTTTCTATACTTTGCGCACGATATCGACCGCAGGTCAGTGGAGAAGGCCTTCGTGCCTCTGAAGAGAGAGACAGCGAGGTTAGGCCTGACCATCAATCCTACCAAAACGAAGTACATGGTCTCAGGTAAATAAAGCGGCAGTTTTGGTGATGTAAGAGCTGCGGTAGTGTTTGATGGGGATGTGTTTGAAGTTGTTGAAGAATTTGTTTACCTTGGAGCACTTGTGACATGTGACAACGACGTTTCTTGCCAAAATGATTTTTTACGGACTACGTGCCCAGCTTATGTCCCGCTATTTGCAAACGGAAACAAAATTCACCCTGTATAAAGCATTGATTCTTCCGGTGGCTCTCTACGGACATGAAGCGTGGACGTTGAAAGAAGAAGGCCGGAATGTCTTTGGTGTTTTAGAGCGAAAAGTGCTGCGGACAGTACTCGGTGGAAAACACGAAAATGACGCAGACGCATGAATCACGAATTGTATCAAGTGTATAAAGATGCGAATATTATCAAGCGTTTGAGATACGGCATACTTCAGTAGGCTGATCACGTAGTGCGAATGCCGGAAGAGAGAATTGCAAAAAAGTATTCAGCAGGGATCCAGGTAGAGGTCAGTGACTTCGTGAAGGACTACGAATACGTTGGCTGTACGCAATTGAAGATCACCTGGCGACCCTAAACGTTCAGGGCAACTGAAGAGGTATCGCTAAGACCGACGAAGATGGAACTCTAAATACACCCATCAATGGCGTGACGCTACGCTGTAGCCATCAAGGTATCAAGCTAGGTAATTAAGGACTGTTCATTTTATAAAATGGACACTTTGTTTATGCTGTATCTTTTTTATTTATTGATAAAATCGTAATCGGTTTTCTGTGTATCGTTGACCTATTATTCTAAAATGCTATGAAAATATAAAATCTTTGAAAATGCTTTTGGTTGAAGAGCTAAATAGTTTTTCCAAAAACTCTTAAAAAAAGCTGTCCGTCAAAGTTTAACATTATTTATCGCAAAACAAAAATCCTTATTTTTATGAACAAATTGTATAGGTAAAGCTTTTAAAATATCAATTATATTCCACCATTCTATGACATTAGGTAACTTTAGTGATTTACCCATTTATGGCCAAATTTGCTGATACACCATCCTTTCACTCCCAGCAAAAGAGAAAAGTAAAAAGCGTGTTCAAAACTAGTTTGGATTACTAAAGAAACTATATTAGTATAAACGAAAGCTAAATCGTGAGATTAAACTACAGTCTTAAGTATAAATTTTACTGTTTATGGTAGTTTTACTAAAAAGTCTCATACTTTTAAAATCATGTACGCATATTTATCGATCTATAGCAAATTGTAAACAGTTTTCTCCGAATTTTTCAATTGGTAATCTCAGAATAACATATTATGAAAATAATATGTGGAAAATAAAATCAATTTTATTACAGCAGTGTTGCCAATTTTGATGATTGTCAATGTACTTTGATAGGTCTTCTAAGAATAAAACAATTGTGTTTCTGTTATGCTTTGAATGTGACGTGGGGACTTACTAAGTAACTCTATGAAGGCGTAAGTTATTTTTCATATTATTACTATATTAGGACTTCCGTCAGGACGTACTTTTACACAAAAAATTATACTCATATCAATTCCCATCAAATTTAAAAAAAAATTCTTTAAAAATATACGGGAAAATTGATTTTATTATATCTGTAAAATTGTTGCTCCAAAAATAACTTGATATTTTCCATTAGGCTTCTGATTGATGATGCTTTCGAAGAACAAGCCTTTTTTGAAAATAGAAATTATAAATTATCGAATTTTCCAGCCAATTTCTTACCATCATTGATTTTGATAACCTCAAAAAATCGACCGGTCTAATCGTTGTTCCATATTCGTGTGAAATTTAATTATTTTGGAGAATTTTTATTATCACAACATTGTACAATACTAGTCGAACGATGTGCAAAAAACCGATTGAAATTTCATTGATTAATAAGAAAGATACAGCATGCACAAGGTGTCCACATTATAAAATGAACAGTCCTTAATGGTTAGCTCCTAAGTTTCATCATTCCGTAGGACTTGCAATCAAACAAGCATAAGCAAATCAAATATGCTTGTCTTTCAGTTCAACAGTTCCTTTTTCGAAAATCCTCTGCAATCTACGCACTGCAATTCTTAATCCATCCCGAGCTGAGCATCCACGAACCAAAACGTGGTGCCATCACAGAGAGCTCTCGAGCAAAACGCAAGCAAATCGATTAAAAGTAAAAAACAAAACTTCACAAAACATCTTCAGATATAGTCTGCGATAAAAAACACATCTATCACTTGTTTCCACACAACATTTGCACGTGGCCGCCGAATCTAATTTTCACCCGTCTTTCAGTTCAACAGATCAATCGTTAGAAAAGCATGTCCTCAAAACTGAAAGTTTCACCATATCTCTGAGTTTTTGAACCGTGATGAAACGGTGAACTTCCCTGCTGTCTCTATTCACCAACTCGTTCTACTGTTCGCTCAAATACGAGGCATGCAGTGAACTGAGCAGAGTACGGATCTCACTTTGGATTTAAGATGACTAATTATTGGAGACTTAAAATCAGGACATTTTAACATATTCACAACTTAGAGTGCTTTGGCATTGGAGTTTTTTCTCGGCCGATTTGTTTGCAATAAGAAGCATTTTAACATGTATGTTGTGGCCAAATATGAGGACAGTAGCTTTCAAAAAACCCCAACCCCGCCAAAGTGAATCAAAAGTGCCAAGAATAGGATCCGTCCCTACCTGTGCAAGTTCTGTTTTAGCTCAAATTCCAAATATGACTCATATTACCAATAACCAATGACATTTTCAAAGATGTTTTTCTCATTTTTTTTAATGTTGAGGACCTGTGATGTAAAATCACGTGACACTTCTGATTAGTATGAGTAAATCAGTTTACGTAAAGGTCTCGTAAGAATTCGCTAAGGATCTCGCCAGGAATTCATGAAGAGTCCTACAAAAAATCAATCAAAATTTTTGAGAGAATTCCGCCAAAGATTTTCTTTGGAAACCGACAGTTTTTTCTACACGATTCTCTGAAACATTCGTAAAAGATCTCTCCAGAAACTTTGATTAGACATGATGTGCAGCACGACATGGTAGATGAAGGAAATTCCTCTTTGTGATGCATCAAAATATTGAAACGAAGATAGAAAATTCCGTGGTTGCTACTATCTGTGCTGAAAAAGCAGGAATAATCTTAAAATATGAAAAATAAATCAGGACGCCTCAACAGAAGCTCAAAATCAGGACATGTCCTGTTAAATCAGGACATGTCCTGCTAAATCAGGACGGATGGTAATCCTATTTGGATTTCTTGTCTCTTGGGTACTAGGAGAATGGCATTCCTGCCAAAATAAGTCAATTAAGAGCCAGTTCGCGAAAACCGCAACCCCCTTTCCAAGGGAAGTTGTATTGATGTTCTCCGATCAGGCTGTAATTTTCAGGGATTGTTCTTCTATATAAAAGATGATGTTTTGCAAAATTTTAGATTTATATATTAGGGGGAAGTGTGACAAAATGACCCCCAATGATTCCATGTCACTTAACATGCAAAATCACAAAAACTGATATAACTATAGTAAAAGTGCACGGATTATGTTGAAATTTGGCATGATTACTCTACGTTATATAAACTTTGAGATTGGCATGATATATGGATTTTAAAGGTACTTCAAATCGAGAAAAAAGAGTTTTTCATAAAAAATTTAGTGATTTTCAAATCCATTTTTTTTACCAACCGAACTAGGTCAAAAAACTAAATATGACGTTTTGTAGGGTAACTCATGGGCTTCCATTTGAGGTGTAATCCAAATATGCCGTTTCAAAAAATTTCGAAAAAAAATTTTTTTTCGGGGTAGTGTTTGAACTTGAGCCATTTTGCGAGTACCGCAACCGCCTTGTCTAGAGAGGTTGTATTGATGTTCTCCGATCGAGCTGAAATTTACAGGAGTTGTTTTCCTATGTAAAAGAAGATATTTCGCAAAATTTCAGATTTTTATATTAGGGAGAAGTGGTACAAAATAACCACTGATGATATATAAAATAATATATAAAAAAATATTTAAAAAAATACAAAATTAATCAAACTGCTATAATAGCGATAGTAGGGGCCTAGATAGCCGTAGCGGTAAACGCGCAGCTATTCAGCAAGACCAAGCTGAGGGTCGTGGGTTCGAATCCCACCGGTCGAGGATCTTTTCGGGTTGGAAATTTTCTCGACATCCCAGGGCATAGAGTATCTTCGTACCTGCCACACGATATACATATGCAAAAATGGTCAATTGGCATAGAAAGCTCTCAGTTAATAACTGTGGAAGTGCTCATAAGAACACTAAGCTGAGCTGAGCAGGTTTTGTCCTAGTTGGGACGTAACGCCAGAAAGAAGAAGAAGAATAGCGGTAGTAAAAATGCACGAATTTGTATGAAATTTACGTTATATAAATTTTAAAATTACTTCACGTTCATATAAACTTTAAAATGATCATTTACGTTATATAAACTTTAAAATGATCATTTTGGATAAAAAATGTTTCAAATCAAGAAAAACCTGTTATTTTGTAAAATTAGTTTTTTTTTTTCAAATCGACTTATTTTTGGTCAACCGAACTAGGTTGAAGTTTTGTAGGACAACTCAAGGGCTTTCATTCGCGGTGTACCGTGATGAATCAAAATCCGGGCGGTATAAGCAGCGTATGGAGGCCTCTTGTCGGTAGTTGTAATACCGATTGAATCATACCGTGTTGCCGCTGCCATATCTGAAAGAAATGTCACTTTCTTGCAAAAGTGATGATGTTGATAGCAATAAGTCATTGCACCAATGTTTCAATGTTTTCGTTAGCAGCTTCGGCGGTTCAGTAGTAAGCGTTGTTTCTTCTCACGCCTTTTGGATGGGAATCAACTACCGCACTTTTTAATTTGGATAATGTTTGATGGGTTTGATTAGGAGGGTCACATGTATGTGTGTATAATGGTATGTTTTCTAGAGATCAATTTGTAAATAATTGAGTTTAGCTTAGTTTAGACAAACTGCACATATGGCTGCTATGAGACACTGTACTGTTTATATCTTGAATGGAATTTTGACTTTTACTAGTCTTGATGTTTGCAAATTTCTCGAAAGAGTAAAAGAGAGACAAAGATTGTTAAAAATTGCATTTTTCCACGGAAAATTGTGTATTTTTACAAAAAAAAACATATTTTTCAGTACAATCCGTTTAAACGTTACAGTAATTCTTGTGGTTTTGTTCCTTTCCGACACAAAAATATTGGGACCCACTTTTCCCTTATAAAAAGTATAGTTTTGCCAAATGGGTTTCGTTTTGAATAGTGATGAACACATATTGTGTAAGCAATGTTTGTGATTTAGTTGTTTGGACAGACATGTTGATGGTTTAAACTGCAATCATCACTGATTGGTTCAATGAACGATGCACACTATTGTTCTTATTACATATTACTTATGTGTTGATGATGTTCAAAGTATTATTCCAGTTTTATTTGAAAATTGTGTACTTACGGCATCGAAACATACAATTCCAATACAATGTCCGGATTCAAAAACATTGGGCTCCAATTCCGGACAGCCTCTTTTTACTATTTTAAACTATATTTACAGCATATTTTTTCAATGAGGTGCCACTAAACTTTTAAACTATAACTTTGTGTATTATTATGTTACAATCACTACTGCTGAGACGATTGCCTCCATCTTCGCACCCCTCGAACGCATAGATACCATTCATGCGAATGAGTGGGTGAAATGTCAAGTGGGGGAATGAGAATTGAAAAAAATACCTTCTCATTGTTGATTGATCGATGTGAATGTAAAATCGTTTATTAAGTGAATTATAATTTATATATTATTACTATATGCTTATTAAAATTGAATAATTACAAATAGCGCCCTGAATTACCATATATCAAATTTAAAAATTTGAATTTGTTTGCCTCGTAAGAGACCAAATGTAAGAAATAAAAATATGCTATACGATTATCTCTAACCAATGAATTTACTTTTGAGCTGATCTCATCGGGGACATTGATGAGTTTGTTGAACAGACCTCCGAAAGGCCAATACGTCGTAATAACTATAAAAACAGCTATTTTTTCATTCAATATAGTTGTATAAATGTTGTCAATTTAGCATTTTATTGGTAAAGATTATCAGAGTGTCCGGATATTGGTACCGTCCAAATTTTGATTCACTTCGGTACACCGCGAATGAAAGCTCATGAGTTTCCCTACAAAACTTCATATTTAGTTTTTGGACCTAGTTCGGTTGACAAAAATATAAGTCAATTTGAAAAAAACTAATTTTATAAAAATGATAAAATAATTTTTTTTATCAATTTGAAACATTTTTCTAATCTAAATACCATGTTCATTTCGAAGTTCATATAACGTTAAGTAAACATGCCAAATTTCATGCAAATTCGTGCATTTTTACTATTGCTATTATAGCACTTTAATTGATTTTGTATGTTTTTATATATCAAATCATTAGTGGTTATTTTGTACCACTTCTCCCTAATATAAAAATCTGAAATTTTGCGGAATATATTCTTTTATATAGGAAAACAACTCCTGTAAATTTCAGCTCGATCGGAGAACATCAATACAATCTCTCTAGACAAGGCGGTTGCGGTACTCGCAAAATGGCTCAAGTTCAAACACTACCCCGAAAAAAAAAAAAAATTCGAAAATTTTTAAAACGGCATATTTGGATTACACCTCAAATGAAACTTCATATTTAGTTTTTTGACCTAGTTCGGTTGGTAAGAAAAAAATCGATTTGAAAATCACTAAATTTTTTATGAAAAATTTGTTTTTCTCGATTTGAAGTACCTTTAAAATTCATATACCATGCCAATCTCAAAGTTTATATAACGTAGAGTAATCATGCCAAATTTCAACGTAATCCGTGCAGTTTTACTATAGTTATATCAGTTTTTGTGATTTTGCATGTTTGTCCCACTTCCCCCTAATATAAAAATCTAAAATTTTGCTAAACATCATCTTTTATATAGAAGAACAATCCCTGAAAATTTCAGCCTGATCGAAGAACATCAATACAAGAAGGGGTTGCGGCTCTCGCGAACTGGCTCTTAAAAGAACAGCTAATTTTCAAAAGAATACAAAATCGATGTAAAAATTGAAAACAATGATGCCATCTATCATTTTCACGACATAGCTTCAGCTATAAGTTCAATAATGATCATAATAGTATTACTCGAAAGAACAGCTGCAAGGGCATACAGTAGAATCGAACCTGTTACACGATATAAGAATACGAAAATGGCAAATTTGTCAAATAAAGCTCTCAGTTAATAACTGATGAAGTATTTATTGAACACTCAACTGAGAAGAAGGCTTTGCTCCAGTGGGGACGTAATTCGAAGAAGAAAAATAAACGAAAACTGTAAAAATACGGTCTGATGTTGAGAGATTTTAGTGAAAAATGACAGACGTAGTATTGTGTAAAAAATATGGGTGAAACTCATTCTGCGCAACCCAATTCTACGCAGAACAGACTTTAATTAAATCCTAGAGCAACCCCTGTCACAGTTTTAGGAAAACAATTCTTATCTAGCCAGCACAGAACTCATTTGTTTTTGTTTTGCGGAAACATCTAGTAAACCATATATTTATTAAAATATTTCGCCATGGTTTTTTCAAGTATGGGTTTAAAATTTTACTTGGCTTTCATTTGGCTTTCACTTTACGAAATTTCAATATTCGATGATATTTACTTAGAAGCATTAAAAATGCATTAAAAGGGCTTCCAATCAGTGTGGCCCAGGTCCAATCAGTAGGGGTAAACGTGCAGCTGTTCAGTGAGACCTTGGTCGTGGGTTTGAATCGCGCCGGTAGAGGATCTTGTCGTTAATGAAATTTCATTTAAACGCCAGAGATAATAGCCAGTGGAAATGCTGTTATAAGGCGCGATTTCATTTGTAGGGCTTTTATAAAGCCTATCAGTATTTCTGCTGATTTTGGGCCTATGGTTATTTTGAGCACTACCAAAGACAGTACTTCTTCTTCTTTTCTGGCGTTACGTCCCAACTGGGACATAGCATGCTTCTCAGATTAGTGTTCTTATGACCACTTCCACAGTTATTAACTGAGAGCTTTCTTTGCCGGTTGACCATTTTTGCATGTGTATATCGTGTGGCAGGTACGAAATTTCCTTTACGAAAAGATCCTCGACCAGTGGGACTCGAACCCACGACCCTCAGCATGGTCATGCTGAATAGCTGCGCGTTTATCGCTACGGCTATCTGGGCCCCTATACCAAAGATAGTAAAAACCCTTAAGAACTACAATCAATGACAAATCGTTTCACGTCAGATCCAAAACTTTGATGCCACACATCCTAATGTTTCCAAAAGATTGAATCGTACCGAACACAATCGCCATTCCATATGCATAACCGTAAACAGTTTTGAAAATCTGAATGAGAAGGATTTTCGGGGTTAAACGCTGCCTTTTTTCTCCGGTGCACCGGACCCAGACCCGGCGATGGTTGCGGAAAAGAGAGATCACCAGATAACCACCCTGGACGTCTATCAATGCGAACCAAAGCCCGATCTGATCAAGCTCAACAACGGAGCACTAAAAGAAGCTATACATGCAGTAAACAAATCGATCTGGAATAGGCGATCTCTGCATTTCTTTTCCTCCCGGCACAGACTCCGAACAAATTTTACCCGCTCGCCTCAGCCAGCTTCTTTCTTTCGGAAAAAAGAGGAGGCATACCGAAAAATAAAAATCAATTTTAGTCATTAGTAATATTTTATTACGATCGAGCAGCCAACGAGCAGTGTGGAGAACGGAGAATAGGCAAAAGAGCGAGAAAGAGTGAGCGAGGAGCTAGAGGATAGGAGGCAGTGCAGACTTAGTGCTGCTGCTATGGCAACAGACAACACACATCTTCGAATTGAATATTTTGGCACTTTTCGGGTTGCTGTGTTCGTCGATAGGCGTGCAAGTAACGAAAATAGTTGGAATTCATTGCTCGGCCGGAGTACACCACAATAGCAGGCACAGCCTCTCAGCAAAGCCAGAAAGATCGGATTTGTTTCGTCGATACTCGTCGGATTAGGTGCGATCGCGCGTGCTCTTCTCTGTACTTACGATTCGAAGATATTCAGTTTTTTTTTTGGGTCGGGATCTGTATGTGCACACATAATACACAGATTTGTGGTGACTGATGACTGGTTTTTGTGTATTGTTACCTCCTAGCCGAAGCAGCTTGTCGTTAGTTCTTTTTACTGATGTTGGTACCTTCTTTTTTGGCACTTCAATTGAATTCGAACGAGTTGTACTTGTTGTGAGCGGAGCAAGTCAAGTTACGATCGGTCCGGGCTTCCTTCGGGGTGCGCTAACTGTGCCAAAAGAGATGCTGCGTGTAGAATTATCGCACGCCTTTTGAGATAAAGTGGTGATTCTTAAGATAAATAGCTGAATAGTGTGTATTTGGCGAATGTGCTGAGGGTAGATGAAGACACACGGTTCGCCAAAAGATTACAGTGAGAGCTCACGTGCTGAGTTGCCTTAGTTGCCGGTTCTAATCGTACCCATCATCAGAGTGCTTCAGAAGACTAGTCAAACAGTGGAGAGAAGATCGTTCCCTGATTCGATAATAACACTCGTTCGCTAGCCGAGGAATTTCGAGTACCCAGTGTCAAGTGTCAAGGGTCGGATTAAGTTGAGGATTAAAGTGAGTGAATGCGAAGAAGAACCCCAGTGGAAGAAAACAAAAGATTTAAACGCTCGTCCTGATAGCATCGTGACGAACCCCAGCTCAACGGATCCCAGAAAAAAAACACGTGTTACTTCTTCCAGTCCCAACGTCCGGATTTAAAAGTGGATAAATAGCAGTCGCCGAAAAAAATGATGTCATTAAATTAAACACCACCAGCAACAATCGAGAATCGAGGGTGCGTATGACGCTGATGGTAACTCTTAAAGCGTTATTGAACATATTATTATACCCCGTCATTAATTCAAATAGACAACTTTTTTGCCCCCGCTCTTCTTCTTTGGTCACACTACTACTGTGTCGGTCGTCCTTCTGCTGCTTGTAAGTTTTCTTGTCACTCTCCACTAGCGGCAGAGATTCGTTTAGTTGTTGTTCAATTGCCTACCTGCCCATCCGTGCTTGCCCCGTCTTTTCCCTTTCCCTGCCACCAGTGCACAGTGGATCTGCGATAGGCCATAAATTCAAAAATATCTTGTTAAACATCAATAAAACAAGGTTCCACAATTTCTTTCCCTGATGCTACAACTAAATAACTCAATGTTTTGAGATGAATGACTTTGAAAATTTTACCGTCAACAACATGCTTCTCCGTTCCGAAGCGTTTTTTTAATATTTGTTTCTTGAAATATATATTAATTCACTCAATATTTTTCCAATCATGCACAAATCCCAGCATCAGTATTATTTTAAATCAGAAGAAAAAAAAAACATAATTTAAAAATATACACAACCAGAATTTGATGGTTTGAATACGTTTTACAGCCCATTTGAAGTAAATTTAATTAAAATATCATTTAAGCCTTGCATAATTTCTTTTGGCTTCAAATAACCCACTACAATGTAAACAACGCTAAATTTTTCCTGAAATGAATGTGTACATTAATAAACATTCATCATATATACGAGACACTTCTAGGTAGTGTCCGGCATTGAAGGATATCTTTCAAAAACTCTACATTCGGTTTCATGATAGGTGACCAAAATTTAATTATCAAAGTTCATATCAATATGCCCAAATGTATTTTTATATGAAGAGACATGATTCTACCTCTCACAACAATTCTGAAGTTTTCCATTGATCGGTTTTATCATGAGGGCCACCGGTAAAACCGATTAATGGGAAACTTCAGCATTATTGGGAGTACGTCATCTTTTTACTCATTTGTGAGAAGTAGAGTCATGTCTCTTTATACAAAAATACATTTGGACTTATTGAGATAAACTTTGATAATTAAATTTTGGTCACCTATCATGAAAGGGGGGGATCTCTACTCAAGACAAGTTTTCTGTTTCGTTTTTGAGATAGAGGACTGTTTCTTAACTTTTGATGAGATATCAAGTTGTAGCATACACATCTACAAATTTCAGTGCTTAAACTAGGTACCTAGTTTAAGCATAAAACACGTTTGTTCTACCTTGAGAACTCTTAGTTTGGAATTTGGCTATGTTATAGAGATGGTTGAGACCAATATCTTTGTAAAACGAAATTGAAAATTTGAAGAATCTGTTTGGAAAATGCATCACTGATATAGGGTAGTTGTACCAGTTATGGACATAGTGGTTCCCTATTTCGCCATACGTGATTACTGGAATGTCTTCAAATTTTGAAAATTTTTGTATGTTCCGTCGTTGGGGGTGACAATGGGTCAAAAAGGGATATGTGCGATTTATTTTTTAAATAACTATCGCTATTTAACTCCAATAAACTTCAAATTTGATGTGTATGTACTTTGATGGTACATTAACAACTGTTCAAAAAATTAAAGATAAATATTTATTCACAGCGGCACCACAAGTGAATGAAAAATGACCCAATCTCACCCCATAGAGGGGGTGACATTGGGTCACTGTAATTGAAATAACCTGTTTTTGATAATATGGTTACAAAACCATTCACAGCTGAAGAATATTGATGAAATACGATGCAAACAAGATGAAAAGATATCTAAGATGTTTCACAAGTATGATAAACCCACTTAAAAGAAAGATTATACTGAAAATTGAAGAGCTATGAGAAAAATACGTAAACCCAACACTTATCGTCAAGTTTACATAAATTTTCTTAGTTTTTTCCTCAAATTGTCTTCAAAGTCTCATCCCCATTGCTATAAAGCCCATTCAGTTTCCCCAAAGGTGTACTGAAACAGTGATTATTTTAAACCTTCGCAAATAGTTAAATTTCGGTGCGACATTTCACGATCAATAAATTTCAGGCGGAAGTTGACGTCATAATCCCAGTATTTCAGCGATCCAACTCGTTTGTACTTCCGTGAGATGTTTTATAATATGAAAACACTGATAAATAATCAAATTTAGAAAAAAAAACACTCTTTTGATAAAAATTTACGATGTTACTGCGCACGAAACACAGTTGCTGGTTTGAGAAGTTGTCAAAATCGAGATGAACTAGCCCAGGGCTAAAAATCTCGTTAATAAAGTCAAACCAACCAACCAGTTGTCAAAATGCGTTGTATTGTTATTCAATGCACGGAACACTCAAGTAGACTTGTTTGATGTTTCAGTGATGCTGTATTTAGAAAAAATAAACACATCTTAATGAAAAAAGAGAACACCCGGCACCGTAAAATGTCAAAAAAGTGGACTTGTAATTTCATTAACTATCGTTCTTGCTTGACCCAATCTCACCCCCATTTCAATGTTTTAGACATCGTACAGAAAAAAATGATTTTTTTATGGGAAAATCAAACAGATTCCGGAAAATACCTGTGATGTATAATGAAAAGACTTTCAACATTCTACTAATACAACGAAAGAGGCTAGAGTACATGCGTGATACTTTGTATAGGAGAAATTTAATGTTGTAAATTTTATCTAGTTTCAACATGCAAGTTTATTGATGTAGTATACAAAAACTACTATTTCTAAAAATGTATATTGTTACGAATTATGTGTAATAATATGTTCCCTAACATAGGAATTATTAATTTTAATAATATCAGCGTTATTAGCTGAAATATTTCACAAAACATATTTTTCCATTTTGACCCAATCTCACCCCCTAGACCCATTGTCACCCCCATCGACGGTTGTAGTAGTTAGATTTAAGATATATCTTGATGTTAAAACATTCAAAAAGATTTGAAAAGTGAAAGTTATCAAATTTTCACATATGGCCAAATAGGGAACCACCATGGCCATAACTGGTACACCTTCCCTACAGATTTTTTTTATCAGAATATTAGAAATTCTAGGAAAAAACATCAAACCAGAAAAAAATGTCAAATGAATTATTTTATGTAGTTTTCCATAAAGCTTGTTATATACACACTAAACTATTATCAGCCGACGAATTTCCTGGCTAGGAATCAATAATCGGATGTAAGTGATCTCGATCTTTATTACAGAAATATTCCATAAATTTAACGAATTCAATCGATGAAAATGCCAAGAAACCTATTTCGAGTAGCACACGAAACTTGCAACTAGTTGAACTGACTTAATTCATTTTAGTTCGAGAGGTATCGGACTCAACTTTTACTCACTAGACCAAGATTCAAAACCTGGTCAATTTTTTACTTCTTTTTTTATAAGTTTCTCATACCCGTTCCTTCGATTGTAAGACCCATATTTTTAACTCTGGCTAATTTTGTACGTTTTAAATATGTTACTGTACACTAGGGTGCGGCTTACTTTTCGAAAGTTCCCAAAATCTCAAATTCGTGTACTCTTCTGAATTCAAATAACACAAAAAGAGAAATTTCAAGGTTAGAGTCAATAATATTAAGATTTGGAGGTGGCACAAGCAACCAAAAGGTGATATTTCCAGTTATAAAATATAGCCTTTTATTTAGGCTACATAACTTTTACATATTTTGACCAATTGTTAAACTTTTGGCATCATTCAAAAATAGTCTTAGTTAAAACGAGACTTCCTCAAATTTTTACTCATCTTACTAAAAATCAGCTTTGTTTGACCATAACTTCATAGCTCCTTAATCGATTCCAAATCTGTTATTTTATTGAAGCTAATTTAGTTGTTCTCAAAGCCTGTATACAACACATTCATCTAAAACATTGTTTTGACTTATGTAGTTATTTTAAAGAATACACAAAAACACGGCTTCTGTTGAATAACACTGCGGAACACGTTTTTGTCTCTAGCACCAAAATCCCGCTATTAGCTAAACTAGGGATTGCTGAATCCATTGCCGTTTTCAAAAATATCATAGCACGTCTAGTTTTTGAGATATTAACTGTTTAAAATGCTAAATTTGACAATTTCAGCCAACTTGCATGCATGTTTCCCAGCTTGTATGGCACTTTATTCGCTTAATTCGCCACAGATTTCAAGCTTCATGTGTTTAGCAATTATTATCAACAAAGTTCATGATACTTTCGATGCACAAATGTTGTTTTTTAGTGGTTTTGAAAAGTATTGTATGAGAAACGAAAAATTTTGTATGTAGACTGCAAACATGTTGGAAAAATCGATTTAACCTAAATTTAAACGTGCAATTTCAATCAAATTATATCTGATATGAACGTTTAAGTCATATATTGCATGCTTGGTGGATTTGCTAACAAAAAAGTTTGATTATCACACCAAAAATTTCATATAAACATCAATGAAAACATTGCTTTAAACAACTTTAGCGACCTGTACCCAAAAATTGTGACGTGCTGGAACATTTCTCAGAACGGCATCTGTTACAGTAACCGCAAGTCTACTAGAGACACATAACTTGATCCTTGAGACACACAAAATTGTCATTTTTGTTACGCAGTGTAATTAATCCAAATCAATTTTTTAGTTATATATGATGTATACCCAGTTTAAAAAACAACTAAATTAGCTTCAAAAGCATGTTAAAAGATCGGAAATTGATTGAGCGTTCATGAAGCTATGGTCTAACACAGATGATTTTTCTCAGTAATATGAGGACAAGTATGAAGAAAAGTCTTAGTTAAAAGTAGTTTGCATCAAACTTGTCCTCATATTGCTGATAAAAAAAATCATCAATTTAATTTTGAAAAGAATGGTGCCAAAAGTTTCACAATTGGTTTGAAAATAACGAAGTTATGGAATATTTTATACATTGAAAATTTGCTCTCATGACGCTTGAAAGTTTGAGCTAAAAATATTAAGATTTAGAGGTGGCTCAATCTTAATATTTTTGGCTCAAACTTTGAGGTTTCTCTTTTTATGTGATTTGAATTCAGAAGAGCACACGCAGATTTTTTATTAACTTCGTACCTGCCACACGATATACGCATGCAAAAATGGTCATTGGCATAGTAAGCTCTTAGTTAATAACTGTGGAAGTGCTCATAAGAACACTAAGCTGAGAAGCAGGCTCTGTCCCAGTGAGGACGTAATGCCAAGAAGAAGAAGAAGATCCTTTTTGCATGTGGAACACATATCAAATTGCAAGAATTCATGACTATTTTAAGGAATTTCAATCTTTTGACCGCCATTCTATATAGCAGCAACCACTGTGCGGTGGCTGAGATGGCAAATGCGCCTCCTGCACCTCCGCCCGTTTGTCTGCCATGCCATGCCGTCACCACACCACCATCGAAGATCGATCGACAAGCCATAGGCGACGATGATGATGGACAACTGATGGACGGACGACGACGGATGGAGGGCGAGGAAAAAATGTGTGATGCTTTGTTGTGATGTATTTGCTCCTCCTAATCGTTCTCCGAAAAGGTACACTGTTTTTTTTCTAGTTCCCGGAGCTCCTTTTCAAGTAGGTAGTTTTAGGATCGGTCTTAGTTGTGCAGTGGTATTAAATATTAATGCATAGGTGTGCATGTACCGGAATGGTGGGAAAGGATATTATGCGTTTTGTTATTTCTATCCCAACCGTTTTTTAAGCTTCTCTTGTTCACTATGCATTTTTGTGCGTTTTTTTTGTTTAAGCATGGTCATTTTTTCCAACTCATAAGTGTTTCAATTTTCTTCCGAAGTTACTCAGGTTTCAAAATCATCCGCAATCAAGAGAACGTTTTCGGAAATTCCTGGGTTCCTGATATGGAAAAAGTAAGAACTATTATTGAAAAAAAAAACGAAAACATTCTCATAAAAAAAATTTCCAAAGGATTCGACAGTTTTTGGCATGAAGGCTTGATTGTAAAACAAAAAAAAACTTTTATTTTCCAACATACATTGTTAGAATAATCAAAAGTTATCGGTCAAATCGTACGCTTCAGGTTAATTATCAGAATTCCAAGTCTGAAAGCCTTCATGTAAAAGCAGGTGTTCCTCAAGGCAGCATTCTTGGACCAATATTATACAATATTTTCACATCTAACTTACCTGAGTTACCTCAGGGATGTCAAAAATCTTTGTTTGCGGATGACACAGGCCTCTCCGCCAAAGGACGAGGTCTGCGTGTCATCTGCAGTCGATTGCAAAAAAGTTTGGATATTTTTTCTTCATACTTGCAAAAATGGAAGATTTCTCCTAATGATTCCAAAACTCATCTTAAAATATTCCCCCAAAAACAAAAAACTCGTAATTTGAAACCTCATGAGAAATCAATGCGATTGGCCAATTTAGGAAGCGAAATTTAATCTCTGGCCAAAACTGGTTCAGTTGGCCTATATCAGGCCTGCCCAATCTTTTTGGCTCTTTTTCGACATAAATGGTTGGTGCGCTCGCAATAATAAACCAATATGAACAAAATTAGTCTCAAATGAAAGCTTTGTAGTATATCTGTCTATTCCATGCTGAAAATTTTAAATTTATATCAAACTCTTCGCTACCGATGCAATTAAGTCTAAAAAATGATCCGGCCCGCGGGCCGGACTGATTTTTTCCTTTACCTGCATCGCTAGCGAAGAGTTTGATATAAATTTAAAACTTTCAGCATGGAATAGACAGATATACTACAAAGCTTCCATTTGAGACTAATTTTGTTCATATTGGTTTATTATTGCGAGCGCACCAACCATTTATGTCAAAAAAGAGCCAAAAAGATTGGGCAGGCCTGGCCTATATTGAACAACGAGATTTTCAAAGCGAAAAAATGGTATTAGCTCAGTTTTGATATTTTACACACATTTGAAAGTTTGCATTTGACATATTTGTACTATAATTATGGCTTCCCATATAATTTTTATTGACATTTTCTCTTAGGCTGGCCAAAACCGGTGCTTTTACCCTAACAAGTCATTTGGATTTTGTTGCTAGAGTTATAAAAAGAGTTTCCTGGATCAAAACGGGTCAAAAATTGATCAACTTCCTCTTAATCACTGATAATTTCAAAAATGTCATCGTAAGTGTAGGCGACTATACTTAACTTGATGCGAAGTAATTGATTTGAATAAACAGAGTTAGATTCTGAATGCGCAAGAATGTATTAGAACAGTATTTTTAAGCCCATTCATCCTAGTCTGAAAGCTCGCTGTATCGTAACTAAGGCCATCGAGGCTGCATTTGCGCTTGGGATAACTACCCGACGGTCGTAAAAACTTTCAGAAATCAGACATTCAGCGGTCATTTTTTGAATAAATCTGAAGCCTAAGGTGGCGATTTAACTTTATTCTCTCCTCCTTACACGTGATGGTCCCTACTGGGACAGAACCTGATTTTTCTGCTTACTATTCTATGAACACTTCCACGAGAACTTTCTCGGTCAAAGTGAGCATTTTTGTATTAGTAGTATCAGTGGCAAAACGCCTTTGAGTTTCTGTGAATGTTTTGGGAACATTTAGACTTACTTCGTGGATTATTTTTGTCAAAGCGTATTTTGAAGAACGTTTCTATCAGTTCATGTTAAAAATTGTTTCAAATCATGTCGCAAACAGCCTAAAAAATCACCTAGATCGTTTTGCCTCAATGGTGAGTGCATATTACCCCGGATCCCCTTAAATTATGTGTCAAGTACGTTGAAACCTAACGCTCTACTAAGCCAAGCAAATTTGCATTATGAAAAGATGGTGGGTCGTCCGGAAAACAAGCTCAGACTCTTTTAGCATGACTTTGTTTGCAGTCGCAGAAGCTATAGAAAAGCTAAGTAGCTATCTTATTTAATGATTCTTCTAAACGTTCTACACCAGTGGTTCTCAACCTTTTTGGTGCTGCGACCTCCTTTGAAGCTTTACGAACGT
This sequence comes from Aedes aegypti, assembly GCF_002204515.2. Taxonomy (NCBI): domain Eukaryota; kingdom Metazoa; phylum Arthropoda; class Insecta; order Diptera; family Culicidae; genus Aedes; species Aedes aegypti. The sequence continues at coordinate 24,357,259 of NC_035108.1, read as the reverse complement.
CTCGCGGACCCTCAAAGGCGAATGTTCTTGAAATCGAATGCAAGACTCCTGCTATGATTCTTTGGAGGAGTTTACTAATAACACTGCGGAACACGTTTTTGTCTCAAGCATCAAAATACCACCATTTAAAAATGCTAAATTTGACGATTTCAGCCAACTTGCATACAAGTTTTCCAACTTGTATGACAATTTATTTGCTTAATTTGTCACAAAATTCAAACTTCATGTGTTAAACAATACGTTTCAACAAAGTTCATAATTCTTCCGCTGGTAAAATGTTATTTTTGGTGGTTCTTAAAAGTATTGTGTTATGCCATATAAGAGAAACGAAGAATTTTATATGGAGACTGCAAGCATGTTGAAAAAATCGATTTAAACTGAATATAATGGTAGAATTTACAATCAAATTATATCCAAATTAAAAGTTCAAGTCCTATTTTACATGATTAGTGGATTGAATCACAAAAAAGTTTGATAAATTATACTTTAAATTTCATGTAAACATTAATAAAACCTGTGTTTTATACAACTTTGGCGACCTGTAGCTAAAAATTGTGACGTGCTGGATTATTTCTGAGAACGGCATCAAATTCAGCGACTCAAAATCTACTAGAGACACATCATTTGATCCTTGAGACACGCAAAAATGTCATTTTTGTTACGCTGTGTAATTGAGCCAGGAATGTAGATTTCTGACTACTAACATATATTCAAAAATATGACCTCTATACACAATATTGACAAAATCCAACAAAAAATAATGTAGGCCAAGTAGGATAAACCCCTCGGACTCCTTTATCTTTCACTTTTACATTGTGGATTTTTCGCATTACAAAAAAGAAAAACTTGGGACAACAACTATTCACTTTGAGATGATGATTTTTTCTCGGTCAAAAAAAAAGGCATTTTAGCCCAAATATGAGCTCAGCAATTTCCCAAATATCCTGCCGACGTGAAACAAAAGTGCAAATATTAATACAGTGAAACCTCTATGAGTCGATATTGAAGGGACCATCGACTCATAGAAATATCGAGTCATGGAACAGCAATTCTTTGGAAAGCTGCTTCTAGGGACCATCATAGTAACCATGAAATTATGTTTTTAGTATGGTTCCATGAGTCGATATCGAGTCATGGAACATCGACTCATGGAGGTATCACTGTATACAGTGTTAAAAAGTCGGGCCCCTGTGGTGTTTTTGTCGACTAAGTGAACCGACAAACATGATCAAAAGTGTCAAGGTCAAAATTTGAACCCATTTTTTAAATTAAAGTTTAAATATGATATAGCTGTTATTTGCGTTATTTGTGAAAATTTGCCAAATTAGTAACTAGAACACGGCTCTAACTAATATAAACAAGTTTTTATCGAAAAAATAAAAAAATGCCCTGGATGCTCTGAGTTAAATATTTTAAAAGACTTGCTAATGGGCTTCTAGGCTCTGCTATTTTCTGCTGTGGGAAGAATTTGTCAGAAGTTTCACCAGGAAATCTTCGAAAGCTTTGTCAGATATCCGTGAGAAATCTTTGCAGAAATCTACCAAAGATCCCTGCAACAAATATCGATCAAAAATTTTACTTGAAATCCTAATGAAAAATTCACAAGACTTCCGCGAATGGTTTTTGTGTTTTAGATTGCTTTGTTCACTGTTTCCTATAACCAGAACCGAAATTCTGAGAAATTGTTTGCAAAATCTGCCAAGAATTGAACTTTTTTCAAGATCACACTGAATTGAACTAGAACGGATCCGCGTTGAGTAATCATCTCTGGCTTGCTATGTAAGCCGACAGAAGGTAATTTTCCAGTATTGCCACAGTTGAATGAAACAAAAACGGTTACGACTAAAAAATATTTGAAAGACGCAAAATTTGCAACTGGGTAATAAGACAGCGTCCATTTATTACGAAATGCTAGAATTGGAAATTTATCACTCTCGTCCGTAATGCTTTTTGCATGAAAAATTTCAATTTTTTGTATGAGCCATAACGTTTGAGCTTGCTCCATCCTTTCCCTAGAAACTAATTTGTGAACGGCGCCTAATATATTAGAAACAGATTCTTCATATCAAGAGAAACGACACTTATTCTCAATGACCTCACGGACCCCCTGACTGCTCGTCACAGTCCCCTAGGTGTCAGCGGACCACCGGTTGAGAAACACTGTTCTACACGCTTAGAAATAGTTACACGAAATTGATTATAATTCACTCATGATAGATCAAATTGAATTCACGCAAAAATTGCGTTCAACTTTCACTTCACTTGTTTGGCTTTCTCTCCGGCAAAAATCATAAAGCGTTCAATGCTAAAGGTTATGAAATAGTATCGAATGGACAAGCGTTGGAGGAAACAAAACAAAGGCCGTTTTCTTTGTTTTTTTATTTAATATGAAAAATCTTTCTAATGTGAACAATAACATTGGTTTTTAACAGATATTCGGTGAATTTAACTATCGAATCGCATTGAACGGCATAAGCGTGAGCAGTGAATTGATTTTGATTTTGATCAATTACTCCGTAGTTTCAGCAGGGATTTGTTATTTGTATCCTTCAAAGATGCTCCAAAGATTTTTTTAGGATTCTCCGACATGCCTCAAGGAAATTTGTTATGAAGCATTTTTTAGATAAATCGCAAAAGAAATAATTCAAGAAACCCTGGTGATATTTTTTCCAAAAGCCACTGAATGAATCTTTAAATCCTTGAATGACTTTCATAAAATCCTTCAATGACTTCCAGAAACAAGGAACTTCTGTGGAATTCTTGAAAAATACTTTGGGGGATTTCTTGCTTTTCGTATAATTCACAGATTATCTGGGAATTGCTAAACTAATTCTTAGAGAAATTTTTGAATGTAATTTATGAATATCTATTGTAACTCACCGGAAAATCTCTGAAAGAACTTTAAATTAAATTTTTGGAAATAAAATTTTAAAAATAGTTAAACTCTTGAAGGAATCTGTGGTGCAACCAGTGGAAATATTTCGAGAGTGGTTTTTGGAAGTGGTTTATGGACAAAAGGTCGAAATACAAAATATCGAAAGGGCAAAAAAATAATTCTTGATGATATTGCTGTAAAAATTTCTCGGTCGAAATTTGTCGAGGAAGCTATGTTTAGGAGTCTATGAAAGCGTTCTGGGTGGAGTCATTAAAACAATGTTTAGAGGTATGAGATATGCGTGTGAAAAAATTTGCAGCACACGGTGCCCCGACAGACCGTTATTATGTAAAAAAATTGTCCATCAAATCTGAGGACAGGGCTCGATTCCTGAGGTCATTATGCATCTCTGGGCCAATTTTTAAAAAAATCCCTAGGAGGAATCTCGAGAAATCTGGATTTGAAGTTTTTGACTAAAAATGTCGATATAAACCATATTGAAATTACACAATAGCTCTGAAAAAACCTACAAAAACGTTCAAAAAAGTTGGCTAAACTGTTCGCATCTAGTATATAATTATTGCCGTTGTTAAAATTATAAATATTTACAACTGACTTAACTTACCAAAATGGCTTAAGTATGTTTTTTATAGTTTAATGGTTTAAGTTTAATTGATTGTTTTATTTCTACGTTAAACCGATTGAAATAATACAAAATAATAAATTTACAATTACTAATGTTGTGATTTCAATAAAACAGGGATCTTAAAATAAATGTGACATAATAATAGTCAGAAGATAAGCCATGTGATTACTGTTATAGCCGATTAGAGAAAGTATCAAACGTTGGTTCAAAACCTGGAATGATTTGGTTGCTCTGGTACGCTCACGTCAATATCAGAATGAACTTAAGCTGATGTCTTTTACGGAGCCGCTGACCCCCACCTGAATGATGTAACTTTTTATTCCGGCATTCGCACTTAATGACCATCTCATTGAAGTTTGCCTATTTCATTCGCTTAATAGTATTCGCTCCTGTTCTTAAATAAATATGGTTAAAGAGCCAAGAATCAGCATTTTATACAGGGCATATTGACAATGATGTTTCATTTGGGCATGCTTGCATCACAGATAACACAGCGCAACAAAAATGACATTTTTGCGTGTCTCAAGGATCAAAATATGTGTCTCTAGTAGATTTGGGGTTGCTGAATCTGATGCCGTTCACAGAAATTTTCCAGCACGTCACAATTTTTAGCTACAGGTCGTCAAAGTTGTATAAAACATTGGTTTTATTGGTGTTTACCTAAAATTTGAAGCATATTTTATCAAACTTTTTTGTGATCTTATCCACCAAGCATGCAAAAGAGGACTTAAACTTTCGTTTTAGATATATTTTGTTTGTAATTTCACGATCGAATTTAGATTAAACCGATCTTTTTCAACATGCTTGCAGTCTCCATACAAAATTCTTCGTTTCTCTTATATGGCAAAATACAATACTTTTATAAACCATCAAAAAATAACTTTTCCGCACCAAAAATATTGTAAACTTTGGTGATAAGTATTGTTATACACATAAAGTTTGAATTCTGTGACAAATTATGCAAATATTTTGCCTTACAAGCTGGCAAACTTGCATGCAAGTTGGCTGAAATAGTCAATTTTTGCATTTTCAACAACCATTATCTTAAAAACTAGACGTGCTATGATATTTCTGTAAACGGCAATGGATTCAGCAACCCTTAATTGAGTAAATAGAGGTATTTTGATGTTGGAGACAAAAACGTGTTCCGCAGTGTAACAGATGTATATGCTAGAACAAAATTTTTCTGAAAACCTTTGTAAATATTCAAATTGAAACTCCTTACAATCACTAGCGCCGCCATACAGCGAATTGCGTCAATAAGTGGTAAATATCGGTATCTTGAAATATTTCATATTCACCACTCACATCGTCATGAAAACTTAGCGATGACAACGCCATCACGATGTTGCTACTTGTGTTGCCATTCAAAATGACCATTAATTGTATTACACAGTTTTACAATCGGACTTCAACGTCTGTTATCTGTGCTTGCATTCATCGTTGCTCTCTTTGCATTAATATTGAAAACTGATTAACTTTTCGAAAATCCGTTCAGTGTTGTACGATAATGGATCGCAACCCAGACAACCAAAATGTACGTATGTATAACGAAATCACCTGGAGGCTTTGCATGTGCAAAATTTCACTTATAAGATGTCGCGAAGAGGCCTTCTACGTACAAAAGTGGAGGCGGTATACGTGCATATATTATGTGATGAATAATAGCATACAATGTGAGTGTATAAATGTTCAACCGAACTAACTTGTGATCTTATGCGACTCAACTTATGATAACAAATGTTGATTTGACAGCTGCTACGGATTGATTCAACTTACTTCGTACGAGTGTAAGGAACGAAACAAAATGTACAATAGAACATAGAAAAAAAGCGTTTTATGCGAGGAAATTCAACAACAACACGGGAAATATCAATATCACACGTCACAAGCGTTCTATGGCTCTTCAAAAACTTCAACTACATCTCTATCAAGCACTGCCTCTGCCCCGACACAACTTCAGCTTTCTCTGTTCATATTAAGATATAACCATCTTTTTTAAGTCTATGCCATAGCTGCCACAGCTAGATTTTCGCTACTGAGTCGAACGTGTCCTATAAATCAGTAAACAGATTGACAATGAATTCTATTAAAACAAAGTAAATGGTTGCAGGTATATATAATGGAAGTCCTAGTGATGTTGATAGTTAAGTAATACTTATTCGGGATTTGTGTGAAGTTGTTAAAGACTTTGATAATCTTCGAACATTTGTGACATATAATAATCATGTTTTCCGTGTAGTAAAAGTCATGTTGTGGCTGAGAATGTAGAACAGGTAGGTAAAATTCTGATGGCAATACTCGGTGGAATACTAAACGTAGACGTAAACATCAAGAGTAGTACCAGATGTACAAAGAAGCAAATTTTATTAGGCAAAATAAATACGGCAGACTTAAGTGGGCTGGTCACTTAGTGTGAAAGTCGAAAAATAAGTTGTAAATAAATAATATTCAGTATTGAGTGATTCACGTTTATCGAACAAAACATATATATCATATTGAAATTTATTTCTTAGATTTAGTCTAGTCAACTAAGCTGACTGGTTTGAGCCATGTAATAACATACTTAAGCCACTCTGGTAAGTTAAGTCAGTTGTAAATATTTCTAGTTTTAACAACGGCAACAATTTTATACTAGATGCGAACAGTTTGGCCAACATTTTTGAACGTTTTTGTAGGTTTTTTTTCAGTGCTGTTACGTGATTTCAATATGGTTTATATCGACGTTTTTAGTCAAAAACGTCAAATCAAGATTTCTCGAGATTCCTCCTAGGGATTTTTTTAAAAATTGGCCAAGAGATGCATAATGACCTCAGAAATCGAGCCCTGTACTCAGATTTGATGGACAATTTTTTTACATAATAACGGTCTGTCGGGGCACCGTGCAGCAATTTATAATGACTTTAACCTAGAGAGTAGCACTAAAATATTCAAACAAATGATTTTCATCAAAAATGAGCTATCTAAATCCAAATCTAGGAAAGGGGCCTTCCTAAGCCGAGTGGTTAGAGTCCGCGGCTTCAAAGCATAGTCATGCTGAAGGTGTCTGGGTTCGATTCCCGGTCGGTCCAGGATCTTTTCGTAATGGAAATTTCCTTGACTTCCCTGGGCATAAAGTATCATCGTACCTGCCACACGATATACGAATGCGAAAATGGCAATTCAGGCAAAGAAAGCTCTCAGTTAATAACTGTGGAAGTGCTCATTTGGAACACTAATCTGAGTAGCCGGCTCTGTCCCAGTGGGGACGTTTAGGCCAAGAAGAAGAAGAAGAGCTATCTAAAATTACGTTATTGTTTGAAAAGGAGAGAAATGTTTACTTTTTCTTATTTCTTTTTATTTTATTTTGGAATTGTAATTTCCAAATTGAAAAAAGACAGAGATGAAATTTGAAAAGCATCATGAGAACCATTACTTTTCTCTTTTTATCGAACTTTATTTGTTATGTTTACCAAATTTAGTAGTTTTGGTAAACAATTCCATCCCTTTAATTGCCATGCATAACAATGATTGATTATTGGTCAAATAGCCTATTTAGCACACAGCTATTCAGAGTTTCCGGTTCGAATCACGCCGTTGAAGGATTTTTCGTTATGGAAATTTTCTAGATTGGTTGAGATATACAGTCGAAGCTCGTTATAACGACAACTTTTATTGCGACAAATCTCTCTATAACAACATTTCCAATGGGCCCTTCAAATTCCCATATTAAGTTCAACTTTCATAGCGACATTTTTCTGTTTCGACCGTTCTCTATTACGACATTAGTGTTATATTCAATAGTCACTCAATACAACGACATTCGTTTAGCTATTTTAGTACATATTATGATCGTTTTATTCCTCCATGCAACGACATCCAACCTCTTTATAACGACGATATTATGGCGACATCTCCGTATACCGACGGTCCCTTGCGATGTCGCTATAACGAGCTTCGACTGTACAATCTTTTTTGAACTGTGGAAGTGCCATTGCACAGTGGTCCAGGAATCAGTTTTACGCGGAAAGATGCATTTTGAGCTTTAGAATGAAACATTAGACAAAAACAGTCTTCTACAAAGTTGTTTGTATTAGTTAAGCCCTTTGTTTGGTTTTATTGAAAATTAGGGTGGACCACATTTTCATAGAAATTGTGTAACTAACTTTCTTATTTGTAGAAATTATATTATATATGCTTCAGCAAAGTTATAGACCATTCAATTTCAAGCAACTTTACCAAAAAAAGTTTTTTTGTATCTCTTAAATTGATCGATTTAGAGCTTTTTTCCTGCAGTGACATAGGGTGGTCCGAACAAAACTGGTTTTCTGGCTCTAGAGTTTTCAATTCAAATTTCTCATCAAAGTAGTCTATGAAACACTTTTAGAGCTTTAAAAAATGCGTAATTTGGTGAGTGAAGAAACTCGCTATCTCCTTTCGTTTAGGAGTTATTGTTGTTTTTCTCTCAAAAACATGCCTACTTTGATTGTGAATATCTCTGATTGGGGCAAACATAAAAAATATCTTTTGACGGCATTGAAGAGACAAAATAAAATTGTATATTATATCAAAAAATTAAAGATGTGTTATTTTTGGAACATTAAACTTAGACGCAGGCTCTATCTCATTTTAGCCAAAATTCCAGAAAGAAGAATTTTTGTTAGGTAAACAGGAAGGATGTTTCTTCTATTCTGTATTGATTGAGCTAATGAAGGAGACATTTTTTAAAGAGAAAACTTATCATTTCACATCTATCCTTGTTTGAGCAAACTTTTATCTAAATACCCATAAGGAGCCGTCTATTAATTACGTAAAGATTTATGAAAGAAAAGGGACTTACACCTTTTTAAAACATTTGTTCAGGGTTGATATGAAGTACCATTGAAATTTTACAGAAGTTTTATTTTAGGCAAGATACAATGATGGTAATCCAGGTTTCCATCATTGTACAGGGGATAGGAAAAATGATTGAGATAGGCAAAATTTTGCCCAATTTCAAGTGATCATAACTCTATGACAAATGGATGAAATTGGATGCATCCGAAAGCAGTCGACGGCAAATTTGGTCAAGTTCCAGGAACTTGGTTGGCCATCCATATTGACCACCGGACCTCAGAAAATCCGGAGCATCTCCGGTTATAGAGTTATGATCACTTGAAATTGGGCAAAATTTTGCCTATCTCAATCATTCTGCCTATCCCCTGTATTTGTCTTGGGATAAAACTTCTGTAGAGTTTCAATGGTACTATTAACCCTAGCTGTACCTATGTTTCTCTCCCGTTCTAATATCCCCTCAAAACGAGCAAAATTATTCATATGTATTTAATAAATCCGATAAAAATAACAACAAAAAGTACACAGAAAACCACAGCATCATCATCGACATGGTCGCCGTCTTTAGTCGTCGTCATCATCCCCGCATACCGCATCTTCTTCAACTGATGATGGTGTGTCCCGTAAGCACCCTAAGCGATTAACACTCGAGATTGGTTGGTTCCATTCGATTCGTTTGAAGGCAGCACGAAAAACAAGTCCACCTCACCCAAAGGAGACAAGACTCCCGGGGACTAGAGGCCCCATCATTACAATTGAACCGAGATGGGGGAGAAAAAATAGCAGTCAAACGCACCGAGAGTTTAAGCTATTCGATTGACGCTGAATGCCTTCCCGAGCAGAATTTGATTTTAATATTTATCAAAATTATTTTTGATAGCCATTTCCTAGATTTGGTCAGTTCATTTGAACATAACTAAAAAAAAAACATTTTGGTTTAATTTAATAATGGAGGAGTTAAATATTACCCAACAAGAAACCATTTTAAACTCGTTTTATAATTTAAACAACAGATACCGTTTAAGTAGATGAAAAACTCAAATTCAGTACTATATCATTTAATTCCATTAGAATTGTATCCTTTGACACATACGCGTATTTCGACCTCAACTGTAAGGCCGTCTTCAGTGTCGTGTACTAGAGTCAAGTCTAGTACATGACACTGAAGACGGCCTAACAGTTGAGGTCGAAATACGCGTATGTCTCAAAGGATACAAACTCTAGTGGAATTAAATGGTATAGTACTGAATTCGGTATTTTCATCTCCTTATAGGTATTCCACTGAACAGCTCGAAGATTTATTTTCGCCATTTTTTTTTTGTAATGACTTAAAAGTTACTTATTTTGAAATTATTGTTATAAGTATCAAATATCTAAATAAGTTTTCAGTTTGATACAGCGCTAACAAAACTTGTTATTCTGCTTATTTCCATACAAAATTTTGATCGGGTGGGATTGGTGGGATGATTCGAGAGCGCGCACATGGATTGGGTGAGATGGGGTCGGTCGTGCGCGCGCATTGGCCACAAAGAAACGAAGAGCGTTTATGACTTGTTAAACATAGAGAGTAAATGAAGTAATAATAATAATAGTCGTGCGATGGTGGCTGCTAAATGTGACGGGCGAATTTCGATGATCGCATAACGATCCGCGCCCGTATGATCATCGATGGTGATTAGTGGTGTGAAATACGGCTCGCAATGGGGTTTAGCTATGCGCGTGTGTACGTGCGCAAGTACCAGCGGCGAGTTGCGGCCAATAATGTGGTGGAGTGATTTTTTTGCGTTAGTTAATTTAGGCAGCGAATCTTAGTTTGGAGTCTGGATGACGAAAGGTTAGATTTCAAACGATTTGTTTGTACAGAGTATCCCACTCCCCTCAATATTTGTATTCGATAATTTTGTGTGACGCAATTTCCGCTTTATCATCGAAATTGTTTTACTGTAGTGACCTAACGTAGTGACGAGAGGGCCATTTAGATTTTTGTTACACTCTGGACTTGAAAAGAAAACACAGAATTTATGTTTAATGATAGTTAAACAAAAAGGCCTTCCTTAGCCGAGTGGTTAGAGTCCGCGGCTACAAAGCAAAGTCATGCTGAAGGTGCCAGGGTTCGATTCCCGGTCGGTTCAGGATCTTTTCGTAATGGAAATTTCCTTGACTTCCCTGGGCATGAAGTATCATCGTACCTGCCACACGATATACGAATGAGAAAATGGCAACTTTGGCAAAATATGCTTAGTTATATAGAAGTGAACACTTAGCTGAGGAGCAGGCTCTGTCCCAGTGGGGACGTAATATCAATAAGAAGAAGAAGAAGTTCTGATTCGCTAATTGTTGAACAGCTCTTGTTGTGACGTTTAACAATTGGACTAACCTTATTTGTAAGGACTGTTGGAACTCCAAAAAAAAAAAAATGTTGAAATTCCAAAGGAATTGAAGACAAAGGCTAGAAAAATTGAATTTTGTATCATTTCGAAACACAAGTACTTGATTGGGATCTCAATCAACCATATATCTTTTCATTTAAGTCACTTAAATTTCTATTGTGCTCTAAGGTGCAAGTATTTGGCACTCGAAACCCCACAATTAGCCTCCAATCCCAACAAAAAAGAGACCATCGTTTAACCATCTTCTCGCATATCAACCCGTAATTGCCGCAATCATCGCATCGATTTTACTAGACGGGCCATCATTTTCATAACGGGCAGTCAATATGTTTTCACGCTCATCACCTTCTACGCCCTCCTTCTCCCTTCTCGCCACCAACGAATGATCATTCATGGACTGCAGCAACGCATCGCAACTTTCCGCGGGTGCTGGCTGCTCGGGTAGTAACGAGTTCATCTGCCCAGATTTTCAGTAAGTGCTAAACGGTGGCAAAAACTCCCGGCGCATCCATAGTTTAGCAGCTCAATTAATTACAGATCGTTGAACACACTACTGACTGCCGAATATACACGCACATTTGCTAATTGATAGTCTTAGGCGCATCTTTGGGCATCGCTCTTTTTTTTCTCTTCTCTGTTCCGACCAGGCTTTTATGATCGTTTCAATTGCCTTCCCATTTTCCGCGCTCGCACACACCGATCCACCCATTGCAGATCGGATAAGGGTATGCAACATGCATTTTTTCATGTCGATACGATACGAAACGATACATTGAATTTATAGCAGGGAGGGAACGAAACGAAATATGAAAGTTCTACCAACATAGAAACTCAAAGTTCGATATAAGCAGTACATGTCCAGTAAAGTCATATCAATAAGATGAATGAATGTTTGAGTTCAACGGGTGCTCTTCGTTTAGTTATTTGTTGCGTTGAAAATCTGTACTATAATTAAAACTATCTATATATACAACTGCTAACGTTTGTAGATCTCAAGGCATTTAGTGCATGGAGTCTTTGTAGGGTTAAGAACCTCGGTTTTAATTAAATCGAGGTATATTATTTACGAGAACGGTTGAGGGTTTGTATCATAACTAAAAACTCTTAATAGACCACTGCATATGTTTGTAGATCCTGAAGCCTACATTCGATGAAGTCCTTGGAGGACCTTTAAACTCCGTATAAATTAATACATAACTTTCGTTTAGTTATATTAAGAGTTAAGAGTCTTTTGGCCTTCATTCCATGGAATACATGGAGGACCTATAACATCGGTACTTACTTAATACTGGAAGGACAATAATTTTTTGCTATTGCGTTGAATCTACACCGAATAAAGAAGCCTTCTCCATTGAACCAAAGCCTGGGCCAATCGCCTCCAGTCGCCCGGAACGTTGAGCGACCTTAAATCCTCCTCAACTGCAAAAATCATCAGGTGCGCGATCTAAAAGCGTAAAAAGCCCTATTCGCAGCTGCAATACGCCTTTTTACCTCGCGGTAACATCATTATTGCATGCCACTAGAGTTCCAAGGTACACAAATTCTTTAACTATTTAAAAAAAAATATCACTAACTAACACCACCTCACTACCAGCGACCATATATTTTGTCTGTGTGGTATTAATAATGTGCCTAATTCGTGTTCTCTCTGCTGTAAAAGGTACGTATGCCTCTTCCGCAGCTCGGCGATCAATCCTGATTATGTCAATATCGTCCGCAAAACCCAGGAGCATATACGAACGTGTGATGATTGCCGTTCTTATGCACGCATGCTTTCCTTATTGCTTTTTCTAACGCTATGTTGAACAATAGATTTGAAAGTGCATCGCCCTGATTCAATTCATCTAAGATAACGAAGTATTTTGAAATCTCATCCGCAACCCGTATACTTGATTTCGATCCTTCCAACGTTGCACGAATCAGTCTAATCAGTTTCGTCGGAATACCATGCTCTATCATTATTTACCATAACTCGTTTCTTTTCAATCGTACGACGCCTTGAAATCAATGAGCAGATGAAAAGTTTGCAAGTTATACTGCCGGAATTTATCGAGGATCTGTCGCAGGGTAAATTTTTGATCCGACGTCGATCGACACTCACGAAAACCAGCATGGTATTCGCCGACGAATGACTCTTCAAGCAGTCTCAATCTTTTGAACAGTATACGTGACATTATTTTGTACGCCGGATTGAGGAGTTTTATTCCTCGGTAATTGGCGCACTCCAATCTATGCCTATTTTTGAAGAGAATGAAATCATCAATCTAGCTAGCCGGCAGTTCTTCTTCCTCCGATATCCTTAGCAGTATATGATGAATTATTCTATGCAGCTGCTCACTACCGTGCTTGAGAAGCTCGGCCGGGAGTTCACCCTTCTCAACAACCTTGTTGTTCTTCAGCTCCTTAATCGCCTTGTTCACCTCATCTAGTGATGGAGGATCCACAGCTTGACCATCGGTAACATCGGTACTTATCCAAAAAATAACCAGTTCATTTTTATGACTGGTTAAAGACCATACAAAAATTGTTTTTCACACCAATAGATTGAAGGTGTTTTCGGATAAGCTAGAACACCTATTGTACTCATTAAGTTACACAACCAGGTTTGTTCTGACTATTACGGCCTACCAGCCCATTGATGATCAAAAAAAATTGAAGTTTATAGACACAAGTGTCAGTGGTTAACGCGGATAATGGTGACGCGTCCTGTCTAGCGTACTGGGGAGTCGTGGAATCGAAGCTCACCAGAAAGATTCCATTATTTTTCATAATTTTGCATCTAAATTTGTCCAATCTCTTGAACTTCAAAAGGCAAAACCTCTGCTTACGAACCAAACTGGTTTGTATCAAAATATCTTAATTTGATTACAAAAAAGCCTGGAGGTTTGCAATGCTCCAATTGGCAATCTGCCCCAATTAAAAAAATAGAGTAATTAATATTAGTTTTGTCATGTTTAGCTCTTTTACGTACTCAAACCCTCTGAGTAATATCTTAGTAAAGAGAGTGAAAAAAGTAGATTTAAAAATTGTAACTTGCTCCGCCCTTATTGCTTATCTTTTGTGATACGCATATCTCGACTACCACTTGCAGCCTTCTTCAGTGAGTAAATGCGAGTAACTGACACTCAAGAAAAATGTAAGTAGGTATATTTGTCTGTAAGATGCACTGTCCATAAAAGCACAACTGTCCCTTATGGATTTTCGAACCAACACGTTTTTTCGTCGCAACACCTATGTTTTAATATGTATTTTACTATGCACATAAAAATTTACACACTTTGTTTGAAAATGTTGTGGAAAAATATGAAATTTGTGCAGTCCCATATTGAAAAATAAAGGCATAACAGTCTCTATATGAACTTTCAACCGAAATAGCAACTGCGAAACATGAATTGTGCTCAAGTTTAAATTTTTTGATGATCATTTGAAACAAAATGAGTTACTTGTGAGGTTGTGCTGAATAAATATGGCAAGAAGAAATGTACTAGAAAATCATGAACATTTGTATGAGAAGTCAAACTTCAAACTTTGAGCGGTGTTTTCTCAATGCCTACTTTTTCAATATAAGACAGTTATGCCTTTATGGGCTGTGCAAGTAGGTTTATTTTTTTCTAAAACCATTTATTTCAATTCAAAGAATACAACCTTTAAGAATCAACATTTAAGAATCAAGTTCGACATATCATTGCAAATACACCGTGGTCAATATATTCTCATACACTTTTACTTTACTTTGGTGTAATTTTACTGGTTGTAGGATAAGCCTAAGTTTGAGTATTTCATTGTAATCTGGTAGTATTAGACTAACGTAGAATAGCTTGATTGGTGAAGTAGAAAAATGAACTGCTATGGTATGTGATGAAATGTCAATTGAAGTCCTGTTTTGTACTTAAAATGAATTTTTGATCATATTGGTCTGATTTATAAAGTAAAAATCAGAGCATTCGCAAACAATATCCAGAATCTTCAATTTAATCATATTGCGTTGTAAATAGGTAAATATTGATAAAATTTGATAAAAAGATGTGCGATAACGGCAGGACGAATATGGCTCTGCCTATGACCGTGCCGCTGGAAACAATTTTCCTTAAGTCTTGAGTTATTAAAATAAGTCGAGTCTAGTACACGACACTAGAGACGGCCTTACAGTTGACGTCGAAATACGCGTTTCTGTCAAAGGATACAAACTCTAGTGGAATTAAATGGTATAGTACTAAATTCGGGTTTTTCATGTACTTATTATTATAAGTTTATAATTGAAAAATTTCCAAAATATTTCATGTAGTAAATCAGTATTATAACGCATTTCAAAAAATATAATCACCAATTATGTCAGTTAGACAAGCGCGTAGTAATGTTACCTCGAATTTGTATGAGAATATATTGAACACGGTGTAGTAGTTTGGTCCCGGATTTGCAAGTGTTTACATGCCAATTATTAATGTTTCATAAAAACCGAAAATCAACTTTCGGTTGAATAAAAAATTATAGCACCATTATAAATAAACCGTTATGCAATCATCTGCAATAATAAATAAATGAAAGTACTCAAGACATAATACCAAAAAAGCCAGATTTTCTTCTAAAAACTATTAAAAATTTCTAAATTTCCAGTGGGGTTCCGAAGAGGATTTCATGGGCAGCTCAGTAAACGCACTGGAAAGAAAAATATAGCATTAGAGAAGTCTTAAATTGCAAAAAAAATAGTTCTTTTTTGTCTAATTGAATCATTTAATACGATATATCTATCAATTTTATTACATTAAACCGAAATGCCGATTTTCACATTAAAAATTGAAAGCATCAAAAACGATTAGGGAAACTTTGGGAATAAATGACGTAGAAAAATGTTAATTATCCTCTCTATCAGCAGCTTCATTTTTTACGATCAAAAACATCAAATCGTGATAACTTTTGTGATTCTCAATATTTTTGCATTCACTAATTTATGATCTGGTTTTAAAGATATTTCGATGTTCCTTGGGGACTGACATTCTTCTTATAAAATGTCTTCGGCGGCCATTTTGTTTTTGGTTAATTTATCAAAAATAAAATGTGGAATATACAACACCAAGTAATAAGGGGCTAGTCTGAAAAAATCTAACAATTCGGTTAAGTATTCTTGGAGAAATCTGAAAATTACGATATTATGATTTTTAAAGTTTTCGAGAGTTTTATTTGGCCAGCGTTGTACTCAAATTGCTTATTTTTTCGCATAAAACTGTCATTAATATATTGTTCCGAAGAGTGAATATCCTAAAACGATAAAAAAAATCCGTAGCCTGAAAAGTTAACGCGAGTTATGGCAACGCATCGGTCCCCCAATAAAATATGGAATATCTCCGGATACAGATGACCAATGATGATCAATACTTGTAAATCATAAACTTGTAAAAAATGGTGAAACAAAAAAGTTATTGTGATTTGATTTTTTTTTATTTGCGGTAAAAAATAAGCTGCTAGTAGAGGGTAGTTGCTTAAAAAGCATCGATATAATTCAAATTATGCCACAAAAATCCAAACTGAAACCAGACATAGAACTGCATAGTTTCTGCTACACACATGATCATTCGAAAAAAAAACTGGATTTTGCCACGAAAAATCTGGTTAGAACTGGGTGGAGCGTTATATCCCACTGTTTAAAAACAAAAAAACATTGACAATGGTTTCACCTCTCTCGAATTTAATTTGTTAGATATGATTGCCTCAATCCAACAACTTTTTTAGTAATTGCGAGCTTCCCTGTAATCCAATCTAACAAGATAATATCTTATATATTATATAGTTAAATTTCGTTTTATTCCGTTTGTGGAAGCAAATCTCGAGTTTTAGTGAACCGATGAAGCTGAAAATTTATCGGGTTGTGCACTACATATATAGAATGATAGTGATACATTTTCGCATCGATATATCGAGTGGTTCTTGGGATTTGCTTCTTGAAATGGATAGGGTGATTATGATGACGTCCCGTGCGGCCTTAATGGTTGAGTAAAAACTTTGCCTCGTAGTCATAGGGTTCTGATGGGTTTGACGGAATCATTCGAAATATCGCATACCCTTACTATCGTCTATCGATCCAATTGCGGCCCATTCAAATCGAGTTTTTTTTTTGGGGCCTTGTCTGTCTACCTTTCTCGCTTTGTTTCTCCTTCCACCAGCCAATAGGATCGGATCTAAGCAATTTTCGACAGTGTTTAATCCATGACATAAATCCCCAAACAACATTATCATCATAATCATGATCATCATCGGCAGCACAGACTGTCTACCACCACGCTGGCTAGCGATGAACATGCAAAGTGGGAAAAAGTAGTTCATTTTTCCTTTTTTTCTTCTCACTTTTTATCACCGAATAGGCTGTTTTCCACAAAATGTGATCCCAATCGGCTTCCGACTCAAAGGAACATAGTCATTTGATGAGCAGGTAGCAGCATCGGAGTAAACGACCAAAGAGCACCAAATAGCATCGATCAAAGCAGGAGAAGAGAAAGAAGCTAAAAGAAGAAACGGAAGAAGAGAGTGAGGTTGAAAACAAACCGAATTAGTCGGTCGGCCCGAAGAGTGGCGGAGTTTTGTTACACCCCAAAGGTAGACAGAAAAGCCATCAATCTGGAGTCGCAAACGATCGTCGACATGCTGCAAAGCACGTTGGGGTCGGCTCAACGGTTTAAAAAGCGGGAGCGGACGCAGAACTGGGCGTACGAGGAGAAGCACTTTCTGCTGGAGCTATGCCGGAAGGATATGCACATTATCGAGAATAAACGGCTGGACAGTGCGCTCACCTCGCTGAAGAACCGGGCCTGGAAGATCATCCACCAGCAGTTTGCGATCGCGTTCGGCACGGACCGGAACTGCAACCGGCTGAAGGAGCAGTGGCGGCGGATGAAAGGTGAGTGTCAGCAAGGATGGTAATGAACTGATTACATGGATGAGTGTATTCCCTCGAAAGATACGCTATTTCCATGATCTGATCATGACGAAACTGTTTTTTAAGCTTCTTAATCAAAAATAGTAAGACAATATCTTTCCTTATTCTAAAGTCAACATTTATGATTGATATTGAAAGGAAGGGTTTCCTGATGATTTTTATGGATAGGGTGAATGTTTTTTTAGGCAAAACAGAACGTTATGATATTTGATTCGATTGGCTTCTATAATGTAGAAGTGTAAAGTAATGAAGCACACGCCTTTCATTATACAAGAGTGTGGCAGTATGTAAATTGATTAGATGGTGAAACCGAGCGATAGAAGCATTCGAATAGCACGTTTTTCAACCAGCATTTTGAAACGAGTGAAATTCCTCGCTCTCATTACTCCTGTAATAGCTTCTTCTCTTCTTCTTGGCATTACGTCCTCACTGGGACAGAACGTGCTTCTCAGCTTAGTGTTTTTTTATGGTCATTTCCGCAGCTATTAACTGAAAGCTTTCTTTCCGCATTTTTGCATCCGTATATCGTGTGGCTGGTACGATGATACTCTATGCCCATGGAAGTCAAGGAAATTTCCATTACGAAAAGATCCTGAACCGACCGGGAATCGAACTCCGGCACCTTCAGCATGGCTTTGCTTTGTAGCCGTGGACTTCAACCACTCGGCTAAGGCTGTGATAGCTCTGAATGCAATTATTCAAACTGCGTTGATTATTCACGATATTTCAATTTTTCGTACAATAAAATTTAGATATTTAATATCTGTTTCACAGTTGATCAGCCGTCAATGAAGCCGGCTTGATGATTCTCCTCGAATTCCTCTACTATAGGTAACAGACGATGGAAGATGATTTGGGATAACATTCCTGGCCCATCTGGATCTTTGCCCCGATACCATCTTTGCCAGTTGCTCAGCTGTTGAGTGACATCTTTAATCTTCCTTATAGTATGAGCTGATTAGTTTACGTCGTCCGCAGTACTGACGCAGACGTTACCTCCATTGTATTGATTCTTACTGCCGGCGCTCTGAACGGTACTTCAGGTGTTCATCATAGTACTGCTTCCACCTTTCGATCACCTCACGTTCGTCTTCAAGACGCTCCCATACTTTCCTTTGTACATCTTGTTTGTTGGCACGAAGCAGTAAGCAAAAGTTTTCGAAAAGCATAGATACACAATACAATTTAATCGTTCCATAAGCTGTATTTACAGTATGAAGTTAATAATAAATAAAATATGTGGGGGCAATATAAACATACGGGGCAATTGGGCCATCCCTGATTTTACCTCAAAAACAGTGTTTTATTGCCTAGTGTCATTATGATCTGCTAGAGGATGCTTCAAATAGCCACCACAATAAAAACCGTAAGAATTTTCGGTTACATACTCAAAATATTCACATAAATGTACAAAATTGACGTCTCTTGTCATAAAAAGCTTATAATTTTGGCAGTTTTCAATTCATGCTATGAACCTATGCACGAGTTCATTACTTGACGTTTAAGCGGTGCCGTGTTATTTATGTAACCATGGAAACCAGTGAATTCGGCACCGCTCAAACGTCAAATTAGTGAACTCGTGCATCGGTCCATAAGACAATTAGGGTAACCGTCCTATTATGGAGGACTTAAGCACGGTGTTGAAATTTAAATCGTATTTTAGTGTCCAAAACCTAAATATTATAATATTTTACAATGCGAAGTGTTAAAACTATCCTTTATCTGGAGTATAGTGAAGTAAAAAAGTAAAATTGGGAATCAAACATACATTTTTTAAACATAAATCTGAAGCTCTTCCTCTGTCCTATTATTGCGGTATTTCGTCCTATTATTGCGGTAGTGCCGTCCTATTATTGCGGTATACCAGAAATCATAGATTTTATTTCATTCAGTATACATTCAATGTCACACAATGTTCTAGCATTAAAACTATGATCCCTCCATGTTAATGACACTGCACGGTACTGTCAATTTGTGTAACTTTGGACATATCTATAAAGAAAACTAATTCATTACTTTATGTCACGATCCGAAAACAAACCAACAGAATCGAATGATTTTCTGGTTGTTTCGTCTCCTCTTCCGTCGTAGCTGGACAATGTTAATGTAAATAGACAAGGTTCTTCCATCTGAGACCACTAGCCGCTATATAAGAAATGTATGTTTTGACTTAAGTATAACCACAATTAAAAATATTTTTTCACTAGATTTCATAAATCCAATGCAATTTTAAAAGATTGCTTCCTTGCGATCATCTTTTATCTTAGTTTTTCATCGCATTTTTGGAATTTGATACGAATTTCAATCAGTTTACGTGATTTTTCGGTAAAACATCGTGTTGATTTGCATTATATTTGTAATTAAGAGTAACTATAGGGTAAAGATAAACATAAATCTTTTGTTTGACTAAATAAATGTATGAATACACAAAATTACGTCACAAAATAGTATCCCAATAATATAACTAACGCTTCCAGCAATTACATTTAAAATGACTATTGAAGTATCGAATTTTTTAATGTGAGTTACAGATACCGCAATAATAGGCAAAAAGCTATTTTCATTGTCCTATTATTGTGGTATATGCTTGTACACAAAAATATAGAAATTTTATTTAAAATTCAATATGTATCATGTAACTACATCCATACTGAACTGATATACGCGCTGCATATGATTGTTTTGGTTCTAAACTTAAAAATTTACGCTTATGAAAACCCGTCCGTAGATAGAGGGACTGGTTAACAATATAGGCTTTTCTTGATGCATCATTTAAAACTGTTCTTCCAAAGATCAAAATCGTTTAATTTTCAAAGCATTTATCTGGTACAGCTTGGGAATACTATAGGCTTTCATCATCATGGATAATATCCATAGGAAATAGAGTTTTTGATTAATAATGAGGGTTTAACTTATATACCGCAATAATAGGGAATACCGCAATAATGGGCAAATTACCCTATATTAATTATTGTGGTAAATTGTAACTTCTGATAATATTGATCATTTCGTGCGCGAGATTAGATTTGTTCATAAACAAAATTATTGGAAAAGCGAATATTTTTTTAAAAATGTAGGAGCGGGGCAATATGAGCCACCTAGATTTAAGCAAAAAAACGATGTTTTGAACATAATAACGCAAATCCTAAATATACTAGATTATTTTTTTTACTGCATAGGCATTTTGTTGCACCATTGCAAATTAAAAACTTTGCTAAAAAATAATTTGAACCAAGTGTTGCAATTTAATACTAAAATGACATTGTCTGTTTACTATGTTTTATGTATCTATCAAAAGTAAACCGCTAGAATGGCAAGCAAGCAAAGCTAATAAAATTTCCTTCCCAATATTGTACACTTTATCATTCACCCTTCTCTATATTTTGTTGAAAAAAATCATACGCTTGAAAGTGGTGGCTCATACTACCCCGTTAGGTGGCTCATAATGACCCATATGGTTGATGAACACGCAGAGAACATGGTTCTCAAAAAAGTTCCAAAAATAAATTAATTGATTATCGACATAACATGGAAGAAAACATGTTATAGTACAAGTCATTTGTCACTGTTTTTCTATACATTCCATGACGTTTTCCTTAGGCGGCCCATATTGCCCTGATCACCCCTATCTGCTTTCCTATTACAGTTGTATTTTGTAAAAAAAGGTTACTTAGATTTTTTTTGAAAAACACTATTTTGTGTGTGTTTTTAAACTATACGGGGCAAAATGGTCCCCCTACAGGATCAATATGAGCCACCATACTAAATCTTATTGTTTTAAATTGAAAACTACACTGAAACCAAAGCTCCATTATATTTTATGTGCGGTAAACAGATAAAAGAAAATTTGCTGGCCTCAATATGAGTTTATGTGTCGCTTTTAAGTTGTATTTGGTGACTTTAGAAAATACTTTAACCGCACATAATTTTGAAATGCATCACCATTTTGTATACATGCATTTACATAAAACCTATTAATGTTCTTGTTTTAATTATGAATCGTGGTTTACGGCCAACCAGCCGAGTGGAAGTTTAACAACTACCGAAAAGCTAAACATTACATATAATTTGCAATTGGATTAGATGGACAAATTGATGTGAAGATTTGCGAAAAAGTTACACGTCTTCTCAGTGAGAATCGAACTCACGACTCCCCGATCTCTAGTTGGGGCGCGTTAACCACTACGCCATGAGAGGACTCATGAACGCAGAAGTTAACCTGAATTCGATTTCAGCTCAATAATCACGTGGTCCTCGTCGCGACCCATTGGAAGCCCACACAATAGAAACCTCAGCCAGCGCAGTTGCTGGCTAGTGTAGTGTGCTATTCCTATATCTAAAAAACAATGCGCTCTCGGGCTAGGCATTGGATATATATAGAAAGCGTTGTGTTTGGATGGGCATCTAATTCTTCCGAAAGAGGTGCACTTTGCGAAAGAGGACCACGTGATTATTGAGCTGAAATCGAATTCAGGTTAACTTCTGCGTTCATGAGTCCTCTCATGGCGTAGTGGTTAACGCGCCCCAACTAGAGATCGGGGAGTCGTGAGTTCGATTCTCACTGAGAAGACGTGTAACTTTTTCGCAAATCTTCACATCAATTTGTCCATCTAATCCAATTGCAAATTATATGTAATGTTTAGCTTTTCGGTAGCTATTAATGTTGTTAATAAATTTTAAGGGTATTATCTCATAGTGTAGAACTATCAATACTTGCACATAATTTCAACTGTTCACATTGTAAACAAGATTTCAATCAACCAAGCAGATGTCAGAAAACAGCTATAGTTAGCAGCTAAAATGTTTAAACTTTCGGACGATCTGCTGCCGGCTTTTGTAAGTATCTTTCAGAATTCGATTAAATTTAGTGCATTCAAAACCCTGTTCATTTTTAACAGATATTTTCTCTAACGCATCAAAGCGTTCAACCTAAGCAAAGGGGGTTGGTGGCTTGGCATTGAACGCCTGAGAACCGACTAAAGTGAAGCAGCAATACCGCCATCTTGCAGGAAGCAAAGATTTTCACCAGCAAGTGCAACAGGACAACTCTGTTTAAAGAAATGTGGTCGCCAAAACAACGAAGGTTTACGGTGAAATACGATAACGTATTCCGTCGGTTCACTGTCGTGCAGTTCTGGAAGTATCGACAAGATGTACGCCTTCGGGAGTTCCAAGCACTGATGGAAGGCATTCTAAATCACAGTACTACATCAATATGGATAAAATTATTACCTACGGTGATGCAGCACAAAGCTGAGAAAGGTAGTTTCCCCAGTGTTTAAAATATGTAATAAAAACCATATCTAGTTACAAATATTTTGTCGTTTTTTTAAAATTCATTCATCACGCAACATCTGAGACGATTAATTTATAGTACTTATCCCATGTTTATTAAATATGCCGGTACATAAAATACAATGGATATGGATATAGAAAAAAAGAAAATAGGCACTTATAATTTGAGTGCATTGCACGTAGAATCTAATATGCGCCGAAAATCTGGTCCTATGTGCAACAGCAGTAAAATTTATGTGCGAAGCTTGATTGCAAAAATACATGGGTGCCGCACATAAAATATAATGGAGATTTAATCTCAGTGTATTTGGAAACATAACGTAGAAGAAGACAATGTGTATGAGAGATTTTGTGCAAGAACTATGTTAAAGTCTTAGGTGATTAATGAAATTGTATATTTCGCTGATAGTTCAATAAATCAATGAAGCTCTTAGAACTTCATTTTTCAGACATTGCCGTTCAAATAGGTTAATATATTAAACATTTGAATATTCTAGTTTTAATTGAAATCTCGTGCGTCGACGATATTGTAATGAAACTGCACAAATTACATGTATTGATTGTCTATTTTCGTGGAAATATAGCTTTGACCGGCTATGACCATATTGCTCGGTTCCTAGATGTTTTATATAGGTTCTGTTTTATTGAAAATTTATTTTAGAATCTATATCATTGCGAGCACAGAATGCCTGTAGATAGTGAAAGAACGAAGATTTTCATGAATATATGAAGTACAAAATCAGATTTTTGACCGTAATTCGGGGTGTAGTTGATCAGTGGGGAAAAGTTGATCATTCCCGTACCCACATGTATAAACTGTCAAGAGAGCTATGATCTGATTTCAATTATCACAATTTTTGTGATGTCACATTACCTGATATCTGCTCTTGATGTTTTGAAGTTCGTTTTTATATGCAAGACAATTATACCATGTAAAAACGGATTTTTTATGAAATGTTTAAAGAACTGTTGAAGGGTTCTTCTCCAAACAATCAACTATTGCCAAGGCTATATAAAAACACCATTTAAATAAACTGTTTCATACGTTCCAGGTATACTCTGTAAACTCAGTTTTGAATTTGTATTGACGATAAAATTTCATTTTCAGACAATAAACACTTTTTTTTGTGAGCGAATTGATAATTCAATGGAAAATTGATTGGTGTATCCTGTAATTCACAACTTTCAACTCTAAAATTGACCGATTTATCGATAAGTTGTAAGATTTTTGATACTAGATTCAGATTCAGTGACCCCAATTCTTTTGAATAGCATATCGCTTTATTTTATGAAACCTATCGCAGTAATTGATCAACTTCACCCCAGAATCAAAAACTCCACTTTTTGATTCCTAAAAAATGTTTTTATTGTTATGATAACATTTCGTCAAAATAACGTTTGTATAATTCGATAAAGATTTAACCAGTACAGGTTTTAAAAATATATTTTTTTTTTTGTATGGTATTCAGTTGGAGCTGCCTGACAGCTTAACTTGTCAAGGCTGAACCCTCGGTCTGGTTTTTGCCAAGTTTCCCCTCTACCAGGACCAATACTCAGACGGACTAGGCAATGGCGCCCACATGAACACTGTTTTTTTATTAGTATTGTGACGTGGTAGTTTTTGAAAAGTGCCCATATTCCCTTGCTTCTGAGAAAAGGAAGCATTGTGAAAATCAGCAGCTCCATCAGAATTTGTTTGAAATAGTTGTGTAGTAGTGTCATTACTAATACTGTCTAGTCGAAATGGTTTTGAATAATTTGTCATTCAAGTGCTATTCTGATTACTCCTGTCTTTTACGTAAGATTAGAGTCTTAAATGTCAATTGTCGTCAAGTTTTAACAAAATTAGGCTGTTTAGTAGTAGTTCTAGTTAATTTAATTTTTTTTTTTTGTTAAAAGTGTATATTGGTCATTACGTTCATATATCCTTAAAGAAAAAAGTCGCTTTCCTTGTCTGTTCAACAATTTTTCGAAACTAGCAAGTGAACCCTAATGATCGATCTCAGCGTTTTACTTTCCATAGTCATTTTTATAGTGAATATTGAAGAGTAAAGTTACCTTAGGCTTCTATTACAGTCTCCTACATGATTCACTTTTCGGTGGCAAATGCAATGCTTCACAACGCCTACTTTCTACTTGTAAATTTTGCGAAAATGAAGTTGGAATTAGATTATTTATACCGCTGTTACAAAAGAGGTATTTCTTATTATGGCAATGTAAAAACCATATTAAAATAAGATTGTCGCCACTTATTTCTACTCAGTGAATCTACTAGTCATTTTCCTAAGAGTTCCTATGTATTCCCTACGTCGTATATGATAAAGATGTATCTAACTAGCTAATAGTAAGAGTGGCTACGGATCATTCTGGTTAGCAAAAGGCAAACTGAACGTCACCAATAGTATTAATGTCCACTTCGAATAGATTAATTATTTGAAATGGGCATCAATTCTATCACTGACGCAGAATGTCCGTTGGATCACTTCCGAGATATTATTGCGTCTATGCCATATGAATTATGACGCGGCTTTAAGCAAAAAGTGCCAAAATGTGATACCACCACTGCAGGTTACGCCTTTGGTTTTCATCATATGGGCTAATGGATTATGCCCTCCCATCGCGGCAAGGTCGCATAACCAAGGGGAGGGAGGTTTTAAAAATATTTGGATGATAATACATGGATCCTGCTAGGAATTATAGAACAGAATGGCACAACAGTGATCAACTTCACCCCATTCTACGGTACTGTGGTGGCTATAGCCACCTATAGTTGAAGCATACTTTATGAGATCCTTAGGTTGTCGGGATCAAAATCGTTTTTTATTTAGCTGAAATGAAAGGTTGCCCATATTGCCCCTTATGACCATAGTACCCCGCCTTACCTTTCAGAATGCAGATCTGTGATTTTTGACGAGATTTATCCAAGATTTTTGTTCACTACCCTGACAAAACGGATTACTCTAGAAAGTTCTCAGTGGGGTATTAGAAGGTGCGGTTGGAGCATTGAAATAGTAGGGCGACGGTCGTATTTTAGAGGAAGTGATTTTGGGTTGTTGTTCCGTTTAATTATTTACACAGCGTAACCTAGTCAATGAACATGCCAAAATGTAGAGAAAAGCTTATTCTTTGAAATAAAAATTCTCACTCTGTCATATTAGTCCGAAATACATCGGAAGTAGTTCAATTATGAAACACTGTTTTTGCCTATTTCGGACACCCCAATACATTTCGGACCCTCAAAGTAAATATTTTGGAACCCCGGCGTTTTCATTTGATTGGAGACTAAGTCAAAGAAACTGAGGGTTTAATATACTCGCGTATAGTCTAATATGTCGATTAACAAAGAAAAATGGAAAGAATTTTTAGTTCAGAAATTTGAAAATAGTTTTTGTTTACATTTGACTTAAATTTGACGGCTTCACCTTCCGGATCGTTTTTGTCCGCGTCGTGGAACTTCTGATCGTTTCTTGAACGGAAAATGTTATTTTCGGAGTTTGATAATTATGTTCAGATTGCGCATTCTGTCCGGGCGGGTGTTACGCAACTAACAATCGGTTGTGGATGCTTTTTAACCGTTCGATGACCCTGGAGGGATCGACTCTGCTTTTCGTATAATTTTGAGCAGAAAAACCGACTGTGTTATCCTAGGGTGTTTAGTTCGAACGCGCTTCCTTTCGTTTTTCGATTATCTGAAAATACAGTACCACCCAGTATAGTTTTTCAATGGGCGTGATTTTTTTTTTTTTTTTGTACGCGTATCGTTGTTTTATACAATCCGATGACCCTGGAGGGATCGGTTTTGCTTTTTACTGGTTATTGAGCAAAAATATTACTGCACAATCGACAAGCATTTCGCGAAATATTATTTATACTATAAATAAGCTATTGTTTTCTTTTTTGATTGCCGGCGTTCAAAAGATTAATTTGAAAACGCTTAAACAACAAATATTTATGGTCTATCGCCAGCTTTTTAGGCGAATCCTGACAATATACCTTCCCCAACCTCCAACTCCGTAGCACTTATGAGGGTGTCGCTGAGTCGGTGGCCTCTCATTAAGTAAGTGCTACATCAACATTTCCTTCCCCTATCCCAAGTTACGGTAAAGATGGGCGTGGCCGGGAATAGCGATATTCATGCTTTTAGTATTCTTGTTTATGATTTGAACAAGGTATACTCCCCTGCCTTGTTCTTGAAAGTAGTCAGGATGAGATTATTAAAAAGAAACATGAATGTTGCTAGTATCCAATCTACGAAGTATACCGTAACTACGCTAACGCTAACGCTAACGCTAACATTTGACTTAAATTTGACGGCTTCAATTTCTGTGCGAAACGTGTTGTGACGGTTGTATGTAAGAAGCGATTGAATCAAATAAATTTTAGCCAAAATAAAGATAGGGGCCTTCCTTAGCTGAGTGATGCGAAAATGGCAACTTTGGTAAAGAAAGCTCTCAGTTAATAAACTGTGGAAGTGCGCTTTGAACACTACGCTGAGTAGCGGGCTCTGCCCCAGTGGGGACGGCAATGCTAAGAAGAAGAAAGATATTTTTTATGTACGAACGGCTGATGCAAGTGTGAAACAGTCCTATTTTTTTTCAGATAACTGACGAATTGAGTTTATCTTTTTATTTAAACGGGAAAATTTGTTGGAAAATGGCCAAGTAGGTCCAATAAATATTGGTTATCCTATTTGTGATAACTTCAGTTTTTAAGTGGTAGTTCTGTGATTCGACAAGCTGAAAGTTACTTATGATGGCGCTACATCCTTCAGGACATGACCTGCGTCACAATGTTACGGCATCAAACTGGGTCCATGGCTGCAATCCTCCAGTCTCTGTAACGCCCCACATTTCCAAAATCCTGCTCCACTTGGTCAAACCACCTAGCTCGTTGCGCTCCTCTTCGTCTTGTACTTGTACTATGAATTCGATGCGAACATCATTTTTGGGGGATTGTTGCCCGGAATTCTCACAACGTGCCCCCATTCCTATTTATTTCAAATTATTCATGGTGCGGAATCGAAATCTTGATCCAACATTCGAAAGTTAAGTGTTGATAACGCGGAGGAATCAAACAGGATAATTTATTTTGTATGCTTTTTGATGCGTTATAGTTAACTGAAGCCTTAAGTGTTATGAATCAAAACGGTATGCACTTCTTTAGTGTCGAGCAATAAGGAATACCTAGAGGGGTATTGCCTGGGGAAATTTCCACTGAAATCACTGTAAGACATGTAACTCCTGGAAAGATTAAAAACATGATTCGACATAAACATTCTTGATATAACCGCTGAATTGTGCTGAATTTCCTGGAGCCCCGGAAGCAATCCTGGAAAAAAATCCTCTTATATCTTCACTGTACTGGAAGAGTCCTGGAGTAATCGTTGGTGGAATTCAAAAGAATGCTTGGAAATATCTGTAGGCTTTTATGTAGAGTTTTGGCCTATGGAAATACTCTTAGGGGGTTAGTCCATAAACCACGTGGTCATATATGGGAGTAGGCGGGTGGGAGGTGGTGTAGGTTGGTTGTCTGCCAACAAATTCCAAATTTTTAGTTTGTACAAAAAACCATGATGGGGCAGGGTGTTTCTCATTACCACGTGGTATATGGACAACCAGTGAAAATCTCGGTCGAATCCATTTAAAAACTTGGATAATTCCTGTATAAATCATTCCTAATTCAAAACAAGTTCTGCCCAGACAACCAGAAATCGCATGAAAGTTCACGTTACAACTCGTTTATTCATACTAATTACATCAAACCCGCAAAACACCGTGGATAAACTTGTCAGAATGATGAGCTTCCTCGCATCTTCTTTTCTGAGTTCATTTGTACATTTTGTTTCGTCCCGTACACTCGTACAAAGTAAGTCGAATCAATCCGTTGCAGCTGTCAAATCAACATTTGTTATCGTAAATTGAGTCGCATAAGATCACAGGTTAGTTCGGTAGAATATTTATACACTCGCATTGTACGTTATTCTTCTTCTTCTTCTTTCTGGCGTTACGTCCCAATTAGGACAAAGCCTGCTTCTCAGCTTAGTGTTCTTATGAGCACTTCCACAGTTATTAACTGAGAGCTTTCTTTGCCGATTGACCATTTTTGCATGTGTATATCGTGTGGCAGGTACGAAGATACTCTATGCCCTGGGAATCGAGAAAATTTCCTTTACGAAAAGATCCTCGACCAGCGGGATTCGAACCCACGACCCTCAGCATGGTCATGCTGAATAGCTGCGCGTTCACCGCTACGGCTATCTGGGCCCCTCTGGGTTATTATTCATCACATAATATATACACGCATATTGCCTCCACTTTTGTACGTAGAAGACCTTTTCACGACATCTTATAAGTGTAATGTTGCACATACAAAGCCTCCAGGTGATTTCGTTATACCGTAATCCGGGGTATCATTGATCAGCGGGGTAACATTGATCGGAATGACCCATCTCGTAAAATGTTCGTATCATCATTGATTGATGAAACATTTCCAAAGCATGAATTGCGCTTCTGTTTCTTATTTTCATTAGCTGATGAAAATTGAGATCTTTTCGAAAATTACATCTACTTCATGCGTAAATTTAACAACTTTTTGAAACAACGATTTCAACGGTTAAGGATGACACTACCGAAAATTCATGTCTCACTAAGTTGTGCAAGCGATATGAGCAAGGAAAATGTGGTTCTTACTAAAAATTGCATCGCCAAAAACGATTCCGTTGTCAAAACATTCATAAGAATGTTCAATTAGGCAACATTAACGAATTACTGTTAAGAATGTAGAATTTCCTTAGGAAATTGCCTACCTTTAGGCGTATTCCGTGGCTCGAGGTGTGTTTATTATTGAAATAACTCAAAAATTAAATGATTTGTTAAAGTTTGGTTTTCATATTCGGTTTCAGGGGCCATGATTTATGTGAGTAACGACATTTTCAATATAACCGAACGTTGTTTACATGGGTGATCAATGTTACCCCATATCAGCAAAATCAAAAAATCACTTTTAACATTTATTTAAACATACTTAAAACTTCTGAAAACAAAAATACAGTGTATAGACACGCGCGATGGGTACCAGTCCTTATTTTAAAAATATGAAACTTGCGACATTTGGATTTTCAAATGAATAATTTAAGAAATATCTTAAAAGCTGATCAATATTACCCCGGATTACGGTACGTACATTTTGGTTGTCTGGGTGGTGAAACTGCTCAGGAAACCCTAAAACAATTCAGTTTGGTGTAGTTTCTGTAACAATTGCAAATATTATCTACGAGGTATTTCTATAGAAATCTTCGAAAGTGTATTTTCCCACAGAAAACGTATAGGGGAAGATGGCCCAATACGCACAGATGGGGTAAAATGGTCCGACTCATTGAATCATTCCTAGAACGTTTCAATCTGTATAATTTGCCAAACGGCGTTCAAATACGTTTACCCAAGAAGTGCTGCTACAATCCATGGACATAAACTCATAGATTTTTACTTAATTTCCCGGTGATATTCAACACTTTTCACTTTTTTGCCTAAATATTAAGGTTTTCTGTTGATTTTATTAACCAATAAGCGTTTCCATGCCACAGAGCAAACTCATGGGGAAGCATGGTTGTTAACTCTTCGAACTCCATACTAAATGGCATTTTACCCCACCCATTTGGTCATTTTGAACCACCCCCATTTTTTAATCAACTTTTCAACACGATTTAAAACCGTAAAAAAAACTCACATTTGGGAAATGTTTTCATTGTGGTAGCTAGCAAATATTGTAAAGTTACTGTTAAGACTTCGAATGGCCTTGAAATGTGGATCTTATTACAAGAAAACGACACAAATCCTTAAAGTGGCATTTTGGACCATTTTGCCCTACACCCAACTTATTATAACAGTCGTGGTATTTTCTGTATTCAAGTTCTGGTGGAACTGCTCAGGAAAATCTAAATCTTAACTCAACATGGGTTAAATCCGGGATATGAGTAGTTCCGGGATTTTAAGCTAAAGTTTTTGTTCGTTGAAATAGAAAAAAGCAACAAAAAGGTTAAAGAATATATGGTCATTTTTAAATAAAAGCCATTTATTTAAGTAAACAATATTCCCATCATTCTGTATTCAAAGATTTTGAAAGTACTTAAGTTATCTATAGAGTTTCTGATAACTTTGAGTATGATTCACTATAGTGCTTTCAATACTCTAAAAGCGTTTTCTGCTGACAACTTCTCGAATAGCATTGATTTTTATTTAGTTGCTTCATTATAGAAAACATCACTGAAACAAATCTGCACGTGTTTTACTTACAGATTTACGCAATAAGTGTGGTAGCCATATGAATTTCGTCATTGACTTCACGGCATTCACGG
This sequence comes from Aedes aegypti, assembly GCF_002204515.2. NCBI lineage: Eukaryota > Metazoa > Arthropoda > Insecta > Diptera > Culicidae > Aedes > Aedes aegypti. Next base: position 24,325,960 of record NC_035108.1, on the reverse strand, counting down.
TATCAACATAAGATTGTCATGTGGATCAAAACATGAAGGTCTTAAGTTAAAATAATGAAAACTGTCTGCTTTACTTATTAAATACAAATGTATTGGCTTGAAACAGCTTGTGACAGAATATGAATATCGTGAGATTGAAAGAAGAAATTTGGTAGTAGAACTTTTGCTCCCCAAAATATGAATTCGAGGCACCTCTACTTGTCGCAAGCTCACTTTAATGTTTTTTTTTCACAAACAAGTGAGCCTGCGACAAGAGGACCCAAGGAACAATTGGTAGCTTTTAAGACACTTACGTGTTTAATACAAGCTGCATAGCAGCAACCATTGCTGAACAAATTTTTAGTTGAATCATTAATTGAATAAAATTAATTTCTGCTTATAAAAAAGCTGTTATTCCACTTGAAGTTTGTGTTTTGAATAAGAGCTGAATAAACCTCCGAAAATGCAAATATAGTGGCTTTTGTTCTACAACACATAAGAAGTTTAACAATTGACTGTTTAAAAGCTTCTAAAGGCTGTAGCCATCATTTTAGTAAAATATGGAACATTTGATTAACAACAAATCGTACAAAAGTTTCAGTGTCTTATACTTAAAATGTTGACCAGCATGATTAGTAAAACTTAAAAACAATGCAAATAACAGTATATGAGTATGCTTTTATTCAAGCAAAACATATCATGTCTTTTTATGTTATTTTCAAATGTTTCAAATGTTTTTCAAATCAAATCTAAGACATGTAGGCGACTATCGATCAACGAGGGTAAAGTTCGAATTGGATTAAAAACATCATAATTTAAATTTTCCGAATGAAGTGTTCATCATCTGCGACGTTATTGATATCGGAAAAAGTTACTAACCATAACATTTTAATGATAATTGAAGTATACATAATAATTTAACAATAATTACATGAAAGTTGCTACCAAATTTACTAGTCCAGAGTCACAAATAAACATACATATTTAATTATTGTTGAATAATGGTGACAGCTGAAAAAATGCCCTACAAAGAGCTGAGAAGATGCTATTTAGATCCAAATTTTAGACAATGTTCAATATTTGTCATTGGAATGAATAATAGTAGTATCAACACTTATTAAACTTCTCCAAAGAATCTCTGCCGACTTGTCAAGATTGTTTTACTAATAAGTTGAACAAGTCATTTTTCCTTCTATTAAAGAGCCAATATTTCACCAAACAAATATATTTGTGTGAACAGATGTACAGGAGACGAACTAACGTTTTGGTTGCTTCGCACTTCAGCTGTTTCCATGCTTAACATGAACATGATTTAAAGCTGGATAGGTATTTTATAAAATCTTAATACAACATCCGAGCAGTTAATCCAAAGAAGGCCAAAATAACGATTTATAAACGCATTGTTCAGCAACAAATAAGCCTTACAAAAGAGGTCACACCATAGCCAAATTTTCGAAAAAAATGGACAAAATATTTAAAAATTGCGTTGTATTCCCAATGTATTACAATGTTCAACTTACTAATATTATTATTATTTATCTCTACTGGAGCGGCTTTTTGTCCTTGGCGAATTTGTCACTAACTTACTAACATATAAGAACATATTGGATACAATAATAACTGATGCTCTCTCAATACAATTATTCAATTATGTTTAAAAAATATTTTGAATCAGTCTTCTGATATAGGACTATTTTGAAAAACAAGAAGAGCACATTTAACATACACATCGTTGAAATATATTTTATATTCTATAATGCTTAATATATGGAAAAGTGCGACAAATACTTAAAATATTATTCTAATAAAAATATTATATCAAGCGTATGCTAGAATAAGGGCGTAAGTCGCATGATAGATTTCTCTTCATCGATCCTCTCTTCTGTGAATAAAGCTAACAAGATGCGGGTTTGTAAGCATTTTTTCACCTCAGAACGCAAGATTGCATCGCAGCCTAGCGTCCTGCAGTGAAAAAATGCCAACGAACCCGCTTCTTGTCACCTTTATTCACAGAAGAGAGGATCGATGAAGAGAAATCGATCTTGCGACTTACGCCCTTATTCTAGCACACGCTTGATATATGAAATAAATGAATTTTATTATAGTTAGATGAACGCCTTACTTTGTGAAAAAACTTTATTTTTGACTTTTTACTTTGTCAATAAACTTTATTTTTGACCAGCATTGACATAAATTTTCTCACTGTGCGCTATAAATAGCCGACTGAATTCAGCTCGCATCAGTACTGAACAGCAGCAGAAGTAATGCGCTTGTTCAGTTGTTGATCAGCATAGCACGTGTTAATTAGACATTGTTGAACAGAAGCTCAAGCATGATCAATGTTCAGCTACAAGTGGTTTATATTGGGCACTAGAAGGCTGATATATGAATTCAAGGATGGCGCAGATGGCAATGTATACCGCTGATGATGAGAAGGTCTCGAGTTTGAATCCAGTATCCAGGTAATTATTGAAAGTGGTTATTAATTCCATGGTAAAAGTGTACACTGCATTCGATGTATACGGTGTTAGCGATTTTTAGTCATTTATTTGTTTTCAATTATTTTTGTGGCAGTTGAATAAAAGCTGAGATAAATACTTATAAAGTGATTTTGAAGTTGTAGAATAAAGTCAATATACAACGACACGCTTTATAACTTCTCCAAATTTGTGTGAACAACGCCTGAACAAAGGTTTCACATGAAAATAATTAAAATGTTGTTAAACATGATGCTGAATTAAACTGCAATAATGTTGTTTGTTAAATTAGCGTTGTTAAATCATCAATCCTTATTAGGCTAAGTGAAACCTTAATAAACATCATTTCAATATATTATTACAGTCACTAAATGATAGGTAGCCTAATAATTTCGCCAGATTTGCTTGAACAATGTGTGCGTAGCAGCTGCAAAGTAATATAATAAAGCAACTATTCAGTATGTAGTTGTGAAAAATTGCTTAATAAATGATTATAAAATAGGCAAATGTTTCTTGGGGAGCGCTGCAAATTCATGATTTGGGATGCCCGGGATTAGCATATTCAATATATTCGAACCTAAAAACTAGTAAAATCTGTTAGTGGAGTCCGATTTTTCTCCTAAACTGTACATTTTTTTCAATGATGAAAGTAATGCATGTTTCAGACATAATGCACTACTAAAAAGAAATCGAATCCGCAATTTTTTATCGAACACTTTCAGCTTCAGACATTACTTCTTCTCTTTGGAAGCATGATGATGACTGTCATTCGACCCGAGGTCCGACCGCAATTTAGTTCACTATGGGTTGATCACAATTTACTAATGTTGAACGTGGTAATCAAAAGTGAAGTTCAACGATATCATCGTAGCACACTGATTGCGCAAATCAATGAATCGACAAACTTGCATAAGATACCGATAAGTAAAACACACTGAAAACGTGTTGGGTGGCATCCGAATCTGAAAGGGAAAGCTTCGGGAACTCATATGGAAAAATTATGGAACCGGTCGGTATATCAATAAAACAAAATTTTGTTTAAGTTTCTTTCAATTATATGCCCAGAACTACCATACAAAATGTAAAAGTTATTACAACTCTTCATAGTAGAACATTAATTTATTTCCAAACTCAATTATGCCAGTGCCATCAAACTGTTCGCTCAACTACAGCTCCTTCATCACAACACAACTCTGTATAGATTTTTTTCTCATGGAGACGCATTGTGCTTCATCACAGCTTTACACCTCTTCACACTATCCAGTACTTCTCATTGACTATTCACTCTCAATTTGCAACGCTGATTTACACCTTCATTAGCTGCTCAGACCCCAAAGCCCCCAATTGTTCGGGCCGTAAAGCAAACCGTGTGCGTGCCCTATCAAATGGTGCGTCTAAATAATACAGCATTTAGCTCCGATTACCACCAATTTCATCGCGCTTCTCTTCTCGTTTTTCTTTTTCTCCTCCCGCAGCCTGCACACGTGCCGAGATGCTCGATTACCAACAGCGCATCCAACGATACGGCCAAGAAGTGGCAGACCGCAAAAAGCCGAGCCAGTTCACCTTCGAAATCTGGGAGTTTATGCAAGAGGCGAAGAAGGTGTGCAAAAACGAACTGATGGACGATGTGGACTACTCGAAGATGAAGCTCTCGCTCGAGGAGAACCTTCCACAGGGGGTGTCGATCAAGGACTCGATCAGCGACGAGAACGACGACGAAAGCTCATCCGTGTGGTAAGTTTAGTGAAGAATTGGATATCATAAAACATTTAGCTTATTATCTCATCTTATTGTAGGGAGAAGAATTCACAAAACCTCTGCGAGGTTCAGATCAAAGAGGATTCCATGGAAGAAGGTGATGACTACGACAAAAGTCGACCAGCCAAATTTCCCCGGCTAGGGGCTTTGCCGAGTTCGTCCCCATATTCGGCAGAAAACGCACATACCAAATTCAACGAGCTGTTGGCAAGCAGCTTCGCCAGTCGACTGAACGAGCATCTGGCCAACAACAACAATAACAACAAAATCGATGTCGATAGCTACAGTCGAACATTTGGTAGCGATTCGAACGTATCCGATGTACCTGTTAACATGTCTCAGACTGATCTGAGCAACACGCTGGAAGCGCTAAATATCCTGAAGAGCCGATTCAACCGACTCAACGAGCTTGGCCAGTGGAAGAATGCATTCCACGAAGCGCAGAATCTCAGCACCAACGCCAACAACAGTCACAACGAGCATCATCCCCATCAGTCACCACATCCGTCGCATCAACCGCTTCCACTTCCGCCCCCAGTGCAGAGGGAGCTTCAGCAACCCAGTTCCCCAATTCCGGCCAGTGCGAGTGCCACCAGCAGCAATAGTCAGCCAAATGCGACTAACAAAGTGGCCGAACAACACCAGCAGAGCGAACACGAATTACGGATGGAGATATTAAAAACTGATCTCGAGACGGCTAAAATCAATAAAGAAACCGCAGAAATCAACCGACAAATTGCACTCCAAAAGTTAAACAGTCTGAACAGTTGAAATAATAATCATGCCTAAGCCAGCCGAGGCGCGCACCAGACGCAGTACTTAGTGCTAATAGTAGGCATAATACAATAATTTCAACCCGGTCCAAGCAACTATATGGGGAGACGCGAGCGCGCCAAGTTGATCAAAGCAGGCTAATCAAACGAGAAAGAGAGAGAGAGAGAGAGCGAGTGCGTGAGTGCGAGCGTTAGAGAAAGACTCTATGCAAAATAGCTACCTCGAGAGGGCGGTGGTCCACCACTAGTAAAAGCCACTGCCACTGTAAATCTTCGGAGTGCTTAAACTGAAACTAGGCGCTTCGGATCTTTTACAATGCTTTTCTGTTATTATTATTACTAGTTTTTGGCTTTTCTTCGGAATTTTACACTTTTATTTTTTTCGTTCAAGAAGAAAAAGGTATAATTATCACTCTCCTTTTTTGTAGAACAAATTAATTAGAACCAAATCGCCTATCCGAGCATCGACTATAGGATAGGTTTGTGAGAAAGAAAGTGCGGTGTTGTTTCAATGAAAGCACACTCGGCACACCACTGCACCAACACATGCACACTTGTAATATTTAATTTAATGTATCTTACTTCGAAGTAACAATAAATATGAACTTATATAAAGGTATAACTGAATAAAAACAAACCTATGTAACTGTACGATCTTGAGCGCGAAGTTTTCTTCCACACATGATGACCCATCGCACTCAAAACTATTGGCTGAGTGTAGCTAATGATGATGACATGTTGAGTACACAGGCAGTCGAAATCAATAAGACACGGGAGCCGCGCAGGTGTTAATTAACGATGGCTAGTTTGAGTTGCTACTTTTAGCTGGAGTGATTGGGGATCATTATAGGAAGGGTGCTTCTAATGGCTGGTGGATTGATTTATGGTTAGGCTAAGTAAGTAGACACGTACGAAATTTTCTTCTTCTTAGGTTATCATATACAAAAATGGACACTAGACTGATGGCGAATTGTTTACTGTTATAGCAAAAACTATGTCAATAAGGGCAAATGTTTCAATATTGGAGGTATAGTTTTGTTTCAAATTTCGAACATGAGATGGGTAAGAATTGATATTTTTACAACTTTTAAATGTACAGAATTTGAATTATAGGAGAATTGATCAACCCGTGAAGGAATTAGAGGGGTTTTCTTGAAAAATCGCTATGAAAAGTCGAGTTATGAGTAATGTTCGGAAAATTTTAATTTAACCACTTAAACCAGTTAAATTTAACTTAACCGCTCAAAATTTAGGAAGCGCATTGAATGTACATATTATTGTTGTAACGGGATGTAACGATCATTTACTTTATCAGAACAATAATTTAATCGCAATTTGTCATTGAATAGTCATGTCAGTGTCAAATCATACTTTCATCTATTGATATCTTTAATTGCGGTATGTTTTTAATTTGTGTTCCCATACTTGCGGTATCCGTTGTTTTCATATGGGATCCTACATTATAGGAACACTTTACCGCGAGTTATGGTACAAGTGAAAACCCCGAAGTGGTTTTGGTTGTATTTCTTCAATTTTGCTGCTTCAAACTATTTTGCATATCAACAAGCCATCGATTAGCAGTGTCAATTTAGTTCAGTATAAATAGCAGTACCGCAACAAATGGGTCACTTAATAGACTGATGGACATTTTGAAGTACTGGATCCCCCATGCTCAAATGTTGTCAATTACGAAAAATATTTTTTTTATAATGTTTGAAATACTTCGGGAGAAATTTAGCTGCGCAAACGACATTTGAATTTTGGAGATCACAATGGAAACGAAACGGAAAAGTTCATAATATTTTCTAAAATGAAATCTTAAAAGTTACAACTTTGCCGAAGATCACATCTTGGTTAGCCATCTGGATAACTCTATTTATCAATCTAAAGTTCTGAATTCTAAAATAGCACGCTTCACTAAATTTTCGGCAGGCAACAATAAAGTTCCTGGGGAAGAATAGATCAAAAGTTTCTGCAATCAAACTCAACTCAAATCACCTAGGCAAACGTTCAAAAAGCTTTGAATTGGCAACACATTGAATTGTGTTGACTACAAAATTGTGTTCGGGTTTGAAGGCCACCTTATGAGGTTGATAAATTTGATGCTAAAACAGATAATCTAGGTTTAATGTAAATATTCGTATTTATATCAGAAATGCATTTGAACGTGTTCTGTTCATGTTCTGTTCAAAGCTTGTGCTCACGAAAGCCGTATTTAAGTTCAAACAACCTGCTGTGTTTGATCACATTGCACTGTTCATTTCATAGCAATCTTTTTCATTGTTGATTATTTTTCTTCAAAAGTGTTGTAAAAACCGAAAAAAATATTTGATTCGTGAAGTTAGGTGGAACACATTTTTGGTACCTATTGCTATTTTCAAGTATCATTATCGTTTGATCATTTCAGGATAATAGAATCTCCTAAAAATCAAGGATGTGAAAATGCCTAAAAAATTTCATGATTTATACGGCTCAGGATGTCGATTTGACTGTTGATTATTGTACTCTGCCAAGGAGCGAAAAAATCAATTTAATTAGTTATATCTCTCAAGATTTGAAGAGAATTTGAATAATTTTAAATAAAAAATAAGCTATAATGATTTAGTTTCCTTTTTTTCTTCTACATGTTAACTCCTTTTTTAAAACATTATAATTATAAACAAATTGATTTAATTTCCGGTTGTTGATTTATCCAGTTACTGATTGAATTTAACCCTCTAATACCCAAATTTTTATTTTGATCTTAATATCATTTTAGTTATCTAAAATCGTTCTAAACACGTTTTGGGCAATGATTTATTTTTTTTCGCAATTCTATGAATTTTGGTTTTTGATTTTTATAATTCTTATTTTGGAACGTCCCTATCCTTTTTCATTTTTTCTTGAAGCTTCTTCTTGTTACTGATTTTTGGCAATAATAAAAATTAAAGTTTTAACGGTACTTTTAAAAATAATAAATTTTAAATATTTTTCTGAAAATATTTTTATTTTCCGTGTAATTAAAGAAAACACAGGTTTGAAATTATTTTATTACCACCAAGCTATTTTTCTGTTATAGGTTAATAGTAGGAAAATGTACAAAGTACGATTTTTTTTATATTACACGTTAAATAAACACCAGGCATTTGTGGTTATATAAGAACACAATTTTTCAAATAATTTTCAAAAATACAAAAAGTTTAAAAAGCCATAAAAAACTTTTCTCATGTGCGTGTTACGAATCAAGTTTTAAACAAAAACAAAATCATTTTGATTTCCGAGCTACGAAAAAATAAACAAAATTCCAAAATGTATCCCGTCTGAAGGCGGGGTTGGGTATTAGAGAGTTAATCTCACATTTGAATGATTAATGCACGGGATGTTAATGGGAGTACAGGAGGGGGCTGTCCATTATAGTACGGCTTATTTTTAAAAGTTCTCCAAACCAAAATTTCGTGTGCTCTTATGCATTTGAATAACATAAAAAGAGAAACTTCAAAATTTAGGCCAAAAAAAATAACATTTAGAGGTGGCGCAAGCGACTTGAAGGTGAATTTCAAGTAATAAAAATGACCCTTAGTGAAGTCACCATATATCGTCATTTTCTAACCAAATTTGAAACTTTCAGCACCATTACTTCATTCATCGATAAAATTCATAAAAGCTTTGAAGATCATCAAAGAAGTCATAGTTGAAAATGGTTTTCTCCATAAAAAATCCTTATTTTACCAAAAAAAAATCATTTTTATTGTCAAACTTCATTAGTACTAAACCGATTCCAAATTTTTTACCATGTTAAGTTGTTTTCAATCAGTTCATACAACATATTTTTCTAAAAATTGATTTTGACTTAACCTTCCGTCAGTCGCTCAAAAAAAGTTACACCAGCGGTCGCATCGTGTACTGAGTACACGCGGAGCATTTTGATTGTCAATCTAAAGCTAGGACAGATAGAGTATTGATGTCTTCGGCAAATATCTTCAGTTCAAAGGTACCAATTGGTCAGTGGACAAATGAAACTTTGAAACATACAAACCTTCCAGTGGCCATCGGATTGTTCCCCGGGGGAACCGATGAAGTGGACATTTCGCAATGCAACATCTCGAACACAAATATCTCAGGATCTAGATGTTTTAGCAACATGGTGTCTTAGGCATAGTTGTTCAGTAGGTCGAAGACTAACATGTGATAGGCCGCTTGTTTCGGAATTCTGCCACCAGTTGGCGCTAGTGAGCATGTAATTTTTCAAACACAGATATCTCAGGATCCTGACTACCAAGAAAGATGCGGTCTTCGACAAAGTTGTTTAGTAGGTCATGGACTAACATATTATAGGCCATCTAACTTGAGATTCTGCCATCAGATGGCGCTAGTGAGTATACAATATTTTAATCACGAATATCTCATGATCCCGATTTATTAGAAGGATGGTGTTTTCTGCATAGATGTTCAGTAGTTCAAGGACTAATATGCGGTGATCTATTCACGCTCGTTTTTTCAACTTTCCCAGTGAATATCCTGGGATTTTTCTACACACAAACACGTCGGAACCCTTGACGAACAAAACTGAGAAGGAATCATTCAAATCCGTTCACCCGTTCGTAAGCTATTTCGTGCCATACAAACACCATTCCATTTTTATTTATATAGATGCTACTAGGAAAGTTTTTGTGTATACCCTGCGGACCAAAGATCAAGTATATGGAGCTTACGAAGATTTTAAAGCAATGGTTGAACGACAAACTGGTTTCAAGTTAAAAATTTTAAGAAGCGACAATGAACGAGAATTTATCAACGATCGGTTTGAAGAAAGTTTGAGGCGTGATGGTATCCGGCATCAGAAATCTTGTCCGTACACACCAGAACAGAACGGAGTGACGGAAAGAATGAATAGAACAATTCTGGAGAAAGCTCGAAGCATGTTGAATGACGCAGAAATGCAAAAGAAATTTTGGAATGAAGCTGTGAATTCTGCGGTATATTTGATCAATCGCAGCCCAACACGAACGTTACATGGTAAAACTCCAGAAGAAGCGTGGACGAATAAAAAGCCGTACGTTGAACATTTGAAGATTTTTGGTTCATGGTTTGGTGGCCATGGTGCATGTTCCGAAACAGAAAAGGTTGAAGTTGGATCCGAAATCAACGAAATGTGTATTCGTCGGTTTTGCAGATGATGTTCCCCGTAATCTCCGTAACGTCGATATCGTAGCGCTGCAGGAACTTTGTTGGACTGGACAGAAGGTGTGGAAAAGCGGGCATCGAGCGGCTACCTTCTACCAAAGCTGTGGCACCACAAATGAGCTAGGAACTGGCTTCATAGAGTTGAGCAAGATGCGACAACGCGTTATCGGGTGGCAGCCGATCAACGCAAGGATGTGCAAGATGAGGATAAAAGGCCGTTTCTTCAACTACAGCATCATCAACGTACACTGCCCACACGAAGGGAGACCCGACGACGAGAAGGAGATGTTTTACGCACGGCTGGAGCAGATTTATGACGGATGCTCTCCGCGTGACGTGAAACTCGTTGTTGGCGACATGAACGCACAGGTAGGACGAGAGGAGATGTACAGACCGGTGATCGGGCGGAACAGTTTGCATGCCGTATCTAACGACAACGGCCAACGATGCGTCAACTTTGCAGCCTCTCGTGGTATGGTAGTCCGAAGCACCTTCTTCCTTCGCAAAGATATTCATAAGACCACCTGGAGATCACCCGATAACCTAACCGAGAATCAAATCGACAACGTTCTAATCGACGGAAAATTCTTCTCTGACATTACCAATGTTCGCACATACCGCAGTGCGAATATAGATTCGGATCACTATCTAGTTGCTGTATGTATGCGCTCAAAACTTTCGACGGTGAACAACTCGCGTCGAAGCCAAACGCCGCGGCTTAACATCGAGCGGCTACGGGACTCAGAAGTAGCCCAAGAATACGCGCAGCAGTTGGAAGTGGCTCTACCAACGGAAGAGCAGCTTGGCGCCACCACTCTTGAAGGCACATAACATCCGCCATAGGTAGCACCGCAACAGCAGCACTAGGTCCAGCGGCCCCGAATCAGAGAAACGACTGGTACGACGGCGAATGCGAGCAGTTGAAGAATGAGAAGAATGCAGCATGGGCGAGAATGCTGCAACACCGCACGAGAGCGAACGAGAGCGAACGAGGCACGGTATAAACAGGCGCGGAACAGACAAAACTCGATCTTCCGAGAAAGAAGAGCGAGATCGCGAAGCGATGGAAGAGCTGTTCCGCGCTAAAGACACACGGAAGTTCTACGACAAGCTTAACCGTTCGCGCAAAGGCTTTGTGCCACAAGCCGACATGTGCAGAGACTGTGACGGAAATCTTCTCACGAACGAACGTGAGGTGGTCGAAAGGTGGCGGCAGCACTACGACGAGCACCTTAATGGTGATGTGGCCTGTAGCGGAGGTGGCACAGAAATAACTTTGGGAGCACGCGCGGACGATGAAAGACTTCCGCCTCCAGATCTCCAAGAGGTAGAAAAAGGAGATTAGACGGTTGAAAAACAACAAAGCCGCTGGAGTAGACCAACTTCCGAGCGAGTTGCTAAAATACGGTGGTGATGCACTGGCAAGAGCGCTGCACTGGGTTATTTCCAAGATTTGGGAGGAGGAAGTATTGCCGGAGGATTGGATGGAAGGTGTCGTGTGTCCCATCTACAAAAAGGGCGACAAGTTGGATTGCGCCAATTATCGTGCGATCACAATTTTGAGCGCCGCCTACAAGGTACTCTCCCAAATTCTATGCCGCCGTCTATCACCAATGGCTAGAGAACTCGTTGGACAATATCAGGCAGGATTTATGGGCGAACGAGCAACAACGGACCAGATATTCGCCATCCGCCAGGTGTTGCAGAAATGCCGCGAATACAATGTACCCATACATCATTTATTCATCGATTTTAAATCGGCCTATGATACAATCGATCGAGAACTGCTATGGCAGATTATGCACGAATACGGTTTCCCGGACAAACTGATAAGATTGATAAAGACGACGATGGAGCGAGTGATGTGCGTAGTCCGAGTATCAGGGGCACTCTCGAGTCCCTTCGAATCTCGCAGAGGGTTACGGCAAGGTGATGGCCTTTCGTGTTTACTGTTCAACATTGCTTTAGAGGGTGTGATAAGAAGAGCGGGGATAGATACGAGTGGCACGATTTTTAGAAAGTCTGTTCAGTTACTTGGTTTCGCCGACGACATTGATATTGTTGCACGCAACTTTGAGACGATGGCGGACACGTACATCCGACTAAGGGCTGAAGCTAGGCGAATAGGACTGAACATCAATGTGTCAAAGACGAAGTACATGATAGCGAGGGGCTCAAGAGAAGACACGGCACGCCCCCCACCTCGAGTTCATATTGACGGTGATGAAATCGAGGTTGTCGAAGAATTCGTGTACTTGGGCTCACTGGTGACCGCCGACAACGACACCAGCAGAGAAATCCAGAGACGCATCGTTGCTGGAAATCGTGCCTACTTTGGACTCCGCAGAACGCTCCGATCGAGCAAAGTTCGCCATCGCACGAAGTTGACCATCTACAAGACGCTGATTAGACCGGTACTCCTCTATGGGCACGAAACATGGACCCTACGTGCAGAGGATCAACGCGCCCTTGGTGTTTTCAAACGGAAGGTGTTGCGGACCATCTACGGCGGAGTGCAGATGGAAGACGGAACGTGGAGAAGGCGGATGAACCATGAATTGCACCAGCTGCTGGGAGAACCAACCATTGTCCACCTCGCAAAAATTGGGAGGCTGCGGTGGGTCGGGCATGTCACCAGAATGTCGGATACCAACCCGGTGAAAATGGTTCTCGAAAACAATCCGACCGGCACAAGACGACGTGGTGCGCAGCGAGCAAGATGGGTCGATTAAGTTGAGGATGATCTGCGGACCCTTCGCAGAATGCGTGGCTGGCGACGGGCAGCCATGGACCGAGTCGAATGGAGACGTCTCCTACGTACAGCAGAGGCCACCCAGGCCTTAGCCTGACTGGTAAGGTAAAGTAAGCAGATGATGTTAAAGGCTACCGACTGTACAACCCGGAGAATGGAGGGATTATTATTAGCAGAGATGTGAAGATACTCAATGAAGATCAATGCAGGGCTGGTAGCAATAATTGGTACCGAAAAAAGTTATTTTAGTTACCAAATTTGAGAAATAAGTGACTAAAAAGTGACTTTCGATTCTTGAAAAAGTGACTAAAAGTGACTTGAAAAGCAAGTTGTAATTTTATTTCAATTCTAGTATACTGTTTTACGATCAATATCAATTATGATTGGGAATATTCCATATGATCTTCTGCTGGTAGTAGGTCTACACAGAAAAAAATCCGTTCTCGTATCCGTGAACAACAGGCGTGAACTCGTCAACAACAAAAATACACCGTGAACTAGATCATGCATACGAGACCAATCATGGTAGTTCACGGTGTATTTTTGACAGTTCACGTTTTCCAGAACGCTTTTTTGAGCGTGTAGTTGAGTACCATATTTGGACATTTTTATTGTGCTTCCAAAATTACAAGATATCGCCTAGAATTTTTTCAAACAGGGTAGTTTATATTTACGTATATAATCCTTTTTTAGTAGATTTTCAATCTTTTAAAAATGTTGTGTCTTTTATATTACCAAAGCATTTTAATAAGAATTTTGAACATTTGTAAAATTGAAATTTTTGTCATTTCACGTTTCCATTTAAATTCCAGCTCTTCTACCTAATAAGGTCAACATTTTTATGCACTAATCAATATTTCAAATAAAAAATGATGACAGAAGATCGAATTTGATTGAAATACTGCTTATACCGCGTCCTTTAAACGCCGAATAAGAATGAAATTTTCCTTCAGTAAGTTTAATGGAAGGTATTCACATTCTAAGACTTCCTCGTGAAATAACGACAAGTAACTTTTCGTTTTGCCGTAAATTTCTTATTACTCCGAAGACCTCTTCAGGAGTTTTTTTTTGTGATTTTTACGAACTTTTTATGTAATTCTTCTAAGAATCGTTTATATACCTTCATGAATTCAATCTGTTTTTTTTTTTAAGAAAGACCACGTTGTTTCATTAAAATACTCTCCTACATTTATCACGGATGGTTTTCTACAATTTTCTTGATGCGAGCCATGGTTTTAGCTCAAAAAATCATTATAGTGGTTGGTTCTTTCCCAAGGAACACACATGTTATAATTGATGCATATTAACTCTTATATGACTAGATTTTGTCATATAAGAGTTAATATGCATCAATTATAACATGTGTGTTACTCGGGTTATCATGGTGAAGAAATTATTTCGATGATTCCATTAAGAACTGCTCCAAAGATCGTCTCAGACATTTTTCAAGGAAGTCCCAAGTTCCCCGGAAATTTATCAATTGATTCTTTCATTGATTTCCCTAGGACCTGCTCCAAATAAAAAAAAGCCAAGTAAATCTTCAAAGAATTTTTCCAGTTACTCATCCTGGATTCCCGACCAGTGGATAACAACAAAATTATATCAAGAGTTGTTACAAATATTTTTTTTTGTTAGAAGCACTTTGAGTTGATGGAAGTAATTATAAGACAATTAAAACAAAATCAGTTATAATAAAAGCTATTTTAATTTAAAACTGAATTAATCCACGGTTTGTTATAAAAAAATTGATAGGAAAGAAAATAACAAATTTTGTAATAATTCAGTAATGGAATATAACAAAACAAGTTATATTTCTATTTGATTTGAAACATAATGTGTAATATTTTTGCTTAAATTATGACAGATTTTGTTTCAATTTAGTATAGTGTGGAAGAAATTGTGTTCTAATTTTTGTTATTTTAACTACAACCCGCCAAAATTATAACATATTTTGTTAGAGAAAATGCGATGACTAACCCTTTTGTAATCCACTAGTCGGGTTGTCTTCAGGGAAATATCAAGAAAAAATTTCATATTTTTTTGTGGAAAATTTTTAAAAATCCGCGAGGAATTTCTAAAAAAAAACCTAGTGTAATTTCTGATTAAACTTGTGTGAGTTATAATGATGAATACCTACGAGGATCACTGAAAGATCTCTCGAATTCTTGATGAATATATTTCTTGATAAATCGCTATGATAATAAAAACATATTTATCCATCAATGGTCGGAGCAATAACTGTAATAATTGCTGTAGTATTAACTAGTGTAGAAGCTTGAATGAAATTTTAAAGAATCTATGGAGGTTTGGAAACTGTATTTGAAAAAAATATCAGTGAAGTGCTTGAGCCGGCGTAATAATATTTTGAAGAAATGCTGGAGAAATTTCTAGAGGAATCTAATGAGGAATCCCAGATGCAATTCATCGAGCAATTCTTGGAAAAGATTTTATCCAATAATACCTTAAGTAAGTTTTGAGTAACTCCGGAGAGTAATTATGGATGAATTTTTGAGAGAATTCCTATAAAAAGGCCTGGATTAAATGAAAAAGGTGTAGAAATTATTGTAGGGTTTCTTGTAAAAATGTCGATTTTTTTTTCGAAAACTCTGTACTAAACCTTTGAGAAAAACTTCTGTAGAGCCTGCGGGAATAATCCTAGAAGTAGCGATTGAAGAAATCTGTGAAAGATGATTTTTTCCAGATTACAGATGTAATCTGGAGGAAATAAT
Source organism: Aedes aegypti (assembly GCF_002204515.2). NCBI lineage: Eukaryota > Metazoa > Arthropoda > Insecta > Diptera > Culicidae > Aedes > Aedes aegypti. The sequence goes on along the minus strand of NC_035108.1, from coordinate 24,310,326 downwards.
GAGAGTAATCTCGGTGCAAATTACTGGAGCTAGTAGCGTAGGAATGCTCTAAAAAATTTTAGTACCAAATTAAGAAGAAATTCCTCTAAGCTTCTATTAAAAAATTGCTGGTGGCATTCCTGGTGGAGTTCTTGAAAGTATTCCAGAAGGAATCTCTGGATAAATAGTTACGTAATAGTATCTGAAGGTTTGTCTGGAGCCTCTAGAATGTTGCACCAGAATTCATTGCAAGCAGATTAACCATCTATTTCCGACGACTTTAATCGACAGTTTCTTTATGAAAAAGCGTTTTTATAAAAAGTATTCAAAAAACAATATTTAAAAGGGTTAATTTTTTGCAAAATCAGTTCAAAAATTTGTTGGATGTTTCACAATAGTAAACTGATTGCTTACCAATAGTTTTACTATTCGAAACATAAGTTGACTTTTAGATTAATCTGATAAGTATAGAATCATAATCTACAGTTAACTCTCCCTTACTCGATATTTCGTATCTCGATATCGAGTTGGAGAACCATAGTAAGTCTGGAGCTACCATGGGAATGAGAGGGTTAAGGCAAAAAAGTGACTTTAGATACCATATTGATTATGTCTTTAGAAACCTTAACTAAAAATGAACACTTTTTAGAAATATGCATTTAAATAGTATCCAAGCCTTTAAAAAATATCTGCTTACCTGAAAATATACCATTTTTTCGTATCTGTTGTAAGCTTTAATCTTTTCCTACAAATATTATTTATTTCATATGCTAATGAAAGATACCCAACTAGAACTGGAAATCGTACTTGCTTTTCCCATTTTAGCAATCCTGAGCCCTACTTCCTTGTTTAAACAAGTTTTATTCGGAATATTAAAAATAACTTAAAATGAATTGACTGAATAGTCAAGTTATAACAGCGGCGCAGCCGAATTTTTTTTTTTTTTGATTGAAGAAATTTTGTGTTACAAAAAGGACACATTCTGCCATAATAATTACTGGTTCGAAGTATTTTCCCTGCGTATGGCCGAAATCCTATAATTTCAGGTTTTTTCCAGGTTGAATAAAATTCCCTGATAATTCCAGGTTTTTCAGGATTTTTCAAGTAGTAGACACCCTGCTAACTTAAAACTTAGCCTAAATTAAGAAGGCCGATTTAAAATTTTCTCCCAAAAATTAGCTCAAAATAGTTGAAAAAAGTGACTTTTTGACGAAAAAAGTGACTTTAGTTGAAATTGCTTCAAAAAAGAGACTTTAAAGTGACTGGCCTCAAAAAAGTGACCAAGTCACTAAAAAGTGACTCGCTACCAGCCTTGTCAATGCAATGGAGAAATAGCCAACAGAGATGATAAGGTAGATTTTTTGGAAATTGAATTTTCTGACGTGATTGACGAACTGCGAGCCCCAGAGGTGCTGGAAGGAGAAAAGGTAAATAAAATTGAACCGATAGCAAATGAAGAAGAGATATCCAACGCAGCAAATGATGACGGGGAAGATTCTAGCGATACCAGCAGCAGTTCAGGGAATGATTTTGAAGATGCAAGCGACGAGATTGCGCTCCCACCGCAATCAGTTAGACCAGCTTTCCAAGAGCATGAGTTTAGGCGCAGCGGTCGGGAGCGCCACCACCCAGGCAAGTATACTGATTTTATAACTTATTATAACTATAATAGTACGTATACTGGCCAAATTGTATCTCAAAACCCACAGTCGACGGCCAGAATCACCAACGGTAACTCTACAATGGACAGTTTGGACAAATCAATGGCCCCGAAATCAGAAGAAGCAATTGAAGAAATGAAAAAGGTCTCTTACAAAGAAGCTGTCGGATGTTTGCAATACATATCACAAGCCACGCGTCCGGATATTTGCTATGCAGTCAACGCAGTTAGTCAATTTAGTAGCAATCCAGGTCCAAAGCATTGGGCGGCCGTCAAAAGGATTTTCCGTTATTTGAAAGGAACGATCAACAACAAGCTCTCGTTCAACAAGAAAGGCAACGATGAAATCATTGGCTTCACCGATGCAGATTGGGGAGGAGATATGGACACTCGACGATCAACTACAAGATACGTTTTCATACTTCAAGGTGGAGCGATTTCATGGAATGTTGAAAGGCAACCAACGGTAGCTTTATCATCGTGCGAGGCAGAATATATGGCGTTATCACGAACGATTCAAGAAGCGTTTTGGTGGAGAAATATGCTGAAGCAAATTTTTGGAGAAAGACAAATCAAGATTTTCTGTGATGATCAATCTGCTATCGCCATAGCCAAAAATGGAAGCTACAACCCTAGGACAAAGCATGTCGATATACGTTTTCACTTTGTTCACGATACTATTGAAAATGGTTCAGTGGTAATCGATTACGTGAATACTAAGGACCAAGCCGCAGATGGATTTACCCAGGATTTACCAAGCCTCTCGTACAATCCGGAGTCTCTACCATGAAAAGGATCATCGGAATCAAGGATTAGGGAGGAGTGTTAGAATCAAGTAATCCATGACGACCTTAGTAACCGAAGTTTGTTAGTTGTAATAATCAATAAAACTTTTCATTCGCTTTCCAACGTTAAACCCTATCAGACGTGTTTTTAATTACAATAATATTGTTTGGTGAAATAAAAAATGTTGGCGGCAGAGGAGTTCATTAGCCCGCAGCCATTTTCCTTTGCTAATACAATGACGAGGGGCCTACCTTAAGTACATTTTCGCTACGCAGCCGAATTGCACATTTGTATCGCAATCGGCCCCTTGTCTCGAACTCATTGATGCCTGTCATGTCATTCTTGAATCAAACCCCTGCGCATTTGATGCCTGTACTCTTCCCACACATTCATTCACAGACAGAGAGGATATTTCCATACAAAATTGCCTTGCCTCGACTAAAGCCAGACATGTTTATATGTCGATGGGAAGTGAGAAGCGAGTGAGAGCGAGCCAGCAGAGCCAGAGTAGACCCTTCGATTCAGGGGGAAGACATTTTGAAAGCGCAAGTCGAGAGCCGTCCGTCGAGAATTTCTTGCTGGCTCGATGATTTTCATTGATCATTGCTGTTGGTGGTGACTGAATGTGAACGAATCTAGCAGAGCCAGCCCAGTGTGACAGTGAGTAGACGAATACAGAGCGTGTGCGAAGGAGGAGTTGTGCATTCTTCTATCGGTTGGAATATTGGTGATTTTAGTGATATTCGGGTGGAGAATATCGGTATTACCGAGGTGGAAAGATATTTTCCACATCGCAGCAATCGTTGGCCGTCCGAATGTGGCCGGACAGGGTTTAGTTAGTGCAGTTCCGAGTGGCCAAAAGTCCAGGCCGTGTCCAGGGCCGAAAATCCGAGCGTGAAAATTGTGTGAAAGATTTACGTTCCTCTCTGCTGCTGTGCTGGTTGGATCTCCTGTATTGGTCTTTGTGGTTTTTTGTGCTGTGGTGCCATTTCGTTCTCGCACACGGGACGGGTCGGAATCTTTTCTTTCGATAAGTCGGTTCCTCCGCGCGCGCTTCCGCCCCCGCTTAAGGTTGTGGGCTGTGTGTTATTTTACTTTTTTCCCATTCAGTACCGAGCAAAGAATAGTGTGTATGTATGTTTAGTGTGTGCATGCGTGTAGTGGTGCGTGCTGGATGATCAGGGCACATACGAGTCAAGCAAAATAATATACATCGCAGGTTTTGGAATCCGATTTCCGAATCCATAAAAAAGAAACGCACGGGGAAAAGTGCTTCGTGATTGGGAATAGTTTTAGCGAAAAAGATTCCGCCCGAAGTAGGCCGCGGCAGTGAAAACGCGTTTAGAATCGGCCATTTACTTGGAGTGCACAGTGAACTAGGATTGATTTAATTAATCCTAGGAAGAAAATCTCAAGGCAGAAGCACTGCTAGTGTTGGTACACACAGGTGAACGAAGCAGAGAAGAGAAAACGATACACGGGAGGAGGAGTAGCGGTGGAAGCAGGGGCCAGCAAAAAACAGGATGTATCTCAAAAGAATTCACATATCGACGATACTGTTGGCATGTTTCATGCTGACAGCGCCGTGGTCTAGTGCCTTGGCACAGGATGAACAGGTATGTGCCAACTGAGCATTGGGCTTAGTATCCTAGAATTGTGTTGTTTTATTTTTCATTAATATAAAAAAGCTTTGCTCCACAACTCATTTGAAGTAACAATGGAGATAGTAGGTCAGATGCTTCCATATCATCAAGAGACGGAGCACTTTTGAGTTCTAGATGAAGCCTGTTTATAACAAATAGGTATCTCAAATCAATATCTGTTTCAACAAATTCTCAAATAAGTGATAACAAAGGTATTTAATGTTTTTTCAAGTTGTACCATCCCAGCAGAAATTGCCAAAAGTTAAATTATTTTTACTCTACAACTTCTACATAGAAATCTAAATAACTCTTATGATACCATAATGCTTACAGAACATGAAAACATCACCATCGTTTCGAAGAGCGGAATCCAGCGAATCAGCTATAAGTCTGCGGAATTCTGCGAAAAAGTATTCGTCACATTCACACAACACCATTTAATCATTGGTCAAATAGATTCGTTTAGCGATTCGCGAATACGTTGATGTGCACCTTTGGTAGAACTCGATCGGGAAGAGATATATTTGAGGGGCATAGGGTAACTTATATAATTTGGACATGCATATAATTTGGACAGGCTAGTCGTTCTACGCTCATTTTAAATGAGATGGCGAGGAATATATGTACGGGAAATCATGAATTGCATTATTATTACACTATGCTACTTATTATTGATGACCATTTTCATAACAATTACAAATAGGCTTCAAAAATTTCAAATTTGTAAATTGCATCAACAGAACACTGTGAAACCTACGAATGCAAGAGGATGTGCATTTCAAGAACATACATTAAATGCAATAATAGCGCTCAGAATTGACATTCATAAAAAGTTTAAAAGTGGCAACATGATAAAATATGTCCAAAATTTAAGCTAAGTTCATCTAAAATCTTAGCATGAGTATATGAGGCATAAATCAGGTGATGTCCAAAATAGATTATGGTTTTTGTTCGGTTGATATAATTTGGCCATCTGATGAAACACACTGGAGTGTACCATGCATACATACTTGCAGTCGTTTTTTCGTGAATCTGGTGATATTTGCTTGCATTAAATGAAATTACTGATTATCACTAATATATACATCCAATAAGCGAAAAAAATGTTTAAGTCACTTGTAAACTCTTAACATTTTATGTTATGATCGTCTTTTTAAGAAACCATTGTATGGATATTGAGATAACGCCCCTGTCCAAATTATATTCACATGAGGGTGTCCAAAATGTATATTTGGTGTCCGAAATGTATAACAGACAGGCCACCAAAAAACGCTATTTTGGGAGCTAATACTATAGTTTGTAAGCTTTTTCTTCCCAGAAACTCAAAATACAATGGGACATTAAGCATATAAGTAACATTACGTAGCAAAATATTAGTATCTAATGCGGTTAATCGATTGCCGTTTCCAGACATATCCTTAGCCTGTCCAAAATACATAATTTACCCTATCAGACGATTTTGCATGTTTACCGCTCACCACAAAACAATGACTTCAGCTTGATATTTCAAGCGGAAATATTTGGGCGACCGCGATCCGCACAGTCCCATCGAATTAACTACGTCTCAAATATACAATTCCAGAAGCACAATCAAATGTCGAAAGATATCAAGACAGTACTACTGGCGATACGATACAGACGAATGAGAGTATTTCTTAGAGAACAGTAAGGAGAAACAACTATTTTGAAGAGCTTTTCAGACATATGATGAATAAGTGGATACATCATCTTCTATAGAAAAAATTGGGATGGGTAATGTCTATTACATTACCGCGGGGTTGACGTAGAACTACGATGATTAATAATTTGTTTTGTGATGTGTATGAATTTGTAAGTGTACTAGTTTTGTGTTGTTATTGATCGGATGAAGTTTTCAGAATTTAATTCTTTTTGGACTTTGCAAAAGTCCTGAAAAGAACCATTTGTCGTTCTGTGGTTTCGAGAACCAGTGTATGGTGTTCCAGGAATAATGCCAGATGATTGAATTTGTTTGTTTGGTCGTTGCTTCCTTGTGTTGCTTGGTTGGGTGATCGGTTTCTGGCTCCAGCTGTAGTTCACCAAACTCCTCCAGTAGATTAGATGTTTGATGGCTCGGGTGCTTCGATCGTGATAATCGATTGAATCGGTCCAGTGCTTTGGTCTGTAGCAATATCCATTGCATCAGCATTTAGGCTCTGTACATTGATACTCATCAATATGCAGGTTGGGCCACTATGATCCAGTATTTCACGTCTCAAAGCGTCACTAATCGATGATTGCCTAAGCGCTGCAGCTCATTCCTCAAGTCAACCCTTGGAATTGCTGCCTTTGGCGTGATGGAACTGGGAAGAATTGGTAGAGTTTGTCAAAAATAGTCCTTGCAGTGAAGTAACCCGCGACAAACCAACATATACCAATTGCTGATCCAGACTTTTGTCATAGTCATCCAGACTTTTGTTGCTTTCAATTCTCCGCTTCGATCGCATCTCAGCAGGCAACAGATCGTCTTGCTCTGACCGGGCGTGCTTCTCAGGCACAGACATCGATAGCGAGGGACCTCCCCGTTTGTCTTGCTTCGCTCAAATCAAACTGTCGAGCGAGCGAGAGAAGATGCCGTCCGAAGCCAAAGTCATCACCGCTGCCGCCGCCAAGAAGAAGAAGAAGAAGAAGAAGAAGAAGAAGAGGAAGCAGTCCACAGGAGAATTTGCGGTCGAACTGTGAACACGGTCGGGCAAGTCATTCTCGCTTTGTGATTCACCGCTTGTTTGCGTTCACCCAGCCATCGTCATCGCCGCCATCATCAGATTTTGACTTAAGCCCGGTGATCCACTACCTGTTACTGTTGTGCGCCATCCACGTCACGAAACTTTCGGTTCGTCGTTTAAGCAAATAACTTGCTCAAATTTATACATTTGAGTTGAGGATTCCCCGTTTGACCATGGCAATCAACTGATAACATCCCGCAGTGTTATTTATCTGTAAGAGCATCAAAGCTAACAAAGCCATCGGCCCTTTTCAAGGCCATCAAATTAGTGGAAAAGAGTTAAAAGAGAAATATATCCGACTTTATTCATAACTTCTAATATTCCTAAATCAATTTCACGGCTTCATACAAAATTTCATTTGTCATAAATAATTTATGACTCAACAATTTGTGGCTGTATTCGCGGGCGCTGCTGCAGTGCCGTCGGGGTGAGTGCTCAACATTTCACAACAATTGTAAAATAGAGTGGCATTTCCAACAGCGTCTTTGATGTTCCATATTTTGTGGGAACACTTTGATTAGGAAAATTATCCCATATAACAAAATTGCGACATATTAAGGTGAAACATCTCGAAATTCAAAGATGGCCGACACAATGGCCGTCTTGTTCCCCTACTCACGTTTTCAAAGGCACAAAACTGGAGAAATAGTTGGCAAAAGTTCCTGATCTTCTTATTTTAAGCTTTTTGCTAGTGCACAAAGCCAAAATAAAAAGTGCACTGTTGTGGGATGCTTTCTTCGCGAGATTTGTGGCTTTGAAGTTTTAGTGCAATCTTAGAAGTTGATTCCAAACTGTATCACCTTAAGAATGCTTTTGAAAAGACATTCTCATTGAACAATTATAATAATTTTGGCACCCATGGATCAGAAATTTACCGTCATAATAAAGAAAACTATTGATTATCATTATCTCGTATTGAATATTTAGTTAATGTCAACCCTTCCAGCAATTCATGTTCGACCAATTTCTCACGCATTAGCATTCTCCGCAATTTTCAAGTAATTCTAAGCCCAACACATTATTGGCACATACCCATTTCCCAGATTGGTTGATCAGCGAAGAGCACAAAAGGGAGGAGCATCATCTGCTATTCTGAGGTTATAAAACATGCTTCCTTCGTCGGATTCAGTTTCATTCTAATTCCGCTTTCGAGCTGGTAAGAGCTCCTCTGAACTTGCTCAGCGAGCTTCTTCAAGCTGCCAATCCAGCATCTGGTCTGTGAAATCGCTCAAGATTTCTAGGTTGACCGATCCGCGCTTCTAGATTTCGCCTCGTGGTAAACTCGTGGTCACAACATCCAAGCTCAATCGGCCCTTTTCAGGGCCAACATACGTTCATAAAAGGGTTTATTGGATGATATTTACTGATTTATCTATAATGATCTAAATATCGCGGTATACTACAATTTGGTTCACATAATTTACCCCACATAATTACATGAATTTGAGAATTTACCACTGCAGCGCCGTCGGACCATAATAACATCATGCTACTCAGCATTGTATGGTATTTCTAACAGCATCGTTGATTTATCATATAATGGGGGAACACTTCCTAAATTCTCGAGTATTAGATTGGAAAATGTATTAAAATTGCGACAGATTTTAAATACTGTTCAATAAACTGTTTCCTGACCAATTGTAATAAGCAACTATTGATCTGAAATTTTTCTACATGTTAGTCTATTGCGTTAATCTGAGAAATAGGCTATATGAAATTGATGTCTTGGCAAGGGATGTACAAGATGAGCATTATGTATTAATTTTCCAATTTCCGTACTCGAGAATTTTGGAAGCGGGGGTTGTGATGCTCGGGATGGATTGTCCTCCATGACTGGTCCTGGCTGGAAATATTCGTGGGGAGAAACTCGACCCTTTGCAGCAGGAATTTCATTAACAACTCTTTGGTAAAGCAGAAATTTCTGATAAAAGTGAACTTTTTCAAAACAACTCTTATTGATTGGAATATTTATCAACAACTCTTTGTTAAGTAAAATCATCCTTAATAACTCTTTGCTCCATCGCCAAACCAAACCATTTCATTGAATTCATCAAGTACAAGAATATGAATGGTAAGGAGAGGCAGATGGTGTATATTTTGCTGGCGTTACTTTCCAACAGGTCGCCAGTTGGCGCTGACTACTAATCCGTCCACTGAATGATTTTCAGTTGTTGCTTTCGCTCTCTGGTTCCGTTCGCTACTCGCACACTGCTGTGGCTTTCACGCACTCTTCTTTGCTGCTCCGCTGCTTGATCCGTTCGTCATGCCGTTCGATTTGTGAATGAGCTGGGAGCAGAACAACCAGTGGTTTTATTTGCTCGAGCTCCGCACCGATGGCGAGTGGTGGGGTTCTCGCTTGGTTGTTTCGTCACTCCGTTCGCTACTCGCACGCGATTGGTTATTGCTTTCGCGCTATTTTCGTTGATGGTGTGATTCTTCGCTGAGAAATAAAAACTGAAACTCTTTTGATTTTTCATGCAAAATGACCAACTTTGATAAACTATATCTCAGTTATTTATGGACAGATTTGAATGAAATTTTAACAGAATATCAGACATAACTTAAATTTTAACATATGTTTTTGAGTGATTTTTCCAATCACACGTTGAAAAGCAGTAACGGTTTGACTAAGTTGATTTTTTTGACGATTTTTTATGATTGACATAACTAAACATATTGAAGGAATAGCTTCATGGTATCTTCAGAAAAGTTGTAGATTTTGACGAGATGAATAAGTTTGCTGAAGACAGTTTTTGTATAAGGCTATCAGATTTTAAGATAAAAAGTTTTGAATTTTTCGTCGAAAATTACAGTTTAGTCAAACCGTTATTACCTATAAACTTGTGATTGGAAAAATTTTCAAAAATATATGTTAAAATTCGAGTTATATCTGATGTTCTGTGAATGTTTCATTCGAAAATATTTCCATAAATAACTGAGATCTAACTTACCAAAGTTGGTCATTTTGTATGGAAAATCGAAAAAGTTGCAAATGCATGCGAATAAGTTGGGGCCTTCCTTAACTGAGTGGTTAGAGTCCGCGGCTACAAAGCAAAGCCATGCTGAAGGTGTCTGGGTTCGATCCAGGATCTTTTCGTAATGGAAATTTTCTTGACTTCCCTGGGCATAGAGTATAATCGTACCTGCCACACGATATACGAATGCAAAAATGGAAACTTTGGCAACGAAAGCTCTCAGTTAATAACTGTGGAAGTGTCATAAGAACACTAAGCTGAGAAGCAGGCTCTGTCCCAATGAGGACGTTAATGCCAAGAAGAAGAAGAATAAGAAGATGTGAATAAGTTCTCTGTTTATTCGACAAACAAGCTTAATATTTCATGGGTACACAACAGCAACAGAGTAGCGTACACAGGGATTTAGTTGAAATCTGGAAACGTAGCTCAATCTTGAAATCTTGAGCGATTTCACAAACCAGATTCTGGATTAACAGCTCAGCAGACTCCTAGCAGCGAGGTACTTCTCGCTAAGCAAGTTCGGAGGAGCTCTTACCAGCTCGAAAGCGGAAATGGAATGAAACTAAATCCAACGAAGGCAGCATGTTTTATAACATTGGAATAGCAGTTGATGCTCCTCCCTTTTGTGCTCTTCGCTTTCTGATCGACCAATCTGGGAAATGGGTATGTGCCAATAATGTGTTTTGCTTGGAATTACTTGAAAATGGCGGAGAATACTAATGCGTGAGAAATTGGTCGAACATGAATTGTTGGAATGATTGGCATTCCCTAAATATTCAATACGAGCTATTGATAATTAATAGTTTTCTTTATTATGACGGTAAATTCCTGATCAATGGGTGCCAAAATTATTACAATTGTTCAATGAGAATGTCTTTTCAAAAGCATTCTAAATATGTCGCAATTTTGTCACATGGGATAATTTTCCTAATCAGTGTTCCCATAAAATATGGAACATGAAAGGCGCTGTTGGAAAAGCCACTCTATTTTGCAATCGTTGTGAAATCTCGCGTAACAATTCTAAAGGGCCAATGATTAAATTGTAAACAAATCGGGTTTTGATACCATTCGATAACATCTCCCAACACCCTCAATCTATGCAAACATTGTCACCATAATCATAAAACATACCGTTATAAACTCGGTTTTCAAAACGGCCAATAATCGCTTTTTTCCAAATCATTCATTGGCCCCCGCTCGAAAAGGCCAATGATTAGTTCTCGCTCCATCGAGAGGGCCTACAATCGGAAAATTTTGCAAACTGTCATTGGCCTTAGCATGGTGAGAGGCCAATGATTCTCTCTTGCTCATTCATTGAAACCCGAAAAGGCCTAGCCTTGGGCCAAGCACGCTAATAAAATTCTATTTTGGCCAATAAAAAAGGCCCATGCCTTGATGAAAATCGAAAATGGGCCAAGCATTTAAACTCATCATTTTTTCCACATTTTTGTCAGTTTTCAGAATAAAATCGAGTATTAGCGTGTAGTAATAGTAAATCGTCACTCAACTAGAAAGAAATCACATTGATTGATTTGAATACTGAAAAATAGGAATTGAAAATGTGGTGAATAATATTCGAATCGAATTTTCTCAGAGTCAACGATCTGAGGATTGGCCCTTTTGAATTGTTACGCGAGAAATGTCGAGCACTCACCCGACGGCACTGCAGCAGCGTCCGCGAGTACAATCCCAAATGGTTGAGTCATAAATTATTCACGACAAATGAAATTTTGTATGAGGCCGTGAAATTGATTTAGGAATACTAGAAGTTATAAATAAAGTCGGAAATATTTCTCTTTTAACTCTTTTCCACAAATTTGATGGCTCTGAAAAGAACCGATGGCTTTGTTAGCTTCAATGTTGTTACGGATAAATAACACTGCTCGGACCAGCAAAACTCAGGGGGCTTCTGGTATTTGCTCCTAACGGGATTGCTTCTTGACCACCAATGATGATTTCATCACGAGTCGAAATTTTGAAGCGCGGGTCAACAGCTCCTCGGCCGATGAAATTTGCGGCGGCGATGACGATGGCTGGGTGAACGCAAACAAGCGGTGAACCACAAAGCGAGAAAGACTCGCCCGACCGTGTTCACAGTTCGACCGCAATTTCTCCTGTGGACTGCTTCTCTTCTTCTTCTAGGCGGTGGCAGTGGTGATGGCTTTAGCTTCGGACGGCATCTTCTCTCGCTCGCTCGACAGTTTGATTTGAGCGAAGCAAGACAAACGGGGGCGTCCTTCACTATCGATGTCTGTGCCTGAGAAGCACGCCCGGTCAGAACAAGCCGATCTGTCGCCTGCTCAGATGCGAGCCAATCGGAGAGTGAAAAGCAAATGACGTCAAATTTTCTCTAGTCACCCCTATTTATAGATTTGCTTGAAATCAACGTTCTCTTTTAAAACAGTTATTAAACTATTTGGACAGGTATGTGGGATTCAGTAAGTAAACGACATGAAGCTTTGATGTCTTGGCTTTCGATTGAGATGCTAATCAAGAAATTTTGTTAAGCCAGCGAAAAGTTATAAACGTTTAAAATATTTCATGCCAACGTAACGCTCTTGGTTTTGAAATTCCAATTTCACTCCTGTATAGAGAAGAGAGACGTACTTCTACGTCAAAATAAAGTATTTGTCTGAGAAACAAGGATCAGTTTCAATAAGTAAGAGTTCGAGACTCGATTCATCAAGATTTCAAATTATGAAGCTTCGTAAGACGGAAAACCTCAGTTATTGGATCGCATTCCTCTTAGCTTAAAGCAACGGACTACTCTGTCGAGTACTTTGTCGTGACATTGCGGTGACATGATGGTCTTCCGGTGCTAAAGCCATAGAACGATTTTTAACAGATTCAGTTGATTTGTTTGCTTTGGACATTGTTGGCCGAAAGTTGGAAAAGGTGGCAGGCCCGTATACCCGTCTGAAATGTGCGGCAGCAGAAGTCGGGCTGGCGTTAATGTGTCAAAGACATGCTAGTGGGCAGAGTCAAGCTCAACGAGGCGTTCAAAAGAAACAGAAGCTTGGATTTAAAAAGAATAACCTTGGCAGCAAATATACCATGTAAAAACGCTTTTAAGACCGGTCTTCTACTGTCATGAACCATGGACTTTTCTCGATGAGGACCATCTTGGGGGATGTGCAAAAAATTGGTGAATGACGACGAAAGATAAACCATGCCACACCCAACTGTATGTCGAACCCAGTATCTCGAAGGTTTTGTAATATGGATGGATACGATGAACTGGGCATAGTGCAAAAATTCCGGACAGTATTCATGTGAAGATGGTGTTTGCTTTGGATCCGAATGGTACGAAAGAGAATAGAAAACAGTGAGTCAGATGGGTAGACCAAGTACACAATGATTCAATAGATATGTCCGATCAATGCCCGTGGTGAATCAACTAAAGTGATTCTGCAGCTGAAGACTTGCAAGAGTATGTTCAAATGTTCATAGCCACAGTTTGGATACGACGATGTTAATATTTATGGTGAATAGTTAATAAAAACCGGAGTTCCATTCCAGCATCCACCGTCAGATAGATAAGACAAAAAATATGCGTACAAGCCATCAGGAGGAGTGGTCCAGTCCAGCTTGAAAGACTACGAATATTTTAGACTGACCATTCGAAACCTTAGCCTCTGCATCTGGATATTACCATAGCAAACGGATTCACTGTTCGCAGGATCGTACATCCCTCTTCGATACGATGACTGTATTATAAAGCTATAAAATAGCACCACCAACATGAATGGAATCAGCATGGAGGCGAAGCTGGTGGCTCTGATGTTCTTCATAATAGGATCTTGTGATGCCAATATAGTGTTTTCACAAGAGGTAGCGATAACTAATCTACTACTGCCTGGCTTCAACATTGCCGTAAACATTGATGGACGTCGACGAGGTACAGCGATATATATTAGAACAATTGTTCCAACCAACCATTAGAACCAATGTTCAAAGAAACATAGATGCGAATCATTAGTCTACGAATTATCAATACCACATTCATAAATGTGTGCGCCCCCAGGTACTCCGAATAGAGGGACTCCAGAACATTTCTTAAACAGCATACTTCCATATTACATAGAAAACGCCACAGGTTTTGTAGTCATGGTAGAAACCAAATGTTCAGAAGACTTATGCAAGTAATCGACTTGAAAGATAGTTGGGAAATCCTACACTGTGGACGTGTAGAGCTTTCATTGGTTCGAGCCGATTCTGCCTCCCGCATAGACAGAATACTTGTATCCAACAATATATCTAGCCATCTGCAAACTGCGTACTTCACATCTACTCCGTTTTCCGACCATAACGCATAGGTGTTACGCTTGGTTCTACCAACATTGGTGACTGCGCCAGGTCGAGGAATATGGCGATTACTGTTAATCATTTGAGTACACAAGCATCCAACAATCTCTTTATTTTGGCTTCGTACACTGACAGAGAGTTTAAAATAAGAAGATCAGAAACGTTTTCCAACTATTTCCCCAGTTTAGTGCCTTTGAAAACGTGAGTAGGGGCACAAGTCATCCATTGTGCCGGCCATCTTTGGATTCTGAGATGTTTCACCTTAGTACAACCAGATAAATCTCAACATTATAGACTCAACATCATCGTATGAAGTATTGTTGTTGAACAATACAAGAAACTTAAATCTCATTCAAGAAGTAATTTTGATAAATACTTACATAACCTCAGAATTATGGTACATCGCTTCCATAGTACCTCCACCAAGCAAATTTACTGGAAAGCTTATCCTGAGAATCGGATCTTTTCTGTGGAACGGAAAGCCATGGACTCGTATTGCATTTGAATAGCTTGTGCTTCCTAAGAATTGAGGTGGTTGAAATTTACATTCACCAGAAATGAAGGCAACAGCAATGCTTGTGAATAGAACTACGTCAATGGCAGCTTTTTAAAGCACAATGTGAGCCCGCCGAACATTAGAGGAATACCAAGGAAGCTTGAGCACGTTCGAACTGTTGTGAAGGAAACGGTTTTTCTTCTGGATACGGTAACCGTTTAAGGGATCCAAAGTTATAAGAAAAAATCGTCAAAGAGATTGGAAAAAAAAAATCAGCAATCTTCACAGCAAAGTATTAACGTCAGCTCAACGAGCCGCATGGCTGACTGTCATGCATCGTAAAATTCAGACCATCGAAATGCTTTTCAATGGAGGCAGAAAAGATAACCCATGGTGTGGCCGATGTCACAGCAAAATCGATACAGTGGTACATCATTTCTTCAAATGTGGCGTCAATAGGAAAATTTGGTTCTAGTTGCAATAGATCGTCGTGTAGCTAGTTTCGATGCGCAACAATAATTGTATCCGGTATTGCGATTTTTTTACCACTTGGACTTTAACGATCTGAATTTCGTCTTTCTCAGATTTCGCCTTTGATTTTGCTGCCTCTTTTCGATCATGCAATTATCTTGATGTTCATGACAGTTAACTTCGGCCGGCTCAGTGTTTACCACTTTCTCTTTGTTCTCGACTCAACAACAAAACCAGCTGCTCCTCTGATTTTTACAGTCATCTTCATTGTTCTCACGCTCCAGCTGATCGTGTTCTCTTGTCAAAACCAGCTGGTAGTGACCAACATCAAGGATGAAAGGTAAATGGTGTTTGAAAATGTAGCATCAGTACATTATTGGCAGCATCTCAATTTCGTCATGAAAGTCTAATCTTTCGTTAAAATTACAATATTACTTCTAATAAAAAGACAACCAAGACAACACTTAGCATAATGCACTTTATACATGGTTGAATTCCGGAAAATCAACGTAATTTAGATAACTTTAAATCTTATATGAACTACAGTTTGTAAATACTGGACAATAAGTATGTAAAAAAATTTTTTTTTTTTCATGTTAGGCTTGGTGCGAAATAACTGCGTTTGCAGTTACATATCGATCAAAAATCGAACTTGTGCATTATCACAAATAAGTTAAAAATGCCGTTTAGAGAACAATTTGAACAACCATGGGTAGGACAAATGTTACCAAATATTTTTGCACAGTGCTTTGCTTAAAAAATTTAACCCTAGACTGGAAATTGAAAGTTACTATAGGAATTCAAATACAAAGGGAGTAAGTGACATTTTGGTCGGTTTCTAAGACGTTCTTACAATATTTTTAGGTGACTATTTCGCTCAACAAAAGAAAGCAATACAATTTATAGAAGACTGGCTAGTTTTTTATTGAAACAAAATCCGATATGAGCCAGGAGCTAAGAGATTGATTTTTCATAGCATCAGAGCAGGCATATGTCTAAGATTACTTTTTTTTTGAATTCCTTGTGACATGACAAGTATTACTGTATGTAGTTTCTCATGTTTTTCTCTACAAATTTCAAATAAAATAATTCAGTATTTGCCCAAATCTTCAGATATTACTCCGTAAATTTATAAAGAAAGTGATTATTTTGCAATGAATTTCTCCAAGAATTTTATAAGAGATACCTCAAGAAATCAATATGATTTTTCCCAAAGGGAACCGCAGGAATGGAAGTTTCTCCAATGATTTTTTTCAGAAATCATCTGCATTCCTCCAAAATTTCGATGAGAAATTTTTCAATAAAGTCCTACATCCTCCAAGATTTTATTCATCGATTTTCCTGGGACATACTCCAATATTTCTGGTCAAACATCTTCTAAAACTCAGTGAATAACTTCGCCAGAAATTTATAGGAATTTCCTTAAAAAAATTTCTTGACCCATTTAGTCAAAGGTTTTCTTTACTTTTCTGGAGCGAAACAGCAAGTCTAGAAATTTTTTTTTCTGGAATTCTTCCCGGAATGTCTAAAGTAAAATGTCTATGATTTTTTTCTGAAAAATAAATCCGCGTGGTATTTTTAAAGTAAATCCTAGAGTAACCTCTGGTAAAACAAATGTATGCTTCAAAGTCACTTTCAATGAACAAGGTTCTCTGAAATACCTTCTGGGCTCTTGAGGAAATTGACGAAGATTTCCTTGGTAGTTTGCCAAGATAATCGAAAAAAATAATTAAATCTCTGGTTAGTATTCCCCAGGATTTCCTAAAAAAATCTTGAAAAATTTTGGAAAGAATCTCTATAGAAATTTTTGAAGGAATAACCGGAGGAAAAATTGAAAAAATTGCTGTAGTACAAACTGTTGGGAAAACTGAAACAAACTTTTGAAGATTGCATGGTAATTTTTTGAAAAACTTTTTAATAAGTGCTTGGTAAAACAGGTTGTTTGAAATTTCTTCAAGGAATTTTCGATTTCTGAGAGAAAACGTGGATAAATTCTTGAAGTAATCTACATCAACAGGCGGAGGAATTCTTGCAGGGTTTCTTGAAATAAAAAAAAACCCTTGAGCTATTGTTTTCAAACACTCTGGACTAAATCTTTACGAATTTCCTCAAAAGAAATTCTGTAGAAATTTTTGGCACATCTCATAGAGTAAAAACTTGCGAATTCGATTGGAAGATTTGTAAAAAAATATCTGGTGAAAATTCTAGAATAGTTTTGAAAAAAAAAATCAAAGTGATACCTGAGGAAATTGCTGAAGGTAGTAGCTTTGGAGTTCTAATGGATTTCCTTGATCAAATTCAAGAGAAATTTCTCTTAGCATCCTTTGAAAAATCGCTGGAAGAATTTCTGGGAGAATCGGTAGAAAATTTTCTGGACGTATTTCTGGAGAGATTCTTGTGGGAACCTTGAAAGTATACTAAATAAAATCTCTATTATAATTTCTGAAGCTTATCTTCGAAGAATCTAAGACGCAATTCTTGAAGAGCCTGTTGAACCCGATGGTTTCTTGGATCCTGTACAATTTTGCATCAGGATTCAATGCAAGCAGAATAAGGAAAAAGACACTTCAGAGACAATTTTGGATAAAACTTTTAGAAACTAGCATTAAAACAGAGACCAAGTCTCTAAAAAGAAACCTAAAGCGTTTGCATTATTTATTGCATCAACTTTTGTTATCATTCATTAAAAATTATATGAATATCCTTTATATTTATATCCTTTCTTAAGCAACTTGAATAAATAAAATAACAGAATAAACATTAGCCCAAACTGCTTACCTTCACAATCAGTGACGTTTCTAATTTACTCATCTATTCAAGAAAACAAATGGATAAACAGCGAAAATTCTGTGAATTTGTGTATCGCAAAGTTTTCAGGAGAAATTGAAGATGCTTGAAACATGTTCAAACGCACAGAAACTCCATCAAATACCTTATCGTATCTTACGACGTTGATCGAGTTTTATGTATATTTAACAGATGATAAATAATTTGTTAGTTTTCAATCTTTTTGCTGATCTATTTTGTTTTTAGTGTTATTGAATCGTGAATAGGTCAATTCTTTGTTCTACCTGTCCTACCCACTTCCCGCGCCACTGGATAATAGCCTGGGACACGGTTATATGGAAAATTTGGATTCTCGCTCCAGTCCACTTTTTGGATTGCATTTAGGTCCCATAACAACTGTGCAAAATTTCAGCTCGATCGGTGAAACTATATTTTAGCGCCGTCCCTTCAAAGTTTGTATGGGATTTACTATGGGAAAACTTACTTTTGCAAAGAAAAATCACCAGAAATTGCCCGTTGTCCTGTATAACAATTCTGAACACGTTCGTTGATAGATATTTTTATGATGAACAACATTGTCGAAGACCGCAAAGCAATCCGACGTTTGTAAAAAAAGTTATGAAGCAAAGACTATTCGGAAATTTTGCACAATTTTGTTTTTATTATTATTCCTTTACGTGTTAATCATCGTTGCCTTGTCAATAGGTTTTCATTGAATAACTTTTTTCACAAGTGTCGGATTGTTTCGCGGTCTTCGGCATTTTTTTTTTTTTTTTTTTTTTTGGCATTTACGTCCTCACTAGGACAGAGCCTGCTTCTCAGCGTAGTGTTCTTATGAGCACTTCCACAGTTATTAACTGAGAGCTTTCTTTGCCAAAGTTGCCATTTTCGCATTCGTATATCGTGTGGCAGATACGATGATACTCTATGCCCAGGGAAGTCAAGGAAATTTCCAACCCGAAAAGATCCTGGACCGACCGGGATTCGAACCCAGACACCTTCAGCATGGCTTTGCTTTGTAGCCGCGGACTCTAATCACTCGGCTAAGGAAGGCCCCCGTTCGGCAATATTCTTCATCGTAAAAATACCTATCGAGGCCTGTGTTCAGAATTTTTATAGAGGTCAATGGGCGACCTCTGACGATTTTTCTTTGCAAAAGTATGTTTTCCCATAGTAAATCCCATACAAACTTTGAAGGGCTGGCGCTAAAATATTGTTTCACCGATCGAGCTGAAATTTTGCACAGTTGTTATGGGACCTAAATGCAATCCAAAAAGTGGACTGGAGCGAGAATCTAAATTTTGTCCCACACTACTGGATAAACATAATTGTGACATATTGGGACTAAGTTCATTGGTTGACCCCAATGATTTATTCTGTTTTTCTAGCATTACGTCCCCACTGGGACAGAGCCTGCTTCTCAGCTTAATGTTCTTATGAGCACTTCCACAGTTATTAACTGAAAGCTTACTATGCCAATGACCATTTTTGCATGCGTATATCGTGTGGCAGGTACGAAGATACTTTATGCCCAGGGAAGTCGAGAAAATTTCCAACCCGAAAAGATCCTCGACCGGTGGGATTCGAACCCACGACCCTCAGCTTGGTCTTGCTGAATAGCTGCGCGTTTACCACTACGGCTATCTGGGCCCCTGACCCCAATGATTTATGGACAGATTGGATACTCTTGAATATATTCCAGAAACTTGAATCTTACCGGGTAAAAAACCACTTTTCCATTATCACCAAACGCGCAAGAACTAGTTTCTTGAATTTTCATTAGTTCTTAGCCGCATTTAGAATAGATTTTTTTCCTATTAATTTTGATATGTGACTTGTTAACCTTCATGATATTTTGAAAGTATGGAAGGCAATGTATGTTTCTCCCCTTGTAAATGTGGACTCTGCTCATTGAATGTTTAGGGCCACCCTCTAAAAAAATCTCGTTAAAAGTCCTTACATTAAAAAAAAACATATTTTCTTCGCTTTTTCGGCTCGTGGTTGGCGTACGATATCTTCAACTGCAAAGAGCTCTGGGAAATAATCAACGAGTATAGCTTTCCCGAGAAACTTACAAGGCAAATAATAGCAACGATGGACAGTGTGGAGAATTGTATACTCCAGATAGTAATGATTATGGATTTCATTTTTTGATGAAGTGTAGAACTAGCCCTCGTGCGTTAAAATACACTCAAATAAAGATAAAAAAAAAAAAAAAAAAAAAAAAAAAAAAAAAAAAAAAAAAAAAAAAAAAAAAAAAAAAAAAAAATTTTTGATGATCCCTAAAGCCAATGTTTATAATATCTCTTGTGAAATATCGTAGAAACAACTTTTTGCAATTCAAATACATCATAGCGAACGTAAATCGCAATAGCACCATTATTTGACCGCAAATTGCACCAGTGCGACAAGATTTTTTTTTCAAAATCGCACATAATTTCTGATCAAAAACACATACACCTCTGATTTTTTCTGTTTTGTGTATAACTAGCTTTCCAATGATGCAAGAACTTTTGAAATCGGTGGTTGCGAACACCATAAAAATTCTATCTTTCTGATAAAATCCGATATGGCGACGAAATTCAATATGGCCGCCGAATATTTTATTATTTTGCAAATTAAGTTCCTATGTTTCCTTTTTCCAACACCATGTTGTTGTGAAGCGATTGCTGAAGAAATTTCTGAGTTATGGCTGTTTGAGTGAGCCAAGAATGGTCAAAAATCGAGGGGTCATCAAAAATTGTTTATTATTGAGGGGTCCATCAATTTGACCAACCGAACGCAGTTTCTTTACTTACTCGACAGGAGCTTTCGAATGAGCATAAATTTGAACTTTTTAAAAGACCAAGTGTAAATAGTGGGCCGGTCTCAGCGAGAATTACCTAGTGCTCTGTGAACACCGTTCTGAAACACCCTATTGGTGTACTAGGCCCGGCGACTATCCGCTGACAAGAATCCCGAACGAACTGGACTGAATGGTCGAAAACGACGACGATGACGACGGTCAGAACCAAGACTGGTGGAGAAATCTTTAGGGGGCGGTGGTAAGAATGCCAATAACAATAACATCAACAGGAACCTGACGGGAGCACACAAAAAACAACAGCGTCGAAGAAAAAGAATCCGCTGATACAGGCGCAGGCAATGGAATAGAGCACTGCCCATAACTGCATATTTGTAACATTCGACAAAAGTAGGCATTGAGTAAATGGGATACCAAGTTTGTATTTTACAGCAGTATGGGAGGAAACTAAAATTTCAAAAAATCATTAGGAATTCAAAAGAGCTTATTTGAGGCTGAAATTTTGTACAACTCATACCGCATATTGGGTGAATAGACAGAAAATAATTCTGATAGATATTTCTTTGCTACTACATTATGAGGCTCATGTATAATCTCAATGTGACTGTTATGCGGTTACATTTGCCAGTGTGACAAAACAACTTGGTATTTTTTTCGAATTTTCTAGAACAAACTCACGGATTTTAGTAAGTTGATCGAAAGTATTTATCATTTGATGACTCTCCCCGGTATTAACTCTAATTTGTCAAAAATGTCGAATGTGACTGTTATGCAGTTATGGGCAGAGCAGCCGCCAAGCAAAAGCCAAATATGAATCGCTTTTTATCAATGTTGCCAGCTTTTTTATGGTAGCTAGGTAGCTGGCGAATTGTCGAACAAAAAAAAAAATGGCACAACATAACGCGCAGTGCATTATTTCGGTGCCGGAGGCTGGTTCCGCGCTAATGATGTCACTTCTATGGTGCCAGGGTTTGGTCGGTCGTAGCGATGCGACGGAATACCCACCCATTCCCGTATAAGAAGTAAACATATATACACGGTGTGTCTGAAACCGTTATTAACGAATCAAATGACTTTAAATTCTGCACCCATCATTTGAAAGGTGTGACACCCTATTCATGAATTTAAAAATTAGGAGCATAGATACGACGACCGGCCAGAAGAAAGAGAGCAAGAGGGTGTGACATCATTAGTGTTGTTTATTATCACTTTGGTGCGGTATCTCGGCGCCCTCCGCTTGGCTGCGGGTAGTTTTGGTAGTACTGTTGCTGAAGGATTCTCGGGTAAAAGGAATATCGTTGGTTGATGGTTGCTTTCCGTCGCATTCCAGGGGTAGCGCTTTTGGGTGTGAAGGTAGTAGATAGTGAATTAGCACTATGTGGATGAATGGGTTTCGGAAAGTTTGTAATTCAAATGGAGCGTTTGTTACATTCGATGATTCATTGACGTCCATATAAAACGACACGCAAAACATTTTACCTTGATTCCCTCCTTCCCTACTATGTCACATTTCTTACATGTGGTCCGTAAACCACGTGGTCATTTTCTTGGATGTTAAGACCCCCCCCCCTCGTCACATGTGGTCTTTTGTCTCAAAAACTCTACAACGTGTATGGATCTTGGCCATTGTATTATATAGACCCTCTTCTCCATAAATGTCCCGGTGGCTTATGGAGAACTCTTATGAAACATTCTTAAACATTATATGTATCATGGCGGCGTACATTAATTACGTAATGCTGATATTGACAATTCGTTACTACCTCGTTCAGAATTTTTTTATATCATTATTAAATTCTTGGCTAATTCATCTCTGGTCTAACGGTTCTACTTCTTTTCGTAAGGAAGTCGTAACTATGACTTTTACGTCATAAGTGACTATATCGGGGATGGGATTCGATCATAGGTCCTCGGCGTGAGAAGCGTGAGTTCTAATCACTACACCTTGCCCGTCCCCTCTTAAATAACTTTTTCTTTTTTTCTTTGAGTAAAACTTTTACTCTTGAACTGGTCGCCTCGCTTTACATAGAGTGTTACGTAATTTATGGACGGCGACTTACACTTCACTTACACTTCACTTCACCTTGCTGCGGTGTTCGGGTCAATATGATCCAAACGCACTTTCAAAGCTGTTTGTTACTTTCTATTGTTTTGAAATTTTGTGAAAAATTTCGATGCGCCACGCTTACTTCTCTCAAATGTTTGAATCGGCCACTTGTCTGGGAATACCTTAACCTGTTATAGAATTGTTAGGAGGCATATGGTACTTAAGATAACTCAAGACATCTTTGATAAGTTCTGTATGGAATTCTGAACAGTTAGATGTGTCACATGGTATGCTTCTATAAAATAAATGAATTTCACTTTCACGGAACCTCCCAGGGACCCACAAATCCACATTCGCAGATAACAACAACTTGAATAAATTTATAAATTGACAACTGCTTCGGGTTTCATGGAACAGTTCAATGGCCTGTGGAATTGGCCCTTGGCCCTGTATACAACGGTTTTGATGCGGCCAATTCCGGACACTCTTTTCTGTATGGAAAATATTTCACACGAAATGTTTCAAAGTTTGTCGGTCAAATGTGTCCACTTTGGAGTCTGTTTTAATAAGCACTTTCTATAGATATTTTTAAAATCCTTAAATGCTCAACTGCCATAGACATCGCTCTAACAGCTAGGTGAGTTCAATTAAGTATTTGAATTTTCTAACTATAATTTTCAAGTAGAAGCATTAACCTAAGAATGCTTATGTCGCTACTGTTCGTGTTACCAACGTCTAGTTTGCCACGTGCCGACAGCGTGAGTACCGGGCCTCAAAGTGTCAAATCATTTTTTAAAAACATAACAAATCATCCTCAACAACCTGACATTGAACAAACAATGCAAAACTACATTTTAAGGTAATTATAAATTAATTCAGTTTTGTGACAACAGCGCCAATATTGTTCTACAACTAATATTTCTATAAATTTTCATGACCTGTCCGGAATTTGAATTTAATTTTTCATAATTGCTGATGATTGAATTATGGATTTTAGCGCATTAAGCATCCGTAATACGAATCAACACGGTATTGGTTGGAAAACGACTATGAAATACGTATGTCAAATTCAGGTCAATATTACGCAAACACCTTAAACGTAACTTTTTATAAAGTATCTTAAGCAGGTTAATAGACAACTCTTAATATGATTTTTCTGTAACTGATAATAAATTCTTCAAAACACATTGAAACAGCCTAAAGTCAACAAAGTCAACAAACTTAGTTTATCAATCCTATGTGTTCCATAGACCAAATTCTAGAAGTTGCTCTCTAAATGAACTCGACTTTTTACTTTTAGAACGTTAATTTCTGGATTTACAAAACGAATCAAGCCAGACTTTTTCAACTTAACCACTACTTTGTCCACTGCGAGTACGCATTTACACCTCGCCGGGATCGGTATGTTAAGTCGTTAGTGTGAGCAATTGTGAAGATGTTAAGTGTTAGCAATAAAATTTCTGATTAGGGGGTCTTAGGGGGTCGAAAATACGACCGTTACCCTATTTCCCTTGGATGACATAGCAAACTTAGTGGCATCGTATAGAGGATGAATGTAGCTTTCATTTGAAGCTAAATAGATTTTGACAACCATTTTAAATTTTGACGCTATCTAGAATTTCGTCAACCTTTTTTTCACCATTAGTGCTCCGCTCGTTTTGAGTAGTTCTGTTTGATCTTTCGACCTTGACACTTGCTTTTGCCGGGGCGAGCGACGAGGGCAGGATCAAACATGTCGCGCGTCGGTCTCGTAAGTGAAAAAGTGGCGTGATCGGTGAGTTCGGTTGGAGTAACTGAAAAAGTGCCGCGATCGGTTAGTTCTGTTTGATCCTTCGACCTTGACGCTTGCTCCTGGGCAGTGCGTCAAGAAAGCCCGAACAGTTTTTTTTTTTTTTTTATTCTTTTTGGGTCGCGCGCTTATTTTTTTTTTCCTGAGTGCTTTTTTATAGCCGAGCAAACGAGTGAAGCCGAAAGTGGATTGTGGCTGCTCAGTCAAGGATAACGGATCAATTGGTGAGCTCGTTTCATGCTACTATTTCTAATCTATAAAATATGTATGACTGCACATTCAACCGTTACAATGGTGGGATGTAAATATGATTTTTCAACAAACTATGGATGGTTCGTCACTGTGAGTGTCGACACAAACTCTGATTCATGATTTATTTATGTTTAACATTTTTTTTTTTCAGAACACCTCTTATATACCTTTATTTTTGTAATTAAAAAAACTTTGAATGGTTCGACACTACAAGTGTAGACTTGCGAAAGGTTCACTTTATTCAACAAACTTTGGATGGTTCGCCACTGTAAGTGTCGGCATAAGAATAAGAGTGTTCTATGATGTCCCAACCAATCGAGTTTTTTGTTTCTTTTCAAATGAGTAAAATATAATAACACATGCTTTCGTCCTGACAGCTGTAGGAATGTTACATTTAGGTATTTGCTCAACAAACTTTGAATGGTTTGTCACCCCAAGTGTCGGCATAATTTTCCTCTACATAGAAATTTTTCATATCAAATGAAAATATTATATTTACGTATAAGCATGTATATATCTCACAAATCATTGTTTATCATGGTCTAATCGCTTATCAAAGTGAATCCTATGACCCAACGATCCTCCCCATTAACAAACATCCCTCCCAGTAACCTTTGTGGAGATGCAGAGGCAAACACGGTCTCCAAAAAGCAAAGGTTACACACTAACATTCCTTCCCCCAATCCCACCTGACTGCAAGGACGTGGCCGGCGCCGTTATTGACCCTGTATAAATAGAGGCACTGAATTATGCACACTGAAGAAGATTATGGCCAATCCCAGCCGAACTTCTAGTTGATTCTTTGTGCATTTTCACTGACTTCGGTCAATCACGGAATAGCAACCATTGATATGTGTAGTCAGTCTAAGCTAAGCTAAGCTAAGTTAACCACTACTTTGTCCACTGCGTTATATGGTGAGACAAAGTGATGAAACAACAAATTAGCATTAGCTTTACCATTAGCATTGAGCATTTCGCACAAATTCGTAGGTGGTACAGTCCTAGACAATTGTATGCGGGTAGCCTCCTTCCCGTCCGTTACCAAAGTCAGAGATTCGGGACTAACTTCTAACTCTTAAACAAGATTGACGCATCCTCCAATAATCGAGAGCTGTCCTGGCTACGTCCTTGCGAAAGCTGGGGAATCACATTCAATTTTTGAATCAACACGCACGGGGAATAAAAAACGAATCACGCGAAACGAATTCAATTGATGGTGCCATCACAGAGTATTGGGATATGCCGTAGATCGGATTATTAATTAAGAACAACTGTTCTGTTCAAAGGTTGGGAACGATCTCACAAAGTGATGAAACAACAAATCCAAACAAAATACTACTTCTGTCAATTTTACACTGGTACAAAAACGTCGTAAGTAATTGAACACAACGATGTGTCATTTTGTTACCTAGTTTTTGTGGGAAATAATGGAAACTATCTAGTTTTTGGACGCGAGCTAATTGCACGCAAAATTAAAGCGATTTACACTGTTAATATTGTTATATCAATTATTTAAAGTAGAACGATAGGTTATGATTTTTCTTATTTAATTTTCTCAAAACCGTATGAAAGATAGAAAGTTTTTTCTTTAGCCGTGATTATCAAATGAAATGTACCGTCTAAACTTTACAGGAGTTGAATTGTTTAGTTATTTGTAGAGTTTTGAATGTAGAGATAAAAAAAAAGAGTTTTGCCTTTTTGTGGGGCGTAACCATCTAAAGCATTTTTTTATATAGATTAATAAGGCATTTTAATACTATCAATCATGTTCTAATGTCGTTATAACAATCTGCATTTGGATGCCTTAGATAATTTTCACAATGTACTCATTTGCTTAGGCTCAAGTTGTGTAAGATATTACAGAGCAAATTTTACATTATTATTCATTATAATTATTAATTTGTATTGCTCTATAATGTGAAAAACTTTAACCAAAATTTTCAAAACTAACTAACTACCACCCTTCTTTGCTGAACTATTCTTTTTGATTGTGAGTTTTTTGATCGAGTCTAATTCCAATGAACAGTATAATCTAATGTAATTTTAATACAAACAGTAAACGGAAATTGAATTAACAGAAACCAGCAATAGAAATGATGCTTATAGAATGCAAGGAACATCCGTTATTACTTGATTTTTAGGAATTGAAAATCATTTCACTTACAAAGTATGATTATACATGTCTTATTTAAAAAGTTATACGTTTAACCAACATAAGGGATCGGTCCATAAACCACGTGATCATTTATGGGAGGGAGTGGGGTATCTGGCCAATGACCACGATCCATACAATTTTTTTTGTGGACCACAAGGGGGAAGAAGGTTGTCTGAAATCCAAAAAAAAATGTCTACGTGGTTAGTGGACAGCCTCTAAGTTAGAAGTTCAGTAAAGATCAAATCTACAATTTGGAAATATTGAATTCAAAGCTTAGAATAAATTTAACAATATATGTAAATTTTGGTGTAAACACGTGTACATGGGTTTTGTGCAACGTTCTTAGTTACTACACGATAAGCCTTTAATTTTTAAAACAGACAAGCTAAATTTAAAATACAGGTCGGACTTAATTATCCGGAGTATCGATTGTTTTTCCACTCCGGATAATCGAATCACTAAAAGATATATTATAATCTGCGATAAAGGAACTTATATATTATCTCTTTTCGTTGTAGCGTAGCCAGAAATTATTTCTAGGAACATTAGGGGTCTTGAGGAGAAAAACAAATTTTTGACCGGAATACACAAAAAAAAACTTTCAAATCCCCGTTTTCTTACCTACGTCCAAGAATGCTAAACCATTTATATTGTATATTGCAATACTAAATTATCTGAAAATTATGCAAAACAGAAAAACAAGAATATCAAAAAAATATTCCGGATATTCGAATCCCGATTAATCGAGTCACCGGATAATCGAGTCTCCGGATAATCGAGATAATTGCTGAACAGTATACCAGGCTGAAACGTGAAGCAGATCGGGTTGGATTGAAGGTAAATACGTCGAAGACGAAATATCTGCTGGCTGGAGGAACCGAGCGCGATAGAGCTCGCATAGGCAGACGCGTGACGATCGACGGGGATGAGTTCGAGGTGGTAGACGAATTCGTCTACCTCGGATCATTGATAACGTCGGATAACAGTTGCAGCAGAGAAATTCGAAGACGTATCATCGCCGGAAGTCGTGCTTACTATGGACTCCACAAGACCTTGCGGTCTGGTAAACTTCACTTCCGTACTAAGTGTACCATGTACAAGACGCTTATAAGACCGGTAGTCCTCTACGGGTATGAGACGTGGACAATGCTCGAAGAGGACCTGCAAGCGCTAGGAGTTTTTGAACGACGTGTGCTTAGGACGATCTTCGGCGGAGTATGTGAGAACGGCGTATGGAGGAGAAGAATGAACCACGAGCTTGCGCAACTCTACGGTGAACCCAGTATCACGAAAGTCGCCAAAGCTGGAAGGGTACGATGGGCGGGACACGTTGTGAGAATGCCGGACAACAATCCCGCAAAAATGGTGTTCAACTCAAATCCGGCCGGTACAAGACGAAGGGGAGCGCAACGAGCTAGGTGGTTTGACCAAGTGGAGCAGGATCTTGGAAGTGTGGGGCGATCGAGGAATTGGAGGTTAGCAGCCATGGACCGAGTTAGTTGGCGTAACATTGTGACGCAGGTCATGTCTTTAAGGACGTAGAGCCAGCAAAAGTAAAGTAAAGTAAGTAAGGATAATCGAGACCGACCTGTATTAGCTTTGCTCTCCATTGCTTCCATGGAAAAAAATGATAAAGCATGTTCTACACTTTTCACTACTTTCTCCCATTTTATACCGCTTCTGTCAACGTCATTATTATTTTTTAACTTCATTCACTACTAATACCGAATGTTAATGATGTAGATAAATTAGATTTTAATAGTAGTAATCGATCAAAAAATTATAGCCGCAATGATAAGAGCATGAGCATGAGCATAGATGACCGTACAATTCGTAGTTGCTACTCCGTGATTGACCAGAACAATCGAAGTTGCACAGGGAATTAATGAATGGGGCTTGGGATAATCTTACCATTCTTCAATGTGCACAAATCGAGAGCTCAAATTTAAAAGTCAATAACGGCGCCGGCCACGTCCTTACGGTCATCGGGGAAGGGAAGGAATATTAGTTAGACAACCGTTGTTACTAGAGACCGAGTATACCTCTGCATCTCCACAGTTGTCATGGATAGGATATTGGGTTAGTGGGATAAGGTAAAGATCTGGGAGTCACCAAAAGTTGGTGATGCGATCCATGATATAATCACGCCTAATCGGATTCACGATATAATTCGATAATTGCATTGTACGCCGAACAAGTGTTCGTCACTCGCCCACGTAAGAGCAAGCAACGCGATCAATGGATCAAACACAACTAACTTTCGCGGCACTTTTTTCACTACTGATCGACCGACGCGCGACATGTTTGATCCTGCCCTCATCACTCGCCCCCGCAAGGGCAAGCGTCAAGGTCGAAGGATCAAACACAACTCATTATAGCCGCAATGATAAGACTACTCATGAGTTACATGTGAAATGTGTTTAAACGTGAGTATATGCGTTCTCCAATTATCCTGAATATTGTGTCAGGAGAACTAATTTGGTTACATGATGAAATTTGCTCCGTAAGACTTTATAGCGTTTAATCTGTGAGAATATAATTACATCTGAGAAACTGAGTGATTCTTTTTTGTGCAATGGGCATGCTACTCAGTCAAGGATGGATGATCAATTTGGTGAGCTCGTTTCATGCTTTTATTTTGAATTTACAATATATTTTGTTATGTATTTTTATCATGACAACGGTAGGAATATTACTCATATGAATTGATTTAATATGAACAGTGCGTCACTATAAGTGTTGACATAAACTAATGTACGTGTTCTACATAACAGTAGAAACGCTACACTTTTCCTCTCACCTTATTTTTATCATTATAAAAAAAAACCTTTGATTAGTTCGACTCTAAAAGTGTCGACATACCGTATGTTCACGTTGTATTTGTAGTACTGATAGTTGATTTTTTGAACTGAGGTTGCATAAATCCATCATTTACCAAGGTGAATCCTGACCAATGGTGAGCCAATTATGGATGATTAATTTCATTTAATATTCTCAGCTAAAGAAAAAACGTTTAAATATCTCTAATTTCCTTTGAATATCTAGACTCATACAATCAAAAGAGCGTAACACCAAAAAGGACTTAACGCTTTTTTTTTTAATTTTGCATAGTCATGTACTGCCCATACTCGCATAACAGTCCCATATGGATTTTAACCATTTTTTTAGTTAACTTCATGAATGGTGTTTATTTTTAGTGTACTTTATGAAATCATGCTTAATATTTAATTTTTGTTTGGACAAAATGCGAAAAAAATACCAAATCATGTGCGTCCCATATTGAAAGTACCCGCATATTAGTCCCATTAGTAAATTACAAAGAAGTTGAAGCAAACCTGGCCCTGTTATAAGTTTTGTAATCTTGCATCGTATTGTTTTTTTTTATTAAAGGGAGAAATAATACAAATTTCAATTACTCAAACCATGTTTATTCATGTAAAGTATTTATGTTTACGTGGTATTAAAGTTTTCCCAGAATGACTTCTGTTGCGATGTGCTAGAGCCGCAACTCAAAATGTGTGCTTACGAGCCTCTAAACCAAAAATAGTCAATAAAAATCTTCCTTTTAAGTAAATGCTGCTGCTCTCACTACTATTGTACTCCGGCCAATGATCACCGAACTCTCCGGTAGGCTTAACTTTTTATGGCTCGAAATACAACAGACATACAACAGGGCAATTCACATATATCTAAGGAATCTTAAACAGCTTTGCCGTCTTCATGCTGGCCAAAAATTGCTTTGTTGCATTGCTTGAAACCAACATCCCCGTGGTGGATTCCATTCACTTTCTAAATTGGCTGACCGGAACATGTTCTGCAGTTAAATAAAATCCAGGAGCGTCTTCAACATGATCACTGTCACCACCGGATAGTACAATAACTTTGAAAGATATTTTTAATCCAAATTTATTAGTATTAACAGTTGCAGTTGGAAAATTCCTTGGGATCTAGCGTGAGATCTACTGTAAACTTGAAAACGATTGTGTCAAGGTGCGTAAAAAAATAGTAAGCCAGTCCCCCGTAATGGGACTGGTATGCGGGTATATTTGTGTTTGGTAAGAAAAATACTCGGATAACGAGTCCCATTGGATAGAATCTTAGATTAAGATATGGAAAAGAACCACTTTAACTATATTTTAGTTTTTGGCGGTTTTATAATACTGCAATGATAATGTGCTGAGTAATGCCACCACAATTTACTACTGTCAGAAACAGTGAATCGAAAATGTTATGTATTATGTTTAGAAGCGTTTTTCTCGACATGATGATTTTCCTAATGGGACTGTATTGCGAGTATGGGCAGTGTAGGTTAGCCATAGAAAAGGACTTGTGAGCACAGACATGACGGGATTTTTCTTCTTCTGGAAATAACGGTCTGGGGAGCACCGCGAGCGTGTCGTCTAGATTTGTGCCCTTGAAAATTTTAGGTTCAGCTTCGATCTAACGGGGAGTTTTCCGTAGTATTTCTTCTTACTAAGATATTGGCCAGTAGAGTGCTGAAGTCGGTCTGACAATACTGTACCGCACACTGCTTAGTGTCGTATACGGATGGTGCGGACGGCCTCAAACAATCAGTTAGTAGTCAGGATAGGTAATTCTACTCTGGACGCTATCCAGTCTGTCGTTCAGACAAGCAATCGAGCATAAAAGACTGGTATGTGTTACTGCGCGGTCGTCACTGTGGATTTAAAGAACCCAAGTACTCAATAACCATTTAAACTAGCATTCACGTAGCATTATATGCGTCTACACGACAAGGAATTGAATGCCCGTTGGACGTATACCGTGCTGCATCAATACCCGGACACTTAAGCCGACACAAACGTTTAAAATATGTATTGAATAGGTTTCAATCAAAATTATTAAAAGTATTTTTACATAATGAACACTTTTATGTTAAAACTAAGTGAAAATGATGATATTTTCGATCAAATTGAAGATTTAACCATAGAAATAATTAAAACAATGAAGCTTATCTTGTCCTTAAATCCGGACACCTGCATTAAATCATGTCTATAAATCCGGACACTAACGAATCAAAATCCGGACAGCTTGCAAAACATGTAATTATTGAAAGAAAAAAAAATGTAATTTTAAAAATCAACTCGATTTATCGTGCTCCGAGGAACATGTGCGTAGGGTAACGTATATAACTTGGACATGCCTATAATTTGGACAGGCTAGTCGTTCTATGCTCATTTCCAATGAGATGGTGAGGAATATATGTACGGGAAATCATGTATTGCATTATTAAAACATAATGCTGCTTATTCATGATGACCATTCCCATAACAATTACAAATTGGCTTCAAAAATATCAAAATTGTAAATTGTATCAACAGAACATCTGTGAAACCTACGAATGCAAGAGGATGTGCAGTTCAAGAACAATACATTAAATGCAATAATAGCACTCAGAATTGGCATTCATAAAAAGTTTAGAAGTGGCAACATAATAAAATATGTCTAAAATTTAAGCTAAGTTCATCTAAAATCTTAACATGAGTATATAAGACATAAATCAGGTGATGTCCAAAATAGATTATGGTGTTTGTTCAGTTGATATAATTAAGCCATCTGATGAAACACACTGGAATGTTACATGTATGCATACTTGCAGGCGTTTTTCGTGTATCCGATGATATTTGCTTGCATTACATGAAATTATTGATTATCACTAATATACACATACGATAAGCGAAAAAATGCATAAGTCACATGTAAACTCCTAAAATTTTATGATATGATCGTCTTTTTAAGAAACCATTGCATGGATATTGAGATAACGCCCCTGTCCAAATTATATTCACATGAGGGTGTCCAAAATGTATATTTGGTGTCCGAATTGTATAACAGACAGGTCGCCAAAAAACGCTATTTTGGAAGCTAAAACTACAGTTTGTAAGCTTTTGCTTCCCAGAAACTCAAAATACAATGGGACATTAAGCATGTAAGTAACATTAGGTAATAAAATATTAGTCTCTAATGCAGTTAATCAATCGCCGTTTCCAGACATATCCTTAGCCTGTCCAAAATACATAATTTACCCTATTCTGTGATGGATAAAACATTTGAATTTTAAACAGTATTTGTAGTTTTATTACCTGAGCTGAGATGACTGTGGCTTGAGCTTCAACAATCACTGACTAGTTCTATTTTTTTCGTATAAATCTACGCATTTCATTTTTTTCATTACTCATTCCACATTTATTGATAATTTTGAATGTCTTCTATCAGTTTCACTTGTATATTATGTTCAGTATGTTAACGATTTAATTGTGAATTAACGATTTAATTGCACTGTCCGTGTACAAAAATACTTGGCTCCATTCCCGGACAGCCTCTTCTCCTCGATCTTTTAGCTGTTTTCAACGTAGATTCACTCCATATGTCTGCATCATGGTGTAACTAAACACTTAAGCCATCACTTCATGGAAAATTCTGTTTAATTCACTACGCGAATGGTGTATTTTTCAAATGTTTTCGTTAACTAAACGTTATGTGTGCGTTCAACGACGCTATCACCAAATCACTTGCCTCGCGAATAAATGACGGTTGACAAGAGCAACTTTTTCGTTTTTGTTATTTTTAACTGTTTGGCAATGATAACTAGATTACAAATGAATGTAAATTTATCAGCTATGTTCATAGCAAAAATTGTGAGTTGAAATATTAATATTAATATTAGATTTTGCCTCTAATTAATGAATATCATCAGAGTGTCCGGATATTGGTACCGTCCGGATTTTGATCCATCACGGTATCTGCCAGTGGTGCTTCTTGCAAGCAGGTTTTGACGAAATAACGGGCTGCTTTGATGCTACCCCCTCAGTCTAGCCGATGTCACCATCCTTGTAGTTTACGGCAAATCGATGGAGGAAGTAGGGTAGATCGCAGCGCACTCTACCTATCTCCATAGATAAGGAATGGATGAGATCTAAGAAACTAAAACTAGCCCATCATAATACTGAGGTAGTGGTGATCAACAATCGAATAGCTGAGCGATGGCCACTTAGGCAGCGTCCAGGCATTGTAGAATTTGCTCTCATTTGAGTATGAAGCACGATCAAAGCAAGCAAAGAAAAACATCCCATCTGTTGCGGTTCACGATCGTCATTGTATCGCAAGGTGTAAAAAGCCTGATAAATGGAAGCAGCGAGCGAGAGCTCCAAAAAGAGAGCGATGATAAAATCCATTTCTCTCGCTTGTTTACTGTTGGGGATAAGTGTTTTTCTTTACTGGCACGATAAACCATCCACGAACTTCCAGTAGCAATAGTATCCCCCAGGTTTGGAGCTTGATTAGAGGGGTTTTATCATGCACTACTATCCCCCCAATCTGATCAAAGTTGTAGCAGTATACGATAAACAGTCTCTCATAATGTGCAGCATGTTATGTTAGTTACAGAGAGCGATACGTGAGAGATTCTCTCAATTTTCTCAGGATTCAATCCCTGAACGCTAAAATTGAAATTTTTTGAGACTCCCCCCCCACCCCCCGTCCGTAACGCTTTTTGTATGAAAAATTTCATTTTTTTGTGTGAGCCTTAACGCTTGAACCTACACCCCCCTCCTCCCCCTAGAGCGTTGCGTAATTTGTGGATGCCGCCTTATCTTGGTAGGTGTTTACACCATAGAGTCCAAGCGACCCTTGGACATTTTGGGTAATTATCGATGACAAGCCAGTAAAAAGGCATCAACGACTATTGCTCTTGCTTTCGAGGATGATACTTAATAGCTCTGTTGTAAATGTTAGCCAACGTAGCCTACTAACAGACGTGGCGCTATCCATACTTAAAAATGGGGGCCCAACCTTGGCCACGTATAGGCTTTGTGTGCTCAAGAGTAATAGGCTGATACCGAACGATTTCAAAAGAGGCCGTGTGCATCATAGCCAGGATGACGCCTATCGAACTCATCAAGGAAGATGTTTTATGCTTCAACCAAAGAAGTATCAGAGAAGTCCTCAATGCGTGTAAAGAGACAACGTTAACAGTTTGACAGCAAGAATGAGATAACTTAACGAAAGGTAGATGGGCTCATCGGATGATACCAAATGTGTTAGATTGATACAGAAGAAGCCAAGAAAACTTCCATCTGATGCATTTTTGTCAGGACACGATTGTTGTAGATATTAGGTATCTGCCCAGGTTTGTTTTTATCATTTTGAGGACGGAAATAATGAGTGCTGGAATGAAGTCACTACGGCTGTCACTCACATTATGCGAGAATTGCAGCGGCTGGTCCCCTGTAACAATGTTTTAGTCGGATAGGAGAAGCAGTTCTCCGAGGCTATTGGCCCCTCTCCGAAGTAATACTATAAGTTGGTTCCGGAGAGAACAGGGTCTGAAACCAAGGATAATACCTGAGTTTTCTTCTCAAGGGTCTGGTTGCAGATTTCCTTTTTACGAAAAAAAGGCTTGATGCTGGAGAAGGGCAGCTGGAGATCTTTAAGAAACACATGGTCATCTACACTATTGCTCCGGGCATCACAGGAAGGGCTCAATACTATAAAAGAAGCCTTTGTATCCAGCTTTTTACGAGCGCTAATGACTGCCGCAAACAGGCTCGCCTCTGGTAGGGACATGTCGATTTGACGTTTAGCTTGGGTCCGTGAAATAGAAAACGACCCAAGCCAAACGTCAAATCGACATGTCCCTACCAGAAAACGAGCCTGTTTGCGGCAGCCATTAGCGCTTTTAAAAACCTGGATATAAGGTCACTGTTCACACCATGAATTAGGGTTCACATGTGAAGTGGGATTTATCACAGGTAATCTTTTACGTGCTATTGTATTGAACATAAAACTACAGCCACATCATAGAAACACAGAGTTGTAATAAACTTCTAGATACTCACTTCTCACGGAAAGAAAACATGACACAGTACCTATTTCGGAAAGTTTTGCAAACATCGTCCACCGCGTTTGTGTGGTTTATTCGTCTGTTTACACTTTCTTCTGGCAGCCCTGTCCCGTTCAATTTCCACCCGCTTACTCACCATTTTACACGCTCCATTGATTGTATGCGTGAGAACTATCCCAACTGTTTCGCTGTGGGTATCGTCGGTTCCGGAGCTGTCTTCGCCTTTTCTCTCGCTCTGTAGATGTTGTGTTTTTTTTATATTGATTTTATTGTCCTACGTCAAAATTTCATTTCCTTGGAATTTTCTCTCCATCGTCATCGGTCAATCGTCACTTTCTTTTTTGCGTCTTCGTTCGTTCGCTTCGATCACCACTGTACGGAGGATGATGGTAAATTGCGCACCTCCGTGTCCTGTTCAGTGTGTGCTGCCCTGTCCATTCATCATCCTGTTTGAAGCAACCTCCTGTTTCTGTTATTGTTTCTTTCTTCCGAGAAGTAACAGATCAGTTTTGGTCCCAAGTGCGAAGAAAACAAACATTCCATCATTAGCAAAGCTGTTGTATACTAGGGTGGTTCAAATTATAAAAAAATTGATAGTTTAATCATTCATTCCAAAGCTATCCTATCCCTGTTGATACTAGTATGAATTACCAAACCTTAACAAGCTGTACATTAGTGTGGGACAAAATTTAGATTCTCGCTCCCGTCCACTTTTTGGATTGCATTTGTGTTCAATATTTTTATTGAGGTCAATGGGCGACCACTGGCGATTTTTCTTTGCAAAAGTAAGTTTTCCCATAGTAAATCGCATACAAGCGCTAAAATATAGTTTCTCCGATGAGCTGAAATTTTACATAATTGTTATGGGACCTAAATGCAATCTAAAAAGTTGACTGGAGCGAGAATCTAAATTTTGTTCCACACTAATGTACACACAACAGAACAGAACACTCTAGTCTGGAAAAGGTGGATGGGAATAATGTCAACCCCGTCAACCCCGTCACGATCGAAAGGGTGAGCGAAACGATGGGGTATGGGACGGTTCATCAATTATTCAATCAAATGCATCGAAAGTTGTCTCATCGTCATCGTCAACGTCGTTGTCGTCGTCGTCGGCTTGGAATCAGAACGGAACGTTTTTTCATCTTCGATCTGACGAGCTGCATTTATCAGGCATCTGTTTTATTCTCTCTGTCGTTGAATCGACATTGAAACTCAGTCGATGCGCTAATTTGTAATTATCGAGTTTGAGTATTTTTAGAACGATTGCATAGTTGGGCTTTTTGTTGTCTGTGAGGCAGAGTAGAATCTCAAGCTGGGCGCCAATATTGATCTACCTTAGAATTGTTTTTTATGGTTATCTAACTGTTTTTTTACTAGAAAAAGTAGTCAAAACCATGTGAATTCTGTTTGATAATGAGATTTTTCAACGCTCATAGTAGAAACGCCAAAACATCACTTATTTCATTTTAACGATAGAGTATGAAATTTTAAAAAAAATTAAACAAGTTTTCACTGTGGATACTATTAGTAAGATATATTTCATTGTATGAGCAATGAGATGGGGCCTTCCTTAGCCAAGTGGTTAGAGTCCGCGGCTACAAAGCAAAGCCATGCTGAAGGTGTCTAGGTTCGAATCCCGGTCGGTCCAAGATCTTTCCGTAAAGAAAATTTCTTTGACTTCCCTGTGCATAGAGTATCATCGTTCCTGCCACACGATATACGAATGTGAAAATGGCAACTTTGGCAAAGAAAGTTCTCAGTTAATAACTGTGGAAGTGCTCATAAGAAAACTAAGCTGAGTAGCAGGCTCTGTCCCAATGAGGACGTAAAATGCCAAAAAGAAGAAGAAGCAATGAGATTTTATGCAAATTAGATTTTTTTTATTGTGTTTCTTTCGAAACCCAAATGCACGGTGAATGGATCCTTTTCAATATATATATTTCCTATTACCGTGCATTAGTATAAAAGGCATGAAATTATTCGGTAGTATTAGATTTATTGTTATGTCGTTATTAAACTACTTCATATTTAGTTTTTGAGTGAATATGGAATGGTTTGCACAATACAGTCAAACCTCCTATAACTATTTTAATGAAAAAATAATTATTTAGACGATATCCAAGGTATCATTGTACCCTTCTGATGATTTACTAGTGCATATCAGTGATGTGACGACTGCGATAGCTTTTTGTTGAACCGTGAAACAAAATGTTTTCTCTTAATTTGCAATAATCGGTTTCTGATAAATATTAAATAAACAATAATTGTTTAAGTCGTATATTGTGGATGCCCCTAAAGTATGGAGGCCCGGAGGCCATGACCGTAAATACGGCCCTGACTACATAAAGCATGGATTGCAATATAAAATTCCAATGTCCATATTCATATTAATGCTTTTTGCAGTATATTACGTGTTTACTATTAAACTGAAGTGTATTGAGCATTCTATTATAACTAACAGTCGAATTATGTACATATATGTATTATAACCGGATTTTTTTTTTCATTTCGTAAATAAATCACTAAACAGTTTACCGAATTAGGTTCATTTTCAATTGTAGCGTTAGACCTGTAAACATAAAAAAATACTAATTATTATTAAATGAAAACGGTTCGTTCACTTCAATTTGGAATGTTTTCCTCTTTGAACTATATATTTCCTGATTCATGATTTGAAACACTGAATATTAGGATCAGGAACTCAACTCCACAATTATGAATCACTTTCCAACATAAAAGATTTCCGTCAATTTTAGCATTGAACCAGTCTTCCCAAACGAACACCGAACACGTTAGTTCATTCAGTTTTATACTTTCCTTGTACTCTGTTCTCGGGTTCAAACCGAAACGCTCGAACCTGAATCTGAACAATCTGAACCCAAACATGTGTTGAGAGAACATCGGTTTGAACACCGGTTCGAACGCCGATTCATTCGTTGGTTCAGAACAATGGCACCGAACCGACAGCCAAAAAACCGTTTAACTCCACCCTATCCAGCTTCTACTTATCGTGTCTTGTTGTATGATATAGTAAATGCCTTCGTTTTATTTCCTAAAGTTGCCGCTAAATGTTACCTACAATATCGATCTTATTTGGTCTTCTTGAACAAAACATGCATTCAAGCTTCGCGGGTTTGCGATTTGAACCAAGAAGTTCCATATATAATTGTAGAAATTCATTCGCGTGGATTGGTACACTGGTACAAAGACGAAGCGCGTTCGCGGTGCAACTCAAGTTGCAACGCTCAAACCAAAGTTGAACATCGGTTCTGTTCATGGGAAGAATGCATTGAAATTGATATTTCATGGCAATAGCACCGAGGATAAACCGCTTGCGACATCAAAAGTTGTACATATCATTTTTAAGCAAACACAAGGGTTGAAAAGCTTCTCGTTGAGTGAAAACAGGTCGACCTTTAAGGTGACGATGAATCGAAGCCAAAGTTCGAATTTTCAAGAGTACGGATTTGGAGAACCAAACACCCAATTGAGCTGAAAACTTAATCGATTGGTCACCACCAGCTGGTGACCAATCGATTATGTTTTTAGCTTTAACGGATGCTTGGTTCTCCAGATCCATGCTCTTGAAAATTTGAACTTTGGCTTCGGTTTATCTTCACCTTAATAACAGTCAAACCTCCATGATTCGATAACTGAAGCGACCGTCGACTCATAGAAATATCGAGTGTATTGATTTTTTTTAGTGCATAAAAGTGATACATATTGATTTTTAGCGCATAAAAATGTCCTCCAAGGAATATGAAATCGGAACAGAAACTTGTTTTGAGATCATGAAATACAATATATTAATATATTTGGAACGAGGATAATTCTCATGGCCTTTTTTCCACTTCTACTATTCATAATAGAAGGCTTCACCCCTGTTTCCGTTGTCAATTGAGCTATTTCACGCTTTGAAATGAAACACGTCGTTAACTTTCGCCAAACCAACGCAATACAAATTATTAGAGATTAAAGCAATCCTCATAAAATAGTTAACATAGCGGAGATATATTCAAATTGCCCGTATTTGAGCATAAATCAATTGTTTGTCATGAAATTTCGAAGATCTCTTCACTATTATTTGTAAATTTATGTGTAATGGGGAAGTATAGATATTGAGTATTGTATACAAAGTTATTCCAGAACATCTTTGGGTCACATAAACTTTCTTTTAGAACAGATTTACCATTTAAAAACGGTTCTATTCCGTTAGGCCGAATGCCGTTAAGTGCAATGTCGTTAGGCCGAAGGATATTAGGAAAAATTCCGTGAGTTCGCAAGGATCACATAAACTTTCTATCGGAACAGTTTTATCATTTGCAAACTAATGCTGGTCAAAATCTACACAAGTTATTAAATTATTGTTAGCATATGATGTCTAAGTTTAGTGATCTATAGTACCTACTAAGTCTTAACAGACGTGACATATTTTTTTTCCAACAGATTGGAAATTGAAAGTCTTCCATATTGTCCTGGAGTTCGGTTCCTAATGATCTACCGAATCTACTGCCAATTGTACAGGGTGTCCGCAAATTATCCAAATTTATTGAGGTGTCTTAAAAGGAGCTGTTTTTCGAGCTTTATGACGGGAGAAAAATGTCCATAGAACTCACTGGATTAGACCGTATAATTTTCTATTTCCAGTCTAACTTGAAGCCAATAAACTGTAGGTAACCTTGAATAATAATATGACATTTTGATTCATTTCTTTTACATTCTAAGGATACCACATCTCCAGTATGACTAGTGGCCCTTAGAAAAACCGTCTCAGAAGAATTTGAATTTGCCTATCTCAGTAACGAGCAACCATTTCGAAATTATTTGAAGTTGTATTTTGTGTTAACATATAGATGTATTATGAAAGGTACATGGACATTATTTTTTCATTGTTTTCAATGCGAGATCATCATTCCAATATTTAGCTGTTCGGATAATTTGCGGACACTCTGTACTCATCCAATTCTGGTAAAACATTTCCATTCCTATCCACAAAGACTCATTATGGCTTGCAAAGTGTTCTGCTATAAATTTCAATAATATTGAGGTCCTCAGAACATACTGAAGTTGTGGGTATCAGTATGGCTTGTTATGCAAACAAAACATTTTTATTATATTTGTACTTAATTACAAAACTCCGTTGTTGGTGGTCATATTAAGGACAAAGATAAACTAGTTCAAGGCCAAAAATCTCCTTAATAAAGATAAAAAAAAATTAAGAGTTTTATAAAACAATGGTGGTTTCAGAGGTTAGAATTGATATTTTCACAACTTTTCAAGGAAAAATAGCTTGGAACCCAAATTCCAAAATGTACCAAAATATTGAATGCACACATCTATCTTACACCCAAAAGTTGAAACCGTCATTATAGGCGTTTTCTGCGTCTATTGATGGCGGAAAAGTGTTCTTCTGAGCGACATGACGTTTTTGAACGTCTATTGATAGGCAGATAATCCGGTCATTGAGTCGAGCAGTTTTTACGGTACAAATGGGGATGTACAAGTTGATATGCTTTTTGAACAACGGATACCAACAAGCGGGTTTAGTGCTGTGGTATAGTATTTGGTTCTCACGCTCATGACCATGGATCGATCCTGGTTGATGTCGCATGTGTATTTATTTTCATGTGCGTGCATCACCAACACATGTATTAAAAAATAAAACTTCCACACATATGCCTCTTTTAAGTGCATGTATTGGAAGTATGGAAATACGCAAAAAACCGTGTGGATGCACACCAGATTCGAACCACAATCATCGGATCGACTAGCACACTGTGTATCTACTGCTCCAAACTTACCACTGAAGTGAAGAGTAACCAAAGTCGATGTGGTTTTACGTTTCATATGCATGATTGCTCATGCTGTTGATAAACATGTGAACATGTGTTATCCCCAGCAAAATAAAGATATACAGTCAAGTCTCCTTTAAAGCGTTAATCATCGTATGTTGAACAAGTTCAATGTATATTCATAATAATTTATCACCTACCAGAGTAGCCACATTCTCTATTGTAGAACTTACTTAAGGACTGTTCATTTTATAAAGTGGACACCTTGTGCATGCTATATCTTTATAATCAATATATCAATAGAAT
This sequence comes from Aedes aegypti, assembly GCF_002204515.2. Classification (NCBI taxonomy): domain Eukaryota; kingdom Metazoa; phylum Arthropoda; class Insecta; order Diptera; family Culicidae; genus Aedes; species Aedes aegypti. The sequence continues at coordinate 24,268,470 of NC_035108.1, read as the reverse complement.
CGTAATCGGTTTTCTGTATACAGTATCGTTTGACTATTATATTATTGCACGATGGTGTTATAACAAAAAAGCCATCAAAATAATTATAATTCACACGAATAAGGAACAATGTTTAGAATGGTCAAAGATTGGTAGGTCTGGAGCCAAGTATAATAGTTGAGTATACCAAAACACAATTCATTCATAAAAATTCGGATTTTAGGTATGTGAAAAATATTGTTTAAGTTTGAAGAATATCTTTTCTAGGAAGTTTTTGTCGAAACTTCTTTGTTCTTCTTTGTAAGATCTTATATTTCCATATAAGAGGAAAGTAATAGTATTACGATGCACAGAAAACCGATTATGATTTCATTGATAAACTAGCTAACCCAGCGTGGCTAGTCACGTTCCATAAGAATTTTCAAGCAAAAACCTCTTTCAAAGATTAATAATGTTTATGTTCAATTGCAAAATGATAACATGGACAGAGAAATTTCTCTGTTGATTAATATGCCATTGGTGTATGAATAATAAGATGAGACACGCATGATATTTATGAACGCAAAATCGCCCAAATTTATGCTCTAACCATACTCCACTGTTATAGTGCCGTTATTCTGATCTGAAATAGTTACATTTAAGGCTGTAACTGTTGTGAAATATTTCAAAAGTTCCAGAAGCTTCTATAAATTAGAGAGAAGAATCTGACTGAAAATTTTAGAATATTCTATTGAATCCCGATTAACCAGTGCTACAATTTCTGTATAGATCTTTGTGCTGCGATGGCGATCGTCTACGATATACAACGAATCGAATTGTAATTAGGGGACTATCGACTAATGAATATATCGAGTCATCGAACAGGAATGCTTTGGAAAGCTCTTTTAGGGGACCATTATAGTTACCATAAAAAAATATTTTTATTTTGCCTTCATAAGTCGATATCGAACCATGGAACATCGACTCAAGAAGGTTGTGTAAATAAAAAAAAACTAGAATATTCGGCCCACAATCATGTTTATCTTTCCTTTGCAAATATCTTATATGTTTTTGAACCTTATATTGAAATGACGAAACCCGTAATGAATCACATTTTCAACTTGCATCGGAATTTAAGTGCGGTCGAACAGCATAAAGTTGGTTTGTTTACATTTTGATTACCGTCCAAGTTCATAAAACCGGAAAACTACAATGATAAAAAGATCGTGACTTTTATACGAATTAGGAAGGACAAAGCTCCGGAAAACTCTAGAACACCCTGTGCAATAGCTGTTATAGTGCTCCACAATTTGCAATAGGGTCCTAACATGGTTAATTAAATCTTGTTTTCATTTAATAACACGAAAGATCATATTACTGCAACTACTTTAGCAATTTTTCTCGCTCAAATAACGGATATATCATATTTAAACTTTAATTTCAAAATTGGATCTATAAATGAACCTTGACACTTGAGATCATGTTTGACGTTCGCTTAGTCGACAAAAATATCACAGGGGTTTTAGTTTTAACACTGGGGTTGTTGCTATCTGACATTTCGGAAGGAACACGGAAAACAAAATACACCCGAAATTTGAGTTCAAATCAAGGAGTGTGACAAAATCTATAAAAACATAAAAAAATGTTTTTTGTACTTAAACAAATGAAAAACATTAAAAAATTGAGTAAACATGTGTTTTTGGCATGAACGTAAGCGTTTGGCACTAAAATTGGGACAGGGCTTTAGGACCCTATTGTAATGTTGTTACATTCAAATGGACTTTTGCAGTGCTCTTAATTTGACTGTTGTTGTGCTCTTAAATTGCTGTTGTACGCTGCTCAATGAAACCTTTCAAAGCGTTACTGACAGACAGAAAACTCTGGGATTTTATATACATGATAAAAAAGATATAGCATAAACAAGGTGTCCTCTTTATAAAAAAATAATAAATGAATAGTCTTTAAAACATGAAAACTCTGTGGAATCTTTTGCTGGTGCTATTCAAAGAAAACAAGATCACGGTTCTACTTTCACATTGATAAAAAAATATCGATCCAATGCTGATGAATGCTACCCATAATGAGCCGATTATAAGAAACCGTGCCCCATATATGGGATTAAATTTTAACCATGGTTTTAGTATAATAGTAAAAGAGTTTTCTATAGATGAATCGATCATTTTGACTCAAGAACAACTTCTGCAAATTGGCTATTAGTTTTTGCAAGCAATTTATTTTAAGAATTATGGCACCGATTTGTTGATTTTAGAACAGAACGTTCAGTGGGGAGATTGTAGTAAACCGTTTGGAGAAGTCAAGAGAACATATATACTGATTTTTTTATCATGAAAAATATGAAAACAAAATTCCATTTTTATATAACGCAATTATCTTTTTCTTATCATTTTTAATTTTGACTATCTATGAATTGTGATAAGAATTAGTTGTTCAGGACAAAATTTCAGAGACATTTTCGATAAGAAAGTTTTTCTAAGAACAACTTATGCTGTCCATAAAGGCCCATATTGAAAAAAGTAGGCACTGAGAAAATAGCGCTCAAACTTTGAAGTTTTTCTTTCATACAAATGTTTATAATTTTCTATTAGGGGCCGTCCATAAATAACGTAGCATTTTTCACTGATTTTTTCCCTCTCGTACCGTTTCGTCACAAATGCTGATACTTCCCCTTGGAAAATACGTAGCATATCAAGCACCCCCCCCTTCTTCTTCTTCTTCTTCTTCTTCTTGGCATTGACGTCCTCTCTGGGACAGAGCCTGCTTCTCAGCTTAGTGTTCTTATGAGCACTTCCACAGTTATTAACTGAGAGCTTTCTATGCCAAAGTTGCCATTTTCGCATTTGTATATCGTGTGGCAGGTACGATGATACTCTATGTCCAGGGAAGTCGAGAAAATTTCCAACCCGAAAAGATCCTGGACCGACCGGGAATCGAACCCAGACACCTTCAGCATGGCTTTGCTTTGTAGCCGCTTACTCTAACCACTCGGCTAAGGAAGGCCCCCCCTTTGCATTTTTTATTAATTTTCCTCAGTGATTGGGTTGAAACAAAAAATTAGAATTCAGAAGTTCAATACAAAATTTGATATTAATTACTGACTAAAATGTAAGGATAATCTAATCTAACAGTATGATATACAGTAGCGCTCGAAAGTAATTTGGAAAACAGTTTCAAATAAACACAGTTCCTGTTACATAATTTTGGTATCTAGTTTCATATAGGCTAAATTGTATTACTTTTGCTGTTGTCACCAAGCCAAACAAGTAGTAAACTAGTAGAAAATGTGAAAAAAAAAATTGATTGGATTGATGAAGCTCGTTATTGTTGAGTTAGGGTACAATATATTTTTAGTTTATTTTTAGTTAGAACAAAAATTTCGTTATTAAAGGATTGTTTTTTTTTTTTAAATTATTCTTTGTTAGGAAATAGATTTCAATGAAAATGAACAATACAATATATTAATTCGAAATGAATTATTATCCAAATTCAAATCCATTTGGCAATCAGTGGCCAGATATAGAAAAGATTACACTTGATATATTTGGAATGTTTAGAAAATTTTAGCGATTATTATACAAATTATTTATCTCTATTAATATTTCAGCTGAACTTTATTATCTTTCTTCATAATAAAATAAACCTACACAACCTATAATGAAACAGTTAAATAATAAAAAAATATCAAGTACCAAGTTATCAATAAAATTGAATGATAGGGCAATTTCGATATCACTCGAATCTGTTGTCCTCATTAATATTCAGGCTATTCCATCAAGAGCATTGATACATAACAAATCGATGAGTTGATTGAGTGAGATCTCCTGCAACATTGAATGCATAATACACGGTATAAATGTCTTGTTTCATGTAATATTTGCCGAAAAGAGTATATTTTATTGTCTTGAAAACGGCTGACTTTATGACTTGTTAACAAATGAGAAAACAATGTACTCCAAGTAGTTAAAGCATTGATTTTTAATTTATTTCTTAAACTTTGATTTTGTTTATTTATAAATTTATCAATTAAGACACGAATATAATATAATATTTACATAACCATTTAAAGCTTTGAAAAATCTGTTTGATTGCATTTATCAAGAAAATCTAAAATTTCTCAGATTTCTTTTCAATCTTGATGAATGTTTTGAAGCTGAATCATCATTTTATAAACCAAGTTTATAAGTCAAACAAAACAGAGGACAGAGCCTGCATCTCAGTGTTCTTATGAGCACTTCAACAGTTGTTAACTGAAAGCTTACTGTGCCAATGACCATTTTTGCTTGCGTATATCGTGTGGCAGGAACGAAGATACTCTATGCTCTGGGAAGTCGAGAAAATTTCCAACCCGAAAAGATCCTCGACCGGTGGGATTCGAACCCACGACCCTCAGCTTGATCATGCTGAATAACTCCGCGTTTACCACTACGGCTATATGGGCCCCGTAAAGATCCCCTCCCCCCTAAATAGCTACGTCATTTATGGATGACCCCTTACATTTCTTCCTGACATATTTAACACAACCGCATAGCTTACTAATTTTGCTTCTAATGATCAGCAAAAAATAATAAACTTGAACACAATTCACGTTTGCAGCTGAAATTTAAATTAAAAGTTCATATGGAGACTGGTATGCCTTTATTTTTCAATATGGGACTGCACCAACTTCATATTTTTCAATACGTTTTCAAACAATGTGTGTTTATTTTTATATGCATAATAAAATGCAGATTAAAATAAGTTTTATTGCACTCATTCGATAACTGTCCAGCAATGATACATAGTTTTGACATCATGAATGCTCTAAAGCATGACTTTAAATCGACAATATGTTGAGCATTACTATTATAAGTAAATTTTCTGGGATGTAGAAAAAATATTGTTCGGAAAAGATCTTCACGAGTTTTATATAGTTATGCGGCTTGGCAAACCTCTGAACGAACACCAACACCAAAAAATCCACTTAAGGGTTGAAGAAATCATTTCGTGACGCGTTCACCATTATTTTGCGATTATGTTGTGCACATAAGTTTTTTGAGAATTATTATTTATGTATATCAATTCCAAAAATATGGAAAATCTGGCTTTGGTGTAAAATGTTGAGTGCGATAATTAAACCTTATTGTAATTTCTGTAAATTCCAGTTAGGTACTATTGCATCTTATTTACAAAAAAAAAAATATAACGGTAAATGTAAATGACTGCTAATAAGAGCGGTTTTAAATTTAAAAAAAGTTTGAAATTCCAATCCCTATATCTTTCTTAGGGGTCGTCCATAAACCACGTGAACATTTTTCCTGACTTTTCAGTCACCTCCTCCCCCCCCACTCGCCCAATGATCATGTGTTTCATTTGTTCATGAATGAAACAGAAATTTGAAAAATGGGAGAAGAGATATTTATGAATTGGTTTGCTATTATTAAGCGAAATGTGAGATTATAGTGTGACAAACTTCTGCAAAAATTCCTAACAAAATTAGCTTCAAAAAGATTTGTTTCTACTGCAGTGTTCCTTATTATTGTTTGAGGAATTAGTTTTCACTTAGAGATAATTTTGTATTAACATTACAGTACTAACATGTGGAGAAATTTTTTTTTTTTTTTTTTCAAATTTTGTCATAGTAATTTCCATAGAAATCTTAATCGTCTTCTAATCGTTGTTGGTAAAGAAGATATGAAATATTGAATTTTAAAACTTTTTTTTTAATTTGAACCATCCGACTGCTAATGAAACCTTTCAGGTTTAGTTGATGGTGGAATTTTCTTTGAAACACAAATGGGTGGACCGTGGTCTTTGGCTAGATACCCCCTCCCCGCTAAATGATAACATAGTTTATCAACGGCCTCTATTTTGATAAGTAATTGTTAAAAGAATTACGGTAATCCAGTTTGCTGTATGCACACTTAGATGTTTGATTACAATATTACATCGTCAAATGAATCGAATCCCACAAACCCTGGGTCTCCTACTTCGAGGAGTCTCATACCGTCCCCAACCATGCGAGTAATAGGAGACCGAAATGTAAATAAATGAAAAGTAATTCAATCAGCAAACGTCAACGATAAAATTCTGCTTATAAAGCGCCCGACTGTTATAGTCAAGTGTGTTTATTTGTTTCTCCCTAATATATTACCCAATCCAACACGCACGGCATGAAATTCTATTTCCACTGCAAATGTATAAGTCATTGCCGATAATAAAGATATACAAACATATAGATTTTGACTCTGGTATAAGTAAGAAATTCCCGCAGCACCGCGTTGGTACTTTAAATATATTTATACACTGAAACAAGCGTTGCAGTAATGAGAACCATGAGCGTGTTTTTAAATTTACTATTCCAACCACGATTGAGCTATCATGAACGCTTTTTATTTGCGTTTTGTTCCCTCTCAATCCAACCGCGTCGATAGCCGAGCGGCTAGCGTTCGCGCTTGACAATCGCCAGATCCTCGGTTCGATTCTGGTCTGCTGCAAGTTTTTAACCATGATATAGTAATTTTTACTATACAAAGGGTGCCATGGTAAAATTGAATGCACAAAATATTCTAAATAAATGCGAATTTAGTCTGCACAAATCAAATGGCGTTGTGTATTTAATTTAACCCTCTGATATAGTATTTTCAACCGCAACGCTGTTTTCAGTGTAGAACATATCATCTCACCCCTTCTCGCACTTGGCTGTCCAACGGGTGTTGTATTTTGCTCCTCTTGCAGGTTGTCCTCCGTGACAAGATGGTTCCATGTTGTGTGATGTAGAGAACTCCATACATGAGAAACTGTGATAGGCGAGTAGTGCGGGTTTATGTTTTAGGATCCGAAGGTTGCGGTTTCGAATCCAGTTACAGTTATTATTTTTTTGTTTTTCATATTTTGGTGTCTAAGGCAAATTTCTTGTGGCGGAGCCTTGGGGCAATCGGGTATATGGGGTAGCTAACAAGGGAAGGTCACGATGTGTTACACGGGGTTTTCAACCGGACTATTTTTGTTGGATTCAACATGTCGAAATATGTGAAACCCCAAAGCCTTTCGGGTGAAGAGCCAGGGAGATGTAGTATGTTGTTAACAAAATGTTAATAAAATCTTAAATTTGTTTTACCAAATTAGGATGATAGTGCTGTCTAACACAGATCACCTAGATATAAGAAATGAATGTAATGTTTGGAATGATACTAATAAAGAAATTAAAAAAAAACATGTACATCGTAATGTTCTGAATGGCTTCAACGGATGACGCATGAATTTGGATACTAGGTTCAAATAATGACTTATTCAGTAGGTACAAGAATGTTGACACTTTTGACCGGGTTAAATCCGCTCGATAAAGGCAATAAATACATTACTTAGAAAAGAGATAACTTAACTTTATATAAAATGAGTAGTAGAAAATCGGTAAAATAGAATGGTGTTTGATTTTCGATGATGTTATTACTTTTAATAAAAGTAACATTGTTGCTAAATAAATAACTTTGTTCAAGAAAATTGTTTTAAAAAGAACAAAATGTTTATTATTTATGTGTGATTTTTTGTGTATTCATACACTAACAAATGAGACAGTTTGAAATCACAGATCTGACTGTTATTTTTTTAGTTTCAGTTCAGTCATTTAAAACGACAATATTTTCACTTGTCCCACTAGTTTCCAAAATTTTTAATATTTACCTTGAACTTTGGCACAAACATTAAATTTAAATATAGCATAGATTTAGTAGGAAACAATCTGAAAAATATAGTAGATCTTATTCATTTTATTTATTTTTAAGAACCCTCTCTATACGATTTCCTTTACCCATTTGTCACACGGTACCTTATTTCGATAGTCACTCAAGCAAAATGATTATCTAAATACAGGGACCGGAATCTATTATGATAATTCGCCACAAGAAATCGGGTTGAATTTCATAAATTTGCCTGAAGAACCAAAAAATAAAAACAAAATATATACTCGCGCTTATTCAGAATCGAACCAAGGACCTCCCGATTCATAAACCAATACTAACTCCACGAACCTATCAGCGGCTTGATGGGAGAAGTGACAAAAGCAATATATAAAGCGTTTTATGTTGCAATATTCATTCCATTCCTCTGACATGTCCACCATCCATTTGCCGCGTGACCATTTGCCTAAGTGTGCGTTTCCGATGCCATCATTCGGCTTCGGATTGGTTGTGCAATTGTGTGGGTCGGGCGTAAACATTTAGATTGCTCGAATTTTCAAGTCCAATGTGCTCGATTTCAATTGACGGGTTTGCCCGTCTACGCTTAGGAGGCGAATCTTACCATCAATAGGTGGATTTAGCACCTAATACGCTAGGAGGGAAATCCGCCATCCGAATTATTTTGGGTGTATGAAAAAGCATCAAACGACACTGTAACTACTATTCTAGGTTTGTGCACTACCAGAAAGTTTGAAATATTCGTTATTTCTGCAGATTGAAATCGTTAATAAAGGCACAAGCCGACCATTGTGACAGTCATGTTTAAATTCCGACATCTTCCTTCTTCCTTCTGGCGTTACGTCCCCACTGGAACAGAGCCTGCTTCTCAGCTCAGTGTTCTTGTGAGCACTTCCACAGTTATTAACTGAGAGCTTAAATTCCGACATGTTTCACCTTAAAGCAGAGGACTTGCATCAGGGCCTGCTGAGCCGAGAAAGCAGGCTCTGTCCCAGTGAGGACGTTAATGCCAAGAAGAAGAAGAGTAGAGGACTTGTATCATAGAAGAATTGATCGTCCAGTTTTGAGTGGATGGCTTTAAAATATCTTCATAAAAATAGAGTGTTTGAAATATAACCTAAACAACCAATAGTTCAGATTTTACGTATGCAGTGAAAAGTTCGCTTACAATAGATTTTAAGTTCCAATTATACTTTATTGCTTAATTATAGAACACAGATGCACTTATCATCAATTAGAAAGTTCAAAACTAGTTTGTATCGATTTTTCCCTACTTTATGGTAAACATCATTCTATATGAGCAATTCAAGTCAACCTTATATGAACTGAATCGGTTAATTAATTGAATAGTTTTATGTAAGTGAGCTGCTGAAGCCAAAACTAGTCCTTATTTTACTACATTTTTGGTTGTTTGGGGAATCACGATCGGAATTTGAGACAAAACGGTATGAAAAATTGCACTGCAACGTTGCCTATCGGCAGCCATATCAGGGTTTAACAGAATTATTTTAAGTCAGTTAACCCTACTTTGATATCATATAATTTTAGTACATTATGAATGAGTTATTTTTAAACCATGTTAATAAAACAATATTATTATTTTAAATCATTATATTTTTTATTTTGTACCATGATCAACAACTCCCAACAAAAATTTTAAATGCCGTTTTTACACTCATAAATGAAAAACCGAATTTAGTACTACACCATTTAATTTCACTAGAATGTGTATCCTTTGACAGACACGCGTATTCCGACCTCAACTGTAAGGCCGTCTTCAATGTCGTGTACCAGAAATCGAATCTCCAAGATTAATTATGTTTATACCTTTTGCGCAAACTGCAATATCATCTTTGAGGTGTTTATTTTTCCATATCCATTCATCAAATGGTTCCATATTAAGTATTTCTACGAATATTAGTTGAAATATTGACAATCTTCCAATGATTATGGAACTTTACTCCTAAAATCAAAACCTGGTCAAACATTGCTTACCTTCCGCTACGGTTTTCCTACGGTTACCTTTTTCGATTATTTGTTGGTAAATCAGAAGTACAGTAAACTCTTGCTTACTCGATATTTCGTATCTCGATATCAAGTTAGAGAATTATAGTAAAAGTTAGATTTTTTATGACTACCTATATGATCCCTAAGAACGCAGTTGCACTGTGAATTTGAGTTCTGTGACTCGATATCTCCCTAACTCGATGGTCCTTCAAATATCGAGTTGTGGGGGGTTAACTGTAGTATCTTACTGATACCATCGTCAGCTCACATATGTTTTTTACTGCAATTATTGTCGGTGTCGTAAAAAGTTAGAAATGGTCTTCGCCGAAGTTGGATTTTTCTCAGTTCCTATACAAGATACCTAACTTCGGAAGGGGTGCATTCGATTCGCATCTGAATCAAACTTCTGCGAAATGCATTTTCTAACAATTGGGCGAACTTACAATATCTTAAGCTGTCCGGAAGCAGCTGCCTATTTCTACGCAAAGTAAGTCTTCCGTTGAATTCCTTTGACCTGCAGTTACACTTAATCTAAATAAAATAAAAATAATTATCATGCACGACGTGCATTGCACGTCAATCAACATTCCGATCTGATGCGCTACTGACTGCCTGTACAAGAAATATGTCGTTTATTATTTATTCCTACACAGCCCTATCTTCGAATGGAATCCTCTATGAACACCTGAAACAATTCGGCAAATCTTTACTGCTTCCCGAGCAGAAGAAAATAACTACTGAATACCAAATTGAGGAATTCCATACCAGATAATTTTCAATACTTACAACCTGAATGAGGTATGAATGAGCCCTGGATAAGAGGTAAAATACCTCAAATAATACCTTCTGCATATTCTACAAATACCAAGCTAGCAATTAGATCAGGTATTGTAATACCTAAATAATACTTGATGGATTTTCATATAAAAGTGAAATTTTTCAATAGTAGTTCAATACCTCCAGCAGACCTCAATAGCTGTTTAATACCTCAATGAAGTATTTTTAATGGTTTCAAAGACAACTGAACAATACCTAATTTTGGTATGATACCAAAATATGGTATGTATAAGTTATTGGGGAGTTATTCGTTACTGCTCGGGTTGATACGACAACAGCCATTATTATTATACCAAGATATAATGCGCTCTTATTTTAGTACGCCATCAAGTGGTAATGCTTTACAAACTCTATCTGAGAAGGTGAGTTCATTCAATATTATGCTTGCATTACATCTGCTGACCATGAATACCATATGGACTGATGAAACGTCTGCAATGGTAACCAAGAACAACAGTAGGAGCAACTGTGTCCACAAATCTCTATATTAGTGATGCTTTCAGTTGTGCAAACGGTATGAAATAATTCAATGTTTGTTCAATGAATGTGGAAGTAGTTATGCAATACTAAATTTGAAAGCAGGCTCCATTTTTAGAATAATCCAAATCTCGATGTGGGACACAACATTTTTTTATAAAATTTGAACAATTTTATAGCCTTCCGGCACACCTAAATCTGCGAGGAAGGCAAAAACATCGCAATTTGTATGTATACACAGTCGACCAAGAGAACGACTTAAAGATTTGCTTTTGCTCAAACAAGAAAGTACGCATTCATATCGGTCGGTTGGTCGGTCGGGCGTCATCGTACAGTTATAATACAATCACACTTACATTTCTTGCGCTCAGTTGCTTTCGCTCTTCCGTTCTGTAGCTCCAAGCTTGCCCCGTCTTTCCTTTTCCAAGCTGGTTGGGGTGAGTGGTGTAAAATGGGTGGGTGGAATGGGCCTTCCTTTGCATAGTGATTAGAATCCACGACTACAAATCAAAGCCATGCTGAAGGTGCCTGGGTTCGATTCCCGGTCGGTCCAGGATCTTTTCGTAATGGAAATTTCCTTGATTTCCCTGGGCATAATAAATCATCGTGCCTGCCATAAGATATACGGATGCGAAAATAGCAACTTTGGCAAAGAACGTTCTCAGTTAATAACTGTGGAAGCGCTCTTAAGAACAATAAGCTGAGAAGCAGGCTCTGACCCAGTGGGGATGTAATGACAAAAAAGGAGGTGCGTGATAGATCCTTTATGCAATGTAAACTGTTTGTACTTGTAATATTACAACTTGTAACTTTGAACTTGAAGCTAATATTATTAGACTTATTTTACAACGGGGCCCTAGTTCTCCAGATCTGTGCTTTTGCAGATTTGAGGTTTGACTTCTATTCATCTTCACCTTAAACAACCGAAGGAAATATAATTCTCAGAACAGGTCAACATTAACCCATCGACCCCTCTCGGTTAGTTGTAAGCATTTATGGCAGTGCAGCTCACATGTGCACGTACCTTTATATTATGTTTACAGAACCGCTTTCTGCACGTTGCCTGCCGCCGCCAGGACGACGTTAGGTTTTTGCGTTTCGTTAACTTGCCAGACAGCGTATCGGAAATGAAATGGAATGGAGAGAAGTAAAAAAAATAGACTCTATAATTCACTTGATACGATGACGGCAATAGCTATTCGTTCAGAATTTGTTGGCGGGAATGGTCGATGACAACTATGCAGTGGAACGGGGGTGGGGAATAGTTTGGCAGGTTCCGAGCTTAGCGTTTTATATACTATTGGATTAGCTCGGATCAGGTTCCATCGATAATACTTATCGACGTTCTGTCTTTGGGAGGGTTATACATGGGTTTTGCTACGCTAAACTTGAACGTTTAACCATTCTTACTTTGAGGTGAGCTATCGTTTGTTCATGAACGTTGGATTAACAATACATCGATTTAAATGTTTCTAGCGTAGAAGTTTCTTTTCTCCATTGGTTATTTATTGTATCTAATCGTTATTATAATTTCATTGTTTTAACGTAATTTTCACAATTTCAACGTTCTTTTGGATTAATAATGTCTATGGTAGCATAAAACTATGATTATGGTTGAACCAACCAATAGTTTGTTCAATTCTTTATTAGTATCATTCCAAACATCACATTCATTTCTTATATCTAGGTGTTCTGTGTTAGACAACACTATCATCTTAATTTGCTAAAACAAAATTAAGCTTTTATTGACATTTTGTTAAGAACATGTTACATTTCATTTGCCGCAGCAGTTCAGAATTTTTACAGATGAGTTGGTATCACCTGCTAATAAAAGAGAAAAAAATCAATTTACTTAACCTAACCTACCCTAAATATATAACGCATTAATCGTGGCAATAGAAAATTGCAAGGATGTTTGATTAAAATTATTAATTATTTTATTTGACATTGTCTTTGACCCCAATGTTTCAATATTGGATATTCTATGTAACTCATGCAACACCAGGGAGGAAGCCTCCGAATTATTTTCAAAATCTTATTTTGAATCCTGGTATTACAACAGCTAGTCCATATTGGTACAAACAGTAGTCGACCCTTCAAAATATGTGCTATAACGTCCCAGCTGATACAGAACCTGATTCTCAACTGTTAAGTACTTACAAAGCTACTAACTGCACGTTTGGTTCGTTTGCATTAGGCAATTTTCCATTTGTATATCGTGAGCAAGCACGGAGATATTATAATGAAAGTTATGAAAATTCCTATCCGAAAAGAAACTACCTAGCTGAATCGCTGCGCTGCGTTTCCCTTGACGACTCTTTCCCTCTACGATCTTATATTTCTATGTAATATAATTTAATTACAAATACCGTAATCCAGGGTAAGATTGATCATATTTTTGAATATTTCTTGAATATTTCATGTAAAAATGCAAATCTTAACTATATACTTTATTTCGTTTTTTGAACAATATAAGATTGTTAAAAAAAATGTTTTAGGCGATTTTTGGATTTAGCTGGTATGGGGTAACATTGATCACTTATGTAAACAACGTTCGGTAATATTGAAAATGTCGTCACTTACTTAGTAATGGCTAGAGGGTCTTGTCCCTGGAATCCCGGGACAAAAATCCCGGGAAATCCCGGGATCTTAAAATTCCCGAGTCCCGGGATATTTTTGAAAATCCCGGGATTTCCCGGAATTTAATGTTTAACTAGCAAATGATTTCATAATATTGCTCAAAAATTTAATATAATTGCTCAAAACTTGCGGCATGTATTTTGGTGACTGTTGATGCAAGAGTGTACCGTTTCGATTCATATTACGGACAGTATTAGATTCTATACACTCTACTATGTAAGGGAGACATTTCACACTAAATGTTTCAATTTTTGCCATTCAAAAGTTCTCTTTTTCGAGGGACGTTTTAATGTGCATATTCCAAAGATATCTACGCAAATTTATTATGTTCAACTGCCGGAAGAAGGATCATGAAAAGGACACATATTTATATTTATTTCAAATTGTTCTTGTTTCAGAATAAAACTCTCCACTCACTTTTTGGAAGTTGGAAGTTTGTTTTGGAAGCCAAACGGCATTCTAGTTATTGCATTTTGCTCACTCAATAAGCGTTTTTATTGGGGTTTAAGGCTACTTATGCTTAAACTTATTTTTTTACTGGCATGTTAGTAACGTAATTTTCAACAAACTATAGCAGCTTTTTCTAAGGTTTGTACCATTTGTCAACAAATGCTTTGGTAGTTGAATTTTTCATCTCATTAAAATTTCATCGATTCCATTTTATCTTCCCGTAACCGTTTTAATTTGCCGGTTTACCTTATACTTTTCCAGTTCGAAACATTCCGGTGGCTGTCGTGTCAATAATTTAAAAGCATGAAAATTCGATATGACACTACAATGTAAATAAGTTGCATAACCATAAGAGTAAGTTTTGGAAGATTTCTTGGTAAAATTTGAGATTAATTGATATCACCTATACCTACATATACCTTTACATCATGAATGATTTTCGTTTCAAATTAACTATAATAATTGCCCATTGACTTCTACTGCAGATAGGTGAATTAGTGATAAATGAAATCAAAGATATCATTTTTGTATTTTAATTCAACTTAAACTTCAAAAACAGGTTTAGTTATTATAACACTGCTCTATAACACTAAACATTTCTTCAAAACCCACTTTGACCGTTTTTTAGTCGATTTGGAAGCATTTGGTTTTTGTCCCGGGATCCCGGGATATCCCGGGATTTAAAAAAATAAAATCCCGAATCCCGGGATTTTTCCGAGTCCGGGAAACAAGACCCTCTAGTAATAGCAATTTCGACTGGAATTAGAATACTACTTTCGGATGGCTTTCTCAGTCCGACGTTTCGGCCGATGGGTTTTGGCCTTTTTCAAGGGGTGTAAGGTCTATCGTCTCCCGTTATAGATAGATTGTCGTCTGATTGGCGACGGAGAGCGCTTTATCATGCCTGCGTTTTAATTTTTAGGTTTGACGACGGATTTTATATTATAACACAACACAACACTGCAACGACTTTTTCAAAATGAATTTTCATTTTACTTTACTTTTTGAGTTATTTTACAATTAAAAACACCTCGAACCACGGTATACGCCTAAAGGTAGGCAATTTAGGGGAATATACATTCTTATCAGTAATTCAGTAATGTTGCTTAATTGAACATACTTATGAAAGGTTTGACAACGTAATCGTTTTCGGCGATGCCGTTTTTAATAAGAATTACATTTATGTCTCACATAAGTTCTGTAAACGATATCAGCGTTTACAGAACTTATGTGAGACATAAATGTTTGGTAGTGTCATCCTTAACCATTAAAACCATTGTTTCGAAAAGTTGCCAAAATTACGTATAAGGTAGGCGCAATTTTCGCAAAAATCTTCACTTTTATTAGCTCATGAATATAAGAAAGGGAAGTACCATTCATGGTTTGGAAATGAAATGGAAAACTAGCAAAAATCATCAATTAGGTACGTGTACAAATTTCAATTACAAATTATGACAGTTCATCTTAACCTTTCGGTTGTCGCGATTTTTTGTAACGGGAGTAGTTGCGGGATGTGTTTTGTACAACACCCTTGGTTTTTCAAGTCAAACATGGAATATTTCGCGATCTAGATTAAATATAGAAAACCCATCTTTGACAAAGATTCAGATACGGAATTCTTCTGGTATAAAACTAGTTCCAGTGAAACTTTTTCGCTGATTAAGAGAACGCAACGTTTTTAACAGAACTTAATTATCTCAAGAGTAAGTCATGTATGTCATCAACAACTAGAAAGTTTAGAACAAGTTTATATCGAGCTTATATCGTACTTGAAAGTAGATATCATTCTCTATATACATATATCGCTCTATGTAAACGTAAGTTTGATATATTACTTAAAAAGTGAGCTGATTGAATCAAAACATTACATTTTATCAAAACTTTTGGTTACTTAAGCAAAACAGTGTGAAGTAGTTCTTAGGAATATCCAAAAGGTTTCAAGAGATATTCAAAGATTTAATTGGACATTTGAAGTTTTCTAGAAACGTCTATAAAGTACGTACAGGCTCCCAAAGTTAACGATGAGCTCGCCAAGAACAGAGAGCTATAATCATAAAGTTGATAATAGTAACAGATTACCAATAGTTCTCAGGAGTTTCCATTGGCTTTTTCAAGGCTTCTTCAAGTTTACAGTGCTACTTTGAAATTCCAAGAAAGGTTTCATAGGTTCGCAGGAGCTTTTGAGGATTGTGATAGCCTTTCCTTTTTTCTTCTTTCTGGCGTTACGTCCCAACTGGGACAAAGTCTGCTTCTTAGATTAGTGATCTTATGAGCACTTCCACAGTTATTAACTGAGAGCTTTCTTTGCCGATTGACCAGTTTTGCATGTGTATATCGTGTGGCAGGTACGAAGATACTCTATGCCCTGGGAATCGAGAAAATTTCCATTACGAAATGATCCTCGACCAGCGGGATTCAAACCCACGACCCTCAGCATGGTCATGCTGAATAGCTGCGCGTTTACCGCTACGGTTATCTGGGCCCCTAGTCTTTCCTTTCTAACAAACAAAACTTTTGTATAATTTCACCGGAAAACCCACCGATCGCAAATGACGCGTTGAGTAAGATGAAGAATGTGACAGTTAGAGCGGGATTGTCCGTAAACATCGTGGTAATTTTCAGAACCCTTTCCCCCCTCGTGTCCTTTTGTCCATAAAAAAAATGAAATTTGTGTGGACTGTGGTCAATGATAAGACCTCTAAATGATCACTTGGCTTATAGACGACCTCATATGCCTTTAGTACACAAATTCTTGAATAATAGTCATGATTTCACGACTCGTAGTCATGATATCATGAAACATAAAATATTATGATCTCATGACCTATTTTTCATGAATCCGGCAACGGATTTTTTCGGTTCCCGAAAACCATTTCCCCGAATGAATTATTTGCCCGAAAATTATTTTCTCAAATGTACCATTTCCCCGGATCTCTATTCATCATTCGGCTGTCAAAAAGGGCTGGAAGTTTAGATGAAAATTTGTTATAAAATCCATGAGTAACTGATGTTTAAGAGAATGTACCACGTGCATGAAACAATTTAAAAATCGTTCTTGTTATAGTCTGCATTGAGATAGAGAGCACCAAATGAAATCAAAAAGCGATTCTCTTCTCATTCTTTGAGTTCGTTAATATTAGACGTGGATCTAGAAATATTCATTTTAATATATGTGTGGTGTTATGTTTCTTCATAAAAAAAACTAAATGTTTTCTTTCTATCCTTTCATTACAGGTACGGAATTCGAGTTTTGCAGAACAGAATTGAGATAACCTTTTATGAAATGGTAATGTATGTTAGATAAACGATGGTTTCAATACGGTGTTGAGTATGGTTGCCAACCAGCCTAACCCTGGTCTGATATGCCTAGTCATGAGTAGTTTATATGTACTTCGATTTAATATCGTTATTAGGTTTCAAACGTTTGATACGTTATTTAGTGAGTTTTAAGAGGATGTTTTAATGGAAATAGCTTTGGATGATTTCTACTTCAAACATGTGGTCGGTGATCACATGTTTAAAGTAGACCGGACTATATGACATTTTGGCGTTAAAATGATACGTCCAGAACTCTTTCAATTCAGATTTTTCCGATGCTACTAATTCAACAAATAATGCAAATAGGGTGCGGAGCTACTTGGGTACTTCCATGATTCACTTTGGCATGAGGGGTTTTTCGCGGTCGAATTGTCTGATACTTTGCAATAAGAAGCACTTCCATACGGCCCACATTGTGGCCAAATATGAGCTCAGTAGCTCTTAAAAAAAAAAACCCGCTACCGCCAAGAATGCGATCCGGCTCCCATTTTGATATTTCCAGCGCTTGGAGTTCATTTTTCTGAAGCCTTTGAAAACACTTGGCCCAACCTGTCTAAACAACTATTGATTGTTCTGTGCAAAAAATCTGTCCAATATTTTCCCAAAAATTATATTTGCATTTTTCAAAGGGTTGTTCCATGAAAAAGTTAGAACTTTCGACAATTAATCTCCAATGCATCAAATATCTCATATTTAAACAATATGATAATCTTGTATCATTCACTATGAATTTTTAGTAAAAATCCGCAAAACGTTCCTATTCTATAGGAAAAAGCATTTATAATATCTAAGAAAAGGCCAAATACGAACACGCCATAGATCTCACAATGATTTTAGCAAGGAGTGGCTTTTTATCATGCATTGCAGAATTTGTTTTCATATGATTTAAAAGCACGAACAAAGCCAGCGAAGAAAAACATCCCATCTAGATCGGTCCATGATCGGAAATGTTTCGCAAGTTGTAACAAGCTTGATAAATATCTGCAGCAAACGAGAGCTCCAAGAGAGAGTGATGATAGAATCCATTTTTCTCGCCTGTTTACTCTTGGGGATTTGTGTTTATTTTTTTATGGCACGATAAACTATTCCCGGAGATCCGATAGCACTAATGTCCCACAGGCTTAAAGCTTGTTTAGAAGGGTTTTATCACGCACTGTTATCCTCCCGATCTAATCAGAGTTGTAGTAGTATACGATAAACAGGCTCTCATAGTGTGCTGCAAATCATGATTGTTACAGAGAGAGATAAGTAAGAGCTTCTCCCAATTTTCTCCGGTTTCAATCCCTGATCATGAACCATGAGCTCAGCAGCTGATGTTGATGGATGTTATGATGAAAAGCTTGTTGATAATTTGTGAGCTCGTTTGAATATTGCAATCATAAGGGGTGAATCAGAATGGACAAATTTTCCATTTTTAGTGTTTATAATGAAGTGATGAGAATTTATTATTTTGTAGGTTTTTACAAATGGAGAAAAGCAAAATAAAAAGTACACTGTGAATTGTTACGAACTATTACTTCTTATGTAAGGTTTTGTGCAATAAAGGTTCAGTTAGATATGAACAGTATCGGACATATAAAATGCTTTGGTGCATTTGCCCATACAAAATGGTCAATTTCAGAGAGCTATATCTCCGCAGTTTCTCAACCGATTTTTCTCATTTTTTTCTGTGTCGAACTACAAATTTCCTCAATTTTTGATAACTATTGAAAAAGTTGTGTGAAAACTATAGGTTTAAAAGTTACAGATAGGTTGAATTTTGACATAAAAAATGCACTAGACGAAAAGTAATGTATCAGTCAAACTATGCGTCCTATCCTTTCGGTGTCTTCAGTGCATCTGGTCCTTATAACGCAATGAACAAATAGCGCTCAAGGCACTAAGATGCTACGATGCGTAGTTTTTCTGTTACATCTTTTTGTGTCTTGGTGCATTTTTTATGTCAAAATTCAACCTATCTGTAACTTGTAAATCAATAGTTTTTACACAACGTTTAGAATATTTTTTTGAAAAATTGAGGAAATTTGTAGTTCGTCACAAAAAAATAAAAAGAATCATTTGAGAAACGGCGGAGATATAGCTCTCTGAAGTTGACCATTTTGTATGGGAAAACGGCTTTGGTGCATTTTATATGTCCGATACTGTAAATTAGAGTAAAAGTTGTTGAACTATAATCACGTTTGAATCTATTCTAAAGTTTTACACATTTCTAGAACATACTATTTTTCAAAATTTAGACGAATCCTTCATATTCTTCTAGCATCTGACCTTTCCAGAACAGTTGAATTTTCGGATCATCATTCTCAATTTCATTGCCGAAAATTAACGACCTCAAACCGCTCCATTTGAATCACTTAAACCTGTCCAAAATTTTGCAGATCCCCCTCTAACTTCTAGCAACTGGAGAGTATTGTGATATCCGATGCTTTGGTTGTGGTTAATCTCGCTCCTTCCAAACCCCACCTAATTATTAGTTGTTTATGTGATGATGCTGCTGACTGAAATGCGTTTCGAACAGCCTCAGCCTCAAACTCGACCGCGTGAGAGTTTCTCCACTGCACGCGTAGGTGTGATGAACATTATAATTCGATATTCCCGCTCTAAAATAGACAAATGATATAGCCTGCCAGTCGTCATCATTTCAGCGAGCGAGTGTATACAAAATACCGCGCGCGTCTTTCGGGGCGGTTTTACGGGCTGCCAATGCCAACGCCGTATTTTCATATAAAATAGTTTACGAGATGGGTTGTTGGATTTCATCACGGCTGCGTTTGATCGCTCACAAACTGCTTCGGAGCGTGGTGATGTAGATGTTGAAGTTTCGTTTGTTGATAGTTTGGGGAATGAGGAACAGAAACTTTGGGGAATCCCACGAGCGATCGAATGAGGTATTATTTTGAAGGCCATAGCTAGATACAACATTTTCAGTTTTTAAGATTTCATTCGTTACCATTTGGTTGAAAAACAAAAACTAATAACCCAAGTAACAAGTAAGCACGATAATCCGGCTCGATAGCAGCATTATATGCGCAAATGGATCGATGCACGAGTTCACTAATTTGACATTTGAGCAGTGCCATATTCACTCGTTACCATGGCCACATAAATAACACGACACCGCTCAAACGTCAAATAGTGAACTCCTGCATTGGTCCATAATGCTGCTATCGTGCAGCATTATCGTGCTCACTGGTTATTTTTTGTTTTCAACCATATGGTAGCGAATAAAATCTCGAAAATTCAAAAGTTTGTAACTATAAATTTATACAGTCAACTCTCCCTTGCTCGATATTCCGTACATCGATGTCAAGTTAGAGAACCATAACTCGATGGTCCCTTGGATCGCAATTGCACCGGTTTTGTGTTTTGTAACCTTTTTCCTTCCTTTTTTTAACTAGTTCGTTTATTTGGGGCTCAAATGCGTGTAACGCTTTACGGAGCCGAAGTTCATTTTTGTACTATTTACAATTTATTTACTTTTTCATTACCAAAGTTAGTATGGGATGGAGCCAGGGTACTCGTGGCAACTCGAGGTTAATGGTCACAATTTTGAAAGGAAGGACATGGTAAGGATTGGGTTTAGGGTTCTCTGCAGCTCATCCGGGAGGTGTAGCGTGGTAGCTCTATTATCGTGTCATGGCGTTGGTACCAATTTCTTGCCGGTATTCGTCTGCCGGATGGCCAGGATACTCAATCCAACACAAAAGGGACAACACAGAGAGAAAAAAAAACTGGAGAAGAGAACACAAGAGAATTAAACTTTTATACAAGGCAAGCGAAGGAAATCGTAAATTGCGACCATATAAATGAAATCGCGGGTGCCCAACACATCTCTAACTGAAACATAGGGTTGTCTACCTCGGGCCGCAAGGGTATCCAAAAGTTGCGGTCTGGAGGCGTCCGGAACCACACCTATTACAAATATTGCTCAGCGCGAGGTTAATCCTGTGTAGATGTGCATCTAGCGAGTAATGGTTGGACATAAGTCTTGACATCACGCGAATGAAATCTCGACTTACGTCCAAACCTTTCCACCAGGCTCGCAAGGAAACTCTAGGAATTATGGAATGTAACCACCGTCCCAGTTGGCCATTTAGCCAATCGCTTTGCCAACCGTGAAGAGAACTTTGATGTTCTAAATGAAAAAATTCATCGTGTGAAATTCGTCTATCATAAATCTCACCTTCCTCAGCAACACATTTGCGAGAGAGTCCGCCTTCTCATTGGCATAAATTAAGCAATATGAGGGGACCCATACAAAGGTAATCTTATATGATCTTTCGACCAGTGCACACATCTGCTCTCTTATTTTTGTAAGGAAGTAAGATGCATGCTTTACAGGTTTCATCGATCGGAGTGCCTCAATAGAACTAACAGGGCTGGTAGCAAGTCACTTTTTAGTGACTTGGTCACTTTTTTCGACCTGGTCACTAAAAAGTCACTATTTTCAACAAAAAGTCACTAAAGTCACTTTTTTCACGAAAATGGTCACTAAAGTCACTTTTTTCGTGATCTGATGAGTATGAAATTAAAGGCAGGTTACCTTTTCAAATATCATCAAAACTCCTCCGGAGAATAATTATTAATAAATGGTTTAAACCAGAGATGCTTAGAAATAACAACCAAAAAATTCAAAGAGTTTGTCAGACACTCGTACAGAACTTCTAAAGCGGGTACTATTAATAATTTAAAAAAGTGTATTTGAAATTCCAACAAATAAACTATACAATTATCCATGAATCAACTCTTGGCACTGTTTTTCATACGGCTTTGGGAAACTATTTCTATACATAAACACGTCTCTATAATGAATGCTTGAACGTTGTTGAGCAATAATAATTAATTACTAGTGATATCAGTGGCTATTACAAATAATCAAATCCACATGTTCATACAATAACAAATTAGCGTTTACTGTTTGTTTTATAATCTTTATAATCTAAATATGCTAAATTAGTCATTTTCAGGGTCGTAGATCAGATAAAACGTGTAATTACGAGCCGCCACTGAGTGATATGATTGTTTTCAAAGCCTAATTCATTTATTCAAACGATCGGTTAAAATATAGATATTTTAATATGAATAGAATAATTTTCTGATTCGGTTTATCTCGAATTCGTCAATAATCAGTTGCGTTTTTGAGTTAAGGCCCAATTGTCGCCAAAATTTTGTCTATAACTAAAAATTGTCCCCCGAATTATTCCACAGATTTGATAAGAAATGCTTCAAGTAATTAGTTTTGCATCTCTACTTCAATATCTTCAATTATTTTTTGCCAGTAAGGTTGCTAATGAACAGCAATTTTGCTAAAAATTGTATCCGGAGTTTGTTTACTCCATATTTGTAACATTCGACCAAAGTAGGCATTGAGTAAATGGAAAACCTTACATTTTATGGCAGTATGAGAAGAAACTAAAATTTCTAAAAATTACCAGAGACTCAAAATTGCATATTGGATGAAATTGTATACAGCACATACCCAATATTGGGTGAATAGTCAGACAATAATATTGATAGGAGTTTCTTTTCTACTACATTACGAGGCTCATGAATATAATAAATGTGACGGTTATGCTGCTACATGTAGCAATGTGATAAAACCACTTTTAAATTTTCTAGAGCATACTCACAGATAACAGTAAGTTGACTGAAACTGTTTATCATTTGATGACTCTCCACTAGAGTGTTCATTTCCCGGCCATTTTGTTCGTCCCGGGATTCGGGACAAAAATCTTGGCTTGTCTCGGGAAGTGCCGGGATCCCGGGATTTATAAAATGTTCAATAAAACTAGTATTTTGATAGAAATGGAATTACAAATCCAACAATACAAAGTTTTTAAATAAAATAAAAAGATAATGTAGCTTTCCAATAACTATAACAAATCATATTTCATATATGGTTTTCGTATTCTGTTGATGTAACTTAATAAAAATCAAAACTTAGCTTGACAAATTATGGGTTTACTAGTGATTTTTTTCAAATTCTCTATACTGCCCATAAACACATGTCAGTATCATGTTTGCTTGGATTCCTATTCACATGGGACAATAGAAGTATGGTAAAAAATTAAGTCATAATATTTAAGCAATTTGCTTCAGACAATTCAAAACTCATCAAAACTTTAGAACAAAAGAAACAATTAAAGATGTAGAATATCATGCTAAAAGTTAATAACTGAAGTTAAGATGAAGTATTGATCGAAGTTTAGATGTACTTTCAAATTAGCTTTCTCAGTATTTGTTTACAAAAATGGCTAATGATGAAGAGAAAAGCATTAAAGCTAAGTAGCCCGTCATTCGTTGATTTTGCAGCTCGCAATTTCAAAGTGATAAAACTCAGTCAACATAAGTAATATTGATTCGAAAAAGTATCACTACTTGTGCTTACATGCAGAAAGTATGCTGATACTTTTTCAGTTATCTCAGTGCAAAACCAAGCGGTTTTCTTTGTTTCGCAATCGTGAGATGAATTAGCAATCATCGATGCCCAGTACAAATTTCAATGACGGTCTACTTTGCCTTAAAACTTTGCAACTAGACAAATAAAAATATGTGTTTCTTACTTGCTACATTGGTCTTATCTTGAAAATAATTACTCTTTTCAATGATGGATTTCTATTTTAAATGTCATTGTTTTTTATTGAAGTTTAGTGGTTTTCATTAAATTCTACATACGTTTCGGGAAACCCGAGATTTTCGGGGTGTCAGAACTACTATCCCGGGTAACGGAAAATCCCGAAATTTGTTAAATCCTTGAATTTTTGTCCTGGTATGAACACTCTGCTCTCCACGGTATTAACACGAAAGGGGTATCCAGTTTCTAACATATTCTGAATCTACGTTAAAAGTTTCACAATTTCCCGACGGATTGAAATCTTTTTGAATCATTTATCATATACCTTTTAGAAGTGCAATAAAATTGTGTCATACTTAGAAAAATGTGCTCTTTCGATCAAGCTACAAAAAACTGTGATTTTTGTCAACCCAATTGTCAAAAATGACGAATGTGACAAATATGCAGTTATGAGCAGTAGATTGGTTTATATACACATAGAACGTATTTTATTTCTAGCCATTTTTATGACCAATACTTGTAGTTTTGAAGTCACTTTTTGGTCACTATTTGGCCACTATTTGGTCACTTTTTGGTCACTATTTTGATCATTTTGGTCACTAAAGTCACTATTATTTTGCTGTCTAACTGCTACCAGCCCTGAACTAAGGCTATCCGAGAAGATGAAGAAGTGGTCTGCGAGCATGTTTGAGATCATCCCCAGAGCGAAGTTGATTGCTGCCAGCTCAGCAACATAATCCGTGCAAGGTTCCAGAAGTTTTCGGAAGGCGGAAGAGTTTTCATTGAAGACACCGAAGCCAGTGGATCCATTTATACGGGACCCGTCAGTGAAATATCTCCTGTAGGAATCGACATTTTGGTACTTTGCGTTAAAAATACGTGGGATAGTAATACATCGAAGTTGATCTGGAATTCCATGAAAAGCTTGTTTCATGGACAGATCATATTCAACAGAGGAACTGTCATTGGTGAAGCGTACACGTGGAGGGTTATAACATGGAAGACTAATGTCAGATGACATGTAGTAGAGATAAACTCTCATGAATTTTGACTGAGCATTTAGTTTGAGAAATTCTTCGAAATTTTCGATAACGAGTGTGTTGCTCACTCCATACTTAATAAGTATTCTTAGCGAGAGCTCCCAAAATCGGTTCTGTAGCGGTAAAACCCCTGCCAGAACCTCTAAGCTCGCATTATGTGTCGAGTGCATACACTCTATTTCTTAATCACGTTCGAAAAATACCCATTGTTCTTGTATTTTAAATGATTTTCATAAACCAGCAGTCACCATCTTGTTTTCCAAAATGGCGATGGACTTCAATTTCCGTCATCCACTCATCGGTCAGTAAACATGTGTTTCTGGCCTGAACTTAAGAGTTTTCTGTCCATATATCTGTGCTTACACGTCCAATTGAAACTCTTTAAGTCCCATTCAAAAGGCAAAGAGTTACTTTGTATGTATTTTTCCAAAAGAATTTTTTGAATTTTGTATACTTAATTTTTACTTTAAGTCGTTACATTTTTCAAAAAACACACTGAAAAATCATACAGTCGACTCTCCACATCTCGATGTTCTACATCTCGATATCTCTCCCTATGTCGATGATTTCATAAGTCCCTTCAGTCTGCATACATTTTCTCTTTCCATATCTCGATATCCTCCTTATCTCGATATCTCCATATCTCGATGTGTTTCTGTTGATT
Source organism: Aedes aegypti (assembly GCF_002204515.2). NCBI lineage: Eukaryota > Metazoa > Arthropoda > Insecta > Diptera > Culicidae > Aedes > Aedes aegypti. Next base: position 24,242,814 of record NC_035108.1, on the reverse strand, counting down.
GTTTGTTCTCAAGTTTCTCTCCGTATGTCGATACGATCAATATCGAAGGTTACTTGACCAAAATTTTGGGATTCAAAACAAATTAGGAGCGCAAAATGACGTCTGTTTGTGTATTACTTTCTTGGTAACGGAGTGTTTTTCAATCTAGTATTCATTAAAAATTTGTTCTATGCCTCGATCTCTCCCTATCTCGATGGTCCCTTTGATATCGAGATGTGGAAAGGCGAGTGTATCTAATTTCCTCAGCATTGGGTCGACCAAAATTTCCGCAAAAAAATCATGAGTGCTCTTCAAAGAAGATAAGACTACGATTCTAATGACATCATGTTTTAAAAATTTGGTCGATCCAATGCTGAGGAAATTAGCTTTGTTTTTAGTGTGTTTTTTTAATGTCACAACGTTAAACAAAAATTTAGTATACCAAGTTCAAAGACTGATTTTGGAAAAATTAATACGAAGTAAGAATAACTCTTTGCCTTTAGAATGCGGCTCAGAGGGTTTCAATTGGACGTGTAATCACAGAGATGTGAACTGAACACTTGAATGTTTTTTGGGGGGTGGACCCAAACTTATGCACGGGAGTGTTGATGAAAAAGTATCAGCATACTCACTGCATGTAAGCGCATATAGTAATACTTTTCCGATACAGTATTAACTATGGACACCCAGTTTTATCACTTGGAAATTGAGAGCTGCAAAGCCATCATGGCTGCTAAACGGACTATTTAGCCTTAAACACACAAAATAATTAAAAATTCAAAAAGATTTATCATGTAGGGTCGATGTACCAATAGCCGCATAGCGAAGAACAAAAAATCGTATAAAACCGTAAAATAACGCTAATGTCATTATTTTTACATCAACTGAAAGCTTTTTTTCTTGGTTTTGTGAGAAAAATATAAAAACTACGATAACTCAAATGTTTGTATTTATTATCGCGTGTGCCACTATAGGACTACGTGTGCCTATAGTAGCACTATTTCTAGTTTCTGTTCCTATAGTAGCACTAGCATCACAGCGTTGGCAAAATACTTATCAAAACTGTATTTTTACAAAACTTTTACATTTTTCCTACAAAGTGTGGATCAAAAGCTTTCGTTGGATGTAAAAAAAGGCCGTAATTCATCAATTATTTCGTATGATAAAAAATAGTTTCTCTCAGTAGTGCTACTATAGGAACAATAGGTTTACTATAGGCGCAAGGGAGCTCAAATTTTAAGCAAAACAAATTATTTCGATCATTTTTTGAACAAAATCAAGCTGTGTATCAATGGTACTTAGATAAATAGCTCCTGACCTCCATGTTCAAAAATGTTTTGAAAAGATTTATACCAAAACGGCCGTAAAAAGCCACTAGTGCGACTATAGGGGACTGTCCACTAAGGGAACACCGACCCTACGACAAAAATTACCCGATTTTGTATAGGGTCGATGTACCAATAGTCGCATAGCTAAGAACAAAAATTCGTATAAAATCGAAAAATAATGCTAGCGTCGTTATTTTTACATCATCTGATAGTTTTTTATCTTGGTTTTGTGGGAAAAATATAAAACCTACGAAAACTCAGATGTTTGTATTTATTATCGCGTGTGCCACTATAGGAATACATGTGCCTATAGTAGCACTATTTCTAATTTCTGTTCCTATAGTAGCACTAGCATCACGGCGTCGGCAAAATACTTATCAAAACCGTATTTTTACAAAATTTTTATATTTTTCCTACAAAGTGTGGATCTTAAGCTTTCGTTTGATGTAAAAAAAGTTATTAATTCATCAATTATTTCGTATAATAAAAAATAGTTTCTCTCAGTAGTGCTACTATAGGAACAATAGGTTTATTATAGGCGCAAGGGAGCTCAAATTTTAAGCAAAAATATTTTTTTCGATCATTTTTTGAGCAAAATCAACATGTAAATCAATGGTACTTAGATAAATTGGTCCTGACCTTCATGTCAAAAAATGTTTTGAAAAGATTTATAGCAAAACGGCCGTAAAAAGTCTCTAGTGCGACTATAGGGGACTGTCCACTAAGGGAACACCGACCCTACTTCCAGTTTTATCTACCCCCGATTTTAGCATCCTTTTTTGCCCGATTTTGTCAGCCTAAAATTGATATTTATTTCAATCAGAGTAAGCACGTATATACTGGTAATATTGGGTGCATAAAGTCAATCATGACGTTGGCCATGTCTATACAATCATCTAAAGACCGAAATTTTGAAATTTTTAATAATCACCCAAAATTGATCAATGTTACCTTGAATTACGGTATATAGATAATGGAAGTAAACAAACAAAAAAACAATTTTTATACGAACAAAATCGTAAAACTAAGTCCTTACGTAACAATAAAACTTGAAACCAATCGAATTTTTTTTCCCGGTTTTGTCAACCCTAAATGCAACATGTGGCTGACAAAATCGGGGCATTACCGTATTATGTCCATATGCTAACATATGAAAATAAAGTTATTCAATGGAAAATCGAAAAAAAAAACTTGTGTGCAATCAATCTCCCTTAACTCGGTAATGAAGGAATCATCGAGTTACCATCGAGTCTTAATATCACCAGATAGAAAACACATATTATGCATGTTTTTTTTTCAACTTTCATAATTTTGACAAATCACATTCGAAATAGCGATTCTAAAGTGAAAAACCGTACTTTGTCCCAGTGAGGACGTTAATGCCAAGAAGAAGAATATGTATAATGTTTCATTTTAAGAAATTTGTCACAATTTCAAGGATATAAACTTGTTATTGGCATTGAAAACTGAAACAGATAGCATCGAATAAGGAAACATAAATTAAGAGAACATCAGTTTAGAGATACGGTGCTCCTCAGACCTTCATCAAATCTGCACTCACCAGTCGTTTTCTATGACTAAGCTGAACTGCCCATAAATGCATGTCAGTCCCATGTTTGCTGGATGGCCTATTCACATGGGACAATTATGCGTTTATGGGCAGTGTATGTCTGGGCAAAATTAAAAAAAGTAGTAGGGCATGTTTTGGAGTCATGGTGCTTTGATGTTATTAGTCCATAAATTAAAGTAAAATAGAGATATTTGAACGGTTTTTTATTTATCAGAAGTATTAGAAAAAAACATAAAAAGTTCATTCAGAGATGGTTTTACTGATTATTTGTAATCTTTGAGCAGAGTTTGTTATGAATTTTCTAAGCAGATCAAATAAGTTTTTAGTTTGTTTCATTCCGATATCTTAATCATGTTCAACTGTTGTCAAGGATAAACCCTAATCAAGAGGTATATTTTTTCCACAAATAATTGATTATTCATAGGCTCAAGCGTAATAAAGCTTTACAAATCCAATTCAAGTCTTTTCCAGTGTTGGTGTTTTGATAGAGTCGTCTCACAATATAATTATCATTCAATTTTCGTTCACAAACCTCTTACGCTGAAATTACATTGTGTTGAATTGTACTGTTCTACACAGTTAGTTATTCTCGATCAAAATTGGATGGAAAATAGTAAGATTGGTAAATGAGAGCCTCAGTTTGAATAGATTGTTGTGCTACGAAAAATTATGTACGATAATAAAATAAAAAATTGGCTCCGTAATGCCTAAGAGCGCTTGAGCCTTTGAAAAATCAAAAATTTTGCAGCATGTAAATGCATTTTGTAATTGACAACATTTGAATAAGATTAATAGTATTAAAATGATATTTTAAATTTATTCCTTAAGGTGGTTACGCAAGTAGGGCGTAGCTCAAAATTCCATGCATCTTCTTTAACAAACCAAGTTTAAAGTGAGTTCTGAAGTTGTATTTCACCTGACAATAGTGATAAATGAAAAATTGTTCTCATATCTCTGATATCCTTTAAATTTATGGACTTCAACAATCAAAAAGGCGTAACTCTAGAACGGGCCAAACGATTTTTTTTTCAAATTTATTAAGCCATATAAATCGGTTGGTGAACACAGATTCGATGGTGATTTTTTTTTTCTGATAATAACAGTTTGAGAAGCACATTTAGAGAAAATACCTGAAGGTCGTAGACACAAAAGTCAATTTGGACAAATTGAGATGTAAGATTGTGAAAAATAATAGAATCGTTCTGGTGGGCTTCGATCCCACGACTCCCAATTCGCTAGACTGGGCGCGTTAACCAACTACGCCACAGAACGGGTAACGATTCTGCAGCACAATCGGCCAACCTGAAACCAAAGTCCGTCACGACCCCATTTTCTCCTTCACAACCCTACACCTCCTTCGACTCTCTGAGATGCCCAATTCGACTCTCCTAAGCGTGCCTACGAACAACAGTGAGAGATTTTATTTTTAGCGTCGCACTGTTGCCTTGTTTGTGTCACACTACTCATAAGCCAACGTTGGCTCAATGAGATGGTAGAGTTTTTGGCTGACATAGCGATCAAAGTATACTTGTTTGAAAGTACTTCACGTTTCATCGAGTTAGGAGAAATATCGAATTACAAAATATCGAGTAAGAAAGAGTTGAATGTATTCGAAATTAATAAAATAACTTATGAAAAAAATCCATAAAATTATTTTGTGCAAAACAAGTTCATCACTGAAAGTTTCAAGAAAAAGTCAGAAATTACAAGAAAAGCGCTAGAAATTTTTTTTACGTAGATTCTAAAAACAAAACCTGTAGGCATTGTTTACTGGGAGAATTTTAGACTTGTTTTCAGAGTTATTTATTTAACAAACACATGGGAAAAAATATCTGGATGTTATTTCATGGCCTAATGTCAAAGAACCAGGAGTAATTTCCAATATATCCTAGATGATTTGCTGAAGGTTAAATTTACGCCTAATATTATTTAATTTTGTTAGGAACTCGATCATGGTTTATGACAGTGAGTTCAAAAAATATTTTAAAAGCATTCCTAAAAAATATCCTGGAACAAATCCTGTGTAGTTCTTGATAGATTTTAAAAAGTGTGACCTGAAAGACTTTCTTGATTAACCTTCATCACACCAACATTCTTTTCCCGTACAAAAAAACACACTAGTATATGCATAACATTTTTTTTGTTTCTTGATGGATTTTTCAACAAAAACTCTTCTAGTTTATTTTTCGGAAAACTTAGAAATATGGTCCAAGTGGTTCTGGAGTTATTCCGGATTGTTTTGGGATACCAAAATTGTTCATGCAGACCCTGACGAGGTTGAAGATTTGTGTTTTCTGCAAAGATGTGTAGTAGATCAATGACTATCTAGTAGTGGGGATTTTTTTTTTATTATCGTACAAATTGGGCCGAAGGCTCTCAGATTTTCATGAAACTTTTTCCACAGGCAGAGCTCATGGATATATGAATAAAAAAATATAGAAAAATTCAGGGTTGCCTATTTTTCCGGAAAACTCAGGTGGAAATTTTTTGTTTTCCCTTGACACTACTTACTTTGAAAAATCATAACTCAAGAACGAAGCATCGTAGAAACAAAGTTTTTATATGAAAATTTAAGCAAATTTTCTCAGAAATCCAAAAAAAAAATATGAACTGGTAAAAGTTTTCCACAAAATTTTCCACCGTTAGGGAAATTCATAAAGAAAAGCTGGAAAATCTATGCCCGAACTCGCGGAAAATTTTTATTAAAATATTTTTGAGAAGGAAACTTTATAAACTTCAATTCTAGTAACTTTTAGGATGTACTTTTTTTGTTTCTGAGTTATGGTCAATTTTGTAAAAAATGCGTTTAAAAATCATGACTCAAGACTCATCATGACTTGTCGAACCGGTAATGGAGCACTTCACGCAAATTTTCATCTTTTCCGTAATCCACCGAACTCCATTCGAATGAAGCTTACTGATGAGGCCTTGGCTGATCGATCGTAGATTTGTCCTTACTGATTTGTGGCCGTCTTGTCCAAAGGGGTTACAGCATAAAGAATTGTACTTAACTTTCAACTTTGTCCATTTCAACAGCTTCGGGAAAACTTTTTTCACTTTCCAAAAATTAATAACGAGGAATATACAGCTGATAGACAACACTTGCACTTTCTCACTGCTCTTTGTTAGTTTTTGGTAAACTTATGATTCTCAAGCCATTTCAACGCTTTAAACTTGAATTGGTAAATACCTATTTGTCATATTGTCTACCCATTTATTTAACTGTCAATTTTGTAGTTACCTAACAGAAAAAAATTGCCTACATCCTGATTGAAGAAAACTTTGTTTCTATGTAGTTTCGTTCTTAAGAAATTTTGTTTATGAACTTATAAATTTGTAAATATATGGTTCAGACAGCTCATCCTAGCAATATTTGATCATGTTTTAGGAACGAAAAATGAGCGTATTGAAAAATATTGTAGGATTGGATCTTATTGATCGCTCTTTTCAAATATACTTTGTTTGAAAGCTGGAATAGCTAATCGGGTTTTCATTATTTGTTTTCATAAACAGTGAAAAATGTCCTGGGAAACTGATTACATTTCAAAAATTTCATATTTTTGAGATAATTTGAATCCGGTTCGACAAGTCATGATGAGTGTTGAGTCATGATTTTTAAACGAAAAGGCATGTATGGCAAATCTTTGCATTTTTTGCAAAATTGACCATAGATCAGGAACTAAAGAAAAGTACATCCTAAAAGTTACCAGAATTGAAGTTTATAAAGTTTCTTTCTTAAAAATATTTTATTAAAAAAATTCCGCGAGTTCGGGCATAGATTTTCCAGCTTTTCTTTATGAATTTCCCCAACGGTGGAAAATGTTGTGGAAAACTTTTTCCAGTTCATTTTTTTTTGGATTTCTGAGAAAATTTGCTTAAATTTTCATATAAAAACTTTGTTTCTACAATGTTTCGTTCTTGAGTTATAATTTTTCAAAAAAAAAGCCTTATATGGCACATCTGGACATTTTTCACAAAATTGGCCATAATCCAAAAACAAAAAAAAAAAGTGCATTCCAAAAAAATTTTTTTTTTTTGAAAATTTTCCACTAGTTTGGGCATAGTTTTTCCGGCTTTTCTTTACGAATTTTCCCAACGGTGGAAAATTTTGTGGAAAACTTTTTCCAGTTCATATTTTTTTTTGATTTTTGAGAAAATTTGCTTAAATTTTCATATAAAAACTTTGTTTCTACGATGCTTCGTTCTTGAGTTATGATTTTTCAAAGTAGTGTCAAGGGAAAACAAAAAATTTCCACCTGAGTTTTCCGGAAAAAATAGGCGACCCTGAATTTTTCTCAATTTTTTTTCAATTCATATATCCATGAGCCCTGCCTGTGGAAAAAGTTTCATGAAAATCTGAGACCCTTCGGCCCAAACCCGTACGGTAATAAAAAAAAACCCTAGTGAAAAATCTAATTGGGAATTTATCCGCCAGTTAGCGCCAGTAACAAATTCCCTGCAATCTTCTATACCTCCAGTTTCTGATAAGCTACAAGGTTGAAGTCTTTGGCAAATTTGTTCAGTAGATCAAAATATACCTGACATTAACAAATCTAATTTGGAATTCATCCGCTAGGCGGTGCTAGTAACTAATTTTCCTTAATCTTCTATATCTCATGATCCTGCTAAGCTAGAAGGTGGGTGTCTTCGGCAAAGTTGCGGAACAACAGATCAAGGGCTGTCTGGTAGTAACACATCACATAGAGGAATTTATCCTCTAGTTGGCGCTAGTAAAAAAAAATTCCTTTCAGCTTCTCTAAGTTACTCTAAGTTGTTCAATAGATCAAAAGCTATATGATAATTACGAATCCAATTGGAAATTTTTCCCCTGGGCGGTGCTAGTAACAAATTTCCTTTAATCTTCCATATCTCATGATCCTGCTAAGCTAGAAGCTTGGTGTCTTCGGCAAAGTTGTGAAGCACTGGAAGTGACGTACCTAATTGGGTAGGTAGCACTTGCAATATATTTCTTTCGATCTCATATATTTTAAAATCCTGGTTAGCTATAAGGTTGCAGTTTTCGACAATACTGTGTAGCAGATTTGGTAGTGACAAATCTAATTAGGAATTCTTCCGCTAGTTGGCGTTGGTAACAAATATAACAATTTTACAAGATTCACGTAAGCTAGAAAATTGGTGTTTTCGGCTGAGTTGTTCTACAGATCATCTGATCTGGCTATCTGACAGTAACAAATCTGATTAGAGATTTATCTGACATGTGGAGCTTATCACAAATTTTATTGATATCGTGCAAATGACTCATGGAAGTTTTTGATAACCCATAGCTTAAACAAATTTTCAAGCACTTACTTTAAATATTGGCGTTTAAGTTGAGCATTGAAACCTTCGTCTGCAACACATACATTCAAATTATGTCATACATTCAAATTATACAAATTCGTTTTCTGGAGCTGTTGAAATTATACTTGATTTGTGATTAATTGTTTGAAAATTACCAGAACACTCGGCATATACAGTGTGAATCAATAGGATTTTAAGAAGATTGATTTTTGTCATCTGGAAAAATTTCCTTAAACACCGATATTCCAGCTTATGACGATCTTGGGATAGATATATTCTTAAAAATTACGACAGTGAAACTAAACAAACAAAATTTGAACCTAATTGATCCCTATCAGATATATTTAAGCTTCCTAAAATATTTGCCGAAAACGCTAACCTTCTAACTTACCCTTTTATTGATATATAGAAGTTCTCTGAAAATGTCATTAGTGACATCTAGAGAACAATATTTGGACTTGTTTTATATTTATCAGACAGATATCAGGGCTCTGAAAAAATTGGTAATATATTTTCTATTCTGGATCTTATGATACATAAGAATGTAGAGATTTGTTGCTAACACCATCCAGTGGATGAACATTTGTTCATTTTTCACCTCACATGGCCCTTGATGTATTGAAAAGCTTTGTCGAAGACACCAACCTTCTGGAATATAAGTCTCATGACACGGAAAAACTTGAACCACCTAGCGTCAGAGTTGCTTGCTGTCACTATCAACGCTTGGAATTTGCTGATTTGTACAGGCTGACTGCGATACAAATCAGATCAATCTACATCATATCAACATCACGCTGTCTACTCCATCACAAGTGCATTGATGGCGATAGACTATGGATATCACTGATGGGTTAAGTTTAGTCTTAAATTAAGCAGTTAAAATGACCATTTATCAGTACGATATTTTTGACAGTGTTGCAGATAGGTTGAACCTATTTGTTGGTCACTGAAAAACAGTAAGAGCATGGATAATTACCACGTGATCACTCATTCCGCAGTGATTATGATCTAGAGTGCGATGTCGCCTCACTGCTGTTGGTTGTTAAATCAAAGTGATATTGATAGCTCGCAAGTGATAGTAATAGTTTTAGACCATCAGCCATCGGCTGATATGAATGATGTTAAGCAACTCTGCCTAGCGTTACATTTCTCACCGCTCTTGATCTTCATGATAGCTTTATCTGCTTGATAATTATTGAAAAACTTTGCCGAAGACTAGCTTATCAGGATCTTGGGATACAAAAGATTATTTATTACTAGCTCCATCTAACCAATGAATTTCCAACCAGTTTTAAAGACACGGACACGTTAATATTTCCAGTGGGCATTTCGCCTTTTGAAGGAAGCAATACACTAGACAACAGACTAGCATGCAACGTCCAGTAGCACAGCCGGACAACATTCCTGACGAAAAGTGTTCCTGTCTGAGGCGGGAATCGAATCCACACTCCTTAGCACAATGCGGCTAAATGGCTGGTAACACTAACCGCATGGCTACGAAGCCCCAGTTTGTCACTGCCAGATGGCCCCCTGAACATCTTTTCTCAATATACCGTCCTGCTAGCTGATCGACTCGAGATATTGCCTGTATTATGTTTTTGTCGGCATTGAATGAGTACTAATTGAAGATCAGTGGGGCCTCTCGTAAACTTAATAAACATATTTGTGTCTCAATTAGACTGATTTTAAACTACTTAAACTGACAAACTTGAGCCATTCTTCAACAAGGATTCTGAGTGAAGTTTTGATCAATGAAGTTACTTAGTCAATTATAGATGTCTTCTATACGAAACTGGCAGGATAACTCAGACAATTTAGAACTCGATCAGACTCATTGTCTAGCTTCGTACCCTTGCATCTTATTATTGCACAAATAAAAACTCTATTCACAAAACCCGACAATGAAGGCGGATATCGTCTCGCCAAATGGCCATAATTTGCTGGCAAACCGGCGACAACCGACATCAAAATCCAATCTTCATAGCTCACATAGACGGCCCCGAACTTCCCGTGCTCCAACTACGAACACAAATAACAACCAACGATACTCACCGAAAGGATAATAAACTTATGCGAATCCACCAGCATAAGTAGCCGAGAATCGAAACGGGGAGGAACGCCCAAAAAGCTCTTGCAATTGATTGCCCGTAATCGATTTATCATTAGGGGGCCATTAGAGAGGGACCCAGGGAGCGCTGCTGGAGCTTCCAGCTAGGATAACGCAAGCGAAAGGATAACGATCCATTTCGAACGTTATCATTTATGCACAGTCATCGTCTTTCCGGAGAATGCGAGAGGGGGGACTTTTTGGCAACTCTGCTGCAGTGGCTTGGGGGATTTGGGGCGAGTAATTTGTCTTCTCTAGTCCAAATTCCATCAGATGATGGTGATGGTTTTTATGTGATGATGCCGTAGTGGCGAGGGGGCAGGATGATGACGATGACGATGACGATTGAGTGCAGTAGGGCTGACGATGTTTATCAGCGATGAAAATCTCTTTGAGGATTTTTCGCCCCAATTCGGTGATATTTGCGGGAGAAGATTCTCTTGTTTTGCCGTTGCTTTGGTTACGATCGGCAGGGGTTGGCAAACTTTTTAAATATTATAATAAGAGTTCGAGCTGTTTTGTGGAATACCTATAAGTAAATGAAAAACCGCATTGAGTACTATACCATTTAATTCCAATAGAGTTTGTATCCTTTGACAGATACGCGTATTTCGACCTCAACTATAAGGCCGTCTTCAGTGTCGTGCACTAGACTCGACTTCGTGTGCAAGATTTACGTTCATGGGACAAAAGGTTGAAAATGGTTTACATCTAGAGCTGCTTGTTGCATCTTCGGCAACTTTTTTTTTTTTTTTTTTTGTTGGGATTTGACCATTAAGGCTCAAGAATCCATCATTCAATCATCAGCAATCATCGAAAACTAAAAACCAGTTTTAACGTTCAAATTTAAAGATATCCTCATGAAAATCTATCATTGAATTACAAATTGTGAGTGCAATGCAATGATAGATTTTCATGAAAATTGCTTCGATTTTGAGCAAAAAAACTGGTTTTGAAAATTTGGAAAACGATGATGGTTATTTTCCTCTTAATTGATCTATTGCGGCAACTTTGTTTGATAGAATATCATCGAAGAACTTGTAAGTGTTTTAGTTCAGAGTAGAGTGTTTTTAGATTTCGTTTGTGATTTGAATCGTCTTCTTTTTCTTCTTGGCATTACGTCCTCACTGGGGCAGAGCCTGCTTCTCAGGTTAGTGTTCTTATGAGCATTTCCACAGTTATTAACTGAGAGCTTTCTTTGCCAAATTTGTCATTTTCGCATTCGTGTATCAAGTGGCAGGTACGATGATACTCTATGCCCAGAGAAGTCAAGGAAAATTCCATTACGAAAACATCCTGGACCGACCGGGAATCGAATCTAGACACCTTCAGCATGGTATTGCTTTGTAGCCGCGGACTCTAACCACTCGGCTATGGAAGGCCCCTAAATTTGAATCGTGAATTTGTGAAAATACAGTACAGGTAGTGTTCGTTGTGCAGTTTTCTACGCCAGTTAGTCCCATGTTAGCCCATAGTAGAACAGTCCACCGTACCATGCTATCATCCACCATCAACATGTAAAAGCTTTCAATACCCACCACCAGAGAGATGGTCGGATGTAGTTTGTAGTCTTCAACGGGCGGCGAGATGATAAGCAAGATGCATAACGGGCACGTCAATTACACGGAGGCTTTACGAATGATCTCGTTCACTGACCAAGGTCGAGAGGACAGTGACCCAAGTACAAAAAGATCACTAATCGAGCCCGATAACCGATGAAGGTTTTATTAAGCTCATATTAACGTGGTACAGAGTGAAATGTGTTATAGAGAGTGACAGAGCGTTCGGTGTCGAATTGGACAACAGGTTATTAGCAAACCACTAAACGGCCGCTTATCTCTAAAACCCAGCTCCACGCTCTGGACAGAACTTTCGGCTGTTGTTTCATGAATTTACGAATATCCAAGGATGCTTCCTAGCATTTGTGCATTTTAGCACTATTTTACCACAATTACACTTAATTTGACAAACATATCTCTATCTACCGATATTGAATACCTTGTCCCTAAAAGTATTCTTTTATTATTGTAGAAGTAGGTTTTTATAAAATCCAACAACGGATGTCTGAAAAATGTCATTAGGATTAACAACTATCAGATCAATCCTTTCAGGGGGAGATCATAAGATAAAAAAAAAACTCCAAGATGTTCACTTCCGTGCTTGAAAAGCTTGACCGGGATCTCGTCCTTCCAAAATGTGTGACAGCTCTTCTGCTCTCTGATAGCGTTTCCACCGTCTCCTTTGGTAGGTGGATCCACAGTTTGATCGTCATCATTAATGTTCATCCTGTTTCTCGCTACATTTCCATTTTCACAGTTCAATAATTTCTGAAAGTGCTCCTACAATCTAGCAGCCACCGCCGTTATATCGGTCAGCAAGTTTCCTTTCTGAACATTGCACATAGCGGACACTGGCGTGCCATTGACCGTGGCATGAAATCTCCGCATATTATTCCGGTTCATGGTATTTTAAACTTCAACTACCACACTTTTGAATTTGCTTTTCTTCGGCTCTTGCTGCCATGTACCGCTCTATGTTCTTCACGTCTGTCACTTTTTGGCACTCTTCATCGAACCAGTCGTTTCGTCTTCGTCGTTCCACATGCTGTTGACATCGCCAGAAACGTTGATTCTTGCCAACTGCTCGTCTAGCTGCTGGCGGTACTGTGCAGCTACCACATCAATCTACAAGCGTTGTATATTGAAGCGCAGCGTTCTGTTTGTTCTGGAACTCGTGACGCTGGATAACCGCGCCAGAATTTTAGCTACAACGAGATAATGATCCGAGTTGATATTAGGGCCTTGGAAGGTCCTGACATCCACATCTGAGAAATGTCGCCCATCAACCAGCACGTGGTCTATTTGGAAGGGCATCGCCAATCGGGTGTCGCCAGGTGTGTTTACGGATATTCTTTCGTGCGAAGTAGGTACTGCTGATTGCCATCCCTCTAGCAGCAGCGAAGGTTACTAGCCGCAGGCCATTATCATTGGTAACGAAATGAAGGCTTTCCGTTCCAATGACGGGTCGGAAGAAATCTTCTTTCCCGATCTGCGCATTTGCGTCGCCGATGACTATCTTGACGTCTTGTTTTTGGCACTCTCTGTAGGCCTTATCCAGGCTCTCTTAGAACTCATCCTTCATGTCATCGAGCTTATCGTTCGTTGGCGCATAAATGCTGATCAGGCTGCAGTTGAAGAACTTGCCCTTCATTCGCAACACACAGATTCGGTCTCTTACCGGTTTCCACCGAATAATTCGCTTCATCTGCTTTCCAATCACTATAAAGCCAACTCCACGTTCTGCTCTGTCGCCACCGCGTAGTAGATGTGGTACTTGAATGAAGTTTTGGCGATGGGTTCCACCGCTCGTAATTCACGTGCTCCGGTTTTAGGCGATCGCATTTCCTGGACAGCTGCCACGTTCACGCCGACATTCCGCATTTCACGAGCCAGGAGCTCAAAACATTTGGATTCATTTAAAGTTCTCACGTTCCAAGATTCGTTGTCGTTCCCAGTCGTAGTCCTCGTTACAGGGTCTGCTGCCGTAAAATCAATCCACTTGCTCTACTTTTGCCTATCTTGGTTGGTGAAGAGTCTTCGATAGGCCATCTAACTAGGGCTGCGCTACCTACATCGTGCCAGAGGGGCTGTTTCCTCGGTGTTGATATGATTGTTCGTTTGTTATTTACATGATGATCACGGTCATAGCCACCACAACCAGGCTTTATTTTGCTCATCTTGATCTTATAGATGAAGCGACCTCGTACGCACACAACAATTGTGAGACAGCATTGGATGTTGGTTGAATAATCCGTAGCTGAGAGAGTGGAGAGAAATGTTGGCTCTAGCCAAACGCACATCTTCCATTTGACAGCTCTAGCTTACTGCGAAGCTCTGCAAACACATCATCATTGCTTTTGGGATGAACTGAGGTTGGTTTCTCAGTCAACACAAGAGCATGATTTCGCTTTCCTCTTTGCCCTTTTGGGTAAAGAGCTACAAAGAGACAACGAAGAGCTGTACTGGAAATCCTCTTCCCCAAACTAAGAAATGGGAAAAAATCCTCCTCCCCCTAACTGAGAAAGGGAGGAAGTAATCTCTTCCTCTTTTAAGCACTGAGGTTGTCAAAACAAACTCTTTACCACTGTGGGAATGCAAATAAGCAAAGGTAAACGTGTAAACTCTTCATCCCGCAGATCAAGTACGCTCAGTTTGTGTGTGGGTAAAATCGTTTCTCTTTGTAGTTGATCATTAAAAGGGGGAGAAAGAGGATAAGTCAAGAGCAAGGAAGAAGCCTGACCACAACCATTCATCTTTATCAGGGCTGTGGTCCTGTAGCTTCTTCTTCTTCTTCTTCTTCTTCTTCTTCTTCTTCTTCTTCTTCTTCTTCTTCTTGGCATTAACGTCCTCACTGGGACAGTGCCTGCTTCTCAGCTTAGTGTTCTTATGAGCACTCCCACTTTTTTTAACTGAGAGCTTTCTTTGCCAAATTTACCATTTTTGCATTAGTATATCGTGTGGCAAGTACGATGATACACTATGCCCAGGGAAGTCAAGGAAGTTTCCATTACGAAAAGATCCTGGACCAACCGGGATTCGAACCCAGACACCTTCAGCATGGCTTTGCTTCGTAGCCGCGGACTCTGATCACTCGGCTAAGGAAGCCCCCCTGTAGCTATGGTTCTCAATAGTTTCAAATTCTTTCGGACATACTACTATGGTGGACCGTCATGTTCTAGAATTCCTCGTTTTCATCAATAAATTTTCCAAAGTTAGGTATCCACTGACCATTGCCTCTAAAACTTGCAGAATATTTGAATATTTTGTGAAACTTGCAAATGGGCTTCTGCGAAGTCAAATAACGACTGTTGAAATAATCATTTACAAATTTTGTCATAAATTCTTCAAAATAAAATCTTGTAAATTGTTCGTGAAGGATCTTCTCAGAGACCTTTCAAGAATCATGAAAATAGATAGCAGTTGAATATCTTCATCATACTGATAGATTCGAGAAGATTTCGCCAGTGGTTTGAGTGGAAACAGCGAACGATTTCAAATTTCATCAAACCCGTCAATAGTGCGTCAATAAACTTCCAAGATGTTTGTAGAGTATCTCACCAAGAAACTGACAACATCAGCCAATGATAAGACCGAAACATAGCCAGACATTTCTTACTTATGTTTCGAGGCTTCAGGAACAATAATAGTTTGTAACCGTTCAAAATCCACGAGGTTTGTGAAAACTCGGTGGCTTAAGCGCCACTCCCGATAATCGAGAGACCACTCAGGGGACTTAAACTTTCTTCTCACCTTGAGGAACCTTCTATCTTCACGCCAAAAGTTAACCTTCAACCTTTGCCCCAAGACCTTAAACTCGTTCCACCCGATCTGAACCTAAATGGAGGCTGAAAATCTGAAAGGCCACCCTACCAGAAAACGAAAAGCAAAACGTACGTTAAAGGGTGAATTCTCTCGGAATCGCCCAGAACGGAAAAATCAATTGGCTTTCAGAACTTCAACTACTCTTTATTTACGGAAACTCATTCGGGTTGGATCTATTTATTGACGGTATCGGGTAGTTAGGGGAACAATCATGGCCATGAAAAAGGTTTCCACGTACCTGCGCAGGATTTTTAGTGACGAAGTCTCGATGACATAGTCCGACGTATCCGGCGACTGCCGGCGAAGGATGGTCATCGCTTTTGATCGCTCCTCGGAGTAATGGCAGGGATGTAGCTTGTCCGCTGACGCTGCTGTGATGGCGGCAGCGTTGAATGGATTGAGCTTGAGGAGTATGGCCGAATTATCGTTGCGGAGGAAGTGGAAGCTGGACGGAAGGCTTCCGATTTGATCTTCCTCGAGAGCTGCAACGACGGCTTGTCGTGCTTCCCGGGTTTGACCGCCTCTTCAGAGTCGAGGCCAACGTACCGTCGCACGGCTTTGCCTTGGGGACTCTGACCACATGCGATGCAATTAAACGCCTTACCTTCAGATTTGGTCCGATCCGTACGACGATTGGATACGTACGGGAATCGCGCTCTCGGACTTCGTCCACCAGTGTTGTAGCGTAAGGCGAACTTACAACGGTTTTTAGCGACCTTCGGAGAACTTTGTTCGATTGATGGACGAATTTCACCTACATTTAGCTATCTTTAAAGGTGGGCCTACGCGGATCTCGAGCTCGAATACTGTCTGATGGTGGCGCCGGAGAAGCCACGGGTGAACCTCAAAATGATTCCACTTGTCGCAAATCTCAAACCAATATAAAAAGCGCCCAAGTGTTTGAAAAGTCCAATATCGATACATATTCTTAAACTAGAAGAGTTTTTTGAGAGCTTGTGAAAAAATGGTGCAAAAATATTGATAAACAAAAAGGATATCGCGATTTGAATATTTTTTTAGCGGTAAAAAATCAAGCTGCCGGTAGAGGGGTTAATCCAAAGCTGACAAAGGAGGTTAAATATTTCTTTCATTTATTCATCAATAATAAAAAACGATACTAATTGTGGACCTCCTGAGTAGGCAGAAAGGCAGGAAAGCGATATTTGATGAGAGCTGATTCAGAAAGAATTTGGAAAAATTTTGGCAGACAAAAACAAACTTGAAAGACAAACGAATTTTCGCCGATCAACGTATTCTAAATCGTTTCCACTTTCCAACTTATGGTTGATATTTGGGAACCTCTGCAGAATCATAGCATTGGGAGGATATCCATCCCCATTTGTTTGTAGTGGAGCGAAGAGCGAATCGTCACTAGAGGAGAGCTCGCGAATCCTGAGCATCCTATCAGAACGACTCGCACCACCCAAACGCACATCAGATGGGGGCTGAGATGAATCTCACTCGAGAGCAGCGTTCTCTTGCGCGAGTCGAACCGTTGTCGGAGGCACGGATGGGATGACGACGAGGACGACCGATATGGTGTGTGTCCTCGAGACCCCGCTGGGAAAGGGAAACTGCTGCAGTGCATTTGGTCCTGGTCGTCAGAGTTTCACATTCCGTCACGGCGAAAGGACGACAAAAGACGAACACGAGGGACTCCCTGGTGCTATATCATCTAGTTCTGGTTTCCTTGTTTTTTTTTCTGTACATTGTTGAATCTTGCTAGGCAAATTTTGTAGAACAGTTTTTGGTGTGAGTGTGCGTGTGCGACTGAAGCAGAAGGAAGCGGATACAAATTGTCAATTTGCAGAACTCTCCAACGAAGGAATTGTACGGATTTATAATAGAAGAAACTTTAGTGCGAACGAGAATCGAAGAAAACTTACAAACGAAAATAACCTGGAAAACTTCTGGAATTGTTGAAAAGGACATAAAAAAGGCCCTTGTTGTTACTTTTCTCGCGTGCCATAGTTACGTCGTTCGGGTTGTTTGGTGTGGAGCAGCCGTCTAGTAGGCGTGTGTATTTTTATGTAGTGGATTAGCCGAAATCGAAGCAGGCGTTGGACGTTTCGAAGAGGTGTGTACTTCGCCCATTCGGTTAGTAGGGTATTTCGCTTCGTCGAATTGACGTTTGGGTTCTCTCCCTCAGTGGTGAAGGGCGAAACGCAGCCTTCTATGCCCCGTGTGCGTGCGTGTTATGCAATTTTGAATTCAAGCGAAAAAATCAATAATATCGGAAAACCGGAAGATGCCTCGCTCTTACTCGCAACCGAGAAACCAGTAAGGCTGACACGCTAAGCCGAGAATGCCAGGGCGCTAATTGGTGGGGTTGGGGTGGGCTTTGCTAGTTCATATTGCACATCTAGCAGATCCAGCATCATCAGAGTTCGGGATGCTGTTGTTGTTCTTACGGGCTGAATAAGGGGAGTTAGTGAGGCAAACGGGGGGTGCGGCAGTAGTTTGAGTAAATACTCCGGCAGGCACATCCAGGGATGAATTGATGACGTTAGCAAGTTTGAAGCAGGCTGACGTGAAGTGAGCTGCAATGCTATATAGTTGGGTGCGGTTGGAAAATGTTTTCGTTTATGGATATGTTTTTCACTCAAGTTATGAGTGGAACATTGTTCATTTCCCAGAAATTCAACTTGCAGCCTGGAAGAATAATCCAGAAATGTTCCAAGAAATATTTTCTTGAATATTACGATGATTCATCACTCTTTACTAGAAATTATGAATAGAAACACAGTCAACTCTTCATAACTTGATATTCTGTATCTCGATATCGAGTATGATAATCAAAATAGTTGGAGTAGTCAGTTGAAGGTCCCTTAGACCGCAATAGCACTTGTTTTGTGTTTTATAACTCGATACCTCCCTAACTAGATGGTCCTTTCAATATCGAGATATGGAGAGTTGACTGTAGTTAATTTCTATTGCTTCGGTAATTTTGCAAATTATTTGTTGTAATTTCCAAAGATTTTAAAAAGAAATGCATTGATGTGTAGGAAAAATTTGAAAAACTATATTCAACTGAAGCTGTTCCAAGAATAATTCGTGTTTCTTTGGTTGTAATCAAATGGCATCAGGTGAGGTGGCGTTTCTTATAGATATTTGTCCTGAGATTCTTACAGGAATTTCTTCACACATTGCCCGATAGAATCTCTTAGAAATTGTTACTAAAAGTACTTCGTATTTCTGTAGCGAGTCTTTAGTTCATTTCTTGAGAATACTTCCAAAAGTTGATTGAAGATTTTCTATGAATTTTTTAGCAATTTCTCAAGAAAGTCCTCCAAGAACCTATTTACATATATTACTATATACAGCCAGCGTAGCGTCACACCGTTGCCAGGCCTATTGTAGAACTCCATCTTCGTCGGTCTGCCAGACAGTAAAGTGTGGCAAAAGCATCTTTTTGAAATTTTTAGTTCTTTTAATTGAACGAATGTTATAAATGATATTCAAATTCTATCTTGTTCAAATACTATTCAAGTTAAAGATTTTCACTTAGAAAATTAGAGAACTATTTGAGAATTATCGAAATTATGGCTAATTGTTGATATTTTGGCTTGAAAATTTTTATTTGCGATCTAACTACATCGCACCGAAAAAAAATCAAATTAAAACACATTCTACTTTTTATGTCAGGGTGAAGTCAGCCGTTCCGAAAAGATGCTTTGAGGTAGTATTAATTTTTATAAATCGTTTTAGCCCATAATATAAGGGAAAAGTTTGAAAACATGTAAACATTTTAAGTAAAATATGTTTGATTACGTAGAAAAAGCCATCCAAATTTCAAGTTTTACCATTGCAAGAAATTTTGTTTTTGGGCATTTTAAAATTAATCCAATTTTGAGCAAATTTCGGTTCAAAAATTAGTGAATACTTCTATATAAACCCATGGTTGGTTTCCCATATTCAAATATTTTGTGGTTCTGTAAGTGAACTTTTGCCCCACACTAGTTTTTATCTATTGCCTGCCTCACTGGTGGGAAAAAAATCGATTATAACAAATAATGTTTAAGCTGCTATAACTTAAAATATTTAAATATTTTAACATTAGTTTATCTAGCTAAACTGTAGGCGACAGATCAAAATTCTGTGGTTGTTTTTTATTTCTTTTCATAGTTTGGCAGTTTTATTGCCTCTGAGTAATTCTCGAACCAACCAGACCGCCGACCAGACAACCAAACAATAAGTGCCGATAGCGACCTAGTTTCAGCTAGAATTGCTACTCTTTATTTTGAAATGCTAATCATTCCGCTAAGGTCGAACTCTTGCCCCACCTTACTTTACTTCTCCTATTGCACCGAAGATTTAGCATACCCATGTCCTCTTCTTCTGCGTACAGCCAGCGTATTTATGTCCTTCCACAAAGTCGTAGAACTCTATCTGGTTGTCTGCTGAATTCTATCTTTGTAATATTTTCTTCGGACATTTACACTTAGTTTCAAGATAATAAACGATTCAACATCTTCAAACATATCGATGTCAGACACTTCCTAAGCACCAATTCTAAGAGACCTACCTTTATTTCTACCTGTAACCATGTATATCGTGTTGATAGAATTGATGGTCAGGCTTATAAATGGTACGAAGGCCTCCTGAACTGGTAGAAATCTTTTCAAAAACACAAGAAAAAATCTTCATTAATGTTTTAAATAGAAAACGTACTGGATGTTCATAAGGATTCCTATAGGTATTTTAAGATAGCATATCCAGGAATTCTTACACAACCTATTCTAAAAATGTCGCTAAGCATTCTCTCTCATCTTTATATTCTTTTCCAGGAACTGAACGTGGAATTTGTCTTTATGAGTTGTAGATTTCTTTCGTAAATCACTTCATGATGTTTATTTGTTTTATTCCACGTGAAATTTATTTATTTTTTCTCAAGATACATTTAGCAATTCTTCAAGACAGTTCTTTGGACTCTGTCATACATAACGCCAAGGATTTCTCTAAAAACCCCTTCCAAAAATGCCATTGAGAATTTCGTTTAGTATAATCATAAAGGTTCTGGTTCTTTGTACATTATATTTTAGAAAATCAAGCAGGAATTTTACCTAGAATACCATAAAACAATACTCTATGCTTAGAATTACCAAGAACATCCTTTGGAGATTTTTCCAAGTATCCTCTCCTGAATTCTAGCAGGGATTCCCCCAGTAATGTGCCTTAATAAGTTTATATGTAGATACTTCTTCTTCTCGCTGACATTGCGTCCCAACTAAAACAGAGCCTCCTTTCGGCTAAGTGTTTTTATGAGGACTTCCATAACTTTCCTGAAAGCTTTTCATTGCCAATTGGATATTTTTGCATGTGTACACTGTGTGGGTACTCTATGCCCTAGACAATCGAGAAAAAATCCAACCCAAGATTCTCGACCGGTGTGATTTAAACGAATCTATGACATTTGGTCGAAAGACATTTGGTCGAATGACATTTAGTCGAATGACGTTTGGTCGAACGGACATTTCGTCGAATGGACATTTGGTCGAAAAGGTTTAGTTGCAACAGAAAGCATAGAATATTTCTAGAGTAACATTTTGGCGCGAATCATCTTCTTTCTGGCGTTACATCCCCACTGGGACAGAGCCTGCTTCTCAGCTTAGTGTTCTTATGAGCAATTCCACAGTTATTAACTGAGAGCTTACTATGCCAATGACCATTTTTGCATGTGTACATCATATGGCAGGCACGAAGATACTCTATGCCCTGGGAAGTCGAGAAAATTTCCAACCCGAAAAGATCCTCGACCGGTGGGATTCGAACCCACGACCCTCAGCTTGGCCATGCTGAATCGCTGCGCGTTTACCGCTACGGCTATCGGGCGCGAATACAAGAGTGATTGAATAACCGAAAAAGTATCAGCTATTTTACCAACAATCTCTATGCGATAAGTAACATTTTGTTATCCAATTTGATGGACGCCCTCCCAACATATTGATTAAGCTCTTGGGTTGTTAATGATTCCTGTTGCTTTTTTGTTCAGGCATGTTCTGCGATTCGAGATAAGCTGATCCTAAATGGAAGCAAGCAGACTTTTGTCTCCTCAGTCAACTCGTTTTACTCACCCGATACATAGAATTAGCCCTTTTTCTCATTTTTAATAATACATAGCTTCTACAGCAAACTCTGTTTTTTACCCGAGGTCATCAACACTGCCAGCACAGCCATATTTTTGCTTGAGGAAAGTTATTAAGCTGGAAGTCACAATACTTGGCCATAAGTAGAGTTACCAACACCTAGCATTCACTTCTTCATAAAGGTTTTCCTTAAAGCATTTTTTTACTGGCGTTTTAATCTTGATTTCCGCTTTCAAAAATCTTACCTAAGCTGCAAAACCCGTAATTCAAAGAAAGATCCCGAGCACTCTCTCTGAATTTTTCATCAAATTAACATCAGTTGTTCATTTTAAGAAAGTTGGCATTTCAAAAGAATAATATATAATGAAAACATTATGTTCACATCGTTGGGTGATAAAATAAAAGCTTGTTGAGCAGTCGAAGAATGATGATATCTTCAAAGAATAATAAATTCACTAGAGCTAAATATTTCAGTCAATGTCCAAAAAAGTACTTCTAAAAAGTTTAAGTTCTGTTGAATAATCATCGAAATCCTAGATTTTTGGCATAATGATCAAATGATCTTTCAATATTGTTCGTTTAGTTAAGGAATAGATTCTCGTGCACATCTTTAACGTGGAAAAATAAATACTCACGCGTCAGTTTATATGGCACTTTCATAGAAGCACGCACCTTGCATTCAATGTACAATCCAACATAATGCGTTACATGTGCGTTACATGTGCATTACTTGTTGGTTTTGTTAGCTACGACACCATCCAATATATGGCAAACATGGTGGAAGAATATTTTGGTGTGACAAAATTATTTAGGTGTGAGTCTATTAGAGGGCATAATCCTCAATAAACCATTTAAAAATAAGCTTTCAATCAAATTTTCGTTCAACTAAACGTCATTCGACCAAAATAAATGTTCCAAAGCAATTCGACCAAATGTCCATTCGACCAAATGTCCTTTCGACCAAATGTACTTTCGACCAAATGTACTTTAGACCAAATGTCATTCGACCAAACGTCATTCGACCAAATGTCATTCGACGAAATGTCCTAAAGCCGATTTAAACCTATGACCGTCATTATGATCTTTCCTTGGGACATTTTAAATGCCGCCAGTGAAATTTTTGTTTGATTAAATAACCTTTTACATTGAAATTTTTATTTAAAATAAATCACTTCTTATTATGCTAGCACAGACCCCTTTGTTTAAAATTTTATTTTACTTTTCTAGGAAACATTTGACAAAATGGTAGATTTCTGAAAAATCTCTAAATTTTATTTCTCGAAATCATAGCATTTCGGGTGTTCTCAATATAAATAATTCATTTCGGAATAACTTATGTCAGATATCTAACTTTTGGATAGGCAACAAACATTTTAGATTTTTAAATGTTTTAACGTAAATATTAGGTCTTGGTTTTGACCCTTTTATAAGTCGATCACAGTTGAAATCAGAATTTTATTTACTATTCAAATTTCGTATACTTAAGTTTAAAATTTATATTAAAATAAATGTTTGTCTGATCATTTTTCGAATCGGCAATGATAGATATATTTTTTAGTAGGGGATTTTTTTTTTATTATCGTACAAATTGGGCCGAAGGGTCTCAGATTTTCATGAAACTTTTTCCACAGGCAGGGCTCATGGATATATGAATAAAAAAAAATTGAGAAAAATTCAGGATCGCCTATTTTTCCGGAAAACTCAGGTGGAAATTTTTTGTTTTCCCTTGACACTACTTACTTTGAAAAATCACAACTCAAGAACGAAACATTGTAGAAACAAAGTTTTTATATGAAAATTTAATAAAATTTTCTCAGAAATCCAAAAATAAATATGAACTGGAAAAAGTTTTCCGCAAAATTTTCCACCGTTGGGGAAATTCATAAAGAAAAGCTGGAAAATCTATGCCCGAACCCGCGGGAAATTTTTATTAAAATATTTTTGAGAAGGAAACTTTATAAACTTCAATTCTGGTAACTTTTAGGATGTACTTTTTTTTGTTCTCGAGTTATGTCAATTTTGTGAAAAATGACCATATTAGCCTTTTCTTTGAAAACCCATATTTCAATCGAAGCTTCAGAAAAACAAGGTTTTTTATCAAAGCAATTGCAAATTTTCTAAAAGATCTGATAGAAACGATATGGAATTGGTTTTAATGAAGTATACGTCGGATTGGATTATATTTTTCATGAAACATTACACCGTTAAGCAAAGCTGAAAAAACTGTTTCTTTTCCATTCCAAAGGATTCTTTTTTTTTTCTATGGAACAAATAAGATTCTTTTTATATTTTTCTTTATTTTTATTTATTGAATTATTCAGTACATAACTTACATTTTATCTTAAAACTATCTATTTTTTCAACCGGGAAGATTGCCTTTGGTTGCTACCACCAGAAGATTTTCGTTTCTTTGTAGTATTAAGAACAAAGCATGCTGTATTTTCTTGGTTTTCATGTGCATTTGAGAATTCACTCGCAAAAATGCTTCGTTCGTTTTTTGGAATAAATGAATGATATTTTTTTGTTCCAGGAATTGGAACAAGGTTAGAAAATCTCTCCTGAAGTAATTTTTCAGCCTCTGAATAGTCATTTTCAGTTGCATAGATGAATTCCCAATCTTTTTTAAATTGGTCTTTCACCTTTTGCGACACAGCCCAGTCAAAAAATTGTTTGGCGTTATTAATTTCCGCTGACTTTCTAATACTAGCATCTCTAGCCATTCGCTTAATATTGCCACCGATACCATCACATGGACCTTTTCCATGTGAGGTTGGGAAAAAGTGCCATTCTGCTCTAATTTTAAAATCATTTTCATGGATGCATACATTTTTGAAATTGGATTTATTTTTGTACTGCTCTCCGCAACCATCAGAAAGATAAATGATTTTTTCAAGCTCAGGAAATTTATTTTTCAATCTTGAAATTAGTTTTGTTTGAAAAGCATAAACTGATGTCGTGTTATGCTTTTTTATGTCAGCAATTACAACAAAATTTAAGACTTTGATCGAAGATTTGTCTTTGTAATAAATTACAAATGGATGTATTGTTACTTGAGGTCGTACAAAGTAATGGCTTTGAATGGAATCTTGTATCACGCACGAATAATTTTCCGCGAAATCCATCTGGCACATTATTTCTTTGTTTTCAAATAGTGATTCCTTTTTAGCTCTTATAAATTTATTTTGTTTATCTACTTTGAATTGATGCACAAGAAACTTCTCTGTGAGATTTTTCAAGTTTTCTATAAAATCATTTGTCTCTTTGTTGATAATTTCACAACGAGGAGAAATAATCCAAAAACAATACTTAACTTCTTCAACGTTGTTTTCATCTAAGCGATTGGCAACAAAATCTAATTTCTTTAATTTACAATCCTCACAGGACCTCAAGTAACAATTATCTGTACGATTGTACCCCGTTTGGCATAAAGTCGTTTGGCATAATGGTCGTTTGGCATAATGGCCGTTTGGCATAATGGCCGTTTGGCATAATGGCCGTTTGGCATAATGGTCATTTGGCATAACGGCCGTTAAGCATAATGATTGACTTAAAATAAATATCGGTATTTTTCAAGCTTTCACCGAGAACTCACACAACCGAGCCAATAGCACGGGTCTCTTCATCTCAGAACATTGAGTATCTTTGTGCTTGTTGCGATATACATATTTGAGAACAGTAAATTGGCAAGGAAAGTTCGCAGTTATTCATCAAGGGAACGCTCATAGAATATTTCGCTGCAGATCAAGCTCTGTCCCAGTTTGGACGTAACACTCCATGAAAATTACTTGATAAAAGAATGGATTTTTTTTGCAAATTATCAAAAGCTCTATACCAAAGATCTATCAATGCGACTTAATGCAAAAATATCCTATATACGAGAGCTGATTATTTTTTGTTTAAAATGTTGTTGCTTCAGCATAGCTCAAATCAACAACACATCTTTAAAAAAAAAAAAAATTGTGGCAAAACTTTTCAATGGTTCAATATGAATTCTAATTTTGTAAGTGTACATCAAAAACATCTATTATCGAGAGAAGGGAAAATTTGTGATTGAAATAATATTTTTTCCAGCATATCTCGGAAGAAGATCACGCGTTTGCCCCAAAAAAGTATATGTTGAATATTGGCAGGTTCTTAAGTAATTAGCATTCTATCAACACATCTGGCAAGATTGATAAAACAGTAAAATATAAAAATGGTTAACATTCAGCTTTACTAAATAACATTATTTAAACCAGTATAAATAAAAAGAACAGCTTATTTTCAAAAGAAGGCAAAATTTATATTTGAACCAATAGAAAAATGGACGCAGAAATTATTGCGGCGTCATGAAACGAAAAGACATAAAAAAGTGCGTTCAGAATCATCGAAGTGAGTGTGCTACTTTTCCTCGAATGACCGGTTTCCCCGAAAAGTGGTGACGAGAAATAACGATAAACAATCAAAAGAAGGAAGTATTCTGTCATTCTCGGCTATACACATGTTGGCAAAAATGCTGAGGATGGTAAAACTCGAAAGAACTGCCAATTAAATAAAGAAGGGTGCATATTAGATGGTCAGTTCGTTCACCACCCTGAAATGTATGAAGTTACGACAATTATGAGTGCTAAAAACTTTTCGGGGAAGTGGGCTAGTCGGGGAAACAGAATATTCGGGGAACTGGCGTTCGGGAAAACGACATTCGGGGAATCGACATTTGCTGGAAAGTAGCACAATCCACCGAAGTAACTGCAGTAATCGATTTCTCTTTTCGCTGATAATTTGAGCAGATCAATCTTATCGATTGCCGCACTTCTGTCAGTTGGAAACAAAAAAATACTTTAAAAATATAGCTTCAAAGAACAGCCTATGCATAGAAGAAGGAGACATTTATTGACATTTTAAATCAACAGTTTTTGTACCTATAATTATTGTTACATCATATTTAGAAAAAAGAACAATTAAAAAAAGGGTAAATTTGTGCTAAATGTATAAAAATCTTTAGTGCAAAAATATGTCCCAATAGCGAAACAAAAAAGAAGAAATAATATATGAAAGAAGGGTAATTTCTGGATAAGTAATAAAATACTATTGGCAATAACATTCATAATATGCTTAAATTTATTCAAGAGCGAATGATTGTTGAATAAGGTGTCATTTTGTATCAATTGACCTCAAAACAACCAGATGTCGTGAGAAAGATTCAATAGAAACGAAAAATTGAGAAATTCTTTGTTTCAGACTCATTATGCCAAACGACTATTATGCCAAACGACCATTATGCCAAACGACCATTATGCCAAACGACTTTATGCCAAATGACCATTATGCCAAACGACTTTATGCCAAACGTCTTTATGCCAAACGACTTTATGCCAAATGACCTACCACCATCTGTACTATCTGGACATATCATTTGACTAGTCAAAAAGGTGTTAAGTTTTTTTTCTGTATTATGAACTTCAAAGCAATTAGTTTTTTTCAATGCATCAACCATGAATTTCATATTCTCATGTATCATGCAAACACAAACATTCATGGCCGATGAATCCTTTGTATAAACACATTGTTTTGGTTTAAGTTTCCAGAACGATGTGAATGAGACAGATTCCTGTTCACTCTTACAGGTTTCCAAATATTGTTTACATAAAGTATCCAAAGGGTCAAGCAAAAGGCGTTTTTGAACATTTTGGCGCACTCCATTGGGTAACTTAATAGATATGGTATTAGGGTGGGGCTTTTTTCCAAAAATCTTCCGTAGTCAGGATTTACAAAGTGGAAAATGATCACCGGACCCAAAATAACATCCTGTGAAAAAATGAGATTTTTTGGTGAAGGTTTACAGGTGGCGCAAAGGGCGTAAGTGCAATTTCCCCATTTAAGTGTACTCTGAAAAAATTGGGTATGTTTTGCAGCTTATTTTGGTGATTTTAGGACCCTTAAGGGCAAAAAATCACCTCAAAATTGCGATATCTCTACTCCTTTAGATGATATATGACGAAAAATATTTTATACATGCGATTTTTGGCCCTTGTATAGGTTACGCTGACTGATTACTATGAACCCGAATAAGCATATGAATAGCTGGGGCGGATTCCTATGCAAGTAGAATGGAACAAAGAGCAAAGAAGAATGAGAGAAAGAACAAAGGACACAGAAGAATGTAAGGTGGGGTGAGTTAAACATGGGAAGGTTTAACTGATGATGTTATATTAGAATGAACTACGGAACCGTGAAAATATCTCGGTTGGATGTATGAGATGTGATTCTATGCAAGTTTAACACTAATTTTGTATTTTAGAATGCCCGTTTAATATAACTCCAGCAATTGCTTTTATAATCTGAAAGAAATTACAGAGGGGCCTAAACCCATACAGGCTCAAAATCCGTACATTGCATACAAATAGAAGGAGTTTTATATGAAGTGGAAGGGTTTGGATTCATTTCATAGGTGTTCGGATTTTGATCCCGCCTTATTAGGTAAATTCATAAACGATTTCTGCTTTCTAGCAGTAACACTTCCTCTTAGAATTTCCACAGGAATTTTTGAATTATGATGCCATTTCAACAATTAATTGCGTTTGGGCTTCCAATACTTCACTTTTGCCACAACACCTTTAACATAACTTCGGACAAACGAAAATGCAGTTGAAGTTCAATACATCGTTCTACATCTGTATATGAAATCGATGTATATAAACAACAACAGAAGGAAAAAAATCGGTAGTCAAAATTCAAATTACTGCACGAGCTTCTATATGGTGCAAGAGATAAAGCACTTCAGGTTGAAAACCTCTCGAATTAATGTGAAACAGTTTTGAATCAACTTCTAAGATTGCACTAAAACTTCAAAGGCACAAATCTCGCAAAGAAAGCATCCAACAATCGTGCACTTTTTATTTTGGCTTTGTGCACTAGCAGAAAGCTTAAAATAAGAAGATCAGAAACGTTTGCCAACTGTTTCTCCAGTTTTGTGCCTTTGAAATCGTGAGTAGGGGCACAAGTCGGCCATTGTGCCGGCCATCTTTGGATTTTGAGATGTTTCACCTTAAAACAAAATTTAAGCTTCACAGTTCTGAAACATATTTTTTTTAGGAATTGCGACAGAGCTACATGAAGGAATTTTCACAGGATGTCCTATGTATATATAAATGCTTATATAAATTTGTTATGAATTTAATTAATACTGTGTGAGGCTGAATTTCCAGGATGTATATTTTGCAACGGTCCATTTCGATAAATTGCTATCAACATCCAGGAAAAAAAACAAACGATTATTGAACTAAAGCAGTGAAGTGGACATGCATTTATCTATACCTACCAGGAGAATAATGATGAAACTTCGCATGGAGTTGAGGACATTTTAGCCGTTACTGCAAATTTCTCTATTAAGAGTAATCTAAAATCGTTTGCATGGGTCAAAAACTAGAAATTGGTGCTCTTCCCCTACTTGAAGAAACATTGCTCGAAATATTTCTGAAGTAGGTAATATTAAATAGAAGTCACCCAACTGTTTAACCCACCCCACCTTACATTCTTCTGTGTTCTTTGTTCTTTCTCTCATTCTTCTTTGCTCTTCGTTCCATTTTACTAGCATAGGAATTCTCCCAAGCTAATCATATGCTTATTCGGGTACATAGTAAACAGTCAGCGTAACCTATACAAGGGCCAAAAATCGCATGCATAAATATATTTCGTCAAATATCATCTAAAGGAGTAGAGATATCGCAATTTTGAGGTGATTTTTTGCCCTTAAGGGTCCTAAAATCACCAAAACAAGCTGAAAAACATACCATATTTTTTCAGAGTTCACTAAAATGGAAAAAATGCACTTACGCCCTTTGCGCCACCTCTAAACCTTCACCGAAAATTCTCATTTTTTCACAGAATGTTATTTTGGGACCGGTGATCAATTTCCACTTTGTAAATCCTGACTACGGAAGATTTTTGGAAATAAGCCCCACCCTAATATGGTATCTTTCAAGCCAGGAAATGGCCGACTGATATCATCCCTTAGGTAAAAATTTGAAACTATGTCTTGGACATCTGATCCATGCGAGGGTCGTCCTACTTTTGAAAGTGGTTGAATCCCTAAATTGTATTTTTTTGATTCAGTTATAACGTGTTGAGACACGTCAAAATGAGCTTTAACTTTGGCATATGACCAATTTCTAGGAAGTAATTTTAGAAGTTCAATTTGCTTATCAGGTTCGGCTTTTGTAACAGCTGAGTTCAAATTTAATAAAACGGAATTAAAATATTCTGTAACACCGACAATATTATGCGGAAACCAAGTCTTTATTTTACTTGATTGAACATTTCGTCCATAGAAGCATTGCGATAGTTACTACTAGAAGCATCCAAACGTGAAGATTTTAACTTGAAAAGAAATTTCCAAGAATTTAGCAAGCTCTTGTATTTTTTGTACATTATTTATAGAACCAACTGACTCACCCGAGGAAGGAGTTTCCTTTGGCGACGCCAACGAAGATAGTGGTGAAACTTGTTCCTCAAACGCCATTGCTTCTGGAAGATCCGTTTCGAGAGCCTTCTGGTCACCGGTAATGGAGCACTTCACGCAAATTTTCATCTTTTCCGTAATCCACCGAACTCCATTCGAATGAAGCTTACTGATGAGGCCTTGGTTGGTCGATCGTAGATTTGTCCTTACTGATTTGTGGCCGTCCAGTCCGAAGGGGTTACAGCATAAAGAATTGTATTCGTAATATTGAACTTTGTCCATTTCAACAGCTTCGGGAAAACTTTTTTCACTTTTCAAAAAAAAAAAATAACGATGAATATACAGCTGATAGACAACACTTGCACTTTCTCACTGCTCTTTGTTAGTTTTTGGTAAACTTATGATTCTCAAGCCATTTCAACGCTTTAAACTTGAATTGGTAAATACCTACAGTGATACCTCCATGAGTCGATGTTCCATGACTCGATATCGACTCATGGAACCATACTACAAACAGAATTTCATGGTAACTATGATGGTCCCTAGAAGCCACTTTCCAAAAGATTGTTATTCCATGACTCGATATTTCCATGAGTCGTTGGTCCCTTCAATATTGACTCATGAAGGTTTCACTGTATTTGTCATATTGTCTACCCATTTATTTAACTGTCAATTTTGTAGTTACCTAACAGGAAAAAATTGCCTACATTCTGATTAAAGAAAACTATGTTTCTATGTAGTTTCGTTCTTAAGAAATTTTGTTTATGAACTTATAAATTTGTAAATATATGGTTCAAACAGCTCATCTTAGCAATATTTGATCATGTTTTAGGAACGAAAAATGAGCGTATTGAAAAATATTGTAGGATTGGATCTTATTGATCGCTCTTTTCAAATATACTTTGTTTGAAAGCTGGAATAGCTAATCGGGTTTTCATTATTTGTTTTCATAAACAGTGAAAAATGTCCTGGGAAACTGATTCCATTTCAAAAATTTCATATTTTTGAGATAATTTGAATCCGGTTCGACAAGTCATGATGAGTCTTGAGTCATGATTTTTAAACGAAAAGGCATGTATGGCAAATCTTTGCATTTTTTACAAAATTGACCATAGATCAGGAGCTAAAGAAAAGTACATCCTAAAAGTTACCAGAATTGAAGTTTATAAAGTTTCTTTCTTAAAAATATTTTATTAAAAAATTTCCGCGAGTTCGGGCATAGATTTTCCAGCTTTTCTTTATGAATTTCCCCAACGGTGGCAAATTTTGTGGAAAACTTTTTCCAGTTCATATTTTTTTTGATTTCTGAGAAAATTTTCTTAAATTTTCATATAAAAACTTTGTTTCTACAATGTTTTGTTCTTGAGTTATGATTTTTCTAAGAATAAGACTTTTCTTAGAAAAATCATAACTCAAGAACGAAACATTGTAGAAACAAAGTTTTTATATGAAAATTTAAGAAAATTTTCTCAGAAATCAAAAAAAATATGAACTGGAAAAAGTTTTCCACAAAATTTGCCACCGTTGGGGAAATTCATAAACATCTGGACATTTTTCACAAAATTGGCCATAACTCAAAAACGAAAAAAAAGTGCATTCCAAAAATTTCAGTGATTAAAGCTTATAAAATTACCTTCTCGAAAATATTTTTTTGAAAATTTTCCACGATTTCGGGCATAGTTTTTCCGGCTTTTCTTTACGAATTTTCCCAACGGTGGAAAATTTTGTGGAAAACTTTTTCCAGTTCATATTTTTTTTTGGATTTTTGAGAAAATTTTCTTAAATTTTCATATAAAAACTTTGTTTCTACGATGCTTCGTTCTTGAGTTATGATTTTTCAAAGTAAGTAGTGTCAAGGGAAAACAAAAAAATTCCACCTGAGTTTTCCGGAAAAATAGGCGACCCTGAATTTTTCTCAATTTTTTTATTCATATATACATGAGCCCTGCCTGTGGAAAAAGTTTTATGATAATCTGAGACCCTTCGGCCCAAACCCGTACGGTAATAAAAAAAAATCCCCATATGTTTAACGTGAAGATGCATCGAAGCCAAACCTCGAATTTTCAAGAGCACAAATCTAGAGAACCAGACAACCATTTGTGCTAAAAATGCTACTCACTAGTCACTCGCTGGTGGTGACCAATCGATTAGATTCTTAGCACGAACGGTTGTAAAGTTCTCTAGATTTGTGCTCTTGAAAATTCGAGGTTTGGTTTCGATGCATCTTCACATTAAATTATTTATGAACAAGTTCTCACAGACTAATATTCACAACATTTCATGTACTTTTCAATGAATTATCGTTAACTCAACGTTACTTTGTTTGCTGGCGAGTTTGAACAACAAAACCTGCACTGTGGAAGAAAATGTGTCAAGCTTGGGTTATAAATATGTTTTAATTTTTTCAACTTTGTGACAAACCGTAGTAAAGTGATGAGTTATGTTTCAAAACTCGAATGTGAACAATTGCAACCACATTTGTAATCAAATTCTTATCTCAATCAGTGAATTTTATTGCACTGTTCGGATATTGATACCATCCGGATTTCGATTCATCACGGTATCTTTGAAAATGGATCTTCAAACTTGTCAATCTAATTAACTGCAGTCAATCCTCCATGAGTCGATATCAGAAGGGACCATCGACTCATGGAAGTATCGCGTCGTGGAAATAAATGTCTTGGAAAGCAGTTTCATGGAACCATCATAATAATCCTGAAATTTTGTTTTTAGTGTGGTTCCATAAGTCGAAATCGAGTTATGAAACATCGTCTTGTGGAGGTTTGACTGTACTCTATGTATACCTCAACGACTGTGAGATCGTTTTCAGTGTCGTTAACTATAACTAGATCGCATAGCCTTAATAACCCTTTGACAATAGTTATACATCTGCCAAAATTTGAATTTTTGCAGGCGGTCATATAATTTTGAAATAGACTATGTTTGTCGCTGCCCACTTTCCTCCCTCAGCAATTTTGATGAAAAGTTTTTTTTTCGTTTGTGGCTCAGACATTATATAAACTTATTATCTGTCGAATTTCACTTGAATCGATTGGTCGCCAGCAGAGACAGTTTTTTCAATAGTACCGGAGGTATTCCACGACTTTTCCTTTTCACAAACACGTCGGAACCGTTGGTGGATGCAGCAGTGAAAGAATCAAGTAAATTAGTTAGCCTGTTTTCATACCATTTCGTGATATACAAATACCATTCCATTTTTATGTATGTATAGATTTTGACAGAAAAACGTGCTTACTGGGTAACAATCTCTGTTGTAATCCACTGGTCGGGTAGCCTGTCATTTCTACAGTATTTCAAGATTTTTCGTGTAAAAAATATTATTATATTATTAAAAATATTAAAAATGTCTATTCAAATTACGTTTTATGAATTCGTTTTGAAATTTTTTTAGAATAATGGGTATCTATCGTAATCATTATTTCAGAAGAGTTTGATTATATCATAGGATAGACACTATTGAAATATGTAATAGAAACCAATACTGCCCATATTCACATAGTGGAGGTAAGCGCAACTATGACCAAAATGCTTATTTTCATTCATATGCATTTGTTGGCGCTCGCCAGTTACCATTCGTTGTGATTTACAGTTTCCACCAAAATTCGTCGGTTGGCAAGGGTCCAAACTAGGCGAAATCACCCTACTTCTCGATCTAGCTTATCGTTCACAGGCAGCAGTATACGATAGCATGGCGGTGATGAATCGGCTATCCTTTATAAGGCACTTTCTTCACTCTTCAGCTAAGTTTAACACCGCTCTAGGTACATGCGACTTGTAATTTTATTGGACACTTCACAAGTAGACTCAACTTTAGAGTTCATGAAATTTATTCTTCGGCCACCGATTCTTATTGGAATTAACATGTGTTCTCTGATCAACGCTGGTTAGCTATTGTCATCATCGGTGGGTGAACTGTGTTGCTAGAATAACCAGACAAGCACGTCTAAAATCGCGGACTGATTGGACGGATAAAACCATGTATATGTAATACATTCATTAAAATGTCTCCCCCGGTCAACTTTTGAGTTTCAATCTAAAAAAAATCACAGATTATTTGACCAAAATTGGTTAAATATTGAAGAATGCTGCTGGGAATAGTAAAATGCATTTTTCCAGCAAATATAGTTCTGGTGGTTACGTCGAGCATGCAAACATGGGCAGTATAGGCGGTGAGAAAGCTCATTATGTTGCGCCAATAAGTTGTTGAAATTTTTACTGCAGAAACCCTAATAAAC
Source organism: Aedes aegypti (assembly GCF_002204515.2). Lineage (NCBI taxonomy): Eukaryota > Metazoa > Arthropoda > Insecta > Diptera > Culicidae > Aedes > Aedes aegypti. The sequence goes on along the minus strand of NC_035108.1, from coordinate 24,208,366 downwards.
AACAAGTTTTATGGAAAACTGATTCAAGAGAACATGGAGTGTACAATTAAAAAATGTATGCAAAAATGTGCCGAGACGTAGCTTTTCGACATATGTATGCATAATTATGGCATTTTTTCAATGCTTTTTCGTATACATTCAGCTTTCAAGCCTAGGCAACATAATTGTAGACATTTAGCATTCACCTCCCATGCCCGAGGAAAAGATCCGGAATTATATCCACAGTCTTCTCGAAACGTTCTCCAGCCATCAATTGTTTAGCAGAACAGAAAGAGCAATTGTGCACATCGCTCCAATTAGTGCAGACCGATGCACAGGATACCGACGCACCCTCAAGCAGGAGAGATTTCTTTAGAAAAGATTTCCTTCGGAATGGAAAAACAACGAACAGAAAAGAAAATCCCGTAAAGAAAAACACATGACCCAGACTAACCCCCGTTTAGAGCGTAAGATAAAAGTGCAAAACAAATGCGACGAAAAAGGTCTGACCCGTCCCTCGACGGAATCTCAGCTCTCGGGGGCACACACATGTCCTTTTGTAGGACAAAAGTGTGCGAAACAATTTCAGCGCAAAGCGAAACATCTCCATGTGCTGGCAGTGCCGGATTTGGGTTTCGGGGTCCGAGTAGGATCTTGTTAATTGTTATTCATTTTTTTTATTTTATTTTTAATCTTTAACAACGAGATTTTTAGTCCTTGGCCAGTTCATCTCGGGACCAATGGCTTCACTTCCCTTCCGAAGAAATTCGTCACTATATTTTTTGTCAGTGACTATTTCGGGGAGGACACGCCCCATTTTATGAAAAAAGGATTCTTTTATAGGTACATATGATTTAATTTCTTAAATATGGTGTTGAGAATGTTTGTTTCAACTATAAACGACCAATAGAAATTCCAAAAATATCGAAAATCTGATTTATATCGTAAAGTTTTGCATCCGATAAGCAAGCTTCATTGTAAATAAATCCCATATACTACTGTTGTAATTAGTACAAAAACTTTTACCTGAAGACGACTTTTAACTGATGACCTGTTTTCTAAGGGAGGGTATATTGCCCGGATAGTTTTGAATCTTCAAGGTTTGCACCGTTTCCTATTTTGAATTATTTTTTTCAAATAAGGTATTGTAAATTTTTCAAATTGTTATTTATGAGTCTCGGCAGGCTAAGGGCCTATTTGCCCTTATCAAATTTGGACCTGTCTGCGAGACAGTTAGATGTGTGTCGGGAAAATTAAATGTTCCTCTCTCTCTATCTCTGTTTCCCAGAGTTTGGTTTACATTAAGAAACACAAATTGGGGCAATTCGATCAGCGACAGAAACCGAGAAACACGATTGACGTCAGACATATATTCTGGGACAGGGAATGCGAGGGTTCAGTTGGGGCTTCCGGAAATTGTGTCAGAATGGTTCTTGTTCGGAAGTTGCTAGATTGCAAGAAGACGAAGAGCGATTGTGGGTGTGCTAGACGGTACTTATGCTCAGATAGGTAGATACGCACGCCGCTGCGCGGTGCAAAGTTTTCCCATTGTGAGTCTCGGAAGGCCTAAGAAGGTAAGGCATACAACGCAATTATCCTGTGGGGAGAAATTCTCTGTGTTCTGGGAAGTGAAATTTATCGGCTGACGTAAGCTGGTTCTTTCCGCTTCGGAGGAAGTTTTTCTCTTTCCGATGAGTAGAAGTTCATTGCGTGGAAAAGGGAGCGGTACGGCATGCTGGGAGCAATATTTTAATGCTAGGTACGAATATCCGATTAAGAAGTAACGGTTATTGATTGAAATGTGTTTTATTATGGCATTGCGATAAGAATTATTGCTTCCCTTCGCACTTCAATATACGATTGTGCAGATTAAGTACTTTAATCATAAATATAAAATTAATTCTTGTAAAAGTCGTCCAATATCATTCGAAACGAATTTAGGGTACACTTAGGGTAAAATGCACCAGTTAAAACCATACAGCATGTATGATGTGTTTTTATACACAATTCCAGATAATTTGTGTACTAAATGGTTTTCAAAAATAATTCAATTTGAACGTACTTTTAAATTAAACTCTGTTATGACAAAGTTTGAACTCGTTATCTGAATATTATTTCTCACTATCTGAAATCCATCTTAACACGTTTTGGATAATGTTTTATTTTCTAATCGCGAAATTTTGCATTATAGTCTTTGATTTTTTTAGCATGTTATTTTTATCTGTGGCTTCCGGTTACCGATTTTTGTCAATCATAAAAAATGAAGTTTTTGAAGTATAGAATTTCACATTCTATTATTTTCTTTATATATTTTTATGTAATTTACAAAAAAAACTGTTAAGGAAAAAATAATTTTCTTCCACCAGGCATTATTTGTACGATAAATTGATTGTGGTAAAATATTATATTCAATATTTTACGGTACATAATATATGAGATCAATTTTGTTTTCCTAATGTTTTTTTTTGTGATTATAAACGGAAAACAGCTTTGAAAAGAATAAAATACCACCAGACTCTATTTGTATGATAAATTGATTGAGGAACAATACTAAATCATACTGTTTTCTACCTGAAAAAAACCTGTTAAATAATTGGAATTCTCAGGGAATTTCGGCCATAATCAGGATTTTTTTTGATTATGCATGGAATTATAAGGATTTTTTTTTAATAATACATTTTATACGTGGTCTGCGTGATGTGTAGGGATTTTAATTCGAAACATGTAACCTTCTAAGTTATTGGGTCACCAAGTGGCTCTGTAGCTTAGTTGGTAAAGCACTCGTCTAGCATACAAGAGTCCTGGGTTCGGATTCCAGCCGAGCACGTAATTTTTTTTTTTTCATAATTTCACCCATCATTTATCCATCTCTACCGCGAGTAATGAGTTATTTAATTTAATATCCATATGGATCGGATCACCGAATAGTTCAATATGAGCGTCAATTTATGTTTAGACTATGAAACAAAACTTAAGATTGTCGTGTTGATAAAGGCAAGTACAGTTCCCAGTTCCAGTTGGGTGTCGGTCATGAGCATATGAATGTTTTTTTTTTGAGGTTTTTTTATATAGCAAGCAAATCCGAGAAAGAATTTCATCAAGAATGCAGGAGTTCCTTCAAAATCATTATTCGTAGGAATTCATCAAGGCATACTTAGAACTCAAAAAAGTTTCTTGTGACATTACTCTAGGATTTTCTTTTGAAATCCCTTGCGATTTTTTTCTAAATTTGAAAAAAGCCCTTGTCATTTTCCTGGAGATATTGATGAAGTCTTCTCGAGATTTTTTTTTTCAATTTGGGAATTCCTGAAAGAATTTTGAATTCTTGAAGATAACGGGAATGTTGGATAAAGTCTAAGGGATCAATGCCAGAATTATTCGATAAATTTCTAGTGAAGTTGGAACTTCCTTGAAAAAATTTAAGATCTTTGGAGGGATTCCTGATCCTCCAGGGATTCCTTCAGGAGTTCTTTCTGAACATTTTCCAGAGATTTCTCAAAGGATTTTTGTATGAGTTATTCCAGTAGAAGCAGAGATTTTCCCATGTACTACTCCATTTCTCGAAGAAATTAAAAAGGAATTCCTCCAAAATTTTTCCCACAGATTCTCAGGATTTCAAGGGTTTCTTTAGAAATTTCACCAGTAATTCAACCTGGAATATCTTTAAAGATTCTTCCATGTATTTTCCAAAAAAATTATACATAGATTCTTCCAGGGATTCCGCGGCGACGCAGCCGAATTTTGTAGGTTGGCTCCATTAATAGACATCAAGGAAGTCTTTCAGAAATTTCCTCTGGAATTCTCTTATAAACTCTTCTTGAAATTTCTTAAGGCGAAGAAGGCCGTCATTGAAATTTGTTCGCGTCGTTGATGATTGTTGCTAATTCATCTCAGGATTTCGAATCAAAGAAAATCAGTTGGTTTTGCACTGACACAGCTGAAAAAGTATCAGCATACTTTATGCATGTTATTGTTAGCGCGTACAGTGATACTTTTTCAAGTCAATATAAACTATCAAGCCTGATTTTTATCACTTTGAAATTCAAGCTGAAAAGTCATCATTGTCGCCAAAATGAATGACGGGCTACTTAGCCTTAAGAAGTTCATTTAGGAATTCACCATAAATTCCTCATTGGATTCATCCAGGGATTCTTTTCACAATTTTTTTCAGGGAATCTTACATTAATGTCCCTCAAGGATTCTACCTCGTGTTTTTCTATGTTTTCTTCCAGAGATTCCTCCAGGGATTTCTCCCTGGAAGGAACTTTGAATGGATTTCTCTACGAAATTCCACCAAAGAGTTTTCCAAAAATTGATCTAGTGATTCTTGCAGGGATTCTTCTCAAAATTCAAATAGAGAATAAAAGACTCCAGGAACTCCTAAAGAAGTTTCTCTCTCTTCCAGAAATTCCTACAGCAATTCCTTTTTAATTTTTTTCTGAGTATTCGCCAGGATTTTTCTCAGAATTTTACCTGAGATTCCTTCAGGAGCCATGATTTGTAAACTTGATATCATGACTTAACCAATTTGTAAACTTGATATCATGAATCTTATGACTTGTAAATCATGATTTAGGATTCAGATTTTTTTTCGTGTTTTATTACTGGTTGAAAGGGGTTTCTTGGCACGTCGAAATTGGAATTCTCTTAAGAACTGTGGGCTTCGTAGCCGTGCGGTTAGTGTTACAGGCATTTAGCCACATCGTGCTAAGGAGTGTGGGTTCGACTCCCGCTTCAGACCAGAAAACTTTTCGTGAGGATTCTGTTCCGACTGTGCCACTGGGCGTTGCATGCTAGTCCGTTGTCTAGTGTGGTGCTTCCTTCAAAGGGCAAAATGCCCACTGGAAGCATTAACGTGTCCGGGTCTTAAAAAAAATTCTATTACAGAAATTTCTACTGAGATTACTTCAGGAATTTGTCTAGGGATTTTTATAATGCTTTTAGAGATTGTTTCAGATGTTTTACTAGGTACTATTTTGAGGTTACATCCAAGGGTCATACTAGAGAATTATTTAAAGGTTCCTCCAGAGAGCCCTCCAGAAATTCCTTGCAGGTTTCCTAAAGGGGTTAGTCTCCAAATTTGTTTCTAGGGATTCCTCCAAGACTTCTCAAAGGTATTCGTACAAGGATTACTCTAGGGGTTCCTCAACAAAATCTTCCAGGATTTTATACACCAGTTACCTCAGGGATTTTACTAGAGATTCCTTAAGGAAGTCATCCCGGGGTGTCTCCTGGGATTTCTGCATGAATTACTTCTTGGATTTCTCTAAGAATTCCTCAGGAGATTTTCTCAAAGATTTCTCTAGGTATTTTTTTTTTCAAAGTTTTTTTAAGGGGTTTTATTAGGGATTTTTCAAGAAATTCCTCCATATTTTTTTCCAGGGATGCCTCCAGGGATTTTTTTCAGAAATCCATTCCTACTTGAGTCTTTTCCGAAAGTTCCTCCAGAGATTCCAAGAGATATATTTCTAGGAATTCTCTCAAAAAAGTTTTTGGAGGTTGTATCCAGACATTTCTACAAAATTTTCTACAGAAATTCCATCATAGATTACTACTGTTGAGGTTCCTCCCAGGCTCCTTCATTAATTATCTCAAAGGTTTCTCCAAAAGTTCCTCCAGGGATTCATCAAAGAATTCCTAAAGGTATTCGTCCAAGAATTTCTCAAGAGATTCCTCAAACAAAATCTTCGAGGGATTCATTCTTTAATTACCTCAAGGGTTTCACCATGGATTCAGTGATTCGTTTAGGAATTCCTCCATGAATTCATGAAGGTTTTTTTCCTCGGATTTCTTAAGCATAAACTTAAAAGCTTCGTTTCGGTTATTCCCGGTTAGCTTTAGGATTCCTTCTTGAGAGATATAGCATAGCATAACATTAACCACTGTACAAATCGTTGGTGGCCATACAATGCTCAACTCTATTGGTTTTGAGTAATCTATATGTACTGCCGCAAAAAAAACGTTTGGGATGAACGTATTTTTCTACATAATAGAAATACATAAAACAAGCATCATATTGTACACCTGGTCACTTCCCAATCGCTAGGGGAAGGGAAGGAATTAGTTCAACGTCTACTTAAGAAGATACAGGGAACCCAAATTATCTTCATAGACATCACGGGATAGGGAGATTGTGTTAGTAGGGTAGGGTGTATATAAGGATCAGCTCAATTCGACAATTTGGAGCATTTTTGGTAATGGAAATAATAATATGTATTGATTAAGGATACCTGATCACTTTTGAATGGGAACTTGTTATTAAAGTCAGCGATGCTCATCTCTTCAGGGTTAAGCTTGTCCAAACAATCAACGCATAACACGATTGATCCTGCTTTTTCTGCCCACCCCCGCAGTTTGACGTTTACACACAACCGCCATCTTTTGGCACATTGGCCAAACACACCTTTTTTATCATTGAGCGTGCTCGTTACTATGATTTTGATCAAGATTTTTTCTAAGTATTACGTCTGTTTGTCTGGTTCCTTCTGAACTTTTCAAAGATTTCATATTATTTTGACCATTTTTGTAAGAGAGGCTTTATGAGTTTTGTTGATATGTTATTCAAATTAATTTGCAGTATTGCAGTGGATCTGCAATGAAGCATCTAACACAATATGTAGTGTACTAGCTACTAGACATTTTTAGTACCATCATAAGAAAGCATGTAAATTGCTTATCTTCTTGCCAATTTTAGCTTAACGATAATATTAGCTGTCTAACATCTAATGTAAAACATACAGATTGATTTGATTCAACCGGAACAGTGTTGTAAGCCATATTATTTTTTCCTAAGCACCTAGGAGGCCTCATCTACTTTGCCTCACATTCAAATTCTTCAGGTCAAACTGAAGTAGATTTAAACTCACTTGAATAATGTTGCCAACTGTCATGAATTTTGGAGAATTTCATACTACAACTTTTAATCCACATCATCATTACCGAACGTTCACTGAAGTTTTTACTTATTGAGATACAGGTCGGTCTCGATTATCCGGAGACTGGACATAATTTAGTATTGTAATTAACAATATGGATGGGTTTACAGTTTTGAACGTATTTAAGAAAAGGGGGTTTGAAAAAGTGTTTTTTTTTTGTGTAGGTTGGTCAAAAATTTATTTTTCTTGTAAAGACGCCTACTGTTCCTAGAAATAATTTCTGGCTACGCCACCACATCATACAAATAAAACAACGAAAATAGATAATATTTACATTCTTATATCGACGATTTCAATTTTTTTTTCTTAGTAATTCGATTATCCGGAGTGAAAAAAAAATGATACTCCGACCTGTATATTGAAAAAGACGGGCACCTTCTTCAGCCATTTAGTTGCACAGACTGTAACTCAACATTAGACAATGAATAACCACTCGGCTTTGAAGCCTACAAACCAATGTCTCGAATATCTAATAACTTACGTGTCACACAAGATGTGGGACAGCAACACTGTTCCATTTGATTTGAATGTTGCTGTCCAGTCTTAAAATGAGTTTGAGTTGTACCAAATCTATTACATTTTTCTGTAGAATGAATGACTCAAAATCGTTGACTCAGAGGATGATCTAAAACCGTTGTTGGTACGAATCGTTTATTAAAATAATTTTATTACATTACTTCTTAGTAATCTTAGTCGTTATCAACAACGTGTCTCTCGAAAATCAGTTCAACAACATTGAATCCAGCTCAAGTCTTGGAATCACCAAGTGCTTTCATGCTTATCGCCAAGTTTAATCTTCGGATGATTTCCTCTGAAAGGTTATCACAAAATCAAAGTCAATCAAACTCAGTCGACAGCAAATTAGCTTACGACCGTTAGTCACAATAACTAAATTCAAAACATGAAACGCTTCATTACAGAGGATTAAACAGTACAACTTGCTGCTACTAGGTGCTCATCGCTACAAACTTATCGTAATCCAGTGCTTCCGCGTTGGATATAGCATAACAAACTGGAGGGTTTCCTTTCGTAACACGGCTTTGCACTCAAACAGCACTGCGCCCGGCACTAATTAATTCCATTACTCGCATGTTACCTTCCGAGTTTGAAAGCCACCATTCTTTCGCGAAATAAAAAAAAGTCCTGAAATAAATCGTCTATGTACTAAGGTCTACTGTGGACAATGAGCTTCATCGCTTTTCATACCGGCGCGCAGCAGTCAGCATTGCGATATGGTTGCGAAATCCCCCCAGAGGTGACACAGTTTCTAAAGGAAGTGCCTCAAACGGTTTGCCAGGTGCTTCCATTCAGCGACGACGGTTTTTCACCCTTTGCAGTGCAAAGCCACCCTCAATTTTTGTTCAGGGCCGTATTTATGGGGGACGAACATGAAAGATTCAAATTGATTACAAAAATTTTAAATTATTCAAAATGTTTGAAGATTCGACACAAGAAACGGAACTTATATAAAACAAACTCAAATCTAAATTGGTACTAAAACAAAATATTTAAATTTTCATGGACGAGATTTATATGAACCCTTAACTAACATTAAAAATAAAAACTCAGAAAAAAAATGTTTCTAAACTTAAAATTATCATCCTTTTTCTCGGAATCTCAATTATTTCTCGAGATTTCGAACAAATCTCTCAGAAAAATATAAACATTATATTATTGACAATTGACTCAGAACATTGAAGGGAAATATATTTTGTAAGTTTTTTTCTTAGTACATCCTAAAGTAAAAAAAATGCAATGGTAAAAGCCTCCACAAGACTATGATCGCCAATTCGGCTCTGATTGCATTGGTCCTGCGCCGAAAGCAACCCTATGGAAGACATCCTTCGTCAGCCTCCGTCGCTTTGAAACCCAACCGATCATAATTCATAAATGCTTCCGAGCTGCTTTTTTTCCCCCATACCTGGCTCCGTCAAATCATTTCACCATTTCTTTCTCTCTGTTTGGTTTTAATTGCAGAAATCAAATAACCGCAACAGTCAGTCGCTGTCGGCATCGTTTGGTGCGGGTGGTTCCAGTCCGAATAATGACATCTACATCGACGACGAAGGCCTCGAGGGTTCCGGAAGCAGAGGAGAGGTAAGTGGGGGTGGGGGCACAGAACGGGCGGGAGCAATTATAACCATATGAATCCAGCGGGATGGTGACCAGCTGCGCACCTGGAACTTGTGCGGTATCTTTCCGAGAAAAATATGGCTTGCCAGATACTAAAAATTGAGAACTCTGTTCAATTGTGGTTCATTGAACTAGATTGTGCATTAGAAAGTTATTGATCAACAGAACTTGGCGTATGAAAAAAGAGATGATCAACAAAAAATAACGTTTTTCTACTTATTTTTGTTCAGGACTTTTTTCGGCTCCTTCTGGACGTATTTTCGACTAGTTTTTGACACTTTTTCGAATCACTATTAAGTATTTTTATTTTGCACTAAACTCTACACTCGACTAACTTTTTATTTATTATTTTCCCGTTCTTTACTAACGATTAATTCCTAAATTTCTGTTATCGCAACTTTTTTTAGAATTATTTGGACGAGGACGCAACCAAACGCGCAAAAAGTTTACATTGTTGCTTGGGGCCCCAAATAGAACCCTAAAAACTTAGATCTAGTTAGATACATTCACTCTATCGTTCTACATAAAGTGGATAATTCACCCATATATGGTTTCATCATATCATGCCATAGACTATACAAGATATTGGAATAACTGACGAGTTACAACTGCAGTGGAATTTACAGAACATTAAGGTGAACATGAATCGAAGCCAAAGTTCACATTTTCAAGAGCACGGATCTGGAGAACCAAACATCCGTTTAAGCTGAAACTTAATCGATTGGTCACTAGCTGGTGGTGACCAATCGATTAGATTTTCAGCTTAATCGGGTGTTTGGTTCTCCAGATCCGTGCTCTTGAAAATTTGAACTTTGGCTTCGATTCACCTTCACCTTAATAACAACTGACCTTCAATTTGCCCTATAGGGCATTGCAGCACTCGCGTTAACTAAAGACTGGGCTTGGAAAAATGAGACACACAAAAATGATCACCGAAAACTCATTTTAAGTCGGATACCTCTAAAATTTTCAGGTACGAAATGACTATATTTTAGTGTTCTTGCATAATTTATTTATTGAATTTCCTCCCGCAAGCTGAATGCTCGTACATTTCTCTTAACACTGCTCACGAGATCTTGGGCGGGGCTTTGCCCATCTTTCTTATACAATTTCTCCCAGTTTTTCTTCAAAGCTTAAACGGTTTTGAATGTTTCCCGCTTTTCTTCAACTTCTTTTTCATTATCGCCCAAAACTTTTCGATCGGACGAAGTTCTGGTGTATTCGGCGGGTTCGCCTCCTTCGACACCACATTAACGCCCTTCGCTTCGTACCAATCCATTACAGGCTTGTCGTAATGGCACGAAGCGAGATCCGGCCAGAACAGCGGAGGAAGGGCAGCAAGCGTTTCTGCAAGCATTCATCAAGATAAATCTGCCCGTTTATGGTGCCGGTAGTAACGAACGGCTTGTTGTACCGTCCGCACTCGCAGATCGCCTGTCCAAACAGGTACTTCTTCGCGAATTTGTCCATATTTCTCTTCCGGAAACTCCATGCGGCCGACAAAAAACTCGAGGCCGGGGATTTGTTTGGTGTCCACCTTGATGTATGTCTTGTCGTCCATGACGTGACAGCCTGGCTTGACCAGTACAGCTTCCGCGCACGCAATTTGGCCACCGTGTTTTGCTTGTCAGTCCGGTTTGGCGCCTTCCTGACCATAAAAACACGTAGCCCAGCCCGCTTCATAGTCTGCTGGACAAACCACTTCGACCAATTGACTTTTTTCGGCCACGTCTCGGGTGGATAGTTATTCTTAAAGTACTACCTTGTCTTCCGCGCCTTCTCTGGGTATTCCGTTGTCGATTTTCAGCCGCTTCCAGCGCGCCGCTCGATGGTGTCCTGGAACATCTTAACAACGTGGGACAAGGTGGAATGGTAGAATCCAAGCATTTTGCCGATCCATCTGTGCGACTGACCATGATTATCGATCATCGCGCCTAAGATTTGCTGACCTAGCTCTTCTTTAATCGAATGCATCTTGAAAACTACTTGACAGATCGCGATAAAATTTTGCCCACATAAACATAACACTCTAAACTTATATTACTCAAAATTTCATTATATTTTACCCACGCGATAAAAAGTTACACCCAAAACAAAATGTCGCATATTTTCTCAGTCCAATATTTATTGTTTACAAGGTGTTATAATTTTGAAACGATGGGCAAAAAACCGATTGAAAATGGCATTGGTTAGAATACATTAGTATTTGTGAAGTATCGACTGTATGGTTTAATCTTAGTTTCCAGCAACGCAGTCTTTATTAAGATAAAACGAGGTGCTTATTTGCCCGACGTTTCAACACGGGTAGTGTATCTTCCTCAAGGGGTACCGTAATTTAATGTTTGTACTATATGCGTTATAAAATTTAGTTGTTCCAACTTACAATATAGTGTTTGTTTGTTATTTTTTGTCTAACTATAACTGTCTGGTGTAGTTTTTTTACATACCAAGAGTTAAGAATCGTTAAGTCTAAAAAGATTTGAAAGGAATTGAACTTTTAAATCTTATGCTACGAATATCACTGTCTCTTTTGTGCACAACTTTTTTCTTAAGAAAGACTGCGTTGCCGGATAATAAAGCTACATATTAACACAATCGTACAATTTCCGCTCTACTAAAATTTATTTCGAAAAACAGTTTTAAAAATCCTTCGCCCAAAACGGGAGCACGACGTTAGGCATAAATACGATAAGCGTAATAAACGTTAGGCTTAATAGACGATTGGCATAATTTTCAAACTTGCCTTGAAATCGTTCTAGCGATAGATGGTGTGAAAAGATGGGCTACTTATCTAAGCGAAAGCCTTGAGAAGTCTAAAATTGCTTTAGAGGTAATTTTGATACGAAAATTTGATAAGCAAGCATTGTGATGCTGTAGGTACATAACTAAATTACCGATTTAACGTTGCATGCTACAGTAATCTCTCGATTATATAACGAATCCACAATTTTTTGGTGTGATATACCGAAACGTGAGAAAATGAAATAGTATTTTTCTGCTACATAATTTTCATCTTAATCATTTGCGGTTTATGTTGTAGGAATAGAGCAAATGAAATGGAAAGCACATAAGATATGTGTGGTTAGAGTCCGCGGCTCCAAAGCAAAGCCATGCTGAAGGTGTCTGGGGTCGATTCCCAGTCGGTCTAGGATCTTTTCGTAATGGAAATTTCCTTGACTTCCCTGGGCATAAAGTATCATCGTACCTGCCACACGATATACTAATGTGAAAATGGCAAATTTGGCAAAGAAAGCTCTCAGTTAATAAAAGTGGAAGTGCTCATAAGAACACTAAGCTGAGAAGCAGGCTCTGTCCCAGAGAGGACGTTAATGCCAAGAAGAAGAAGATAAGATATGTGTCAAATAGATATATGTTGATTATTTAGGGTTATTTTTCAATGCAGGGTGGCCACCGAACCGGGAAAAACGGGAAAAGCGGGAAAAAGACGGGAATTTGAATCCATCGGGAAAAAGACGGGAAAACCCGGGAATTTGAGATGGTCATTGGGAAAATAATTTCGAACGGACATCTCCGAACCACCAAAAATAAGTTGTAGAAAGTTGATATGGTTGATGATATTAACATTAAAAATGGCTCAAAAGTCAGAACTGAAAAAGCAGTTTTCTCCCTTTAAAACAATAAATAGATGAAAATAAGAATACACAGCCTTTTTATTTGGCAAATAAAAGAGCTGTGTGTTTTTATTTTTTTCGATTTGTCTATTTAAAAAGAGAAAACTGCTTTTTCAGTTTTGACTTTTGCGCTATTTTTACTTGGGCCTTAAGCATCTGTAACCTTGAACAAATTACATTTAAGCATTGATGATTCAATTACTTGTAGAAAACGTTTACTTTGTTACACTAAACTTCTTAGAAATGTTTCAAATTAGTTGGTAATATTTTATGACTTTTTTCTGATACTGTCAGGTCTTGATTTTTTCTCTAGCTTGTCTGACTCGAAGTTTTGAATCAGAGTTTTAAAATTTATAGCAAAAGTTTTAAACACTCAAACATAAGGGATTCATAATATTCTTTAGTTACTGAATAATACATCAAAAAGCTGAAATTTTTTGACAACGATGCTCTATTTATAAGAGCTTCAAATCTATCAATCGTTATCTAATCGGCTAAAAATTAAATAAGTAAGGTAAGACACATGCTTCAACATGTGCACCTTTGTTTCATCCTTACAAATCGAAAATTTAGGAATTGAAATACTTTCAAATAAAGTGGTAATAAGATGTACAAAAGGGGCATATCTATGTAAGCTAAAATGGAATGGTGCTTGTGTTTGTATGTCACGAGTTGGCTTGAGAACGTGACGATCGATGTGAACAATGCTTTCACTTTATTTCATCAAGGGCGTGCTTGTGCTTGTGGAATGATATTTTTGGAAATCCTCCGAGAAAGTTTAAAAAACGGGAAATGCAAATTGGACGTAAATTTCGCGATTTTTGTCGAAGCCTCTATGGCCTACTGGTCAATACAACGTTTGCCGGGATAGCTGACAGTTGATAAATATAGACTTAGTAGCTTTTAAAATAAACCCATGTCAAAATGAATCAAAAGTACCAAGAGTAGAAACTGTCCTATTGGCACAATTGGGGGGATTAGAAGCAAAAAGGTGTAAGTGACAAAAACTCAGTTTTGAAAAAATCGACTTAAAGTTTTTTTGTTTCATACTAATTGTACGGGAGCCAATCTTCTACGAATAATATTGTTTTTCCTATTGGATGAAAAAATCAGTAAATTTGTTTGGCATATGCAATTAAAAACCCGGCCAAAGGGTCACCATTTTGCGTTAAGGCCCCTCAATTAAAAACCGGGAAAATTTAAAAAAAATTACCGGGAAAACCGGGAAAAAAGCGGGAATTTCAAAATGGATATTTGGTGGCCACCCTGTCAATGTAAATGTCTGAACTTCATACAACTATTCTGGAACGATAAAATTGAACAGTAAATCGTGCTAAAATCGAGAGCTACATAATGAAGCGATATTAAAATGAGCAGTGATAAAATTGAGAAACAACTGTACTAAGAAAGTTTGAAAGATGTGGGTCAATGAAGAATGATCGAATAAATTTGCAAATCATACAACTTTCGAGTGTGGTACATATTATTAATATTCCCATAGGATGTTTTACTCTCTTCAGACCACAGGCTATTCTTTTTTGTTATACTGTCGATAAAATATTGGATTCTATCCATTACTCCGAATGCCATTACCCCGAATGCCATGACTCCAAATTCCATTTCAACGAATGTACCATTACTCCGAATTCCATAACCTTCAATGCTGTTACCCCGAATTCGCCATTCGCCACTAACCCGAATACTTAACATTTTGAGATTTATTCTGACTAGAAGTTAGGGAGATAACCATACGGTTTCGTATTAGTACTAAACGACTTTGGCTTTAGCAGTTTATTTTTCAAATATTAGCGTGAATTTTGTTATGAAAAGGATACCTATGATATGCGCAAAAACTATGCCCGAACTCGTGGAAAATTTTCAAAAAAATATTTTCGAGAAGGTAATTTTATAAGCTTTAATCACTGAAATTTTTGGAATGCTCTTTTTTTCGTTTTTGAGTTATGGCCAATTTTGTGCAAAATGTCCAGATGTGCCATATAAGACTTTTCTTTGAAAAATCATAACTCAAGAACGAAACATTGTAGAAACAAAGTTTTTATATGAAAATTTAAGCAAATTTTCTCAGAAATCCAAAAAAAATATGAACTGGAAAAAGTTTTCCACAAAATTTTCCACCGTTAGGGAAATTCATAAAGAAAAGCTGGAAAATCTATGCCCGAACTCGCGGAAAATTTTTAATAAAATATTTTTGAGAAGGAAACTTTATAAACTTCAATTCTAGTAACTTTTAGGATGTAGGATGTATTTTTGGTTCCTGAGTTATGGTCAATTTAGTGAAAAATGACCATATTAGCCTTTTCTTTGAAAACCCATATTTCAATCGAAGCATCAGAAAAACAAGGTTTTTTTTTTATCAAAGCAATTACAAATTTTCTAAAAGATCTGAAAGAAACTATATGGGATTGGTTTTAATGAAGTATAAGTCGGATTGAATTATATTTTTCATGAAACATTACACCGTCAAGCAAAGCTGAAAAAACTGTTTATTTTCCATTCCAAGGTATTCTTTCTTTTCTATGGAACAAAAAATATTCTTTATATATTTTTCTTTAATTTCATTTATTCAATTATTCAGTACATAACTTACATTTTATCTTAAAATTATCTATTTTTTCAACCGGGAAGATTGCCTTTGGTTGCTACCACCAGAAGATTTTCGTTTCTTTGTAGTATTAAGAACAAAGCATGCTGTATTTTCTTGGTTTTCATGTGCATCTGAGGATTCACTCGCAAAAATGCTTCGTTTTTCTTTTGGAATAAATGAATGATATTTTTTTGTTCCCGGAATTGGAACAAGGTTAGAAAATCTCTCCTGAAGTAATTTTTCAGCCTCTGAATAGTCATTTTCAGTTGCATAGATGAATTCCCAATCTTTTTTAAATTGGTCTTTCACCTTTTGCGACACAGCCCAGTCAAAAAATTGTTTGGCGTTATTAATTTCCGCTGACTTTCTAATACTAGCATCTCTAGCCATTCGCTTAATATTGCCACCGATACCATCACATGGACCTTTTCCATGTGAGGTTGGGAAAAAGTGCCATTCTGCTCTAATTTTAAAATCATTTTCATGGTTGCATACATTTTTGAAATTTGATTTATTTTTGTACTGCTCTCCGCAACCATCAGAAGTATAAATGATTTTTTCAAGCTCAGGAAATTTATTTTTCAATCTTGAAATAAGTTTTGTTTGAAAAGCATAAACTGATGTCGTGTTATGCTTTTTTATGTCAGCAATTACAACAAAATTTAAGACATTGATCGAAGATTTGTCTTTGTAATAAATTACAAATGGATGTATTATTACTTGAGGTTGTACAAAGTAATGGCTTTGAATGGAATCTTGTATCACGCACGAATAATTTTCCGCGAAATCCATCTGGCACATTATTTTTTTGTTTTCAACTAGTGATTCCTTTTTAGCTCTTATAAATTTAATTTGTTTATCTACTTTGAATTGATGCACAAGAAACTTCTCTGAGAGATTTTTCAAGTTTTCTATAAAATCATTTACATTTTCCTCTTTGTTGATAATTTCACAACGAGTAGAAACAATCCAAAAACAATACTTAACTTCTTCAACGTTGTTTTCATCTAAGCGATTGGCAACAAAATCTAATTTCTTTAATTTACAATCCTCACAGGACCTCAAGTAACAATCATCTGTACTATCTGGACATATAATTTGACTAGTCAAAAAGGTGTTAAGTTTTTTTTCTGTATTATGAACTTCAAAGCAATAAGTTTTTTTCAATGCATCAACCATGAATTTCATATTCTCATGTATCATGCAAACACAAACATTCATGGCCGATGAATCCTTTGTATAAACACATTGTTTTGGGTTAAGTTTCCAGAACGATGTGAATGAGACAGATTCCTGTTCACTCTTACAGGTTTCCAAATATTGTTTATATAAAGTATCCGAAGGGTCAAGCAAAAGGCGTTTTTGAACATTTTGGCGCACTCCATTGGGTAACTTAATAGATATGGTATCTTTCAAGCCAGGAAATGGCCGACTGATATCATCTCTTAGGTAAAAATTTGAAACTATGTCTTGGACATCTGATCCATGCGAGGGTCGTCCTACTTTTGAAAGTGGTTGAATCCCTAAATTGTATTTTTTTGATTCAGTTATAACGTGTTGAGACACGTCAAAATGAGCTTTAACTTTGGCATATGACCAATTCCTAGGAAGTAATTTTAGAAGTTCAATTTGCTTGTCAGGTTCGGCTTTTGTAACAGCTGAGTTCAAATTTAATAAAACGGAATTAAAATCCTCTGTAACATCGACAGTATTAGGCGGAAACCAAGTCTTTATTTTACTCAAAATTTGATTGAACATTTCGTCCATAGAAGCATTGCGACAGTTACTACTAGAAGCATCCAAACGTGAAGATTTTACTTGAAAAGAAATTTTCAAGAATTTAGCAAGCTTTTGTATTTTTTGTACATTATTTATAGAACCAACTGACTCACCCGAGGAAGGAGTTTCCTTTGGCGACGCCAACGAAGATAGTGGTGAAACTTGTTCCTCAAACGCCATTGCTTCTGGAAGATCCGTTATGATAGCCTTCTGGTCACCGGTAATGGAGCACTTCACGCAAATTTTCATCTTTTCCGTAATCCACCGAACTCCATTCGAATGAAGCTTACTGATGAGGCCTTGGTTGGTCGATCGTAGATTTGTCCTTACTGATTTGTGGCCGTCCAGTCCGAAGGGGTTACAGCATAAAGAATTGTATTCGTAATATTGAACTTTGTCCATTTCAACAGCTTCGGGAAAACTTTTTTCACTTTCCAAAAATTAATAACGAGGAATATACAGCTGATAGACAACACTTGCACTTTCTCACTGCTCTTTGTTAGTTTTTGGTAAACTTATGATTCTCAAGCTATTTCAACGCTTTAAACTTGAATTGGTAAATACCTATTTGTCATATTGTCTACCCGTTTATTTAACTGTCAATTTTGTAGTTACCTAATAGGAAAAAAATTGCCTACATTCTGATTGAAGAAAACTTTGTTTCTTTGTAGTTTCGTTCTTAAGAAATTTTGTTTATGAACTTATAAATTTGTAAATATATGGTTCAAACAGCTCATCCTAGCAATATTTTATCATGTTTTAGGAACGAAAAATGAGCGTATTGAAAAATATTGTAGGATTGGATCTTATTGATCGTTTTTTTTTTTCAAATATACTTTGTTTGAAAGCTGGAATAGCTAATCGGGTTTTCATTATTTGTTTTCATAAACAGTGAAAAATGTCCTGGGAAACTGATTCCATTTCAAAAATTTCATAGATCAGGAACTAAAAAAAAGTACATCGTAAAAGTTACCAGAATTGAAGTTTATAAAGTTTCTTTCTTAAAAATATTTTATTAAAAAATTTCCGCGAGTTCGGGCATAGATTTTCCAGCTTTTCTTTATGAATTCCCCCAACGGTGGAAAATTTGTGGAAAACTTTTTCCAGTTCATATTTTTTTTTTGATTTCTGAGAAAATTTACTTAAATTTTCATATAAAAACTTTGTTTCTACAATGTTTCGTTCTTGAGTTATGATTTTTCAAAGAAAAGTCTTATATGGCACATCTGGACATTTTTCACAAAATTGGCCATAACTCAAAAACGAAAAAAAAGTGCATTCCAAAAACTTCAGTGATTAAAGCTTATAAAATTACCTTCTCGAAAATATTTTTTTGAAAATTTTCCACGAGTTCGAGCATAGTTTTTCCGGCTTTTCTTTACGAATTTTCCCAACGGTGGAAAATTTTTGTGAAAAACTTTTTCCAGTTCAAATTTTTGTTGGGTTTTTGAGAAAATTTGCTTAAATTTTCATATAAAAACTTTGTTTCTACGATGCTTCGTTCTTGAGTTATGATTTTTCAAAGTAAGTAGTGTCAAGGGAAAACAAAAAAATTCCACCTGAGTTTTCCGGAAAAATAGGCGACCCTGAATTTTTCTCAATTTTTTTTATTCATATATCCATGAGCCCTGCCTGTGGAAAAAGTTTCCTGAAAATCTGAGACCCTTCGGCCCAAACCCGTACGGTAATAAAAAAAATCCCCAAATGCCACCTAGTGGATGAATTTTCAATCTTCACCGCCAGATAGCCCTTGATCTACTGAATAGCTTTGCCGAAGACACCAATCATCTAGCTGATTAGGATCTTGAGATACAGACAATTGGAGAAAAATTGTCACTAGCGCCACTTATCGGGAAAATTCTCTTGATTGTAGAACGTTTCGACGTAGTAGGGATATTTTGAACATAAAGGTGAAAAGTCGTTCGTTACGAATGAAATATACACTCAGAGGACCTAGAGAACAAATTTACGAGAGTTTAGGCAAATTTCTCAGTGGACTTTTAAACTCCGTAGGGGTTTCCATGTACTCTCGAGGAATTTACAATGATTAAAATATTGTTCAATCATAATTTACATTCCAAAAGGTTTCCACACGGTTTATAAAGATAATCAAGACAAGCTTCTATGAAACTAAGAAAATCTTCAAAAAACTAAATGAGTTTCTAAGAGGATACTGGGACAATTTGCTTTTTTTTTGACAGCGTAGGTGCTCAGATGAAATCAAAATTGTTAAAAGAAAATTCAGGGAAAAACAGATTTAAACATACATTTTACAAATTCGTATGACCTAAACTCAGTAAACTGACGATAATTCGATGTGTCTGAGAATAACAAAACATAAGTTTTGTTCTTAAACCCTCCATTTCTGCAAAGTTTTTCAGATTCGTGCTGATTGTTCTGAACGACAATGAAAACTTTGCTCTCTGACCCTCGACGTCTACAACATTGTAATCAAGAACGAAAGCAACACCAAGCCTAGCCAAACAGTTTGCAGGGCGCGAGCACTGAAAACTTAATAATTTTTCCATTAACGAAGGAGCCCCTAATTATGAATAATACATAAACCGGAGTGCCCGTATGCACGAAGAGCTTTACGTTTCTCGTTGTACGGGTTTCATCGCTTACTTTAAATGAACCTCCCGTATCCTTTCGGAAGGAAAAACCGGCCCACAACTCAGATCCGTTCCGATTCGGGAGCCTCGTAACCCGAGAAGGAGCATGTTGCTACAGAATACAAAATCAATGTGTTCAATACCAGATATAATTTCCAGTTTTTATTTTCTGAATAATCCTAGACCCTATGCTCTGCATAAGACGTAAAATACTTTAAGCAATAAATACCAGACTTAGAACAGGTATTGCAATACCCAAATAATACATGATTGATTTTCAAAGAAAAATGATAATAGTTTAAGATATTGATGATTGTTTTACACAAATATTTCAATACCATTAGCATACCAAATTAGGATGTAACATATAATACTGATTCAATACTAAAATATGCTATGCAAGGATGCGAGTAATTCATTCCTGATCGGGAAGGTAAGCATTTTCTTTCGCAATAATATACTCAGCAGAAACAGGCAAAAATTTATGAATCACGTCCATTGTTTATCATCACTCACGAGGCCGTGATCCATTACGCGGTTTCCCCAAGAAGCTTCCTGAGGGGGTTTCCTCCATTTTCATGCGTTGTTCCAGGTTTAATCAACCGAAAGAAGCAATACTTCCCGCTGTTGCTGCTGCTGACCCCATTATTTTGCGAGCCACCGATGCCTGTTTTGCTGGTGGAATGCCATCGCTTGAAATATTCAGTTATTGCCGCTGCTTCTGGAAAAATATGTTTTCAACCCCGCCGTAGTTCGTTGCTGTTTTCGCTCGTCCCAGCATAGTTTGTAGATACAAGTAGCTGCCGGTATGATACTTGCTCTCAAGAAGATGCAACGAAGCAAAAATTCTCACGTCGCTTCCAAAACGCCTAGAAAACAGCAGCCACTAAATTATGCATTAAACTTGTTCCGAAAGTGGAGGCGTGCAAAGTTCTCACTCAAGAATAATAAAAATAAGATGTACCGGTGAAAATGGGTGAGCATACGCCGGGAAGCACTATCCAGAAGAGGGGGCGATTTACGAAACGAACGTGCTCTTAAAAAATGAATCATATTATCACATGAATATTGTATTATATATGAGAAGAAATTAGAACAGCAACATGGGAATTTTAGCAAACACAGTGGAAAAACAAGTTCAATGTGGTAAGTCAAATTTCAATCGCAATAAGAATTTAATCTTAGGACGAATTCTATCCAAAATGAGTCGAAAAAAAAAAAAAGAAAATTGTGCTCGATAATCTTCGATTTGTGTTGAATTTTGCGCATGATTTACCTGAATATAGATTGAATATAGATTGAATAAGAAATTGAAATGAAACATAACATTGTTATACATATTATTAGAAAACATCCTTAACTGTTGTTCAGGAAATTGCTCTAGAATCCTTAGGGAAATTTCCTAGACATTAAATTATTCTTGAATTTCACCAAACTCTTTTGTTCTGGAAATCTTGGGACTATTTCCAATATATCCCTTTGTTCTTCTGGAAATTCCAGTATTCTTGAAGATATCGCTCTGGGATTCTTCCAAAGAATTTTATAGAACAAATAGAAAGCTATACCAGAAAAACTTTTAGGAATCTTCTGGACATCCCTCTGTGATTCTTCTGAACATATTTTTAAGATTCTTGCAGGGGGGACGGACCTGGTGTAGTGGTTAGAACACTCGCCTCTCACGCCGAGGACCTGGGATCGAATCCCATCCCCGACATAGTCACTTATGACGTAAATAGTTATAGTGACGACTTCCTTCGGAAGGGAAGTAAAGCCGTTGGTCCCGAGATGAACTAGCCCAGGGCTAAAAATCTCGTTAATAAAGTCAAACCAACCAGATTCTTGCAGCAATCCCTTTGTGATTATTGTGTGTATCTCCTCAAGATTTCTTTTAAAATCCTGGAAATTCAGTTCTTATAACTTTTTTTGGAAATATTATGGAAATTACAACTGGAAATCCTGATGCAATTCTACTGGATATTTTTAGATGATTCTTCCAAAGATTTCCTAGGGCTTCATTAGAACTTCTTCTGGAATTCTTCTGAACTCTGAGATTCTTCCGTAATTTTTTCTAAGATTATTCCGGCAATACTCCTGGGATTCTAACGGGAATGCCTCTGGATTCTAACGAGAATCATCTGAGACGTTTCTCGAAATCCTTTTGGAATACTTTCGAATGTCTTTCGAAGATACTGTCGAAAATCATTCTGGGAATTATTTTAAAATACCTCTGCAATTTTTTCGTCCATATCCTTTTAATACTTCTGAGACTTATCCGAAAATCCTATTAGAATTCTTCCGAATATCTTTCGGGGCCTTCCTTAGCCGAGTGGTTAGAGTCCGCGGCTACAAAGCAAAGCCATGCTGAAGGTGTCTGGGTTCGATTCCCGGTCGGTTCAGGATCTTTTCGTAATGGAAATTTCTTTGACTTTCCTGGGCATATAGTATCATCGTACCTGCCACACGATGTACGAATGCAAAAAAGGCAAAATTGGCAAAGAAAGCTCTCAGTTAATCAGTGTTGATAGACTCACACTCAAATCTCAATCAATACGCTCTCCCGTGAGAGCAAACTCATTAGGGATCTGCTTTGCAAATCTCACGCTTGAGATTTTGATGCAAAATCACTCAATCAACTCAAACCGTAAAACATGATTCAGTCGCAAAACCCGTAAAAAACTCGTGAAACTCGAATGTTGTTGTTTACATTAGAAAGGATTACTATAATTCTACCAGACTAACAAGAAATTATTGCCGTGAGTGAGTAAACTGTGGAAATACGAGACAATGAGTCAAAAAGGCGAGCCAACTCATCCATGATTTTTTTGACTGCTGAGTTGCGTGGTTGACAACTCACGCATGAAAAATCTCAAGCGTGAGTTATGAGAAATAGAGTTTTTCACAACACTGCAGTTAATATCTGTGGAAGTGCTCATAAGGGCTCTAAGCTGAGAGGCAGGCTCTGTCTCAATGAGAATGCATTAATTTTTCGGAAACCTTATGGGATTCTTTCGGAAATCTTTCTGAGGATCCTCTGAATACTTCTTACTAGATTTTATTCGAAGATTCTTCCATAAGTTCTTTCGGAATTACTTCTAGGCTGTTTCCCTCTTAGAGCATTCCTCCTGGATTTTTCAAGAAATCTTCATGTGATTATTCTATCGAGTATCTCCATAAGATTTTTTCGGATTTTTTTTTCCGGAAAACTCCTGGATTTCTTCCAGAAATCTTGCCGGAAGGCTTCATTATATCTTTTAACGATTCACCCGGGTTTTTTTTTCGGGAATTATTTCTGCCCTTCCGTAAAGCCTCTGAGATTTATCCGGAAATACCATATCATCCAGATCATTCAACGATGCTACCAGAAGTTTTCCTTTGATTCTACCGTGAATCGTTTTGGTATTCTTCCAAAAATATTATAAAGATTCCTCAGGCAATAATTTTAGGACTTTTTCGAAAATCTTTCTGAAATTCTTCTGGAAATCCTTCTGAGCATTTCTTTTGGATCTTAGGATGATTTGCAAAAGAATCACAGAGAGATTTCTGAATAAAATTTGAGAGGATTTCTGGAAGAATTACTTAAGGATTTCCGTGAAAATCCGAGAGAATCCTATGAGGATTTATGGAAGAATTGCAAATGCATTTTTGGATTATTTCATTATGATATCCAAAAGAATCCGAGAAATTATTTCGGAAGAATCATTATAAGATTTTCAGGAAATTCTCAGGGTGTTTGGAAGAATTCACTAAGACATCCGAAAGAATACCTGAATTTTTCCGGAATAATTCCAGAGAGATATTCGGAAGAACTCCAGAAAGATTTGGGGAAGAATTTCAGACGGAATTTTTGAAACTATTTCAGACTAAATATTATAAGAGTATTAGAAAGAATTCAGTAATGATATCAGTGGTATTTTTTAAGATTCCCAGAGGGCTGTCCGGAAGCTGTTTTTAAGGGATTTACAATTAAATTCAAGAGTGATTTTCTGAAGATTAACTAAAAAAAGCAAAAATGGAAATTGCTAATAAATCAGAATTTCAAAATTTTCTCAGCAAGATATCTAGAAAATCTTAGGATTTTCGTTAGAATCAAAGAAGGATTTGTAGAAGAAGGCCAAGAGAATCTTCAAACAATTTCTGAGGAGTTTTCGGAAGGATGTCTAAATTCTTGAAAAAAAAAATCCCTAGAAATTTTGTTAATTTTTTTTTTGGATTTCCATAAGAAATATTGTCAAATAAATCCCCAAGAGATATCTGGAAGAATTTTAACATGATTTCCGGTAGTATTGCATAGGGTTTTCTAGAAGAATCCCAGGAATTTGAACGGAATAATCTGACAGTGAGAGAAAAGGTATATTACTATAATTTACAGGGTGACCTGCGCACCGGGAAATCGGGAAAACCGGGAAAAAGCCGGGAATTCCGAATCACCGGGAGAAAATCGGGAAATATACGGGAATTTCTATTAGCACCGGGAAAATTTTGCATACCAAATAATGTTTTAATCAGCACGATCTATATTTTAGTGGATCTTTACAAAAGCTTCTGAATTCGAACCCTAAGTTAGTCAATAAAAACAAGAACATATTCTTTATACAAGTGTTACCACTTGCTCTAATCCAGTAAATAATTGGCCAGTAAATTACAAACCTTTAATTAAATAACATCTTGCGAAAAGTTTTCCATATAGTTTCATGATGCATTTTATGTTAAAAACTACAATGTTTGGATGTTACAAATTTCTCTAAGCAACTTTGGAGTTCACTAAGATCAAATTAAATGCGTTTACAACTTATGATATTCATTGAAGCTTTGCCATTCGCTTCTTGTTTGGGCTTGGTAAAAATAGTATAAAATACTAATTCATCTCAGAATTATGACTGTTATTTTTTATAAGAAATAATTGCCCTGAGAAAATGTTCTAGATTTGTGGGGATAAAACATAACAAAAAAATCTATGCTGATGACCATGGAACGAAATGTTGAACAATTAATAAATTCGTTTTTTATATTTACCAAATCTGTGATTGTTTAAAATTTAAACTATGATTCATTCAAAGATTGACTCGATCCCATCATATAAACAAGGGTCAAACTTTTTTTATCTCTTAACTTTTTAATAACAAATTCCACGATTACTTAAAATGATTGTCGTAAAATATCGTTTCATAGATCATACTGGAACTTAGCAGAATAATAGAAATGCTTTGGTTTATGACCAAAAAAACTCGTACCAACTTAAAAGTCGTTTGAAATGGTAAAAATATCGCAATAATGTTTCTAAGCATTAAACCGGGAATATTTTTGAAATACCGGGAAAAAACCGGGAGAAAACCGGGAATTTGAAATTGACTTTTCACTGGCCACCCTGAAATTTCAGACGGATTTCCGGGAGAATCCCAGAAGAATTGGAATAGTTCTGAGAGAATCTAATAGGGATATAAAAAAAAACCCTTAGACATTCACGAAAAAAATACTGATGAATTTCTGGAAAAAAAATCAGAGGGTTTAATATGATAATCTCGGATGGATTTCCGGAAGAAATGCTGAGGTGTTTTTGCGAGAAACCTCGAAAGCTTTCTGAAATAATCCTCAAAAGATATTCAGAAGAATCCCAGATCCTTCTGGAAAACATTCATAGAAAATTCAACATCAAAATCAGCTGAATTCCAGTGATATTTTACGAAAAAAAAAACCAGAAGGATTATCATAAAATCCAAGAGGAATTTCCGAGATAATCAAAGTGAAGAATGATTTTCGGAAGAATCACAGAGCGATCAGAAAGATAACTATAATAATTTCAGATAAATGTTCCGGAATGAACTAAGAGGAATTTCCTAGAGGTTTCAGGAAGAATCCCAGAAGAGTTTTTCGGAAGAATTTCACAGGGATTCTTGGAAGATATTCTGAAACATTTTAGGTAATATCATAAAGAAATTACAAGATAAATCACCGAAGCTTTCCCGGAATAATTCCCAAAGAATCTCAGTGAGATTTTCCGAAGAATCTCAGGAGGATTTCCTGTAAAACTCTAGAGAGCTGTGAAATTTCTTGAAGAATCCTAAAGTGATTCAATTTATTATCTCAGATGAACTTCCGAAAGAATTCCAGAGTACATGAAAGAAGAATAGAAAAAAATCAATAGCTTAGCTTAGACTGACTACACATAGTTATGGTTGCTATTCCGTGATTGACCGAAGTCAGTGAAAATGCATAAATAATCAACTAGCAGTTCGGCTGGGATTGGCCATAATCTTCTTCAGTGTGCATAATTCAGTGCCTCTATTCATATAGGGTCAATAACGGCGCCGGCCACGTCCTTGCAGTCAGGTGGGATTGATGGAAGGAATGTTAGTGTGTAACCTTTGCTATTTGGAGACCGTGTTTGCCTCTGCATCTCCACAAAGGCTACTGGAAGGGATGTTTGTTAATGGGGAGGATCGTTGGGTCACAGGATCCACTTTGATAAGCGATTAGACCATGATAAATAATTATTTGTGAGATATAAACATGCTTATATGTAAATACAGTGGGATTCCGTTTTTGGCAACAAAGTCGAAATTTTCAGTTGCCGAAAACGGAACCGTGCCAAAATCGGAACCCATTTTTTTAATTTCAAAAATATCATTTTGACGTTGTTCCATCATAATTATGGAACCAAATGACAGCCAAGACTTCCGAACGGTAGAAGTAGATTTTCGTAGGATAGGACTATGTTATAAATCTGAAGATTCGTCATTTTTATTTTGACAGGCGTTCTACACACTTTTCAAAGCAGAAACATCTTCAATGATTTGAACTTCATGTATACTATTTGTATACCTAGGTCAAGTAAAAACAATAATCACATAAGTGTCCTTTGTTCAAGAACTGAACAATTCCTCAAATTACAAATTACAAAAAAAGTTCTAGGTGTTACAAAACTGAATGATTCTAATTAAATAAACTTGAAAAAAAAAAACTTTTTTTTTAAGGTACTTAGTGCTCGTGGCCACTACTGTGCCGGACTCAGTTGATCTGTAGCTGCTTTATCAGATACAGATCTATTTTTCAACTTATCTATATTTACATCTAGTTTCACTCTCTCCTACTCTTTTACTCTCACACCGAGCAGGTAGGAGAGAGCTCAGCTAATAGTGAGGCTAGCTGCCTGCGAAGAGGGTCAGTTTGTCTCAGTCACCATCTGATACTGACGGAGGATGGATGTACTCCGTGAGGCGTCTTCTGGTGGCTGGACGGTTTTTTTTTGTGGAGGCGCTGGGAATCGAACCCATGACCTTCCGCTTATGAAGCGGAAGCGTAACCTCAAGGCTACAGACCCCCCCTAAGAAAAAACTTAAACTGAGAAGACGTGTGACTTTTTCGCAAAACTTCACATCAATTTGTCCATTTAATCCAATTGCAAGGTATATGTAATGTTAAGCTTTTCGGTAGTTGGTTTCTATTTTAATCCCAAGCGTCATATTTGACAATATTCGATAATTTGTAAATGATTATTTTGAATTTAATTACTTGCATAGTAAGGCATCTGATATCAAATGATTGACTACAGTCAAAGAGCACACAAAAAAAACTGAAATTATTTGCTGTACCAATAAAAAACTATTATATTTTTGAAACATTATATTGACTATGCCTTCAATAGATTTTTCCATAGAAATGTGGGCTTCGTAGCCGTGAGGTTAGTGGCGTCAATCGTTAAGGTGTATTGTACTACGGAGTGCAGGTTCGATTTTGTGTGAAGTTCGCCCCTGTTGGAGGAATCTTTTTGTCAAACAAAAATTCTTCATCTTCAATGAATGGTTGTTCCGTGTGTCCGTTGTATAATATAAGTGCAGCCTTTGGTTTAAGACGGTGTATATTGTCTTTTAAATATGGATGAAAAATTCCTCTGAAAATTATTACTAAATGGTATAGAACCCATTTGTGTTCTAAACTAGCTTGCTCGGAATCCACAGTATCTTGCTCGGATCTTACTTAGGAGCCAGATAAGAATTCACATCTACTTAAGAGCTTGCTAAGAATTTTGAAGATGTAAGTTTAAGCGCTTTCAAGATTCCGCTGCGATATTGCTGAAAATTCTCAAGTTTCCGTCCGAAATTCGCAAAAGTTCATAAGGACTTTCCAGAGTGCCACTAGCAATCTCCACATTCCGCTGAGAACCTGTACAGAATCCCCAGGATCTTAACAAAAATATTCAAAATGCCTCAGAAATCTTGGGAATTTACAAGGAATCGTGAGATTTATTATTATTATGAATTAAATCTTGATATTGCACGTAGTATACTCTAGCTTGAGTAATACTGGAAGTAAATATTGGATCGTTTCTTAAAAAAGTGATTTACTTCTTTTGTTTTGGTATGTTCTACATAAGCAATGCATGTAATTCTACATTTAAAAAACAGTGTGCTGAAATGGCGAAACGAAATTGTAGAAGAAAACTCTGTGTGATTTTTTATTTTTTTGTTTCTCTTATGTCATTGTTGGTTTGTTGAGAAAATCTGTTCCAAATCTGAAATAAACTGACTTTTACTAAATACAATTGTCTACCGGCATACTCAAGTAGGCTGGTCATAAAGCGTGAATGTCTGAGAAAATATGTTGAAACTCTAGTTGATACTAGTAGATACTCATAAAGATCAATGACTTCATGAAACGTTGCGACTATACGGTCATCTAGAATTAAAAAAGCGCATACGGTGCTCCTAAAAGTTGATGACATTTAGAGAAATATCGGCGAAAATTGAACTCTGGAATGCGGTAAGCGTGAAGCTGGATTGCTTTTCAAATGACTAAAACAATCGACACAATAATATTTACAGAAAAATACAAATTTTATTGATATTGAAAAATGTTGCCAAAAAACGGATCCATTTTGTTGCCAAAATCGGGGGGGGGGGGGTGCCAAAAACGGAGCGTGCCAAAAACGGAATCCCACTGTATAATATATTCATTTGATATGAACAATTTCTATGTGAGGAAAATTTTGCCGACACTTGAGGTGACGAACCATTCAAAGTTGTTGAACAAATACCTAAATGTAACATTCCTGACACTCTTATTCTTATGTCGACACTTACAGTGGCGAACCATCCAAAGTTTGTTGAATAAAGTGAACATTTCGCAAGTCTAAACTTGTAGTGTCGAACCAACCAAAGTTTTTTTAATTACAAAAATAAAGGTAAAAAGAAAGGAGCGTTTAACCCTCTCTTTCCCATGGTAGCACAGGTGATCCACCGATTTTCAATGAACGCGGGCTAAACCGAATTGGTACGAGTAGCTCAATAATAATTGGAATAAATTTATACGCTCATTTGTCTTATCAAACATCGAAATTAGTGACCTAAGGGTCAAACTGTTGGAAAACAATCAACTAACTATTGAAAAACAATCAATTTTTTTATTGTGGTCTTGAATAATATAACTTATTTGGAACAACTTTTGTTCAAGCACTTTTTTTAATAACGCCATTTTGATAGTTAAATTGTCAAACAAAGCTGTGGGAAAGAAAGGGTTAAAAAAATGTCAAACATTAATAATTCATGAATCATATTTTATGACGTTACTCACAGTGACGAACCATTCATAGTTTGTTGAAAAATCATGTTTACGTCCCACCGTTGTAACGATTAAATGTGCCGTCATTCATATTTTATAGATTAGAAATAGTAACATGAAACGAGCTCATCCGTCATCCTTGACTGAGCAGCAATCCACTTTCAGCTTCACTCGTTTGCTCGGCTATATAAAAGCACTCAGAGAAAATAGGCGCGCGACCCGAGAGGGATAACAACAGACGACTTCTCGGGCTTTCTTGACGCACTGCCCAGGAGCAAGCGTCAAGGTCGAAGGATCAAAAAGAACTAATCGAACGCGGTACTTTTTCACTTTACTCGTCCGACACGCGACATGTTTAATCCTGTCCTCATCGCCCGCCCTCGCAGGAGCAAAAAAGATCAAACACTACTCAGAAGAATAGAAAATGATCAATAGGGTAAAATGAACACCTTAAGGAATTCATCTTGTTTCTGATAGAAAAACGGGAAATTTGTATACTTCTATCGCACAACATCAAAAATAGAGACGAAAATCGCTAAATTTTCACATATTTTTATCGCTATCAAAAAGCGATGCAAATGTTCATTTTACTTGCACTATGTGGGTAAAATGAACAGCGGTTGGTGGTAAAAACGAACACCATGCAAAAAAACGTGAGCAAACCAAATATTTCTGAAAATTTTTATTGCTCCACCGAAAATACATCCGTTAATGATTGTAACCCATTCTAAAAGAATTCTAAAGGTATCAGATTTGACATCATATCATAACGATATTCACCTCACTGAAAAACCTCAAGTCTTTCGAGCTGAGAGTTACGTCAGTTCTAATTTTCAAACGTGGTTTTCTAAAATCTTAGTTTTCGTTGATATTTTCACTTGAATTGACCTACGTATCAACTTGAACACTCAGATTTATGCTCTAGATCGTCCGTGCGTGATTAAAATTCATCGAATTTTTTTTTTCTCGGTAAAAGGCACGGTGTTCATTTTACCACCACTTCCCCTAATGCATAAACTTTAGTTATTCGGTGACTGCTTTCTTAGTTTGTTTGTTTGTTTGTTTATTAGAGACCTTTTAACCGCTTGGTCATTCAGGTCTTGGGTATAAGATTACAGAGTTTATTTACTTAATGGATAGTATAGTATAGTAATCTGGTCCGTCCTTCATACAGGGCTGATTGCGGCCCTGGCTGCCTTGGTCGCCTGCTTCTGCAGCTGGTTTTTGATAAGCCTGGATTGACTGTTTCATCGGTTTCCTCTGAGTCTGAATGGATATACTCTATTTGATCACACGGTGTCATTTCGGTGATTCCTTGCTTCTTCCTGGGGGGTGATTGTATGGTGTTTTCTTGGCTCCTCGTATATTTAGGGGCTCCCTTATAACCGTAAAGTTTCAGCATTTGCTCCAGTTTGATGCAGTTCTCCTTAAGTTTTTCAACTTCTTTTTCAGCCTGCTTTCTTCGGTGTTTTTCTTCTTTGTACGAAGTTGCGAGGTGTTCGCATCTTTTCTGTAGTGCTAGCATATTTTCCTCCATTTGTTCCATTTTCTTAACTTTTTCTTGAATGGAGTTATTCAGCTCCTCTTTATATTGGTTCAGTTTTGCGTCAAATTGTAGTTCCAGTTCATTTTTCAGGGTCTCAGCGTATGTCTTTTTTTCTTCGTTTAACTCATCGATTTTTGCACTTTGAGCACTGTTTTCTTCTGTAAGCCTTTTCACTTCTTCGTCGATCGAAGCTTTGACGGTGTTTGAGTACTTGGTTTTGAGTCCTTCTTCAACAATATTCCTGGCTTCCCAAAAGGTAATGTTCCTGTCGATTTTTAGCTTTGTGATTTGTTTTTCCTTAGCAAGCACTGGACACTCCTTGGCGAAAGCGCCATGCTCATTTTGTACAGTTCACACATTTGGCTTCGTTGTTGCATTCATCGTGGAATGCTTCACCACACTTGCTACATTTTTTTTCACTATTGCAGTCCTTGCTAGTGTGTCCGAACTTGAGGCACATGAAGCACCTTAGCGGGTTCGGGTACCATGGCCGGGTCTCCAGTAACAGATATCCTAGTTTTATTTCCTTGGGAGGACAGATTCCCTTCACGGTCAATATGAATATGCCGGTGGGGGTTTTGTTGTCCTCCGGGCCCTTTATAATTTGTTTTACTTCCGTTATTCCTTGTTCTTTTACGATTGTTAAAATAGCGGCGTCTGTATCATTTTTCACATCACGGAAAAAGACGACGACTTTGCACGAGTTCAGTGATTTGTGCTCGTATACCTTGACCGTTATTTCATCAGCTAGTTTGCTTATTTTAGCCAAGTTTTTGGCTTGGCTCTCGTTCCGCACTGTTACGAAGATTTTTCCATCCTTGGTCTTCTTTGCAGCAATGACTGTTCCACAATAACTTTGGATGGTCTTCTCCACTAGCACTGGAGACACGCCATGAAGATTTTTGCCTTCCTCTTGTCTTTCAATCACCATAATTTTTTCTCTGGAACCTCCGCCAGAGGTTTCCCCTAAACGGGGGAAACTAAGGTTGTTCATCTGGCTCGGTTATCGCCAGCTGATTTT
Source organism: Aedes aegypti (assembly GCF_002204515.2). Classification (NCBI taxonomy): domain Eukaryota; kingdom Metazoa; phylum Arthropoda; class Insecta; order Diptera; family Culicidae; genus Aedes; species Aedes aegypti. Next base: position 24,176,569 of record NC_035108.1, on the reverse strand, counting down.
AATTTAATTTGCACTCGCATATGCTATTCACTAAGGTTGTTCACTTTGTCCGTTTGCCTAGTAATCGTTTTCGCCAGTAGGCCGGGAGCGTAATATGACACCTTTTTAATTAATAACCGCGAGCACCGATTGCGCCGATGCGACTTAACACGACCGGGGTTGCACTCGAACTCGCTTTCTTAGTGTTCAATCACAATTGTTATTGTTTTACCGAGCGAGCGCTCGAGAAAAGAATCTGGCCATGGTGCAACAACCGTGCTTCATCCGATGAATCCTATGCAACAAAAATTGTCGGCGCTATCCGTCAAATTCACTCACCAAAGCCATTTTGCTGAATATAACAACACAGCTCTTGTTACATATCAAATATCTCATGATGCGATTCTCAATCCTATCAGCTCCACTTTCAAATATTTTCGAGCCGACTGGAATATATATGAAACATATATCGATAGTAATCTTGATGTTAACATCTCTTGACAAACAAAACTAGATATTGACAAACAAAACTAGATATTGAAACTTTAACAAATTCTATTGTTGAAGCAAGGGACACAGGTATATGCGATAAAAGCCTCTGTCTCACTTAAGCTTCTGCCTACTCCCCCATAAATCTCATGAAAAATAGAAATTATGACCTTCTAACAAATTTTTATTATCTCGAGATAATAATTTAATACTTTTTGCATCCATATGATACAACAGTGAAACAAACTACCCCAATTCTTAAATGTAAATAAACCACTAGCTAAGCCACATCTTTTTCCCACTTTCTCTCCGACAGATTCGCGACGATCTAGAGAAGGAAGACGACGAATCTTCCGGCTCCGGGTACGGGGACGATGACGAGGACTCGTCCGCGCGAGGTTCCAGTCGTAGCAACAGCAACACCGGCATCTCGAACATAGGCCTCGGCGGCGGCGGAAGCTCCAAGGGCGACAGCGGGGACAGAAGCTCATCCGGCGGAGCAGGTGGTTCCATCGGCGGCGGAGGCCACGCCGGATCAGGTGATCATGAGCTCGACGGGCGCGAAGATGACGATGAAGATGATGATCTCTACACTGAGACCAAAAGACCGTCCATTGATCTGGGCCCGACCGACGACGAAGATAGTCAGTTTTGCATGGCTTTTTTCTTTATTTATCTTTTAAGTATAAGGAACCAGGTGTAGGGACTAAGGAAGGGGGTGGGAATCGGGACTGGTGGCTTCTTCCATTCCTAGAAGGGGATCAAACGTGTCAAGTAGGGCGGTTCAAAATTAAAAACAAGTTCAAGAATCATATCTTCCTCGTTATCCTTACAATAAAAATAGTTTCTGTAATGAATGTTCGAATCCTCTGAGCAGAATCTCAAATAGAGAAACTTAAAAGTAGATGCAGTACCGTGTACCTTGTAATTCCGCTCCTAAATGCTTATCTTTGACAGATACGCGTATTTCGACTACCACTTGCAGTCTTCTTCAGTGTCAGTTACTCGTATCCAGTGGATACTTTTAAGTTTCTCTACTAGTTTCTGTATTTCCGGTGGTAATCAAAAGTGGCCCGAATACAATTAAGATTTATATGGAAATAACTATGGAGTCGAGTATACGACACTAATGACGGCTTAAGATGAAGATGAATCGAAGCCAAACCTCAAATTTTCAAGAGCACAAATCTGGAGAACGGAACACCCGTTTGAGTTGAAAACTTAATCGAATGGTTACCACCAGCTAGTGACCAATTGATTAGGTTTTCAGCTTAAACGGATGTTTGGTTCTCCAGATTTGTGCTCTTGAAAATTTGAGGTTTGGCTTCGATTCATCTTCACCTTAACTGTTGATGTTGAAATACGCGTATCTGTCAAAGAATACAAACTTTAATGTAATTAAATGGTAAAGTACTAAATTCAATTTTCATTTATTTAGTACTATCATCGTTTTTGTATCATTTTAAAATAAATACCGAAAAAGCTTAAAATATCATTGAACACTATTTTTATCGTAAGGATAATAAAGAAGATATGGGAGATTGCTTTTCAAACTATTCCGAATGTTGAACCACCCTAGTGTCAAATTGAAGAAGTATATTAAATTCCAGTCACGTTTGCACTCCTGGAAAGAGGCTTTCCCGCGTCCCACCTTCGGTAGCATACCTAGGATCATTTTGAGGTTGAGGATTTTATTTCTAAGATCATGACTCCGTATGACTCTCTATGATTTTACAGCTTAGGGTGGAAGATGACTGTTGAAACATGTTTCCGAATCGAACGTTTATCTACTCTTTAACCAAAACGAATACGGTTTCATCGCGCACTGCACTGACCTACTTTCTTCCGGTTAACTTTGTAACTCTTCTTTGTCTCTTTGCGGTCTCATCTTTATTCGAGCGAAAAACATTCTTCAATCCGTTGATACGTTGTTTTCGTTGTTGCGTATTTTTGCATGAGCTCTTTTTCGTCCGTTTTCCGATTTTCATTCATTTCATCACACATCACTCATTGAGCTGCATTCCATCGCCAACCAGACCGAACAAACAATCAATGCTCGTTCATCACCTTTACGATGCTAAATTTAGTTCCAGCCTCCGGAATTTCGAAAAAAAAAAACCTTTTCCTGAATCGTGTCACGACGCTTTTGTCCGCATTCCACATCGATCGCTCTTTGTTTGATTGAAAAATTCATATTCGATCCTTTCGTTAGTTTTCCACCTCATATACACGCCCACGCCCATCGTGCTTCATTCATTCAGAGGGTGCCGACTTTTGGCGCTCGTAATTGTAAACATCGACGAGAGAATGAGAAAAAAAAAGCGCATTCCGCTTCAAATATTAACCAGAGCGCAGTTGATTTTTGAAACGGTCACAAACATGCTGCTGCTGCTGCTCGAACCACGCTTGTTTCCACACATTTCATCATTGATTCATGTACGCTAGACCTGTCCACTTTTTTAAAGAGTGTTCACACCCGTATTTTGACTGGCATCCACAATGAAGTCTCTTGTCAAAATTTCATCAGATTTCATGAGGATTGTGTGGTACATAAGATCGGTTTAGTGTTTTTGGACTATATGCAAGATTAAAAAAAATATAACTCAGACAAAAAGTAATATAAGTTGATTATTCAACAGCAAAACGATACCCATATCAGAAAACTTTTAAAGGTATTAGTCAGTTTAAATATCTCTTTGAAATTTTGTTTTACTTCTTACCCAAGTTGTAGGATTTGAAGTAAAGTTTTCAAAAATTTAGAAAGCCATTGGCCATCAACAATTAATGTTTCTTTTAAGAATGTTCGTTACACTATGGGTCAGGAACGTAATCTGGCAGGACATAATCTAAACCTCCAAATACATTTCCGACATTTGCTGTCTTCAATAAAAGTTTTTTGTTACAACAAGATGGCCCTTTTTGACAAAAACGGGTAGTTCAAAAATCATGCGCGAAGATGGCGCCACAATCTAACTCTCTACTGTGACGTTTAAGAGACTTGACACATAAGGCAAAGTTGTTCATTTTGGTAAAATGAACATTTTTTTCAGACGTCAAAATTTGGAGTAAATTGAATTAAAAAATAGTTTGAGTTAGAGAACCATAATAAGAATAGAATTTCATTGCTAACTTGATTATCGCTTGTATCACAGGTGAACTGGTTTTGTGTTCTGTAACTCGATACCTCCCCAACACGATGGTCCCTTCAATATCGAATTATGGAGAGTTGTCTGTAGTTTGAAAAGCTTATCGATGTTCGTTTAGACAACCTGTGTTTATTTGTCGCCTCCATGGCCTCCTTTGCAATTTGTAAACGAACTGTTTACGACAAACCAAAACCATTCAAATTTTTAGTAAGTCATTTTGTTATCCATCGTTCAATGAGAGAAATTTTATTTTTACGATTTTTATTGATTTCTGGCATTAAGATGAGCGAAAAATCTGAAAAAAGATACTGTTCTGTGCAGATAATAGCTGTGGCTGTAGGGGAAATATTGTGGCTGTAGGGGAAATGGATAAAGATGAGTATAGGGATTGAGAGGGATACTATAGAAGATATCAAATAAGCAGAAGGGCACATAGTTCCAGTAACTAAACTAAACAAACTGGAAGAGACGAATGACACGTCGGTCTTGTAAAGTGTTTCGAGCGATGAAGTTGTGCTGGAATTGCTCCTGGTGGAATTCGGCTGATCTAGCCATTAGATTGGCTTGTACCAATCCCTCGCTCCGGAAACTACAATGAAGCAGGATCAGTAGGATCGGTAGGAGTGAGGAATAAAGCAATTCCTCCGAGAAGGTAAAATGATTCCCCGAGAGGATAAAGCAATTCCCCCGAGAGTGAATGAGGAACGAGGAGTTGGGAGTAAGGAGTGAGGAGTGAGCAATGAGGAATGATGAGTAAGGAATGAAGAAGTGAGGAATGAGGAGTGAGAAGTGAACAATGAGGAATGAGGAGTGAGCAGTGAGAAATCAGGGGTGAGAAGTGAAGCGTGAGGAATGAGGAATAAGGAATGAGTAGTAAGGAATACTGAGTGAAGAAGAGGAATTAGGAGTGATGAGTAAGGAAAGCAGAATGATGAGTAAGGAATGAAGAGTGAACAGTGTGACGTGAGAATTGAAGAGTGAGGAATGAGGATTGAAATGCGAGAAATAAGAAGTGAGAAATGAGGATTTAGGAATGAGAAATGAGGAATGCTGAGTGTGTGGCGAGAAGTGAGGAATAAGGAGTGATGATTGAGAAGTGAAAAGTGAGGGTTAAGGAAAAATAAATGAGGAATGAGAATTGAAAAATGAGAAATGAACAATGAGAATGGAGGAATGACGAATGAAGAATGAGGAATGAAGTGTGAAAAATAAGAGTGAGTAGTAAGAAATGAGGAATGAGGAGTAGAGAATGAAGAGTAAGGAACGAAGAATGAGAAGTGAAAAATGAAGAATGAGGTGTGATGATTGATGAGGAGTGAGGAATGAGGAATGAGGAGTGAGAAATAAGGAATGAAGAGTGAGGAACGAGGAGTAAGGAATAAGGAATAAGGAATCACTCTTCAAGTGATTTCTTCAACAATTCTTCAGGATTTACTTCAAGGTTGCTTCCAAGAATTCCTCCAAATATTCATTCAGGAATTCCTCTTGAAGTTAGTTATAGGGTTGCTATCACGCATTACTCTGAAATCACATCACGAATTCGTCGAAAAAATTGTCCAGGGATTCCTCAAGATATGCATTACCAGAAATTTCCCGAGGGTTTCACCAGGCCTTTGCCAGATGAATCCTCCTTAAATTCCCCCAGGAGTTCCATCAGAAATTCAACCATGAACTTCTATTGCGATTCTTTCTAATAATGTTGCTACAGATTCCTCCGAGGATTTATCCAAAAACTCCTCAAGAGAGTTTTTAGTGATTTTTCCAAAGCTTTCTTCAAGAATTCCACCAAAAAATCCTCCGACGATTTATTTAAGAATTCCTCCAGCGAAACTTCAGGAATTCCTATACACATTATTTCATGACTATTTTCCTACGATTCCACCTGGAATTTCTCTAGAACTTCTCAAAGAGATTGCTTAAGATATAGTTCCCAAGAAACTACTACGGGAATTCCACTAAAAAATCCAACCAGGAATTCCACCTAGCAAAAATCTTCCAAGGATCCATCTCCAGATATACATGCAGAGATTTCCTTCAGGAATTCTTTCAGTGATTATACCCAAAACTTCTTCAAGGATTCATCAAAAAATTTCTCCAGGGATTCCACCAAACATTTCTCCAAGGATTCCACTAGGAAGCCTACAAGGATTTCGCAAGAAATACTGCCAAATGATGCACCATAGCTTTTTCTACGGGATTCCACCAGGAATTTCTCTAGAGATTCCGCTTGCAAGATTCTGAGAGGTTCCCCGAGGTTATCCTTCGGGGATTCTTCTAGGGAATCTCAATATATTCTTTCATGAATTTCTCCAGTGTTTACTTCAAAGATTCTTCCTGGTATCAATGATAGAATTCTACGAGGCATTCGTCCTGGGATTTATTCTAGAATTATTTCAAGAATCTACCTGAAATTCCTACGAGGTTTTAAAAGAAATTTATCCATCAATACCTTCCATTAATTCTTGCACGGATTTTTTCCACGGAATTCACCAAGCAAAACCTTTTAGAGGATCCTTCTAGAACTCCTCCAGGGATTGCTTTAAAAGTTCTTCAGCAGCTATATTTGGAAACTCACCCAGGGAATTCTTCAAGAATTTCTCCAGTGATTTATGTTGTGATTCCTCCAAGGATTTCCCAAGAAATTGCTCCATTTTTTTTTCAAGAAAATTTCCAAAAAATCTTCATAGGTTTCTTCAGGAAGCACTCTGAGTAATGCTTTGTTTAATCCTCTGAGTAAATATCAGTGAATTCTTTGGATGAATAGTTTTTTGGAGTTTTGTAGAAGCTTCCTGATGGAATAAAGTAGAGAGAGTACGAATTTCTAGTTCAATTCTTCGCGGAATTCCTGGTAGATCATCTCTCGGAGGTTTTTCAGAAAAAAAAGCTTGTGGTCTTTTTGGATACTTCGAGGGTAATCCTCTGAAAAAAATCTGAAAATTTGGAATAAATTTTAAAAAGAGAAATCCTTTGAAGTGTTTTCTGGTAGAACCTCGAACGAAACTCTGATAGAATTATCTGGTGGAAATTCTAGCGAAACTCTGGTGATATTTCCAGTGTTTATCTTGGAAGATCTCCTGGGGAAACACCTTAAAAACTGTTCTCTCCAAAAATTACTGGTGAAATTATTAGAGAAACAGGTGAAGTCTCTAAAGGAATGACTGATGGAATCTTTTTGGGAAATTGTGGTCGAATCCCTTAAGAAGTTCGTTATGTGATCCTCGCAGAACAGCTTATATTCCGCTATGGAGATTTTTTTTCCAGATTGTTTTGGAAGAACCTCTACATGATTTTTCGCATTCCCGATAAAACCACCGGGAAAATATTGGTGGATTTTCTGAAAGAAGGATTTCAGCTGAAATCCTTGGAGGATATTCTAATGGAAATCTTGGAGAATTTCCCGGGCGAATTCTAGATGAAATGGAAGAACCTCTGGTGGAATTCTTACATAAATTCTTGAAGGGGATTTTTAGTTGAAATCTTTAAGGAAAATCCTAGCAGAATTTGATTGAATCTTTGGAATATCTTCTGATGTAATCCCTAGAGGTATTCCTGATGGAATCACTAGAAATCCTGAAGGAATCTCTAGAGGAATGACTACATCCTTGGAGGAACTCCCATCTCTGAAGGAATTCCTGATGGAATTCTTTGAACAGCTACAGTGAGATCTCTGAAGGAATTTCTGATGGAATCCCTATAGGAACTCCTGATGAATTTCCTTGGTGAACTCCTGACGAAATACCTTGAAGAACTCCTGATGAAATCCCTAGAAGAACTCCTGTGAAAAGGCTTATGCTATCCCTGGAAAAATTCCCAATGGAATCCCTGGAAGAACTCCTGATGGAATCCCCGAAGAAATTCCCAATTGAATCCCTATAGGAACTCCTGATAGAATTCATTGAGGACCTTCTGATGAAATCTCTAGAAGAACTCCTGTGGAAAGACTTATGGTAACTCCTGATGGAATACCTAGATAAACTTTTGATAAAATCCCTTTAGGAATGCCAGATGGAATATCTAAAGGAACTGCTAATGAAATCCCTTGTAGAACTCACGATGAAACCCCTTAAAAGAACTCCTGATGTGATCTCCATGAGAACTTCATATGTAATCGCAGAAGAATTTCTTTTGTAATTCCTGAAGGAGTTCCTGTGGTAACTCCTGATGAAAATATTGGATGAATTTCAGATAAGATTCCTGATGGAACTCCTAATAGAATTCTTAGACAAAAACCGTATGATATGCCAAGAAGAAACCCGGTGGAATTCTTGTAGGAACTTTTGATGAATCCTCTTTAGAAATTACTGATACAATCTCTGATGGAAGCCCTAAAAGTACTCCTGATAGAATCCCTATAGAAACTCCTGATGGAACCCCTGGAGGAATTCTAGGTGGAACTTTTATAGGAACTCTTGATGGAATCCCTAGTGGATCTCCTGATAGAAACCTCTGGTGGAATTCCAGGTGGATTCTCTGAAGAAAGACCTGATTAAATTCCCGGAGTAACATCTGATGGAATCTCTAGAGGAGTTCCAGGTGGAATCCCTGAAGGAACTTCTGGTGGAATCCCAGGAGGAATTCTTGATGGAATCTCTGGAAGAACTCCTAATGAAATCTCCAGAAGAACTCGGGATGGAATCTCTAGAGAAAATTTTAGTAGGAATATTAATATTAATGAATTCATAATGGGGTATCTAAAGGAACTGCTAATGAAATCCCTTTTGGAACTCCCGATAAAATCCCAACAAGAACTTATGATGTAATTTCCAGAAGAACTCTTGATATAATCCCAGAAGAACTTCTTATGTAATTCCTAGAGGAGTTACAGGTGGAATCACTGTAGGAACTTCTGATATAATCTCTAGTGGAATTCCTGTTGTAATCCCTTTAGGAACACCTGATGAAACTCCTGGATGAATGTCTGATAAGATTTCTGTGGAACTCCTGATAGAATTCCTAGAGAATCTACTCTTGATATCGCAAGAAGAAACCTCGATGGAATTCTTCGAGGAATTCCTCATGTAATCTCGTTATGAATTCCTGATATAATCTCAAAAGCAATTGCTGGTGGAATCTATGAATGTTTTCTTGGTGGAATCCTTGGAGAACTCCTGATGAAATCCCCAGAAGAACTCTGATGGAAGCCTCTAAAGGTATTCCTGATAGAATCCCTAAAGGAACTCCTGATGAAACTCCTGTAGGAAATCCTGATGGAATCCTGAGGAATTCCTGAAAATATTAATGACGGAATCATAGAAGGAACTCCTTATGTAATCCCTCGGAGTTCTCTTGATGGAATCCCTAGACTCCTATAGGAACTCTTGATAGACTTCCTGGAGGAATTCTAGCTGGAATTTTTAAAGGAACTCTTGATCGAATCCCTAGTGGATCTCCTGATAAAACCCTCTGTAGGAATTTCAGGTGGATTCTCTGATGGAAGTCCTGATGAAATCCCCGGAGAAACATCTGATGGAATTGCTAGACGACCCCCTGATGGAATCTCTAGAGGAATTCCAGGTGGAATCCCTGAAGGAACTTCTGGTGGAATCCCTGGAGGAAATCTTGATGGAATCCCTAGAAGAACTTCTAATGAAATCCCCAGAAGAACTCTGATTCCATCCAGAGTAGTAGAATCCCTAGAGGGATTCAAGATATCCCACCAGGAACTGCTAATAAAATCCCTTTTGGGACTCTAGATGAAATTCCAAAAAGAACTCATGATGTAATTTCCAGAAGAACTACATATGTAATTCCTGGAGGAGTTCCAGGTGGAATCTCTAAAGGAACTTCTGATAGTGGAATTCCGTATTATAATCCCTATACCCAACCAGAACCAAATAACAAGATTATAACACATTTCTATCAGCAGCTGTTAAAAATAACAGAAGTTGATAAAATTTTGTTATCAAGATGGCTTTGTTCTCAACTTTTTATATTTTTAGTAACAAATTTATAACAAAATTTGTTATATTTTTGACATCGCATTTATAAGTTTGTTGCAAATAACATCCGATGTCATAAACAGTAACACAGTTTGCAATAATTTTGTTATTTTGTAACATCCTTGCAACACATAATTGATTAATAATTTTGATATAATTGTAACAGGTTTTGTTATATTGTAATTTAATTTGGTTCATATTTTATTAGAATTTTTATTATTTTAACTACTAACGGTACATGTGTTATAACAACTGGTTATATAAAAAAATCATATCAGGGGAACACATTCTGTTATAATATTGTTTCTTCCGTCTGGTCGGGTAGGAACTCCTGATGAAACTCCTGGATGAATTTCTACAGAAATTCCTTATGGTACGCCAAGAAGAAATCCTGATGAAATTCTTTGAGGAACTCCTGATGTAATGTCTTTAGGAGTTCCTGATATATTATCTGAAGGAATTCCAGGTGGCATCTCTGAAAGATCTCTTGGTGGAATCCCTGGAGAAGTCCTGATGAAATTCTCAAAAGAACTCTAATGGAAGTCCTAGAGGTACTCCTGATAGAATCCCTGGAGCAATTCCAGGTGGAATCTTTGAAAGAAGTCCCGATGGAATCCCCGGGGAAACTTCTGATGGAATTGCTAAAATAACTCATGATGGAATCTCTAGAGGAGTTCCAGGTGGAAGCCCTGAAGGAACTTCTGGTGGGATTCCTAGAGGAATTCTAGATGAAATCCCAAGGAAAACTCTTGATGGAATGCTTAGGGGAACTTCCGATGAAATTCATACAGGAAATCCTGATGGTAACCCTAAAGGAACTCCTGATTGAATCCTTCAGGGAATTTATTATAGAATCTTTTGAAGTACTCCTGATGGAATTCTTGGGCGAACTTGTGTTTAAATCCCTAGAATAACTCATGTTCCCTATAGGAACTACTGTTAGGAGTTCGTGATGGAATCCCTGAAGGAAATTTTGCTGGAGTTCCTGGTGGAATCTCTGAAGGAATTTCTGGTGGAATGCCTGGAAGAACTTTTAAAAGAATTCCTAGAGAAACTTCTGATAGAATTCCTGGAAGAATTCCAAGTGGAATCTCTGAAGGAAGTCCTGATGGAATCCCCGGAGAAACTTCTGATGGAATTGCAAAAGAAACTCCTGATGGAATCTCTAGACGAGTTCCAGGTGGAATCCCTGAAGGAACTTCTGGTGGAATTCCTAGAGGCATTCTAGATGAAATCCTTGAGGGAACTCTTCATAGAATACCTAAAAGAACTTCTAATGAACTTCCCAGAAGAACTCTCGATGGGATTCGTAGAGAAATTTCCGATCCCTAGAGGAACTTCAGATGGAAACTCTAATGGAACTCCTGATGGAATTCATGATTGATTCTTAGGACTACTCCTGATGGAATTCCTGTGAGAACTCGTATTTAAATCCCTAGAATAACTCCTTTTCTCTAGAAGAACTACTGAAGGGAACTCTTGATGGAATCCCTGAAGGAAATTTTGGTGGAGTTCCTGGTGGAATCTCTGAAGAAATTCCTGGTTGAATCCTTGCAATAACTGGAAACTTTTTATTTTCTTCTGATGGAATCCCTGGAAAAAACTTTTCAAAGAATCCCTCGAAGAACTCCTGATAGAATCTCTGAAGGAAGTTCTGATGGAAACCCCGGAGAAACTTCCAATGGAATTGCTAAAGGAACTCCCGATGGAATCTCGAGGAGAGTTCCAGGTGTAATCCCTGAAGGAACTTCTGGTGGAATTCCTAGAGGAATTCTAGATGAAATCCCAAGGAGAATTCCTAATGAAATCCTTAGAGAAACTTCCAAAGGAATCCCTAAAGGAACTTCCGATGAAATTCATACAGGAAATCCTGATGGAAACTTTGAAGGAACTCCTGATGGAATCCTTCGTGGAATTTATGGTAGAATCTTTAGAAGTACTCTTAATGGAATTCCTGGGCGAGCTCGTGTCTAAATCTCTAGAATAACTCCTGTTCGCTATAACTAGGGTGACCAATATATTTTGGACCCCCTGGCCCATTTTTCTGCAAATTTACCAGTTTAAATCGAAAGACCAACTCAATTCGCATGTCATTTAGAAAGAAAGGACTATTCCGCACTTGCATCAACCGTTTGTACATAGAAAATGTGTTTATTTTATCTGAAATTAATTTAATTTAATCGGTTCATCTATGCAACCGTTACAATACGTTACACACAGCAATTGAAGCCGTCAGAAATATTTCAAATGTAAACAAAAACATTTTTCAAATTTCCGAGCTAAAGGCGTTGAATTTCTTCGGTTTTCCATTGTCAATCGATTGATTAGACTATGGGCACGTATATTACACAACCAGTGTCGTGGAATTTGTCGCCAAACGATAAAAAAATGCCGGGGGTCCAAAATGTATTGGTGTGTCCAAAATAATGAAAAACAGTGCTTCACAATTCAACTATTTTCAACGACCGTTACCCTACCGTTAGAAGCTCCCTGAAGGAAACTTTGGTGGAGTTCCTGGTTAAATTTCTGAAGGAATTCCCGGTGGAATCCTCGCAAAAACTTCTGGTGAATGTTTTTTAATTTCTTCTTAAGGAATTCCTCGATTAACTCCTGATAGAATCCTCTGGAGGAATTCCAAGTGGAAGCTCTGAAGGAAGTTCTGATGGCATCCCCGGAGAAACATCTGATGGAATTGCTAAAGGAATTAGCTTAGGTTTCAGATTTCTTGATATACTTTTTAAGCTAACTCTTAGCAGGCACATTTAGCTATCATTTCTTAATTGAATAATTATTTTTTGTTACGTTTGTGCTTAGTTACAGTAGAGTAATGTGGGGCAAAAGTTCGACCTTAGTGGTATAATCAAAGTTTCCAGGAAAACAATAGCAGATGAAACAAAACAAATACCATACAGCGAACCTTCAACATATTGGCTATAACTTTGCTGGACAAACTTGTGTCAAAAGATTTACCCATTTTTAGTTATAACAGTTTCAAAATTGATTGTCTTAAACGAACTTTTGCCCCACCGGTGGGGCAAAAGTTCGAATCTAGTGTGGGGCAAAAGTTCGTTGGATAAAACACAAAATATCAATACTTTTATGCCAGGCATACTTTATACCAGCCGTAAACTTATGTTTGCCGAAAAATACACACTAAATTTTCATCAAAAAATGCCCAAAACAGGGTTAATTGTAATACACCCAAAAAATAGCAGTTTTTCGCAAAATTAAGTGAAAATGTAAAATTTTTGTGACATTTTTCGCACGATCAGGCAAATTTCGCTAAATTTGAAGATAATATGTAGATTTAAGGAAATTTGAAAAATTTTCCGTGGGTTTATACATGGGTCGAACTTTTGCCCCGCTATGGGCCAAAAATTTATTCCAACTATTTATGGAAAAACTAATACACGTCAAAGCATCCTTATGATAGGCCTAGAAACGCCCTTAAACAAAATATTGAAAAATATTTTATCTTCATTTGGTTCCATGCACCGAAAGTTTGACCAAATATTACAATATTTACGTCGAAAACCAACAAATAGCCATAACTTTTCCAAATCTCAATCGATTTTTATGATATTTGGAGTGAAAGTCTCTTACTCTAATAGCATTCGAACCACCATGACATTTCTAAGTTTTGATTTGATTTGAGCTAGAAATCTTAAAAAGAAACTCTTGCCCCACTCGAACTTTTGCCCCACTTTACTCTACTGCTCCTCGACTCTTGAAGACTACTTCTACCATGCCTGTCAAGATACAGATGTGAACTTGAAAATTCTAGAAACGTTTGAAAAAAAAAGTGAACACTCCTAATATACCTCCGCGCATTCCGGTAGATTTTGCCAGTTTTATGTCAATTCATCAGAATCAGAATATTGTGTTGCCTATGTGTGTTGTGTTGCTTCACCCCAAGCCCTTACCCAAAGTCCCAATTGCGTTCGAACAACCACGATACCATATTGTGTATGCGGTGGTGGCGTGTCACATCGAAAAGTTCACTTCCACGTATAGACCTTTGCGCCAATTATTGCGCCGTTATCTCGTCCGTACGCTAGAAATGACCGGCTTTTATGACCTACGATGGTTCTATATTTGGAACAATGAGTATTTGGGATGGTAAACCAACCGCAGCTTGTTGCAGCTGATAGGAATTTATTTGCCGTTGGTGGTGACAATTAATTAGTAGCGAAATTCTAAATTGCACCGGTGCCGGGTATTCGATGGAAAAAAAAGTTTTACTGCAGCAACATGTTTTGTGTGGGAATATTGATCATTCGTAGAAAGTATGGTTTGAGATGGCATTACCAAGTTGACTTTCAACAAAAATGGCTTCTGTTTTAACGGGTTTGACAGTTGCTACACAGTTTTGGTTTTGATTGTCTCTATCGAAATTTGGTAGAGACGACTTTTGCCAAGGTCTTTTGTAATTACTTTGTTTCAGAACAATATTGTTTGAAAATCACAAGTAGAAAAAGAATTCAATGTAACGTGCCCTGGAAAGCTTGAAATCTAGAATAATTCTTACATACGAACTGTTTTCTTAAGTTAAGGTTTGCAGTTCTGCAAAATTGTTGCTTATTCATCGACTCGTGACCGATTATGTTCGAGCAGAAGAAGTGTGTAGAAACTATGAAGGATGGACGATTGTTTACATCAATTAAAGTAATCTAATGAGTGTAGCAACGATTGCGCTAACGAGCACGAAGCAAACTCTTATTTAATGTTTGCTGAAAGTTGCAAAAACTGGGTCCGCAAGGTTAGCAACAAAGAAGTTCCCCTTATGAAATTAATCTTCTTGGAATTGTGCCCCTTGGGCTGTACCATTCTGGATAAATCTGCAAAAAGACCGTAGCTGTTCTTCAATGCTGAAAATTTTATTTTTCTATCTTTATTAACGAGATTTTCAGTCTTTACTATCTTGGGGATGGGATTCAATTCCAGGTTCTCGGTGTGAGAGGCGTATGTTCTAACCACTACATCAGCTCCGTCTGTAATTCTAGAGATTGATCTGAACTAACCTAACCGTCGCCCCTACCAAAACTAGGCAGGTTTAAGCAAAGAAACCAGATCGTTATCTGTTGATACCAGATATCATGTATACGCGCTTCATATCAAGAGCTTGCGATCAGCTTGCCATGAGCGCACAACAATATCCGCGCGCTTGAGCACGTGCTATCGTGAGACACATTTGTTTAGATCTCATGTAGCAATGTACTAGCTCAAACGATCACATCTGCACTGGCTCATGCGCCGTCTCATAAGAAAATCTCAATGTGACAGCGCATTTGATACCCGCAGGCAAAATATTCAGAACTTCTGAATCAGAAGCAAGAAAAAGGATGGATTAAACTGTCCGCAAGCAGTTTGAAAGGTCTGACATTTTCATTCAACGCGGTTGGGATTCTAGCACTTCTGCTTACCATCGAAGAATCATAGTCATATACTGAAGCCGTATGCTTCCGTGGGGTTATTGTACTAGGCAAAAATAACTGCATTAAATTAAATTTAATAAGCGCATGTGACGAGCCTCACGAGACGTCTCATGAGACTCGCTCACTAAGGGTGCCGATGGCGGCCTGGTTTCAACCTAGGACAGGACTTGCCAGGTACTAGTGCAAATTTGAAACTATTTGCCAGTCAAAAAAGACCACTTCTGATTGGTCGTTTTGGCAAAGGCCTACTTTTACATCGTTGAGTTGGATTGCAACAGGGCACTTTGTTGCTAGCCCGCCGTGTTGCTAGTTCATAAGTTAGAGTTTTTATTGAAAGTTTGAAAACGTTTCATGAAATCTTTTTGCTACAAATCAATCTATATTCGATGCTTGGTTTACCGCATGTGCTCCTACAATACTAAAATAAATCAAAAATACTTAATTGAGTGCAGTATAATAGAAATTATATCAATTTTCTCTAAAAATATCGCCGGTTTTGAATCTAACCTACTTTAAAAAAGAAGCTGGCATTCGCTATTGCACTAAATTAATGAAACATGCAAGAAACAACCAAATTGTGAGCCTTGATACTTGAATTTGTTCAAGTGATTTGCTTAAAAAGGATACTGGTAGCACTGGCTTTTGTATCGTCAAGGTTATCGATTGAAAAACAACGGGGCAGTCCTTGTTGAGCTGTCACGTCCTGTCCTAGGTTTCAACGAGAATTGCTCATTTATTTTGTAAGTATCTGCATCTCGTGCCTCACATAATCTGTGTGATGCGATATGGAATATTGCATGGCACACTAGCTCATTCAGGTATACATGAGAAATACGGTACTCTGGTTGATACTCTCCAACGGCGAAAATGCACAGAATACACTGTGAAGCGTTTGGCAGAAATCTCAATTTCTGGTGCTGTCCTGAAACTTTCTCAAATCTTTCTTTCTTTCTCCATCTCTTTAGAAGAGGATTTCTCCTCTCTCCCTGATCCATGCATAAATTCATTTAATCGTCTTTCAATTCAACTCTTGCGTTTAAATTTTAATCAGCGCTAAAATGTCAACTAAGATTAACCTTATTACTGCTAAGCGTTCAATTTGCGTTTGTAGAAATTTGTGAGATTTATTCATGTGAAATTCACAAAAGTCGTGGTATTACTGAACTTCCATCGTAAACGATTTTATCTATTCATCAAAAAAAATTATTGAATCCAATGTCATCGCTTGAACTTTGTGTACATGCTATATCGATAGCATCCTTCAATTATTGCTAGAACCCAAAAAAATCCGCTCGTCGTTGCTTCCATTCCCACTCATCAATCTCAGAGTTAGTTTAGTTTTTCTTTTATTGAAAGTAATTCTAATCATCATGCATGCTCTAAGTTTAGTTTTACATTTAATTACCGTAATGTTTAAGTCCCATCTCACACTCAACCGAGAGTTATATCCAGTTTTCGACTAACTGTTATCTCTATTTCAACCTATCATTCGTCAAAACAGTGCCAATCGACACGAGCAAGTCGGGCGGCAGCGTAACGCACGGCCAGGGTCACGGTCACTTACCGGACGGAACCGATCCGGAGATCTACACCCCGCGCATTCCGCCAACGGAGGGCGGCCACGATAGCAACAACCCGTACGGCGGCAGCGGAGTCCTGATCATGAACGCCAAGAATGAGGACAGGACTGCGAGCTTCTTCGCGCAGCCGGGCATTCTCGCAGGTGAGTTAGCGGCGGGCCTTTTTTCCTCCTTTTCGTTTGGGTTTCTGGGTTGTTGGTTTGGTGAAATAATAATGAGGGGACTCGGGGTTCGACGATTGATGGCTTTCAGCTTTTGTCATTGTTGAGCGGTGATTATCCTGCTTCTGATTTTTCTGTCCTACTGTTGGGAAGCTTTTATCTCGAGTGCGTTCTCAAGCAATGAGTGGACCTAAAATATTCATAGACATGCGTGCCTGTTCTATACTGATCAGTGAATCAATTGTCAACCAACATGCAGCAACAAGAACATTGGCCTCCCTCGTTTTTGTTGCAACAATCTCATTCCACAACAATAATTTACCACATTTTGATCATGACAATGATCACGCTCCACTCACTTAACGAATTTGTAGGCTTTGAATTGAATTTTTCGAAAACTTCCTCCGTGTTGCTAAACATTGCCACATTATCGAATAACAACTATTAACCAAATATTATTTTATGTTTTGTTTGAAATAACTGATTAGGCAAGAGATGAAAAGGTTGCAGCGATGTTACCCTCTGTGCTGTCATGACAAATTTTCTTGAGATTGTGTATCCCAATCCGTAAGAATTGGGATAAACGGTTCGTTGCTTGTTCCGACGACAATTTGATTCACTGATGCGAATTAAATACAACAACCATTAACTTTTATACTATTTGTGTTCAAGCCAGTATTTGCATACTACTACATTTGTATCAAACCATCGTTCTGGGAAAAATAATAATAATTTTGAGCAAACTTAAAAATATATGATTTTTCTGATTGCTTTGTTCAGAACCCTAAGAAAGATAGTTTTAAACACTAATCCTCAAGTTACGTGTATCCCATTACGTAACAGGTCCTATTAAGTTTCGAAATCAAGCGCCTTCTTCAGCCTAGCGTTTATAGCTGCAAATTAAAACTGTGCTAGTAAATAAATTTCTGGTCGGTCCATGACTATTTCGTAACATGTTGCTGAATGATGATTTTTACAGCACGAGTCGTAAGTTTATCCTACGAGGCTTGCCGACTAGGATAATTGCGACGAATGCTGTAAAAATCGAGTTCTGCAACGAGTTACGTACAACATTTTTTGCTATTTCGTTGAAGACCACTTAAGGGTATCAGAAATTATATCGGAATGCATTCACCGTTATATCACAATTTTTTTTAAAAATGTTGTATAATGATTCATTACGCAACTAAAGACAGTTGCGTAATGAGAAAGCGTTGCGTAATGAATCATTACAGCACTGATTTTAGTTGCGTAATGAATATTGCCGCACTGCAAACTTCAGTGCAGGAAAGTAGGCCGTTTCATGACAGATTGGCGTGATGGAAAGCAGCCTATTACGATGAGAATTGCAAAAAGTAAATTTCCTTAACTTGCTTGGCATAGAGTACCATCGTACCTAACACACGATATACAAATGCGTAATTGGCAATGAAAGCTCTTAAATAATAACTGTGGAAATGTTCATAAGAACACTACGTTGGGAAACAGGCTCTGTCTCAGTTAGGACACAATACTAAGAGGATGCAGAAGAAGAAGAAATTCCAGAATCAACGACTCTTGGCGGTTATCCAAAAACTTCTACAGACGTAACCAGAGATCTCTCGGAGGTTTATGAATAAGGTTCACACTCAAGCATACTTAAATTAACATGTTATACCAAGTATGGAGTTAAATGGCTTTCGAGGGATATCCAAGAACTCTGTTAAATACAAGAATTCGTATCAACAAACGTTATCAGTAATCTCTTGAAGACAAATCGACAAGGCGCAAAGTCATATTTTAACCCTAGTTTCACATTATCAGATTACCATTGAACTCCATTAAATTCAGGTCTTTAGAGCTCTAAGTGCAACTAGTTTCCTTTCTGTTATTGATGAATAAGGTTTGCACCCAACTAGGCTCATTTAAATATGTCCTATCAATTTTAGATCTCAACGATTGTTTTGGATTAGTCAAACCTGGGGGGTGCGGACTCTGCCCGTATGTAAGACACATATTCAGCTGTAAAAGACTTATGCATAATTTGGACCACAAACTACTTTTCTTTAACTGTTGGCTAGCTTTGTGTTATAAAAATTATAAAACAGTTTTTAGCGTGATAAAATCTTGACAGTACATTTCAACGCATTCTCAGATATAAGTAATTGAAGTTTGACAGCATCCTGGTTGCTTGTTGATGTCCAGTTCGCATCCCCCAGATTGAAACACTTCTTTGAGTGATGACCTTCGTATCTACTGGCGTAAACGGACAAGTTGCGGGACCTAAAAATTCGCAGACGCAATTTGTTTTTTTACTTCGCGGGAAACGTCACTTTCATAAGTCACAAGTGTTCCAAAACAAACAAACTTTTCAAAAACTTCAAACATATCCCCATCAAACACTACCTCAGCACCTACATCTCCAAGACTACCTCTATCTCTACCTGCAACCATGTACTTCGTTTTGGTAGAATTCATGGAGAACGATTCTAATGAGGTCGATATCGTTCGCAAAGCCAAGGAGCATGTGCGACCGTGTGGTCAAAGTGCCGTTTTTCTGCACGCCAGATCCCCCAATGGCACCCTCGAATGCAATGTTGAACAGCAAATTCGAAAGTGCGTCTTCTTGCGGCAATCCGTCTGAAGTTACAAACGAGGTTGACACCTCATCTGCAACCCGAACACTTAATCCATCCAGCGTTGCACGTATCAGCCTAACGAGTTTCGCCAGAAAACCATATTAAGACATTTTCTACCGCAGGGTGGGTGGTTTACAAGTTATACTCCCGAAATTTATCTCGGATCATTCGCAAGGTAAAAGTCTGGCCCATTGTCGAGTTGCCTTCATGAAAACCAGCCTGGTGAACGCCGACGAAGGACTTTTTGAGTGGTCTCAGTCTGTTAAACAGTATTGGCAGTATTTTGTACGCAGAATTCAGCAGGGTAATCCTTCTGCAATTGGCGCACTCCAGTCTGTGTTCTTTCGTGTAGACTGGGCGTATGAGGCCTTTCAATTAACCGGTACGCCTTTCTTTGTCCACCCATACCTTCAGAAAAACTCGGTGGATCGATTAGTAAAGCCGCTCACTTCCGTGCTTGAGAAACGCGACCGGGATCTCGTCCTTCCCAGCAGCCTTGCAGTTCTTCAGCTCGCTGACAGCAGTTTTTACACTCCTATGGTCGGGAAGTCCACTGCTTGACCGTCTTCATCAACGTTCACCCTGTTTCAATCCACTTTTCTATTTTCGCCGTTTAAAAACTGCTGAAAAAGCTTTTTCTACCTCTCTCAATCATTGAATATGAATGGCGAAATCTTGAGCTTCACCTACCATAGGGTTTTGTTCTAATTCGTCGTAAGCGCTACTATTCGTCGTATCAAACTTTAAATGTTCCACTACGGCGGATATTCAAACTTGCCTGCAACATAGATTCATTATCCAAGTGTAATTTTGTGAAAGCTGTTATGGTTTGTACACTTGTACACCAAAAATGCAATAAAACTACTGTATTTCGGTAAATAACTTCAGTTCAATTATCCACTTTGCACTTTTTCACCGAAATCGCATGGACGAACACGATTTGAGAGAAATACTTAGCGATCGACTGAGCCACACCACTTTCCAACACAAGTTTCTTCCCGCCCCCATGGGTGACTTACTTCGCCGGGCACTTATTTTCACTATGGAAAACCTTCGTACTTCTTCACTGAAGGATTTCATTCCAATCACACGCCGTAAAACTTCAATAAATCATCAAATTTCACGAAGTTTCCTCAACCAGTGTATAATGTTAGAATGTAAACAAAGTTCAATCCGTCGTACTGAGAAAAAAAAGCTTGTGCGCATCAATGTGTGCGCGACGCTCGACGTAAAAATACGGTTCCTTTGATTGTGTTGTTTTCGCTGTACTGTGAGCAAATGCCATAATTGTACGGTCAAAAGGAATTGTATTCATATGTTTGGGCTGAATTTTGATGACGATTAATTAATTTTAAAGAAATCGACGGATTGACATTGGCGTAGCTAGATTTTTTTTCTGGAGGGGGCCTCTGGGGGGCCTAGCAAATACTTGTTTTACAGAAGTAATGTCAGTCGCAAAAATCACGATTTTCACAAATTTCATAGTTTTCACCGTTAGTGATACATGTAAATTTCAATTTTCGCTACGAAAAAGATTCAAGGAATGTCCTTTGTGTTTCTTCCTTGACCTTTTCAGATATTCAACCATGTGCTTTGAAGAGATTCCTCTGAAAATTCCTACGGGAATTTCTTCATGAATTATTTTCGTACTTTTCAGTGCTTTCTCCAAGAACTCCTTTGTCAGTTTTCACTGAGTTCGTCCTGAGATCCCCACGGAAAATCATTCCCAGACCTTCTTGATCTTCTGAAAATTTCTCGAATAATCTCTATCGAATTGCTGAACATATCTATTGAATAATTCCGCCAGAGAATGCATTAGATTTTTTTAATCATTTCTCCTAGAAGGTCCTCTAGGTTCAAATTGATAGTTTAAAGTATCCTTCTGTGTTAATTAATAATTTGTTTAGGATTCCCAGGAAATACTAAGGATATTTCCAAAAAATAGTACCAACAATTCTAGTAATCTCACCAAAAATTTCTTCAAAATCACCAAGCAAGGGTTCATTCGACGAATTCTTCAGAGAGTTCGCCAATAGTTTTTTCAACTATGTTTTTGAAGTTCTTTCTAAAGTTTCTCTACAGGATTGTTTGAATAAATCGCGGCAACTTCCTGCAAAAAAAAATAAATGACTCTTCTAGGTGTTACTGTAAGGATCCCTTTTAATAGTCCACCAGAATTTCCTGAGCAACAAAAAAGACTTCTATTGGGAAAATGTTATACATTATTTCTCAGAGAAGTTCACCGCAAATCTATCTGTGTTTTTATTTCACAGATAATTATTTGTTATATTTACCTAAAATTAAGAAGCAACATCTTGCATTACGTCAAAACCCTAGATATTTTTATATTTTGTTATAAATGCCATTAGCATTCTTTAAACATCTATTCGATTTAAAGAATTTTTACATTCCTATAAAGTTCCTAGCGGAATATATTCAATAGTTCCTTCAAAAACTCTTACGCAAAAATACTCTAAGATTTCCCGATTAATTTGTTCAGGGTTTTCTTAGAGAATTATATTTCCCTAATATTCTTCCGGTAAATGCACTAAAGATTCATCTAAATATTTTCCATAGAACTTCTTCTATAAACCACACTAACAATTCATTCTTGAACATCTCAACACATTTCTCCAGAAGTTCCATCAAGGATTCTTTCAGCTTTCAAACTCAATTTTTTTTTTTGCGAATAATAATCTCAGGATTCTCATTTAACATTAAAAAAATTATCCACTCTCCATTTTTGCTTCAAAAGCTATTCCAGGAATATCTCAATATTTTTTAGGAATTGCTTTACAAATTCCTCTACGAATCACTCCATATCAGATTTTTATAAAACACATACAAAAAAAAGGTTTAAATAAATGGAAATTGTTTGAATAGTTGCAGCTTTAATATAATTCGGAAAAATTTACTCAAATTCCTGTCGTAAAATTCAAAAAATAAACCGTCGAATTTATGAAACTTTTTGACAATGTACCTCACAGAAAGGCTTATGTTGTCCTTGTAGGATTTACTACAAAAAAAAACTTATTCTTTTCTCGACATCTTTTATAATAGAAAATTATTGGTGATAAAACAGATGGAATTTTTACTGAAATTATATGTTACTAAAATTTAAGATAATATTATGTATGAACTCCGAAGTTTCCTGATACTATGGGGAACAAATTGATGTAGAACCCATTTTTGTTCTACCTTCAGAAATTCCAAACAAACTTACTTGAAGTTTAACGCAACTATATTCTTGAAGAACATTACCGAAAATGTATTGTGGTAAAATACGTAATGTAAAATTTTAATTAATTTAAAACTTAGAGGAAACTTTTGCATAACTTTGAAAATTTGTTAGGGAATCCCTGATGGATGATACATGTGAGAATTCTGCGAGTTTTCAAAACTCCTATAATTTACTTTTTTTTATATTCTTTGAAATGTTGCGTTTTGAAGTATAAAAAGATTTTTGTACGAAGCTCCTCAAAGCGTCATGGGAAGGAGGAGAACCAACAAAATGTTTAAGCAGGTAGAACAATTAATGGGCAATGGCACAATGAAAGATATTTTACATTTTTTCTCCAAAAGTAAATTACAGGATAGTTAAAGCATCTCTAATGAATTAACAAATAAAACAAACTCCTTAAGAAGGTCCACAATTTTTTTTTTAGAAATTATGCCAGAAAGCCTCTATTAATTCCACCCTCGTATCGCACAGAAATTCAAACCTAGAATATGGAATCTGCCAATAATATACAATACAATTCAAGATAAGTACAAATTTCTTTATGAATATCTTAATAAATTTTTCCCACTTCCCAGTTATTTTGCTCTACAGATTCCATTACCGTTATGCTAATTTCGGAGGCAATTTTCTCTTCGTGGTTTGTACCAAATTTCCTCTGAAGATTCAAAGCCAAGAGACATTTCAAAAGCAATTTTCTTTCCAATTCTTGAATAGTCCGGGGATTTGAAGCAAAATTTCTAGAGAAAAAACATAGAACTATTTTTGACAAAATTTGTGAAGTATTGTGTATATATTTCTTAAGGATTTTTGATGAACTTCTCGGAAGAATTTGTAAGAAATTTTTGGAAAAAGTAATCAAAGAAATTTACAGAACATTTTCCAATAGAACTTTCAGCCAAATATATCTGTATAAGATGACAGAAATAATGTTTTTTTGGAGGAGTTGCGTGGGATAACTAAACTTTTCAAAGATTAGGTAAAATTTTCCACGGTGGTTTTGGCGCCAAATTTCATTTTTTTTTTTCGTCTAGAAACCCTGATTATGACGTCTTCTGCATGCTCGATGCATAAAAGTTGTCGAATAAATATTTTTTTAACTATTTTATTCCGGAAGCATTTGGACACTTCGAATCAAAACGGTATTGCCTGAGAAATTCCTTTAGTAATATTGTCTATTTTTGTCGGACGTTATACGAGTTGAAGTTAATGTATGGATTTTTTAGTGCATTCTCAATAGAAGACATCATCAGCAGATACCTCGAGCAAGGTACCCTCCACAAACATGAGAAATCAGAATGCAGTGAATATGCTGCTTTATGCTGAAACAGCATTATTTGGATTATTCAGAAAAAAAAACACTAATTTTGTGAATTAAACTTCCTGAATATTGACGCTTTTTGGTACAACGGTATTATACACATACAACAAGAAGCTAGTTCTAACAGTAACCAATCGATCGACAGCCGGACTGTTAAGCTTTCGGTTGTCGTGGGATTCACCAAAGTCAGAATCGCCACGCTGATGTTATAGAAGACAAGCGAGATTTTCTCACTGTAGTTGTACAACATACAATAACGTAACTTTTGAAGAATGTTTTTGTTAATAACACGAGTCATGTACATTGATTCAGAAGATGTTGCTTCATGCTGAACTGTTTTTTTTGCAATCATCAAAAATTCTGGGGGGGGCCTGGATGATTCTGGAGGGGGCCAGGCCCCCCTGGTCCCCCCTGTTCCTACGCCAATGCCGGATTGAGAATACGGTAAGATGCATTTTCTTTGCATTATTTCCAAAAAGAGATCAAGATTTATCAAAATGTTATTGTACAATGCCAAAGATGTTTTGAGAAAGAATTGTTTGGCATCGGTTTGTATCAGCATCATTCACTGTAATACTGGGAAAATTGCAGTTCTCACTGATCAATGCTTAATACGATGGATACTAGCACATCACCCTACTGTCTTCATGCTGCCTTTTCTTTATGCAATCCACTGCGCTTTTGCTCAACTCTCACTACCCTGTACAGCTCTTTGGGATTGGTACACGCTCAAAAAAGAGTTCTGGAAAACGTGAACTGTAAAAAATACACCATGAACTACCATCATGTTTACGCAAAAACATGATCTAGTTCACGTTGTATTATTGCTTGTTTTTGTTTTACGTCTGTCACTCTCTGGCATTCTACTTCGAACCAGTTCGAGAGGGATTCGCGATAAGGGCCTATCTGACAAATCAATAACAATGAGAAAATAACCAATGAAATTTTCATGTGCAATTTTTAATCCCAATTGGAGAAAATATACTCCAACTTTAACTATTTCACTTTAATACACAATTCATAAACCTAGTTCCAAAATCCCCATCAATACCACACACATCTCCTTCAATTTTCCTAGCTATTTCGTAATAAAAAAATATTATAAAGTTTCGCCTTACACGCACTCAAGAATGCCAGTATCGCCCAATGTTATGAGCCTGTAATCGATATTATTTTCAGTATCGCCTATTACTTTTGCGCCGTGTTTTCATTCTGGTTTCAATTAAGCCCGCCATGTACGCCTTGTTTATGTTTTGTTTGCAGTGTCGCCGTTTACTCTCGCCGTGTTTTGATTTCGATTTCAGATGCACCCATCACTTTGATAAACAAAAACACAGGCGTAATCAATAGAGTGTGTGGTTTTGTATAAGGTGAAGTTTCGTCTTCTACAAATTTGCGTTTTTTGAATAGTTAAATTAACGAAAGGGGAAAAGTTCAAGTGCAGTGAATAGACAATCAAGCTACAATTTAACCGCTATAGTTTCCTAAATTGTGTACATTTTGTCAGTTTCGCCTAATTCGCGAATCTTTCTAGAGTTGTTTCGCTTTCGTCGTCACACCCCGCACCGTTGTGCTCATCGCTTTATGGTTTGTTTGTTTGTGTATTCACGACAACAGGGAGTGCATTCGTACAGGCGTCAGGTTGAATTTACAATTTACAATAGTACAATTCAATTTCCGTTTCAATTGCTGGTATAATTTGGTATCAAGCAAGAATTTCAAGAGGTTTTCCACTTTTATTTCATCATTTTTGAGTGCACTCCGTATGCTAGTTGTGTCAATACTATTTTCTTGTCGCTCGGTTCCAAATTATCGACATTCGAGAATTATATTCCGCACGTCCCCTATCGTTCCGCAACATTCCCATTTTGTTGGGCTTCTCTCTTCAATAGAAATGTGTGTGTGTGAGTCGCGTGTGACCGATCCTCAACCGTGTTAACACTCGCTGGACGGTTGTGCTCCCTTGGTCTGTCCATCGTAGCGTGTCGTTCTTTATTTCTCTCAACTTCACATCTCGGATCTCGTGCCACAGATGCCGCGTTCCCATCTTGACCGTTTTTAGTGCGTCCTCTTCTGGGATGGGGGAGTTGGATACCGGTTGTCTCCTATCCGCGTTGTCTAGTCGGTCGCATTCGTTATCTCCATTGATGCCTGCATGTCTACAGAACCTACAGAATGTAGGATATTGTAGTATCAACGGCATCATCCAAAACACTTGGATTTTCAATGGACGGTAATATCCATGAAATTTGATCGCAACCAATTCAATATAGAGTTCCCAGTTTGTTGACTGGGGATTCCTTAAACGCAAAGTCTGCGCAGTTACATTTGAATGTTCAAAGAAGATGTAGCGATGATCAGATAATGATTCCTCATCTGATACATGCTAATTCGTCAACTCGTGACTGATTCTATTCGAGCAGAGCGTTATGTCTAACACTTCTTCTCTATTAGAAACCATGAAGGTTGGGCGATTGCCTATGTTAAGTAATCCAAAGTCTTTACTACTTAGGTATTCCATCAGACTGGAGCCTCTCAAATTGATATCTGAGCTGCCCCAGATGATGTGATGAGCATTGGCATCACTGCCCACAATCAACGGAAGGCCTTTTGTTACGCAGTTTACGACAACTCGTTTGAAGTCATCCGTTGGGGATGGTTCATCATGTGGTAAATATACCGAACAATACACGTATTTCCTGTTGAGGCCACCAACAGAAACATCGATTGTGACAGCACATACATCTCTGGTAGTTAACTCAGAAATGAGTGTAGCAACGATTGCTTTATTAACGAGCACGCATGCGCGGGGCATGGAGCGCGAGTTTGCCATTACAAGTTTGCTGAAAGTAGCAAAAACTGGGTCCACAAGGATACCTAGATAGAAGTTCCCTCTACGAGAGTAGGGTTCTTGAACTAGCGCCACTTGGGCTGCACCATTTTGCATGAATCTGCAAAGATTGATCGTTGCTGTTCTTTTATGCTGAAGATTGATCTGAGCTAACCTAACCGTAGCCACTACCCAAACTAGGCAGGATTAAGCTTTTTGCAATCTCAGCACGAAAAAGACCAGCAACGAAAAAACCAGATCGGTATCTATTTAAAGACGCCAAAGACGAAAGAGCACAGAATACACTGTGTAAAACGCCTAATGCGAATCCATATAGGTGATAATTTAAATTAAATGTCAACATATTCATAATCCTACCCTTATTGAGCCTCAGGATAGAGAAGAAGGGCAGCCGATTATCTCGGAGAAACACAAGGTCACCTGCACCATTGCTCCGGGTAGCACAGGAAGGACTCAATACTGTGGAGGGCGCCCTGGTACCCCACAGGTTCCGTTAGCGGTTAGGTTCTATTTAGACCCCCTAACCATTCATTCCTAGGCACGGTACGCATCACACCATGAATTACGGGTCACCTGTGAGGTGGACTTTTACCACCGGAACAGGCAGTCCGTAGTGTCAATTCTTAGCCAGTTGAAACAACCGCTACCGAAAAGCCCTGGAATGATAATGAGATTTTACAACACTCTTAGTAAAAACGCCAAAAATTCACATTTTCCATTTTAACGATAGAGTATGAAATTTTTCAAAATTTCAACAAGTTTTTACTGTGGATACTTTAGTAAGATATATTTCGATATATTGATATATACAGTACTGGACAGAATAAAGTACGCATTGGCCGTTTTTCCATACAAAATGGTCAAGTTTGCAGGCTTATATCTCCGTTTCTAGATGTCCGATTAACCTGAAATTTTCACCGCAGCTTGAAAGTAACCTCAAATTTGTTAGTCTATAAATTCATAGTTTTTTCAAAAACAAACTTTTAAGTTATCGCAAATCTCAAATTTTGATAAAAATGACAAAATTTTGAAAAAGAAATAATTTTTAAACGGTAATATTTAAAGCAATATGTCCTTCCGCAAAAAAAATGCAATTTGATAAGACACACAAGTTTGCAGAACATCATATTTCGGTAAAACTGATTGTTTTCAAAATATTTAAAAATAAAATTATGCAATTTTTCGCAAATTGAGAGATTTTTAACAATTTAAAAGATTGTGTTTCAAATACAGTGATATTTCATTTGAGTAAAATCTATATTATATCTAGGCTGTGGTGAAAATTTCAGATCAATCGGACCTCTAGAAGCTGAGATTCAGATCTCCAAACTTGACCATTTTGTATGGAAAAACGGCCAATGCGTACTTTATTCTGTCCAGTACTGTAGATATATAGATTTTATGCAAATTAGAATTTTTTATTGTGTTTCAGTCGAAACCCAAATGCACGGTGAATGGATCCTTTTCAATATATATGGTTCCTATTACCGTGCATTAGAGTAAAAGACATGAAATTGCTCTGTAATATTAGATTTGTTGTTATGTCGTCATTAAACTACTTCATATTTAGTTTTTGAGTGAATATGGAATGGCTTAGACAATACAGTCAAACTCCTATAACGATTTAAATGAAACAATAATAGTTTAGCCAGTTTTTAAACTTTTTATGGTTTTTATTGTAAATGAAGATTTGAATACTCTTAAAAATGAGTGCACACACTACTAGCAAATAGTTGCTCCATCAGCAACGTCTCTTCAAGATTACAAAATTTAATCATGACGAAAACTATACGCACGGTGAATGGTGCACTAGTGTGCACGGTAAATGCTGACATAGAACGGTACGAGGCGATCTTAACATGACATTTTCAAATATAATGTTGAAGCATTTTTTGTTATGCATCACTAGTCTTAGATTTTTCCCTGAATTTTTATATAATCACACGCTACGTAGTAGTATTCTAGTACGCTGGAAGTCCTTTTTTTTCTTAAATGCACGGTGAATGGTAGCCTATACCGTGATGGGATCCACCGCTCGGAATTCACGTTCTTCGGTTTTCGGCCAGCGTATTTCCTGAAAAGCTGCCACGTTCACGCCGACATTCCGAAGTTCACGAGCCCAACACGCGTGGGTTCACGTTCCGAGATCCGACTTTCCGCTGGCTTTTATTCGTTGCTGGGCCTGTTGCCGTTACATCAATCCATTTGCTCTACTTTTGCCTGTTGCTGAAGAGTCTTCGATAGGCCGAGGGGCTGCCTACTCGATGCTGACTCGATACATCATTGTCCGATTGTTCTTTATATGATGACCACGGTTGGTGGCTACCGTCCTCCTTTATCAGGGCTTTGGACCTTTAGCTCTGGTTCTGAGTAGTTTCAATTTTTTTCGAACATGCTACATGCTATGGTGAACCGTCACTGAATTCCGAGGTCAATCCATTTATGAAGCTAAAATTCCATTAACGCAACGATTCTTTTCACGTACCCTTAGCCCATTACGTAAAAAGAGGTTTCAGAATAATTGTTGTTTGTTCAGAAAGAAACAATATAAACATTGAAGAGGTCCATTTCAATAACACACAGAATTTCTCCAAAATTGACAGCTCCAACTCACCACCCCAGGAGTTGAGAATCCCTGCTCTTCGAGCAACCATCGGCTTTCGACGATAAAACATCATCCTCTCGTTGGCATTGATTTAGGAAATTGGATTTAAATTTTAATGATGGCAGTCGATAAGCTTTCCAGTGCGCCGGTTGGCCATCATCGTTGTCGAAAGGTTGTATCAGAAATTAATTACAAAGACACAGCACAAACTTATCTCGTTAAACCTGGTCGTGTTCGGGACCAGTTGGAGAATCCGTCATTGAGCTGGGAACTTTCTTCGCAAAGGTTCTGTCTAGCTGGAACGCGAGGGACCTGTCGTCTAATATCGCTTGCGAAAAGGATTGACATCCGGCGTTACCGTTCCATTTCGGTGACTAAATATAGAGTGAACAGTAGGGTAGTCCTTGAAACCAAAAGTTCGTAAGGTGTATTGAATTCAAATCACGTAGAATGAAAAACCTCAAAGTTTTAACCAAAAATATTAAAAGCTTCAAAATGAAATTTCACGTTATAGATTATTACATCGAGCAAAATTTTATTAACAAAATAAGTTTGGCGCGTCAAATTGGGTTAACACTTCTTTAAAAGCAGTGAATTTCCTCATTTAGAAAATTAGCCGCTTCTATGGTCGCACCCTAGTGAACAGTCACAGTGCCAGCGGGAGGCAAAGTTGAGTCAGGTCCTTTCTTATTTGTCATGGCCTAGAGGGTTCTCTTGGATTCGGGGGGTTTTACGCTTGGTTAAAAGTGGCATTGCCAGGGGATACCGAAATCCCAAACGGCTAGTAATAATAGATTATTTGCGCATTAATAATCACGGGGTAAATAATGGTTCTTCTGGAGGAGAATGAGTACCGATTTGAGTTTGCGGTAGATGGAGTGTTTTATGATTTGAGGCAAGCAAAAGTTGCCGTGGGGTCTTGAAAGTTTCAACAAAAAGGATTTGTGATTTCTCCAGAGTTTAATTAGCTTATCGGATTAAAAAGTTAAAGATTTTAACGAGATTTATCCATGTGAATAATTGTTTGTCTTCTACTTCTCCTCAGAAATCGTTTGAACATTCAAACTATTATTCCTTTTCATCATATTTGATTTCGATTTAATTTATTAACCATTTCTTATCTAGTTTATTGCAAAATTGTTATTGCAATATGATGTTGTCATTTGACGTGACACAAGCATTCGAATAAGAATTGATAAGCAAAAGGCGACATAAAGACTAACA
The DNA here is from genome assembly GCF_002204515.2 of Aedes aegypti. Taxonomy (NCBI): domain Eukaryota; kingdom Metazoa; phylum Arthropoda; class Insecta; order Diptera; family Culicidae; genus Aedes; species Aedes aegypti. Next base: position 24,145,983 of record NC_035108.1, on the reverse strand, counting down.
TAACTTCTGAGGAAATCTCTATGCATTAGCATAGCACAGCATAGATTGACTGTGCATGGTTGCTACCCCGCGATTGATCGGAACTGGTAAGATTCGCATTTCGATCCTAATAAATAAGGGATGGGATTTACCGTTAATGGAAGTGCATTTTAGCAGATCTCATATTATTGATCCATAACGGCGCCGGTCAAGTCCTTACAGTCAGATAGGGTGGGGAAGGAATGTTGGTGTACAATGATTGTTGCTTCTAGAGACCGAAAATACCTCTGCATCTCAACAATCACCACGGGAACAATATTGACTACTGAGGGAGGAAAAAGATCTGAGAGTCCTTTGGTCGATGATGCGATCTATGAATAAGGAGGAAAAATACAACTCTTACTTCAAATTACTTTTGCATTTTAGTTTCGTGATGAAAATATATTGGTGGATGATTGAGAAAAGAGTGTCGTTTTTCATGAAGGTTACCTTGAATAACTCCACGACTCAGACAACCAAAATGTAGGTATAACGAAATCACTTGGAGGCTTTGCATGTGCAAAATTTCACTTATAAGATGTCGTGAAAAGGCCTCCTACGCACAAAAGTGGAGGCGATATACATGCATATATTATGTGATGCGTAATAGCATACAATGCGATTGTATAAATTTTCTACCGAATTAACTTGTGGTCTTATGCGACTTAACTTATGATAACAAATGTTGATTTGACAGCTGCTACGGATAGATTCGTCTTACTTTATACGAGTGTACAGGACGAAACAAAATTCATAAATGAAATCAGACAAAAACCATTTTATGCGAGGAAACTCATCAATCTGGCGTGTTTAGCGGGTTTGATGTAATTTGTATGAATTAACGAATTGTTACGTGAACTTTTATGTGACTTTTGGTTGTTTGGGGAACTTCTTCACAGGTCCCACGACAAAACACTTTTCTTAAAATTTTCTCTTTAGATTTTTGATAAAATGTGATCTGAAAGTGATAAAACAATATCCAGTGATACTCTGGAAACTCATCTTGAAGCTGTTCCAAAGGTTCTTCGAAAATCCAACTTATTTTCCTTATGGAATTCTTACAAAGTTTACTACATACTGAATTATTAAGGATCTTGAAAATTCTTGAAAATTTTCACCAAGAACTGCTAAAATTATCGAAGGATTCCTACATGAATCATCACTGGAATTTTTCAAGAATTTAAAAAGGAATCTAGAAGTATCTCCAAGAACTTCTCAGATACTATATTAGAAATTTCTCCTAGAATCATTCTTGGACCTTTCAAGGGAATTTCGTAGTAGCTCAGATAATTAGAATTTGTTTGGGAACTCTCCTGTATAACCAGTGCTGGAAAAATTCGCATCACGAAGCAGCTCACGAGCGTATACCAACGCATAATAAACATGACAGGCTCGGGAACTGGCTAGGTCTGCACCCATCTGCTCGGGAGAACATGTCAAAAGAAGTAGCAACAAGCTCGGGAGCGTTTACTCGCGAGTAACCGAGCAAGGTGTGATTTATTATGGTTTTGACAGACAAATTAATTGTAAAACCATCATATCGACAGTAAACTACTAGTTTGTAGTCAAAAGCCCTTGGAAACCATAAATCCCGGAGGGGGAGCAGCTTTTTTCCCAAAAGCACAATATGACTCTGAACAGCTCCACACACGTTCGCGAATCACTTTTAGTTTCAGTTACTCGGGAGCCGACAGGTGCGAGTAAACCAGCGCTCTGACGCTCGGGAGCGTTTGGTTTTGTTTTTGTTCCAGTTCAGAAGAAATGTTCGCCACTTTCCATCACTGTGTATAACTTACTTAGCATTTATTCTCGAATAATCCTAGGAACAGGTTCAATTCTCTGGGATGCTTTCGGAGATGTTTCCAAGAGTTTAATTGAAACATATTCCTTGCAGTTCCATTAAGAACTTCTTGAAAAGTTTCTTCTAAAAACATATTGAACCTTTGGAAAATAACCCAAGAATTCAATCACCTTGGTACTTAGGTGTTATATTCTGATATTTCCCAGGAATTATAAAAAGTTTATCTAAAACATCCCCTATTGATATCTCCACAAATTTATCCTGTAGGAAACGCTTCAATTCAAAAAAAAAAAAAAATCTTGCAGAATCTCCTCGAAAGATTTTTGACTAGTTCTTGGATGATAAATGTGGAAATTTTTGGATGAAATTTTAGAGGAATTCTTTTAATTATATTGAACTTATTTGCATTGTCCTGAAGGAGTTTCTGAAGAAATCCGTGAAGAAAATCTTATATGAATCTCTGTAGGAATTTCGTTGATTTGGGAGATTTTGTTTAAATTCTTTGAGTAGTTGTTAGTGTTAACTCTTGATGAGTTCTAGAAGATATGCCAAGAAAATTTTATCGAGGAAATACAACAAGGATTTTCAGCTTTATTTTCACCAGGGATATCCCTAGACAAACTTTCTGAGCAATGCTTGAAAGAATTGGATTCAGGGATTGAATCCTGAAAAAATTGAGAGAATCTCTCACGAATCGCTCTCTGTAACTATCATAACATGCTGCACTAGAGTGATGCAAATTTTGAAATTTTAGCTCCCCTATGCTTCAAAGATTTTTATTATGGTAAATAGCATCCTCCCAAAGTTTGGAATGATTCGGAAGAAATTTGGTTGTGCACACGCCATTTGAAGTTTATATGGAGATTTCTATGGAAAACGCCAATCTTTTGTGATCAGCCCTCTATCTCTTCGTCATAATATTTTATGGAAAAGTGAACACACTCATCTCATGTGAAAACTTCTCAGCTACAACTTTGCCGAAGACCACTTTTTGATTGGACGTCAGGATAAATTGTTATTCATCATCATAAAGTTGGTTAGCAAGTAACATGCTTCACCAACTGTTCGGCAGGCAACAGTGGTGCTCCTGGCGGGAAGAATTAATCAAAGTAATCCAGGCTACTATGTTATACAGCAAAAAAGCAGTGTTGCTCTGAAAGTAAATGAATGATCATCTCAACATGATATAGACTTTGATATCAATAATAACAAATTATCCTTACGGCCCATCAAAATGTGGTCTTCGGCAAAGTTGTAGCTGGGAAGTTTCCACACAAGATGAGTGTGTTCACTTTTCCATAGATTATTATGGCGGGCAGTTAGAGGACTGAACACAAAAGATTTGCCTTTTCCATAGTAATTTCCATATAAACTTCAAATAGCGTGTGCACAACCTAATTTCTACCGAATCACTTCAAATTTTGGGAGGATCATTTTCATCATACTTGACATCGTTTAAGCATAGGGGAGCAAAAACTTCAAAATTTGCATCAGTCTAATGCTGCACATTATGAGAGACTGTTTATCGTATACTGCTACAACTTTGGGGGGATAGTAGTGCATGATAAAACCTCTCTAAATATGCTCCAAGCCTGGGGACACTATTGCTATTGGAAGTTCGTGGATTGTTTATTGTGCCAGTAAATAGTCCCCAACGGTAAACAAGCGAGTAAAATGGATTTTATCATCGCTCTCTCTTTGGGGCTCTCACTAGCTGCTTCCATTTATCAGACTTGTTACACCTTACGATACAATGACGATCGTGAACCGCAACAGATGGGATGTTTTTCTTTGCTTGCTTTGATCGTGCTTCTTACTCAAAAGAGAGCGTATTCTGCAATGCCTGATTGGATTGGATTGAAAATTGAAGGAAAGACGACGTAAGAAACCTTGATACAACTCATAGAACATTTTTTGGCAGAGTCTCTTACAAATTACTATAAAAAATTAAGGAATATATTGAAAATAATACAAAAGTTCTTGGAAAAGCTCTTTAAAAACTACGACAGAATCTAATTCCGAGTGTAATTCCTGAAGGAATTCAAGAGAAATGTATGAAAGAATCCTGGGACCTTCCTTAGCTACAAAGCAAAGCCATGCTGAAGGTGTCTGGGTTCGATTCCCGGACGGTCCAGGATCTGTTCGTAATGGAAATTTCCTTGACTTCCCTGGGCAAAGAGTATCATCGTACCTGCCACACGATATACGAATGCGAAAATGGCAATTTTGGCAAAGAGAGCTCTCAGTTAATAACTGTGGAAGTGCTCATAAGAACACTAAGCTGAGAAGCCGGCTCTGTCCCAGTGAGGACGTTGATGCCAAGAAGAAGATGAAAGAATCTGTTGGGTAAGTATTTGGATGTATCCATGGAAGTTTCCTTAACTTTCCTAATGCATTGGGAAAAAGTTACGCATTATACATTAGGGATTCTTTACTTCACGATTTTTTTTGAGGGATTTCTCCATGAATTCCTTTTGGAATACCTCCTGGAAAATCGCTACGTGATTTACTCCAAGAATTTTTTTAGGTTATCTTTCTAGGATTCCCTCATAAATTTCTTCAGAGAAACGTTCTGGCCTGCTAAAAATTCCTCCGGAGATTCGGAGAATTTCTACAGGGATTACATAAGGAAAATCTCTACTTAGATTCCTTTAGGAAAACCCCTTCATGGATCCCTTCAGATATTTCTCCAGCGATTTCTCAAAGATTATTCAAGGATTTCTCCAGAAATATCTCTGCATTCTGATTTCTTCATGAATTTTTCCAGTATAATCTTCGCTGTGATTCTTCCAGGGATCCTCCAAGGATTACTCTAGGGATTCTTCTTGAGATACCTTAAGAAATTCTTACAGCAATTTACCCAGGTAATCTTTCAAAGATTCCTTCATCAATTAGACCAGTTACCCTTTCATTGATTCATTCAGCAATTTACCTAATCTTTTAGAGATTTCTACAGGAATGTCTCCAGAGACTCCTGAAGAAAAATCTCTCCAGGGATTCCTCAAGAAATTTACATAGCATTTTTCCAGGAGTTTCTTCAAGAATAACTCCTGAAAAATATTCCAGAGTTTTCTTCAGGAATTCTTCCTGAGATTTCCTTGGATATTCATCCAGAGACTCCTGCAAGATTTTTTTCTATGGATTTTCCAAATAATTTTCCAGGGATTAGGTCAGGATTCCTCAAGGCATTCTTCTAGAGATTATTCCTTCGTGAAATACTACAGAGATTTATCCAGCGATTCCTTGGATTTTTATACAGGAGCTTTTCAAAAACTTCTTCTGCAATGGAGTTCCTTGAGCAATTTCTGGAAAAATTCTTGAAGGCACTCTAAGGGTAATTTCTGAAACCTTTGAGAAATTCATGAAAGAGTTTCTAGAGGAATTTGTGCTGGATGTTTTGAATAAAACTGGGCAAAACGACTCATTTTAATGAACGAATCCGATCCTAGCTACTAATTTCAGTGAACCGGATCTTTTGAACGGTTCAGTATCTCAGCGGCTCCGGAAGAGCGAACTGAACCTAGCGAACAAAAAAAAAACCGGTTCACTCTCTGTTGAGTGACATGCGTCGAACCAAAAGGAAGAAGCAAAATGCTTTTACTATTCAAGTGTGCACTTTTTCTCTTCATCTGCCTGCATGCAAGTGGGGCAAATTAGTTGTTTGGCTGTGTATGCTGAGAGTGCAGAGCTGCAGCAAGCTGTCTTTATACGTGTTTCGTGGCGCGTAAAGCAAAACACGTGTCAATCGTTTTAATAAAGAAGAGAAACGAACGAAGGGGGATAAAGGAAAAGAATCGGTTCGTTCTATTTCCGGGTCACCTTTGGCTGATCCGCGCTGATTAAATAGATGAGGGGAAGTGGTTCACGAAGAACAAGCAGATTTTGTATGAAATTTGACAAGTAAATGAGTGATAAGTTCATCCACTTCTCCTGGCCTATAAACCGACGCTCTACAAATAGGATCATTCGTTCTTTCGAGTGATCCGGATCTTTTGAACGGCTCCGATTCTTTTTGCCCATCTCTAATTTTGAAAGCCTAGAGTATCACTTGGAAAAAATCTCGAGAGGTCTACCTGCGGAATTTTCTGCAAGTATGCGTGGAGGAATTTCTACATAAATCACTGGAGAAATAACAGGGTAATTCTTTCAGATCTCTGGAGGAATTCCTGTATAAAGCCCGGCCTGGATTTCCCGGTGGAATCCTTGGAGGAATCTCTGGTTTGATTTCTGCAGGAAGCTCTTTGAGAATATCAGGAGAAAACGTTTGAAGAATTCTTGAAGAAATCCCTGTCGGAATCCCTGGAACTATCTTTGGAATGATCGCTTGAAAAGTTCTCGTTCAAATCCTTGGAACAATTCCTGGATGAATTTTCAAGGAACTCCTGGAGGTAGTAAAGATTACTCTTAGATTTTTGTACTATGGAAACCTATGTAGAAATCACTGGAGAAAGTCCTCGCAAAATCTCTAGAGCAAGCCTTGTTAATATTTTCCTGGAGAAATTGCTGAAGGTATTGCTGGTGCTCTGTCTGAACCTGTATGAAGTAATGATCTCCTTGAAGGAATTCCTAGAGAGAATTCTCGGAGGAATCTCTGACGAAATCCAAAGTGGAATTCCTTTAGAAGTCGCTGTAGGGATTACAGTAGAGGTTATCTTGGAGGATTTTCTGGTAAAATTCCTGGAGGATTTTTTTAAGGAATTCCTGGAGGATTTTTTAAGGAATTCTATTAGAAATCTCTGGAAGAGTGTTTGGAGAAATGGCTGGTGATACATTGGAGATGTTAAGGGAGGAACTCTTGATTGAATTTCTGGAGGTTTTCCTGAATGAATTCCTGTAGTTTTATTTGAACTGATCTCAAAACATGAATAATTACTTGTTTTGGGTGTGGTATCACTTGGACGGCTAAGAGCGCTCATGGTCCATCTTGCCTGAATAATGACTTATTGAATGATGCCGATTAGTTATATTTTTTTTCTAATCTGGCCTAACGGAAGCGGTTATGGATATTTCGATATAATAATGTTATGTTTGTGAAACCAAGAAAGCCGCAGCGTTAAACACGCAGCTTTTCAGCAAGACCAAGCTGAGGGACATGGGTTCCAATCCCATCGATCGAAGATCTTTCGAGTTGGGAATATTTTTTTTTGGTATTTGGCATAGTGTCTAGATCTGGATGAAAAATCATGAATTTTGAACTGTCGACTACATGATGGTCTGAAAACGTCCACATCATATTTTACCGGAACCGGTTCCGGAATTTTCTGATCAAACTTGGCCAAATCTTATTTTTAGTACCCTTGGTGCTTTGTAAATCGGAATGGAAAATTATGAATTCATATGAACTTCTGGATATGAGATGTACCAGTTCCTTCTGAAACTGATACCATGTGCCCTTGTGTCCAGAGTGGTCATACTTACAAAAAATCTTCCATTCTCCAGTTTCATATCTTCCATATAAAGCGAATAGAACGAATCGATTCAAAACTGGATTTTTGAGAGTGTTTCAAAGTAATGGGTCATTTGACCCTTGATGCATAATGTTTCACTATTTTTAGCGTCATGCTTAGATGTCGCTGAAAGTTTCTTTTAGCAAAAAAGTGCTCGTTTTCAGAAATTAGACAATTTCAGATTCATATATTTTTCTCAACAAAATTGCAGAATTAAGAAGTCTTTGAGGAGGTATCTTTACAACTAGTGACATTACAAAACTGATAAATTCAAGCCGTATGTTTTTAAAAACAATATATTTGAAAGAATTCATTGATTAGTAAAAGAATACTTTGAACATCCATTTAAGCTGAAAATTTAATCGATTGGTCACTAGCTGGTGGTTTTATTTAGCAATCAAAATGTCAATCAATGAAGAGTAATACACCGATACCACCACTTCAGGGCTGATAGCGGCTAAGTGTCTATAAATATGAACTTTAGAGACCTTATGCCTGAAAAATGAAACCAAAATAAGACTGAACAGGAATCACAGTAATCCGACCAGACAAATAAAAAAGCGCCTTTTTAAAATTTCTGTGGGAATAAATGATTTTCTTCAAACATTTCATAGAATGGTATTTGCTTCAGCTATTAATAAGAAGATTTCTTCAGGAATACGTTGAACGTTTCCTTCACAAATTTTTCAAGGAATTCCTCCAGAATTTACATTCGAGGTACCCTGAAAAACTCAACCAGAACATTGTTCAATGATGCACACAGATTTTGTTCCAATGATTCTCTCAGAAAATTTTCCGAACGAGTCTTCAAAGAATTTGTACAAGATTTCGCTAGGAATTTGTCCAAGAGGATGCCGAAGAAATTTTTCAGATTTTATTGGAGGAGATTCCTTTAAAAATAAAGTAGATTTATTTCTGAATGAAAACCTAAAAATATCACTGATGAAATACATAATAAAATCCTCCAAGAGAGAAGTCTATCAAAGACCCCCGGATCTCTTGTGGACTCTAGAGAAAGTCTTGGATGAGTCTTCAGAGAAACTAATGATTAAATAATTGGAAAATAAACTAACCAAAATTTGCAAGAGGAAGCCCCTGGAAAATTTCTAGTGAAACTCTTTGAGGTGCTACAGGAATGATTGCTTTATAATTTTGTGGTTTTAAAAAAGTTTTTAAGTGAATGAATCCTAATAGAAATTACTTCTAAGAATTCAGAAATCTTTGAAAGGAATCTATATTTAATGAAAACTAAATGAGGAATCCTTTGCTAGACTTATTGTGAAATTATTGGTAAAACTCCTCAAAGATTGAGGAATTATTCCTGCAAAATTTATGGAGCAATTCGTTGGATAATTATTGAAGCATTAATTCTGAAAACGGCTGAAAGTATTTCTAAAAAATGTCATATGAGATTTTCGAGGATTTCTGGTATAATTTCTTGAAATTATGTTTACACGCATGCAAGAAAAGGTTATTATCCTGGAAAAAAATCTGTAGGGATATTTGTAAGGTATGCCATGGAACATTTTTGCTGAATAAGAAACAAATTGAACAAATAACTTTCAAGCGTAATCCAGCTGAATGATCTACTATTCAGCTACTAATGTTACTTGGGATTTCTTGCGATATAATTTCGAGGAAGTGGGAACAAAGGTTCCTGTCAAACTGAAATGACATACGAAACAGTTTAAGGAAAAGAAGGACAAAAGTCACCTGAAGTAACCAGTTCAATATTATCTATAGTTTGAGAAAGCAGAGTTGATTAGAAGTTATTATCCAGTGGAATAATTAAGATCCGGCATAGCTGAAGCCAGATACTTATCGAACGAGAGTTAGGGTTGCATAGACTGCCCAACTAACATTTAGTTCAAATGTAAACATTCTCTAGGCCCTCGTTATATGGCTTTATGCTGAGTAAAGGCGCTGTACATACGAACGAAAGCTTCTATGCGATCCTTTTACCAACAAATCTGGCGAATCTACTCAGCTACTTTTAAGCTGTGTTGGCAGCTCTTATTCATACCGATCATTGCTCTATCTCGACAGTTATACGACAAGTAGCTGTGTAACATCTTCGGAAGGCGCTTTCTCAACCATTTCGCAACTGTTGAATAATTATTATACAGCTTCGCTGTATTATCGATTAAATATTATTTTCAAGCTGTTTCACAGCTTCCGGAATTCATATCATAAGTATCTGAATTTAATGTCCCCAACATTACCTGCCACCGCTTGGAATCGAACTCACGATCTCTGCATCCACAAGTCTCGACGCTGTCCTAGTTGCCACCACAGTCTATATCGAAAGGCAAAGAAAACACACCGTTTTGTTCTACATCGAAAACGGTTCACACAATATTTTATAATGATCGTAAAAGATGCCATAGCCGCGCTTACACCACTTCATCAGGCAGTAAAAGGGTGTGAAACGTCAAACGCAATGTTTACATCCAACAAGCTGAGTAGATGCGCCACAAGTTGTTGTATTACAGCATAATGCTGTATGCTCGCTGTATAACTAACGACAAAGCGCTTCTTAAATATATATTGAGCAGCATAACAAATCATATTGTATAGAAGCAGCCGGATTGATGATGGCGAGTTTTATTCCACATCATTAGGTTGCTATCTCTTACGGTGTTGAGTTACAGCATAGTGAAAGCAGCAAAAGCGATAACTGACAAAATTTATTCAGCTAAGATTTGTAGCTGCAAAACGTTTGCGTTACAGCTGTATTAACGCTAATCGTTCTATTTTTGACAGCTTTCATTTTTTGCTGCGTTCGCTGCTTCAATTCAACTGTTATACAGCACAAAGCAAATATTCTTGGCTTATAGCGCTAAAATTGTTAGTTGGGTAGGTGGCGTTGTGATACAAACTTTTTTGTTTTGCTTGTTCGGCGAAGTCATACGAAAAAAAGAATCATCTTTAAGTTTTGAATATTTTGATTTTTGAACAAATTAACATAACATTACTCAAAAAGTTGCAGGTTTTTGCAAAAACTTATCAATGTTCCGAGATACGCTAAATTTTATTCACCAAAGGTCAAAGTTTGCCGGATGTATATTTTGATGTATTTCAAATATCTAAATTTAAAATAACCATCTTTTTCATATAAATAGAATAGACCAGATCTTTTATAAACAAAATATTTGATAGAATGCATTGATTTGTTAAAAGAACACCTTGAAGAATGCAAAGTTCCCCGAGGAGAACTAAAACAAATCCTGGAGAAATATTTACAAGAATTCTGTGATAATTTTTTGTCGGGTTTCTACGAAAAATACTTCTAAAGTTTTCATGTATTTTTTTTCAGAGGGGATCATTCAGAGATTTCTAGGGATTACACAAAAATCTATCCAGCGATTCCTCCAGGAATTTAACCAGGGGCTTTTAACTTCTTAAGTAAAGGTACTTCAAACAATTCCTGGAAAAATTCTTGGAGGCAATCTTAGAGTAATTTCTAAAACCTAGAGGGATTTCTGGCAGAACCTCTGAATAAATTCCTGAAGGAATCTTGAGAGGTCTATCTGGGGAAATTTCTGCATAAAGCACTGGATAATTAGCAGGAGAAATTCTTTAAGATCCCTAGAGGAATTCCTGGGAAAAGCCAAGAATATTGGTAAAGATTTTCCTGGTGGAATCCTTGGTTTCTGGTAAGATTTCTGGAGGAAGCTCTATAAAAATATCAGGAGAAAACGTTTGAAATCTTGAAAAATCTCTTAAAGAATCCCTGGAGCCATGTCTGGAATAATTTCTTCAAAAGTTCTCGGAGAAATCGTTAGGGGAATTCCTGGAGGAATCTCTAAACAATTCATGGAGGAAATAAATATTCTTCTTATCTTCATATACTGGAGGAGCTTATGTAGAAAATGCTGGAGAAACTCCTCGTAAAATCTTCAGAAGAATTCTAGTAGAGATTTCCCAACCGAAATCACTAGAACAGGGTGGCCACCGGACCGGGAAAAACGGGAAAAGCGGGAAAAAGACGGGAATTTGAATCCATCGGGGAAAAGATGGGAAAAACCGGGAATTTGCGATGGTCTCCGGGAAAATCATTCTAAATGAACATCTTCAAGCTCTAAATCTACAAACCATCAAAAATAAGTTGTAGAAAGTTGATATGGTTGATCTTATTGCCATCTGTTATTTTCGGTTCTATCCCGTTAGGCCGAATGCCGTTAGGCCGAATGTCGTTAGGCCGAATGCCGTTAGGCCGAAATAACATTTGATCATTTACTACTAATGCCTATGCCTAACGGCATTCGGCCTAACGACCTGCACCCGGTCTCTTGGATATATAAGTTTTAAACATGATTTTCTTGAAGAAATAGTCTAGTTTGCTACACTACAGTTGGTTGGTAATGTTTCGAAATATTTAATGATTTTTTCCTCTTACAAACGGGGCTTGATTTTTACTTTCACTCAGCTGACTCAGAGTTTTAAATATTTTTACAGGAGGTTTAAGCAATCAAACATATTTGATTCATAGTTTTATTTAATTATTTTAGTATTTTAGTTCAGAGCGGCTTTGTTCTATCCTCACCATAAACTTATTTACTTTAGTGAACTCTTCATATTTATGAAGAAATAAAAGAACAGACATTAAAAATTGAAATACTTTTAATAGGATAATAGGATGCACAAAAGGGAAATACCTAGGTATTTAAATTAAAAATGGAATGGTGTTTGTATGTCACGAGTTGGCTGATTTATATAATTCTTTCACTTTTCTTTTCCTTAAGGGTTCCGACGTGTTTGAGTGGAAGAACATTTTTAAAATTGAGTAAACGGGAAATGCGAATTTGACCTAAAATTCGGGATTTTTTTCAAAGCCTCTACGGCTTACTGGGCAAAACGACGTTTGCCGGGACATCTAAATGTTGAAGTGAATCAAATGTGCCAAGAATAGCAGCAATAGGGTGTGAGTGATAGAATCTCACTTTTGAAAAAAATCGATTTTAAAGTTTTTTCAACAATTTTTCATTCCAATTGTACGAGAGCCAAACATCACAAGACAATCTTCTACGAATATGATTTGTTTCTTTTTGAACGGAAAAATCACCTAAAATACCGTTTAATAGCTTGAAGTACAATTTTTTGGAATATTCAACTAAAAAACCGATTAATAGGTTACTTTTTTGCGTTTGGGCCCCTCAATAAAAAACCGGGAAAATTTTGAAAATTATACTGGGAAAACCGGGAAAAAAGTGGGAATTTCAAAACGGATTTTTGGTGGCCACCCTGCTAGAATAATATTTTCAGAAATCCCTAGAGAGAATAACTGGAGGAATTGCTGAAGGTATTCCTGGAGTCCTGTCTGAACCGGTTTTAAATACCTAGTAAGGCTGATACAAATATTAAATTTCTTTTATGTCCGAGACCACTTGGAAGGTACGAGGGGATCCAAAAAAATAGAAAGGAAAAAAGAAGTTATTTTTTCGAATTTTAATTTTTAACGATAATTGTTAAACTTTTACCAAACGTCCTCTGGTTAATTATTTTACTTGTTTATAACTTTAAAAATTGAAAAAACCTAACTGATGTCAAAAAAAATTATGAATCTTTTTTTTTCTCCCCTTCAAAATTATCGGATTTTTGAAGGGGGGGGGGGTGACATAAAAGAAAATTAATATTTTTATCAGCCTAACGATTCCTAGAGGGAATTTTCGGAGGAATCTCTGGCGAAATCCCTAGAAAAAAATCCCTTAGAAATCACTGTAGGGATTACGTTAGGAGTTATCTTCCGACCAAATTCAGCCAAATCTAATGTTTGGTACTCTTGATGCTCTTGTAAATCGGGATGGAAAATCATGAAAATTACATCACATAAAAAGGCAAACCTAAATCACATAAAAAGGCAAACCTCAAATGTTGAGCCAAACATATAAGCATTAAGAGGTGGTTATGAAATATATCCTTCAGTGAAGTCTTAAGAACTTTGTTAACTTTTTTCCTACCAATTTCGGAGCTCTTAGCACCATTCTCTTCAAAATTAAATTTATGAAAAGTTTGTGGAATACCAAATTTGTCTAAAAACAAAACTAGTGTTAGTTAAAAGTAGTTTTCTCTAAATGTTTCCACTTTTTACTAAAAAAAAATAATTTTATAAATGCTTAACCGATTCCAAATCTTTTAAATGCTTTTGAAGCTTATTCAGTGGTTTTCAAACTGTAATACAATAGATAAATTGAAAAAATAGTTTTGATTTAGTTATTTAACAAAAACTGCCCAAAAGCATGGATTCTTAACGAAAAATACTACTTTTTTTAAATTTTTGTCAGTTAAACGATTATAATTTAGTCGAAACTGGGTTTTCTCATTTTTTAAGGTGAAGATAAATCGAAGCCAAAGTTCAAATTTTCAAGAGCACGGATCTGGAGAACCGAACATCCGTTCAAGCTGGAAACTTAATCGATTGGTCACTAGCTGGTGGTGACCAATCGATTAGGTTTTCAGCTCAAACAGACGTTTGGTTCTCCAGATCCGTGCTTTTGAAAATTTGAACTTTGGCTTCGATTTATCTTCACCTTAAGCCTTCAAAAAGATCTTAAAAGATTTTTTTTATAAATTTTATACAGTCAACCCTCCATGAGCCGATGTTCTATTACTCGATATCGAATCATGGAACCATACTAAAGACATAAAATCATGGTTATTATGATGGTCCCTTCAAACAGCTTTTCAAAGAACAACTCTTCTATGAGTCGATATTTCCATGAGTCCCTTCAATATCGTCAATATGGTTTTGTCAATATCAGTATATGACTGTAATAAAAATATTTTTGATTTTGTTTTGTCAAAATTGTGCATTGTTTAACTTGTAGTTATAACTAGAAGCTTTATAAACTTCAAATTGACAAAAAAATCAACGATTCCAATAAATTTAATTTTTTTTCTCATTAAAAATTCATGTTTTTCGGAAGTTTTGTGAAATATTTAAGTCAAAACAACTTTTTAATTAAATTGGTTGTATACACGTAAAACTAAATTAGCTCCAAAAGCATGAAAAATATCAGGAATCACATAAGTATTCATGAAGTTATGGTCAAACAATGACGATTTTTTTTTAAATAAAAAGAAGAGGTTTGCCTTTTTTGTTGTTTGAATTCAGATAAGCACACGAATTTTAGGTTGAGAACTTTCGAAAAATGAGCCGCACCCTATTGCGTATGCACCATTTCCTTCTAAAACTGGTTTAATGTGCCTTTGTACATTGTGTGTCCATTGTGGCCATAGTTACAAAAAATATCCAGGGTTTCATTTTTCGGTTTCATGTCTTCCATATAAAGCTAAGCTAAGCTGAGAGTGTTTCAAAGTCATGGGCCATTGGACTCTTGTAGCATAATGTGTTACTTTTTTTAGTGTCATTCCTAGAGGTTGCTGAAAGTTTCGTTTAGCACGAAAATGTTCGTTAGAAGTTAGAAAAAGTCAGAAAATTTCAGATTTATATTTCTTTTTCCAACAAAGTTAGAGTGCAAATTGGCCAAAAATGAAGGAAGATTATGAAATTAGGTGTCTTTACCACTAGTGTCAGTACAAAATTCATAAATTTAAGCCGTGTGTTTTCAAAACAATATATTTGAAAGAATTAATTGATTAGTTAACCGGTATAGTTCTGAGTGAAAGCCAACATATTAAAATTCAAATGATAATGTGGCCAGATTTCGCCGATTACGGAAATTATCAGTGACTTGAAATTTGCCTACATCCAGGGGCACAAACTCACAGTACCCTCTTTCCTCTGGCCACTTCTAGAAACTAGATATGTGTGCTTGTATACTGACAAAAAATCATTTGTATTTGTATCATTAGGAATTCGCTGAACGGTGAGGGTTTTAGTATTTTTGCTTTCACTCAGGCCTATACGAGTTAAAAGAATACTTTAAAGAGTGCAAAGTTCCCCAAAGATAGCCAAAAACAAATCCTGGAGAAATATCTACAAGTATCCTGAGCCTAGTTTCTACAAGAAATTTTTCAGGTTTCTTGTAAAAATACTTCGAGAGGACATTCAAGGAATGCCTAAAGAAGTTCTGGTAATATTACTGGTTATATTGGTGTAAAGAATGTGTCAATAACTGGCCAGATTGAAATTGCTGGTAAATGGAACTTCTACCAATTGAATCTTCGGACTTTTTCTTATCTGGAATTTTACAAGCCATTAAATGAACCAGTTACTTAGCCAACAGATTTGATCAAAACGTGTATTGGACTTCATTTGATTCATTTAATTCCTTTTTAAATATTAGATTTAAATCTACTTGATTCAATTCGTCTAAAATTGTAATCTAGACACGAGATTTAGAGCTATTCAGCGTAGCACTTTGCAGCCTAAAAAGTTTCGTCAGAAATCCATGTTCTGACATTACTTCGAACGCTCATTTCTTTCCGAAGAATCGTACGCTTCCTTGAAATCAATAATTCCACTCCACTCTGAGAAACTTACTTGAAGATTGGGCTATAAGACCATCCAATCAACCGATTCTTTGTCATTCTGTGACTTCAGAAGTACTTGATGGACCGATTGGTGAAGCAGCTCACATCCGTGCTTGAGATGTACAACTAGGTGTTCGTCTTTACCAACAGCCTGAAAGTTATTCAGCCCACCTATGGCCTTTTCAAACTGTCCTATGGGCGGAGATTCCACAGCTCGGCCGTAGCCATCTATGTTCACCCTGTTTCTCGCTACATTTCCAATTCCACCTTTCGACATCTGCTGAAGCGCTTCCACCACCGATTTATGAGTCAGCAATTCTCCGTTTGCACTAGAGATGGGCAAAATGAATCAGAGCCGTTCTGAAGTACTGAATCACTCAATTGAACAAGTGATCCGTGGCTCATTTTTGGCGAGAGTCGATTCATTCGATCAGCAGTCACACAACGGATCAGATAAAAACGATAAAAAGTGACCATAAAAAACGAACTTACGCTTTTCTGCTAATCTCTTTCATTCGTATCTCGGCTTTAGAAATTTATAATGAATGATACGAGCCTTGCTTTGCGCGTCACGCCACACATGCAAGCATAACTTGTTGCCTCTCTGTGCTCTCAGTGCTCTCAGACACAGACAAAGACACATTTGTCCCACCCACTTGCATTACAGGCAAACAAAAGATAAAGAAAGAAAGTTCTCACTTAAACGGTAAAGCGCAAAGTTTTGCATCTTTTGTATGGTTCGGGTAGAGGGAATCGTGATTTTCAAATGACTCGTTCGGAAAGAATGTACGAAAAATGAAGAAGCAAAAGAATGGAATGAACCGTTGGATCCGTTCGCTCGGTTCAGCTCTCTCTTCTTTTTCGAGGCACTGAGCCACTGAACCGTTCAAAAGATCCGATTCACTAAAGTGAGCGATTCGGATCGAATCTGTTCACTAAAAAGAGCCGTTTTGCCCATCTCTAGTTTGCACCGTCTAACCATTGCATAAAATTTCCAGTTCTGATCCACGCTACCTTGTGCTTCAGCTATAACACTTGATTCATGTTGCCTTTTCTTCAGCTCTCGCTGCCATGTAACGTTATCTATTTTGTCGGGTACCAGCCAATAGTAAACGATTTCTGGTGGCATTCTTCACGTCTGTCACTCTTAGGCACTCTACATGAAACCAGCCGGTTCTTCCTTGGAGCATTATCTTACTATATAACCGCCATTTATAAATGATATATTGAAACGGGGTAAAGTCTGCAATAATGTCGGATATCATTATTGTTGTTCAACGGTATCTATTAAAACAGACTCATCTATTGAACAACTAGTTAACTAACTTCCATTTTCTCAATCTTCTTCTCTCCTTCCAGCTGTGATTGGAGGTGCCGTAGTCGGTCTGCTCTGTGCCATCCTGGTGGTGATGTTCATCGTTTACCGAATGCGGAAAAAGGACGAAGGCAGCTACGCCCTGGACGAACCGAAGCGGTCCCCAACGGCCAACACCTACGCCAAGAACGCCAACAATCGGGAGTTCTACGCCTGAGACTACTCGATCGACTCCAGTGACGGTGATTTGTAAGCTGCGTTCGTGTACGAATCTTGCGCATCGGCGTTGCTCTCTCTCACTTTCCGCAAAAGCAAAACAAAAAAGAAAAGCATGCTAACTTCTGTTGATTTGAGAGCGGTCCAGCGGGGATGGCCATCAGTAGTGGTAAACGGAACAAATACGCACGTGCGTTAGAATGTAGAACAAAACTAGTAACTCAAACAGAAAGCTGCGGGTAGATTGCTTTTTAAGACGTAAGAAAAGAAAAACTTTCCGAGAAGAATTCTGACTTAGGGCAAAATTTTAATGGAAACGTATTGAAGCTGAGAGTGACGGCGGCATTTTACACAAACGGCGAGTCACAACTGAACTGTAGAGTCGTGTCGACGGAGTATATTCAGCAGAAGAATTTCAGTAAAAGATTTTTCACGGTGCGATTTAATGTTTTAGTAGGCGATTGATTGGTTGTTCAATTTTTTTTTTGTGACCGATAAGTAGCGAGAGAGAGCGAGACAGCAAAGGGACCCACAGTAGGCGCGGGTGCGGTGCACCTGACGCCTACTGGGAGCACGATTATAAATATTTTTATTTTACTTTTCGGTTTATTTCAAGCAAATATTTGTTTAGTAGGAATCGTGGCAACTGTTTTTTCAATTCTTTTTAGCGAGTAATGTAAAAGATAAAAAGTGTAACGTTGCAGCATTTATTACGGATGGCAGGCATATTTACTCATTCTCATACGCAGTGAATTAACGCTGAAGATTGAAAACAGGCAAAGTTTTAACGTGTAAGGAAAAGGCTAAAAATCGTTTATATAGGAGTAAATAGATGTTACATATTTATAATGGAATGCTTTGCGATGGAGAAGTGGAGGCAAAACAGAGAGGAAATAAAGTTTATTTTATTTTTTGATTCGGGTCGCCTTCTTTTCTGTTCTAGCGTCACGGCAATTTTATTTTCGAACAACATTTGAAGAAACATATAGGAAAAATCTTAAATACTAAAAATTACATCCGTAAAAGGAAGAAGACGATTGATACTTTATTGTTAAAGTATGGTAATTATAATACAAAAAAAAAAGTTTCGGAGAAAATTGAGAAATCTTTGTATAGGACGAAAGTATATTTAAAACTATTATTATTTATAAAATTACTCATAACACTTTTTTAACACTCAATAAAACAGATAAAACCCGTATACAGTCTAACGAAAACGAAAATAGAATCGGTTACATTTAATCCTGATAGCAATAACACTCGAACAAGCAGAGTTTTTAATCGGCCTGTCCTTTATGTTCAGAATTTGAAAATCCCCTGTGAGGAGGAACTTTTTTAGCGAAAAAAATGTGCAACGCAACCTAACGGCGAATTGATCTACAAATGTTTTCAGTGTTTTTCTCCTCGGGTAAAAGTGCAAACAAATCGTATGAATTAGGATGAAATCGGGCCAAACGGAGAGAAAACGTTTGCTAACTTAATTAGGTCGGTTATAATTTTGCGTTGGCTATAGTCACACAACGGAATTGAGCCACCAGAGGAAGATCCAAAAACACTGAACCAAATAAGCGTGTGGAATCGTAACTTGAAATGGATTGATTTTAGAAATTCGTACATAGTAGGTAGACACGGATTGTCAGCTAAATGTGGCGTTTATGTTTTGGGTTGATTTTAAGAACGCTAGTTCAGAATGAGATTTTGGAATGCTCTTCATCAGAAGATATTCCTTGACTCTGTGACTCTTAATGAAAAATTGTTTTTTAAATCTATTAAGTGGAGGTTAACTCGAAACAGATATCACACATACAACTAGCTTTTTACTAAATTATAAACAGAAATATTGAAAACAAAACGTATGTATAAATCCAGTGGTCGCAAAATTTACTATTATGATTATCATTGTAATTAGTATAGTGAACCAACAAACAAAAAACGATGTGACGTCATGGATCTAACGTAATGTTCACCCCATCTGAATAGGCGTGTTAATCATGCAAAGCCCCCAAAATGAAAACAAGTATTACCATAGCAACCAGATAAACAAAATCTCTCTCTACCAGAGCGAGAGAGTTATATTTTTACTCGTTTGATCAGCCAAACCTTGCACGTGCCCGAAAATAAGGAAAAATGTACTCATGTTTAGAAAAAATCTGTAACCATGCTCAGTTTCCGTTGTTTTGCCCGTTATTTAGATATCGCTTACAGATGAGAAAAGCAAATGTATCCTATATATAGAGAGTAATATCAAACAAACGAACCTATATAGGGTCAATAGGGGCAGTATGGTCCACCTAAGCAAAAGTTCTTGAAAAGCATAGAAAAACAATACAATTTAATCGATACATAAGCTTAATTTGTAGTTTGAAGCATCTCCTTTCATACCACAGTTGTATTTTGGTAAAAAGATTACTTAGAATTTTTTTTGGGAACATTTTCGAAAAACACTATTTTGTGTGTGACTCTATACTATACGGGGCGAAATGGTCCCCCCTACGGGGCAATATGAGCCACCATACTAAATCTTATTATTTTAATTGGAAAACCATTTGCAAGGCTTAATTTAGAAGAAGACAATAATGTATGATAGAGTTTAGTACAAAAACTGGGTTGAAGTCTGATTTGAATCATGAAATGGTATGTTTTGCTGACAGTTCAATAAATCATGGTTCTAAGAGCTTCAGTTTTCAAACATAGTCGTTCAAATAAGTTTAACCAGTTAAAAATTCTAGTTTTAATTGAAATCACGTGCGATAACAATATTGCAATTAAACTGCTAAAATGACATGCCATTTTTGGTTATCTTTTTTTGTGATAAGATAGCTTTGACCGGCTATGACCATATTGCCCCGTTCCTAGATGTTTCATATAAATTATATTTTATTGAAAATTTATTTTAGAATCTATACAATTTTGTGCACATAATGCCTATGAATAATGGAAGAACGAACTGCTGTGAAAAAAATTGAAGTCAATAAACAAAACTTTATGCAAAGCTTATTTTCACATCCAAAATCTTATAAGATTTTCGTAGTAGCATCAACATTTCAGATTTTTATCGATATATGAAGTTCCAAATCAGTTTTTTGCCTAGTTTTCACGGTGGTGACTAATTGAAGCATACTTTATAAGGTCCTAAGGTTATTGAGATCAAAATCTGTGTTTTAAGCTCAAATAAAGGGTGGCCCATTTTACCCCGTATGACCATACTGCCCCGCCTTCCCCTACTGCTGACTAATAAGATGCGCCAGGAACGAGCCGTATTTGAATGGACAATTTAACACTCGGAAATGAATCACTAACATAGACACGTGCTTTGCATTCCAACTCGCCACCTAAGCAAAGAGCAAACCCAATGCCCGCACAGCAGCGCCACCTTTGACGTTGCGGCAGCTTACCGAAGCTACCCATTTTGACAGCTTCTCCCACAGACACGTCCAATCACAGTAACCTCCAAAGCTCCACTAATCATCACGTAGATTCAAACATGCAAATCAAAGCAAGCTCATATCGTTCAACAAAAACCAGTGGTGAAATGTTTAAACAAACGAAAAACCAAAAACTAACCCCTCTCAGACTAACGCACTAATAGGATGAGTAACGACGATTCTATGGCCTAAAGCTAAACTCCCGCAAACTGAGGAAATGCAAACGTATAGTTCTCCTCCCTTTTCTTACGAAATTCACTTCTTACGTTGACACATTTCCCTTCCCTTGACATACTTTTATGCGCTAACTAGAGACTGATTGTAGGAAAAGAATAATTCGAAAGAAAATCTTTAATTTAATATTGATCCCTACCCTCTTGACTTATTATTTTGTGCCATTGGGAAAGATTTAAGTTTAGCTGGTAACATATCCCTCTTCTATCCCCTACCGTGATCTTTTCTAGCGCCCATACTCCGTACAGCATGGAATCTCCCGGTTAAAACAGCAGAAAACAAAAGGAAAAGCATTTATTATTTTCGCATCGCTTCAGGATCAGCCAAAACAACATTCCGAACGAAGGTGAATAAAACATTTTCAAAAACTCTTCTCAATTTAATTTCCACTAACTCGACTCATTTTCTACTACGGCTATCATTTCTCTCTCTCAGTGTTGGAAAGATTTCGATAGAATTAGACACAAAAGTTTTATTGGAAACATTGCAAAAGTGCGCGAACGCGCACACCCAAACTACTAAACCTATCAAAGTGCGGAAAATTGCAAAAGCAAAACAATAAATAGACAGAGAGTATATCGAATAGGCGAAAAGAAGATCGGATTGATTGAAGCAAGAAGAAATATGAAAAAAACAGAAAAGTATCGAATGTATTAAGATAATTCAGAGGGATAACTCGATAATTAAAGAGAGAATAATTATTGAAAAAGCAGAAGATCGGAAGAGGAAAGATGCAAAACAGAAATCATTAGAAATATTATCTAAAGAATAAGTTTAATATACAAGAAAAAAGAAGAAAAAACAAACAGTTACATCACAGAAATGGAACGGACAGCTACTGACAGACAGACCGACTCATGAAAGAAGAAATAAAATATTGGACAGACACACAAATACGCAGACAAACACATACATATGTAAGGGACAAATGTAAATAAAGAAGTCTTTACAGTGTAATAAAAAACGGGATCATTTTTATTCTGAGTAACTGAAAGAAATTCGTGTTCAGTAGGACGACCCAACCATGTCGAAAAAAGCCAACAAAGAATTGGAAGCCTAATGTTCAAGAGAAGTTGGGTCACCAGAAGCAACTACAATCTTTTGGGGACGGACCTGGTGTAGTGGTTAGAACACACGCCTCTCACGCCGAGGACCTGGGATCGAATCCCATCCCCGAGATAGTCACTAAAAAAATTTCAGTGACGACTTCCTTCGGAAGGGAAGTAAAGCCGTTGGTCCCGAGATGAACTAGCCCAGGGCTAAAAATCTCGTTAATAAAGATAGAAAAAAAAAAAAAAACTACAATCTTTTAACGGATTCGAATGAATTGTGTATGGGAAAAATGAACGAAATTGATATAGAAATAAATGTTTAGTGTTGTGTTGTGACTGTAAGGAAGCTTCAATCTTTAAGAGATCTTAGACTTTTTGACTTTTGCTAAATTCTGAAAAAGAACATACCCATACTGAGGGATTCCACGGAGGCATGCAAGTCGATTCTGATCGACCATTTCAAAAATATCTGAAACTTTGCACAGTTTTTCAGTTCCATCTAAATCGTCATTTTCCGATATCAAATCTTCAAGTTGAGTCACGACTAACTTTTCAAAAGGGTGTATGTGAAAATGGTTCAAAAATATTCAAAAAGCTGCACAGCAAAAACGGTTCGTTCGATTGTTAGACAACTTAAGAACAAAGTTAGACAACTAAATAAAGATACCAAAAAAAAAATACACACAGTAAAAAAAAATTTTTTTGCATTAAAAAACATCATTTTTGTCACAAAAACTCAAATATCTCAAAACCCTATCGGAATACCAACGTAATTTTTTGAGGGAAAACGGTCCATTATATTAGCTATCTACCATAAAAATTTGGTGATGGTAAATCAATAAACAAAAAAGTTATGACATTTCAAATATTTCACAAATTTGACACTTAGTGAAATTTTTTTTTTTTTCATTGTTAATTTTTTTAGGACCGCAGTTTGTTGCTGAATTTTTTGTTAAGGTACCACATGAGGTTAACAAGTTGTTTTCATGATATTTTATTTAATTATTCATAACTATTATAGCATCTATTAGAAAGTTAGACGCGATCCAGTGTTGTGATCTAAAGTCTTGATAGTGTCATATTTTTTATTGTACGTAACTGAAGAAAAATTCTCTCAATAGTGTTGAAACCTTTTGATAAAAGAAACCTATAAGAAATCTAATATTGAAGACAAAAGCTACAAAAAAAGTTTTCTATACAGGTATACGACTAGTTTACCTGCAAAAAGTTTACCTCGTAGAGAACAAGGCGGGTCTATACCCAGGTGATCTAGTATACGTAAAGCAGGTCGGTTTTCTCGGCGCTGGTTTTCTCCACAAAGTTAAAATCTGATTACACCTGGGTAAAGACCCGCCTTGGTAGAGAATAGACTTTGTTAATCATATTTGGGAGAAAGCGAGTAACTTCAACAACATCAAAAACATGATAGGTACATACCATGAACATACTCACGAAAAAGCTAAAAATATACTACCACTATGGTTATAAAAGATTTAATTGTAAAATTTTTCTTCAGTCAAGCAAACGACACCAAACTAGTCAGTAAAAACTTAAAAGTGATTTTGTTTATTAAAATCTAACGAGCAACATGAGTAGTCGCTTTCTCAACTGTCGCAGGCCGTTTGCAGAAAAAAAGTGTTCGAAAGAGCTACGAAATCTCACCGAAAGCACCATAGATAAACTGAAAGCGGCTCCGGTTATGCTCCAATGTCTACCTTGAATTCAAATTTACGCATTTGTACGTCCTGCCGTTTAAACGTTGACAAACGGGCAATCTGTACATCATCGGTGGATCAGGTTGCAGGAAGTTCGAAAACAACAACAACTGAGGAATTACTAGATGCACCGACAACAATTGAGGAGTTACCAGAAGTACCAAGTGCAGATACACTTTGTCCAGCTAGCTTAAGACCACCTGATTTTTTTCAGATCCAATAGGAAAACAGTTTATATTTATGACCCACCCTATGACACTTTGCTTGTATTTGTGTAAGCAGTCGAATGTACGAGTAGTGGTGGATGATGATGAAGGATCAGTGTTTATTCCTCCTTCGCATACTTTTGCGGTGTCCATTTAAGTTAAGACCACAAGTGTTTTACGTGTGTTTTGAAATTTTTAAGAAGAAAAAGTTCATTATGTCGAAGGGAAAAGCACTGACGGATAAGGAGAAAGGCAAAATAGAAGCATTTCACCGGGATAAAGTTGGAATCAGAGAAATAGCTCGTCGGATTGGCCGGTCATATCAAGTGGTCCTAACTTATCTGAAAAATCCTTCCGGATATGGCAAAAATCGGAAGAAACCTCGCAAATCGAAGCTTTCCGAACGAGAGAAACGTGAAATCGTTAGAACCGCTTCGAACTCCCAAAAATCGCTGAAGCAGATTAAGCAGGAGCTGAATTTGAACGTTTGCCGGGAGACTATTCGTCAAGTTTTGGTCCAAAGTCCGTACATAAAAAGGGCCAAAAAGGCAAAAGCTCCAAACCTTACTCCATCCCACATCGAGAGACGCTTGAACTTTGCAAAAGCCAACATGAATCGACAGTGGACCATGGTAAGTTGTGAAAAGGGCGTATTATTTTAAAGCAATTTTCAGCGTGATTAAGGAATGTTTATTAAAAAGTATGTTTTCTTTTTTGTTTACTTCCAGATGATCTTCAGTGATGAAAAGAAGTTCAATCTGGATGGTCCCGACGGATTTAATGGATACTGGAGAGATTTGCGGAAAGAAGAACAATATTTCACCACAAGAAATTTTGGTGGCGGTTCATGCATGGTTTGGGCAGGATTCTGTGCATCTGGAAAGCTGGACCTTGCGTTCACGTCGTTCAAAATGAACAGCAAGGACTACATCCAGGTGCTAGAAACGCGTCTTCTACCATTCCTGCGCAGATTTCGACGCAAAAAGTTCACTTTTCAGCAGGACAATGATGCTATCCACACAAGCAAGGAAACCAAACAGTGGATAAAGAACCACAAAATCGATCTGCTGGACTTGCCTGCGCGCTCCCCAGACCTAAATCCTGTGGAAAACCTCTGGGGAATCCTTGTACGCAGGATTTATGCTGAAGGTAAGCAGTACGCCACTGTTGATGAGCTCAAATCAGCTATTTTGGAGGCATGGGGAAATATTGAGAAGACTGTACTGGAAAACTTGGTTAACAGTATGCCGAACCGAATGTTCCAGGTTATTAACAGGAATGGTAAGGTGACCGATTATTGACACATTAATTTCACTGTTTACATAGCTTTTACTGTGTAAAAGCGAACAATATATGAAATGGTCCTAAATAAAATGGACAGCAGAAATCAATAAAGTTGCTCTAAAAAATTAGATTTATTCATTAGTCGTAAGTTAATCATAACAAAATACTGTACAACTGAAGTACTCAATAAAACATTCACAACTACTTTGAAGTTCAACAAAATTTGTTTCATTTGTTCTAAAATGTAGGTGGTCTTAAGCTAAATGGACACAGTGTAGTCTTGCCACGGTACCATCAGCGACATCTGTTTCAACAAATCAATCAGAAGATGAGTGCATCCAGAAGGTCAACATCGAACGCTTCAACGAAGGGATAGCTGGAATAAAAGTGACTCCGATTAAATGGACGAAGATGGGTTACGTCAATTATCCCGAGAAAAAATACCGTGAAATCAACGAAGCTGTACGAAGAAACCTCTTCAAATTAGGACCTGAGGATGTGGAAAATACAGACTACGATGAGGTAATTATGTGTATGAAGGAAAGGTTCTCGAATCTAGCCACGACCAGGAAAGAAAAATTATTGATTTTGTCGATGCTGCCAAGCTCGTGGTCTATTCAAGACGCCATTGATGAGTTCAAAACCAATAGAAATACAGCAAAAGAGGCAAAACAATTCAAAAATAACTGTCTTGCAATCAAAAATGCTAGGTCGAGTACTTCATTAACAGATGAGACAAAAGAAAAAATAATTCAATATTTTGAAGACGATGAAGTAAGTAGAGCTATGCCTGGCCAAAAAAATTATGTATCTGTAAAAAAAGATGGAAAGCGTCAAGCAATCCAAAAACGATTAATGATGACTACTTTGAAAGAAGCGTATACACGCTTCAAGGAAATTAACGAAAATATTAAGGTAGGTTTTTCCTCATTTGCAAGCCTTCGTCCAAGGCAATGCAAGCTTCTATCCAATTCAGGAACACATAATGTTTGTGTGTGCACAACACACGAAAATATTAACCTTATCTTACATAGTTTGAAAAGAATCAATTTATCAAAGGATATTAAAATGTTAACTGGTAGTCTTATGTGTGAAAATACAACATCAAATTGCTATCTACGATCTTGTTCGGATTGTCCAGATTCTTCATCATTGGAAAATACTTTATTCGCTAAGTTTGAAGAAAATTATATTGATCAGTTATCATTTGAGAAATGGGTGACCACGGATAGGTGTGACCTGGGAGGGAGGCACCGATACTACACACGAAATATAGAACAATGTTTGTTTGAACTGCAAGATAACTCCAGCTTGCCAACAACAATCAAGGCAGGCTTGGGGAAAACCGCTAGTTTTCTTTTGTTGTGTACTTTCGATCTTTCCTGACAAACATGGAAAAAGGGCCACAGTTTTCTATGCACCAAATAATAATTTTCATTGGAAAAAGTAAAACGATGCGTTTTTCAATGCTTTATATTCAATCAGTTGAAAGGTGCTCACGTGACATTACTTGCATTTTGTGAATGAATTGATTTTCATTCAATTTTTATCACTTTTGATGAAATGCGAAAATGTGTTTTAATCAGTTACGCGCTTTTTTCATGTGAGTCAATGTTTGAAATCTGGGCTCACAGTAACAGTTCGTGACAGCGGAATCCCGGCTCACTATGACGTACAGAAATTTTGTATTGGTTTCTCCCTCCCAGGGTGTGACCTAGAAACTATTGTAAAACCTGTAGATGAGTTTGTGTCATTTTTTTGCTTGAAATTAGAAAGTTTAATTCCTCACGACTTTATTAAAACAGAGCAATCCCGCTTTTTAAAAAATACGAAAAATACATTACAAGATGGTGAATTTTTAGTCATTTGTGATTTTTCTGAAAACTATAGCTTTGTATTGCAAGATGAAGTGCAGTCCCATCACTGGAACGTACAACAAGCTACAATTCATCCATTCGTTATTTATTTCAATGGAAGTACGCAAATTGAACATTTTAGTTTTATTGTAATTTCCGAAGATTTAAGACACGACTCAGTATCTGTAAATTTGTTCATTGCCAAAATGATTAACTTTTTACGCGTTGATAAGGATAAAGAAATCAGAAAGATATATTTCATGTCTGATGGAACAGCATCGCAGTACAAAAACCGTAAGAATTTTTCGAGCCTATGTCAATTTAAATCAAAGTACGGAATTGATGCAGAATGGCATTTCTTTGCTACGTCACATGGCAAAGGTCCTTGTGATGCTATTGGAGGAACCATAAAGCGCATGGCCACAAGAGCAAGTTTAGCCAAAGAACGTGAGCATCCAATTAAAACTGCAAAAGAACTATTTGATTGGGCGAATCGCAGAAAAGAAGAAGATTTAACAAAATTACCATTTTGTTTTACTACTACTGAAGAGTACGAATTAACGGCATCAGAGCTCAGCGAGCAATATAATAACGTGAAAACGATCCAAGGAACCCAAAAATTTCACTGTTTCATTCCATTGTCAGAAAATAAAATTAAAGCAAAACTATACTCGAACTGTACTGATAATGATGCAAAAGTGTTCGATATTGTAAAAAAATTGAATAACAATAAATAAATAAATAAGTATTAATAAAATGTTTTCATGATCTCATAACGCATACCCAAATCCAAAACTTTTAAAGTTTATATATAACATTTAGAAACTCATCGATCATACTCTGCAAAAAAATATCCTGGTAAAAAAAAAATGTTATTTTCGTGTAATCTGTTAATTCATTTTAATTTATACATATATACATATACATATAATATTTATACATATACATAATATTTATACATATAATATACATAATACTAATGAATACATGAAAACGACTTGTTTAATTCACGCAAGGCCCTTAACAATAAAATCAGCAACAAACTGCGGTTCCCATAATAATTTACACCGAAAAAAAAAATTTTTTTTCTACTAAATGTGAAAATTGTGACATGTTTGAAGTGTCATAACTTTTTTGTTTATTGGTTTACCATCACCAAATTTTTATGGTAGATAGCTTATATAATGGACCGTTTTCCCTCAAAAAATTACGTTGGTAATCCGATAGGGTTTTGAGATATTTGAGTTTTTGTGTCAAAAATTATGTTTTTTAATGCAAAAAAAAAATTTTTTTTACTGTGTATTTTTTTGGAATCTTTATTTAGTTGTCTAACTTTGTTTCTTTAGTTGTCTAACAATCGAACGAACCGTTTTTGCTGTACAGCTTTTTGAATATTTTTGAACCATTTTCACATACACCCTTTTGAAAAGTTAGTCGTGACTCTACTTGAAGATTTGATATCGGAAAATGACGATTTAGATGGAACTGGAAAACTGTGCAAAGTTTCAGCTCAATAGAAAAAAATGAATTAAAAAATTTACCAAATTTTGGTGCTGTTGCTTGGAATCACTCTTTAAGAGTTTTCAGTGACTTATAGGAGTGCCGCTACATAAAATTTACA
Source organism: Aedes aegypti (assembly GCF_002204515.2). Taxonomy (NCBI): domain Eukaryota; kingdom Metazoa; phylum Arthropoda; class Insecta; order Diptera; family Culicidae; genus Aedes; species Aedes aegypti. The sequence goes on along the minus strand of NC_035108.1, from coordinate 24,117,357 downwards.
CATTAAGCATAATTTTAGGGTAAAGGTATTCAATATCGGCAGATAGAGATATGTTTGCCGAATTAAGTGTAATTGTGGTAACATTGTGCTAAAAGATTATGTAGCCGGCGGGACTTGAACCCACAATTTCCATTCTGTACACGGACGCATTACCAATTATACTACAGCTACGCTACGGTAAACTGAAGTATTTGGCTAATGACCTTTGTAGCATCCCCAAGCCCCACAATCCTACTAGTCCAATATACCACACTTATCCCTCACCATATCTCTATCAGATAGAGATATGGTGAGGGATAAGTGTGGTATATTGGACTGTAGTATAATTGGTAATGCGTCCGTGTACAGAATGGAAATTGTGGGTTCAAGTCCCGCCGGCTACATAATCTTTTAGCACAATGTTACCACAATTACACTTAATTTGGCAAACATATCTCTATCTGCCGATATTGAATACCTTTACCCTAAAAGTAAAAATAGCTGACTGCAAAAAGTCGAAAATAAAAAAGAGATTAAGCATAATAAGTCAAAAATGATCCATGTTCTCTAAAATTTGTTTTTAATCCGATTATTTTTTGGTTTTATGTGACAGATATGGAACGCTAGAATGGAACTTATATATATTTTTTTTTTTTTGAAGCGTGGACATTTTTGGACACAAGGGCACTCGAAACATGTTACAGAACGAACTGATTCATATCATATTCAGAAGCTTATGCGCATTAGGTTGCGGCTAATTTTTCGAAAGTTCTCAACACCAAATATTGGTATGCTTTTCTGAAGTCAAATTAAGTAAGAAGTGAAATCTCAAATTATGAGCCAAAAAATATTTAGACGTGGCGCATGCGACTTGATGGTGAATTTTCAAGTTATGAAGTCTTCATAACTCAGTCTCAGTTTTCTCCAAATTTTTCCTCTATTTACAAAAAAATCATCTTTGTTTGACCGTAACTTCGTAAATACCGATTCATAAATATGGATTCATAAACCGATCCCAAATCTTCTTTTATGCGTTTGAAGCAAATTTTGTATTTTTTTGAACTGTATGTACAACAAATTAATTTAAAAAAACAGTTTTGATCTAGTTATTTAACAAAAACTGACCAGAATTAAGAATTTTTAACGGAACATACTATATTTTTCAAATTTTTGACGGTTAAACGTAAACGCTTAAGCTGAAACTAGGTTTTCCCATTTGTGAAAATTAGTTGATAAACTTATTTTCAAAAATATATGCACCATTCAACTTGTTATAACAAGACGTTTATAACAAGAAAGTCAGAGAAGTTTTATTTATTAAAAAAAAATCTTGGTTCATGGCAAATTTGCTAAATAACTGAGTCAAAACTTTTTTTTTATTCAATTTGTAATATTAATTTACTTCAAAAGCATGCATATTGGATGAGTATTCATGAAGTTATGATCAAACAAAAATGTTTTTTTTTATTAATTAGAGAAAAAATTAAATAAAACTACTTTTAACTAAGACTAATTTTGTTTTTACCCACATTTGATATTCTACCAACTTTTAATAAATTTGACTTCGAAGGGATTGATTCTAAGAGCTTAACATTTGATTGGAAAATAACAAAGTTGTGAAGACTTTACTGAAGGTAGTGTTTCATATCTTGGATTTTCACCGCTTGCACCACCTCTTAGACTCAATATTTTTGGCTCAATTTTGAGGTTTCACTTTTTATGTGATTTGAATTCAGAATTGCACACGATTTTTTGGTTTTGAGCGCATTCGAAAAAAAAAACAAATTTTGCATACGACAGTTCAAATTTAACGATTTTTCATTCCGATACAAAAGGACCAACAAGTAAAAGGTATAGTACTGAATTCAATTTTCGTTGAACCTTATAACTTCAAGGATTACTCCAGATATTTCTTCAGAAAATCCTTAAGAATACTTGCAGAAATTTTTCCAGATAGCTGCCTTGAGATTGTGCCGGGAATTATTCAGAAAATTTCTTTAGTGGTTCCTGCGGGGATTCCACCAGGATTTTTTTCTGGGATTCTACGAGAAATTATTTCATGAATTCCTAAAGAGTCTCCTCCAGGAATTTTCCCAGAGATACCTTCATGAGAATTGCTTCATTATTTGTTCCAAGATTTTTCACTTAATCTTCCTAGGTAATCTTCAGGTAATCTTCCCTAGGTAAGATTCCTTCGAGGATTCCTTTACGTATTCATTAAAAAATTCCTCCAAAGTTGACCTATAAATTGTTCCAAGGATTATATCAGAAATTACCCAAAGAATTATTCCAGGAATTCCTTCAACAATTTCTGAAGAAATCCCTGGACGTCATTCTGGAGCAACCTTGGAGAGACTTCTGGAAAAAAAATATGGTGAAATCCCTGTAAGATTATTTTAAAGTATCCCCGGAAGAAACTCTTGAAGAGTTCGTGAACATATTTCTTGTAGAATACCTGAAGAAACTCTTGATGAAATCCCTGGAGTATTTCTTGGTAGAATTCCTGGGGGAATCCCTGAAGAAATCTTCGGAATAATTCATGAAGGAATTTCGAGAAGACTACAGATGATATACTTGCTTAAATCCTTGAGAAGATATTGAGCTTGAGCTTGATTGGCCGCCCGTGGATGCTACTCCAGTATCGCCAGATCAGCTGCACTTACACAAGGAATCAACCAGATGATTGCTTGGGACTAACATACACCCTCAGTGTATAAGTGCTGGTGATCTTCTATTTCTAGGCAACAATGGCGGCTGCCACGTCAGGAATTGATGATGCATTAAACTGGCTCCCACGTAGACCGTATATACCACTGCGTCTACGCCAGTTCATGCGGGAGTGTATGGATTGGGGGAAAGGCATGGCAGAGTGGTTTGCTTTTGTGGTTAGCAGACTTCCTATGTATCAGACGTAAGGAAAGGCATGCTGTAATGATAGAAGAATGGATGCGTTAGAGAAACGGTTTCTAATCCGTCTCTAGTTCTTGCATTTGCTATGAACGAACAGTTTGAGTGTGCTAGTTTTAAGAATGGAAGATAAAAGCAAGTGAGAGATACAACTATAAAGTACGAGGAAAGGGACGGACCTGGGATTAAACCCATGACCTTCTGTTTATGAAGCAGAAGCGGTAGCCATTAGACCACCAGCCCCGTCATTGCTTAAATCCTTGAGAAGATATTCTTGTTTAAATCCTTGGAAGAATTTCTGAAGTGATCCTAAGAGAAATTGTGCTAGTGTACCTGGAATTTCTAGAGAGAGCCTTGAAAATATATCTGGAAGAATCCTTCCAGAGATTTTTATAAAAAGTCTCTAAAAGAATTTAATTTGCGAAATCTCTAGAAAAACCCCTTACTTACTTATTTGGCTTTACATCAATTATCTTGATAGGGCCTCGCCAACAATATTTCGCCAATTCCCTCGGTTCATGGCCGCTTCTCTCCATCCTCGACTGTGACCCACGCTCTCCAGGTCCTGGTGTACCTGGTCAATCCACCTAGCTCGCTGCGCCCCACGCCTTCTTGTTCCGACCGGATTCGTGGCGAACACCATCTTTACAGGGTTGTTGTCCGGCATTCTTGCAACATGCCCTGCCCAGCGTATCCTTCCAGCTTTAGCTACCTTCACGATACTGGATTCGCCGTAGAGTTGAGCGAGCTCGTGGTTTATTCTTCGCCGCCACACGCCCCTCTCCTGCACGCCGCCGAAGATCGTCCTTAACACTCGGCGTTCGAAAACCCCAAGAGCTTGCAGGTCCTCCTCGAGCATAGTCCACGCCTCATGCCCATGGAGGACTACCGGTTTTATGAGCGTTTTGTACATCGTGCATTTGGTGCGGGGGTGAATCTTTCTTGACCGCAGTTTCTTCTGGAGCCCATAGTAGGCACGACTTCCGCTGATGATGCGCCTTCGTATTTCCCGACTAACATTGTTGTTAGCCGTCAACAAGGATCCGAGGTAGACGAACTCGTCCACCACCTCGAAGGTATCCCCGTCTATCGTAACACTGCATCCTAGGCGGGCCCTGTCGCGCTCAGTTCCGCCAACCAGCATGTACTTTGTTTTCGACGCATTCAACATTAGCCCGACTCTTGTTGCTTCGCGTTTCAGGCGGGTGAACAAATCTGCCACCGTTTCAAATTTTCTCCCAATAATATCCATGTCGTCCGCGAAGCAAACAAATTGTCCGGATCTCGTAAAAATCGTGCCTCGACTGTTAAGTCCGGCTCTCCGCATGACACCTTCAAGCGCAATATTGAACAACAGGCACGAAAGTCCGTCGCCCTGTCGTAGTCCCCGCCGAGACTCGAACGAACTGGAGTGTTCGCCCGAGATATTCACGCAGTTTTGCACACCGTCCATTGTTGCTCTGATCAATCTTGTGAGCTTCCCGGGAAAGCTGTTCTCGTCCATGATTTTCCATAGCTCTATGCGGTCGATACTATCGTATGCCGCCTTGAAATCGATGAACAAATGGTGCGTAGGGACCTGGTACTCACGGCATTTCTGGAGGATTTGCCGCACGGAAAAGATCTGGTCCGTTGTCGAGCGGCCATCGATGAAACCTGCTTGATAACATCCCACGAACTCGTTTGCTATAGGTGATAGACGACGGAAGAGAATCTGGGATAGCACTTTATAGGCGGCGTTTAGGATGGTGATTGCACGATAATTTTCACACTCCAGTTTGTCGCCCTTTTTGTAGATAGGGCATATAACGCCTTGCTTTCACTCCTCCGGTAGCTGTTCCGTTTCCCAGATTCTGACTATCAGCCGATGCAGACAAGCGGCCAACCTGTCCGGGCCTATCTTGATGAGTTCGGCTCCGATACCATCCTTGCCAGCGGCTTTGTTGTTCTTGAGCTGTTGAATGGCATACTTAACTTCCCCCATCGTGGGAGCTGATTGATTTCCGCTGTCCGCTGTGCTGACGTAGCCATCGCCTTCGCTGTCCTGACCTTCTGTGCCTGTGTTCTCTGCTCCATTCAGGTGTTCATCGTAGTGCTGCCTCCACCTTTCAATCACCTCGCGTCCGTCCGTCAAGATGCTCCCATCCTTATCCCGGCACATCTCAGCTCGCGGCACGAAGCCTTTGCGGGATGTGTTGAGCTTCTGATAGAACGTCCGCGTTTCTTGAGAACGGTACAGCAACTACATCTCTTGGCATTCCACCTCTTCCAGGCGGCGCTTTTTGTCCCGGAATAGGCGCGTTTGCTGTTTCCGCTTCAGTCTGTATCGTTCCACGTTTTTCCGCGTACCATGCTGCAGCATTGCAGCCCGCGCTGCATTTTTCTCCTCTAAGACCTCCTGGCACTCCTCGTCGAACCAATCGTTTCTTGAGCTCCGTTCCACATATCCGACAACGCTTTCGGCAGCGTCGTTAATGGCTGCTTTGACTGTCCTCCAGCAGTCCTCAAGAGGGGCCCTATCGAGCTCGCCCCCATCCGGCAACGCTGCCCCTATAGAGATTATATATAAAGTTCTGCAACGAGTTACGTACAACATCTTTTGCAATTTCGTAGAACCACTTGAGGGTATCATAAGTTACGTCGGAATACATTTACCATTATTTTACATTTTTTGAAAAACCGTTGTGTATTGATTCAACAGTTGCATAATGAAAAAGCGTTGCGTAATGAATCAATTAATGATTCATTACGCAACTGGAAACAGTTGCATAATGAGAAAGCGTTGCGTAATGACTCATTACAGCACTGGTTTCAGTTGCGTAATGACTATTCCCGCACTGCATACTTCAGTGCAGGAAAGTAAGCCGTTTCATGACAGATTGGCGTGATGAAAAATAACCTATTACGATGAGAAATTGCAAAAAATTGTTTACGTTCTCAATTGGGGGAATTTACGTAATCTTGGCAGTCTAAGCCGATGCCGCGTTTCTTTTGTAATTTTCTTGGACATCAGCAGACAAATTACGAGTTTATGCGCTGCTCAATCCTCTAACGATTCACACCAACAGAATTGTTCGAACCTTTTTGGATTTTTTTTACAACGCTTCAAACATCTTTTGTCAGTGTGACTATTGTCGGCAGTTTTCCCATAAGAACTGTTGATTAGACCTGTTCATATTTGAAAAAATGTCTTGAAATCTTCCGGTCAAGCAATATTTTGAATTCTCATGCTAAGAACAATGTCTGGTCATATTTTCAGCTCATTTGATAAAGATTACACTATGCTTCAAGTTGAAAAAGTGTTTTTAGACTTATTTTAAGGTTTGAAAAATCATAACTCAATACAAATAAATCAAAATCACTTGCTTTTACCACCTATTGAAAGCTAATTCTATTCTGGTAAAGTCTGTCGAACACGCCAATAAGATTAAATTAAGTTTAAACATTGTTTGATCAAGATTTGTTCTCCACGGTACCCAGAAATCACGGTTTTCTAAATATGTATGCTATAAAAAACACACATTGGCATTATTTTTCCAGCCCTTAGTCAACAGGAAACAAACATAATAAATTTATGAAATCATTAACCATTAACAGCTAACATGTTGCTTTGAGCAATAAATTACAAAAAATGCCCAAAGATCGAACAACCCATCCCAACCTGACCATAGTTAAATCGTCCATGACACATGTACCGTCGAATGAATGAATTGAACAAGTTAGCATTGCTTTTTCTTTCCAAGTGATGATTGTTTTGATCGTATTTCACTGACTATCCAGAACGATTTGAAAACAATCATTATCATCTACTGAGAAAAAGCAGTGCTAACGTGTTCATTTTTACATTCCTTGAAGCTCGTGGTGGTGTTCTTGGCTCACCCACAGCGGATTTACGAATGTGCTTCCTAATTACCTATTTGTTACAATTTGTTTTCATAAGATAAAAAGTATCTTTAAACGGGATTGAGTTTCAGAAATACTTAGTCATCGTGTTCTGGAAATTTAATATCAAAAATTTTCATACAGGTATGTTTTTCAGGGAGAACACTCCCCAAAAATAGTGATTTTCTAGATCCTTGAAGCACCAACCTTAACCAAACTATGTTTAAACTTGCTCCAATCATAAAACCGTGTTCAACAAAAGTTCGTAGAATTGAATAAACTACCATATAGTGGTATTTTCTATAAGTTTCAATGTTCCGTCCAGTACACTGAAATGAATTGTTTCGTAAATCCAACGACATTTAATCAGTAGAATTTACAATGAGCAAATATTGTCAAAGTTACTATAAAATCAGTTATAATGAACTTCATTATATTATTTTCAGAATTTGCTCGGTCATTTATGTATGGTAAATTCAAGAACACAATGTCTTCAAAAAGTCCACGCATATTTTGTTATTTTATGGGTCAATCCACTATATTCATTGTTGAATTTAGAATGTATTATGGTACAATTCTCAATTCTACAATAACAAGAATGTAAAATTGACGAACTTCGAAGTAGAAAATTCCATTCGTTTTTGTTTACGTTCCACCATTCTATCATTCATCTGTATCCCTGATATTTACAAGTGGCAGTGAAGAAAAAATGTAATGTTTCCGTCTTAATAACATATGAAACCACTCTTATTTGTGAGAATAATAAGCGCTGAGCTAAGAGCATAGAAGATTATATTAGGTAAGTCAACATTTCTCATAAGATAACTGTTTTCTTCATCTGTTTGCTGCTGTTTGCATCTGCAGGTCATCCTGGGAACAAGTTCGTGAAGCACAACGATTGTACGTAATATGGTTTTTAAGGCTCAAAGTTACCGGCGTCTTACAAGTATAGCACGGATCCTAATACATAAAAATACCAGCTGACGAAACACCTTAAAATATGCGTATAATTATCGTTAGATATTTGTCAATGTTTGATCCTGTTGTTAAGCATAAAATAATTATGAATAGTTTTAAATGACACAATATTGAAGATTTTTTTTAAAGAGATTGAACGCCATGAACTATGCAGCAGTTTCATCAGCACAGTCCAAATAACAGAGTTTTCTTGTATATTAAACTAATGAATAGTAATATAATATTCATTAGTGAAGCCAACAACCTCGACAAAATTCTGTCATAATAGTAAAAACTACAACACTTCTTCTTATGGTAATCATGAAATCACTTCAGTTGAAAATCGTTGGTGCGAGTCTGTCAATTGTAACTCCTATTGTAGTAATTTTCACTACAAAGCTGTTTTCAGTGTAGCCTCATCTTGATTGTCGGGCTAGGGTAATATATTCTGGTAATTCAATGATTCGCGTTACAAAGCTCTTGTTACTGACAACAAAATAATAAGTCTATTTTACCTAGCAGATGGTTAAAGACTCGGAGTTGGTCAGTCCCGAGACTACACTCGAAGCCAGGATAACAATAGCTCAACAAGGACTGTTGAGTACTGGTAATTCAAGGACTCACGTGAATTCTTATTACTAAACAAGTTTTCTAGCTTGATTCGGTTTTGCTGCTAGTACAAAGCCCCTTTTTCTAGTATTTTTCTGGGACTAAACTAAAAGCGAAGCAAGGATGGGACTAGAGTTCCGTTGCATGGTCAAATATCGTTAGTACCGATTTGGTTCTTCAGAAATCAGATCGATTATGTTTGCTAAGGGGCGTGCCTTCGCTGGATGTAAGTCTCTATGAAGAGTATAAATAGCGGGGTCTTTGCATCATATTTGATTTTTATCAACTTCTGAAGAATCAAAACAAAAACTGTACAGAAATCGATACTTCATTACCTATCAATGAAAATGGAGTAATGTGACATGCACTTAAAACTAAGGATACGGGTAGGCCACAATAGATCTAAATAATGGTCGCAGTGGCGCATCCGAACAGAGAAAAAAAATCCTGTGTTGAATTATAATCGATGTAAATGAGTTTATAGCAAGCTCACCGCTAAGTGTTGTCACTCTGGATGATACGCTTATGAAGAATCACGATTATGATCCCAGAAATTATGTTTTGTCGTTATGATTTCATTACCCTACCAATTTATAAGTTTCATAAATTGACATCCTTGACTTGGGAATCGGATTTTTATCTGTGTACCCCGATGATCAATGATATCTCGTTTTGTGGTATCCACTTATAGCATAGCATAGCATAGCATAGACTGACTGTACATGTCAATGGTTGCTATTCCGTGATTGATCGGAACTGGTATGAATTGCACTACGATCCAAATGAATAAGGGATGGGAGTTTCCGCTTACTCTCGAAGTGCAATTTTAGCAGATCTAATATTATTGATCAATAACGGCGCCGGTAAAGTCCTTACAGTCAGTTGGGATGGGGAAGGAATGTTAGGGCGTAATGATTGTTGCTTCTAGAGACCGAGAATACCTCTGCATCTCGACAATCACCACGGGAAGGGTGTTTATTAGTGAGGGAGGAAAAGATCTGCGAGTCACCTCTGGTCGATGATGCGATCCATGGACAAGGGGGAAATATACGACTTATATTTAAAGCTAGTTTTGTATTTTTGTCTCGAGAAGTTTTTGGTAGAAACTTTAAAAAATACGTCAACATCTATAATGTCGAACAATTCAAAAGACGTTTTTATTAATGACGAAAACTGAAAATTACATGTATATATTTTAAATTATATGAAACAGGAATAATGCCGACACTTGTAGTGACGGTATAGTTTGTTTGAAAATTACATATGAGTATTACTGTGCATTTTGTCTCGATATGGTAGAACTTTTAAAAAATACGTCAACATTCACAATGTCGAACAATTCAAAAGATAATTTTTAATAATGTCAAAAAGAGAAAAATATATGTATATTGAAATTGTATAAGAAAAAAACATAATGCCGACACTTATAGTGACGAACCATACACAGTTTGTTTTAATATTACTTAAAAGTTACGCTTTCAAGAAAAAATGTGTTATCACAAGCATGAAACGAACTCACCAGTTGGTAATCCATCCTCGACTGAACACAAAACTGACACTGACAGCAAGACTTCTTGGCGTCCCGAAAACAAACCGTCTTGCTTGTGCCTTCCCAAATACCTACCCAGCAAGACGCTCCAAAGAGGAAAAAAAAATTTCGGCGACGTAACCACGCGCGAAACCGTGCGCAAAACCTATCTGACGACGCAAAATCGAACCGTCCTGCTTGGGCTTCACGAAGCACTCTCTCGTTTTGTGGTATCCACTTATAAACAGAAAACCAAAACTTTGTCTGTGAATTGAATTTTCAGGCTATCCATTCCTGTATGGTCAAGTTGCTGTTTCGCCAGGAAAAAGCTTTACAGAGGATTCAGAATAAAATGTTGAAGATGATTCTAAAGAAGCATAAGAAAAAATGATGGTTGAGTTTTTTTCAAACGTTTTTATATCTCATTACAAGGTAAATTCTATTTACATGTCAAAAGCCTGAACTGCTGGGAAAATTGAATATTATTTGTTCAAATTAAGGCGTTTATCGTTTTACTCATACGTGGATAATATAATTGACGTAAAGTTTTCAATTATTCTCAAACTCTGCGCAGTGGGCCCGACCATTTCAATGTTGTACTAAATTTGCTCCAAATAATATGCATGTAAATAATTGCTGGGAGAAATTACCGAATTCACGATGTGTTATTCGAAGTAAGCTGTACTTTTTTCAACGCCTAAAGGGAAGATGAATCAAAGTCCTATCTTAAATTGGCTCGATCTTCAAACTAGATTTGTGCTCTTGTAGAATTTAGGTATGGCTTCGATTTATCATCACCTTAAGCAATCAAAACAAGCATTGCCAAATGTGGAAATATTTGGTCAGGCATGACTCAAGTGAGGGAAAGTAGCAAACATGTCTGTTGAACCGGAATAAAAACAAAACAAAATTCTCGCAATCATCAGAGTGCTGATTTACTCGCATCTGTCGTGCTGGTGAGTGAACGAAGCTAAAGTGATTTGTGAACGTGTTCGCAGCTGTTCACAGTCAATGGCGCTTTTAGGAAAATGCTGTTTCCCCTTCAAGATTTCTGGTCTTCAAGGGGTTTTAGATTACAAACAGGTAGCTCACAGTTGATTTGATGGATATTCAATTAATTTGTCTGTCAAAATCATAATAAAACATACCTTGTGCAGTTACTCACGAACAAATGTTTTTGCTCTTTCTTTCGGTATGTTCCTTCGAGTAGGCTGTTGTGAACTTACTCACACAAAGCCTGTTCGTGAGTCTTTCATTTTGTTTTGCGTTGGACTATACTCGTGAGGTGCTTCGGTATGTGAATATTTCCGCACAACTACTCAAAAGAAAAACAACGGTTTTGACTCTGACAAAATCTGTGCAGAACCAATCATCTTCTTCTTTCTAGCGTTACGTCCCCACTGGGACAGAGCCTGCTTCTCAGCTTAGTGTTCTAATGAGCACTTCCACAGTTATTAACTGAGAGCTTATTATGCCAATGACCATTTTTGCATGTGTATATCGTGTGGCAGGTACGAAGATACTCTATGCCCTGGGAAGTCGAGAAAATTTCCAACCCGGAAAGATCCTCGACTGGTGGGATTCGAACCCACGACCCTCAGCTTGGTCGTGCTAAATAGCTGCGCGTTTACCGCTACGGCTATTTGGGCCCCAAACATATGATTGGTTTTTTATTTGTCCTAGTTAAATATTTGCCGACGTGGACTGAAAACTATCAGATTAGCAGTTATGATATTTATTTAAATTCTTGAAAAATAACAATACAAAACTAAAATGATTTGATGCACCTCCTATTATCAAAGAAATACGCTGAAGTTTAGACCTGAGACTTTGTCCATGTTGTTTGTCAAGAAACAGGTAAGAATTTAGCACAGGTTATTTAAATTAACGAGAACTTTTTTTGTAATGGAGAGGTCTACTATAGAGGTAAATATTTTTTTTTGTAAAAACTCTCTCTCCTTACCATTACAGTCACCATGACGTCAATTTCTGCCTTTTACCAACACGTGCGTCCAGTTGCTGCGCTTTGCGCATCACGAATCTTGCCCTTTGAGCTAGCTGTACCTCGCACATGGCATTTACACAACAACATGTTGAAAACGCATCGCCAATGCTCTATACCAATCCATTGAAGCGTTGTTATTCTGTTTTTTCTGTGCAGGTATTCAGCTATGCTATGACGGAGAGAGAAAGAGGCGAGGTCTTGCTCGGTCTGTCAATCCCCACAGCAGCTTGTCAGCTTGTCAAAAGAGATCAACCACAGACAGAACCAACTTCGAAAATTGTAATCATCGCAATTTAACCCATGAACCATCGAAGAAGAGTTCGTATTTTTATATATGCGAAGTAGAGAGTTAAGCCGAGAGCGAGAGACGAAGGAAGAAGAAGTTAAGTAGTGTCTGGTAGTGTGGTGGTAGAGGAAGAAGTGATTTTTTGGAAGCTGGTGCATTCGCCAGGAAGGTAGAGTGAAAATTTTGTGGTTTTATGGCGACGATGTACCTGACATGAGAATAAATGGCTTACTTTCGGTTCGCTTGGTGGTTTGAGTTTTATTACGTGTGTAACTTATGTGTTAGATTTGGAAATGTTTCAAAATTTTATACTGAGCTCGATCGAAAACATCTGTCAAACTAGTGTATGCAAGCACAATCCTGTTCCTGGGAGTAATGAAAATAAATAAATATTTTCCATATTCGTGATGTTTACCAGTTCTTTGGCTAATCTTATCGTGTCTTTTTAGAAGCTTATATGTCGCTGAAAAATTGATTGTTGATTCAAAACATTTTAGAAAGCGTTCAGTCGAAGGTGTCAATGACTCAGAAGCTAGAAAGGAGACGAGCAAGAGCATAGAAAAAATACATGAACAGCACCAACAACAACAGCAACAATGTTAACATCGTTCTGAATCTTCATTTTAGGTACCGTACAGAGAAGAAGTAACAACAACATCAATAACCAAAAGTGAAAAGGAAGAACGATACCTAAACTCATCATAACTGTTCAAGTGCCAATCACACACATTACGCTACAGCTGCGGAGACTGCTTCGGCAACAGAGCTCCACATTGTGCCAAAACGCCCAAAAGCTGCAATGATCCCAGCTGGATAGTGCAGCTCGATTCAGAAGGCTAATGGTTGCCAATCGGTCAAATGTCGAAACGTTTCCCCAAAAGCTCAAGAGAATGAGCTACGACGACGGGCCCCTCAGGTGGACAGTCTGTGCAATTCGGTTTAGGAGATAATCAGAGACAGGGCACGGGAGGGCCTTTGGCCCCAGGTGGACGAGACGGAAGGAGGACACTGTTTGGTTTTCAGGGGTTACAGAGAAGCGGAAGGAGAATGGGAAGTTGTCTGACGTGCTTCAAATCGCCACCGAATGCGACGGTGAATAGCGTGGAAGCGATCGCAGGGGTGGTGGCTGCGCCGGAAACGGCCATCACCGACACGGAAGCGGCAGTTAATGGTAATTGCTGTTGATGGGGGATACATAAAAACTTGAATCAACTTTCCCTTTATTTGGTAGAAACGGACGACCTGCTGGCGGCCAGTCCGATCAGGATGACCTCGCTCGGTTCAGAGAGAAAAAGCGGTAGTTTTAAGAAGACGATTGGATTACTTAACGGGAATATCAATGCACTGCCAGATGGTGGCAGTTTGCCAGGTTAGTACTATAGTTTAAATTGAAGTGTACTTTGCCAGAAGAGAACAAACTGCTCCAATAATATGGTTTTCTTGAAAAATCACTATTAAAAACCGACTGTTCGGAATACGAGTCTTGTTCGGAATTTGAGATAAAGTGGTACCAAAAACGAAGGACATTTTGATCAAATCGTAGATTATCTGTTCTTGGGGAAAATTATCAAAAAAGTGCAATTCAACTAAGTGTATCGCTATTTGATTTCTTGCGTATGCAATAATAGTTTTACTAAACTGTTATAGATTTATAATTATGAAATTACTTCGTGCGAAAAAGGCTGTCTTCATTTCAACGGTCTTACGGAACAAGGGTCAATGATACAATTGTCCTAAAACAGTCAACTCACCCTTACTCGATATTCCGTATCTCGATATCGAGAAAAGCTTTGGGCAAATTTTTTTGCAACATCGATGTTACTAAATCGATTTACATTTGAGCTACTGAATCTATTCACCGATTTTATCGAATCCTTCGAATCGATTTGAATCTAATTTATGTGCATTTGCATTCGATTTTAACATCTTCTAATTGAATCAATATTGAAATTCAATAAAACAGATATAATTCTTCATGACTAGCTCAAAATTTGGTTTCTTTTAAGAAATGTGCATCAATTTCAACAAACTTAATCAAATAAAAACATCGAATGAAGAAAATAGATTCATCCGGTTTAAGATGCTCTAAACATTGATTCAAAAAATCGTTTAATCCGAATGAGAATATCGATTTTTGAAGCATCGCTTAAAAATCGCCCAAGGCTGAGACGCAGCAGGCTGTGCACGCGAATGGCTGCTTTTGTTTTTTGCTGTCGCGTTTATATCGGAACCGCAAAATATTCAATTCGGCTGGCGAAGTGCTTAAACGGCTTTTGGTGCTATGCCACCTGGAAGATAATTCGAAGAAAGATGTTGCATGTGAAGTGATATTTTCTGCAGTTATAGTCCAAATTATAGCCCATGAGTTAAATACAAAGTTCCTGCAATCGCGTAGGTTTGGCTGTGTTGTCACGAGTTTGACGACGAATATTATAATTGTCTGGTGGTGCTATGCCACCCGTCATATACGGAAGAAACAACTGTTTTGTGAAATAATATTTGCGTATGCTTTCCATTACAATGTTGAGGAAATGAACCGTGTGTTTTACGTTCGCTGGATATTTGCATGCCGTAGATGAAAAAAAAGATCAGTGAGGCGCTTGGTAGGTTTCCATGGTGATGACGGCGCCGCGGACGACTTGGTTAAATTCGGTGAGATTGTTCTGGTTATGATTCGTGCTTTGATAAACTAAATGCAAGCCAATTCTAAAAAGTATATTTTAGAATTTGAAGGTGTGTTTGTATTATCATTATCCATTTGATAACGGTAATGCATACATGCAGTGCTTATTGTAAGTGAAAGTGAATTCTGAATGGACGTGTCTCTCCAGCCATTCTGAAATGGGTCACTGGATTTGCAATGGAGCTATCACTTTCTAACTCCTGGACTAAAGCTATCTGCAAAAGCAAAGTAGCATTGCAAATAGTTTTTTTCCATAATATCACTGGGGGGATGGACCTGGTGTAGGGGTTAGAACACACGCCTCTCACGCCGAGGACCTGGGATCGAATCCCATCCCCGAGATAGTCACTAAAAAATTTCAGTAGTGACGACTTCCTTCAGAAGGGAAATAAAGCCGTTGGTCCCGAAATGAACTAGCCCAGGGCTAAAAATCTCGTTAATAAAGAAATATCACTGCCGGACAGTGGGTGTTAGATGGAATATACACACACAATACACAGATCGATTCAAAATCGCCCAAGGCTTTTCGAGAACCATAGTAAAAGCTGGTTTTCATTGCTACCCCGGTGGTCCCTTGGATCACTTTCGCACTGGCTTTGTGTTCTATTACACGATACCTACCTAACTGAATGGTCTTTTCAATATCGAGTTATAGAGAGTTGACTGTAATAGATCTTAAAACATCGTTCACTATACATATAAAATAATTAAAATTGTCTATATTTAGGCGTCAGCAATGAGTAAATGTGTTTGGATTCTGGGATCTTAAATTTACGACAATCTTGGAATCGGGAATAAAGCGAAACAAATTATCCCGCACAGAACAAAATCCACAAGGTCTGCGTTGAATGCTGATTGATTAAAACATCATTTGAGTCCAGTGGTCTTGCGTAAGCAGGACACATCAGCGCTTTAAAAGCACGGCAAGGACTGCATTCTATTTGAACGGCCATCATTGAGATTGCATGCACTCACGATTAAAATCTAGGGTTCTTCTCTAGATTAGTCACTGAAGTGATCAAACACTTGGGTTAACGTGAATTTAAGATTCCTCTAACATTTAAGAATCTTCATCAACAATGCCAAAATAAAAAAAAATGTTGCCTTGAAGAAATTTTGGGTTTTTCATACTGTTTTACCCCTTTTAAATTCAAGGTTAACAAAACTTTGCGAAAGAAGTTGCATCAGGTGGTCAACGGAATCAATAACTCAATGCAATCCTGTTTCAATGTCGAACTAAATTTGAAGAATACCGTGAAAAACGCCTAAATGTTGGCAGTTACCAATGAAATTAACTCATATCTAAACATAAATTTATTTATTTAAACAAAACACGGACGAATTTTGATTACAAAACCTGTTTTTGGGATATATTTCAGACACTCAGCGTTGGGCGATTTTGAATCAATGTTCCGAAAATCGACGTTTGCTTTCCGATTAATCGATTTTTTGAATCGATGTACGGAGCACCTAAAATTGGGTGAATCGATTCTCTTCATTCGATTCTTTGATTCGATTCATTTTATTGATATCGTTAACTATTTCTTAATGAGTTTGTGGAAAAGAAATCATATTTTGAAATAATTTTGAAGCCATGAATCTGTTTGATTGATGTTCGAAACTGGTTTGATTGAAACATGTTGAAATCGAATGCAAACGCATTTTGTTTCAGTTCAAGCTTAATAAATGTCAATTTTCATTCGATTCGAATCGATTCGAAAACATCGATTCAAAGGATTCGATTGAATCGGTGAATCGATTTGGCAATTCAAATGTGAATCGATTCAGTAACATCGATGTTCTGGAAAAATTTGCCCAACGCTAATACCAATACACGCAAACAAATTTTGTTGTAAAATATACCGAATCCATGGTAGATTTAAGAACTGCACCAACGATTTTCAACCGACTACAAAAATCTGTTGAGTTTACTATAATCTGGTAAAAATCACTGAGCAATGCAGTAATTGTGACTATGTCCAAAGTAACTTCGACTACACAGTATTGTATTTCGATCCGTGACACCCACCGTACAACACAGTGTGGTCAAAAGTATAATGCCAAGCTTGTCAAATCTAGAATGTTTCGAGTCATAAATACTACAACTGTGGTTAACTAAACAGAATTCATTTTCTTGTGTAGTGATGTCGACTATGTTTTGGTAGAGTTAACAGATTAATGTAGTCGGTTGAAAATCGTTGGTGCAGTTCTTAATTTTACCATGGATTGAGTAGTTTCTACAGTAATATTCATTTCAGTGTACACTTGTTGAGAACTTAAAGTATATGGATGTATGCCAATATCACACCAACATGGTTCTGGAAATTTACTCCACAACACACAATCCGACAATAGCTAAGGTGAAGATGAATCGAAGCCAAACCTCAAAATTTCAAGAGTACAAATCTGGAGAACACCCATTTGAGCTTAAGTTTTCAACTTAAACGGATGTTTGGTTCTCCTTATTTGTGCTCTTGAAAATTTGAGGTTTGGCTTCGATTCATCTTCTCCTTAAACAAACAACGGTTTTATCAATATTTCTGCTGTTTTGGTAAGAAATAAAATCCCATGACACTGTGATCAATCTCACCCGAAATTACGGTAATATACCAAAAATCTATTATGGAACTCAAAAGATTTGTGCCACGTTATCTTAAAACGATCTCATCCTGAAATTCTTCGGAAATCACGACATAAGGAGTGTATCGAAAAGTAGTCGCAAACATTCAAAACGGAATATCTCAGAGCATAGTTCATCTTTTTAAAAACTTTTTTCACGCAAATCTTTATCATGTCATCAAATATTGAAGCAGCTAAAAAAATATTGAAAAATATGCAGTCTTAATATAAATACAACAAGGTTTATAAAGCATGGAAAATAAAATCTTGCACAAAATTACATTTTTGAAGTGTCTTCTGAAGATTCGATGATTTGTATTGAACAAAATGTATATCAAACAAAATAGGATGAAAAGCTTATTCTATCGGGAAATATGTTTACTTCACACAGCACGTAAAAAGAAATTCAAAAAAAATAAATTATTGCTCTAAAAAAGCTCAATTATTGGAACAAGGTCGGTTTTAGAAAGTCACTTTTGTTTAATCTACTTTTGAAGCTCTGTCATATACAGCGGCAATTATATAGAATAACATTTTTAGCTCACATTATTTCATAAATATGCAAAGAAACTTTTCCAATCAAAAATCAATTTTTTATTCATTACAATCGTTCGATATTACCATTAACGTGTAGAAAGAAAAAATCAAAAAACGAAGTCCTTGAAAATCGACGTTTTACGATTTTTGTATTTGCTCTCAAATGCTTGTTAATGAATTTTTCAAAATATTCTTTACACCCTGTCATGAGAGTTGTGGCACAGAATATATTAGCATAAACAAAAATATTTTTTTCTAAAAATTTTACACATTTAAAGCCTGTCCACGATAAATTTCGGACACCCAAATAATGGCAGCAAAAAAAAAGTTACTCATAATTCAACAAAAACAATTGTTTATTTCAGAATAAAAGAGTTATATCTACAAAATAAACAGTTGACAAGGATGTTAATCCTTCTTTCTGTAAAATTCTCGAACTTTTTTTTGCTGCCATTATTTGGGTGTCCGAAATTTAACGTGGACAGGCTTTATTAACATATTAATTTTTTCAGAGGTGTGCAAGATTTTCATCGACATCTGTTAGTAATTTGCAAAATTATCATGCAAAATGCCACTTTATTGAAACAATATCACCACATCATCATTTTTAAATACATTGTAAAGCATTTCTGATCAAAAAAATTTTTGTAGGTTCAACTCATTATTTTTGAGACTGATTTGAAAGTTTCCGACTACTTTTCGATACACTCCTTAGTAGTTGAAAAAAGAGTTTCACACATTCCTCAGGAATTCCACCTAGGATTCCTCTACTAGATGATTTTCTCTCGATTCTTCAAAAAAAAATTTCAATTACCATTTCAGGGTTTATTTCCCGAAATAGTTTCCAGGAGTACATCGAGTTTCTCTAACAAGTTGTGAGCAATACTTCAATGTATTTTTTTAGAATCAATCTTTGATATCCTGCCAGAATTTTCTTCAACGTACAAGTAATTGCTTCATGTTTTGTTTCAACAGATCTAGCAAAGAACTTTGCTGGGAAATCCAATGGGATTTCTCCAAGTATTTTTATTAGATGGCAGCTTCGGAAATTCTTCTGCAAATTCATTGAGATTTTTTTTCATGCATTCCTTCTCGAACTACGTCGAAAGTTTTACCCGGAAATCCGCTTCAGTCATTAGAGATTTTTTGTAAATTTGTATTTTTTTTCTGTTAACTTATTTTAGTTATACCTAAGATATTCCTTAAGAAATAGAACCTGATAAATCTCTTGATATTATTATTTATTGTAATTAACGTTGGTTTTCGCCTTTGGTGAGTTCAAACTTTCTTGAGATTCATAAAATTATTCAAGAATGCTTTTAAAAATCCAATTTTCCTTATCTCTAGGAATCCTTATGTAACCTAAAGTTAACCCAAAAACATATTAATACCTCCAAGAACTATTTTAGAGATCATCACAAAAAATTTTAAATTTTCCTTCTGGAATATTTACAGAATTACACCAATGTAAAACAATTACACCACAAAAATTACAATTAATCTGAACACTTTTTAATTTGTATCCCGCTAATTTGCACACCGTTCAGATTGGTTCAAACGTCATTTAGCTCCTGGAACGGAGTAAAGTGGAATGGAACGCTTTGGAACGGAACGCAGTATCAAAACCAAACAGTGAAAGAAGTGACCAGAAACACGTTTCCAGGGTGACTAGATGTTCAAATTAAAAATGAACCCCGATGGTTTGCATGAGGTACCTTTCAAATTAACGCTGGTGTACGGTATTCTTATAGTTAAGAAAAAAAAAACATTCAAGAATTGACCTACAAATGAATGAATCCTGTGATTTCCTCCAGAAACAATATTGTCTTTTCTCAGGAATCAATCACATATTCAAACAGAAATTCTTCCAAAGCAACAATAGGAATAATTTAAAAAAAAGTTCGGCACTTGTTCTAATGATTACTTCAGGTTTCAATATAATGTATCTATAAATACATCTAAGAATTGCATAATTCATTCTCGATACCCCAAGTAACATTAGTGACTGAATTACAGCTTATTCAGCTAAAATGCTGTTTATACAGCTTCCTTTCAGCTGAATAAACTGTCATTCAGCTACCAATGTAACCTGGAATCTTTCTTGTTGTTCTTCTTGATGTATCTAACAAGTTTCTGCAAAAAAGCAATCGGCAAGGAGAAATCCTCAAACGAGTTCCTAAAAGAATTTGGCGAGTATTTCTAGGAGGTATTCTTTGAGAAATACCTGAGTGAATTTTCGAAACTTTTTTGGTAATTCGGAGATACATGTAAAATTTATTATCGAGTCCTAGGAAAATTATCGGGAGTACTGTCTAAAGGGGTGCAGATCGTTGGGCCGACTGCCGTTAGGCCGAAAGGGTCGTTAGGCTGAAATAACATTTGAGCATTTACTACTATTTCATATGGCTAACATATTCATCAGTGTTTTTTCCTTTTTTCAATCAAAGGCTGTTCTTTCTAGTTATATTTCACAACAGATATTGTGGCTACCGAAAAGCTAAACATTACATATAATTTGCAATTGGATTAGATGGACAAATTGATGTGAAGATTTGCGAAAAAGTTACATCGGGGAGTCGTGAGTTCGATTCGCACTGAGAATCCAATCTAATCCAATTGCAAATTATATGTAATGTTTAGCTTTTCGGTAGTTGTTAAACTTCCACTCGGCTGGTTAGCCGTAAACCACGATTCATCATTAGAACTCTCGGATATTTTCGGCCTAATGACCCTTTCGGCCTGACGGAATTCGGCCTAACGGGATAGCACCTTGAAAATTCATTGACTGCAGTGCAGGAAGTACGGGTATAATTCCTAAAAAAAATTGGATGTACAATTGTTTTATTTTTAGGAATATACTTATGAGAATCAAGACAAAATTAAAGTCTTTAGGGTAGTTTACTAGCTGCAACAAAGTTTGTATAGTTCTTTAAAGCAATCAACTATAGGAAACCATTGAGGAGTTTCTGATGGAACTCATTAAGATCATTGTTGGATATATCACAAGAAAGTTTGATAAATTATACTCTAAATCTCATGTAAACATCAATTAAAACAGTGTTTTATGCAACTTTGCTAATATCTAAAAATTGTGCCTAGCTGGAAAATTTCTGAGAACGGCATTAGATTCAGCAACACAAAATCTACTAGAGACACACAATTTGATCCTTGAGACATGGGCCTTCCTTAGCCAAGTGGTTAGAGTCCGCGGCTATAAAACAATGCTGATTCGATTCCCGGTCGGTCCAGGATCTTTTCGTAATGGATGCATCCTTGACTTCCTTGACAACTTTGGCAAGGAAAGCTCTCAGCTAATAACTGTGGAAGTGCTAATAAGAACACTAAGCTGAGAAGCAGGATCTGTACCAGTGAGGATGTAATGTAAAGAAGGAGAAGAAGATAGGAACATCTTCAATGAACTGTCCAATTTGCGGAGCAACACCAAATTGTATGTCATTTGAAAATATAAGGAAGGATTTTCTCTGCAAGAAGTAGCCTTGAACTATGGAATTTCTCCTTTACATGCTAATTTGGTATGCATTTTCTTTTCCTTGTGACGCACATAGGGTGATGTGCTAGTATCCATCGTATTAAGTGTTGATCAGTGAGAACTGCAATTTTCCCAGTATTGCAGTGAATAATGCTGATACAAACCGATGCCAAACAATTCTTTCTCAAAACGGCTTTAGCATTGTACAATAACATTTTGATAAATCTTGATCTCTTTTTGGAAATAATGCAAAGAAAATGCATCTTACCATATTCTCAGTCCGTCGTATCGTTTTCAACTCCGTCGCAATCAGTTTCCAGATTCGTCTCACAACTTACGGCTCACTGTGTGTATTGAATGGTTAAAACACAACATATCAACGCTATAATAAAATGTTTTACTAGAATATATAGATCTACGGGCATCTCCCTCTATTCCTTCAGCATGATGGAATATACTAATTTCCTTTAAAATTAATTGTTCGTCATCAAAATTCAGCCCAAATATATGAACACAATTCCTTTTGACCGTACAATTATGGCATTTGCTCACAGTACAGCGAAAACAACACAATCAAAGGAACCGTATTTTTACGTCGAGCGTGTGCACACATTGATGCGCACAAGCTTTTTTTTCTCAGTACGACGGATAGAACTTTGTTTACATTCTCAATTATACGCGGCGGTTGAGGGAATTTTGTAAAATTTGGTGATTTAGTGAAGTTTTACGGCGTGTGATTGGAATGAGATCCTTCAGTGAAGAAGTACGAAGGTTTTTCATAGTGAAAATAAGTGCCCGGCGAAGTAAGTCACCCACGGGGGCAGCAAGAAACTTGTGTTGGAAAGTGGTATGACTGATGTCGATCTCTAAGCATTTCTCTCAAATCGTGTTCGTCCATGCGATTTCGGTGAAAAAGTGTAAAGTGGATAATTGAACTGAAGATATTTATCGAAATACATTAGTTTCATTGCATTTTTGGTGTACAGGTGGACGAATCATAAAAGCTTTCACAAAATTACATTTGGAAAATGAATCTATGTTGCAGTTAAGTTGGAATATCCGCCGTAGTGGAACATTTTCAGTTTGATACGACGAATAGTAGCTCTTACGACGATGTAGAACGAAACCCTACCACTTGTCATTTCTAGACAACATTTTTTACTCCTGCTTTCACGCATTTTTCACAATTATCACAATGTTTTTTTAATTGTTGAAACCATCCGGTGGCGTAGTACAATGTCAGCTAAAACACCAACACAGCATCAACAAAACAAAATCACGTGGAAATTCATTAGCAAAACCAACTAGAACCGGTCATGAACCATCACATTAAAGAAGTCTTTGATCACACGAATCGCGCTGGAATTTTTCACTATTCTATATCGAGGTTTTTTTTTCAATTTTTACATCCGAAATACAATCCGGATGGCGTAGCACCAGCCAAATCATCGGCAGAATTGCGAAAAAAGAGAGCACGAAAAAAGTGTGGCAAGCAAAACAAAACACGACCGTTCGCGGCAACGCCTACTGCGATCCTCTCGTTTTTGTGAGTTACCCTGAAGTAGAGCGAAATTGTATGATATTCGTGGATTCTATAAATGCGATTTATCTAATGACACCTCAGATGATCTCATGGACGTCGAATAGTGTTATTGTTTCCGTGATAAACCAAGAAAAAGGGAAATATAAAAAACAATGGTGTTATCATTTGAATAGAAAGAAAAAAAACAATTACCATGTCCAGGTTTCTTAAGGTGAAGATAAATCGAAGCCAAACCTCAAATTTTCAAGAGCACAAATCTGAAGAATCCATTAAAAAAAAAAAAAACACACGTTTGAATTAGAACTGCCGTAACTTTTAGCTCGGGAGTCTTGAAGTTTTTCAGTGAGGTCAATATCGTTATGGGTGGTAGGTCATTTGGCATAAAGTCGTTTGGCATAATGAGTCTGAAACTAAGAATTTCTCAATTTTTCGTTTTTACGTTTCTATAGAATCTTGTTTTGGAGTCAATTGATACAAAATGACACTTTATTCAACAATCATATGCTCTTGAATTAACTAAAAACTATTAGAAAAATTATTGCCAATAGTATTTTATTATTTGTTCTGAAATAACCCTTCTTTCAAATATTAATTCTTATTTTTAGTTTCGCTATTGGAATACATTTTTGCACTGAAGATTTTTATATATTTAGCACAAATTTACCCTTCTTTCAAACGTTCTAATTTTTGATTTTCTAAATACGATGTTACCATAGTTATAGGTATGAAAACAGTTGATTTAAAATTTCAATAAATTTCTCCTTCTTTTACGCATAAGCTGTTCTTAGGAGCAATATTTTTTAAATATTTTTTTCCGACGGACATAATGGGGGCAATCGATAACATTGATCTGCTCAAGTTATCAGCGAAAAGAGAAATCGATTACTGCAGTTACTTCGATGGGTTGTGCTATCTTTCCCCCAACGTCGTTTCCCCGAATATCCCCTTTCCCCGATTAACCCACTTCCCCGAAAAGTTTTTGGCATTCATAATTGTCGTAACTTTACACATTTCAGGGTGGTGAACAAACTGGCCATCTAATATGCAGCCTTCTTTTTTCAATTGGCGGTTCTTTCAAGTTGTACCGTTCTCAAGAGAATACTTCCTTCTTTTCATTGTTTATCGTTTTTTCTCGTTCACTATCCAGCCACTAAAGACTATTATAGCACCTTTCAAACTGCACCACTTTTCGGGGAAACGGGTCATTCGGGAAAAAGTACCACAATCACTTCGATGATTCTGAACACACTTTTTTGTCTTTTCGTTTTATTATACCGTAATAATTATTGGCGTCCATTCTTCTGTTGGTTTAATTATGAATTTTTCCTTCTTTTAAAAATAGGCTGTTCTTTATATTTATATTGTTCTTTCAAATTTTATTATTTAGTTAAGCTAAATGTTAACCACTGTTATATTTTGTTGTTTTATCAATTCTTGCGAGATGTGCTGTTAGAATGATAATTACATTAGAACCTGCCAATATTCAACATATTTTTTTTTTGCAAACGCGTAATCTCCTTCCGAGATATGCTGGAAAAATATTATTTCAGCAACAAATTTTCCATTCTCTCGATAATAGACGGTGTTTTTGGTGTACACTTCCAAAATTATAATTTATATTGAACCGTTGAAAAGTTTTGCCACAAATATTTGCTTTTAAAGATGTGTTGTTATTGAAGCTCAAATAATCTGCTCTCAAATATAGGCTATTTTTGCATTATGTCGTATTGATAGATCCTAAGATTGGAGCTTTTGATATTTTGCAAAAAAAATCCATTCTTTTATCAAGTAATTTTCATCGAGTGTACGTTCAAACTGGGACAGAGCTTGATCTGCAGCGAAATATTCTATGAGCGTTCTCTTTATGAATAACTGCAAACTTTCTTTGCCTATTTACATCAAAGATACCGTTGAACGGGGTATCTTTGATAATGCGGGTAACTTTGACAGTGCGTTACTCACCACATACTAAACAAAATATCAAAATTTCTGTTAATCGGTTAAGCAAAACGAATGCAAAACTAAAAAATATTAGTATGACACTACATGTAAGAGCTGTTTTCATTTGAATCGAGATGATTTGAGCCTTTTTATATGAATATTAAAAATTGATGGGTTTTTAACATTTTCGAAACGCTTACAAACAATCTGTTCTACGATCACTATTTGATGAAGTCATAATGAGTTCGTTACTTATCCTTGGCAGCCTAGTTGTATTAGAACATGAATTCAGATAAATATTACGTAACCCATTCAATTTTGTTCGATTTACACTCCATTATCAAAGTTACCCCAAAACAGAAAACCGACTTTCGATTATATGAAAAATTATAAATCCATTCAAAATAAATCTTTTGGCAATATATCAACTTCAATCGATTGCTAGGATGCCAGTACTTTTTTTAAAAATATTAATTATAATTCGTTAAAACAGCATGCATATATATTCAAGTTTTCTTCGAAAAAACTATCAGAGTTACCCCGTTTTACGGTACTCTATGTTCTGAGATGTAGAGACCCGTCACGAGTTTTATTTAGTAATGCTCTCGAATGTCACAACAATTTTTGAACTTCATAGCTTGGAAAATCTCTGAACGAACACCACCCTTGTTTAAGGACTGTTCATTTTATAAAGTGGACACTTTGTTTATGCTATATCTTTTTTATTTATTGATAAAATCGTAATCGGTTTTCTGTGTATCGTTGACCTATTATTCTAAAATGCTATGTAAATATAAAATCTTTGAAAATGCTTTTGGTTGAAGAGCTAAATAGTTTTTCCAAAAACTCTTAAAAAAAGCTGTCCGTCAAAGTTTAACATTATTTTTCGCAAAACAAAAATCCTTATTTTTTGAACAAATTGTATGTTTGTATCCTTTAATATTCTACTAAAGGTAAAGCTTTAAAAATATCAATTATATTCCACCATTCTATGACATTAGGTAACTTTAGTGATTTACCCATTTATGGTCAAATTTGCTGATACACCATCCTTTCACTCCCAGCAAAAGAGAAAAGTAAAACGCGTGTTCAAAACTAGTTTGGATTACTAAAGAAACTATATTAGTATAAACGAAAGCTAAATCGTGATATTAAACTACAGTCTTAAGTATAAATTTTACTGTTTATGGTAGTTTTACTAAAAAGTCTCATACTTTTAAAATCATGTACGCATATTTATCGATCTACAGCAAATTGAAAACAGTTTTCTCCGAATTTTTCAATTGGTAATCTCAGAATAACATATTATGAAAATAATATGTGGAAAATAAAATCGATTTTATTACAGCAGTGTTGCCAATTTTGATGATTGTCAATGTACTTTGATAGGTCTTCTAAGAATAAAACAATTGTGTTTCTGTTGTGCTTTGAATGTGACGTGGGGACTTACTAAGTAACTCTATGAAGGCGTAAGTTATTTTTCATATTAATACTATATTAGGACTTCCGTCAGGACGTACTTTTACACAAAAAATTCTACTCATATCAATCCCCATCAAATTTTAAAAAAATTTCTTTAAAAATATACGGGAAAATTGATTTTATTATATCTGTAAAATTGTTGCTCCAAAAATAACTTGATTTTTTCCATCAGGCTTCTGATTGATGATGCTTTCGAAGAACAAGCCTTTTTTGAAAATAGAAAATATAAATTATGGAATTTTCCAGCCAATTTCTTACAATCATTGATTTTGATAACCTCAAAAAATCGACCGATCTAATCGTTGTTCCATATTCGTGTGAAATTTAATTATTTTGGAGAATTTTTATTATCACAACATTGTTCAATACTAGTCGAATGATGTGCAAAAAAACGATTGAAATTTCATTGATTAATAAGAAAGATACAGCATGCACAAGGTGTCCACTTTATAAAATGAACAGTCCTTATAACCTACCAACAATTTTTGCTATGGGCTCGGTAGTGTTGATCTCGGTAAAAGCATAAAAATTCCGATATTCATTTTAAGTCAATTATTATGCCAAACGGCCATTATGTCAAACGACTCTATGCCAAACGACTTTATGCCAAACGGAGTACAATCATCGTTATGATATAATGTCAAATCTGATACCTTTCGATTTTTTTTTTTGAATGGGTTACGATTATTAACGGATATATTTTCAGGAATACAACGAAAATTTTCAAAAATATTTGATTTACTCACGTTTATTGAATGATGTTCCTTTTACCACCAACAGCTGTTCATTTTACTCACATAGTGCAGGTAAAATGAACATTTGCATCATTTTTTGCTAGTGATAAATATGTGAAAATTTTACTATTTCAGTAAGAATTCGTGTCGTTGCCATAGATAAAATCTCTATTTTTGATGTTGTGCGATAGAACTATACAATTTCCTCGTTTTTCTATCAGAAACAGGATGGTATCCTTACGGTGTTCATTTCCCTCTTCTCCACAGGCAAAGATCTCGCGACGCAAATCTCCGACAACGATCTGAACAAGTTGTTCGAGGAGTACAAGGACAGCCAAGAGGACGCGATTCTGTCCGAAGGCATCGAGCGACTGTGCTGTGATCTAGGTTATAAGCCGGACGATTTCGCCATCCTGGTGCTGGCCTGGCGTTTGGACGCATCGCAGATGTGTCAGTTCACCAAGTCGGAGTTCATTCAGGGCCTGCAGCAGATGAACGCCGCCAGCATCGACGACATCAAACTCCGGCTGGAGCAGATCGTCGAGAAGCTCAAAACCGACTCGGAGGAGTTCAAACTGCTGTACAGATTTACATTCCGGTTCGGGCTGGAACCGGGCCATAGGATTCTGTCCCTGGACATGGCAATCAGTCTGTGGCGGCTGGTGTTCACTGTTCACACGCCGGACATTTTGCCAAGGTGGTTGCACTTCCTCGAGCAGCACCAGAACATCCGGGGCATTCCGAAGGATACCTGGAACATGTTTCTGAACTTTGTGGAGACCTGTGATATTACACAGTACGATGACACCGAAGCGTGGCCCAGCTTATTCGATGACTTTGTCGAGTACGAACAGGAACGGCTGAAGCAGGCTGGCTTGAAGGCTTCGGAGAGTGAAGGAGTGGTGGAAGGTTCCGAGGAGGCGGCTGCTGGCGTTGAGGTCCTAGAGGACGACAACAATAATTCATAGTATTGCGATTCGAGGGCAGCGCCATCCGGCTGGTAGCGGTGATGACTCGCAATGCTCCGATTCAGGCGAACCCATACACACACACAAAACACATACATACGTTTTAATATATTTATTAACTTTTGCTGAAACTTTCTAGTGTTCGCGCGTGCGTTGAATGATCTTATTATTCTTGTTTATGTTTTCACCTGCCTGAAGTTGGAGTTTTCTTTTGCACCCAAGTCCGTCGCATTTTGAACACACTTAAGTCACATAGGAAGTCTGTTTCTTAGTTTTTTTTTTTAAATTTAAGTAAAAGAGAACAAGAAGATGCAATGCACGTTGATCATTTGTTCGACGAAACGAATTTTACTACTTTTAAGCAGTATGATTAAATTTAACACCATTATACTTGTTTTTATACTCATATAGATATCGAAATTTAGTGTAATACTATTGTAATAATTGGAAACAGAATCGATGAGGATTTATTGCTAAAAAAGCAGAAAGCATGCATTTTTCTGCGTTCGTTCCACGTACAGCCAAGTTTTTGCTATTTTCTGTAGGAAAATAAACTTTATATCAGTCAACTGATAATGGAGACGTCGATTTAGAGGAAGGAAGATTTTATGTGATTGTATGCTTAAACAGATAAGGAGCAAGTCGATAAAGCGTTAACTACAGGAGAAATTTACATGTACAAGCTTTTCGGCAAACTTAACTATAGTACGATTTTGGCTTTCGTCGCTTGAAACCGCTCTGGATTCCGGCGAACAATCAAACCTATCCGACTTTAAACGAATCAACACAGATTGTTTTTCACATTTTAGCTCAAATGTATATGAATAAATTGTAAAACAAATTAAATCGAATTAAATTAGTGAAACACATTCTCGAGGACGCTCCTTATTTATTGATGATGTGTAGTGAATGTCTAAGTTGCGCAGTGAAAGCAGAGAAAGATTAAAAAAAAAACAACTAGGCTAAATTGAAAAACGAACAACAAAAACACTACTGAACCTCTATTTAAGATAATTCTAGACAAAATGGATGAATAAAGTCGAAACATGTCATCAAAAATCAGCCCATGGTGAGTTGTTTCAATCTGCCCGAAGTTCCGTCCGAAACGCAAAGATGACAGCGACTTTGATGAGCAATCGGCAAATCCAGCGGATGACACGACGATTTAAGAAATCAATCAAGAAATGCGCGAAACGAACCGCACCGTTTCAAAAGAATTACATTCGGAACGATAATTCTCCTCACTTTTGTCAGGGTTGGTTGCATGTGGGTCTTTCGGATGAAATTATATGGTTGGAAGAATAGTGACTTGACGAAAGTCATCGTTATTGCACGCTTTATTCATTGCAGTACAGCTTCCAACTATATCCTAATCGGTGAAATTAGTGGCCTTTATTTGGTCTCAATGGCAATGCTATTAACTTTTGAGCATGTGACGAGTTTCTCAGAAGTCATCGTTACAGTCCTTGAATGAGAGTGATTCATAGGTTCGTTTGATACCAGTGCGGGGACCCGAAATTTTCATTGAGAATTTTAATTTGCTCCGAAATGCAACAATTTTAAATCGTTAACCTTCTCATTCTAGTTTCTAATAAAAAGATATAAATCAGAACTTGGGGTCTTTCGAACCGAAAATTTTGCCAGCTTGCAAAAATCAATGCGTTAGCTAATTTCAGTAATTTCCTTTGTTCAGTAAACATTTAAATTGAGATCACAGAATCAACTATTTCACGTCAAAATGCTCGGTTCTTGGCCGCATCTCTTCCGTTGTGCGCTCGATGTGCACACCGCTCGCTGCGATTCGTCGTAGAGTTGGGCAAGTTCGTGGTTTATCTTTTGCCGCCAAACACCGCTTTTAAAAACTCCAAGAGCTAACAGGTCCTCCTCGAACATAGTCGACCTTCCATCCCGTGGTGGACTTCCGGTTTTATGACCGTAATGGACTTCCCTTTTGTTCTGCTCCTCATGAACCACCTGGAAGAGAACCCCATCTACTGCTTACAAGGTGAGGCTTGACGCGATAGGCTTTGCGTACCATCATGTACTCTGTATTTGCCTTATTCACCATCAATCCCACTTTTACTGCCGCATGGTTCAGGCGGATAAGCAGGTCTGCTACCGTTTCAAATGCTCGATCGAAAATATCCATATCATCCGCGAAGCATGAAAATTGACTGGATCTGTTGAAAATCGTACCCCGGCTCTTAACACAACACCTCTTAGTGCAATATTGAACGGCAAACAAGGAAGTCACCTATTCGTAATACCGGGCGAAATTCGAATGAACTGGAGTGCATCGTTGCTCTAAATAGTCTTGTGAGCTTCTTGGGAAATCCGTTCACGTCCATCATCTTCCATAGCTCTACACGGTCAATATCATCGTACATCGCATTGCAATTGATGTAGAGATGATGCGTAGGGGCCTGGTACTCATGAAATTTCTGGAGGATACGGTCTGTTCTTCAGCGATTTTTTTGCTATAGGTAATAGACGACAGAAGATAATCTGGGATAGTACTTTGTAGATGGCGTGTAGGATAGTAATTTCACGATAGTTTTCACACTCCAGTTTACCACCTTTTCATAAATAGGGCATAGATCGACTCCTGCAAAAACTGTTCCGTCTTTCAGTCTAGTCTAGTACACGAAACTGAAGACGGCCTTACAGTTGAGGTCGAAATACGCGCATCTGTCAAAGGATACAAACTCTAGTGGAATTAAATGGTATAGTACTAAATTCGTTTTTTTTTTCATCTATTTTTTATGGTTTTTTAGATTTTGTCACACCTCTTGGCTTAAATTCAAATTTTGTCTTCCGTGTCCCTTCCGAAAGGTGAGATAGGAACAACCTCATTCCTAAAACTAAAACTCATGTGGTGTTTTTGTCGACTAAGCGAACGTCAAACATAATCAAAAGTGTAAAGGTTCATTTATGCACCCAATTTTTTTTATTAAAGTTTAAATATGATATAGCCGTTTTTTGAGCGAGAAAAATTGCTAGAGTAGTTGCAGTAACATGTCCTTTCGTGTTATTAAATAAAAACAAGATTTCATTGAGCATTCTAGGATCCTATTCATGTACAATACTGATTTCAAACTGTGTTAAGTCGACTCTAGTAAAAGACACTGACAGTAGTGGTCGAAATACGCGTATCTGTCAAAGGATACAAACTCTAGCGGAATTAAATGGTATAGTACTAAATTCTGGTTTTCATCTACTTGTGTATTACATTTTGATGAAATAAGCATGATTTCAGAGAATGAGCGGGTGTCCAGTTCGCCATCCCAAGAAACATTCGCCTATTTTAGACCCATTTATTAAGTCACTTTTCCCAACTACATACTGAATAGTTGCTTTATTATATTATTTTGCAGCTGCTACACAAACATTGTTCTGACAAATCTGGTGAAAGTATTAGGCTATTTATCATTTAGTGCTTGAAATCGTATATCGTAATGATGTTTATTCGCTAATGTAAAAAACAACATTATCGCAGTTAAATTCATCATTATGTATGACAACATTTCAATTACTTGCGTTGTTCACTCAAATTTGGAGAAATTATGAAGCGTATCCTTTTATATCAACTTTATTGTACAACTTTAAAATTATTTCATAAGCATTTATCTCAGTTTTTATTCAACTGCCATAAAATTCATTGTAAACAAATAAATGATAAAAAATTCACTTTACACTGTACTTTGAATGCAGTGTATACTTTTATCATGAATTAATTACCTGGATACTGGATTCGATCTCCAGACCTCCTCATCGTTAGCTTTTTCTTCTTGGCATTAACGTCCTTACTAAGACAGAGCCTACTTCTCAGCTTAGTGTTCGATGAGCACTTCCACAATTACTAACTGAGAGTTTTCCTTGCCAAAGTTGCCATTTCCGCATTCGTATATCGTGTGGCAGGTACGATGATACTCTATGCCCAGGGAAGTCAAGGAAATTTCCATTACGAAAAGATCCTGGACCGACCGGGATTCGAACCCAGACACAGCACGACTATGCTTTGTAGCCGCTGACTTCAACCACTCGGCTAAGGATCCATCCTGCGTCATTCTTAAAATCATATATAAGTCTTCCAGTGCCCAATATAAACCTCATGTAGCTGAATATTGATCATGCTTGAGCTTCTATTCAACAATGTTTAACCAACACGTGCTATGCTGATCAACAACTGAACAATAGTGTGGGACAAAATTTAGATTCTCGCTCCAGTCCACTTTTTGGATTGCATTCAGGTCCCATAGCAGCTGTGCAAAATTTCAGCTCGATCGGAGAAACTATATTTTAGCGCCAGCCGTTCAAAGTTTGTATGGGATTTACTATGGGAAAACTTACTTTTGCAAAGAAAAATCGACAGAGGTCACCCATTGACCTCTATCAAAATACTGAATACAGACTTCGATAGGTATTTTTACGATGAATAATATTGCCGAAGACCGCGAAACAATCCGACACTTGTGAAAAAAGATTTTTTTTCCTAAATTCTTGAAATTTTTTGAAAAATGAATGAAATTGGATTCATCCATAAGCATTGGACGGAATATTTTATCTAGTTTCGGCAACTTGCTTGACCACGTATATTTGTTTGATGTTTCTGGTTTTCTGAGCTCATGTCAAAATCACATTTTTTCTGTTGCTTGTATTTTTGTGCGACGTGAAGTTGTATTCATGTTAACGATTTTTTTTAGAAACTACAACTAATTGAAAATTCAATGCCACATTATGGTTCGTTTGGTTGGTAAATACTGCGCATGACGTACCATGTTGTTGGTACTTCGCGTACCTGAAGGAATAAAATAGACCCATTCGTGTGATGCTTAACTATCTGCCCTATCTCTAACTCCTCTTGGCAATGACCGGGTTTCGAACAACCTAAGAGAAGATCGGGTAATCATCCCAGATGAGAACTTTGGTCGTGTGCTGACAGGGAAAGCCCCCCCCCCCTGGCTTTCTTCTGTGAACCTTGAGCTTCTGTTCCCCATGTCAGGGGCGGCTGATCATCGTCCGAGTGCTAGAGAAAAACTCTAAGCTAAACTCTGCACTATTGTCCTCCAAAAAATAAGGGGAAATGGTTCTCCATAAATCTGTCAGGCCCTGCAAGCCAGCCGTAAAAATACATCATCTCAGAAACATTTATAATTGGACATGGTGTCTTTTTCATGGAACTTTATAACAAAAAAATCGGCATGTCTCTAATTTGGACCAATGAAAGACAAGATCTCCCTCTTTCATTTGATGCTAAAATGAAAATAATCCATCGGGTGGTCTAGTGCAATTTTTTTTATAAGTTTTGTTGTTTGTTATATTATATTAAATGCACCGTTAATTAATAAATTTTGGTGAAGTGAACTGTATACACGGATTTAGATGAAAATGTTGCAAAAATCTAGTGTCAATATATTGTAGATTTTAGACAGCCTAAAAATTTACAGGCCGAGGCCGAAGTTTATATTTTCGAGTTGGTTCTCTTTTGCTTAATCCATTGTTGAAATTTTCATTGCTTTTGAAACTAAGTATGTCAAACAACCTCTTTTCCCTTTTTATTTGTAACTCAAGAGCAATGTTCGTCTTTCTGACTTGGTTTAGGAACAAGCGATCGAAAGACAAAAGGTCGAAAGGACAATAAGACAAAAGGAAGACAAGACAAATGGTCGAAAATGCAAAAGGTCAAACGGACCAAAGGTTGAAAGTGATTTGAATTATAAACGGATGCGCGGCTCAGCATTTTTGGAATTTGAATCATGATTCCGAGCAATCAGCTACAAAAACCTAACGCGTGTGTTGCGTTACGGCAATCTGACTCATGATATCATGAGTCCAAATCATGGTGTATTTTCATAAGACGAAAACACGCTGGAATCATGATATCATGAGTCAAAATCTTGTTTTTGGATTCTGATTTCTACCCGTGTATGCTATGCTATGCTATGCTTTTTCTCGGTTTCATGTTTTGGAACATGGGACATTTATGCGTATAACGACAGTGATTCAATTAATAATATATCTATATATATAAAAATGGAATGGTGTTTGTGTGTCACGAAATGGCTTGAGAATGGATAAACAGATTGACCTGAGTTTTACATTGTCGCACTCAGCAAGGGATGCGACGTGTTCGTGTGAGAAAAAGTTCGGGAAAATCTCCACAATAAACGGAAAATCGAGAGAATACTAATGTGTCAACAATGCTTCAGTTTGACTGAAAATTTATGAAATCCATTACACACATTATTACTCATTATTGGAAAATTACGTTATTTTTATGGAAAGTTTTACTTAAATATTGGAATTTTCTACAACATTTTCATGTATTGTATGTCATTTTGAATTGCTCAGTTGGGTTTGTTTATTGCAACTTTGCATTTACTACTATTGCTCTTCTTGGTTTTTTGAATGGAAATTTTTGAATTATTGTGGGCGAATAATTATTTATTTATCGCAATTTTTTTTTGTGGAAAATTTATAATTATTTCTTGCTTTTTGTGAAGAAAATAGGGACATTTTGAGGTTTTTAAATGTAAAATTCGATATTTTTTAGTGAGATTATTGTCGATTCTACTGCACTTTTGAATCTATTTATTGCTCAAAATTTTTTTATTTATGGAAAATTTTGTTTTTTCTATGCACTTCTTTATTTTTTTATGTAAATTTTTACCTTTTCTGTTGATTTTACCCTTGTTTCTCTACTGGCAAATTTTGCATTATTTATGGAAATTTTATATTTTTTTATGGGATGTTAATATTTTAGCCATTGTTCCTTGGAATGTGTGTTCATTATGTTATTACTTCGCCTACACAGCATTCTTATTATGAATTATACAAACTTTGACATGTCCAAATATTTTTGAAAGACATGATTGTTTCTTATTTTTATGTCATTTGCTAGGAGTAGAATCTAACAACTTCGGTGTAATATCTGCAATTTTGTCATTTGTCTGATGCTATATAACTGCTGATCTTCCATATATTATTTTTCTTACAGCAAAAATTCCCGTCCCCTACTATCATTGTCATTGGTTCATATGCTGTTGCTTCTTGTGTCTATAAATTGAATTTTTGGACTTCCAGTGTGCTTCATCATTTCGTACCGGATACATCAGCCGAATGATATCAAGTTACCTCACTGTACAGTAGACTGATGCAAATTTTGAAGCTTTTGCTCCCCTATGCTTAAACCTTAAACGGAGTTAATTATGATGAAAATCATTCTCATAAAATTTCAAGTGATTTGGAAGAAAATTACTATGGAAAAGTCAAATCTTTTGTGTTCAGTCCTCTAACTGTTTTACATAATAATCTATGGATAAGTGAACATATTCTCCTTATGTGAAATCTTCCCAGCCACAACTTTGCCGAAGACCACATTTTGATGGGACGTGAGGAAAATTTGTTATTATTGATAACAAAATCTAAATCATGCTGAGATGATCATTCAATTACTTTCAGAGCAACACTGCTTTTTTTGCTGTAGAACATAATAGCCTGGATTACTTTGATCTATTCTCCCCGTCAGGAGCTCCAATGTTGCCTGCCGAACAGTTGGTGAAGCATGCTATATGCAAACCCACTTTCTGATGGTGAATAACAATTCATCCTGACGTCCAATTAAAATGTGGTCTTCGGCAAAGTTGTAGCTCAACTATTATTCTACAATGCCATGAAAATATAAAATCTTACAAAATGCTTTACGTTGAAGAACTGAATAGTTTCTCTCAAAACTCCTCTGAAAACCTGTTCATCAAAGTTAAGCTTTATTTTTCGCATAACAGAAATCCTTATTTTTATGAACAAATTGCGTATTGGTATCCTTCACCATTCTTATAGGTAGAGCTTTAAAAAAAATGAATAATATTCCGCCATTCTCTGCCGCTAAGTCACTCTATGGATTTATCTTTTATGGCCAAATTCGCTGATATACCATCCTTCTATTCCCAGAAAACAAGTAAAGTTGAAAGCGTGTCAAAAATTGGTGTAGATTACTGCATAGATTATATATGTATGAATGAGAACTAAATCGTGAGTCTTAACCGCATTCTTAAGTATAAATTTTACACTTTATGGTCGTTTTATGGGAAAATCTCATACTTTTAAAATCATTTATGCATATTTATCGATCTACAGCACATTGTAGGAGTTTTTCTCCGAATATTTTGATCGGAAATCTCAGAATAGTATATTATGAAAATAACACGTGGAAAATAAATTCGATTTCATAACAGCAGTGTTGCCATTTCGATGATTGTCATTGAGCTTTGAGAGGTCTTCTGAAAATATAACATTTGTTGTTCTATTGTACTTCAAATGTGACATGGGGACTAAATAAGCAACTCTATGAAGGCGTAGGTTATTTTCCATAATAATACTATACTAGTACTTCCATCAGGACGTACATTGAACTTAAAAATTATACTCATATCAGTAACATTCCAATTTAAAGTATTTTTCTTCAAAGAATTAGGTGAAAAAATGATTTTATGATATTTGATAAATTGTTGCTCCAACAAAAACTTGATAGTTTGCAGTAGGATTTTGATTGATGATGCTTTTGAAGTACAAGCCTTTTTTTAAAATAAAAAAAATAAATTGTCGAATTTTCTAGAAAATTCGTTATAATCTTTGGTTTTGATAACTTCCAAAAATCGACCGTTCTAAGCGTTGTGCCTTATTCGTGTGAAATTTAATTATTTTGATGGTAAATTAAAAAGATATTGCGTGTACAAAGTGTCCACTTTATATAATGAACAGTCCTTATACCAAATTATGTTTGGACTTCCAGTTATTGCTTTTTAATTCCACAGCGGATTGATCTGCCGAAAGATATCAAGTCACCTCACTGTGGAATCAATTAAGTCTTAATTTGATGTTCATCCTAGTGGAATGAATAACAATTATAATAACATCACTCATCTGTATACGCAAATATAAACCAGCCGAATCGGAAGTCATCATCAAATGCGCAGCAAGTTTGCGATCGAATGTTGGTTCCGCCATAAAACGGCGATCCAATCTGTCACGCTTTGACGAGGAATTGAAACGTTCGGTTGGGTGGACGCAACCCTGCGTGGCTAATTCCTATTTCTTTCGCTTGAATCTTACTTGGCAATGCCCTTGAACTGGGTTACTTTTCGATGTTGTTTGGAAATACCTCAAAGTCGAAGAATTCAGCGGAACTTCGGTCGGAGCAGCGGCTTTGGGTGTTGAACCGAAATGTAACCAAAATTCATCACACCTGCCGACGGAATGATGTGTTTCCCCCCATTTGAGATGTTGCCATTGAGCTGTATCTCAATCGGGAGACCAAACCTTCATGGTAAATATTGGATCGATCGGGTGTTTGCGAAACTTAATTTCATTCCATGTTCGGCAACAGCCAAATCCAATGTTTGTCGCAATTCGATGGATAAATAAACCGGAGAGGGATGCGAAACAGAATGTTGAACGAAGGCCTATGGGTAGTTCTAAACCTGTGGGATAATATTTGGTAGCTTCTTCTTATTCTTTCCGACACAACATTTCAGTTGGAATAATACCATTAGTATTATGTAACTTCGTGCATACGGATACCTAAAGCATGGTGTTGCTTTGTATTCGCGTACCGTAATTCATAGTTATGTTCCCATGAAAT
The DNA here is from genome assembly GCF_002204515.2 of Aedes aegypti. Taxonomy (NCBI): domain Eukaryota; kingdom Metazoa; phylum Arthropoda; class Insecta; order Diptera; family Culicidae; genus Aedes; species Aedes aegypti. The sequence continues at coordinate 24,079,567 of NC_035108.1, read as the reverse complement.
GAACTTGTTACCCAAACAAAACATTCATAAAAAACATCCTGTCTATGATAGGAATCCAAAAAACGCTTTGTATTGTACACATTACAAGGTTAATGAAAATGAAAGAAACTTCAGGTGGGGGATCTGCTTTAAATTACGTTTAGTTATTATTTTCTATTGTTTTAATCATCTTCTAGTATTATTTTAACCCGTATAGGCCTGAGTGAAAGAAAAATTACTAAAACTCTCACCGCTCAGCGAATACTTAACGGATTCCAATTATTTTTTGTCAGTATACTCGTACACATATCTAGTTTCTAAAAGTGGTCAAAGAATCTCGGGAATGTTCCTGTGACCGGAGTTATTGCAATGGATCACTGGGTCAGGTCGGGTGACAAGGGTTTTGTGCTTCTGTGCCCCTGGAGGTAGACAAATTTCAAGTTACAGATAATTTTCAGATTCGGCTATAATGTGGCCGCTATATCAAGGAGTTTTAAGAAAAACGAATCAGCGTAAACCGATTAAATTGAATAATTATATCAACTGCATTTGATTGATCCTACAAATCACCATTTTCAGGCCCCCGGTATGCCTTAAATTTATGATAAAGTGCACAATTTGTATCTCAACATCTGTATCAAGCTTATGGGAATGCATTTTAGTGAACTATTATGTTCGATCAATACCTTTAGATATTTGAAACGCTTCAATATCTAACAAATCTAGAGCCAGTTAGTCAGGACATTAAGCCGGAGTGGTCCCATCTGGTACACTTTAAATGGTGCAAAACTATTCATTTATAATGTTGAATATCAGATCTTAATGATTTATGCAAAATAAAATGAATGCCATTGGAAATAAATAAAGATAAATTGGCATGTCCCACAAAATCGCATTTTTCTACCCGACTTGACCCAGTGACCCACTGCAATAACTCCGGCTATAGAAATATTCCTGAGTTCCTTCGGCCATTCCAAGAAACTAGATATGTGGGCCAGTTTACTAACAAAAAAATATTTGAATCCGTTAAGTATCCGTTGAGTGGTAAGGGATTTAGTATTTATGCTTTCACTCAGTCCTATACGGGTTAAACGTTACCTTGGATACCCTCAACGTGATTTTTGAGAGTTAAATTTTTATCTAGCTTCACCCCAGATACTTCACTTCATCTGTCAAATTTATTGGATCCCCTCTCATTGTGGCAACATGCCTATTTGAATGTTTCAAATGAAGAGCTTTCGATTTGGGTCGGAATATTATGAGTTGAACATTAGAAGAAATCTTCCGCAAGTATGAAAAAAATATCCAAACTTTTGTAATCCATTGCAAATGACATGCAGCCTTCGTCCTTCAGCAGAGAGGCCTGTGTCATCCGCAAACAAAGATTTTTAACATCCTTGAGGTAACTCAAGTAAGCAAGATGTGAAAATTTGCACGATTTTTGAGAGCGTTTCAAAGTCACGGGTCATTTTTGACCCTTATTGCATAATGTTCACCTTTTTCTTAATGCATTAGGAAGGTTAACAAGTACGATTTGACAGACAACTTTGGATTGTTCTTACATTACAACATACATACATACATTGTATATTTGAAAATTCAAGTTTTTTTTTTAATTTAACTATCAAGCATTAATGGCAAACACTGTCGAATGCTTTTTCTGTCTAGAAGAGCAAGACCAGTAGAATAGGTTTCAGATTTTTAGGAACGAATAAAACTTGTTACACGTAAAAGTAGATTAAGTTTCTGCATGATATTTGCCCGGTTTCAAAAACACTTGTTAACCTTTCTGATGCATTAAGAAAGAGGTGAACATTATGCATTAAGGGTCAAAAATGACCCATAACTTTGAAACGCTCTCAAAAATCAATTTTTGTATAGATTTTCGTTTGTTTATGGGACCCTAGAATGGAACTCGACTTGGATCCATTGTGAGTATGGCCATTCTGGGCACAAGGGCATAAGGGATTTCACGCCAACTCGACAAAGGGATTGGCAGCACCCCTTCAGAATTCAATGAAACTTTCTGGGTGTGAAGACTATGTGAAACTAAGATACTTTACATACTTTGTTTTTTCAAAATCGATCTAAAAATCGTTGTTAGAAAAACTTTTTTCCCTAAAATATGCCCAATTTGCAATGTATGGACGACTTTTAGTAAATTTAATTACGAAACTTTTTGCTTAAGGATGATCAAAATCTGAAATGGCCGTTTTTTTTTAAATCGACTTTAAAGTTTTGAATCATTGTTTATTCGATGTAGAAAATGTTTTTTTTATTTTTTCAATATTTTTCTCTAAAACTTCAGGAAATTTCACGACAGTCCCCCATACAACACTTTTTTGTAGGTCTTACCGTTTTCGAGTTATACGGGTTTATAAAAAAAAGTAAAAAAAAAACTTTGGGACTTAAAAAATTCGATGTTTGAAAAACTTTTTTCCCTAAAATATGCCCAATTTGCAATGTATGGACGACTTTTAGTAAATTTAATTACAAAACTTTTTGCTTAAGGATGATCAAAATCTGAAATGGCCGTTTTTTAAAATCAACTTTAAAGTTTTGAATATTTTTTTTCAGTGTAGAAAATTTGTTTTTATTTTTTCAATATTTTTCTCTAAAACGTCAGGAAATTTCACGACAGTCCCCCATACAACACATTTTTGTAGGTCTTACCGTTTTCGAGTTAAACGGGTTTATAAAAAAAGTAAAAAAAACTTTGACCCTTTCCAAATGTTAGTCTAGATCGATTTTGAAAAAACAAAGTATGTAAAGTATCTTAGTTTCACATAGTCTTCACACCCAGAAAGTTTCATTAAATTCTGAAGGGGTGCTGCCAATCGCGTGTCGAGTTGGCGTGAAATTTAAATTTAAATTATGGGACCAGTAAAATGAGACTCCAGGAGTTCCTTCAGGAAAACCTCCAGAGTGTTACTCCAGAGCGATTAGTGTTACTAAGCATTTAAGGACTGTTCATTTTATAAAGTGGACACTTTGGACATGCAATATCTTTTTAATTTATCAATGAAATCGAAATCGGTTTTATGTACATCGTTCGACTTATATTGTGCAATGCTGTGGTAATAAAAAAGTTACCAAAATAATATGATTTCACACTAATAAGGCACAACGTTTAGAACGGTCGATTTTTGGAGGTTATCAAAATCAAGGAGTATTAAAAATCGGCAGGAAAATTCGACAATTTATATTTTTTATTTTCAAAAAATGGTTGTACTTAGAAAGCATCATCAATTAGAAGCTTGCTAAAAATATCAAGTTATTTTTAGAGAAGCAATTTTGCAGATATCATAAAATCATTTTTTATCAATTTTTTTTTAAAGAAAAATATCTTAAATTTAAATGGAACTGATATGAGTAGAATTTTAAGGTTTAAAGTACGTCCAGACGAAAGTAATGCTATAGTATTTATAATAAAAATAACTTACGCCTTCATAGAGTTGCTGATTTAGTCCCCACGTCATATTTTAAGCACAATAGAAAAACAAATAATTTATTTTCAGAAGACCACTCAAAGCACAATGACAATCATCAAGATTGGGAACACTGCTTGAATTAAATTAAATTTATTTTGCATGTATTATTTTCAGAATGTGTTATTCTGAGACTACCTATCAAAATATTTTGAGAAAAACGCTTACAGTTTGCTCTAGATCGATAAACATGCGTATATAATTTTAAAAGTATGGGATTTTTCAATAAAACGACCATAAAGAGTAAATTTGGTACCCAAGAATGCGGTTAAAACTCAAGATTTTGCTTTTTTTTATACATATATAGTTTATTTAGTAATCTTAACCAGTTTTGAACACGCTTATTACTTTACTTTTTTGCTGGTAGTAAAAAGATGGAGTATCAGCAAATTTGACCATAAGGAATAGATCACTAAAGTGACTCAACGTCAGGAACTGATGGAATATTATTGATGTTTTTAAAAGCTCTACCTTAAGAATAGTGAAGGATACCAACATACAATTTGTTCATTAAATTTAGGATTTTTTTCATGCGAAAAATAACGCTTAAACTTGACGAACAGTTTTTCTTAGGAGTTTTTGCAAAAACTATTTAGTTCTTCAACCGAAAGCATTTTGTAAGTTTCTGTATTTTCATAACATTGTAGAATAATAGTTGAACGATACATAGAAAACCGTTTACGATTTCATCAATAAATAAAAAAGATATAGCATAAACAAGGTGTCCACTGCATAAAATGAACAGTCCTTAGCCGCATTGAGTCAAGGAGTGTGGGTTCGATTCCCGCTTCAGTCGGGAAAATTTTTCGTCAGGATCGTTTTTCGACTAGTGTGGTGCTCCTTCAAAAAACATAACCGTCCACTGGAAGTACTAACGTGTCCGTGTATTTAAAAGTTCCAGCAAGATTTAGTCTCGGAATATCTCCAAGGAATGTTCCAGAGATTTCTCCAGGATTTTTTTTGAAGATTCCTTCGGGAATTTTGCCAGAATTTTTTTCCATGATAATTTCCAACAAAATTCCTAGTTCGTTTTCTCCATGGATTCCTCTAGAGCTTTTGGCAGGGATTCCTCCACTAAGAACATTTGTTCGACATGAGACATTTTAGACCGAGTCTGATAGAGCTTCAGGAATACCTTCAGCAATTCCTTCAAGAGTTCCTCCACGGATTCGACAAGGGATTCCTCCAAGAATTGCTGCAAGAAAATTTCTAAAGGGATTCTTTTAGGGATTTTGCTAGGAGTTCTTGAAGAAATGTCTCCAATAGCTGCTTCATAGATTCCTCCAGTAAAATATTTACTGGGATTCTTCTAGAAGTATCTCCAAGGATTCCTCCAAGATCTGTTTCAGAATCTCACAGGAATACTCCGAAATTTCAACGGAGACTTCTCCAGGGACTTTTCAAGCGATTTTTTCTGGTGTTCCTTCGAAGATTCCTTTAGAAAATCTTCCGGAGACTTCTCCAAGGATTCTTCCAGGACAATTTCTACAAGGATTTTTACAACGATATCTAAATTTCCTACGAGGATTCCTCCACGGATACATACAAAGATATTTTCAATCGTTCAGCAATTATTCTAGATACTCATCCGGGATGCTTCAATGGATTTTCATGGAAGAATTTCCTTTAAGAATTCTCCCAGAGTTACCACCAGAAAAATCGAACTTGTCCACGGATTCATCCAAATAATCCTCCAAGGATTCTCCAGGATATTTCCCCACGGTTTCGTTCTGGGCCTTCAAAAACCTTATGGAGATTCCATCAATGGTTAGTTCTGAAATTGCTCCAGTGAATGAATTCCTGCTAGAAATTCATCAGAAGTTATCCTAAGAATTTCTCCATGGACTTAAGGAAAATCTTTACATGAACTCCTCCAGAAAAGTCTTTACATAAACTCCTCTAAATAAATTCCTTTTGGAAAATTTATTTACAAATTCCTCCAGACATTTCTCCTATGAATCCCACGAAATGTGTCCATAGATTCCTCCGAGGGTTATTCCAAGGATTTCTCTTGGGAATCCACTAGCAAAAGCTCTACAGTGATTTTTTCTGAGACACCTACAAGATCACCCCAGGGAATCTTCCAGAGATGCCTTCTGGAGTCTTTCAGTAATTAACTTAGATAACCTTTCAGAAATTCAGAGCAGCTTTTTCTATGACTCCTCCAGGGATTTTTCTAGGAAAATCTCTACAGGGATTCCTGCAGAGATACAGTGGGATTCCGTTTTTGGCAACAAAGTCGAAATTTTCAGTTGCCAAAAACGGAACCGTGCCAAAATCGGAACCCATTTTTTTAATTTCAAAAATATCATTTTGACGTTGTTCCACCATAATTATGGAACCAAATGATGGCCAAGACTTCCGAACGGTCTATTTCGAAGTAGATTTTCGTAGGATAGGACTATGTTATAAATCTGAAGATTCGTCATTTTTATTTTGACAGGCGTTCTACACACTTTTTAAAGCAGAAACATCTTTGTTGGCGCGTTAACCGTGGCCAACTCCGGTCGGGTCGGGGTGGACTGTATTTCGGATGAAAGAATTCGACACCACTGGTTTACTAAACACTGCACTTTATTCACTTCACTACTTCACTACTTTACTATTACACTTCACTTTCACTGTCGATCATAATCACGCGGTGGTTAAAATAATAACTGAGTCTGCTACGCATACGGCTCGCGTATATATAGCACCGCGCTCGCAATCTAGAAACACGCGGAAGCTTCTAGAAGCGCGTGGAAGCGTCGCGATGCGTGTGCTGCTACCGTCACTGCCACTGTACGATGAATTCCCGGATGAACCATGTAATGAGTGCCACGATGACGATGACGCTGATTGTGGGACACTCACTGTTGGCACTCACACTCGATGTGGGAACTCTCTCTTTCAGTGACGTAGGCAGTGTGGGTCGTATCAGGGGCTGCAATTGGGCGAGTTCATCGTGTGATTCAGTGACGATAGAATGTGTGTCGCTGTTTTTCATGCTACTGCGGCTGTGATTTGGGACACTCGTTCCGTACGGAACAATCTTCAATAATTCGAACTTGATGTATACTATTTGTATACCTAGGTCAAGTAAAAACAATAATCACATAAGTGTCCTTTGTTCAAGAACTGAACATTCCTCAAAGTAGTGTAAGAATACAGAAATTTCATTGGAAGCGTAATTACAAAAAAAGTTCTAGGTGTTACAAAACTGAATGATTCCATTTAAATAAACTTGAAGAGAAAACTTACACTGAGAAGACGTGTAACTTTTTCGCAAAACTTCACATCAATTTGTCCATTTAATCCAATTGCAAAGTATATGCAATGTTTAGCTTTCCGGTAGTTGGTTTCTATTTTAATCCCAAGCGTCAAATTCGACAATATTCGATAATTTGTAAATGATTATTTTAAATTAAATTTCTTGCATAGTAAGGCATCTGATATCAAATGATTGACTACAGTCAAAGAGCACACAAAAACAACTGAAATTATTTGCTGTACCAATAAAAAACCATTATATTTTTGAAACATGATATTGACTATGCCTTCAATAGATTTTTCCATAGAAATGTGGGCTTCGTAGCCGTGAGGTTAGCGGCGTCAATCGTTTTGGTGTATTGTACTACGGAATGCAGGTTCGATTTTGTGGCCCCTGTTGGAGGAATCTTTTTGTCAAACAAAAATTCTTCATCTTCAATGAATGGTTGTTCCGTGTGTCCGTTGTATAATATAAGTGCAGCTTTTGGTTTAAGACGGTGTATATTGTCTTTTAAATATGGATGAAAAATTCCTCTGAAAATTATTACAAAATAGTATAGAACCCATTTGTGTTCTTAACTAGCTTGCTAGGAATCCACAGAATCTTGCTTAGAATTCTTCGGATCTTACTTAGGAGCCAGATAGGAATTCACATCTACCCAAGAGATTGCTAATAATTTTGAAGAATTAAGTTTAAGTGCTTTTAAGATTCCGCTGCGATATTGCTGAAAATTTTCAAGTTTCCGACCGAAATTCGCAAAAGTTCATAAGGACTTTCCAGAGTGCCACTAGCAATCCCCACATTCCGCCGAAAACCAGTACAGAATCCCCAGGATCTTACCAAAAATATTCAAAATACAATTAAGAATCCGCACTATTCCTTTACAAATTCACAGGCTGCATCAGAAATCTTAGGAATTTACAAGGAATCGACAGATTTATAATGAATTAAATCTTGATATTGCACGTAGTATACTCTAGCTTGAGTAATACTGGAATTGAATATTGGATCGTTTCTAAAAAAAATGATTTACTTCTTTTGCTTTGGTATGTTCTACATAAGCAATGCATGTAATTCTACATTTAAAAAACAGTGTGCTGAAATGGCGAAACGAAATTGTAGATGAAAACTCTGTGTGATTTTTAATTTTTTTGCTCCTCTTATGTCAATGTTGGTTTGTTGACAAAGCTGTTCCAAATCTGAAATAAACTGGCTTTTACTAAATACAATTGTCTACCGGCATACTCAAGTGGGCTGGTCATAAAGCGTGAATGTCTGAGAAAAGATGTTGGAACTCTAGTTGATACTAGTAGATACTCATAGAGATTAATGGCTTCATGAAACGTTGCGACTATACGGTCATCTAGAATTAAATAAGCGCATACGGTGCTCCTAAAAGTTGGTAACATTTTGAGAAGTATCGGCGAAAATTGAACTCTGGAATGCGGTAAGCGTGAAGCTGGATTGCTTTTCAAATGACTAAAACAATCGACTCAATAATATTTACAGAAAAATACAAATTTTATTGATATTGAAAAATGTTGCCAAAAACGGATCCATTTTGTTGCCAAAATCGGGGGGTGCCAAAAACGGAGCATGCCAAAAACGGAATTCCACTGTATCTCCAATTTTTTTCTTTAGGAAAATCTCTACATAGTTTCCTCTAGAAATTGTTCCAGGAGGAGTTAGTAGAGAATTGACTGCATATATTAATTAACACGCTTTTCGTCTACGCAGTATTTATTATTAAAAATAAAATTCATTCAAAGATATTTTATTTTGAATTCCTCGATAGGCACCTGCAAAGATTTCTCCGGGGATTATTGAGGAATATGACCAGGGATTCCTCTAGGGATTAATCTAGATTTTGCTTCAATGGTTCCTCCAGGGATTGCTCCAGGAAACCTTCCAGGAAGTTATTCAAAGATTTTCTGGAGGAATTTAAAAAGAACATTGCGGAGGTAACTCTGCGAATCATTTGATAAATTTCGAGGGAGATCCTTTGAGAATTACCTAGAAAATACATGTAGCAATTTTCCTGGTGGTATCTCTGGGAGAATTCCTGAACGAATTCCTGAAAAGAAATCCCAATAGGAGATCATAAAGCTATTTCTTATAAAGTCCCTAGATAAATTTCTGGTGGAATCTCCAGTAGAGTTTCGGACAGGATTCCTGGAGCTATCCTAGGAGGAAATCGCAGGAATAATCCCTAGAGGAATCTCAAGAGGGCAAGCTGTGGAATTTCTGAGGAAATCTCAGAAGAAATATCTGAAATAATCCTTGAAAAATATCGTAGTGAATCTACACTACGCTGCAAAAATGCCGGTAGAGATTTTCCTGGAGGAATCCTTAGAGAAGTCTCTGGAAGGTTTTTTGGAGGAGTATCAGAATAAATCGCTTGAAGCATCTTTGAAGGAATCTCTGGAAAAACCCATGAACTAATAAAACTCTTGGCGAAATCGCTAAAAGAATCCCTTAGAAATTTCCCATCAAAAATCCTTGGACGAATCCCTGAAGGAACTCCTGGCGAAATTCCTTAGCTTATTGCTAAAGCAGAGCCCTATCGGAACCGTAGAGTTCTTCATAGAAGAATCTCTGATAAAACCGCTTGTTGAATCCCTGAAGGATCTATGACAAAAGATCGAAAGGACAGAAGGTCGAAAGACAAAAGGCCGAAAGGGCAAAATGTCGAAGAACAAAAAAAAGGACAAAAGGTCGAAAATCTTTTTTCAAGGAAGGAAAAATTTTCCACCAAACAAAATATTTTCGACCTTTTGTCCTTTTGACCTTTTGTTTTTCGACCTTTTTTCCTTTCAACGTTTTGTCTTTCGACCTTTCTGACCCCTAATGCATAATGTGTGTGCTCATAGAGGTCGCTGAAAGCTTCTTTAAGGTGAAGATTAATCGAAGCCAAACTTCTAATTTTCAAGAGTACGAATCTGGAGAACCAAATATCCGTTTGAGCTGAAAACTTAAACTTAATCGATTGGTCACCACCAACTAGTGACCAATCGATTAAATTTTCAGCTTAAACGGATGTTTGGTTCCCCAGATCCGTACTCTTGAAAATTAGAAGTTTGGCTTCGATTTACCATCACCTTAAGCATGAAAATGCTCGTTATCAGAAGTTAGGTTAAGTCAGAAGATTCCTTTTTTCTCTACAATGTTAAAGCTCCTTTACAGTGCCGAATGGCCAAAAATAACCCCAATGCACCCCAATGAAGGGTTGAATTTACCAACCAAGAATGATAACCTACTTCCTGGAAGTTTCTTAATTAGGATGCTAAAAATTCCATCATAGCCATTTCGATTTTTTTTACTTTTTCACTTCTTCCAAATCAGTCTCACAGGAATTTTCGAAAACGTTCTCTTGATTGAGAATGTTTTTTAAACTTCGTGAACACTTTTGAGTTTGAATCCAGGTGTAGTAGATATAGATTCCATTATAAATATGTTTGAAATAAAAAGATCATACATTACATGCACATGTTAAGCGTGTCGTTCATTGACGAGGGAGAAGAGTTTAGCCAGCATATTGTTTAATTCGGCGGATACCGGCCAAAACAGCATCACGACACCAGATTTTGAAAAAGTGTCAGTAATATCTGCTATACGTTTGTTTTAGCTTTAAAGCATTAAACAGCTTATTCTTTTTACCATTCAAAGAACGAGAAGTACTGTTTTATTGCTTTAGGTAGTTTTAAAAACTTCCGAGAGCAGAAAGAGGGTACGATGTGCACTGATTAACTGGCTTGAATTAATCATCTGTAGCACTAGGAATATTTCAACAAAATCATGACCAATTTGATCCCTATAGGAGTATTTAGTAGTATTTAGTATTAAAGGTCAGAAAAAAGGTCGTGGTTTATGAACAGTTGCTTAATGTGATAACACCTGAACAAATTTTGAAGATCCACTCATAAAACAGTGTTGACGAAGTCCAACTGCTCAAGCAAGAGATTTAAGATTCATGTTTCGAAATCATCTACAAAAAAAAATAAAATGCGAAGGTATTGGCAACCCCTGATCATGGCATCAACCTTCCCAATCACGTGACAGAAGATGTAGTGATTCAATCTTCACTTCTGATAAATAAGGTACATTCAATAAACTTTTTTTTATTAATTTAACCTCAACCATCATCAGCAGTAGCTTCTGAGCGAACCCCATTATTGCGACCAACCACAAAAGACCTATTCATCGCCATATTTCACGGCCAACGTCAATCCTGTTGCCGTCCACCCTCATCCTTACAACAAAACCAAAATAATAAAACAATCTCTCTCTCCGATTGCATTCAATTAGCACTGCGGCCGAAACTGGTCTTAAAACAACCAAAAAATCAAGGTTCGTCGCCTAGGAGCCTATCGAGGGCGAGCGGTTCGTGTGCAAGTTTTCCACTGTTCGGTTTTGAATAGGCGCTCGAACGAAAGTCACACGGGTACCGTTTTTTCTCAAATTCCAAACACTTTTCTTCTTAAAGTGATTTTTCAAGAAAACCACTCATGTTTTTTTGTAATTGAAGTACTCCATATTTAAAGGTTGTTAAAATATTAACCCCTACATTTGAAATCGACACTCTTCGTAATATTAATCATGTTTAGAATCCGAGACAAAACGGTACCGGCTTGTCTGTCCGCGCACATTGAACCCCCCAAACACATAAAAATGGTTCCCATTCTCTCCTTCTCCAGGGGCAAATTCACCGAATTTGACGAAACACCTTTTTAAACGTCGTCGTTGTCGCATATTGCTCCGATTCAAGGTTTATCGCACAAATTGTCGAATACTTGCGGGGCTTGCACTTAAGTACTTACCCAACCTGCTACGGGTTGACTGATGCTTGGCGGTTTATGATGTGGAAGATATTGGAAGGATGAATGACGACTTAGACCTACAGGTTTTCCATTGCGATAGTGAACGTCATAAAAATCATGTTTGTTGACTGTTTTTTATTCAAGGTCTTCCATTTAATTTTCGTGGGAGTTTACTTTGCAATATTATGTGTTTGTTTAAAGCTTTAACAGAATCTAGTCATCTGGACATTGCTTGGGTTTATTTCTTCTAGCGTATCTTTGTTTTTTTTTTATTTATTTAAAAGCTGTTCATGCTTAGTATACTCCTGAACTGATTCTTGATGATTATAAGTTTGGTGATTTGATAAAAAATTGAAATATGGATGCAAAGTTTGTTGAGAGAAATGAAAGCCCAATAAACTTTGTTTAGTGATGAGATCAACTCAGTCTGATACAAATTAGACTTTAATTTTTGTCTCCCCTCTTATTAATATAGGTGGCGGAGCACCTCGCAAGTGAAATTGGTAGCCTATTCAGCTGAACAGAGACTGTATAAACAGCATTTTAGCTGAATAAGCTATTGTTTAGCAACCAATGATAGATGGGTTGTTCTACGTCACCACTCCTTTCGAAATTCGAAATTGTACAAGTTTAAATCAATCATATAATTTCTACGAAAACCTTGTTGAAGTGAGGTCCATGTTGGTCAATCTTTCAATGTTATGAATTTTATTTTGAACCTTTAACTTCGATCTAAATAGGTATGTATTATTTGATTGAGCAAACTTTTAGTTTATGACTGAAACAGTGGAAATAACTATACTTTTTAAACATGTAAGTTCTATCAGAAGCTCAATGCGTTGAGCCTAGCCGAGATATGCAGGGATAAGGATGGGAGCATTTTGACGGACGAGCGTGAGGTGATCGAAAGGTGGACGCAGCACTTCGACGAGCACCTGAATGGCGCTGAGAGCACAGGTAATGATGGACGGGACAACGGAGGAAATGCCTTCGTCAGTTTTGCGGAGGATGGAAACCAACCAGAACAATAAAGCTGCTGGTAAGAATGGTATCGGAGCTGAACTTAAAGATAGGCTCGGAGAGGCTGTCCATTTGTCTGCACCAGCTGGTAGGCACAATCTGGGAAACAGAACAGCTACAGAAGGAGTGGAAGGAAAGGGTAATATGCCCCATCTACAAGAAATGCTACAAGTTAGATTGTGAGAACTTTCAAGCGATTACCATTCTAAATGCGGCCTACAAAGTATTATCCCAGATCATCCACGTAGAGCTATGAAAAATCATACACGAAAACAGCTTTCCCGGGAATCTCACGAGACTGATTACAGCGACGATGGAGGGTGTGCAAAATTGTGTGAAGGTTTCAGGCGAACATTCCAGTTCGTTTGGATCCCGCCAGGGACTACGACAAGGATGAATCACGAGCTTGCCCAACTCTACGGCGAACCCAGTATCCAGAAGGTGGCCAAAGCTGGAAGGATACGATGGACAGGACATGTTGCTAGAATGCCGGTCAGCAACTCTGTAAAGTTCAACTTGCAAGGATGGAGAGATGCGGCCACGAACCGAGTATTGTGGCGTGAAATTTTTGATTCAGTGATATCTGTTTAGATGTTAACTAAATAAATGAATGCTTGTTTAACACGCCAATGATCTTTTAAATTATATTAAAAAAATAAAAAATAACTATAATTAGAGGCGCGGCCACGTTCGAAACCATAGGTAGGACAAAGGTTGGCAAATATTTTGTGCACAGTGAGGCAAAGATCAATTTTAACCCTGGACTAGAAATTGAAAGTTACTATATTTAGGAGCTCTCTAGGAAATTCATCAGAAATTTATTCAAGGCTCCCGGTCAAAACGTCATTTTAAACCCAATCAATAATTTCTCCAGAAAATTATAGGCATTTTCTTTAAAATTGTCTATCAGGATTTATATTAGATTTTAACTATGGATTTTTCTAAAGATACCTTCAGCAATTGATCCAGGGATTCCTTCTAAGATTTCTACAGAACTTCCACAAGTAGTTCTTTGAGATTTTCTCAAAAAAGTCTTAAGTAAAAAGAAATTCCAAAATTCATCCAGGAATGTCTCCAAGATTTTTTTTTTCTTAAAAATATATCCGTAAGGTATATCCAAAGAAAATCCTAGAGTACCCTTTGATAAAACCAGGGTAAGTTTTAAAGTCACCCTTTTGAGGAAGTTTATAAAAAAATTCTAGATAATTTGCAATGATAACCAAAAAAAACAATCGAATTTCGGGATTGAATACCGCAGAATTTCTAAAGAAATTTCTGGAAAAACATTGGAAAAAATCATTAAAGAAATTTGTGATCGGAGGATTTACTGGAAAAAAATCTGTAGTATAAACTGGTGTAAGACCTTAAATAAACTTTTAAAGATAACATGGGAATTTTTTGAGATACTTTTTAAGAAACGTTTGGTAAAACTGTAGGAAACATATTTGGATGAAATGCTGAAAAAATCTCTTGAAAAAATAGATTTGTCCGAAGAACCCCTCAAGGAATTTTGGATTTCTGGGAGGAAACGTGGATGGATTCTTAATGGAATCCACATAAACATTTGAAGAAATTCTTGCAGGGTTTCTGGTAAAAAAAAACTCTTAAGCTATTTTTTCTAAACACTCTGGAATAAACCTTTGTGAATTTCCTCGAAAAAAATTTTGTTGAAGTTTTATTGAGATCTATAGTTTGAATAGTTTGAAAAACAAATTTTTAATGAGGAAGTTACTGAAAACTTTGCAGTTTTCAAAGATTTTTGGAGCGAATTTTGTAGAAATTCTTTTAAGCATCCTTTGAAAAATCGCTGGTAGAGTTTATTGGTGAATTGGTAGGGGAACATGGTCCGATTCGGACCTAGTAACAGTTTTTTGGCCATATCTTTTCAGCACGATGAATGGCATGGAAAGTTTTATGTTTTCGAGAAAGCGCAATTCAGCGCGCACATTTTTTCTCTCAGAGAGTTTTGTGATAGCTCCTACCAGGACATGGCTAAACATGTTTGAACCAACTTCTCCAAAAGGTCCGAATTGGACCAACCCTGTTCCAATTCGGACCCCCCATGTTCTAATTCGGACCACCCTATATTTCATCGTTATTTGCAATGTTAGCAACAAAATATTACTCAGATTTGTTTGGTATTAAAGCTTATTGAACTTTTTCTGCAAGCGCAAGCATAAAAAATGAACTCAATGTATGAGAAATTTCAAACTAATTCGAGTCAGAACAAGCTCAAGTGAAATATGAATTTCATTAAAAAATATGTCGGAAACTTGTTCAAAATTGGGTACGGTCAACTATTCCTGACTCGATTTTGAACAGACTATCGTGTATGGGAGCTATCGAGATAAAGTACACATATTTTCAAATTTTAGAGCTTTTTTTTATTTATTTTGACAAAATACATTCGAAAAAGTAATTTTGAAGTTGAATATTGTAAAATTTTCCACACATTGAAACTTTGCTATGAAATATCGGGTTGAAAAGGTCAACTTGTATGGGAAACTGAAACAGACAACAAACAGACTCGAAGTCTCGGAAATTCAAGTTTGAGAAGTACCTACTTACATTTATGGATTGAAGTACACTATATTGAAGGGACTGCGTTTTCCTTCGAGCTTGTGAACAAAAACACAGTAAATCGGATAAGGGATAGTTGACTGTATTGTTCTACTACTCGTAAACATTTTTTATAGCGTATTGCCAAACTATTTTGGATAAAGCTTGGCTGTGGTATTGATGAAGATGCTTTTCAAGTTGCTGATTTATTGATTCCTTTAGTTTTTGGTAATCTACCTCATTTCTTAGATTTTTTGCGAAGCCATTTTCTTGACCGCAACAGAAACAAAGGCACTATTAATCAATATTACAACTTCTGTGATTTTCGATTGAGTCGGGAAGATTTTCACAGGGTGGAGCTCTTAGAATAGACTGAGTACACGTTGAAAAACAAGAGGTCCGTATTGAACCATATCAAAAGGTCCGGATTGGACCAACACACATTTTGAGATTTTCAAACTCGTTGAGCACAAACGGTGCATAGACATATCAAAACCATATGGTCAGATGAAAGCTTAGGCTAGGGTGATTCGATTATAAAATAACACAGAGAGACTGGATAATTATTGTCGCTTATAGAAGCTTGGAAATAACGCCAACCGACAGTACACCTGAGCACTTCAAAACAATAAACTAATATAAAAATCAAACGTAATAACTGAAAGGCGTCAAATTTATTGTGTTAGATCTAAGCCAAACGGTGAGCAGAAAAACGGTACCCACGATCTTTACAGTAGCGCCAGTATTGAGAAATGTTTGATGGTCCGAATTAGAACAGGGTCCGAATTGGACCAGGTTCCCCTAGTGAAATCTTTGCAAGAATTTCTGAAGAGAACCCTGTAGGAGAAAGTATTTCAAATAAAATCACTATGAAAACTCCTGAAGCTTTTCCTCGGGGTGTCTGAGACGAATTTCTTGAAGAGGCTCTTACTTACTTACTTATTTGGCTTTACATCAATTATCTTGATAAAGCCTCGCCAACAATATTTCGCCAATTCCCTCGGTTCATGGCCGCTTCTCTCCATCCTCGAGGCTCTTGAACCCATTATATTCTATGAAGGTTTATTTGGAGCCTGTACAATTTTCAGAATCCAATGCAAGCAGAATAAGGCAAAAAAATAGATTTTGGCTAAAAAAAATTATAAATATAAACATTTTAGAAACATGCATTGAAATTGAGACCAAGTCTCTGTAAATAAACCTACTATCAATTCTGACGTTTGTATAATTCATTGAATCAAGTTTTGTTATCATTCATATTGAAAAAAAAAACAGCCATTCCATGAAAAACCGATGTAGTGGGTCTCCGAATTCTGTGAAAATTTGCTATTTTGTTCCTTATCATAAATAAGGATACACGTATTTTTGGATTTTTTGATTAGGGTGACCATTTCCGAAATAGGGTGACCAAAGAAATCGCGATTTTGCAAAATTTTTATTGTTAAAAAAATTATAACTTTTGAACCGTATGACCGATTTTCAATCTTTTTGGACGAAATGAAGGCTAAAGATTTTGACTTTTCAGGAAAAATATAAAATTTAACAAAAATTGTGTTTTTACATGAAAAAACTCAATAGTTTCCGTTTTTTCGTGTTTTGAAGGCCTCGGGACCAAAGGGGCTATCGCTGTTCTCATTTTTTCTTGAAAGTTCAGAAAATTTTACGTATACTGTCAAATTTTCAGCGATGTATGTTTTTTAGTTTTTGAGATATATTTTTTTGAAAATAAAAAATCAGTCATTTAGGTCTCAGCGCATTAGATTTGTAATGTTTAAAAAAAAATATAACTTTTGAACAGCTTAACCGATTTCCAATCTTTTTGAATGGAATGAAAGCTTAAAATTTCAACTATTCAGACAAAATTGAAAAATCTGATAAAAATATGTTGTGAAAAAATATAAAAATTTCTAGTTTTTTTTTAGAAATTTTCATATATTTTAATGTGAAAAAAAAAATTTTTTTCAAAGTTTTCTATTTTTTTCTATTTTTTCTGAAAAGTTTAGACCTTGAGCTTTCATTCCATAAAAAAGATTGGAAATCGGTTGAGCTGTTCAAAAGTTCATTTCTCCAGCATAAGTGCTTGGTTGCTCCATTTCCTCATGCATATAAGAACGTTGGGTCTTTTTCTTGGGACAGACGCTCATTCTATGTCCTTCTTGGGCACAAACAAAACATTTTTCCTTGTTCCCAGCATAAAGTACATTACCTCTCCAATTATAATAATCTAGTACATATCAAAGTATCAAATCCAAATCAAGTATAATAATAATCTAATTCCAGCTTCATTTTCACAAAATTTACAAGTAGGAAATAGGCGTTGTGAAGCATTGCATTTGCCACCGAAAAGTGAAGCTTGTAGGAGACTGTAATTGAAGCCTAAGGTAACTTTACTCTTCAATATTCACTATAAAAATGACTATGGAAAGTAAGACGCTGAGATCGATCATTAGGGTACACTTGCTAGTTTCGAGAAATTGTTGAACATACAAGGAAAGAGAGATATATGAACGTAATGATCAATAAATACTTTTAATAATAAAAAATTAAATTAACTAGAACTACTACTAAACAGCCTAACTTTGTTAAGACTTCACGACAACTGACATTTAAGCCTCTAATCTTACATAAGAGACAGGAGTAATCAGAATAGCTCTTAAATGACAAATTATACAATTACTTACTTTCAAAAATCATAACTCAAGAACGAAGCATCGTAGAAACAAAGTTTTTTTTTTATGAAAATGAAAGCAAATTTTCTTAGGAATAAAAAATATATATTAACTGGAAAAAGTTTTCCACAAAATTTTCCACCGTTGAGAAAATTCGTAAAGAAAAGCCGAAAAAACTATGCTCCAACTCGTGAAAATCTTCAAAAAAATATTTTTGAGAAGATAATTTCATAAGCTTTAATCGCTGAAATTTTTGAAATGTACTTTTTTTTCGTTTTTGAGTTATGGCCAATTTTGTAAAAAATGTGCAAATGTGCCATTTTGAGCCTTTTCTTTGAAAAAATCATAATTCAAGAAAGAAGCATCGTAGAAACAAAGTTTTTTTTTATGAAAATGAAAGCAAATTTTCTTAGGAATAAAAAATATATATTAACTGGAAAAAGTTTTCCACAAAATTTTCCACCGTTGAGAAAATTCGTAAAGAAAAGCCGAAAAAACTATGCTCCAACTCGTGAAAATCTTCAAAAAAATATTTTTGAGAAGATAATTTCATAAGCTTTAATCGCTGAAATTTTTGAAATGTACTTTTTTTTCGTTTTTGAGTTATGGCCAATTTTGTAAAAAATGTGCAAATGTGCCATTTTGAGCCTTTTCTTTGAAAAAATCATAATTCAAGAAAGAAGCATCGTAGAAACAAAGTTTTTTTTTTATGAAAATGAAAGCAAATTTTCTTAGGAATAAAAAATATATATTAACTGGAAAAAGTTTTCCACAAAATTTTCCACCGTTAAGAAAATTCGTAAAGAAAAGCCGAAAAAACTATGCTCCAACTCGTGAGAATCTTCAAAAAAATATTTTTGAGAAGATAATTTCATAAGCTTTAATCGCTGAAATTTTTGAAATGTACTTTTTTTTCGTTTTTGAGTTATGGCCAATTTTGTAAAAAATGTGCAAATGTGCCATTTTGAGCCTTTTCTTTGAAAAATCATAACTCAAGAAAGAAGCATCGTAGAAACAAAGTTTCTTATGAAAATGAAAGCAAATTTTCTCAGGAATAAAAAAAATATTAACTGGAAACAGTTTTCCACAAAATTTTCCACCATTGAGAAAATTCGTAAAGAAAAGCCGGAAAAACTGTGTTCCAATTAGTGGAAAACTTTCAAAAATATATTTTTGAGAAGGTAATTTCATAAGCTTTAATCGCTGAAATTTTTGAAATGTATTTTTTTTTTCGTTTTTGAGTTATGGCCAATTTTGTGGAAAATGACCATATAAGCCTTTTCTTTGAAAGCCTTTATTTCAATCGAAGCATCGGAAAAACAAAGAATTTTTATCAAAGCAATTGCAAATTGTCTTAAACATCTGAAAAAAGATATGGGATTGGTTTTAATGAAGTTTAAGTCGGAATGGATGATATTTTTCATGAAAAATTACACCGCTAAGAAAAACTGAAAAAAACTGTTTATGCCTCAATTTTTCATTACACTGAAAGGGGATTCTTTCTTTTCTATGGAACAAATAAGATAATTATTTTTTTTTTTTGATTTTATTTATTCAATCATTCAGTATAGAACTTTCATTTTCATCTTAATACTATCTATTTTTTCAACCGGGAAGATTGTCTTTGGTTGCTAACACCAGAAGATTTTCGTTTCTTTGTATTATGGACCAATGCACGAGTTCACTATTTTGACGTTTGAGCGGTGCCGGATTCACTCGTTGCCATGGTCACGTAAATAGCACGGCACCGCTCAAACGTCAAATAGTGAACTCGTGCATCGGTCCATTAAGAACAAAGCATGCTGTA
The DNA here is from genome assembly GCF_002204515.2 of Aedes aegypti. Taxonomy (NCBI): domain Eukaryota; kingdom Metazoa; phylum Arthropoda; class Insecta; order Diptera; family Culicidae; genus Aedes; species Aedes aegypti. The sequence goes on along the minus strand of NC_035108.1, from coordinate 24,059,978 downwards.
TTTTCTTGGTTTTCATGTACATCTGAGAATTCACTAGCAAAAATGGTTCGTTCGTTCGTTCGTTTTTTGTTCCAGGAATTGGAACAAGGTTAGAAAATCTTTCCTGAAGAAATTTTTCAGCCTCTGAATAGTCATTTTCAGTTGCATAGATAAATTCCCAATCTTTTTTAAATTGGTCTTTCACCTTTTGCGACACAGCCCAGTCGAAAAATTGTTTGGCGTTATTAATTTCTGCTGATTAATATTAGCATCTCTAGCCATTCGCTTAATGTTGCCACCGATACCATCACATGAACCTTTTCCATGTGAAGTTGGGAAAAAGTGCCATTCTGCTTTAATTTTAAAATCATTTTCATGGTTGCATACATTTTTGAAATTAGATTTATTTTTGTATTCCTCTCCGCAACCATCAGAAATATAAATGATTTTTTCAAGCTCCGGAAATTTGTTTTTTAATCTTGAAATTAGTTTTGTTTGAAAAGCATAAACTGATGTCGTGTTATGCTTTTTAATGTCAGCAATTACAACAAAATTTAAGACTTTGATCGAAGATTTGTCTTTGCAATAAATAACAAATGGAAGTATTGTTATTTGAGGTCGTACGAAGTAATGGCTTTGAATGGAATCTTGTATCACGCACGAATAATTTTCCGCGAAATCCATCTGGCACATTATTTCTTTTGTTTCTACAAGTGATTCTTTTTAAGATCTTACAAATTTATTTTGTTTTTCTACTTTAAATTGATGCACAAGAAACTTCTCGGTCAGATTTTGCAAGTTTTCAATAAAATCATTTACATTTTCCTCTTTGTTGATAATTTCACAACGAGGAGAAACAATCCAAAAACAATACTTAACTTCATCAACGTTATTTTCATCTAAACGATTGGCAGCAAAATCTAATTTCTTTAATTTACAATCCTCACAGGACCTCAAGTAACAATCATCTGTACTATCTGGACATATCATTTGACTAGTCAAAAAGGTGTTAAGTTTTTTTTTCTGTATTATGAACTTCAAAGCAATTAGTTTTTTTCAATGCATCAACCATGAATTTCATATTCTCATGTATCATGCAAACACATACATTCATGGCCGATGAATCCTTTGTATAAACATATTATTTTGGTTTAAGTTTCCAGAAAGATGTGGATGAGACAGATTCCTGTTCACTCTTACAGGATTCCAAATATTGTTTATATAAAGTATCCAAAGGGTCAAGCAAAAGGCGTTTTTGGTAATTTTGGCGCACTCCGTTGGGTAACTTAACGGTATCTTTCAAGCCACGAAATGGCCGACTGATATCATCCCTTAGGTAAAAAATTTGAAACTTTATCTTGGATATCCGATCCATGCGAGGGTCGTCCTATTTTTGAAAATGGTTGAATCCCTGAATTGTATTTTTTTGATTCATTTATAACGTGTTGAGACACGTCAAAATGAGCTTTAACTTTGGCATATGACCAATTCCTAGGAAGTAATTTTAGAAGTACAATTTGCTTTTCAGGTTCGGCTTTTGAAACAGCTGAGTTTATATTTAATACAACGGAATTAAAATCCTCTGTAACATCGACAATATTAGGCGGAAACCAAGTCTTTATTTCATTCAAAATTTGATTAAATATTACACCATGGTAGCATTGCGATAGTTACTACTAGAAGCATCAAATCGTGAAGATTTTACTTGAAAAGAAATTTCCAAGAATTTAGCAAGCTCTTGTATTTTTTGTATATTATATGTAGAACCGAGGAAGGACGACGCCAACGAAGATAGTGGTGAAACTTGTTCCTCAAACACCATTCCTTCTGCAAGATCCGTTACGGGAGCCTTCTAATTAATCATAACCATGCACTTCATGTAGATTTTCATCTTTTCCGTAATCCACCGAACTCCATTCGAATGAAACTTGGTCATGAAACCATGGCTAATCGAGCGTAAATTTGTCCTTACTGATTTGTGGCCGTCCAGTATTCGTAGTATTAAACTTTGTCCATTTCAACTGCTTCGGTAATAACGAGTAATATACAGCTGAAAACACTTGCACTTTCTCACTGCTCTTTGACAGTTTTTTTTTTTGGTAAACTTATGATTCTCAAGCCATTTCAACGCTTTTAACCAGAATTAGTAAATACCTAATTGCCATATTGTCTACCCATTGCACATTGGGGAATTCCGAACCCAAAGGTGGAAAAAATTGATAAATTTCACTATAGGAAGATAAACAATAAGTTTTATAGCTCATTCGAAAGGAAATTTTCTCAGGAATCGATTGGTGATGGTTTCATAAATGTGGGGCTACTCTGAAATAAGCTATGGTGCCCGTTTTGCCCCAATTCCTTGAAAATTTTAGATTTTCATGTTGTTTTGAGTAGTTGAGAGTTTTCTTCTGGTATGATTGTGTAACTATTTTAATTCTGAGTGATTTGTTTCAATGGATCCATTTTGAAGTGTTTTTATTTGTTTTTTTTTATATTTTTATTCATGTGTAAAAGATCCCCATAATATCTTATGTTTTAGGATTTAAATTCTGTATCAACTACTGAATAAATAATTCAGTACATAATAAATTTAATTCGGAGATATCTGTTCAATTACTTATGAAAGAAATCGTTTTTAGGGGAATTGGGGCAAACATAGCCAAAAAACTATATGCTCCCACTATCTCCTATCAATGAGGCTAACGGCAATCGATCATTTAGATCAATATCGTTTACTCAAACTATCGCAAATCGTTTGGAAATGTTTGGAATTTGTGATATAAGAAGGTAAATTATTCACAATATTTTGCATCGAGCATAAATAATGATCATACATATTCTAAAAATTTTAATACAAATTATTTCTGCAAGCTATATTCATGATTTTTTGACTATTTTAAAATTTATTTCAAAATAAAAACACGTTGAAAAAATTTAAAACGAAAATTCCTCTTCAAAAATATTTCATTGTACATTTGGCCCCATAATCCCCTAAATTTCCATCTTTTTATAACGTTCTCTGTGAAACATTGTTTAATGGACTAGAAATGATGGATTTCATGGGAAATACTCTCCACAATAAAACAGTTTTACTCAAAACAACATGAAAATCTAATATTTTCAAGGAATCGGGGCAAAACGGACACCATAGCTTATCCCAGAGTGGCCCCACATTCATGAAACCATAACCAATTGGTTCCTGAGAAAGTTTTCTTTCGAAAGAGCTATAAAACTTATTTTTTATCTTTCTATTGTGGAAGTTATCAATTTTTTCCACCATTGGGTTCGGATTTCCCCAATGTGCATTGATTTAACTGTCAATTTTGTAGTTACCGTAAAACGGGGTATCTTTGATAATGCGGGTAACTTTGATAGTGCGTAACCCACCACATACTAAACGAAATATCATAATTTCTGTTAATCGGTTAAGCAAAACGAATGCAAAACTGAAGAATATTAGTATGACACTCCATATAAGAGCTGTTTTCATTTGAATCGAGACCATTTGAGGCTTTTTACACGAATATTAAAAATTGACACAATTTTAGCATTTTTGAAACGCTTACAAACAATCTGTTCTTCGATCACTATTTGATGTGCTTTTGAATAGTTGGCCACTTATATCATCTTATATCACTTGGCCTAGTTATCATAGAACTTGAATACGGTCTCAAATCTCTTAGCGAAAAGCATTTTCACAAACTGGGACCATTTTTGTAATCTAAGTCAGAAATTTCCATATAACGTTAAACGCCTATAGGTATGCAATGCCCTACAAATGTTCGTAATTCATTCAATTTTGTTCGATGCATACTCCATTATCAAAGTTACCCCAACACAGAAAACCGACTTTCGATTATATGAAAAATTATATATCCATTCAAAATAAATCTTTTGGCAATCCATCAACAGCAATCGATAGGTAGGATGCCAGTACTTGTTTTAAAAATATAAATTATAATTCTTTGAAACAGCATGCATAAATATTCAAGTTTTCTTCGAAAAAACTATCAAAGTTACCCCGTTTTACGGTACCTAACAGGCAGCTGGAAAAAATGCCAACATTATGATTGAAGAAATCTTTGTTTCTATGCTGTTTCGTTCTTCAATAGTTTTGTTTATATACTTATAAATTTGAAAATAAGCTTTATAAACTTATAAATGTATAAAAATTTGTTTAAAACTTTTTCCAGTTAATATATATTTTTTATTCCTGAGAAAATTTGTTTTCATTTTCATAAAAAACTTTGTTTCTATGATGCTTCGTTCTTGAGTTATGATTTTTCAAAGTAAGTAGTGTCAGGGGAAAACAATAAAATTCCAACTGAGTTTTCCGGGAAAATAGGCGACCCTGAATTTTTCTCAATTTTTTTTATTCATATATTGATGAGCCCTGCTTGGGGAAAAAGTTTCATGAAAATCTGAGACCTTTTGGCCCAAACCCGTATGGAAATAAAAAAAAATCCCCAATACTAATAAAAAAACAGTGCTCATGTGGGCACCATAGTCCGTCTGAGTATTGGTCCTGGAAACTTGGCAAAAGCCAGACCGAGGGTACAGCCTTGACAAGTTAAGCTGTCAGGCAGCTCCAACTGAACACCATACAAAAAAATAACCATGTTTCTTTAATCTGTAAATGTTGAATGTAACTCATTCTCCTACAAATATATTTGTATTGACCTTTTATAACGTCGCTTCTAAATAGCCGTCTACAGGCGAAATTGATTAAAAATACATCCTTATTGACAACAAACATTATTCATTGATTTATTTGGTTTATACCGAAATCAAGAGACTTTTTACCGCGATTGAAATCATTGAAATGGTTAGACACATTGTGTAACTTATCAGCAAAAATATCTCTGTGATGTTTTGGAATAAATTTAACTATAATTTTGTCAGCTGATTTATAAATTGTAGGTGATTCAACTGTGTAGGGTGACTGTAGTTGGTCCACTCTGACTGCTTACTTTTAAATATTTTTTTTTGATCATCCATAGTGAATTTGTTACATAGGTAGCCGGATCCAATTCTTGGCACTTTTTATTCACTTCAAGCAGTGGGGACAATATGTGTCGTAGGGGCCTTCCCTAGCCGAGTGGTTAGAGTCCGCGGCTACAAAGCAAAGCCATGCTGAAGGTGTCTGGGTTCGATTCCCGGTCGGTCCAGGATCTTTTCACAATGGAAATTTCCCTGACTTTCCTGGGCATAGTGTATCATCGTACCTGCCACACGATATACGAATGTGAAAATGGCAACTTTGGCAAAGAAAGCTCTCAGTCAATAACTGTGGAAGTGCTCATGAGAACACTAAGCTGAGAAGCAGGCTCTGTCCTAGTGAGGACGTTAATGCCAAGAAGAAGAAGAAGACGGGTCGCAATAAAATGCATCTTATTGTAAAATTTCAGACGATTCGTTCTAGAAAATCCCACATGACAAAGTGAATCATGGAAGTGCTCAAGTGGTTCTGCACCCTACCTCTCGCAGTTTACAACATTCATCGAACTTGATCAAAGTTTTCAACAAACGTCAATATTGCATGTGAGTTTATATAAAAAAAAAACACCTTGCAAGGTGCAAGGATCGCGAAGTTAAATGTTATTGACAGGAAAATGTCTGCTAAAACCCATTCAGAATGCCCATTCAGATTGACTTTTTTTTTAACTGTTATTCCGACGTGATGAAAAAAAAAAATGCAAAATCACTCGAATTGCTAAGATATAGTTAAATTTGCAAAACCAAGAGAAATAGAAACAAAGTTCTGAGCGCGAGTCTTAGCGTGCACGTAAACAAACTTACTCTGCATGTTCTCACCAGATCGGAGAGCGAGAGATCAACACTGTCCCTCTAATCACCTGGCAGCACTGGCTCCCATGTGTATCAATGAACAGCATGCCTTACTGGATGCAGCGCACAGCGCAAGTCAATTTTCGGGGGTTGATCTCTCGCCTGGCACCCACCGCGCACGAGATCACCGCGCGTGTGATCTGCATGATGGTCACCAACGACGAACGACGCCGACGACGATCTATGCGATGGAGATTTCTGTAGTGGCCTTTTGACCGCGCTCGGTGCTTTCATTCGCTTTGCGTCCGTCGATCGCTTCGGAGTTGTAGTCTAGTTGCAGTCGTCGCAGCAGAAGTAGAAGTCGGTGACAGATGGCGCGCAAGTGGTCCATCGGATTATAACAACGATCTTCAACGGTACGGACTCGGTCATTTAGCGTTACGTGCTAATGCGGATCGGACGTGTGTAACTTCTCACCTTTTTGGGGGACTGAAGTGCTGTAGTGTTGCATTTCTCAAGTGCTAGAAAAGTGCGTGTGCATCCGAAGAGCTTCCTGGGCGTCACGCGAACATCCAATCCAAAGATTATTTGTTAAGTTTGAGAGTACCGCGATCGAGTGCCCACTAAATTGCATGTGTTACGAAGTTGTGAGCTAACCGCAAGTTAGCAGAGAGTGGGCCCAAAAGCGCGTCGAGTGTTTCTGGCCATTTATCCGAGAGTTTTTTTTTACTGTATCTCGTCATACATGCGTCTTGCCAATCACGCCGATCGCCTTCGTCGTTGAGAGGTGATAATAAATATTACGTAAGAAAGTAAGCCAAATTTTTGGGTCGCGCAGAAGCAAGAGCCGCCTAAAGAGCTCGAAAAGAAGCGGGTGAAACGATAAATGTAAGAAAAGTACCAAAAGGCAAAACAACGCACGTGAACCAACATTACTCAATGAAAGAAGCCTGTTCCGGCCGAAGTCCACACTTCTCTCTCGCGATCGGCTCCGTTTATCATTGAAAGGGTCTTTTCGTCGAGTGGACACCATCCGAAGAACCATCCGAAATGTGCAACGTGATTATGTGAAGGTTTTGCTGCTGCTCGGTGTGATTCATCTCAGCTGATTGCAGTTGCAGCTTGCAGTGTGTGCCGAAAGTGAAACAAAAAATAGGCGAACGAATCTTCGATTGCCACACTGACTGACTGACTGACTGTCTGGCTCTGACCGACCGCCGAAAAGAACTCGCTCTCGGGTGTGAAGAAAACCGCGCCGCAAAACCAGATCGGTGAACAAAAGTTGTGTGTGCCGAAATCATGGCCCCGATTCGATTCGCGTCCCGTGCATTGATCTCGACCGTTGTCCTCGTCGTATTGGTCACCATTTTTGACCGGGCGATTTCGTCTACTGCATCGTCGTCTACTCCGGCGAAGATCGGCAGCTTGAATGGCACCAAGTATCGGTACGATCCTCGTGTTTCCAAAAGGAACCAATCGTGTGCTGGGAAGTATTGTGCCGAAGAAGAAGATGATGACACCGGTGGAATTATTCTGGGTGCTAGCCGAGCCCTTCGGCAGGAGGGTGTCCTGAAGCATACTTCGGTTCTGTATGGACTGATTTCCATCGCTGAGAGGGGTGAACTGTCCGATCGGTGCTATGACGAGCTGCAGCAAATCTCCGAGGGAATTAGGCAGAAGGAAATCTGGGCACTGAAAGGTGAGTTTTGGGGAGGGTGGAAAATTTATTGTTCTATAGAGTGTATACTGTAAATTTGTAATTTTGCAGAGTTTATATCGCAAATTGTGTGAATAGTCAGAAAATAAACCTGATATAAATATCATTGCTACTACATGATGAGGCCCATGTATAATCTCAATGTAACTATTTTGCGGTTACATTTAGCAGTGCACTATGGTCCAGAAAGCAGTTTTACGCGGAAAGATGCATTTTGAGCTTTAGAATGAAACATTAGACGAAAACGGTCTTCTATAAAATTGTTTGTATTAGTTAAACTCGCTATCTCCTTCCGCTTGGAAGTTATGGGGTTCTGCACAAAAGTTAGTCCCTCTCTTTCACTCTTCCATGAAATAAGTAAACAACAAGGCCAGTAAACGTCAAATTCCAATGCAAAGTCAAAACAGTGCAATGCCCAATTGTTGTTTTTCTCACAAAAACATGCCTACTTTAATTGTGAATATCTCTGATTGGGGCAATCATAAAAAATATCTTTTGGCGGCATTCAAAAGACAAAATAAAATTGTATATTATATCAAAAAATAACAGATGTGTTATTTTTGTAACTCTAATGAAATGCCCTGAAAAACAAAGGATTTTAGCAGAAAAACTTCAATACCTTTCGAATTCAAATAAATATCATCAATATTTTTGCATGAAAATTTGCGTTTTGTTAAGTTCTAAAAGTCGTTCCCAGACTACTTTTTTGGCAAAGTTGCTTGAAATTGAATGGTCTACAACTTTGTTGAAGAATGTATAATATAATTTCTACAAATAAGAAAGTTAGTTAAACTATATTTATGAAAATGTGGTCCACCCTAATTTTCAATAACACCAAACAAAGGGCCTAACTAAAACAAACAACTTTGTAGAAGACCGTTTTCGTCTAATGTTTAATTCTAAAGCTCAACATTCATCTTTCCGCGTATAACTGATTCCTGGACCATTGTGCAGTGTGATAAAACAACTTGGTATTTTTTTCCAATTTCTAGAAAAAAATCACATATTCTAGAAAGTTGATCGAAAGTGTTTACGATTTAATGACTTCCCACGGTATTAAGTCAAAATTGCTAAAAATGTCGAATGTGACAAATATGCAGCTATGGGCAGTACAGAGAAGGCACAAACAAAAAGGAGCATTTCAACTTAGGGATGATGTACACATTATTTTACGAAATGTTTGAATATTTCAAATTATCTTCTTCCCCGCCGCCACCCATAGTATATAGTAAATCGAATGCACATCGGTTTCTTTCTCGCAGGAGATCAGTATGCGGCTTGTTTTTTAAATAATCGATGAGGTTAAAAATATTCTATCACTAAAATATTGATTTAATTTCACCATGAAGCTATTTTTTCAATTTTATCGGTAATATTCTAAAACATTGCAATTATGAATGGTACCAAATACGGATCGTTGGCGAGAAAACAAATCAGATTTACATTAGATTTTCATAATCGTCTAATTCGGACGTAGTCTGCGCGGTGCTATTGAATCGTGACACTTTTGAAAAGGGTCGTGATTGGTTCACAAATTTTCAAGAATCGATTATTTTAACAGATTCATTATTAAGCTACCCATAACTATTTCAAATGCTATTTAAGTATTACACAAGTCAAAAACATATATAAATCGTATGAAATTTGAGTAAGCTACGACTTTTTACTGTTTCTGACGTGAAAAGTGGAATTATTCGTCTAATGTTAGTCGAATATAATTAAATACGCCACAAATTTCATAACTCCAAAATCCTAGGTTTTATGCCATCTTGTTATCCTCTTACGACAAATATCATTATTTTAACTCCTTTACATATTCGAGACCTTTGAGCAGAATTCGAATAAAGAGAATGAAAAAGTAGATTTGAGTATTGTTACTGACGAGTTACTGACACTGAAGAGGAAGTGGAAATGCACGTATGTCAAAAAATAAGCAATTAGGGCGAAATTAAAAAGTAACATGCACAAATCTACTTTTTATTTTATATAATTCTCGAAAACTTATTCAAACAGACTCAAGTCAGAAAAATAAACAAACTTACTTAATCGATCCTACGTGTTTTGCAGAGGAAAGTCTACACATTTCGCTCTGAACCAATTTGATTTTTCACTTTTAGAACGTTTAATTTCCGGATTTACAAAATAGCGTAAGTAAGATTTTCAACTTTCCCAACCTTACCACTATTTTGACCGCTCCGTTGCATGGGGAGACAAAATGACTAAACCACAAATCAAAACAAAACACTACTTGAGTCGATTTTACGCTGGTGCAATAACGTCATAAGTAACTGAGTAAAACGACTTATCATTTTGTCATAGAATTTTTGTGAGAAATAATAGAAACTAACTAGTTTTTTTTAATGCGAATGTATTGTATGCAAAATTTAAGCGATGTACGTAAAAATGTTGAAAAGGTGTTTATTTTCACAACAGTTTTGGAAGACAGTTTATGATTATTCTTAATTAACTTCCGAATGAAAGTTACTTGCGTTGATTTGAAAAAGTAATCGAAAATTCATTCGAATACATTGAATTTCCACCTCATGGACCACAATATCGCAGGAAAAGTGATTTGTTGCCTATTCAAAGCATTTTTAACATTTACGTAGGTGATTTGAGTTTTAATTAGCCTGCAAAACGTTCACCAAAAACCACACCTTTTCCGATGTTGTTCTAATTTTATTATTATTATTATATTTTATTTAAGACACTTTACCATTTGTATTTTAATTTTATAGGTCTTTATATTTCCATTGCATTTTTCATACCCAGTGAATCAATTGCTAACCATTTTGCTGCAATTGTTTCTTGTTTCCAAAAATATTATTTCGCAGCAACAGGTTATCGTAACGTGAACAGAATATGACCATTTTTCTCCAGATTGTATCCAGTTTCGCCCATGTTTGTATTAAGTTTCGCCCATGTTTTCTTTGATAAACATGTCCAGAATATTGTGAGACTTCTGATCAAGATTTCATTAGCAATCTGCCTCATTTTTGTAAGAGTTTGACAAACCAGTTTGCAAAAATCTCCTTCAGGATTGTATAGAATTCATGTCCAGTTATCTATGAGAAACCTGTTTATGATTCAATGATTATGATTGTGTCTGAATTTTGTTGGCTTTTTAGAAAGAATTTCTATTTCAACTTTAAAGAGTAGTTATTGATCCTTTGCTCGCGTCACTTGTTCCTGCGGGGGCGGATGATGTGAGCAGGATCAATCATGTCGCGCGTCGCTCGCGTGGCGTGATATGATAGTGTCGCGGATCGAGAATCGGGTTAGTTGTGTTTGATCCTTTGCTCACGTCAAATTATTTATCATGGTCTAATCGCTTATCAAAGTGAATCCTGTGACCCAACGATCCTTCCCATTAACAAACATCCCTCCCAGTAACCTTTGTGGAGATGCAGAGGCAAACACGGTCTCCAAATAGCAAAGGTTACACACTAACATTCCTTCCCCCAATCCCACCTGCATTGGCGTAGGAACAGGGGGGGCCAGCGGGGCCAGGCCCCCTCCAGAACCATCCAGGCCCCCCCCCCCAGAAATTTTGGATGATAATATATATGAAAATTAAAAATAAATAACTAACGTGATTCTGTCGTGAAGAACAACCTTTATAATTAATGAATAAATTTTCTTCAGTGGTTATGGTCTTTTATTTTGTACATCAATAGTGGGAGAACCTCGCTTGTCATACACAGCATCAGTGTGGCGGTTCTGACTTCGGTGAATCGCGCAACAACCGAAATATTAACCATCCGGTTGGCGCTTAATTGGTTACCGATAGAAGGTTGTGTGCGATAAGCGCAATTTTCGACATCTCCATTGCAAAAATTACTGTTATACGGCAGTATTCTGGAAATTCGTGTACAACTCGTATAATGCTCGATAAAATTGATTGAAAAATAAGCAAAATTACTAAAGGAGCTTCTTTGTCAAAAGATATCTGGAATTTTTGGCGTATTCGTTACAGATCTTTTCAAGGAATTTCAACCTAGCCAAGACTTTTAGAAAAGTCCAACAAAACAAGTCATTTTTTCATCCACCGCTAAATTCTTTCTTTGATTACGTATCAATTTTTTAAAATAATTTCTCATGAATAAACTTATTGCTTAAACTCTTGGCTGCGTTTTTCCAATAAAAAGTTTTATATTCTCAAAAATTTTACTATAATCAAATTTCTCATGGAATGTCGAAGAGTGGATTCATAGCTTTTGCTACAAATCTGTCGGAAATAAGTCAAATAATATTGTGCGATTAGTTCATACTTTCAACATGAATTCCTCCTGGAGGATAACCATACCTCCTATGCCTACTTTTTATCCACAAATTGATTCCAGAATTTGTTCCCGGATATGACAAAAAAAAATTGTGGTCTTAATAGATCAAACTTTTTCTTTGAAATTCCTCCAAAAAATAATTGATTCTGTCGTTTTATTCCATATGGTTTCACAAAACCATATATTGAAAATTATATCGCGAAGTTTATCAAAAGTCCTTCATAATTTTATAAAATATACCACAAATTGCGTCACAAATTGTACTATGTTTCTTTCCTGTAAATTCTACTTCAAATAACCGGATTATAAAGGAATTATATACGAAACGTATTTTTGGAATGTCTTTTGCCTTCGAATCTTCAGAGGAAATTTGTTGGAAAACCCCAGGCATACTTTTGCTTCCAAAATTAGCATAGCGGTAAAGAAATCTGCTGACCAACATTTAGCAAAATATCTGGAACCGTTCAAGCTGAACACTTGATCGATAGGTAAGGATATTCCCTAAAACTTGTCTTTACAAAACGTTTTATCAATTGTGCCAATCATGTTTTTTTTGGAATTGAGTTCATGTGCAAATTTTTTACGGAATTCCAATAGGCTTTCTGGCAGAATTCTGTGGAATCCAGAAATCGAAGAAAAAATCCTGCTAGATTTCAAGGAACATTTTTCAAAAAGATTCTGATGATGCTTTTTTCAACTCATTAGAGAGGTTTTACCTATCTTGTATGTATCCATTTCTAGAAGGAAGAATATAAATAATCACTTATCTTTAATTGTTCCGCTATCCATCTGCTGTTTTTTCCTGCTTCGAAATTTTGTCGTCACTCTTCCCTCTACATGACGCTTTCTTGAACAACTTCAACCAACTTTTTTTTTTATACTCTAAAAAGCAACATTTTAAAGAAGAAATTGCAAAAAATTGCAGAATTTTTATGCGTATGGTTACCGATTTCTGAAAGTCCATCAGGAATTCCTCAACAAATTTTCAAAGTACATAATACAAAAAATTCCTCCAAAATATATATTAGGTAAAATCTTACATTACGAATTTTACCATAAGACATCTTTGACAGTATGCTAACGTTAAACTTCTGCAGTTGTACCACAATAGTTAGTTCCTCCAAAAAAGTTTGTTCGAAATTTCTGCAAGTAGGAAGAAACGGTTTTTACATCAATGTGTTCGCCATAATATCATGAAATAGGTACAAATACTTTCAGTTAAAATTCCATCCTTTTTAACGTTAATTGGTTTGGATTTAAAAAAACTGGTAAATATAAACAAAAAAATGTAGAAAATCTCATAAAAACCAACTAAGCTTTTCTGTGAAGTGCACCGTTAAGAATTTCGTTAAAAAGATTCAGAAATTCTACGTTGAACCTTGAATTTTCCGAAAGAATACTTGGTGGAATTACTAACCATATTTTTCGAGAAGTTCGAGAATGAATTTGCAAAATTCTTTAGTAAATGTATTAAAAACTGTCTTCTAAAAATCCCCAGAGGATTCGTTAATGCTGTTTAAAGTAGCAAAATCTCTAGAAAATACTTAGATGGATCTCTGGTGATTTTTTTGGGAGAATCGTAGGACGACATTCCAGAGAAACCAGTAATGTAATTCTCCGACATAATCTCTATACAAATCACAAATTTCGCGGAAGAATTTATGATAGAATACGTACATTTCACTATATACTTTATATGGATGTTTCAATATTGAAAATTTTTCTTAGTTATTTTTGAAGAAATTTTCGAAAAATTTTTTGAAGGAATGCGAGAAGTTTCAATAGAGTTTTGGATTAATTTAATGGAACACTTAGAAAAATTTTCCGTGAAAAACTGCAGATAGTTCTGTGGAGAACTTCTCTGAGGTATCTCGAAAAATATGTTCCCAGTTGAATCTTATTTTGTTGTTTAAGAAATTCTTGTGAAATATTAGGAGGAATCCTTAGAGTAACCTGGATAAATCAATCCTAAATATTTTTTGCTATGATTTTATCAAGCAATCCTTGAAGAATTTCTAAGAGATTTGCTGGAAGATTTGTTTAAGGAATATGAAGAGAAACTTAAGGAAGAATCTCAAAGGCATAGTTGGAAAAACTGTTGGTGAAGAATTCGTGGAAAGAATCCTTACTTGATGATCTTGAATACGGTTTTGATGATTAAAATCGTCATACCATGTTTAATAGTAGTTTTTACATAGAAAATGTGAATTAAACATAAATATGATTCATTGTATTGTTTGATCTATTTAGACTCAGTGTTTCGCTTTGGACATGATTTTTATCTGTTACTTTCATCTTACCAGAGAGGAATTGGAAGCATACCTTCAAATTATATCATGCGGTCGTCAAGCTCATTATCTGTGTGACGAAAGCTTCTAAAACATCAACGATGGCGTGAGATTCTTCACAGGCCTTGTCTCCAGCATACGTCCATATCAAATGATTGGATTGGTTCATACCTGGGTCATTGACTTAAATATATTTTGACTTAAATATATTTTCGAAAAAATGGGTCATTTTGGAGAGCTTTGATTGAACCTTCATATAAGTGTGATAAACTGCTCCGTTTTGCTCAACGCCTATGAGCTAGTATTGATATAAGTTGTCCCTAACCGAAGGAACAAATTTCATCCTCAAAAATCTGTCATAGGCCTCAGTATTTATTTTTTACTCAACTTAATAAAAAAATAAAGGCATATCAAACCTATAAAACGCAAATGCCCTCAAAACTATGACCCTGGCAAAAAAAAATTATCGTGACCATGAAAAACACGTTCTCCAAGAACTACTCCATCCTCAAATACCAAACAAACTAATATTTTCAACAATAAAGTGTGATTTTTGAAGGTGGAAAGTTTATCACCAGAGTGTACGACAATCAGACGCTGTTTCTAGCTTTGGGCGGTTTTTTAACTTCTTTGCTCTATTACATTATTTAGGACAGTAAGAAAAATATGACAAAAATTGTCCTGGATAGCGAAGCCATGTCAGAATATGCTACAATAATCAAAAATTACATTTACTAGCAAAAACTATGAAAATAACGCTTGTAGATGCTGTAATCACGTTCGAACAATTTTCGCATTTTTTTATGGGCCATGATGTAGAGGGCCTTCATGGAAAAATGATTTAAATTCTGAATTCTACAAGAGATTCTTTTAAGCAATTTGATACAGATGTTTCGAGAAATTTTGTGGTAATATCAGGAAGCATAAAGAAACTTCAGGAAAAAATCTGTCCAATAATAACTATTAATCCCAGAAATGATTTCCAGTGGGAATCCCTGGAATAACTCAGTGAAAACAGGTAATGTAATTATTGGAAAATGCGTTGGAAAAGTACGGAAACCATTCATGATGAAATATCCGATACCTGAAAAAATTATGGAAGAATAAAAAAGGGATATTCCTCATGTGTTCTTTAGAAGAATTTTTGAAGGGTTTTTTTTTCTACTGGATTAGACAGAAAATGAGTATTTTCCGTATTGAAAATTGAATCATTGTGCAGCGATATGAAACAAAATCACAAACAAATATAATCAATTCAAATCTAAGAAAATCACGAAGTTTGTTAAAATCGTGATTATTGCGACCGACATTATTTCTGTAAACCTAGAGTTTTCTAGGCCCCCCCTAGGCCCCCTCCAGAAAAAAATCCTAGCTACGCCAATGCCCACCTGACTGCAAGGACGTGGCCGGCGCCGTTATTGACCCTGTATAAATAGAGGCACTGAATTATGCACACTGAAGAAGAGTATGGCCAATCCCAGCCGAACTTCTAGTTGATTATTTGTGCATTTTCAATGACCTCGGTCAATCACGGAATAGCAACCATTGATATGTGTAGTCAGTCTAAGCTAAGCTAAGAATTTCTGTTTCAACTTTAAAGTGATTCAGTTTTTTTAAAGTAAAAACGTTATGAAAGGATTTTTTCTAGTAAATCTTTGAAAATTTATCAATTTAACGAAAAAAATTGTGTTCTTCTTCTTTTTGACATCAAAGTCCTCACTGGGACAGAGCCTGCTTCTCAGCTTAGTGTTGTTGTGAACACTTCCACAGTTATTAGCTGAGAGCTTTCTTTGCCAAAGTTACCATTTTCGCATTCGTATATCGTGTGGCAGGTACGATGATACAGTAAGCCCAGGGAAGTCAAGGCAATTTCCATTACGAAAAGATCGTGGACCGACCAGAAGTCGAACCCAGACACCTTCAGCATGACTTTGCTTTGAAGCCGCAGATTCTAACATCTTGGCTAAGGAAGGCCCCAATGTACGTTTGTGTGCGTGTTGCGGCGTTAGTCGATTGGGCGTATTGTGAGCGTCACTAAGCGCAGGTTCAATTCCCGCTCCAGTCAAATGAAACTTTACGTCAAACGAAAAAAAAAAAATCACTGGGCTACTGAGTGTTTCATGTTGTCCGTTGCCTAGCGTTAGTGATTATTTAGTCTGTGCAGTTCTTGGCTAAGACGATGTAGCTTGTTTTTTTTTAAATAGATCTTAGTCTAGTGATATTTTTTTTCAGAACATCACTGCTGGAGCAAAAGTTTCTTTTTGGTAATCGTCATATCATCATATTATAGTTACATATGGGTCAATAATCTGACACTTAATAAAAGCTACTGGAACAAATCTACAGTCAGTAGATTGAAGATGGAGAGTCCAGAGTATCTTGTAAGGGTCCTTGAAGTTTGGCTGCTGTTGGTCCTGTGACAGAAACAACACAGTCGTCTGCAAGCTGTCTTAATAGACTGATTCTTAAACAAACATGTTTTAAAACTCAATGGGGCAGATAGCTCTTTCAGAATTACAACTTCTTTGGGTCCTCCACCAGCTGGCACAATCAGTTTGAAGTTCGTATGGAGTATTCGTTTCAAATATATTGAAAATTTATCCTATGTCATTGTTTCGTTCCGTATACTAGTTTATCGCGTGCAATTGAGCATAGATTGACAATAACACTAGTTGATACCATAAAGAATATAATTGCAGAAGTATTTAGGTTTAAGCTAATTTTCATTAACATTTCAGTTGTTGAAAGTTTTGCTCAAATCAACATTCCCGTACAGTCACATATATGCATGCACCTTGTGAAGCAGCTCGCCCAGCGTCGTAGGCGGCAATGATGCGATTAGTGACTATTACCAAGCTCTGTTAATGAAATGCAAATCAATATTGCTTAAACTTAACTAATCTACTTCAGAGAGCAAAACCAACAACTTTATCAACTTTAAATGATTAGATTAATTTCGATACAGCCTTCTGCAATATTGTTCATCATGGTATCAAGTAGTGTTTTTGACATTTTTCTTCTTCTTCTTGGCATTAACGTTCTCACTGGGACAGAGCCTGCTTCTCAGCTTAGTGTTCTTATGAGCACTTCCACAGTTATTAACTGAGAGCTTTCTTTGCCAAAGTTACCATTTTCGCATTCGTATATCGGTGGCAGGTACGATGATACTTTATGCCCAGGGAAGTCAAGGAAATTTCCACTGCGAAAAGATCCTGGACCGACCGGGTATTGAACCCAGACTCCTTCAGCATGGCTTTGCTTTATAGCCGCGGACTCTAACCACTCGGCTAAGGAAGACCCAAAAAAAAAACATGACGTTGAACGCGATTAACAATTTTCCTCAATCAAACAGTAGACGATGAACTTATATGTTTGAGCTGAAAATCCCATATCAACTTCAATTTTGCCACCTCATGGAACCTCTCCCATACTGAGCTGGGCCAGTCTACTGTCTTAACGAGCAATTTTCCATGAGACAGTCATCGATGTCTCTCAAGTAAAAATTCAAAGAAAGAGACTCAGACATGAGCCCTCGAGGAGACCCATGCAGCTAATTCGTGAAACTGTCAAGTTGCCATATGAATAAAACTCATATGCTTCTCGGTCAACAAATTTTACAAAAAAAAATGTTCAAAAGTGATGAAAGGTCACTTGCGTGGAGTTTGTCTGAAAGGACATCGATACAAACTGAGTCAAAAGCACACTTAATATCCAAAAACACTCAACCCATCTGCTACTTTTGGGCAAAGGTAAGTTGAATTTCTGAAGATAGCTGCCCAAGACAGTCGTTCGTTCCTTTAGTGCATGTACTTCCCATGTAATTTTAAAATCTATGAAATGCATTAGCAATTGAAGCATTCAAATCAAAATACAGCCTTACAGTAAGAACATAGCTATTTGGATAATTTTTTTTCTATTATGCTTTTTAATTAATGATAATAACCTTTAAATATTTTCAAGGGACGGGATTCTCTCTTCGAAGGAATTTTTATCGCAATTGTAGTTGGCGTAGCAACAAACTTCTATTCTATCAACGATAAGCTATATCAATGAGCCGACCCATGCGTAACATCCATTAAAACGAGCGTTCTAATGAAAAACTTCCAACGGGTCATTTGCATCACGCACGTTGCCTAGATGGCGTAAGGATTTTTGTTTGCCGAAATGATTGACGCCTCGTAGAACTTGTTATCGTGTCTCTAGGAGGCATGGAATTGTGTAATCCCAGTATGAGGTGATTTTTGGGATTTAGTTAACGAAAATTTACCTATGAATAATATAGGCTTGTTTGCTTATATACACCCAATTGGCTGCAATGTTTGAATTTTGTACGACATTCCCCAGAATGACGTTCCCCACAATGATGATCCCCAGAATGGGACATTCCCCAGAAAAAAAAAAACAAAGAGATTTTTGGGCTGTTAAAATCCAGATAAATGGTTACTATTTACTATATAGTAAACACATTTAACTGAAAAATTCGAGGAAAACCAAATTATAGTGCATACAGACTACGTTATTTTGAAGCTATAAGGTTTTACTGTAAAAGGAAATTATCAAAGACAATAGAAATTTTCTAGTGTACGTAATATCGTAATTAAGAGAAATTTTCTAGTGTAGTGTAATTACTTACGAAGACAATAAACCTAGGAAGAACAGAATATGTTCAAATGAATTTATTATGTACATATGAAGAATATTACACTAATATAAAACACCCTTTGGAAATACAATTAGAAAGAACAGTAAATTTTAAAAGAAGGAAGAATAATTATGAAAACAAAAAAACCAATAGCTTGGGTCAAGTTTGATCATAAAACTGAACGGTTGTGCTACTTTTCTCCGAATAGCCCAAGGTATTTATAAGGGAGGTAATGTAATCTGTCATTTATAGCATTCCATCATATTGGAAAAAATATTTGACAGCTGGCAAGTTTGTGTTGCTCCATCAGGTCAGCAAGCCATGAGATCCTAGCAACTTTTTCCCCTCAATTTGTATTTTTTCGTGAACGTCAATCAACAACCAAGTGTAGAACTTTATACTTTCAACTTGTTTCGGTAAATTCGTTAAATAACCTAAATGACTTTGGACCAGTAAAATCAAAAGAAATAATTCATTATGATGACAATATGAGAATTAGGTTGGAAAAAGCCACAAGCAACTTAAATGAAAACCACATTCGTCATTGTTTTAGCTGTCCTTTTGTCGTCGACATAAAGAGATTATGGATTTTTCCTCAACCTCTGTTTTTTTTTGAAGAAATATATAATGAAGGTGTACTCATTTACACAATTCCTGTAACTTAAAGTTTCTTTTCTAACATAAAGTTTTTATTCGTACACTTTCAACACAATAATTGAATGAATTATTCATAAATATCACTGGAATTTCACGAGTATATCACAACTCTTCATAATAATTAGCAAATGCTTTGTTTGCCCCAATTCCCATCTTCAAAACGCACGTTGTGGAGAAGCATCTGAAATTGATGAATTTATTAAGTTTTCTATAGTACATAGTACGGAGGATAATCCGTAATTGAAACTGTCCTTTTCGAGCCGAACAAATCTTGAACTGCGCTACGCAATCGCCTGTGTCATCCTCATATTAGGAATTTGTTTTATTTCCAAATAATTTCTCGCGCTGTGGAATAACAGCATCCTGAAACAGAACAATTGAATTAATACTTACACCTAATCTGAGGAATAAATTTATTTTTTACCTGTATTCTGAAACTTTCGTTGGTATCTGCAGAAAATGTTCCTTTCGAATTTTCAACACGTAATAATAAATATTACGGCACTATGGAGACGATAACAACCGATGGAGGGGTTTGATGCGTTATCAAACTCGCTAGCTCGCCGTCTCGCCAGCTGTCATTTTCCTCCCCTCGCTGTTTTCCACGCCCCGCATCCATTGACTGCTTAGATTGTTGTACCTGTACCTTAAAGGTACCTTGGAATAGCCTAGTTCCCCGAAAAGTTTTAAGCTCTCATAATTGTCATAATTTTATGTGTTTCAAGGTGGTGAACGAACCGGTCAGAATATGCACCCTTCTTTACTTGATTTGCGGTTGTTTCGAGTTTCACCAACATCGGCATTTTTGGCAAAATGTACTGACATATTTAGTCGAGGATAACCTTGTAATCTACATTATCTTCTTCTTTTTAATGCTTATCATTTTTCTAGTTCAGTACCCAGTCCCTAAAGACTATTTTTGCACCTGTCTGAACTGCATCACTTTTCTATAAAAACGAGCCACAGAAAAAAATTGAAAATTTTTTTTTTTTCAAACATTTCAGCATTGAGTTGAATTATTATAATTATTTTTCTCAATCAAGAGAACGTTTTCGAAAATGCCTGGGAGACTGATTTGGAAGAAGTGAGAACTATTATTAAAAAATTCAAAAATATGAAAGCTCCTGGCGATGATGGAATTTTCTACATCCTCATCAAGAAACTTCCAGAAAGTTGTTTATCATTTTTAGTAGATATATTTAACAAATGTTTTCAATTAGCATATTTTCCTGACAATTGGAAAATGCTAAGGTTGTTCCAATTTTAAAACCAGACATGACATGACCAGACCTGCAGAAGCTTCTAGCTAACGTCCAATCAGTTTGCTTTCCTCCATCAGTAAACTTTTTGAAAAGGTTATTTTGAACAGAATGATGGCCCACATCAACGGAAATTCAATTTTTGCCAATGAACAGTTCGGATTCCGCCATGGACATTCGACCACTCATCAACTTTTACGTGTAACAAATTTGATCCGTTCCAACAAATCTGAAGGCTACTCTACTGGTCTTGCTCTTCTAGAAATAGAAAAAGCATTCGACAGTGTTTGGCATGAAGGCTTGATCGTAAAATTAAAAAACTTTAATTTTCCAACATGCATTGTTAGAATAATTCAAAGTTATTTGTCAAATCGTACACTTCAGGTTAATTATCAGAACTCCAGGTCTGAAAAACTTCCTGTAAGAGCTGGTGTTCCTCAAGGCATTTCGAGACCAATATTATACAATATTTTCACATCTGACTTACCTGAGCTACCTCAGGGATGTCAAAAATCCTTGTTTGCGGATGACACAGGCCTCTCCGCCAAAGGACGAAGCCTGCGTGTCATCTGTAGTCGATTGCAAAAAAGTTTGGATATATTTTCTTCATACTTGCAAAAATGGAAGATTTCTCCTAATGCTTCCAAAACTCAACTAATAATATTCCCACATAATCCAAAAGCTCTTTATTTGAAACCTTCAAGTAGACATGTTGTCACGATGAGAGGGGTCCCAATAATTGGTCAGATGAAGTTAAATATCTAGGGCTCATGCTAGATAAGAATTTAACTTTCAAAAATCACATTGAGGGCATTCAAGCCAAATGTAATAAATATGTAAAATGTCTCTATCCCCTTATTAATATAAATTCAAAACTTTGTCTTAAGAACAAGCTTTTGATATTCAAACAAATTTTCAGGCCAGCCATGTTGTATGCTGTACCAATATGGACTAGCTGTTGTAATACCAGGAAGAAAGCTCTGCAGAGGATTCAAAATAAAATTTTGAAAATGATTCTGAGGCTTCCTCCCTGGTATAGTACCAATGAGTTACATAGAATATCCAATGTGGAAACATTGGAACAAATGTCAAATAAAATAATAAATAATTTCAGGCAAAAATCGTTACAATCTTCTATTGCCACGATTAATGCGTTATATGTTTAGGTTAAGTTAGGTTTAGTATATTCAAAGCGTTTTTTTTCTCTTATAAGCAGGTGAATTCAACTCACCTGTAAAAAATCTGAACTGCAACGGCAAATGAAATGTTATATGTTGTTAACAAAATGTTAATAAAAGCTAGCCACATCATTTTGCCGATACTGATTGATGGAATGATTTGATTTAATATTTCAGGCTACAACATTTAATTAAGATTCATGAAGTTACAATGTCCTTCAATTGCCATAAATAGCATTGAACTTCGCGAAAGCCGCTTCAGTAAGTAGCCTGCCAAACGTTTTTGAATCGCAGGAAAAATTTCAGGAGAATGTTGTCATATGAGTAAACTAATTGGGTGCATAAGCAATTCTGCTTTTTCAACATTTTCTTAAAGTACATAAATCTGGAGTTATGTAAAAGTTCAGTGCTTCATTTTGGAAGATCTTGTCAAAAATTGTATTGAATTTCAGTGCTACTAAGAGTTCCGCCCTATATTGTCATAGAATCCTGCCTATTTTTGCGTAAAAATCCTACCCAAGACATTGTAAGACTTCTTTCAAGGATTCTTCTTAGTATTGAGATAGGTTCATGCTCAGGATTTTATGAATTCTCTCCTCCCTCTCGTTAGTTTCAGTAATAATGTGTCTAGCCAATATGACCTTTTCACAACCTTCACAACCAATTCCAGCTGATTAATTATTTACTATCGGGTCAATAGAAAGCTACGTGAAACAATGAGTTGATATCTTGGATGATACTCGATCAGACAAACAAGCTTTAAATTGTTTAAAAAGCTTTTTTGTCTGATTGATTTTTGATGAAGTTCTCCATTGACCCGATAGTAAATAATTAATCCGCTGGAATTGTTCAATATGTAGTATTATTATGCACTGCGCTCATGAGGAAGAAGATTATCTGAACTAGGCACCTAATTAATAATAAAATTACAAAAAAAAACAAATCACAACATTGGAATGAAAATTCTTGACATTTCAATCAACAAACGCTAAAGATTGCCTTCTAAGAACAAACGATAAAATCTGTAGGCAAAAAATGTCAAATCTGAATCACCCCTTGTTGTTTATAGCAAGCGCGTAAAAGGTGGATATAAAACATTTGTTGCATTTATCTTTGCATGAAATTTAAAGTATTATTTATTAAAGAGTCTAGTACACGACACTCAAGACGGCCTTACATTTGAGAACGAAATACGTGTATCTGTCAATGGATACAAATTGCAGTGGAATTAAATGGTATAGTACTAAATTCGGATTTTCATCTACTTCTAGGTATACCACTGAACGAGTCGAAGATTCATTATCATTATTTATCAAACTTTTCAGTGATCTTTCCACCAAGCAGTTAAATAGGAATTCAACTTTCATTTAAAATATAATATAACGTGACATTCAACACAATAAAATTATGAATAAATTCACTTTTCCAACTCTATGCATAGTTCTTCGTATCTCTTATATGGGGAAATACAATAATCTTTATGCATCTTAAACATTATGAACCTTGTTGATCAACATTGTTTAACATATGAAGTTTGATTTCTGTGAAAAATTCAGCAAACAAATTGCTATACAAGCTGGTAAACTTCCATGCAAGTTGGTTGCAATAGTCAAATTCCACATTTTCAACTGCCAATACAGGTATGTTCCGTTTTTATCAACACGATCGGCAATTTTCAGTTGATAAAAACGGAACCGTGATAAAAACGGAATAATTTTCTTAGACAAAACAATTTTGAAAATAAAATTGCAGTTTTGTCAGATTCTCATCATATAAATGCACAGTATCAATACTTAGGAGCTGTCATGAGCATTTATATTGTTTATTCCTATGGGTTCGTAATGAAAGTTAATTGCATATTCCTATCAATCAATATGATTTTGTAATAAATCAATAATAGATTTAGTTTTCTTCATCAGAATTTCAATAAGTGTAATGTAGAATATTAAAACGATAATCACATAATTGTCCTTCGTATCATATTTGTAAAAATAATTTTCAAGGAAGTGGGTCAAGCTGATCATTGTTTTTCAAGAAATATTGAACAAGAAACAACTTCTTTTCCACTTTTTATACTCCAAATCCTGCTTCTTCTTCCATTTGGAATTACATCCCAACTGAAAAAGAGCCTTCTTCTCAGCTCAGTGTATTTTTAAACTCTTACGCAGTTATCAACTGAGAGCTTTTTTGTCAAGGTACATATTTTGCATTTTTGTCAACACCAGGAGCAGGGATGCACTAATCGCTAATCTAGAACAGCGCCACCATTGCTTTTTAGCTTTACGTTAGAATACAAAGAGACTGGCAATAAACTAATCTAAATTTCTAGTTTTTTTAAAGTAAAAATATTTTTTGCAATTACTCATCGTAATAGGCTGTTTTTCAATTCGCCAATCTGTCATGAAACGGCTTAGTTTCCTGCAGAGCGGGAAAAGTCATTACGCAACTGAAACCACTGCTTTAATGATTCATTACGCAACGCTTTCTCATTACGCAACTGTTTTGAATTGCGTAGGGAATCATAACAACACAATTTTTCAGAAATTGTAAATTAATGGTGAATTCATTCCGATATAATTTCTGATACCCTCAAGTGGTCTTCTCCGAAATTGCAAAAAATGTACACAACACAACAGTTGCAGAACTCGATTTTTACAGTATTCGCCGTAATTACGACTCGTGCTGTAAAAATCACCATTCTGCAACTTATTCCGTAAACTAATAATTAGATACTAGTGGTCCCGTCAAACTTCGTTTTGTCATCAAGTAGGCTGCTGAAATAGTAGTTTACTCAACAAGTTGTAGAATAATGATTACTAAATGAATTACTACGGGTGCTGTAAAAATCGAGTTCTGCAACGAGTTGCGTGCAACATTTTTTTGCAATTTCGTTGAAGACCACTTTAAGGTATCAGAAACCATATCAGAATGCATTCACTATTATATTGAAATTTCTGAAAATTGTTATGTAATGATTCATTACGCAACCCAAAACAGTTGCGAAATGAAAAAGCGTTGCGTAGTATTCGTTACGCAACTGATTACAGTTGCGTAATGGATCATTACCGCACTGCATAAGTCAGTGCAGGAAAGTAGGCCGTTTCATGACAGATTGGCGGGTTGAATAACAGCATATTACGATGAGAAATTGCAAAAAATGATTTAAAATCTCTCATATAAAAGGTACACAGATTAGTTTTCAGTTGTTTTTCCAGCTATTCTAGAGAATTTTCCAAATCGTTTCCTTCACTCAAATACGTAGGAACATTTGACCAATGCAACAGAGAAATAATCATATAATTCAAACAAACACCATTCCATTTTTAATTTTTATGAAAGTTCATCAAAACCACAACTCTAGAACAAGCATTACCAAAGTAGATCTTTTTGGTAAGAAACTCTTTTGTAAAGTTTTATGAATAAGCGTATAGCTGTTGATATAAGACTCCTAATTAACCTTATAGTCTCCATTAGGGAAGGGGTTCATGTCTGCTCAAGATTCCAGTTAATTTGGGATTGTAACGTGCGTGACGTGGGAACGTCCGGTATCAACACTTTCTCAAATTGTCAGTCATTTCATCCCTTAAGATGGTAAAGATGCAAACTTATTATAGGGAGAATCCAAAATTTTCTATAGATTGCTTAGTTTTGCTGTACCTCTTCCCCTACCCTTTGACAGGATCTAATCAATGACTGTTTTCTATAACTTATACAATGCTATCGAGTTTTAGAGATAGAAGATAATGTCTAAAATATGACGAAGTCGACAGTCTTATCAAAAACAAACATGTTCCTTGCCGTTTCCCAAACATTCTTAAGTTCATTCCCAAGTGCACTCCTTATAAAGAAGAACTGAACATATATGGGATCGTCCATTTATCATGTAAGAGGTTATGGAGCCCCTCTTCCATCCTGAGATATCTTACGTGCCATACAATTTTTTTTATTTTATTTTCATTAAAAAAAAACATCATAGGGAGAGGAAGGACGAAAAACTGTCAAAATTGTCCTACGTAATTAAAGGACAGCCCCTATGTCTATCAACTATTCATAGAAAATTCTTTGATGACATGTTATATAAGAAAACGGAGAGGTCTCTGCAACTCTCTTAGGTACGTACTCAACTAATCACAAATTTCAGTTGTTGCTAGGACGTGGCCAGAGCAACTCTCGATTGTTAATGGGATGGGTTAATCTTGTTCAGCAGACCATGCTAAGTTTGAAAACTCCAATTGATTAGTGGATAAGAAGGAGTCAAACCTTATTGAATCATTTATGACCTGATACCTACTATGTATCGTAGGTGCTCAACATTAACATAATGTTGAAAATTCAACTCTGAGGCTATTGAAAAGCATTTAAATTGCTTCAAAATAAGCTTTAAGTTTGTTTTCTAAGCATTTAGAAATAAAAATATATAAAAAAAATATGTGTTGATAAAAACGGAATAATTTGTTGACAAAATCGGAGCGTGGCAAAATCGGAACGTGATAAAAACGGAACATACCTGTATCCCAAAAACTAAACATGCTATAATATTTCAGAGAACGGCAACACTTTTTCAGCTTATATTTTTTTATGAAAGATTTGTTGAACAGAAGATGTAATCTGCCTTGAAGAAACGATAAACATACATACACAATATTGTCATTAGAAGTCAGTCTGAGTCAGAAGCTGAAATTCCCACGAGTAGTAAGCAACCATGGGTCGAAACTTTCAAGTATTCTGTAAACTTCTAGAAATGGTCGATAAATTCGGTGTTAATTTAGAGACGATTAGAGGTGACCTCCAACCTCGATATGGAAACAAAAAAAAATCGTCGATCGCTAAAACAAACTATACGATCAACATGATGCAACATACACATAGCGTTGATCGTTGATCAACGGTGGCAATCTCTTGAGCACAATAACACCGCCACTGGCAGGCTTTTGCCACAAACGTCTTCGTCTTCGTCCAAAACCTCAAGGCTGCTGCTGCTGCTGCTGCGGGTGCTAATATGCACACATGGCCTACTGCGAATGTCGTTTTTCAAACAAAAGTTCTGCCTGTCTTCGGTGGGCTGCTGTTTGAGGAATGTCTGCCAGTAGGGTCACTGCAATGATCATTATCATTATCGTCGTGCCATTTTTGTATCGGAGACGAAGAATGTCAATAGCAGCATTGATCGATTATCTCTTGCCAGTGACCTCTAGGAGGCGTATGGCCAAATGTTTCGGGGAACCAGTTTTGTTTTGCCTACTGTATTGTGCAGTTTGGTGTGATTATCTATACGTATTTGGCTATGAATAGATTTGTTCCAGGCAAAATTTGCAATCTTCAAACTGTTGAGTATTGCTCAAATATTTCCTATCTTGGACGGAGCCAAATATTGCCACATGTCTTGAGGTGCGCTGTTTTGCAGTCAATCACTCACCTTCATCAAAAGGTTTTCCGAGTGTCCCGCCTCTGACGATGATGATGAAACGAGTGTCGATATGAGTAGTTGGTAGATTGCAAACACAAACCAATCACCACGTGGCACAAAGTGCAATCGTCAGGGTGGCATGCCGAAGTAAAAAGCGGCGGCTCTTTCCACATGTGAACTTTAAGCGCAAACTGCATCCGTGTGCTGGCCCTCATTGTGCTGAAGAAAAGAATTCTGACACAACTAGCAATGGCACAAGACATGCGGTCGTGAGCGTCTCAATTCGTCCAATTATCGACCTTTAAGTCATTCAATAAGTCAAGCGGTTGGAGGACCATTGATCGATCACACACGAACCGTTAGGTGGTGATGCAGCATAAGGGTATGCGATACTTCCAATGGTTCTGTCAAATAACGTTTGAAACTAAATACCGCAGATTATAGATTGCGAGGTTTTGCGGTAGAAGTGACAGCTTAAACTGTGAATGCAATCGAAACGAATTACTAAGCAACATATACAAGTGTTTTACATGGAATGTCAAAAATCCACACAGAATGAAATACCGTTTTGTCTCAAATTCCGAACAGACTCATATTCCGAACACTCGGTTTTTGTATGGCGATTTGGTTGAAATGTTTCGCTGAAATATGTCACCAAATAATAAGGAAATAGCAGTCAATTGCAATTCAATTTTAAAGTTTACAATATATTTTTCACCGCGGGAGTAGTGATGACCAGGGTTGGGAAAAAATCTGAAATTCACTCTACAGTAGCCAAGCAAAGCCAATCACAGTCAGCGAAGCCAGTGAAACTCACGCCCATCGCTGCTGTAGGCAAATGCCTTGAAAATAGAAAAACACCCGTTGCTAAGGGCAACCCAAAACTACTGTAGAAAATTGTTCTATTTCCCGCTGCATTTCCCGCATTTTGAGCCTTGAATGACACTCATGATTTATAAAATTCGTGCACCAAACATAGGCTACTTGATGAGATTCACGTTTTTGAACTACTGTACTGGGAGAGCCACGTGATTTTCGCGAAAATTCAAGCCTACTACTATTACCATTCCCAGCACTGGTGATGACTCTCGAGTTTAAGACCAGTAGAACCAGCTCAGATAAATTTATCTGCGAAATTATTTATTTGAATACGATTTATTCGTGCTGTTCGGAATTTGAATCAAGGTGTTCGGAATATGAGACTGAATAAGCACAGTGTTCGGCATTTGAATCAAAATGTTGTTCCATTTTTTTATGTTAAAACAATACTAAAATTAATTAAAGCAACATTATTAGTGGTACACCCAACAGTTAACAGTTAGGCTTTGCGGAGAAATTAAAATTTACACAAATATCAGCCAATTTATGTCAATCAGATGCATTTGATGTCAATATGAAGGAATATGAGTCAAAACGGTATTCTGCTGATTGTCTCATGGATTGCAACCAGTGACTCTCTGCAAATTAATAATAGAGTTAATATTCACACAGACTCATAGAATTACGTTCTACAAAGTTAACCTCTGATGAATCTCTGATTACGCTTGTAGATCTGGAGTCAAGTATTTGTACGAATTCACGTTATGACTGTAAACCTGATGTACTGGGAGTTCTGGGATAACTATGGAGAACCATTAGATTCTAATTAGTATTCCCAAATTTCTGAGAGATCTTGGGCCTATATTCAAAGGAGGTTTTGGCTTATTATGAACAATCCTTGAACTAAAAACTTCGTTGGACATAATGCCTGTTTGGGTGCAAATCGTATGCCTTAACGACTAACAGTTTACACTTGTGTATCGAAAAGCCTGAATGAATCCATAGATAATCTTGAAGAATCGTTTAACTTTAACTGTAGCTAAACTGCAATGTAACAGATTATAATTTCAACCTATTTCTTAGTGCTATTTCTCTCATACCGATAAGGTAGAAGAGAGTGCCGCTTTTGGTATCATACATGTACATGTGGTCATAGTCCATTATTTTGTGCTGGTTTACTTAGGATTGTTGCCTACGAAAAGGGGCAAGTATGCCTAAGTTTACGTTTAGATTGGTATAACTATTGTTATACATCTTTCTATTTAAACCAATTCATTTGTTTATAATGCATGAAAAGGCTATACAGTGACTCACATTCATATTCGTACGGATCACGCTATGTCTAAACCAGCAGATTATGCGAATCGAATGTACCTCGGATTTTTCTCCGCTGGGGTTCAGTATTTGGGTTATGTTTTCATAATCGGATGGTTTCAAAATATTCCATCGGTGAAATTTTGATTGATTCCAGAATATGAAAATAAACTTTTTCCTGCACATTTCAGCCCATACAAAATGTATAAAATAAATATCACCGATGGAAATTTTGAAACCTTCGATTCGATAAAAAAAAATCAACTGATGAAACATACACTTCGTAGTTGCTACACCTTGATCAATCAGGATAGAGAACCACTCAGATGAAGCTTGGGTTTTAGTTTTTTCTCCATCTTCAATGTACAATCACACTACCCTTGATATTTATCGATTGATAACGGCGCCGGCCACGTCCTTAACTCTATCGGGGAGAGGAAGGAATGTTAATTAGTTAGCCGTTGTTACTAGAAAACCGGAGAATCTCCTGCATTTGCCACAGCTACCTTGAAAGTAGGAGTGTTTTGTTAGTGATGGATGAGGTATTCGACCATATGGATACCACTGTGGTAAGCGGTTAAGGCGATATATTTCAATTCTAGCAAAGCTAGAGCTGATGCTGTTTGCGCCATAATGACGCAGAGAGATAGAGAAAGACAGCTATAAGGAAGAGTGTTACAGATATGTGAAAAATATGTGTGCTTGCAAAGCAGAAGCGATTATGGAAATATAACCCAAATACTGAACTCTAGCGGAAAAAATCCGAGGTACATTCGATTTGCATAATCTGCTGGTTTAGACATAGCGTGCGGGTCAGTGCTTTCACATCAAGTTGGTATAAAACCATGATCTGATCTATGAACTTCGATCTACTTTATCGATAACAAAGGTCATAGGTGTCATATATTGTTTGGCAATCAAAAACTGTATTCATTTGCTTTCATCTTCGTAATAATGGGAAAGTATTGAATTTGTGTCTAGAATTATTTCAATTCCTTATTCGTACTCGATTGCTCAAGTTCTTCATTATGTTGTTCATACGAAGTAGAAAACATATGAACAATTTTAAAGAAGATATATTTAAAACTTTAATAAAAACAAAAATTGAAAATAAGTTTAACAAAAATACCACTTTTTCATTGTTCAATTCAATTTTTTGCTAAAAAACCCAGTAAGTCGAACAGTTACGTATTTTTTTAAAATACCACTTCTTTAAGATTGAAAACTGCGATTACTTAACTGCCGTGAATCGCAAGTCAGTCCCATCTGTAAAAAGTAGGCATTGAGAAAATGGGCTTTGAAGTTACCAAACTCGTTTTCCATACAAATATTCAAAAAATTCCAGTGGATTGAAACATGTCCAAATCTTAATGAAACTTTCGCAATTTGCTTTTTACTACGAGAGCTTTCCGAGAAAAATATAAAAATGATCAAAACGCGGTTCATTTTTGTGTTACACGGTGTGGAAATCTGTAGTGTGACTGATATGCGGTTACTTTTCATTATGGGATAGTTTGACTTGCTGTTTTTTCATAATGTTTCCGAACAAATAATATTATCTAACTAGTGCAGCTGGAAGATATGTTGAAAACTGAACTCAACTCAATTTTGCCGAAAATGCAGATGGGACTGACTTGCGATTCACGGCAATTAATATGTTTCAAAACTAATAATCTGTTTTGTAGTAGCTACGAGTGAATATCGTTATCTTATACTTTAGAATCTTGATTGGTGTAACATTTATATCAAACCCCAAACCATAAGTTTTACTGTTATAAGATTTTGTCGTTTTGAAGTTTACATGCACACGACGAAACACGTGTCAAATGTACAAATTGAAATTGAAGCTGCGAAAAGAAACCACGTGCTCAGGTGGCGATTGAACCCACGACTCCCTATTCGCTAGATGGGCGCTTCAACCTACAAGCTGTGGAGCCCCTTGAGAGACTCCGACGCTCGAAGGCGAACAATGCACATGGGATCATCATTTCGCAGTCTAAACTTCTTTCGAATAAATGAGATGTACATTTGACTCATTAATCGTCGTGCACATCCGAACAAAGTTTAGACTGCGAAATGATGATCCCATATGCTTCGTCTTCGATCAATAAGGTTTTTTTATATTACTTCTTTAAGATTAATAACTGCGATTACTTAAAATGTTTC
The DNA here is from genome assembly GCF_002204515.2 of Aedes aegypti. Classification (NCBI taxonomy): domain Eukaryota; kingdom Metazoa; phylum Arthropoda; class Insecta; order Diptera; family Culicidae; genus Aedes; species Aedes aegypti. Next base: position 24,028,482 of record NC_035108.1, on the reverse strand, counting down.
TAAAACTTCTAAAAATCCTTTGTTTTCAAGGCTTGATATAATATACAATTCTGTTTTGACTTTTGAATCCCGTCAAAAGATATTTTTTTATGTTCGCCCCAATCACAGATATTCACAATCAAAGTAGGCATGTTTTTGTGAGAAAAACAACAATAACTCCCAAATGGAAGGGGATATCGAGTTCTTTCGCCCACCAAATTACACCTTTTTCAAAGCTCTAAAAGCGTTGCATAGATTACTTCGATGAGATATTTGAATTGAAAACGGTAGAGCCAGAAAACCAGTTTTGTTCGGACCACCCTATGTCACCGCAGGAAAAATGCTCTAAATCGGTTAAAGTAAGAGATACAAATAACTTTTTTTGGCAAAGTTACTTGAAACTGAATGGTCTACAACTTTGCTGAAGCATGTATAGTATAATTTCTACAAATAAGAAAGTTAGTTACACAATTTCTATGAAAACGTGGACCACTCTAATTTTCAAAAATACCAATCAAAGGGCCTAACGAATGCAAACAACTTTGTGGAAGATCGTTTTCGTCTAACGTTTCATTCTAAAGCTCAAAATGCATCTTTCCGCGTAAAACTGATTCCTGGACCACTGTGCAGTTTCCTGTAAGAACATGAGAAATTGGACCACTGCATCCCTACCGAAGTGGAGGCGATATATGCGCTTGGAACGACTTTTTCAGACTTTCTGTGATCAAAAATACGATGCCACAAAGTTTTTTATGAAAATAGAAAAAGCTTTTTCCAAGCCTCGAACACAGGACATCTAGATTCAAAATAGGACGCACTACCAGTGCCAATAGGGCGATATTCAAAACTCAAAAGGCAATAGATGGCTCTTTTCCAATGGTAGTAAAAACGAAATCCTGAAGCAAAGAAAGCACCACGGAAGATGAACTAAACACAAAAAGTTATGTATTCACTTTACACTTGATTTCTAATCACTACTTTTTTGATTCTGTTTCCTAATTGCAAGCAATTTACGATTTTAATTATTTTCCATACGTTTTGACAGTTCTCCGACTACCATTCTTCCATGCGCTTGTGTTTAAAATTTGAGAAATTTGAGAATCCAGCGTAGCGCGATCAGTGAGCGGAATACAAACATCAGTGTCGCCGCTCGGCGGCCGGTAAGAGAAACTGAATGGTCGAAAGGTTGTTGTCTGTAATGTTTGCCGCTGGCGCCAACTGTTAGCGTTTGAGAACAAAATAAACAGTCGTTACCCTATTGAGCAATTATTTGCCAAATTTAATGCATGCTCCATATACCAAGCTTGGATGGCAATTTTTGGCAACACGGACTGCTGTTAATAAATCGTAGTAGAGTACTACATATATACGGTCTCACTCAAAAGTAGTATTGAAACACTCAGTTGAATATTGCTTCATGCCCCAAAAAGTTTAGCATCACCTCAGAACAGGTAAATTTACATTGCTATATCTCGAGATCCCTATGGTTTGAAAAGAAGCAATCTTCATCGAAGTTGTAAAAGGCATTCGGAAAGCAAACAAATTGGTTCTCAATTTTGCCGCGAGGTGAAGATAGTGAGCATGCAAATTTGAGCATTCTAAACTAGTTCTATCTTGTGATCCACATGAGATAGAAAGTTCGAGTCTTTGGCAAAGTTGTTCAGAGAGTCAAGGGCATTTGGGAATCTGACAGTTGAGTTCGCAATTTTACCGCTTGTGAATCTCCGGCGAAGTTATTCAGAGAGTCAAGGACAGCCGGAAGGTAAACAATTTGGTTCTAACTTTTGCCGCTAGGTGGTACTCAGGGTATATCTGAAAACTTAGTGCTATGCAAAAATCACACGTGCTGTGCGTGCCACTCCGAAATTGAATGTGCGTCACCCATTATTTGCGAGTAAACTCAAAACAAGGTGCATGAGACAATTTCTTATTGTGCGAATCAAAGCAAAGCACAATCTCTACACTTTCAATCCCTTTCGTGCCAGCATAAAAATACACTCTAAGAAAATTTCAACAAGGTATGCTTTGAAGGCGGATAAGTTTAATAAGTGCCTTGCACAAACTTATAGATGTGGAACTTAATGTATTTGGTAAAGTCAGAAATATAAGGTGGTGATGTTCATCACATTTAACAGTTTTGACAGTCACATATAAGTGAAATGAATTCAAGTGGAAATTTTGACGCGTGTTCGAATCGCGAAGAGTGATACCCGTCCGTCCATCGCACATTGGGAGTCATCACTGCCAAGGTGCAGTGCATAAACATTGCTTATGCATGTCTCCTTCGAATTTAAGGAGCTGTCTCGCAGCAGCGCGTGTAGCACCGAAAAAGATTTGAGTCGAATCCCATTCCTGGTAACGAAATCAACTGGAGGCTTTGTATGTGTAAAATTTCACTTATAAGATGTCGCGGAAAGGCCTTCTACATATAAAAGTGGAGGCGATATGCGTGCATATACTATGTGATGAATAATAACATACAATGCGAGTGTATAAATATTCTACCGGACTAACCTGTGATCTTATGCGACTTAACTAATGATAACAAATGTTGATTTGAAAGCTGCTACGGATTGATTCGACTTACTTTGTACGAGTGTGCGGGACGAAACAAAATGTACAAGTGAACTCAGAAAAGAAGTGGGCTTCGTAGCCGTGCGGTTAGTGTCACCGAGGCATTTAGCCGCATCGTGCTAAGGAGTGTGGGTTCGATTTCCGCCTCAGGCCAAAAACTTTTCGAGAGGAATGTTTTCCGACGGTGCCATTGGGCGTTGCATGCTAGTCCGTTGTCTAGTGTGGTGCTCCCTTCAAAGGGCAAACAGCCCACTGGAAGCATTAACGTGTAGTGTCTGTTTTTTTTTAAGTGTTTTATGCGAGGAAGCTCATCAATCTGACGAGTTTATTCACGATGTTTTGCGGGTTTGATGTAATTAGTATGAATAAACGAGTTGTAACGTGAACTTTCATGCGATTGCTGGTTGTCTGGGATATAAAATAAGCTACTATCTCATGATCCAGATGAGTAAAAATGATCGAATCTTCGACAAAGTAGTTTTGGAAGTCAAGGACATCTACAGGCTAACAGTTTAGTTCTACCACTAGATGGCGCTAGTAAACTTGTAAAAATAAGCAGTTTAAGCGAGTATTTCTTGTGATGATGTCAGACCTGAATCACTTAATTATGAAGTGAATTAGACAAGATTTGCTGAAAATTAAGTAGACCAATCAAAAATCTCTTGAAAATGAAGTGAATCAGTGCAAATTATTTGAACATGAAGTGAATCAGACCTGAATTCCTTGAATATGCAGTGAATCAAACATGAATCATTGGAACATGAAGTGAATCAATCCTAAATCATTTGAATATTAAGTGAATCAGTCCTGAACTATTTAGATACGAAATGAATCAGACCTTAATCACATGATCATTAAGTGAATCGAGCTTCAAGCGAATCCGAAATGAAACACTTGAAATCCTTTTTTATATTAAGTGAATAAAACCTGAAACAGCTGAATATGAAGTGATTTAATATTAATCAATTAAAGTCCATTAATCCTGAATCACTTAGATATGAAGAGGTTCTGTCTTGAATAATTTGAATATGATGTAAGTCAGACCTGATTCACTTTCACATGAAGTTAATCCTACCTGAACCACTAGAATTAAATCAGATCTGAAACACTTGAATATACAATTATTCAGACCTGAATCGCTGAAACATGATATGACTCTGACCTTAATCGCTTTCACTTTTGAATGCAAAGGGCTTCCTGAACAACTTTGCCGAAGACTGAAACTTTTTATCTCGTCTGGATCACAAGAATTTGTTTCATATGATTGAATATGCTTACTTGCACCACCTAGCAGCAAAATAAGGAAACCAGAAGGTTTGCCTTTCGGATATGCTTGACTTTTTGAAAACTTTGCCGCATAGTCTATCTTATCTGGATGATAAGATTACTTGTTTGGTTACGAAACTAAAGGTCGTCAAAGTGAAGGACTTTTTTCAGATATAGCAGGTTGTCGGTGCCCTCATTGACCTACTTCGGATCTCCATGGTTTCTGACTACAGATGGTCGTGTCTCGGGTTTTTAAAACCGGACCCGACCCGAACCCGAACCCGACGGGTTCGGGTTTGAAAATTTGAAATTTTTCGAGTTCGGGTTCGGGTCGGGTTTGAAGGCTACAAAATTATCGGGTACGGGTCGGGTTCGGGCTTACAAAAAGTCGGGTTTGAGTCGGGTTTTGGTCGGGTTTGTGAGAATTGTGAACAGAGTAACAACCTAAAAGCTTCCCTATGCATCAGAAACGATGAATTCACTATCTTTTCAAACTCGGGTTTTATTCGGGTTTTTCTTACAAACATTTTTCGGGTTTCGGGTTGGGTTCGGGTTAACACAGCAAAAATGTTTCGGGTTCGGGTCGGGTCCGGGTTTGCTTTTCAATTATTGTCTCGGGTTCAGGTCGGGTCCGAGTTTGAAGAAATAAAATAAGTCGGGTACGGGTCGGGTTCGGGTTTGAAAAATGTGAAACCCGGCCATCTCTATTTCTGACATGGTTTAGGAAATTTGTTAGTCACAATCTGTAACTTTTTTATGGGAGCCCCCCTAGGGGTCATTCAAAACTTTTGTTGTCACAAACAAAAAAATCCCAGAAAAAATAATGAACAGAAAATTTTAAATTGCCAGGTTATTCCAATCAAAAGTTACATCGATTTGAATTTTGATACAGGTCGAGAAAGACCCAAAGTTTTCACTATGGTTAATAGTTACCCCAGGGTATTTAAGAATCCATGGGATTCCAAGAAATGTTCTGTAGAAGTTTTCAAAGGATTCGAATGATTCCCATGGGATTTCGGAAAGTTTCCGAATAAAATCATTGAAGTTGCTTAGGTTTTTTTTTAACGGAGTTTCCAAGTTTTCTATGAGTTCCGAAGTTATCACAGTGATTTCAAGAGTTGCTCCAGAACATTTTAATGCAATTTTAGATAATCGAAAGTAAATAGTAATCCAGAAACTTCGGAAAGTTGATCTTGAGTACTTCGAAGAGCCTGAGAAGCCCTCAGAAATCCCTGAGAACAGCTATAAAACCAGATAGACGTAGCCGTAAACGTGCAGTTATTTAGCATCACCAATCTGAGGGTCGTGGGTCCGAATCCAGCCAGTCGAGGGTATCTTTGGGTTGAAAATTTTCTCGGTTTCTCAGGGCGTACTTGCCATAGCTAAAGGGCGAACATGAAATAATTGCGACACCGAAAATGTCATGCCAATTTTCTTATATTGTTGGGAATCAAACCAAAATTTTAGGGTAGTTTTATACATATATTTACTTCAAAAATCAAAAGAAAAGTTAATCGATGGAGCCTTGAGTGTAAAATTGAAGGCATTTTCGCATTTTCGTCTTTACACTGTCTTTGACTGTCTTCTTGCTCTTTTCGAAGTTCCCGCTTCATTAATGCCCAGTACTGCTCCACCAGGCGCAGCTCCGGACAGTTTGGCGGATTCACGTTCTTTGGGACAAAATGGACAAAATTGGCCTTATACCACTCCAGAACACTTTTAGAATATGGACATAATGCCAAATCTGGCCAAAATAGCGGAGCTTCGTCGTGCTGCTGCAAGAACGGCAAAAGGCGCTTCTCTAGGCACTCAGATTTGTAGATCTCGCCATTTACTGTGCCCTTTGTCACGAAAGGCTCACTCCTCAGTCCGCAAGAGCAGATGGCCTGCCAAATGTGATATTTGAAGGTGAATTTCGACATTTTCTTCTTCTTAAATTTGTCGTTGCTCCTGCCGGTGAAAAACTCCAACACCGGAATTTGCTTAAAATCGGCTTTTATGTACGGTTCGTCGTCCATCACACAGCAGCCATATTTTGTCAGCATCTTCTCGTAGAGCCTCCGTGCCCGAGTTTTGACCGTCGATTGCTGCCGCTCATCGCGGTTTGCGAAGTTCTGTACTTTATATGTATGTAGTCCAGCTCTCTTCTCTGCATTCTGGACGTAGCTCTGCGACATGCCGATCTTTTTAGCCAAAACACGACTTGAGACGTTGGGATTTGCTTTAATCATCCGCTTCACCTTTCCCTTCGTCGTTTTGTTCTCTGGTCCCGGTTTTCTTCCAACTCCTTTGCCGTGGTCCAACGTCAACCGCTCCTGGAACCGCTTCAACACTCTGGAGGTGGTTGAATGGTGAATGTTCAACATTTTTCCCGAATGCCGTTGCGACGGGTCAGGAAATTCCAGGTGTTTGGAAAGAATTTGTTCTCTCGACTCGCGTTGATTCACCTCCATTACCGTTGAATCGAAAAACTCGACTTCGACAGCATGTAAACAATACACATCAATGAGAAAGTGTGCAAAATTTGGTTGATTTTTACCCAATGGTAAAAAAGTTATGGCCTGTTGAATGTGTCGCAATAATTTCGTGCTTGCCCTTTATAAATATGGAAAAATGGGCAATCGGGATAGAAAGCTCTCAGTTAATAACTGTGGATGTGCTCATACGAACACTAAAGTGAGATGCAGGCACTGTCTCTATCAATACGTAAAGTAAGAGAAAAGAAGGGAAAGATCTATGAAACTCTTGTATATCCTTGGAATGTTCTGTATCTCCCGTAACAAAAAATTAACAAATAGTGATTACAGTCACCCCACAGTTATGGATAGCACACAGATATGGATCAGAGTTTGATTTAAACGAGAGTATCTCATCCGATAGAGTTGCAATTACGCAGAACACATTTTACCTGCGTGAACCATAAATGTGTACAGCATTTCAATCAATTATATTATGTTTAAGCATATTTTTTCCGTCTGTAGGACATAAAATGTCAACCGTATTCCCAGAGGTATTGATTCATAACTGTGCGTCATTGAAAACCATACCACAGTTCAAGCGTGTGCTAGAATAAGGGCATAAGTCGCATGATCGATTTTTCTTCATCGATCCTCTCTTCTGCGAATAAAGTTGAGAAGAAGCGGGTGCAATCGTGCGTCCTGATGTGAAAAAATACTGCCCAACCCACTTCATATCACCTTTATTCACAGAAGAGAGGATCGAAGAAGAGAAATCGATCATGTGACTTACGCCCCTATTCTAGCACAAGCTTGAGTTATGAATCAAAGATAAGACGATTTCGCCAAAACGTATGCTTTCACTAGCACACCATTCGTTTACCTCGCAGATACATTGCTTTTATAGTGTTTTGATCCATAATATGAGTCGATTTGATCCATAATAAGGGTCCTCATCTCGCACTGGTCCATATCTGTAGGGTGGACATCGTTTGAAATTTCTATCAAAATCAACCTTTTTTCGTGAATAGTCGAATAGTTAGAGGTGTCTTCTCAAAAACAACTCTTTACTGCAGTGCCAGGGAGGTAATTTTGTTTTGTACAGCGTCACTACATTTTTCGAATCTATGACATTTGGTCGAAAGACATTTGGTCCAACGGACATTTCGTCTAATGGACATTTGGTCGAAAAGGTTTAGTTGCAATTGAAAGCATATGATTTTTGGCCGATGTTTTTCGTTTAGTCTGACCATCGAAAGTAGCATTTTGTCGCTAATAGACGAATAATTAGAAGAATATTAGCCAATATACCAACAATGGGAAGCCGGACCCTATTCTTAGCCTTTTGATTCACTTAGGCAATGGTTTTTTTAAAGCTACAAAGCTCATAATTGGCTACAATATGCGTCGTATTGAAACGTTTCATATTGCAAAGAAAAACCCCACATGCTAAAGTGAATCATGGAAGTGCCATAGTAGCTCTGCACCCTGCTATTAGCAAAATTTTGTTATTTAATTTGATGGACGCTCTCCCAACATATTTATCAACCTCTTGCGTTTTTGACGTTTCATTAGGGTTTTTCGTTCAGGCATGTCCTACGATTCGAGATAAGCTGATCTTAAATGGAAGCAAGCCAACTTTTGTCGCCTCATTCAACTCGTCTTCCCATTCTCGATACATAGAATCAGCACAATTTTCATTTTTAATAATTCAAAGCTGCAAACTTTGTTGTTCATCCGAGGTCATCAAGACTGTCAGCAAAGCTATATGTTTGCTTGAGAAATGTTAATTACCTGGAAGTCACAATAAGCCAATTGATCATAGGTAGAGTTACCGACACCTAACATCCACTTCGCCATAAAGGTTTTCCTTAAAGCAAATTTTTCCTGTCGTTTCAATTCTGACTTCCGCATTCAAAATTCTTACCCACATCCGAAAGCTTCAAAACCTTGAATTCAAAGAAAGATCCCGAGCACTATCTTCGAATGCTCCCATCAGATAAAGATCGGCAGTTCATTACGAAGAACGATTGAGTAATGTTGAGTAATATTTCAAAGAATGATGATACTTTCAAAGAATAATAAATTCACTTGAGCCAAATATTTCAGTCAATGTACCAAAAAACCTCTTCTAAAATGTTCATTTGTATAATCATCGAAGTCCTAGATTTTGGCATAACTGCAACTTACAAATAAAAAGATGTTTATTCAACATTAATTGATGATTCAGATTACTCAAAAGAATAATCTCACCAAACTTTGCAAAACTTAGAAAACAATCATCAATATTTCCAAATGATCTTTCAATAAACCATTTGAAAATAAGCTTTCAACCAAATTTCCGTTCAACTATACGTCATTCGACCAAACTAAATGTTCCAAAGCAATTCGACCAAATCTCGCGTAGCTTTCAAAAGGACCTATCTAACATTGAGATGCTCTTTTTGATTACTATCTCTACAATCAATAACTGAACGGTAGCCAAGGACATTTTCTTCCAATCTATAATGAAAAATATCCCAGAAGTTTTAGTTTTAGTTTAAGGTATTGCACAGATGAAATCGAAAAAAGATCGAGAGAGGAGAAAATTCTCTCATTGTTACATAGGTCCATTTGAAAAGTTACGCAAGAAATGTCCATTCGACCAAATATCCTTTCGACCAAATGTACTTTCAACCAAATGTCATTCGACCAAACGTCATTCGACCAAATGTCATTCGACGAAATGTCCTAAAGCCATATTTTTCAATCATATGTTGTTCTGAAAAATTACCCTTAGTTGATCCATAACTGTGGGATGACTGTAACTTTATATTCCACAAAACAAAATAAAACGTTTCAGAAAATTCCTCACATGATTACACATCAAAGTTTACGAAATATTCTAATATTTTGTTTTATTTCGTCATTGAAACTGCTATAAATTCGTATATTATTTTGTTTTGTATCGACATTAAAAAAATGCATATCGCATACTCTCAGTGCAGCAGCACGATTCACTCTCGCTTACATGCGATGCGAACTGTAGTCATGATCCGTTGGAGGTCGTTCGATATGTTTTTTTTTTTCGAACTTCAATCAACTGGTTTTCGAACGTCGCCGTTGGCTTCTCGGTAGGCGTTCGATTCACGGATCCATCAGCTGATGCAAGATATGTGCCTTCACAAACGTTACAGTGCTGCGAGATTAGTGTACATAATTTGTATGTGTGATTTTTCGAATGTTCGTGACCATAATTTGATAATGATGAGAGTTGTAGAATTTTCAAGTTTACAAGAATGACCGGCTTCGGTATCTTCCTAATCCAAACAAACCACAACAAATTGAGCCCGAAAAGGTCAACGCGTTGCCGGTAGCCGGTCGGAGATGTATCGCAAAACCGGACTGCCAGATGGTGAGTACAACGGTAAACCGATGTCAGTGATATGGCCGCAAAATTTTGGTTGCATCAGTTTGCCCTTTTGGGAAGTTGCTTATCAGATTACCATGTTTTTGCAGCAAGTGGCGCCTAGCCAGTTCTAGAAGCAGAGGCGCCAGCTGTTCTGACAGGGCTTGAAGTTTAATGAGAACCTGAGCATAGACGAATAACTTACTAACTAACCAAGTAATTATTAGACCACTAATTTGACTTTTCAGGCTTATAGGGCTATTATACGACTAATATAGGGCATGTTAGCAGAACATCTAGTCCTATTAGACGCCTTACAGACTTTCCTCCCACCGCAATTGTTCGGCTGTTTTCAATCGGATTAAGCTGATTTTAAGTATATGATTGAGCTATTTAATTACCTATTAAATTTCACTTCAATCAATTGGATGACAGCTAAGAAATTGCGGTAAGCATAAAGTGGGTGACAGCGTCTAATAGGAGATCTGACTGAAAAATAGCAAACAGGGCAAGTATTGTTCTTGAGTTGGCTGAATTGGGAGCTACTTGAAATAATGACTGATACTTTCTTAGGAAATGAGATAAAATACATACGTTTTTGAAGAGCGAATCAATAGCTTGGAGTTTTAGATTTATCCTTGAAATCAGGTTCCACGCCAAGTGTACACAGTATTTGCAGTCCAACCAACTCACTAAAATCATCTCCACAAAAAATCCCCCAAAACATTTCTCACAGCTCATTCACCTCCGCTCGTCTTCGAAAAAACGCACTCCACCAGTCAGCTGTGGGCAAGATTCCAGTTTTCCTCACACACTATTCGTTCAGATGCCATTGAAAATCCGTTAGAGCCAATTCCGAAATACCTTCGAAGCATGCGTTGACCCTTTGGGTCTAGGGTCTCAAACGCATTCCCTTCGCCTCGTGTTCTCGCACCTTACCTCCCACCCCAAATCCCGTTCGGTTGTTTGTCCACTTTCTATTTACCTCAGCAGGGCCAACCAATGCCAAGCAGTCAGCAGTGGCTTTGCCTATCTACTCGTGGCCCCTTCGTTCGTTACCCCGTTGACTACGCCCATCAATATGCGGTATGTTTCTAGATGATTATGATTCTAACCCGGTTGCCCTTCTGCAGCGTGATGACTAAACGGCCATAGACCGCAGAACGCGCAACTCGTTTAACCTGTCAACGCAATCTAATGGTGGAGATATCTACGCGCAGTACATTACGCCCTCATGGTGCTCCCCAGACCGTTATTTTCAGAAAATAAACTCTCTATCCAATCTATGTCCACCACTTGTTTCCTGTACTGCTCATGTTTACATGGACAACGTAGTCTTCTTTGCTGGGAAAATATGTTCTTGTGTTCTAAGCTGCATTCTTGAATCTTTCAACAATTTCGGTCAAATAATCTGTGCATACGCTAAAGATTGAAATTCAAAAGTTTCTTCGGAAAAGTTGGTGTATGTGTTCATGTCAATCCGTTTCCCTCTTATAGTTCAAATATTTCAGAACAAATAAGCAGTTTTCGCATTTCCAACTAGTGTATTATTAGGCAAATAATGCATATCTACGTAAAAAAGTATGTTGTGCATATTGGTGCTTACGTTGACTATGCAAACATGGGTAGTCTAGTAATGCTGCATGTTAATGGAAAATTTAAACGAATTTTGATGGACCCGATTTGAAGTTACGCAAAATCAAAGGAAATCAGTCAAATTTTAACAGTTTTTCCTTTATCGTGATTATCAGATGAAAAATACCATCAAAACCTGGTTCAAAGTTAATTTGTCTATTTATTTGTAGCTTCTGAGCAGAGTTTCAAATAAAATAAAAAATACATAAAATTGAGAGTTAGGGTAGAAGCACCAGTTTTTGCCATACGCCAGTTGTAGCCATAGTGGATTTTACACCGTTATACATAGCCTATCAGCATGAAACCTTTTGTGTTCAATAGATCACATTTATATGGTTGAGTTACATTCATTTACACGTCCGAATTGATTTAAAACATAAGTAAAACAATTGATTTTCCTTATAATTTTAACTCCCATACACCTATTTTGGCCAGGGAACTCCTAATTTGGCCACTCTCATAAGAAATCAATGTGATTGGCCATTTAAGGAGCCGAAGGTAAATCTCTAGCCGAAACTGGTTCTGGTGGCCTATAATGACCAACGAGTTTTTCAAAATGGTTTAAGCTCAGTTTTGATATTTTACATACAGAAAATGGATTGGAAGCTTGCATTTGACATATTTGTAGTATGAATACGGCTTCCCATATATGTTTTATTGATATTCTCTCTTAAGCTGGCCTAAATGTTAGCTGTGTCGTTTTGAAAAGTTACACGAGATCTTCTCTGCCCATAACTGCATATTTGTAACATTCGACAAAAGTAGGCATAGAGTAAATGGGATACCAAGTTTGCATTTTATTGCAGTATGGAAGGGAACTGATATTTCAAAAAATTACTAAGAATTCAAAAGTGCTTATTGGAGGCTGAAATTTTGTACAACTCATATTGCTTATTGGGTGAATAGTCAGAAAATAATTCTGATAGAAATTTCGTTGCCACTGCATTACGAGGCTCATGTATATTCTCAATGTGACTGTTATGCGGTTACAATTGCTAATGTGACAAAACAACTTGGTATTTTTTTCGAATTTTCTAGAACAATCTCACAGATTTTAGTAAGTTGATCGAAAGTATTTGTCATTTGATGACTCTCCCCGGTATTATCTCGATATTGTCAAAAATGTCGAATGTGACTGTTATGCAGTTATGGGCAGTTCTGTTTTTCAAATTTCTGCCAATATTGCTCATTGATTATCTAATTTTAAAATTTCTTCAGCAAATTTTAAAATTTTTATTTTAAAAAAATTATGACTGTTGAACCGTTTGACCGATTTTCAATCTTTTTGGACGAAATGAAAGCTGAAGATTTTGACTTTTCAGAAAAAATATGAAACTTTACAAAAATTGTTTTTTTTTTTACATGAAAACCGTATTTTCCGTTTTTTTGTGTTTTGAAGGCCTCGGGACCAAAGGGGCTATTGCTGTTCTCATTTTTTCTTGAAAGTTCAGAAAATTTTACGTTTACTGTCAAATTTTCAGAGATGTATGTTTCTTAGGTTTTGAGATATATATTTTTGAAAATAAAAAATCAGTCATTTTACATCACTGTAGGTCTCAGCTCATTGGATTTTTAATTAAAAAAAAATCATAACTTTTGAACAGTTCAACCGATTTCCAATCTTTTTTATGGAATGAGAGCTTAAGATTTCAACTTTTTATAAAAACATATAAAATTTTGAAAAAGTATTTTGTTTTTACATTGAAATAAATGAAAATTTCTAATAAAAACTTGAAATTTTCATATTTTTTGTATGTAAAATTTTTTTTTTCAGATTTTTTAGTTTTTAAATTTTGTCTGAAAAGCTGAAATCTGAAGCTTTCATTCCATATAAAAAGATTGAAATTTGGTTTAGCTGTTCATAAGTTATGATTTTTTTAAATAAAAAATCTAATGCGCTGAGACATACAGTGTGTGCCGATGAAAAATGACTGATTTTTTATTTTCAAAAAATATATCCCAAAAACTTAAAAACATACATCGCTGAAAATTATAACCCGAGGCCTCCAAAACACGAATAAATGGAAATTATTGATTTTTTTTCATGTAAAAAAACAATTACTGTGAAGTTTCATATTTTTCCTGAAAAGTCAAAATCTTTAACTTTCAATTCATCCAAAAAGATTGAAAATCGGTCAAACGGTTAAAAAGTTATATTTTTTTTATAAATAAAAATTAAGCAAAATCGCGGTTTTTCTGGTCACTCTATTTCGGAAAAGATCACCCTAATAAAAAAATCCAAAAACACGTGTATCCTTATTTTGAATAAGGAACAAAATAGCAAATTTTCACGGAATTCGGTGACCCACTAGATCGGTTTTTCATCGATTGGCTGATAGCCTATTTTTTATTTTGATGAAGGAGGTTCTCTGAAAAAATGTAAACAAATCGATGAGATCGTCTTCAAGATATCTGATGATTACAAAAAAAAGTTTTTTGAAGTTTTAACGGTCACGCGGCAGAGTGGTACCAAAAACATACATATTCGTTACTCCAAAGATTCAACGGACTAAACACAACTCCATACTCAAAATTCATTTTACCCAAAAACACAACAAACTTTGTATCCGCATGTAAAAAAATAAGGCTATAACATGTGGTTTTTGCACAATGAATTGGCTAGTAGAATTCAATTGAGCTTGTTTGAGTTTAATAAGAAAATTTTGATTACACTCAAAATTTATTTAACCCAGGAAGGTGCGATTTTAATTTACACACATACGAGATTAGGCAAAACATTTTTTTTTAGTTTGTCACTCAAAGTAAATTTACATGTTTACTTTTCTTCTAAAACATTCTCACTTTACTTCTACAAGTAAATATATGTAAGAAAACTTCATAGTCTACATTTGAATTGAAATTTATATATATGATCAAACATGTTAACTTGACCTCTAGAAGTAAGTTCATGACCAAAAAACTACATGTTATAGCCTGGAGTTTTCATTTTCAGACGAATAAACTCAGGACATAAGACTTTTATGTTGCTTTCTAGGTAAAAACAATTTTGAGTGTAGTCACAAATTTATTTTTCTACTCAAACATATTAAGTTGTCTTCTACAAGTAAATTCATGCCGAAAAAACTACATGACAAAAAGCTCAGGAAATACGTGTTTATGTGTTTTCTGGTAAAATAAATATTTAGTGTTATGGGAATTTTATTTAAAAAAATCATGTTACTCTCACAATCAATTTTGTATCGAAAAAACTATATGCCCTCCCTTTGAATTTAGAGTTCCAGGTCAAATATACCAAAAAATAGGATTTTATGTAGTTTATTATTTAGGGGTCTATTTTATAAGTCGAGTCGATCAAAATGACTCGACTGGTGTCACTGTCGACCGAAAAGTTCGCTCGACTCAGCACTGTCACTCGAGTTTTTCGACAGTTGTCACTCTATGGGACTGGATTACTATGAGAGTCGACGGGTGACATCTGAAATATGCATGCTTGCTTTGATCGACAATGAATACAGACGAGTCACATGACTCGATTTATAAAATAGGCCCCTTAAGTAGGAAAAAAAATTGGTGAAATTTTAAATTTTTATTGAACATGTTCACTTGGCTTCTACAAGTAAATTAATGCCGAAAAAACTACATGTCATTGCTTTGAGTTTTCATTTACAGACTTACAAGCTCAGGACATAAATTTTTTGTTGTTTTCTAGGAAAAAATAATTTTGAGTGTGGTTAAAAAAAAATTCTCTTTTCAATGATATTCACTTGACTTTTACAAGTCATTTCAAATTCAATTAGTGTTTTCAGGGTGAAATCCATTTTGGGTGTATATGGAAGTTATTTTTTTACTCAAGCATGTTCATTTTACTTTTACAAACAATTTAAGATCTGAAAATATGTCGTATCCTCAGACGACCAAACTCAAGAAATAAGTTTTTAATTTGTTTTCTAGGTATAAACAATGTTGAGTGTAGTCGCAAATTTCTTTTTCTACTCACACAAATTCACTTGACTTCCCCACCAAATTCATGTCGGAAAAAAACTACATATCATAGCCTTGAATATTGATTTACAGACAAAAAGCTCAGAAAACCCGTTTTTTGTGTGTTTCCTGAGTAAAATGAATTTTGAGTGTTATTGGAAACTTATGTATTTCCTCAAACGTTTTCATTTGACTTTCGTTATTAGTTCTATGTCGAAAAAAGTATATGCCTGCCCGTGAAATTTTGAGTTACAAGCAAACTGGTCTGAAAAATAGGGTTTTTCGTAGTATATTAAGTAATTGAAATTTTGAGTGTTATCAAAATTTTCCATTTTTGACTTCTACAAGTTCCTTTTCCAATTGACTTCTACAAGTAAATTCATGACAAAAAATAAGAAAAAAAAGACAATTTACACCGTCTTCAGCCAAAGGCTGCACAGACTGAACAATCACGAACATTAGGCAACGGACAACAAAGAACACCCAGTAGCCCACTGATGAATTTTACGTTTGACGAAAAGTTTCCACCTATTGGAGCGGGAATCGAACCCACGCTTCGTGGGACAATACGGCTAAACGACTGACGCCGCTAACCGCAAGGCCACGAAGCCCACAAAACTTGAGTTTTAGTTTACAGACGAATCAACTCAGGAAATTAGTTTTTTGTGTTGTTTTTTTTAGATAAAGCCAATTTTCAGTGTAGTCAAAAATTTCTTCCACAAGCAAATGTCGAAAAAAACTACATGGTATACCCTTCAATTGTGATTTACAGAAAAAAAAAAACTGAGGAAATACGTTTCCTGACAGTTTTCTGAGTAAAATAAATTTTGAGTGTTGTCGGAGACTTAATTTTATCACTCAAATATGTTCATTTGACTTTCGAAATGAATTTCATGTCGAACAAGATATTTGTCATCGCCTTGATTTTTGAGTTACAGGCAAACGGGTCAAAAAAATAGAACTTTTCGTAGTATATTAGGTAAAAGATTTTTTGTATGTAATCAAAAATACATACAGTCGGATCTTCTATTAAACGCATCCCTATAACGCGCACTCCTATAAGACGCACTAGAGCGTCATAGGAGACCCGGGGTTTATAGGATTTCATCACTTTGGGGGTGTTGTTGAATATCTCGTATGCCAAAAGAGATAGCACAGTACTGTCTTCGGCGAAGTTTCAGTGCTAAGTACGATCTACCATTAGGAGTAGAGGATCATCCTTTTAGTTGAGAACTTGGCCGGTAGGGGCGCCTATTCTGATTTACACTATAAGAACCATAAGGGATAAGAATGCAACATTTTGTAACATATGATATCTCTAGATCCTGATGTTTTGGATGGTTGGTGTCTTCGGAAGAGTTGTTCAGTAGCTCAAGGGCTGATATGCGGTGTTCATTTTGATACGGAATTACGCCATCAGGCGGCGTTAGTGGGCATGGAATTTTTGTTTTGCGCATAGCTTTGTAGCCTGACCACTTAGAAAGATGGCGTCTTGCAAAGTTGTTTTGTATCACAAGGACTAACATTATTTGAGCCAAAAGTTTCGAAACTTTGCCACTAGGCGGCGCTAGTGAGCATGGAATTTCTGTTAAGCGGATTGCTCAGTAGCACCAACCTTCCAAAACATCAGGATCTAGAGATATCATATGTTACAAAATGTTGCATTCTTATCCCTCATGGTTCTTATAGTGTTAATCAGAATAGGCGCCCCTACCGGCCAAGTTCTCGACTCGAAACAATAATCCATAAATGAAGTATTTGTTGGCCAATTTTTGACTACCCCCTCCCCCATCGTAGCCTATTTTCCCATAACTAATACATGGTTAGTAGCAATGTCGTAGACTCCCCCTCCCCCTTAAAGTCTCTTTAGAGATTTCCACGATTTTTTTTTTTTTTTGACAGGATTCCTGAACAATCCTACCTTAACGAATAGTTCGGGCCGGATTCCCACCGAATATTCAACAGAATTTCATAGACACTTAGCCAGAGCTTTCATCGAATTTTAATACGGAATTTTGTGAAATTCTGGGGAAGGTACCCCAAAAATTGAGTGAATTTATCACTTATAGCTCTTTGTAACAATCATGATCAGGGTTGGCAAAAAATCTGAAATTCATTCTACAGTAGCCAAACAAAGCCAATCGCAGTCAGCGAAGCCACTAACGATTCAGAAAGTTCATATACCCAAAATAGGCTACTTGATGAGATTCACGTTTTTGAACTACTGTACTGGGAAAGCCATGTGATTTTCGCGAAATTCAAGTCTACTACTATTATCATTCCCAGCACTGATCATGATCCACAGCACATCATGAGAACCTGTTTATCATCTACTGCTACAGCTATGATAAAATTGGGGGAGTAACGCTGAATGAGAAACCTCATTTAAACAAGCTCCAATCATGGTGCACACTATTGCTATCAGATGTTTGGGGATTATTGGTCATGCCAGTGAAATAAAAAATCTATCTCCAACAGTAAATAAACGAGAAAAATTAGCTCGTTGGAGTTCTTGTTCGCTGCAGCTTTTCATCAAGCTAGTTAAAACTTGCGAAACATTACCGATCATGAACTGATACAGATGGAATGTTTTTTCGCTTGCTTTGATCGGTTTCAGAAATTATTGATAGCGAATTCTGCAATGCCTGTTATTGAATATATGGAGATTTTTTCTGATAAGAGTTGTGTTTGATCCTTCGACCTTGACGCTTGCTCCTGCGGGGGCGGGCGATGAGGGCAGGATCAAACATGTCGCGCGTCGGTCGGGTGAAGTGAAAAGTGGCGTGATCCGTTAGTTGTGTTTGATCTATTGATCGCATCGCTTGCCCTTGCGAGGGCGAGCGATGAACACTTGTCCGACGTACAATGCGATTATCGAATTATTTCGCAAATTCGGTTAGGCGTAATTATATCATGGATCGCATCACCTACCATTGGTGACTCCCAGATCTATACCTTACCCACTAACTCAATATCCTTTCCATGACAACCGTGGAGATGCAGAGGTGATCTCGGTCTCTAGTAACAACGGTAGTCACACTAACATTCCTTCCCTTCCCCGATGACCGTAAGGACGTGGCCGGCGCCGTTATTGACTTTTAAATTTGAGCTCTCGATTTGTGCACATTGAAGAATGGTAAGCTAATCCCAAGCCCCATTCATTAATTCCCTGTGCAACTTCGATTGTTCTGGTCAATCACGGAGTAGCAACTACGAATTGTACGGTCATCTATGCTTATGCTTATGCTTATATGGAGATTTTTTCTGATAATGATGGTCTGGAGAGCACCGTAGCCCCATGCCAATTGCATGGCGTGGCGTTAGAGACCGTCGACCACAATCTGACGGGTGACGATGACGACGATGGCCATGCAGACTAATTCAATCAAATCTGTTCTCATGAACGATACTGCACTTAATGGGTTTGTTTTCTCATGCGGTGCTGCTGCTGCTGCTGCTGTCCAATGGCGGTGAACGCATGACCATGTTGAATATCCGTTGGAAGTTTCAAGGCCTTCGAGGTGCTGTTTTTTTTTATCTACATTATATTCTGTTACATTCACAGTGGATGAAATCGGATCCGTGATCGGACTTATTTAGAAGCCGCTGAATCAAAATCATGGAATGACGCATATCCGGCGGAAAAATTGGATTTTTTAATTCTTTATTAGTATTATTTTAAACATTATATTCATTTCTTACATTTAGGTGCGCTGTGTTACGCCACACTATCATCTTAATTTGGTAAAACTTAATTAATTAATATATTGTCAACAACATATTACATTTCATTTGCCGTAGCAGTACATAATATTTATAGGTGACAGGGCATGAGCTCTGACCAATTTATTTGAACCCCCCTCAACGTGACAACATGTTTACTCGAAGGTTTAAAAAAGAGCTTTTTTTTGTATATGTGGAAATATTATAAGCTGAGTTTTGGAAGCATTAGGAGAAATCTACTATTTTTGCAAGTATGAAGAAAAAATATTCAAGCTCTTTTGCAATCTACTACGTATGACGTCCTTTGGGCTCTGTGTCACACGCAAACAAGCATTTTTTTCATCTCTGAGGTAACTCAGGTAAGTCAGATATGAAAATATTGTATAGTATTGAACCTTGAGGAACACCAGCTCTTACAGGAAGTCTTTCTGACTTGGAGTTCTGAAAATTAAGCTGAGGTGCACGACTTGAAAGATAGCTTTGGATTGTTCTACCAATGTATGTTGGAATATGGAAGTTTTTTAATTTTACAATCATGCCTTCATTTTTCCCACTGTGCATTGCCTTAAACGAGCAGTGGAAAAATTTGGAGAAATGATATTGATTAAAAAATACGTAAAAATATTTTGTTTTGTTGGATTAGTTTTTTGGTTGGTCGATGGCGAGGAAAGAAGCGGAAACCAGACGATTGACGATCAAGCGTGAAGATGTCTTTCTAGGGGTCTTATAACGGGTCGAACGGTGACGGTGCGGGTCTATTAATGCTCTTACGCAAGTTGGAATTTATTATGCGTCGATTTGGAATTGTGTTATCTGACGTAGACGGCGAACGGCTCTAATGCTAATCCGGGGTGCGTGGATTTGAGATTGTTTTTTTAGGATTTCTACATCGGACGATTTGACACATATTGCGCACGTGACGATGAACCGGATGCAATAGGAGAGATACGTGACACGGTTTGTCGGTTCGATGGAAAAATTTTGGGACGGTTTGGTGATTACGTATGATTGTTTTGCACGATTTATGATGGTTGCAAATATTTTTGTCAGAAATACTAAAAAGCCTCATTCTTCCTTAGCCTAGTGGTAACGTTTGGGGCTACAAAGCTTAGCCACGCTGAAGATGTCTGGGTTTGATTACCGGTCAGTCTAGCTTTTTTGTAATGAAAATATAATGTAATGCCATTTACCGCTAAGCCACTTATTGGTATCTGCAAACACTCCATTTGATTGCATACAATGGCTGCAAAAGTGTTCAAAATTAATAAACTTGCTCTTTGTAAATGGTTAAAACTTCAAACATCATTTCGTTTGATGAAATTTGTCACGTCCAATACCGTTGCGGTGATGATTGATGGTTTTCATCACACGCAATTGGCATAATTGAAAGATGCATTCAGGTGGGTGACGGCAATCGGTCACACCTCTTTTGGTGTTTCTCATATTTGCATTGCCTAGGTCTGGCCATTGCCGGTAAAAGCGGCAATTCCAAACGAGTTTGTTTTATGCAAATTCGCATTCCCAATTTGTTGATGAAATTTAACTGGCCGCTTTTAGAATTTCACAGAAAAATGCTTCCAGAGACCTTGGTGATGTTTGTGGGTGAGTGGTGGAGTATAGAAACAGTTCTTAGCAAGCAATGGTTCAAAAACATTACCTTTATCCTTCTTTTTAAATTATCCAAACAATACATTCATTATAACATAAAGTATTATGGGGCCAATAACCTTGGTGTTATTTAGCGAGACCAAGCTGAGTGTCGTGGGTTCGAATCTCACCGATTAACCGCGGTCTTTCGTGTTGGAAATTTTCTTGTCTTTCCGGGGCAAAGCGTAGCTTAGGAGCAGGTTTTGTCCTTGTGGGGACGTAATGCGAAGACGAAAAATAAAATGTTTTACATTATAATTTAGTAAGAAAAAAATCTAAAATATTTTGAAACAACGCCTTTTTCCTCTATTTCTTGGCATTTCATCCTCACTTGCTTGCTTTCAATTTTACCTACTTGTTTGAAAATAGTAGTTTACACAACAAGTTGCAGAATGATGATTTTTACAGCACGAGTTGTAAATTTATCCTATGAGGTTTGCCGAGTAGGATAATTACGACGAGTGCTGTAAAAATCGAGTTCTGCAACGAGTTACGTACAACATTTTTTGCAATTTCATAGAAGCCCACTTGAGGGTATCTGACACTATCAGAGTGCATTCACCATTATTTCACAATTTCTGATAAATTGTTGTGTTATGATTCATTATGCAACTCAAAACTGTTGCGTAATGAGAAAGCGTTGCGAAATGAATCATTACATCACTGGTTTCAGTTGCGTAATAATTGTTCCCGCACTGCATACTTCAGTGCAGTACACGTAAAATTTGTCGTGCTCCCGCTGTTCGCGATTCCGCCAATATTGCAAAGTGCCACGTCCTCCGCTGAATAGCCGTTGTTGGCTGCTGTATAGAAGTTTTTCCGAACGATTTTGGTTTTGGTTTTGCCGATTTTCGGACACGCTTACTCCAGTTCCATGTTTTTTTTTTTGTTCTCAGTTTGTTTTGTGATTTTTCAGAATTGGCTGATAATGATGTGTCACGTGCCAATGATTTATGGAAAATGTGTTGTTATTTTTGCAGAGATGACATTTAAAGCTGGCTTTTACGATTGAGCCTCAAATGAACGAACTAGTAAAAAAAAGCCGGCTTTTGGTGCGCTAGACATTTGTCATGATTCTGTTGGTGGTTCGGCTACACCGCCCGAAAAGTTTTTTTTTCTTTTTTGATAAGTGTGAAGCTGACAAACGACAAACGAACGGATTTGGTGAGTTTGTTCCTTTTTAACTATTTATTTCCAAGCAATCTGGGCTCTTTATGTATCATTGGGTATAGGCAATTTATTCTCTCGTTTCAGAGAGCGAGTAATGGCGCTCAAGCCAAATTTTTAACGCTAGGACACATGGTGGGAATACCTATGTGCCATCCGTGGAAGACGAGCGCTTATGGAGTGACATTAACTTCCTTAGCTGCGTCACTCTTAACGTTAACTGAAACATTTCATTCACACTTTAACTCAATCACAAAAATATTAAAACACACATACACTAAATTTGAATTCGGTCGCATCACTCGCTTAAAGTTAATCTTTGACCATTAACCTTCCCATCATCCAACTTTTTGACATTTATGAGAACGTCGGTTAGTCGCTGGCCTCTCTGCAAGTAGGTGTCATATCATCATTATATTGCTGTTTGCATTTGAGATGCAAATCTTAACTAAACGTCCTCCAAATGCGGTAACACAAAACAATCAAAGGACACCTAGCAACGATCATGTAAATCACCGCCGCCCTAGCAAGGAAAATCTATCTTTGACATCGCGTTTCTTGTGAAAAATCTTACCGCATTTGGTGTTTCCGCATTTGATATTTGCATTTCAAATGCACACAGTAATACTTCCCTTTCCTCGTAACGGAGAAGATGGACGTGGCCGGCAATGGAAGTTGTCATGTCTTTCCATCTCTCTGACTTCCGTTTGGACAGCTATTTCATACAAAATAGTTTTCCATAAGAAATTGGAATAAGAGTGTTAAAGTAACTAACATGACAGTTTTCAGTATGCAATGTACGAAATATTCCGTTACCACACAACGCAACGTAACGCAATGCAACAAAATCTTGGGGGTTTTAGAAATGTTTTCAGTGAAATTTGTGGAATACTAGTGGTAACTTGGAAAAATTGAACGTTTGAAAACTTTCTTAGGAGATTTAAGAATTTTCTTCAATACAGTAGCGAAATCTTAAGATTTTAAATGATAATCTCAATATTTCTAGCCACCATTTCGGCATATGTTAATTTCTATCGGAATCCTAAGCATTCTAGGTGGGGCCATGTGGATTATTAGCAAGATGTTTTAGAGTCCAACGTGTTCCTGTAGTGTAATCACAAGCCCTATCGGGTTCTTGAGTTTTTATAGCAGGTTCCTGTAAATTTCGTTTGTTTTTATAAGGTAGATTTAAAACATATATCAAGCTCAGATTCTTGAAAAGCAATTAAAATTAAGCTGATTTTTGATGTTCAATGAATATGCAGTTATGCAGTTATGTTAAATCAAGTTATGCAGTTGTGTTAAATCAAGAGTATTTTTTTTTTTTTTGTAAATAAGTCTTTGTAAAAAAAAAGACATACATTGTTATGTTTATTTTTGCGTATTCTTACGAAGTTTTAAAGAAATTTGCAGTTTTGGAATAAAGGTCACTTATTACATATACTTAAAAATAGTGTGCATAAAGCTTATGAAAGTCATTGAAGACATTTTAGCGATAAAAAAAAGTATGTAGAACGTATTTCACAATTAACTTAACGGGGATATACATAGCATAGTCCCATTCTACGGAAATTGACTTCGAAGTGAAGAATTTACCAATAAATTTTAAAGATAACGATACCGTTGTTCACTAAACTTGAAGGAAGGGTTGTATGCCATACAGTCGGCCGAAACACAAATGTTCGTGCAGCTGGCAACACTGTTTAAGAAGAATGATCAAGACCATTAAACATAAGCGGAATAGAAAGATAGAATCCTTAGCAATATAGGAAAACTCTTCAACTGTGATCTAGTTTTTCACGAAGGGTTCTAATTTTATTTCATAGCTGGCAACACTGCTTTTGATTTTCAGATATCACAGGATCCTGATCACTTAGAAAGATGGTGTCTTCGGCGAAGTTGTTTAGTAACTCAAGGACTATCATTATTTTAACCAAGATTGTAGTAAATATACTTATGTTTATAGAAATTCATTAAGCGTGCATTCGAACAGTTTATAGCAACCTGTGTTAAAACCGTTTGAAATAGCGTTGAATGGAAATGCCTTTGGCAAACTTGTCCAGTAAGTCAAGGGTTATCATTGTCCGAGCCAAACAATTCAGTATTTAGCCTAGTGAGTATAATATTTTGCCAAAAATCTCGAACCCCTTGGCTTGAATCAGCAACAGCTAAAAATAACAGAACTTGATATAATTTTGTTATCTAGATGGCTTTGTTCTCAAATTGTTGAATCTATGACATTTGGTCGAAAGTAAATTTGGTCGAACGGACATTTAGTCGAATGGACATTTGGTCGAAAAGGTTTAGTTTAAAAAAAAAACAGATTTTGTTGAACCGACATTTCGCGGAAGGGGTTGAATCTAAATAGTAAGGAAACAATGTTTTAAGGTCAGTCTGACTATTGTCTCTAATACAAAAGTGATAGAATAATTGAAAAAGTATCAGCCTTTTTACCAACAACCTATTATGCGATTAGCAAAATTTTGTTATTCAATTTGATAGACGCTCTCCCAAAATATTGCATTTTTACGTTCCATGTTACTTTTTCGTTCAGGCTAGTTCTGCGATTCGAGATAAGCTGATCATAAATAGAAGCAAGGCAACTTTTCTTGCCTCAGTTAACTTGTCTTACATACATAGAAGTCACAATAAGTCAATTGTCCATAAGTAAAGATACCGAAACCTAACAATCACTTCGCCATAAAGGTTTTCCTGAAAGCACATTTTTCCTGCCGAAAGCACATTTTTCAAATTCTGCATTCGAAAATCTTACCCATCACGTCCGTAAGCTGTAAGACCCGGATTCAAAGAAAGATCCCGAGTACTCTCTCCGCATGTTTCCATCAGATTAAGATCAGCAGTTCATTACGAAGAACGATGATATTTCAAGAGAATAATAAATAATAAAAATATTATGTTCAAATCGTTGAGTAGCAAAATAATTTGTTGAGCAGTTTTTCAAAGAATGATGATATTTTGAAAGAATAATAGATTCACTAGAGCTAAATATTTCAGTCAATGTACAAAAAAGTTCTTTTAAAAATTTCATTTGATCAATTATTGAAATCCTAGATTTATGCATAACTTCAAATTGCAAATAGAATGATGTATGAAATTTAAAAATAAGATTACATGAAATGTCTTGTTTTTTTATTCAACAACGTCATTTTACCAATATTGCAAAACTTATAAAAAAATAATCAATTTCACCAAATGATCTTTAAATGAACCATTTGAAAATAAGTTTTCAACCAAATTTCCGTTCAACTCAACATCATTCGACCAAAATAATTTCAGAAAATAAATGTACCAAAGCAATTCGACCAAATGTCCATTCGACCAAATGTCCTTTCGATCAAATGTACTTTCGACCAAATGGCATTCGACCAAACGTCATTCGACCAAATGTCATTCGACGAAATGTCCTAAAGCCCAAATTGTTATATATTAGTACCACATTTATAACAACATTTGTTTTATTTTTAACATCGCATTTGTAGGTTGGTTGCAAATAACATCCAATATCATGAATAATAAAATAATTTGCATTATTTTTGTTATTTTTTAACGGCTTTAGGACATTTCGTCGAATGACATTTGGTCGAATGACGTTTGGTCGAATGACATTTGGTCGAAGGGACATTTGGTCGAATGGACATTTGGTCGAAAGCTTATTTTGAAATGGTTTTTGAAAGATCATTTGGTAAAATTGATTATTGTTTTCAAAAGTTGATGGTGTAACGTATTCTTTTGAATAATCTGAATTATTACCTGTTGTTGAATGAAAAACGGGACATTATTGTAGTCATATTTATAAATCCCATACATCTGTGTATTTGTTAGTGATTTATGCCAATATCTAGGATATCAATGATTATTCAAATGACCTTTTTAGAAGAAGTTTTTTGTACATCGATTGAAATATTTACATCTAGTGAATTTATTATTCTTTTAAAATATCATCATTCTTTGCCAAACTGCTCAACGATGTGAACATGATGATTTGTTGAATTCATTATTCTTTTTAAATGTCATCGTTCTTCGTAATGAACTGCTGATCTCCATCTGAAGGAAGACTTCTATGACTAATTGGCTTATTGTGACTTCCAGCCTAATAACATTCCTCAAACAAATATATGACATTGCTGTCGATGTTGATGGCATTGCGTGCATTACAGAGTTTGCGATAGAAGCTTTGAATAATTGGACAAGAAAGTTGTTTTTATTCTATGTAACGGGTAAGAATAGATGAGGTGGTTGAGATGACAAAAGTTGGCTTGTCTCTACTTAAGATCAGCTAATCTCAACTCACAGAACATGCCTACTTAAATGAAAAAGCAGCATGTTGATCAGTTTGATGAGAGAAGGGTCCATCAAATTGAATAACAAAATTTTACTAACCATATATAGATTGTTGGTAAAATGGCTGATACTTGTTTCAATTATTCAATCAGTCTGTGTATTAGCGACAAAATATTACGCTCGACAATAATGAGACTAAACGTAAAACTTTGGTCCCATACTGTGGATTCGACCACATGTTCTTTCCACGAAATGTCGGTTCGATCAAATGCTTTCTGGTGCAATTTAACCTTTTCGACCAAATGTCCATTCGACGAAATGTCCGTTCGACCAAATGTACTTTCAACCAAACGTCATTCGACTAAATGTCATTCGACCAAATGTCTTTCGACCAAATGTCAGATTCTTTTTTAACACCCTTGCAACACATTCTGTAATAATAAGAAAACCATATCAGGGGAATACCTTGTTAATCTTGTTTCTTCCGTCTGGTCGAGATGGCTTTTGTAATGATAGCGCTTGAGCTATTGATCAGCTTTGCTGAAGATGCGATCTTTTAAGTGGTCAGTATCCCGAAATAACAGCAAAACAATAGTTTCCTGCTCGCTGCTCCGCCTGGTGGCAAAATCTAGAATTTCGTGGCTCAAATAATGATAACACTGCGTAACAAAAATTGCATGTTTGCGTGTCTCAAGGATCAAATTATACCGTGCCCACACAGTTACGGATCACCCACAGTGACGGATCACTTTGGCGTTTAACATCGAATAACTCGCTCAAAACATAAAAGTTGACGTAAAACATATTTTTCCCATGTATACTATTTGTCTTCTACCATTTGTAGTGTTAAGCACAACGTTCAACCGCTAAATAGCGGTGTATTTGACAAATTTTTAGTTGATACCACACAGCTATCATTATATGTTCGTTTTCTGTAAGAAGTGCCGTCAGCATTCATAAGTTCCCACAGCTGTGCACAGGTAGTAAAATTCAAATGTTATAGCTCTAAACATACTCATTCGTTTCGATTGAGTATGAATTCATCTTTGGAAAACATTTTTCTCGATTGTTGATTCTAAATATCGAATATTAGCACTTCTAACTAGTGATCCATAATATGGATCAGGAAATGATTGTTTACCACGGTTATGGATCACTTCCAAAGAATCTAGATTTCTGCCAAATTAGGCATTGGATTCGACACTTTCAGACAATAGCACTAATGATAAAACTGATGAAACATCAAGGTTTATAAATTTCATTTTTTAGCCGACAAAAATGGGTGAAAAACTTGGTGTGGAGCGAAAACAGTTCATGTCTCAGCTATTACAATGCAGCATCACAAACAAAAGGCATTTTACCCTTGTTTCCAGCTCGAATACTGCTATTTTTTGCAGTAATATATGACGCATTGTTAACTTTCGTCAAAACATGCAATACATATACATTGAGTTGAAAATCTCTTGATTTTGCGCACTGATCCGTAATATGTCACAATTTGATCCATAATATGGTTTTCAGAAACCGATACAATTTTTAATTTTTATGCAATCCTTTGTAAATATTATACTCGAAATAGTTTACTAACCGAAGTTCCAATTAGAAACGATTCGATTCGTGCTTTTAAATTATCATTTTACGTTTTCCATGTTGTTTTATTGAATTTTATAGGTTAGACTCCACAATATTTGATCCATAACTGTGGGGTCATGGTATATCTCTAGTAGATTTGTGGTTGCTAAATCTGATGCCGTTCTCGGAAATGTTCCGGACGTCATCATTTTTAGCTACAGGTCGCCCAAGTTATATAAAACACTGTTTTCATTGATGTTTACATAAAATTTGAAGTTGAATTATCAAAACTTTTATGATCTACTCATCCAAGCATGCTAAATATTACTTGAACTTACATTTTAGATATAATTTGGTAAAAACTTCCGGATTAAATTTAGAATAAATCGATTTTTTCAACATGCTTACAGTCTCCATACAAAATTCTTTGTTTCCCTTATATGGCAAAATAAAATACTTTTCTTAACCAAGGAAAAATGTATTTTGAGCTTTGAAAATGCTAAGAACTTTTTTTGATAAATTTTGTTATACATATATTGTTTGAATTCTGTGGCAAGGTTGCTTAAATAGTCCAATTTTGCATTTCCAATAGCCAATATATAAAAAACTAGACGTGCTATGATATTTTTGAAAATGGCAATGGATTCAGCAACCCTTAATTAAGCACATAACGGTATTTTGAGACAAAAACACGTTTCGCAGTGTAATCATTGAGCTACTGAACAACTTTACCAAAGACGTCATCTTCAAACAAAACTTCGATGTCCACTAAAGCCGCCTGCGCCTGGGTGAAAAATCTCGAATCTCTCGACTAAAATAATGGTAGCTCTTAATCTACAGAAAAATTTTGCTGAACATCGTGACTCTCTCTTTTCCTTATTTTTTAAGATATTACTAAGTTATTAAAACGGTCGTTAGTCTGAACTTCGTTCGTAGCAAAATGTCGTAAAAAAAACCATCGTAAAAAGGGTTTGGAGTGAAATTGACCTGATTGAGTGTTAATAATTTTGACCCTCCATCTACCTTCTCTTGATTTCCTCGGTGGCTGGAAGAGTGTAAGAAATATAAGGTAAATCATAAGGAAGTCCAGCTGCTGCACTATTTACATCCTGTTCTTGTAAAAGTATTGCCAAACAATATTTAGGGCATGTCATGCTCCTCTCGTCAGCAATTTTTAAATTGATAAACCCAAAAGTTTAAAACAGTTTGTAGTGAAATTTGGAACTCCCTACGAAAAAAACAATATGACATGTAATGTTTATCTACTAGGGTACCTGACTCAAGCAGTTCGAAATTTTGGAGCACTATAAATTATTCACACATTTATCATTGACTGTAGTTATATGATTCTGAGTCATCACGCTTTTTTTTTGCATTCTTGCATTATTTCAAAAACAGAAGGCAGTATACAAGTATCAATTACCTGTTTAAATTTTAACAAATGCATTGTTACTGGGCTATCGTACTGGAAGTAATTCACCTGTTCTACAAATTGAAAGGAAGTATTGTGCATTAGGAGTTACTTTAGATCGAAGTTCATATGAGAAATATCTGAAATATCTCCAAAAAATGAAATATCTCCAAAAATTTCGGCGAAGTTCGGCGTCGGCATTCTTACTAATGCTACGCCGACTAAGGCAATTTTTATGTGTCGGCGAAGCACTAAATTAGAATGCCGATACCGAACTTTGCCGAAGTGTCGTTTGCTGAACTTCTACATATTACTCGGATTGTCAATATTATATGAGCAGATTGTGCCAATATACAAAGGTGTTTTCTATTTCACCAATTAAAAGTTTGATTAAGAAGTTATGGATGAAAGACCACACGAAACTGCGAATCGATTCAACAAGAATTTATAATTCAAGCGACGCAGTAGTTTATGATGACGAAATAGATGAGATGGTATTCAGCTTTCATAGCAGACTTCATATTACTGGCAGCGATGTGTACAAAAGATATTTGTAAGGAATGCAATTATGATGTTTCATGGGTACATTTTATTGTATAAGCTTAATTTTGTGTGATAGAAACCACTCAATCCACATCATAGGACAAAAAGCGACCATTAGAGAGCTATATGATAATATTTTTTTCATTTAACTTGAGTAAGCATTAATGAACTAATAGAATCAATAACACAGCCCAACAATATTTGATTATTGAGATTGAAAATGAGAACAAAATCCAATAATTTGTTTCAAGATGTAGAACTCGCACGCAAGTAGAATGTGAACTTGTTCTGTTGGTGAAATTCGTTTGATGCCAATGGTCTGATGAGAAACACAAATCAGAAGCAAACATGCGACCTTAAGTTTGTCTTTCAATGGAATTTGCCATTGATAAACAAGTGGAATTTAAATGAATTATGTGTATACGCAGCAAAATGGCACGAGCAAATTGGAATATTCGCGTTCGTTCTGATAGGTTGAACATTGTCAACAATGTTCTAATACGTGAGTTTCTGGGCATCACCAAGAAAACTAACGGTTTAATTGATCACTTTACATATTATACGAAGTATTCTGAGTCAGATCTGATCTATATCCTTTTTACGTTGCTTTTCATTCGCAGTGTTGGACTCATCCGGCATCCAGGAGGCGGGTTTCATGTGGGGTCACAACCACTGGATTGGTTCGGAACAAGGCTGCATCGCTGCACAAACCCCACTGTCGATCACCCTGTCCGATCGGTATCGAAGAAACATGAAACCGAATCTGGTTAAGGCCCTCGCTCCGTTCGACGTTGGCTTCCGAATGGTGTACGCTCAGCATCAGTCCGCCTGGCAGGTGGAGATGAAGTTTCTCAGCGAGGTAAGTCGATCGTTTTTGGAAGTACAGTGGCTCAATCTCATTTTCGTACGGGGCACTGTTTTCATATCAAGTTGGTAAAAATGTATTGAATGGTGCATGGACTTCGATATACTTTATCAATAATGAAGGTTATAGGTGTCATCTATTGTTTGGCAATGACAAACTATATTCATTTGCATAAATCTTTGGAATAATGGAAAAGTATTGAGATTGTGTCTATAATTGACCCAATTCCATATTCGTACACCTAACAAAACAGAAATATACAGCATTCAAAACTAATTTTTAATGGACTAGATGATTACTTAAGCTCTTCGTTGTGTTGTTCAGATGCAGTAGAATACATTTGGAAAATTTAAAAGCGGACATATTTTAAACTTAAGTAAATTTAAGAAAAATACCAGTTTTCCCATGTTTTTTGCTAAAATATTCGGTAAGTCGAACAATAAATTGCATTTTTTTCAACATCACTTCCTTAATAATGATAACTGCGAATATTGAACAAGTTTCAAAAAAGTATAATCAGTTTTAGAGTAGCTAGGAGTGGATATCGACAACTTATACTTTTGAATCTTAGGTAGTATAACATTTATAACAAATTTTAGTCAATTTCTTTATGTTTGGCTCCTAAATGTATATACATAATCCATAGTTAATGTTTCTATCAAAACATTGCGTAATTATCATTTTTAATTTACATTTTACTACCAAACATGATTAAAGAGATTTAAAGAATAAATATTATTGCCATAACCGCAACACAAACGTTTTTCAAAATGAAAACAACAGGATATATTCTATTAAATAGTATATCAATGCTCTCTGCTCATTCAAGTTATTTTGTATTTTTCTTATAAAATCAATAAATTGCAAAATAGGGTGCTATTTTGAATATAATTTGAATATTATTTTAAAGATAATTGAATATTACGATGACATCAATTATGTGGAGGTATGTACAGCGTAGTTTAGGGTACTTTATTGTAAAACGAAGTTCGTAGTTCAAATTATTTTTACAGGCAAATTCAAAATTAACATTTACCTGTTGTTTAGAATGAAAATTTGGTTTACATTGATTAAAAATATCATTTTAGAAGAGTTTTGAACTTATGGCACAACAATTTTCTGAACTCAAAAGGGATAAAAACTATTTATGATTTCTGTAAACTATATATATTTCAACTTAATTTCTATCAGAGCTTACGAGTATAATCTATAGATTGGATCCAATGACAAAAATAAACGTTATTGTTCGAATTGTAGGATTTAATAGCAAAAATCATTCGAAAACTGGCATTTTTCATAACTTTACCTAAATTTCATATATGTCCACTAATAAATTGTCCAAATGTATTTCACTACATCTGAACATCATAATAAAGCATTTCAGTAATCAAATAGAGCTTCTAAAATTAGTTTTGAACGTTGTGCGTATGAATTTTGGTAGGTGTACGAATATGGAATTGGGTGAATTTTAGACATCAATTCAATACTTTTCTATTAATCCAAAGATGAATGTAAATGGAAACATTTTGTAATAGGCAAACAATAGATAACACCTGTTACCTTCAATGTGGATAAAGTATTTGTAGCTCAATACTTCATTTAAAAGTTTTTTACTAACTTGATGTGGAAAAAGTATCCTGTACGAATATGAAATTGGACCACTGTATCTGAATCTTTTCAAGGGGATTTTACAACAAATACTTGAAAAATCAATTACCCAAAAACCATTTACCCGAATGCGACACCTAGTCAAGATGCCTAAGGGTTCTTTTTCTTCTTCTTCTTGGTATTACTTCTCTACTGGGACAGAGCCTGTTTCTCAGCTTAGTAATGAGTAATTGTACAGTTATTAACTGAGAGCTTTCTTTGCCAAAGATGCCATTTTTATATTCGTATATTGTATGATAGGTACGATGATACCAAGTTTGTGCACAAAAAATATTTCTTGAACATTGCCTTTTTCGAATATGTATTGACTGCAAGAATAAGGTTTTACAACGATCATGTTATTAGTTATAGTTGCATCCACTCCACAGATAAATCTTCTCTTCCCTAGAAAGTTTACTAAAAGCTTTAGTTTTGTTTTTAATGTGAATATTGACAGGGTTGACGGTCTAGTGGCTATCGTTTTTGCTTCTTTAGCAACGAGTCGTGGTTTCAATCCCAAGCCCGTTCCTCTCCTCGTACTTTGTAGTTGTATTTTTTACTTGCTTCTCTCTTCCACTCTTTATCATTCACACTTAAACTATTCGTTCATACTCACAACACACGCTTTTCTTACGCTTGATACGTACCCAGTAAACACAAACTCGTATACAATAGCGCATAAGAGTACAAATGTGGAGGCGATATACGTACATGCGCCATAAGGCTGAATGCAAGATGTACGTATATCGCCTCCACATTTGTACTCTTATATCTCATCATAAACGATGGTGTGTTTACTGGGTAAGCAGTTTGCTAACCGAAAGCAAGCCTCTCTGTCATAAAATTACGTTACCACTACACCTTCCCGTATGAACTGACATAGTTGCAGGAGTATATCCTGCCTACCGTGGACCAATTTTAAATGCAACATCAATTTCTCCTTCTTCCCCGTATTGGTCTGCATTTTGACGTGGCAGGCTCCATTGTTGCCTAAAAAATAGAAAATCACCAGCACTTAGACACTGAGGGTGTCTGTTAGCCCCAAACAGTCATCTGATTGGTTCCATTTGTAAGTGCAACTGATCTAACGATAGTGGAGTAGCAACCACAGGTGGCTAATTAGACCCAAGCTTGATTAATGCTTGATTAATGCTTGATTAATTTAGAATACCATTCGGGTAAATTTCGTATTCGGAAAAGCGTCGGTCTCGGGTAAGTGTCTTTCGGGTAAATTATTTTTGGGTATTTGTTCAAGGGGTAGTAAAGGGGTTGTGCATTGTTTTTCTCTTGACCATTTGCTGGGTTGATTTCGTAACTAGAACATTCTGCACATTGGAGTATGTGTTCCTCAATCGTGCTCGAATGGCGAGTTGTTCAACCTGACCGAAAGGTACTTCGAAGAGCGGATCATCCAAGCGCAAGATGTCTTTGAGTTCCGCCCAAACGTGCTGCAGGTCAAAGATCTCCAACTGACGGAGAATTTCTGGAGCAAACCGAGCATATTCATTATCAGGTAAGATCGGATTTGACCCATTTTCCACCTCTCAATAGACAAGAACCGAACCGACACTGAACTCAATTTCTACATAATTAATTCCATTTATCCCTCGTTTCCCGCTAAACCAAACGATCAGCATCACGATCGCCCTAACGGCCATTATGGTCTACTTGGCGCAGTGTCGTGAGCAAAAAGCGAACGAAGAAAAAGCATGTCACTCTTCCGAGTCGGCCACCGTCACGACCTACACTCCGGTGCTGATGATGAATGGACATTACTCACCTGCGCCGAAAGCACCCTCAACCACCACCTCAGCGCCGAATGACGACGAGCGGATGAAGGAAACGACGGCGCCCAAACCGATGCCCACCCCAATCCAAACCACCTCCTCCCCGAACTCTCCACCCAAGGACACTTTCATGGACAAGGTCATCGACAGCTTCAACGTGCGGCGCAACCTCGCTACAGTGTTCCGCACTGACATTGGACCACAGTCGCTGCCCGTGATCTGTGGAATCAAGTAAATAGCACTCTTGCTCTTTTTCGCTGTGTTTTGCCATAGCTCTCTTTCTCTCGCTTCGTTTCGTTTCGTTACGTTTCGCGCCTCCAAAGCGGAGCCGCGCATAACCTTGAACTATAAACGTGGCGCGGGATTCGAACTGTGGACAAGCTACCTGTGCGCAATCATCATCATACCGCTGTGCCATATCTCATCGACCATTAACACCATCGAGCGAAAGTAGTTTTTTTATCGAGCATTTCTTTTTCAGCGAGGGGCAGAAGTAGAAATGGTATATCAATATGTGATTTTTGTTTCATGGGAATGTTTAGACTTTCATTCATAAAGCTGTCGGTTTTCAGATATTTCATTTAAAAAATACGTAGTAAAAGTGTAAGTATAATAATCGCTTCCATCACTAATGATTTTTTTTAGATTTATTTACAAATACATCAGTACAAAATTTAATGAACTTTGGCTTGGCATTATGGTTTGAGACTAGGCGTCAATAACTTTTTTTTTCAACAAAATTATCGTAATCCTTTGGTCCGAAATTTTCAGTTGATTTATGAATACATTATGTATTGATCTATTAATGAGACTTGTGCTTTTGTTCTCAAAATAGTAAAATTAAGTGAAAATGTTTGGCTGACAGTTCGACTGTAGGAATTCGAATTTGATTCGAAACTGGATCTGTGTTCGTTCGATAGTCAGGTCAGCTCTGATCCCAGGATTAATACCTGAAGCGAAAACGCCATAAGTAGGCTGAGCGAAATATAAATGGAAATTGGATGAACTTCCTATTCCAATTTGGAGTCTGTCAATGTCATCTGAACGCTAGTCTGAACCCCATTTTGAGCATTGAAATGTTTTTAAAAATAGTTTCGGTTTTGAAGATAAATGATAACTTAGATGGATATGTTGGAGATTATTGATACTTTGGTATCAGTTCGGGAACCGGTCTGCCATTTCTGGACTATACAGAATGTCATCGAACCGATTGCAAACTATGATTATCATTTGCAAACCATAATTGATATGATAATCAATCCTATATTACCATAGAATGGGTTGAAATCATTGTATTGATGTCCTGTACAAATGTCCTGGAATCTGTTCTAAACTGAGTACTATCAAATGAATAAATGTTGCAAAAATTATTCGATATGCGTTAGATCAAATTCCTGTTGAAAAAAACTTGTGTCGTATGTTATGGCTTGTGCTGATCAAATATAAGAGCGATGCAACAAATCATTTCTACTCGGGAAAAATTAGACACACAAAAACGATCACCAAAAAATGTATTTTATATCGAATACTCACGAATTTTCAGGGATTAAATAACTATGTTTTGGCATAATTTATTTATTGAATTTTCTCACCCAAGCTGAATGCCCGTACATTTCTCTTAACACTGCTCATGAGATCCTGGGGGAGGCTTTGCTCATCTTTCTTACACAATTTCTCCTAGTTTTTCTTGAATGCTTTATCGGTTTTGAATGTTTTTTTGCTTTTGCTCCTTCATTATCGCCTAAAACTTTTCGATCGGACGAAGTTCTGGTGTATTTGGCGGGTTTGCTTCCTCCGGGATCACATTAACGCTCTTCGTTTCGTACCTTGGCTAGGCTTGGCGTAATGGCATGAAGCGAGATCCGGCCAGAACAGCGTGTGGCCAGGGTGAGAGCAGAGGAAAAGCAGCAAGCGCTTCTGCAAGCATTCCTTCCGATAAATCTGCCCGTTTATGGTGCCTGTACCGTTCGGATTCGCAGATCGCCTGCCCCAACAGGTACTTCTTCGCGAATTTGTCCATCATTCTCTTCCGGAACTTTTCCGGAGCCTACATGTGGGACGTACCGACAAAAAACTCGAGGCTGGGGATTTGTTTAGTGTCCGCCTTGATGAATGTCTTGTCATCCAAGACGAGCAAGTCTGGCTTGATCAGCCACTCACGATACAGCTTCCGCGCACGTAATTTGGCGCAATTGGTGTTTTGCTTGTCAGCCCGGTTTATCACCTTCCTGACCTTAAAAAGACGTTGCACAGTCCGCTTCATGGTCTGCTGGACCCCTTCGACGCATTGACCCTTTTTGGCCAGGTCTCGGGTGGAATGGTTCGAGATATTCTTAAAGCACTGCCTTATCTTCCGCGCCTTCTCTGGGTATTCCGTTTTCGGTTTTGGGCCACTCGATGGTTTTCGTTTCCTGGAGCAACTTCACAACGCGGGACAATGTGAAATGGTGGGATCCAAGCCTTTTGCCGATGCATCTGTGGGACTGGCCATGATTATCGATCACCGCGCCCAAGATTTGCTGGCGTAGCTCTTCTTGTTTTGAATGCATCTTGAAAACTACTTGACGGATCGCGATAAATTTTTACACACATAAACATAACACTCTAAACTAGTATTACCCAGAATGTCATTAATTTTTACCCACACGCTTAAAAATTACGCCTAGTGTCGCATTTTTTCCGAGTCTAATTTTTATTAGGCATGGTCCGATATATTGGAATATCGATATTTTGATTTCAAAACTCGATATTTTTGTATAAATACTTTCAATTTATCGGCATTATCAATACTTTGATTCGATGTGTCAAATGCTAACATTTCGATGAAAATTGTAAAGGCAAACAGAAACTTAAAAAGTCCAAGAAATTGAAAATAAACAAATTTTTAGTTTTATTGAAATTGAATTCAGAAATCGAGGTTTATACATATATCGGCGAAGCTCACATGACTACAGAAAGCGCTTGCCAAAGATCACACGTTTAAGATTGGGTCTTTGAAACGCGAGAAAAACTCAGAATTAAATCTCAAATTTGATAATAGAAACTCTTTTTCCTGCGTCAATGTCTTCTGCGGATTCAAACAGCTCTGAAACACCCAAGTAATCAAATAGCACTATAATTTGCCCTACTTGCGTCGTATAATATCCCTATAAGGCCAAAAAGGCGGGCTAGTGCTTACTTGGGCAATTGAGTATGGAAGGTGTTCTATCGAAATTTTGTCACCTGGTAGAACAGTAATCTCCGAACCATATCTTGCAGACATAATATCTAAAAAGCAAGAGTGAAACACACTATAAGATCTCTTCAGTCTTAGAGTGCAAGAGTGGACGGCATATTTCCAGCACTGATTCAAAACGGAGAAGCAGTCCTGATTCCGTCTCTTATTGAGATGTTTAAGGCGAGCTTAAGATAAAACTATGTTCCATCTATTTGGTCAGCAGTGAAGGTTATCTTTATTCTTGAAATAGGAAAACTAGAAAGTATGCATCCAAATTCAGGTTCAATCTTCAAGTTTATCGTCAATTTCAAATCAATGGGCTTCGTGGCCGTGCGGTTAGTGTCGTCAGGTACTGAGCGCGTCGTGTCATGGGGTGTGGGTTCGATTCCCGTTGCAGCCATTGAAACTTTTCGTCAGAAATGTTTCTCGGCTGTACCATTGGAGCATGCTTGTCCGTTGTCTAGTGTTAAGTTACAGTCTGTGCAGCTAAATGGCTGAAGACGGTGTCCGTGTTTTTTCTTTTAAATTTAGTTGAATTTCCTCACCCAAAAAAGGGTTGAATGATTTTATCGATTCAACGTACATGCTGAAGTGTCCATAATTGACTCTCAGTTTGCTTTTCAATCTGGTAAGTCAACAGATGCGGCCATAAGAAACGAAAGGGGACTCTTTAAATGAAAGAAATAGCACTTTGCTCATTCTTGGACATTCAAGGAGCCTTCGACAACGCTTCCTATCAGCAATTCTCGCTGAAACCAGGCCGCCATCGGCACACAACCTTAGAATTTTATGTCACTGATCGCTAGTATATGCTTCGGGATGGTACACAACTAATGTTACGCTAAATTTAGACGTTTTCGATGCCGTCGGGAATTTCTGAGGCATAACTTCTCTGATCACGTTTTCCTTCGGAAGGGAAGTAATGGTCGATATGTAGGGTGTGTGTGGAGGCCTCCCTATGAGTTCGTGTTTGGGCTTATTACTAGAAATAGGCGGATGTAAAATTACAACCGATGCCAAAAGGTGTCGGTTGGCCAGAAAAAAAGAGACTTTTACTTATTAAATGGAAATAAAATCTGAAGAAAATGGAAAACAAATCTGAAGTGTATTGGTTTTAAATTTATCGTTGCTTGAATTTTACAAATTAAGTTCTTCACAGTCCTGTGACCATTTTGGATTTGGCTGCCATCTTGAATTTTGTCAGACAAATCGTTTTTTCGCCATTAGTGCACCACTTTTTTGATTCCTTAAATCATCATCAGAAAGCAGAAAAAAACCTGAGTAAGGTAGGCTATGAAAACTAGGTGAGCAATGGTATTTACCCTATGAAATGAACGATTTTCTAAATCATGTTCTACGATTTTGACGTACCGTGATGAATCAAAATCCGGACGGTACCAATATCCGGACACTCTAACAATATTCATTAATTAAAGGAAAAATTAAATGTTATTCTGCCAGTTTTTAATCACATCAGCTATTTATGATACTTCTGATCATTTTACTGTTTGTTTCAATCTAGTTAACATTGCCAAATAATGAATAAAATGAAAATAAGTTACGCTGCTCTGGCTGGACGTCATTTCTTCACAGTGCAATTTTATTCGGTAGTAGTGTTTACAAACGCACGTCGAGTGTTTATCCGTGAAAAATATGTTTCATTTTCGTTATGGACCAGTGCACGAGTTCACTATCTGACGTTTGAGCGGTGCCGTGTTATTTACGTGACCATGGCAACGAGTGAATTCGGCTCCGCTCAAATGTCAAATTAGTGAACTCGTGCACGGGTTCATTGGTGTTATGATTTCAACCCAAATAGAAATAAAACGATAGTTTTACTATTTAATTACATAACAGTTGTGGAATATGGTGTAAATGTGTATTGCGGGGTGTGAAAAGAGGGTGTCCGGGATTACGGCCAAATGTATCAAATCCGGACATTACATTATATCTCCTAGTTAAATTGAAGGGAACGAATATTTTCAAAGTGATAGTGAAGGAAAAGTAGTCAAACAACTGTAGAAGGCAGCGTGAATGAAAATGAATCGAATTATGGGGAAAAACTGTGTGATTTTTCATTACTACCGTTGAACTCTAACGAAG
Organism: Aedes aegypti; assembly: GCF_002204515.2. NCBI lineage: Eukaryota > Metazoa > Arthropoda > Insecta > Diptera > Culicidae > Aedes > Aedes aegypti. The sequence continues at coordinate 23,989,258 of NC_035108.1, read as the reverse complement.
TGCAGGGAATTCAAATACAAATTTCTCTCATCATTCCTGTTTTTGAAACACTGTGAGTCGCATAAATACTTCAAGTTGTATGATATATGGTATGTAAATAATATCTAACATAATTTTCGTTATTTTTGCGCAAATAAATCAATATCGAAACAGTTGTCCGGATTTCGATTCAAAAGTGTCCGGATTTAAGGACAAGATATGCTTCATCATTCTACCGATTTTCGTTATAAAATCGTTATTTTTAAGGTAAAATGTATCACTCTTATAAAAATCTGATGTAAAGTTATTCACTGAGTAGTAGAACTTTAATTGTTTACCCATAATACTTATTGAAAATGGTGTTTAAACATTTGTCGCTGCTTAAGTGTCCGGGTATTGATGCATCACGGTACATGGCGAGTGCAATCAATGCAAACATCATTTTTTGTGCAACAAAGAATCAAGTTTTTAACCTTCGGGTTGTCGCGCTGTTGTACTTTGTACAACAGTTGTGATTTATATGCTATTATTTTGCAACAAAGATATCTATCGACACCAAACCAAAATGTATTCCTCAAGAATCTTCTCAAGAACAATAATCGACGATTTTTATTTACAGTATGACCCTTGATAATCCGGTAAAACCAACAAATATACATGAAAGTCGCATAATAATGAACGCACTATGTACGGTTCGAGTAAACCACAGTTTTAAATCGGTATATCTCAAAATCCAGATAATATAGAATCTTGGGGTCTTTAGTAAAGTTGTTCTGGAGGTGAAGCGCTATCTGATGGTACCGCATTTAAGTCGGAATTTGACCGCTAGGTGGCACTAGTGGGCATGGAAATTTAAGTTTTATTTTGCAAATATTTCAAGATCCTGATCATTTAGAAGGATAGCGTCTTCGGCAAAGTTGTTTATAAAATTAAGGATTATCATTGTTCGAGCTAGTTGATTCAAAATTTGGCCACAAGGTGGCGCTAATTTGCATGAAACTTTTTTTTTGCAGATATCTCAGGAGCCTGACCACTTAAAGAGATAGTGTCTTCGGCAAAGTAGTTTAGTAGCTCAAGGACTATCATTATTTGAGGTAAGAAATAGGATATTTTGCCACCAGGCGGTGGTAGTGAGCATACAATTTTTGTTTTGCGGATACTGCAGGATCTTGACTTTTTAGACAGGTACCTTCAGCGAAGTTGTTCAGAAGCTCAGGAACTACCATTATTTTACAAAATCTCGAACTCTAAGGATTAAACAAAGAAATAATTTGAAATACTGAACAACTCTGCCGAAGACGCCATCTTTCTAAGTGATCAGGCTCCTGAGATATTTGCGAAACAAATGTTTTATACTCACTAGTGCCGCCTGGTGGCAAAATTTTGAATCAACTAGCTCTAACAATGATAGTCCATAAGTTACCAAGCAACTTTGCCGAAGACGCCATCTTTCTAAGTGGTCAGGATCCTGAGATCTGCGATACAAAAGTTTTAGCTCACTAGCGCCGCCTAGTGGCAAAATCCCGAATTTCTTGGCTAAAATAATGATAGTCCTTGACGTCATCTCTCTAAGTGGTCAGACTCCTGGGATAATCGCAAAACCAAGGGTGTTGTACAAAGTACAACGCGCGACTACTCGCTTTACAAAATTTCGCGCGACGACCGAAAGGTTAATCGTTGGTGCGGGCATCTTGGATTTTGACGCAGTCTTGATTTTATGTAGTAGAATGAGTTTTTCACCTTGTTAGCACTCAACATGTTGAATTTCGGCTAACACTTAATGCAGGATACGTAGGTTAGGTTTCTCCTTATTCTGTTTTTCCTGGCGTTACGTCCTATCTTGAATCAAACCTGCTACTTAGCTTGATTAGTTATGAAAACAGGTTATTTAATAGGAATTTTCTTTTACAATGCGTTTAGATTAAGATAATGATTCTTCGATATTGCTTTGAATTCAAGAATAATGAATAAATTAATTCAATAAGTGCAAACCATCTAAAACCATTGAAATAATCAAAAAACAAATGAAATGTGCACATTGTTGCTCATTCAGTGATATTTGTAGATTGCAAGTTGAGACACTAGTAGGTTTTGTGGTTTTGTCTCTAGTTTTAATGAAAACGTTGTTTAAAGTATATTTATTTATAGTGAAAATTTTATGTTTATGAGCTAAAAACTTCTTTGTTATCTGAGCCACGAAGTATCGTTTTAACTGCCGACCAACATAGATGTGAGAAAATAGTGAAATTCAACAGCTGAGAAACAGGCTTTGTCCCAATGTGTACGTTATGCCAATACTCTGGAGCAGAGTTTCCCAACCGGTGGTCCGCAGACCCCTAGGGAGCCGTAACGACTTTCCAGGGTTGTAGGACATTTCCCAGAAAGTCAAACCCCAGAACGACATTCCCCAGAATGATGTTCCCCAGAAACCCATTCCCCAGAATGGTACATTTCCCAGAAATCCATTCCCCAGAATGGGACATTCCCCAGAAAACCATTCCCCAGAATAGGACATTCCCCAGAATGGGTTTTATACGTTTGTAAAGAGTGGAAAAAATTGTTAGTTTAGTTTTTTTGTCGTTAAGAAATGTACCTACTGAATTGATTCTAATTCCCAGAAGCTTCGAATTCCGGACACAGACCTCAATTCACCCGAGATATTATTTTGTCAAATTCATTATTATCGATCTCAAGTGAATAAAATCGGAATTGAGTTAAAAAATTGTTTCAAAAAATTTGTACGGTCAAAAAATCACGAAGGGGGAAAGAGGTGGTTTTGTGGCTAAGTGGTTCATCGGCAGACCCAACCATAATCTTAGGAGGAAAATGCTGTTTCAAAATTTTCATAATTGTGCTACTGTCGTTTCCCTGAATATCATTTCCCTGAATGCCACCTCTCCGAATGACCCGTTTCCCCGAATAGTGATGCAGTTCAAACAGGTGCAAGAATAGTTAAGGACAGGGTGCTGAACTAGAATGAATATTTGGGAATTAAATGAAGAAGATAATATAGATTTGAACGTCATCCTCGACTAAATATATCTTGCCAAAAATGCCAATGATGGTAAAACTCGAAAGAACCGCCAATCAAGTGAAGAAGGGTGCATATTAGATGACCGGTTCGTTACCACCTCAAAACACAAAAGTTATGATAATTATAAGAGCTAATTTTTTTTCGGAAACTAGGATAATCAGGGAAACGGGTTGTTCGGGGCACTGGCATTCTGGGAACTGGCGTTCGGGGAAACGACATTTGGGAAACCGACATTCGAGGAAAAGTAGCTCAACCGTTTAACATAAGCTGTTCCTACATATGCCATACTGTGTTTTATGATCAAACTTGATCCAAGCTATTGTTTTTTTGTTTTCATAGTTATTCTTCCTTCTTTTAAAATTGGCTGTTCTTTCTAATTGTACTTTCAAAGGGAGATTGGTGTATTGTAATATGTCACAAAGTAAATCAATGGAATTTGTTTTTTGGCTTTCATGGCATATTCTCCCTTCTTTTGAACATATGCTGTTCTTCCTAGGTTTATTGTCTAAATAATTAGGGATGGTACACATATTATGTCACGCTAAATTTTAACTTTTTCGACGAGAAAATCGTCAAAACATATAAAAATCGTCCAAATGGTTCGAATTACATTTCCGACCAAAGGTGGTTAATTTTGAAGAATTTTTGATTTAAAGATTCTCCATTCAATAAATGAAAGACTGCAACAAACCGAAAGTCCTACCGTTAAAAATAAAAAAAAAAAAACAATACGAAAATGTTTTACCTATGAAAATTATGGTTTTCCTCGAATTTTCCAGTTAGATGCATTCACTATTTACTATTTACCATTTTCCTGGATTTGAACACCTCAAAGATCTCTTGTTATTTTTTTTCTGGGGAATGTCCCATTCTGGAGAATGGTTTTCTGGGGAATGTCCCATTCTGGGGAATGGTTTTCTGGGGAATGTCCAATTCTGGGGAATGGCGTTCTGGGGAATGTCGTTCTGGGGAACGTCATTCTGGGAAATGTCGTACAATCCTTTCCAGGGGGTCCGCGAAGCCATTGTAAAAACGTGTCGTGCTTCTTAATCAATGAATAGATGTGAGGAGTCTCTAATGCGACGTTCAGACTAGAGCTGATATTACGTAATATAAATAGGCTATCTTGATATCAAACGTCATACTTATTATTTCCAGTAAAAACTAGATGCAAGGTTCCTGATATCAAGAAGGCCTATATAACGTAGTACAAGCTCTAGTCTGAACATAGCATAACCGCAGACAAACAAACGTAACACCTAGAACAAATTTCTTCAAAATCCATCGCCCAGTCTACACTGGTATCATCTGGTAAGCATGTTGCACGAAACACTGTTTTGTGCAACAAAACCTGCAGATGGCGGTCGTGTGAAACTTCAAACACGAAGGAAAAAGATGCGCGCGCCTCTTGTTATGAGATTTCTAACATTGCGAATTTTAAATGATCGTTTAATGAGCGGTCGATAAAATTTTTGCCAGTGTTACGTGTGATTGTTTGTGGCATAACAAAGCGAGGTTACTTTACTAGACTTAAGGCCCAAACGCAATGATAGCGGAACGGCAACGGAAAGCGGAACTGGTTCGCTAGCATGAATCAGACCATCCTGGCTGAGCTGTCAACGAACGAAAGTGAACCAAGTCTGAATCGACAAGCATGTTATAATTCATGCTGGCGATTTGGTTCCGCATTCCATTACCGTTCCGCTATCATTACGTTTGGGCCTTTAATTATTACCCTATTGCAGATTTCTTATTCTTTACAGGGTGTCCGCAAATTATCCGTACAAACTTTGAAGACATGGCTCTATACAATCAAGCATAATAAATAAAATATTCTTGCATGGTTTTAATCATTGGCTTATTATACTCTTAAGAAGTAAGTTTGACACATTTCCGATTTCAAATATTTGCAAAACCAAGCCAAATGTATTGATGTGTCTTAAAGGGAGCTGTTTTTCGAGCTTTATGATGGAACAGAAATGTCCATAGAACTTACTGGATTTGAACCGTATAATTTTCTATTTCAAGTCTAACTTGAAGCCACTAAGCTGTAGGTTACTTCAAATAATAATAGGACATTTGAATTCATCTCTTTTGGATTTTAGGTATAACACATCTCCAGTATGACTAGCGGCCCTCAGGAAACATGTCTCCAAACATTTTAAATTTGCCTATCTCAGTAACCAGCAAATACTTCGAAATGTTTTAAAGTTGTATTTTGTGTTAACATATAGACGTATTATAAAAGATACATGGACATTAATGTTTTATTGTTTTCAATGCGAAATCATCTTTCCAATATTTTATTGTTCGGATGATTTGCGGACACCCTGTACATATTTCAAAATTTATAACTAATTTTTGTTAGTTTTTCTTTCATGTTATATAGGACATTGATGTATTTTTTCCTTACTTTCGTTGCTTGAATATTATTCCAATGGGAGCCTTAAATTTGGATCTGGAAGTGTAACGTTTTACGTTTCTTTTAGTTTAAAACCATAAATAATAAATTTAAAAAAAAAAGTTTTAAAAGAATTTAATTTTTATAGCGTTCAATAAAAACATTTTGCTTGCGTTGGTAAAATGCGGCGATCCATGTAGCGTAATCTTATGTGGATTGCGTTTGCCACAACAAATTCGTGAAAGCTTTGCAAAGCGCCATGTACACAGTTTTGGCGGACTACAGGCGTAATTCAGATTTGTCGCCATATCTACCACACGCCAAGCAAAAGCAGTTAGCACGATTTTCTATAATAGTAGAGAAACAGTCTCTAAACGTCGGGCAAATCTGAACACGACTGGTGGTCTCTCATTGAGAGTGGCGCTTAAGCCACCGAGTTTGCTGATAATCTCTTGTAAAGTTTTACGAACGGTTACAGAAGTATGTATGCAAAATTCTTGGCATATTTTTTTTACTCTCGTTGAATTTTACAAAAAACCGTTGTCACAGAGTCGTGATCAAAATTTTTTCACATTTTTTATTCAAACCATTGGTGACAATTTTTCCTCAGAAGCTTAATAATGCTTCTTTTAGAAGCATGGAAAAGCATCCATCTGAAACTTGTAAACACTTCTCCCAAAAGTTTAAATAATCTGCAATCAGAAGCGTGGAAAAGCTTCTCAATTTCCGAATGATATCTGCATTATTGAGCATTAGTAAGTTTTGGCAAAAGTTTCGACGAAGTTTCTGGTGAAATCTCGAACTGTCGATGGTTGGCTCATTAGAGAATGAGCTTCTTTTCTAAAATATAAATAGCAGCATCCAGAGCAAACTCTCGTGGATTGCTAATAAATTCTATGAAAACATTCTGGCAAGCCCTTCTTGTTCTTGGTTAAAAATTGGTTTGCTCTGAGAGATAGGAGCCAGCTCACTGACAGCTGGCATGTTTTCTTGCCTTCTTCGACTTCTTTTTTCAATTTCTTTGAATGTGTGGTTTTCCAGTGACAGGTTCCCTTGACTTTTGGGAGCGCATAATCCAGCTGTCTCTTCTATCTCAGGATTTGCTACTGACAAGAAAAGGAATTGCCTATCTCGATGCGTGGAAAATGTCTTCCCAGAAATGGTCCAGAAAATCAGGTTTTTCTTATCACAATAAGCAGTCGAGAAGAAATGTAATTTTAAAGAGAGCTCTCTGTAGGAAATTTCTTGATCCATTCAGTTAAGGAATTTCTTTACTTTTCTTGAGCGAAACAGCATACTTAGCTTAAGTCTTAGGGGAATATTTAAAGATACGTTCAATTTTTTTTTCGAAATCTCTTAAACATTTCAAATTTGTTAAAAAAAATCTTCCAAAGTTTTTTTTGTACTATGGTTAGATACGTTTTGCAGGTTAATCATTGGTCGTTTTTCATACAAAATGGTTAAAGTTAGATATTTGTGATTACTTAAAACTTCTTGTTTGGAATTTTGAGTTCCAGTTGATCCAAAGTTAACTATTATGTATTTTATTTTGTCCAGAACTGCACTTGGTACACTCCTGGCTAAATTTTGACTGAAGTTGTTCAGAGGATCATAGTCTTATTATTGTATTATGTATTTGTGGTGCTGATGCATTACAGACGCAATTTTCGGGGTTTTCTGCCAAGTATATCATTAAAATCATTTTAGTATTTTCTGGCAGTTTTCAACTTATCTTGTGAAAAAGTCCCTAATTGATCTTTCTCTATTCATGACAAGATGATACGCGGAAATCTGACAATATATAGTTGTTTCAGTCATTCGATTTATAAAGTTCATTTGTGTTATAATATGGAAAAATTCTGTATCAAAATAGCTAAAATAACCAAATTTTTTTTTTTAATTACATTCACAAGGCCAAAAATCCATGTTGTCCGATATGTCTGAAAATTAGCCAAATAATCTATGTATTTGTCTAAATCTAAATAAACAAATTGAGGCTTTATGCACAATTCGTGATCAAACGTAATTATCTCACCGCAAAATCGCTAGTGTTTGGAGGTGATGTCTTCCAAACTGCAAAATCATCACCTCTAGCTTAGTTCTAATACCCTCCGCTCTATGAGAGTTTGAGGTGCTTCAATTATTGTTGTTTGGGGGGGAATTAAATTCTTTTTAATTTAAGAAACAGAATTGTCGGGAAATGTTCATATAGTCTTTTTATTGAGATCCTATCTTTATATAATATTTTTTTATTAAACCATACATTTTATCATTTTTTTAGTAGTTGCTTTCCAGAAAACATCCTAATAACTTCAATAAGTTTTATGAATGTTCGTTATGATCAGCGAAATCAGCTTAATATAAATATGGTAGTTTTATCAAAGCTTTCTAAATCATTTCATTAAGACTTATAAACAGTTGAGCCTTACATACCGTTTTGATTCATATTACGGACAGCTTCAAATTCCGGACACTCTCGTTTGTATGGGAAACATTTCACACGAAATGTTTCAATTTTCGCCGTCCAAAAGTTCTCATTTTCGAGGCTCGTTTTATTAGGTTTTTTCCATAAATATCATTACAAATTTATAATACCCAGCTACCTTAGACGTCTCTTAAGTGGTTGAACGATTTCAATTGATGATTTGACTGTTCCATTATTGATTATCATGAGCTGTCCGTAATTCGAATCAAAGCGTCCGGAATATGAGGCAAAAGTGAGGGAGCGTCCGGAATAAGAATCATGAAAAGGCCACACGTTTTGATTTATTTAAAATTATTCAAGTTGCGGACGCGTATTCTTTACCCACCATCCGAAAGTTAAGAGCTTCCGACGCTCGATAACGCTAAAAAATCATACAGAATGATTTATTTTGTATGGTCCAAGCTGGGTTATACTTCACTGAGGCCTTAAGTGTCCGTAATATGAATCAAAACGGTACAAAAGCTGTTCCATGTTTGTGTAGTATCATTATTTATGTTGCTTTTCTGCGGACCATTCTCATCACCGCTCAACTCATGTGCCGAAATCATTGCCAAAGCGAATAAGCGGAAAGCAAAATAAAGGTGTTTTTTAAATGTGACGTAACTTTTTTTCACCTCATTTCAATCTCTCATTCTTCCGCAAACCAAAACAATCTATTCCTCGGCTACCTCTAGGTCCATCTGCTGCTTCCTGATCTTGTGCTTCCACATGCAGTGGTACACGTTTTTCACGATCCAAAACTCGGCCTTGATGTTCCACTATGCGGAACAGGTGCGCTACCAGATAATCAGCAACGCCCCTCTGCTGGTGGATGTCTTCTTCGCCATCAGCGGCTTCCTGGTGACGTACAATTTCGTGCGAAACCGCAGCAAGATTCAGGAGGTCAAATCGAACGGTTTGTGGCAGAACGGAAAGCTCTACGGGAAAATGCTGCTTCATCGATATCTGAGGCACGTCTCCCATAAGCCATCATAGCTCAATGACCTTTATCTCAGTCGTTCAACAACGTTTGTTTCGTTTCAGACTTTCGCCGCTGTACCTGATGATCACCGTTATCGGTGAAGTGATGACCAGCTACGTCGTGGACAAGTCCAAGTTCTGGGTGCACGAGCGCAGTGATCTCCGCTGTCAACAGTACTGGTGGCGCAACGTGCTTTACATCCAGAATCTCTTCGACATCGATGATCTCTGCCTGAACTGGACCTGGTCATTGGCCTGCGAGATGCAGTATTACATGATCTCCGTCGCGCTGCTCTTCGTTTATGCCAAGTAGGTACATGTGCCCTGTGCGCGTGCTTTGCATTTTTTTTAATTATATTACTTTTTGGTTACCTAGTTCTCACGGTGTGTTGTTTATCATGACTGATGGAAAATTATGGTCATGGTCATTTTTGTAGTAGCATTTGCAAGGAAATATACAATTTGGATGAACAGTGCTTCTTACACACGTTCACAAGGCTTTAAGTGGGCCTGGCCATTTTAATCATATCACTGATACGCTGCGGATATTAATATTGGCATGAATATATCAGAACAATGTTTAGGTATTTCCAGGATGCTTTTTAATATTAGCTGTGCATGTACTTGAAATAAAATAGAATTAGAAAAAAATGAAGCAATTAGATAAGTAGACCCTGGAGTTGACATTTAAAAAAAAAAATCTGCATAGGACCATGAGTAGATTGGAGTAAATTACAGGAATATTAGTATTTTTTCTTCGGAATATTAAAAGTATTTTGACCTTACCATCATCACTGGTAAAAATTCCACTAGCGATCTCAATGCGATCATTTTAATGCATATGAAAACCTTCTGTATAAAACACTTGAACAAGCCATTACGAGAGCTGACTTGCAAAAAGTTGACATTTTCGACACGTGATCCGAAGTGTTCCTATACACTTAAAAACACATTGAAATGTATGTCATAGATTCTACCCCCTTACCCCGAATCCCATTCCCCTAATTGCCATCACCCCGATTTCCATTGCCCCGAATGTTTCATTACTCCGAATTCCATCATCCCGAATGCTATTTTCCCGAATTTACAATTATCTTCACATGATGATATTTGCCCATGATATTGGAATCCGGGGTAACGTCATTCGGGGTGACGGGTCATTCGGGGATTTGGAATTCGGGGTAATGGCGTTCGGATTAATGGCATTCGAGGCAATGAGATTCGGGATAATGGGGTAGAATCATGTCATATATGGTTGGCATATTAAAACAAATAGGGAAATATGGTCTCATTCGAAACTGTTACTTTTTGGCCATATCTTTTCAGAATGATGAACGGCATGTTTATTTATGTTTGCGTGAAAGCCTGATTCAGCGCGCACACTTTTTTCTCAGAGAGTGTTGTGATGACTAGACATGTTTGAACAAAATTATCCAGAAGGTCCGAATTGAACCAATCCTGTTCCAATTCGGACCCCCTATGTTCTTATTCGTACCAGCCTAAGTTTTATCGTTTTTGCTATGGTAGTTATAAAATATAACTCCAGTTTGTTTGACATCAAAGCTCATTTAACTGCTCCTGTAAGCTCAAGCATAAAATATAAACTCTAGGCTTGAAATTTTTTAATTTAATTCGAGTCAGAACAAGCTCAAGTAAAATGCTATTTTCTTATTTTACTCTGCTTGTGAGTGAAGGTTCAAGAACATTTTTGCTACCGTCGATGGGGGTGACAATGGGTCTGGGGGGTGAGATTGGGTCAAAACGGAAAAATATGATTTATGAATTATTTCAGCTAATAACTGTGATATTACTAAAATTAATAATTCATATGTTAGGGAGCATATTATTACACATAATTCATCACAATATACATTTTTAGTAATAGTAGTTTTTGTTTACTTTATCAATAAACTTGTATGTTGAAATTAGATAAAATTTATAACATTAAATTTCTCCTGTGCAAAGTATCACGCATGTACTTTAACCTCTACCGTTATATTAGTAGAAGGTTTAAAGTCTTTTCATTACACTTCACACGTATTTTCCGGAATCTATTTGATTTTTCAACAAAAATTTAATTTTTTTTCGGTACGGTGTCTAATACATCAAAAATGGGGGTGAGATTGGGTCAACCAAGAACGACAGTAAATGAAATTGCAAGTCCACTTTTTTGACATTTTACGGTGCCGGTAGTTCTCTTTTTCATTAAGATGTGTTTATTCTTTCTAAATACAGCATCTCTGAAACATCAAACTAGTCTACTTGAGGATTCCGTACATTGAATAACAATGCAACGCATTTTGACAACTTCTCAATCCAGCAACTGTGTTTCGTGAGCAGCAACATCGTAAAATTTTATCAAATGGATTGTTTGTTTTTATTTTAATTATTTATCAGTGTTTTCATATTATATAAACATCTCCTGGAAGTACAAATGAGTTGGAACACTGAAATATTGCGATTATGACGTCAACATCTGCCTGAAATGTATTGATCATGGAATGTCGCTCCGAAATTTAACTATTTGCCAAGAATTAAAATAATCACTGTTTCAGTACACCTTTGGGGAAACTGAATAGGCTTTATGGCAATGGGGATGAGACTTTGAAGTCAATTCGAAGGAAAAAAATAGAAAATTTATGTTAACTTGACGATGAATGTTGTGTTTACATTTTTTTTTCTCATAGCTCTTCAATTTTTTGGAATAATCGTTCTTTTAAGTGGGTTTATTATACTTGTGAAACATCTTAGATATCTTTTCGTCTTGTTTGCATCGTATTTCATCAATATTCTTCAGCTGTAAATGGTTTTGCAACCATATTATCAAAAACAAGTTATTTCAATTACAGTGACCCAATGTCACCCCCTCTATGGGGTGAGATTGGGTCATTTTTCATTCACTTGTGGTGCCGCTGTGAATAAATATTTTTCTTTAATGTTTTGAATAGTTGTTAATACACCATCAAAGTACATACACACCAAATTTGAAGTTTATTGGAGTTAAATTGCGATAGTTATTCAATAAAAAATTCGTACACATCCCTTTTTGACCCATTGTCACCCCCAACGACGGTATTCCTTTTTGTATGCTCTCCCGAACAGGCGGGTGCGAACGATCTCACACCAAGTTTGTTCGCGAGTGCCAGATTTGTTTTGCGATGGTTTACCCTCGTGACGAGTTGCTTCGTGGTGCGACCGGCTTTAGGACATTTGGTCGAAAGTACATTTGGTCGAATGGCTTTAGAACAATTAATCGAAAGAGTATTTTGTAGTGGTTGATTCAGAAATTGTTTGGTTCAACAGATATAAAACCAAGAAAGAATTACGCAGAACGGTGAGCGGATCTTATGTTTTTTTTTTTGGGCAAACAGACTTTTTATCAGCGATCAATAACGATTCTACCTACGTTTTACATCGCGGTTACAGTCTATGTAGAATAAATTATTCTTGTCAATGTTTTTATGCTTCAGATGATGGGACGTTTAATTTTAATCAATTTGTAAAGTTCAAAAGTATTGATTTCAAATTATGTAGAATTGTTTTTTCCACGTTTATCGTAATATTTGTGTGTTTTTAGTGTTCTGAAAGCGTTCTGTATTGAATGCCCAAATTTGGAAATATCAGTTGAATTTATTATTCCTTTAAAATATCGTCATTCTTCGGAAAAATGTCTCTTAAATATTTCTTTTGCTCAGTTATTGAAATTACAAGCATTATTAAATTTATTTTTCTTTCAAAATGTCATCGTCCTTTATGTATAACTGATGATCATTATCCAATGACAGCATTCAATGTGAGAACTCAGAACCTTCATTACAATGTACGAACGTGGGCTCCAATTTAGAATGCAAAAATCATACCTGATACAATTGGGCATAGAACAACTTGGTCACTTCGGACTGTCTGCATATGCACTTTTATACGAAAGAATATGGACCAATTTTGATGGCCATGGCTTTTAAAGAAAGCTTTTGACAAAGTACATCACTAAATTCGCCTGAAGTATACGTTTTCCAGCTAAATCACATACCTTGGGCAAATGTGTGGATTTGATGACAGTGTCGATGTCATCGATCGATAAAAAGTAATTAATTTCATCGAGAATAATCAAACAAAAAAGTGTGTTTATCCTGTGTATCGCGTGAAGTGAGACTGGTGACTCATTTCAATTTAATAATTTGTTTTCAATTTGACTTGATTCTTCTGACTTGCAGAATAAGCCTGAATTTAGAAAAAAAACATAAAATAACGTCAACAACGTACGTGGGCTTGAAGTTTGTTCAAGAGATAGCAGTACACCAATGCAGATTTCTTGCATACTATCACGTTGTTATAGCACATGCTACCTTCAGCAATAGCACGTTTAGGGTCGCCAGGTCCTCTTCCACTGTGTACAGCCAGCGTATTCGTGGTCTTCCCCGAAGCCGCCGATCTCTACCTGGTTCCCTGCTGAATATTATTTTCGCAATTCTTTCTTCTGACATTCGCACTAAGTGACCAGCCCACTGAAGTCTGCCGTATTTTACACGCTTGATAATATTCGCATCTTTGTACACTTGATACAGCTCGTGATTCATGCGTCTGCGCCACACACCATTTTCGAGTTTCCCACCGAGTATTGTCCGCAGCACTTTACGCTCGAAAACACCGAGAGCTTTCCGGTCTGACTCTTTCAACGTCCACGCTTCGTGCCCGTAGAGAGCCACCGGAAAAATCAATGTTTTATACAGGGCGAATTTTGTTTCCGTTTGCAAGCTGTGGGACCTAAGCTGGTTACGTAGTCCGTAAATGGTCCTATTCACAGCCGCCACACGTCTTTTCACTTCGCGGGAAACGTCGTTGTCACATGTCACAAGTGTTCCAACAAATTCTTCAACAATTTCAAACACATCCCCATCAAACACTACCTCAGCACCTACACCACCATGCCTGACTCTATCTCTACCTGCAACCATGTACTTCGTTTTGGTAGAATTAATGATCAGGCCTATCCTTGCTATCTCCCTCTTCAGAGGCCACTGACCTGCGATCGATTCCAATTAGGTCTATATCGTCCGCAAAGCCAAGGAGCATGTGCGACCTTGTGATAATAGTGCCATTTCTCTGCACGCCAGATCTCCCAATAGCACCCTCGAGTGCAATGTTGAGCAGTAAATTCGAAAGTGCGTCTCCCTGCTTCAATCCGTCTAACGTCACGAACAAGGTTGGCACCTCGTCTGCGATCCGAACACTTGATTTCGAACCATCCAGCGTAGCACGTATCAGCCCAATTAGTTTCGCCGGAAAACCATTTTCAGACATTATCTGCCACAGCTCATTTCTTTTCACTGAGTCGTACGCCGCCTTGAAATCAATAAACAGATGGTGAGTCTGCAAGTTATACTCCCGGAATTTGTCTAGGATCATTCGCAAGCTAAACATCTGGTCCGTTGTTGAACGGCCCTCACCAGCTTGGTATTCGCCGACGAAGGACTCCTGTCTGTTAAACAGGCTGCGCGACAGAATTTTGTACGCCGAATTCAGCAGGGTAATTCCTCTGTAATTGGCACACTCCAGTCTGTGCCCTTTCTTGTATATAGGGCGGATGAGGCCATCCAACCAGCCGGTGGGCAATTCTTCGTCCTCCCATACCTTCAGAAGTACTCGGTGGATCGACTGGTAAAGCTGCTCGCTTCCGTGCTTGAAAAGCTCGACCGATAGCTTTTTTAACCTCTCCTATGGTCGGTGGGTCCACAGCTTGATCGTCGTCATCTATGTTCATCCTGTTACTCGCTACATTTCCATTTCCACCGTTCAACAATTGCTGAAAGTGCTCCTTCCACCTGACAGCCACCGCCGTTTCATCGGTCAGCAAATTCCCTTCTCGATCATCGCACATGGCGTGCACTGGTACGATATTGTGCCGCGCACCATTGACCGTTGCATAGAATCTCCGCATATCATTCCGGATCATGCTTTCTTGAGCGTCAGCTACCACACTTTCTTCGTGCTGCCTTTTCTTTCTGCGGTGGATTCGCTTTTCTTCGGCTCTCGCTGCCCTGTACTGCTCTCTGTTCTGTCGGGTACCGGCCACAAGCATACGGCTTCTGGCGAAATTCTTCATGTATGTCACTCTCTGGCACTCTTCATCGAACCAGTCGTTTCGTCTTCGTCGTTGATCAGTGCCGATCACTTCCCGCGCCGTTGTTGTCACAGCTTCGTGGATAGGGTCCCACAGGCTGTCGACGTCTCCAGCAACGTTGATTCTTATCAACTGCTCGTCTAGTTGCTGACGGTATTGCGCAGCTACCCCATCAGTCGACAAGCGTTGTATTTTGAACTCGTGACGCTGGATAACCGCGCCCGAATTTTAGCCACAAGGAGATAATGATTCGAGTCGATATTAGGGCCTCGGAAGGTCCTGACATCCATGCCATTTGAGAAATGTCGCCCATCAACCAGCACGTGGTCTATTTGGGAGCAGGCATCGCCACTCGGGTGTCGCCAGGTGTGTATGCGGATATTCTTTCGTGCGAAGTAGGTACCGCTGATTGCCATCCCTCACTGTGGTACTGCTGATTGCCACAATCACTTTGTATAAATGTCGAAATTTCAATCTGTAAAATCATCAGAAAAAAAACCCTGTTAGACTCAATTTTAAACTAAATTCCCTTTCGATCAAATGTCATATTAGCTTAAGCAAATAAATTATTTTCGACCAAATTCAACGAAATGTCCATTTGACCAAATGTCATAGATTCGATGCGACCATTTGCACCACTGGTGTTCGTGAATTTGTTCGCGCTCTGCCCAAGTAACCACTGACCCTCTAATTCACCTTTTTGGTCTTATAGGACTATTATACGTCTAATAATGCCATATATTAGACGTATAAGACGTAAGCTATGTTATAGCACTATATTAGCACGCAGAGTGAATTACAGTATTATTTCTTACTTGGGTGGTTCGGTATTGGGAGTATATTTTCCAAAACAGTTTTTGGATAAAGATCAATTAGGCGATTCATAGCTTGACATAAATTATACTTACAAATTGTATAGATAAAACTTGCAAAGCATCACTCACTCGGTGAGTCTCGTTAGATAAATGTACAACTCGTGCTGAAAAAATCATCATTTTGCATCTTGTTGCATAAATAACTATTTTATGATTCAGCTGCTTATTACCTAGCTTTGTGTAGCCCACATTTTATTATTTTCATAAATTGACGTCAAAAACGAAATGGCCACCAAAGACATTTTTTATGGAGAATGTCGGTCCCCAAGGAACTTCGAAATATCTTTAAAGACAGATCACAGATATTGACATAGATTCTTAAACTAGAGGAGTTTGTTGAGAACTTGTGAAAAAAATGGTGCAAAAATATCGAGAAACACAAAAAAATATCAAGGGTTGAATATTTATATTGCGGTAAAAAATAAAGCTGTCCCCTTGTTGAGGGGATGGGAATCAAACCCATGCCGATTCGCTTATTAAGCAAACGTGTAGCCAACTAAGCCACGTTGCTCCCCATTACATTAGCATTTTGCAAGTGCACATTTTCGAAGATTGTTCATAGTCCCAAACAGTTGTGAGAGTCATGTCTCCTTCTCGTTCATTAGCCAAAGACAGAGATTTGGTACTAATCTCTTACTGTAAAATAAGATTGATGCACCATCCAACAATCGAGCTGTCCTGTCCAGACAGAACATATCATTCAAGGAATTGAAGAAGTTGATAATACGGACACCTTTAGACACCAAGCTTTAGAGATCTAAACATGCTTTCATAGGAATCACACCATATTGAAGTTGTTAGCTGGTCGTAGGATTCATCTGGCCTTTTTATATGAAAAATGGGCCTAAGATTGAACTTATGATGTCTAAAAGAATATTTTCTTTATTTATTTTTATCTTAGCACCAAATGAATATAGGCTCAACATTCAATACGGAATCAGCGCGATATTTAGCGAAATTCCGTTTTTAATCGATAAATTTCAGTGAAATTTTTACAATGTAGCGAAATGAAATAAATAAAAAAAACAAACACACCTCATTCGATTCCACGAAATTCTGTAAAATTTCGTCTCGAAAGGCAGTCGACGGAGTCATTTGAAATATCGGGTACTCTTATCAACCGTTACTTGTTTAGTTTGCCCTCCTGAAATTACTGTCCGTATGAGATTTTGCTCTTTCGGCTTTTCATACATACAACTTGTTCGAGCGTTTGTCCCTAAACCTTTTATCATTCGACAAACAATGCAGCCAAACGGTGCACCTGAAGTTGAGATCCTTGCTCCCAATCTTAAACATTTTGTTTGAAATACTATCAATTTTTTGATTGTGTCCCGTGATGGAAATTTTGAATTAAGACACCACTTTAATCGCAATCATTTTCCTTCTTCCAACCTTCACACAGAAACGCCAAGCTGGGGAAATCGATCTACGTCCTGTTCGCGGCGGGAACTTTCGTATTCAACATGGCCATTACGATGATGTACCACTTTGTCCCGTCGTACGATGTGCTGTACAACACTGGCAGTGCCCTGTACGTGGCTCCTTGGGCGCGCATGTCTCCCTACGTGGTGGGCGTGTACTTTGGGTGGCTCCTGGCAGCGGCCCGTGGCAAGCTGCAAATTACTGAGGTAGGTCCTGCCGTTAATCACTTTGGTCCGAGTAGTTATTCGTCATTTTTTCCGAACAGAAACAATACCGCAAGTACTGGATCCTGGCCTGCCTAGCAGTATTCATCAGTATGCATTCGACCTTCAAGCGCAATTTCCCGTACCCGTTGGCTTCGACCGTCATGGTAATGGTTCGGCTATTCGTGGCTTGGGCTGCCTGCTGGACCATTATTGCCACCTCGACCGGTTATTCGAGTAAGTATGATCGTTTTGGGATGTTGATTCCGATCTCTGAAACGGCGGGTAATTAGACTTTGGACTAATTTTCCTTTCCATTTCACAGATATAGTGACCCGATTCTTATCATCGAAATTCTTCATCCACACCAACAAGTTGACTTACGGAATCTACCTGCTGAACCCGCTGATCATCACCACCGTGTTCGGGCTCTCCGATGGAAGTGCCAATGCTGATCCCATCCCAACGGTAATTGATATCTCAGTTTCTCATATTCTTTTTTATAGGGCAAAGTGCTTCAAAATGAGCACATGGAGTGAAATAGCTCAGTTTAATAATATTTACAGTACTCAACGGGTAAAAAACACAGACCCGACAATACGTATCTCAACTCGGAGCCAAAATTGAATATCTCTGATCTCTTCAGTGTTGAGTACTTCAGTTTGCATTTTGAACCATCTTACCCTACCTCCAGTTAGAGCCGTTCACGGTTGAAGCCTCTTAATATCGTCACGATAATTTCATCACCATTCTCACAAACTTTACCGTTGTCTTTTCTCGCCTTTCCGTTCCAAATAGCTGGTGATGGCCGTCGGGGTCACCGTGCTGTCCTACGTAGCAGCCCTGGCGTTCACGGTGCTGTTCGAAATCCCGTACTGCACGATATCGAGTGAAATTCTGAAACTGAAGAAGAAACCCAGCTCGACGACCCCTCCGCTGTCCCCTTCACCATCGACGGCCACGATTGGAGCGAAGTTCGTGGAGGATTCCATAGAGTCGACTTTGATCGGTAAGGACGAGAGCAAGAAGATCGATTGATGAGCAAACACGAACGGAAGCAGAATAGCACACTTTCGGGATTTCCGGATAATTAAGGAAATTCGGTTTTCCACCGGTTAATGTGATACACGAGGAGTGAAATGACGCAACGATGAAAGATGGACAAAAAAATCTCTTGTTTTTAGCTAAGCTTACAATACCACCGGATTTCGCACTGATCTACTGATGGGAGGGAAGACATTAAAAATGATAGGATTTTTTAAGTGGGAATTTTCGAGAAGATTTTTTAACCTGTAATTGTTTTTTTAAGGACTGCTTAGCATTATTTATTTGTATTGTTAATCGTTGGCAAGGCATTACTTTTTCCACTTTATTTAATTAGTGCTCGCATAGCTAATGATTGTATGTTCCTGGAAAGTAGTATCGAAATCATGAAAACAAAAACCTGTATTTAAGTAACCTCTATTGAAGAAGTGAATATACACTTCTGTTGAACAAAAGTGAAATAAAGTAAGTGAAAATGCCAAAGCTCACCGTGACAACACGAAACAGGTTGTCATGAATGAAGCTGCATTTTTATGTGTAAATAGTCTAAAGACCGTCGATTTTTATCAATCCGAACTCCCAACTCTCAACGAATCTAAAATTCGTGGGTAAGTTATCAATCATCGCATTTTTTTTTTCGCTTTCATGATTTGCCAATTCATTTTCATCTCCTTCTCTTTTGACCTGCTTGGTGATGTCAATCGATGCCGATGTTGGATCTAATCAAACGTTTAGCGCTGTGTAGAATACGGCAGAGATGCGGAGGAGAATGATGGGATGAGAAAACAAATAAAAAATGATCTCACATGAGTTTTGGAAAATAGGTACACGACTTCTTACACAACAGTTTTGATCGAACACGCGACATGCTGTCTGTCGAGATTCGGCGAATGCCGAAACGAGAGAGACTGAGGGAACGCTCAGAAGATTTTTTTTTTATTTTTGCTTAAAGATAGATATTACACAACATACCATAATTGTTTATTAGATTTTCTCTTAGATATTCTAACAGAGCACCGCATTTAATTATCTGTTACTTTGAACAGTCAATCTTAATACATTAAAAAAAATCGAAACTTTTTATTTTGAAAAGTAATAATTTCTATTCTATATAGGGAATGTGAACCAGTTATGGCTATAATGGTTCCCTATTTGGCAATATGTGTTTTCTCGAAAACTTTCATAATTTGAATATTTTTGAATGTTTTAACACTACTAAAACACAGAATGATTAAAAATTTGATAAGAATCAAATTATCATGTATGGCAAAATAGGGAAGCATTATGTCCATAACTGGTACACCTACCCTATATGAATATTAAGGCGGCTCATATAGCCGTAGCGGTAAACGTACAGCTGTTCAACAAGACCAAGCTGAAGGTCGGGGGTTCGAATCCCACCACAAAATGGTAAAACGGCAAAGAAAGCTCTCAGTTAATAGTTGTGGAAGTTACTCATAAGAACACTAAGCAGAGAAACATCTTAATGCGAACGTTATTTCAAGAAAAAGATTATCTTGAGGTCAAAGCTTCCGTGCTTGAAGGGCGACATATTCTCTTAGATTTGTAAAAATAGTTTAATTTAGGCATCGACCCACATATTGAATTATGCCTCATAAGTTTCCCACGTATCCAACGGTTCATTTTATTTAAAATTAATTATTTTTAAATTACCACTGCCGACAAGCCCAACAGACATCATATACAATTGCAAGGTGAAGCTGTTCTGTGGGTTTTCTCTCATCAAGGATCCACCGATTTGTTTTTTTTTTGGAGACTAAAATCGCCAGTAAAAGGCGAGATATCGTGAGAATCTACAACCTTTTGGGGTCACGCCTCCAAGTGACCGCCTTCAATCAATCCCGATCAATTCAACGTTCCATTACTGCTGCAATTATCCAAGCAGTCCGCAGGAGTTCGCAGCCAACATTACTCCATGGGTGATACATTCAGAGCATTTTGCAACTCCGCTCTGTCATGCACTTCAGCCATGAAGGGTCCCGCCGTATTGTTGTTAGAGCTGGACATTCACTCGTTCGCACTTGTCCGCATTACAATTAGTGATTGCTGTTGGTTTTGTGGTGCAGTGCAAAAAATGAACGATTGACTGACTGCACTTCAACTTCAATCACTCGCTAACAAGCACGGCGATTTAACCCTTTCAGGACGGATGGATCATATTGACCTAGCTTCTGCATTTGACAGTATAACCACATATAGGAAACGACTGTGCTGGAGGTTATGTTTTTGGGGTTTTCGGCTTTCAGTCTCTAGGGATCATAAACGGATTTCCGTTCTACACCTGACGTTTCGGTCACATTTATTGTGCCTTTTTCGAAGGATCTACAAATGAACAATTAGTACGAAGCATAAAACATTAACATAAACACAATCTTACAGACAACGATCACTCCGTTCACTCGTTTCATGTATGTCTTAAACATAATTGTACGTTGGACCATAACTATAACGAAACACATGATAATAGGGTATCAGTTTGTGAAGGAGGTGTTAAGAAACTCACGTGTTTCGAGTTCCCTTCTTCTACGCTCGTTTTATATCTACCGGTTGAATTTTGGTGTACCTCCTACGATAATTCACTACCGTCACTTTCGCGCCAGATATCAATTTCATGTGTGTGTCGTTGGTTATAGCTATAATACTATTGTGTGTTATCTCTTTCTGTTGTTCTACGTGTTGTGTGTTGTATCGTTTTGGCAGTGTGTAACACACCAGCGTACGTGCCGCTCAAGTTATCGGTATCGGTACGCTTGTTGACAGTGTGTGGTGTGTTCAAGATATGGTATGACTCTAATACGGCTAAATTTTGTTTCTTGCTAGTGGAATCTAATATTTGTACCCTGTCTAGTAGAAATTGGTGGTTGTTGGTGATGCAATGATCCAGTAGTGCTGTTCTCTCCCGTAGCCT
Source organism: Aedes aegypti (assembly GCF_002204515.2). Classification (NCBI taxonomy): domain Eukaryota; kingdom Metazoa; phylum Arthropoda; class Insecta; order Diptera; family Culicidae; genus Aedes; species Aedes aegypti. Next base: position 23,967,805 of record NC_035108.1, on the reverse strand, counting down.
TTCCATCTCGTAGTCCGTCACGTCCTTCCCTGCTTCTCGCAATTCAATCATACCAGGAGTGAAGGACAAGGAGATCAACCAACGATCAAACGTGATATATAAAATACCATGCGGAGACTTGAAGCAAGCTATGTAGGTATGACATCATGCCGACTGAAAGATCGGGTGTCCGGCCACCGATCGACAATCAACAAAGTTAGAGAATTGCGAGAAGCAGGGAAGGACGCGACGGACTACGAGATGGAAAGGCTACGGGAGAGAACAGCACTACTGGATCATTGCATCACCAACAACCACCAATTTCTACTAGACAGGGTACAAATATTGGATTCCACTAGCAAGAAACAAAATTTAGCCATATTAGAGTCATGTCACATCTTGAACACACCACACACTGTCAACAAGCGTACCGATACCGATAACTTGAGCGGCACGTACGCTGGTGTGTTACACACTGCCAAAACGATACAACACACGACACGTAGAACAATAGAAAGAGATAACACACAGTAGTATTATAGCTATTATGACACACACACATGAAATTGATATCTGGTGCGAAAGTGACGGTAGTGAATTATCGTAGGAGGTACACCAAAATTCAACCGGTAGATTTAAAACGAAGAAGGGAACTCGAAACACGTGAGTTTCTTAACACCTCCTTCACAAACTGATACCCTATTATCATGTGTTTCGTTATAGTTATGGTCCGACGTACAATTATGTTTAAGGCATACATGAAACGAGTGAACGGAGTGATCGTTGTCTGTAAGATTGTGTTTATGTTAATGTTTTATGCTTCGTACTAATTGTTCATTTGTAAATCCTTCGAAAAAGGCGCAATAAATGTGACCGAAACGTCAGGTGTAGAACGGAAATCCGTTTATGATCCCTAGAGACTGAAAGCCGAAAACCCCAAAAACATAACCACATATATTTCACTATGATCAATAAAGATGCACGTCCAATCGTGTTGTGTGAGCTAAGTTGCGTCATAATTGATTCACTCATTTGTATATGAGATGTTCAAAGGCCGGAAGTTGAAATCGAATGATCTAGATCCATCCAGATCACAGTTATGATTTCTGAACCTATGCTGAGCAAAATCAATAAGAGCTGCCATGGTTTTCTGAACATGTTCCAATAGTCTATTTGAGTCTAATGTAGTGTATATTTATTTCAATAATATTGTATATTAGATGTTCTAGGTTCACCATATCTTCCGAGTGTTCAGGTTACATGATCTACCAAGCGTCTCACAGTTTTTCTTTTTCACAGTATCTATCCAACCATGTTGTGTGAGTTTATGTGCAGCATTTCCAATCCATGTTCTTCTATACTTGATACTCTATGATCTATGGATCATTTGGCAGCTCTGATCGTTTCATCAACTAAAATAATTAGTGTGTAAGTGTGTCACGATAATTATTAATATGCAATCAGAGCCGAAAATTATCTATGTAATCATGATATATTCTTATTGATTCCAGATGTTTCAAATTAGTTTGATCTATGCGAATCTAGTGTAAGCGTTTAATTTAACTTGATTACATATTCTATGTTTACAATATAACCCCAGACTTCTGGTCAAATGATCTGCTTTATCCACCAGGAGTTTGGTAACGTCCCAAGTTATGGTTCACACTTAATTAAGAATGCCAAATCTTAATTTGAACGAAAATTAGCACCGCCGAATAGTCGGTAACAAAATACAACAGCGCGACGACTGAAGTGTTCAGATGCACCTCTGATTCAAGTAGGATAAGGTAAAATTTTGTTAGGTGCCTTAATGAAGTTTGGAATATTCCCTTTAGCGGTGTAATTTTTCATGAAAAATAACATCCATTCCGACTTATACTTCATCAAAACCAATCCCATATCTTTTTTTCAGATGTTTTAGAAAATTTGAAATTGATTGATTGACTCTTTATTAAGGGGAAATTCAGCCCGAGGCTGGTTCATCCGCGAATTTGCAATTGCTTTGATAAAAAATCTTTGTTTTTCCGATGCTTCGATTGAAATATGGGTTTTCAAAGAAAAGGCTTATACACTATAACCTCAATTTACGAACTAGATCGGGGGTGCGTAAATTGAGTTGGTGCGTAAATTGAATCAGTGCGTAAAACGAGGGAGCTCAGTTCGTAAAACGAGGTTTTGCCGTTTGGAGTCTACTTGTATGAAATTAATATATATTATTTAGAAAAAATATGCTCTTTTAGCACCATTAACATATTATTAATACATTGGGTTCTAAATCAGGCTAGAATGTGTGCAGTTAAGGTCTTCCAAGAACTCTTTGGAGTTTGGGCATATGATTCTACATGAGTTAACGGAGATCAATTTATAATTTCTTTGTAGAAGAATGTGTCACATTACTGAACCCTAGAAGATTGTTATATTTTTAAAAAGCGTTTGTATTGTCAGATCCAAGTATTGGTAATTAAGTGAGTACAACAGGTTTTCTAGTTCATCCACAAACTTCCTGGAATATATACCTGCCAGTACATTGGCATATTTAGCGATCCTTTGATGTTTTTTTTGATATGGCACAGGCCCTTATCAATTCATAGTATTAAATGAGTATTTTTATAATTTGTGCCGATGTCCTAGGTCCACCAAGGACTCCATTGGATATAGGCCTTGGGTTCTACGACCGTAATAAGAGATTAGAGCTTAGTTTTCAATTACTCCACAGGCCCCTAACCATTGAGGTGAGTGAACGTTGTATTGTTATAATATGTGTGGATGTCCTAGGTCCTCCAAGGACTCCATTGAATATAGGCCTTGGGATCTACGACCGTAATAAGAGATTAGAGGTTAGTTTTCAATTACTCCACAGGCCCCTAACCATTCATGTAAGTGAACGGTGTATTGTAATAATTTGTGCCGATGTCCTAAATCCTCCAAGATCTATATCGAATATAGGCCTTGGGATCTACAAGCGTAACCAATTATCAATAGATGCTTTTTTGATATGGCACAGGCCCTTATCTATATGTAGCAGTAAAATGAGTATTGTTATAATTCGTACCGAAATCCTAGGTCCTCCAAGGACTTCATTAGGCCTTTGAATCTACAAACGTGATCAATGGTCTATAGGTAGTTTTTAAATATGGCACAGTTTCTTAACCATTCATTCAAGTCAGCGGAATATATTATTGATTTATACGGATGTTTTTGGTGCTCCAAGGACTCCATTGAATAAAAGCCTTTGGATCGACGACCATAATAAGTGATTAGAAGATAATTTTCAAATACTCCAAAGGCCCCTTACCATTCCTGTGGGTAAACGGTGTATTGTATGAATTTGTGTGGATGTCCTTGGTCCTCTAAGATCTCTATCGAATATGGGCATTAGGATATACAAGCGTAACCAATCATCAATAGATAGTTCTTAAATATTGCAAAGGCCTCTTACTGTCCATATTTGCAAACAAAGTGTTGTATTGAAATGTGTCGATGTTTTTGTACTCCCGAGAACCACAATATATGGGCCTGAGTATCTACAAACTTAAGTAGTTGTACATTGATGATATTTATTTATAGCATAAAATCTAAACTCTTAAGGCTAAGTAGCCCGTCATTCGTTTTAATAGCTTTGATGATTCAACAATTGGCGTCGGACATCAATTTTCGTCATCCTTTAGTCGTGCCCGTTCCAAAAATACCCATATTGTATGGGTTTCCAACGGTTTTCCCCAACCGGAAGTCAATAATTTTCCACAGAATTATCATAACTCAATTTACGCACTGCGTAAAAAAAGTGATGTAAATTGAGTTTACTGCGTAAAAAAAGTGACTTTAATTGAGGTAGCGTAAAAAATGACTTCGTAAATTGAGGTTTTAGTGTATGGTCATTTGCCACAAAATTGGCCATAAATCAAAAACGAAAAAAAAAAACATTTCAACTTCAGCGATTAAAGCTTATGAAATTACCTTCTCAAAAATAGTTTTGAAAGATTTCCACTAATTGGAACATAGTTTTTCTGGCTTTTCTTTACGAATTTTCTCAACGGTGGAAAATGTTGTGGAAAACTGTTTCCAGTTAATATTTTTTTATTCCTGAGAAAATTTGCTTTCTTTTTCATAAAAAAACTTTGTTTCTACGATGTTTCTTTCTTGAGTTATGATTTAAAAAAAAAAGGCTCAAAACGGCACATTTGCACATTTTTTACAAAATTGGCCATAACTCAAAAACGAAAAAAAAATACATATCAAAAATTTCAGCGATTAAAGCTTATGAAATTATCTTCTAAAAAATATTTTTTTTTAAATTTTCCACGAGTTGGAGCATAGTTTTTTCCAGCTTTTCTTTACAAATTTTCTCAAATTTTGTGGAAAACTTTTCCCAGTTAATATTTTTTTTATTTCTGAGAAAATTTGCTTTCATTTTCATAAAAAAAAACTTTGTTTCTATGTTGCTTCGTTCTTGAGTTATGATTTTTCAAAGTAAGTAGTGTCAGGGGAAAACAAAAAATTTCCAACTAAGTTTTCCGGGACCCTGATTTTTTCTCAATTTTTTTTATTCATATATTGATGAGCCCTGCCTGTGGAAAAAGTTTCATGAAAATCGACCCAAACCCGTACGGAAATAAAAAAAATCCCCAGCTATCATTATATGGTTGTTTTCGGCCGTCAGCATTCATAGGCTCTCACAGGTGGTAAAATTCAAATGTTATGGCATAAAACATGCTCGTTCGCTTCGATTTAGTGTGAATTCATCTTTGTAAAACATTTTTCTTGATTGTTGATTTCAAATACCGAATATTAGCACTTTTAACTAGTGATCCATAATATGGACCAGGAAATGATTGTTTACCACGGTTATGGATCACTTCCAAAGAATGTAGATTTCCTCCATTTTCAGCATTGGATTAGACATTTTCAGACAATAGCACTAAGGATAAAACTAATAAAACATCAAGGTTTGTAAATTTCATTTTTAGCAGACAAAAATGGGTAGAAAACTTGATGTGGATCGAAAACAGTTCATGTCTCAGTTACTTAAATGCAGTATCTTAAAAAAGGGCATTTTACCCTTGTTTCCAGCTCTAACACTGCTATTTTTTGCAGTTATATGTGACACATTACAACTTTAGCCAAATGATTTTGCGCTCTGATCCGTAATATGTCACAATTTGATCCATAATATGGTTTTCAGGAACCAATACAATTTTTAATTTTTATGCAAACCTATGTAAACATTACACTCAAAACAGTTTACTACCCGAAGTTCCAATTTGAATCGATTTCAATTTTACGTTTTCCATGTCGTTTGGGGTCTTGGTACTTTGTTGAACACAGGACGTTGTAATCCCATACTTCATTTATATTTATGATCTAGAACATTGCGAAAAACTGTTTTTCTACGTATTCAGATTTTTATGTGTCTTATGATAAACAAAACCAAGTCCATACGTAAACTGCGTGTAGAAATAAGTCGTCCTTAAAGGGGTTAACAGCATTTTGAGAGTTGCAACCATTTTTTGAAGACAGGAAAATAGGTATCCCTCCGTCGCGTCGCTAATCTGTGGGGATTTGCCAATGTGTGGCTCTTTTTTCCCTCATGTTGAGTACACACACCGTTTACATAAGTTATTTTGTTCATGTTTGACCAAGTCGCGTTTGGCTTACATTTGATAGTAAGTAATAATCGCGGCTCATAGCGCGAGAGAGACAGAGATGTTGGGCCGGGTGGATGAAGATGGGAGCGACATTGTACGATGAGATAATGTGTGTACCTTTTCGACTTATGTCACTTTTTCATAATGCACACACATCGATCGCAATGGATCCAAGTTTAGCTGACGGACTGACTCTGCTCAAAACGACTGCACAGTGACCGCACTCCATACAAAAGTTTGCCGAAGGTACAAATCTTGCTTCTACTTCTTCTTCTTGGCATCACGTCCTCACTGGGACAGAGCCTGCTTCTCATCTTAGTGTTCAATGAGCACTTTCACAGTTATTAACTGAGAGCTTTCGTTGCCAAAGTTGCCATTTTCGCATTCGTATATCGTGTGGCAGGTACAATGATATTCTATGCCCACGGAAGTCAAGGAAATTTCCATTACGAAAAGGTTCTGGATAGATCGCGAATAGAACCCAGCCACCTGGTAGACAAATAGTCCAAGGTAATTTTTTTAAATATATCAATAAATGGATTTGTCAAACAATTTTTAATCCATTTTTGCCAGCTTTGAACCACTGCGGGCAACAAACGAGCGAAGACACGACGGTAGTGTTTCAGCAATTAGACTTTTTTTCGGCGGCGTAAAAGTGGTTTATTGCAGGTCGAAAGTGCTTACCCACTTGGCGTTTGACCTAATGATTGCCTGGAAAACGTCGGTTATTCATTTTTATCCGCTTGGGTTGTGTGGTTTTGCGCTTGACGAAATTGAGCACTGAGTAGCAAAGTGACCTGAAAATGAGACAAACGAGATTTACATATTGTTGCGAGATTAGTACCTAATATCTACCGTTTATTAGCGCGTGAGTGCAATTGCAATGATGTCTTGGGAATTGAGTTATGTTGTTTTTTATCAAAATCATAATGTTTTTTTCAACCTTATATGAGAAACAGTTTCGTCAAATTCGTCTTGTTCTTGGCTCAATATTCCAACTGGGATAAAACCTGCTTCTTAGCTTAGTGTTCTTACGAGCAGATCCACAGTTATTAATCGAGAGCTTTAGTATCATGTTTATCTTTTCTGTATTAATCTTTAGAAAAATATGTGAAGATTATTGAAAGTTTTCAATGTAAATCTTTCGCAAGATTCTAAAAGAGAATCTTAAGGAGAGATAAATAATCCTGCTATGAATTCTGAGAAATTCTTGCTTGGAATTCTGATATAATCTTAGCTTTCTGCTAGCATTTCATGATTTCGAGGAATTCTTTTCAAATTAAGTTGAGAGTGTTCTGTTAAAAATTATGATATACTCCCTCATAGAGTTAATTTTTTAAGAGATGTGCAAAATTGTATTTTCCATGTGTTAGTGATTTGAAAAATAATCCATCCATCCAGATGCCATTTTTAGAAAAATATCTCACATGCATCATATATTTATCTTTCTAAATAAAAATGGAATGATGTTTATATTTGACAAAATGGCTTGAGAACGGGTTATTGGATCATGCAAATTCTTCCATAAGTATATTCTTATAGTGTTCCGACGTGTTTGTGTATAAAAAAAAAATCAAAATATTGAACAGGAAAATCGGAACTTGATGGCCAGACAAAGTTTGCCTGGCTTCCTAAGAGATTGTTAGATGAAGCACCCCTCCTTTAGCTACTGTCAATTTCGAGTGTATATAACACTAAGGGCAGAAATGTGACAGCACTTGGGATAATTATTTATGCCCTTCTAATCAAGACCTTCTAATGTATCTAGCACATATGGTATAACAAAAAAATAGAAATATTTGATCAATCAATCATCCATTAATAACCATCGCGGTCTGCAACAAACGAACCGATCGGTTCAAACAAACACCATATCGAACCCCATCGAAGACTGCCACCAACCCGATCATTGCTTCTCTATGATTCGGCTGTTGTTTGCAAAATTATCTTACCGGCCACTTATTTGGGTGTGCGAGCAAATGAAGATGCATTATTTTCCATTTGATATTGCGCAACTCTTTTTTTACTAGTAGCAGTAGCAGCAGTAGCTCAACGTTGATGACCTAGACCGAAATTCGCAAATTTGATAAGTAAACAACTTATTGACACCGTGCGCTAGTGCGCTATTGCCGGGTAAGTTGGAATTAATGTTTGCAGTAACCACTGAGGGAAGACCTTTTGAGCATTAGTTTTATTTGCATTTATTTTACGACATGCCGCAAGACTATAATTTATGAGTGAAGAATTGAACATCTGCTTATAAGACATATTAAAATACTTTTCAATGTCATAATCTAACTAAAGTTTTTTTTTTTATAAACTTCAATTTCCCTAACTTAACCAAACTTTAATTTATAAAACGCTTATCGTGAAAATGGAAAATTGCAACGATTTATGACAACAAATATTAGTTTTATTCGATATTTGCTCCAATGTTGCAACAGATAGCCGTAGCGGTAAGCGCGCAACTATTCAGCATGACCATGCTGAGAGTCGTGGGTTTAAATCCCGCTGGTCGAGGATCTTTTCGTAAAGGAAATTTTCTCGATTCCCAGGGCATAGAGTATCTTCGTACCTGCCACACGATATACACATGCAAAAATGATCAATCGGCAAAGAAAGCTCTCAGTTAATAACTGTGGAAGTGCTCATAAGAACACTAATCTGAGAAGCAGGCTTTGTCCCAGTTGGGACGTAACGCCAGAAAGAAGAAGCTTCTAAATCTTTTCCACTAACAAGATTACTCCTTCCCGTGACAACCATGAAGATGCAGAGGTGTACTCGGTCTTTAGTAACAATGGATGTCACACTAACATTCCTTCCACAATAACCGTACAGACGTGGCCGGCGCTCCTATTGACTTCATAATATTTGGAATTCTCGAAATTCTAAAGAGAGGCATTTGTTCTACACAAACAAAGATTTTTGACATCCCTGAGGTAAGTCAGGTAAGGGGATTTTTTTTTATTATCGGACAATTTGGGCCGGATGTTCTCCGATTTGCATGAAATTTTCACCAGAGGTAGAGCTCGTGGATACATGACCAAAAGTGAAATTCAAAAAAATTATAGTGGCCTATTTTCCCGGAAAACTTTAAATGAATTTTCACGATTTTTCTATATACCTCAAACTTTGAAAATTCATATCTCCTGAACTATACATCGTAGAACAAAAGTTTTTTGGTGAAATCGAAGGGAAATTTTCTCAGCAATCTATTAAAAATATAAAAAGAAAAACATTTCTCGGAAAATTTTTCACCATGGAGAAAATTGTCGGAAAAATAGCGAAAATACTATCGTCTGTATCATGAAAAATTTTCAATAAAATATTTTTTGTTTCATCAATCCATACTCTAACTTTTGTCCATAGACGCCAAAGTAGTATATTTTACCGTTTAGGCGACAGAACTGAAAAACCGATGACCACCCGCACGCTTTCCATAGAAAAATGTGTTCTATTGTGGGCCTCATAACCGTGCGCTAACGGCGACAGTAATTTACACGCATTGTAAGTGTACCACAGTAAACCATCCTTTCCTTTCCAGACAGAAGAAGCTTTTCGTCAATCGGAGCACTCACTTTTGGTCTGTTTAATGTTTTGTATGTCCTTTATTCGTAACCTTTAGTAATTGAAAACGATCCTAACATTCAATAATATAGGTAATAGGAACTGACCCTCAGCAAGCATGGGAAAATTCAGAGTCTATGAATGGAGAGTTGCGCGAAGAGGCTTCTTTGAATGGTTGTTCTTCTTCGTCTTCGAAAATAGCCCCTATTCGTTTTGCTGGTCTGCTCGATAGGTAGACGGTTTGACAGTTCGATAGGTAGATTTGGTTTCACTCTTCGCGCAACTCTCCATTCATAGACTCTGGGAAAATTCACTCACTCACCCGAACGTCACCGATGAAAAATAGCAAAAAATCTGCTGCTATCGAACATTCAGTGATAGCTGAACCGTCCTAGGCGGAGTGTAGCATGAAAGCGTCGAAACCGATTGTGTAAAAGCGACAATCGGAAGCAACGCGAAGAGAAGTGAATACCAATACACTTGTATCTGCAAGGCACGAGTTAATGCACTTAGCATCCGTTCGCCGAATGCATTGAACTGACTGAGAGGATTCCTACTCACTGAATCATTCCGTGGTGTGGACTGCCAGTCAGTGAACGCTCATTATAGCACTCAAACCCGAATGCCATTCGAACGGAATCAGAATGTAAACAATTATTCCTGGACAAACATTTCAAAAGGGCACATCGACATTGGTAAACATTGGCTTTGCAAGCCGCTGTTGAACCCAATGGATCATTGAATGTAGTTTTTGACAGTGCTCACCGCATCAAAACAAAGGCGCTACTGTATATGGGATTTAACATTGTGACAGCATTGCTGTTCTGTCAAACACACAAGGCTACGGTGGCGCTATCTATGCTTTCCATAGCGGCCATTTGGTTATTTTAATGATCCATTCAACTCGATCACGCTCACCAATACCACTATAAGGAAGAGCTAACACCAATCTTTCTGATAGTGGGGTTAGTTTGCGTGGGCGGGCTAAAATGGGCTCAACAGCAACGTTTCTCAAAAAAAAAAAACTCGAGACCTCTTGGGCCCTTTTCAAATGTTTGTCCTTTGTCCGAATTTGTAAGGCGCGCCCATTGAATTTGTAAGAATGTAGTTTCTATCGTTTCTCCACCGAGTAGGCATGCTGCCTCTCAGTGGTAATAAATCTGTTAAAGTGAAGCCGTTCGCTTGATTTGCCGTCCGTTGTATCGTAAAAGACACAACGTAGGAAAGACGTCCTGGCCAAAACAACATATTAACAATATATTCATAAGTTTTCAAAGAAAGTGGATCTTGAGATTTGATCCTTCAAACGTTACCATAATGATTGATTGTAACAAGAACTTCCCGTGCGGCTTTCATAGAGGGTGTTAGCTTTAATACTAAATAACGTTGCTGATGAAGGGCACACAAAACACCCAACTGACCAACGGAGAGTGGTCCGATTGACGAAAAGCTTATTCTGACTGGAAAGGAAAGGATGGTACACTGTGTTACACTGTGTTACACTTACAATGCGTGTAAATTACTGCCGCCGTTAGCGCACGGTTATGAGGCCCACAATAGAACACATTTTACTATGGAAAGCGTGTGGGTGGTCATCGGTTTTTCAGTTCTGTCGCCTAAACGGTAAAAGATACCACTTTGGCGTCTATGGACGAAAGTTAGAGTATGGATTGATGAAACAAAAAATATTTTTTTAAAAAAATTTCATGATACAGACGATAGTTTTCTCGCTATTTTTCCGACAATTTTCTCCATGGTGAAAAATTTTTCGAGAAATGTTTTTCTTTTTATATTTTTAATAGATTGCTGAGAAAATTTCCCTTCGATTTCACCAAAAAACTTTTGTTCTATGATGTATAGTTCAGGAGATATGAATTTTCAAAGTTTGAGGTATATAGAGAAATCGTGAAAATTCATCTAGAGTTTTCCGGGAAAATAGGCCACTATAATTTTTTTGAATTTCACTTTTGGTCATGTATCCACGAGCTCTACCTCTGGTGAAAATTTCATGCAAATCGGATAACATCCGGCCCAAACCTGTCCGATAATTTAAAAAAATGCCCGTAAGTCAGAGGTAAAAAATAAATGTATAATATTGGTCCAAAAACGCTGCCTTGAGGAACATCAGCTCTTACAGGAAGTCTTTCAGACTTGAAGTTCTAATAATTAATCTGAAGTGTATGATTTAACAGATAGCTTTGTATTATTTTAACAATGTATGTTGGATTTTTTTGTATTTAATTTTACAATCAAACGATGTCATGCCAAACACGGTCGAATGTTATATCCATGTCGAGAAGAGCAAGACCAGTAGAAAAGCCTTCAGATTTGTTGGAACGGATCAAATTTGTTACACGTAAAAGTTGATGAGGTTCATGTCGGATTCTGAACTGTTCATGGGCAAAAAATATCTTTTCTTGATGTGGACCATAATTTTGTTCAAAATGACCTTTTCAAAAAGTTTACTGATGGAGGAAAGCAAACTGATTGGACGATAGATGGAAGCTTCTGCAGTCTGGTTTTAAAACTGGTGCAACCTTGGCATTTTTACATTTATCAGGCAAATATGGTAATTGAAAACATTTATTAAATATATAAGCTACACTCTTTGGAAGTTCATCCTCATCAAGAGGATGTAAAAAATCGATCATCGCCAGGGGCTTTGATATTTTCGATTTTTTTTAATAATAGTTTGGAAGAATTGACTTCCAAATCAGTTTTGCAGGAATTCTCGATTTTGATTGAGAAATCCTGGGCAACTTAATTTCAAATTGGACCAGCGAGTCCTATATTAAAATTTTGCGCACTCTCAAACTACATATAACATTTACAAAAGAACTTAGCCAGAGTCCAGTCGGTTCGTTAATAATTTAAAGAGGAGCTAATAGGATTGAACATTGCTTCATGGGATTTATTACATGTAACAGAAACATGATCAGAATCAAAATCAGCGTGAGTTATCAGTTGGCTATAAAGGTCGGTTAAGACCAAACCAATTATAGAATGGTTATAGCTCTCACTATTTTTGACAACATTTGCGAGGAAGAAAGAGAATACCGTGAGATTTTCGGTTGAAAGGGTAATCGATATACTTAGTTTTTGGTAATTAGGTTTTTTTCCTCTGTGTGCATCACTAACTGATGAAAAAGTTTTAGTTGTAGTGTAGCCAAGTAAAAAGAATTTTACAGTATAACTGAAACCTTAGTTTTTCTGATTCATTACGGTAAAAAATGGAACTCGGCTTAACACATGTTAACCACTGTACTGCCCATAAATGCATAACAGTCCCACGTGACTTTTTGTCATGTTTTAGTTAATTACGGGAAACATCATTAAATTGCATGTACTTTCATTGTATTATAAGAAAATAATACGTTTGTTCTAGAAATGTTAAAAACAATATCGACCTTGGTCTGTCCCACGTTACTAATAAACGCATGTCAGTCTCGCGACTTGTGTGATAAGGATTTGCGACAAATTGTGTTGATAAGTAAGTCAAGTAAAGGAAAATATACTTATCCACAATTGTTGCCGTAACCCAGGGTGGTCAGAAAAAATCTACGACACACTTAAACGGAAGAATCGTTTGAATCAGCATACAAAGCTATTGGATTTCCTTGGATCGTCTTCCTCGTACTTGCACCGACGCCGTCTTTGAACATCCACTCGTTCCCCTCGTTCCACGCACTGGCGTATATAGCTGGTTTGCTCTCGTGAATCCAATGCCTAGAGCAACGTGTTAAGACGAATACGGGTTTTCTTCGGTATTTTAAGTCCGTAGTTCATTATACACCCACAAGTGACAAGCTTTACTTGGTGCGATAATCGACGCTTCTTGGCGTTGTGTGTCGCTTTCATGTTGTTGTTCTCTTGCGTTTTTGGAAAATTCATGAACGGCTGTTTGACTTCCGTCTGAGTCCATTTCATCAGTCCCCGTCACATATATAGTGTCCTCCAAGGATTTTAAACAGCTTGCCCAATGCTACGTCTTCGGTGGAAACTGAAATATGCCGTCGCCGCCAGCATTGCCGTCCTTATCGTTGAAGCCAGCGAACTTGTCTTCAGAGCCCGCGTCATTGTACAACGGGACGCCATCGGCCATACTCCTGCACTCATCCTCGGAACTATCAGAAGTACCATAACTTTTCAAATAATCGAGAGCAGATATTTTCGCGACTTTGAATGCGGACACTAAACTGTCAAACAACAATAATACACATGTGAAGACCGATGCATCATAGTAAGCACTGATACTGTTATGCGTTTATTCTCGTACATTCAAAAGCAAATAAACGCATATCAGTCACGCGTACATTTTTCCGTATAATAACTAAATATTTGAGAAAATTAATAAACAAAATGTATGTAATACTGTAATCAATAGTTCATTGCACCATTTGAGTTCAAATTTGGGTGCGAAAACATCGCATTTTCAATATAATTTGAGTAAAGAAAGCACGCAGGTGTTCACGACTTCTATCGCGTTTTTCTTGGGTGCGCTGTTTTGCTAGTGTGACTGGTATGCATTTATGGGCAGTGTAGCAAGTCTTCACATTAAGGCTAAGTAGCCCGTCATTCGTTTTGGCAACAATGATGACTTTTCAGCTTGCATTTCAAAGTGATAAAACTCAGTCTTGATAGTTTATATTGACTTGAAAAAGTATCACTGTACGCGCTTACATGCATAAAGTATGCTGATACATTTTCAGCTGTGTCAGTGCAAAACCAACTAATTTTCTTTTATTCTAAATCGTGAGATGAATTAGCAACAATCATCAACGACGCGTACAAATTTCAATGACGGCCTACTTCGCCTTAAGTAGTTCAATCAGATCAAGACTATCAAGTACGATTATAATCCATCCTCAGGGATATCGAAACTATGTTATGCTTGATGCAGTGCAAAGCGATTATATGCGTCCAAATTGGGCCTACAGTTTTTGAGTGGCTTAAATACTCTCTTCAAACGCCGTTGGCACAATACTGCTTCATTGTTCAACTAATTGCTGCCCCCCAATTACGAGGCAACCTCTTCTGCGCGTTGATTAGCGAAATAGAAAATTACGCTCGCAAAAAAAGTTCGCCTACTTTGGTCGCAAGACGTTCACGAGATGTCGCAAGCCGAGTGGCGAATAAATCTCAGCACCTTCTTCTACGCAAGAAGGAGATCAGCATATCATCACAGATCGAACGTGACTCGGCAACTTGATCAATGGCCAAATCGGACTTCGATCGTGATCAATCTTAGTCGCAGGTCTTTTATCATCTTACCTTGGATGGGTTGCACTCCGTTCTCTTCGTACTTCTTTTTTTAACCGCGCACGTAAATGTGTATTTCCCAATTCAACTTTTTATCCGCTAAGGCAAGTCCTTGAATCATCTTGGGCGATGCAGTAAAGGGCATCAACAGCTCAAAGCCTACCATGAACTTCACCGCGAATAATAGTTGGCTCGAAAGTGAAGGACACCAACATAAGCCGGCTGCACATCTGTCATAACAACAGCATAATGCTGCGCCGCACAGTGGGCAAAAACTGGACCGAACATAGTCAAAAAATTTATATCTCGTGTAACCGTTGAATACGAATAACGTTTCAGCCCATATCTGAAAGGAAAGAAACCCTGGAGAATCGAATGAGACTGGTTTTAGCTTCCGCATATGACTGCAAGTTGACCTACGCGGTTAATGTAGCCCAATTCTCTTACATAGATTTTTCTGTTTTTTTTTCTGTAATATATCAATATTATGCGTCTAGTTTTGAGTGAGTCTCGTTTCGAAAAGAATTGTACAGAGATAAATGTGAGCTTACTGATAGCCGCTGCATTAATTTTTTCTCTCATTTTCATGGAAATGTAACTCTTGTTACCATAAATAAAAGTTCACGGGATACTTTTAAATAATTACGAAGTATTTTTCAGAAGCATACAAATATATGCTGTAGGGACAACTGATGACGTTCATTTAACTCAAATTCATCTATTGCATTATAGGAGCAAATCCCTCATTATCGGACATCATAAAAAATGGTATATTAGAATGAATTAAAGTTATTATAGAGTGCAATACTTGCGCAGAATATCACATCCTTGTAATATGCACGCCTTTTCAGAAAAGTACACACCCAAGCAGATATTCAGAGTTTGGTAATGCAATTTACCGAAACAGACTGGTGAATTTAATTATTAAAATTGTTTCGGCAAACATCTGCTTGATTACCGGAATTTGTAAATCATTTTACGGTTTATCGGTAGTGGCATCCCATTTTAACGAGTTCGGTAATTTTATTCACCGAAAACATCAGTGAAACGGATCGAATACCGTGTTCGGTAAAGAATGACTGAACGCTCGGTAAAGTACTGTCAACTTTGTTCTCGATATGTTTTTTGGCAGCAATTGGCAAAATTCGCTGTGTGTATATTCCTCCTGAAAAGACGCAACCAAATGATGAACGAAATTCGTGGATTTGTTTATCAACGATTAAAACCTGTTGTAAACTCTATGTAAGTATCCTTTGAAGTTGGTGCCACTTTTGGCAAATAAACAATAGTTTGCACAATTCGTTGGTATTCTCTTTTTAGACAAAAAAAGAGGCGAGAAAAAATTTACATTATCGTATAGACCGGTAGGTGGACATAAAATTTACCGAAGTGTTCAGTAATTTATGACGATTCATGGCGAATATGTTAGGCGTATGGGTGGCAAAATTGGTAGCTGTCCTATCAACGAAAGATTACCGATTTGTGAGCTCGTTTCATACTTCTATTTCAAACAAGTAAAACATATCAATACATATCTCTATCGGGAAAGTGGAATGAATACTACCCATATGAATTTATTAAAAAAAAACTATGATTGGTTCGACAATTCGACACAAAAAGAGTCGACGTTTCCGTTACAAACTGATAGAGAAATGTCTTGATTCATGTTCTAGAACTTATCTAATTGAATTTTCATGATGTAACTCTTCCTGCCAACAGAAAATTTCTCATGTGATTATCATGTACATGCTTAGGTATACTCGGTAGTAATAATGGATGCCATACTAACATGTCCTCTTTTGTATTTACAAAATATGTGAATGGTTCGTCCCGACATATTTTATGTTCAGTCTTCATTTATCTAAATATGTGACTTATAATTGAGACTAATCACTAGCCAAGATGAATCCAGATTGTGTATCTCCACGAACAAAAACTCCTTCCAGTGACAACCATGAAGATGTAGAGGTATACTCGGTCTTAAGTAACAATGAATATCACACAAACATTCCTTCCCTTCCCCAATGGCCGTAAGGACGCGACCAACGTCGTTATTGGCTTTATATTTTATTTGAATTTTCGAAATTGCACTCTGAAGATGGTACGCTACTCCCAAGCTCGTTCCGTCTGTTGTTTCCTAGTGCAATTCAGATTATAGTCAATCACGGAGTAGCAACCAGTGTTGTGAAAAACTCAATTTCTCATAACTCACGCTTGAGATTTTTTATGCAAATCAGCAGTTAAATAATCATGGATGAGTTGACTCACCTTTTTGACTCATTTTCTCGTATTTCCACAGTTTACTCGCACACGGCAATAATTTCTTGTTATTCTGGTAAAATTATAGTAATCCTTTCTAACGTAAACAACAACATTCGGGTTTCACAAGTTTTTGACGGGCTTTGCGACTGAATTATTTTTTACGGTTTAAGTTGATTGAGTGATTTTGCATAAAAATCTCAAGCGTGAGATTTGCGAAGCAGATCTCTAATGAGTTTGCTCTCACGGGAGAGCGTATTGATTGAGATTTGAATGTGAGTCTATCAACACTGGTAGCAACTACGAATTGTACGGTCATCAATCTTCATGCTCATGCTCAATACGATCAGAAATACTTTAGCTGTGATGGAGGTCTTACTTGACGTAGTGGAACATCAGAGACATCGGGCTTATAACAACTTTTGGAATCCATTATGATATAACATTCTTGCATGTGTACATTTATGCATTATCTAGATTTTTTGTGCAAATCTCGGATATAATTGATATTAAATTCAAATAAATTAAGCAGAATTTCTGATGTATCACTTTCTTTCGACGAAAATAAATGCTTAATTTAGGCACATTTCAATAGTTTAAAAGTCTGTAACCTTTACATGTCCGTTGCAGATGAACCATGCATGAATCGTTATAATGAGTACCTCAAATTGGAACCCATACTTTACTTGGCCTCGCAGGAAATTTGTTTTGTTTTTGCAATTTTTAAACCAACTCAACTTAGATTTCGTAATGTTAATTGGCTCATGAATGGATCCTTGCTAAAACGTAGTTGATCATGTCTGTTTTCGTTGTTTAAGCCCATAAAACTCGTTTGATTGGTTGATTATATTAACAGCAGCGATCTTGATAATAGAAAAATCGTAATTTAGTCAATTTTTGTATTATCAAGATCGCTGCTGTTAATACAATCATGTCCATGTACTTGAATTGCTCTATCTCGACCATCCGCAAATATTTGAGAAATTCATACGTAGCGCAAGAAAACGTTTGGGATAAACGTCTTATCTACATATTGGAAATAAACATAACAAGCATACCATTGGACACCTGGCCACTTCCTTACAACGTCTACCTAAAAAGATACAGAGCACACAAACTATCTTCATAGAAGTCACAGAATGGGAATAATTGAGTCAGTAGGGAAGATATTAACGTAACATTGTTGATGGAGCATCTGGAATAATGCAAGAAACGGGCGTATTTTCTTAAGTTTTATGATATTAATATAATTCAATCCCAAATATCTTGAAGCGGTTACTTATAGGAAGATCATTGATATAAGAATTTTGAATTGTTTTTGGATAAAGAATCATATTGCAGCAAC
This sequence comes from Aedes aegypti, assembly GCF_002204515.2. Lineage (NCBI taxonomy): Eukaryota > Metazoa > Arthropoda > Insecta > Diptera > Culicidae > Aedes > Aedes aegypti. The sequence continues at coordinate 23,949,751 of NC_035108.1, read as the reverse complement.
AAAACGCCTTTTCTATAACCAGAAATTGAATTTTCAGAAAAACACCAAAAGTTGCCCTTAGAAAAACTTTTTTATTTTAAATTGCACCATGTTGAAACTGCCCTTAAAACATGGGATATTAATGTGGAAAGAGAACTGGCAACACTGAAAATCATCGACAGTGACTAAATTGGAGTGCAAATTATTACAGTAAATTGTGATCGAAATCAGATTAGTAAAATCGTACTATTGCGATTTGCTTGAAGGCGAAGCTGTTGTGCTGGGGTCCACGATATAGTTTGGCTGAAAAACATAAGTACCGACGTTATTCTGGTAATGATAGATTTGCAGTACAACTCACGATCTGCATTAGGCGGCATCCACAAATTACGTAACGCTCAAGGGGGAGGGGGGGAGTAGGCTCAAGCGTTACGGCTCATACAAAAATTAAAATTTAAAATTTTTCATACAAAAAGCGTTACGGAGGGGGGGGGGTCGGTCAAAAATTTCCAATTTTAGCGTTACGTAATAAATGGACGCCGCCTTATACATTATCACCACATTATCACTCAATACGTTCTGCGATCTATTGAAGTAGTGGTTGGTGCTGACGGTCAGGAAGGCTCTCGAGCTGACACGGATGCAGTTAGATACTCTCGTCAAAACAAGCAAAGGCATTGAGGATTCGCAACAGTTCCTATCAAATCAGTTTGATGATCTGAGGGCAAAATTTATCGAGTTTCGTGAAGAGATCGACGTGATGAAGGAAGTGAATAATAAAGCCAGAGAGGAGTTCAGAGATCTGCAACAAAAATATCATGCGCTGCTTTCGTCCGTAGACTCGATGGAATCTAAACTGCGTAGCGTGAGTCAGGCTGCTGTTGCCAACAAAGTTGTCATTCTCGGTTTGCCGCTCACCGAAGATGAGGACCTGAAAGCAGTCGTCTGTGATGTTGGCACCGCACTAGGGATCGAGTTGTCTACATCAGTCATCGAAAACGTGCAACGAATTTTCAGTAAACGAAATCAAAATTCATCGGTACCCATATTGGTGTCCTTCTCTAATCATGCAACTAAGGAAAAACTGTTTGAGTGCAAACGCAGATATGGAGCATTACTTGCATCCACTGTATCGAGGAAGTTCGAGGGATCAGCTGACCGCGTAATTATTCGTGATGAGATGACAATTGAAGCCCGAAATCTCTTCTGGGAAGCGAAAAATATGCAAGCAGCTCTCAATATGAAATACATCTGGCCCGGTCGTGATGGAAAAGTGTTACTGAGGCGTTGTGATGGCGGCAAAGTTCATGAAGTTTGTTGCAAACTGCAGTTGCTCAAATTGTCCGAACAGCTGTCACAGGATATTGCAACGGTAGAATAGCTCTCTGGTCTGTCCTGATCACAGAAATTTACGTCGTTATACTGCAGTAAGGTTATCTCTGAACATCAATGGATAATTTTTATTACGATAATCTGTATTGTTTGAATAAAAACTCTCAACACATAAACCGGCCATTTAGTTTTAAGATTCTTCAGCTAAATATAAGAGGAATGAACAGGTTAGATAAATTCGATGCTGTAAAAGAGTTTCTTTCACTCTACTCTAGACAGATAGACATAGTAGTGATTGGTGAAACATGGGTCAAAGCCGAACGCAAATCGTTATTTCAAATAGAGGGTTTTAAAAGCATTTTCTCATGTCGCGAGAGTACGGTGGGTGGCGGACTCGCAGTCTTCGTTAAATCCAAATTCGAGTTTGAGCAAGTAACGTGTATGCACGATGAAGGTTTGCACCATATTCATGTACGTTTAAAGATACAGCAGTCCGATTTCAATGTGCATGCTGTTTACAGACCACCATGTTTTGATCTAGCACGTTTTTATAGTAGAATGGAGTCAGTATGCTCGATACACCGAAAATCCGCATCGAGTGTGGTTGTTGGGGATATGAACATTCCAGTAAACCTTGTACATCGAGGAGTAGTAAGCGAGTATCAAGATCTTCTCAGCTGCTATAACTTTGCAGTTACCAATACGTATCCCACCAGGCCGGCTAGTAACAATATTCTCGACCACGTCATCTGCTCAGAAAATCTACAAAGAAACGTTACCAATAAAACCGTTTGCACGGATATCAGCAATCACTGTTTCATTTTGTCTACGTTGCATCTTAAGAGGCCTATCAGAACGATTAATTTGGAGAAAACTGTTGTTAATTACACCAAATTGAACAATGCATTTCAAGCTGCCATGCAAAATATGCCTCAGAGTAATGCGAATTGTACGTGCTAAACACATTTCAATCGCTCAGATAAAAATTTTCCACGGTGGTGAAAGTACAAGTAAAAATCAAAGGGAGTTGTCCATGGATGACTTTTGAGTTGTGGAAATTGGTATGTATAAAAGACAAAGTCCTGAAGAGCTGTCGGAAACGTCCCAACGATACAGGCTTGCAGGAATTACTCGCTCACGTCTCCAGAAAGGTTCAATATGCGAAGTTATGGGCTAAGATAAACTATTACAGCAATTTGTTTCTCGCATCGTCTCCAAAAAACACCTGGGAAAATATTAACGAACTCATAGGTCGTCGAAAGGATAGTGACAACGTTGTCAAATTGATGGTAGACGGACAGATAACAAGTTGTGGAGCAACCATTGCCGACAAGTTCAACCAGTTTTTCAGCACCATTGGATCCCAGTTGGCTTCGACAATGAATTCAAGCAATGAAATCAATAAATTCAATACGCTACGGCTCAACAACAGTACTGTATTCCTACGTCCAGCAACAGAACGTGAAGTTTTGCTAAAAATAAACGCCCTTGACAGCAAAAAGTGCAGTGGACAGGATGGAATTTCAGCAACTTTCATTAAAGTTCACCATGAATTCTTTGCAACCCTATTGACCGAAGTGTTCAATGAATGCATTAGCTCTGGAACATTCCCAGATAGTTTGAAAATTGCTAGTGTGACACCAATTCACAAGGATGGGAGTAAAGAAGACGTGAATAATTACAGACCTATTTCGGTGCTGTCAATGCTTAGTAAATTGCTAGAACAGCTTTTTGTTAGCAGACTTTTGAGCTTCTTAGAAGACCAGCATGTTTTGTATAGGCACCAATTCGGATTCCGTGCAGGATCAAGTACCTGGACTGCTACCTGTGAGATTGTAGACAGTATTTATTCAGCCCTAGACAATAGGAAAATCTCTGGAGTACTATTTTTAGACCTGAAGAAGGCGTTCGATACCATTGACCACAGGATTTTGTTGCAGAAGCTGGAGTATTATGGTGTAAGGGGAGTTGCTCTAAATTTCATCCGAAGCTATTTAACCAATAGAAAGCAGTATGTGACAGTGAACAAGAGTAAAAGCAGGCTTTGTCCCCTGACCGTAGGAGTCCCCCAAGGGAGCACTCTGGGACCGCTTCTCTTTCTACTGTACATGAACGATTTGCCAATGTTAAAACTACATGGTAAACCACGGATGTTTGCTGACGACACATCTTTGTCTTATGAAGTTGACAATCCCGAGCAACTGATACGACAAATGTCTGAAGATATGACTCAACTACAAGCATACTTCACTGAAAATTTGTTGTCTTTAAATCTTTCGAAATCAAAATATATGATTTTTCGCTCAACGAGACAGAGGATTCCCGATCACGGTGAATTGTCAATAGGCTCTCAAGTAATTGAGGAGGTTGTTGAGATGAAATACCTAGGCCTGACGTTTGACCCAACTCTGACATGGCGTGGACACGTTGAGAAGTTAAGACGTCATATTAGTTCCTTTTGCGGAGTCTTATGGAAGATTGCAAAGTTTGTACCAATGAAACAGCTGAACACAATTTATCATGCTTTTATCCAATCTAAATTGTGTTACTTGGTATCAATTTGGGGTACAGCTCCAAAGACTCTGGAGGTCACCCAAAACCGATGCCTCAGGATCGTGTATGACAAACCTCGATTGTTTTCAACAAAATTACTGTATGAACAAGCTGATCAATCAACATTCCCAATCCTAGCACTATGTGAACTACAATCCTTAGTATGTATGCAAAACCTCATAAAGAATCCAACAGCACACCATAACTTTAATCTACAACGACCAGACCATTTGCATAACACTCGTCATCAGGCTCATCTGGCTGTAACCCGCAGGAATACCGAAAACGGTAAAAAGGCTTTCGACTATAGAGGAAAAATTTCGTATAATAGTTTACCAGATACTGTGAAATCCGAACATAGTATTTTCAAATTCAAAAAGGTAGTTAGACATCACATCATGAATTTGTTAGAACGGTTCATAATATGATCTGATCGATGATTTGAGATAGTTAGAAGTTAGAAGAGACCCTTAAAAGGAATAGTTTTCACTGGGTTTCAACGTCAATGTAGAGAATACCCCACAAATGTATAGCATATATTCAATGTATTATGATTCTAAAAAAAAAATTAAATCAGTTGCGACCATTACCAGGGAGGGAGATCAACCTCAAGAGCTCTCTGGTGTGGGGGAGAGTGGAGGTCGCAAAAAAAAAAAAAACGTAACATTGTTGGTGGAGCATCTGGAGTAACTTATGAAACGGGCGTATTTTCTTAAGTTTTATGATATTAATATAATTGAATCCTAAATATCTTGAAAATGGCTAGTTTTAGGAAGATCATTGTTATAAGCATTTTGAATTGTTTTTGGGTGAAGAATCAAATTACAGCATCAAAACGTCTTTTCTAAGGCCAGAAATTGAATTTTCAGAAATGCACCAAAAGTTGCTCTTAGAAAAACTTTTTTATTTTAGATTGCACCATGTTGAAACTGTGCTTAAAACATCTGGTTTTACATTGAAATTTTACAGAAAAAAAATGAAAAAAATCGAAGATACCTATTTTTTGCAATTTATGTTTTAAGGTATAATTTCGATTTTTTCATGAAAATAAAAGTATTTTTTTTTTCAGTGTATATTTTTTTTACAAAGCCTATTTGATTGTCTACCATCCCTCCTCAGACACTTTTTCTCTACAACAAACGGTTTCCGAGGTACATTTTTTTTAAATGGTGATGCTAAAAATACTTACGCCCTTATCAGAAGTTACTCTTGATTTTAAATGGTCTCTCCACCAGTGGAAAAAAACTTATTCTATTATATCGAAACTATGTGCATTCCATTTGAATCCAAGGTAGTCGAGTTTCATCGATTACCGATTTGGCGTGGAACCGCTCTTTTCTGTGCTATGTTTGCAACCATGTGTTCGATGTGTTCGGGTGTTCGATGATCCAATAGATTACAATTAAGTTGTTTAAGAAAATATGAAAGCTTCTACCAATTTTATGCAAAACATAAATCACCCGAATCTTTTGATACTGTTGTAGCCTGTGAGAGTTGCCGCTCTCGGAGAGTAAATGATTCGTAGGGCTCTCCGAATGCAATGTGCCACGAACTGTTATGTTTCGCGAACTGTTGTACCGTTTTGATTCATATTACGGACACTTAAGGCTTCAGTGAAGTATAACCCAGCTTGGACCATACAAAATAAATCATTCTGTATGATTTTTTAGCGTTATCAAGCGTCGGAAGCCCTTAACTTTCGGATGGTCGGTAAAGAATACGTGTCCGCAACTTGAATAATTTTAAATAAATCAAAACGTGTGGCCTTTTCATGATTCTTATTCCGGACGCTCCCTCACTTTTGCCTCATATTCCGGACGCTTTGATTCGAATTACGGACAGCTCATGATAATCATTAATGAAACAGTCAAATCATCAATTAAAATAGTCCAACCACTTAAGAGACGTCTAAGGTAGTTGGGCGTTATACATTTGCAATGATATTTATGGAAAAAACCTAATAAAATGAGCCTCGAAAATGAGAACTTTTGGACGGCGAAAATTGAAACATTTCGTGTGAAATGTTTCCCATACAAACGAGAGTGTCCGGAATTTGAAGCTGTCCGTAATATGAATCAAAACGGTACTCTCCGAATATGGTTCGATCGGCTTATTTGGATCAAAATCCAAACACTGGTTGAAGAATTGTGCGAATCTGTTGATTTCGTGACACACATACACCATTCCATTTTTCTGTATATAGACGGTTCTTTAATAAGAGTTTTGTATGCCAAAATAAAAAAAAAAAACTTGAGAACTTTTGTAACTTTCTTAGTCTTTTTCTTCTTCTTCTTCTTCTTCTTCTTGGCATTACGTCCTCAATGGGACAGAGCAGTGTTCAATGAGCACTTCTACAGTTATTAATTGCCTTTGCCAAAGTTGCCATTTTCGCATTCGTATATCGTGTGGCAGGTACGATTACACTCTATGCCCAGAGAAGTCAATGAAATTTCCATTACGAAAAGATCTTGGATCGACCGGGAATCGAACGCAGACACCTTCAGCATGGCTTTGCTTTGTAGCCGCGAACTCTAACCACTCGGCTGAGGAAGGCTCCTTTCTCAGTGTTATATTGTGGAGTTCCGAATCGTTGTTAGCAAGCGCCTGACGAAGAGCTTGAAACTCCAATTTGACATTAGTGGAGGATTCAGTTTGTATTTGCATATTTGTAACATTCGACATTTTTGACAATTCCGAGCTAATACCGTGGAGAGCCATCAAACGATCTTTTTGTCTTTTTAGAAGACTTATCATGTGAAACATTGTAACTTGAAACGTCCTTCTTTTTGGCTAACGTCCTCTATGATATCTTCTGACTTTGTCAAAGACGGTACTCCATGAGTAACTGTGGACTTGTTTATAGATCAATAAAAAACAGGCAGTGTACGTAACGACAGAAATATCCCAACCAGCACAGTTTGTTGCAACTCAAGAATAAAGTTAACTCTTGAAACTAATCAGAGTTGTCAATTGGTGAAAATATGACTTACAATTGCACAGAACAGCAACGTTAAAAGCGCAAGAGGCGGAGTCTGTTTGCAACATATTAAAGTTATATCAAAATTGCTTATTTGTTGCAAAATACTAAAAAGGAAAAAAATGAAAGCAAAAACATGAACGAGAATCGATCTTCCGACCTCAAGATCACCAATCTCCTCCTCTACTCACTACTCCACCAGCTCTTCGAACAATTGCTTGGCCAATGCACTATAAAAGCGACCACATGGCCCATTAATCAAAGCTTGTTGCTTATAACTTTACAATACCCTTCGGAACACAAGTTCATTAATGAAGAAATTAAACCACGCCTGAAATAATCTAAACTTTTCGCAATAGTTCCGCGCAACACATGAGAAACACCATTGAAACAAACAAGCTGTTGCTAGACCATGGTTTCGTTGTTCGATGATACGTAAGGTGCAACTCAACCATATTGCAACTGGATTGGAACAAACAAACTTTTAGTTGTCATACACGAAGTTTAGTGCAACTTTCTCGCAACTGGGATGAATCTTCTTGAGTTGTGGGTATTGAAACGAAAATTGAATGCAAGATGCGGATGATTTAAATGAAAGTAATTGGAAACATAACATTAAAACCGGTATTTTGGGAGAAGTTTCAAGAGTTTGTTTGAAATGTCGCTGAAAACATCTTGATAAATTTGACTTTATTGCTATTTGCAAGGGACATTTGCAGCAAATCTTGTCGTTTCAAAAATGTTGAACGTCAAACAAAGAGTGAAATGTTCATTGGAACAGCAATGAAACTTTATGAGCCTTAATATTGATATGCAACCAAATTAGAACCAGGTAAATTACAGATACCTTTGTTGATACGCGATTAAAACCATTTTTGAAAAGCATTTCATTGGAAGATGCTTCGCGTACTACTTGGGATCTTCTTGACCCAAGCAGCACATATTGTTACAAGTAGCTTACAGCAACGGCTACTTAACATTTTCAATAGTTACAATATGATACATTTGCAACATGGAAAAATACTGCTATGTAACCGAAAAAGCGCAAAAAGTCGAGCCTTATGTTTGTTCGTTACATAAGAAGTTTACAAGCGACTGCTATGTAATTTGTTGATTATGCATGGGTTTTCCTGCGACAAAATGAATGAAACAGCGTTGAATTTGTTGTTACTTTCTGACAGTTTTGGAAACGAACAACCACTTTAGAATTGAATGTTAATAAAAGTAATACGTATGATTTTCAAACGCGTAATTATGCACAAGTACATATTAGATTTAACATGCCGAATTGAATTTGTGGTGAAATCAATCATTTTACTTGCTCAAAATTGACGCGCTCATAAAATAGATAATAATATTATATTGAATAACACATGATACCTGGATTGTTGAGATATTATTCCATTAGAAGTGACGCAAAAAAATGGAAATTGACACTGTCACTCAAATCAGCAGTGTTTTTGATTATAATTTAATTGTTTGTAAAGATTGTGATTCCAAAATCACGTTGTTTCGTGTCCCGCAGTTGGATTTTCTGGGTTGCCTATCATAAATCGCCATTTAATTTCATCTTGCAGCAGATACACTTCCGAATAACTGTTTTAGGACAACCAATCTAATATAATGACATCTATTAAAAAGCTGTTAGAGAGGCTGCAAATTGTAAATCCAACAATTTTAATTAATCACTGGAAAAATATCTATGAAAACAATAACTATTCATAAAATAGTAAAGTTCTTATATCAAAATTAACAATACGTATGACAACTTTTGACATGTAGTGTTAACCACTGTCAGCAAGTTACTCGTTTGTTACACATTAGTCGCCCAGAAATCTTATGTTATTTTGAAACTGATGTGTAACTATACTGAAACTGCCAATAAATTACACTGCTGTCAATAGGGGAAGGGGTATTAAAATGAACACCTAAACGATATCGTCTTGCTTTTAATGGGAAAAACGATGAATTTGCGATAAATCATCAAATAATGTGCAAAAATCCCCTAAGCCAATTGACAGGAACCTTACAAAAGTATGAAAATTAAATGCTCCGTTCAAGAAAGCACATGGTTTGTGACGTGCTCAAATGGCTCAAATAGCTCGAAAGAAAGCAAATTCAAGCAGGTGCTATAATAAGGGCGCAAGTCGCATGATCGATTTCTCTTCATCGATCCTCTCTTCTGTGAATAATGGTGACAAGATGCGGGTTTGTTAACATTTTTTCACTAAAAGACGCTAGGAAATAATGCAATCTTGCGTCCTGAGGTGAAACAACAAATTGAATTTAGGAATTTATCAATTCGTGCCAATATTAGGGACTGAGGGTAATATGGCCATGATAAGGAAAATAGCAATTTAGATGTGAAAAACATGCTTTTTTATTTTAATCGGATGTACAAATATGTTCTCTATCAAATAGTAGAAACAACATCCATCCATTTGAGTATTTCTAGGGTTAATAAATCAATTAAAAAAATGCGTGCTTATGGGTCATCCATAAACCACGTAGTCGTTCATTGGGGGAAGGGAGAGATTCTTCCCAATGACCATGGTCCATACAAATTGTAAATTTTGTGTATGGACGAATGACTACTAGGGGTAAGGTGGGTCTAAAATTGGGAAAAAATAACCGCGTTGCTAATGGTAGCCCCTTGTGCATTTCTGTGTTGTCACTTCAATAGGGCCTAACTAACATGAGTGATTTCTCTTCATCGATTCTGCATATATGATGCATACCTACAGGCGTTTGTTCTGATGTTATTGTTCAATAATAGATACATGCTGATACGAAAGATTTACATTTGTAAGTTTCTAATTTTCGCGTTACTTCCGCGTAGCATTACGTTTGGTAGAATTTGAATTCAACAGCTGTTTTGGTGTTACGAAATAGGGGGGTGGGGTTTTGCCCCCACGAGTTGATTAAAGTTTAGGTCCTTCGATAAGTTTTTCAAGGACAAATTTAACATATTTATTGCACGTAATACAAACTATGACAGTGCATAAGTGGACCCTGTGGGAGTTGGAATCCCAGAACAAATTTCAACAAAGAAGACAGCCACTGACTGCTTTCGTCTTAAAGTAATTAAGCTTAACAAAACACAATCATTTACGGGATTGACTGTGTAACGAGAAACTGGCGACGATCGACGCGCCACAATAATTCGTGGACGGAGGGTATTAGAACTAAGTTGGAGATGTTGACTTAGAAATTTTGAAGTAAACATCACCTCCAAACACAAGCGATTTTCCGGTGGAATGTTGACGTTTGATTACAAATTGTCTAGAGGACCCAAGCACTTTAACGTTCAAGAATCCGTCATCGTAATTATGCAAACTTCATCAGCCATTTTTCTGTTCAAAGCTGACATTCGAAAATGTGTTCACTGTGTTTCGGTTGGAGAATAAAATACAGTGAACACATGAATGTATTCATGATTTTGAGCTAGCTTAGCTTAGCTTAGCTTAGACTGACTACACATATCAATGGTTGCTATTCCGTGATTGACCGAAGTCAGTGAAAATGCACAAAGAATCAACTAGAAGTTCGGCTGGGATTGGCCATAATCTTCTTCAGTGTGCATAATTCAGTGCCTCTATTTATACAGGGTCAATAACGGCGCCGGCCACGTCCTTGCAGTCAGGTGGGATTGGGGGAAGGAATGTTAGTGTGTAACCTTTGCTATTTGGAGACCGTGTTTGCCTCTGCATCTCCACAAAGGTTACTGGGAGGGATGTTTGTTAATGGGGAGGATCGTTGGGTCACAGGATTCACTTTGATAAGCGATTAGACCATGATAAACGATTATTTGTGAGATATAAACATACTTAGAAATATAATATTTTCGATTGACATGAAAAATTTTCAAGTATGAGAAAATAATGCCGTTACTTGAAGTGACGAACCATTCAAAGTTTGTTGAACAAATAGCTAAAAGCAACATTCCTACAGGATATTTTACTCAAATTGAAAAAAAAATATCGATTGGCTAGACCACCACATAATATTCTTATGCCGACACTTACAGTGGCGAACCATTCAAAGTTTTTTGAATAAAATGAACGTTTTGCAAGTCTACACTTCTAGCACAGACCAAACCATTCAAAGCATTTTTTTATGTATAAAAATAAAGGTCAGTGATTTTATATAAAAAATATAAAACAATAAAGTTATGAATAAGAGTTTATGCCGACACTTACAGTGACGAACCATTCATAGTTTGTTGAAAAATCATATTTATGTAACGATTAAATGTGCGATCATACATATTTTATAGACTTGAAAAAAGCATGAAACGAGCTCACCGATTGATCCTTCATCCTTGATTGAGCAGCCACAATCCACTTCCAGCTTCACTCGTGTGCTCGGCCATATAAAAGCACTCAGAAAAGAACGCGTCACCTGAGAGGAAAAAAAACTGACGACTTCTCGGACTTTCTCGACGCACTGCCCGGCAGAAAAGAACGCGTCACCCGAGAGGGAAAAATAATGACGATTTCTCGGGCTTTCTCGACGCACTGCCCGGCAGAAAAGAACGCGTCACCCGAGAGGGAAAAAACTGACGACTTCTCGGACTTTCTCGACGCACTGTCCGGCAGAAAAGAACGCGTCACCCGAGAGGGAAAAAACTGACGACTTCTCGGACTTTCTCGACGCACTGTCCGGCAGAAAAGAACGCGTCACCCGAGAGGGAAAAAACTGACGACTGCTCGGGCGTTCTCGATGCACTGTTCGGATTTTCTCGACGCACTGCCCGGCAGAAAAGAACGCGTCACCCGAGAGGGAAAAAACTGACGACTTCTCGGACTTTCTCGACGCACTGTCCCTGAATGTATTCATGATTTTGAACGAAAAAACTGCTTTTGAAAATTATTGAGTTGATGACGGATCCTGCCCCCTTAAACGAATTCTCGTCATTCCGTGTCATCGGCTCAAAGATTGGCGTTCCCCACAAAAGTAGTAAAGAGAACATTACAAATGTAACTCGATGTTATGTGATATGTCTACTCGCAGTAATTGTCCCTCAAATAGTAATTTGTTTATTAATTATAACTAGTTCTATCGCACAACATCAAAAATGAAGATTTTAATTAACGCAGCGACACGAATAGGCCAGGGGAAGTGGTTCACCCAGAGTGAATGTGAAAAGAGTGAAAACCCAGAGAAAAAGTAGATTTTTTTTTAATTTGACAGGAAAATGAATGACAAGTTCATCCACTTCTCCTGGCCTATTAAGACTAAGACAGCTAAAGTTTCACATACTTTCATCGTCGTTTAAATATTATGGAAATATTCATTTCATGTTGGTGGTAAAACACACGAGCAAAACAACCATTTTTTATTTTTTTTATCACAGTCCTAAAAAAACATCTATGAATGATTACAATCCCTTCGAAAACAGTTCTAAAGGTTTCTGCTTCGACATCATATCATTTCGATATTCACCTCATTGAAAAACCTCATCCGTGCCTAAAATTACATCAGTTTCAATTACTGAACGTGGTTCTGACTTTAATGTTTCTCCGTATCAACAAAAACACTCTTATTTATGCTCTAAATCATCCGTGCGTAATAAAAATTATTGAAATTTGTTGTTCATGTGTAACAAGATCGGTGTTCATTTTACCATCCTGTTCATTTTTTCACCCCTTCCCTATGACAAATGGTAAACAAACTTCATGCTGTTACACACATGTGACTTAGCAATCTGTATGTAACCTAGTGTGTTATTTGTTTCTTTGCAACCACAGATTCAATTTCAATGTAACTTATTCATTTTGACAGCTCTAGGTTAAGTTACATGCAAGTAAAAATGCAACACCTATGTAATGTAAACAAAGCGTAAGTTACAATGTAATAGTTTAGTAACCAAAATTGAAAATCATCAATAAGATATGCTACAAGTTATCTGAAATGCAACGGCAATGTAATCTGTTTTATTTTTCTAAAACATTGCATTTGTTACCAGTGCTACTTGGGGATGTTCCGTGGCCAAGAAGAGTAGATAGGCGTAAAAAGAGCCTTTATAAACTATTTGCACCCCATTATCTTGTCTAATTCATTGCGAACTTTTGCCACACTATGAGGCAAAGGTTCGCAATTGATTTTTTTCTTCATTTTATTCTTCTCAATCTTTCTAAGTTTACGACTTAACTGAGTTATTAATTGAGAGTTTTCTTCGCCATTGACAATTTATAAAATCCACTGCTAAGGTTCGTGTAGTCCGGATAGGTTTGCCGTACTCCTTTTTTAATGCGTCGCATTTTTTATTTTATACTTTGCAATAATTTGAGAGATCAATATCTTGATCAATGTGTATATATTGTAAATAGATAACATAGTAAATAGTCTTAAATTTAAGTATCCATGAACTCCACCTCAGAGCAGATCTATTGAATTAGTATACAAACCGTCACCATAATTGAATGAGCAACTGTAAATCAAATATTTCACACACTATACAACACCCATTCACCTGATGAAGAAGAACATAACTCATAACACACCCAGCATCACAAAACCAGTACAAAATAGACATCCCTATCGATCGGTAGCATTTCTTTTCTTCCGTCCGTTCTCCGCGCAATATCCCAATCTCTATCTCGAATCCGAAATTATATCTTCGGCTGTGGCCAACGGTGGCAATTAATCAACCCCTAATCGAGAAGAGATCGCGCGCGAACATTAACAAAACGAACAAAAAACGATAGTTCAAACAAATTGTTCAATAAAATTTTCAAATGTCAATATTTTTCAAATCCAAGAACACAATCACGTTTTGGCAACATATTTGCTGGTGTGTGCATGAAACTAATCGAATAATTTCGAAATTGTGAAAATCTTGGAAGAAAGTTTTAGAATGAGCCAATGGACGCAGTTGCCTCGCTAAGCGGGGCAAGTTGGACACATCCAGTTTCATGCGTCAATCCACATCAGTAAGTCAACCATTACAGTAATAGGATTGATAAGTCATAGATTTTTAATTTTAAGTATAAATTTGATGTACATAAGGGATCAACCATAAAATACGTTACGTTTAAGGAAGAAACCCTTTATTTAATAGTATGTCACCTCACATTTAATATAAACTGAAAATTCCTCAATAAAAGCGTAAAGAAGAATTAAACATGTCAAAATATATAATTTATTAGTTGTTAATTAAAATGTAGCACATAAACATTCAATAATTAACGAAATTATAAATATGTTTTGTTATTATTTATATGCATGGCAGAAAACCACCTTATGGGATGGAATTGTTTTCCATCACTACTTAATTTGGTAGAAGTAACAAATAAAGTTCAAATATCATAGAAAAGTAATCGTTCTCATGATGCATTTCAAATTTCAGCTGTGTGTTTGTTCAATTTTGAAGTCGTATTTCAAAAATAAAAAAATAATTAAAAAATAAAGAATAATAGCACTTTTCTTCTCCCTCTTTTGCAATTAAGTAATTTGAGGTTGATCTTTTTTGATAAAAATCATTTGTTTGAATGTTTTAGTGCTACTTTCTAGCAAAATGTATGAAACGTGTACGAAAAGTTTTGATTCTGGTTTTTGTTTTGATAGCTCCCACTTACCTCAGGTACAAATATATTTTGGGGTAAGATAGACCATCAAAAATTTCATATGAAATGAAAACAAAATACTGGTTTATCGTTAGCAGCTTGTAATAATACTAAAAATTATAGCTTACTGGTGGAAATTCGATTTAAAACACATTTATTTTTTGCGAGTCAATGCAAGACGTGAAACGTGTCACAATTTGTCATGCAAGTTGAAAACGGCGCTGAAATGACAACTGTTACATGAACCACATGGTAATAAAAATAACAATATGTTTTGCACTAAATACATTCCTTGTCATTGTATCTTCAACTTTCTAGAAGAATACTCCTACGAAAAACTTTTCCTAGTTGAGCTATGACGAAACGCCCCACTTACCCCGGATTCTCACTTGCCCCGGGGTACCTTATGTCATCGAATAACCAGGAAATGGCATCAATCGCAATTAAATTTCAACATCTCCCAATCTATTTTATACCTCGGCAGTAGTGATGATTCTCTAGTTCAAGACCAGTTAAACTAGCTGAGATAAATTTATTTGCGAAATTATTTATTTGAATACGATTTATTCGTGCTGTTCGGAATTTGAATCAAGGTGTTCGGAATATGAGACAGAATGAACACAGTTAGACTTTGCGAGGAAATTCATATTTTCCCTAATATCGAGTAATTTATGCCTATCAGGTGTATTTGAAGTCACTGCTGGCCTTAAATGTTCGGAATATGAGTTAAAACGGTATAATTTTCCTTGATTTTGAACCATAGGAAAAATAATTCGATTCAAAAATTTGCAAACGTCTTTTACAACCACTTTATCTAAAAATAGTTGGGAATCACATAGATATTAACAAAATCAAGCATAATTGTGGAATTTTTGTTTATGAATTCCAAGTTATATCGGCTAAATTGAGGCATTATTGTAGTTTCAATATGGTTGCTAAATATGTTTAATTGATTCAACTATTTATGGAAAATCGTATAGGGAAAAACAAGACACTTCTAAATGCAAGAAAAATAATCGATTCTTCGTGATTTTTACGTGGGAATAAGTCTATTACAATGGTTTAAACAAGCGGCTTCCAGAAGTTGAAATTTTGTTTCCGTTTTTGCCCACTGTGCACCGCTTCGGACTTTGAGTTCGGTGATTACGTACACTCTCTTGTGTGTAGATCGAAAGCCGGAAACCTGTGCTTTTGCCATGGGCATTGTCGCGCGACCTCAAGCCACTACTGTGCCACTAAGTAGTTATATCTCTATGATCTTTCGTTGTCAGCAGATGGCATGTTTTGTGCATGCTCTCAGAGAGGTGAGTGCCATTTGGTAGTGGTCCCCTCCCTGCCATCAAGGGCTCAAAGGGTCAATCGTCCCTCTTGAAGTGTTGTCAACCTTGAAAAGCCGATTTGGTGCGTACGCTCATCATCATCGTTACCATCATCAATCACGCTGCTCACGTGCATAGCCAAAGGGCTTAAATGTTGAGTGCACTCTTGAAAGTGAGAGTCATTGGCTTCTCATTGCTCGGAGGCTGGACCTTGAACAAACTATGTTGGATTCTTGGGGGCTATACTGCTGCACTGAGAACTACCTACATATCTACTTGTGATGCCTCTTGTGCTGATTTTTCGTCAATGAAAAAACACTTGTGGCACTGGGCGTATGTTGCAACATAATAGCCATCCATCAAAGCTAGTTTTTGTGGGCTTCGTGGCCGTGCGGTTAGCGGCGTCAGTCGTTCAGGCGTATTGTGCCACGAGGTGTGGGTTCGATTCCCGCTCCAGTCGATGGAAACTTTTCGTCAAACGGAAAATTCATCACTGGGCTACTGGGTGTTCCGTGTTGTCCGTTGCCTAATGTTAGTGATCGTTCAGTCTGTGCAGCCTATGGCTGAAGACGGTGTAAATTGTCTTTTTTTTAATTGTCTTTGGCGCCTTTTGGTTGATGGTGGTTTGAAGGCCACTGATGGAAACGGTAATCAAGTTTCTATTGCTGTGGATGTACATTGTACATATGCTCGGATGCATTTGCTATTGAATCTAATATCACATGAATTTGAAGCGGAGGAATGTTGATTTCTTTCGGTTTGTGTTCTAGACTTGTTACATACGTATCATGCCGATAATCAGTTCGTAGACTGGAGTTCCCAGGTTGTCATTCAAATATTCAATACACACTTCTTTGGTTGTGTGGACAAAGCATCTAAGGATAAATCATATATCTTTTCATTTAGTTACGAGTCTCTGGTGTCGGCTCAATGCACAGTGGTTCCCCCATAAATCCAAAATTTCAACTTCAAATAAATCATAACTTTTGTTCAATGATGTCTTGTTATGCGCACTCTTGTAAAACATGGCTCTATAACTATTTTAGCTGAATTCTTGCCTTTACTTTTGATATGGCTAAGTGAGATGAGTTGAGCGGAAAAAAGAGCTGTAGATATCGATATGAAATTGTGTACTTTCATTTCAATATCAGAAATATTAACGATATTTAAGATTTAAGATCATTGGTAAGATCAGCTTCATTAGCGATATAATATTTATTATATTATTCTTTAATTTTCTTATATAAACACCAAATGCTGTGAATCTGTCTATTATTTACTCTGGATTATTCGCAGAATTTATGAATAAAGATTCCGGAGGAAGTTTATATGAGCTTACTGGAAGAAACATGTACAGTAGACCTGTTCATATTTGAAAAAATGTCTGGAAATCTACCGGCCAAGCAGTATTCCGAATTATCATGCTAAGAACAATGTGTGGTCAAATTTTCAGCTCATTTGATAAAGATTTCAATATGCTTCAAGTTGAAAATGTGTTTTTGAGCTTATATCAAGGTTTGAAAAATCATAACTAGCATTTGGAAAATCAAAACCACTTGCTATTACTACTACTTGAAAGCTAATTCTATTCTGTTAAAGTTTGTCGAACACGCGAATAAGATCAAATTGAGTTTTAACATTGTTTGATCGAGATTTGTTTTCCGCAGTACCCTGAAATCACAGTTTTTTGAATATATATATGGTACAAAAAACACACATTGACATTATTTTTTCAGACCATAGTCAACGGGAATAGAACATTGTAAAGCTATGAATTCATTAACCATTAACAGCTTATATGTAACCTGAGGCAATAAATTACAAAAAATGCCCAAAGATCGAGCACTGCATCGCAACCTGATGATAGTTAAATCACGCATGACACATGTACCGACGAATGAATGAATTGAACAAGTTAGCATTGCTTTTTCTTTTCGATTGATGATTGTTTTGATCGCATTTCATTGACGATTCAGAACGATTTGAAACCAATCATCATCATCGACTGAGAAAAAGCAGTGCTAACGTGTTCATTTTTTACATTCCACAAAGCTCACGATGGTGCTCTTTCCTAAGTTACTATTTTTTACAATTTATTTTCGTAAGATAACTTGTAACTTTCAACGGGATTGAGTTATAGATATGTGTAGTCATCATGTTCTGGAAGATAAAAATCCTAAATTTTCATACAGGTATGTTTTTAAGAGAGACATTTTCAAGAACTTCGAAGCACAAACCTCAACCAAACTATGTTAAAACATGCTCCAATCGTAAAATCATGTTCGACAAAAGTTCGTAGAATTGAATCAACTACTGTATAGAGGTATTTCCAATAATTTTTGGTGTTTCGTTTGGTAGTTATGATTTTTTATAGCTTGAAATTATCCTAAAAATACATAATTGATTTGAAGCACACCTAATTTTTCTCCAAATTGATTGAAATTTTGACCAGAAGTTCAATTTAACATGAAAAATCTAAATATTGGTTGACTGGTTGATTTCCTGACATTCTTGAAAATATGAATAGGTCTAATGTACAGTACCGTCGTTGGGGGTGACAATGGGTCAAAAAGGGATATGTGCTATTTATTTTTTGAATAACTATCGCAATTTAACTCCAAGAAACTTCAAATTTAGTGTGTATGTACTTTGATGGTACATTAACAACTGTTCAAAAAATTAAAGACAAATATTTATTCACAGCGGCACCACAAGTGAATGAAAAATGACCCAATCTCACCCCATAAAGGGGTGAAATAACTTGTTTTTGAGAATATGATTTCAAAACCATTCACAACTGAAAAATATTGATAAAAAACGATGCAAACAAGACAAAAAGATATCTAAGATGTTTCACAAGTATGATAAACCCACTTAAAAGAAAGATTATACTGAAAATTGAAGAGCTATGAGAAAAAATATGTAAACCCAACCGATAAAAGTTTACATAAATTTTCTTGGTGTTTCTCTCAAATTGTCTTCAAAGTCTCATTCCCATTGCTATAAAGCCCATTCAGTTTCCCCAAAGGTTTACTGAAACAGTGATTATTTTAAACCTTCGCAAATAGTTAAATTTCGGTGCGACATTCCACGATCAATAAATTTCAGGCAGAAGTTGACGTCATAATCCCAGTATTTCAGCGATCCAACTCATTTGTACTTCCGTGAGATGTTTCTATAATATGAAAACACTGATAAATAATCAAATTTAGAAAAAAAACACCCTTTTGATAAAAATTTACGATGTTGCTGCGCACGAAACACAGTTGCTGGTTTGAGAAGTTGTTAAAATGCGTTGTATTGTTATTCAATGCACGGAATACTCAAGTACACTTGTTTGATGTTTCAGAGATGCTGAATTTATAAAGAATAAACACATCTTAATGAAAAAAGAGAACACCCGGCACCGTAAAATGTCAAAAAAGTTGACTTGGAATTTCATTTACTATCGTTCTTGCTTGACCCAATCTCACCCCCATTTTCAATGTTTTAGACATCGTACCGAAAAAAATATTTTTTTTTTTGTAGGAAAATCAAACAGATTCCGGAAAATACCTGTGATGTGTAATGGAAAGACTTTCAACATTCTACTAATACAACGATAGAGGCTAAAGTACATGCGTGATACTTTGTACAGCAGAAACTTAATGTTGTAAATTTTATCTAGTTTCAACATGCAAGTTTATTGATGTAGTAAACAAAAAATACTATTTCTAAAAATGCATTTTTTTTATGAATTATGTGTAATAATATGTTCCCTAACATATGAATTATTAATTTAAGTAATATCAGCGTTATTAGCTGAAATATTTCACAAAACATATTTTTCCGTTTTGACCCAATCTCACCCCCTAGACCCATTGTCACCCCCATCGACGGTAGCTTGAATTAAAGCTTCAAATGGTTCATCATAGCAGTCCACTCAGAAACACACATTGTAGAAACCAAAATTGTATTTTTTCCTTAGCTTTCTAAAAATGAATTAAAATTAAGTATGTAACCTAAGTGACGTACTGGTACTATAACCTAAGTGAGTACTATTATTTTCATGTGACCACAAAATTATGAACATAAAACTACTACATGTATTCTAAGCGCACATTCTAGAAAGTTTTCGAGCTCATCCCAAAAGCAAGACGTGTGCATTGTCATAGGAGCAAAGAGGCAGGGGGACTAGCTGAACTCACATAATCATCCAGCCACGGTGTTCCCCCGACCGTTATTATTAGAAAAAAATATCCATCAAATCTATGCTGACCAGTCGCTTTCTATAGCCAAGCTGCATGTCTGGGCAAAATTTAAAAATATCGCTGGGACCGTTTTGAAGTTACGCTTTTCTGGTTGTGTAAGTTCATAAATCCAAAATAAATCTGAGATATTTGAATGTGTTTTCATTTGCCGTGATTATCAGAAGAAATATACCATTAAAATTTAATTCAAAGTTGGTTTATTTAGGGTTTTTTAACTTATAGTCGGAGTTATGAATGAAAACGTCAATAAAATTTTGATTTACGTCCTTACACTTTTCGTTACACCTTCAACCATTAAAAACACTTATTTTAAACAGATTTATTGGGCATTCTAATGCATGTTCAAATGTTTTCAATGACAAAATGTTCTTACATGTTCCAAAGTCTTTCACAATTCACTGATTTTTGATAGGCTCAAGTACTATAAGGCAGTACGGGGCCAATTTTATAATGTGAACAAACTAGTTTTAGTAGAACAATATTCTGGACAGTTTGGTGAACCCATGTGCTGACAATTCAGTTTATTTTACAAACAACGGATATTGAACATCGGAACGCAAGTAGACGCCAAATAACACTTTCGAACTTGAGTTTTCGGTTATGGGTAGTAGTGTTTGGAATGAAATGAAATTAACGACGTAGAAAGCAGCGATACAAAATGGAGAAAAAATAATGTAAAGTGTAGAACATCCGTTATTTTTTTTTAATTACATTACCCCGAATAACATAAACCTGAAGACCATCACCTCGAGTTCCAGTTTCTAGAATGGAATAGAATTCCATTATCACGGCTAAATTGGCTTGAGAATGGATTGATTGGATTACATAATTCTTTCACTATTGTTTATATCCAGGACTCTTACATGTTTGTGAGATCTTAAAGAACGGGAAACCCACAGATAAAATTATATATTAGTGAAAAATCTAAATGTAGTAATGTATGATCACAAAAGCATTAATAGTGGTAGCTCTAATAGCCAATAGTGCATAACTCAGCAATTCAAGTTTCCGTTCTAAGGCAGAACAAAGTTATCCGGAACAGCCGGGGGGCAATTAGTTTGGCTATAACAATATTTTATAAATATTAGTAATAAGAATACAAAATTGGCTCCGTAATGCCTTATATTTTTTAAGCCTAGCCTAAAGTGTTTCACAGACTTTGGAGGCATGTAAGTGCAATAATTTGAACATTCTCAACGGTATAAGAATGCCTAATTAATCTAATTCAGATTAGTGTTTTCAATGTTTACACTTCAAAAAGGACGTATCTCAAAATTTCGACGTTCTGAATAAGTAAAACTTCGCCTAGAACTTACAAATAGCTTAACAAACCAACTTTGAGTCAAATTTGAATGGTATATTTCTTCTGATAATCACGGCCAATGAAAACACATTCCCTTGAATTTTTGAACTTACATAACCAAAAGGGCGTAAATTAAAAACGGGAGATACGGTTTTTTTTTAATTTTGCCAAGACATGCAGCTTAGCTAAAAAAAAAGAAAAGGCTGGTAGGCATAGATTTGATGGAGATATTTTTTTTTCTGATAATAACGGTCAGGACAGCACCGTGGCTGGATGATTAGGGAGTTAAGCTAGTCCCCGAACCGATTTTTCGACATTTCTACAGCAAAAAAATATTCTGCAGCAATAAAAATGTTACTAGAAAATGTTTTAAATTCTAAAAGAATATTTGACTTCCGTTTTTCCAAGAAATTTGTAGCAACATGTTTGAAGTTACCCAATATTACTTATTCAAATTCCTCAAGGAATAGTAAAGGGCGACCTCACAACTTTTGCCATAAATTTCTTAGAAATTAGTCAAATAATATTATGATGTTTGTTCATACTTCCATCGTGAATTTCTCCTGGAGGACAACTATTTCTTTTATGTACGGAATATTTTCACGGATTCAACTAATAAAATTACTTAACTTTTGAAAAGTTCAAAGTTTTCGTAGTAATTCCTACAAAAATGCATTGATTCTGTCATATCCTATGCTGAGATATTTCGCTGAAAGTTCTACTACAAATTCCTCTGTGAATTCCATCGTGTTGTTTCCAAAAATACAATTTTTTTCGCGAAACTCATCAAAAGTCCTTAAAAATCCATCAGAAATATTCACAAAATACATCACAAATGGCGCCAGAAATTCTTCTATGGTCTATTTAAAAAAAAATCTGCTCCAAATCCCCGGATTATTTAAGAATTATCTATGAAAAGTGCGTTTGAAATGTCTCTTGCCTTCTAATCTTCAAATCATAGCGGTATGTGGGTAGGGATTTATTAAGATATTAATAAAGAAATTTGAAACGATTTTTTTTCTTTTGAAATTCTGTGCAATTCCTTGGCGGAATTCTTATAGGATTTCTGGCGGAATTCTGGGGAATTCATATGTCTAGGAAAGAACTTCATGAGGTTAAACAATATCTAACATTTCGTTATTCTGTTATTCAAAGAACAGCCTGTTTCAACATTTTGTTTCTCCTCCCTTCACATGATGCCTTATTGAAAAACTTCGTACGAAAATCTTTGCATACCATTTTGTCTTACATTCCGATCAAGGCTCTTTTTCCAAACACTGGACATTCAGTTGATTTTCAAGTGAATCACTGAAATTTCTTCATAAAATGATCACTTGTTTCACATTACATGTCCATTATTTTAAAAAGTTTTGTAAATGTTTAAATTTACCTTCGAAATTGCCACTGTCGGAATACAAGTCATAAATTTGAGACCGAACGGTACTCCAAAAAGTAACACATCTAAAGGCAACAGATAAATTCTATGATATTTAAAAAAATGCAGAATTCTTCGGTATTCCTTATTGCAGAATTTTTATATGGTTTCTGATTTCTGAAAGCTCGTCAGGAATATTCCAACGTTTAATACAATAATTAAATTCAGCAAAATCTCACATTACGAATTTGACCATAAGACATCTATGAGGATGCTCTTGAAATAAACCGTCAAAATATTCACGTTTAACTTCTACTGTTCAACTACAATAATCAAAATAAGTCCCTTTGAAAAAGTTTGTTTGGAGTACAATAAAATTGGTTTGTTTGTTCTCGATCAGTTCCCAACTTCTATAGATTTGCGCTGAACCCCCTGATCTAGTACTACATTTGAGTGCTAGGCGATGGTAGTAGCGTAATGAAATGAATAGCATAGAATTTAAATTATCAGTTGTAGTATCTAGTTAAGCTTCTTAAAGTTAAAATCCCAGAAATAAAATCATTCCAAATCGAGCTCTTAAATAAGTAGGAAGTCCAGAAGTTATAATCCCCAAAGTTATTTGCTCAATAAATTAAAGTTTAAATTATTAGCCATTCCATAAGTGAAGAGAAAGAAGAAGCTAAGTGGCTGTTAGCAGCACCTTCGTGAGCTTTGTGCCAGTGCTTTAGCCGGTAGCGCCGCTCCCGCCCAGTATAGTGACTACGCTACAGGAAGTGTCCGTTTTAACCACAGTTCCAATTCCAACGGAAATCGCGAACCTGCCCCAACATATTGGTGTTGTAACCAGGATTCCGGTTTCCTATTCGCCATTGTGTCCGTGATCCGAGTGACGGCAACCGCCATAGTGGAAAGCCGTCTCAATTGAAATTCCACCATCCTAATTGATCAAGCACCCGCCATCCTTCCAAAGAGGATTCCAGAGTGTTCCAGAAGATTAATAATACAAGGCCTGTTTGAACCAGGCACACGGTACGTGTGATTCTACAATGGTTTCATTCACGCATCTCCTACAACACAACAAACGGGTCAACTACCGCTAGGGTTACCATCCGTCCTGATTTAGCAGGACATGTCCTGATTTTGAGTTTCTTTTGAGGCGTCCTGATTTATCTTTCATATTTTAGGATTTGTCCTGCTCTTTTAGCATAGATAGTAGCAACCACGGGATTTCCTATCTTCGTTTCAATATTTTGATGCATCGTAAAGAGGGATTTCCTCCATCTAACAACTCGTGCAGCACACCATGTCTAATCAAAGTTTCTAGAGAGACCCTTAACGAATGTTTCAGAGATTTGTGTTAAAAAAAACTATTGGTTTCCGAAGAAAATCTTTGACGGATTTCTCCCAAAAACTTTGATTGATTTTTTGTAGGGCTCTTCATGATCTCTAAGCGAATTCTTACGAGACCTTTATGGAAACTTAACGGAAGCCATGATGATAATAAATCTTCGAGCTGTTTAGTAGAATACCTATAAGAAAATGAAAAAACTGAATTTAGTACTATACCATTTAATTCCACTACAGTTTGTATCCTTTGACAGATACGCGTATTTCGACCTCAACTGTAAGGCCGTCTTCAGTGTCGTGTACTAGACTCGACTTATTAAATGGTATAGTACCAAATTCGTTTTTTTCATCTACTTAACGGAAGTTTTTGTTCATGAAATTCTTAAACAGATTCTTACCATATCCTCTGTATAACCACGATTCGAGGAATGGTACCGTTATTTCCTGGCATCATTATGTTTTATAAATCTCCCAAAAGGTTTTAAGGTGGATTTCATTTCAATTTTTATTAGGCTCTAATGAAATATACTTGGCTGTTTTCGACATCCTTAGTTATTACCTAGCAAAATTTTGATCAGAAACAAAACATTTCTTTTTTTTAAATCATCGCTAAATTGCTGCAATACTCTGCAGGATTTCGTGGGATATCTTAATTTATATTCTAAAATCCTTGGCAGATTCCTTCTTCTTCTTGGCATTACGTCCTCACTGGGACAGAGCCTGCTTCTCAGCGTAGTGTTCTTATGAGCACTTCCACAGTTATTAACTGAGAGCTTTCTTTGCCAAAGTTGTAATTTTTTTTGCATTCGTATATCGTGTGGCAGGTACGATTATACTCAATGCCCAGGGAAGTCAAGGAAATTTTCCTTACGAAAAGATCCTGGACCGACCGGGATTCGAACCCAGACACCTTCAGCATGGCTTTGCTTTGTAGCCGCGGACTCTAACCACTCGGCTAAGGAAGGCCCGATTTCTAAAGGATTCTTATTGTCTTAGAAAAAGTCTTCCTAGTTATATATAAGAATTTGTACGTAAACTCATACATGTGAATCAGAAGTGTCTGATGATGGAAATGTCCTGATTTTGAGTCTACAGGAGATGGTCACCCTAACTACCACAGCGAAGAACAACACCAAGCAGACTATTCACCGGCACTGGCGTCGACTACGTTGGTCTTCTGTACATAAAGTCACCACGCAAACGAGTATCCAGCGAGAGATCTTCGGGAGATATTGCCACAATCTGCACGACTGATGGAATCCAGTGGCATATAAGATCACCATTGGCGTAGGAACAGGGGGGGCCAGGGGGGCCTGGCCCCCTCCAGAACCATCCAGGCCCCCCCCAGAATTTTTGATGATAATAAAATTAAAAAACAAACAAACAATTTAACTTGCAGTTGTAGAACACTATAGCGAGAAAACCTCGCTTGTCTTATACAGCATCAGCGTGATGGTTCTGACTTTGGTGAATCACGCGACAACCGAAAGCTTATCCGTCCGGCTGTCGATCGATTGGTTACTGTTAGAACTAGCCTCATGTTGTATGCGGTAAGCACAACTTTTCTGACATATCCATTACCAAAAATATTGTGGTATAAAAAAGTGGAAGTTTGATCCCAAAAATTCGATTTTTTTTT
Organism: Aedes aegypti; assembly: GCF_002204515.2. NCBI lineage: Eukaryota > Metazoa > Arthropoda > Insecta > Diptera > Culicidae > Aedes > Aedes aegypti. The sequence goes on along the minus strand of NC_035108.1, from coordinate 23,924,109 downwards.
CTGAACAATCCAATTAATTCTGTTTCACCATAGAGCAGCCCTGCATTCTGATTTCTCATGTTTTTGGAAGATACTGTAACATTTGTCAATGTCCCATTAAAGTAAATTAATAAGAATTGTAAATAATTGTATTAGTTTTGCATGTTTAGGAGTTAGCTTTTTTGTATTGTATAAAGTTATTTAGAATACATCCGCCCATCGACACGCCGTCCGCTACCAGCTACCACAACCACGATATGGATGGTATACGTGGTTAGCAGGAAATGGGAGAGAGTGGGAGAGTAAACGCCCATAGCTGGGGGTTCGTTGGAGCTCGAGCTCGATGGCGGTGCCATTTAAGTTTCGGCCAGCAAAGTGTGAAGATCGCGTTAAACTGGGCTGATCGAGAGAAGCGTTGCGAAAGGCAAAACTAATAAGTGTGCATGTTCGAACCGGCAAATATCGCGTGATTAGCGATTGTGCTTTAATCCCCTGTGAGGCCGGAAAAGTGAAACGGTCAAAGGTGGCGGATTGTGAATCTCTAGGCAGATTCCGAAAACATCTGTGAAGCTGTAGTTTGGGGGGGATAACCCACGTGCGTTATCCGGAACAGCCACCTCCTTATTACATGGACGCGAGTGACTCGTATTCCGCAAGGCGATAGTTCGCGTCAAGAATTCCCCGACGCGAGTGCCCTAATTGTAAGGGGGACGCTGAGGCAGCGTCCCGGTGCTCATATCCGACGCCCGTTACCCCTTTGGCGGCGGTGTCATCACTGCGAGCGGAGCGGCGGCGCGGGCGCAACGTAAGCTAGCTCACGAGTGGTAGAGTAGGCAGCCCCTGAGGTTAAAGGTGAGTTGCATGAACCTCTAATTTGTTATAACACCTTGCTCGAGGTGTGTAGTGATGATGATTACCCTAAATCCACTAAAGAAATCCATTTCACTTCAACTCGTATAATGTCCGAAAAAAATAATTGAAAAATTAGACAAAGTTACTATAGGAATTTCTCAGACAATACATAGCGGGAATTCTTGTCGAAAAATAAGGCTTAACTTTCAAAGAATTTCGGCATGGCCAAGTTTTCTTCAAATGAATAGTAGAAATTGAACATGGCGTGAAAAAAATGTGACAAAATCGACCATAGTGACCTTAGCTCTCTTTGATTTTGATTCAATTTTTTAAGTAGTTTTGCATAAATAAATTTATTGCTTGAACAATATTTTTTCAAGAAAGATTATTATTTCCAAAATTATTTGATTAATATTCAACAAATTTGTAGCACAATTTTTCAAAAAGCTTTTCGATATGCATCATAAAATTTTAGTTTAATCAAATACCTCAAGGAATATTTAAGGGGGACTTCAGAACTTTTGCAATTTTTTTCGAAATTAGTCAAATAATATTGTGGGACTTGTTCATACTTTCAAAGCGAATTCATCCTGGTGGACATCCACTCCTATGTCAACATTTTATTATCAAATTAGTTTCGGAAAATGTTCCCGTATTTACCTTAAAAATGCTCGCAATTCTCCAAAAAATCATTAATTCTGTTAAATCTAATTCAGAGGTATTTCACTGAAAGTTCTATTAGAAATTCTTCTTTGAATTGCTTTAAATAGTTTTCCCAAAAAAATTATTACAAATTCATCCGCAAATTTCATCAAAAGTCCTTAAAAAATATTTCACAAATTGCGTCAAAAAGTTTTCTATGTTTTCTTTTTAGGAAATTTTGGTTCAAATCCCCGGATCATTCAAGAATTGTAAAAAAAAAAATGTTTTCAAAATGTCTCTTACCATCGAATCTTTAGAGGAAATTTGTTGAAACCCCCCAGGAAAATTTTGCTTTCGAAATAAGCATAGCGGTAGAGGCGTAGCAAAATAACTGGGAAGGGGAAAATTTATTAAGATATTCATACAGAAATTTTTATTGATTTTCCTTAAAACACTTCGTTAGAAATTGGTTCTTGGTTTGAATTTTTGTGCGATACGAAAGCGTAATTTCTAGAGGCTTTCTGGCAGAATTCTGGAAAACCAGAAATCAAGGAAGGATAGCTTTTAAGGATAAAGAAGATTCTGATGGACCTTGAGAAATTTGTTTTATTTGTTAATTCATTAGAGAATATTTTACTATCCTGTAATTTACCTGTAGAGAAGATATTATAAATTATCTTTCATTGTACCATTGCCCACGTATTGTTCGACTTGCTTCAACATTTTAATGTTTCTCCTTCCTTCACAAACCGCTTTGAGGAAACTCGTTCAAATCTTTCCATACTCCAAAAAGCAACGTTTTAAAGAATCTAAATCTAATTATACAAATTGTGAAATTCTGATGCGTATGGTTTCTTATTCCTGAAAATCCATCAGGAATTCCTCAACAAAATTTCAAAGTAACGCAGAAGTTTCCACTAAGATTTAACCCTCTCTTTCCCATGGTAGCACAGGTGCCACCGATTTTCAACGAACGGTAAAACTAAACCGAATTGGTACGAGTAGCTCAATAATGATTGGAATAAATTTATTCGCTCATTTGTCTTATCAAACATCAGAATAACCTTAGGGTCAAACTTTTGGAAAACAATCAACTAACTATTGAAAAACAATCAAAACATTTTATAATAATATAGCTTATTTGTAAAAACTTTTGTTCAAGCACTATTTTTTGAAACGCCTTTTTGATAGTTAAATTGTCAAACAAAGCTGTGGGAAAGAAAGGGTTAAATAAGAATCTTACATTTTCGCGTTAAACTTCTACAGTACTACAAAATAGTCGATAATAGTAATCAAACCTTCAAAAAATCATATCTCGTCCTTAAATCCGGACACATGAATCGATAAGCCGGACGCTTCTGAATCAAAATCTGGACAGCTTTCTTTAGATTGGTCATACACACATATCGTCTCCGGAAAATCTTATTAAACTAGAACAGATCCTTATTATCGAAACCGTGCTATATGCACTTACTATATAATACTATGAAACACATAACTTTCCATTAAATTCAAACCTTTGTTACCTCCATTCCTTGCTTGTAGTTCAGTACCGGAAATTTTGTGGTAATGCCACTGTTATCATTGTTCTGAAACAGATTTTCCTTTAATAACTATTTTTGTATCACTCATAATATTCATTTTGTTCAGTTTTTTACAAATACACCTCTTAAATAGTCATTTACACTGGCAATTTGTAACGATATCACCCTATGTCCGGCTTTAGAAACAGTGGCTCGCAAAACCGGACAGCATTTTCTGCGTTTAAATTCATTAGTTTTTTAAGTAATTTGCACTCACAAGCACCACCTTCATCCATTTATGTTTATAATCTATCACCACATCCACTATGGACCAATGCACGAGTTCACTTGTTGACGTTTGAGCGGTGCCGTGTTATTTACGTGACCATGGTAACGAGTGAATTCGGCACTGCTCAAACGTCAAATTAGTGAACTCGTGCATTGGTCCATTTTGAATAAAGCAAACGTTTCGCCACATTATTACGAATGAACCAATGCTGGGAAACCAGTCCAAATTATTGCAACGAAAACTTGCGCGACGCAGGAAAAATGTCAAACTGCAGCTACAAATTTGTTTTTATTTTTAATATTATTTTGGCAAAGGTTACTAGATGGCAAATTAAAATAAAATGATGAAATAAGTTTATTTTTGAGGATGCTAGAAAATATTACCCAATAGTTTTAAATATCATTGTTGAATTAATAAAAACCGATTAAGCGTCCGGATATTGGTACCGTCCGGATATTGATTCATCACGGTATTATATAAGATTCTGATTACAAATACTTTCAGTAAAGATTTCATACGTTTTAACATGGATCATTTTCTATTATAAAAGACGTCGAAAAAGAACACGATTTTATGTAGTAAATCCTACAAGAACCACTTAAGCTGTTCTGTTAGGTACATTGTTAACATGTTTCAGAAATTCTTTAATTTTACGACAGGAATTCAGTGATATTTTCCGAATTATGTTTAAGCTGCAATTATTCAATAACTTATCAACAAGGTTATTTCAAACCTTTCGTTACTTTAAAAATCTGATATGGAGTGATTCATAGAGGAATTTATAAAGCAATCCCTAAAAAATAAAAATCAAAATACAGATTTATTGCAGAGAGCTTCTCTGAGCAATCATGAATACAATTTCCCAATTGAATTCTTTTAAATTGCTCAGGAAATTTTTGTGGAATATTGCTAGCAATATTTAAAGTAACACCTGGAAGAGTCAATTAATATTTTTGCGATGAGATGAACCAGCCTAGGGCTGAAAGTCTCAATAATAAAGAAAGAAAAAACAATTTTTTGCAGGATGTCTGGATAATTTTGCTACGATTTCTTCAAACAATTCTATAGAGAAACCTTAGAAAGAAATTCAAAAGCAAAGTTGGAAAAACTGCTGGCGAACTCTCTGAAGAATACGTGGAATGAATCCTTGCTTTTTGATTGTGAAGTCATTTTTGGTGAGAATCCTATATATTTTTGTTCTATATTTTGGAGAAATCCTTAGAAATCCTAAACAAATTATTTATGAACACAGGAGGGTTCTTTAAACTAACAATTGGAATTTATATGTAATGTGTACCTAGAGAACCTTCGAGGAGAAAGTATTAAAAGAATTTGTAATGCGGAATTCTACAAACGATTTTTTAAGCAGTGGGATAGAGATTCTTCGAGAAATTTTCTGATAAGATCAAAAAGTCTGAGAATGATTCTCTTGGGGAATCCCAGGACGAACTAAATGAAAACTAGTAAAGGAGTTCTTGCAAAAAAGCACTGAAAAGTGCGAACATAATTCATGAAGAAATTCCCGTAGGAATTCTCAGAGGAAACTCTTCAAAGCACATGAGTTAATTTCTGAAATAATCAAAGGAGAAACACAAAAGACAATCCTTGTGAGCTTTTTGCTAGAATTCTTTAAAGATTTTTGACTGGTTACAACAAGAATGAATCTTTTTCGTAGCGATAAGTGAAATTTACAAATATCACTGATATGCCACGAAATGAGACAAAATTATGTAATTGTAAAAACTACCAAATTTGTGAAAATCGTGATTATTGCGACCGACATAACTTATGTAAAACAAGTATTTGCTAGGCCCCCCCTAGGCCCCCTCCAGAAAAAAATCTTAGCTACGCCAATGAAGATCACCGAAAGCCCCTTTCTTCGGAGGGCTATGGAAAGTGGCTGTAGAGATGACGAAAAGGTATCTCCACAGGCAACCTGACAACATCACCGTAGCCTACGAGGATATGACGAAAATCCTAACACCAATTGAGGCCTGCATGCACTCAAGACAAGACAAGATTCGTAGAGGGTGTTTCTATTTTGATCCATGCAATACTGAAAAGGAAACTTAATCAATTTCGCATACCATTCAATGCAGGAAGCACTAAATATTTTCTCAAGCTTCTTAGGAAAAATGCAAAAAAGTCATTCCGCGGTGCAAAAACCATTGTATTGTTTCGATCGTTCGTCCTGATCCGCGCATTTTAAAATTTCGTATCGAGCTTTACGAAGCATTTTCTCATTTCGTTTTGGAACATAACTAAAAGATAATTTTCAATATTCGATAGCTCGTTCTCAAGCCATTACGTGACATAAAAAAAACATTCCATTTTTATTTACATAGATAGATAAAATTGGCATGATACATACGAATTTATGAAATTAATATTAGAAGAAATATAACATTCTGTTTTCAGAGTAGTTTTTATGCCAGAATGTTGAAGTTTGAATGACATTGTCGTCCAAGTCATCCTGCTACGAATTTCTCCGAAAATTGAAGCACAGCTCTGTCTCAGTGTCTCACACGACCTGCCTTGTGGTGTCCCTCGATCACCTTCCAAGTCACCCTGTGCTTACCTGTCTTACCTGTGCGATGTTTCCGATCGCGTACTCCACCTTCTCAAGACATTCATCATACCGTCTTGACGTTTCTCCATGCAACCGATCGTTTGTTATCGTTCACCAACACCACCAAGCCGCACATGTTTCTCCCCGATCGCCGATTCCGAGTTAGTCTTGCGCGGACATCGCCAGCGGGTCGTTCGGTATTCGGTATATCGCAGAACTCGCGCGCGTGTTTCTTCCCACTCCACAACAGGCAAGGAGATGCGGATCTCTCCCCGAGTGACACTCCACCACCACTACCAGCAGCAGCAGCAGCGCGATCGTCGTCAACAACATCAACAGGTAGCGCCCAAATGGGGATCGATTCGGTGATTGGTTTTGAAATCGATCCTCACTTTCCGATTTTTGACTAATGCTTGCGAGGGAGCGAGTAATTAGGGCAGGATTCAAGAGACGGCGTGACTAGGGTAATGTTTGTCGCGTCGGAAGCAATGAGGAATCGGGCATTTGAGATCGTGAAAACAGCGAGCATGGATTAGAGAGGGTGGTAGACATCTTGGACCAAACTTTCTATAACTGTAAAAGATCGGTATTGGCCTGGGGATTTATTTGGGGAACGTGAACAGAAAAAAAAACTGTAATGTAACATTTCGGTGTTAATTGATGGTCAGAAGTCAGCGTTCGCGAAGAAAAGAATGTGCGACACAATACGCGAAAGCATTATTAGAAAAGTAACCCGACTAGTGGATTGCAACAAAATTGTATCACAGTTATATCAGAGTTTGGTTCAAACAATTTTTTTTTATTTTGCAAAAGAACTTGTATTTTTTTAATATAATCATTCCAAACATTACATTAATTTCTTTATCTAGGTGTTCTGTGTTAGATAACACTATCATTCTAATATGGTAAAACAAAATTAGGCTTTTATTTACATTTTGTTAGAATCATATTACATTTCATTTGCCGTAGCAGTTAGGAATTTTTGCAGATGAGTTGGTTTCACCAGCTTAAAAGACAAAAAAAATGCTTTTAATTTACTTAACCTAACTTAACCGAAATATATAACGCAATAATGGTGGCAATAGAAGTTTGCAAAGATGTTTGTCTCAAATTATTAATTATTTTATTTGACATTTTTATCAATGTTTCAACATTGGATATTCTATGTATGTCATTACTATTATACCAGGAAGGGAGCTTCGAAATCATTTTCCAAATTTTAATTTGAATCCTCTGCAAAGCTTTCTTCTTAGTATAACAACAGGTAGTCCATATTGGTACAGCATACAACATGGCTAGCCTGAAACTTTGTTTGAAGATCGAAAGCTTGTTCTTAAGACAAAATTCTGATTTTCTGTTAATAATTTTATATATTTATTACATTTGGCTTGAATGCCCTCAATGTGATTTTTGAAAATTAAATTCTTATCTTGCATGAGCCCTAGATACTTAACTTCATCTGACCAGTTTATTGGAACCCCTCTCATCGTGACAACATGTCTACTTGAAGGTTTCGAATAAAGAGCTTTTGGTTTATGTGGCAATATTATTAGTTGAACTTTGGGAGCATTAGGAGAAATCTTTCATTTTTGCAAGTATGAAGAAAAAATATCCAAACTTTTTTGCAATCGACTACAGATGACACACAGGCTTCGTCCTTTGGCGGAGAGACCTGTGTCATCCGCAAACAAGGATTTTTGACATCCCTGAGGTAACTCAGGTAAGTCAGATGTGAAAATTTTGTATAATATTGGTCCCAAAATGCTGCCTTGAGGAACATCAGCTCTTACAGGAAGTTTTTCAGAACTGGAGTTTTGATAATTATCCTGAAGTGTAATATTGACAGATAACTTTGGATTATTCTAACAATGTATGTTGGGAAATTAAAGTTTTATTAATTTTACAATCAAGCCTTTACGTCAAACACTGTCAAATGCTTTTTTTTATATCTGGAAGACCAGTACAATAGCCTTCAGATTTGTTGGAATGGCTAAAATTTGTTACACGTAAAAGTTGATGAGTGGTCGAATGTCCATGGCGGAATCCGAACTGTTCATTGGCAAAATTTGAATTTTCGTTGATGTGGGCCATCATTCTGTTCAACATAACCCTATCAAAAAGTTTACTGATGGAGGAATGCAAACTGATTGGACGATAGCTAGAAGTTTCTGCAGGATTTTTGTCTGGTTCTAAAATTGGGACAAAACGCAAAAATGTTTGTCAGGAAAATATGCCAACTGAAAACATTTGTTAGTTATATCAACTATGAATAATAAGGTACCTTCTGGAAGTTTTTTGATGAGAATGTTCCAAACCAGTCTTTCAGAAATTTTCGAAAACGTTTTCTTGATTGATAATGTTTTCCAAATCCTAATTAACTTGATTTTCAATTGGACTAGTAAGTCCAAAATTAAAATTGTGCTCGCTTTCTAACTGCATAGAGAGTTTTTGAGCTTTTTTTGCAATTAGTCAGTAATAATTTGTTTTCCTTTTCAATGTCAGAATTGGCTTCTAAGGTTTTCTTAATATTTCAGATAATTTCAAAAGGGCTTATAGCTATAGTCCAATCGTGATAATTTATTTTCAATATTTTTGTTTCTTATTTGTGAAAAACGGTTCTTGATTTCTTTCTTCTAATCCTACCATGTAATTTTCATAGCAGGATCGCAAGTGCGTTCCTTTTTCTCACGTTTTTAAGACGGATCATGATTTTATGATCATCGTCTATAATCACGGGTTCTTTTTCTTCACATTTTGGAATTGCAATGCTCCTGGCTTCAACAAAAATTTGTTAAAGTTTCAAGAGCATTGTCAAAATCAAGTTTTGTTTGTAGAGAAGATCAAGATTATGTATTTCATATATATTCCAGTGGAGCTGATGGAGGATTGAAAATCGCTCCATGAGATATTTGAAAAATAACAGGATCAGAATCAAAATCAGCATGAGTCAAGACCAAGTCAATCGTGGATAGATTTCTAGAAGAGGAAAAACACGTAGGGCTGTCAGGGTATTGAATTGAGAAATATCCTGAAGAGCACTCATTAAATGAAATTCTGCCGTTGGAATTACTTTGAGAATTATTCCATGACCGATGTATGGCATTAAAGTCACCAATAACAAACAAATTTTACTTATTGCGAGTCAATTTTGGCAAGTCAGTTTGGAGCAAATTAACTTGCTGTCCAGAGCATTGAAAAGGCAAATAGGCAGCTATGAAAGTATACTTACCAAACTGTGTTTCAACAGAAACACCTAAAGTTTCAAAAACTTTAGTTTCATATGACGAAATCAGTTGATGTTTTATACGCCTATGAATGATAATTGCAACTCCCCCACATGCCCCATCAAGTCGATCATTACGATAAACAAAAAAAGTTAGGATCTCTTTTGAGTTTAGATCCAGGTTTCAAATACGTTTCAGTAATAACTGCAATATGCACGTTATTAGCTGTAAGAAAATTAAACAGCTCGTCCTCTTTACCATTCAAAGAACGAGCATCCCAATTTAAAATATTTAAATTATTATTTATTTGATCCATTAGAAAAATGTAATCAAATAACAATTTGATTAGTAAATTTTAAACCGACTTGGACTGCTTCAGCCATAGTGCTGGCTTTTAACATTGCATCAATCATTAGACTCAATTGTTCAGTTACAAAATTAAAATCCGAGCCAGATTTTCCGTTAGAATTTTCGGTAGACGCGGAGTCCATTTGATTTGAAACAATTAGAAAGTGTACTCATAGTGTGAAAAGGTCAAAGGATATTCCTTGGGTGGATCCATTCGAAAATAAAAGATTCGAACGGCTACCCGACGGATTGAAATTAATTTGTGAATGAGCATGTTTAATATCTTCCTGATGGGTATGAGTCATAATCAAGCGATTGTTAACTGAAAAATGAGCATTGTTCGATACTCTAGCAAGGGAATTCCGGAAACGACCGTTATCGTAACAGACATTACCGTTCATCTGTCTGACATGAACCTCGACTACTCGCCTACGCGAAGGGCAAGCCCAAAAGTTTGACTTTTGAGGGCCTCCGCAATTTGAGCATATGAATTTTGTGATATCCCGGACTCATGATCTTTAAGAGTTTCCGGCAAAATGCGACAGTCACCTTCCTTTGCGATTTGGAAGGAAACCTTGATTCCACTAATGATGTTCAAAATCTCTTGCCAAAATTCCCTGGAGAATTGTTCCTTCCTGATAGAAGAGCTAATGAAAACTCAATCATTGTGAACATTGGTACACTATCCTCAGAAGTATCAAAACAAATTTGGTTTTCTGAAACCATAACCGGGCAAATTTTTTTAGCAAACTTTTTGATCCATTCATGTGAATACTAGTTAATGAGGATAAAGAGTGTTCACATGAATGGATCAAAAAGTTTGCTAAAAAAATTTGCCCGGTTATGGTTTCAGAAAACCAAATTTGTTTTGATACTTCTGAGGATAGTGTACCAATTAGAGTTTTCAAATTTCCCGGGATTTGATTTCCCGGGAAACGGGAAATAAAATTACCATTTCCCGGGAAATCCCGGGATCCCGGGAAGTTCTGAAAAACGTGAAAATAAAGCAAAATTGGTGGAATTTTATTTTTTAAGTTATTCGTATTTCGTGTAGGGTCGGTGTTCCCTTAGTAGACAGTCCCATATAGTCGCACTAGTAGCTTTTTAGGGCGTTTTGCATAAAGCTCAGGAACCATTTACCTAAGTACCATTGATACACAACTCGATTTTGTTAAAAAAATAATCGAAATATAGTTTTTCTTATAATTTAAGCTCCCTTGCATCTATAGGAAACCTATTGTTTCTATAGTAGCACTACTAAGAAAAACTTTTTTTAATAAAACGAAATAATAATTAAATCAGAACTTTTTTATATCAATCAAAAGCTTTTGATCCACTTTTTAAAGCAAAAATCAAAAACACGGTTTTGATTTGTAATTTGCTTTGTATTATAGGCTATAGGAGCACAAGCGACAATAAACACAAAAAAAAAATATTTTCGTATTTTTTGTGTTTTATTTTAAAAAACCATGATAAAAAGCTTTCAGACGTAAAAACAAGGCCTGGCTTTATTTTTCGCTTTTATTCGAATATTTGTTCTTAGTCATACGACTTCATCGATCCTATATGTATTTTATACCAGTATATTTGTTGGTTATTTCTCTTCTTTGTAAGTAATTTATGCATGTTATTCTAAAGAAATGATACCTAGCTTCATTTTAAATGCTAGGCTTCAGAACAACGAAGTTTATTGCATTTAGTAAAAGTCCTCGTGTAGTTTATTCTTGATCCAACTAGAGTCTTTATATTAAAAATTGTGACTGTTACATCCACGAAAACTTTATAAGCCTACTGAATTCATAGAGAAGATCCCTTGAAAATTCCTTTATTTTATATAGCAAAATTCATGAAATAGATATCGTCCAAACCGATATCTATTTTATGAACAACTATTTCATTACAAGTGATGTAGTGAGTTCATTGATTAGAATTATATGATAAGTAAATGGTGCGATGGTTTTTGTTTGAAGATAGATAGTTATTTATTTTTTTATAAAGCTTCCCGGGAAATATGAAAATCCCGGGAAATACGGGAATCCCGGGAAACAGAAAATCATTTCCCGGGAAACGGGAATCCCGGGAAATCTCAATTCCCGGGAAATGTTCCCGGGAATGAAAACTCTAGTACCAATGTTCACAATGATTGAGTATTCATTAGCTCTTCTATCAGGAAGGAACAATTCTCCAGGGAAAGATGGTATAAAATTTGATCTATTAAAACATCTTCCAGATGTAGATCAAAAAAGATTATTGAATTTATTTAATTGGTTCATAGACCATAATGTTATTTCAATTGATTGGAGAAAAGTCAGGGTAATTGCGGTCCAAAAGCCGGGTAAGTCACCTTCTGATCATAACTCTTATCGTCCCATTTCTATGTTGTCATGTATACGTAAATTAATGGAAAAAATGATTCTGAACCGTTTAGACAATTGGGCTGAATCAAATAAGTTGATTTCAGAAACACAATTTGGTTTTCGTAAAGGAAAAGGGACTACCGATTGTCTTGGTTTGTTGACAACTGAAATTGATATAGCGTTTGGTAGTAAACAACAAATGACCTCTGTCTTTCTAGATATAAAAGGGGCCTTTGATTCAGTTTCCCTTGGCATTCTTACTCAAAAATTGCATAGGAAAGGACTTTCTCCAAAACTCAATAATTTTGTGAATAATTTATTAAGGGAAAAGCACATGTATTTTTCTAGTGGCTCAATCTCAGAATACCGAGTAAGTTATATGGGTTTGCCTCAGGGCTCTTGCCTGAGTCCACTTCTGTATAACATATATGTGAGTGAGATTGATAATTGCTTGGCTGAAGGATGTACTCTCAGACAATTAGCTGATGATTGTGTTATTTCTGTAATAGGTAAAGATAGAGAAGATATGCAAGCTCCGCTTCAAACTACATTAGATAGTTTGTCTTCATGGGCAACTGATTTAGGAATCGAATTTTCACCAGAAAAGACTGAAATGGTTGTTTTTTCTAAAAAACATCATCCAGCAAAATTTGAACTACAGCTATCAGGGAAAAAAATTAATCAATCCTTATCCTACAAACACTTGGGTATTTGGTTAGATTCCAAGTGTACATGGAAAAAATGTTCAATATATAAAATCTAAGTGTGAGCAAAGAATAAATTTTATCAGGTCCATTACTGGAAGTTGGTGGGGAGCTCATCCAAAAGACTTAATTAGGTTGTACAAGACAACGGTACGATCTGTGATAGAGTATGGAAGTTTTTGCTTTTATCCAGCTGCACGTACACATATCCTTGTTCTAGAAAGGATTCAGTATCGATGTCTTCGTTTAGCATTGGGATCTATGAATTCTACTCATACTAAAAGTTTGGAAGTCCTAGCGGGTGTTCCTCCTTTAATGATTAGGTTCTATGAGTTTGGGAGTCGGTTTCTAATTCGCAGTGAAATCATGAATCCTATTATCATTGCAAATTTTGAAAAACTTCTGCAATTAATGGTACAGTCCAGACGAATGCCACTTTATTATTGGCACATATCTGAAGATATTTCACCTGCTATAATAGATTCAGAAGAGCTCAATATAAATTTCCTTCAGTTAAACAACGATAAAGTTACATATGACATTTCTATGAAACAAGAAATAAATAATATTCCAGATTACTTGAGATCTAAAATAATACCTTCCATATTTTCATCGAAATATGGAAGACTTTCTTCTGACAAATGTTTTTACACTGATGGCTCTAGCATAGATAATAGTGTAGGTTACGGTGTTTTCAATGAAAACGTTTCTACATATCATCAGCTTAAGAATCCATGTTCAGTATTTGTTGCGGAGTTGGCAGCGATATATAATGCTTTAATTATCATCCTGAATTTATCGGTTGGCAGCTATTACATATTTTCCGACAGTCTTAGCTCCATTGAAGCTTTAAAATCAATAATACCACAAAATGCAACATATTTTATTATTGAAATAAGAAAACTATTGAATACATTAACAATGCGCTCTTTCAGCATCACTTTCATATGGATACCATCGCATTGCCTCATCAATGGTAATGAAAAGGCAGATATTTTAGCCAAAAAAGGTGCCATAGTAGGTGAAATTTTTGAAAGAAAAATTGATTTTAGGGAGTTTTTTCAAACATGTCGTCGGAAAGCAATTGCTGAATGGCAAAGATCTTGGGATGAAGGATCTATGGGACGTTACTTATACGGTCTTGCACCAAAAATATCAAAAAAAGCATGGTTTAAAGATTATAATCTGACTAGGGACTTTATTAAGGTTATTTCTAGACTAATGTCGAATCATTATAGATCTAAGGCTCACCTTAAGCGTATTGGTTTAAGTGATACTGATCATTGTGACTGTGGTGAAGGATTTGAAGATATAGAACACGTCGTTTGGGTTTGTTCTAAATATGAAGTAAAAAGACAAGAATTGATTGATTCCCTTCCTGTTTATTGGAAACCACCCAACGCAACAGTCCGTGATGCTCTGTTTTCTCGCAATCCCAATTTCCTAAATCCTATATATAAATTTCTAAAAGCTATTGACTTTCCTATCTAATTTTTGTCTTTAACAGTGAATTACTATTACCTGCGACTTGAGTGATTGACGGATGTCTTAAGCCATATATCAAACCGATTCCGTTTCCTCAAATTTTCCTCAAGCCACCATTTTGAACTGCACGACGCCTCCAATAATACCATTGAGCTGATCATCACCATCTCATCTGAGCAACTTCACAAATCCATTGAGAAGATGGAGTGACAGGAGAATCGTCCTACGATGCATCCCAAGCCCCGAGTTTAGAACTTCTAACTTGTCGTGAAAGTATGACAAGATGTAGAAGCTAAACAAAATTAATACAAACATTGTATATAACATTATTGAATCGGCCCCTAATACTTTATGGTAAGGGCCTAAATAAAGATAGGTTTGAGGGTTTTATGCCTATAGGAGAAGAGATTTTTTTCACTCCTACAGGCTTTCCCTCATTCAAAAAAAAAAAAAAAAATCTCCGAATTCGAAGCAACTGATCACGATTGGCGGCACCCGTTGTTCCCTCACTTGTTTCAAAGAGCCTGGGCTAGAGCTTGCTTCGGTTTGATTTTTGTTGAATTTTGTAGCATCGAACTGATAGCTCAAACTCAAACTCAAACACTGATACAATTCTGTTCTGTTCCACTGGTCGGGATGGTATTTTCACATCGAAACGACTACGGCAAAGCGACGTCAGCGGAAAAAAAGTTTTCGAACCGCATATCAAATTGTGTATCGGTGATTGCACCACCAGTGCAGTGCGAGGGAGTATACAAGAAGCAACGAAAACGGCGGCGGCACGATGGAGGCACGAAGGTGCCGGTGAGAGGTGCATTGCATTCGATGCGATTCAAATGAGTGCGAAAGTCACATTTCATATTCATATTCATCACAAATTGAAGCGACGGCGCGGCGGCGCGGTGAGATTGAAAAATGCAACGCGAAAGGAAGCGACAAAAGCCGTGCGTGATGGTTGACGGGCGGTGGCTGGAAACATTGAGGAAGGCGTCTTGTTTGCCTTAAAAACGAAAACAATGATGATGACTGCTTGGGTTGTCTATCCTAAATCGTCCACCGCTCGTGCACTAATTTATTTAAATTGATTTGTCAGCTCAGGAATAAAGCCTAAGCCTCCACTCCTATGAATATGGAATAAATATGTAAAAATCACTGTACACAAGGGCGATTCAAAATTTGAAAATTCAATCTCCCATATCTTCTCTACCATCCTAACCATACACATAGTGTTCTTTGAAAATTTCAGCTTTCTAAGTGATGATTTAAAGGTGGCCCAAAGACTGTAGATTTACATGGAAATTACAATGGACGAATTTAAAAAAATGTTCTAAACACGTTAGTACTGGAATGAGAGTACAAACTTATTCTTCAAACCATAATAAAGAAATTTGCTGAAGAGAGAAATTCAATCCGATGGATAGGAGAAGAGATACGCATGAGTTTGTTTGCTATTATTTAGATTCATATGGGATTATAGCCATGTAAACATCTCCAAAAATCCCAAACAAAAACAAAAAGCTCAGAAGAAACTTGTTTCAACAACAGCATCCATCATTAAGGTTTGAAGAATGCGTTCTCACTGTGTACTGTACGTGTTTTGAACATTTTCCAAAATTTCTCCATAGTAATTTCCACATAAACCTACACTGGCTTTGAACCACCTTCAAATCCCTACCGAAAAAGCTGGTAATTTTACAGAATACTATTTTTATGGTAAGGATGGTAAGGAACATATGGGAGTGTGGATTTTCAAACATTTTGAAATTTTGAATCGCCCTAGTACAGAGTATCTAGTATTTTGATGTTGAATAGGAAAAAGCATCAATTTTCGATACATTCATACGATTTTGGCCTCTTTTGTATGAAAGTCCTAAAATTGGCACTTAAATACGTCATTGATCTCTCAACAGTTTTTAAAAAGTGTTAAAAAATATTTATTATTCAATAATAAACCTATGGAAAGCTTTTTAAAGGCTTTCCAAGTGTTCTCTTACTCAAAGTATTCCTTTTGAGTTTCTCCCAAGTATTTTTCCAGAGATTCTGCACCCCCGCTAATTTGAACGGTACCTCATGCAAACCATCGGGGTTCATTCTTAATTTGAACATCTAGTCACGATAGAAAGGTTTTTCTGGTTACCTCTTTCACTGTTTTGTTTTGATTCTGCGTTCCGTTCCACAGCGTTCCATCTTACTTTACTCCGTTCCATGAGCTAAATGACGTTTTAACCATTTTCAATCTGAACGATGTGCAAATTAGCGGGGTACAGATTAAAAAGTGTTCAGATTAAATGTGGTCAAACCAACGGGGGTACCCGGTACTACATGCATAGTATCAATTACAGTGGGATTTCATTTTTATCATGCTCCGTTTTAGGCACCCCCAGATTTTGGCAGCAAAATGGAATAGCATGAAAAAATGTAAACTTATGTAAATATCATTGTGTATTTTGCTATATTCATTGAAACAGCAGGCCAGCTTCATACCTATCGCATTCCAGAACTTAACATTCATCGATATTCTCCCAAATTTTACTAATTAATAAGGCTCCCGCACACGCCTTTTCACTTCCGAATGGTTGTGTATAAGTCCTAAATCTATACATAAGTATAAGTAAATATAGTATTGATATCTTACTGTGTGACCAACCCACTTGAATCTGCCGGTTGGTGATAGACATAAAAAACCCTGTTCTGCAGATTTGGAACTGTTCGTTTGTATAACACATTCCTGTGGATTTATAACGAGCATTAGAAGATTTCTTTCAGGCTCTTGAGATATCATAGCGGGAACCTCCGTTTTTTCTTAAGTTTCCTATGATGTGCTTGAAGCTGAATTTCTAAAACTTATTTATGTATTCTATGAAACAACTGGCTACATTTGTGAAACATGTATTCTTTATCCAGCTCACTGGTCGTAGGTTAAGCATCTCTGTTCTCCAATTTTGACACGGTTACGTTTTTGGAAACTGAAAATTTCGACCTTGTTACTAAAAACAGAATCCCGCTATACCTAAAACAACAAAATACTGACAATGATTTATCTCTGGAGACATCTTACAAAATTTTCAAATAATACTCCATTGGATTTTTCTGGAGGATTCTTGCGGGAGGAAATTTTTTTAACCATTTATTTATTGCTGTTGGCTTATTCATGATGACATTTCAGAAAAAAAATGTCTTCATTATCCAACTGAATTTAACTTTCACACAAAACGTTGCTATTGCAAAAGGTACACAAAAATCATAATTCACCCGAAATATGCATTTTTATCTAGGGGTAATACTAAATAATATGTATTTTGTATTTCTAGTGCAAGTTCATATAATAATTAAAATGTGGGTTTAGGCTTTAGGCTTTAGTTTTTAGCCTATGTCTTTATGAATCGATAGTAAAAATCAAAGAAAATCTTTTTTTAAATTTATTACTCCAAAAATCACTTAAGTAAGAATTCTTGCAGGAAATATTCATGAAATTTTGGGATAAATATCTTAAAATGTTCCGGTGAAGATATCTCTGAAAGAAATTATGGAACATCTGAAAAAAAAAATCATTCAAGAGCATCTTGAAAAAGTGAGAAATTTATGGAGGAATTAATCTGAAGAAAATGCTTGAAAATTATTATATTTTTCAATACTACTAACAGTAATACCTTGGAGACTACCTAAATTTTAACATGAGATATGTTAAGATTTTAAAAAATAAATGGACGAAAAACCGAATTGAGTAAATTAGTATCCTTTGACAGATACGCGTATTTTAGGCTCACTGTAAGTTTTCAATTCACTTCAGGCATTTGAAAGGTCATAAAAACTTCGAAGAATATGAGAGATGTTTAAAGATGATTTAAGATATGGATTCACTCTTAGCTAAATGTTAGCAACTGACAATTATCTGGCTAAAATTCAAAAGAACTTGACTGCCCATAAACGCATGTCAGTCCCATGTTTGCTGGATTTCCTAATCACATGGGACAATTATGCGTTTATGGGCAGTTGATTGGTTTTTCCTTCCTAGGCTCATAAAATCGGGTAAAGTTGAAGAAAAATGTAATATATAACTAATACTTGTTATACTAGATGTTAAAAAAATACTAGATATTTTTTTTTACTTGTTAAGTGTTTTGGTATTTTATTTATTCTCTTTCCCTTAGAATATTTTTCTATTATACCAAATAAAGCTTCAATTTGGAGAAAAAATATTGTTTTTCAATTCAATATAGTGGTTCCCATCAAATGTTACGTTCATTTTGGGAATCCCGGGTTCCAGGGACATCAAAAACTTATAACCCGGGAAACGGGAAATTTCAACATATGTCGAATCCCGAGGTGTCCTGTGTCGGACACCATTATCATAAATAATGTTCCAAACCTGCCCGTTGCTTAGCTTAAACAATGACTTTTCTTATTTCATCAAATTGGAATAATGACATTGAAGTTTTTTCAGTGGATTTCCAAATAACATTTTTTCTCAAATTTCGTTGAAGGATACTTCCTAGATTTTCCACCAATTCATAAAAAAATCTCCTTCTATTATTTCTCTACGTATTTTGTCTAGAATAATTTTTCTTTTAATTTATGCACGAATTTCTTTTGAGATTCTTACATAAATACATCCAAGAATGCATATGCATTTATGCAAGAATTAGAAAAGATTCCTTTTGCTTAAAAATGCTCTGTCTTTGTCGGTGCTTGGTCATTAGGCCAAAGTATTTTAGGCTGAAAAACGTTAGGTCGAATGGATCATTAGGCCGAAAGGGTCATTTGGTCGAATGAATACAAATGAGTGAATAATAGTATAATGCCACATTTTGCGAAGACTTTTAAATTATCCCCACCAGTGAATTACAACAAAATTCTATTACAAATACAGTAATGACCCGATTTTGTCAGCCCCTTTTTGCGGAGAGGTTTTTGCTCTCACGGTTTGAATTTCAAATTTTCTCCAAATCTTGTTCAACCCAGTCAAAGCTATTATAAATATGCATAAAATAGTGAAGAATGAATTATGATAACTTGTTTTATTTTTGAAGGAGAGCTGAAAAACGTTTTGAAAAAGGGGCTGACAAAATCGGGTCATTACTGTATATCAAAATTTGTAACAAATAACAAATTTTGCTTTATTTTTGTAAGAAGCACTTTGGGCTGATGGAGATTATTTCAACATAAATAAAACAAAATCAGTCATAATAACAAAGGCTTTTTCAATTTTTTAAAATTGAAAACAAAATTTGTTATAAATGAACTGAGAGTAATCCCGACCATGTGGAAGGAAGTTGATTATAACAAAATATGTTCCCCAAATATGATTTTTAAATATTACCTGTTGTTATAAAACATGTACCGTTAGAAGGCAAAATAACAAAAAAAAATATCGAAATTTGCACCACATGAAACAAAAATATAACAAATCCTGTTATATTTATAACAAAATAATTGTAGAATGTGTTTCCAGGATGTAACAAAACAAAAATATCATTGCAAATATTGTAATGGTTTGCTTACAGCAAACGTACAAAGGAAAGTCAAAAATATAACAAATGTTGTTATAAACGTGTAACAAAAAATGTTACAAGTTAAGAAAAAAGACCCCTCGTTAACAAAATTATATCAACTGCTGTTATGTTTCACTGCTGTTGAAATGAATGTGTTATAATGTTGTTATATGATTCTGGTCGGGACTGCTTAAACATGTGCGCTTTTATTCATGCAAAAAAAACAGCATGATTTATATTTTGTTTGATTTGAAACATATTGAGGTTCATTTACAGACATAATAATTCCAAATGAATAATATGAGAAGTGCTTAAAACCAGTGTTGAAAGTACAGTATTTATTTGAAAGATGACGAAAAATTTGAGTAACTGATTGACTGCGAATTTGATGCTAAAAATTATTTGCTGAGGCAATATAATTCGGAAGAACAATCAATGTTTGTAAGAGAATAAATCTTTCATCGTAAGAAGCCATTACTTGACTAATACTAATGAATGTTACAGTATCCAAAACTTCTATGAAGGACTATGACAGCAGAAATCAAAAGAATAAACTAATTAAAGAAACAAATAATACCGGGTCGAATGGAAATCCTTCAATCCCGAATTCCAATGGGAAATCTCCGATGAAAATATTAACGTTGAGCTCCCAACCCGACCAGTGAATTACAACAACAGTGTTTTTTACTCAGAAATCACGTATTTTCCAACAAAATATGTTGAAATTTTGGCTAATTCGTAGTTGAAATAATTAAATTTTCTTTACAATAAACAAAATATAGAATTTAAACAAAAATATAGCCCTATACGGATTTCATTTAAACGAAAATATAACTCATTGCGTTATTTTTAATAGTTGAATTATACCAAAAGTTGATATTTTCATAACACTCAGTAAAATTGATCATGTATAAAGCAGCGTCAATTTATTACGTAACTCCAAAAATGGCAACTTTTCTCACCTTATTTCTTACGGAGACGAATCAGTCACGGGCTTAAAGTCTCCCAAATAAAGTTAATAATAATAATAAGAATAATAATAATAAAAATGGTAACTTCGAATGCCCTTCCCCCGCCCATAACGCTATTTTGTATGAAAAACTTCATATTTTTGTATAAGCCGTATCGATTGTTTGGTGTCCGGCTATTTGGTCGAATGCTGTTTGGCCGAATGACGAACAAAAAAAACACTAATTGCTACAGCACTGATGAGTACGATTCAGAGGAGCGGCCCAATGGGGTGGGACGCCATGTGTGTTGATCGACTTTTTTATTGAGGACGAAGTTGTGCACTCCAAACATCGCTTCAAGTCTCTAAGTTGATGATTGGTTCGTCTCTGGGTTACCAACGGGTGCTGAAGTTTAATATGTTCATGAGTCTAATTTAAAACAGCACATTCATTATTGAGATTGCAAGGTGTGAACTGAACTCTGCACCGTTGTTTGAGTGAAACAGTTAACCGAACGACTCTGTGTACACTAATGTAAAAGAAGCTCACTGTTTCTCCGTTGTGCTGACACTGACACTGAAAAGCAAATTATTTGCATATCAATGATGATTTATTTATCTTTAAGAATGAGCTGTTCTTTGAAATTCATTACAAATGCATGCTAACATTTTCGGCCAAACGACATTCGGCCCAATGGCGTTCAGCCAAATGATCCGGAACCCGCCTGAGCTTACTTCTCCCTCCTCCTAGTCCATAACGTAATCCATGGACAACGCCTAAGCATTTGCTTTCAGATTCTTCATAACAAATTTTATCTTTGTTATGGATTAGAACTTTCAATTAAATTTATAACAAAAATAGTACAAAATTTGTTATTTGTAATATTTTTTTATATAATTGTCATTCAATTTTGTTGTAATCCACTGTTCTGGATGATGAGCAAAAACATGGTCAAGCTAATTCTTCATCGATTTGCACTTAGCTTTATTGAAGAAAATATCTCTGGTGGAATAACTGAGGACCACTTTTGTTCAAATGGATGCACCGTTTTGATTCAATGTTTAAATTTTTGCCGTTTAAAAGTTCTCACCTTCGAGGCTCGTTTCAAAAAACTTTATATATATATATATAAATATATATATATATATATATATATATATATATATATATATATATAATATATATATATATATATATATATATATATATATATATATATATATATATATATATATATATATATATATATATATATATATATATATATATATATATATATATATATATATATATATTTATATATATATATATAAAGTTTTTTGAAACGAGCCTCGAAGGTGAGAACTTTTAAACGGCAAAAATTTAAACATTGAATCAAAACGGTGCATCCATTTGAACAAAAGTGGTCCTCAGTTATTCCACCAGAGATATTTTCTTCAATAAAGCTAAGTGCAAATCGATGAAGAATTAGCTTGACCATGTTTTTGCTCATCATCCAGAACAGTGGATTACAACAAAATTGAATGACAATTATATAAAAAAATATTACAAATAACAAATTTTGTACTATTTTTGTTATAAATTTAATTGAAAGTTCTAATCCATAACAAAGATAAAATTTGTTATGAAGAATCTGAAAGCAAATGCTTAGGCGTTGTCCATGGATTACGTTATGGACTAGGAGGAGGGAGAAGTAAGCTCAGGCGGGTTCCGGATCATTTGGCTGAACGCCATTGGGCCGAATGTCGTTTGGCCGAAAATGTTAGCATGCATTTGTAATGAATTTCAAAGTTGACTTTCAAAGAACAGCTCATTCTTAAAGATAAATAAATCATCATTGATATGCAAATAATTTGCTTTTCAGTGTCAGTGTCAGCACAACGGAGAAACAGTGAGCTTCTTTTACATTAGTGTACACAGAGTCGTTC
Source organism: Aedes aegypti (assembly GCF_002204515.2). NCBI lineage: Eukaryota > Metazoa > Arthropoda > Insecta > Diptera > Culicidae > Aedes > Aedes aegypti. The sequence continues at coordinate 23,901,767 of NC_035108.1, read as the reverse complement.
GGTTAACTGTTTCACTCAAACAACGGTGCAGAGTTCAGTTCACACCTTGCAATCTCAATAATGAATGTGCTGTTTTAAATTAGACTCATGAACATATTAAACTTCAGCACCCGTTGGTAACCCAGAGACGAACCAATCATCAACTTAGAGACTTGAAGCGATGTTTGGAGTGCACAACTTCGTCCTCAATAAAAAAGTCGATCAACACACATGGCGTCCCACCCCATTGGGCCGCTCCTCTGAATCGTACTCATCAGTGCTGTAGCAATTAGTGTTTTTTTTGTTCGTCATTCGGCCAAACAGCATTCGACCAAATAGCCGGACACCAAACAATCGATACGGCTTATACAAAAATATGAAGTTTTTCATACAAAATAGCGTTATGGGCGGGGGAAGGGCATTCGAAGTTACCATTTTTATTATTATTATTCTTATTATTATTATTAACTTTATTTGGGAGACTTTAAGCCCGTGACTGATTCGTCTCCGTAAGAAATAAGGTGAGAAAAGTTGCCATTTTTGGAGTTACGTAATAAATTGACGCTGCTTTATACATGATCAATTTTACTGAGTGTTATGAAAATATCAACTTTTGGTATAATTCAACTATTAAAAATAACGCAATGAGTTATATTTTCGTTTAAATGAAATCCGTATAGGGCTATATTTTTGTTTAAATTCTATATTTTGTTTATTGTAAAGAAAATTTATATTTTGTTTATTGTAAAGAAAATTTAATTATTTCAACTACGAATTAGCCAAAATTTCAACATATTTTGTTGGAAAATACGTGATTTCTGAGTAAAAAACACTGTTGTTGTAATTCACTGGTCGGGTTGGGAGCTCAACGTTAATATTTTCATCGGAGATTTCCCATTGGAATTCGGGATTGAAGGATTTCCATTCGACCCGGTATTATTTGTTTCTTTAATTAGTTTATTCTTTTGATTTCTGCTGTCATAGTCCTTCATAGAAGTTTTGGATACTGTAACATTCATTAGTATTAGTCAAGTAATGGCTTCTTACGATGAAAGATTTATTCTCTTACAAACATTGATTGTTCTTCCGAATTATATTGCCTCAGCAAATAATTTTTAGCATCAAATTCGCAGTCAATCAGTTACTCAAATTTTTCGTCATCTTTCAAATAAATACTGTACTTTCAACACTGGTTTTAAGCACTTCTCATATTATTCATTTGGAATTATTATGTCTGTAAATGAACCTCAATATGTTTCAAATCAAACAAAATATAAATCATGCTGTTTTTTTTGCATGAATAAAAGCGCACATGTTTAAGCAGTCCCGACCAGAATCATATAACAACATTATAACACATTCATTTCAACAGCAGTGAAACATAACAGCAGTTGATATAATTTTGTTAACGAGGGGTCTTTTTTCTTAACTTGTAACATTTTTTGTTACACGTTTATAACAACATTTGTTATATTTTTGACTTTCCTTTGTACGTTTGCTGTAAGCAAACCATTACAATATTTGCAATGATATTTTTGTTTTGTTACATCCTGGAAACACATTCTACAATTATTTTGTTATAAATATAACAGGATTTGTTATATTTTTGTTTCATGTGGTGCAAATTTCGATATTTTTTTTTGTTATTTTGCCTTCTAACGGTACATGTTTTATAACAACAGGTAATATTTAAAAATCATATTTGGGGAACATATTTTGTTATAATCAACTTCCTTCCACATGGTCGGGATTACTCTCAGTTCATTTATAACAAATTTTGTTTTCAATTTTAAAAAATTGAAAAAGCCTTTGTTATTATGACTGATTTTGTTTTATTTATGTTGAAATAATCTCCATCAGCCCAAAGTGCTTCTTACAAAAATAAAGCAAAATTTGTTATTTGTTACAAATTTTGATATACAGTAATGACCCGATTTTGTCAGCCCCTTTTTCAAAACGTTTTTCAGCTCTCCTTCAAAAATAAAACAAGTTATCATAATTCATTCTTCACTATTTTATGCATATTTATAATAGCTTTGACTGGGTTGAACAAGATTTGGAGAAAATTTGAAATTCAAACCGTGAGAGCAAAAACCTCTCCGCAAAAAGGGGCTGACAAAATCGGGTCATTACTGTATTTGTAATAGAATTTTGTTGTAATTCACTGGTGGGGATAATTTAAAAGTCTTCGCAAAATGTGGCATTATACTATTATTCACTCATTTGTATTCATTCGACCAAATGACCCTTTCGGCCTAATGATCCATTCGACCTAACGTTTTTCAGCCTAAAATACTTTGGCCTAATGACCAAGCACCGACAAAGACAGAGCATTTTTAAGCAAAAGGAATCTTTTCTAATTCTTGCATAAATGCATATGCATTCTTGGATGTATTTATGTAAGAATCTCAAAAGAAATTCGTGCATAAATTAAAAGAAAAATTATTCTAGACAAAATACGTAGAGAAATAATAGAAGGAGATTTTTTTATGAATTGGTGGAAAATCTAGGAAGTATCCTTCAACGAAATTTGAGAAAAAATGTTATTTGGAAATCCACTGAAAAAACTTCAATGTCATTATTCCAATTTGATGAAATAAGAAAAGTCATTGTTTAAGCTAAGCAACGGGCAGGTTTGGAACATTATTTATGATAATGGTGTCCGACACAGGACACCTCGGGATTCGACATATGTTGAAATTTCCCGTTTCCCGGGTTATAAGTTTTTGATGTCCCTGGAACCCGGGATTCCCAAAATGAACGTAACATTTGATGGGAACCACTATATTGAATTGAAAAACAATATTTTTTCTCCAAATTGAAGCTTTATTTGGTATAATAGAAAAATATTCTAAGGGAAAGAGAATAAATAAAATACCAAAACACTTAACAAGTAAAAAAAAATATCTAGTATTTTTTTAACATCTAGTATAACAAGTATTAGTTATATATTACATTTTTCTTCAACTTTACCCGATTTTATGAGCCTAGGAAGGAAAAACCAATCAACTGCCCATAAACGCATAATTGTCCCATGTGATTAGGAAATCCAGCAAACATGGGACTGACATGCGTTTATGGGCAGTCAAGTTCTTTTGAATTTTAGCCAGATAATTGTCAGTTGCTAACATTTAGCTAAGAGTGAATCCATATCTTAAATCATCTTTAAACATCTCTCATATTCTTCGAAGTTTTTATGACCTTTCAAATGCCTGAAGTGAATTGAAAACTTACAGTGAGCCTAAAATACGCGTATCTGTCAAAGGATACTAATTTACTCAATTCGGTTTTTCGTCCATTTATTTTTTAAAATCTTAACATATCTCATGTTAAAATTTAGGTAGTCTCCAAGGTATTACTGTTAGTAGTATTGAAAAATATAATAATTTTCAAGCATTTTCTTCAGATTAATTCCTCCATAAATTTCTCACTTTTTCAAGATGCTCTTGAATGATTTTTTTTTTCAGATGTTCCATAATTTCTTTCAGAGATATCTTCACCGGAACATTTTAAGATATTTATCCCAAAATTTCATGAATATTTCCTGCAAGAATTCTTACTTAAGTGATTTTTGGAGTAATAAATTTAAAAAAAGATTTTCTTTGATTTTTACTATCGATTCATAAAGACATAGGCTAAAAACTAAAGCCTAAAGCCTAAACCCACATTTTAATTATTATATGAACTTGCACTAGAAATACAAAATACATATTATTTAGTATTACCCCTAGATAAAAATGCATATTTCGGGTGAATTATGATTTTTGTGTACCTTTTGCAATAGCAACGTTTTGTGTGAAAGTTAAATTCAGTTGGATAATGAAGACATTTTTTTTCTGAAATAAATAGTACAAAATTTGTTATTTGTAATATTTTTTTATATAATTGTCATTCAATTTTGTTGTAATCCACTGTTCTGGATGATGAGCAAAAACATGGTCAAGCTAATTCTTCATCGATTTGCACTTAGCTTTATTGAAGAAAATATCTCTGGTGGAATAACTGAGGACCACTTTTGTTCAAATGGATGCACCGTTTTGATTCAATGTTTAAATTTTTGCCGTTTAAAAGTTCTCACCTTCGAGGCTCGTTTCAAAAAACTTTATATATATATATATATATAAATATATATATATATATATATATATATATATATATATATATATATATATATATATATATATATATATATATATATAACAACTCCAAAACAAGACGCTTTCGAATGGTGAGTAAAGATTTTGATTCCACAACATGAATAATTTTAAATCAATATAAATGTGTGGACTTTTCGTTATTCTTATTCCGGACACTCCCTTACCACTCTAAACCACTAAAGAGACGTCAAATGCAGTTGAGCATTATAAATTAGCATATATATATATATATATATATATATATATATATATATATATATATATATATATATATATATATATATATATATATATATATATATATATATATATATATATATATATATATATATATATATATATATATATATATATATATATATATATATATATATATATATATATATAAATATATATATATATATATATATATATATATATATATATATATATATATATATATATATATATATATATATATATATATATATATATATATATATATATATATATATATATATATATATATATATGCTAATTTATAATGCTCAACTGCATTTGACGTCTCTTTAGTGGTTTAGAGTGGTAAGGGAGTGTCCGGAATAAGAATAACGAAAAGTCCACACATTTATATTGATTTAAAATTATTCATGTTGTGGAATCAAAATCTTTACTCACCATTCGAAAGCGTCTTGTTTTGGAGGCTTGATAACGCGGAGGAATAATACAGAATGATTTAATTTATATGCTTTCTGATGAGCTATACTTCACTGCATAATAGACCTAATCGACAATTTAGCCGGAAAAAAATGTTTTCTCTGTTCTCGTCAATTTTAGGCGTTCGATGTCTTCAGAGAAGTTATTCGTAATTGAGTTTTGCATCTCATAAGAAAACAAGTTGATCAGGGTGGCTCATATTTAAGTTATAATGTTGACTCAAACTTTTTTGTTTGATAAAATTTGTTGCTGCGCTCTTTTGCAAACTTTTAGAAAATGTTATTTTGAACAACTTTGTCGAAGACACTTTTGATCTAACTTTTCATTTGAGTTAAGTAAATTGATTTTGTAAGTTTTAACCTAAGATGGACTCAAAACTAACTTTTTTATTTTCAGTTTTACGTGATTGTGGTCTTCAAAAGAGTTGCAGAGGAAGTAATGATACACATTTTTGCTGAACATTAAAACTTTGTATTTCTTGTGATTTTGAAGTTATAAGCAAATTTAAGTGAAAAACTATGAAATCTTCAGATGCCCATAACTCATGGAGTTGGTTCTATAAAATTTTTATTTAAATGGCATTTGGAAGGCCATACATTAGGCAACTTTTGCTGCAAAACCTGTGAGAACGTAATTTTTGTAAATTGAGAAAATTCAGTTCAAATATACACATGCACTCCTTAAGTGTCCGTAATATGAATCAAAATGTTTCAATGATATATCATTGAAACATCCACTACGAATGGCTTTACACGATTGCCGCTAAAATGGAATTTCTATAACCAAAAGTCCTGGACCATCAGGCAATCAGCTTCGGACTTTAACAGCTAAGGAAAGTCTCAATTCAGCGCAGATTCATGCTCAATAAGCTTCAATCTCATTTCTCTAACCACAACATTCATAATCCACTTTCTAATGCAAATTTTTTTTTCCAAAAAATTCAAAACATGCAAAATTATTGACCCAAATAAAATTCGGCGGTCTACAAAACCAGATAAGGTAATATAATTTATTTTTATCACAGTAAATTATTGGTAAAATCGATAAGTGTCTTCTAAACAATTTGTATCTCTCAAACCTTGATATTAGAAATTTTCACACAACATTTTGCAGTTGAAAAAATCTTCTCTGTCGAAAATGACAAATCATTTTCCATACAGATAGGGTGCGACACACAGACACTCTGATATATTCCCACTAGCGGTTTCTCAAGACTGTTTTACCATAAATCTTTGATATATATTGTTTTGCCATGCAGGTCATGAGCTATTTATCTATTACCCATTGATTCAAATCTTGATTTTGTTCAAAAATGATCAACATAAATAGTTTTGATTAAAATTTAGGCTTTTTTGCACGTATAGTACCATTTTTACACTTTTAATAGCACTACTAAGAAAAGCTGTTTATTTATCAAACTAAATAAGGGAAGAATTATGATTTTTACATCAATTGAAAGCTATTGATCTATTCTTCAGAAGAAAAATGTTAAAGTATTGTAAAACTGTGATTTTGATTTCATTTTCGTCTGTTCCGTAAATCTACTGCGACTATAGGAACAGAAATTTGAAATAGTGCTATGTGGCACATGTGCCTATAGTGCCTCATACGATATTGAATACAATAGTATGATTTTTTGTAGTTTTAATATATTTTTAACAAACTTAATATATTTTTCCTAAGCTAAAAATATATGACTGCTGGGATTATCCGATTTTATTATGATATTTGTTCTTAGCTGATCGGCTGATCGGTACATCGACCCAATGAAATGTACAATAAATTTCACATGAACCTTAGCAAAAGGCAAAAATGGCAAGCGAAACAAATTCGCTGCGTGAAAAAATGAAACGAATAGATTAAAAAGTAGCATTGTTAATTGCATTCCCTCCTGGCCCAGTACAATACCTAATTATCTTCGTTATTACTTGTAAGTACTGTTTCGCGCAAGTCCACTCTAATCCAGTTCCGATTAACTAGGGCGATAAATGGTTCCGAATCATCGGACCACCATCGGCCGATGATTACCGAAAACCGAACAAAACGCACGATTATTAATTTGGAAAATCTTTTCCGAGCAACAAATCGATGAAATCCGAGTGACCTTTCTCTCTCTCTCACCGACGACCGAACAAAAGAAGCTCAACAGTGGTTCAAGACAGTAACCCCGTTTTTCTTTCGTCTTTCTTTCACAGAGCAATTAGCAGTGCACAGTGCAGTGCAGTATTGAAGTCGCAACGGAAAGATAAAGTGATACCGTGGTGCATCAATACCCGGACACTTAAGTCGAAACAAATGTTCAAATTGTAAAAAGAGTGCGTTATTTTAGAAAATTCCTAATGTAATATTGCTTTAAAGATTGTTTCAAGCCAGATCATTACGAAACATATAAAATTTGTGGTAAGAATAATGATTTTAGCATAAAAATCATTAAAATATTAAAGCATGTCTTGTCTATAAATCCGGACACCTGATGCAAACTATGTCTTTAAATCCGGACACTTTTGGATCGAAATCCGGACAACTGTATTTTGGCATGTAATATTCGTTTAATTCGAATGAAACCCATTTCACCACATAATTAATTATCAATCTTTATAGAACTTGTCCGCGTCTTAACAACATTGTCAAAAATAATAGTACATTTGTGTTTTTAGTGGCTTGATTACCTGAGCTGAAGGGGACATGGCTTGAACTGCAGTCGATACGGCTCGAACAGTTATTATGGAAGATATAAACTGTTTATTTAACACTCAATTGATTTCTGTTAACTCACTAAGCTTCTCATAGTTGTTTTTCAAATTCCTTTTATTTTTTCTTCTTTAAAATTCACTTACACTGGTTATACGTGGGTCTTTTAAATGATGTCCGGATCTTGAAACACTGGCTCATAATGCCGGACAGTCTCTTCAAACACGGATAAATATATGTTTCCAACATATTTAACTGCAGTGGAGTCTCAATACGTTCAAAACATCTCTTTTCAAGCACTAATGGGTAAAACTTTCGATAAAAATATATTCCACAAACTATTATTTTAACCAAACATTGTTCACGCGTTCATTGACCGTTGAACTTTGATTGGAGTTGAATCACGACGAAATGACGTCCAACACGAACAAATTATTTGTTTTTATTTTTATTAATTATTTGTCAGTGGCTACTAGATTAAAAATAAATGTAGAATAATTAGCAATGTTAACAATAAAAAATGCTTATAAATACCAAACATTTTAAACCCTAATTTTAACTCTAATTCAATCATATATTCAGTGTGTCCGGATATCGGTACCGTCCGGATTTTGATTCACCACGGTACAAGAAGAAAGTGTGAGAGTGGAAGCAACGGGCGGCAAATGATGAAGCCGCGGCGTGCGGGGGCCTCTCGGGGCTACGAGGAGATGGATGGTTCCAACGTGCCAGGGTATGGGACGGGGGTCACTCGGAACGGAGCCACGGGAGCGTCGTCTATCGGAAGCACCGGAAGCAGTACCGATGCGACGAGTCCCATCAACGGAAACGGAGGAGCTCCGCCGGAGTTCGAGTTGGCTTCGGTTAGCGTCGTGCCGGATGATACGTTTACGGTAACGCAGGCCGTCAATGCGCTCGGGTTCGGGTGGTTCCAGGTGAAGTTGTCGCTGTGTGTGGGTCTGTGCTGGATGGCCGATTCGATGGAGATGACGATTTTGAGTGTTTTGGGACCGGCGTTGCACTGTGACTGGGGCATTACGAGGTACCAGCAGGCGCTAGTGACGACGGTGGTGTTTCTGGGGATGATGCTGAGCTCGACGTTTTGGGGGCATTTGAGCGATCGGTACGGAAGGAAGCCGGTAAGATTGATTTGCGGGAAAACGTGGCGAGTGATTAGGGCATGATAATTAACATACCTTCTTTCAGGCACTGACACTGTGTGGTGTGTTACTTATCCTGTACGGACTGTTGAGCTCAGTGGCGCCAAGCTTTGGATGGTTGTTGCTGCTCAGGGGCTTGGTGGGATTCGCCATTGGATGCGTACCACAATCGTAAGTAAATTTCTATTTCTTCGTGGATCTACGTTCCCTCAGTTATTGCATCGGCTGATGAGCGTCGTCAAGGCGTGCAAAGGAGTGTTGTTGTCTCACAATTGACTGGTTCACTGTACAGCGATCTATCCACTTTATGGATATATTAATGGTTAATGACGGTTACGTGAATGCTAGAACAGTTAGATGCAACATTTAACGTCGCTAAATGATAATGTTCGGCTTTTAGCCGTTTTTCAAGCTATTTAGATATAGAACATAGAGCCAACATTATGACAAAACACCTTATTTAAACTGTGTTTAGCTGATCAACACCACTTATTTGTTACCATTACAATAAAAATTGATATAATAGGTGTCATAAAAGCTGCATTTTAAACCAATTGACTTCCACTAGACTCCAGACCATACTTACCTTATTTATACATCTTAATCAGTATTTGTGCTCTTAAAATGTACTAACACCATTAGCATTCCGAGTTTATTACTCAAGAATATCGTAATAATTTATGGAAGAGTGAACAAACTCTTCTTACGTGAAGTCCTTTTAGCTACAACTTTGTTCTTAGACCACATTTTGATTGGACATCAGGATAAATTCTTATTTATCCTCATGAGGTGGGTTTGCATGTAGAATGCTTTACCAACGGTTCGGCAGGCAACAGTGCTGCTCCTGAAGGGAAGAATAGATCAAAGTAATTCAGGCTACTATGTTCTACGGCAAAAAGGCAGTGTTAGTAATTGAATGGTCATCTAAGCATGATAAAACTTTGTTATCAGTAATAACAAATTGTCCTTACGTCCCATCAAAATGAAAAGTTGTAGCTGGCAAGATTTCACATGAAAAGAGTTTGATCACTTTTACATAGATTATTATGACGAGCAATTAGAGGACTGAGCACAAAACGCTTCCCTTTTCCATAGTAATTTTCATATAAACTCCAAATGGCGTGTGCACAACCAAATCTCTTCCAAATCACTTCAAATTTTGAGGAAATAAATATCAAAACCCGTTTAAGAATGGGAAGCAAAAAATAACCATTTGAATGGAAAATAGCTAAGATACTGCGATGGGAGGCAAATGAAAGGTAACATCCTACAAGGAATAGCTATACAGTCAGGTCTTCTACTAGACGCTGCCACCAACTTCACTCCCATTGCTGTCGTCCATTAGTTTTAGGTGAAATTCGGCAGGCATAGAGTCCATAATGTGTCTCAACAATCAACGAAAAATCAGCTTTATTTCATTGAAAACCGCTAAGAAATTGTGGTGGGAGGAAAGTGGGTGGCAATTGCAATAGCGTTGATCTCATTAAGGACTCTCTTAAGATTTTTGTGGATATTCGTTCGAATGTTTTTCTTAAGATACGTTTGGATAATGATTTATTTTCATTCGCAAATTTATGAATTTTGGTTTTTGATTTTTATAATTTTCTTGGTTTTGATGTTTGTAAAATCCTTTTACATTGTTTCTTGAAGTCTCTTCTGGTTATCGATGGACACTAATAAAATTGAGATCTAACAGTTCTTTTGAAAATATGAATGTATATTTTTTTCTGGAACATATTTTATTTTCCGTGTAACTTATGGAAAAAACAGGTTTGATGATATTTTGATACCACCGTGGTCTTATTCTGTGGCAGGTTGGTTGTAGAAAATTAAAAAAATGTACATATTTTTGTTTCGAACATAAAATGAGTCCCAGTATGTTTTAAAATAAATTATTTAAAAAAAATAATAAATACAAAACTTCAAAATTCATAAACAACTGTCCAGATATGCATGTTATGGTCCAAGGTTTAAACAAAAAATAAAATCATTTTTATTTCCAAGCATCGAAAAATCAAAAAAAAAATCCAAAATGAAATTTTCAAAGTCAAAATCCGGAGTTGAGTGTTAGTGGGTTAATTTGTGGATGCCGTCTAACCAGGTCCGTCCCATTCGGGCTCAGATTGGGTACCACTTCTAGTACTGCATTCGGTCCCTCGGTAGTGCTAAAAGTACCCAAGTTTGACAGATCGCAGTACTCTTTTCACGGCATTCTAGATTACCTTATGAGCCATAAAATTTTGGGGAACTGCAAGGGACATGGAGGTCTTTAATTTGTCTTTGGTCTAACTAAAGAGCTCGTGGATACAATTTCCATATAAACAATTTTATATGAACTTCTTAAAAATGTTTTTTGATAAATTTTAGGAATTTTTCATTGTTGCTCCAAGCTTTCGTCTAGAAATTCTTATATGGAAGTTCAAGACGATTTTTTGTATATTTTCAAATAAATTTCTTTCAGCATAGTCTCATGAACTAGCGGGTGAATTGATTTCACCTGCTTATCCAACTTTTTACGCTAGCTATAAAACTGAAGGGGGTGATTCAATTTGACGTTTCTTGCCAACTGATTTTATGGTATAAACTAAGTAAGCGCTAATCTAAAATTGTTGAATGGTCTGTCAAAAATTTTCACTATTTGTTTTGCATTTAACAATTTTTCAATTGGGAACTCAATTGTTGATGATTTATCGTCCATTCTTAGCTAATTTAATTGATTTTAATCCATTTCAGGTACGTGGAACTATTTGCGCTTGTAGACAGATCCATTGAGATAATTATCAAGTTGAACCTAAGACATAGAGCAAATTTAAACTCTACGCCGCTCTTCGTTGATCTGCTTATTCTCAGCAAAAGGGGAGCAAACGGGACGAATGTTGGACAGGGCTGACTGAATTATAATTTGAAAGGCTAAAATGTATGTTCTTCTTCTTTCTGGCGTTACATCCCAACTGGGACAAAGCCTGCTTCTCAGATTAGTGTTCTTATGAGCACTTCCACAGTTATTAACTGAGAGCTCTCTTTGCCGATTGACCATTTTTGCATATGTATATCGTGTGGCAGGTACGAAGATACTCTATGCCCTGGGAATCGAGAAAATTTCCTTTACGAAAAGATCCTCGACCAGCGGGATTCGAACCCACGACCCTCAGCATGGTCATACTGAATAGCTGCGCGTTTACCGCTACGGCTATCAGGGCCCCTAAAATGTATGTCTAAAATTAAAAAAGGGTGTGAGTTGATCTGAGAAGTTACAAAATCAATCTGTGTGGTTTGCATGGTCATGGAAAAGTACCATATACATCCAATTTGAACATGTTTCGGGCAGCAATGTTATATTTTGTGAGGGAGAAGACGCGGGCATTTTATGGAAACCATATTCTTCAACAGCATGAATGTGAACACCGTCACAAAAACACCATGGCTTAGATTGAAAATCCAAAGAATCAAGTAAAAAACACCAGTGGTTTCACCCAGAGAACTGAACTGTTCAATTTTAGTAGATACTTCAAACTTTGCGTATTATAATATTCAGCGATCCTCACGGAAATTTACAATTCGGTCAATGATTACAGAGTTTTATTATCCAAAAGTTTCATCAGAAATTTTGATGTTGTTGAAGTTCCATTAAAAATTGAAATTTTCTAAAAGTTTATTGGAAAACACATGCGACACTGTCATAATGAAATTTTAAAATATGCTTAATGGAAATCAGAGGAACAACCTATTTGTATTTTAAAAAAGTTTTTGCAGTTTTGGTGCAATTATTGATATAATTTTTGGAAGAATTCGACTAATCAGGGAAAAGTATCAAGATCACCGTTCTTCATCATCGTCTTTGTATGCTTCAGGCTAAACGGCCGGCTAAGTATTTACGCTTGAGCGTCTGTGATTTTCAAAATGTGCACTAAATAACATGGAGGCTATGCTCTAAAGCGGTGAGATACAAAACGACACGATTTTTCATTTCGACGACACTTCAGGCAAAACCTGGGAAAGGTTTAGTTCAAGGGTCGTCTGAGGGATGATGCGGTCCTTTTATAGCAGTTAGTGTTCAGGAAAGATCGAGTTTTCATATAATTACAGAGTCTGCTGTGGTTTGGATGCTTCATGTTTTGCACTTCTGCATTCCAGGCTTTTGTTCCCCACTTATATGTGATAATGAGCCCGTAATTCAAAAGATGCTACTATATCACGATTAAGCGTTGGTGGTTTGTCGTTCACCTTTTCGTCAGTTGGTAATGTAAAACTAATACGGCCTTCAATTGCCAAATGGAGAAGCCATTGTCATGTGACTGCTTGAATAAGCGCATATCTTGAAAACCAGTGGCGCGGGAAGTGGATAGGACAGGTAGGATATGTACTACACAGCTAAAAAATGTTGTAAATTTAAGTTTATTTTCATGCACACATTTGGAGCATCAAAATAAACCTAAATTTCAACGACCAGTCCATTATTCTTCAATCAAATTCACTTTAAGTTTAAACGATCATATAATATTCAACCATTTTAGTTGAAAAATGAATGTTTATTCATTTAAGTTTTCATGATGCTAAAACAACATACGCATTAGATTTATTTTTACAGTAGACAGTTAACATTACATTGAAAATTAAATATTGTTTTCTGTGTACCCACAAAAACACCTGGGTAGGAAAGTCAAAGGATTGTCCTACCCATGATTCAACATAAACAAAAAACACAAGAAAGAACGATTTAGAATATTTATAGTGAAAATCCTTTGAAACTAACTGTAAGAATTGTTACAAGAAACATCTCTAACCGTTAAAAAACTAATGGAGCATTCCTCTTTGGCATTTCTGAATTTACGACCAACCCTGTTTTTATTCTGGGATAAGTTGGCATTTCCGAAAGTAGTTTTCGAAAAGGTTCTGGAACATACATAGTGACCCAAGGAACAATTGGTAGCTTTTAAGATACTTACGTGCTTAATACAAGCTGCATAGCAGCAACCATTGCTGAACAAATTTTCAGTTGAATCATTAATTGAATAAAATTAATTTCCGCTTATAAAATAGCTGTTATTCCGCTTGCAGTTTGTGTTTTGAATAAGAGCTGAATAAACCTCCGAAAATGCAAATATAGTAGCTTTTGTTCTACAACACATAAGAAGTTTAACAATTGACTGATTAAAAGCTTCTATAGGTTGTAGCCATCATTTTAGTAGAACATTGAACATTTGATTAACAACAAATCGTACAAAAGTTTCAGTGTCTTATATTTAAAATGTTGACCAGCATGATTAGTAAAACTTATAAACAATGTGAATAACAGTATATGAGTATGCTCTTATTCAAGCAAAACAGATTATGTCTTTTTATGTTATTTTCAAATCTTTCAAATGTTTTTTCAAAACAAATCCAAGACGTGTATGCGATGGATGGATTAACGTAATGGACGTAATGGCGACGTAATGGATCAACGAGGGTAAAGTTCGAATCACATTGGATTAAAAATATCAAAATTTAAATTTTCCAAATGTAGTGATCATCATCTGACGTTATTGATATCGGAAAAAGTTACTAATCATAACATTTTAAATGATAATCGAAGTAAAAATAATAATTTAACAATAATTACATGAAAGTGGTTACCCAACTTACAGTTCAGTGTCACAAATAAACATATACAGAGTTAATTATTGCTGAATAATGGTGACAGCTGAAAAAATGCCCTACAAAGAGCTGAGAAGATGGTATTTAGATCCAAATTTAAGTCAATGCTCAACATTTTTCATTGGAATGAATAATAGTAGAGTCAACACTTATTAATTCTCTAATACCCAAATTTTTGTTTTCGATTTAAGTATTATTTTTCGTTATCTAAAATCGTTCTAAACACGTTTTGGGCATTTATTTATTAATATTCGCAAATTTTTAAATTTTGGTTTTTGATTTTTATAATTTTTATTTTTGAACATCCCTAGCTTTTAATTTTAATTGTTACGGTATTTTGAAAAATATTAAATTTTTATTTTTTTTTCGGAGCGTATTTTATTTTCCGTGTAACTAACGGAAAAACAGGTTTGAAATGATTTTAATACCACCAGGGTCTTCGTTTGTGATAGGTTAATCGTAGAAAAATATAAAAGGTACGATTTTTTATATTACACGTTAAATGAAGCCCAGGCATTTGTAGGTTATATAAGAGAGCAATTTTTCAAACAATTTCTAAAAATACAAAAAAGTTTCAAAAGTCATAAAAAACTTTTCTTATATGCGTGTTATGAGTCAAGGTATAAGCCAAAAATAAAATCATTTTGATTTCCGAGCTACGAAAAAATACACAAAATTCCAAAGTGTACCCCGTCTAAAGGCGGGGTTGGGTATTAGAGGGTTAAACTTCTCCAAAGAAACTCTGCCGACTTGTCAAGATTGTGTTACTAATGAGTTGAGCAAGTCATTTTTTTTTTTTTTATTAAAGAGCCAATATTCCACCAAACAAATATAATTGTGTAAACAGATGTACAGGAGACGAACTAACGTATTGGTTGCTTCGCACTTCGACTGTTTCCATGTTTAACATGAACATGATTAAGAGCTGAATAGGTATTTTATAAAATCCTCATACAACATAGATAGACGGTCGGGAGT
This sequence comes from Aedes aegypti, assembly GCF_002204515.2. Lineage (NCBI taxonomy): Eukaryota > Metazoa > Arthropoda > Insecta > Diptera > Culicidae > Aedes > Aedes aegypti. The sequence goes on along the minus strand of NC_035108.1, from coordinate 23,886,469 downwards.
CCATCATCGATGTTACGTTCTGTAGCCCATTGTTGTTGGATGACATGAATTGTAGGGTGAGCGAGGAATATTCCCACAGTGATCATCAGGCGATTCTCTACAGCATCGGCCGGCGAATCTCCCCAGCGCCGATGAGAATGAGGACATACGAGCGGAAGTGGAAGACAAAGGACTTCGACAAGGAGGTATTTATTGAGGCGCTTCGAACATACAGCAGGGCGAACCTTGACGCAGAAGAGTTGACAGAAGTGGTAGCAACGGCTTGTGATGCATCGATGCCGAGAAAGTTGGAGCCTAGGAACCGAAGGCGCCCAGCGTACTGGTGGAATGAGACGCTTAGTACCCTCCGTGCTGCATGCTTCCGAGCCAGAAGACGCGTCCAGAGAGCAAGAACCGAAGTAGAGAGAGAGGAACGGAGAATCGCTTTCCGTGAAGCTAGAGCTGCTTTCAAACAAGAGATTAAGCGGAGCAAGTCCAGCTGTTACAAGGAGCTATGTCGAGAAGCCGAAGAAAACCCTTGGGGCAACGCCTACCGTATTGTGATGGCGAAGTTTAAGGGTCCGGCGACACCAGTCGAAACATGTCCAGACAAGTTGAGGATTATCGTGGCAGGTCTGTTTCCGCATCATGACCCAACAGGGTGGCCGCCTACGCCATACGAAGACGAGGAAGAAGAACCCGGAGGTGTGCGAATCTCTAATGAAGAGCTACTAGCAATGGCGAAGGGTCTGAAGGTGAAGAAAGCTCCCGGTCCGGATGGAATCCCCAATGTAGCACTAAAAACCGCGATATTGGCGTTCCCGGATTTGTTCAGGACGACGCTGCAGAAACTCTTAGATGAAGGCTGTTTCCCAGACAGTTGGAAGGTTCAGAAGCTGGTGTTGGTGCCAAAACCAGGGAAGCCACCAGGGGACCCAGCATCGTATAGACCTATATGTTTGCTGGACACACTTGGTAAGCTCCTGGAAAGGATCATCCTTAACAGGCTGACACAATGCACAGAGAGCGAGAGTGGCTTATCGAAGAGACAATTCGGATTCCGGAAGAGGGGTCTCGACGGTGGATGCAATCCGGACAGTTGTGCAGAATGCGGAGAAGGCATCCAAACAGAAGAGGAGAGGCAATCGGTTCTGCGCCGTAGTGACGATTGACGTCAAAAATGCTTTCAACAGCGCCAGCTGGGAGGCTATAGCCTTAGCACTGCATAGAATGCGAGTTCCTTACTACTTGTGCAGTATGCTAAAAAGCTATTTCCAAAACAGAGTCCTGGTATATGAAACGGAGTTGGGTCAAAAGTCGATCAGGATCACGGCAGGAGTGCCACAAGGCTCAATCCTTGGTCCAACGCTTTGGAACGCGATGTACGATGGAGTATTAATGCTGGAGCTACCTAACGGAGTGGAAATCGTTGGATTCGCAGATGATGTCGTTCTAACGGTGACTGGCGAGACGTTAGAAGAGGTCAAAATGCTGACGACGGAAGCGATTGACACGGTTGAAGCGTGGATGACTGGAGCAAAACTGCAGCTGGCTCATCATAAGACGGAGCTAGTGCTGGTTAACAACCTCAAAGCTGTTCAGAGGGTTGAAATCAACATCGGTAGACAAGATATTTCATCAAAACGTGCTTTGAAGCATCTGGGGGTGATGGTAGATGACCGTCTAAACTTCAACGCTCACGTGGACTACGCCTGCGAAAAGGCGTCGAAGGCGGTCAACACGATAGCGAGGATCATGCCGAACGTCGGTGGACCGAGAAGTAGTAAAAGACGTCTCCTAGCGAGTGTAGCGGTCTCTATTCTCAGGTATGGAGTCCCAGTCTGGGCCGCAGCGGTAAAGACCAAGCGTAATCGGAGGATGTTGAACAGCACATTCCGACTCATGGCCATACGAGTAGCGAGCGCCTATAGGACGATTTCATCGGAGGCAGTATGCGTTATCGCTGGTATGATGCCCATCTGCATCACCCTGGCCGAGGACGTGGAGTGTTATGAGCGAAGAGGCACCAGAAATGTGAGAAGGATCGTCAGAACGGACTCGTTGGCTAAGTGGCAGCAAGAGTGGAACAACGCGGAGAAGGGAAGGTGGACTTACCGTCTAATTCCAAATGTGTCACTGTGGGTTAATAGGAAGCATGGAGAAGTGAACTTCCATCTGACGCAGTTTCTGTCCGGACACGGCTGTTTCCGGAAGTATCTGCATCGGTTCGGACATGCTTCTTCACCTTGTTGCCCGGATTGCGATTGCGGATTCGAAGAAGTGAAGAGGGACATGCGAGGAGTCACTGTCGATAACGTTGTCGAAGAGATGTGCCGAGAAGAAAGCATTTGGAACGCTGTCGATAGCACGGTATCGAGAATAATGTCCGAGCTTCAGAGGAAGTGGCGTAGCGACCAACGATCTGCTAGCAAGAGTGAACGCACGAAAAGGAAGAACGGCTGCTCGGTTTCGGGAGATATTCCTTTGCCGGGGAACTCTCTTGACGGAGTAGGCTAGATCCACCGTCTGGGACTAGCTGAGTAGACGCGGCGTTGCTCCGGTCCCGGGTCGTAGGAGCACCAGTGTACCGGACGATAGGCTTCACCGGAATCGCTGGACTGACCTCGGCACCCTACCGGTCGTCCCGTAAAAAAAAGTTAAGATCAGCAGTAGCAGCAGCAGCAGCAGCTGCAGGAGAATCGGTCTCGGGAGAACTTCCATCGCCGGGGAATTCTTCGTCGGTGTAGGCTAGGTCCACCGCCGGGGACTAGTTGAGTAGACGTGTCATAGCGCCGGTTTTAGGGTCGTCGGGGCACCAGTGAACCGGAAGCTAGGCTCCACCGGAATCGCTGGACTGACTTCGGCACCCTTCCGGTCGGCTCGAAACGTAGAAAAAGAAGAATCGGTCTCGGGAGAATTTTCACCGCCGGGGAATTCTTCGTCGGTGTAGACTAGGTCCACCGTCGGGGACTAGTCGAGTAGAGTACGTCGGGACGCTGGTAATGGGTAGTCGAGGCGCCTACGAACCGGAAGTTATGCTCAACCGGAATCGTTGGACCGACCTCGGCATCCTACCAGCTGAACAAAGAAAAGGAGAAGGTCGTCGTAACAGTGTGAGTACGCGCTCTGAATGAGTGCAGAGTAGTGTACAAACTGGAGCCGAAGGGCTCAGAATGTTGCATGTAGGTACTAACAAATTGACGGGTCGCCAATGGGCGAAAATAGGTACTAATAAATTACTAACGTGAGGAGTCGAAGGGCTCAGCATGAGGCACAACGTTGAACGGTTTTAAAACTGCTAACAGGAGCCGAAGGGCTCAGGAGCCAAAGGGCTCAGGGGCCGAAGGGCTCAGCATGTAGAGTAACAAATTGAAGAGGTGCGCGCAGCACGTTAGCCTCCCCTCCGAAGTAATACTGGAAGGTGGTTCCGGAGGGTTATGGTACTAAACCTAGGAGAGTGTTTTTAGTGGGGAAGGCACTTTGTGTAACCCACACCGCGCCAAAAATTACATTGGCATGAGCATGAACATATACAGGCCAGTCTATGAAGATTTTTAAACTCCTAGTTGCATGAAAAAAAAAAATACAACATAGATATATCATCCGAGCAGGTCATCCAAAGAAGTCCAAAATAACGATTACTAAACACATTGTTCAGCCACAAAGAAGCCTTACAAAAGAGGCCACACTATAGCCAAATTTTTGAAAAATGGACAAAATATCTAAAAATTGCGTTGTATTCCTAATGTGTTGCAATGTTCAACTTACTAATATTATTATTATTTATCTTTATTTGAATACATAAAATCCTGTTGGATACAATAATAACTGATGCTTTCTCAATACAATATTCAATTATGTTTACAAAATATTTTGAATCAGTCTTCTGACATAGGATTATTGATTGAAATATATTTTATATTTGTATAATGTTTAATAGATGGAAAAAGTACGACAAATAATTAAAATATTAACCTAGTAGGAATATTATACATTTAAAAAATGAATTTTAGTATAGTTAGATGAACAATTCAATTAAAGTTTTAACAAGTTAAAACTTATTATGAAATTCGATTAATCATTTCAGACTGTTTTTACTTTGTGAATAAACTTTATTTTTGACCAGCATTGAAATAAATTTTCTCACTGTGCGCTATAAATAGCCGACTGAGTTCAGCTCGCATCAGTACTGAACAGCAGCAGCAGTAATGCGCTTATTCAGTTGTTGATCAGCATAGCACGTGTTGATTTGGTATTGTTGAATAGAAGCTCAAGCATGATCAATAATCAGCTACAAGAGGTTTATATTGGGTACTGGAAGGCTGATATATGAATTCAAGGATGGCACAGATGGCAAGGTATACCGCTGACGATGGGAAGGTCTCGAGTTTGATTCCAGTATTCAGGTAATTATTAAAAGTGTGGTTATTAATTCATGGTAAAGGTATACACTGCATTTGATGTATACAGTGTTAGCTATTTTTAGTCATTTATTTGTTTTCAATCAATTTTGTGGCAGTTGAATAAAAGCTGAGATGAATGCTTATAAAGCGATTTTGAAGTTGTAGAATAAAGTCAATATACAACGACACGCTTTATAACTTCTCCAAATTTGTGTGAACAACGCCTGAACAGAGGCTTCACTTGGAAATAATTAAAATGTTGTTAAACATGATGCTGAATTAAACTGCAATAATGTAGTTTGTTAAACTAGCGTTGTTAAATCATCAATCCTTGTTAAGCAAAGTGAAACCTGAATAAACATCATTACAATATATGATTACAGTCACTAAATGATAAGAAACTTAATAATTTCGCCAGATTTGCTTGAACAATGTGTGTGTAGCAGCTGCAAAGTAATATAATAAAGCAACTATTCAGTATGTAGTTGTGAAAAATTGCCTAATAAATGATTATAAAATAGGCAAATGTTTCTTGGGGAAGATTCTTGATTCTTGAAGAACCGTTTGAACGTGCGATCACTCTTGATATAATCTATCAAAGCATGGCTAAATCTCTCGACAATTTCCAGAATAATTCCAATTAAACGCCCACAACACAACACACTCTCTAAAAGTTCTTTGGTAATTGATTATTGCCGTTGAAATTTCTGAGCGTACCTTATTCTTAGTTAATTATCAAAAACTGATTTGATCAAATTTCTACTGATATTTTGTGGCATCATTCATAAAAGTATTTAGAGCAGATTATGACGATTTTTTGATAGATATTTTTTGCGAAATTCTTGAAGAAATTACAGCGAAATATATGATAGAGTTTCTGCGGGACGAACCATTTTTCAAGCATCTTCAGGATCTCCTAAAATCTTTCGCCAAAAGAAAAAATTACACAAAATTTTAACTGTTTGTCCAGAAAAACCTAGAAATAAATTAGGAAATTGAACAACTCACTGGTTGTAAAGGCAAGCAGTTTGGTCTATTTTTGTCAAACATGTTTAACCCCTTTACCGGTAGCTTCATTTTTAAACCACAAAGAAATATTCAATCTACAATAACTTATTTTGTTTTTCGATATTTTTGTACCATTTTTTCACAAGCCATTAAAAAACTCTTCTATTTTAAGAACCAGTGTCAATGTTGATCATTGGGCGTCGGATTCCAGAGATATTCAGAAATGCCATAATTAACGTAAATATCTCAGTCTACAGATTTTATCAACTCAACCAATTTGAATGATTTTTTCAGAGGAACTCCTTAGAATCTGACATTGTATAGCCCACATTTTAGTTTTTTGATAAATTGACTCAAAACAAAATGGCAGTCATAGTAATTTTATGTGGAGAATGTCAGTCCCCCAAGGAATATCGCAGTTTGAATATTTTTTGTGGTAAAAAATGAAGCTGTCGGTAGATGGGTTAATTGATTCAAAAAGGATATAAATATAAGGGATATTCATGTTTTTTTTAATATAAATGATAACAAAAGTTCCAAAAGATCCTGAAGACAGGACTGATAGTAGGCTTCTTTTTAGAGACTTGGTCTCTATTTCAACGTTAGTCTCTAAAAAGTCTCTATTATAAATAGATGGTCTCTAAAGTATCTATTTTAACCAAAATAGTATCTCAAGTCTCTTATTTTTCTTATTCTGCTTGCATTGAATCCTGATGCAAAATTGTACAAGTTCCAAAGAAACCCTCAGAGACTATAACGGATTCAAAAGGCTGAAGCGATTATACTTTATAACCGCTTCGGTTTTAGCACTCCCACCACTAGAACTCGATCGATTAATTAAGAGAACTACTGATAACTAACTATCGAATTATAACCCGCCGTAAGCAAAGCTTCCGATCACTTACCCAATAAAGAGTAAACTGCCTCTCTTTCCACTCTGCTGATCAAACTCAGCTCCATCTGTTAGGGTGGTCCGTTACAACACCCCCCTCCAGCGATCACTAGGAATGGCACATTCTGCAGTTTCGCGGTTTCATTTTTTTTTTTGCCACTCCTAGTCTGATAAATTTTTCTTTACTGAGGTGGCCCATTTGGGCCGAAGTACGGCTTCAGTGAGCTAACATGAAACCGTCCTCTTTCCTTTCCATGGTGTGGATGGGTTAAGATATATACGTCATCCTGGCAAATCTTTTCAACTTTATATGGTCCCTCGTAGATCATGAAAAACTTTTTAATCTCTCCTTCCGATTCAGAAGACATCGGATTGGCTCGAAGAAGTACCAGTTCACCAACGCGAAACACCTTTGTTCGGGGTGGGGCCTTACTATTTCGAGCATTGGCTTTTCTTCTCATAGTTGCTCTTACGGCTTCCAAATTTACGCACGCAGCATCTCCGGATGGGTATTTAATCTGGTTTCGAAGAGTATCTGTAGGCTTCACTCCAAACTGCAGCTCATACGGCGAACAATTTGTTGATTCGTGGCATACCGCGTTCAGCAATTCGGCAAAATTTCCTATCTTGTTGGCCCATGTTTTGTGGTTTTCCTGGCAGTAAGTGCGGCACAAGCGTGAAATCTCTCGCATAACTCTTTCGACCTGGTTGGCTTGTGGGTGACGTACGCAAGTGTGAATCAGTCTTATTCCTTGAAGTTCACAGTTTGCTGCCCAAACTTTCGACGTAAACTGGGTGCCCTGATCACAAAGTAGCGCTTCTGGTTTCCCATGGTCTTTGATATATTTCTCAATACGCCGCCACAGTACAGGGGCTGTGGGTTTTCTGATGCTACAAAGCGTTACAAACTTGGTGAAAACATCCAAAATAACAAAGATGTGTCTCACGCCTGCGGTGCCGATGGGAAGTGGACCATATAGATCCACTGAAATGATTTGGTTCTTTTCTCGTGGAAGGATACTCCGACATTTGCCTACCAGTTTGAAATTCTGGTTTTTGGCAAGCTGGCAAACCAAACATTGCTTGATGAAGTTTTTAATATCCTTACGCATTCCTCTCCAATAAACTGATCGTTTGATGGAATTTGTGGTTTTATAGACGCCGAAATGACCCTTCTCCTCATGGTAGACTTTGAGCAAGTTCGGAATCAATGCTTTTGGTAACCAGATTCGCCAATCTCCATCTTTAATGGTGCGCATGAATAGTATTTTATCCCCCATTTTGTACCGGTTCTTTTCTTTCGTTACCACGTCGGTATTGGAAAAGCTTTGCTTGATTTTCTTAATCTGTAGATCCTGATCTTGAAGCTCTTCCAGATCTTTCATGGAGGCACGCAACTCTCGTTCGGATGCTGACAATCGGGCTATCGTGAATAATGATTCGTCATCTTTTACTTCCTGGCTTCGCGTACCCGGAGGATACCGTGAAAGCACGTCTGCGATGGTGTTGGTTGAACCCTTGACATGCTCGATCTCAAAGTCGTATTGTTGCAAAAATAGTATCCAGCGAGTCAAACGTCCGTTGAGTAACTTACATTGTTTTAGAAAAATAAGCGCCTTATGATCAGTCATTATTTCAATTGGCCGCCCTAAAAGATATTGTCGCCATTTATCTAGCGCCCAAATAATAGCCAGCGCTTCCAATTCCGTAACGGTGTAATTTGCTTCAGCGGGTTTGAGGGCCCGACTGGCATAAGAAATAATTCGATTATTATCAAACTCATCCTTCTGCAACAAAACAGCTCCTATGCCTCTAATAGAACTGTCTGTTTGTACAACAAACTGTTGATTGAAGTTCGGATGGTTCAACATGGTATGTTCGAGGAACAAATCTTTCAACTCCAGGAATGCTCGGGCTTGGCTTATACCCCAACTCCATGTTCGATGATTTTGGAGCAGGTCGTAAAGGGGTCTGGCTTTCATAGCGAAATTGGGAACAAAACGTGCAACGTAACTGGCTAGTCCCATGAAGCTGCGAAGATCTTGTACAGATGTTGGAGTTGGGAAATTTCGTATCGCTGCTGTTTTAGCGGGATCAATAGAAATACCATTCTGTCCTATTATATGCCCCAAAAAATCCACTTGCTCTTGGAAAAAAAGTGGATTTAGATATGCTAACTTTGAGGCCAGCATCTCTAAGTCGCAAAAAGAGACGGCGTAGATGAGTTATGTGCTCCGAAAAAGTAGCCGAATGTACCATCAAATCATCTATGTACTTTTCTACGAACTCCAATATCTCAGGACCAAGGATGAGGTCCATCGCTCTAGAAAAGCTGGCGACTGCCGTGTTCAACCCAAATGGTAAGACGTTGAAAACGTATGTTTTTGAATTATGCATGAATCCAGTATATTTCCGATGCTCATGTTTTATAGGAATTTGCCAGTAAGAGGCGGTCAAATCGATTGTGGAAAAGTACTTAGAGCCATGGAATTTTTGCAAAATCTCCTGTATATTGGGTGGCTTTTCATGGTCTTTGACTAGCACCTTGTTAAGTCTGCGCATCTAGGCACACTCTGACATCTCCGTTTTTCTTAACGGTGGTAACAAGAGGATTCACATAGGCCGTTGCGCTACGGAAAATCACACCCCACTGCTCCATTAGATGCAATTTCTCATCGACCTTGCTGACCCGGGAGAAAGGAATAGGATACTGTTTCTGGTTGAAAGGCGTGTCATCTTCCACCAAAATTTCGTGGCAGTACTCGCTGGTCAGACCAGGTTTCTGATCTGAAAGTATATCCTCAAACTCCTTCTGTAGCTCTTTCCAGACCTGCCTTTCTTCTTCAGTGAGTACCAAGGAGCTGATCTGAGCGGCATCTTGCTCCAATTGTCTATCCTCCTCACCATCAAAGTTTATCATGGTTTCACATAATACAACATGTTCAATACAGCGCGATCTCTTACCACCTACACTGAAGTCCACCCACAGCTCGACGTTATTATGTAATAACCGAATCTTCTTTTCATCTTGGTGTATCCAAACAGCATAGTTATCTTGAAAATCCTCTCCTAGGATCATGGAGTTGATCAGCTCTCGAACGACGACAAAAGGAACGTCAAACGTACGTTGGCCAATACTTATTTCCAACAAGACTTGCAAATTGACGTTTTTGCTTTTCTTCCCAAATGCTCCGCGTAAAGAGATAGTTTTCATTGGCAACTCTGGCATAGTAATATTAGCCTTCTTCAATTGATCGTATAGATCGATCGAGATGCAAGATAACTCGCATCCGCTGTCAACGAGTGCATTAAATTGCATACCCTCCAGGTCTACAGTAATGTAGGAGGATCGTTTGAACTTCCTGTTTTCTTTGACTTTTGTGTCACTTTCTGATTCTAGAAGTTCTTCACAACCGACAAACACTGTTAATACTGTAGGGTCTATTCCTTCGACAGACTCCTCCTCTTCCACCATAGCCATTCTTACGTTGTTGGTACCAGCGATCCCACCTACATTCAGATTAGGCGCTCCTCTCGAGCTTCTTACGGAGGGAGCTTCTCGATTTCGCCAGTTTGGTTGATTAAAATTTTCTCTCGCAAGCCCAATGTTGTATCGTAACGATCCATTGATGAATCGATCCTCTGATTGCAGAATGTTGTAGCCAGACCCAATATCCATACATGATCCCAACAAATGCTGAACATTTCGCGGAAAGTGTCGTGATAAATGTTGGATAAGTTCCCTTTCTGTAGGTGGCGGTGTTAAATATTGAGCCTTAGCCACAATTCCCAAAAAGTATTCTGCCATTCGCGATCCATTCCTTTGTACATAATTTCCTCGGGTAATTTCCTCGGAAACCTGACGCTGCGCCGTTTGTCCCCAAAAATTTTCTTTGAAATGGTGTACGAACGTGGTGTAATCTCGGAACAAGTACTCAAATCCTCGTGCCCAAACCTTAGCTTCTCCGATTAGACAAGATTACACTACAGGAAGCTTTTCTAGTTCAACTAATCCTTGGTGGTAACAGAAGCGATCGAATTCTGTGAGAAATTCTATTGGATGGCACTCCCACCCCTAGAACTCGATCGATTAATTAAGAGAACTACTGATAACTAACTATCGAATTATAACCCGCCGTAAGCAAAGCTTCCGATCACTTACCCAATAAGGAGTAAACTGCCTCTCTTTCCACTCTGCTGATCAAACTCAGCTCCATCTGTTAGGGTGGTCCGTTACAAGGCTCTTCAAGAATTTCGTCTCAGATTCCCGAGCTTCAGGGATTTTCATAGTGATCTTTTTCAGAATGATTTCAGGGTTTTCTACAGGTATCTTTCCAGAAATTCTTCTACAGATTTCTCTACCAATACTCCCAGAAATTCTCCTAGTGGATTTTCAAAGGATGCTTAGACGAATTTCTCCAGAATCCAGAAAATTTTTGAAAACTCCAAAGCTACTACCTCCAGTAATTTCCTCAAGTATTATTTTAATTTTGTTTTTCAAAACTATCTTCCTAAGATTTCTACAGATTTTGTTATTTCAGGCTGAAATTCAGAGTGCTTGAAAAGCTTAACAAACCCTGCAAGAATTCATTCCTATGTTCATGTGGATTCCTTCAAAAACTCATCATCGTTTCCCAAAAATCCAAAATTCATTGACAGGTTCTAAAAATAAATTTATTTATTATCTAGCATTTTCTTAGTATTTCATTCAAGCATTACTGTTGCAGTTCTATTGAACATTTTTTGAAAACTTTTCCAAAAAATTACATGCAATCTTCAAACATTTATTAAAGTTTTTAGACCAGTTTTACCACAGCAAGTTTTCAAATCATTCCTCCGATAATCCCTACATAAATTTCTCTACAGATTCTCTACAGGCATTCGAGAAGTTTCTTCAGAAAATCCTGCGTCATAGTATCCCGAGATTCGATTTTTTTTGTTCGATTATCTTGGCAAATTATCTAGGAAATCTTGTAAAACTTCCTCAAGAGTCCAGGTGTTATTTCAGAGATCCTTGTTCAATAAGAGTGTCTTTAAAACTTACACTAGTTTTGTCAGAGGTTACTCTAGGAATTTTTTTTTTTAGAAATACCTCACGAATTTATTTTTCAGAAAATACTTCATTGGCATTTCCTTGGAGACATCCATGGAAAAAATCCTGATAAAAAATTCAAAACTTACTTGAGAAAATCTTGAAAAATTGGAGGAATTTTTGTAAAAATGTTAGAAGAAATCACTAGTTGAAATCTTGTATAAACCTTGAGATCTATTTTAAAGGAAATCCCTTGAAATTTCTGGAGACGGTATTGACTGAATTTTAGAAGACGTTTCGACCGGGAATCTTGGAGGATGCCCCAGGAAAATCGACGGATGAATCACCGGATAAAATCTGGGAGGAGCTAAGACTTTCTTGAGAAAAAAATCAAAGAATTTTTGGAGGAATTCACTGCCGTGAATCGCAAGTCAGTCCCATTTGGAAAAGTAGGCATTGAGAAAATGGAATTTGAAGTTTCTAAGCTCGTTTTCCATACGAATATTCAAAAAAATCCAGAGGATTGGAACATGTTCAATTCTTAATGAAACTTTCACAATTTGCTTTTCCCTACGATATTTTTTCGAGAAAAATATAAAGATAATCAAAACACGGTTCATGTTTGTGTCACACGGTGCGGAAATCTGTAGTGGGACTGATATGCGATTACTTTTCATTATGGGACAATTTGACTTACTTTTTTTTCCTACTTTTTCCGAACAAATCTAATTATCTCATTAGGGCAGCTGGAAGAGCATTGGAAAATATGTTGAAAATTGAACTCAACTAAACTTTGACGAAAATGCAGATGGGACTGACTTGCGACTCACGGCAGTTCAGGTGGAGAAATTCCATTTCTGTGGTCCTCCTTGAGATACTTGTAGAATCCTACATAAAATTCTTTAAAAAAATCCCTAGGAAAATTCGTGAAGAAAATTCTGTTGCACAGCTTCACTATGCACAAAATATTTGCCTACGTTTGTGCTACCCATGGCAGTAGCTAGATTAAAGTAACGGTTATTGGCGCACGTTTGGCGAAAAAACATTCAATATATTTGGGTTGCAAGCAGAAATTTGGATAGTAAAAGACAAGAGTTTTTGAGACACATACTTGGCAAATTATATAAGTCATATAAGATATAAAATAACTTATTTCTTATTTCAGTGTAACACTATATGCCGAGTTCCTCCCAACAAAGCAACGGGCAAAATGTGTCGTTCTGCTAGACGTGAGTATTGGGCTATAGAAAGTTTACTTAGATATGATTAAAACTATTTATGACATCTTATCTTAGTGTTTCTGGGCTTTGGGAGCGTGCTTCGAAGTGGCTCTCGCCTTAGCCGTTGGACCTAATCTTGGCTGGCGCTGGCTTCTGGGACTTTCCGCAGCTCCACTGTTTGCTTTCGCCGTTATTACTCCGGTAAGTTTACTACCACTGCATCAATAAAATCCCTTATTAAAATGCTAATATTACGTTCAATGTTCTAGTGGTTACCGGAATCGGCCCGTTATCACGTGGCCAGCGGTCAGAGCGACAAAGCTTTGACCACCCTGGAGCAGATCGCCAAAGATAACAAGCGACCGATGCTGTTGGGCCGGTTGGTCGTCGAAGGACCCAGTGGATCCCGTGGCAGTGTAAAAGCCTTGCTGGGAAGCTCTCTGAGAAGAACCACGCTTCTGCTGTGGTTCATCTGGATGTCGTGCGCCTTCTGCTATTACGGTTTGGTTCTGATGTCTACGGAGCTCTTCGGAGGAAAGAACAAAACTGTTCTACCGGAAACGGAAAACGATTGCCACCCGTTGGCAACTACGGATTATATGGATCTGTTGTGGACGACTTTGGCCGAGTTTCCGGGTATCTTCGCTACGATTTACGTGATTGAGCGATTCGGTCGCAAGAAGACAATGGCCTTACAGTTCCTTTTCTACGCGGGATGCGTGCTTATGATCACCGTTACCGATGTGTAAGCATGACCTTTATCATACTGTTAAGCATAATGATTGACTGTTTTCTTCCATTCCAGTCGCGTTTTTCTCACGATCATCCTGTTCATGGCACGTGGCGTCATTGCGGGTCTCTTCCAGGCCGCCTACGTGTACACTCCGGAAGTCTACCCTACGGCGCTGCGTTCAGTCGGAGTAGGCGGTTGTTCGGCTCTCGCTCGGCTCGGTGCCATGGCGACGCCATACGTGGCACAGGTTCTATTCCAATCGTCCATTTGGAGTGCCGTTTCGGTGTATGGATTCTTCGCGGTTTGCGCCAGTGTTGCCTGCATGCTGCTGCCGTACGAAACGAGAGGCACCGACATGGGGCAATGATTTTTATTTGGGAACATTATACTCACAGCGACATAAACCATAGCTGACACAAAGATACCTCCTCGATTGGTTAGGAACGAACAGAAGAATCCCATTTGTTATCGCTCTTTATTATAGTCTAAGGAAGTAAGTGACGCAACTCTTGTTGACCGAATGGATCGTGTTTTCAAAATGTTTAGATTTTAGTGAATGTGTGAAGTGTGTATATAAAGGACTATTTATTTATATTAAATACCTTACTAATGATATTTATAGAATATTTTTTCGAATAAAATGTATTTTCCTCTGTGTTTAACACCTTGGCGAAGCGTAATTTACTTTTAATTCGACCAACAGCGCGAGAACCATTAGGCAGAGGCTGTCATTTCTTGCTGTTTGACATATCTCACCAGTCGAACAATGGTGGACGGGGTGATGCCTTGGATGCGACTGGCAGCGGCGATCTGAAACATGGAGTTGCTATAATGTTCTAGAATTGTAGCTATTAAAAAGGTTACGCACAGTTTGTGGTTGTATATTTACAAGTTTTTCCTGTTCTTCGTATGAAAGGTTGAGAGATCTCCTAAACATTCGTTAAAAAAAAAAACAATATTATTCATAGTTTTCACAATGTACAGAAGGGTATATCAACTTACGATAGATAATCAATCGACCTTGGTATCCGAAGTTGTTCATGCCTTTGGACTTCTTCGACTTCTTTAGCTTGTTCTTGAATAGATAAACTGTACAAAGCCTCAATCTACAAAAAAAAGTAAATCATGTTTGCAGTCATTTAATGGGTGAAGTCTAATTATCGCATACCTTTAATCTCTCACACAATACTCTGTCATCTTTAATCCAACCAAGCACCTCTGGAGCCAAGTCACACAAATCCTCCGTCTTGATATCCTCCACCGTAATAGCCAACATCTCAAAAGCACTCTTGTGTATGCTCGCCTTCCCCAAGGGCAGACCCAGCTGCTCTTTCCAAGTGTTGCTGCCTTTCTTGATGTCGCTCAACAACTCAATCCCCATCTTCAGTTTCTCCCTTATTGAAACCATCCTCTGGTAACGCTCTTCCGATACCAATCCAATCTGGTAACCCTTCTCAGTCAAGCGTAAATCGGCATTGTCAGGTCTCAAGCTCAGTCTAAACTCGGCTCTACTAGTGAACATCCGGTAAGGCTCGTTCGTCCCCAAAGTTGTCAAATCATCGACCAACACTCCAAGATACCCTTCCGTTCGACTGATGGTCAATGGCTTCCGCTTAAGAGTCTTCGCAGCTGCATTGGCTCCAGCCAGAATTCCTTGCGCTCCCGCTTCCTCGTAACCGGTTGTGCCATTGATTTGTCCTGCAAAGAATAACCCGTCCGCTCGCTTGGTCTCCAACGTTTGATACAACTCCCGTGGATCGACAAAGTCATACTCCACGCCGTATCCCGGTCTTGCAAGTTCCGCTTCCTCCAATCCACGCAGGCACCGAACCAACTTGATCTGCTCCTCTTCTGGAAGCGTACACGATAGTCCATTCGGATAGATTAATTCGCTATCGAACCCTTCTGGTTCCAACCATATTTGATGAGTTTTTCCGCCAAATCGAAGCACTTTGGACTCAATCGAAGGACAATACCGTGGCCCAGTAAGCTCTTCTGTCACATGACGGTTGCAGTGAAGATTTCGCTTAACAATATCATTCACATCCGCGCTCGTATGCGTTAGGAAACAGTCCAGCTGATCCTCATTGTTTAACCACACGCGATCATTCATGAATGAAAACGGAACCGGTGGATTATCACCTGGATGGCGCTCCAGGATATCAAAGTTGATCGACGATGCCTTGATTCGTGGAGGTGTTCCCGTTTTTAACCTAGACATCCGAAATCCCAAATCCTCAAGGCTCTTTGCCAATCCGATCGCCGGTTCATCTCCAATTCTCCCAGCCGGCATCGTCTTCAATCCTATATTGATCTGACCTCTCAGAAACGTCCCCGTCGTGATAACGAGAGATTTTGTCCACACAACATCGCCATTCTTCAAACTTATACCTTTGATCCTATTCAGCGATTGACCTTCCTCCCTCTCCAGAATAATGTCTTCAACGGAAGCTTCCACGATTTCAAGATTCGCCGTTTCGCTCAACTCTTTCTGCACCTCCGCCTTGTACAACTTCCTATCGATCTGCGCTCTCGGTCCCCATACGGCAGGTCCTCGCCGTTTGTTCAACACTTTGTACTGCACACCACTGTTGTCACAACTCCGTGCACAGACTCCATCCAGTGCGTCCACTTCCCTCATCAAGTGCCCTTTTCCGATGCCGCCGAAGGACGGATTGCAGGACATCTCCCCGATCGTGGAGCGTTTGTGCGTGATCAGCAGCGTGCGAGCTCCCATACGAGCTGCCGCCGAACATGCTTCCGTACCGGCATGACCACCTCCTACGACGACTACATCATAGAACGGTGTTTGATTATTGCTGGTTGTGCTGCAATACCTTGAATACGAATGTTCTTTTTGAATATCTTATTTGAGTGCACCTATCTGATTATTCTTACCGCTCTGCAAAGGTTAAATTATGTGTAAAACGTTTGTTAATTCTAAAAATTGATGTAAGTCTAGGCAACATTTTGCTTGAGATTGTGAATGAAACTGGTTGATGGCATAACAGAGGCACCGCACGTTTGATAAAACGACGATAAGCCATTTTACGAGACGTTCTAGTGACGTTTTCTGGCGGGCCGCTCATTGTTGTTGTCCAAAAAACTAGCATGATATCTGAATGGCGCTGGTCACATTTTTGTTGGCGATGACGTCCCCGTCTGTTTCAGCGCATGTTTCTACCCGGTTTACATGAATTACAGGTAACGTAGATGAAAAATATCTTCCCTGCCCACTGATTTAAATTTTACATGCGAAAATCAAAAACTTTGTTTCATTGCCACCAGCGCCATTGATGAATATGCTCCTTTCAAATGTAGCGCTAGAAGAAACGTAAATAAATCGGCCCGCCAGAAACTTTCAAATCTGGTAAACAAATTGAAACCATATGATTCGAAACGTCTCATAAAATGGCTTATTGGCTGTTCGGTGAAGAGAGAGAGAGAGGGAGAGAAAAATACTCGTGAGTATGTTTGTAAACAGAATCATGTGCAGAACAATCAGAAACAAGCAAACAAGGCAAACGTGATGTAGAGACGCAATGTCAAAAATGCATTGGGTTGTTTGAACGAGGGGTTCGTCAATCACGTAAACTGAAAATTTCAAGAAATGTATTAATCTGTTTGCAAATCTATAAATTATTTAAAAATTTCGATGCCTGATCTTTGCCAAATTGAGTGAAAATGTTCAACAACTTACGACATTCTTGAGTAATTGCTTAGCTGAATTTTAGAAGTGTAGAGATAGACCAGATTGAACCGCAAAAAGTTTTTCAACTCATTCGAAACAATCCAAATCGAACTTCAAACTTGGATATATTTGTAATTTTTCAGTTCCAATGCTACTTCATGTCCAGGGAATCCAGCTTTTTACGCTAGCTTTAAACAAAGGGGGGTGATTTGACTTTGGCATTTCTTGCCTGCCAATTTTATAGTTTAGTCTTAGTATGCAATGATTTAAGATTGTTGATTGAAATATCAATAATTTTCATTGGATTTGTTTTGCAGCTGCGGTTTTTTTATACTGCTTATCTGTCCCAATTTTCATATAACTTCATTCCTTTTTTTTAAGTATTAGTGAACCACAATTAAACACAACGGAAAGCATTCCCAAGCCAATCAAAGAGAGATGAAGATTTTTTAAAGAATGGACCAGTGCACGAGTTTACTAATTTGACGTTTGAGCGGTACCGAATTCATTGGTTTCCATGGTCACATAAATAACACGGCACCGCTCAAACGTCAAATAATGAACCCGTGCATAGGTCCATAGCATTTTGTGGGTGAAATATTCTGACAAACATAGCGTAACCCTGGCGGGCCCGCCCGTTAGATTTTTGATACCTATCTTCCGTAAAACTTTCGTGCAGAAAAGTGAATTAAAACCAAATATTGATCTTCATGATGATCTGTTATTACTTAAAACATTCCTGATTGACGGGAGGGCCAAGGAATTAGCTTATTTTAATCACAGGTCCAGAATTTGTGAAGGATAGTCCATATGTTGGATGTAGAAAACAGAACACATTATGGTAAAGGGTAAAAATTGATTTATTTCCTTCACAGTTCACACCAGAAATTGTGTAATAAGAGGGTCTGGAACCGCTGCAGCCACGATTTGAGCTGTATTATCGATCGAAATTATTCCCTAAACTCTTTGAATGCACAAGTTCGTTCACTTGCCTTCAAATGCCTGTGTTACAGAGAAATCTAAAACAAAATTGTTCAATTACTTCGGTTTCGTCGTTCAAAAAAATTAAAATTACGAAAAGATCCTGGGTCAGCCAGAAAACGAGCCCAGATAGCATCGGCATTGATTTGCTTCGTTTCTGCGTAGTGCGCACCTTTCAACTAGACCTAGGATTACTCATTCCGAAGAGAGTTCCGGATTTCCATATAGAAAATAAAGATGGGAGTTCTGGCATTACGATAAATATTTCTTTGTAACTTCGGTGAAAATTTGAATTCCCAGATTTTCATAGTAGTACTGAGCTTCCTAAGAGAGTTTCTGAAATCCTAGTACCCTGATTCTTGATGTGAAATTTCTATGAATATTATAAGATTATTCACAAAATTTTCCACCGTTGAGAAAATTCGTAAAGAAAAGCAGGAAAAACTATGCTCCAACTCGTGGAAAATTTTCAAAACAATATTTTTGAGAAGATAATTAAGCTTTAATCGCTGAAATTTTTGAAATGTACTCTTTTTCGTTTCTGAGTTATGGCCAATTTTGTAAAAAAAAGTGCAAATGTACCATTTTGAGCCTTTTCTTTGAAAAATCATAACTCAAGAAAGAAGCATCTTAGAAACAAAGTTTTTTTTTTATGAAAATGAAAGCAAATTTTTTACCATAGAAAAGAAAGAATTTCTTTTCAGTGTAATGAAAAATTGAGGCAGTTTTTTTCAGTTTTTCTTGGCGGTGTAATTTTTCATGAAAAATATCACCCATTGCGACTTATACTTCATTAAAACCAATCCCATATCTTTTTCTCAGATGTTTTAGAAAATTTGCAATTGCTTTGATCTTTGTTTTTCCGATGCTTCGATTGATATATGGGTTTTCAAAGAAAAGGCTTAAATGGTCATTGTCCATAACTCAAAAACGAAAAAAAGTACATTTCAAAAATTTCAGCGATTAAAGCTTATGAAATTATCTTCTCAAAAATATTGTTGTGAAAATTTTTCACGAGTTGGAGTATAATGTTTCCGGCTGTTCTTTACGAATTTTTTCAACGGTGGAAAACTTTTTCCTGTTAATTTTTTTTTCATTCCTGAGAAAATTCTGAGAAATGCTTTCATTTCCATTAAAAAGCTTTGTTTCTACGATGCTTTGTTCTTGAGTTTTGAAGTTTCAAAGTAAGTAGTGTCAGGGGAAAACAAAAAAAAAAATCCAACTGAGTTTTCCGAGAAAATAGGCGACCCTGAATTTTTCTCAATTTTTTTTTATTCATATATTGATGAGCCCTGCCTGTGGAAAAAGTTTTATGAAAATCTGAGACCTTTCGGCCCAAACCCGTACGGAAATTAAAAAAAATCCCCAACTGTGTGTTTCCAAATTGAATTGCATTCTAAACTGCAAATAAGGCTGATACAAATATTAATTTCCTTTTATGTCCGAGACCACTTGGATGGTACGAGGGGGGGGGGATAAAAATAAATAAGGAACAAATAATTAAAAATGAAAAAAATGTTGTTTTTTTTTAATTTTTATTTTTAACGAAAGATGTTAAACTTTTTCCAATCGTCATCTGGATCATTATATTACCTGGTTTTTATACTAAAAATTAAAAAAAAAAAACCTAACTGATGTCAAAAAAATTATGAATCTTTTTATTTCCTCCCCTTCAAAATTTTCGGATTTTTGAAGGGAGGGGGGGTGACATAAAAGAAAATTAATATTTGTATCAGCCTAACTTGTTTCAAAGAGTGGTTGAACATTTGCCTCTTCTTAAGCGTCCGGGTATTGATGCAGCACGGTATGCACTTCATAGCTTCTTTCAGAGTGGGCCAACTAGTCAGGTTTTGGGGGATGCAATGAAGGTAATAGTGCCTTGACCGCGGTTTTATGGGCGTTTATTTATAGCACCCTGGAAGTATTCGTAAAACTAAAATTGTTACTTGGGTAGTGATGTTTAATATTTTATTTTTTCTTTTGCAAAAGTGAACTGTTGAAGTTCAATTAGAAGTTTTATTTTTCTTAAACGTACTCTAATTATCCTTCCATAAATTTAAAAAAAAAGTGTAGTTTACATTAAGATTTACCACATCACATCTAGAAAGACATCTTCATAATTTTCTATAGAAAAATATAATGGAATTTTGGTAGCTAACTGTAAAAAAGCATGGGTAAAACTATATTTCTATATTTCTAGTGAGTAGGCCTAGAAAAATATAATACTACACTAGACCTATACCCAGACAACCTAAATGTACTTATAACGGAATCGACTTTTGCGTTAAGCTAAGCATCGTCATGTGCAAAATTTCACATATTAGATGTCGCGATAAGGTATTATGCGTACAAAAATGGAAGCGATATGTGTGCATATTTTATATGGTGAAAAATGGCATACAATACGAGCGTAATAATTTTCTTGCGAAATATTCTGTACAGTGAATCAATTGTCACCCAACAGGCAGCAACAAAGGCATTGTCACCTCCTATTCTTGTTGCAACAATTTTGTTCCGCAACATCAGTTTATCATCACTTAAACAGAATATGACAAAGATCGATCACCACGTGCGCATCGATTTTCTGGGCGTCGCGTTGCAATTTTCGAGAACTTTCTCCGTGTTGGTAAACATTGGTACATTATCAAACAGTTTCCATAAAACAAATTTGATTTTGGTTTAAAATAACTGATTGATTGCGAGTTGAAAAGGTTGCAACAATGTTGCGCTCTGAGATTGTCATGACAATTTTGCATTTGATTGTGTCCTTATCCGCAACAGTTGCAACAAACGGTTGTGAGCGAGCCTGCTTTGTTGTTTGTTTTTCGTCTTTTTTGATGACAATTTGATTCACTGATTCTGTAATCTTATGCGACTTTATATATGATAACAAATGTATATTTGACAGCTGCAACGGATTGATTCGACTTACTTTGTACAAGCATGCGGGACGAAAAGAAATGTACATATGAACTCTAAAAGTATCGTTTTATGCGAGAAAACTCATTCATCAGACGATTTCATGCACCATGTAGTGTGGGAGTGATGTAATTTGTATGAATAGATGTGTTGACTTGTGGTTGTTTCGGTATTTTATATAAGTGGATGAACCATTGAACATTTATGTATATAATTGTAGAAGAAATGAGGGTTAGTTTTTCGTAATATTTTATTTAAAACATACCATGACCCCACAGTTATGGATCAAATAGTGTAGAGTCAAACCTATAAAATTCATTAAAACAACATGGAAAACGTAAAATGGTAATTAAAAAGCACGAATCGAATCGTTTCAAATTGGAACTTCGGTTAGTAAACTATTTTGAGCATAATATTTACATAGGATTGCATAAAAATTAAAAATTGTATCGGTTTCTGAAAACCATATTATGGATCAACGTTCATATTATGGATCAAATTGTGACATATTACGGATCAGTGTGCAAAATCAAGAGATTTTCAACTCAATGCATATGTATTGCATGTTTTGACGAAAGTTAACAATGCGTCATATATTACTGCAAAAAATAACAGTGTTCGTGCTGAAAACAAGGGTAAAATGCCTTTTGTTTGTGATACTGCATTGTAATAACTGAGACATGAACTGTTTTCGCTCCACACCAAGTTTTCCACCCATTTTTGTCTGCTAAAAAATGAAATTTACAAACCTTATTGTTTTATTAGTTTTATCCTTAGTGCTATTGTCTGAAAATGTCGAATCCAATGCTTAAAATGGCAGAAATATAGATTCTTTGAAAGTGATCCATAACCGTGGTAAACAATCATTTCCTGATCCATATTATGGATCACTAGTTAGAAGTGCTAATATTCGATATTTAGAATCAACAATCGAGAAAAATGTTTTCCAAAGATGAATTCATACCCAATCAAAACGAATGAGTATGTTTTATGCTATAAAATTTGAATTTTACCACCTGTGCACAGCTGTGGGAGCTTATGAATGCTGACGGCACTTCTTACAGAAAACGAACATATAATGATAGCTGTGTGGTACCACCTAAACATTTGCAAAATACACCGCTATTTAGCGGTTGAACGTTGTGCTTAACACTACAAATGGTAGAAGACAAATAGTATAACATGGGAAAAATATGTTTTACGTCAACTTTTATGTTTTGAGCGAGTTATCCGATGTTGAACGCCAAAGTGATCCGTCACTGTGGGTGAACCGTAACTGTGTGGGCATGGTACCATAACTTACAAATTTCTTCCCTTTCAAATTATTAAGACATTATCCACAGATCAGATCAGATCAGATAGATTTTTTTCTTGATACCTACATACATTCTTTTCAAGGTGATTGACATTCACATAAAAATCCTAGTATATCCAATCATATTCATTTTTCTATTTCCATATTGACTAGCGTATATTTTTATGACAATGTTAAACGTTTTCACCTATTCATTCGCAGTTGAAAGCATTGCACAAATTAAAGCAATCAGCCATTGATTAGATTCTGTTCCAAGGGGTAGGGGAAGAGGTTCAGCAAAACTAAGCAATCTATAGAAAATTTAGGAATCTCCATATAATAAGTTTGCATTGAGGAAGAGGGTAAAGGTCTGATATGGCTGATTTGGGATCTTGATCTTTGAGCAGACACGATCCACTTCCCCACATGGAGACTGAAAGGTTAATTATGAGTCTTATGGCTAAGTAGCCCGTCATTTGTTTTGGCAGCCATGTTGATTTTGCAGCTTGCAATTTCAGAGTGATGAAACTCTGTCATCTTAAGTTATATTGATTCATGCAAGTATCGCTACTTGCGCTAACATGCAGAGAGTATGCTGATACTTTTCAGCTATGTCAGTACAAAACCGAGTGTTTTTATTCAATTCGCAATCGTGAGACGAATAAGCCACAATCATCGATGCCCAGTACAAATTTCAATTACACCAACGCTTATTCATTAATCTCTACACAGGAATTTCTTACCAAAAAGTTTTAATTTGGTGATGCTTGTTCTAGATTTTGTACACTCTTATGTTTTTGATGAACTTCTATATAAATATAAATGGAATGGTATCTGTACTAGAAAAACAACTGAAAACTAATCTATCGTTTTGTATGGGAGATTGTATAGCGCTGTTCCAGATTGGCGATAAGTGTATCCCTGTCAAAGTTGGTAGTAATAACTTTAGAAGCAAGATTACCACAATCATTTTACTGATAAGGTTTTGGCAATTCGAAACACAGGAAACCGTAAATATTTATTTCAGTTTGCAAAACTTTCACAACAAAACTCCACTTTTAATCGCCAATCTGGTGTGACCAAAAATGCAAAAAAATGTACCCTGGCAAAAAAGCTCTCAGTTGATAACTGCGAAATTGTTTATAAGATCACTAAGCGGAGAAGGAGGCTCTTTCTCAATTGGGATGTAATTTCATAAAGAAAAACAAGCAAAAGGATTAGGATGAATAGTAAAAAAAGAAGTTATTTCTTATTGATTATTTCTTAAAATAAAACGAGGATCAGCTTGACCCATTTCCTTGTAGTAATTTTTACAAATATGACCTACCTCATGATGCAAAGGACATTTATGTGAGTATCGTTTTATTATTCTATATTACATTTATTGTTAATCCTAACCAAGAAAACTAAAAGTATTAATGATTTATTTCAAAATCAAATTGATTGATAGGAGTCTGCAATCAACTTTCATTTCGAACCTATAAGAATGAACAATCTAAATACTCCTCACAGATCCTAAACATCAATACTGTGCATTTATATGATCAAAATGTGTACTATCCTGACGAAACTGCAATTTTATTTTCAAATTTGTAAAATATTTTGTCAAAAAAAAAATATTCCGTTTTTGTCAACTGAAAATTGTCGATCGTGTTGATAAAAACGGAACATACCTGTATTGACGTGATTGCTTGTAACATTCTCAAGATAGGTTGTTTTGTATTGATGTTGAGTTTATTTATCACGATGCAATGAAAGTGTAAAATATGATAAAAAAAACCTTTAATTAACTAACATTACCTTCTTGGTTCGTGATAAATTTAAAATTTTAAGAGCAATTTTCCCTTGTGATAAACTGTGTAATTTGATGAGACACACAAGTTTGTTATCAAAATAAAGGGCGAACACGAAATAATTGCGACACCGAAAATGTCATGCCAATTTTGTTATAATGTTTAGAACCAAACCAAAATTTTAGGGTAGTTTTATACATATATTTACTTTAAAAATCAAAAGAAAAGTTAATCGATGGAGCCTTGAGTGTAAAATTGAAGGCATTCTCGCTTGATGCCCTCCATCAAAGTCTTCACAGTGTCATCCGGTACCAGTTTTTTTTCCATTTTGTTAACATGTCCTTCTCGTCTTTGACTGCCTTCTTGCTCTTCCGAAGTTCATGCTTCATTATTGCCCAGTACTGCTCCATCGGGCGCAGCTCCGGACAGTTTGGCGGATTCATGTCCTTTGGAACAAAATGGACAGAATTGGCCTCATACCACTCCAGGACACTTTTAGAATAGTGGCATGATGCCAAATCTGGCCAAAATAGCGGAGCTTAGTCGTGCTGCTGCAAGAACTGCCAAAGACGCTTCTCGAGGCACTTAGATTTTTTTTTTTTTCACGTTAATGCTTCCAGTGGGCATTTATGCCCTTTGAAGGAAGCACCACACTAGACAACGGACTAGCATGCAACGCCCAGTGGCACAGTCGGAAAACATTCCTCACGAAAATTTTACCGGCCTGAGGCGGGAATCGAACCCACACTCCTGGTGACACTAACCGCACGGCTACGAAGCCCACAATGTATTTGTAGATTTGTAGATCTTGCCATTAAATGTGCCCTTCGTCACGAAAGTCTCACTCCTCAGTCCGCAAGAGCAGATGGCCTGCCAAATGAGATATTTGGAGGCGAACTTCGACATATTCTTCTTCTTAAATTTGTCATCCAACATCGAACTTGCTCTTGCCGGTGAACAACTCCAACCCTGGAATTTCTTAAAATCGGCTTTTATATACGTTTCGTAGTCCATCATATAGCAGCCATATTTTGTCAGCATCTTCTCGTAGAGCTTCCGTGCCCATCGCGGTATGGGAAGTTCTGTACCTTGTATGTATGTAGTCCAGCTCTCTTCTTTGCATTCTGGACGTAGCTCTGCGACATGCCGATCTTTTTAGCCAAATCACGGCTTGAGACGTTGGGATTTGCTTTAATCATCCGCTTCACCTTTCCCTCCGTCTTTTTGTTCTCCGGTCCCGGTTTTCTTCCAGCTCCTTTGCCGTGGTCCAACGTCAACCGCTCCTGGAATCGCTTCAACAGTCTGGAGACGGTTGAATGGTGAATGTTGAACATTTTTCCCAACTACCGGTGCGACAGGTCAGGAAATTCCAGGTGTTTGGAAAGAATTTGTTCTCTCGACTCGCGTTGGTTCATCTCCATTTTCGTTGATTCGAAAACCACGACTTCGAGTTTGACAGCATGTAAACAATACACATCAATGAGAAAGTGTGCAAAATTTGGTTGATTTTTACCCAATGGTAGAAAAGTTATGCCCTGTTGAATGTGTCGCAATAATTTCGTGTTCGCCATTTATTTCCATAAAAAATTATGCCATATTTCACTGTATTAGAGATATTCGAGAATCCAAAAGCCGGTGATCCAAACATTGTTTTTTTAGTTGAGTGAAAATAATGTTATATTTAAACTGTTGTAGGGGTACCGGGGCAGTATGGACACCCGGGGCAGAATGGACACCCCCTGTATCTTTGCATAAGCGAATACTTTTACACTTTAAATGCAAACAATATTTCAGCTGCCTGTCGGAGGAGTAAATTATCCACTAAAATTTCAGAAAAAATGTTCATAACATTGATTTTAAATAGAAAAATTGAGCATGTTTTTATTTGGTTCGAAAATTATAACATTCACACCTCACCAAATAAGGTTTCAGAGGCAAATGACTGCAAGTTGACCGATAATGTAGCTCTTGATTGAATCTTCAATTATTCATGCTATATTCAAAAATATAGTAGATTTTTTTCTGGTACTTTAAGACATTGAAAACCTTATATAAAAATTTCTTATACTGTTGGGGCAATATGGACACCGGGTGACAAAGTAGAGCTAACACTTCAAAGAGAAAAAAAATATAACTTCAAATACAAAATTATCCAAAAATATTTAGCATTCAATGCAATGATTATGAAGCGGAACCACAAATCAGTTGAAAATCGTCATTTCTTGATTAAAACTAACCTGGAGGCAATATTGAAAGCATCTCTACGAAAAATGTCGTAAATTGGTTTTAATCATGTTTCCAGTGACAGTGACCTGTCACTATGGTTTCCTGAATATGAACTTCATTTTTCGAGGTTTTGAGAACGATCGCGGGACAATTTTCCTATAAACATTAGGGTGTCCATACTGCCCCATGGGGGTGTCCACTTTGCCCCGCTAGCTTGATGGCGACTGCCAAATATAAGCTTTTTTTAAACCTATTTTTGAAAACAAAATATTTTTTTCCCAATTATGCAACCATGTTTAACAAATGCTTAAGAACTCTAAAAAGCATACTGCACATAAAAAACAGTATAATATTCATGTCCTCACAGTCAAAATAGGCAAATTCCTTAGGGTGTCCATACTGCCCCATGTTCCCCTAAATATTTCTGATCAATCGGATAACTAGAAGCTGAAATAAGATTTCCAAACTTGAGCATTTTATACAAAAAAAAAACTTTATTACTGTATTCTTTCCAGTATTTCATGTCAGTTCTCAACACTTCAATAAACCTTCCACAAGTTCTCAAGACAACTTAAAGTCGCATTATATTTATCATGTTGGTTTTGTTTACGAATTCATGAATACTGTTCCATAATATTACATATCATAAATAGAACAGGCCTCCTTTAACCTATTGGTTAAATTTGATTCCCGGTTGATCCAGAATCTTTTTGTAAAGGAAATTTCCTTGGCTTGCCTGAGCATAAAGTATCATCGTGACTTTGACGAAGAAAGTTCTCAGTTAAAAACTTTGGAAGAGCTCATTAGAACATAAAAAGCTGATAAGCAAGCTATGTTCCAGTAGGAACGTAATGCCTATAGGAAGAAGAAATAGAACAAAATGCTAATGAAAATATCTGTGTTGATTACTTTCCGTTTTGCGATTTCCACCTGTGTTTTCAATTGCCACACTTATTACATCGTTCAAGCAAACACCTGAAACGCGCAGTGTGCGACGATAATATTTCATCGATTTGAAGCACGAAAGGGTTGAATATGGACCGATGCACGAGTTCACTAATTTGACGTTTCAGCGGTGCCAAATTCACTCGTTACCATGGCCACTTAAATAGCGCGGCACCGCTTAAACGTCAAATAATGAACTCGTGCAGCATGCATAATAAAATCATAATAACGCTGAAGTTGGGGTAGTGTCACTTGAGATTTCTCGCCTACTTGCATTTTTTTTTAAAAGCTGGGGAAGATAAGAAATAATATTTTAATTCTGCGTTATTTATGGTAAGCTCCGATTCGAAAACTCAATGGAAACTCCTTCAATTTCCAAGGAAGCAACAATTCCAAACACAACACTTCCCGCGTAACCCCATGCAACATCGCATCCAATCATCGCCGTGGACACCGATTGTGTTGCATTGCATTTTGCTCCACTTCAATCATTTCTCAGCATGCCAAAGCACGCGCACACGATCATTAACCGGCCCCCCAAATCAACAATACAGCCAATGCATTGCAATGCCTACTTTGTTCGAAGCCGCTCGATCGTTGACGGGTCCCACGCTGGTGCCACACGCGCCAAGCGAGCTAATGAATATCGCCGTTGGGCAACCAGGTTCATTCGTATGATCGCGCTCGCCACGTTTGGATCGATTCGCTGATTCGGTGGTTATTGTTTGAAGCTTTTTAGAAGGTGTTACTCGGGTCAGCTTCCGGTGGAAAAGTGATTAGT
This sequence comes from Aedes aegypti, assembly GCF_002204515.2. Lineage (NCBI taxonomy): Eukaryota > Metazoa > Arthropoda > Insecta > Diptera > Culicidae > Aedes > Aedes aegypti. Next base: position 23,858,572 of record NC_035108.1, on the reverse strand, counting down.
CGTGGTCAATTAGCTGCCATAGTGCGGAACAAAAATGTGACAAGTGTTCTGTTATTTTGAAGAGGGTGGAATTGTGTGATTCGTATAGTTTAATGCAACAAACCGCTCTTGATCATGCAGTGATGAAGTGGATCAACTGTAGCTCTGGAAAACAATGAGTTAGTCAAGCTAGTGAGTTTCCCATGATAAAAGATCGAATCACAAGATAAGAAGCGTAATTCGAACCCGGGAATCAATTAGCGACCAAGTGTATCTTGTTTGTGTTGTTTTGGGAAGAATGCTTCCTGTTTTGAAGTGTAGATGAAGGACTGTTCTTGACCCTCGCACTCGAAAAGTCAAGCATAACCGTTGACGACCTCGCGCCGTGGATACAAAGTGCCGAAAAACAGGGTGAACGTTATTATATTTTGCGAATGAGCAGCTCAAAGACACACGTGCGTGATTACAATTGAGAAATATAAGGCAAAGAAACAACCCTAAGAAGCCATAGTTGGCAAGCGGCTGGTTGCCAAATTATGATCGATAGTTACACATTGCACAGTGCCGGTTCGATAATCGTTGTGTAAAAATTGTGCCAAACGCTAATCGAACATCTGCCACCACCGAGTGTCCCTGTATGGATGGAGCTTCGCTGAGGAGCACCGGAGGAATCGACATGGCCCAGAAAACGGACGATTCGTTCATGATTTCCAGCATCTGTCTGGCCTCGGGGATACTCATCTTTGCGTTCGTCTACTTCGTAAGGTGAGCCAGATGTGCACTGAAATGTCGTTTTGAGAAGTCGCTTTTACGTAAATTTTATTTACGTAACCTTTTTTTAACGAAATTTATAAATTGAATTAAGGCAATTCAATTGGAATAACGTGTTGAAAAGATTAGTTTCGCGGAAAATATATGTGTTTAATAGGAAATACTTTTACATATTATCGTATTACCTGTTACAAACTTCAAAATACTTTGGAATGTACCAAGGAATATACGGATGAGAATCCAATGCTGTTTTTCGAAAAATGTCATGATTTTAAGTAAAAATTTTGTAAACAAAATAAAAAAAAAAATTTAATCAAAATACCTACGAAGTATGTTTAACGTATTGTCTTCCGAATGCGCAAAGGAGGGCTGACAAAACACTTTTGTATGTTTTTGAGGATTGCACGGGAGTGTAGATTCCAGATCTACAAGATACAGAAGCTTTCGAAAGTTCAGAACAATATCTTACTTTGATTTGGTTGCAGAATTGTTGTATTGTATTTAAGAGAGTTTTGAGCCACCAAAGAACTTCCTGAATATAGAGCTTAAGATACGTAGCACAATGATTCCTTTCCATACAAAAGATGGAAAAAGGTCTTGGAAAAGATTTCTCATATTCTAATGAAATTTCTTTATTCTGATAGACCAGATTGTGTATTTTTTGGAACTATTTTTTCTCATCGCATGGTTAATATTGGTAATGCCATGAATTTACGGATAAATAAGATTTATAATTTATTAACCTGATATCTTATTGTGTTATACATTTGATAGCGGCATACGTCTCGTTACTTAGGTTTTTCAAATTTCTAAGTTTAAAAGGCATTTTAATTTTTTCAGCATCTTCCTAGAACATTGCACTATGGTCCAGGAATCAGTTTTACGCGGAAAAATGCATTTTGAGCTTTAGAATGAAACATTAGACAAAAACGATCTTCTACAAAGTTGTTTGTATTAGTTGAGCCCTTTGTTTGGTTTTATTGAAAATTAGGGTGGACCACATTTTCCTAGAAATTGTGTACCGTAAAACGGGGTAACTTTGATAATGCGGGTAACTTTGATAGTGCGGCACCCCCAACATATTAAACGAAATAACGAAGTTTCTGTCAATCAGTTAAGAAAAACGAATGCAAAACTAAAGAGTATTAGTATGACACTTCATGTCAAAGCTGATTTCGTTGGAATCAAGTGCATTTGACGATTTTTATACGAATATTAAAAATTTACAAGATTTTAGCATCTTTGCAACGCTTACAAACAATCTGTTCTACGACCACTATTTGATGAAGTCATAATGAGTTCGTCACTTACCCATGACAGCCTTGTTATAGTAGAACATGAAGTCGGTCTCAAATCTCTTAGCGAAAACCATTTTTACAAACTGGGACCATTTTTGTATTCTAATTCAGAAATTTCCATAAAGCGTTAAACGCCTATAAGTATGCAACGCCCTATAAATGTTCCGTAATTCATTAAGGCCTTTTGGTGCGTCATCACAAAATGGCTTCTTTCAAAATCATTAACATATTGTTATGATAGTATTGGTATCTGAAACATCGATGAAATATAACTGCTTATCACCTGATTTAATGGATAATTTATGCGAAGAAAAATGCTTCAGGTGGTATTTCAATATTTAATCAACACTTTCAGATACAGCATTATCAATTTAGCGACAATATACATGAGATTTATATTCTCAAAAAAAAATCTCCGATTTCATGCCGCATTTCATTGCCTCACACAACTACACTTGTAAATAGAAGGTGCTTACCTTTTCGATTGTAATTCAGCGGCAAGAATTTGTGTTTTGGATCCCATATTGCGTTCACTACACTTCCACTAAACGAATCTTTTATTCACTTTCCTTAAAGGAACACATTTTCACCGGGATTTCAATATTTATAAAGTTTTATCAACTGCATCACTCAAAACTATTATGGCGATGGTTTTCACTTGTTGCGAATCGGCGCCGCCACCGCACACTGAGACATGCCTGTGTTCATAGTCTAAAATATCCAACTTTTTTCTGTTGTATTAATTTTCAGTGCGGAAAGGTTGGGCAAAGCATAGAAACTTGAAACTCATACGTTGTTTGTTTTTCGATTCTCTCAAATTACAGAAACCATCTCTACGAAGCATAAAATCTTACCAAGTGTTTATCAATTTGGACCACCCAAAATAATTGAAAAGCTCCACAGTGCGATGCGTCGGGATGCGTCGGGACGCGTCTATCGTGTGTGCACAATCATCGCGATCGTTGAGCGCAGTGATGTCAGAGTTGCTATCTGTAAAATCATAGCATTTAATGTGGATTGATCACAAAAATCATTAAAATTTTATTAAATCAGTGATCTTATGATGGAAAACTATTTGCAAAATGATAAATTTTTATAATGTGCAGCAACTGTTCCGAAAACAAGCATATAACAATTGCTAGAAAAATCTGTCACCAATCACCTGGCAACACCGTCATCTCTTGCAAACATAAACCGTACCGATGCATAACAAAAATATGCGATAAATCCAATAAAAAACAGATAAATTCCGTTGCCCTTCATTAAATTGTAATGTTTTCTTTTGATATGTACGACTGAACAGTTGATTTTGATTTCCAATACTCGTCAATTTACTAAATTTCCCATGTGTTTACATAAAAATATGCTTAACACAAATGTTATATTTTTTGTTTGTTTGTTTTGAAAATATACATGGAAAGGCGACACTACTACTGTTACATCAATGATGATTCTAATGATTCTTTGAGTTACACGCCGCTTCACCTTAAATCTTGTTCGATTTATACTCCATTATCAAAGTTACCCCAAAACAGAAAACCGACTTTCGATTATGTGAAAAATTATATATCCATTCAGAATAAATCTTTTGGCAATCTATCAAGTGCAATCGATAGTTAGGATGTCAGTACTTGTTTTAAAAATATATATTGTAATTCTTTGAAACAGCATGCAGAAATATTCAAGTTTTCTTCGAAAAAACTATCAAAGTTACCCCGTTTTACGGTAACTAACTTTCTTATTTGTAGAAATTATATTATACACGCTTCAGCAAAGTTGTAGACCATTCAATTTCAAGCAACTTTGCCAAAAAAAGTTTTTTTGTATCTCTTAAATTGACCGATTAAGAGCTTTTTTCCAGCAGTGACATAGGGTGGTCCGAACAAAACTGGTTTTCTGGCTCTAGAGTTTTCAATTCAAATTTCTCATCAAAGTAGTCTATGAAACACTTTTAGAGCTTTGAAAAGTGCGTAATTTGGTGAGTGAAGAAACTCGCTATCTCCTTCCGTTTAGGAGTTATTGTTGTGTTTCTCTCAAAAACATGCCTACTTTGATTGTGAATTTCTCTGATTGGGGCAAATATAAAAAATATCTTTTGACGGCATTCAAAAGACAAAATAAAATTGTATATTATATCAAAAATTTAGAGATGTGTTATTTTTGTAACTCTAATAAAACGTCTTGAAAATCAAATATTTTTTATCACAAAAACTTTAATAACTTTTGAACAAAAATAGATATCAACAATCTTTTTGCATGAAAATTTGCGTTTTGTTAAGTTCTAAAAGTCGTTCATAAACGACTTTGATATCTATTTTAGTTCAAAAGTTATTAAAGTTTTTCTGCTTAAAATCCTTTGTTTTTCAAGGCATTTTATCAGAGTTACAAAAATAACACATCTGTAATTTTTTGATATAATATATAATTTTATTTTGTCTTTTGAATGCCGTCAAAAGATATTTTTTATATTTGCCCCAATCAGGGATATTCACAATCAAAGTAGGCTTGTTTTTGAGAGAAACACAACAATAACTCCTAAACGGAAGGAGATAGCGAGTTTCTTCACTCACCAAATTACGCACTTTTCAAAGCTCTAAAGTGTTTCATAGACTACTTTGATGAGAAATTTGAATTGAAAACTCTAGAGCCAGAAAACCAGTTTTGTTCGGACCACCCTATGTCACTGCTGGAAAAAAGCTCTTAATCGGTCAATTTAAGAGATACAAAAATACTTTTTTTGGCAAACTTGCTTGAAATTGAATGGTCTATAACTTTGCTGAAGCATGTATAATATAATTTCTACAAATAAGAAAGTTAGTTACACAATTTCTATGAAAATGTGGTCCACCCTAATTTTCAATAACACCAAACAAAGGGCTTAACTAATACAAACAACTTTGTAGAAGACCGTTTTTGTCTAATGTTTCATTCTAAAGCTCAAAATGCATCTTTCCGCGTAAAACTGATTCCTGGACCACTGTGCATTGGCCATAAAATCTACATATGCAATAAGTGACATATTGATATATTTTTCATACGTTATTCATGCATTCACAGTAAATCAATTTACTTAAACAAACTTTGATATAAATTGATGGAAAAATGTTCTTCTTGAACTTTGATGAAGACACGTATACTGTCTTCAGTTATTTATCTGCACAAACTGTAACATTCCAAGCCGAGAAACATTCCTGACGAAAAGTTTTAATGAATGCAGCGGGAATCGAACGGATCTACCCCATTTTGGCATAATGCTATTTGGCATAATGCCTTTTGGCATACCGCCTTTTGGTATAAGGTACACCGGGGAAAGTTGGAACGGGTGGGGCGATATAAAATGCAAAGTTTCCAGCAGGATACCAATTAATGTGAGCAGATATTTTCCCCTACAAGTTTGATCCATCTATTATTTTAATGTATCTGTAATTTAATTTCTTAATATTATGAAATTGGGGCCTTGGAACACTAGTCTGAGAAGCAGTCTCTGTCCCCAATGAGGATGTTAATGCCAAGAAGAAGAAGAAGAAGAATATCATGAAATTTAACTACGATACCTTGCCATTTCATCTTACCCCAGCTGTTTCAACTTGCCCCGGTGTACCTTAATGCTCGTTTGGCATAACGGATATTTAACATGATTTTAAGAAAACATTTCATATATTATTTTTTTCTTCTTTGAACTTGTTAATGATTTGCCTCAATCAGGTGTATGTCATATTCGACTATGGACAGTAGAATTGAATCATTACCTAGTCTCAACCGGCGCTATTCAAGTTACGCATGTACCTGTTTGTACTCATTCGTATTGCTTCATTAAAAAGAGTAAAATGAGGAGTATAAAATTTGATAGAGCTCACTCAAAGCAATGTTATGTTGCTCTCTGCAAGTCTGTCTGTATTTGTGATCATGCATAAGCTCGATTATTGGCCATGGCTTGGGTGCAACGATATTTTCATCATGTAGCAAACACAATTTTAGAAAATCATTTAGCCTAGCTGCAATATTCACTTAAAATGTAAGTTTTTTTTCCTAATTCTTAAACTAGCAGAAATCAATCAATTTTCGAAGGAAGGGACATTCAAAGAAAGGTGGTAGGGGAAGTGGACATCGTGCCTTTTTCCGAGAAAAATCAAATTTCACTAAATTTCTATCATGCCCGGAGAATATAGAGCATAAATCGGTTGGTTCGGGTTGATACGGAGGTCAATTGAAGTGAAAATATTATGAAAAAATAAAAAAATAAAAAATCACGTTTGAAATTTGGAACTGACGTAATTTGAAGTTCTTGAGGTTTTTCAGTGAGTTGAATATCGTTATGATATGATGTAATTTCTGATATATTTTAATTTCTGTATGAATGGGTTACAATCCTTAATGGCTATATTTTCGGAAATGCAATTAAAATTTTCAAACATATTTGTTTTGCTCACGTTTTTTGTTTGATGTTCATTTTATTACCAACTGCTGTTCATTTTACCCACATAGTGCAAGTAAAATGAACATTTGCATCATTTTTTGCTAACGTTAAAAATGTGTGAAAATTTAGAAATTTTAGTCTGAATTCGTGTCGCTGCCTTAGATAACATCCCTACCTTTGATGTTATGCGATAGAACTAGCGTTGGGCAAATTTGTCCAGAACATCGATGTTACTGATTCGATTCACATTTGAACTTCCGAATCGATTCACCGATTAAATCGAATCATTTGAATCGATGTTTTTGAATCGATTCGAATCGGATGAAAATTGACATTTATGAAGCTTGGAATGAGACCAAATGCATTAGCATTCAATTTCGACATCTTTCAATCAAAACAGTTTCAAAAATCAATCGAACAGATTTACTACTTCAAGATAAGTTCAAAATATGGTTTCTTTTCCACAAACTCATTAAGAAATATTTAACGATTTCAACAAATTGAATCGAATCAAAAAATCGAATGAAGAGTATCGATTCATCCGATTTTAGGTGCTCCAAACATCGATTCAAAAAAATCGATTAATCGGAAAGTAAACATCGATTTTCAGAACATCGATTCAAAATCGCCCAACGCTAGATAGAACTATATAAATTCTTCGTTTTACCATTAGAAACAAGATGATATCCATAAGGTGTTCATTTTACCACCCCTTCCCCTACAAAAATCAGTTGATGCACGGTGAGCAATTCAATATTAGAAATTCTACCTTCTTTTGAACAAAGATAGGAGACATACTTCTGAAACGTCAACTTCTTTAATAGATGTATAACGTAGTAACACAATCATGCTACTTTGACCCGAATGTCAATTCCCCGCACGCTTGTTCATCGAATGACCCTTCTCTTCGAATGCCAATTCCCCGAATCACCCATTTCCCCGAAAAGTGATGCAGATCAACAAGGTGTCAGAATACTCTTTAGTGGAGGGGTGGTGAAAAATAGAATCGAAATAGAAATCAAATAAAGGAGATATTCGGTCATTCTCCACTAAACACACATTACCAAAAATGGCAAGCACTGTACAACTCAAAAGAACCGCCAATCAATTAAAGAAATTGATAACCGGTATCACATAACCGGTTCGTTCACCACCTAGAAATGGATGAAGTTATGACAATTATGAATACCAACAACATTTCGGGAAAATGTACTACAGTCGCCTCTCCACATCTCGATATCGAAGGGACCATCAATATAGGGAGAGATCGAGACAAAGAAGATTAATTTAATGAACACTAGATTGAAAATCATTCCGTTACTAGGAAAATAATAAACAAACAAACAAGTTTTCAAATTATTCTGAACCTCTTAAATCTGGTCTAGTAACCTTTGATTATGTTCATATCGCCATATGGAGAGAAAATTGGGAACATGAAATCAACAGGAACACATCGAGATATGGAGATATCGAAATAAGGAGGATATCGAGATATGGAGAGAGAAATCGTATGCAGAATGAAGGGACCGAAGCAATCATCGACATAGGGAGAGATATCGAGATGTAGAACATCGAGATGTGGAGAGTCGACTGTATTCTGGGGAACGGGGGTTTCGGGGAACTGGCGTTCGGAAAAACGACATTCAGGGAATCTTCATTCGAGGAAAAGTAGCACAACCTTAACGTATACGTTTGTCTCAAAAGACGTAGGATTTTAGCCTATTCTTTCTTTTAGTCAAATAGTGCACAACGATTCGGCTTGGTGTTTGTGTTTACCCACACTTATACCGGAAAACTTGCTTATGATGCTGTTTTGAAATTAGTTGAGGGCATGAAAGCACAGCTGTATTAATAGTATTGTAAATCGTCGAAAGACATAAATAGCAAGTCTCCAGCGATATTCTCAACCTAAAATGTGTTCCGTAATATACCTCAGAAAAAAAAATAGTGTCTCTCTTAGAGCTTTGCCTGTTTTATCCTAAAATATTTTGAGAATATTAAACAAACATTATTCTAATTTCAGGCACTAAAATTTCAATGGCTAAACGTTTTGAAATGTTATAGATAGAATTGTAAAAAATATTTTTGTGTTTCCGTTCCATACTAAGCCACTTTTTATAAAGAGAATGGACAACATAACGGCCAACTTTTCCTACCAAGAAAAACAGTGCTGAAAAGTGCTACCTTCCAGCACTGATAATGGCATCGAAAAGTAGCACTTTTCAGCACTGGTTTTGGAGTACACAAATTATCATCTGCCTCTATATGTCTTTTATCGAATTGCTCTGGAATTATCAATAACTTAGTCAACTAGGTCCTGATTCTCCGACGATCCGAATTGAGCCGGGTTTGGATAGTGAAACGGAATCGAAAGCCAGTTGACTGGGTGGTATTCCTTGTTGGAGCACGATCGTCTTGCGGAAATAGAGGCGGCAGTAGAGCTTGTTGGTTCATTCTCAAGAAAGTCGGGAGATTTATGCGGCGCTTCGTGTAGGCAATCCAGCACATGAAGAATAGCTTTCATATTATTCGAAAATTATATGCAGCGTCTTACCTGATCAGCTTGAAACTAGAGTCAGCAACGGAAATGTAAAAAATTGTGACAGTCATTTCACATAGAAGAATATTTTGTTGTTACTACGCATTGATGCTCATGAATTAATCCAATCGTAACGGCATTTTTCGTAGTTGCAAAACATGTTGCAAGTCTCGTTGGATAAATGTACAACTCGTGCTGAAAAAACCATTATTTTGCACCTTGTTGCATAAATAACTATTTCTGGCTATTAGGCCAAATGGCTCTTTGCCAAATGGGGTAGAGCCGAATCCAACCTATATGGTGCTTTAACTGCCTGACGACAATAACCGCACGGACACGAAACCCACACTTATAGGGTCCTTCGCGGACTATCGTGAACCTTCGTTATTCTTCACATAATTCTACCCCGAATTCTACTAAACTGGAGTCATCTCATAGAGGTTTATTGTTTCACTCGGGTTTATGGAATTCAGGGTAATGGTACATTCGAGGAAATTGATTTCGGGGTCACAGATCTCCGCTGAGATTCAACAACAACTATTCATAGATTATGAGAACATAAGCGGATTTTCGATGACCATAGCCTGCCCTCGCAAACTTTCATGAATTATCATGGTCTGTCGAAGGTCTTTGTTGAGATTATTATTGTGATTCTCAATTAAAAGTAATTGCTAAGATCGTTTCTGAAGGTATCCACTGAATTTCCCTAACATAGTTTTTGGTTCAATAATTGAAAAAAAAAATCTAGGGAGGATCATTCCCTTACCATTAGTGGAACTCTAGATAATTTATTTTCTAAATTCTTGACTGATTCTACTGGCATGGCGGATTTTTTTAAAGTTATCAACAGAAGCCATTTCATAGGTTCTTTGCAGATTTTCTTAACCAAGCTTTCCATATCTGTAGCAGTGATTCTGGTTATATTTTCAAGATAATTTTGGACGATATTTCCACAAAGTCCGCGTAAAATTCCAGTAGAATGTTTCAACGGTTCCTTCCTAAGACCTTTTACTAGCTTCTAATAATTTCATTCTTATTCCTTAATGCGATTATAGCTCATTTTAGAGAAAATACCTTATATACTTCAGTCAAAATATTTATAGAATGTCTAACGAGGGTTTTGTAGTTTTCTAATAATATCTTTAGTAGAAATCCTGAGGAACTATTACAATATTTTAAGTCTTTCGAAGACCTTTTGCGGACATTTCTGAGGCGACTGACAACAAAGTCCCGGAGATGTCTGATAAATGTTTGACAAGATCTGATGTTGGAATCTTCCCAAGAACAAGGCCTATAAAATTTTGATTGGTTTTCGGCGAGATCGCTTTTGGAAATTATTTAGTGAACTTTAGAAATGATACGACGTAAAGTAATCTTCCAATATCAAGAGTATTCTCCTCCACGGACCCTCCCCTATGGCTTATATTCAATGGAGTTCTTGTATGATCAAGATCGACGGTACAAATAAGTGCAATCCTCTGTTTACTTAAATACAGTTAGTGACGAAAGTGAGTGATCAAATGCGGTTTTCCTGTAATATAAAGTTTCCAAATTTGAGGCTCTATATCGTAGCTAATGATAGCCAGATTTGGCGGTTAACGTAGCTTTTTGAAACAAACAACTATGCCAAACAAACTAAACTCCAACAACTGCCCTTTTTTTGAATAGAATAAAAAGAAATATTGCGGTTAGAATAAGGTGGGGCAAAAGTTCGACCTTAGTGGTATAATCTAAGTTTCCAGGAAAACAATAGCAGATGAAACAAAACAAATACCATACAGTGAGCCTTCAACATAATGGCTATAGTTTTTTCTGAACAAACTTGTGTCAAAATATTTACTCATTTTTAGTTATAACAGTTTTAAAATTGATTGTTTTTAACGAACTTTTGCAAGAGTTCGAAATTAGTGTGGGGCAAAAGTTCGTTGGCTAAAACACAAAATATCAATACTTTTATGACAGGCATACTTTATACCAGCCGTAAACTTATGTTTGCCGAAAAATACACACTAAATTTTCATTAAAAAAATGCCCAAAAATAGCAATTTTTCACAAAACTTGGTGAAAATGTAAATTTTTTGTGACATTTTTCGCATGATCAGGCAAATTTTGCTAGATTTGAAGATAATTTGTGGATTTCAGGCAATTTAATTTTTTTTTGTGTGTTTATACATAGGTCGAACTTTTACCCCTAAGATTTGAACTTTTGCCCCGCTATGGGCCAAAAATTGTTTCCAAGAATTTATGCAAAAACTAATACACGTCAAAGCATCCTTGTGATAGACCTAGGAACGCCCTTACAAAAAATATTGAAAAATATATAATCTTCATTTGGTTCCATTCATAGAAAGTTTGACCAAATATTTCAATATTCTCGTCGAAAAACAACAAATAGCCATAACTTTTCCAAATCTCAATCGATTTTTATGATATTTGGAATACAAGTCTCTTACTTGAATAGCATTCGAACCACCATGGCATTTCTAAGTTTTGTTTTGAATTGAGCTAGAAATCTTAAAAAGAAACTCTTGCCCCACTCGAACTTTTGCCCCACTTTACTCTACATACTTTTGTTTCTGAGCACTTAATTAAAGTTTTTTTTTTGAAAAATGACTGCAATGTACTGTACAGTCAAACTTCATGTTATATGTAGTTTGTCATTCAAAATTCTGCCAATTTTACCAGAAGCTGAGGGATGGAGTGGCTCATTTGGGCATTTTGTATGAGAAAACAACATGTAATTACTAACTTTTGTCACGAACTGTAAATAATTAAGGGCTTTAGTAATGTATTGAAACTATCACTATATCACTGGTTACGCCTGAGAATCATTCGATGAAGTTCTTGGAGGAAGAAAAATACCCGTACAAGGTTGGTAGTCTAATGGCTATCGTTTCTGCTTCTCGAGCAAGTGGTCGTGGGTTCAATCTCAGGCCCGTCCCTTTCTCAGATAAGTAACATTCTTCTTAACAGCAATCTTTCTCTATATCTCTGCGTCATTATGACGCAAACAACATCAGTTCTATCTATCGCTAGAATTGAATAAATCGACTTAACATCTAACCAGTTGTATTCATACGGTCGAATATCTCATCCATCACTGACAAAACACTCCTACTTCCAAGGTAGCTGTGGCAAATGCAGGGGATTCTCCTGTTTCCTAGTATACTGTATACTTCACGACTACAAATGGGTGAACCAACTTTCGATTTTTGACCAACTTCGTCGCGAGTCGCTTCGCTATAGTGCGCATCCATGCCCTCCGTCGTATGCATTATGCGCACTATTGAGAATCGAGTTGCGACATGGCGAAGTTGGTCAAAAATCAAACTTCGAACAAGTAGATTAAAAAACCGAATGTAGTACTATACCATTTAATTCCACTAGAGTTTGTATCCTTTGACAGATACGCGTATTTCGACCTCAACTGTAAGGCCGTCTTCAGTGTCGTGTCTAGTACACAGTCCTTACAGTGGCTGGTGCCGTTATCAATCTAGAAATATTAAGGGTAGTATGATTGTACATTGAAGATGGTAAACAGCTAATACCCAAGCTCACCCAAGCTAATACCCAGGTTCACCGTGCAACATCACTAATTCTGATTGATCACGGAGTAGCAACTACAAAGTTTATGTTCTTTCAGTTGATTGTTTGATCTTTGATCGATATAGAACTCCCGTACATATCAAAAAAAAGTACTATATAAAGGATTTATAGACGATGTCATAAGGTACCCTGGGACAACTGGGACCTAAAAAACCGATAGTTCAAACAAATTGTTCAGAATAATTTTCAAATGTCAATATTTTGCAATTCCAACAACACGGTCACACTTTGGCAACATATTTGCTGGTGTGTGAGTAAGTAAACTTCCAATAATTGACGAATTTTTGAATATGTTCTGTTATCATTGTTATGCATGGCGGAAAACCGGGGGGGAATGGGATGGAATTGTTTTCCGCAACTACTGAATTTGGTAGAAATAGCAAATAAAGTTCAATAAAAATATAAAAGTAATCGCTCTCATGATGTATTTTAAATTTAATTTCTATCTTCGCTCAACTTTAAGTTCGTATTTAAAAAAATATAAAAAAGGAAAATGAAAAAAATTAGAAAAATTTGTCTTTACTTTCTACTAAGTGAAAAATAGCATTCGAATACAGTCGCCCGGTCAAGTAATTACCTAAATAGAAAATCGATCACTGCAGTTACGCCCTTATGATACTGAACGCGAGAATTTATTATGCTTGTCTATGCCTTAGATTTCATGGAGTTCTTCTATTAAGAATATCAGTGAAACCCAACTTAATATTTCATTTTACTTGTATGAATGGGTAAGAGCTGTACCATAACTAGAAACTATCAATAAATCACTAATTATAACTTGGAGTACGAAGTTCTTTGAAGTAATACTAATTTTACATATAAAAAGGTTTAAAAATCTGTATAATAATTAAAAGCCGATTTATATACAACTGCTTTCGCTTGTAGTTTGTACGATAAACATTCCATAGAGTTTTGCATCAACACTGAAAACTATCATTGGACCACTGGTTATGCTTGTAGATCCTAAAGTAGGGAGAGATCCCCCAGTATTGGACTTTAAATCATAATAAAAAAAATGGTTTTATGTGATCCAAAAACAAATTTTAAAATATAAATATGAATTTTGATATTACATTTTGACGATGTATTCTAGTACCAAATTGAGGTGACTCCCAATACCGGACACAATCTGGAAATGGCTCGATTTCTGATAATTTGTACATCATTTAATGTTATTACTCCAAGAATGTATTTCATAGTCAATTTAGTGCATTTGCAACAGTTTTACTTAGTTTGCCAGATGCCCATACAAAACCTCGTTCACAAATGACGAAAATAGTGTTGAATGCTCTTTATTCTTATTTTTATTGCATGTTTGATACCATGACCGACGGAATCCATGAAATATATTTTTTTTTTTTTGAGACATCGGTGAAAAAATTACAAGGATATTATAAAAAAAATCAAGCTGTTTGAATCTGGGGGACAAGGAGTGCTTGCCCAAAATGGTAGTTAAATCTCGTTTAGTTAAAATATGGTACAAAATACATTCATTCATCCAAATTTTAATTATATTCGATTATGCATGCGTGATCCAAACTATTCTACCGTATGCAAAATAATTACTTATTACGTTGAAATTTAGGACGATACGACAACGTTTCAACAATTTTTAAATATCTCAACTTTCTTAAAAAGGCGTGCATATTTCAAGGATGTGTTATTCTACGCAAACATTACTCTCCTTAATAGCTTTCTTTTCTTTTAATACAACCTCTTGATTGGATCATGATTTCTCAATTTTTCGACTTTGTCCGGTATTGGCTGCTGTCCGGTACTGGGGGATATCCTCCTATATATTCAATGGAGTCCTTAGAGGACCAAGAACATCCGTACAAATCAATGAAATACTCCGTTTCCGTAATAAAAGCAAAAGCGCCATAAAAGCATAACTGTCCCATTTTGATTTTCGAACCAACACATTTTTCAATCGCAACATTCATGTTTTAATATGCACTTCACTAGGCATATGAAAATTTGTGTTGTGGAAAAATATGAAGTTGGTGCAGTCCCATATTGAAAAATAAAGGCATAACAGTCTCTATATGGACATTGAACCCCAATAGCAACTGCAAAACTGGAATTATGTTCAACTTAATATTTTTTACTGATCAATATTAGCAAAATGAGTATTCTATGGGGTGGAGCTAAATGAATATTGCATTCGAAAATTTACTAGAAAATTATATAAGTACATTTGTATGAACATGCAAACTTCAAACTTTGAGCGCTGTTTTCTCAATGCCTAATAATTCCATATAGAACAGTTATGCCTTTATGGGCAGTTAAGTAGATTGAAGGTATTTATTCAAGGAAGTTTTTGATGAAATAGAATACCTTTTCTACTCACTAACAAAAACGGGGATCTTGATGAAAGTTGAATTTCTTACAAGTAGACTCAAAAACCTCGTTATAAAAACCGAACTCCCTTATTCTACGAACTAACTCCGGCTCTTATTAGTAAATTGAAGTTCCAGTATACCTAGTATATCTAGTCATTTGCAATCCTTACGTGTTTGATTTGGTTCTGCGATAGCACGCGCGAACTCATGAACTTGATTCCGTAGAAAGGAGAACAACCTATTCGATTTGTCGAGCTAATGCGTCTCAGTACGGCGAAGTTTTTGCACCACCCAAGTTCACGGTTGATCGCACGATAAAATCTGGCACCGTGCAATGTGACAACATTGTTCTGATCATTGTAGAAAGTCGATCAGCGAGGCAATCAAAGCAGGAAGCCGCACAAGCGGTATAATTATCGTTACACACCGGTGAACTATCACCGTGATCGACCATTTCATTGATCGTTTCAATCTCTGTCGCTAATGTGGCGTTATGTGGCTACGGTAGCAGTACCTCACCTGTTTGATTAGGCTAACCTCCAGGTTGTATGGAAATCATTATCAAACTGGTAGCAGTATCGGTGCCGTAATTATAACATATCATGAACTAATACCTGTATTCTGAATAATTGAATAAATGGGGATCAAGGAGTGGAAAATTTTTAGGATCAAGAATTTATACAGGAAGTCACAGGTAAAATGGCTGACAATGCTACAATACCGATATAACGCCAGAAAGAAGAAGTTAACAGTCAATTTTAATACATTTTCGCACATCATCTCCCTACTCCACAATCATGTTGTGATTAGATAAGACCGTTTTGAACAGTACCAAATTTATCTCACGAAAATAGGTACCACCTCGCGTCAGTGTCGTGTGAACCATACGCGAGATATAAAGAGCGCAGTGTTGATTCAGTTGTTGGAATCTTTAAAGCTGGATACTAAATTTAGACGAAAATAAATTATTTCTTGGCTTACAAACAAAGTAGAAGCGATTAAACTCACCATGTAAGTGGAACAGCAAGTGAATTGCAATGCAGGCCGACTCGCGCCGATCGATCGTTGTCACAGGAAGCGCCAAGGTTGTCGATGCGTTCGATTCCATCGATCACGATCGTGCACCAACCTCGGTGACTGGCAGTTATATCCCCTTGGGATGTCACGCCTTGATATGGTTTGGTTTACCATTTGGCTGGCAATCAACTTCCTCCAAATCGGCACTAATTATTCCTTCCAGAAGCGATTGACAATTAAAGCGGGCATATAAACGATGGCTTTCGAAGCTAAATAAGTCCAGTGAGCGTTTGCATATAAATTGACGAGGCATGCCGAATGGAAATAAAAACACAAGTTCTCGGGAGGGATTCGACATAGAGCTAGATAGATCGGTAGATAGTGTTTAAACTCTAGAAAGCATTGTGTTGCTTGTGTGCACTTGCACACGCTTGTTTGATCGAGTACCGTAAAACGTGCTAACTTTGTTAGTTTTTCAGTGGAAAACATTAGTTTTTCTATTCCCATTACCTACAAAGTTTTACATATTATATTTCGAAACAACCAGTCGATAGACCAGTACGATCTTCGACAAAGTTGTAGCTGACAAATTTACCTAACAGTTTCAGTGTAGCTCTCACCATCAAGAGTACATGGACGAACACTATTACCGATTGAATGAATTGATTGCATTTCCCATAGTAATTCCCATACACACTTTGTACGGCTTGTACAGTCTCAGTTTTCATCCAAATGAGCTCAAATTTTGGGAGGACAATCATATTTTGTTCTAAAATCGAATGAATGGTGTGGAGCAAAATATCAAACATCAAATTAATTCCATTCTTCCATGTATTCTTTTGGCTTCTTCGACAAGCAGGAAATTGTAGTTATTACACCGAGTTTGGTGAGTTAGCTATTCACACTAGCAAAGTTATCACATTTTACGGTGTGTCAAATTATCGGGGCCCATCTCGATGACGATCGTTTGATCGCGTGCTGCCGGCGGAATTCTCATGCTGCGTAGCTGCCGAGAAAATTCATGAATTTTCCATGAAAAATTCGAATCATTTGTCCGACGAGCGTGTTAATACGGATTCACTTTCAGTCGTTCGGCGAGCTTTTTACCCACATAAATTTCTCGCTGCCTAGTTTGTGTACGGTCAGCTTTTGTCGGTCATTCTGAACTGAAGCACGTTCCGGCTGTTGATCTCAACTAAATAAATATACAATCATCGCTTGTCGTGCTTTGGACGGAGATTCTGTGTTGTTATAATTGAACTGCATACAGTATTGGACATAAAAAATACACCAAAGCTGTTTTCCCATACAAAAGGGACAGCGAGCTACAAAAGTGTAAAAGTATGAGTTCACCCCTTCATAAATATACAAAAGTGCTTGATCCATATCTCTGTGCTTGAACGTCTAATTGAAACTCAATATAGCGTTTTCGAAAGGCCTACCTCAATAGTTCATAACTATTGAAAAAGTTATGTGTTAAACTAAAGTTTCAAACATTACAGACAGGTTGAATTTTGACAAAAAAAAATGCATCTCAATGTCAAATCATCTGGGCGTCTCAAGCAAGTTCGATCAACGAGTAATAAATTATAAATGCACTGAAGACCTGTAGATCAGTATTTTTAAATGTCAATATTTTGGTTGAATTCAAATGTTTGTGGTACACTTCGATAAGAAATAATTTAAGAAGAAAATATTTCTAACTGATAATCATTCAGAAATGGTCACAAAAGAAAACATTTTCAATTCAATTTTCAATTGTGAAAGTCCGGTGACATTCATGACATTTAACAGCGCTGACCTAGATGATTCAATGGATTGTTTTTCTACATAAATATTTTGTCAAAATTCAATCTATCTGCAATATTTTTCTTCAATAGTTATCAATAGTTTATATAATATTGAATTCGTCACAGAAAATTTAGCAGAATCGCGGGAATATAGTTCTCTGAATTCAACAATTTTGTTTAGGAAAACGACTTTTGCGCATTCTCCATGTCCGATACTGTGCATCACCCCCGCAACACTCCGTATAGCCAAAGCCGCAATTGTCGTGCGTTTGAACAGGTGGCAACTAACAGAGTTTGAACCTATTGTTTTCCATTGAAAGCTAACATGATGGTTGCGGTTTGGATTCGATGATGACGGTGACTATTATAATGATGATGACGATGAGGATGACGACTGAATGTGGTTTCGAAGGGTTGCAGCAGATGACGAATAAGTGATGCGTTACGATCGTGATTGTTTGGTGTGTTGTGCTATAGTGAATGATGTGTTTACTTTCTGCACTCTAAAATTTCGTTTAAGGTAGATTAAATATTCCTACTTTAGATTGACATATTATAACAATAGTTTGGTGAGAGTCATGTGTTAAAATCCCACCAGTAGAGGATCAAAATGATTGTCGAAATTATTGAAAACTGAGGGGAACATAACACTCATAAAATGGAAATTACTGCTAACTTTACCTCAAATGAGTACAAGTCAAACAATCGCGTGATAATAATTTTGACAGTGCACAGATGATTGAGAACGGAACGGGAGGAGAATGTGAACATGACTTTTTAGTTGTTTCGACATGATGATGATGTAGCTTCGTAATAATATGAAAACGTGACTGCCTGTCGTATCG
The DNA here is from genome assembly GCF_002204515.2 of Aedes aegypti. Classification (NCBI taxonomy): domain Eukaryota; kingdom Metazoa; phylum Arthropoda; class Insecta; order Diptera; family Culicidae; genus Aedes; species Aedes aegypti. Next base: position 23,839,968 of record NC_035108.1, on the reverse strand, counting down.
AAACGCAAATTGAGTCTAAATTTAGACGACAGTCAGAAATGAGTGAAGCAGAACTCAAGTCACAGTTTTGGATACTGGAGTCTGAGTCACAACATTTTGGATATTCACTTATTCTTATTATCGTTACATATAGCTTAAGGTGATTATAGAACGAAACCACACCACAAATTTTCAAGAGCACAAGACTTGAGAACCAAACAGCGCTCCGCGTTGAAAATTTATCCCATCGGTCACCACCAGCAAGCAAGTAATTTGATTGATTTCCAACGCGAACTGTTGTCAGATTCTCCATTCTTGTGCACCTGAACATTCAAAGGCTGAGTTTTATAATCACCTCAATAGCATTTATCAGCCAACAAACCTATAGAAATTTTGAACAATAGAGAGTAATATACACTAACGGTCAAACATTTTAAATCATCTCATGAGACTTATTTGTTTTCATATAAGGGAATCCAGGGCATACTGGGCACATCAAGCAACTTCTTGTTTTATGACCATACAATTACATTTTTTCAAATTACTCCCGGCCAGTTTTCAAGTTTGATATCAGTACGACGTGCTACATTCATCCGTGGTAATAAAAGTCATATCATATGCCAGAAAAGTGAGACAGTAAATTAGGTCCAAAACGAGGATAGTAAAAAAATATCGGGCAAAATGAACACTTGCATGAAATTTAATGATTCCAAAACATTTAATGTCTATCAGTCGTTCCGATGTGTAAAAGGGCTCTATCTCTATCATAAGAGCTAAAAAGAACCTTTCTGGGTTCGATATTTTGCTCAAAAATAGATTCTCCCACCGGCTTGCTTATATGCCAATTTGAAGCAGAGAAAAACTAAAAGTCAAATTTCAAAGGACAATTGAAGCAAAACATATACTTTTTTTACCGTCAAACATCTCAAATGCAATACAGATTTCATGCAGTGTATGAACTTTTTGACACTGATACGTTAATGCTTCCAGTGGGCATTTATGCCCTTTGAAGGAAGCACCACACTATAGACAACGGACTAGCATGCAACGTGGCACAGTCGGGAAACATTTCTCACGAAAAGTTTACCAGCCTGAGGTGGGAATCGAACCCACACTCCCTAGCACGATGCGGCTAAATGCCTGGTTACACTAACCGCACGGCTACGAAGCCCACATAACTTTTGATGAAGTATGCATTTTCTCAGAGATTGACGGGCTGTCCATTTCGCCCGGGTGTTCATTATGCCCCTAATCCCCCTATCTGTAAATTTGCGTTCAATGTTATAAATGTAGATTTCACTTGAGTTGTTCGTTTTCATTGTCGTGGTTGAAAACACTCCGTTTCGTAATACAAGATGAAATTCATTAGAGACTTACACGATTTTAATATTTACATGTAAAAAACAAATAAAAAAATAAGATGTATTTGTAAATCAGTCAGGCAAAACAGATGCAAAAGTAAAAAATATTAGTATGACAATTCATGTCAGAAATTTTTTCATTTGAATCGAGAGCATTTGAGACTTAACATACGAATATTAAATATTGATGCAACTTTAGCTATTTCGAAACGTTTACGAACAATCTGTTCTACAATCACTCTTTGATGTAGTTTTGAATAGTTCGTCACTTATATTTGACAGCGTAGTTATAACAGAACTTGCATATGGTCTCAAACTGGAACCATTTTAGTAATATAAGTCAGAAACATCCATATAACGTTAAACGTCTAGAGGTATTTAACGCCCTATAAATGTTACGTTGTTAGTTCATTAAATTTTGATCAATTTATACTCCATTATCAAAGTAACCTCAAAACAGAAAACCGACTTTTGATAATATGAAAAATTTTATATCCATTCAAAATTAATCATTTGGCAATCTATCAACCGCAATCGATAGCTGAAATGCCAGTGCTTGTTATAAAAATATAAATTATAATTCTTTGACACAGCATGCATGAATAATATTCATTGAATATTCATATAGCACTTTTCGGAACATACGATAAGGGATCACCAAATCATGCTTCACATGCAAATAATATTGAGGATTAATTTATTTTGGCGATCTATCAAGTTGAAATTTAAAATTCGAAGTAGGGGAACTTACGTATTCTCGGCAATCTAAGCACCTGGACTTTTAAAAAGGCAATTATACACAACAATTAAGCAAAAGAATTAGCAGGAGACACCTGAAATACACTTGAGCACTCTTTATTTATTGGTTATTATACACAAAACACTATTTCGTTCTCTAAAACATCTGTTTATCTTTGCCAAAGTCACGAGGCACTTGTTCTTTTATCGGCAACTAAAATGTTCTTTTCGGCAATCCAAAACTGTGCAAATACTAGCTTATGTATTGGTTACTTTTCGCATGTGTTGACGATGACTGAAATTAAACGTCACTCATTATGTTCTACTCATTGAAAGGGCAAATGTAGAAAAATACAGACTACACTGAAAACAGCGTTACATACAGTAACAGAGAATCAAATTGAATGCACAACGCCACTTCATTTGTGCAGACTAAGGTGCCGTCCACACGTAACGCTCTAAGAGGATGGGAAGTAAGCTCAAATGTTGCAACCCGAGCAGAAGAAAATAACTACTGAATACCAAATTGAGGTATTCCGTACCAGATAATTTCCAATACTTACAACTTGAATAAGGTATGAATGAGCCCTGCATAAGAGGTAAAATACCTCAACTAACACCTTCTGCATATTCTACAAATACCAAGCTGATAACTAGATCAGGTATTGTAATAACTAAATAATGTTTGATGGATTTCCATATAAAAGTGAAATTTTTCAATAGTAGTTCAAAACCTCCAGCAGTCCTCAATAGCTATCGAATACCAAAATGAAGTATTTTGAATTGTTTTAAACTTTTTTTCAATTATCATTTGAATACCAAAATGAGGTATTGATAACTAAACAATACCTAATTGTGGTATGATACCAAAATATGGTATGCATAAGTTATTGCGAGTTATTCTTTCCTCCTCGGGGACTCATACACTTATATTTTTCATACAAAGATCGTTACGGAGGGGGAGGGGGTCGAAAATTGTACAGTTTAGCGTTACGTCAGTGTGAACGCTGCCTAATAGGGTCCTCAAGGCCTGCCCCAATTTTAGTGCCAAACGCTTAAGTTTATGCCAAAAACACATGTTTACTTAATTTTTTAATGTTTTTCAAAAAACATTTTTTTTTAGATTTTGTCACACTCCTTGGCTTAAACACAAATTTTGGGTGTATTTTGCTTTCCGTGTCCCTTCCGAGATGTCAGATAGGAACAACCCCAGTGTTAAAACTAAAAGCCCTGTGGTGGTTTTGTCGATTAAGCGAACGTCAAACATGATCAAAAGTGTCAAGGTGCATTTATGCACCCAATTTTTAAATTGAAGTTTAAATATGATGTAGCCGTTATATGAGCGGGAAAAATTGCTAAAATAGTTGCAATAACATGCTAAAAAAAAACAAGATTTCATCAAACATTTTAGGACCCAATTTCGTTTTCATTTATTCCATTGAATATGTTTTGTATTAAGTCTCACTGCACAGTGGTCCAGGAATCAGTTTTACGCGGAAAGATGAATTTTGAGCTTTAGAATGAAACATTAGACAAAAACGGTCTTCTACAAAGTTGTTTGTATTAGTAAGGTCCTTAGTTTGGTGTTATTGAACATTAGGGTGGACCACATTTTCATAGAAATTGTGTAACTAACTTTCTTATTTGTAGAAATTATACTATACATGCTTCAGCAAAGTTGTAGACCATTAAATTTTAAGCAACTTTGCCAAAAAAAGTTTTTTTATATCTCTTAAATTGACCGATTTAGAGCTATTTTCCTACGGTGACATAGGGTGGTCCGAACAAAATTGGTTTTCTGACTCTAGAGTTTTCAATTCAAATTTCTCATCAAAGTAGTCTATGAAACACTTTTAGAACTTTGAAAAATGCGTAGTTTGGTGAGTGAAGAAACTCGTTATCTCTTTCCGTTTGGGAGTTATTGTTGTTTTTCTCTCAAAAACATGCCTACTTTGATCGTAAATATTTTTGATTGGGGCAAACATAAAAAATATCTTTTGACGGCATTCAAAAGACAAAATAAAATTGTATATTATATCAAAAAATTACAAATGTGTTATTTTTGTAACTCTAATAAAAGGCCCTTAAAAACAAATGATTTTAAGCAGAAAAACTTCAATAACTTTTGAACTAAAAAAGATATCATCAATCTTTTTGCATGAAAATTTGCGTTTTGTTAAGTTCTAAAAGTCGTTCATAGACCGCTTTGACGAGAAATCTGAAATAAGAAAGATAGGGCTTTAAAACTATTTTGAAGATTTTCATAGTATGTATTTCTTTATTATTTTGCATTTTGAGCATGAAAATAAAATTTTAGACAAAAATGATCTTCTACAAAATTGTTTATAAAAATGTAGGCTTTCATACTGAGTCATTCAAAACTAGGGTGGTCCACAATTTCACACAAGTCATATAATCAACTTTTTTATTTGCAAAAATACTGGTATATACTCTTAGGCAAAGCGGTAGAACTTGGAATTTTGACCAACTTTGCCAAAAAAAAGTTTTTCTGTAGCTCAAAATTTGACCAATCTAGAGCATTTTTTCCTAATCATCAAAGGGTGGTCCAACAAAAATCAGTTTTTCAATTCTAGTGTTTTTAATATTAGTTTCTCGTCAAAGTCGTCTATGAACGACTTTTAGAACTTAACAAAACGCAAATTTTCATGCAAAAAGATTGATGATATCTTTTTTAGTTCAAAAGTTATTAAAGTTTTTCTGCTTAAAAGCATTTGTTTTTAAGGGCATTTTATTAGAGTTACAAAAATAACACATTTGTAATTTTTTGATATAATATACAATTTTATTTTGTCTTTTGAATGCCGTCAAAAGATATTTTTTATGTTTGCCCCAATCAGAAATATTCACAATCGAAGTAGGCATGTTTTTGAGAGAAAAACAATAATAACTCCCAATCGGAAAGAGATAGCGAGTTTCTTCACTCACCAAACTACGCATTTTTCAAAGCTCTAAAAGTGTTTCATAGACTACTTTGATGAGAAATTTGAATTGAAAACTCTAGAGCCAGAAAACCAATTTTGTTCGGACCACCCTATGTCACTGTAGTAAAATAGCTCTAAATCGGTCAATTTAAGAGATATAAAAAAACTTTTTTTGGCAAAGTTGCTTGAAATTTAATGGTCTACAACTTTGCCGAAGCATGTATAGTATAATTTCTACAAATAAGAAAGTTAGTTACACAATTTCTATGAAAATGTGGTCCACCCTAATGTTCAATAACACCAAACAAAGGACCTTACTAATACAAACAACTTTGTAGAAGACCGTTTTTGTCTAATGTTTCATTCTAAAGCTCAAAATGCATCTTTCCGCGTAAAACTGATTCCTGGACCATAGTGCACTGTGGCAGCATTTCGGCTGTGAAAATTGACATGCCATGGTTATAAACTTGCAGCAGGTGCGATTATAACCAAGAATCAACCAACCAACCAAGAAGTTGCAGCGTGACCTCATTGTCAATTGGTTCATAATATTGCACTCTGCGAGAAAAATCCACGAAAAGCGATTATCGAATTACAGTCATCTCTCCCTTACTCGATATTGAAGGGACCATCGAGTTAGGGAGGTATCGAGTTACAGAACACAAAATCAATGCAACTGCGATCCAAGGGACCATCGAGGTAGCCATGAAAACCAACTTTTACTATGGTTCTCTAACTCGATATCGAGATACGAAATATCGAGTAAGGGAGAGATGACTGTATTTGAATTTCAGAATTACGTTTGAATTGCACATAATATTGCGTTACTGTCACCGCTGAATGTTGATTTAAAATGAGCGCCACATTGTTATCATTTTTATTCGCTCCTGATCCACACCATCCATCCGCATTTAAACAACACGCATGACTTTTGTCGTCACGAAAGGAAGAAATCACAAAAAAGTAAAAGATGGACACACCGTCCTCTGGTTACTGCCGACGGCTGTAACTCACCACTTGTTACACACTGGTTTCCTCTCCTTTGAAAGAACTGAAAACAACGGTGCCAGTGCCTGTCAAAGTTTACAGCTACTGTCGTCGAGGGTGACATTAGGCCAAATTATAATCTAAAATATCTCAGCCAGCATAGGGAAAATAAAAAAAAAGTATTCCTCACGGCATAATAATTAACAAGGCAGGCTCTTTACTGGTTTAAATTCGAATTTGATTGTAGACATGTTACGTCACTTCTATCGTACTATATATTGCTGTTTGCGTTTGATGAGCAAATCTTGTTCAAATGCGTTCCAAATGCGGTAACACAAACTAATCAAAGGACACCTAGCAACTGTGATCCATATCACCGCCACCCTAGCAAAGAAAAGGTATCTTTGACTTCGCCTTCCTTGTAAAAATCTTACCGCGTTTGGTGTTCCCGCATTTGATATTTGCATTTCAAACGAACACACTAATATCATCAGGACCACTAGATCATTTTTTTCACAAATTTGTTCGAGATGGATATGAATGACATCATCAAGTAGCAGTCAGTTTTGGGAATATATCACCTTCTCAATATAGTAACCGTGGTAATCCTTGAAATTATCCACAACTACATTCAAATTTCGTTCGTTGCACTATCTTTAAGTGGGTTACGTTTTAATTGGCAAACTTCATTTTCTGACAAAAGACACAATTTATCAATGTTGGTAGCTTCGTTTTTGTTTTGTTTAATATTTTTGACAGCTCGAAACTCAGCCTCAGTCAAAGTCTTGCACTAAGTGGGCTACAGGTTTAGCGCAAAGAACGAAAGTTGACTGTACCATCAAAATATTAGATTCATGGAACTAGTACATTATTTTTAATAAACCATTGAAAAAAGCTTGAAAAAGGCCTTTTTGAATTGTCATTTTTGAGATTTCACAGATAATCTCGCTTTTGGGTGGACGAATACTATTTTGAAATCTAACATTCCTGTCCATCATGTCATCCATCATATTGGGAAGCTCTAGAATAGTGAAAGGAATACGATTCTCTTGATTTGTTCTTATTGCGTATCAATTCTACACTTAGCGAACTGGACTATAGAAATCCATACATTTTGCCTTAAGAATGATGGAACGAGTATTGCAGTACGAAAGCTGTATGTATTGTTCTGGCATCACCCCACATTAAGGCGTCGATAGACAAGGGGAGTGCACACGAGCCTATCGATCGCAAGATTCTTGGTTCAATTCTAGGATGCCGCGAAAACTATTTTTGTTTTCAAATTTCGGTTTGTAACGCAAATTTATGAATTTGAATCCGATTTCTTTTGGCGAATTTTCATAAGGAATTCCTATGTTAATCGATAGTTCACTTTCCTGAGTGTAGTTTGTTTGGCCTAATGTCACCCCCTCAAAGGGGTGAGTTTGGGCCAATTTTCATACGTTTCCTATTTAAAGGAAAATAATCAATTTTCAATCATTTGTTTAGCATTTGCAAAGTATTCTCATATTTAGCTGAACATATCATGCAAATTGGGAAAGTTATTTAAAAATAAATGAGGACTTACACATTTTTGGCCAAATTTCACCCCCGATTGCGATGTTTCACGATTTTTTGTTGGTTTATGATAAGCACTCTCCGAATATTGTGTAATCGGCTTATTCGGATCTAAATCCAAACTTCGCCAGTGAAATTTATTTGCGGTCATATTATTCTCAGTGCATGAGAAAATTAGAATAGACCCTTTTCAAATCAATTCACTTTTGACTTGACACAAAAACATCATCCTTTGATTCGCGACTACGAAGCTGCTGATGTTTTCTTCAGTTTTCTGTGATTGACAACCTCAGTTGTCAATTTGTCTGTTTAAGGTGAAGCGGCGTGTAACTCAAAGAATCATTAGAATCATCATTGATGTAATAGTAGTAGTGTCGCCCTTCCATGTATATTTTCAAAACAAACAAACAAAAAATATAACATTTGTGCTTAGCATATTTTTATGTAAACACATGGTAAATTTAGTAGATTGCCGAGTATTGGAAATCAAAATCAACTCTTCAATCGTACATATCAAAAGAAAACATTACAATTTAATGAAGGACAACGGAATTTCTCTGTTTTTAATTGAATTTATCGCATATTTTTGTTATGCATCGGTACGGCTTATGTTTGCAAGGGATGACGGTGTTGCCAGGTGATTGGTGACAGATTTTTCTAGCAATTGTTATATGCTTGTTTTCGGAACATTTGACGCATATTATAAAAACTTATCATTTTGCAAATAGTTTTCCATCACAAGATCACTGATTTAATAAAATTTCAATGATTTTTGTGATCAATTCACATTAAATGCTATGATTTTACAGATAGCAACTCTGACATCACTGCGCTCAACGATCGCGATGATTGTGCACACACGATAGACGCGTCCCGACGCATTCCGACGCATCGCACTGTGGAGCATTTCTATTATTTTGGGTGGTCCAAATTGATAAACACTTGGTATGATTTTATGCTTCGTAGAGATGGTTTTCGTAAATTGAGAGAATCGAAAAACAAACAACGTATGAGTTTCAAGTTTCTATGCTTTGCCCAACCTTTCCGTACTGAAAATTAATACAACAGGAAAAAAGTTGGATATTTTAGACTATAAACACAGGCATGCCTCAGTGTGCGGTGGCGGCGTCGATTCGCAGCAAGTGAAAACAACCGCCATAATAGTTTTGAGTGTTGCGGTTGATAAAACTTTAAAAATATTTGATTCCCGTTTGAAATGTGCTCCTTTAAGGAAAGTGAATGAAAGATTTGTTTAGTGGAAGTGTAGTGAACGCAATATAAAATCCAAAATACAAATGTTTGCTGCAGAATTACAATGGAAAAGGTAAGCACCTTCTATTTACAAGTGTAGTTGTGTGAGGCAATGAAATGCGGCATAAAATCGGAGATTTTTTTCGAGAATATAAATCTCATGTATATTGTCGCTAAATTGATAATGCTGTATCTGAAAGTGTTGTTTATATATTGAAATACCACCTGAAGCATTTTTCTTCGCATAAATTATCCATTAAATCAGGTGATAAGCAGTTATATTTCATCGATGCTGCAAATACCAATACTATCATAACAATACGTTAATGATTTTGGAAGAAGCCATTTTGTGATGACGCACCAAAAGGCCTTAACGGCTCGTAGTGCGTCCTCACTTGGAAGAGGAATGTCGATGGCCAGCTGTCTTCTAGCGTCGTTCGCTAGGCGGTCGGCTTCGCTATTTCCACTGATGCCTGAATGTCCAGGGATCCAGCAGAATCGGACCGGTTTGGTACTCGCTACTCTTTCTATTTCTTGGATCCACGGGTGCCTAGATTTACCTGTCTCCAGGGCTTGTAGACAGCTCGCAGAATCCGTTAGAATCACCATTTCTCTGCCTATATTAGGGATTGAAAGTGCTATTTTAAAAGTGTACGCCTCCGCAGAAAAGACACTGCATTGTTCAGGTAGGCTTAGGTGCCAGTCAGACCTGCGGTGTGAAAAGCAGTACCAACTGTGTTTTTGAACTTAGAGCCGTCGGTGTGTACAACGGTTGATTGATCAAAACGGGTCGATAATAGTTGTTGTACAACAGGCCGAACTCTTTCCGGTGGATCTTCGGCTATAACGTTTCTTTTCACTTCCCATACGATTGATGGTTTTTGTGCGTACCACACCCGATCGCTTTGTCTCAGAAGTTGATCAATGGCAGGAATAGCTGCTGTTCCAGTGAGGCCGAGTATACGAATTGATGTTCGCTGGATTAGCGGTAGATTGCTGTTGTTTCGGCTTTTCGACGCTATACGAATGGCCATTCGGGCTGTAGATTGTGCTGCCAATAGTTCGAAAGGGAGTGTACCAGATACAGTCATGACCTCGTTTACCGGACTGGTCACAAACGCTCCGGAAGCAAACCGGACTATCTTGTTATACGCCGGGGCAAGGATCTGCAAAGTTACTGGTCCTCTTCGACTCAACAGTCCTATGCCATAGGTCAATTTCGCGGTGACAAGGGCCGACCCAACTTGTAGGAGGGTTTATCGGTTGCACTCCCTCGTTTAGATCCAATCATTTGGAGGATTCGTAACCGAGATTCACATGCTTTTTTCACTGATTGTCAGAGAGGCTTGAACGACAACGTTCGATCTAGGGTGATACCAAGAATCCTTAGACGGTTGGTTTTCGGTACGGGTGTGATATCGCGTGCCGGCTCTCGGCGCACATCTGGACTGCAGTTAAAGATGTGCGATTTCACCGCAGATATGGCAAAACCGACACTCTTCGCCCAGTTATCTACAGTCTTCACGGCGCCCTGTAATTTTCGGTCTAGTTTTAAATTTTTCTTTCCACGCACAATAAGGCGTATAAGAGAACATCGACTCCTTTCGGCAATACCCGGAAGATGGGCTGCATTGGAACGAGGGACAAAGTCACTGAGAGCACAGAACCTTGTGGCACTCCGTTTTCCAGCTCGTGTTCATCAGACATATGTTCACCTACTGAGACTTGAAACGTTCGATCCAAGAGGAAGCTCTGCAACATGTTCATCATGCGACCTCGAATACGCCACGACTTGATTGTACGTAGGATACCATATCGCCAGGTTGTATCGTACGCTTTCGATAGGTCCAGGGATGCTACCAAGCAGTGCTCATCGACTGTTGGTAGTGATCTCTCTATTTCGGCGTGCGGTGCCATGCCCCGCACGGAAAGCGTGTTGACGCTTGTCGAGGCGCCCACTCGATTCTAGTTCACTTATGAGGCGACGATTGACGATTCGCTCCAGAAGCTTTGCCATGCAGCAAGTAAGCGAGATTGGACGAAAGGCAGCAGGCCCAGAATCTTGACAAACCGAACTCGGGATAGGAATGATCAGAGCGTTTCGCCAGCTGCAAGGAAATTCACCACTGTGCCAGATTTTGGTGAGGAGCTCTAGCAGAATCATTTTCACGGATATAAGAAGTCGTTGAAGAAGCGGATACTTTATCATATCGGTACCTGTCGAAGTGTTATACACGTCGCCGGTATTAGGCGAAACATCTATGGACACTCTCTCAGCTGCCATTTTCGCCAGCTGAAACGATGGAGGGTAGCTAGTCGTCGCCGATCTTTCGCTGTAGTATCCGTGAATCCGCTTGGCCGTTTGAGAACAACTGGGCGTCTCTGCCGATTTCCACGCAGTGTGTTAACCGTGCGCCACAGTTCAGACGTCGTGCTCTGCCGGGAGATCTTCCCAACGAAGCTTTCCCACGATTGCTCCTTCGCTTCTTTAATTGCCTTCGCGCCGCAGCTCTTGCTACTTGGAATTCCGCCAACGCTTCGGGTTGATCTGAGTTGCCTGCTGTAAGACGTCGGAGCAACCGAAGACACTTTCGTCCGATTCGGCCACTAGTTCGCGAGATGGACTTAGACGCTGCTGCAATTAGTTTTTTAGTAAAGCTTCCTACATTCCACTCAACCTCTGGGCGGATGGTTTCTGCTGCAAGCCGTTCGTATAACTCCCAATCAGCCCGATCGTACAGCCATTTTCGTCGCGTTGTTTGGATGGACACCGCAATTGGGAAGTGATCATCACTGTTGTGCGTGTCTGATAAGGTTCGCCAGGTGAACCTGCGAGCCAGACTCTCTGAGCAGATGGACACATCGATCGCCGAAGTGTTGCCCGATGTTGGGTCTATGCGGGTAGCTGAGCCATCATTCAGGATCACCATTTGCTTCGTCAGGGTTGTTTCAGCTATGAATCGCCCAAGCGCGCTTGATTGGTGCGATCCCCATGCGATGTGATGCGCGTTGAAGTCTTTTAGGAGCAAAATGGGACCTTCCAACTGGTCGAACAATTCATCCAGTGTGGTCTGGCACTGAGCTGAACTCGGCGGAACGTAGATCGACACAACGGTTGCCCGGATCGGCGAAGCAGCAACGAGATGTAAAAAGGTATCGACTTGGATGCGTTCGAAAGGTATGCCTTCCCGGATGGCAAGGCCTATACCGTGTTGCCAGTAGTTGACGTTCCTCGACTGTAGTAGCAACGTGTAGTTTCTGCCAACGAAGTCTGGCGGATCAACAGGTTGGTTCACCTTGGTCTACTACAAAGCAACGACGCACGGTTCGAGGTCGGAGATGAACAGCTTTAGCTCGCTAATGTTAGCCCTAAGATCACGGATATTCCACTGGAGGGCGAAGCAACCACCGAAGTGACTATCAGTAGATGACGAGGTTGATGTTCTTCGGATCGGCGGGACTGTTGTGGGAGAGAGAGGGAGTGCGGTAGCTTCTGTCGGTGAGAAATTCAGTATGTCACTTGCCTGTGGGTCGCTTTGATTGTAAATATGTGACGTCACTCCTATGGACCAATGCACGAGTTCATTATTTGACGTTTGAGCGGTGCCGTTTTATTTAAGTGGCCATGGTAACCAGTGAATTTGGCACCCCTCAAACGTCAAATTAGTGAACTCGTGCATCGGTCCATTGTACCATATATCTTCCAGACAACTAGATCATTTTTTTCGCAAATTTGTTAGAGGTGGATAGGAATGACGTCGTCAAGTAGCTGTCAGTTTTCGGAATATATCACCTTCTTAATATAGTAAACCGTGGTTCTAGTAAATATTCAAAGTAAAATTAATGAAATAAAGAAAGTCATGAAAACGAAAAATTCGATTTTGAGCATAATAGACTCAAAGCCATAACCTAGTGTTACAAATTGTTTGAAACGAAATATAATAAAATCACTGCAGCACGCAACACTGCCACATCATCATGAAAATCATTAAGATTGTTGCCGTCAGAGCAACTCTACACATGCCAAAACTGCACGAAAACTCTCGCACTCTCATGCTCTCGAAAAAGAGAATCGAACATTTACGACAACTAAGCTCACGAACTTGTACGTTGCTGATCATTCGTTTTCTGCTGGCTTAAAAAGTGGACGTACGGGAGGTGCATGACTAGCGAAGCTAGTGCACAGATTGAGTGTGGAAAAATCAAATCTCGGCTCAAAGAAAAATCATCAGGTAATTCGTCACGACGTAGTCCAGAATCGGACGTAGTGCTAAAATCACCATTTATGCTAGCAGGTGTCCAACGACTCCGATTCGACCATCAATCGGAAAGACACGCTCAACCCGCATGGAAAACGGTGAAACGACGCTCACCAGTATTCCAAAAGGTAAAATGGCGTCATATTACAAAGAAACCTAGACGATAATGTCCTTTCACCAACAGAACCCGTCCACACGCACTCGTTGTAGTGCTAGCCAACACTTCGATTTGCAACCGAACGACGTTCATCTAAGGTAATGGCAGCATATTTCCTCATATAGGACTTCTAACTATAGCGTTTAAATTCAGCCAGCAGAAACAATTGCCGAAATAACTTGGACAGATCGGCAAACCGGTTGGAAATTACCTGGCCGCGCATCACGGAGACGAGAAAATCGAAAGGCTCTCTACGGAGGTAATTTCAACCAAAAATTCCAATTGGAATGTGATTATAATTCCTGCTTTGTCAAACAGGGCCTTTTGTTCGGAATCCTCAAGCGTGATCGCCATCGGCTACGAAGAGTGTGCGAGAGCAAGAAGCACACTCCAACACCATTAGCGCTATCGAATCGCACGACGGTCACCGAGTCACACACACACGAACATCCATGTCAAAGCTCTCAACGAGCGTGCAATCTCGAGCCGCAAGATAACGACACAGCTACGGGAGCGGGAGAAGCAACAGGGTGTGACTGTGTTTAGAACATCAGTGTGATCACAAGCAAGTGAAGGGAGTGATCGGTGTTGAATAGCGAGAAAAACGTTTGAGTGTGCGTCGAACCGTACAAGTGGCCGGAGAGCGATCAGCGTAGTGAAGACCGACAGGACCGTTGGTGTGTCGGCGTGCATCCCCGGTTGCAAGTGGTATCAGGTGAATGCATCGCATAGTGAGGTCGGCTTGCAGTTAGTGGCAGTGTGTGAGTGCATGTGCAGTTGAATCTGCTCGAATAGTGAGCGCTCGAGAAAAGCGCGTTCTGAAAAGCAGTTGAGAAGAGAGAAGAAGAATATCATCATCATCGCATCGATGCGGGGCCCCGGCAGGTGCATCATCATCAACAGTATCGGTGCAGCATCGTCAGCATGTGAGAAAGGCACAGGTGTAGTACCTGATATATAAGGTAGGACAGTATATAAGACCTATTGAGCACAAATAGATTGTGATGCTGAGAATGAATATGCTTATGCTTGTTTACTTTATTGTTTATAGCCACCTATTGGCTGAGCGAGAATTTCAAATCCTTTAAGAGCGCCATAGCCGGGCAGGGACTTTCAAATGTTACAAATCTCAATCACCCAATTGTGTTGGACCGTGAACATGAGTTGACTTATGCGAGTTGAGCACTTGGTGGGAAAATCATTTATTATTGAGCCCCAAATAATAAAGTTAGTAATACTAGAACATAATCATCATAGTCGTATCCCCGAGAAAATTATTAGAACATTTCCAGAAAAATGGTTGATTTGTATTGCAAAACAAATTACAAGCCTTAGTAGAACATCTTCATTCAAGTTCAATTTTGAAATGTTTAACAGTGCAAAACGACGACTTAATTGAGACATTACATGTTTCAGAAACATTCTAGCTGGTGTAAAACAAATTGCATGTTTTTAAATTTGGATTTATGTTTTCGGTGTGACTTGGGTACCTTAGTATAAACATAAACATATGATATTACTTACAGCTTCGATGTTTTCGTTTAAGAACAAACTTGGTTGTTCTGCTGTTGTTTGTAATCAAAATCTATCACCAACAAAAAAGCACAGCCGATAACACCGATATGACACACATATAATCGCATGTAGTCCGACGAGAGATTGTGTTTTTCACAACACTGGACGGGTTATTCTTTGTACGTGTACACGTTATCCTATCAAACCAACGCATGATCTGAGCCAATGTTTCATGGCTCGATTACGACTCAAAGCTATTCCAACATGGTTAAATATTTTCGAAGAATTAAAAATGCTTGGAGTGCTCTTTTATGACTCAATTAAAATGATAATCGAACGAAATTGGAAAATAGTCTTAACAAAATTTTCCCGATTTCTATGGCTGAATAGAACTAGACAATTGAATTTATTCCACAAAACATTATTCCTAAATATGTTTGCTCGTTCCAAAATTTGGTATATTGGATCAATTATTCCAATGCAGGCAAATACCTGCAAAAGAATAATACAATTGATTCGTCAGTATATATGGCAAGGACATCCAATAATTATTACTTATAATGAAATAACGCTAACAAAAACGAACGGTGGAATGAATCTTCTTCATCCTGAGTTGAAATGCAGATCACTTTTCATTAATAAAATACATTTTACCAGGGACAGCAATTTAACAGAACTGAATAGTTTCATCAACGACACTCCAATGAATGAAATCCCTACTATCTTTTCATATCTTAATAAGGCCATTTTAAAACTTCGGAGAATAAGATCTAACGATCGAAATTCACTAATGTCGTCTGAAATTTATAAGAAAATGCTTGATTTTCTTCCAATAGCTAAAGTAATTCGAGAGCATCCAAATCAATGTTGGTTAAATATTTCCAAGAATATCAGTGACAGAAACCTAAGCTCTGGCCAAAAGTCAGTCTGGTATCTTTTTGTCCATGAAAAGATTGCTACGAGAGAATTATTGCGGGGAAATTTGAAAATTTGGATTGCTTCGCGGAAATAACGCGCAGTGAGCAATCCCCGCATAGAGTAAATGAACCGTAGTAAGCATTGCGGTTTTAAGCAAAATTCAACTCATTGACAATTTGCACCAAACGGTATGTGAAGTACGGAATGATAATGAAGCAATATTTATTGCGGTTCAACGAAAAGCTACCGCAGCTGTCACATCACTGATTTGCACTGGTAAATCATCAGTAGTCTTATATGATACCTTGGATACCGTCTTGATGATGGTTGTTTTTTCATAGCGTTTTCTCTTTCAAGCATACTATGATTGAATTTTTGCTTCAATGATGGAATGATTTCGAAGCCTGCGGTAGAACTTTGACAGCTGCGGTATAACTCTGCGGCTACCGCAAAATGGAAAATTTTCTTAACAACCGTAATAAGAGATTCTACAAAATTAACTTATGATGGATGAGAACCATGCTTTGTACATGCTCGAATCCTATAGATTACGGTCCGATATGTATACGGTTTAACCATGGGTAACAACGTTCGAGACCAACTTAGTTAAAAACCGCACTTTACATGAGTAATTGTGTTCACTTTATCAGAACAGTTCCCAATGGTCCCTCCACGTTCAATGTACATTGTACATGATTTCCATGTAGATACGCTGTATCAATTAGCGCCACACATGTAGGGTAGATGTACCAATAGTGGAGGTACTAAGCACGATTGAACTTCATTTAACGGCCTTAATTCAAAAAGCACAATTAATGTACATGTTAATGTTGTAACGGGAAGTAACAACCATTGGCTTGATGAGAAAAATTATTTCATCACAGTAATCCACGGCATGTCAGTGAAAAATAATACCTCCACTATTGGTACACTGTTCCTTTAGTTGTGGTAAATTTTTAATTTGTGTTCCTATAGTTGCAGTATCCGTTGTTTTCTTATGGGACCCTCAACTATAGGAACATTTCACCGCAACTATTGGTACAAAATAGAAAAGTTTTAGCAATTTTAGTGATATTTCATCAGTTTTGAAGCGATTCGAACGCTCTTTTCAACTATTCCGCGTATCAACAAGTCAATACGTCGATTGGCAGTGTCGGTTCGGTGGCTAATATAATAAAATCAGTGAAAACGGCTCTACCGCAACTATAGGAACACCCACAACTAAGGGAACACTTACCCTAGTTGTATTTATGATTCAAACACTGTTAATCGAATACTGACAAAAAATGCGAGCTAAATATTTGACTTGGCTACATTAAGCAAATCGAGCAGTACTGCATTTGATTTAAGAGTTCTAAATTAGCGAGATCTCCATGGCTTTTTAGGAAAGGTTCATGTGAATACCGAGGAATTCAACGAAATCCATTGAAATCATACATTTCACGGTGACAGCAGAAACAACATAAACAGCTTCACAGTCATCGGTGACTATGATCATTTTGGTGGAAAATTTTGGTGATCAACAGCTCTGAATTTTCCAGGAATCAAAACTTTTCTTGCAACGCATAATACTTTGTCGGCAAAAACGTCTCATCTCCGTATTGTCTAGCTTGTAATGTTGTAAATGAGACTTTAGTACACACATTTTTTGAATATTCGAAAATCAGACCATTATGGCAGTACACGTTAAAAAAGAATCAATAGACAAAAATTTCTATACAAAAACCATGAAATATCCTTCATTAGTTTTCCTCAATAGGACAGAGAGAATAGAAGCACACAAATCTCAAATTATGTACAATATGAATTTGAAACAAATGAAGAAATTCGAAGTTTGGACCATTATAGATATAGTATAAGTTTGTGATGTAATGTATGCTTTAAGTTCAATAAAACAAGTTTTTTATACAAAAACAATGGAAAAAAAAACAAAATTTCATTGTTACTTTGATTATTCACTCAAACAACTATCAAAAGCATTTCTGTTTTATTATTCGATATATCCATGAGTCGATGGTCCCTTTAGATATCGACTCAAGGAAATTTGATTGTAGTACTTATGGTCAACAAGCGTAATTTATTGTTTATTCATTAAAAGTTGTATATTTTCAAAAGAAAATGGAACATATTCGTGACAGGATTATCCAACCGTAGACAAAATAATTCGCAGGGTATCTGATCAGATTTTGAAAATCCGTAGTGGTTTGAAAGAGTTCATAAGTAGCTCTCAGTGAAAAAACGACTATCTGGAAATCTCGGATATTTTAAAATCATGTGGGTATGCTCCAAAAATCAAATAAATCGATGGGTATCTCTGAAAACTCAAAAATGTCTTAAAAAATTTTAGGTATTGCTGAGAAACTCTTTGGGTTCATCCTCTAATTATCGCTAGAGAACCCATCACACTATCTTGGACTCTTTGAAAACTACGAAACCCAGATAATATCTTGGAAACGATTTAGGATCTCATGGTTATGCTTTAGGATTCTATGTCAGCTTTCAAAACTTTCTAACTATTTGAAATTCGTTACAATTTCTTGGGGAATTTATCATGAAATAATATTAGATCTTTTTAATGAAATACCTGTAAGCAAATAGAATTAGAAGAACATCGAATTAAGCTCTATATCATATATTTCTAACTTGATTTTGTATCATTTTCTATATGCGTATTTCGACCTCTTGAATCAATCTCCAGTGAAGTCTACTACACGACACTGAAGACGACATTACAGTCGAAATAAACGTATCTTCCAAAGAATGCAAATTCTACTTGGAATCAAATGATATAGCTTTGAATAAGATATTGCATTTACATGAGGTATTTTTTTATATTGCTGGGAAGATTCTTATAGTCTTTTCAGTGGATATCTTAGACGAAATTATTAAAAAATTAAGGTTGAAATATGAGGACAGAAGGTTACTTTTCTGCTTATCTGCTTATATCAAAATGTACAAGATACTAGGTCATTTTAAAAAAAAAAAATCATTTTATTTCTGGATCAACGCCAATTTATAAGAAATTGAAATACACAATTAACTTCAATCATCATCTAACTTACTTTTTCCGTCCTTTTCTATTTACAGGAAATTCTTCCAAGGCGGACAGTTCAAAAACAAAGACATACGACTGGACGCAAAAGTCGTCATCATAACCGGAGCCAACTCCGGCATAGGGAAAGAGACTGCTATAGTAAGTGTTTTCACCGTTACATCTACATCCGTCGTAAAACTCACCTTTTTCCTCGTTATCCACAGGAATGTGCGAAACGCGGAGCCCGCGTATACATGGGCTGCCGGGATGCAAATCGGATGGAAAAGGCCCGCCAGGAAATTCTGGACAAATCCGGCAGCCAGAATGTGTTCGGCTTGGAGCTGGATCTGGCATCGTTCGATTCGATCCGGAACTTTGTGCGAACGTAAGTTGATTGCTAAAGAGGGAAAAGCGCGTGTTAAGTAATGCGTCTCCATTTGAATTGTAGATTCCTGAGCATGGAGCGACGGTTGCACGTGCTGATCAACAATGCCGGTGTGATGGCCTGTCCGAAGGAGTACACCAAAGATGGGTTCGAAATGCACTTTGGGGTAAACCATCTGGGGCACTTCTACCTGACCAATTTATTGGTGGATGTACTGAAGCGGACAGCGCCCAGTCGGATTGTGACGGTGTCCAGCTTGGGTCACAAGTGGGGCCGAATCGATAAGGATGACATCAACAGCGAGAAGGACTATCGCGAATGGGGAGCCTACATGCAGAGCAAGTTGTGCAACATTCTTTTCTCTCGGCATTTAGCCAAGCGGTTGCGAGGAACTGGAATTCACACGTATTGCCTACATCCAGGAACGGTCAACACAGAACTGACGAGATACCAGAATCGCTGCATGATGTAAATTCCCATGATTTCGAACTCATAAATCACTCATGAAACCTTAACTCATATTGCAGGATTGCAGCGAAACCGCTCTTGTGGGTGTTCTTCAAATCGGCCAAGTCAGGCGCCCAGACCACGCTGTACTGTGCAATGGAGCCAACGATTGCAGGAGACACCGGGAAGTATTACAGCGATTGCAAACTCAAAGAACCGGAGCCCCATGCGAAGGATGATGCAATGGCCGAGTGGTTGTGGAATATCAGCGAGAAGCTGACCGGACTTAACCGATGACTAGAGCGTTTGCTTCCAAGCCATCAATGTTGATTATTTCAAAGGCCTCCGCTGTGCTGAGGCTCTAAGTTGTAGGTCTAGAATATCGAAACTTGTATAAACTATTCAATAAAACAAGTCATATTTTACTGTGTAACCAATTTATGGATATAGGAATGAATTACTATTCCTTTTTAAAACATCTGCTCTGGACATTTTATTCGCACACGAGGGTAATAAATCAATCAAAGTAGACTTCGGTGCAGCGGTTGTCACCCAGTTGAGCACGCCGCTTGGATTCAGGGCATGCTTTGATGCCATTGAGAATTATACATGCAAAAATGAAGTCTTCAATGAATGTGAGTCGTGACTATTCGATGCATCAATCCTAAAGAGTACTGAAAAACCTTTTAAACCTCCTTCTGTGGGTTCACTCAATGTTAAGCTCAGCAGATCATGTCGATTGGTTAGATGCATCTGAACACTGTCTAATGTTTCATTCACCCTTGGTTAGTTTGCACATTTAAATGCTTGCATATACTTACCTACTAAGTATTAGAACCAAAGAAAAATAACGAAGAAACCCATCGAGCATGTTGTCTTGCACTTCAGAAGCACGTGCTTGGTTCCAAGTCGCTTCATATCACTCGAGGTGAACGATGACGGACGGTAGACGGCTTATTGGAATAATAAATGTCACTACATCCATACCTTCAGGCTGGATTCTTCGCATGGCCTTTCGCAATCGATACATAATGGAAGACGTTTTTCATAATCTGGTGCAAAGGTGCCAAAATTACTTGGCACGTGTTTGCCAATACGTGCGATCGATGAAGCCGGCTGAAAATATGAAACATAATATGCTGACGGAGGAAGACATAATAAGGACTAAGTCTATAGTTCTGATTTTGTTTTAGTGATTCTACGTCACAACTGAAATATGATCCATTTCACGAGTAACAGCTGCTACTACAATCAACTCTCTCTCAATCGATATTGTGGTCATTATCGATTTTGGAATATCGAATTATAGAACACAAAATCAGTGCAGTTCAAGGGACTAACGAGGTAGCCATGAAAACAAAGTTTTACTATGGTTATACGATGCCGAACTACGGAATGTCGAGTAAAGATAGTTGTTTGTAACTTCTTTTTCTTCTTGACATTACGTCCCCACTGGAATAGAGCCTGCTTCTCCGCTGTTAACTGAGAGCTTTCTTTGACAAAGTTTCCAGTTTGGCATTCGTATATGGTGTGGCAGGCATGACGATACTCTAGGCCCAGGGAAGTCAAGGAAATTTCCTTTTCTTAAAGATCCTGGACAGACTGATAATCTAACCTCAACACCAAAACAGATGGCTTTGTTTTGAAGCCGTGAACTTTAACACAAGGCTAAGGAAGGCAGTATAACTGACACGAATTCTGTTGCAAACAGAACGTCCAGTAATACTTCTTTTAAGTAGACGTGCGTAAACGGTTGATTTTGAAAAATCATCCATGCAATACTTGACCATAATGATTCAAAGAAGTAAGCTCCAGTAGGATTCCGTTTTTGGCATGCTCTTTTTTAGACAAACCAACCCCCCCCCCCCCCATTTTGGCAACTAAATGGATCTGTTTTTGGCAACATTTTTGAAAACCGTGCAAAATTGTAATTTTTTGTAAATGTGATTGTGTTTTTTATTTTAGTTATTTGAAAAGCAGATCGGCTTTATTCTTACAGCATTCCAGAGATCCGTCTTCGTCGATCTTCCCCCTAATCGCTAGGTCCAACTGCTAGGTCTCCTGTGTGCGCTTATTTAATTCGAGATGTTCACATATTCGGAACGTTTCATGAAGCCATTAATTTCTATGAGTAGCTCAATTAGATTTTTATTTTTATTTTTCTCAGGCATTCACGCTTTGTGACTAGCCCACAGGAGTCTGCCGGTAGGTGATACAGTCAACAAAAACCATTGTTTTCAGATTTGAAGTTTCAACACAAAAAATGATATAATTCAAACAGAGTTTTAATCATAAATTTTGTCTCGCAATTTCGGTTCACTGTCCTTGTTATTGCATGAAATTTCATACATTGCGTATGGATAAGCATACCGCAATAATAGAAACAAATCAAGCAAAAAGTCATGTCTATTAACTTCTTGTGGATTTATTTTGAATAATTTTGTCGCTGTATGGAGAAAATCGGCAATATATATGGGAGAAACGGTTCCATCTACTATCCCGACCATAGATGGTGCTGATGAATTAAAATTTGAACGTTCTCCAATCAATATAGAAGAGAATGCATCAAATCGGAAGATTATCCATGAGAAACAAAAATGTTATTCCTTGGGAAACCATAATTCGGGTTTCCCCCTTGGGTGGAACGGTGTTTTTTAAGAGACGACCAAAAATTCTCTACCAGGGGTGCTCATGCTGTAGTATACTGCATTCCATATTTTAATCAAGTATTTTGGCCGCATGAAATAATCAAAATGTTCCTTAAGAGATCCTGGTGATTCCTATCTAGGTATAGCAGTTCCTATAAGAATATAGGATTCCTTACAGGATCCTATGTTCTCATAGTGGGTTTTTGAGAATTTTCAGAGCGGATTATTGAGGATACTGAGCGAAACATGGGTATTCCTATCGGACATTCTTGCGGGTTCCTGAGAATGTATGGTTGGCTTCTGTAGATGTCGCGCGAAATCTGGAGATTGCCAGTAAACTGCTAAGATTTAAAAGATATCCTGTGAATTTCTGGTGAAATCTTGAGGGTTCTGAATAGGTTTCCGGAGGAACTTGGGGATTATCATACTTTGGAAAATTCCTTTTGGAGACTTGAGAATTTTTAGCAATATCGCAGCGAAATCTTATAATGTCTCCAAAATTCCTATCTTTCTATCCTATTCCTATCTGAATCTTATGCAAGATCCTAAGGGTTCTAATCAATATTCCATAGATTTCTGGAAAACTATTTCAGTGTATTAGCAGAATTGTGAATTCTCAACGACCACCTCAAGATTCATATCGGGCTCTTTACATAGCAAAATTTTACGAATTTTCGTGGATTTCAAAACATGGTTGATTTATATCGTACAAGATCAACTTCAAAAACACAGTTAAACTCATTTCAAACTAAAGTGATAAGGAGCTTATTTATGTATTGTACGAAATTAAAGGCCACAGTTAACGATCATTAAGGCCTCATGCGTTGCTCTGCTCTATACCATTTTGTAATCATTTATCTTTGAATTCAACATATCATCTATATTATTTACTATTGTAAATTCTATAGAAGGCTTAGTCAATATTTCGTGCATTTTTGTCAAGATCAATTGATTTGAGCTGTTTCTGTGTGCCCTTTTAACTGCAGTGATTCATTCAATATGGAATACCTTACTGTGCAAGAAGAAATTAATTGTTTTTCTTGTGTTTTGAATCAATTTGGACGAGTAAATGGCTGTAGCGATATCATGCGAATGTAATCTACTGAACACAAAAGGCTTTATGCTGATTGGCTATGTAAAACGATGTATAATCCCCTATGGCTACAACTGGCGTATGGCCAAAACCGGTGCTTCTACCCTACTAGGGCTTCAAAGATAAGCTGTTTTTTGGTTCATTAAATAAAAAAAATCATTCTGTTTTGTACCGTTTCGAATTCTGATCATCATTTGGTTCCATAAGGGTGATGTAACAACATCGTAATAATGTGTTTGAGATTAAAAATATGGGTTCCGATTTTGGCACGGTTCCGTTTTTGGCCTCTGAAAATTTAGACTTTGTTGCCAAAATGGAATCCCACTGTACATTGAATCAAATGAAAATTGGATAGAAAAATTGTTTGCGGACATTGGGAGTCATCCTAGGTCATCATGGATTAAAAATTGGATAGGAAGGGTGGTTCAACAAATCATTTTCGCTCTGCTCTTCAGGCATCACTGGATATATGCTGTGAAACATAGGGTTTGTTCACAAATTTCATAACGCCAAAAATAGCCATTTTTGACACCCACCTATTCCCTCGCAGCGCGTTTTGTATGAATATTTTTCAAAATTTGTAACATCTTGAGGACACCCGACCACCCATTTCAGCGTTATGAAATTTGTGAATGCGCTCACAGTAGCCGTGATATTTGTGTGCTATCTTTCGCGCCAGATGCAGCAATGTTGCCTGTTCAGAAGATAAATGAGCAGTGTTGAAGAATCTCCGATTGGATATAAATCAATAACTAATTAGGGGTCGTTCATTAATTACGTAAGGGGTAGGGAGGGAGGAGTTGAGATTTCTTACGTGTCATACAAATTATTTTTAATTTTCATTTAAAAAATCTATAACCAAGGAGGGAGGTTGTAGCTGACTAAAATATCTTATAATATCAGCATTGCTCTAAATCTCAAGAGCACGTGGGCTTTAACTGAAATGTCTTCCAATTCCAATGGAAGAATGGTCTTCCAATCTGGCATCCCTGAGGTAGATAAATATGACATAGATAAACTTCCGAACCATATTCAGAGAGTATAACAGTTCGCGAACCATAACAGTTCGTGGCACATCGCATTCGGAGAACTCTATGAATGTAAACATTCACTCTCTCGTTTGGTACTTGGCACGAGAGCGTTCAAGAGCAGCAACTCTCACAGACTGGAACAGTATCAAGCCATTCAGATGATTTATGTTTTGCATAATATTGGTAATAACTTTCATATGTTTTGGTAATGCAGCCTTTAATAACCAAATTTTAATCTACTGGGCCATTGAACACTCCTTTTGTTGCAAACATAGCACAGAAAATAAAAAATATTCGCATCTGTTTCTTGATCAGAATAAAGGCTCCTCCAAATCTACGCGACTTTTTACTTCGAAAGCGATAAATAATCGTCGCGATTTCGTTGTTGTGTCGCTGCAAGCACTCTTCTATGGAACCATCTCGACTGACACGACGCGAATCGAAGCGAAATCGCGTCGCTGTGGCTAGGACGCGCTCATCAAACAGTGCATGCAGCGAGACATCAGCGAAATCGCTAAGATTGTTTGTCGCTGTCGCCGTAAAAAGTCGCTTAGATCTGGGTGTGCCTTAAGAGTGAGTCAGCGAATGTTACAAGTGTTGACACACAGTGATCGGCGCCAAACAGTGCACAGTGGACTTTTTTGCAAAAAAATGTCTTTAAATTCAATATCTCTGGATGCCGCTGGAATAAAATCGATCTTTTTACCGTAAAAGAAAGATATTTTTATGGATTAAACGATAGTGAGGTGTGTGTTCACTGCACGTTATTTTTTCGTACGATTTTGACCTATTAAATGTCATTTTACCCTATTTTCAATGGAAATTATATATCTGTAAATCAATATCTCTGGATTCCGCTGGAATAAATTCGATCTTTTTACCGCAAAAGAAAGATTTTTTCATGGACTAAACGATAGTGAGATGAGTGTTCACTGCACGTTATTTTTTCGTACGGTTTTGGCCTATTAAATGTCATTTTACCCTATTTTCAATCGAAGTTATACATTCATAAATCAATATCTCTGGATTCCGCTGGAATAAAATCGATCTTTTTACTGCAAAAGAAAGATATTTTTATGCGCAAAACGAAAGTAAGGTGAATGTTCACTGCACGTTATTTTTTCGTACGGTTTTGACCTATTAAAGGTCATTTTACCCTATTTTCAATGGAAATGATACATTCATAAATCAATATCTCTGGATTCCGCTGGAATAAAATCGATCTTTTTACTGCAAAAGAAAGATATTTTTATGGCCGAAACAATAGTGAGGTGAAAGTTCACTGCACGTTATTTTTTCGTACGGTTTTGACCTATTAAAGGTCATTTTACCCTATATTCAATGGAAGTTATACATTCATAATTCAATATCTCTGGATTCCGCTGGAATAAAATCATTTTTTTTTACCGCCAAAGAAATTTTTTTAAATGGGCAAAACGTGAGTGTTTTTATGGGATTTAGATGTTTATAAATATATATCTATAGACTCCGCTGAGATAGAAACGAACCTCTGAAGAAAGATTATTTCATATTTAAATGGATGGTGGGATGAGTATTCGCGGCAAACGAGTTTTTTGCACGAGTTTGTCCGACCGATTGTCATATTACTGTTTTTGTTAGAAATTATATACTTTTTAATCAATATCTCCGAATTTTGCAGAGATATAACCGCTATTTTTGCCTCAAAAGAAAGACATTCTCAATAGCAAAACAATATTGAGGTGAGAAGGTGGGGAACGTGATTTTTGCGTACGATTTTTGCCAATTGAAGGTTACTTTTTTATATCTTATTTTTTATAGGAATGAGATATTCACTAATCGTTTCTTTTGATTCCGCTGAGATACTACTCGAGGTAGTAAGAGTCAAAAATTTCATGAGTAAATTAATGGTGGAGTGAGTACTTACGGTACGTTATTTTTTCGCATAGGTTTGTCCTATCAAAGGTAATTTGACCCTGTATTTGTTAGAAAAGAGATACCTCAATATAAACCTTACCATCGATAAATATATATAAAGTAGTTATTAATATGGGTTATGCTCTGATTTTTTGTTATGTTAAAACATTCTAGAAATAATTATCTAATCGGTACTTGGTCGTTGTCAATACTTAAAGTAGATAGGTGTAATGATTTTTTATTGGATTCGAGTAACTGACGCTGAAAAAGACAACTGGTAATCGAAAACGCGTATCTGTCAAAAGATAATTAATCAGTATGGAATTAAGAGATACAATAATCAAATCAACTTTTTTGTTCCTGTTCGTTGCAATTAGTAAATACTGAGTGCAAGTGTCTAACTCGGCCATATTAAAAATAATCTAGCACCTTGAAATTCGACCTCAACCTTCTCATAAGAATTATTATTATTATAGCTTTATTAAGGAGATTTTCAGCCCTAGGCTGGTTCATCTCCGTGATTCATAAGAAGGATTTTTTCATTAAAAAGTCGAAAATCGATTATACACCAGAAGAATCTAGTAATTGCACTTAAAAATATTGTCGAGAGTACCATCAAATAACTAAATCGGTAAGAAAAATCGCGCGCCCTAATTACTCACCCAATTATCATGTTACCCGTGAAACTTAGTTACTTTTGAGGTAAAAAGTTCGTTTCTATCTGAGCGGAACTAAATATGATATTTATAAAAATCTCATTTCTATGAAAAATGAAAATCAATTCTAGCAAAACAGAACAAACTCATGCAAATAAATCGTGTGTCGAGATTATTCAACAAACCATTAATAATTTAAAAATTAACCTTACGAAACAGTACCTTACTGTGAAAACTTACCCCATCATCGTTTTGCCCATGAAAAATCTTTATTTTGCGGTTGAAAATATGATTTTAATGCAGCGGAATCCAGAGATATTGATTTATGAATATATCATTCCAATTGAAAATAGGATAAAGAGCCCATTGATAGGTCAAACTTGTACGAAAAAATAACGTGCAGTAAACTTTCACCTCACTACCGTTTCGCCCATAAAAATATCTTTCTTTTGCGGTAAAAAGATCGATTTTATTCCAGCGGAATCCAGAGATATTGAATTATGAATGTATAATTTCCTTTGAAAATAGGGTAAAATGACCTTTAATAGGCCAAAACCGTACGAAAAAATAACGTCCAGTGAACACTCACCTCACTATCGTCTAGCCTATGCAAAACTCTTTCTTTTGCGGTAATAAGATCGATTTTATTCCAGCGGAATCCAGAGATATTGATTTATAAATATATCATTTCCATTGAAAATAGGGTAAAATGACCTTTAATAGGTCAAAACCGTACGAATAAAACAACGTGCAGTGAACTTTCACCTGACTATCGTTTTGCTCATAAAAATATCTTTCTTTTGCGGTAAAAAGATCGAATTTATTCCAGCGGAATCCAGAGATATTGATTTACAAATATATAATTTCCATTGAAAATAGGGTAAAATGACCTTTAATAGGTCAAAACCGTACAAAAAATAACGTGCAGTGAACACTTATCCCACTATCGTTTAGTCCATGAAAAAATCTTTCTTTTGCGGTAAAAAGATCGAATTTATTCCAGCGGAATCCAGAGATATTGATCTACAAATATATAATTTCCATTGAAAATAGGGTAAAATGGCCATTAATAGGTCAAAACCGTACGAAAAAATAACGTGCAGTGAACACTCACCTCACTATCGTTTAGTCCATGAAAAAATCTTTCTTTTGCGGTAAAAAGATCGAATTTATTCCAGCGGAATCCAGAGATATTGATCTACAAATATATAATTTCCATTGAAAATAGGGTAAAATGACCTTTAATAGGTCAAAACCGTACGAAAAAATAACGTGCAGTAAACAAACACCTCACTATCGTTTAGTCCATGGAAAAATCTTTCTTTTGCGGTAAAAAGATCGAATTTATTCCAGCGGAATCCAGAGATATTGATTTACAAATATATAATTTTCATTGAAAATAGGGTAAAATGACCATTAATAGGTCAAAACCGTACAAAAAATAACGTGCATTGAACATTCATCTCACTATCGTTTAGTCCATGAAAAAATCTTTCTTATGCGGTAAAAAGATCGAATTTATTCCAGTGGAATCCAGAGATATTGATTTACAAATATATAATTTTCATTGAAAATAGGGTAAAATGACCATTAATAGGTCAAAACCGTACAAAAAATAACGTGCATTGAACATTCATCTCACTATCGTTTAGTCCATGAAAAAATCTTTCTTTTGCGGTAAAAAGATCGAATTTATTCCAGTGGAATCCAGAGATATTGATCTACAAATATATAATTTCCATTGAAAATAGGGTAAAATGACCTTTAATAGGTCAAAACCGTACGAAAAAATAACGTGCAGTAAACAAACACCTCACTATCGTTTAGTCCATGGAAAAATCTTTCTTTTGCGGTAAAAAGATCGAATTTATTCCAGCGGAATCCAGAGATATTGATTTACAAATATATAATTTTCATTGAAAATAGGGTAAAATGACCATTAATAGGTCAAAACCGTACAAAAAATAACGTGCATTGAACATTCATCTCACTATCGTTTAGTCCATGAAAAAATCTTTCTTTTGCGGTAAAAAGATCGAATTTATTCCAGTGGAATCCAGAGATATTGATCTACAAATATATAATTTCCATTGAAAATAGGGTAAAATGACCTTTAATAGGTCAAAACCGTACGAAAAAATAACGTGCAGTAAACAAACACCTCACTATCGTTTAGTCCATGGAAAAATCTTTCTTTTGCGGTAAAAAGATCGAATTTATTCCAGCGGAATCCAGAGATATTGATTTACAAATATATAATTTTCATTGAAAATAGGGTAAAATGACCATTAATAGGTCAAAACCGAACAAAAAATAACGTGCATTGAACATTCATCTCACTATCGTTTAGTCCATGAAAAAATCTTTCTTTTGCGGTAAAAAGATCGAATTTATTCCAGTGGAATCCAGAGATATTGATTTACAAATATATAATTTTCATTGAAAATAGGGTAAAATGACCATTAATAGGTCAAAACCGTACAAAAAATAACGTGCATTGAACATTCATCTCACTATCGTTTAGTCCATGAAAAAATCTTTCTTTTGCGGTAAAAAGATCGAATTTATTCCAGTGGAATCCAGAGATATTGATCTACAAATATATAATTTCCATTGAAAATAGGGTAAAATGACCTTTAATAGGTCAAAACCGTACGAAAAAATAACGTGCAGTAAACAAACACCTCACTATCGTTTAGCCCATGAAAAAATCTTTTTTTTGCGGTAAAAAGATCGATTTTATTCCAGCGGCATCCAGAGATATTGAATTTAAAGACATTTTTTTGCAGAAAAGTCCACTGTGCAGTGGGTGGTGTGTGTCTGTCTTGTTTTCGTTCATAGCGCGTTATCTTCCACGAACGATAAATGTCATGTGTGTTGTTTGAATGCAGGCGGATAAATGGGATGGGATTATGGCTCGTGTGTCAATGATTGTTAAATTTTCCAAAGCCTGCTGTTTAGAGACCACTATAGAGGCCGCTGAGCAGATTCCGTGGGTTCATTTCATTTTTTTAGTTAACATCTACACAGATAACACTGAATCAACAATTTCACGCCACAATACTCGGTTCGTGGCCGCATCTCTCCATCCTCGGTTCTGCCCCACGCTCGCAAAATCGATACGCACTTGATTCGCCCACCTAGCTCGCTGCGCTCCACGCCTTCTTGTACCAACCGGATCCGAAGCGAACACCATCTTTGCTGGGTTGCTGTCTGGCATTCTTGCAACATGCCCTGCCCATCGTATCCTTCCAGCTTTGGCCACCTTCTGGATACTGGGTTCGCCGTAGAGTTGGGCGAGCTCGTGGTTCATCCTTAGCCGCCACACACCGTTCTCCTGCACACCGCCGAAGATCGTCCTAAGCACCCGACGTTCGTAGACTGCAAGTGCTTGCAGGTCCTCCTCGAGCATCGTCCACGTTTCATGCCCGTAGAGGACTACCGGCCTTATGAGCGTTTTGTACATGGTACATTTGGTGCGGGCGTGAATCTTTTTTGACCGCAGCTTCTTCTGGAGGCCATAGTAGGCCCGACTTCCACTGATGATGCGCCTCCTTATTTCACGGCTAACGTTATTGTCAGCCGTCAGCAAGGATCCAAGGTAGACGAACTCGTCGACCACCTCGAACGTATCCCCGTCTATCGTAACACTGCTACCTAGGCGAGCCCTGTCGCGCTCGGCCCTACCAGCTAGCATGTACTTTGTCTTGGCCGCATTCACCACCAGTCCAACTTTTGCTGCCTCGCGTTTCAGGTGGGTGTACAGGTCTGCCACCTTTTCAAATGTTCGGCCGACGATGTCCATATCATCCGCGAAGCAAACAAATTGACTGGATATCGTAAAAATCGTACCCCGGCTGTTAAACCCGGCTCTCCGCATAACACCTTCTAGCGCAATATTAATAACAGGCACGAAAGTCCATCACCTTGTCGTAGTCCCCGGTGGGATCCAAACGAACTGGAGTGTTCGCCTGAAACCTTCACACAATTTTGCACACCTTCCATCGTCGCTCTTGTCAGTCTCGTGAGCTTCCCGGGAAAGCTGTTCTCGTCCATGATTTTGCATAGCTCTACGCGGTCGATACTGTCGTATGCCGCCTTGAAATCGATGAAGTGGTGATGCGTTGGGACCTGGTATTCACGACATTTTTGGAGGATTTGCCGTACAGTAAAGATCTGGTCCGTTGTCGATCGGCCGTCAACGAAGCCGGCTTGATAACTTCCCACGAACTCGTTTACTACGGGTGACAAACGACGGAAGATGATCTGGGATAATACTTTGTAGGCCGCATTTAGAATGGTGATCGCTCGAAAGTTCTCACAGTCTAACTTGTCGCCTTTCTTGTAGATGGGGCAGATTACCCCTTCCTTCCACTCCTCTGGTAGCTGTTTTGTTTCCCAGATTGTGCCTATCAGCCGGTGCAGACAAATGGCCAGCCTTTCCGGACCCATCTTTATGAGTTCAGCTCCGATACCATCCTTACCAGCAGCTTTATTGTTCTTGAGCTGGTGAATGGCATCCTTAACCTCCCTCAAAGTGAGGGCTGGTTGGTTTCCATCTTCCGCAGTACTGACGAAGGCATTTCCTCCGTTGTCCCGTCCTTCATTGCCTGTGCTCTCAGCACCATTCAGGTGCTCGTCGAAGTGCTGCTTCCACCTTTCGATCACCTCACGCTCGTCCGTCAGAACGCTCCCATCTTTATCCCTGCACATCTCGGCTCGCGACACGAAGCCGTTGCGGGATGCGTTGAGCTTCTGATAGAACCTACGCGTTTCCTGAGACCGGCACAGCTGTTCCATCTCCTCGCACTCCGTCTCCTCCAGGCGGCGTTTTTTCTCCCGAAAGAGGCGGGTCTGCTGTTGCCGTTTCTGTTCATAGCGTTCCACGTTCTGCCGGGTCCCTTGCTGCAGCATGACCGCCCGCGCTGCATTCTTCTCCTTCAAAACCTCCTGGCACTCCTCGTTGAACCAATCGTTCCGTCGACTCCGTCCCACGTACCCGACGTTGCTCTCAGCTGCATCGTTGATGGCTGCTTTTACTGTTCTCCAGCAGTCCTCAAGAAGGGCTTCGTCCAGCTCACCCTCATCCGGTAATGCAGCCTCGAGTTGCTGCGCGTATGCCGCTGCGACATCCGGTTGCTTGAGCCGCTCTAGGTCATACCGGGGCGGCCGTCGGTACCGTACGTTGTTAACGACGGAGAGTTTTGGGCGCAGTTTGACCATCACCATCAGTGGTCAGAGTCGATGTTAGCGCCACGATAGGTCCTGACGTCGATTATGTCGGAGAAGTGCCGACCATCAATCAGAACGTGGTCGATTTGCGATTCTGTCTGCTGTGGTGATCTCCAGGTGTATCGGTACGGAAGGCTGTGCTGGAAATAGGTGCTACGAATGGCCATATTCTTGGAGGCGGCAAAATCAATTAGTCGTAGGCCGTTTTCGTTCGTCAGCCGGTGGGCGCTGATTTTTCCAATCGTCGGTCTGAATTCCTCCTCCTGGCCAACCTGAGCGTTTAGATCTCCTATGATGATTTTGACGTCGTGGCTTGGGCAACTGTCGTACTCGCGTTCAAGCTGCGCGTAAAAAGCGTCTTTATCATCATCAGTGCTTCCGGAGTGAGGGCTGTGCACTTTTATTATGCTGAAGTTGAACAACCGGCCTTTGATCCTCAACTTGCACATTCTCTCATTGATCGGCCACCACCCGATCACGCGCCTCTGCATATCACCCATCACTATAAAAGCTGTTCCCAGCTCATGTGTATTGCCGCAGCTCTGGTAGATGGTATGGTTACCTCTAAACGTTCGCACCATTGATCCCTTCCAACACACTTCCTGCAACGCTACGATGCCGAATCCACGGTCCTTCAGCACGTCGGCGAGTATGCGTGTGCTCCCGATGAAGTTGAGAGATTTACAGTTCCACGTACCGAGCTTCCAATCGCTAGTCCCTTTACGTCGCTGTGGTCTTCGCCGATTGTCCCGGTTCGTATTCTCTCGTTGATTATTCCGTGGGTATCCTTGTGGAGTACCTTGTAGACTTGTAGAGATTTTTGAAAAGAATCCCTTGGAGACTTTTGTGGAGACCTAAAACAAATTCCATTTGGCATTTAATATTTCAGAATTTATTAATTGGAATTGATACATTTTCATGTTAATTATAGATCCCTATTTGCGCTTATTGAGCCATATGCTTAAACTTTGGAATTCCTGAAATATATAAAAGCACAAATATTATACTTTACATACTAATTTGTTAAAAAAACACAAAACTAAAATATTAGATACAGAGAAAGATTTGGCTACTCCAGTTCTATTCGATAGAACATGACAATAAGATAATTTCGGTTTAATTCATGAGGAGTTCCACAAGTTTTTTAACAAATTCATTGAAATTATTTGATGATATCGATAAATTCTTCGAAGTTCACAACAGATCCTTGGTAAAATTCTAGCCAAAACTTTTTAGGATTCTTGTTGAATTTCTTTTCAGGTCTCTGCTGAGTTTTAACTAGTTGCTTAGAGCCTTCCAAGGTTAATGGCGTATTAATGAAGATCTGCATGGCAGATTTTCCAAAAATTGTGTGATCCATCCGTTCTTAAAGACTCTGCCTAAGACTGCATCAGAGAAGAGAGCCATCTCAGTTTTTATGCATCTTAGCAACGATTTATTCGAATACTTTTCAGAATTCGTGACATATCATGTTTTGTGCATATAACGGAAAAGTTTCAAAAGAGTTTTTGACGGAACCTGGTCCTTGTGCTCGGGAGTGGCCAGATCTGTTGGTAGTGAGTTTATTCCTCATTTACCGACATATTTTTGTCCTTCATATAACGAAAAAGTCTCAAAATAGGTCCTCCTGGAATCTGTGCGATGTGTAACATACAGCCTGTTCCTAATTTATTCACGAAGATTGTGACGTTGCGCAACAGGTTTTGACTATAATGCTAAAATGTCCCTAAGAAGCCTTAGCGAAACCACACAGAAAAAAAAAATATTTAAATTTCAAAGTAGTGTAAACTGAAGTCTACTGTAAAAATAAATCACATTCGTGCGTTCTTACAGCATCATGTAAACTCCAATGAACATATATTCAATTTTCAACTAAAACTGCTTGAATATTACATGGTTGTGTAAATATAAAGTGAATTCAATTGAAATTTATGTTTATTTTGATGCTTCAAATATGTTCATGAAAATAAACATAAATTTACAACTTATTTTTGGCTGTGTAATACCAGGTGCTTAAGAGTGACCCAGGGGCCCAGATAGCCGTAGCGGTAAACGCGCAGCTATTCAGCAAGACCAAGCTGAGGGTCGTGGGTTTGAATCCCACCGGTCGAGGATCTTTTCGGGTTGGAAATTTTCTCGACTTCCCAGGGCATAAAGTATCATCGTACCGTTTTGATTCATATTACGGACACTTAAGGCCTCAGTGAAGTATAACCCAGCTTGGACCATACAAAATAAATCATTCTGTATGATTTTTTAGCGTTATCGAGCGTCGGAAGCCCTTAACTTTCGGATGGTGGGTAAACAATATGCGTCCGCAACTTGAATAATTTTAAATAAATCAAAACGTGTGACCTTTTTATGATTCTTATTCCGGACGCTCCCTCACTTTTGCCTCATATTCCGGACGCTTTGATTCGAATTACGGACAGCTCATGATAATCATTAATGGAACAGTCAATTCATCAATTGAAATCGTTCAACCATTTAAGAGACGTCTAAGGTAGTTGGGCATTATAAATTTGATATTTATGGAAAAAACCTAATAAAACGAGCCTCAAAAATGAGAACTTTTGGACGGCGAAAATTGAAACATTTCGTGTGAAATGTTTCCCATACAAACGAGAGTGTCCGGAATTTGAAGCTGTCCGTAATATGAATCAAAACGGTACCTGCCACACGATATACGCATGCAAAAATGGTCATTGGCATAGTAAGCTCTCAATTAATAACTGTGGAAGTGCTCATAAGAACACTAAGCTGAAAAGCAGGCTCTGTCCCAGTGGGGACGTAACGCCAGAAAGAAGAAGAAGAAGAAGAAGAAGAGTGACCTTATCGGTTGACACATACACTGAGAAAAATCTACACGTCAAGGTCGTGTGTTTTACTTATAGATTTGCGCAATGAGAAAAACCACATGATTTGAGTGTGGTAGCCATATGGATTTCATCATTGATTTCACGGTATAATAACATGTGTATCAATATTAGGTTGTCATGTGAAACAAACATGAATTTCCAAATATTAAATCATGAAAACCAACTGATTTGCTTATTGAATTCGAAATGTAGTAGCTTTAGATAGTCATGTGTGATAGAACATAAATGTCAAGGGACTGAAAGAAGAAATTTGGTAGAAAAACTTTTGCTCCCCAAAATATGGATCCGAGGCTCCTCTGCTTGTCGCAAGCTCTCTTGATTTTTTTTTCAAACCCGTGAGCCAGCAACAAGCGGGGCGCCGCAAATCCATAATTTGGGAAGCCAGGGATAAGCATATTCCATTTTTTTCGAAACTGAAAGCCAGGAAAATCTGTTAGTGGAATCCGATTTTTCTACTAAACTATACATTATAATCAATGTTTTCTTATAGAAAGGTAGAACTCTCGTATATCGGTCAACTTCACTAATAAAAGAAAAATCGAATTCACAAATTTTCATCTAACACTTTCAGCTTCAAAATTTGCTTCTTCTCTTTGAAAGCATGATGATGACTGTCGTTCGACACAAGGTCCAACCGCAATTCAGTTCACTATGCATCCCATGGGTTGATCACAAATAATTTAGAAGCTTTGAACATGGAAATCGATAGCATAGCTCATGGATTTCATCATAACAATCTCATTGCGCAAATCAATGAATCGACCAACTTGAACATGATGATTATGACACAAGATAACCATAAGCAAAACACACTGAATCCGTGTTGGAGTGATGATCTATGCGTCCATAGGTTGACACATACGAATCTGAAGAGAAAGCTCCGGGAACTTATGTGGAAAAAATATGGAATCCCTGTTGTCAGTTGATGAATCAATCCATGAAGCAAAACACAGGAATTTAATGTGTAACACACACGAAGTTTGCAAGAAAATCATAGCAAATCCTTATGGACGTTCATGAATCGATCCATAATTTTAAACACACAGATCGAGCGTGTGGATTTTTATCAGTGTAGTTCATTCTTCATTAAATGACATATTCTTTCGAATTCACGAATATTAAGACGTCACACGACCTGCTTTGACATAAAAAAAGAAATATCCCGCGTTAAGCCCTGGCGGAACATATGTTGAAATTAAGCTGATTTTTCTTCTATTGCCATGTTCTTTCAAATCCACAATAAATAAGACGTCACACTGCATGTTTTGGACAAAACACGGAAATTACCCAACAAGGCCTTCGTGGAACTTGTGCCACGAGCTATGAAGTGGCCACACCTGTCTTTACCGTGTTTATTCTTCATTTATTGGCAAGTTCTCTCGAATTCACAAAGATTGATACGTCGCACGGTATGTTTAGGAAAAAAACGAAAATGAAAGATTTAGATGTCGCACGGTATGTTTTGAACATAAAACGAGAATATCCCCAAAGATGCCCTCGTGGAATCTGGGCCAGAAGCTCTGGAACGACCACATCTGTTCGTACCGAATTTGTTTTCTTCTTTTACTGACATGTTTACCCGAATTCATGACGATTGGAACGTCGCACGGTATGTTCAGGACATATACCAGATATGTCACCAAAGAGGCCGTGGCGAAATGGTCTACTATTTAAAATTATGTTTAAATGATTACAATTGATCATTATCTTATGTTTTATATAAAATTTTCGGTGTTGTAGCCGCAATAAAAATCACATTTCCAAATTTGGCACCCTCGAGATCACAGTCTTTGGCATATTTCCGAATTCAGCATTGTCCATTTACGACAAGTAACTAGTACCTATTGAAAGTTAACTGAAGATGGTTTCAAAAAAATCGAATGGAATTTGACGAAATGGCAGCTTTTTGAAAATGCCATTTCGGAAGTCAGTAACGTAAAGGTTAACTTTGTATACAGGGGATAGGCAAAATGATTGAGACAGGCAATATTTTTCCAAAATTCAAATGCTTATAACTTTATGAAAAATGGATAAAATTGAATGCATCCGCAAGCAGTGGACGACACATTTGGTCTAGTTTCAGGAACATGCTTGGTCATGCATATTGGCCACTGGACACCGGAGATGCTATGGATTTTCCGAGGTCATGTACAAATGTCATTTTTTCTGTCGCTTGTCTTTTTGTACGGTGTAAAGTTTACAAATTTCCTACAAACTAAACTACTAAACTAATAGAAAGTTGAATGCTGCCGAACGCATTAAAAATTCTGGTTGGAAATCTTCAGAAATATGACCATTTCCGTAAAACTGGTTCCAGAAAACATAGTCAGTCATGTTTGTACTTCCAATCACGTAAATATTATCCGGAGCTATATCGAAGTGGATGAAACCTTACAAATGATGTTTCCAGCAGCATATTTAGAACCATTAGATGCACAGACCACTCTATAGTAAATTCCAGATGCCCTGAGGGAAGTGGCCAATTAGGAACATATCTGGAACCATATCAATATGGGCATCGAACTTCATGATTTCGAAGGTTATGCATTCCGAAGCATTTGCAGCACCACCGGCTGCCATGACCACTTTTTAGTACGTTCCAGGTGCCCCGGGGAATGTGGCCAATTTAAAACATTGGTGGTTGATAGAGAGCTTCAATTTATTTTGTAACGCTAAAATTGACTATTCCTCACCCCCGTAACGTTTTTTGTATGACAAATCTCGAAACTTCTGTGAGTGCCGACGCTTGATTTTACTCACTCTCTCCTCCTAAAGCGTTATGTAATTTGTGAACCGCGCCATATATTTATACCGGTCAAAACTGCAATTTTCTAACCTTTGAGTTCGCGGGATGCACTAACAATCCGAGCTCAAGTTCAGAATCAACCCGTCAAGAATTACAACACTAGAAATGCACTGCCACCACTAAGGGGCATTCCATAAACGACGTAGTATCACACTTTGTATATTGAGACCCCTTCTATCTTCCTCCTCGAGGTCTTTAGATTTGTGTGCACCGTGGTCTTTGGTTTATGGACAGCCCCTGAGTGTAGCCAATGAGATGAATGAGTGGCAGATCGCAGTGCAATCCATTGTTTAATAACCTCTCGATGCATTTCATATTAATTTTCAGTTAGAATAAGTGATACATCTAGGGTACATGGCTTTAATTTGAGCCTAATACGGTTGGTTTAATGGTTAATTAATTTGACGTAGAACTATGCCTTAGTTCTATGACTCGTGATTTATTGGACACAAATTAAGTTTCGTA
This sequence comes from Aedes aegypti, assembly GCF_002204515.2. Taxonomy (NCBI): domain Eukaryota; kingdom Metazoa; phylum Arthropoda; class Insecta; order Diptera; family Culicidae; genus Aedes; species Aedes aegypti. The sequence goes on along the minus strand of NC_035108.1, from coordinate 23,801,732 downwards.
AAATGGGGGCAATTTTGCTTATATAACCAATTCATGAATCCCCTTAAATAAAAATATTGTTATTTCTATACCACTTTCGTACCGTTTTGTCTCTAATTCCGGACACACGCATATTCCGAGCACTCGTGTCTTGTATGGAGACTTAGATGAAATATTCCATTAAAATATGTCAATAAATTTCCTGGAAAATACGGTTATTTACTTCTCAAGTTAAATGCCTTTAACGCTTAGTGGCCTTCCTTAGCCGAGTGGTTAGAGTCTGCGGCTACAAAGCAAAGCCATGCATGAAGGTGTCTGGGTTCGATTCCCGGTCGGTCCAGGATCTTTTCGTAATGGAAATTTCCTTGACTTCCCTGTGCATAGAATATCATCGTACCTGCCACACGATACACGAATGCGAAAATGGCAACTTTGGCAATGAGAGCTCTCAGTTAATAACTGTGGAAGTGCTCATTGAACACTAAGCTGATAAGCAGGCTCTGTCCCGGTAAAGACGAAATGTCAAGAAGAAGAAGAACCTTACTTAGACCCAGGAGTTGATTAAGTAGTTTTAGTTCGTAACAATTAGCTCAGATTATTTTTTTGTGATATTATTAATTATTATTTGTATGCTAATAATTCATGCTATTCGGAATTTGAATCAAAGGCGAAAGAATATGAGACAGAATGAGCACAGTGTTTGACATTTGAAGCAAAATGTTTTTCCATACTTTTGGGTAAAAATAACTATAAAACATTTTTAAACATTATTTTTATCAGCACACTTAATAGTTTACGGTTCAACTTTTGTAAAAAAGATTAAACATAAAAAAAGAGAAGAATCATTTCTATCATATGAATCTTAAATCTCAGTAACCCTTTAGTGTTCGGAATATTAATCTAAACGGTATTTGTTGTGATTTACTGAATTGATTTTCTTGCATAATAGACTCACATCACACCACGCAACCCTACAATTAAGAGAAGAATGCAACTCACACAAACTCACCCGTTAAGCGCATTCACAATCTTATCTCCACGTGTCTGACGAAATCGACACTGACTGCTAGCTGCTAAACCAGTTTTGCATCACAACGCACCGAAGAAGGCTAGCATCGTCAACTCTGCAGCGCTTTACTCTGTTTCATCCGTTAGTTAGTATTCAAGCCGTGAGGTAGGTATAGCCAAAAGCTCCTTCCTTCCTTCCTCGACGCCACCAAAACCTACGTTTGTTGCGGTTGAATTACAAAAATAATACTCACATTAGGTACTTACCGAGCAGACATTCCCAACCAACCACGCTGATTGGCACCAGCAGAGGCAGACGCTCCGACCAATCGCTCAGTACCGTGTTGCGCTTTGTCCGCTTCGAATCGGGTTTTCTTGCGAACGCTCCGGCTGGAATCGCCAATTGCATCCCAGTAGGCATCGAGTCAAGTGCGAATCATGATTTCGTTCGTTCAAATCGCGGCCTGCTCCCTCATTGCATTTGTTGGCTTCAAGTTGCTAAGGTAACAGCTTAAACCGACCTTCACGGTTGGGTTACTAGATCAAGTTCAAGGTCGTTTTTCGCTGTTTTTTGGTTTGCAGATTGTACATCGAGGGAGGCCAGTTTCGGAAGCGAACACGCTGCGATGGTAAAGTGATTGTGATTACCGGCGCCAACACGGGGATTGGCAAGGAAACCGCTAAGGAGCTGCTGAAGCGTGGCGGAAAGGTCTACATCGCGTGTCGGTCGCTGGAGAAGGCCAATCAGGCGCGGAAAGACCTGATGGCCGAAACCGGTAGCACCGAAATTCACGTGCGGCAGTTGGACCTGTCGTCACTGGACTCGGTGAGGGAGTTTGCCGCCAAATTCCTCAAGGAGGAACAACGGTTGGACATTTTGATCAATAACGCCGGAGTGATGGCTTGTCCGAAAGCGTTGACCAAGGATGGCTTCGAGCAACAGATCGGAGTTAATCATTTAGGACACTTTCTGCTGACGAATTTGCTTCTAGACCGGCTGAAGTCGTCGGCGCCGTCTCGAGTGGTGAATCTCTCCAGTCTGGCGCATCGATTCGGAACGATTAACAGGCGTGATTTGAATAGCGAGCAGTCGTACAACCAGGTTACCGCGTACTGCCAGAGTAAGTTGGCCAATATTTTGTTCACGCGGGAGTTGGCCAAGCGGCTGGAGGGAACCGGAGTGACGACGTATGCGGTGAGTGCTTGCTTTACATTGGATTTGAATGCTTCGTTGCGTTGCGGGTAGACGTGTTTTAATGCTTTGTTTTTTTTGTATCGCGCAGCTGAGTGGCTATGGGTAGTGGACAAATCGTTCAAGAGTGATCATAAAATGAATATTATGAGGTCAGTTATGTGTTTTGTGTGACAATCATAAGTTATGTAATGAAGGAAATTATGTGGGTATGTCGTTACATGAAAAACATTCCAATTGATTATTCAGAAAGCTAACGATTTTAAGATGCTTGACTTGCAATCGAGTCCAATCTTCTAAGTACGATTTTTTTACGTATGTGGAAACATGAATTTATTAATTACAAAGCACTCAACCCGAACCTTATTGAGCATGGTCTGTTCCGTTCGATTGCATTACATTGTACTACAGTCGAATCTCCACATCTCGATATCTCTCCCTTTGTCGATGATTTTGTCGGTCCCTCTGCATACATTTTCATTCTCCATATCTCGATATCCTCCTTATCTCGATATCTCCCTATCTCGATGTGATTTTCGTTCCCAATTTTCTCTCCGTATGTCGATATGCGCATTTTCAAAGGCTACTAGACTAGAGATTCAAAACAATTTGCGAAGACGAAATGACACCTGTTTGTTTTTGATTCTCCTGGCAACGGAGTGATTTTTAATCTAGTATTCGTTAAACATTTGTTCTATGTCTCGATCTCTCCCTATCTCGATGGTCCCATCGATATCGAGATGTGGAGAGGCGACTGTATTTAGTATTTAGTATTTGGTTGAGCCGTTGAAAGTAATGCACTTTTTGGAGAAATGCATTTTTTAGCAAATCAAGTGGGCTACAAGAAACTTTCTATTTGTTTTAATTTGAAAATGAATCGAAACCTTACCTCGATTGACTACAAGTCTGGAGAACCAATCATTAGTTAACACAGAAATTTTGATCGATTGGCCAATGTTCACTTTTAGTTCTCTGGAACTAAAGTCATGAATTTTCTTAAGTTGATTTGCTTTATCTTCACGGGTAGAAATCAGAATCCAAAAACAAGATTATGACTCATGATATCATGATTCCAGCGTGTTTTCATCTTATGAAAATACACCATGATTTAGACTCATGATATCATGAGTCAGATTGCCATAACGCAACACACGCGTTAGGTTTTTGTTGCTGATTGCTCGGAATCATGATTCAAATGCCAAAAATGCTGAGTCGCGCATCCGTTTATGATCGACAAAATAAAAAAAAAGGTTGAAATAGCATACATTGAGATTCGAGCCAAGAACCTTCCGATTGTAAGCCACGTACTCTACCACTCAACCGCTTCGTCATCTTGCGCCGCTTAGTGTTTTCACACTGGATGTTACGCTTATGAGGAATCATGTTTATGACTCCAGGAATCATGATTTGTGATCCTGATATTATGACCAAACCAATTTATGAATTTCATGATTTGTAAATCATGGTGTGGGGATCAGATTTTTATCCGTGTTCAACAAGGAGTCCTTTGCAGATGTAGAGCCGATCAATGTGACGCGTTTATAAGCACTGTCAAACTCAGCATAAATTTCAGAAGTAATCCAACGAGTTCCATAGTAATACAGTCAAATTGAGTAAAAACTGTCAATAAATATAACTGACAGAGTGATTCATAGATTTTAACTTTTTTGAGTGGTTTTACTCGCAAAAATACCCCAGTTTGGAAATTTTCTCGACTTCTCAGGACATAGAGTATCTTCGTACCTGCCACACGATATACACATGCAAAAATGGTCATTGGCATAGTAAGTTAATAACTGTGGAAGTGCTCATAAGAACACTAATCTGAGAAGCAGGCTCTGTCCCAGTGGGGACGTAACGCCAGAAAGAAGAAGAAGAATGAAGAACAGTTACGAATACATCTTCTGCAAGGTTGGGGAATATTTCATTTCAAGTATTGGCTATGCAGCTTCTTCATTGACATATTTCGAGCATATACCCCAGTTTACATATAGTAGTGTCGAAAAAAGTGGTTGATAATTTTTGAACAAAGAAAGCACCTCATCTACGACTTGCATAATCCTGAAATACAAACGAAGCTTTTAAATTTGAAGTTTGATGCTACCTCGTTCCGTACATAATTTATTCACGTTCGTCTCGAGGTGTTTCGATTTATTCGAGGATTTCGATTATTATCGAAGTTGCTTGTTTGACGGTCATTAGTCACCATGCGGCCTTAATTTACCGTGCAGATGCGTAGAGAATATTCATACTATGTTTACAAATTGTTTTCATGTTAAAATTAGGTATGCCTGATGGAATTAGTTAGTTCTTGTCTTATCTTGTGGTATGGTACTTAAGATTTTATGGAAATGTGATTTTATTGATTAGGTTTTAGTTCAAACATATATGCACGGTTAGAAGATCGCTTTTAGTATGTATAGTTCCTATTACCGTGCATAAGTGTAAAAGGCTTGAAATTATTCAGCAATAGTGAATTTATTATTTTATTGTGAACCGGTTTGTATCTCCTTTAACGATGTTGATAATCTTTTTGGTAAAGTGAACAGGGGTGGTAAAATGAACACCTTGCCTTTTATCGAGAAAAAAACAAATTTCGATGATTTTTTTATCACGCACGGACGATTTATACCATAAATCAGAGTTGAACACTCTGATACATAGGTCAATTGAAGTGAAAATATCAACGAAAACTAAGATTTAAGAAAACCACGCTCAAAAATTAGAACTGCCATAACTTTTAGCTCGGAAGACTTGAGGTTATTCACTGAGGTGAATATGGGTATGATATGAGGTCAAATCTGATACCTTTAGAATTCTTTTTGAATGGGTTACCATCATTAATGGAATATTTTTTGTAGGGCAATAAAAATTTTCTGAAATATTTGTTTTGCTCACGTTTTTTGCATGATGTTCATTTTACCACCAATAGCTGTTCATTTTACCCACATAGTGCAGCTTTACATCGTTTTCTGCTTGTGGCAAAAATATGTGAAAATTCAGCGCAATTTTAATCTGAATTCGTTTCGCTGCTATAGATAAAATCCCTGTTTTTGATGTTGTGGGATAGAACTACACAAATTCCTCGTTTTTCTATCAGAAAAAAGATGATTTTCTTTAAGGTGTTCATTTTACCACCCCTTCCCCTATAATTTAGCATTTTTCTTCTTTCTATGGCTTTTATTACAAATTGTGATTTGAACATTCTTAAGAATGAGTGCACATACTACTAGCAACATAATTGCTTCACCCACAACGTTTCTCCATGATACAAAACGGTACGAGGCGACATTTGTGAACACAACTTTTGTGGATTTTTTTTGTCTTGTATCACTAATTATAGATTTTTTTTTGTAGCGATATTCTCGTTTGCGATAAATTATTTAAAAAAATTATACAATTTTTGTGCAGTGCAGTTTTTACTTAAATGCACGTGACAAAATTATCACATTCTGAAAGGTTAAAATATTCTGTCGGGAAAATATGGATTTTTTTCAACTTTTAGACTTAGAGGACGGATCTGGTGGGATTAGAACACAAGCCTCTCACGCCGAGGACCTGGGATCGAATCCCCTCCCACTATGATGAATTCCGTCGATTTCATGCGATGCAATGGTCTAGGACCACCTACGAATTTGTGCGAAATGCTTAAGGTGAAGATAAATCGAAGCCAAATCTCAAATTTTCAAGAGCACAAATTTGGAGAACCGAGCACCCGTTTGAGCTAAAAACTTAATCGATTGGTGACCACCAGAGAGTGACCAATCGATTAAGTTTTCAGCTCAAACGGATGTTTGGTTCTTCATATCCGTGCTCTTGAAAATTTGAGGTTTGGCTTCGATTTATTTTCACCTTAATGCTTATGCTAATCCACCTAGCAGTGAGATACAAAAACTCTTTTTTCATAACTTTTTGATAGACATATGGAGTCTTCGGCAAAGTTGTAGAATTAGCAATTTGAAACAATTTTGTGGAAGACACGATTTTTCTACCTCTTACACTTTTTGAGAATGCCGTGTATGTGAATGACCCCTAAAATCATTTTTTTTTTTATCATAACTTTTTCGAAGATTTTTAACATTTTTTTGTTAATTATTTGTGATGAAAAATCCCGTTTTTTTGCTGAACACGCTAACTTTTGAAGTGACAAAGTTTATTTATGAATTACTCTTTTCTCAAGAGGTAGTTCAGGCCTCTATAACTGCCTTCGGTGCAAAATGGCGCAGACAACTCTTACAAATCATGAAAGTACCATATCCTACTTTCGGCAGTTGATAAAAGCTTTTGTCTACAAGCGACTTTTCATAGGTTTTTACTATCAAACAAAGGAGCATTATTAAAACGAATTCGACTGATAATTTCTTTGCTTTGAAAGATCGAGAGGTGCGATGTTCAGCAAAAACACGCATTTTTAGATATCTAAAAACTATGTAGAACACATGAAAAATGTAAAAAAAACTCTCAGTAAAGTAATGACGAAAATGATTTTGAATGAGTTTGTTCAAACAATTTTGTGTATATTCCGTTAAAATATTCTTAACTCTATTACACTACTAGGCCTACTTTTTTCTCTACCTGCAACCATGTACTTCGTTTTGGTAGAATTAATCATCAAGCCTATCCTCGCCATCTCCCTCTTCAGAGACATGAAATCCCCTTCCACCAACCAGAGATCGATTCCAATAAGGTCGATATTGTCCGCAAAGTCAAGAAGCATATTTTACCGTGTGATGATAGTTTCGTTTTTCGACACACCAGATCTCTTAGCAGCAACCTCGAGTGCAATATTCAACAGCAAATTCGAAAGTGTGTCTTTCAATCCGTTCAACATCACAAATGAGTTTGACGCCTTATCTGCAATCCGAACACTTGATTTCGAACCATCCAGCGTTGCAGGTATCAACCTAATTATTTTTGTCGGTAAACCATGTTCAGACATTATCTGTCATAGCTCATTACTTTTCACTCAATTTACGTTGCCTTGAACTCAATAAACAGATGATGAGTCTGCAACTTATACTCCCGGAATTTACCTAAGATCATTCGCAAGGTAAACATCGGCCCTCATGAAAACCGTCCTGGTATTCGCCGACGAAGGACTCCTTGAGCGGTTTCAGTCTGTCCAACAGGATGCGTGACAGTATTTTGTACGCCGAATTCAGTAGGGTAATCCCTCTGTGATTGGTACACAACAGTCTATCTATGCCCTTCGTCCTTCCCATATCTTCAAGAGTACTCTGTAGATCGATTGGTAAAGCTGCACACTTCCGTGCTTGGGATGCTCGACTGGGATACCGTCCTTCATAGCAGCCTTATAGTTCTTCAACTCGCTGACAGCCTTTTTAACCTTCTATGGTCGGTGGGTCCACAGCACACCGTCTTCATCAATATTCACTCTGTTTTTCGCTATATTTCCATTTTCGCCGTTCAAAAACTGCTGGAAACGCTCATTCCACCTAGCAGCCACCGCCGTTTTATATTGAGAATAAGCTACCACACTTTCTTCGTGCTTCATTATGCGGTGGAATCAATTTCCTTTAGCACTCGTTGCGCAGCACACCTCTCTATTCTGTCAGATATCGGCCATAAGCATACAGCTTCTGGCGACATTCTTCACGTCTGCCACTCTCTGGCACTCTTCATCGAACCAGTCGTTTTGTCTTCGTCGTTGATCAATGCCAATCACTTACCGCGCCGTTGTTATCACAGCTTCGTAGATATGATCCATGAAGCTGTTCATATCTTCAGAAACATTCGTTATTTTCAACTGCTCGTTTAGCTGCTGGCGGTATTGTGCAGCTACACCATCAGTCGACAAGCGTTGGATATTAATGCGCAGCTTTCTATTAGTTTTGGAATTCATGACGCTAGATAAACAGCGTCCGAATTTTAGCTATATAGAGATATGGATCGGAGTCTATATTGTCGATGACTCTGAAAAATGTCGCTTATCAACCATCACGTGGTCTACTTGGGAGCAGGCATCGCCACTCGGGTGTTGCCAGGTATGTTTGCGGATATTCTTGCGTGCTAAGCAGGTACTGCTGACTGCCATACCCCTAGTAGCAGCGAAGGTTACAAGCTACAGGCCATAATCTTTGGTAACGGGATAGAGACGTTTCGTTCCAATTCTTCTTCTTCTTCTTTCTGGCGTTACGTCCCAACTGGGACAAAGCCTGCTTCTTAGATTAGTGTCCTTATGAGCACTTTCACAGTTATTAACTGAGAGCTTTCTTTGCCGATTGACCATTTTTGCATGTGTATATCGTGTGGCAGGTACGAAGATACTCTATGCCCTGGGAATCGAGAAAATTTCCTTTACGAAAAGATCCTCGACCAGCGGGATCCGAACCTACGAACCTACGCTACCTGGGCACTCTCTCCAGGCATTATATAGGCTCTCATAGACTCTTTGGCACATATATGCTGAAAAGGCTGTAGTTGAAGAGCTTGCTTTTCATTATCAACACCCAGATTTAGTTATCAGTTCCCCAATCACTATGAATCCAACTCCACGTTCTGATTTATCGCCACCGCTAGTGGGATTCAAAAAGAATCACCAAATCTTCCACTCGGAATATTCGGCAAACTTTGTTGACAACAAACCATACCGTAAATAGTATAATCTAGAATCGCGTCAAGTTATATAAACTGACAGATCATATATCAATGCAGACTAGCAAGAAATGGAATCGCAATAACTTTGCAAAATTTGCCACCCGACCCGAGGTTGGTATCTTCGGGCGGTGGGCTTCAAAGAACAACAAAGCGTATGTACTGTATAGCAAACTTCCTTTCATTTTGGCAAATAATCACACCTCATTCATGAAGCAATCTGTAGTGTAGTGGTATGGTACCAGGTTAGGGATCCAAAGGTAGTCCAAATAATTAGTCGATGGTGTTATGTCACCTGCAACATTTGTCGTGCTCCCGTAGTTCGTTATTTCGCCAATATTAACAAGTGAAACGTTATTCGGTTTCAAGTGCTTTGTGCAACGTTAAATAGCTGCCATAGAACTAGCTGAATGTGCTGTGGTTAAAGCGTTATTTTTGCGATTCTAAAGACTGATTGTGGCGTGTTAGATGTTTTCATGATTCCGTTGATGCTACGCCACCCGGATAGTTTTTTTTTTGTTTGAGATAAGTATGACTGATAAATTAAGAAGAAGAAGCATACAGTTGTGAGATTTGCATCATTTTAAATGCTTCATTTTCAATATAATGCTTTCTGATAAAACATTATTAAAAAACCTGTGTTAAAGGTGAAAATCATATTGAGCTACACAGATCTAGTTCAAATCCAGTTCACTCCACCTATTGTGTGATTTTGACAAGGACGGAAAAGATTATCGGTGCATAGCCATACCGTTAAGTTCTATTCATATACGAAACCATTCAGAGGATGTCGATTCAAATTCCAAACAGAATCATTTAAGTTTTTCGAGGAAACGTTTTTTTTTACTTGACGTTTTGCCAAATGAAACGTATTTGGTGAGTTCGTTCCGATTTAACTGATTATATTAATGCATTCTGGGCTCTTTCTGTATCATAGAGTTGTTGGGTCAATTCATCTTCTCGTGTTAGAGAGCGAGAAATGGCGCTTAATCCAAACCTTTTTAGCTAGGACACAAGGTGGACATACTTGTGTCAATCCCTGAAAGATGAACGCACATGGAGTGACATTAACTTTCTTAGCTGCGTCACTTCCAACGATGACGAAAACATTACATTCACACTTACAACCAATTTCAAAAAAATATAGTAAACTACACATACATTATATTTCGATCTGGTCGCAATACGCTCTTATAGGAAATCCTAGACCACTACCCTTCCCATTATCCAGCTCCTTGACATCTATGAGGGCGTCGGTGAGTCTCTGGCCTCTCTTCAACTAGGTGTCATATCATCATTTTCCTTTCCTTTCCTAGTAACGGAGTAGATGGGCTTGGCCAGCAATGAATATGTCATATCTTCATATCTAAACTCCGATTGGATAGCTATTTCATCCCAAATAGTTATTCATGAGAAATTGGAATAAGAGTGGTAATAGTAGTTTACGGAACAAGTTGCAGAATGATGATTTTTACAGCACGAGTCGTAAATTTATCCAACAAGGCTTGCCGAGTAGGATAATTACGACGAGTGCTGGAAAAATCGAGTTCAGCAACGAGTTACGTACAACATTTTTTGCAATTTCTCATCGTAATAGGCTGTTTTTCATCACGCCAATCTGTCATGAAACGGCCTACTTTCCTGCACTAAGTATGTAGAGTGGTAATAGTCATTACCTTACTGAAACCAGTGCTGTAATGATTCATTACGCAACGCTTTCTCATTACGCAACTGTTTTAAGTTGCGTAATGAATCATTACACAACAATTTTTCAGAAATTGTAGAATGATGGTGAATGCATTCCTATATGATTTCTGATACCCTCAAGTGGTCTTCCACGAAATTGCAAAAAATGTTGTACGTAACTCGTTGCAGAACTCGATTTTTACAGCACTCGTCGTAATTACCCTACTCGGCGAGCCTCGTAGGATAAACTTACAACTCGTACTGTAAAAATCATCATTCTGCAACTTGTTCCGTAAACTACTATTTTGCAATTTCGTAGAAGACCACTTGAGGGTATCAGAAATTATATCGGAATGCATTCACCATAATTTTACAATTTCTGAAAAATTGCTGTGTAATGATTCATTACGCAACTCAAAACAGTTGCGTAATGAGCAAGCGTTGCGTAATGAATCATTACAGCACTGGTTTCAGTTGCGTAATGACTATTCCCGTACTGCATACTTCAGTACAGGAAAGTAGGCTGTTTCATGACAGATTGGCGTGATGAAAAAGCGCCTATTACGATGAGAAATTGCAAAAAGTAACTAACATGACAGTGTTCAGTATGCAATCTACAAAATACTCCGTTACCACGCAACGCAGAGATTCCCTTACGAACGTTCTAAGCATCATGGAGTCATCGCCACAACGAAAAGTCTGTATTATCTGCTCGTCTTCGTTTGGAGTGGGTAGCTTCCAACTGCTCACTGTATGCCAGTGGACTCTAGCCACAGGGGAAGACCGAAATTGGCAATCTCGCGGAGACTTCAAACTGCTTAATCAAAGAGAGCAACCATATCGTTCCCAGCTGTTTTTGAAGCGTTTTTAGCGGAACGAAAGAATACCAGGTTCTGCACAAGCAGCGTCGGCAGGGGTTGATGGAAGTAAGCTGGAGATAGTTCGAACGTACCTGCTGAAAATCTGTGAGACGATTCCTATGAGATTTTGTTGACTCTAGAAGGTTATCTTAAGATCGATAGCTTTGTCTGCCCTGAAGTGCGTAGAGCGATTATTGGATCTATGTGGCTTGGATATCGTTTTAATGATATTCAGACGAGAACGGCAGTTTGTCTTGACAGCATTGAAATGCTCCTTAAATTTCATGTTACGGTCAACCATTATTGCCAACGTCTGCACAACCTTCCTGTACTCACTAGTTTGTGTCGCGAGTCATAAACGTGGCCGCGGATGCTTTTATCTGCCAAGAGGGAAACGACAACGGTAGAATTGTGTACTGTCAGTACTGCTGCTGGCGCTTTGACTCTGGTTCGTCTAGGAGTATGACCAATGGCTACCAGCAAGATATCGTCGGCATATATAAAAATGTAAATATCTGGTGACAAACTTTCGAACACTCCGTTCATCGTTACTAGGCACAGCGTAACCGTGATGACCGAGCCTTGTGGGACTCCAGTTTCCTCAGCAAAGACGCTAGAGCTGTGGTTCCCTACTACAATCCGGAAAGATCAATGTAGAAGTTTTTTTTCATAAAATGTTAATAGTTCTCACAAATCACTTCAATACTGTATCACTGAAATTTTTAGTGACTATCTCGGGGATGGGATTCGATCCCAGGTCCTCGTGAGAGTGGCGTGGCGTGAGAGGCGTGTGTTCTAACCACTACACCAGGTCCGTCCCCAATACTACTTTAGTGTATATGAAACGAATATGTGCACATTATACATTTATTATCAAAATATCCAGCAAATAGGTTTTACCCAGCAATGGAAAACCAGAGTGGTGGAATTTGGAGTTTACTGAGTGTCTCTTTTCCCTTTTAAAATAAATAAAGTTTATTGATAGCTTTATTGATGAGGGCTCATCTTATATACCCAAAATAGCTTTATCAATAAATTTAAGTTCCAACGATGTTAGAAAATACATAAGTAACTTACTTATGCATTTTCTAACATCGTTGGAACTTAAATTTATTGATAAATCAATTTTGGCTTTATTGATAAATTTAAGTTCCAATGATGTTAGAAAATACATAAGTAAGTTACTTATGTATTTTCTAACATCGAAGTAACTTTTCCAATTGTGTTTCTATTGCCCCACAACCAGCCAAAAAGCGACTCACATTTTTTTATATATTTGTATTACCAATGGAAAATGTGTCATTGTGCGTTTAGGTAGAAAAAAATATCAGGGATTCTCCAGAAATTCTTACCAAAATGCTCTAGCAATGCAGGATTTCGCCAAGGTTCATCAAGATTGGTTTTCTTCGCTAAACTGGTGTGGGCATTTTCTTTGCTGTTAAACACAAGCAGATAGCGTCACGATTTGTGCTATCAGCGCCATTCAAGTGTTCGTTATAGTATTACTGACATATTTCAATAGTTGATTCAAATGAAATTTTGGATTACTCGTTGAAACTTTGATGATCCTGTGAAGGTAACATTTAACAGCATAGCAATTCATAGTTTGAGATTATACATATAATAAGGCTGATACATAATTTATTCATATACTTACCTATGGTTTAACAGAATATAAGAGGGCTTTCTTCGGCGTAGATACCATCTCCACTAATTTGTTTCGTACGAAAAATTAAAATATTCTTATACACTCCTGCTTATATTCAGCAATGGAACATTTCATATTGAAGTCTTTATTTCATTTCAGGTACACCCAGGAACCGTCGATACCGAGCTACCCCGACACATGGGATCCTTCTTTTTCCTGTTTGAACAGTATGTTTGATCAACCAAGATTAGGTAGAACCTTTGAAAACCATTTAACCTGAATCACAATTTCCATTTATAGCAACTTGGTAAAACCGATTCTACGCCTTACATTCAAGACTCCCAAATCGGGAGCCCAAACGAGCCTCTACACTGCCCTGGATGAAGATTTGGCCAACGAAAGTGGAAAGTATTACGCGTAAGTTCAATCAACAATAATTTGAGTACATCTTCTAACGATCAATGTCTTCGCAGAGACTGCCGTGCGGTAAAGCCCAGCAAAGAAGGACGCGACAACGACACAGCCCGCTGGCTATGGGACATAAGCTCAAAGATGGTGGGTCTTTCGGAAAAATCGTCCTGAATTTGTGATATAAATAAATTTGGTCAACGATAAGGGTTCATAGCTAGATTCTAAAAATGGGTTTCATTTGTACATGTTATTCATAGTAATAAAATAAAATTTCGGGAAAATGATGTTTTCTTCGCATTTGTTCCTACACCCAAACGGGCATATCTCATCGACCTTCCGTGGCCTTCTAGAAATCAACTAATATTTGTATATCCAATGGTTTTCCGTAACATTCTAAACAAATACAATTAATACTTAATCGATTAAAGTACATTCCAACAGTTTTTGGATCACATCAGCATGTTGCGGTCAAAGTAGATTATCTTATTAGTTGTCGTTCTAACCGCGTGAAGCACCAACGCCCGGAAGCTTATCCAAGTCCAACGTCGAGGCACATCATCACCACAAAACCGGCTATCGTTCCCCAGGTGGCAATCAGTCCGTTTCCGCTGAAATGATACAGAAATCTGTCAAAATCATCTGCTACTAAATTGTCCATCTGAATACAAACCTGGCATGCGCTTCCGGTAGAATATCATCCGCCACAATGTAGATCATGGCCCCGGCGGCAAAGGACAGGGCGTAGGGTAGAATGATGCTCGCCACACTGACGGCGACAGCACCCAAGACTCCGAAGATCGGTTCAACCATTCCGGACAGTTGACCATACCAAAAACTTTTCCCTAGGCTGAACCCGGCAGCGTGCAGTGGTAGACTCACTGCCAAACCCTCGGGGAAGTTCTGAATGCCGATACCGATGGCCAGATTTCGTGCCGCCTCGAAGGTGGCCGACTCTGTTGTTCCGATAGCACCAAAACTCACTCCGACGGCCAAACCTTCCGGGATGTTGTGCACAGTGATGGCCACCACCAGCAGCATGATTCGTTTCCACTGGGACAGTTGTGCATCGATCTGACTTTGGCTGGTGTTCGTGTACGTGGATTGCTCCTTAACCGATCCCTTTCTGCGCTTGCGAGAAACATTTCCATGCTGAGCATTCAAACAATCCGCAAAGCTCTCCATACCGATTGCCAACGAGTTATCCTGCGGGTTTGGAGGAACACCTGCGTACGAACTGCGTCCATGTTCTAGCGACGAAACTTGATCATCGATCGCAATGTCTGCCTTGTCCTTGTTGGCATGTGTCAGCGCAATCATCATCGTGGGGCTGTTGATTCCCAAGAACGAAATGACCTTATCCGTCCCGTAGACAAAGATCGCCCCCAATAGGAATCCAACCGCAACCGGAATGAATGCAAACTCGCCCTTGCTTCCGTACATGTTGGAACTTTCGGCCAGTTCGATGGCCGGAGCCAGCAAGGACCAGAAACTGGCCGCAATCATGACACCGGCGGCAAATCCCAGCGAGATGTCCAACGATTTGCGTTGATTACCTCGAAGAAAGATCACCATTCCGGATCCGAGAGCTGTGAGTCCCCATGTTAGCAAGGTGCCGAGCAGGGCTTGCGTCACCGAACCGAGACCCTGGATCATGGTGGTGGCTGGTCACCTAGTGGGTGTGTCTTCTAGTGTGTGGGATTGACAGGATAAGCAAATCTGTAGATGAAGGAAGAAAAGAAAATGAGAGGACTGAATTGTGGTGGATATCATAGTCACGTCACTATATAGAGGATATAAGATTTTTTCAAGTAAATATTCTGATATTTAGGAGTTGAATGGTCTTATACCCTAAATACTTTAATGCACATTTGGGGCCAAATAAGATGAAGTAAATCACGTAAGACGAAGAGAACAAAATAACTGAAAATACTAAAGTCACCCTATACGTAATATTAATTAAATAAATTTCTTTTTATAATCAGACCTCTAAAGACGTCTAAAGACGTTGTGGGATGTTTAAAAGCGACAATTGATCTTTGTTTATGCATTACAATCCGATACGGATCTCTGTCAAGCAACTGATATGGCGCTATTTATACTCACGCAAATAAAGTTCAGGAAGAAGAAACTCCTGATCAAATGTAGAAAAATATGAGTAAGCAGATAAACCTTAATTTTTTCTTTAAAACTCAAGTTGTTCACATTCGTCAAAACTGCCTAATTTTAGTTTTCAGTATAAATTATTCTTGTCGGTAACTCATTTTTAGCTGGATTCAACTTCGCCGAATGCAAGTTCATTACCGTCTGTCTTTAGCTCCAAGAGGAAACGTTTACTCGTCGGGAAACGTTCGTCGCAAGTGCTAGAGCTGGGGCGCACAGATGTATGCGGGCCAGTGCGCATCGTACCTTCGTGCTGTGCGTACACGAATTCTCTCTGCTCTTGGAAGTTTTCTTAAAAACTACCTAAAGCAATAAAACAGTACTTTTCAGTGCTACACAAACAGTACTTTTCAGTGCTAAAATTAAAAACGGTACTTTTCAGTGCTACCAAAACAGTACTTTTCAGTACTATTTTTTCTACTATTGATCCCTTTACGATCCTTGTTTGGACCCGTGCCTTCGATTTTTCGTTGGACCCGTTGGCGAAAGCTAGCGGTGGTAATCCTTCTTGGACACCGTCTTGGGAAAAAACCTTTCGAAGGTCACGTCTTTCTCGTTTATTAACTAAACATGGTATCAACAACTAACAAAAGGAAGGGTGAATCTCTGAATTCACTACTTCCTTCCAAAAAAGTGGGTTTTAAAACTGTCACTACACGTGGCAAGAATGGAAGAAAGGACGCTTCCCCGGAATGCGAAGTTTCTTCCAAGGGTGAAATGAATAATTGTATTGAAATGAGCAATCAGTTCGATGCTCTAGACAAATTTTCCGAACACCAAATCGAAGCAGCCTCTAGCCCAGGCTCTTTGATTCAAGTGAGGAAGCAAAGAGTGCCGCCTTTCGTGGTCAGTTGTTCCGAATTTGGGGGATTTAGGCAGGAGATCTTGAACTCCATTAGGGGAATCAAGGTTTCCTTCCAAATCGCAAAGTAAGGAGACTGTCGCGTTTTGCCGGAAACTCTTAAAGATCGCGAACTTCTTCTCAGATATCTTGAAGAGAAGAAGCACAGATTTTTTACTTATGACGACAAAACTGAAC
Organism: Aedes aegypti; assembly: GCF_002204515.2. Taxonomy (NCBI): domain Eukaryota; kingdom Metazoa; phylum Arthropoda; class Insecta; order Diptera; family Culicidae; genus Aedes; species Aedes aegypti. The sequence continues at coordinate 23,785,134 of NC_035108.1, read as the reverse complement.
GTTTGTTCAAAGTCGTCTTGAAAGGTCTCTCAAGTGACTATAAGTCACCTGAAGAGATCAAAAATGGAATAAATGATTTACTTGGATTTTCCCCAGTCCAAGTTATCATTATGAAAAAGAGAACCCAATCTGGCATTGTTCGGAAAGGGCTTTCTCAAGAATATTATTTAGTTCACTTTAACAAAAAAGAACTAAATAATATTAAAGCTTTAGAAAAAGCTAAACTTATGTTCGATGTCCGTGTGACGTGGGAACATTTCCAGAAACCTGGAGGAAATTACCAGAACCCCACTCAGTGCCGTCGGTGCCAAAAGTGGGGTCATGGTACAAAAAATTGTCGCATGGATGCTAAATGCATGATTTGCGGAGGTTCTTCTCACGCTAAGGACGACTGTCCTGTGAAAGAAGATACCAGAAAATTTCAATGCGCCAATTGCAAGGGCCCTCACAAAGCTAACTTTTGGGAATGCATTTCACGCAAAAGAGTCGTTGAGGCTCGTGCCAAGCAGATGAAGGATAATATCCGTTACGATAACGGTCGTTTCCGGAATTTGCCTGGTAGAGTATCGAACAATGCTCATTTTTCAGTTAACGATCGCTTGATTAGGAATCATACCCACCAGGAAGATCATAATCATGCTCATTCACAAACAAATTTTAATCCGTCGGGTAGCCGTTCGAATCTTTCAATTTCGAATGTATCTACCCACGGTAAATCCTTTGCCGATATCGTAGCAGGTAATTTGAACTCTTCCCCTGTTCGTTCCATGAGTACCCATTCTACTTGTTTCAAATCAAATGGAAAAAACCCTACCGCCACAGGTAACTCCTACCCCGCTTCTTCGTCTACCGAAAATTCCAATGGGAAATCATCAGATGATATGTCTGCCTCTGATTTTAATTTTCTAACTGAACAATTGAATCTAATGATTGATGCAATGTTCAAAGCCACCACTATGACTGAAGCAGTCCAAGTAGGTGTAAAAATTTACAAATAAAATTGTTATTGGATTACGTTTTTCTAATGGATCCAAATAATAATTTAAATATTTTAAATTGGAATGCTCGTTCTCTGAATGGTAAAGAGGACGAGCTGTTTAATTTTCTTACAGCTAATAACGTGCATATAGCAGTTATTACCGAAATTTATTTAAAACCTGGATCCAAATTTAAAAAAGATCCTAACTTTTTTGTTTATCGTAATGATAGACTTGATGGGGCATGTGGGGGAGTTGCAATCATCATTCATAGGCGTATAAAACATCAACTGTTTTCATCATTTGAAACTAAAGTTTTTGAAACTTTAGGTGTTTCTGTTGAAACACAGTTTGGTAAATATACTTTCATAGCTGCCTATTTGCCTTTTCAATGCTCTGGACAGCAAGTTAATTGGCTTCAAACTGACTTGCGAAAATTAACTCGCAATAAGTCAAAATTTTTTGTCATTGGTGACTTTAATGCCAAACATCGGTCATGGAATAATTCTCAAAGTAATTCCAACGGCAGAATTTTATTTGATGAGTGCTCTTCAGGATATTTCTCAATTCAATACCCTGATAGCCCTACATGTTTTTCCTCTTCTAGAAATCCATCTACGATTGACTTGGTCTTAACCGACTCTAGTCATCTTTGTAGCCAATTAGTTACTCATGCTGATTTTGATTCTGATCATGTCCCTGTTACATTTCAAATATCGCATGAAGCGATTCTCAATCCTATCAGCTCCACTTTCAATTATTTACGAGCCGACTGGAATATATATGAAACGTATGTTGACTCTAATCTTGATGTTAACATTTCTTTAGAAACTAAAATTGATATTGACAATGCTCTTGAAACTTTAACAAATTCCATTGTTGAAGCCAGAAACATTGCAATTCCAAAATGTGAAGTAAAATTTGAATCCGTGATTATAGACGATGATCTTAAACTCTTGATCCGTCTTAAAAACGTGAGGAGAAGGCAATTTCAACGCACTCGTGATCCTGCTATGAAAATTATATGGCAGGATTTGCAGAAAGAAATCAAGAAACGTTTTGCAGATTTAAGAAACAAAAATTTTGAAAATAAAATTTCTCAATTGGACTCTTTTGGAAATTATCTAAAATCTTGAAAAAACCTCAGAAGCCAATACCGGCATTGAAAGAGGAAAACAAATTATTACTAACTAATTGCGAAAAAGCTCAAAAACTTGCTATGCAGTTTGAAAGTGCGCACAATTTTAATTTAGGACTTACTAGTCCAATTGAAAATCAAGTTACTCAGGAGTTCGAAAATATTCTCAATCAAGAGAACGTTTTCGAAAATGCCTGGGAGACTGATTTGGAAGAAGTGAGAACTATTATTAAAAAATTCAAAAATATGAAAGCTCCTGGCGATGATGGAATTTTCTACATCCTCATCAAGAAACTTCCAGAAAGTAGCTTATCATTTTTAGTTGATATATTTAACAAATGTTTTCAATTAGCATATTTTCCTGACAAATGGAAAAATGCTAAGGTTGTTCCAATTTTGAAACCAGACAAAAATCCTGCAGAAGCTTCTAGCTATCGTCCAATCAGTTTGCTTTCCTCCATCAGTAAACTTTTTGAAAAGGTTATTTTGAACAGAATGATGGCCCACATCAACGAGAATTCAATTTTTGCCAATGAACAGTTCGGATTCCGCCATGAACATTCGACCACTCATCAACTTTTACGTGTAACAAATTTGATCCGTTCCAACAAATCTGAAGGCTACTCTACTGGTCTTGCTCTTCTAGGCATAGAAAAAGCATTCGACAGTGTTTGGCATGAAGGTTTGATCGTAAAATTAAAAAACTTTAATTTTCCAACATACATTGTTAGAATAATTCAAAGTTATCTACTCCAGATCTGAAATACTTCCTGTAAGAGCTGGTGTTCCACAAGGCAGCATTTTGGGACCAATATTATACAATATTTTAGCATCTGACTTACCTGCGTTACCTCAGGGATGTCAAAAATCTTTGTTTGCGGATGACACAGGCCTCTCCGCCAAAGGACGAAGCCTGCGTGTCATCTGTAGTCGATTGCAAAAAAGTTTGGATATTTTTTCTTCATACTTGCAAAAATGGAAGATTTCTCCTTATTTGGGCATTAATTCCATTTCTATATACATAATAAGATATTATAAATATATACAGGAATGCATTTTGTGCTTCCCGGTCCTTAGATGTTCACTACCGTTTCTCCTGGGGCACCAAGATGAATCTGGAGGTACCGTTATGCACGAAATAAAAAAGTTGTAGTTTTTTGTGCAGGAATGCATTTTGTGTACACCGGTGCTTAGGTGATCACTACTAATTCTTCTGGGGCACCGGGATAAATCTGGAAGTACCGTTATGCGCGAAATATAATATTTGTAGTTTTTTGTGCACCTCGATCCAAAATTGTAATCATTATTTGTTCAGCGTTTAGGGTTGAAATTAACCAAAAAGGAGGATAATCAATAGTTTCTTGCATTTTCTATCGTAGTTCTTATATTACATATTAAATTTTTAAATCCAACGGAAGAACATGATATTTATACCATTTAATTTACAATAATATACATGTATTCGCAATTCTGGTATTTATGTCCCAACACAACTTGACACAAACGTCGTGGTTACATCATTGTTATTTGGAATTCTTACTATATGCCCTGTACACTTCCAACTTCAGTGATTTTCAGTGTACTATGGTCGGCGTATTACATAATATAATGTTATATCATATTTCATTACATTATATCTTATTATATTGTTTTATATTATATTATATTTTATTATATTATATTGTATTATATTATATTGTATTATATTATGTTGTTTTAAATTATGCTATATTGTATCATATTATATTATATTATATTATATTATATTAAATTATATTATATTATATTATATTATATTGTATTATATTATATTATATTATATTGTATTATATTATATTATATTATATTATATTATATTATATTATATTATATTATATTATATTATATTATATTATATTATATTATATTATATTATATTATATTATATTATATTATATTGTATTATATTATATTATATTATATTATATTATATTATATTGTTCCATATTATTTCATATTATGCTATATACTATATATCATATGTACTATATTGACAATGTACTGGGAAAAGAAGAAGTATCAGAGGAAGATTAAAGACGCAACTTTACAATGAGTTGTAGTTCCTGAACGAGACGCGAACTTCGTTTTTACAGGATTGGTTATTGTTATCCAGCATACATTTATAGCTTTAGTCATTTTCAGGATACTGGGGTTGGCGTTTTGCAGAATATTACGTTATGTTTTATTAAAATATATAATGTTTTCTATATCATATTACATTCAATTGCATTGAATTCTTTCATATATTAATACTTTATACTATATAACATCTGTACTATATTGACAATTTACTGCAAAGGGGACGGAACATCAGAGCAACATTGAAGTTACAGCTGGACAATAACTGAACGTTACGCGAACTTTGTTTTTACGTTACGCGAACTTTGTTTTTACAGGATTGTTTCATGGAACTAGTGGAATATGCCCTGTACATCGTACATTTAAGGTTTTAGCCATTTTCAGGACACTAAGTCGGGAGATTACAAATACTACATTATATTACATTATATTATATTATGTTTAATTTGATTATATTACATTTGATACTATATATTATATTATATATTATACTATATAACATTGATAATATACTGGGAAGGGAGGGAGCATCAGGGCATCATTGAAGTTGCAACTGGACAATGAAGTGGAGTGCCAATCGGAGTCAGGAGGAAAAATGTTAGTCGCTTGCGAGTAATACTTTTCTCTCCAACAGTTGTAATCGATTTGACGCGCCCTTCTTCTAACAAACCATCTCGTGGAAAGCTCGACAAGTACTGCAAATTCCAATACTCAATCTGTTGGATCATACTGTTGGAAGGAGATTCTCTACTTCCCGCGGGTTTCGCGTAAGTGTCTCTGCTTACGGGTCCGCCACCCCCCTTTTGGCCCTTCATACAGCAGTATGTTGAAATCAGTTTGGTAATGAAATTTGACCTCACTGTTGAGTGGAACCGCAAGCAGAGCAAGACTCAAGCAAAGATGGTGGCTACCTACATACATACATACATACATACTTGCAAAAATGGAAGATTTCTCCTAATGCTTCCAAAACTCAACTAATAATATTCCCACATAAACCAAAAGCTCTTTATTTGAAACCTTCAAGTAGACATGTTGTCACGATGAGAGGGGTTCCAATAAATTGGTCAGATGAAGTTAAGTATCTAGGACTCATGCTAGATAAGAATTTAACTTTCAAAAATCACATTGAGGGCATTCAAGCCAAATGTAACAAATATGTAAAATGTCTCTATCCCCTTATTAATAGAAAATCAAAACTTTGTCTTAAGAACAAGCTTTTGATATTCAAACAAATTTTCAGGCCAGCCATGTTGTATGCTGTACCAATATGGACTAGCTGTTGTAATACCAGGAAGAAAGCTCTGCAGAGAATTCAAAATAAAATTTTGAAAATGATTCTGAGGCTTCCTCCCTGGTATAGTACCAATGAGTTACATAGGATATCCAATGTTGAAACATTGTAACAAATGTCAAATAAAATAATCAATAATTTCAGGCAAAAATCGTTACAATCTTCTATTGCCACGATTAATGCGTTATATGTTTAGGTTAAGTTAGGTTAGGGATGTATGCGGGCCAGTGACCCCAGTGAGTCATAATGGGGCAACATACTTTGTATGCTTCATCGATGACTGGACCCGCTTCGAGTGACTTCAGTCGAGTCATTTTGCTCGACTCGACTTAGGGCCCTCAGTTATTTTTAGGACTACGCCAATTCTAAAACTTTTTTTTTATTTCGGTTCGACACTGTCAGATAGGACAACTTAAAAGTGGTACAGAAAATTATTTTTCGCAACTTTTTTCCACTAAAAATTTCAAAAAGAGATTGCACGCCTCCAACTTGTTACGAAGATGAAGTTAACAGGTTAACAATCTTTTGCTGTATTATGCAATAATGGCTGATAAATATCAGAAATTGCTTACCTATCATAATGTTCTGAATAGCCTCAATAGTTTACGCATGAGTTTAAAACGTTAATTCACATATTCAGTAAAATATGAGTGTTTTGGAAAGCTCAAGCAAGACGGTTCGTTTCGGGGCGCCGAGAAGTTTTGCTGTTCGCGCTGTGTGAGTGCGAAAAGATATTCGTGTTCAGTCGAGGATGGATTACCAACTGGTGAGCTCGTTTCATGCTTATGATAACACATTTTTTCATGAAAGCGAAACTCTTTTGTAATATTCAATCAAACTTTGTATGATTTGTCACTACAAGTGTCGGCATAATGCCTGTTTTATAAAATTCTAATAAACATATAAAATTTTTGACATTACTTAAAATATTTTTTGAATTGTTCGACATTATGAATGTCGACGTTTGTTTTAAGTCTTCTACGAATAGGCTTACCAGATGGTATCCCTTGGGAGGACATGTCCTCCTTTTTGATCACATGTCCTCCCGTCCTCCCTTGGACTCAAAATGTCCTCCTTTTTTAAAGTAATATTTGAAATTTATTCATATAATTTCCTTCTCTATTTTTCAAATATTTCAGCATTTCTATTTTGAAACAAGATTCAAGCTGTAAGAATTAGGGTAAAACGAGATTTTATCATGCTTGTGTTGTCAAATTTTTTTTCCGATCCGTTGTTTTTCATAAAAAATATCAATATATTCACATTTCTTTTTGTATTTTTTGTTAGATAACAATACCTTAGAATAATTTTCGAAATATTTTAGATATGTATGTATGTTTTACTCCGAACTTTAACACACCTAACATCATTACCCTAGTTCTCTTTTTGGCTTTATTTGCCCCCTGACTCCTCGGAAAACGATTACTTGTACCGTCACTACTTGTCCACCAAACCACGAGTTATTCGTTTCTTATGGTTTTTAGAAATTATGAATTTGAATAAAAATCAATTGAATTATGAACCGCTGTGGTAAATCTCAAAAGAACTACTACCCTGAATTTCTATGCCAAATTCTGGGTAATGAATTATTTGTGGTTATGGTGAATTCGGGGATATTGAGTTTGATATAATAAAAATCAGATTCAATACTGGTTGGTGTCGTTTAGGGATGTTAGAGAAGAATCAATGTCATCTGCGTCAGCTTACTTAACAGAAGGTCGTGATGTCGATTTCCGGACCATGTTTTAAGCAAAAAGTTTTAAAAATTTTTGAAACATGCTCTATGATTCCAAGGACAAGGCCAGAGCATCTCAAGTTTTTGAAAAAAAAAAATGTCCTCCTGTCAAAAAAATGTCATAGGAAATGTCCTCCTTTTCAAAATTTTCATCTGGTAAGCCTAATCGCAGTGCAATTATTACCAGTTCTGATCAATCACGGAGTAGCAACCATTGACATGTACAGTCAGTCTATGCTATGCTATGCTATGCTTCATCGATGACTATAGCCGCTTCGTGAAGTTCTACCTGTAGGGTTCCCTCTATGATTATACTGACTACTTTAGGTTTATCGTGTATTAAGTTGAGTGATCGGAAGTAGAGTGCTTCGTGAAGCCCAAGCAGGACAGTTCGGTTTTGCATCGTCCGATAGATATGGCTCACGGTTTCGCGCGTGTTTTTGTCGCTGGAGATTTTTTTTTCCCTGTTTTGGAGCGTCTTGCTAGGTAGTGCTTCGTGAAGCCCAAGCAGGGCGGTTTGGTTTTGCGTCGTCGGATAGATTTTGCTCATAGTTTTGCGCGTGGTTTCGTTTCCGAAGATTTTTTTTTCTGTTTTAGAGCGTCTTGCTGGGTAGGTATTTGGGAAGGCACAAGCAAAACGGTTTGTTGTCGGAACGCCAAGAAGTTTTGCTGTCAGTGTCAGTTTTGTGTTCAGTCGAGGATGGATTACCAACTGGTGAGTTCGTTTCATGCTTGTGATATCACATATTTTCTTGAAAGCGAAACTTTTAAGTAATATTAAAACAACTTTGTATGGTTCGTCACTATAAGTGTCGGCATTATGCTTTTTTCTTATACAACTTCAATATACATATATTTTTCTCTTTTTGACATTATTAAAACTTATCTTTTGAATTGTTCGACATTGTAAATGTTGACGTATATTTTAAAACTTCTACCATATCGAGACAAAATGCACAGTAATACTCATATGTAATTTTCAAACAAACTATGTATGGTTCGTCACTACAAGTATCGGCATTATTTCTGTTTCATATAATTTAAAATGTATACATGTAATTTTCAGTATTCGTCATTATTACAAACATCTTTTGAATTGTTCGACATTATAGATGTTGACGTAGCTTTAAATATAAGTCGTATATTTCCCCCTTCTCCATGGATCGCATCATCGACCAGAGGTGGCTCCCATATCTTTTCCTCCCTCACTAATAAACACCCTTCCCGTGGTGATTGTGGAGATGCAGAGATATTCTCGGTCTCTAGAAGCAACAATCATTACACTCTAACATTCCTTCCCCATCCCAACTGACTGTAAGGACTTGGCCGGCGCCGTTATTGATCAATAATATTTGATCTGCTAAAATTACACTTCGAGAGTAAGCGGAAACTCCCATCCCTTATTCATTTGGATCGTAGTGCAATTCTTACCAGTTCCGATCAATCACGGAGTAGCAACCATTGACATATACAGTCAGTCTATGCTATGCTGCTATGCTATGCTATCAAGTTGAGTGATCGGAAGTAAGCGTGTAACATTTTGACAGGGAGAGACTTTCAACGCGGTAGCTGCGAAAGTGAGGATTCGATGGAAACCGGCGCGGACAGAAGAGATGGAATCGAACTGGGAAGAACACAGGAGATTCTTCGGATTGGAAGTGACCGGCCAGATGCCGGGAAATGGTTGGCCTCTACACTACCCTATTGAAATCAAGGATGAAGTGCTACAGTGCAGTGCACGGGTCCTTGATACTTGTATCTGTTAAATGATTGTATGGATAATTATCTTTCAATAATCTTAAAAAAAAACAATAATCTGAAGAGTGCCGACACCAAAGAATACATGGAAGAATACGTCCCAGCTGTAACAAAGCCTGCTTCTCAGATTAGTGTTCTTATGAGCACTTCCACACTTTCACTCGTAAAATAAGCTTAACAGCTTTGCCACCAAAAAGATTAAGATTTGATGAGCAATAACAGCATTGGATGCTGGTAGGATTTGCTCTGTATCTCCCGGTCGTGATAGGTGATTGCGCTTTTAGTTAAAAGAACCGCCAATGTTCTAAAAAAGGAAAATTTTAAGAGGATTACATGTCACAAGTAATCTATTGATTCGCAACTAACTTTATATAACACTTTAACACTCCTTCTTTCGAATATGTGCTTTTCTTTTGAATTTACCTGATCACTTTTGTTCGAATGAAGGTGAATTCGGGGAAAGCGGGGCAGTATGGTCATACGGGGTATTATGGGCCACCCTTCGTTTGAGCTTAAACAACCGATTTGGATCCTGATAACCTTAGGACATCATAAAGTATGCTTCAACTAGCCACCACCGTGGAAACCATGCAAAATTCTTATTTTATACTTCATATATTCATGAAAATCTTAAATGTGTATGTTACTACGAAAATCTTATATGATTTTGGATGTAAAAATAAGCTTTGCATAAAGTTTTGTCTATTGTTTTCAATTTTTTTGTATACTATCTATAGGCATGATGTACACGAAATTTTATAGATACTAAAATAAATTTTTAATCAAAACAGAACTTATATAAAACATGTAGGAACGGGGCAATATGGTCATAGCTAATCAAAGCTATCTTATCACGTAAATAAACAATCAATGCCAATCATTTGCATGCCATTTTTGCAGTTTCATTGCAATATTATATAACCGCACGTGATTTTTAACTGGTCAAACTTATTTGAACAACAGTGTTTGAAAAATGAAGCTCTTAGAACCGTAATTCATTGAACTGTCGGAAAAACATACAATTTCATTATTCAAATCAGACTTTAACCCAGTTTTAGTACAAAACCTTCTCATACATATTGTCTTTTTCCAAATTATGTCTTGGAAACGATTTTTCTAATTAAAATAATAAGGTTTGGTATGATGGCTCATATTGCCCCGTAGCGGGGACCATTTCGCCCCGTACAGAGTAAAACCACACACAAAATAATGTTTTTCAAAAATGCTCACAAGAAAATTCTAAGTAACCTTTTTAACAAAATTCAACTGTGGTATGAAAGACCTTCCTTAGTCGAGTGGTTAGAGTTCACGGCTACAAAGCAAAGCCATGCTGAAGGTGTCTGGGTTCGATTCCCGGTCGGTCCAGGATCTTTTCGTAAAAAAAATTTTCTTGACTTCCCTGGGCATTGAGTATCATCGTACCTGCCACACGATATACGAATGCGAAAATGGCAAATTTGGCAAAGAAAGCTCTCAGTCAATAACTGTGGAAGTGCTCATAAGAACACTACGCTGAGAAGCAGGCTCTGTCCCAGTGCGGACGTAAATGCCAAGAAGAAGAAGAATGAAAGAAGATATTTCGAACTACAAATTAACCTTATGGAATGATTAAATTGTATTGTGTTTCTATGCTTTTCAAGACATTTTGCTTAGGTGGACCATACTGCCCCTATCGACCCTATATCAATCAAAGTTGATCACAGAGAATAAATATATACATTTTTAGGAGTTCAACGCTTCTATCTTTAAACTGCCGCTTCTTCTTCAAATCATCATCGTCACCTTGTGCCTATTTCCATCAACTCAAACAAAATTAGTGGTCTAATGCTATGGCTTCTGATTTAGAAGCAGAAGGTCATAAACCCAAATCTATCTATCACTTACTTATACCTTCGACTGTGGGTAAGCTAAATGCAAGATCAACTCCTCTTTATGTTTTTCATTATTCTGCAATTCTGCAAAAATATCTCGTAGCACTATACACCGATGATGCCTGTTAGTCCCAAGCTATCAAGAGTTTGTTTAAATACAAAATTACTGGAAAAAGCAATCACAAACTGCCATTCGAGCTCGAGTACAAAGTAAATCAAGTTTATTTAGCGTCTTTTTTCATCAAATTTACTAATCTTAGGCAAGCATTATTTTCGTTTCAAGCACTTCTGTTGCAAAGTTTAGTATTTAAACAAAAAAAAACTATTTTTTTTGTATTATGTCCAATGGTCGTTATGCCAAATGCCATTATGCAAAACGGCATTATGTAAACCATTTATAAAAAAATATTTCCTATCTATTTGGACAGACGCGTTATGACCAATTTCCACCCTCGATGACGGCAGTTTTTGATTTATCAGCAAACTACAAATATGTTTTAGTAAAATATCAATAGGTACGATTTCAAATACCAGCGGTTGCAATATTTAGGATCAATGCAATGGCATAACTGTATGAACTGTACGATATATGTAGGCCATATAGCAATTATGCCAAATCTTAAAAATTATATGAAGCTTATGATAGGCCAATAAATTTTTATAAATAATTTTGAACAATAAAATATTTTGAGGTAAACAAAATTTAAAAAAAAAAAAAAGTTATCTAGGTAAGAAATGATGTTCGCTTTTGCCATTAAACATAAATTTCGAAATTACAAAACAAACCCCTATCAATTGGAAAAAGTGAACAATTTTTCAGCCATCGGATCCCGGTTTTTGCATCTTATAATTAAGTTTTTAAACATTTCAATTTGAAGAACATTTGAATTTTGCTTTAAGCGATTGCCTCTGGCAGTGTTGCATTTGAACGCGTTCAGTTTGCGATCCAGTTCAAACCTTTGAACGAGGGATCAAGTAGGCTTGAACATTGAGCAGTTCAAAAATTTGATCCCGTGCGAGCTGAAAATTGAACGCGGAATGAAAACTGTCGTCATGGCAGACACACGACTTATTTCAATGCTGCAAAGTTTTTCAAAGATGTTTAAGGTGCCATATATTTGTACTTTTTTTTTTTAACTTCAATGTGCATTTCGATGGGAACGGGCCGTTCATGAGCAACTGCAGAATCATGCACGAGAGTTCAATGTCTACTAGGTTCTCGTGCAAAATTAGAACGAGTTCAGTACACTTTTGGCTCGCGTTCAGTTTAAAATGCATCACTGGCCTCTGGCATTAGATTGGTTCAATGGAGTTACTATGAAGAGAACACCCTTGAAAATTCAACATTTTCCAACGATTGTAGTTTCAATGAAATGCAGATACTTTTGATAAAATAAATATCGCCATTTTTTGAGAATCGTGTTCAACTATACAAATTAAATTATTCTACTCATTACGCGTGGTAAAGATGGATAAATTATGAGTGAAATAATGAAAAAAAAATCCTCTTGCTTGGCTGGGATTTGAACCCAGGACTCTTGTACGCTAGACGAGCGCTATACCAAGTAAGCTACCGAGCCACTTGGTGACCCAATAACTCAGTTGATTACAAGTTTCGAATTCAAATCCCCACAGATCACGCAGACTTTTTTCATAACCCACATCCTTCCATCTCATGTTACTACACACGCGCGCAGAGCGAGGCGATTTATATTGTGTTGAAACTGTTTGCCTATCATACCCACATCGCTTCCCCACGACTGTATTGGGGAAGTGTATAGATGGAGGAAGGCCATCAACGTGTCGTATATGTGTCAATTTATATTATAGTGACTGCCTCTCTGTAGTGAACGGTGTAACGATATTTTGAAACACTTTAATTCTTTGCCTTGGGCAGTCAAGAAAACCAGAACAGATCCTCGACCGGTGGGATTCGATGTGTTTTGCTAGTTTAGAAGATCCATTCATTGTTTTTTTTATTGAATATGATTAAACTTACTTCCGATACACTCATGATTGCCCAGAATTATTCCTTCTTTAAATCTATAAACAAATTAATATCCTATGTCCTCAAAAATTGCTCCCAAACAAACTAAAGTTAAGCAGATGTTTTTGATAAAAATGGTCAGTTAATTACGAAAAAAAAGTGATAGGCAGATTCGAACGTTGCTCAAAATAATAAATAGTTCTTAACCAATTACCATAGAAAACATAGATACTCACGTCATATAATCGGCCTCAAAGAGCTAATGTTGGAAATCTTCTGGATTGTTACCAAGCGTTTCGTCGTGGTCCTAAAATTGAAACAATAATAAGTAAATGTATGCAATAACAATAATACAAAGCAATTGAATAACTGATCCTACCCAAAAAGTATAATATTACTCATCAGAGGGTCAAGGCCAACCCGAGGCAAATTTTACGAAACAGAGACTTGAAAAGCGCGGAAATGAAACGTGCCACCCGTGAGTCCCAGCCGGAACGCTTGTAAGTCTCGACAATGCCCAGGACCCATCTTTATATAGATGAAATATTCTACATCACGGCACTGCCCCAACTTGGATGCTGCTGGCTCTAAAACACTAACTTAGCTCTAATTTACGGCACCCTTTGCGCGAATGTTGCTCCTCTAGAAAAGCAAATATTATAAACGCTATCCTAGATCACTGCGATCCGCTTCCAAACGAGGGGCTCTTCAATCGCAGGCGACTGTGCTCAACTGACCTTCAACAAGTTTTTGCTACATAATCAAACCCGCCAACCTACCAGCGCGAGTCGTATCGATTCGCCAAACTCGTTCGAGGAAGCGATTGCCTTTACGTCAAACTGTATCAGAATGATTTGTGCAAAATCCAAAAAAAATCCCGTCACTGTTTAAAACCAGGCGATCCCCTCGGCCAAGAGCAATTCATAGCTAATTACATTTGGCCAAGCGTACGTGAGCTACGGCGTGAAATTGATAAAACTCCCACATCTTGCGGCAGTAGGCCATGTCTTTAGCGTTTCTTATCACCCGAACTAAGCAACCTTACTACCAACTGAGCACTGAGCAGCCATAAAGCAATAATCGAGCAGCGTCTTGTCTTACCCAACTAACAAAACCGAAATGGATGGCCTGCTGGGATTGCACATTGCAGATTCTATTGGAAGCCGTCTCCGTGAGAAGACATTCACCTCGCTTCAAGGCTCCGAACGCCTTGTTTTGATTTTGAAATCAGATAGGAGTGCATCGAACAAGTGTCCCGTGTTGAAACGAAGATGCGACGAATGCTCCCGAAAGGCTACTTAGTTGCTCTATCTGGAGTGAAAACACACAACGTCTCGAATGATGGATGGAGATTAAAATGATAATTGTTTGTATTACGTGGTCAATCAGAAACGGAGGAACGGTCTGCACATAGCCGTCGATGTGTGGATTCTGACTTCGTCAGCAAAGTGTGATATTTCTGCAGAACTCTTCCCATAGAGGCGAATGGCTGAACTGGTGCAAACTTACCTTTACTTCTTCCGGTGGCTGCACCAGTGGATCAATGAAAATGTTCTACGCGGCCGGAAAAGTATCCATTGTTTTTCCAGAGAACTGATTTGCCCTACACAGTCATGCTCCTTCCGATGGGATCGGCTCTTCCCTGTCTCATCCAGTAACCAACGATGTGCGACTGAAGAAGACACACCAATCAGGGCCGATGTTCGACGCACAATACTGCGATGAATGGCACACACAGTGGGAACGCTTACTAGTAAGAACCGCCTGTTTCACTGTATTTCACCAATCGAATACTGAATGAATGCAGAATGTGTGTGGGACGGCATGACAGGTTCCAAGGAATCAATCGCCGGAATCGCATTCATGGCACATGTGATGCGAGGTTCAATATTGTAGGTAGACCTAATGATAGGTTGAATGCTTCCAATCCAATCCTAGGGATCTTCCACAAGTGAGGTAGCATTTTAGGGAAAATATAAATTTGTACAATTTGTATGTACATAGACTACGGAGGGAATGTTTTAAAAACAAATCAAAAAATGGACGCACGAATATATGTTGTAAAATATTCAGAAATTTTATCATTGAAAATGTGAAAAATAAGAATTACAGTCCACTCTCGAAATTGAGAATACCATCGAGTTATTGAACACAAATCCAGTGCAAATTAGATCCAAGGGACCATCGAGGAAACCATGAAAACCAATTTTTACTATGGTTCTTTAATTCGATATCGGGATACGAGTAAAGAAGAGTTGACTGTAAAACATTTCAAAGCAAACTTTTGGTTTACTGCTGTAAGTCGCAAAGCAGTCCCGTTGAAAAAGGCATTGACAAGATGGGCTTTGAAGTTTCTGAACTTGTTAAGCATACAAATTGAAAGGGATTCTCAGATAGGCCTGACAAATCAATAACAATGAGAAAATAATCAATGAAATTCTAATGTGCAATTTTAAAACCCAATTGGAGAAAATATACTAAAACTTTAACCTTTTCACTTCAATACACATGTCATAAACCTAGTTTTAAAATCCTCGTCAATACCACACACATGTCCTACAATTCCCCTAGCTATTTCGTACTCAAAAAGGTTTCGCCTAAAAAGTACTCAAGAATGCCAGTTTCGCCCAATGTTATGAGCCTGTAATCGATATTATTTTCAGTGTCGCCTATTACTTTTGCGCTGTGTTTACATTCTGGTTTCAATTAAGCCCACCATGTACGCCTTGTTTATTTTTTGTTTGCAGTATCGTCGTTTACTCTCGCCGTGTTTTGATTTCGATTTGAGATGCGCCCATCACTTTGATAAACAAAAATACAGGCGTAATCAATAAAGTGAGTGGTATTGCATGAGGTGAAGTTTCGTCTTCTACAAATTTTGCGTTTTTTGAATAGTTAAATTATCGATAGGGGAAAAGTTAAAGTGCAGTGAACAGACAATCAAGCTACAATTTCAAATTTCAAATTAGTGATATTTCATCGGTTTTGAAGCAATTTGAGCGCTCTTTTCAACTATTCTGTGTTTCAACAAACCAATACGTCGATTGGCAGTGTCTGTTCTGTGGCTAATGTAATAATATCAGTGAAAACGGCACTACCGCAACTATAGGAACACCCACAACTAAGGGAACGCTTACCCTACTATGCATCGAAGCCTAGAGTAAAATAAGGATGATCAAATTGATTTTTTATTATGAGACAATAAGACTCGGTATATTGAACTTGGATGAAAAGTAATCGAAACATAGATCGAAAACCGATTTTTACTCAATTTTCGGTCATGCAGATGAGACAGACCTGCGATTTACGGCAGTGTGAAACGTCAAAATTTTATCCTACCTATGAATGTGTATTGAAAGTCCAATTAGATTTGCCGATAGTTTGCAAAGCAGCTTAACATATTAATAATTTCTAATAAGACATTTATGCAAAGAGCATAAGCATATTATGAATGGAGTGGAAAAGCAACGTTAGAAAGAAAACCATAGTGCGTTCACTGTGTGGTAGCCCACGGTACAATGATAGGTAGTACAAAGAGTTATTTGAAATTTACAACGATAGTCGAATACCTATAACAGGGTAGCCCAATGTACGGTCCATTACCTGACGTACTAACCATTGCATGTGAGTCATGATTAGCACAAAATAATAGGTAGCGTTTTTGCACAACCCTTTCTTTTCTTACAGAACTTTAAACAAGAAGATTGTAATGTATTGGACAGCACTCTCACCAAGGGCAGAACTGTATTTACGATTAACTTTTAATCTCTAAAATCCTGAACATCAAACTCACAGAGCTCATGAAACCAATCTGGACCAGATCTGAAGTATAATTTACACATAATACTGGACAAAATTATTACAAAATCGAAATTATTGAACTATTCTGAGTAAGATACTCAGCAGCATTGACAAAACTTGGCTGAATAAAGACCGCATTTTGGACAAGCCTGAGTTTAGGCTACATGATACATACATGCAAAAACTGTTCAACCAAAAAATATTGGTTTCTAAAAGCGACAAATTAGTCATTTGCATAAAATTTATCAATTAAAAAGGCTTAAATTGACCCATGAATTGTTTATTCACAACGATTGAAATTTAAGAATACACCTTATTTTTAAAATACATTGCTGCTTTCGCCTTGAAAATATGATACCAAAAAATGTCAAAACTTTATTGTGTATCACAGGTTAATAATCTTGAGATAAAAACATCCATTAGAAGAATCAATCATTCATCGTTCAGAAATAATCTCAAAATTTTCATAAGCTACAAAATCAATCAGCCATCTTCAATAATCAAGGAAAACTTCATAGATAAATCTTTCTTGATGCGTAATACGTCAAAAATGATTGACACCGCCATTTTATTTTTAGAATTTCCACCCATCTTCACACTGTTTCCTTTGGCCTAATTATTCTAATTCCATTTTGGCTAGCATTGGGGGAGATCCCCCAGTACCGGACAGCACCTAATACCGGACAAAGTCGAAAAATTGAGAAATCATGGTCCAATCAACATGATGTTTTAGTAGAAAAATGATAATATAGAGACTAATGTTTGCGTAGAATACACATCCTTGAAATATGCATGCTTTTTTTAAAAAGTAGAAAAGTTTGAAAATCTTAAAAAAGTTGACGTATCGCCTTAATTCTGAGCCTATTCAGTAATTATTTTGAATATGAAAAAACACTTTGGATCACGCAAGCATGATCGAACATAATGCTTATATGATAGTATGAATGTATTTTGAACCATATTTGAACTAAATATGGACAAATTACAATTTTGGTTAAGCACCCCTTGTCCCCTAGTTTCGGACAGGTTGATTTGTTATATGATGTCTTTGTAATCATTCCACCAGTATCTCAAAATACTTTCATTTTTCATGGATTCCGTCGATTATGGTATCAAACATGCAATAAAATTAAGAAGAATGAACATTCAGAACAACATCGTAAAATGTACATATATATATGCAAGAGGTTTTTGATAGACATCTTGCAAGCTAAGAAAAACTCAAACTGTTCTTGAAATGTTGCAAAAGCATTGAGTTGGCAATTATATACTATTCCTTTAGTAAATACATCCATTGATGTTCAAATTTACAGAATTCGAGGCATTTGCAGATAGTGTCCAGTATTGGGTTCCACCTTTCAAGATCGATCAATTTGGTACTAAAATACATCATCAAAATGCAATGTCAAAATTCATATTTATAGTTTCAAATTTATTTTTGTACACTATAAAAATGATAATATTTATCATAAATGGGTAACATGAACACATACAACCAATGTTTTTCGAATTATGAATTTAGTGGCTTAAGTGTCCGGTACTGGGGGATCTCCCCCTATCTGTTTTGACAATATGGAATACTTTCACCTATTCACTCACAATTTTGAAACAATTTTAAAATTTTTGACAGTTTTTCAACAGCTTAATTTTAACTTTAGATCTCTTTGAAGCCATTAGCTTCCACCAAAAAATCAGATATAATATAGAACTTTTTCCTTATCGCAGTTCCAATTTGCCTTGATATTTTGTTAAAAGTCATCAATGATTCAGGAAGTATCTCAGAATTTTGTAAATTGCCCACCTAAAATCCAATTGATCAAATCTTGAATAAACTTCTGAAAACGCTCTGGTAGAACTGCTTGAAGTATTTCAAGACGAATTTCAAGAACTCTTCGAGAAATCTTCAGAAGATTATCTGATGATAAAAAATAAATTAAAGGCCCGATCTAACAGTTTCCATATGCATCAAAAGTGCCATTTTGTTCACAATTTTTGAAAAATCATCCAGTAGTCTAATGGGTAGAGAAAACCTGATACATCTTGATTTTTTTTTTATCTAGTTCATTTATTTGGGGCTTAATCGCGTTTAACGCTCAACGGAGCCGAGACTCATTTTTTGTACTTTTTACAATTTATTTACTTTTTAGTACCAAAATTAGTAAGGTATGGAGCCAGGGTACTCGTGGCAACTCGAGGTTAGTGGTCACAATTTTTGAAGGAGGGACATGGTAGGGATTGGGATCAGGGTTCTCTGCTGCTCATCCGGGAGGTATATTGTGGTAGCTCGATTAACGTATCATGGCGTTGGTACCAAATTCTTGCCGGTCTTCGTCTGCCGGATGGCCAGGATCCTCAATCCAACACAAAAAGGACAACACAAAAAAAAATCTGGAGAAGAGAACACAAGAGAATTAAACTTTTATACAAGACAGGCGAAGGAAATCGTAAATTGCGACCGTATAAATGAAATCGCGGGTGCCCAACACATCTCTAACTGAAACATAGGGTTGTCTACCTCGGGCCACAAGGGTATCCAAAAGTTGCGCTCTGGAGAACATCTTGACATTGGAAGAATGCAATCTGGTGGTGATGGTGATCGTAACTAGCATTTTACAATTTAATATTTCGTTCTTAAAAATAAGTGGTCATAGGGGGAGGAGTATTGGTATTGCTCAAAACCACTTAGAGCCATTAGGGCAAGCGAAGAACGCTCCATCAAAAGCGGTCCAGGCTTGGGAATGTGTCGCAGAGCAGAGCAGAGCAGAGCAGAGCAGAGCAGAGCAGAGCAGAGCAGAGCAGAGCAGAGCAGAGCAGAGCAGAGAGAGAGATAGAGAGAGAGAGAGAGAGAGAGAGAGATAACTTTTTGCCAGCAATAATCTTGGTATTCCACCCCCGGAATACCTAGATTCTATCTTATAATATGAATTCCTCCTATATTTAATAACACTTTCTAAATAAATGGTTCAAGGAAGATCCTTACACATGTCTTTTCAAATATCTGAATAAATCACGCCCCCATTCCCATCTATTTTGCTAAACATTTTTCCACAGATTTTTTCCGCTATGCATTCTTCAGGAACAAAAGTTTACTAGGGGCTTTGTTACAAACTTCTTCTGAAGATTCTAATGCAAGAGACAATTCAAAAACACTTTCTTGTATAATTTAGGGATATAAAACAGAATCTACAGGAAATAAAAGAAGAATTTCCGTCGTATTTTTTTTTTTAATTTTCTGAAGAACTTCACGAAAGAGTTCGT
Organism: Aedes aegypti; assembly: GCF_002204515.2. NCBI lineage: Eukaryota > Metazoa > Arthropoda > Insecta > Diptera > Culicidae > Aedes > Aedes aegypti. Next base: position 23,765,197 of record NC_035108.1, on the reverse strand, counting down.
AATTTTTTTTTTGGGAAACCATCTTAAGGAATTCAAGTTTTTAAATTTGACAAATTAATTTATTTTTGGAAGGATTGCGACTTTAAACTTTTGAAAGGTTCTTCTTCTTCTTCTTGGTTCAAAAAAGAATTTATTGTTTAAGTTGAAACACTATGGTCGATTATGGACTTTTTCACACATAAGCCACAAAAAAAATTCTTTGAAAAATCTGTTATGAATTGAGTTTTATATTTCACCGAAAACAGTACAGCTTAAGTTATTTAGAATATACAAATCTTGGGAATCAATTTTCCTGGATATTGATGCTTTTTTGTACCACGGTATTTTTTACAACGGAGATGTTCAAAAATTGCGATTATCACATACAACAAGCTGTTTCTAGCGGTAGCTAATTGAACGACAGCTGGAACGTAAATGTTTCGATTGTCACGCGATTCACTGATGTCAGAACCGCCACGCTTATGCGGTGTACGACAAGCGGAGTTTTCCCACTGTTGTTGTACCAAATAAAAGAACGTAACTACTGAAGAGTGTTCTTATCAATAATAAGTGTCATTTGAATTGATTCAGAAGATTTTTATTCAGGTTTAACCCCTCTACCGGCAGCTTTATTTTTACCGCAAAATTAATATTCAAATCATTATAACTTTTTTGTTTTCCAATATATTTGCACCATTTTTACACAAGCTCTCAAAAAAACTCTTCTAGTTTAAGAATCTGTGTCGATAGGGGAAGGGGTGGTAAAATGAACACCTTAAGGATATCATCTTGTTTCAGATAGAAAAACGAGGATTTTGTATAGTTGTATCTCTCAACATCAAAAATAGGGATGTTATCTATACCAGCGACATGAATTCAGACTGAAATAGCCAAATTATTACATATCTTTACCGCAAGCAAAAAACGATGCAAATGTTCATTTTACCTGCACTATGTGGGTAAAATGAACAGCTGTTGGTGGTAAAATGAACATCATGCAAAGAACGTGAGCGAAACAAATATTCTTGAATATTTTTATTGGATTTCCGAAAATATATCATTCAATGGTTGTAACCCATTCAAAAAAAAAATCTGAATGTATCAAATTTGACATCATAAGGAGTGTATCGAAAAGTAGTCGCAAACATTCAAAACGGTATATATCAGAGCATAGTTCATCTTTTTAAAAGCTTTTTTCACGCTTTTTCACGCATCTTCATCATGTCATCAAATACTGAAGCAGCTAAAAAAATATTGAATAATATGCAGTCTTAATATAAATACAACAAGGTTTATAAAGCATGGAAAATAAAATCTTGCACAAAATTACATTTTTGAAGTGTCTTCTGAAGATTCGATCATTTGTATTAAACAAAATGTATATCAAACAAAATAGGATGAAAAGCTTATTCTATCAGAAAATAGTTATTAATAATAATAAATTAATGAGTTATTGGTCTAAAAAAGCTCAATTATTGGAACAAGATCGGTTTTAGAAAGTCACTTTTGTTTAATAAACTTTTGCAACTCTGTCATATACAGCGGTAATTATGTAAAGTAAAATTGTTTGCTTACGTTACTTCATAAATATGCAAAGAGACTTTTCCAATCAAAAAACATTTTTTTATTCATTACAATCGTTCGATATTACCATTAACGAGTAGAAATAAAACATCAAAAAACGAGGTTCCTAAAAATCGATTTTTTCGATTTTTGTTTTTGCTCTCAAATGCTTGTTAATGAATTTCTCAAAATATTGTTTACGCTATGTCATGAGAGTTGTGGCACAGAATATATTAGCATAAACAAAAACCTTTTTTTTTTTTCTTAAAATTAAACACATTTATTAACATAACAATTTTTTCAGAGGTGTGCAAGATTTTCATCGACATCTGTTAGTAATTTGCAAAATTATCATGCAAAATGCCATTTTATTGAAACAATATCACCGCATCATCATTTTTAAATACATTGTAAAGCATTTCTGATCAAAAAATTGTTTGTAGGTTCAACGCATTATTTTTGAGACTGTTTTGGAAGTTTGCGACTACTTTTCGATACACTCCTTAACATAACGATATTCACCTCACTGAAAAACCTCAAGATTCCCAAGCTAAAAGTTACGTCAGTTCTAATTTTCAAACGTAGTTATCTAAAACCTTAGTTTCCGTTGATGTTTTGACTTCAATTGACCTCCTTGTCAACCAGAACGCACCGAATTATTCTTTAAATTGTCCGTGCGTGATATAAATTCATCGAAATTTGTTTTTTCCCGGTAAAAGGCACGGTGTTCATTTTACCACCCCTGTTCATTTTACCACCACTTCCCCTATTGATCAATGGTCATCTGGTTTTGAAGATATTCCAAAATTCCTTGGGGGACCGACACGTAACCAGAACCCCCTGTTAATTTCTTAGGCTACATAATATTAATCTTATTTGGATGTTCCAATTTCAGAACAGTACATTAATGCGAGTATGTTGTGAAAAAATGAGGCAATTTGGTGCAGCCGTCTTTTAATAATGAGCATTTAGGTTTCTGGAATCAAGCTGGCAATATAAAGATCCTAAAAATAATAATAAAAAAAAAACAATATCGTAGTTTTTAGATATCTTCAAGAATTCTCAATTGATTTGTATGATTTTTTCAGAGTAACACCTTATTATCTGGCATTATATAGCCCACATTTTTTTTTTTGAAAAATTGACCAAAAATAAAATGGACGCCAAAGTCATTTTATACGGAAAATGTCGGTCCCCCAAGGAACATCGGGATATTTTCCAAACCAGATCACCAATAATTAATATCGGCTCGGACTCCTAAGCTAGAAGAGTTGTTTGAGAACTTGTGAAGAAATGGTGCAAAAATATTGAAAAACAAAAAAAGGTATAACGATTTGAATAATTATTTTGCGGTAAAAAATGAAGCTGTCGGTAGAGGTAAATTGCATGTAAATTGTTTTTTTTTTTATTTTTTTTATTTCAATGATTGTTATCATCAAAAGTTCAGAGGGCGAGATGGTCCTACGTCAAAGCTGGTTCCGCTCCATTACCATCTTTTCTAGGTAATGCTGCTTCCACCTATCAATAACCTTACGTCAAAGTACCGCCATCCTAATCTCGACACATATCGGCTCCCGATATGGAGTTTTTGCGTGATGCGTAGAGTTTCTTTGAAATTTGCCTATACACTGAAAGCGAAACAGCTGCTCCATTTCTTCCAAACGGTGCTCCATATCCTAGAAATAATAAGTTTTCTGTTTCCACGTCCTAAAGCTTATAATAATAAGGCAGGTCTTTTATTTCTACTTTCTCTGCTACGATACATCAATTATACACTATGTATCTCTACGACCGACGAGAGATATATTGAGTTATTAGGATGTGATAAAAAAGTATATTTGTTCTAATAGGATACTACAAGCTCTATTCTTTTATTTTATTAAATCAAATTAGAGACGAAGGATTCAAATGTTATTGTCACTACACCACTACTACATTATATGGAAGTTTCACGCACGTAGTTTCCTACCCACGTGCAAGAGTAGCGGTGGCATATAGCAGGTAAGTTTTATGACGAGTATCATACTGGTGTAGGGGCCCACATAGCCGTAGTGGTAAACGCGCAGCTATTCAGCAAGACCAAGCTTAAGGTCGTGGGTTCGAATCCCGCCGGTCGAGGATCTTTTCGGGTTGGAAATATTCTCGACTCCCAGGGCATAGAGTATCTACCGTTTTGATTCATATTACGGACACTTAAGGACTCAGGGAAATATAACCCAGCATAGAGCATACAAAATAAATCATTATGTATGATTCCTTAGCGCTATCGAGCGTCCGAAGCCCTTTGCTTTCGAACGGTGGATGAAGAATGCGCTTCCGCAACTTCAATAATTTTAAATAAATGAAAATGTGTGGCCTTTTCATGATTCTTATTCCGGACGCTTCCTCAGTTTTGTCTCATATTCCGGACACTTTGAATCGAATTCCGGATAGCTCATGATAATCATTAATGGAACAGTCAAATCATCAATCGAAATCGTTAAACCACCAAAGAGACATCTAAGGTAGTTGGGCATTATAAATTTTCAAAGATATTTATGGAAAATGTTTACTAAAACGAGCCTTGAAATTGAGAACAGCAAAAATTGAAACATTTCGCGTGAAATGTTTCCCATACAAAGTAGAGTGTCCGGAATTTGAAGCTGTCCGTAATATGAATCAAAACGGTACGTACCTGCCACACGATATACAAATGCAAAAATGGTCAATTGGCAAAGAAAGCTCTCAGTTAATAACTGTGGAAGTGCTCATATGAACGATAAGCTGAGAAGCAAGCTCTGTCCCAGTTGGGACGTAACGCCAGAAAGAAGAAGAAGAAGAATGATACGGGTAGTTAATATTTTTGATTTTTTCAGGAACAAAATTTCAAATTTCGAATTAGTTTATACGGATTTTTTGCTTGCTTACATTAGAACTAATTTACATAGAAATATGAAAAGCTGCAAGTTAAGCCGTAAATGATACAAGCAAAGGCCTGCGATTATACTCATGATCACCTTCTCATCAAGCATAAGTAGGCAACCAAGGTATGAAGTTTGGAGAGAAGCGTACACACTCAATCTGTTCGGTAAAAATAACTGGGTTTTGGAACTACCGAAAAAGTCAGTAAACTAAAAATAATTGTCAAAAATCGAAAACCAGAGATTTTTCACTGAAATTTTGCAGAGAGCTTTCTTTTTATATCATATATCGATAAAAAAATAAAACATGGTGGAATTTGCTTTTCAATTACGCGTGGCGACAGTTTTCATTTTACTGACTTTTTCGGTAGTTCCAAAACCCAGTAAAATTTTACCGACCCCTGTAATTTAATCTAAGTGTGTATTGATTTATTGTCTTAAAGTATGGTAAAATGATGAAGAGCACATTAACGCTGATAGCACTCGATGATAGAGACCCTAGAAACCCTTAAAGCTCAGGTGAGACAACAACATGGAGTTCTTGTAAGATCTGGTACAGCGTTTCTATTACTGTATGTTGATAGTATAAATTATTGTTAAATTTCGGATTACATTCTAGCCGTACAGATAAATACTAAAATGTTTATTTTTCCCATCACACACCAACAAATTAGTTAAACTATCAGACTTTTCCGTTAAATCACTTTCGTTTACACTTTGACGCGAATCACTTTCTCTCGCCAATGCTTCCAAATTCAACGTTGCACTCTTATCGTACACGTGGAACTCCTGATCCCCCCGCTGCTCCGGTTCCACATCAATCACGAAGACACTGACCGCCGTCGAGCGCATTTTGGGACTCAGCTCGGCCATCGGAACCAAACTCACCATCTGAGCAATCGATCCCTTAACGCCCTTCAAGTAGGACGCAAACGTGCAGAGGTAAAGCTACGAAGGGAAAAATATTGAATCAGTTTCAATTACCGAATTGCTTCACTTCCGTTGCATCTTCCGAGGGAAGTTTAATCTTACCAAAGCGCACAAGCAGCACAGCGCGATAGCCCATATCAGGGCAGGATGCAAGCAGAACATGCTTACTGTCAGGGAATTATGAAAAACCGTTCGAATCCGTCCAGCATCCAATCAGAACTGAAGTAGAAATGGAGCAATGCGACGCAGCTCGTGCCGGCCGGTAGAATTTGTTGGCTCAAGAAGAACCGTAGTGCGGCAGGCTCTGTCTGTGCACGGCATAACATTTGGAATTGACTATCGAATGATTATCGCTTACAACGCAGATTGCTCCATCGAAACATGTCTAATGGGATGCTTTCAGATTTATGTCCAGCTAGGATTATCATTCTATAGAAAAATCTAAATTCATTGACAATAAGAATTCTGAGGAAACACGCTCCTCGCTGATAAGAATACAGCGCAGCGGGCCGTCAATGGGAGACTCGTGTCTTCCCGAAAAGTCCCGTACCGTTTGGGTTCTTATTTCGGTCAATCGATCGACTGTAAATCAACTAACCAAAATGATAATAAATCTACGAGCTATTTAGTGGAATATCTTTAAATCAACGAAAATCGAATTTAGTACGATACAATAGTTTATATCAGCAAATTTTTGCAAAAAAAATTAAACCTTTTTTAGTATTATCTAAGGATTGACGTTTTTTGATATTTGAAATGGCATTTTGACGAGACAAAATTATATGAAACATAAACATCTCAAATAAGATTTCGGTAATTTTCACGCAACGTTCCACCAACCATCTGTCTAGAGCACCCTATCAGTTCTGGAGTTCCACAGGGATCAGTGTTAGGTCCACTGCTCTTCTCACTGTATATAAACGATTTGCCTTCAACTTTGAGAAACTGTTTGGTGCACCTTTTCGCTGATGATGTACAGATCTTATTTGATTGTACAAGTTTAGAAACAGCAGCAGTCGAAAATCTATTCAACGAATGTCTTTCTGATGTTTCTAGGTGGGCCATGGCAAACTCTCTTCTTCTAAATACGCGAAAAACTCAGGCTATGCTTATTACACGTAACAGAAATATTGTAAACGAACCTAATATTTTTCTAAATGGCGATAAAATAGAGTTTTCGAACGAAGTTCTTAGTTTAGGAATTACCATTCAAAGCAATGTGTTTCTCAGCGTTTTTTTTGTAATCATGTTATTCTTAACCTCAACACTTAAACATAAAAGACAATAGTCTTAAGTTTAAAGAGTTCAATAAATAAAAAAATAAATAAATCCTTTTCAAAATTTGCTTCTGACGTATGACTACTAGCAAGGTCCGAAAACCTCCCAGACCTCCAATGACCCTGGGACTCGAGGATCATTAGAAGCTTTGTGAATTGTTTTCGTACTGAATAATATGAAGCTACCGTTAGACATGACGGGGTTGGTGGTCTGATGGCTACCGCTTCTGCTTCATATGCAGAAGGTCATGGGTTCAATCCCAGGCCCGTCCCTTTCCTCGTACTTTGTAGTTGTGTATCTCTCACTTGCTTCTATCTTCCTTTCTAAATATATCACACTCAAACTATTCGTTCATAGCAAACGCTAGAACCAGAGACGGACAAGAAACCGTTTCCCTAACGCATCCTACTTCCACGCGCACGCCTTTCTTACGCCTGATACATAGGCAGTCGGCTAACCACAAAAGCAAACCTCTCTGCCATGCCTTTCCCCCAATCCATACACTCCCGCATGAACTGGCGTGGATGCAGTGGAATATACGGTCTACGTGGGAGTGGCTGCTTGGGCACTTCAGGAGTTAATCATCAATATTAACCTCCTTTTCCCGAGCAGCCTAGATAGCCGCGTAGTGTCGGTAGCGGTTGTTTCAACTGGCTAAGAATCAACACTACGGACTTCCTGTTCCGGTGGTAAAAGTCCACCTCACAGGTGACCCCTAATTTATGGTGTGATGCGTACCGTGCCTAGGAATGAATGGTTAGGGGGGTCTAAATAAAACCTAACCGCAAACGGAGCCTGTGGGGTGGGGTACCAGGGCGCCCTCCACAGTATTGAGTCCTTCCTGTGCTACCCGGAGCAATGGTGCAGGTGACCTTGTGTTTCTCCGAGATAATCGGCTGCCCTTCTTCAGTCTCTATCCTGAGGCTTAATAAGGGTGGGATTATGAATATGTTGACATTTAATTTAAATTATCACCTATATGGATTCGCATTATGCGTTTTACACAGTGTATTCTGTGCTCTTTCGCCTTTGGCGACTTCAAATAGATACCGATCTGTTTTTTTCGTTGCTGGTCTTTTTCGTGCTGAGATTGCAAAAAGCTTAATCCTGCCTAGTTTGGGTAGTGGCTACGGTTAGGTTAGCTCAGATCAATCTTCAGCATAAAAGAACAGCAACGATCAATCTTTGCAGACTCATGCAAAATGGTGCAGCCCAAGTGGCGCTAGTTCAAGAACCCTACTTTCGTAGAGGAAACTTCTATCTAGGTAACCTTGTGGACCCAGTTTTTGCTACTTTCAGCAAACTTGAAATGGCAAACTCGCGCTCCATGCCCCGCGCATGCGTGCTCGTAAATAAAGCAATCGTTGCTACACTCATTTCTGAGTTGACGACCAGAGATGTATGTGCTGTCACAATTGATGTTTCTGTTCGTGACCTCAACAGGAAATACGTCTATTGTTCGGAATATTTACCACATGATGAACCATCCCCAACGGATGACTTCAAACGAGTTGTCGTACACTGCGTAACAAAAGGCCTTCCGCTGATTGTGGGCAGTGATGCCAATGCTCATCACATCATCTGGGGCAGCTCAGATATCAATTTGAGAGGCTCCAGTCTGATGGAATACTTAAGTAGTACAGACCTTGGATTACTTAACATAGGCAATCGCCCAACCTTCAGGGTTTCTAATAGAGAAGAAGTGTTAGACATAACGCTCTGCTCGAATAGAATCAGTCACGAGTTGACGAATTGGCATGTATCAGATGAGGAATCATAATCTGATCATCGCTACATCTTCTTTGAACATTCAAATGTAACTGCGCAGACTTTGCGTTTTAGGAATCCCCGGTCAACAAACTGGGAACTCGATATTGAATTGGTTGCGACCAAATTTCATGGATATTCTCCGTCCATTGAAAATCCAAGTGATCTGGATGATGCCGTTGATACTACAACATCCTACATTATGGAAGCTTTTGAAGAAGCATGTCCTCTGCGGTCTGTAAAGACTACAAGAGGGACCCCATGGTGGAATTCCGATCTGACTAGACTCAGGAAACAATGTAGAAGGAGTTGGAACAGACGCCGTTCAGCTGGATCAGAGTCGTTCAAGTCGGCTCGCAAGGCTTACAAGAAGGCTCTTCGTTCTGCTGAACGATCCGGCTGGAAAAACCTTTGTACAAATGTTTCCAGTTTGAGTGAAGTCAGTCGGCTGAACAAAATCCTTGCAAAATCTAAGGATTTCCAAGTGAACGAAATTCGCTTACCTAATGGTGACTTTACTTCTTTCGATGAAGAAGTTTTAGAATGTTTATTCAATACACACTTCCCCGGATGTGTGGACATAGCATCTACGGATGAACCAAATGTCTTTTCATGTAGTTACGAGTCTCTGGCCTCGGCTCGCAGTATCGTAACTACTGAATCGATTCAATGGGCACTTAATAGTTTTGCTCCTTTCAAATCTCCAGGAGCGGATGGGATTTATCCTGTTCTGCTCCAAAAGGGGTTTGAGTTTATCAAACATGTTTTGAAAAAGCTACTTGTAAGCAGTTTTGCTACCGGGTATATTCCCAGATCCTGGCGTGATATTACTGTAAAGTTTATCCCGAAAGGAGGACGTGCGTCGTATGAAGAAGCGAAGAGTTTTAGACCAATCAGTCTGACCTCTTTTCTTCTAAAATGTCTGGAACGCATTATCGATCATCACATCCGTGATGTTTATTTGGCAAACATGCCTCTTCATGTGAATCAACATGCTTACCAATCTGGAAAGTCCACTGTGACTCTTTTACACAAAGTTGTATACGATATCGAGAAAGCATTCGCTCAGAAGCAATCCTGCTTGGGTGTTTTCTTGGATATTGAGGGTGCCTTTGATAACGTGTCTTTCGATGCCATATTGGAAGCAGCACGAAATCATGGGCTACCTACAATGATTACCAATTGGATTCATCAAATGCTCAAAAACCGGCATCTCTTCTCGACATTGCGTCAAGCAGCGATTCGAAAATTGAGTGTTTGCGGATGCCCCCAAGGGGGAGTCTTGTCACCACTTTTGTGGAATCTCGTAGCAGATACGCTATTAACGCAGCTCAATAATAGCGGTTTTCCAACATATGGATTTGTCGACGACTATCTAGCTCTGATAGTTGGTATGTGCATAAGCACCCTATTCGACCTGATGCAAAGTGCTCTTCAGGTAGTCGAGAGTTGGTGTCGCCAATATGGCCTTTCGGTTAACCCGAATAAAACATCTATTGTTCTGTTTACGGAAAGACGAAACCGCGATGGAATTCAACCTTTACGTCTTTTTGGCACTGAGATTAATGTGACTGATCAAGTAAAGTATGTCGGAGTCATTCTAGATTCCAAACTTTCATGGACACCTCACATTGATTTCAGAGTCAAAAAAGCTTGCATGGCCTTCGTTCAATGCCGGCGAACCTTTGGTAAAACTTGGGGCCTCAAACCCAAATATATCAAATGGATTTACACAACAGTTGTTCGACCAATATTGGCATATGGATGTCTTGTGTGGTGGCAAAAGGGCGAAGTGAGAACAATCCAATCAAAATTGGGCCATCTCCAAAGGATGTGCTTGATGGCGATGTCTGGTGCGTTCTCTACAACTCCCACAGCAGCGCTCGAGGCCCTTTTCGACGTTGCGCCACTACACATATATCTTAAACAAGAAGCACTTTCTTGCTCTTACCGTTTATGGGTACTGGATCTACTGGAGAAAAATCCAGTGAATCGTAGATCTACACACACTTCGTTGTTTCCACTTTTGGTGAATTGGGACAAAACTGTCCTTGCTCCAAGTGATCTCACAGTTGCTTGTCACTTTCCTTACAGGACATTTATCACACAATTCCCTTCACGGGAAGAGTGGACGTCTGGCTATTTGGAAAGAAGTATATCAAACAATATAGTATGTTACACTGATGGCTCCCTTCTTGAAGGTAGAGCTGGTGCAGGAGTATATTCTCGTGAGCTAAGGCTGAATCAGTTTTACTCACTTGGTAGAAACTGCACCGTTTTTCAGGCGGAAATATTTGCCCTTATGTGTGGAGTGCAATCAGCACTTCAACAGCGCGTAATGGGTGAAGTCATATACTTCTGTTCAGATAGTCAAGCTGCTATAAAAACTCTCGCTTCGGCCAACTCAAGGTCGAAGCTTGTTATCGCATGTCGAACTCAAATTGAGGAACTGAATTCAGTCAACTCTGTAAACCTTGTATGGGTACCTGGCCATTCTTCCATCGCTGGAAATGAATTGGCTGATGAGCTAGCTTGCGATGGAGCATCGCATGACTTCATTGGTCCTGAGCCGGCTATTCCAATTTCGAAGTGCTGGGTGAAGCTTAAGATAAACTCTTGGGCGGCAACTCAGCACAAGCAATATTGGAATAGTTTGGAGTCGTGTCGTCAAACAAAATTGTACATTACTGAGCCATCTTCAAGGGTGGCGAAGTATTTAACAAATCTGTCAAAGCAGAATTGCAGTCTCTTGGTCAGAGCGTTGACAGGCCACTGCCGACTCAACTATCACATGGCAAATATTCAGCGTGCTGACTCATTTGTGTGTGATAGTTGTGACTCCGATTATGGAACTTCGTATCACCTGATATGCAACTGTCCAGTTTTTGCGCAAATGCGATTCCAATTATTTGGTAAACATTTATTAAGTGAAACTGAATTCAGAAGCCTGAATCTTCAGGACATACTGTTATTCTTAACCCGCTGTGGTAATGAGCTATAGGCTCTCTTTACGCTCATGCGTTTTGCAGTGCCCTTTTTAGGGCGCTGTTCGAACCCATTGTGGTATGGAGCTACATGCTCTCATTTCGCTAATGCGATCTTCCCTCTTCAAGGGACCCCACTCCTATTTCCTCCCATCTTTCCCTTCCCTTTCCTCTCCCATCGGGTAGATGATGAAATAGGCTCAAATATGGCGATGGCACAAATCTCCCAACTGGTGGGGAACGTGCCTTTGGAGCCGGCCTTCTGATACCTGATACCTGATACGGTCTACGTGGGAGCCAGTTCAATGCATCATCAATTCCTCCCCCTTCCCCTCATTGGTCTGCATTCTGACGTGGCAGGTGCCATTGTTGCCTAAAAATAGAAGATCACCAGCACTTATACACTGAGGATGCCTGTTAGTCCAAAGCAGTCATTCGGTTGGTTCCTTGTGTAAGTGCAGTGGATCTGGCGATACTGGAGTGCATCCACGGGCGGCCAAGGAATGTATATTGGGTTAGTGGAAGAAGGTTAGGTGATTTATGATATATTCACGCCTAACCGGAATCGCGATATTATTCGATAATCGCATTGTGCAAGTGTTTATCGTTCGCTCCCACTAGAGCAAGCGACGCATTAGATCAAACACTACTAACGATCCGCGGTGCTTTTCCATTTCATTACACGTTACACATTTCTGATGAAAATCCTAGACGGATTTATCAGGAATTCTTGGAAAGTTGGGCTTCGTAGCCGTTCGGTTAGTGTCACCAGGCATTTAGCCGCATCGCGCTAAGGAGTGTGGGTTCGAATCCCGCCTCAGACCGGAAAATTTTTCGTCAGGAATATTTTTCGACTGTGCCACTGGGTGTTGCATGCTAGTCCGTTGTCAAGTGTGGTGCTTCTTTCGGGAGAAATTTCAAAGGAAATATTCCAACAAGTCTGTTAAAAGAAATTTTATGTTTATTTTATTGGCGGATCTAAGAAGAGTACATAGAGGAATCCCGGAGAACTTACTTGAGAAATATTTGGAGTAGTTCATGGTGGAATTTACGAAACTAAAAACAAATAGGGAGAAATCTCCTAAAATGGAATCCAAAGACATTTCCTGGGGGAGTTTCTGACGGATTTCTCAGAGGAATACTAGGAAAAACTATTTCAGGGATGCCTGAGAATTCGTGAATCATTTGTGAATGAAATGTTGGTAGAATCCATCGTAGAAATGCTTGAATGAACTTTATGAACTTGTTCTATGTTGTGTCAATAAAGCCGTAGGTTTTAAATACATGAATAATAGTACTTGACACGTTCGACTTATGAAAAATATCGGAATGACGCCACAGATTACAGTTCCAAATATTGCGGATAATGTTTCTGAAAACCTTCCAAGTATTCGTTCAGAATGTCATCAGGATTTTCCTCAAGTATTCCAATTCCACAATACACTTTCAAAATTTCTTATACCCTAATGCAAAAAAGTCAGGAGACTCCTTCAGGAATACCTTCAAGGATTGCTTCATAAATTACTCCAGGGATAATAAATCTACGAGCTGTTTAGTAGAATACCTATAAGTAGATGAAAAAAAAAAACGAATTTAGTACTATACCATTTAATTCCACTAGAGTTTGTATCCTTTGACAGATTCGCGTATTTCGACCTCAACTGTAAGGCCGTCTTCAGTGTCGTGTTCTAGACTCGACTTCGAGAAGAGTCTAGTACACGGCACTGAAGACGGCCTCACAGTTGAGGTCGAAATACGCGTATCTGTCAAAGGATACAAACTCTAGTGGAATTAAATGGTATAGTACTAAATTCGTTTTTTTTTATCTACTTACTCCAGGGATTCTCTCAAGAATTTTTCTAAGGATTTATTCTAAAATTTCTCAGGGATTACTCGAGTTATGTCTTCAGGATTTTTTCCCTAAATTCCTCCACATACAATACAGCAGCAATATATGAATACATACAACACATATGAATAAAAACAAATCGATCAATATGACTCAACTGATATCAGCTAGATCAGTGATTCCCAAAGTGGGCGATTTCGCCCCCCTGGGGGCGATTTTCAGGTTCAAGGGGGCGAAAATTTGTAAAATGGAATTTGGGGGGCGAAAAATCTAGAAAGGGGGCGAAAATGTGAAAACTGAGAGTAACGATACTTAACAGAGACGAAGACACCCAAGTCAATAATAATCAAATTATGTAAATTGTATTTGATTACACATTGAACTTTTTCCCTCTACATATTTTGTTTGTACCTCTTTTCATGCTCATTTTATAATCACGACAGACAAAACATTGTCAAAAATAAAATATGTTTGATGAGCATTCGGTTTTCAGTGTTCACTTTGAATTATGAATTGGTAACTGTTATGTTCCCAATAAAGATATACATTAGATAACAATTAAATTGTTTTTGAAGTGATCAGCTTTTTTTAAATCGATTCAAAAATAAATAATTTGATGTTTTATTTGTTTTATTTATTAAACTATGTAACTAAAAATAGATTTGAAGAAATATCGGATTGAAGCCTCGAAAGCTTCAGAAAGAAATTTAGATTTTTTTTACAAAAAAAAAAATCTTTTTCAACTACTTTGCAGTGAGAAAGATACAAAAAACTTTCAGGATTTTTTTATGTTTTGTCGTTTTAAAATTGTCAAACATAAATTACTCGATATTCTTTTTCTCGATATCGAATTGAAGAACCATAGTGAAAGTTGGTTCTCATGGCTAACTCGATGGTCTCTTGGTTCGCAATTACACTGGTATTATGCCCTGTAGGTCGATATCTCCCTAACTCGATGGTCCCTTCAATATCGATATATGAAGAGTTGACTGTAAAACATCAACTTTCAACCAACCAAATTAAATATTTCAAAACCATATAAGGGAGGCGATTTCAAAAATATGTTGCTCTCAAGGGGGCGAAAGTCAAAAAAGTTTGGGAAACAGTGAGCTAGATTAACAAAATGGATTTTGCATTTATAAAGTTTAATCACCGCATGACTTTAATATTATGAAAATTTATTGGATTTTCTCGGTGAAAGCCAATTAATTTTCATAACATTAAAATGGATTTTAATTTACTTTCTACAGGGCTTCTTTAAGAGATTTTTTCAAATGTTGCTCTAGAAATTTGTCAATTTCTTCAAAAATTATTCCGGCAATTTCTTTAAAGAATCCTCCAGTAAAATCACCATAGTGAAGATATTTTCGAGGGATTCCTCCAAAGATGGATTCCTTCAACATGATATGTAGATAATCCTCCAGAGATTCCTACAGATTTTTTTTCCAGACACTCGTCTGAGAAAATTTCTACAAGGATTTTTCTTGAGATTTATCCAGCAATTTCTTCAGAAAATTCTTCATGGATTACTCCACAAAACTCTCTTCACAGGTTTATCCAACAATAGTTTCAAGATTTTTTTCAGGAATTCCTCTAGAGATTTCTCCGGATATTCTTGTAAAGACTTCGATAAGAGTTAATGCAGTCCTTTTTCAGATATTCAACCAGAGATTTTTCCAGGGACTCTCCCAAAGGTTCCTCTAGGGATTTTTTTAGGGATTGCTTGATGAAATCCTACAGAGATTACTCCATTTTTTTCCAAAGGTTACTCTAGGAATTACCCTAGGAGTTCCTTTAGGAATTCATTAAGCTATCTCTCCAAAACAATCTTCAGGAAAGGAGTGCCTGAAAATAATCTTGAGAATATTTCTGAAGTGATTACTGGATGAATTCATGGAAAAATCTCCGAAGAAATTCCTAGAGCAATTGTTGGAGGAATCCCCGAAAACACAAAAATTATATTCCGAACTATTCTCTAGAAAAATGTCTGGGTAAATCCCTGGAGGATTACCTGAAAAATCTTTGGAGTATTTTCTGTATTGTTGATATTCCTCTGGAAAAATTCATATAGTGAACTCTTGAAAAAATTCGTGAAGTAATTACTTGTATAATCCCTAAAGGATCCATGCAGGAATCCCTGAAAAAAATCTCCGAAATGATTCCTGAAGGAATTTATAGAGTACTACCAGGGGAAAACTCTGCAAATATCCTTGGGGAAATTCGTGCTGGAGTATTTTTTTTTTAGTAATCCTAGAAGAAGTTGTCCTGTGTTTCTGAAGCAAACCATGGAAACAACTATGCAATAATCCCTGTAAAGATTTTTTTCTGGAAGAATGTTTGGAGCAGTCTCTGGAAGAATTCCTGGAGAAATCTCTGAGGAAACATCATAAGAAATCAATTGAAAAATCCCTGGAAGGATCTATGGAGGAATCCCTGGACCAGCCGCTGGAGGAATTCTTGAAAAAACGTTCTTCTCATTAAAAAATATTACCGGATAAATCTATGGAGGAATCACATGAGGCATTTCTGTAGGAGCTCCTTAAGAAACTTTAGAGAAGTTTTGAAGTAATCTTTAGAATAATCCTTGGTGAAATCCGTGAAGGAATTTCTGGTACAATTCCTAGAGTAATTGCTCAAGGTACTCCTGGAGCCCTACCAGAGCCGGTCTGAAAAAATTTGGTTGTGGTTAAAAGTTCTTTCTAGAGGAATCTCTGGCAAAATTCCTAGTGAAATCCCTGAGAAATCGCTTAATGGATGAATCACTGTAGAGATTATCTTGGAGGAATTTCTGTAACATCCCTGGCGAAATCTTCCAAAAAAATCCTGGAGAAATCTCTCGAGAAACTGTGGAGAATTTTTTTCTGACGCCAATGTTTTCATCAATAATTTGACCAGGACAAATGAGTATTTTTTTTGCCTTCCACAACATTCTACGGTTGCTATGCAATGAAAATTCGACCAACCAACATGTTTGAATGTTCGAATGCATTTTATACATAATGTTTGCTAGTAGTTGGTGCACATATTTCACAGTTCGCGCAAACATACAGTGATCGCAGTAGGCAGCGCGCGCGAAAGGATGTTTTGAAAATTGATCTGTCACGTTTTCATCGTCTCCGAAAATTATAAGATGCGGCTTGTGCAGTTTCTGAAAAAAAGTGTCTATAGCGGAAATTAAACGGTTTATTCTACACGCGTTCTGCTGGGCAGTGCTTTGTTAAGGTGAAGATGAATCCAAGCCAAACCTCAAATTTTTAAGAGCACGAATCTGGAGAACCAAACATCCGTTTGGGCTGAAAACTTAATCGATTGGTCACTAGCTGAGTGTGACCAATCGATAAAGTTTTCAGCTCAAATGGGTGTTCGGTTCTCCAGATTCGTGCTCTTGAAAATTTGAGGTTTGGCTTCGATTCATCTTCACCTTAAAGTTCAAGCAGCAGGTGAAGACGCAACGAAGCCAAACCTCAAATTTTCAGGAGCGCGGGTCTGGAGAGCCGGACATCGAATTGAGCTGAGGGCTTGATCGAATGGTCACTCGCTGATGGTGACCAACCGATTAGGTTCTCAGCTTGAATCGCTGTCTGGTTCTCTAGATTTGTGCTCTTGAGAGTTTCAGTTTTGGCTTCGTTTCATCTTTGTCAGAAAAATGCTTTTTTTTTGTGTCGTCGCGTCACCGGATTTTTTTTTATTCTGGTCAATCACGGAGTAGCAACTACGAATCGTACGATCATCAATGCTTATGATTATGCTAAATTTCACAGTTCGCGTAAACATTCGTGCAACTTGCACGTTCACGAATCACTTTAGCTTCGTTTATTCGCTAGCACGACCGATGCGATTAAATCAGCACGCTGGTTCTCGCGAGCATTCCATCACTGCATCACAATGGAGAACGTTGATAATAATTTATCACTGTAGTGAGTTCGCTTTCTGTGAAACATTTTCAGATATATTACACTGTTTAAAAACAAAAATGAATTCCGAATATAATACGACGATCGTCTAAGTTGTTAATCACTTACCCCGTTTACGGTACTACATTGAAAGGTGATCCCATCATTATAACTAAGGATATTAATGGCTATTTTGCTAAATATAGTTAAATAAAAGAAGACTGACTCTCAGTTTTGGTTAAATTAGCTGCATTAAGCATAAATAAATTTGGTAGATGAAATTCGCAACCCAACATTAAAAATTCTATGTTTTTGTGTTGTGTCCTATTACGATCCCGGTGTTCAACGTAGTGCTGCTTCTATCTTTCAATCTCATCACGCTCATCCGTCAAAATACGTCCATCCCTATCGCAACCTCATTAGGCTCGCAGCACGAAACCTTTGAGGGATGCTTTGAGTTTCTCGTAGAATTGTGCATATTCGCAACTGTCCGGTATACCGTTCCGAACGGTGAACGCCGATCGACAAAGTTGTTAATGACTTGATTAATTGAGCTTATTTTTCCTTCTCCGGTTGAACGAAAACCAAAACGACAAAAATCAATTGCTAGATTAACGACGACAACTGGCTACCGGCACACGTAAACAGCGGGGCAACGGGTGATATTCACTTCAGATGAAATCGTCATACAACAGGGACATGTTTTTTTTAATTGTTTTATTTAAATTTATTCTAACATTTCAACAGTGATTGAAATAACATTTGAATAACATTATATTTTTTGTTTTCTGTTTTCTCTTGTTTTCTGTCTAGTTAATAGAGTGTTTTCTGTTTTCTTCTTCATCTAGTTTCCCTTTCAGTTGATTTGCTTACTCTGTCTTTCGTCGCAGTTGATTGGTTACGCATTCATTTGTTCCGATTTTTTTGAATTTTAAATCATTTTTGTGTATACATGTTGATTGGTTTCTTGTTGATTTTTTTTGTGGGAGACATAACTGCAGAATGTTTAATCGCTTGCGGAATGTGTCGGTTTCTGATGTTGGGTTTGCTCACTACAATATCAATGCAAATATGGAAAAAAAGAGTTTATGCGATTCTACATTTAAAGGAATCTGTTTTCTCTGCTGGGAATGCATTGTGATGGGAAATGATAGTGTAGAATAATTGAATGTGTGAATAAGGAATACTCGATACGCTATGGGCTTTTCCTAGAGATTGGAAGTGACAAGAATATTTTTTACGAGAATGGTCCCAAATCATAATATTCACACATAAATGAAAAACCGAGTTATGTACTATATCGTCTAATTCCATTAAGGTTTGTATCCTTTGACAGATAAACGTATTTCAACCTCGACTGTAAGGCCGTCTTCATTGTCGTGTAGTAGAAGTCGTGTCTAGACACTGAAGACGGCTCTACAGTTCAGGTCGAAATACACGTTTCTGTCAAAAACAACAAACTCTAGTGGAATAAAATGATATAGAACAAAATTCGGTTTTCATTAATTTATGGGAAACAGCTCGAAGATTTATTATCATAATATTCACAGATAGTTTTATGCGAAAAAATTGAGTAAAAAACCTAATGATCTGACCAGATAGATAAGCGAAAGATAAAAAATATGGTGAATATCCTCAGTTCTGCTCTAAAAAGTGATGGATTGGATGAAAGTTCTGAGGTCGCAGTATGAACTAGAAAAATCATTCCTTGGTTGACAATTATTCTGACACAGTGACAGAAATTATCTTTAACTCATGATGAAGTTTCATTAAATAGCCAATAATGAATGCTAATAATGGTTATTTCATAAATCTTCTTCATGAGTGATATGCATACTAATTTATGAAATTTACTTCCATTTACTCACTTATTGGATGGTCTTAAACATCGCAAATATGAAGTACATACAGTACAAACTTAATCCATTCTTCCTTTTTTTATGATTTTTTGGTGTATTTTGTTTTCCGTATCTCTCCGGAATGTCAGATCCCTACCAACCAGTCTTCATAATCTATATAAATAAAAATGGAGTGGTGTTTGTATGTCACGAAATGGCTTACGAACGGGTCAACGGATTTGAATGATTCTTTCTCCATTTTATTCTTTAAGGGATCTGACGTGTTTGTGTGTATAAAAATCCGGAGATATTCACCGGGAAAGTTGAAAAAACGAGAGTGAACGAAACTGTCATTTTGTATGGGACGATGCATAACGTTTTTCAACAGCCTACTTGATGGCAAGACGAAGTTTGCCGGGACCACTAGTTCTTTATAGATCTTTGACCAACGATGGCGATCGCTAACGATTCAAAACGAATCTATATCGATCGCTATCGAAAATCACTGACTGGTTGACCGGGATAGGAACAACCCAAGTGTTTTTTAAATAAAAACAAGTTTTTATCTAAAATTTTAGGACCCTTTTGTTACCGTTTAGGTACTTTACCCTAAGAGAGATGCCTTGACCGAGTGACATCAGTTCGCTCTAATTCGATGGAACGAGAGAGCAAAACAGTAGTATACTGCTGTTCGACATGAAGAGTTCCACTCTACTCAGTAAGGAACGAATTTAACCCTCTAATACCCAACCCCGCCTACACACTTTGGAACCCCAGGGTACACTTTGGAATTTTGTGTATTTTTTCGTAGCTCGGAAATCTAAATGATTTTATTTTAGGCTTATTCCTTAACTCATATTACGCATATAAGAAAAGTTTTTTATGACTTTTGAGACATTTTTTGTATTTTTAGGAATTGTTTGAAAAATTGCATTCTTATAGAACCTTCAAATGCCTGGGCTTCATTTAACGTGTAATATAAAAAATCGTACCTTTTATATTTTTGTACGATTAACCTTTCACAAAAGAAGAGCCTGTTGGTATTAAAATCATTTCAAATCTGTTTTTCCGTTAGTTACACGGAAATTAAAATACGCTCCGAAAAAAAATAAAATTTAATATTTTTAAAAATACCGTAACAATTTAAATTTTTATTATTGCCAAAAATCGACAACTAGAAAAGGCTTCAAGAAAAAATGAAAAAAGCAAGGGATGTTCAAAAATAAAAATTATAAAAATCAAAAACCAAAATTTAAAAATTTGCGAATAAAAATAAATAAATGCCCAAAACGTGTTTAGAACGATTTTAGATAACAAAAAATAATATTTAAATCGAAAATAAAAATTTGGGTATTCGAGGGTTAATGATTTGCATAAATTCAGCGATGACTATGATTAGATGAATCCAATAAAATAAATAGCATACAAGTACTCTCACGGAATAAACGACCGATTACCAGTAGTTACCTCGTGTTGAGTTTCCGATCAGTATCCGAGCCGACCCTGGAAGAGTGTCTGAGGGCGAAGTATGCAGCTCAGTGGGAGTGGGGATAACACTATTTCGAATAGTTAATTCTTCAAGAGTTTAAAAGAAGGACACAGAAATCAATTGATTGCCCCATATCGAGATTCCTTGAAAATTGGATTGAGAAAGAACTAACTTGGAATTGATTTTAAACGTTGGAAAGAGAGGGAATGATAGAGGGTTTCGATCTGTTTCGGTGGTGGCGATCCGCGAAAGAAGAGTTTAGCAAATAAAGTCTTTTTTGTTTTTTTTTCCTTCTGTCTGCCTTCGCACATTGGTTTGAGTTTGCGTTACCGATTATACAGTATGTGTGTGAGTGTATATATAATCTGTGTTTCAGTTTTAGCTTTACGATTTCTACCCAGGTTCTCTTAAAAATAGCTGTTCTCTGGAACATTAAATAGTCTCTGTTCACATGCTATTTACAAGTGTTTTTTTTTTCTTAAATATCTGTTTCAAGATTATGCGGATTGTTCTGCCATTTCTTGCGTTATTCCAGGTTTTCTATACATACATACACGTAGTTCTGGTTTGACAGCTACACTCGACTCTCGCGTGAATGATTGAGCCAACTGTGAAGGATTCCTAATTTTTGTTTTCATCAACAGTATATTCTCTCTGTCACTCGATTTGCTTTCAATTAGATTTAAATAGAACGTATTGTATTGTCAAGAAGTTTTCATTTGCCCGCATATTCTACGTTTTTTTTTGTTTGCTTGCTTGCTAGAGTACCTAGTTCATTCGGTTTTGACTGTTTGAGTTTCAAGTTGCCCATTGACCTTAAGAACTAATAATACTTTCATTGGCTCCGGTCGGAGTGTTCAAGGAGGGAAGCGGAGGTTCAAACTAGGATTCGATTTTTTGGGGTAGCTACGGGAAGCAGAATAATGCCCGAGGTTGGATGCGGGTACGCTGCGGTAAGCGGGGATTAGGAGCAATTGGTTTTATCAGGAAATGTGTATGATTTTAATTGATTGTTTTGAGCTTCACTGGTGTGAAATGATTCAGTTTGTTTGTTAATAATTGATGGAACTTGTCTGCTACATATGTAATATATTGTCCAGCGATGTTTGCACGATTTTGTTTTTGTTATACGTTATACGGGGTTTGCTTGTTTGGTTTGTATGATAAGCTTTTTGTTTTTGCAATGGTAAATTTACTTTGACACTAACGCTAATGGTTTCTCACTAA
Source organism: Aedes aegypti (assembly GCF_002204515.2). Classification (NCBI taxonomy): domain Eukaryota; kingdom Metazoa; phylum Arthropoda; class Insecta; order Diptera; family Culicidae; genus Aedes; species Aedes aegypti. Next base: position 23,743,500 of record NC_035108.1, on the reverse strand, counting down.
CAACCAAGGGTAGTCTTGCATTCCGTTTTTTTTTGTGTTGCTTTGTAAGTGTATTGACGTGTGGATGTGTAAGTGTTGTGTGAATGTGTGTAACGTTTGTTTCGTTTTCATCCTTAATCCAGTTCCAGTCTCGTTAAGTTTGTTTTCAAGTAAATAGTTCTAGAGCTGCCTATAAGTATTCAAGAGGAGTTCACTAATTGCAACATTTTCTATTTTTTCTCGGTACGAGTGTGTGTATGTTTGTATGGGTATCTTCTGGGCTATTACTGTTAGAGTTTTGCTTTTGTATAGAATCAGCGAATGGTAAATACAGTAAAGAGTATATCTACGGAGAACTTTGAATCGCTCACGTTAAACTAACCTCCTATAAATGCAACGGTCTTGTTTTCTGTTTCCACTTCCTCAACAGCATTTATTAATTATACAGCTTATAACATTGTACGATTTAAGTTTTGCATTTTCGTTTGTGTAAGTCTAGTAGAAAAATCAACAACTCGATCACATAAGACACGAGACAATATGCATTCAACAGTGTTTGTGTAGGATAATGCGAGAAACGGAAGAAACGAACAGTATTTGAAGATGTTCGACATTCGGTATTTTTTTCTGTGGAAACTATCCTTAAGTCACAATTCTTAGTACAATTTACAACTAGAGATAACCGGTTACTTCTATATACATATACATACACACGACGGTAATGTATTTCGAGTCTTTTCTGTTTTGTTTGTCATTGATTACAACGCCGTGTCGTGGCGCAAAAAGTGAGAACACTACCATCAGTAGATTTGGATCAAGGTCGCGGTGTTTGACAATCGAGAGCGGTCAAAAATGAGCAGATTTTAACACTTCTAGTTTTTTGAATAGCCAGTCATTAAGTAGTTGTGCGTCTTTGGGAAAAAAGAAATCGATAGAATGTCGGAAAGCAAGTGAGAAAGCAACACAATCTCATCGTCTACAGAACTACCATCACACACAAACACACGCGGTTTGTTTCTTTTGTTGCTCTGGGGTTTCCTTGCGTTTGCTAAATGTGTAAACAGATATGTGAATTTCCTACCGTTTTAAATGAGTTTGTCAACTTCTCTAAACGAATTCCACTACGTCCTAACTCTGATGGTTTATTACACAAGTTATTTTACTTTATTTTTTTTCTTTTGTAAGTACACGTATGTTATGAGTCTTTGAGTTGATTTGCCATTTCTGCAAAGTCATTCCATTCTTTCGTCTTTTGCCACTTTAAAAAATAATTTCGAAGAGATAGGCCTTAATTTTGTTGTTTGTTTTTAAACAACATAATTTAAATACTTATAAATGGGGAGAAAATTGCACATGAAATTGAGAATTTCGGTTTTTTTTTGCTTCTATACTTTTATTTAAGGATCAATGATTTACGTTGAGAGTGGATCATAAATCAATTACTTTTGTAACTTCGAAGAATGAGATCTGTCGAGGAAAAAATTCAGTAAAGAACTCTTAAATGTAGTTAGGGCGTAGAACAGGGGTTGAATTCAGAGAAAATTGAGAGTATCTCTCACTTATCGCTCCCTGTAACAATCACGATCGACTGTACATCATGAGTGTCTGTTTATCTTCTACTGCAACTGCTCTGATTATATCGGAGGGATAACAGTGCATGATAAAACTCATCTAAACAAGCTCCATAAATGAGCAACACTACCGATATAAGATGTTCTTCGAATGTATATCAGGTCAGTAAAATAAAATACCCAACTCTAATGGTAATAAGCCTAATGGTAATGGGGCCCAGATAGCCGTAGCGGTAAACGCGCAGCTATTCAGCAAGACCAAGCTGAGGGTCGTGGGTTCGAATCCCACCGGTCGAGGATCTTTCGGATTGGAAATTTTCTCGACTTCCCAGGGCATAAGAGTATCTTCGTACCTGCCACACGATATACACATGCAACAATGGTCATTGGCACAGTAAGCTCTCAGTTAATAACTGTGGAAGTGCTCATAAGAACACTAAGCTGAGAAGCAGGCTCTGTCCCAGTGGGGACGTTAATGCCAGAAAGAAGAAGAAGGTAATAAGCGAGAGAAATGGGTTTTATCATCGCTCTCTCTTTGGGGTCCTCCTTCGCTGCTCCTTACAGCCTGCGAAACATTGCCGATCATGGACCGATACAGATGCGATGGTTTTCTTCGCTTGCTTTGATCGTGCTTCGAAATCAATTGGGAACGAATTCTGCAATGCCTGGCGTAGAGTGTTTCTGTTTACTTCATAACTCCTGTTCGGATTGACTAATATTCAGCTACCATACAATCCTCACCAAAATCATAGGTGTTCGTATATTTAGATCATGAAATCATACTGGCTAGAGACAACTTCGGAAAGCCTATCCGGCTTCTCGGCTAGAGGATTTCGAAGCACGTCAGAGGATGTATCGCAATAGCTTCAAGCAATTCAACGCAGAAGATTACTACAACGCTGAGTTAGCGCCTATGTATTCATCCTCTAGATGAAGAATCCTATATAAACATTGATAAATTGAGGTGTTAGGAGTTTCAGAGATCCTAACATTAACTCGGATCACTGTTGTCAGTAACATTCGAGCGCGATTATCAACTGTATAGCGAATTCAGGACCTCAGCGAACTATGCGATTCAATATCCAACGCTTCTCAGCAGACTAGCAGCTGAATACCCCCAAAAGCTGGACGAGCGGATAAGGGAGATCAGTGTGAGCGAAAACCTCAACAATCTATGCGATTCAAACCATGGAGTGGTGGGCAGAATAGCGCGAGAGGTGGTAGGTACTGCTCGAAGACACCTTAAAAGCGGATGGTTTGACGAGCAGTGCCGGAAGGTGAGAAGACCGTTGTCAGACGTCGCTGAACAGAAAGCGGTACAAGGAAGCAAGCTCAGCCGGAAGAAAAAGAGTATGATGAAAATGTGATAGCCAAGGCGCAAAACTTTATGGAACAGAACGATATGCGACGATTCTATGAAACTGTCAAAGGCGTGCGAAGAAAAATAGTGTCGTCTCCCGTCATGTGCATCGATCGTGAATGTAGCTAGTTGACGAATAAAACTATGGTGACTTCTAGATGAACAGAGCGGATAACAGATGGTCAAACTGTGAAGCCTCAATCACTAGATGAGAATAAAAAGGCGATTGAGGAGCTGAAGCACAACAATGCTGCTGGGAAGGATGAGCTGCCGGTCGGACTTCTGGGGCACGGTAGTAAGCAGCTGCATGGAATAATTCATAGACGATAGACGGAGATACGTTCCAGATGGTTGACGAGTTCGTCTACCTTGAATCCTTGTTGACGCTGAGAAAAACGTTAGCCGTGAAATGCGGAGACGCATCATCAGTGAAAGTCGGGTTTACTATGGCCTCCACAAGGAGCTGCGATCAAAAAAGATTCACACTCGCACCAAATGTACCATTTACAACACGCTCATAAGGCCGGTAGCCCTCTACGGGCCTGATGCTCGAGGAGGACTTGCAAGCACTTGGAGTCTTCGAATGCCGGACGCTTGGGGCGATCTTCGGTGACGTGCAGGAGAACAGTGTGTGGCGGCGAAGAATGAACCACTAGCCCGCCCAATTCTACAGCTTACACAGTATCCAGAAGGTGACCAAAGCGGGAAGGATATGATGGGCAGAGCATGTTGCAAGGATGCTGTACCGCAACCTTGCCAAGATGGTGTTCGCTTTGAATACGATTGGTACAAGAAGGCGAAGAGCGCAGCGAGTTAGGTGGGCCAATCAAGTGCGCATCAATTTGGCGAGCGTGAGGCAGAACCGATGATGTAGAGATGCGGCCATGAATCGATTTTTTTATTATATTTATTTATTCTTTTAACGAAGTTTAAGAATTTGTGTCTCCAAGGTACTTACGTGACTAGGGATAATGATTTAACCCGTGAGGTAAAAAGGTGTATTGCAGCTGAAACTAGAGCTTTTAATGGACTTCGGAACCAGTTAAAGTCCCGCATGTTACAGACAAAGACCAAACTCACGTTGTACAAGACTTTAATTCTTCCGGTTGCTCTCTACGGCCACGAACCATGGACGTTGAAAAAGATAGACTGGAGAGCTTTTGAAGCCTTTGAACGTAAAGTACTGCGAACAATAACCGGCGTTCAATTGGACAATGGCATCTGGCGGCGTCGCCTGAATCACGAGCTATACCAAGTCTTCAGAGGAATGGATATTGTTAAGCGCATAAAACACGGTAATCTGCCATGAGATGGGCGCGTAGCTCGCATGCAGGAGGAACATCAAGCTAAACTAATATATAGCAGAGAACCAGGGAGAGGCCGTTTCCGTTCCAGACCGCGCAGCAGATGGCTTTTTGCAGTTGAGAAAGATTTAAGGTCGCTTAACGTTCAGAGCAACTGGAAGCGATTGGCCCAGAACCGGGTCCCATGGAGAAGGCTTTTTTATTCGGTGTAGATTCAACGCAACAGCACGGAATTGGTGCCTATCAAGTATCAAGTACGTATGTCGAGGGTTTCTAGGGCAGTAGTACCAATTCCCAAATATTTACGCCGATGGGCTCCGACCCGATGCATCCAATTTCTAAAGAACTTTCCATTATAAAGTTTTGAGGACTCCACAAAGTATGCAGGAGCTAAGCATTCAGATGGACGCTAGTGAACTCGCCCTAGGGAAAGTGTTAATTCAAATCCAGGACGAACAAGATCAGGTTTCAAGCCCCTTTTATCTCGGAAATCGAACACAATTCATCTTATTTCTGACATTACGTCTCCACTGAGATACTGCCTGCATCTACAATTATTAACTGAAAGTCAATTGACCATTTTTGCATAGATATACACATGTGGCAGGTAAGAAGATGCTCTATGAACGTCAGTTTGGTCTTGCTAAAAAGCTGCGCGTTTACCGCTACGGCTATCTGGGCCTCAAGCGAACTCAGCTCAACACAATTACTCGGCCACTTTGAAGAGAGCAGTGACCATGTCCTCAGAGTAGTTCCGCGGACATATTGAAAGTAGACAGTTGACATTTTTCTCTGATTCTATCGCTTTTAAGCATATTTGGAACAGTAGATGGCGTTCATTATCCTGACTCATACGTAAAGTTCAGACTTGCAGCATCTGGACACGAGTGTTGTACACCGAAAAGACATTGAGAACATTGTGCCCGATGCTCTTTCGCGAAACATTATAGTCGGAAATGAGTTGTCCAGATTACAGCTCCGGTACCTGCCTCACATGATCGGAAAAAAGTGAAATCAGAAATGCACCGTCTGCAAAGAGAGTAGGGTTTCAATGCTAGTAATGGATTCCTTAGTAGCAGAAATTCATTTTCGACGCTTTTCCGCAATGATATCTCAGACGAATATACGTTTTGTGGAGTCTCACAACAAGTTCAATGTCTTTACTTTACTTTAGCCAAGTGTTAACGTTCGCTGCTAGAAAGCAATACCACGATGAAGGTGTATGAGTCCGATTCCCAGTCTTTCCAAGATCTTTCAGTAATGACAATTTTCTTGAGTGGATCAGGAACAGAGTAACGTCAGTCGTCATTCAGCGGCGCAAAAATGTCCGTGGACCATAGATAGTGGTGCATCATGCCACATGACATGCAGCGATACGTTTTTTGATGCTCTGGATGAGTCGAACAGTGTTCAGGCTACCGGAAACCACCCGAAGTCAGGCGGACACGGTAGCGGATTTGTGAAACGTGTCGACGGTGCTGGTGAGCCTGTAGACCAGCCGCAGTTAACGTCCTGTATGTTCCAGAACTTGATAGCGAGCTAATTTCAGCAAGAAAGATTGCTGCTAAGGGCTACGATGTGCTGTTTAAGGCGTTCTCTAGATGCTGGAGGATCGTGAGTGTGCAGCAGTGTCGAATACGTGCCATTATGTGAATTGCCAGCATACATGGCAGATTCGGCCATCGTGATCCAGCGGTTATTGATCGGATTCAATGGCAGCAGTTGGCCACGGGATTTAAGTAGAAGATCGTCTGCGAGTGTTGTCTAGAGGGAAGTTTTACCATCCCCTCTTCCCTCAGAAGGCCAATCGGAAGACTAGCCAGCTTTTGCAGCTCATTCAGACGGATTTGTGTGGGCCAATGGCCAACGTCACTCCAGGAGGCAACCGATAATTCATGATGCTGATTGACAACTTCAGTTGGTACCTAGTGCTGTATCTACTCAAGGATAAGGGAGAAACGAAGGACTGCATCCAGAACTTCGTGAGGCTTGTCCAAAACCAGTTCGTCAGAAAGCCACAAGCCATTCGTTCGGACCGAGAAGCTGAATTTGTCGACAAGGAGGTCAATTCGTTACATAAAGAGGAAGGTTATGGAAGGAGCTTACTGCACGCTACGACCCTCAGCAAAACGGCGTTGCCGAGCGCCGAAATAGGTACCTGCAGGAGATGGCAGTGTGCATGCCGCTAGATGCCGGACTTGAGAAACGGTACTGGGGATAATCTATTGCTACAGCAGGTTTTATTCAAAACCGGCTTGCTTTGAGATCGGTTGAGAAGACTCCGTTTGAGTTGTGGAAGCCCGATCTAAGCGGTCCGAAAGTGTTTGGATGCGACGCTTGTGTTTACGTTCCGGAAGTCAAGCATAAGAAGATGGAGAGGTGTGCTGAAAAACTGACCTTTGTCGGATATGAATGCAGATCGAAGTCTTACAGGTTTCGAATCAAGCAAACCGGCAAAATCATCGTCAGTCAGAACGCCAAATTCCTCGAACTTGGTGCGAAGGTTAAAGAGGAGCTGGAACCGGTGGTTCGACTGATTCCCAGCCAGTAGTTGACGATGCAGCTGTTCGGCGATGACAGCAACGATGAACGAGATGGAGAAGAACCAGTGACGGGATTTCCGGATCAAGAAGAGCTCGTGAGCGAAGAAAGTGAATGAGCCGTGGAGGAGAAAGTGGTGTAGAAAAATGAGCTGGAAGGCCTAAGTGGAGAACCGCAGGGGCTTTGCGTAAGAAACTCAGTGATTTTGTTCGAGGAACGAGATCCAAAGAACTATAAAGAAGCATGCTTCGCTCTTGTCCACAGTTGATCAGCAAAAGTATTCTCGTTTTATTTTGTAACTTTTGTAACTAACTTCAAATTTCTCTTAAATGCAAGCATTGATGGAAAAAATATTTGGTAGGCGTTATGGTCATTATCATTACGTACAAGCGGTCCCAAATATTTTTTTCGAAAAAAGTTCCCAATTTTGAGAAATAATTCGTTAGATTCATTTCGCCATACATATATTTTTCGCGTTACCTTATAGCGATTTTTCGTGCATAGACACTAGCGCATGTGCGTTACTGTGCGGTGAGTAGCGAATCAGGCCATGCACGTAACCCATTGCAAGTGTTAACAAAAAAACAAAGGCGTTAGGCACTGGACAGCGAATATAACTCGCTTCTTTCGAACAGTAGGGGGACTGGGGGTAGTTTGCCCACGTTAAGGTGAACAGCGGTTTTAGATGTGAAAAACATTATTTTATGATCTTTTTTAATCATGGTTGGATAGACAAACATGTTTTCTACCAAATAGTAGAAACAACTATCCATTTTAACTTTTCTGGGGTTTATAAATTACACTAAAACCTCAATTTACGAAGTCTTTTTTTACGCTACCTCAATTTAAGTCACTTTTTTACGAAGTAAACTCAATTTAAGTCACTTTTTTTACGCAGTGCGTAAATTGAGTTTTGACAATGCTGTGGGAATCACTGACCTCCGGTTTGGGAAAACCGTTGAAAACCCATACAATATGGGTATTTTTGGAACGGGCACGACGAGGGGATGACGAAAATCGATGTCCGACGCCATTTTGAAATCCAAGATGGCGACCTCTGGTTTGGGAAAATCGTTGGAAACCCATACAATATGGGTATTTTTGGAACGGGCACGACGAGGGGATGACGAAAATCGATGTCCGACGCCATTTTGGAATCCAAGATAGCGACCTCTGGTTTGGAAAAATACATACATATAGATAAGGGCCTGTGCCATATCAAAAAAGCAACTATTAATAATTGGTTACGCTTGTAGATCCTAAGACCTATATTCGATATAGATCTTGGAGGACCTAGGACATCCACACAAATTATTACAATAAACGGTTTACTCACAAGAATGGTTAGGGGCCTGTGGAGTAAATGAAAAGTAACCGCTAATCTCTTATTACGGTCGTAGATCCCAAGGCCTATATTCAATGGAGTCCTTGGAGGATCTAGGACATCCACACAAATTATTACAATACACCGTTTACTCACATGAATAGTTAGGGGCCTGTGGAGTAAATGAAAAGTAACCTCTAATCTCTTATTACGGTCGTAGATCCCGAAGCCTATATTCAATGGAGTTCTTGGAGGACCTAGGACATCGGCACAAATTATAAAAATACTCATTTTACTACTATGAATAGATAAGGGCCTGTGCCATATCAAAAAAAAACATCAAAGGATCGTTAAATATGCCAGTACGTTGCTGGTATATATTCCAGGAAGTTTTTGGATGAACTAGAACACATGTTGTACTCACTGAATTACCAAAACTTGGATCTGACAATACATACGCTTTTTAAAAATATAACAATCTTCTAGGGTCCATTATTGTGAGACATTCTTCTATATAGAAATGATAAATTGGCAAAACCTCATTTTACGAACTGAGCTCCCTCGTTTTACGCACTGATTAAATTTACGCACCAACTCAATTTGCGCACCCCCGATCTAGTTCGTAAATTGAGGTTACAGTGTAATTTTAAAAAAATGCTTGCTTAACTGCATATGTATTGTTTTACGGGGTAAAACGCCCCGCTTGAGTTCGGCGTTAGCCATGCTGTAAACGAACGCACACAGTCATACTTGTATATGGGTTGCATACATCCGGGCGTTTTAAAGATGTTATTGTTCAATAATAGTATACATGCTGATGCGAAAAATGTACATTTGTAAGGTTCCAATTTGTGCGTAACCTCAACGCGGCATTACGGTTGATAGAATTTGAATTCAAACGGCTGTTTTGGTGTTATTAAATAGGGGTGGGCGTTTTGCCCCCAGAGTTGATTAAAGTTTAGGTCCTTCAATAAGCTTTTTGAGGGCAAATTTAACATATGTTTTGCACGTAATACAAACTATGACAGTGCACAAGTTGGCTCTCGGCAATAGTTTTAGAAATTTGGTTATTTATCGACCTAAAAAATGACATTGAAAATCGCAAAAAATTGCAACGAAAACAGCGAAAAACGTTTTTATACGATTTTATCGATTTGGTTGAGAAAACACACAAAAATATATTGGGAAAAGCATTTTTATCCATTTTCTATGATCTAGGATGAAAAAAAGCGTTCTAAAACACATCGTTCGTCCAAATCGATGGTGGCGCGTTTTGCCCCCTATGGGCATATTACCCCCAGTTCCCCTACTTGGAAGCATGTTCCTCTACCGAAAGGACCACATGTAATCAGCTCGAAGTGGGTGTTCAAACAGAAAAAGAACTCTAGTGGACAAACAGTGAGATTTGAAGCGTGCCTGGTAGCTCAGGGTCACGGCATAAAAATTAACAAGGAAGGCTCTTTACCGTACTCAGGGTCATGTGAAACTCTACGGTGCATGTTCCAGTCCACAGTGGTCCAGGAATCAGTTTTACGTGGAAAGACTTATTTTGAACTTTAGAATGAAACATTAGACAAAAACGGTCTTCTGAAAATTTGGGTGGACCACATTTTCATAGAAACTGTGTAACTAACCTTCTTATTTGTAGAAATTATATTATACATGCTTCAGCAAAGTTGTAAACCATTCAATTTCAAGCAACTTTCCCAAAAAAAGTTTTTTTGTATCTCTTAAATTGACCGATTTGGAGCTTTTTTTCCTACGGTGACATAGGGTGGTCCGAACAAAACTGGTTTTCTGGCTCTAGAGTTTTCAATTCAAATTTCTCATCAAAGTAGTCTATGAAACACTTTTAGAGCTTTGAAGAATGCGTAATTTAATGAGTGGCGAAACTTGCTATCTCCTTCCGTTTAGGAGTTATTGTTGTTTTTCTCTTAAAAACATGCCCACTTTGATTGTGAATATCTCTGATTGGGGCAAACATAGAAAATATCTTTTGACGGCATTCAAAAGACAAAATAAAATTATATAAAATCACAGATGTGTTATTTTTGTAACTCAATAACATGCCCTGAAAAACAAAGGATTTTAAGCAGAAAAACTTTAATAACTTTTGAACTAAAATAGATATAATCAATATTTTTGCATACAAATTTGCATTTGATAAGTTCTTAAAGTCATTCATAGACCGCTTTGACGAGAAATCTGAAATGAGAAAGATAGGGCTCTAAAACTATTTTGAAGATTTTCATAGTATATATTTCTTTATTATTTTGCATTTTGAGCATGAAAACAAAATAATAATAAAAGCTTGCATATTTGGGTTTATTCTACGAGTGGCGTGAGGTGACTATTGTCGGTTTCGTATAGCGAGGTGACAATTCTCGACCCGAGTGAAGTGACTCGCCGTGCATATCGAATGGAGAGTCACTTCACTCGAGTCGAGAATTGTCACCTCGCTATACGAGACCGACAATTGTCACCTCACGCCACTCGTAGAATAAGCCCAATTGTGTCATTTAAAACTAGGGTGGTCCATAATATCACACAAATCATACAATCAACTTTTTTATTTGCAAAAATACTGGTATATACTCTTAAGCAAAGCAGTAGAATTTAAAATTTTGATCAACTTAACCAAAAAAAGTTTTTCTGTAGCTCAATATTTGACCAATCTAGAGCATTTTTTTCTAATCATCACAGGGTGGTCCAACAAAAATTAGTTTTTCAATATTAATTTCTCGTCCAAGCCGTCTATAAACGACTTTTAAAACTTAACAAAGCGCAAATTTTTATGTAAAAAGATTGTTGATATCTATTTTAATTCAGAAGTTTTTAAAGTTTTTGTGACAAAAAATATTTGTTTTTCAAAACATTTTATTAGAGTTACAAAAATAACACATCTGTAATTTTTTGATATAGGGTTTTGTTCTTCTTCGTCGTATGCGCTACTGTTCGTCGTATCAAACTTTAAATGTTCCACTACGGCGGATATTCAAACTTACCTGCAACATAGATTCATTATCCAAGTGTAATTTTGTGAAAGCTGTTATGGTTTGTACACTTGTACACCAAAAATGCAATAAAACTACTGTATTTCGGTAAATAACTTCAGTTCAATTATCCACTTTGCACTTTTTCACCGAAATCGCATGAACGAACACGATTTGAGAAAAATGCTTAGCGATTGACTGAGCCACACCACTTTCCAACACAAACTTCTTCCCGCCCCCGTGGGTGACTTACTTTGCCGGGCACTTATTTTCACTATGGAAAACCTTCGTACTTCTTCACTGAAGGATTACATTCCAATCACACGCCGTAAAACTTCAATAAATCACCAAATTTTACGAAATTTCCTCAACCGCCGCGTATAATTGAGAATGTAAACAAAGTTCAATCCGTCGTACTGAGAAAAAAAAAGCTCGTGCGCATCAATGTGTGGGCGACGCTCGATGTAAAAATACGGTTCCTTTGATTGTGTTGTTTTCGCTGTACTGTGAGCAAATGCCATAATTGTACGGTCAAAAGGAATTGTGTTCATATGTTTGGGCTGAATTTTGATGACGAACAATGAATTTTAAAGGAAATTAGTATATTTCATCATGCTGAAGGAATGAAGGGAGATGCCCGTAGATCAATATATTCTAGTAAAACATTTTATAATAGCGTTGATATGTTGTGTTTTAACCATTCAATACACACAGTGAGCCGTAAGTTGTGAGACGAATCTGGAAACTGATTGCGACGGAGTTGAAAACGATACGACGGACTGAGAATACGGTAAGATGCATTTTCTTTGCATTATTTCCAAAAAGAGATCAAGATTTATCAAAATGTTATTGTACCATGCTAAAGCCGTTTTGAGTAAGAATTGTTTGGCATCGGTTTGTATCAGCATCATTCACTGCAATACTGGGAAAATTGCAGTTCTCACTGATCAATGCTTAATACGATGGATACTAGCACATCACCCTAATATACAATTTTATTTTGTCTTTTGAATGAAGGAGCTCAAGCCTTATTGCGCTTTGAATTGTTTTTAAATTCTATCCAGTTTCATTTGAATGATGAATGGGAAATTCCCTGTTATAATCTGTTCTACCCAAAGGTTAACGACAGAGTTCACTTCATTGTATCAGTAGTAATCTCTTTATGATCCACTCTATTTCCATTCCTCTTAATCTTTTCGAATCAATTTTATTGATGCCCACAATTTCGTCGATCTATACAAATAAAAATGGAATGCTTTCAAGCCTAAGCGCTAATCCGAGCTACGACAGTTCATTTGGATCAGAACCACGGGAGTCACCCGTCCCGTCCATCCAATCCATTCCCCATTCAGAGGAGGAATCAGTCCTTGTGAGTCGTCAGTCCATTGGAAAAAAAAAACTTGTGTCGAAATTCAGAAACTGTGAACCGGTTTTGTGTCGAACGGTGAGATCATAACGCGAAGAAAAAGATCAGTCGAACGATCAGACTCACGGCGTACAGAAGCAGCGAGACGACCAGCGCAGTCAGCAGCATCCAGTCCAGCACATCCAATCCGGGCCCGGGGTGGGTTTGGCGATTAGATTTCGACCTCAACTGGCATGTATCAAAAATAAATCACCTCTTCCTCCTTGCCCTTGGTCGAGGAATCCTTCTTGCTGGGGCTTTGGGTGTTGATGTTGTTGTTGCTGCTGGTAGCCCCTCCTCCGAGACTTCCGATGTCGGCCGGCGATGAGGACGACCCAAGTGGCGGCGGAGACTGCAAGCTGGAATGACGCGAGGAAAGCGGAGTCGTATGCATCGAGTGGTGCTGCGGATGATATTGATGTTGTTGCTGCTGCTGTTGGTGATGGTGGTGGTAGAGCTGTTGTTGCTGTTGAAGGAGTTGTTGCTGCTGCTGTTCATGGATGGCCGCCGCTGATCGATGCGAGGATGCGAGCGAGGACGACGACAGCGGAGATGAAGGAGAGTGTGCACTACTGCCAGCACTGCTGTAATGGTGCTGCGGCGATTGGTACGTGTCGGAACTTCGCAGTCGGTAACGTTCCGGGATTTTTGGGTATGTGTTGGTTCTGTATAGGAATGGGAAGGTACAAGTTTTTGAATAAGTTAAACATTTCCAGCGGTACAGTACTAACCTCGTGGCAGGGTTTCCCGTCTGAACTGGCACCTGCTGTTGGATTATCGCAGGACTGCTGCCGGTTCGTGAGTGATTTGGTAAGCTCGAGTTAATCTGGAAAGAAGATTTGAACATCAGAGCATAAACCAGGAGATCGTTTGCAAAGAAATTCTTACCTTCTTATCAGCTAGTTTTAGAGGGAACATCTGCGTAACCCCACCACCTCCACCACTTCCGGTACTGCTCATCAGACTGGGACTACTTCCGCTGGGCGACGTTATCGAGTTGTTGTTGGGGCTAGGTTTTGTGCTGAAATTCAAACCATTTTTATGACCAATCTCTCTAAATTCAAAAACCACTCATATCTTACCTAGATAGAGAGGATAACTTCAGGGGCAGCTGTTGTTTGATGGATGCTGCGTTCATTTTGGGAGCGTTGGTGGCACTGGCCAGATTTGCAGGAGGAGCTTTGTTAACTGAAACAGATAATACAATACATTAGTTTAATTTCTCGTACTTCCTATCCTTCGAAAACCTACTGCTAGCAGTTCTCCACTTGTCCTTCCTCCGATCAATGGTTGACACTACGGATTGTGAACCGGAAGCGATCCCGCTGTCCACGTGGTACTCCTCGCTGTTACTGGATTGTTCATCGTGCTGTGATGCCAGCACTCCACCGGGCACTGGTAGAGCAACCTGTTTCAAAAACAACATGTTCAAATCTCACATTCCTACAATCATCCCACAAGCAATACTCACGCTCGGCGACAGCAGCAAACCCTGGCTGGAGAGAATCTCCATCTTTCGGTACAACTGTTCCCTTTGCTGCTTGATATCTTCCTGCTCAGCTCGAATCTGCTCCTGCAGGGTCTTCTGCGACAGTCGCTGCTCATCCAACTCGCGCTCCTCAGTCTCCTTCTGCTTCTGCCACGCAGTCTTCTCTTCCTGTAACTTATCTTGCAGGTTGCGAAGTTCCTCCAGCTGGTCGTTATGTCGGTACATGTTCTTTGGGTTTTCTCGGAATGAGTTCAACTGGTGCTGAAGACTCTGTATCGTCGTCATCTGTTGCGATATTATGCACAGTAGGGTTTGCAGATGGTGGGATACGTGTAGTGCTGCGTAGTTGTTGTCCTTCGCCTGCTCGGTGGTCAGCCCTTCCGAATTTAGCTTCACCGGTGCGTGCGACGCCCCAGGCGAAAATGGTCCTCCGTCGAAGTCCGACGCGTTCGATTCACGCTTCTCGTAGCTTTCCCGATTGGTGAAGTATCCGGCCGAAAGTGTCGACAGGACGGCATCCCTCGACGAATTCGTCAGACACTGCTGCTGTTTGGATCTTCGCTCGTCGAAACCGCCGAAGGTTTCCGCTCGCTTTGGTAGTGTTGGAGAAATATACACCTCGCTCTGTCGTTCGCCGACAGAACTGCAGGACCGGGACAGGGGCAGTCCGGTGGCTGCCGTGTAGAGGGACCCTGCCAAGTTGCTAATCTCCTGAATTGTGTTCAACACTCGTTTCCATATCTCTATCGTATCACAGTCGTCCGAGACCAGGTCCCGGTAGGAGCCGTAGTTGGCGATGAATGCCTCCACCGTGGGGCCGAGCTGTTCCGTGTTGTGCTCGTTGTCCAGCAGCAGGCTCAGCTGCAGGGCGATCTTCTCCTCCAGGAGAATCGCCTGTTCGAAGTCTTTTTGCCTCATTTTGCCTAGAGATTTGGAAGGGGAAATCGTTTAGTTCAACTATCTTAGAAAGTAACAGTTTAACATCAACTACACTAAGACCATACGACTCCCCTACAGAGAACCAGGACACTAAGTACTAAGAAATAGAAAGAGTTTAGAGCTCTGCACGGTGATTACCTTCCAATTCGGTCGTTCCCATCGCTTTAGCAATAATGTGGAAGTGGTTAGAAACAGAACAAGCAATGTCTAGTTTAGTGATTACAATGAATTCTAGCAATAATAGGAAATCAATGAACATAGGTCCCTTACATGATCAACTCATCAAGACATTATTTTGGTATGTTTTTACTAATAGACACATCAATTAGAAGTGTTTAGAAAACCTGCCATGCTTGGTGCAGATTGTTGGTTCATACGTTTCAATCGAGGGCTCCAGTATTGATAATATTTAACATGACTTCGGAAAATCTTACATCCATATCAGTCGATGAGGTGTACCAGAAGAATAGATTGACAGAAGGAGAAAACGTCATGGTGGATTGCACCCAGAACTAAGTAAGTGCTACGAAATAAGGAATACATATAACGGTATGAGACGGGGCTTCTGCTTTACTAGTAGAAGATCATGAGTTCAATCGCAGGCCTGTCTTTTTATCGGTACTTTGTAGTTGTATCCAAGGCTTGGGAACTATGACGCCTATTTACCACAGTTCATTGATTCTGCCAGTAATCCAAATCACAAAGCAGCAGCAGCATCAATACCATCAGGCGTTGCGCTGCCAACGGTTCACACACTGCTTGAATGTTTTTGTCTCTCCACTATGATCGTTTTCGGGCAGCCATCTCGAGGCGAATGATTGAAAAAATGAGTCATTTCGCATTCGGGTTTGAAAAAAGGAAGGAAGAAGAAGATTACAGTTTTGAAGAGCCGTGATATTTTTTGTTTTGAACGGTCATAGTTTGCTTTTGATTTTGATGGTCGTGTAGAAAAATGTGAATGTCGAGGTGGTAAATGTTTGCTACAGTACATTTCCCATCCCTGGTTGTATCTATCACTTGCTCATATCTTCCTATTCTAGGTTAAGTATCACACTTGAACTATTCGTTCATAAACATCGCTAGAACCAGGAACCATTTTCTTACGCCTCCAATCTTCCATCATTGTAGCACGCCTTTTCTTACGCCTAATACATAGGCAGTCTACTAACCAAAAGTAAGCCTCTCTGCCATCAAATTTCCTTACTCATACTCTTGCGCATGAACTGGTATATCTGAGCTGCTGTGGGCCAGTTATAATGCAACATTCATTCTTCCCCTTCCTCTGTGATTCTCACTGAACTGTCTATTACGGATGCACGTCTTGAGTGTGGTACAGAGAAAAAAGAGGAAAACGACTCTGTACCACGCAATCTTTATTTGGTTCATCTTCTTTTCCCGCTCAGTTCCACTCGGGCTGCCACGTCGCCATAGATTCGGTTCTGGCCATTTTCCGTACGACGTTTGGCGTCTTTTCGTTGGTAGCACTCGTTATCCTCCGCCAAAGCGATGCAAATGGAGATCAAACCGGTTATAATGCATACCGACGGAAACCAAGAGTGTCGTGGTGAAGAACGTGAAGAAGAGAAGAAGATTTGTGAGTGCGCTGGTGAACGATCGGCTGATCAGTCTTCAACTAGATACGGCATCGGACATCAGCATAAGCTCCGAGAAGACTTGGCGCAGGAACGGCCGTCCCACGTCCAGTCCAGTGACGGTCGAAGCTTCGACAGCATCCGGAAAGCCGCTGAAGTTGGAGTTTGAGTGTAAATGTGCGAAGTCCGCTTCTACGTCGTAAAACAGCAACTCAATTTGCTCGGCTTAGATCTCATTGATCAATTCAATTTCTGGTCGATGCCGATGGATCGCTTCTGCAATCATGTCAGCAGCTCGCCCACAGCAGACGGCACCTTAAAGCAAGCTTTCCAGACAGTGTTCAACGATGCTCTGGGACTTTGTACAAAAGCAAAGATACTTTCACGCGAAGGAGCACAGCTCGTGTTCCGCAGGAAGACCAGAGGCGTACGCAATGTACAAGACCGTTGATGAAGAGTTGGACCGTTTGAAAAAGGCTGGAATCATAACACCAGTCAATCGAGCACTCGGAGTGGGCAGCTCCGACAGTTGTCGTGAGGAAGGCGAGTGGAGCGGTGAGGATCTGCGGTGAGGATCTGCGATGATTATTCAACTGGCTTGAACGACGCTCTGCAGCCGCACCAGTATCCTCTCCCGCTGCCACAGGACATCTTCGCGAAACTGCCCAACTGCAAGGTATTTAGCCAAATTGATCTCTCCGAGGCATTCCCACAGGTCGAGGTAGAGGAAGAATCCCGCGAAATGTTGACAATCAATACGCACCGGGGACTCTACCGCTACAACCGACTTCCTCTGGGGGTCAAGGCAGCGCCAGGAGCGTTTCAGCAGTTAGTAGACATCATGCTAGCTGAGCTGAAGTGCACGTCGGGCTATCTCGACGATGTGTTAGTAGGCAATGTGGACGAAGAAGACCATCAACGGAATCTCGAAAATATCCTCCGTCGACTTCAAGAGCACGGGCTCACTACCAAAGTGGAGAAGTGTTCGTTTGGCCAACAGCAAATCAAATACGTTGGTCACGATATTGATGAGCACGGATTACGCCCGGATCCGGCCAAAATTGAAGCGATTCGCAACATGCCAGCACCCATCGACGTCTCGGGAGTGCGTGCTTTCCTAGGGGCATTTAACTATTACGGAACATTTGTCCCTAGTATGCGACCGCTAAGGTACCCTCTTGACGTGCTCCTCAAGCAAGAAAAGAAGTGCGTTTAGTCGTCCGAATGTCAGCAAGCGTTCGAGAATTTCAAGAAAATCCTGTCTTCCGACTTGCTCCTTACAACGCAGAATTGGATATCATCGTGTCGGCAGATGCGTCTTCTATCGGAGTCGGGGCCACAATAAGCCACAAGTTCCCCGACGGCTCTATCAAAGTGGTCCAGCATGCGTTCAGAGCGTTAACTTCAGCTGAGCAAGCATACAGTCAGCGAGATCGCGAAGGGCTCACGATAATTTTCGCCGTAACAAAATTCCATAAGATGGTTTTCGGCCGGAAATTCACGTTGGAGAAGGATGTAAAAGCGTTAGCTACAAATTCAATCTACGCGCTTCCAGTCAACTTCACAATGGTCCAGGAAGCGACACGTTCTGATCCAGATCCTGGAAAACTCTACCGCTTCATCCAAGAAGGTTGGCCACAGTCAAAGTCCGCCATCACAAGCCATGAGATCAAGCGTTTCTACGATCGTCGAGAGTCCTTATCAACAGTACAAGGCTGCAACATGTTCGGTGAACGTTTGGTTATTCCATCGCGCTATCGGATGCGATGTCTGCATCACCTCCACCGAGGAATGCAGCGCATCGTTGTTTACGTTGGTTCCTGCCATCATTGCGCAGCTGTAGCCAAGAGTCCTCCAAAGTCCGCACCACTGTCCTGGACAAAGTCAACGTATCCTTGACAGCGCGTTCACGTGGACTACGCCGGGCCGTTAGAAGGTGAATACTTCCTGCTGAGCGTTGATTCCTATTCAAAGTGGGTCGAAATAATCAAAACCAAGTCAACCACGGCTACCACTACAGTCCGCATCCTCCGCAGCTTGTTCGTCCGTCTTGGAATGCCGAAGACTCTGGTAAGCGACAACGGTCCACAGTTCGTTTGCGCTGAGTTCGATAAATTCTGCATGGAGAATGGTGTCAACCACATCACTACTGCACCGTATCACTCACAATCTAACGGGCAAGCAGAAAGATTTGTGGACACCTTTAAGCGATCGGTAAAGAAAACACGCGAGGGGAAAGGAGCCATTCAGGAAGCTTTAGACGTTTTCCTAATGACTTACCGAGCAACACCGAATCCAGCCACACCCGAAGGAAAATCACCATCAGAAGCAATGTTCGGTAGCAGGATTCGTATCAGTCTTGACCTGCTCCGTCTGCCAACAGCTCCTGCTCTTGAGTCCTTGGATGAAACGGAACATCTCCAAAGATCATTCAAGAAAGGTCTACTCAAACAACCAATGGAGATGGGCACCTGGAGTGGTTTTGGAACCAATCGGACGTGTCATGATTAACGTGTGGGTGGAAGATAAGCGCATGGTTCGGTCTCATATCAATCAGCTCCGAACTCGTGTGACAGACGACAAGCCACCAACGAAGCACATCAAACCATCACCAAAGCTACCGTTGGTTATCTTGCTTAAGGCCTGGAATCTTCGCGAACTACGTTCCACATCAAGGGCTATCGCCATATCTCTAGTCTCACCACCACCCACGATTGCTATAACCGTCAAGCCTCTATCACCAATACTTAGACAACCGTCCGAGCAATCCACGCCGTTGCAGCCTGCACTTATATCCGAAGCACCTGCCCGAGTGTGGGTGTCACCAGAAGCGTCTACGTCGTCATCGTCCTCGCCTGGGTTAACATCATCCTCCAATTCAAGCTCTGTAATGTCTTCGTCATCGGAGTTTCTATCAGCCAATGAAAACTATATAGCTGTTCAGGTACCTCGTCGCTCTTCTCGCTCTAGAAGACCGCCAATTCGGTTTGACCCCTATCAGCTGTATTGAGAAGGGAGATGTTGGGAACAAATAGACATCCCTATCAATGATCCACCAACACTACTGCTGAGCTCACTGGTGGCAGTTGTATCTGTCACCTGTCGACCAGCAAGAATGTTTATGTTCAGTATGTTTATTATTAAGTACCGCATGTAACGTGTCAATAGTTTGTCACCGTCTTAAGTAAAGTTTTAGTTCGTTGTTTGTTACGTCGCGTGTTTTACTCGCTCACGAGAATGTACTCGGTCACCGCCAACGCGCGAACGTAAAAATTTGTTTCGTACACCCGGATTCTGTTTTGGAATTAGCTCTTCAGGATCTTGAACAGATAGTCGGGGACCTGCATTTTGTACAGTGCTGCGGCGATGGCCTCCCAGATGGCGCTGTTGAATGCGCAAACACAGCGTAGTATCGATCTCCTCTTCGTTTTTGTTGCGACGCTTTTTCTCAGTACAGTCGAGTACTGTTCGAATTGCGTCTATCGTCGATACTCTTTTGTACTTAGCTTAGCTTAGCTTAGACTGACTACACATATCAATGGTTGCTATTCGGTGATTGACCAAAGTAAGTGAAAATGCACAAAGAATCCACTAGAAGTTCGGCTGGGATTGGCCATAATCTTCTTCAATGTGCATAATTCAGTACCTCTATTTGAACAAGGTCAATAACAGCGCCGGCCACGTCCTTGCAGTCAGGTGGGATTGGGGGAAGGAATGTTAGTGTGTAACCTTTGCTATTTGGAGACCGTGTTTGCCTCTGCATCTCCACAAAGTTTACTGGGAGGGATGTTTGTTAATGGGAAGGATCGTTGGGTCACAGGATTCACTTTGATAAGCGATTAGACCATGATAAACAATGATTTGTGAGATACATACATGCTTATACGTAAATATAATATTTTCATTTGATATGAACAATTTCTATGTAGAGGAAAATTATGCCGACACTTGAGGTGACGAACCATTCAAAGTTTGTTGAACAAATACCTAAATGTAACATTCCTACAGCTGTCAGGACGAAAGCATGTGTTATTATATTTTACTCATTTGAAAAGAAACAAAAAACTCGATTGGTTGGGACATCATAAAACACTCTTATTCTTATGTCGACACTTACAGTGCCGAACCATCCAAAGTTTGTTGAATGAAGTGAACCTTTCGCAAGTCTACACTTGTAGTGTCGAACCATTCAAAATTTTTTAATTACAAAAATAATGGTATATAAGAGGTGTTCTGAAATAAAATGTTAAACATAAATAAATCATGAATCAGAGTTTGTGTCGACACTCACAGTGACGAACCATCCATAGTTTGCTGAAAAATCATATTGACATCCCACCATTGTAACGATTAAATGTGCAGTCATACATATTTTATAGATTAGAAATAGTAGCATGACACGAGCTCACCAATTGATCCGTTATCCTTGACTGAGCAGCCACAATCCACTTTCAGCTTCACTCGTTTGCTCGGCTATAAAAAAGCACTCAGAAAAAAAAAAATAAACGCGCAACTCGAAAGAAAAAAAAAAAAAAGCCGAACGACTGCTTGGGCTTTCTTGACGCACTGCCCAGGAGCAAGCGTAAAGGTCGAAGAATCAAAAATAACGAACCGATCGCGGCACTTTTTAACTTACTCTAACCGAACTCACCGATCACGCCACTTTTTCACTTACGAGACCGACGCGCGACATGTTTGATCCTGCCCTCGTCGCTCGCTCCGGCCAAAGCAAGTGTCAAGGTCGAAAGATCAAACAGAACTCAAGTTCTATCGTCGATACTCATTTGTGGAATAAAAACTGAATTTTCGACAACCCGTGCTCACTCTCCGCACACTTTATCAGCCTGTTAAGGATGAATCTTTCTGGGAGTTTTCTGAGCGTATTCAGTAGGCAAATGGGCCTAAATGAGGCTGGATCTCACCGGGACGCACTGTAGCTGGTATTATGGAAGGCCTTCACCCACCCAGCACAGTCGCGCCTCAGCAACCACCGATCATCAGTCGTCCCGGCCCTGTGTCTGGGACTGGGGGAGGGCTCTTCCGAGCCGTTAACACAGGCAAGTTTGATTTAAGCGTATGCCGTTCGATTCTTGATCCGTTCACCAGTTTCAGCATGCCATTTGCTCCACAACGGTCTTCATCTTCAATCGGCCGTATACTGGGACGCACAACATCCAGTAACATGGAAGCCCCAGAACCCCCCACAGCAGTCCAGCTTTTCCAGCCAACGACCGACAGTCGTCCCAGTCCTGTACGTGGGTGTGGTGAAGGGGTCTTCCAACTCACAGTTAATGGCAAGTATGCTCCCTCATCGAACAATTCACTCGCTGATGTTGTTGCCGCTTCTAGCTCATCGTCAACCGTGCAGCATCGGCCCTCTACATCGCGAGGTCGGTTTCAAGCACCCTCACGCGAAACGAACGCGTCTGGGCCAGTCCTCGCAACGAATCCATCCCCGATTGTGAAGCTTCCTACGTCAGTCTACTATCAAAACGTCAGGGGTCTACGCACCAAGACTGCTAAGCTGCGTTTGGCACTATCAAGCTGTGACTACGACATCCTCGCCTTCACCGAAACATGGCTTAGACCGGACATCAGTAACGCTGAGTTTTCATCTGGTTACACCATATTCCGTTGCGACCGCAGTGCATTATCCAGTAATTTTCTTCGAGGTGGAGGAGTCCTTATCGCCGTCAAGAAATCATTCCAGTGCAAGCTGGTAATATGCAATGGTTGCGAGCATATCGAGCAGATTACTGTTCGCATAAAACTGCAAGGTTGTTGGCTAATCATCTGTACAATATACCTTCCGCCAAATTCTGGACCTGATCTGTACTCCACTTGCTCATCAGTCATTCAGCAAATTACGGAGTCCATGTCGGAGTCAGATATTTTCCTGCTGCTAGGCGATTTCAATCTTCCAAATCTCCGCTGGCAATTGGACGAAGATTTCAACGGCTACCTTCCGTCAAACGCTTCCACTGAGCAAGAGCTGGCACTCATCGAGGCCACTATTGCAAACGGTCTCCAGCAGATGAACAACATCGTGAACGCCAACGGTAATCTACTAGATTTAATCTTTGTTAATTTACCGGAGCATATCGATCTAGTCGAGCCACCACTCCCACTTTTAGCAGTGGGCACACATCATATGCCATTCGTCTTGCTTCTCAGCACAAACTTTCCCGATGTCTTTGACGACCAATTTGAAGATATTGGCTTTAACTTCCTGCGCTGCAACTTCGACGTTTTAAATGCTGCTTTATCCTCTATCAGCTGGGAGATCCATCCAAACAGTTCGGTGGATTACGCTCTCACGACATTCTACAACAAACTAAAGCAGGTAATCCTAGAATATGTTCCTCGTAAGCATCGCGCTACTAACTCCGTCTACAATAAGCCATGGTGGACCACAGAGCTACGAAACCTTCACAATGTCCTCCGAAAGAGCATGACCAGATACTTCTCGTCCAGATCTGCTGCCAACAAAAATCATCTCCGTGATGTAGAGATCCGTTACAACACGCTGCTTCTTGCCGCCCACAACGACTATATCGCTCGAATCCAATCCTACGCAAAACATAACCCCTCGTCCTTCTGGAACTTCATCAAACGCCAGCGCTCTAACAACTGCATTCCTGCAAACGTAGAGTATTCAGGACATTCAGCCAGCACAAATTCTGAAGCAGCCGACTTGTTCGCAGCGTTCTTTGAAAGCGTTTTTACTCGAGTCTCTCCGGTGCCCCGCCATGACAGATTCCAGAACATACCCTCGTTCGACATTAGCATCCCATTACCTCCATTCTCAATAGAAGAAGTTTCGCAGGCCTTGAACGACCTCGACGTTAAGAAGGGTTCTGGAGACGACAATCTTCCCCCGTTGTTGTTTAAACGATGCGCGTCCACACTCGCAGGTTCAATCACGGATGTCTTCAATCGATCTCTCGCCGAGAGGAAATTTCCTGGCGCGTGGAAAAATGCTAGTATTGTACCAATCCACAAATCTGGCAGCCGTAACCGTGTTGAAAACTACCGAGGTATCACGCTGTTATGCTGCTTGAGTAAGGTGCTCGAGAAGCTCATGTACAACATCCTGTACAACGCCGCATTGCCGATCATATCGAATAGTCAGCACGGGTTCATGAGGAATAGATCGACTACAACGAACCTCATGTGTTATGTCACCGCATTATCTCGCGAGGTGGAAGCGAAACAGCAGGTAGATTCAATCTACATAGATTTTGCGAAGGCTTTCGACACTGTACCGCATCTTTTAACCGTCGAAACGCACCTGGGGTTTCCAGGATGGGCAACTCAATGGCTGTTTTCGTATCTCTCCAATCGAACGGCATACGTGTCCGTCAACTCCGCAAGCTCTAGCGCGTTCGAAATAACTTCGGGAGTACCGCAAGGAAGCGTCCTCGGCCCGCTGATCTTCATAATTTTTGTGAACGATCTGTATCAGCTGCTCTCGTCTTGCAATTTATCCTTCGCAGACGATCTTAAGCTATACCGGGTAATTCGCTCTGCTTTGGACTGCATAGCTATGCAAGCGGATGTCGACGCCATTATTGTGTGGTGCAGTGACAACGGAATGCGAATCAATAGCAACAAATGCAAAGTGATATCTTTCACTCGCCGCAATCATCAATACAGGCATGAATATACCGCAGGGTCTGCCGTAATTGAACGCGTTCAATCAATCTGCGATCTCGAGTAACAATCGACTCAAAAATTAGATTTAACGAACACGTCGCAATTATCACTGCTAAGGCTTGGTCAGCGTTGGGATTCGTTAGACGACACGCCTCGGAATTCACCGACATCTACGCGCTGAAATCCCTATTTTGTGCATTAGTCCGGAGCATACTAGAGTACGCAGCTCCCGTGTGGTCACCATACCATGTGACGCAAACGTTGAGGATTGAACGTGTTCAGAAGAAATTTGTGCATTTTGCATTGCGCCAC
This sequence comes from Aedes aegypti, assembly GCF_002204515.2. Classification (NCBI taxonomy): domain Eukaryota; kingdom Metazoa; phylum Arthropoda; class Insecta; order Diptera; family Culicidae; genus Aedes; species Aedes aegypti. The sequence continues at coordinate 23,719,035 of NC_035108.1, read as the reverse complement.
TTACCGTGGATTGATCCTACAAATCTTCCTCATTACCCAGACCGCTGCCGACTCATCAATTTGGAAACTCTGTCGGCAAGGAGGACCCAGCTGCAGCAATTGTTTATCTTAGATACCATATGTGGCAACCTCGACTGTCCTGCTCTTCTCGGTGAAGTCTCTTTCAACGTTCCTCCACGGCGATTTCGTAGTTCCTCTTTATTGACAATTCCTTATCACAGGACTGCTTATGGTCAAAATAACTCTTTTAGTTTGTGTGTTAGAGCTTTTAATTACGTTAGTGATCGGTTTGATTTTAATTTGTCGAAAGTGATGTTCAAAACTAGGATTAAAAATTTAGGTTTATCAAATTTTAATTAACTTTAAGACAGTCTGTACGTCGTAGACGAAGACGGTGAAATATAATAATAATAATCTCCCAGTGGTTTCCCTGGCTTTGACGGCAGTACCAGCTTCTGGATCTTACATATTTCTGGGATAATACCTTCGTCAAGACACTTCTGCAACACCTTCCTGAACATGTCCAGGTATGCCAGGATGACAGCTTTCAGCACCACGTTTGGTATTGCATCTGGACCAGGGGCCTTCTCCGGTTTTAGGCGTTTTTCCGCTTCTATGAGATAGCTGTTAGACACTTATAGGTCCTTGGCGATTGCTTCTCGTTGATGGCCAGGATGTTGGAAGGGCCTTTGGTCGTGGGCATAACGACTCGATACGCATTACCTCACAAATTGGTGTCTGCATCTCGTCACAGTTCGTTGTTGCAATTGGATGTACTAAGCTTGATCTCCCATTTGAGTGCGGTCGTAGCTTCTCGAAAAGCCGTCTTTCACTCCCTTTTCTCCTGTAGCTTATCTGTTTCCCAAATTTAAACCATCAGCCGGTGCAGTCAAAAGTTCAGTTATTCTGGTCTTGTTCGTCGAACTGCTGCTAGAAGTGGGAATTTCGTGTTTTCCATCGACGTAGTTGTTCCATTTCATTGTAATCCAGGAAGCCTCATTAAAAAGACGCTGGTTTGCTGGTTTTCTTTCCTTATGTAGAACCCTACATGTTCTACGCGTTCTACCGAGCCTCTTGGAATGTGCATGCTTTAAAAGAGAGTATGGAAGAAGCATCAAAAGTCTGATCTGTAGAGAGTTGGAGGGAGCGCCTCAAGCAGTATATACTGTTTGAGCTTCTATAGCGTCAAACATGCTGCTTCGATCTTTGAACGATTATCTGAAATATCTGTTTTACCCATTGGCGGCCGGATTTTGCTGGGTTTTCTACGCTTTCGCACCCTTTCTACGGGTGTTCATTGTCTATGCTTTAGACACCCTGGGCCCTGCACAAACTCAGCAAGTGCGCGTTCCTGTCGACTGTGTCGGCTCTGATCCGTAGTTTGCTGCAAATTGCTGCCGATTCGCAGTCCAGTTCGTTCAAATGCTGGCTACATGTTAACTGGTACCCCGCTGATTCCAAACTGGTGGTTTGTTATGATCGGTACTTCTCGGAATAGTCCCAGAAATGGAGCAAGTCTACATCAGCGGAGATTTATCCTGAGTACTGCGATTTAAGCCTGTGTCATTTCTTAAACTGCTCGGGTACTCCTCAGGTGGTGGTCCTAATCTTCTTCGAATAGAAACTTCCCTGATGACGAAAGATCTCCTGGAGCCTGTCGGTGACGTAACGAGTTCGGCTTAGCGTATCCGGATGAAGAATTATTTCCTGTTCAATTGCACCAGATGTTGCCCGAATAGGCTACAACCGATTGCTAACGACAACACCAGAGGAGGCGTAAAATCGAAATCACTTGCAAGCGTTTGGATTCGTAGATATGATGATAGGAACACCTGAAAACTCGGAAATTCCATGGTAACCGAATATAGCCTTTTGGGTATTCTAGGGAATCTCTTAGGAATCAACTGCAAACTCCTTAATATCCCCAGTAGATTTCTAGAACCTATACAAAACCCTTAGCGGATTTTCTCTGGGATTCTCTTGCGAATTTTGTTGGACAATTTGCCTATTACACTTCATACACTATTCTTCATTCATCATCTAAACCTCCTTGGTACACCTCATCAAGTTCAGGGTTATTAGGGCAAATTTCTACTCTACGGATCCGACACCATTTACCAAATGTCAGCCTTGTACTTACAGATAATCTCTCGAATGTTAGCTTGCTTAGCATCTATCAATTTTTGGCGTTGCTCTGCAGTCATGTAGTCCTCGACCTCGGACTCATCCGAGGGACAGTCCAGTACCGCAGCTCTGTTGGACGAAACTCACAGTCAAGACTGAATCATAAATTTACTGTGATGCAAACAAACCTGATTGACTGGATCCACACGTTCTTATCTTTCGGATTTTGCACTTTCAGCTCGAACATCTCCGGATACGCCGGATTGGACGAGATAATGTAGATGCCCCTCGATTCGGTGCCAGCCTTCTCGCGGATCAACAACTTTTGCAGCGACACCACTCCAGCCTGTCAAAAATAAGATTGATTGATTAGCTAAACATTTGGAGAAATTCCTTTAAGTGTATACCTTATTTTCCGGCGTGAAGAATGAGTATTTGTGAGAGTTTTCCAGCAAGAAGAACAGACAGTCCGACAGTACTACGACCAGTACAGTCTGCATTTTCGACCTTCCCTGCATCAGTGTTGCAACTCCTTCGAACCTACAAAAAAGACATCCAAGTTTAACTTATTGATATTACAACACAAAGCCGTTCAACACTCACTTCAGCTTCCGATTGCTGGAAATAATATCCGACTTCTTGAACTTGTCCTTCTTGAAGATCGCATACGACTTGGCGTCGATTCGCTTGAAGATCTCTAATTGACGGTCCTCTTTCTCCTTGTCGGCGACCCGGGCGTCCACGTCCACCAGTATCTCCTTGACCAGCTGCATCGCCTTCTGCAGCTTCTCCTGCTCGATCTTGTCCTCCCGGGAGCTCTTGAGCAGCGGATCGATCAGCAGAGGATACTTGGTCAGTCGTTGCGTCACGAACAGTATGCACTCCGGGATGCCCTTCTTCTTGAGCAGCGGATTCTGCTGACAGTGCTTGTACCACTCGGCGAACGTGTTGTCGCCGGTCATGTAGCACTTGAAGGTACTCAGGGCCGATCGGTGGTTGGAGCAGAACTCCCCGTACGCCGACTTGAGCTTCTGCGCCGACATGGCCGAGAAGAAGTCCAACAGGATATCGGCTATGCTGTCGACGATGTGGTGCTCGCGCTGTTTCAGCCGCAGCTTCTTCAGGAAGCCCGTGTGCAGCTCGGTGAGGTCCTCTAGCCGGGGGAACATCCGCTTCAGGTTCAGGTGGCTGAAGTGCTTCTGGAGACTCTCCACGAACACCTTCTGCATGACTAGTAGGGTTTGGCAGTGATGCTTCTCCGTCATTATGAACTCGTAGATGTGCTCCTGGCGTTTGACCTGCGGGTGCAAGAGCTTGTTTTTAGATTTTACGGAATGGTGATTTGCTGAAGACTACGAACCTGTTTATCCTTGAGCGATTTGACGATCTCCTTTGGTACACTGGGACTCCACGAGTCGTGCTCGTCGATGGCCACCCCCAGGATCGGTTCCGCACCGAGGTCGTGCGGTCCGATCGGCGCCTCGTGTAGAAACTCATCCCGTATTAGCGGTGTTTCGTCCGAACAGCTGAAATGAAATGCCGAATTCGAGAATGGATCCGAAGAACGGAAAGGACGTCTAAGCATTGGGCATGCAGATTATCTAACTAGTCGCCGTTGATCTCCCATTGTCATCTGAATAATTCAGGGTCAACGCGTTTACTGATACGGAACCAGAGGCGTTACGAGTTTCATTGTTGCTTTTTTGTTTATAGATGGATTCTTTTAAGGTTTTGGTTTAAGATTTGAAAGCAAATTTCAACATTGAAAACAATACTTAAGAGAGAAAAAAATTGTCATGCAACTTCTCACAACTGGACTCACTTATGCACTCGTATATTTTAATAGGAAAAGTTGTAGCGAAACTAAATCAAAGATGCAACTTAAGAAACTCAACTGAAGAAGAATATGTTGTAGGATCAAGTATGATTCTGCGTTTGCAGATTATCTTTCTAAATGACGACTTCAGGACAGAAGAGGACTTCAATCTCTGAACATTGCTTCAAATTTTCCGCGTTCGATTCGGACTGGAGATAGTGTACAGTGTTTCGGGGCTTTTCCTGTTTAACCAAATGATGCTGTTATATACAGATACTCACTTTGAGTTGTCATTTTGTATGTGGCCATCGTAATAGTCTCTACCTTGATCATCGTGGTGCGAGGAACTGTGGCTATAGCAAGCACAAAACGGAAACGAAAGAAAGAAAGACAAAATATGAAAACGTATAAATAAAATCCGAACTAAAAATTGGCAAAACACAACGGTGTAATCAGCAGCAGCCGAGAGAGTGAAACAAGGGGGCAGGTGGGTAGAATGTGGCAAGTAGATTGAACAAGTCTAAGTAAGGAGTTAGAGTTTGTAGCTGCATCGGTAATCTCCGAAGGAGTGTGGGGAGCTTAACTCAGGTACCGGAACTAAACACTCGTGAAATGATTGCAAATCGAAAGATAAGAACTCAGTGGCGGCTGTCTTGAAACTGATTTGTATGTTGAGTAGAAGTTGTGTAGATGTTATGTATGTCGAATACTTATATTTTGTACATAGTATAATAGATACACGTTCATACACATGTGTAACGCAAAACGAGTTAATCAGCAATCAATCAAAACCAAGAATCACTTACGAGAAATGATTATTATGTTACACTTCATAACGAGTTAGCAATATCTTACAGTGCAACAACAGTAAGCGTAACAGACTTTATAGGAACATCGAGTGTAATGGTTGGTGTAGAACAAGTCAAATAAAGGAAATTAGACTGATGGAAACAATACGAAAAATACAGTTGATATCGTATAAGGTGATCAAAGTAGTTGGTCGATTGGTTGTCGACGTGTTAGTATGAGAGCGATGGAAGTCGTGAAAAAGATTCAACGAAGAGCAGATACACAGTTCATCAACAGGATTGTTAACGATGTTGCAGTAAGATTCTGATAGCAGTTAGGTGCACTCTCGATGGGGATGTTCTTTTCGATGCGGTTGAAGTGATGATTGTGAAAGAACGGAGTGTTGATATGTTTCCAGAATAAATGGGCAAATACAGTAAATGAATTCCTAAACAACAACGAAAAATGTGAGAAGTTGGTTTTGAGGGTTTTGTTCTGAAGTAACGATAGCAATTATTGTAAGTTTATATATTACGGCAAAGGAATCGCTGTTCAATAAGCATGTTATTCAATTAGCTCAAATTGTGTAAGAGTAAATTTAAAATCATATTTTTTATTATCGTGTGGCAAACATCAAGATACTTTATGCTATGGGAAACCGAGATTTTTTTTTTAACGAGGAGATCCTTGACCCCCGTTTGAACTCGGCTTGGGCTTGGATATTGAATCCCAATTTAAATTCGATTCATCAGCTTACTCATGAAGCTCATGGCTTACTTTGAGATTCTTCAGCTTCCAACTGCAACTCACAAATTTAGCTAATTTATCTTTGAGAGAGAGGAGACAGCTGGCTTAGATTGCGAGCTCCAAAAAGTCAAGGGAACCTGTCACCAACTGTCACTGGAAAACCGCACATTCGGAGGGCAGAACGTGAAAAATTGTCAAAATGCAAGGAACTGTAATTAAAATTTCTAGGTGTTTTTCAACGATTTCACATCTAAAAAAGTTGAATACCTAAAATATAGTTGTGTGTTGGCAAACTGCTATTGATTGTTTTATATTAATATCCTTTTTCATAGCGAATAACAAGAAGGTAATTTGATTTTGCCCAAATTTAGTTCATATGACCGTTGTGCACAACCCAAGAATTAAAGAAAGAAGTCAAAAAAAGGCAAGAAAACATGCCAACTGTCAGTGAGCTGTCTCCTCTTATCCGTAGTATGCTTCATTATGCAGCCCACAGACGCTCAGACGGTTTGACCAACATTGACTCCGACCCCAGGTTGATGCTATATTTGACCGTGTGTGACGCTGCTTGACGAAACAATTTGACAGTTTGTGAAACCGATTTGACGGTTGACGAATCGGTCGGCCTAAATCAAACCTATGCAGATCGAAGGCAAGTCAAAATGTGTGAATTTACACAGCGTCGTCGCTATGTGTGACCTTGAGTTGTTTTCAAATATTCCATTCGATTTCCCACAGTCTTTAATCTATTTCTATAGCCACCACGCTGCTGTTGAGAACAAAGAGCGAGGTTTTTTCAACAGTGTTGTACAAAATACAACAGCGCGACGACTGAGCTGTTAAGCTATTGAACCAGAAGTTCTACCTGTGATTTCATCAAAAGTTCAATAAAGAATTCTTTCAAGGATTGTACCCGCAATCAATCAGGAATTTCATCAAAAATTCCTCCAGGTAAAGCTGATGGAATTTTTTTTAGGAATTCTACCGAAATTCTGTCATGGATTTCATCGGTAGTTCCTTCACGATTCTATCAGGTGTTCCTCCAGAAATTTATTCAACATTTTATCCATTGATTTTATATGGGATTCGTATGAGAATTCGTTTAGAAATTCTTTCCAAGGGTTCACCTGAGATTTTACCTGCAGTCCTTTAGAAAGATTCCATCAGGAGTTCTTCTAGCGATTTATTAAAATTTCTTCAAGGGGTTCCATCAGGAGAACTTCATTAGTTTCCATCAGAACTTATTGAGAGGATTCCACCAGGAACTCTATCAAAAATTCCCCCAAGTATTGTATCAAGAGTTCCTACAGGGATTCCATTAGAAGTTCCTCTAGAGATGAAGAGTTATTCTAAGGAATTAAACACAAGTTCGTCCAGAAATTCCATCAGGAGTTCCTTCATGGATTGCACCTGGATTCCAACAGAAGTTCCATCAGAAATTTCTCCAGGGATTCCATCAGGAGTTATTTCAGAGTTTCCTAAAATTCCTCTAGAGATTCTACCTGAAATTTATCCAGGGATTCCATCAAGAGATCCTCCAGGGAATATTCAGGAATTCCTATAGGGATTCTATGAGGAGTAGCTTTAGGACTTTCATCAGAGTTCTTCTGTAGATTTCATCAGGAGTTTCTTCAGGGATCCCATCAAGAGTTCCTCCTGAGATTTCATCTGGAATTCCTCAAGAGATTCTATCAGGAGTTGATTTAAAGATTATATCAGGAGTTTGCCGAGGAATTCCATCAATATTTCTGCTAGGAATATAATAAGCAGTTCTTCTAGGGATCCTATCAGGAGTTTCATGAGGAATCTTATAAGGACTTCCTCCAGGGATTTCATCAGGAGTTCCTATACGGGTCCACCAGGAGCTCTTCAAACGATTTCATCTGGAGATCCTTCAGGATTCTGGAAATCTTTAGGAATTCCTTCAAAGATTCCATCATGAGTTCCTCCAGGGATTACACATGGAAATCCTTAAGGGATTCAATCAGAAGTACCTCTAGCAATTCCATCAGATGTTTCTTCAGGGATTCCATCAGAAGTCCCTTCAGAGGTTCAACTTGCAATTCTTCCAGGGATTCTATCAGGAGTTCTTCTGGGGGATATTATCAAGGGTTTCTTCAAGAATATCTTTAGGAATTCCTCCAAGTCTTCCATCAGGAGTTCCTCCAGGGATTCCATGAGGAGCTCAGGAGGATTCAGGAGGATCAGGAGGATTCTATCAGGTGTAACTTAAGGGCTTTTACCTCTAGGGATTCCATTAAGATTTTCTTCTGAGATTTCACCTGGAATTCCTCAAAGGCTTCTATCAGGAGTTCCTCAAGGAATTCCATCAGGATCCTTTCTAGGGATATCATAAGGAATTTCACTAGGGATTCTATTTGGAGTTCCATTAGAAATCTTATCAGGAATTCCTTCAAAGATTCCATCAGGGGTTCCTAAAGGAATTTCTAGAGAAAGTCTGTGAAGGATTTTCTGAAGGAATATTTGGAGGAATCACTTGGGTAATCACTAGAAGATCCACTGGAAAATTTTTGATAAAAAAAATTCTAGTGGGAATTTTTGGAGGAATTGTTTATGGAAACTCTGTATTGATTTCTTGAAAGGGATTTCTTGAGCAATCTCTTCAAGAATTTCTACAAGAATTCCTGAAGAAATTCTTATATAAATCTTTTGAGGATTATAGAAGAAAACATTGGTTGAATCGCTGAAGAAATTCCTCGGTAAGTTTTTCTATAAATCCCCAGATGAATCTGTAGAAAAATAAATTGAAAGAATCGCTGAAGGAAATTCCTGGTGGAAGTTCTGAAATAATTCCCCATGGAATTTAAGGAGAAATCCTAGAAGGAAGCCCTGAGAAAAGTCCTGGTGAGATTCTTGGGGGAATTTCTGTTGATGAATGTCTTGAGGAATCCCTTGAAAAGAATCTGAAAGAATTCGTGATTTGATTTCTGGGTTTTGTGTGGTGGAATCCTTGGAACTAACTTCCTCAAGGAATCTTTGAAGAAATTGATATAGCAACCTCTGGAGGAAGTACTGGTGCCACCCTTGGAGTTAGCCCTGTAAAAATTACTTAAGGGTTTCTTTGGTTTAATCTTTGAAGGAATCAGTGGAGAAAATCCTCAATAATTTGATGAAATCTCTGGAAGAATGCTACCTGAAGGTATGACTGAAGGATTTCCTTCGGAGGAATTGCTTGTTGAATCTGTGGATAAATTTCCTGGTAGAATCTGATAAAATTCCTGGTAGAATCCCAGGAAGATTTTTTTTTGTGAAATCCATGGTACAACTCATAGATTCATGGAAAAACTTCAAAGTAGAATAACAAGAGGAAACCACTAAAAGATTCTGGATAGAATGTTTGAAAAAATCCCATAGCCATATCGATGACTGCTCAGCAGACTTGAAAGAAACTTCTCTACAATGCAAGGAGGAGGCGATTTTGCCATTTTTCTGAGGAGAAAAAATTAAACTCAAAATTTCCAACACAAATCCTCAAGCGATTCGAGTGAGAGTGCAAAAATGCGAGGATTTTTTTCCTGGTACTCTCTCTCTCTCTCTTGTTGCGATGCTCACTTTTACTAACGCTTCAAAGGAACTCTTGAGCGTCCTGCCCGAACAAGGCAGTCCTCGGAGAGTTGTGAAAGCATTCTTTTTTGATGGATTTTTACTCTGGTGTGTTTTGTCCTGCATCTTCCTCGCTCAGTTTTCGTTGCCTATCTGCTGAGCATTTTTTCGCTCCCTCGCAATGAGGCAAAGGCAGCATGCTGCTCTAGAATATGTCACCGAACTCTGATGATTTTGAGGAGTATTATCAAGCCTGCTGCTCAGAATAGTTCCCTGACAAAGACGTCTTATATTTTAAGAGTTTTTCCGAAATACTTCGTGGTAATTATAACTCAATTTTATCATCCAAATCCATTTTTTCGATATTGAGAGAATTTATCTACTAAGTAGAAAGGCATATAGTTTCATAATGATTTTTTTTTTCAATAATATGGCATTATTCTGTATAATGTAAATAACTTACTTGGAAGACATTCGGAAAATACTATTAGATGAATTCATCAAATAAAGCCGACTTTATTGTTTGATGCTTAATGATTTCTTATGTTGTCAAAAACAGTGCAGGAACTTCACAGAGATGATAAATAAGTTCAACCTTGAGGTTGAATTCTCCCAAAAAAGTAAATTAATTTTCCCGAGAGGGTAAATAAATTCCCTCGAGAAGGCTCATCAACTCCCCCAAGAGGGTAAATCAATTCTCCCGAGGGGGTAAATCAATTCCTTTGAGAAAATGAATAAATTCCCCCGAAAAGGGTAAATAATTTCACCGAAAGGGTAAATCAATTCCTTTGAGAGTATAAATCAATTCCAACGAGAGTGTAAACTTATTGCCCCGAGAAGGTTAATCAATTCCCTCGAGATGGTAAATCAATTCTCTCGAGAGGTTGAATCAATTCCCCTGAGAGGATAACCCAATTCCTCCCAGAGGGTAAACCAATTTCCTGAGAGGGTAAATCAATTCCTCCGAGAGGGTTAATCAATTCCCCCGAGAGGGTAAACCAATTCCTCCGAGAGGGTAAATCAATTTCCCGAGAAAGTAAATCGATTCTCCCGAGAGTGTAAATCAATTCCCCTGAAAGGGTAAATCTATTCCCCCGAGAGGGTAAATAATTTCCCTCAAGAGGTTCAATCAATTCCCCCGAGAGTGTCAATCAATTCTTCCGAGAGAGCAAATCAGTTCCCCCGAGATGGTTAATCATTTCTCCCTAGAGGGTGAATCAATTCCCCCGAAAGGGTTAATCAATTCCCAGAGAGGTTAATCAATTCCACCGAGAGGGTAAATCCATTCTCCTGAGAGCTTAACTCACTTCCCTAGAGAGGGTAAAATAAATTCCCCCGAGAGGGTAAATCAATTCCCTGGGAGGTTAATCAATTCCCCCGATAGGGTAAATCAATTCCTCTGAGAGCTTAACTCACTTCCTTAGAGAGGGTAAAATCAATTCCCCCGTGAGGGTAAATCAATTCCACCGAGAGGGTAACTCAATTCCTCCGAGATTTTAACTCACTTCCCTAGAGAGGGTAAAATCAATTCCCCCGAGAGGGTAAATTAATTCTTTCGAGAAGGTAAACCAATTTCCCCGAAAGGGCAAATCAATTTCTCTGAGAGGGTTTATCAATTCTCTCACTAGGTTAAATCAATTCCCCCTAGAGGGTTAATCTTTTCTCCCTAGAGGGTGAATCAATTCCCCCGAGAGGGTAAATCAATTCATAGAGAGAGTAAATCAATTCACCGGAGAGGGTAAATCAATACTCTCGAGAGGATAAACCAATTCCCTCGAGAGGGTTAATGAACTCCCCCGAGGAGGCAAATCAATTCCCCCGGAAAGGTAAATCAGTTCCACGAGACGGTAATTCAATTCCCCCCAGAGGAAAAATCAATCCCTCCGAGAGAGTAAATCAATTCGAGGGGTAAATGAATTCCCCTGAGTGGGAGAATTCGAGAAGGATTCCACTGAGTAGAATGAGGCATGATGCTGTTTCTTTAATATTGCCAATCCAAGAGCAGAACTATTAATATCATCGTGCTTCTTTTTACAGTGTATGAGAAGTTCGCGATATTGATCAGTGAAACGACAGTACAAACTGCAGGCGTGCGAATTTTGTCCGGTCGGCACAATCCGACATTGTTTACGTGAGTGCCTGATAAATCGATTGATATCTTTACATATCACTTAGAATAGAATATTTTTTTCAAAAAGTTGTCAAAGTCTCTGAGGAAATGTAATAAAAGTGAGTTCAATATTATTCTTTGTGAACAATTTCCCCATAAATCGAATAACTTAAACAAAAAACTTAAAAGAGATCTGGATTGAAAAATGCTGACATTTTCCACAAATTTATCATGAAATATCGAAAAGTTCTCCTTTTTTCACACCCCAGAGAATGAAATCAACTTGGAACAAAAAACCAATCATCCCCGGTTGCGTACCAAAAAGAAACTATGCTTCTAGCTACAATGAAAAATCCTCAAATATCAAAATTGCACACAAAACATTACTCAAAACCTGGAAATAGCTGATAATTTGTGAACAAGAAGAAAGATCCTAGGACTACTCGTCAAAAATAGTTACACCAACGTGAACACTACAGAGAGGAGGAGTGAAGAGAGAGCGAGAGAATGAGAGTTTCTGCAACAGTATACATTCTGAGCGTGTGTTGACAGCACTTTCGGTAGAAATTGTGTGTTTTCGAAATGTGCTGTTTTTTCTGATTACAAAAATACGAGAATCGGACATTTTCCGTAAAAAAAAACTATCATGAAAAAACCTTTGTTCGTAATTACATGGACAGAGCTGAGAATGAGAGTGGAATCACTTTTGTGTGAAATCGGAGAAAGTGTTGCTAATGTCATGAGACAGCGATAGACAGACAGAGAGAGAGTGAGAGAAGGACAGGAGCAAGAGAGAGAAGAAGTAAAACGTGAGAGTGAGAATTTTGGCTAGCGTTACCTGGCGTGAGTCGAAACCACGCCTAACTTGTTAGCGACCAATCTCCACGGAGAGTAGCATCCAGTCATTTTCTTGCCGCATTTTTCACTGATTCGGATTTTTTTTTGGTTGGTGAATGGTATGGTCAATTTCGAAGTCGGGTGATAAGAGTGACATTTTTTTTTTCGTATGTTTTCGATTGGAATTGTTTTTTTTTGGTTTGGTTTTGTTCGAAATTTTGCGCACATTGGGTCGTATTTTTGCGGATTTGGGTTGGCATTAACAATAACAAGAATAGAGACATTGGTGGCGTTATTATTACCGTGAATATGGTTGACAATTGTCTCACAGAAACGGAAGAGTGTCCAAAAAACAGGAAATGGAACATAAATGAGAAACGTAGCTCTCAAATAAGAAACCTATGTTTTTTTCCTTTGTTAAAATCATAATAGCTCGAAATGACTGACAAAACAAACTGCACACTTTTTTCAATTTATATATTAAACCTAATATGTTTGATAAAACATTTGAATATGTTTAAACTTAAACTGATAAAAAGCAAATTAATCGTGTGAAGCTTTGAAGCGAATCGTAACAAAATTCAAGCCTTAAAACAAACGTTTGTATGCGATATAACATTCTGCGCTGCGATATTTAATAAAGATGCCATGTAACACAATCATCCCATGTCATTCAATAAAAATCATACTGTTTTCATAAAATCAAGCTGAATGCAAGACGAAAAGCACGACGAAATAAATATTTGTTTTATTATGAATGCATCAACATCTTTAGGTTGTTTCTGGTTAAGAAAACGCGAAATGGATCAGTGATGGACGGGATTGCTCTCAGGACCTAAATCTCATCACTGAATCCATCCGACTTACATTTCTCCCGAGGTTTAAGGTTATCGTTCAGACTTTTAGATAAACATTTTGATATCGAACTGTCTGAAGACCGAACAATCGCCATCGCGGTACCGAAACACCGTTCATGTTCAGAAACACAATGAAACTATACGAAACTAACTTGATGCACATACAGGTAAAAATTATATCAATCGCATCAACCAAAATGGTGATTTATCATGTTTATTTTAACTCTGGCATAACATTTGAAAACATTAAGGTGGAATAAGTATGCATTTTCAATAGAAGGCTACGCCATTGTCGTGATGGTAAAAAACTAGGACGAGTGCTTTTGAATCCATCGCTATCTTTCTCGACCAGTCCACGCGATGTTTTCAAATGTTACGCTCGAGGTCAAACATATGCAAAAATATGACAAAACAACAGTAAACGATCTCAGAAACGTAACTCTAACGAAAATAAATGGGAAATTTACCTGTTGGTTGAGTTCTTCTTGTTGGAACCGGATTTGGGCTGCACTTGGAAATATTTCTGAAATGTTTCAATTTTGACAGATGAGAACAACTCGGAACAAGCGTAACTTTTAAAAGGATTCGTCTTGATGGAACTGTCCACAAATTAAAGCCCATTTCAACCTGTGTTTCCTAATTAATCGTAATGCGTTACACCAGAGGGCAGCCACTGCATTCCATCAAGACGTTCACTGAACAAACTTCACTTCACTAACCTTAGCGATTTTGGCTTTACATTCCACGGCGTGCTCTTTATAGGTGGCGAGGTTGATAACCGCACCGCAAGCTGGAAAAGTAGAATGGAAAACAGTATTAGAATCTTCCGTAGGAAATGAATGTACCCTATAGATACAAACCATCACAGGTGGAGTTCTGTCCCTTGGTTTTGGCTTTGTCTTTCTTCTTGCGGAAAAATAACGAACCACGTTTCCTGCGCTTTTCCGGATGGTCGGTGTAGCCCTCGCTGGAAAATCAATTCAGTTGTTTGTTAAACAATTTCTCACATTTAATTGACAGAAAAGGTATTCAGCGTAAGAGCAGCACAGTAATGTGTTAGAGTTCTCGTGACGGAACACATTCTACTTAACAATAGAATTCATTTGTGAATGAAGTGTATACTGTATGGTTAGAACGATAGCCTCAGTTAACACACAACAAAAATGGGATTAGTAGAGGTAAGTTCACGTAATCAGTAAGTGGTTAAGTACACAAGGAGGTTGAAATATATTCTCTAAGCAAATGGCCATGATCCGTAGGCATAACTTACCCATATGGTTGCGATGACTGCTTTTTGATCTTCGCTTATATTCCGAATACGATTCAGAAATGTATACGAAATAGTGGGTGGAAATAATTCCGGAGATCAAAAAGTAGTCAAAGCAGTATTCATCATTACATTTGCCATTATACAAATAGTCAGTCGAATACTTTTCGTTACATCGTTATAACGTTAAATTTTGAATAACGTCAGAGGTTCAGTTGAAGCAGGCAAAACCAGTGATGGAAAGAAACGAACTTTTCTGCTGGACTGGAACAAAAACAAACTCCTGAGCGTCAGAGCGCTGATTTACTCGCATCTGTCGTACTCCCGAGTAACCGAAGCTAAAGCGATTCGTGAACGTGTTCGGAGCTGTTCAGAGTTGTGCTTTTTGGAAATCAGCTGTGTTTTCCCTCCGAGTTTTGTGGTTTCCAAGAGTTTTTAACTACAAACTGGTAGTTTACTGCCGATTCGATGGTTATCAAATTAATTTGTCTTCAAAAACCATAATAAATCACGCCTTGCTCGGTTACTTGGGGGTAAACGTTACCGAATTTGTTGCTACTTTATTTTTGAAATGTTCTCTCGAGCAGATGTCGAATCCCCCGCAGCTTTTACTCCAATTTGCCTTATGCTGTTTGGTATGATTTGTACCAATTCTTTTCCAACCTAGTGTTTCAACAAAAACTCTAATGTTGTTAGACGTATCTATCATACAAAGTCGAAAAATGAAACTTCATATGAAAAATGGTCGTAAAGAGAAACGGAGAAAATGATAAGATGTATTTTCAAAAAGAAATTAACGTCTACTGTACACACTTAGAAAATTTCACCGACTCCGGTAATTTTTTTTACCGAAATATAAACCGCTGAGCGCTCAGTAATCCTTTCGGTAAAGTTAAGAATCACCGAACAATCAGTAATTTAAACCAAAACACAGCTGTCAAAATATTACAAACTGTTCGTTAATGGTTACCGAGCAAATCGTAAGATTATTACCGAACGCATTGTTTTTATCAGCAGACAGCAATATTCCATTCCGGATGATTGAAAAACATAGAAATAATGAAATTTATTTTGATAATCGATAAATTTATTTCGGATTCTGTTCTCTATACAAAAAAATATTGAACTGTATAGACATTTGGAATGCATTTCCACAGCTACAGTGTTCTGAACCACAATAAAGATCAAGGAATCACTTAATTTTCCCGAACATCCTTATACGTGACGTTGTAATTCGGAACGAGATTTGGCTCTTGTATCCTATAACGAAAACATTTTGCACTTGATATAAGCTCTTCAATAAGAATCCACTGGTCATACCTACGGATAAGTACCAGATGGGAACTTTGGTGTTATGCTGACAGGGAAGGGGGGGTTTGCTTTTACTTCTGCAAACCTGGAGCGTCTGTACTCCATGTTAAGAACGGCTCACAACAACGTCTTTTCCCCATGTCAGGATCGGCTGATCATCGTCCGAGTGCCAGAGAAGGACTCTAAGCTAAACTGCGCACTATGGTCCTCCGAACATTTAGAGGGAATGGTCTTGGGGGGCCGGTGTCAGGCCCTGCAAACCATCCGTAAAATCATATCAGCACAGGAACGCCAACGAGAGAGTACGGACCGTAATAATCGGCAAAGACCTCCGCGACGGAAATGGACTAGCGATTGGAAACTCGGTACGTGGAACTGCAAATCTCTCAACTTTATCGGAAGCACTTGCATACTCTCCGATGTACTGAAGACATCGACATCGTAGCGCTGCAGAAGGTGTGCTGGACAGGAGCAATATTGTGAACGTTTAGAGGTAATCATACCATCTACCAGAGCTGCGGGTGATATGCCGCCTCCAAGAACATGGTCATTCGTAGCACCTATTTCCAGCACAGCCTACGGAATCGGTACACTTGGAGATCACCTTAGCAGACAGAATCGCAAATCGACCACGTTTTTATCGATGAGAGAATAATGCAGCGCGGGCTGCAATGCTGCAGCATGGTACGCGACAAAACGTGGAACGATACAGACTGAAGCGGAAACAGCAAACTCGCCTATTCCGGGACAAAAAGCGCCGCCTGGAAGAGGTGGAATACCAAGAGATGGAGTTGCTGTACCGTTCTCAAGAAACGCGGAAGTTCTATCAGAAGCTCAACACATCCCACAAAGGCTTCGTGCCACGAGATGAAATGGGGATAAGGATGGGAGCATCTTGACGGACGGACGCGAGGTGATCGAAAGGTGGAAGCAGCACTACAATGAACAACTGAATGGCGCAGAGAACACAGACACATGACAGCGAAGGCGATTGCTACGTCAGCACAGCGGATAGTGGAAACCAACCAGCTCCCACGATGGGGGAAGTTAAGGATGCCATTGAACAGCTAAAAAACAACAAGGCCGCTGGCAAGGATCCCAGACAACCAGAACTCGCATGGAAGTTCACGTAATAACTCGTTTATTCACACAAATTACATCAAACCCGCAACACACGGTGGGTAAAATCGTCAGATTGATGAGTTTCCTCGCATAAAACGCTGTTTTCCTGAGTTCATTTGTACATTTTGTTTCATCTCGTACACTCGTACAAAGTAAATCGAATCAATTCGTAGCAGCTGTCAAATCAATATTTGTTATCATAAGTTAAGTCGCTTAAGATCACATGATAGTTCGGAAGAAAATTTATACACTCTCATTGTATGTTATTGTTCATCACATAATATATAAATGCACTTTTGTACGTAGAAGGCCTTTTCGCAACATCCTATAAGTGAAATTGTGCACATACAAAGCCTCCAGGTGATTTCGTTATACGTACATTTTGCTTGTCTGGGATGGTATCGGAGCCGAACTCATCAAGATGGGCCCGGACAGGTTGACTGCTTGTCTGCATCGGCTGATAGTCAGAATCTGGGAAACGGAACAGCTACCAGAGGAGTGGAAGCAAGGCGTTATATGCCCTATCTACAAAAAGGGCGACAAACTGGAGTGTGAAAATTATCGTGCAATCACCATCCTAAACGCCGCCTACAAAGTGCTATTCTCTTCCGTCGTCTAACACCTATAGCAAACGAGTTCGTGGGAAGTTATCAAGCAAGTTTCATCGACGGCCGCTCGACAACGGACCACTCTAGTAGGCGATTTCCGGTGCGTATTTTCTTCGAAGAAAAGAAAATTTTCTTGCTGGTGGATTATGGAAGAATATTTCTTCTCTTCACCTGCAAAAATGCCGGAATTCACCTGCAGAAATGCCGTGAGTACCAGGTCCATTCGCACCATTTGTTCATCGATTTCAAGGCGGCATACGACGAGTTCGTCTACCTCGGATCCTTGTTGACGGCTGACAACAATGTTAGTCGGGAAATACGAAGGCGCATCATCAGCGGAAGTCATGCCTACTATGAACCGATGCACGAGTTCACTGTTTGACGTTTGAGCGGTGCCGTGTTATTTACGTGACCATGGTAATGAGTGAATTCGGCACCACTCAAACGTCAAATTAGTAAACTCGTGCATTGGTCCATAGGCTCCAGAAGAAACTGCGGTCAAGAAAGATTCACCCCCGCACCAAATGCACGATGTATAAAACGCTCATAAGACCGGTAGTCCTCTATGGGCATGAGGCGTAGACTATGCTCGAGGAGGACTTACAAGCTCTTGGGGTTTTCGAACGCCGAGTGCTAAGGACGATCTTCGGCGGCGTACAGAATAACAGCGTGTGGCGGCGAAGGATGAACCACGAGCTCGCTAAACTCTACGGCGAACCCAGTATCGTGAAGGTAGCTAAAGCTGGAAGGATACGCTGGGCAGGGCATGTTACAAGAATGCCGGACAACAACCCTGTAAAGATGGTGTTCGCTACGAATCCGGTCGGAACAAGAAGGCGTGGGGCGCAGCGAGCTAGGTGGATTGATCAGGTACACCAGGACCTGGAGAGCGTGGGTCACAGTCGAGGATGGAGAGAAGCGGCCATGAACCGAGTGAATTGGCGAAAAATTGTTGGCGAGGCTTTATCAAGATAATTGATGTAAAGCCAAATAAGTAAATAAGTAATTCTAAATTCTTCAAAGGAATAGTTTCGTGGATTATTTGGTTAATGTTGTCATAGTAAACAAGAAGTTTAAGTAACTGCATTTAATCCAATGTTGGTAATCTCTCGTTAATGGCATTGTAATCACACCTTCTGAAGTCATACTCACTGCGTTCTGATTTAGGAACAATTGGAGGGGAGCGTAAGCTTTAAAGCTAGTGACTTGTAATGACGATTTACTTTCAGCATAGCAGACGGCAGTTTGAACAATTCCATCGATTCTGTGTCACTAACAAAAACCAAGTCTTGGAGCTTGCCGGCGAAACCACTGATTTGTTTAAGTCATATCGACAGCAAGGAATCGACTACAGCTAGCTTTTGCTCGGCTGAAGCATTTACAGGCAGGAAATCCTGTACCACGGCAACGTAATCTCAGGAAAGATTAGCAGGTTGTAATCGCTCAAATGGATCAAATAGAATTGCCTTATCGAGGAGCTCTTGTGCGGATACAGCATGCTTGATGTAGATGTCGCGATGACTACATGGATGAATGTAGATGCAACATGGGAAGAGTGATATATGTGGCAAATCTTAAACAGGCAAACTTGGACTAAAATCCAAAAGTGAAGTGCTGAAAGTTATCATCACTGAGGGGAATCCCTCCATTGATGGTCAATTCGTGCCGAAATTGCTCGACGGCTTATCGAAGCTGCAGAATAGTGTACAACTATCGGGGCATCAATCCAAATTAAACGGTTCCTGAATTGCTCAAGAAGAACTTTGGATAAAACCTGCTGATGCTGATCACTTAGCTTGCCTTAGATTGATTGTGGGTTCACTTTGAGCCAAAGTTTGCAGTGAGGGACGACGCTCTATTGCTGCCTTTGCAGCGGATGGTTGGAACAATTCTATATTATGGATTGTTTGCTCTACAAAGACGTGATGAATCCTCAATCTGAGAAAATTTGGTATCTACAAAATAAGGATGATATTCTGGGAGGATTCATTTGAGTACAAAGGGCTTGCCTGGAGGCCTACTTGCCTGTGTCGATACATTGGCCCCTCCAACATCTACTGGGTCTCAACCTCAGCTGTATAATAGCACGTCATGTGGCAGATTTACAGATTTGCTGAAGTTTTCAGAACTACTGGCTCAAATAATGACAATAATGAAAGTGTGCTTCCATAAAAGCAGGGACCAATTTCACAATCCAAATGAACTCATGAAACATTCTCATCAGAAACAGAAAACGTATCGTGATTACTTCAAAGTTAAAGAGTGCTAGGCCTACAACTGAGTGCAAACTCAAACCTCTTAGTATTAATGGTTTAGATTAGAGGTTCAACGACAACTTCTTAGCAGTCTCCCACGATTCTAATATAGTCTCACACTAAGAGACATATCAATATCAGATCGTTCTAGAAGCAAGTAGGCACAATGAAGTTACCGATATTGCGGAATCTACATGAACACTATCGCAGAGACGTGCGAATGATTAAGACTGGTAACATATTTCCAGTGCAATTTGTGTTTCTTTTATAATAAGATACCCTTATGTAACATGGAGAAGAGACTTAGAGTGCACTTAAGTTTAATAGATGAGAACGAAAAAAGTGGGACATGTTTGTTGGGACGTCGACTACTGGAATACAGTTGCGACGGCCTTAACTCGATTATGTTGAAACTGGAGTACCTATGGCACGCCATCGATACTGAGAGCCGTATCACAATAGAAATATTAGTAGTAGAACGCTAATGGCGCTGTTCTCACAATACTGAATTAGTTTATCATCACCTTCAACTGTATCTTTTCATTGTTTGTTCGTTGCCATGTTGTAGTGGATGATTTTAAAATTTATTTGACACTTTGAGGACCGGTACTCAAGCTGTCAGCGCGTGGCAAACTAGATGTTGGTAACACGAACAGTAGCGACATTAGCATTCTTAGATTAATTCTTCTACTCGTATCACGAACCAGCGAGGTCAAATCCTGCTAGAGGCACTGGCTGTGCTAGATGTCGATCTGGCTAATGTTGGTACCAAAAGTACCTTTAGCCGAAATGGAGCGGAGTCGATTATCGACGTTACTTTTTGTAGTCCTGGCCTAACGAGTAGTTCGAACTGGAGGGTAGAAAATGCCTACATTTACAGCGGCCACCTGGCGGTTCATTCATTCATTTATTTATTTCCAGTAGCGTAAGGTTTAACCTTTTAAATTACTACATTCGGCGACACATTGCAGATTTAACATAAATAATAATTTCACAGTTTATAATTAGTTACATAGTGCACTATGAAGTCTTATATAATACTATCTACTCCAAATATTCAAACATTTTTCCTTGAAAGCTAATTCTGATGTTTCTCGTTTAATAGAATGGGGCAAACTGTTCCAATTTACTATTCCTCTAACAAACATTGAGCACTGCCCACGAAAAGGCACAAGTTTTTGAAACAGGGCTGGTGGGTTTCTAATCTTTATCAGTTTTCTCAGAAACATACAGGATCGATATGCGTAAAAGTTCTGAAAATATACGCTACAGTATTGACTACAACAACAGTAGGCAGCGGGTTGAGGAAGCGGCTAGGTCAAGGCCAAGCCCTCGTAAGTGGAAGACATCGTACTTCAATGACGAAGTACTTAGAGAGGCGCTCCGCCGTGAGCGTAACCTACTCGGCCTAAGCGGGAACGAACTGGTAGCGGTGCTTTCGCGTGCATGCGATGTGACCATGCCTAGAAAAGTCCACCATAGGAATGGGAGACCACCGACCTACTGGTGGACTCAAGCAATTTGAACCTGCGCCGTGCCTGCCTACGGGCCAGGAGGCGGATGCAGCGAGCACGTACCGAGGAGGAGCGTGAAGAACGACGGGCGGTGTTCACCGCTGCCAAAGTCGCGCTGAAGTCCGAGATAAGGGCAAGCAAAAAGGCCTGCTTTGAAGGACTCTGTCAGAGTGCCAGACCAATCTCCAGAGATGCTGGAGGGGATCATCGAAGAGCTCTTTCCGCGCCATAACCCTAGCCCATGGCCTCCTTTCGTAGGACAGCTGGGGATTGGGGCTGGCGATGAGGATAGAATAACCGATGAGGAACTTGTAGGGATTGCAAAATTCCTCAGCATGGGGAAGGCACTAGGTCCGGACGGAGTTCCAAACCTGGCCCTCAAAGTCGCAATCTTGGAGGCTCCCGGGATGTTCAAATCTGCTATGCAGATATGCCTGGACGAGGGAGTATTTCCAGATGTGTGGAAGAGGCAGAGCCTGGTACTATTGCCAAAGGCGGGAAAACCACCCGGTGACCCGTCGGCGTATAGACCAATATGCTTGATTGACACGGCGGGGAAGGTGCTCGACAAGATCATCCTCAACAGACTGTTGAGGTACACCGAGGGTGTAAATGGACTCTCAAGCAACCGGTTCGGCTTCCGGAAAGGGAGGTCCACCATAGACGCTATTCTGACGGTTAAGAAAACCGCTGAGATAGCACTCCAGCGTAAGAGGAGGGGTATTCGCTACTGCGCAGTAGTGACTCTGGATGTAAGGAACGCATTTAATAGTGCCAATTGGGCGGATACTGCTGATGCGCTCCAGCGTCTGGGATACCCGAGTACCTGTACAAGATTCTCGGAAGTTACTTCCAGAATCGGATATTAGTCTATGACACAGAGGTGAGTCGGAAGTGCTTTCACATAACCTCAGGAGTCCCGCAAGGTTCCATCCTGGGTCCGGTGTTATGGAATGTCATGGTCGAGGTGTTGAGATTAAAATTCCCGGCGGGTGTGGTCATCGTTGGCTTTGTCGACGATATTACGCTGGAGGTCTACGGTTAATCGATCGAAGAAGTGGAATTGACTGCAGTCCACTCGATCGCAATTGTAAAGGAGTGGATGAGCTCCAGGAAACTGGAATTGGCTCATCACTAAACTGAGGCGGTTGTTGTCAACAACCGAAAGTCGGTGCAGCAAGCGGTGATCAGTGTAGGCGACTGCACGATCACTTCGAAGCGCTCCGTCAAACACTTGGGGTGATGATCGACGATAAGCCTACCTTCGGTAGCAATGTCGATTATGCCTCCAAGAGAGCCTCCACAGCTATTGTGGCACTGTCTCGGATGATGTCCAATAGCTCTGCGGTGTACGCCAGTAAGCGTAAGCTTCTGGCCAGTGTCGCCTCGCCCATACTGAGGTATGGTGGCCCGGCTTGGGTCACGGCTTTAAGTACCGATAGCTACCGTAGCAAGCTAGAGAGTACTTATAGGCTAATGTGCCTGAGAATTGCAAGCGCGAACCGTACCGTGTCACACGATGCACTCTGCGTCATCACCGGTATGGTGCTTAATGGTATCCTTATCATGGAAGACATAGAGTGCTTCGAAAGGCGCGGCACAAGAGGCATACGCAGGACTGCCAGACTGGCCTCTATGGTCAAATGGCAGCGTGCGAGGGACAGTTCCACCAAGGGAGTGTGGACTCACAGGTTGATTCAGAGGTTAGATATCTGGGTCAATAGGCGCCATGGGGAACTAACATTCCACTTGACACAGGTCCTTTCGGGCCATGGTTGCTTTAGACAGGATCTACACCGTTTCGGTCATACGGGTTCTCCCGAATGTCCAGGTTTTACAGGTTTAGAGGAAACGGCGGAACACGTTTTGTTCATGTGCCCGCGTTTCCGCACAATGCGTGACCGCATGTTTGCCACATGCGGTCGGGACACGACTCCGGACAATTTGGTTCAGAGGATGTGTGAAGACGAGTTTGGCTGGAATGCCGTTTTATCGACTACACAGCGTAACAAAAATCACATTTTTGCGTGTCTCAAGGATCAAATTATGTGTCTCTAGTAGATTTGGGGTTGCTGAATCTGGTGCCATTCTCAGAAATGTTCCAGCACGTCACAATTTTTAGCTACAAGTCGCCAAAGTTGTATAAAACACTGGTTTTATTAATGTTTACATAAAATTTAAAGTACAATTTATCATACTTTTTTGTAATCTAATCTACCAAACATGCAAAATAGAACTTGAACTTTCATTTCAGACATAATTTGATTGAAATTGCGCAATTAAATTTCGATTAAACCGATTTTTTCAACATGCTTGCAGCCTCCATACGAAATTCTTCGTTTCTTCTATATGGCAAAATACAACAATTCTCTAAACCATCAAAAAATAACTTTTCCGTATCGAAAGTAATACAAACTTTGATGATAAGTATTGTTATACACATAAAGTTTTTATTCTGTGGCAAATTAAGCCAATAAATTACCTTACAAGCTGGCAAACTTGCATGCAAGTTGGCTTAAATAGTCATTTTTTGCATTTTCAACAGTGAATATCTTAAAAACTAGACGTGCTATGAAATTTATGAAAACGGCAATGGATTCAGCAACACTGAATTAAGTGAAAAGCGGTATTTTGGTGCTGGAGACAAAAACGTGTTCCGCAGTGCTATCACCCACATCGTCTCGGAACTACAAAGGAGGTGGCAAATGGACTCGAGGAGTGGCTAGTGCAGACGCTAAACAACACGTGGTCCAAGGGTTCGCAGTCGGCTACGTAGGCCATACCGGTGCCTACGGTCGAAATCAACCCTTACAGCGATTAAGTGGCCGCGGGGAGAACATCCTGGTAGCGCTGCTGTCGTGGCGCCGGCTTACTGGGTTGGATACGAGCCTCTGGTTGTTCGGAACAGGTGGAGGCCCCTTCGTCAGCAATCCCAGCTGGTGCTAGCTGTTCGGGCCTGAACCTTCAGTAGGTAAAATTGCGAAGCCCGCAGTATCAGTTCTTGATACCTGCGGTGCAGCTGGGCGCGGGCGAAGTGGTCGACACTGCCCGCCTTCAACGGACAATGGGAGGTGAGGACCACCTGGGAAGCTAGCAAAGCGCCTGCATGTTAACTTGGTGGACCCCCCTAAGCATGTCATCGATGTTCGTTGCTGCATGGCTACGCAGCTAACCTGGGGGATGCGATGTGCAATAGCCCCTCTCCGAAGCAATGCCTTCTTGGTGGTCCCGGAGAGACGAAGGGATTGGCGGCAATGGAAATGGTTTAGTGGGTCGGGGGTGTAGTCCTGTTTACTGCTTGCATGTAGTAAATGGTCCCCAACCCCACACTCCCGGACCTTGGTCCGGAGCATGCTGAGCAGATTATCCCCCCATTGCTAAAAGTGAAAAAATACTGAGAGCTGAGTTCTGCAGTTATCAGAGTAATCTCAGATTGACGGTCTCCAACTGGGAGGAAGAAACCGATACAAAATTTCTGTACGTCAAAGTGAGCCGAGTTTATGCTGAGCATCTGTTTCTCCGGTTTTGAGTTTTCAGTGCATCAGTTACCCGGGAATCGTCTTTCACCAGAATCGTCGAGCCCATATAGATATCCTATCTGTAGCTATATTGTAGGAAACAGCGTGAACACACTGAATATCGCTTTGGAATAAATTCTCCGGTGAAGAAGGATAGCTTCATCGCCGTGAACTAGACTAAACAGTTACCTGTCTCTACCGATTGTCTAATCCACTTTAACCCCTCTACCGGCAGCTTCATTTTTTAACGCAAAATAAATATTCAAATCGTTATAACTTTTTTGTTTTTCAATATTTTTGCACTATTTTTTCACATGTTCTCAAAAAACTCTTCTAGTTTAGGAATCCGTGTCGATATTAGTTATTGGTCATCTAGTTTTAAAAATATTCCGTTGTTCCTTGGGGGACCGACATTTTCCATATAAAATGTCTTTGGCGGCCGTTTTGTTTTTGATCAATTTATCAAAAAAATAAAATGTGGGCTATATAATGCCAGGTAATAAGAAGCTTCTCTGAAAAAATCATACAAATCGGTTGAGTATTCTTGGAGATATCTGAAAATTACGATATGATGTTTTTTGAAGTTTTCATGATCTTTATTTGGCCAGCGTGGTTCCAGAAACCTAAATGGCCATTACGCAAAGACGGCTGCACCAAATTGCTTCATTTTTTCACAACATACTCTCATTATTGCTTTGTTCCGAGGAGTGAATATCCGAATACGATTGAAATTCTGTAGCCTGAGAAATTAACGGGGGGTTCTGGTTACGTGTCGGTCCCCCAAGGAATTTTGGAATATCTTCAAAACCAGATGACCATTGATCAATATCGACACAGAAGAGTTTTTTGAAAGCTTGTGAAAAAATGGTGCAAAAATATTGAAAAACAAAAAAGTTATAACGATTTGAATATGAATTTTGCGGTAAAAAATGAAGCTGCCGGTAGAGGGGTTAATGACCCACCTATCTGTATATTGGTAGAATTGGACAAGCTCCACCCGGAATCACTTGGCTGATCTTAGCACTCAGCAGATCCACCGAAAAGGGACAGTTAAGACAAATCAGAAAAGCCGAGAAATTCAAGTTCGAAGATCAAGTGTAATTATATAAAACAAAAAATTATACCAAGAGACAACTGGAACTGACTGAGGCTAGTCAGTAGATGGATGAATACAATGTTGAACTGAAAATTTTTAATTCTTCATTTGTTAACGATAAGTAGCATCCCAAAAATATCTAAATAAATAATTGAAATGTACGCATTTCATGTCTAGTATCAGTTGAATAAGAGGCAATGCTAGTGCATTGAAAGGCACACAGAAAAAGCAACAGATTAGTAACAAACAGAAACGTTAAAGCATCATTCTCCGACAGAAGAGGATGTGTACATAGAAGCGCATTTCTAACAAACACACAACAGCAATCAATCAGTCCAGAGACCTACGGAGTAACTCCTCGAGGTTGAAAATCCTAAACATGTTTTCAATAATGACACCGAAACAAAGCTACTTCTAATTAACGATGAGATTTTTTTTTGTGAGAATAGATGAGGTCATGAATAAGAACGTTAATTTGTAGAAAGTTACATTAACTTGCTGGTAACCCCTTTTGCTAATTTTGTGCCACAATACGAGTAGAATTGTATCTTCTTAATTTATCAAAAGAAATACCAAAAAGTGTCTATGATGAAGTAGTAAATTATCTGGCAATATTTTAGATAAATTCAAGATGTTCAGAAAATTTACCCATTGGATATATCGTGCCACAAGGTTTTCAAATTGAGTAAGCACCAGCGAGAATTATAATAACTTGCCACAAATTAATATTCCCATTTCTGAATGAGAACAGGTTATCGGGTTAAGGTTTGTCCAAGGAAGGATCGCGCTGATTAAAAGAACAGTACAGAAAGAAAATAGGACTGAATAACTGCCAATCGAAAGGATCTAGTTTCAAACACGATTAGTTAATCACAACTTAATGAAAAAGGGGAAACATGTGACAGTGAGGATATTAGGCACAAGTAACTAAGTACAAACGGGACAGAATTAGGACAGAGTAAGAGGACGGTAACTTATCGGTGACTTACGTTTTATCTCTCACACAAAGCAGTGATCGATCGTCGTGGGTTTCATCTTCACTGTCGGAAAGATGCCGTGAACTGGTTGGTTGGTTGGATTGTGGATATGGTTTTGGGAGGTTCGGTTGTTGGAGGTAATTTTTTGTTTGTGTGTTACGAGGTTTTGGTTCAAAATAAATGGAAGGAAACAGAAAAAAAACATTCATTTGTTTTGGACATTACGCACTGGATGAATGAATCTTAAATGTACGAAAAATTTTGAGTGAATTATGAATTTTATGAACGATTTGTCTGATCATTTAATTACCTTTGGATGGATATGTGACAAAGAGAAGTTTACTCGACATCGATAATGTATCAAAGCTCAAAACTAAAGCACATGCTTTCATCCTCTTCTCATATATCACACTTTAAGATCCGAATGGGAATTCAATTTAAAACATGATCTTAAATATGAAACATCGTGCACATAGGATAAAGCTATATTTATATACAAATTTTGCAACAATTTTTATTTGATAACGTAAAAAGATAAGATGATCTTCCGGGTTTATTTTTTTTTTAGAATAAAAGGATCCATAAAACAGGATATTTGAAAATTATTTTTTTTTTGTTATTGCTTTTGGAAGAACTTTTAGAAGACAAATGAAATGCAGCCTAGTTATAAATAACCTTCTCAGCGATATCGTTGAACATCGAGTTTATTTGCATTTTCAACGCCCCTTCAAAACTTTATCCTGGTTTAAGGACCTATTGGGAATAGATTATTTTGCTAAAAGAACATTTTCTTCTGCAATGGACAACAAATCTTGAAGCAAGAAAACTTCGTTACTGACTTTTTAACAGAATGATAAATGGACTTTCTTGTAGTTGGTGAAATGATAACCAATCAAAAGAAAACTGATGTTTTAGTTTGGGAAAATGTCAAATTTTTAACCCTTTCAAGGTCCTAAAATATAAATCTGTATTTTTTTTAATTCATAGGCGTTCTGATTAATCTTGCTACAGTCAAACCTCGATGAGTCGATATCTGAAGGAAGCATCGACTTATGGAAACACCGAGTCGTGGAAACAAATGCCTTGGAAAGCTGTTTGAGGGGACCATCATAGTAACCATGGAATTTAGTTTTCAGTATGGTTCCATGAGTCGATATCCAGTCATGGAACATCGACTCACTCTAGATTGAATTCTGTCTACTTCAAATGTCTAATTACAGAAATTCAAATGCACTGCTGGATTCAGGTTATCAATTTACTTAACGTTTCGTTACGGTACAGAAGTGATGAACAACGGATAAAATTCTCACAAATATACTTACGGAGTTGCGGTATCCTCTTTGGCACCTTGATTGCGAACCGGCGCGATCGATGGTGTCGAGATACTCTTCTGCAGTGGAATTCTACAAACGGTTGGAGCCAGGTTCCGCTTGGCCACGATCTTCTCGAAGTCTCTCTGAAAGAGAAATGATTCAATGAATCAAGCTTCCGGCGAACTAAGGTCAAGTGGATAACATAAGGTTTGTTTTTTGATCTTTCATTCAATTTTTTTTAGCAAATTTTGAAATGCTACTATGAGTTTACAATACCATGCAAAGGGAGAAAATATGATTTCTAACAAAGGGTTGCTTGGGACTAATCACAACGATCCAAATCAAGATCAAATCTAAAAGCATGACAGCCACCATTGCCGGCCACGCTAGTCTTTTCCGTGTAATTCAAAATCACATAAAGACTTCTTACCGCCAATTCCGCCTCGTTCAACGAGTGCGTCGATATTCCTCCGGTACTGTTCCTACTGGTACGGTTGTGTAATCTCTCAGCGGCCCGAAGAGATTCCTGCTCTTCGCTGTCCAAGCTGGATAAACTGACACTGAAACAAACGAACGGTTAAAAGTCGTCCCACCTAAATCGCTTCGCCTAACCAACCTTTTGTGCGAAGATTTGGCACACTCGGTCAAATCCTCGATGGCCGTCCAAGACTTGCGCCGATCGGTGTTAAGACCGTACATGGTTTGCTGGTGGGGCCAAATGCTGCCCGGATTCGAGATCGTCAGGTCCGGTAGTGAGGGGCATGACGAGAACAGCTTGGTTGACGAGAGCTGCAAATCGCAAGAATAAGAAATCAGTTAAGTATTCGTAGAAAAAGAGTTTCACAGAAATTACCGATGATCCGATGAATCCAGCTCCACCAAAGTTGGTATTCTGAATGGTGGAGTTCTTCATCTGGGCCACACTTTCCCGAATGCATTGTAGGTGATGCAGAGTATCCTCTGAAATTCAAAATTCATTATTAGGACAGTTTTTCTAAAGTTATTCACCCGTTCCATACCGAGAAAATTATACTTGGCACCCGGGCTGTGGGGCGTAACGCTAATGATTGGCACCATGTTGGCGTGGTGATGGTTGTTGGCAACACTGGTGCTGTTACCGTTCCTAGCAGTCTGTTGATGTGGTTGCAGTTGACCGAAGTCGTTGATACCCGTGTCGATGACGATATCACTCAGTTTGTTCTTGTTGCACTTTTCGCCGATGGTGCTGTTGTTGCTGCTGCTGCTGTTGTAGTGGTGAACGTTGTTGCTACTGTTGTAGTTATTGTTGTTGTTGTTGTTGACTACGGAAGTGGGTTGTTGCTGCTGTCCAGAGTCGTGCGGCGTAACTGGTTCATTGCATCTCAGGAGACCCGAGGTCACCGGTGCGAGCAATGGGGGCTGCAAAGGGGATTGCGGTGGCAGGTTGGCAGAGCTCAGATAGTCAATTACCACGTCCCCATCGTTTTCGTCGTCTGGTGGAAGAAAGGGGATGGAATGCAAAATTGTAAAAGTGATTTTGTCCTTATTTTGGCTGAACGAATGGAATGACCAAAGAGCTATGTACAAAATCTTCCCAAAAGAATACAGTACGCTAGGAGAAGGAAAGGTAGGATAGTTTGAGGGGGCTTGCTGATAAAAGTTTCCATAAGCGTTAAGCTCTTAAGCTAGCAGTATAGAACCAAAATTGAACCATGCACATAGTGTTAGAGTAAGAGTTGCTACTAATGGGTTATGTACTAAAATCTCGATTTACGAGGTCTTTTTTACCTAAATTTAATTGACGTATCTTTTTGTATGATGTTCATAAATTGAGTTTTAAAGATTCAATAGAAAAATATGTATTAAAATGATAAAATTCGCCGAAATAATGTGATTTCTGTTTTCAATTAAAATGCTGGAATCTCAAACACGTTGAATCGCGTCATTCTTTCCAAACTGTCTACGGGCGGTTCAATCCATGGTTTAATTCCCTTTTCCTTGCTTCTGAAACCTTCGCCTAAGAGTCTCAAATGCACTGTTCCATTGAGATTTTCTCATGAGACGACGCATGAGCCAGTGCAGATGTGATCGTTTGAGCTAGTACATCGCTACATGAGATCTAAAAAAATGTGCCTCATCATAGCACGTGCTCAAGTGCACGATTATTTTTGTGTACTCTTGGCAAGCTGATCTCAAGCTCCTGATATGAAGCGCGGTTACATGGTGTCTGCTATTATTACGTATCATTGGACATAGCTGCCCGAAACTTCAGAAAACTTTGGAATACAATCTCCAGAGCAACAAGCGTGATCTATAGGCTTTTGAAAATCTATAGCTTTGTAAAGTAATTGAGAGCAATATACTTTGAACCAACTCAAGAAGGTCCTCGGATCTACATGCCTAATAGGTCACATAGTGGATGATCATTTATGCAGTACTTGGTCTTGGTAATTTAGTAAGATTCCTTCAATCTAAATATATTTCTAGGGTAAATTTGTTTGCGGATAATCAAGGGCTTTCAAAAACTTCCTGGAATAATAGTCTTCTGCAAGCATATTTTGTTACATATTTAAAAATTTTGAATTTGGAACATGCTAAAAAGTTTTGAAGAATTTAACTGCGAATTTTGGTGATTACAAGGGTAGTTCTAACTCTTCAAAGAACATCCAAAAGAGTAGGCTATAAGATCTACAAGATCTACTGTATCTATCTATTGCAGGCGAACCAGCCTGTGGCTGAACACCTCACAAATGAGCTTGAGCTTGAGCTTGATTGGCCGCCCGTGGTTGCTACTCCAGTATCGCCAGATCAGCTGCATTTACACAAGGTACCAATCGAATGACTGCTTGGGACTAACAGATACCCTCAGTGTATAAGTGCTTCAAGTTTTAGGCAAAAATGGCGTCTACCATGTCAGAATGCAGACCAATTAGGGTAAGGGGAAGGAATTGATGATGCAATTCAACTGGCTCCCACAGTAGACCGCATATACCACTGCGTCTACGACAGTTCATGCGGGAGTGTATGGGTTGAGGGAAAGGCATGGCAGAGAGGTTTGCTCTTTGGTTAGCAGACTGCCTATGTATCAGGCGTAAGAAAATGCGTGCTATATATGCTGATAGAGTGGAAGTGTAGGGAAACGGTTTCTAGCGTTTGCTATGAACGAATAGGGTGCGAGTGTGATAGATTGATAGTGGAAGACAGAAAAAAGTGAAAGATACAACTACAAAGTACGAGGAAAGGGATGGGCCTGCGATTGAATCAATGACCTTCTGCATATGAAGCAGAAGCGGTAGCCATTAGATCCCCAACCCCGTTATGTGGCTGAACGCCTCACTAATAAATAAATAGGAAAAGATCTACCAGCACAATGAATAATAGTTTTATAAACTCTTGTTATTTACCTGGATGAACAGTTGTCGTTTTCATCCAATAACTTCATAGAATATAGGTCATGAGATCTACGTGTGTGAAATTCATGAAATCTAGATAACATTCAATGCCAAAATAGTTCTTTGACCATTTAGGTAAACTATTAAATTTGGGATTCCGAAACTGCTTAAAATGCTTTTAAAAAAATCGACTGCGTGATTCAAGTAACGGACTTCAGCGGCTCCTTGTTGACCACAGCCTACTCTCGCTGACTTTCGTGAACGACCGTGCTCTTTCATAGACCTTTGTGATTTTTTAAAGATCTACGTGGATTTTTACGGAACATTTTCTAACTTTGCAGATTTCTGCGAGCAATTGCTACTCTTCACTGACTCTCATGGACCGATAGTGTTGATAGTGTCCTAGTAGGATCAAGATTGTTGGTACAAAGAAGTTGCTTCGAAACGCTGGAACATCCTGTGCTCTATATTCCATGGAGTCCTTGGAGGAACAAGAACATCTGTACATATCGACATGAAATTTTATTTTACTCGTATGAATGGTTAAGGGACTGTGTCATAACTAAACTAAAGATTAGGCTCGTAGCTCCGTAGGCCTACATTCGATAGAGTTCTTGAAGGACAAAATTCACCCTTACAAATTAATGCAATACTATAGTGTTATATATGTTAAGTTCAATTCTGTACCATAATATAAAATGAATTAAATACAATTGATTTGGCTTGTAGATCCTAAGACAAATAATCCATGGAGTCGTTGGAAGACCAGGAACATCGGTAAAAATCAATACATTTCTTTGTTTACTTAAACAATTGGTTAGGTGACTGTTTCATATTTAAAAACTATTGATAGACCACGGGCTACGCTTGCAGATTATAAGATTTATATTCCATGAAGTCCTGAGGGGACCAAGAATATCCGTGAAATAAAATTTGAACTCTGTATAGGGTTAAGATTATGTTCCATTATTCAAAACGATCAATTTAGAACTGCTTACGTTTGTAGAGCTCAAAGGAGCTGTAGGATCAAGTTCATCACTATAAACCGAAACAATACTCCGTTTACTTATGTGAATGGCTAGGGGTCTGTATCATAACAAACAACTCTTATGGTCTACTAAATACGCTGGTAGTCTCTAAGGTCAATATTCGATGGAGTATGTTCGGAGGACCAAGGGCAGTTTACTTATGATATCGGTAGATTAAAAGTATTCGTCGGAATTTTACGGATTCTGGTGAATTTTTACCGAATACTGTAAAAATTTACCGTACTCTATTAATTTATTTTACCAAACCGTTCAGCTGCACGCTATGTCTGAACCAGACGATTATAAAAATCGAATGTACATCGGATTTTTTCTCGCTAAAGTATTGTATTTGGGTTATATTTTCATAATCGGAAAGTTTTAATTTTAATTCAGTGAAATTTTTATTTTTTTCCACTTTTTATCCATTTTTTAGACTAAATCCCATGAAAATCAAGTTTTCGACGCATTTCCGCCCATACAAAATGTATGGAAAAAATTTCACCGATAGAATGTTTTAAAATCTTCCGATTATGAAAATATAGGGAAAGTGTACCAGTTATGGCCATAGTGGTTCCCTATTTGGCCATATGTGAAATTTTGATAACTTTCCCATTTTAAATCTTTTTGAATGTTTTAACATCAAGATATATCTTAAATCTAACTACTACAAAACAGAAAAAAAATTAAGTGTTTGACGTTTCGTAGCCTTGTTGTTTACGGTTCGGACTTAGAAAAATTCTGTTCGCGTTTATGGAGAATCATACTATGCATCGTTCTTGTCATGCAAATAGAGTAATGTCCCGATTTTGTCAGCCCCATGCTGCATTTAGGGTTGACAAAATCGGGAAAGAGCTAAAACCGGGAAACAGTTTTTCGACTGATTTCAAGTTTTATTTTAACTTAAGGACTTAGTTTTATGATTTTGTGAATTGTTTTTTTTTTTTTACTTCCATTTTCTTTGTACCGTAATCGAAGGTAACACTGATAAGTTTCTTGGAAAATTATTAAGAATTTCAAATTTCAAAATTTCGGTCTGTAGATGGTTGTATAGACGTAGTCAAGGACATAATTGATTTTATGCACCCAATATTGCCAGTATAGACGTGTTTAATCTGATTAAAATAAATCAAAATTTTAGGCTGACAAAATCGGCCAAACAAGGATGCTTAAATCGGGGGTAGACAAAATCAGTGGCTGACAAAATCGGGTCATTACTGTATTTTGTAACCATGGACGAAAACCGGTCGAATTAAGACCGTCCACAAGTTTTGCCCATCTTCCGCTTGTTTCATGCAAGTTGGTTAACCGTAACTGGCGGCCGGAATCTTATTTTTCTCTAGGAATACTTCCATTCGTTCCCCAAGGAATTCCTTCGGAAGTTGCTCCAGAAATTCTTTCAGAATAGCTCAAGGAAATTTTCCAGGCATCCATATCAGATTTATTCCATGGATTTTTACATGAATTACATGTAGGATAACCTCAGAGTTTCCTTTTGAAATTTCTCTAGAGATACCTCTAGAATGCTACGGATACTTTCAAGTATACCCTTGGTGATATTTTTTCGTGGAATTCTTCCAGAAAATCTTCTTGGAGCCCTACCACGGATTTATTTATTGATTTCTCAAGAAATTTATCCAGGATTTCTTCCAAGAATGCGCATTATGGACTCCTTCATGGATGCTCCTCGAAATTATTCAAATATTTTACCAGGTATTCTCTGAAGGACCCTGACAACGTTGTACTACTATATTTCAGAATATAAACTTCGATGTCTTTGACAAAAATATTCAGAATTATCAGAACATCACCGAGGAACTCTGTAAAATCATAAATTTATCCACTACGTGACGCTTCTGATATGATGCAATTGACGGATAGTTCAGAATCCTAACGAAATATATTTATATCTCTTTGAGAAAGTTGTTAAAATAAAGAAGAGCTTGATCATGGGGACCAACAAAGTTTCAAATTCATCCAATACATGACACTTGTGTGCGTAAATAGTTCAGGTATGATGCAATTGAAGAATATCTCAGAATTTTGATGACATAAAAAATTAATTTCTTTGAGAACGTTGTTAAGAGTAAGCAGAGCTTCTCCGATGGAATCTGCAAAGTTCCAAATTCGTGGACCTAGTTTTTATTTTAAATGGAATTCTAAAATGATTCATGGACGAGGTTCTGAAAGAATCCCTGGATGTATTTTCTAAAAAATCAAAAACATTTTTTTAAGGAATAACTTAAACGACTACCGAAACATGAAGCAATTCTAGAAACAAATTCCGCAGGAGTTCCTGAGAGGGTGCATAATGGTATTCCAATGTATAACTAGAAGAACTATTGAAGGTTTTTCTGGAACATTTTCTGAGTGAATACCATCAGGAATTTTTTCAGGTATCTTTGGAAACATTTCTGTAGGAATAACTGAGGAAATTCTGAAGAAATCCTTGGGAATCTCCGGAAAGAGTGCTTGGAAGAATTCCTGAAAGGATCATTGAGATAATTACTGAAAATAAACATCAAAGATTCCTAAAGGAATCCCCGGAGAATTTTTGCAGTTTTTTTTAGGGAAATCTGTAGGAATCCATGGGGGACTACTTAAGGAAGCTAGGGGGAATCCATGATGGAATCTAATTTGGAATTCATTTCATAATTCCTGGGGAATGCCTGGATGAATCCTTTTGGGAATTCATGAAATCATCTACTTGTTTTATTCCGGACAAAATCCCTGACGACACGAATTCTTTAACCGCTGGACAAATATTTCTCGAATATCGAGGAATATGTGAAACCCTGAATAAATTTCTTGAGAATTCAATATATTATTCCGCGGTAGAGCTCCAAGAAGATTATCTGGAGGAATTTTTTAAATCCGAGTTATCTCTGGAGGAATTTCAAAGGGAAACACTTGAAACCAATAAAAGTATTCAAAGAAAAAAATAGGAATCCCCAGAGGATTCCTTGGGAATAATTACTACAGAGATCCCCGGAAAACCCACTTGGACTTAATACACAAAATTAGGGAAGGATTGAGTGTTTTCAAATTTCTGAAGATTTTACTTATAGAACCACTCCATAATTTAAGAACCACGTGATTATTGAGCTGAAATCGAATTCAGGTTAACTTCTGCGTTCATAAGTCCTCTCATGGCGTAGTGGTTAACGCGCCCCAACTAGAGATCGGGGAGTCGTGAGTTCGATTCTCACTGAGAAGACGTGTAACTTTTTCGCAAATCTTCACATCAATTTGTCCATCTAATCCAATTGCAAATTATATGTAATGTTTAGCTTTTCGGTAGTTGTTAAACTTCCACTCGGCTGGTTAGCCGTAAACCAAGATTCAAATTAAAAACAAGAATACAACAACGTTAAAAACCACAAATGCTTCCATAGTCACCACAACCTGTTGATTAAACTAGGGAATGGCAAAAGTCCTTAAATGGATACTTTGAACCATTGGTTTTGAGACTGTGCTCCGGACACTTTCAACCATTTTTACTGATGCTCTTAAATATCTCAACCTTCTTCTTAGTTGAGAGTTTTAGGCTATTATTGATCAACACTATTTCAGTGGTGCGAATATACGGCTGCTTAAATGCTAGCTGCCTTCAGAAATTTGAAATTAACTAAATCAAAAATACTCTCAACCATTTCCCTTCTATTTTATTTCGCTATCACTGCTGTGTGCTTAGTTCATATAGCATGTCTCACATAATTTGTTTAACAAGAGGTTAATGTGGTTTAGTTTTTGATTGAAGAGAAAATAAACAAAGAAAGCCCCTTATTGTTAGATAGGTCCCTTTAGAAAGTTATGCGCGATTTGTGTTCTGGGAAAGTGACTAGAAGAAAGCATGCAAAATGTATTGACTGAAGAAGCGAAAGCAGTTTTTCGTTTATGGTGCTGAGCATGAACGAGATACTCGTGAAGATAACAGGTATACCCTTTCCTGTAAAAACTAAATTAAAACTGGATTCAGTGTTGCATTGTGCATGTTTTCGTGATTTCTTGTAATGTTCAAGAATCCGTATCGCAATCGACGCCATCATCGAAACTTTAAGAGCAATTCTTCTGCTCAAAACTGAAACTTGTTCGTTGAAATTATGTTCACTGTAATTCGATTGGAGAATAGAATACACAAAACATTACCATCAATATTAAATTAATTTCAAACGAATTTCTGCCATTTTAACCGACGGGAAAGAATTTCCCTCCAGCCCATTACACGGTGACGTCATCAGAAAATTGCTCTCTTTATCGCCTTTGGGAAATCTGAAAGCAACGATTCCAATACGTGTCAAAGTTGACAGATACGCGCACCGTTGTTTTCAGGTTTAGTTGTAGAGCGAAAGAAAGGATTTAGCCGTGAAATGAACTCTAGCCAACAAGAAAGATGACAGTATGGTAGGTTTGGCGGCTGCTTGAGCACGTCAGGAGTTAATCATCAATATTAACCTTCTTTTCCCGAGCAGCCTAGATAGCCGCGTAGTGTCGGTAGCGGTTGTTTCAACTGGCTAAGAATTAACACTACGGACTGCCTGTTCCGGTGGTAAAAGTCCACCTAACTGGTGACCCCTAATTCATGGTGTGATGCGCACCGTGCTAAGGAATGAATGGTTAGGGGGGTCTAAATAAAACCTAACCGCTAACGGAGCCTGTGCGCCAGGGCGCCCTCCACAGTATTGAGCCCTTCCTGTGTTACACGGAGCAATGGTGCAGGTGCAGATAATCGGCCGCCCTTTTTCAGTCCCTATACTGAGGCTTAATAAGGGTGGGATTATGAATATGTTGACATTTAATTTAAATTATCACCTATATGGATTCGCATTATGCGTTTAACACAGTGTATTCTGTACTATTTCGCCTTTGGCGACTTTATATAGATACCGATCTGTTTTTTTTTCGTTGTTGGTCTTTTTCGTGCTGGGATTGCAAAAATCTTAATCCTGCCTAGTTTGGGTAGTGGCTACGGTTAAATTAGCTCAGATCAATCTTCAGCATAAAATAACAGCAACGATCAATCTTTGCAGACTCATGCAAAATGGTGCAGCCCAAGTTCAAGAACCCTACTTTCGTAGAGGAAACTTCTATCTAGGTAACCTTGTGGACCCAGTTTTTGCTACTTTCAGCAAACTTGAAATAGTAAACTCGCGCTCCATGCCCCGCGCATGCGTGCTCGTTAATAAAGCAATCGTTGCTACACTCATTTCTGAGTTAACTACTATATGTGACAGCACATATCACAATCGATGTTTCTGTTGGTGACCTCAACAGGAAATACGTCTATTGTTCGGTATATTTACGACATGATGAACCATCCCTAACAGATGACTTCAAACGAGTTGTCGTACACTGCGTAACAAAAGGCCTTCCACTGATTGTGGGCTGTGATGCCAATGCTCATCACATCATCTGGGGCAGCTCAGATGTCAATCCAGTCTGATGGAATACTTAAGTAGTACAGACCTTGGATTACTAGGCAATCGCCCAACCTTCATGGTTTCTAATAGAGAAGAAGTGTTAGACATAACGCTCTGCTCGAATAGAATCAGACACGAGTTGACGAATTGGCATGTATCAGATGAGGAATCATTATCTGATCATCGCTACATCTTCTTTGAACATTCAAATGTAACTGTGCAGATTTTGCGTTTTAGGAATCCCCGCTCAACAAACTGGGAACTCTATATTGAATTGGTTGCGACCAAATTTCATGGATATTCTCCGTCCATTGAAAATCCAAGTGATCTGGAGGATGCCGTTGATACTAAAACATCCTAAATTATAGAAGCTTTTGAAGAAGCATGTCCTCTGCGGTCTGTGAAGACTACAAGAAGGACCCCATGGTGGAATTCCGATCTGACTAGACTCAGGAAACAATGTAGAAGGAGTTGGAACAGACGCCGTTCAGCTGGATCAAAGTCGTTCAAGTCGGCTCGCGAAGCTTACAAGAAGGCTCTTCGTTCTGCTGAACGATGCGGCTGGAAAAATCTTTGTACAAATATTTCCAGTTTGAGTGAAGTCAGTAGGCTGAACAAAATCCTTGCCTGCATCTCAGCGTAGTGTTCTTATGAGCACTTCCTCAGTTATTAACTGAGAGCTTTCTTTGCCAAAGTTGCCATTTTCGCATTCGTATATCGTGTGGCAGGTACGAAGATACTCTTTGCCCAGGGAAGTCAAGGAAATTTCCATTATGAAAAGACCCTGGACCGACCGAGAATCGAACCCAGACACCTTCAGCATGGCTTTGCTTTGTAGTCTAACCACTTGGCTAAGGATGGCCTGACTAACTTATTCCATTATTACTCCGTTCATTGGACTAATCATATAACATAAATCAAAGCGGTTATCCCTTTTGATTACCACAGAAAAGACTAGTATTAGTTATAGTCAATATCTTAGAGTACCAAAAATCTTCTTTCAAAAAATGTTATGTTGGAGTAAATCTCCGAGCATGCATTCTAACTATATCTATATAACACTTAATTACCAGTTTTAATGACAATATATTTTCCAATTGTATTAGAAGCAAGAAGCTACTGGCTGTGAAACACTAACTAGCTGGAGAAATTCCAACCGTCCTACGGAAGAACCCTGTTAACGAACACCTTCTAATTAGAATGTCTTTATGTTTACGCCAGTACAAGAGGGCAACGTCTAAAGCAAAGTAAATCATTTTTACCTGATGACAACAGTATCAACTGTTCCGACGCGAGGTGATCTTTGCTATCCATCGTGGGGAAGCAAAATTAACTGTTTAAACTTTTTTTTTCTATCTTTGATGCGTTTGTTGATTCTCGTCTGATGGTGCACAAGCATATACACAAATGGAAAAGAAGAACGGAAAAACGGATGGAAGAAAATAAGAACAACAAGCTTCTACACCAACAATAATACAAAACACAATAAGTTAAGTGTGAATTATAAAACTTTTTTCATCTAGATATCTAGCTGCTTGCGGTGCGGAATGTAGGAATTTTCGCCTTCTGCTCAGGTTGAAGTAGGAGCGCTCGATTCAACACACAAAACCACTCCACGGCGGACACTTGATACTCCTCTTCCTTTCGGTGCTGGCTGGTTCGATGGAATTTCGCTCTTTTTGCTCACCACTGCTGTATATTGTGATTTCTATTCTACGATTAAGGTGCGACGGTTGGCTATCTACTTAAAATGGTCGGGCAATTAAACTCATTTGGACCTTTCGATGCGTTTGCAACAAGAGCAGCCACAGTCATCGCCGAAATAAAGTGCTCACTAGCTTTTGATTGTGCGAATTGTATGTCGAAACCGTTAATTCTGTCGTTAAAATGTTTTTACCACACGCCCACAATCATAGTTGTGATACAAAGCAAAGATATTTTGTTTTACATAAATTGAAAACTGAATTTAGTACTGTATCATTTAATTCCACTAGAGTTTGTATCCTTTGACAGATACGCGTGTTTCGACCTAAACTTTTAGGCCGTCTCCAGTGTCGAGTGTTTACTAGACTCGACTAGTACACGACACTGGAAATGGCCTTACAGTTGAGGTCGAAAGACGCGTGTCTGTCAAAGGATACAAACTCGAGTGGAATTAAATGGTACAGTACCAAATTCGGTTGTTCATTTATTTAA
Organism: Aedes aegypti; assembly: GCF_002204515.2. Taxonomy (NCBI): domain Eukaryota; kingdom Metazoa; phylum Arthropoda; class Insecta; order Diptera; family Culicidae; genus Aedes; species Aedes aegypti. Next base: position 23,679,198 of record NC_035108.1, on the reverse strand, counting down.
AGGTATTCCACTAAACAGCTCAAAGATTTATTATCATATATGTTTTTAATTTATTCAAATTTATTAGAAACATATACACATCATATATATAAAATCCCAGAGTTGTCTGTCTGTCAGTAACGCTTTGAAATGTTTCATTGAAAAGTTTCTTTGAGCACTACAATAGTAATATAAGAGCACTACAACGGTCAATATTAATATTAGAACATTACAATTGCAAATTGTGGAGCACTATAATAGCTATTTGACAGAATATTCTGGAGTTTTATGGAACATTGTTCATTCCAATTCGTAGAATATTCTCGAACCCTTCACCATCAAGCAAATTGTTATTAGGTCGAATTTGAATCGGGTTGGAGTTTAAAATGTGTAACGGGTTTCTTCAGTTCCAACTCATGTTCAAAAACGAGTTCGACATATGTAAAAGCAAGACAAATGAGATGAATGTGCGCCAAATATTCGAGTTGGATTGATTTACAGTGATACCTAGATTAGTCGATGTTCAATGACTCGATTTCGACTCATGGATGTATATTTAAAACAAAATTTCAAGCTTATTATTATAATCTCTTAAAACAACTTTCCAAAACATTCCTGTTCCATGACCCGATATTTCCCTGACTCGATGGTCGTTTCACCACAACTGAGATTTTGAAAAATGACAATGACATCAGCTTCTTCTTCTTCTTGGCATTACGTCCTCACTGGGACAGAGCCTGCTTCTCAGCGTTTTGTTCTTATGAGCATTTCCACAGTTATTAAATGAGAGCTTTCTTTGCCAAAGTTGCCATTTTCGCATTCGTATATCGTATGGTAGGTACAATGAGGCTCTGCCCAGGGAAGTCAAGGAAATTTCCTTTACGAAAAAATTCTGGACCGACTGGGATTCAAACCCAGACAGCTTTGTAGCCGCGGACTCTCACCACTCGGCTAAGGAAGGCCCTGATATCAGGTATTGGGGAGAATGGGCTAGAATTTTTGGTATGATTCTACTCTCTAATTTGTAGAATCTTCTGGAGCGTTTGAAATATTTTTCAACAGAAGGAACACTGTAACAGCATACAAGGCGGTAATTATTTTAGATCAGAACACTACAACAGTATCTAGGCCATGTGTTCGATGGAGTTTGGCCAGAGCATAAATTTAGGCGATTTTTCGGCCATCAGTATCAAGCGATTTGAAAGATTATACCTACGTAGCTTTCCGCTTTAAAATTTCGTTGGAACGTGGCTAGCCACGTCGGGTAAGCTAGTTGATATATTAAAAATGATGTGTCAAAATTTAGTGCCCATTTGTCATTTCCTTCACCTAACCATATTTAATCTTATTTCTCAGAAATAATATTGTGTAATTCAAGAAGAATTAGTACCCGGCAGAAAGTTTCAATGATAAAAGTCATAATAATTATATTTGTTGTCAACAACTCATCGTTTTACACTTTTAACGATTTTGAGAGAAATTTGGAAATTGCGATAGTTTTATGATGTTATTATTCAGAATAAGTTTAGTTGCACTGTTTTATGGCATAAACGTATTACAACAGGTACTGATAATTTTCTTCTTATTTCTTATTTCGGGTGTTACGTTTCAACTAAGACAGAGCTTAATTCTCAGCAAAGTGTTCTTATGACCTCTTTCACAATTATTAACTGAGAGCAGACTGACTGACTTCGGTCTTAATTGCAAGTCAACCCTTTTTGCATGTGTATATTGTGTTTCCGGTACAAAGATACTTTCAAAGAAGAAAAAAACTTTCAAATCAGGAAAGATCCTTAGCCGATGAGATTCAAACCCACGATCCTCAGCTTGATCTTGCTGAATAGCTGCGCGTTAGCCGTCAAACGTCTTTATTCGCCGAAAACTTGCGAAACGTCTTTTTTGTGAAATGGCTCACACCATGCAGAAGATTGCTAGAAGGATCCTCAGAGATCGAGAAGTTTCTACATGGGGTTCAAAGAATACGAAATGAGATCATGATGAGTATGCACATAAACATTTCTAGCGAATTATTGAGGATTTTAAGAACGATTTGACAATTGCCATGTTTTCTTTCAATTTTGTTAAATTTTATTGATTTCAATTAAAGCTCTTACATGCTTCTTATGCAGTTTTAACAGGGGGTCTTATTTATAGAAATTAAATTCCCTGATATTTCCAGGTTTAAAAAAAATCCAGGTTCAAGAAAAACTCCACTATCAGATAGATAAAAAATTAACAACAAATAAAAGTCGATTCACGCTCCCATATTTTTTTTTTAATGTTGAACCTATTATAAGGTGAAAAATCAAAGCTTAAGCTTCATTCAACTGAATTGTATTTGATAATGATATTTCATCATTTCTATGTCGGTTGGAGAACATGTCATTAAATCAGACCAGAGATTTCTTTGAGAATGTTTCTACAAATTTTTTTTAAATTCCTCGTGACATTGCGACGAAATAGTACTGCTCGTATTACTGTTTGCATTTTTCACTGATTTTCTTAAGGAATTTCATCGGAAATTATGTCAGGTTTTGCCCAAAAATTCAATTATTACTTCGAAGATTTCTTCAAGTTAGTTCAGATCGATAGATTACTTCATTTGAGTGATTTGTAGCCCGAAGGTGGCTCATCTCTGAAATTTCTTTAAGAGCCCAAATAATGATTCTTTACCATGGAATCCTTTCGAGAATTGTCCTAAGGAATTCATCAAAGAAAATTGTTTTAAATATCTATAGAACACAACCAATTTTTTTGCAACATATAATCACAGAAACTAACTCAGAGCTCGTCAGCAACTCTTTTATAGATTCTTTTAGATATTTTTTAAAAAAGCCCTGAGTTCTCCAGGATTTTATCCGGGATTCTTCCATCGATTCCCTTAGGGCATCCTCCAAGACTCCCGTTTAGAACTTTTCCAATAATTCAACCAGAAATTTCTCAAATTGTGCTCCTAGAGATTTTTTACAAAATTGTCCTTCAGAATTTCTTTAACATTTTAAATAGTAGCTTCTCAGAAGTTCTAATCTCTAGGAATTACCCAGAACTTTATTTGGAAATTCCTACGGTAATTCTTTAAGATTTCTTAAGGAGGTTTTCAAAGGTTTGTCCAGCTATATACAGGAATTTTTCAAGTTATTTCTCCATGTAAAAAAATAATCGTGTGGCATTTCCAAAGCAAATTGTAAAGTTATCTCTGATAATCTTGTGTGAGTTTTTAGATCACCCTTGATGAATAAGGGTTACTTGAAGAACTCATAGACCTTTGAGCAAACTTCAGAAGAGATTCCAGTAAAATTATTATTATTATTACTATTTATTTTAAATCAAAAATATTGAAAGAGGGAAAACCCCTTTGGGCGATTTATTTTAGGAAATCTTTCTCAAAGAGGCACAAACCCTCTTTATCTTTTCACAAAACGTTATGAAACACACTTTAAACTAAAGGCTCACACAGTAACGAACCATAACAGAGCCATTGTCTTGAAAGGGACATCAATTAGGTATTGAATAAGGGCTTCAATTCAGGCGAATAAAAACCAGTCAGGTAACGAAGCATAACCTTATTGATATCTGAAAATAACTTGGAAAGAAAACAGCAACAACGAAGTATCAATCAAAATATGAGATTTCATTCAAGAAATTAAACACAAATTTTAAAATGTTATCCAATTTTGTTATTTATTTTGCACCTAGTATGTCACGCGGAAATTGAAAGACCAAAAAGTAAAATATTAGGGATGGTTGTAAAGAACGAATCACACTTCCAAAAACATTGTAAGGAATCCCTTAAACAAATGTGTAGGAATGATCGGCGAATTTTCTGGAAAAATGCTGTAGTGTTGACTAGTACGGAGCCTTAAATAAACTTTTGTAGATCCCATGGGGCCCAGATAGCCGTAGCGGTGAACGTGCAGCTATTCAGCATGACCAAGCTGAGGGTCGTGGGTTCGAATCCCACCGGTTGAGGATCTTTTCGGGTTGGAAATTTTCTCGACTTCCCAGGCCATATAGCATCTTCGTACCTGCCACACGATATACACATGCAAAAATGGTCATTGGCATAGTAAGCTCTCAGTGAATAACTGTGGAAGTGCTCATAAGAACACTAAGCTGAGAAGCAGGCTCTGTCCCAGTGGGGACGTAACGCCAGAAAGAAGAAGAAGAAGATCCCATGGGATTTTTTTGAAAAAAAAAATTGAAAAATGTTTGGAAGAACTGCAGTTGTAATCGTTGGATGAAATTCTAAAGAAATTTCTAGAAAAAAATTAGAGGAACTCAATGACGAAACAAATGGTTGAATTTGAGGAATTCTATGAAAAATTTGTATTACATTTTCTCGTCGAGTGGGTAACAAAACGTCGACAGACAAAATGTCGAATCCCAAAACGTCGAAAGGACACAATCTGCTGATGTGTTGTATCTACTATCTGCTCAATAGAAGTCAAATCCGCCATGGCCGGACGGTCAAACGTAAATGTCTCAATTAATTACCCAAAACACAACGTAGGAAGAAATGTCCTTCCCGTGCGCGATCAAATCATTATGTGCCAAACATTATGCACACCATATTAAATCGACCCCTATGTAAAAAAAGAAGTATTGCAAACAATGTTGAAAGTTTACCGTTTTCGACGTTTTGTCCCTTTTGACGTTTTAGAATTCGACGTTTTGGCATTCGACGTTTTGGCTTTCGACATTTTGTCGCTAAACCTCTCGAGTAGCTCCCGAGCAATTTTTGGAAAAAATGTTTACCTTGGATGAAAGACAAAGAAAATATCTGGAGAAAGTCCTAGGATAGTGTTTGGAAACTTTATTGCTATCGAAATTCCCCGACAATTCCAAGCGTTTTTCCAGGTTCAATAAAATTCCAGTTTTGTTTTCCAGGTTTAATAAAATTAAATTCAACAATTCCAGGTTTTTTCAGATAGTAGACACACTGTAAAACCATTCATATCAAAACATGGTGAATTTTAGAGAAATCCTGGTATGTGTAGCGATGTTCTGTTGATTTGTAGCAGAATACAGAGATATTAAACCGATCCTGAACGGGATCCCAAGGAAAATTGGGGAGTCCTAGCTGGATTCTCTGGAATTCTAGTAGTCTCTCGAATAAACTCTTGTGAATGAATAGCATAATCTTCATTCATCGGGATCTCAGTAAAATCGAGAATTTTTAGAGAGTTTTAGAAATTATAGCAATTTAACAATATCCAGCAGAAGTTTGAGAGTTTTTAACAGAAGCTAGAGATTTATGACTGAATTCTGAGGATTTCTAAATGTGTGCTGAGAACTCAATTAAAAATGTTCTGTTAGACCAATAAAGCTTGAAATTTGAACATTCCCTTGGTAGAAACTTTTGTGCTTTTATTTTAGCAATGGAAACTAGGAAATGGGGAATAACATGAAACATTGATTCGTGACAAAACATTTTGAAATCTATTGCTTTGATATAAGCAAGTTACAAAATTAACCCTTCAGGACCTGACGTTTTCTATCTGGCTAAAGCCAATTCTTACTTTTTGATTTGCGTAAAGACCCAAAGAGAATATCAAAGGCTCGAAGCGTAGGCAGTATATTCGCCTACGGACTTTTAGCATTAGACATTATAATCCGCTGACATAAGCCAAAAAAATGAGAGATATTGAATTAGTTGGGCTGATACAAATATTAAGTTTCTTTCATAAACGAAACCATTTGGCGGGTGTGCAAGAAGGATGGCTATAGATTTATGTAAGGGAACGGTATCTAGCGTAAAAATAGCAAGTTCCACAAAATTTTATATTTAACTAGTGGTCCCGGCAAACTTCGTCTTGCCATCAAGTAGGCTGTTAAAAACGCTATGCAAGTCCCGTGTAGAAAATGTCAGATTAGTTTTCTCCCGTTTTCCACACTATTCTAAAGACTTCCTTAATTTTATTCTACGTACAAACACGTCGGAGCTCTGGACGAATTCAACAGTGAAAGAATCATGTGAGTCCAAACACTCGTTCTCAAGCCATTTCGTGACATACAAACATCATTCCATTTTTATTTATATAGATTATATTAAAAAATAAAGAAGAGATATGTGGATCATTGTTCTCATGGGATCTAGACTTCAAAAATTTTAATACCTAAAAAAGTTAGAAAGAATCATGTTTTCTATGATATTTCTGACTCCCGGAATAAGTATAAGAAAAAACTTTCACAATAGTCCTAAACATTTAAAGTTATTTACACAATGTCAACAAAAACTCATCTCATAATTCAGAGAAAAACAAAATAAAAAATTGAAAGTAGTTTAAAATATTTACAAATGATTGTCACATGGAATTAAAGGTTGCTTATTTATCACTTTTTAATCAACCTATACTTCTAATCGTTAAAAGGTCTCGTGCATGGAGAGATCATAGAATTATTTCTTCTCGGGAATATTTAAACTATGCTCACAGTACTTTTGACTAACAAGCATCAAATTTATTTATTTTTAAATCACAAATTATTTTATTAAAGGCGATCATTGCTCTATAGAGCTACTATCAAAAAATATACAGATAGTTCTCAAAAACGCAATATTAAAGTGGTCATCGAGTTAGAGTTTTATTAATTTTTATAACACAAAACCAATGTTCCCATACGAACGCCGAACACGATTTCGTACTCTCTTTGCACTCTGTTCTCGTGTGTGCAAACCGAAACGCTCGAACCTGAACCAAAACTCAAACATGTGTAAAGTGAGCATCGGTTCGAACGCCAGCTCGAAAACGGGTCCATTCGTACCTCGATTGTAGCCGCGATTCAAATTTTGGAGCAAATCTTCAGCTGCATCCGAGGTTCAGAACGATGTCACAAACGGATAAACAGAAAACAGTTGACATCCACGCTTATCAATTTCTACTTATTATCTCGTGTTGTATGACATAGTTAAATCCTTGGTTTCTTCATAAAGCTACCGCTAAATGTTACCTAAAATAATGATCTTAGTTGATTTGCTAAAATCAAACATTAATTGAAGCCTCACGGATCATGAAATTTGTACCAAGAAGTTCCATATATGATCGTAGAAATTTATTCACGTGGATTTCAACCGTTCTCTGTCTGTCTGCTTTGTGTCATTATTTGCACACAAAGTTTGAACCAAAGTACACATGTATCGGGATCGGTTCGATACACTGATACAGAGACGAAGCGTGTTTGTGGTTCAACACAAGTTGAAATATTATAGCAAAGTTGCCCATCGGTTCCATCCATGGGAAGACTGCATAAAACCACTATTAAAGTTACTTCCAAAGAAACATTTTCAGCTGAATAACGCTGACTAAGCTGCAACTCAGCTACTAATGTTACCAGGTTACTAGGGCTGTTTCCATGAACAATAACGTTTACTTTACTTCTGTAAATCGATTAGATAAGGAATTATTATGGAGAACTGATCACATTTCCAAGAATTATCCTGAAGCTTTTCTTCAACTTACTAATTCTGTAAAATTTAATTAAAAGTCTACATTTAATTAAGAAGAACTTCGATTCATATTTTCCTATAATCACTATCAAGCCTACAAAGAAGCATCGTCCACGTGTCGAATTTATTTAGAGAATACCTCTGAGGACAAGGTTTCGACAATTTGCTAAGAATACGAGCTTTGCTAGTTGACTGCGATCCAATGGAATCGACAGAACTATTTGAGGGTTTATCTACATTTTAATCACTGAAGGACAACAACAATATTGGAGCACAATCACAATTTAAAAGGAAGGATCTCAATGGCGCAACCACATTCAAAACGGTAAATAGGACAAACTGTAGAATGATTTCCATTTCTTACCAAATAACGGATTCATATTCAAACTCTCATTAAATATTTGATAGCTATCGTAAAGACAAACCCCTACGTAGAGTGATTCTTTATTCAAGAATTTTATTCTTTATGTTATTCTAAAAAATCAACAGAGTTTTATCTTTGAATTTTGTCCTGTAGTTATATAATGATCTTGACTGGTATTTTGTGAACTTATTTTTGGATTTCGGCTTGCAGTCACAAACGCTTTTGATTGTGACTGCAAGCCGAAATCCAAAAATAAGTTATATAGGGAATGTGTACCAGTTATGGCCATAGTGGTTCCCTATTTGGCCATATGTGTCTTCTCGAAAACTTTCACATTTTGAACGTTTTTGAATGTTTCAGCATCAAGATATATTTGATGTCAAACTGCAAAAACGCACAGAATGATCAAAAATTTGAAAATAATCAAATTATCACGTATGGCGAAATAGGGAATAATTATGTCCATAACTGGTGCACCTACCCTAATGATCCTTCCAGAAAAACATAAATGGAGTGCTCCATGGAACTTGCGGAGTACTACAGTTAACTCTACCTTACTCAATATTGAAGGGACCATCGAGTTAGGGAGGTATCGAGTTACAGAACACAAAATCAGTGCAATTGCTATCCAAGGGACCATCGAGTTAGCCATGAAAACCAACTTTTACTATGGTTCTCTAACTCGATATCGAGATACCGAATATCGAGTAAGGAAGAGTTAACTGTACCACCAATCTTTTTAAAAATAATCGGATATCGGTTCAATACTTATAATGTTAAACCCGATATATCAACGATACCGATAAACGCTCATTGTGCTGTCTTACTAAGCAGTAACTCGAAACCATAAAAAGTAGCTATTGTGAAACAAAAGTCCCCTTCCTATGCAATATGGTGATATTCGACTAAATTGACTATCACGGGATTTTTTCTGGCTAGCAGTCATTATGAATGGTTCACAAAATAATTATTCTCGTTCCAACGTTTCGATCGCGATTGGTATCTTCATCAGGCGATAAACCAGGCGAAGATCCAAATCAAGATCGAAACGTTGGAGTGAGACTAATTATTTCGTACATCATTTATTCAGACTACTACCCACAAAAATTAACAGGAATCTGTAAAATAACAACTTGTGATACATCTACACAGCCTGTTGGATGTAAACATTGCGTTTGACGTTTCACACACTTTTACAGCCTAAAGAAGTGGTGTACGCATGGTTTTAACATCGTTAAAATATATTATTAGAACCGTTTTCGATGTATTGATTCTTTGCCATCGATATGTACTGGACTGGTAGCAAGGACAGCGCTTAGAACTCTAGATACTGAGATCGTGAGCTCGATCCCAAGCAGTGGCAGATAACGTTGAGAACATTGTGTAACGTTGAGAACATTGCATTCTTATGATTAGAGTTCCGAAAGCAGTGAAACAGCTTGAACATTAATATTTAATCGTTAATACATGGAAGCTGTATAAAACACTCGCATAATCTGGCATAAAGCCCTAAAAGCCTTTGGTAAAAAATTGATTCTTCTTTCAATTTTTTTAGCTTTGTATTACTCTAAACGTTCAACAGAGATTTTTCTTTGGATTTTGCAAATGTTTGTCTCAAAGGAGATTCCTCCAAAAAGCTTCAATGGAGTCCATAGAGCTCAACCTTGACGCAGTTGAGCGGACTCTTAAAGTTGTTATCTCTAAAGTTCCTCCAAAGGTATCTTCATGAATTCCTTTTAGGAAACTATTAAGGTATTTTCATAAACCCTTCCGAGATTCAAAAATAAAACTATAGTTATTCAACATACTTTGAAATTGCCTTTACATTCGACGGTTTCGGTTGTTTTATTCAACCTTCATCAAGGATTGAAGACGCGTTTTGTCGCTAAAGAAGGGGTGGTGAAGGGGTGTTCTACATACGATCCTCATCTAATGGCGACCTCAGATCCTCAGATAGCTAAATTGTTCAGTCGAAAAACTCCCATTCTGTTAAAAACTATCAAAAAGTGAACGAATCTAGTATGCACAGAGTATATACAATATTCTATAGATAAACAAATTTTTCTTCAGCGTTCATTCAAGGACATCTTAAATTATGGATAGGACAACCCTATGATTGCCCTACTTAAGATTTTGTGTGAAATTTAACGGTGGCATAAAGGGGTATATTGGTTTAAGTGCACTCAACGGGCTGAACGGAAAATTCCTAAAGATGAAAAACCTCTTAGAAAGATGTTGTTCACGCACAATTTATGTCAGAAACGATAAGTTCCTATTAAATACGTCTGTTTATTGCAAACTTTGCTTCCACAATGTTTTATTCTGGCTGTATTTTGATTGAAACACTGCACTGTACTGCAAAAAGTTCGCTTAGAATTTGAACGATCACTGTGATTTTGGATGATTACACAATGGATAAGTACGGACTATCTGCATAAATTGTTTATCGGTTATTAACTGTAGTGTACTCAAATTTGGCCTTTTATATGATCTTTATACATAGACTAAAAGTTCTCAAGCATTCGCAAGATATTTATAGTGCGGTCAATCACATAATTGCGTGGAAGGCTGTTGTACATTACAGTCTGACTAAACTAATCTAGAATTAGTATTATAACTGAACTTTCTTAAACAGATGTCTTTCTGAAATCGTTCTCAAAAGGGCCCAAAACCTCTTTATCTTTATTTAAACGTTATGAAAACAAAATTCAAAACTTAATGCTCAGAATAACCGGTTCAAGTACATAAACACCACAAAACAGTAAAACTAAAGACGAAATAAAGACTTCCATGTCTTTTGCAGTTGCTCAAAATTTCATGGCACATGAGGTAACCGAGCAAAATCTAGAATGCCGTAGAAAGTGTACTGTGATCTGTCAAACTTGGGTACCTTTTGTAGTAGCAAGGGACCAAATGCAGTACAAGAAGTAGTCTATCTAAAGCCGAGTGGGACGGACCTGGTAGAACTGACAAAAATTCGATTAATAATTCCCCAAAACTATCACAATTTCCTGCAAAATGTCGCCCAAAAGTATTGAATGGCTGAAACAATATGTTACTAACAAACAACTTAGGTTCAAAAGAAACACCAATTGGGAACCCAATTTTGACATACCTTTTTGGACACTCTTGTTTCGTCTTTATAAAAATCAAAATTTAAAAAAATATTTTGTTTTCCTTTGCATCAGAAACAATATATGTTAACTATGAAGAACAAACATTTCAGTTAAAGAATTTATTGTTGTGGCATACGATTTTCGCGATTTTACTTGATAGCAAACAAGTGGGCACTATATATTGGCGATAACTGTATGGAAAGGGTGAGCGAAAGAATAGCAAAAAGTTTCACGCAACAAAAACTGAAAAAGAAATCGAGTCACATCCAAAGCCAACACAACCATTACCAAAAGAACAGAATTGAATTGTCACAGCCTTTTTTTTTCACTGAGGTGCAGTTTCACTGCTATTTGCATGCTTCTTCGGGTCACATCCGGATCATGTTGCACTCACTTAGATTTGAATACCCTTCGCTAATTGCACACTGGAAGAATCAATCGATGGTGTTTACTGGAACGCACACAAATATCGAAAACCCTTTTCTTCACGCTCACGAAGCATTCGTCGTTGCAAAAACTACAAAAACACAATCCAGAATAGAGAGCACAAGATTTCCCAAATCGAGGAAAATTGTTGAATGCTGAAAATCACACCGAAAAAAAAACAACGAAAAACTACTATGCAACATAATGTTTTCACACACAAATAAACGCCAACTACGTTATGCACAAAAAGAAAAACAATCGCGAGCTGGTTTCCTTTCTTTTTCTCCAGTCAGCCCGAAGAGACACAGACATTGGGGCAGAGAGAGCGACATCGCTGGAGAGAACCGTTCACACAACATCACAGCAGGCACACTCTTCTACGTATGCATCGCGCAAGGCACACTCGATTTCTTCTTCACCCGAGTCCAAAGTATTGTGCCACAAGGGGTTGCTCGATAATGAGCTGCTCTCTGCACACAATTTGTGTGCATAATTTGAGGTGCACAATGTCCCAATGGATAATGCGAGCAGTCACATGCAGGTACTTTCCTCGATTTTGGGCTGCCACCGTTCAAAACGATAGTGATGCAAACTGGCAACGGGGAGAGACCCCAAGAAAAGACACTATACACTTGTGTAAAAAAATAATATAACACGCAAAGAGCAGCCAAGAGAGGATTTAAGGTAGGTTGTTGCGTGTAAAGGAGAGCACTCCGCACGGTGCGAACGGCGAGGGGTAGGAAGGAACGAAAGGAAAAACCACGCAAAGGGGGTGACGACACTACACACTGCGAGAGAGAGCACCGAGTAAGCAGGTGAGCAAGCGAGCGCGCGCGAGAGTGAGGGTGGGGGAGGAAAAAAGTTTGAACCTGTAGCTCTTTTCCTACATCGACATTTTGGACTTTTGATATGCACAATTTCAGACACGATTCGTACCACAAATACGGGCCGCACTTTGAGCACTGGACAACCTGCGTGTTACATGGTCTCTAACGGCACTTCCGGACCGTTTTTAGTCACTTTCGCGTGCAGAATTACTCGGTTTAATTTCGATTTTCTTTTAGCTCCGACACGAAAAACCACTGTGGCTGGCTCTGGAGCACTTTGCGATATTTTAATGGGTAAAGACGACGAGAAAAAAGTTCACTACCACCGAAGAAGAAAGGTCGGCCATCGGGTAACACTGTTTGCCTGCGATGCGCTGGAACCATGGGTGCATCGATGCGAGGTTGGCCCGCTGGAGATGACAGAGCTGTCAAGCGGTACGCGCGGTGCGACGGAATGGGGAGCCACTGGAGAAGTGATCTAGTACTTCGTTGGTGCATGATATTCAGAGGATTATTTGGTCGGTGTTCAATACGAATGGACCAGGTGCTTTTCAATGATTTCAGGGAAACATACTCCAAGTTCTCGGAATAACAAAATATTGCATTATTTGTAGTAATATTTGTATTTTATCTATTTATTGATGAAACATATGTATCAAAATAAACAGAATTGTTGGAGTCCTTGACTTATTTTCAAAGAACCATCATATCATCTAATCCGATCTGTCATAAGAATAATAAATTTAAGAGAAACTACGCAAGGTAAATTGACAAAGAAAGCTTTCGGACAAAAACTGTCGAAGTGCTCATGTGAACACCAAGCTAAAAAGTAGACTTTGTCCAAAAACTTTTCTGGAGTCGACAGGAAAAAGAAGAGAATCCATATCGTTGATGTTGTTTGAGAGGGATTTCCCGAAGCTCATTCGTCCCTCTAAGTCCGTACCGCGGCACAGTGATTCCTCTCCATACAAAAGATGGAAAAAAGTCTTGAAATAGATTTCTCATATTCTTATAAAGTTTCTTTACTCTAATTTACTAGATTATTCACGTTTTGGAACTATTTATCACCATTTTTTAGGTGATTTCTCAATATATCAGAATTTTTTGTTATCAACATGTGATTTGGCTTCGTCAAGCATTCGGCACTTGAGCCAAGCTACTGAATGGTTTGAAAATCAGTATCGTTATATTAGTATCTTATGAAATGATTCACCAAAACTTGATTGAATAATCTTCAATTTAAGACTAGTGTCATATGTGTGCTCACATTTGAAAACTGAATTAAATTTCATATGGTTCTCTCCATATATTTTATAAAGGAGCAAATCTCGCATAACTTCTGATCTCGCCCTAAAAGCCATTGGTAACCATGTGTGTAGCTCGTTGTTTCTATGAATTTAAATGTAATTACACGTTGTTAAACAACGCAATGGTTTAGAAAGAATCATTTTCTACCTGCCAGTGTAGGCTGACCATAAGCCAACCAGATAAAAACGGGACAAATAAAAAACAAAAACGGAACAATTTAAAAAGACATAAATTATGCGATTGTGCTACATTTCCCGGAATGGCCCGTTTCTCCGAAGCCATTTCCCCGGATCACGCGTTCCATTGTAAAGCTCAAAAAAGTGCAATAATCGTCTTTACCCTAGCAGGCGAAAAAAGCAAATTTAGAAATGGACATACAAAAGTGATATTAACTTCAAAGATATAATAGATAAAATATCCGAAAATAATATCTAAAATTTACTCCTGGAATACTATAAGCATATCATATTAAGATTTTATAAGATCTCACCAATATCAGTGAGCTATTCCTTAGATCTTTCAACATCAAATTAAGCTATGGATCAGAAGTTCCAGGAATAAAATTTTGAAATCAACTTCAGATCTTTTATCTCGATTTAATGGTTAGAACTTTGCTTCTGCTCGATAGTGAGATAGTGTTGAGTTAAAAAGATCGATAAGCTACCAAAGAAGGAGATATTTGATCATTCTCGACTAAATACGTATTGCCAAAAATACATATTGTTCACCACCTTGAAATGCGAAAGGTTATAACAATTATGAGTGTTAGAACTTTTCTGAGAACTGAGCTATTCGGGGAAACGGGGTTTTCGAGGAACTAGCATTCTAAGAACTGGCGTTGGGAGAACGACATTCAGGAAACCGCCATTCGAGGGAAAGTAGCAGAACCAGATTATGCAATCCCAAGCTACATGTCTGTATGATTAAATAAATATCACTTAAGAACCTTGAAGCGCATTCTTCAACTTCCGAGAAGCAGCGTTTTTTTAAAGAATTTTCTAAAAAAATTCGTTACGCTTTTCAGTTTTTCCAATTTAAACGTACATTTTTCTAATATTTCATTACTATTTAAACAGTTAATCCAATCAATTGCGTATCAGAAGTAAACCCATAATTGTTCTTTTTCATTTTAGGTATTATAGAATAATTATCTTATGAAGATCCGTATTTTTGGAAATCCACCAAAATTTGGCATAAATATGAGTAAAGAAACGCAAAAAGTTAAGCAGAAGCATGTACGGATCAAGTTTAACTCTGTTTGAGAAACTAACAATTACTTGGAAAATAGATCAGTAAGACACTAAACTGTGAAATATTTCTAAAAACTGTTTGTTATGTTGTTATTTATATTGTTTTACTGGTGTTGAAAATTATGTGCCAATTCTCCATTTCCTAAAATACGGGACAATTCGAGCATTTTCCATAAAACGACGGGACAGCCCGTCGAGGGGATAAAAAAAGGTTCTGTCCCGTTAAATACGGTACGCATGGTCAGCCTATGTGTTGCATATGAGATTGTTAATTTTCATGTAACGTTTTATTTCAGTGCATTTCAATTTGATCTAGATCACGGATCTAGATGTAAGCAGTTTTTTTCCCTCAGTTTTGCACCATGATTGGTCCGTATCAAATGCACATTATTTGTTCATATTAAAAATAAAGTAATTAACGGTTCGAAGTAAATCGCGTCGTTTCTATAACATCCGGCAAATTCCCACATACACGACAATTTGGTGTCAGAAGTGGGATCGTGGATTCGCGTCGCGGTAGTTCTCCAAAACCGCGAACTTCTTCCCGAGATACAAAATGGCGAATGTAAACGCTGAACTGCTAGGCCAGCTCTCCGCCATGATTGCAGAGGCGCTCCAGGCATCGATTGGTAATGCCATTCAGCAAGTTAACGCTGGAGCCCAAAATCAAGCGAATGACGCTGCCGCTCCCACACCGTAAATTCCCACTTTCTCAATGTCAGAGTACCGGCCATCTGACGGATCATCCGTTGCCGACTATTTCAGTCGGTTCAAGTGGGCCTTGGAACTGAGTCAAATTCCTCAGATTCAGTACGCCAATTATGCGAGAGTCCATATGGGAGTGGAGCTGAACAATGCTCTGAAATTCTTGGTAAGCCCACAGGATCCAGCTACCATTGATTTCGAAGTACTACAAACTACGCTGGTCAATCATTTCGACCGGAAGAAGAACAAATACGTGGAAAGTATTAAGTTCTGGCAGATCGTCCAGCAAACCGGTGAATCAGTGGCTCAATTTGTTCTCCGGCTGAGGCAAGGAGCTGCGGATTGTGAGTATGAGGATTTTTTGGACCGGATGTTGATCGAACAACTCCTCCACGGTCTGGAAGCTCGTGAGATGTGCGACGAGATCATAGCAAAGAAGCCAGCTACTTTCAAGGAAGCTTACGAGATAGCATACACGCTTGAAGCAACCCGCAACACGGCACGGGAAGTGAATACTGGTGTGACGTCTTCGGCGCCAGAAGAAACCAACAGACTTGGGTACGAAAGCTTGAGGACAAGAAGGAAGTCGACGTTCAACCATCCGAAGAATGTCCATGGAGAACAGCGAACCAACATCCAGCCCGACAACGAAGTAGGGCCCTGTAAAGGCTGCGGTGGACAACACTTACGCAGTCAGTGTCGTTTTCGTGACGTCAGATGTCATAACTGCAACATCAAGGGGCACATTGCGAAAGTGTGCCGTTCAAGAAAGCTATCCGCTCGGGACTCATCAGCTGATCAGGTGGAGTCACAAGAGTCGCCCTCACCGGAAATCGACGTCGTGCAGTCACTGAGTCAAGTCCACGGAATAACATCCACCGGAAAGAAAATGATTGACGTCAAAATCGACGGTCGTTCCCTGCGCATGGAACTCGATACCGGTGCACCCTGCGGCATAATCGCCGAATCAAAATTAAGGTTGATCAAGCCGAACTTCGCACTACAGAAAACCAACAGGCGGTTTTCGAGCTACACCGGGCACCCCATCGAATGCTTAGGGCGTATCCCGGTTAATGTTACCATCGGAGCCACAAATCGTCGGTTGAACTTGTATGTAGTAGCCGGCGAGTCAGATTCACTCTTTGGACGCGAGTGGATTTCCCAATTCGTTGAGCAAATCAATCTCAATCGATTGTTTGCAACAGAGGTGCCGGTCAATACAATTACCAGTTCTGAAATTACACCGGATCAAGCTACTCGTCTTTCGGCGCTGCTAGGTGGCTTTGAAGAAATGTTCAGCGAAGTCCCAGGGAAGTTGGTAGGTCCTCCAGCTAAGGTGCACCTAAAACCCGATGCATGCCCGGTATTTGTCAAGGCTCGTGATGTACCACATGCACTACGCGAGCGATACGCAGCTGAAATAGACAAGAAACTGGCGTCTGGTTTTTTCGAGAAGGTGGAGTATTCTGAGTGGTCATCCCCCACCCACATAGTAGTTAAGAAAAACGGAGACTTGCGGATCACCGGCAACTACAAACCAACCGTCAACCCAAGAATGATAGTAGATGAACACCCCATACCAAAAATTGAGTCCATATTCAACAAGATTAACGGCGCAACGATGTTTTGTCATCTGGACGTGACAGACGCCTATACCCATCTTCCAATCGATGAAGAATTCAGCCATGTATTGACCCTCAACACAGCTACACATGGGCTCATCCGTCCCACTCGAGCCGTATACGGAGCAGCAAACATCCCCGCAATTTGGCAACGCCGTATGGAATCAGTTCTCCAAGGAATGGATGACGTCGTCGTTAGTTTCTATGACGACATAATTGTATTCGCCAAGGACTTCGACAGCCTTCTACAAGCGCTATCGGTTACACTAGATAGGTTGAGGCTGAACGGACTTCGTCTGAACCGAACTAAATGCGTTTTTGCAACGTCATCGCTCGATTGTTTGGGCCACAAGATCGATCGCCACGGATTACACAAATCGGACAAGCACGTTGAAGCCATCCGGAATGCGCCGCGACCTACAACACCAGAAGAATTGCAACTATTCCTAGGTAAGGCAACTTATTACAGCGCATTCATTCCGAATCTATCTGAAAGAGCAAGGAGCCTACGCGACATGCTTCTTTCCGACTCGTTTCAATGGACCCCCGAGGCCGACAAGGCCTACCGGGACTTGAAAGCAGTTTTAACATCGCCCCAAGTGTTAATGCAGTATGACCCTGCACTACCATTGGTGCTCGCCACTGATGCAAGCAAGACGGGTTTGGGTGCCGTGCTCTCACACCGCTTGAGCAACGGGTTAGAACGACCAATTGCTTTTGCTAGCACCACCATGTCTAGATTTATTTCGTTCGATTCCTGTTGAGTAGGGTCTGAAAAACTAGTGTCAATGTGTGTTTTTTCTACCATAGAAATTCAGAAAACTGTGATTTTTGGGTACTGTGGAGAACAAATCATGATCAAACAATGTTTTAACTCAATTTTATCTTGTTTGCGTGTTTGCCAAACTTTAACAGAATAGAATAAGCTTTCAAATAGTGGTAATAGCAAGTGATTTTGATTTTCCACATGCTAGCTATTATTTTTCAAAGCTTAAACATAGCCCTAAAACCCATTTTTAACTTGAAGCATACTGAAAATTTCACCAGACATTGTTCTTACCATGAGAATTCAGGATACTGCTTGACCGGTAGATTTCCAGACATTTTTTTTAAATATGAACAGGTCTACTGCACAGTGGTCCAGGAATTAGTTTTACGCAGAAAGATGCATTTTGAGCTTTAGAATGAAACATTAGACAAAAACGGTCTTCTACAAAGTTGTTTGTATTAGTTGAGCCCTTTGTTTGGTGTTATTGAAAATTAGGGTGGACCACATTTTCATAGAAATTGTGTAATTAACTTTCTTATTTGTAGAAATTATATTATACATGCTTCAGCAAAGTTATAGAACATTCAATTTCAAGCAACTTTGCCAAAAAAAGTTTTTTTGTATCTCTTAAATTGACCAATTTAGAGCTTTTTTCCTGCAGTGACATAGGGTAGTCCGAACAAAACTGGTTTTCTGGCTCTAGAGTTCTCAATTCAAATTTCTCATCAAAGTAGTCTATGAAACACTTTTAGAGCTTTGAAAAATGCGTAATTTGGTGAGTGAAGAAACTCGCTATCTCCTTCCGTTTAGGAGTTATTGTTGTTTTTCTCTCAAAAACATGCCTACTTTGATTGTGAATATCTCTGATTGGGGCAAGCATAAAAAATATCTTTTGACGGCATTCAAAAGACAAAATAAAATTGTATATTATATCAAAAAATTACAGATGTGTTATTTTTGTAACTCTAATAAAATGCCTTGAAAAACAAAGGATTTTAAGCAGAAAAACTTCTGGTATTCATGTGTAATATTATTTCTACAAATAAGAAAGTTAGTTTATTCATTTCTATGAAAATGTGGTCCACCCTAATTTTCAATAAAACCAAACAAAGGGCTCAACTAATACAAACAACTTTGTAGAAGATCGTTTTTGTCTAATGTTTCATTCTAAAGCTCAAAATGCATCTTTCCGCGTAAAACTGATTCCTGGACCATAGTGCACTGTGCGTCGGTATTCCCCGATGCTTCAAAAACGTGATGAGCGCATACCACA
This sequence comes from Aedes aegypti, assembly GCF_002204515.2. Classification (NCBI taxonomy): domain Eukaryota; kingdom Metazoa; phylum Arthropoda; class Insecta; order Diptera; family Culicidae; genus Aedes; species Aedes aegypti. The sequence continues at coordinate 23,660,115 of NC_035108.1, read as the reverse complement.
CGACTGCGTGCAAAAATTAATGGCTTCTCGCTGTATGTAAAGCTTTTTATAAAACATGACTCAGTGACCAAATAATTTCACCGTGGCTCCACATCGGTAGGAGTAATAAGCTTATTAAGCTTTGAAGCTGTAATTGTTGTTGAATTTAGTTTTAATTCCATCATTCAATATTCTAAGTCAAAACTCTAGAAAATATTCGATTTCGTATTGTATGTTACTAGCCACATACATGGCTATATGTCTTCTTGAACTCACAATCTCCTTGGAGTACAGGTCTTCAGATTCATGAAGATAACCAGTACTCATCGGAAATTCAAGCATTGCAATTCACATTCACGCAAGATGATTCTATGCCGTTAGGCTGAATTTATTTAAAGGCCGAAAAAAGCCGATAGTTCTAATGACCGATAAGGTTGAATGGGTGACTAATAGGGATAGTTCAGAATAATTTGCATCACCTAGAAGTCGCCGAATTTATTTTCTGGTCGAATGGATTGTTTGTTGATAGATCAGGATAAATTGCAAGCCCACAATATCCGCTGTTAAAAATAAAAACAAAGAACAGCCTTTGATTAAAAGATAAAAAAAAAACACGGATGAATGTTTAAGCCGTAGTAGTAAATACCGTCAAACGGGGTAACTTGCAACAGGGGTGAAACTTGCAACACTTCGACATGTAACCGAATTAACGTTTTGTTCAGCATTGAGTTTAATTTTTAAAATTTATTCCGCCATTTATTGACCTCAGGTATACAACAGAAGATTTTGGAAAGGGTTTGGGTATTGTTTGTTTTTTACTTGGTTTGCTGGAGGTGAAAATCATATTAAACATTGAATTGCATGAAATTTATGCTGAAAATCGTTCCTCGTACCACAAAACCGGTTCAAATTTGTAATTCGAGGCATTTGCTAACAGTTACAGTACTTAGTAGTGTACTATTTGACAATATAAAAGTTTTGATAATTTGATGCTTAAACACTATAAAAATTCAAAAACCTTTTTGACTACCCTTATGGGGTAACTTGCAACAGCTATTTTGATCTCAATTGTTTGATATTTTTTTGCCGTTTATCATCGAAAACACATAAAACGGCAAAATTGAATATAAATTTGTTCAGTAACTTTAAAATTTTTGTACCGCAATTAATTAAATACACGTTTGGTACTAAATATTGAAAAATTTACATGAATCGCATTATTATTAGATTTAGATTTATTTTATTCATGAAAATAATGAAAAAAAAATTAAAAATCTGTGCAAAAACTAACTTGCAGATCAGCCATTGGGGACTTTCTGCATGAAGTATGCTAAAAGTTGTTTTAGAACACCAATAGAGACCATTTTAAAATATACATATCAATATGTGATACGTCGCTTTGATTTGAATTTGTATAAACAACTAGTGGTCCCGGCAAACTTCGTCTTGCCATCAAGTAGGCGGTTCAAAAACGCTATGAATCGTCCCAAACAAAATGACAGTTTCTTTCACGCTAGTTTTTCCGACTTTCCCGGTGAATATTCTGGGATTTTTATACACACAAACACGTCGGAACACTTGACGAACAAAACGGAAATATAATCATTCAAATCCGTTGACCCGTTCGGAAGCCATTTCGTGACATACAAACACCATTCCATTTTTATTTATGTAGATAAGTTATGTGAAGCATATCATAAATTACAATTGTATTTGTAGAAAAGTTGCATCAAATCGTTTTCATGGTCTTCCAATTATTGTCAAGACTTATAATATGCTAGAATATCCCCGTGTGGACACCCTATGCAATACTAATGAAGTTTTCAATCAAAATGGTTTAATACTCATAATTCAATCAATAATAATTAGTTTTGTAAGAGTACAGCAGCCGTTTCTAAATATCGTCATACTTTTATTGAAGAAAATTATTATATGATCATAATAACACGATATAGGTTAAGTTTTCAATAGTGTACTTCAGGTAGCACTGTGTGTTGCATGTTACCCCACATCAGGGGTAGCATGAAAAATGTATATTTTTCGTCTCTCCTGATCCAAGAAAACCAAATACTGATAAAATTTATACCACGTGGTATTCTTCACGTGGCGATTAGGATACTAGATGGTTTTTGTCTCATCGGAATCCTCAAATTTTTCATCCATATAGCTTTGAAGTTGAAAATTGTTGCAAGTTACCCCGTTTGACGGTAATCAAATGTTGTTTCGGCCTAACGACCGCTTCGGCCCAACGAATTTCAGCCTAATGGCTTTCCCGGAGTAGGTATCTTCAGATTTATGGAGGTAACCAGTTCTCTTCGGAATTTCAAGAATTGCTATTCACGTTCACGTAAGTTTATCGCCCATCTAAGATCATCCAATAACTCCTTTGAGTTTAGGGCTTCAAAGCTACACGCATAACCAGTGTCCTTTCCGACGTTAATGATCAAGATTTACACCCAAACCGGCTCAACCTAAATGCCCTATGTCTTTTTATGTCCTATCGAAATTAGAAGTAAAAGGTTATTGACATTTTTCCAAAAACGTTTTTGAATGAAAGCCTCCATATCTACAGACGAAACCAGAGATCTTTCGAAGGTTAATGAATAAGGTTCATACCCAAGCAGACACAAACACATTTTATCAAGTTTGAAGTCCATCGGCTTTCTGGGGTTATCCAAGAACATAAATATACCACAGATCATTAACTACCTTTGTAGATATGTAGATACTTGAATGAACAACATGTTTTCATTATTCAAAAATTTACAAAAGAACGCTGGTTTCGCTACTAGTGTATACAAAATTTGACGAAATATATCCTTTTGAGCATATATGGATATAGATGTTGTTCATAAACCTTTGATAGATCACTAGTCACGTTTGTAGATTTGAAAACTTCTACTTGAAAGGGCTTTTAGATAACCTTAAATAGTCGTCGGACTCGAAACATGGTACAGCCTAGCTATAGGAGCATGCATGAGTATTATTCTAGTTTGCAAGATTCTGAAAGGTCACTCGTAGTAGATCTGATGACCTGCACTCTAAGTAGTTCCTGTGTAATCTTCACTGGCACGCTAAATGGCTGGGCATGGCGTACCTGCAGGAGTTAAATTGACAGGGCTTGTGTTGCATGTGCATGCGTCAGGATCTTGAGATACAATGATTTTCATGGATCTGAAGTCACCATCTTGCAATTTAGGCCGCCATCTTGGATTCCAAATTGTTTAATTGACCGCAATATTCAACCTGAACAAACTTGTTGAAGAAATCTTCCTTCCAAATGATCAGGATCTTGAGATACAATGATTTTCATGGACCGGAAGTCGCCATCTTGTAATCTAGGTCGCCATTTTGGATTCCAAAATGTTTAATAGACAGCAACATTCAACCTGAACAAACTTAACGATTAAATCGTCCTTCTAAACGATCAGGATCTTGAGATACCAGCATATATCTGTAGAGTTTGTGCATAGTTTGTATGCTCACTAGCGCCGCCTAGCGGTTGAATTCCTAAAAAATAGGCTCACCAAGGGGTAGTCCTTGAACCAGGTAACATCTTTGCTGAAGACACCATTCTTCCATCTAGTAAAAATTACAAGAATATTGAACATTGCAGTAAAACTAGTTTGGCCACCCACTTTCCTACATAAAATGCACCGTGATGCCAGTTTAAAAAATGGAAAATCAAAATCAAATGCGTATAAAATTTTCAGTTCTTCCAAAATTTATGGCTCGTTTATTTCAAAAGCTTCTAGAAAGTTGTGTTCTAACGAAATGTTCACTGTTTCATAACCTAAATTATCAGCTAGGGAGAGAATTTTTAGTATGTCCTTAAAGTACCTTTTTTTTCTTTATTTTTGGAAAGGTCCGTTTCCCCATAGTGAATAACTCAGCTAAACGCTTTTTTTTTAGAATTTTTAAATTTAATTTGGGCCCATTTGCTACCATTTGTGACTATGCGGCATTTCAATTTCGAAAATTTGCCATAATCGACACGGCCTACTGCCCAAGCCACGAAGTCAAGATCATCATAGGAGATTTGTACGCTCAGGTTGGCCAGGAGAAGGAGTTCAGACCGACGATTGAAAAGTTCAGCGCCCACCGGCTGACGAACGAGAACGGCCTACGACTGATAGATTTTCCCGCCTCCAAGAATATGGCCATTCGTAGCTCCTATTTCCAGCACAGCCTCCCGTATCGGTACACCTGGAGATCACCTCAACAGACAAAATCGCAAATCGCCCACGTTTTGATCGATGGACGGCACTTCTCCGACATAACCGACGTCAGAACCTATCGTGGCGCATACATTGACTCCGACCACTACGTGGTGATGGTGAAACTGCGTCCAAAACTATTCATCATCAACGATGTACGGTACCGACGCCTGCCTCGGTACAATCTCGAGCGGCTGAAACAACCAAATGTCGCCAATGCGTAAGCGCAGCATCTTGAGGCAGCGTTGGCGGATGAAAGCAAGCTCGATAGGGCCCTTCTTGAGGACGCTGCCGAAAGCATTGTCGGATGTGTAGAACGGAGTTCAAGAAACGATTGGTTCGACGAGGAGTGCCAGGAGGTTTTAGAGGAGAAGAATGCAGCGCGGGCTGCAATGCTGCAGCATGGTACGCGGCAAAAGTTCCAGTTTTTGCGAAAGGGATGGCAACGTCAGCACAGCGGACTGTGGAAGCCAACCAGCTCCCACGATGGGGGAAGCTAAGGATGCCATTCAACAACAAGGCCGCTGGCAAGGATGGTATCTGAGCCGAACTCATCAAGATGGGCCCGGACAGGTTGGCCGCTTGTCTGCATCTACAAGAAGGGCGACAAACTGGAGTGTGAAAATTATCGTGCAATCACCATCCTTAACGCCACCTACAAAGTGCTATCCCAGATTCTCTTCCGTCGTCTATCACCAAAAGCAAACGAGTTCGTGGGAAGTTATCATGCAGGTTTCATCGACAGCCGCTCGACAACGGACTAGATCTTTTCCGTGTGGCAAATCCTCCAGAAATGCCGTGAGTACCAGGTCCCTTCACACCATCTGTTCATCTATTTCAAAGCGGTTTATGATTTCCCGGGAAGCTCACAAGACTAATAAGAGCAACGATGGATGGTGTGCAGAATAGCGTGAAGATTTCGGGCGAACATCCAGTCCGCCGGGGACTTCGACAGGGTGATAGACTTTTGTGCCTGCTGTTCAACATCGCGTTAGAAGGTGTCATGCGGAGAGCCGGGTTCAATAACCGAGGTACGATTTTCACAAGATCCAGCCAATTTGTTTGCTTCGCGGATGATATGGATATTGGCGGCAGAACATTTGGAGCGGTGGTAGACCTGTACAACCGCCTGAAACGTGAAGCGACAAAAGTCGGCCTGGTTGTGAATGCGTCAAAAACAAAGTACATGCTGAAAGGCGGAACCGAGCGCGACAGAGCCTGCCTGGGAAGCAGTGTTACAATAGACGGTGATACTTTTGAGATGGTTGATGATTTCGTCTACCTCGGATCCTTGTTAACGGCTGATAACAACGTTAGTCGTGGAATACGGAGACACATCATCAGTGGAAGTCGCGCCTACTATGGGCTCCAGAAGAAGCTGCGGTCGAGAAAGATTTACCCCTGCATCAAAGAAGCATGGACAATGCTGGAAGAGGACCTGCAAGCACTTAAAGTGTTTGAACGTGTTGCTTTGTAGCAGCGAGCGTTACCACTAGGCTAAGGAAGGCCCCCAAATGTTCGTGAGAATGCTAAATTGAATATGCACTCCTGAGCTTCAGTCAAAAAGAAAAAGAAGAAGAAGATATTCATCACCACCTTTCCATGCACTTATCATTAGGTGCATCCGAACCTACAATCAAACCTGTCATCAAAGATTTCAATTTCCGATTCTGGATCAGAGAGAGATCTCCCACTCCCCGTCCGCATGGAAGCTGTACCGAAATGTTTTGGTGTTTTGTTTGGATGCACCTCGTGCCGCTGCCGAGTGATGATAACGATTGACCCGCGTTTGCCCCCTAACTTACTGGTTTTTCGATTGACAAGCTCAAAACAATTCCACGCTAGGGTTAGCGGTTGTTTTGTCTGGGAGCTTGAATTGAGGATGTTTCTTGATCGACTAATGGGTTCTATGTTTGAGCCGCTACCATGAATTAAAAATCCCATCGCCGAACGAATTGAGTTTTGTAAGCTAAAGGCAAGAGGGAGAAACTGCGTTGGCGTACAGTAAGCACAACTCTTGTGCGAATTTTAAATTTTAAGAACCGTAATCCAAACCGTAATCTAAACAATTGGCAAAGAATGCATTCTGTTAATCAAGAACACTAGAATCCAACAACCATCAAATTCGCATAGTACCAGACCAAACTTTAAATCAAATCACGTTTCTGCAAGCTGATGCCGGCGCCCGGTATTCAACTCAACGGCTGTTTTGGAGAATAGCTATCCCTATCACTGACTGAGGCGTTGATGGTCAAACGGGTACAGGAGCACGCCTCCCATCGGTGCTGATTCGTCCTCCGCTTTGCATTTCCTCGTTTGTTTTGTGATTCATCCGATTGCGGTCGAACTTTGCTTCGGAAGGGATTCTGTGCCGCGTTGAGAGCTGGACCATTTTCGTTATCTGGGGGGTCATTTTTTGAAAGTGAAAAGTTTGGTTGTTAGGTGTAGGAACCGTTTTGCCGTTGTGGATCGGTGACTTCCGAACATGCAGGTTATATGGGTGAAATGTGATTGAATCTTGAATTTTCAATTATATAAATCTTAATTACACAAATACATTACAAAGAGAAGTAAACAACTTAACAAGAGTTTATTGAGACAACCTTTACATTAAACCGCTTTACCGAAATAGACAATGCTAGGGAGGTTGCCATGTGACATTCGGGCATCTCGTGGTAAGGCTTTGTTTTCTTGAGTACAGTAATAAAAACAAATTATTTTGATAGCAACAAAAAAACAGAGCACTTTTCATGAAGTAACTTTCGATCTTTTTTGCATCAGAATTGGACAGATTTGGCAAACATCAAATCACTAGGGGTAACTTTGGAAGAATAATTGATTATTGCAATGAACTTTTTAAACGTTTGAATTAAAATAGCAATGACTACAAAATCATCTCCTACTTTCTGGCTATACGTCCTTACGGAGATAGAGCCTGCTTCTCAGTTCTTGTCAAGAAGTTTTTGAAACACTGTCGTAAATGTTTGTATTTTGAAAAAGTAAGTATTGTGGAGTTCAGAATCGTTGTTGGCAAGCGGGAGCCCCACGAAGAACCTTTCATTTCATTCTGACGTTACTATAGGAGTGAGGCGTCGAAGTAGTGCCATGCCTACTAGATCGTTTGATGTCCGATCCGATGCTACATTCTCGGAGTTCTTTCAACAGGCTTTTAATTATCAGCCATCATAACAGGGTTGGAAGACAAGATCTATTAGAATGTTCATTCAGAACCACACAAGTATGTAAACTTCTAGCAAATCTAACCCTCGGATTGCAAGTTTCTCAATTTTTTTTTTCAAAAAGTGAAGTTTTAAAGTTTAATTTGCAGTTTCTCAAATAATCATAATCATAATAGGGATACTATCCATTTATCGAGCAAATGTCAAAATTGAAAAGCAATTTTATCCGTATTAATAAATAAATCGAAAATTTTAAACGAAACAATTGTTTGATTTTACCTGTAATCATTTTATTATAGCTATTTTGTATTTCTTCTTGGCATTAACGTCCTCACTGGGTCAGAGCCTGCTTCTCAGCTTAATGTTCTTTTGAGTATTTCCACAGTTATTAACCGAGAGCTTTCTTTGCCAAACTTTCCATTTTCGCATTCGTATATCGTGTGACAGGTACGATGATACTCTATGCCCAGGGAAGTCAGGGAAATTTCCATTACGAAAAATCCTGGACCGACCGGGAATCGAACCCAGACACCTTAAGAAGGCTTTGCTTTGTAGCCGCGGACTCTAACCAGTCGGCTAAGGAAGGCAATTGGCTAAATAGAAGGCGCTTCATTTCTGGCGCCTTTGCTCCATTGCCCAAAACAACGCTAGCCCTCTCCTTGTTGGTTTATTGTGCACTCTAGAAGCTTACAGACATTCAGTAGATCATTTTTGGGTAGGGGCATCAGACAACCTTTTTTTTAATTTTTAGTTATCCTAATACAATGTGTAAAACATATATTATATATATAAGAAAAAAAACCAGCCATAACTGGCCAAGCAGGGAATACATACTTATAAATGTCTGCTTGCAACCTAAGCAGGTACTTTGGGAGAAACAAAAGGCAAACTCAAAATAAACAACCTTTTTAACAAAATTGCGGTTGATAGACTAAACACATGGAGTGTCTGGGGCAGTGCGCATCGTACCTTCGTGCTGTGCGTACACGAATTCTCTCTGCTCTTGGAAGTTTTCTTAAAAACTACCTAAAGCAATAAAACAGTACTTTTCAGTACAGTGGGATTCCGTTTTTGGCAACAAAGTTGAAATTTTCAGTTGCCAAAAACGGAACCGTGCCAAAATCGGAACCCATATTTCAAATTTTATTTTTCAACTATTGGTTTTGAAAGCATCATTACAATGTTAATACATCATTTTTATGGAATCATAAGACGTTGAGACTTCGAAAAGGTTCACTTCGAAGCATTTTTCCGAAGGGTTATACTATGCTATGAATCTTTAGCCCCGTAGTATTAAATCTGGCAAACGATTTTCTGGTCGCGTTTTTACGCCTCAACGTCTTCATTTATTTTTTAGAAGCTTTATGCATATTTTTTTTTTATAAGAGGGCCTTGTAAAACCAATAATCGCATAAGTGACTTTTATTAAAGAACTGGACATTTTCTTAAAACTTTGAGAGAAAACGAAAACAAAAATGTTTTCTTTCAAAGACGTATTTGCGAATCAAAAGCGCTGGGTATTACAAAAGGGCATGATCTTTTTTTCGAATTAAATGAACATTTAAAATCAGTTTAACTTTTGGACTTTGGCATAAAATTTGAAAAATTCGGTAAGTTTAGAATTGCTCCTTCAATTTATGTTTCTGATAAAGTAAAGCATTTTATAATGAATGGTTGACTGTATCAAAAGGGCAAACATAAACATGAGAAGATGCATAAATGTCTTGTAATTGTGTAGACTTTAATTTTTACTTGAAATAATTTTTAATTCAGCTTGATATATGTTTTACACCTGCCTTATAAAATCAACTGAAATTTACAGGATCCTGTTATGAAACCTCAAGAATTTTATAGGAATCTTCAGGTTCTCATAAGAAATCTACAGGAAAAAAACGCTTGAGCTCTGAAGCATCTTGCCAAGCATCCGTAGGATCTCGCATAGAGTTCTCAGGATCTTGCTAAGGATTTTGCTTTGAGTTAACATCTTGGAATTCCGCTGCGATGTTGCCGTAAATTCTCAAGTCTCCGATGAAAAAAATTAAAAGTTTATTATTATTAGGCTGTCACTAGCACACCTCAAATTCCTCTGGGAACCTTTTCAAAATCCTCAAGCTTTCGCCGAAAATATCAAAAATATTACTAGAAATTCACATTATCCCGCTTAAAATTAACAAGACGCCCTAGAATTTATTAGGAATCACCAGATTTTGGACATAATCCTCCATAACCAGTTATAAACTCTAGCGATCCCTCAAGAAGCTCTCAGTGTCCACTTGGAATCTGCAGATATCCTTATGAATTCGTTAAAATTTCTGAAAAGTCCCACAAGAACGAAGAATCCCTTAACTCCAGGGTACAGTTAGGAAACTCATAGACTCAGCTCGTAAGGATCATTTTGATGATGTTGAGACCCGTATCCTTGATTAATAATCTTGTACAGAATTCTGGATCGTCTCTTAACAAACATAACGCCTTATAGAGTCTAAAGAAAAGAAAGAACGTAGCTTTAATTAGTTGACGCAGAAAGATCAATATACACACCAATACCACAGCCAAAAAGTAAAAACACTCTCAGTCGTATTTATCGCACGCTCCAATGGTATTATTGAAAATAAATTGTAGTTTGGACTGTAGTCGCATTTGTCATGTTATTTAATGAAATTTAAGAAAAGTTATGATACACGACATTTTGCTGTACATATTTGTATCTTTGATTGCGGTGTGTTTTTACATACGCAATGTATATAAATCCATAATAACACTGTTCGACAAAAAAAAGTCGATCTGAATGCACAGAGACCGGACACCCCGGGCTTGACAGTATAAAAATATACAAAAATAATGGCGTTTTCAGAATGTTCGTGTCTGCCCCAGGTCATTTTTAAAATATACTTGAACTTTTTGCATTTTTTATTTAAAAATATAATCTAATCAATATACCGACACAGTGTTTTATATTCAGGACAGCGGAATTCATGTGCCATATAATGTTTAAAACGTTAAGTCCAATATTTTTTGCACCCTCCCCATTTTTAAAGTATCGCAAATGATGGAATATTTGATATACAGGGGGTTGTCAAAATAACTGGGACTCGCCTCTCACGCCGAGGACCTGGGATCGAATCCCATCCCCGACATAGTCACTTATGACGTAAAAAGTTATAGTGACGACTTCCTTCGGAAGGGAAGTAAAGCCGTTGGTCCCGAGATGAACTAGCCCAGGGCTAAAAATCTCGTTAATAAAGTCAAACCAACCAACCAAAATAACTGGGACAGGCAAAAATTGGGCCAACTTTGGAATGCTGTAACTTTGACAAAAAATGACCGATTTCAATTCTTTAAGAAGTAATGGACGGGTCAACTGATCTAGTTTATAGGTGCATCCACGGAGATGAACTATGACCACCGGATACCGGTAATAATCTGGATTTCCAGAAGCATGTCTTATACAGTAAAATTATGTCGTGTTTTTAGCAAAGGTCTCGGCTAAAAAATCAAAATTATAGTTAGGGAAAAAAAAGTTAGGGAGAAAACAATATTGCGCGATATATTTTGAGTGAATAAATTGTTTGATCCCAATTCGGATCCACTACCGGCACCGATTCCAGGGAAATGGCCATATCTTGGTTGTTTCTGGACCGATCTTAATACTTGGCGCACCAATCGCTTCAGAATTTTATCTTCTATCTTCATGTGTAGTAAAATTTTGATTTTTAGCCGAGACCTTTGCTAAAATCACGTTATAATTTTACTGCATAAGACATGCTTCCGGAAATCCGGATTATCACCGGTATCCGGTGGTCATAGTTCATCTCCGTGGATGCACCTAAAAACTAGATTAGTTGACCCGTCCATTACTTCTTAAAGAATTGAAATCGGTCATTTTTTGTCAAAGTTACAGCATTCCAAAGCTGGCCCAATTTGTGCCTGTTCCAGTTATTTTGACAACCCCCTGTATATCAAATATTCCATCATTTGCGATACTTTAAAAATGGGGAGGGTACAAAAAAAGGTGGGAGGGCTCCCTGCAAATCTTATTACAACTCTGCATATTGTATTTAAAGTTGAAAACATTATATGGCACATGAATTCCGCTGTCCTGAATATAAAACACTTATTGATTAGATTAGATTTTTAAATAAAAAATGCAAAAAGTTCAAGTATATTTTAAAAATGACCTGGGGCAGACACGAACATTCTGAAAACGCCATTATTTTTGTTTATTTTTATACTTTCAAGCCCGGGGTGTCCGGTCTCTGTGCATTCAGATCGACTTTTTTTGTCGAACAGTGTAATAAAGACAGCGAGACAAAATTTATGATTGTAACTCTGTGTGAGTCATAGATTTTTCGTTGCTCTTATGTCGATGCTGGTGCTTTATTCGAACAAGCTGTTCCAAATCTGAAGAACAGTGTTTTTTTTATTGTATCACCTACACAGTTGAAAAAATGAAGATTACACGTCATGTAAAATTTATTTATGCGATGTAAACACGACGCCATGTAAATTTAAGTTTTGAATCATGTAAATTTGTGTTATATGTCACGTAACCGCATAGAATCCTGCCGGATTACATGACATATAATTGAAGTTTACATGACATACCATGTAAATGTCCATTTTATACCACGCTCCGATTATGTGCATTATATGTCTCAGAAATTTACAGGTTTCGTTCGAACTGTGTACTGGCAAACTCAAGTGGGCTGGTCACTCAATATGAATGCCTATGAAAAAAGAATGGTCTTAAGTTGAGAGATTTGGTGGAGATTATTGGTCTCATGAAACGTTGCCTATGTATGACCAATGACCATTCTTAAGTAAATAAGCGCGTACGCGAGTCCTTAGTAGTTGGTGAGATTTGGGGAAACATCGACGAAAATGGAGGTCTGGAATGTAATCGGTGTAGAGTTGGCATGCTATTCAAGTGACTAAAGCAACAGACACGATAATATTTACAAAAAATTACAAATTTTAATGGTATTGAAAAATGTTGCCAAAAACGGATCCATTTTGTTGCCAAAATCGGGGGGTGCCAAAATCGGAGCATGCCAAAAACGGAGCATGCCAAAAACGGAATCCCACTGTACTACACAAACAGTACTTTTCAGTGCTAAAATTAAAAACGGTACTTTTCAGTGCTACTTAAACAGTACTTTTCAGTACTATTTTTTCTACTATTGATCCCTTTACGATCCTTGTTTGGACCCGTGCCTTCGATTTTTCGTTGGACCCGTTGGCGAAAGCTAGCGGTGGTAATCCTTCTTGGACACCGTCTAGGGAAAAAACCTCTCGAAGGTCACGTCTTTCTCGTTTATTAACTAAACATGGTATCAACAACTAACAAAAGGAAGGGTGAATCTCTGAATTCACTACTTCCTTCCAAAAAAGTGGGTTTTAAAACTGTCACTACACGTGGCAAGAATGGAAGAAAGGACGCTTCCCCGGAATGCGAAGTTTCTTCCAAGGGTGAAATGAATAATTGTATTGAAATGAGCAATCAGTTCGATGCTCTAGACAAATTTTCCGAACACCAAATCGAAGCAGCCTCTAGCCCAGGCTCTGTGATTCAAGTGAGGAAGCAAAGAGTGCCGCCTATCGTGGTCAGTTGTTCCGAATTTGGGGGATTTAGGCAGGAGATCTTGAACTCCATTAGGGGAATCAAGGTTTCCTTCCAAATCGCAAAGGAAGGAGACTGTCGCGTTTTGCCGGAAACTCTTAAAGATCGCGAACTTCTTCTCAGATATCTTGAAGAGAAGAAGCACAAATTTTTTACTTATGACGACAAAACTGAACGTTTGTTCAAAGTCGTCTTGAAAGGTCTCTCAAGTGACTATAAGTCACCTGAAGAGATCAAAAATGGAATAAATGATTTACTTGGATTTTCCCCAGTCCAAGTAATCATTATGAAAAAGAGAACCCAATCTGGCATTGTTCGGAAAGGGCTTTCTCAAGAATATTATTTAGTTCACTTTAACAAAAAAGAACTAAATAATATTAAAGCTTTAGAAAAAGCTAAACTTATGTTCGATGTCCGTGTGACGTGGGAACATTTCCAGAAACCTGGAGGAAATTACCAGAACCCCACTCAGTGCCGTCGGTGCCAAAAGTGGGGTCATGGTACAAAAAATTGTCGCATGGATGCTAAATGCATGATTTGCGGAGGTTCTTCTCACGCTAAGGACGACTGTCCTGTGAAAGAAGATACCAGAAAATTTCAATGCGCCAATTGCAAAGGCCCTCACAAAGCTAACTTTTGGGAATGCATTTCACGCAAAAGAGTCGTTGAGGCTCGTGCCAAGCAGATGAAGGATAATATCCGTTACGATAACGGTCGTTTCCCATTCCTTGCTTAGCGCTTGAACGAGTCGGTCGACAGGATCCCGGTCTCATCGTACGGCACTTTTTGCAGAGTTCATTTAGGCCTTTTTCCCCACCGCCCGCGTGGGTTTTTGGTTTAATTAGTGAGTTAAACAAGTTTCAGTTTTGTGCAAAGTGAGTGCTTAGACGATTGCGCTTTGCGAAGGAAGCGAACTAGTGAAACTAGTATCGTTCCACCGCAATAAAATCATCGCCCATCATCAATTATCGGTGATTGATTTTCTCCCGCACCGAGAACAACAACAAGGCAGAAGGCCGACCCGGTCGGTCTACTACCTACGGCGCGTGGACGTTCTCCTGCTGTAGAACGGATAAGTATACATTATCTATTGAATTGCTTTCGCATCTCCGAACAACAGTGTTGAGTTCAAGGTTGTTTTTCGCTTCTCCTCTGTCTCTCTCCCGGTGCAATTTTGCCCGTATAGGGGAGTTGGGTACAAAATAGCCCACTGATTGGTTAATTTTTTTTTCTTTTTTTTTTTTTTTTGTGAATTTGATTTACCCATTTAGGGGAGGTGTGTACAAAATAGTCCACTGATTAATAATTTTTTTACACATATTTTTTTTTTGTTTTTGTTATTTTTATTATTATTTTTTTTCTTCATTTGGTTGCGGTTAAGCTTTTTTCCGCATGGATGAATCGGATGGAGGCGATACGCCTCCTAGAGATCTCGTTGCTCGAACGCGGTTCTATCAACCGTCTTCGGCTGGGCCTTGGGTTGTCTATTTCCGGCGCAAAAAGAAGATTTTGAACGTGCTCTCGATTTCTCGGGAGCTGACGCGTAAATATCCTGGGACCGTTATTCACCAAGTGAAAGAATCCAAGCTGCGTGTAACTGCACCTAGTTACAAAGCAGCGAATGAAATTGCTCAGCATGAGGCTTTTACTGTGGAATATTGCGTCTATGTGCCGGCACGAGAAGTCGAGGTGGAAGGGAAAATTATCGACGCGAGTCTAACATGCGAAGACATTAAGACTGGCAAAGGCGTCTTTGAGAACCGGTCCATTCCTGATGTGGCTATACTGGATTGTAAACAATTACAATCAGTTTCCATGGAAGGAAATAAGAAAGTGTTTTCGCCGTCAGCCTCGTTTCGAGTGACTTTCCCCGGTTCCGTCCTCCCGAAATTTGTTTGTATTGACAGTGCTTTTTACCCAGTGCGTCTTTACGTGCCGAAGGTATTCAATTGTACCAACTGCAAGCAGCTTGGCCACAGTGCTAGCTATTGCGACAACAAGCCCCGTTGTGGCAAATGCAACCAAGCTCACTTGGAAGATGCTTGCACACAGGAAGCCGAAAAATGTAGCTACTGTCGCGAGGAACTTCATGACCTGCAGAAATGCCCGGCTTATAAAAGACGCATTCGAAATGAGAGTCGCTCAATTGTGAAGCGCTCCAAGAAGACATACGCGGAAATGGTAAAATCTTTAAATCCGTCCGCAAAAGAGTCTTCATCAGCCATCCCAGTTGGTAACTCTTTTCAAGAGTTGTCTTCCGATGAAGCGAACGACGACGAAACCGATGGGGGAGATTCTTCGGAGGTACACGCTCCCGGTAAACGAAAGTCTCCATCTTCTCCGGGACTGCGCCGTAAGGTATTGAAATCTTCCCTCAGAAGTTTGCCTAATTCCAAAGGAGGTGGGGCAAATTTGCAAATCCCGAAGAAACAGGTCTTTGATGCTTCCGTTCCGTGTTGCAGCAAAGATCTGCCGCCCCCGCCTCCACCGATTAAATATACTTCAAAAAGAAGCTCTAGACAAGATAGCAAGAAAAAAGCTACTGAAGTCCCTCGCTCTTCCTCGAAAACCCCCGGGGCCAAGCGAGGACTGATAACTTTTACGGCCCTTGTGGATCGCATATGCAATGCCCTCGGAGTTTCAGACTCATTCAGAGGCATACTCGACCTTTTTCTCCCCGCAATAGAAGAGTATCTCAGGGAATTGACTATTTCGTGGCCCCTCCTTGCTTCGATCATATCTTTCGATGGATAATTCATCGAGTGAGGTACAAGATATGATCACTGTGCTACAGTGGAACTGTCATAGTCTAAAACCTAAATTAGACACATTTAAGTTTTTGCTTCACAATTCCGATTGTGATATATTTGCACTCTGTGAAACATGGCTTTCTTCTGAAGATGATCTTAACTTCTACGATTTTAACATTATACGCCAGGATCGAGATGATAATTACGGGGGTGTGCTTTTAGGGATCAAAAAGTGCCACTCATTCTACAAAATCCCCATCCCGACTCATCCAGGCATAGAAATCGTTGCTTGCCAAATAAGCGTAAAGGGTAAAGACCTTTGCGTAGCTTCTGTTTATATTCCTCCAAGAGTTTCAATAAACCGCCGTCATCTCTGGAATGCAGT
Organism: Aedes aegypti; assembly: GCF_002204515.2. Taxonomy (NCBI): domain Eukaryota; kingdom Metazoa; phylum Arthropoda; class Insecta; order Diptera; family Culicidae; genus Aedes; species Aedes aegypti. Next base: position 23,643,985 of record NC_035108.1, on the reverse strand, counting down.
CTCCATGCTCTCATCTCCAGTTTTAATACTGGGTGATATGAACTCACATGGTACTGGATGGGGCGAATCTTATGACGATTATAGAGCGGCTATTTTCTATGACTTATGCGACGATTTCAACTTGAACATTTTGAACACAGGTGAAGTGACACGTATTTCATCCGACGGCAAAGAAAGCCGCCTTGACCTGTCTTTGGGTTCAAGTTCACTATCATTCGATTGCATGTGGAAGGTTATCGATGACCCCCATGGTAGTGATCACTTGCCCATAATAACTTCTATCAGAAATAATTTTGAAAGGTCAGAACAGTCAATTCAGGTTCCTTTTGACCTCACTAGGAATATCGATTGGCAAAAATTTGCATCAGCGGTAACCTTTGGTATCGAATCATTCAACACTCTCCCACCGTTGGATGAGTATCGACTCCTAACAGAATTGATTTATAAAAGTGCATTAGAATCCCAAAAGCAACGAGTTCCAAGTGCATCCTTCAAAAGACGACCAGCCACACCTGGTTGGGATGATGAATGCACTCAGTTGTATCGAGAAAAATCTAATGCCTTTAAAGCTTTTCGTAGATATGGTACCTCAGAACTTTATTTAGAGTACTCGAAGCTCGAAAAAAGACTGAAGAATCTTATTAAAGCGAAGAAGCGTAGCTATTGGCGACGTTTCATCGATGGCCTCTCACGAGAAACTTCAATGACGACGCTTTGGAGAGTGGCTCGCAACATGCGAAACCGCTCATCCTCAAATGAGAGTGACGAATACTCCAATCGTTGGATATTCAACTTCGCAAAAAAGGTCTGTCCAGACTCAGTTCCAGCTCAACCGCCATTCTGGGAAACCCAGAGAGACGATGCGTTGGACAGACCATTCACTATGCTGGAATTTTCTATGGCTCTTCTTTCATCAAACAACTCCTCTCCGGGACGCGATATGATTAAGTTCAATCTTCTTAAAAATCTCCCTGATATCGCTAAAAGACGGTTGCTTGACCTGTTCAACTTATTCATGGAGCACAACATTGTTCCACCTGAATGGAGACAGGTCAAAGTAATAGCTATTCAAAAGCCTGGGAAACCAGCGTCTGATCATAATTCGTACCGCCCGATTGCTATGTTATCATGTTTAAGGAAATTGTTAGAAAAAATGATCCTATCCCGACTCGATCACTGGGTCGAATCAAACAACATGCTTTCCAGTACACAATTTGGCTTTCGCAAGGGCAAAGGAACAAACGATTGTCTAGCGTTGCTTTCATCAGATATTCAACTAGCCTTTGCGAACAAGGAGCAATTGGCTTCGGTTTTCTTGGATATTAAGGGCGCTTTTGATTCAGTTTCCATAGAAATATTGTCAGAAAGCCTGCACAATAGTGGATTACCTGGAATATTGAATAATTTCTTGTACAATCTGTTGTCAGAAAAACACATGAGCTTCACTCTCGGTCAACTGACAACTTCCAGAATTAGTTATATGGGCCTTCCCCAAGGCTCATGTCTGAGTCCCTTGCTTTATAATTTTTATGTTAAAGATATTGACAACTGTTTGGAAGAACCATGCACGCTAAGACAACTTGCAGATGATGCTGTGGTTTCTATGAAGGGCCCACGAGCGGAAATCTTGCAAAGACCATTGCAAAATTCCCTTGATAATCTATCCACTTGGGCTAGAAATTTAGGGATCGAGTTTGCTCCGCAAAAAACTCAACTGGTCGTATTTTCAAGGAAGCGGAATCCTGCCCAACTAAAGCTTAAGCTTTTGGGAACAGACATCGACCAGTCTTTGACTTCAAAATACCTTGGGGTCTGGTTTGATTCAAAAGGCACTTGGCGAACTCATATTAGGTATTTAACGGAAAAATGCCAACAAAGGATCAATTTTCTACGAACAATTACCGGAACATGGTGGGGTGCTCACCCGGAAGACCTCATAAAACTCTATAAAACAACCATTCTCTCTGTTCTAGAGTATGGCTCTTTCTGTTTTCTCTCAGCAGCAAACTGCCACTTGATTAAATTGGAACGAATTCAATATCGTTGTTTGCGTATCGCCTTAGGGTGTATGCACTCGACACATAATGCGAGCCTAGAGGTTCTGGCAGGGGTTTTACCGCTACAAAACCGATTCTGGGAGCTCTCGCTAAGAATACTTATTAAGTGTGGAGTGAGCAACACACTCGTCATCGAAAACTTCGAAGAATTGCTCAAACTGAACACTCAGTCAAAATTCATGAGAGTTTATCTCTACTACATGTCATCTGACATTAGCCTTCCATGTTATAACCCTCCACGTGTACGCTTCACCAATGACAGTTCCTCTGTTGAATATGATCTGTCCATGAAACAAGCTATTCATGGAATTCCAGATCAACTTCGATGTATAACTATTCCACGTATTTTCAACGCAAAGTTCCAGAATGTCGATTCCTACAGGAGATATTTCACTGACGGGTCACGTATAAATGGATCCACTGGCTTCGGTGTCTTCAATGAAAACTCTTCCGCCTTCCGAAAACTTCAGGAACCTTGCACGGTTTATGTTGCTGAGCTGGCAGCAATCAACTTCGCTTTGGGGATGATCTCTAACATGCCCGCAGACCACTTCTTCATCTTCTCGGATAGTCTCAGTTCTATTGAGGCACTCCGATCGATGAAACCTGTAAAGCATGCATCTTACTTTCTTACAAAAATAAGAGAGCAGATGTGTGCACTGGTCGAAAGATCATATAAGATTACCTTTGTATGGGTCCCCTCACATTGCTTAATTTATGGCAATGAGAAGGCGGACTCTCTCGCAAAGGTGGGCGCTGAGGAAGGTGAGATATATGATAGAAGAATTTCACACGATGAATTGTTTCATTTAGTACGTCAAAGTTCTCTTCACGGTTGGCAAAGCGACTGGCTAAATGACCAACTGGGACGGTGGTTACATTCCATAATCCCTAGAGTTTCCTTGCGAGCGTGGTGGAAAGGTTGGGATGTAAGTCGAGATTTCATTCGCGTGATGTCAAGACTTATGTCCAACCATTACTCGCTAGACGCACATTTGCACAGGATCAACCTCGCGCTGAGCAATATATGTAATAGGTGTGGTTCCTGTTATGATGACATCGATCACGTAGTTTGGCAGTGCCCGGATATGGACGCCTCCAGAGCACAACTTATGGATACCCTTGTGGCCCGAGGTAGACAACCCTATGTTTCAGTTAGAGATGTGTTGGGCTCCCGCGATCTCGTCTACATGTTGTCGATTTACGATTACCTTCGCTTGTGTTGTATAAAAGTTTAATTCTCTTGTGTTCTCTTCCCCAGTTTTTTTTTTCTCTCTGTGTTATGGTCCATTTGTGTTGGATTGATGTTCCTGGCCATCCGGCAATCGAAAACCCACATGAAGTTGGTATACGCCATGATACGACAAACGAGCAACCATGAAATACCACCCGGATGAGCTGCAAAGAACCCTGTAACCCAATCCCAACCTAGCCCTTCCTAAAAATATTTGTGACCACTAACCTCGAGTTGCCACGAGTACCCTGGCTCCAACCCGGACTAAACTTGGTACTTAAGAAGTTAAACAATTGTAAAAAAAGTACAAAAATGAATCTCGGCTCAGTAAAGCGTTAAACGCGATAGAGCCTTAAATAAATGAATTGGTAAAAAAAAAAAAAAAACGGTCGTTTCCGGAATTTGCCTGGTAGAGTATCGAACAATGCTCATTTTTCAGTTAACGATCGCTTGATTAGGAATCATACCCACCAGGAAGATCATAATCATGCTCATTCACAAACAAATTTTAATCCGTCGGGTAGCCGTTCGAATCTTTCAATTTCGAATGTATCTACCCACGGTAAATCCTTTGCCGATATCGTAGCAGGTAATTTGAACTCTTCCCCTGTTCGTTCCATGAGTACCCATTCTACTTGTTTCAAATCAAATGGAAAAAACCCTACCGCCACAGGTAACTCCTACCCCGCTTCTACGTCTACCGAAAATTCCAATGGGAAATCATCAGATGATATGTCTGCCTCTGATTTTAATTTTCTAACTGAACAATTGAATCTAATGATTGATGCAATGTTCAAAGCCACCACTATGACTGAAGCAGTCCAAGTAGGTGTAAAATTTACAAATAAAATTGTTATTGGATTACGTTTTTCTAATGGATCCAAATAATAATTTAAATATTTTAAATTGGAATGCTCGTTCTCTGAATGGTAAAGAGGACGAGCTGTTTAATTTTCTTACAGCTAATAACGTGCATATAGCAGTTATTACCGAAACTTATTTAAAACCTGGATCCAAATTTAAAAAAGATCCTAACTTTTTTGTTTATCGTAATGATCGACTTGATGGGGCATGTGGGGGAGTTGCAATCATCATTCATAGGCGTATAAAACATCAACTGTTTTCGTCATTTGAAACTAAAGTTTTTGAAACTTTAGGTGTTTCTGTTGAAACACAGTTTGGTAAATATACTTTCATAGCTGCCTATTTGCCTTTTCAATGCTCTGGACAGCAAGTTAATTGGCTTCAAACTGACTTGCGAAAATTAACTCGCAATAAGTCAAAATTTTTTGTCATTGGTGACTTTAATGCCAAACATCGGTCATGGAATAATTCTCAAAGTAATTCCAACGGCAGAATTTTATTTGATGAGTGCTCTTCAGGATATTTCTCAATTCAATACCCTGATAGCCCTACATGTTTTTCCTCTTCTAGAAATCCATCTACGATTGACTTGGTCTTAACCGACTCTAGTCATCTTTGTAGCCAATTAGTTACTCATGCTGATTTTGATTCTGATCATGTCCCTGTTACATTTCAAATATCGCATGAAGCGATTCTCAATCCTATCAGCTCCACTTTCAATTATTTACGAGCCGACTGGAATATATATGAAACGTATGTTGACTCTAATCTTGATGTTAACATTTCTTTAGAAACTAAAATTGATATTGACAATGCTCTTGAAACTTTAACAAATTCCATTGTTGAAGCCAGGAACATTGCAATTCCAAAATGTGAAGTAAAATTTGAATCCGTGATTATAGACGATGATCTTAAACTCTTGATCCGTCTTAAAAACGTGAGGAGAAGGCAATTTCAACGCACTCGTGATCCTGCTATGAAAATTATATGGCAGGATTTGCAGAAAGAAATCAAGAAACGTTTTGCAGATTTAAGAAACAAAAATTTTGAAAATAAAATTTCTCAATTGGACCCCGGCTCTAAGCCCTTTTGGAAATTATCTAAAATCTTGAAAAAACCTCAGAAGCCTATACCGGCATTGAAAGAGGAAAACAAATTATTACTAACTAATTGCGAAAAAGCTCAAAAACTTGCTATGCAGTTTGAAAGTGCGCACAATTTTAATTTAGGACTTACTAGTCCAATTGAAAATGAAGTTACTCAGGAGTTCGAAAATATTCTCAATCAAGAGAACGTTTTCGAAAATTCCTGGGAGACTGATTTGGAAGAAGTGAGAACTATTATTAAAAAATTCAAAAATATGAAAGCTCCTGGCGATGATGGAATTTTCTACATCCTCATCAAGAAACTTCCAGAAAGTAGCTTATCATTTTTAGTTGATATATTTAACAAATGTTTTCAATTAGCATATTTTCCTGACAAATGGAAAAATGCTAAGGTTGTTCCAATTTTAAAACCAGACAAAAATCCTGCAGAAGCTTCTAGCTATCGTCCAATCAGTTTGCTTTCCTCCATCAGTAAACTTTTTGAAAAGGTTATTTTGAACAGAATGATGGCCCACATCAACGAAAATTCAATTTTTGCCAATGAACAGTTCGGATTCCGCCATGGACATTCGACTACTCATCAACTTTTACGTGTAACAAATTTGATCCGTTCCAACAAATCTGAAGGCTACTCTACTGGTCTTGCTCTTCTAGACATAGAAAAAGCATTCGACAGTGTTTGGCATGAAGGTTTGATTGTAAAATTGAAAAAAATTAATTTTCCAACATACATTGTTAGAATAATTCAAAGTTATCTGTCAAATCGTACACTTCAGGTTAATTATCAGAACTCCAGATCTGAAAGACTTCCTGTAAGAGATGGTGTTCCCCAAGGCAGCATTTTGGGACCAATATTATACAATATTTTCACATCTGACTTACCTGAGTTACCTCAGGGATGTCAAAAATCTTTGTTCGCGGATGACACAGGCCTCTCCGCCAAAGGACGAAGCCTGCGTGTCATCTGTAGTCGATTGCAAAAAAGTTTGGATATTTTTTCTTCATACTTGCAAAAATGGAAGATTTCTCCTAATGCTTCCAAAACTCAATTAATAATATTCCCACATAAACCAAAAGCTCTTTATTTGAAACCTTCAAGTAGACATGTTGTCACGATGAGAGGGGTTCCAATAAATTGGTCAGATGAAGTTAAGTATCTAGGACTCATGCTAGATAAGAATTTAACTTTCAAAAATCACATTGAGGGCATTCAAGCCAAATGTAACAAATATGTAAAATGTCTCTATCCCCTTATTAATAGAAAATCAAAACTTTGTCTTAAGAACAAGCTTTTGATATTCAAACAAATTTTCAGGCCAGCCATGTTGTATGCTGTACCAATATGGACTAGCTGTTGTAATACCAGGAAGAAAGCTCTGCAGAGAATTCAAAATAAAATTTTGAAAATGATTCTGAGGCTTCCTCCCTGGTATAGTACCAATGAGTTATCCTAATGTTGAAACATTGGAACAAATGTCAAATAAAATAATCAATAATTTCAGGCAAAAATCGTTACAATCTACTATTGCCACGATTAATGCGTTATATGTTTAGGTTAAGTTAGGTTAAGTATAAAAAAAAAAAAAAAAATGGAGTGTCTGGGTCATTAAGTTCCAGTCAAAACAATAACCGGAATGTAAGTTGATCGCTCCAGTAAAATCTTGTTAGTACCCAAGCTTCAATCTTTCAAAAAGCATTACCACTGATTACCTACAATTTGTTAAACTCATCTCTCCGATCACGAAGCGTTTCGTAACTTTCCACCCGTCGTCATTCATTTACTCATCCTCTGCACGTTCTACCTAAAGTACGTTTAACCCTTTGTCTATGTTCTGGGGATAGTATTGACCCCAAATTTTTATCGCGGTGACTTCTTCCGTTTGTATCTCTTCAGGAATCGCTTCAGCTTGTGCCACCTTCCGGAGGATTTCTTCGGCTCGCTTCAACTCATACTGATGAAGAACACCAAGGCGACGCATTGATCCTTTTTGTTTGAGCCGTATGTTCTCCACGAATCGAAGCGCAAATGCAATTGCGCGATATAGTACTAAATTTTGTAGCATCGATGAACGGTGAAACAGCCATGTGAGTGTGACTCTCTCGAAGTTCTTCTATCGTAGTTGTACTCGGAGTTTGTTGAGGCCATTTTTTTCTGGCTGATGAAGAAATGAAGAGCCAAAAATCCATGGATTAGCAGGTGAGAAATCAGGCCCGTTTTTCCACTTCATGCCAATATCAGCTTAGATGGGACCCACTTCCACTCCCGGACATTGGTTGTTGTGAGAATTTCGGCAATTCGTACTGCTACAGACTTGTTGGACCGCCGATGTTCCGACCGTATCCAGGCTAGTACAGTGCTGGAATCACTCCTGATAACTCTCCTGCTAATTGGATAGGTGTGATAGCTTTGAATAGATTCGAGAAGACGGGTTCCTAGAACTGCCGCTTTCAATTCCAATCGGGAGATTGACAAGACCTTAAGTGGAGCTACTTTAGTTTTGGAACAAATGAGCGCCACCTGTATGCTGCTTTCGGTTCCAATGCGGTAATAGGCTACACATGCGTAAGCAGCGTCACATACTCAATCTGTTCGGCAAAAATAACTGGGTTTTGGAACTACCGAAAAAGTCATTAAACTAAAAAAAATGTCAGAAATCGAAAAACAGAGATTTTTCACTGAAATTTTGCAGAGAGCTTTCTTTTTATATCATATATCGATAAAAAATAAAATATGGTGAAATTTGCTTTTCAACAGTGGCGTAGCTAGACTTTACGGGGCCCGGTGTGGAGTCAAATACGGGGGCCCCTAAATAGAGATATTTGTCTTATGTCATTAAGATTAATAGTTAAAGAATGAGACTTGAGTTCATATATTGATTTAGTCGTTCAATTGGTAGAGAAGGATCGCAGTAAGCCGCGCTTGCGACCGGTCGCAAAATTGTTCCTGTCACGAATTTGCACTCTATAATTTTAGCGTTTTTGCTGATATTCGACCGACGATTCTGCCATTAATAAGTGACTTGGTTTTTCTGTTTTGTTAAAGAAGCATTTATAGTTATCATATAAAAAGTTTGTTAAGATAGTGATCTTTGCAGTAAATTTGCAGGGAAAAAGATCAACTATTCCAATCTGAAGAAACTGAAACTGAGAAAACCCAGTGAACCACGTATCGTATAAGAATGTGCATCCAATATCACATATTCGTACGTCCGAAATCAGAATCGCATAACATACCAGATTAAGTGTTATCAATGTCACCACAAGTTGAATATAAATCCCCCACACGATTCATAAACGACCATGTGTGTTGGCAGCAAAACATGTCGTAAATAGTGCATCACTAAATCGCGTTAAGTTGTATAAACTGACAGATCATATATCAATCCAGAAAGCATCGTATGAAATCGCAATAACTTAGCAAAAATTGCCACCCAAACTTGGAATCTGCTGACGATGGGCTTCAAAGAACAACATAGCAAGTGTCGCTGAACATGAAACATGAATTAATATTGGCAAATAATCGGGTGTTCTGTCATGTAACACTTAGTGGTACAGTGGTAAGGTGTCTGAATACTGACCCAAAGGTCCCGCGTTTGAGGCCTGGTTGGGTACTTTTGTTTTATTATCATCAAAATTTTGTGGCATCGTATATCTGACCGCAGAAAGTCTGAAAAAGTCGTGTCAAGTACGCATATAGCCTCCACTTTGGTAGGTATATAGGCTCTTCGTGCCTTCTACACGATTAAATTGATTCATAAAGAATGATGTATAACAACAGTTATGCCAACCAAAATGTTGACTGGGAAGAAAAAGTGTTTCTCATTGGTCAAGATTTGTGAAATCGAAGCCTTCGCAAGATATAGAAGAGCAGGATTCAAGTTAGGTTTCTTTTACATTTCGCTAGCTGAAAAAGGGTAGCTCCGGCAACTACAATGGATGAACTTCCCATGAAAACATCCTCTGACATTCGGTGAAAACTTTCCTTTTATCATTCTACTTTATAGCATTTGAAGTTGTTAGTTGCATTGTTTGCAAAACCATTCCTTTTTGTTATTCCGCATTTCAGTTCGTTTCATGATTGTGATAACATAAATTTGTATCATGGCAATGTTTCATTTATTTAATCACTAAACAAACTATGGATGGTTCGTCACTGTAAGTGTCGGCATAAGGCCTTATTCCTGTTTTAAATATTTTGAGCTACACGAGCATATTCTTTTATATATTGGTCGTAATAACTAAAAAATAACCTATGAATAGTTCGACAATCAAATTGTCGAAGACAGATAGATAACTTTTTTTCAAATTGAGGCTACATGCATCGCATCACTTACCAAGGTGAATCCTGATTATGTAGCTTTCTAACCCTCCCACTAACAATTCTCCTTCCTGTGAAAACCATGGAGATGCAGAGATGATCTCGATCTCTAGTAGCAATGGACGTCACACTATTATTTCTTTTCTTCCCCGATGACTGTAAGGACGTGGCCGGTGCCGTTATTGACATTACCACGATTGGAGTTCTCAAAATTGTACATTAAATATGTATGCTATTCCCAAGCTGCATCTGTTGGTTCCCTGTACAATTTTGATTATTCCGGTCAATCACGGAGTAACAATTATGAGTTGCTCAATGCTTATGCTTATGCTTATGCTTATGATTTAGTCGTTCAATTGGTAGAATGACAATCTTTGAAGTAATATAACCTTCTGGATGAATACGCCACCTCCCGGAAAGAAGTATATAAATGAATAATGACAAATTATTTTCTTGATCACTGAATTCACATTAATTTTGTTTGAACAAAAATATGAGTTGAAATTACTGAGCAGATTGAAAAGAAATTTCTCCTGTAATGACTCCCATATAACATTAGCTATCGAGTAAAACATCCCATCTTAAAATGCTTGGGGGCGATCCATTAATTACGTAAGACAATTTTCGGGGTTCTTCGACCCCTTCCCCCCATGGTAAGATTTTTTGTATGAAAATTAAAAATAAATTGTATGGCGCGTAAGAAATCTCAGACCCCCCCTCCCCCCCTAAAACCCTTACATAATTAATGGACCGCCCCTTGAGAATGATTTATTCAGCTCCATATAAATATTCAGTGGGTTGAAAATGTCCAATTTTGTTAATTGAATGACCGATTTTTCTTTCAAATAACTGAATTTAATATTATCATGTTAATCCATCTGCAAAATTTTATTATTATTCCCAGTTATGTAACCTTTTACTTCCAATAAAATAATAACAAGTTTTGTTATTCCCCTCTACCCAGAATGGACATACCAAAATATTTTGATCAATTCAAGCTATGGCAGGCACAAGAACATTTTTTACCATGACTTCCTTTATAATTTGAAAAATGATGAATGAATGAAGTTGTTGCTAAATTTTCAAACCTGATTTCACTGAATAATGGAATAATATTCTGTCAGAATCCTGAAAATAAATTTAAATAATTCGTGGGAGTGATAAACTTCTTCTTTCTAGCATTCCATCCCAACTGGGACAGAGCCTGCTCATCAGCTTAGTGTTCTTATAAGCACTTCCACTGTTATTAACTGAGAGCTTTCTATGCCGATTGACCATTTTTGCATGCGTATATCGTGTGGCACGTACGATGATACTCTATGCCCAAGGAAGTCGAGAAAATTTCGACCCTCAGCTTGGTTTTGCTGAACAGCTGCGCGTTAACCGCTACGACTATCTGGGATCCAGGAGTGATAAACTCTTTGCCTTGAAAAAACTTTGCCTGAATCATAAAAAATTGACACGACATTCACAAAATCTTTGACAGGATTCACCATGAATTCAGATCTTTGCGAATAACATGGGCAGAACTGTCACAGAATCTTCAACAGAATTGTATTGTCTATTGTAGCTTGAATTTTCATTGGATTCAATACAATTTTTTCAGATCTTCGCCGAGGTTATAGAGATATCCTGGACAGCATTCTCAAAAATTTCAAGGTAAATTTTCGAAATGAACATTGGGCGAGATTTTAAACGAATCCTAGGCACATTCTTTTAAAATTTTGAACAGAATTTTCATTTAAATTTGACTAATATTTTCGCAAAAAATTCTCATTCCGGGTCATGAGGCTCAAATGATCACGTGCAGGTTTTCGAATCAATTTATAATTTTTTAAAATCCTGGGCCTTATTATCATAGGATACAATATTTGTGAGGTATTCTTCAACATATACTGTGTGATTTCGAAAAGAACCCTCTCAATATCCATCAGGATGCTAAGCAGCATTTATTAACTGACATTTCTCAAATTTCATGCAAATATACGAGTATTTGAAAAATGGACCATACCGCAAAATAGTAGCTGGGATTTGGCCTGCGATTAAAAAAAATGGACAGAACTGATGTTAAGAGTTGCTGTATAATTTAATTGAAGTTTCTTTAAAAACCTCTGAAGATAAATAAAAAAAGTCAAAAATCTATGCAATAGAGGGATTCCACGGAGGCATGCAAGTCGATTCTGATCGACCATTTCAAAAATATCTGAAACTTTGCACAGTTTTTCAGTTCCATCTAAATCGTCATTTTCCGATATCAAATCTTCAAGTTGAGTCACGACTAACTTTTCAAAAGGGTGTAGTGAAAATGGTTCAAAAATATTCAAAAAGCTGCACAGCAAAAACGGTTCGTTCGATTGTTAGACAACTAAAGAAACAAAGTTAGACAACTAAATAAAGATTCCAAAAAAAATGAACACAGTAAAAAAAAAAATTGCATTAAAATACATCATTTTTGTCACAAAAACTCAAATATCTCAAAACCCTATCGGAATACCAACGTAATTTTTTGAGGGAAAACGGTCCATTATATTAGCTATCTACCATAAAAATTTGGTGATGGTAAGCCAATAAACAAAAAAGTTAGGACATTTCAAATATTTCACAAATTTGACACTTAGTGAAAAATTTTTTTTTTTTTCATTTTTAATTTTTTTAGGACCGCAGTTTGTTGCTGAATTTTTTGTTAAGGGTACCACATGAGGTTAACAAGTTGTTTTCATGATATTTTATTTAATTATTCATAACTATTATAGCATCTATTAGAAAGTTAGACGCGATCCAGTGTTGTGATCTAAAGTCTTGATAGTGTCATATTTTTTATTGTACGTAACTGAAGAAAAATTCTCTCAATAGTGTTGAAACCTTTTGATAAAAGAAACCTATAAGAAATCTAATATTGAAGACAAAAGCTACAAAAAAAGTTTTCTTTGTTAATCATATTTGGGAGAAAGCGAGTAACTTCAACAACATCAAAAACATGATAGGTACATACCATGAACATACTCACGAAAAAGCTAAAAATATACTACCACTATGGTTATAAAAGATTTAATTGTAAAATTTTTCTTCAGTCAAGCAAACGACACCAAACTAGTCAGTAAAAACTTAAAAGTGATTTTGTTTATTAAAATCTAACGAGCAACATGAGTAGTCGCTTTCTCAACTGTTGCAGGCCGTTTGCAGAAAAAAAGTCTAACTTTGTTTCTTTAGTTGTCTAACAATCGAACGAACCGTTTTTGCTGTGCAGCTTTTTGAATATTTTTGAACCATTTTCACTACACCCTTTTGAAAAGTTAGTCGTGACTCAACTTGAAGATTTGATATCGGAAAATGACGATTTAGATGGAACTGAAAAACTGTGCAAAGTTTCAGATATTTTTGAAATGGTCGATCAGAATCGACTTGCATGCCTCCGTGGAATCCCTCATAAGTTGAAAAACCGCTATGAATGAGTTGCCTCAATAGCGTATCTGCTACGTGATTCCACAAAAGTGATGACAAGACTCCCCCTTGGGGGCATCCGCAAACACTCAATTTTCGAATCGCTGCTGTCGAGAAGAGATGTCGGCTTGTGAGCATTTGATGAATCCAATTGGTAATCATTGTAGGTAGCCCATGGTTTCGTGCGGCTTCCAATATGGCATCGAAAGACACGTTATCAAAGGCATCCTCAATATCCAAGAGAACACCCAAGTAGGATTGCTTCTGAGCGAATGCTTTCTCGATATCGTATACAACTTTGTGTGAAGAGTCACAGTGGACTTTCCAGATTGGCAAGCATGTTGATTCACATGAAGAGGCATTTTTGCCAAATAAACATCACGGATGTGATGATCGATAATGCGTTCCAGACATTTCAGAAGAAAAGAGGTCAGACTGATTGGTCTAAAACTCTTCGCTTCTTCATACGACGCACGTTTTCCTTTCAGGATAAACTTTACAGTAATATCACGCCAGGATCTGGGAATGTACCCGGTAGCAAAACTGCTTACAAGTAGCTTTTTCAAAACATGTTTGATAAACTCAAATCCCTTTTGGAGCAGAACAGGATAAATCCCATCCGCTCCTGGAGATTTGAAAGGAGCAAAACTATTAAGTGCCCATTGAATCGATTCAGTAGTTACGATACTGCGTGCCGAGGCCAGAGATTCGTAACTACATAAAAAGACATTTAGTTCATCCGTAGATGCTATGTCCACACATCCAGGGATGTGTGTATTGAATAAACATTCTAAAACTTCTTCATCGGAAGAAGTAAAGTCACCATTAGGTAAGCGAATTTCGTTCACTTGGAAATCCTTAGATTTTGCAAGGATTTTGTTCAGCCGACTGACTTCACTCAAACTGAAAACATTTGTGCAAAAGTTTTTCCAGCCGGATCGTTCAGCAGAACGAAGAGCCTTCTTGTAAGCCTTGCGAGCCGACATGAACGACTCTGGTCCAGCTGAACGGCGTCTGTTCCAACTCCTTCTTCATTGTTTCCTGAGTCTAGTCAGATCGGAATTCCACCATGGGGTTCCTCTTGTAGTCCTTACAGACCGCAGAGGACATGCTTCTTCAAAAGCTTCCATAATGTAGGATGTTGTAGTATCAACGGCATCATCCAAATCACTTGGATTTTCAATGGACGGAGAATATCCATGAAATTTGGTCGCAACCAATTCAATATAGAGTTCCCAGTTTGTTGATCGGGGATTCCTAAAACGCAAAGTCTGCGCAGTTACATTTGAATGTTCAAAGAAGATGTAGCGATGATCAGATAATGATTCCTCATCTGATACATGCCAATTCGTCAACTCGTGACTGATTCTATTCGAGCAGAGCGTTATGTCTAACACTTCTTCTCTTTTAGAAACCATGAAGGTTGGGCGATTGCCTATGTTAAGTAATCCAAGGTCTGTACTACTTAAGTATTCCATCAAACTGGAGCCTCTCAAATTGATATCTGAGCTGTCCCAGATGATGTGATGAGCATTGGCATCACTGCCCGCAATCAGCGGGAGGCTTTTTGTTACGCAGTGTACGACAACTCGTTTGAAGTCATCCGTTCGGAATGGTTGTGGTAAATATACCGAACAATAGACGTATTTCCTGTTGAGGTCACCAACAGAAACATCGATTGCGACAGCACATACATCTCTGGTAGTTAACTCAGAAATGAGTGTAGCAACGATTGCTTTATTAACGAGCACGCATGCGCGGGGCATGGAGCGCGAGTTTGCCATTTAAAGTTTGCTGAAAGTAGCAAAAACTGGGTCCACAAGGTTTCCTAGATAGAAGTTCCCTCTACGAAAGTAGGGTTCTTGAACTAGCGCCACTTGGGCTGCACCATTTTGCATGAGTCTGCAAAGAGTGATCGTTGCTATTCTTTTATGCTGAAGATTGATCTGAGCTAACCTAACCATAGCCACTACCCAAGCTAGGCAGGATTAAGCTTTTTGCAATCTCAGCACGAAAAAGACCAGCAACGAAAAAACCAGATCGGTATCTATATAATGTCGCCAAAGGCGAGAGAGCACAGAATACACTGTGTAAAACGCATAATGCGAATCCATATAGGTGATAATTTAAATTAAATTTCAACATATTCATAATCCCACCCTTATTAAGCCTCAGGATAGAGACTGAAGAAGGGTGGCCGATTATCTCGGAGAAACACAAGGTCACCTGCACTATTGCTCCGGGTAGCACAGGAAGGACTCCATACTGCGGGGGGCGCCCTGGTACCCCACAGGCTCCGTTAGCGGTTAGGTTTTATTTAGACCCCCCTTCCATTCCATCCAACCATTCATTCCTAGGCACGGCACGCATCACATCATAAATTAGGGGTCACCTGTGAGGTGGACTTTTACCACCGGAACAGGCAGTCCGTAGTGGTAATTCTTAGCCAATTGAAACAACCGCTACCGACACTACGCGGCTATCTAGGCTGCTCGGGAAAAGGAGGTTAATATTGATGATTAACTCCTGACGTGCCCAAGCAGCCCAGCAAACCGGTATTGATTTTTTTTTCAAATTTTTTGATGTGAAAATCGAAAAATGTTTTCCCGTGAGATACGCTCAAATTGATGGAAATACCGTATGCAGTGGTCGAATCTGACTCAAAACCGCTTCTCTTGGAGATATTATGGGTTCGCGTTTTACCCTGGCTGCGCATTTTACACCTAGTTTCGCTTTGATCGTCCCAAGGTCAAAAGTTTATTTTTTTGGACCATTTTTCACAATAATTCATGCCTGCCATGAACACTCCCCATTTTGAATTTTCTCATTTTTATTATTCATACTATTTTTTTTTTCTTTAAATAACAGTACAAAAATAAAAATGGTCAAATTTTGCAAAATTATCACGATTTGAATTCGGAGTCAATGTGAATCAAAGGCACAGACAACGTATTTTTTTGCCTCAGACAGAAGGTAAACAGCGAAACGTTCTTGACTGGATGCGATGTAGGTGAACACGGTCCCGGCAGGCGTTATCAGTAGCTAATGCGCGCTTTTTCCCAACCGCACGCTACCTTACAAGACGATCGAGCATTCGGTAAAACACCCAGTCCAACGCCGTCTTCCATCCAGGAAAGGTGCAATAAATTTGTGCTCGCGCTTCCGAACTGAGTGCAATTGCAATTCGTCGCGAACATCGCCATCAAGCAACGACGCACATCACCACCATCATCATCATCATCATGAAGAAGAGCTCCAATTCGATAAACGGCCACATTAGTTTCACGAACATTTCTCATTAGCCGTCGTCGCGTTAGGGAAGAAGGTTTTATTGCAGCCCTAAAGAGGAACAATGTTGACTTGGATGCGCTTCGGTAGATCTCTGTGCGCTCGCTAAACTGACTGATTGGCTCAGACGTTGCGTTTTTTTTATCGCTCGTGGCCCATTATCAGAGGTGGAAGAATACAACAAGCCGGCTCTTGTTGAGTTCCGAGTCTTCGGTGCAGTTGCAGAACAGATCAGAACGGAATCAGACTTCGGCGCTTGCTACCTTGCCTTGGAAACAGAAAAGACTTTCTTCGGTATTTGCGCCTTCGAATGCGGAGATAACGTCGAAGAGGAGTGCTTCGCAAAAAGTTTTGAAGACCTGTGAACTATCCCTATCTGTTGTGTGCGGTGTGAGTTCAATTCGGGATCATGTCGTCACTCATGGACAAAAACAAGCTCCCGGGACTGGACGGGCGCTCCAAAATGTTCCTCCGGAGTAATTCGTTCCAGAAGCTGTGCTCACTGGCCCATCCAATGCGGCTCAAAGGTATGTTAACTGAATGTACCCCGGTTTTGCATCGTGCACTGTTGGGTTCTTCTACGGGGAGTGTAATTATCGCGATAGCGTGTGCATGCGAAGCGCGCAAAAATGCGGTTCACTGGTCGGTTCGGTGGCGAAGAAATTGAAGGGTTTCTTGCGGGTATCGATCTGTTTTCTTTCTCGCACTTCCTTTTATAGTTGGTGATGTGTGAATGGGGGGATAGGCATAGGAACTTGTTGCGCTTAGTATGGAACTATGTGGTAGTTCTAATGAGATTTCAGGAAATTGACGGTATAACTGAAGTGCGTTAGCCAGAAGTGAGCATGGGAAGGGCCTGGCCGATGAGAAAAATCATTACAGATTTCCTGGAAACTACCGAACAAGCAGACTTCTGAGAACGATCTTTCCAAAAATTGTTCAAAGGTTATATCGACAGTTCCTAATAAACATTTGCGTGAAATTTGTCAAATATCTGTTAAAAGGTTTCGAAAGGTTTCTGTCACGAATATTACAAGCAAATTCAGTTTTTTTTTAAATAAATATATTCAAGAATTTTTTAAATAATTTGTCAATGGATTTCTGAAGAGAAAGCTCTACATATTTCCCAGGTACACCTGCTGGGATTCCACTTTATATTTCTTTCGATATCTTTTTAAGTATTCACGATAGATTAAATGATATCTTTATTTAAGAGAATTGCCGCCCGTAGCATGCTCATCTTCAAGATTTTTCAATAATTTTTTTTTCAATACCGACTATTCAATAAATCGTTTGAGAACCTCGATTTTTTTCCAGCGAATCCTTTTGTTTTTTGAGTATGTCTCTAAGAATGATTCCAAGAGCTCATCCATAAATTCCTTCTAAAATTTCTCTCAACACAATTCAAAACCTTTATCTATGGACTTCTGGCAGACCTTTTTATGAAACATAAGAAATTGCTTCATGAATTTTACCAGAAATCTAGTAGAATTCCGGGAAGTTTATATGGAACTTCGTCTAAGATGGTATCTTTAGGAATTTTACTACACATTCTTCGAAAATAAATCGTGCATTCTACTTCGAACTCGTTCAGGAATAATACCGGGAATTCCTATTGAAATACCCCAGTCAACATTTTGGGTGGTATAACTTTTGTTATACATCATTCTATATGAATCGATTCACTTATATAGAATGCATGAAAAGGCTATATACCTACCAAAGTGGAGGCTACATGCGTACTTGGCACGACTTTTTCAGACTTTCTGCGATCAGATATACGATGCCACAAAATTTGGATGAAATCAAAAAAAAAAATTCAAACGATTCTCGAACACGGGACCAGGAATTGGACACCTTACCACTGCTCCACCAAAGAATACATATCTAATTATTTGCTAATATTAATGCATGTTTCATGTTCACCGAAATTCTAATAGTTTTTCTTCTGAAATTCCAATACAATTTCGAAGGTTATCAAACGATTTCTGCAATAAATTATATCACGAGTTTTCATGATTTTTGCCAAATTTTACCAAGTCCTTGGTAGCAATGCTGCTTAGTTAAAAAAATGACACTAAGAATCGCTGGTGTGCTTCAAATATTTTAAACGTATTCGTATCAGTAACACCGACTAGTGATTTTGACAAAGTTGTTCATATGCCCAAAGGCTACACATTGCTACTTTGGTTAGCTCCATGTTTTTTTCCACTGGGACTAGTGAGTATTGAACATGTGAAACTCATTTTTCTCAGGATGCAGATCAGATAGCAGGCTGGTGTTAAAAGATTTGTAGATAATATCAAAATTGTATAACTGGAACTTCTGAGCCGTAGCAAAGTTTGATGAAAAGCTCACTGATATTGGTTAGATCTTACAATAACTAAATATAATATGCTAATGGTATTTCAGGAGTAAATTTTTGATATCATTTTCACATCTTTAATATGGTGGTAGGTCATTTGGCATAAAGTCGTTTGGCATAAAGCCGTTTGGCATAAAGTCGTTTGGCATAATGGTCATTTGGCATAAAGTCGTTTGGCATAACGGTTGTTTGGCATAATGGTCGTTTGGCATAATAGTCATTTGGCATAATGAGTCTGAAACCAACAATTTCTTAAAATGACATTCGTTTTTACGTTTCCATTGAATCGTTCTGATGACATCAAGCTTGTTTTGGAGTCATATGACACAAAGTGACACTTTATTCAACAATCATATGCACTTGAATGAACTAAAACATATTAATAAAGTTATTGCCAATAGTATTTTATTATTTATCCAGAAATTACGCTTCTTTCAAATATTATTTTTCTTTCGAGTTTCGCTTCTGGAATAAATGTTTGCACTGAAGATTTCAATATATTTAGCACAAATTTACCCTTCTTTCAAACGTTCAGTTTTCTTTCTAAATATGATGTTACAATAGGTTTAAAAACTGTTGATTTAAAATTTAAATAGACTACACCTTCTTTTATACATAGGCTGTTCTTTAGAGCTAATTTTTTTTAAACGTTTATTTTTTTCCAAATGACAAAATGGTGGCAATCGATAACATTGATCTGCTCAAGTTATCAGCGAAAACAGAGATCGTGTACTGTACTTCTTTCGATGGGTTGTGCTACTTTTCCCTGAATGTCGGTCTCCTGAATGTCGTATCCCCGAACGCCTGTTCCCCGAATGTCAGTTCCCCGAATATCCCGTTTCCTCGATTAACCCATTTCCCCGAAAATTTTTGTGGCACTCATAATTGTTGTAACTTTATACATTTCAGGGTGGTGAACGAACTGGCCATCTAATATGCACCCTTCTTTAGGTAATTGGCGGTTCTTTTGAGTTCTACCGTCCTCAGCATTTTTGCCAACAGCCGCATTTTTGTATAGCCGAGAATGACAAAATACCTCCTTCTTTTGATTGCTTATCGTTCTTTCTCGTTCACTATATAGCCACTAAAGACTATTATAGCACCTATTAAACTGCACCACTTTTCGAGGAAACCGGTCATTCGTGGAAAATGGCCATTCGGGGAACTGTCATTCTTAGAAAGGTAGCACAATCACTTCAATGATTCTGAACGCAATTGTTGATGTCTTTTCGTTTTATTATGCTGCAATAATTTTTGGCGTCCAATCTTCTATTGTTTAATAATAAATTTTGCCTTCTTTTAAAAATATGCTGTTCTTTATATTTATACTGTTTAAAATTATATTATTATGTCAAGCTAAATGAATCATTTTTATGTTGTGCTGTTTTACCGATTCATGCTGTTATAATTACAATTACTTTAGAACCTGCCAATATAGAACATATTTTGTTTTTTTTTTTTGCAAACGCATGATCTCCTTTTGAGATATGCTGGAAAAAATATTATATCAATAACAAATTTTCCCTTTTTTCGATAATAAATTGTGTTTTTGATGTACACTTCCGAAATTAATATTATATTATATTGAATTGTTAAAAAATTTTGCCAAAAATATTTTCTTTTAAAAATGTGTTGTTCATTTGAGTTATGTTGTGAGAAAATTTTTTGGCGTTAGAGCCTTAAACATTTAAAACGGAAAAATAATGTGCTTTCGTATACAGGCTATTTTTGGATGATTCTGCAGTAACAGATCTTTGGATTGGATCTTTAAATATTTTGCAAATAAATTTTCCCTTTCTTATCAAGTAATTTTCATCAAGTGTTAAGCCCAAACTGGGAGGACAGAGCTTGATCTGCAGCGAAATATTCTATGAGCGTTCCCTTTATTAATAACTGTGAACTTTCCTTGCCAATTTACTATTTTGTGGTGTGCAACAATGGTCATTGGCATAGTAAGCTCTCAGTTAATAACTGTGGAAGTGCTCATAAGAACACTAAGCTGAGAAGCAGGCTTTGTCCCAGTGAGGACGTCAATGCCAAGAAGAAGAAGAAGATGGTGTCGTGATATACGACAAGCTAGAAAAAATACTCTATATTCTAGGATGTAAAAAATATTATTAATCCGAAAAGAACCGTCACGAGTTTTATTTAGTAATGCTCTCTAATGTAACAACAATTTTGGAAAATCTCTGAACGAACACCACGCTTCTTGAGAACCCACCAAAAATTTTTGCTATGGGCTCAATGGTGTTGCTTCGAAAATTCCGATGTTAATTCTTATCATTATGCCAAACGGCCATTATGCCAAATGACCATTATGCCAAACGGCCGTTATGCCAAACGACCATTATGCCAAATGACTTTATGCCAAACGGCTTTATGCCAAACGACCTTATGCCAAACGACTTTATGCCAAACGGGGTACAATCCTTTAATATCTATAAAGGACCCAGATAGCCGTAGCGGTAAACGCGCAGCTATACAGCGTGACCATGCTGAGGGTCGTGGGTTCGAATCCCACCGGTCAAGGAACTTTTCGTAAAGGAAATTTTTTCGATTCCCAGGGCATACACAGTTCGAACGAAACGTGTAAATTTCTGAGACATATAATGCACATAATTGGAGCGTGGAATATCATGGATATTTACATGATATGTCATGTAAACTTCAATTATATGTCATGTAATCCAGCAGGATCCTGAGTGATTACAAGGCATATAACACATTTTTACATTATTTCTGACATAAATTTACATGATTTTGTGTTTACATGGCATAAGATAAGTTTACATGACGTGTAATCTTCATTATTTTTAGCTGTGTAGAGTATCTTCGTACCTGCCACACGATAAACACATGACGAATTCCATCCAGAATGAGACGAAAAAATTAAAATCGTGCTCGATAGTCTTCGATTTGGATTAAATTTTGCACATGTTTTTGGTATGGTAGAATAAGTGTTTTCCATAGAAAAATTGATCATTTTGACTCAAGCGTAACTTTTGAAAATGGCCTATAAATTTTTGCATGCAACTTATTTGGAAAATTCTAACTCCGAAACTGTTGATTTTAGTGAAAAATGTTCTAAGAAGAAGTTGTAGTTAACCGTTTGGCTTGTAGGAAAAAAATATACACTGAAAAATATATAATTTATTTTCATAAAAAATTGAAAAATAAAATTTAAATTTTAAATTACACAAAATCCCAATATTTAAGGTTTTTTTAAATTTTTACCATAGAATCTTGATAGTGAACAGATGTTTGGGACAAAGTTTCATGATGGAGAAATGTTTAATAAAAAAGTTTTTCTAAGAACAACTTTTGGTCGATTTTTAAAATTTTGATTTTTTTTCAAAATAAATTCGTTCTGATGATACAGTAAGCATCTTGAAATGATTCTTAGCCATAATGATTTTATGAATAATTTTTCTAGAATTAGTAATGTTCGAATTATATCGAGTTTAATGCAAAAAATATCATTAAAATATTAAAATAGGTCATTTTCATCAATTATTCGCGATTCTCCATCAAAGAAAATAAGTAAGTGGAAATAAAAATGGTCTTTATTCTCGAAAACGTATTATTGTTGATGGAGAATCGCGAAAAACTTATGAAAATGGCCTATTTTAATATTTAAACAATATTTTTGCATTAAACATGATATAATTTGAAAATGGCTACTTCTAGAGAAATTATTCATATAATCATATAAGCTTAGAATCATTTCATGATGCTTACTGCATCATCAGAACGTATTTATTTCGACAAAATATAAAAATTTTGAAAATCGACCAAAAGTTGTTCTTAGAAAAACTTTTTTATTAAACATTTCTCCATCATGAAACTTTGTCCCAAACATCCGTTTATTATCAAGATTCTATGGTGAAAATTCAAAATATATTAAATATGGGGTTTTTGTGTAATTTAAAATTTAAATTTTATTTTTGAACTTTTATGAAAATTAATAAAATATTTTTTTAGTGTACATTTTCTTCCTATTGTCCAAACGGTTCACTACAACTTCTTCTTTGAACATTTTTCTCTAAAATTAACAATTTCGGAGTTAGAATTTTTCAAATAAATTGCATGCAAAAATTTATAGGCCATTTTCAAAAGTTACACTTGAGTCAAAATGGTCAATTTTTCTATGGAAAACACTTATTCTACCATACCAAAAACATGTGCAAAATTTAATCCAAATCGAAGATGGTCGCGTTCTGTGACTGACCGTTTTGACATGGAATTCGTCACATGCAAAAATGGTTAATCGGCAAAGAAAGCTCTCAGTTAATAACTGTGGAAGTGCTCATAAGAACACTTATCGGAAAATCAGGCTTTGTCTCAGTTGGGACGTAATGCCAGAAAGAAGAAGAAGAAAGCTAATATTGCTGTGTGCGATTGAAACGCAAATATTAAATGCTGGAACCAGTGTTGATAGACTCACACTCAAAATCTCAATCAATACGCTCTCCCGTGAGAGCAAACTCATTTGAGATCTGCTTCGCAAATCTCACGCATGAGATTTTGATGCAATATCAACTCAATCAACTCAAACCGTAAACAATGATTCAGTCGCAATGCCCGGCAAAAACTCGAGAAACCCGAATGTTGTTGTTTACGTTAGAAAGGATTACTATAATTTTACCGGACTAACAAGAAATTATTGCCATGTGTGAGTAAACTATGGAAATACGAGACAATGAGTCAAAAAGGTGAATTAACTCACCCATGATTTTTTGACTGCTGAGTTGCATGATTGACAACTCATGCATGAAAAATTTCAAGCGTGAGTAGTGAGAAATTGAGTTTTTCACAACACTGGCTGGAACACCAAACAGCGGTGTTGATTTTTGTATTTGCAATTTCTCATCGTAATAGACTGTTTTTATAACGCGAATGTGTCATGAAACAGCTTACTTTCCTGCACTGACTTATGGAGTGCGGTAACAGTCATCACGTAACTAAAATCAGTTGCGTAATGACTATTACGCAACGCTTTTTCATTACCCAATTGTTTTGAGTTGCGTATTGGATAGTTACAACTTTTTTCAGCAATTTCAAAATAATGTTAATTGGATGCCGATATGATTTCTGATACCCTAAAGTGGTCTTCTACGAAATTGCAAAAAAAAAAGTGGACTACTTATTGCAGAACTCGATTTTTACAGCTCACGTCGTAATTGTCCAATTCGGCAAAGATAAATGTACGCATCGTGCTGTAAAAAACACCTTTCTGCTACTTGTTGTGTAAACTACTATAACAAGGAAGACTAAGTCAAAGATAGGTTGTCTTTGCTAAGTTGACGGTGATATAGATCATGGTTGCTAAGTATCCTATCAGTATATCACACTGTTTCACATTTTTATAAAAATCTGGAAATTCCCCAGTCAACCAGTATTTTCAATTTTTCGTGCCTAAATGAACTTGTGATTAAAATTCCAGTCAATTTGGAGAAAATTTAGATGCGCTCCAAATCAATTTGTCGGAATTTATCGGAAACACCTGTACATACTAGTTCATTTAATTCTACGAGCGTTAGTCGAACTCGATTTTATTATTGTAGCAAATTTTAACATAGTATGGTTAAAGTTTGTGCTTCGAGGTTCTAGAAAATAACTATTTTTGGGAAATGCTCTCTCTAATAAAGCATATCTGTATGAAAATTTTGGATTTTCAATTTCCAGGACATTAAGAGGAAAATAACCATCATCGTTCGATGAATTATCAAAAAAAAAAAAATTTTGCTCAAAATCGAAGCAATTTACATGAAAATATATCATTGCATTGTACTTGCTATCTGTAATGCAATGATAGATTTTCAACCGGATCGCTTGAAATTTGATCGAAAAAACTAGGTTGTAGTCTTCGATGATTGTTGGTGATTGAATAATAGATTCTTGAGCCTTTGAAAATAAATTGTAAAAAAATATTAATAAGGAAACACTTTTTTAAATCCGCTCAAAAGCACCACCCTGAGAAGTGTAAAAATTAACACGTTAGCACTGCTTTTTTCAGTTGATGACGATGATTGTTTTCAAATCGCCCTGAATAATCAATGAAATGCGATCGCAACAATCATCACTCGGAATTGAAAAGCAATGCAAACTTGATCAATTTATTCGTTCGTCGGTACATGTGTCATGCACGATTTAACTGTCATCGAATTGTAATGCGTTGACTAGTATTTAAAAGTATGTTCGACACACTTTAACAGGAAAGAATTTGATTTCATATAGTTTTGATAGGGTTCTATCCCGTTAGGTCGAAAACCGGTAAGCCGAAAGAGTCGTTAGGCCGAAAGGGTCATTAGGCCGGAAATGGCCGATAGTTCTTATAAACCATACGGTCGAAAGGGTAACCAACAGGAATAGGTTTAGGATAATTTGGAATAACTAGAAGCCGCCGAATGAATTTTTCAGTTCGAATGGATTGCTTCTTGTTAGATCAGATTAATTTGTATTACATAGAATCCCACAATATACGCTGTAACATATAACTTCCATTAAAAGAAGGAAAAAACATTGATGAATGTGTTAGCCATTTGAAACAACAGTAAACGATCAAATGTTATTTCGGTCTAGCGATCCTTTCGGCCTAACGGCATTCGGCCTATTGGCTTTCGGCCTAACGACCTGTACCCGATAATAGCAAGTGGTTTGGATTTTCCTCATGATGGATCTTTAAAATCGTGAAATAGGCCCAGAAATACACTTTCAACTAGAAGCATACTCAAATCTTTGCTAAATGAGCTGAAGATTTGATCAGATATTGTACTTAGCATAAGAATACTGCTTGACCGATAAATTACTAGAAATTTATGGTTTAATTTAACTTCGTGGTCGGATCGTTTGGATTTTGTCAGACAAACAGTCATTTAGTTGATTAGTTATTTTAAAATTTCCGGTAAAATAAAATAATATTTGAACCGTCATATTAAATCATCCTCCAGAGCAGGTCATTTGGCCACAATCCGTATGGCCGAAAATAAATAAATGCAATAAACCACAGTATATGTAATATAAATTAGTTCCGAAGCTTTATTGCATAAAAAAGATTATTAGAAAAAAGGACATTTCATCAATTACTAGTATTGAAAACGCACAAACCCCTCTACCGGCAGCTGCATTTTTTACCACAAGAAAAAAAAAATCAAATCGCGATAACTTTTTTGTTTCTCGGTATTTTTGCACCATTTTTTTTTTCAATAGTTATCAAAGATTTCTTCTTGATCAAGAATCCGATTCGATATTTATGATCGGTGATCTGATTTTAAAGATATTCCAATGTCCCTTGGGGGACCGACATTTTTCACATAAAATGTCTTAGGCGGCCATTTTGTTTTTCGTCAACTTATCGAAAAAAAAAGTGGGCTGTATGATGCCATGTAATAAGGAGCTACTCTGATTGGTTCAGTACTCTTAGAAATGTCTGAAAATTACGATATGAGGTTTTTTGAAGTTTTCAAGATCTTTATTTTATCAGTGTGGTACCAGAAACATTTGCTCATTACTCAAAGACGGCTGCACCAAACTGCTTTTAATTTGCGCAACATGCTTTCATTAACGCATTGTTCCGAAGAGTGAATATTTGAATACGATAAAAAATTTCTAGCCTGAGATATATATGTGGGTTATGGATACGCGTCGGTCCCCCAAGGAATTTCTTAATATCTTTAGATTCAGATGACCAATGATCAATGTTGACACAGATTATAAAACTAAAAGAGTTTTTTTAGAACTTGTGAAAAAAATGTGCAATAATACCGAGAAACAAAAAAGTTATCGCGATTTGAATTTTTTCTTGCGGTAAAAATTGAAGCAGCCGTTAGAGGGAGGTTAGCCCCTCTTCAGTTCACATAAAGTTCATTTCAGTTACTTAAATAGAATGATGTCTACCATAAAGTAGGGAAAAAGTTTGATTGGAACTTGTTTTGAGCTTTTCAGTTGTTGATAAGTACATGAGTGACTTTAGCGAGAATCATGTTCTGTAAGAATTCGTTAGATTCTCTTATTCAGCTATATAGTTCCATTGGAACTCTAAATCTACTAGAAGTTTACTGCTTAAGTGGAATTCGAACTTTTGGTTGCTTGGGGAGGCCTATTCTCATATGAAAATGTTATGATATAGGTATCACGTCAGTATTAACTTTGAAGGCAGATGCTGAAAGAAACACGTGTGTTTAGAAGAAGATGCGCAAGAGGAACGTAGGAAAGTACAGTGCGCCATTAAGATCGGTCCAGAAACAACCAAGGCATGGCCATTTCCCCGGTCGTACATTTTTTTTCCATAGCTCATCATGAATAATCCTATTGTAGATTGAAAATGAGTCTTGGATAGGTGTGGCCACTCATGGCACCGTCAAGTGCCCCGGGGAGCCTTGCATAGGGGACATTTCGATTTTGACATCAAATACTCGGTTTTGACATCTTAATACTTGGCACACCAATCGCTTCAGAATTTCATATTCTATCTCCATGTGCAGTAAAATGTTGAATTTTCAACTGAATCATTTGCTATAAACACGTCCAAATTTTACTGGATAATGCATGCTTCCGGAAAACCGGATTATCACCGGTATTCGGTGATCACAGATCATCTCCGTGGATACACCTCAAAACTAGATTAGATGACTCGTCCAGAACTTTTTAAAGAACTAAATTCGGTCAATATCTAACAAAGTTACAGCATTCCGAAGTTGGCCTAATTTTTGCCCGTCCCAGTTATTTTGAAAATCCCCTGTATGTTGTAAAAGAACAGTCTTTCATCAAAGAAGGCTAAATCTCCTAATGTAAATGCAAGTAGGAGTAATATAAACAATCGTTATATCAATATTTGACTTAATGACTTAAAGAAGGCAAAATTCCCAATAAAAAAAGCGAATGTAATGCCATTAGTAAAAATCTATAAACTAAAAAGTCCAATGATACATAAACTTGTGAACCCTACACATCAGGGTTGTAGAAATTTGATTAATTTTAAGTTCATAATTCGGCCAGATGGCATTCAGCCAAATTGCGTACAGCCTTATGCCTGTCGTTTGGCAGAACGCCATTTGATCAAATGGCATTCGGCCTAATGGCCCTACACCGGAAATAACTACTGAACTGTCAAATTTTGACTGAAAGTTGAAGGAATCAGCGAAATGGTTTACAGCTGTTCTGTATCCAGAATTACACGAGTTAGAAATAATTACAGCTGTTTAGATTATTATAGTTGTACAATTTTGAACTAAGCGAACATGCAGTCCAATGAGCAATTTTTCCGTTGAAATCACTTTTTCCAACTATCTTAGGTACAGTTAAAAGTTGTACCCATCACGGGTAGAAATCAGAATCCAAAAACAAGATTATGACTCATGATATCATGATTCCAGCGTGTTTTCATCTTATGAAAATACACCAACGAATGAGCTGAAGCAAATTGCCCCGCTTTATGTTTTCACCAACCCCCCCACGCAGTGACAAATAACGCAATTTTCACGTACCTACTTGCAACGTAAACAATGGGGCCATCCACCGCTGCCGGCACGATTTTTCACTATGGCAGATCGGAATTTTGTTTCGTCGTTGACGGACGCAAAACAGCGAATGGCATGAAATGAAATAAGGGCGAATCGGATATTTTCGTCTTCCAATGGAAATAAATTTAATAAAATCATCAAGTTTAAGCACCAAATGAACTTAAGAGCGCACCAATTCGTTCGGTGAAAAGATTAAATGACCTGTTAGTGCTTTATTTTGCGGGAAAGTCATCCATAAGAAATTACTAAGTTGCAATCAAATAAGCCTATGAACTAATGTACGATGACGTCACGCTGCAACTTCCAGCGAGAGGAAAACGAGGAAAACCTTTACTGCATACAGAAAAATGTATAAAAATATGTGTATACAGAAAAATAAACGATTTCGTTGCACATCAATCTACGCATTGTTCATCCGGTAAACATTCGTGTTGATGCGGATGTCATTTTATGTAAACATATTCAGATCGGAAAAAAACGACAAGAAAAGAAGACCGTGGATTAGTCCATTGGATGAACTACCCAGCCAAAGACAAATTAAAGACCTCCATGTCCCTTGCAGTTGCCCAAAATTTAATGGTTCATAAGGTAATCTAGAATGCCGTGAAAAGTGCACTGCGATTTGTCAAACTTGGGTACCTTTTGCACAACCGAGGGACCAAATGCAGTACTAGAAGTGGTACCCAGTCTGAGCCCGAGTGATCAAGCTTTTCAAAAGCGGTAATGGCCGCCAAAAGTTAGCTCACTTTCTGGTAGGGATCCAACACATTGACGTTTGGTTTGGGTCCGGTCAATTGTTTTGCCCATCGGGTTGATAAATTCACTCGGTCCAAGAATTTTGACAATTTAGCGGGTCACGCTTCTCAATAGTTGTTTCTGCGCTCGTGTACATACATGTTACATGTCACCAACACTACCTAAAAATTGCTGGTGGAAAATATAAACAAAGATCAGCTGTTCCCAGCAAAATCAAACAGCAATATTTTCCACCAGCAAATTTGCGAATGTGTTCGTGACACCGCTCGGCAAGAGCTCAATGCTCCCCACGTGTTTTGGTAAAGTGTCATAATTCACGGAGTGAGTATATTTGGTGCACCGGTGGATAAGTCCATACCAAGCGACCCATGTCAAACGTCAGATTACTGGATCACTTTTTTATAGAAGTGGGCTAATTTTTGGTGATATTGGCGCTCGTATAAAGCTGGATAGTTCATCCAATAAGCTTATCTGATTGAAACTTAGATATCAGGGGGTGAGTATGAGAAAAAAGTGTTCAAATCCGACAAAGAAAATGTACTGCGAGTCAATAGCTGTAAATGCTCTCAGATTGATTTCAAGCTTATCCAGCCTTTTAAAAGCGCTTCCGCAAATAGACTCGCTTTCTAGTAGGGATCGGTCGATTTGACAATTGGCTTGAGTCGTTTTACATTGAGCGGACCCAAGCCAAACCTTAAATCGACCAATCCCTACCAGAAAGCAAGCCTGTTGGCGGCAGCCATTAGCGCTCGTAAAAAGCTGGATAACTACAGTAAATTTTTCATAAATTAATAATCCTCGTAAATATCTAAGGGATGATTCAAATATTACGTAACGAAGAAATTTGCCAATTTAAATTCCCTCCCTCCCTGGAGTAACAGATTTTGTATGGAAGATTTCAATTTATTGTATGGACCGTTACACTACAAAAGACCCCTTCCCTCCCCCTGTTGTGTTACGTAATATGTGAACGATCCCTAACAAACTAGTCTTGGTTTGAATTGCCAAGTGGTCAAAACATAATTTTGTAAACAAAGGATTGGTTATTATAAGCAACTTTACAGCATGCAGACCACATCACACCACTATCCAAAACTCGCTCGTGGGCCATACAAAATCTTCCCGATAGCCTTACAAATCCTTTCAGAGAATCGTTATTTGGTGATCACTCGTTTATAATGATATTACAAATGCCAAACAAAAATTGTAAAACTTTTTTTATGTCCATCAGCATAATTCTAGTTTACGCCCTATTTTGAGAACACTCCATGATTTCATTGAGTTTGACAGTACCACGGACCAAAATTTTTCGGTACACTGAAGTTGTAATACAGCTGTCATGATGCTTCACACTGTTACGCTTATGAAGAATCATGATTATGACTCCAGGAACCAAGATTTGTGATCCTGGTATTATGACCTAACCAATTTATGAATTTCATGATTTAGAAATCATGATTTAAGGATCAGATTGTGCTCATACATGGCCTTCATTTATGTACGTGTAAGACCTTTTGGCGACATCTTATACGGAAATAGTGATTACGTTAAATGTACAACAGCTGACATGTCTTATATTTGCCCTTTAAGGCCCAATGAATCCAAATCCCGCTTATTGGATAGTGAATACTTGGGTTTCTATGCTGCAAATCTCTACCTGAAATAAGTATAACATTCTATAAAATTGTGTTCAAGATATAAACATCCAAAGTTTCTGATTTTTTTTAGTTTTGCTTTATATTTTAGTAAATTTGAATTGAATTTTCTTTTCAAAACAGCTAAAAAATCAAAAACCCATGCATATGCCACGTAGTTATTATGATTTTATTTTGTAGTCAATGTGACCTACAGGCATAGAAAACATCACTTTTGTTTGGGACATGCAGAAGGTTAAGAACGAAATTAGAGGGTAGAAGAGTTAAAGCATTTTATATTTAAAGTGAAGATGAATCGAAGGCAAATCTCAAATTTTAAATAGCCCAAATCAAGCGTGTGCTAGCATAAGGGCGTAAGTCGCATGCTCGATTTCTCTTCATGGATTCTCTCTGATGCTGTGAAGAAAGGTGACAAGATGCAAGCTTGTAATCACTATTTCATTTCAGACCGCTTGGCAGCGATGCGATCTTACGTCCAGAGGTGAAAAAATTCTAACAAACTTGTATTTTGTCACTTTTATTCACCAAAGAGAGACTTACGCCCTTATTCTAGCACACGCTTGAAATATGAAGAACCAGATATCCGTTTCGCTGGTGGTGACCAATCGATCAATTTTTTTAGCCTGATCGGTTGTCTGGTTCTTCAGATTTGTGATCTTGCAAATTTGAGGTTGGCTTTGATTTAAGTATCAAAATCCCAAACCTACTCTAGAAACCCTTCCTCTATTTTGTTAAGAATTGCATTATCAATTCGAACGTGATGTGAAATGAATAGAAAATGAGATTTATAATGGAAATAAGCTCATAACATAATGTTTTTCCAATTTGAATTTCTATTAATGAATCAACTTCTTTGGAAATTGATATTCTCATAGAAGCAACTAATAAATGATGCTAACCAACACAAGCACCATGAATATAGTGATAAAATACCGGTAAAACTACCGGTCGTTTGTTACGTGAGCAGGTCAACGTACACCACACGGTTTGTTATCGGTGTCTGTCTATCTATCTAGTTAGCAGGTCATTGTGTTTATTTTGTTTTTGTTTTTTTCATTCTGTGACAGCAAGTGAATGGAATTGTGTCTCTGTAATTAGCTGCACTTGAAAATCAATATTTGCTGGAGATGCTCAGCGTATAGATAGTCGAGACTGTCTGAGACTAGAGGAGACTCCTATTGCAAACTACAAAACGGAGGTAAATATAAACTGTCTCCAGATTAGCACAATTGAAGGTACCGTCAATCGGGGTAACACTGATCGAAATAACCCCTTCTTGTTAAAAGTTTGAATCAACATTTTTGTTAAAACCATTTTTATTGCATGAATGTAGCTTTTCTTTCTTATTTTCTTCTTCTTGGCATTACATCTCCACTGAGACAGAGCCTGCTTCTCAGCTTAGTGTTTTTAGGAGCACTTCCGCAGTTATTATCTGAGAGTTTTCTTCGCCAGAGTTGCCATTTTCGCATTCGTATATCGTGTGGCAAGTACGATGATACTCTATTCCCAGGAAATTCAAGGAAATTTCTA
Source organism: Aedes aegypti (assembly GCF_002204515.2). Classification (NCBI taxonomy): domain Eukaryota; kingdom Metazoa; phylum Arthropoda; class Insecta; order Diptera; family Culicidae; genus Aedes; species Aedes aegypti. The sequence continues at coordinate 23,611,850 of NC_035108.1, read as the reverse complement.
TTATGAAAAGATCCTGAACCGACTAAAAATCGGCATGGGTTTGCCTTGAAGGGCTTCCTTAGCCAAGGAAAGGACAATCAAGAGTGGATGTTCAGGACGAATTCCTGGGAAAATCGCTGGAGGAATCTTTGAGGTACTCTGAAGATGTTTTTGATTATATTCTTGAACAAAGTCTTGGAAATTCCATGAAACTTGTCCTTGAGGTATCTACGAAAATATCAAAGGCGACTCGTAATCTCACGTTTTACTTGTTCGAAGAAACCTACTAATATCACAGTTAAATGGATATTTTAAGTGAGCTTAGTTGGCTCTATCCGCAATCAATATGCTTGACGCCATTATGACATCATAGCTGTTCTGTTAAACACACAAAACTACTATGGCGCAACTTTTCATTGCGACTGCTTTGGTTATTTAAACCATTTATAGTGTAATTAGTAAATGACGCAAAATCATATAGGAATATTGCACTTTCCGTTCACGTGGCTTTATTTTTTTAAGTGCAACGGTTATGATCGTTGCGTCTTTACTTCTGACGCTTGATTTGACTGTGACGTCTTCGAGTTATACAACCAGGACCGACCTTACCCTTGAAATTTCCAGCATCACGTTGTATACTTAACGAATGCATTTTAGGCTGCTCTAATCGCAACTGGACAGTTTACCGATCTGTCGTCATTATCATCTACAAACGTGTAAACATCACGAGTAAGTTTACTAACATCCAAACGACATCAACCAACTAATGTTCCCTGATTCACATTGATTGACCCTCGTTCACCCTTAAATTGCAAATTAGAATTACCTCTGAAGCGCTTTTCCCACCTACCGACATCTTCCCAGTTCGACTCTTTGTTCATCCGACTGTCCGTCATCAACCAACGCCAACGTCGTTGCAATTTATTTGTGAAATATATGTGATAACGAATTTCAAACGAATTACTCTCCCTCATCGTATTGCCTGCCTCCGATGATGGTGTGATGGCTTGTCGTAAACTTGGCTACATGAAAATCCGGGCGCTTGTAAATTGATATTGTATGGCACTGCAGCCCAAGAATGTACACGAAATCAATGATCCAACCAACCCCGACAATCCATCCATCTATCCGACCGGTGGCACAGTGGTTTGGAGGTAGCCAAAACCTTGGAAATCAAGGTTGTTTGCCCTGAACTATGATATTTTTCACGCTTCCCCAACCAACAATTGTGTGGTAAACAAAAATCCAGATTATTTATTGTAATGATCGACTGGATGGAGCATGTGGAGGAGTTGCTATCATCATTCATAGGCGTATAAAACATCAACTTTTTTCGCCATTTGAAACCAAAGTTTTGCGTGTTTCTGTTGAAATACAGCTTGGAAAATATGCTTTCATAGCTGCCCATTTGCCTTTTCAATACACTGGGCAGCAAGTCAATTTGCCTCGAACTGACTTGTGGAAATTGATACGCAATAAGCCGTTTTTTTCGTTATTAGTGACTTTAATGCCAAACATCGCTCATGGAATAATTAGCAAAGTAATTTCAACGGCAGAATTTTATTTGATGAGTGCTCTTCAGGATATTTTTAAATTCAATAACCCGATAGCCTTACTTCTTTTTCCTTTTCTAGAATATCCCATGAAGAAATTATCCATCCTATCAGTTCTACTTTCAATTTTTCACGTGTAGACTGGAAATTATTAAAGATTAAATATTATAATGTTTTATTATGAAACAAAAAATAATTTCAAATATATAAATTAAGCAAAACTGCAAAAATGTTTATCATTGTAAAGCAAGTTTGAGAATTTCACCGACATTTGTTCTAGCTCAAACCACATTGACAGCGGCAGCTGAAAGAGCATTGGAAGATTTGTTGAGAACTGATCTCAACTCAATTTTGACAGAATAGGCATATGGGACTGACTTGCGATTCACGTCAGTATAAGTTAATCAAAACAGCAAAATCATTCATCATTCTGAAGAAAGTTTAGCTTTTGACCGACATTTGCCGTAGATCAAACCACTGTGACAGCGGCCACCCAAGCAAACAAATAATTTGCACAGTTTTATTTGTCGATTTAAATTTCTCATATCCCTCTTGTTTCCTTTCTTCCTTCCTTCCATCGTTCGGCAGGTTTCAAATCCAACAAGGAAGCCCTCAAGTCGGTTTTCGAATCGCTCATCGTCACGACACGTGGCGTCCTCCAGTCGGTCACGTACAGAATCCTGGGCTTCCTATTTCTGACGCCGTTCAGCAAGCTGGTTAGCGGAACGCTGGAGTCGGTTACCAAGGATGGCCGATTTAAAACCGTTCGGGTAAGTGGTAATGCTTTGCTGGGGTAGAATTTTTATTCTGACTTTCCGTTCAATTCGCAGTTGTTCCTCAGGTTGACCCTGTCGATGATCATCTCCACCGATAAGTCCGAATGTGACAATGGACGCTTTGACTGTCCTACGGAGGATGAACCGACTAGTCGCTTAGTTGACTGCGTGGATACCGCTGTCCAGACTGAAGATCGCCTCGATTCTTCGGAAACTGAAGAGCTCGCAGCGGAACAATTCTTCGACTGTAAGGAAGAATCCCAGGACACTGCATCAGCGAAATTATCCACCGAGGAGTTGCGGCACAGATTACTGGATAATTCGTCGCAAGACAAAGTGTCGCAGAATAATCAACTCCCCCTCAGACTCACCGTTTACACCTGCATAGTAGGCTGTTTCGTCCAGCTATCAGCGCTCGCCTACTTGTTGAACGTGGCCGCGAGCATTCCGCCAGGGTTGGTGTTTCTGATTGCGGCGCTTGGCTACATCGGATACGTGATGATGAGGGTAAGTCATAACAAACTCGGTCGTTGATAGCGAGGTGCATCTTTTGGGGCTTGGTCCGACGCTTGTTGTTTGCGGCTCAACACGAGGTTCTTGAGTATTTCTGCGAATTGATGCTATTTCAGGAACGTGAAGCGCGAATGCAGCTTCAATGGCAATAAATTAAAGATTGGCGATCTGATAATTGACGGCGAATATGGGTTTCGATCAAGAAGTCAGTAATGGTACGGAAATTTCCTGAGGTCAGGAACTTTCAGCGGCGGTACAAATTCTGTTTTCTGCGGTGTAATGATTGCAGCTCATTGGGAAAAAATCCTTCCTTTTTTGCCAAGTTTAGGGCTTGTTTTAAAACGAACTTTTTTGAAAGGATGTTGTGAATTCAGAGAAGCATCCTTCACAGAAAGAAAAATCCATGTAAATTTCAGCGTAAAATCATGCACATGAAGGGAATGCCAGATATATCGTAAATTTAAATGACGCATCATGTAAAATTACATCAACATCATGTGAATTTATGCGAATTGTCGCGTAATCGTTTAGAGTCCATGCCAGATTACACTATGTATAGCGGAAAGTTACATGATGTTATTGTAAATTTACACGATGTGTCGTGTAAATTTGCGACATGCCTGGCATTCCCTTCATGTACATGGTTTTACGCTGAAATTTACATGCATTTTTCTTTCTGTGTTTCTTTTGTTTGTGATAGCATTCATATTCAGTGTATATTCAGCGAGACTTTCTTAGAGGTGTTTTTTCCTAAGACGATGCCCAAGGACCACCGTTAGCTTTCGCTAACGATCTCAACAAAAAATTAAAAGCACAGGTCCAATCAAGGATCGAAAAGGGATCTAGATATAAAGTAGCACTGAGGAGTACTGTTTCATTGATTTAGGAGGTTTAAAAAGCTGCCACAAACACAAATCTTTTTGTATACGCAGAGCACGAGGGTTGTTATGGCTTTTTTGTAACAATATGTGCTGCTTGGGTCTCGTAACATACGGTCCTGTTCGTGACATCCAACTTAATAAACCATATGACATGTGATTACCCCAAAATTAGCATTGCCCTCAAACGCAACTTATCACTGCTTGCTCAAACAAGCAAAGCAAAGTTTACCCTGCTGTTATTTCGCAACGACCTCGAACAAATAAGATATGCAACATACAATATCCTCCACCACTCTCTCTCGCTCTTAGACTTATGCTGGAACTTTCCCGGAGTCAGAGTGGAGGCCATTACTTTTTAACCGCTTTATAATTACATTCGCATAAATCAACCAGCCAGCGCGTGCTCTTAACCGCACTAACTACCTACACCGACCGCAAACCAAAGGACATTTAGCAAACTTTCACATTGCTTCGCATTTCCGTTGCGGTGTGGTTCTGAGCGTGTACAACTACGAATACGAATACGACGACGTCGTGTTTAGTTTTAGAAAGCGCTGGAATTGATGTCCTTCCGTAGAGCGTCCGTCTCATGGGCGGAGCCAGAGGGTAGCAAGAAGGGAAGAGGACCTGATCACACCTGGCTGTCCATAAAAAACGTTTCAAGATTGCCAAACAAGTTCTGTAAGCAAGATTTCTTTCTTGGAAAAACTCCGAGGATTTTCATCGCTATTCTTCCAGGATCTTTCCAAAAATTTTATCTTTGTACATTTCTCCACAAAAAATTTTTCTGACATTTTCTTCATAAAGTTGTATTTTTGAGAGGTTGTCTCTGGAAAATTTTCACAATCTTGTCTTATCAGATTAAGGCTCAACATCTAAGAAGATCTACAGCTATTAATGGCAGCATTTTTCTCAGAAATTCTAAGCGATAGCAATGAATGTTTTTTCAAGAGTCTTTTCTAAGGATTTTCCCTCAAGTTTTCTTGAGAAATACTGTAGATAAACTGGATTAAATTATTTCATGGATTCTGGAAATAATATAGTTTTATGCTATTCAACTTATCGTTCAATAGTTATTTTGAAATGATTAACCCTCTAATACCCAACCCCGTCTTTAGACGGGGTACACTTTGGAATTTTGTGTAATTTTTCGTAGCCCGGAAATCAAAATTATTTTATTTTTGGCTTAAACCTTGACTCATAACACGCATGTAAGAAATATTTTTTTTATGACTTTTGAAACTTTTTTGTATTTTTGAAAATTGTTTGAAAAATTGTATTCTTATATACCCTATAAATGCCCGGGGTTAATTTAACGTGTAATAAAAAAATCATACCTTTTATATTTTTCTACGATCGACCTATCACAAAAGAAGAACCTGGTGGTATCAAAATAATTTCAAACCTGTTTTTCCGTTAGTTACACGGAAAATAAAATACGCTCCGAAAAAAAATTGAAAATTTAATATTTCAAAAAGTACTGCAAAAATTTAAATTTTTATTATTGCCAAAAATCAACAACCAGAAAAGGATTCAAGAAAAAATGAAAAAAAACTAGGGATGTTCAAAAATAAAAATTATAAAAATTAAAACCAAAATTCAAAAATTCACGAATAAAATAAAATAATTGCCCAGAACGTGTTTAGAACGATTTTAGATAACGAAAAATAATATTTAAATCTAAAATAAAAATTTGGGTATTAGAGGGTTAAATGATCTAAAAGTTTTTTTTTAGATGCTCCTTTTCATGCATTTTCCTGGGAGTTTCGTCTTGATTTTTACAACATTCTCCCATAACGTGTTGCGGAAAATTCTTCAATAATTAATCCACCATTTCAAGTTATATATTTTTTTCGAGGATCGTATACAGAGTTCAACCAGATATTCCTATAAAGATACATCAGGAATAGAAATTTCTCAAAATATTGCTCTTTGGATTCCATAAAATGTTGGAGTGCTTTGTTGCAATGGTTTGTACCTCATTTATCGGAGAAGATATCTACTGAAGTAAAAACTGGAGGTTGCATGCAAATTATACCATAACACATTACCTTCAAATTTTATGTGTTACTAGTGGTCACGGCAAATTTTGTTTTGCCTGTTAGTGCGCTGTGTATGGTTGGTCCTATAGATAAGTCCCATACAAAATGACAGTTTCGTTTTGCCCAGATTTTGGACTTTTAGGTTGAATATCTAATCCTTTATTTGCATACAAACAAGTCAGAACACATAATGAACACAATGATGAAGGAGTTTTCAAAATCTGGTAACACGTAAGTAAGCCATTTCTTAACATTCGAAAATCATCCCATTTTTATTTTTACACTAGTAATCCCGGCATACTTCGTCTTGCCATCAAGTAGGCTGTTGGAAAACGCCATGATACATCCCATACGAAATGAGAGTTCCATTCGCTCTCTTGTTTCCGACTATTCTGGTTAATATTCTGTGCATTGATGATGATGATATAAGCTGCCATCTATTGTAGCAAGGTATCCACCGGTAGCAATGGCCTGTTCCAACAAAACAATTTGATCAAGATTGTATGACTATTTGTATTCAATCATACTCATGACTGAAGGGCCAAAAACGAATGGCGGATCCGTAAGCAGAGACACTTACGCGAAACCCGCAAGGGAAAAAGAATCTCCTTCCAAAAGTAAGTTCACACAAACAGTCGTACAATCAAGCCCTTGCTTGTCAGAAAGACCCAATAGATGGGAAGAAGAGCCCGCCTTTTTTCCACGAAATGTTGGCAACAGGAAGTTGACAGTTTCACTCTTCCTATCCATCTCGCTTCAATCGGGTGCCCTGATGGTCCCACCCAACCCAAAATGCATAAAAGATTGGAAATATAATCAAATAATACAATTCATCATGAAAAGATCTCACCGGTTTTTTTTTTATCCTTGTAGTATTTTTAAGCTGGTCGTCAAAACAATGTCGTCGAACTATTCCACCGTTAACTATAGAGTATTATTCATGCAAGTTACAACGGAACTGTTCAAAATTCGGAAAAAAAAACAAATTCCCACTCCTGCGATAGGGCGGTACGAAAATCGGATCCACTTGCTGGTCTTCTCGAAGCGCACTGCTCGACAATCGAAAAAAAAGGTCAGAATACTTTGCTTATGCGAAAACTTTACCCGCTTGCTGGGCTTCTCGAAGTAAAGATCGAACGGTAAAGTTGCCAAAATCAAACGGGCACTGTATCAAATTTGCAACACTCCAATTGAACACCATTGTACATGCCGAGTTTTCTAATCGTACCATCATCTTACTCATACCCGCTTCTCTTTCCCCCTTCCGAGAGATCACTCTAGTCTGTTGGTGTGGGTAAGCCTCGCAAGCAGTAATTCTCCACACGTTCACCACATCACTTTCATTACCACTACTACTGAGACCGCGTTCACTCAAACACTTATCACTTCCCCCGCGCATGCTGTCATGGATCTTTTTTTTTTTTCACATCAATTCCACTTTTTAAAATTTTAAATTATTAACTTTTTATATATTTCCCAATTGAAATTTAACTTGCACTCGCGACTTTGCTCTTTTCTACGTTCGGATATATGTTTTTCGTCGATTTTACTTTGACATTTCCACTTTTTTTCACCATTCGAACACCACGTCAAAAATGCACAACTTTCCCTCAGCCAGTGCTGCCCGGGGACCTCTTCCGGTTAATATTCTGTGCATTTCATACACACAAACACGTTCTCAAGCAATTTTGTGACATAAAAACACCACTCCATTTTTATTTATATAGACTACGTTCGAGATAGATTTGAGATTTAGTATTAAAAGTCATGCCTTTGGCCCCTAGCGAGGGGCAAAAGTTCGCGCTGAAAAAACCTACAAGGTTATAACGTGACAATGGATTATGACGACTACTGTTTTTGCATTCTTCTATCTTTATGGCCCAGGATAATCAATAAGATATTCCTGGAATTATGTCACAGGGTGCTTTTTGTATAACTGACCTTATAGCTGTTCTACAATGACTCGAGAAGAGCTTTTTATGACAGATTTATCAGTTTCAATTTCATACAGCTACAATGATGCAACCAAAAAAACATTTCACAAAAAACATGCTTTAGTAAACATTAGGTATTTGTTCTAAGAATGCCTATAGAAATTCGTCAACGAAAACTCGCAAGCATTTCATCAAGTGTTCATCCAAGAATTCCTCCAAGGATAAACCTTAGAATCCTAAGAGATCTCCCTTGAAATTCCATAAGTACTCCTCCAGATATTCATCTACAAAAACTTCTAAGAGCTTCACCAGTCGATGAAGATGAGCTGAGTCGATGAAGATGGGTTCAAAGGGTTCAAAGATATGACGTCTTAATCATGGATAACTGTGGTTTTCAAAGAGTGCATTTGTGTTGGCAACCCTATGAGATTTTAGGGTATAGAGTGATACACTTTCAATTATTTCACATTAAATATCAATTCCCACATGAAAATGTTGTATGAACGATATGTTCATAACTCTCAGATTAAATAGAGAGTTAAATTGGATACAAAATATAAAAAGATTTTTTTCGGAATTTATATGTCAAACTGGAAAAACATATTGCTTTTTTTGAAATTTGTTGACTAAATACGTTTGGGTTTCAATTACGTATTTCAGTGAGAAAGACCAAAAAACCACAAAATCGATTTGATACACCTCTAAATCTTTACTAAAATGGCTCATTTTTGGACACATAACTTGTTTTGATTAATTAGTTAGGAATTTGATGTTGCACAGAAAGTCGAAGTATTTTTTTTTTCAAAAAATGAACAGGTCTAATCACCAGTGATTCTACGAAGCATATTTTCAGGACTTTTCCGTTGAACATACTTTAAGGATAGTTCTAGTTTGTTCGTTGGAGTTCTCGAGAGAATTCTCAATGATTTTGTTTTACAATTTTTTATAGTATTTTTTTACAAGAACTTTACTTAAAAATTCAGTAGGAATTCCTCATGGGTCTCGTTTGTAATTGTTTCCAGAGCTCCTATAGCATTTTTTCGACGATATCTTAGTTAAAATTGGTCAACACTGAACACAATATACTTAAAATGCTCATGGACTGCTCCGGATTCATCCTTCAAAATATACATATGAAAAAACTCATCTAGGTAGGGTAATGTGTAATTGTCACTGGCAAGAGTTTCTGAAATTGGATCTATTTATCTAGCAGTTAGCAGTCTTTAATATTAGGAGTCCCGGGATCAAAAATCAGTTGTACCTTAAATTGCAATCAGCTATATCTCAGCCACGACTCAACCGATTTTCAAATCTGATGTTGTAATTTAGGGTTTTTCATGACCCTTGAGACCTAGAAAAATAATGCATGTGAAGCAGAAAAATATTTTGAGCATCCCTAACGAGACAGATCGTTGTATACCAAAATCATAGGTACTCTGAATGTTCATGCTAGGGGTTTGGAATGTTCGACAAAGTATTTTGGATTAAGTTGCACTACATTTTGATCCCTATGGTTATGATCTAAATAACATATAACTGAACTAGATCAGTTTTATCTCTTGGTAGGAACGTCCTAGATAAAAACTTCTTTATGCCATGTAATTTTATTATACAATTTCGACATTTTTTCGACACAAATTTGCTTGCAGAATTTTAGAGAACATGTCTGAGCAGAACTATAAATTTTTAATACACTCAAAATTTAGTGTGTACATTAAAACTATGTGTTGGTCACTGAAAAAAATAGCACATGATCACTGCAGTGATTATGATCTAGATTCTAGAGTACGATGTCGAATCACAGCTGTTGGTTGTCAAATCAAAGTGAAATTGATAGTTCGTAAGTGATACTGATAGATTTAGACCATCAGCCATCAGCTGATATGATAGATATTAAGCAACTCTGTGCGAAAGGTTTAGATGTTTATTTTCGACTAAACTGATCTGGCTCTTGTCAAGGTTTATATGAGATGCTAAAGATCTAGTTAAAATCTACCAGCACTCGTTGGCGCGATTTTTTGGTTCTTGGAAATCATTTCCATACTTGAACGAAAGGAATCACTAGTTCTCCTAATCTAGTACCACATTAGGGTGGTTCAATTAAATTTAGTTTTTAATTTAATAATTAACAACGGATAATGCCACAATATGTTAAAATAATGGTTGCAGTGGCTCATCCGAATAGAAAAAGAAGAATTTATCTAAGAATATCCACAGAGATTCATTCAAGGTTATTTTAGTATTTTTTTCAATTTTCATATTCTGGTCATTCCTCCAGAGATTTTTGCCCAACTGCTTCAAGACTTTCTTCAAGTTTTTAGGCTATACACAAGGATCTTCCTTTCGGCGACATCAAAATACTCAAAACTTTTTACAACACCTGCAATTAATCTTCCAATGATGCTCACAAATTATTTTAGTATATTTTTCTGGAATTTCTCTAGAGAGTCTTCTAAGGTTTTCTACATCTCTTTTGGGAGTTTTTCCTTATATTTCTGCTGAATATTTACTAGGTTCTTCTAGATTTTCTTCGGAAATTTCATTGAACATATTTGTAAAGATTTTTTAGAAACGCAAACTTGTTAAACTTCCTTCGATTTTTCTTCAGCTATTCCTTAAAAAATATGCAGCTAATCTGCTTCAGAGTTCTGTACAGAGCGAGCTTCTTAGCTAATTGTTATATGAGCACTTGCACAGTTGTGTACTGAAAGTTTGAAGTTTTTGGAAGGCGGTATAGTTTACATTGAAGACATCGAAGCCAGTGAAGTCGTTGATACCAGACCCATCAATGAAGTGTCGCATGTTGAAGTTGATCTGGGATTCCATTAATAGTTTGTTTCAAGATCGTATTCAACAGAGAAACTGTCATTGATAAAACATACACATGTAGTGTTATAACACTTATTTCAGATGAATTGAGATAATTCAACTTTTTTGATTCAGCATTCCTTCGATTGATTGATTGATTGATTGTGTATTTACGACACTTTACACCTGAGTGCATTCGTGTCGGATTCCTTCGATGGAATTCGATAACGAACATGTTGCTTACTGCACGCACACTTAAGTACTCTTAGTAAGAGTTCAATTAATCGGTTTTATAGTTAAACACTTGCCAACACTCCCAGGGTCTCTATATAACGCACACACGAAAAATGGGCAAAATGTCAAAAAGGGTATTTATGTTGGGAAATTGATGCATAACGTCTTTGTCAATACTGGTTACGCCCATGATCCGCCGTGTCTGCTTTTAGAACTCGGGTCGAGTTCAAGCCCCAGTTTGGCGATTGTGAGACACGTGCTTATGCCGCTCTTAGAACTGTGTTCCAATTGATAGCCCCATGTCATGCATGCTTCTACTTTAATTAAACATGGCACATTTATTCGATTCTAATTTTTGCCCCCTTACATTGCAGATCACGTTCAACCAATGCTCCCCGGCGGAACCGATGCACACAAAAGCCCCTGTAGAACCTCCCCGCAAAAAGTCAACCGCAACCAAAGGAATTCATCCCATTTTGGCCGCGGTAAGCAAACAAGTGTCTACGGTGCTGCAGAGCAAGCAGATGATGATGGTCCCCGTCAGTAATGGCAGCCGGATGAGCCGTTGCGACATTCCACCCAGAAGCAGAAGCAGGCCTTCTGCTCCGAGGCTGCTTTGCACGGATGATAAAACCATCAGCAAAATAAAACTCCTCTAGGAGAAGGTGGGGAGTGCCCGAAAAAATGCTAACAAGGCTTCCATCGGCTTCGAGATGGGAGACACTTTCAATGCCAAAAACTCGGAAACCATCACGCGAAAGGAAGTGGAGGCAACTCTCCGTATCCAATCAGCTATCATCACACTAGGAACATACTGTGGCACACGGACCGAACATGAAACCAATATTGAATCGTATGGAAGTGGGGCCCTTTTTCCCATCGTACTGCAACCGTAATGTGACATTAGAGACCCCTTGTATCCCTCCCGATCGGCCTGGAAGTGTAATTCAGTGGAAAAATTGTCATGTAGAAAATAATATCATAAATCGAACCCCTCACACTTTCCTCCACACCGGCCTCAATTCGCGTCCAACCGAACTGATTGGATGCACGTTTGTTGAATAAAAAATGGCTCCCAGGAAAAAAAAAAACAATTCTCACACCCCTCACAGACATGGAGTGCATAGTGACGAGGGTCATTCGGGGCCTCCCTCAAAAGTCATGCAATCATGCATATACACGGCATGCAAACAGGCCGGAGACAATGTAAATCGATAGACTTTTATATGCGCCGATCGCAATTGGATTTGTTTGTTTTGGATTGTCCTTTTCATTGTCACTCAAACCATCCCTGTTTGGGCACGGTTGGAGATCATGTCGGGGATCACTAACAGAAGGGGGCGATGATAGGTGTTTGGATGATATCTGTCACAGGTTTGTTTTGGATGTCTTCATTCCGAATTTGGATTGAAATGTGCACGTGATGTAATATATAATACGTAGATAAATGCCCTTGTGATGCACATTGATAGTAAGAAGACTCAGTGGAACGATGGTTTTACATATTTTGTCGAATATATTATGATTTAATTATTATACGCTATGCTTCAAAAATACAGTAAAATATACACTATTTATGTAAGTATTCGTTGAACTAGATTACATCGTTTTATTATTTACCCGAAAAGCTTGTTTAACATAAACATTTTTGCTTAAATTGCGTAATGACCATTGGCGTAGGAACAAAGGGGGGCCGGGGGGGGGGGGCTCCAGAATCATCCAGGCAAACTCCCCCCCCCCCCCTCACACACATGATTTTTGATGATAATAAAAATAAAAAACATAATTTAATACGAAGCAAAATTTTCTGAATCAATGTACATCACTCTTGTTATTGACAAAAATCTCTTTATTTTTCTCTTTATATTTTATGTTGTACAACTATAATAGTGAGAATACCTAGCTTGTCTTACACAACATCATCGTGGCAATTCTGACGGACATTATACTGTCGTGAATCGCAAGTCAATCCCATCAGCATTTTCGTCAAAGTTGAGTTGAGTTCAGTTTTCAACACATCTTCCAATGTTCTTTCAGTTGTACTAATGAGTTAATAAGATTTGTTCGCAAAAAATAGGAAAAATCAGCAAGTCAAAGTTGTCTCGTAATGAAAAGTAGCTGCATATCAGTCCCACTACAGATTTTCGCATCGTTTAAGACAAAAACGAATCGTGTTTTGTTCATCTTTATAATTTTCTCGGATAGATATCAGATATAACAGTTTCATTAAGATTTAAACACGTTAAAATCCCCTGGAAATTTTTGAACATTCGTATGGAAAACAAGATTGGAAACTTCACAACCCGTTTTCTCAATGCCTACTTTTAACATATGGGACTGACTTGCGATTCAAGGTAGTACGTATACGTCCGATAAAAAAAATTGAAATAATTGTCAAAATTGCTATTATCTGAGAAATTACAATACATTTTTTAAGGCTTAACTTTCAAATTTCTTCAGATAAATGACAGTAATTCAAACTGTTGTCAAATATTGATTCCGGAATATGTTCCCAGATTTATCTAAAAAATGTTACTTAATTTTTCAAAAGTTATGTTTTCCATCGCTATTCGATTGTGCAATATTTGCTAGATAACCATTCGCCAGAAAACTATTCGCCAGAATTACATCCGCCCAGCCCTGTCGTCCTGCTTAGTCGCGCTTAGTCGACGACTAAGAAGCTTTTCCCAGATTTTTTTTTAAATTTTCCACCCGAAGTCATAAAAAAATATGTGCGAAATCAACAACAAGCCACATCAATCGAAATTTCCAACCTGGACCTACCAACGCTCTGGAGTAATTTTACCCCATTTCATATAAAACTTCATGTAGAACAGGAGCCCTGTAGAAAATCAATGGAAATTTACGAGCTGTATCAACGCCCTAGAGTTATTTCTCCATTTCTTTACGGCTTTATCCAGGCCCCAATTTGACTAAGTAATTTGACCATATTCACGTAGATCAAAATTGAAAACTACAAGCTGTATCAACGCCCTGAAGTAATTTTACTTAGTCTCATATAGATCCGTAGCATCCTGACGCCCTGTATGACATCAATCAAAAATTCAAGCTTTATCAATGCCTAGGAGTAACTTGACCTCCCTTGTGTAGATCAAGTGCATCTTTACGTCTATGTTTACGCCCCATCACATCCATCACTTGAATATTCCAAGCATTATCAACACCCTGGAGTAATTTGGACTCGTGCCATGTAATTCAGCTGCATCTTAACGCCCTGTGGGACAAATTTCAAGAAGAATAAACGCTCTTGACTGATTTGGCCTTGTCATACGTAGAATGCCCTGCATCGATTGAAAACTTCAATTTGTATCGACGCCATAGAGTAATTTGAACTTGTCTCATATAGTTCAGTTGCATCTTAACGCCCTGTAGGACATTATTTAAAAATTTCAAGCAATATAAATGCCTTGAATTAATTTCATTTCATCCCATGTAAATCAAGTGCATCTTGACGCCCTGTATGACATCAATAGAAACTTTAAGCTCTATTAATTAAAGTAATTTGGCCTAATCACATATCGATCAAATACATCTCAACGCCCTGTAGGACACCAATAGAAAATTCAAGCTTTATAAACGTCCTGGAGTAATGTAACCTCATTTTTCGTAGACCAAGTGCATCTTTACGCCCTGTAGGACATCAATTGAATATTACAAGATAACGCACACAAGATTAATAACGCCCTGGAGTGATGTAAATAAGCTGCCCTTTTTCCATGTAAATAAGCTGCGTTTAAACAACGTGTGGGACAAATGTCAAGATGTATATACGCCCACCACTAATTTGACCTTGTCTTACGTAGATCAGGTGCACCTCAATGCCCTGTATCGATTGCAAATTTTAATATGTATTGACGCCCTGGGATAATTTGACTTTTTCTCAGGTACATATTAACGCCCTGTAGGACATCAATTGAGAATTCTAAGCTGCATCAACGTTCTGGAGTAATTTGAATGTATCATGTAAATCAACTTCATATTATTCGATAACTGTTTTCCTTGTCTTACGACCTTGTCTTACGTAGATCAGGTGCATCTTGATGCTCAATATCCATTGAAAATTCCAAGCTGTATCAACGCCCTGGACATTGGCGTAAACACGGGGGGGCTAGGGGGGGCTTAGACCCCCCTAGAAAAGTTCAAGCCCCCCCTAGAAAATTTTAACTCTCATGCAAAGTGTACACTTTACTTAGGGGTTTTTTTTATCAGAAGGGTCAAGCCCCCTCTAGATTTGAGTTCAAGTTACGCTAATGGCCCTGGAGTAATTAGACATCATTCCATGTAGATCAGGTACATCTTAACGTTCTGTACAACATCAATTCAAAATTCCAAGCTTTAGCTTTGTATAACATCAATAGATCAAGCTATATCAACAGTAATTTGTCTTTTTTCCATATTGATCTTTGCAAGATCAGATGCATATTTACGCCCTATTGGAAATCAATAGAAATTTCTTAGCAGTATCAACGCCCTGGAGTAATTTGGATTTATCATTTGAAGATCAGGTGCATCTTATCGCTCTGATTGGTGTCATCAAAATTTTTAAAATATATCAAAGCCCTGGATTAATAGGTCCTTTCTCACGTATATTAGGGACAACTTAACGTTAGGACATCAATTGGAAATTTTAGCCTGTTCAACGCCCTGAAATAATTCAAGCTTATCTTATATAGGTCAGGTTGATACAAACTGTATCAATGTGCTGGAATAATTTCACCTTATTCTACATTGATCAGCTGCATCTTAATGCCCTGTATGAAATCAATTGAAATTGTCAAGCTGTATAATAATTGATCTTGTCTCATGTAGATCATATTAACACTTTGTAGAACATCAATTGCATGTTAAAATGTGCATGCATTCTGAGCAATATCAACACCCAGGAGTAATTTGACCTTATCCTTTGAAGAACAGGTACATCTCAACGCCCTGTAGGACATTAATTGAAAATTCCAAGGCCATAGAGGTCATAGATTCAATTTCACCTTAGTCCACCTTAACGAATTGAATCGTAACGCCCTGTAAAAATCAAACAAATTTCTTAACCTGTATCAACACCTTGAAATGATTATACTTTGTTCCACGTAGATCAGCTGCATCTTAACGCCCTGTCGAAAATCAATTAAATATTGTTTGCTTTAGGACCATAACTGACGTATATCGAATGAATAAAAGTATTTGGTCCTTCAGCTGCGCTATCTACTCTTGCGGTAACGAGCGATGCAATCAGGATCAATGTTGATTAGCGTATTGGGTATGCTGAGCAATTTATTTATTATATTGGTAAGTTCTTTCCATTTTATATGTTTATAATATCTATATTTTGTCTCATATTATTTTTTCATACTATTTATCAAACGATTGTGCTACTTTTCCTCGAATGTCGTTTCCGCAAATGATAGTTTCCCGAATAACCATTTTCCTCGAATCCCATTTTTCCGAATGACTTGCCTCTTCGAGAAGTAATGCAGTTCATGAAGGTGCAAGAATAATTCTCAGTGACAGTTTGCGTACCAAATGACTGGTTCGTTCTGAAATGTAGGAAATTGTGAAACGGGATATTCGGAGAACAGACATTCAAGGGACTGACGTTCCATGAAACGATATTAAATTTTGGGGAATCAATATTAAGGGCACAGTAGCACAATCCCTTAATTAAATGGATGTTACGATATAAAAGCATTTGCATACAAGGCTGTATGCGCTTGATCCATAATATTTGGTATCATCAAAGAAATTGTTGGTTAAATTATCCCGAGAGATCTTTCGATAAAAGCACGTGATCATTAAGGGGCCCAAGACCACTCTCGAAGTTTGATGATACCGTTTTGAATCATATTACGGACAGCTTCAAATTCCGGACACTCTTCTTTGTATGGAAAACATTGCACACGAAATGTTTCAATTTTTGCCGTTCAAAAATTCTCACTTTCGAGGCTCGTTTTAATAAGCTTTTTCCATTAAAATCTATGCAAACTTATAACATCCAACTGCCTTAGATGTCTCTTTAGTGGCTTGACGACTTCAACTAATGATTTGACTTTTCTATTAATGATTTCCATGAGCTGTCCGGAATTCGAATCAAACTGTCCGGAATATGAGGCAAAAGTGAGGAAGCGTCCGGAATACGAATCATGAAAAGGCCACACATTTTGATTTATTTAAAATGATACAAGTTACGAAAGCGTATTCTTTACCCAGCATTCGAAAGCTAAGGATGTCTGACGCTCGATAACGCTGAGAAATCATACTGAATGATTTATTTAGTATGCTCTATGCTGAGTCATACTTCTCTAAGGTCTTAAGTGTCCGTAATATGAATCAACACGGTATATGTTGAAGTTTAATGCTGAAAAAATCTTCAACTTATATGTTCTTAAGACAGTCAGTTCATACCCTTGTTTATTTTGGACCAATAATTTTAATGTGATAGTGATAAACTGTCATAATCAAGTATGCACCAAGAGCAGCATTTTCGTGTTTGTTAATGATGAAATTAGTTTGAAACCCTTTTTTAATTGATACTTGGCAATCCAAGATTCACTAATATATCTAACGTAAAACTACAAAAGATAAAACTATAGCGAAATATATTGAAATCCAGAGCAAATGTTGACATTTTTCATTTTGATACCTCAAGAGCGATATTTTATTTTTAATATAAGCCATATATTTGGCTGATAAAAGAACACCTCTTCTATAAGTAAAAAAACAGTTCATACGTTCTAGATGTCCTGCTTTTAGAAAACTCAAAAAAATCTTAGTAAACTTAATAATTTGATACATTTTTTTAAAGAAAAAAATATCATATATTTCTAATATGTATGATTTATATATTACTTTACCTTCAAACATAATCAAACATTTGAAACATCGAATCTTAAGTATTGATTTATTTAAGTTTAACTTTAACTTTATAACTTTTCTTTGCATTCTAGTCAAGCCTACAAATTTTCCTAGTATGACGTGACTGAGAATATGAATAATCTATGATTAAAAAAAGGTTTCGAGTTATGGTTGAGTTAATATCGCTGAAACGCGGTTACCATCGGCATACATAATTTGCGTCGTAGTTTGTTTGAATTTTATAAAAATAGAAGGGGGAAGTGTTTTGGTTAACTCAAATTGCTGGACTTTAGCTTGACAGTTTGAAGGCTCAGTTTTTTTTTTATAAATTCTATGTATTTCTTCACGTATCTTTCTTCTCATGTATTCCTTGAAACACAAAGCAATCGGGGCATCACATGGAGAGAAGATGTAGTTTTCAAATAAACGGTCGTTGAAAATTTTGGATTGGCACTAGATGACCCGTTTTACACTGAGTGGTAGGTTCTAAAAGACTGAGTTTATTTCATTGATTTTCGTTTAAAAGGGCACATCGTTATAGTCTTAGTTGTTAGGCTCTAGGAAATAGTAACATAGCATATACATAGCATATACAGTTATGGTAGATTCAATTGATACAAGGACAACATAACTTTCACTTATTACATTAGCAAATTTATCCACTAAATAAAGTTTAAGCCCATGTACTCTTCGTTCCACATTTCAATAGAAGTGGAACACAAACTAAATACGTGCAAAAGCCTATTGGTTTTCGTTTGTTAGGAATGTGTATTAATGTATTTGTGATATTTGTAATATTTATATATTAAAATGTTGTATTTTTGGATTTCCGTTTATGATCTGCATAGACTGTATAGACTGAGTCAAGAACCCATAGAAACATAACTTCCATCACAGTTGATCCCTATATATTAAAATATTTGTGCTATTTCTTATGAGAAGACATCATTATCATCTGAGAATAGAATCGCCCTCTGAAACATAGTAACGACTATAGGGACGACTAAAAAGCTCAAACTTTACGACGACAGGGCTGCATCCGTCAGAAAGCACCATATGCCAGAAAACCATTTGTCAGAAAGCCCATTTGCCAGAATGAACCATCCTCTAGATTTTTTTTTTAATTTTTTTTTTCTTCAGACAGATCAAGTTTGCAATTCTAGGAGAAATAATCGAGCCAGAGCGTTACAAATTTTTGTGAGATTATTGTTGTTAGTATACTTAAACAGGTACAGGGTCTCTAGGACACCGTCGCCAGTTGACTTAGTGAGCCAGCTTCGAATATCCGTTCTGGGGGTCCTATAACACTTCCCCGAATACCATTACCTCTAAAACCATGACCCCGAATGCAAAGACGCTAGCGAATTTGAGCCTAAAATTCCATCTTCCTCGTTCTATGTACGAGCCGTACGACAAGCGAGGTTTTCCTGGCAGTGTTAAAATAATTATCGGCGTAATAACTATTAACATTTCTATCAGTAATTTCTTATTCTTTCAATCATCGGCTGTTCTTTCGAGGCTGTACAATGCCAGTGTGAATGTTTTAACCAATGATTTTCCCTTATTTGAGTTAAAGGCTGTTCTTTCGAATTGTACTGTTTTAGTTAAAGTTTGAGCGATAGCTGCCAGAAAAATCGACTGGCACAATTGTCTTGAGCGAAATTCAAAGTTGACAGTGACTTCAGACGGGCGACCTTGAAAATAAGCTCCTGCATTACTTGTATGTATTACATCTCTTAGGTATTACAACTTTCAACAAGAGAATTGTCCTTCTTTTAACTATCGGCTATTCATTCAAAAGTTACACTTGTTTTTTTCTACTTTTATCATCGGCTGTTCTTTAGCGATGCATTTTTAAAATAGTTCTCAGTATAATAGTCTAGTGCCATTCCAGAATATGTTGAACATCAATTAATATAACGTTTTTGAAAGAGGGCGGTAGAGGTCTCTAACATTTACATGTGAAAATGAAATCAGTACCAGCATTATCAGCAGTTCGAAAAATGTAGCAATGAATCCGTGAACACAGCCATCCTCACAAAATTAAGTGCATGCCTGTGAGTGAATTTTGGTTCTCACTTGACCCTCAAAGAATAGCTGTTGATTAAAAGAAGAATACATCTTTGATAACAAGAACACGAATTCAAACAAAAATCAAGTAGTAAATTGTATTCCATTAGCGGCTTCCAGCCTAGTACCGTTATTTAATATCATTGAGTAAAGTATATTTTGAAGTAGGGAACACTTCATGATATGGAGGAGGAGTTTTCTACTTCCGAATCTTTAGATTCTTTTTCCCAGTAAACACAAACTCGTATACGATAGCGCATAAAAGTACAATTGTGGAGGCGATATACGTCCATACGCCATTAGACTGCATGCTTAATGTACGTATATCGCCTCCACATTTGTACTCTTATATCCTATCATAAACGATCGTGTGTTTACTGGGTTGTCATAAACATTAGCTACAATTCGATAGACAATGACCTCCAACGAACAAGAAAAGACGTGCTTAACCTCAACTAATCGAATCTTCATTTTCAATTTTTCGGGGCAAGAAAATTCGGGGTTATGGTCCATTCGAGGGGGGTAACGGACTATTCGGGGTAATGGATTTCGGGGTATTGGTTTTCGGGGTACTTGACCATTCGGAGTATTTTGCTTCTGCAAACCTGGAGCATCTGTACTCCATGTTAGGAGCGGCTCGCAACTGTGTCTGTTCCCCATGTCAGGGGCGGCTGATCATCGTCCGAGTGCCAGAGAAGGACTCTAAGCTAAACAGCGCACTATGGTGTAAAAACATCAAGCAACGAATAATCAACGAGAGAATACGAACCGGGACAATTGGCGAAGACCACAGCGACGTAAAGGGAATAGCGATTGGAAACTCGGTACGTGAACTGTAAATCTCTTCGGCATCGTAGCGTTGCAGGAAGTGTGTTGGAAGGGATCAATGGTGCGAACGTTTAGAGGTAACCATACAATGTACCAGAGCTGCGGCAACACTCACGGGCTGAAAAGAGCTGCTTTTATAGTGATGGGTGATATGCAGAGGCGCGTGATCGGGTGGTGGCCGATCAATGAGAGGATGTGCAAGTTGAGGCTCAAAGGCCGGTTCTTCAACTTCAGCATAATAAACGTGAACAGCCATCACTCCGGAAGCACTAATGATGATAAAGACGCTTTTTACGTGCAGCTCGAACGCGAGTACAACAACTGCCCAAGCCACGACGTCAAAATCACCATAGGAGATCTAAACGCTCAGGTTGGCCAGGAGGAGGAGTTCAGACCGACTATTGGAAAGTTCAGCACCCA
The DNA here is from genome assembly GCF_002204515.2 of Aedes aegypti. Lineage (NCBI taxonomy): Eukaryota > Metazoa > Arthropoda > Insecta > Diptera > Culicidae > Aedes > Aedes aegypti. The sequence continues at coordinate 23,590,945 of NC_035108.1, read as the reverse complement.
CCGGCTGACGAACGAAAATGGCTTACGAATAATTGATTTCGCTACCTCCAAGTATATGGCCATTCGTAGCACCTATTCCCAGCACAGCTTTCCATATCGATACACCTGGCGATCACCACAGCAGATAGAATCACAAATCGACCACGTTTTGATTGATGGACGGCACTTCTCCGACATTATCGACGTCAGGACCTATCGTGGCACTTACATCGACTCCGACCACTATCTGGTGATGGTCAAACTGCGCCCAAAACTCGCCGACGTTAACAGCGTACGGTACCGACGCCCGCCCCGGTATGACCTAGAGCGGCTTAAGCAACCGGATGTCGCAGCTGCGTACGCGCAGCACCTCGAGGCTGCATTACCGGAAGAGGGTGAGCTGGATGAAGCCCCTCTTGAGGACTGCTGGAGAACAGTGAAGGCAGCCATCAACAATGCAGCTGAGAGCAACGTCAGGTTCGTCGTGGGACGGAGTCGACGGAACGATTGGTTCGACGAGGAATGTAGGCCGATTTTGGAGGAGAAGAATGCAGCGCGGGCGGTCATGCTGCAGCAAGGGACCCGGCAGAACGTGGAACGCTATAGACGGAAACGGCAACAGCAGACCCGCCTCTTTCGGGAGAAAAAACGCCGCCTGGAGGAGACGGAGTACGAGGAGATGGAACAGCTGTGCCGGTCTCAAATCCGCAATGGTTTCGTGTCGCGAGCCAAGATGTGCAGGGATAAGGATAGGAGCATTTTGATGGACGAGCATGAGGTGATCGAGAGGTAGCAGCAGCACTTCGTCGAGCACCTTAAGGGCGCTGAGAGCACGACAATGAAGGTCAGGTCAACGGAGGTCGTCAGTACTGCGGGCGATGGAAACCAACCAGGCACCGCTTTGAGGGAGGTTAAGGATGCCATTTACCAGCTCAAGAACAACAAAGCTGCTGGTAAGGATGGTATCGGAGCTGAACTCATAAAGATGAGCCCGGAGAGGCTGTCCATTTATCTGCACCGGCTGATAGGCACAATCTGGGAAACAGAATAGCTACCGGAGGAGTGGATGGAAGGGGTAATAAGCCCCATCTACAAGATTGGCGACAAGTTGGATTATGAGAACTTCCGAGCGATCACCATTCTAAATGCGCCCTACAAAGTATTATCCCAGATCATCTTCCGTCGTCTGTCACCTGTAGTAAACGAGTTCGTGGGAAGTTATCAACGGCCGACAACGGTCCAGATCATTACGGTACGGAAAATCCTCCAAAAATGTCGTGAATAGTGTCGTGACGGGAACAGCTTTCCCGGGAAGCTCACGAGACAGATAAGAGCGACGATGGAAGGTGTGCAAAATTGTGTGAAGGTTTCAGGTGAACACTCCAGTTGGTTTGGATCCCGCCGGGGACTACGACAAGGTGATGGACTTTCCTTCTCATAGTTCAATATTGCGCTAGAAGGTGCGGAGAGCCAGGCTTAACAGCCAGGGTACGAATTTTACGAGATCCAGTCAATTTGTTTGCTTCGCGGATGATATGGACATTGTCGGCCGAACATTTGAAAAGGTGGCAGACCTGTACACCCGCCTGAAACACGAGGCAGCAAAAGTTGGACTGGTGGTGAATGTGTCCAAGACAAAGTACATACTAGCTGGTGAAGTCGAGCGTGACAGGGTAGGTAGCAGTGTTACGAAAAATGGGGATACGTTCGAGGTGGTTGACGAGTTCGTCTATCTTGGATCCTTACTGACGGCTGACAATAACGTTAGCCGTGAAATACGGAGGCGCCTCATCAGTGGATGTCGGGCCTACTATGGCCTCCATAAGAAGCTGCGGTCAAAAAAGATTCACACCCGCACCAAATGGACCAAGAGGACTTGCAAGCACTTGTAGTCTTCGAACGCTGGGTGTTTAGGACGATCTGGCGGTGTGCAGGAAAACGGTGTGTGACGGCGAAAGATGAACCACGAGCTCGCCCAACTCTACGGCGAACTCAGTATCCAGAAGGTAGCCAAAGCTGGAAGGATACGATGGGCAGGGCATGTTAAAAGAATGCTGGACAGCAACCTTGCAAAGATGGTGTTTGTGTCTGATCCGGTTGGTACAAGAAGGCGAGGAGCGCAGCGAGCTAGGTGGTTCAAGTGCGCATCGATTTGGCGAGCGTGAGCCTGAACCGTGTATGGAGAGATGCGGCCACGAATCGAGTATTGTGGCGTTAAATTTTTGGTTTAGTATTATCGGTTTAGATGTTAACTAAATAAATAAATAAACAAAATAACCTAACTTCGGTTTACTTTGTAATCAAAGATATGGTTTAGTTTCCCTCATCCCATTTTTTCAAGATATCAGTGGTCACTCAAGTCTAGATTATTTTGCAGTTTTCGGCTTTGTAATGGTTCTAGGATCATACGGCAAATCCTATAGTTTAAGTTTTTTTGTTGTTGTTTTGTAACGTTATAAGAAAAGATAAAGAGGTTTTGTGCCTTTTTGAGAAAGATTTCGTCAGGAAATCACTCAAAGGGGCTTTTCCCTCTTTCAAAATTATCAGTCAAAATAAATAAATAAAAATAAATAAAAAGATTTGGTAATTTTGTCGGAACCAAACAATTTGTTCAGAATATTTAAACTTTCCATGTCAATGAACCAAGGGAAAGCACAGTGTCCAAGGCACTACTATATTGACTACTGAGCAGGTTGTTGATCTGTAAAGCTATTCCATTTTTATGTGCCTTATCCCCACATCCTCAACAAACTCGTCAGCAAAATATCAAACTACCATTTCCAAGCAAACATCAACAATCCATCGGAATCCTCCGGCGCTCCTCAAATTTCACGCATCAAAAAGTAAACACGGGACCCCACCAAAAGCCAACAAAACATCATCCTTCCCTTCTGTCGATTCATCTATATCTACCCTATCCACACATTGACATTAGCACCCCCTTTCCACCGGACTACCAGCTGATTCGGCTGATTATGTCACTCACCACCACCGATCCGTGGGTAGCGGAGATTGGGGCTAGTGTGCGATAGGTGCAATTAAGTCACCCCTACTTTTCCTACTTTCTCCTTTTTTTTGATCGCCACTGAAGACTATTATGGCATACATTTGAACTATGACTATTATGTTATACATTTGAATAGTGACCTAAATCCATTGACTCACAACAAATGAAAAGCAGGGAATAGCCTACTATTCTAGGAATTTTCGACCTGCAAAAAATCTGTGCTAATTTTCAAATTTTCATACAAAGTAGGGCAAAATCGTAATAATGGGTTGAATTGACTCTCCCCTGTTGTTATTCTCATCCTGTATGTCCCAAGCAATCAATGTTAGCACATGCAATACAAGAAGCCCACTTTAAGCATAACGGCAATAAACTAAAGATCAAAAGACGATAGACAGTGTTACTGACAAGAAAAGGAATCGCCTCTCTCGATGCGTGGAAATTTTTTTCTGAGAAATGGTCCAGAAAATCACATTTTTTCTGATCCCAGTACGCATTTGAGAAGAAATGTCATTTCAAAGGGGGCTCTCTGTAGGAAATTTCTTGAACCTTTCAGTCAAGGAATTTCTTTACTTTTCTTGAGCGAAACAGCATACTTAGCTTTACTCTTAATAAAGGACTGATACAGAGCGTCGAAACGTCAGGCAAAACGAAACTTATATTAATTTCCTTAGGCTGCGAAAGCAACAAATTTAAAATTAAAATACTTTCCATAACTTTTGAAATTTCTTCTTTTTTAAATGACACAGTGCTTACGATAAGATGTGAACATCATGGTGCTAAAAATGGATTTGATAAGCTTTGGTCAAAATTGGAAAACAATTTGCTTAATGTAGCACACTTGCCCCAAATTCCACTACCCGTCGGTTTTGCATCCAAATCGCCGATTTGCCAGATTAGTGGGATCGAATCAGAAGCAAAGTTGGGCGAAATGAGCTCTGAACAACTGCGAGCTAGTCGTGGCATTTTGCGATCCAAGCACCACTTGACCACTCCAAAAAACGAACAAGCAAACAGACGAATGAACTGCTGTCGTCATCGTTCGACCGTCATCACCACCCAAGTCCCCTTTCTCTCCACAGTTTAGCGTCTCTTTCGGCGAGGCTTTTCTTTAGCCAGCAATCACAGGCACGAGTTTTCACTGTTTGCCACAAGAGCGAGCGGCAAGAGAATACTCGTCGCAAAAGGCTGCAGTGCGCTCGCGGTGCAGTGGGCAGGTAGGTAGGTGGCTTGGCATATTGACACATGGCAGTGGAGCGGAGGTTTTCCGAGTTTGCTTTGAACCTGTACCAAGCCGAGTTTTCCGCCAGTCTCGCATGCGAAGTGGTCCGTGTTTGTGCATGGGTGGAGCAAGGTTTACTTCTATGGAGTTGTTAGCCGTAATGTGTTCGTAACCGTCCATGAAGTTGCATCACTGATGAATATTATTTTCGTAATTATTTCTTCTGATATTCGCACTAAGTGACTAGAAGGAAACAATTCATAATTTTAAAATGTTTGAAAATCCATCTCCCATGTTTTTCTTACCATCTTCATAATGAAAAAAGTGTTCTGTAAAATTTTCAGCTTTTTCGGTGGACAATGTAGATTTCTAGGGAAATTATTATTGAGAAATTTTGAAAAAAGTTCCAAACACGTTAGTGCTGTAATGTAAATACAAGCTTATTATCCCATATTGAAAACTCTTTCTTCAAACCATAATGAAGGATGTTGCTGAAGAAACAAATTCCCTTTGAGCTAATGTTGTTTGGGATTTTTGTAGATGTTTGCAATGCTCTAATGCTCATGATTATCTCTTACCCTATCAGTCGAATTGAATTGTTTGTTAATTAAGGCTTGAAGAATGAGTTTTCACCATAGGCTGATAAGTTTTTACTTACATACATTTTTCAAATATTCCAATAGCAAATTCCATATAAACCTACATCGTCTTTGGGCAACCTGTAAATCATCACCTAGAAAGCTGAAAATTTAACAGAACACTATTCTTATAGTAGGGATGGTAGGCAATATAGAATTTTCAATATTAAAAGGAGATTGAATTTTCAAACTTTTTAAAACTTTGAACAGCCCTAGTTAAAATAGATAAATAATATTTGATTTTTTTTTTTGCTAATTTGATACAACTCGTGATTAATGCGTCCGCGACAAACACCATTTTTTAGTTTCCTATTGAGTTTTGTCTACATCACTGTTCGTTTGAGAACACCGTAGGCTCTACAATCAACCTCTTTTAAAGTCCAAGCTTTGTGCCAATAGAAAGATACTTGAAAAATTTCTCCAGGAATGCTTCCTATGATTCTTCTGACGTTTGCAGAATACATCAGATAGTTAGTATTCCTTTGGCAATTTCCCTGGTATATTTTTTCAAGCATTCCATCTCGCATTCTTCTAGGAACTACAGCGTTCCTGCTGGCAAGCAAATTATGAAATTTTTGGAGGAATAAATTGAGGTTTTCTTGAACAGGTTCATGAAGAACTCATTGTGAAAAGTACATACAAAAAACAGTTGAAAATTTCCCATGGAATCCATAGGAAAATTGCTTTTAAGGGAATTTTCATAGTCAAATTCAGGGCTGATAGTGGTCAGATAGCAAAAAAATAATTACTATAGTGACTACAATTATCAAATAGTACATGCACAAACATAATTTAATGCAGTGTTGATAAACTCACTTTCAAATCTCTATCAATACGCTCTCCCGTGAGAGCAAACTCATTAGAGATCTGCTTCGCAAATCTCACGCTTGAGATTTTGATGCAAAATCATTCAATCAACTCAAACCGTAAAAAATGATTCAGTCCCAAAACCCGTGAGTCTAAAAAGTGAATCAACTCATCCATGATTTTTGACTGCTGAGTTGCGTGATTGACAACTTACGCATGAAACATGTCAAGCGTGAGTTATGAGAAATTGAGTTTTCACAACACTGATCACTACGCCATGGGAGTTGTATTCGAAAATAACTGTAAAAAGATCACTTGGTCCGTCAAATATTGGCCCTGTTTTTCATCAAAATTAATTCAAATATCTTGGCCGGAAAATTCTGCCAAAAGTCTATTCCTAAGTTTTGTCAGAATTTTCTTCAAAAGTTTTCCCAAAAACTTCCCCCGCGTAGTATTCAAAAGCCTTATGGAAAATTCAAGATAATATTATAGTTTGAAATTGATCCGTTAAATTGACTAAACCTTATATAAGAGCCAAATTGATCAATTGAAATTAGTCAAAAATGAGACCAAAATGAACCGAAAACCATGCAAGAAATCCACCAGTAATGTTGCGAGGAGATTGCAACGTGACAAGGAATTGACAAACAAATTCTCGAACACTTTTTCAAAAAGACGTAAATCACTCTCAACTCTAGTTCAGATAATCAACTTCGAAAAAATATTATCTGATTTTAATTCCTATTTAAAGCCTGAACGGATTTCTACAATTAAAAACGCCTATACTATAACATTTGTAAAGGGGTTGCTCCACGATTGAACATATTTCAAAAAGTATTTAGAAACGTGATGTTTTTTGCGAAAATAAACTTTACCACGTTTTGCTCTCATCAACAGAAATACGCCCTTATCATAAGTCACACTGATGTTTAGTCAATTGTCAAACGTAAACATTACTTACGACAGAATGAAATCAAACAAAAACGTTTTGTTTGTGTACTTAATGTCAACATAAATAACTTGTTGTGTTGAATGCTGGTTGTGTTGTGTTGAATGCTGGTCGAAATCGTTTTCGTTAGGATTTCTACTGGTTATAGTTCTTATTCGAGTACGCTAAGGATTGAATCCAATAGCCAGCAACACCCAAGATCTTGATGAAATTGCAGCTCATGTTCAATTACAGATGCACTCACACTCGACGAACAATCCAGTTGAAAGCTAGCATTTTCGAAAAGTAAAAAAAAAGGATTTCACTCAAAGGCATGTGCTGGGGCTAGGTGCGCTGTGTTGCATACCAGTTCTACTGCCCAGTATGCCCGACATTAAGTGCAATTCCGGTTTTCAACCGGAGACGCGATGTCTCAGTGAAATTTAATAATTGGGAACTTAACCGATCAATCTTAGTGCTTGCAAAAATAATCCACCCATAATTTCCGATAGCAGGGCTGGTAGCAGGTGTCGTTTTCGGACTAAATCTATTAAAATGTTTGTTTTAAACGGAAGGTTTCTAAAGTCTCTATTTTAAATATTTTTTTTAAATCATTTTTCTTAATTCTGCTTGCAGTGAATCCTGTTGATAAATGTTAGCGGTTCCAAAAAAACCTCCAGAGACTATTATGCGACTATTTCACAGGAACTTCAGTCATTTCTCGCATGATCTGAGATAGCGCCCTAAAAGCCATTGGTAAACACGTGTGTAGCTCGTTGTTTCTGAGCAAATGAATGAATCAACATTCAAAACAACACCATTGGCAGGTAGAGAATGCTCCCTTCTTCACCATAGCGTTGTTAAATAACGTGTAACTCTATTCAAATGCTCAGAAACAACAAGCTACACACATGGTTACCAATGGCTTTTAGGGCGAGATCATAAGTTATGCGAGATTTCTTCCCAGATTCCTCGAAGGACAGCTTCAGGAATTCTGCTAATGATTTCTTTAGAAATTATTCCTGGCGTATTTTCAGGGACTCATTCAGAGGTTTCTCTAGGAATTCCTCTAGTGGTTTATCCACCAATTCTTCTAGCGGTGTTTCAAGGAACGCTTGGAGGAATTTATTCATAATTTGCTTAAGAAAATTCTTGACAACTTCAACCTCCAGTAATTTCCAAGAGACTATCTCAGGATAGTCTAGATATTTTTGTGTAATTCTGTTAACGATTTTTCCAGTTGTAATAATAGGAGAACTACCATGGATTTCAACAGGAATTTTTTTTTTAAATAAAATCCTTAAAGGTTTATGGAAGGTCAAAGTCCCTCCACAAATAGCTGTAAGAATATCCCCTGCATTTCATTCAGAGATTTCTCGTTTAGTTCTTCCAATCAATTTTTCGGGATCTTCATGGATTCTTTAAAAGTTCATTTAAGGGTTCACACCAGCTTATGGGCCAATGCACAAGTTCGCACGTTTGAGCGATGTTGTAGTCACGCGTTGCCATGGTACATTGGTCCCATACTATAGTAATAATTCCAGTCACCCATCCCATCATTGATGTACCATTTTTTCCATGGAATTCGTCCGATAATTTTTAAGGGATTCCTCAACAAACATTTTCACGGAATAAGAGTTGAAAAAATGACTTTAAAACATAATTCAGCTAAATAAACTATTACATAGCTACGAATGTTTGTTGGGTCCTGTGGGATGTTGTCCAAAGATTTAATAATTTAATAATATTCCTTGGTTCAGAGAATTTAAGAATAACTTGGAAACTTATAAAATTTTATAATTTTATTGGATGTTACAGGAGAAACAAATCTGGTAAAAATTACTAGTTTAGCTGACTACACCCATACTTGAAACCACCATGGAATTTCAGACCAATTTACTATGTTTACGGGGCCTGTTCATAAATTTCGTAACGCTGAAGGGGGTGGGTGGGTGTCCTTGAAATGTTACAGCTCATACAATATTTGTAAAACACTCATACAAAAAGCGTTACAAGGGGGTGGGTGGGTATCAAACATGCCCATTTTCGGCGTTATGAAATTTGTGAATGAACCCACGGTACATCCTACCACATTACTGGTACATATGACAGAAATATTTTACAACAATCTGATTTCGACTACAGACATGGTAAAATCAAGTACATATTTGGTCTGCTGAAAATTGCTGGTGCGAGCGCTTAAGTTAATCCCCTAAAATGGTAGTTTTTACCGCACAATTTTTTTGCGTGTACTTTACAATTTCCTTCTGAAACACCTCCCGGATTGAAAAAACAAAATATTTTCTTTAAATCTTTGACTTCTTTCTGGAGACATCCCTGTAAAGTTAGTAAAGAGTTCCTTGGGAAATTTCTCAAAGAACTTCTGATAGAAATTCTGAACGAATCTAAGGAAAAATCTTTGTAGTAATTCCTGAAGATATTCTCAGAGAAATTTCTGATTGAAATCTTTAAGAAATCCAGAAAGACATTTTTTAGAAAATCTCTGGAGATAGTACTAGTTAAGAAGGTGTTCTCAACAAGAATCTTGGAAGGAGTCCTAGAAAAAAAGATGATAGAATAGCTGGCTAAATTAAAGTAGGAATTTCTTGAAAAAAATCTGAAAGATTGTTTGGAGGGATTCCTTAAAAAGTCCGTAAAAAAACACTGAATTAATTCCTTTGAAGCATGGCCTATACGATAGCCCATAATTATCAAACTTTAACAATCTTGATTTACACCTTCCCCAAATTTGTTCATTTTGATCCCCTGAAGCTACTGTGAAAATGTGAACGGAATCCGTCAACGGACCTTGAAGTTTGTATAGAAAAAAATTGACCAAATATGTGCGAAAACGATTCCAATTACATTTTCGACCAAAGCTGGCGTTGTTGTCAATGAGTTGCTTTCATTATTGATTACAAGATTCTAGAATCAGTCTCCTTTAGATGATGTCCCTCTTTTTAGTTCCCTTTGATGGATTTCGCTCAAATTTCCACAGTAGCTCTTGGGGGTACAAACGGACAAATCAAGGGAGTGGTGTAACAAAAATTTTTACAGTTCCACCTTGACAGTCGAATATCTGAATCAATAGAGTACCGCAATTAGGAATGTCGGGAAAACGCGGAAATTATCAACCGGCAAAGATCCTGGACCGGTGTGATTAGAACCCACGACCCTCAACTTGTTCTTCCTGGATAGCTGAGCGCTTACCGCTACGCCTATCTAAACCTTTCTTTCAAATTCACACTCGTAATGCTGTTAAGATTCAATGAGGAATAGACATATTATCTCCCAGTTCCTTTCAGTTTTTTTTTGTTTTTACCCTTGTTTGGTCTCTTTTCCAGGAAAAGGATTTCTAGTGTTCTTATTTCCAAGTCACATAGCCGCTACCAGCCCTGCGATAGTTACAAACATAAGAAGTGCAATTTTCTGTTTCTCAATGTATGTATGTTCATCATTGTGATCAAAATTTGAAATTCGATAGGATTGATATAATTTAGGGTTTTATTATTTTCCCTTAAGGTCGGATAATTTTACATACTTAACATCTTCCCCTAACTTGGGTTGCCCATAACAGTCAAACTCGATCCTTGTCCTGATACCTGCGTAGTTTTGAAAACCATCACTGATGCTAGCTCTTCAGTAACACTGGTTCAGAGTACTCCATTTCCTTGAAAACTACTCTCTCTTGCGATTCTGCGAGGTGGTACCTAAGCTGTTGATAATGCTGAGCTCGTCCATCCTAAATATTGTAGGTTTGCAACAAGTGAAAACAGGTAATGCATGATGTCCTTCCAAAAAACCTGAGAGAAAAAAGTTGAACTTAAAAATACTGTCGAAGCCTTCAACACAGTTGGTGCTTCTGTTATCGAAAAATGCAAATTATTACTCTCTATGTCCGGATAACAAAGCGGTACCGAAATTGTTTTTTCAGCAGCAGCTTCGACAAATCTTTCCACAATAATACAATATTTAACTTACCATGGTATTTCGAAACTTAGATCTCGAATTTTCACTTGTTTTTTGTTTAGTTTAACAAAAATAATAGCCTGCGACAGAACGACGATAGTCGGTGCACTACAATGTTTTTTTATTTTCATGACATTCGCTGTTTTCGTTCGAGCGAATCTATGCTGTCAGTTGTTTTGATGGATTCGTCGATTTGAAATCAAAAGGGTGTATGCACGAAATGGTATAATAGGGATGTTCAGTCGTTTTGCAAATTTTGTTTTAAAAATCTTAATGGGCGATTTTTTGAAAAAATCTTAAAATACCATAATTATTGCCTATTTAGCAGTCGATTGCAATGAAAATCTGATTTGTTCACATTTTTGGACTTACGTCTATTTGAAAAAGTATTCGAGAATATTGATAACATCTAGAGAGGAATCCAACAATGACTTTAACGGTTTTTGCAAATAATTTTGGATGAGAAATTTGAAGATTCATTACATTAGTTCACTGAATACCTCCTAATAAATTTTTCAAAGATTTTCACCTTTAATTCACTTTAGCAGAGCTTCTATAGGAATATATGACAAAAGGTGGAAAGGACATAAGGTCGAAAGACAAAGGCCGAAAGGACAAAAGGTTGAAGAACAAAAAAGGAGGGACAAAAGGTCGAAAATCTATTTTCAAAGAAGGATAAATTTCCCACCAAGCAAATCGTTTCCAACCTTTTGTCTTTCGACCTTTTGTCCTTTCTACCTTTTGTCCTTTCGACCTTTTGTCCATAAACCCTTCTATAGAGCTCCTATTTGGCTACAACATGCGTCGTTTTGTAGTTATTCTTATTGCAAAGTTTCAGACAATTCTATCGTGAAAACTCATCTTGTTAAAGAGAGCTCCCCCAAGTACACTTCAACCTCTTTTTACCGCATTGGTCGTAAAAAAAAGATTATAATTATGTTTTTTGTAAACGTAACGTCTAGATGGATATTCGGCAAAGTTGAAGCATGGATTGAGAACTTTCAGAAATGGCCATTCAAGTTTTCATATTTAGATAATATATGGCAACACTGCTCGATTGTTATCGAAAGAGCCAATTAAATGGGGTGTTATATTCAAATACCAATAAACTTTAAGGATAACGATGCCGAATGTATACCAAAGTGTAGCATGCCATATAGTTGGCCGAAGCACAAATAATCATGTGGCTGACAACATTGTTAAAGAAGAGATAAAGGCTGGTTTGCTACTGACAAGAAAAGGAATCGCCTATCTCGATGCGTGGAAAATTTCTTCCAAGAAATGATCCAGAAAATCATTTTTTGTCTGATTGCAGTACGCAGTTGAGAAGAAATGTTATTTCAAAGGGGGCTCTCTGTAGGAAATTTCTTGACCTATTCAGTCAAGGAATTTCTCTATACGCAAAAAAATTGTGCGGTAAAAACTACCATTTTAGGGGGTTAACTTAAGCGCTCACACCTGCAATTTTCAGCAGACCAGAAATGCGCTTGATTTTACCATGTCTGTAGTCGGAATCAGATTGGTGAAAATGATTTCTGTCGAATGTACCATTAATGTGGTGGGATGTACCGTAAACATGGTAAAATGGCATGAAATTCCATGGTAATTTTAAGAATGGGCGTAGTCAGCTTAAATAGTAGTTTGTACTACAGAATTTTTTCCCGTGTACTTTTCTTGAGCGGAACAGCAAACTTAGCTTAACTTAGATTTCCGGAACTATTTAATAGCAATCTCTGGAAGAATTCCTTAAGGAACTTTCGTTGGATGCATTTCTGGTGGATGAACCGAAGAAATTTTTTGACATAGTCCCAGAAGAATCGCTGTATGAGTTAACAGATACAGAATGCAGCGTGGGCAAATCCACCTGGAAGAGGTGGAAAGCCAAGAGATGTATCTGCTGTACCGTTCCCAAAAAGGCGAAAGTTCTACTTATCAGAAGCTCCACGCATTCCGCAAAGGCTTCGTGCCGAGAGTTAAAATGTGCAGGGATAAGGATGGGAGCATTTTGACGGATGGACGTGAGGTGATCGAAAGGTGGAAGCAGCACTATGATGAACACCTGAATGGCGCAGATAACACAGGCACAGTAGGTCAGAACGGTGAAGGTGAGGGCTACGTGAGCACTGCGGACAGTAGAAACCAACTAACTCCCACGATGGGGGAAGTTAAGGATGCCATTCAACAGCTCAAGATTCTCTCCGTCGTCTATTACCTATAGCAAACGAGTTAGTGGGAAGCTATCAAGCAGGTTTCATCGACGGCCGCTCGACAACGGACCAGATCTTTTCCGTGCGGCCAATCCTCCAGAAATGCCGTGAGTATCAGGTTGTTACGCACCACCTGTTCATCGTTCCCAAAGCGGTATATGACAGTATTGACCGCGTAGAGCTATGAAAGCTCATGAACGAGAACAGCATTCTCGGGAAGCTTACAAGATTGGTTAAAGCAACGCACAGTGGGCAAAAACCGACCCAAAATCGCACTTCCCAGACAACCAGAAGTCGCATAGCAGTATACGAACAAAGTCGCTTATTTGTACAAACTGCATCACTCCCACACTACATGCAGGACGAAATCGTTTGATCGATGACTTTCCTCGCATAAAACGCTATTTTATGAGTTCATATGTACATTCCATTTTTTCGCGTATACTTCTACAAAGTAAGTCGGATCAATCCGTTGCAGCTGTCAAATAAATTTTGTTATCATAAATAAAGTCGCATAAGAGTACAGACTAATTCGCAGATAAATCTACACACTCGCATAGCATGTTATATTTCATCATATCAAATATGCATGCATATCGCCTCCACTTTTGTACGTATAAGGACTATTATATGTGAAACTTTACATATATAATCATCGCATAACGCAAAAGGTGATTGGCTAAAATATTAACGTCCCATAAAAAATATAAAATTTCCATAAAAAATGCAAAATTTTCCAGTAAAAAAACAAGGGTAAAATCAACAGAAAAGTTATAAATTTCCATAAAAAAATAAAGAAGTGCATAGAAAAAACAAAATTTTCCATAAATTAAAAAAAATTGAGCAATAAATAGATTTAAAAGTGCAGTAGAATCGACAATAATCTCACTTAAAAATTTCAAATTTTACATTTAAAAACCTCAAAATGTCTTTATTTTCTTCACAAAAAGCAAGAAATAATTATAAATTTTCCACAAAAAAAGCCAAAATTTGCAATAAATAAATAATAATTCGCCCACAATAAATCAAAAATTTCCATTCAAAAAATCAAAAAGAGCAATAGCAGTAAATGCAAAGTTGCAATAAACAAACCCAACTGAGCAATTCAAAATGACAATCAATACATGAAAATATTGTAGAAAATTCCAATGTTTAAGTAAAACTTTCCATAAAAATAACGTAATTTTCCAATAATGTGTAATAATGTGTGTAATGGATTTCATAAATTTTCAGTCAAACTGAAGCATTGTTTTCACAATTGGAGCTAATTAGTCGTCGTATGTAGATGCGTTGATTAACGATTCCCGATTCAGGAACCAGAGTTGGCGAAGGTACGTTAGACGAGTTCAGCACAACAAGGTAAGTCTCTGTTCTTCGATAGGTTTCTCTACTGAGCTAGTGGCGAGTGATTTTAAACATAATACGGACTCATAATACGGAAATTCACTTTCATCTTTGGTGTAACTGCCCACAGCAGTTGCAGAAATGTGTATACTTCGATTGATGAGTTTTTTCCTAAATATTTTTTTTTATTTGCATACGAGCATAACGCTTTTTAAAGTATCTTCTAATAGGTTCATTTTTAAATCTAATGGGTTGTCTCAGTACTACAAATATGGTTAAGCATGCTGTAACGCTACTTTTGTACCTCAACACCCACTTCATGCAACTACGTCAGTGGTCTAACAACACTTAGCGCGCTCGGCAAAGTTCCATCATGCCGCATAAAGTGTTGCCACAAATGATGCTTAGTTTGTAAACACCAGTTCCCTGGCTGGTGGGGCATGAGAGCATAAGCTTCTACCATCAATGTAGTTGGACATAACCCAAGCAGTGACATTAGTGTTCCTAATATTGGAAGATTAGATATCCCATGTTCCATGTTTCATTTCAATTTTGCCGATATAATTAAAATTGTAGCGCTAACGATGGGGTGGATTTAAACAACATTTTTTGTGATTTTTTCAAACCTCGCCTCCCCTCCATGTATGATTTTTTGTATGAAACATTATTTTTTTCTATATGGCAAGAAATATTTTTTCAAACCCGGCCAATCTATCCGCTCTCCCCTCCCCTAAATTCTTACGTAATTAATTATCGAACTCTAAAATGCAATTACTACATCTACATACGACGACTAATTAGCTCCAATTGTGAAAACAATGCTTCAGTTTGACTGAAAATTTATGAAATCCATTACACACATTATTACACATTATTGGAAAATTACGTTATTTTTATGGAAAGTTTTACTTAAATATTGGAATTTTCTACAACATTTTCATGTATTGATTGTCATTTTGAATTGCTCAGTTGGGTTTGTTTATTGCAACTTTGCATTTACTGCTATTGCTCTTTTTGATTTTTTGAATGGAAATTTTTGATTTATTGTGGGCGAAATATTATTTATTTATTGCAAATTTTGGCTTTTTTTGTGGAAAATTTATAATTATTTCTTGCTTTTTGTGAAGAAAATAAAGACATTTTGAGGTTTTTAAATGTAAAATTCGATATTTTTTAGTGATATTATTGTCGATTCTACTGCACTTTTGAATCTATTTATTGCTCAAAATTTTTTTAATTTATGGAAAATTTTGTTTTTTCTATGCACTTCTTTATTTTTTTATGGAAATTTATAACTTTTCTGTTGATTTTACTTTTGTTTTTTTTACTGGCAAATTTTGCATTTTTTATGGAAATTTTTTTTTTTTTTGTGGGATGATTAATTGTCTGCCAAAGGTGATTTGGTTATACGTACATTCTGGTTGCCTGGGTTATTTCGTGCCGCTGATTTCAGGAGGTGGGAAGTAGCTATTTTCATTGAAAAACATGTGAGGAATCGAATGGCGCCATTTTCATTCACCGCACGCCATCGGAAGTACCTCATTTTGCCCCATTTTCCCCTTTCTGATATGAAAACTAGAGTTTTAGGAGTTTATTTGTTTCTGCTGATTAAAATCGATGAATTATATAATTGAAAACCCATCGGCAAACCAAATATGTATATGAAAAATTATATTTTTGGACAAACTTGACCAATGTACCAGTTTACCCTTTTTTCCCCTATAATTGACCAATGTACCAGTTTACCCTTTTTTCCCCTATAATTTAGACATTTTGATAGTTTCAATAAATTCCTCAAAACTGACACTTGATTTACAATTCATAACTCGCAAACCCTTCCATTAAAAGTTTGCGAAATTGACTGAGGGATATATCGAACAAAGCGGACCACGACGAATAGCTCATTTTACCCTTTTCCCCTAATATTTCTTCATATATGGCAGTTTTACGATATTTAATATTACTGCCGCCAGATTTTCAATTCAAACCGACAAATCCTATTGTAAAACAGTAGTATGTGAAAGCGGCATATGCGTGAATCATGGTTTACGAACCATGATAAATAGCTCATTTTGCCCCTTTTCCCCTATAATTAGCTTTATACGAAGATTTTACTATATTTCTGAATACTGCAGTTAGATTTTAAACTTTAAACATATAATTTATTTTGTAAAATAGTATGGAAGTTTGACAGATGCATATATCAAGCTTAGCGTACCACAGTGAATAGCCCATTTTACCCATTTCACCCCTTTTCCCCTAATAATTCTTCATATATGGCAGTTTTACGATATTTCATATTACTGCCGCCAGATTTTCAACTCAAACTACCAAATCCTTTCGCAATACAGTAAGTAAAAGCAACATATGCGTGAATCATGATTTACGAACCATGGTAAATAGCTCATTTTGCCCCTTTTCCCCTATAATTAGCTTTATACGAAGATTTACTATTTTTCTGAATACTGCAGTTAGATTTTAAACCTTAAACATATAATTTATTTTGTAAAATAGTATGGGAATTTGACAGATGTATATATCAAGCTAAGCGTATCATGGTGAATAGCCCATTTTACCCCTTTTCCCCTACACTTCGAAACATATGGAAGTTTAACGATGTTTCACATTACTGCCACTAGATTTTCAACTCAAACTACCAAATCCTTTCGCAATACAGTAAGTAGAAGTGACATATACATATATCCTATTTAACCAGTAAAGGAAAATAGCTCATTTTGACCTTTTCCCTCATAATCCTCAAAACTGACGCTACATTTTACTCCAAGCTAATTTTAGGGGAAAAGGGGTGAAATGGGATATTCACCGTAGTACGCTAAGCTTGATTTATGCATCTGTCAAATTTCCATACTATTTTACAAAATAAATTATATGTTTAAAGTTTAAAATCTAACTGCAGTATTCAGAAATATAGTAAAACCTTCGTATAAAACTAATCATAGGGAAAAAGGGGCAAAATGAGCTATTTATCATGGTTCGTAAACCATGATTCACGCATATGCCGCTTTCACATACTACTGTTTTACAATAGGATTTGTCGGTTTGAAATCAAAATCTGGCGGCAGTAATATGAAATATCGTAAAACTGCCATAAATGAAGAAATATTAGGGAAAAAGGGGTAAAATGAGCTATTCGTCGTGATCCGCATTGTTCGATATATCCCTCAGTCCATTTCGCAAACTTTTAATGGAAGGATTTGCGAGTTATGAATTGTAAATCAAGTGTCAGTTTTGAGGAATTTATTGAAACTATCAAAATGTCTAAATTATAGGGGAAAAAGGGGTAAACTGGTACATTGGTCAAGTTTGTCCAAAAATATAATTTTTCATATACATATTTGGTTTGCCGATGGGTTTTCAATTATATAATTCATCGATTTTAATCAGCAGAAACAAATAAACTCCTAAAACTCTAGTTTTCATACCAGAAAGGGGAAAATGGGGCAAAATGAGGTACTTCCGATGGCGTGCGGTGAATGAAAATGGCGCCATTCGATTCCTCGCATGTTTTTCAATGAAAATAGCTACTTCCCACCTCCTGAAATCAGCGGCACGAAATAAGTGCAATTTTGGGTCGGTTTTTGCCCACTGTGCAACGGTGGACGGTGCGCAAAACTGCGTGAAGATCTAGGGCGAACACTCCAGTTCGCTCGAATCTCTTCGGGGGCTACGACAAGGTGATGGAATTTGGGCCTGCTGTTCAATATAGGTCGGACTCGAATATCCGGGATTCGATTATCCGGAGTTTTAGACTCGGTTATCCAGAATTTGTTTTTTGATGTTCTTGTTTTTCAATTTTTATGCATAAATCTGAGATAATTTGGCTTTGCAATATATAATATGAATGGTTTTGCAGTTTTGAATTTATTTGATAAAAGGGGGGTTTGAAAAAGTGTATTTTGTGTATGCTGATCAAAAATCTAACTGTTCCTAGAAATAGTTTCTGGCTACGCCACCGCATCATATAAATAAAACAACGAAGAGAGATGATATTTAAGTTCTTTTATCGAAGATTTCAATTTTTTTTCTTAGTCATTCGATTATCCGGAAAATTCGATTATCCGGAGTGAAAAAAAAAATCGATACTTCGGATAATCGAGTCCTGTAGTGCTTGAATGTGTCATGCGGAGAGCTAAACTTAACAGTCGAGGCACGATTTTCACGAGATCCAGTCAATTTGTCTGCTTCGCTGACTACGGTGAACCTAGTATACAAAAAGCGGTCAAAGCTGGAAGGAATCGATGTACAGGAAATGTTGGATGAAGGCCGAACAGCAACCTTGCAAAGATAGTGTTTGCTTCGGATCCGAATGGTACAAGAAGGCGTGAAACTTAGTTAGCTAAGTAGGCGGATCAAGTATGCAACGAATTGGCAAGCGTAGATCAGAAACGCTAAGGGAAAGATACGGCCACTTACCCAGATAATATCTGTTTAGATATTCATTATATAAATCAAATGAATGACGGCTTGAAAAACCCTTTCCTTCATAGACAGGGTGTATATGAAGAATGTCGGAAGGATTAGTATATAATTTGGAGCCTCTCTTCCCTGCTGCTCGATTTTATACCATCCACCCCTAGCATGCAAAATGCCAGTAAACCATCCTAAGCACGTGCCTGAGATGGGAATGCCGAGTGTGGAACCATCATCGTCATCGTCATCATCATTGTCGTCGTCGTTTGTCGAAGCAGGAGCCCTTTTCGGTCGTTGCGGAAGAGCAAGGTGGTGTTGCGCTATGATTGAACCGACCGGTGCCTTAGGGGGGTTGGGTGGAAAACACGTTCGGGGAGTTCAGGGGTGGCAAAAAGGTTCTTCTCTCGGCAACTTCGCGCAACGATGACGTATTTTGGTGGAAGCCGCATTCGAAAGCTCGTTCGGTTGTTCGGTCTCGCTCGGTCTACTCGGATGGACGATCGCTTGGTCGCTCAGTTGATGCAGAACAGTTGGCGAACGAAGAACACGCGCGTCCGGTGGTGTAGTCCCTGTTCCGTTTCGACCGTTTGAAATCCGAGTTAATCCGAGTACCGCCAAGCAATACCAAAGTTTGATTTGTTGTTTCTTGTTTTTCTTTTCCGCACCCGGGGAAGTTCCGATTCCCAACGCCCCTGTTCCTTTGTTTCCGTCGTCGAAGGCTTCTTCGGTCATCGTCTGTCGCCTCAAAGCCTACTGCAATCGACGACGTGTGACGTGTGGTGCGTGCGTCTGTATGTGGAAATTTTCGTGTGTATAAAGTTTTCGGTGTGTTTTACATTTCGTCAGTGTGCCGTACACAAGAATCGTATAGGAGTTAAGAGTGGGATATTTCCTGTCGAAATTGATAGGAATTCGTCGGTTTCCGGTGGTTTCGCGTGCGAACCGCGCAGGAAATTAAATTACTGCTAGTGGTTTCCAACCCCTGCTCCAAATTCGGATCGGGGTTAACTTCTCTCAGTTGATGGTTTCAGAAAGTTCTCAAGTCGAGTCTATTGTTTTGCGAATAAAGGGAATGCCTTCGCACGAAGAAGATCCGTAATCCGAAGCTGCGGCAACAGCGTACGAGGAAAACAGTGCGAGTGTGAATCATATGATTGCTTGGATGCGGCTGATGATGACGATGATGCTGATAAGTCGTGGATAACTGCGATTATATAAAATACGAGGACCGAACACAGCAGCATATACATAAAAAGGTAGAGCATCTGTGACTACGACAATCCATCATCCTTTTATTCGATACTCGTTCGCTAGAATCAGCTGACAGCTCGACACTGGAGGATGATGGAACAAAAATGTGACATCTAAAATTCCAAACATTCCATTTCCATTTCCTCCAACGCACCAAGTACTTCAGTTCGATAGCTCTGATCGTGTTCTCTCCGCATCGCAAAAAACTGCTTATTATGTAATGAAAAATTTATACCAGTGAATTTGATAGTACATCGACTCGAGCCAATGCAAGGGCACCTAGATAGAGGAGCGATTTTGCCGTTTTAATGGCACTATGTTACGAACAAAAATAAAAAAAAAATACCACCCCGTCTATATGGCAACGGATACTACCGCACCGACGAACGAGTGGCGAAGCAACGAATGTTCGTTTTTGAGTTTTTCAGAATTTAGTTTCTTTTGAAGTATAGGCCTTAGTAGCTGTTCGGTGCTGCAAAGGAGGAGGGTGAAAGGGAGGCTGCCGATGCCGGATCCTTCGGAACTAACCGAAAATCATCAAATTTGGCATCAATCCAACTTTAATCAGACTTACCGATCCCGAACTAACCTCCAGAGGCATTTACTGGCACGATTCGGAGCTGCAGTGCTTTCTGACCGCAAGGCAAGGGTGTGCGATAGCCGTTGATGCTTTGGAGGTTAGACAGCTAATTTTGTGTTGGCAGGAAATATGTACGTATGTACTTTTTTTGAATTTTAAAGATATTGGAATATGCTTATCCGTGTTTAAGATGAAGATGAGTAGAAGCCTAATCTTAAAATTTCTTGGGCACATATCTTGAGAACCAGATAACTGATAACCCGAGGAGGAACAAATAACACAAATCTATCTATGTATACCATATTTTTGTATTATACAGTTAACTCTCCCTTACTCGATATTTCGTATCTCGATATCGAGTTAGAGAACCATAGCAAAAGTTGGTTTTCATGGCTAACTCGATGGTCCCTTGGATCGCAGTTGCACTGGTTTTGTGTTCTGTAACTCGATACCTCCCTAACTCGATGGTCCCTTCAATATCGAGTTAGGGAGAGATGACTGTACCATAATAAGGAATTATTCAGTAGTCAATCCCTCAATTTTGTATTACCGTCTTGATTCATATTTATTGGCCTCAGTGAAGTAAAACATTACAAAAAGATAATAAATCTTCGAGCTGTTTAGTAGAATACCTATAAGTAGATGAAAAAACCGAATTTAGTACTATACCATTTAATTCCACTAGAGTTTGTATCCTTTGACAGATACGCGTATTTCAATCTCAACTGTAAGGCCGTCTTCAGTGTCGTGTACTAAGTCGAGTCTTCACTAAGTCGAGTCTAGTACACGACACTGAAGACGGCCTTACAGTTGAGGTCGAAATACGCGTATCTGTCAAAGGATACAAACTCTAGTGGAATTAAATGGTATAGTACTAAATTCGGTTTTTTCATCAACTTATTACAAAAAGGATAAAAAAATATTTTGCATGATTTCTTCACATTATCAAGTCTTCAAAACACATAAATTTCGAATGGTGAGTGAATATTTTGATTCCGCATCATGTATAATTTTAAATAAAAAGAAATGTGTGGATTTTTCATTCTTCTTATTCCGGATGCTTCCTTTATTTTGCATCATATTCCGCACACTGATTAGAATTTTGGACAGCTCAAGCTTATCATAAATGGAAAAGTCAAATCATCAATTTAGATAAATCGTTAAAGCACCGAAGAAACATTTGAGGCAGTTGAGCTTTATAAATTTTCATAGATATTTATGGAAAATGCTCATTAAAACAATTCTCGAAGTGAGAACGACAAAAATTGAAACATTTCATGTGAACTAATTTCCTTACAAAGTAGAGTGTCCTGGATTGGAAGCTATCCGCAATATGAATCAAAACGGTATGTATCAAACAGTCAGGTATTTGACAGCTATTGAGGACTGCTTAAGGTATTGAGCAACTATTGAAAAATTTCACTTTGATTTGAAAATGTTAATAAGGTATTACTATTCTGCAATACCTGATTAAATTATCATTTTGGTGTTTGTAGAATATGCATCAGATATTATTTTAGGTATTCTATCTTTTAAGTAGGACTCTGTCATACCTCATTCCGTTAGTAAGTATTGACAAATATCTGGTATGAATAACTAATTAAGGAGCAACTTCCTTCTACTTTGGCAGCGAGTAATCAATTCGACATTGATTCTCTATAAGGTCTTATTTGCAATGATCGATTTCTTTTCATCGACGCTCTTTTTCCATTATTCAAAAAAAAAACAGATTCACAACAGATTCGTAACATGTTTTTGTTATGTAGCATAAAACATTACTTTATCTTGCTTCATGAACAAGAAATACAACGTATTTCATTAATTTGGAGACGATATTAGCAAACGAAAGAATCTATCAAGAGGTATCAATCATGTCAGGTAATCACTTACGAAAGATGCAGGCTCGATCAATTTTTCAGCGTAAACGGTTGAAGAGAAAAATAAACTACTAATTGAACTTTAACACTTCGCTTTTGCGAAAATAAAAAAATACTTATATCACTAGTATGGTGAGCAAATACCTTTAAACTCTATTATGTTGCTTTTCTTGACAGGCCTATCTGTCAAGATAAGCAACATATTAGAGTTTTAAGTCTGCGATTTACAGACTTCTTCAGTGTCGAGTGCTCGACACTTAAACATACTCTAATAATCCCTACCCCAAATTTAATAAAAAAAAAGTATAGTAAACGGTTGACTGGTTCTTTAGATAGCAAAAAAAATACGTATATCCTGATTGATTGGCAATTTGATCTGAAAAAGTGTTCTTCTAGATATGAGAACACTTGCAAAGATAATGCGTGTGCAAATGCTGAACAAAGTTTGTTCAAAGCGCATTACATGTGAAATTTTCTAATTTTCCCCCTTCTCAACATTTTGAGGGTGTCTTCGAGGCATTTAAAATAGCATTGAATTACAATAGAAGCAAATGGAGAGAATCGTATTTCGCTAAAATTTCCTGCAGATTTCAAATGATAATCGATAAGTTGGACGACATTTTGAGTGTTGAAATAGTTTTCAATCGCCTAGAAGTGATATTTTTATTTCATGAAAGCCGACCTTAGTTATGCTGTTCTGCTCAAGAAAAGTAGAAACTTTGACAGGATGGGCCAAAAAATTTTCTACAGCAAACTCCATTTGAAATGGTGCATAGTCTCCATAAAAATAAATTACTTGACTCTTGATATTAAGAAATTAAAATAATTTTAAAAATTTTCAAATAATTTTTCGATTAGTTTTTTATTAATATTCATAATATTCACTGAGATATAAATGATTTCTTCGAGCCCCTCAGAGTTCTGAATAGGATTCTCTCAGAATCCTGAACAGGATTCTCTAAAAATCCTAAAAGGAATTCTCACAGAATCCTGAAAAAGATTCTCTCCGAATCCTGAAAAAGATTCTCTCAGAATCCTGAACAGAATTCTCTCAGAATCACGAACGTCTAAGAGATTTAGACGCAAGAGCAGAATTCTCTCAGAATTCTGAATAGGTTTTTTTAGAATCCTGAACAGAATTTTCTCAGAATCCTGAATAAAATTCTCTCAGAATCCAAAATAGGATTCCTACAGAATAACATTCTCTCAGAATCCTAAGCAGGATTCTCTTAGAATCCTGAATGGATTCTCTCAGAATCCTGATCAGGATTCTCTCAGAATCCTGAACAGCATTCTCTTAGAATTCTGAACATGATTTTCTCAGAATCCAGAAAATTATTCTTTAAGAATCCTGAACAGGACGCGCATAATGCTGAACAGGGTTCTCCTAGAATCAAGAACGGGATTCTCATAGAATCTTGAAATGGACTCTACCAGAATTACGTACAGGATTTTCTCATAATCCTGAACAAGATTCTCTCAGAATCCTGAACAGGATTCTCTCAGAATCCTGAACAGTATTCTCTCAGAATCCTGAACAGGATTCTCTCAGAATCCTGAACAGGAATCTCTCAGAATCCTGAACAGGAATCTCTCAGAATCCTGAACAGGATTCTCTCAGAATCCTGAACAGGATTCTCTCAGAATCCTGAACAGGATTCTCTCAGAATCCTGAGCAGGATTCTCTCAGAATCCTGAACAGGATTCTCTCAGAATCCTGAACAGGATTCTCTCAGAATCCTGAACAGGATTCTCTCAGAATCCTGAGCAGGATTCTCTCAGAATCCTGAGCAGGATTCTCTCAGAATCCTGAACAAGATTCTTTCAGAATCCTGAACAGGATTCTTTCAGAATCCTGAACAGGATTCTCTTAGAATCCCGAACAGGAATCTCTCAGAATCCTGAACAGGATTCTCTCAGAATCCTGAACAGGATTCTCTCAGAATCCTGAACAGGATTCTCTCAGAATCCTGAACAGGATTCTCTCAGAATCCTGAACAGGATTCTCTCACAATCCTGAACAGGATTCTCCAAGAATTCTCTCAGAATCCCAATCATGATTCTTTAAGAATCCTGAACAAGATTCTCTCAGAATGCTGAACAGGATTCTCTCAGAATGCTGAACAGAATCATGAGAGGGATTTTCTCAGAATCCTGAGAGGAATTCTTTCACAATCCTGAAAGGGATTCTTTCACAATCCTGAAAGGGATTCTTTCAGAATCTTGAAAGGGATTCTTTCACAATCCTGAAAGGGATTCTTTCAGAATCCTGAAAGGGATTCTTTCAGAATCCTGAAAGGGATTCTTTCAGAATCCTGAAAGGGATTCTTTCAGAATCCTGAAAGGGATTCTTTCAGAATCCTGAATGGGAGGTATTGAGCAACTATTGAAAACTTTCACTTTGATTTGAAAATGTTAATTAGGTATTACTATTCTGCAATACCTGATTAAATTGTCATTTTGGTGTTTGTAGAATATGCATCAGATATTATTTTAGGTATTCTACCTTTTGAGTAGGACTCTGTCATACCTTAGTAAGTATTGAAAAAGATCTGGTATGAATAACTAACTAAGGAGCAACTTCCTTCTACTTTGGCAGCGAGTAATCAATTTGACATTGATTCTCTATAAGGTCTTATTTGCAATGATCGATTTCTTTTCATAGATGCTCTTTTTCCATTATTCAAAAAAAAAACAGATTCACTGTTCGTAACATGTTTTTGTTATGTAGCATAAAACATTACTATATCTTGCTTCATGAACAAGAAATACAACGTATTTCTTTAATTTGGAGACGATATTAGCAAAAGAAAGAATCAATCAAGAAGTATCAATCATGTCAGGTAATCACTTACGAAAGATGCAGGTTCGATCAATTTTTCAACGTAAAAGGTTGAAGAGAAAAATAAAATACTAATTGAACTTAAACAACTTAAACTTCGCTTTTGCAAAAAAAAAATACTGAAATCACTCGTAAGGTGAGCAAATACCTTTAAACTCTATTATGTTGCTTTTCTTGACAGGCCTATCTGTCAAGATAAGCAACATATTAGAGTTTTAAGTCTGCGATTTACAGACTTCTTCAGTGTCGAGTGCTCGACACTTAAACATACTCTAATAATCCCTACCCCAAATTTAATAAAAAAAAGTATAGTAAACGGTTGACTGGTTCTTTAGATAGCAAAAAAAATACGTATATCCTGATTGATTGGCAATTTGATCTGAAAAAGTGTTCTTCTAGATATGAGAACACTTGCAAAGATAATGCGTGTGCAAATGCTGAACAAAGTTTGTTCAAAGCGCATTACATGTGAAATTTTCTAATTTTCCCCCTTCTCAACATTTTGAGGGTGTCTTCGAGGCATTTTAAATAGCATTGAATTACAATAGAAGCAAATGGAGAGAATCGTATTTCGCTAAAATTTCCTGCAGATTTCAAATGATAATCGATAAGTTGGACGACATTTTGAGTGTTGAAATAGTTTTCAATCGCCTAGAAGTGATATTTTTATTTCATGAAAGCCGACCTTAGTTATGCTGTTCTGCTCAAGAAAAGTAGAAACTTTGACAGGATGGGCCAAAAAATTTTCTACAGCAAACTCCATTTGAAATGGTGCATAGTCTCCATAAAAATAAATTACTTGACTCTTGATATTAAGAAATTAAAATAATTTTAAAAATTTTCAAATAATTTTTCGATTAGTTTTTTATTAATATTCATAATATTCACTGAGATATAAATGATTTCTTCGAGCCCCTCAGAGTTCTGAATAGGATTCTCTCAGAATCCTGAACAGGATTCTCTAAAAATCCTAAAAGGAATTCTCACAGAATCCTGAAAAAGATTCTCTCCGAATCCTGAAAAAGATTCTCTCAGAATCCTGAACAGAATTCTCTCAGAATCACGAACGTCTAAGAGATTTAGACACAAGAGCAGAATTCTCTCAGAATTCTGAATAGGTTTTTTTAGAATCCTGAACAGAATTTTCTCAGAATCCTGAATAAAATTCTCTCAGAATCCAAAATAGGATTCCTACAGAATAACATTCTCTCAGAATCCTATGCAGGATTCTCTTAGAATCCTGAATGGATTCTCTCAGAATCCTGATCAGGATTCTCTCAGAATCCTGAACAGCATTCTCTTAGAATTCTGAACATGATTTTCTCAGAATCCAGAAAATTATTCTTTAAGAATCCTGAACAGGACGCGCATAATGCTGAACAGGGTTCTCCTAGAATCAAGAACGGGATTCTCATAGAATCTTGAAATGGACTCTACCAGAATTACGTACAGGATTTTCTCATAATCCTGAACAAGATTCTCTCAGAATCCTGAACAGGATTCTCTCAGAATCCTGAACAGTATTCTCTCAGAATCCTGAACAGGATTCTCTCAGAATCCTGAACAGGAATCTCTCAGAATCCTGAACAGGAATCTCTCAGAATCCTGAACAGGATTCTCTCAGAATCCTGAACAGGATTCTCTCAGAATCCTGAACAGGATTCTCTCAGAATCCTGAACAGGATTCTCTCAGAATCCTGAACAGGATTCTCTCAGAATCCTGAACAGGATTCTCTCAGAATCCTGAGCAGGATTCTCTCAGAATCCTGAGCAGGATTCTCTCAGAATCCTGAACAGCATTTTTTCAGAATCCTGAACCGGATTCTTTCAGAATCCTGAACAGGATTCTCTTAGAATCCTGAACAGGATTCTCTCAGAATCCTGAACAGGATTCTCTCAGAATCCTGAACAGGATTCTCTCAGAATCCTGAACAGGATTCTCTCACAATCCTGAACAGGATTCTCCAAGAATTCTCTCAGAATCCCAATCATGATTCTTTAAGAATCCTGAACAAGATTCTCTCAGAATGCTGAACAGGATTCTCTCAGAATGCTG
Source organism: Aedes aegypti (assembly GCF_002204515.2). Classification (NCBI taxonomy): domain Eukaryota; kingdom Metazoa; phylum Arthropoda; class Insecta; order Diptera; family Culicidae; genus Aedes; species Aedes aegypti. The sequence continues at coordinate 23,563,807 of NC_035108.1, read as the reverse complement.
AACAGAATCATGAGAGGGATTTTCTAAGAATCCTGAGAGGAATTCTTTCACAATCCTGAAAGGGATTCTTTCACAATCCTGAAAGGGATTCTTTCAGAATCTTGAAAGGGATTCTTTCACAATCCTGAAAGGGATTCTTTCAGAATCCTGAAAGGGATTCTTTCAGAATCCTGAAAGGGATTCTTTCAGAATCCTGCAAGGGATTCTTTCAGAATCCTGCAAGGGATTCTCTCAGAATCCTGTAAGGGATTCTTTCAGAATCCTGTAAGGGATTCTTTCAGAATCCTGTAAGGGATTCTTTCAGAATCCTGTAAGGGATTGTTTCAGAATCCTGAAAGTAATTCTGAATTCCTGAAAGGAATTGTTTCAGAATCCTGGAAGGGATTCTTTTAGAATCCTGAAAATGATTCCTTCAGAATCCTGAAAGGGATTCTTTCACAATCTTGAAAGGGATTCTTTCAGAATCTTGGAATTCTTTCAGGATTGTTATAGGGATTCTTTCAGTATCCTGAAAGGGATTCTTTCAGAATTCCGAAAGAGAATCTTACAGAATCCTGAAAGGGAATCTTCCAGAATCCTAAGAGGGATTCATTCCGAGTCCTGCAAAGAAATCTTAAATAATTTTGGGAGAGATTATTTAGCAATTCTGAAATTTTCACTATATTTTATATATTATACCTATAAAGATTTTGTAATCTGAAGATTGATCTTCCCGACACCATTGTTTTGTTTCTGAAAATACTATTATGACTTTTCGAAGCAAATGTGAACTCAAAGCGTTTGACTTATTTCTCGATCCAGACAGCTTTTTCCGGCATTCAAAATCGCACAACCTTACTGCCTATTTCCGAACTAGCCAAGCTCGGTAAACGAGCACTAACCGGTACCAACTGTAGTAGTTCCTTCTCAGATCTCCCCCATACCCTTATTTCTTCCTCACCGAAAACAGCCCACTGGGACTGATTGAGGCGAAAAGTGTTTAAATTTTTCAAAAGAGTGCGCAAAATCGCCTACTGTCAAGTGGTAGTGTGTTGGTTGGTGTTTTTCACTTGATTCCGCTTTCGACGGTAATTCGTCATCGTTACCTTTCGTATTTTCCCCACACAACATGCACCACTAGCTTCGGAACCTCTCCTTTTAGTCACTCGATTCAATCGGCAAGTAGTTGGAGACTGTTGTGTGTAGCAATAGACCGCCCCACAATGGTCGGGCTCCATACAAATAAGCGGTCAAAACTGCAAAAAATATATTAAGATTTTTGTAATTGTTATTGTTTACAAAAAAGTTTAATTGTTTCTGCAGAAATTTGTTTGTTTTCATTTAGAGCTGTTTGAAAAATTTAATTTGTTATATATATTTCAGAACTCTGTTTGAAAAAAATCATGTTAGAAATATTCACCTACTTTTCATACACATTTTGTTAAAATTTAAACGAAATTTATGTTTTAAGTTGAATATGGTCGCATATCTAACAATATCACGTTAAAACAAGTTTTGGTCAAATGTTATTTTCCCGACCATTGTGCACCCGACCGACCGACCGTCGGGCCAAGAAATTCTCTTCTTTTCACAGTTTGGTTCGCCTAAGGGGTCGGAAATGTCGGAACTCATGAAGCTTTTGTCAGCTTCGAGTTTATGATGGAACCCGGAGGGGGAGAACTATGACGTAGCGCCGCGTAGTTACTTGCTAAGGACTTGACGAACTAGGTTCCACGTACAATTGCCGACTAGTAGACGATCTGGGACGGTTGATTGGTTCGTAACCGAAGCTTGTCGGCTGCTGTCGGTTGGGAAGCGTGAATAGATTAAATTGGTTCTGGTTTCTTTGTTCGTTGGAGATCCTTTTTTGATTTGCATTTTTGTACTTCATGACTATAAATTTCAAATCTCAATAGAAAAAATCAGATTGAGTTGATAACTACGACTCAAGCAATGATATTACCCATGGTTGTTTGGAAAAAAAAATTTCCCGGAAATATATTGGACCATACAGGTACGACAAGATTCAATCGGTGCGTCATTTAATTAAATAAGGATTGAAAAGCAGTAGACGTAATACAGTAATACAGAGATCCAAACTTTTATGTTTTTCGAAATGATCGACTGGATGGAGCATGTGGTACAGTTGCAATCATCATTCATATGTGAATAAAACATCAACTTTTTAGTCAGTTCAATCCAAAGTTTTTGCAACTTGAAACACAGTTTGGCAAACATACTTTCATAGCTGCCTATTTGTCTTTTCAATGCGTTAGGCAATTAGTTAATTTGCTTCAAACTGACTTGCGAAAATTGACTCGCAATAAGACAATTTTTTTTGTCGTTGGTGACTTTAATACCTTTGATCGCTCACGGAATAAATCGAAAGCAGTGTCAATGCACAATTTTGGTTCTTTCAGATATTTCTCAATTCAATACCCTGATAGCCCTACTTGTTTTTCCTCTTCTAGAAACCTTTCAAAGATCGATTTGGTCTCAACCGGTTTAGGCACCTTTAGTAACTGTAACTGTTACTGTAATCACCACAACTGGTTATTCACGCTGATTTTAATTCTTATCATGTCCCTGTTACTTCTCAATTATCCCATGAAGCGATTCTCAATCCTCTCAGCTCAACTTTCAATTATTTTCGAGCCAACTGGAATACATATGAAACATACAATGATGGTCATCTTGACGTTACCCTCTTTGCAAACAATACTTGATATTGATGCTACTCCAGCAACTTTAACGAATTTCATTGTTGAAGCAAGGGACTTTGCAATACCAAAATGTGAAGTAAAATTCGAATCCGTGATAACGACGATGATTTTAAACTCTTGATCCGCTCTCAAATATCAATATTTTGGAAAAATCTCAGAAACCAATTCTGCACTATTACCAACTTATTGAATTGATTTAAACTCATCCAATTGAAAATCAAGTTTATCAAGATTTCGAAAGCTTTCTCAATCAAGAGAACATTTTCGAAAATTCTAGGGGTACTGATTTGGAAGGAGTGAGAACTATTATTAATAAAAATCTATAAAATTAAAGCCCCTGGTGATGATGGAGTTTTTTACATCCACATCAAGAAACTTCCACTTCTAACTTGGTGTTCCTCAAGGCAGCACTTCGGCATGAAAATTATGCAATTTTTTTTACTTCTGACCTACCTCATTTACTTCAGGGTTATCAAAAATATTTGTTTGCGGATGACACAGGCCTGTCCGCCAAAGGATAAAACCTGCGCGTTTTCTGCAGTAGAAAAAAAGTTTGAATATTTTATCTTCATACATGCAAAAATCGAAGATTTCGCCTACTGCTTCAAAAACTCCAATGATAGTCCCACATAAACCAAAAGCTCTCTATGTGAAACCTTCAAGTGGACATGTTGTCATGGTGAAAATGGTTCCAATATATTGGTCAAATCAAGTTAAGTATCTAGGGCTCATGCTAGATACAAAATAAACTTTGAAAAATCACATTGAGGGCATTCAAGCCAAATGTTACTAGTATATGAAATGTCTGTATCCACATATGAACAGAAAATCAAAAGTTTGTGTGTGCTTTTGATCTTCAAAAAACTTTCACTCCAACCATGTTGTATGCTGTACCACTGTAGGCTACCTGTTGTAATACCAGAAAGAAAGCTCAGAAAAGATTCAAAATAAAATTTTGAAAATGATTCTGGAGCTTCCTCCCTGCAATAGTACTATATAGAACATACAATGTTGAAACATGTCGAATAAAATTATTTACAATTTAAGACAAAAATCGATTAAATATTTATAAAATTGCGTCGTGTATGATTTCTTGAAAAAATATTATAGTTCATCAGAGTCTTATTTTCTGCCGAAAATTTTACAACAATTAATTGGAATGTTCGATTAACAGACTGCAATATGTCACAGAGGAATGTGCCATAAATCTATTATTGAACTCTGAAGTTTTTTTTTGCCAAGTTTTCTTAAAACAAATTCACCCTAGAATTCTTGGAATAATACATCATTGAATTTGATAAGAGATAACTTCAGTTATCTGCCAGTAACCCAACTAACAATTCAGAGCCACAAACAAGCATGCATGTTTAATTAGTGTTCAATAATGGTAATGACAGCTGAATAAAAATTTTGCTCTATAAAGAGCTGAGAAGGTGCTTTTTTAACACAAACTTAGGTCAATGTTCAACGTTATGCATTAGAATGAACAAAAGTTGAATCGCCGCTTATTAAACGTTTCCAAAGATTCTCATTCGACTAGTCAAGATTGTTTTACTAATGAGCTGAACAGGACATTAAAAAGCCAATATTCCACTAAACAAATGTATATGTATAAAAGGATATTCAGAAGACGAACTAACGTTTTTCTTGCATCGCACTTCAGCTATTTCCACATGTTTAACATAATCATGAATAAGAGCTGGATAAGTATCTTATAAAATCCGAATTCAGCTTCGGTATATTATAAGAACAGTTGATCCAATAGAGGCCAAAATGACGATTAACAAACACATTGTTCAGCAATAAATAAGCCTTGTAAAATCGATCAGACTATAGCTAAATTTCACAAAATGGACAAAATATCCGAAATGCGTGTTAAGTTCCGAATGCATTTCAAAGCTTATAACTTATGCTTTCTCAAAACTTTTAAAATAGTCGTTCAGAAAATAAACATGGTCAGCCTCCAGAAATGTAAAATTATTTTGAAAAACAAACATTTGAGCTAAGTATTCCTAGTAGAAGCGAAGTACTGACAAACATAGCGTGATATTGACTTGATTGACATAATAATCTGAAGAAAACATCAAAATTTTGTTTATTTTTTGTATGTAGTTAATATTCGATATCGTTTCCAGGTCTTTTATATATTATATCTCTCAGATTATTATCACTTTCTGCTATTCATATTATAATTAGCTATTGCTAGGCTTTTTTCGCCTGCTCGGGATGTTGTTCCGTACAAGAAAAGTGGAAATTTCTTTGACAGAATTGATTCAATAAATATCTATAGCGAGCTACATTGAAAATGACATTTCTTTCCAACTGAATAGTGCGATCTAAGAAAAATGATTTACTTGAACATATCTGAAGAAAATCCCACGCTTCAAAATATTCGAACATTTTTCTATTCAGGCGTATAGTCCTCAGAACACTTCAAATTATTTAAATATATTCTTAATATATTTATGAAAAATACTAATCAATAATATAATTAATTAATACAAATATAATTTATAAGATAAATGAATTTCAATTTAAGTTAATGAATCCTTCAAGGTGAAGATGCATCGAAGCCAAACCTCAAATTTTCAAGAACATAAATCTAGAGAACTAAACATCCGTTCAAGCTGAAAACTTAATCGATTGGTCACCACCAGCGTGTGACCAATCGATTATGTTTTCAGCTCGAACCGCTGCGCTGTCTGGTTCTCTAGATTTGTGCTCTTGAAAATTTGAGGTTCGGCTTCGATGCATCTTCACCTTAATCATTTCAGACTGATTTCACGTTGTGTAAATAAACATTATTTTTGACCATCATTGACATAAATTTTCTCACTGTGCGCTAAAAATAGCCGACTGAACTCAGCTTGGATCAGCACTGAACATCAGCTGAATAATATGCTTGTTCAGTTGTTGATCAGCGTACCATGTGTTGATTAGACGATGTCGAACAGAAGCTCAAACAAGATCAATATTCAGCTATGAGATGTTTACATTGTGCACTGGACGACTTCATTCATCAATTCTAGGATGGCGCAGATGGTAAGGCATACCGCTGACGATTGGAAGGTCTCGAGTTCAAATCCAGTATCCATGCGATTTTTAAATATGGTTGTCATATCATGATAACAGTGTACACTACATTTTGAAGCGCCAGAAAAATATTTTTTTGTTTTATATTTGTTTTTAATTATTTTTGGATCAGTCGTATAAAAGCTGAACTAAATGCTTGTAAAACGTTTTCAAAGCTGAAAAATAAAGATGGAATTCAACGACATGCTTTAAAGTTTCTCCAAATTTGTGTGAACAACGCCTGAACAAAGATTGGCCATGAAAATTATTAAAATGTTATTAAACATGATGCTGAATAAAACTGCCATATGGGTGTTTGTTAAATGAGTGAATGTTAGTTGGGAATGCCTTCTAGGATTCCACTTGATGTTTTTTTCGATACTTCAAAGTTTTTTTTTTTTTCAATAATCACTCGAGGGATTTTTCCCAGAAATTTTTCCTTGAAATACCTTGAATATCTCCAACGAACCGTCAGCAATATCTCAAAGTGTTTTCTGGAACGTGTCTCCAGAATCCTATCTTTTTTTTACACAGGAAATGTTTCACGAATTGTTTCTATGTGAAAAGATGTACCTGAAAAATGTATCTATCAAAGAACTCCTTCCGTGAACTCTTTCAGAGATTGAGGAAGAATTTACTTCTCTGAGTATTACCATCAGAAACTGATAAGACTATCGAATGGTTCCTACGGATTTTTTCCATGATTCTTTAAAATGAATCACTATCAACATCTACAAGCATTTCCTCAGACAATAGTTCTCCAAGAATTTGATCCAGGGTTTCTTAAAAGTTGTTTGTCTAAAATAGGTTTTTGGGCTCTATCCTAGAAATTTTCGAAACACTTTAATAATTTGAATTTGTTGAGGAATATCCTTATATATTCCTTATTCCAGCATTCATTCCCAAATTACTCTAGGAGTTATTTCAGGTATTACATTAACTATCCCGCCTTTAGACGGGATGCATTGTTCCGTAGCTTGGAGATCAAAATGATTTTATTGGTGGCTTAAACCTTGACTCATAACACGCATAAAGGAAAAGTTTTTAATGACTTTTGAAACTTTTTTGTATTATTGAAAACTGGCTTAAAAATTGTATTCTTATATAACCTACAAAAGCCTGGGAATTGATTTAACGTGTAATATAAAAAATCATACCTTATATTTTTCTACGATCAACCTATCACAGAAGTAGAGCTTGGTGGTGTTGAAATAATTCCAAATCTGTTTTTTTTTTCGTTAATTACACGGAAAATAAAAAAATCAGATTTATTTTTAAGTACCACAAAAACTTGAAAATCAGTAACAGAAATTCATATATTTGCGGATATAACTTAATCATTGCCCAAAACGTGTTTAGAACGATTTTAGATAACTAAAAATAATATTAAGATCGATAATAAAAATGTGGGTATTGGAGGCTTCCCAAGCAAAGTCGAATAACTAGACGATATCGAAATGATAACAACTATTATTATCACTGTTATCATTTTGATATTATGTTATCAATGATAACCGAATGATAACAAAATGTGTTATAATTGTACAGACAGACATTTTTGATAACAAAATATGTTATCACACATCTTTCCCATAATATTTTTATAAAGCACATGTTATTAAACAAAGTTGACTATTCGTCATAAACAATTTTGTAAAATTATTTGAAGGGTAAGTTTAGTCTAAAACACTCACCTATCAAAAATTTTCCTTTAATTTTTGAGCATAAAATTCAAAAATGTATGATGATACAAATCTCGCATAACTTGGGATATCGCCCTAAAAGCCATTGGTAACCGACTGTGTAACTCCTTGTTTCTAAGCAAATGAATGGATCAGGATGAAAACCATCAACACTGGGAGATAGACGAGAATGATCTCTTCGTCGTAGCATTGTTGAATAACGTGTGAATCCATTCGTTTGCTCGGAAACAAGAAGCTACACACTCGATTACCAATGGCTTTTAGGGCGAGATCACAAGTTATGCGAGAAATTTAGTTATCAACTTGAACTCAGTGATAACATAATTTACTATTGCTTTGTTATTCGACAAACAAATTTGAGTTCTCATTTTCGTTATGTTGGCTGTTAATTCAGCCAAGGTGATGACAAAATAAGTTATCAAATGATGACTACCAAGTAACAAGATTTGTTATCATTTTGCTATTCAACTTTGCTCGGGTTAATGATGTCAACGATTCCTGAAAAAGTTTCTCTATGCAATTAATTGGGATTTAAACGAGCTTTTTCCAAGAATTAAATCTAGGAAATTTCCCTGGATTTCACTTGAGATCTTCTCAAAAAGTTCCCCGAAAATTTTTATATAGGTTCTGGAATTTCAATAGTTCCTTAAGGATCAAAATTTAAACCAGAAGTACCTCAAGTGATGTAATTCAATTTAATATACGAATCACAACTAAAGCTTTATCGCATTGAATTAGTTAGTAGAGTAATTCTTAAACGAATTTCAGGAAGAATTTCTAGAAGTTTCTCGAGAAAATTTGTGTAAAATCTATGGATGGATTCTGGAGGAAATCTTCAAACTATACTTAATAAGATTCAAAGAAGAACTTTTTCGAAGTTTACTGTTCTGGAGAAGTTTCGCTTGAAATAAGTGAAGAAATTTTCATATCAATTCCTATAGGAGTTTCAGTTATCTGAAAGAATTTCTTAGATTCTTGGTGTAGCTGTTGGTAATAATTTTAAAAGAATATTAGTAGATATGCCATGAAGCTCTTAGATTTTTTGAAAAGATCTCGTGCTGTTTTTAGAAAGAGTTGTTTTGAAATTTCAGACACAAGTTTTTAATTGCTTTTACTGTATTTTATAGAGGATTTTAAAGAAAATTGCCAAAAAAAATCTAAATTTTCAAATGAATTCATAAAAAGAAAATGGTCACAGTACATTTTTTTTACAATTTAAACATCTGAATGAGCATGGCAAGAGTCAGAAAAACAAATATTTTCCAGAGGGTAATAAAAAAATTTAACATGTCTAAAAATCTCTAACAGTATTACTTTAGTAATTTCCTGGACAAGTCTCTCGGAAAATAGCTGGAGAAATTCTGGTTTTAAATTCATACAGGATGATCATAAAATAATTGCCAGTAAATCAATGAAAATAACTGAAAGGTTTTTTGAAACTGATTGCTAAACAAATTTCATTATATTTTAAGTTTTCTTCAATGAATTCTTGAAGAAATTTCTGATAAATTTTCTTATAAATAATTTTAGATTTTTTTTTACTAACAAAATCCTAGAGTTTCTTTTAGAATGTTTAAAGTATTGCTTCATGAGTTAATTGAAAAATATTCAGGAACATGCGTAGAAAAATGCAGTAAGACATTGATCGGGAATTCTGTAGACGGCTCTTTAAAAATTTTTTTTATAAATTTTGTTTTGGAAAAATCGGGATGAACTCCTGCATACATCGTGAAAGTCATTCTGGCGAAAATCCCGAGGAAACTCCTTAATTATTTTTGAATAAATCTCAGAAAAAAAAACTGATGCTCTTCAATTTCTAAGCGAGAACTCTTGACAGCATTAATAGAATCCCTAGGTAATTTCTTACTTAATTCTATTGACAATTTCTTCTGAAATTCCCTGAAGGATCTCCAGAGGCAATCAAGTTGGAATTTGATGATTACCCTCAGACTTCATAAAAGAACCTTTGAAAAAAAAAATTCTGGAAGAATTCCAGTTTATGTTTGATATCCTAGATAAAAACTTAAATAAGTTTTTGAAGGCAAATGTAATAATAATAATCATGTTTGTTTTCCTAGTGTAATCACTAGAGATCACAAATTTCGAGACGGTTATTATGATCATTTTCTTGCAGAAAAGTTGAAAAATCCACGCAAGAATTCATTTTACATTTCCTCAGTGTATGCATGCAAGAATTGCTAGAGAAATATCTGGATGTATTTCTGAATTAATTTTTCAAATCATTCTTGGAACATTAATAGTGCTGAGGAAATTCTTAAAGTCAAGAAGTCGACTCTAGTACACGACACTGAAGAAGGCCTTACAGTTGAGGTCGAAACTTTGTTACTTGAAGTCCTAGAACTTTGGTGTCTTCGACAACTTGTCGTATTTTTACACGTTCTAAAACATTGCCGAAGACGCGAAAGCTCTAGGACGCAAAACAAAAAAGTTTGCATCGCAGCGCCACCTATGCGGCGAAATTTCCAACTAACTTTTATCATCAAATTGAAGAACAAACAAATTCAAGATAAGTCTTCTTTGACACCAACCCGAAAAAATGCACTCCTAAAGCGCTAGAGGTTTTGTCTGGCTAAATTCTGCTCCTGGCCCAGTGTGCAATGATGGTTCTATGAAAAAAAAAAAAACAAATAAAGGTAGGACTAATTCTGGAAGAATTTATGTTGGAATTGATTGATGAAAACCTACAGAATTCCCTAGACACATGCAGGCGTTCCTAGATAGTTGTAAGAATTAGATAAATTTCTTTAAAAAAAATCAGTGGAGCTATTTTTTGAGCATTTTTGGTTCTAGAATCTGAAAGAATGGAGTTTCAAAGCAATATTTGGCAGATTTCTTTGACATTTAAGCCTCTATTTAGTTTCTGATTTCTGGACGTTAGCCTGGAGGAATTTCTGGAAGAGTCTTGCAGAATCCTCGGAGAAATCTAGGTGGAAAATTGCTGAAATCTGTTGAGAAATTCATGGTGAAATAATCAAACAAATTTATGGAATAAGTACTTAAAATAATTCCTGAAAATGTTTAAAGGAAATCGTCTTGAAATTTGGATTAATACGATGGCCTTTAAATTTTAGCAGAAAAATCATAAAATTTGATGATCCCTAGGAATATCGAATCCATGGTCATCACTTCTATACCATCGAATCCATACAAATTGGGAGGTTTATTCTAACTGCTAACCATTCACAGCGTTATCCAATGATTCAAAGTAAATAAAATGTTAACTTGACAACATACATTGTTCGATGTTTGCAAAAACAGTTGAAACTGAGACTGGGATACATCCAAAGCTATCAATAAGTGTGGGTATCATTAGTTTCAAATGTTTCGTAACATCCTTGGAGTCTTTGGAACATCACACAGTACTAGGAAAAAAAATCGAAATGAACTTTGATCATCCAAATAAAAATTTTCTTGTTGCTCATTGTGTTTCATCAATACTGTTATGCTGTACTTTTAAACATTGACTTGAAGCTACAAGCAATGACTTCTAAACATGCAGATCAATGAACAACAGAAAAGAACAGACTGACCAATGTTTTGCGTAATTTCTTCAACATTTTGAAACATGATTTCTATCGAGCAAGAACAATTTATTTCAGATTTCAAAACAGCATGTCAATGAACGTACAGCAGCGTGTACTTCATCATACGAGCCAGGTTGTTGTTATTCGAAGCTGAGATCAAGTGTGCTGTGCGTGCGATGCAAACAATACGTCAACTTTAGCAACACAGTGGGGTAAAATGAGATGTAACCTATTGCTTTTATGGACGTAAATTTATGATCGAAAGTGGTGTATTCAAATCGAAATTGCAAGAGAACGAGTAGAGCTAGCAATTTGGTGTCAAAGAACGAATTGTAGACCAGCTTGGGCCGCACAACTTTGCTTAAGACAATAATTAAATTCATTACGCATTTTTCAAAGTAAATTCACAAAAACAAGTAAAAAGTAGTATCTTGAAAATTATTTGCTTTTAAAAATGAAATTATCTGCAAAATCCATTAGATGTTAATATGTAGATCGATAGGAAATTTCATTGGCTTTCGAATGGAAGTAAGAGAACAGAGATACGTTGAACTATTCGAAAGCTATTTCCGTTTAAAGACGCACAAAGCCTAAAATTTAAAATGTTCAATAACTTGGTAACGGTTAAGAATTGGCAATATGCGCAGAACGATTTTTTCATCTAATATGGTCCTCTATCATCCATTGTAATGTTTGCACTCACGAACCTAACACCCTGTATACTGTAGGCACCAACCATCCAGCGCATTAAATTTCAATCAGATTTTTCACCACCAGAACTGTAAATCTTCATCGCCTAAAATCTTCATGGTGCCAAAATTTAAGCGTTCCAAAATAGAACGTACTTTAATCAAAACCGTGATAATGCTCACGAATTAAATTTACCTTTTATGAACATGGAAACTCTCAAAAAGGCCCACAGAAACATTGATAGGACTGTTGACTGGCCCATTATTCATGTTTTGTATATGTATTTCCGGATTACCAAAATCGGAGGGTTTTGTTGCCGAAATTGAACCGTGTCAAAATCGAAGGGGTACAGTATTTATATTGCTGAAAAATTTTGCCGAACATATAAACTTTCTCAAATATATAAATATATTGTAACTAGCGCCACCTAGTAGATTAATTCCCATTCACATTTTTAAACGCCAATCTTCTAGCTCACACACTTAAATTATTTTTATTCCTGTGAAATCTCAACAGCTGAACAGTTCGTGGAAATAAATAATCGGAGTACGGTAAATTTTTACAGTATTCGGTGAAAAATCACCGTAATCCGTTAAATTCCGACGAAATACGGTGTTTTATTTCGCCGAACTGTTCAGCTGTTGAGATTACGGTGAAATTCAAATTACGTCACGCTTCGAGCGGGGGGGGGGGGGGTGGAGTTGGTCGAGCCAAGCGTGACAAGCCTTACAAAATTTTCGTAGGACTCATAGAAAAAGTGAGACAAATCCCCGCTTTTGCGGGTCGAAAAGTTAAAATTTAGCCTGACATAATTTGTGTACTATCCCTATATAGCAGATTTAAAAAAATGTTACTAGCAACACCTAGCGGATGAATTCTCAACTGGATGTTTCACTGTCATATAGCCCTTAATCTGTTGAACAAATTTACTGATTACACCTTGCTTATCCGTATGTCGAGATACAGAAATTTCACGAAAATTTGTTATTAGTTCCACCTAGGGGATAAATTTTTAATTAGATTTGTCACTATTGAATAATCCTTGATCTGCTGAACAACTTTGGTGAAAACCCTATTCCTAACATAGCGTGAGATTTCCATAAATATAAGATTTTTTATATTTCGTAGCATTCATGGTGATATTTACATTAAATTTTTCATAATAAACATAAAAACAAAGTTTCTGCTCGCCAAAATTGAAATTGATGTAAATTTAATAAATTAAGGATTTCGGAATGGGGTTGTTTTTTTTTTGTAAAAACATAACAAGTTCAAACGGGGTAAAACCGACTACTGTTGATGGGGTAAGACCGCCACCCTCAATGTAGACCAAATAACATGTCTAAACCATTTTTATAGTTGTAACTACGTTTAACATTACTATTCAAGTAAAATGGTATAAATTTTGTTAAAAATGCAAGCCCATATGGCTTCCAAAATATGGGTGTCTCAAGGTGATGATAAGTATTTATCCAAGTTTTTTTTTTTTTTGATTAATTACCCCTAAAAATAATTCAGTATTCATGGTAATCAATGTAGAATTTATAAAACATTATACTTTTCAGAATCACAGGAACTTGATATATTTTTTCGCAAAACTGTGTACGAAAATCGTGGTGGTCGCTTTCATTCCGTGAGGGGGCGGTTGTACCCCGTCGCTGAACATAATCGTGATAAGACACCACTTTTTCAAGCTTCAACAAATGAATAAATTTCCACAAATACAACACCTGTGCAATTGTTTGATCAAGCCTAAGGCTCCAAAAATGGCATGCTGAGTCGGAAAAAGATTTATTGATTTTTTTAATTTTAAGTATGATTTAAATTGCTTAGGCAGGCGGTCTTACCCCGTTTTCCCCTAGTTGAGAAACTTGTTACAGTGAGCTAGTTTAGAAAACCATTATTCTCAGCCATCTTACTATTGTATCGAGGTGGGCGTCGGTACCGCACATTGTTGATGACGGATTGTTTTAGGTTCAGTTCTACCATCATAAGATAGTGGTCAAAATATTGCCCATCGATCATAACATGTCTTTTGTTCTGTAAGGTACATCGGTATGTACTGAAAATGCAACAAAAAACCATACTCTTGTAGACAACGCAATCAATCAGTCGTCGGCTGTTATTGTTGGTCCGCTGATAGGCATTGAACGTTCCGTATTTCATCATTAGTTCTTCTGGAGTTTGGGCTGACACAGCGTTCATTGCTTTATCATTATCGTTGAGTAATTCATGCATTATCAGTAACTATAAATTTATGGTTTTAAATATTCAAGTAAAACAGTTCCAATTCCAAGATGAAGTCTAGATACACTTTCCCGAACGCACCACCAAGCGTCTCCACCGTTGCTCGACTAATGTCAATCGCTTAAGTATGACTCCTTCCTTGCCCCCTTCTGTAGTTAGCCCAACACGAGAGGTGACAAAATATTCTGTGTAGCATAGCTCGCTTACTGTACATATCTGTTCACTTCAATCGATCCGGTGAAAAGTCACCAACCATACCAAACAACATTCCGTCCCATCGACAACTAGAAACACCGAACAACAAAGATAACAAAGTCACACCTTTGAAACAGAGGCGTTTTGTCCGCATCCATCCATCCACCAGTTGGTTCGTTTTCGTTCGTTTGATCATAGGAACAACATGGCCCCAAACGAACCTCTAAAACATTCATCCCTTTCTCTCAGCGACCGACCTGGCGAAAGAAGGTGGAGAGTGGCCAGAAGCTGAAGTGAAGCTATTGTGTTAGTCGCAACAGCAGCACTAGAATCGTCACTTGACAGAAGGCAGCACACGTATGGATGGATGGGAAAATGAAATTCGGAACTAGCTGGCAGGGAGAATGACAAAATGAGGAAAACTAGCTGCCACACCACCGGTTGTTGGTGAAATTTGTCAATACACAAACAGTTTGGCATCCTGTTTTCGGTTGCGGGGGGTTTCAGGTGGTTTATGGAATTTTCATATTTAACATATGAAAAGGAAGCAAACGATCGTTAGACCGATGCTGAAACAAAATAGACAGATTGCAATATCTACAATGCTTAATCCGCTCCTTGCTCTCCGGTTTGCAAACTCCTGTCCAAGGCCCTCGCCAGTCAGTCAGCGGCGTGTGCTTTTGGTCGTCTCTTCGCCGCAGTGTGACTGTTTCATGCCGGCAACCGGAGGAAATGAGTTCATCATATATGTGGTGATAATTTTCCCTGCCTCAGTGTGGCCTCACGCCAGCTGCCAAAAACCTGCTTCCTGCTGGCTGTTGTTAGCGTTTTTCGCCACCGTTCCACACTTTGCCACAATATTTGCCGCACGGTTTATTTATTTTTTTCTCTCTCGCCACCACTGGTTCGGTACAGGACCACAGGTTTTGCTACAAACGTCGTGTCGTCAGGAAAATGAGCTAGCCAAAGTGGCGATGGCGACACGACACTCGGTTGTCGCTCCGTCCGGCTCCGTTTGTCTATTTCAACAGGAATCGACGTCGAGCATACAGCTACAATACCCCATACTATGGTAGTTGTGCTGCTGCCTTTGCTTTGGTTGGAGCCAGCTCGTGAAATTGCATTCAATATTTAAACATTTTATATGCACATTTCCTCGCGTTTGTGCCGCTGCTGCTGGTGTTGTCCTCGTCCAGCTCGTCAAAAAGGAAAGGGGCCGACGCTTCGTTAGGGTGAGGCTTATTCTCAGGCGAATTATGTTGAAAATAATATGTTATATACTTAAGATAAGTGTTCCGAGCAGCAAATCGAAGCAACTTATAAGTAGTCCAGGACAGTGAATCTAATTGTCCTCAAAACAGACGGAAAACAAACTAGAAAGCTAGCTCGCTTACAACCGTTTGATCCAACTTTTGCGGATAGGTATGCAACCTTTTCAACTAACGATTAATCAGTTATTTTAAACACATAAACACATATTTTATGGGTGTTGTTCGATATTTATTTATTTATTTATTTATTTTTTAACTTTTAATTTAGAAAGAGGGAAAAACCCCTTTGAGTGATTTTATTTTAAAATCTTTCTCAAAAGGGCGCAAAACCTCTTTATCTTTTCAAATACGTTATAAAATGAAAAATAACTTAATACTAAAGGCCCATCCGGAAAGGATCCATTGCAGAGCCGAAGTCGTCAGATAATGGATGCAAATCCCCATGGTGGTAGGAAATGAGGTAACCAATAAAATAATCAATCTGAAAGTAAAAATAAACAAACATATACAAAAAAGAGAGTATCAAACATGATAAGAGATTTCGTTTAAAAATTCAAATATATTTTTGATTATCAGAAAACATTTCTGAGCCAAAACATCTCTTACTGAATTTGGAATTTCATATCCCATATTTATTATTTTATTGAAAAGTTTGTTTCTAGGTAAAACGTAACTAGAGCATTTTAATACAATGTGATCAATATCTTCATAAAATCTACCACATTCACAAAGATTGGAATCATATAAATTCATACGATATAGATAACAATTGAAAATATAATGATTGGACATTAATCTGGAAAACGAACATATGAAATTACGTTCAAAAGATAATTTTTTAAACCAAGGAATTGTACTAACTTTAGGACAAATGGAATAATGATATCTTCCTTGATTACTTGTATCCCATGAAGTCTGCCAATTTTTAAAAGAATCTTTTTTTAATTTAGAAAAATATTCAGAAGGGTAAATAACACGTTTATATGTTGTACCACGTAAAACACCTAATTTTGCCAAACAATCAGCTTGTTCATTGCCGTATATATTGCAATGAGCTGGAACCCAAACTAATTTAATTAAAAATCCCTTGGTATGTAATTCATGTAAAATTTTTTTTAACATTAATATAATATAATATGTTTTGAAATAAAAATTAATAGAATTCAAAGCACGAAGACAACTTAAACTATCAGAACATATTATGTATATATTGGGAGTGCATGATTTGATCGAATTGCATGCAAAATATAAAGCAGTTAATTCAGCTATGAATATAGAGCTAGGGAATTCTAACTTGAAAAAATGAGCCAGTTCAATATTAAATACGCCAAACCCTGCTGTACTATTAATTAGAGAACCATCAGTGAAATAAAGTTGTTCAGGTTTAATGCCAATGAATTTTCGATTAAATAAAATACTAGCAACATGAGAATGCAATTGATGAGGTACATATTTCAATTCTTCATATAAAGTTAAATCAATACATGGGCGAAAAGAATGAACATTTATGCTGTATTTATAAAAACTATTATTTACTGTAATGATATTTTCAGCATTACAATATATAAAGGAACTTAAGAGCCTACAAGTAGGATTGATCTCAAATAAAGAATTCAATATATTAATTATAGGATGATTATTTGAAAAACATTGTATTAAAAATTTACAATTAAGTTCATGAAATCTGTTTCTAAGTGGCACTATACCTGCCAAAACTTCTACAGATTTTGTATGAGTAGAATTTAATAATTTTAAAAAAATTCTTAAACTACGATATTGGATTTTTTCAAGTTTAGAAAATTGTGTTTGAATAGAACTTGAAAAAGTGAAACAACCATATTCCATTGCTGAACGAATTGTTGTTTTATAAAGTGTAATTAAATCATTAGGGTGAGCACCCCACCAAGTGCCTGTAATCGTACGAAGGAAATTGATTCGTTTGAAACAAATTTTTTGAATATATTTGATATGATTATTCCAATTTAATTTTGAGTTAAACCATATACCAAGATATTTATAATCAAATACTTGTTCAATTTGATAGTTATTAAGAAATAAGGTAATATCAATAGGAGAATGTTTTCGAGAAAATAAAATAAATTTAGTTTTTTCTACGGAAAAAGTAAATCCATTTTGATGAGCCCAAATACCAATGTTATCTAAAAAACATTGCATAAAATGTTGAATAACTTCTCTACTCTTTCCACTAACAGAAATCACCTTATCGTCAGCAAATTGGATAAAATAACATCCATTTGGAATTATAAATGCAATATCTCTTGTAAATAAATTTTACAAAAAGGGACTCAAACAAGAACCTTGAGGAAGTCCAAAATAACTATAACGTATCATTAGAGAAGTACCATCATGAAAAAAATGCATGATTTTAAACGAAAATAAATTGCATAAAAAGTTGGAAATAAATGGTGGAATCTTACAATCATTCATTTTTTTGAATAGCAAATCTATGAGAACTGAATCATATGCACCAGAAACATCAAGGAACGTAGAAACTACATCCTGCTTTCTATTGAACGAAAGTTCAATTTGTGAAGCTAAAAGAGAAATACAATCACGAGATCCACGACCTTTTCTAAAACCATATTGAGATATTGGAAAAATATTATTTTTTTCAGCCCATAGTTCCAGTCGATTCAGTATCATTCTTTCCATCAATTTACGAAGACATGATAATAAACTAATTGGTCTTCTACTATCAACTAATGAAGGATTTTTACCAGGTTTAATTATATTAACTACTTTAATGAAGCGCCATTCAGTAGGAAAAATATTCTGGGAAATGAATGAGTTAAATAAAGAAAGTAAATGTAATTTGCCTTCAAGAGGTAAATTTTTCAATACAATAAATTTAATGTTATCGATACCAGGAGCGGTATTTTTGGTTATTGATAAAGCTAAATCCATTTCTTCAATTGAAAATTCATTGCAAAGCTCTGGAAAATAATTATGAGATTGTATGTTTTTGAAAGGAATATTGGGGGGTACAAAATCAGGACAAATTTTAGAAGCGAATTGACTGATCCAATATTCCGAATATTCTGAAATGTTTGGTGCCGAAGCATCATAATTTCTCAAATTACGTGCAACAGTCCATAATGTAGATAAAGATGTCTGAGAGTCAAGATTTGCGATGAAATTCCTCCAGTAATTTCGTTTTTTATATTTAATAGTTCTAGTAAATTGTGCCTCGGCTTTACAATATAAAAAGTAATGTTCTCTAGAACCTGAACGTCGAAAAGTTTTAAAACAGTTAGATTTATGTTTTAAAGCTATACTACAATCGTTGTCCCACCAAAAAGATGGATTATTTATTCTACGTGGACTAAAATTTGTTTTCTTAAGTTGAGCTTTACGTAAACATTCAATCAATAATTTAGAAAATTGTTTATAATTATTAATTGGAGAAAGTGAGTTATCGTAACTGATTAGAGCAAAAGAAATCAAATCAGAAAATTTGGACCAGTCAACATTTTTTGTCAAATCAGGAACTTGACATTCATTTGAAAATTTTTCACGAATTGGATTTTGGACTTCAATTATTAAAGGAAGATGATCACTTCCATTTGGATCATCAATAGTATTCCAAGAAGTTTTAATGGATAAATTGTTTGAACATAAAGATAAATCGATACATGAATGACAGGCGGGAGGAACAGCAATCCTGGTAAAAGATCCATCATTAAGAATATTGAGATTTAATTCATCAATTAAATCCATGATCAAAGATCCCCTACCATCAGTTTTGTCACTTCCCCATGCCAAATCATGTGCATTTAAATCGCCTAGTATGTAAAATGGAGAAGGAATACTATTTAAAATTGATTTGATATCATTTAAAGAAAAACGTACATTAGGAGGTATATACATACAAATAATAGAAAATTGAAAACCATTATGTTTTACAAAAATTGCAACACATTCAATTTGCGAATCAGTAACTAAATTTAAAGACTTAAACTCAATGTTTTTTCGAATTCCAATCAAAACACCTCCATAAGAAATATTACGATCCTTTCGAATAATACTAAATGACGGAATTCGGAAAGATTTGGAATCCTCTAACCAAGTTTCATTCAAACAAAAAATATCAAAATTGAAATTTGCTATCATTGCTTTTAATCTATCAACTTTTGGAATTATACTACGACAATTCCATTGTAAAATTTTCAATTTATTGGAATTTAACATAGCCATTACAAGGAAAAAAGTGAACTGATGAGGGGTCCAAACGAATTTAATTTTTCAAGTATAGATGCTAAAAATGGTAGAAATTTTTTAATAATATTTTTCCAAAAATCACTCAATCCTAAGAATTCTAATATATCTTCCAGAATGCTCAAAATAGAATTTTCATTTTTGTTGTTTGTGTTTTGAGAATTGTTTGAGTCATCATTAATTTTCTGAAAACCAGGAATATTTTGATGTGGTTTAGGATTTTTTAAAGGAGGAAAATCAGTATCAAAAGATGTTGAAGGCTGTGGATTAGAAATATCAACATGATTTTTATTGGATTTATAATTTTTTTTTTTCTTTTACTAGGAGGTTTATAAATAAAACTATTTTCTTCATGATTCAAATTATCATTATCATTATCGGATAAATGTTCAAAAATATTAGTAGGATTTGAATTATCAGATGATTTGATGACTTCAGAATAGGATTTATTTTTATTTTTAATTGATTGATTATATCTTTGTTGATGAGCAATGTGAACTGAACATTCTTTTAAAGAATTGTGTTTTCCTTTACAATAAATACAAACATCAGATATTTTTTTACGATTTATAGAAGAATGAAAATCACCACATTTCGAGCATTTTGGTTTATTAGAACAAAAATTCGAAGTATGTCCAAAAAGAAGGCATCGATTACAATGCATAATTTTTGGATAATAAAGCCTAATATGAAATTTGACATTGTCAATCATAACATAATCAGGTAATACAGAACCTTCAAATGTTATTTTAATACAATTGGAATTGGTATAAATAGAGTCTTTATCAGTAAAAGTCAATTTAGATAGACGATTACAATCCAAAATTTTAACAGATGGAATAGCTTTATTTTTAAAGCATCCTAATCCATAATTCAAAATATCCTCACAATTTAAGTCCTCATCATACATTACACCATTTATTTCACAAGAATCGCTTGGTGCATAAACTCGATATAAATTGAAAAATAGTTTTGATTCTAATGAAGAATTGGCATCTTCACGAGATCCAAAAATAACTCTCAATTTGTCAAGAGAAATTTTTTTAATTTCCTTGACAGATTTATATGTTTTATAAATTTCAGAAGAAATCAATAAAACATTTATCGGTTTATCCTTCTTACGGAAATAAACAACGAATGGGCCCAAAAATGTTGAGGGATATGTTTTGACTGGAAATGATTTTTCTGCAGAACATGATTCCTTTGGAATTATATTCTCTGTAGAATTGTCTCCATCCCCGTCAGTCTCCATGATAGGAAAAAGACGGGGTTGAATAATAACTTAATAATGAATCAAAAAGAAAAAATATAAAAATTATACTTAACGAACGCCAATCTTGAATATTGAACGAGTGACCAAAAAATTCCACCAGCAGAAACAGTAAAAACTTCCGTCTTGATCGCTAAAGAACGATTCCTCCACTTCTACTTCTTCTTTGATTGATACACCCACGATCCACTGGTCGGTTGACAAAATTTTTCCGCCTCTCCAACAAATATTTCAGTCTCGATGACTTCCCTTCCTTGTCTCTTCTACTATCTTCTCCCAATCACTTCTCTTGTACACGATGCAGAAGTATTCGTAGTTCAATTTCACAATCCTCGTAGCAGTTTCACACCTGAAAAAAACAGGAAATATGACAAGCGCAGAGAAAAAATCCTCCGACCCGTTCAAGACCTACTTACCAGATGGTGTTGTTCGATAATGTGTCAATGATTATTCTGTTCAAGTGGTGATAAACTGATGTTGCGGAATAAAATTGTTGCAACAAGAATAGAAGATGACAATGTCTTTGTTGCTGCGTGTTGGGTGACAATTGGTTCACTGGTCCAGGAGCTTCGATTCAAGTGAGAAAGCAAAGAGTGTCACCAAAAGTGATCATTTGTTACGAAGTTGGGGGATTTAGGCAGGGGATCTTGAACTCCATTAGAGGAATCAGGGTTTCCTTCCAAATCACAAAAAAGAAGTGTCGCGTTTTGCTGGAAACTCTTAAAGATCGCAAACTTCTTCTCAAACATCTAGAAGAGAAGAAGCAAACAGCAGCTAAACGTTTGTTCAAAGTCGTCTTGAAAGTATCTCAAGTGACTATAATTCACCTCAAGGGATTAAAAATGGAATAAATGATTTACTTGGATTTTATCCAGACCAAGCAATCATTATAATGAAGAGAACCCAATCTGGTACTCGTCGAAAAGGGCTTCCTAAAAAATATTATTTAGTGCACTTTAACAAAACTGATTTTAATAATATTAAATCTTTAGAAAACCCAAAACTCATGTTCAATGTACGTGTGGTACGAGAGCATTTCCAAAAACCCGGAGGAAGTATTCAGAATCCCACTCAGTGTCGATGGTGCCAAAACTGTGGTTATGGTACCAAAAATTTCCACTTGAATACTAAATGCATGATTTGCGGAGGTTCTTCTCACGCCAAGGACGCCTGTCCCGTGAAGGAAGTTACCAAAACGTTTGTATGCGCAAATTGCGAGGGCAACCAGGAAACATCTCCAACTATTATCATTTTTCAGTTAGCGATCGCTTGCTTATCATTCCCATCAGGTAAAAAAAATCATACTCATTCACAGGCTAATTTTCTTCCGTCCATTAATCGTTCGAATTGAAAAGCTCGAGGCTACTATGCCAGTATTGCACTATGGCTTATCAGATGGCCAATAATCAAAAAAGTGATGTGCCCCAAATTTCAATTTTTGTTCGCCATTTCATTGTAAACATGTCTGCTAAGAAATCCCCATAATATTAGGGCATGATTTGCATTGCACACTCAGATATGAGGTGCCAAAGTTGAGCCTATGGAGAAAAACTTGTTTTTATTGACAAATACTATGGTTAACTCAAATGAATATAACTTTTCTTCTATAATACTTACGTAAAATGTTTTTACACCATTTGAAAGCTTACAAAAAAAAACTTCCTAGAAACAATAAAAAAGTAAAAAAAAAGCTTCAAAATAGTGGCTTTTATGATGTTTTTTTATAAAGCGATTAAAAAAATCGAATAAGCTTATAGTACATCGAGTACTTTTTTGTCCCAAGTTGTCCCAGGCTTAAATTCAGTTCCAAGGGTACTTTGGGATGTAAACTAAAGGATCGTGAAGAATTTAGCTGCACAAATTTGCACTTTTTTAATTTAAGGCTTTTTGAATTTTTTCAATATTTTCAACCATTTTCTATTGAAAACAGCTTAAAACTAATTCAGAAAATAACTTAATGTCGCTAAATCATTCATATAATCATTTCTATGTAAGTTTTAATATTTATAATGGTTTGCACAACGTTGATCGCATAAATGGCTTATATGCATTATAAGTAACAAAGTTTAATATTTCGCTATAGGCCCTATTCAAAAGTTATTCTCGAAAATTTGTTTTTGAAAATAAAACATCAAATTTGTATCATAAAACTCATAAATACGACATCAGATGGAAAAAATATTTTTGGCCGCCAATCTGTATGGAAACCGCCCATAGTGTATTGTCGCAGGTTATTTCAGTTACTCCCTTTTATTTTTTCTTCATACGGTTAACCGTTCATATTGTTTCAAATAGAAATACCAATGCCAGAAGCGTAGCTAGAAGGGTGCGGTCTGCATCGGGCCCCTAGGAATTCCAAAATCGAGCTGCGGATTAATCATTGCATTAAAATTTAAACAAAGCGAGGGCCCAGGGAAACCCCGTGGGTTTGGTTAGTTCTATAAATTTGTGGAATTCATGGCCGTGCGGTTAGTGATAGTGTTCAGCCAGGAAAACTTTTTATCAGGAATGTATTTCGACTGTACCACTGGGCGTTGGAAGCTAGTCCGTTGTCTAGTGAGGTGTCTCCTTCAAAGGGCAAAACGTCCTCTAGAAGCATTAATCGGTGTCTTATGAAAGAAAAATATTGTCGTTGTCATTCAATCAACCGCAAGCATAAAATGGTATCTACTCTTCTCATGGCGGCCCTGAGTTAGATAACTATGTTGGCTCAGATTTCTATTTTGAAGAGACTGGCTTTGGATTTATAATCGTTTTCTTCATAAATTCTTATTTCCAAATCTACCCTAGTTTGTAGGCCTTCAAATCACATCAGACATCAAAATCACTCAAGTTAAAAATAATACAGAGACCTTTGCGACAGTTACAACAGTAGAAGCATTAGCCGTAGAACGCTAATTTCGTGACTGTTCGTGTGACCAACATCTAGTTTGCTACGCTCTGACAGCTTGAGTACCGGGTCTATAAGTGCCAAATCAATTTTTTCGACCAAAATAAAACATTCTCTACAACATTTAACTTACCAATTATCTCAATACTCTTCCTTTACAGATAACTCCAGGCATTTCTCTCCCGTTTATGCTATGAATTATACCAATGATTCCCTCTGGCACTTCTCCTGAGAGATGAATTTTTTGGACTCCTAGTGATTTCTCCATGACATTTGTTGCATCTCACTATTCCTTCATCTCTTTTTATTCTTTCAAGAATTGCTACAACCTTCATCTAAATTTGTCTTCGGGTGACCTGCAAAAAGAATTTATCGAGATATAGCGAGATTAAGCGATGGATCTCACTGTGATTAAAAATATCCGGAGATTCTTCATTGAAAAATCGTCGAAAAATCGCAAAAACACCTTCACGAACTCGTTTAGGAATTGTTTCTAGTATTCTTATAAAAAATCTAAATAAATATTTTTTTATATCAACAATAACAATAAATCGAGAAAACGTAGAAAGTTTTCTAAGCAATGTCATCAGGATTTTTTCTAGTAATTTCTAGACGACTGCTTTGGGCGAATAACGATTGTAATGTAGCTAGTGATAATCCAACTGGCGTTCCTATAATCTCTTCAATTCATTAGGAGATTTTTCATGAAATTTCCGTGGAGATTCCGAACCCTTCCACAAGATATTTTATGATTATGCAATCATTCATACATAATTCTAAGTTCTTCCCTAAGAATTCGTTCTTAGTTTATCTAATCTATAAGGAGTTCTTTCAAAAGAAACTTCTCGAGAATTTTTAAAAATTCAAGGAACTTTAATAAAGTTCCAGAAAACAATTTATTTCTTTGCCTTTCTTTATATGTGTTCTGTACGGGACGAACCATAAATATGTGCGACTTAAAATGCATCCGAATATGGCCCCTTCTCGACCCACCCTGACTAGGCCACTGAGTGCACGAGTATCAATAGTGAGCGTGAGTATCTTGTGAGTTACCAACAGGAACTCAAGTGCCGTGAGTTCCCTATGAGTGAGTATAACAACGAGAGTTATGTCAGTGAGTGCTGTCCTAGAACCTTCGAGAATGAGAACCTTCGAAACTTCAAGAACACGAGCGCACTGATATAAAAACGCTCCACCATGTGAGTCAGTTTTGATTTAACCGCCGCAAAATTTATAGCGACCCAAGTGCAAGTAAACAGTTGTAGTAAAGTGATTAGTGAACAGTGTAGTTTAAAGTAGTGTAAATAAAGTGTAGTGGGCTCTCAATAATTCAACCAAAAACAATAATAAAAATCATTATTCAGTCACGAATTTCCATTGCCTCCTTGGATTGCTTCAAAAACCACACCAAAGATTTTTTCAGCTAAATTTGCTACTAGATTTTATGAAATTGCCCTGCGGTTCCACCACTTATTTTCTTACAAATTTCCCCAAGATATTTTTTTTGTCATGAGGCTACCTAAAGTTCAAAAATTAACAAGTTGAAGCACTCACCTATTAATGAATCTGGGCATGCTTCTTCATGATTGTAGAAAAATATTCATGGAAACCGTTAAAAATCTATAGAAAATTCTTATGTTTGGATTCCAGAATTCCAGAAGTTACTCTTTGACGAAAACTCTGACCAGTGGGCCAAAATATGAATGTTTTGAGGTGGCGCAAGCAACTTGGATGTGAATTTTCAAGTTATGAAATATGACCTTGAGTGAAGTCTTCTCAACTTTATTATTTTCCAACCAAATTTGAAGCTTTAAGCATCATTCTTTTTAGAGGAAAATTTATGAAAAGTTCGTTCAATAACAATTTTGGCTTTAATCAAAACCAATCTTAGTTAAATATAGTTTTGTTATTTTTAAACTTTCGTCTAAACTTCATAAATACTCATTCGTTTCCAGATCTTTTTACATGCCTAAGAAGCTAATTTAGTTGTTTTCATATTGTGTATACAACGGATTTAATCGAAAAATTGTTTGACTATTTTATTTAACAAAAATTACCTAAAAACATGACTTTCAATGAAAAAGAAAAAAAAATCTTCGAATTGTTGGTAATTTTTCGCAGGAAGTTATATTTTTACTGTTCAACTAAAATTTATGAGGTATCCGCCCATTTGGCCGAATGCTGTTTAGCCGAATGCCATTTGGCCGAATGCCATTTGTCAGAACAAAAAAAATCAAATTTGTTTTTACGCTGATGTGTAGGATTCATAAGTGTGGCCCAATAACTGATCTGCTAGTTAACTTGTTGATCTTTATGATGTAGCGGGACGTCATGTTCGTCGCTATATAAGTACTCCAAGAGAATACATAAAACTATCCGTTCATTCAGAACGAAGTTGTGAACGCTGGTTCGATCGTGGGCTAGCAACGGTGTGCTATAATTTGAAATGTTTTTGATAATTTCATGACAATTTTTTTCCTTCTTTTAAACATAGCTATTCTTTCAATTTGTACTGGTTTCATTACTGATAAATAATAATATAGCTTATATTTTAATTGGGAATTTTACCTTTAAATCATCGGCAGTTCTTTTTAGTTATACTGATATAACCATTATTTGCATCACACTAGCTGCAACTTTAAATAGATTTTTCCTTTTTTATCATAGGATGTTCTTTCATATTTTCATATTTTTCATTGTTAATGGAACTAAGGCTTATTATACGTTCATAAAGTCTTACTAAAATTAGACCGAACGACTCGGTGAACACATACGTTTAATTAATTAATTTACTAGGTACTATTTGGAGGGTTGAAGCAAATCGATGCTACAAAAAGACAAATAAATCGAAACCCGTTTGACTAACCGTCAAAAACTGATTACAAACGCAATGCAAAAACCTATGCTAGCAGCTATTACTGCTAGCAGAGAAATGAATGATTGCTTACTTAAGAGATCAAATTTTTTTTGGTTATTGATGATCGACTTGATAGGGCAAATCATTCATAGAGGTATAAAACATTAACTTTTTTCGTCATTTGAAACCAAATTATGGGTGTTTCTGTTGTAACACAGCTTGGTAAATAAATGTTGATAGCTGCCTATTTGCCTTTTCAATGCACTGGGTAGATAGGAAATTTTCCTCAAAATGCCTTGCGGAAATTGACTGGCAATAAACCATTTTTTTTTTCATTTGTGACTTTAATGCCAAACATCGGTCATGGAATAATAATTCTAACGGCATAATTTTATTTGACGAGTGCTTTTCAGGATATTTCTCAATTCAATACCCTGGTAGCCCTACTTGATTTTCTTCTTCTAGAAACCCTTCTACGATTGATTTGGTCTTAAGCGACTCTAGACACCTTTGAATTAAACCTTTGAAGTAAACTGGATGACTGGATTTGTGGTCTAATGGCTACCGCTTCTACTTCATAAGCAGAAGGTCATGGGTTCAATCCCAAGCCCGTCCCTTTCCTCGTACTTTGTAGTTGTATCTTTCACTTGCTTCTACCTACCTCTTTTAATATATCACAGTTGATGTATCTACCACAGTTCATAGTCTGGTAACCAAACCAGCGCAAGCCTCTCTGGCATAAAAATTACCCCACCCTTTCATCCTTCCCGCATGAACTGGCGTTGACGCAGTGGTATATACAGTCAACCGTGGGAGCCAGTTGAATGCATCATAAATTCTTTCCCCTTCCCCTCATTGGTCTGCATTCTGACGTGGCAGGCACCATTGTTGTCTAAAAATAGAAGATCACCAGCACTTATACACTGAGGGTGTATGTTAATCCCAAGCAGTCATCTGGTTGGTTCCTTGTGTAAGTGCAGCTGATCTGGCGATACTGGAGTAGCAACCACAGGTGGCCAATCAAGCTCAAGCTCAAGCTCTAGACATCTTTGAAGTAAACTGGTTACTTACGCTGATTTTGATTTTGATCATGTCCCTGTTATATTTCAAATATTTCATGAAGCGATTTTCAATCCTATCAGCTCAACTTTGGATTAAATACGAGATTATTTCAACGCACTCGCGATCCTGCTATGAGAATGAGATGGCAGGATCTGCAAAAAGAAATTTAAAAAATCTATACTCAATGAGTAAACAAAAAAATTATAAAAAAAATTGAACCCTGGTTGTTGCGATGAAATGGTTCGGACTCCTTAAACTCGTATTTAGTTGGAATATGTTCAGCGTAGAGCTACAAAACAGTTCATTTTATTATGATCTAATTATCAGTTTTACAACAGTCTACTTACAATTTAGTTTCCGTATCCTGAATTCAATCGCAACAGAGCATTGGATAATCTTCACTTCTGTAGATCTATAAATTCAAATTAGTACATTTCAACATGTAATTTAATGAAATTCACCTTCAGTTTGTCAACTAAACCTTGTTAACATCTAACACAATATCATTCTATCGATTCTCAATACACACATATATTTTGATTGGTTCGACAGGATACATTTGAGTGATTCCAAGCAACAGCACCAAATTTTGGTAAATTTTTTAATTCATTTTTTTCTATTGAGCTAAACTTTGCACAGTTTTCCAGTTCCATTTAATCGTCATTTTCCGATATCAAATCTTCAAGTTGAGTCACGACTAACTTTTCAAAAGGGTGTATGTGAAAATGGTTCAAAAATATTCAAAAAGCTGCACAGCAAAAACGGTTCGTTCGATTGTTAGACAACTAAAGAAACAAAGTTAGACAACTAAATAAAGATTCCAGAAAAATACACACAGTAAAAACAAATTTTTTTTTGCATTAAAAAACATAATTTTTGACACATAAACTCAAATATCTCAAAACCCTATCGGAATACCAACGCAATTTTTTGAGGGAAAACGGTCCATTATATTAGCTATCTACCATAAAAATTTGGTGATGGTAAATCAATAAACAAAAAAGTTATGACATTTCAAACATGTCACAATTTTCACATTTAGTAGAAAAAAAAATTGTTTTTTTCGGTGTAAATTATTACGGGAACCGCAGTTTGTTGCTGATTTTATTGTTAAGGGCCTTGCGTGAATTAAACAAGTCGTTTTCATGTATTCATTAGTATTATGTATATTATATGTATAAATATTATGTATATGTATAAATATTATATGTATATGTATATATGTATAAATTAAAATGAATTAACAGATTACACGAAAATATTTTTTTTTTTACCAGGATATTTTTTTTAGAGTATGATCGATGAGTTTCTAAATGTTATATATAAACTTTAAAAGTTTTGGATTTGGGTATGCGTTATGAGATCATGAAAACATTTTATTAATACTTATTTATTAATTTATTGTTATTCATTTTTTTACAATATCGAACACTTTTGCATCATTATCAGTACAGTTCGAGTATAGTTTTGCTTTAATTTTATTTTCTGACAATGGAATGAAACAGTGAAATTTTTGGGTTCCTTGGATCGTTTTCGCGTTATTATATTGCTCGCTGAGCTCTGATGCCGTTAATTCGTACTCTTCAGTAGTAGTAAAACAAAATGATAATTTTGTTAAATCTTCTTCTTTTCTGCGATTCGCCCAATCAAATAGTTCTTTTGCAGTTTTAATTGGATGTTCACGTTCTTTGGCTAAACTTGCTCTTGTGGCCATGCGCTTTATGGTTCCTCCAATAGCATCACAAGGACCTTTGCCATGTGACGTAGCAAAGAAATGCCATTCTGCATCAATTCCGTACTTTGATTTAAATTGACATAGGCTCGAAAAATTCTTACGGTTTTTGTACTGCGATGTTGCTCCATCAGACATGAAATATATCTTTCTGATTTCTTTATCCTTATCAACGCGTAAAAAGTTAATCATTTTGGCAATGAACAAATTTACAGATACTGAGTCGTGTCTTAAATCTGCGGAAATTACAATAAAACTAAAATGTTCAATTTGCGTACTTCCATTGAAATAAATAACGAATGGATGAATTGTAGCTTGTTGTACGTTCCAGTGATGGGACTGCACTTCATCTTGCAATACAAAGCTATAGTTTTCAGAAAAATCACAAATGATCAAAAATTCACCATCTTGTAATGTATTTTTCGTATTTTTTAAAAAGCGGGATTGCTCTGTTTTAATAAAGTCGTGAGGAATTAAATTTTCTAATTTCAAGCAAAAAAATGACACAAACTCATCTACAGGTTTTACAATAGTTTCTAGGTCACACCTATCCGTGGTCACCCATTGCTCAAATGATAACTGATCAATATAATTTTCTTCAAACTCAGCGAATAAAGTATTTTCCAATGATGAAGAATCTGGACAATCCGAACAAGATCGTAGATAGCAATTTGATGTTGTATTTTCACACAAAAGACTACCAGTTAACATTTTAATATCCTTTGATAAATTGATTCTTTTCAAACTATGTAAGATTAGGTTAATATTTTCGTGTGTTGTGCACACACAAATATTATGTGTTCTTGAATTGGATAGAAGCTTGCATTGCCTTGGACGAAGGCTTGCAAATGAGGAAAAACCTACCTTAATATTTTCGTTAATTTCCTTGAAGCGTGTATACGCTTCTTTCAAAGTAGTCATCATTAATCGTTTTGGATTGCTTGACGCTTTCCATCTTTTTTTACAGATACATAATCTTTTTGGCCAGGCATAGCTCTACTTACTTCATCGTCTTCAAAATATTGAATTATTGTTTCTTTTGTCTCATCTGTTAATGAAGTACTCGACCTAGCATTTTTGGTTGCAAGACAGTTATTTTTGAATTGTTTTGCCTCTTTTGCTGTATTTCTATTGGTTTTGAACTCATCAATGGCGTCTTGAATAGACCGAGCTTGGCAGCATCGACAAAATCAATAATTTTTCTTTCCTTGTCGTGGCTAGATTCGAGAACCTTTCCTTCATATTCATAATTACCTCATCGTAGTCTGTATTTTCCACATCCTCAGGTCCTAATTTGAAGAGGTTTCTTCGTACAGCTTCGTTGATTTCACGGTATTTTTTCTCGGGATAATTGACGTAACCCATCTTCGTCCATTTAATCGGAGTCACTTTTATTCCAGCTATCCCTTCGTTGAAGCGTTCGATGTTGACCTTCTGGATGCACTCATCTTCTGATTGATTTGTTGAAACAGATGTCGCTGATGGTACCGTGGCAAGACTATCTGCACTTGGTACTTCTGGTAACTCCTCAGTTGTTGTCGGTGCATCTAGTAATTCCTCAGTTGTTGTTGTTTTCGAACTTCCTGCAACCTGATCCACCGATGATGTACAGATTGCCCGTTTGTCAACGTTTAAACGGCAGGACGTACAAATGCGTAAATTTGTATTCAATGTAGACATTGGAGCATAACCAGCCGCTTTCAGTTTATCTATGGTGCTTTCGGTGAGATTTCGTAGCTCTTTCGAACACTTTTTTTCTGCAAACGGCCTGCAACAGTTGAGAATGCGACTACTCATGTTGCTCGTTAGATTTTAATAAACAAAATCACTTTTAAGTTTTTACTGACTAGTTTGGTGTCGTTTGCTTGACTGAAGAAAAATTTTACAATTAAATCTTTTATAACCATAGTGGTAGTATATTTTTAGCTTTTTCGTGAGTATGTTCATGGTATCATGTTTTTGATGTTGTTGAAGTTACTCGCTTTCTCCCAAATATGATTAACAAAGTCTATTCTCTACCAAGGCGGGTCTATACCCAGGTGTAATCAGATTTTAACTTTGTGGAGAAAACCAGCGCCGAGAAAACCGACCTGCTTTACGTATACTAGATTACCTGGGTATAGACCCGCCTTGTTCTCTACGAGGTAAACTTTTTGCAGGTAAACTAGTCGTATACCTGTATACAAAACTTTTTATGTAGCTTTTGTCTTCAATATTAGATTTCTTATAGGTTTCTTTTATCAAAAGGTTTCAACACTATTGAGAGAATTTTTCTTCAGTTACGTACAATAAAAAATATGACACTATCAAGACTTTAGATCACAACACTGGATCGCGTCTAACTTTCTAATAGATGCTATAATAGTTATGAATAATTAAATAAAATATCATGAAAACAACTTGTTAACCTCATGTGGTACCCTTAACAAAAAATTCAGCAACAAACTGCGGTCCTAAAAAAAATTAACAACGAAAAAAAAATTCACTAGGTGTCAAATTTGTGAAATATTTGAAATGTCATAACTTTTTTGTTTATTGGCTTACCATCACCAAATTTTTATGATAGATAGCTAATATAATGGATTGTTTTCCCTCAAAAAATTACGTTGGTATTCCGATAGGGTTTTGAGATATTTGAGTTTTTGTGACAAAAATGATGTTTTTTAATTCCAAAAAAAATTTTTTTTTACTGTGTGTATTTTTTTTGGAATCTTTATTTAGTTGTCTAACTTTGTTTCTTTAGTTGTCTAACAATCGAACGAACCGTTTTTGCTGTGCAGCTTTTTGAATATTTTTGAACCATTTTCACATACACCCTTTTGAAAAGTTAGTCGTGACTCAACTTGAAGATTTGATATCGGAAAATGACGATTTAGATGGAACTGAAAAACTGTGCAAAGTTTCAGATATTTTTGAAATGGTCGATCAGAATCGACTTGCATGCCTTCGTGGAATCCCTCATTTATAAGATCTAATCACCGCATGACTTTATTATTATGAAAATTTATTGGCTTTTTTCGGTGAATACAATACTATACTCAGAGTGGAAGGGAGTAACGAAAGTAATGAAATGATAAGATGGATAGAATCGCAAGCGAGCGACGAGAGAAATGAATAGAAGTTGAAAATTTGTTTTTAACAGAGGGCCATATGTGTGAACAACACAATCGAAACGACGCCTGAAACGAACACAATCGTTCACACATTTCACAAATTTTCAACTTGTATTCATTTCTCTCGTCACTCGCTTGCGATTCTATCCATTTTTCCATTTCATTACTTTCGTTACTTCCTTTCACTCTGACAAGGGAAGGTCACGATGGTGTTACACGGGGTTTTCAACCGGACTATTTTTGTTAGATTCTACATGTCGAAATATGAAGAACCCTTTCGGGTGATGGACCAGTGGTGTAGCCAGGAGGGGCTCTGAAAGGGGCAATTTTGTACGTATATTATACTATTGAGCTAATTGGAAATTTGACAAAAATATTTTTTTAGTATCTATTGTGATGGTAGAGAACAGAATAGACATTAAAGTATGTTTAAAATGTATTTTCCATGCCATTGGCGTAACCATCATGGAATATGGACACCAAAACAAATTTGGTTTTATTAGAATAGTATACCAATACTAAACCCATCCCGATTGCGCCTATGGCATGGAAAATACATTTTAAACATAAATTAATGTCAATGCTGTTCTCTACCATCACAATAGATATTGAAAAAATATTTCTGTCAAATTTCCAATTAGCCTAATAATATAATATACGTACAAAATTGCCCCTTTCAGAGCCCCTCCTGGCTACACCACTGTTCCATCACCCGAAAGGCTTTGGGGTTTTTCATATTTCGACATGTAGAATATAACAAAAATAGTCCGGTTGAAAACCCCGTGTAACACCATCGTGACCTTCCCTTGTGAGTATAGGTATTGTATTCACCGAAAAAAGCCCATACATTTCCATAATAATAAGGTTGGATACATGTATATCGTTCGAATTGAACACATTGGGAAACAACAGGGATGGTTGCTACGAGGGCTGTTGCTGTAACACTGGTTCTAAATGCTTTTAGATTTCCAATTTTATCGATATATAATAAATGGACGCTGCCTAAGAGAACATAAGCCGATCAGTTTGTCATCCGTGATGCTTAAAATCATGGAAAAGGTGTTGTGCGAATACATAAATTCTAAATTTATGAAAGCAATGCCTCTTTCACAACACCAATTTGCGTATCAGAGTGGCAAATCCACGATCTCAGCACTACATTCGTTAGTCAATAAGATCGAAAAAACTCTACAAGCTAAAGAAATCGCTCTTGTAGCATTCCTTGACATTGAGGGTGCATTCGATAATGCTTCTTATTCGTCTATATGATCGGCAATGTTGAGGAGGAATTTCGACCCATGCATGCTAGCCAATGGGTACATGCTATGCTAGCCAATCGACAGATCTCCTCTGAGCTAAGTGGTTCGTGCGTCACTGTAAAGGCTACAGGCCCACAAGGGTACTTTCACCGTTGCTTTGGTCACTGGTGGTGGACGAGCTTCTAGATAGCTTAGAAAGGAGAGGCTTCGAAGTGGCAGGATATGCAGATGACGTGGTCATTATTGTACGAGGCAAATTTGAAGACGTTATATTCGAAAGGATGCAGCTAGCTCTTGATCATACCTTTTCCTGGTGTTAACGAGAGCAACTAGGAATAAATCCTTCCAAAACCACCATCGTACCTTTCACAAAACGTAGGAAGGTACAATTGAGAACCCTTCTCCTAAACGAAACACAACTGACTTGCTCAAAGGAAGCCAAATATCTTGGTGTCATACTTGACTCCAAGCTAAATTGGAATTCACATCTTCAAACAGTGGTAAAAAAGGCCTCAATTCACTCTGGGTATGCTCCAGAGCACTTGGTAAGAAATGGGGCCTGAAACCAAGTAGGGTAACTGGGGGTAAGACGCGCCCTCTAAGGAAGGAAGCGTTTTTAGCTATGAAGAACATTATTATAAGCTCTTTTTAAATCATTATCCCATAGACAAACAAGTTTTCTATCAAATAGTAGAAACAGCCATCCATTTTCGTTTTTCTGGAGTTAATAAATCAATTTTTATAAAATGCTTGCTTATCTGCATTTTTATTTTTTGCGGGGTAAAACGCGCCACCTGATCTCGGCGTTAGTCGTTCGCGCGCACGCATGCGCAATCATGCTTGCAAATACGTTGCATACCTAAGGGCGTTTGATCAGATGTTATTGTTCGATTATAGTATACATGCTGATTCGAAAAATGTGCATTTGTAAGGTTCAAATTGGCACGTAACTACAGCTTGGCATTACGTATGCTGGAATTTGAATTCAAACGGCTGTTTTGGTGTTATGAAATAGGTGTGGCCGTTTTGCCCCACGATTAAAGTTTAAGTCCTTCAATACGCTCTTTAAGGATAAATTCAACACTTTTTTCGCATGGAGTACAAACTATGGGAGTGCACAAGTCGATTCTCGATGATAGTTTCAAAAGTTTAGTTGTTTATCGACCTGAAAAATGACCTAGAAAATAACACAAAATTACAACGAAAACAGCGAAAATCGTTTTTTCGAGTTTTTCACGATTTTTGCCAGGAAAACACTTAAAACAAAAAAAATATATATATATATATATATATATATATATATATATATATATATATATATATATATAGGTAAGCATTTTAATACATTTTCTATTATCTCGGGTGAAAAACAGCGTCCCAAAGCACGTCGTTTGTTCAAAACAACGATGGCGCGTTTTACCCCGATGGCGCATTTTACACCCAGTTCCCCTATGGTTATGTGGATCTATAAAACCATTGTTCGTCCTAGAACAACTTATGCTTCTCTTATCTGGTGGCCTAAAACAAAAGAGGCTACGGCAAGGGCAAAGTTAAACAAAATCCAACGTATTGCCTGTATAGCAATTACTGGTGCAGCACGCAGTACACCCACCTCTGCCTTAGACGCGATGCTTAATGCTGCTGAGAAAAGTGCGTTGAGGCTGAAACGAACAAAAACCCTACTATCAGGTGATCTTACGGGTCACTTCAGTATATGAAATGAATTTTCTATAAATCCAATTGTAGAAAAGTGTAGTGACAGGATGGAAATGGTAGTCAACTATGACATACCCTATAAGGTGATCATGTCTTCTCGTCAAGAATGGGAAGAAGGTGGACCCAACATCCCTCCAGGGTCTATTAAATTCTACACAGATGGTTCCAAAATGAATAATCTGGCAGGTTCTGGAGTCTACGGACCCCGAACAAAATCCTCAATTCACTTAAGACAGTCTACAGTATTTCAGGCAGAAATATATGCTATCTTAGAATGTGCGTTACTATGCCTGAAGAGGAAATACAGACACGCAAGTATATGTATTCTCTCCGACAGCCAAGCGGCTCTTCAGGCGCTTAACATTTACACGTGTAACTCAAAACTAGTGTGGGAATGCATTCTAGCTTTGAAAAAACTAGCTCTCTGCAATCGAGTTAACCTATATTGGATCCAGGGCATGCGGGTCTAGAGGGAAACGAAATTGCTGATGAGCTGGCCAGAAACGGATCTGCTAATAGGTTCACTGGCCTCGAGCCATTCTTCGGAATATCAGACAGTTTCTTAAAAATGGAACTGAACAACTGGCTGGTTAGCCAGACATCATCAAACTGGGATGCATCTCCTAATACGAGTCAGTCAAAAAGGCTTGTAAATATAAACCCAAAGAAAACCCAACAACTATTAGGTCTCAGTAAAAGGGATCTCAGTTTATACACTGGTCTAGTACCAGGACACTGCCCCAGCAGATACCATTTACAAAAGATCGGTGTTGTTCAAAACTCCAACTGTCGCTTCTGTGACGATGAGCAAGAAACATCAGAACACCTCATCTGCTATTGCAGTGCACAAATCCATCGTAGGTCCAGGATATTTGGTAAGCCCTTCTTAGAGCCTGCCGATATAAGGATCGCAACCCCCAGCAATGTTATAGGCTTTATTAAGCTAATTGCACCAGACTGGGGGAATTCTCACACTGCAGGTTAGAACCATTATTTCTCAATAATAAGGTGTTCATGAGCTCAGAAGTACATAGATCATTTAGTGACATACATGTCACTGGATGATGTATGTACTATACATACAGTAAAAGGGGATATCACAATAGTTCAAGTTAATCAACACCCGAAGAAAAAAAAATAAAAAAGAGAACATTTTCTAAAATTCCTGGGTGACTTATTTGGAAGAAGTGAGAACTATTATTGAAAGATTCAAAATTAAAATATGAAAGCTCCTGGCGATGATTTAATTTTCTACATCCTCATCAAGAAATTTTAAAACCAGACAAAACTCCTGCAGAAGCTTCTAGCTATCGTCCAATCAGTTTGCTTTCCTCCATCAGTAAACTTTTTGAAAAGGTCATTTTGAACAGAATGATGGTCTACGTCAATGCAAATTCAATTTCTGCCTACGAACAGTTCGGATTCCGCCATCTGTTCCAACAAAAGGCTATTCTACTGGTCATGTTCTTCTAGACATAGAAAAAACATCCTACATAGCTTGGCATGTAGGCTTGATTGTAAAATGAAAAAAAAACCTTGCTTTTCCAACATTGTTTTGAATAATCCAAAATTATCGTTCAATTCATACACTTCAAATTGATTATCAGAACTCCAAGCCAGTAAGACTTCCTCTAAGAGCCGGTGTTCATCAAGGCTGAATTTTTGGACCAATATTAAACAATATTTTCACCTCTGACTTATCAGAGCTACCTCGGGGATGTCAAATTTTTTTGTTTGCGGATGACACAGGCTTCTCCACCAAAGGACGAAGCCTGCGTGTCATCGGTAGTAGATTGCAAAAAAGTTTGGATATTTTTTCTTCATACTTGCAAAAATGGAAGATATCTCCTTGTTCTTCCAAAACTCGACTTAAAGTATTCCCATACAAACCAAAAGTTCTTTATTTGAAAAGTAGCCGTGTTGTCATGATTAGATGGATCGGGTGAAGTTAAGTATCTAAGGCTCATGCTAGATGAAAATTTAACTTTCAAAATCACATTGAAGTTATCAAGCCAAATGTAACAAATATGTAAAATGTTTGTATCCAATTATTTACAGAAAATTAAAACTTTGTCCTAAGAACAAGCTTTTGAGCTTCAAACAAATTTTAATGCCTGCCATATCGTTTGGTGTACCAATATAGACTATCTTTTGTAATACCAGGAAAAAAGATTGTGTCCGGAATAAAAATCCTGAAAAGGCCGAACATTTCTGTTTATTAAAGTAAATTCAAGATGCGGAAGTCGAATCTTCACCCACCATTCGAAATTTCAGTGTCTGTAAGACCTGATTACGCTAAGGTTTCATGTAGAACGACTAAATTTATTTGTGTTTCGATTAGTTGAACCTCACTGAAGCCTTAAGTGTCCGTAATATGAATCAAAACGGTATAAAAATGCTGTCCTGCTACGGCAAATAAATTGTAATATGTTGTGAACAAAGTATTCTTTCAATCTCAGTTTAGGTTTACCAAATTAGAATGCTTGTGTTGCCTAACACAGAACACCTAAATAGAAAAAAATTGTATAATACTTATTTGAAATTATGCTAATAAAAAAATACTTTCTAGAACCAAACTCTAGAATCATCCTTTTTTAATCCTTGGGCTATTGTTCTGGTTATATAAGCTCTTAGCCCATTGAAGGGTAACAGTTTCTGGGCTCAACATCAACTATTAAACATTATCTTTTAGATTGTTAACAGATTTGGAGGCCACACAAGACTAAATTTGGTATAAGTGATAAAAATGGGTAGATCCCTAACCTACTTGCTCTTCAAAGATTGGCCATTACCGGTATTCAAATTGACCCTAAAAAGCTATATGTCCACCGAATAAAAATGCTCACGATGATTAGAAATCTAATCTGCCTTTGCTCTAATGTAATGACAGAAATGAGGAAAAGGTTTCCCGAACAAACACTTTGTTTTTATGTAAAGCGATAATTATTACTAAGACGTTGACAAACATTTACAAGGCGGGATATTGGGTTTAATATTGCTTATTATACATTCTCATAGTAGTTTTATAATACTGAACCCAATGAAAAGGAAAAGTTCCTAATGACTGTAATTTGCATAACAAAGTCCAACTATTTACCCAGCATGCAATTTTTATCGCACCCTAATAAGCTATCAACCCTTTCCCCATTTTCCCTTCACCACACAAAGAAGAATCACTTTTCCCGAGGATTCTCTTTTTTTTTTCGCGCAAAGTGGCGTTTCACCATCCATCGCGGACGTGCTTTTCTGCTGCCACCCGACTGTTCAAAGCTTTTATGAGTGATACGCGAAAATAAACAAAATATAAAACGGTGTGGTATGAAACTGTAATGAGCTTCCTTTTCGTGTTATTGTTTGTTTTCCTGGCACCGAACCTAACTGCAAAACGCCTGACAAGAAATGAAAAAAAACGAAAAATCACGACACTTGGACGTCTATTGGCATAGGTGCGCTTTCACAATACAGTGTTGGATGAAATATGTACAACTGTTTCGATTTTCAGTACAAAGTAGTTAACCTAAGAAGATAAAGAAGTTCCACAGTTCTTTACACAAGATTTCTATGTTAAAAAATAAGTTTGAGATATTTTTCCATAGTTATATAGACAAGGTAAACAAGTTTGCAAATGACAGTTTTTGCGTAGAACTTTCATATTTTCCAATGAAAAGTTTTTTTTTTGTGAGAAAAATCCACTTTAGTTAAATTGTAATTAAATGTGATTCAAAATAAAAATACTCAAAAATATATGGTGGAATTAATGTTATGTCAAATGCGCTATGAAAATTTTATTCAAAAATTATTATGTATGGAAAATAAATTCATTTGTTTGGAAAATTTAAAAGTTTACAAAAGTATCGTCCCATACTGTACACATAAGCATTTGTAAAAGCGGAGATAGTGAAAGTCGTTCCGGTTTCCGATTTTTTATTAAATTTTAAAAATTTATTCCAACCTGTCCAGATCGATTGCGGATCGCGGATGTTAGTTCGGGGTAGGGATAGGGGGAAAGGTTCAATAGGATTTGCATGGAATTTCATTATTGAGCCCTGTGCCTTGCCATATAATTCGATGGCAAATCAAATCACTCCCGCGCTTCGATGAATCGAAATCTGCTTTTATTTGTTGACTGGACTGGCAGGCAGAGGCAGAACGGATCGACACAATATGCAAGGAACGCCACTACCATCTATATGGCATACTTAACCGACCAACAGCGTAGTATTGAATGAATCATTCAACGGTGACCTCTTGGATGCAAATGAGATTTCTGTATGCTGCTGCAGCAGAGCGTCAAACGAGGTACACTAACCAAGGCAAATGGGTGACTGCATTGCGTGGGAAATCATTCTCGGTAGTTTAATGTACTAAGGAGCAATTATTCTTCGGGACATACTATATGGACAAATTGAAAGATAAAGGATTGCCACACAGTCAAATGAGAAATCCAACAGTTTTTCTTTTTTATTCCTTTATTAGTATCATTTCTAGCACTACATTCTTTTCTCATATCTACGAATTCTGTGTTAGGCAAATTGAGCTTTTGTTTAAATTTTGTTTACAATAAATTACATTTAATTTGCCATAGCAGTTCAAACAAAGTTTCCATTTTCTGTTAATAAGTGGATACAGACATTTTACATATTTGTTGCATTTGGCTTGAATGTGGCTCAATGTGATTTTTGAAAGTTAATTTCTAATCTAGCATGAGCCCTAGATACTTAACTTCATATGATTAATTAATTGGAACCCCTCTCATCGTAACAACATGTCTACTTGAAGGTTTCAAATGAAGTGCTTTTGGTTTATGTGGGAATATTATTAGTTGAGTTTTGGAAGCATTCGGAGAAATCTTTCATATTTGCAAGTATGAAGAAAAAATATCCAAACTTTTTTGCAATCGACTACAGATGACACGCAGACTTCGTCCTTTGGCGAAGAGGCTTGTGTCATCCCTGAGATAACTCAGGTGTCAGATATAAAAATATTGGTCTCAAAATGCTGCCTCGAAGAACACCAGCTCTTGCAGGAAGTCTTTAAGACCTGGAGTTCTCGTAATTATTTATTTATTTATTTATTTATTTATTGTCGTCAATCATGTTTGTAGACCGTTACAGAGAGTTTCTTATGCGCTAGTTACACTTCTACATTCAATTACCTAATTTTTTCTTCTTAAGATAATGTGCGGAAGTATTGTTTTAGCTTCGCTTTGGACCAAGTTAAGTCGATTGAATTGTAATGTTTATTATAAGTAGTCATCATTTGGTTCATTGGCCCAAATTTTGCATAATTAGTACGGTGATAGTTGATTGCAAATAGTTCTCGATGGCGTAAACGTCTGGATGGTACATAAAAGTTTAATTTAGATAATAATTCTGGTGAATCAACTTTATGGGATACAATATCGTTTATAAATGAAATCATGGCATATTCACGACGCTCTCTTAGTGTTTGAATATTAATCAACATACATCTAGCTTTGTAAGATGGTAATGGAAATTCTGTCCAACCTAATTTGCGAAGAGCATATAATAAAAATTGTTTTTGCACTGACTCTATCCTTTCATCATGTACTGTTGAAAAAGGTGACCCAATTATGCTGCAATATTCAAGTATTGTTCTGACATAGGCAATGAACAATGTTTTTATTGTGTATGGATCATTGAAGTTATAAGCAAAGCGTTTAATGAAGCCTAACATATTATTAGCTTTATTTATCATAGTGTTATAGTGATCAATGAAAGTTAGTTTTGAGTCTAAAATTATGCCTAAGTCTCTGATTCTCTTACATTTTTCAACATTTTGATTGCCTAAAGTTATTGTTACATTGGGAATGTCTCTAATTAAACTTTAAAAATTAAAACTAACTAATTAACCTAAAGTGTACGATTTGAAAGATAATTTTGGATTACCAACAATGTATGTTGGAAAATTAAAGTATTTTAGTTCTACAATTAGGCCTTCATGCCAAACACTGTCAAATGCCTTTTCTTTTTTACGGCTGGAAATGCAAGACCAGTAGAATAGCCTTCAGATTTGTTGGAAAGGAACAAATTTGTAACACGTAAAAGTTGAGGAGTGGTCGAATGTCCATGGCGGAATCCATTAGCAAAAATTGAATTTTCGTTGATGTGGACCCGAGAGAGAGGAGACAGCTCATTGACAGTTGGTATGTTTTCTTGCCTTCTTTGACTTCTTTTTTTTTTAATTTTTAGGTTGTGCACAACGGTCAGATGAACTTATTTTGGTCAAAATCATATTCACTTCTTGTTGTTCACAATGAAAATGATATGAATATACAGCCATTCCATAAAAAACCGATCTAGTGGGTCTCCGAATTCCGTGCAAATTTGCTATTTTGTTCCTTATCCGAAATAAGGATACACGTATTTTTGGATTTTTTGATTAGGGTGACCATTGCCGAAATAGGGTGACCAGAAAAATCGCGATTTTGCAAAATTTTTATTTTTAAAAATATTATAAATTTTGAACCGTTTGACCGATTTTCAATCTTTTTGGACGAAATGAAGGCTAAAGATTTTTACTTTTCGGGAAAAATAAAAAAAAATTCACAAAATTGTGTTTTTTACATGAAAAAACTCAATAGT
Source organism: Aedes aegypti (assembly GCF_002204515.2). NCBI lineage: Eukaryota > Metazoa > Arthropoda > Insecta > Diptera > Culicidae > Aedes > Aedes aegypti. The sequence continues at coordinate 23,521,642 of NC_035108.1, read as the reverse complement.
TTCCGTTTTTTTCGTGTTTTGAAGGCCTCGGGATCAAAGGGGCTATTGCTGCTCTCATTTTTTCTTAAAAGTTCAGAAAATTTTACGTAAACTGTCAAATTTTCAGCGATGTATGTTTTTTAGTTTTTGAGATATATTTTTTTGGAAATAAAAAATCAGTCATTTTTCATCGGCACACACTGTAGATCTCAGCGCATTAGATTTGTAATGTTTAAAAAAAATCATAACTTTTGAACAGCTCAACTGATTTCCAATCTTTTTTTATGGAATGAAAGCTTAAGGTCTCAACTTTTCAGAAAAAATATAAAAAAATAGAAAACTTTGAAAAACAATTTTTTTCACATTAAAATATATGAAAATTTCTAAAAAAACTAGAAATTTTTATATTTTTTCACGTTTAAACATATTGTTATCAGATTTTTCAATTTTGTCTGAATAGTTGAAATTTTAAGCTTTCATTCCATACAAAAAGATTGGAAATCAGTTCAAAAGTAATATTTTTTTTAAGCATTACAAATCTAATGCGCTGAGACCTACAGTGTGTGCCGATAAAAAATGACTGAATTTTTTATTTTCAAAAAAATATATCTCAAAAACCAAAAAACATACATCGCTGAAAATTTGACAGTATACGTTAAATTTTCTGAACTTTCAAGAAAAAATGAGAACAGCGATAGCCCTTTTGGTCCCGAGGCCTTCAAAACACGAAAAAACGGAAACTATTGAGTTTTTTCATGTAAAAAACACAATTTTGTGAATTTTTTTTTATTTTTCCCGAAAAGTAAAAATCTTTAGCCTTCATTTCGTCCAAAAAGATTGAAAATCGGTCAAACGGTTCAAAAGTTATAATTTTTTAAAAAATAAAAATTTTGCAAAATCGCGATTTTTCTGGTCACCCTATTTCGGAAATGGTCACCCTAATCAAAAAATCCAAAAATTCGTGTATCCTTATTTCGGATAAGGAACAAAATAGCAAATTTTCACGGAATTCGGAGACCCACTAGATCGGTTTTTCATGGAATGGCTGTATAAAAAAATCAATAGCAGTTTGCCAACACAAAACTATATTTAGGTATTCAACTTTTTGAAATGTGAAATCATCAAAGAAGGCCTAGAAATTTCAATAACGTTTACTCGAATTTTGACGGTTTTTCATGCTTTGCACTTCGAATGTGCGGTTTTACAGTGACAGTTTGTGACAGGTTCCCTTGATTTTTGGGAGCTCGCAATCTAAGCCAGCTGTCTTCTCTCTCTCTCTCAGATGTGGACCTTCATTCTGTTTAAAATGACATTTTCAAAAAGATCACTGATGAAGGAAAGCTAGCTCCTGAATTTTTGTCTGGTTTTAAAATTGGAACAACCTTAGCATTTTTCCATTTGTCAGAAAAATATGCCAATTGAAAACTTTTGTTAAATATATCAATTAAGAATGATTAGCTACTTTCGGGAAGTTTCTTGATAAGGATGTAGAAAATTCCATCATCGCCAGGAGCTTTCATATTTTTGAATTTTTTAATAACTGCTTCCAAATCAGTCTCCCAGGCATTTTCGAAAACGTTCTCTTGATTGAGAATATTTTCGAAGTCCAGAGTTACTTGATTTTTAATTGGACTAGTAAGTTCTAAATTAAAATTTTGCGCACTTTTAAACTGCATATCAAGTTTTTGAGCTTTTTCGCAATTAGTTAGTAATAATTTGTTTTCTTTTTTCAATTTCCAGAAGGGCTTAGAGCCAGGGTTCAATTAAAAAAAAAATATTTTCAAAATTTTTGCGATGTCAAGTCAGTTGATGAGGACTTGATGGGGCATGGGGGGGAGTTGCAATCATCATTCATTGGCGTATAAAACATCCACTGTTTTCGTCATTTGAAACCAAAGTTTTTGAACTTTAGATGTTTCTGTTGAAACACAGTTTGGTAAATATTCTTTCATGCTGCCTATTTGCCTCTTCAATGCTCTGGGCAGCAAGTTAATTTGCTTCAAACTGACTTGACATGAAGATAAACAAAAAAGTTAGGATCTTCTTTTAGTTTGGATCCAGGTTTAAAAATACTTTTCAGTAATAACTGCTATATGAACATTATTAGTTGTAAGAAAATTAAACAGTTCGTCCTCTTTACTTTCCAACGAACGAGCATTCCAGTTTAAAATATATAAATAATTATTTGAGAAAAACGTAATTCAATAACAATTTGATTAGTGAATTTTACACCAACTTGGACTGTTTCAGTCATAGTGGTGGCTTTGAACAATCATTAGATTCAATTGTTCAGTTAGCAAATTAAAAACAGAAGCAGACATATCACTTGAAGTGGGTACATTATCTGATGTTTTTCCGCTAGAATTTTCGGAAGACGAAGAGGCGGAGTTGAAGTTTCCTGTGGCAGCAGGGTTTTTTTTTTTTTCATTTGATTTGAAACAATTAGAGCGGGTACTCGTAGTATGAACAGGGGAGGAGTTCAAATTACCTGCTACGAAATCGGCAAAGGATTATCCTTGGGTAGATACATTCGAAATTAAAAGATTTGAACGACTACCCGACGGATTAAAATTAGTTTGTGAATGAGCATGATTATAATCTTCCTGATGGGTATGATTGTTGATCAAGCGATCGTTAACTGAAAATGAGCATTATTCGATACTCTACCAGGTAAATTCCGGAAACAATCGTTATCGTAACGGACATTACTGACGGATTTCACGCCAACTCGACACGCGATTGGCAGCACCCCTTCAGAATTCAATGAAACTTTCTGGATGTCAAAAGTATGTGAAACTAAGATACTTTGCATATTTTGTATTTTCAAAATCGATCTAGACTAACATTTGAAAAGGGTCAAATTTTTTTTTACTATTTTTATAAACCCGTATAACTCGAAAACGGTAAGACCTACAAAAAAGTGTTGTATGGGGGACTGTCGTGAAATTTCCTGAAGTTTTAGAAAAAAATATTGAAAAAATAAAAAAAACATTTTCTACACCGAAAAAACAATGATTCAAAACTTTGAAGTCGATTTAAAAAAACGGCCATTTCAGATTTTGATCATCCTTAAGCAAAAAGTTTGGTAATTAAATTGGGCATATTTTAGGGAAAAAAGTTTTTCTAACAACGAATTTTTTAAGTCCAAATTTTTTTTTTTTTTGATATTTTTTTATTTCGCTTTAAATAGTCTAGTATGCTCATATTTTGAAGTGATAAATGAGTTTTAATCACAAAATAGATTATATTTGTTTTATTGGGAGTTTTAATGGTTGGAAAGATATCACAATAATATTTTATTTCTTATTTGGTCTAAGCCAATCTTAACAGGTGTCTGGAAAGGGTCAATATTATGCTTATAAAAAAAGCCGTGGTTTTTTTTTATCATGCATCATTATTTTTATTATTGCTATATATCCTAAAACGTAGTATCTGCACATGAATATTTACATTATTTTTGGGCTCTACTGAATAAATTGAATATTTTTGGTTCATCCTCTGAATTGGTATACTGTTTGGCTGCAATTTGTGTATCACTAATAGGCATAAAACAATGATATTTTTGGGTACCAGGGACAGTTTTAACCTTATCAAACAATTCCATCAATTCCTCTGACATTTTAACATACTGTTCATTAGATATATAGCAGAAATTTAATTTGGTGATACATGTATCAGTTTGTTTCACTGCCCAGTCGAATAGTTCTCGCGGAGTTGCGATTGTGTTTCCATAGTCTTTTGCAAGACTTGCTCTTTTTGCCATTCGCTTGAGAGTACCACCAATAGCGTCACAGGGGCCTTTGCCGTGGGATGTGGCAAAAATGTGCCATTCTGCTTCCAATCCATATATTTTCTTGAAATTACATAAGCTGGCAATTTTTTTTTATTTTTATAATGAGCTGCAGCTCCATATGACATAAAATAACTTTTGAGAAATTTATTTTTTGTTTAACAAAATTTATCAATTTTGAAATATATAGCTGAACTGCTACTGTATCATGGGTCAACACTTCTGATATTATAGTAAAACTAACGTTTTCCAATTTATTATCTTTTTTATGGTAAATCTCGAATGGGTGTATCGTTGCTTGGGAATTATTCCAGTGATGTTATTAGCTTATCAACTTTCTCCACGAAATACGTAACAAATTCTTCAACAGGCTTTATTATAGTTTCTAAATTACAGCGATCGGTGGTGAGCCATTGCTGAAAAACTACATCTTCTTTGGCGCTTTCCTCTAAAAGCGAGATTAGTTCTCCTGTAATATTTTCTTTGGAATTACACTTTTCACATTCTCGAAAAAAAACAATCAGTCGTTCTTACTAAAACATCGCATAACAGTTTTTCACAAATTTCTGCCTGAGAGACAATTCCTAAACTGTTAAGCATTAATTTAACATTTTCGTGGTATGTGCACACACATACATTGTGAATTCCTGTGCTATCGAGAAGCCTACAATGTTTAGGCCTCAACATAGTAAACAAAGTAAAACCAATTTCTACATTTTGGCATCTTTCTTCAAAAATCATGTACCCCTCTTTAAGAGACATCATCAATAGACGCTTTTGAACTTGTTCTTTACTACCATTTCGGTACTCAGAAACGAAGTCATTGGCTCCTGGCATAGGCCTACTAATATCATCACTATCAAAGAAATCAATAATGTTTCACTAATTCCATGCCCACTTCGAGCCCTTGTGGTACATAGAATGCCCTGTTCATTCACAAGTTGTTTCACTTGTCTTACCATGTAAATTGGTGCCTCGAACTCCTCGACAATTTTGTTGATCGACCACGATTTAGGAAGAACCGATAATATTTTCAACTGGTCATTTCTGTCAATACCAGGTGAGTTGAATTTTTCTTTCAACTGATTGATGATTTCCTTGAATGCCTCCACCTTGTCGACGTCCATTGCATCCATGCCTAGTATGTCATGACGTACAGCTTTGGTGATCTCCACTGACTTTTTAATTCGATAGTCCAAGCTCCTCATGTTTCTCGACGAGATTGGGGATAAATTCAAAGTTTCAATAATACTGTTGAGTTTTTCCACGTTGTAGGGGCCTAGTAATTCATCCGCTGATAGGACGGATGGCAAAGATGAACAGGACGGGACTGCTTCTGAAATAAACAATAATGTCGAATTAATATATTGATATGGGTTCTATGTAAACAATCATTGTCGTTTAATGTGCTGCAAAGTAAATTTATCTTACCTAGCATTTCATTGGAGGCCTGACCGCTTGTTGGTGGTTGTGGATTTTGATTCACTTCGCCTCCACCCGAACGTCGTTTTTTCTTAGGCGGACTTGTGTGGAGCCTGATCACTAAGCGACATGACTCACAAATATGCATAGTTTCATCAAGCTGGTGACTATATCCCATAGCACGTATGTGTTCGATCATTGTTGGTGACAAGTTTCGCTGGCTACCATCTCGAAATTCCAATGCGCGATAAATCTTGTTGATCCATCTTTAACTTCTTTTCACAAATGACTTAGATAAAATGAAAAGAGTTTTATTGACATCAAGCTTAAATAGTTATATGCATAGGTAGAACGACAATTATAAGTTAAATACCTATCTTTCTATACACTCACGCGGTGATTGTTGAGTAACTCAGGTCGTTAACGGACATTTTAGGTAGATAACAATACAAACATTATTTCTTATTCATCTGGCTTGTAACGCAGGAACGTTTAGTAATATTTTCTAGAAGAAAATTTAATGGGGTATGGATCAGGTTGTTCCTTTTCAATGTTTGCAATCTTTCGAACCATAAAAATCCGTCGGCTTGTTAGACGGAGTTGATTTTCTTATAGGCATATGAGAAATCCATAGATTGCCTTCATTTAAAAAACATTCTTCTTCTTTCTGGCGTTACGTCCCTACTAGGACAGAGCCTGCTTCTCAGCTTAGTGTTCTTATGAGCACTTCCACAGTTATTAACTGAGAGCTTACTATGCCAATGACCATTTTTTGCATGTGTATATCGTGTGGCAGGTACGAAGATACTCTATGCCCTGGGAAGTCGAGAAAATTTCCAACCCGAAAAGATCCTCGACCGGTGGGATTCGAACCCACGACCCTCAGCTTGGTCTTGCTGAATAGCTGCGCGTTTACCGCTACGGCTATCTGGGCCCCTGATTTAAAAAACATAATCACTGCATAATTCCGTTTTTTAACTATTCTCAATAAAAAATACAATTTATTTCTGATTCAAACTCATTTATCACTTGAAAACACGATCATATTTGACGGTTTAGAACAAAATCTTTGAAAAAAAAAAATCAGTTTTGGACTTGAAAAATTCGTTGTTAAAAAAACCTTTTCCCTTAGATATGCCCAATTTGCAATGTATGGACGACATTTAGTAAATTTAATTACGAAACTTTTTGCTTAAGGATGATCAAAATCTGAAATGGCCATTTTTTTTAAATCGACTCTTAAGGCCCAAGTCAGTGGCGCGTCTGAAATGCGCGCGGGCTACTTTGATCGCAATTTTAACAAATTTGACCACTTTTTTCAAAATTCTAAACTCACTTGTCTCTTCGAAATTAAATGGAGATTATTTCTTGTGAAGAAACCATGTTCATAAAGTTATTAGATTTAGCTGGAATGTCTTTTGAGTGGTAAATGAAATGCCGAAAATATAAGACATTGCTTGCTATTTCATCTGATAGAAGCTGTTTGGGGGCATATTTTGAAAATTGGAAAACATCCATCGATAGATATTTCCTCAAGGATTATTCCTGTAAAAAAATATTTCCAATAAAATTAGGCAGGAATACGGGAATGTCTTTTAAACGCGATTTAAAAATCATCATTTTTCTCATAAAATTAGCCATCAAATTGCCAACGATAGCCATGCAACGATCGATGAATCAGGCATAGTTCATCCAAGTGGGCAAAATGAATTCTAGGAGTAATCCACGTTGCAGCTAATGGGAAACTTTCTGGTGGTTGATGAGTTTTGATGATAGAGATATTTTGTTTCTTGGATAAGTACAATTTCATGGTGAAAGTTCATAATGATACTTATTTCACTACTGGACTATCACAAAAGTTTTTACAAGTGCGGGAACGCTAATGAAAGTGCGCGATGGCATCAAATCGAGTCAGTTACTTCAGCGGGATTATTCATCGCAGTCCAAAGAATAAATGATCTGAAGACACCACTATGATTCGAAGCAATCTCGCACTTTTATTCCCAGTTCAGCAGTGAAAGAAATATACAACAACTTGATAAAACTTTTGCGCGAGTTAGAATTGATTTGACGCTTCCACACTAAATATGATTTGCATGAGGGAACAGATGTCAACAATATATAAAATTATGTTTGCTAAAACCTGATAAGGAAGTGTTGTTATGTTCCATGGTTATTTGAAAATGATGAGTAAACTACCTATCTAACTGATGCTTTTCTGAAATAAATTTGACTGCTCCAATTGCAATATTGAAATTATATGAAAATTCGCATGCCCACCCTAGCCGTTGAAGAAATGAACCGTTACTCTTTGAACGTGGCAAAGGATGGTATTACCATGGATGGTGGGTGCGCTCGTAAGACATGCAGTTGTTTGCCCCAAGATTATTTGGTTTTCTAATATGAAAGCACACATTTTTTTATGTACCAATGAATTGCTGAGAAAATTTGCAATCTATTGGTGCTAATTATAAGGCTGAATAATAAAATTCATAGCATACTTTTTCAATTTCCATTTCATGCGCAAATGATTTCCGCTGCAACAGCAGCGGGCCGTGGGAAGAAGGAATACGAAAAACCGACCAACAAGCGATAAATGAAATGTGTTCATCTAACTGTGAGTCATTTTGCTAATGATGTAGGATGGGTGATCTGTTGATATTGATATTGGTATCACGTGTTGATTACTTCGAGCTTCGAATTCTTGGATCAATTTTAATTTTATCTGCAAATTGTTCTGAACAAATCTTCTTAATTTTGTTGAATAAAATATATTGGGGGATTAGAGTTTTCTAAATTAGTAAATAATACGTCATAAGTCATTTTTAATTTCTGAGCGGTCGGTTCTCAGCTTGCTCCTGGCGATCAACATGCTCGTGCTGTATGTATCGAGCGAGCGTGCTTGTGCGGAATGTACTAAGTATACGATGCAACTGATCTTGAATTAAATATTTCATATTACAATTGGCATTGGAAATTCCAAGTAAATATTTGTATCTAATGGCTTTCTAAGTGGGATGCCCGAAATCCATTGAAAATATTCTAATTGTTTGTGGCTGAGAACTTTGGACAGACAATTTGAATGTGATTATTGGGAATTTGTTGAATATTTTCCAATTACTGGTAGACACTGAAAAAGGCTGCAATATGAAAAGATGATTGCTTAAAAAGTCTTTAATAAAGTGTACAATATTTTGAAATACATCGAGTTGAAAACAAACAAAGCTATGACAAGAACACTATTTGTATGACATGTTGGTTTATTAAAATAAATCCTAATAATATTTGAGATTTTTATGGAATAATTTGAATATTTCCGAATACCTGATGACAAATGGGCATTCCAGACAAATATTTGAATGAGATGAGGAGCTTTACCAACATTTTGAGTAATACATTACATTCAAATGAAATAAGGGTTTCTAAAAAAAACGGTTCAATGTATAAACGAAATGAGTATTTTCTAGTAAACTCTCGAATATTTGAATGCTCTCTCGAAACATTCGCATTTTTTCAGCAACTTAGAAATACTTGTGTTTTGTGGAATTCTTTAAATTATTCTGAATATTTGATGGCGATTGAGAATTTCTGACTTATATTTGAATGACATTAGAATATTAGAAAATTTCTGAAAAAATAGAGTATCTCGTCAGTGATATTTGCATAAAAGGAATGTTTTAGAAGAAATTCTGAAGTATGCATGATTGAGATAAGTATTTTTTTAATGCAATTTTAAATAAGACGTCTCAATATTATATGAATATAATTAAATAAATTATTTAAACAATATATGCTCCTTTTTTAAGAATTACCGCTGAATGTTTGACTGAGATGAGAATATTTTGAATGACTCCGGAATAATTCAGTTATTTATGAAAATTTTGAATATTTCTGAATATTCGATGTTATTTGAGAACTTCTGGCAAATATTTTAATGCGATGAGGATTTTGAAAAAATTAAGTATAACAAAATATTTAAATGAAATGAGTTTCTCGTGAATAATATTCATATATGGTTTCTGAATGAAATTTTGATAAATGTATGAATAAGATGAGTATTTTTATTTCACTTCAATATTTGAAATATCATGGAGTTCTTTGGAAAAAATCCGAATTATCGATGGCAATATAAAATTTCTGACAAATATTTTAATGAGATGAGGATTTTTACGAAAATTCTGAGAAATATAAGAATGCGATAAGTATCTCGTAAACAACATTCGAATAAGACTGAATTTCTAAAAAAAATACGGTATCTTGCATGAATGATACGAGTGTTTTCTAAATAACTCTCGACTATTTGAATGATCTCTGGAATCTTCCGCATATTTTCGAATATCTGCGAATTTCAAGGATTCTGACAACTTTTTCAATAAGATAAGAATATAAGAAAATTTCTGAATAATAGGAGATAAACATCTCGAAAGTAATATTTGCATATAAAGAAGTGTTTCAAAAGAAATTCTGACGAGAATGGGATAGATATTTTCTCAATATAATTTCAAATGATATGAGTGTCAGAAAATTTCTTAATAATATATGAATAAGATGAGTATCTCATGAATGACAATTGAGTTATATGCTTTTTACAGGAATTCCGCTAAATGTATGACTAAGATGAGTAATTTTTTAATTACTCCGGAATACTCGAATAATTTATGAAATACTTTGAACAGTCACGAATTATCGATGCCATCATGCCAATCGAGAATTTCTGACAAATATTTTAATGAGAAGAGGATTCCAAAATATTTCTGAAAAATATATAAATGTGATGGGAATCTGTAAATGATATTAAAATTATAGAAAGGTTTCTTGAAGAAATTCTGAGAAATGTATAAATGCGCTGAGTATTTTTTCAGTAACTTCTAAATTCTTGAGTGTTTTGTGGAATTCTTCAAATTATTCTGAATACTTGATGGTGATTGAGAATTTCTGGCATATATTTGAATAGAATATTAGACAATTTCTGAAAAAAAAATTGGAGTATCTCGTCAGCGATATTTGCATAAAAGGAGTGTTTTAAAAGAAATTTTTGAAGAAAGCATGAATGAGATAAGTAGAGTATTTTTATAAATCAATTCTAAATAAGACGAGGATACTAGAAAATATCCATATAATATATGAATAACATGAACATCTTGTGAATGATATTCAAACAATATAAGTGTTAAATAACTTCCGCTGAATGTGTGACTGAAATGAGAATCTTCAAATTGACTCCGCAATATTTTAGTAATTTATGAAAACTTTGAATATTTCCGAATACTCCATGCCTATTTAGTACTTCTGTTAAATATTTTAATAAGATGAGGATTCCAGATAATTTCAGAAAAAAATATATGAGTGAAGGGGCCTAGATAGCCGTAGCGGTAAACGCGCAGCTATTCAGCAAGACCAAGCTGAGGGTCGTGAGTTCAAATCCCACCGGTCGAGGTTCTTTTCGGGTCGGAAATTTTCTCGACTTCCCAGGACATCAAGTATCTTCGTACCTGCCACACGATATACGCATGCAAAAATGGTCATTGGCATAGTAAGCTCTCAGTTAATAACTGTGGAAGTGCTCATTAGAACACTAAGCTGAGAAGCAGGCACTGTCCCAGTGGGGACGTAACGCCAGAAAGATGAAGAACATGAGTGAAATTTCTCGTGAATGTTATTTATATACGATAAGGGTTCCCTGATGAATTCTGATGAATGTATGAATGAGATAAGTATTTTTAATTGACTGTAATATTTGAAATATAATAAAATTTGTTGAAAAATCCGGTCTTGATAGCAATTGAGAATTTCTTACAAGCATTTGAATAAGATGAGGATTCCAATATCTGAATAACATATAAATGAAATGCGTGTTTGTTATTTGAATTACATAATGGTTTCCTAAAGAAATCCTGAAAAATACATGAATGAGATGAGAATTTTATCAATGACTCTGGAATACTTGAGTGTTTTATGAAATTCTTTCAAGTGTTCCGAATACATGATGCCAATTGAGAAATTCTGACATATGTTTGAATGATATTAGGATATTATAAAACTTCTATTTTATGCATAAAAAAGTGTTTGACAAGAAGTTTTGAAGAATGCATGCATGAGATAAGTATTTTTTGTTTCATTTAATTTAAAAAAAATCTAGAAAATGTATTGATACTATAATAAAATAAATATCTCGTGAATGATATTCAAACAATATAAGTACTTTTTTTAGAATTTCCGCTAAATACGACTGGGACGAGAATCTTTTCAATGACTCCGGAATATTTCAGTAATTTATGAAAACTTTGAATATTTCTAAATTTTTGATGCTAATTGAGAACTTCTGGCAAATATTTTAATGAGATGAGGATTCTAGAAAATTTTAGAATACAAGATATATAAATGAGATCATTTTCTCGTGAATGATATTTATATAGGATAAGGGTTTCTGAATGAAATTTTAAATTGACTTAAATATTTAAAATGTTCTGGAATTCTTTAAAAAAATTAGAATTCCAGGTGGCAATTGAAAATTTCTGACAAATATTTGATTGAGAAATGTAAGAATAAGATGAGTATTTCGTAAATTGCATTTGAATAAGATAGAATTTCTGAATTAAATACGAAAGAAAATATTCTAAATAACTCTTGAATATTTCAATGCTCTCTGGAATCTTTCGCATATTTTTGAATACCTGGGCAGTTTTTGAAAATTTTCTGAATAAGACTATGACATTAGATAATTTCTAATAAGCATTATTAAGTAATATTTGCACACGGGAAGTGTTATTAAAAAAATTCTGAAGAATGTATGAATTAGATAAATATTTTTTTAGTTTAAATTAAATTGAACCGAGGATACTAGAAAGTCTCTGTTCAATATATGTATATGATAAAAATCTCGTAAATGACATTTGAACAATATAAGTGGTTTTTTAAAGAATTTCCGCTAAAATATATGACTCGGATGAGAATCTTTAAAATGACTCCGGAATATTTGAGTAATTTATTAAATGCTTTGAATATTTCCGAATACTCGATGCTAATTGAGGGCTTCTGACAAATATTTAATAAGATGAGGATTCAAGAAAATTTTAGAAAGAAAAAACAATAAATGAGTTGAGTGTATCGTGAATGATATTCATATACGACAGGTGTATCTGGTTGAAATACTAATGAATGTATGAATGATTTAAGTATTTTTAAATTACTTTAATATAAGAAATATTATGGAATTCTTTGAAAAATCCGAATTATAGTTAGCAATTGAAAATTTCTGACAACTATTTGAATGAGATAAGGATTCCAAAATATTTCTAATATATAAAAAATGAGACAGAGACGAGCCTACCAACGACTGAAAGCCTTTTCAATAAAGATAGATAATGAAAGTCGAAATGAGGTTTCCACCTTATAAATTATATTTGAATTATATAATGATTTCTCATAGAAATTCTGAAAATTGTATGAATAATGAGTGTTTTTCATTGACTTCGGAATACTTGAGTGTTTAGTGCAATTCATTGAATTATTCTTTTTATTTGATGGCAATTGATAAATTCATGTTTTGAATAAGATTAGGATTTTAGAAAATATCTGAAAAAATTGGAGATAAGTGTGAGTGATATTTGCATAAAATAAGTGTTTTAAAACAAATTCTGCAGAATGCATGAATAGGACAACTTTTACCTAAATTCAATTTCAAATAATACGGGGATACTACAAAACATTTTAATAATATATTAATAAGATGAGTGAATGACATTTAAATTACATAAATACTTTTTTTAAAGTAATTCCGCTGAACGTATAACTGAGATTAGTAATGATTCCGCAATATTTAAGTAAATTATTAATTATTGTGAATATTTCCAAATATGCCTGACGCCAATTGAGAACTTCTGAAAAATATTTGAATAAGATGAGGATGAAAGAAAATTTGAGAAAATTATTATTGAGATAAGTATCTCGTGAATGTTATTTGAAGGGTTTCTAAAAGAGAATATGACAAATGTATGGATGCGATTATTTTTTTAAGACTATGTAATGCTTAAAATGTTATGGAACTTTTTGAAAAATCTAAATTCTCGATGACAATTGCGAATTTATGACAAATATTTGAATGAGTTGAGGATTCCAAATAATATTTCAATGAAATGTGTATTTTGTTAAGGACATTTGCGTGATATAATTGTTTCTAAACGAAATTCTAAAGAATGTATGAATGAGATGCAATATGTTTCAACGACTCCGAAATACTTGAGTATTTCATGGATTTTTTTTCAAATTTCGTACAATTTTTAGCAATTGAGACATTAGAACATATATTTGTATGAATAAGTATTGTCTTAATTCAATGTTATATAAGACGAGAACACTAGAAATAAATTTTCGATATATGTTTGATTTCTCAATAGCTTAAAGTTTTCGGAATTTTTAAAAGTACTCCATAAAACACTCAAATATTCCGGAATCTTTGAAAAATTATTCATCTCATGCATACATTTTTCATTTTTTTTTTATTTAAGATACCTAAGACCTTAAGATACCATTATATGTTGGATATACAGTATTGGGAATAAAAAAGTAAACAAATGCCAATTTTCAAAATGGTCATGTTTGGAGGTATATAGCTCTATAACGTGAATTTAGCAGCTAGTAACGTGAATTTAGCATTTTCATTGGATTTTGAAATTAGTAAATACATGCTCAAATGTAGACGGATTAAAATTGGAAATAAAAAAGTAAACAACAACAAGGTCTTATAACTTAGGAATGAAAACAAATATGATTTTTTTACCAAATTAGGTTTGTAATCCGGCACAGTCCTTACACAAAAAAAAAACTATGGGATGATTTTGTAATATATATCTGTTTTAAGTTAATTAACATTGATGTTGTTTACTTTTTTATTTCCATTTTAAAACCGTCTGGAACTTTAAGACATGTGTATAAAAAATGTTAAAATCCAACAAAAGTAGTAAATTCACTTTATGTATAGTTCACCACCGCAAATTCATGCCATTCGGATAATTGCACACTGAACTACCGACCTCCATAACAATTGACGTCTTATTTAAAATTGAATTTAAAAAATACTAATCTCATTTATCTATTCTTCAGAATTTATTTTAAAACATTTCATTTATTCAAATATCAGTTATGCTCAATTGCGATCAAGTATTCAGAATAATTTAAAGAATTCCACAAAACACTCAAGTATTTCGAAGTTACTGCAAATATACTCAGTACATTTATACATTTCTCAGAATTTCTCCAAGAAAACTTTATATAATTTTAATATCATTTACAGTTTCCCATCATATTTATATATTTTTCAGAAATATCTTGGAATCCTCATCTCATTAAAATATTTGTCAGAAATTCTCGATTGCCATCATGCCATCGATAATTGGAAACTATTTGAATTTAATTTATGAAATTTCGAGTATTCCGGAGTCATTCAAAAAATACACATCATGGTCATACATTTAGCGAAATTCCTGTAAAAAGCATTTATATTACTGAAATGTCATTCATGAGATACTCATCTTATTCATATATTATTAGAAAATTTTCTGACACTCATATCATTTGAAATTATATTGAGAAAATATCTATCCCATTCTCGTCAGAATTTCTTTTGAAACACTTCTTTATATGCAAATATTACTTTCGAGATGTTTATCTCCCATTATTCAGAAATTTTCTTATATCCTTATTGAAAAATTGTCAGAATCTTTGAAATTCCCAGGTATTCGAAATTATGCGGAAGATTCCAGAGAGCATTTGAGAGTTATTTAGAAAACACTTGTATCATTCATGCATGATACCGTATTCATTTTAAAAATTCTGTCTAAGTCGAATGTTGTTTACGAGATGCTTATCGCATTCTTATATTTCTCAGAATTTCGTAAAAATCCTTTCTCGTCTTATATAACATTGAATTAAGACAATAGTTATTCATACAAATATATGTTCTAATGTCTCATTTGCTAAAAATTGTACGAAATTTGAAAAAAAAACATGAAATACTCAAGTATTTCGGAGTCGTTGAAACATATTGCATCTCATTCATACATTCTTTAGAATTTCGTTTAGAAACAATTATATCACTCAAATGTCATTAACAAAATACACATTTCATTGAAATATTATTTGGAATCCTCAACTCATTCAAAATTTGTCATAAATTCGCAATTGCCATCGAGAATTTAGATTTTTCAAAAAGTTCCATAACATTTTAAGCATTGCATAGTCTTAAAAAAATAATCGCATCCATACATTTGTCATATTCTCTTTTAGAAACTCTTCAAATAACATTCACGAGATACTTATCTCAATAATAATTTTCTCAAATTTTCTTTCATCCTCATCTCATTCAAATATTTTTCAGAAGTTCTCAATTGGCGTCAGGCATATTTGGAAATATTGACAGTAATTAATAATTTACTTAAATATTGCGGAATCATTACTAATCTCAGTTATACGTTCAGCGGAATTACTTTAAAAAAAGTATTTATGTTATTTAAATGTCATTCACTCATCTTATTAATATATTATTAAAATGTTTTGTAGTGTCCCCGTATTATTTGAAATTAAATTAAGGTAAAAGTTGTCATATTCATGCATTCTGCAAAATTTGTTTTAAATCACTTATTTTATGCAAATATCACTCACACTTATCTCCAATTGTTCAGATATTTTCTAGAATCCTAATCTTATTCAAAACATGAATTTCTCAATTGCCATCAAGTATTTAGAATAATTCAATGAATTGCACTAAACACTCAAGTATTCCGAAGTCAATGAAAAAACACTAATAATTCATACAATTTTCAGAATTTCTATGAGAAATCATTATATATTTTTTTGTTTTCTTTATTAACGAGATTTTTAGCCCTGGGCTAGTTCATCTCGGGACCAACGGTTTTACTTCCCTTCCGAAGGAAGTCGTCACTATAACTTTTATGTCATAAGTGACTATCTCGGGGATGGGATTCGATCCCAGGTCCTCGGCGTGAGAGGCGAGTGTTCTAACCGCTACACCAGGTCCGTCCCCTACAACATCATTATATAATTCAAATGAAATTTATAAGGTGGAAACCTCATTTCGACTTTCATTATCTATCTTTATTAAAAAGGCTTTCAGTCGTTGGTAGGCTCGTCTCTGTCTCATTTTTTATATATTAGAAATATTTTGGAATCCTTATCTCATTCAAATAGTTGTCAGAAATTTTCAATTGCTAACTATAATTCGGATTTTTCAAAGAATTCCATAATATTTCTTATATTAAAGTAATTTAAAAATACTTAAATCATTCATACATTCATTAGTATTTCAACCAGATACACCTGTCGTATATGAATATCATTCACGAGATACTCAACTCATTTATTGCTTTTTCTTTCTAAAATTTTCTTGAATCCTCATCTTATTAAATATTTGTCAGAAGCCCTCAATTAGCATCGAGTATTCGGAAATATTCAAAGCATTTAATAAATTACTCAAATATTCCGGAGTCATTTTAAAGATTCTCATCCCAGTCATATATTTTAGCGAAAATTCTTTAAAAAACCACTTATATTGTTCAAATGTCATTAACGAGATTTTTATCATATACATATATTTAAAAGAGACTTTCTAGTATCCTCGGTTCAATTTAATTTAAACTAAAAAAATATTTATCTAATTCATACATTCTTCAGAATTTCTTTAAAAACACTTCCCGTATGCAAATATTACTTACGAAATGCTTATCTCCTATTTTTCAGAAATTATCTAATAGCTTAGTCTTATTCAGAAAATATTCAAAAATATGCGAAAGATTCCAGAGAGCATTGAAATATTCAAGAGTTATTTAAAATATTTTCTTTCGTATTTAATTCCGAAAATCTATCTTATTCAAATGCAATTTACGAAATACTCATCTTATTCTTACATTTCTCAATCAAATATTTGTCAGAAATTTTCAATTGCCATCTGGAATTTTAATTTTTTTTTTTAAGAATTCCAGAACATTTTAAATATTTAAGTCAATTCAAAATTTCATTCAGAAACCCTTATCGTATATAAGTATCATTCACGAGAAACTGATCTCATTTATATATCTTGTATTCTAAAATTTTCTAGAATCCTCATCTCATTAAAATATTTGCCAGAAGTTCTCAATTGGCATCAAAAATTTAGAAATATTCAAAGTTTTCATAAATTACTGAAATATTCTGGAGTCATTGAAAAGATTCTCGTCTCAGTCGTATTTAGCGGAGATTCTAAAAAAAAGTACTTATATGCTACTTGTTTTTAATTATGAATCGTGGTTTACGGCTAACCAGCCGAGTGGAAGTTTAATAACTACCGAAAAGCTAAACATTACATATAATTTGCAATTGGATTAGATGGACAAATTGATGTGAAGATTTACGAAAAAGTTACACGTCTTCTTATTTTGTTTGAATATCTTTCACGAGATATTGATTGTATTCATATAATATCAATACATTTTCTAGAATTATTTTTAAATTAAATGAATCAAAAAATACTTATCTTATGAATGCATTCTTCAAAACTTCTTATCAAACACTTCTTTTATGCATAAAATAGAAGTTTTATAATATCCTTATATCATTCAAACATATGTCAGAATTTCTCAATTGGCATCAAGTATTCGGAACACTTGAAAGAATTTCATAAAACACCCAAGTTTTCCAGAGTCATTGATAAAATTCTCATCTCATTCATGTATTTTTCAGAATTTCTTTAGGAAACCATTATGTAATTCAAATAACAAGACACGCATTTCATTTATATGTTATTCAGATAAATTTTAGAATCCTCATCTTATTCAAATGCTTGTTAGAAATTCTCAATTGCTATCAAGATCGGATTTTTCAACAAATTCCATTACATTTCAATTAAATATTACAGTCAATTAAAAATACTCATCTCATTCATACATTTATCAGAATTTCATCAAGAAACTCTTATCGTATATAAATAACATTCCCGAGAAATTTCACTCATATATTTTTTTCTGAAATTATCTGGAATCCTCATCTTATTAAAATATTTAACAGAAGTACTAAATAGGCATGGAGTATTCGGAAATATTCAAAGTTTTCATAAATTACTAAAATATTGCGGAGTCAATTTAAAGATTCTCATTTCAGTCACACATTCAGCGGAAGTTAT
Organism: Aedes aegypti; assembly: GCF_002204515.2. Classification (NCBI taxonomy): domain Eukaryota; kingdom Metazoa; phylum Arthropoda; class Insecta; order Diptera; family Culicidae; genus Aedes; species Aedes aegypti. Next base: position 23,503,280 of record NC_035108.1, on the reverse strand, counting down.
TTAACACTTATATTGTTTGAATATCATTCACAAGATGTTCATGTTATTCATATATTATATGGATATTTTCTAGTATCCTCGTCTTATTTAGAATTGATTTATAAAAATACTCAACTTATCTCATTCATGCTTTCTTCAAAAATTTCTTTTAAAACACTCCTTTTATGCAAATATCGCTGACGAGATACTCCAATTTTTTTTTTCAGAAATTGTCTAATATTCTATTCAAATATATGCCAGAAATTCTCAATCACCATCAAGTATTCAGAATAATTTGAAGAATTCCACAAAACACTCAAGAATTTAGAAGTTACTGAAAAAATACTCAGCGCATTTATACATTTCTCAGAATTTCTTCAAGAAACCTTTCTATAACTTTAATATCATTTACAGATTCCCATCACATTTATATATTTTTCAGAAATATTTTGGAATCCTCTTCTCATTAAAATATTTGTCAGAAATTCTCGATTGGCATGATGGCATCGATAATTCGTGACTGTTCAAAGTATTTCATAAATTATTCGAGTATTCCGGAGTAATTAAAAAAATACTCATCTTAGTCATACATTTAGCGGAATTCCTGTAAAAGCATATAACTCAATTGTCATTCATGAGATACTCATCTTATTCATATATTATTAAGAAATTTTCTGACACTCATATCATTTGAAATTATATTGAGAAAATATCTATCCCATTCTCGTCAGAATTTCTTTTGAAACACTTCTTTATATGCAAATATTACTTTCGAGATGTTTATCTCCTATTATTCAGAAATTTTCTTATATTCTTATCTTATTGAAAAAGTTGTCAGAATCCTTGAAATTCGCAGATATTCGAAAATATGCGGAAGATTCCAGAGATCATTCAAATAGTCGAGAGTTATTTAGAAAACACTCGTATCATTCATGCAAGATACCGTATTTTTTTTAGAAATTCAGTCTTATTCGAATGTTGTTTACGAGATACTTATCGCATTCTTATATTTCTCAGAATTTTCGTAAAAATCCTCATCTCATTAAAATATTTGTCAGAAATTTTATATTGCCATCGATAATTCGGATTTTTTCCAAAGAACTCCATGATATTTCAAATATTGAAGTGAAATAAAAATACTCATCTTATTCATACATTTATCAAAATTTCATTCAGAAACCATATATGAATATTATTCACGAGAAACTCATTTCATTTAAATATTTTGTTATACTTAATTTTTTCAAAATCCTCATCGCATTAAAATATTTGCCAGAAGTTCTCAAATAACATCGAATATTCAGAAATATTCAAAATTTTCATAAATAACTGAATTATTCCGGAGTCATTCAAAATATTCTCATCTCAGTCAAACATTCAGCGGTAATTCTTAAAAAAGGAGCATATATTGTTTAAATAATTTATTTAATTATATTCATATAATATTGAGACGTCTTATTTAAAATTGCATTAAAAAAATACTTATCTCAATCATGCATACTTCAGAATTTCTTCTAAAACATTCCTTTTATGCAAATATCACTGACGAGATACTCTATTTTTTCAGAAATTTTCTAATATTCTAATGTCATTCAAATATAAGTCAGAAATTCTCAATCGCCATCAAATATTCAGAATAATTTAAAGAATTCCACAAAACACAAGTATTTCTAAGTTGCTGAAAAAATGCGAATGTTTCGAGAGAGCATTCAAATATTCGAGAGTTTACTAGAAAATACTCATTTCGTTTATACATTGAACCGTTTTTTTTAGAAACCCTTATTTCATTTGAATGTAATGTATTACTCAAAATGTTGGTAAAGCTCCTCATCTCATTCAAATATTTGTCTGGAATGCCCATTTGTCATCAGGTATTCGGAAATATTCAAATTATTCCATAAAAATCTCAAATATTATTAGGATTTATTTTAATAAACCAACATGTCATACAAATAGTGTTCTTGTCATAGCTTTGTTTGTTTTCAACTCGATGTATTTCAAAATATTGTACACTTTATTAAAGACTTTTTAAGCAATCATCTTTTCATATTGCAGCCTTTTTCAGTGTCTACCAGTAATTGGAAAATATTCAACAAATTCCCAATAATCACATTCAAATTGTCTGTCCAAAGTTCTCAGCCACAAACAATTAGTTAAAATTTTCAATGGATTTCGGGCATCCCACTTAGAAAGCCATGAGATACAAATATTTACTTGGAATTTCCAATGCCAATTGTAATATGAAATATTTAATTCAAGATCAGTTGCATCGTATACTTAGTACATTCCGCACAAGCACGCTCGCTCGATACATACAGCACGAGCATGTTGATCGCCAGGAGCAAGCTGAGAATCGACCGCTCAGAAATTAAAAATGACTTATGACGTATTATTTACTAATTTAGAAAACTCTAATCCCCCAATATATTTTATTCAACAAAATTAAGAAGATTTGTTCAGAACAATTTGCAGATAAAATTAAAATTGATCCAAGAATTCGAAGCTCGAAGTAATCAACACGTGATACCAATATCAATATCAACAGATCACCCATCCTACATCATTAGCAAAATGACTCACAGTTAGATGAACACATTTCATTTATCGCTTGTTGGTCGGTTTTTCGTATTCCTTCTTCCCACGGCCCGCTGCTGTTGCAGCGGAAATCATTTGCGCATGAAATGGAAATTGAAAAAGTATGCTATGAATTTTATTATTCAGCCTTATAATTAGCACCAATAGATTGCAAATTTTCTCAGCAATTCATTGGTACATAAAAAAATGTGTGCTTTCATATAAGAAAACCAAATAATCTTGGGGCAAACAACTGCATGTCTTACGAGCGCACCCACCATCCATGGTAATACCATCCTTTGCCACGTTCAAAGAGTAACGGTTCATTTCTTCAACGGCTAGGGTGGGCATGCGAATTTTCATATAATTTCAATATTGCAATTGGAGCAGTCAAATTTATTTCAGAAAAGCATCAGTTAGATAGGTAGTTTACTCATCATTTTCAAATAACCATGGAACATAACAACACTTCCTTATCAGGTTTTAGGTTTTTGTGATAATATTGCTAATAGTGGGAGTTCATACCCGGAGGACAGCGAGATCTCTCTGTCTCTGGAAGTTGGTATTGAACTGTGGTGGTCGTGCATCAATTTTGTATTCGTTGGCAATTTGCAATAGAATTATTTACTGAATATTTTTGACGGGATATTTGAATCCTTGTAGTGCAATTATGAAGTGGCATTATTCTATATTTGCATTCTTTATATGATAAACCATATCATGCATGGTGACTTGGATTGCTATATAGAGGGATTATAAATAACGAAAAGTTTATTATTTTTAAAGCTAAGTGGTACTGGTAGATTTTTAAATATTGTGGATAAACATTCATAATATTATCGCATTTTCTCATGTGGAGGATAACAATACTTTTTCCGGTAGAGAAATATTCCCTTGCGCATGTGGTAGTGATTAGTTCATTTCGGTAAAGATGTTCATTCAATAAATTTCAAATTGTCGGTTGATTCCGGATCCTCCACTGACTTGGGCCTTAAGTTTTGAATCATATTTTTTTCAGTGTAGAAAATGTGTTTTTATTTTTTCAACATTTTTTTCTAAAACGTCAGGAAATTTCACTACAGCCGGACGACTTTTAGGAAATTTAATTACGAAACTTTTTGCTTAAGGATGACCAAAATCTGAAATGGCCGTTTTTTTTTTAAATCGACTTTAAAGTTTTGAATTTTTTTTTTCAGTGTAGAAAATGTGTTTTTATTTTTTCAATATTTTTCTCTAAAACGTCAGGAAATTTCACGACAGTCCCCCATACAACACTTTTTTGTAGGTCTTACCGTTTTCGAGTTATACGGGTTTATAAAAAAGTAAAAAAAAATTGACCCTTTCCAAACGTTAGTCTAGATCGATTTTGAAAAAACAAAGTATGTAAAGTATCGTAGTTTCACATAGTCTTCACACCCAGAAAGTTTCATTGAATTATGAAGGGGTGCTGCCAACCCCTTTGTCGAGTTGGCGTGAAACCTGTCTACTGTTCATCTGCCTGGCACGAGCCTCGACGACTCGCCTAAGTGAAGGGCAAGCCCAAAAATTTGACTTATGATTGCCCCCGCAATTGGCGCATAGAACTTATCGGTATCCTCCTTCACTGGGCAGACGTTCTTCGCGCGAGAAGAACCTCCGCAAATCATGCATTCAGCATCCATGTGGCAATTTTTTGTACCATGACCCCATTTTTGGCATCGACGGCACTGAGTGGGGTTCTAGTAAATTCCTTCAGGTTTCTAGAAATGTTCCCACGTCACACGGACATCGAACATAAGTCTAGCTTTTTCTTAAGCTTTAATATTATTTAGTTCTTTTTTCTTAAAGTGAACTAAACAAAATTCTTGAGCAAGCCCTTTCCGAACAATGCCAGATTGGGTTCTCTTTTTCATAATGATTACTTGGACTGGGGAAAATTCAAGTTAAGGCTAAGTAGCCCGTCATTCGTTTTGACAACAATGATGACTTTTCAGCTTGCATTTCAAAGTGATAAAACTCAATCTTGATAGTTTATATTGACTTGAAAAAGTATCACTGTACGCCCTAACATGCACGAAGTATGCTGATACTTTTTCAGCTGCGCCAGTGCAAAACCAATTGATTTTCTTTGATTCGAAATCGTAAGATGAATTAGCAACAGTCATCAACGACGCGTACAAATTTCAATGACGTCCTACTTCGCCTTAATCATTTATTCCAATTTTGATCTCTTCACTTGACAGACCTTTCAAGACGACCTTGAACAACGTTCAATTTTGTCGTCATTAGTAAAAAAATTGTGATTCTTCTCCTCAAGATGTTTGAGAAGAGGTTCGCGATCTTTGAGAATTTCCGGCAAAACGCGACAGTCGCTTTTAATTGCGATTTAGAAGGAAACCTTAATTCCCCTAATGAAGTTCAAGATCCTCTTTCTTAATCCTCCAAAATCTGAACAATTGACTTTGCACTGACTGTTTGGTCTTTAGAAGCCACACAAACCGATTGAGCTATTATAATTACTTTATAAAGAACCCTTAAGAAGTCATTTAAAATGACACCCCATAAATTTTTGATTTTATTTTTATCGTGTGCATCTCGGATCAACCGTCCGGCGCTAACATTTCCTTTTCGATTTGAAACAATTATTCTGACTAACAAAATTAATGTACTGCAGTCGTATTTCCCGTATCATACCTCCCTCCTGCTGTTCACTCTCACCTCCACCACCTCGAGAAAGCTGCAGAAAATAAAACTCATTCTTAACCCGATCACTTCGCTCCGTTCCCTACCCATCTTGGCATGACTTTAGGTCCTGGCATGTAGTAGGCCGGACGGCCACTGCATCGCAAAACTTTTTGCTTTCTTTTTTTTCAGTGTGCTTTGGTTCAACTCTGTGTTGAACTGTTCACAGGGGTCCTGTGAGTAAGCCGTCGTTAGTGTGTGTATGTGCGCTATTATTGTCGCTTGCTTTTCGGGGCCCGACCAAATCGAGCTAAAGCACAATTTTCACTTATCCCATGGATGACTGGTGGGGATTTTAAAATGGGAAAGATATTTTCATGGCCTAAAAAAATTAAACCATCAGTGGTTTATGCAAAACTAGCCAATGAAAAAAAAAAAAAAAAAACAATTTGGTAGGAATTTGCAATCATATATTCATAAATATCATGTGTTACCAATTGTCCACATAACCTATTTCAACCAAATTTTGGTGAAATGTTCATTCGCTTGTTATATGAATCAAATATGTTGAAGTCAAAATATACTCTTAGTCCTACCAAGAGATTTTAATTAAAGATGAAGTATGTTTGGCAACACTATTTTTTTAGGAACCCGGGACTTCCCCACACAATTATCTTTATAAATACTGATGCCTTTTCTCTGTATTTGAAAGTTTTGAATTTATAAAGTTAACAAGGTTTTTATTTCTTTATTGGTTACTTTTCAATAAAACACAGCGTGTCTACTTTCTTTAAAATCCCTCTAATTTGGCTGCCATTTTGAAACTTTGTGCCCGAATGGTTATGGGAAGCAAAAGGGGAGCTGCTTTAGAGTGTGCTTTTATGCGCCGCCGGCTGGCCAAGATATCACTAAATCACTTTTGTGGCGACTGAAATATTCTCTCGTGTTCACGATATTTTTTCCGCCAGTTCAGTTGCCACTGCACGAGTTGTTGCTGCTGATGCTGATGCGGTTTTCCAATGTAGCATGTCGCAATCGCAAATACCGCTCCAGTTGTAGATATTATTGTAGGCTCTCTCTGGAGGATTTTAGAGGAAAATATTTTTCTTTGTTCTCGTGGTGAAGGTATGGTTTAAAAATAACTTCGAGATCAGATGCAATTTGTAATGGAGGCCGAGGGAAGGCCATTCTAGTGCAGCGGAGTTGTCTTGGCAGAAGCCCTAACGATGTTGTTTTCGTGCTTGATTTGACCTAGGCTGGGAGGACAACGAGACTACTGGAATGAATAATAACACGATTTGGATATAAATTGAATACATTCGAATTTTTTATTGAACATATCCTAAATTCAATCATAAATTAGAAAATAAAATCGATGCCAGTTCTTCTCGGCTTTATTTCAAAAATTCAATTATATATCTTCACATCTGAATCGTAATCTTATGTCAATTAATGTATGTAAACACGTATCCGCTTCTAGAAGCTAATGAAATGATGAACCTGTCCAGCATTCGAGTATGTCAGGTTTTAACAGGACCGTTCGTGATTTTATGTAGGAAGTATTGCTGATAAAACTGATGATATGATTCCAAACGCAATTTTGAATATAGAGAATAGAGGGTTGAATCCATGAAAGGAGTCACGCCAATTTCTCGATCAACAACGTTCCTTCTTTCTCTACACGGTTTCAATGTAGGATAAAAACCGCGTAGATAGAGCACCCGTAATTTATAAGATTTGATGTTATTGGGTCCTTTTTTAATGTAAACCCCAAAATCTCCCAATTGGCAGGAGACGTGCCTTTGGATCCGGCCTGATATCTAAGTCAATCAATTTACATAAACACGTATCCGGTTCCGTGATATAGTGAAAATGTTCCCCCTAAAACCAGCTTTCACCCGAAGATCATAAACCATTTTCCACTGAATTGGAGCCTCATCATGTCACGAGCTCATCGCCAAACATCCGAAGGCTACTTCCGGTAATAGAGTGCAGTAGCAGTAACGGCACTCAATTTCGACCGTCATGGACGACGGCAGAGGATAAAATCACGGACTCAATATTTCATTATGATCTATTGCTAGGTTCTTCTATCCAGCTCACCCTGCCAACTCGCCATGCAAAGGACGAAACCTACCCAAATCCACTAAAGCCACTTTCGAGGAGAGAGAAAGATAGAACGGAGCGCGGTGTGGAATGTATAAAACATTGTCTGTCGATTGACGATTTCGAATTATTTTAAACACTTGTCGGCATGTAGAAAAAAATGTATCACTGTAAAAAAGCGATTTCCATGATGCTTTCAGGTGCCAGAGAGTGCAATAAGACGGGCGAAAGGGGCTGACAGAAGCATCATCCTTCACCTACCTGAGGTTCATTCATTCAAGGATAGATAGTTATTGGGTGTCGGTGCCGCTACAGCTGCTGCAACTATTTTCCACCCAACCTGTCGAGGTGGAATAAAAATACATATAATAAAAAATAAATAATCAATAAATTACAAACAGATGAACAAGGATTTGGCCACCCGTCGCTATGGTGTAAAAAATTGAATAACACGAGCACAGGTACGTGTTCAGGGGGTTCAGTTATGGGGTCTCTGGTTTAATATACGAATTAAGAGTTTCCAAACAAAAACCAAATTTAATATGATTACAATTGAATTTCGCTACAGTAGTTACCAATTGACACATACGCGTGTTTAAGCCGTCTTCAGCGTCATGTGCTATAGACTCGACTTAAGACACGAAAGAAGTTTGGGGAAAATAATGCTGTCACCGAGCTGTTCAGGGTAACAGTAAGTTTTCAGCGAGTCGCGTGGATGGTTCGGATTAATTGACATGCATAAGTCACGCAACTTCGCGGTTGATCAAACTGATTGCCTTTTGTTTATTTTTCCATATACTTATAGCTACCTTACATTCTACTACTTCAATTGGACATTCGCATAAGTGCGTTACTCACGCTCTCACTCTCTTAAGCCTATACGGTCAGCTGTTAAGAGCACGCTCGCAACTCGACCATGCCTTTGTTTTATTATACTAATGACCTGGTTCTGGTGTGGCATGAATAAGGAAGTTTGAATGTTTGCTACTCAGCGCTTTAAGGTTGCTACTGGTATGTTTGGTGTTATGCTTTACTTTCGGTTGGAATGTAGGAAATGTATAGAAATGGAAAGCTATGTAGGTCATGTAGAAAAGGTCACCACACCTCCCCCTTTTAAAAAGAAGAATGGTATCACCATTCTGATTAACGAGTTAATAATTAACAACGATTAACGATTAACAATAATAAACCATATTTTTCTTTTGCTTTATTTTACATTTTGATTAACCTATTTTTATGAACTGTAGATTGTTTTTTAGATTGAGGGTGAATTATAACACAGTTTGGATCTTCATTTTTATGAACAATATACGGTCCTAGATAGAAAGGATCTAGTTTTTTTCTGTTATGGTTAGAAAGATATACACTATCTCCAGGGCAAATGTTGATTGGATTAGTCTCTTCATTATTTTTCATTTGTCTCTTTTCTTTATTTTGAATGAGATTTTTTCTTGCAATTTGGTTGGTATACTGCAATTTGAATTTAAGTTCGTTATGATATTGTTCGATATTATAAATTGGCTCAATTTTGTGTACATCATGTTGAATATTTTGTGGTAATTTAGCCTTTTGGCCAAAAACAAGCTCAAATGGGGTATAACCATGTTCAGTGTGTGGAGTCGTGTTAAAGGTAAATTCGTAATATTTAACCCAATCGTCCCAATCTGTTTGGTGAGCGTTAGTGAATGATCTCAGATATTCATTTAAACATCTGTGATTTCTCTCTAACGCTCCTATAGATTGTGGGTGATAGGCAGTTGATAATGTATGCTTGATTTCTAAATGTTTACATATTTTTTCAATTACTTCGTTATTGTATTCAGACCCTTGGTCTGTTCGAAGTTGAAGAAATGATCCAAAAGTTAAGATGAAGTTATCAACAATTGCTTTAGCTAAAACGTTTGCTTCTTTTGTTGGTACAGGGATCAATATCACGTATTTCGATAAGTTACATTGCAATGTTAGTATAAATCTATTCCCGTTGTTCGTTTTTGTAAGTGGTCCCACAGTGTCTGCGGAGATAACTTCGAACGGTTTGGAAGGAGTCGTAGTAATTACTTCTGCTTCCTTTGTGTGTCTATAGACCTTATTTATTTTACATTGGACACATTTTCCGACAAAATTCATTATGTCATTTTTCATGTTTTTCCACACGAAATATTCTCTTACCTTCAGGTATAATCTATGTCTACCTACATGTCCACCGGTGGGTATTATATGAAATTGTTTGAGGATATCCTGAATTTCTTTAATATTCTTCAATATTCGTGGAGGTGTAAACAGGATAATTTTATAATTGGATATGGCAATATTTGCGATTTCCTTAAATGTTTCAATCGACATGTTCTTGAACATGTTATCCTTCTTTGAAATTGCTAGCATGTTTCTGTTATATTTACTCATGAGTGTTGATAATTGTAGGAACGCAAACTCTAAAGCTTGACTTCCATTTTTGTTTAGTATTGGAACAATAATTTGTCCTAACATTTTTCGATAGTTATGATTGAATAGTTTTAATAAAAGTTTGCTGTGGTGCACTTCACAACTAACTTTAAGAAGTTTTCTTACTTTCGAGGGGTTGTCCGTTTCCCAAATTGCAAGGTGATCAATCTTGTTCAATGGTTTTGACACTTCCACCGGTTTATTATTAGTTCTGAATGATCGAGTCATCGATCTTGTGTTTACTCTAAGGATACTTAATGTTTTCAAATCTTCTGAATTACTTGGTATTCTTGACAGTGCGTCAGCACATACATTGTCTTTACCTGGGACAAATTCAATATCAAAATCAAACTCTTCAAGTTCGAGACGCATTTTGGTCAGCTTTGAAGTTGGATTTCGCATTCCAAATAAATAAACTAGTGGTCTATGGTCCGTACGAACTTTGAACCTTCGACCGTACAGATATGATTTAAAGTAGTTGATTGCCCAGTGTATAGCAGTCAACTCTTTCTCAATTACGGGTTTATTCTTTTCTCCTTTGGTGAATGCTCTACTGGCGAATGCAATAGGTAAATCACCATGTGTGTATTTTTGAGACAATACAGCTCCACAAGCAATGTTGGAAGCGTCTGTTGTCAAAATGAATTCTTTTGTAAAGTCTGGATAGCTAAGAATTTTTGGAGAAAGTAAACAACTTTTGAGCTTATTAAATCGGTCTTGATGAAGATAATTCCATTTGAAGCTAACTCCCTTTTTTAACAAATCGTTGAGAGGTTTAGTTATTTCTGCGAAATCAGGAATAAATTTCCTATAATAATTACAGAAAGCTACAAAACGACGCACTTCATCTGCATTTGTAGGTACAGGATATTCTCTTATAATTTTGAATTTGGAATCATCTGGTAAAATTCCACAATCTGTTATTTTATGACCTAAGTATGTTACTTCGGTCTTGAAAAATTTGCATTTCATAGGGTTGAGTTTCAGGTTATAATATCTCAGCCTTTCAAAGACTTTTGATAAATTATTCAGGTGATGGTTGACTGAACATCCAATAACTACGATGTCGTCAATGTAAACGAAAGCACATTCTGGATTCAATCCAGCCATTGCTATGTTCATCATACGTTGAAAGCTATTTGGACTGACATTAAGCCCAAATGGCAATCTTTTGAAATTAAAATGTCCGGATGGAGAGGAAAATGCTGTGTATTTTTTTGATGATTCTTCTAGCGGAATCTGATGAAACCCGGCCATCAAATCTAGAGTGCTAAAATATTTAGCTCGGCCCAGTTCATCCAAAATTACATCAATACGTGGTAACGGGAATTTATCCGCAACTACCTTTTTGTTGAGTTGACGAAAGTCAACAACTAATCTCCATTTCTTTTCATTGCTATCGGACTTTTTAGGAACTAACAGTATTGGCGAATTAAAAGGTGAAGTTGATGGTTCGATGATGTCATCTTCTAACATTTTGTTTATTTGTCTGTTAATTTCATCTTTTTGCGCATGAATAATTTTATAATTGGGAATGTAAACCGCTTTTTGGTCTGTCAGTTCAATGTTTTGAGAGTAAAAATTATTTGTTGATAATTTTTCATCTGTGAGCGAAAAAATATCTTCATATTTTTCTATCAACTTTTTAAGAGAATGTTTTATGTGTGGAGGAAATTCATCTACTTTTGTCAAATTTAAAATTTCTTGTACTCTTTTTTTATGAGGTTTAGTACAACTTGTATTCACTGCCTGTTTGTAGTTTTCTAAATTTTCAATTTTTGGGACAAAATCTGTAATAATGACTGATGAATCAGTTGTGTTAATAAATTTTACTAATGGACTTTGATGTGACACGATGGTATTGCCGCAAAAGATACCTGGTTGAATCTCTTGAGACAATATCAAAGAATCTTTAGATAAATTCAAATTTGGTATTCTTCGCACCACTTCACAACGTGCAGGTATGCATATGTTGTTTTGGTAATTGTCCTCAATTGGTATTGCGATTTCTTCGTTGAAAATTCTAAATGTCAATAGCCAATGGTCGTAATCTAAATTGCATTTAAATTTAGATAAAAAATCACGGCCTAATATGCCATCAGTGTGGATAGGAAATTGTGAATCGACAGTTTGAAAATTATGACATATTGTTATGTCATTCTCAAAATATAAAGTTGCTAACGTTTCAGCTAAAGTTTCCTGGGTTCCATGCGTTATACCTGTAATTTGGAACCGTTTATTTTCATTGACTATATGTTGAGGTGGTAATTTATTTATTTTTATTATTGAGATATCTGCACCACTATCAACTATAAAGGAACATTCACGATTTCCTTCTAACCAAAGATTGACAAAATTAGCTGCCTTCAGATTTATTGTATAAATGGAGCTCGAGGTGTTGTATGGGGCAGCTGATCCATTTGACCTAAAAAATGTCGATTCATATGTTGACGTTGATTATTGTCGAAGGGGCGTTCTTGTATTTCCGACTCAGGATTCAAGTTCGGAACATTAGCAGCACCTGCTACATAGACATTTCTAGCATTGTTATTCCGATTATTATGACCTCGATTACTATTAAAGTATCGCGGTTGCATGCGATTCTGAAAATTATTTCCATTTCTGGTAGAATAATTACCGTAAGAATTTCTGTTGTTAAAATGTCCACGGTTGTTGTTACGATAATCGTATCGTTTATTATTTTGATTCCGATATTGATTTTGATAATTATTAAATTTTTGTTGAAAGTTGTGATTTCCTTTCATAGTTAGTAGTTGGGCGGAATTATCGATTTCTGGTATATTTTCGTTTACTTTTTGGATCGCATCCTTGAGATCTGTAAATGTACCTGCCTTCAGTATCAGTTTCACATCTGGATTACTGACTCCATTTATCAGGGCTTCTACACCAATCTTAGTTGACATTTTAGAAGCAACGTCCGCAGGAATTTTGCTTTCAATGTAAACATTTTTCAGTTGAATAGTGAGATTTTCAACTTCTTCGCAAAATTTTTGATTTGATTGTTTAGATTTTATCGCCTTAAGTTTTGCTATGATACTCTCAGGCGTTGTTTTATCTTGACACCTGTTTTTAACATCTTGGATTATTAGAGGTATTGTTATAGCTTCATTTGGCAATCCAATACGAGCCTTTCCTGTAAGTCTAGTTCTGAGGAATTTTGCGGCTATTTCTTCCTCACCAGCTTGAATAATTTCCAATAAAAGATTGGATGCATCTATAAATGCATCTAACCCCGCAACTGAACCATCGTATGGTTGTACCAAAGAAGTAGCCGTTTTATAATCGAACATGTTTGTTTGTATATGTTTTTTTCGAAGTTTAAAAAATGCAATTATTATATTCGCAAGTGCTTTAAATTTAATCAAATGCTTACCATAGTCTAATCTGATATCAATGAATATTTTTATTTCACTAAATAAAGAACGAGCATCTCTTAATAATGCTTTTTGATGATATTGATCATAGTCTTCTAAGATATATAGAATATTTTCGTATAATTCTTTTGCTTTCCTAAGTTTATCTAACAGGGTCGTTTTTAAATACTTCCTGTTTGGGGATTTTCTTAGGGTTTTCAGCTCTTGCTGGAGATTTGATAATAGTTCATCTACTTGTTTTTGGTTGTACATACCGATCACATATCAATTATCTTTATGGTGCGTTATGGTGCACTGTATTCCTCTGCTGCCAGGGCTCCGACGACGGCGATGAAGAGGACGAATGCGGCGATGACCTTCATTTTGACGATTTGTTGATTGGTTATTGCTGGAACCACTGTGCTGGTTCATGCTGGAACTGCGATGGATCTTCTTCGTGACACGTTGCTTTTTCAATGTTATTTTTCACTAATCATTAGTCACATCACATTGTTCTTGTTCATACATTTGTAACACGCGAACTCTTGTTACTTTTCGCTATGCGCAAATCAATTTCTCTTTTAAAACAACGCCACACGAAATATGCGCTTGTGGCTAAGATAGCCAGTACAAAACATGCTGCGATAATATCATTCGATTCTAAACTGTTTTTTGTTACAGCAGGAGCAACTTGTTGGGCTTGCTGAGCCACAATGATATTTTCTTCTTTCGACTCGGTTGCACCCATTTTTGTACTTTTAGTTCACTTTCACTTAGTTTGTAAGGGTGATGTATTTTGCTTGCTTCATAGTTTCACACCAGCTGTCAAATTCTTCTTTTAAAATTTTCACGACAATCACTGTTGTAATAATTACAATTGCTATGGAAATCGCGATTAATTTCGACATTCTTCCCAACAGTGCTTTATGGTTCGTTTCTGCACTGATCACTAATTGCACTTGTTCACTTTCAGTAACTGTCTCTTATTAATCCTCGCGGCGCTTTTTGATTAAGTGCGAATTCACAGGTTCACTTAGGACGGTCGCCATCAGCGAGTCGCGTGGATGGTTCGGATTAATTGACATGCATAAGTCACGCAACTTCGCGGTTGATCAAACTGATTGCCTTTTGTTTATTTTTCCATATACTTATAGCTACCTTACATTCTACTACTTCAATTGGACATTCGCATAAGTGCGTTACTCACGCTCTCACTCTCTTAAGCCTATACGGTCAGCTGTTAAGAGCACGCTCGCAACTCGACCATGCCTTTGTTTTATTATACTAATGACCTGGTTCTGGTGTGGCATGAATAAGGAAGTTTGAATGTTTGCTACTCAGCGCTTTAAGGTTGCTACTGGTATGTTTGGTGTTATGCTTTACTTTCGGTTGGAATGTAGGAAATGTATAGAAATGGAAAGCTATGTAGGTCATGTAGAAAAGGTCACCACAGTTTGTTTGTCGGATTTTTTCGGTAAAATAATATATTTTACGTGATTTTTCGGCAAAAAAACAAATTTCACAGGGAAATCTGTACTCCTCTTGTTTACAGTTCGAATTCGGTGATATGTTTTACAGGATTCTGCTATTTATTTTAAATGTGCACTTTGATCCTTATTCGGCTCAATATCCTACCTCCCATATTGTATTCCATGTTTTGATTCAAACATTGTTTCGGATTCTATTCCATGATATGTTCCACATCTTGTATTTTGTTTCATTTCTTGATGTTCTTCGTTCCAGATTCTGTTCGATATTCTTTAGATGTTCAATATTTCGTCCCATATTCTTTTCCGTATACTGTCCCATATGTTCAAGATCATGCTTATTTTTTTTTTCATATTCTGTTATATATTCTAACCCATAGCCTGCTCCTCATTTTGTTCCTTATTCTGTTCCATGATTAGTTCAAATTTATTTTCCAGATTCTGTACAATTCCATGTTCAATTCTGCATTCTGTTTCATATTCGATATTATGTTCCATATTTAGTTACATATAATGTTTCGAATATTCTGTTCTATAGATGTTTAGTTACGTATTCTCTTCTTTATTGTGTTCCGTTTTCCATTACATGTTTATCTCTGTATTTGTATTTCATTCAAACAGTCCTACGGAAAATCTATCATGGATTTGTTAAAAAAAAACCATTAAACTCTTCCTTAAATTATGTCAGGTACCATCAAAGAAACAAATCGAAAGTTGTCTCTTAAAAACATCAAAGAAATCAAAACGGAAACTACAGGAACAAAAAACAGAAATCATTATTTCGTATGAACCGGAATTGTGATGTTATCGGCCTTAAATAGCAGTCTAAGTAGCAGCTATTACCAAAACCGTCGGATGTAGATGCGAAGTTGTTTTTGCTGCTACTTGGACTGCTAAGGCCGATAACATCACAATTCCGGATCAAACTACAGTCGTTAAGCTTCCAACTTTCGTAAGAACATTTGCCAGAGAACTCTACAGAAATTTCACGATATTTTTTTCAGAAAAGATTCAATGGTTCCTTCGAAGTAGTTTTCTTTGAATTCTTGCATAATGGCAGTCATCATTTTCAAAGAGTTTATCTGAAATATCCACAAATTTTACCTATCAATATTCCATAAATTTATTCATGAATTTTAGAAGAGTGTATTGAAAAAAGCGGCAATCAACTTTTTCAGAAATTTCATTTAGGGATTTAAAAAAAATCTTTCTGAGAATACCTTTAAAAATCTTCTTAAGGACTCGTCTTCGATGTCCTTTTGGAATGTTCTTACAATCTTTTTCCTACTAAACTTTTCTTAATATTGCAATTGCTCCATGGTTGGAGCCAAGAAAGTTTCAGAATAATGCACCATCCTAGTTTCTTGCATGAGTACTTCAAAGTTCCTTTGTAGATAAACCAGTAATAAGCTGAAGGTCTCTTTCCAGTAAATTTCAACGGGAATTATTCATCAACATCGTCTGGAATCGGTTAATCATTTCCCTCAAAAAGCATTAGATCACTTTTGCTCCATCTGCAAAATTATCGAAAAAACGTTTGAAATCCTGTTTGGTTCGTCTTCAGATGAGGACGAACCTGTTTTATTAACACATGCTTCTCACGTCAAGTACCTGGAATCAAATGTTATCTCCGAGAAAGTGACTTATGAAGCCGTTGCTCTATGTGTTGTTATCATATAGATTAGAGGCAAAACAATACCCAGTCAACATTTTGGTTGGTATAACTTGTGTTATACATCATTCCATATGAATCAATTCAATCGTATAGAATGCATGAAAAGGCTATATACCTATTAAAGAGGAGGCTATATGCGTACTTGGCATGACTTTTTCAGACTTTATGCGACCAGAAATACGATGCCTCAAAATTTGGATGAACATAAAAATAAAAAGTTTCCAGCAAGCGTCGAACACAAGACCTCTGGATTAGGAATCGGACACCTTACCACTGTACCACCAACGGTTACCCGATTATTTGCCAACATTAATGCATGTTTCATGTACAGCGACACTTGCTTTGTGGTACTTTAAGGTCCATCGTCAACTGATATCAAGTTTGGGTGCCAATTTTTGCTAAGTTATTTTGATTTCACATGATGCTTTCTAGATTGATATATGATCTGTCAGTTTAGATAACTTAACGCGATTTTGTGATGCACTATTATCGACATGTTTTACTGTCAACACCGATTGTCGTTTACGAATCGTATTGGAGATTGATATACATCTTAAGTTGACATTGATAACGCTTAGTCTGGCATCTTGTGCGATTCTGATTTTTGATGTACGAATATGTGATTTTGGATGCACATTCTTATACGATGCATGGTTCGCTGGGTATTTTCGCCATCTTCTGTCATATTCAAGAGTTTTGTGATACAAATGTAATGCTTTGTTTTCAAAAATCAAGATTCCAAGAGAAACTTTTGAAAAGGGCCTATACCAAAATAATGATTATTTACTTATCATGTTTTCAGGCCAGTTCTGCGATTGACGTAATGAAAACCAAACATAGTAATCATGCTATGAATCATTTTGCGACATTTCAATTTTCTCCAGAAATTAATGTCAACTGTAGAAACTGTAACAACTCTCCCTCATCACGTATCTCCTCCAAAATAAATGACGAATTCTGTCCCCTTAAAGCATTGGAAACTTACTTGTGAAGAACAAATAAAACAGTTTTCTTGAAACAAACTTTTTTTTTTATTAAAATATGTGACTGACATAAGAAGTTTTATTTCATCCATTTCTGCACTCAAACACCAAAGCTGACTGACAAATTCAACCGAACAATGCCTTCTCGATATTCAGTTCCTTCCTTGATTGTTGATATTCATGAGCCTGGGATTAGGCCTTCTCAATATCCTTTTCATTTGGTCTATCCTGAAAAGTCGTGATTCAACCTGAAGAATTAAGATTTCAAAATTATAAAAAGTTACGGAAGAAAAATTGAAATTTTCTTCGGCTTCAGAATTTTCTTACCCATAGATCGATAAGCAACGTTCTACCAGCCTGGCACAGCTGCTCTCGGTTGTTGAAGTGCTTACACATACTGGTGATCTTCATTAACTGGTTTTTGGCTTCAGACGCAATCTGTTTTCTTGAACGAAAATCCAAATCCGATCCGAGGGTTCATACCCGCACATCGATGAACTTGGTTCTGAACTGAACTGTTTCAACCGTGCCATACAAAAAATAGAAATGGAACGCGACCGAGCAAATTGAACACTCATACAAAATAGCGTTGAATCATTTGAAAATCAACCTATAAAAGCTGTGAACTTGGATTTTTTCTTCTCTCCTTGGTAACATTAGCTGCATGGAAACAATTTGTTTATCTATGTAGCAAAAAATTTTCATACAGGATACAAAGCTATCAACGAGTTGATTAACGTTGTTTGTAGACATTGATTCAAAGCAAACCGTTGACGTTAACGTTAACAACCATTGAAATCGACGAAACGTCGTTGACATTGATCAGGAACAAAATTAATGTTAACGGCGTTAATCGTTGATTAACTTTAACAACCCTGCAACAGATCAATTGAACGATCCCATTATTTTACAACATTTTACCACTTTATTTTATCTCACCCTATTTCATACTTTTCGACTTTATCCATTCAGATTCCAGGTTTCCATTCAAATCTGTTTTCCTTTATATTTCAATCTGTGCAATTTTAATCTATTTAATTATTTTAATTCTATTCTATGCCATCGATATTTATCAGTTTTATTAGCTGTTCCATATTGTGAATTCCATCTCGTCCAAAATTCTCTTTTTTTCCTGATTATCATGCTCTTTAACGTTCTGTTTCATAATTTGTTCAATATTCCGTTTCATATTGTGCTTTACATTCTGTTCCACATATTTTGTTCAAAATCATTTTTTCAATTCGGTTTCATATTCCTTTCCATATTGTTGAATACTTATTCTGTTTCAAATTTGTTTCATATTACGATTCGTATAATATATTACATTTTATATTCTGTTTAACATTCTGTTCTATATAATACTCCTTATTATTTTATGCACTGCAATATTCTGCAACATGTTATGCTCCTTAAACTCTTTCGTATTTTGTTTCATATTTTGTCACATTATTGTGCTACTTTTACCTGAATATCGTGTCCCCGAACACCAGTTTCCCGAATATCCCGTTTCTCCGAAAAAGGTTTGGCACAAATAATTGTCATAACCTTATACATATCAAGGTGGTGAATGAACAAGCCATTCTGATATGCACCCTTCTTTATTTTATTGGCGGCTTTTTAAGCTTTATCGTCCTCAGCATTTTTATTAACACTAGGGGATTTTTTTTATTATCGGACAATTTGGGCCGAAGGTTCTCCGATTTGCATGAAATTTTCACCAGAGGTAGAGCTCGTGGATACATGACCAAAAGTGAAATTCAAAAAAATTATAGTGGCCTATTTTCCCGAAAAACTCTAGATGAATTTTCATGATTTTTCTATATACCTCAAACTTTGAAAATTCATATCTCCTGAACTATGCATTGTAGAACAAAAGTTTTTTAATAAAATCGAAAGGAAATTAAAAATATAAAAAGAAAAACATTTCTCGGAAAATTTTTCACCATGAAGAAAATTGTCGGAAAAATGGCGAAAAAACTATCGTCTGCATCATGAAAAATTTTCAAAAAAATATTTTTTTGTTTTATCAATTCATACTCTAACTTTCGTCCATAGACGCCAAAGTGGTATCTTTTACCGTTTAGGCGACAGAACTGAAAAACCGATGACCACCCGCACGCTTCCCATAGGAAAATGTGTTCTATTGTGGGCCTCATAACCATGCGCTAACGGCGGCAGTAATTTACACGTATTGTAAGTGTAACGCAGTAAACCATCCTTTCCTCTCCAGTCAGAAGAAGCTTTTCGTCAATCGGACCACTCTCCTTTGGTCTGTTGGATGTTTTGTATGTCCTTTATTCGTAACCTTTACTATTGAGACCAACAGTCTTTAATTGAAAACGATCCTAACATTTAATAATATAGGTAATAGGAACTGACCCTCAGCAAGCATGGGAAAATTCACTCACTCACCCGAACGCCACCGATGCAAAATAGCAAACAATCTGCTGCTATCGAACATTCAGTGATAGCTGAACCGTCCTAGGCGGAGTGTAGCATGAAAGCGTCGAAACCGATTGTGTAAAAGCGACAATCGGAAGGAACGCGAAGAGAAGTGAATACCAATACACTTGTATCTGCGAGGCACGAGTTAATGCACTTAGCATCCATTCGCCGAATGCATTGAACTGACTGAGAGGATTCCTACTCACTGAATCATTCCGTGGTGTGGACTGCCAGTCAGTGAACGCTCATTAGCACTCAAACCCGAATGCCATTCAAACGGAATCAGAATGTAAACAATCATTCCAGGACAAACATTTCAAAAGGGCACATCCACATTGGTAAACATTGGCTTTGCAAGCCGCTGTTGAACCCAATTCAACTCGATCACGCTCACCAATACCACTATCAGGAAGAGCTAACACAAAATCTTTCTGATAGTGGGGTAAGTTTGCGTGGGCGGGCTAAAAAGGGCTCAACAGCAACGTTTCTTAAAAAAGCTCAAGACCTCTTGGGCCCTTTTCAAATGTTTGTCCTTTGTCCGAATTTCGGTATTGCATTCGACTGATCAGATGCCGTTTTTTGTTTCGCTTAGTGCTCGCCGAAGAAACAGAATGGGCACTGGAAATTGAAACGTTCGGTTTGGTAAAAAACGGCTTTTTCGCTCCCGACTGTGCGTGGAAGCGAGTGAGGGAAACACAATAACTGAGTAGGTGTTTCCCATGCTTGACCCTCAGTATCATATAGTTGCCAAGCAAAAAGGATATTTATGCATACATAAAGTGCTATTTTTAATTTTCTTGCTTTTTTCAAATTTTGTTCAATTTATCAAATGATTAGATAATTAACTAAAAGCGCGCGAATCAATTTTCAGTTTTGTTTTCTATACAAAGTTATAAATTTGATGTAAATTCTGATTGTTCCTTGGAAGAATATTGTATAGTATTTGCATGTATATAATATCAATCAACTGTATAACACTCAGGGACGCTATCTATTGTTCCATTGATGGCTGCTGTGGAATATTCCACTGCCAGTCAGCGTGCAGCCTCTACAGTTGGCGCCAACCCAACAGCGCGCCAAAACTGTATTGAGAAGCGTACGCGCGTAATGAATAATTATTGTATGTTTTGTCTGGCCGTATCGTGCGCCTATATAAGGCACACCCATTGAATTTGTAAGAATGTAGTTCCTTTCTTTTCTCCACCGAGTAGGCATGCTGCCTCTCAGTGGTAATAAATCTGTTAAAGTGAAGCCGTTCGCTTGATTTGCCGTCCGTTGTATCGTAAAAGACACAACGTAGGAAAGACGTCCTGGCCGAAACAACATATTAACAATATATTCATAAGTTTTCAAAGAAAGTGGATCTTGAGATTTGATCCTTCAAACGTTACCATAATGATTGATTGTAACAAGAACTTCCCGTGCGGCTTTCATAGAGGCTGTTAGCTTCAATACTAAATAACGTTGCTGATGAAGGGCACACAAAACACCCAACTGACCAATGGAGAGTGGTCCGATTGACGAAAAGCTTCTTCTGACTGGAAAGGAAAGGATGGTTTACTGTGTTACACTTACAATGCGTGTAAATTACTGCCGCCGTTAGCGCACGGTTATGAGGCCCACAATACAACACATTTTCGCTATTTTTCCGACAATTTTCTCCATGGTGAAAAATTTTCCGAGAAATGTTTTTCTTTTTATATTTTTAATAGATTGCTGAGAAAATTTCCTTTCGATTTTACTAAAAAACTTTTGTTCTACGATGTATAGTTCAGGAGATATTAATTTTCAAAGTTTGAGGTATATAGAGAACTCGTAAAAATTCATCTAGTTTTCCGGGAAAATAGGCCACTATAATTTTTTTGAATTTCACTTTTGGTCATGTATCCACGAGCTCTACCTCTGGTGAAAATTTCATGCAAATCGGAAAACCTCCGGCCCAAACCTGTCCGATAATTTAAAAAAATGCCCATTTGTATAATTGAGAATGGCCGAATACCTCCTTCTTTTGATTGCTTATCGTTCGCTCTAGTTCACCATCCTGCCACTGAAGACTATTATAGCACCTTTTAAACCACATTTTTTCGGGGAAATAGGTCATTCGGGAAACTGGCGTTCGAGGAAAATACATTTTGGGGAAAAAAGCATAATCTTGTCCCTTTTTGGTAACATTTCTGCTCCAAAATTGTTCAACATGTAGATCTATATTCTATTTCATATTTTCGAATTCAGCTCGACAGTTTGAAGCTCTATTTTATATATCATTCCATATTGTGATTCCTATCCTACCGCAAATTCTATCTTCTGTTGCGTGTGCTGTTCCATATTAATTATTATATTTATATTTCCAAATTCGATCCCATGTCCATTTTCTATTGAATACTCTGTTCCACATTTTATTCTGGCAGTGGGTCATTTGGCATAAAGGCATTTGACATAAGATCGTTTGGCAATATATCCATTTGGCATAACGTTCATATGGTATAATGGCTGTTTGGCATAACCAGAATAATATCCCTTCTTTGATGGATGTTCTTGATGAAAAATGGTTATGCCAAATGACCATTTAGCTGAATGGCCGTCATGCTGAATGTCAGACTCAGACCCGTTTCGTATTATGTTCTATATTCTGTTCACTATTATGTCCCATATACTATTCAATAGTCTGTTTCAATTTCGGATCCAATCAAATGTTAAGTTTCTGTTAAAAATGTTAATGGCAGTAGAAAATTCAAATAAACAGTTGTCTCAAATTTTACTATGATGGTGACCATAAGGCGAAACTTTATCATTGGGATCATTATAACCCACTTTGGTATTTATTGGTATATAAATTTTATGGAGAGTATTGTAATTGAGCGCGATTCAAGTAATGAAAAATAAGAGAATTTTCTAACCGAGTGCGTGTTTCTAAAGCAATGATCAAAAAACAAAAATATCTTGATTAAGACTTAACGAAAGTGATATTTGTTGATCAAATTGTGTATGTACCTTAATATCTTCGGTAAACCGTATTCATAAAAGAAATAAACCATAATTTTGATAAAACATGTTTTGATCTGCATTGCTGTTATAGATCATTTTATTTCGAAATACTAAATTAAAATATGATCTTTGTCAAAACTTTTCATAGTATATGATGTAAACCATTTTTTCTAAATGAGAAATTGAAAACTTTGAGCCAAAAATATTAAAATTTAGAGGTGGCGTTACTTGAAGCTGATTTTTTAAATTATAAAATATGACCTTCAGTGAAGTTTTCATAACATTCATATTTTCCAATTAATTTCAAACCTTTAAGCATCATTCTTTTCAAAATTAAATTTATAAAAAGTTTGTAGAACAAAATCAAAACAAGTCACAGTAAATAGTATTTTCCCCAATTTTTTTCTGCATTTTACTAAAAAATATCTTTTTTCGACCACAACTTCATGCATACTCAACCAATTTGGTTGAGTTTGGGATACATTTACTTGCTTAAATTATAGAAAATTTTGAAGTTGGAGAAAATTTTCATAAATTTAATTTTGAAAAGAATGATGCTTAAAACTTCAAGACTGATTGTAAAATAACCAAATAATGACGACTGAAGGTCATACTTTATATCTTGATAATTTACCTTCAAATCGCTCACGCCTTCTCTTAATCTAAATATTTTTGGCACAATATTTAAAGTTTCTCTTTCAATGTGATTTAAATTCAGAAGAGCACACGAATTTTTGATTTTCGAGAAGTAAGCCCCACCCTACTGTCCATTTAGAAAGGTGACGTTTGGTAAAGTTGTTCAGTAAATCAAGGGCTCCTTTTATGTAAGCCATGAGATTCAATATGTTGCCACCAGGCGGCGAAAGTGACCGTGAAAATTTTGTTAAGCAGATATCTCAAATCCGGACTTAGGAGAATGGCACTTGGGAGCATTTTCATTCAACGTTTATCGTTCACTAGCGCCTATTAGCGGGATTTTGAATTAATTAGCTTGAACAATGATAGCCCTTCACTTATTGTACAAATTTGCAGAAGATCCCATCTCTCTAAGTGGCCAAGATCCAGGGGTAGTTTCAAAACAATAGTTTCATGCTCACTAGCGCCACCTTGTGGCAAAATTTTCATTCAACTATCTTGAACAATGATGGCTTTTGACTTACTGAAGGACTTTGCCAAAGATGCCATTTTTTTTAAATGGTCGGGATGCTGAAATATACGCAAAACAGAAGTTTAAAGGCTTCCCCAAATCGATGTGATTTTTTCCAACGACAGCGACAAAAAATTGGTGCAGTTTCATTGTTTTGTCGCTGCAAGTACTCTTATATGAAAGCATCTAGACTAACGCCAATTTCTTGGCTAAATACTGATAAGTTCTTGGGCTCCCGAGAAATATTAAAAACAAAAGTAAAGTTAATTAATTTTCAGTAAGCATAAAAAAAATTATCGAAACTCTGAAACATCATATAATGTTGAATGAATGCTAAACAAAAGATTTGGGTATGGTTCATCTTAAACAAAAACAGCAAAACTAAAACTTAATGATTTTTTTATATAAACTACTGTGAAAATTCTCCAGTGAATCGGCCGGAAATTTAAATAGAATTCATTCAAATGTTTTGCTGGCCATTTATTTATATACTCTATAATTTCTCTATTTTGATGTGACATTTATCTTACTTGGTATACCCTAAAACAATATTTCAAATACCTTAATAAATATATGCGTCCTACTAGAATATAATCAACAAATACTATACTCATATGAGCATAGATGACCGTACAATTCGTAGTTGCTGCTCCGTGATTGCCCAGAGCAATTGGAATTACATAGAGATTTGGGCTTGAGATTAGCTTACCATTCTCAATGTGAAAAAATCGAGAGCACACAATTAAAGAAAAGAACAATAACGGCGCTGGCCACGTCCTTACAGTCCGAGAGACCAAAAAATCTTCTGCATCTCCACAGTTGTTATGGGGAGGATATTTGGTTAGTGGGATGAGGTAAAGGTCTGGGAGTTATTTTCTTCTAGATTTTAGGCAAAATTTTCTCCATGAGTTCTAGCACTGTTTTCTTCTTTAATTTCTCGTGTACATCTAAGTTTGTTCCTTTAAGAATGCGTATTTTGGAGAACATTAATTCTAGGAAACCATCGTGTTTGCTTAAATTTGAAATATATTCCATGGAATATAGAATAACTTACCTGCCATATTATGAATAAACCCCGACAAAGCACACGTCACTGTGCTCAAATATGATCAGCTGCGGAAGAGCCCGATCAGAGACTACATTTTATTTCGAGTTCAATTTTTCGCCAACATCAATTTCTCAGTTATTTTCACCTTTCTTCCGCCCATTTCGCTCCACATCGCAACTTTCAGGACGAGGTTAATTGTTATCCTAGATATATTTCTTTCTCTTTTCTCACATTTTTCGCAGTCACGGCAATTGCATGAAACCAGCCCGCAGAACCGAGCTTGTCTGACTCCGCAAAATTTTCCGAACAATAACAACAGAGAGACTGAGAAATTAATACGCCAATCGGATTAGAAGCCCCCCATCGGATAGTTGTCCAGTGCAGAAAAAGGGGGGAGGGCATTTCGAGAGCCAAGATGCAGGCGGAAACGGAAAGATGAAGTCGAGCCATCGCCGTTTGCCAAGATTGGAATTGTGTTTGGCAAACTCGACGAAAGCCGCCAAGACGACGACAGCGTCTACGGAAAAGTCCAACAGCGGCATGGCAGAAACAAAGGATTTAACGTCGAACTGCTGCTGCTGCTGCTGATGATGGTGAAAATGTTCGTGCCGAAGTGACCTATCGAAGAAAATTCCAGTAACTTCTACTCTGTGCAAATGGGTCTCACGTGTTCGTGTTAATGAAGTGGATTTATTCGAAGTCGAGGAAAAAATGTTTCTGCGAAGAAATCGAATCTAGCGCGGGAAAAGATATCGAAAGTGAATCGTTGCCTTGATCCATAAAATAGTAATTTGTGAAAATCATACTAACGAATGCGACTCTAGTAGAAGTCCCGTAGTGCAGAATATCCAAAGATCAATACAATCATTTCGCTACTCCAACTTACTTCGTCGAATACACCCTTCAATAGTTGTAGGAAAGTAATTACTAGCAATAAATAGGCACAACGAAGTAAGCTATCAAGCTGAATACCAAAAATAATAAGAATAAAAGTTATTAGCGGTCTCATTCCTAGTGAAATTTACCTACCCTCGTATCGTTCTTGAAAATTACTAGCCTTCTAATTATTATCAACGAATTAGAGTAGAGCACTACCGGTAGCGGAAAAAGTGCGCGCGCAACAACTAGTGATAGTGATTCGTAGATCCAACTTGATTCCAAAGCCGAGAAAGGAGCAGTAGAAAAAAAAGAAGATTCGCCGCAGCAAGAAGAACCCAAACAAGAAGCGAAAATGCCGGTCAGAAGAGGACACGTCGCTCCCAAGACAACCCTTATTGAAACGATAATCAGGAAATTCGATACGCATAGTAAGTAGTGTGGATTTATATTCATTATATTGATGTTGTTTTTGCATTCATTGATACTTGTTTATTCGTAGTTGAAGAGTTTCCTCATAAGAATGTTGCTATAACTGGACTTGGATTCATGTTGAAATATTGTTTAATCTTCGGGCTGTTGGGCTGTTGAAATGTTGTATATTGTACGACTTAACTTATGATATCGCCCTAAAAACTACACACTTGGTTACCAATAACTTTTAAGGTGATTATAAAATGAAGCCAACCTTTGAATTTTCAAGTGCACAAGACTGGAGAACGTGATAACAGTTCGCGTTGAAAATCAAACAAACTGCTTGCTTGCTGGTGGTGACCAGAGGGATAAATTTTCAACGCGGAGCGCTGTTTGGTTCTCAAGTCTTGTGCCCTTGAAAATTTGAGGTGTGGCTTCGTTCTATAATCACCTTAAGGCAAGATCAGAAATTAAGTGAGAAATGTACATAGACTAATCCAGTTGCCTGCGTAATAGTGCAATGTTGACTAAATTTTCTTTGTTTGCTGTGAGAACTGTCACAACATTGCTTTTGTTTGCTGTGAGAAAGTAAACATAAACAAAATTGCTGCAGAGCTTTCACTTCCTTGTGGGACTGAAAGCTCGAATGACGTCAAACAAATATAGATTCGTTTTTATTCTGAGGAAATCGACTTGCGTAAGATTGATCGTGTGTTGGTGTTCGTGGCACTTTGCTTGTAGACTTTCATAAAAGTCGCATAATATTAAACGCACTATATACGGTCAGAGTAAGAAATAAACAAAATGAACCGAAGTCGTTAAAAAAAACGAATCACTCAGTTGAACGAGTAATCCGTTGTTCTATTTTGACGTGAGTCGGTTCATTGAATCAGCAGTTACCAGGGATTTAATTTTGAGAAAATTGAGAGTATCTCTCATTCATCGCTCTCTGTATCAATCATGATCCGCAACACATCATGAGAGCCTGTTCTACAGCTCTGATTATATCGGGGGCTAACAGTGCATGATATAACCCATCTAAATGAGCTCTAAACTTAGGAAACACTTCTGCTATCAGATGCTCGAGGATTGTTTATCATGCCAGTGAAATAAAACAGCTGACTCAATAAGTGAGCAAAACTGATTTTACTGTCACTTGCTCTCTGGCGTTCTCGTTTGCTGCTGTTATTTCTAAGGCTTGTAACAACTTGCGAAACATAGTCTATCAGGACCTTTACAGATGGGATGTTTTTCTTCATTTTCTTTGATCGAGCTTCGAGATCAAGTTAGAACAAATCCTGCAACTTGCAATACAGAAAAACGAAAAAAAGAGAAATTGACCACCTGAAAACGCATAGTTTTGGATGTTTTGTTTGGTTTGGCTATGAGAAATCGGCCAACTATCGTGTCCATGTCAGGTCGAATCGTGAGTTTCTGGGGAAGAATGTTCGAAGAGGAAGCAAAAGATCGTACAACACATGCGACACAAAATGAATCGTTTGATCCGTTCTCTCGGTTCAGTCCGCTCTTCAAGAGCCACTGAATCACTGAACTGTTTAAAGATCCGATTCACTAAAGTAAGTGATTCGGATCGGATCCGTTTACTAAGAAGAGGCGATTTGCATATGTCTAGTTCGACTAGACCACAATTTTAAATCGATGTATCTCAAAATCCAGAAAATTTCGAAACTTGGTGTCATTAGTAAAGTTGTTCTGAAGTGCTATCTGATAATACCAATTCGGAATTCAATCGCTAGTGGATATTAAACTTTTACTTTTGTTTTGAAGATATCTCAGGAGCCTGTCCATTTATAAATATGGCGTCCTCGGCAAAGTTGTACAGTAGCTCAAGGGATATCATAATTTTAGTCAATAAAATTCGAGATTCCACCACCAGTTGGCGCTAGTGAACATGAAACATTTGTTTTGCATATATCTTAGGAACTATTAAACCAACAAAAAAAAATACTAAAATCCGTTTAGTACTC
Organism: Aedes aegypti; assembly: GCF_002204515.2. Taxonomy (NCBI): domain Eukaryota; kingdom Metazoa; phylum Arthropoda; class Insecta; order Diptera; family Culicidae; genus Aedes; species Aedes aegypti. Next base: position 23,475,096 of record NC_035108.1, on the reverse strand, counting down.
GCTGAGCGGTGAGGGTTTTTGTATTGTTGCATTCACTCAGGCCTATACGGGTTAAGCTTTTTTGGGCTATAATGTCGCAATCAAATTTCAATAAAACAATGGCCAGATTCAGGGAAAAAATACGAGTGAAAAATATGACATCTTCAAAAATTTTGTGAAATATTTACAAAAGTGTGGACAAAAATTACTTAAAAACTTCTTCAAGCACCAATTTTGTAATTTCTGTTTTTATATAATGTACTATTTTTTGTACGATATACATTCATATAGGTATGCAGTAAGTTTTTCAAAGATTTTCCAAAATGCGTTTAGGTATACTTTTTCAGAACTTCAGTGTGGCGCTTTCAGAAAATTATATACGTATCCGTTAGGAAATTTCGCCAGGCCTTTTCTGATGAACTCGTCCTGGAATTACAGGCAGAATTTCTGAAATTTGGGGGTGGCACATTGCGCATAAAGACGTTTTTCATAATGGACATTTGGTATAGTCAGAATCTGAGAGAGACTCGCGAAGAGGAAAAATATCAACGTCATATGCAGCCCAGATTCCCCTCTCACGAAACGTCAAATGCAGCCCACCGTTTGCATGGCTGAAAAAGTGAAAAGTATTGTGTTCAAAGTAAACTGTTATTAAAAACCTCAGTCGGCGGAGCAGTTTTTTCAAAAGTTTCTGATGAATCTAAGCAGAAGATTAATTATTTCTAATGTCTGCTACGTTTGCTGGCATGAAATTTCACTCAAACAGCTATTTATGATTCGATGTGATGCAAACTCAATCATTTTTTACTGAGAGGTACATGTGAGGGTTTGAACAGCATGCGAATAATTGGTATAAACACAAAGTGGAGTAAGAAAAAAACTAAGCAATCGCAGAAAAAGAAGACCGTCTTCGCGAGACTCGTCTCAGGTCAGAATAATATGCTTTATTTATAATGCTCGTCCATTATGCCAAACGTCTGTATGCGAAACGTCCTTATGCAAAATAGGTTACCCCTCAATCTTTTTTCATTCAGTCAATTTCAAAATACATAGTTTTTACGATATTTTGAATAAAATTTGAAAACATCTCAATCGAATTCTGAAATTCTGCTTTGAACACGTCTAGAATGTACTCTTAAATCATTCAAAACAGAATTTCTCTGAAAATGTGATGAAATGCAACTTGCAACTTATAAAACAAAATCAAGAACTATCCTTGAAGAAGTCTTTAACAAATTTCTCCACCTATATTGCATCTAGAATTGTACAGAACAATTTGAGTACAAATGTTTACAAGAAAATAAAAACCTTCAATAAGCCATGGTTAAAAAACAAAGCTTATAATAAAGCCGATTACAATTATACAGCAGTTCGGGCCAGGAAAATTTTTGCACTTGTCATAGCGTTTGACAAGGAAATCCCATACTGCCCATAACTGCAAAACCGTCACATTCGACATTTTTGACAAAATGGAGTTAATACCATGGAGAGTCATCAAATGATAAATTCTTTCGATCAACTTATTGAAGTCTGTGAGATTGTTCTAGAAAATTAAAAAAAAAAATACCAAGTTGTTTTGTCACATTGGTAATTATAACCGCATAACAATCACATTGAGATTATAAATGGGCCTCGTAATGTGAAAGCAATGAAATTTCTATAAGAATTATTTTCTGACTTTTCACCTAGTATGCGATATGAGTTGTACAAAATATCAGCCTCAAATAAGCACTTTTGAGTTCCTGGTAATTTTTAGAAATTTAAGTTTCCTCCCATACTGCCATAAAATGCACTCTTGGTATTCCATTTACTCAATACCTACTTTTGTCGAATGTTACAAATATGCAGTTATGGACAGTATAGAACATATATAAATGGCAAATTCCATTCAGAATGAGTCGGAGCTATTAGAAATTTACACGAATTCCAGCATGGTAGAAAAAATGTTTCCGACAGATAATTCGATCATTTTGACTTAAGAATAACTTTCAAAATTACTCATAGGTGTTTTTATGCAATTAATTTTAAAAATGCTAACTATTTTGAAATTTCAAGCATGATTTCCCAATCTGACGTATATGCAAAAATGAACAAACCTGAATTTGCTTTGCATATCTCGACAAACGCAAAATCTACATATTGAGTCTACAAAAGTGTTTCTTTGACCATTTTTTGATTAAAAAAATAATAAATAATTGTGTACTATGTGCACTTTACTCAGTGTTTTTAATTCAGCTACATATCCTCTACATTTGAAAACCCGACTGTCAACATTTTTCATGCTAGTACATACACCGTACATACGGCCATAGTGAAACGACCTATGTACAGAATCAAAATATGAAATTTCAACAGCAGATACGTCATACTGTTTCTGAATCACTGAACATGTTGAAAATCGAGAGATTCGATTCAGACAAATGAAAGGTCGGCAAACTGGAGTGGATCATTATCAGTATTCGGTTTTAGGCAATATTTCTCACAAATGTTAGTTCTCCATTTACTTTTGTTACTCACGACTCTGTCCGGTTTGCCTGTTGGTCGAGTTGAAATTGAAAACATTCAAAAACCAATATTCGTTTTAGTTGAGCATAGCAACTGACTAATTAACTAACTTTATTACGATTTATGGGATTTAACAAACAGACTTATGCGCAGCTTCAAAATAAATACCGGTGTTTCTGATGTGCATCAAGCATGATTCGTCTATATCATACTTTGATTGTTACATGCACATTTATGTAAAACTAATGTAACAAAAAGGATCATTTGATAACTTTATCAATTTTTCAATCTTATCCAAACCATATCGGCATTTCTTAGTAGTGGTAAGAAGAAATGTTCTTTTCTTCAACTTGTAATGTACAAACTGCAAACAAAATTTTAATTTGAAACGGTTGACAAAATATTGCATCACATTTTTCTCGATTCCTTCCGAGTGTTAGATACGTCGTTTTGAAAAATTACTTGAAATAACTCGAAAATCACCAGTTCTATAGAAGTGATCATGATAATCATTATGGGTAAGAATATTTTCAAGAATCTTATATGATCAACAAAATATTTTGATTGAAAAAAAAAATAAATCATGTAAATCGCAAATATATTTTCTGTCGATATTTTTTGGCAAAATTTGAAAAAAAAAACATTAAAAATAGGATTATTGTGTAATAAATTTTAAATTTTATTCTTAATTTTAATGACAAAAATAAAATTAAACTCTTTTTCAGTGTTTTTTTTTTTCCTTGCGGAACACACGGTTTACTACAAAATTCGCCATATAACGTTTTCCTCTAACATGAACAGTTCCGGAGCAATACATATTCGAATGAATTGCATGCAAAAACCCATAGGCCATTTTCAGAAGCAATTCTTGAGTCAAAATGATCGATTTATCTATGGAAAATACTCATTCTATCATAACAAAAACATGTGTGCATACATTTTGTTGAAAATTAAAGATGGTCAAGATCGATTTGACATGGAATTTGTCGCACATGTTTAAAGAATCTATCAAAAATTATGTCAAACATTTTTTTAAATTCCATCAGGACCTTCCAAAGCATTTGGTCATACTAAGGACACTTTCGGACATTTTTCCAGGCAGAAATATCCCAAGAAATTCAATCAGGGTTTTTTTTTATCAAATAATTGTTTTCGAGTTCCTTCAAAAATTACAACATGGTTTCTTCTTGCATTATGCCTGAAATATTTCAAGACATTTTTCTGGTGATTTCTACAGGAATCAAAATAACCTTGTACATCAATTTCAAAAGTTTTTTGTATTTTTCTACGATATTGGAAAATATTTGATCCAGAATTTCATGAAGATTGGACGAAAATTGATTTTTTGCAGTACTTCAAGGATCGTGAACGAAAGGCTTTTTTTGCAGCCTTGTAGAATGTATGGGAAACTATAATAAACTACAAATTAATACACACTCATATCATGCTAGGCTTGAGCTAAAAAAAATTCTGTCACATGTATAACATATGGTTTCGGTCGGTTGATTACAGGGCTTAGAAGTTACAATTCTGAGTAGCCAAAATGTTTAAAAAGTGTTAGTGACAACTTGTGAGAATGTAGATATACAAATCATTTCCAAGATGCTAGAACAAATAGGTTGAGGGTTTTCAAATAAAAATTGTTTTTTTGGCTTGGCTCAAGCGCCTTATAGCTTAATAGAGCTGATTTCACTGGTTGTTCCATAAAATTCCCACATATAAAGATGTTGATCAAAAAAGATTTGAGATGAAAGTAAGGAATCCTAATTTGAACATAAGAAAACAATTTCAAGGCTTTTTCTAGCATGTGAATGGAGAGTAATCGGTTTATATATGTAAAACTCTAATATCATACTAAAAACATGTGTAAAAATCAATCCAAATCGAGAACGATTTTCAATTTTCTCGACTAATTCTGGATGGAATTCTAGTGTGCTTCAATATAGGAATATAGACCAACATAATACCGAATGAGGCCCAGATATATATACAGGTCGGACTCGATTATCCGGAGTATCGATTTTTTTTCACTCCGGATAATCGAATCCTCTGGATAATCGAATCACTAAGAAAAGATTGAAATCCTTAACAAAAGAACTTAAATATTATCTTTTTTTGTTATTTTATTTATATGATGCAGTGGCGTTACCAGAATTTTTTTCTAGGGACAGTAGAGGTCTTTACAAGAAAAAAAATTTTGACCAGCATTCACAAAAAAACACTTTTTCAAAACCCCATTTGCTTAAATACGTTCTAAACTGCAAAACTATTCATATTGTGTATTGCAATACCAAATTAACTCCGATTTATGCATAAAAATTGAAAAACAAGAACATCAAAAACAAGTTCCGGAAAATCGAGTCCAAAATTCCGGATAATCGAATCCCGGATAATCGAGTCCCCGGATAATCGAGTCCTGTACTTTCAAGCCGTCAAAAATGATTCAGTCATAAAACCGGTCAAAAACTCGTGAAAACTGCATGTTGTGGTTTACGTCAGTAAGAATTATAATAATTCTACCAATAATACAAGGCAAAAAAGCAAACGAATAAGCCAACCCTTCCATGATTTTTTGACTGCTGAGTTGAGTGGTTGACATCTTACGCATGGGAAATCTCATGGATGAGTGAAAAGAATATTGCCCCTGATGAAAATTCTGGCTACACTGTTAAGATCTTCTTGAGTTTCATTTCAGGTACTTTAAGCAGCTAAATACCCCAAATTCGGTGTACGGCCATTTGGCTGTATGCCGTATGGTCGAACGCCATTTGTCCGAATGCCATCTGACCGAAAGGGTCATTTGGCCGAATGCCATTTGGTCGAAGAGAATGATTAAATAAACCCGATAATTCAGGACGAAGTTATGGACTCCACACGTCACATCATACTTATAAGCTGATGGTTGTTTCGTATCTGAGTTACCAATAGTGTGCTAGAGTTTTGTGTTTTTAATGATTTCACCAGATTTTTTTTCTTTCAATCATAGGCTATTCTTTCAAACTCTATAGGTTTTGAAACTGTTAAAAATAAATAGGCTTTTAATTGAGAATTTTACCTCTGCAAATCATAGGCAGTTTTTTTAGTTATACTGATATAATGATTATTTGTACCACACTTGCTAAAATGTTCATAACAGAGTTTTCCTACTTTTGACCATAGGTTGTTTTTTTCAAAAGAAGTCGTAAACCCTTTCAGTAACTGTCAAAAGCTGACTACAAACATAATGCAAAAACTTTTGCTGTCAGCTATTATCGCTAGCAGATAAAGGAATAATTGTTTGCATTTAGGATGTTCCTCTTTCAGCACTGAATGTTTTTTGAACTAATACTAAAAAGCTATTTGTCTGTATATCAATGATGATTAATCCTTCTTTCAGAATAAGCTAATTAAGTTCTTTGAAATTCAGCATTGAAATTCATTACGAATGCATGCTAGCTGTAGTTCACCATTGGTTTTCAATTTCGGCCCAACGACATTCGGCCAAACGGTATTCGGCTAAACAACATTCGGATAAACGGCATTCGGCCAAATGACCCGGAACCCCAAATTTCAACGAAAAATACCAGGTTCGGCAAATCCCAACTTGCCTTGCTAAAGATTCTTATGATAGCGTGGCTTGAAAGCTACCTTATTAATCCAAAATAATTAAGATTAATTCCACTCGGAATGTCGTAACCGTATCGTTAACACGCACAAAAAAGACACATCTGAACCAAACCTAAAGACCATCCATTCCGACTGTTTGCGAACATGATAATAGCGAAGAGAGCCGTGTGATTAATTATGGCTTTCCACAGCTTCAAGAATCGTGCTGATATGTTGCGGTGTCAAATGAACATATATTCGTTTTGTTGTTGATATTCTGGCAAAAGACACAAATCCATATGGTGCACACTTGTTATTATGGTTGGCGAGCTGCCTGATCCACACACTCAATTATCCACCGTAGGCACATATTAGTTCCCACTCTCTCTCTCTCGCTTCGTTCGATGATGATACACTTCTGATCGAGTGTGGGTGGAGTGGATTGAATTAAATAGTTTTTGATATACCGGTGCACTTAAAGCAGAAATGTTTAGGTGACAATTGGAATGCATTTCTCGTGGAAATTGAAGATTGAAACGATTTTGTCGGAAATTATTAATTATCTTGTTCGACAATATGTTCCAATGTTTGAACATTGGATATTTCATGTAACTCATAAGTAGCTATACCAGGGAGGGAGCATCAGATTCGTATTCAAAATTTTATTTTGAATCCTTTGCAGAACTTTTTTCCTGGTTTTACAACAGCTGGTCCATACTGGTGCAGCATACAACATGACCGGCCTGAAAATTAGTTTGAAGGTCAAAAGCTTGTTCTTAAGACAAAGCTTCGAATTTCTGTTAATAGGTGAAAACATACATTTTATATATTTGTTACTTTTGGTTGGAATGCCCTATATATGCACAGTTAAAAATAATGAAGATTACAAGTCATGTAAATTTCATTAATGCGATGTAAACATGAAGTCATGTAAATTTAAGAATGAAATCATGTAAAAATGTGTGATATGACACGTAACCTCACAGGATCCTTTTGGATTACATGACATAAAATTGAAGTTTACATGACATATCATGTAAATATCCATGAAATGCCACGCTCCAATTATGTGCATTATATCCCGAGCAGAAGAAAATAACTACTGAATACCAAATTGAGGTATTCCATGCCAGATAATTTCCAATACTACATACCTGAATGAGGTATGAATTAGCCCTGCATAAGAGGTAAAATACCTCAAAAATATCTCAAGCATATTCTACAAACACCAAACTGATAACTAGATCAGGTATTGTAATACCTCAATAATACTTGATGGATTTTCATATAAAAATGAAATTTTTCAATTGTAGTTCAATACCTCCAGCAGACATCAATAGCTGTTTAATACCTCAATGAAGTATTTTTAATTGTTCTAAAGATTTTTAAAGATTTTAAATACCATTTAAATACCAAATTGAGGTATTGACAACTGAACAATACCTAATTTTGGTATGATACCAAAAAATGCATAAGTTATTGGGGAGTTATTTGTTCCTCCTCGGGATGTCACAGAAATTTACATATTTCGTTTGAACTGTGTGGTTTTTGAAAGTTAAATTATTATCTAGCATGAACCTCAGATACTGAACTACATCTGACCAATTTATTTGAACTCCCCTCATTGTGCATGTCTACTCTATGATTTAAAATAAAAAAGGTTTTGGTTTATGTGGGACTATTATAATCCTAGTTTCGAAAGTATGACGAAAACATATCCAAACTTTTTAGTAATCTACTACAGATACCACGCATTCGTCCTTTGACTAAGAGGCCTGTGTCATCCACAAGCAAAGGTTTTTGATAATTAACCTGAAGTAAACGATTTGGCAGATAGTTTTACAATCAAGCTTTCATGCGAAACACTGTTGAATTCTGTTTCTATGTCTAGAATAGCAAGAACAGTAGAAAAGCCTTCAAATTTGTTGGAACGAATCAAATTTGAAACACGTAAAATTTGAATTTTCGTTGATGTGGACCATCATTCGGTTCAAAATGACATGTCGACTGGACGACATCTGAGTAATTGCGGTAGGCGTTAAGCGATAGCGTCCAAAAGAAGATCTGACCGTAATTTTTTTTTTGGAAATTTGTCACAAAGCCTTATTTAACATGGAACATCGAGAAATGGTGTTACTTTTTTTTACACGGCTTTTGAAATTTTGAATTGAAAACATTTTTTGCACGGTACGCATCCAGAAAACAGAATCGGTTGTACTTTCCCAAAAATGCGGAATGATTTGGAGAAAAATGACAAATATTGCATGTCACATTGTCGAACCCTAGTAACACTTTTATTATAAAAAATTGAAGAATGTTTTTGGTCATGCCTCCGTTTTTTTCTCGCCCTGCCTCATTTGCAATGAAGATTGAAATTAATTATAAACGCGCGGTTCTACAGCACTTAGAGTCAACATTTCTCGGTCGTAATCTATCTTAATAATGAAAATAAAGTTAGCAGCTCCAACGCTTTCTCAATAGGGCTCAATTTCATTTCGAGTTTTACGATCGAAGCCGGAGCGGAGCGTCCATAAATCTCCACTTTGGAGACCTTTACTCCAGTCACGCGGACTCATATTTGGGGTTAGGCTTGATCCATCCCAACGTCCATCGCACACCCCATCCAGGCCGGTAATCCTTTTTGTTCGTTTGATGCCGCCGTGAACTGTAATGCAACTAATTAACGCCCCATCGGTTACGCCACAAACGAGGACATGGGGTATGTCCAGCTTTGGGAAGAAAAAAGTTTACTTTGCGTAGGCGTAGAAATCACACAGTGTCGAGCCTAACGAACGACTACATTAAACATTCATTATTGCTGACCGAGTGACGGTAGCAATGAGTGTAGACAGACGGGGACCTTATCCCTTATCCCTCAGTCCGACAGAAAATAAATTGATCATAATGATTCTTTGAGCTGTTCAGTGGAATACCTGTAAAAAAAATAAAATTGAGTTAAACACTATACTATTAGAAGTTGTGCCATAATATATTCCTTTGAATTGAACTAATAACCATGCTTCTGACAAAGCTCGGTAAAAGATTTTGTTAAGAACTCAAAAAACCGTATTATATGAAATTCACAAAATCCCTATTACAGGTGTTTCTTGTAGAACTACTAGTTATTTTGAAATAAACCCGTTGATAAATGATGGACCATAAATTCGTCAAATAGTTTTCCATGATCTTTCCCTTAAATGTTTTTCGAAAAAAAAATCAAGAATTCTTCCAAGCATTACTCCAGTTTTTCAGAAGTTTTCTTTAGAATTGCTTCAAATAAAAAATAACTGACATGAGTATTATTTTTAGGTTCAAAATACGTCCTGACGGAAAAACAAATATACTTTCAATATGAAAAATAAACTATGCTTTCAAAGTGATGCTTATTTAATATTAACGTACCATCTAAAGTACAATAGAAGAACAAATGTTTTATTTTCAGAAGACCTCTTGAAGAACAATGACAACCGTCAAAAGTAACAACACTGCTGTAATGAAATCGAGTTTATTTACCAGTGGTAGGTCATTTGGCATAAAGTCGTTTGGCGTAATGGTCGGTTGGCGTAATGACTCTGAAGCCAAGAATTTCTTAAGATGACATTCGTTTTTACGTTTCTACTGAATCTTTCTGATGACATCATGCTTGTTGTTGAGTAAATTGATACAAAATGTCACTTTATTCAACAATCATATGCTCTTGAATAAACTAAAGCATATTAGGAAAGTTATTGCCAGAAGTATTATATTATTTATCCAGAAAATTTACCCCTTCCTTCAAATATTATTTCTTCTTTGAGGTCCGGCATTGGCATAAATTTTTGCACTGAAGATTTAGATATCTTTAGCACAAAATTACCCTTCAAACATTCTATGTTTTTTTTTCTTAATATTATGTAACCGTAATTAAAGGTATAAAAACTGTTGATTTTCAATTTAAATAAATTTCACCTTCTTTTATACATAGGCTGTTCTTTGGAGCAATATTTTTTGTTTTCAACTGACAAAAGTACCACCCAATAAAATTGATCTGCTCAAGTTATCAGCGAAAAGTGAAATCTATTACTGCAGTTATTTCGATGGGTTGTGCTACTTTTCTCCGAATGTCGTTACCCCGAACGTCAATTCCCTGAATGCCAGTTTCCCGAAAAGCCCGCTTCCCCGAATGGCCCACTTCTTCGAAAGTATAAGGCACTCATAATTGTTGTGAACGAACATTGGGGGAACCGATATTCGGAGAAACGACATTGAGGGAAAAGTAGGACAATCACTTCGATGATTCTAATCGCAATTTTTTATGTCTTTTCGTTTTATTATGCCGCAATAATCTTCTATTTGTTTAATCATAAATTTTGCCTTCTTTTAAAAATAGGCTGTTCTTTATATTTATACAATTTTATTTTTTTTAGTTAAGCTAAATCTTAACCATTTTTATATTTTGCTGTTTTATCAATTCTTGCAAGACGTTCTGTTAGAATGATAATTACTTAAGAACCTGCCAATATTCAACATATTTTCCTTTTTAGATATGCTGGACAAAATATTACTTCAATCACAAATTTTCCCTGCTTTCGATAGTAGATAGTGTTTTAATGTACACTTCCAAAATTAAAATTTATATTGAATCGTTCAAAAGTTTTGCCCCTTTTTTCAAAAATGTGTTGTTTATTTGAGAGCTTTAAACATTTCAAATGAAAAAAAAATCTGCTCTCGTATATAGGCTATTTTTGAATTGTGCTGCAATAATAGATCTTTGAATGAGAGCATTTAATATTTTGCAAATAAATTTTCCCTTCTTTTACCAAGTAATTTCCATCAAGTATTTCATCGAAACTGGGACAGAGTTTGATCTGCAGCGAAATATTCTATGAGCGTTTCTTTGCCAATTTACTATTTTTGATATGAGCTCGTTGGTGTTAATCTCGGTTGATGCTTCGGAAATGCCGATATTCAGTCAATCATAATGCCAAACGACTTTATGCCAAACGGGGTACAATCTTATTTACCATGTATTATATTCATTATATGTTATTCTGCGATTTCCCATCAAAATATTTGGAGAAAAACGCCTACAATTTGCTGAAGACCGATAAATCTGCGCAAATGGTTTTTAAAGTATTTTTAATAAAAAGACCATAAAGAGTAAAATTTCAAGAATACGATGAAACACACGTTTAGCACTGATATATACATATATAGTTTCTTCACTAATCTAAACCAATTTTAACATGTTTTCTACTTTACTTTTTTCCTGGGAGTAAGAGGATGGGGTATCAGCAAATTCGGCCATAAAGGTAAATCCCTAGAGTAGAATATTATTGATAATTTTAAAGTTTTACCTATATCAGAATAGTAAAGGATACCAACACACAATTTGTTCATAAACATATGGGTTTTTGTTAAACGAAAAATAATGCTTAACTTTGATGGACAGTTTTTCTTAGGAGATTTTGGAAAAACTATTTAGCTCTACAACCAAAAGGATTTTATATTTTCATAACATTTTAGAATAATAGCTATAGTTGAAAGAGCAGAGCCATGGCAGAGGTTTTGGACAAGGACTTGTTCCGTCTGAGGATGTTGGTGACTCGGAACAGTTGGCACTCGGTTAATCAACCGCGTCGGAAACCGAACTGTTCATCGAGTAGTTCCTGAGAGAAGGCTGATGGGGCGATAGCTTTTGGGAGAGGAAGGATCTTTGCCACGTTTCCTGATGGGGACCACTTTCGCTGACTTCCAGGATGAAGGGAAGTAGGCTTAGCCGGAGACTGGTTGAAAATCACCGCGAGGTGATCATAGAACTGGATACTGAAGTGTTTTTGGAGGATTTTAAATAGGTCGAGAGTTCGTCAGCTGTGATCTCCAATTCCTCCGAGAAGTTGTTGGGAATCTGATGGAGGTTGTTTGCATGCTCATTAACAGCAGTTCCATGCGGACTGATGATGCTGTGTCCAAGAATAAGTGAACTGACGAAATGTCGAATTATTTCGGCTGCCTTCTTTCTCACCAGGTGTTATCAAGCGATCTACGGGGCCATTTTTATCTAGTGGAACAAACGGTAGAATGGGCCTAGGCCTTGTTTTTAATTTTTTTGTTAGTTCGTTCTGGAAGCTGAAAGCTGAGCACAGTCTGGGAGAGCGCGGATCTTATAAGACAAACTTTGATTTCTAAGGTCCAACATTCTGACCAGCCCAATTTGCTGGTACTGCCTGCGGGTGGTATTATTATTATTTTTTTATGTCTTTATTAAAGAGACTTTCGGCCCAAGGCCGGTTCGTCTCTGAGAGGGTGGTATTACGAAGTCGGATCAAATCTTTAGTAAGCCTATCGATTGGTGCTCACCTGACAGGTTGTCGGTACGTGCCGTTCTCTGGCCTGGGAGATCGCCTCTCCGATGGCCTGCAGCTGCCGATCGATGTCATCAGATATCTCGGGTCGCACCTCGTAGTCGACGTGGGTGTCGACACACTGCCGAAACTGATCCCAGTTGATACGATGATAATTGCGCCGAGTTGTGAGATGCCGGTTGACCGAGGACCCAATTTCGGCCACCACCGGATAGTGGTCCAAGCTGAGTTCCTGATAGACGACCGGTTGGGAGATGAGTAGTACGTTGATGATGAACAGGTTGATTGTTGTTCGCAATTAATCATTTTATGAAGTGCAAATTTTTTTTAAATGCACGGTGAATGGTAGCTTGACGGAATAATAGTTATGAATGATCCCAAAATTTTGTGAAAAAATATTGAGATCGTTCTCCTCTCTCATGGAATTCCTGGCTACCGCCATGACGGTTGCCGGTCGAAGTAGGCACAAATGCTTGTTTCGGGGCCATCGTGCGCCTTTTGAGTAGAGGATTGTGCATTAGCCTGGGACACGGTTATATGAAAAATTTATATTCTCGCTCCAGTCCAGTTTTTGGATTGCATTTAGGTCTAATAACAACTGTGCAAAATTTAAGCTCGATCGGTGAAACTATATTTTAGCGCCAGGCGTTCAAAGTTTGTATGAGATTTACTATGGGAAAACTTACTTTTGCAAAGAAAAATCGCCAGAGTTCGCCCTTTGTGCTTTATACAAATTCTGAACACAGATCTCGATAGGTATTTCTACGATGAACAGCATTGCCGAAGACCGCAAAACAATCCGAAGCTTGTAACAAAAGTTATTAAACATAGACTATTCGAAAATTATGCTCGATTTTCTTATTATTGTTTTTCCTTTACGTGTTAATCAACGCTACCTTGCCAATAGGTTTTCATTGAATAACTTTTTTCACAAGTGTCGGATTGTTTCGCGGTATTCGGCAATATTCTTCATCGTAAAAATACCTATCGAGGTCGGTGTTCATAATTTGTATAGAGGTCAATGGGCGACCTCTGGCGGTTTTTCTTTGCAAAAGTAAGTTTTCCCATAGTAAATCCCATACAAACTTTGAACGGCTGGCGCTAAATTGTAGTTTCACCAATTGAGCTGAAATTGTGCACAGTTGTTATGGGACCTAAATGCAATCCAAAAAGTGGACTGGAGCGAGAATTTAAATTTCGTCCCACACTATTGTACATACATAAACAATGGGTTTGTATATGGGATAAGCAGGAATATGAGCAAAGTGTTCAACAGCTTTGAATTCGGTACTGAAAAACAACCAAATTTGACATTCAATGACTTCAAAAAAAATCTATTAAACGACTCGTAGCTATTTTCCTTTCTTTCTGATTCTTAAATCTCGTGTTTATTTTTTTCAAATTTCTAATTTCATGTGCAAGTACATTTTCCCACCGTTCGTATGATAATTAACCAGCTCACCCTTCCCGACTTTGTCGCGCATCGCCGCTCATTGTCCTCGACTGTCACCCGTGTAACATTTCCGTTCCAAGAATTGCGGTTCTTTGGCGGCGACGGCACCAAGAAAATCCGGTGGGCGCAACCAACCAAACGGCGACCCTTGCAGCAACACAGGATGGCTCCGCCGCCGCCGCCGCCTGAATCAAACATGAGTAATGGCCTGGGTCCGTTGGACACATTTACTGCAGCATATTCATAAATTTACATATTTAATCGCAATTTGCCACCGCACACCTGCCGCCCTGTTCAGCTGGAAAGTTGCGTTGGGGGTCGGGAAATTGGGGTGGTGGAGGTCCAGGATAAGGAAGGGCCATAAGTTCAAGAAAGCGTACTGTACAGGGACACTTTTCTAGTTAGAAGGGCCGAGCAGCTGTAGTGTAGTTTGTTTCACTTTTCATTCATTGAGGGTTTATGAGGGTTGGCGTGTGCTTTTTTTGCTGCTTATTTACGCACATGCCGGAAAGGGTCCTCGGGGACTGAACAAATCGTTGTTAGAATGGCGGCTGGGGGCCTTGCTAGCTCAGCTGATGAAGGAGCAGCCATGCTTTAGATGGCTGGGTTGAAACTTCGGTATGGTATAAACAAATATTTAGTTTGACTTTTAACCTTTGGTTGAAACCTTGTTAGCTATTATCAGAAAAAAAAACTGAAATAAAGTATTCGTATAACTCATCATATAAATTATAGTTCGATCAATCGTTTAACTTTACATCTTTAAATTGATCTAAACACCCAGTATGCTGGTAAGTGCTCATAAACACACTAGCTGAGAAGTAGGCTCTATCGCAGATGTGACATAAAGCCAGAAACAAGAAGAAGAAATACGCGAATCTAGTGAACACACTATGAAGCAAACCCCCGATAGCAGTGACTCAAGTTTTGGCTTGGGGACGAAAAGTTTAATTTGTACTGCAGTGTACTATGAGGGAAAGTTTAATAATTTTAGATGTGACGATTACGATACAGTCCGGTGAGTGAAACCCCCATGCAAGCAGCAAGTTCTCAGTGTTCATAGTAACGTGGATCCTCCAGCTTGAACAGGTAAAATTGCTGGGTGCACGAGTTATCCACGTTTTCCTAGAAGTTTTGTTTTTGTTACGGAAGAAATTAACATGCAATCGAGTTTAGGTTTTGTGATTCTTGCTGAGAACTGGTGATTTCTTGGTAAAGCTCACGCAAACAAAGAACGCTTTTTAAATTGTAGGAAAAATGAACTGTCACAAAAAAAATATATGCATCAAAACTAAATGTGGAGAAAATGAAGAACACCAGTCTGTTGAGTTCTTGAAAATTAATTGTAATTACTAACAAACAAGTCAAGCCCAACCAAGAACAAAAACTGTTTTAATATGGTTTAATTACAACATGTGCATTATTACTCTTTCAGAATTTTTACAGTCTCCTTCAGGCATAATTAACCCTCGTATATGGATCATTGTGTATCCGATCATACAGCTAGCTTTATTATTGAGACACCCGATTAAATTAATTTCAGTTAAATTTATAAACATTTTCTATGGGCAAACGGTTGATGCAAATGTAAAGCAATCATTTCGATACACATGGCATTCAAACCGAGTTGGCCTTCTGTTTTTAACTGGGAAATTTCGATAAGCGTGTTCAGTCTCAGTTTTAATTTAAACGAACCCAAGATTTGGGAGAACACTCAGAATTTTACCAATATTCACCTGAGCGGGTTGGGGCAAAACGATACAGCTTCGGCTCAATGAGTAGTTTGTAAAGTTGTATTTTTTTGTGTAACCTAAAACTAGGGTGATCCAAAATATCACATTAATAATTTGAACAATTTGCAAACAAAATGGATATATTATTTTACAAAGTTATAGAACGACAAATTTCAACCGAAATGAATGTTAAAAGTTTATGTAGCTCCCATATTGACCTATTAACTACGGCTTAATTTGTGAACTGTAGAAAGCATCATAGTTGCCCTATAAAATAAAGAATCATAGCGATCGTGGGTCATAAGTATGCAGAACACTTCTTCTCCTTCTTGGCATTAATGTCCTCACTGGGACAGAACCTGCTTCTCAGCTTAGTGTTCTTATCTTATGATCACTTCCACAGTTATTAACTGAGAGCTTTCTTTGCCAAAGTTGCCATTATCTCATTCGTATATCGTGTGGCAATTACGAATATACTCTATGCCCAGAGAAGTCAAGGAAATTTCCATTATGAAAGGATCCTGGAGCGACCGAGATTTGAACCCAGACACCCTCAGCATGGCTTTGCTTTGTAGCCGCGGACTCTAACCACTCGGCTAAGGAAGGCCCCCTACAGTATTTTTATAATTTTAGAGCATTTTTGCCCAATCAATAAAGGTTCATCCAAGAAATATGTTTTCGCTATGGATTATCTCATTTTCAAAGATGAGAAAAGTACTGTAGCAAACATTTGCCACCTCTACATTGACATGCTTAACCTTTCAGTCGTCGCGCGAATTTTTGTAACGCGAGTAGTCGCGCGTTGTACTTTGTACAACACCTTTAGTTTTGCGAATATCCCAGGAGTCTGTCCATTTAGAAAGATGACGTCTTCGGCAAAATTGTTCAGTAGCTTAAGGGCTATCACTATATTTGACAAGAAATTTGGGATTTTGCCACTAGGCGGCGCTAGTGAGCATGAATCTTTTGTTTCGCAGATCTCAGGATCCTGACCACTTAGATAGATGGCGCCTTCGGCAAAGTTATTCGGTAACTCAAGGACTATCATTGTTTGAGCTAGTTGATTCAAAATTTTGCCACCAGGCGGCGCAAGTGAGCTTAAAACATTTGTTTTGCGAATATCTCAGGAGCCTGATCACTTAAAAAGATGGCGTCTTGGGCAGAGTTGTTCAGTAGCTCAAATTCTTTCTTTGTTTAATACTTAAAGTTCGAGATTTTGTAAAATAATGATACTCCCTGAACTTCTGAACAACTTTGCCGAAGGTAACTGTCTAAAAAGTCAGGATCCTGCAGTATCCTCAAAACAAAAAAAAATTATGCTAACTAGCGCCGCCTGGTTGCAAAATTTCCTATTTCTTGGTGTAAACAATGATACCCCTGAGGTACCGTAAAACGGGGTAACTTTGATAATGCGGGTAACTTTGATAGTGCGAGACCCCCAACATAGTAAACGAAATATCGAAGTTTCTGTGTTTAACTGATTAAGGAAAACGAATGCAAAAGTAAAGAGTATTAGTATGACACTTCATGTCAAAGCTATTTTCGTTGAAATCAAGTGCATTTGAGGATTTTTATGCAAATATCAAAAATTTACAAGATTTTAGCATTTTTGCAACGCTTACAAACAATCTGTTCTACGACCACTATTTGATAAAGTCATAATGAGTTCGTCACTTACCCATGACAGCCTAGTTATAGTAGAACATGAATTCGGTCTCAAATCTCTTAGCGAAAGCCATTTTTACAAACTGGGACCATTTTTGTAATCTAAGTCAGAAATTTCCATATAGCGTTAAACGCCTAGAGGTATGCAACGCCCTATAAATGTTGTTCGATTTATACTCCATTATCAAAGTTACCCCAAAACAGAAAACCGACTTTAGATTATATGAAAAATTATATATCCATTCATAATGAATCTTTTGGCAATCTATCAAATGCAATCGATAACTAGGATGTCAGTACTTGTTTTAAAAATATTAAATATAATTCTTTGATACAGAATGCATAAATATTGAAGGTTTCTTCGAAAAAACTATCAAAGTTACCCCGTTTTACGGAACTGAACTACTTTGCCGAAGACATTATCTTTCTAAATGGTCAGGATCCTGAAATATCTGCAAAACAAAAGTAAAACTTCCATGCCCACTAGTGCCACCTAGCGGTCAAATTCCGAATTAAATGAGGTACCATCAGATAGCACTTCACCACCAGAACAACTTTACTAAAGACTCCAAGTTTCGATATTATTTGGATTTTGAGATATACCGATTTCAAAATGTGGTTTACTCGAACCGTAAATAGTGCGTTCATTATTATGCGACTTCCATGTTCATTCGTTGATTTTACCGTATTATAAAGGGCCATACTGTAAATATAAACTGTCGAGTACTGCTCTTAAGAAGATTCTTGAGGAATATATTTTGGTTTGGTGTCGATAGACAACTTTGTTGCTAAATGATAGCATATAAATCACAACTGTTGTCAGCCCAAAGGTTAAGCACGATCATCAAAATCCGAAGCAAATCATGACCGTCCAATACAAAAAATGTCATGACGCTTCAAAACTGTAATCTTCTTCTTTCAAACGGTTATGCAACCCCGAATGCGAAAAGCCTCCAGTACAGTGATGACTTGGCTTCAGTTTTCAGGGTGTGCATTTTTGCTCGGTAATGCAGAATAAAATTGAAGTTGTTTATATGTATTGCAAGGGAATGATATAAATAGATTTCAATTAAGGTGAAGATGAATCGAAGCCAAAGTTCAAATTTTCAAAAGCACGGATCTGGAGAACCAAACATCCGTTCAAGCTGAAAACTTAATCGATTGGTCACTAGCTGGGGGTGACCAATCGATTAGGTTTTCAGCTCAAACGGATGTTTGGTTCTTCAGATCCGTGCTTTTGAAAATTTGAACTTTGTCTTCGATTCATCTTCATCTTAATTAAAAACAAAAGCGATATATTAGCGAATCGTTGACAGCGTAGCTTCTGATAGTATTGGTGCTGCCCAATGAGAATATATACTAAAAAGTGGCTTCTTCTTCCAATGGCTATGTATTAGTAGGTGTCCGGCCATTTGGCCGAATGCCGTTTGGCCGTATGCCGTTTGGCCGAACGCCATTTGGCCGAATGTCATTTGACCGAAAGGGTCATATGGCCGAATGCCGTTTGGCCGAATCATGAACAAAAAAAAAAACAAATGGCTACAATGCTGATGTGTAGGATTCATAAGTGTGACCAGAGTTGGGAATAGTTCTGAAAATCACACTACTGTAGGCAAACGCAGCAAATCACAGTCAGCGGAGCCAGTGAAACTCACGCCTATTGCTGCATTGCATTGCAAAATGCCTTGAAAATAGCAAAATACCCGTTGCTAAGGGCAACCCAAAACTACTGTAGAAAAATGTTCTATTTCCCGCTGCATTTCCCGCATTTACAGCCTTCAATGACACTACTGATTTAGAACATTCATGTACCCAACATAGGCTACTTGATGAGATTCACAATTTTGAACTACTGTATTAGAAGAGCCATGTGATTTTCGCAAAAACTCAAGCCAAGTACTATTACCATTCCCAACTCTGAATGTGACCCAATAACTGATAAGCTAATAATTTTTTGATTTTTATGATGTGACGGGACGTCATGTTTGCCATATATGAGCTCCAAGAGAATGATAACATTGATCCTTCAATTCAGGATGAAGCTGAGAACTCCACACTTCGCGTCAAGACTCTGAGGTGATGATTGATTCGCCACTGGATTATCAACGGTGTAATAAATTCATCAGATTTTATTCTTTCTTTAAACATAGGCTATTCTTAGTCATACTGGTTCCATTACTATCGGCAATAGTTTAGCTTATATTTTAATTGGGAATTTTTCCTTCCTTAAATCATCGGCAGTTCTTTGTAGTTGTACTGATAAAATGATTGTATGCATTATACTTGCTTAAATTTTCATAAGAAATTTTTCCTTCTTTTGATCGTAGGCTGTTCTTTCAAGAGAGAAATATTTTTCATAGTTATTGGAATTAATGCTTATAAAACGTGTTATTCAAAACACATTTTTTAGCTCAAGGGTTAACTGAGGTGAGATGTCATTCTCCTTCAAGATTATGATTACAACATGAGAACTGAACACTGCACCACAGAGAAACAGACGTAACACTTAGAACAAATCTCGATCAAAATCATAGTCGCGAAATCATGTACGCCCAATGCTAGAAACTCTGTAGTTGGCCGATGGACCAACAGGTGGCGGTAATGTGTAAACGTCAAACACGAACAAAAACGACACGAGCGCTGCGGGTGGTCGATTGACCACCTACCCAGTATTATAATCGATCGTTAAAAAGTTGGTCGATGGACAGCGATGAGAGTGTGACGTCTGTTTGTCTGTGACTGCACCGTTGCTTGCGTATAGCAATGAACGACTCGATGAACACTTACGTCAAAGAAGCACACTGTTTCTCCGTTGTGAAAAGAAGAAGCCAAGACTTGTTGATGTGCGGGTGGACAATGACGAGATCGTGACGTCTGTTTGTCTGTGTCAGAACTATGACATATATTACTTAGTACGGTTGGAGGGATCGAAGCAAGCAGATCCAGCAGAAGAACGAATAAGTTTAAAACCGTTTTAGTTACTGTAAAAAGCTAACTACAAACGCATGCCAAAACATCTGCTGGTGGCTATTACCGCTAGCATCGAAGTGAACAACTGCTTACATTTGGAATGTTCTTCTTTCAGCACTGACTGTTTGTTCAACTAACACTTAAAAGCTTATGTATATCAATGATGATTATCCTTTTATTGTGAATAAGGTGAATAAGTTCTTTGGAATTCATCATGAATCCTAACTAACTGTAGTTCACTTTTGTTTTCAATTTCGGCCAAATGGCGTTCGGCCAAATGACCCTTTCGGCCAAATGACCCTTTCGGCCAAATGGCGTTCGGCCAAACGCCATTCGGCCAAATTACCCGGAACAATATTAGTAAAGAGAAAAGTGCTAACGTAACAACTACACGACACATATAAGACGCGACGACATAACATTTATCGTTCATACAATCGTCAAAAAGTTTTAGAATTTAATTTGTTGGCTGGTTTTGGGCGCGATGTAGCCCATCTACAGGACAATGCACGACTGGCTACGACGATTTCGTACGTTGATCATTCGAGTGATGCAAATTTTGAAATTTTAGGTCTCCTATGCTTTAACAAATTTTATTATGGTAAATAGCAACCTCCCAAAGTTTGAAATGATTCGGACAAAATTTGACTTTGCATACGGTGGCTTTAGGACATTTGGTCGAAAGACATTTGGTCGAATGACGTTTGGTCGAATGACATTTGGTCGCAAGTACATTTGGTCGAAGGGACATTTGGTCGAATTACCTTCAAACATTATTTTGTATTATTTTGTATTGAATATCGTTTTGTTCAATAGATATATTTTGTACATTTAATGGACGTAAGTCTTTTTTGGGCAAACATACTTTTCATTGGAAGTCAATGACGAATCTATGATTTTTACCTACGCTTCATAGCGTGGTTAGCATGCATGTATTGGTGTCTATATACAGCCATTCCTTGAAAAAACCGATCAAGTGGGTCACCGAATTCCGTGAAAATTTGCTATTTTGTTCCTTATCCGAAATAAGAATACACTTGTTTTTTAGAAGGGTGACCATTTCCAAAATAGGATAACCAGAAAAAAAAATTATTTAAAAAAAAATATAGCTTTTGAACCGCTTGACCGATTTTATTTTTGGACGGCATGAAAGCTAAAGATTTTGACTTTTTAAGAAAAATATTAAATTTCATAAAAAATGATTTTCACATGAAAAAATCAATAATTTCCGTTTTTACGTGTTTTGAAGGCCTCGGGACCAGAAGGGGCTATTGTTGTTCTCATTTTTTCTTGAAAATTCAGAAAATTTTACGTTTACTGTCGAATTTTCAGCTATGTACGTTTTTTAGTTTTTGAGATATATTTTTTTGAAAATAAAAAATCAGTCATTTTTCTTCGGTACACACTGTAGGTCTCAGCGCATTAGATTTTTTCATTTAAAAAAAATCATAACTTTTGAATAGCTCAACCGATTTCCAATCTTTTTTATAAAATGAAAGCTTAAGATTTCATCTTAAAAAAAATTATATGAAAATATATACAAATTTTCTAGTTGTTTAGCCGTAGCCGTGCGATTAGTGTTACCAAGCATTTAGTCCGTTGTATACTGTGGTGCTTCTTTCAAAGGACAAATCGTCCACTGGAAGCATTAACGTGTCGGTGTCTTTTTTTTTCTTATAAGTTTTACAGCGTACGAATGTGGTAAGAATTTGAAATGCGGGGACCAGGCCTGAATCGGTTGGGCATGATCACGTTGATTTGAAGAGAACGAGTTTTGATGGCCATGGCTTTTAGGAAACGATTTTGACGGAGTCCATCGGAAATTCACCTATAGGATACGTTTCCTACCCATGGAGAATTAACGCTATGATTGTTACATCCGGATAAATCACATTCCTTGGGCAAACACGTGGGTTTGATAGCGTGATAATTGTGTTATCCCATGTATTGCGTGAGGTGAGACGAGTCGACTTGGGTGATGAAAGCTCACATGCTCCTATTTAAGATCAGCTCGTCGCGATTCATCCGACTCGCAGAATAAACCTGGATGAGAAAAATTTCATCAAGTAACGTCAACAATATCGATTTTGTGAGTCTGGAAGATCCACTGGAATCCCAAAATATAGCTCATCGCTTATTAAAAGCTTGAAGTTTATTCAATAACACCAGTACACCAATGCAGATTTCTTGCATTCTATCACGTTGTTCTTGCATCTGCAACCTCTAGTAATAGCTCCCACCATGCATGCTTTCCGCTCTTTCAATCTCAATCACTGTTTATTAATGTCAAATATCACTCTGTAAAATAATCAGAAAAAATCGACCAAATTTTCGACTAAATGTCCTTTGGGCCAAATATCATATGCTTCTTGAAGCAATTAAATTCTTTTCGACCAAATGTTCATTCGACGAAATGTCCTTTCGACCAAATGTACTTTCGACTAAATGTCATTCGACAAAACGTCACTCGACCAAATATTATTCGACGAAATGTCATACGGCATTTGAAGTTTGTATGGAGATTACTATGGAATACGTAAATTTTTTATGTTCAGCCCTCCTCTCTTTGTCATACTATTTTATGGAAAAGTGAACAACCTTTTCTAATGTGAAATTTTCCCAACAAGAACTTTGCCGAAGACTACATTTTGAATGGGCATCAAGATAATTTGTTTTTGATCATTATAAAGTGGGTTTGCACGTAGCATGCTTTACCAACTGTTAGGCAGGCAACAGTGGAGCAACTAGCGAAAAAATAGATCAAAGTAATCCACTATGTTCTACATTAAAAAAAACAATGTTTTTTTCTGAAAGTATTGACAATTGCACGAATTTTAAGATTCTGACAAAATTGTTCATTTGCTGGATACAATTCGCACACTCACTAACATCAGCAGGCGTATGGTTTAAAAGCTATTTATGACGATTCAAAATAATTCAAAGCAGTCAAATTGACCGCATGGAAACTTTTTTCTGGTTATGTTAATTTGAAAGCAACCAGTATTGATGTAAAAAAGTTCTCCACCGTATCTACACCCCACTAGCAGACTTCTTTTAAATTGTTCATTTTAACATGGTCATTGAAAGCGCGAACGACAGCCGTAAACCTCATTGGAAACTTTTTCCATCAAATCCCCTATCGATTAGCGATTCGGCATTCCTTCTAACGGAAGAACTTCCAGCAACTTGATCTTCGTCGTCGTCTAACGGTTCACATAAGTACTTCACGTTGAGGAACTAATATAACCCATCATCATTGGCACAAATCTCCTAACTCATGGGGAACGTGCCTTTGGGCCTGGCCTTCTGAACTCGTCATCTAGAGATATAAATTCTGCACTGGGCACCGTAGCATTCTTTTGGTGGCGTTTCTAGCAATGTTCGGGTTGCATTCCAGGACCGAATGAATTAAGTTCACCGGTGGATAAGTCAATTACGTGAGTGCTTATTCATAACGCTCAAGAGGGTGGAAGGGGTCGTTTGGGTGTTACAACTCATACAAAATTTGTAAAACATTCATACAAAAAACGTTAGAAGGAGGTACGTTGGTGCCATTTTTGGCACACAAAATCAAAACAAAGACAATAAAAGATAATAGGTATCGAAGCATGCTGTCGAGCTGATGGGTGAGGTGTGCAAATGTTCACTGTGCAAAAATTTTCTGCACAGTAGTCTAATTAGGTGCAAAATGCTCAATAATTGAATGATATTCTCAGCATGTTTCAGTCCTTCTTATCGATAATAACAAATTATTCATACGTCCTATCAAAAAGTGGTCTTCATCAAAGTTGTGCTGGGAAGATTTCACATAAGAAGAGTTTGTTCACTTGTCCACAGATTATTATGACGAGCAGTTACACATAGAAAATGAAGCACTCAAAAGTGAGTTTATTCCACTCCATTCGGGGCGTTCGTGCGTTAACCTAATTTTGAGTTAATGGAGTAGAAGTTGTTTTCATTTGCAGCCATGCGAAAAAAAAATACCTGCTGGCTAAGTTATTTTCAATCAACCGGCAGATCAAATAACTCAACTTCCAGCACTATGCCACTTACTCAAATTTGATGTAACGCACTAAGGTTCGGTTTTTGGATTGGTTTTGCGCTTCGCTCTCTGACAAAAAAGAGGAGCGAATGAAATAGGGAGAGTAAAATAACTCAAAAATAAGTTAAGCAATACTCAAATATGGGTTTTTCGTTTTTCCCGTGTATGTGACTTAACACATAAGGTTAGCCTTTTCCATAGTAATGTCCATATTAACTTCAAATGGCACCAAATTTATTCCGAATCACTTCAAATGTTGGGAAAATGATTTTCATCATAATTGACACCGTTTAAGCGTAGCAGAGCATACATTTCAAAGTTTGCATCAGTCTAAAACGAAGAGATGTTTCAATGTATTGTGATGTCTGTTATGTTGAAGAGACACGACGTGATCTGCGGGTCATCAATTGCTCCGCTGGATTCATTTGTTGTTTTGGAGGCCACAGAATTCCTGTGCTCTCTTAACCTTGCGTCGGGTTGGTCCTATGTAAACCGCAGAGCAGTCCTGGCATGGAATCTGGTAGATACCCGACTGATCGTCGGGAGGAACTTTGTCCTTCAGGTTGCAAAGAAAGGCTCGAAGCGTGTAGTCACTTTTATATATTACTGCTATTACCTTAGGGTAAAATGGCAGGCTTCTTCTTTAATAAGTTAAATGTTGTAACATTTTGGTGTTGCTACATAAGTTTGTGTTTCTGGAAGATTTTGTTCATGGTCCATGGTTCGTAACCATTCACTTCGGCAGCAGTGTAGATTCGAGCTCGTTCCCCTTGAATACTTCATTCTTCATAGGCACATTGTCAAGTTGGTGTAGTATGGAATGAAAAGTCGATTGTTTTTGGACACCCGAATGGCTTAAATCAGATGTAATATACCAATCGGTGGAGGTGGGTTTTCGAAAAAGTCCAAAACTCAGAGTGTTGTCATCCTTCCTCCTGATTATTAGATCGAGGAAGGACAATTTCCCATCTTGCTTTTTCTCAACTGTAAATTTAGTTGTTCCCTGTTGTGAATTTTGCATGCTTAATGTTTGGTCAAGGTAGCATAGGTAGGTAGCAATGGTTACACACTGATATTCCTTCTGTCAGTCCCACCTGACTACAAGGACGTGGCCAGCGCCGTTATACGCCCTGCATAAATAGAGGCACAAAATTATGCACACTGAAGAAGATTATGACCTATCCCAGTCGAACTTCTAGCTGAATCTATGGAGATGCACATGCACATAGAATTCTGACTTCGGTCAATCACGGATTAGAAACCATAGGCGAAGACGGGGTATGAGCGCCCACTTTCAGTTGAACAAATGGCAGTTCTCTTGAAAGTACACCAAGCGCTTCGCTTTAACACAAGGTTTTAGGCTGATATTTACATTGAATTTTTCAATACAAATATCAAAAACTAAGTTTCTGCTTGTCGATGTTGAATTTGATCTAAATTTAACAGATGCTTATTTAAGGATTTCGTGAGGATTTTTTTGTTAAAACATAACAAATTACCAGTCCATGCATTAACAGAAATGTGAAATATGCTTTAGTGAAGTAATACATGAATTGTAAATATTCAACTTTGGACTGAGATCCTTAATGTGAAAATTGCACAAGCGTGATAAAACTGTTCACTGCTGATAGGGTAAGACCGCCACTCCTAATGTCTAATCCATTTTTAAAGTTGTAACTACGTGTGTACGTAAAAAGTCAAAACAAATAATAAAATCAGTTGGCCTAGTATTATGACATACATGTTTCATTTTATTGAATTGTCGATTGCTTCAAAGAAAAATTACGTTTTTTTTTTAATTTGGCTCTGTCTATAATTATAAATCATAAAAACTAAGATGAGTTATCTCCTATGCGGATGCACTGTCATAAATAAAAAGCTATGGTCTTGTCCGTGAAACCAGTTTCCAATTCCGTTTCCTCCCCTCTCATTCAAACCTACACCAAGCACAAAACTCATCGATATCATTCTGCACAAACGACCAACTTCCCTTCCTTAAAATTAAAACTTGTCTAATTTTACAGCCACATCGATGTTGTCAATATAAATTTTCCCCTTGAGATCCTCCCCAATCGGCACCACCCTCCACTCTCCACCATTCAGGCAGTGACCGGAAACCTCATCAACCGAACTGTTCCGTTCGCAAGGGCCCGTCCCCATATTGGCATTGGTTGGTTCGAATTTGACTTTGCTGTACCATATCAGTAGTGTGGTTCGTTTGGAAGGGGTACTGCATCAGCAAGCCACCATTTGGTTCGTTTGGCCTTTTTCGAAGCCCTGTCCACCACCAATACGGAAAAGGCTCACCGAAGCTTTGGTTGTCCGTTCACGATTTTAACGGCCACCCGATGATGACGAGGTCCAATTTTTCTTGGGGTCTATTTCGGTTGATATGAACTTTTCGCTCACAAGAATACATAGCTACCGACACGAGAAGCGGAAGCGACCATTTAACGGCTATTTGCTTCTTGTCCCAAAAATCACGCTGTGAATGAAGCGTGTAGCATTCTAAATGTGGAAGTGGAACTTATGTCCTGAAAATCTTGTTGAATATTATGGTTTTACATAAACTTTTCTTCTTCTTGGCATTACGTTCTCACTGGAACAGAGGCTGCTTCTCAGCTTAGTTTTCATATGAGAACTTTCATAGTTATTATATGAGAGCTTTCTTTGACAAAGTTGCCATTTTTGCATTCGTATATCGTGTTGCAGTACGATGATACTCTATGTCCAGGGAAGTAAAGAGAATTAACATGACAAAAAGATCCTAGACCGACCGAGAATCGAACCCACACACCTTCAGCATGGTTTTGCTTGGAATCCGTAGACTTTACCACTAGGCTAAGGAAGGACCCAATTCGTAATTTTGATTTCCTAAAGGGCTACCATTTTTTTAACATTTATTTTACCATTTTAGATAGCATACACGACTACCTTAGTTTCTTTGTTACGCCAATGATTTACATTTTAGCTTTAATTTAAAATGTACAAACAGTATGATATTAATTTTTGTTTTTTGTTTTTATTTATTTTTAAGTAGGATTGAAGATTGTTAGAGAGTACACTACTATACAATTGTTTTCCAATATCTTCTGTGACTACCTTCGTTCAGAATTGCCGAGTTCCATGCCTCGTGGATAAATGCCCAACGTGTGTAAATTTATTTTGAAAAGCAAATTAATATCCACCTTTCTTCGCACACAACCAGCCACTTAATTTACAACGTTGCAGAAATTCCGGTTCTCGTCCACAAGCGCTCTAACCAGGCAGGCACAACAATAGTTTGCGGCTGTCAAAACTGAGTGTTTCTGGCAATCTGCGGGTGGGTTGAATGATGTGTGCAAAATGTGCTACCCCTCCCCCAAAAGGGGTTTGCTTAGCATTGGTTGCGTTGGGTGCCTATTTTTTGAAGAGTCACGTTCATCCTTAAGCACCTAATAAGCAACTGCTCCGATGCCTACATATCTACATCTTCGTGCTGCTTCGTGAAGATGGCTTGTACAAATATTGGCAAAATGCTTCTGGTTTTGTGCATCATAGGCGTTCCTAAAAATATTCATGATTTGTTTTTGCGCTACCTATCGGGTGCTGCAGCATTGTAGAATATAGCATGAAAAACGAGGGATATGTTTGCAAAATCTGTTGTCAGGACAAACGAAAGGGGCAGTTTGTCACGGTAGGGCAACTTAATTGAATAGTGATCGCTTTGGTTAAGAGTGTTTGAGAAACTAACGGTTTTGTTAGAATCGGTTTTGAATATGGAAATGTTTATGTGTAGACAAAACCTCGTTATATCAGTTGAAAATTTTGAGCAAATTTAACACTATACCAGTTAATTTCACTAGAGTTTGTATCTTTTAACAGATACGCGTATTTCAACCTCAACTGTAAGGCGGTCTTCAGTTTCGTTTACTAGACAAGACTGTCGAGTCTAGTACATAGTACTGAAGACGGCCTTAAAGTTTCTGTCGAAATACTCGTATCTGTCATAAGATACAAACTCTAATGGAATTAAATCGTTTAGTACTAAACTCGGTTTTCATTTACTTACCCAAATCTACTTTTTATTCTTTTTTATCACTGATTCTGATCAAAGAGATTAAAACTACGATTTATGTTATCTAAACATTGTAGTATAGAATAGGAAGCCAAAATTAGTTAATTCTATATTCAGTCGCAGCCTAATAAAAATATTGTTATTCAAAAAAATCTTCACATGCTTATTTAATATCCAAGTGTAACGAGTGCTAATGACGGGCAACAAATGTACTAGATTAACGCATGGACGCGACCATTTCATCAAATCATAAACGGGGTCATCATACCTTCACATCATAAGCTGTCTCATCCACCTCATCAATTTTGACGTCACAAACCATCATAAACCCATGTACTAGCCACTCCTCGGCAATCGAAACCACATTTCCACGGACACGCGTTTCCAACACACTACGGTGGGCTATCACATCATCTTTCCCGACTTTGGTCAACTAGACAGCGAACCATACACTTCCGTGCAAAAGTTTGGGGTCACCTCTTTAAAGATCCAAAAGGAGTTTATTCATATTTCCCCTGCAAAAAAAAAAAAATAAAAAATAAAAAAATAAGTGAACAAAATTCAAAAAATTGTTCGATCAAAATATCTATGAAGTAAAATCAACTCATTGCCCTTCGTTTAAGTAATAAAAAGTTGTAGATGGATGTGTAATCACCAGGCTTTGCAGAATTCGCTTTCATTTGAGTATGAAGCACGATCAAAGCAAGCAAAGAAAAACATCCCATCTGTTGCGGTCCACGATCGTCATTGTATCGCAAGGTGTAACAAGTCTGATAAATGGAAGCAGCGAGCGAGAGCCCCAAAGAGAGAGCAATGATAAAACCCATTGTACTCTTTACTTTTACACTACTATCCCCCCAATCTGATCAAAGTTGTAGCAGTATTCGATAAAAAGTCTCTCATAATGTGCAGCATGTTATGATAGTTACAGAGAGCGATACGTGAGCGATTCTCTCAATTTTCTCAGGATTCAATCCCTGGTAATCACAGAATATGGACAAAACACTTTTTTATACTTCTAATTGGGAGACCCCAAACTTTTGCACGGCAGTGCAACTCCTCGAATGCGTTATGGCCCCATTCAACTCGTATGTATCCATATGTGATGCGATCAAACCCTTTCGTTCGGTACCGGACAGGTAAGTTCCGGCTAATCAAGTGGCTCTCGATTACCCCCCTATTCAGGCTCCGAATGCCGACCCAAAAACCATCAAACGAATTTCGTGGTCGTCCTCGTGTCGGTCAAACGCTATTTGATGGCTGCCTTCGCATCGACATTCTCGTTATTGGACGGTTTGGAAGAGGATACGAGCACATTAGGCTAGTTTCATTTTCGCACCCCGTCCCTTTCATATTATGGGAGGAAATGTGTGTTGGTAGCGGTTTGGTGGAAGTACGAAACGCATTTACGATGTGCCAAAGTTTACTAGCCAATTCGCGAAGGTAGATAACCAGTGGCCGAAAACCTCGTTAGTAGGATGGGTGAAGGCCAACTCTAGCTTTCAAGTGATCAGTGTCCGGACAATAATGGTATGCGTTATATGATTCTGATACACTGAAAATATTCATAGATCTATTGTTTCCTATCTAAAATAAAAGCTATTTGATAAGCTTAATAATGACAAAAAAAAATAACACATTACATGGTTTTCTTTTAATTGAAACCTAACGAAAAGTGTATAGAAAGTGTTCGAACAGGGTATTGTAGAACACATACGAACCACTCATTTCGACCGTTTTTTTTTTGTAATTGTTCAATTCAACCAAAATTAGAATTATCGGTTTGTATTTATAAATCATCAATTTATTTGCAAGGTGTAAAAGTTGAGGAGAAACTTTAAGATTATCTAAGGGTGCTAAAAATAACATATGTTTTACACATGTTTCAAGTCAGAAAAAGATAGCAAACCATGCCAGCCTGGTGAATCAGTGATGATGCATGAGCCTTGAATAAAGTGATAAGTAAGAAAGAAACAGAAAGCAAACTTGAATTGATGAGATGGCTAATTAATCAAAGTGGCTGTTAATCAAAGTATCTTGAAGTACAAAAAATCAGACGTCGAAGTTAATTTAACATCTACTTATGACATTCGAGAGCATTTAAGTTTGATTTTCTTCCAATCATCGATTCATTCCATTAAATGGAGCCCCAATGAGCGAATCCCAACCGTACTCAAAGAATTTCTCTAGAGATACCTCCAGGGTTTCCTTCAATGGTTTCTTTAGAGGCTCTTCTGGAGATCCCTTCAGAATACTGTCTAAAGGACTTCTTCCAGAGATTTTTACAGGTATTTCTCCAGAAATTTGGCAGTTGCTCCAACAATTATTTCAGGGATTTCTCTAGGGATGTTTCCAGCTTAGTCTCTACAGCATCGTATCCCAAACTTGGGATTCGCGACCCCCAAAGTTTCGTCAGCTCGTTTTTTATGGTATAGACGAAACGAGGCGCTAACAAATCTATGACAAAATTTCGAAAGACAAAAGGTCGAAAGGACAAAAGGTCAAAGACAAAAGGTCAAAAGACAAAAGGTCGAAAGGACAAAAGGCCGAAGAACAAAAATGAAGGGAAAAAAGGTCGAAAATATTTTTTCAAAGAAGGAAAAATTTCCCACCAAGCAAATCATTTTCGACCGTTTGTCCTTTCGACCTTTTGTACTTTCGACCTTTTGTCTTTCGATTTTTGTCCATAAACCGGCGCTAACAGGGTAGGGGGCCGCGAAACCCAAGTTTGGGAAACGATGCTCTACAGTACAGAAATTCTCCATGATTTCTCAGAAGACGCCTCCACAGATGCCACTGACGATTCCTTCAACAATTTACCCAGATAATTCTTCAGAGATTCCTGAAGATTCATCTCTAGGAATTCCTAAAGAGATTTCTCTAGGTATTCTTTCAAAGACTCCGGGTTTTTTTTTTCAGTGCTTCTTTCAGATATTTAACCAAAGATTCTCCCAGAAGTTCCCCTAAGGATTTCTCTAGAGATTCATCCATGAAATCTTATAGCGATTTCTCCATATTTTTTCTAGACATTGCTCTAGGTAGCGATTGCCCCAGGAGTTCATCCAGGTATTTTTTTTAGGAATCCATCCAGGTATTTTTTTTTTAGGAGATCAGCCAGGTATGTTTCCAAAATAATCTTCAGAGAAGGAATGAAAGCTCCGGAGGAATTCTCGGAGGAATCTTTAGAAAAAATCTTGGATGTTCAGAACAATTCTCAAGAGAAATTTCTGGGTAAATCCCTGGAAGATTACCATTAAAATCTTTGGAGTAATTCTTCAGAGGAAACCTTCGAGGATTTTATGATGTTATTACTTGTATAATCCTTGGAGAAATTCCTGCAGGAATTTCTGGTAGAACGCCTAGACTTACTTTACTTTTGATGGTTCTACTTTCTTCAAGACATGACCTGCGCCACAATGTTAGGCAAATTAACTCGATCCATGGCTTCTAACCTCCAGTTTCTCGATCGCCTCGCACTTCCAAGGTTCTGTTCCACTTGGTCAAACCACCTAGTTCGCTGCGCTCCCCTTCGTCTTATACCAGTCGGATTTGAGGTGAACACCATTTTTGCGGGATTTTTGTCAGGCATTTTTACAACGTGTCCCGCACATCGTACCCTTCCAGCTTTTGCGACTTTCTAGATACTGGGTTCACCGTAGAGTTGCGCAAGCTCGTGATTCATTCTTCTCCTCCTTACGCCGTTCTCACATACTCCACCAAAGATCGTCCTAAGCACACGTCGTTCGAGAACTATTAGCGCTTGCAGGTCCTTTTCGAGCATTGTCCACGTCTCATGCCCGTAGAGGACTACCGGTCTTATCAGCGTCTTGTGCATGGTACACTTAGTATGGAAGTGAAGTTTACCAAACCGCAAGGTTTTGTGGAGTCCGTAGTAAGCACGACTTCCGGCAATGATACGTCTTCGAATTTCTCTGCTGCAGTTGTTATCCGACGTTATCAATGATCCGAGGTAGACAAATTCGTCCACCACCTCGAACTCATCCCCGTCGATAATCACGCATACGCCAATGCGAGCTCTATCATGCTCGATTCCTCCAGCTAGCAGATATTTCGTCTTCGACGTATTTATCTTCAACCCAACCCGGTCTGCTTCACTTTTCAGTCTGGTATACTGTTCAGAAACCACCTGGAACGTTCTTCCGACAATGTCCACGTCGTCAGCGAAACACATAAACTGGCTGGATTTATTGAAGATCGCGCCCCGCATTATGGAGCCCGCCCGTTTCATAAAACCTTCTAGCCCAGGTCTAACAGAAGGCAGGAAAGCCCCATCGCCTTGTCGAAGTTCCTTGCGTGCTTCAAACGGGCCCGACAATGCACCCGATATCTTCACACAATACTGTACACTATCCATCGTTGCCCTGATCAGTCTAGTTAGTTTCCTGGAAAAACCAACGCCTGGATCAGTCCCTAAAAAAATCTCCTGAATTATTCCTGGAGTAATTTCAAGGGTACCACCTAGAGAAAACCCTGCATGAACCCTTGGAGGAATTCATGGAGTAATTTATAAATCCTAAAGAAGTTGTAGGAATTCCTGAAAAATTCCTTGCTGGCAACTCTTCAAGAATCCCAGTAAAGATTTTTCTTGAAGAATCCTTTGAGCAATCTCTGGAAGAATTCCAAGAGAAATCTAAAGAAAATCTGGACAAATCTATGGAAGAATCCCTGTACCAGCTGCTGGAGGAGTTCTTGGAGGAATCTCAATAAAAATATTTCCGTAGCCCTCCTGGAGTTATGTATAAACTTGAATTAATAAGGTGGTTGATGTAAAGGGGCTACAGAAAAGTGGGGTCTCGTTAAAAAAATCGTTAATAAAAACCCAATCTTCTCGCTTATTTACCATTGGGAGTTTTTGTATTATTTCAATGGCAAGATTAATAACCTACGAACATTTTTGGTCCCCTCTTAACGCCCCCTGGTACACTCACTGTTACACTTCCCATGAACTTCTCAAGTTAGTTTTCATAGTGGTGTTTAGGGGGCTTGGTAGATTTGAAGACGATTTGGGATTGAACTTGAACATAGCTAGATGGAAAGGAGTTACTGATAAGTGTAAATCACTTCCATACCCCACTTACGCAACTAATAGAATCTTGCATGCCTATCCTGAAAATCTATTACCGTAAAACGGGGTAACTTTGATAATGCGGGTAACTTTGATAGTGCGAGACCCACAACATATTAAACGAAGTAACAATGTTTCTGTAAATCAGTTAAGCAAAACAAATGCAAAAGTAAAGAGTATTAGTATGACACTTCATGTCAAAGCTGTTTTCATTGGAATCAAGTGCATTTGAGGCTTTTTATACGAATATTAAAAATTGACACAATTTTAGCATTTTCGAAACGCTTACAAACAATCTGTTCTACGATCACTATTTGATGTAGTTTTGAATAGTTGGCCACTTATCTTTGACAGCCTAGTTATCATAGAACTTGAATACGGTCTCAAATCTCTTAGCGAATAGCATTTTCACAAACTGGGACCATTTTTGTAATCTAAGTCAGAAATTTCCATATAACGTTAAACGCCTAGAGGTATGCAATGCCCTACAAATGTTCGTTATTCATTCAATTTTGTTCGATTCATACTCCATTATCAAAGTTACCCCAAAACAGAAAACCAACTTTCGATTATATGAAAAATTATATATCCATTCATAATAAATCTTTTGGAAATCTGTCAACTGCAATCGATAGCTAGGATGCCAGTACTTGTTTTAAAAATATAAATTATTATTCTTTCAAACAGCATGCATAAATATTCAAGTTTTCTTCGAAAAAACTATCAAAGTTACCCCGTTTTACGGTACGCTGGATATCATTAACAATTTTAGCTCCCCTTGGAAACTTCATCGGAACTTCATAAGCTGGTGTAAAAAGCGATCATAATGGGGGATAATGGTATTTGGAGAGTCATTATGGATGTTAAAGTCTCACATGAAAGTGTGCAACCCACTACAATGTCACTTATGCCTCTTAATAAATCCTGCATGCCCACCATGAAGTTCATTAAATGGCTCTGGAATAGGGTTACCAGACGTACTCTTTTTAGAGTACATGTACCCTTTTTTGGTTTAAAAAAATGTGTACTATTCTTTTTCACTAAATGGGCTCAAGTGTACTCTTTTCCAAATAAGACTGACGATTGCCGAACAATTCAAATAACCTGTTGAAGAAACCACTTCAATAGACATTTTTGTGGAGTACGAGTCTAATGAATCCCTCGCAAGCATGTTTCAACTGAATAAAATGCTTCTGCAGCTATCAATATTTCTTGGAAAGCTAACCCTCTTTCCGATGATTAAAAAAACTGACTGAATCGAATTGATGCGATTGGCCAAACAATGTTTACAAAAAATGTAAGCTCAACTATATCACTCAATACAGAAATAAATGACCTAAAGGTAAAACTATTAATAATTAATCAACTAGCTATTGTTTTTCAACATAAAAGCTATTCATGTCATTTTGAACAATTTAGTCTATTTAAACTACTTTTTTAAGCACTTAAAAATGTTATTTTGACGATGCAATTTTTGAACAAAAATGTGGGATTGAACAGATTAAATGTTAAGAACATAGTACCGAAAACACCGAAGTAAACAGTTAAATGATTGAAGCTTATATCTTTATCAACATTTTAACAAGTTGTCTTATAGAACTTCATGGTTGAGGTTTTTGTCATAGCCAAGGTTTTAAAGCTTACTCTTCCTTTACAAACACATAGTGTTCCACAATTTGTAAAGAATTCTTAATGTTTGCTTAACTTTTTTCGGAACAAGTGCGAAAGACAATATTATTGCAAAAACTTAAACACAATAATCTTTCAGAGTTGGCGAATAAAAAATAAAGTTATTTTCGTAAACAATAAAACAGTTGAGAATAGTGTCTCCTTGACAACCTTAACTGTGATTAAATTGTAGAAAAAGTGGTTGTGTTCTTAAATCTGATGATTGTTTGCTTTCAGACGAGAAAAAAAAATAGTCAATGTGTTCATTTGTTTTGGAAATACAACTATGTTTACAATAGGATTAATGCGAATAATGACTTTAGAATTAAGAAAAAAATGGTCGAAACAAGAAATTTAAGACAATTAGTAGAAGGTGTATTTTCAATTTTTCAGGGTAGCATTTTTGTACTCTATAGTACTCTTTTGCAGAGTTGGAAACATGTACTCTTTTCGATGGGAGTAAATATGGTAACCCTACTCTGGAATAAGGGTATGCGAAATACCGAATGATTCCGTCAAATACGCTTCGAAACGAAATTCCGCGGAATTCCACAAATTTGTATTTTGCTATTTCGTTTCGTTTCGCCAAATTGTTAAAATATTTCCACGGAAAATTGAAAACAAACGAAATAAAACGGAATTTCGCGAAATTCGAGTTGAATGTCGAATAAAAATAAGGCAAAGCGTTCGCTTCTACTCCTAGCTACGGTCAAAAATGGGTCCGTATTACGGATCAAATCGACTCATAACATGGATCAGAACACTATAACAGCAAATTATATGCGAGGCAAACGAATGGTGTGCTAGTGAAAGCATACGTTTTTGGCGTTTCTTCAGGAATCGTCTTATCTTAGATTCATGACTGGTCGGTGTTCAGACAGACTGAACCAAGTGTTTTTTCATGGTTCCAGAAAAACGATTCCCAGGCATGCGAAATATCCAAATATTTGTGTTATTTGCTGTAATAATGGAACTTATCTATTTGATGATACATCTGTATAAAAATAGCATAGGAAAAATCATATTTGATTGAGTCCTTAACGTATCTTTAGAACGCCAAAATATCATCTAGTCCGGTCTGTCTGAACACCGATCAACTGTGGTATGGGTTTCAATGCCCCACAAATATGAATCGACGCTTCTAGGCATATGTATGAAATTTTATATCCTACGAATGGAACAAAAGTGTTTAAGCATGTTATTGTTGATTGCGATGCTGTATAGATTTATGGTTCGCGTAGGTAAAATAGGTTCTGCGTAATTGCTACTCTATTTGATTCGTTTAATCCAACTTTGATCCATATCTGTGTGCTATTCATAACTGTTGGATGACTGTAGTATTGACTGGTCCGCAGGATATGATAAACTGCACTGCCGTTGTAAAGTTTCCAAAAACGCCAATTTGTCCTAAATTCCTCGCGGCGAATAGCCCAGGAAAGGAACAACTGCGTTTGATGAACTACCGCAATGTTATCTTCCATAAGAATGAAGAAAGCAAAACCACGGTTTCCTCCGGGAAACATCGAGGACACGCAAATCCGTTAATATATCGCAAAAACTGTTTGTTAACAAATGTAAAAAAAGCTGCGGAGCTGCAGATTATTGATGCGCACGCATTAGTTCTCTCTCTTGCTTTCCCGCTATAAAGTCACTTTTAACACAGCATAAGAACAGCTCTCCCAAATCAACGCGATTTTTTCCGCGATGGCGACAAAATATCGCCGTGATTTCGTTGTTGTGTCATAAAACTCTATGTAGCAGCGAAATCGCAGCGATTGTTTGTCGATGTCGCCGTAAAAAATCGCGTTGATTTGGGTGATCCATAGCCACACCTCAAATCTTCAAGAGCACAAATCTAAAGAACCAGACGTCCATTCAAGCTGAAAACTCTATCGATTGGTTACTCGATGGCCAATAGATCAAGTGTTCAGCTTGAACCGCTGTCGGGTTCGTTAGATTTGTGCTCTAGAAATTCTGAGGTATGCCTTCGATTTATATTCACCTTAAACAAGGAAGATGCATCCATTATTTTTTATCGAAAAGTGAATCTAGGTTTATTCACGCTGTACCACACCACCAACTCCTCTCTCCTCTTATAACGTGACATAATTTCCTCACGACCCCCAATTAAAACAAAATGCGAATATTGATAATATATCATTACAAGTATTAGAAACCAAATGCCGCAAGGCAAAAGTCTTAACCTTTTCAATACCGACATCAAGTTTCAAAATTCTCTAGTTTCGCCATCTGGTCGGCGTTAAGTCAGAGGGGACCAAGTACAAAACTTGGGAAAATTGGATTATTCTCTCATTGGATGCGCAATTACCTAAACGCCGTTTCACTTTGACCAGATTTGATGAATGTTGTAAACTGCGAGAGATATGTAACAAATTTATTTTGGATGACCAATAAAAATAGATAAAAGTGTGCAGTCAGAGTGGATCAAGTCCTTATGATAGCGAAAATGATGAACGCGCTGAGGAATGCGAGGAAATGAAAAACATTTCAAGAGATTTGTCAGATTTTTCGACATCGAATGATTCTCCTACTTATGCATCAATAGAAATTTATAAATATTACTTAATTCGATGCATTTGATTTTGATTTTTGACCATTTACCGTACTTGGATGAGTGGTCAGAAATTGCAACAATTTCTGTGCAGACAGAGCGGACCAAGTGTTGAAAAGCAATAAACTGATTGATTATTGCATTTTCTGAGTCAATTTCAGAGTCCGATAGAAGTTTATAGTAGTTCTATGGTATACGTATGGAATGTGCTAGAACCCGCTCATTGGACCAGTATATTTTGGTCGGTACTCAAGATTTTCACTTGGTCCGCTCTGACTGAACATATATTTGAAAAATTCTGGTCTTCAATGCCCTGATCCTGCAAAACCTTAGTTTTCAAGCTATTGTAATGCCACTGATTTCGATATTGACGAATGGATTATTAAAGATATTACGTTAGTGGTATCGAAGGGTCTTTACCTTAGAGAAATGCACCCAGTTTGACCATGCAAGCATTAAATGATTGTTATTTTCTTAGAAATTGTTCAGTCAGAGTGAACCAACTCACTGAACGGTGACCTTTGGTGCAATCAGAGTGGACCAAGTACACATAGTCCATCAAAAAATTGTTCTATCAGACGTTTGGAATATGATTTTTCATGATTACCACTTCACATTATATTGTTTGGAAGTATCACAAAGATGCGAACAAATATTGAACCAAAATTTAAACGAGTTCAAAAATTACAGAGCGTTAAACTTTAAACCCATTTTTCTCAAAATATGAAAAATGTCACTTGGTCCACTCTGAATTAACGCCGACCATCTGTCGATCGATTTTGATGATTTATTTCAGGAAAAATCACAAATCAGTAATAAATTTGATTCATGCATTGCATGCACCATCAAAATTGGTTCCGGATATAGATTCAAGTTTGGTGGGGTACCTAGGGTATTTCACAATGGAAAAGCGCAACATTTTTTTTTTCGATTTTCGCACATCTAAATCCCGAGAAAAAAAAATGAGCCAAACATTAAATTTAGCTCATTGAAAGACGGATTGTCTGAACGAACATGGGTGAACTTGTCGGCCTTATTTGCGGTTCCTCTATGCTATGTGGTCCAGGTTCAAAACTTATTTTTCGAAATTTTCAAATATTTTTTAAAATACTCTCGAAGCTCAAACTTTAGTGAAAATGTGATTTTGTAGTCAGTTTTAAACAAAGAATCTGAAAATGAGATAATATCAACAATCCTTAATTCTTCCAGAAATCGTCCAGAAATTCCTGCACAGATTTTGGAATAGGATCATTTCTCCAGTATTTGCTCTTCAAAATAATAGAAATACCTTCAGTATCTTCTACAAGGTTTACTCGAAAAGTTTGTTTTCGTCCAAATTTGATCCCTCCAAGAATTAATTCAAGGTTTATTCAAGGCTTTTCCAGAAAATTTATTAGGAACTTCTAAATTGACACCAACAGGCAATCCTGGTTAAGTTGCTGCCGCAATATCTCTTGGAGTTTATTACTTTTGCAGTTCTTTTGAATTTATCTTGATTGATTTCTTAGGTATGTGTTGATGGATTCTTTAAAATTTAATTTAATTCAATGCTCCAGCTAATATTCCAGTAATTCCTCTGTTCTACTTAATTGTCTTCTTTTTTCTGGCGTTATGTTCCAACTGGGACAGAGTATGCTTCTCAGTTTAGTGTTTTCATGATCACTTATCGACTTGCGTCCCCTATCTCATTCATTCATGCCACAAAGCATACAGTACAGTAAAAAAAATGAATATCATTATTCCATGTTTTATGGTATATATTAGCATAACATTACTTCCACAAGATTAAAAAAATTGTAAGGCATTTCTAAAAATCAAATTAATTTTGGACTCCTCTCAATATTTTTGAGATTGTTTTAAATGTTTGTAACTGCTTTTCGACCCACTTCTTAGTTGTAACATTGAAATTGAACCCACTCATTGTCTTGTGTGAATGTCAGATATGTTGAAATGGAACCTTATAAAGTTATTTAAAAAATTTCAAACAAACAGAAAAGAGTCTTACCAAAACATGTAAGGATTTCGCTGAGCAACACTAAGGTTTCCATATGGTAGAGGATTTAAAAATACGTTTTTTATGCCTTTGGTCAAATTTCCAGCTTTTGACAAGAAAAAAAAAACTTAAACGTGTATTCCGCGAAACAAATTCAAAAATTTCGTTTCGTTTCGAAAAATTCCGTGAGATATTTGATTTCGTATCGAGTTACACGAAACATTTTTAAATTTCGTTTCGTTTCGTCATTATCAGCGCAAGATATTCCGCGTATCGTTTCGTTTCGTATCGACGTGGAAAAAATCCATATCGCATACCCTTACTCTGGAATACAATTTAAGGTCCCTTAAACCCTCTTGGACACTGTTAGACTTCATCAGAACAGCATAAGCTGATATGATAGGGGGATTTTAATAGAGTACAGGGGCACGACGGCTTTTAAGGCAATTTGCGATGAAACTTGAAATCCACTGCAATCCTGTTTGTTCTTGAACCATTCTTAAACTTCTTTAAATATCCTGGATCTCTATTTTGGCATTTATTAGCTGCATTTAACTTCCCGGGAAACGGGAAACAAAATTACAATTTCCCGGGATCCTGGGAAAATTTAAAAAAACGTGGAAAATAAGCTAATTTAATGGAATTTTTGTTTTAATTATGCATACCTATTTTACCTATAGTATATTTTAGGCCATTGCATTTGTTATTTCTCTTTGTGTGAGAAATTAATTTATGTTCCTAAAACAAATTTGCTGGCTTAGTTTTTTGGTAGGCTTTAAAACAAAAACGTTTATTAAATTAAGCAAAAGTTCATGTGGAGATCAGATTTTAGATAAATCGTAAGAAGTTTTATCAATATTTGACAACATTTAAGGTGAAGATGAAGCGAAGCCAAACCTCATATATTCAAGAGCACAAATCTGGAGAAACAAACACCCGTTTAAGCTGAAAACTTAATCGATTGGTCACTAGCTGGCGGTGATCGGTCGATTGAGTTTTTATAAGTAAATGAAAACCCGAATTTAACACCATACCATTTAATTCCACAAGAGTTTGTATCCTTTGACAGATACGCGTATTTCGACCTCAACTGTGTGGCCGTCTTCGGTGTCGTGTATTAGACTCGACTGCTAGTTCCTTTCTTCCATTCAAATCCATTTCTTCCTTCAAAATTCGACCGCAAATAACCCAAGTTTCTTTGATGAACAATTCTTCTTACAACCGATTCTGTTTACGACATATTATTTTTTTCTGTTCACTTTATAATGGCATGAAAAACCTTATACCACATACTCTTAAACTCACAGTGACACTGGTTGTTAAAGTTTGGCAAAGTGTGTCATCATCATCGCATTCAAAGGGAACTCCTCTGTCTTCTCTCATGTACTAAAATCGTGAAAAACAGTGAAGTCAAACTATACCGATCTATTTCGCATTACACTACAATCACAATCCAGTTCACTGGCATTTTCATTTATGAAGTTCCTGAAATTGTTTCAGCACTGGTTGTTTGCTGTGATCCCAACCGTTTTGTTGTTTTCATTTCTCCCCCCTCATAATCACTTGTGGCAGGGGCTTGTGGGTTGAGAACCGCCGCAGCGAGAAGCCTTAATTTGCCACCCTGACAATTTCCAGCAACACACAGTTGCGGAACTCCATTCAAAAGTTGGACAATACCTCAAAAATTTTCCAATATGGATGAAAATTCGCCCATTTGCTTATTAGGGTATGCTGGTTCCATTTTGGCGAAAACTTATCTCTCCATATAATGGTGACAAAAATCGGAGGACTGTCACTAAATTTCCTAACATTGAAAAATTTCCGAGGACTCATGGTTCATTCAATTGAGTTAAAATTTCGGGTTTCTCTTAATTGAAGTAGTCGAAATACAACAAGCCTTTAATATATGCCAACATCAAATTTCGATATAAATTTTTGAGGTTTTGTCCGACGTTACGCCACTGTGCAACGGCAGGCTCAAGAGGACAGAGGTGGTGGCTTTTCTTTGCCTCAGTTTTTTCATTATACTGCAATAATTGTACATTATATCGTTTATAGTTATGTGCCGAAAAGTCCCGATTATTGTTGTTGCGCTAAAACTATGACACATTGTGTGGTGCGGCAGAAAGTTTTTTTTTCCTCCCTTCGCAGTGTGCAATCCTTGGGTAAGTTTTTGGAGGATCATTAGCTTTGGAGGAAGGTCGTTTGGGTGAGTTGGTTTAGGAGGTGGCTTCGGTGGTGGTTGCAAAATATCGGTCAAAAGCATGACCCCTCTTCACCACGGCAGCAAGGCTTGCGAATGGGGGTAAATAACATGTGAATTATTTTGGCGGCTACTTTCAGGCTCTGAAAGGTATATTTGCGGTGTGAAAGGCTCTGACAGACGATTATAGTTGTGTTGAGGTTTGCTTTTTAAAAAAAGAAACATTGTTGAATCACAGTATTGGAGCTAGCATGGGGCTAGGGGGTCTTTCTAAGTCTTGTGATTATGTTTGCGGCCAACAGAGGGGCAGTTTTTTAAATAGCTGGCAAAAATCGAATTTACTAACTTAGTTTGAAGCTGAGCTTGGCTTAGACTGACTACACATATCAATGGTTTCTATTCCGTGATTGACCGAAGTCAGTGAAGATGCACAAAGAATCAACTAGAAGTTAGGCTGGGTTTGGCCATAATCTTATTCAGTGTGCGTAATTCAGTGCCAATACAGGGTCAAAGACGGCGCCGGCCACGTCCTTGCAACCAGGTGGGATTTGGGGAAGGAATGTTAGTGTGTAACGTTTGCTATTTGGAGACCGTGTTTACATCTGCATCTCCACACTGGGAGGGATGTTTGTTGATGGTGAAGATCGTCGGGTCACAGGATTTACTTTAAAGAACGATTATTTGTGGGATATAAACATGCTTATTAATATAATATTTTCAATTGATGTGAAGAATTTTCAAGTAGAAGAATATAATGTCGACACTTGAAGTGACGAACCATTCAAAGTTTGTTGTACAAATAAC
This sequence comes from Aedes aegypti, assembly GCF_002204515.2. Lineage (NCBI taxonomy): Eukaryota > Metazoa > Arthropoda > Insecta > Diptera > Culicidae > Aedes > Aedes aegypti. Next base: position 23,432,437 of record NC_035108.1, on the reverse strand, counting down.
TAAACGCAACATTCCTACAGCTGTCAGGACGGATGCATGTGTTATCCTATTTTACTCATTTGGAAAGAAAAAATGAAAACGATTAGCTGGACCATCACAGAACATTCTCATGCTGACACTTACAGTGGCGAACCATTCAAAGTTTTTTTAATCTTCTATATAAATAAAAATGGAATGATCTTTGTATGTCACGAAATGGTCCCATCCCCACCGTTCATAGTTTTTTGAAAAATCATGTTCACGTCCCAACGTGGTAACGATTAAATGTGCAGTCGTACATATTTTACAGATTTGAAATAAAAGTCTGGAACAAGCTCACCAATTGATCCTTCATCATTGACTGAGCAGCCACAATCCACTTTCAGCTTCAATTAACGCATACAGACTAACTGAAAACGAATTAACTCTGGAGACGCGATAAAAATAACACATTTGCTTTTCATGCAAAAAATTGCTCTCCTATGATCGATCGAAGAGGAAGAGGAGTCCAAAGTAGGCACTATTTCCAGCAACGATGCGTCGCTGAATTTCTCTTCTGGTGTCGTTGTCAATATGAACTCGCGATGGGGGGCGTACCGTGTGGAGGAACTCCTCGCTATTATGTACCGTTTTAATTCATATTACGGACAGCTTCAAATTCCGGACACTCGACCTTGTATGGAAAACATTTCAAATGAAATGTTCTCACTTTCATGGCTCATTTTCATAAGTATTTTCAATAGATATCTATGAAAATTTATAATACTCACTTGCCTTAGACGTCTTTTTAGAGGTTTGATGATTTCAATTCATGATTCCACTTTTCTATTTATGATTTTCATGAGCTGTCCGGAATTTGAATCAATGTTTCCGGAATAGAAGACGAAAGTATGAAAGCGTCCGGAATAAGAATCATGATCAGTCATCACATTTATATTTATTTTAAATTATTTATGTTGCAGAACTAAAATCTTCACCCGCCATTCGAAGGTTAAGTGTTTTGAAGGCACAATGACGCGATGGAATTGCACAGAATGATTTATTTTATACGCTTTATAATGACATATACTTCACTAAGGTCTCAAGTGAGGATTTTTTTTATTACCGTACGGGTTTGAGCCGAAGGGTCTCAGATTTTCATGAAACTTTTTCCACAGGCAGGGCTTGTGGATATATGAATAAAAGAAAATTAAGAAAAATGCAGGGTCGCCTATTTTTCCGGAAAACTCAGGTGGAATTTTTTTGTATTCCCTTGACACTACTTACTTTGAAAAATCATAACTCAAGAACGAAGCATCGTAGAAACAAAGTTTTTATATCAAAATTTAAGCAAATTTTCTCAAAAGTCCAAAAACAATATGAACTGGAAAAAGTTTTCCACAAAATTTTCCACCGTTGGGAAAATTCGTGAAGAAAAGCCGGAAAAACTATGCCCAAACTCGTGGAAAATTTTCAAAAAAATATTTTCGAGAAGGTTATTTTATAAGCTTTAATCACTGAAATTTTTGGAATGCACTTTTTTTCGTTTTTGAGTTATGGCCAATTCTGTGAAAAATGTCCAGATGTGCCATATAAGACTTTTCTTTGAAAAATCATAACTCAAGAACGAAACATTGTAGAAACAAAGTTTTTATATGAAAATTCAAGCAAAATTTTCTCAGAAATCCAAAAAAAAATATGAACTGGAAAAAGTTTTCCACAAAATTTTCCACCGTTGGGGAAATTCATAAAGAAAAGCTGGAAAATCTATGCCCGAACTCGCGGAAATTTTTTAATAAAATATTTTTAAGAAAGAAACTCTATAAACTTCAATTATGGTAACTTTTAGGATGTACTTTTCTTTAGTTCCTGATCTATGATCAATTTTGTAAAAAATGCAAAGATTTGCTATACATGCCTTTTTGTTTAAAAATCATGACTCAAGACTCATCATGACTTGTCGAACCGGATTCAAATTATCTCAAAAATATGAAATTTTTGAAATAGAATCAGTTTACCAGGACATTTTACACTGTTATGAAAACAAATAATGAAAACCCGATTAGCTATTCCAGCTTTCAAATAAAGTATATTTGAAAAGAGCGATCAATAAGATCCAATCCTACAATATTTTTCAATACGCTCATTTTTCGTTCCTAAGACATGATCAAATATTGCTAGGATGAGCTGTTTGAACCATATATTTACAAATTTATAAGTTCATAAACAAAATTTCTTAAGAACGAAACTACATAGAAACAATGTTTTCTTCAATCAGAATGTAGGCAATTTTTTCCTGTTAGGTAACTACAAAATTGACAGTTAAATAAATGGGTAGACAATATGACAAATAGGTATTTACCAATTCAAGTTTAAAGCGTTGAAATGGCTTGAGAATCATAAGTTTACCAAAAACTAACAAAGAGCAGTGAGAAAGTGCAAGTGTTGTCTATCAGCTGTATATTCCTCGTTATTAATTTTTGGAAAGTGAAAAAAGTTTTCCCGAAGCTGTTGAAATGGACAAAGTTCAATATTACGAATACAATTCTTTATGCTGTAACCCTTTCGGACTGGACGGCCACAAATCAGTAAGGACAAATCTACGATCGATCAGCCAAGGCCTCATCAGTAAGCTTCATTCGAATGGAGTTCGGTGGATTACGGAAAAGATGAAAATTTGCGTGAAGTGCTCCATTACCGGCTCTCGTAACGGATCTTCCAGACGCAATGGCGTTTGAGGAAAAAGTTTCACCACTATCTTCGTTGGCGTCGCCAAAGGAAACTCCTTCCTCGGGTGAGTCAGTTGGTTCTATAAATAATGTACAAAAAATACAAGAGCTTGCTAAATTCTTGGAAATTTCTTTTCAAGTAAAATCTTCACGTTTGGATGCTTCTAATAGTAACTATCGCAATGCTTCTATGGACGAAATGTTCAATCAAATTCTGAGTAAAATAAAGACTTGGTTTCCGCCTAATATTGTCGATGTTACAGAGGATTTAAATTCCGTTTTATTAAATTTGAACTCAGCTGTTACAAAAGCCAAACCTGACGAACAAATTGAACTTCTAAAATTACTTCCTAGAAATTGGTCATATGCCAAAGTTAAAGCTCATTTTGACGTGTCTCAACACGTTATAACTGAATCAAAAAAATACAATTTAGGGATTCAACCACTTTCAAAAGTAGGACGACCCTCGCATGGATCAGATGTCCAAGACATAGTTTCAAATTTTTACCTAAGAGATGATATCAGTCGGCCATTTCCTGGCTTGAAAGATACCATATCTATTAAGTTACCCAAAGGAGTGCGCCAAAATGTTCAAAAACGCCTTTTGCTTGACCCTTTGGATACTTTATATAAACAATATTTGGAAACCTGTAAGAGTGAACAGGAATCTGTCTCATTTACATCGTTCTGGAAACTTAAACCAAAACAATGTGTTTATACAAAGGATTCATCGGCCATGAATATTTGTGTTTGCATGATACATGAGAATATGAAATTCATGGTTGATGCATTGAAAAAAACTAATTACTTTGAAGTTCATAATACAGAAAAAAAAAACTTAACACCTTTTTGACTAGTCAAATGATATGTCCAAATAGTACAGATGATTGTTACTTGAGGTCCTGTGAGGATGGTAAATTAAAGAAATTAGATTTTGTTGCCAATCGCTTAGATGAAAACAACGTTGAAGAAATTAAGTATTGTTTTTGGATTATTTCTCCTCGTTGTGAAATTATCAACAAAGAGGAAAATGTAAATGATTTTATAGAAAACTTGAAAAATCTCACAGAGAAGTTTCTTGTGCATCAATTCAAAGTAGATAAACAAAATAAATTTATAAGAGCTAAAAAGGAATCACTAGTTGAAAACAAAGAAATAATGTGCCAGATGGATTTCGCGGAAAATTATTCGTGCGTGATACAAGATTCCATTCAAAGCCATTACTTTGTACGACCTCAAGTAACAATACATCCATTTGTAATTTATTACAAAGACAAATCTTCGATCAAAGTCTTAGATTTTGTTGTAATTGCTGACATAAAAAAGCATAACACGACATCAGTTTATGCTTTTCAAACAAAACTAATTTCAGAGGGTGAAAAAAGGAGTGATTTTCTAACCTTGTTCCAATTCCTGGAACAAAAAAAAATATCATTCATTCATACCAAAAGACGAACGAAGCATTTTTGCGAGTGAATTCTCAGATGCACATGAAAACAAAGAAAATACAGCGTGCTTTGTTCTTAATACTACAAAGAAACGAAAATCATCTGGTGGTAGCAACCAAAGACAATCTTCTCGGTTGAAAAAATAGATAGTTTTAAGATAAAATGTAAGTTATGTACTGAATAATTGAATAAATAATATCAAAGAAAAATATAAAAAGAATCTTAGTTGTTCCATAGAAAAGAAAGAATCCCTTGGAATGGAAAAGAAACAGTTTTTTCAGTTTTGCTTAACGGTGTAATGTTTCATGAAAAATATAATCCAATCCGATTTATACTTCATTAAAACCAATCCCATATCGTTTCTTTCAGATCTTTTAGAAAATTTGCAATTGCTTTGATAAAAAAAATCTTGTTTTTCTGATGCTTCGATTGAAATATGGGTTTTCAAAGAAAAGGCTAATATGGTCATTTTTCACAAAATTTACCATAACTCAGAAACAAAAAAAAGTACATCCTAAAAGTTACTAGAATTGAAGTTTATAAAGTTTTCTTCTCAAAAATATTTTAATAAAAAATTTCCGCGAGTACGGGCATAGATTTTCCAGCTTTTCTTTATGAATTTCCCTAACGGTGGAAAATTTTGTGGAAAACTTTTACCAGTTCATATTTTGTTTGGATTTCTGAGAAAATTTGCTTAAATTTTCATATAAAAAATTTGTTTCTATAATGTTTCGTTATTGAGTTATGATTTTTCAAAGAAAAGTCTTATATGGCACATCTGGACATTTTTCACAAAATTGGCCATAACTCAAAAACCGAAAAAAAAAGTGTATTCCAAAAATTTCAGTGATTAAAGCTTATAAAATAACCTTCTCGAAAATATTTTTTTGAAAATTTTCCACGAGTTCGGGCATAGTTTTTCCGGCTTTTCTTTAAGAATTTTCCCAACGGTGGAAAATTTTGTGGAAATTTTTTTCCAGTTCATATTGTTTTTGGATTTTTGAGAAAATTTGCTTAAATTTTGATATAAAAACTTTGTTTCTACGATGCTTCGTTCTTGAGTTATGATTTTTCAAAGTAAGTAGTGTCAAGGGAAAACAAAAAAAATCCACCTGAGTTTTCCGGAAAAATAGGCGACCCTGAATTTTTCTCATTTTTTTTTATTCATATATCCACAAGCCCTGCCTGTGGAAAAAGTTTCATGAAAATCTTAGACCCTTCGGCTCAAACCCGTACGGTAATAAAAAAAATCCCCAAGTGTCCGTTATATGAATCAAAACGGTACTTCGTCTACGACACATTGATGTTCAGTCCGATTCGCGCTTAGTTGGATTAGTCTTAAAGTTTCGTGCGTCAATATCAATGTCGTCGGCGAAACCAAGTAACTGAACGGACTTTCTGAAAATCGTGCCACTCGTGTTCATCCCGCTCTTCTTATCACACCCTCTAACGCAATGTTGAACAGTAAACACGAAAGGCCATCTCCTTGCCGTAAGCCTCTGCAAGATTCGAAGGGACTAGAGAGTGATACTCGGACTACGCACATCACTCGCTCCATCGTCACCTTGATCAATCTTATCAGTTTGTTCCGGAAACCGCATTCGTGCGTAATCTGCCACAGCTGATCTCGATCGACTGTATCATAGGCCGATTAAGATGTGATGAACAAATAATGTGTGGATACATTATATTCGCGGCATTTCTGCAACACCTAGAGGATGGCGCGTATCTGGTTCGTTCTAGCTTGTTCGCCTGGTATTGCCCAACGAATTCTCTAGCACCTTGTTTTCCAACAGAGGGTCCGCAGACCTTCGGCCATGTGAAAAGCTTAAAGTGGTTCTTCGTATGGAAATAACTAGCGAACAGAATTAACAAGTTCAAACAATAAGCGTGTTTATTCACAAGAAAAGATACATGGAATGAAAACGGAAGTGTTGTTGTCTTTCTAATTTCTCTCAGCAGTGGTGTCACCTTCGATATGTGTGTACACTTGGTGAGTGCAAGGACCTGTACACTCAATACCCCTGCTCAGCCACTGCAATCCACCAGGCCAATCCCGTCACGTTGACGTCGGAATGCTGCAACCGGTAGTTCTTTTTGTCATCCGATGTCCGCTCAATGCCACATCCCGGAGTGTTCTACTGGCGCATGGACTCTACAAAACGACGTCACGAACGTGCATAATCTGCCGCTTCGTCTGGTTCCACACTCAATAGCCGTTGTGGGCATAGCCCTTTCCAAGATTAACGCCCAACTTACCTCGTTGCTCCTTCGTAATGTGAACGAATACGGAGCAACCGAAGACTCGAAGTTTCTGGACGTCTGCCTTTGATCCTTCCCACAGTTGTTATGGAGTAATACCGGGATCGATGGCGCTGGAAAGGCTGTGGTTCAGCAGATATGCCGCAGTCTGTATGCATGGCCCGAGCGTGCTCTACGAGAGAGCGGTTCATGCGTTCAGAAACTCAGCCGAACCGAGAGTTAAAAGGAAATAGAACACTACGTCAAGCTCGACGAGGGCCGCGCCGGTCAGCCTATTCTCGCGCACTAGTGTGTCAAATTGCAGAACGACTCACCGTTTTGCAGCCCATTTATAGATGTAGTAGGAGCCAGACTCCCCTATAATACAAGGTGCTGACAATAACAACCGCTCCTAAATCTTGTGATGTCTGAAGAACATTTTAGCTCTAAACGTTACCTCAATGCTTTCGGCAATGACACTCGCTACGTCCATGATCATACAAAGATACGGAGCCAGATAGTGCTACTTACAAGCATTCTATTTGCAGAACCAACTCCGAATGTTCGTACATTTAAACCGGCAAACAAACGGAAAGGTTGCGTATTTTTTTTACGTTAGGTGTTTTCTTTTTAATACCACTGGCACGCACTTGTCTGTTAATGTTGGTTGGCAGCGCTATTTTCAGTGTTGCAGATTTGTGCTTAAAACGTCGGATCTTTGTGTGGAAATTTATGAAGAGCTTCGGTACGCTAATTGGAAACATAAATGGATAATTTTCCGCTTTCCATTTGACTGCTGCTGATTGGCCTAGCAATCACAGTTTCAAACCCGTCACAGTGATGACCGAAGCCTAGACCTTTTGAATTTGCATTTAATGGTGGCGGCATAAATTATGCGTTCCAGAGCTGACACGTGTGGGCTGCAGCATTTCGCTGCCAGAGGTCGTAAAATCTCTAAATCACACTCGGACTAAAAATACCACCGAAATAGTCGTATCAAACAGCAACAAAATTATTTAAAGTACCCTAAAAACTTTAGCTCACACCATACCCACCCCAAAGCCCTCATCGACGCCGCCATCATCGTTGGCACTAGCCTAGCGAGCCTCCACTTTATGGCCATAAGTTCGAACCATATGTGAGAGTACGTGTGTTAGGGCGTTTCATAAAAAAATGAGAATTTCCATCAGAAATGGCCATTTTCATCAATTAATCTATCGGAATCTCTAAACGTAATTTAAGGGAGTTTACCTGTTCTTCAAAAATACCATTAATAAATATTGCTTTCATTCTAGGGCTGAGCCCCCACCCTAACGGGTGTTTGTGTACGTGTGCTTCTCGAGTGTAATCCAGCTTAGCGTCATTGGCATCAGAAAGTTGGAGACTCTCTGGGGCTGCGTTTTTCTGCTGCAGTGCCTGCTTGCATCTGAAATCGAACCGGCATAGTCGTCGTCGTCGTCCTCGTTGGCTTCTTCATAGAGGATAGAGGCTGCCATAGTCCGTCGGAATGAGTCCGTCTGAACGGTGCCTGGTGAATGTTTTCCGCTTCGGATGGTTTTAGTGCCCAATGATTTTCTTTGGATGATAACTGCAATTGAAACGAAAGAGCATCACGCAAAATCGGACATTTCAGGGGCAGTATCAACTTGCTTGAAGAAGACAATTGCATCCAAACTGACTGCAAAGCCGATAGCTGCTTTTCAATTCATCATGAGCTGTTCAGAGGCATCACGTTGGATGATTCTAGTAAGGCAACAGAGTCAAACTTGGTGAATCAGAGATGGACTTGCCCATTTTGTGCTTGATGTATGCTTGTTATGTGACAAAAGCAAAATAGTTCTAGTTTTTATTCCTTTATCAGTATAAATCTAAACATTACATTCATTTCTCATATTAAGCTCTGCTGTGTTAGACAACACTATCATCCTAACTTGGTAATACTAAATAAGGTCTTAATTAACATTTTGTCAACAACATATTACATTTGATTTGCCGTAGCAGTTCAGAATTTTTACAGGTGAGTTGATTGCACCCGTATATGAGAGATTCAAAAAGGCTTTCAATTAACTTGACATTTCTTAACTTAGTTATGCAATACATTTATCGTGGCAATAGAGAAGATTATTATTAATCATTTTATTCGACATTTTTTCCAATGTTTCATCATTCGATGTTCTATGTAACTCATTATTACTATACCAGAGAGGGAGCTTCAGAACCATTTTCAAAATTATATTTTGAATCCTCTGCACAGTTGTTTTTTCCTAGTATAACAACAGCTAGTCCATATCGGTACAGCACACAACATGGCTGGCCTGATAATTTGTTTGAAGATCAAAAGTTTGTTGTTAAGACAAAGTATCGCTTTTCTGGTAATAAGTGGATACATACATTTTATATATTTGTTACATTCGGCTTGAATGCCCTCAATGAGATTTTTGAAAGTTATTTTTTTATCTAGCATGAGTCCTAGATAGTTACCTTCATCTGATCAATTTATTGAATCCCCTCTCATCGTGACAACCTCTCTACTTGACGGTTTCAAATGTAGCGCTTTTGGTATATGTGGGAATAGTATATGTTGAGTTTTGGAAGCATTAGGAGAAATCTTCCATTCCATATTGTGGAACACCAGCTCTTACAGAAAGTCTGTCAGACCTGAAGTGTACGTTTTGACAGATAACTTTGGATTATTCTAGCAACGTATGGTGCAATATTAATGTTGTTTATTTTACAATCAAGCCTTCATGCCAAACACTGTCGAATGCTTTTTCTATGCCTAGAAGAGCAAGACCAGTACAATAGCCTTTAAATTTGTTGGAACGAATCAAATTTGTTACACGTAAAAGTTGGTGAGTGGTCGAATGTCCATGACGAAATCATAACGGTTCATTGGCAAACATTGAATTTGATACCTTGATGGCTACAGCGTAGCGTCACGCCATTGCCGGACGTATTGTAGAGCTCCATCTTCGTCGGTCTTGGGCGAAACTATTCGCAGCCGCAACACGTCTTTTCACTTCGCGGGAAACATCTTTGTCACATGTCACAAGTGTTCCAAGATAAACAAATTCTTCAACAACTTCAAACACATCCCCATCAAACACTACCTCAGCACCTACACCACCATGTCTGACTCTATCTCTACCTGCAACCATGTACTTTGTTTTGGTAGAATTAATAGTCAGGCCTATCCTCGCTGTCTCCCTCTTCAGAGGCACGAAGGCCTCTTCAACTGACCTGCGATCGATTCCAATTAGGTCTATATCGTCCGCAAAGCCAAGGAGCATGTGCGACCTTGCAATAATAGTGCCATTTCCCTGCACGCCAGATCTCCTAATAGCACCCTCGAGTGCAATGTTGAACAGTAAATTCGAAAGTACGTCTCCCTGCTTCAACCCGTCTACGTCACGAACGTGGTTGACACCTCGTCTTCGATCCGAACACTTGATTTCGAACCATCTAGCGTAGCAAGTATCAGGCTAATTAGTTTCGCCGGAAAACCATTTACAGACATTATCTGCCAAAGCTCATTTCTTTTCACTGAGTCGTACGCCGCCTTGAAATCAATAAACAGATGGAGATGTCTGCAAGTTATAATCCCGGAATTTGTCTAGGATCATTCGCAAGCTAAACATCTGGTCCGTTGTCGAACGTCCCTCACGAAAACCAGCTTGGTATTCGCCGACGAAGGACTCCTCGAGCGGTCGCAGTCTGTTAAACAGGATGCGCGATAGAATTTTGTACGCCAAATTCAGCAGAGTAATTCCTCTGTAATTGGCACACTCCAGTCTGTGCCCTTTCTTGTAGATAGGGCGGATGAGGCCATCCAACCAGCCGGCGGGCCATTTTTCGTCCTCCCATACCTTCAGAAGTACTCGGTGGATCGACTGGTAAAGCTGCTCGGTTCCGTACTTGAGAAGCTCGACCGGGATCTCGTCCTTCCCAGCAGCCTTACAGTTCTTCAGCTCGCTGATAGCCTTTTTCCTCCTATGGTCGGTAGGTCCACAGCTTGATCGTCGTCATCTATGTTCATCCTGTTCCTCGCTACATTTCCATTTCCACCGTTCAACAATTGCTGAAAGTGCTTCTTCCACCTGGCAGCCACTGCCGTTTTTTCGGTCAGCAAATTCCCTTCTCGATCATTGCACATGGCGGACACTGGTACGGTATTGTGCCGCGCACCATTGACCGTTGCATAGAATCTCCGCATATCATTCCGGTTCATGCTTTCTTGAGCGTCAGCTACCACTCTTTCTTCGTGCTGCCTTTTCTTTCTGCGGTGGATTCGCTTTTCGTCGGCTCTCGCTGCCCTGTACCGCTCTCTGTTCTGTCGGGTACCGGCCACAAGCATAAGGCTTCTGGCGACATTCTTCATGTCTGTCACCCTCTGGCACTCTTCATAGAACCAGTCGTTCCGTCTTCGTCGTTGACCAGTGCCGATCACTTCCCGCGCCGTTGTTGTCACAGCTTCGTGGATAGGGTCCCACAGGCTGTCGACGCCTTCAGCAACGTTGATTCTTCCCAACTGCTCGTCTAGTTGCTGACGGTATTGCGCAGCTACCCCATCAGTCGACAAGCGTTGTATATTGAAGCGCAACGTTCTGTTTCTCGTGGAATTCGTGACGCTGGATAACCGCGCCCGAATTTTAGCTACAACGAGATAATGATCCAAGTCGATATTAGGGCCTCAGAAGGTCCTGACATCAATGACATCTGAGAAATGTCGCCCATCAACCAGCACGTGGTCTATTTGGGAGCAGGCATCGCCAATCAGGTGTCGCCAAGTGTGTGTGTTTGCGGATATTCTTTCGTGCGAAGTAGGTACTGCTGATTGCCATCCCTCTAGCAGCAGCGAAGGTTACTAGCCGCAGGCCATTATCATTGGTAATGGAATGAAGGCTTTCCGTTCCAATGACGGGTCGGAAGAAATCTTCTTTCCCGATCTGCGCATTTGCGTCGCCGATGACTATCTTGACGTCTTGTTTTGGGCACTCTCCGTAGGCCTTATCCAGGCTCTCATAGAACTCATCCTTCATGCCATCGGGCTTATCGTTCGTTGGCGCATATATGCTGATCAGGCTGTAGTTGAAGAACTTGCCCTTCATTCTCAACACACAGATTCGATCGCTTACCGGTTTCCACCGAATAATTCGCATCATCTTCTTCCCAATCACTATGAAGCCAACTCCACGTTCTGCTCTGTCACCACCGCTGTAGTAGATGTGGTACTTGAATGAAGTGTTGGCGATGGGGTCTACCGCTCGGAATTCGCGTTCTCCGGTTCTCGGCCAGCGTATTTCCTGGATAGCTGCCACGTTCACGCCGACATTCCGCAGTTCACGAGCCAGTAGCCCAACACGCGCGGGTTCATTCAAAGTTCTCAGGTTCCAAGATTCAACTTTTCAATCGTTGTCCTTTATTCGTTGCCGGGTCTGTTGCCGTAAAATCAATTCGTTTGCTCTACTTTTGCCTTTCTTGGTTGGTGAAGAGTCTTCGATAGGCCACCTAACCAGGGTTGCGCTACCTACATCGTGCTAGAGGGGCTGCCTCCTCGGTGCTGACACGATACAGCAATGTCCGTTTGTTCTTCACATGATGACCACGGTCATAGCCATCACAACCATCCACCTTTATCAGGGCTTTGGACCTGTAGCTCTGGTTCTCAATAGTTTCAAGTTCTTTCGGACATGCTACTATGGTGAGCCGTCATGCGCTAGCACGCTAATTAACATTAAAAATTTAATAATTTCATAGATATTTCTCGATTAATTTTTGATCTCGCCCTAAAAGCATTGGTAATCGAGTATGCAGAATGTTGTCACTGAACTAACGAATGGATCTACTTCTTATTCAACAATGCTACGATTAAGAGAACCTCCTCTCCTATCTCCAGGTGGTGTTATTTTTATCTCTGTCGATTATTTTGCTTAAAAATAACGAGCCACAATCTCGGGTACCAATGCCTTTTAGGGCAACGAGATTATAAGTAATGTTATATTTTTAATAGAGTAAAGCAAAAAGAAATATCAATTCCGTAGAAATTTAACAATAACAAGGCTTAAATATTTTTTATACCTGTTCACAAATAGTATGGTTTGAATGATATTTATTGATAACATCCAAGTGACCGGCATTCGAAGCAAAAGTGTCCGGATTTCGAAACACTCTCAATAGAGTGTCCGGATTTCAAAGCAAAGTGCATCCTCTTTTTTTAATTTAAATGGCTTATTCCAAATTTAAAGCTTATTTTACTCAGCTAACAAGTGAAAAACATATTTATTTTGATAAAAAAAAATTGAAACAACATTCATAAGAGTCCAAATATTTAAATACATTTACTATTAAATGTAACAAAGTGCTTACGTGTCCGGATTTCGAAGCAAAACGGTACACCGCAGACATAACTTTCTTGACGGAAAGATCTGCCATCAAAATTGTAGGCAAAACGGGTAAGTCCGGTCCTAAGGCGTGAAAGAACTTGCTGGTCGCGGAGCGAGGAGAGCTCTTCCCAGCTAGAGGTATCTCCCTTTATCTTTGGAAGCTGTGCCGAGGTATTTGGATGCCACTCTTGGACCCAGTAGTTTCTGACGGATTTAGCAACCCAGCGTTTTACCTGCGGGGTGGAACAGAGAGGGTAAAGCGATACATTTGGTGTCCCGTACCAGATTATAAGTCTGCCGCCACATTTCTTTGAATACCACAATGCCCAGGGATCAGGTAAAGGTGACTGTCCCAGGAGTATGGGCACGTATACCCTATATCCACGGGTAGGACGGCCGATCTGACTGTAAGGCTGATAGAACTTGCAGAAATGTTTCCAAAGAGAATTCCACCATTGCTAAGCTTAAAAGGGTCCATTAGCAGTCGTCTTCCGGTAAAAGTTTTGTAATAAGTACAATAGTAAAGGATGGGCTTCATTTACAACGAGGCTTGCCCATCGGACCCAAAATTTTACGCCAAAAAGCTGATTTTCGATATTTTTGGTATTTCTATTGGTTGTTTATACTTTCCAAAAATCTTATATGTGCAACATCATATTTTTGCGGTTATTTAAGATATGTTATCATATTTACGTGTTAAAGAAGCCTCAATCCCTTGAAAATGAAGTGGGGCGTATTGCCCGGTTGGGGCGCATTATACCTATTTACCCTATGCTGTCCTCTGGTCCGCGCATCGTGAAGGAGGTCTCCGAGTGAGGCGAAGTACGAATCAGTACCGTATCCCGGCCTGAGGGCAAGCTGTCGATAACCGAGGTGACCATTCGCATCAAGCTGCTTTTTTAACCGCCGTTTAACCACGCTCAGCAGTGTATTTGGAAAAAACATTTCAATAGTTAAAAACCCAAAATGGTGAGACCCCTCGGTAGGGCTCAAAGGCTGGCCTCTCTGGCCATCCTTTGTAACGTTTGTCCCTGTTAGGGCAGTCTACGGCTTAAGCGCCACCTTCTAAATTAGAAGGACCGAAGACTGTGATCAAATCCCGGCATGAGATTCCTCTACTCAAGGCAGATTATAGTTATTCCAGTATACAAACTTTACGAATTTGAACGAACCAACTAAAGCCAATTTAATCACGTTCCAAACTCACCTACGCAATACGCCTCCTACACAACCGATCAGGAAGTGTGTCGCGGCTAAAATAAAACCAATTCGTTCATCGTCACAAGCTCAAGCGCGCGAGAAAAAATGGAGTTCAACTAAATTTGAAATAATTAATTAAAAACAATTTATTTCACGAAAAATCAATAAAATTGAATAGAAAACTTTTTTTCAGTTTCAAAAATGTCTGCTAATATTCAAAATTTGCAGTTACTAAACTTTATTTGACTGGCGCCTACGTTCAGTACTTGTGACGTCACGGAAACAAATCTTATTAATAATTTCCTATTTTAGGTAAGCTTTCTCTCTAGCTAGAGGACAATTTCTTCGTGCACATAAAAGTAAGTTTCTCTGACCGGATTACGCCGGCCAAGGTCCCACGTCGTCCTCGAAATAACCGGAGGCAATTCTACTCACCGATCGACGAACTCATCGACTTGCGAAGCGAAGACTGAGTCTGTCCCATGTGTGCGACAGCCCTCAGGGTAAAGATGTCCCCGGAAAAGTGGAGTCCCGAGCCTTAGAACGTGGCTCAAAGCGCACAACTTGACGTCACGGGACACACGAAGCACTAGTGTGGCTTGAAGGTGATTCAATGCTCTTCTGCTCAATTCCCACGTGTCTCGACCTGAGAGAGACTCGCGAAGAGGAAAAATATCAACGTCAATCTCTCACGAAACGTCAAATGCAGCCCACCGTTTTCATGGCTGAAAAAGTGAAAAGTATTGTGTTCAAAGTAAACTGTTATTTAAAACCTCAATCGGCGGAGCAGTTTTTTCCAAAGTTGCTGATAAATCTAAACAGAAGATTAATTATTTCTAATGTCTGTTACGTTTGCTGGCATGAAATTTCACTCAAACGGCTATTTATGATTCGATGTGATGCAAACTTAATCAATTTTTGCTGAGAGGCTCATGTGAGGATTTGAACAGCAAGCGCATAATTGGTATAAACACAAAGTGGAATAAGAAAAAACTCAGCAATCACAGAAAAAGAAGACCGTCTTCGCGAGTCTCGTCTTAGGTCTCGACTAACGGTCGAGCAGTTCGAATGGTTTACTTCGATGAACGGTATTCGTAGTTCGGTAGTAGGGACACTTAAGTTGGAACGGTCCAAGATCACTTTATGGCAGCTCACCGGTAGAATCTGGGGTCGAGGAATGCGGAATGAAGCCACGTGGTCGGGATCGCGTAAAGGCCGACCAAGATCTACCAGAAACGGGCTTAGGTATTCCGTTTGAACCGCTCAAAACTGACTGCCCTCGTTGATTGGGCTATGCCTAAACAACGTGGTATTTTAGCACAACTCACTTCTTCACATATGGTCGCATTAGAGCTTACCTGATTCAAGTCACACGCTAAGGCACAGTGTGGACTACTGCCTATTTGTTCACCAACAAAAACTACCCGAACTCAAAAAAAGGTAATACTTCTGCAATTTAAATTTCAAATTAGAATTTTTCACTGGATTTAAATTTAATCGCGGAATTACTTCGAATTTAGCTATAACAATTCGAACAATATTTTCCAATATCGATTATTTGAAACTCGATTTCACTTGTTCTAATCGAACTGTTCACTTTGAGAACTCCATATGAAATGATGGTCGATCGAATATATGAAAGTTTTACTGAGAGCGTACAACGTAATTTTTGATTGGATATCGTGATAATACAGAAAATAGCTCTCTGTTCCGTTCAAATATTCTCTACTGCGCAATTAAGGTGAAGATAAATCGAAGCCAAACTTCAAATTTTCAAGAGCACGGATCTAGAGAACCAAAGACCCGTTTGAGCTGAAAACCTAACGGATTGGTCACCACCAGCTAGTGACCAATCGATTAAGTTTTCAGCTTAAACGGATGTTTGGTTCTCTAGATCCGTGCTCTTGAAAATTTGAAGTTTGGCTTCGATCCATCTTCACCTTAAATTATGGAATTTTCCACTTGAACCGAGTTTCGATCAGATAAATGCAAACCGCCTGAATGTAGATTACTTCATGTTCATAGGTACTACGAAATTTTTTCATACCGATTTGAATCACAGTTACCGCTTGTTTTACACAGGTGGCGTATTAGGAAAAGCTTTTTAATCTTGTAATACACGATTACACGTTAAATAAAAGTGTTTCAATAAACATTAAAGCCATTAAAACGTATGAAAAATTTAAAATGGAATGGTACGGAATGATCGTTTCACCTTCCTTACCCCGTTTTCATGGGATGCCCATCTGGCATTACCTTGGGGCACCCTCCTGGTGCTCCTAGTCAGGTGTGGAACTAGCCGTATGTTAATGTGCTAAAATTCACGTTAATAAGGGTCCGAGTTTCTAGGTGCCCAGATAGCCGTAGTGGTAAACGCGCAGCTATTCTGCATGACCATGCTGAGGGTCGTGGGTTCGAGTCCCGCTGGTCGAGGATCTTTTCGTAAAGGAAATTTTATCGATTCACAGGGCATAGAGTGTATCTTCGTACCTGCCACACGATATACACATGCAAAAATGGTCAATCGGCAAAGAAAGCTCTCAGTTAATAACTGTGGAAGTGCTCATAAGAACACTAATCTGAGGAGCAGGCTTTGTCCCAGTTGGGACGTAACGCCAGAAAGAAGAAGAAGAAGGGTCCAAGTTTGCATCCAACTCAGACCGTCCACCGATACCAACCGTAAACTATCAGGCATTACGAGAGCCCCTGCTCTTTCTGGCGCACGCCAACATCTTCAAGCCGTTAATCCAACGTTCAATATCTCCAGCCGTTTCAGTCGTCCCGAATTGTGTGGTAGGATAGAAGGAAGGGGTCTCTGAGCCTGCAACCTCAGCTGATCCACCGTTACAACATCACCAGCAGTTTTAGTCTTCCCAGTTAGTGCTGCCGCAGAAATGGAGTCAACAAGTGTTTCATGGTTTTCACATAACTATCCTTACTTGAACAATGAATAGAAATTTACTTGACACTTCCTCAAGGTGAAGATGTATGTGCTCTAGAAAATTTGAGGTTTGGCTTCGATTAATCTTCACCTTAAAAGAGCTCACTGGAAAGTGTAAGGGAATAATGAACTCTGTAACATAGGTTTAACTCCTGTTGGAGGAAGAACCCCAATAGAAGAGTTCAACTCCACCGGGTTTTTCCCTGATCTTTAAAATAGAAAAGCAAATTTTCAGTTGAACAATCAAAATCAGAGGGAGACATGTAGCAAGAAGTAGGTGCATTTTCTGATTATTTTCCGTTGGGATTTTCCGTTGATGAAGAGACAGAATAGAAGTTACCTGCAGCAGCATTTCCATTCGATTTGAAACAATTCAGATGGTTACCTGTTGAAAGAAAATTTCAAGGGAAGAAACTGAAGTTACCTGCGGAAGCATTGGTATTAAACATTAATAGATTCGAACGGTCAAAGGGAAGAAAATTAGGTTGTGAATGAGCATTATTAAAATATATCGGATAGGTATGATAATTAAGCAAGCGATCGTTAATTGTAAAATGAACATTGTTGGAGATTGCCGTTGCCGTTTATATGACTGGTACGAGCCTCGACGATTCGCGTACGCGAAGGGCAATCCCAAAAGTTTGATTGTCCCTGCAATTTGCGCATATAAACTTCCTTCACAGGACAGATGTCCTTAGCGTGAGAAGAGAATGATTTTTGCATTTAGCATCCATGCGGCAATGTTTTGTACTATGACCCCACTTTTGGCATCGACGGCACTGAGTGGGGTTCTGAAAATGCGCTTCAGGTTTCTGGAAATGTTCTCATGTCAGGCCGAAATCGAACATTAGTCTTGCTTTTTCTAAAGCTTCAATATTATTTAGATCGCTTTTGTTAAAGTGAACTAAATAATATTCTTGAGAAAGCCCTTTCCGAAGAATGCCAGATTGGGTTCTCTTTTTCCTTATTGTTACTTGGAATGGGTAAAATCCAAGTTAATCATTTATTCCAATTTTGATCGCTTCAAGGGACTTTTCAACACGTTCGTTTTTTTCGTCATAAGTAAAAACAATGTTCAAGATGTTTGAGAAGAAGTTCGCGATCTTTAAGATTTTCGGCAATACGCGACAGACTCCTTTCCTTGTGATTTGGAAGAAAACCTAAGAATTTTACGATCTCCTGTTTAAATCCTCCAAATTCGGAACAACTGACCACGATAAGCGGAACTCTCTGTTTCCTCACTTGAATCAAAAAACTTGGGCTAAAGGCTGCTTCGATTGGATGTTCGGAAAATTTGTTCATAGCATCGAACTAATTGCTCATTTCGATGCAATTATCTACATTAACAATTTCACCCTTGGATGAAAGCGCACTTTCCGGAGTAATGCCCTCTTCTATTCTTTGCAACGTTTAGTGACAGAAATAAAACCCACTATTTTGGAAGTTAGTTGTTTATTTAGAGACTCAGATTCTAGTCTTTTAAAAAAATCTCTTTCTATGGAGCGTAAATCAAATCCCCTAAATCAAAATAAGTTAATCGTCAACAAATATTCCACGGTCAACAAACTGAATAGAAAACAACAATTACATAATACGGTCTAAAACAGTAGGTCACCACAGTCGGTGGTCAGCGTAAAACTATGAAATCCCATGAGTCTCATACATTTACATGTATCGTCCACTGGGCTGGCAATGATGATGATGGTAAAGGTATGTCCTCTTTCCACCTTGTCCAGCTGAAATAAATCAAAACACTTGGAAGTGTGGGAAACGAAGCGTTAGAGGAAACGATGTAGTCTTTAACAAATCTTTAACTCTCTAAAATTCTTAGTTACTACGAAGGTTGTTTTCGAAATAGTTCTTCAATTTACAAGTTTTTCAAAACCAATGAGCGTATACTTACTAGTGCCAAAGTGTGAAAACATTTCAGACGAACTTGAACTTGGACATACCTTCAGAATACTGGTATAATCATATTTCAAGCAATGACCCCAAAAACACGCCATTTACCCTACGGGACATTTTGCACTAATGAACAAAACCGGCAGTGGCCACACACCAAAACAACAAATAACCCACACCCTCGAACGGAACAAGGTTTGCGCTTAGGATCCCGGAGGAAACCACAGCACTAATCCTTTTGTCGTTTTGCTGTTCCGTCGTAATTCCTGGCGACGACGACGCCGCGACATGGACCTCCATAGCTGGTGGGCGCTACTCCAGGCGACTTGCCTAAACCCGAAACGAAGCGGCTAATTCTTACAATGCAGATTTCAACGCAAATGTGGTTTTTATATCTGCCAGGCATGACTAGCGACAATATACTCAACACACACAGAAGGTGAAACAGAACGGTGGAATTATTTAAATATTTCAATAAATTAGGACTAGCGTATTTATCTAGTGTAGTGTGGGGGTAGGGGGCTAGTCAAGGGCTGCGGGAAATGTCTCCTCGAGAAGGGGAAATTACCACTCGTTTTGGTTCAATTCGGAGCTATTTTCTTCGGGTCCGGATTGCACTGAGAGACAGGGTCGTAAATATTTATCTGTGCTCTGTGCTGTACGGTTTGGAGGACAAGTGACAAATCGTATTATGTATGAGGTGCGATGAGCCAATTCGTAGTAACGGGTGATTTATTGTTAGGCAAATTGGGTCGAAAATAAATTGAGTGTCATCAAAGGTCACGAAAGTACTTTTTGTTTGATAGAATATAAGTTGTACGTATTCAAATTGAGGTTTGAGAAATGCACAAATACAAACGGAAAATCATCAGAAGAGAACAAAGTATTCAATTGAGGTTATTTAAATAAGTGTGATCGAATAAAATTATTGGAACCCAAGCAAGCAATCTAACTTTAATTAATACCATTAAAGCAGTCTGTGTTTAGGGTTGTTTTACGAAACATATTAGCATGCCTACTAACTGGAGCTAATCTAATTCTAATTGCTGATTGAACGGAAATTCTCACCATTATCGACACTTAAATTTAATAGAACCAGAAATCCTACACAAAACACCCCTATCGACCTATTAAACGGTACTAAAAGCAAGCAGATCTTTGATTCCTTTCGCCACACCGCTTCAATCCAATTTACACCCATCACTTCACACAGCTCAATAGCTGCATTGGAGCATCGTCCTTTGCTTTGAGGGGAAGGCTTTTCTACGATTCTCAATCTGATAAATAGTTTATGCGATTCACAAGCGTTCTCCTTTCCTTCTCTTCCTTCCCTTTTTCAGACCGTAGCTTCCTAGTGGCCAATGCGCAGCCGGAATCGTGCCACATCATCTTCTGCTCGGACGGTTTCTGCAAGATGACCGGGTTCACGAGGGCCGAGGTAATGCAGCGGTCCGCCTGCACCGAGTTTCTCCAGGGCCAGATGACCTCCCAGGCCGTGGTCCAGTCGATCAAGGAAGCGCTGCGGAAGGGCGAGGAGAAACACTTCGAGATACTGTACTACCGGAAGAACGGTGAGTGGATCCAGTAGTGACGAAATGACTGACAGACGGGGGCAGTTGCGTTATTGCCAAACGTTTATGTAAGACAAACAAGCTAGATCTTGTTCTAGTGTAGCGGATATGTGCCATGGGAAAAAAGTGTTTAGTTCGTATTTTGAACAATTGTGCATTTGTAACGAAATTACTTCTTATGGATCATCCACTGATGGCTTTGGTAGTATTTTTCACTGATTTTCCATATTCTCTTCCTCCTTTGTTGTATTATATCACATACAAGGAGGTTAGAAGCAGAGGGAGTAAGTGACAAACACCTAGCTTCGAAAAAATCTACAATATTCTAGCTTTTTTTTTACGATTTTTCATGTTTTATAAAAGAAAAAACAAACCAATCTTCTTTCTGTTGGGCAGAAAAATCAACATAAATACCATTTGAATGCTTAAAAACAGTAATATGCAATTTAGTATTCTTAACTCAAAACCAATCAAAGTGTCACTTACACTTATTTGAGTTTAGGTCCCGCAAATGTTGATAAGATAATCCTATTTGCGAACGATAAGACTACAGTGGAAATTATTTGTAGATATTTTTTTTTATTAAAAAGAATATTAGATAAAAATCGAATCACCTGTAAAATTCTGAACGATTGCGTCAAATGAAATGTACCCGCCGCAACTGCTGCAGAGTCAAAACAATTCTTCAATGAAAAAAAAAGTATTCAGATTAAATATGATTGTTTTCAATTTATTCAATATGCTAAGAACACAATCATTTTTCTTTCTGAACAGATATTGTAAATTTTACCACCCAAGCAAAAACGGATAACAGGATGAGAACACATTGATAACACGTTTCATAAACCCGGCCATCATTCTGATAACAATGATAACAGAATGATAACAAAAGTTGTTATCAGCGCATCTGCAACAGACATGTGTGATAACGAAATAAATCATCACACAGCTTTTCTTCAATGTTTTGGTGAAGCGGTTTGCAGTAAATTATCTTAATTTTTTCATAGAACAAATATAACCCATATATTTGAGTTCAGAACATTTACGTGATTCATTAATGGCTCCTGACCAGAATAATTTGCATTAAATATTATAATACATAATTATTAATGATTTGATAATCATTAATAACATAATTTAGTACCTATCATTTTGTTATTCGGCGATCTATGTTCTCATTTTTGTTATGCTGGTTGTTAATTTAGCTAAGACAACTAACTCAGTGACCCAGATAGTCGCAGTGGTAAAAACGCATCTATTCAACAAGACCAAGCTGAGAATAACTTAATTTATATCAAATTTTAACACATGTTTCAGGTCAAATTGGACAAACGAAATATCACGTAATTGTAGGCAGAATTATCATCTGTTCGCGCAGTTATAGGAAGAATTTTGGCAAAATCTTGAGCTAAATTATTTCAAATACTAGAAAAAATTATCAAAAAATCTTGGGCAGAAGTATTACACAATCATTGCCATGAAATTAATGAAAACCTAAGACATGATTCCAACAAAATCTTAAGAAATAGCCTCGGCATGATAAACACTGAATATGGAACATAATTCTCTCATAATCCTAGAAGAGATTCTGTTAGAGTGCTGAGCAGGATTTGGTAAAGAGACAACAATTTTACAGATTGTTTTCTAGTTTACAAAATATATATAAGGTAAGATTATAATAGAATCCTTCATTTGTTTCTGTTCGGGAAGAACCACTGCGACCATTTTTTTTTGTGATCTTTTGTGGTATACCTGTATCCTTTGTTTAGTGCATGTCGTTAGACTCCATTACTATTGAGAAAAAATGAAGTAGTCGTGTTTATACAATTATCATCCTTCGCCATTTTGCATAGAGCAAATTTAGAAAAAGATACCGCTATTTATACCTCTTAAAGAAAACAGTTTGTTACCATGCAACTCTCAAAAGCGTGCCCCTTAATCAAGCTCGGCCACTATGCTGGTTGAATGATACTGATTTTGACCATGCATCGGTACTCTAGCGTTTAAAATTATTGTTTCTACTTATAAGGTTCAAAGTCGTTTTTTGTAACTGTGAACAGGTGTTATCTCATTAGACATTTAGATTCCTTGAAACAAGAAGCTTGTTTAGGATGTAGAAGGTCTGCTACTCCACTGATTCGGAATCGTTTACCTCCTAGATATTCAAAAATAAGCACTTGATCTTGGAAAGAATTTGTCTCATGAATTGAAACCAGCCTCAGAAGCTGATTGAGTCATTTTTCCACTTCGACCTCCTCATCATCTAGGATAAATACGTGGGTCTTAGTGACTTATTACTCTCTTATACTCTTCCGACCATAACTTATCAGTATTAACAAGAGCAGATACAACAAGAGTACAATATGGTAGATCTTACCTCGTAACGCACCTCGAAAAGGTGATCTACCTACGTTACGGGAGCCCAATTTCAACTAAATCCTGTGCATGGTACTTATTTAATGCCAATCAATGGAAAATAATAATAAGACTCTCGCAAAATCTTGGGTAGGAATCAAATCCAAAACATGACTCTATTAGAATCTTGGGCAAGACTTTCGGGAAATGTGGGATCCAACAGATTTCGATGGCGATTTCTGGCAGAACTCTGAGTAGTTTTTTAATCTTGGGCATCATTTTAATAAATATAAGGGCAAGATTTTTTCAAAAACTTGGACTAGGTAGCGTAATCCAGAGCAAGTGTCCTCGGTGAGATGCTCAGGAGCAAGTATCTTTTATCAACTTCTCCAAAAGGAGCTTTGTTGTTAGCTGATTTTTGTTCGATTTTGTGAAACCGGTGGACTACAAAGAAAATTGACCCGCGGTACGAAAAGGTATGACAGAATTGGTATAGAGTATCTTCGTATCTGCCACACGATATACACATGCAAAAATGGTCGATTGGCAAAGAAAGCTCTCAGTTAATAAATGTTGAAGTATTCATAATTACACTAAGCTGAAAAACAGATTCTGTTCGTATTGGAACGTAATGCCAGAAAGAAGAATGATAACAAGCTTAGTTTTCAAACGGTAATGACTTGCTATGTAACCATATTTCTTTCCATATTGTTACAAATTTCCGCTGTTGGAATCATGAGATCGCAGCAAGCCATGCGTGCGTGCCGCTGCGTTTTGAATTTTGTGTCACGTTTAACTCGTTCGCGTATTTTTTCTCAATTCGGCTGGTAAAAATTAGATTCGGTGGTGCTATGCCACGTGCAAATGTTCTGTGAAAACATGTTTTTCAAAGTGATAAGTGTTTTTTTTTTTCGGAGATCATATCTGAAGATGATTTGTGGAGCCTTGTTTTTTTTCATTTACTTTTATTCGATTCGCTTGCATTTTGCTCGAGAGTGCTCTGTGATGGCTTCATCAATTGAATTCGCGCGTGTTTATTCAAAAATTGAAGATTTTTTTTTTCGATTTTTCGTGCGGTGCATGCATTTTGATATTCGTTGCTAGAGCAGCGACGGATTGCAGAGGAGTTACGAAAAAGCAATTTGGTGAGTTTGTTCTGATCAGCAGCGCATGATCACAATGCGTAAATATTGACCATTTGTCGGCCAGAACGTCTACCGATCGTATCCAATGGCACTACCCTTTCCATCAACATTCCACAACATCCCGTAACACCTATGAGAGGTTGTAGAGTTCTCTGCATCTTTCTTAACCCGTTAACGCCCAAGGTATCTCACAATTGGAATTCAGCTCCGATTTTGTTACTCATAGTCGTATTCCCATAAATTAAACCTTATTTCACCAAAAAATTTCAAGTCTATGGTGGGGATCCAAACAAATTCTTGAAAGTGTGTCGTCCATATCTAGCTGTTCTATAAGTTTATTTTCGAGATTAATCAAATATATTTTCATGCAGTTCGACCCATTACAATGTAAACAAGTTGGAAAAAACTGCTGGTGAGGGGTAATTCATAAATTACGTCACGTACAGAAGAGGAAGGAAGGGATTACAATGAAACGTGACTACCCATATAAAAATTGGAATCCATACAAAAAGTGTGATACAGAGGAAAATTGTGGAGGATGAATATGGCAAAACTTTGCGTGACGTAATTTATGGACGTAACCTGATAAAGAAATTGCAACATAAAGAATAAAAATTTCAGAGGCGAAAGGTGCATGCAAGAACTAAATCATTTAGTTTTTGGAGTATCGACTGTATGTTTTAATCTTAATTTTCCGGCAACGCAGTCTTTATTAAAGTAAAACGAGGTGCTTATTTGCCCGACGTTTCGACACGGGTATTGTGTCTTCCTCAGGGGGTAAATATAGTTTTCGTTCTTTGTCCTATGTTTTGTCTAACTATAACTGTCTGGTGTAGGTTTTTTTGGTACATAGCTACGAAAATCACTTCCTTTCTTGTGCACAACTTGTACTGGCAATGGCGCAATTTTTCTTTTCTAAAAAAAAGAAAAGAAAAGAAAAATTGCGCCATTGCCAGTACAAGTTGTGCACAAAAAAGGAAGTGATTTTCGTAGCTATGTACCAAAAAAACCTACACCAGACAGTTATAGTTCGACAAAACATAGGACAGAGAACGAAAACTATATTTACCCCCTGAGGAAGACACAATACCCGTGTCGAAACGTCGGGCAAATAAGCACCTCGTTTTACTTTAATAAAGACTGCGTTGCCGGAAAATTAAGATTAAATCATTTAGTGACTTCAATTCAATTTTCCTGCTCTACCACGTAAGTAAGATACAGACATACAAACATTTTCATACATGTACATGTACAATAATGCACACTTAAGCCATTTATACCAAAAACAAAATAAAATCTTACATCAAATATTTTGATTTTGAAAAAAACCTACAGATGTTTCAGAATAGTCTTCAAAAAGATTATATAAAACTTGCCAGCTGAAAATTGGAACATAATTATCAAAATATTTTTTCTGGTTCAAGTTATTAGTATACAATGTGACTCTGATCTGACAGTGATCGAAATTTATATTGGGCAATATCAGAATTTCGTTAGTGCTGATCAAAAGCTAGTCCTTCAGTCCAATGACAGTCGGTTATTTGTGAATATTTGAAGCCAACATTATTCGGCTATAACGTTTAAGTATCACTGATGCATATAATCTTATTCACCGATAGAGCCGAATCCACGCGGTCCAAGATTTTTGACACTAGAGCTGGCCAGAATACCTGGGGAGCATACGGAAGCGTGCCCGCTCAAATGTCACAATTTTTGGACCGAGTGAGTTCAGCAAGGAAGGCTCTTTACTGCTACCTCAACGCGTCGCTGGTTCTAAAAGGTAAACAGCCATACAAAACTACGACCAAACAATGGCGGAGGCGTAATCAACTTTCTCGAAAACATTCATTTTGGGAATTAAGTAGAATTTTCTGATTAAGTTGGCAACAACGCACTGCAGTAGCGGGTAGTAAATAACTGCTTGCAAACAATATCTTTCAAGCGCATTTATTACCTGTAATTTTGCGAATAATAATTTTAACTTTTCCACGTTTAAGTCATAAAACTGGTTCTGGACTTAGGTTGGCGGCTATTCAATTTTACTCTCATTTGACAGCCGCCCTTCACCATTGGAGTTCAGTTCATAGATGAATAAGTAAATTTGTCGTTTTTTTCGTTCTTCACTCCCTTCAAAAGATCAAAGGATCTAAATGGTGTCAAGGTTCATCTAAAAATGTAAGGAGCATTGCATCCGGAATAAGCGATTGTTGCTAGAATCGATAGTAAGTATCCATTGTTTTGATCTAGGCAGATCAATTTTTCATAGGTTGTTTCCTTGATGTTTCGCACATAAAAGCAATTCCCAGCTTATATGTTTTTTTTTGCGAAAATATCTCCTTTAGTTGATCATCGTTTTCGAAGATACCAAATTTTTCATCACTGGACTTCAATCATGAGAATGACTTCCGAACTAAGAAGGTTTTAGGCGAATAGCTTTCTTTGGATTTAATCAGTGGACTGATATATAAGCGAAAAAAATGTATGCCCAGTAGTGACATTTAGGTGATTTCCAAAGTAATAAGTTTCCAGGCAAATAGGTCTCATTCAGTTCTCCAACTTTGTCAAAAACACTAACTTTGTATCCAATCTCTAGATTGAGATAAAAGCAAATAATGTGTTTGTCTACTTGTGGCATCTTGGAATAATTTTCCAAACTACTATGTTTCTGGGCGAATAGATCCCATTCAGCTGAACACTTTTGACGAAGATACCAAATTCGAGAGTTCGATTTTTTTCAGTCTCATCGCTGGACTGATATAAAAAAATAAATATTTGACCACTAGCGCCACCTTGTGAGTGTTTTCTGAACTAATATGGTTTTAGGCGAATAGGATTCAGTTGTTCAACGTTGTCCATGACACAAACTTTGTATCTAATCACTTGACTAAGATATTCGCTAATAAAATCTTTGCCCACTTGCGCCATCTTGTGAGTGTTATAAGGTTTTATGTGACTAAGTATCATTCAGTTGTTCAACATTTTCGAAGACAACAATTTTGTATCTCATAACAGAACTGAGATGCAAGTAAATACAGTATTTGCCCACTAGCGCAATCTAGTGAATGTTTTTCGAACTAATAAAATTTCGGGCGAATAGATCTCATTCAGTTGAACACATTTGTCAAAGACACCAATGTTGTATCTCATCACTGAACTAATATATAAACAATCAAAATGTTCGATCGCTAGCGCCATCTTTTGAGTGTATTCCGAACTAAAAAGGTTTTAGGCGAATATTTCTCATTAAGTTGATCAACTTTGTCGAAGACATCAATTTTGTATCTTATAACTGGACAAATACAAGCAAATAAAATCTCTGCTCACTAACGCCATATAGTGAGAGTTTTCCCAACTAATAAGTTTTCGGGTGACTAGATCTCATTCAGTTAAACACATTTGTCCAAGACACCAATGTTGTATATCATCACTGAACTGAGTAATCGAAATGTTCGACCATTAGCGCCATCTTTTGAGTGTTTTCCGAACAAATAAGATTTTAGGTGAATAGTTCTCATTTAGTTGATCAACTTTATCGAAGACACCAATTTTGTATCTCATAACTGGACTAAGATATAAGCAAATAAAGTTTTGGCTCACTAGCGCCATCTTGGGAATGTTTTCCGAATTTATAAGGTTCTATGCGAATAGGTGATATTTAGTTGTTCAACTTTGTCGAAGACACCATTTTTGTATCTTATAACTGGGCTAAGATACAAGCAAATAAAGTTATTGCTCACTAGCGCCATATTGGGAGTGTTTTCCGAATTTGTAAGGTTCTATGCGAATAGGTATTTTTTAGTTGTTGAACTTTGTCGAAGACACCAATTTTGTAACTCATCGCTGGACTGAGATACAAACGAAGCAAATATTTGTACGCTGGAAAGTTATTTCATATGTTGCTTATATATGCGCCATTTGTTGGCGTCTGTGCGCCACCTGGTGAGTTAGTTCTGAATTAAAATAGTTACCAAGTGGAAGTCAGCAGTCCTGTGATCAACTTTGCAGAAGACAGTTTTCTCCTAAACCTCTTTATTTTCAAGATATTTGCTCTACAAGTACTGTCCTATTTATAGGATGCTGGGCGTTCGGGGCTTCTGTCCTATTTTTAGGACGCTGGGCGGATATGGGTTAAGTAGGTGTTCAATCAATCTTCCTTACCCATTCCACAGCTTTCACAAGGACGTGACCAGGACGGCTCTCGACTATTAAAGGATGAGTCAATCTTGTCTAAGAGTTAGAGGTTAGTCCCAAATTTCTGACTTTGGTAACGGACGGGAAGGAAGCAACCCTCATACAATAATAAAGGACTGTACCACCTACGAATTTGTGCGAAGTGCTTAATGCTAATGCTAATGCTAATTTCCGCTGTGGAAATCATCACCCTTATCTTGTTGGCTGGCGACGATTTTCTTGTACCTTGTGAAAGTTTGCGAAACACTTTGGGGTCGTCCATAAATGACGTAGCATTTTAGGGGGAGGGGGGTCTTCACGAATTTGCGACGAGGGGGAGGGAGGGGTCTTAACTAGTGGAATGCTACGTCCATGTCAGTAAAATCATGTCAGTAAAAAGAGTAGCGCAGAAAAAATGAAGAGGGTTTAATGGACACATGTGCTTTGTTAGAATTCTTTTTGTTTTGCTGGATTTATTTATTTATTTTTTATTTTTGAAATTTAACCTATCTTTAACTTTTGAATCAAAAGTGTATATACAACTTTTTCAATAGTTGTCAAAAATTTAAGTAATTTGTAGTTTGTCACAGATAAAATTGAAACAATCGTTTCAAAACAGTGTAGATACAACTTTCTGAAGTTGACCAATTTGTATGCGAAAACGGCTTTTGTGCATTTTATATGACTGATACCATAAGACAATACTTATTATTTGATTATTTAACATAAAAAAATAATCACTTGTCACTCATATGTTTGTTAAAACCGTTCTGATAGTGTGGGACCGGCAGTAATGTAATTTCTGTAAATCAGTTAAACAAACCTAATTCAAAAATAAAGAGTATAAGTATGACACTCCATGTCAAAGGTATTTTCGTTGTAATAGAGAACAATGTAGACTCTTCATTCGAATATAAAAAAATGATAAGATTTTAGCATTTTTGAAACGCTTTATTAAGCGGTTTGATGTACGACCACTATTTGATGAAGTTTGAATAAGTATGTCACTTATCTTTGACGTCCTATTTTTAGTAGAGTCGGAATTCAGTCTCAAGCCTCTTAGCGAAACACATTTTTACAATTTTGGGCAATTTGTGTAAATGTTAGAAAGTACCATGTAACGTTAAACGCCTAGAAACACCCTTTACAGTTCACGTACTATGGTGCCTTTGGTTCAAACAACGGTGCCTTCCTAATTCTGGCAACACTCGCTTTTGTCTTCCCCCGATTTTAGCAACACTCGTTTTTGGCAACAATTTCTTTCCGGTTTCGGCAACACATGGAACATTATTTCAAAATGAATATTAAGTGCTGAATCCTAATATTTTGAAATAAAACAAAGTGAATGTACATCAAAATGAATATGATAGTGGACATGGAGAGCAAAGGAACGTAATGTGAGACGCACTTAAGAGTAGAACTTTCATATATCAATGTTTTGCACAAGATTCATAAATTTGGTAGAATTCTTTCATTGTAGAATCGTACGTAATAATAATTTGGTGAATTGTAATATTGATTTCACTAAAAGTTTTGTCAATTTTCTACTTCAATTATTAACCATTAAATCAGCAAAACATCAATCAATAAATTTCAGGAACATTGTTTGAAACTCAAGCAGAACAATAGCAAGAACTATAATCATGAAATGTTTTCAACATTACATCTGGAGCTCCCAGTAACTTGTCTATAAAGTTATCGGGAAAAACATCTAGGAAATTCTATCTACCATGTGTGAAAAAATCCAATGGCGCAATGATTTCTTAAAAGTCGAATCCACATGCATAGTTGAGGTAAGAAATTGTTGAAAGCGACATTTGATTCTCGACAAAACATGACGCTTGTTAACTACCTTCAGCAAAATATTTCCCAAACCCTAAAAAACGAACAAAATTCTCGTCATAAAATATATATCTGGGTGCTTGGTGTGTCAGTTTCGA
This sequence comes from Aedes aegypti, assembly GCF_002204515.2. NCBI lineage: Eukaryota > Metazoa > Arthropoda > Insecta > Diptera > Culicidae > Aedes > Aedes aegypti. Next base: position 23,402,454 of record NC_035108.1, on the reverse strand, counting down.
GAACAAACGTTTAAAAAGTACCACAATCTGAGAAAATTAGCAGCGTGTAGTTTTCAAACGAGATTCGCAGAAAATATTTGATGGATATTTGCTTCTTATTCTTCTCGCTTCGTATTCCTGACATTACATTCCAACTAGGATTTTAGCATTGTAATGTATGAAAACTTGCAGTATTCTTAAATGAGTATTTTCTTCATTATAATTGCATAAGGATATCGTGTAACAAAAAATACACTTGAAGTATGTTGAGGGATGTCGAAAAAATATCCCACCAGAAACAATTCTCAATGAAGGTGCCTGATTCGAAACCTTTAATAATATTCTGGCTGTAACATTTGCACTCGAAAACATCCACAAACGGCCACCACATAGAGTATCACGTTTGTTTTTTGTACAATAAGTGTGCTTTTCAGATGGTGTTTGTACTCAGTACCAGGGCTGGCAATGGTGATAGTAGTAGGCTTGAGTTTCGCGAAAATCACGTGGCTCTTCCCACTACAGTAGTTCAAAATCATGAATCTTTTCAAGTAGCCTATGTTGAGTACATGAATTTTCTGAATCAGTAGTATCATTAACGGCTGAAAATACGGGAAATGTATCGGGAAATAGAACATTTTTCTACAGTAGTTTTGGGCTGCCCTTGGCAACGGATGTTCTGCTGTTTTCAAGGCATTTCGCCTACAGCAGCGATAGGCGTGAGATTCACTGGCTTCGCTGACTGTGATTTGCCACGCTTGCCTACTGTAGTGTGAATCTCAGAACTTTTCCCAACTCTGCTGCAAATTGAACTGAAGAAGGCTCCCAGACATTTTTCACCTCATTCTTAGCAGTTATGCAAATGTTGCAACTTTTATTCTATTAAAACAAGTACGGACACCCATCGCTCGTGACTATTTACTATATTTTGTTTTCTGAAAGTTTTAAGCATGTTTAAAATATAGGGTCACATTGATCACTCGTTTCACAATAATCGGTAATATTGAAAATGTCGTTATCTACTGAAAGCATGGTCCAAAAGCCAGAAGCCAAATATAAAGGCCAAGCTCTTACAAAACAATTACTTTTGGATTTATTTTGAATTTTAGAACACACTTGGCCGCGGAATTTCCTAAGAAAATATGGCATTTTACATAGTATTTCGTTAATTTTGCTGAATTGAAAATACTTGTGGAAATTTTGACAACATAATCGTTTTCGGCAAAACCATTTTTAGCTTATAACATTTGCAGAGCTCATGTGAGACATGAATCATTGATTGTGCCATCCATAGTCATGAAAATCATTATTTTGTAAAGTAGAAACATTTACGTATGAATAAAATCAAATTTTACGCAAACCCAATATTGTCCAAAATTTGACATTGGAGTTACATTATTGTTATTTACAAGATAACTTTGAAATACGAGCTAACCATCTTACCTATCACAATTTTTCGTGTCCACTGTTACTAATTAGCTACAAGAGTCCGCATAAAATTGGTGAATGCGTTAAAATCTTTGAAAGTTTGGGAGCCTCTGTCGTAACATGCAAGGTGTGTGCATTATAGAGCGCTGCATATGACGAACCTAACCTCACTTATTTAACAGCTGCTGGTCCTATTGTTTACGATTCGGACATAGTCGTTTTTTCAATCATTTTTTCATCTTCGCATTTCTATCACCAGCATGCTGATGGTGTCGATTTTCCACGGTAGGAAGATAGAACAATACGATCCGTGGGTATCTGCAGTGGATTTGACCTCTCCTCGCAGCAAACTTTCACGAAATTAAGAATGATTCGGAAAAAGTACTAAGTCCAAACTGTAAACAACAGGACCAGTACCTGTCAAAATTGATGCGTGACGTCACAGTGCAGTGGAGTATACTCTGTAGCCAGTAAGTGTAGTAAAGTGAACCCGCCTTGGTAAAATGTAGTTTATTTATGACATTCCACTTGAAAACACCAATTATATTTTTGTTCCACCAAAATTGCATTGAGTTTGGATCCGCTCACCGCTGAGTAGCTTTGTTTACCAGTGCACTCCAGTCACGACGTCGTGACGCCGCCCAATCTCAGAGCTAAGTATATTGACAGCTATATAAGGTATGCTATTCACGCCTGTGCATTGGTATTAGTAGATAGTTATGAACTTTTACCGGATTTGTATGGAATTTGTTATATTTTAATGCAATTTAAGTAAATTTAGGTATTTAGGATAACAAAATATCGATAATTTAGCAGAATAATTTGTTACGTATCCGATTGGGGGGTCATTTAATGCATTTGTTCTATTTATGAGGAGTATTTTTCATGTTTCTCATCACAACCCATTACCTCTCTCAGAAATAACTAGCAGTGCAAGTTGTTTTTTTTTTTTAAATTTATATACAAGAATATATTTACTATAGGGTGCCGGTACCAATGGTTGTAATGTACCAGTAGATTGGACTATGGAATAAAACGTACATTTTTAGATAAAACCGCCATGTGTTATTTTTGGGGGATAGATCGGCTCTAGTTTAGTCGATTTGCCAAATTTCAGCTTTTTACTTTATCAAAAAGTCATATAAATAATTAAGTTAACGTAAAAAATTTGCTCCCTTGCACCAATAGTTGCCGTCGTGTTCCTGTAGTGGATCAACGGATGGAAGCAGTTTTTAAAATCGATGTATAAAAATGAAGAAAAGTCCCAGAGATTATCTTTATGCTTCATTCGAAAGATATTAGTTGCTGTTCCGTGGGAAAAATGTTAAACCTATGTAAAAATTTACCATTTTGTTTAAAAATGCTTGTATCATTCTCGAACGTCTACTACTGGAGCACTAGCGCAACTACTGGAACACGTGTACCAATAGTGGCTCAAGCGATTTTATGTTAAAAAAATAGTTTTATCACTCTTTTTATATTTTTCCCATATAGTAGAGGTTGAAATCTTTCTGCTGATGCCAAAAGATCTCTGTTAAGGCTTTTCGTTATTTTGTTATGATTTTTTATAGCTTAGGTAGTCCACTTATGGCACCGGCACCCTATGTACATAGAAAGGCCTGATTGTACGGAATGCAGGAGTTGAATCTGATATAATTTGGGAAATTTGACCGAACGTCTTGGTCACATGAGGGGCCCAAATACAAAGGAGTAAGAGTGACATTTAGGTCGGTTTTGAGTTACGTATACTGAAAAGTTTCAAGCTTTACAACAGTGTTTTCGGAAGATTTTCGATAGACCTTTTCGATCTTTTAGATAGGTATAATAAAAAAATAACACAAGGTACATTTGCTTGTTGTTTATTGTTCAGTATAATTTAAATTTCGATAGTTGTTCAAAACTTACATTGGGATTTTTTTTTATTTTCTTCCGCTATAGTCCTGCTATCTGACTCTCGGAAGTGCTTGGAACATACGAAAAGATTCGTGGTATTTGTTTTCACGTTTTAGCCCAAAAATGTTAGTCATCGGTTTCTCTGCACATTGATCGTTGGAACTCTATGGAAAGTAACCGGTTTACATGGTTCTGTTTTATGATTTCTTGGAATATAATTTGCTCCTGCAAATGCGGAACATGACAATTCGATAGTTTGATGGTGAAATTTAAGCGCTTTTCTAGTATCAAACCGGTGAAAACTGGCTCTGTAAAAGTTTTCGTAGCTTGATCGAAAGAGTAGATTTTTCTAAGTATAATACAAATTGATAGCGCTTCAATATCATAATTTTGACGTTATAAATGATTAATGAAGATTTAAATCAGTAGACTCAATGAGATTTCAATTTACATAATAACAGCTTGTCCCGTAGTAACATTTGCCGAGCAATGATTTAAAAGCGATTTCCTTACTAACTTCAAATTTATTTTAAAAATAGTTCCAGGGCACGGAAAATTATAACATTTTGGATTCTGGCTCTATTTTTTACGTAGAATCATGATATGTAAAAAAATGGACACTTCTAAACAAACCAATTGAATTAATTGAATTTATATTCCGATTTCAGTACAAATCTGACGGATTTTCATAACTATTTTATCTGTGTGAGTGTTTTCGTGTAAGATAGACAAAAATGCAGCGTACCTTTAATAGCTGTCAAAATACGTTGATCTCAGAGCTCTGCTGCCTGCCGCCGCGTGAGTCCCAGCAATCAATACATGCGCGCAAAATGCACCAACACCAGCACTCAGACACATTGACCGCATGCCGTCTTCGTCATGCCAAAGCGCGCATACGCCACGAAGGTAGCAAAACAAACTCTCGCGTATTCCTTCGCGTTGCACTCTGGCGTATGGTCACATGGTCGGATGGAGAGCATGGCGCTCATTTAGGAAAGTTCGTAATGATACTACCTCAGTTGTATCTGCCTGTCGATTGGGTCGGTGTTGAAAGTTTCAATTTGAAGCATTGTTACGCAAATTAGTTTACTTCTAATGAAGAAAATGTACGGTTTTTCAACAATCATTTCCCTGTCTTCTGAAACCGCAAACGTTCAATATATTTGTCAAAATTTGAGGTCTCCATTGCGTGAATCACCCCAAATCTTGTGTGCCTTTGCTTGAGCGTGTGTTACGCCACTGGCTGGCTCGTGAGTGCTATCACCCTCAGCTCCGAAACAGTTCTCTTCGCATACTCTGACTGACAACTGGCCAAGCGCTCCATAAAGGCAGACTAAAGCTGAAGTGTGACCAAGCAAACTTCATAGGAGGAGGATAGAATATACGCTTTACTCGACGTCGCAGCAGAAAGAAAGAAAGTATTATCTTTGGTCATTGGCCAGTGCTTTTTGTGTTCGTTCTGATTAATCTGACTACGTTTTCTCAAAATAGTGCTCGTCCCGTGCCTGTGAGATGTGAAAACTGCCTTCTTGTGAACTAAGTAACTACTATTGAACGATGGTTTTGGTGGCCGCACTGGCTGGATGATGTGATATGGTGATGATGTGTGTCTTTTAGCTAGAGCCTATAGTCAACAAAACAAACTGATAACGTTTTGTCCCCTTAAATCCTTCTTCTTCTTTCTCTCTTCTTCATCTGTGAAACCGTCCAAACAGCAGTGAGGTCTTCCTGCAGTTGTGGCCTCGGCGTTCTTGAGATGAGCAACTATTCTTCGTCGTCATCCACGGAACAAATCAAGCATCTGGGAGCTCCAGCAGCACCAAAAGCGACGACATCCGATATACGCACGGACAATGAAAAGCTAGTTGTGAGGCAGAAAATCAATAATAGCAACAGCAACTACAATCGTTCTAGTTCTGCGGGTGCATTGAGCGAAATAGTGCCAGCACCACACTACCAGAGCGAAACTGCATTGAAGGGCAGCTGTGATAGTATTGGTATCGGTGATATTAGGGAAGACTGCAACGAAATGACCATCAACGGTGGAAGCCCATCAGGGGACGAAGGGGTGGTGGAATCTCCCGTGTTGGGCAACTCGCAGACGTCCTTGAGCGAAGAGAGGCTACGCAGGAAGCTGCAATTTTTCTTCATGAACCCGATCGAGAAGTGGCAAGCTAAGCGACGATTCCCCTATAAGTTTGTCGTGCAAGTAATCAAAATCATATTAGTCACGCTTCAGCTGTGTCTTTTTGCGCACTCTCGATATATGCACGTCAATTACACGTGGGACAATACGATTACGTTCTCGCACATGTTCCTTAGGGGATGGGACATCACGATGGAAGTCAGCACGTACCCACCCGAGACGGGACCCCTATCGGTCTACGTAATCGAAGATTTCTTCAAAACCATCGACTACGCTATCGATGGCTACGCAAACCTTGGGGAAGCAATTGGGCCGTACTCTTATCCCAACGAAGACAATACGATGGCGCCAATGCAGTTCTGTCTGTACCGATACAAGGACGGTACCATTTTCGGGTTCAACGAGAGCTACGTCTTCAACCCGGAGATCGACACACTCTGTCTGGATCTAGACAGCAACGTCACAACCATTGGCAGCCGCAAATATCTCCACCAGAAAGATATCCACATCAACTTCTCGGCATTGGTCAAGGCTGAGCTCAGTTTCGCCATTAAAACGGTCAATTTCAAAGCAGCTGGTCCCATCACAGCCCCCGATTGCTACCAGTTCGACATACAAATCCTTTTCAACAATCAAGATCACGACGGACAGATGACTTTGAGGCTCGAAGCGGAACCCAAGCGTCTCATTTGCCACGGTGACGTCGAGTTCATCAAGAACTCCAGAATCGACGACGCTCTGCGTAGTGCTCTCAACATCCTCGTGATCGTCATCTGTGCCGTCTCGTTTGCACTTTGCGCCAGAGCCATTTATCGTGCACAACTGTTGCGAATGATCACTTCCGACTTCTTCCGGCAAGTCTACGGTAAAGATCTCACCATCGAAGGCAAAATGGAGTTCGTCAACATGTGGTACATCATGATCGTCTGCAACGACATCCTTCTCATCATCGGCTCCGCTCTCAAGGAGCAAATTGAGAAGAAACATTTCATTGCGGACGATTGGAACCTGTGCTCGCTGCTCCTCGGCATCGGAAACCTATTGGTCTGGTTCGGAGTCCTACGATACCTCGGATTCTTCAAAACCTACAACGTCGTAATCCTCACTCTCAAAAAAGCAGCCCCAAAAATCCTACGATTCCTTTTGTGTGCCCTCCTCATTTACGCCGGCTTCACCTTCTGTGGCTGGCTGGTTCTCGGACCCTATCACATCAAATTCCGTTCCCTTTCCACAACTTCAGAGTGCCTGTTTTCCCTCATCAACGGAGATGACATGTTCGCCACATTCACCATAATGTCGGAGAAATCCATCATGCTGTGGTGGTTCTGCCGAATTTATCTCTATTCCTTCACCAGCCTGTACATCTACGTGGTCCTATCGCTGTTCATCTCGGTCATCATGGACGCATACGACACGATCAAAAAGTATTACAAAGACGGCTTCCCGCAGTCCGATTTGAGGCTATTCGTCGGTCCGTACCATCCGAACGACTTCTCCAGTGGCGTTTTCCGCGACGACGACTTCGACTGTGATCAACGAATCAATTTCCTCGAATCCCTGAAGCGGATATTTTGCTCCTGGCGGAGGGATAGTGGCAGAGGACCTACCGGATATACGTCCCTCGCTCCGAAGGCGTCGTCTTCCTCGTCCACCGGAGGCTACATCTCGTAAACCGAAGTGATTTCTTTTTGTTGTAACTGATATTAAGAAAAGTTATTCCAGTAGCCTTTTTTACGTTCACTGTTATGTATCACGATTAGCTTGTAAGTCAAAATTCGAACTGCGACCAAATAACTTGGAGTCCTTATTTAGGAGCAAACAAAAACCAAGCCATTGATTGTTCTAGGTTAAATGTTATAGATTAAATTGGTTTTTCTGCCGCTCAAATACAACACTGTAACGGTTAACTTTGTATTGTAGTGAAAATTAATAAGGAAATGAAAATAAATCGAGGGAGGTCTCGGAGTTTTATTTGATGAAATAAAATAACCACTACATTCTAACTAGTAATCTAGTCTAAAACAATGAAGTTTTAATAGAACTTTCAGTTTCACTGTATTATAATACTGCGTAATAATCCCAAAGCCTTCCTCAGTTTTGTTGTTACGACTTCCCTGGGCATAGAGTATCATCGTACCTGCCACATGAGAAACGAATGCGAAAATGGCGACTTGTGCAAAGAAAACTCTCAGTTAATAACTGTGGAAGTGCTCATAAGAACACTAACCTGAGAAGCCGGCTCTGTCCCAGTGAGGACGGTAATGCCAAGAAGAAGGAGAAGAAGAAGATTTAGTTGTTTTAAACTATGCATTTAACACATTATATTTAAAAATCTTTTTGGCTTCATTTCACAAAAACATATTTTTTCTAATGAAAAATACCTTTTTTTTAATTTCCGTTTGATAAACATCAACACCTAAGCTGAAATTGGTTTTCTCATTCATCCAACCTTCAAAAAGAGCTTAGCAAAAAAATTTCATGAGTTTGGAAGCATTTGTGGCTCTGAATTGTTAGTTGGGTTAAGGCTGGCAGTGACTTTGAATTGGGTCCTAAAATTTTTAATGAAAGCTTGTTTTTATTCAATAACACAAAAGAGCACCTTACTGCAACTACTTTAGCAATTTTTCCCGCCCAAATAACGGCTATATCATGTTTAAACTTTAATTTAAAAATTGGGTCCATAAATGAACCTTGACACTTAAGATCATGTTTAAAGTTCGCTTAGTCGACAAAAACACCACAGGGGTTTTTGTTTTAACACTGGGGTTGTTCCTATCTGACATTTCGGAAGGGACACGGAAAACAAAATACACCCAAAAATTGAGTTAAAGCCAAGGGGTGTGACAAAATCTAAAATAAACATAGAAAATGTTGTTTGTACTTAAACTACCGGAAAACATTAAAAAATTGAGTAAACATGGGTTCTTGGCCTAAACTTAAGCGTTTGACACTACAATTGGGACAGGGCTTTGGGACCCTATTAAAATAATAGATATGAATCAGCCGAAATTAGTGAATTCATCATTAGTATAATTAGCATTTGAGTTAAGAACATCACACTTAAATTTGTCAGAGGTAGTTGTTATTATCTTGAAGTAAAGAATATTAACAACTGCTACATTCTAAATTTACGATAAATGTTTTGAACTTGATATGAAAATGCCCAGCCAACAAATTTGTTCACATAACTGAGATTCAGCTCAGTAAAGTGAACGCATATTCGGAAAAAGAAGATTGTTTAAAATGCATAGATTCCCTCTATGTGTACAAAAGTGGAGGCCATATACGTATATTCCCGAAAATTCAGTGTGGTAAATACAACTTCAGATGAATTTGTTTGGTGCTTTCTATGATTTCGTGTATAATGATGTTTTGCATTTTATGTAACTTCGTTTTAACAAACAAACAACAATTAAAAAAAGGTAAAACAAGTGTTAATAAGCCTCCATGCAATGATCTGCTGATCGCTAATCATAAAGGCTACCACTGTACTGTTCAGTCGCTCGTGAATGACACGGATATTAGGCAAATATAAATCCAACAATATAGCTCATCTGCACGTACTTCTAGGGTAAATTATGTATTTTGGACAGGCTAAGGATATGTCTGGAAACGGCTATCGATTAACTGCCTTAGATACTAATATTTTATTATGTTATGATACTTGTATGCTTAATGTATCATTGTTTTCTGAGTTTCTGGAGAGAAAAAGCTTACAAACTGTAGCAATAGGTGCCAAAATAGCGTTTTTTTATTGCCTGTCTGTTATATATTTCGGACATCAAATCTACATTTCGGACACCCTCATGTGAATATAATTTGGACAGGGGCGTTATCTCACTATCTATTCAATGGTTCCTTAAAAGGACGATCATATCATAATGTTTGAAGAGTTTACATGTGACTTATGCATTTTTTCGCTTATTGGATGTGTATATTAGTGATAATCTATAATTTCATATAATGGAAGCAAATATCATCAGATCCACGAAATACGCCTGCAAGTATGCATGCATGCGACATTCCAGTGCGTTTCATCAGATGGCCAAATTATATCAACTGAACAAAAACCGTAATCTATTTTGGACACCACCTGATTTATGCCTTATATACTAATGTTAAGATTTTAGTGAACTTAGCTTCAATTTTAGACATATTTTATCATATTGCCGCCTTTAAACTTTTTATGAATGCTTATTCTGAGCGCTATTATTGCGTTTAAAGTATGTTCTTGCAACATACAACCTCTTGCATTCGTAGGTTTTACATGTGTTCTTTTGATACAATTTACAGTTTTGATATTTTTGAAGCCAATTTGTAATTGTTATGAAATTGGCCATCATTATTAAGTAGCATAGTGTATTAATAATGCAATACATGATTTTCCATACATAAATACCTCATCATCTCATTGTAAATGAGCATAGAACAAGCAGCCTGTCCAAATTGCATGCATGTCCAAGTTATATACGTTACCCTACACATCCGTACTTGAAGAGAGTCTATTGTCACATTTCATTAATATATCATTATCTATTTGTTCCTCATTTGATAAAACAGAGTTCTTATAAGAGGCAAGTGTAACGCTGATAAAACTTTCTGTGTGGTTTAAAATATTCATCGAATAAAATGATGCAGCTGTAACAGAAAAATGTAAGAATGAGGACCAAATACGGTTCAATTTGTGACCCCAGTCGCTCCCCCAGTACATCCACCTCAAAGTATAGCGATTATAAAATAAATTGAACAGAAATTCGTATACAAAGTGAGGTCATTGTGTTTTTTTGAATCTTCGACGTTTCATTATCCAGTATGTTAACTTATTCATGAATCCCTCTTTTACGATTTATGCCTGATCTTGCGAAGTATCCGGCGACGTGTAATCTTCCCCTGTATGATTTTATATTGACATCAGATGAACATATATCTAATCTCTCATCGAAGATTATAATATAACCAATCAAGTAAAGTAGAAATCGTAAGGGAATGGCAACTTGAAGTTGTATATTTTGTCAAATGAAATTTGAATTTGACAAGACGCAAATTCAAATCAGATTAAATTAATAGCTCCACAAACAATTTTAATCAACTCAGTTTTGCATCATATCCAATTACAACGTGAACTGAATGTATATACAATTTGAAATTAACATCCTTATATGATCACTGGTTTGCTGGGTGACCATCCTTTCCTGGAAAGCTATTGACATATTTCAAAGAAAAAAATTCCATACAAAATTCGAGTGTTTTGAATATTAGCCTGTTCGAAATTTATAACAACATGGCACAACCGAAGTTTGATGTCATCCAAGAACTTTCAAAAACAAAAGTTCTAAGATCTACATGATCTACTAGCGCAATAGCTGATTGTTTGGTATATCAAATCAGTATTTATAGTAGACCTACTCACGACCTACTTAAGTGGATAGGAAAACCAATGACGAAAGTCCCTTGCAGTTGCCCAAAATTTTATGGCACAGAACAAGATCTAGAATGCCGTGAAAAGTATACTGCAAACTTGGGTACCTTTTGCAGTACCGTGGGACCAATGCAGTACTAGAAGTGGTACCCAATCTGAACCCGAGTGGGACGCACCTGGGGAAAGCTGTTCATAGAAAATCTGGGTTATCCTGAAGTACAGATAATCAAATCAACTAGCTTAACATATAAAAGAAGGGTACCGAGTTGCTTTTCAGATAAGTTTGAAGAATGCAACTGCACATCTTGAAGAACACCAATGACTCTTAGGATTGTATAGGGGCTTTCTGAAACGCAGATTCTAAGACAGGGTTTCTCAACTGGTGGTCCGCGGATCCCTAGGGGTCAGTAGCACTCTTTAACGTGATTTGTCTGGAATGGTGTCTACGGACGATTTTTTTTAATATAACGCATATATTGGCGGTAAATAATCGTAACTTTGCCGCAGGCGGCGCTGTTAATTTTTAAATTTCTGAAATAACGATCATTAAATATGGTATCTTTGACAAGGTTGTAGATAATTTCAATACAAACAACTTTTCCAAAGACACCTAGTCTGTATCTAGTAACATTTCCAAAATATGGAAGTATTTTATGAAGGACTCCCCAATAACCGTTTTTCTCGAATTTTTTGAAAAAGTGTGGTTTTCGGTAGCAACATTGTTTAACAAAATTGTGTACACTGTCAAAATAAATAATTTTCTCGAAGACACTAGGGTTCTAAAATGTAAGGGAAAGTAGTTATAGTAATTTAAGTACAAATATCAGTAATTTTTGGGTATAATAACGCTCCTCCCTTAGTAAAAACTGCTCTATCCCAGTAGCTAACGCATTATTTCTATAGTTTTTGATGTTAGTGGTATTTACTTAGTTGGTCATGCCCTACATACAACTTTCTCTTGCTAGGTAGCTTCCAAAAAGAGCTCAAGTCGTTTTCTGTAAACGGTTCAAATCTTGACGTTTCAAAACAAACCGCGCAATATTCCCCTCCTATAGAAAAAAATCCGCAGCGTTGTAGAAATGCTTCCAAGGAGAATTCCACAAATTGCTAAGCTTAAAAGGGTCCATTAGCAGTCGTCTTTCGGTAAAAGTTTTTATAATAAGTACAATATTGAAGAATGAGCTTTATTTTCAACGAGGCTTGCCTATCGGACCCAAAATTTTACGCCAAAAAGTGATTTTCGATATTTTTGGTATTTCTATTGATTGTTCATACTTCCCAAAGATTTTATATGCGCAACATCATTTTTTCGCGGATATTTAAGATATGTAATCATATTTACGTGTTAAAGAAGCCTCAATCCCTCGAAAATGAAGTGGGGCGTACTGCCCGGTTGGGGCGCATTATACCAATTTACACTATATGTTTGTTTACAGTTGCAAAATGATAGGAATCCACCATTGTCAAATGTTTGCTTTGGTTAGACAAATATGTTTGGAGATATCTCCTGAAAATTTTACTGCGATTTATCGTTAATAACATCATTTCGATCTCTCGCTCTCGCTAAATTTTTCAGTGATCATGATACATTCTATTTAACTTTAAACTGAATAGAAAATAAAAAGCGAGAAAAAGTTTGCTTCAATTTTTTGTATAAATTGATTTTATGAACTATTTTGAAATCAAATGGTTCAGTAAATCAAGGTATATCCACACAACTCGTCCGATTCTTATTCAGATTCTGACAGTACTCCAAAATTTGAGCTCATTTGAAGGGAAACTGAGACTGTACAAATTTTCATGGGCAGTGCATACAGAAAAGATTGTCATGTGGGCAAATATATTATCACATCCATGCAGACGTAACTCTTAGAACAAATCGCAATTAAATCATAGTCACGAGGGCATGTGTCCCCAATGCTAAAAGTGCTGTGTTTGGCCGATGGGCCAACAGATGGCGATAGTGTGTAAACGTCAAAACTATGCACGAACAAAAACGATGCGAGCGCTACGCATGATGAGCTGACTAGTGATCCTTTAGAGAGAGATAAGCGGAAGTAAAATGGAATGATTTGGCAACAGACCAGCAGTACTGATTTTGCTCGGCGTCGAGAATAATATTGTAACACGGACATGACTTCTTCATTGCTAAAAAGTGTATTTTGTTTCGTTATAGATCTTTGAGCTACATATCCAAACTAATAAACAGCCGAAAAAATCAACAACTAAAAGTCGCATTGACATATATTTGAAAAATAAAAATATTTCATTGTTTTGCTTCATGCAAAATTGATTTTACCGAAATAATTTCAAGTGGATTGCATTACTCCTCAAGAAAAGTTCAAAACAAACATAACGCATGTTCGTTTGGCTCACACTTTGACAGCTCTCGCTGCTCGATTGCCTCACATTTTGACAGGAATGTCAGCTTCCGTGAATCTCTCTTATAAAAAATTACTAGAGCTGACCACCTACCAGATAATTGAATCGACCGTTATGACCGTGTGACGTCTATTTGTCTGTTATATTATTATAAAAAATAGTTGTTTGCTGATTTATATTAATTTTTACTTTGATTACCTTGACATTTTCTTACTTTATTTTCCTTTTTGTTTATATTTTTAATGTGTTTGCAATCATGCATATCTTCTAAAACGAATATAATAGAGTAATGACTGTTTATTTTGTTCTCAAACGCTAACAGTTGGCGCCAGCGGCAAAAACTACAGACAACAACCTTCCGAACATTCAGTTTCTCTTACCGGCCGCCGAGCGACGACACTGATGTTTGTATTCCACTCACTGATCACGCTATGCTGGATTCTCAAATTTCTCAAACTTTCAACACAAGTGCATGGAAGAATGGTAGTCGGAGAACTGTCAAAACGTATGGAAAATAATGAAAATCGTAAAATACTTGCAATAAGGGAACTGGATCAAAATAGTATTGATTAGAAATCAAGTGTTAAGTGAATACATAACATTTTGCGTTTAGTTCATCTTCCGTGGTGCTTTCTTTGCTTCAGGATTTCGTTTTTACTACCTCTGAAAAAGAGCCATCTATTGTCTTTTCAGTTTTCAATATCGCCCTATTGCAAAAAGCCATCATGTGCGTGGCCTACCACGAAGTCAACGGCCTCGTCCGGGTTCTCTATTGAATATTATCTTCGCTTGTCGTTCTTTCGGCATACGGGCAACGTGACCAGCCCAACGCAGCTTGCCGTGTTTTATGCGCTTGAAAATATGCATCTCTCTATACACTTGGTACAACTCGTGATTCATGCGACGCCGCCAGATGCCGTTTTCTAGTTTACCGCCGAGTATTGTTCGCAGCACTTTACTTTTGTATAACGCGAGTTTTGTTTTCATTTGCAGGTAGCACCATTTTGCTACCACTAACACGTCCGGACCCACGTTGACCACCAGCTATCATGTACTTCGTTTTTGTGGTGTTTATCGTGAGCCCGTTCCTCGCTGTCTCCCTCTTGAAAGGCACGAACGCCTTTTCCACTGCCCGACGGTCAATCCCGATGATGTCGATATCAGCCGAAAAGTCAAGGAGCATATGAGAACGTGTGATAATGGTACCGCTTCACTGCATACCGGCTCTCCTGATAGCACCTTCGAGCGCTATGTTAAACAGCAAGCGTCATTAAACGGATGTTTAGTACTTCAGAATCGTGCTCTAGAAAATTTGAGGTTTAGCTTTGGTTCATTTTCTCCTTAATTAGTTGCAACAGTTGCAACTAAACCCGTCAATATTTTTTCTAGATTCACCGTACGCATGAAAAGTTATGGAGAGACAGTAGCAGTTTTATTTAACTTTCATTTAAAGTTTGTAAAGAATACCAGATCATTTTGAAAATACTAATTAATCACATAAATCCATAAAATATCTCAAAACTAATATTGGTGATAAAGGGGATATCTCCCAGTACCGGGCACCTAAGCTACTAAGTTCGTAATTGGAAGTAATGCTGAAGGTAATGCTTTTTAAAAATGTATTTTTAAATAAAAAGTATCTAATTATTAATAGATAGATAAAGTTGTTGTGGGTCGGAAATAAATCAGAATTTCACAATTCAACTGCCGGCAGAAGCATTATTATTCTATGTCACAGAATGGACAAAATGTGTCATAAGGTCAAAAACGGGTTTAGTTTTCATTGTGGACGGTCACTTACGGCATAAAAAACGCATTGTTTCAACAACAAAATAAAAAAAAAACGTTGTATTAAGAAACGATGTAAAAAAAACCCTCCATCAGAAAATTATCGCGCAAAAATTCTGTGTAGAGTACACAACTACTTAAACACTTACATGATATTGTAGGTAGGGAAATGCACCAATTGTTAAACGATGTAAAAGGGCGACCAAACTTTAACAATGCATGCTTTTCTTATTAATTGTTCAACATTTGGCAAGATTTCAACAGCTCGACAATTGGCAACTAACGGGGTTCAATCAAAAATAATACTTTTTCCAGTCATATAGTCAACGAATTCAGTATTCGTCGCGGAATTGTATCCTCATTGTCAACTGCTTCGCATCATTTTCGAACACTAGGGCTCTGAAGAAGCGGAAAAAATCCTCAATGGGACCTCACTGGGGGCAAGTTGGTTGGTAACAATCATAATCTGCAGCACATCATGAGATTCTGTTTATCATATTCTGTTACAGCTCTGATTAGATCGGGGGGATAACAGTGCATGATAAAATCCATCTAAACAAGCGCCAAACCTGGTGTACACTATTCCTATCATTTGTTCAGGAGTTGTTTATCATGTCAGTAAAACAAACACCTCTCGTTTGCTGCTGTTATTGAATAAGCTCCAAACATTACCGATAATGCACCGATACAGATGGAATATTTTTCTTCACTTGCTTTGTTCGTGTTTTGAAATCTAATGAGAGCGAATTCTGCAATGCCTGAATAAAACTGTTTTAGATTTTAAGAAAATAGGAAAGGATAAAATCTCCCCCAACCCACCATTTTTTTTTTTTAAATTGGCATTTTGGCTCAATTTGTAACGTAGATTTGACATACAACGCTAACTAGGTACCGTCAAACGGGATATCTTGCAACAGGGGTGAAACTTGCAACACTTCGACATGTGACCGAATTGTCGCTTCTTTCAACATTGAGTTAAATTATTATAATTTATTACGCCGTTTATTGACCTTAGGTATACAACATAAGATTTTGGCAAGGGTTTGGGTATTGTTTCTTTCTGGTTGGTTTGCTGGAGGTGAAAATCATATTACACATTGGATTGTATGAAATTAATGCTGAAAAACATTCCTCGTACTACACAAACTGTAAACATATGTCATTCGAGGCAGTTACAGAACTTAGTAGTGTACAAATTTACAATATAAAAGTTTTGATAATTTGATGCTCATCCACTATAATAATTCATAAACGTGTTTGACTACCCTTGTGGGGTAACTTGCAACAGCAATTTTGACCTCAATTGTTTGAACATATATTTGTGAAGTAGCATTAAAATGTTTAAACCTCAATCAATTCAATACACGTTTGAAACTAAACATTAGAAAATTTACATGAATCGCATTATTAAGGTGTGGCCCGTTTAGAATTGGAACACACACAAATCGGAATAATTCGGATATAATTCAACAAAAATGAATTCTGTTTTAACTCAAATGTTGCATTTCTTGTAAGCCTCAAAGGAAAAATAATAAAAAAAATATTCATCCCCTTTTACATGAAATTGTCGGACTTTTCCCGGAATACGGTTAATTAATTTGCCACACTATTTTCATCCATATTTTTGACAAGTTCATTCCATTTAGTTTACAGTTCGTCGATGTTTTGGTGATACTTTGATTCGCTCTTAGCTTCCGCTTCATAATAGCCCAAAATATCTTAATTTGGCTGAGTTGGGGTCAATTACGTGGGTACCACCTATCAAGAAAAAATCCTTAAATTTCGTCAACATTTGATCAAACAACTTCATGGTACGGAATTTTGCCACATTTCTTCAATTGTGTTCCTTATTTGGTTGTCTGAAGACATGGTATGGTCTGAGGCTTCAATATCTGAAGTCGAATCCATTGCACGGCACTGCAGGGCAGCACCGAACTTTTTGGGCGAATCGCGCTCTGAAATGTTTGGATTTGAATCAATGATCCTGACTTAAATCCACAGCTGACGGTGTACAGTAGTGATCCTTCATAAAGAGATAAGCGGAAGTAAAATGGAATGATTTGGCAACATACCAGCAGTGCTGATTTTGCCCGGCGTCGAGAAAAATATTGTAACACGGACATAACTTCCTAATTGCTAAAAAGTTTATTTTGTGTCATTGTAGATCTTTGAGCTACATTTCCAAACTAATAAACAGCAGAAAAAATCAACAACTAAAAATAGCATTGACAAACATTTAAAAAAGAAAAATATTTAATATTTTTTGCTTCATGCAAAAAACTTTTACCGAAATAATTTCAAGCGGATTACATTTCTCCTCAAGAAAAGTTCAAAACAAACATAAAATATGTTCGTTTGGCTCACATTTTGACAGTTCTCACTGCTCGATTGGCTCACACTTTGACAGAAATGTCAGCTTCCGCGAATCTCTCTTATAAAGGATTACTAGTGTACAGCAACTGCCCGACGCTTCCTTTGTGGCTTGCGATCTGTCAAAATAGTTACTTCGTACTTATTCAGTACGAGCCACACAGTATTCATCGAAAAACTTAACACTTTTGCAATTTCTATTCCTGATCAAGACGGTTTTTTCAAATTTTTGTGTGCAATTATTTCCCTTCTCTCTTCTTCCATGTTATCTCGTGATTCTGAAGTGCTAGATCAATGTATTTTTGTGGTCATCTTAAAAAAATACGTCTTTAAGCCCTTCGATTTTTTATTTTTGTTGAGCAAATTTTTATCACTGGATTTTGGGTGATGCTAAACTTAAAAGTGCTACAATACTCAGTATAGCAACGATTCCATACTTATGGTGGGTAGTGTAAATTGATCCACTAGAGTCGTTGTAAGAACCAAAGAATTTTGTTCCAATTCCACACCTTATTAGACTTAGTTTTATTTTCTTCAAGAAAATAATGAATAATATTGGAAACCTATATAAAAATTAACTTACAGATCTGCCATTTTGAACTTTCTGCATTAAATTTGATGGAAGTCATGTCAAAACATCAACAGATACCATTTTAAGACATACACACTTGAAAACGAGGGGCCCAAATAGCCGTAGCGGTAAACGCGCAGCTATTCAGTAAGACCAAGCTGAGGGTCGTGGGTTCGAATCCCACCGGTCGAGGATCTTTTCGGGTTGGAAATTTTCTCGACTTCCCAGGGCATAGAGTATCTTCGTGCCTGCTACACGATATACGCATGCAAAAATGGTCATTGGCATAGTAAGCTCTCAGTTAATAACTGTGGAAGTGCTCATAAGAACACTAAGCTGAGAAGCAGGCTCTGTCCCAGTGGGGACGTAACACCAGAAATGAAAAAGAAGAAGACACTTGAAAACAATATCGCTGTTCGGTAATTTATTTTACGGTTTTCGAAAAAAAAAGAATAAAGATTTACTGAAAAAACAGTAACGTTTGGAAAATTTACTGACTTAATCGGTACATTTTTGGCAGTTCAAAATGTTCTAGTTTTGCGGAGTTTTCGGTACTTATCAAATATTACCAACTTAACTCTGCTGTTTAAAACCCTGTAAAATTTTACCGACTTCGGTAATAAAATTTAAGTGTGTACATATCAAAAAATATGTATAAAATATAAGTTTTGTGAAGTAAAACCTAAAATACCATTGTATTTGTGGAAAAGTTGCATTGAAACTTTTAATGGCTTCAAAACTTATGATATGCTAGAATTTACCCGGTTGAAACTGCCAATGTAGTTCTCAACCAAATTGGTTCAATACTCATAATTCCATCAATAATGTTTAGATTTCAAAGAGAAGTGTAGTCTGTTTCTGATTATTGTCATGCTTTTACTGCAGAAAATCATTAAATGATCATGATAACACGATATAGGATAATTTTTTTAATAGTGTACTTTAGGTAGCACTGTGTGTTGCATGTTACCCCACATCAGGGGTGGCATTAAAAATGCATATTTTTCATCTCTCCTGGTCCCAGAAAACTAAATCCTGATGAAATTAATAGCGCGAAATATAGACATTGATCAACACATTTGTCCTTGTAGTCCAAATCAAATATGTATTTGGAAAAAAATGTTATCATTGGTTTCTGGTTGGCGAGCTTTTGCAAGTACTTTGTTTGGATTTTGAACAAACAAACACACAATTCCAAACCTACCATATATTACTTCAAATGTTCATCCATTAAATTGTTTTTAATTGAATTGAGAGCTTGAGTTTGATTTGGTTTTTATGATTTAAGATGTGAGCTGTTAATAAATACTTACACAAGCATCATGGGGTCTTCCATCGAGTACGACATGTTCATAGGAAGAGAAGGACGGCGTGGATCTCGAATGTGTGATAAAAATTGCATCAATTATACGAAAACCCTAAGCCCTCGAATTTAAAGTGATGTTTTTGATGGACGTTCCCATAATATGTGTGCGACCTTCCAGACAAAGAAATCAAATGATTTTCAATGACATTATTTACAATGTTTTGTTCGGGAAACGAACGTGCCTTAAACTTAATTTATAAATGGGCTCGCCAATTAGCACGTGGAAAGTCGAATTGATAATATAAAGATGTTTATTTAACAGAAACTGTAGAAGGGTAAATTTGAATGCATAACATCTTCAACAAAAAGTTTTTTTTTAATGATTATGTTTCACTCATCGGTTCTGTTACCATGCGCAAGATGATTTATCAGCAATAGCTGGTTCTCAATGAACAAATGTTTTCCAAATGAGGTAATCTGTGGCGATTTTTTGTCATTATAAATTCCCAAGCAACGTGATAAGCCAAGCCATAGGCACACTCATCGCCGTTAGGATCGAAATTTGAATCCAAATGGAATCATATTCATTCATTTGATTCGTGTGAGTCAGCTACTGCGCTTGGAGGGATCGGGGGGCTTTCTCTCATTCAAGGTGCGGTGTTCCCGGCATGGCGTAACTCGTTTTTCAATTTCAATCTACCATCTGTATTTACAACTAATTTCAGTCTATTCAATTTCATAACCTAAAAGTAAACAAATTCACTATGATACAAACTTGTAGGGCGAAATAAGGCACTTTGTTAATCAATAAAAAGCTGAACAATCTAGGAACTGGATCGTTTTGTATCGTAGTTTGAACTCTGCGTGTCGGCCGTTTCATCCAGTATAGCTGTCCCCATCGTCATTTCAATCAAATAGCTATATTACACAAACATCACACCAATTGATCAATCTGTCGTCTTTTGAGCCGCTCCCAACCCGTTGTGAACCCCCAATTGCACTTTACTTTTATGATGATGCCTCCGATGGTGATACGCAGCATAGTCCGCATCGTCTTCCCCGGCCGCATCATCATCATCTGCATCGTATTCATCCTGACTGATGAACATACTTCTTAACGAACCCGGAAACGGTGCGGCCTGCTCATTGCTTTCGTACGTATCTTCGGCCGTAGAAAGTTCATCATCGTCATATGGATTGATGGCAACGTACGCCGCAGAGAAGCCCTTGAAGCCAACCGTATCGTCGGAGCGGAACCTTACGACAATGACTTCGCTCATCGAAATTACCTCCGCTGGCAGACGATTACCGCAGTACTTGCCCTGCAGTTGTCCGCTGGCGGTATCGTCGAATCCACTCGCTAGTTCAACGTAATCGTACGAGCACGTTTTCTCCTCTTCCAGATCAAATGTAAGGAAAGTCAATTGAACTTTGCGGCCAGGATCAGCTTCAATAGTCCACTCGCAGTCGACGCCATTATCATAAACTCCATCGCCGTAACTTACGTGAGAGTAAAAGTGGTTGATTTCGTAGGTGGCTTGCAGATACCCTCCGCAAGCCGTGGTGTGAGTAGCAAAGAAACCCTTACGTTGGACACTAGCGTCCGTGTTGAACACCATGTACATCTCGTTCGATGTAGACGATATCGGATGAGGAAGCTTTGCTCCACAGAATCGACCAAGTATGTAGCTATCCTGGGAATCACCGTCATAAATTGCAACGTTGTCATACGCGCACTCCTGATGAAGCTCGACGTCGAAGATGCTGAACACAAGTTTGATCCGGTGACCAGGAGCGGTCGTGAAATGCCAGATGCAATCCTTTTTCGCTGGATAGTCATCCGGATAGTTTGGACTGAAGATTTGTCCAGTTGGGGCTGTTATCTCAAACTTACAGCCGCCTTCCTTACAGTCATGGCCGTTTTCGTGCAATATGTAGCCATTTCGACATAAACAAACATACGATCCCACCGTATTCTTACATTCATGCTGACAACCTCCGTTGTTGACGGCGCACTCATCGATGTCCGTGAAAAAAACTGCTGCGAACCCAGTCTTCTGCACTGTCTTATCCGAACGGAACTCCAACCGAAGAATGTGACTCTCTGAAGTGATCACCGGCGGAAGTTTCGAGCCACAATACGTCCCATGCTTTTTCAATGCTTCTTCGCCGATCCTGGAATATATTGTAACAGCATCGTAATCGCACTCCGATGGTTGATAGAATACGTTCCCTTCCAAGTCAAAATGAGTAAAATTAAGTGTAATTTTATGCGTCCGAGATGCAACAATCTCCCAAGCGCAATCCTTCATCGCCGGGTATTCTCTGGGGAAAGATGGTGAAACGACGGTACCACTTCTTTGCGAAAGAATTCCTCCACATGCCTTTTCACAGGACTTGCGATCGCTATGCAGTTCATATCCGATTTGACAACCGCACTCGTATCCACCGAGCGTATTAATACATTCATGTTCGCAGCTATGCTCCATTCGTTCGCATTCGTCCACCTCCCGAACCAACGTTGCCAAGAATCCAGCTTTCTGCACCGAACCGTCCGAAAAGAACTTCACTAGCATGGTGTTCCCAGATGATCTCATATCCGGTGGCAGCTTATAACCACAAAAGATTCCAATCTCTCTAGAATCTTCCTCATCCCCGTCACGAATTTCAACGTAGTCGTACGCGCAGCTATCGTGATTTTCTACTTCGAAAGATTGAAACTTGATCGCCACTTGGTAGTCCTCCGGTACGGTAATCTTCCAAACGCATTCCTTGTTAGGGAGATAATCTGCGGGGTAGTTCGGTGACTCCAGACGACCACCACTGCTGTCCAGATGAATTTCGCCGCCACAAACAGCTTCATAGTTAGCGGCAAATCCACGCTTACCAGCCTGACGGAAACTCGTTACAAAATTGAGCAGCATTCGGCTCCCTGTGGATACTATGAGATTGCTGTTTCGACCTGACCCGCAAAACTTCCCCAACAAAGGAGACTTGTGCCAGTAGCCGTCTCGAATCTCCAGGTAATCAGTACGGCAGTTATCGGACTTGAAAATATCCAGATCGGTTATGTTGAGCACGATCTGCTCTCCGTGAGTTGCTGTTATTCGCCACTCGCAGCGCTCCGGTTCGATGGGAGGCGTTTTCGAGTAGTAGCTAGGGGACGTGAAGGACCCCGAGTGATCTTGGAATGTGCGGCCGCACTTAGCGCATTTGTACAATAGGTTTGCTTGGATGATGTCGCCTTCGCTTAATCTCAGGCGTTGACCGATTTCTGGACGTTTTTGCCCTGGCATATCAACAGGCAGGATAGTGTCCAAGTAAGTGCCCTTGGAGAACGTATTCCTAGCGTAGTGCATGATCGAGAAATAATCGTAAGGCTGGCCCAATGAGTTGACTTCATCTTCGGTGAGTTTGTTGAAGTTGTATTCCTGACCGACCATGATGTTATGCTTTTCTATGACAACGTGATCTTCACGATCTGGGCGGGTGTGTTCGTGCCAAAACCCTACCACGTGACCGAGTTCATGTACCACAATGCCAAACTTGTCGCAGTTCTTACCGATCGAGATCGCCTGAGGTCCGTTTCCTCGTTTGCCAACGAACGAGCAACAGCCACATGGTCGTTCCGTGAACACAATGAAGTTAGGATGAACTTCTGGATCGCGCTCAACAAATTTGATGCACGTATGGTTCTCCCAGTGGCGCATGGCCTGTTTGAAGAGAGCCTTATGCATACCACTGAAGTTACCATCAATCTCGTATGGGATCACACCAAAGTCCCAGATTCGTTCCTTTTTTGCCGTCGCTGCTCGAGTTGATCTGTGTAGCACTCGATTAGCTTGTTTACCCTTCGATCGTCGCATTTTACGTGGCGTAATCGGTTTATGACCCATACTTCGCCGCCCCACTTTCCGAGAATCCGATGATCTTGCTCCACCGTCACTACGATCGCTGTCCTTTATTGGCCGTTTATTGTGTCGTTTCCTGTATTTTACACTTTTGTTTACATTCATCTTCGGTGATCGATTCACGAGCTCACTACCACTTCTCTTATCGCTAGGATGTCTACCCGTTGAAACAGGTGCTGCCCCCGTAGTTAGCCCTTCTGCTTCTACCTGTAGACCTTCCTCGATCTCTCTTTTTAGCATCTCTTCCTCCTCTTTTTGTCTCAGTCTTTGTTTATGGAATTCACTCTCATAGTTCACATTCGGCAGTGCAATATCACCCATGAACCCCCTTGACTTGCACGGGTCCATATCAATATCGTTAGATATCCCAATCGGGAAGGTACTTTGAAGTAGCTCATCAACTGTGTAAGATCGCTGCACGCATTCCACCTTGATCATCGCCACCATCACCATCAACACCAAGCTCCATCTCAGATTCCACCAGGAACAACGAACCATCAAGGACAACATCACGATCGATTACGTCCCAACACCAGGGAACACTTTCCTCGGTCTACAGATTACAAACTTCACCGTCACTAGCACTGACACTGATATTCCAACTGGATGGATGCTGCTGTTACTACATCTTACGCCTCGCGCGCCACTTGATCGCTGATAGAAGACCCCTGCACAGGGAAAGAGGGAGAAAACGAAAACATAAACAGATGAGCGCTCCCATCTAACTGAAATGCTGATCGCCGTCGCTTGATAAAGAAGTAACGCACTTTTTTCATCTTTACACACTCACACATCCATTCACACGCGATCAATCAATGAAGAGACCAGAAATCAAGCAGCAATCAAATCGGAAAATCCTTCCCGTTTGACCCAGCTTGGCTCAACTTACTGATAACTGGTAATGGCTTTGCAACCGTAGAATCCAAATCAACACGCGACAGCTCTAGACTCCACTTTCCTTCAGTTGATAATTCCAAACGATCGGAACATCACGTACGCGAACTGAGGAGGATCGCGACCGGTTTCGTAAACTATCCACTGACGACTGTTCGACTTCGACGGCCCGACCTGAGCAGACGAGAGGCTACTGGACAAACAAACGTCCGCGTCCATTTAACGTGTGGTGGTAGGGCTTGTCTCTTTAAATTGGTGCGTTCGTTCAAGATGTTCCTTTCCTGAGAAAGCGAGAGAGGACTTGTATGCAACATTCTTGCTACCTTGCAGTTGGCACTGATACACTGAAAGGCGATGCACCTGTGTATATTTTGGATGCACTTGCAGCGAATATGGAAGGATTTTGTTTGGGTATAGATTGACAGGGTTAGGGAACTTTGTTTGTGCCTGGGCCCTGATTTGGAATGCGATTTAAATTTATTAAAAACTCTTCAAGTATACAAGCGTCTAATAGCATTAGCACATAGTTAATGCTTTGGGTAGGGTATTTTTTTGTCTCGGTCCGATCGAAGATCTTTTCGATCTTATATATTTTATTTTGCATCTCAGAGCGAGGAATAAAGGAATTTGGGTAGGCTTGAAAATGGTCGGTTTGACGAATCCAAGATTGGAAATCGCCACGTTCGTCATCCAATAATAATGATTATTAAGAACAATCTATTGTGAAATCTTAAAAATGTATTGCAATACGTGTTCAACGAGTGGCGTAGCTTGGGTCTTTGGGGCCCGGTGCGGAACCAAATTTCGGGGCCCCTCCCCGAAGGAGGTTTGCAAAATTGTTTTATTACCGAACTCACACGTACTTTCAACATTTTTTCGAAAAAGTTCAATACACAAAATAACTAACTCATTACGCGTGGTAAAGATGGATGAATTATGAGTGACATCACGAAAAACTCATGAGCTCAGGTGAGATTCAGACCCACGACTCTTGTGTGCCAGACGAGTGCTTTACCAACTAAGCTACCGAGCCACTTGGCGATTCAATAACTCAGAAGGTTACAAATTTTAAATTCAAATCCAATATTTGTAAAAAAAATCGTGATTAAATGGTCAAAATAATCTCTGCCTGTGAAAAATCACCCATACCAGGGCGTAACTAGAGTTTCGTCCAGGAAATAGTTTTTATTGCTACGTCTTGTGGAATTAATAAATATATATGTGAAACGATTGCCTCATAATTTTGTATATGTTTCTGTTTAAAAGGATTTTTAGAGACATTTTTGGATAACTTTCTGTATATTGTACGGTATTAAGTAGAATGCTTACGGTTATCCATAGCTGAACTTCCTAAAGACTCGTGAAAAATTCTTGGACCATATTTACTATATATCTGATGAAATCGCTGGACAAACTTCAGAAATTCTAGTTTTGTGCAAATCACTGATAAATTCTTGATTGGGGTTTTTATGCAGATTTAAGAGGCTATGCTATGTTATTTTATGAGGAATTTCCAACGAAACTTATAGAAACAATTTTCCAATTCTATGAAAAATAGAACATGCAAAGATTTTTCTGCAGTAAAAATCTGGAACTTCTTGATCTCTGTCAAAATTCCTTACATTCTTAAATTTTTCTAAACTTTCTGTAAACAAAGTCATAGAAGAAATGTTGCAAGCATATTTGAAAGAATGCTTAAAAAGCAGGTATATAAGATAAATACCAGAAAAAAAGTCTCAGTAAATAAATGAGGGGTGTATTCGAAATAAGTAAAATAATTCGTAGAAGAATCCTTGGAGTTTATGGTTAAAAAATACTTGCGAAAACCACGGGCTTGGCCAAAGGTACGCCAAGAAATCCATTCAGTGGATTCCAGGGGAAAATGCTCAAAGGTCGCCTTAGTGAAATTCTTGGTTGAAATCTTGATGAATTCATAGAATGATTCCTGTAGGCAGTCTTGAATAATCCTTTAAAAGGAATCTCTGTGCAATTTGTTGAAATCTCGTAATGAATTGACGTCCATATAGGAACGCCAGATAGATTGAGCGATTCTCGCTGAAACCAGGCCGCCATCGGCACTCATCGTTAGAATTCCAATTTTATGTCACTGATCGCTAGTTTTCGTTAAAACTTAAGGGTGGTCCTTTCTGTTTTCTCAAATTGGTAGACCCCTCGTACGCCAGCTAGCTGAACAGCTTGCGAAAAAACACGTTTTTGGATAAATCTTGGGTATTTCTTCATGGGATATGTCTCATATTTCGCTTGGAACACATAGCAAACTTAGTGGCATCGTATAGAGAAAGGACAATTTTTCAAGTTTAAATGAAAGCTTATTTAAACTTGAAAAAAATTTAGCGGCCATTTTGAATTTGGCCGCCATCTTGAGTTTTGTTAGAATTTTCACCATTGGCAATGGTATTTACTCTATCAAATGAACGATTTTCTAAATCATGTTATACGATTTTGACGTATTTGGCGAGTGCAATCAATACAAACATCATTTTTTGTACAACAAAGAAACAAGTTTTCAACCTTTGGTGTTTTATTCGAGTCGAGTAAAGAATAAGAATATTATTTTTAGTGAAAAAATCTGGCGGCCATCTTGGATTTTGACGCCATCTTGATTTTAAATCAAGATAATTAATTCAGTAGTAGAATTAATTTTTCACCTTGATAGCACTCAGCATGTCGAATTTAGAGGCTACCAATACAAATTTTGATGATTTTTTATTTTTATCTAGAATGATTCAAAAAATAATAACTGAAAAAATTTCGATCAACAGTAAATTTTATGGAGCAGGGGGGGGGGGGGGGATTGGGTATTGTTCAGTATAAGTGATTATTGAAAATACTTCCTAAAACAATTTCAACAAGTCATTGGTATACTTTATGGCTGACACCACCCTGGAGAAATATCTGTAGTAATTTCTGAAGGATTGATTTTGAGATATACTGATACTGATACTGAAACATTTTTTTTTCTTTCGCCACCGCTTCCTTCAAAAAATCAAAAATTTTGAAGACGACACCAAAAGAGATTCATTGCTCTGTTCAACCCTATCAGGGTATTGACGTTTTTAATTTCAAATAACCCCATAAAACAACGACCCCAAGGACAACCTTGAAACACGAAAAGCGTACTATTCTGTCACATTTCAAGAAAAAAATGAAATTAACCCTCTAATACCCAACCCCGCCTTTAGACGGGGTACACTTTGGAGTTTTGTGTATTATTTCGTTGCTCAGAAATCTAAATGATTTTATTTTTGTCTTAAACCTTGACTCGTTACACGCATATTAGAAAAGTTTTTTATGACTTTTGAAATTTTTTTTTATTTTTGAAAATTGTTCGAAAAATTGTATTCTTATATAACCTACAAATGCATGGGGTTCATTTAACGTGTAATATAAAAATCGTACCTTTCATATTTTTCTTCTATAAACCTACCAAAAAAGAACAGCTTGGTGGTATAAAAATAATTGCAAACCTGTTTTTCCGTTAATTACATGGAAAATAAAAATATTTCCAGAAATATATTCAAAATGCAATTTTTTTGAAAGTATCGAAAAAGCTTGAATTTTTATTATTGCCAAAAATTAGTAACTAGAAGAGGCTTCAATAAAAAATGAAAAAGGATAGGGATGTTCAAAAATAAAAATTATAAAAATCAAAAACCAAAATTTATATATTTGCGAATAAAAATAAATCATTGCCCAAAACGTGTTTAGAAGGATTTTAGATAACTAAAATTTATACTTAGATTGAAAATAAAAATTTGGGTATTAGAGGGTTAAAATTTGTTAAAATTTCCCTTTTCATGTATTTTATTTGTTTGCACCCCAGTTTGTACCCTGAATATTTTTCCCAGCCTTGGGCCTCCCAAGTGGTCTCCAACATGACAGAAAATTAGTTTTTGCATCAGTCTAAATAGTTAAAAATATCAAAATCTTTGGCTTACACATTTTACAAAATTCATTATTTTGAAAATATTTTGAAATCTAAAAAACTGTACACTTTTAGGCCTTTACTCAGTCATCATATTGAGAAGGTATCTGTATCATTTCTGAAATGAAAAACAATAATAATGGTTCAGACCGTGAAAAATGGGTACATGCTCAAAGCTCACCACCCAGTCAACACAAACTCGTATAAGTAGCGCATAAGAGTACAAGAGTGGAGGCGATATATGTACATGCGCTATTTGGCTGCATGCAAAATGTACGTATATCGCCTCCACATTTGTACTCATATATCCTATCATATACGATCGTGTGTTTACTGGGCAATGCTCTAGATTTTTGGAGGCCTACATTTTTAAAATAGGTATTTGAGCCTACTTGAGTATCTACAGGATGTAAAGCCAAAAGCGGCCCTCATCGAAGGCTCTTCTACTTTTTCTGGTCAACCGACACCTTTTGACATCAGTTGTAGTTTTACGTCAGCTTAGTTCTGATACTAAGCCTAAACACGGACGCTTAGGGAGGCCTTCACACACCTGAGACCCTGTATATCGAACCCATCAAACCATGAGCCAGGACCAACGGCTTTACTTCCCTTGCGAAGGAAGACGTGATCAGAGAATGTATGCCCCACAAATTTCAGACGGCGTCGACGGGTATTGATACCCGACCGACTAGGGTGAGAGGCAATCACGCATACCACTACACCACCGACGTCGCTTATCGAAGTCTCAGTTTTCTCATGAGTGGAATCGATTAAACAATACCAAGGAAAATAACTTACAAATCAAATATTTGTGTAGGTCACTAAACTGTGGGGGCCCAAAGCTATGGTCCCTCGGTCCCCTCGACCCACTCTAAACCTAGCTCAAAAGTATTAAAAAAAGGGTTAATCAATGGGCCCTGTACATCGCTGATCCTAGTATTCTCCAAAAATTATGATTGTCATGTTCATTATCCGTTTAGGATCTTACAAATTGTCAGTTTCCAACAAGCTATGTCGAACTTTCAATGTTATGAGAACTCCGCCCTGCGAGCTCGGGGCCCGGTGCGGACCGCACCCCCTAGCTACGCTACTGGTTCAACCGAATGAATATGAGGAATTTTCATTAATTTTGGTTCTTAAGGGAGCAGGATCCGTCATTGATTTCGGAATTTTTAAAAGCAGTTTTTTCATTCAAAATCAAATTCTTTTCTTCAACCGAAACACAGTGAACACATTTTCATCGATTTTTTTAGTTTTGAACAGAAAAACTGCTTTCGAAGTTTCGATGATGACGATGATAACGATGACGGAGCGTTGAACGTTAAAATGATTCCATATATTGAATCTCTAGATCAGCATTTCCCAAGTGGTAATCCTGCGATGTCATCTCAAAGAATAAACGTAAGAAATGGTGAAATTTCCGATTAATAGCTCTTAAATAATTTACTTTTATTATCGAGTTTTTCGACCCAGACCCATATCTTACTCAGAAGATCATTATCAGAGGCGTGACTCCCAAATAAACGCATATCCTATTTTCAGACATTTTGAATACTATTTCAAAATTTTAAGTAAATATTAGATATTTTCTAGACTAACCGTTGAAAAAAAAGTATGATTCATTATTATTGGTATATTGGAGTCATAAATATGGCAAATTGCTTTTCTTTCACTTTTTACTTTTACTGGTAAATCGATTTTGTTGGCTTTTGTATCAACTAGCGTGTTTTAACATTCTGGACCTAATTGATCGCAATCAACTATAGTTTTGCATGAAACAGTGGATGATGATTATTTCCAATATGTTTGGACTGAAAACCAAACTTCAATTCAAATGTATAAGCCCATGGAACAACCGAATGTGCTGTAGCTATCAGAGGGTCTAATCCAAAGCCATAAACCTAGGGAGCCCCATGGAACTCAACAACTTTGTTTTTCTCCAACTTAAGGCGAAGTAGGCCGTCATTGATATTTGTATGCGTCGTTGATGGTTGTTGCTAATTCATCTCACGATTTGGAATCAAAGAAAATCAGTTGGTTTTGCATTGACACAGCTGAAAAAGTATCAGCATACTCTATGCATTAAACCTATTCATATTTTCAAAAATGTCTGGAAACTCCCCAGTCAACCAATACTTTGATTTTTCATTGCGAAATGAACTTCTGGCCTAAATTTCACTCAATTTAGAGTAAATTTAGTTGTGCTTCAAATCAATTATGTGTTTTTGGGCTATTTTCAAGCTTTAAAAAATCATAACTACCGAACGAAACATCAAAATTTATCGGAAATACTTGTACATAGTAGTTTATCCAATTCTACGAACTTTTGCCGAACACAATTTTATGATTGGAGCAAGTTTTAACATAATTTGGTTGAGGTTTGTATCTCGAGGTTCTTGAAAATCTCTTTTTCCGGGAATTGTTTTCACTGAACAGCATGCCTGCATGAAAATTTCGGATTTTTAATTTCCAGACATGTTGACAATGCATATCTAAAAGTCAATCCCGTTCAAAGTAACCATTTATCTTACGAAAATAAATTGTAAAAAATAGGTAATTATGAAGCACATTTGTAAATCCACTGTGGGTGAGCCAAGAGCACCACCGTGAGCTTCAATGAATACAAAAAATGAACACGTTAGCACTGCCTTTTCTCAGTCGATGATGATGATTGTTTTCAAATCGTTCTAAATGATCAGTGAAATGCGATCAAAACAATCATCACTCTGAAAGAAAAAGCAATGCTAACTTGTTCAATTCATTTGTTTCCGGTACATGTGTCATGCATGATTTAACTATCATCAGGTTGCGATGCGGTGCTCGATCTTTGGGCATTTATTGTAATTTATTGCCTTTAGCAACATGTAGTCTGTTGATGGTCAATGAATTCATAAATGTATTATGCTTGATTCCCGTTGACTAGGGCCTGAAAAAATAACACCAATGCATGTTTTATATGCCATGTATATTGAGAAAACTGTAATTTCTGGGTACTTCGGAGTACAAATTTGGATCAAACAATGTTACAACTCAATTTAATCTTGTTAGCGTGTTCGACAAACTGTAACAAAATAGAATTAGCTTTCAAATAGTGGTAATAGCAAGTGGTTTTGATTTTCCACATGCTAGTTATGAATTTTCAAACCTTGAAATAAGCCCAAAAACACATTTTCAACTTGAAGCATACTGAAATCTTTATCAAATGAGCTGAAAATTTGACCAGACATTGTTCTTAGCATGAGAATTCCGAATACTGCTTGACCGGTAGATTTCCAGACATTTTTTAAATATGAACAGGTCTACTATGCATGTTTGCGGGTACAGTGATACTTTTTCAAGTCAATACAAAGTATCAAGACTGAATTTTATCAATTTGAAATTGCAAGCTGCAAAGTCATCATTTCTTCCAAAACGAATGACGGGCTACTTAGCCTTAAGGTGTCCTTGGAAATGAGTTACAACACAGAAAGAATTTAGGGTGAATAACTCAAAAGGATGAGTTTCTACAGAAAACCAGAAACGCATACGCTCATGATCTGTTCATGTACTTAGCAATTCAACGCGTGAGCGAGTACTGTTTGATCCGTTGAATCTGTTACATGCTCCTTTGAGGGCGAGCGACGGAATTCGGATCGTGTCCTGTTCGCATAGTAACCGCACTATCAGTATCGATCATCCGTGTATGTGATCACTGATCACGTATTCATTTAAAATTATATCTTTATCGTTTACTAAAACAAATCCTTTCCCATATCCAAACTCCCAGTGTTTTCATGTGGAAGTGCAGAGGACTCCTCGGCTTCCATAAAGCAAGTAACACGTCAATATTTCCCTCTCATTCCCAAATTGACCTGCATTCGGACGCAGCCGGCGCCGGTACTGTTTGTTATAATAATGAGAGCACCAGTACTTACACATTGATGATGCTACTGATCCTGAGTAGCGTCTGTTGTTCCTGTGTAAGTACAGCTGTTTTTGCAATAACGGAGTAGCATCTGCGGGCGGTCAATCTTGCTCTTATTCTTGCTCTTAGCCATTCAACGTGTGAGTATGAGCATTGCGCAAAGTTCACATTAGCTGTAATTCATAACATGCCTTGCAGAAATAAAAAACATGGAAACCATGGTCAATTTAATGATGCAAATCCAGCATGCTTGATTGTAACGCGTATAATTTTGAACCGCAAAAAATTCAAGCTAATATTTTTAGGCCACATAGACAATACTAGATTAAGATATTTCCATTTTTTAAATGATAATATTAGAGTTAAACTTCCAGGAGTCGATTTTGAAGGGATCGTCGACGTCATGGAACAGAATGTTTTTAAATTCTTCGGAAAATCCCCAAAAGATTTGTCAAGCCATTCCATCACAGTTTTGTCTAGAATTTCATGGAGCAACAATTCCAAAATTTTCTTCGTGAATTCCTCTATCTAGAAATTTTTTTAGACATTTTTTTGGTGTTTTTCCATAGATATCTAAAGAGATTTGCATAACGATTTTTTTTTAAAATTCCGCCAGGTATTTTCCATGAATTGCTCCAGGAATTCTTCCAATATTTTGTTTCATTGTTTCAGAATGTTCCCCGCAGATTACTTCAAGGATTTCTTCAGAAAGAACGTAGTAGTTTGTTTTTTCTTATCGAATCAGTTTATTCAAGTATAAGATATTTATGAAAAAAGAAGTCAATTTGCAAGCAAACAACGCATTTTGTCCAATTTTGGAGTGCTTCTCCTCCAACTATGTCAAAAGTTAGTGTCTCAATGGATTGTAAGAATTTTGTTAGCGAATTTGGCGGGTAAATTTCTTATAAAAGTGAAATTTCTCAAAGAAAACATTTGGTAAATTTTTGGTGATATTTAAAAAAAACAACAAAAGAGATTCCTAAAAAACCTAACAGAAAATTTTGGAGGTAATCCAGGAGAGTGATACATTCAACAATACAATTATCAAAGATATTCCCATAATAGCTTATTTTATTTTAGCCCATACGTACTTAATTTTATATAAGACTTGTTTTTAACTTGTTAAATAGTATTCCTGCAAAAAAATACTATTCATGAGTATTCTAGCGAATCTTCGGATTTTTTTAGGAGAAGAGTTCTTGAATCCCACAAAATCCCCAGATGGAATCTTAATTTGGCGATGAAGCTTTTTGAAAATTATTTTGAAAGAACTCTATGAACATTGAATGTAAAACAGCCGAAAGGAATGCACAGAGGATTTTATAGTTTCTATAAACCAAGAGTAAAAAAATTGTTTGAAAGAGATCTACACATTTTTTTGAGAATTTATTGTAAGGTGAATTAAAAATCTCAGGGAACGCCTAAATGAATTGCAGAAAACATCCCAGGAAAAGTTTGTACTTAAGCATTAACAATTTTTGAACAAATATTTGTAATATAATAAGAAACATTCTAGCCTCTTTGATGATAAACCAAACAAAGTAGAACAATTATTCGCAATCAAAACAAATCGAGAGAATTGTCTTTCTCTCTAGCGTTTCAAGGCTTTCTGATAACAATTCATATGATAGACGTGAATGTCAGATTTTGAAAAAGTATTCATCCAACTTAGAGTGTGATTTTTTTTGTAACGTTGAAGATTGCTAATAATTGCATGAAATATTTCATTGAAATTTCATATTAACATATTTAAATATTAATATGTATATATTTATTTATTTATAATATAGATATATACTGAGATATTTCAGATTGTGCTTTGGCACATTGTCATCCGTAAGGGTGTGCGATAAGAAGTTTTTCTATTGTGATACGAAACGAAACGATATGCGGGATATTCAACATTGTTCGTAGCGAAACGAAACGAATAATTGAAATATTCCGTAAAAATCGATACGAAATTCAAGTCCTCGCGAAATGTTGCGAAACGAAACGAAATTTTTGTGAATATTGCGCGGAATTTTTTGTGTGATGATAATTTTGACATACTAACTTCTTATATTTTTACATCTTCATTCAATTTGTTAGGTAGGGGTAAATTTGGATGAATTCCAAGAGATATTGCTGAAAGAACTTAACAAAAATTCTCTGGTCGAGTTCATTTAGGAGTTCCGAATTAAATTTCTGGAGAAACCGTGGATTATTTCTTGGAGAAATTACTCAATAAATAACTTGAAGAATGAATGGAAAAATTCTGGAGGAATGATTTTGTTTAGGGAAATCCATCTAATTGAAGATATTTCCGTTAGTTTTATTGAGCCAAATTGAAAAAAATGGACCTATTCAAAAATTTATGAAGGAATCTCTGGACGATTGCTGGGAGAATTGGGTTTTGAGGAGTGTTAAGATTACTTAAGTTTCAGATTCTTCGTTAAAAGCTGACATTGAGATAAAATTGTTAATAAAGTTTGAGTCTCGAAGCTATTTCAAGCAACAAAGCATTAAGGAGCTGCAAATAAGATTAAAAATTCATCCATTTTCCTCCAGACAATTTGTCTTTCAATGAGTGAAATTTAATGATTGGTCTTATTTATTGGTTTCTTACGATTTAGATGTGCGAATAATTGAAAAAAAATACTATTGTAGTTTCCAATTTCGAAATACCATAGGTACCCCAACAAATTGAAACCTAATTCCGAAACCATCATCGAATTCAAAATAATCAACGAATGAATCAATTGAAAGACAATTTTGCCAGACATGTCATCAATTCAAATTAATTCGCCTCAAAATGCTGCTGATGTAGAGCTTCCGAACAGATTTGTGAGCTGTTTTTATGGGAGAGCTTCCGAAGAAAACGAGGCTGCCGACAAAAAATAAGGTAAAAAATGATAAAACGTCTCCAAAAAGCTTTTAACTAGTCTGTCAGTGTGAATCGATAGAGGATTGAGTAGCGCGTAGATGTAAACTGACAAACACGTAGTTTTTCTGCTGATGTCCGAGAAAATTGCAAAAGAAGCGCGGCATAGACTAAGACTGCCGAGAAAACGTAAATTGCCCAAATTGGAATGAAAAATAAATTATGAGATGATGTGAAATACTTTCTCTGCTTGGGTTGTCAGCTAGGAGTTCGAAGTATTTCTTGACGACATGGTTTCGTTACAGGGTATGACAAACTTTTGGATCGCCAGCCACCTGGAAGACGGATCTGTTGTAATCAGGCATTTCGGAATTCTTTCTCATTTGATTTAGAAGTACGATCAAAGCAAGCGAAGAAAACATCCCGTCTGTATCAGTCCGTGATCGACAATCGTTCGTAAGTTGTAACAAGCGTGAAAGACAACAGCAGTGAACGAGAGCCCCAAAGAGAGAGCAATGATAGAATCCATTTTTCTGTTTGCCTGTTTACCATTGAAGATAGGTGTCCTATTTTGCTGGCATGATAAACAATTACTAAACATCCCATAGCAATAGTGTCCATCAGGTTTAGAGCTTGTTTAGATGAGTTTTATCATCCGTGTTATTCCTTCTATACAATCACTGCTGTAGCAGTTGACGATAAACAGACTCTCGTGCTGTGCTGCGAATCATGCTTGTTACAAAGAATGATAAGTAAATAAGAGATTGATGAGAGAATGATAAGAGATTCTCTCAATTTTCTCGAAATTCAATCTCTGATTGTAGCTGAAATATTTCAAATGGAAGATTTAATCTTCCATGAAAACTAATATTCTGCAGTGGTGGAAATGTTCGCATCACGAAGCGATTTACGAATGTAAATCAACGCAAAACAAATCTGACAAACTCACGAACATGCTGGGTGTGAGTGAGTTTACACCTGCTTTTTCGGGAGAACATGCTTAAAGAGATAGCAAAAATTTCGAGAGTAACCGAACAAGGTGTGATTTTATTGTGGTTTTGACAGACAAATCAATTGTATATCCATCAGATCGACAGTAAACTACTAGTTTGTCATCAAAACCCCTTGAAAACTTCGGAGAATTTTTTTTTCACAAGCGCAATTGACTCCGAACAGCTCCGAACGCGTTCACGAATCATTTAAGCTTCGTTTACTCGCGAGCATGACAGATGCGAGTAAATCAGCCCTCTGATGCTCGTGAGCATATTGTTTTGTATTTGTTCTGCAGATCAGCAGGCAGATTCACCACTTTCCATAACTGCCTTTCTGTGCTTTTCTTGTGTCTTCATTGATAACGATTTCATTCAGCAGGTACAGAAGTGTGCTCGATCTAGCTGGATGGAATAAAGCGGGGTTGATGGTCTGATGACTTTAGCTTTTGCTTTATAAATAGAAGGTCATGGGTTCTATCCCAAGCCCGCATCTTTCCTCGTACTTTATGGTTGCATCTGTTTATCAGCTGCTTCTATCTATCATACTTAATTTATTAGTAGTTGTAAGATTCAGAATGAGGCAAACAAACGTTTCACATATTATAAATCTTTCAGTAGAGGTATTTTTCGTTTTTATCACGTTCCGATTTCGTCAACAAATTATTACGTTTTTATCAACACATAAAAACTGATTTTTTGTGTGTTCATAAAAACGGTCGGACCAGGATCTTTTCGTAATGGAAATTTCCTTGACTTCCCTGGGTTTAGAATATAATCGTACCTTTCACACGATATACGAATGCGAAAATGGCAACTTAGGCAAAGAAAGCTCTCAGTTGATAACTGTGGAAGTGCTCATAAGAACATTAAGCTGAGAAGCAGGCACTGTCCCAGTGAGGTTGTAAATACCAACGAAGAAGAAGAAGAAGAAGAAGAAGAAGAAGAATATACTTATTTTGAAGCGATTGACATGCTTTTCAATAGCATATGAGCTGAACTTTCGACATTATGCTTATGATGAGCACCTACGATACATGGTAGGTGTCAAATCATATACGATTCATTAAGGTTTGACTCTTTCTTGTCCATTAATCAATTGGAATTTTCAAATTAACCATGGTGTGTTGGACAAGATCGACCCACTTCAACAATCGAGAGTTGCTCTAGCCACGTCCTAGCAACAACTTAAGTTTGTGATTAGTTGAATACGTACCTAAGAGAGTAGCAGAGACCTCTCCTTTTTCATATACAACATGGCATCACAGAATTTTCTATGCACATTTGATAGACATAGGGGCTGTCCATTAATTACGTAAGACACTCCTCCCCCTATGGTATGATCTTTTGTATAAAAATAAGAAAAATTGTATGGCACGTAAGATATTTCAAACCCCCCATTACCCCTTACGTGATTAATGGACGATCCCATATATGTTTTGTTCTTTTTTATAGGGGTTGCACTTGGGAATGAACTCAAGAATGTTTAGGCAACAGCAAGGCACATAATCGAGTTTATTTTAATTCTTGATAAGACTGTCGACCCCGTCATATTTTGGAAATTATCTTCGATCTCTCAAACTTGATAGCATTGCACTTATTATGGTCATTAATTAGATCCTGTTCAAAGGGGTATTATTATTTATTATTTATTTATTTTAACTAAAATTTTGAAAGAGGGAAAACCCCTTTGAGTGATCACTTAATTAGATCTTCTCAAAAAGGCACAAAACCTCTTCATCTTTTTTAAAACGTTATAATAAATATCTTATAAACTAAAGGCTCACTCGGATAGAACCATAACAGAGCCAGATTCTTGATCTTCTGAAACGTTCAATCAGAAAAAAGGGAAATAATCTCTCTTGGTAGGTGTTTCATATTTCAAACCTGAAAAAAAACACAAAGAAAATTAAGGCAGATACAAATCAAACAAGATATGATATCTCATTTAGATAATTATATAACAGTTTCAAAGTGGGATAAAATTTACTTCCAAGTATATCACGAACAGATGTAGGAGGAGTTTGGTAAAAGATTTTCAAATTTTTAATGAATTTATTTCTAGGTAGGGTGATGTGCTAGTATCTATCGTATTAAGCATTGATCAGTGAGAACTGCATTTTTCCCAGTATTGCAGTGAATGATGCTGATACAAACCGATGCCAAACAGTTCTTTCTCAAAACGGCTTTAGCATTGTACAATAACATTTTGAAACATCTTGATCTCGTTTTGGAAATAATGCAAAGAAAATGCAGCTTACCGTATTCTCAATCCGTCGTATCGTTTTCAACTCCGTCGCATTCAGTTTACAGATTCGTCTCACAACTTACGGCTCACTGTGATGTATTGAGTGGTTAAAACTCAATATATCAACGCTATAATAAAATGTTTTACTAGAATATATAGATCTACGGGTATCTCCCTCCATTCCTTCAGCATGATGGAATATACTAATTTCCTTTAAAATTAATTATTCGTTATCAAATTTCAGCCCGAACATATGAATACAATTCCTTTTGACCGTACAATTATGGCATTTGCTCATAGTACAGCGAAAACAACACAATCAAAGGAAGCGTATTTTTACGTCGAGCGTCGCGCACACATTGATGCGCACAAGCTTTTTTTTCTCAGTACAACGGATTGAACTTTGTTTACATTCTCAATTATAGGCGGCGGTTGAGGAAATTTCGTAAAACTTGGTGATTTATTGAAGTTCTACGGCGTGTGATTGGAATGAAATCCTTCAGTGAAGAAGTACGAAGGTTTTCCATAGTGAAAATAAGGGCCCGGCGAAGTAAGTCACCCACGGGGGGTGGGAAGAAACTTGTGTTGGAAAGTGGTGTGGCTCAGTCGATCGCTAAGCATTTCTCTCAAATCGTGTTCGTCCATGCTATTTCGGTGAAAAAGTGCAAAGAGGATAATTGAACTGAAGTTATTTACCGAAATACAGTAGTTTTATTGCATTTTTGGTGTATAAGTGTACAAACCATAACAGCTTTCACAAAATTACACTTGGATAATGAATCTATGTTGCAGGTAAGTTTGAATATCCACCGTAGTGGAACATTTAAAGTTTGATACGACGAATAGTAGCGCTTACGACGAAGTAGAACAAAACCCTATCATAAATTTGGTGCATACAAACACAATATGATCAATATCTTCATAAAATTCCCCACAATCGCATAAATTTGAATCCTTCATATCAAAGCAATATAAATAACTGTTGCATATGTAATGATTCGACATTATTCGTGAAAAAGAGCAAATAAAATTTCTATTTACAGATATGTTTTTAAACCATGGGAATTTATCAACAAACGGACAAATGGAATGACACCAACGTCCTTTATCACTCGAATTTCAAAAATGTTGCCAATTATACATACAATATTTATTAAGTTTTGAATGATATTCTGAAGCACAAATTTCTGTATTGTAAATAATTCCACGAGTAACCCCTAATTTGGCCAAAGAATCAGCTTGTTCATTGCAATTCATTACAATGAGCAGGAACCCACAAAAATTTAATTAAAAACCCTTGAGTATATAAATCATACAAAAGATTTTTAAGCTCCAAAAGAATGTGATGAGTTTTTGAATTAAAGTTTATGGAATTCAAAGCATGAAGAGAACTCAAACTATCAGAAAATATTATAAATAAGGTTGGAGTAAAAAGTCTAATTAAGTTACATGCAAAATATAAAACAGTTATCTCAGCTATGAATATAGAACAAGGATTTCGTAATTTAAAAAAGTGAGTTAAAAAATTATTAAATACTCCAAATCCAGAATATCAATATTGTAATTTTGGAATCCAGGGGAAGAAATTGTCGTTAAATTCTCATTTAAACAATATATAAAGGAGCTTAATATTTTACTTGTCGGGTTGATTTCATATAACGATTTAAAATTATCAATAATCGGATGTTTGTATGAGACACATTGCAACAGAAATTTACAATTTAATTTTTGAAATCGAATTTTGAGTGGTTCAATTCCAGCCAATACTTCAATAGATTGAGTATGAGTTGAATTCAGAAGCTTCAAACAAATTCTTAAACAACGAAATTGCAATTTTTCAAGTTTTGAAAAATGAGTTTGAACAGCATTACCAAATGTAAAACATCCATATTCAATCACAGCACCCCATGAGCACCCCACCAAGTACCAGTAATTGATCGAAGGAAGTTTATTCTTTTCGAACAAACTTTTTGAATATATGAAATATGACTTGCCCAATTTAATTTAGAATCAAACCATATACCAAGGTATTTATAATCAAACACTTGTTCAATTTCATATCCATTTAGCACAGACAAACAGACGTAACACTTAGAACAAATGTCGATCAAAATCATAGTCACGAGGACATGTACGCCCATTGCTAAAATCGGTGTGTTTGGCCGATAGGCCAACAGATGGCGGTAGTGTGCAAACGTCAAACACGGACAAAAACGATGCGAGCGCTGCGGGTGGTGAATCGGCCACCTACCATATTTTTGAACCGACCGTTGAAAAGATGGTCGATAGCCAATGATGAGAGTGTGACGTCTGTTTGACTGTGCATTTAGATATAAACTAATACTAATTGTTGAATGTTTTCTTGAAAAAATCATAAATTTAGTTTTTTGAACTGAAAATGTAAAACCATTATCTGATAATTTCTCTATTTTTACCACTAATAGATAAAACATGATGATAGCAAACTGTATGAAAAAACATCCATTAGGAATAATATTCATCATATCTGATGTAAATAAATCATACAACAATGGACTCAAACTTGATCCTTGAGGTAACTCAAAACAACTATGACAAATAATTTTAGATGACCCATTATGGAAAAAATGCATTATCTTCAAAGAAAATAAGTTATACAAGAAATTTGAAATTAAATTAGGAATTTTTGAATTGTTCATTTTCTTGAAAAACAAATCAATCAAAACAGAATCGTATGCACCAGAAACACCAAGAAAAGTAGAAACTACATCTTGTTTTTTATTAAATGAAAGTTGTATTTGAGAAGCTAAAAGAGCGGTACAATCACGAGTACCTCGACCTTTTCTGAATCCATATTGGGAAGATGAAAAAATATTATTTTTCTCTGCCCATAATTCTAACCGATTTAAAAGCTTACGTTCCATAAGTTTACGTAAACATGATAATAAACTGATAGGTCTTCGACTATCAGCTAATGAAGGATCTTTACCAGGTTTAAGAATACTTACTACTTTTACGAAACGCCATTCAAAAGGAATAATATTTTTAGAAAGGAATAAATTATATATTGAAAGTAAAAATTGTTAGGAGAAGAGGTTAAGCAAATCTAAGCAGTCTATGAGAAATTTTGGGATATAATAAGAAGCAAGAGGAAGAGAGTGCAGGGCTGAAATGGCTGACAATTTGATGTTGATACAGGACGTTCCACGTTACGCACGTTGCAATTTCAAATTTGCTGGGATCTCGATCTTTGAGCGGACATGAACCTTTTTCCCACATGGAAACTTTTTTCTTTTACCACCAAAAAAATATTCATATCGCGATAACTTTTTTGTTTTTAGATATTTTTGCACCATTCTTTCACAAGATCTCAAAAAAACTCTTCTAGTTTGAGAATTCGATATTGATATTTGGTGATCTAGTTTTTAAGATATTCCGATGTTCCTTGGGGGACCGACATTCTCCATATAAAATGTCTTTGGAAGCCATTTTGTTTTTGGTCAATTTATCAAAAAAAAAAAAAAATAAAATGTGTACTGTATAATACCACATAATAAGGAGCTACCCTGAAAAAATCATACAAATCGGTTCAGTAATCTTGGAGAAATCTGAAAATTACGATATGAGGTTTTTTAGAGTTTTCAAGATCTTTATTTGTCCCGCGTGGTACCACACACTAAGCTCTTACGGTGAATTTCACCGTAATCTCAACAGCTGAACAGTTCGGTGAAATAAAACACAGTAACTTCGTTGGAATTTAACGG
Organism: Aedes aegypti; assembly: GCF_002204515.2. Taxonomy (NCBI): domain Eukaryota; kingdom Metazoa; phylum Arthropoda; class Insecta; order Diptera; family Culicidae; genus Aedes; species Aedes aegypti. The sequence continues at coordinate 23,360,680 of NC_035108.1, read as the reverse complement.
ATTCCGGTGATTTTTACCGAATACTGTAAAAATTTACCGTACTCCGTTAATTTATTTTACCGAACTGTTCAGCTGTTGAGATTTCACAGGAATCCGTAAAATAATTTAAGTGTGCAGAAACATAAATGCTCATTATTCAAGGAAGGCTGCACCAAATTGCTTCATTTTTTCACAACATACTCGCATTAATGTATCATTCTGAGGAGTTAATATCCGAATACGATAAAAATTCTGTAGCCTGAGATATTTACGTGACGTGGCTACACGTCGGTCCCCCAAGGAATTTTGGAATATCTCCGGATCCAGATGACTAATTATCAATATCAACATATATTCTGTTACTAGAAGAGTATTTCAAGAACTTGTGAAAGAATGGTGCAAAAATATTGAGAAACAAATTTGAGAAACAAAATGCGATTTGAATATTTTTTTAGCGGTAAAAAATGAAGCTGCCGGTAGAGGGGTTAATCCCATACCATCAGTCAGTGCTTATTCATAAAATTTTTCAAAAGAATTTCTCACCTAATTTGGTGATGCTTGTTTAAGAGTTTGCACACTTTTGTGTTCTTGATGAACTTCTATATAAATAAAAATGGAATGGTGTTCGTATGTCATGAAATGGCTTAAGAACTGGCTAATAGACTACCATAATTATGTCACTTTTGCATTAGTCAAGTGTTCCGACGTGTTTGAGTAAACGGAAAGATTTGGAAAGTTCTCTGGAATAACTGGAAAAACAACTGAAACCTGATTGTCGTTTTGTAAGAGGGATTGCATGCCATTTTTCAACAGCTTAGGGGGAGATCCCCCAGTACCGGACACTTAAGCCACTAAATTCATAATTCGAAAACTATTGATTTTATGGGCTCGTGTAACCCATATATGATAAATATTATCATTTTTATAGCGTACAAAAATAAATTTGAAAAAAAAATTTGAATTTTGACAATGCATTTTGATGATGTAGTTTAGTACCAAATTGATCGATCTTGAAAGGTGGCACCCAATACCGGACACGATCTAGAAATGCCTCGAATTCTGCAAATTTGAACATCATTGAATGTGTACTGTTCACGCCGAAGTTGAACTTATCCTTGCTAACCATTTTGGTTGGAGAACCCTCTCAGCCTCGCACAGTATTCGCTGCAATTGGTGCCAAACAAATGCTCAGACTGATCATCAAATAGATCAGACACAACAATGATTTGCACAGTGGACTATCTCTTTGTAGATGTTGTATGGATGAAAACGATCTTTGCACATCAATATCATGCAGGTATCACATTCCGAGGTGTTTCCACACTGTTTCTCAACAAGCCGAGCAGACAGTATTGTTCAATACACAGCAGCTAGGATAGATCAGATCGACAACTCAACTCAACTATATACTACGGAATATGAGGCACAACACACAGGCACCACCCCTTCTCTCATGTACCTTTTTCGCTCCTGCACTATTATTGTACCGAACTACATCTATAGGAGAACTTCCCAGTTGAAGTTAGTACGATAGTTGCTGCCGAATCAAGAGGTTCTATTGCGCATTCCACTGCGCAAGCGCGCGCTTCCGCGTCGCACCGTTTGCCTACGGATTAATATTACGACAATTTGTATATAGTGTAAATAAACGTAGTATGGAAAGTATCACATATGGACTCAAGTGCTAGTGCTTAATTCGATTACTATTGTCCGTTATTCCTTCAACGGTCCGAGCTCGACCAAATCACAAGCGGCGGTAACAGTGTACACTATAGGAATAGTTTATAACTACCAATTCAATGCATTTGCAACATTTACAAGAATAATTTGAATTTTTCTTAGTTTGCAAGATGCCTATCAAAAATCTCTTCCATATATGATGAAAAATAGCACATTTTACGATATTGTTCTGAATGTTCATTCTTCTTAATTTTATTGCATGTTTGATACCATGATCGACGGAACCCATGAAAAATGAAAGTATTTTGAGACACTGACGCAATAATTACAAAGATATCATATAACAAATCAAGCTGTCCGAAACTGAGGGACAGGAGGTGCTTAACGAAAATTTTAATTTGTCCATATTTAGTTCAATTATGATACAAAATACATTCATACTATCAAATAAGGATTATGTTCGATCATGCTTGCGTGATCCAAAGTATTTTTTTGTCATTCAAAATAATTACTAAATATGCTCAAAATTAAGAGGATACGTGAATTTTTTAAAGATTTTCAAACTTTTCTACTTTTTTAAAAAGGCATGCATATTTCAAGGATGTGTTATTCTACGCAAACATTAGTCTACATAATAGCTTTCTTTTCTACTAATACACCATCTTGATTGGACCATGATTTCTCAATGTTTCGACTTTGTCCGGTATTGGGTGCTGTCCGGCACTGGAGAATCTCCCCCTTCTTAATGGCAAAATGAAGTTTAACGAACCACCAGTATTTAATATTATTCTTACTTAACAAAAACTAGAACTTAAGGTTAGTTTATTGCCAGTCTATTCGTGATCTAATGTAGAGCTAAAAGGCGATGGTGGCGCTATTCTAGATTGGCGATTGGTACATCCCTGGCGAAGTTGGTGGTAATAACTTTAGAAGAAAGGTCACCACAATTATTTTACTGATAAGATTTAGTCAATTCTAAGCACAGGAAATCGTAAATATTCATTTCAGATTGCAAAATTTCCGCAACATAACTCTACATTTATCCAATCGGGTGTGGCCAAAAATGCAAAAAATGTACCTTGGAAAAAAGCTCTTAATTGGTAACTGTGGAAGCTTTCTTATACACTAAGCTGGAAAAAGGCAGAAAGATGAGAATGAACAGCAGAAAAAAAGTTGCTTCTTGTTTAATCTTTCTTGACAAAAAAAAACAATGATCAGCTTGACGCACTTCCTTGTAGTTATTTTTACAAATATGACGTACCTTACGATGCAAAGGACATTAATGTGATTATCGTTTTAATATTCTATATTATATTTATTGAAATTTTAACCAAGAAAACTAAAACCATTAATGAGTTACTACAAAATCATACTGATTGATAGGAGCCTGCAACCAACTTTTATTATGAAGCTATAAGTATAAACAATCTAAATGCTTCTCATATTTCTTAAACATCGATGTTATGCATTTATACAATGAAAATGTGTTCTATCCTGACAAAATCGAAATTTTCTTTTTCAAGTTTGTAAAATAATTTGATCCACTTGTTACCTAACGTTTGTTGAATAACTGAATCTTTCTATTCAACGTCTATAGGACTGTTGGACTCTTGGACCTTTAGTGCATCAAAAACATGTGAAACCTCGTATCTTGTTGACTACAACGTAGAATCGCGTAATTGCCGGAAGTATTGTAGGGTTCCATATACACCCGATTCTGTTTTTGCACGGATTTTTTTTACACGGCCGTGCAAAAAAAGTTGCCATACAAAATTTTTTGCCAAAACCTTATTTTTACATGAAACGTCGAGAAATGGTGTTACTTTTTTTACACGGTTTTTGAAATTTTGAACTGAAAACTTTTTTTGCACGGTACGCATCCCCCGTGCAAAAACAGAATCGGGTGTACACCTATCTATGGTTTGGTCTTGAGCGATACTTCTCCAGTTGCCTGAACGTTAAGGGATCCCAAATTCTCTTCCATAGCGTACAGGACACTAATACATTCTTGTGTCCTCTTCTTACAGCCAACCTTTGAAGATTTTGATGTCCTCTTATACCTTCAGAACTACTCGATGGAGCTATTGATGAAACTGCAGACTACAGTGCTTGAGAAGCTCGACCGGGATCTCGTCCTTCCCAGTAGCCTTTCTAACCTCTCATATGGTCGGTGGGTCCAAACCTCGAACGTCATCATAATCTATGTTCGTTCACTCAGTTCCTCGCTACATTTCCATTTTCACCGTTCAACAACTGTAGAAAATACTTCTGCCATCTGGCAGCCATCGCCATTTTATCGGTTAGCAAATTTCCAACTCGGTAATGACACATGGCGGGTGCATACTGGCACGGTATACCACATAGAAGTGATTTTTTTTTTCAACTGTAGCCTAATAACTCAAGCGTTCCTGCTCGTGTTATCACTCTTACTTCAAGCTGCCTGTTTTTCCTCTCAGCGTTTCTCTCCGTTGAGGCGAGTGCCGGTCACTTACATCATTCTTCATGCCACTCTCTGGCACTCTTCATCAAACCAGTTGTTTTGTATTCGTCGTTGACCAGTGCCAATTAAGTCTTTTGCTTTTGCGGTCACAACTTCATAGATAGGATCTCACAAACTATCGACCTCTTCAGAAATGTTGATTCATCCTTACTGATTATCAAGCTGCTTGCGGTGTTGTGCAGCTGCTCCATCCGTCGACAAACATTGGATATTGTATCGCATCGTTTTGTTATTTCTGGAACTCGTGACGATGGATAACCGCGTTCACGAGCTATTCATGTAAAAAACATTTCACACAACGGACCCAAAAGCGTGGTTCTTTGAAAGTTACATACTTAAGTTAGTGAAGAAACGAATACATATTTTCCCTGTTGAACATATTTCCTACGATCAATATTTTGATTTACCATTTTCTCCGTTGTTCGCTCTCCAGGTTCCAAATTCCTCTGCTCCGAGGTGATTGCCCCGATCCGGTCCGAGGTGGACGACATCTCGCTGTTCATCATCAACTTCGAGGACCTGACCAACCCGACCAGCCCGGAGCCCATCGAGCCGGTGAAGTTGAGTAAATGTAAGCACTGTACATGCTCATTCCGGTTTCCTTACCCGTTGCAGAAGACTCACCACCGCAGTTTTCTTTCAGTGGACCGGGCCAGGGCAAGTTTTAGACAATCGTTCCGCATCGGACACATTGCCCTGCGGGATCGTGGTCTCCGGTTGGCCGGCTATCTCACGCCGCCTTCCGATGCCACCCAAGAGGAGGAGGAGATCGGCATCAACAAGAGTGCGATTGAGAGGTATAATTTCATGTATGATTGGATTCTTAAATCTTTTGGGTCGCTTTGGGGTCGGGTTAGAACTTTCGATAATTGATGCTTGCTATTTCCCACCGAAAATACCGCAGGGGGTTTTGCAGTGACAGGGTTAGCCAAACGACGGTGCTCAAGGTGGAGACGAACATCTGGGCACCGATGTCGACGCCGGCGCTGACGAGGACCAAGGAGCTGGAGGCACTGCAGGCCGATGTCGATACGCTCAGTGGACCAGGAGAAATTGTGATAACTACCCCGGAGGTAGGTCGTAATTACGGTATTGGCAAGAATAAAGTACACAAAGGTGATTTTTCATAACTAAAGTTTTTGACTAAAGTCGTTTAATTTAAACCTGATTGTTATTTTCCACTTGCACTTCCAATTTCAGATCAATGTGATCGCTAGAAGCAAGAATACGGATTACCAAACTTGATCATTTTGCATTGAATTTTTTGTTTGTGATCGTTATTCTTGCCAGTACTTTACTTTAAAATACCACATACCAGCTAACAGTTTTCCTCTATTCTAGGTGGCCAAAGCGGAAGTGACAACAATCGAGCTTCCGACGCCAATCGTCGATTCCAAACCAGAGTTTCAGCAAACCAAAAGTTTAGACTTTGAGATACAATCAAAACGTAGGTATAGTCTGGCAACACTGGCCATCACGCCCGCCGCAGAACAATGCATTGCTCACCCTTCGAACGCAAAAAAAGACACACGGTTGAGTTTACGTTTGGTTCAGGATTTTACTTTTCGGTTCCCTCGTTGCTACTCTTCTTGAGTTCATCGTTAATCCCCATCCTTGTTTGCAGTTTTTCTACTTTTAGGAAACACTTCTCGCACTGTTTTATGGTTTACATACAGTATTTTTTTAGGTTCAGAAAAGCAATTTTTGTCTGACAATCAACAACAACAGTCAATCGAAACATATCAACATTCATGATCTTCCAACTGAATTTCGTCGGTGTGTTCACCGCACCAAGATGCAGACGAAATCCAGTTGGCGCATTCGAATTAGCTGAGTTTAATGAAAAAAAAAACTGACAATGCTTTTCATATGTATATTCATAGCGCTGCAGTTTGGCAAGCAAACGCCTTCCGAATGTAATGAACAGTTTATTTATGACCCCCCAATAATTTGTTGATTGTCGCTGTTTACTTTGAGAGCCTGTCCTTTCCTCGTTTCAAGTTTTTGACCTTTGTCCTAGTTTTGGTCTTCGTTACTCTGTCTATACCTATAACATTTTACTTGAAGTTGTTCTATCTAGTGTTGCAGTGGTGCCTACTTGTGTGTTGAGTGTTAGTTTAATCTTAAAATTGCACAAAATGCCATGCCGTCATGTGTTGGAGCATGAAGTGTGTATTTGCGCTTTGTTGTAATTTTGAAGCTCTTTGTTAAATGTAAGTGCACAATTGTATGCGGACGTCTTTCTCACTTTTAATTAATTTTGTGCGAAGGAGATCATAAAATACTTCCACAAAAAGTTACCACATTCGGAGTGTTCTTGACAATTTTTGATAATAATATTAGCTTTCTTTAGATATACTTGGATTATATTACAACATATTATTTAAAAAAATCGTTATCTAAGATCCATATTGAGTTGAGGATAATCAATTTTAGGACTATCAGGAGATAAAAAGCTGGTATTTCTGGATTTGATACCACGGGTCAACAGCAAAATGTTATCAGAAGGTTTATAGCTTAAATTTACATGGCCAAAATATTTGAAAACACGTTATTTTGTTTTCAAAATTTACGTTGTTGTTCATCAAAAAACAAAAACTTGCTGTCATTGCTCCAATAACTCGTACAGGAAATTGTTTAACAATACATCCAATATTCCAATTTTTTGCTAAGTCTTCAGTGGTTTCCAAACATAGCTGCAAAAATTCAACACTATTTTTGCAGCATCGAATTTTTATCGTTTCTTCTGATTGCATTTTATTTATAAAAAAAAGAGATGTAAGAGGCTGATGTTGTTACTTGTAAAATCTAAATCCTTAAATCCTTAAATCCTTAAATCCTTAAATCCTTAAATCCTTAAATCCTTAAATCCTTAAATCCTTAAATCCTTAAATCCTTAAATCCTTAAATCCTTAAATCCTTAAATCCTTAAATCCTTAAATCCTTAAATCCTTAAATCCTTAAATCCTTAAATCCTTAAATCCTTAAATCCTTAAATCCTTAAATCCTTAAATCCTTAAATCCTTAAATCCTTAAATCCTTAAATCCTTAAATCCTTAAATCCTTAAATCTTAAATCCCTTAAATCCTTAAATCTAAATCCTTAAATCCTTTAAATCCTTAAATCCTTAAATCCTTAAATCCTTAAAATCCTTAAATCCTTAAATCCTTAAATCCTTAATCCTTAAATCCTTAAATCCTTAAATCCTTAAATCCTTAAATCCCTTAAATCCTTAAATCCTTAAATCCTTAAATCCTTAAATCTTAAATCGCTTAAATCCTTAAATCCTTAAATCCTTAAATCCTTAAATCCTTAAATCCTTAAATCCTTAATCCTTAAATCCTTAAATCCTTAAATCCTTAAATCCTTAAATCCTTAAATCCTTAAATCCTTAAATCCTAAATCCTTAAATCCTTAAATCCTTAATCCTTAAATCCTTAAATCCTTAAATCCTTAAATCCTTAAATCCTTAAACTCCTTAAATCCTTAAATCCTTAAATCCTTAAATCCTTAAATCCTTAAATCCTTAAATCCTTAAATCCTTAAATCCTTAAATCCTTAAATCCTTAAATCCTTAAATCCTTAAATCCTTAAATCCTTAAATCCTTAAATCCTTAAATCCTTAAATCCTTAAATCCTTAAATCCTTAAATCCTTAAATCCTTAAATCCTTAAATCCTTAAATCCTTAAATCCTTAAATCCTTAAATCCTTAAATCCTTAAATCCTTAAATCCTTAAATCCTTAAATCCTTAAATCCTTAAATCCTTAAATCCTTAAATCCTTAAATCCTTAAATCCTTAAATCCTTAAATCCTTAAATCCTTAAATCCTTAAATCCTTAAATCCTTAAATCCTTAAATCCTTAAATCCTTAAATCCTTAAATCCTTAAATCCTTAAATCCTTAAATCCTTAAATCCTTAAATCCTTAAATCCTTAAATCCTTAAATCCTTAAATCCTTAAATCCTTAAATCCTTAAATCCTTAAATCCTTAAATCCTTAAATCCTTAAATCCTTAAATCCTTAAATCCTTAAATCCTTAAATCCTTAAATCCTTAAATCCTTAAATCCTTAAATCCTTAAATCCTTAAATCCTTAAATCCTTAAATCCTTAAATCCTTAAATCCTTAAATCCTTAAATCCTTAAATCCTTAAATCCTTAAATCCTTAAATCCTTAAATCCTTAAATCCTTAAATCCTTAAATCCTTAAATCCTTAAATCCTTAAATCCTTAAATCCTTAAATCCTTAAATCCTTAAATCCTTAAATCCTTAAATCCTTAAATCCTTAAATCCTTAAATCCTTAAATCCTTAAATCCTTAAATCCTTAAATCCTTAAATCCTTAAATCCTTAAATCCTTAAATCCTTAAATCCTTAAATCCTTAAATCCTTAAATCCTTAAATCCTTAAATCCTTAAATCCTTAAATCCTTAAATCCTTAATCCTTAAATCCTTAAATCCTTAAATCCTTAAATCCTTAATCCTTAAATCCTTAAATCCTTAAATCCTTAAATCCTTAAATCCTTAAATCCTTAAATCCTTAAATCCTTAAATCCTTAAATCCTTAAATCCTTAAATCCTTAAATCCTTAAATCCTTAAATCCTTAAATCCTTAATTAATCCTTTAATCCTTAAATCCTTAAATCCTTAAATCCTTAAATCCTTAAATCCTTAAATCCTTAAATCCTTAAATCCTTAAATCCTTAAATCCTTAAATCCTTAAATCCTTAAATCCTTAAATCCTTAAATCCTTAAATCCTTATTTCCTTAAATCCTTAAATCCTTAAATCCTTAAATCCTTAAATCCTTAAATCCTTAAATCCTTAAATCCTTAAATCCTTAAATCCTTAAATCCTTAAATCCTTAAATCCTTTAATCCTTTAATCCTTAAATCCTTAAATCCTTAAATCCTTAAATACTTAAATCCTTAAATCCTTTAATCCTTTAATCCTTAAATCCTTAAATCCTTAAATCCTTAAATACTTAAATCCTTAAATCCTTAAATCCTTAAATCCTTAAATCCTTAAATCCTTAAATCCTTAAATCCTTAAATCCTTAAATCCTTAAATCCTTAAATCCTTGAATCCTTAAATCCTCGGAAATTTTACAACGCATTTCAAAAACTTGAATTGGTAATATCGAAGAATTTAAGGAATTTTATTTTTTGGGAACCCAGCCAACAATTGTTTGGGGATTCGTTATGAAATTATACTAGGAACCTTCAATTTTCAAATTGCCACCATTTGGAGATCAGTAGATCAAGTAATTTGAAATCAATTTTGAAATAAGTGCGATTTGTTGGTCTTTTAATCCTCGGGTGTAGAGTGAGGTGGGGCAAAAGTTCCTTAAACCTTAGTGGTATAATCAAAGTTATCAGAAAAACAATAGCAGTTAAAACAAAATAAATACCATACAGTGAACCTTCAACATATTGGCTATAATTTTGCCGAACTTGTGTCAAAATATTCATCAATTTTTTGTTATAACAATTTTAAAATAGATTGTCTTCAACGAACTTTTGCACCACCAGTGGGGTAAGAGTTCGAATCAAGTGTGGGGCAAAAGATCGTTGGCTTAAACTCAAAATATTGATACTTTTATGACAGGCATACCTTATACCAGCCATAAACTTTTGTTTGTCGAAAAATACACACTAAATTTTCATCAAAAAATTGCCCAAAACAGGGTAAATTGTAATGTACTCAAAAATAGCAGTTTTTCGCAAAACTAAGTGACAATGTAAAATTTCGTGACATTTTTCGCACGATCAGGCAAATTTCGCTAAATTTGAAGATAATATGTGGATTTTAGTCAATTTGCGAAGTTTTCCGTGAGTTCATACATGAGTTGAACTTTTGCCCCGCTGATTCGAACTTTTGCCCCACTATGGGCCAAAACTGGTTTCCAAGCATTTATGCAAAAACCTATACACCTCAATAGGCCCTAAAACACCCTTGTATAAAACATTAAAAAGATTTTATTTTTAATTGGTTCCATGTTTGCATGTGTGCCTTAGCGCGAAGCAAGGCACGTGTCAAGCACTATGATTTAGCCGAGAAACGAACGAAGAAGAATAGGGAAAAATAATCGATTCGATTTTTTCCATGCTGATCAAATGATCCGACTCTTTCCATAATAGAGCCACGATTCACTCGTTCTTTTGAGTGATCCGGATCTTTTGAACGGCTCCGATTAATTTTGCCCATCTCAACTGGGGTGAGACATTACCCCTGACTCCTCCCCATGTTCTAGGTAACGGTAAAAGCATCGACACTAGGGGTCCAAAATTAGCCTCAAACTGATATCTCAACATTCAAATAAGTTAGAAGGTTGGTGTCTTCGGCAATGTTATTGAGCAGATCAAGGACTATCTAGCGATGGAAAATCTGATTCAGAATTCATCCGCTAGGTGGCGTTTAAAACAAAGTTTATTTAATCATCTGCATCTCAAAAGCCTAATCAGCTTATCCTCTTCGGCAAAGCTGTTCAGCAGATCCAGCGCTATCTGGTGGTGAAAAGCCCGCTAGGTGGCGAGAGTTAAAAAAATCTTACGGTAATCTGGTGGTGAAAAATCTAAGGGAGAATTAATCCGCTAGGTGGCACTAGTAATAAATTTTCTTCAATTATCTATATTTCAAGATCCTTATCAGCTAGAAGGTTTGAGTCTTAGCCAAAGATTTCAGCTTGCAGACGGTGTGAAGCCTAATTGATAAATCATCGTGTGTGTGGCGCTAGTAAAAATAAATTTTCAATCTTCTCCATCTCAAGATCCTTACTAGCTAGAAGGTTGGTGTCTCCGGCCAAGCCGTACAACATGTTAAGGGCTATCTTGCAAGGGAGAATCTGATTATAAACACATCCACTATGTGGTGATAGTAACAAAATTTTCTTAAATCTTTTATATTTCTAGATCCTTATGGCTATCTGGGTCATGAAAAGTCTGATTGACAAATCAACCGCTATGTAACAAATTTTCTTCAATCTCATTATTCCAAAACGAGTTTTACGTCTAGGTGTTAATAGCAGAGTTTTTCCATGATATGGAGCCTTTTGTACCCATTCATAGCATTTCATTGAAACGGGATGACGTCACCAATCTTCCTCTCAATCTTTATTGTGATTTTACGCTGTACTACACCTCCTTTATACCACATTGGTCATTATCAGCTGGTTCGGGTTGCGATCGGCATCATCGTTGTTGCATGCAGTTTTGTAGGGACGTTCCGATATATCGAATCAGTTTCAGTTCCCTTTTCCTGCTTGTGACTTCTCAAATCGATATGTTTGGCAGAACTAATATTTCAATCTAATAAAGTAATGAATAATGATCATCATAAACGTTAAAAAGCATTAATATAATTAACATTTACGCAACAACTTTAATCCTTTCGATGTATCGAAACAAAAGTATCGGAAGAAAGTCATACGAAAAATCAAAAGTAAAATAATGTTTTCCAATATCTTTTTATCACTATGATAACCCTTTTACATTGAACTATTGGTAGAAAATGTAGCATGACGCAAAAACATCAAAGTAAACGTTCACGAACAGCAAAAAGGAATCGGTTGGTCAAAAAGATTCGATATATCGGAATATCCCTATGCTGTTTACGCTTGATAGGTGGCAAAGTGTGTGGTAAATCGTAGGGGAATAGGGCGATATTCAAAACTGAAAAGGCAATAGATGGCTCTTTTTCAGTGGTAGTAAAAACGAAATCCTGAAGCAAAGAAAGCACCACGGAAGATGAACTAAACACAGAAAGTTATGTATTCACTTTGCACTTGATTTCTAATCACTTCTTTTTTTATTCAGTTTCCGAATTGTAAGTAATTTACGTTTTTCATTATTTCCCATACGTTTTGACAGTTCTCCGACTACCATTCTTCCATGCGCTAGTGTTGGAAGAAACTGGCGCCAACTGTTAGCGTTTAAGAACGAACTAAACAGTCGTTAACCTATTGGGGTAAAATAAACACCCTAAGCAATTTTCATGCTTTCTTGCTTATGAATGTGTCAGATTCTTCCTTATTTGCTCAAAATTGAAGAAAAATGCAATTAAACAAGTTGAAATATTGTGATGGAAATAGAATTTTATCAACATTATTGTAGTATCGAAAATTTCTTCCCACAGAGTCAATGTTTCAAACATGTGGGTAAAATGAACAACGGGGATTCATTTGGAAGTTAAATGAACATATAATGGGGGTAAAATGAACATCATTCAAATAAACAACCGGCGCTCCTAATGAACCAATTTGTTAGGCAAATTGTAGTTTTCAAAGCAACCCATTTCATAATCAAATAAGACTAAGATTGAAAGGCCCTTGGCCGACCATATAATTTGTTGAAACAATTGGGTCCTAAAATGTTAAATGAATTTTTGTTTTTATTCAATAATACGAAAGAGCATGTTTTTGTAACTACATTAGCAATTTTTCGTGCTCAAATAACGACTATAACATATTTAAAATTTAATTTTAAAAATTGTTCCAAATATGAACCTTGACACTTTTGATTATGTTTGACGTTCACTTTGTCGACAAAAATGTCACAGGGCTTTTAGTTTTAACACTGGGGTTGTTCCTATCTGACATTTCGGAAGGGACACGGAAAACAAAATATAACCAAAAATTTGAGTTTAAACCAAGGGGTGTGACAAAATCTCAAAAACTATAAAAACATGTTTATTGACTTTAACCAACGAAAATCATTTATAAATTGTGTAAACATGTGTTTTTGGCCTAAACTTAAGCGTTTGGTATCAAAATTGGGACAGGGCTTTAGGACCCTATTGTACCCCCCAAATCAAATATTAGATAAACACGAAAAACCATACATTCCACGAGTGAAAACTTACATCATTCAAGAAAACGAAGAGGCGTACTTTGTGTTTGTTTACTTTTACAACTTTTTACAGTTCTAGATCGTCCTTAAATTGCCGAAATAGTTTCTTAGTCTGCGAATTAATTACCGTAAAACACAATCCTGTTCATTTTATATCTTCTATATTTATATCTGAATATCTTTGCCAAAGACACCAACCTTCTAGCTGATAGGAATCTTGAGGTAGAGAAGATTGAAGATTTCTTTTCATTAGTGCCACCTAGATGATTAATTCTCAGTCATACTCTACACCACCAGATAGCTCTTGATTTGCTGAACAGTTTTGCTGAAGACACCGCTTTTCTAGCAGATAAGGATCTTGCGGGGGGAGGAGCTAACCCATTTCGCATAAGGACGTTTGGCATGATGGACGTTTCACATAAAGCACATAAAGCAATAATAGGTAGCATTTCAAAGAAGTCAAATAATACTCATTATGCCAAATGTCCTATATGCACAACGTCGTTATGCGAAACATTTTTATGCGAAACGTCTCAGCCCCGATCTTGAGATACAGGTGATTGATGTTTTTTTTCAATAGCATCACCTAGTGAAAGAACTCTCAATCGGAATATTCATCGCTAGATAGCCCTTGATCTGCTGAATAACATCACCGAAAACACCAACCTTCTAGCTTATTTGGATGTTGAGATATCCGTTTGAGGCCTAATTTGGACCCCTCATTGCCACGTTTTTTTCGTTACCTAGAATAGGAGGAGGGGTCAAGGGGGGTGTCTCACCCAAGGATTGTGAAAACAACTAATCGCATTTACTTTAAAATTTATTAAAATTAATTAATCTTCTGGTCTCCGAATTGTGGCTATTTAATAATTCAAGGTTCGTTTCGGACTTTTAAGGGTTAAGTGTCTTTCAGGTACCGTAATATTGATCAGCGGGGTAACATTGATCGGAATGATCCCCCTCGTAAAAAGTCCGAATCAACATTTTTTGAAGGCTCATTTACAATACATGCATGGTGGTTCTCTTTCTTATATTCATGAGCTAATGATAATTCAGGTTTATTGAAAATTGAGTTTTGTTTATGCGCAAATTTATAAACTTTTCGAAACAATGGTTTCTATGATTACGGATGACACTACCGAAGATTGAGTGCTGCAAATGATATACGCAACGAAAATGTTTTTATTACTAAAAATAATATCGCTGAAAATTTTTTATAAGTTTGTTCAATTTAGCAAAATGCACGAATTACTCTTAAGAATCCTAAATCTTCATAGGAAATCGCATACATTTAGGCGTATTCAGCGGTTCACGTTGTTTTAAATTTAGAAATATCTAAAAGAGTAAATGATTTGCAAGATTTTGGTCTTCATATCCGGCTTTAGGGGCCATGAATTTAGTAAGCAACGACATTTTCAACATTACCGAACATTATTTACATGGGTGATCAATGTTACCCAATATCGACCAAATCAAAAATTCTTTTTTAACATTTTTTAAAACATGCTTAATACTTTTACAAAACACAAACACAATATATTGTCACAAGCCATGGGTGCCAGTACTTGTTTTAACAATATATTATTCAAAAAGCTGATCAATGTTACCAAGGATTACGGTAGTATCAACTCCAGAGATATTCCCATTCTCTCAAAGGATTTTTTTTTTCAATATTTTTGATTCATCCAGATTTGTTATCCACAATTATTTTTATAATATCTCCTAACGTTGCTTTATAGATTAAAAAAAAAGTTACATTTCCTTTGAAGGAAGATTTGGAGGAACTCCTTCAGTAGTATCTGAAGACATTACCGGATAAATGTCAGGGGGAACTCAGTTGGAACACTCAAAAGGACTCTTACAAGAGTCACTGGAGGAACTACTGAAGAAATACCTGAAAAGTTATTCAGGCAGAGTTGCTGGAAATATTTGTTTTGAAAATAATTAGATGAATTGCTGTAGAAACCACAAAAACACTTCCTATTACCTTCTTATCTAAGTTAACCTTTGCGTTCCAAAGCTAATATTACAACCAAATTTACGTGGTCCTTTGGCTCTAATTTCCATAATAACCAGTTGAACCAGTTCTTGGGACATCATTTGTGAATAAAAATTTGATCAACACAAATGATTTATGATTCAGCTCAAACAGTGTAGTTTTATTTGATCCGTGCAAAATAATCATGGAAATGTCTCAAATGACCTTCGGACAGAACCCACGGAATATTCGTATAAAACCGTAACCGACAGTCCGACTGAGGTTTCCAGTACATGTCACAAGACTTGAAAAGTATTGTGGTGTTGTGTCAAAATTGAAATTGAAATCAGCTGAAAAATGTGGAAATATAAACCAAAATATCACGAAAATTTTGTTGTAAAAATAGATTAGGGACGCAAAGTTTAATGATGACTTAGAGCTTAATGGAGCTTAATGACAGTTTGGTCTTAACCACAAGCAGCTGTATTGTGTGATATAACTGAAAATACCTATTAGGGGTCAAAGGTGTTAAATAAGTCTATGCTTTACTTCGCATCATTTTGGTTGAGACATTTTCAAAATGTTAGGGATGTACAGTATTGGACAATACATTTGAAGCTTTCTAGTATATGAAAAAAAAGGTTTATTTTGGAGGCTTTAATCTGAATTTTTTATGAGGCGATTTGAATGAGTTTTTCACAGCATGTAAGTCACAACTTGAACATATATACTTTGAAGATTTTTCTAACCACGAGTTCAAATGCTTAAACGCTTTGACGAAAGTGAATTTTCTAACAACTTTCAATAATTGACATGAATTGAAAATTTGTAAAAATACTCAGAAATATAATTTGAAATTCAAAATATGTCTCACGTGCTGTAAAAATTTCATTCAAATCTGTCCATAAATAACTGAGATCTAGCCTACCAAAGTAAATATTTTTTTATGGAAATTCGACAAGTTGCAAATGTATTGTGCAAACTATATGTAAAGTATACCTTCTAGACAATAAATTGAATATTATTGAGACACATGTCAAGGATTTATCTGTTTCCGCACAAAACTAACGATCCATACTCTCATAAAACTCATGTTCCACAAAGCAGTGCTTTCAAATTTGCATGCAATAAATTCCACCCCACCAGCACACATAACCAAGCTTTTCGTATTCGAAAGCTCCGTCAGCACCCAAACTTGCATTCAACATTTCCGTTTACCATCTGCTTTCGATTCTTCAAAAGCCCGTTTGCCGTGAAAAGCCATTATTTCCGTTTCTACTTGAGATTGTTTTTCTTTCTTGTTCTTCTCTCTTTTTCCATTCTCGTTTTTGGTACCTCACCACAACCACCCCACCTACCAAACGCAACTGTGCTTTATGATGTGCGTGTGTGCCTTCCCGTGTGATTTTTCTTCGTTTTTATCTTTACCTTACTACTACTGGCCCCCCGACCACCACCACCCCCCTCGACCTTTTGTGCTTCTCCGTATTTGTGTTTTATTTTTCTCCAATTGTAGATCCCGAATACACTAAACTTATGCAGTCTTATGAAAGTACGCACGCAAAAAATTGTCGAGGGTTGATAGAAAAGCGTGCTCATACGATAGACGATTTTATGCGAGGTAAAATTTTCCTTGAATAAATCACCACCCCAATTTTGGTCTTAGATCGAAGTAGGGCAAAACTTTCTTCATACTGCAACAGCATTCTACTGCCTATACTTTGCAACTACTGTACTTCTGCTCCTCCATACTTTTATAGATGATAAATCTCTTTCAGTACCTACTTCTCGGCGCACCTGGTTCCGGATCCGACTTTGGGACCGGGGGTGGCACTTTCCTCTTGTGCACATATTACTTTCCGCGGAATAGAATATAGCAACAAAAAAAAACACGTTCACGGGTCACAATAGGATTAGTGGGACATCTGTTGAGTGACCCCCGCACGGTGTGCTAAAACTCACTTATTATCGAACTTGCATGAACTTTTTATGTTTCTTTCATTGAAAGTTAGCCGTGGTAGTCTAGAAAAACTCACGGCATATTTAAAAATCTTTGGTCGACGAAAACATGATTTTTTTATTCTATTTTGTCGTTTATCATACGTGAGTTTATAGAAGAATAATAAATATTCTATGTTTTGACTATACATTCGTTGTGCTCAAAAATTGATTTTACGTAAAAGAAAGTCGAGTCTAGTACACTACACTGAAGACGGCCTCACAGTTGAGGTCGAAATACACTAAGACTAACTTTTCATGAAAACCTATGGGAGGTTCACGCAAGTTCGATTATAAGTACGTTTCAGCACAGCGAGCCTCGTTCCTTTATAGTCTTATGATTACGTTTTCCTCTACTTTCCTTAATTATTTTAATCCAACAAATCCCCTAGTTAGGTTAGTTGCATGATTCTACTTCTACTAGTCGTTTGTAGCACTAAGCTTGTTTTGCCAGTTGACAATTTTTAAACCAAACCAAAATCTCATTATTTTCAGCTGCATTTATTTCAAAATAATCTCGTTAAATCGTTATCAAAATGTTTAAATATTGCCATAATCGAAATCAAAACCAAACAAACAAACAAAAAAATCGCTTCCCATTCAAGAGTTCGGAACGCCAGCAGTGTGTGCGTGTGTGAAAGCTCGCTTTGCTGCCCGACGAGCTTTCTGCCTGGCTACCACTACCACTACCTATCTACATACTTCCTTTGTACAGACAAGTTTGTACGATTGTTTGCGATCAGTAGAAAATGTCAAGAACCTTTCGGGTGATCCCAATGGTCGCGAAAGCCCTGCCCAAGGTGAGTATCTTATCGAAGCGACGAAAAATCACCACCCCCGTCTTTGTGTAATTGTGTGTGCGTGCTTCCGATGGTGTCTCTCAATCCAGTTTAGGTGTTTCTCCTAACCATAACCTACTATACTTACTTGTCGCTGTCTATGAATGTGTATGGTAACTGACGTAAAATGCATTACAATTTTTGAACGGTTTTTACTGTGGAATGTGCTTCAATGTACGCTTAGGAAAGCTCAATGCAAACGCTGTCTGTAATTTGCTATGTACGTTTTGAAGATAGGCAACTGCGTGTTAGCGTTAAATCATTTCCGCGCGATAACTAATGCGTCCTGTAGTGTGAGGGGGAGAGTTCGTGCTATGGGTTCCTGGTGTAATTTGACGATGCAACTTGGTTGAAGTGGTTGTCTGCAAGCTATGCTATAGAAGAGGAAATCTAACGAAGTTCAAAGATGAGTTTATATAATTACCATGGTCATCAAAGACCCCAAAATGTAAGCCTTAAATTTTAAATAAGTAGTCAGAGAAGATTCCATTTTCATAACGAGATTTTTAGCCCTGGGCTTCATCTAGTTCATCTCGAGACCAACGGCTTTACTTCCCTTTCGAAGGAAATCGGCACTGAAAATTTTAGTGACTATTTTGGGGATGGGATCCAATTTTAGGTCCTATTAGAAATTAGAACTTTTCATAATTTTTCTATGTACATATTATTTTTCTTTTATTTTTGAAATACAAATTCAAAATTGAACAAAAACAGATATAAAACTTGTAATGCATCATGAGAACGATAACATTTTTTTTTATTGGACGTTATTTTCTGTTTCTACCAAATTTAGTAGTTGCGGAAAACAATTCCATCCCATTAAGTGGTTTTCTACCATGCATAACAATAATAACAGAGCATATTTACAATTTTGAAATTTACGTGCTATTTTTGATCAATTCATTTTTATATGATATATGTTTAGTGAGACATTTTTAGTCAACATATTTTATGGTTGATGCCATATGTTCATCAAATATGTGCTCAAAATAAAAATCCACTATTTATCAATCCTATATTTTCAATGGTTGCGATGGGTCCTACTTGCACCGTTTAGCGGGGTAACTGCGTCTAAAATGCTCATTGTACAACTTTCTTCATGAGTTTTCACAATTTCGAAATTGTTACAGCAAATTTCATGTACACACCAGCAATATGTTGCCGAAATGTGATCGTGTTGTTAGATTTGCAAAATATTTTAACCGCTATTTGTCACAAATCCTCGAAATGTTGAACTCCCGACACACCACCATCAAATTCACGGTTGAGAAAGAGATGGATGGAAAACTCCCTCTCTTGGAATTAATGATAACCAAGAAAGAGGATAACACTTTGAAATTCGGTATCTACCGAAAACCGACATCCACCGATCGGTACATAACGGCCAATTCTAACCACTACGGAGCACAAAAACAAGCCGCGTTCCACTCAATGGCACACCGCTTTTTCAATATTCCCATGGAAAAAGAAGAATTCGTTGAGGAGAGAATGAAGATTCATGAAGCTGCAGCGGTAAATGGTTACGATGAAGAATTTGTCAACAAAATACTTAGGAAACACGAACGGAAAAAACATCGCCAAATTGCTACTACACTTCAACCCCATAAGGAAGAACCCCTACGGATAAGTTTGCCGTTTTATCCAAAATTAACCCGTTAACGCCCAAGGTATCTCACAATTGGAATTCAGTTCCGTTTTTGTTATTCATAGTCGTATTCCTATAAATTAAACCTTATTTCACCAAAAAAAAATCAAGTCTATGGTGGGGATCCAAAAAAAAATCTTGAAAGTGTGTCGTCCATATCTAGTTGTTCTATAAGTTTATTTTCGAGATTAATCAAATATATTTTCATGCTATTCGTCCCATTACTATGTAAACAAGTTGAAAAAAACTGCAGGTGAGGGATAATTCATAAATTACGTCACGTACAGAAGAGGAAGGAGGGGGTTACCAGAAAACGTGGCCACCCAAATAAAAAAAAGGAAATCCATACAAAAAGTGTGATATAGAGGAAAATTGAGGAGGATGAATATGGCAAAACTTTGCATTACGTAATTTATGAACGTACCCTAATAAAGAAATTGTAATATAGAGAATAAAAATTTCAGAGGTGAAAGATGCATGCCAACACTAAATCGTTTAGTGACTTCAATTCAATTTTCTGTTCCACCACGTAAGTAAGATACAGACATACATACATCCCCATACATGTACAATTATGAACACTTACACCCTTTATACCATAAACAAAAAAAAACTTACGTCAAATATTTTGATTATAAAAAACACATACAGATGTTTCGGAACAGTCTTCAAAAAGATTTTTTAAAACTTGCCAGCTGATAATGAAAACATGACTATCAAAATATTTTTCTGGGTCAAGTTATTAGTATACATTGTGGCTCGGATCTGACAGCGATTGAAATAAATATATTCGGTAATACCAGAATTTCGTTAGTGCTAATCAAAAATTAGTCATTGAACTGAAGAATGACAGTCAAATATTGGAGTCCAACATGCTTTACGTGAATAATTGAAGCCAACATTATTCGTCTATAACGTTGAAGTTACTGCATCACTGATGAATATGGTCTTATCCAGCGATAGAACCGAATCCACGCGATTCAAGATTTTTGATACTATCGCGGACCAGAATACCTGGGGAGCATATGGAAGCGTGCCCGCTCAAATGTCACAATTCTTGGACGAAGTGAGTTCAGCAAAGAAGGCTCTTTACCACTATCTCAACGTGTCACTGGTTCTGAAAAGTAAACAACCATACAAAATTACGCCCAAACAATGGTGAAGGCGTTATCAATTTTCTCGAAAACATTCATTTTGGGAATTTAGCAGAATTTATTGGCAACAACGCATTGTAGTAGCGCGTAGTAAATAACTGCTTGCAAACAATATCTTTCAAGCACATTTATTACCTGTAATTTTGCGAATAATAATTTTTACTTTTCCACGTTAAACCTTCAAACTAGTTCTGGACTTAGGTTGGAGGCTATTCAATTTTACTCTCATTAAGCAGCCCTTCACCCTTGGAGTTCAGTTCACGGATGGATAAGTCAATATGTCGGTTTTCCGTTCTTCACTCCCTTCAAAAGATCATTTTTTTCATTCGATGGCTAGAAAACATGTGATTTCTTTGTTTGGCCTACAATAAATGGTGTCAAGGTTCATATAAAAATGTAAGGAGCATTGCATCCGAAATAAGCGATTATTGCTCGACTCGGTAGTTAGTATGTATTGTTTTGATTTAGGCAGACCAATTTCTTACTGGTTGTTTCATTGATGTTTCGCACATAAAAGCAATTCTCAGCTAATAAGTTTTTTGCGAACATTTCTCCTTTAGTTGATCATCGTTTTCGAGTATACCAAATTTTTCATCACTGGACTTCAATATAGGCGAATAAAATATTTGCCGACTAGCGCCATCATGAGAATGATTTCCCGAACTAAGAAGGTTTTAGGCGAATAGAATAGCTTCCTTTGGATTTAATCAGTGGACCGATCTCGAATAAAATGTGTCCCCAGTAGTGCCATTTAGGTGATTTCCGAAGTTATAAGTTTCCAGGCGAATAGGTCTCATTTATTTCTTCAACTTTGTCAAAGATACTAACTTTGTATCCAATCACTGGATTAAGATATAAGCAAATAATATGTTTGTTTTCTAGTGCCACCTTGGGAAAGTTTTCCAAACTATTATGTTTCTGGGCGAATAGATCCTAGTAGGTTGAACATTTTTGTCGAAGACACCAATTTAGAATCTCATCGCTGGATTGATATGTAAAATAAAATTAAACATTTGACCACTAGCGCCACCTTGTGAGTGTTTTCCGAACTGATAAGGTTTTAGGCGAGTAGGATTCATTTAGTTGTTCAGCATTGTCCAAGACACAATCTTTGTTCTGAGATATTAGCAAATAAAATCCTTGCCCACTAGCGCCATCTTGTGAGTATTATAAGGTTTTGTTCAATATTGTTAATCAGTTGAACACATTTGTCGAAGACACCAATGTTGTATCTCATCACTGAACTGAGATATAAACAATCAAAATGTTCGACCACAAGCGCCATCTTTTGAGTATTTTCCGAACTAATAAGGTTTTAGGCGAATAGGTCTCATTTAGTTGATCAACTTTGTTGACACCATTTTTTGTTTTTAAAACTGGACTAAGATATAAGCAAATATAATTTTCGCTCACTAGTGCCATGTTGGGAGTGTTGATTTTCATGTGATAGACAAAGAGTTAATAAAAAACTGAACGTAGACTAAAAAGATACGGCTCATACAAAACTCTACGTTTTCTCATACAAAAAGTGTTACGGAAGAGGAGGGGGTTGAACATTTTCAATTTTAAGTGTTACGTAACTAATGGATGCAGCCCCTTATCAAAATTAATGTTAATTTGATTGTTTGATGAGTGCGCGGAATTAGGCATTCTTCTGCGCGGAATATGGAAAAGCGTTTAAAAAATGCGCGGAATTAGGCTATTTCAACGAGTGAACAATTTCAAAACAATCACAATTTTAAATTATGAATACAGTCTAGTTTATATTTTTCCCATAATCTTGAATAGATTTGCTAGCGATCCATCCATAAAGCTTTTTTGTTGATGCAATACTAATTTTTAATTAACAATTTGAATCGTTTTATTCCTTAACTGCGCTGAATTACGGCACTTTACGGTACAAATAAGTGGCGACAATCTTATTTTAATATGGTTTTTACATTGCCATAAAAAGAAATATCTCTTTTGTAACAACGGTAGGGTAGATGTAACAATAGTGGAGGTACTAAGCACCAAAGGAGTAGGCGTTGCCCGCGAACGGTCGTGTTTTGTTTTGCTCCACGCATTTTTTTCGTGCTCTCGTTTTTTCCGCGATGTTGTCGGTGAATTAGCTGGAGCTACGCCATCCAGATTTCAAGTCGGAAGTGAAATTTGGAAAAAAAGCCGATATTAAACAGTGAATAAACTTTCAGAAGTGTTTAGTGTGATATTCTTTGGCTGGTTCTAATTGGTTTTATTGAGATTTGTGCGCCCACGTGATTTTTTTTGAGGCTATGCTTGTTTTCCGGCCGACACTACTACGACACCCGGACGAATGGTTCCGAGAAAATAAAAAAAGTGGTTACGTTATACAAAAGATTTTAAAGTAAGAATGAGAAATGATAGTGATAAAACATGCACGCAATGTGGTCTAGCAATGACAAATGGCATGCGTCACATGGAGATGCAATTGGATGCCACTCAGATGAGAAAAATAAGAAGAAGGAAATCGATTGCTGATTGGATTGGATAACAACGCCGCCTTAGATGGATTTTGGTGAGATTGTTCTGATTACCTATTTATTTGTACCTAAACATTAAATACGCGCCAGTTTCAAAGTAAACATCTTTGAAACAGGAAGTGTGTATGTATTATCATTATCCATTTGATAACGGTAATGCATACATGCGGGGCTTGTTGTTAGTGAAAGTGACTACTGAATGGACGTGTCTCTCCAGCCATTCTGAAATGGGTCACCGGATCTGCAATAGAGCTATCACCTTCTAGCTCCCGGACTGAAGCTTTTTGCAAAAATGTACTACATTTTTGCTGAAAACTTTTTTCCATAATACCACTGCCGGACAGTGGGGGTTAGATGGATCACACACACACACTAGTGCCATGTTGGGAGTGTTTTCCGAATTTATAAGGTTTTATGCGAATAGGTATTATTTAGTTGTCCATTTTTGTCGAAGACACCAATTTTGTATCTCAAAACTGGACTAAGATATAAGCAAATAAAGTTTTGGCTCACTAGCGCCATCTTGGGAGTGTTTTCCGAATTTATAAGGTTCTATGCGAATAGGTATTATTTAGTTGTCCATTTTTGTCGAAGACACCAATTTTTTATCTCAAAACTGGACTAAGATATAAGCAAATAAAGTTTTGGCTCACTAGCGCCATATTGGGAGTGTTTTCCGAATTTATAAGGCTCTATGCGAATATGTATTATTTAGTTGTCCAACTTTGTCGAAGACACCAATTTTGTATCTCAAAACTGGACTAAGATATAAGCACATAAAATTTTGGCTCACTAGCGCCATCTTGGGAGTGTTTTCCGAATTTATTAGGCTCTATGCGAATTGGTATTATTTAGTTGTCCAACTTTGTCGAAGACACCAATTTTGTATCTCAAAACTGGACTATGATACAGTCAACTTTCGTTCGTTGCACTAAACCTGTAGCCCACTTAGTTAAAGACTTTCACTAATCGGACTGAGTTTCAAGCTGTCAAATAACATAGAACAAAAGAAAATCAGAACTACCAACATTGATAAATTGCGTCTTATGTCAGAAAATGACGTTTGCCTTCGTTTTATGTGCTAAGGGTATGCGATATGGATTTTTTCCATGTCGATACGAAACGAAACGATACGCGGAACATCTTGCGCTGATAATGACGAAACGAAACGAAATTTAAAAATGTTTCGTGTAACTCGATACGAAATCAAATATCTCACGGAATTTTTCGAAACGAAACGAAATTTTTAGTTTGTTTCACGGAATACACGTTTATGTTTTTTTTTTCTTGTCAAAAGCTGGAAACTTGACAAAAGGCTTAAAAAACGTATTTTAAAATCCTCTACTATATGGAAACCTTGGTGTTGCTCAGCGGAATCCTAACATGTTTTGGTAAGACTCTTGTTGGTTTGAAATCTTCTTAATAACTTTATAAGATTTCATTTCAACATATCATCAACACAAGGGAATGAGCAGGTTTAATTTAAATGTTACAACTAAGAAGTGGATCGAAAAGCAGTTACAAACATTTAAAACAATCTCAAAAATATTGAGTGGAGTCCAAAATTAATTTAATTTTTAGAAATGCCTTACAATTTTTTTTATCATGTGGATGTGATGTTATGCCAATATATACCATAAAACATGGAATAATGATTTTCATTTTTTTTTGCTGTACTGTATGCTTCGTGGCTTGGATGAATGTGATTGGGGACACAAGTCGATAAGTGATCATGAAGAAGCAGACTCTGTCCTAGTTGGAACATAACGCCAGCAAGAAGAAGAAAAATAAGTAGAACAGAGGAATCACTGGAATATTTGCTTTAGTATTTACTGGAGTATTGAATTAAATTACATTTTAAAGAATCCATCAACACATACCTAAGAAATCAATCAAGATAAATTTAAAAGAACTGCAAGAGTAATAAATTCCAAGAGATGTTGCGGCAGCAACCTCACCAGGATTGCCTGTTGGGGTTAATTTAGAAGTCCCTAATAAATTTTCTGGAAAAGCCTTGCATGAACTGCGAATTAATTCTTGGAGGGATCACTCTGGAGGATCAAATCTGGATGAATGCCAACTTTTAGAGTAAACCTTGTTGAAAATACTGAAGGTATTTCTATTATTTTGTAGAGCAAATAGTGGAGAAATGATCCTATTCCAAAATCTGTGAAGGAATTTCTGGACGATTTCTGGATGAAAGGATTGTTGATATTATCTCATTTTCCAATTCTTTGTTTAAAACTGACTAAAAAATCACATTTTCAATAAATGTTGAACCTCGAGAGTATTTTTTTTAATATTTGAAAATTTCGTTTCTCCGAGATTTAGATGTGCGAAAATCGAAAAAAAATTGTTGCGCTTTTCCTTCCCTTATCCCAAGTTACGGTAAAGATGGGCGTGGCCGGGAATAGCAATATTCATGATTTTGGTAATATTGTCCAAGACTGGGCCAAGGTTTACTCCCCAGCCTTGTTCCTGAAAGCAGTCTATATGAGGTTATCAAATGAAACGTGAATGTTCCTAGTATCCAATCTACGAAGTATACCGTAACTACGCTAACGCTATAACATTACGTTAGTTCATTAAACGCAGTTGTTCCTTTCCTGAGCTATTCGCCGCGAGGAATTAAGGGGGCAGGATCCGTCATTGATTTCGTAGTTATTAAAAGCAGTTTTTTCGTTCAAAATCAAGAAAATTTACAGGAAAATGTGTTCACAGTATTCTATCCTCCAACCGAAACACAGTGAACACATTCTCATCGAAACGTTAAGGGCAAATAGGCGTTTTTGGAAACTTTACAACAGCAGTGAAGTTTATCATATCATGCGGACCAGTCAATACTACAGTCACCCCACAGTTATGGATAGCACACAGATATGGATCAAAGTTGGATTAAACGGAGAATATTTCATCAAATAGAGTTGCAATTACGCAGAACCCATTTTACCAACGCAAACCATAAATCTATACAGCATCGCAATCAACAATTACATGCTTAAACACATTTGTTCCGTTCGTAGGAAATAAAATGTCATACATATATGCCTAGAAGGGTTGATTGATATCTGTGGGGCATTGGAACCCATACCACAGTTATGAATCTAAGATAAGACGATTCCTAAAGAAACGCCAAAACGTATGCTTTCAGTAGCACACTATTCGTTTGCATCGCAGATAATTTGCTGTTATAGTGTTCTGATCCATGATATCAGTCGATTTGATCCATAATACGGACCCATTTTTGACTGTAACTAGAAGTAGAAGCAAGCGCTTTGCCGTATTTTGCTCGAAATTAAACTCGAATTTCGCGAAATTCCGTTTTATTTCGTTTGTTTTCAATTTTCCGTGGAAATATTTTAACAATTTGGCGAAACGAAACGAAATAGCAAAATACAAATTTCGCCTGTATGAGTTCCGTGGAATTCCGCGGAATTTCGTTTCGAAGCGTATTTGACGGAATCATTCGGTATTTCGCATACCCTTATTATGTGCGCTATAGCCCAACTCACGGGAGCCCAATTAAAACGAAGCCCACCTAAAGATAGTGCAACGAACGAAATTCGACTGTATAAGCAAATAAAGTGTTGGCTCACTAGCGCCATCTCGGGAGTGTTTTTCGAATTTATAAGGTTCTATGCGAATAGGTTTTATTTAGTTGTTCAACTTTGTCGAAGACATCAATTTTGTATCTCATCACTGGACTGAGATATAAACGAAGCAAATATTTGTACGCCGGAAAGTTGTTTCATATGTTGCTTATATATGCGGCTTTTTTCTTGGCGTCTGTGCGCCACCTGGTGAGTTAATTCTGAATTAAAATAGTTACCAAGTGGAAGTCAGCAGTCCTGAGATCAAAGTTGCAGAAGACAGTTTTCTCCTAAACCTGTTTATTCTCAAGATATTTGCACTACAAGTACTGTCCTATTTATAGGACGCTGGGCGTTCGGGGCTTCTGTCCTATTTTTAGGACGCTGGGCGGATATGGGTTGACCAACCCCATTCAAGGCATACTGAAACAGCACGGAATGCAGGCAGTCTACAAAAGTGGCCACACACTGAAAGAGTATTTGTGTGCCCTCAAAGACAAGACCCCTGCGGAAGATCTGTCTGGAATCTATGAGATTCCATGCAAAGACTGCCCATCAGTTTATATTGGCCAAACGCGAAGGAAATTTAAAATCCGTTTGAGGGAACACCGAAACGCTGTGGATAACGAACGAGTCCATGAGTCTAGTGTGGCAGTACATTCTGTTGAACTCAAACACAACATAGACTGGGACAAAACGAAGCTTAAAAATAAATGTTTCCCATTTAAATGCTTGGGAATCTATGTTCATCTCCAATGCCGAACAACCGTTGATGAATGACGACGATGCCCCGATTAGTTCACCGCTTTTTCACTTGACGAAACTGGAATTCAAATAGTGTTATCTCTTTCTGACGTGTACTGGAGAAAGTACGTAGCTGTTTTGTTCTCTATTGGACATCGTCCTGTAGATGGGCAACATCGAGCCCGAAACCGGTGACGAAAAAGGTAAATGTTTAAATCCTTTTTATGTTTGTAAGAACAATAAGTGTTGTGTCCAGTCTCGCGTCGCGTCTCGTTTTTTTTTACTTTTCGAACGTTTAATTTCCGGATTTACAAATCGGCGTAAGTAAAATTTTCAATTTTCGCAACCTAACCGTTTCTTTCACCGCCCCGTTGTATGGAGAGTAAAAGTGACTTAACCACGAATCAAAAAAATACACTACTTGAGTCGATGTGACACTGGTACAATTTTTGGTGAGAAACTATTGAAAATATCCAGTATTTTAACGCGAGCTGAATGCATGCAAAATTCAAGCGATGTACAAGGCAACAAAATGTCAAAAAGGGGAACAGTTTTAGAAGACAGGATGTGATTATTGTTATTTAATTTGTTTCAAAACCGTATGGAAGATACTTACGTCGATTTAAAAAAGTAATCGAGAATTTGTTTGAACTATCGTTTATTTTAGGTCCCTCTTGCCCTGGGGTACCTTAATGTGCTCATGCAATGTATGGTTTTTACGTATCGGCCGATTGATTCCAAATCCATCTTTCATTCAAGTGTATCAAAACACGAATAAATGGATGTTTCGCTCCAAAAAATGTTTTACC
Organism: Aedes aegypti; assembly: GCF_002204515.2. NCBI lineage: Eukaryota > Metazoa > Arthropoda > Insecta > Diptera > Culicidae > Aedes > Aedes aegypti. The sequence goes on along the minus strand of NC_035108.1, from coordinate 23,332,418 downwards.
ATTAATAGGAACACTGTTTGCTTAGTGAAGGTTTGTTTCTAGCATGATTCCTTTGCTTTCTTACGGGTACTAATGCAAAAGGTGCAAAGAAGCAAATTTGTTAAGCCTAATAATTGTTTTGAACAGCTTCAACATTGAATTTCATAGATATTGTTCGATTGCTTGTATCATTTCCACGTCGTACACCATAGTGAAGAATCATATAGTCAATCATAATTATTAGTGCAAAACAGTTTCAAACACACTACACCTAGAATTTTTTCTGTAAGTTGTCTAGGGGAAGGGCCTAACAAATCCTACAAGAATTCAAGCCAAAAAAATACTTACAAAAAATGTCCCTTGTGATTCTTCCACGAACTTTTCAGGTATTCAACCATATACTTTGGAGAGATTCCTCTGAGAATTCCAACGGGAATTTCTGCATGAATCACTTCTGTACTGTTCAGAACTCCTTTACAAGTTTTCACTGAGTTCGTCCTGGGATTCTAATGGAAAATCATTCTAATACTTGCTGATCTCACCAGAGAATTTCTCGAAGAATGTCTATCGAATTGCTTAAAAAATCTCTTGGAGAATTCCGCAATAAAAAAAACAGTAGAAATTCTTTAAATCATTTCTCCCAGTTGATAGTCTACACTCGTTTACGTCGGACGTCTACACTTTTGCTCGCGAGCTCCGTTTCGGTTGAAATGTTCAGTATTTGGAAGAATACACTAGTGGTGGACTTGAGCGTTCTTCCAGCGAGACCTGAAGCTGGAAAAGTTCATCAGTTTTTGGAGAACGAAATGAAGCTGCAACTTTCTGATGTTAGAAGTATTCAGCTTCATAATACTCGAAAGTGTGTGTTCATTGAAATGGTGGACAATGACACCGCGCTGCGCTATCAACAAGCGCACAATATAAAGCGGATTTTTGTTTGCAACAACAAAGCATTCAAAATTCCAATATACGTTGAAAGTGAGGCTGTTACAGTAAGGGTACATGACCTCCCTCCCTCTGTACCTCACAAAACGGTAGGTGATTTCATGGCTAAATTTGGAGATGTAATATCAATCCAAAGCGAGAGATGGAGACAATTTTTTCCGGGTATACCCAATGGAGTGAGAGTGCTGCAAATGCGATTAAAGGGCTCGATTCCGTCGTACATTACGATCGAGAACGAGGTCTGCTTCGTTGAGCACAAAAACCAGCTTAAGACATGCAAATGGTGCTCCAAGGCGGTTCATCCCAAGCAGAAATGCCTGGAGGTAACCGCAGCTGAACACGCAAAAACAGCAACCACATCAGCCACACCATCATCACCAACCGAAAAGATGTTCTGCGACGCTGATTTCCCCCCGATCAGCAGTGACGGACTCGTCGAAATAATCAACTCGCTTGATGATCAAGAGCCACAAAACAACGAAGCACGTGACGATAAGGCAACCACCGACTCCATATCGATAATACTACCTACGGACGCAAAACATCATAGCACCAGGATCGATGACGACGCTGACAACGGGAGCGACTCTTCTTCATCATACGAGATGAACGATTCTACATACAAACGAAGGCTGTCAACTCGGCGTATGAAGGAGAACAAAAAGATGTGTGCAATCCAGGGTTCACATAATGGTTGTGATCCCAAGTAGTTTATTATATTTTGTGTAAAAGATTTACTAATCGGCCCCATAAAGCTCTAGGGCGTTTGGGCCTATCAAATAAACGAATTGAAAAAAAAATCATTTCTCCTGGAAAGGCCTCTACGTACTACGTATGAAACCAATGTTACAGTTAAACCTCCATGAGTCGATGTTCCATTGCTCGATATCGACTCATGGAACCATACTAAAAATCTAATTTCATGGTTACTATGATGGGCCTCTCAAACGGCTTTCCATAGCATTGCTGTTCTATGACTCGATATTTCCATGAGTCGATGGTCCCTTCAATATCGACTCATGGAGGGTTGACTGTAGTTTCAAATATCCTCCAGTTGTTAATTGATCATTCGTTTCGGATTTTCACGAATCATTGAGGTTTTCCTAAAACATAGTACAAAAATTATAGGAGTCTCACCAAAAATGTCTTCAAGAGCACCAAGCAAGGATTCATTCCACGAAGTCTACAGAGAGTTCACCAACAGTTTATCCAACTTTGCTTTTGAAGTTTACAGTGAGAGATTTATTTGCCTTGTTTCCACCTAAGACAAGACGTGTTAGGTAGAAGTACAAAAATGAAACCAATTGCCTGTCAAAAAAGACCACTTCTGATTGGTCTGTTTGGCAAAGGCCTACTTTCACATCGTTGAGTTGGATTACAATAGGGCACTTTGTTGCTAGCCTGGCCAAGTTGCTAGTTTCATAAGTTAGAGTTTTCATCAAAAGTTTGGAAATTTTTCATGAAATCTGTTCGTTCCAAATCCATTTATATTCGATGTTAAGTTTATCGCATGTGCTCTTACAATGCAAAAATATTTAAAAAATACATAAATGAAAGCAAAATAATGGAAATTGTATAAATTTTCCCTAAAAATCTCGCCGGTTTTGAATATAAACCTGATTTTTTAATAAGCTAGCATCCTCTATTGCACTGTATGAATGAAGCGTGCAAGAAACAACAAAATTATGAGTCTTGATATTTGAATATGTTCACAAGATTTACTTAAAAAGGATACTGGTAGCACTGGCTTTTATATCGTCAAGTTTATCGACTGAAAAACAACGGGGCAGTCTTAGTTGAGCTGTCACGTCCTGTCCTAGGTTTCCACCATGGTTTTAGCGGTGCCGTGTTATTTATGTAACCACGGAAACCAATGCATTCGGCACCGCTCAAAAGTCAAATGAGTGAACTCGTGCATCGGTCCATACTATTTCGATGATTTTTTTTCGATCCCTTCAATCTGTATACATTTTCACTCTCCATATCTCGATATCCTCCTAATCTAGATATCTCCCTATCTCGATGTGATTTTCATTCCAGAATTTCCCTCTCAGGTCATTGAATTTCCTACTCAGGTCATTGAAAACTGAAGTTGTTGAAACTTTGGGTGTTTCTGTTGAAATACAGCTTGGTAAATGTATCTTACAGCTGCCTATTTGCCTTTTCAATGTTCAATGCAATTTATTGAGTTAAATGTTGTTGAAAAAACATAGAGGTCTGGAAGATTTAGATTGCAGGTTTTCTACCATTTAAATAAACCAAAGTAGGTACATGCAAATAAATTTTCTTTTTCAAATTAATGGTCTCAATTGCCAAATGAAACAAATATATACATTGCACAGTGCTTCCAAAGGCCTAAATTCGTGATCGAAAATGGTTTGCACCAGAAAAGTTGGTTTCAGAGGTATGGTATCTTCGGAGAAGTTGTCCGGGATGTAGAAGCCCTTCTTTAGAAAGTATTATTTTTGCGATGAATACACCTAGCAGTGAGATAGATTTACACTTTTTTGCAGAAGTGAAGATACACCAATGCACACTGGGCCAGGAGCAGAATTTAGCCAGACAAAACCTCTAGCGCTTTAGGAGTGCATTTTTTCGGGTTGGTGTCTAAGGAGACTTATTTTGAATTTGTTTGTTCTTCAATTTGGTGATAAAAGTTAGTTGGAAATTTCACCGCATAGGTGGCGCTGCGATGTAAACTTTTTTGTTTTGCGCCCTAGAGCTTTTGCGTCTTCGGCAATGTTTTAGAACATGTAAAAATACGCCAAGTTGTCGAAGACACCAAAGTTCTAGGACTTCAAATAACATTTACATTGATTTACACATTTTTTACCATAACTTTGTTATTTCGATAAAATTATAGATAATTTCACTACATGAAAGTTTGCTGAATACACTTTAGTTCTATCTATTGACTTTTAAGCGATATAGGTTATTTTTGTGAACGACTCCTTAAAACTAGTTCTTTGGTTATATCTTTTTCTGGATATTTTTTAGATTTTGCTGTTTGAATCAATAAAATACGCATTTCTTTAGAAGACATCAAAAACTTATCTCTTAAATTTTCGGAGTGTTGAAAAATTGACTATTTCACATTCCTCAAACATTTACAGGGGCAATTTGGGGCAACATTTTTAGCTTGCCACCTATGCGGTGAAAGAAAAACTCAACAGCTATCAAATCTATGGTAACTAACACGTGACACTGTTTTCCTTGACTGCAAAATATGTTCTTTAAAATATTCAAAAATAAATATTATGCAGATTTTTACACCGTGTATTTTTTAAATACGCCATTTTTTCGGCTGAGTGACGAATTTCAGGTCTTCTAAGCAATGATACATACTCCACAATGCATAATGTAAAAATCGTTCGAAAACCACAGTTCCGCTAAATCTAAAACCAAGTTGCATCATCCAAAAAAGACACAGTATTCAAGCTCCATTCACCAGTCTCGTCGCAGTATCAGCTGATTTTCCTCCTCATTAAGCATCCCTGAATCGCTCGCTCGTGACCTAGAATAGCCGCCATGTATCAGTTATGATCATCACCGGAAAACGCTCATGCACGACGCTTCCACCATATGCCGCCCGTCAAATAAAACCAAACTACAGAACAGCCAATTCCGTACAATTAGGAAATGGAGTCACTTGGTTTGCAATATGCAGGCTAATTTAATTACCTCTACCGACAATGGCAAACCACATCGCACAACTGTTCAAACGCAATTCGGAGCTCGAGGCCGCAATAATGTTTGTTAGGTTTAATTGTCATTGCCATATTGGTAACACGACAGCCTGTAAACGAATTGTCACATTCACATCTGTGGGATCTGTCTCGGAAGGCGGAAGCATGTTCGACGTTCAATCACACTAATTGACCCAGCAACACCCAACCACACCGGGTTCCATTGACTTTCGGAGCGAAAGGTTGGAGATTCATGGGCAGGAAACAATACTAAGTAACTTTGACTATTTCAAATGGATTCAATGAATATTGGCTCAAGTTTTTTTGTTTGTTTTTGGGAATTTGAAATTTTTTGCAAATCCCTATAGAAATACAGAGTTTTGTAAATAACAATTTTTTTTCTAGAAAAAAAAATTGTGCAGGATGTACAAATTTTCAAAAGCACAATAAAGTTGGAGGGTGTTTATTTAATGAAATCCTTGTAACGATTTTGATAGACAAAGAAGCTGTAAAAAAGAACTTCTTCTAAAATACGGAATCATGTTTAAGTTAAAGTTTTTGAATACAAAACTGTGCGCGCTGCGAAAATTCTGAAAAAAGGTTCAAAATAAATGATCCAAATTTTATTAAATTCATTGAAAATGTAAAAGTGTGCGAAAATAGTATTGATTTTATTGCCTTGTGTAATATTTCCTCAATAGCAGCGATGTCAAAGAAAGAACGGTTTTGAATGACGTAGGAATATCTTACAACGACCCCGAATGTATTTCGCCAAAATATGAATCACCATCCATCTAACTATAAGCATCAACCTCCTGATTATCTTTCCCTTTCGGAAACGATTCATGAAGTAGTAGTTGGCCACGGCATGCTCGCTCGCGACGAAGGTAGTGTAATCAATTTTCCTAGACCATTGATACTTAGTACATGCGTAATCAATCAATTTTATCGCGATTCATTCCGCACGTCCTTTCCAGCATTTTGAGCCCATCTTACATCGCTTGCTTGCGTGCGTAAGTTATCTCGCTTTTGTAGTAGCGCTCGTTGTGCTTAGGTAGCTTTTTTTTCTGAACTGCTAGCTGCGTAGATCCATGTTGTAAATATTCCAATTTCGATTTTCTTGGGGCTTGGGTTCGCTCTATCTCTATCTATCCGAGCTTACCCATAGCCCATTCGTATTTGTCAATCGAGAGAAAAAAAATACAATTTCACCTCCTAACGATGATCAACGTGTGCCCAAAATCGAATTAACGCTTGTCTTGTCTTTTCTTGGCATACCGTGTTTCCTGTACCCCTTCAAAAAAGGACCCACGGGATACCACGCGCGACAGTATTTTCCGTACGTTTCGTCCGAGAGCGACCTCCAACGCTACAAAGCAGTGCCATTAAAGCAGAACTCGAGCCACGAGCCGCGAACCAGTTCATCACTTTCTAATGTGCCTTCAGACTCTACTAAAACTAAGGTATGGAAGCCCGTGCGTGACTTCGTTGACTTCATGATATAATTGAAATGATTTTTGTTTCTGACCAGCAGGATAATGGATCAGCGAAATACTTTCAGGGAACAAGACAAACAATAAATATGGGTGAAAAAGTAGCACAGGTAAGTACAAGTATTTATATGAATCCAGATTTAATCAGAATTGGTTGCTCATATTGTTAAAGACAGTTGAAGCTGGCAACTTTACCAACAATGTATCACAATTAGAGAAAGTTCTCAAGAAATCAAACATGATTCACATTTTTTTTATAATCACGTATATGCTAAACCCGAAACCAACTCGTTTCAAAAGCAAGGGAGGTAAATTGTATTAGTCTAGCTATTGATGAATAAGATACCAAATGATGACAGTGTAACACAAATTCATAAGAGTACAAAATTTTATGCCAGAAAGAACTTGATTTAAATTTATAATGCGCTGTGTCAAATTTACCCATAACTTGAAATGAATGTGAACCGAAGAAATATATTGAATTTTCAAGAGTACAAATTAAACTAATTGAAAACTTAGTCGATTGGGCATTTCAAGCGTGCACTAATGGACCTAGTTTTCAGAATATGGTATTATTTCCCTTCAAAATTTTAGATGTGGCTTTGTCTTATACTCAGGCATTACAGAAATCGTTCTGATTTGATTTCGAAACACAATCCAAGCAAGCGAAGAAATTCATCCCATCTATGGACCAGTGCACGAGTTCACTAATTTGACGTTTGAGCGGTGCCGAATTCACTCGTTGTCATGGTCACGTAAATAACACGGCACCGCTCAAACGTCAAATAGTGAACTCGTGCATTGGTCCATATCGGTTCTGATCGGCAAAGTATTACAAGTTGGAACATGCTTGACAAATAACAGCTGCAAATGAGAGCATCAAAGAGAGAGAGCGATGATAAGACCTTTTTTTCTCGTTCGTTTGCCGTTGGGAAAAGGTGTTTTATTTCACTAGCATTCCAAATAATCCCCGAACTTCTGATAGCAATAGTATCTTCTGGGTTTGCAGCTTGTTGATATGGGTTTTATCATTTAATGTTACACCCCCCCCCCCCTTTCAATCTTAAATGTAGCAGTAGATGATAGGATCTCATGATATGCTGCGGATCATGATTATTCCAGAAACACATAAGTGAGAGATACTTTCAATTTTCAAAAGTCTAATCAAATATCAGATAAACGAGAGGAAGATAATTATGTCGTAAACTAGTGTAGTAAATAACCTTGCTTACGATATAATACAGTAATACAGTAAAGGTACTGTGGAAAAATGAACACTTTCGTTGAATTAAATGTGAGGCACGCTATGTCTGAACCAGAGGATTATAAAAATCGAATGTACATCAGTTTTTCATTTGCTAGAGTTCAGTATTTGGATTATATTTCCAAGGTTTTGAAATATTCCGTCGGTGGAATTTAGATTTTTTCCACTTTTTAACTATTTTTTATACTAAAACCCACATAACTAAAAAAATGTTCTAAATTTAAGTTTATTTTCATGCACATATTTGGAGCATCAAAATAAACCTAAATTTCAACGACCAATCCATTTATTTTCAATCGAATTCACTTTAAATTTACACGAGCATGTAATATTCAAGCATTTTTACTCGAAAACTGAATGTATATTCATGTATAGCTGTAACAACACACGAATTTGATTTATTTTCAAAGTAGACTGTAGTTTACATCACATTGAAATTTAAATATTTTTTCTGTGCATGCATGTGCATTTGTTTTTTGACGCATTACAGCCCATACAAAATGTATGACAAAAATTCACCGATGGAATATTTTAAAAATTCTCGATTATGAAAACATAGACCAAATACTGAACTCTAGCGAGAAAAAGTGCGATATACATTTAATTTTTATAATCGACTGGTTCAGACATAGCGTGTGGGGGTGACCATTTCGCCCGTTTTGCTCATTGTGCCCCTAAGCCCCCTATATAGTTTAATTAAAAAAACACAGAAGGAGCTCTTATCATCAGCCAATTCAATAATATTTCGTATATTTTCATGAGTGTCAGTCACAAAAGCTTACTTCCCTGTAGTATGTGGACAGGAACTCGCAAAATTCGTCTACTAACATAAGAATTGCGTACCATGACACCACATAAAAACACAGCTGCGCTAGGCACACTGCGTAGATTGACCACTCCGTTGATTGCCCGTTGAGATCAAAAAAAAAATTTATATCGATAAAATATTTATTGTTCAGAAAAATTTCGTGAAACCGTAATTTTTCTATTAATGAATGAATGTATAAATTGTGATGAGTGAAATTAAGAAAAAATAACAAATGTAGAATTTTTGATTACCATACAACAAAGATCAAAATATCGCTTGTATCAAAGACGTAAGACACCGAAAGTGTCAATTTTTTTATGATTCTGGTAGGAGATTTTCATTTCTGTTTGGATGCGTACGCTAGAGCGCAAAAACCCGTCGGGAAAAGCGGGTAAAAATAATGCGTATTTTTTGTCAGTTTTATCTAATTGTAATGAAAGATTTATGTAATGCCAGTTGAACAGAATATTGACCAGAATTTTTCAGATGCAATTCAGAGTAGAATTCTGCAAAAACCCTGGTGGTTTTCTCATATTTTTCTGTCATAATATTTAAGGAATATCGCCGGATATTATGACGAAATTCTGTATAAACTTCTTACAGGATTTTGACAGGTATACCTATGGAATCACGAATAGAATGTTTCACAGTAATGCACAATCATTTGACTTCACAAGAATTAAGGATTCATTCTGACTGGCAAAACCAAAATAAAAATAAACGAAAATTGTAGGAAATTTTGTTATGAACAAATTCCAAACATGTACAAGCACTTTCATTTTTTAATGGTCAATTTCATTGACGAGGATTAACTGTTGATTTCCACTGATATAGTTGACCATCAGAGCGATTCAAAATTAGAAAATGTTTGAAAATTCAATCCCCCATATAATCTATACAACCAGAGCAGAAGAAAAGTGCTACTGAATACCAAACTCAGGTATTGCTTACCAGATAAATACCAATACTTACAACCTGAATGAGGTATGGATGAGCCTTGCATAAGAGGACAAATACCTCAAATAATATCTCATGCATAATTTACTAACAACAAACTGATCACTAGATAAGGTATTGTAATACATTAATAATACATGATGGTTATTCATATAAAAGTGACATGTTTAAATAGTAGTTCAATACCTCCAGCAGTCCTCAATAGCTATCGAATACCAAAATGAAGTATTTTTAACTGTATTAAACATTTTTTTTCAATACCGTTATAATACTAAAATGTGTCAATACCACATTATACACCAACTGAACAATACCTAATTATGGTAAGATACCAAAATATAGTAAGGATAGATTATTGCGAGTTATTTGTTACTCCTCGAGATAAAAATAGTGGGGGACGGACCTGGTGTAGGGGTTAGAACACACGTCTCTCACGCCGAGGACCTGGGATCGAATCCCATCCCCGAGATAGTCACTAAAAATTTCAGTGACGACTTCCTTCGGAAGAGAAGTAAAGCCATTGGTCCCGAGATGAACTAGCCCAGGGCTAAAAATCTCGTTAATAAAGATAGAAAAAAAAATAAATAAAAAATAGTGTTCTGTGAAATTTTAGGCTTAACCGGTATTGATTGGAAGGTGGCCCAAATACATTGTAGGTTTATATGGAAATTAGTATGGAGAGATTTTGAAATATGTTCCAAACACATTTGTACTGGAATGTAAGTACAAATTTATCATCCCATAGTAATAATACTAAATAATAGCAAACAATCTCATGAATCCACTCCAACCTCTTTTTACGACCGTTTTTTTTACCGACGGTTCTTTTTCCGACCACTTTTTTACGACCGAAATTCAGATTAACGACCGTTTTTATTAATGATCATTATCTTAAAAAGTATTCAAAATGGAGGATCATGATGTTCAGCAAAATTGTTCAGTAGATCAAGGGCTAACATATGCTGGTCATTGAATTGCGGAATTCTGCCACTAGGTGGCGTTAGTGAGCATAGAATTTTTGTTTTCCGGATAGCTCAGGATCCTGACCACTTAGAAAGATGGCGTCTTCGGCAAAATTGTTCAGAAGCTCAAGGACTATCATTATAAAAGCTATGAGATTAAAAATTTTACCACCAGGCGGCGCTAGTGAGCATGAAACTTTTGTTTTGCGGTTATCTTAGGATCTTGGCCACTTGAAAGATTGCGCCTTCGGCAAAGTTGTTCAGTAGCTCAAGGACCATCATTATAAACGCTATGAGATTCAAAATTTTACCACCAGGTGGCGCTAGTGCTCATAGCTTTAATAATGATAGTCCTTGAGCTACTGAACAACTTTGCCGAAGACGCCATCTTTCTAAGTGGCCAGGATCCTGAGCTATCCGGAAAACAAAAATTCTATGCTCACTAGCGCCGCCTGGTGGCCAAATCTCGAATCTCTTGGCTTTAATAATGATAGTCCTTGAGCTTCTGAACAACTTTGCCGAAGACGCCATCTCTCTAAGTGGTCAGGATCCTGAGCTATCCGGAAAACAAAACTTCTATGCTCACTAGCGCCGCCTGGTGGCAAAATCTCGAATCTTTTGGCTTTTATAATGATAGTCCTTGAGCTACTAAACAGCTTTGCCGAAGACGCCATCTTTCTAAGTGGTCAGGATCCTGAGATATCCGCAAAACAATAGTTGCATGCACACTTGTACTGCCTGGTTGCGAAATTTCACTTAAGTAGTGTTGCCAGCTACGAAAAAAATTTTGAACCCTTCATGAAAAACTGGATTACAGTTGAAGAGTATTGCTATGTTGCTAAGCATTATATTTTTCTGTTCCGCTTAAGTTTGATGGTTTTGATCTTTACTTTATTCTTCTTAAACAGTGTTGCCAGCCACATGAACATTTGTGATTCGGCCGACTGTATGGCACGCAACACTTTCTTCAACTTTGGTGAACATTCGGTATCGTTATCTCTAACTTTTTTTGGTATTTGCATATCACACCCCCATAAAATTGGCTCTTTTGATAACAATCGAGCAATGTTGCCATCTATTACCAAAATATGAAAACTTGAACGGCCATTTTGGAAAGTTCTCAGCCCATGCTTCAACTTTGCCGAATATCTGGAATCAGTATTTCCGCATCTAGACGTTGCATTTTTCAAAAACATAATAATAACCCTAATTTTTTTTACGACCGATTTTTTTACGACCCCTCGATAACGGTCGTAAAAAGAGGTTGGGGTGTATATCTTCTCCTATCCGTTGGATTGAATTCCTCTCAACAAACTTCTTCGTTATGGTTTGAAGAATAAGTTTTTATTACAGGATGATAAGTTTATACTTAAATTCAAGTACAAACGTGTCTGGCACATTAAAAAAAAATCTCCATAGTAATTTCCATATAAACCTACATCATCTGGTCGGGGTTCTGCTAAACCGCACCAAGTGCCAAGAACATTATTCCGAGATATTTTACTTTAAAGTCTTATCGTGTACATCTACATAGACTCTAATGATCGAAGAAAACCATGAATTTGCTCAACCAAAGCGAACCAAGTTGCTCCCATTTGGTGCACTTTTAATGATCAGTTCAATGCGTGAAGTGTTCACCAGGAATTACCATCATTTCAGCTATAAATTAACCTGCTGATGCTTTCCTGCAATGTAATAGTAGTTTACGGAACAATTTGCAGAATGATTTTACAGCACGAGTCGTAAATTTATCCTACGAGGCTTGTCGAGTAGGATAATTACAACGAGTGCTGTAAAAATCGAGCTCTGCAACGAGTTACGTACAACATTTTTTGCAATTTCGTAGAAGACCACTTGAGGGTATCGGAAATAATATCGGAATGCATTCACCGTTGTATTACAATTTCTGGAAAATTGTTGTGTTATGATTCATTACACAACTCAAAACAGTTGCGTAATGAAAAAGCGTTGCGTAATGAATTATTACAGCACTGGTTTCAGTTGCGTAATGACTATTCCCGCACTGCATACTCCAGTGCAGGAAAGTAGGCCGTCTCATGACAGATTGGCGTGATAAAAAACAGCCTATTACGATGAGAAATTGCAAAAAAAATACAATTACAAAATCTAAAAGTTGTTTGATTTCCATTACCACCGGATAGAACAACGGAAAAAACGTTTCATCGAGATTCGATCTCGCACATTCTGAGTGGTAATCTAGTATGCTACCACTAGGTCATCTTCACTTCTTGAATAAATGGTGATAAACTTGAAACAAGTAATGTGCACTCTGTCTGACGGGGTTTGATGGCGATAATGCTATTTTCTGAACAACCAAAGCGCACCAAGTCCACCTCAGTTATTCACACAGTATCATATGTAATTAATTCGGTATTTCATTACGGCTGCTGTGTGGATTTATTTACATATTATATAACAAGCAAATGTAACTATTTATTGCATGCCAATGTCTTCACTTCTGTGAATGTGATTTTTAGATAAGCAGTACCGTAATTCGGGGTGTAGTTGATCAGTGGGGTGAAGTTGATCATTCCCGTACCCACATGTATAAACTGCCAGGAGAGCTATTATCCGTTTTCAATTATCACAAGTTATGTCATAACGTATTACCTGATAGCTGCTCTTGATGTTTCTAAATTCGGTTTGTCTTTCAAGATTGTTATACCATGGAAAAACCAGATTTTTGATGAAGTTTTCGATGAACTGTTGAAGGGTTCTACCCCAAACATTCGACTATTGCCAATGCTATATAAAGACACCATTTAAATAAACTGTTCCGTACATTCCAAATATGTTCTGTGAACCCAGTTTTATATTTGCATTGAGGATAAAAAAATCATTTTCAGAGATAAAAATGTTCTTTTTGTGAGCGAGTTGCTAATTTCATTGAAAATTGCATACCTTTAGGCGTTTTATTTGGTGTATTCTGGATTTCACAACATTCAATTCTAAAATTGACCGATTTATCAACAAGTTATAAGATTTTTGAGACTTGATTCGGGATCAGTGATCCCAAATTTAGTAAATAGCATATCTCTTTATTTTAGGAAACGTATCACAGTAATTGATCAACTTCACCCCGGAATCAAAAATTCCTTTATTTGATTTCTAAAAAATGTTTTTGTGAGTATGATAACAATTCGTAAAAATTTCGTTTGTATAATTCGATAAACATCCAATCAGTACAGGTTTTAAAAATATTTGGATGAGAATACATGCATGCTACTAGAAATTATAGAACAGCATCGCTCAAAAGTGATCAACTTCACCCCATTTTACGGTACTTAGTGCGGTGAAACAATATTTAATTTTAATTAGTTAATTGCTGCCCAATTTCACTGGCCTCTGTTTCTATGAGCTGCTTGGAATAGATAAATTGTAAGTATATAGGCGGACATTGGAGAAATCTAGCTTTATATCTAAAAAATGAATTCCCTGTGATGACGTGCGTTGGTTTATGGTTGGCTTTGGCTGAATAAAATTACAGTTTTACGTGTCCGGGCACTCAAATGGAGGTTCGCCAAGGGTGTCATGAGACAACGCTACGACTCTGGTCATCGACGAGCGAAGCACTCGACACTGAAGAAGTCTGTAAGTCGCAGACGAAATAGGCCTATCTGTCAAGATAAGCAACACATATTAGAGTTTAAAGGTATTTGCTCGCCTTACAAGTGAATTTAGTATTTTGTTTTTTTTTTTTTTTTTTTTGCAAAAGTGAAGTGTTAAAGTTCGATTCATAATTTGCAGCTTCCAAAAGAAACCATTAACTTCTTCCTGTTATCTTCAAAATGGAGGTGGATACCTTATCTACAATTCAAAAACTAGGTTTCAAATCATCGAGTAATCAAATTATACTATAGCAATTAGTCTGGCTAAGATTTTTTTGCAAAATGATCCTCTGGTTGAACCATGACTCTGACAAAATTAAGCCTGATAGACAATCGAATAGACACTTCTTAACCCGTATCCGATAGGGTTACGATTTTTTTTTTTCAAATTGTCAAATTGTTATTGTGAACGTTCAATTCAAATGATTTAGATGCGGTTTTCACTAAATGCTTTTGCGAGGATGCGAGGATTTTTAACGGGTTGTAGTGATGGTCACGTGATTTAGTCTATCATTGCCCCATAATATTTTGAATGGCCATTTTCTGTCCTCCGGAAAATTCGGATCATCCGTAAAAATGAACATATGCTGACAATTGACCCACAGAGCTGTAATTTCTTTCAAATGATTTGTATACGTTATTTCAGAATCGAGTCATTGTCATTGCCGTCTTCAAGTACGTTCGATGAATAGTAACAATAAAGCTCATCATTGCAAGTCTTTTGAAAAAAATCTGAACTCTCTATGCCAACCTTCAGGATATGTCTACTCTTACGGATGTTCAGGATCTTTCGGAGGTAGCCTTGATCGCAATTGTTGGCTTCACGATATTACACTATTAGCCGAGAATACATAATTTGCGTTTTCTGTTAAAATAGAGGGGTTTCAAAACCATTTACTATGGATGATCTGTTCAGAAAAGGAAGTTGATCGAATTTTCACCCGATCTGATCCAGGAGGACACCGGAATAACTCTGGCCATAAGAAAAAAAAAATGGTCCATTTGTTCCAGCATACGAATCTAGAAGCCTTTGAACTGCATTTAGTGAACCCCATTTTAATCAGTTGAAGTGAACGTTCACGATTGAAATTGAAAAAAAAATCGTAACCCGGTCGGATACTGGTTAAGCGGAAGTAGTCTATTCAATCTGATAGGCAGCTTAGTAGAATTTTTGTAATTGGCTCACTTTTCTGCGTACACTTTTTGAGAGATTGGGCGAAGGCCACTCGTCCAAAGGCATGGGATTTGTGGGCATCGTGGCCGTGTGGTTAGTGTTACCCAGCATTTAGCCGCATCGAGTCAAGGAGCGTGGGTTCGATACCCGCTTCAGGTCGGAAAACTTTTCGTGAGGAATGTTTTCTGACTGTGCCACTGGGCGTTGCTCGCTAGTCCGTTGTCTAGTGTGGTGTTTCCTTCAAAGGGCAAATCGTCCACTGGAAGCATTAACTTAACGTGTCGGTGTCTTTTTAAAAAACATTCTTCGTCCTCCAATACGTTCAATTAACCGATTTTTAAATTCGCTTACTAACGCGTTTGAAGAACACGACCGGGATTTTGTCCTTCACAGCAACGTTTAAAAGTAATGCGGTAAGCGTAAGCTAATGTATGTACCATTCCATGTCCTACAAAAATCTGTTCCAAGTCTCAAAAACCTAATCATAAATTCATCAAAGTGATTCTCCAAACACTCATCGGAATGTGACTTTATCATACACCTTTTGCATCACAGAGCCCACATTCCATCACGAACGATAAGAACCCTTTGCCTCGCTCACTCCCACATTGGAAATCCGTAACCCAACTATTCCGTGAAATGTGAAGAGGAATCCTAGTCCTTTGTGTGTCATGTGGAGACAAACTTCACCAGTCGCCACCCACCTGACACGACGAGTGAAGCACATGTTGGTTGGGATAGTTATATACAAGGCTCACGAAAGCAACCGACCGACCGACCGACAATTCTCATGCATGGATGTGATGGAAAGGAAGTTCCCTGGAGAAAAATGTGCACTTTACTCGGGCCCACACCGGCAGCAGTGACGAGGACGACTCTTTCAAATATTGGCTTTGGACCGTGTGCTTCCTCAAGAGGTGCTTTTCAAACTTCATTCCTAGCTGAATGTATAATTAAAACATAAGATGCCGGCACTTTCTTTCACTGTTCCATACAAACACAGGCGGCAGGAAGAGGCTCGAAAACACAGAGAACTTCTGTCGAGTGTCGGGGCGGCCAAAGTCCATCGTTAGGTACCGTAAAACGGGGTATCTTAGACAGTTTTTAGGGAAAAAGTCTGATTGTCTTTCAAATTCGTCTTAAAGATTTTTTACTTCATATATTCAGAACAAGCACATATACAGTTTGAATATACTCATTATTTTTCATACAATCGAAAACATGAGGTTGATTTGCTATCATCATTTTTAGGCATATAATCAATTATTTTCGTCATTTGAAATCAAAGTTGTTAAAACTTTTATTTCTGTTGAAACACAGCTTGGTAAATATACTTTCAAAGCTTATTTGCCTATTCAATGCACTGGGCAGCAATTTATTTGCTTCAACTGCTGCCGAAAACTCCTGGGGAACTGATTTGGAAGAAATGAAAACAATTATTTAAAATTTCAAGTATAATAAAGCCCCTGGCCCGGATAGCCGTAGCGGTAAACGCTCAGCTATTCAGCAAGACCAAGCTGAGGGTAGTGGGTTCGAATCCCACTGGTCGAGGATCTTTTTGGGTTGGATATAGACATCCCAGGGCATAGAGTATTTTCGTACTTGCCACACGATATACACATGCCAAAATGGTCATTTGGCATAGAAAGCTCTCAGTTAATAACTTTGGAAGTGCTCATAAGAACACTAAGCTGAGAAGCAGGCTTTATCCCAGTTGTGACATAACGCCAGAAAGAATAAGAAGAAGAAGAAAGCCGTTGGCGATGATGCAACTTTCTACATCCTCATCAAGAAACTTCCAGAAAGTAGCTCATCATTCTTAGTTGACATAATTATTACAGTAGGCATATTTTCTTGACAAATAGAAAAATGCTAAGATTGTATCAATTTTAAAACCAGACAAAAATCCTGCAGAAGTTTCTAGCTATCGTCCAATCAGCTTGCTTTCATGCATCAGTAAACTTCTTGAATAGGTCATTTTGAACAGAATGATGGTCCACATAAAATTTATTTTTTGCCAATGAACAATTCAGATTCCAACATGGATATTCGAACACTCATCAATCCTTACGTATAACAAATTTGATTCGTTGCAACAAACTTGAAAGCTATTCTACTGGTCTTGCTCTCACCATTTCAACGCCACAAATCTCCTAATTGACGGGGATAGCGCCTCTACAGCCGGCCTTCTGATGTTGTGGCACCTGCATTATTGAAGACACCCCGTTCCACGGTCCCCAAATGCATCGTTGACTTGGGCAGCTGACTTGGGCTTGAATTAGGGTGATGTATGGTGGCATAACTCGATTGGGCGCTGCAAACGAACCGGTCCTGTCTGGCGACCAAAATGTGAAAGTGGCTTCAACTGATGCCGCATTTTTTGTCGGCCCTTAGTGCTTATGTTTGTCACTCGAATAACCTGCCAAGCGGCTTAGATGACGCTGACTTTCAGGCTTCGATCATAAATCTCCGCCGTCGCCTGCCTTTTCCATCGGCCGTTCGTCGCTAGACTTTTTTTTTCGAATTCTTGTACATACTTTCCGAAGAAGGGCGGAAAACTTCTTCACCAGCAGCACGTGCTGAGTTCCCGTTTAGAAGAAAAAGCTTTATATTTTCGTCGTATTTTTTCCTTCGTTTTGCATAATATGAAACTTTTGCATACGAACTTCTGAGGCTTTCTTCGGGGGTTTGTGCATTCGTTTACGTTGTAGGCTAAGAGTGTGTCGATTATTGAATTTTAGGCACCTGCATCACCTACGGTACTAACATCCGTCACTGCATTCATTCCCATGCTAAGCAAGTTACTTTTATTAGACCCAAAGTTTTTCCTGCGAAACGATTTACTACCCTGAATTTGTTTACTAGCTACTGTGCATAAACACAAACCTCGAAAGGTCGAAAGTAACTACTTAATTAACTCATGCGGAGGACTTGCTAAGCTCATTTGGTGAACGCGAAGGTGAAGAGGACAACTGGGAATACGCTCATAATGTATTGCTTTTTTGAGAAACCGTAGCACTTTTGCAGTAGAATGAACGTGTGCAACTATGCGTCTCCATTTATTCACTCAGAATTATATTATCCTGTAGAAAAAAAAATTAAAGTTGATGTTTGACGCATAACCATTGACAAAATTCCACCGAATTTTTAACGAAGAATTTCACGACTTGTAGTCGAGTCTAGTACACGATTCTGAAGACCGGCAAAGTCCGGCATTCCTGCAACATGTTCATCCTTCGCGCCACCCACCGTTTTCCTTCACACCGCCATAGATCGTTCTAAGCACCCGACGTTCTAATACTCCAAGTGCTTGCAAGTCCTCCTCGAGCATCGTCCACGTTTCATGCCCGTAGAAAACTACCGGCCTTGTGAGCATTTTGTACACGATACATTTGTTTCGGGTGTGAATCTTATTTGACCGCAAGTTCTTTTGGAGGCCATAGTAGGCCTGGCTTCCACTGATGAAGCGCCTCCGTATTTCACGGCTAACGTTATTGTCAGCCGTCAGCAAGGATCCAAGGAAGACGAAGTCGTCAACCACCTTGAACGTATCCCCGTCTATCGTAACCATGGGGCAAGACACTCATTAATATTGGTATTAATATCCGTTAATACGGATTAATATATATTATTTTATGATATCATCGAGTTACCTACGATTTCCCTAAATACATCTGACAGAAGTATCTTGAATTTAATTCAATGGGGGGGTTTGGAAACAAGAGGCTAGGGATCGTGGATTGTATGCCTTGCCGATCTGACATACCATAGGAGACAAATTGCATCGGAGTCGTAACACTGCTACCTAGGCGAGCTCTGTTGCGCTCGGCCCCATCAACTAGCATGTCTTGCACGCATTCACCACCAGTCCAACTTTTGCTGCCTTGCGTTTCAGGCGGGTGTACAGGTCTGCCACCTTTTCAAATGTTCGGCCGACGATGTCCATATCACCCGCGAAGCAAACGAACTGGAGTGTTCGCCTGAAACCTTCACACAATTTTGCACACCTTCCATCGTCGCTCTTATCAGTCTCGTGAGCTTCCCGGGAAAGCTGTTCACGTCCATGATTTTCCATAGCTCTACGCGGTCTGCCGCATTGAAATCGATGAAAAGGTAATGCGTTGGGACCTGGTATTCACGACATTTTTGGAGGATTTGCCGTACAGTCATTGGCGTAGGAACAGGGGGGGCAGGGGGGCCAGGCCCCCCCAGAACGATCCAGACCCCCTCCAGAATTTTGGATGCTAATAATTAAAATAAATATAAAAAAAGAACAATTTTTATAATTTTAACGTTGATAAACATTTTCTGAATCAATTGACATGACTCTTATTATTCAAAAATAACTCTTCATTAGTAACGTTCTTTTATTTTGTACAACAATAGTGGGAAAACCTCGCTAGTCGTACACAGCATCAGCGTGGCGGTTCTGACTTCAGTAAATCGTACGACAACCCAAGGATTAACCGTTCGACTGTCGCTCGATTGGTTACCGCTGGAACCAGCTTGTTGTTGTGTGATAAGCGGAATGTTTCCATTGCAAAAACTACCATGGTGTGTTATTGCTTCATTATTCGAAATTTGGATCTTAAAATTTGTATTTTGTTAATAATTCAAGCAATGCTTTTTCCGATGTTTCAGCATAAAACAGTATTATGATATCCCACATTTTGCGTGAGGCGTTGGATATCGCACCGAATCTCACAGCAGAAAAACACAATTATATGGCCTTTGGTCAGCTAGAAATCTAAACCATGTTTATTAGCATAATTGTTTCTTAAAAATAGAATCTACGCACAATTTCAGTGACATATTAAGGGGAAATGCATCCATTCCAAGCATCAAATCTCTACACTAAGCTTACTATTCTGCCTGCACGTCTTATACTTGTCTATAGCTGTAGCTAGATAGAATAAGTTTCTAGGGATGATCGAAGAAAATCAAGATTTGTAAAATTTAAAGTACGCAACTTTGCGTAAAATCATGGTTCTATACTCTATAGGATGCCCGAAACGATGTTTCCAGAAATCCACATTAATTGAAAAACAAAAAAGAAGCAAAATTACTAAAGGAATTTCTTAGACAGTAGTTAACGGGAGTTTTTGGTGAAAATTCATAACAAATGTTTTCAAGGATAAGATGGCAAAAATTTAAACTGGTGTGAATAAGTGTAACAAAATGGACCATTGTTTTTATTCCAGCAGGTATTTCTTTCTTTTATTTTGCTTAAATTTTTCAAGATAATTTAACTAGTTTCCTATAAATTTGTAGTAAAATATCTAAAGCCACCCTTCGATATTCCTGTAAAAATTTTAGAATAACCGAATTCTATAAGGAATACCAAAAGGTGACTTCACAGCTTTTGCTACAACTCTCTTGGAAATTAGTCAGATAATGTTGTGAGATTTGTTCATACTGTCAATGTAAATTCCTCCAGGAGGACAACCGTTCCTTCTATGTGTACTTTTTATTCTTAAATTGATTCCGAAGCATGTTTCCGGATTGAACTATGAAAAGTTCATAGTTTTCCCTCGAATTTGTTCCATAAATTAATTAGTTCTGTCAAATCTTATAATGTATCTGTAAATTACTTTCAAAAGTTCTTCCAACAATTTTATTACCAACTAGCAACTCCGGCAAACTTCGTCTCGCCATCAAGTAGGCTGTTGAAAAACACCATGAAACGTCCCATACAAAATGACAGTTTCGTCCACTCTCATTTTTTCCTTCTTTCCCAGTGAATATCCTGAACTTTTCATACACACAAACACGTCGGAACCCTCAAGAAACATAACTATAGGAGAATTTTCAAAACCCGACAGCCCGTTCTCACGGCTATTCGTGACATACAAACACCACTCCATTTTTATGTATATAGGGGAGGTGTACCAGTTTTGGCCACCCTAAGGTTACTGTCAATACATTAAACGAAAGCTTTCAATCCATGCTTAGCAGGGAAAATATAAAAACTAATCAGAAACTTTGTTTTTGTATTAAAAATGGGGGGGGGGGGCGAATACTGGACCACTTGCACCAGTATTTGCCACGATTTTAATTTCGGTTCCTGAATTCGCCACCTACGTTGATTTTTTATGGAGGGTGGCGAATCAGGAACACCATGGCGAAAAATAGGTGCAAAGGAGCAAAAATTTTGGGAAAAATGATTTTATCCTATAATTTTCTGAGAAAATTTTGCAGTTTACATAAATGTTTCCGTATCATCTTAAAGCAATTTAGCGAACACTAAACAATTGGCAACCATATATGTCGTAAAACGGTGTATCATCTGGGATGGCTAATAACTGGTACATGGCGAATACCGGTACACCTTGCCTAGATGGTTGCGCGAAGTTCATCATAAGTTCTTTAAAAATATTTCCAAAATACATTGCAAATTGCGTCAGAAAATCTTGCAAGAATTATCTACGAAAAATGTTCTGAAAATGTCGCTTGCCTTCGAATGTACAGAGGAATTTTGTTGAAAAGTCCCAGTAATACAGTAATACTACACACCAAAAAAAATCTTAGATTTACACGTAACGTAATATTAGCCTCAATCATGCAAAGCCATTTCTCATGTATTATTCAATGATAAAACCTATAAACACATCTATTATATACAACATTGTTACCAAAATCCTTAATATTGAACGCAAAACGTCTTCTCTCGAAGAATGTTGCATGCAAAACGGCACGGTTTACATGATTTTCACGCTGAAAATTAGATCATAAATAATGCACATGGAATGACAAGTCGTCGATTCATCCATGTGCATTATTTTTGACAGAATATTCAGCGTAGAATCATGTAAACCTTCTTCTTTGCAATTTCACTTTCAAGATGCAAGAAAGCATGCAACATTGGCGAATGTTGGATGGAAGATCATGAAATGTTTCAGTTTCACTCATGTTTGCAAGCATTATCGAATGCAATGAGACAGTTTACGTTAATTATCGTTGAATGTTCAGTTGCAACTCGTTTTACATGATTATCAGAAAAAAATACGTGCCATGTAAATTTGAGAATGTTTTGCTGTGTACTGCACAAATTAGCATAAAAACTATGGAAAAATATTTATCAAATGACTGAGAAGCGTAAAGGTATTTATTAAGTTATACATAAAGTATTTCGTAAAAAGCTTCATTAAAACATTTCTTTAGAAATAGTTTTATCAATTATTGACAGCATCCATATTCTGAGATTGAATTCTTGTTCAATACTAAGTCGGAATTCTCAAAGGCTTTCTGGTGGGGTCAGGCAAGGAAATCTGAGAGTTTTCAAGGATATTTTTTAATGAAGATTCCGATGGAACTTCTTGGAAACCTTGTTTTTTTTTTTTTAATTTGTTAGAGAGGTTTTATTTATCCAGTAATCATTCACATCTAGAGAAAATATTATGAATAATCACTAAATTTTCGTTGTTCCGGTGTCCATCTGTTGTTTCTCCTAGCTTCAACATTTTGTTGTTTCTTCTTCCTATGCATGATGAACTTCGTTTAAAAATCTTTTCATATTTTAAAAAGCAACACTTAACAGAATCTAATGATAAAAGTTAAATTCAAGAACTTTTGAAAAATTGCAAAATTCGTATACTTATGGTTCCTGAAAGTCAGATCTTGGTGAAGGCCCATAAATAATTTCTCTACATTTTTTTAAGTAATGTTTAGTTCACTCCAAGATTCAGTATTCCACCAATATTTTCGCCTTAAACTTCTACAGTATAATAATTTAGAACATTCACACAAAAAAGTTAAATTAAATTAAAGTAAAAAATATTGAAATGAAACATTTTTTTTGTAGTAAATCCTTAAAAATTCCACGTCGAATTCTTGAAATTTTTTTCAAGAATTCATTTTTTTTCCAAATTTAATTCTGGTTAAAATTACCGAACCATTTTTTGAAAAGTTATTCCAAAAATTTTGTCTGATTGTGTATCTGATTTAAATTAGATATGGATATGGAGTGATTCGTGAAGTTATTTCTAAAGATTTCTCTAAAAAATATTGAGTTATTTCTTGAGTAATTTTTAGAGCTGAAATGGAGAGTCGATAGATTTCTAGATGTAATTTATGGAAGAATCGCACATTAATTCGGAAAAAAATACAGGGTAATTTCTAGAACCTGAAAGAATACGTGATGGATTTTCTGGATAATTTTTTGAGAAGTTCAAGAATGAATTGCGAAATCCTTTAGCAAATTTGTAAGAAAGTTTCTAAAAATTTTCTCCGAGAGAATCATTAGTACTGATTTAAAGAATCTTTGGAAAATTATTGCATGGATCTCTTTTTTATAGAAGGACACAGTAATATAATTCTCTGAAGAAATCCCTCATCAACTTGCTCGGGTAACTTCTGAGTATTTTCACGGATTTTAGAAAAGATCTAAAGAAACACTTAGAGAATTTTCTGCGAAAAAATGTATAATTGTAGTGAGATTCCTAGAATTTCTCGAAGAAATCCTCAGTAATTCCGGAAAATCATTTACAAATTATTTTTGAGCAACTGGATGATATTTTAGACTAACAATTACAGTTTATATGTAATAAGCACGTAGAGAGTCTTCTTGGGAAATTTTAAAAGAATTTCTAAAGCATCTCGGTGAAGATCCTTTGAGATTTGTTTTGGAAAATTCAGAAACCCTCAAGTAACATCTGGAAAAATATTGAACAATAACTATTTATCCCGGAAATGATTTCCCGTGGGAATCACAGGAGGAACTCAGTGAAAACTTCTCTATCTGGAGTTCTCGGAGAAAGCAGTGAAAACGTACGGAAATAATTCATGAAGTAATCTTTGTGGGAATTCTCAGAGGAATCCTTTAAAACACATGGTTGAATATCTAGAAATCTTGTTGAAGAATCACAAGGAATATTCATCGTAAGTTCTTTAGAAGACCTCTTGAAATTTTATTTATTTTACTTGATTAGAAAAAGAAAGAATATTTTATGTAGTTTAAATATAAATTTACAAATATCACTGATGTGCAATGATATCAGACAAAATAACAAAGAAGTAAAATCTATGCAAACTATGTAAATTGTGAAAATCGTGATTATTGCGAACGACGTTACTTCTATGAAAAAAAATAATAATTCGCTAGGCCCCCCCCCTAGGCCCCCTCCAGAAAAAAACCCTAGCTACGCCAATGCGTACAGTAAAGATCTCATCCGTTGTCGATCGGCCGTCAACGAAGCCGGCTTGATGACTTCCCACGAACTTGTTTACACAGACGACGGAAGATGATCTGGGATAATACTTTGTAGGCCGCATTTAGAAACTTTTCACAACCTAACTTGTCGCCTTTCTTGTAGATGAGGTCTTCCAAAATCGGAACTCAGGCAAGTACGACTTCGATACGAATTGTTCACTGTCTGAAACGCCTCTCGATTCCAGTCACAACGCCAGTAACTTAACAAGATCTTCAACGCTAGAGTATCATCCACCAGGACGCACACTTGCCTCTAGCCTGATGGAAGGCTCTAATACGCTCAACACAGTCGAGCCTCTCCAGCAAGCGTTCAACAGCCGTCCTGGTCCTGTGTTCCAAAATCATCACAAATGCAAGTACGATATACACACGAACAGTGCGCTTCCTGTAATATTACACAGCACATATCGGCGGGATCAAACCAGAGTGATGTTCATCATTCAATTCGTGGATACTCTTCATCTGAATCTCTTTCAGAACTGTGAGCGTATTACCAAAATGTCAGAGGACTTCGCACCAAAATCGATCAGTTTTTTGTAGTAGTTGCAGATGCAGAATATGACATAATTGTACTGACGGAAACTTGGCTCGACGATTGTATCTTTTCACCTCAGTTATTTGGTAATGCATACTCAGTCTACAGAACTAATCGCAGCCCACTTAACCGCAGAAAAACTAGAGGTGGTGGGGTGTTAATAGCCGTTTCGTCCTGCTTGCAATCCTGTATTGATCCATCTTCAGTGCGCAGTTCTTTGGAGCAAGTCTGGGTGAAGGTCCGTTAACGAGGTTTTGCTGTTAGTACCGCAAAAATGATCTGCTAGACATTCAGCAGCATTTGGAATCTGTTGAATCTGTTATGTCAGGTTTGGAACAACATGATTTTGCCTTTCTTTTCGGTGACTACAATCATCTTGAGATGCTGTGGTCTCCTTCTGAGGATGGAGGCTTTAAAATTGACTCCGGACGCACAAGACTCAGTGCCTCTAGTAGTGCGCTGTATGATGGTTTCTACTTACATGGCCTAACACAAGTCGATTCGATAAAAAAAAACGCGAACGACAGGATCCTAGACTTAGTGCTGGTGAATGAAAGAACGCTACCTGTATGTCGTCTCTCTTAAGCAGTTGAAGCGCTCGTGGTACCCGACACAGCTCACCCAGCCTTAGAAATCGGCCCTTTCGTGGCCTTGCGGTTAGCGGCGTCAGTCGTCTAGGCGTATTGTGCCACGGGGTGTGGGTTCGATTCCCGCTCCAGTCGGTGGAAACTTTTCGTCAAACGAAAAATTCGTCACTGGGCTACTGGGTGTTACGTGTTTTCCGTTGCCTAATGTTAGTAATCGTGCTGAAGACGGTGTAAATTGTCTTTTAAAACCACCTTGGACAAATCCTTACCTTCGTAAACTGAAAAAACGTAGGGGATCAGCACTGCGGAAATACAGACGCAGTCGCATACCACTTTTAAAACGACGCTTCGTGCTGGCCAGCAACAAGTGTGTTAGCTACAATCGTCTTTCATATGTTCGATATGTTGAAAAGTGCAACCTTTTTGCACAGCATTTCAAGGCTGCTTTTTCTGACGTAGATGTCTCGTCATCTCAAGTAGCCGAGGCCTTACGCAATACTCCTTCGGAGAGCATCGATTTCGGTATCTTTGAAATAACTGAAGATCACGTTCTTGAAGCTTTACGAAAGCTAAAGTACTCAGCATCACCCGGACCAGATGGAATCCCGTCATGTTTGCTGAAAAGGTGTTCAGCTGCCCTTTTAGTGCCATCAATGAAATTGTTCAATTACTCGTTACAACGAGGAACCTTTCCCGCTGCGTGGAAGACTTCTTTGCTTTCTCCGATTTTTAAGAAAGGCGACAAATGTGACATTGCCAACTACAGAGGAATTACATCTTTAACAGCATGTTCAAAAGTTATTGAAATAATAGTGAATAACGCTATTTTCGAATCATGCAAGAATTACATTTCCACTGCTCAACACGGATTCTTTCCAAAACGGTCAGTGAATACTAACCTAGTCGAGTTTACCTCGCTGTGCATTCGGTCAATGGACGCAGGAAAGCAGGTCGATGTCATCTATACGGATTTCAAATCAGCATTTGATCGTGTGAATCATGCTATTCTCCTTCGAAAGCTTGAGAAGTTGGGGATGTCGCCAAGCCTCGTTAGATGGTTCGAATCGTATCTTTCCGGCCGATCTATGAAAGTACGGATTGGGGCAGCTCATTCGGATTCTTTTGCTATTCCTTCAGGAGTGCCACAAGGAAGTAATCTAGGACCTCTCTTGTTCTCTCTGTTTATCAACGATGTTGCCTTCATCGTGCCTCGCGGAGAACGAGTCCTTTATGCAGATGACGTGAAAATTTTCATGGTGGTCAATAGCGTTGAAGATTGTTTGGCATTACAGGCGACCTTAAATTCTTTCGAATGCTGGAGCAAACGCAATAAACTTGAGCTCTGCGTAAGGAAATGCTACTCAATCACTTTTAGCAGAAAACATAATCCAATCCATTTCGATTATTCGTTGTCTGGTCAAACATTGGAACGTAAAAACGAAGTTAAGGATCTTGAAGTGACACTGGATAATGAGCTGACATTCAGGCCGCACTATGAGGACGTTCTTTCTAGAGCAAACAAGCATCTTGGTTTCATATTTAAGATTGCAGAAGGTTTCTCGGATCCTTTGTGCTTCAAATCATTATACTGTGTCTTAGTTCGCTCTATTTTGGAAGCTGCTGTAGTAGTTTGGTGCCCATACAATAAAGTTTGGATCGATCGTTTCGAGGCTGTGCAACGGAAGTTCGTGCGACTGGCTCTCAGGAATCTTCCGTGGCGTGATAGAATTCATCTTCCTCCGTATGAGTACCGATGTATGCTGCTAGGATTGGATACTTTGGAAAGTAGGAGAGTTTCAATGCAATCTAGTTTCATAGGAAAGATCTTCAAAGACGAAATTGATGCTCCAGCTATACTCCACGAGTTGCTTATCTATGTCCCAGAACGCCCTTGGAGACGACGCAACTTTCTCAATATGGATGCGCGCAATAGCCGATACGGGCAACATGATCCTATTAGACACATGGTTGCTCGTTCTAATGAAGTTTTCGAACAGTTTGATTTTATTTAATGTATTTATCTTGTTATATTAGGTTTTTAACACTTTGTTTGTTAGTTTTAGATTTTAAGTGTCCTTTCTTGTAATTTGTTGTGTTACTTGTTTCGAAAAGATGCGGGTTTTATGCCTATTTCAGGTTTTCCCAGCCATACTTCATTAAGACCTAGGTCAGATGAAGAAATACATATAAATAAATAAATTACTCCTTCCTTCCACTCCTCCACCAGCAAGTCATCAGAAGAGCAACGCCGCCATTGCCCCACAATTAAATATTGTGGGCTTGGTTGATTCGTCACCATCGACTCGAGCCGATCAAATAAAAAGAATGCCCCCTCCAAATTTCTTCTCCCCTTTCTGCAATTCATTCCGGCTCATATGAGTACACACCAAGCTCATTTCACGTCAGACAAGTCGTGTCCAAGGAGCGCCCTACTTTCTCCGGTAATCCTGTCACATGGCCGTTGGTCTTAAGCTGCTTCCAAAATACCACTGAGAAGTGCGATTACTCTGACGGGGAAAATCTAATGCGGCTGCAGCTGTGTATGAAAAGGAGTGCATTGGAGGCAGTTCAGAGCTATCTGATGCAATCATCGTTGAGTCGAGAACGGTCGTCCTGAACACATTCTCAACTCGCTTCGTGCTAAGGTGCGGTCAACGCAGACTCCCAAGCCGAAACACCTGGAAGCTCTAGTTGGGTTTGGTTTGATGTGAAAAATTTTTGCAGCCATATCCAAGCTGCGAATCTGCATGATCATCTTTCGAACCCGTTGCTTCTTCAGGAGCTAGTAAGCAAGCTTCCAGACACTCTCAAGCTCAACTGGTCTCTCTTCATGCGTTAGCATGTCAGCGTCGATCTTACCTCTTTTGGCTGCTACATGGATCAGTTCGTTTCGGAAGCTCACATATTCGTCAATTATGCGGATGGATATGATAGCGAGCAAGAGAAACCAAACGCGAAGGAGAAAATGTTCATAAACACGCACGCTGTAGAGAAGAAAAGGGAGAAGAACGTTAGCAACGGCGATCGTAAGGACGATTCCATCCACCTTTCATACTCGGAGATTGCTGAAAACTCGTTTGAGAGCAGTACCTGTGTCGTCGCTGCCTGAGAACCCACGGACAGTTTAAACGGTTGTAGGGAGCGCCATCACAAACTTCTTCATCATGGAAATCCAAACACAGCTCAAGCGACCGATTCTCTAAAGACTGCAAGCAAAGTTCACGATGTTATGAGCCTGATCCTTCCAGTTCAATCGCTGGATTTCGGCGAGCTCTGCAAACTGTTTCCACATCTTCAAGGCCTTCTAATACAAAGCTACACCAATGCTGTCCCCACGATCTTCATCGGGTTGGACAACTCATTCGGACAAGCGCAATCTGGCCAGTCAAACAGTCATCAGCTATTCCACATCTCGGTTTGGTCTCCCGAGCTGCACCACTTCGTGAAGGTTTTTTTTTGCGCTGGAAAGTGTGGGGCCTAGATCTTGTAGAATGGAAAGTGATGGAGATCGACGTGCGAAGCAGATCTTCGAAAGTACCACTGTACGTACAGAGTCGGGCAGGATCCAGACAGGCTTGCTGTGGAAATACCACAATGTGGAGTTCCCGCACAGCAGACCCATGCGGGAAAGCGATTCCGCTGTGGACCTGATTTCTACCGCAAAACATCATTGGTTGCCGAACAAAGTTCGACTGGTTTGGGATACGGCTGCCAAGGATCAAAGCCAACCATTCAATTCCAGATCTTCTCGCTCCGTTGCCCGCAGTATTAAGTTCGTTTAGGCAGTTCGATTTGGCCATCAGTGCAAATATATGCGAGATGGCCCACCGGATCGCTATAAGACCTGAGGACCGGGCACAGCTGGCTCTCTGGGCTTGAATGGGACGAGCGTATACCAACCGCACTGTTTGAGCAAAGGAAGCGATGGACCAAGCTGCTACAGCAGTGGATCATGCAAAATCCAGCGATGTTACTTTCCTGGCTTCCTGTCCATCTGGACTTTTGGCCTCAGCAAGCAACAAGAGAAGAAAAGAACCTGGAAGAACTTCGCCCAATCCACATGCACAGCGACGTAGTCAAGGACCAGCTACTGCAGTTTGGAAGATTCTACCAATGGGAACGTCTCGCCCGAGCTGTTGTTTATGTTCCAAGTTTATCGACAATCTTTGATGCAGGGTCAAGCAACCATCAGGTAAACGGAAATGGCTGAGTCGGGATGAGCTAGTCAAGGCAGAAGCAACCATCGTCAACCTGATCCACCGAGATGCTTTCGTCGATGAATACGTCATCCTCAAAATTAACCAAGAACTTCCAGATGGAAAGCAAAAGAGAATCGATAAGACCAGCAGTGATCATCCTCCTTCATGAACGAGCAAGGTGTTATCCGGATATATGGAAGGTTTACAGGCCCTCAGCAGGTTTCGTTCGACTTCAAGTTTCCTGCCATTCTTCCCATAGGGCACGAGGGGACGAAACTTCTCGTTGTTCGGTACCATCGGCTGTACAAGCATTGTAATGCTGAAGCGGCGGTCAACGAGAGGTTCCACGTGTCGGAGAGTCGGCTTGAAGCGAGCCGGAAAGCAGTGTCAATAGTGCAAGGTCTACAAGCCAGTTCCGGCGATCCCGAGAATGGTTCCACATGTACAAATAATGTGACGCTCCTAGGGGGGTGGGTCGAGCCTAGCGTGACAAGCCTTACAAAATTTTCGGAGGACTCATACAAAAAGGGGGGAAGGATGTCAAAAAAGTTGAAATTTAGCGTGACATAATTTGTGTACCATCCCTTTGTAGTTGTTTTACTTGCTTCTGTCTTCCACTCTTAATATATCACAGTTGTTCTATCACAGTTCATAACATTTGCTAGAACCCGAGACGGACAAAAACCGTCTCCCTACGCATTCATTCTTCCATCATTATAGCACGGCTTTCCACGCCGCCAAACAGCAAGCCTCTCTGCCATAAAAATTAAAGCAGCTCTACTCCTTCCCGCATGAACTGGCGTAGACCCAGTGGTATATACGGTCTACTGTGGGAGCCAATTTAATGCATCATCAATTCCTCCCCCTTCCTCCCATTGGTCTGCATTCTGACGTAGGAGCATAGAAGATCATCAGCACTCTTATACACTGAGGGTGTCTGTTAGTTCCAAGCAGTCATCTGGTTGGTTCCTTGTGTAAGTGCAGCTGATCTGGCAATATTGGAGTAGCAACCCCGGGCGGCCCATCAAGCTCAAGCTCAGCATTTTTTCTGGAAGATCCTCCTCGTACTTATTACATATAATTCCATTTAATAGTTCAAAATATCAGATTCAAAATCCTTTAGCAAATATTTCAGAAAATCTCTCAGTAATTGTTCAAGGATTGTTTGAAGAATTCATAGAAAAAACTATCCAGGACATACTGAATAAAAAAATTAATGATTCCTCCAAGTGACAAGATTTTCGTAAGCAATTAAAAAGGATTCAATTGGGAAAATATTCTTGGCAATTTTTCAGACAAGTTCTCTGCAGATCTATCAGCATTTTTCACAGAAATATTTTTAGGTGTTTGTTTGGATTTTTCTACAAATTTATTTGATTTTCACGCATTCCTTCAAAACAAACCAAATGCCCTGTTAAGAAAATTTTCAATAATTAAAACCTTCCTAGCGGAATACGTTTAACTATTCTTTCAAAAACTCTTCCACGAAAATGATAAATATTTTTCTAGCTTTTTGTTTAGAAATTCATTCAAAGGATTATATCATTGTTCCTCTAGGATGTCATCCCAGAATTTTACGAAAAAAAAAACTGATGTGAGATGTGTTTCTTTAAACAGTATCATCGATTCTTTTGAGATTTTTTTAAAGAAACTTCTTTACAGGATTTTGCAATTAATTCCTTTATTTCTCAAAAAATCTCAAAATATTTCATAAGGTATTGTTTCCGATTCTAGAAATAACTCCATAATTATTTTTCGAATGCAAGTCTCGGGATTCTTAAGTTATATCTAATATCCATCCACTTCCCATTTTGGTTCAAAAAAAAAAAAATACTACGTTTTGATGAAATTTCTTCACAGAAAAAATTAAGTGGTTTTTGTAGGATTCACTAGGAAAATTATTGTTCGTTTTCTTCGCCTCTTTCAAAATGAAAAATGTTTTTCGTTTAAATGAATGGAATTTAAACTGAAGGTGTTTATATCTGAAATCTAACAAAATGTTTGCATGAACTTCAAAGCTTCATGATACTTGGGCGGATAGATTGTAGAAAACAAACGTGTTGGAGGGACTATTTTCAATTATTGTGATTAAACTATAGAAGATCAACGCGAAAATATTAGCGATATATTTAAAGAATTTTACCAGAGGTATCTCATATTGATATTTGTATTACTTTGAAAATTTTTATTGAGTTCAAATTAATTTGCTGTGGAAGCGATGCAGGTATAATAGGCAAACAGTTTTAACACTAAATAAATCGCACTCGCTCTGCGCGCGTGTGTAGCATACATGAACTGGATGGAAATGGATTACGAAAATGGTCTGCGTGATCTGTGGGGACTCGAGTTCGAAACTCGTAACCTTCTGAGCTATTGGGCTCGGTAGCTTAGTTGGAAAAGCGCTCGTCTGGTATACAAGAGTCCTGGGTTCGAATCCCAGCCGAGCACGCGGGTTTTTTCATAATTTAACCCATAATTTATCCATCTTTACCAAGTTTATTCATGTGAAACTACTTTAAAAAAGAGAATCAATGTCAAAGAAAAAATTTGTTGCTGGATAAAAACTTTGGTTGATTTTTTTGGACTTTTTATACTGGTTAAATTTGTGCTATCCATCTGACATAGCCAGACTGAATTTTCTTAAAAAGATCTGTTATGAATTAAGCCTGTTTTAACCAAAAATTCCCGCTGGGAAATTTCTATACTAATTTGGATAATCATGAATTATCCTATTGAGAAGTGACATGAAACTTTTACCCATCCTGGAATACACCCATGTCATAATTTTAAGATCCATGAGAACTTATTATTATGAGCAGAGAGATAGATAATTAGGTCATTATTAGGTACACGATCACGGCGAGTCCACTGGTAAGAGACTAGGAAGTTAACTGCTGTACAAGAACATTGAGTTGAAATATCTTGATTTTCCACACTGATCCATAATATACCAAAATTTGATCCATAATGTGAAAAACTACTAATAGTGTTTTCAGAAACTGACGGAATCTTTAGTTTTTATGCAATCTTGTGTCAAAACTACACACAAAATGGTTCATTACAGTACTTCAAGCAATGAAATGATAATCCATCTGTAAGCCAATTTTTGAATTTTCTAATAAAGTAGGAAAAAATCGTATGAATGGGTTGAAACCTAGTGCTAGTTCAAAATTTGGTGCTCTTTCCATACGATGTTGGTGGTCGATAGATGTAAGGACTGTTCATTTTATAAAGTGGACACCTTGTTTATGCTATATCTTTTTTATTTATTGATGATATCGTAAATGGTTTTCTGTGTATCGTTCAACTATTATTCTACAATGTTATGAAAATACAGAAACTTACAAAATGCTTTCGGTTGAAGAACTAAATAGTTTTTGCAAAAACTCCTAAGAAAAACTGTTCGTCAAGTTTAAGCATTATTTTTCGCATGAAAAAAATCCTAAATTTAATGAACAAATTGTATGATGGTATCCTTTACTATTCAACTTAAGGTAGAGCTTTTAAAAACATCAATAATATTCCATCAGTTCCTGACGCTGAGTCACTTTAGTGATCTATTCCTTATGGTCAAATTTGCTGATACACCATCTTTTTACTACCAGCAAAAAACTAAAGTAATAAGGGTGTTCAAAACTGGTTTAGATTACTAAAGAAACTATATATGTATAAAAAAAGCAAAATCTTGAGTTTTAACCGCATTCTTAGGTACCAAATTTACTCTTTATCTAGAGCAAACTGTAAGCGTTTTTCTCAAAATATTTTGATAGGTAGTCTCAAAATAACACATTCTGAAAATAATACATGCAAAATAAATTTGATTTAATTCAAGCAGTGTTCCCAATCTTGATGATTGTCATTGTGCTTTGAGTGGTCTTCTGAAAATAAATTATTTGTTTTTCTATTGTGCTTAATATATGACGTGGGGACTAAATCAGCAACTCTATGAAGGCGTAAGTTATTTTTATTATAACTACTATATTATTAGTTCCGTCTAGAAATTCTACTCATATCAGTTCCATTTAAATTTAAGATATTTTTCTTTAAAAAAAATGATAAAAAAATGATTCTATGATATCTGCAAAATTGCTTCTCGAAAAATTACTTGATATTTTTTAGCAAGCTTCTAATTGATGATGGTTTCTAAGTACAATCATTTTTTGAAAATAAAAAATATAAATTGTCGAATTTTCCTGCCGATTTTTAATAATCCTTGATTTTGATAACCTCCAAAAATCGACCGTTCTAAACGTTGTGCCATATTAGTGTGAAATCATATTATTTTGGTAACTTTTTTATTACCACAGCATAGCATCCCGGGATTCCCGAAATGTACATAGAATTTGATGAAAGCCACTAAAATTTCAATGAAAAACTATGACATTTTTCCTTACTATCAACCTTATTTGATAAAATAGTAAAGCATAATGGAAATGAGAATAAACGAATAATTATTTTCATGAAAAGATCAATTTCCTAGAGATGGTCGGGTTTCACATTTTTCAAACCAGAACCCGACCCGTACCCGACTTGTTTTATTTCTTCAAACCCGTACCCGACCCGAACCCGAGACAATAATTGAAAAGCAAACCCGGACCCGACCCGAACCCGGAAAATGTTTGATGTGTAAACCCGAACCCGACCCGAAACCCGAAAAATTGTTGGAAGAAAAACCCGAATAAAACCCGAGTTTTAAAAAATGGTAATTTCATCGTTTCGGATGCATAGGGAAGCTTTAAGGTTGTTACTCTGTTCACAATTCTCACCAAACCCGACCTAAACCCGACTCAAACACGACTTTTTGTAAGCCCGAACCCGATCCGTACCCGATAATTTTGTGATCCGAACCCGAAAAATTTCAAATTTCCAAACCCGGACCCGACCCGAACCCGTCGGGTTACACGTGTTACACAATACGAAAATCTGCAGTGGGACTAACATGCGTTTACTTTTCATTATGGGACAGTTCGATTTGGTGTTTTTCCTAATTTTACTGAACAAAAAGTGATTTCTCGTTAGTGCTGCTGAAAGATATAATGAAAACTGATATCAACTCAATTCTGGCCAAAATGCAGATGGAACTGACTTGCGATTCACAGCAGTAATCTTCAGTCAATAATAATGATCTACGATACCTTCAATGATCTTTAATCGTTTCTTTTGTTCTAATGTTTTAATGACTTTTCAAATGCTTTAAAATTGTGACTTAAGTTTTTATCATACTTCCATTGTATGTGTTATAGAGAAAATCAATTGCAAACCCGTAATTAGTCAAGCTAAGTTTTGATTTTTGTTAGGTTACTTCATCAGAATAAGAAAGTCTTATCTGAAATGTGATTTGCTATAATTAACTTTTTATTTTGAAAAGTTACATTATCTGTTTATTTAATTGAAAACATATTCTGGCCATAACTGCATATTTGTCACATTCGACACTTTTGACAATTTCGAGTTAATACCGGGGAGAGTCATGAAATGACAAATACTTTCAATCCACTTACTGAAATCAGTGAAATTGTTCTAGAAAATTTGAAAAAAAAATATCAAGTTGTTTTGTCACATTGGCAATTGTAATCGCATAACAATCTCATTGAGATTATACATGAGCCCCATAATGCAGTAGCAACAAAATTTCTATCAGAATTATTTTCCTACTATTCACCCAATATGCGATATGAGTTGTACAAAATTTTAGCCTCAAATAAGCACTTTTGAATACTGAGTGATATTTTGAAATTGTAGTTTGCTCCCGTACTGCAATAAAATGCAAACTTGGTATCCCATTTACTCAATGTCTACTTTTGTCGAATGTTACAAATATGCAGTTATGGGCAGTATTGTATTGTTAAATTTGTACTTCCATTTCATCTGAAATGCTAGTTTTATTGAAAATTTGATGAATCCCGGGATTTCCCGGGAAAAGCATAGATTTTTGTCCCGAATCCCGGGACGAGCAAAATGACCGGGAAATGGGCACTCTATCTAAAATCTAAACCATTAAAATATTGACACAAAGCCCCTGAACTAATTAGTCCGGCCACCATCCGTTAACTCCGAACCGTGTCTCCCCAACGCGGCCCTAGGTCCCTTCTGTTTACTCACAAACTTTCAATCGATCCCATCTGTACTTTAATTATGTGAAGTGCAGTTCGGGACGGACTTTCCCATGCTGCACTTTGGTCAGCTGGTAATTAATCTCCCCAAGCTGCATCAAAATTTTATACCGATCGGCAATCCTCTCGGTTGAGTTCGAAAGTTTGCGTTACCCACCTACAACAATACTGAATGCATTCGAAAAACAAAAACCCTTATGGGGCCGAAACGGCGAGAGAAACAGTGTAATTCACCACCTTCCCAATCGTCAGTATAATAATCATCATTATCGCTTATCATTGGAAGGGACTCTCGGTACGGGAGGACTGAATAGTAGGGTGGCTCATAATAATCGAACTAGAAAAATCTTAACCTACACCCCTCAAAATTTGTTCGTTTGGCATGAACGAGACTTTGTTTCGTTAACTTCTGGAAATTCAAATGAACAAAAGTAAAGGGGAGGAGGTAAATCTTAACATTGTTACAGTTAGATATTTTTCACATAAAAATGAGCCACCCTACTTAACTGCCAGCTTTTACAACAACAACAATTCAATGACGGTGAATCACATACAAAGGTACCTACGGGCGATTATTGGGAGGGGGGGTGTAGAAGCACTTCCGTTGTGTGTTCTCTTTGGTGGAAAATTCTTGCTCTCGGAAAAGCGTCTTTCGCGAGTTGAATGGTCCTATCTAGTAGCATGCATCCTAGATATGCTATGCCACCCACCACAACCGTTGTTGACTAGCCGGTACGGACGGCAGGAATAATGGAAAGCATGTGCGCTAGTGCCCGTCGCTGCCGCTGTGTAGGTGGAAGGTGGCATTTTCCCGGAGAGCGGGTTAGAGAATGAGCAAAACGGGACCAACTAGGGCTGTGGACGGAGAGAAAGCTTAGATTCGTACCGCTCGTGTATTTGTCGTAAGGTACGTGTGGGAGTGATGCTTTTGGAATATTATTGGGGAATCGTCTTTGCCGATGGGAGATATGTAATTGGTATAGAAAGTTTGAAAACTTCTACTTCTTTTATATGATTAGGCTCGGGCTAATAACGCCCAAACCTAATCATATCGTGAACATTTTTTTATGGAATATAGGTCAAATTTTTCTACTGACTTACTTACTTGGTGGAAAATCGCGAATAACTAATGAAAATTGTCTATTTAATTATTTAAAAAAAAATTTCTTCTTTTTGGCATGACGACCACTCTGGGCCTGTTTCTCAGCTTAATGTTCAATGAGCACTTCCACAGTTATTAACTGAGAGCTTTCTTTGCCAAAGTTACCATATTCGCATTTGTAAATAGTGTGGCAGGTACGATTATACTCTATGCCCAGGGAAGTCAAGGAAATTTCCTTAACGCAAAGATCCTGGACCGACTGGGAATCGAACCCAGGCACCTTCAGAATGGCTTTGTTTCGTAGTCGCGGACTCTAACTACTCGGCTAAGGAAGGCCCCGTTTATTTGAATAATACTTTTTTTTAATAACTGGAAAATAACTACTTCTAGAGAAGTGATCGTGATAATCATTATGGTTGGGAATAGTTTCAAAATGCTTATTGAATCATCAAAACGTATTTATTTGGCAATAAATAATTTACTAATTTTGACAATTGAC
The DNA here is from genome assembly GCF_002204515.2 of Aedes aegypti. Taxonomy (NCBI): domain Eukaryota; kingdom Metazoa; phylum Arthropoda; class Insecta; order Diptera; family Culicidae; genus Aedes; species Aedes aegypti. The sequence goes on along the minus strand of NC_035108.1, from coordinate 23,295,278 downwards.
CAAAAAACATTTTTTTTAAACGCATGTTTATTACAAAATACTTTTGAAGTAAGACTGCCCCATAGTCAGTTTCAATTAGACGTGTTAGCACAGAGATATGGACAAAATAACTTGTGTGTGCGTTTCTTTTTGAAAATTGAAGTTATTATTCAATTTGTTTGAAATTCTATGAACTCATCAGCCAGCTACCACATTGGAAATTGATTTCGGGAACCACCATCATCATCATCATCACCATCTCCCAGTTTCAACTCTGGATCGCGCGTGCCAAAAGCAGCTCCGCTAGGCGCCAGCAAACATACACATTTCAATAATTTCGAACGTTATGAGCCGTAGTGACACAACTTGAGAATGGTGATTAAACTCGTAATGATAATGATGATAATAATGATTTCTTCTTCTTGGCACGTCCTTACTGGGACAGAGCCTGCTCATCAACTTAGTATTCTTATGAGCATTTCCACAGTTATTAACTGAGAGCTTTCTTTGCCCGAGTTGCCATTTTCTCATTAGTGTATCGTGTGACATGTACGATGATACTCTATGCCCAGGGATGTCAAGAAAATTTCCATTACGAAAAGATCCCGGACCGATTGGGGATCGAACCCAGACACCTTCAGCATGGCTTTGCTCTGTAGCCGCGGACTCTAACCTCTCGGCTAAGGAAGATTCGTGATGAAAATGTGTTATTAAAAAAAAACTAGGAAGTGATTTTTGCGCAACATCTTTGGGTAGGCGCATCTATTTCAATACCCTAAAATTGAACATTAATCTTGAATAATGTCCGGTTCCATTGCAGAAAACAAATTGCAAATCATTTCGGAAACTCGGACAGAGATATGCGGTCAAAGTTGCACTTCCGACTTTTAGCTTAGATCGTAGCTGGTTCGACTGGCTTAACATATTGATAGTAAAAATAATAATGGTGATCAAATAAACATAGAGAGCTTGAAAATTGCATGACAACAACATAAGACCACAACTGGAAAAATAGTTCTCTACTTAAAACTTCATGAAATTCAAAGGCATTCATGACTTGTTGTATAATCTCCCTTATTGTATAGTAGTGCACAGAAATTTTTCAAATGAACAATTTGATAATGGTGTAGAATAAATTTTAATATGGATTGAGCGTTTTTATTATAGTTTAATCATATTTAGTCGTGGTTAGTGTGGTTCAAATAAATTCTCACTTTCAAATTATGATGGTTTTCCTTTATTCCTGCGAGATTAAAATTCCGTATTCATAATAATTATTAAATTAGTTCAAAGGAGATTGGGCAAATCTGGACCCGGAATGTACACAGATGAGTCATATATCATTTGGAAGATCTAGATGAGTCCTAGAAAAAGTTTGTATGGGGTCAAAAATATCCGTCGTGGGAGAAAAAAGTTATTTCGCATGGTTTGAGATGGATTTTTGATGTATTTAGCAATATAATTATTTAACTAACAATTAAACAAAATATTTTTTCGACACCTAAATAATGATGAAAAGCTCTATATTTTAAAGAAGTTAATTGAGACTTTTATTCAGAGATGAAAACATTGCAAGGTGATGTTAAACGGAAAAATATTGAAAATCGTAAAAAAAATATAGGTATAATAAGTAAAGATTTCTACCAGATTCTGCAATTCACATCGAACCAAATACATTTTTTCTATTGTTTTGTAACCAATTTATTGAACATTTTTTGTGAGCATTAAGCTAATAGTAGGGAAGATGTATCAATAGTGGAGGTACTAAGCACGATTGAACTTCTTTTAACCGTCTAAATTCAAGAAGCGCAATTAATGTACAAGTTAATGTTCTAACGGGAAGAAACGACCATTGACTCAATGAGAAAAAATATTTCATCGCAGTAATTCACGGCATGTCAGTGAAAAATAATAGCTCCACTATTGGTTCACTGTTCCTTTAGTTGCGGTGTATTTTTAATTTGTGTTCATATAGTTGCGGTATCCGTTGTTTTCTTATGGGTTTCTCCACTATAGGAACACTTTACCGCAACTATTGGTACAGGTAAGAAAAGGTTTAGCAATTTCAGTGGTATTTCATCAGTTTTTAAGCGATTTGAACACTTTTTTTCAACTATTCCGTGTGTTAACAAGCCAATACGTCGACTGGCAGTGTCAGTTCTGTGGCTTATATAGTTAAATCAGTGAAAACGGCACTATCGCAACTATAGAAACACCCACCACTAAGGGAACACTTACCCTATGTCTGAACTTTAATTCAAAAAATCAGCTTTATTCGTTGAAAAACAACTGAGAAACGTAAGGAGAAATGTGGGTGGTATCTAATAAGATGATTTTGATAGGGTAGATATTACTCCAGATGGGTTTTTACAAAGAGTTCAAAAAAGCCATCAGCTCAATATTTATGAACAACATCATCAGCACCTGTGGGGACGTTAATGCCAAGTAGAAGAAGATCATCAGCACCAGACAAAGCCGTTGAATATGAATTGAAATGGTCATTTGAACTTATCAGTAACATATAGGATGTTTTATGATGTCATGTGGTCAAATCAAAGGCAATCTAGATCCAGACCATCGTTGACATGATCCCACTCACGATGTTTAGTATCGCATGGCTCCTTCATTATCCAACCGGTCTTAAGGCTCGAGAATCCATCATTCAATCATCAACAATCATCAAAAATGAAAAACCAGTTTTTTGTTCAATTTTTAAGAAATCCTCATGAAAATCTATCATTGCATTATAGATAGCATAGAAATCATAGATTTTCATGAACATTGCTTCAAATTTGAGCAAAAAAAACTGGTTTTGTAAATTTCTAAAACGATGATAGTTATTTTCCTCTTAAGTTAAGAACAGTGTCGTTAAGTTGAGCCTTTAGTTAAGAACAATCATTATCGTCTTACAAGTTAGTATGCGATCGTCGTCGCGACCAATGGTCATATTTTTCTAATGAGGGCCTATCTTAAATTATTATCACTTAGTTTTGCTCTCCTTCTATCACTTTCCATCAACTAATCTACTATACCTTGACTCTTCTATATCTAAAAGCATTACAGATTGAGAAATATAGGGACCACTCGCCTTTTTTGTAGCCCCTTGACTTCACTCCTTCGGTAGCTGTTATGTCTCCTTGCTTCTGACTCTCTACCGATGCAGACAAATGACCAGGCTTCCACTCGTACCATCCTTTATAACTGCCATGTTATTCTTTAACTGGTGACCGGCATCCTTAACTTCCCTCAAAGTGGTTACTATAGACCAACATTTCCTCTACTGCCATGAACCTCCGTGATTGTGCCCTCAGCACTATTCAAATGGTTTTCGTAATGCTTCTTCCACCTTTCAATCACCTCACCTCCGTCCGATGAAAAGCTCTCATCTTCAACCCTGTATATTTCACCTTGCGCCATGAAGTCGTGATGAAACTGATACCAATAACAAACGGAAATAGTTCTGATAGAGCTATTGGCAGTTTGTCAATAGCAAATACTTCAGTTTGTTTAAATGATCTCGTTTTCTGAAAGCAATAGCATGGTAGTATGATGTTATTGATGTCGAAGATATAAATGTGCTAACAGTAGCGCGGTTTTCTAGCGCTAGAACCTGCACGCTAATGCTGGGTACGACCAGCGAGGATTTTCTACCAGTGTTGCGCAGAATACAACAACGAAATGACAGTAGTATTAAAACGGATAAAATCTGGGAATTCATTCCTGAGTAAACTGGAGGTTTATACAATCATAGCATACTGCAACAGGAAAATACGATCTGGCCTTGGTGTTAAACCAGTAGTTTACCTATAGTTAGCACATTATAGCAACTCAAAACATTTAGAAAACTGTGTAAAATCACTGAAATACCTACAATAAAAATATGAACATACATAAGCACCCTTATGCACGAACCCAAAACAAGTGAGCAAAAAACATGATTTAATAATAAAAAAAATACCTAAAACATGCCCTTCCTTACATTATTCCAGCATACGTAACTTTTTTCTCCCATGTTGAATATTTTTGGCTTAATATCAACTTTTTCTTGTCTCATTTAGCTCTTTCTAATGATATATGACTCATCTGTGTACATTCCGGGACCAAACTCCATACAATTTTACCCAAACTCCTTTGAAATATTTTTGAGTAAAAAATATAGAAAACGTATGATATATCTGTATCAAAAATTGCCCAAGTCATTATCAAAATATTTACCGTAAGAACAGCGGTGCTCTAGATGCATTACTAGAAGATTAAGTATTAGCCTGGGACACGGTTATATGAATAATTTAAATTCTCGCTCCAGTCCACTTTTTGGATTGCATTTAGGACCCATAACATATGTGCGAAATTTCAGCTCGATCGGTGAAACTATATTTACGCGTCTGCCGTTCAAAGTGTGTATGGGATTCACCATAGGAAAACTAACTTTTGAAAAGAAAAATCGTCAGAGGTCGCCCATTGACCTCTATAAAAATACTGAACACAGATCTCGGTACAGTCACCCCACAGTTATGGATAGCACACAGATATGGATCAGAGTTAGATTAAAACGGGAATATCTCATCAAATAGAGTTGCAATTACGCAGAACACATTTTACCTACGTGGACAATACATCTCAACAGCATCGCAATCAATTGTAATATGCTCAAGCATATTTTTTTCGTCCGAATGAAATTAAATGTCAACCGTATTCCCAGAAGCGATGATTCATAACTGTGGGGCATTGAAAACCATACCACAGTTATGAATCAAAGATAAGACGATTCCGAAACAAACGCCAAAACGTATGCTTTCACTAGCACATCATTCGTTTACCTCGCAGATAAATTGCTGTTATAGTGTTTTGATCCATAATATGAGTCGATTTGATCCATAATAGGATCCTCCTCTCTCACTGATCCACATCTGTGGGGTAGACATCGTTTGCAATTTCTATCAAAATAGACACTTTTTCGTAAATAACCGGGTATTTTGGAGTGTATTCTCAAAAACAACTACATTCTGCAGTACCTGGAGGGTTATTTTGTTTTGAACAACATCAGAATGATTTTTAAACATGTTTTGTTCTGAAAATTGACGCTTAGTTGATCCATAACTGTGGGGTGACTGTATTTCTACAATGAACAACATTGTCGAAGACCGCAAAGTAATCCGATGCTTGTGAAAAAGTGTAGTGTTTGATCCTTTGACCGTGCCACTTGCACCTGTGGGGGCGGGTGATGCAGTCAGGAGCAATCGTGTTGCGCGTCGTTCGCGTAAGGTGTCGGCCAGGGTAGACGCGTCACGCGAAGCGACGCGAAAATTGCCTGGGAAAGAATAACAATTATTAATAATGAAATGTCAAACTCCAAAGGATTTTCGCGTCGCGTCGCGTGACGCGTCTACCCTGGCCGACACCTAAGACGATAGAAAAGTGTCGCTGATTGCGGATCGCGTTATTAGTGTACATGAATTATACGGTCATCTATGATCATGCTCATGCTTAAATGCGTTATTAGTAAAATTGAATAGTAACATGTAAAGATGGACACAAAATCACAATAGCAATGTGCTTGAAATATAATATTTCAGCAAATATATAAAAATTGAATGAGGCGTTCTTAATGTTTTTGTACGGCATTGTAGGAAATATAGTGCTAAGAGCAGTGTTTTAAAATGTAAAAAAATTGTAACAATACAAATGCTCATAGCAAGTGTCCATACGGAATGTAGCATCCGCAAATATAGCCAACTGATAGTCCTTTAAAATGGTTACCGGGGAAAACATTGATAACTTTTTCCATGGGGAAGGAAGATATTCATAAAATTCAATTTGTAAAGTCACGTGATATTCATGACATTCAATAGCACTATATTAAAACGCTTATTGTCGTTGAATAACCTAAAGCCTTAAGTTCTGTATGGAAATTCCGTTTTCCACTTATGGGGATTTTTTTTTATTATCGGACAATTTGGGCCGGAGGTTCTCCGATTTGCATGAAATTTTCATCAGAGGTAGAGCTCGTGGATACATGACCAAAAGTGATATTCAAAAAAATTATAGTGGCCTATTTTCCCGGAAAACTCTAGATGAATTTTCACGATTTCTCTATATACCTCAAACTTTGAAAATTCATATCTCCTGAAATATGTATCGTAGAACAAAAGTTTTTTAGTGAAATCGAAAGGAAATTTTCTCAGCAAGCTATTAAAAATATAAAAAGAAAAACATTTCTCGGAAAATTTTTCACCATGGAGAAAATTGTCGGAAAAATAGCAAAAAAACTATCGTCTGTATCATAAAAAATTTTCAAAAAAATGTTTTTTGTTTCATTAATTTATACTCTAACTTTCGTCCATAGACGCCAAAGTGGTATCTTTTACCGTTTAGGCGACAGAACTGAAAAACCGATGACCACCCGCACGCTTCCCATAGGAAAATGTGTTCTATTGTGGGCCTCATAACCGTGCGCTGACGGCGGCAGTAATTTACACGCATTGTAAGTGTAACGCAGTAAACCATCCTTTCCTTTCCAGTCAGAAGAAGCTTTTCGTCACTCGGAGCACTCTTCTTTGGTCTGTTGGGTGTTTTGTATGTCCTTTATTCGTAGACCAACAGTCTTTAATTGAAAACGATCCTAACATTTAATAATATACAGCCCTGTCGTAGTAAAATTTGAGCTAATTAGTCGTATTTCTTTTGGGGGGCGTTACTATAGCTCAGAGGGCGCTACTACTCCCAGGCGTTTATGACGTCGTTTGAAATATCCAATTCCAGCTCAAGAAACATGAATCTATTTAACTTTATTTAACAGATAAAATAAATATTTTCGATTATTTTTTATTCATCTAGCGCATCGTCGCTCCTAGGACAGAGACATAATTTTATATGGACAATTGTAATACATTACTTGTTCAATCAAAATATCAATCATTGGTATAATATTTTACAAAATTTATAAAAAAAAATAAGTAGAAACATCGAAAATTTGCCAGTTTCAAAGTATGATGGTTCACATAGAGTGAATTGATTTTTCCTTATAGATAGTAATATAATTAGGCAACCTCCTGTACTATCTTCCTAAACTACGTTGAAATATCAGAAAATACAGTATAAACGAATGAAAGAAAATAAAACTAAAAAAGACAGCACCATATGGCCAGGTCAATGGTCATCAACGAAGAACGTCAAAAAAATGGTTTGAATCCTTTTAAATTCCTGCCAGAAATTTAAGCGACTATTTAAGCGTAGTGTTGTCGGGAGAATGTTACTAATTTAATCAGATGAACTATTCATTTGTACATAAAATAATCATCTTATTCCAGCGAATATGAAAGAAGATTTTCAATTCTACTTGATTTATTTCAATTTAAAATCAATTTAATACGAGATCTGGACAAAAATTCACGTTTCTTATTTATGAACTTGCTGCACGTAATCATATAATGGATTTCATAAGCTTGGGTTAACCAGATGTTCTGATGTTTTAACATATCAAGTTAGGCCTCCATTACAGCTAAAATATTTCTGACAATAAGGTTTCGAAAGTGATTTTGATTGAAACGCTTCAAACAATTTGAAGTGTCACATTTTAAAACAGCATATCATATACAAATATGTGATTCATATTATCTTCTTCCATTTCGGACCATATCTATGTAACTTTCTGATGGTTGTATGGCTTTTCCATAGGTAATGCACAGTAACAATATTGCATTATAAAATTTTAATTGTGTATTAAATGCAAATATACGGTGAAAGACCAATAAATACATCAAATAAACAGTTGCCAATGCATTCCAAACAACTATGATAACTATGATCACATTTTTCATGCAATTTTTAACTGTTCTGAGAAACCTAACAGTCTACTTACTTTGAAATGTTTGAAACATATCTTTGAAAATGTACTATATATTTTGTAAAATGATGAGCGAATTTGAATAAATAATGCCTTAATTAACATATTTTCCCAAATACTCTCAATCCTTATAAATATTCTTAATTCAATTCAAAATGCATCAAAGTCATCCCAAACATGACATTTTCATGCTTCCTCAAGCTTGTATTACTTTTAGGTTCATTTTTGTTCATTTTGAAGGTGTTTGGAATTTTGTCGCGAAATTTTGTTTTCTGGCCCATAGTGACCTGCATCTGATCTACGTGATGTCTGGTCAAATTATTCCATAGCTGCTGTCTTACAGGGCGTTAAGATGCATCTGGTCTACGTAGATTAAATTTAAATTACCCCAGGGCGTTAAGATATCACATACTTTCAATTTGATGTCCTACAGGGCGTCAAGATGCATCTGATCCATGAAGCATAAGATTAAATTACTCCAGAGCGTTAATACAGCTAAATCTAATTTGATGGCTAACAGGACATTAAGATGCACCTAATCTACTTAGGACAAATTGCTGCATAGCGTTGATACAGCTTGAAATTTGCTATCGTTGTCTTCAGGGGGTCAGGGGGAGAAAAGGTCAAATTACTCCAGGGCGTGGATGCAACTAAGAAATTACCATTGCTGTTATACAGGGGGTTATTAACACCTGGTCTACGTGGAATAAGGTTGGGAAACTCTAGGGCGTTCATGCAGCTTATGATTTTGATCTGATGTCGAACAGGGCGTCAACATACACCTAATCTACGCATAATAATAATAAGCATAATAAGCATAGATGACCGTACAATTCGTAGTTGCTACTCCGTGATTGACCAGAACAATCGAAGTTGCACAGGGAATTAATGAATGGGGCTTGGGATTAGCTTACCATTCTTCAATGTGCACAAATCGAGAGCTCAAATTTAAAAGTCAATAACGGCGCCGGCCACGTCCTTACGGTCATCGGGGAAGGGAAGGAATGTTAGTGTGACTACCGTTGTTACTAGAGACCGAGATCACCTCTGCATCTCCACGGTTGTCATGGAGAGGATATTGGGTTAGTGGGATAAGGTAAAGATCTGGGAGTCACCAATGTTTGGTGATGCGAGCCATGATATAATCACGCCTAACCGGATTCGCGAAATAATTCGATAATCGCATTAAACGCCGAACAAGTGTTCGTCACTCGCCCATGCAAGAGCAAGCGACGCGATCAATAGATCAAACACTACTAGCGATCCACGGCGCTTTTTCATTTCTCTGAGCGAACGACGCGCGACGAGTTTGATCCTGCCCCCATCGCCCGCCCCCGCAGGAGCAAGCGTCAAGGTCGAAGGATCAAACACTACTTACGAACCGATCACTTTTTCACCGCTTCACTACCGACGCGCGACATATTTGATCCTGCCCTCATCACCCGCTCCCGCAGGAGCCAGCGTCAAGGTGGAAGGATCAAACACTACTAACGAACCGATCACTTTTTCACCGCTTCACTACCGACGCGCGACATGTTTGATCCTGCCCTCATCACCCGCCCCAGCAGGAGCAAGTGTCAAGGTCGAAGGATCAAACACTACTCTATTCAAAAGATGTTTTTATTAATGACGAAAACTGAAAATTACATGTATATATTTTAAATTATATGAAACAGGAATAATGCCGACACTTGTAGTGACGAACTATACATAGTTTGTTTGAAAATTACATATGAGTATTACTGTGCATTTTGTCTCGATATGGTACAAGTTTTAAAAAATACGTCAATATTCACAATGTCGAACAATTCAAAAGATAATTTTTAATAACGTATAAAAGAGACAAATATATGTATATTGAAATTGTATAAGAAAAAAACATAATGCCGACACTTATAGTGACGAACCATACAAAGTTTGTTTTAAAATTACTTAAAAGTTACGCTTTCAAGAAAATATGTGTTATCACAAGAATGACACGAACTCACCAGTTGGTAATCCATCCTCGACTGAACACAAAACTGATACTGACAGCAAAACTTCTTGGCGTCCCGAAAACAAACCGTCTTGCTTGTGCCTTCCAAATACCTACCCAGCAAGACGCTCCAAAACAGAAAAAAAAATCTTAGGAGCCGAAAACACGCGCGAAACCGTGAGCCAAATCTATCGGACGACGCAAAACCGAACTGTCCTGCTTGGGCTTCACGAAGCACTACCCAGCAAGACGCTTGAAAACAGGAAAAAAAAAAATCTCCGGCGACGAAAACATGCGCGAAAACGTGAGCCAAATCTATCGGACGACGCAAAACCGAACTGTCCTGCTTGGGCTTCACGAAGCACTACCCAGCAAGACGCTTGAAAACAGGAAAAAAAAAATCTCCGGCGACGAAAACATGCGCGAAACCGTGAGCCAAATTTATCGGACGACGCAAAACTGAACTGTCCTGCTTGGGCTTTACGAAGCACTACCCAGCAAGACGCTTGAAAACAGGAAAAAAAAATCTCCGGCGACGAAAAAATGCGCGAAAACGTGAGCCAAATCTATCGGACGACGCAAAACCGAACTGTCCTGCTTGGGCTTCACGAAGCACTCACATACACCTAATCTACGAAGGATAAAGTCGAATAACTACAGGGCGTTTATACAGCTTAGAATTTTCAATAGTTCAACAGCTTAGAATTTTCAATAGTCTTACAGGGCTTTAAGATGCACCTGATCTACTAAGGATTAATTACTCCTGGGACGTCATCTTGAAATAGTCATATACTGTCCTCAGGGCGTTGAAGTGCATCTTATCACGTATATAGTCAGCATATTCCAAGGCTAATGTCTTACAGGGCGTTCAGATGCACCTGGTCGACGTATAATAAAGTCAAATTACTCCAGGGCGTTGATATGGCTTGAAAATGTCTATTGATGTCTTACAGGGCGTTAAAATGCACATGATCTCACAATGATTTATCACTCTTCCTATATTTTTCATGAATCAGGGCGAAAATTGTAAAAAAAAATCTGAGAAAAGCTTTTTAGTCGTCGACTAAGCGCGACTAAGCAGGACGACAGGGCTGATAATATAGGTAATAGGAACTGACCCTCAGCAAGCATGGGAAAATTCACTCACTCACTCGAACGCCACCGATGAAAAATAGCAAAAAATCTGCTGCTATCGAAAATTCAGTGATAGCTGAACCGTCCTAGGCGGCGTGTAGCATTAAAGCGTCGAAACCGATTGTGTAAAAGCGACAATCGGAAGGAACGCGAAGAGTAGTGAATACCAATACACTTGTATCTGCGAGGCACGAGTTAATGCACTTAGCATCCATTCGCCGAATGCATTGAACTGACTGAGAGGATTCCCACTCACTGAATCATTCCGTGGTGTGGACTGCCAGTCAGTGAACGCTCATCAGCACTCAAACCCGAATGCCATTCGAACGGAATCAGAATGTAAACAATCATTCCTGGACAAACATTTCAAAAGGGCACATCGACATTGGTAAACATTGGCTTTGCAAGCCGCTGTTGAACCCAATTCAACTCGATCACGCTCACCAATACCACTATCAGGAAGAGCTAACACCAATCTTTCTGATAGTGGGGTTAGTTTGCGTGGGCGGGCTAAAAAGGGCTCAACAGCAACGTTTCTGAAAAAAGGCTCAAGACCTCTTGGGCCCTTTTCAAATGTTTGTCCTTTGTCCGAATTTTGGTATTGCATTCGACTGATTAGATGCCGTTTTTTTGTTTCGCTTAGTGCTCGCCGAAGAAGCAGAATGGGCACTGGAAATTGAAACGTTCGGCTTGGTTAAAAAAATGGCTTCCTCGCCAAGAACTTCCCGTGCGGCTTTCATAGAGGCTGTTAGCTTTAATACTAAATAACGTTGCTGATGAAGGGCACACAAAACACCCAACTGACCAATGGAGAGTGGTCCGATTGACGAAAAGCTTCTTCTGACTGGAAAGGGAAAGAATGGTTTACTGTGTTACACTTACAATGCGTGTAAATTACTGCCGCCGTTAGCGCACGGTTATGAGGCCCACAATAGAACACATTTTCCTATGGGAAGCGTGCGGGTGGTCATCGGGTTTTCAGTTCTGTCGCCCAAACGGTAAAAGATACCACTTTGGCGTTTATGGACGAAAGTTAGAGTATGAATTGATGAAACAAAAAACATTTTTTTGAAAGTTTTTCATGATACAGACGATAGTTTTTTTGCTATTTTTCCGACAATTTTCTCCATGGTGAAAAATTTTCCGAGAAATGTTTTTCTTTTTATATTTTTAATAGATTGCTGAGAAAATTTCCTTTCGATTTCACTAAAAAACTTTTGTTCTACGATGCATAATTAAGGAGATATGAATTTTCAAAGTTTGAGGTATATAGAAAAATCGTGAAAATTCATCTAGAGTTTTCCGGGAAAATAGGCCACTATAATTTTTTTGAATATCACTTTCGGTCATGTATCCACGAGCTCTACCTCTGGTGAAAATTTCATGCAAATCGGAGAACCTCCGGCCCAAACCTGTCCGATAATTTAAAAAAATGCCCTTATGCCGCTTTGCTCGGAGACGCTTGACGTATTATGGGGTTCGTCTCTCGAACCCCATTCATTGTGCTGAACGCGCGCGCACAGCAGTAGGGGGTGGATGTTACAACCTTTCACGAGTGTTTCCCCCAACCACCCCCTCATAGAGTAGAGGTGCCTACAAAGAAACACGACTACACTAGGATTCTACTACCGGAGACTAGGACTCTCGACGACTGCCGCCGGAAACATCAACAATATCAGCAACAATGTTGAGCTCTCGAAATTGCTACCATACAGAGTACAGTGCCAGTGAGTTGTCGTCGTCGTCGTAGTCCTTGTTGTGGTTGTAGTCGTCGGCGTGCTCGGTCGGGAAGAAATTGAGAGCAAATGACGATCATTTGGCATGGCAGGGAAATCAGTGCAAACAGGACTATCGCTTCGGTTGGTTCCATTTTCCCAGGTTTGGTCGCGGGCACTCTCGTGTTGGGGGAGAGCAAACGGGAAAACTTTTGGGTGGAAAGTGTGTGAACAATGGACGCAAGTGGGGGGCATCGTATCGGAGTTATATAGTTTTTCCCGTTGTCAGTTTGTTAATCCAGTTAAACAATAGTTCAGGAGGTGCTGGGAGTAGCTGCTTTCACGTTTCGCATCAGGATTAACCTCCGGCGGTTTGTGTCGAATCAGCAGCTCGTCCAGGAAGCTTGCAAGGAATAAAACAGTGTGTGAGTGTGAACAATTTGGGCTGTTTCTAGTTAAATTTCCATACACAGAAGCTATGGAAGGTGTTGTTCCTCGTTAGTCAGCAGTTATCCTGGAGAAGAAAGAAGTGTTTATCTGATTTATAGTCGCACATGAGTGGGAATCGTTAACTTCGTTGTCGTTGATGCAGGTTGCGACACCTTTCCAGAAGAGAAGAAGGTGAAGAAAACCAAAAAACGGTGAAATGCTAATGGTTTGCGATATCATAAATTGTGTGAGGAAAATGTCAACATAATACCGCCTGTTCTCAACGCTATAAAGCGAGGGCTACTGCAAAGGCAAGGACAAAATTATATAATATCTGAACAGCCAAAAAAAATGGGGAGCCCTCGAGCAAAAAATGCAACAAACGGATGGTAAAGTTATGTGCTCGCAAGTGGTTTTGGCCCGCAACGAAAACGCACGTCGTCGATGGTGATGAAATTTTCCCTGGAAATTGTTTTTCTAATCTCGTTGCTGGCGGTGGAAGCTGTGAGAGTGATGAATAAGTTTCGTTCCAACCACGCTGTGTGACCTATTTTCGCCGCATTTCAGTGCTTTGAAGCTTTGAGTATTCCCGAAAGGGAAATAGAAGCGATGTATTTTCCTATCCTCATTATTCGCTGGATCGGTTTCGAGTTTCGAAAGGGTTCACTTCAGTAGTGAGAAACATAAAAAAAGAAATGGCAGTCACATACACACTCAGAGGAGAGATGATAACACACAACTAGGAGAGCATCGGCGAATCATTCGGAGATTGTCATCTCATAAAACATCACATGCCATTCGCACGTTCATTATATATTGATGTTGAATCAGCTTAAATCAAAGCTTGAAGCTCGCCGGACGGGCAAAGCTGGAAATAATAATCATAAAGAATAATACTGCGTAGTGGGTGGTGCGGGAGAGAGAGGCATCAGTTTTTAGGAGCAGTCTACCGGGCAGACTGGATTGCCTGCGGCTGTTGTTTGTCTTCGGAATATAGAGGCGTAAATATGCAAAATATACACCACAAGGTGATGGAGAAGGTGGTTGAAAACACAGACTTCGTGTAGGGAAAATTGATTCAAATTACACTGATTGAGCTTTTCTTGTGTGTTATTTTTGCTTTCTTTTCACGTAGACACCAAGTTACATAGGTTTGAGTACAAAAATAAACAGCAGCAAAATAAAAAGAACACTATCAGGGTGTCATAATAAACATCAGTATATTATGAGACGTTTAGATTGGATCAGTTAGAACGGCCGGAAATGTGGATAAAATGGGATCCCTACGACAATTAAGCCCCATTTTTCAAATGCATCCATGAGTTTTCTGCTTACCGTGGAAATGCATTGTTGATTAACACATGTGAATGATGTGGTTCATTGATTAAAAGTAAATGATTTCAAAGGTAAACAATACATGCAGCAACACCTTCTTCTTAATCTACTTGGCATACTGCGACAAGGCCTGCTTCTCAGCCTTGTAATGTTCTATGCGCACTTTCACCGATATTAACTAAGAGCTAAAGCTTTTTCTTTCGAAAGTTCTTTTCCAAAATGCAACAACACCTATAGCAAAACAATTAAGGTACCCCGGGGCAAGTGAGAATCCGGGGTAAGTGGGGCGTTTCGTCATAGCTCAACTAGGAAAAGTTTTTCATGAGGGTATTCTTCTAGAAAGTTGAAGATACAATGACAAGGAATGTATTTAGTACTAAACATATTGTTATTTTTATTACCATGTGGTTCATGTAACAGTTGTCAGTTCAGCGCCATTTTCAACTTGCATGACAAATTGTGACACGTTTCACGTCTTGCATTGACTCGCAAAAAATAAATGTGTTTTAAATCGAATTTCCATCAGTAAGCTATAATTTTTAGTATTATTACAAGCTGCTAACGATAAACCAGTATTTTGTTTTCATGTCATATGAAATTTTCGATGGTCTATCTTACCCCAAAATATATTTGTACCTGGGGTAAGTGGGACCTATCAAAACAAAAACCAGAATCAAAACTTTTCGTACACGTTTCATACATTTTGCTAGAGAGTAGCGCTAAAACATTCAAACAAATGATTTTTATCAAAAAAAAGATCAACCTCAAATTACGTAATTGCATAAGAGGGAGAAGAAAAGTGTTATTATTCTTTATTTTTTAATTTTTTTTTATTTTTGAAATACGACTTTAAAATTGAACAAACACACAGCTGAAATTTGAAATGCATCATGAGAACGATTACTTTTCTATGTTATTTGAACTTTATTTGTTATTTCTACCAAATTAAGTAGTAATGGAAAACAATTCCATCCCATAAAATGGTTTTCTGCCATGCATATAAATAATAACAAAACATATTTATAATTTCGTCAATTATTGATTGTTTATGTGCTAAATTTTAATTAACAACTTATAAATGATTTATTTTGAACATGTTTAATTCCTCTTTACGCTTTTATTGAGGAATTTTCAGTTAATATTAAATGTGAGGTGACATACTATTAAATAAAGGGTTCCTTCCTAAAACGTTACGTATTTTATAGTTGATCCCTTATGTACATCAAATATGTATTTAAAATCAAAAACCTATGACTTATCAATCCTATTATTGTAATGGTTGACATACTGATGTGGATTGACGCATGAAACTGGATGTGTCCCACTTGCCCCGCTTTGCGAGGTAACTGCGTCCATTGGCTCATTCTAAAACTTTCTTCCAAGGTTTTCACAATTTCGAAATTATTCGATTAGTTTCATGCACACACCAGCAAATATGTTTCCAAAAATTGATTGTGTTGTTGGATTTGAAAAATATTGGCATTTGAAAATTTTATTGAACAATTTGTTTGAACTATCGTTTTTTTCGTTCCCACTTGCCCCGCGGTACCTTATACAAGAACGAAACCAAAGCTTTCATCACATTTGTTTGCCTGGTTCTTCCGAGTGGGCAAACCATCGTCATTTTGCATTTTTGAGTAAACATTCTAAAAAATTCTTAAAATTAAACATGGCGTACAACATCATGAGAATAAACCAATTTGTATATAATATTTAATATGAACACTGATTTAATGAAAAATAATCGTAATTGACCATGAGCATGAGCATAGATGACCGTACAATTCGTAGTTGCTACTCCGTGACTGACCAAATTTTTGGTGATACGATCTGTAATATAATCACGCCTAATCGGATTCGCGAAATAATTCGATAATCGCATTGTACGCCGAACAAGCGTTCATCACTTGCCCACGCAAGAGCAAGCGACGCGATCAATAGATCAAACACTACTAAGCGATCGTGGCACTTTTTCTCTACGACGAGCAATATTGTCTTGTTCGTCTGGTAGAATTATATAACCATTTCACGCCAAATCGTCTTCCAAGCTGGTAACACCCTCTCAAATTTTAAAGAAGTTTTCTGGAAGTATAGACCTTGACTAAGTAAGTCACTTTGCATACTTAGTTTTTTTTTTTTTAATTAGAAAGGCCAAACTTTTCAACCGGTTTTTTTTTTCAAAATGATACTTGATGGGCTACAATAGTCTACGATGAATCTGCGCCGAATGGATGAGTCTTCTCCACTGGGCTCGGTCCTGAGCCAATCGCTTCCAGTTGCCCTGAACATTAAGTGCCTTAAGTCCTCCTCAACTGCAAGAAGCCAACGTGTGCGCGGTCTACCACAAATTCGGCGGCCTCGTCCGGGTTTTCTGTTGAATATTATCTTTGCTTATCGTTCTTCCGGCATACGGGCAACGTGACCAGCCCAACACAGCCTGCCATGTTTTATGCGCTTGACAATATTTTTCTCTTGATACACTTGGTACAACTCGTGATTCATGAGACGCCGCCAGATGCCGTTTTCTAATTTATCGCCGAGTATTGCTCGCACTTTACTTTACGTCCAAACACCCCGAAAACTCCCTGGTCGACTTCCTTCAATGTCCATGATTCATGCCTATATAGGAGAACCGAAAGGTTCAGTGTTTTGTATAACGGGAGTTTGGTTTTCGTTTGCAGGCTACGAGACCTACGGGACGGGCTGCCCGAGCAAAGCTTGAGATCAAATTGAAAACTAATTTTGATGTTGTGCTGTCGCGGGTTTTGATAACTCAGTTTGTTGTCATTTTGGTCGTTTTAACGGTTAAAATATCAAAACTGAGAGCAGAAAAATGTTCCCATGAAATCAAATTGAAAACTCTTTTTGCTGTCAGTGAAAGCAAATTGAAAACAGTTTCTGCTGTCATTGAAAGCAAATTGAGAACTCGCTGAGATATACATATTTTCGATTGATATTGAAACATGGCTGCGACTAGATAAATGCTTTATTTTTATATTCTCGTAGTATTTAAACATGTAGCACGAATAAATTTATAATTGAATAAAAAGAAAATATAAGTAAAAATTCAAAATGATAGCAGAAAGAAAACAAAATATGATATCGAATATTTCATTGATAAATTGATATCAAATTATGATATCAACTTGATGCTGAAAACAGTATATGTTTTCAACTTGCTTTCATTTTGATGTTGGACTTTGCTCGGGTGGTTACCCGAGTAAAGCTTGAGATCATATTGAAAACTAATTTTGATGTTGTGATGTCGCGAATTTTGATAACTTAGTTTGCTGTCATTTTGGTCGTTAAAATATCAAAACTGAGACCAGAATAATGTTCCCATGAAATCAAACAGAACACTATTTTAGCTATCAGTTACAGCAAATTGTAAACTGTTTCTGCTTTAATGGAGGGCAAATTGATAACTCATTGAGATGTACATATTTTCAATTGCTATTGAAACGAGTCTGCGACAAAATAAATACTTCATTTTTATATTCTCATGGGGTTTATACATGTAGCACGAATAAATGTATAATTATATAAAATGGAAACATTACCAAAAAATTAAAATGATATCTGAACGAAAACAAAATATGATATCAAATATTTCAATGACAAATTGATATCAAATTATGACATCAACTTTATGCTGAAAACAGAATATGTATGCATCTGTTTTCCTCGCTGGTAACATCATTATCGCACGTCACTAGTGTTCCAAGATACACAAATTCTTCAACCACTTCAAACTTTTCACCACCTGGCACCATTTCACTACCACTAACACGTCCGGATCCACGTTGACCATAAGCTATCATGCACTTCGTTTTGTGGTGTTGATCGTGAGTTCGATCCTTGCTGTCTGCTTCTTGGAAAACCCGAACGCCTCTTCCACTGCCCGATGGTCAATCCCGATGATGTCGATATCGTCCGCAAAGCTAAGGAGCATATGAGAACTTGTGATAATTGTACCGTTTATCTGCACGCCGGCTTTGATATTATTTAATCATGAAAATGTGGTCTTGTATCCTTTGATAAAGCGCTCATCGACATACGGAGAGAAAATCGGGAGCGAAAAATCAACAAAACCACATCGAGATATAGAGATATCGAGATAAGGAGGATATCGAGATGTGGAGAAAAAATTCATATGCAGAATGAAGGGACCGAGAAAACCATCGACATAAGGAGAGATATCTAGATGTACAACATCGAGATGTGGAGAGTCGACTGTAGCACCTTCGAGCGCTATGTTAAACGGCAAGTTAGAAAGAGCGTCACCCTGTTTCAATCCAGCTAAGGTTACGAACGATTACGAAATCTTGTCCACCACCCGCACACATGATTTCAATCCATCAAGCGTTGCACGAATCAGTTTAATCAAATTCGCCGGAAAACCATGTTCAGACATGATTTGTCACAACTCGTTTCTCTTCAAGAAATCGTACGCTGCTTTGAAATCTACACACAGATGACGAGTCTGTAAGTTATACTCCCGGAATTTATGTAAGATTTGACGTAAACATTTGATCCGTCGTTGATCGGCCCTCTCGAAAACCAGCATGGTATTCGCCGACAAAGGACTCCTCATGCGGTCTCAGTCTTTGAACAGAATTCCAGACATGATTTTGTACGCCGAATTAAGGAGTATTATCCCTCGGTAATTGGCACACTCCAGTCGATGCGCTTTCTTGTATTTCTGTTTGCAACTGTGCACTTCCACAGATATTAACTGAGAGCTTTCTTTGCCTTAGTTGCCATTTTAGCATTCGTACAGATACGATGATACTCTATGCCCAGGGTAGTCAAGGAAATTTCCATTACGAAAAGATCCTGAACCGACTAGGATTCGAACCCACTCTAACCACTCGGCTAAGGAAGACCCCTCTTCTCTGTGGTCTCTTCTCAACAATGACTCGAACTTTTCTTCCACCTGACGGCCACCATTGTTTTATCCGTCAGCAAATTTCCTTCGCGGTCGTTGGCGGGAAACGACGCTGTTTTTCTTCGGACGCCATTGACAGATTCGTAGAACCGTCGCATGTCGTTCTGTTCCATAGCTTCTTACGCCTGAGCAATTACTGCCTCTTCATGCTCCATTTTCTTTCTGCGATGGATCCGTTTTTCGGCTGCCCTTGCTTCGTTGTACCGCTCTCCGCTCTGACGGGTACCGGACACCAGCATTCGGCTTCTAGCCAATTCTTCTCATTCGTAATTCTCTTGGACTCCTCGTCGAATCAACCATTCCTTGGTCTTCGTTTATCAGCACCAACCACTTCTCGCGCTACTGTGCTCACCGCTCCGTGGACTGACTCCCACAGATCGCTGAAGTCAGTAGCGCAACCAGAATTTGGCTTTAGGGGGGGTTTTGCAAACTTAAAAGTAGTTTTTTGTAAAAGTTATTCAGGGTAAAAAATTTGGGCAGATGTTTATTTCTGGATTGAAATTAATAAATAACGAATCAACGTTTGCAAACCTAAGCTTCTCTCGTCCACCCTAGACATACATTTCTACATAAACTAATTCCGTTGGCCAAAGGGAATATGTTGTACCTGGCGAAATTTCCCAAAATTTTTCCTAAGTACGGTGATGGAAGATAAAAGAACTTTCGGATTCCAAAGAATATTTCGTTCTCTATGAAAATTGGCGTAGATTTTACTCCTAAAGCATGATTGGTTTAACGAGACTACAATATTCTGGTATCGATTCAATCTACATCCTTCGTAGTATGTTTGAAAGATTATCCAGGCTACATGAATGCACGCACAATCACTCTACGCCCCCTAAATACGTTTCCAAGTTTTTCAACAAACATTATGATCTTCAAAGGCAATAGGTTGCAATATGAACCATTGCAGTTATTATTAGCGATTCTTCGAAGGTAAATCAGCATTTCCAGCTTGTAGACGAATGTTTGTGATTTTTCAGCTTAGGAGCGGAACCGCTCTCTCCTTTAATCTCTCTCAGGATTTTTATTTGTAATCATTAAAAACTAAGGTATTGCTTTTCCTGTGATTCACGTGCTCCAAAAGCTATGAAATTCGCCTAAAATGTTGAGCCAACTTTGAGATTTTTGAGGCATCGGAATTTGCATCAATCACACTGCGGAACACGGTTTTGTCTCAAGAACCAAAATACCGCTATTTACTAAATTAAGGGTTGCTGAGTCCATTCCCGTTTTCAGAAATATCATGGCACGTCTAGTTTTTGAGATATTGACTGTTGAAAATGCTAAATTTGACTGTTTCAGCCAACTTGCATGCAAGTTTTCCAATTTGTACGGCAATTTGTTTGCTCAATTTGTCACAGAATTCAAACTTTATGTATAGAACAATAATTATCAACGAAGTTCATAATATATTGGATGGTAAAATGTTATTTTTTGGTGGTTCAGATAAGTATTGTATTATGCCATATAATAGAAACGAAGAATTTTATATGCAGACTGCAAACATGTTGAAAAAATCAATTTAACCTAAATTTTATCGTAAAATTTCAACTGATTTGTATCTAAATTGAAAGTTCAAGTCCTATTTAGCAGGTTTGGTAGATTATTTCACAAAAAAGTTTGATAAATCATACTTAAAATTTAATGTAAACATCAATAAAACCAGTGTTTTATACAACTTTGGCGACCTGTAGCTAAAAATTGTGACGTGCTGGAGCATTTCTGAGAGCGGCATCAGATTCAGCGACCCAAAATCTACTAGAAACACATAATTTGATCCTTGAGACACGCGAAAGTGTCATTTTTGTTACGCTGTGTCATCTGTCAATACGGTCGAACGGTCTCAATATGCATGCATATCTGCATGTATTATGACAAACTTCTCGTCAAAAACCTGTTTATTTATCAGAATAAGCAAGATAATTTCAATTTAATAAAACTCTTTGGGGGTCTTACTATTAAAAAGCCTCAATTTTGAAGAACATTACTGTTACTGTAAATTTCGCACCTTTCGAACGCGACGATTTGTAATCGTCGCCGGTGAAACCGTCACCAAAATCGTCGCCAGCCAACCAGCAGCTGTGAATTTGACGTCTTACAAACATAACGGCAAATCACCTCCTTTGATTTGGTTGCTGGCAACGATTTTGTCGATCTGTTTGAAAGTTTTCGGCGAGATTTGTTGTCCATGAAATACAACGCACTGGTCCGATGTTTTTGGATTGTAGTGTTAAATTTAAATGGTATAAGGTACCCCGGGGCAAGTGAGAATACGGGGTAAGTGGGGCGTTTCGTCATAGCTCACTTAGGAAAAGTTTTTCATGGGGGTATTCTTCTAGAAAGTTGAAGATACAATAACAAGGATTGTATTTAGTGCTAAACATATTGTTATTTTTATTATCATGTGATTCATGTAACAGTTGTTAGTTCAGCGCCATTTTCAACTTGCATAATAAATTGTGACACGTTTTACGTCTTGCATTGACTCGAAAAAAAATAATGTGTTATAAATCGAATTTCCATCTTTAAGTTACAATTTTAAGTATTATTACAAGCTGCTAACGATAAACCAGTATTTTGTTTTCATTTCATATGAAATTTTCGATGGTCTATCTTACCCCAAAATATGTTTGTACCCGGGGTAAGTGGGACCTATCAAAATAAAAACCAGAATCAAAACTTTTCGTTTACGTTTCATACATTTTCCTACAGAATAACACTAAAACATTCAAACAAACGATTTTTATCGAAAAAGATCAATCCTCAATTACGTAATTGCATGAGAGAGAGAATAAAAGTGTAATTATTCCTAATATTTTTAATTTATTTTTTATTTTTGAAATACGACTTCAAAATTGAACAAACACAATGATAAAATATGAAATGCATCATGAGAACGATTACTTTTCAATTTTATTTGGACTTTATTTGTTATTTCAACCAAATTAAGAAGTGATGGAAAACAATTCCACCCCATTAAGTGATTTTCTGCCATGCATATTTATAAATAATAAGAAAACATATTTATAATTTCGTCAATTTTTGATTGTTTATGTGCTACAATTTAACTAACAACTTATAAATGATATGCTTTGAACATCCTCTTTACGCTTTTATTGAGGAATTTTCAGTTAATATTAAATATGAAGTGATATATTATTTAATAAAGGTTTTCTTCCTAAAACGTTACGTATTTTATGGTTGATCCCTTATGTACATCAAATATGCACTTTAAATTAAAAATCAATGATTTATCAATCCTTTTATTGTAATGGTAGACTTACTGATGTGGATTGACGTATGAAACTGAATGTGTCCCACTTGCCCCGTTTAGCGAGGTAACTGCGTCCAATGACTCATTCTAAAACTTTCTTCCAAAGTTTTCACAATTTCGAAATTATTCGATCAGTTTCATGCACACACCAGCAAATATGTTGCCAAAATGTGATCGTGTTGTTGGATTTGAAAAATATTGACATTTAAAAATTTTATTGAACAATTTGTTTGAACTATCGTTTTTCTCATTCCCACTTGCCCCGCGCTACCTTATTTGGAAAAAAATCACTAATTAATTCACTAATAATTTTCAAAATGTAATCGAAAAACTCCTGTAAAAAGTGTTGTATGGATGACTTGTAGATTGTTGAAAGTTTTCAATAAAAATACTGAAAAACCCCTCATTTGTGGCCTATACTAAAACAATGATTTTCAATATTAAGGGTCGATTTAAAAAATTGACATTTTTATTTATATGGAATTTTGTCTTAATTATATTTACTATTAACCGCCCATATATCACTAGATGGGCCCTTTTAAGAAAAAGTAAAAAAAAAATCTCACGAAAACTTTTTTTTTGCCTTGAATAATTTTTAAGCGTGTTATTTTCAAAAAAATCTTAACAAGTGACAGTCACAACTATCTCAGATTTCAATAAAGCTCAACGAGCAAGTTAATTTGGTCTAGGCAGTTAACTTTTAATTATCGAGCATTAAAAAAAATGATATGAGACCTTATCGAAAATATTATTCCTTTTGTCTAGGACCGAGGGAAAATGTGATAACGTGTGAGATGAAACAAACTTGATTTTTCAAAATTCAATTATCGGATATCGGTTCGATATCGATTTTGTTATATCCAATACGTCACCGATACCGATATCAAAGAAATATGTAAAATCATGTTTTTTTCTGTCACATTGTATCACATTTTCCTTCGGTACTGAACAAGGCGATAAAATAATAATTATATTTTCGATAAGGTATTTTTTGCATTCCTAGAGAGTGCTACCAGCTTCAAATATAATGTGGAAAGTCCACACCACTCCGAATATAAAACGTCATGAGCCCTTTTCATATGGTATTCTCGCTAATTTAAGAGGAAAATAAACATCATCGTTTTACAAATTTTCAAAACCATTTTTTTTGCTCACTCCCAAAGCAATGTTTATGAAAATCTATCATTGCATTGCACTTTCTATCTGTAATGCAGTAATTTATTTTCATACGGGTATCTTTAAAATTGAACGAAAAAACTGGTTTTTCATTTTTGATGATTGCTGATGATTGAATGATGGATTCTTGAGCCTTAAAGAAAACTGATTAGACAAAATTAACTCACTTATTCAGCATCATAGAATTCTGAGACGTTTAGTTTTGACCAGCCTGACCAGCCAGTGACCAATCGATTAAGTTTTCAGCTTAAACGGATGGTTGGTTCTCCAGTTTTGTGCTCTTGAAAAATTTAAAGTTTGGCTTCAATTCATCTCCACATTAAAAGTGCCCATCTTGCGATATACAGTATGGCCCATAAAAAAATGCAAAAATTATTTGAACGTGAATATAGCATCCACAGGCGTAAGTTTCATTGTTTTTGATAGTGAATGTAATTTCTGATTATTGTAGTTTATTCTGACATAACTTCGCTATCCAGGACAATTTTTGTCATATTTTTCTTACTGTCCTGAATAATGTAATAAAGCAAATAAGTTCATAAGGTTTTTCCGCACAAAACTAGAAACAACGTCTGATTGTCGTATACTTTTATGATAAACTTTCCACCTTTAAAAATCACGCTATTGTTGAAAATTTTAGTATGTTTGGTATCAGAGGATAGAGGAGTTCTTAGAGAACGTGTTCTTCATGATCACAATAAAATATTTTGCCAAGGTCATAGTTTTGAGGGCATTTGCGTCTTATAGGTTTGATATGCCTTCATTGTTTGTCAAAGTTGAATAAAAAATGAATATGGAGGACTATAACAGATTTTTGAGGGTAAAATTTGTTCCTTGGGTTAGAGACAACTTATATCAATACTAGCTCATAGGTTATGAGCAAAACGGAGCCGCTTATCACACTTATATGAAAGTTCAATCAAAGCTGTCCAAAATGAGCCGTTTTTTTCGAAAATATATTTAAGTCTCCAATTACCCAGGTATGAACCGATTCTATCATTTGATATGGACGTATGATGTAGACAAGGCCTGTGAAGAATCTCACGCTATCGTTGATGTTTTAGAAACTTCCATCACACAGATATTGAACTCGACGTCCGCATGATAAAATTTGAAGGTATGCTTCCAATTCCTCTCTGATAAGGTGAAAGTGACAGATAAAAATCATGTCTAAAGCGAAAAACTGAGTCTAAATAGATTAAACAACACAAGAAAATAATAATATTTATGTTTCATTCACATTTTCTATGTAAAAACTACCATAAAACATGATATGACGATTTTCGCATTTTTTTTATGGGCCATACTGTATGGACGTTTGGAAGTAAACACAATTACTTATCTTAAGAACAAAAATATACAAATAAAATATGGCCATTTTTTATCGACTTTTTTAATCGAATTTTTGTTTTTGTTTTTATTTTTTTCATTGTAGGTCATAAATGAGAAATTTTGTATATGGAAAACTCAATAATTTAGTTAACTGTTTAGACCAAAATAACTCGTTTATTTAACTTCATTGAATTCTGATATAATTATAGCTTTCACTTGTTCAGTTTTTTTAATTACACGCTAAAATATTCAAGGCATGAAAACAATTTTGTTACGATTTTTTATCACTTAAAAGTCGATGTTGTTCTGCATGTTTTTATCAATTTAATCTTTATAGAATCAACGACCAAAGGTAGAGAGGATAAAATGTCATAGAGAAAACAAGGAAGAACGAAAAGTTGAAACTGTTTTCTTTAAGAAGGAATAGTTTGTCATGAAGTAAATGATTTACGGCTTATCGTCTTCCAACCTTTTTTTTTTTTGACGATTTTCCTTCGATATTTTATCATTTAGCCATGTTGATCTAAGACGATGCCCACCAGTGCGTTCATAGATGCGTGCATAAAATGAATACGCAAAGCGGTTCTATTTTAGCTATTCTTTCATTTCTGCACCGATCGTTGATATCAAGGTTGGTAGAGTACGACCCTGTTTCCGCACCGGTAGTTGCTCTTCTTACTTCTTGTTTATCATTATTGACAGCTACAGTGTTTGCACGACATAACGTGAAGTGTTTGTTCCGCATTGTTTGGACGTTTAGCCAAAAAGTATCGCTAATGAATTCTTTTGGTTATTTCCACCAGGAATTCCACCGGAATTTTCTTCAGAAATTTATCCGGTGATTTTTTTCAAAAAAAAAAAACCTCCAGGGATGTCCCATGAACTCCTCTTAAGGTTTCCCCTCCGGGGTCGAGGATTTCCTCCATGGAGTTCCATCAAAAAATCCTCCGGAGATTTGTTTTTAAAGAACTCTTCCGAGAATTTTTTTGCAGCTCCACTGGGAATTCCTTCGGATTTTCTCCATAATTCGTCCTGATTTTTTTTTTCGAAATATCTCTAGAATTTTCCAGAGTTCCTCAAGTACAGGCAAACCTCCATGAATCGATTGCTGAAGTTCCCATCGACTCATAGAACAGAAATGCTTTGGAAAGTTGATTGAGAGGACCATCATTGTAAACAAGAAACGGAATTCTTCTGAAGTTGCTTCGAATAATTCACTACATTCCCTTCGGGAGTTTGTCCAGAATTCCTCAGAAAATTTCTCAAAATTTTCTCCGGGAATTTCTCTAGACTTCTTCTGGGGATTTCTCTAAAAATTATTCCGGATTTCCATCGGCAATTCTTCTAGATAGCATCCAGCAACGTCCTCCGGATCCACCGGCAATTCTTCTAGATTTCTTCCAGAAATTCCTCCAGCAATTCATTTGGATTTCTTGAAAGTTTCCCCGGAGTTTCTTTCCAACTGTGGGAATTCGAATTTTCTCCTTAGTTTCTCCAGGAATTTCTTCTGAGTTCGTCAAGCAATTACTCCGGGGTTTCTCTAGAAACGCTTCCGGACTTCCTTCAATAACACATCCGGAGTTTCTCCAGGAACGCCTCCTAAGTTTCTCCATGAATTGCTTCATAGTTACTCCAGGATTTCTTTTGGAGATTTTCTAGGGTTTTGTCCAAAATTCCTACAGGAATTCCTTTAGAGTTCCTTCAGAGCTTCACCGGTGATTCCTCCTGAGTTGCTCCAGAAATTCCTCTGGAGTTCTTTCAGCAATTCTTTTGGATTTAATCCAGCATATGCTTCGAGGTTTCTTCAAAGCTTCAGGAAAAACTCCGGAGAAATTTCTGAAGGAACGCCGGAAGAATTGTTAGAGGACCTACAGAGGAATTCATGGGGGAAACCCGAAAAATTCCTTGAGGAATACCCGAAAGAACTACGCAACAATTCCAAAGGAGCTACGAAGGAAATCCAAAGTACTTCCCGGTGGAACTTTGGAGGAACTTCGAAGGATATACTGGATTTCATCCAGAAGAATTGCTGAAAGAACTCCTAAAGAATTTCTGGATGAACTCAGGAGGAATGAACGGTGAAGCACCAAAGGAATACCCAGAGATCTTTAAAGAAATTCCTGTAGGAAGTCTGGACAAAATCCTACAGAATCTCCAAAAGAAAATCCTAGAAAAACTATGGAGGAACTCCGGATGTGTTTCTGGAGGAACTCTAGAGGCGTTTCTAGAGAAACTCCGGGGTAATTGCTTGACGAACTCTAGAGATATTCCTGGAGTAACTAAGAAGGAAATTCGAAGGAATTCCTGGTGGAGCTCCAAAAGAATTCCCGAAGGAATTCTTGGAGAATATCTCCAAAGGAAATCCCCGGATTATTTCTTGGAGGGAATTCTCGAAAAAGTTCTTGGAAGAAATCCCCGGGGGCATTCCTGAAGGAAATACTCTAAGAAATTCCTGGAAAAAATCTTCGGAAAAAATCCTGTTGCAAATTTTCCAAGAACTACCTGGAGAAAATTTCCAGAAAAATTCTCTGAAAAACTCCCCGAAATAATTTCTGAAGAAAATCCCCGGAGAAATATCCTTTTGATTTTTTTGGGTGAAATACCCAGAGGAAATTCTGGACGAAATCCCCTGAGAGATTGCTATTGGAAATCCCCTTGGTAAGCGCAAATCACCAGGGAAGTTTCTGGAGGAAATGCTCAGGGGAATTCCTGGACCAATCTCCGGAGGTGCTTCTGGAGGAAATTCCCGAAGCAATTCCTGGAGAAAAGCACAAAAGAATTTCTGGACGAAATCCCCGTAGGAATTGTTATTAGAAGTCCTTTGGGGAATTCCTGGAGAAAATTCTCAATAGAGGTCTTGACGAACATCCCCGAAGGAATTTCTATTTGATATTCTCGGAGAAATTCCTGAAGTAAATCCCCAGAGGAATTCTATAAAACAATCTCCGGAGGAATTTTTTAAGAAAATCCCCAGGGAAATTTCTGGTACAAATCCCCGAAGGAATTGCTATTGGAAATCTCCTGAAGAATTTTTGAAGAAAATCCCCGGATGAGTTCTTGGGGGAATTCTCCGGAAGGAATGCCTGGAGCATATCGTCAAAGAAGTTTCTGGAGGAATTCCTGGACGAAATCTCTGGAGAAATTACCAGCAGAATTCCTGGAGGATATTCCAGGAGAAGTTTCGAGAAGAAAAAATTCTCTAAAAAAATCCCAGAAACAACTTTTGAAGAAAATCCTCAGAGGAATTTCTCAATAAATTTCTGGACGAAATCCCCAGAGAAAATCCTGCACGAAATCTCCGGAGGAATTGTTATTGGGAATTCCCTGAGGAATTCCTGGAGTAAATCCCGTGAGCAACTACTATTGTGAATCCCCTGAGAAATTCCTGGCAAAAATTCTCAAAGGAGTTCTTGGGGATATTGCCGGAGTAATCCTTGAAATCCCCGGAGAAATTCCTGAAGAAAATCACCGGAGAAATTCCTGGTTGAAATCCCAAGAGAAATTTCTAATTCAAATCCCAAGAGAAATTCTTAAAGGAAATCTCCGGAAAAATTCACTGAAAAAAATCCCCGACAGATTTTTTGAAGAAAATCCTGGACGAAATCCCCTGAGCAATTGCTATAGAAATCCCCTGTTCAATTCCTGGAAAAAATCTCCAAGAAGGTCTAGGAATACCCCCAGAGAGAAACCTTGAAATTCTCTGAGAAATTTCTAGAGAAAACTCCCGGAGGAGGTTCTGGGGAAATCGCCGAAGGAATCCTCGAAACCCCTGGAGAAATTCTAGAAAAAAAAAATCCTGGAGAGAATTCTCGAATGAATTCCTGGAGAAATTCTCGGAGGAAATCTCCGGAAAAATTCTCTGAAAAAATTCCCGAAAGTTTTTCTGAAGAAAATCATCCTAGAGAAAATCCTGAACCAAATCATCTTGGAAAAATCTCCGGAGGTATAACTGGAGAAAATTCCCGGTGGAATTCCTGGATGAAACCCCCGAAAAAAATCGTGCATCAAATCATCGAAGAAATTTCTTGAGAAAATCCCAAAAGGAATTTCTGCACGAAAACCACGGATAAATTTCTGAAGAAAATATATACCCGACGGGATACCTGGAGCGAGTCCCCGGAGAAATTCTTGCAGCAAATCTCCGGATGAATGCCTGAAAGACTGCACGTCACTTTGTTTTGAAGAATAGCAACGGTTGGATCGGTTGGATAGCGTTGCCAAATATACAAACGCACTGTTAACCAACAGGGTGGGTTGCTGTTTCCCATACGTGTTTAGCAACGACCGGTGCAATGTCGCGTTATGATGGTCGTTAGCAATTTGTGTTTATTCACGCTGCGGTGGGCAAATAAAATTAAACATTTCTATGGATTCTTCAACTCCCTGCTCAGGAAGTCAAGGCTTAACAGTTGCAATAAATCATCGTTTGACCCCCAAAAATGATTAAGTATATTGTCAATAGCCGGTCCCAGCTTCTCAGAATAGCCATGTCGAGTCCGGTCACAAACAGTCGAAAAACAAACAACAGCCGTCGTTCGTACCAATAACTAACATAGTGCCTCTACATGTTAGCTGTTGTTGCGGGGCATAAACCTAAAGGTAGACGCTAGCACAGTGGTTTTTCAACTTTTGTATCTTACGCTTATTTTGTAATTTTCATATATTACTATGTCGAAAATCTTCATGGATAGTCTCCTAACTGGAAATGCTCTACGCTGAGAAAACAAAACTGTCATGAGCTTACGTTAGTATGCTTTTAAATTTATGCTACACAAATATGTCTTGAAATTTGATAAAATGTATACATGTAGACTGGGATGTAATGTTTAGAATTTTGACAACAAAATATTATGTAGTATGCGATTTCCCCTTGGGAGGACCTAACTTCCTCTTAAAAGAGAATTCCCCCTGGTTGAGAACCACTTCTTCAACACTACATATTAAACTTCTTTCAATGGTGCCCTGCCTCCTCAGCAAACTGCCGCAAATCGCAAGTCTAGGTCTTTGAGGGACCATCAACCGGTGTGACACGCGTCGTCAGAGCACTCGAAACAAAAAAGCAATACCACGTTTTTCTACCGATTGTCCTTCCCATATTGCCATGCCCCTGACATCAACGACGACGACGACGACAACGGCCAGGCCCAAGAGGGGAGTGTCGGAAGAAAGATGTTTTTGTGGCCAAGTTTGTCATACTGTCACAACGGAATAAATAAATTATAGGCAGGAGTTTGGACAAGCGGACATTGTAGAGCACCGCACTACTGGCTGGCAAACCTATTTCTTGGAAAGGTGGAGATCAAGCCAAAAAACGCAATAGCCAACTTGTACCTTAGGGTGTCCCAGAAAAAAAAAACGATGATCAAAAAGTCACTGCATGGTCCTAGGCTAAATATAAAACTCAGGTCTCATTGTTACTACTGTATTGCTTTATACGCTTTCATGCAGAAAGTATGCTGATACTTTTTCAGTTATGTCAGTGCAAGACTAACAGATTTTTTTCAATTTGTGATCGTGAATGAACCTGCTACAATCATCAATGTTGCGTACAAATATCAATGACGGCCTACTTCACCTTAAGATCATCGTCTATAATCACGAATTCAAATTTTACTTGACATTTAGGTATTACAATGCCCCTTGCTTAAACAATAGAATTTATTCTAAGAGCACCTACATATATTTTAGGTTAAATATTTACCAAAAAGTGACTTTAAAAATGTTATATTTTATAGATTTTGAAAAGCATTTTAGCAAAAGAAATGAAGTATCTTTCAGCCTAGAATTGAGCACCAAGATCTTTTCAACGTTGATTTTTTCTGGAACACTCTACCTCACAAACACACCCGTATCCTTGTTCTCGTCGTCGGTGAATTGCTTAATCAAGAACTGTAATGTATTCACCTCATTGTTGGAGGATATTAATAACGAATCGAAATTCGATAGTGCTGATTGCGTCTCGTTACCAACGTTTTGTTCCTCACTTTCAATGAACCAGAGAAGAACGACGTGAAAAGAGGCGTCGATTAACTCGAGTGGCGTTGCCACACAGCTTAATTAGGTATCTCGATTCATGTGGGGAACGAGCCTCCCTCCTGCTGTGTGTACTCACGAAGGAAGATCAAACTTACGGAATTGAATTTCGTGGTTGCTCTCGGAAAAATGCTTGAGTTTTTGCTGAAGAAAAACTTCATCCAGTTTCCGTTAAGGTTGTTGGCTTGTATGGCTTTGTATGCGTGTGTACGCTGCTCTCATGTTTCGTCGAGTGGAAAAATGCGAGGGTGGAAAAAGTTACCCAACAACTTGGAACGGAATTGACGGACGGTGATCGACCCTGGCTGTGGAAAGCAATCAGTCAGGCAAATTTATTACCACGCCAAGGAAGTTTACCTTTCGCATTTATTCCGGCGAGCATTATTGCGCTGGGCCTGACATTGACGTTACGGGATATCCATGAGGCAGGGACAGGGGCAGAGTAAGGTCGGTGTTATCGATTGGAAAAGACCATCGGAAGGGCCATCCGCAACAGGTTGAATTGATATTGTTGGGATGGAATATTAATTGAAGCTAGCAGGGTACAGCAAAGGGATGATGCGCGGAGGCAGATTAAGGACTAACCGATTCAATATTATCATACAAATTGGTATTGCGCTTCAAAACGGATGTCGAAGAGATTTATACATCGTGATGGAATAACGCTCACCAAATATTCATGTATTTCATTTGTTGCGCAAATATAAGCGGATATTTACAAATTACTTTGAGCGGTTGTTTGGATTTTTGGAAAGTTTACTATTACTGTTAATTTTATTCTAGATCAGACACAGCCACCAATGTGTGTCCCTAGCGATTGTTTCTTCTTCTTCTTTCTGGCGTTACGTCCCTACTGGGACAGAGCCTGCTTCTCAGCTTAGTGTTCTTATGAGCACTTCCACAGTTATTAACTGAGAGCTTACCATGCCAATGACCATTTTTGCATGCGTAATATCGTGTGGCAGGTACGATGATACTCTATGCCCTGGGAAGTCGAGAAAATTTCCAACCCGAAAAGATCCTCGACCGGTGGGATTCGAACCCACGACCCTCAGCTTGGTCTTGCTGAATAGCTGCGCGTTTACCGCTACGGCTATCTGGGCCCCATCTAGCGATTGTTTGTTTGGACTTACTTTTCTTGACTTGACTTGACCTCAGATATAACCTCTTAATTATTTTGTAATGCTGTTTTATTTTCCCTGTTTACCGTTCCTACGTATAAATGGCTAAAATCTCCAAAGAAAACTCAACCGTAAATGGAGCCTATAGAGACGGGTGCTCTTCATCGCACTGTGACCTACTGATCCACCCAAAATAATGGTGATTAAGTTTTATTTCATAGTAAACATTAGGTTTTCTTATGTTCTACAGAGTCAACTCTCCATAACTCGATATTTAAGGAACCATCGAGTTATAGAACACCAAACCAATGCAAATTCTACTATGGTTCTCTAACTTGAAATCGAGATACGGAATATCGAGTAAGGGAGAGTTAACTGTAGTATTAAAAGGCGAGATTATAGATATGCTGTTGCAGGCTGAAAAAATCTTACTATGAAACTTAAAGCGCTTTAGGTGTTATCGTGCTTGTCACGCCGACAATTTTGAAAATAATGCTCTCAGTTAATATCTGTAAATTACATAATATAACACTAAGATAACGAAAAAATTGAATTCAATTTGACATTATGCCTCTCTCCCTTACTCGATGTTTCATATCTCGATATCGAGTTTGAGAACCATAGCCTAGACCATAGTAAAAGTTAGTTTTCATGGGTACCTCGATGGTCTCTCGAATCACATTTGCACTGATTTTGTGTTCTGTAACTCAATACCTTCCTCACTCGATGGTCCCTTCAATATCGAGTTGTGGAGAGTTGACTATGTATCGATATTGGAATTGAATTTTTCATGCATATATACAGTTAACTCTCCCTAACTCGATATTTCCCCTTATTCGAAGGAATGCTCAATGGTTCCTTCAATTTAGCACACTTTTATCCCTCTGTAAGTCGATACCTTCCTAACTTCGATTGTCCCTTCAATATCGCGTTAGGGAGAGGAGAGTTGATTGTATATACATACTGAAGTGGAGGCCAACAATCCGATTACAGCAATTTCATGCGACATTATTTACGACAGTATTCAAATCATCAGGTTTAACCAGCCCTGTCGTCCTGCTTAGTCGCGCTTCGTCGACGACTAAGAAGCTTTTCTCAGATATTTTTTTAAATTTTCCTTCAAATTCATAAGAAAATGTAGGTTATGTAATAGAGCTGTAAAAAATCAGTAACAATCTGATGCCTTATAAGACATCAATCAAAATTGTCACGCTGTATCAACGCCGTGGAGTAATTTTACCTTTTCCAGCTTAGATCTAGTGCATCTTAACGCCCTGTATCACACCAAAAGAAATTGACAAGATTAATCAACGCCCTGGAGTATTTGTGTGACGTAGAACTGCTAGTTCTTAACGCCTTCTAGGACAACAATTGTATCTTAAAAACTGTATCAACGCCCTGGAGTAATTCGACCTTATCCTATTCATATTAGGTGCATCATATCACCCTGTAGGACATCAATAGAAATTATCAAGATAAATCAACGCCCTAGAACAATTTGACCTTGTGGTCTTTTTAACGCCCTTTATAACATCAGTTGAAAATTCCAAGCTGTATAAAAGCCCTGAAGAAATGTTAGTACAATTATTTATCTTTATTTTATTAAGATGAAATTGTCAAGATGTATCAGCGCCCGGAAGCAATTCAACTTTGTTTCATGTAGTTCAGCTGAATGCACTCCATGACATTAATTGAAAATTCCAAACTGTGTTAACGCCCTGGAGTAATTTGAGCTTTTTCACGTAGATCAGGCCATCTTAACGCCTTTTGAAATGTAAGCTATATCAACGCCCTGAATAAATTACACATTACCTCTCTTAGATCTGATGCATTCTAACGCCCTGTATGACATCAATAGAAATTGATAAGATGTATCAACGCCCAGAAGTAATTTAACCTTGTTTCATGTAGGTCATCTGCATCTGAGCGCCGTATAAAACAGCAATTAAAAATAACAATATGTATCAACGCCCTAGAGTAATTTGACTTTGTCTTACGTAGATCAGCTGCTTCTTCACGCTCTCTAGACAACAATTGAAAACTCCAAACTGAATCAACGCCCTGAAGTAACTTGGTCTTGTCTCATGTAGATTAGGATATCTTAATGTCTTTTAGGACATCAATTACAAATTTCAAGCTTTTTTAACGCCCTGGAGAAATTTTACCATATCAAATTAGATCAGGTGCATAATAACGCCCTGTATGACATCAATCGAAATTGTCAAGATATATCAACGTAGAACAGGTCATCTTAACGCCCTTTAGGATAAAAATTGAAAGTCCCAAACTTAATCTATGCTGAAACAGCAGTTTTCTCCCAAACCGTTCCTTCATTTTGACAATGCTGATAAACGGACATTCTTTGTTTTTCTAGATTTCTTGATCGATTCTTACTAGTACCTTAAGCTGAATCTACGCTAAGGAGTAATTGGTCCTGGTGCTGAAATGTTTCTTTATCCCATTGGGATCAGAAATTGTAAAGATGTATCAACGCCATGGACTAATTTGAACTTGTCTCCCGTAGATCAACTGCATCTTAACGCCCTTTAGGATATGTTTTGATAATTCCAAGCTTTATCAACGCCCTAAGAAACCTTGTGTCAAGTAGATTCGGTCATCATGATGCCCTTTAGGATTTCAATTGAATATTCCAAACTTCATTAAGGCACCTAAAAAAATTTTACCTTATCCTACTTGAATCAGAGGTGCACCTTAACACTTCAGTCGTCGCGCTGTTATTTTTTGTACAACACTGTTGAAAAAACTTCGCTTTTCGTTCCAAACAGCAGCGTGGTGGTTCTGACGGTGGCTGACCGCGCGACGACTGGGAGGTTGACTGCCCATAAACGCATAATTGTCCCATGTGAATAGGAAATCCAACAAACATGGGACTGACATGCATTTATGGACAGTTAACGCCCTGTATGATATCAATAGAATTTGTCATGCTGTATCAACGCCCTGGAGTTTTTTTACCATTTTTTTATATTTTATTTAGATCAGGTGCATCTTAAAGGTGAAACTCAAACGAAGCCAAACCTCAAATCTTGAAGTGCACAAATCTGAAGAACCGATCATCTGTAACTAATATTTTTAGCTTTCAGCTAGAACCGATATTTGGTTCTCCAGATTTGTGATCTTGAACATTTGAGGCTCTGCTTCGATGATCTTCACATTGACGCCCTGCTGACTTCAATAGAAATTGTTAAGCTATGGAGTAATTCAACCTTGTCTCATGTAGATCAACCTTAACGTTTTATTGGCTATCGATTGAAAATTACAACCTGCCCTGAAATAATTTGATCTTATCTTACTTAGGTCTTTGGAAAGTCAGATACATCTCAACATCATGAAGAACATCAATCGAATTTTTTAAGCTCTACCAACATCTTGAGGTAATTTGCCCTTAACTCACGGAGTTCTTTAAGAGCTTTTAAGC
Source organism: Aedes aegypti (assembly GCF_002204515.2). Lineage (NCBI taxonomy): Eukaryota > Metazoa > Arthropoda > Insecta > Diptera > Culicidae > Aedes > Aedes aegypti. The sequence goes on along the minus strand of NC_035108.1, from coordinate 23,259,539 downwards.
TTGTTTACGCCTCATAAGCATATAAATGTTTATTGTTATGGTGCTAATTTTCGATTGTTTTCCTACAGGGCGTCAACAGTTTGCACCATTGATATAAACACGTGGCCATAAAAGGGGTCGAACATAAATATATAAATCAAAAAAAAATCTATGGACAAAAAATCACGAATTGGAGGTATGGAGTTGTAAAACTCAAAAATTAAATAATATGGCTTATGGACAGTCCTTTATAACTTTGTAGAATTCGGGAGTCCTTGGAGATCCACTTGGAAGTCAATGAACGATATGCTAAAAAAAATCTTAAAGGCAATTGCAAAATTGCAATGAAAGGGCAATTGTTGGAAAATTCTTCGTAAGTATACGAAAGAAGTCGACACAGATTCCAGTGAATTAAATCTAGAATTGCCCCAAGGTATATAACTCACCTTTAAATGTACATATTATTATTATTTTTAATTTGTGCTCCTATAGTTGCGGTGTCCGTTGGAACATTTTATCGTAACTACCGCAACAAGTGAGAAACATTTAAGCATTACATCCGCACTACACGGTCGATGGAATCGTCTGCTGAATGATGAGTTTCCTCGCAAAAAGGCTATTTTTAGAGTTCGTTTGTACATTTCGGTTTCATCCTGTTTACTCGTACAAAGTAAGTTGAATTAATCCGCAGCAGCTGTCAAAAAGTACCAGTTATGGCTATAGTGGTTCCCTATTTGGACTTAAGCGAATTCTTGAAAACTTTCACATTTTGAGTATTTTTTAATGTTTCAACTTCAAGATATATTTGATATCTTACTGCTTAAACACACAAAGTGTCTAAAAATTTGAAAATAGTTCAACTATCACGTATGACGAAATAGGGAACCATTATGTCCGTAACTGGTACACCTACCTTATATGTTTGACTGTGAAATTTGTCGTCGCTTCCTAGTCAGGCAACACAAAATTGTCTACGATTCGCACAAAATGGATCTCTTTGGGACCATCACATCAGTTTCGTAATTTTATCTCATGCTAGAAAATCTGCACCTGGGATGATTTCTTTCATTTTTTTTTGCACCGATTTTGGCCGCCCGAGAGAAAATATTTCTTAAAAATATATGGGAAGCCCTATAAATATGACAAAAACGTTAAATAAATGCTTTCAACCCATATTATGTATGAAAAATATAGAAACATTTGATCGCTTTGATAATCTTAATGGTCAATATAAGCCCACAGAACCAGTTTCAGTTAGAGATATAACTTCGGTTCCTAAATTGTCCAATCTCATTGTTTTCTTATGGGAGTGGCCAAACTATTAGTACCCTGGCCAGGTTCCTTTTGCAATTGTTAGGCATTCAGATTTCTGCAATATGTGACAAGAAACACAAAAATACAAAAACACATGAGCGATAATTTAAAAACCTGAAACCCGCAACATAAAAAGGTATGAGGTATCAGAAAACTTCATTTTTTCAAGGATACACCGAATGCAGTTTGTGCTCATAACATGAATATTTCTATTATCCACATTTTTGGATTATGCGAAGGGAAATCATCGAAAAGCTGTTGATAGTTTGGGAGATTTTATTATTGTTGTTGCAAATTTAATTTTACCAATAACGTGATGCCACAAAAAATGTTATGAATCTCATGGAATAGGTTTGTTGGTTCAGTCAAAGATGGAATAGTAATAGAAAATTATTTTCACTCATAGTATAATAAGGGTATTCACTTAAGAGCGTAAATCACTGCGTAAGTCATGCTAAATTGGTTATATGAAATTTTTCATGATCAGCGTAAATAATCGACATTGGTAATGTCGGGGTGTCACTATGGGAATTACAAACAAAAACAAATGTTATGTTACGAAAATTGTTACGGAAAAGGCTGTAAACCCATTCTACTGCAGGAAATTGTAATGAATTGAGATTAAAATAGAAGATGCTGGACAAATTTAAATGTACAATTGCAAATAAAATCACATGTTGGCCATTCTACGTCTACGTGGTTTCCGTTTACGTTGGTCTCGTATCTAGTGAAGGTAGTTGAACCGGGTACACGGGGTACATAGTTCCTTGTTGCATCTGAAATAGAAATTGCACCTATTTGGCTTTGTCATGTAGCTCCCATTGGTGATCCCCATTTAATATCATCTCCACGTATTGCCATACCATTGGTCTCCCAAATTATGCACATACGAAGATCATGAATATCTCCGTTAACACGATACAAGCAAAAATATCCTGAGCGACCACAAACAGTGCAGTGGCTCTCATTTATTGCTGTTTCTTAGGTTGAATTCAGGTTATTTGAATGAATAATGAATGCATAAACATCAGTTTATCCTCCGGCGATTAAGAACAATTTTGAGATCAAACAACAAATCTTGGATGACTGTTTGACGTTTACAGTGGATAACTAGATTGTATTTCTTTGATTTGACATTGCAGAGAAGCATAAGAGGAATATTTCATTTGAAATGTTTCATTGCTTAAGTTACGCAGGATTTCATTTTACGCAAGTTTTAGTGAATACCCCTAATGATTCTAAAACATATTCTCAGACTTCAATAATATTTTAAAGATATACATAAAGCTATTTAAAAAGATTCAAGACCATGATTTTTTCAAATACATTTTGACACAGTTCTCATTCTCATCAGAATATTCTTTTGAAAGCGAATTATCGAACATGAGAAAAATTGTGTAATCGGCCAGTCAAGATATAAATAATTCCAGCAACAAGAAGACCAATAATTAAATACGAGACATATTCTAACAAAAAAAAAATAAGAAAAAAATCATTGAGAACTTCTTAAAAAAAATCTGCAAAAATATCAAAAAACAATGTTATCGCAATTCAAACATTTTTTATGTTCAGAAATGAAGCTGCAGGTAGAGGAGTTTATAATTAATGATATTTGGTCACCTCTAAGAAAATCCTACGGTAATTTCTGGAGTTATCTCTGCGCAAACCCTACTCAGAAGATGTTTTAAGTCACTTATAATATTTTGATCATGCTTGCAAAAGATAAAATAATGAAAACTTAAATGGTGAGGTATCGTAATGGTTCAAGGTATGATCAACAAATTTAGGTGGCCACAGTAATATCAGTAAACACTGGTAACATAGCAGTCATCTAAAATTAATCGGTTTATCCATGCACACCACAAGATTCCATTGAATTTTAAGTTTGATTAACAGCGTTTCATAATTGATCATTTATAATCAAAAGATAAAAACGTGACACTGTTCCTTTGGAGATGTTTTGCACACGGTAGAGATGATCTCGTACACGGTAGATGTGGTAGATTTTAGGACAAAATTCTTGAACTGAACAATGTTCAACTTTATGTACTTGATTTCTTTGTTTCACATTTCAATTTAAGTGGAACTCAAACTGAACTCTTGCAATTACATATTGACTCTAGTGTGTTTGTAAATACCATTCAAGTACATATTTGTGTAAATTTCTCAATAAGATGACCTGGGTGTAGATGCGCCCTATGGATTATAGTAACGCCCACCTCAAGCAGGGACGACTAAGAAGCTCAAATTTTACGACGACAGAGCTGCGGTTTAACCGATTTTATTTATCAGAATATCTGACAGGATTAAATCATATTCCTTAGATTCAATATAGTCATACACAATAAGCCCTAAAAAAGAAAATAAATCTAACCGGAATCGAACCTGTGTCATTTGATCGTTGCCTGCGACTGAAATAAATTAAGATGGTTTATTAGAAGAAAAGAAAGCTATTATGGAGAATAATGTTTTCGTTGAATAAAACATTCTTGCAATATCCATGCTTTTTTTTGAGAAGTAGATACACTCCCGTGCAAAAGTTTGGGTTCACCCCCTAAAAAACATACAAAAGTGTTCTGTCCATATCTCTGTGATTACACGTCCAATTGAAATTCTTTAAGCCGCATTCGAAAGGCAAAGAGTTATTCTTACTTCGTATGTATTTTTCCAAAAACATTTTTTAAATTTTGTGTACTAAATTTTTACATAAAGTTGTGACATTTTTCAAAAAACAGAACTTTTGCAAGATACACCATATTGAGAGGTGAACCCAAACTTTTGCACGATGACTTGACTGACTGTTTCATTGATTTTGAATACTTTCCAGATTTTTCCGCCAAAATTTCGTGGGGTCTCTTCAAAGAATATAAGATTACGATTCTAATGACACTTTGATTCAAATTTTTGGTCGATCCAATGCTGAGGAAATTACAAATGTTTTTTAATGTGTTTTTTGAAAAATGTCACAGCTTTAAGTAAAAATTTAGTATACAAAATTCAAAAAATGTTTTTGGAAAAATACATACGAATTAATAATAACTCTTTGCCTTTCGAATGCGGCTTAAAGAGTTTCAATAGGATGTGTAATCACAGATATATGGACAGAACACTTTTGTATGTTTTTTAGGGGGTGAACCCAAACTTATGCACGGGAGTGTATGTTTGGGGCCTTCCTCAGCCGAGTGGTTAGAGTCCGCGGCTACAAAGCAAAGCCACGCTGAAGGTGTCTGGGTTCAATTCCCGATCGGTCGAAGATCTTTTCGTAATGGAAGTTTCCTTGACTTCCCTGGGCGTAGAGTATCATCGTACCTGCCAGACGATATGCGAATACGAAAATGGCAACATAAGCAAAGAAAGCACTCAGTTAATAACTGTGGAAGTGCTCATAAGAACACTAAGCAGGCTCTGTCCCAGTGAGGACGTCATGCCAAGAAGAAGAAGAATATGTCAACTAAACTGTTTATCCCTCTACGATTTTATCCGATATAAAACGAGTCTTTTTAATTCCTTTTAAAAAAATATACCATTCTGAGAAACATAATCGACAAATCGATCTTATTTGCCGGAAATTATAATTTGTTATCGCTTTCGACACTTCTCGTACATATCAATATAGGATTCCGATAAAGCTTATCTAGATATAGGATTTTAAATGTTCATTGATATACAATCATGGGCGCAGCCAGGATTTCCGTCAGGGAGGGGCGAGCGACTATGAAGGTTCATTCACAAATTTTACGCGTAAACGATCGATGCACAAAATCTTGGCACGTTTTTAGCATAAAACGTTAGACGACGAAGGACACCCATCCTCCATTTTCATTCACAGTTAGAAAAGTGGAGTTAAAAACACATCTTGGTTTAATTTGTTTTCTGAGTACCGTGTTCAGTAACGGTTTGGAAAATTCAATATTGTAAAATTTCCTATGATCCAAACATTTCTTCTTAAACTGACTCATGAATGTATGCAAATATCTCAAATTAATTTTTCAAAGTGTTTCTCTAAGCAATACTCCAGAAATTTGTCAAGTCAATATTTGGGACTCCTAAAAAAATTTCTTTAGGATTTGATTTCTGTTTTTTCTCTGACTATATTGTCTATTTACGGTAAAACTTTAAAACTACAAACTCATTTTATTTATACGAATTTTTATTGCAGAGCTTGCTCCGTGAACTACTTTAAAGGTTTCTTAAATATGTATTTTTTGTGAAATTCACTAATAATACATTCAATTTCTCTCCGTATTTTAGATATAAGTTCAAAATTTCTAAAAAAAATTCTAAATAAAATTTCATATATATTTGTTTCTTTAGATATCGTTAAGATATTTCTTAAGACATAACTCTCAGTATTTAACTAAGACTCTGCCATACATGCCCCACAATACTATCAAAAAAATTTCTATAAAATTCTCTGGATGAATTTATTTTAGTATTTTTTTTGTTAAAAACCAATCAGAATTTAAAAGTCGAGTCTAGTACACGACACTGAAGACTGCCTTACAGTTATTTATGTGTATTCCACTAAACAGCTCGAAGATTTATTATTATTTATTTATTTATTTATTTCTTATAGATCGTTGTAGAGTAAGGCAAATTCCTTTTAAATTACCACAACCGGTTTTGATCGATTAATTCAAACAATCTTATTTACTAAAAAAATCATAATCTATTAAATTTTGCTGAATCTCCCTATTATAGAAGGCCATGCAATCTCGCCGAAATCCAAGCAATGTAGAATTTTGTTTAATCTGTGTTGGTAGCATGTTCCAAATAGCTATGCCCCTCACAAAAAAAGTGTTTCCATAATGCGATGTATTATAACGTGGAATAATCAAATTTCTGGCTCTGGAACTACGAAATAGCTGCAATTTCTCATACAGGTAATTGGGAGACGAAAAATTTATTATTTTGAAAACTGTTATCATCAGAATTTCTCCAAAAGTTCATTCAGGGAAATCTTAAAAAAAAAACAACCATAAAATTCTTAAGAGTTTGTTATTTAAATGCTTTCTTAATTTTTTTCAGAACCAAGTACTCCAAAAATCAAAAATTACTCTTAGAACAACAAAATTCTAACATTGAATCATATAAAAGCCACTCTGTGAATATTTTTAAGAAACTCCTAACAGTTATTTTCTAAGGCGCTCTTCTTAACTTTTCTATGAGCATAATTTAAAAGATTCATCCAGCATTTTATACGTAGATTTCAACATAATTTTCCCAAGAATTCCTGGAAAAATCCACCCCTGAAGTCTGGAGATTCTTCTAAAAATGCTTCAGAAATTCTTTCAGGAAGTCCTCCATGGATTCGGAAATTTCCTTCCTTCTGCAGATTATTTTTTGGTAGTATTCTTAAAGATATGCATAAATAAACTCTAATTACAGAAATAAAACCAAAAGTCCTGAAAAAATATATTTTTCCAAGAATTTCTGAAAAATACATCCAGAAGTTTCTTAAGAAAATTCTTCGAAAAAACTTAAGAAACTATTTCAGAAAGTCTTAGAAGGATTATTCCAAGATAGTTTTGTGATAAGAAATTTTCTTTGAATTTTGCATATTATTTTTTGGTAGAGTTCTGAAAGACAGTCATAAAGAAAGTATTATTACAGAAATAAATCCCAAAGGAAGCACTGAATCAAATCCAGAAAAATATATTTTCCTATGATTTATATTCAAATGTATACCTAGAACAATTCCTATGTCAATATTTGGAGAAATTCTGAGAAAAAATATTCTAGGGAAATCATAGGATTATTTGCTCGAATAACCAATGCGAGATATTTTAGATGAGCTTTGTAATACTACGTGAAGGATATCAAAACATAAATTTTTAAAATCTTGGAAATTTGCAAATTTTGAATATTTTTATATACATTTTTATGAACTTTGCAAGAAGAACTTTAAAAACCTTAAAAAATATCTCAGGGAACCCAAAATAATGCCTGAAGGACAAGAGTAAAATTCTATAGCCTGAGATATTTACATGGGTTATTGTTTCGCGTCGGTCCACCAAGGAATTATGGAATATCTCTGGATCCAGGTGACCAATTATCAATATTGACACATATTCAAAAACTTAGAGTTTTTTGAAAACTTGTGAAAGAATTTTGCAAAAATATCGAGAAACAAAAAAGTTATCGCGATTTGAATATTTTTTTGGCGGTAAAAAATGAAGCTGCCGGTAGAGGGGTTAATTGAAAATGTTTTCAGTCGAATTGATGTAGATTCTGTGTTATTTTCAGAAACAAAATGGAGCTTCTAGAAGTTTTTCCAATAGAGTACCTGAAAAAGTTCTTAGAGGTTAATACAAGCGATCGCAGGTTTGTGAAGAACTCCAGTGAGTCATCCCTGGATTAGTGGAGTTGAAATTCATGAAATTCTTTGTATTTTATAAAAAAAAAAATTGTCAGAGTTCCTGAGGTGAATTTTTTGAAATGCTTTCTGAATTTTTTTTTAATTCGCTGATGATATCAAAGAAACTTCTAGAAAAATGTTGAGATCCTGGAAAATATCTAAGATATTGCTGAGGACTCGATTGAGAAATTTAAGTTACTCCCAAGAAAGATTTTTGGTATACATTATTATAATGTTCATTGAAGAAATTCCTTGAAAAAATTAAAAAAAATATATATAGCACAAAATAAAAAGGAATCCCATGAAGAATTCCTGACGAATATGTGAAGTTATTTCTTATAGGATTCCTTGGAAAATTTTTGAAGTAATTCCTTGATTATTTTATCTTAAAATAACTCAACAGATGTTTATAAAAAAACATCCGCAACATCCATTACGAACTGTTGATTAAATGTTCAAATTATGTTAAAAAAAAGACACGGACACCGTCTTCAGCCATTTAGCTGCACAGACTGTAACTTAACACTAGACAACGGACAAGCATGCTCCAGTGGCACAGCAGAGAAACATTCCTGACGAAAAGTTTCGACGGCTGAAGCGGAATCGAACCCCCACCCCATGTTCGATAAGATTTTCAGCAGAAGTTTGATTTTTAACCGAAGTACTAAAGATAGTTTTTGTTTACGTTAAATTGCGTCATGATAAACTTCAAGACACAGTTTTACGTTAACATGATCTATGTAGATCATCTTTAAAAAGTTCGAAAAATACTTATATTCGCCTATGTAGCAAGCCAGATGACATTTCTTTTTTTTTCGTCATCCAGGAGGAGGGGAAAGGTCCTCCTCTGCCCCTCTCTGGCTATGCCCATGTATACAATGTCTGATTTTCTGGAGCGATATGGTATCGCATGTTTTTTAATACAGTGTATTCTGTTTTGTTTCTTGGCATTTCTCGATACCGATCGATCAGATTTTTGGCTGCTTTTCCTATTCTGCGCTATAATTATGAGCTTAACTTTTCTGATTATTTAAATTGATGTTCTCATTTTTCATAAATTTTTCATCTCAATGGCATAGCTCTGGGCGTTAGTTCAAGATTCACGTGTTAGCTACTATCAGTGGGAACATGTGTCAGATGAGAAAACTTTGTCACAGACAAAAAAAAATATAACGCTTAGGACGATTACCTTCAAAACCCATCCCACTTGACACAATCATCATCTGGCGACCATGTTTCAGGTAATACGGTTTTCTGTAACAAAGCTCGCAGAACGCGCTAGTGAGAAAAGTAAGAAACAATATAATGCCTTCTCAAGTCCCACTTTTATTCAATCACATTCTGATCAGGGAATACAGTTGAGCTTTTACGTTGCAATTATGTGTGATTTTGTAGGATGGCCAATCATCCGAAACTACATTTCTACAGTAACCGCATTGGGCACAGCCATAGTCTATATCCGACGCTAATTTGACCTTGAAATCATATTGAAAGATCCATACTTCAATCAGCTCGTGTGGCAAAACATCTTCTTCTTTCTGGTGTTACATCCCAACTGGGATCCGTCCCAGTCCCCCTGATACTTAGCGATGTCTTTGCCGATCGACCATGTTTGCATGTGTTGTTTATCATGAGCATGAGCATGATTGACCGTCCGCAGATGCTACTCCATTATTGCAAGAACAGCTGTACTTACACAGGGAACCAACAGACACTACTCAGAATCAGTAGCATCCTCAATGTGTAAGTACTGGTGCTCTCATTATTATAACAAACAATAACGGCGCCGGCTGCGTCCGAATGCAGGTCAATTTGGGAATGGGAGGGAATTGTTGACGTGTTACTTGCTTTATAGAAGCCGAGGAGTCCTCTGCACTTCCACAAGTAGACACTGGGAGTTTGGATTTGGGAAAGGGTTAGGTAAAGGATTTGTTTTGGTAAACGATAAGTATATAATTTGACATTAATGCGCCTAACCGGATTCACGATATTACTCGATAAACGCATTGAACGCCGAACAAGTGTTCATCGCCCGCCCCCACAGGAGCAAGTGACAAAATCAAAGGATCAAACACTACTAACGCGATCCGCGATACCACCGTGGTACGCGAAAGACGCGCGACATGTTTGATCCTGCCCTCGTCGCCCGCCCCGCAAGAGCAAGCAAACAGGTCGAAGGATCAAACAATACTCCATGTTTGCATGTGTTGTTTATCGTGTGAAAACTACGAATACACTCTTTGCCGTGGGAAGTCAAGAATGTTTTCTTTTCGAAAATATCCTCGACCGATGGGATTCGAACCCTCAGTATGGTCTTACTGAAAAGCTGCGCGTTTACCGCTACGGCTATATGGGCAAAACATCCACTCCTATTTAATAATCCCAAAACAGCGGTTGGAATTCAAATTCTAAAATTCAAGTTCAAATATGTCACATCACACATTAAATTTTGAGAGAAAGTAACAATTGCCCAAGTAGGATTGGAACCCACAACTCTAGTATGCTTGGCAAGCATTTTACCAATTAAGCTACTGAGCCACTTGATGACTGAATAATCTACCTGATATTGTGGATTTTATTTTATTATTATGTTCATCCTTTCAGGCGCTCAATGAGTTAATTATCCCATCTATCATGCTTATTGGTCTACCAAACATAGATATACGGTGGTCCATTAAAAATCCAGTCGGTGCAGAATATTTTCGTAATATAAGTTTCTTTGATCATAGTGTCTGCCAAAGGACAAACGAATGCCAAAATGAAAACTTTTGTAAAGGAAGCTATCAGGTGATTATTTTGGAAGTTAAGCAGAGAAATATGCAAATATTCCAGTAAGGACGTAATGTCAAGAAGAAGAAGAAGAAGAAGAAGAAGAAGAAGAAGAAGTAGTAGAAGATACACAAAATAGAATCTATAGAGTAAGGTGGGCAAAAGTTCGACCTTAGTGGTATAATCAAAGTTTCCAAGAAAACAATAGCAGATGAAACAAAACAAATACCATACAGCGAACCTTCAACATATTGGCTATAATTTTGCTGAATAAACTTGTGTCAAAATATTTACCCATTTTTATTTATAACAGATCAAAATGGATTGTCTTAATCGAACTTTTGCCCCACCGGTGGGGTAAGAGTTCGAATCTAGTGTGGGGCAAAAGTTCGTTGGCTAAAACACAAAATATCAATACTTTTATGACAGGCATACTTTATACACGCCGTAAACTTATGTTTGCCGAAAAATACACACTAAATTTTCATCGGAAAAATGCTAAAACAGGGTTAATTGTAATACACCCAGCAGTTTTTCGCAAAACTAAACGAAGGTAAAATTTTTGTGACATTTTTCGCACGATCAGGCAAATTTTGCTAAATTTGAAGATAATATATGGATTTCAAGCAATTTGAAAATATTTCCATGAGTTTATACATGGGTCGAACTTTTGCCCCGCTATGAGCCAAAAATTGTTTCCAAGTATTTATGCAAAAACTAATACACGTCAAAGCATCTTTATGTTAGGCCTTGAAACGCCCTCACATAAAATATTGAAAAATATTTTAGCTTCATTTTGTTCCATGCATCGAAAGTTTGACCAAATATTACAATATTTACGTCGAAAAACAACAAACAGCCATAACTTTTCCAAATCTCAATAGATTTTTATGATATTTGGAATGAAAGTCTCTTACTTGAATAGCATTCAAACCACCATGACATTTCTATGTTTTGTTTTGAATTGAGTTATAAATCTTAATAAGAAACTCTAGCCCCACTCGAACTTTTGCCCTACTTTACTCTAACGAAAAATCGTAGAGGAAAAAAGAAGTGATAAAAATAATAAATTCCTCTTTTTATTCAATTGTCTACCTTTAAAAGTGACGAACAGCATATTCACCCCTTGAAATTATCAAGAAGTCGGTGCAAAACTAATCCTTTAGCCTAGGGGGACTGGGTGTAGTTTGCTCTTGTTATAGAAAACAGCGATTTTAGATGTGAAAAACATTGTTTTATGCACTCTTTTAATTATGGTCGGATAAACAAAGATAATTTCTTCCAAATAATAGAAACAGCTATTCATTTTAGCTGTTCTGGGGTTAATTTAAGAACAGAGTTGCAGTTGAAATTACTATATTAGAGGGTTAAATTAAATACACAACGCCACTTGATTTGTGCAGACTAAATTAGCATTTATATCAAATATTTTGTGCATTCAATTTTACCATGACACCGTTTCGACAGTAAAAATTACTATATCATGGTTAAAAACTTGTAGCAGGCCAGAATCGAACCGAGGATCTTGCGATTGTCAAGCGCGAACGCTTACCGCTCGGCTATCGGTACGGTTGGAACGAGAGGGAACAAAACGCAAATAAAAAGCAATCTTGATAGCTTAATCGTGATTGGAATAGTAAATTTAAAAACTTGTTCATAATTCTCATTACTTCAATGCTTGTTTCAGTGTAGTATACATGTTGATGCGAAAAATGTACATTTGTAAGGTTCCAATTTGTGCGTAACTTCAACGTGGCATTACGTTTGGTAGAATTTGAATTCAAACGGCTGTTTTGGTGATATGAAATAGGGGTGGGCGTTTTGCCCCCAGAGTTAATTAACGTTTAGGTCCTTCGATAAGCCTTTTTTAGGACAAATTTAACATATTTTTTGCATGTAATACAAACTATGACACTGCACAAGTTGGTTCTAGACGATAGTTTAAAAAAAAATATTATTTATCGACCTAAAAAATGACCTGAAATCGCACTAAATTGCAAAAAAATTGAAAACAGCGAAAAACGTTTTTATACAATTTTAACGATTTTCTCGAAAAAAAAAACACATAAAAATATATAAATAGAAGCATTTTTATCCATTTTCTATGATCTAGGGTGGAAAAAAGCGTTCTATAACACATCGTTCGTCCAAATAGAGTCTGTCTACTGGGAATGGGGATGCCTACTTAGGATGCTTTCTCTTTCGTTGAACCATCATTGTTCAAAAAACAATCCTCGAGTCTACTGAATGGCACTTCCGTCAGGGATCCTACTTCGTTCATATGATGATACTTACATTGCGGTACTAATGCGCTTGAAACATTTTTAAAAACTTACCATAGTAATTTCCATATAAACCTACATATGCCTCGGGCGATCTATAAATCCCCACGGAGAAAGCTGAAAATTTCACAGCACACTATTTTTATCGTAAAGAAGGTAAGGAAGATGTGGGAGATTTGATTTTAAATTATGAAACGCCCTTTTTAAAAAGCGCTGTTAGAAGTTTCTGAAGATTTAAGACTTTAATAGAGTTTAAATATCTCACATAGTTGTTCAAAAGTGCTAGAAATGTGTTCTACCAACAAACTTCTCATTAGAACGAATGCGATCAACAATTCAATGTATTTCTGGTGTAGAAAATTTTTTTTGGAGAGAGTGGGATCGAGCCTAACCAGACTCTTATATTGGTATCCGACAGGAGTAAAAAATGAACAATTTATCCCAGTTCCTACAAAACACAAAATAATAATTGACCAGGACTAAAAAAAACCCGACGCATTCAATTTGTTTCGACATTTTCCAACACAATAAACATGTCTTCCACGTCAACACCGATGCTCTATATTTCACAACCCAATCAAAAATCGCCCGAAATTGGTATCGAATTTCCCATTTTTCCACTCTATCAGTTACACAATCACATCCAAGGCTGAAAATCGCAAATGAACAAGTGCCCATCGAAACCGCGAAAAGAGCAAACCAAGTGACTCAGTGACTGAAAGTGTGCGACCGCAAAAAAAAAACGAAGTAATAAACAAGCGAAAATAGCCAAACAAGGCGAATCATCGAATCATGCAATCCGCGCCCAAAGAGTCAGTGCAGGGCTGCCGCTAGACCGTGAATGATGTGCTGCCGATCCGGCGAGAACCATGTCGGAGACAAGCTTGCGTGCCAACTCCTGCATAGAACTATCCGAAATCAAGAAGCTGGACAGTTTGCTACGACAATGTGAAACTCTGAGCTACGACGATCTGTCCTCGAGCAGCAATGGAGACCACGAACTCGCGGATTATATGGAACCGAAGGGACGCTTGAAGCGCCGGAACTCATCAGTCAACTTAATCACAACGCCACCCATCACCAAAACGGCCATCAGGGCCTTGTCCAATCTGAACATCTTCAACGGCGCCAAAAAGATAATGCGGATGGTGAACGAAAACTCGTCTTACTACGATCGGAACTGCTTGCTACCGCAGAAGAGCCACGAAAGCTACAAAACCAAAAGCTGTTCCAGTCTACAGAAACCGATGTGCTTTGGAAACCAGAACAAACTCATCGATCCGAGCGGAGGAGACCACTTTTTCAGCATATCGGAAAATATCCTTTCGACTACTGCTGATAAAGCAACGGTGGCCACTCCCGTCGAAGTGGATTGTCGAGAATGTGAATGCCATTGTCCACTGCCATCGTTGCCGGAGCCATCAACCACTATCGATAGTGGCCTTCCGAACCAGAACGCCAACGCTCCAAGTCAGAAAACCATCCGCAAACGAAGGCCAACCGAAAAGCAAAGCAATAATCACCATCACCATCACCATAATCATTACAGTCAGCACCCAACTTCGAAGGATAGCAACAGCAGCAGTCATGTCACGTCTCCCACCGCCGCCGGTTTCCGACCCTACAAATCCGACAATACTGCTGCGTATCTCCAGAAGCAACAGCAGCACCGAAAGCTCGACGTAGATGACGAGAACCGGATCGTGAACATCAACGAAACGCCCAACATAGTTCCTATTTCGCTGAACAGTGTCAACCATTCGTCTTCTTACGAAGGGATGGCAATGATGGAGGACGACGCAGGAATAGGAGTCGGCCCGCACCGAGCATCAATTCGGCATCAGAAATCGCTCGATAATAAATCCGATAAGTCACAGGTTTCGCAGGCGAACAGCCAGAAATCGCGCTCGAAGTTCTCGCCGCAATACCTCAGCCGAAAGATTTCCCACAAGACGACGAGCGGCGCGGGGATGGGCGGTGAAAGTGAAGCGGGCGGCGAGGGGGTGCCAAGGAATCGCTGCTGGGGCATAAATTCGAGAAAATTCTTCCAGAGCCCGTCGAGACGGTAAGTACCACCTGCTTGGAATGTTTAGCTCGTAATCGAACCAATAAATATCGGCACCATCCCAGGCACACATAAAACACTGACTTCCAATCGGTGATTTGGACGGTAGACCTGTGTGCCGATAAAAAATACAGTGACCCCACGCAGTTAAATCACCCACAATTTATGAATCAGCTGATTTCAAAAGACAAAATTATTTTCAAAAACATGTCACAAAACATCACATAATTATTTTTACACATAGTTTCTTATCAGTAAAAATAATTCTGTGATGTTTTGTGACAAGTTTTTGAAAATAATTTTGTCTTTTGAAATCAGCTGATTCATAAATTGTGGGTGATTCAACTGCGTGGGGTGACTGTATATGTAGCTAGGAATTTTTTTTTTTTTTCAAAATAAAAAACGGAATCTTTCAACGGATTCTATCGAGAGTCTTTTCGAAGATTCTTGCGAGTATGCCTCCTGAAATTTCACATGAACATTTTTCTTGCGAAAATTACTACAAGAATTCATCCAAAAGATACTTCATAGAATCGTTCCAGGAATATCTTTAAGGTGACACTTTTGTCTCACTCTAACAATTTTCATAAAAACTTTACAGAAGGAAATCTCGAGTTTTAGTGAACCGACGAAGCTTAATCTTTAATCGATTGTGCACTACATATGGGGAATTATATGATAAATTTTTAACATTGATATATGGAGCGGTATTTGAGATTGGCTTCTTCAAATGGATAGTGTGATTATAATGACGTCCCGTGCGGCCTTAGGTATTTGGATTCCTATGAAGGAAGGGTGAACGAATTAAAAGACATTATTCATAAAATTCTCACAAAATGACAATTTTATCATTTTTCGTATTTTTATATTATTCAAAACTATAACTCTTGTATGGAACATAACACTACGCAAGCCGCAAACCCTACTCTTACTATAGTGAGCAATTAAGAATTATGCATACCTTGAAATTTCGATTCCCTTGTGCTGAAACCATTTGTTTTATGATAAATAGCATCCTCCCATAGTTTGAAATGATTCGGAAGAAATTTGACTGTGCACATTAGGGTGATTCAAAATTATAAAATGTTTGAAAATCCAATCTCCCATATCTTCCTTACAATCCTTATCGTAAAAATAGTGTTCTGTGATTTTTTCAGCTTACTAGGTGATGATTTAAAGGTGGCCCAAAGATGATGTAGGTTTAAATGGAAATACTATGGAGAAATTTTGAAAAATGTTCCATACGCGTTAGTACTGGAATGTAAGTACAAATTTATCATCCCATAGTGAAAACAAATTCTTCTGTTTTGATTGGAAATCAGGATAAATTGTAATTCATCATCATAAAGCATGATTTTAACCTTGCTATCGGTAATAACAAATTATCTTTACGTCCCATCAAAATGTGGTCTTAGGCATAGTTGTAGCTGGAAAGATTTCATATAAGAAGAGCAAGTTCACTTTTTCATAGATTATTATGACGAACAGTTAGAAGACTCAACACAAGAGGTTTGCCTTTACCGTGGTCATTTCCATTTAAACTTCAAATAACATGTGCACAACCAAATTTCGTCCAAATCACTTTAAATTTTGGGATAACAATTAAAATGGGGCTTAACGTGGCGTAGTTGGCTGAATGTTCGCTTTATAAGCGGATGGTCATGGGTTTAATTCCCAGTCCCCCCATAACAACTTTTCGTCAATTCGCTTAAAAAGCAAACTCGACACTGGCCCCTCTTCTAGAGCATCTGCTCTAACTGATCCGGATAATTGGCAACCGACAAATGGCAATGAAAATAGACATCCTTACTCCGTTATCCTGATGGACTGATTAGCAACAGCAGCAAGAAACTTCCACGAGCTTTTCGTCCCTACCTGTACGCAGAGGAAACGTAGCAATCAGATCCAAAAATATAATTAGATTGTATTTGTAATGTATTCAGGTACTGTGCATTAGGCCAGTAATCTAACGGTTCTCAGCTGACGTGGTACCTAACGGCGAATACAGCTTAAACAAATAATATTAAAGAATACAAAAAACAAATATCAATAATTATCATCATAATTGACACTCTTTAAGGATAGAAGAACAAAAACTTCAAAATTAACATCAATCTAGTGAGCACAGTGCACAATGGACCGAATCGACAATTTAGCCGGAAAAAAGTGTTTCCCCGCTGTTCTCGTCGATTTTAGACGTTCGATGTCTTCAGAGAAGTTATTCGTAATTGAGTTTTGCATCTTTTAAGAAAAAAAGTTGAATAGGGTGGTCCCTGTTTAAGTTAAAATTATGACTCAAACTTTTCTGTTTGATGAAATTCGTGGATGCTTTCTTCTGCAAACTTATAGAAAATGTTATTTTGAACAACTTTGTCGAAGACACTTTTGATCTAACTCTTCATTTGAGCTAAGTAAATTGATTTCAAAAGTTTCAACTTAGGGTGGACCCAAAAAATCAGTTATTTTGATCTAACTTTTTTATTTTCAGTTTAACGTGAATGTGATCTTCAGAAAAGTTGCAGAGGAAGTAAAGATACACATTTTTGCTGAACATTTTGTCTTAAGATAGTGATTTATAAGTAGATGAAAAAATCAAATTTAGTACTATACCACTTAATTCCACTAGAGTTTGTATCCTTTGACAGATACGCGTATTTCGCGTATATACGCGAATTAAATGGTATAGTACTAAATTCGGTTTTTTCATCTACTTATAGGTATTCCACCAAACAGCTCGAAGATTTATTATCATAGTGATTTATGTTTACTATCAGCCGAGATGGTCACTTTAAAGGAAAAAAGGTTGTCTAACATAAACTCTTTCTTGTCCCGAATAATTTTTTTAACGTGTCATTTTTGAACAAAACTAAATAAGTGAAAGCCACAATCATCTCAGAACTCAATTGAGCTCAACATGTGAGACAATTTTGTCTAATCAGATTACATTAAATTATCGTTTGGTCAAGCCAAACGTAACAAGCCTTACCAAATTTTTGAAGATCTCGTACAAAAAGCGCGAAGAGAGTGATCGAAAAATGTTAAAATTTAGCGTGACATAATTTGTGTACCTTCCCTTTCTTAGAACACAAATAAAAAGGGTATAAGACCTTATCGAATGTTATCACACATTTCCGCTCGGTCCTATATAAAACAATAAAGAATTTTTAATTATGAAAATCCTGTTTTTTTATTGTAGACCAAAAAATGAGAATTTTTAGTTTTTTATTCAAAAATTTAGTCATGAAGCTTTTATTTTGTAAGAGTTGCCATTTTTCAGTTACATCATTTGATAAAAAAAACAGGTAAAAAAGTTTGGCTCTTTTCAAAAGAAAGTCCAGATATATTTTGGAAAAACATCCAGAAAATATCTTTGAAATCTGAAAGGGTGCTTCCAGCTCGGAATACGTTTCGGCGCGAAATGGGAATTATGTAATGTAATAAAAAATTTAATTCAAGAATTACTCCAGAAATGTTCTTAGAAACGCACAAAGCATTCTTATAATAAATCCGCTACTGCCTGCTCCAGAAACGCTTTGAAGAATTTATTTTGAATTTCCTTAGGAATGGGTTGTATGAGCAGGACTGACTTTTTTCAGAATTGTTTTTAAGAATATCTTCCTAAATTTATTCAGTACATGTCTTGAGGAGATTTCATTATTTATTACTTCTGATAAATCTTTCAAGATTCTGCCATCAATCAGGAATATATCAAGAAAATCATATGAAAGGCATCAAGGGGTTTATTCTAATGTAAGTTAAGAGAGACCTCTGAGAAAACTTTTTACAGTTCGTTTATTGAATGCATTTACGCTCAACAACTGCACCTACTCCAATAATAAATATAGATCTCACTAATCCCTAGAAAAAATTGAAAATTGTTTAAGGTTTTTCCAAGGATAATTTTGAAATCCCACAACAATTTTGAACAAATGAAACTCCTCTGAAATACTAACAATTATTTTCTTTGCGGCTTATCTGATGACATATTTAAACATACTTTCCAAAATCCTATCAGAAATGCACTCGGTGATACATGAATTTTGCCAATATTATTTCGAAAATTTTCATTTATTTTGCTCTAAAATTAGCCGGTGCTTAGACAGACTGAACCAAGTGTTTTTTTAATGGTAAAAAAAAAACATATGTCAGGCATCCAAAAAGCAAAATATTTGCATTCTTTACTGTTATAACGGAACTTATCTATTTGATGATTCACCTGTATCAAAGCGTGCCTTTTGAACGCTAAAATATCATCTAGTCTGCCCGAACACCGACCAATTACTCACAATAATTTCTAAAGAAAAATGTTATCAAGTAAAATACAAAATATTTTATAAAAAATATTTCACTGTATCACGGTGCTCCCTGGACCGTTACTATCAGAAAAAAATCTCCATCAAATCTGTGCTCACCAGTCGTTTTCTATAGCTAAGCTGCATGTCTGGACAAAATTAAAAAAAAAAATCGTAGGTACCGTTTTGAAGTAACGTCCTTTTGATTGTATAAGTCCACAAATTCAAAGCAAATCTGAGATATTTAAACGGATTTTTATTGGCCGTTATTATCAGAAGACATAAACCAACAAAATTTGATTTAAAGTAGGTGTTTTCAGTTATTTGTAACCTCTGGGCGGAGTTTTGAATGAGAAGATCGTTGAAATTTTGGGTTATGCCCTTTTTGAAGTGCTTCAATTTCTGGAATTGAAGAATGAAATCTTGAAAAAAAAACGCTGGAAATTAGTACCAATACCTTGAAACATCTAAACTTATTGCTTTATAATACGCTTCTAATTATACATCTATAATTTTCAAAAGTATAAATGTATAGTACAAAGCAACCGATCATGCTTGCATAATAATTAAAAGGCTGGGTGGTTATCCTTAAAAATGTTACAGTTCATAGAAAATTTGAAAAATATTCATGTCAAATGCCTTACGAGCAGGAAGGTGGGTATCAAAATTGACAACTTTTGGCATTATGAAAATTGTAAATGAACCCAAATTTTGTTCTATAGATTTGCGCTCTTAAAAATTTAGATGTGATTTTAATTAATCTTCACTTTATGATGTTTTAGCCATTATTATAGATGATAAAACGCTATTTTAGGAGTCTTATACACATGGTGTCAACATCTTGTTCATCATTAAAGTTTCGGGAACCTTGGGTATTTTTTTACGAAAACGTTCAGCGTTTGGGCTAATATTTTGTAATTGGAAGCTCAAATAAATCCCATAAATTTGCAAGGAACAGTTTTAGCTGTAAAATTCGGTTTCCTTAAATTTGATGTAGAGAACAAACCTCAAAGTTGATAATAATCGAAATGTGATACCTTGATTCAAAATTAGGAATATTTTACGAATTTCATCAAAATCATGATTATTTCTAAGAGTGCCGAAGATGTGATAAATTATATTCAGACACATTCAGGCCCGGATTTGGGGGGGTGCCGAGGGGGCAAATGCCCCGGGCCCCCCGATGAAAGGGGCCCCCCGAGAGGTGACAAAAGGGAAACACTATTCAATGAATTATTTTTACATTAATTATTTTAAATTTAAAATTCAATTTTGATACCATTTCTAGCAGAGATATTATGGCATGAGATTATTAATCAATGTTATATCAATAAGTTTAAAACTTTTCGAGGGTTAATAATTTATTTATTTATTTGTTCATACCTCAACTGATCGATCTCTTCAATCGATCGATTCGATTCTATCGATGATCGATGCAAACTTTCGCAACATTTTGGAATGATACTGCCAAAACTATAGTGCTCTTTGTCCTGGAATGATCTTGAAAAGACGATGATACTCAATAATTCATATATTTTCTTGATTTCACTATCACAATACTGAAGCTACTATTCTATCAAACACATCTGAAATCCTACCAGAATTTCGATATTTCCATATTATAGTGTCTTTTCCATTTGTGCTAGATTTTAATAAATTGGTATTAATATTTTCATAATTTTGTTGTAATATAGCAAATTTTACTAGGAGCTTAAAATTTACTACAATTTTGATCCAAATCCACATAATTTGTTTGAATATTGCAATTTTCACTAAGAGTTTAGAATTTATTTAAATCTACAGAATTTTTATAAAATTATGCTTTCTTCGATTCCTAAATTACAAGCTTAAATGGATAGATTATAGAGGTAATTTTGCAATGGTCTTTACTCGATAGGCTATTTTCAGATACTAGAGCATCATCTAGTCTAGAAGTTGTCTAAGTGTATATAGTTCTTCCAAACTGTTGTCAATATTGGAAACATTAAAATTAGAAAGCAAGTAAGACTTATCCTTGGGGACGGTTCATATTGTTAATTCTGGAAATTGTAGTTGACAGCGATAGTGTGCTTTTCTGAAAACAATTGCTTCTTGTCGACAAAGACTAGTTAAATGTCTGATTGAAACCACGCTAGACAATCGTTTGTTCCTTTTTTATCGCTTCGAAAATGAAATTGAGTATTTAAAAGCATATTGTTTCATCCAGTCGCGATAGATACATTTTTAAACAACAATAGTACGAAATCATAAAATGTCTACAGAATAAAATAAAATACTCAACGATTTGCTCATCGCTTCAATAACAACTGTCGTTCAAATTCATTAAATGGAAAACATTGTTGCATAACATTATAAAAATAACAACATAATCTTTGCTATTGAGTCTTGATGAATCATATAGTCTTTATTTCAACTGGAACATTTTTAATTTTGGACTTGATTGAGGACGATTCAGTCAAAACTCAATCTGAAGAATCCATGACTTCTTGTGTATTTTATACAGATTACGCAAATTAGAGTATTATTACATATGTTTAGTTTTCCGAATATCTTATATTCATTATACTAAGCATTTCCGGTCATTTTGTACCAAAGGCCCCCGTAAAAAGATCAGACCCGGGCCCCCCAAGCTCAAATCCGGCACTGGACACATTACAATTAGTCGACAAAAAATCGTATCTTTCGTCAAAATTCATAATACAAAAACCTTCTTTTTTTCTTGTGGCACCTCAATTCATAAATGTTCGTTTATTATTTTTGTTTGCCAAATTCGGGTGCTTTATTATTATTATACCAATCATTGACTTTCAAATGCAGCTTTTAAGGTTTTTTAATGCATTTTCAACACATCAATTTGAAGTTGTTCAATTCTTGTCTTCAACAACAAAAGTCGGAAAAACTCCCGACTATTTTCAAACAAAGAATTTTGAAATATTTGACCAAAACAGTTTCATTTAGATGCTTAATTGCAACAGTCTAATCTTGAATTTAAAAAGTTTGCTCAATCCAATAAAATAAAATCATTTTAGAATAAAATTAAAAATTAAGTCAGTATTACTGAAAGATTATCTAATATAAATGTTACTTCACGATTTTCGTAGAAATTATAACTATAGGGTCGATTTAAGAATGTAAAAATAATCCAGATTTCAAACGAAGTAATGATTAAGGGCAAATTCTTCGCGTAACAATTCTATTTCAAAAAGTATCCCGCGAGCCAAAAAGGCTGAAACCCCCTGTGATAGAACTTTCTTTCCCAATGCTTTGATAAATGTATTAGTTTTTCTGATAGGAACTACTCTTTATTTTTTTTATCTTTATTAACGAGATTTTTAGCCCTGGGCTAGTTTATCTCGGGACCAACGGCTTTACTTCCCTTCCGAAGGAAGTCGTCACTATAACATTTTTGTCAGTGACTATCTCGGGGATGGGATTCGATCCCAGGTCCTCGGCGTGAGAGGCGTGCGTTCAAACCACTACACCAGGTCCGTCCCCGAACTACTCTTTATGTTTTAAGCTGTGAAGTTGGCTAGCTCAGGGCAGTGGTAGAAATTATTTCAGAAATCTTTTAAAAAACATTGGAAAAGTATTCAATTGTTCAGAAAACTCTTAAATCAAGAACGAAATAGGAGGAATTTCCAGATGAATTTAGTTTTTTAATGTATTTCTTGGCGATATCTTTGTGCGCTTTTTAAAACGTGACATTTTATCACAATTAAAAAAAAAATAGACTGGAATGTATGGAGAGATTATAGGCACATTTCATGGAGTTATTAAAAGCAAAATCGCCCGGTTAAGGGAATCGAAACATCCTGCCTCTTTTTTGCTAAGCTCATGTATTCTTCGAAGTATTTCACCCTTGATTTATCCTTATTTGAATGCCCTGTTATACAGGAAAAGAAATTGTGCGAATTCTTACACGATTTCAACAAGAATCCTAAAATGAAGAGCGCCTATGAGAATTCCAAATGAAATCTGATAAGAATCCTAGAAGATTTCTAATAAGTTGCCTGGAAGAATTTAAATGAAACGTCTTGAAGGCTTCTGATAGGAACCCTGGAAGGAATCCTGGAAAATTCTCACTAGAAGGTTTCTGATGAAAACCGTGGTAGGATTCTGACGAGAATCCTGGAATTCTAGATAAGATCTCTGCAATGCTTCCGATGAGAATCCTTGAAAGTTTGGAAAGAATTGTAGATAGATTTAATGTAATTCCTGGAAGAATTATAATGAAAACCCAGGAAAAATTCTGATGAAAATAAAAAAAAAACATTTCTGATGAGAATCCAGGAAGGATTTCAATCAGAATACTGGAAGGATTTGGATTCTCTTGCGAATATTTATTTTGGATGAATTCTGTTGAAAATATTTAGAATGGAAGCATTCTGAAGAAAAATTTGGAAAGGGTTTGATTTGGATCTTGAAAGGACTCATGTGAGAATACAATGGATTTGGTCCTTCGAGCCGGAGCCGATGTCCAATTTTCGAACAAATAGACTCTGGACTGGATCACTTTCCGAGACAGTTTCCACAGCCTGATCGACAAGAACATCCAGATGATGGAAGTGGACAAATTTAACTATCTGTGGTCGTTCCGTTCTAGTGAAACGTTACAGGAGATCAGTTCGGTGGAACTCTCCTCTGCAAATAACGCCGTAGCGTGGCAAGCACTGACGCTCTTTTTGCCGTGGAAGAACTCAATAATGTGAGCTACAACGGTCTTAACTACTTGATAAGTGAGTTTGAGAGGAATTTCCAAATGCTCGACAAGGTTGACGAGAAAACAGAGAACATTTGGTAATTAATTCTGATAAGATTCCGTTCTATTCTGACGAGAAATCTGCATCGATGCTAATGAAATCCAGAAAGGATTCTGGAGAGGATTGTGAGAGGATTTGGTTGAGTACTTTGAAAGAATTCTGATGAGAATCCTGGGAAGATTTCTAAATCCCACGAAGCATCTTGATGATCGTTGTTGAGAATTCTTAAAGGATTCTGAAGAGAATTCTGATGAGAATCTTGAAAGAATTTTTAACAGAATTCTGCGAGAATTTTGATGAGAATCTTGCAAAGAATCTGATCGATGATTTTGATGAATTCTGATTAGAATCATGAAAAGATTCTGATGAGAATCCCGGAAATAATCTCATCTCCAATGAGTATCCTGAGAGGATACTAATGAGAATTCTGTGAGGATTCTGAGAGACCATGAGAGGATTCATCAAAAACTGTCTAGGATTCTCACCCCTCCTTTCAGGCCTGGATTCAGGATATGGAATCAAAATTTCAAAAATAAATCTTTGAAACAATGTTACTCAACCTGAGTTCCAGCACAATGATCGAATAAACCCAAAACACTCAAATTTACCTTCACTTCCTTACAGGATTCGTTACCCAAAGTCCTCCAGATATCTGTGCTTTAGAAATTTCTTTGGAATTTTGTTGCGGTGTTCTTCCTAGATTTTTTCAAGAATATTTCCATGGGTTTCTTCCACGGAGCCCTTGAAGAGTTCCCACACAAATTTGACCAAGAATAGTTTCATGGTTTGCTGAAATTTCCGCAGAGTTATTTCTAGGACTAGTGGTCCTGACAAACGTCATCTTACCATCAAGTATGCTGTTAAAAAATGGCATGCAATTCCTCATACAAATGTAAATCTTTAGGATGTGATACTTAGTAGTAAAGCGATAGAAATTTATTGTGATTAGTTTTAGAACAGCAATGAAATAGAAAAGAAATGACTTTAAAATCAACGCATCTCTCATGGAAATCTTCTTGATCTCATAGAACAGGTATTGAAATGCAATATTGAAAATGTTTAATTCATGTGGAATATTGCTTTCCAGGTTATAGTGTGTCTAACTTGCCCATGTTGTTGAGATATGTTTCTTACTATGCAAATACGTCCATGGGTAATGCATTATAAAATGTTAAAAAATATTTGAAATTCGTTTATGTTCCACTGATCTATAAATGTATAAAAATGGACCCCATCGAAGGAGTGACATTGGGTCGAAGACACTGAAATTGGTCTGCATTAAGAATAAAGTAGCTGAATCGAAGTCTATTCAAGTTTGATACTATGAACTTACCAATAACAATCAATATGACGGACATCAATATAAGTTTTAAAAATAGTGTTAGTCTTCCAAAAAGTTCGATATTGTATGATGCCCCAAATGAGCAACTTAAACAGGCAAGCTTTTAACTGCTTGTCCTAGTGTTCTTTTTTTTTACTGGTAACTTTGAACAACTAAAAAAAACAACCCATAAAAATTATACATCAAGATTCTAACGTTGGTTTAAAATCTGAACAAAAAGAAACTTGGATAAGGATTTTATTGGCCTTCTTAATATTGGATCAGGACTAGAATAGGATTAGGATTAGATAAGGAATGGACTAGGAATGGATTAAGAATAGATTAGGATTTAATAAGGATTGGATTAGGATAAGGATTGGATAATGATTGTATTAGCAATGGATGCAATCTAGTTCGGATTGGATTGGTATTGGGTTAGGTTCAGATTCGGATAGAATTGGGATTGTATTATGATTAGGATTGGATAAGGAATGGGTTAGGGATGGATTAGGAATGGCTTTGGATTGGATTAGGATTAGGATTTGATGAAGATTGCATTAGGAATGGATCTAGTTAGGATTGGATTAGTATTGGGTTCGGATCAGATTAGGATTGATTTAGGATCGAATTGAGATTGGATTAGGAATATGATTGGATAAGGGATGGATAAGAAATGGATTAAGATTGAATTAGGATTGGATTAGGATAAGATTAGGATTGAATAAGGTTTAGATTAGGATTGGATGAGGAATGGATTAGGAATGGATTTGGATTGAACTAGGATTGGATTAGGATTGGATAAGGAATGGATTAGGGATGGATTAGGAATGGCTTTGGATTGTATTAGGATTAGGATTTGATAAAGATTGCATTAGAAATGGATCTAGTTGGGGCCCATATAGCCGTAGCGGTAAACGCGCAGCTATTCAGCAAGACCAAGCTGAGGGTCGTGGATTCGAATCCCACCGGTCGAGGATCTTTTCGGGTTGGAAATTTTCTCGACTTGCCAGGGCATAGAGTATCTTCGTACCTGCCACACGATATACGCATGCAAAAATGGTCATTGGCACAGAAAGCTCTCAGTTAATAACTGTGGAAGCTGAGAAGCAGGCTCTGTCCCAGTGGGGACGTAATGCCATAAAGAAGAAGAAGAATGGGTCTAGTTAGGATTGGATTAGTATTGGGTTTGGATCAGATTAGGATTGAATTAGGATCGAATTGAGATTGGATTAGGAATATTATTGGATAAGGGATGGATTAGGAATGGATTAGGATTGGATTTGGATTGAATTAGGATTGGATTAGGATTGGATTAGAATTGAATTAGGGTTGAATTGAGATTGAATTAGTATTAGGATTTGATAAGGAATGGATTAGGAATGGATTAGGTTGAATTAGGATTGGATTATGATTAGGATCGGATAAAGATTGCATTAGGAATGGATCTAGTTAGGATTGGATAGTATTGGGTTAAGATCAGATGAGGATTGAATTGAGAATAGATTTGGATAAGCATTGGATAAGGGATGGATTAGGAATGGATTAGGATTGAATTAGGATTGGATTAGGATGGGATTAGGATTCAATTAGGATTGGATAAGGAATGGATTAGGAATGGATTAGGATTGAACTAGGATTTGATTAGGATTGGATAGGGAATGGATTAGGGATGGATTAGGAATGGCTTTGGATTGGATTAGGGGATTTGATAAGGAATGGATTAGGAATGTATCTAATTAGGATTTTATTAGTATTGGGTTAAGATCAGATTAGGATTGAATTAGGATTTAAATTGAGATTGGATTAGGAATAGGATTGGATAAGGGATGTATTAGGCATGGATTAGGATTGGATTAGAATTGAATTAGGATTGGATTAGGATTGGATTAGAATTGAATTAGGGTTGAATTGGATTAGGATTAGAATTGGATAAGGAATGGATAAGGAATGGATTAGGATTGAATTAGGATAGGATTAGGATTGGATTAGGATTGGATTAGGAATAGCTTTGGATTGGATAACGTTGCATTGGGATCGGATTAAGATTGAATTAGGATATGATTTGAATTGGATTAGGACTGTACAATGTTTCCCAAGAAATAAGAACAATTCTTTACCATCAACATACAAGTCCCTAAAACAATGTATATCAAGATCTTGGATTCATTACCCTCCAGCCAAACCATGCATGATCCAACACGGTTTAGTGTCGTTTACCACATTTACACCTGGTAATGTCGCAAGGTTTTTTTTTCCACAAGACCTTCATGGTCCCTTTACAACCACAGCGTTTATTCGCCATTCATTGCCGGTTGGTTGGTTAGCTGCTCGTAAGTTTTCTCGAAGGCTCACTTCTGTGCCTACCTGCCTTTCGGACGGAAAGTGCAAAATTTCCCAAGAGGATGATGACTATAAAAATTTAAGTTTGCTCTGGCCGTCATCGTCCGCGGAATGGCTGGCTATGTGCACGTGGCACCGTCATCGGTTTAAATCAAGTTTCTTTCTCTTGGCGCTCCGTGGAGGAAAGGGCTTCTGTTGATTTTGACTCCGTTTGCGTGGTCTGGGTGGAAGAGTGACACGGCATGAATTTATAATCGGACAATCAAGCGATGATGTCTCTATTAAGGTCGTGTTTTTGGAGAGGCAGGCCTAATGAGAAAGCGCAATTTGCGCTTGGATCGATGTGTTTCGATTAGAGAGGGGATTAATTGTGGTACTCTGGGGCCGGCTGGATAAATTATACATCTGCGTAATGGACTAATTTTCCACTGTAATGCAGAAGCAGATTATCTCTGCTTCTCAGAAAATTGCGAACTTCGTATTCAACGCTCGGCACTTGTTTTTCTCCGCTATAACAGTCTCAATCATGCTTCTGAGCTCAGTAGTTTGTGAGCTTTTGAATGTTTACAATCGAAGCTCGATAAAATGACACATTCTTGGCCTTATAGTAGACCTTGAAATACAAGTATCTACCAAACAATACTAATTTATATTTGAATGGAAAGGCATAGTAATAAATTCCATTTCATATTCACTATTTTTTAGTTAGTATTAGTAGATTATTAATTGTTTATCATGGTCTAGGTACCTTTCTACTTACAAATGTTGCCACCTGGATTAGGATTGGATTGAGATGGAATAAGGGTCAGATTAGAATTGGACTAAGATAGGATTAGAATGGGAATAGGATTGGATAGAGATTTGTTTAAGGTTGGTTTAAGATTGGTTCATGATTAGAATAAGATTAGAATTGGATTATTATTGGATTAGGGTTCAAGAAGGATTTTATTAAAGTTTGATTAGGGTTGGATGAAGTTTAGATTTTTAATTCCAAAAATAATACAATCTTAACCAAATCTAACCAAATTCTAAATCATAAACAAAGTATAATCCAAACCAAATCCTGTTCTAAAGAAATCCAAATACTATTCAAATACAACCCTTATCGAAGCCAATTCCAATACAAACCCAATCCAATTACAATTCAGTTTTAAATACTATAATTACCTGTACAGTATTGATTGACTGGTCCTGTTATCGAAGGATTATTATTACCACCTGCTACTCAAGCTGCGACCTTAATCCAATCTGGAAAATAAAACTCTTTAATGCTCTTTTATCCCCGCTCATTCCCCATCATAGGGCAATAGGATCCAATCGAATGCATTCATAATTTATGGAAAAATAATCCAACGCTGAAAAGCTATAAAACTCGGGTCTCAACATTTCTCCATTATCGCAGAAGATCTAAAGCATCTAAAGCACACTTGCACACGCCGTAGAATCACGCACACATCCTGTGATTATCCTATTTCTATATTCCGTTTCTTCCACCATCGCATCGTAGCAAAACGGGGGTGTTCAACCACCTGAAAGAGGCAAAAACAGGCATGAACGTATCTCTTTAATGGAATCCAAGGAAGTGGAAGGCTCATGATGGGCCCCATATGCTTTTTCAAAGTTTGCTCTTGTTCTTGCCTTGGATTAATGTGAATTTTCGAGCTTTTGAGCTAGGTGCAGCAACAAGTTCAGCTCAATGGAAACGCATGGTACTTTGTGATTTTGCTTACATAAGGACTGTTCATTTTATAAAGTGGACACCTTGTGCATGCTGTATCTTTCTTATTAATCAATGAAATTTTAATCGGTTTTTTGCACATCGTTCGACTAGTATTGTACAATGTTGTGATAATAAAAATTCTCCAAAATAATTAAATTTCACACGAATATGGAACAACGATTAGATCGGTCGATTTTTTGAGGTTATCAAAATCAATGATTGTAAGAAATTGGCTGGAAAATTCGATATTTTATATTTTCTATTTTCAAAACAGGCTTGTTCTTCGAAAGCATCATCAATCAGAAGCCTGATGGAAAAAATCAAGTTATTTTTGGAGCAACAATTTTACAGATATAATAAAATCAATTTTCCCGTATATTTTTAGAGAATTTTTTTTTTTTTTAATTTGATGGGAATTGATATGAGTAGAATTTTTTTTGTGTAAAAGTACGTCCTGACGGAAGTCCTAATATAGTATTAATATGAAAAATAACTTACGCCTTCATAGAGTTACTTAGTAAGTGCCCACGTCACATTCAAAGCACAACAGAAACACAATTGTTTTATTCTTGGAAGACCTATCAAAGTACATTGACAATCATCAAAATTGGCAACACTGCTGTAATAAAATCGATTTTATTTTCCACATATTATTTTCATAATATGTTATTCTGAGATTACCAATTGAAAAATTCGGAGAAAACTGTTTACAATTTGCTGTAGATCGATAAATATGCGTACATGATTTTAAAAGTATGAGACTTTTTAGTAAAACTACCATAAACAGTAAAATTTATACTTAAGACTGTAGTTTAATCTCACGATTTAGCTTTCGTTTATACTAATATAGTTTCTTTAGTAATCCAAACTAGTTTTGAACACGCTTTTTACTTTTCTCTTTTGCTGGGAGTGAAAGGATGGTGTATCAGCAAATTTGGCCATAAATGGGTAAATCACTAAAGTTACCTAATGTCATAGAATGGTGGAATATAATTGATATTTTTAAAGCTTTACCTTCAGTAGAATAGTAAAGGATACAAACATACAATTTGTTCATGAAAATAAGAATTTTTGTTTTGCGAAAAATAATGTTAAACTTTGACGGACAGCTTTTTTTAAGAGTTTTTGGAAAAACTATTTAGCTCTTCAACCAAAAGCATTTTCAAAGATTTTATATTTTCATAGCATTTTAGAATAATAGGTCAACGATACACAGTAAACCGATTACGATTTTATCAATAAATAAAAAAGATATAGCATAAACAAAGTGTCCACTTTATAAAATGAGCAGCCCTTATTGTCGCCAGGAGAGGCAAAGCCTCATAAACCTTTCAGAGTTAAGTTATTTTGATTAGTAAACGTCATATTTCAAAAATGAGTTTATATTCTATCTGATATTAGGGCTATATTTTTCACAGTGTCACAAAAAGTTCATTCGAACATTTGTTCGTCGAAGAAGAAAACGCAAGAAAACGCCATTGCTCCCGAAACTTGCACAGCAACTCCACAATAAGCTTTTCCAGAAAGTTAAAAAGTCATAACATCAATGGGAAAGGTTATGAATCCGTCGTGCAGGCTGAATTATGACAATGGAACCGGGTTTCCCCACAGTTATACTGCTGTAGTCGGCTACATTGCACTCACAATCACCAGTTGTAGAGTGGGTTTGAGGTCCACGAACGTAGCCAGGTTAGCGGTCCAACAAGAAATCCGACCAAAAATCTCACAGGAATTTATGTCGAGATTTCTGTAAAGATTTTTAGAGGATTTATTATGCTTTGAAAACAAAAGAAATTAGTTCATGAGTTTCACATTAACGATTGTTCAAAGATCCCTCCAAAAACTGTTCCACTAAAAAAATCTACGCTCCCACTAAAGATACATTTTATTTCTCGACAAATTCAAATATATTCTTTTGAATTGTATCCTCAAATCCTTCTTTTGAATGGTATCCTCAAAACATTCCATCTAAATATTACAGTTGACAATTTTTCTGGGACTTTTATCTTGAAATTTTTACGAATTCAATCAACAATGGAAAGAAAATCTCTTCCTAGAGGTATTTATCTAGAAATTATGAAAGAAATGCATCGCAATGAATTCCCAGAAAGTTCTTTCAGAGATTTCTCCAAGAAAAACAGCAACAATTCTGTGAACATCTAGAACTGGCATACTTTCTAGGATTTTTTCACAATTAACATGAACAACTACTCCAGAAATCTAGGAATAAGTTTAGATCACTAAAACAATATATAAAGGGTATCCTCAGGAAATATTAGTACCTTAATCAATAAGAAAAATAAATGTTTGTATTATTTAAAGAGTTCCTTGAGAGATTTCTGCACAATTTTTCTGACGAATTCCTCGAAAATTCATCCAAGAGTTTGTTAAGGATTCTATTCCAGAATTACTTCACAAAATGTGACGTTATCTCCTCCAAGGATTTGTTCAATTTTATATTAGTTGCCCCATGTCAAAACTTATTTGAAATTATCCGATGTATTAATTACTAAGACATATAGCGAGAACAATACCTGGAGCAATATTCTGGGAAGTTCCTCTGCCTAAGGCAATGCTTGGATGCTTAAAATTAAATTCCTGGACGAATTCTTGAAAAAATCCTCGAATGATTGTTGCAGAAAATTTTGTAGAATGTTAACAGTTTTTGGAGGTACCTCAGGAACACAAAAAGATTTGATTGGATTCAGTTTGGTGTTCATCTTGTACGAATTCCATTATAAAAATAAGTTGCTTTTCTGGGAAATGGTCTGAAAGAGTTCTTGAAGAAGTTCTCAGCGATATCTTTTAACTGAGGAATTCCATGTCAAATCGGTCAGTCACAGAACTCGAACATCTTCGATTTGCAGTAAATTTTGCACATGTTTAAGTATGGTAAAATGTGTGTTTTCCATAGAAAAATCGATCGTTGTGACTCAAGAATAACTTTTGGAAAAAGCCTTTAAATGTTTGCACGCAATTTATTTGAAAAAATTTAACTCCGAAACTGTTGGTTTTGGAGAAAAATGTTCTATGAAGAAGTTGTAGTCAACCGTTTGGACTACATGCAAAAATATACACTGGATTTTTTTGAATGAAAAACTCATAAATAAAATTTTAATTTTCAATAACACAAAAAAAAACATCTATATAAATAAAAATGGAGTGGTGTTTGTATGTCACGAAATGGCTTGAGAACGGGGCAACCGATTTGCACAATTCTCATACTGTTGTCTTCTTTAAGGGTTCCGACGTGTTCGTGTGAAGAAAAAATTTAGGTATGTTTTCGGAAAATACGGTTACACGGGAGCGAATTAATATGTCATTTTGTATGGGATGCTTGGTCGTTCATAGAAGTTAATATTCAATGTTATCTTCTTTTCCAAGCAGCCTAGATAGCCGTGTAGTGTCGGTAGTGGTTGTCTCAACTGGCTAAGAATAACACTACGGATTGCCTGATCCTGTAGTAAAAATCTACTAATCAGGTAACCCCAATCCCAAGGTGTGATGCGACCCGTGCTGATGGATGAATGGTTGAGGGGGTTTAAAATATGCTCAATCGCTAACGGAGCCTGGAGAGCACCAGGGCGAACTCTCCAGTATGTAGCTCTTACTGCATTAGGGCGGGGCAATGATGCAGCGGACCGTCTTTCCCCAGCGACTCGTGGGACCAAAAATGAGTGCAAATAAGCAAACCAAAATAAAAGGTGTCGACTGCCTCCCTCAGTTCGAAAAAGGCCTCTCCCAGTCGGACGAAACGGAAACAGAGAATGCTTTTGGTAAGCTTGGACTGACCGAAGATGAGCTTCTCAGTAGTTCGCATGAAAACATGAAAACCGACCTCCCTCTGACACTCCCGAACGACCCAGGACTCCATCCTTCGGTTGAACCAATGGACGACGAAGAGGATGGAATTACAGTCACAATAAACTTGACAGGATCGCAGCCATCAATCACAGGATCGAACGTCACCTCGGGTCCTATTGATGGGAAGACCGATCAACATCCAACAGATGACGCGAACAAACAAAAACCTACTGGCACCAAAAAGATCACTCGGAGCCAAAGGAAGCAGCTAAAAGCACTCCGACAAAGTGGCTTAAGCCGCCCTGAGGCCCTATCCAGAATCACGGGGGGTGAGGCTATGGTGTCAACTCCTTCGAAACGCACTCGGCAGGACCTTGACAAGTCTACAAATGCTGAAGAAGAACATAAGCAGAAACGGATGAAACAACACCTGAATCCGAGAAAGCGCGTTGGGCAACAGGAAACCAACAGCTCAACAGCCTCGACGATCAACAAACCCCCACCAGAAGATAAAAAACAGACTAGTCTAAGCTACGGTGGAATTACCAGTCGCAGGAGAGTCGGAATAATCCCAAAAGACTTCCCCACGACCCAACTTTCAACGACTCAGCTGGACGTTCTCCAGGAGGCACTGCTGCTTCGGATTGAACAACAACGGAACGCGACAATGAAGCCCAAGTTCTCTAACCTTATCTACAAGTCTGGCCATATGGTTCTTATTTGTAAGGATCAGGAGACTGCGGAATGGGTAAAGGAGATAACACCTGCATTAAATCCCCTGGAAGGCGTTGAGTTGGTTGCAATGGATGAGGATAAGATTCAACGTCCAGAACTGATTCGAGCCTTCTTCCCTCAAAGCGCACAATACACCGATGATCGTATCAAAGCTCTCATCGAGAGTCAGAACGATCTGATTACCAACAACTGGCGTGTCATGCAACGGCTCACTCCTAACAACAAGCATGTGGTGTGGGTCTTTAATGTAGATGGACCGTCCATGGAAAAACTCATTCAATCCAAGTTCATCCTCAACTACCGCTTTGGAGAAATACAGTTGAGGAAAGTAAAGAGCACAACCCCAAACTCCAATGACAATCCAACTGGACAGCCGACCCAAGAGAAATCTGAGGAGGCCTCTAGTAGCATCCCACAACCAACTCCCACCATACAGGCTAGCTTGTCTTCCTCTGATGGAAAAGATGCATGTTTGATCTCACTTCCTGGCCCAAGCGGTGTCACATCAATGGCTCCCAATAAGGGCAGTGGAAATGTCAAAAGTGTAAAATTGACCACAGGGGATAAGCCAGCAGGCCTAGGTAAGGGAAAGGACATAAACCAAAATCTAAGACATCCCCCAAAATCAAAAGTTGATGATCCGCAACATCCAAAGAAGGACGGCAAACGTCCGGAAAATGCGGAATGCCTCAGCAATGATTAAAATCCTCCAAGTGAATCTCCATCATGCTCAGTGCGCAACAGATGTGCTTTGCAGGAGATTCACAAAAGAACACCTTTCCGTGGCACTGATTCAAGAGCCATGGGTCAACAAAACTCGAATACAAGGTATTCAACTAAACTCGTATAGGTTGGTATATGATGACAGCCAGCTCTCTCCCAGAGCAGCTATTCTAATACGCAATGATACTAAATGTTTTCCAATTACAGAATTCATCAAAAGGGACATCGTGGCGGTCAGGATGGAGGTTTCTACTGCTAGGGGCAGTACTGAGATCATTATGGTTTCAGCGTATTTCCCTGGCGACGCAGAAGACATTCCTCCTCCAGAGATGGCTGCTCTTGTCTCTTACAGTCAAAAACACAACATCCCCTTCGTCATCGGTTGTGACGCCAATGCTCATCACCTTGTATGGGGAAGTACAAACTCAAATATCAGAGGTGAGCATCTTTTGCAGTTTCTTTCCTCCAAAAATATTGACATATGCAATGTCGGTGATAAGCCTACATTTGAAAACATTTTACGACAAGAAGTCCTTGATCTGACTTTATGCAGTCAATCCATCTCGGATAAAATAAAAAACTGGCATGTTTCTAATGAAATATCTATGTCAGACCATAAACATATAGTCTTCGAGTGGGAAGGGGGTCTAATGATTCAAAAGTCGTTTAAAGATCCCAAGAAAACTGATTGGGAAACCTACTCAGCTATTCTCCGTTCTGAAGACTATATAATAGAGCCGAATATTCAGACTATTATACAGTTAGAAGCAGCTTCGGATTCTATTAAAAACAAAATTCTAAATGCTTATCAAGAGAGCTGTCCGATCAAAACAGTAAGTTCGAACAGAGATGTTCCATGGTGGAATTTCAACCTTGATAAACTCAGAAAAACTGCTCGGAAGGAATTCAACCGAGCCAAACGCACTTCTGATTGGAGTCTATACCGAAAGGCTCTGACAGAGTATAACAAAGAAATGAGACGAGCAAAACGGAAATCATGGGTTCTCATGTGTGAAAGCATTGAGAAAACTCCCGTAGCTGCTCGACTTCATAAAACTCTTTCGAAGGATCACTCCAATGGTTTGGGAAGTCTTCAAAGGACTGACGGTTCACTCACTGTGGAACCTCGTGAAACACTGAGTGAAATGCTAAGAGTTCACTTTCCTGATTCAATCCCACAAACGAGTCTAAATGCTGAAGGTGCCAGACTTGACGTCTCAGTTCCACACGGGTTCCTATCAGGGGACTCAGGAGCAAAAAGGGACGCAATAAAGGTTGCCAAAGAAGCTTTTACTCGCGATAGGGTTGTTAGGGCAGTGAGATCTTTCGAGCCATTCAAATCTGCTGGCATGGATGGAATCTTCCCAGCGCTTATCCAAAAAGAGGAAGAGACACTGATTCCACACATGGTAGAGATTTTTAAGGCAAGTTTAGTTCTGGGACACATTCCAAATGATTGGCGTCAAGTTCGAGTTGTCTTTATTCCAAAATCAGGAAAAAAGGACAAAACCAACCCTAAAGCATTCCGACCGATAAGCCTATCCTCGGTAATGCTTAAAATCATGAAGAAGGTATTATGCGAGTATATAGATTCTAAATTTATGAAAACTATGCCTCTTTCTAAATCCCAATTTGCTTATCAAAGCGGAAAATCAACGGTCTCAGCACTGCACACGCTAGTGAACAAGATCGAGAAAACCTTTAATGCAAAAGAAATCGCTCTTATAGCATTTCTTGATATTGAGGGCGCGTTCGATAACGCTTCTTATTCGTCTATAGGTTCGGCAATGTTGAGGAGAAACTTCGACCCATGCATTGCAACCTGGGTACATGCTATGCTAGCAAATCGACAGATCTCATCTGAGCTGAGTGATTCGCGCATTACTGTAATGGCTACAAGGGGATGCCCTCAAGGGGGAGTACTCTCTCCCTTATTGTGGTCATTAGTAGTGGACGAACTGCTAGATAGCTTAGAAAGAAGGGGTTTTGAAGTTGTTGGATACGCAGATGACGTAGTCATTATTGTACGAGGCAAATTTGACAGCGTTATTTCATCAAGGATGCAAATTGCTCTCAATCACACACTCTCCTGGTGTCAAAAAGAGAAACTAGGAATAAACCCTTCAAAAACAACAATTGTACCGTTCACAAAAAGACGAAAGGTACAACTCCACCCTCTTTTCTTGAACCAAATACAATTAGTTTACTCAAATGAGGTCAAGTATCTTGGCATCACACTTGACGCAAAACTAAATTGGAACACCCATCTTCAAACAATCACAAATAAAGGTCTCAATTCACTCTGGGTTTGCTCAAAGACCTGTGGTAAAACATGGGGTCTAAAACCCAGTATGATCATGTGGATCTATAAAACAATCGTTCGGCCTAGAATATCCTATGCGTCCCTTGTTTGGTGGCCTAAGACAAAGGAAGCTACGGCTAGAGCTAAGCTGAACAAAATTCAACGTACTGCCTGTATTGCCATAACCGGTGCAGTTCGTAGTACCCCCTCGTTTGCCCTAGATGCTATACTCAATCTGCCCCGGCTGGATCAATTCATAAAGCTGGATGCTGAGAAAAGTGCTCTTCGGCTAAAACGATCAACAGTCTTACTGTCAGGGGACTTAACAGGTCACCTCAGTATATTAAACGAATTTTCGATAAATCCTATTGTTGAAAAATGTAGTGACTGGATGGAAAAAGTGGTAAACTATGACTCGCCATTCACGGTGGTCTTTCCTTCTCGTGAGGAATGGGAAGGAGGTGGACCCACCATTTCACCGGGATCTATTAAATTCTACACAGATGGTTCAAAAATGAATAATTTGACAGGGTCTGGAGTATACGGACCGAAAACCAAAATCTCTGTCTCTCTTGGACAGTGGCCTACAGTATTTCAAGCAGAAGTCTATGCAATCAAGGAATGTGCGCAGCTGTGTCTGAAAAGAAATTACAGACATGCCACCATCTGTATTTTCTCTGATAGTCAAGCAGCGCTTCAATCTTTGAAGGCTTTCACTTGTAACTCAAAACTTGTGTGGGAATGCATTCTTGCACTGAAATCCCTAGCTGAACGCAATCGAGTTAAACTATATTGGATCCCAGGACATACGGGTCTAGAGGGTAACGAAATTGCCGATCAGCTAGCAAGGAATGGATCAACCAATATGTTCATTGGTCCAGAGCCATTCCTTGGCATTTCAAACTCTGCACTAAACACGGAATTGAACAACTGGTTGTTCGGTCAAATTCAATCAAATTGGAATACAGTTTCCAATGCGAATCAGTCCAAAAGGTTCGTAACAATAAACACGACACAAACACAAAAACTTATAGGTCTCAACAAAAGGGATCTCAGAACATACATCGGTCTAATAACTGGTCACTGCCCAAGCAGATACCACTTATACAAGATCGGTGTCGTCCAAAACACAAATTGCCGTTTCTGTGACGAGACGGACGAAACCTCACAACACCTTCTCTGCTCTTGCAGTGCACACATCCATCGTAGGTTCAAAATATTTGGCAAGCACTACTTACAGCCAGCTGATATTTGGAACGGTGTTTAGCTTTATTAGGCTGATCACGCCAGATTGGGGGAACTACAACACTGCAACCTAGGACTTCTGCCCATCAATGGCAGATGGTTCAAAGTTCAGTCAAATGCGCAAAGTATTCCGGAGGCACATTTGCTACTGGAAAACATTGTGTACATAGAGTAATAGGGTATATCACAATAGTCCTAAAAAATGGACGCAGTGATCCCACACCCGACAGAAGAAGAAGATGGGATGTTTCATGGCATTTTTCAATAGCCTACTTGATGGCAAGACGAAGTTTGCCGGGACCACTAGTTTATAATAATTTTCAATTTTTACCATAACAGTAAGCATATATTTATTATGTGGGCTTCGTGGCCTTGCGGTTAGCGGCGTCAGTCGTCTAGGCGTACTGTGCCACGGGGTGTGGGTTTGATTCCCGCTCCAGTCGGTGAAAACTTTTCGTCAACTGAAAAATTCATCGCTGGGCTATTGGGTGTTTCGTGTTGTCCGTTGCCTAATGTTAGTGATCGTTCAGTCTGTGCAGCCTATGTGCTGAAGACGGTGTAAATTGTCTTTATAAAAAACAATGTTTCATGATGAGAAAATGTTTATTAAAAAAGTTTTTCCAAGAACAACTTTTGGTAGATTTTCAAAATTATGGTTCTTTGTCAAAATAAATACGTTCTGATGATAAAATATGAATCTTGAAATTATTTCAAACCATAATTATTATCTTGAAAACTCCTCTAGAAGTATCCATTTTCGAATTATATAAAGATTATTATTAAATTTATATTTTTTTGCATTACACTTGGTGTAATTCAAAAATTACTACTTCTCGAGAAGTGATCAAGAAAATCATTACGGTTCAAAATAATTTCAAGATTCTTATTGTATCATCAGAACTTATTTATTTTGACAAAAACCTAAATTTTGAAATTCGACTTTAAGTTGTTCTTAGAAAAACTTTTACATTAAAAATTTCTCCATCATGAAACTTTGTCACAAACATCTGTTTACTATTAAGAATCTATTGTACCAATTTAAAATGGGGTTTTTGTGTTATATAAAATGTAAATTTATTTTTTTAATTTTCAATGTAAAAAAATAAGATATGTTTTCAGTGTATATTTTTTGCATGTAGTCCAAACGGTTCACTACAATTTCTTCATATGACATTTTTCTTTTAAATCAACAGTTTCGAAGTTGAAATTTTTAAAATAAATTGCATGGAAAAATGTCAGGCCAGTATCAAAAGTTACTCTTGAGTCAGAATGATTTATTTTTCTATGGAAAACACTTATTCCACCGTACCAAAAACATATGCAGAATATAATCCAAATCGAAGATTATCGAGAACGATTTATTAAGTTTTTCGACTCATTCTGGATGTAATTCGCCAACTTTGTTTATAATTAAATGCATTCCATAATGAATTTCTAGGGAAAATTTCTTAAATGGATTTTGGGGACGGACCTGGTGTAGTGGTTAGAACACTCGCCTCTCACGCCGAGGACCTGGGATCGAATCCCATCCCCGACATAGTCACTTATGACGTAAAAAGTTATAGTGGCGACTTCCTTCGGAAGGTAAGTAAAGCCGTTGGTCCCGAGATGAACTAGCCCAGGGCTAAAAATCTCGTTAATGAAGTCAAACCAACCAACCAATCTTAAATGGAGGAATTCTTGAAGGAGTTCAAGGAATCAGAGTCTCGAGAAAGATATCAGGAGCAAATTTTAAAGGAATATCATGAAAAATAACTGAAGATATATGAAGAAAAAAACCTGGATAAATTTTACAAGGGACAAAAGGAAAAATATGTTTCTTAAAACGAAATTTCGGTTGTAGTTCTTGACTATTTCCCGACGGTGCCAATTAGGTTGAAGATGTGGTGGATCCCATTTAAACTTCCCAGTATGTCTCTTACTAGAATTCCTGTAACAATTAATCGATTTTTTTTGTGTTTTGAAGAAAGTTTCGTCATGATTCTAGAGTTGCACCTTGGAGGCGTTTTGAGAAAAGATCTTTATGAAAATGTAAGATAGACATTTTTTTAAGATTCCATAGAAACTATCGAAGGAACTTATGTTTTTATTTATCTTTATAACCAGGTTTATAGCCCTGGGCTAGTTCATCTGGGGACCAACGGATTTGCTTCAATTCCAAACGAAGTTGTCACTATAACTTTTCACGTCATAAGTGACTATCTTGGGGATGGGATTCGATCCCAGACCTCGGCGTGTGTTCTAACCACTCCACCAGGCCGTCCCCATTTCATGGATGAACTTCTACAAAAACTCATAAAGGCATTATCAAAAAAGAATTGAGTGTTGATGAGGACATCTAAAGACTCCTAAGAAGGGATTACAGAATAAACCCTGGAATAATTATTGACAAAATTCTTTGAATCTCTAAGGAAAATTTATAGAGATGTATAAAAAGGAATCCAAGGACGAATTCCTTGGGAATATGTTCTGTAGGGTGCGACTTGATTTGCGAGAGTTCTCAAAACCTAAAGTTCTTGTACTCAACTAAATTTAAATCACATAGAAACACAGAGTTTGAGATAAAAATATTTAGATTTAGAGGTGGTGCGAACGACATGAAGGTGAATTTTTAAGTTATAAAATATAATCCGTTATTTCCGCACTTTTCCAGTGCATTCTTCAAGAATCCCTTTGCCAGTTTACACTGATTTCCTCCTGGGATTCCCACGAAAAATCGTTCTCGGGATTAGTTGTTATTATTCAAGAGATTTTTTATCCTGAAGTTTCTTTAGATCTTACCAGCAAATTTCTCTAAGAATCTGTAATAAATTGCTTGAAAGAACCTCTTGGAGAACTTCAAATTTCGAACATTTCTTCATGAAGGTCCTCTGCGTACTTATTAGAAACAATTGCGAATTGTTCCTATAAAATATCTTCCAGTTGTTAATTATTCATTTAATAATCACCATAACCGTTTTGAAGATCACCAAGGAATGATTTTTTTCTTAAACTCTTCATTGATTGCTTCTGATTGTCTCTGATTGCCCAACTGTTTTTTTTTTTTCAACTTTGTCTTTGAAATTCTTCCTAAAGTTTCTCTTGGGTTTCCATGAACAAATCTTTCAGAATTTCTCTCAGAAATTCTTCAATCTACAGCATAAATTATCCAAGACTTCCTGCCAAAACAAACATTAAATTATTCTTTCAGGTTCCTATATTTTCAGAAAAAAATTAACAAAATTCAATTGGGAAAATGTTCGCGATTTATTAGAAAAGTTCTCCACAGATCTATGTTCACTTTTTCCACAGAAAATAATCTAAGTTTTTTTTTATCTAAAAATCAATGTGATATTGCTCCTCACATTCCTTCAGAATTCTATCCCGAAAATAATATTTTAATTTTTTTCAAGAAAAGCTTAAAAAACTTTTAAAAGTTCAAACACTCCTATAAAGTTTCTAGCGAAATACGTTCAAATGTTCTGTCATAAACTGTATCGCAAAAATACACAAAAGTTTTCTGAGCAATTTGTTTAGGAATCTTTTGCCCTAGAATGTCGTCCTAGGAATCTTCCGAAAAATTCACCAGAGATCCGTCCAAGTATACTTTACCAAACTGCCGTTTCAAGACTAGTGCAGATAATTATCTGATTTTCACACATTTTGTTCTTGCACTTATCAAGAGCAGATTTTAAATTTTCAATGATTTTTTTCGCTTCCAGATTTTTGATTGTTGTACATTTCTAGAAGCGTCTCTTATAAGTTTTGCACAAATCGCGTTATTTCTGAGCGACCATGTTGTTCGAAATTTGTGTTAGGTCAAAAAGTTCGCACAATAAATATCTGAAAAAATATATTTATTGTTTTCGCTACGATTGATGATCGGGCTGTCGCTTACTTTAATGGAAATTATAAAGCTAAGTATATTAAATTTGAATAGAAATTAAATATCCGATTTTAGCTTTGGTCGATTTTTAAAAAGGTCAAAACCAAGTCCTTATATATACTGTAAAAAAATATAAAAATCTAAAATTTGTGTTGCCTATCCAAAAGTTTTGTTGAATTTGCTTACCGGCATATCGGTCTATTTTGCTCGAAGTAAAAGGGAGCATGGTGAAGAAAGCAATGAAAACAAGATGGATAGATACCGTAAGGGAACGGCGAGAGAAATTGGATTAGAAGTTGAAGAGGGCATACCATATTGAACAGTATTACTTGAAACGTCCTTAAAATACCCAAAATGCTATGAATCCTTGAAATTATCTTATGTGGAGAGAAAAACTAGTTATTTTTTTAAGAATTATACCATTTTGTCAAATGTTTTCTAGCAAAGCTAAATGAAATTTCTTACAAAATATCTTGTGGAACATCTTAGATACAATGTTCTTGAACGCATCATATCGAAGGATTTTGATAGAAACATTCATTATTAGTTTAGATCCAACAAAACACAAAAATAGGGTCTGTGCTGGCTGTATAAGAATTGACTTTGAAAATCAAAAATTTAATATAAAAAGTTAATTTTCCAAACTAAATTTTTACAGTCAGCATTAAAAATGCCTCAAGGAAAAATACAAAAAATATGAAAGTATTTATTGGTTTCGAAAAATATAGTGAAGGATTTTTCAATTTACTCTCGAAAGTCTGGAAAGAAATTCTTCAGCAACTCCATCAAATAATTTCTCAGGTTCAAAAAATTCCTCCACATTTTTTCCGAATAGTTGTTCCGAATAAATTAAGATACTATTCCATGAGTAAAATCTAGAAATCTATCCACTCTCCACATTTGGTTCATAAACTGCTTCAGGAATACCTCAATATTGTATTTTCTATGATACTAACGAAAACAGTTCTAAAGTAAATTTAATATCACCAAGCTCTACCTTTGTGATAAGTTAGTTGTGGAAACATATGATGTGCGAATTTTTATAAAACACATAAAATGTGCATCAAGCATTTGCAGGTTATGAAAAATTCAATTTTTCAAATATTTTTCTACAATACAAAAATGCTTCAAATGTCACAAAAAAAAAACTTACTTAAAAAAAACTTTGACTTAAGTTTAAGTCAGAAATAAAATCATTTTGATTTTCGAGTAACGAAAACAATACACAAAATTCCAAATGGCACCTCGTTTGAAGGCGGGGCTGGGTATTAGAGGGTTAAATTGAATTTGGAAACAAAAAATTTAATTCTTGTAGGACAATTTAGGAATTTGCCGTAGAATTTCTGAAACGTTTTAACGAAATTCCCGATGATGTACTTCACAGAAAAGCTTCAGTGGTTTTTAAAGGATATACTACAAAAAATCTTGTTATTTTTCATTCGTCTTTTATAATGGACAATGATTTACGTTTATGAGGATGGAATTTTTACTGAATGTATTTGTATGTAACATATTAGAATATGTTTTGCATGAACTTCGAAGTTTGATGATACTATTGTTAAAAGATTAATGTGAAAACCAATTTCTTCCTACTTATAAAAATTCAAAACAAACTTTTTTGGTAGAACTGGCGGTATTTTTAATACCATTGCCAAAGATGTCTTAAGGTAAAATTCTTATGTAAGACTCGTAGGAAATTTTTGCATTACTTTCAAAATTTGTTGCGGTATAACTGATGGACTTTCAGAAATCATTAACCAAACTTATAAAAGTCCTGCAATTTCTCAAAATTTATAAAAATTATTTATTTCCTTTAGATTCTTTAAAATGTTGTTTTTAGGAGTATGAAAAGATTTTTCGTATGAATTTCTTCAAGACAGCGTAATGTGAAGGAAAGTGAAACAACAAAATTTTGAAGTAGGTTGAAACAACATATGGATAACGGAACAACTAAATGAAAGTGATAATTTGTAATCTTTTCTCTAGAAATGAATTATTACAGAATAAGTGAAACCTTTTTAATAGATTTAAAAAACAAAAACAAATTACTTAAAAAACTCTATCAGAATCTTCTATAAAAATTATCCTTGAAATCAAGCAGAATTTAAGGAAGAAGATATCTGAGTTCCCCAGAATTCTACCAGAAAGCCTCTAGGAATTCCGTCTTGGAATTGCACAAGAATTCAATTTCAGAATATGGATTATTGACAGAATTGATGAAACTATTTCTTAAGTAATGTTTAAAGGGAGAGCCTTACAAATTTCTTTACGAATTTCCTTATAAATTCCTCTCCAGATATTTTGCTAAATGTTTCTCCACAGATTCCTTTACCGGTATTTTAATTTCGGAAGCAAAAATATGCCTGGGTGTTTTCAACAAATTTCCTCTGAAGATTCGACGGCTAGATACATTTCAAAAAATACTTTTCGTAGACAATTTCTGTTTCATCGGGGAATTTGAAGTAGAATTTACAGGAAAAAAAACATAGGAGAATTTGTGACGCAATTTGTCATGGGTTTTGAAAATACTCCAGAAGGACTTTTGATGAACTTCTCGAAAGAATTTGTAATATTTTTTTGGGAAAACTTTATAAATAATTTGACAGAATCAATGACTTTTTGGAGGAATTACGAAGGAACATTTTCATCTTTTGAAAGGTTAAGTAGTTTTTTAGTTAAATCCGGGAACGTATTTGTGG
This sequence comes from Aedes aegypti, assembly GCF_002204515.2. Classification (NCBI taxonomy): domain Eukaryota; kingdom Metazoa; phylum Arthropoda; class Insecta; order Diptera; family Culicidae; genus Aedes; species Aedes aegypti. The sequence goes on along the minus strand of NC_035108.1, from coordinate 23,214,966 downwards.
ACAGTTAGTGACCAATCGATTGAGTTTCGAGCTTGACTGGATGTTCGGCTCTTCAGATTTGTGCTCTTGAAAATTTGAAGTTTGGCTTCGATTCATCTTCACCCTAATAAATTTAATTTTGATGAAAATGATGACTAAATATTTGAGGTTGGTGGAAAAACAAACAAAGTTGGTAAACTTTACTAAAAGTCACCCTTGGCCACGCTCATGGTGAATGTAAAACGCTCAATCGCTCCAGATGGAGGCACGTGATCAATTGGAAAACATGGGCAAAGACGTCTCATGAAATTTTAAATTGCAATATTTGTTCGATGATTCAAATCTCACCACTATCCGCTACAATTCTTAAGTATAATGTAATTTCAAGCACTGTTGGCGAGCAACCTTATAGGCTTCCCCAGCGGTGCTGTTGGTACCAATCTTCCTCGAAGGATTCTTTGTTCAATTTCCAAAGAAGCTTACCCTTCGGACGGACTCGCAGCGATGGCAATCGTTGAAAAGAAGGCTTGCCTTGGCAGCGCTTTTGTTCCCTTGAATATTTTTAAGGCAACCCAAAGGAATACCTATACGCCCCCAGGATAGTGATAGCTATGTCAAGTGGGAGCGGTCGGATAGGATGTAGGAAGCCACATTCCTGAAGGAGCAAACGGTATGATGACGATGATTGTTTGCACCTTCCGCGAATGCACCGAACGTGCTTCTTATTAGTTTCATTTTTATTTCTATCGTGACCCAGTAGGGTAAAGTGGGGTGGAAGTTCGACTTTAGTAGAATAATCAATATTTCCAGAAAAAAAAACTATACCAGCTGAAATCGAATAAAAACCACATGGTGAACCTTCAACATATTAGCTACAAATTTGCCAAACAAACTTCTGTCAACATATTTACCCATTTTCAGTTATGGCAGTTTAAAAATTGATTGTCTTACACAAACTTTTGCCCCACTGTTGAGGCTAGAGTTTGAAATTAGAGTGAGACAAAAGTTCTGAAACACAAATGATACTTTTATGATAACTATATACAGCCATAAAAATTAACGTTTGCTGAATTGTAAGAAAATACATTCGTAAGAGTTTATGCAAAAACGAATGCACTTTAAAACAATCTAACATACAAATCTTAAAGATTTTTTTATGTTGTACGACGCATTGAAAGTTCTACTGAAAATTTTAATGTTTATGTCTAAAACTTAAAAGCCATATTTTTTTCAAATATCAATTGATTTCTATAATGTTTGAAGTGAAAGTCTCTTACTTGAAACGCATTTGAGCCATCATGACATTTAGAAAACTTGTTTTGAATTGAGCTAGGAATCTTCAAAATAATCTCTTGGTCCACTTTACCCTACGCTGCATTTGTGCTCTCCTCCAGCTCCTTAAGAAACCTCACAAAGAGCGGTCACCATTGTTTCATCGATGATAACGAACCCGCAAGAGTCTGTTGCTTGAGCGGGGAATGCCGCCTTCTTGGTATGCGGCGATTCGAATCTAAAAAGCCCGAAGGGTAGGGGGACATGGTCCAAGACGCACTGATGGGATAAAATGGCTCACCTCATTGAATCATTCCTAGAACGTTAAAATTTGTATTATTTGCCAAACGATGTTAAAATATGTTGGACTAAACTCATAGTTTTTTTTTCTTTATTTTCCAGTGAAATTCAACATTTTTCACTATTTTGCCTAAATATTAAGGTTTTTCGATGATTTCATTAAGGAATAAGCGTTTCCATAGCACAGAGCAAACTCATGGAGAAACTTGGTTTCTAACTACTAGTTCTCCATACTAAATGGCATTCTACCCCATCCATTTGGTCATTTTGAACCACCCCCATTTTTCAACCAACTTTTCAACACGATTTAAACCCATAAAAAAACTCAAATTAGGGAAATGTTTTCATGACGGTAGCTAGCAAATATTGTAAAGTTAGTTATTGTTAGGACCTCGAATGGCGTTAAAATGTGGATCTCATTAGGAGAAAACGACACAAATCCTTGAAGTGGCATTTTGGACCATTTGACCCTACATGTTCCTAACCATTCTGTCTTCGTGCTGACAGTTTGGCTGTGCTCGATGCTGCTGACAGGAAACATTCACTCGAAGTGCAGTGGCGCCAACATTCACCGCTAGCGTTGGTGGGTGGCGTTGGGTGGGGTGGGCTGGGTAGACTGGAGTCGCTTCGTGGTGGAAGCCACTCACACCTTAGTGAGCTTATGAAAAATAAAAATGAATGGTAAAGTGTAGGAGGATTTTTTTTTGCGTCATGTGGTTGTGTATGTAAATTGAAATAATGTTGAGGATGGGACGGGAGGATAATTGTCTTTGGTTAGACTCGATAGCCGAGTAGGAGAAATCCCGAAGACTATTAATCAGCGATCAGTGGCATTCAAGCTAAGCAAACTTGCATGCAATAAACACAGTGGGTAATTGTTTCATACAATGGAAGATGGTGTTTACAAGTAAAAAGATAATTAAATCATGGGCGACACTGGATCTTTTCGTCAAGGGGTGCACAAGAGACAGATTTTGGGTGTAAAATTATAATTAAGAATTCTATTAAAGTTTTTGACAAAGTATTGCAACACTCAGTTGAATATTAAATCACTCCCCGCAAGGTTTAGCAAAACAGGTAAATTCACTTGGCTATGTCTCGAGATACTTATGATTTGCAATTTTGCATCTTAAGCAAGTGGTCTAATAGAAATCCAAGTAGTAGAACGCTGGCACTGTTAACACAAAACAGAATTATTTTATAAATACTTATTATTGTAGCTTATGGTTGTAAGTCTGATGCCATGTTGAAGAGAATGTATTATTTTGGTGGAAAAAAAAATTTGACATTAAAGACTGGTACTCAAGCCGTCAGCGCGTGGCAAATTAGATGTTGGTCACACGAACAGTCGCAACATTAGCATTCTAAGACTTATGCTTCTACTAGTGGTCCACATGAGATGGAAAGCTCGAGTCTTCGGCACCGATAAAAAGAAGCGAGCATGTCTGCTGAATCAAATCAAAAACAATCTAAAACGCTCTCGAGCATCAGAGTGCTGATCTACTCACATCTGTCGTGCTCGCGAGTAAACGAAGCTAAAGTGATTCGTGAACGTGTTCAGAGCTAATTGAGTAAATTGCGCGGTGAAGATTTCTGGTTTTTGACTTCAAACTGATAGTTTACTGTCCATGTATTGACTATACAATTGATGTATCTGTTAAAACCATAATAAATCGCACCTTTTTCGGCTACTCGCGATTGATGATTCTCAAACTTTTCGCTGTTTCCTTTGGTATGTTCTCCTGAGCAGGCAAGCGCGAACTTACTCACACCAAGTCTGTCATATTTGTTTTGCATTGGTTTTCATTTTCATCACTGGTCTTCGGCATAGTTGTTCAGAAGGTCAAGGACATCCAAAAGGCAAAAAGGTTTGTTCGAAATGTTGCCGCTAAATGACGCTAGGGAGCATGTCATATTAAGCGCCCTAAACTAGTTCTATCTTGTGATCCACATGAGATAGTCGAGTTTTCAGCAAAGTTTTTCAGAAAGTCTAGAAAATTCGGAAGATAAACAATATGGTTTGAAATTTTGCCGCTAGGTGACGCTAGTGAACATATAAAATAAGCATCTATAACATGAACCAGATGAGATAAGAGATCGAGTCTTCGAGAAAGTTCTGTTGAAGCTGAACTACATCCGGAAGCAATCAGGTGACGCTAGTAAGCATGTAAAAATGAACATTTTAAGGAAGTCCTTCTTGTGATTCACGTGAGATAGAAAGCTCGAGGTCTTCGGCAAGGTTGGTAAGGATGTCAAGAACATCCGGAAGGCAGACCTTTTGATTAAAAAAAAATCCACTTGTTGCCGCTAGTGAGCAAATAAGCATTTAAAGAAAGTTATATTTTCTGATTCAGATGAGATAGAAAATTTGAGACTTGAATTAGCAATGATTTAGACCTAGTGATTCAGGTCCGGAAAATGAAGTAAATCAGAACTGAATCACTATAACATGCAGTGAATCAGACCTGAAACTCTTGAATATGATGTAAGTCAGACCTGAATAACTTAATTATGAGGTGGATCGGACATGATTTGCTAAAAATTAAGTAAAGCTATCCAGAAACTCTTGAAAATGAAGCAAATCAGTCCTAATTGTTTTGAACATGAAATGAATTGGACCTGAATCGTTAGAAAATGAAGTGAATCAGTCCTGAATCATTTGAACCTGAAGTGAATTAGTCATGAATCATTTGAATAAGAAATAAATCAGGCATGAATCACTTGAAATCATTTGAACATTAAGTGGATCACACCTAAAACAGTTGAATATGGAGCGAATCAAGCTTGAACCACTTGAAAGTAGAGTGAAACAATCCTGAAGCACTTGAATATTAAGTAGTTAATCAAGTAAGATTGAAATACCGGTAAAATTATTTGTCTGCTACTAGAGTAAGGTGGGGCAAAAGTTAGACCTTAGTGGTATAATCAAAGTTTCCAGGAAAACAATAGCAGTTAAAACAAAACAAATACCATACAGTGAACCTTCAACATATTGGCTATAATTTTGCTGAAAAAATTTGTGTCAAAATATTTACTCATTTTTAGTTATAACAGTTTCAAAATTGATTGTCTTATTCGAATTTTTGCCCCACCGGTGGGGCAAGAGTTCGAATCTGGTGTGGGGCAAAAGTTCACTTGCTAAAACACAAAATATCGATCCTTTTATGATAGGCAGGCCTTAAACCAGCCGTAAACTTAAGTTAAACGAAAAATACACACTAAATTTTCATCAAAAAATTGCCCAAAACCGAGTTAATTGTAATATACTCAAAAATATGAGTTTTTCGCAAAACTAAGTGGAAATGTAAAATTTTAGTAGCAATTTTCACACGATCAGACAAATTTAACTAAATTTGAAGAAAATATGTGGATTTTAGGCAATTTGCAAATTTTTCCGTGATTTTATACATGGGTCGAACTTTTGCCCCGCTGATTCGAACTTTTGCCCCACTATGGGCCAAAAATTGTTTTCAAGCATTTATGCAAATACTAATACACCTCAAAGCAACCTTATGATAGGCCTAGAAACGCCCTTACATAAAATATTGAAAAATATTTTATCTTCATTTGGTTCCTTGCAACGAAAGTTTGACCAAAAATTACAATATTCACGTCGAAAAACAACAAATAGCCATAACTTTTCCAAATCTCAATCGATTTGTATGATATTTGGAGTGAAAGTCTCTTACTTGAATAGCATTCGAACCACCATGACATTTATAAGATTTGTTTTGAATTGAGCTAGAAATCTTAAAAAGAAACTCTTGCCGCACTCGAACTTTTGCCCCACTTTACTCTACGTCTCAAAGTAATCATTTTCAAAATTCTGCAATCACCTGGAAAATCTCATAAAGAATGTTGCTTAGATATTTTACCAGAATAACTAACTATCAAGGATTCTACCGCTGCCATGAAAAATTCTGCATAATGAAAAACAATAATTTCAAAGTCCTCAAACTATCTACAATATCTTCAAATTGGGAACAGTTCTGTAGCCCATGTACCCTTGGAGAATTTTCGAAGAATCCTAGTACGTAATATCAGAGAATATCCTGAAATTTTTTTTTACAGATATTGCTGGAGGAAACTAATTCTTGATTTAATAACTCAAGATTTTTTAGAGCTTTTCCCAAACAAACATTTTGAAGCATATTAGAAGGTTTTCTCACGTAATATCTGTGGACTTCTAGAAAAATGCATGGAGGAAACTTAAATTTTTATCTCTCTGTATTATTTGCTAAGAATGCAAGGATTTTTTCATGGAATCTAATGAACTTAATAATAATAAAACTTGAATCTTCAGCGAACTTTTCAAAGGAAATTATTTGATCAGATTCATAAATTACGTCACGGTATTAGGAAAGAGGAGGGTTTAGAGAAGCTCGACGTTGAATAAAAGTTTTATGAATGTTTCATACAAGAAATGTGACATAGGGGGAAGTAGGAGGGCCTTGTTTCGAAGATATTCAATTTTTGCGTGACGTATTCCCACATATGATAACGCAATTTTAGTTAGAAATTTAACATATAAATAAATGATGTCCTATAAGTAAAATTTAAATTCATGAGGCTATTAAATTCGCATTCAAAATCAATGAGCCCGAAAAAAACAAGCCAACTTTTAATGAACTTTTTTTTTCTGTTTGAAAAATCACCTACGTAAGGCTAAAATGAAATTAATACTAAATACTAAACAATTCCCTGGAAAACAAACACCATTTGAAACGATATAGATCTTCATTGAAATTGGTACGTGTCGTTAATGATTATCGCTAACGGTGTTGTCAACAGTCGCTGTAGTTGACACGTTTTCGTTGACAATCGATAGCATTTGCCTTCAACATTCATAACACGAGCGATCACACGAACCTAGGAAAGAAAAATTTAATTGAATGCAGCTGACCACAATGACGTAACCAAAAAACGGTATAGCTTTGTTTTTTTTTTCAATCATTTTTTATATTAAGAGCTACTTTCATTGTATGTGTGTCACATTCTACATAAGAAGCAAGATTAAACTATTCTTGTAGTTTATGATCTGACTTTTCTGAAATCTGTGATGAACTCAAGATTTATTAAAATGTCATCGTGTCAAACGACATTTATTCCATAGTTTTTGTGTTTCTCAATGTGCTACCGCTCGTGCTGTTGGTGATAGTTGACGGTAGCGTTTGAGTGCAGAGAAATCATTTGACAGCTGATCATGGAAACAAAACGAATGAATTCTGCTCACGATTTCAGAGTAATGAAAATCAGTAGGTTTGCACTAATCCTGCTGAAAAAGTATCAGTATACTTTTTGCATTTCAGTGCAAATTATTTTCTGAATCAATATTATTTAGTAGGACGGAGTTTGATTAGTGACGCTCTACTTAGCCTTTATGCCTGCATGTTCAGAGGGAAATTATATCTTTATGGTTTACAGATTACCAGCATCTTTGAACATCTGGTGTCATAAGGCACCATGAAACTAGCGAAAACTACCATCGGATCATGGAATCGACTTAAAAATGCAACTGTCAATCAAATAATTGCCTTTGGACACTTGGTCCGCTCTCTCTGCACATAAATTGTTGTCATCCAAATATATTGAATGGCCAAAAATCAAAATCCAAGGCTTCGAATTATTTAAATTTCAGCTATTCTTATTGATGGATGAGAAGAAACACTAGATGCCGAAAAATCTGACAAAATTACTTGGAATGTTTTTTATTTTATTTTCTCGCATTCCTCAGTACGCTGATCGTCAAAGAATAGCAATAAGGGTGGAATTTAAAGGTTTCTCCAAAGTAATCTGTTTTTCTCCGAAGTTTATACTTGGTCCACTCTAACTTAACGCCGACCAATTAGTACTCAACTTTTATTAAATAAAACTGCGTGACACATTTAAAGCGAAGTAGGCCGTCATTGAAATTTGTACGCGTCGTTGATGATTGTTGCTAATTCATCTCACGATTTCGAACCAAAGAAAATCAATTGGTTTTGCACTGACACAGCTTAAAAAGTATCAGCATACTTCATGCATGTTAGCGCATACAGTAATACTTTTTCAAGCCAATATAAACTATAAATACTGAGTTTAATCACTTTTAATTGCAAGCAGCATCACTGCTGCTAAAACGAATGACGGGCTAATCAGCCTTAAGAATTTTATCCGGTTTTACGGCAATTAATTTTATCCACACTAACAGAAACAATCACTCAAAGTGATCCTTCGTAATATTGCGTTCAGCCTCATCCCACAAAAGCTTTCTCCCAAAGGCAACAATATCCTCCAACTATGGAGGCTATTAATGTGTGAGTAAGTATTAGAAAGGTCTCACAAACCACCCATCCAACACACTTTGGCCCACGAGCGTCACTCACAGGATTGGGTTCCCCTCTTAGGTACAACTGGTACACACTTGCTTCGATTCCGGGCGCCCGAAGATTCCCTCTGACTCAATGACGAAACAGTTTCTGCACAATCCTTTTGTCTTCCGCTTGAAATGTGTCACAATGGTGGAGAGATATTTCGCAGTCGATTGTATGCAAAATGAGTGCACTGCCAAGACATAAGATCCTGGCTCGGGTCGATTCTCGCCGGAAGAAAACTCACAGATTCACAACGGAAAGTAATCAAAGTGCGAGAGGGGGTGGGAACGAGGATAAGGAGCGAGTTTTCTCTCACACCATAAATTCCGGAGGACCCCACCGAGCTGCACCAACACAGACAAATGCTAGAGTCGTTCCGGTTTGTCGACTGGGAGAGTGAGAGTGATCCGAGTCGGCTGTCGTTCTTGTGGGTCGCTGCGCTTTCCTCCCATAGACAAGTTATCCGTAGGGTTACCATCCTTCCTGATTTAACAGATCTGGTTCTTTTTCAATTAACTTAACCTAAGTAAATTACGCATTTATTGTGGCAATAGAAGATTGCAACGGTTTTTGTCCTAAATTAATATAAATTTTATTCGACATTTGATCAAATGTTTCAACATTGGATATTCTATTTAACTCATTTGGACTATACCAGAGAAGGAGCTACAAAATAATTTCAAAAATTTTTATTACAAATCATCTGCAGAGCTTTTTTTTGGTATTATAACAGCCAGTCCATATTGGTGTTTCATACAACATGACTGGCCTGAATTTTTTTTTCGATGATCAAAAGCTTGTTCTTCAGACAGAGCTTTTATTTTGATTTGCTGTTAACAAGTGGATAAATACATTTTATATAGGTGTTACAATTGCCTTGAATGCCCTCAATTTTGATTTTTGAAAATTTATTTTTATCTAGCATGAGCCCTAGATAGTTAACTTCATCTGAGCAATTTATTGGAACCCCTCTCATAGTGACAACACGTTTACTTGAAGATTCTACCCCATTACCCCGAATGCAATCTCTCCGAATTCCATTACCCCGAATGCTATTTCCCGAATTTACTATTATATTGACATGATGACATTGATGACATTTCCCAATGATATTGGAATTCGGGGTAATTTCATTCGGAGTAATCGCATTCAGGGTAATGTGGTAGAATCCTACTTGAAGGTTTCGAATAAAGCTTTTGGTTTATGTGAAAATATTATAAGTTGAGTTTGGAAACATTAGGAAAAATCTTCCATTTCTGCAAGTGTGATTAAAAAATGTCCAAACTTTTGTGCAATCTAGGACAGATGACACGCAGGCTTTGTCCTTTGGCAGAGAGGCCTGTGTCATCCATAAAACGAAGATGTTTGACATACATTGAGGTAACTCAGGTATGTCAGATGTAAAAATATATAATATTGATCCAAAAATGCAGCCTTGAGAAATAATAATTAATTTATTTAGAAGCAACGGTCCCTGTTTTTATTTTTTTTTTTTTTCATCTCGGAATGAAAATGGTTGATTATTTGGAGTTCTCATTGAAATATGTGGCAACAAACAGATAGAACCACAAAAGCGGTTATTTTAAAACCCGTAACATGCAAAAAGTAAAATAAATTTAAATAATAGCAACCATCGTTTATTCAAAGGTATATCGAATGTTTGTTATTTTTAGACAGGTATCGTGAATTGATTTTTTGTTGAAATAATTTTGATTCTCCTGAAAAGTTAATAATAACACATCGTACCATAATAACATTTTTGCATGTCTCAAGTATCGAAATCTGTGTCTCTAGTAAAGGGCCGCTGGATCTGATGCTGTTCAACTCGGTACCGGTATTCAATGAGGTACCATCTATATGATCCATCTCGTATAAAGTTGAAATAAATATTCCTAATTGATATATTTCAAAAAAATAAATAGTGCATCTCAATCTGTCATTGTTAACCTTGTGAAAACGCAGATTTAGGCAAAAATCCTATTATATTTACGAATGTATATTTGAAAATTTCAAAACACTGTTCACAGTTCAGTAAAATAACCGATTTTTTGTGAAAAGATGCAGAATACCCTAAGGGAAATGCCTACCTTTAGGCGTATCACGATTCATGGTGTTTTAAATTTTGAAATGAACTAAAAATTAAATAGCTCATAAGCGTTTGACTTTTATAAATGTTCTTAGAGATCTTGAATTTAGCTAGTGACGATTTTTTTATCAAACAATAATGTAACCCCATAATAGCTAAATTGAAAAATAGATTTGAACATTGTTTTTCAAGCATGCTTAAAACTTAAAAAATATATATATGGTGCAATTTGTAGTAACGAGGTTTAGTTGCCAGTACTTGTTTTAAAAATATGAATCTTGTAACAAATGTATCTTCGAATGAAAATTAGTAAAAAAGAAGATAAAAAAAACTGATGCATTTTACCCCAGATCACGGTACGTTTCGTTGTTCCTTTTACCTAAACTTATTCGAACGAGCAACCAAGCATAACCCTTTGTTTCGAAATGCGTGCCTAAGAGCCTAATAGAAAAACAACTATCGTTTTATGTTAACCTTCCTTAGTTCCTAACAAAAAGTTACAAATTGTGACTAAGGGTCGTTTTCGACCCGAAAATTCAAACAGCTCGCAAAAATCAGTGTGTTGACCGAATTTAGTTATGTTGAGCTTGAATCTACACCATAACCCCGATTGCCATTTCTCCGAATGCCATCACCCCGAATGTACCCTGAATGCTATTTCCTCAAATTAACAATTATCTTGACATGATGATATTAATGACATTTCCCCATGATATTGGAATTCAGGGTGATGGGTCATTCGGGGGTTTGGAATTCGGGAACCTGCTACATCTGAAAAAAGTCCCTTTAGAAACCCTTATTTTGATAACCTGTCGTTTCGTAACTAAACAAGTAATCTGAACTGTCCTCATATTGTTGAATAGGTATTCACGTAGACTGTGAATAGAGATTCTCAAATCACTTAGTTATTCATACCCGGTTCCGGAAACCCGGAACATCCGAAAAGTAAGTTTCCATTGCAGTTCTGTATATGTAATTCACATCGGTACTATTCGGTTGATGGATATTTTGGCATAATTTTTTTTCTGTAATAAGGAACCAATTACCGGCGCACATTCTTTGAAAAATTCGGTCCAGTATGATCCATGCGAAACCGTTTCCTGGAGTCCCGTGGCCAATCTGGACAATTCGATGAAATAACTCATATTTGAACCTTAATACCAAATGAATTGTGTACGAATCGTTACGATTTTTTATGTTTGGATGTATTTTGCCAAAACAAAGAATGGATGGTTATTCTGGTCCTTTTGGAGCACCGGAATAGCCACCGGGAAACCCGTAATATGGGACCATAAAGTTTTAGCACCAAAAGTAGGCATGCGACGGCTCAATCTTCATGATTTTTAATCCCTGTGACTCTGCTAGTTCAATTATTAATGAATGATCACTTTAGTTCTTCTAGCCCACCGAAATAACCCAGGGATGGCCACCGGAGATACCCGTATTGTGGGACATTTCTGTTTTTGTACCAAAACTAGGCATGCGACGGCTCGACGGGTTCGGGTTTGAGAATTTAAAATTTTTCGGGTTTGGGTCGGGTTTGAAGGCTACAAAATAATCGGGTTCGGGCTTGCAAAAAAGTCAAGTTTGTAACGGATTTGGCGAGAACAGAGTAACAACCTGAAAGCTTACCTATGCATAAAAAACGATAAATTTGTAATCTTTACAAATTCGGGTTTTATTTGGATTTTTCTTAGTAGACTTTTGCGGGTTTCGGGTCGGTTCGGGTTTGAACAGCGAAAATTTCCCGGGTTCGGTTCGGGTCCGGGTTTGCTTTCCAATTATTGTCTCGAGTTCAGGTCGGGCCCTGGTTTGAAGAAATAAAATAAGTCGGGTACGAGTCAGGTTCGGGTTTGAAGGATATGAAACCCGACCATCTCTACTATTCAAGTAAGGGAAGATTCAAATATGACGTCCAATGTTTTTCAGAATTTCTAGACCTTCTGCTCCCTCTGTCATGCTCTTTTCACTACCTATTACATGCACTGTCCCACTTTCGTAAACCAATCCCTCCCCCAAATGATGGACGTCATTTTGGATGACCCCTAAGGGACTTTCACTCCAAATATCACTGAAATCGTTCAAGATTTAGGAAAGTTCTACGTTTGTTGTTTAAGGACATGAAAATTGTAGTTTTTGGTCAAACTTTCATAAAATGCAATAAAATAAAAATAAAGTATTATTTTTGATTGAACCCCGTTTGGCATAAAGTCGTTTGGCATTAGGCCGTTTGGCATAAGGTCTATGACACCCTAATGATAAACTCTCAACAGCTAGAAGCCCCTGGGATGAGACTAAAAGGTAAGTCGCACGCTTCCTCTTATTAGTCGACCCAAACTTGAACTTACATTCTGGCATTATATTGTTCTATAATAATACAACTTTAAAGAACAGTCTATGTTTAAAAGAAGGCAAAATTAACGAATAAAACAATAGAAGATTCGACGGCACAAACAATTGCAACATAAGAAATAAACGAATAGTAAAAACTGCGTCTAGTATCATCGGAGTAACTGCAGCAATCGATTTCTCTTCATTGATTTTTATTATAGCTGATAACTTGGGCCAATAAATGTATTCGTTTGTCATCCTTATTTCAGTAGAAAGTTCAATACCAACTTCAAACCCAAAAATAATATTAATGTGTAAATTTGTGATAAATACATTTGTGATAAATACATCAAAAGCTTCAGTGCCAAAATTATTTCCGATAGCGCAACTCAAAAGCATGATTTATATTTGAAGCAAGGGCATTCTCTGGGTAAATAATAATATACAATTTGCAATATTTTCTCCACTGTCGGTAACACTGCGTAACAAAATTTACAGTTTTTCGTGTTTCAAGGATCAAATTATGTGTCTTAAGTAGATTTGCGGTATGACTTTTTTGTGATCTAATCTACCAAGAATGCAAAATAAGACTAAAACTGTCAATTTAAATATACAGGGTGATTGCTAATTCCTGTCAGTAAAGTAAGATAAAAGATGGATGTATGAATTTTAATTTCCGGTGTACATCCTGTTTTGCACATCTATAAAGTTTGTTTTGACAAAGTAAAGATTAAATCTTTATTCATTTACCTTAGTTTTTAGTCACATGTGTTGTTTTAAAGGCATTGCACCTGGCACGCACGTTTTCCACAGATATGTATTTTTGACTAAACATCGCTGAAAAAATTGCCTGATTGAAAGAGCATGTTACCACAATCTTTTAGACTTACTAGGGACTAGAATGAGACTGATTATGGAAAATTTTAGCGAAAAAAATTTGTATTTTTTGGTTAAAATATATACTTTTGAATAACGTGCGTGTTAACTGTAATGCTTCTGAAACAATGCTTGTGGCTGGGAATTGAGGTAAAAAAATTAATTTGTTATCTATGTATAGCAAAGGCAAATGTTATAGATGTCCTAAACTGGATATGCACTGGTAATTAAAATTCATTTAACCATTTTTTTTTTCTATGATTACTTATTTTACTGACAGGATATAGTAATCACACTGTTATTTAGTTGAACTTACAGGATAAAATATAAATTGAATCGATTTGTTTTAACATAGTTGCAGCTCCAAACAAAAATTCCTCATTTCTCTTATATGGCAAAATACAATACTTTTCTAAACCACCAAAAATAACTTTTTACCATCGATAGCATTATGAATTTTGTTGATAAGTATTGTTATACACATGAAGTTTGAATTCTGTGGTAAATTAAGCAAATATATTACCATACAAACTGGCAAATTTGCATGCAAGTTGACTGAATTAGTAAAGTTTTGCATTTTCAATAGTCAATATCTCAAAAACTAAACGCTTTATGATATTTTTGAAAACGGCAATGAATCAAGCAACCAATAATTAAGTAAATAGCGGTATTTTGGTGCTTGAGACAAAAACGTGTTCCGCAGTGTAATCAATAAACTCGATGTCGTCAGTGAGGTACAAAATAAAGTAAAAATGAATGTCACCTTAAATAATCCTTGGTTTCCGACTCATGACAAAAGACCGTTATGCCAAATGAATTGAAATGCCAATTGACCATTATGCCAATCAACTTTATGCCAAACGGCTTTATGCCAAACGACTTTATGCCAAATGACAAAATGGCAAAGTTCGAATCAGCGGGGCAAAAGATCGAGACAAATATTATCTTACAACAAAACTTGTAACGTGTAAAAAAAGTCTCAAAACTTTCACATATTTAAAAAAAATAATTTTCAAAATATCTGCTATTTTTGAGTTTATTACAATTTGGGTAACCTTCTGATCAAATTTAGTTTGTATTTTTATGTAAACATTATTTACCGAAAGTAAAAGGTATTCTTGGTATAAAAGTATCGATATTTTGCGTTTTAGTCAGTAAACTTTCGCCCCACACTTGATTCGAACTCTTGCCCGGTGGGACAAAAGTTCGTTTCAAAACACCGGAGCAAGTTGAAACGGATGGGACGTGATGAAAAGCAAAGTTTTGCATTTGATTTCAATAAATGTTAGTAGGGGTTTCATTCCTAAAAATTTGTTTCAATTATTAACATAAATTGTCTATAATAAATTTTCTCTTCATTTTAACATTTCACTACGACACCTTGCCATTTCAATTTACCCTAGCCGCATATACATTGAATGTATGGAGATGCAGGACAAAAATCAAAACAGGAAGATCAAGCCATTTAAGCACTTTGGTCGATGGTTGTTAAAATTTAGAAATAAGTATGAATGAATATTCTTGAAATTGAGTAGGATGGCTTTAATTGTAAGGAAATGCACCAAGGATTCAATCAATAAAGCAACAATTTCAATTATGAAATAATAAAAATTAAACGAATTGCACCTCATTGAATTTGGTTTCACAAAAAAAAACAACCCCAAATTCTTTTTTTCTCCTAAATGCCCTTAGCTAAGGAAATGCAAAATTTTACATGGATATGACAAACGCTTTAAAAACTTTTGTCTAGAAATTTGGTTCAACATTTTTGCAAAAAAAAACGATACTATGAGTTATTATAATTCCTCGTTCAAAAACAATCCAACTTTTTTTTTCAGCAAAAGAATTTTTTCACATGTCCTGATCTTGAACCTCACCCAAAATGGTAACCCTATACACCCGGCATCATCGTCGGCCCTCGTTCGTTCAGTTGGTCGCTTGGTATGGGGAAAACCCAGTTCCTCCCCAAGCTTTCCACCCCATCGTATACTCTCACATACGCGCGTAGTCGACGTCGCGGCCAAGATTTTTCTCGTATCGCATACAAGTCAGGGAGCTGCTTAGTCAAGAGCGAAAATTGTTACTGTCAGGACACACTTTGCAGCGGTGTCTAGCTGGCAGCCAAAAGTGAAAAAATCTCAGTTTAGGCACAATTTTGTTGGAATTTTCGCTAGACGTTTCTGGAGTAGAAGTGAAACATTCGGATTTGGTGGAAAACTTAGGTCAATTTGCACTGAAAGTGGTCGAATGGTGAAGAAATGTGCTGGTGTACCAGTCGTAGTTTAGCGCTCCAAATTATTGGTGATCAATGTGATGTCCCGTGGAACTTTAAAGAGGCTCATCTCCGCGCGTCATCATCCTAGCTCTCGCTGTCGTCCGTATTCGTCCTCATCCTCGTAATTGGTGTTTTCTTAATTGGTGCAATCAGCAAATAAGTGTTTTTAGTGTATATTCAGGAGTAACTAGATCATAAATCCTGGCGTAGAACGTAGTCCACATAACCTTCGGTGTCGTAGATAGCAGCAAGCAGTAAAGTGCGTTCAAGATGCATACATTCAGGATGATTTTGCGTAGCTTCTGCACTCGTGCGAGCAGAGGGCTCTGAACAAAGACAACCCTATGGGAAAATTGGCAGCAATAAGCGAATGGAATGATTTCCGAATTGTTCCACCATGTTTTTCTCTTGCATGGCAAAGGGGGCAAGTCGTCCTATGTTGTGGTCTATGTTTGAATTGTTCCGTAGGGCAATGTTCGCGAGGAAAAAGAATGTGTATTAGCAGCAGCAATAGTAGCATCAACATCAACAACAGCAGCAGAAGCAGTGAGAGATTTTTTCACCGAAAAATCCGACATTCAGTCCAATACAGGGATGATACAAAAAGTGAGAGCCGATTTGGTCTCACACGCATTCGCGAGTATTTATCCTGAACACATGATTCCACCGAAATGAGCAAACAAAAAAAACACAGAGAGAGTGGGACCGTTTGGAGAATTGGGATGTTGTTAAACGGGGTCTGGCAATGGGTCCATGGGTGATTGTTGGTAAAGGGAACGTATCCCATTGACGCATCTTTTCTGTGTTATAGATGCTCTAGAGCCAGCCAAAAGTCACAGCTACTCAAGGATGGCGAAATTTCTCCTGCTGTGTCCCGTGGTAGTAGAAAATGGGAAATGCGAAACAGAAGCATGTGAAATGACCGCTTTTATTGCGGGTTTCCATAAAGCGAGAGTGTTGGCTCCGTGGGGATGATTTGTTTACATATAGTATGGGGGTTGGGATTCAATGTGAAAACCCCGCGATAAAAATCGATCTGGGCAGTTGATGGAAATGGTTTTCGTTTAGCTTTTCAGTGAAGAGGAGTCAAATGAAGTTTTCAACATGATAAGTAGAGTGGCGGAGCCATTAGTGGACTGCCTAAGCAATAAAAAATCATAACTTAAAAACAAAAAGCCTTAACAGAGATCTTTCAACAGAAAGATTTCAACCTCTTCTATATGGGAAAAATATAAAAAGAGTGATAAAATTATACTTTGAGCATAAAATCGCTTGAGCCACTATTAGTACACGTGTTCCAATAGTTGCGCTAGTGTTGCAGTAGCACTATGGGCGGTTTCCATACAGACTGGCGGCCAAAAATATTTTTTCCATCTCATGTCGTATTTATGAGTTTAATGATACAAATTTGACGTTTTATTTTCAAAAACAAGTTTTCGAGACTAACTTTTGAATAGGACCTATAGCGAAATATTAAACTTTGTTACTTATAATGCATATAAGCCATTTATGCGATTAACGTTGTGCAAACCATTATAAATATTAGAACTTACATAGAAATGATGATTTGAATGATTTAGCGAAATTCAGTTATTTTCTAAACTTGTTTTTAGCTGTTTTCAATAGAAAATGGTTAAAAATATTGAAAAAATTCAAAAACCCTTAAATTAAAAAAGTGCAAATTTGTGCAGCTAAATTCTTTACGATCCTTTAGTTTACATCCCAAAGTGCCCTTGGAACTGAATTTAAGCCTGGGACAACTTGGGACAAAAAAGTACTCGATGTGAGAACTAAAAGCTTATTCGATTTTTTTAATTGCTTCATAAAAAAGACATCATAAAAGCCACTATTTTGAAGCTTTTTTTATTTGTTTTATTGTTTCTAGGAAGCCTTTTTTGTAAGCTTTCAAATGGTGTAAAAACATTTACATAAGTATTATAGAAAAAAAGTTATATTAATTTGAGTAAACCATAGTTTTTGTTAATAAAAACAAGTTTTACTCCATAGGCTCAACTTTGGCACCTCATATCTGAGTGTGCAATGCAAATCATGCCCTAATATTTTAGGGATTTCTTAGCAGACATGTTTACAATGAAATGGCGAACAAGAATTGAAATTTGGGGCACATCACTTTTTTGATTATTGGCCACCTGATAAGCCATAGTGAGTAGTAGACGTTCGGCAATGATATTAGGAATTTAAACAAAACTGTTGATTTTTACATAAGCTTAAGAGCCAGTTCGCGAGAGCCGCAACCCCTTCTTGTATTGATGTTCTTCGATCAGGCTGAAATTTTCAGGGATTGTTCTACTATATAAAAGATGATGTTTTGCAAAATATTAGATTTTTATATTAGGGGGAAGTGGGACAAAATGACCCCCAATGATTTCATGTCACTAAACATGTAAAATCACAAAAACTGATATAACTATAGTAAAACTGCACAGATTACGTTGAAACTTGGCATGAATACTCTACGTTATATAAACTTTGAGATTGGCATGGTATATGAATTTTAAAACTACTTCAAATCGAGAAAAATGAGTTTTTCATAAAAAAAAATAGTGATTTTCAAATCGATTTTTTTCTTACCAACCGAACTAGGTCAAAAAACTAAATATGACGTTTTGTAGGGTAACTCATGGGCTTTCATTTGAGATGTAATCCAGATATGCCGTTTCAAAAATTTTCGAAAAATTTTTTTTTTTTGGGGGTAGTGTTTGAATTTGAGCCATTTTGCGAGTACCGCAACTGCCTTGTCTAGAAAGGTTGTATTGATGTTCTCCGATCGAGCTGAAATTTACAGGAGTTGTTTCCCTATATAAAAGAATATATTCCGCAAAATTTCAGATTTTTATATTAGGGAGAAGTGGTACAAAATAACCACTAATGATTTAATATATAAAAAAATACAAAATCAATTAAAGTGATATATTAGCGATAGTAAAAATGCACGAATTTGCATGAAATTTGGCATGTTTAATTAACGTTATATGAACTTCAAAATGAACATGGTATTTGTATTAGAAAAAAATTTCAAATTGATAAAAAAATCTGTTATATTTTTTTTTAATAAAATTAGTTTTTATGTATGTTTCGATGCCGTAAGTACACAATTTTCAAATAAAACTGGAATAATAATTTGAACATCATCAAAACATGAGTAATATGTAATAAGAACAATACTGTGCGTCGTTCATTGAACCAATCAGTGATGATTGCAGTTTAAACCACCAACATATCTGTCCAAACAACTAAATCACAAACATTGCTTACACAATATGTGTTCATTACTATTCAAAAAGAAACCCATTTGGCAGAACTACACTTTTTATAAGCGAAAAGTGGGCCAAAATGGCCCCCAGTATTTTTGTGTCGGAAAACACACAAAATCACAAGAACTGTACCATTTAAACGGATTGTACTAAAATATATGTTTTTTTTTTGTAAAAAACACACAATTTTCCGTGGAAATATGCAATTTTTAACAATCTTCGTCTCTCTTTTACTCTTTCGAGAAATTTGCAAACATCAAGGCTAATAAAAGTCAAAATTCCATTCAAGATATAAACAGTACAGTGTCTCATAGCAGTCATATATGCAGTCAGTCTAAACTAAGCTAAACTCAATTATTTACAAATTGATCTCTAGCAATCATACCATCATACACACCTACATGTGACCCTCCCAATCAAACCCATCAAACATTATCCAAATTAAAAAAATGCGGTAGTTGATTCCCATCCAAACAGCGTGAGAAGAAACAACGCTTACTACTGAACCGCCGAAGCTGCTAACGAAAACATTGATGCAATGACTTATTGTTATCCACATCATCACTTTTGCAAGAAAGTGACATTTCTTTCAGATATGGCAGCGGCAACACGGTATGATATAATCGGTATTACAATTACCTACAAGAGGCCTCCATACGCTGCTCATACCGCCCGGATTTTGATTTACTACGGTACACCACGAATGAAAGCCCTTGAGTTGTCCTAAAAAACTTCAACCTAGTTCGGTTAACCAAAAATAAGTCGAATTGAAAAAAAAACTAATTTTACAAAATAACAGGTTTTTCTCGATTTAAAACATTTTTTTATCCAAAATGATCATTCATATAACGTAAAGTAAACATGCCAAATTTCATACAAATTTGTGCATTTTTACTATCGCTATTCTTCTTCTTCTTTCTGGCGTTACGTCCCAAATGGGACAAAACCTGCTCCTCAGCTTAGTGTTCTTATGAGCACTTCCACAGTTATTAACTGAGAGCTTTCTATGCCGATTGACTTTTTTTGTATATGTATATCGTGTGGCAAGTACGAAGATACTCTATGCCCTGGGATGTCGAGAGAAATTCCAACCCGAAAAGATCCTCGACCGGTGGGATTCGAACCCACGACCCTCAGCTTGATCTTGCTGAATAGCTGCGCGTTTACCGCTACGGCTATCTGGGCCCCTACTATCGCTATTATAGCAGTTTTATTAATTTTGTATTTTTTATATATTAAATCATTAGTGGTTATTTTGTACCACTTCTCCCTAATATAAAAATTTGAAATTTTGCGAAATATATTCTTTTGTATAGGAAAACAACTCCTGTAAATTTCAGCTCGATCGGAGCACATCAATACAACCTCTCTAGACAAGGCGGTTGCGGTACTCGCAAAATGGCTCAAGTTCAAACACTACCCCGAAAAATTTTTTTTTTTCGAAAATTTTTGAAACGGCATATCTGGATTACACCTCAAATGAAAGCCCATGAGTTACCCTACAAAACGTCATATTTAGTTTTTTGACCTAGTTCGGTTGGTAAAAAAAAATCGATTTGAAAATCACTAATTTTTTTATGTAAAACTCATTTTTCTTCGATTTGAAGTAGTTTTAAAATTCATATACCATGACAATCTCAAAGTTTATATAACGTAGAGTATTCATGCCAAATTTCAACATAATCCGTGCACTTTTACTATAGTTATATCAGTTTTTGTGATTTTGCATGTTTAGTGACATGAAATCATTGGGGGTCATTTTGTCCCACTTCCCCCTAATATAAAAATCTAATATTTTGCAAAACATCATCTTTTATATAGAAGAACAATCCCTGAAAATTTCAGCCTGATCGGAGAACATCAATACAACTTCCCTTGGAAAGGGGGTTGCGGTTCTCGCGAACTGGCTCTTAACATTTTTCCATCGTAGCAACAACTAAAATCTTTCGAATGAAGCATAAAGATTATTCCTGAGGCATTTCTTATATCTATTTAAAAAACTGCTTCCACTACTGGAACACGACGGCAACTACTAGTGCAAGGGAGCAAATTTGTTGCGAAAACCTAATTATTTATATGACTTTTTCATAAAATAAATAGCCAAAACTTAGCAAATTGATTGAACTAGAAGCGATCTATCCCCCCAAAAAAAGCGCACGTCGTTTTTATCTTAAATATGCGTTTTATTCCAGAGTCTAATCTACATAACAACCATTTTTCTCAGAGGTGAATGAACCGCGTGGTTTAAAACCTCTATAATTAACTCAAAAAAATAACGACCATTTGTACCGGTACCTTATTATTCTGCAACTGCGAGGAAATTTCAGACGCTTTTTTGCTGGATGTTATATGAAATTGTAGCGCAGCTTTTTTTGTACGGAAAGTGCTACATAAATTCCCTCCGATGTAACAAATCATGTTTTATTTTTAAGTATTCGAAGAGTAAAAGCAGAACAAATACCGAAATACGATAAATTCTTTCATTATCATAATTTATTCGTACATTTTGCTAAATTTTGCTTTACAAACATGTAAAAATTACATTTCTTGTTAAATAAACGAGTTGAATAAACAATAAGTATTGAAACCATCATCGATATTTTCATTAATTTGTACTTGTGTCATTGATAGTTGTACGATTCAGTGTTTCAAAAAAATGGCAACAATTGTATATAAACTAAAATCATTTTCCATACAAAATCTTAGATTGCAGTAAAAACGCTAACTTGCAGAATTCAATTTGCACTATTTCTTACAAAGTTTTACTTAGGGGTCTTGAAAATACATAAAACACTGTTTCCAACAGTTTACTAGTACATTGATACCGCAACTAATAATTTTATCGCTAAACCAATATTGTTTGCTTTCTGCAGTATAACAGTTAAATTGAAGCAGCGAGCGCTGCAAACAATGAAAGCAATGTCAAAAGTAGTATGATTAGCGTTACTGTCACACAAACGTTTTGTTGCTACAACTCTAAGAAACCTATATTACGTCAGTTATCGCTTTTACTGCTTTCACTAAACTATAACTCAACACAGTAAAAATAGCACCCTAATGTTGTTCAATGATAATCTTGCTACTTCTATGTAATATGTTTTGTTCTGCTGCTCAGCAAGCGTTTTTTCGTTTGTTATGGATCAATGCACGAGTTCACTGTTTGACGTTTGAGCGATGTTTATATGCGCAAAGTTTCACGTATAAGATGTGGCGAAAAGGCCTTATACGTACAAAAGTGGAGGCGATATACGTGCATATTTTCTATGATGAAAAATAACATGCAATGCGAGTGTGTAAATTTTATTGCGAATTAGTCTGTACTCTTATGCGACTTAATTTGTGATAACAAAGTAGATTTGACAGCTGCTACGAATTGATCCGACTTAGTTTGTACGAGTATACGGAACGAAACGATGTGTACGTATGAACTCATAAAACAGCGTTTTATGCGAGGAAACTCATCGGTCGAACGATATCATCCACCATGTAGTGCGGGTGTGATGAAATGTATGTAACTAAACGACTTTGTTCGTTAACTGTTATGCGACTTCTGGTTGTCTGGGTATGCTACTTATTAATGATGACCATTTTCATACCAATTATAAATTGGCTTCAAAACTATCAAAATTGTAAATTGTACCAACAGAACATCTGTGAAACCTACGAATGCAAGAGGATATACAATTCATGAACATACATTAAATGCAATAATAGCGCTCAGAATAGGCATTCATAAAAAGTTCAAAAGTGGCAATATGATAAAATATGTCTTAAATTGAAGCTAAGTTCATCTAAAATCTTAACATGAGTATATAAGGTATAAATTAGGTGATGTCCAAAATAGATTACGGTTTTTGTTCAGTTGATATAATTTGGTCATCTGATGAAACACACTGGAATGACGCATGCATGCATACTTGCAGGAGTTTTTCGTGGATCTGATGATATTCGCTAGCATTGAATGAAATTATTGATTATCACTAATTTACACTTCCAATGAGCGAAAAAATGCATACGTCACATGTAAACTCTTAAAACTTCATGATATGACCATTTTCCTAAGAAACAATTGTATGGATATTGAGATAACGCCCCTGTCCAAATTATATTTGCATGAAGGTGTCCAAAATGTATATTTGATGTCCGAAATGTATAACAGACAGGCCGCTTAAAAACGCTATTTCGGAAGCTAATGCTACAGTTTGTAAACTTTTTCTCTTCAGAAACTCAAAGTACAATGAGACATTAAGCATATAAGTAACATAACGTAATAAAACATTAGTATCTAATGCAGTTAATCGCTCGCCGCTCCAGACATATGCTTAGCCTGTCCAAAATACATAATTTACCCTAGTGCCTTTTTACGCCTTTTAAACGTTATGTTTGAGCATATAAACATCTTATAACGCAAAAGGTGATTTCGTTGTACGTCCATGCTGGTTGTCTAGGATGGACAACGAGGGAGTATAAGAATTGTCTCAAATTTACGATACACATCGTATAAAACTATATCCACATTTATGCGAATTTTCGTATAATCGGTTATAGTTCATGCTAAATTACACGATATGTAGCGGAAATTTACATGATGTTAATGTAGTTTTACACGATGTGTAGAGTAAATTTGTGCAGTGTAAATTTGCGATACATTTACCCATCGAATGTGACATGCACAAGGCACGCCCAATCAGTTTAGTGATTGCAATCACATCAATCCATGGGTTAACACTTTTCGGTAAAACATCAATTGAGTGGGAGCAAGATGCATTACATAATGAAATAACCAGTGACCAAGAACGAATTCGTATCTTTAATGGGACAACAGGTGGATTATACGAAGTTGTTTTCTGAGAAGTGAAGTCGAAGAAATTTTGCTCCGAAACTCTTTAGAAAGTAAGATTATATTCGGAACAATTTGCAGCTAGTGGAAACTTTACATCAAACGTAGAAGGAGGAATAGGAATTCATCAATGCAAGTGCTTTCAATTACGCCAGAAGCTTTTCTGAGATTCAAACAGCTCACCCAATTGAAACCAATCAATTTGGGTTGATTGTGCCATTAACGAACATGAGGCTTTACATATTGTGAATGCGTTTATCCAGTTGCTCAGCATTCTATGCAGTGGATTGCACATTTAAAAATTGATGCTTTGCAATGAAACATTGCCAAGCTCTCGAATACTGCTTCAATTTAAATGGTATCGTTTCACAAAAGCGCTCATTTAAAGCAATAAATGAATTTATATCCATTGGAAACGTGTTGAAAAGAGGTGAAAACGATTTTTCTCTGTAACAAGAAATTATTCATTCATGCACATGATAGAAGAGAGGTTTTTGAGTAAGCAATTTTTCTTACTGTTTCGTTATCGTTATTTTTATTTAATTCAAGTTGACGATTAGGAGCAAATTAGGAGTCAAATGTGCCGGATTTGACAGGCGAATACGAGTAAATATTTTCTCGAAATACTTCTTTGAAATACTTCAATTTGCCAACTGAGGCGAAAAATGTTTTCTCGCGATCTAATTACAGTTGAAAAATTATTTCCATTTTGCATCACTTCCCAGCCAAGTTGTTCACTTAATTGAGTGTGACATTTCAATTTACCACCCAGGGAAGCTTTTGAACTTTAATTTGATCCACTTTAAGAAAACGGATGATTCTCGGTTTCCAATTCCTCCTTCGGCACGAACTTGCTCAAGATTTTTTTTCTCGGTACCACCCGAACCATGGATGTGATTCAACTCGTTGTTCCTGATGCTTGAGAAATTTATTTGAGCCATACCATGGCTTACGGCTTCAAGCTCTGGGTTCTGTCAGAATAATGAGAATTGCACTTCCATGAACAGGATGCTTCGGAATGGATTTGGTTTCAAAAAGGCATGTCTCTTATTTCTGAACTATTCAATATCGAAATGAGCATCGAAATTTATTCAAAACTTTTCAAAAAGATGATGTGACGTGGAACGTCTAGAATGGAAGTTCTGTCAGCCATCCATTACGAGGAACATATGATAGAATCCGAAATCGAGTTATTGTTGAATTCCTCCTCGAGGCAGGAAATAGATATCAACAGTAACTGAAAGCCAACACTCATGATACCACCAATCATATTCGAATTTCCCCATAATCTCCCGTTTGAAAAGATTTGCCACATGGTCGGAGCAATGTGTGCTTCTATTCGTTTATTGTGCTCTGGATTCCCATTCTTCCGGTTCCACATCCAAACCCCATCCGGACCCTGATATAATACCTAATCGTGCTAGACTATATGTCTAGCTGGAACCAGCAAACAATGGGCCCGGGGCTAACGTTTTTCTCACTCCCACTTTTTCCACCCAACCCGGAGCTTCTTCGATGACAAGCCTTAGACAGCAGAAATCCATTTCCATCCATGTGTTTATCGTCGATGTCGGCTCACGGCGAAGTTGTTTGGCTGCTGACTGACTGACTGGCAAAGAAGCTTGATGTTTTATTCAGATCCGCCCAGCTGGGTCGAGTCCAGCCCACCCACGGCGCGAAACGGTTCGAAAACGGGGACTGAGAAGAGGACGAGCATGGCAAGCCGGTGAAAGTGATCTTAAATGTGGGATATCCCTTCTAGGAATTTCATTCATAATGAAGCAACTTTGTGTCATTGGGCTAATGCAGACAAAAAGGGGTAGCTCAAAAAGGGATCATTGGGTGTCTGTTAGTCAGCCTGGCGGACTACTCGACTTTCCTTACTAGGTGTATTTCTCGCCGTTTATGCTGTTGTTGTTGTCGTTGCTGCTGCAGCTTTTGGAGAGGAATACTTGTGGTGTCAAACAGATAGAGGCCTCTCTACTCGACACGAGGAAGGATATATAGCAAAACAAATACATACAACGGAACTGAAAGGTACCAGCTCCGGGTACTCACTCTCTCCTCACGTCGGAATCAAAGTTGAAAGAAAAACGCTGGGAAAACAGAGTGATTGTGGCTAGCCGTGGAGTTCTCATTACTATTGTTGTATAGTTTTACTGTTTGCTAACAAAGAGATTCTAATAGTGGTTTATTCAATTCAAAGACAAAACAACTAAATCAAACAATGAGTATTCCTGCTTTAACCAGAGCAGTTTTAATTAGTTTTTGACGGATATTTAAACAGGGTTTCATAACAGTAAGCGGAAACGAATGACAGACTTTACATGCGAACTTGTTATTCAACAAAGAAATCTGGGCTGCAAGATTCAATATTCTGTTATTGTTTTCAGTTACTTGCAACTAATATGGACTTTAATTTTTACTGCAAAATTTATATAGACCAACTTTTGCGACTCTGCATCACATATCATTCAGGTGTTCGACACCGTGCTACTTCCACATTACAATCTTTTTACCCTGCAAGAATATCTAATTCAGGCACGCTGATATCGAAAGATCTGGTTATGTGTGAGAGTCGCACACTAGTGAGATGTCGCTCACATTCTGAGCCAGAATTATGCATAGTAAAAAAACAGATTATGTGCCTATCTGTGCGACGACGAACTATCTCTTGACTTTCGTTTTAGTTAAACTATCCATTAACATTTCTGAGCTCTACCTTTATTGTTAAATTATAAAGTCCAGAGCACAGAATAAACTTCTAGTCAGGGGTTTCCAATAGATTTCCATGAGGTGGCTATATTTTAAATAAATAGTTTGTGCGTTCGCAATAATTGTCTGCCCAATTTTTTGACTTAACTGCATCACTAGTAAAGAGTTTGATATAAAGTCGAATTTTTGTACATGAATTAATCATATATAATACGAAGTTTTCATTTGAGTTAAAAATGTCTCACGACGGACTATTCTAGCGAACGCACCTACCATCTATGTTGAAAATGGATCTAAAAGGTTGAGCATGCCTGGTTTAGATTGCCCTATTCATACGAGTTAGACTCGGCTAAAGAAAACATAAATGAAAAGAGTAATTCAGCAAAGAAGGGCAGATGACAGTTTTGAAAGTGTTTATTTGGAGTAAAGTATAAAAGGGGTATATCTGAATACTGAAGTACACCTAATTATAGATTATTTTGTATTAAAATTTATACTATGAATGGTAATAATTAGCTTAGCTAGTGAATGGTACTAATAACTGTAAACTTGGCTCCATAATATCCACTCGAGCCTATTAAAATGAGTAAATTGTTAAAAACTTTGTGGCGTGTAACAACATTTTGAAATTGACAATATTTAAACACGTTTATCGGTATTCGAATGTCTCATCCAAAATTAAAAATTAACGTTTTCGATAGTTACGCCGCAAAAAAGGCGTATCTCAAAACTTCCTAATCAAAACTCCGTCTAGAAATTACAAATAACTAAACAAACCCACTTTGATCAAATTTTTGATGGTATATTTATATGATAATCACGACCAATGGAAACCCGTGTAAATACCTATAATTTCCTTTGAATTTCCGGACTTATAATTAGAGTTACATATTTCTCAGGAGCACATAAATGTACTGGCGAGCCTCCAACGGAGGCTCACGAAAATTCTAAAAGCGTGATGTGCTCTCGGGGAGACTCATTTTTTAACTCTTGCTAGACATCCTGCATGTCTAGCCATAGAAAAAGAAACAGATGAGCACAGATTTGATGGAGATTTTTTTTCTGATAAGAACGGTCTGGGGAGCACCGTAATATTTTGAAATTTTATTATAATTTCAAATATTTGAGGATAAACAATGTTTAAAGTATGGGGTAGAGGATGTTTTCGTTGAAATAGAACAGCATTATATTGGTTTTGCTGCTTTTCAACGTGGATTTAAGTAAAAATTTTACGTTAAGGATCCATCATTGTAATCATCATCATTATAGAAACTTCAAAAGCAGTATTCCTGTTAAAACAGAATTTTTTTGTCGATGGAAACATGTTCACAGTATTTAGGCAGGAGAATGGTAGGGTAAAAGCACCGGTTTTGGCCAGCCTAAGAGAAAATGTCAATAAACACTGAATGGGAAGCCGTATCTTTACAACAAATATGTCAAATGCAAGCTTTCAATCCACATTATATGTGTAAAATATCAAAACTGACCCAAAACCATTTTTTTGCATTGAAAATCCCGTTGGTCAATATAGGCCAACGGAACCAGTTTCGGCCAGAGATTTAACTTCGGTTCCTACATTGGCCAATTGCATTGATTTCTTATGAGAGTGGCCAAATTAGGAGTGCCCTGGCCAAATTAGGTATATGGGAGTTAAAATTATAAGGAAAATTAATTGTTTTTCTTATGTTTTGAATCAATTTGAACGTGTAAATGAATGTAGCTCTCCGAGATGAGACAGCCTCGGGCTGCAAATCTCGTTAATAAAGATAATAATAATAGGGGTATTCACTTAAAGTAGCGTAAATTGAGATATTAGCGATGAAACGTTTCAAATGAAATATTCCTGTTTTGGCTCCAGGCGATAAAAACAAAAAATCTATAATCTAGTTACCCAACAAAACTATCAAGCTTGTCAACAGTTTGTTTATATAAATTACGAACTTTTATTCGAATCGTTTCAGCTAAGGTTCACCTTAGTTGACGAACCTTCGACTGTATTATTCACAGCACCCAGAACTCCTACCAGCTCGTCAACGAAAACCAACCTTTGTACTGTTGCTACAAGAACATTTTATTCAACTTATTATTGTCAAAATTGGTACCACCGCTTTTAATAATTTCTCAATATCATTCAAGTGATCCCAAGGAAAATTTTGCTTATGATTCATAAACGGAAAACAACGCAGCCTTTATACCTACTCAAATATCCAATTGCAGAACACCTCTTTTGACTAGAACCCAAATCGATGGGAAGAAATGGTAGTCGATGTGCCTTGCGTTCAGTTTGGTTAAGACATAGGGGCTGTCCATTAATTACCTAAGACAACCTCCCCCACGAAAAAAAATTTGAAAGAAAATGAAAAGTTATTAGCATGGCGCGTAAGTAAACTCAAACTCCCATCCCTTCCACCATAACCCCTTACGTGATAAATGAATAGCCCCAATATTGCTTAGACTCAGACATAACACTCTGCCACCTAGTTCATTTTATTCCTCACTGTGACGATTCAATATCCGATAAGAACAGAACCTCTTTCACTTGAAACGACTCGTTCTATGATCATACTCATTTATTCATCTAACTTTTCCCCAGTCTTTTATTTAATTCTCCCAGATCTACCTATCGACAATCCTATTCTAATCCAAGTTTTCCAGTTGTTTTTCATGATTTGTTGTTTGTTTGTAAATAACGTACTCAAGTTGCTATGATGGCTGACGCATTCTTGGATGGGTTGACTGTTGAATTTCTACGGCTTGAAATGTTTCCTACGCAGTTTACGCAATTTTGTGAAACATTTGAGATAAACAGTTTATCACGATATACGCAAGGATTTATGCCGTTAAGTGAATACCCCTAATAATAATAATGTAGCTCTATCATATGAATGTGATCTACTGCACACAAAAGGTTTCATGCTGATTGGCTATGTAAAACGGTGTATAATCCACTATGGCTACAACTGGCGTATGGCCAAAACCGGTGCTTCTACCCTGAGACGAGACTCGCGAAGACGGTCTTCTTTTTCTGTGATTGCTGAGTTTTTTTCTTATTCCACTTTGTGTTTATATCAATTATGCGCATGCTGTTCAAATCCTCACATGAACTTCTCAGCAAAAAATGATTGAGTTTGCATCACATCGAATCATAGATAGCCGTTTGAGTGAAATTTCATGCCAGCAAACGTAGCAGACATTAGAAATAATTAATCTTCTGCTTAGATTTATCAGCAACTTTGGAAAAAACTGCTCCGCCGACTGAGGTTTTTAATAACAGTTTACTTTGAACACAATACTTTTCACTTTTTCAGCCATAAAAACGGTGGGCTGCATTTGACGTTTCGTGAGAGGGGAAACTGGGCTGCATATGACGTTGATATTTTTCCTCTTCGCGAGTCTCTCTCAGCTTCTACCCTATGCAGTGAACACATTTTCATGTGAACTTTTTCGGTTTTGAACAAAAAACTGCTTTTGAAAATTATTAAATTAATTGTGGATCCTGCACCCACAAAGAACCACTTGATATTTTTTAACAGAATAATCAAATGGTCAAAAACTGCAGAAAAAAACGTACATTGATGGTATTTTTAGATATTTCAATCATGCAATCGTTGAAATTTTTATTATTCGATATCTATCAATGATAAATCACCGGCATGAGGTATCATTATTATTATTATTATTATGCTTTATTAGAGACACTTATAGGTATCATTATGGAAACGCACGATACTTCTTGTTTCACCGTTTCTACATTGCCCTGAATAACGAAACCCTCCATTAAGTTCACTGGAACAACAAACGCTAAGCCTCCTAGTCACAATCACTCTCTGGAAGCCCACCATCGATAGAATGCACTGACGATTCGGGCGATATCGAGCGGTCGGTCGTTGTTTTGTTTCGCCACAATTGCATAGTCACAGCGCATAACTCCCACACTGACAATAACAGCATGATTGTCCCATATGGAAAAAAGTAGGCACTGGGAGAACAGTGCTCCAAGTTTGAAGTTTGTTTCGTTGATGGTTCATATAGAGACCGTTAAGCCTTTACTTTCAATATGGGACTGCACTAATCTTATGTTTTTCCACAACAAGTTTAGTAATTTTTATATGCACAACTACATTTAAACATGACTATTGCGTTGAAAAAACTGTTGGTACGAGCATTCATATGGGACTGTTATGCTTTTATGGGCAGTAGGTTTAGGCGCTGCTGCATTGCCTCTGGCGACTCGAAATGCACTTGTCGTGCGGTTTTGTTATTCAATAATTCCAGCCAAGTACCAACTGCTCTATCGTCGTCTATTATTGTTTGTTAGAACTTGCCGAGGTTGATGCCAGGAGCTGGTATGCGCTTCAGTGCTTTCCCACATCTGAAATGACCTAATTCCCGTTTCAATTCATTTTCCCCCTCCCCCTGCAGCCTAAAATTAAATTGTGTATTAGACCTAAGGCAAACCAGCTTTTTTGATGTTCATCCAAACGGGAATTCCGACTCAATCGGTGCCGCTCAACGTTCGTCGATTATCATAAAAATCTAAACAAGGAAGAATTGAAACTTCAGCCAACCAAGGTTCCCTCCACCACTCGAAGCAACCGCGTAATTATATCAATATCTCAGTCAAAAAAGCGCACCACAGCGGCACCAAAAAAATCGCATTTATGAATAAAATTTACACGGAAGAAAGGAAAATCAAACGATCGATATCATCGTCCATAATGAAAATGAGCCGGGCCCACAGTCAAGACCAAACCAACATACCGCTGATAGTGACGACGAACGAGGCCGGGGCCAAGCCGAGCTCTTCCACGGCAACGAGTCTGGACTCGGCGTTCAAGACAAAGTCCTGCCGCAGCTTCGTCCGGCAGTCCAAGCTCAACAATGAACACCGAAACAAGTCGGTCCCGCAGAATCTACAGGTGTGTGTATGCGAGTGGTTGAATGTGTGTATTGTGGTCCCTCATCGGGTCGGACTCGCGTTTAAGTATCCCGTGTCCCGTAAAAGTTGTACCGTCGTCGTGTAAACCGATACCGAACGAGTAGTCCCTAGGCGATGGAGGCTACAGTGACGGACAAAACTTAAGGAAATATAAAAAATAATATTCGCTGAATTTATGTATTTTTGCGATTTTAGGTTTATACTTTGATTTTACAATCAATTTTGTGATTAACGCATTTGCAGAATATAACAGAAGCAAAAATAATTAGCAGGAAGGTATGAATGTAAAAAGTTTGAAAAATACGCAAAGAAAACATAAGACCACTACTGGTTCTACCAGATACAACATAAAATTATATTTCCTCGCACTTCCAGTTGTGAGGCATAGCTAAATCGTTAGCGTCTCTGTATATGTAGCTGATGGCCAAGGGTTCGATGCTGGTTGTCGACATTTTTTTTAATCTTCGTTATCTGTAAGACCAAATTTCAATATCAATTTGTTGGTCAATCAATAAACCTGCCACAATATCATAACAAGATATTGTTCAATACTTCTTCAACATAATGTTAGATATTATTTGTAATATCATCTCTCTTATCTCCGACAAACCAATCCAGGAAAACCCTATAGGGATCATTGCACAGATGTATCCAAGTCTTTCTCCAGAGATAACACTAGAACGATCTCTTCAACGATTCCTCCAGATATTTCTGGTTTCTCCAAAAATTTCTCAGGGAAGAACTTTTGATCACTATGATTTTTGAAACCAGCTCCTGTGGGGCGCCAGGAATTCTGCCAGGAGTTCTGCAGGAAAATCTGTACAGGGATTTTTTTAGAAATTTCGCAAGGAGTTTCCGCAGGAATGCCTCCAGTGAATCCTTCATACAATCCTCAAGTAATTTTGTGACTAGGATTCGTCCAAGAGTTTCTCTATTCTTCAAGTATTTTATCCTATTGTTTCATCAGAGATTCCTACAGATACTCCTTGAAGGATGCATCCAGGAAAACCCTATAGGGATCATAGCACAGATGTATCCAAGTCTTTCTCCAGGGATAACACTAGAACGAACTCTTCAAGCATTCCTCCAGATATTTCTCCAGCAATTTCTCCAGAAATTTCTCTAAGGACTCCTTCAAGGATAAGCCAAATATCTCTGCAGGGATTTATCCAGGAATTCATACCACATAATCTTTACAGTGATTCTTCCAAGGATTCCTCCTGAGATGCCTCCAGAGTAGACCTATTCATATTTTCAAAAATGTCTGGAAACTTCCCAGTCAACCAATACTTTGATTTTTCATTGCAAAATGAACTTCTGGTCAAAATTTCACTCAATTTAGAGTAAATTTAGGTGTGCTTCAAATCAATTATGTGTTTTTGGGCTATTTTCAAGCTTTAAAAAATCCTAACTACCGAAAGAAACATCAAAATTTATCGGAAATACCTCTACATAGTAGTTTATCCAATTCTACGAACTTTTGCCGAACACGATTTTAAGATTGGAGCAAGTTTTAACATAGTTTGGTTGAGGTTTGTATCTCGAGGTTCTTGAAAATCTCTTTTTTCGGGAAGTGTTTTCACTGCAAAGCATGCACGCAAGAAAATTTCGGAATTTTAATTTCCAGACATGATGACTATGTATATCTTAAAGTAAATCCCGTTCAAAGTTACCATTTATCTTACGAAAATAAATTGTGAAAAATAGGTAATTATGAAGCACATTTGTAAATCCACTGTGGGTGAGCCAAGAGCACCACCGTGAGCTTCAAAGAATACAAAAAATGAACACGTTAGCACTGCCTTTTCTCAGTCGATGATGATGATTGTTTTCAAATCGTTCTAAATGATCAGTGAAATGCGATCAAAATAATCATCAGTTGGAAAGAAAAAGCAATGCTAACTTGTTCAATTCATTCGTTTTCGGTACATGTGTCATGCATGGTTTAACTATCATCAGGTTGCGATGCGGTATTCGATCTTTGGGCATTTATTGTAATTTATTGCCTTAAGCAACATGTAAGCTGTTGATGACCAATGAATTCATAAATGTATTATGTTTGATTCCCGTTGACTAGGGCCTAAACAAATAATGTCAATGGGTGTTTTATATACCATGTATATTGAGAAAACTGTAATTTTTGGGTACTGCAGAGTACAAATTTGGATCAAACAATGTTAAAACTCAATTTAAACTTGTTAGCGTGTTCGACAAACTTTAACAGAATAGAATTAGCTTTCAAATAGTGGTAATAGCAAGTGGTTTTGATTTTCCACATGCTAGTGATGATTTTTCAAACCTTGAAATAAGCCCAAAAACACATTTTCAACTTGAAGCATACTGAAATCTTTATCAAATGAGCTGAAAATTTGACCAGACATTGTTCTTGGCATGAGAATTCCGAATATTGCTTGACCGGTAGATTTACAGACATTTTTTTAAATATGAACAGGTCTACTCCAGAGGTTCCTTGAGCAATTTATCCAGGTAACCCTTCAGAGATCCCTTCATCAATTAATCCAGGCAACCTATCATTGATTCATTAAGAAATTTACCCAGCTACAGGAATTTCTTCAGAGGATTTTCCAAGGAATCTACCAGGGATTAGGCAAGAATTCCTAAAGAGGTTCTCCCAGATCCTCTTTTAGAGATTACTCTAAGGATTCCTTCTTGTAATACTACAGTTTTCTTCTCATTTTATCTAGAAGGGATTATCGAGGGATCTGTAGGAGTACCCTAAGGATTCCTTCATAAACATTTTTCTAGAGGTTCCTTCAGGGATGGCTCAAAAAAAATCAGCGATTCCTCCAGGAAAATCATCAGGGGCTTTTCAAAAACATCTTCAATAAAGAAGTTCTTCGAGCAATTCATGGAAAAAAATCTTTGTGGACCCCTAGAGGTACTCTAAGGGTAATTTCTGATTAAATCCTTTGAGTTATTCTAGATGATTTTGTACAGGAATTTTCGAAGGCCACTAACAAATCTCTGAAAAATATATCGGGAAGATATGTCTGGATGAATTCCTGAAGGGAAATTTTGAAGTAATTTCTTATAGAAACCCTGACGGAATTCTTGACGGAACCTCTGGGGAAATTCCAGGGGGAATCCTTAGGGGAATCTCTGAAAAAAATTTCGGAATAATTTAAAAGGGAACCTCGAGAGGTCTACCTGGGGAAATTTCTGCAAGTATGCTTGGAAGAATTTCTGCAGAATCCGCCGGAGAACAAGCAGAAATATTTTTTTGAGAAATCCCTGGAAAAATTGCTTGCAAAGTTCCCGGAGAAGTTCTAGGAGAAATTCCTGGAGAAATCCCAGTGAAGATTTTACTGGAGGAACCAATGGAGAAAACACTGAAGAAACTGCTCGCAAAATCTCTGGGAAAATCCTTGAAGAGATTTTCTCGCAGAAACCCCTGGAATAATCTTCGGAGAAATCTTTAAAGGAACACCTGACAGAATTGAGGAATAGCTAAAGGTATTCCTGAAACCCTGTCGGAACCGATCTGAAAAGTCGAGCAACGATTAAGAGTTCTCCATAGAGGAATTCTAGGAGGGCGAAATCCCTTGTGGAATTCCTGGAAAAATCGCTGTACGGATTCCCAAGCAACCAATATTACGGATAAAAGGGCATGTTTTGGCTTAATCAGCTCACTTTTTAAGTAGTTAACCGAACTTTACAGTTTACATGAAGTTTGTTTAAGTTTGATTGTTACCTTCAAGTACAAAAGAAGTTCAGTTCAAACTTGTTCTGAACTTTCAAGTTGTTGATGAGTTCATAAGTTACTCTTTTGAGAATGAAGTTCATTTAATATCCATGATGATCTCTTAATCAGCGAAAAAGTTTCACTGAAACTAAATTTATACCAAGAGCGAACTATGGAGTTCACTGCTTAGGTACAATCTGAACTATTGGTTGCTTGGGATTACTGTATAGATTATCTTGGAAGAATTTCTAGTACAATCCCTGGAAGAATCTTCGAAGGAATTGCTGAAGAAATCTCTGGAATCTCTGATGAAATGGCTGGTGGAAAAATTGGAGATATTTGGAGAAGAACTCTTGATGGAATCTCTGGAGTTGTTCATGGACGAATTCTTGGAGCTATATTTGAACTGGTCTCAAAAATGCGTTTGCGGTCAAATGTTCTTATTCGTCAGCGATAAAATACCTGGTTCTCTGCTGAATATTATTTTCGCAATTCTTTCTTCCGACATTCGCACTAAGTGACCAGCCCACTGAAATCTGCCATATTTTACACGCTTGAAAGCATTCGCATCTTTGTACTTCCACCGTTCACTTGTACTTCACTTGATACAACTCGTGATTCATGCGTCTTCGCCACACACCATTTTCGAGTTTCCCACCGAGTATTGTCTGCTCGAAAATACCGAAAGTTTTCCGGTCTGCCTCTTTCAACGTCCACGCTTCGTGCCCGTAGAGTGCCATCGGAAGAATCAATGTTTTATACAGGGCGAATTTTGTTTCCGTTAGCAAGCTGCGGGACCTAAGCTAGTTAGGTAGTCCGTAGAAGGCCCTATTCGCAGCTGTAACACGTCTTTTCACTTTGAGGGAAACGTTGTTGTCACATGTCACAAGTGTTACCTTGGAACACTTGGAACCAAATTCTTCAACAACTTCAAGTACTTCCCGTCAAACACTACCTCAGCACCTACACCAAGCCTGACTCTATCTCTACCTGCAATCCATGTGCTTCGTTTTCGTAGAATTAATGGTCAGGCCAATCCTCGCTATCTCCCTCTTCAGAGGCACGAAGGACTCTTCCACTGACCTGCGATCAATTCCAATTATAGACCTAATCGTCCGAAAAGAAAAGGAGCATGTGCGACCTTGTGATAATAGTGCCATTTCTCTGCATGCCAGATCTCCTAATATCACCCTCGAGTGCAATGATGAGCAGTAAAGTCGAAAGTGCGTCTCCCTGCTTCAACCTGTCTAACGTCACGAACGAGGTTGACACCTCGTCTGCGATCCGAACACTTGATTTCTAACCATCCAGCGTAGCACGTATCAGCCTAATTAGATTCGCCGGAAAACCATGTTCAGACATTATCTGCAACAGATTTATTTTTCTTTCAATTATACGCTGCCTTGAATTCAATAAACAGATGGTGAGTTTGCAAGTCATACTCTCGAAATTTATCTAGGATTGTTCGCAAGGTAAACATCTGGTCCATTGTCGAGTGGCTCTCACGAATACCAGCTTAGTATTCGCTGACGAAGGACTCCTCGAGTGGTCTCAGTCCTGTTAAACAGGAAGCGCGACGTCGAATTCAGCAGGGCAATTTATTTGTAATTTGCACTTTGTAATGTGGCAGTTTGTGCTATTTCTTGTAGATTGGGCGTATATGTATGACCAATACAATCAGCCGGTGGGCTCCCATACCTTCATAAGTACTCGGTGGGTTGACTGGTAAAGCTGCTCACTTCCGTGCTTTAGAAATTTGGGATCTTGGTCGTCATGATCAATGTTAATCCTGCTTCTTGCTATATTTCACCGCTCAACAATTGCTGAAAGTGCTCCTTCCATCTGACAACTACCGCACACTGGGACAGAATCGAAAAAACGCAGAAACAACCTGCCATTCTTCGGAATGAAGAAATAGACGTTTGGTGTCTTCAGCGAAAATGGCCCTTTCAATGAGACCGATGTTTTGAGATAAAGTCATATATTTTTGTATTATTCGCATAAGTGGCTCATATGCCATTTCGGTCAAATGGCATTTTAAGTGTATGGTTACTTCGGCAAAGTTGTTCATCGTTTTATGCTGAAAAATACTGCTGAAGACGTCAAATTTACAAGGCCTACTATTTTTTAAATATTGACAATTTTTGAGAAAATTGTGCTAAAAACCGTAATATTCGAGTTTTGCTTGTATATTTTCAATTAAAATGCCATATGTCGCCTATGACTATGTCATTTATTGACATAAAGCAGGTCTGGTCATTCTTGCGATCGGGCAAGTTCGGGCAGGTGTTTTCATCGCCATCCACTTACGAAAGGTCAGAGCATTATTGTCTATTATTTTCTAGGATATGATATTTAATATATTTTTTCTAATCGATCTGGAAGTATGCTAAGCTTATAAAAAGGTTAAAAATTATTCAACATCACAATGAAGCAGTTTTCCAATGAAAACAAAAGTTCAAAATAATATTGAACATTCTTGCGGTTCACTGGTAGCTAAATTTACTCAAATATGTGTTGTATACATTGCCTATACATTGATTTATTCGCAAAAATGACCTTAGCGCCAGATTCATTATATCAAACCATTTCGGTCGAATGACAATTTAGGTATGTGTATGATTTCTTCGGCAAATTTGATCGTTATTTTATGCGGACTTTATTTTATGCAGACAATTTTCGTCTTTATTTTGTCTTTGATTAGAGTGAATGAATCTGTGCATTGCGATAAGTTTGCGTTTTGGAATCATTGGCTGAAATCCAATATGCTACGAGTACTTCATGCACGCGGTATGAATAACTGCCCAACATAGGAAAGCTGTGCAAGGTTTGACATAGTTAATCGCAAGAATATCATTATTTGGAACTTTTTTAATTGGATA
Organism: Aedes aegypti; assembly: GCF_002204515.2. Classification (NCBI taxonomy): domain Eukaryota; kingdom Metazoa; phylum Arthropoda; class Insecta; order Diptera; family Culicidae; genus Aedes; species Aedes aegypti. Next base: position 23,177,140 of record NC_035108.1, on the reverse strand, counting down.
ACTTTTACTTCAAGCCTGTTTATAGCTTAGTCACCTTCCAGATAGCATTGAAAAAATGTATTAAACATTATGCCCTTGGCAAAAAAGGACATTAAAGCCCTGGCAGTTCATAAGTGGATAGCGATAAAAACACCTGCCCGAACTTGACTGATCGCAATGTACATAACAAATATTTATGTAAATGAAACCACCAGTAAACTGCAAAGATGTTAATTATTATTATGAACTTTTGTTTTCATTGGAAAACTGCTTCATTGTGATGTTGAATAATTTTGAACATTTTTATAAGCTTAGCATACTTCCAGATCGCTTAGAAAAAATATATCGAATATCATATCCTAGAAAATAATAGACAATAATGCTCTGACCTTTCGTAAGTGGATGGCGATGAAAACACCTGCCCGAGATTGCCCGATCGCTAGAATGGCCTATTCGCAATATCTCTGTTTTTTTTGGAAATATTCTTCAAAAAATCGAACATAATTTTATTTTTACCATCAAATTTGTACCAGACCTGCTTTATGCCAATAAATGTCATAGTCATAGGCGATATATAGCATTGTAATTGAAAAAATACAAGCAAAACTCAAATATTACGGTTTTTAGGACAATTTTCTCTAAAATTGTCTATATTTTAAAAATAGTAGGCCTTGGAAATTTGACGTCTTCAGCAATAATTTAAGCATAAAACAAAGAAGAACCCAGAAGAACCCATACACCTAAAATGCTATTTGACCGAAATGGCATATGAGCTACTTATGCGAATAAGGCGGCGTCCACAAATTACGTAACACTCCAGGGGGAGGGGGGGTAGGCTCAAGCGTTACGGCTCATACAAAAAATTGAATTTTTCATACAATAAGCGTTACGGACGGGGGGAGGGGTTCCATAAATTGCGAATTTTGGCGTTACGTAATAAATGGACGCTGCCTAATACAAAAATATATGGCTTTATCTCAAAACATCGGTCTCATTGAAAGGACCATTTTCGCTGAAGACACCATCTCTTAATTCCGAAGAATTACAGGTTGTTTCCGCGTTTTTTCGATTCTGCCCCAGTGTGCACCGTCGCTTTATCGGTCAGGAAATTCCCTTCTCGATCATTGCACATGACGGCTCGCGCACCATTGACCATTGCATCAAATCTCCGCATATTGTTCCGGTTCATGCTATTTTCAGCTTCAGCTACCCCATTTTCTTCGTATTGCCTTTACTATCTGCGGTGGATTTGCTTTTCTTCGGCTGCCCATACGGCTTCTGGCGACATTCTCCTCCATGTCTGTCACTCTCTGGCACTCCTCATCGAATCAGTCGTTACGTCTTCGTCGTTGACCAGTACCTACCATTTCCGCGTCGTTGTTGCCACAGCTTCGTGGATAGGGTCCCACAGGCTGTCGACCTATCCAAAAACGTTGATACTTCCCAACTGCAGTCAACAAGTGTTGGATGTTGAAGCACAGCGTTCTGTTAGTTCTGGAACTCGTGATGCTGGATAACCACGCCCAAATTTTAGTTACAAAAAGATTATGATCAGAGTCGATTTTTAGGCCTCGGAAGGTCCTGACATCCACAATATCTGAGAAATGTCGCTCATCAACCGCATCAGAACTCGAGTGTTGCCAGGTGTGTTTGTGGATTTTTTTTTCGTGCAAAGTACATAGGTAGTTCCTGATTGGTATATTACTAGCAGCAGCGAAGGTTACAATCCACAGTCCATTAATCATTAGTAATGGAATACAGGCTTTCTGTCCTAATGATGGATCGGAAGAAGTATTCTTTCCCGATCTGCACATTTGCGTCGCCGATTACTATCTGGAAATCTTGTTTTGAGCACGCTCCGTAGGCCTTATCTAGGCACCCTTCATGTTATCGGGCTTTATCATTCGTTGGCGCCTGAATGCTGATCAGGCTGTTGAAGAACTTGCTCTTCATTCTCAACACACAGATACCGTCGCTTACCGCAATCACTATGAAGCCAACTTCACGTTCTGCTCTGTAACCACGCTGCAGTAGATTTGGTACTTGAATGAAGTGATGTCGATGGGATACACCGCTCGGAATCCACGTTGTCCGCTTTTCGGCCAGCGTGTTTCCTTGATAGCTGCCACGTTCACGCCGACTTTCTGCAGTTCACGAGCCTGGATCCTAACATGCGTGGGTTTATTCAAAGTTCTCACGTTCCAAGATCCGACTTTCCAATCGTTGTCATTTGTTCGTTGCCGGGTCTGTTGCCGTTAAGTCAATCCGCTTGCTCTACTTTTGCCTTTCTTGGTTGAAAAAGAGCTTCCGATAGGTCACCTAAACAGGGATTGCACTACCTACATCGTGCTAGAGGGGCAGCTTCTTCGGTGCCTACACGATACAGCATTGTCCGTTTGTTCTTAACATGATGACCACGATCAAAGTCATCACAACCATCCATCTTTATCAGGGCTTTGGTTCTCAATAGTTTCAAGTTCTTTCGGACATGATACCGTTTTGATTCATATTACGGACACTTAAGGCCTCAGTGAAGTATAACCCAGCTTGGACCATACAAAATAAATCATTCTGTATGATTTCTTAGCGTTATCGAGCGTCGGAAGCCCTTATCTTTCGAATGGTGGGTAAAGAATACGCGTCCGCAACTTGAATAATTTTAAATAAATCAAAACGTGTGGCCTTTTCATGATTCTTATTCCGGACGCTCCCTCACTTTTGCCTCGTATTCCGGACGCTTTGATTCGAATTACGGACAGCTCATGATAATCATTAATGGAACAGTCAAATCATCAATTGAAATCATTCAACCACTTAAGAGACGTCTAAGGTAGTTGGGCATTATAAATTTGCAATGATATTTATAGAAAAAACCTAATAAAATGAGCCTCGAAAATGAGAACTTTTGGACGGCGAAAATTGAAACATTTCGTGTGAAATGTTTCCCATACAAACGAGAGTGTCCGGAATTTGAAGCTGTCCGTAATATGAATCAAAACGGTACTATGGTGAGCCATCATGCACTAGCGGTGTTCCAGAGGCACCACAATAATGAAAAAGAAGCACTCAGATTTGAAGTGAAACTGACTTCATATGAAAAGTTATAGGTCCATCCAAAATGAACCGTTACGCGGTCTTTCATCTGCAACGATCACTAAAATATCAGTACTTGTTGGTTTTGAATTTTCGTATCAATAATCCAAAATCAACGATTTTTTGCAAGTAAGGAGAAACATCTTATATGCGATATAGCACACTTATTTTTCCTAGAGTTTAGATGGAGGATAACCGAAAATCATTCCACTCATTTGCACTCTGCGGAGAATTACTTTTTCACTCCATCATATTCGCTCACCAACTTCTCCCGCAAACTATCACTATGTATATAAAAACGAAAACTGGTGCCAGCGACGGGTTTCGAACCTAAAACATGTCTAAAAACAACCGCGATGCTTGTACGCTAATCATACTACCACATCAACTTGATGAAAGCAGTGATTAATTTGGTGCATAAAAGCAACTTCTGCTCGTGGAGATGGGTACAGGAAAAGTTCTCCATGGATAGGAGAAAGAGAAAACAAACTTCTCACAGCTGTGGACGTGTGAGATTATCTATTTTCGCTTTGTTTTGTTGACGAATAAAATCGCAAGGCAGCTTATCGCTGAAAATTGCTGTGAGTGAGAAATCCATTATCGTGAGAGTAAGTGAGATTTCTAAACCTTGATTATATGCACTAATTCATAAACGCTTTTGAACTAAATGTAATCGAAAACATGTTACAAATAATCACTAGATGAAACCACATTATTTTGAGTAGGAAAAGTTTTTAAAAACCATTTTCATACAATCTATTATCAAACTGTTTACTTGTGAAACTGCAATGTATTGTTAAAAGGTGAATGATTTTATATAAAAAAAAATCTTGGTTGGTTCGTATTCCATATAGTATTTGATAGAACACATTTTTATCAGAAGTGATCTCATGTTTTCGTCTCACATTTTTTAGGCACTCTACGTTTATATGTTCCTGCTAATTCTGATAGGCCTGTTCAAGTGACAAGTCCGTGTTTGCATGAAAGAAACGATGGAAGACCGGTGCATACACGGGACTGTCAAAGTACATTTTCACTGTACAAAGAACATTTTCAAATTGCTTCCGAATCAGCTGATTTTAAACGTTTTGAGGAAAGGCCGTTACGATTATTATGTTCTGCAAATGTGTTATTCTTAAAATTGAAGAAAAGAAATTATTAAACTAGCAACATGTTAAAAATATAGTAATATATCGATTACCAAAAATTTTAATAAGGTGGTCTTATTTTTTTGTCCGTCACTGTACGTCCATGGAACAGGCGAGCGAAAAGTAATCAACAGTTCGGCGGTTTCAGTCGGTGTCAGCATATGTCGTGCGTCGGTTGGCACATTTGCCCGGGTGAAACGCGGTGTCGAGACATTTGACCGTGGTGGCGCGTATTTAGTGAGTAGTGGCGGTAGAGATTATGTCGTCCTTCATCGGACCGGGAACGGATCCTGTCGCATCCGAGGTGAAACACGAAAGCGATGGCCGCCATACGGTAGTAATTTTGTGCTTCGTTAACTGGAACGACGAAAAGTTTAGCTGGGGTGACTTTTGCCAATTAATGAAATTTTCGGGGCATAGTTCAAAAGGGGATGAATCTGATACTGGGGTGACTTTCGTTTAGAAGGTACACGAACTTTTAGGTTTAAAAGTTTAATGTTAAGTGATTATCGGTTTAAATCAGTAGCATCGTGGTGCGGCTGTCTCAAATGCTATAATTTGTGTTCAATGCCTGTTTGGAATATATATCAAAATTTCTCCATAGTAATTTTCATATGAACCTACATTGTCTTTGGTCCTCCATTAAAATACCCCTAAAACGATATAAACTTCACAGAATAATATTATTCTACTATTATATCAGGATGGCAAGGACGTTATAGAAGATTGGATTTTTAAACTTGTTTGAATTTTTAATCGCCATAATGGCACAATTTCTGTAACTCATTGCCATTTATTTGAATCCAACACGGTCTACTTCTACATGCTTACTATATGAGGTGTCAAGTACGCGCAAAATTTGCAATTTTGAGATTTTCATATAGAAGTGCAAACCGCACTAGCACTAAACCAATGGTGCCGGGCGTTTGGTTAATGTTCAATCGCATGCATCAGCACTCATTGGGCTCCACACCATCGTTGTTTTGATACGATTAGAAATGCAGATGGGACTACCCAAGTGGAAATGGCCCAGAGCACGTGTTGTAAAATTTGCAATTATCGTTCAACCATCATACGAAAATTGGAAGCATCACTCTCAATTTCCTGGAAGCTAAACTGAAATGCTTGTATTTCTTATGAATAAACATTAGTTCTCACAACGGATGCACATTTCTCGCTCAAAACCAGCACATTGCCACTTGCATGCATTTAAATTTGATACCTTTTGCTCATAATAACTAACTCAGATTAAATATCAGAAATGAAAAGATATAAAAGATGAATTTGTCAAATGCTACTGTTTTGGTGACGTTTTTTGAGAGAATTAATTTGAATTTCAGAAACGTAGTATAAGACCCTATGAACATTCACGGAGCCGGAATTCAAGTCAATTTTGGGTTGTTTCAACGCAATTCCGTAGTTGAACCCAATAACTCAATTTTGGCTAAATTTCCAAGGTCCCCACTAGGTAGTTTGGCTTTAACTCCATTAGGAAAATATACTCAATTTTGAGTTGATTTAACGCAAAATTGAGATCTTTCGACCCAAACATAAGAAAATTTGCATTTACTCAAATTTGGCTTATTGGGCCAAAGTACCCCCATTGGGTAGATGCAGCTCTCTCTATTTTTGACAACATTCGTGTGGGAGAAAGAGAAAACCGAGAGATTTTGGGTTGAAACTATAATCGATATACTTAATTTTGGGTAAAGTAAACTTAAAAATTAGGTAAACATATTTCTCCGTGTTGATTTGATCTAATATATCTAAAGCCATTCTTAAAGATGTTGCAAAATGACGCAATCAGCTGAATAATCACGCTGTCAAATACTATACCCCTTATTCTACATGCTTAGGGAATAAATTGCACACCAATATTTGAATGTTCCAAAAGCACACATTATAATTCCTTGTAAAAATCCGTGCATACTTTATAAAAAAAAAAAAAATACTTATGAAAACCAGACCTCCCTCGTCATGGAAACAGATGTCCAGAATCGACACATCTCACCAATTGATCTGGTTTCGTCGAACATTGTGCTGAAAATCCTCGTGAGATTGTCATCATTTCGTTGAAAATCGTACGGCCATAGCACCTGTGCGATGTTGATTCCATGTTACTGTTCACATTTTCGCAGTATTGGCGGTCGTTCTAACCTTGGGGGCATATGTCGTTACCATGTCAACCGTCGCCTCCGAATTCATACGTTTTTTTTCTCGACGCGTGTGAGACCACTAAACACAGAGCGCTCACGCTTCATATGGCCGGCATAGCATATGCCAGGACTTGTGGTACAGTATCCATTCGATTTTGGCAACAAAGGCAAAAATTTAGTGTTGCTAAAATGTTTGCCCATTCACACTTTTATTACTGTAATACTGCATTTTATATACCTATTCTACACATGATAAGCTTCAAAAGAGCTCACAGAAAATCTGTAGATTCAATTACAAGAAAAACTTACGAACAATAAAAAAGTGTGTAGTCAAGTTCGAACGGTTCAGTTGCTTAAGTTGAAACGTGCCAAAATTGCACGGACACTGTAACTGTGGCAGACAGTAGGCTTTTGGTCTCCATCCGCACGAGAAGTGAAATAATCTCGGTGGATTTTCTCTTGACTCAATTTTGGGCTTTATTCAGCTGCTCCGTTGCATCAGCTCTATGGTCTGCTTTTCCATTGGTTTTCCCAACATTGCTTTCGGGGTGCAGAACGAGTCGAGCGTACTGTTCTGTATAACGTATTGCCACCTTTGAAACAGCATGTCCTGCGTTAATGTGAACTGCGTGAAGGTTCTGCGTGTGGGAAAATAGGGTCCCATATCCCTGTTACAAGTACTGAATTTTGCACATGTTTCCAGTTACGACACATCAGTGCATACCTCCGTAATCAGATAACATCTTCTCAATGCTTTTGTGGTCTCTAATCTCGACAATTCGGTGAAATACTTTGCTTTGCTAAATATCTCGAGAATTATGCACAAGCAGAGCATTCATTACGTACGTAAGACGTTTTTACTCATTCTCCCTTCATAGTAACATTTTTCGGTAGGGAAAGTGTACCAGTCTACCAGTACCATAATGGTCAAAATTATGATTTCCTATTTGGCCATATGTCAAATTTTGATAACTTTGGCATTTTCAATCTTTTGTAATGTGCAACATAAGAATAACTTCTTTATTCTTTGTGGGGACATTCAAAAGTATGACGAAATAGTGAACCTATCCTACATGTTAATGGTATGTTAGAACTTTTGGAGGCTTTTTTATTTCTCACGTCCCATTCTTTTCAACATATTAGTCCAGAAATGTTCCTTACAATCCCTAGCAATAGTAACGGACGATCCCCGACCTATTTTTCTCCATATAGAGATTAACTACCTCTAGGAGTCAATCATAAGTCACGCAGTGGCAATCTTCCTGAATAAGGCCACGGATGTATGCAGGAATATTCCTAAAAATAGTGGGATTCTTTTTGATATACCTTCTGAAAGATCTGTGTTTTCCTCGCAACCTTAAGGAAATTCATATTTTCCAAAATTTTACCTGAGGTTCTTAAAGCGATTCTTTCAGTGATTTTCCATGAATTGCAGGTCTTAGAATTAGCATCAGCTTTTTCTTGAAGAATACCTTCAGTGGTTCTTACATAAATTTCGCTAGATATCATTCTTGTAAATTCCATCAAGAATTCTCATTGCATTCGTTCTAAGCTGTCTCATAGGATTTCACTTGGGATTCACAGAAGAATGTCTCTTGAGTGCATTCCAGGAATTTATGAGTAATAACTTGAATAACATCTTCTGAGATATCTTTCTACACAGTTTTCCCCAGTTTCTTCAAAAATTGTAATGAAGCTTCCACATAGTGTTTCTCTTCAAATTATTAGAAAAAATCGCCCCAAAATTTTTATAAGATTTCTTGAATATTCATCTCTATGGTTTCAAACAGAGTAATTCTCGCTGAGACTGGTCCACTTTTTACACGTATTCAAATTTATGCTCATTCGAAAGCTCCCGTCGAGTAAGTAAAGAAACTGCATTCGGTTTATCAAATTGATGGTCCCCTTGGTAGTTATGATTAAAACAATTTTTGAGGACCCCTCTATTTTTGACAATTCTTGGCTCACTCAAACTGTTATAAATCAGGAATTTATTCAACAACTCCTTCACAACAACATGGTTTTTTAAAGAGAAAACATAAGAGCTTCATTTACAAAAATAAAAATATTTGGCGGCCATATTGAATTTGGTCGCAATATTGGATATTATCGGAAAAACTTAATTTTCATGGTGTTCGCAATCACCGATTTTGAGAGTTTTGTATCATTGGAATGCTCGATACCGAGAGAAAACTATATTTTCATACTATTAGGGTGACATCCTCCCTCCCTTTCTAGAGGGAGATTCAAATACGAGGTCCACTGTTTTTCGGAATTTCTAGACCCCCTCTTCCCCATTTCTAACGCTCTCTCCAATACCTAATACATGCACAGTCACACTTTCATGGATGCCTTCCTTCCCCAAAGAATGGACGTCACTGTTTGGATGACCCCCAGCATCAATGTTGATAATGTCTCATGTAAAACATCGTAGAGATAATTTTAACAATTCAAATACATCGCAGCGAACGTAAATCGCTATAGCACCATTGTTTGACCGTAAATTCGCCAACGTGATAAGATGTTTTACAAAATCGCACATAACTTTTGATCAAAAAACATACACCTCTGATTTTTTCATATTTGATGTTAAACTAGCTCCAGGGATCCCTGGAGAAGTATTGTTGAGCAATTCTCGCTGAGACCGGCCTACTATTTATTGTTTCTTCAAAATGTTCAAATTTTTAGCTCATTCTAGAGCTCTTGTCGAGTAAGTAAAGAATCTGCATTCGGTTGGTCAAATTGAAGTTATAATTGAAACAGTTTTTGAGGACCTCTCGATTTTTGACAGTTCTTGGCTCACTCAAAATGCTTGAAGATTTCAAAAATTGTTGAGAATTTACAGGAGGAATTTTCATAGGAATCCAGGAAAGCATTAATGAAGAAATCCCAGGAGGAATGAAGTGAACTCAAAACAAACTTCAGAAGAAATTCGTGGAAAATGTCTTCGACTGCAGAAATACCCTGGCACTCTGCTTTGAATGAATTGATCAAACCATGAATCTTGGGTTCCCACTTGACATTGTTCTGGAAAAGTTTCAGGCGTTCTTCAGCTATCTTCAGGAACTGTAATTCTGTTAATCATTGCGCTTCAGCAGATCTTCCAGCAATCTTGAAACTCTTTTAAATTCTTTTTAAGGCTTCTCTTGAAATTCCTTAAGTTGTCTCGAGTAAATTAAGTATAGCACATGACACTGTAGACTAATAGTTAAAGTCGAAATACGCGTATTTTATTTAAATTATTTCTAGTTGAAATTCAATATCAAAGTATTGTATTTGAGCACGATAGGAAGTGCCTTTCATGTTTCATATAAACACAAACCGCAATTTGAAATTTATTCAAGCATCGTTTTTCTATGATCATTCACTTTACTGACAGGACATAGCCGAGTGAGAGGAAACAGCTCACGGACAATTAGCATGTTTTCTTGCCTTCTTTCTTTAATTATTGGGTTTCGAACAACGGTCAGATGATCTTATTTCGATCAAAATCATATTCACTTCTTGTTATTCACTTTGAAAAGGAAATGAATGTAAAAAAATAAATACCACTTGGCCAACACACAACTTAATTTACCGTTCTGATTCAAATTCCGGACACTCAACTTTGTATGGGAAAGGTTTCAATTGAAATGTTTCAAAATTTGCCGTTCAAAAGTTCACAATTCAGAGACTTGTTTTCTCAAGCTTTTAACATAGCAAACCATGAAAATTTACAATGCTCAAGTAGTTTTGACGTTTTTCTAACGGCTGCTTGTGTTTATTTAACGATTTAACATTTACAACTTTGCTTTTCACGAGCTGTCCGGAATTCGAATCAAAGCGTCCGGAATAAGAAGCAAAAGTGATGTGGTGTCCGGAAAAAGAATCACGAAGAGGGCACACATTTCTATTTATTTAAATTTATTGGTGATGTGGAATTCAAATCTTCTCCTACCATTCGAGAGGTAAGTGTCCTGATAGCATAATAACGCAGAGATATCTTATAGATTGCTTTAATTAATATGCTTTTAGATGGCTCATACTTCGAATTGGGCTTAAGTGTCCGTAATATGAATCAAAACGGTAGGCATTCAACCATTAAAAATGTGAAATGATCGAAAAAAACATCTAGAAATTTTAATTACATTTACTTGAATTTTGACGGTTTTCCACGCTCGGCCCTTTGAATGTGCGGGTTTTCCAGTGACAGTTGATGACAGGTTCTTCTTGACTTTTGGGAGCTCACAATCTAAGACAGCTGTCTCCCCTCTCTCAGGGAAAAAGTAATCGCCCTGTAAGTAATCATATTTCTCATTTGTTGTCTGCACGTCAAATCGTGACAAATTCCATTTGAGAAGAGCGTTATTTTCAACTTTTCTTTTCGCACCGTAAGAGTTTTACGACAGTACATGTTTAGTAATCCGAGATCTGCCCTACACCAGAATTCCAATTCTAGTTTTTGGTACAATTAAATTAAAGTGATGACAAATATTGAAAATAGATTTTAGCTTCTATCATAATTCGGCATTCGGCGAAATACACAGAATTGCTCTAAAAATTTGGGCTTTCATCCTATGAGTATGTTGTCCAGGATAGGTAGAACAGATTCTCAGAACTCTGTCAGGATTTTTTTATGGAATTTTGTCAGAATCTCATCTGGTATTACACTACAACCTCTTTTTACGACCGTTTTTTACGAGTGTTCTTTCAACGACCACTTTTTTACAACCGAAATTAACATTACGACCCTTTTAATAAATGATTAATATCAAGTTGTTCAAGAGATAAAAGGCTATAATTAGAAGAGTCATGTGATTCGGAATTTATGCCACCAGGTAGCGCTAGTGAGCATCAAACTTTTGTTTTGATGATATCTTGGAATCCTTACTTAAAAGGATAGTGTCGGCAAAGTTGTTATTTTAGGCATAAGGTTCAGAATTTTGTCGTAGTGTGGCGCTAGGGAGTATTGAACTTTTGTTTTGCGAATATCTTGTAATCCTGTTAACATAAAAAGATGGCGTCTTTGGCAAATATGTTCAGTAGCTCAAATGCTGTCATTATTTGAGCTAAGAGATTTGGAATTTCAACACCAGGTGGCGCAAGTTGGCATCAAACTTTTGTTTTGCAAATGTACACTGCGGCTAATTTCTATAGCCGCACCTTTTTTTCGTACCCCTTGCGATGCCTATGGTGTAATCAAAGTCCTTAACGGCGTGTGTCTACTAGTGTGAGTGAAACATTTGTTTTCCATATGTTGTGTTGATCATGTGCTCGATGTATACGTTGAATACTAGTGTTTTCAATAATTTGGCCGTCTATATTCTATAGCCGCGCGTGGAGTTTTCTTCGTTCAGTTAGATTTTTTCTAAACAAACTCGATCCGATTGTTCAAAAATGCCGAAAGGAAGTGTTTTGAGTGAGAAAGAAAAGGGAATGATTGAAGCTTTCAATCGGGAAGGTGTTTCATATCGTGAAATTGGAAGGAGACTCGGAAGATCAGATAAAGTGGTGCGAAATTATTTGAAGGATCCGGAAAAATACGCAACAACTAAACGTAAGCCGAAAAAGTCGAAGCTGACGTCTAGGGATAGACGAAGTATTGTGAAACTGGCGTCTAATTCCACCATATCACTGTCTAAAATTAAATCTACCTTGAATCTTCCTGTTTGCAAGGAAACAGTTCGTAAAGTTTTGCATACCAGTCCCGATATAATTCGGGCAAAAATGAGTAAGGCACCAAATCTAACACCAATGCACAAGGAAAAACGTCTGGAGTTTGCCAAACTCAACATGGCACGGCAATGGGACACGGTAAAAACATTTGAATTTTTTATTTCTTGAACAGATTGATGTAATTATATTTTGATCAACTGATAATCATTTTGTAATTTGTTTTTCAACTGTAGGTGATCTTTTCTGATGAAAAGAAGTTCAACTTGGATGGTCCCGATGGATTTACTGGTTATTGGCGAGATTTGCGGAAGGAACCACAGTACTTTTCCAGACGTAATTTTGGAGGAGGATCTCTGATGGTTTGGCTCGGCTTTTGTGCTACCGGAAAATTGAATTTAGCATTCACATCTTGTAAGATGAACTCGGCCGATTACATGGAAGTACTGAACAGCTGTTTGCTCCCGTTCAAGGCAAAGTACCGTCGCAAAAAGTTCGTGTTTCAGCAAGATAATGCTAGTATTCACACTAGTTCGGCTACAAAAGCCTGGTTTGACAGCCGGAAAATCGAATTATTGTGGTGGCCAGCTCGTAGCCCGGACCTTAATCCAGTTGAAAATATCTGGGGAATCCTGGTTCGACGGATCTATGCAGACGGGAAGCAGTACAATAGCGTTGCAGAGCTCAAAGTGGCAGTTTCGGAGGCGTGGGAGAATTTTGAAATGGGAATTATAAAGAACTTGGTCGGAAGTATGCCCAACAGGATTTTCCAGGTTATCGAGCGTGCTGGAGGGCCAACCGACTATTGAAGTGCTGGAAACATTCCGATTTTAACCTGTATCCATATAAGAAACAGGTGCGGCTATAGGAAATAGCCTCTAAGTTTAATATTTATTTGCCATAAGTGGTACTATAATGACATAATTTGAATTTTGTTATGATTTTTTTTGTTGAATACATTTATTTCTAAACATGCTACAGTATGATGTTTCATTTTATATCCAGTTCATGAGTTACGCCGAAAATGAGTGTGCGGCTATAGAAAGTAGTCGCAGTGTATCACTTAGAAAGACCACATAGAAAGATGGCGTCTTTGCCAAAATTATCCAGGAGCTCAAGATCTATTATTATTCTAAACCGAGAGATTTGTGATTTTCCACCAGGTGAGTATTACACTTTTGTTTACAAATTTCTATAGATCTTGACTTCTTAGAAAGATGGCGCTTTCTTTGCTGGGGACGGGCCTGGTGTAGTGGTTAGAACACATGCCTCTCACGCCGAGGAGCTGGGATCGAATCCCATCCCCGAGATAGCCACTTACGATGTTAACAAAGATAGTTAAAAGGAAAAAGATGATCGACTTCTTATTTTGCCATATATTTTGCCGATGACACACTTTTCAAACAACACTACTGCCATCTGTTGAGTAAAAAACGCGTAATCATTATTTTCGGGTAAATTCAAATAACAGAGTTTTTGAAAAACGATGATAAAGAGGATGAAATCAAAATAAACACGCTTATAAATAAGCTACACAGAATTGAGTACGACTTACACAAAATCAGCCTCTTCTGAAACAACTCAAAATTTGGGTAATTTTTACACCTGCTGAAAAATCCCTCCTGTACTGTGTTTTTTTTTACATTTTATGACTTCCAGAAATGATTGGCAATATCAAGATACCTCGTGTGAGTTGTGTAACTTCTTGAAAGCGTGAATGTCATAAGCGAACAGTTCGACCACTAGGATAACGTTACGTATTAGTTAGCTTTTGACTCATCAGAGCTACGCTGTTCATGTCGGCTAGAAAAGACGGGAGTCGGTTATCTTTTTCCTTTTAACCATATTTGATGTTTATGTTATAGCGACGATTTTTTTTTTTGCGGAAGAGAAGGACAACCGTTGGTCCCGAGATGAACTAGCCCAGTGCTAACAATCTCGTTAATAAAAAATGAAAAAAAGATGGACGCATGATGGACAGATGACGCATTTGGCAAACTTGATCAGGAAGACAAGGGCTATCATTGCTCGGGACATGCAATTGGAAATTTGAAGTTTGAAATATTTAAATTTTGTGGCGAATCATTGGTTTTAAATATTTCTCTGCATCCTATCCACTTAGAAAGATGGCGTCTTCGGCGAAGTTGTTCAGTAGCTGAGGGACAATCTTTATTTGAGCCAAGAGCCTCGTGATTTATCCAGCAGGTGGCGCTAGTGGATTAAATTTTTCTCTCCAAGCGCCGTTAGTGATCAAGCAAGTTTTTGTTGTTGCAAATATCAGGAGCCTGATAGCGTAGACAATGGCGTGCATGTCCGAAAAAGTGCCCCTACCGGGCATGCCCTCAACTAAAAGGATGCTGCTCAACTCCTAAAGGCAGAACTTACTATGTACTGATACTTCGCCGAAGATAGTACTGTGCTATCGCTTAACGCGTACAAGATATTACACAACTTCATGAATTGATGGCAGTCCATAAGTCCTTGGTTTCCTATAACGCCCCTCAACCATATGTCATATAGTAGACCTTACAGTGTTGCCAGCATAAAATATGATTGTGTTTTGTTTCCGAACACAATGGGTAACACAAAATACATACATAAACTTTGCTTAAGCTTTGACTTAAATAACGTGTAGAAAATGGATATATTGAGTATTAACTATTTGATTTGAGCAGTGTTGCCAGCTACTACATAACTTTGATCCCTTCTTCAAAAAAAACTGGATTACAGTTGAAGAGTATTCCTTGTTTACAGAGCATTCTATTTTTCTATTCTGCTCAAACTTTATTCCTCTGAACTTTTCTTAGTTCTTCTTAAACAGTGTTGCCAGCCACATGAACTTCGGCTTACTGCATGGCATGCAACACTTCCCATAGCTTTGGTAAACATTCGGTATCGTTATCATTAAATTTTAATGGTATCTGCATATAACACCCTCATACAATTAGGTCTTTTGATAGCAATCGAGCAGTGTTGCCATCTATGTAGTTTTGGAAACGTAAATGGCCATTTTCTTAAGTGCTCAATCCATGTTTCGACTTTTCCACATCTACGCGTTGTATTTTTCAAAAACATAAGTAATACCCTGAGGGAGGCCATATAGCCGTAGCGGTGGACGCGCAACTATTCAGCATGCATGCTGAGGGTCGTGGGTTCGAATCCCACTGGTCGAGGATCTTTTCGTAAAGGAAATTTTCTCGATTCCCAGGGCATAGAGTATCTTTGTACCTGCCACACGATATACACATGCAAAAATGGTCAATCGGTAAAGAAAGCTCTCAGTTAATAACTGTGGAAATGCTCATAAGAACACTATTGTGAGCAACAGGCTTTGTCCCAGTTGGGACGTAAGGCCAGAAAGAAGAAGAATGATTAACACCTTGGTTTTTACGGCCGATTGTAATTACGTGTAATAAAGAGGTTGGAGTGTGTTTTAAAATCCTTCTAAGAATCAATTTTTTTAGAGGAATGTTAGAAATTCCTTAAAAAAAATTGTTTGAGATCTCTACACAGGATAATTTCCTAGATTCAGTAAAGAATAGGATTTTTTGAAATCCTACTACAGATTTTGAGAAAATTTTGTCCAACATTTTATAAGAATCCTGTCCGTTGAATGCAGCAAATTTAACAGGATTAGAAAATAATGGAAAGAATCTTCAAAATGAAAAATCTCGAAGTTTAAGAATCTTAATTTGCAATGATCAGCCTTGGAATGTTCAAACATCAAGTAGGTAGAACATCCATAGGGCCATATATGAGAAACGTTTTGGATCTCTTCGCGGGCCGCAAAAAATTAAACTATGGGCCGAATGAAGCTGGCCTGTCTAAGAATTATATCTAAGAACTATTCACAATTCTGGAGTGAAGATTGGGATAAGCTATATTAAATAAAAAAAAAACATTCGAACCCATGATTTTTGAAAGTTCAAACGATTATGCAACTTTTCATTTTTACACACGTGTGATGAATTAATTATCTTAGTTACGTTCACTAACATTCACGAAAAAAATTGAGAGCCACTATTTTTACGAATTCTCTCTAGAAAGAGGATTTTTGAACCAACAATGAATACCAATATTTTCCATGATTTTGACGAGATAAATAAAAAAGAATAGTATGAAAGTTCAGTGAAATTCGATGAAATTATTTTCATCTGAAAATTTTTCATACAACTGAACAGCATATACAGAACGCTGGACCAAATTTTTACGTTTTTGTTTCCTCTATTTAAACGCTGTCTATTATTATAAAATCAATCTTCACATAGTTGAAAATAAAAAAATTTGGCTGAACAAACGCCCTTCTGAAATTATAATTATAGGAATTAAATGGAAAAGTTATTTGTGTTCACAATGTTCAAGTAGGATTCTACCATCCACAACTTTACTGAAGGCCAAAAGGTGGAAGTTGCTTTTCGTTTATGCTTTAGATAATTTTAAACCACTCTCAAAATAGCATCCCTTCAAACTCGATCGGTATCGATTGAAAATCGCCAGAAACATTAATGCACAGAATACACTGTTTAAGACAAGAGGTCTCTTTCAACATGGTGGCTGTATAAGAGTAACGTGGAATAATGCTTTCTTCATATTGCAGGACGCTATTTCAGCATTATTAGCTTACCGATTATTATTAGCTTACCGATTATTATTAGCTTACCGATTATATAAATTATGAAAAATTACGTTGTAAATTAATACGCTGTAAATTAATTAAATAAAATTAAAACCGCAAAAGTCACCCCAGTCGTCGAGGCCCTGACCAGTAACGAATTAAAACCATCCGTTCGAAGCTTATCTCCATTACGTGTAATTAAATCCACTCGACATTACAAAAACAGATCGGTATCAACTCGCAATTATCTGCCCTCAGTGTTTTTCAACTGTTGTGTAACAAATTCCCAATCACATCTTTCCTCTCTCTGTGCGTTAAAATCGCAATTCCCATCGGATTTGAATGCACTTTACTGCTGCTGCTGTCTGTCTGTGTCTAAATAGGCACAGGAAAAATGGTCCAGTGTTAGGCTCAGCTCCGACTCGAAAAAGAATCAGGTTAAGGTGGAGAACCACATCTCGACGCACTCGAATCTCAACCTCAACGGACTCAGCACCGAGAAATCCACGCTGGGAAAGGACGTAAGTATTCATGCCGTGCGCGTCGGGTGAAATTGTATACTTCGATTTATGCAACTTTATTTTTGTATGAGGGAAACATGGAGGGAGGGATTGGCATTGAGTGATTTACACCGTTACAGTGCTGTGGGGCTTATTATGATTGTGGTGCACAGTAGCATAAAACTCGACGGCAGCCCACCTTGGCAATGAATCAGTGAAAAAGGGGTAAATGTTGTGCAACCTTCCGTGACACTATGGGCGATCAGGTGGTCAAAAATCGAAAAAAAAAACTTGTTCTGATATGGTTTTCGTGTTCATGTGAAACTTATTTCATACTTGGATCGAAACTCAAAAGAGATCCAAACTTTTTTGTTTATCTAAAAGATCGCCTGGATGAAGCTTGTGGTGGATGTACACCACAGTGCGTGGATGCGCTTCAAGCACCCGGGTTGGCAAACAAGCCACTAAGAACAGTAGTGCTAATTGCATAAAACGTTTCTGTGTCATCGCGATTGTTAAGGGTTGTGGCCGGGTCGTCAAGTGTACGGTTGGGCGGTGGAGCTATACAGTCAAGTGTACTTTTGTAACGTTTCCTTTTCAGATGGATTTTTTCTTGTACCGGTTCAGAGGGATTATTTCGTGTCGGGAGTAGTTTTTATCCGTGTCAATTCCGTTTCTAGCGGACTAATGATGGGAGTTGCAAGCACCTGAGAAAGGATTATTTAATCTGATGGAAAAGTGGGATCCATCTCAAATCAGTTGGAAATGTCAGAGCAAAACGAAGTATTTAAAGTTGATTGCTCATTAAACAGATGGTAATGATTGCACGAACGAGTGCCCAAGCATTTTATTTCTAATTGATTTCATTTGAAAGCCGTATACACTGAATCCTACATTTATCGATATCGACTTATGGAACCATACTAAAATCAAAATTTCATGGCTACTATGATTTTCCCTTCAAATATACTCGATATTTCTATGAGTTGATAATCCCTTCAAATGAAGGTTGGACTGTATTGTGTAAATGGAAACATTGAAGCTGTCCAAGGGAACAACTTAAATGCAATTATGTCCCTCGTGATAATCGAAGTTATGTCTTTTTGAGCTGACGAGCTCTTTGAAGTATAGGTGTTGAGAGTAATTAATAAAATAAATTGCTTGAATAGGGTCTACACACAACATAAGTCCTACCAAATATCGAGTTCAAAGATTTTTTGATGGCCTTCAAAGGCGTAGCCAGAGATCTCTCGTAGCCCTATAATGCAGCCCACAGACGCTCAGACGGTTTGACCAACATTGACTCCGCCCCGTGGATGCTCATGTTGGTGACCGTGTGCGATGCTGCTTGACGAACCAATTTAACAGCTTGTGAAACCGATTTAACGGTTGGCGAATCGGTCAGCTAAAATTAAACGAGTTTGTTTCTGCTCAAACCATCGGTGAACGGAGCCAAATGTTTGACGAACTGATCGTACTGTCTGTAGGGATGTTGGACGAGCATTGATGTCAGCATGTCAATTTGAAGCTTCGACGTTCCATAAACTGCCGATGCAGATGGTGGAAGGGATCTCTTGAAAAATCTCTTAAAGAATATCTTGAGGATTTTCTGGTGGATTCGCAGGAAAAATCAGATATAATCTATTTAGAAATTCCTGAAGTTTCGCTGGAGGAATTCTTGAATAAATCTTTGGAGGATTTTTGTGTAATTCTTGAAGGAAGCATTAACTGAAGGATTAACTGAAGAAACCCCTCGAGAAGTTTTTTGTAAACACTTGGAGGAATCTGTAGAAAAAATACTAGAAAAAATCGCTGAAGAAATTACTGGTGATGTTCTGAAACAACTCCTTGTGAAATTTATTAAGGAATCCTAGGAGGAAGCCCAGAAAAAAAACCTGGTGATATTCTTGGGATAATTTCTGATGATGAATTTATTGAGGAATCCCTTGAGAAGATTCTGAAAGAATTCGTGATGTGATTCCTGGGTAATGCGTGATGGAAGCCTTGGCAACAACTTCTACAGGAGTTCCTGAAGGAATCTTTAAAGAAATTGTTATAGCAATCTCTGGATGAATTCTTTCGAGCAGCCTTGGAGTAAGCCCTGAATCATAACTGTAGAAATTTCTTGAGGAATTTTTTGGATTGATCTTTGAAGGAATCAGTGGAGGAAATCCTGAATTATTTGTACAGGAACTTTTGAAGGAATCTCTGAAAGAATGCTACCTGAAGGTATACTTCTGGAGTAATTTCTGGTTGAATCTGTGGATAAATTTCTAGAGGAATTATTGATGAAATTTCTGGTAGAATCCCAGGAAGAATTTTTGGGCGCATTCCTAGTATAATCCATGGATTCATAGAAAAACTTCAAAGTAGATTAACCAGAGAAAAATCACCAAAAGATTCTTGATAGTATGTTTGAAAACATTCCCATATTCATTTCCATATCGATTACTGCTCAAAATAATTCCCGACAGATACCCTTCATAAGTTTAGAGTTTTGCCGGAACACTTCATGTGAATTACAACTGGAATACATCATCCATATCCATTTTTTTCATGGGGGCCTTCCTTAGCCGAGTGGTTAGAGTTCGCGGCTATAAAGCAAAGCCATGAAAATTCTCTTGACTTCCCTGGGTATAGAGTATAATCGAACCTGCCACACGATGTACGAATGCGGCTTATAAGAATGGCTCATAAGAACACTAAGCTGAGAAGCAGGCTCTGTCCCAGTGAGGACGTAATGCCAAGAAAAAGAAGAGGATTTTCAGGAAGATTTTTGGTTGGAATCCTTAGAGGAAATCCTAGCGAAATTCTTGAAGGAATTCCCGGTGGAATTACTGAAGGAATTCTCAGAGGAATTCTCAGAGGAATTCCAGAAGGAATTTCTTTTTTAAATCCCCGAAAAGACCCCTCATTGAGTCAATGGAGTATTTACTGGTAGATTTTTAGTTACTAGTAAAATTAATATAAGATTTTGAAATCCCACGAGGAATTGCTGCTTATTCTTGAGGGTCCTTGAAGATATGAATTCCTTGAAAAATTTCGAAAAGTATTCCTTGATTGATTCCGGGAAAACTCCCTTGAAGAACTCCGGGAGGAATCCCTTAAAGAATTCTCTAGAAAAATCGCTGGAAGAAAATTCTGATACAATCCCTTAATAAATTCCGGGAGGAATCCGTAGTAAATAGCCTGATGGGACCCAGTATAACCCTAGATGAATTCCTGCAGAAACCTTTACAGGAATTCCTGATGGAATCCCTGACAGCACTTCTGATAGAATCCCAGAAGGTGTTCATGATGGAGTCCCAGGGGGATTTAAAAAATAAATATTAGAAATATTTCAAAAGGAATCCATGGAAGAACTTCTGATTGAATCCCTGCAAAAGCTCCTAATGAAAGCTATTGTAAGACTTCTGACGAAATACTTGCCGGAACTTCTGATGTGACATCTAGAGGAATTTCTGATGGAATCTTGATAAAATTCCTGTAGGAATTCCAGATAGAATATCTTGAAAAATTCCTGAAGGAATTTCTACAGAAACTTTTGACATTCTTGAAAGAACTCCTGATAACATTCCTAATAGGGCTCCTAACGGAATCCCTAGAAGAACTCCTGCTGTAATTCCTGCAGAAACTCCCAATCAAATCTTTGAAAGAACTCCTGAGAAAGTCCCTGGAGGGATTCCTGATAAAATGCCTGACGGAACTCCTTAAAAAATCCCACGAAGAAATCTTGAGGAATTTCTGATAAAATCTCTAGTTTGCGGATGCAATCTCCGAAGGAACTCCTGATGAAATTCCTAGAGAATCTTTTGAAAAAAAAACTTGTAGGATTTCCATGTGTAATCTCTTAAGGGACTCCTGATGAAATCCCTAAAAGAACTCCTGATGTAATCCCCAGAACTCCTGATGTAATCCCTGGAGTAATTCCTGATAGGATTCCTGATGAGCAATTCTCGCTGAAACCAGGCCACCATCGGCACCCATCGTTAGATTCCCAATTTTATGTCACTGAAAGCTAGTTTTCGATAAAACTTAAGGGTGGTCCTTTATGTTTTCTCAAATTGGTGGACCCCTCGTACGCCAGCTAGCTGAACAGTTTGCGAAAAAGCCCATTTTTTGATAAATCTTGGGTATTTCTTCACGGGATATGTCTCCTATTTCGATTGGAACACATAGCAAACTTAGTGGCATCGTATAGAGAAAGGATATAGCTTTCATTTGAACTTGAAAATATCTTGAATTTTGTGCCTGGTTTCAGCGAGAATTGCTCTGATGGAACTCCTGGTACAATCCCTAAAGGAACTCCTGATAGAATCCCTAGAGGAACTCCTGATAGAATCTCTTGAAGAATTTCAGGTGAAATCTCACAAGGAACTCTTGATGGAATCCCTATAGGAACTCCTGATGGAATCCTTGGAGGAATTGAAGAAACTCCTGATGAAATCCTTGGAAGAATTCTGACGTAATCCCTGGAGGAACTTCTGATAGAATGCCTAGAGAAACTCTTGATAGAAATCCTGTAGGAATTCCAGGAGAGAGATTCTAAGGAACTTCTAAAGGAATTCCTACAGAAACTTTTGATATTATTGAAGGAATTCCTGATAAAATCCCTAGAAGGACTCCTAATAGAATCCCTAGAAGAACTCCTACAGTAATCCCTAAAAGTACTTCTGCTGTAAACCCTGGAGGAACTCCAAATGGAATCTCTGAAGGAACTCCTGAAGGGATCCTTATAGGAACTCCTGTTGAAATCCCTAAAGAGATTCCTGATAAAATGCCTGGCGGAACTCCTTAAAAAACCCCAGGAAGAAATTTTGGTAGAATACCTTGAGGAATTCCTGATATAATCTCTAGAGCAATTCCAGTTGCAGTCTTTGAAGAAACGCCTGATGGAATCTCTAGAGAAACTTCTGAAAAACCCCTTTAGGAATTCCAGGTTGAATCACTTGAGGATTTTCTGATGAAATCCCTACCCCAAAACTCCTGATGTAATCCCTGGAATAATTATTGATAGGATTCCTAATGCAACTCCTGATAGAATCCCTATAGGAACTCCTGATAGAGTCTCTTGAGGAATTCCAGGTAAATAATCACAAAGAACTCTTGATGGAATCCTTGGAGGAATTCCTAAAAATATTGTTGAAGGAACTCTTGATGGTATTATTGGATGAACTTTTGATTAGATCTTTAGAAGAACTCCTGATGACATCCCTAGAGGAATCCCAGGATCCAGACGAAACTTCTGGAAGAATCCTTGGAGAAAGTTCTCATAGAATTGCTAGAGAAACTCCTGATGAAATCCCCAGAAGAACTCATGATGGAATCCCTAGAGAAACTTCTGATGGGATCTCTTGACGAATTCCAGGTGAAATCTCACAAGGAACTCTTGATGAAATACCTGGAGGAATTTCTGATGGAATCTTTGGAGGAATTCCTATAAATATAGTCTTGAAGGAACTCCTGATGGAATCATTGGAGGAACTTCTGATGAAATCTCTAGAAGAACTCCTGATGGAATTCCTAGAGGAACTCCTGATAGAATCCCTGGAGGAATCTCAGGTGTAATCTCTAAAGAAACTCCTGGAGGAATCCCTGGAGAAACTTCTCGTAGAATTGCTAGCGGAACTCCTGATGAAATTCTTAAAGTAGTTCCAGGTGGAATCCCTGATGGAACTCCTGTTGGAATCCCTAAAAGAACGTCTGATGAAATCCCCAGAAGAACTCATAATGGAATTCCTAGAGAAATCCGATGGAATCCCTAGAGGAACTTCCGATGGAATCCCCAGAGAAACTTTTGATGGATTCCTCGAAGAAACTCCTAATGGAAACCCTGAAGGAACTCCTGATGTAATCCTTCGTGTAACTCATAATTGAATCTTTAGCAGTACTCCTGATGTAATTCCAGGAGGAAATTTTGATGGAGTTTCTGGAGGAAACTCTGATGAAATTCCTGGTACAATCCTTACAATAACTACTGATAGAAACTCTCCTTATCGAATCCTTGTATGAACTTGAAAAGGAATCCCATTACCTGGATGAATTCCTGGTGAAATTCCTGATGGATTCCTTGTAGGAATTCCTAATACAACCCCTGGAGGAATTCCGTTTTTAACTTTTGATGGCTTCACCAGTAGAACTGCTGGTGTATTTCCTGAAGAAATAGGTTAAAGATTTGGGAAAACGCCAGTGGAATACATAGAAAAAATACAAGAGCGCATATTTTCTAGATCCCCATGTCGTCGACGTTGTGTAACTTCACGCATTTTGACTTGCCACCCATCTGCATCGGTACTTCATGGGACGTCGAAACTTTTACATGCTGAAGTCGATATTTGTGGAACATCCCAACAAAATGAAAATCGGTTTCACAAACTGTCAAATCAGTTCGTCAAGCAGCATCACACACAAAGCACTAACATGAGCATGAGGGCGGAGTCAATGTTTGTCTGAGCGTAAACGGAGCCTGCAGTATAATGATATCCTACAACCTTGAAAGTCGATTTCTTTTAGCAGTAGTGCTATTTTTTTAGAATAGAAAAATAGAAAAATAACAGAAATATCACGACTTTATAGTCCGATGTACAATATCAACCGCATTGAGTCACAAAGCATACATTTCCAAGTATGCAGTTGCATCGAACAACAATAATATTATGAATCTGATTGAAACAATACTCATTCCATTATTTCCGCGTCAGTGCAGTCGGAATATC
Source organism: Aedes aegypti (assembly GCF_002204515.2). Classification (NCBI taxonomy): domain Eukaryota; kingdom Metazoa; phylum Arthropoda; class Insecta; order Diptera; family Culicidae; genus Aedes; species Aedes aegypti. The sequence continues at coordinate 23,153,281 of NC_035108.1, read as the reverse complement.
AAATTCCACTCAAGTCCAATGCTTTTTTTTTTTTTGCTCCGATGCTATCCTCAATTCTCGTCCAATCGCAAAAACCCCCTCAGCGCATTCCATTATTCTAATCCGCACCATCAATGGACCATCACTCTCATTTTCATGGAAATCATTTGGATTACGGTCCAATTAGCTACCCACTCTAATTTGGCATGTAATTAAACATCCCGGTTATCATCACGTCCAAAACAACATCCGACAATGGAGCCGTTTCTGCATATTCAAGCGAAAAATAAACATTATCCTGCACCCCCAATCCCTGTCCGATCCCCGGTGCAACGGCGCGCGAGAGATTTAATCAATAAAAAGCGGGGGGCTTTAAAGCATATCTAATTAGTTTTTAATAATCATCCATCGCTTCCCCGAAAGTATGGCGGCGGAAGAGCATCCAGGCGCAAATAAATTCTGCTGGTGAAGCTGTCGCCTACGCCGTGCCATTTAAACTATTTTTTAGCGATGCTGTTATGTAGTACGGGAAGGCGATGCTGCAGCAATTCGCTGTGCACAATAATCGGTTATAAAAGATGGATAGAGTAGCAGGTGCAGCAATATGCCGGGGAACGGGAGCACCATCGTATACTTTTGCAGTTATCCAAAATCCTCGCTAGACTGGGGATTCCAACAGCCACGAGCAGCTTCAGGCAAGGGTAAATGTTTTGCAGGAAATTCGCATTCAGGAAATTAATGCTACGTGAATTAGTTATACTGTGCTTTATTGCTCTCGTTAATCGATATCTGAGATACTTCGTTGGATACAGCGTAGCATCTTCCCATTGCCGGACGAATCATAGAGCTGCACCTTCGCCCCTCTTATGCAATATCTATTCTGCTTCCCAGAATATCCCCAAGTACTCTACCGCCACATCAAGCAAGCGTATTCTTTGCCTTCCAAGGATCCGTCGATCTCTACCTACTTATATGCTGAATATTATTTATGCAGTTCTGTCTTATTTCAAGAACCACAGCGAGAATCACAAAAAAAGGCTGATTTGATTTTATTTCCAATTGCTATTATAATAAATCTTCGAGCTGTTTAGGTGAATACCTATAAGAAGATGAAAAACCGAATTTAGTACTATACCATTAAATTCCTCTAGAGTTTGTATCATTTGACAGATACGCCTCAACTGTAAGGCCGTCTTCAGTGTCGTGTACTAGACTAAGTCGATTCTAGTACACGACACTGAAGGCGGACTTACAGTTGAGTTCGAAATACGCGTATCTGTCAAAGGATACAAACTCTAGTGGAATTAAATGGTATAGTACTAAATTCGGTTTTTCAGCTCCGTTTGCTAGTTTTGACACTTAAGGCCCAAGTAAAAATGGTGCAAAAGTTTAAACTGAAAATGTAGTTTTCTCCTTTTAAACCAACAAATCGAAGGAAATCAAAACACACAGCTCTTTAAATTTTCAAACAAAATTGCTGTATGTTCTTATTTTCTTCGATTTGATGATGAGCGGTTCCACGCCGTTTCGCAAACCCGAATATTTTTGTATTTTTTGAATCGCCTGAAAATTTGCATACAGATTCTTTATGACCAAAAATGCCATTATGCACTTTCAGACCGCCATTTTGAACCTCGCCTTATGTTTGAGAAGGGCGTATCGGAAAATGCATGGCAAATCTTTAAAAAACTGTAACTCGAAAACGGTTTGTTCGATCGATTTGAGATCTTCTACAAAGTTGTAGGTATTGCTTAGGACCTGAGAGAGACTCGCTAAGACGAAAAATATCAACGTCAATGCAGCCAAGATTCCGCTGTCACGAAACGTCAAATGCAGCCCACCGTTTTTATGGCTGAAATAGTGAAAAGTATTGTATTCAAAATAAACTGTTATTAATAACCTCAGTCGGTGGAACCGTTTTTATCAAAGTTGCTGATAAAACTAAACACAAGATAAGTTATTTTCAATGTCTGCTACATTTGCTGACATGAAATTTCACTCAAAAGGCTATTTATGATTCGGAGTGATGCAAACGCAATCATTTTTTGCTGGGAGGTTCATGTGAGAGTTTGAACGGCTTGCGCATGATTGGTACAAACACAAAGTGGAATAAGAAAAAAACTCAGCAATCACAGAAAAAGAAGACCGACTTCGCGAGTCTCGTCTCAGCTTAGGACTATATGGAGAAAAATATGCACGGTAAAGAAAAGTTACAGATTATTTTTTATTCCAAAAACAACATTTTAAAATCGATTTTCTCCAGAAACGCAGTTTCGATTTTTTTTTATTTTTGGATATGTTTTAGGGGACAACTTACGTGATTTATTGCACAATGTTTCAAAATGGAAGAATTATGGACAAAAAAGTTATGATTTTTTTAAAAATTTCAGATTTTGAAAAAAATCGAAATAAAGGAAAACAATATTTTTTTATGTGATTATTTGAAAGTACAGAAAAATTGCAATCGAAAAGTACTTAAGTAATTTTTTTCTAGGTTGCATCAATTTCGAGATACATATACTAGGGTGCGGCTTATTTTTCAAAAGTTCTCAAAACCAAAAATTCGTGTGCTCTACTGAATTCAAATCACATTAAAAGAGAAACCTCAAAATCTGAGCCAAAAAAATTAACATTTAGAGGTGGCGCAAGCGTCTTGAAGTTTAATTTTCATGTTTTAAAAAATGACCTGCAGTGAAGTACACATAACTTTGTTATTTTTCAACCGATTTTAAAACTTTAAGCATCAATACCTTCAAAATTAAATTTGTAAAAACTTTGTTGAACACCAAATTTGTCTAAAATCAAAACTTGTCTAAGTTAAAAAAAAACTTTTATCGAAATTTTTCCTCATTTTACAAAAAAAATCAACTTTGTTTGACCATAACTTCATGATTACTCAACCGATTCCAAATCTTTTTACATGCTTTTGAAGCTAATTTAATTGTTTTCAAACCTTTCATACATACCATTTCACTAAAAAATTTCTTGATCAAGTTATTCAGCAAAAACTCCACAAAAACATTATTTTATAACGAAAAATGCCAGTTTTGTCAAATCTTTGGCAGTAAAATATTGTCTCTTAAGCTGAAACTGATTTTTCTCATTTGTTAAACCTTTGGGAAGGACTTTGCAACAATTTTTATATAATTTTGAAACAAAATTATGGACTTTGCAACAATTTTTATATAATTTTTAAACAAAATTATGTTTGCATATGTTAAAAAATATATGCACTATTCAACTCGTAATTAAGGCAAGATGCTTTATATATTTCAGTTTTATAGAAAAAATGCTATTTCCGGCAAAAAAAACTTAAATAATCCAAAGAAATTTGAATTTTTAATTGAAAAATCATTTTTTTGGGTAGTTTTTGTTGAATAACTAGGTCAAAAATATATTTTAGAAAAAAATGTTGTACGTACAATTTAAAAAAGGAATAAATTTGCAACAAAAGTATGTAAAGAGATTCGGAATCGATTGAGTTTTAATGAAGTTATGGTCAAACAAAAATTACTTTTTTAGCAATATGAGGAAAAATTTGGATAAAAGTATTTTTAACTAAGACAAGTTTTGATTTCAGACAAATTCGATGTTTTACAAAATTTTTATAAATTTAATTTGAAATAAAATGGTGCTAAAAGTTTTGAAATCGGATGAAAAATAACAAAGTTATGTTTACTTCACTGCAGGTCATTTTTATAACTTGAAAATTCACCTTCAACACGCTTGCGCCACCTCTAAATGTTAATATTTTTGGCTCAGATTTTGAGGTTTCTCTTTTAATATGATTTGAATTCAGTAGAGCACACGAATTTTTGGTTTTGAGAACTTTTGAAAAATAAGCCGCACCCTACTGTATACTCATATTTATATAAAATTTTCAAATAAAAAAAGTAAAATAGGCCCTTTTCAAACATATTTCGTGTTTCTCCATACCAGAAATATTTTATTTTGATTGAGTGAATCGTAGCTAATCAAAACATTTATGCTTAAGTATTGAAAAAAGAGTGCACGGTAAAAAATATAAACGATATTTTCAAATGAAAATTTGTAGCTAATAGTTCTTAAACTCCACAACATTGATGTTTTTAATTTTTGGATAAATTTTGCGGTTGTTGTAGGTATTGTTTAGGACTATTTGGAAAAAAATATGCACGGTAAAAAATAATAACAGATTTTTTTAATAAAAAAAAATAAAATCGATTTTCTTTGAAAATGCATCTTTGATTTTTATTATTTTTGGACATGTTTTAGGGGATAACTTATGTGATTTATTGCACAATGTTTCATTATGGAAGAATTATGGACAAAAAAGTTATAATTTTATAAAATATTACAAATTTTGAAAAAAATCGAAATACAGGAAAACAATATTTTTTATGTGTTTATTTGATAGTACAGAAAATGCATTGGAAGAGTACTTAAGTAAATTTTTTCTAGGTTGCATCAATTTCGAGATAAATAATGCGCTATGTTGTCAAGTTTCATCACTGTAGCAATCATCATTGAACAAAATGCAGTACAAAAACTTCGTGGTGTGATGTACCTATGTAGTATATAAGGTAAGTTTGAAACCTTGAGAGAATTAGTGTTGTATCAACAGTGATTGTTCAGTGATTGTAGGTGACGTTTATTTGCCTGTGAAATTGACGTGCTACGAAAGAAGATACAGCATTATATTGTGGATTAAGGAGGAGATGAGAGGGCTTTACCCATTAGCCGGGCTTAGCCCTGGGGACCAAAGCCGTTGTGATAGAATCACATTTTTAATGCCACGTTTAGATTTACCGTGTATATCTCGGAAGTGATGCATATCAGCTAAATTTTACTTGAGTATTTTTCGATAGAAATTTTTCATATTTAAAAATATATAGTTATTTTTCTGTACTCAAAAAAACGCACCAAAAACATCGATTTACATAAATTCGATTTATTTATTTTTTAAATATTTTATTTTCTATCCAAAAATTTTCCGTTTTGAGGCATTGTGCAAGAAATTACAAACAATATGCTGCAAAACATATCCAAAAATTAAAAACATCAATTTTGCGGTTTTTAAGAACAATGAACTTCAAATTTTCATTTGAAAATTTCGTTTATATTTTTTTTACCGTGCATACTTTTTTAAATACTTGAGCATATAGGTTTTGATCAAACAATAAACAATTCAGCTACGATTCACTCAATCAAAATAAAATATTTCTGGTATGGAGAAACACGAAATATGTTTGAAAAGGGCCTATTTTACTTTTTTTTTTGAAAATTTTATATAAATATGAGTATATCTCGAAATTGATGCAACCTAGAAAAAATTTACTTGAGTATTTTTTGATTGTAATTTTTCTGTACTTTCAAGTAGTAACATAAAAAATTATTGTATTCCTCTATTTCGATTTTTTTTCAAAATCTGTAATTTAAAAAAAAAATCATAACTTTTTTGTCCATAATTCTTCCATTTTGAAACATTGTGCAATAAATCACATAAATTGTCCCCTAAAACATATCCAAAAATAAAAACAATCAAAACTGCGTTTCTGGAGAAAATCGATTTTAAAATTTTGTTTTTGGAATAAAAAATAATCTGTAACTTTTTTACCGTGCATATTTTTCTCCATATAGTCCAAAGCAATACCTACAACTTTGTTGAAGATCTCAAATCGATTGGACAAACCGTTTTCGAGTTACAGTTTTTTAAAGATTTGCTATGCATTTTCCGATACGCCCTTCTCAAAAATAAGGCGAGGTTCAAAATGGCGGTTTGAAGGTGCAAAATGGCATTTTTGGTCATAAAGAATCTGTATGCAAATTTTCAGGCGATTCAAAAAATACAAAAATTGAATTAAAAAAAAAATCGTCATGTTCGGTGGAATTGCTTTGGTTTAAAAGGAGAAAACTGCTTTTTCAGTTTTGACTTTTGCACCAGTTTTGCTTGGGTCTAAGGATGATTATGTACCGTGCTGCATCAATACCCGGACGCTTAAGCTGAGACATTTGTTCAAACTCCGTTCTAAACAATTTTTCATCGAATATTATTTGAGTTCATTATTGCTACATATAGTTTTATAACAAAACTTGAAATTAAATTTTATGATAAAAGTTATAATAATACCATGAAAATCAGCGAGACAATCAAGCTTGTCTTGTCCTTAAATCCGGACACCAGAAGCATTACTTGTTCATAAATCCGAACACTTGTGAATCAAAATCTGGACCGCGCTCTTGCAATATGGAATACTGCATCCAGATCCATAAAAAGTTCATTGCATTTTATGTCACGTTAAATGCATGATCAATAATGCTTATGTTAATGAAATGGTTTTAATTTTTTGGCTCAATTACCTCATTTGCATCCGGACATATGGGGTTGAACCTCGGAAATATTTGAGTCACACTGCTTTTCTGAGCATAAAACTTCATTCTAATTACTGACAACCCCCGAATGATAATGTATATGAGATTTCTTTCAGATTTATCCTTTAAACACAATGTTTGAGAATGGTGTCCGGATTTAAAACCACTTGCCGACAATCCCGGACAGTCTCTTTTACACCGCTATATGTATATTTACACGAACTCCACGATTGTAGTGCTTTCGAATACATGTATTTATGTTTATTTTACCTGGAATATAATTTAAACACGTAACTGCCAGCTGAATGTAAACGCACGTTCTTCGCCACTTCTACCGAAATTTCTCACAAAGCAAAAAAAAAAAACACGTCCGACATGAAACACTTTTTTGTTTTGATAATTCATATTATCACAAATTACGTCACGCTCCAAGGGGGGGGAGGGGGTCGAGCCAAGCGTGACAAGCCTTACAAAATTTTCGGAGGACTCATACAAAAAGTGTGACAAAGGGGGGGGGTCGAAAAAGGTGAAATTTAGCGTGACATAATTTGTGTACCATCCCTTATGGGCCATAAAATTGTGGGCAATTGCAAGAAACATGGAGGTCTTTTCGTCTTTGTTCATACTGCTTTTTCTTTCTGCGGTGAATTCTTTTCTCGGCTGCTCTCGTTTCCTGGTACTGCTCTCTAATCTGCCGGGTAGCAGACACTAACATCCGGCTTCTGGCAATATTATTCTTATCTGTCACCTTTTGGCACTCCTCATCAAACCAATCATTCCTAGGTCGTCTCTGAATAGTACCTCTCGCACTGTTGTGCTCACCGCTCTGTGGACTCACAAAGATTGTTGAGGTTGTCATCTACGTTGGTTTCCCTTATCCGCTCATCTAGCTTCCGGCGGTCTTCGACTGCTACACTGTCTGTTGATAAGCGCTCAATGAAACGCAACAGCCGCTGTGCTTCTGTGTTCACCAAGGTAAACCAAATATTAGAATTGAGCGCTATTTTGCTGTACGATGAAATAAAATCGAGCGTGTTATCGGTTTATCTATGCTGTAAGTGTCAACGTCAATAAGTATGCAGTTTGACAGCTATGCACCCAATATGTTTCTGTACGAAAACAAAGGGTACATCAGTGGCATTCGTCCCCTACACTCTAAAAACCGTTTACACGGAGCATGTGTTAAAGTTACACAGTTTTGTATTAGAGTTACACACCTTCATATTTCCATCCTTTTTTTTTTATTCGCCCACGGTATTTTTACTCATTTTTGTATACTGGTGATAATAGGTTTTCACAACACAAGTGAAAAAAATCGTATATCGACATCACATAACCTCAATAAGGAGTGTATCGAAAAGTAGTCGCAAACATTCAAAACGGTATATCTCAAATGTATATCAAACAAAATAAGATGAAAAGCTTATTCTATCGGAAAAAATGTTTACTTCACACAGCACGTAAAAAGAAATTCAATTATTGCACTAAAAAGCTCAATTATTGGAACAAGGTCGGTTTTAGAAAGTCACTTTTGTTTAATCAACTTTTGAAGCTCTGTCATATACAGCGTTAATTATATAGAGTAACATTTTTTGCTTACTTTACTTCATAAATAAGCAAAGAAACTTTTCCAACCAAAAAACAATTTTTTATTCATTACAATCGTTCGATAATACCATTAACGTGTAGAAAAAAAAATCACAAAACAAGGTCCTTAAAAATCGCCTTTTTTCGATTTTTGTATTTGCTCTCCAATGCTTGTTAATGAATTTTTCAAAATATTTTTTACACTTTGTCATGAGAGTTGTGGCACAGAGTATATTAGCATAAACAAAAAACATTTTATCTTAAAATTTAACACATTTATTAACATATCAATTTTTTCAGAGGTGTGCAAGATTTTCATCGACATCTGTTAGTAATTTGCAAAATTATCATGCAAAATGCCACTTTATTGAAACAATATCACCGCATCATCATTTTTAAATACATTGTAAAGCATTTCTGATCAAAAAATTGTTTGTAGGTTCAACACATTATTTTTGAGACTGTTTTGAAAGTTTGCGACTACTTTTCGATACACTCCTTACATTTTTAACGAATACAAATGATTGTCTACCTTGAGCTGCAAGAGTATTCAATTCTTGCACTCTAGAGGCATTCAAGCATGGGCCTTTTCACGAGACGTTTCAAATCAGTTGATCTCGAAGCACTTTGACGTTCTTCTATGGAAATGACAGTTCCGTGTATGCACCGATCCTCCATCCTGTCACCCAAAAAAAAAAAAGTTAATCCAAGTATTGTACAGGACCTTATGTGTAGTGTGAACAGAAAAGTTCGTGCATTTGGATAAGGAATTGAAATTGAATTAAACGAACATGGAAAAATATTCATAACATGTTTTATTTTACTCCCTGAAAATTTGAAGATTATTGGTTGAACGTGCGTATTTGCCATATATTTGTGTTTGTCGCAATTTCATTCCGTACACCCTTTATGCAATTGTGCGTTTGGCAAATGCTAGTTGTACATAAATCTTTAAATCATGCGAGTGAAATCTCGGAAATTGTGAAATCACACTCGCAAGGGAACTCTAGGAATTACGGAATGTAACTAACATTTCAGTTGGCCATTTTGCCAATGGCATTGCCAACCGTGAAGAGAATTTTGGCGTACTTAATTAAAAAATCTCACCGAATCAAATTCTGTGGGAAACTCCGCCTTCTTATTGCAATAAATTAAGCAATGTAAGTAGACCGACAAAAAATATAGCTTTTCTGATTAGTTTATCTGTGACGCTTCTGGTTTAGAATCTTCTCGTATCTGTTCAGCTTACATCATTAATAAGATGCACTTTTTCATTATGAAAATCGAGGGTGGGCCGTTTTGCATAAGGACGTTCAGCATAATTTTATGGGAGAATTTTTCGCATGATGGACGTTTGGCATAAAGATAATTATACGCCTTCTTAAAATGCCACCTATTCTTCTGTGAAACTGCTTGACGCAAAAATGTCTATTTTGCCAAACGTTTTTATGCAAAACGTCCTTGAGCGAAACGTCTTTACGCGAAATGGCTCACCCCATGAAAATCTACCTCAAAACGGAAGTTTAACTTTTCGACTTGCCCATATTCAAATCATAACAATTCCTTGAAAAATTTTATCAAATTTATATTTACTACACATCCTGCCAAACAAAGGCACACATATATTACAAATCAAAAACTTGTTCCAAAAACAAAAATATAGCAAAATCGTTTTCCAAATCCTGTTTGTAACCCCTCACTGAAACCGCCTCTTGTCCTTCTATCCCTCGTCCTTCGCCGAAGAAAATATTTATCCAATGTATTAATTTTCCCACGGTACCGAAGCTTACCGTGGAGAATCGCGAAAATTGCTGCATTTATACACGTCAGTCCTAATTATTATTGATGTCACGTGTAGCTCAAACGGCACAATAAACGCCATCGGTGACAGAATTCAACAGAAAAAAAAATCACGGCCGATGAGTGTCGTGCGAGTGAAATGGAAAGCATTATTCAATGTGGATTGTTTCTCAATCGTAGCTTATTGTCATGTTTGTTTTTGTAAGATAAGGGAAGAAAAATAGCCTAAATAGTCCAAATTTAAGTTCATTTTTTTCCTGTATAAGAATATTGCAACATTTTAGGAGCTTTCTCCGCTGTGGATTGCGCATAAGTCTAAGTACTTATGGATCCACACTCCATTTTGGCCCATCATACAACCGATTAGAGAGCATTTTATAGTTTAGCTCCTTGATCTTGCTATTAAGAGGAACCGTACGACATGGCAAGTCCTGCACTGGTGGTGGCTTCATATCACATCACATTTTAGGAGCTTTCTCAGCTTATTTGAATTTTTCCACGAAATTTTAATACGACATATTTATTTTGATATGTACAGGGTGATTACTAATTCCTGTCAGTAAAGTAAATGATTGTAGATAAAAGATGTATGTTTTCATTTCATTTATTTAGTTAACAACTACACAGATAACACTGAATCAACAATTTCACGCCACAATACTCGGTTCGTGGCCGCATCTCTCCATTCTCGGTTCTGCCCCACGCTCGCCAAATCGATACGCACTTGATCCGCCCACCTAGCTCGTTGCGCTCCACGCCTTCTTGTACCAACCGGATCCGAAGCGAATACCATCTTTGCAGGGTTGCTGTCCGGCCTTCTTGCAACATGCCCTGCCCATCGTATCCTTCCAGCTTTTCTCCTGCACACCGCCGAAGATCGTCCTAAGCACCCGACGTTCGAAGACTCCAAGTGCTTGCAGGTCCTCCTCGAGCATCGTCCACGTTTCATGCCCGTAGAGGACTACCGGCCTTATGAGCGTTTTGTACATGGTACATTTGGTGCGGGCGTGAAACTTTTTTGACCGCAGCTTCATCTGGAGGCCATAGTAGGCCCGACTTCCACTGATGATGCGCCTCCGTATTTCACGGCTAACGTTATTGTCAGCCGTCAGCAAGGATCCAAGGTAAACGAACTCGTCGACCACCTCAAACGTATCCCCGTCTATCGTAACACTGCTACCTAGGCGAGCCCTGTCGCGCTCGGCCCCACCAGCTAGCATGTACTTTGTCTTGGCCGCATTCACCACCAGTCCAACTTTTGCTGCCTCGCGTTTCAGGCGGGTGTACAGGTCTGCCACCTTTTCAAATGTTCGGCCGACGATGTCCATATCATCCGCGAAGCAAACAAATTGACTGGATCTCGTAAAAATCGTACCCCGGCTGTTAAGCCCGGCTCTCCGCATAACACCTTCTAGCGCAATATTGAACAACAGGCACGAAAGTCCATCACCTTGTCGTAGTCCCCGGTGGGATCCAAACGAACTGGAGTGTTCGCCTGAGACCTTAATAACATTTTGCACACCTTCCATCATTGCTCTCATCAGTCTCGTGAGCTTCCCGGGAAAGCTGTTCTCGTCCATGATTTTCCATAGCTCTACGCGGTCGATACTGTCGTATGCCGCCTTGAAATCGATGAAAAGGTGATGCGTTGGGACCTGGTATTCACGACATTTTTGGAGGATTTGCCGTACAGTAAAGATCTGGTCCGTTGTCGATCGGCCGTCAACGAAGCCGGCTTGATAACTTCCCACGAACTCGTTTACTACGGGTGACAGACGACGGAAGATGATCTGGGATAATACTTTGTAGGCCGCATTTAGAATGGTGATCGCTCGAAAGTTCTCATAATCTAACTTGTCGCCTTTCTTGTAGATGGGGCAGATTACCCCTTCCTTCCACTCCTCCGGTAGCTGTTCTGTTTCCCAGATTGTGCCTATCAGCCGGTGCAGACAAATGGCCAGCCTTTCCGGACCCATCTTTATGAGTTCAGCTCCGATACCATCCTTACCAGCAGCTTTATTGTTCTTGAGCTGGTGAATGGCATCCTTAACCTCCCTCAAAGTGGGGGCTGGTTGGTTTCCATCTTCCGCAGTACTGACGAAGGCATTTCCTCCGTTGTCCCGTCCTTCATTGCCTGTGCTCTCAGCACCATTCAGGTGCTCGTCGAAGTGCTGCTTCCACCTTTCGATCACCTCACGCTCGTCCGTCAGAATGCTCCCATCCTTATCCCTGCACATCTCGGCTCGCGGCACGAAGCCGTTGCGGGATACGTTGAGCTTCTGATAGAACCTACGCGTTTCCTGAGACCGGCACAGCTGTTCCATCTCCTCGCACTCCGTCTCCTCCAGGCGGCGTTTTTTCTCCCGAAAGAGGCGGGTCTGCTGTTGCCGTTTCCGTTTATAGCGTTCCACGTTCTGCCGGGTCCCTTGCTGCAGCATGACCGCCCGCGCTGCATTCTTCTCCTTCAAAACCTCCTGGCACTCCTCGTCGAACCAATCGTTCCGTCGACTCCGTCCTACGTACCCGACGTTGCTCTAAGTTGCATCGTTGATGGCTGCTTTTACTGTTCTCCAGCAGTCCTCAAGAGGGGCTTCGTCCAGCTCACCCTCTTCCGGTAATGCAGCCTCGAGTTGCTGCGCGTATGCCGCTGCGACATCCGGTTGCTTGAGCCGCTCTAGGTCATACCGGGGCGGCCGTCGGTACCGTACGTTGTTAACGACGGAGAGTTTTGGGCGCAGTTTGACCATCACCAGATAGTGGTCAGAGTCGATGTTAGCGCCACGATAGGTCCTGACGTCGATAATGTCGGAGAAGTGCCGACCATCAATCAGAACGTGGTCGATTTGCGATTCTGTCTGCTGTGGTGATCTCCAGGTGTATCGGTACGGAAGGCTGTGCTGGAAGTAGGTGCTACGAATGGCCATATTCTTGGAGGCGGCAAAATCAATTAGTCGTAGGCCGTTTTCGTTCGTCAGCCGGTGGACGCTGAACTTTCCAATCGTCGGTCTGAATTCCTCCTCCTGACCAACCTGAGCGTTTAGATCTCCTATGATGATTTTGACGTCGTGGCTTGGGCAACTGTCGTACTCGCGTTCAAGCTGCGCGTTAAAAGCGTCTTTATCATCATCAGTGCTTCCGGAGTGAGGGCTGTGCACGTTTATTATGCTGAAGTTGAAGAACCGGCCTTTGATCCTCAACTTGCACATTCTCTCATTGACCGGCCACCACCCGATCACGCGCCTCTGCATATCACCCATCACTATAAAAGCTGTTCCCAGCTCATGTGTATTGCCGCAGCTCTGGTAGATGGTATGGTTACCTCTAAACGTTCGCACCATTGATCCCTTCCAACACACTTCCTGCAACGCTACGATGCCGAATCCACGGTCCTTCAGCACGTCGGCGAGTATGCGTGTGCTCCCGATGAAGTTGAGAGATTTACAGTTCCACGTACCGAGCTTCCAATCGCTAGTCCCTTTACGTCGCTGTGGTCTTCGCCGATTGTCCCGGTTCGTATTCTCTCGTTGATGAATTTAAATTTTCTGTGTACATCCTGTTTTGCACATCTATAAAGTTTGTTTTGACAAAATAAAGATTAAATATTTTTTCATTTACCTTAGTTGTTATATGTAGTAAGTATTATTAGTAGTCATATGTGTTGGCATAAAAGCATTACACTTGGCACGCATGTTTTCCACAGTTATGAATTTTTGACTAAACTCCGCTGAAAAATTTGCCTGATTGAAACAGCATGTTCCCACAATCTTTTAGGCTTACTAGGGAATAGCATAAGACTGATTATGGAGAATTTTAGCGAAAAATATGTCTTTTTTAGTTAAAATATATGATTCTCAATAACGTGTGTGTTAACTGTAATGTTTCTGAAACAAAGCATGTGGCTGGAAATTAAGGTAAAAAAATAAATATGTGATCTATGTATAGTGAAGACAAATGTTATAGATGTCCAAAACAGGATAAGCACTGGTAATTAAAATCCATACAACCATCTTCTTTCTATGATTGCTTATTTTACTGACCCTGTATATTCCAAAAATATCAAAAAACGTTTCCAAGTGTGCGAGTTTCAAACTAATATCACATTATTGAATAGGTAAAGGACGAATCTAATTTTTCAACACAAAGCTTTTTTATGGTTCCACCCACTTCCACTCATCGCTGCCATCACATAAACGGATATTGGCCGCCAGCATTGATTGTGTAGCGGAAGAGGGCTGGTTGGTTCATGCATGATTTATACTGCTGTGGTGGTACTCTGGTCTAATAAAAGAGACACGCAAGTGGGACAAAAATGTTGGCGTTCTGTCAACAAATTGTGTGTTGATTGAATTTTCGGCTGTCGCGTTAAATTAATAAATTTTTCATGAACTCCGGGGGTATGCTGGTGGGGGTTTATTCTGGAACGAACTATCAATACATGGGGAAATTTTTTGTTTTTTTTTCTGCTTGAATTTGAATTGTTACAATTATCAACGGAAAGGCAAGAGAATTCTAGGTGTACACATTATTTCAGGATTTCCCACAACGCATATGAGCAATCAATATCTGGTTAATTATTAACTCACTTACACATACGTTCATGAAAAGAAGGGGTGTTTCGCTCTTCTAAGTTATTGTCATTAATTTAAAAAAAACTGTCGACAAACTTTGTACAAAGTGACGAAACTGTTTGTAAAAATTTGTTCACAAGTGTTCAAAAAACAATGACCAACTGATAACTTCGAAATTCCAATGTTCCTTAGGGAACTGAAATTCTCCAAATGAAATTTATTCGACCATTATTTTGTTTTTAGTTAGTTGTCTGGGTGGTGCCAGAAATATAAACGATCATTACTCAAAAACGGATGAACCAATTTGTTTAAAATTTTGACTATAGACTTTCATCGAACTGTATTTGTAAAAAGCACAGTACATGAGAAAAAATCTGTAGCCAGAGATTTTTTCGTAGAAAAGCATCTGTACTTCAAAGAATTTTGAAATATTTTTGGAACCAGACGATCAAAATCGACACAGATTTTAGAAATACAAGTTTTTTTTAAGATTTGGTTACGTTATTTGTAGACGTTTTATAGATATAAACACACTTGTGTGTTATAATCTTGAATCTGTTGAAAGTGATCAACGACATCCAATTCATGGTTCTAATTGGTTCATTCGACAAGTGGAAACACCTCTGGCAAGTGATATGTTCCACATGACACGACACACCAACTCACTTACATGTCACGTACATCAATCACACTTGTTCTAATCGTCCACTTTTTTTCTCTCTCTATCTTCCAATTCCCCCGCGTCCCTGTCTAGGTCCTATCGCTCGGCGCCGATGTTCTACCGGAATACAAACTACAGAGTCCACGTGTTCACAAATGGACAATACTGCACTACTCTCCGTTCAAGGCGGTGTGGGACTGGATAATATTAATATTAGTTATGTATACAGCAATATTTACCCCGTACGTAGCAGCATTTTTGCTGGGAGAACCTGACTTTAATCAAAGGAAAAATCGCAAATATGCTGATGACCCAATTGTGATAATTGATTTAATAGGTAAGTAACTGGGATGGGGTGGGGGGAGAAGTATATTTACACTGATTAAATGGAGGATCGCAGGATAGATGACACTGTGTAAGGAAGAAAAAATACTTTTAAAGTGGCGTACGATAGGCTGTTGGTTTATCCGAGAAGCCGATGCGTTTAATATATGAAAATTTGGCATATGGACGTTTGATCGAACTTTCTCTTCTTGAAATTAAATTGTTTTGAGTTAAACTGGTAAAACAACTAACACTAAGTTGATGATATTTCATTCATAATTTTTGTTTTTTTGAGTTATTTCGCATTATTTTTCATGAATACCTTTTCCGGCTGAAGATTCACATTGCCAAACGTCCTTATGCTAAACGAGGTTTATTTTTTTCAATCCTGGATCAATATTATGTTGCAAACAAACTTTTTATGAAGACACATAAGGTACATTAAGGGAACATGAAAAGACTATCGACTCATTGGAATATCGAGTAATGGAACCGAAATCACTTGGAAAACAGTTTGAAGGGACCATCATGGTCAACATAAAATTCTGATTTTAGTATGATTCCATGCGTCGATGTCAAGTCATGGAACATCGGCTCATTGAGATAGCGCCTGCTTTTCAGCTTAGTATAATACACTAAGCTGAGAAGCAGGCGCTATCTTAATTGGGTGTTATGCAAGAAAAAAAAATGTTTGCGTTGAGCAATGCACCGAATATGAAAACATGAAGATCCTGATTATAAGTTTAATCCAAGAATTTGTTTTTTTTTCACACTCTTCGAACAAATTAATATTAAACAAAATACTCTAAGTGAAAAATACATCACATAAATTTGATAGTATTTGCACTTAAAAATGCGCCATTCCTTTGAAATCACGTACAATTTGACGGATGAATTGTGTGAACCAAACAACATAAAGTTTAAAACGACGGAAAAATATGTCATTTGTGCCTTAAATTTGAGTTATTTTACTCGCTTCAATATATCGGACATCTATGACGTTCATTTAAGCGATTTTTTAAATGTATGTTTTCTAAGTTGTATATGTGCAACTCGTTCCAAAAAAATAAGGACTGTTCATTTTATAAAGTGGACACCTTGTGCATGCTGTATCTTTTTAATTATTCAATGAAATATCAATCGGTTTTCGGTACATCGTTCGACTAATATTGTACAATGTTGTAATAATAAAATATTCTCCACAATAATTAAATTTCACACGAATATGAAACAACGTTTCGAACGGTCGATTTTTGGAGGTTATCAAAACCAATGATTGTTAGATTTTAGCTGGAAAATTCAACAAACTATATTTTTTATTTTCAAAGAAGGCTTTTTATTCGAAAGCAACATCAATCAGAAGCCTGATTGAAAAAATCAGGTTAGTTTTGGAGCAACAATTTTACAGATATAATAAAATCATTTTTCCCCGATATTTTTAGACAAAAATATTTCAAATTTGAAGGGTACTGATATGAGTAGATTTTTTTGATTTAAAGTACGTCCTGGCGGAAGTGCTAATATAGTAATAATGTGAAATATAACTTACGCCTTCATATAGTTACTTATTTAGTCCCCACGTCACATTTGAAGTACAATAGAAACACAATTGTTTTATTTTAAGAAGATCTTTCAAAGCACAATGCCAATCATCGGAATTGGCAACACTGCTCTGACAAAATCGATTTTATTTTCCACATATTATTTTCATAATATGTTATTCTGAGATTACCAATTGAAATATTCAGAGAAAAACATTTACAATTAGCTGTAGATCGATAAATATGCGTACATGATTTTAAAAGTATGAGAGTTTTTAGTAAAACGACCATTAAGCGTAAAATTTATACTTTAGACTGTGGTTTAAACCCACGATTTAGCTCTTGCTTACACAAATATAGTTTCTTTAGTAATCTAAACTAGTTTTGAACACGCTTTTTACTTTTCTCTTTTGCTGGGAGTGAAAGAATTGTGTATCAGCAAATTTGGCCATAAATGGATAAATCACTTAAGTTACCTAATGTCAGAGAATAGTGGAATATAATTGATTTTTTTTAAGCTATTTCTTTTGTAGAATAGTAAAGAATACAAACATACAATTTGATCATAAAAATGAGGATTTTTGCTTTACGAAAAATAATATTAAACTTTGACGAACAGCTTTTCTTAGGAGTTCTTGAAAAAACTGTTTAGCTCTTCAACCAAAAGCATTTTGTAAGATCTTATATTTTCATAGCATTGTATAATAATAGTTGAACGATGCACAGAAAACCGGTTATGATTTTATCAATAAATAAAAAAGATATGGCATAAACAAAGTGTCCACTTTATAAAATGAACAGTCCATATTTTGTTTCTTTAAATTGTGGCATGTAATAGGTTGTAAAATATAGGATCCACTGTTTTCAAGAGTGATCATAAAAGCAGTTAAGGTAAAAGCACCGGATTTGGCCATTCTAAGAGAAAATATCTTTAAATACTATATGGGAAATGCTACAATGTCAAGCCTAAGCTTTCAATCCATATTATGAGGATGAGCATGAGCATAGATGACTGTAAAATTCGTAGTTGCTACTCCGTGATTGACCAGAACTATCGAAGTTGCGCAGAGATATAATGAATGGGGCTTGGGATTAAAATTTAAAAGTCAATAACGGCGCCGGCCACGTCCTTACGTTCATCGGGGCAGTGTTGTGAAAAACTCAATTTCTCACAACTCACGCTTGAGATTTTTCATGCGTGAGTTGTCAATCATGCAACTCAGCAGTCAAAAAATCATGGATAAGTTGGCTCACCTTTTTAACTCATTGTCTCGTATTTCCACAGTTTACTCACACACGGCAATAATTTCTTGTTAGTCTGGTAAAATTATGTTAATCCTTTCTAACGTAAACAACAACATTCGGGTTTCACGAGTTTTTGCCGGGTTTTGCGACTGAATCATTTTTTACGGTTTGAGTTGATTGAGTTGATTTTGCATCGAAATCTCAAGCGTGAGATTTGCGGAGCAGATCTCTAATGAGTTTGCTCTCACGGGAGAGCGTATTGATTGACATTTTGAGTGTGAGTCTATCAACACTGCATCGGGGAAGGGAAGGAATGTTAGTGTGACTACCGTTGTTTCTAGAGACCGAGATCAGCTCTGCATCTCCACAATTGTCATGGAAAGGATATTGGGTTAGTGGGATAAGGTAGAGATCTAGGAGTTACCAATGTATAGTAATGCGATCCATGATATAATCACGCCTAACCGGAATCGCGATATTATTCGATACTCGCATGTACGCCGAACAAGTGTTCATCACTCGCCCCCGCAAGAGCAAGCAACGCGATCAATAGCAGATCAAACAGTACTAACGATACGTGGCGCTTTTTCATTTCCTACGCGAACGATGCGCGGCATGTTTGATCCTGCCCTCGTCGCCCGCCCCTGCAGGAGCAAGCATCAAGTTCGAAGGATCAAACACTACTCCATAAGCTTTCAATCCATATTATGTAAGAAAAATATCGGAACTTAGCTGAAACCATATTTTTGCTTTGAAAATTTTTTTGGTCAATACAGGCCACCGGGACCAATTACGGCTATAGATTTAACTTTGGTTTTAAAATTGACCAATGACATTGATTTCTTATGAGTGTGGTCAAATTAGGAGTACCATGGCCAAATTAGGTTTATGGGAGTTGAAATTGTAAGGAAAATGAGTGATTCTTCTTATATTTTCAATCAATTCTGACGAGTAAATGAATGTAGCTTTGTCATGTGAATGTGAACACAGAGGGTTTCATTCATGTTGGTTGGATATGTAAAACGTTGAATAAAACCCCTTTGGCTACAACTAGCATATGATCAAAACCGGTGCTTTCACCCTATACGTTTAAACAATAAACTTTTTATTCGTATTTTGTGATATAAACTGTCATATTATTATTAATGTTGGCATTCCTGTGACACTTGGCTGTTCAACTTGTGTGTGGCAAAATTGCGTGAAGTATGATTCCTTACAAGGTTAAACTCCACAGTGATCGTGAAACTTTAATTCAGTCCATCCATACGTATCGAATGGATTGAAGTTGACAGTTAATTTATTTCATATTTCTCATACAATGCGAGGAACGGCCTTTTGATCTTCGACATCAAATTGGACTGTCGAATCACAAATCAAAGATGAAAAAGTATGACAGCTTTCATCACCGACTGAACTCATTTTCTTTGATACAAGAACGAGGGAAAGATTTTATGAATGATTAATCAAATGATGAACAAGAAATGAGCGACCTATCAAAACCGAATCAAAGATGTCGATCTAGAAAATTGCGTGTCTTGCTGAAAAAAAAAACGATTTTTTATTCAACATTCACCACTTTCGAAAAAGTTTTATTATTGTCGAAACAACAAACAGTTTGGATTAACACATTGAAGAAGTCGAATCTAAAAATCAACAACGTTAAAAAATTCAAAACGTCGAAAACATATACAAACGAGAGAAAAGATAAAATATTATAAGTCATCACGTTCAAATTAGAGGTGATATTACGTAATATAGGCTCTCATTTCGATTCCACTACCAATTTAGTTTAAAAATGTAAACCTTTTCTTTGGGAGCATGAATTTTATGAATCAATAGTGCCATTACAAATTGTAAATGCGGAAAATCCAGCGGGAAAAAGATCATTTTGTTTTTCTCCAGTAATTTTGGGTAGCCTTTACCCACGAATGTTTTGTTACTTCAAGGCATTCTGCCGACAGAAGTGATATACAGGCCCGGATTTGGGGGGTGCCAAGGGGGCAAATGCCCCGGGCCCCCCGATCAGGGGGGCCCCCAAGGAACCAAAATTAAGAACAAAAATATTTGAAATTTTTTTTAAATATTTTCTCTTTAGTCATATAATTCTAACGATGAAATCAACATTTTAATATTTGAGTAGATTTCTTCTTGTTCCTAATATATGAATCTCACAGTTTGGTTTAGTCAATTATTATTTCATTACTCAAACGTAATGACTTTCAAGGCAAAATCTTAAAAAATATTGGAATTAAAAATGCGCTTAACGTTTTTGCAGAATCTAAAAAATACGACTAAATATATAAAGTACTGCCTAATTCAAAGAGTTTATTGGTTTCCAAACCAAATCAAAGTTTACCGATCGGTGGGATTCGAACCCACAACCCACAGCTTACTTACTTTTTATTTTTGCTGGCTCTACGTCCTTCAAGACATGACCTGCGCCACAATGTTACGCCAACTAACTCGGTCCATGGCTGCTAACCTCCAATTCCTCGATCGCCCCACACTTCCAAGATCCTGCTCCACTTGGTCAAACCACCTAGCTCGTTGCGCTCCCCTTCGTCTTGTACCGGCCGGATTTGAGTTGAACAATATTTTTGCGGGATTGTTGTCCGGCATTCTCACAACGTGTTCCGCCCATCGTACCCTTACAGCTTTGGCGACTTTCGTGATACTGGGTTCACCGTAGAGTTGCGCAAGCTCGTGGTTCATTCTTCTCCTCCATACGCCGTTCTCACATACTCCGCCGAAGATCGTCCTAAGCACACGTCGTTCAAAAACTCTTAGCGCTTGCAGGTCCTCTTCGAGCATTGTCCACGTCTCATGCCCGTAGAGGACTACCGGTCTTATTAGTGTCTTGTACATGGTACACTTAGTACGGAAGTGAAGTTTGCCAGACCGCAAGGTCTTGTGGAGTCCATAGTAAGCACGACTTCCGGCGATGATACGTCTTCGAATTTCTCTGCTGCAGTTGTTATCCGACGTTATCAATGATCCGAGGTAGACGAATTCGTCCACCACCTCGAACTCATCCCCGTCGATCGTCACGCGTCTGCCTATGCGAGCTCTATCGTGCTCGGTTCCTCCAGCCAGCAGATATTTCGTCTTCGACGTATTTACCTTCAATCCAACCCGATCTGCTTCACGTTTCAGCCTGGTATACTGTTCAGCAACCACCTGAAACGTTCTTCCGACAATGTCCACGTCGTCAGCGAAACAAATGAACTGGCTGGATTTTTTGAAGATCGTGCCCCGCATGTTGAAGCCCGCCCGTTTCATAACACCTTCTAGCGCAATATTGAACAGGAGGCAGGAAAGACCATCGCCTTGTCGAAGTCCTTTGCGTGTTTCAAACGGGTCCGATAAAGCACCCGATATCTTCACACAGCACTGTACACTATCCATCGTTGCTTTGATCAGTCTAGTCAGTTTCCCGGGAAAACCGTTCTCGTCCATAATCTTCCATAGCTCTTAGCGGTCGATGGTATCATAGGCCGCTTTGAAATCGATGAATAGGTGGTGCGTAGGCACTTGATATTCGCGACACTTTTGGAGGATCTGCCGCAACATAAAGATTTGGTCTGTCGTCGATCGCCCGTCCACAAATCCGGCTTGATAACTTCCAACAAATCTGCTTGCCAGTGGCGATAGACGGCGGAAGATGATCTGGGAAAGCACTTTATAGGCTGCATTAAGAATGGTGATCGCTCGATAGTTCTCACATTCTAATTTGTCACCCTTTTTGTATATTGGGTATATTATTCCCTCCTTCCACTCCTCCGGTAGCTGTTCTGTATCCCAGATCCTGGCTATCAATCGGTGCAGACAAGTGGCCAACCTGTCCGGGCCCATTTTAATAAGTTCCGCTCCAATACCATCCTTTCCAGCTGCTTTGTTGTTCTTGAGCTGTTTGATAGCATCCTTAACTTCACCTATTGTGGGAGTTGGCACGTCTCCCTCATCCGCCGTACTGATGAATCCATTCCTCCTGCTTCCTTGATCTTCCTCCTCTGCGCCGTTTAGGTGTTCATCGTAGTGCTGCTTCCACCTTTCAATCACCTCACGTTCGTCCGTCAAGATACCTCCATCCTTATCCCGGCACATTTCGGCTCGCGGCACAAAACCTTTGCGGGATGCATTTAGTTTCTTGTAGAACTTACGTGTTTTTTGAGAACGATACAACTGCTCCATCTCTTCGCACTCCAACTCTTCCAGGCGGCGCTTTTTATCCCGGAATAGATGGGTTTGCTGTCTTCGCTTCTGTCCGTATCGTTCCACGTTTTGACGGGTGCCGTGCTGCAGCATCATCGCCCGCGCTGCATTCTTCTCGTCCAAAACCGTCTGACACTCCTCGTCGAACCAACCGTTCCGTCGATTTGCTTCCACGAACCCAATGGCACCTTCCGCTGCGTTGTTTATGGCTGCTTTGAGACTGCTCCAGCAGTCTTCAAGAGGGGCTTCGGTGAGCTCTCCCTCTTCCAGCAACGCTGCTTCAAAGCTTTGCGCGTAATCAGTTGCGACTTCGGGTAGCTTGAGTCGTTCCAGATTGAACCGTGGCGGGCGTCGGTACCGAATGTTGTTCACAACGGAGAGTCGTTGGTGCACTTCAACCGTCACTAGGCAGTGGTCCGAATCGATGTTTGCGCCGCGATAAGTTCTGACGTCGATAATGTCCGAGAAGTGTCTTCCGTCAATCAAAACGTGGTCGATTTGCGATTCAGTTTGTTGGGGTGATCTCCAGATGCACCGATACGGGAGGCTGTGCTGGAAGTAGGTACTACATATGGTCATGTTTTTGGAGGCGGCGAAATCAATCAGTCTAAGGCCGTTTTCGTTCGTAAGCTGGTGAGCGCTGAACTTCCCTATAATCGGTATAAATTCCTCCTCCTGGCCAACCTGAGCGTTGAGATCTCCGATAACGATTTTGACATCATGGCTTGGGCAGCCGTCGTATTCACGTTCCAGCTGCGCGTAGAAAGCGTCCTTATCGTCATCGTCACTTGCTAGGTGAGGGCTGTGCACGTTGATTATGCTGATATTGAAGAAACGGCCTTTGATCCTCAACTTGCACATTCTGTTGTCGATTGGCCTCCACCCAATCACGCGCCTCTGCATTTCGCCCATCACGATAAAAGCTGTGCCCAGCTCATGTCTATTGCCGCAGCTGTGGTAGATGGTATAACCATCCCTATACGTATGTACCGTCGACCCTTTCCAGCAAACCTCCTGCAGCGCTACGATGTCGAACTTGCGGACCCTCAATAATTCGGAAAAAATGCGGGTACTTCCCAAGAAATTGAGAGACTTACAGTTCCATGATCCGAGTTTCCAATCGTTAGTCCGTTTTCGATGCCTGGGTCTATGCCGATTGTTCCGGTCCGAATTTACATTGTATGCTTCCTGTACTGATGATTTTTAAGGCTGGCTTGTAAGGCCTGCACCAACCCCCTGTCTCGCCGGAGGATCATCGTGCACAGCACTGTTTAGAGTCCCACGCTGGCACTAGGACGATGATCAGCCACTCCTAACATGGAGAACAGACGCTGTTTTGAGCCGCCCCTAACATGGAGAACAAACGCTCTGATAAGCTACACCCTCAGAAGAGAGGAGCCCCCCTTCCCTGTCGGGATACGAACAAGGTTCCACCAGGGTTGGTTACCCGATCTTCCCTACGGTTACTCGTATCCCAGGCGGCACCACGGGGAGGTAGGAAGTTACTGGACAAGAGGCTAAGGACCACAAATGGGGTCTATTTTATACCTGCAGGTACGCGAAGTACCAATGGTACGCATTGTCCAGTCATTTACCACCCACGACCCTCAGCTTGGTCATGCTGAATAGCTGCGCGTTTACTGCTACGGCTATCTGGGCCCCTTATTTCAGATTTACTGCAACGAAATATGCGTATTTCTAGCGAGATTCTAGGTATAAATATCTCTGCCCAAAATTAGTTACTGTTCCTTACAGCAATTCACAATGGTCTGCTGGTACACTCAGGCAAATGAAGCAAAATTCCTATATGTAACGCTTAGTGGCGTGCTGTTTAGTTTCCTAATAATTCCTTGAATAATCAAGATTATTGCTATTTTGAACGACATGAAAAATATCTTCTGTTAAGATACATTTTAGTAAAATTCGTACGGAAACTGCCTTTTAAATACAATAAAAAAATTACATGTAGAAAAAACCTTACAACTGTTTTCGATTTATGAAATGTAAAGGTCTTTGCAACTCTTATACAGCTTATCAGAGAATGTCAGATCATTAAATAAAATAGAGTTGAAAATTCAAAGTTCATTTTACTTCTAGAACATTAATAGTAAGAATAGTTTAAACAAAAGTACAAAACATTAGCATGATACATTTCAGTTGCTCTTTATTTTCTTTCTCTTTATTTAAACTCGGCTTAGATAAGCTCGCTTTCCCTAAGAAGCAAAAGCGAGGTGTTGTAATATGTTAAATATGTTTCCATATTAAACTCAAAAATGAGAGAATGATCTTTATGTATATAGTATAGATCGTTGTTTCACTGCATGGTTGTTCCAAGTTACAAAATTAGTTAAAAACGTGTTTTACTCTCATTGTGAAGATATCATGACTTGAAAAACAATCAATACGACAGTTAAAATTTGCTTTAGATGGCTTTGTATACCGGTTAATTTACTACTGTAGTTCATTTCACATACACATTTCCATACTTCCAATGCAACAAATCGGAGTCACACTTTTTCAACAATGTAGAAAAAATGAACCAGATATGATCCCACCGGAAGCAAAATGCTTCAACAGCATACTACGGCTGAAATAAATTTTACTGTAAAAGGGAAGGAAAAATAAAAAAAAAGCTTTCGAAACATATTTCCCACCTTTTGTTGTTTATCGTTTTGTACAATAAATTGCAAAACTAACAGTTATATTTACGATTATTATTAACTTTAACATTTGTTAACAAGTTCCAATAAACAATAACCCCAATTTTGTGTTTAGAACTAGGGTAGGTGTACCAATTATGAATGCAATATGTCAACAGGATGGAAAAAAAAGTTTTAATTGCGTTTCTAAAACGTAAGCATGACTTGTTGGTGTTAAAGCCTGTCCACGATAAATTTCGGACACGGATGGCGGGTGTACCACAGAAAGTTCGAAAATTTTACAGAAAGAAGGATTAACATCCTTGTCAACTGTTTATTTTGTAGATATAACTCTATAATCACTAGTTTGAAGTCTTGCAAACAGTTAAAATAAACCATTTCAGTACTAAATTGACTTTTAGCTTCTAAAAATTGGTTTTAAAATGTGTTGTTCTTGTACCAATTATGGCAATAGTGTTTCTAGCATTCAACATAAAAGTGTACCGTAATTTCGGGTGAAATTGATCATTTTTCACGGTTCTTCTAGTCTCTTTTCTATAATGTTCACAATGCCAAACAACTAAATGCAGGAAAACAAGTACGAAGGTGAGCCTCATCGACTTATGTACCGAAATGTTCTAACAAATGTCATTTTAGTGTTAACAAATACCTCTAAAATAAAAAAATCAGAGGATCTCATTTCGGGGTGAAATTGATCACTTGTCAATGCCATTATTGTTAGTCTTCAAAACAACTCTATATGATAAATTTGAGCTCCCTGAATCCGAATATGCTTGTAAAATTCTTAACAATGCAATATTTATATAAATAACAAATAGCTAAATTTCAAGAATTACGCGGAAAACGCCTAAATGTATGCAATTTCCTAAGGAATTCATTGATATGTAACAGAAATTCAATTATTTTAACCATATGAGCAAATTGGTACGAGTTTTGGTGATGAAATCTGGTTTGGGAATATATCTCATGCATCCTCACAAACTTTCAGGTTTATACCATGTTCAAATCCTTGCTTATAAATAGAAGTTCATAGGTGTTTGTCAATACTGCACCGTGCATGATTTTGACATTTTACGTTATTTTCATAGTAATAAACATTCTTTAACGCAAAAAACTTCACAACACACAATTTGATAATAGTTACGACAAGCAACGTTCATTTACTGCAACTTATATTAATATTTGTGCTCCATTAAGAATAAATAAAATCGTGTGATACGATGATCAATTTCACCCTTCTGATCAATTACACCCGATTTTACGGTACCAATTACGGACAATCGAATATTTGCACGAAATGAGCTCAAACGTCATCCAGAGCAAACGATTATGCAACGCTTATATGTAATGAAGTGATTGCTCATAAAATTTTCCAAAAAATATATGTGAAATATATGTTGAATCAATTCATTGGAAAAGGTTTATGACAACCAATTAATTTTCGAAAAGGAGTCTAAATGTAGTAAAAATACAAATTATTATACAAAACAGCATTAATGAACTCAGCGCCTAATTTTAACGAAAAAACAGGGAACATTCAAAAATCGAGTGTCGCTAAAAACCCCTCTCAATCATGAAACTAGCATCTTCCGCTTGCGAACGTTTTCGAACGTGTGATCGAAACATTTAGTAATTGAGGACAAAACGTGAAGATAATGCCTTACCGAACCGTCCCGTCGTGGAAGTCACCCGTAAAATAGCTTTACTTCTGTTATTTCACTGATCAAAAAATGTAAACATACCTCCTCCAGAGTATCGCCATAATTGGGCTCTCATACACTCTTTGTACCAGTTATCGACATAGTGGAAATAACACGATTTCCAACTTAAAACAGTGGATTTGATTGCTCACTAGCTAAATCTGTTCATTTGTTCTCACTAGGCAACATACATTTATCGGCTGAAGGGGACGGACCTGGTGTAGTGGTTAGTACACACGCCTCTCACGCCGAGGACCTGGGATCGAATCCCATCCCCGAGATAGTCACCAAAAATTTCAGTGACGACTTCCTTCGGAAGGGAAGTAAAGCCGTTGGTCCCGAGATGAACTAGCCCAGGGCTAAAAATCTCGTTAATAAAGATAAAAAAAAATTATCGGCTGAAGCAATTTTTCCGGATGAAAACATACATTTCGTAAGTAGTGTCCTTTAGCAAACTGCTAAGAAGGTGACATATGTGTGAGGCAAAATTTTCAATTATCCATATTTCGAAGCTTATTGCACGAATGACCTCATCAAGGTTTAGTTACCATTGAATACAAATAGGTTTATCATTCCTGTGAATATTAGCCGTTATATTCTAGTAAAACAATGAGAAAAATCTGTTTTTGTTCCCACTATTGCCATAATTGGTGCTATAGTCATAATTGGTACTTCTACCCTAGCTTTACATCAAAATTCCACTTGAACCAACGTCATGCTTTCAATCGGCTGTCGAGAGTATACACTTTTATATTGTAATGTTTGGCAATCTTTTTCCAACCCAATAAACACAAACTCGTATACGATAGCGCATATGAGTACAAAAGTGGAGGCGATATACGTACATGCGTCATTAGGCTGCATGCAAAATGTACGTATATCGCCTCCACATCTGTACTCTTATATCATATTATATACGATCGTGTGTTTACTGGAAAGAAGTTCCATGATTTCTGACAGCACAGCTTTTAGGAGTCGATGCCGGTTTTGGGCCCTTTGCGGATTATTAATCCCTTAAAGAAAAAAAAAAACATAAAATTAACACTCAAAACAACCTTATTTCAAGAAAAAAAAAATCAATGTGTTAAACTTCTTTTTCATTGTTAGGCTGTAGTAATTATCAATTCCTGGTGGGTCCATAATAGACACATCGCCAGCGAGCCGGATGAAGGGTCAAACACAATGCAACGACATAACGGCAAAACAGTAGCACCGAGCACCGAGCAATGGAACCTTACTTAAAGAGCAGACACAAATTCAATCTCTAATTATACAATTTTCACTTGTCTTACGGTTTTAGAAAATTATTTTAATTTAGTTTCCTTTTGGTCTACGATGGATGATTTCTAAAACTTGATTACTTCAGATTGAAATTATCAGAGAGGACAACATAAAAGTGGTACAGAAAATAATTTTCCCCAATTTTTTTCACCGAAAAAATCGAAACAAGATTGCACGCCGCCAACTTGTTACGGACTAATAGTTGAAAGACTAACAATCTTTCGTTTCTATGCAAAAATGGTTGAGAAATCGCAGAAATCTGTAATCTCGTTATATTCTAACTAGCGTAAGCGTTAACGTTAACGTTAACTTACATATTCAGTTAAATATACATTTTTTTCTCACTTACCCCATTTACCAACGATCCATAACAAAAGGTCGAAAAACAGAAAAGCAGGGACAAATGGTCGAATATCTATTTCCAAAGAAGGAAATTTTCTTACCAAGCAAATTATTTTCGACCTTTTGTCCATGAACCTTTACCAACTTGCCCTGCGGTACCTTACTATTGAAATATTTCTTTTCTCTTTCTTCCTCCAACAGTTGATGTAACATTTGTCATAGATATATTAATTAATTTCCGAACGACGTTCGTCAACGGTCAGGATGAGGTGGTATCTCATCCGGGCCGCATCGCGGTGCATTATCTTAGCGGCTGGTTTCTGATCGACCTGGTGGCGGCCATCCCGTTCGACCTGCTGCTAGTCGGAAGTGATACAGACGAGGTAAAGTATGCGATTTTCTATGCTTCTCCTCACGCTATTACTTTCTTACAACGATATGTCACCATTAAATAGCAATTTTTTAAGACTTTTTTTTCCTTTTTTCAACAACCTCAAAGTTTCGTCTTAGAGAAAGTCAATTATCTAGTTTGTTCAACTCTTTTTTCTGTTTCGAAACCTAAGTTTCTCAAATATAGAGCCACTTCGTTTTAGACGAATTCCATTTGTTTATTCAATTCAGATGAAAATCCACCAAACTCAATCTAGCAGTTAGTCCGTTGTCCCGATGAAGAATCGGTTTTGTTCGTCCAGTTTATGAGTTGTAAATATGTTTCCGTTCTTCTGTTATGATCAACCAGCAAAAAAATCTGTTTGCAATATCTCCCACTTAACTCAATTCGATTAGGAACATCCTAGATTCACTCTTAGACGCATCCCAACAGTCATGAGAAAAAAAACTAGATTCAACTTCTTATCGATATTAAACCTACTGCCATCCAATGATGTCGAATCTCGATCAAAATCCAAAACACAAAGCAAGCCATGAGAATTCCGGCTCCGGAGTGACCGGTTGATCCAGGCCTGCCAAGATTGAAACCAAACATGTGATCATTTACTCATCCAGTGCAACCAAAAAAACCCCTTTCAAATGAAACGGATTGAATATTTTCCCCATTTTGTAGGCAATTGGTAACAAGCAAATTTAGCAATTGATTGATGTCAAAAATGTATACGGGCTGAAAAAGTACCGACATACTGCAAGCTCCAAAGAGTATCCAAAGCCGAAGCAAAAGGCAGATCTGCCTCTATGTGTGCCCACACGTGATGGTTATGTTTCCTTCCCAACTCACAGTAGGGACAAATTGGCATATCAGATCAAAATTCATTTGTTTTCTGTTTTCAATGAATGAACTTTTAAACATATATGAATGGTCTAATCTTTCTACATCACAGTTGATTGCAATTACTATTACTTTTTCTCATTTCATCAAACGAAAAATGTCTTTTGGTCTAGTTATGCCAGATTTTCTCCCACTGTTACTCCTACGACTTTCCTTTTTTCCATTATCTCATATTTTTATTTATTTTTTTATTCTTAGAGATGAATCTTTCCAAGATTTTTGTTCCTTTTGTTCAAGCATCATTGTTTGTTTGAAGAAAAAAAAAACAAAATCAGTTACCAAACACATAAATTTCTCATTGTTAAATTTTCTCTTCCGTTTCCATTCCCGTCCCCCTCATTCGAGAGTGTCAACGACAACATCAACGTTCAAAAATGTGACTTCGAACTTCAGTGCTTTTGAGGTGAAATATATCAAAAAAGGAAAATATGCCACTGAAAGGAATTGTCTCCTTCGTGTGTGCACTCTTCCCCTTCATTTGCCCGAGTAGAGTATTGCCTGTGTCTCGCTGCCATAGCTGCAACCATTTTCGCAATCTTTATAATATAAATTCACGGAGGTGCAAAAATGAAACGGCGAAGGAAGTACAGGGAAGTCAGGGAAAATATGTTACGAAATGTTAAAGGTTTCTCCTATCCTCCCACGTATGCATTAACATTTAGGAACGAATGAATGGTTTCCCATAGAGCTTGCTGTTTCCGTTTGATGTTTCTCTTTTTCTTTCTGTCACTCTGTCTCTCTTACTGTCCCTCTGCCATCTTTTTGTGCGAGTAAAACTTATGGAAACAATGTATCGCTTCACATGGTACAAACGGGGCAAAGTTATATTTCTACGAGTTCATCCGTGTTGGGCCCGTGTTCTTCATCTATGTTGTGTTGTGTTTCGTTTTTACTTTTTCAAAGTTACATTAGTTTATTGTGTTTAATTTACATTTATCATGAACGGAATATGAAAACTCTTACATAATACTAGATTCTTTTAGACGCGGAAGGTTCTTTTCTAAAAGATTAGTGACAAAAAACTGTCAAAATAGCACATAGTATAGGACACTATAACCACCAACTAGAATCTTTACAAACGCATGATTTCTGAAGTTCAAAATTTTCAAACAATAGATTACTATAATCATGAACACTTGAACATAGAAATAAATAAAGATTCATTTGGCTACACAATTCAAAATGAGTCTTAATACTGTTGCTGTCTTCATACAAACAATCTCCGTAAAGACTGATAGCGGAGGGGTACCAGTTTTCGCCACCCTAAAAAAATATTGCTTATAAATAAATCACAAGACCTTAGATAACAGTCAATAATTAAAACGAAAGCTTCCAATCCATACACAATGTTCGGGCTCCATATAAAGGGGCGGCCAAAACTACCAAAAACTTTTTTGAGATTTTTAAGTTTTTCATCATTTTAAAATATACCTAATGTATTATAAATAATAGAAAAAGAACTAAATAATATGAATAGAACTAAAATTTAAATTTCTTTGACTTTCATGACGTCAAATTGGTAAAGTAAAAAAAATGAAAAATGTAACAATAAAATAAAGTACAAAATCATATTTAACGAACGCAATATTTCCCCAAAGTAACACACTATCTGAAAGCTTATGGTTCAATACTTTTATCGAGCATTAGAAAAGAACAAAATATTTGGTTGAAGTTTTAATACTATTCAATATTACACTTTAGTAATTTTGATGATTTTGAACATGAAAAACAACTCTCGTCGCGTCATGTCGCCGCCATTTCGAATATTGCACATCAAAAAGCATCCTTAGACCTTACAAAAAACGTTTAATTTTTTGCAGAAATTTGCTGATTTTCAAGTTGGAGCTATTTGAATAATTCAATATTTTATATATCTTCTTCTCCTTGGCATTAACGTCCTCACTGGGACAGAGCCTGCTTCTCAGCTTAGTGTTCTTATGAGCACTTCCTCAGTTATTAACTGAGAGCTTTTTGCCAATGCTATCATTTTCGCATTCGTATATCATGTGGCAGGTACGATTATACTCTATGCCCAGGGAAGTCAAGGAAATTTCCTTTACGAAAAGATCCTGGACCGACCAGGAATCGAACCCAGACACCTTCAGCATGGCATGGTTACGAAGTTTATACACATTTTGATCAAACTCGGTCAAATACTAACAAAATTTGTGCTTTCAGCCAAATTTGATTGCATTTCTAATAAAAAAAAAAAACTTTTCAAAAAACAGTTACGTAATATGTGAATAACGCCTTCCGAAACAATAAAAACGCCAAATAACATGTTCAGATTACATATTACATCAACTAAGGCGATAAAACTAGTTTTGGCCAAAATTCATCAAAATTCATTTTTTCCGACAATTGTGCCATGTTCAGCAGGAAAAATATAAAAACTGATAGGAAACATTGTTTTCGTATTAAAAATTGGGGTGGCGAATACTGGACTACTTGCACTAGTATTCGCCACGTTTTTATTTTCGGTTCCTCAATTTGCCACCTACGTTTATTTCTTATGGAGGATGGTGAATCAGGAACGCCTTGGCGAAACAAGGTGCAAAGGAGCAAAAACTTTAAGGAAAATGATTTTTTTTATAATCATCTGAGCAAATTTTGAGGTTTCTGAGGATGTTTCCGTATCATCTTAAAGCAATTTAGCGAACACTTAACGATTGGCAACCATATGTTTCGTA
This sequence comes from Aedes aegypti, assembly GCF_002204515.2. NCBI lineage: Eukaryota > Metazoa > Arthropoda > Insecta > Diptera > Culicidae > Aedes > Aedes aegypti. The sequence goes on along the minus strand of NC_035108.1, from coordinate 23,121,058 downwards.
AAACTCTATATAATTTGAGGTGGCGAATAACTGGTACATGGCGAATATCGGTTCACCTTCCCTAAGTTGAAAACATCGCTTATTGAGCCATTGCATACTGTTACTGTCTCTTTTAACAAAAGAGTTTTTGTTGAATATGGGTTTAAATTAACCCATATCCGACCGGGTTTACCGTTGGGCGATTTTGAATCGATGTTCCGAAAATCGATGTTTGCATTCCGATTAATAAATATTTTGAATCGATGTTTGGAGCACCTAAAATCGGGTAAATCGATTCTTTACATTCGATTATTTGAAACGATTCATTTTGTTTAAATCATTAAATATTCCTTAACGAGTTTGTGGAGAAAAAGCATATTTTGAACAAGTCTTGGAGTAGTAAATCTGTTCGATTGAATTTCAAAACTGTTTTGATTGAATGAAATCGAATGCAAATGCATTTGGTCTTATTTCAAACTTCATGAATTTCAATTTTCATCCGATTCGAATCGACTCGAAAACATCGATGCAAAGGATTCGATTAAATTGGTGAATCGATTCGGCAGTTCAAATGTGAATCGATTCAGGAACATCAATGTTCTGGACAAATTTGCGCAACGCTAACCGGGTTACGATTTTTTTGTGAACGTTTAAGGTGAAGATGAATCGAAGCCAAAGTTCAAATTTTCAAGAGCACGGATGTGGAGTACCAAACATCCGTTTGAGCTGAAAACTTAATCGATTGGTCACCACCAGCTAGTGACCAATCGATTAAGTTTTCAGCTTTAACGGATGTTTAGTTCTCCAGATCCGTGCTCTTAAAAATTTGAAGTATGGCTTCGATTCATCTTCACCTTAATTCAACTGATTTACATACGGTTTTCACTACAAGCAATCCAAACGCTTCTTGTTTCATATGCTGGCACAAGTGGACCAATTCATTCCCAACGGCCGGAGTTATTCCGGTATACCCCTGGTTCTGGTCCAGTAAAAATTTGATCAATTTTTTTTTACGAAAGTTAAATGGAGTTTAAACAGCTCAATTTTAACAAAATACGAATATTATGAATCTATGGGTAATATTGTGATATTATGGGCCGATTGCAGCCAGTGCCATTTTATGGTCCTCCGGAAGATCCGGAAAATTGACCTAGTTAGCTGGGATTTTTTTTTTTTCAAACGACGCGTATTGATGAGCTTCAATTCAAATAAACCATCGTTGCTCCGGTATGATCTCGAATGGCCATTTATTGGCCCTCCAAAAAAGTGGACATATCATGAAAATTTACCTTGAGAGCTGAGATTTTTCTTTAACCCTTTGGGGACTGATTTTTTCCAAGAACTATTATACAGTTTTTTGAACGCCTTTCAATAGTTTTGGTGCTCAAAATACTAAACATAACAAGAAATGATGACAAATATTTTTTTTTGGGAGGTGCTAGGTCTTCCAAACTGCTCTTGAGTTCATAACTTGAAGTCTATGCTTGTAATAACAACCTTGTGCATCATACAAGGTGATGAACTGTAATCTACCGTATATTCTGAACCTTCTGAGTGTTCAGCAGATATTATCAGATCATTTCGAATGTTCTAGATTATCTAACTTGTCGGGATGTTCAGTACATAAGATCTACAACGCGATGAGAGTCAGGATTTAGTGGTAATAAATTAATAACCACGAAACGAAGCATTTCCGAAACATGGTGTATTCGACAAAGTTTCCAGTCATAATTAGCGATATCTATTGGGAAGCATCCATAAATTATGTCACGTAAAAATATACTATTTTCAACCCCCCTGCTTTTCACCTTTTGTTTGAGAACAATTTGTGAAAACGTCAGTAGAGTCTAAATGCGTAAACGAGTAGAAACACGTTTTGAATATATGTGTTTGTCGACGAATCTTCTTCTTTTTTCTTGGCATATCGTTCCCACTGGGAGGAAGCTGGCTTCTCAGCTTAGTGTTAGTTTAGCACTTCCACATTTATTACCTGAGATCTTTCTCAGCTAATAACCTTTTTGCATGGATATATCGTGTGGCAGGCATACGCCCATACTCTGTTCCCAAGGAAGTCAAGACTATTTCCTTTACGAAAAGATCCGGTAATCGTCATACAAATCTCGAGCTCTACTTCTTTTTTGTAATCGTGCAACACGACTATCCGTGTAGAGGCGTCACTACTGTACTGTCACAGACTAACAGACGTAACACTCTTGAGAAGCTCATGGTACATGCGTTTAACGATGAATTTGAAATTTATTTGACCGACGCGATCGTTCCACCAGAGGCGCTAGTGTTCGACCGCTTTGACTTTTGATAGTGTACACGTTGCTGAATGATGCGAACAAAATTTACAGGCAATTCGTGTAGAAGTGTGCGTGTTAGGCAAACGTCAACTAAAAATCCATCATGGCAGACAGTGCTTCACGCGGTTCTTGCAACAGATGGCAGTGTGGACTATAAGACTATCCATGAGGACACTTCGCGATTTGGTTGACAGCTCAAAGTGCAAGCGCAGTAAACACTAAACTTACCGAAATTTCGTTAAGCGTCATCAGTGCTTACCAATCTCCTTTGTTCCCCAAGCGATGATTGTCAAAAATTCATGGTAAACAAAAAAATTTAGCTGATCACAGCTGTCTCAAGGATTGCCTTATTGTCAGTTAAGCACTTGGTAAACTCTTTGCCATGACATGAAAAGGCATGTGAAGCAGCGTTTTTCTTGACAAAATAGGTATGTATTACCAAATACGAACATCAATTGTTTTTACAAAAGGCATTTTAAGCTACTTTTATACTAATTATTTTATTTGTCAGACTTCTGCTTGTTCAGGATGTTCTAGGTTGCCAAGTAGGACATTAAGGCATACACCTAAAATTTTTCCCTGACAGGGAAGTATATTTGCAAGGACTTTTCCGAAGACAGTCAATTTTATTCATTGGTTCTTTTTATACAGCCATTGGATCCGTGAGAAAATTCAGTGAACTTGTTAGATTTTATAACTTCACTCAGTTTATCGAGATAAAATACTTGAACAAGTGCAGACCTGAAGTTCTGAACTCCAGGGTAATTTGGAGGGCCTGGAATATCCCAAACGTTCCTTGAAAGAGCTTATTGATCCGTGAGATGGTTTAGTGAGCATGTTAGATCATATAACTTCACTCAGTTTAGTGAGATAAATTACTGAAACAAATGTAAACCTGAAGTTACGAACACTAGGTTAATTTGGAGGGCCTAGAATACCCCAAACGTTCCTTGAATTAGTCTATTGATCCGTGACAAGGTTCAGTAAACTTGGTAAGTTATATATCTTTACTCAGTTTAGCAAGAAAAAATACTGGAATAAGTGTAGACCTTAAGTTCTGAACTCCAGAGTAATTTGGAGGGCCCGGAATACTTCAAACGTTCTTTAAAACATCCTATAGATACGTGCGAAAGTTCAGTGAACATGGTAGATTATATAACTTCACCCAGTTTAACAAGAAATACTACTGGAATAAATGTAGACATGAAATTCAGATTTCCAGGGTAATTTGGAGGGCCTGGAATACCTCAAACGTTTCTTGAAGTAGCCTTTTGATCCGTGACAAGTTTTAGTAAACATTGTAGATTATATAACTTCACTCAGTTTAGCGAGAATAACTACTGGAACAAGTGTAGACCTGAAGTTCTGAACTCCAGGGTAATTTGGAGGGCCTGGAACATCCCAAACGTTCCTTGAAATAGCTCTTGAGATTCTCAGAGGTTGGTAGATTCTATTTGAATTTGTAATGTTATTGTTTTTAACCCAAACAATTACTGTTACGGTTGTAGATTTCAAAGAGTGTGCTTCAGGACAGTTTGGACGTCCTAGAACATCCCAGGACATAGCAAAGCAAGTGAAATAGTGTTTTCGTTAAAAGAGTAATTCTGTATTATCTAGCCTGAACATCATTTATGTTCACAAACAGCATTTCACGCTTCGTATGTACTTATAGTTCAATTTTCCAAACTTCAGGATGTTCAGGATGTTCTAGGTTGTCAATTAGGTCATAAAGGCATATACTTCATATTTTTCTCTGATAAAAGAGTATATTTGGGACAACTTTGCCGAGGACAGTATATACATTTGTTCATTTATTCCTTTTTTACAGCCTTTTTTGTACTGCGGTCATATATGACCGCGCCGGCCCCAAAGGGTTAAACGACGTGCAGTGATGAGCCTCAAATGAATATACCATTATTTCCTCTGTATGATCTAGATTGTCCATTTCTAGATTCTACGGAAGATCCGTAACATCCTGTTTCTGTTCGGGATGAACCACTGCGACCAGTTTTCTTTGATCTTTTGTGGTATACCCGTGTCCTTTGTTTAGTGCATGTCGTTCTACTCCATTACTATTCAGAAATAATGAAGTAGTCGTTTTTTATACAAATATCATTCTTTACCATTTTGCATAGAGCCTCTTTAGAAAAAGATACCGCTATTTATACCTTTTGGAGAAAACAGTTTGTCATCAAGTTTGTCACTCTCAAAAGCGCGCCCCTTAATCAAGTTCGGCCACTAAGCTGGTTGAATGATACTGATTTTGACCATGCATCGGTACTCTATAGCGTATCAAATTATTGCTTCTACTTATAAGGTTCAAAGTAGGTTTTTGAAACTGTGAACAGGTTTCATGCCATGAAACATTTAGATTCCTTGAAACAAAAAGCTTATTTTAGAAGTTAAGAGGTCTGCTACTCCAGTGATTCGGAATCGTTTCCCTCCTAGATATCGAAAGATAATCTCTTGAACTCGGAAAGAAATTGTCTCATGAGTTGAAACCAACCTCAGATGCTGATTGAGCCATTTTTTCACTTCGACCTCCTCATTATCTAGGACAAATAGGTGGGTCTTAGTGCCTTGTTACTCTCTTATACTCTTCCGACCCTAACTTATAAGTATTCACAAGAACAGATACAACAAGAGTACAATATGGTAGATCTTACCCCGTAACGTACCTCGAAAAGGTGATCTACCCACGTTACGGGCAGTAACATCCTTAGAAGTGGATATATCCTGAATTTCTGGATTCCAAGATGTTTCACCTTAAACCACGATGCAAATTGTTTGAAAGAAATCGCAGCTCTGTGGTTTAATTGCCGCATATGTGCATTTCTAGGGATGTTCCGGAATTTCCCGAAGGATAAAGAAATGTCCATTCAAGATAATGCGGAGGTAACGATGGTATATACTAATTTAAAGTGCGTTACAGCAAGTCGTTTGGAAAAAATCGAAGCTTTCCATGTCAGTTTTGAATGTCCACTATTACGAAAGTTCTGAATCTTCCCGAAGAACCACAAAGTGTCCTTGAAGACCAGCTGACGGCGATGACTTTGATACAATTCAGACACCACGCATGCATTGGTTCGATTTTGAAACTATGCTTGGAAGAAAACGCAGCTCTTTGGGTTAGTTGTCAGCATATGTCTATTTCTACGAATGTTCCAGATCTTCCGGAGGACTAAAAATGGCTTTACGAATTTTCAGGATCTTCTGGAAAAATGGCCAATCGAGATCATACAGAGGCAACAATAATATACTAATATGAAGTTCATCACTGCACGTCGTTTGAAAAAAAAAAAATTAAATTGAGGTAAATTTCCAGGGTATATCCACTTTCCTGATGTTCGGATCTTCCGGAGGATCAAGAAATGGCCATTCGAGATCATACCAAGGCAACGATAGTTTATTTCTTTGAAACTAATCACTGCACGTCGTTTGAAAAAAAAATCCATAAAGTGGCCTCGACCGCATCGGTTGTTCCACGATATCACAGTATTACCCATGGATACATAATTTCCGTTTTATGTTGAATTTCAGGTGTTCAAACATCATTTACTATGATTAAACTGTTCAGAAAAGGAAGTTGATAGAATTTTTACCTAACCTGACCCAGGAGGACACCGAAATAATTCCGGCCATCGGGAATGAATTGGTCCACTTGTGTCAGCCTTTGGATTGCATGTAGTGAAAACCGCATCTAAATCAGTATACAGATCCAACGAAACGTTTAAATTTTCTGAGACATATAATGTACATAGTTGGGGCGTGGTATATCATAGCTATTTACATGATATGTCATGTACACTTCAATGACATATTATGTAATCCAGCAGGATCTTGTGCGATTATGTGACATATAACACATATTTACATGATTTCAGTCTTGAATTCACATAACGTCATGTTTACAACGCATAAATGAAGTTTACATGACGTGTAATCTACATTATTTTTAACAGTGTATTGCACGTTCACAATTACAATTTGAAAAACAATCGTAACTCGGTCGGATTCGAGCGAATCGAATGCACCACTTCCGAAGTTAGATATCTCGCATAAGATCCGAGAAAAATCTAATTTCGGCAAGGAACCATTTCTTACTTTTTTTTGCCGACAATAACGTACTTGAAATGACCGGGCCGTCGATCCATTCAGGTGCATATTTTTAATAGAATATTTAACATATAATCGTGTAAACCGAGCATTTTCGTTAGCAATTTTACTTTCAAGATGCAAGAAGGCATGCAATATTGGCAAATGTTTACACTGTTTATTGAAAATATATGAATTTTGCTCACTGATTTTACTTTTTGAGTTTCATGTTCAGATATCAAAATTTTAATTATTTGTTTTTTTTTTGTCAGAATTATCCTTCTGCAAGATCAAATTCAAAATACTTTCAAAATTTTAACAAGCTCAAGACAGCTTATACTCCAGGATTTCAGGATTCCTGCTCATGGAGTTGATGTGTTTCACATATTCGGGCAGTTTTTAAGCAAATAAACATGAAAAGGAATCTTTCACATCTAGAACAAAACATAAAAAAGTGCAAATTGAAGAAATTTCTGCCTTCCACGGACTTTTCTGCAAAACTTACCTTCTTCAATTTTCAAACCCATTTTTCAGTTATTCGGCACATGAGGAAAACCGTTGCTTTAACAAACTTAGTAAGAGTTTTTGCGAATCTCAAAAATCTTTGGATATTTAAGGGAATATTCATGCCTTTTGGTTTAACATTGTTTCGATTTCAGATTCGAAAAACCTCAAGAATAACTATCTAGTCAAGAACAGATTTGAAACTGTTTCCTTGCTGATAAGTGCAGTCGGTTTCCCATCAATTTCCGATAATCATTAAATTTCGATTATGGAGAAACGAAGACAAATTTACCATGCGAGGATTGACCAAATTTTAAAAACTTACTTGTGAAATCAAGGGAACAAAACCAGATTACTAAGAATTTACAATATTTTCACTTTACATAACTACGCAATCGCAGAACCAAAAATGAACAGCTAAAATAATTAACAAGGATTTGTAAATATGGAGTCCTTGAAAGATGCGACGAAAAATGTAAGAATACTACAGGTAAAATTTTTTTTTACCAAAAACTTTATGAATTACAAGACATTCATGATTTCTTGTACAATATCCATCACCTTCCGGTTGCACATTAAGTTTTACATGTAAAGGTAGGTAAAAAATAAGTAGATTACCGGCTGCACAAAATTCACATTAGGGTCCTTAAACCATGTTTTAAACATAAAATTGGAGTACTGAGAAGTAATAATTATCAGAAATGTTGCGCTTTTATGTTTTTTTGACGAGTTGTCAAATTTATATTTGAGTGTCTTCATCGAAATGTTCGAGATTTCTCAATTATTTAGTGAACTAGCTTCTGATTCTCTATCCGTTGGACGATCCGAATTCAACAAAAGTAAGGGATGTTGAGTTAAATTAATCAATGCTCTTATAAATAATCCAACTATAACGACAACTTTCGTAATTGCAAAAAATGTTATATTGCAATCCCAGATATTGTTTTCAGAACTCGTCGTATTTTTGGTCTAAAGTCTAACAATATACTTCATTTTAACAATAAAATCGTAATTTCAGACGTTTGATATAAATAAATCATCCTTTATTTTGAACTAAATGTTGTTGAAAACTTGTTACAAATAAGCAATGGACAAAACAAAGCCATTTCCTGCAGGAAATGTTTTGAGATTTAGAATAGTTATGATGGAATATATGAAAAATGCATAATGTTGCATAATGGCAATATACTCCACGCTATTATCAAACTTTTGAACTGAAAAACTGCAAAAACTGCTTCTCAAAAATAAAGGATATTCAACAAATGGATCATCATGGATCTCACTGAATTCCATACCGTTATTGGTAGAAGTGACCTCATGTTTAGTAGCGCATTTTTCCAGGGTCTCCATTTTCCTACATTTCTGCAAAAGTTTTTGCTTATGTTATTTACTGCACATGTGTATTCGTAATTCGTAAAAAAGAATAGTTGTACCAGACAGTCGTTCAATGATCGTTGATTGATTGGTCTAGTCAGCGTGTACTGTCTGGTTCTCCAGATTTTCACTCTTGAGGATTTGAGGTATGACTCCGATAAATCTTCCCATTAAGTATTTAATTTAAGTTGTCCATCAAATGAAATGGAGTTCCATAAAAAAAGCCTAGGATATGTTACTATTTGGAATGTGTTCTAGAAATCTTATACTTAAAACAATTATTTTTTATATTATCTTTATTAAGGAGATTTTCAGTTCAATGGATGCTATAAAACAATTACTGTTTTCGACGAGAAAATATTTAAATATGTACGTTTTTAAATTGCTAATAGTATTAAATTACTTAACACCAACATAGAAAAGTTCTACAATCAATTAAATGAATGCAATGTGTGCAACTACTGACACAATGTTAAATTCATGCGACAAAAACTGTTCACTAAAACCACTACGCTCCTATTAAAACTGTTTCTACCAAGCATGAAAAATAGAGCTACCGCAAGCTCATTTTAACATTTGAAACTAGTAAAGTTTATCCTATTTCCCTGTCTGTCATCTATCCAAATGACTTTTCCTCTGAATGTTCGCCACAATCCACTTTCACTCCCGTTGGGGTCAGTAGGTTTAACCAGCAGCGAAACAACGCCAAACACCAAAACTATCGAATAGTTAGGATCTTCATCATAGTTATCTTACTTCAATTTACTCCTGTTCTGAGATTTTTCCCTTTCCGTGCTCATGATACATCTCCCACGATGAATTCCATTCCATTGGAAATTTTAACAATCGGTACACTTCAATCAGTCAACGAGCATGAAATTACAAACCATTCTTGTCACGGTTCACTAGGAACGTTCCGTTCTGAGTGATATTTTCCATAAGTTGTTTTCCATGAACGTATCCGCCCATGATTGACTTTTTTTTTGAAAACCCACACGTGCGTACCAACTTCGATAACAATAACTTATTGTCAATAACTGTCATTTTTCCGTTCCTTGCTGTGCTTTGTACTTTCTGCTCCTACTTATTGAGCACAGACAAATAGACGTTTTTGTACCAATGATTCCGTAACCATTCTGAGTAACTTTGCTGCTATCTAGGGACAGTTTAACTGGATTCATAGCAACCAGCAGATGGAAAAAGTGTTTTACAAGCGATGGTTCTGTTAGCCACCGATTCAGAGTGGAAGTCACGTCTATTTGTCTGTGCTTTGACTATTTGCTTTCGTGACGCAACGTGAAGAAATGATTTCAGACGATTCTTGCAGTTCCATTGAAGATGGAAAATTTCCAACCGGTTTGTTAGCAGTTCGTCGGTTTATTTTTTTTTATTCCAAGACGAATTATTGTGGCAGATGTACCGAGAAAATCAGAAACCGGAAAGGAGTCTAATTATTTCGTTTCCTTACTTTTTTGCTTCAACACACCACCACCAAGCTCCCCTTTGAATCAAACTTCGCCTTCTTTACTTTAATGTTTTATAATCAACCACTACTACTACTTTTACTACCTTAAGTCTACTAAATGACGCCGGTTCTATATATATTTTACAGCTTGGCTTGGACAAAGATGAGGTATTATCCTTTACATTCGATCTAAACACCTTAAGCCACCCCTATTTCCACAATTTGTTTCTTTTCCACTGTCCCTTAAACGAATCCAAACAATTCGACGACATGTCTGTAAATTACATAAAAAGTTCATCACTACTCCGAGGAACAAAAAGAAAATTTTTGATCTATTTGAACGGCAATCCAGAGAATCATTTCCTACTTTTGATTTGTATTTTTGTATAATAAACCTTGTTCATTTTTACTAATCATAAGTTTTGATTTGTTGTATTGATTTGGTTTTCGATAATATTGTACACCTTCTTTTACTTTTCGCGCTGATAAACCACAGAATTTGATTAAATCGCTAATCCCGAAAGAGAAACGGAATGAAGCGTTAAGCTGAAATTCCCTCATAGTAACGTTTGTTGGACGTTTCTTTTTTATGATGTATCAGTATACAATCAGTTTCCTGTTTATGAGCTTTGTTTTCTCTTCCTCAACATTGTTTGGTATGACTTTGTTGCAGCTAAATCGCTTCCGCTTCCTTTAAAGCTTAGAGAAAGCATTCTCTCCTTACATCATTAACTGTACAAAGAAAGCAAAATAACTGACAAGAAAAGCAACCGGTCTTTGCTGAAGTTTTCTCGTCCAGTTTATTTTGTTTTGTTCCGTTACTTGTTGTATCGTCCATTTGTAAATACACCCATGATCCAGTCGACCGATAACCCCAAATGTCAAAGCATCCAACGTCTGTCAGAATGGAATGTGCCTTTCGTAATAATCGGTTCAGAGTTTTGACGAGGGGAAGATAACCCGAAAAACAACAAAATTGAGCCCCTGGTTAGTGCGGACCCAAGTATATTATTTGTGCTGTTTGTTGCTAGGCACCCGAAATGGAAAATCAGAACAGTGAGCTAACTAAGCTGAAATAAAAGCTTTTGCTACTGGAACATGGCTCGCTGTTCGATCCGAAATCAATCCAAGTAGGCTAAGGTATATGTTTTAATTTTGTTTTCCCACAATCGAGCAAAGCTTTCATGTGGTTTGAGTTTGAGTACACGTACACACAAGTTTAACTTACAAAATGTATACACACCCACACGTTTTTTTTTTTTGATCTTAATTCTAGCTTGATTGCTGTTTTTGTCACACCTTAGTTATGGTTTCTAGCAGGTGTCGTATATTTTCCACAGCAAAACAGAAAACTACGACTTTTTTGATACATTTTTCTATCCAAGCTATTTTGAACGCCTGTCGTTACCAAGTCCAGCATTAGCTTTCGAACTATTTCAATCAATGCTTATGCGTTTGACTAGACCCGTCGCTACAAAATTGCAAGCTACATTTCTGTCTTACCAGACTATGAGCAAAAAATCAATGCTTCAAAATACTACTTACTCTGCCCGTCCATTTGGTGCAGATTATTTGATTATTTTACCTCAAAATGCTGAATAGTTTCCATTTATTTATGCTTACTTAACCAGTAAGAAAATTACCTTACGCTCACTCGCCCCCTTCTTTTATTCCTTGCTGCCAGTATTTAAAAAAGTTATCTATTTTTCTATTCAGTTCCAAAACTTTATTTCTCTCAATTTATTTTATCACACTTTCAAAATTTGTTGACCCTCAAAAACCCAAATCAATTACTTCTTCTGTTTCTAACGACCAAGGGCAACGTAAAGGCAATTTCAAATACATTCAAACTATAAAAGATAAGAAGAATACGGCAAGTAGACCAAAATTCAAAAACCAAAAAATCTATTAAAATTTCATTCCCGTCTAAAAATTAAAATCAAATGCAATAGGTGACGAGGCAAAATTCAAAATCACGTCATATTCCATCCCCCTGTTTCATCTGCTGAACCATACACGCACTCACACATCATCGCACTCGTAGCTCCCAATACAACACCAATCGATCGCGAAAAAACAAACACACGCATGCAACTTGTTCGCGCCATGGGAAGCCAGCGCCACCTAGCGATCCAATGTGCGCGGCAGCTGTTTCCACATTACATTCCATATGCAATCAGATCCTGATGGCCTATGAGAAAGCCCACACCGCAAGCAGTAGGCTAAGAATTTCTGGTGCGGAAACAGCTGTCACTTGTTGTGCGTGCGTGTGGATGCGTGCGTATCCGATTGTTCCACCGCCTACTTCGAACCCATACAGTTGGTCAGTCAGTCATCCGCATACTTTCGCACTTACACCGACAGACTCCTTCAGCCCAATCACACTCTGGCAGGGGCTTCATTCCGAACCATTTTTTCTTCTCACTTTTGTGTGTAGTACTGTAATTTTTGATAACTGTTTTACTTTTATTACTTAGAAATTACTTTTCTTTGTTTTTGTGAACACTATGAAATAATCTTTGAATACAGTTTCTTCAATTTGACGGTGTGAGTAAATATGTGTGTGACTCTTGTAAGCTACGTAAAAAACAGTTGATTTTTTTCTAGGAATAGAGAGTGGTGCTATTAAACAGTAAGATAGATGCGTAATATATTGGGTGCACTTATAGTAACTAACATAAGAAACGCAAGGTTTAATTTTGACTATTTTATATAAAAGGGATCATTCACAAATAAAGTGAATATGTGTTTGGTATTTAGCAGGTGAGTGTATCGTTAGCTGTAGAGATTTGAAAAATCTGTGTATCATGAGCTGAAAGCTGACGTAAAGCTATAAATTAAATGAATCTATCATTTAGGGAAAGTGTACCAGTCTTGGCTGTAGTGATTCCCTATTTGGCCATATGTGAATTCTCGAAAACTTTTACATTTTGAATCCTTTTGAATGTTTTGAAACAAATCAAATATACCTGTTTGATATCAAACAACTTGATTGAAAATTTGAAAGCAATTTAATTATCACGTATGGCGAAATTGGGAACCATTATGTCCGTAACTGGTACAACTACCCTATATGTCATTCCTTAGGATACTGTAACGCGTAAAATGTTCCAATTGATATGAGTGGCTGATAAAGATTTGCTAAGGAAAGACAACATCAGTTTAAAAAAAAATAAAGTTAATTATTTGGCTTGAATTTGAAACTTTCATGATAAAAGATAAATAACTCTGCTTCTTCCGATGAAACAAACAAGTAATATCTCGCGTCCAGTATTATAACGGCATATTGGTAATAACCGACTTCTCCTCATCCTCAAAATATGGCCATGTGAATGTTTGCGACTACATATTATTCTCGAATCAGGAGGAAGTCCTTATGCTCCTCCTTCATTCTTAATTACAAAATCTTACGAAATTGTACTGAATTTCAGAAAACAATACAAATAGAAATTCGATGCAGAGTAATCGATCAATGAACATACGCCGTTATGATAGTGAACGAAATATAAATTCAAGATAAAATAAAGGCATTGAACAAAAAACAAATCAGAATGAACTTGGATTTATTAGTCAACTTTCAACAACGGAATAATCAGGTAAAAACTTGAAACTACCAATCATTTTCAGCGCAGAAGTACTGATAATATAGTGCTTTCAGTCATCAATGGCACTCTCTACTTTTGAATGCTGGTCAATGAGGGCAAGCTTGAGGAGCTCATACTACATTTGGTTGCTCACTTCTGAACATTCTTACCAATGCATCTGCGTGAGTTCATGCAGATTGCGAGATTGTCGAATAAAGGGTTATCTACAACTCAGTTTTGCATTGGTCATCGGCTCGTCATGGTTGAAAACATAATGAAAATCTTGGTACTACTCGTTCGTTTCTGAGTCTAGTGATTTTTTTAAATTATCCTGAGACTTGAAGAGGGAAAAGGAAAACTGAAAGATGCCTAGACTTGCAAACAAAGAGGACTCACATAAGATTAAACCCATAGCCCACTGACTAAAGATATGTGATAAAAATAAACGTGTTAAACAGGTGAAACTGAGGGGACGGTCTCGAACATTTTAGTCTTTGAACACATTTTTTTCCACCAGTGCTAATCGTTGTTTGTTTGCTTGTCTCACTAGAAACCATTTCCAAGGTGCACACTTAAAATACTTCACAGAAAGCTTTTACAGTTGGATGCAGACAATAAGTCCAATAAATCAGCCGAATCGGATAGTATCTGACCGTATTTTAGTTTAAAATATTCCACAACTATCTGAAAATAAAGCATATGCATCAATAAATCCAAGTACAACGTTCCTTAAATACTTTTAAAAGTTAAAAGTTTTTGTGTCACACAAAATGTTTATTTTTTTTAACGTGACGAAGTAATGATCACACACTCCTAGGCATACTCGGATCATTTTGATAAAAATTTAGGCTTGATAGTAGCTTGGCTGCTTGTTGTTGACCCCCTAGTTCTCAACTAGTTTATTCAATTATTACCAACACTACACTGAAATGATCGAGAAAAGAAGTGAACTTTGAGAAACTTTGTCAAAAATACTCGAGTGAAGTGACTCGCCTTGTGAATCAAATCGAAACCCACTTCACTCGAGTCGACATTTGTCACCGCGCAATATGAGACCGACAATACTCACCTCACGCCAGTCGTAGAATAAGGGGTAGTGAGTGGCCCACCAGTAGAAGTGTTGCCAGAATTTGTTTGTTAATATCAGCCACTCATATCAAATACCTTCAATGTCACGTAAGTACTCATATTAGGTAAAATGAACAGCACAAGCTCTGAAGCACCTTAGATCAGTAGAACACGCAAAATTGCTTACGGCCGCTACCATTCATCTTGTTGGAAGACCATGCTTCCGGAAAAGTAAACTTTTCCTCCGAAACATGCCAAATTAAACAGTGCTGCTTGCAATTGTTATTCCAATTTGCAAACACCACGATTGCTGGAGCCCGTCATGAAAGCGGTCAAAGTCCAATAATTTGACCACACTAATTCATGCCTGACTCCCCCAATACCGAAGGGACTTCCATCAAGATGAATTTCTTTCCCCCGTAACAACAGAAAAAATAATTCAACCTTCTCGAAGCACCTTCGTAACCGCAAACACCCACACTCCGACGCACTTAAACCGCTTATCCCGCGGGTGACGTTAATCTCCTCACCGCGTCTAGTAGTGATAGGAACGACAAGCAAAGGAAAACCGACCAACAACTCGTTTAATATTAATTCAGGCGCCATCACAAGTTGGTTGAGATTTTGACCCCGCTGTATCCTACCCCCGTTCACTCGGATTCCGATCAGATTTTTTCTTCACACTAAATGGCCAAGCACTGCTACAACCCAAGCGCGCGCGAGGGAATCGTCAGAAATTTTTCCGGGAAAATTTTTGGAGCTTTCCAATTAAAAAATGGAAGTAAAAAGTGATTATCATTTGTTTTTGGAAACATGTTTTTCTTGTTTCAACTTTTTCCTGTGTCATTAGTAGTGATATCACACACCTCCATAACACTGAAGCAGTACCTAACAGGCAGGGTGGGCCATTGCGGAGTAATTTCAAAGAATCGTTCTACAGAATATTCTACAATTATTTTAGAAAATTGCAAACAAAAATTGTAGCGAAATAATTGGATGGAATCATGAATAAAATCTAAGTTAGTTTTTTAAAATTACAATTGTCATAATTATTTGATAAATGTGTAGAAACTTTTACGAAATAAGTACTTTTGCAGAGCTTTGAACAAGTTTTCGAAAAAGATGTTACAGAAATTCATGAACATATTCTTAGAATACATTCGACTCTCCACATCTCGATGTTCCATATTTTGAATCTCTCCGTATGATTTCTTCGGTTCTTTCATTCCGCATACATTATCTCTCTCCAATTCTCGATATCCTTCTTATCTGGATATCTGCATAACCCGATGTGTTTTTGTTGGTTTTGGTTCCCGATTTTCTCTCCACTTGTCGATATGTCTATTATTAATAACCTGGGAGGTACTGATATGAAATTTCTGTACGTCAAAGTGAGCCTGGCTCACAGTGAGAGCTCTTAAATAATGGACAAACATGTTAAAAGCGCCAAATTGATCAAAATATATTTTCGCATTTCATCAATCGTGACAAAAATCCAATGAGAATCAACTCATGCTTATTCAAAAGTAATGTCACGAGAGCACCTTTCATTCCGATTGAATATAAAGTATTGAAATACGCATCTTTTCATTTTTTCCAATAAAAGTAAAAACTAAATGCTTATGAAACTTTGGCCCTTTTTTCATGTTTGTCCGGAAAGATCGAATGTATGTTTTCTTTTGCTATGTACCTTCGGGGGTACTCTTGATGGTCCTAAGAAATTATATATGAGTTTTGATTTTTTCATTCCATCCTTATTGCTTACCTTTTGACAGCTAGGCGTATTAAAATTACCACTCGTAGTCCTCTTCAGCGTCAGTCAGTCAGCGCACCTACTCAGTTGTGATCTGAAGGTTCCTTCAATATAGAGATGTGGAGAGTCGACTGTACATCCGAGAAAAGCATAACCATTCCATATAATAAATGTCCCTCAAGGATTGCAGTTTTTTTTCTCATACAAGTGTTCATAATTTTCAAGTACATTTCTTCATGCGTTATTGAGTTAGAACAATCAAAAATATTACTGATTTTTTGCAATGAAGATCAGTAAAAATATAAACTTAAACATAATTCACTGCTGCGTAGGGTGCGGTATAGTTGTCAAAATTTCCCAAAACCAAAAATTCTTTTGCTCTTCTGAATTCAAATCAAATAAAAAAAAAAATAAAATTTGAACCAAAAATATTGTTCAAGCGTCTCGAAAATGAATTTTCAAGTTAAAAAATAAGACATTCACTGTTATCATAACTTTGTTATTTTCTAATTAATTTAAAGGCTTTTTGCATCATTCTAATGTATATTCTTATAAAAACTAAATTTTTGAAAAGTTTGTAGAACATCAAGTTTGTTCAAAATCAAAACTAGTTTTAGTTTAAAGAAGTTTTCTCCAATTTTTCTTCATTTCCCTGGAAAAATCACCTCTATTCGACCATAACATCATGATAGCTCATCCGATTTCATATTTTTTAACTTACTTTTGAATATAAATTGACACTTATATTGAGCTGTTCGGTAATCCAATCCGCATGGTTATTAAATTAATTAACTCATTACGCGTGGTAAAGATGGACAAATTATGGGTGAAATTATGAAAAAAAAATCCACGTGCTCGGCTGGGATTTGAACCCAGGACTCTTGTATGCTAGACTAGCACTTTAACAACTAAGCTACCGAGCCACTTGGTGACCCAATAACTGAGTTGGTTACAAGTTTAGAATTCAAATCCCTACAGACCACGCGGACCCCTTTCATAACCAATTTCCATCCATCTCATGTTCTTCACACTCGGAACGAGCGAGTGCGATTTTTATCATAATTTCACCCATAATTTGTCCATCTTTACCACGCGTAATGAGTTAGGGCCAATATACCAATAGCCGCATAGCTAAGAACAAATATTCGTATAAAATCGAAAAATAAAGCTTGCGGAATTATTTTTAGATCATCTGAAAGCTTTTTATCTTGGCTTTGTGGAAAAATTATGAAACATACGAAAACTCATGTTTTTGTATTTATTATCGCTTGTGCCACTATAGGAACACATGTGCCTATAGTAGCACTATTCCTAATTTCTGTTCCTATAGTAGCACTAGCCTCACGGAATAGGCAAAACACAAATCAAAACCGTATTTTTACAAAACTTTAAATTTTTCCTTTGAAGTGTGGATCAAAAACGTTCGATTGATTTAAAAAAGTTCCTAATTTATCAACTATTTTGTTTAATAACAAAATAGTTTCTCTTAGTAGTACTACTATAGGAACAATCGGTTAACTATAGGTGCAAGGGAGCTAAAATTTTAAGCAAATCTATTTATTTCGATCAATTTTTTTTAACAAAATCGAGCTGTGTGTCAATGGTACTTAGATAAATAGCTACTGATCTTCATGTCAAAAATTATTTTGCTACGATTACCAGCGAAACGGCCGTAAAAAGCCACTAGTGCGACTATAGGGGACCGTCCACCGACCCTAATTAATTTATTTACTTTTGAAGCTGATTAAGTTTTTTTTTAATTGTGTAAACATTGCATTTAAAATATTTTGACCTAATATTTTAACAAAACCTGCTAAAAACATGTTTTCGAAACATCATTTTTTTAAATTTGTGCCAGATATTACATTTTTAGCATTAAACTAAGGTTTATAAAGCATCTTGTTATAACTACGAGTTGAATAATGTATGTATAATTTTTCATAAATGCAAAAATAATTTTAATAAAACAATGCAAAGACCCCTTTGAAGGTTTAACAAATGGAAAAAATCCAATTTCAGCTTTTTTTATTAAAAATTGAAAAAAATGGAATTTTTCATTAAAATTATCTTTTTGTAAAATAACTAAATAAAAACATTTTTTTTATTAAATGTGCTGCATAAACAGTTTTAAATCAACTCAAAAGCATATACAGTTAAACCTCCATGAGTCGATGTTCCATTACTCGATATCGACTCATGGAACCATACTAAAAACCTAATTTCATGGTTACTATGATGGTCCCCTCAAACAGTTTTCCATAGCAATGCTGTTCCATGACTCGATATTTCCATGAGTCGATGGTCCCTTCAATATCGACTCATGGAGGGATGACTGTAAAAAGATTTGAAATTGGTTGAGCATTTATGAAATTATGGTCAAACAAGTATGATTTTTTCAGTTATTTGTAAAAAATTGGGAGAAAACTACTTTTACCCAGTGAATCCATTTGTCATCAAAACAGACGAAAAACAAACAACAAAGCAAACTCGCTCACAACCGTTTGTCCCAACTTTTGCGGATAGGGATACAATCAAAATCAAAAATTTTATGACAATCACAGGGCGCAATATTGTAGCAACTTTTTCAACTCGCAATAATTCAGTTATTTTAAATACAAAACTGAATTTGTTCCATGGATGCTGTTCGATAATGTGTCAATGTTCACCAACACGGAGAAAGTTCTCGAAAATGGCAATGCGAAGTACAGAAAATCGCTTCGCACGTGGTGATCGATCATTGTCATATTCTGTTCAAGTGGTGATGAACTGATGTTGCGGAATAAAATTGTTGCAACAAGAATAGGAGCTGACAATGTCTTTGTTGATGCGTGTTGAGTGACAATTGATTCACTGCTTTAACCCTGAAAGAGAGGAGACAGCTGGCTTAAATTGCGAGCTCCCAAAAGTCAAGGGAACCTGTCACCAACTGTCACTGGAAAACCAACACATTCGGAGGGCAGAATGTGAAAAAGTGTCGAAATTCAAGTAAACGTAATTAAAATTTCTAGGTGTTTTTAGATTTCACATTTTAGAAAGTAGAATACCTATATATAGTTGTGTGTAGGCGAACTGTTTTCTTGTATTCATATTCAACAGGATATGATTTTGACCAAAATAAGTTCATCTGACCGTTGTGCACTACTCAAGAATTGAAAAAAGAAGTCAAAGACGGCTAGAAAACATTCCAGCTGTCAGTGAGCTGTCTCCTGTCTCTCAGCTTTTACCTAAGACTAGTTATGATTTTATTCAAATTTAATGTTCTACGAACGTTTCGTAAATTTAGTTAAAATCAATAGTTTTAAATTCGTAGGAAAATAACCAAGTTCACTGAAGGTCATATTTTATAACTTGAAAATTAACCTGCAAGTCTTTTGCGCCACCTACAGTATTGAACAATACATTTGCAACTTTTTCGATTTTCCATACAAAATAACCAACTTTGGTAAGCTATATCTCAGTTATTTATGGACCGATTTGAATGAAATTTTGGCAGAAAATCAGTAATAACTTTAATTTTAACATACATTTTTGAGTGATTTTTCCAATCACAAGTTTAAAACCAATAACGGTTTGACTAAAGTGAATTTTTTGACGACTTTTTATGATTGACACTAAACATATTGAAGGAATAGCTTCATGGTATCCTCAGCAAAGTTGTAAATTTTAACGAGATGAACAAGTTTGCTGAAGACAGTTTTTGTGTAAGGCTATTTTGAGATAAATAGTTTTGAATTTTTCCTCGAAAGTTACACTCTAAATAAACCGTCATAACTTATAAACTCGTGATTGGATAAATTATTCAAAAATATATGTTAAAATTCAAGTTATATCTGATGTTCTGTGAAAATTTCATACAAACCGGTCCATAAATAACTGAGATCTAGCTTACCAAAGTTGGTCATTTTGTATGGAAAGTCGAAATAGTTGCAAATGTTTTGTCCAATACTGAATAAAGCTTAAAATATGTTTGGTTCGAACTTTGAGGTTTCTCCTTTCATGTGATTCGAATTCAGAAGAGCACAAGAATTTTTGGTTTTGATAACTTTCGAAATAAGCCGCACTCTATTGCTGCGGGGGTAAAAAGTTGATTATTTACGCAACTAAGTGTGTTAATTTTTGAATGCATAGTAAAGTGTAGATTAAAACAAGAATATCGCGAAGAAAAATGTGTTGGTTCATAAAAATTATATGCGACGGCTATGGTTATATGGGCAATGTAATTAAAAAAACAGATTTTTAAAGAATTTCCAGAAGTAAAATTTGAAAAAAATTCAAATATGTCCCAACAAATTTCTTTGGGTATGAAAACACGAGGAATTTAGGAAACAGTCCTTAAGTAGTTTCTGTAATAACCAGTGAAAACCTAAATGAGCTTTTTAATCATAATAAATTCTTCACGGCTTCTTAGAAGCGATCAAACATTTTTAAGAAAATTCTAATAATTTGGCAAGATTGCTCTTTCAGTAAGCATCATAAGAATAATGCTTTGAACAATATCAGAATTAAAACCCGGATATTTTTTTGAAAGTTTCAAAAAAAAATTGCCTCTGTGGAAAAGTCTATGAACAACATGTCTCCCAAAGTTTGTTTTATTAACTTTGCGAAAATTGAACTAAATAGAGATTAGTTTGGACAATCCTCCTAATTTTATTGAAAAATTCTTTATTCTAAATATATGAAACTTCATGATGAAACTCCTTTTTATATTTTACTACGAATCCCCATGAAAATTCATCTTTCAGGTACTACTGAGAATTCCTTTATCAACCTTAAAAAGCTTCTCAAATCATTGCAGCAAGCACTCCATAAGGATTTATTTCAAAGAGTTTTTTTTAGAAATCAATGCAAGAATCCTCTAAGATCTAAGTAATTCTTACAATAAATAACACATATAACTGTAAACAATATCACAACATGATCTTTCTCAGTACCGTAATGAATCCAATGGTTACCCGACCAGTGGATTACAACAGAGTTGTAACAGATATTGTTACTCATTTAACGCCTTTCTTTCTAACAAAAAATAATATAATTTTGGCTAGATTTTAGATAAAATAACTAAAAATATATTACAAATCACATCACATCCTCTATACTAAACAAAATATGTTATAATTTAAACAAATATGTAACTCATTATGATTCAAATCAAACATGAATATAACTCATTTGGTTATTTTCCATAACTGAATTATAACAAAATTTGTTATGACCAATTGCTTCCGAATTTTTAATAAAAAATTTTGTTCTAATAATGTTTTAAATTGAAACAAATTTGAAGCAGGCTTTTTTATTATAACTGTTTTTGTTTTAATTATGTTATAATTGCTTCTAACAAAAAAGAAACAAAATTTGTTATTTGTAACAAATTTCAATATAATTGTACTACTATTTTGTTGTAATCCACTGGTCGAGTACCCGACTGTAGCACAATTATATCAAGATGTAGCACAATTATATCAAAATTTGTTACAAATAATAAATTTTGTTTCATTCTTGGTAGGAGCACTTAAAGATGGTATATGAAATTTGAAATGATTAAAACAAAATCAGTTATAATAACGAACGTTGTTTCAAATTTGTTTCAATTTAAAACATAATTATAACACAATCTATCTATCTATATAAATGAAAATGGAACGGTGTTTGTTTGTCACGAAATGGCTCACGAACGGGGCAACGGATTTAGATGATTCTTTCTCCATTTCATTCGTCAAAGGTTCCGACGTGTTTGTGTGTATAAAAGTTCCAGAATGTTCACCAGGAAAGTAGGAAAAACGAGAATGAACGAAACTGTCATTGTGTATGGGACGATTCATAGCGGTTTTAACAGCCTACTTGATGGCAAGACGAAGTTTGCCGGGACCACTAGTTTGTTATAAAAAAGTTGAGATCAATAGCTTATAACAAATTTAGTTATAATTTAGTTATGGAAATTAACAAAATGAGTTATATTTTTGTTGATTTGAAACTTAATACGTTACATTTTTGTTTAAATTATAACATTTTTTGTTTCAATTTTGTTTAGAGAAAATTGTGTTATAATTTTTCTTATTTTAACTACTAATCAGCTAAAATTATAACATATTTTGTTAGAAAAAGGACTAACTGTGTAACAAATTTTGTTACAACTCTGTTGTAATCCACTTGTCGGGTAGAAAACCGTCCATTTCAAACAGAACGCTTACTATTTATATGAAGTGTAGCATTCAAAGCCTGTACGATTTTCGATTTTCACTGAATTGCTTAGAAATGCTTTTTTTGTGATTTTTTTTAAAGGTTTTCAATGACATTTTACGTACTTCTTCAATGAGGATTTTTTCCTAAGATTAATTCACGTAATCCACTAAAAATATTCCAAGACATCTTTTCTTTTTTTTCTTCTACTAAATCTTTAAAAAGTGTTATCCAGACGTCCCTATTTATTTCTTTATATTCGTCTACTGAAACATGAACTTCTTTATAATGTTATTTTTATGTGAATTTTATCATTTCAAATTTTCTATGAATTCTTCAAAAAAAAAAAATGTTTCTGTTATCGACTATAATTTTTATTAGAGATAAATGTAGGTAATTCTTCTTAATTTTAAAAAGATTTCCTCCAAACATAAGTTTGAAGAAAATCTTTGCAAAAGCTTCTCGCTGCTCATTTAAGGGTTTCATTAAGAAATCTACTAAGATATCGTGGAAACATCCGATAAGGTTTCTTCTGAGGTCTCTGAAAACCACTACACACATTCTTCCATGAATACGTCCTCCTCATTCTGTTAGAAATTCTTCAATAGATTTGTTTGGGTGCTCCTTGTGAAAATTCTGTAGGCATTTGATAAATGAAGCATAAACCATCACAAAAAGATTTTTCTGCACTTGTGAAAATTACCTACAGATTTGTTCGTCCAAAAGAGCCTTATTTTGGGCAGCATTTTTTAAAGAGAGGGTATGAACAGTTAACACATCTCAAAATTTTAAAACACTTAAGTCCCACCCTGCCAAACGGTTACATACATTTCACCCATCGCCGTCTCAGAGGAACGAAACTTCCCAAAAACAGATTGTATAGCGCCCAGCCACCCCATTTCAGCTGCCAAAGTTAGTCGCGCAAAAAAAAAGTTATCTGACATTGGCCATTAATTTGTGTGCTCTGCATTGGAATCATAGGACGCTCTCACCTTGTTCGCATCAAGCTCACGGTCAGGAAAGAAGCGACATCTACGCCACAAAGTGCTACTAAACGATGTTTTAATTAAGCTAGTACCGTACACATGCCTCAAAAGTTAGCAAAGCTAGTTTTGAACTTTCGCCGGTTATCTTGTTTGTGTTTTTCGTTTCTTTTCTTTGTTCAGTTTAATTTCACTGCTGTTTCATGCTGTGTTCACACTTCGGTTGAAATTATCATCTGGTTCGTTTATTTGATTTATGTTTGCAGTTTATCAGACTGTTTGAGTTGTTCATGGAAATTGTCATCCCTCAATTACATAATAATCCTTAAATCTCATTATGGATGGCTAATCAAAGTAATCATTGAAATGCGGAGAAATACATACTAGAATCATCATTCCCATGCATACTAGATCCTCATAAAATTCCACTTTTGCTTTTTTCTGCTCCCTTTCAATTCTCTTTTTGTCTTCCTCCAAATCTCGACGTGCCACAAAATTTTACCCCACACGTCCCCCACCCCACCTCCTATCGAAACGTTTTTTGCTCCCGTTTTGTAAGACCTTTTATCACTCATTTCCGCCGCGGGAAAACCATTTTTTTCTTTTTCTCTCTTTCTCTCTCTTCTCCATTACAGACAACGACTCTGATTGGTTTATTGAAAACGGCACGTCTATTGCGTCTAGTGCGAGTGGCAAGAAAGATCGATCGCTATTCGGAATATGGCGCTGCTGTTTTAGTATTACTGATGGCTACCTTTGCACTAATCGCTCACTGGCTGGCTTGTATTTGGTACGCATTGAAAACAAATAATACAGAAAAAAAACAACAGCATATGTACTTCCCACTCCCCGACACAGTTATCTTCTGTTTGAATACTAAACAATTTCGAAAAAACAATTACAATCATATTACATTAACAAACGTGTGCACCTGAATTTATGCTACCAACAACGAGACCAAAACATCGAAACACTAACACGCGCTCAGCTCCCCCCTCAAACCAACAGAAACAACACACGCAAACTGAATAATTCATTATAATCGAACTTTTCAACGGGATTCCCAAACCAAAGCGAAAAAGTCACAACGACAGCGTCAGATTGCCGCCGCTATTTCATCACACACTTTACTCATATTGCATTCACCCATTGAACAGCGGCAGTCTGTCGCTGTCACTACAACACCCATTGCATCGGTTTGGAAAGACCCTTATCGTTTCTGTGCGCGTTCTCGCAGAGGTGAATGGGCATAAAAAGCCCAAAAATCGCTTATGCATTCCGACGGTAGGAATTATGGGAAAAGCATGTCATGAATTCAAATTTGAAGCGCACTGACCCATGATGCCTACCCAGGGCGAATGCCAGGGTGTGTAATTGGCCCCTTCCGTACCCCCACAACCCGTATGCAACGCACACACACGTACAGATGTTTTCGCCGAGGTCGCGGAGAAAAGTTATCCTTTAGTTTTAATTGCAGTAGAGGCAGAGATCGGATTTTAGGATTTCGGTGTCACGTAACTGTAGATAATGTTTTCCGATGAAGTGGAACTAAATGTAAAATTATTGCGGGATAATGAGATGGAGCAGCATGGTTGTCGATAACAAATTTTAACGAAGCAGTATTGTTTTCTCGCGAGTTATCATGCAGCCTCATCAGAATCCTAAGCTTTGGTAGTATCGTTAGTCAATGGATTTCCCGAAATTTTCGTGTAATATCATGCTAGGTGTTTCATCAGTATGTGCATCAATGTTATCATAGCAGAAATTTGAACTGAATTCATACAACCAGTGAAAAAAGTTAGTGAACAAATACTTTTTTTTCACACAAAATTTGCATTGGTACTAAGAATTTGCTGGAACTTTAAGGATGAACTACAAATTGTTCGAATACAATTTAAGTAATCAAGAGATGTTTAAATTTTATCCCACTCGGTAGGTTTTTGATATTAATAAATCTTCAGGCTGTTTAGTGGTAAACCTGTAAATAAATGAAAACCAAATTTAGTACTATGGCAATTCCACTATAGTTTCCTTTAACAAACACGGGTATTTCGACCTCAACTGTAATATTAGGGTGGGGCTTATTTCCAAAAATCATTCGTAGTCAGGATTTACAAAGTGGAAAATGATCATCGGTCCCAAAATAACATCCTGTGAAAAAATGAGAATTTTTGGTGAAGGTTTAGAGGTGGCGCAAAGGGCGTATGTGCAGTTTTCCCATTTTAGTGAACTCTGAAAAATTTTGGTATGCTTTTCAGCTTGTTTTGGTGATTTTAAGACCCTTAAGGGCAAAAATTCACCTCAAAATTGCGATATCTCCTCTCCTTTAGATGATATTTGACGAAATATATTTTATGCATGCGATTTTTGGCCCTTGAATAGGTTACAATGACTGATTACTATGAACCCGAATAAGAATAGCTTGGGAGGATTCCTATGCTAGTAGAATGGAACAAAGAGCAAAGAAGAATGATAGAAAGAACAAAGAACACAGAAGAATGTAAGGTGGGGTGGGTTAAACAAGGGGGAGGGTGTAGCTGATGATATTATATTAGAATCAACTATGGAGTCGTGAAAATATCTCGGTTGGATGTATGAGATGTGATTATATGCAAGTTTAACACTCATTTAGTATTTTAGAATGTCCGTTTGATATAACTCCAGCAATTGCTTTTATAATCTGAAAGAAATTTCAGAGGGGCCCAAATCCATGCAGGCTCAAAATCCGTACACTTCATACAAATAGAAGGAGTTTTATATGACGAGGAAGGGTTTAGATTCATTTCTTAGGTGTTCGGATTTTGATCCCACACGATATATCCTTATTAGGTAAATCCATAAACGATTTTTGCTTTCCAGCAATAACACTTCTTGTTAGAATTTCTGGATTATGATGCCATTTCAGCAATTAATTGCGTTTGGGGTTCCAATACTTCACTTTCGCCACAACACCTTCAACATAACTTCGGACAAACGAAAATGCAGATGAAGTTCAATATATCGTTCTACATCTGTATTTGAAATCGATGTGTATAAACAACAGCAGAAGGAAAAAAAATCGGTAGTCAAAATTCAAATTAGTGCACGAGCTTCTATAGGGTGCAAGAGATAAAGCACTTCAGGTTGAAAACCTCTCAAATAAAACCAAAATTAAGTCGTCACAGTTCTGAAACATATTTTTTAGGACAGAGCTACATGAAGGAATTTTCACAGGATGTCCTATGTACAGTGAGAGGCAAAATAAAGTGCCCACCTTACCAGTTTTCGAATTTCTCTCATTGATTTGGTTCAAATTAAAGTTCACACACCTAAATCTTTTGTGATATTTTATTTTTGATGTTCTTTTAAAGTTGCACTTACGAAATTTTGATTAAAAAAAGAATTTTACTTAAAGAAAAAGAAAATCAATTTGTATTGAAAAAAAAGTAGTGACAAAAATAAGTGCCCACTTCCTTCTTGGCCCCAGAAAAGATGATTTAAGAAAAATAAAAAGCAATTTAATAGTTAATGTGTCCTCCTTTGGCCTTAAGGACTTGCTGGAGGCTCTTCGGCATGCTTTTCACCAGGTTTTGTAGGTGTTGTGGATCTAGTTCTTCCCAGGCGCGCTCCAAGGCTTCAAAATAATTATTTTTGTTGGTAACACCAGTTTTTTCAACCCTAGCATCGAGAATCGCCCACAAATTCTCGATGGGGTTGAGGTCTGGGCTTTGTGGAGGCCATTCCAGCGGTTTAATCCGACAAGACCGGAAGAAAGACTTGGTCTTCTTTCCAGTATGCTTCGGGTCGTTGTTCTAGAGAAATATGAATTTCTCTTCAAGGCCCGTCTGGATCAGCGAAACCTCCAGATTTTCCAGCAAGATGTTAATGTAGGAATCTGCCGTCATTATTCCGTCGATTTTCACGACGCTTCCTACTCCACTCCATGAAAAACACCCCCAGACCATCACATTTCATCACATCACACTTCCATACGTCACCGTTCCTTGGATGTGGCGCTCCTGAAGCTCGAGCTGTCTAACCGAGAGCGGCGGGCTCGTGTGTGATGCAGAGCACCACATCCAAGGAACGGTGAAGCATGGAGGAGGAAATATATATAAAGGAGGGTTTCCAATTAATCTATTATTCTTTTTTAGGAAATCGATAAGATGATATAGCTGACTCCGAAGCTTTAGACAACTTAATTGGCACTAAGTCAGCTTTTCCTTGTATCGGAATAGTAGGTGCAGCTTCGAATGTATTGCAGAGCAGCAACTCAGCTCAAACAATATTGGAATAGTTGTATATGAAGGAACCCAGCTAGGTCTGCACCGGTGGCAAACTAGCCAATTAACTCAACAGAGCGAAAATGAAAATACGCTGGTTGACCGGGTACTGACAACACAATATCACAGATGTTAAATATTCAGCGAGATACTCTTAATATACGCAAAATGTGGAAACTAAGCCACTATTGTGAAGTTATTTCGCTTATACAAGTACTAAAAGTGAGCTTGAAATTTGAATAAAGGGTTACACAAACCTACGTATCAATAGCTTAAACTATTTTTATAACAGTTTATAGGATGAGTTGTTAGCAAATGAATGAATAAGTGAATATACAGTCAGTCAAAAGAATACTGTTTTTCCATGCAATATTCTCAAGTTTAGGACTCTGCATTTTACATTAGGTAGTATCGAATTTGTAAAAATTTTAAAAACGAGCTACAAATAATCTGAAATTTTGTCTGCAGTGAATTGATTATATTGCAGTCATTTTTCATAGAATGTCAGAGGGTTGTTCAAAGGCAAAAGTAAGTAACCGATAAGTTTTTATTTTTGTTTTAAAACGGTAGGTTGTGGGTTGTTAGTTTATTCAGTAAAGTTATTCGCTTTCTGAAACAAAAAAAAAACAAAACAAACGAACAATCGAAAACCTAAATGAAATCCGAATTCAGTACTTTATCATACTGATGTCAAATCTTGTACATTACAGTGATGACAATATTACAGTAGGGTGGGGCTTATTTCCAAAAATCTTCCGTAGTCAGGATTTACAAAGTGGAAAATGATCATCGGTCCCAAAATAACATCCTGTGAAAAAATGAGAATTTTTGGTGAAGGTTTAGAGGTGGCGCAAAGGGCGTAAGTGCAGTTTTACCATTTTAGTGAACTCTGAAAAATTTTGGTATGCTTTTCAGCTTGTTTTGGTGATTTTAAGACCCTTAAGGACAAAAATTCACCTCAAAATTGCGATATCTCCACTCCTTTAGATGATATTTGACGAAATATATTTTATGCATGTGATTTTTGGCCCTTGAATAGATTACGCTGGCTGATTAATATGAACCCGAATAAGCATATGAATAGCTGGGGAGAATTCCTATGCTAGTAGAATGGAACAAAGAGCAAAGAAGAATGAGAGAAAGAACAAAGAACAAAGAAGAATGTAAGGTGGGGTGGGTTAAACAGGTGGGAGGGTGACTGAGGAATCTAGAAAACGATGATTATATTTATTGACTTCATTTTTTTCATTTTTTTTTCTCGGGGATGGGATTTGATCCCAGATCCTCAGCGTGAAAGGTGTGTGTTCTAACCACTACACCAGGTCCGACCCCTTGACTTCTATTTAATATTACCTACTTCAGAAATATTTCGAGAAATTTTTCTTCAAGTAGGGGAAGAGCACCAATTTTTTAACCATCTCTAGTTTTCAACCCATGTATACGATTTTATTGGAACTTAATGCAACTTTATTGGACTTTATGGAAAAAATTCAATAACGGCTAAAATGTCCTCAATTCCATGCGAAGTTTCATCATTATTCTCCTGGTAGATATAGATAAATGCACGTCACTTTACTGCTTTAGTTCAATAATCGTTTGGTTGTTTTTTTTTGTCTGAATGATGATAGCAATATATCGAAAGGGACCGTTGCAAAATTTACATCCTGGAAATTCAGCCTCACGCAGTATCTATTAGATTCGTAACTAATTTATATAATTATTTATATATACAGTGAGAGGCAAAATAAAGTGCCCACCTTACCAGTTTTCGAATTTCTCTCATTGATTTGGTTCAAATTAAAGTTAACACACCTAAATCTTTTGTGATATTTTATTTTTGATGTTCTTTTAAAGTTGCACTTACGAAATTTTGATAAAAAAAAGAATTTTACTTAAAGAAAAAGAAAATCAATTTGTATTGAAAAAAAAGTAGTGACAAAAATAAGTGCCCACTTCCTTCTTGGCCCCAGAAAAGATGATTTAAGAAAAATAAAAAGCAATTTAATAGTTAATGTGTCCTCCTTTGGCCTTAAGGACTTGCTGGAGGCTCTTCGGCATGCTTTTCACCAGGTTTTGTAGGTGTTGTGGATCTAGTTCTTCCCAGGCGCGCTCCAAGGCTTCAAAATAATTATTTTTGTTGGTAACACCAGTTTTTTCAACCCTAGCATCGAGAATCGCCCACAAATTCTCGATGGGGTTGAGGTCTGGGCTTTGTGGAGGCCATTCCAGCGGTTTAATCCGACAAGACCGGAAAAAAGACTTGGTCTTCTTTCCAGTATGCTTCGGGTCGTTGTTCTAGAGAAATATGAATTTCTCTTCAAGGCCCGTCTGGATCAGCGAAACCTCCAGATTTTCCAGCAAGATGTTAATGTAGGAATCTGCCATCATTATTCCGTCGATTTTCACGAGGTTTTCTACTCCACTCCATGAAAAACACCCCCAGACCATCACATTTCCTCCTCCATGCTTCACCGTTCCTTGGATGTGGTGCTCTGCATCACACACGAGCCCGCCGCTCTCGGTTAGACAGCTCGAGCTTCAGGAGCGCCACATCCAAGGAACGGTGACGCATGGAAGTGTGATGTGATGAAATGTGATGGTCTGGGGGTGTTTTTCATGGAGTGGAGTAGGAAGCGTCGTGAAAATCGACGGAATAATGACGGCAGATTCCTACATTAACATCTTGCTGGAAAATCTGGAGGTTTCGCTGATCCAGACGGGCCTTGAAGAGAAATTCATATTTCTCTAGAACAACGACCCGAAGCATACTGGAAAGAAGACCAAGTCTTTCTTCCGGTCTTGTCGGATTAAACCGCTGGAATGGCCTCCACAAAGCCCAGACCTCAACCCCATCGAGAATTTGTGGGCGATTCTCGATGCTAGGGTTGAAAAAACTGGTGTTACCAACAAAAATAATTATTTTGAAGCCTTGGAGCGGCGCGCCTGGGAAGAACTAGATCCACAACACCTACAAATATATATATATATATATATATATATATATATATATATATATATATATATATATATATATATATATATATATATATATATATATATATATATATATATATATATATATATATATATATATATATATATATATATATATATATATATATATATATATATAAATATATATATATATATATATATATATATATATATATATATATATATATATATATATGCATATTTATTTCTTTGAAAAGTCCTAAACTGTTATACAAAATATTTCATGCAGTTGGCTTGCGCATCCGTCTTTCAAATTGCGATCTTATTATTAGCACTTGTATAAAAGAAACCTAAACAAAACATTCTCATGATGTTCACACAGCTTGCGTATTTTCGAAAAATCTTGATGTTCAGATCGTTCAGGCATCGTGCTAAATAGGGAGTTGTGTTATGGACCCTTTGCGTATTATGGACCCCCACAGAAAAACATAAAATTAACACTCAAAGCAACCTTATTCCTATGAAAATCCACCGGAGGAACTTCGATTGCATTGTTAGTTAGCAGTTTCAGGCAAAATATGTGGTCTAAGGTGCATAAATATAGAAATTTGAACAGTTTTGTAAATGAAACCACGTAAGAGGGTCCATAATAGGCATTTCCAGGTGGGTCCATAATAGGCACGTCGGCGGCGAGCTGGGTTATGTGGGAATCAAATGGAAGGTACATAATAGGAACCGCCAAATTTGTAAACATTCCTATTATGGACCCCGGGAGGGTAGTAAAAACTAAATTAAGTTTGCTATGTTGGGCTAGACACGGAATTTAAAAGCTGACCGAAGCTAGTGCTAATATATTGTCTGTGAACTTCGAGCCGTGCAGTTAGTGTTGAGCGGTTCCACGCCGTTTCGCAAACCCGATTATTTTTGTATGTTTTGAATCGCCTGAAAATTTGCATACAGATTCTTTATGACCAAAAATGCCATTATGAACTTTCAAACCGCCATTTTGAACCTTGCCTTATTTTTGAGAAGGGCGTATTGGAAAATGCATGGCAAATTTTTAAAAACTGTAACTCGAAAACGGTTTGTCCGATCGATTTGAGATCTTCTACAAAGTTGTAGGTATTGCTTAGGACTATATGGAGAAAAATATGCACGGTAAGAAAAAGTTACAGATTATTTTTTATTTCAAAAACAAAATTTTAAAATCGATTTTCTCCAGAAACGCAGTTTCGATTTTTTTTTTTTTTTTTTGATATGTTTTAGGGGACAACTTATGTGATTTATTGCACAATGTTTCAAAATGGAAGAATTATGGACAAAAAAGTTATGGTTTTTTAAAAAATTACAGATTTTGAAAAAAAATCGAAATAGAGGAAAATAATAATTTTTTATGTGATTATTTGAAAGTACAGAAAAATTGCAATCGAAAAGTACTTAAGTATTTTTTTTTCTAGGTTGCATCAATTTCGAGATATACTCATATTTATATAAAATTTTCAAATAAGAAAGAAAAATAGGCCCTTTTCAAGCATATTTCGTGTTTCTCCATTCCAGAAAAAAAAAATATTTTGATTGAGTGAATCGTAGCTAAATCGTTTATCGTTTGATCAAAACATTTATGCTTAAGTATTGAAAAAAGAGTGCACGGTAAAAAATATAAACGATATTTTCAAATGAAAATTTGAAGCTAATAGTTCTCAAAAACCGCAACATTGATGTTTTTAATTTTTGGATATATTTTGCGGTTGTTGTAGGTATTGTTTACGACTATTTGGAAAAAAATATGCACGGTAAAAAATATTGACAGATTTTTTAATAAAAAAAATTAAAATCGATTTTCTATGAAAATGCATCTGTGATTTTTATTACTTGGGGACAACTTATGTGATTTATTGCACAATGTTTCATAATGGAAGAATTATGGACAAAAAAGTTATAATTTTATAAAGTATTACAAATTTTGAAAAAAATCGAAATAAAGGAAAACAATATTTTTTATGTGTTTATTTGATAGAACAGAAAATGCATTGGAAGAGTACTTAGTAAAATTTTTCTAGGTTGCATCAATTTCGAGATATACTCATACTTATATAAAATTTTCAAATAAAAAAAGAAAAATAGGCCCTTTTCAAACATATTTCATGTTTCTCCATTCCGGAAAATTTTATTTTGATTTCAACAACACAAACCAAGTCAAGTCAAGTACACAACACTGAAGACGGCTTTACAGTTGAGGTTGAAATACGCGTATCTGTCGAAGGATACAATAGTAGAATTAAAAGGAACAGTACTACTCATCTTTTTGTATATTTACAGGCATTCTACTAAACAGGCTCCACAAGGGTTTTCATCACTTTTGCCTGTGTTAGTAGGTATGATGAACAAACACGTTTTGGGTGGGTATGGGACCCATACATTTGGACATGGTAAATGAATAAAAGAAAAACGATGTTTTTTTTACTTCATGGGTACAAAAATAGTCAAGTTTCGAAATATGTTTGAAAAGGGCCTATTTTCCTTTTTTTATTTGAAAATGAGTATATCGCGAAATTGATGCAACCTAGAAAAAATTTACTTAAGTACTTTTCGATTGCAATTTTTCTGTACTTTCAAATAATCACAAAAAAAATTATTGTTTTCCTCTATTTCGATTTTTTTTCAAAATCTGTAATTTTTAAAAAATCATAACTTTTTTGTCCATAATTTTTCCATTTTGAAACATTGTGCAATAAATCACATAAGTTGTCCCCTAAACATATCCAAAAATCAAAACTGCGTTTCTGGAGAAAATCGATTTTAAAATTTTGTTTTTGAAATAAAAAATAATCTGTAACTTGTTTTACCGTGCATATTTTTCTCCATATAGTCCTCAGGAATACCTACAACTTTGTAGAAGATCTCAAATCGATCGGACAAACCGTTTTCGAGTTACAGTTTTTAAAGATTTGCTATGCATTTTCCGATACGCCCTTCTGCAAAATGGCATTTTTGATCATAAAGAATGCAAATTTTCGGACGATTCAAAAAAAAAATTAAATTAAAAAAAATCGTCATATTCGGTGGAATTGCTCTGTTGTCAAGCTTTTCACAGCCGGAAAACTTTTCGTGATATTTCCGACTATGCAACTGTATTTTTTCATCATATAAAACATTTACGCACCCTGAGCAAAGTCGGATAACTGAATAATATCAAACTGATAGTATGTAACTTTCATTATCGCTGTTATCATTTTGATATTTGTTATCAGTGATAGCAGAATGATAACAACATACAGGTGTGTTCGGAATAATAATAGTGAGAACCGATTTTCATACGAAATTCCCAATTTCGGCATGTTGTAACTTTGTTTCCTTATGAGGAATCGGCATGAAAGTTTGACATAGAACTACAAATATGCTCAATTTAATTATCACAAAATTTGTTTTTTTTACACTACCAGTTAAAAATTTGAACACCAGGTTGATCGCTAAAAATAATAGTCGTTTTTCTTTTGTAAATGTTTGGTCAGCAACAATTTTATGAAAAAAATATTCGTTTATACATTTATTATTTGGGTGGAAATTGTTGAATTGACAATTTGTTGTCCAAGAAGCATATGAGTTTTACTCATGGCAACTTGTCAGTTTCACGAATCAGCTGCATGGGTCTCCCTCAGGGATCATGTCTGAGTCCTCTTCTTTATAATTTTTATGTGAGAGACATTGATGACTGTCTCATGGAAAATTGCTCATTGAGACAGCTTGCAGACGATTGTGTTGTTTCTGCAGCCGAACTACAAGGACCCTTACAAGATACTCTGGACAATTTGTCTACTTGGGCCTTAAAGCTGGGTATCGAATTCTCTGCGGAGAAAACTGAGATGGTTGTCTTTTCAAAGAAACACAAACGCGCCAAATTTCCGCTTACACTCATGGGTAAGACAATCACTCATAGTTTGTCTTCTGAATATTTCGGGGTCTGGTTCGAAGCCAAATACACCTGGGGGAAACACATTGTGTATCTGACACAGAAATGCCAAAAACGAATCAACTTCATGCGAACTATAACCAGAACATGGTGGGGAACCCATCCGGAAGATCTGATCAAGCTGTACCAAACAACCATCTTGTCGGTCTTAGAGTACAGTAGCTTTTGCTTTCAATCCGCGGCGAAAACACATATGCTGAAGATACAGCGGATTCAGTACCGCTGTCTTCGCATCGTGCTAGGCTGCATGAACTCTACTCAAACAATGAGTTTAGAGGTACTTGCAGGGGTACAGCCCTGACAGATCGTTTCGTGGATTTAACACTCAGGTTCCGCCATCCTATCCCCAAATTGACCTGCATTCGGACGCAGCCGGCGCCATTATTGTTTATTATAATAATGTGAGCACCAGTACTCACACATTGAGGATGCTACTGATACCGAGTAACGTCTGTTGGTTCCCTGTGTAAGTACAGCTGTTCTTGCAATAACGGAGTAGCATCTGCGGGCGGTCAATCATGCTCATGCTCATGCTCATGAAACACTAGTCAACAATGTACTTTGATCTAAACTGAAAAAAGTCCTAAGAGTTTTAGTATTGCACTGTTATAATCAAAAAAGAGCGAGAGAGGAGAGAATCCCTTACTAATACATAGATCCTTTTGTAAAGCTAAGCGATATTTGATTCAGATATTTGGAACTATAAAATATTTATACATTATTTTAGTCACATCTATCCTGAACACCAGATCTGCCTTGAATGTAGTCTCTAGATCTATGTGCTTTGTTGATGATTATGAAGAAGTGTTTTATACGATAAGAAAATAGGTTTGAAAAAATGGGTTGCATGAAGTATTCAATAGATTTTAAATGCAGAACATGGTCAGAGAGATTCGAAGAAATAAATTTTGTAATGTATTGAGGTACAGAAAGAAGTTCCAGGTCATAGAAGAACTTCCGAAAATTGATGTTATGATATACTAGGATAATCATTCATTGTTTAACATTTTTTCCAGAAGCAAAGAATGCCCACTAGACTCATGGAATAAAATTGGATGGATGTGTGAGTTCAATGGACTTTCGTTATTATCCATTAACCGAGTTTCCTTGCACCAAATGCTTGAAGTGTAGCTTGATCGTATATTTTGTTTTGTTCCGTATAGAAGTACAAAGTCAATCCATAAGCTATGTCTCGAATTGTACGACATTCTTTAATCATATATCGACGAAAACGCCGTTTATTTGGCGACATGTTATACGTATAATTTTGCACATATAAGCATCGCATAACATAAAACGTTAGGGGGGTCGGTAGCCTTGAGGTAGCGCTTTCACTTCATAAGCGGAAGGTCATGGGTTCAATTCCCAGTCCCTCCACAAAGAAACCCGTCCAGCCACCAGAAGACGCCGCACGGAGGACCGTGTTTTGGGGAGCACATCCATCCTCCGTCAGTATCAGATGGTGACTGAGACAAACTGACCCACTTCGTTATACGTACATTCTGATTGTCATTCTGATTGTCTAGGAAGTGGCATTTAAAGAGATTATTGATACAGTACTTGTACGTAGCGATTCAAATAAGTGAAGTACAGGAGTACTCTGTCGAGACTTTTGTTGACATCTCCCTGGAGACTGATATTTTTTGATGCTGTGGACATCTCTGTTTATCCTTCTGTATAAACTTTTAAGGAAACTTCCTCACACACCCCTATTGAAACTTCTTTGAAAACCTATAAGGACCCCGCACACTGTAGGATCTGTAACATAAAATTACTTATTAATCCATTTTACTAATTTTCAAAACTGTACAACATTTATACCTTATTTTTTCGAGAGTAAAATCATCTATTATTAAAAAAAATTGATTATCCTATCCCACAGTATACTGTATAAATTGTCTTCACCCATGCGTATGATACGGATTTTCAAAAATTAAATTTGTTCCAATTTTAAAATTTCAAGCACCTTTTCAAAGTCAGAGGATCCCAGTATGACATTTTCAATTTTTGACTTAAAAGGTTCAATCTAAAATCAATTTTGAATTTATTTATCGGCGTATCGGTCTATTTTGCTTGAAGTAAGAGGGAGCATGGAGAAGAAAGCAATGAATACTAGATGGATAGGTACCGTAAGGGAACGGCGAGAGAAATTGGATTAGATGTTGAAGAGGGCATACCATATGAAATAGTATTACTTGAAACGTCACTTCCTTGTGGCTAACGTCCCCTATGGGAACGGCTTGGGTGTGTTTTGAGAATGACACTACCAAGACAGCCGATCACGGTCGATACCTTTCTATCTAAAATCAATTTTAATCAACACAAAAGATCATTTAAAACACTGGACTGTGTATTTCATCAATTTTGATGAGCCTGGAAATATTTAATTTACTCCTAAATTGTTCAAATTTAAAAACAATTCATAACAAGCCATGAACCCCTCCCAAACTGCGAACCTGAACTTCTAAAATAGTATGCAATTTTATGCAAATTGACCTATTTCATAAAAACATTAGCAGTACCTGATACATTCAAACACGAAATCAAGGATCACAATTGGTCGTTCCATTCGGAAAATTCCCATGTTTATTCCACGCGTATTTACGCACGTGCTGAAATCATAGGAAAGGAAAACCCCTACACACAACTATCGATCTAACAGGTCCATTATGATGGCACGTGGGAATCAAATGTCTATGCTATGCCAAACTGTACTACAATCAGTGATTTATTGAAACCTGATGTGGTATCGTAAAAATTCGTTTACCACATTCACCACAACAGTAATTTTACCTTTCGCCCATCATGCATTCTTCTAGTCTGCTTTCTACAGGATGTATAGTAGGGTGTTTCAAAATTTAAAAATGTTGGAAAATCCATACTCCCATATCTATTTTCCTTACAATCCTAACCATAAGAATAGTGTTCTGTGAAATTTTCAGCTTTCTAGGTGTTAATTTGAAGGTGGCCCAAAGACGATGTAGGTTTATATGGAAATTACTATAGAAAAAGTTTTGAAAAAAGTTCCAAACACGTTAGTACTGGAATGTAAGTATAAATGTATCATTCCATCAACACATTCTTCAAACCATAATAAAAAAAATTACTGAAAAGAACAATCCGACGGATAGGAGAAGAGATATTCATGAGTTTGTTAGCTATTATTTTGCCTGGGATTATAGCCCCGCAAACATCTACAAAAATCCCAAACAAAATTAGCTCAACATGGATTTGTTTCTTCAACTACTTCCTTCATTAAGACTTGAAGAATAAGTTTTCACTATGGGATGATGAATTTGTACTTACGTAACAGTACTAACGTGTTTGGCACATTTTTCAAAATTTCTCCATTGTAATTTTCATATAAACGTACATCGTCTTTTGTCCACATCATCACCCAGAAAGCTGAAAATTTCACAGAACAAAGATTTTATGGTTAGGGTTGTAAGGAAGATATGGAAGATTGGATATTCGAACATTTTTAAAATTTTAATCGCTCTCAGTCCATGGTGTAACTGATTTTGTGTTTGCAATTTGAATATGTTTATGTTACAAAATTGTTCACCTAAACAGTAAACATAGACTGCTGTGGTAATACTGATGCACTACATGTTACTGCCCACCGTAATTATATACTCAAAAATATTCGAAACACTACATAAAATATCCCTCCAGAAGACTTAAGTACCCGATAGTGAAAGAACTCAACTCTTCTGCACGGATATCCTCCACGTGTGAGCTAATCCACCTGCCACGAAGTCGAGCGACTAATTCGAACGGTGCCCATCACGTTAAGCAATGGCGCGCCAAAGGAACCCGAGAAGCTCCCAATCCCATCACAACTGGACCCCACGGTTTCGTCCAGTAGTTCGGCGGAAGTGTTGCCAAATCGCTCGGCCCCAAGGATGAGTAAAGTAGTTTTAGCCTAGAGTATGTAGTTTCCACCGTGAACGCAAATCCCGGAAAGGTAAAGTTAACGCTTTGATTACCAATTACGAAATGCTTCTCATTCATTGAATGCTTCGTTTTGTTATATTGTGCCAAATCATGCGAAAAACCATCAGAACGCAATAAGTAGAGAAAAGAAAATGCTAAACACAACTTCAACTGCAGTCGAAGGTGGAGGAAATCTCCATTGTCAGGAAGGCAAATATTCTAGAATTAAACTCGTCAGAAGTCAAAGCAAGACTTCAATCAACACTGGGTTTCATCTTCTGTCGCCGGCCTGTCAGCTTATCAAATATTGTTTCTAGCCATTGCCTGTTGCTGAATCACACTGAAGATCAACATTTCCCGGAATCGATTCCAGTCTGATGGAATTGAGTTTTCGGTATCTTGTCATCTAAGGATGGAAATTGGATGTCGTTTAGAATTGGTTTTTCAAAATGAATGTTAATAAGCGTCGTACAGGAATGTTATGGCTGAGTTTGTGATTCAAATAGGACAAACTCGAAATTGAACATTTTCCACCGGAAATTAAACTGCAAAAAATAATTCTAACTTGAAAGAGAAGCAAGTTCAAATAATTAAGCTATTTTCATTAGATATTTTCACTGGATGTTTTCGCGATTAGAAAAGCTTTCATTTTTCCGAAGTTTACGAAAATTCGGCACAGTAAAAAATAAATTAATTTCGACCGTTATTAGACACCGATTTTCAAAACCATACGCCATATTTGCGACGGAACTGATGTTCAGCTAAAATAACGTGATATTACAATATATTCTTTTACTGTGTGGTCTAAGATTTAATAGGCTAATTTTTCAAGATTCTCTCGAGTCTGGTAAAAAACTCAGTTTGTGGATTTATTAAATGCTTGAGGTAATATCAAATATTACGTTGTTTCTCCAACAACGTACATAAGGGAAATTACTTGATCTCAGAACAAGTTTATAATCTTATGGAATCATATAGTAAAAGACCTTCACAGCGTTTAGATCATAAAAGTTCTGTTCGCATACAGTAATAAGCCCGTAAGTGAACCCTGCTAAGAGCATCACATATATTATAGAAGCACACTCTACAGGAGCGCTCAATATCAGCTGATGGTCGGAAAAGCAAACACAAGCCAAGTAAAGTACCCTTACAAACAGTAAATCTCTGCCTCTACGCTCGTCAATTTTCCCTTCTCTGTGACACAACAATAGAAAAACTATTATACGACCAAGCATAACTATAACTAATATATCATCTCAACTTTTCGTTCCATGCGCTCTTGGTGCTCTTGCACAATCCTTCAAACTCTTATGATATAAAAAATAAAACAGGTACGCGATAGGCAACGCCGAACGGCCATTTATGAAGAACAAAGTAGGCTGGCTGGACGCGTTGGCCGAGGCCACCCAGGAGTATTACTATGCCAACAACACCGGTGGAGGTCCGTCGATAAAGGTAAGAGCAGGCTTACCATTAGTCAGTAAATGGACAGCGACGTGCTCTCTTCAATCACGGGCGCGATCCCGACCCGGTGCACAGCGGTCCTGCAAGCAAATTTACTCGGAAAGATAGTAAGCAGCTTGAAATGCATGTTTCAGCGTAAATCTACTTTCTGGGCCATAGTGCAGTGGTAATGAAACTAGTGCCGAGTCGTACACATAGCAAAGGACCAGCCGGCAGTCAATACTTCCTTTGCACTCTCACATCCAGACGCTTCATAAATATGCATCGCTTGGTGCAACAAATAGTTTTCATGAATCGATTTTTTTTTCTTTTTCTCCCCTCCCTGCTCTTTGCCATCGACGAACGAATTGCAACCCCCAATGGGAAACTTAAAGTCACGATACGTGACCGCACTGTACTTCACCTTTACCTCGCTGACGTCGGTGGGCTTTGGGAACGTGGCTCCCAATACGGACGCCGAGAAGATTTTCACGATATGCGTCATGCTGGTCGGATGTAAGTATGGACTTTGATCGGGGCGTGATGGAAGTTATGGATCAAAAGCGTTGAAACATATCAATTAATGTATTCCCTCAAACTTAACCTTTTCATATTAACCTATGATTTTTTTTTGTATAAATCGTCACGTTTCTCAAACGTTTCCTAGTTTCATGAAGAAGTTTCTCGTGTGCTAAATTCCTAGATGGGATGGAACTCTTGGAATAATTTATCAAAACTTAACCACTAGTTGAATTCTAAGGGAGTTAGTGTTTTCACTTCCAAAATTCTTGGAAAAACATTTGCAGAATTATGTGCCCAAATTGCGATTTTAAGAATGTTCAAATCAAGGCCACTTTTCAAATGCTACTGTTAATACAATCTTCCATCAATCAAACTGGCAACACTGTCAATCACAGCCTTTACGCTGACCTCACGTCGTCTTCTTTCTCTTCCAAATCCCTCGGCTACGACCTCGAATCACACCATAACTTCGGAAAACGCAACCTCTTGAACTGCGACCCGGGCACCCCATCAGCCCTCATGTACGCCAGCATCTTCGGTAACGTTTCGGCCATCATTCAACGGTTATACTCCGGCACGGCACGATATCACACACAGATGTTGCGTGTTCGCGAGTTCATTCGGTTTCATCAGGTAAGAAATTATGCCAGCAAAAATGTGGACTAGGGTGCCCAGAAAAAATCAATGGTGAAAAACCATGGTGCTCAACCCTAGAATGAGATATTTGCTTATCTTTGAAGGCTCATATGTACAACAATAATGATATAAATAAGCATATCTTCCATTCTAAAGTTAAACAACATGAGGGACACCCTAGTGTGAACCTACATGGCGCCAAAACGTCCATAAGCTGTTGCTCCGTTCTCATCACCAAGAAAGAGTCGTATTCCTGCAACGGATTACTCACTATCCTTGTTTCCATTCTTTTCCCCTTTTAAGATCCCCAACCCACTGAGGCAACGACTGGAGGAGTACTTTCAGCACGCTTGGACCTACACCAATGGCATCGATATGAACTCGGTGCTGAAAGGGTTCCCCGAGTGCCTGCAG
Organism: Aedes aegypti; assembly: GCF_002204515.2. Lineage (NCBI taxonomy): Eukaryota > Metazoa > Arthropoda > Insecta > Diptera > Culicidae > Aedes > Aedes aegypti. The sequence goes on along the minus strand of NC_035108.1, from coordinate 23,079,632 downwards.
GCCGACATCTGCTTGCATCTCAACCGGAATCTGCTCAACAATTGCTCTGCCTTCGAAGCGGCCAGCCCCGGCTGTCTGAGGTAATGATGGTTTCGCTGCATTGCACAGTGTTTTTTATCTGCCGATTTCGCGCGTTTTTTAAATAGCTTCTAGACCTACTTATTTCAGCGTCCTAGATTTCAGCTAAAGAGTTTCTCGCCTAATTTATGATCTCGCCTTAAAGCCATTGATAGCCAAATGCAGTTTGTTGTTACTGAGCAAACTAATGGATTTACACGTTATTTAACCCGTATAGGCCTGAGTGAAAGCAAAAATACTAAAACCCTTACCACTCAGCAAATACTTTACTGCCCATAACTGCATATTTGTAACATTCGACTAGAGTAGGCATTGAGTAAATGGAAATCTAAGTGTGCATTTTATGGCAGTATGGGAGGAAACTAAAATTTCTAAAAATTACTGCGAACCCAAAACTGATTATTTAAGGTTGAAAATTTGTACAACTCATACCACATACTAAATGATTAGTTAGAAAATAATTCTGATAAAAAGTTCATTGCTACCACATTACAAGGCTCATGTATAATCTCAAAGTGACTGTCATGCGGTTACAATTACCAATGTGACAAAACAACTTGGTATTTTTTTCGAATTTCTAGAACAATCTCACAGATTTGAGTAAGTTGATCGAAAGTATTAATCATTTGATGACTCTCCCCGGTATTAACTCGAAATTGTCAAAAATGTCGAATGTGACAAATATGCAGTTATGGGCAGTTTACGGATTCAAATAATTTTTGTCAGTATATTGGCCCACATATCTAGTTTCTAGAAGTGGCCTGAGGAACTCGGGAATACTGCGGTAGCCGGAGTTATTGCGGGGGTCACAGGGTCAAGTTGGGTAGGAATAGACGATTTTTTGGGACACGCTAAGTTATCTCGAAAACGGTCATGTGTAGGATCAATCAAATGCAGTTGACATAATTATTCAATTTAATCGATTATCAGAAGGCTTACGCGTGTGCGTTTTTCTTAAAACTCCTTGATATAGTGGCCGCATTATAGCCGATTATGGAAATTATCTGTGGCTTGAAATCTGCCTACCTCCAGGGGCAGAGAAGCAAAGAACCCTTGTCACCCGACCTGACCCAGTGATCCACCGCAATAATCCTGGCCACAAGAACATTTCCGAAATCCTTTGACCATTTTTAGAAACTAGATATGTGTACGAGTATACTGACAAAAAATAATTTGAATCCGTTAAGTATTCGCTGAGTGGTGAGAGTTTTAGTATTTTTTTTTTCAGTCAGACCTATACGGGTTAACAATGCTACGATGAAGAGAAAATCTTCATCTATCTCCCAGTAGTGATAGTTTTTCTCTTGGTCTATTCATTTGTTAAAAAAAAACAACGAGTTACTTTAGGAGAAATGGCGTTCTGAGTATTGGCAGTAACGGTAATTGCTCATTCAGGGTAAAAGCGTTCGAGTTAGTGATTTTCTGGGTAATGGCATTCGAGGCATTGGCGTTCAAAATATTGTCATAATATTGTTATTGCTCAAGTAATACCTTATACAGTTGGAAACCATTTTTAGCACCTCCTGATTTTAGTAACAAAATGGATTATTTTTAGGCAATAATTTTTAATATGATTCAAATTTATATTTCATTGTCAATATCATTATTGTTTTGGTTTTCGACAGCAATTTTGTTTCTCGCCGATCGAACCTCGAATATAAAATTCAAACTCTCTGCTCTGTAAGGATGTCCATTAGAGTGATGCAAATTTTGAAATGTGTGCTCCCCTATGCTTAAACGACTTGTATTATGATAAAAAGCATCCTCCCAAAGTTTGAAATGAATCGGAAGAAATTTGACTGTGCACAGGCCATTTGATGTTTATATGGAGATTACTATGGAAAACGCCATTCTTTTGTGATCAGCCCTCTATCTCTTCGTCATAATATTATATGGAAAAGTGAACACAATCTTCTCATGTGAAATCCTTCCAGCTACAACTTTGCCGAAGACCAGATTTCGATTGGACGTCAGGATAAATTGCTATTCATAATCATAAACTGGGTTTGCATTTTACATGCTGAACCAACTGCCCGGCAGGCAACAGTGGTGCTCCTGGTGGATAGCATATATCAAAGTAATCCAGGCTACTATGTTCTACTGCAAAAAAGCAGTGTTGCTCTGAAAGTAATTGAATGATCATCTCAGCATGGTTTAGACTTTGTTATCAATAATAACAAATTATCCTTACGTCCCACCAAAATGTGGTCTTCGGCAAAGTTGTTGCTGGGAAGATTCCACATGAGAAGAGTTTATTCACTTTTCCATAGATTGTTGTTTCGAGCAGTAAGAGGACTGAACATAAAAACTTTGCCTTTTCCATAGAAATTTCCATACGCTCTTATGTACTGCGGGATGGTCGAGTGTTCACAAAATTTCACGCAATGTCCGACCAATATATACCTTTCTACTATAAATTTTCTACATCTTTTCTTAGACATTCACACTGAGTGAGCAGCATACTTAATGCCCATATTATATCATAAGCTAGATTATAAGCTTTCGATGATTCCCAATATAAAAAACAACCTGATAGTGCGATACTGATTGTGGGCTACGATAAGTCATTGGCAATACCTATATGTTTTGAACCTCCAGAGGAGGTTCTCTGAGGTTTTATGATTGACAAGCGCCTTACAAAATTACAAAATTGTCTATTTCTTGTATATTGAGGGCACCCTAGAAGTTGAACCTGTATATTCCATTTCATAACAAGTTTCTCTTAAGTTATGGTTTAACACAAGCTCTTAACGTTGTACCCAACAACATGGGACATCTTCCGTAAAGGTAAATTGTATAATTATGGTAAATGAAAGATACTACAGAACAATTTTCTCGAGGGGTCATGGCTGGCTATAAATACTTCATTTATGATTCACAAGGTTTTCAAACAAGTGGAATCTGAAGTGGTCATTTCGAAAAAAAAAATTTCCCATAGGATCATGAGTGGCAAGAAGTTTGCTTCACGAATATATTTTGTTATATGAGTCCCAATTAACTCAATAGCCGAGATGATCTTATCAGAGATTTCTTAAGAAGTTTGCTGAAGAATTTCTCCAGAAAATATTTTAAAAAAATCTCCAGTTCCACCATGTGAATTTTATTCTCATTCTAACCGGCCGTATATTCTTGAATGAGTTATTAGAATGCTGACGAGCTCAAACAACGACACCATCGTCACGTGGCCAGACAAGTGCCTAGGTTTCGCAGACGATATCGATGTCATTTGATGTCAGTTTAAAAGTAAACTGAATAATTTCTACTGAGATTTCTCATGGTAATATTCAAAATAGAGATTCTGGTCAATTCTTCAAAATTTTTTCGAGATACCGTAAATTCGGGTGAAATTGATCAGTAGGGTGAAATTGACCATCGTCTCACTAGATTTTATTTCTTCCTTATGGAGCACAAATATCAATTTAACTTGCAGTGAATGAGCGTTGTTTGTCGTAACTATTGTCGAATTGTGTGTTGTGAAGTTTTTTGCGTTAACGAATGTTAATTACTATGAAAATAATGCAAAATTCCAAAATCATGTGCGGTGCAGTATTGACAAACATCCATAAACTCCTAGTTATAAACAAGGATGTGAACATGGTATAAACCTGAAAGTTTGAGAGGATAATTAAGATATATCTCCAAACCACATTTCATCACCAAAACTCGTAACAATTTGCTCATTTGGTTGAAATAATTGCATTTCTGATAGATATAAGGGAATTCCTTAGGAAGTTGCATACATTTAGGCGTTTTCCGCGTAATTCTTGAAAGTTAATTGTTCAATATTTATATGAATATTGTATTGTTAGGAATTTAACAAGCATATTCGGATTCAGGGAGCTCGAATTTTTTAAGAATTGTTTTGGAAACTAACTGTTCAGGATTGATCGCTTCCAAGTCTGAGATTATTTATAAGTAACATCTATGCGTACCAACGCATAATACCTGAGCAGAATAATGATTAACTGCAACGTGAATACTCGTGACATTAGCACTCTATTTCTAATGTGTCTACTCTCTACCGCAACTAGGCAACACGATCAAGTAGGCGAAGATGTTTCACTCTTTCACTTTTTACGCAACTGTCAACCAGAGTACACGCGTTTCAGAAACATTAACGAACACTAACAATAATCGCATTGACATTGCATTCACCCCGAAATGAGATCCCCCGATATTTTATTTTATAGATATTTTTTAGCACTAAAATGACATTTGTTAGAAAATTTCGGTACGTGTACCTTTGTACTTATTTTCCTGCATTTAATTGTTCGGCACTGTCAACATTATAAAAAACAGACGAGAAAAACCGTGAAAAGTGATCAATTTCACCCGAAACTACGGTACTTGCCTTCTGATTTCTATATGAATTCTTACATTTTCTACAGATAAATGGTCACTCTGACATTCTGACAGGATTAAGTTTATCTCTTCTTGAAATTATGCAGATTTTGCTACAAAAAACATGTTTTCCAGACTGGTCTGCTGAAAGTATCTCATAGACCCCTCATCCCCACTAGGTTGGTTTTATAATTCCTACAGTATTGCCTTAATAAATTTCTCTGAAAATCTTATTAAAATTTCTTCAAAATTACAACTGGATTTCCTCCACTATTGTTTGCCAAGTATGTTCTCTCGGTATCACGCAAAAAAGCGCACGCTATGTCTATATTAGGTGATTCTTTCATTTCATTTGTAGCTTTCATTTGAAGTAAAAAAATGACGACCATTTTGAATTTAACGGCCATCTTGAATTTAGTCAGAAAATACGTTTTTTTACCATGGTGCGCTAATGGCACGTTTAGAATGCTGAGATCACCATCAGAAAGCTGAGAAACAACTGAGTAATATAGCCTACAAAAACTAGGTGACCAATGGTTCTTCTTCTTCTTGGCATTTACGTCCTCACTGCACAGAGCCTGCTACTCAGATTAGTGTTCTCATGAGCACTTCCACAGTTTTTAACTGAGAGCTTGCTTTGCCAAAGTTGCCATTTTCGCATTTGTATATCGTGTGGCAGGTACGATGATACTCTATGCCCAGGGAAGTCAAGGAAATTTCCTTTACGAAAAGATCCTGAACCGACCGGGATTCGAACCCAGACACCTTCAGCATGGCTTTGCTTTGTAGCCGCGGATTCTAACCACTCGGCTAAGGAAGGTGACCAATGGTATTTACCTTATGAAACAAACGATTCTAGATTATGTTCTACAATTTCGACGTATAGGGTAGAAGCACCGGTTTTGGCCATACGTCAGTTGTAGCCATAGTGGATTATACACCATTTTGCATAGCCAATCAGCATGAAACTTTTTGTTTGCAGTAGATCACATTCATATGATAGAGCTACATTCATTTACTTGTCCAAATTGATTCAAAACATAAAAAAAACAATTAATTTTCCTTATAATTTTTACTCCCATACACCTAATTTGGCCAGGGCACTCCTAATTTGGCCACTCTCATGAGAAATCAATGCAATTGACCAATTTAGGAACCGAAGTTAGATCTCTGGCCGAAACTGGTTCCGTTGGCATATATTGACCAACGGGATTTTCAAAGCGAAAAAATGGTTTTGGCTCAGTTTTGATATTTTACACATATAATATGGATTAAAAGCTTGCATTTGACATATTTGTTGTATAAATACGGCTTCCCATTCAGTTTTTATTGACATTTTCTCTTAGGCTGGCCAAAACCGGTGCTTTTATGGCAAGGCCAATCAATGCAAACATCATTTTTGTACAACAATGAAACAAGTTCGTTGGTGTTTTCTTTGAGTCGAGTGAAGAATAAAAGTACAGGTCGGACTAGATTATCCAGCGTATCGTTTTTTTTTTTCACTTCGAATCATCGAACCTAATAATAATAGATAATGGAATCACTAAACGAAAAAAATATCTGCGATAAAACAACTCAAATATTATCTTTTTTCGTTGTTTTTACTATATACTGGCGTTGCCAGAAATTGTTCAGGAACATTAAGGGTATTTAGAAGAAACCAGCATACACAAAAAAACATTTTTCGAACCCCCTTTTCCTACCTAAGTCCAAAACTGCTAGCCATTCGTATTGTATATCGAATACCAAATTATTTCAAATTCATGCATAAACATAAAAAAAGAATATCAAAAAACATACTCCGGTTAAAATTCTGGATAATCGAATCCCGGATAATCAAATCACCGGATAATCGAGTCTCCGAATAAACGAGTCCGACCTGTATTGATTTTAATGAAAAAATCTGGCAGCCACAATGGATTTTGACGCCATATTGATTTTAGGTAGTAGAATGAGTTTTTCACCTTGTTATCACCCAACATGTGGAATTTCATGGCTACCACTAAAAACAGGTTACGCATACTTTTTTATTTTTCCTGGCGTTATGTGCCTACTGGAACCGGGTCTACTGCTCGACTTTTATGTTTTATCATTTTTTCTTTATTAACAAGGTTTTTAGTCGTGTCATCTCGGGACCAACGGTTTTACTTCCCTTCCGAAAAAAGTCGCCACTATAACATCAATGTTAAGTGATTGTCTCGGGGATGGGATTCGTCACCAGGTCCTCGGCGTGAGAGGCGTATGTTCTAACCCCTTCACCAGGTCCGTACCCCCTGCTCGACTTATTTAGTTATAAAAATAGGTTATTAAACAGGATTATTATTTCATAATGCGTATATACCTTAATGATGAATTAATTATATCAATATACCTTAATGATGAATAAATTATATCAATAGATGAAAACTGTCTAAATCATTGATTGTGCATTGTTGTTCATTGAATTACGTTTATAGATTGTGCGTCATAATATTAGTAATGTATACAAATTGTTCCTTTTCTTTTTTCCATTAAGGTGAAGATGAATCGAAGCCAAACCAAAAATGTTCAAGAGCACAAATCTGGAGAACCAAACATCCGTTCAGGATGATAACTCAATCGATTGGTCACTATCTGGTGGTTACCAATCGATTAAGTTTTAACCTCAAACGGGTGTCCGGTTCTCCAGATTTGTGATTTTGAAAATTTGAAGATTGGCTTCGATTTAGCTTCACCTTAAGTCCTCCCTGGGACAGAGCGTGCTGCTCTAACTGGCTCTAACCACTCGGCTAAGGAAGGCCCCATGGTACACAAATTATGTCACGCTAAATTTCGACTTTATCAACCACCATTCCCGTCTCCCCTTTTGTCACACTTTTTGTATGAATCTTCTAAAATTTTTGTAAGACTTGTCACGGTATGCCTTGCCCCATGTAGCGTGACATTATTTATGTACGACCCCTTGTCTTGTGGTGATATCAATAGTTTTAATGTAAAACATTGTCAAAAGTGTATTAATAGTGATATAGCGGAAATCTAAAACAAATCCTCGATTTCATTAGACATAAAGAATCGTTTCAATCTTCCAACAAACATGTGAAAAAAAGCGAAATAGAACAGCTGAGAAGCAGATCTCAATAAGGACATAGTTCCCAATGTTCAAGAGTATGATTTTGAGGTAGAAAAAACTGGAGACCATCTTGGAATTCGACGCCATCTTGGTTTTAAGCAAGTGAATGAATTGTTTAGAGTAAAGTGGGGCAAAAGTTCGAGTGGGGTAAGAGTTTCTTTTTAAGATTTCTAGCTCAATTCAAAACAAATCTTATAAATGTCATGGTGGTTCGAATGCTATTCAAGTAAGAGACTTTCAATCCAAATATCATAAAAATCGATTGAGATTTGGAAAAGATATGGCTATTTGTTGTTATTCAACGTGAATATTGTAATTTTTGGTCAAGCTTTCGTTGCATGGAACCAATTGAAGATAAAATCTTTTTCAATATTTTATGTAAGGGCGTTTCTAGGCCTATCAAAAGATTGCTTTGAGGTGTATTAGTTTTTGCATAAATGCTTGAACACAATTTTTGGCCCATAGTGGGGCAAAAGTTCGACACATGTATAAAATCACGGAAAAAATTGCAAATTGCCTAAAATCCACATATTATCTTCAAATTTAGTTCAATTTGTCTGATCGTGTGAAAACTGTCACCAAAATTTTACATTTTCACTTTGTTTTGCAAAAAACTGCTATTTTTGAGTATATTACAATCAACCCGGTTTTGAGCAATTTTTTTATGAAAATTTAGTGTGTATTTTTAAGCCAGTGAACTTTTGCCCCACACTAGATTCGAACTCTTGCCCCACCGGTGGGGCAAAAGTTCGAATAAGACAATCAATTTTGAAACTGTTATAACTAAAAATGGGTAAATATTTTGATACAAGTTTGTTCAGCAAAATTATAGCCAATATGTTGAAGGTTCACTGTACGGTATTTGTTTTGTTTCAGCTGCTATTGTTTTCATGGAAACTTTGATTATACCACTAAGGTCGAACTTTTGCCCCACCTTACTCTACCATCCTAACGCTCATCATTATGACGCATCCGTTGAAAAAAAAAAACAATCAGATTCTTTCGTTCTTATCTTTACTCAGCATTTCAATTGGTTTTCCATTTCATTCAACGGTCTTAGACCAAATAAAAGAAGGAATGAATGCTAATGCTGAACTCGAAGATATGGTGAAGAATCATTCTAATACCAAATAAGCATTATAGAAGAAATTTCCTATTCAATAACCTACTAACTTATTAAGCCGAGAAACAGGCTCGGTTCCAGTAGAGACGTAAAAAGGAGGAAATTATAACATAATTAAAACAAAATCAGTTAAAATAACAAGGGCTGTTTCAAATTTGTTTCAATTTAAAACATAATTATAACACAATTTGTTATAAAAACTTTGAGAGCAATTGGTTATAACGAATTTTATTATAGTTTTGTTTAATTTGAAACATAATGAATTACATTTTTGTTTAAACTATAACATATTTTGTTAAAATTTTGTTTGGTGTAGAGGAAATTGTATTTTATTTTTTGTTATTTTAACTACTAATCAGCCAAAATTATAACATATTGTGTTAGAAAAAACGCACTAACTGAGTAACAAAATATGTTACAACTCTATTGTAATCCACAGATCGGGTACCTGGCATAGGAGGGGTCAACCAATTTGAGAAAACTGAAACGACCACCCTCTAGCTTCAGCATATACTAGCGATCAGTGCCATAAAATTGAAATTCTAATGATGTGTGCCGATGGCGGTCTGGTTTCAGCGAGAATTGCTCAATATAAGATCAAAAAAATCTATCTCGGATTGTCTCAAGCTAGTGACCAGCATTTCAAGTATATTTTCATAATCCGTTTTGAAACAAAAAATGATTATTAGATTACATTACTATACATACATATGGAATAAATAAATTTAAAGCTTTAGTCAGCATCTATGAGTCATTCCTATCTAGGATAGAATGTGAAGATTTATACTTCGTGTATTCAAAGCAAAATCTCACCCTACGGAAATCTGCTTTAAAGTGGCCGTTCCAAAGTCTGATCATCATATGATTCTATAAAAAAGACGTACAACACCCTAATGATATTATAAGATATAATTTGGAAAATGACAAACGCTTTTTTACCATTGTTTTATATATAAGGCTCATTAGTTTAATGAAAATCCTTACGGAGCCGACTTCATTTTTAACAATTAGTTAAACAAGATATTCAAAAGTAAAAAAACTCAATAATATCTAGTAAAAGACCTTACACGCACACTTTTTTTCGGACGTGAACCTGATCCGGAACCAGAACTTGGATGCGAAGCCGCAGATTGAGCTCGTCGCTGGTTGGCATGTGGGTTTCCCATCAACTCTTGGATCGCCTTGGCCGCTAATTCCACTTTTTTTCGCCGTTAGCTCGAAACACCTTCTGCTACCTTGTACATTAGTTTCGGGGAAATCCTGTACACTCAAAATAATCCAAACGTCATTGCTACGTGAAAAATCACGTAGATCATTCCGCATTCATTTTGCCTCCTATTCACCTGACTAAGGTAATGATTACCAGAGCATATATGAACACTAAATGGAGACCCGGTGATTCTTACTGGGGCTACCAATCGCACTTACGTGAAAATCACGTAGACATTTGAATTCATTTGGTCATCGCGTTCATTCTCTGTTGAGCTCAGTTGTCAAAATGGTGGCCGATACTATCTCAAGAAGCTGCTGCTGCTGGACTTCAAACTAATTTTAAGAACAATTCCAAGGTAAATATTCGTTAAAATCCTTAGAATCCCAAATTAATTTATACTTTATACCTTGTTTTACATCAATTTACAGAACGTTGATTGTTTTGAATGGAACTGATCCTGGACAAATTTGCGAGGAACGTGCGTTTCATGGACTGTTCCGACGGTTCCGACGATCGATATCGCGATGGTGGTCATTCAGTGTTTTGAAACCATTAATGGAATATAATAGTTTAATCCCTTAGTTATTTGTCCTTCTTTCAAAATAAACATATAAAAAAGCATGTGCAAAACAGGATTGATTTCCATGAATAGATTCCGATAACTTTAAATGAAAATTTCCCTAGGATCAATTGAAAAGCTTTGTAAAAGCTACGTGAAAAATCATGTAGCTGTTACGTGGTACTTCGATGGAACTGATGAGGTTCACTTGTTCATGCGTTCATTCGGTGTTACCTATGATCCACGTAAGTGCTACGTGAAAAGTGCGATGGAAAAAAACCACGTATGTTTTCACGTAACAACGACGTGTGGATTTTTTTGAGTGATACTATATCTGAAGCATAGGGGAAGGGGTGGTAAAATGAACACCTTAAGGAAATCATCTTGTTTCTGATAGAAAAACGAGAAATTTGTATAGTTCTATCGCATAACATCAAAAATAGGGATGTAATCTGTAGCAGCGACATAGATTCAGACTAAAATAGCTGAATTTTCACATATTTTCCTCGCTATCAAAAAGCGATGCAAATGTTCATTTTACCTGCACGGTTGGTGGTAAAACGAACACCATGCAAAAAACGTGAGCAAAACAAATATTTTTGAAAATTTTTATTGTTCCACCGAAAAAACATCCATTAATGATTGTAACCCATTCAAAAAGAATTCTAAAGGTATCAGATTTGACATCATATCATAACGATATTCACCTCACTGAAAAACGTCAAGTCTTCCGAGCTAAAAGTTACGTCAGTTCTAATTTTCAAACGTGGTTTTCTAAAATCTAAGTTTTCGTTGATATTTTCACTTCAATTGACCTACGTATCGACTCGAACGCTCAGATTTATGCTTTAAATCGTCCGTGCTTGCATCTAAATTTGTTTTTTCTCGGTAAAAGGCACGGTGTTCATATTACCACCCCTGTTCATTTTACCATCACTTCCCCTACGATTCGTTGCCCCTCTCATCCTGAGAGAGACTCGCGAAGAGGAAAAATATCAACGTCATATGCAGCCCAGATTCCGCTGTCACGAAACGTCAAATGCAGCCCACCGTTTTATGGCTGCAAAAGAGGAAAATTCAAAATAAACTGTTAATAAAAAGCTCAGTCGGCGGAGCCGTTTTTTCCAAAGTTGCCTATTAATCTAAACACAAGATTAGTTATTTCTTATGTCTGCTACGTTTGCTGACATGAAAATTCACTCAAAAGGTTATTTATGATTCGATGTGATGCAAATGCAATGAACCGATGCACGAGTTTACTATCTGACGTTTGAGTGGTACCGAATTCATTCGTTCCCATGAACCGATGCACGAGTTCACTAATTTGACGTTTGAGCGGTGCCAAATTCACTGGTTTCCATGGTCACATAAATAACACGGCACCGCTAAAACGTCAAATAGTGAACTCGTGCATTGATCCATAGTCACGTAAATAACACGGCACCGCTCAAACGTCAAATAGTGAACTCGTGCATTGGTCTATTGTTTGCTGAGAGGGGTTATGTGAGGGTTTGAACGGCTTGCGCATGGTTGGTATAAACACAAGGTGGAATAAGAAAACACTCAGCAATCACAGTAAAAGAAGACCGTCTTCGCTTGTTTCGTCTCAGGTCTCATCCAATGACACCTGCTCAACTGGCACAGCGGCCTCTACTGCCACAACACCAGCATAAGAACATGCTGAGTTTCACCGAGTTCAACGCTGAGGGCACGAATTCTTCCGGTGTCTCTCCGCTTGGCACAAAAAGCAAGTGTCGTTGAGTTCCTCATAAAACAATAGAAATATTAGTAGTAGAACGCTACAGTATGGCCCATAAAAAATGCGAAAATCGTCATATCATGTTTTATGGTAGTTTTTACATAGAAAATGTGGATGAAACATAAATATTATTCATTACCTGTATTGTTAAATCTATTTAGACTCAGTTTTTCACTTTGGACATGATATTTATCTGTTACTTTCACCTTACCAGAGAGGAATTGGAAGCATACCTTCAAATTTTATCATGCGGACGTCGAGTTCAATATCTGTGTGATGAAAGCTTCTAAAACATCAACGATGGCGTGGGATTATTCACAGGCCTTGTCTCCAGCATACGCCCATATCAAATTATAGAATTGGTTTATACCTGGGTAATTGGAGACTTAAACATATTTTCGAAAAAACGGCCCATTTTGGAGAGCTTTGATTGAACCTTCATATAAGTGTGATAAGCGGCTCCGTTTTGCTCAAACCTATGAGCTAGTATTTAAATTAGTTGTCTCTAACCGAAGGAACAAATTTCATCCTCAAAAATTTGTTATTGGCCTCCGTATTTATTTTTTATTCCACTTTAACAAAAAATAGAGGCATATCAAACCTATAAGACGCAAATGTCCTCAAAACTATGACCCTGGCAAAATATTTTATTGTGATCATGAAAAACACGTTCTCTAAGAACTCCTCCATCCTCTGATACCAAACACACTAAAATTTTCAACCATAAAGTGTAATTTTTGAAGGTGTAAAGTTTTTCAACATAGTATACGACAATCAGACGCTGTTTATAGCTTTGGGTAGACAAAACCTTTGAACTTATTTGCTCTATTGCATTAATTAGGACAGTAAGAAAAATATTACAAAAATTGTCCTAGATAGCGAAGTTGTGTCAGAATATACTACAATAATCAGAAATTACATTTTCTATCAAAAACAATAAAAATAACGCCTGTGTATGCTATGTTCACGTTCAAACAAATTTCGCATATTTTTATGGGCCATACTGTAGTGGCGCTGTTATCAAAAAATATAATTATTTTATTCATACTTACTATTGAAGTTTTTGATTGTTTGTTTAGTGCCATGTTGTAGAGAATGTTTTCTTCTTTTTCTTTCTAGCAATATATCCCCACTGGGACAGAGCCTGACTCTCAGCTTAGTGTTCTTATGAGCACTTCCACAGTTATTAACTGAGAGCTTACTGTGCCAATGACCATTTTTTGCATGCGTATATCGTGTGGCAGGTACGAAGATACTCTATGCCCTGGGAAGTCGAGAAAATTTCCAACCCGAAAAGATCCTCGACCGGTGGGATTCAAAGCCACGACCTTCAGCTTGGTCTTGCTGAATAGCTGCGCGTTACCGCTACGGCTATCTGGGCCGAATGTTTTATTATGGTTGAAAAATGTTTTATTATGGTTGAAAAACTTGATTTGACACTTATAGACCCGGTACTCAGACTGTCAGAGCGTGGCAAACTAGATGTTTGTCACACAAACAGTCGCGACATTGGCCTTCTACGGCTAATGCTTCTACTCATTAAACACTCGTCCTTACATGCCGACAACCTCAATTGTCGGTGGAATACTTTTCTCGACCTCCAAACGCTTAGGCAATTTAAATTTTGATTTTGTTGCCAAAAATGGAATCGCACTGTATAACAAGTAATATTTGACAAAAAATATTTTTTTTTTCAATGATTGATTAGGGCGATCATTCTTTTTTTATCGAAAAGTATAAGAAATAGAAAAAAACGTGTCTTAAACGAAGTTATTTAAAATTTCCATTTCTACAACTTTATCGAAGACACCATCTAAATGTTATAAAAAACATTTTTTTTCTATACTGGAAGGTGTGCAAACACAAAATTTTGCAACAAAAGATGCGCTATAATATACAGTGGTTACACTACCATGAGCCACCCACTATTATGGGTCATTTGCATTTAAATAACATGTAGAATAGTGGGACTAACAATCAGGATTAGATGTCCTATAATAGTGTGGGCAGTGTCCCAAGAAAATTCACCGAAAACAACCAATTTGAAATCAACGGTTCAATTACACGCTATTAAAAATCGTACGTCATCAACAAAATAAACCACTGTGCGTTGCTAAAGGAGGAGTCATCTAATCTAATCACTGAATTTTCTTCCTCCACAGAGCACTATCGTTAAAGTTTAAAACCACACACGCTCCTCCCGGCGACACCCTGGTGCACAAGGGAGATGTCCTCACGTACCTATACTTTATAGCGCGTGGCTCGATAGAGATATTGAAAGACGACGTAGTCATGGCGATATTAGGTAAGATGCGTTGCCCCAACAAAAATTGACCCATAATTTCTCTAATGCTTCTTCTCTCCCACACACCACAGGCAAAGATGATATTTTCGGCGAAAATCCCTGCATCCACACGACGCTGGGAAAATCAAACAGTAATGTTAAAGCACTAACCTATTGTGATCTACATAAGATTCATAGAGATGACTTATTAGACGTGTTAGATTTATTTCCGGAATTTTATGATAGTTTTGTAAATAGTTTGGAAATTACGTATAATATGAGAGATGTGAGTCTATATTTCAGAATTTTTCAATGCCTTCCCTTTTTCCACCTATTCCACACATTCTTGTTTTTGATTTTACGTTCGGTAGATAATTCTATGATCATGAGTTTAGATAGTGCTTTGTAATGACATGCTATTTAATTTTTTATAATTTATATTAAAGTTTGGTTTTAGCTTCAATTTGAAATCATTTTGTTCACGAGTGTAATTTACAGTTATGAAAATGTTTCGAACGTGCCATATTTAGGCTTAGATATGTAGAGTTATAGGTTTTAGGTGTAGGTCTAATGAAGAAATAGTGAGTACAATCCGCTTACAACACAACACAAAATTGTACAAGTCTAGGAGGAGTTTCTGAATGCACAGCTTAAAGTGTTTCTAAATGATGCTCGGGTAGCAGCGAGCTTCTAATAGTCAAAACGTGATATTGACTTATTTGTCAACTAATGTCGACATTTTAATCCTGGAGCATCAGAACTATTTTCAAATTTCATATTTGAAAATAAAAAAATAGAAGTTTTGGGTGAAGACTGCCTGGTAGCCAACGATCAGAAGCATGACCCGAAATTAACAGATAATTGTCGTGAATTAGTAGACGACAGTGATGTATTACTATAGTTAAGGAGTGATAACCTTATTGAATCAATTCTTCAAATTGATCCTTATCTATTTATCTACCCTAGAATCCTAGAATCAGTTTTGAAATTCGCCTTATGATGGCATATATTATTATAATTATCGTTTCGTTTTGATTAGTTATTGCTTAGAAAATTTAATGTAGCAGTATATTTGAGTCAGAACATTCTCCATTACGATGTTATGGTATATTTCATTACGTTTATACATTTGAGTTCGAACTTCTTTTTGTTTACTAGCACCATTCCATAGGCGCAAAGCGCGTCTCTATTACGCCAAATGTCACAGAACACAATTATTTTTCCTCTATGTTTGTTTCGCTCTTTTTTCCACGTCAAAAACTCGCCCAGGAGGAGCAAGCGGGAATAGAGTTAAGGCATCGACATATGCGACTCGGGTCACAAGATAGAGATAGCGATACACGATCCTATGTTAGGAAGATGTAAGTATTAAATTATAAATTTCCCAAGTCATCAATTTGATAACAATTCCATCAAATTTCAGAAACACGATGCATCATCATAGACCGAGTCAGACCAAATGTGATATTCCAAATGATAGAAGTTCGGGACAAATAAGCACTAACTTCGATGACGATCGAAAGTTTTCTATATCAGGTAAGGTCCTTCAACAATTACTAATATTTCGTAAAAGTTCAGCAATTGTTCGCTTTTGCCTGGGAGTTTTCATGGATGTCCGACCGATGAAAACTTCCGACCTGCAAACCGCTAGAATATTCTCATTGAATCATGTAAGCTCAAACCACTCAAACATTACACACCTATTACCAACATAGGAATGATGTCTCATATAAAGAGAAGCATACCAGATCTTAGATCGAACAGACATCAACCACTGACCAGTACTTGTGGTAAGCAAACCGCTCTTCAAACTCTCTACATGCAATGCAACTGTGCTGTGTTTGATGTTAGATGCCATTTCTTTTGGTTTTTGAAGAATGGAAATTGCTTTCCCTTTGTTTTTTTTAGCTGTACCCCACCCAGAAATCCTGCTCACAAAAATCCTACTATTTTTATGCTGAAACAATGTGTTAGATGAATGCTGTATATTGATAGCTGACCTATCTGGGAAGTTTATTCTACAGTTCTTGAAATGATTACCGAAACGTCTTTTGAATAACTCAATGTTTTCCGAAACTTAATATCAGAAACTGTGGGATAAAATTTTCGGATTGGTCTTGAATTTGAGGGAAATGCATAGTTATAAGGATATGGTTTGTCTGAGATTATTGTTCTAAATTGCTTTGGCTCTTGATAACGCTTTGCTGTACATATAAGGAATCGACTATACTACTGGAATCTGCTGTACATATAAGGAATCAATTTCGAGTATTTTGATATTTTTTCTCCAAAGAAATAAAAAATCCACTTTTACGTTATTGGAAAGCTTTCAGGTTACCCCTTAAGAACATGCCAATGTTTTTTTGTTTATAACTCTAACAATCTGTCATTTCAAAATAGAGTCTCATATGGAACAATTAGCATGAATTTGACATAAGCCTCAGTGCAGCATCTTTCCAAAAGGCTCATGTGATGTGACAAAGTTACTAGCAAATCACAATTCAATGTTCTATGAAAGCGATATCAAACTCATAAACAATAAATACATACAATAATTTTATAGTGTAAATTAGAATGCTAGCAATAAGGTTTAACATTAAGTTAAATTTCCATTGACAAAACAAAATAAAAATGATTACCTCTGGTATGAAGTATTCGCCGAGCGTAAATTTTTTCATTTTTTGATTCATTCTTTTCAATCAAATGAGCTTTAAATTTTGAAAATAGGCTTCAATTAAACTGAGATATAACTCCACGCTTTTGGTCAGAAATATTGGTGACGAACTAGCCTCAGCCATTTGAATTCAAGTAAAAGAAAGGGCATAGTTTAAGCAAATAACATAAAACTATGCCTCTGTGATATTACCGAAACTTATAACGCGGATTTATTGGATGCTATAGAGGAAATACAAAACTTGTTCTATTTTCCCTGTAGAGTCCAAAAAATGGTTAAATATTTGGAATTTCAATTTACAAGAAGCCCCAAACTTCTTTATAATGGCATTCTCACGAGAAACAAATGACTGATTTTTCCTTTGACAAGAGACCCAATTTATCCGCCGAAGCGTTGGGTAATCCAAAACTAGCCGTTTGGATAACCCTAGACCAGGGAGTGAAATTATCGTTCACGACGATAACCATAAGACTACAGGACCTAACGGCTTTCGTGCAAACGTAATGATAGCGGAACGGCAACGGAATGCGGAACCGGTTCGCCAGCATGAATCACATGAAAGTGAACCAACACTAAGTCGACAATCATGTTAAAGATCATGCTGCCAAACCGGTTCCGGATTCAGTTGCCGTTCCGTTATCATTGCGTTTGGGCCTTATTATCGCCCAATCGGATTTTTCGGAGGAAAGAGAAGAGTGATAATAGTTCATTTCACGACGAAATTCTCTCTCTTCCGCCCTTCAACAAAAGTACCTGTCAAGTTTGACATATATAGGCACCGTTGTCTCCAGATTTCACAAAGGAGAGAAAGAGAGCGATTTTCTGAAGACGTCATCGTGCAATTGGCAATTTCAAACCCGTATAGCACAGCGAGAGTGTTTTCGCACGAGATCTGTAGCAAAGAATTTATATTATCACCAACAACGATATTCTCGATTACATTTTCAAATCGACGTAAGTAACTACCATACGGTTTTGAGAAAATAATTCAGAAGATTCACAACCTGTCTTCTAAAACTGTTTAAAAATGAATCACCTTTTTAACGTTTTTTCGACGTGTACATTGCTTAAATTTTGCATACAATGAACTCGCGTTCAAAAACTTTGAAGTTCCTAATTATTTCACACAAGAATTTTATGACAAAATGATAAGCCGTTTGATTCAGTTACTTGTGACGTTTTTCTACTAGTGTAAAATCGACTCAGCCAGTATTTTGTTTTGATTCTTGGTTAATAGAGATGGTCGGGTTTCACATTTTTCAAACCCGAACCCGACCCGTATCCGACTTATTTTATTCCTTCAAACCCGGACCCGACCCGAACCCGAGACAAACATTTAAAAGCAAACCCGGGCCCGACCCGAACCCGAAAAATTTTCGCTGTTCAAACCCGTACCCGACCCGAAACCCGAAAAAGTTTTGTAAGAAAAACCCGAATAGAACCCGATTTCGAAAAGATGATAAATTTATCGTTTCTGATTCATAGGGAAGCTTTCCGGTTGTTACTTTGTGAACAATTATCCCTAAACCCGACCCAAACCTGGCTAAACTCGACTTTTTTCAAGCCCGAACCCGACCCGTACCCGATATTTTTTTAACCATCAAACCCGACCCGAACCCGAACCCGAAAATATAAAAAAATTCGAACCCGAACCCGACCCGAACCCGTCGGTTTCGGGTTCCGGTCGGGTTTCGGGTTTGAAAACCCGAGACCCGACCATCTCTAGTGGTTAAGTCATTTTGTCTCTCCATACAGCGGGGCGGCGAAAGTAGTGGTTAGGTTGCGAAAGTTGAAAGTCTTACTTTCGTCGTTTTGTAAATCCGAAAATTAAACGTTCTAAAAGTGAAAAATCGAGTTGGTTCAGAGCGAAACGTGTAGGAATTCGTTTGCGAAACACGTAGGATCGATGAAGTAAGTTTGTATACTTTTTGGACTTGAGTCTATATGAATAAGTTTTCGAGTCGTTTAGAGTGTCTTCCGCATCCGAAGGTTGCTTTTATACATCAAATTTCTCCTTTCATACGTTCAGGAAACAGCCATACACATAGGTTCAATACCTGTTCGTGGCAACAACTCTTGCTATGTACCTTGTGATAAATATTGCGATTAGTTTAGAGCTGGAGTTCGATCAGCGCAAATGAGCTGATCGATCTTGACATATAGTCAGTATCTACTGTCATCAACAATGGATTCGCTCGCGGGAAAGGCATCTAACTTCAATTTTTTTATGAGTTGAAGCTGTAATCATAAAATATTTGGTAGGCGTAATAGCCCTCACTATTACGGCGAAGTAGGCCGTCATTGAAATTTGTACGTGACGTTGATAATTGTTGCTAATTCATGTCACAATTTCGAATTGAAGAAAATCAGTTGGTATTGCACTGATGCATCTGAAAAAGTATCAGCTTACTATTTGCATGTCAGCGCATATAGTGATACTTTTCCGGATCAATATGATCTATAAGGACTGAGATTTATCACTTTGAAATTGCGAGCTGCTATGTCAACATGACTGCCAAAACAAATGACGGGCTACTCAGCCTTACACACAACTGATACCAAATATTTTTCCGAAAATAGTTCCCAGTTTTGAGAAATAATTCGTTAGATGCATTCCGCCATACAATTATTTTAGCGATGTTTCGTGCATAGACAGTAGTAGTGAGTAGTGAATCAGGCTCATTTGCGTTATAATTTCATTTACTGTGAGAAATGTGTTGCAATGTGTACATTTCTTCAGAGATTGTTTCTTATTTCAATCCTCAATGTTTTTTTTTAGTTTTACAACTATTGCGATTCTTGGTTTTTCGCTGCCAACGTTTTTTAAGATTTTTCAGTTTTTTGTATATAACCTGTCCTTTAGAGTTATCATTTTTATCATTGTTGTCATTTGATCTGCAACATTTTGAAATTCTGATGTTCTTCACCTTCTGCTCTATCCAATTGAAATTTTCCCAGTTTTAATTATCGATTTGTTTTTCCAAGGATCTGGATCGAAAAAAATATCAGAAAACTGCAATTGGCTCTTTCGGCATCACGACTTTTTTGGTTTATTAACCATGGTTGGCATAAAGTTATTTTGCAATTCGATTGCATATCAGACTACTTTTTATCAAGGAAATGACCAAAATAACTGCCTACTTTTCCTACCGATACAAACGGTGCTAAAAATTGTTACTTTTCAGCACTAATAACAATATCGAGATGGGTTACCTCTATACGTCATTTATTGAATTGCTCTGAATTTCTCAATGACTTTTTAATTTAGTTCTGATTCTAAATCCATTTGACGAACTAATTTGAGTCGGATTCGGATCGTGGAATCAGAAGCTAGCTGACCGTGAGGGATTCTGAGTCTTGCGGACGTAGAGAAGTACAATTTGTGAGTTCACTACCGAAAAAGACAGGAGCGTTATGAGTGTATCCAGTTTTTTTACGCTCGCTATAAAACTGTGAGGGGTGATTCGATTTTTACATTTCTTGCCTACACATTTTATAGCATGATCTTAGTAGGCAATGTTTTCAAATTGTTGATCGAGATGTCAATAATTTTCATTGCATTTGTTTTGCAGTACAACTTTTTGTATTTCGAATAAACTTAATCAAAAACTAATCATTTATTTGCAGAAACTTCATTACTTTAATACCATTTTAGGCACCCGGCACCGAGGGACCTTTCACTTTACAAGATAAAAAAAAATACTTCTGCAAATAAAAATTCTTTGAAGCTTCAATTATTACTACTCAACTATTCGGAACGAAGTCTAAATAGTTTCGATCGAGTTACGTTTCATTCAAAACCTTACATAAATCAGGTAAACTTTTTGGGAAATGATTTTAGCCAATGATCCAATGTACAGTTGCTCTAATGTGTTTGTAATTCTCACCGATGCGCGCTGATTTTCTCTACATATTCTCTACGCTGATTTTCTCTACAAAGTGAGAATTATAATGAGAACATTGAGTCGCTTTGGATCGTCAGAACGAGATGTCTAAAGTATACAAGAGAAAAATGATCTTTGATGTTCAAAAATATAATGTATAGCCAACATTGTATGGTTTGGAACTTACTGAAGGACTGTCCATGACAGGATTTATGAAGGTATAGAGGGCTCTTTCACTGGCTCATGATACGTCTCAATGAACGCATCGACGTAAAATTTAGAGCACAAAAAAGTCCGGTATAGTCACGGATGCACCGAAGGCTGTATAATTTAGTAAAAATATTTATATATGATTCCTCGTATGACCCAGCTATAAATATTAACGTGTAGGCAAGAAATGTCAGAAAGGGGATGAATCAAAGTTCATAGCAAGCAAGCGTAAAATCTGGATACGCTCCAATTCATATTTTCTCACTTTCCTTCACTCCACTTCCTATCCGACTTCTATTTTTCTAAGCTAATGATACTTCTAAGAGTTTTCATGGAATTCATTTTCATGGATTTTTGAAACATATTACATACTACTGATTTTGCTGTATGTATTTTTCCTAATTTCTTGGAAAGTTCTTCGGAAACTAATTCAGGTATTTTCCCAAAGTTGCTTTCAGATATGGTACTAAATTTGTTCAGACTTTCATTTCATGATTTTTTACAGACTTTCTATGTAATTCCCTTAAAGAACAGTGTTGAAGACACAATTTAAAATATTCTACCTATTTTTACTCCAGAGATTCCACTAGGAATTCTTTTACAGCTTCCTTCATAAATTGCTCAAAAACGATTCAAGTCCCCCAGAAACTCATCCAGTAATTTCCTAAGGATTTCCTCCAAGATATTTGTTTCAAACATGTCTCCATACATGTCTCCAGAGACTTCTTGGGATTAGTTCAAAAAATTTTGTTCTGGATTGTTCAGACGTCTTTTTTCGATTCCGTCAAGAAATTCTTTTAACAATTTTCCAAACAAATCCTCAAAGAATTTATCCAGGAATTTTTATAGAGATGTCAAAGAAAATAAGTAATTATAGGGAAAATCCCTGGAAAAAGCGGTATATATTTTAGAGCAAATCCTAAAGTAATGATGAAAACTCCGACAGGTCTCTGAAGATGTTCTCGATAAAATGCTGAGATGAAAGTATTCATTAGAAACCATGGAAAATATAATTTAAGATTTAATGAAGGGATTTCTTCAAAAACATTGGACGAAATCCCTGGAAAAAATGTGATCGGAGGAATTCCTGGAATACTGGATGTAGTATTTGCTGATGTGAACAAATATTTGATAAATGTTCAATGGAACTGCAGGTATAATCTCTGGATAAAACGCTGAAGAAATTCCTTGAAAAAATCCTGGAGGAACTTCAGAAACTTCGGATGAATTTGTGAAGTAATATGTATTCCTGGCTAAAAGGACAACTTTAAAAAAAATACGTCTAAAGGAATTCTTGCAAAGGTTTCCTAAAATAAATATCCTCAAGCAAATCCTAATATATTTGTTTTGATTATCTTCCATTTTAATCGTTTTTTATTTTTTTGTTTCATTGGGATCGCTGAAGACGATTTCATGTTTAACATTTATAAACGTACATTGAACTTCGTAAAATATACGAATAATTGTACAAAATGTAAACATCCGTAGGGAATCGGACGCGTCTTCCGGTTATAACGGTATTTTCAAATATTCTCCAAATGGAAAATCAATGTAATCCAAGATAAGAAAAAAAAAGTGTAAATATTTCTCTTTTGCGCTTAAAACTTTCACAGAACAAAACATTAGGGTAAAATCACTAATAAGATCTTCATTAGCTTTGTATGATAGTCCGAAAATTGGCACAGAGTTCTTGTACAGTCGACTCTCCACATCTCGATGTTCTACATCTCGATATCTCTCCCTATGTCGATGATTTCATAAGTCCCTTCAGTCTGAATACATTTTCACTCTCCATATCTCGATATCCTCCTTATCTCGATATCTCCATATCTCGATGTGTTCTGTTGATTTTTCGTTCTAAATTTTCTCTCCGTATATCGATATGACCAATATCGAAGGTTACTAGACCAAAGTTTTGGGTTTCAAAACAAATTGGGAGCGCAAAATGACGTCTGTTTGTGTATTACTTTCTTGGCAACGGAGTGTTTTTCAATCTAGTATTCATCAAAAATGTGTTCTTTGTCTCGATCTCTCCCTATCTCGATGGTCCCTTCGATATCGAGATGTGGAGAGGCGACTGTATATCGAAAATTAGCACTTTTTCCTCAATATACATTCAACTCTCCCTTACTTGATATTTCCCCTAACTCGATGGAATACTCGGTCCCTTCAATCCAGCATACTTTGATCCTTCTGATACCTCTTTAACTCGATGTACCCTAACTCAATGTTATCTAATTCAATTTTCTATGCAACTTTACCCAGGTTTTATTTTGCTCATCTGTTAGATGGGGCAAACTCGTATGCTCACAATAATTGTGAGTCAGCATTCGATGTTCAATGAATAATCTGTGGCAGAGAGAGCTTTTGACAGCTCTTGCTTACTACGAAGCTCTGCAAACACCTTATCATTGCTTTTGGGGTGAACTGAGGCTGGTTGCTCCGTCAGCGCAGGAGCATAATTTTGCTTTCCTCTCTTACTCTTTGGGCAAAGAGCTGAGAAAGGGGAACAAAAATCTCTTTCTCTTTGAAGCACTGAGCTTGTCAAAACAAACTGTTTACCACTGTGGGAAAGAAATTAAGCAAACACAAACGTGTAAACTCTTCA
This sequence comes from Aedes aegypti, assembly GCF_002204515.2. Taxonomy (NCBI): domain Eukaryota; kingdom Metazoa; phylum Arthropoda; class Insecta; order Diptera; family Culicidae; genus Aedes; species Aedes aegypti. Next base: position 23,055,790 of record NC_035108.1, on the reverse strand, counting down.
TCCCGCAGAGTACGTACGCTCAGTTTGTTTGCGGGTAATACCACTTTTCTTTTGTAGTTGATCATTAAGGGCATATTTCCTTGAGTACCAAACCAAGGCTCCCCCACTTTTGCCTTGTATTCCGGATATTTTGTTTCGAATTCCGGACAGCTCATTTAAACCATAATTAGAAACGTGAAATTAACAATGAAAATAAATCAATCACTAGAGAGACGTGACAACTTTGCATTGTAAATTTTAATACATATCTATGGCAAATATATATTAAAATAAACCTCGAATGTGGAAGCTTTTGAACGGTAAATGTTGAAACATTTCGTGTGAAATGTTTCCCATACAAACTATATTGTCCGGAATTTGAATCAGAACGTTAGTTATGTAATCAACCTCATTTCTTCCATATTAAATGAACTTGTAAATACCGATGATAGAGCGTGGAATTGTAATACAATTACAATACATTTATTGTATATATGTGATCAACTGTAGAATGGAATCTGCAATACTGATGATGTTAACTAAATCTAGGTAAAATTTTCTTAGGAAACCAACTATACGCCTGTCATGTTACTTTTGTTGTTTTATGGATGTTTATTCTTGATGCTGAATTCAATCAAATTAAATCACCATTCCACCTTCCGTTATAGCATCTCCAAACGAGAGCCCCAAGAGCTCGCACAAGCACAGTCCGCCCAGTGATCACCAGTCGCCGAAGGGGATTGCACCGGATACCGTAACGCTCAGTGCCATCAGCAATCGAGGTTGCATCTGCGTCGGAAGCGGTAAGGAAGGGCCACTGGTCGGTCGACCCAGTGGCCCCGTAGACCTGAAGTGCAGTCCGGACGTCGAGGACGTGTTCCACCACACCGCACCAATCAGCAGCACTGGCGGCAGGGACGCTAGTGAGCATCACCACATGCACCATCACCATACGCAATCGCAGCAGCCGCAGCAACAACAGCCGCACCATGATAATCTAGGGTAACTGCGATGACTGCCAGATGCTTTTCAAATGCTTATAACTTTTTTGAAAAAAAAAAAAATGAAATCTGATGCATGGCAAATTTGGTCTAGTTTCAGTAACTTGCTTGGCCTTGGTCAATTCTGTATGCCCGAACTCGTGCAGGTACTGCATTTAACAGCCATGTCCTGACAGAAATTGCGTCAGATGTTCACTTTTCCACGATTTCTTTTGTATTGTTGCCGGTGATCAATATGAATGGTCAGGCAAGTTACTGAAATCATCAACTTTTCAAAAAGTTATAAGCAGTTGAATTTAAACAAAATGTTGCCTAGCCCCTGCAAGTACATGAACAGCAAGCTTAATCACTTTCCAAATTTACAGATTACTAACAAATCAATTATCTGATTTAACGATAAGACTAGACAACTTAGAAGGTAGCCTAAGGAAAGACATCAGAACGATTTTAGACATCCTGCACCAGCAGCAGCAGATGCAGTTGCAGTTCCACCACCAGCAGCTGCACCAACAGCAGCAACAGATGCAGCAGTCCGGCAAGACTGCGATGTCATCGTACCAACCGTCCGAGAGTGATTTCTCCTTCGATATGTGCGCCGCTGCCGGGGACGCACCCAGTGGCAGTTTGGCGAAACATGGAGGGCCGACCAGCCAGCAGCGGACCAACGTGCAAAGGTCCGTCTCGCAGCCCGAATGCGCTAACGAGAAAAGCCTTTTCAAGTGAGGTTTCGAAGGTTTATGTCATTCAGAAGAATCGACACACGAAAAACATCGCTTACTTTTATTGCAGGTGCTCAAAGTTTTCTTCATTTAACCAACCAATGGACGACACTCCGGAGGGTCACAATTGGAACATTTTCGCTCCGATTGCTAAGCTCGAGTCATTGGATGAAATTGATCAGGTAAACTGTGGATCAGGGAGTCCCGGAATAAACCGATGTTCGGAATATCATGATGCTTAATCCTAGAAAAAAAGAGGCCGCCATCGGCACCCATCGTTAGAAATCAAATTTTATGTCCCTGATCGCTAGTATATGCTAAAACTAAAAGGTGGCCCTTTCGGTTTTCTCAAATTGGTAGACCCCTCGGACGCCAACTAGCAAAACAGTTTGCGAAAAAGCCCATTTTTGATAAATCTTAGGTAATATGTCTCATTTTTTTTTAATTTTTTTTATTAGTATCATTTTAAACATTACATTCATTTCTTATATCTAGGTGTTCTGTGTTATTAGACTCATCCTAATTTGGTAAAACAAATTTAAGATTTTTTTGGGGACGGACCTGGTGTAGTGGTAAGAACACACGCCTCTCACGCCGAGGACCTGGGATCGAATCCCATCCCCGAGATAGTCACTAAAAATTTCAGTGACGACTTCCTTCGGAAGGGAAGTAAAGCCGTTGGTCCCGAGATAAACTAGCCCAGGGCTAAAAATCTCGTTAATAAAAATAGAAAAAAAAAATTAAGATTTTATTAACATTTTGTTAACAACTATTACATTTCATTTGCCGTAGCAGTTCAGATATTTTACAGGTGAGTTGATTTCACCTGCTTATAAGAGAAAAAAACGCTTTGAATATACTTAACCTAACTTAACCTAAACATATAACGCATTAATCGTGGCAATCTTCATTGAAACGATTTTTGCCTGAAATTATTTATTATTTTATTTGACATTTGTTCCAATTTTTCAACATTGGATATTCTATGTAACTCATTGGTACTATACCAGGGAGGAAGTCTCAGAATCATTTTCAAAATTTTATTTTGAATTCTCTGCAGAGCATTCTTCCTGGTATTACAACAGCGAGTCCATATTGGTACAGCATACAACATGGCTGGCCTGAAAATTTATTTGAATATCAAAAGCTTGTTCTTAATACAAAGTTTTGATTTTCTATTAATAAGGGGATAGAGACATTTTACATATTTATAACATTTGGCTTGAATACCCTCAATGTGATTTTTGAAAGTTAAATTCTTATCTAGCATGAGCCCTAGATACTTAACTTCATCTGACCAATTTATTGGAACCCCTCTCATCGTGACAACATGTCTACTTGAAGGTTTCAAATAAAGAGCTTTTGGTTTATGTGGGAATATTATTAGTTGAGTTTTGGAAGCATTAGGAGAAATCTTCCATTTTTGCAAGTATGAAGAAAAAATATCCAAACTTTTTTGCAATCGACTACAGATGACACGCAGGCTTCGTCCTTTGGCGGAGAGGCCTGTGTCATCCGCAAACAAAGATTTTTGACATCCCTGAGGTAGCTCAGGTAAGTCAGATGTGAAAATATTGTATAATATTGGTCCCAAAATGCTGCCTTGAGGAACACCAGCTCTTACAGGAAGTCTTTCAGATCTGGAGTTCTGATAATTAACCTGAAGTGTACGATTTGACAGATAACTTTGAATTATTCTAACAATGTATGTTGGAAAATTAAAGTTTTTTAATTTTACAATCAAACCTTCATGCCAAACACTGTCGAATGCTTTTTCTATGTCTAGAAGAGCAAGACCAGTAGAATAGCCTTCAGATTTGTTGGAACGGATCAAATTTGTTACACGTAAAAGTTGATGAGTGGTCGAATGTCCATGGCGGAATCCGAACTGTTCATTGGCAAAAATTGAATTTTCGTTGATGTGGGCCATCATTCTGTTCAAAATAACCTTTTCAAAAAGTTTACTGATGGAGGAAAGCAAACTGATTGGACGATAGCTAGAAGCTTCTGCAGGATTTTTGTCTGGTTTTAAAATTGGAACAACCTTAGCATTTTTCCATTTGTCAGGAAAATATGCTAATTGAAAACATTTGTTAAATATATCAACTAAAAATGATAAGCTACTTTCTGGAAGTTTCTTGATGAGAATGAAGAAAATTCTATCATCGCCAGGAGCATTCATATTTTAGATTTTTTTAATAATACAGTCGCCTCTCCACATCTCGATATCGCAGGGACCATCGAGATAGGGAGAGATCGAGACAGAGAACATATTTTTGATGAATACTAGATTGAAAAACACTCCGTTGCCAAGAAAGTAATACACAAACAGACGTCATTTCACGCTCCTAATTTGTTTTGAATCCCAAAATTTTGGTCTAGTAACCTTCGATATTGGTCATATCGACATACGGAGAGAAAATAGAGAACGAAAAATCAATAGAAACACATCGAGATATGGAGATATTGAGATAAGGAGGATATCGATATATGGAGAGTGAAAATGTATGCAGACTGAAGGGACTTATGAAATCATCGACATAGGGAGAGATATCGAGATGTAGAACATCGAGAAGTGGAGAGTCGACTGTAGTTCTCACATCTTCCAAATCAGTCTCCCAGGCATTTTAGAAAACGTTCTCTTGATTGAGAATATTTTCGAACTCCTGAATAACTTTATTTTCAATTGGACTAGTAAGTCCTAAATTAAAATTGTGCGCACTTTCAAACTGCATAGCAATTTTTTGAGCTTTTTCGCAATTAGTTAGTAATAATTTGTTTTCCTCTTTCAATGCCGGTATTGGCTTCTGAGGTTTTTTCAAGATTTTAGATAATTTCCAAAAGGGCTTAGAGCCAGGGTCCAATTGAGAAATTTTATTTTCAATTTTTGTTTCTTAATTGAGCAAAACGTTTCTTGATTTCTTTCCTGCCATATAATTTTCATAGCATTTCATCGCGAGTGCGTTGAAATTGCCTTCTCCTCACGTTTTTAAGACGGATCAAGAGTTTAAGATCATCGTCTATAATCACGGATTCAAATTTTACTTCACATTTTGGAATTGCAATGCTCCGAGCTTCAACAATGGAATTTGTTAAAGTTTCAAGAGCATTGTCAATATCAAGTTTAGTTTCTAAATAAATGTAAACATCAAGATTAGAGTCAACATACGTTTTATATATATTCCAGTCGGCTCGTAAATAATTGAAAGTGGAGCTGATAGGATTGAGAATCGCTTCTTGGGATATTTGACATGTAACAGGGACATGATCAGAATCAAAATCAGCATGAGTAATCAGTTGGCTACAAAGATGACTAGAGTCGGTTAAGACCAAATCGATCGTAGATGGATTTCTAGAAGAGGAAAAACATATAGGGCTATCAGGGTATTGAATTGAGAAATATCCTGAAGAGCACTCATCAAACAAAATTCTGCCGTTGGAATTACTTTGAGAATTATTCCATGACCGATGTTTGGCATTAAAGTCACCAATGACAAAAAATTTTGACTTATTGCGAGTCAATTTACGCAAGTCAGTTTGGAGAAAATTTACTTGCTGTCCAGAGCATTGAAAAGGCAAATAGGCAGCTATGAAAGTATATTTACCAAACTGTGTTTCAACAGAAACACCTAAAGTTTCAAAAACTTTAGTTTCAAATGATGAAAACAGTTGATGTTTTATACGCCTATGAATGATGATTGCCACTCCCCCACATGCCCCATCAAGTCGATCATTACGATAAACAAAAAAGTTAGGATCTCTTTCGAGGTTAGATCCTGGTTTGAAATACGTTTCGGTAATAACTGCTATATGCACGTTATTAACCGTAAGAAAATTAAACAGTTCGTCCTCTTTACCATTCAGAGAACGAGCATTCCAATTTAAAATATTTAAATTATTATTTGGATCCATTAGAAAAACGTAAACCAATAACAATTTGATTTGTAAATTTTACACCTACTTGGACTGCTTCAGTCATAATGGTGGCGTTGAACATTGCATCAATCATTAGATTCAATTGTTCAGTTAGAAAATTAAAATTAGGGCAGACATGTCATGTGATTACCCATTAGAATTTCCGGTAGACGAAGAAGCGGAGTTACATGTGGCGGTAGGGTTTATTCCATTTGATTTGAAACAAGTAGAATGGGTACCCATGGATCGAACAGGGGAGGAGTTCGAATTTCCTGCTACGATATCGGCAAAGAATTTACCGTGGGTAGATACATTCGAAATTGAAAGATTCGAACGGCTACCCGACGGATTAAAATTAGTTTGTGAATGAGCATGATTATGATCTTCCTGATGGGTATGTTTCATGATCAAGCGATCGTTAACTGAAAAATGAGCATTGTTCGATACTCTACCAGGCAAATTCCGGAAACGACCGTTATCGTAACGGATATTATCTTTCATCTGCCTGGCACGAGCCTTAATGACCCTTTTGCGTGAAGGGCAATTCCAAAAATTGGACTTATGGTTAGCCCCGCAATTACAGCATATGAATTTGGTGGTATCTTCCTTCACTGTACAGACGTCCTTAGCGTGAGAAGAACCTCTGCAAATCATGCATTTAGCATCCATGCGACAATTTTTTGTACCATGACCCCACTTTTGGCACCGACGGCACTGAGTGGGGTTCTGGTAATTTCCTCCAGGTTTCTGGAAATGTTCCCATGTCACACGGACATCAAACAAAAGTTTTGCTTTTTCTAAAGCTTTAATATTATTTAGTTCTTTTTTGTTAAAGTGAACTAAATAAAATTCTTAAGAAAGCCCTTTCCGAACAATGCCAGATTGGGTTCTCTTTTTCATAATGATTACTTGGACTGGGGAAAATCCAAGTATATCATTTATTCCATTTTTGATCTCTTCAGGTGATTTATAGTCACTTGAGAGACCTTTCAAGACAACTTTCAACAAACGTTCAGTTTTGTCGTCATAAGTAAAAAAATTGTGCTTCTTCTCTTCAAGATGTTTGAGAAGAAGCTCACGATCTTTAAGAGTTTCCGGCAAAACGCGACAGTCTCCTTTCTTTGCGATTTGGAAGGAAGCCTTGATTCCCCTAATGGAGTTCAAGAACTCCTGCCTAAATCCCGCAAATTCGGAACAACTGACCACGATAGGCGGCACTCTTTGCTTCCTCACTTGAATCAAAGAGCCTGGGCTAGAGGCTGCTTCGATTTGGTGTTTGACGATTGACCGACAATACTGGTTTGGGAACGGATCGTCCAGAACTTGTAGAGGTGGCAGCAGAATCCGCTACTGTACGCGTCGTCTTACCTGTTCTGTCCTCCAATAGAGAATATAGGTATGTGAACGAGAAAATTAGTGATATTCGTAGATACTACTATGTCGCAGTCTATGCGATTGAAAATCATACTACGCATGGATGTATGCCCATGTGGTTTCTGTTGCAATGTTTGAATGAGCTTTTGGGAATGATCCAGCTTAAACGGAGTTTTTCGTAATAGCAAAAAATGTTGCATGCAACTCGTTGCAAAACTCGATTTTTTCCGCACTCGTTGTATTTATCCCACTCGGCGAGCCTTGTTGGATAAATATACAACTCGTGCTGAAAAAATCATCATTTTGCAACTTGTTGCATAAATAACTAATATTGACTTAGGGGACGGACCTGGTGTAGTGGTTAGAACACTCGCCTCTCACGCCGAGTAAAAAGTTATAGTGACGACTTCCTTCGGAAGGGAAGTAAAGCCGTTGGTCCCGAGATGAACTAGCCCAGGGCTAAAAATCTCGTTAATAAAGTCAAATCAATCAATCAATATTGACTTGAAAAAGTATCACTGTACGCTCTAACATGCATAAAGTATGCTGACACTTTTTCAGCTGTGTCAGTGCAACCTCAACTGATTTTCTTTGATTCGAAATCGTGAGATGAATAAGCAACAATCATCAACACGTACGCGTACAAATTTCAATGACGGCCTTATTCGCCTCAAGTGAAGAAAAGCTGGCGACCACCATTGATTTTGACGCCATCTTGATTTTAAGTACTAGAATGATTTTTTTGCCTTGTTATCACTTGTTGATTTTTAAGGCAGACGTATCGCTTTCTCTTGTTGTTCTTATTTTCCTCGCGTTAAGATCTTACTGGAACAGAGCATGCTTCTCAGCTTAATTCGTTATAAAAACAAATAATTAAATGGGAATTTTTATTTAAATTGCTTATTTAACACAATAATGGTTCTTCGGCATATCTTTAAGTTCAGGAATAGCATTCATTCTTTCATTTATATGGTCCAAAACCATTGATTGGAATGAACAATCAATTGAACAGCTGAGATAAGATAAGAATGAAAGAATCTGATTGTTTTTTTTAATAGATGCCTCATAATTCAACATGATGAGTGCTAAGATGATAAAAAAGAACATTCAACCACATTAAACCAAGATGGCGTCGTATTCCAAGATGGCCGCCAGATTTTTGAATCTCCAAATGATACTCCTAAATATTGGCATTACGTCCGGGGCAAAGCCTGCCTCTCACCTATTCAATTTCGCTACCAAACGCTTTAGTTTCGTTTAGAAATACATGTTTACTCAATTGTTAAATGTTCTTCGTTGGTTTGAGTCCAAAAGAAGATTTTTTCCAGTTTTTGAGATTTTGTCACACCTCTTGTTTGTAACTCAAATTTTGGATGCATTTTGTTTTCCGTGTTCCCTCCGAAATGTCAGATAGGAACAATCCCAGTGTTAAAAAGGAAAACACCTGTGGCATTTTTGTCGATCAAGTAAACATGATCAAAAGTGTCAAGGTTCATATTATAATCCATTTTTCCAAATTGAAATTAGGTAGGATCCTGAGATTGCAGTGTGGATCGTAGAATTCCAGTGTCGATCCTGGGATTGCAGTTTGGATCTTGGGAGTCCAGTGTGGGACCTAGAATTGCAGAGTGGATCCTTGGTCTCCAATGTGGATCAAGGTATTTCAGTGTGAGCTCTCTGATTGCAATGTAGATCCTAAGATTGTAGTGTGACTCCTGGTAGATTCAAGAGTTTCAGTGTGGATCTCTATTTTCCAGTCTGAATCATGGAATTGTAGTGTAGATCGTAGGATTTCAGAATGAAGCCTGGGCTGTGATGTAGATCATAGTGAGATAGTGTGGAACTTGGTATTCCAGTGTGGATCCTTGGATTCCAGCGTGGATCCTTGGATTCCAGCGTGGATCCTGGGATTCCAGTGTGGATACAGGTATTCCAATGTAAATCATGGGATTCTCGTATAGATCCTAGGATTCCAGTGTGGATCTTTGGATTACAGTGTGGATAATGGCTTTCAATTGAGAATTCCTAGAATTCCGGTGTAGATCCAGGGATTATAGTGTGGATTTGAATGTGGTCCCTGTGAAAGGCAAGATTCCAGTGGATCTGGGTATGGATCCTAGGTTTCCAGTGTGAATTCTTAGATTCCCGTATGGATCCTGGTATTCCAGTGTGGGCTCTGGGAATTCCAGTGTTAATCCTCGTGTTCCAATGTAAAACCAGTATTCTAGTGTGGATTCTTGGATTTCAGTATGGACCCTGAGAAACCAGTGTAGATCCTTGGACTCTAGTGTGGATACTGATATTCAAGTGTGGATCTTAGGATTTCAGTATGGATCCTGGGAATCCAGTGTGGCTACTGGGATTCCAGTGAGGATCCTGAGATTCCAGTGTGGATCCTGGGCTTACAGGATGGATCATGATATTCCAGAATGGATCCTAAGATTGTAGGATTGATCATGGAGGTTCAGTTTGGAGCCTTTGATATCAATGTGAATCCACGTATCCTAGTTTCGATCCAGGGATTTTTGTATTGATCCTGGGAGGTTGGTATTCTAGTGTTGATGCTGGAATCCCAAGGTACTTCGATGTGGATATCCTAGATTTTCGGTATGGACCCAGGGATTCCAGTGGTGATATTGCGATTCCAGTGTGGTGCCTAGAATTCCTGTATGGACCCTAGGACTGCTTCGATTTCTTGGGATTGTGCTGTAGATCGTAGGATTTCAGGGATCCTATGATTGTAACGTGGATTGCAGAATTTCAGTGTGGAACTTGGAATTTTATTGTGGATTCTAGGATCCAAGAACTCCATTGTGGATTCTGCAACTCCAATGTAAATCTCGGTATTGCAGTGTGGATGCTTTGATTACAGTGTTCATCCTGGAATTATACAGCGGATCGTAGAATTTCAGTAAAATTCCTGGGAATGTAGAGCGGATCGCAGGATTTTAGTGTGGATCTTGCGATACCATTGGGGCTCTGTGAACTCCAGTTAAGATTCCAGAATTTCAGTGTGGATCCCTATATTTCAGTATGAATCATGAGATTGTAGTGTAGATCGTAGGATTTAAGAATGAATCCTGGGACTGTGATATGGATCGTAGGGAGACAGTGTGGATTTTTAGATGCCAACGTGGATCCTGGGATTCCAGTGTGGATATTGGTATTCCAGTGTGAATCTTGAGATCCCCATATAGATCCTGGGATTCCAGTGTGGATCTTAATTCCTTGTGGATCCTAAGATTTCAGCCTGGTGTCTGGGTTTCTCAGTGTTGATTCTTTGATTGCAATCTTGAGATTAAGAAGGGAATTGTGGGATTTCAGTATGGATTCTGGGATTCCAGTGTAAATCCTAAAATTTCAGTATTGGGAATGGATTTCCATTGTGGATTCCTAGAATTCCTGTGTAGATCGAGGGATTGTAGTGTGGATTTCAATGTGATTCCTGGGATTGTAATGTGAAATGCAGGATTCCAGTGGATCTTTGTACGGATCCTAGTGTGGATTCTAGTATTCCAGTGTGGGCTCTGGGATTCCAGTATGAATCCTCGTGTTTCAGTGTAAAACCAGTGATCCAGTGTGGATGTTGGGATTCCAGTATGGACCCCAAGATTCCATAGTGGTTTCTGGAATTTTAGTATCTAGTTGGATTCCAGTGTGGATACTGATATTCAAGTGTAAGTCCTAATATTTCCTAGGAATCCAGTGTAGATTCTGGGATCCCAGTGTGGATCCAGGAATTCTATTGTGGATGCTGGGATTCCAGTGAGGCTCCTGAAGTTCCAGCGTGGATCCTGATAAATGATGATATTCCAGTAAAAGTCCTAAGACTGTAGCACTGATCTTGGAGTTCCAGTGTGGATCCTACTATACGTTTGTTTGGATCATTGAATTACTGCATTGATCCTGGGATGTTGGGATTCCAGTAGTGTAAATGCTGGCATATCAGTGTGAATCCTGGTATTTCAATGTAAATCCTAGATTTTCAGTATAAATCCATGGATTTCTGTGTGGATCCTAGAATTTCAGCATGGATCCTATGAGTCATTTTGGAATCTGGGATTCAAGAGTGGATGCTGGGTTTCCAGTGTGAATTCAGGAGTTGCAAAGTAAATCTTGATGATACAGTATCGATCCCTGGTATTCCAATGTGGATTTTAATATTATAGCGTAGATCATGGCATTCCAGTGTGAATCCTAGGATTCTAGTATGAATCCTGGGTATCCAGTGTGGGTTCTGGAACTCCAGTGTGGATCCTGGGATTGCTGTGTGGATCCTGGAATTCTAGTGTGGATGCTGTGAATTCAGTATGGATCCTTGGATTCCAGTGTGGGTCTTCAGGGCTCCAGTGTAGATACTTGAATTCCAGTCTGGATCCTGGGATTCCAGTATGGATTCTGGGATTGCTGTAAAAATAATATCTTTCATGACGTTCCGAACATTGATTTTTATGGGACACCCTACTGTGGATAATTTTCCAACATGAATTGGTCTTACCCATTAAACTATTGTCTCTTATTTCCAGGATAGTAAACATTCCATCAGTCAGGACAAGCCTCAATAACGCAAACTTCGGGATGGATGCGAGTAAATCGAGTTAGTCGCGCAGTGGAAGCAAAAATAGTCTAGCTAAACCAAAAGAACCTACAGACACACAATCACGTAATTTAGCTTCTCCTCTAGCCGAAACAAAAAATCGAACAAAAACGCTCCGATAATGTTTAATGTACATATTGCTTGAAAATTATTTCAGATGTTCATCTTTGATCGATTCCGGAAAACAAACAAAAAAATCAACCAAAACAATTGTACATTTTTCATATAGATACTGTGCATAATTTATACGAGAAGGTAATATCAGCAGATTTTTACGATGAGCAAAACGAGAAAAGCAAATATTAAAGGAAAACGTTGAAAAAATCTACAAAAAAAAGGCAACAACCACAAACAAACAAAACACGCATATATAAAACGCAGTGATAAGCTCCGAGATGCGAGTGACAAAACGAACGAAACCAAAAAAAAAAAAGAGAAATGGAATGCTCCATTTTTAGTTGTTATCAAATCGTTATAAGCTCCAACGCCGTGGGCCAGCAAAATGCATAAAGCAAAATCTCATCAAATTTTAGGAATTATTACATTTTAGTAAATTCAATTCGAAGATGATTTTGTCATTTTCTTAGATGCAATTGTTCACGCCAATTCCCCTTCTTAGATGGCATTTTGTTATAGTAACTGAGGTAATTACTTAAATCGAGCAACAAGTCTAGAAAGACAAAAAAAGATCTGTAAGCGATAAGTTAGTTGAAATTTTGTTTTAGTGGTTAAACAATATCATTACCATTAATTTTTCCAAAGGAGTTAATTCGAGGGAAAAGACGTTAGTGAATTCAAACTAAAACTCTAGCAAGGTTATGATAAGGTGATAAAAAGCGGAAACATGACAAAAAAATCCACAAATACCAAACACAAAGAAGTCAGATGAAGGATGGTGTTACGCTTCCTAGAAGTGGTCGCACTCTTGTTAAAATGGTTACAAATTAAAAAGTCTCTCACATACACACACATCTACATTCTCACAACACCAACACCAGATATATTCACACTCACTCGATACAAATGGAATACACTCTCACACATACACAACAACCAGCATAACTCAACGGACAGGATCGACGAATTCGTCCGTTCCGACCGCCGGATGTTGTTTCTCTCTAATCGAAAACAGTTATTTTTGTGGTTTTACATTTATCCCAGAATAAAGCGAAACTGTTGACCATTTGCGATTTGCGTTAACGTGAAAGTATGCTACAAATTTTAAGCTTGAATGGCGGCAGTGAAACAGAGTGAGGCTTACATTTACATTCGACAGCAAACAAACACAACACAGACACAGGCAGCAGCCACAACAGCAACAGAGAATAAACAGAGTTACAAGCATTGAAAGAACTGAGGAAAACATGAATTAAAAACTTTATAGAAAACGTACGGAAATATACTTTACGAAAAAAACGATAGTTAGTTTTATTCGCATAGCAAACTACAGGTTGAAAAAATATCACAGCCCATACAATGGAACAAATTTTATCTTTCTGACAAGTAGCGCAATTAGTCTAAGTGGTCTCGGACATAAAAGAATATTATTATTTATATCAGCCTGACATGATCGAAATTTAAACATAGTTTGAACCTAGGGGGTGCGGACTTGAATATTTAGGTCGTTTAAATTGAACACAAACTTTTCTACGAGTGCTAACCGTTGTTTGAATGTTTGTCTCGCAGGAAACCACATTCGAAGTATACTCTTAAAATGTTTCACACAAAGCATAATTAATTCAATGCAGGCGATAAACCCAAAAAACAGACATAATCAGAATGTTCTGGCCGTATGTTAATTAAAATCATATTTGAGAAAAGCTGTTAAAGATTTCTGCATAATTTGGACCAACCACATTTTTTTTAATAGTTAGAGGCAGAGTTGGGAAAAGTTCTGAGATTCACACTACAGTAGGCAAGCGTAGTAAATCACAGTCAGCGAAGCCATTGAAACTCACGCCTATCGCTGCTGTAGGCAAAATGCCTTGAATATAGAAAAACACTCGTTGGTAAGGGCAACCCAAAACTACTGTAGAAAAATGTTCTATTTCCCGCATTTAAAGCCTTCAATGACACTACTGATTCAGAAAATTCATGAACCCAAAATAGGCTAATTGATGAGATTCACAATTTTAAACTACTGTTTCATATAATTTAAAATACATACATGTAATTTTCAGTTTTCGTCATTAATAAAAACATCTTTTGAATTGTTCGACATTATCGATGTTGACGTATTTTTTAAAGCTTCTACCAAAAACTTCTCGAGACAAAAATACAAAACTAGCTTTAAATATAAGCCGTATATTTCCCCCTTGTCCATGGATCGCATCATCGACCAGAGGTGAATCCCAGATCTTTTCCTACCTCACTAATAAACACCCTTCCCGTGGTGATTGTGGAGATGCAGAGGTATTCTCGGTCTCTAGAAGCAACCATCATTATACCCTAACACCCTAACAAGCGCCGTTATTGATCAATAATATTAGATCTGCTAAAATTGCACTTCGAGAATAAGCGGAAACTCCAATCCATTATTCATTTGGATCGTAGTTCAATTCTTACCAGTTCCGATCAATCACGGAGTAGCAACCATTGACATGTACAGTCAGTCTATGCTATGCTATGCTATGCTGTAAATTGAATAACATTTTTTAGCGTGACGAAATCATGATCAAACAACCCTATGCATACTTGGGTCATTTTAACCCGTATAGTCCTGAGTGACAGTAAAAATACTGAAACCCTCACCGCTCAGAGAATTCTTAACGGATTCAAATGATTTTTTGTCAGTTCACTGGCCCACATATCTAGTTTCTAGAAGTGGCCAAAGGAACTCGGAAATAGTCATGTAGCCGGAGTTATTCCGGTGGGTCACTGGGTCAAGTCGGGTAAAAAAGGGATATTTTTTGGGACATGCCAAGTTACTCTTATTTATTTGCAATGACAATCATTTTAATTTACATAAATCATTAAGATCTGATATTCAACATTATAAATGAAGATTTTTGCACCGTTTAAAATATACCGGATGTGGCCATTCGGACGTAGTGTCCGGCAGAACCGGCCATAGAATTGTTGGATACTAAACCGTTTCAATTCTCGAAAAGTAGAATCCAAACATAATTGTGTACTAAAACGCGTTTCCATAAGGTTGACATAGATGTTCAGATACAAATTGGCCACTTTATCGTAAGTTTGAGACGTCCCGGGACCCGAAAATGGTCATTTGTAGGATTAATCAAATGCAAAACTCATAGTTAATCAATTCAATCGTTTCTCATAAAGTTTACACTGATGCGATTTTCTTCAAATTCCGCCATGTAGTGGCCACATTATAACCGATTCTGGAAATTATCTGTGACTTGAAATTTGCCTACCTCCAGGGGCACAAATGCACAGTACCCTCACCTCGACCTGACCCAGTGATCCACCGGAATAACTCTGACCACATGAATATTTCCGAGTTCTTCTATCCACTTTTAGAAACTAGATATGTGTGCCAGTACACTGACAAAAAATCATTTGAATCCATTAAGAATTCGTTGAGCGGTGAGGGTTTTATAATTTTTGCTTTCACTTAGGCCTATACGGGTTAATGAAAATTTTTGTTCGACAGCAGCCTGGCTGCTTGTTGAATTTTAATTCGCATCCCCCAGGTTTGAACCAAGCTTTCCATAAACAAAGCCTGCAAATTGTGTTGAATCGCGAACGCGCTTCATCTCTAAAACAGGTACATGTGTACTTCGGTTCAAACTTTGGTGCAAATAATGGCACAAAACAGACAGACCGAAAACTTTTGAAATCCATGCAGATAGATTTCTACGATCATAAATGACATTTCTTGATAAAAACCACAAGACCCTTAAGGCTTGAATAGGTGCTTTACTTAAGCAGATCAACTAAGATCAATATTTTAAGTAACGTGTTGCGTTAACTTTATGAAAAAAACGAAGGATTTAACTATATCATTTAGCAAGACACGATAAGTAGAAATTGATAAGCTTGGATTCCAACTGCTTTGTGTCTGTCTGTTTTGTGCTATCGTAACTTCGGAAGCAACCAAGAATTTGTATCAGAATTTGGACCGCGGTTGTAACCAAGGTAAGATTTCCCATGTTTTATTTTTTACATCAGTGTAAATTCAAACACAACATTAATTTCTGAGTGTTAAACCAGCTTTAAGATAAAAAAAAATAAATAAAATAAAATAAAAAAATCATTTTTTATATCTTGCTGTTTTGTTTTAGGCAACACTTTTCTCCTAATATGGTGAAACTAACATATTACATTTCATTTGCCGTAGATGTTCAAAATTTTTACTGATGAATTGAATTAACTTGTTATAAGATAGAAAAAAAACCTTTTTTAAACTCAATATATAAAGCATTTATCGTGGTACAAGTGGGAAAAACTGTTTTTCTTTTAAAACTTTGATAATTTCATTCGACATTCACTCTAAAATTTCAACATTGGATATTCTTTAGTTCTATACAGGAAGGCAACTTAAGAATCATCTTAAAATGTTTAAGAGAACATTTTGATTTTCTGTTAATAAGTGGATACATTTTTTTTCTGTTCGGAACATAAACCACTGCGACCAATATTTGATCTATTGTATATCCCGTGTCCTTTGTATAGTGCATGTCGTGTTACTTTGTCACTATCGAGAAGTGATAAAGTATTCGTTTTTTTACAGTTGTCATTCCTAACTTGATCACAGGAAAGGATTCTAATTGAAAGGTTCCGCTTTTTAAACCCTTCGAAGGGTGTGGTGGGTACACTCTCCGCAGGCGCGCCCCTTTATCAGTCAAAATCGGATCCCTTGATAAAGTCGGAAAGTGACACCGATATTGTCCATGCATCAGAATCCTAGTCCTTACTTCTTCAAACTAGAGAACAATAAATAAAAGATTAGAAAAACAACTTGATGATTTCGACTCATTTTTATCGTTGTCTTAAGGTCATTCTCGGCTACTGGAAAACTGAGACTTGTCACTTCTAACAAGGTTTAAAATGTAACAAGGACTAATAGTGTTCCTTTGATTACTATAGCATCCTGTTCTCTTCGTTTGAAGCAGTCAGGACTAGGTTTCATTGGTAGATCTAATAGAAGATTCTACCCCATTACCCCGAATGCCATTTCCCAGAATGCCACCACCTCGAATTCCATTACCCCCAATGTACCATTACCCCGAATTCCATCACCCCGAATGCTTTTCCCCGAATTTACAATTATCTTCACATGATGATATTGATGACATTTCCCCATGATATTGGAATTCGGGGTAATGTCATTCGGGGTGATGGATCATTCGGAGTTTTGTAATTCGGGGTAATGGCGTTCGGGTTAATGGCATTCGGGGTAATGGGATTCGGGGTAATGGGGTAGAATCCTAATAGAAATATTAGTAATAGAATACTAGTGGCGCTGTTGTCACAAAACGGATTTGACTAATAATTACCTTCAATTGGTATTTTTCATTAATTGAACGATGCCACGCAATAGAGGATGATTTGTTTTGGCTTTTGACACTTTGAGGCCCGTTGCTCACGCTGTCACATCGCAGCAAACAAGATGTTGGTCACAAGAACAGCAGCGACATTAGCATTCTTAGGTTAATGCTTCTACTGTAGATCTTTACCCCATAACGCACCACGAAAAAGTGATCTACCCGCGTTATGGGTAAAGTGGATACATACATTTTATATATTGAATATTATTATTACTTTTGGCTTAAATTTTTATTTAGCATGGCTGTACGATACTTAACGCGACAACGTGTGTACTTTGAATGGAGTGCTTTTGGTTTATGTCGGAATATATATGTGTATACATTTAGTGGACCTTCGATTTTAAGTACATATAACCTCGATTTTGTAAGGGGGGTCTGTAGCCTTGAGGTTACGCTTTCGCTTCATAAGCGGAAGGTCATGGGTTCGATTCCCAGCCCCTCCACAAAAAAAAACCGTCCAGCCACCAGAAGACGCCTCACGGAGGACCGTGCTATGGGGAGCACATCCATCCTCCATCAGTATCAGATAGTGACTGAGACAAACTGACCCTCTTCGCAGGCAGCTAGCCTCACTAACAACAGAGCTCTCTCCTACCTGCTCGTGAGAGTAAAAGAGTAGGAGAGAGTGAAAATATATAAGTTGAAAATAGATCTGTATCGGTAAAGAAGAAGCTACAGATCAACTGATTCCGGCACAGTAGTGGCCACGAGCACAGAGTGCCTTAAAAAAAAAAAAAACCTTGATTTTGTGGACATCCAAATTTCATGTTTTATTTTAAGATGTTTGACCAATTCTGAACATAAGCCCTGAAAACTTAAAAATTGTAATGGGTTTTCCATTAAATGCGCTTTGCTAATTCGTGATCTAATGCAAAGCTACAATGCGTAGGGGCGCTCTTCTAGAACAGTTAATGATGCATCTCAATCTATTTTTTTGCAATTTCAATAATCAGGGAATCAAAAATATTAATTTACGTTTGCAAAACTTTCGCAACCTCACGATTGATCGCTAATAGAGCAGGGTTGCTCGCTGTCAATTTCAACGCTTGAAATTTGCAGATTTGCGATACAATTCGGATCATTCCATATCACATCAACCTCATGCTGTCTACTCCATCACCAGTGCATTGATGGCGATAGACCACGGTAGACACAACAAGGTAGGCTATTCCCACGTGTAAACAACAGTTTTCAATCAAAACATGTGTCGTCATTCCTACTGTCAAGCATGAGGCTTATAGGATAGTAAAAGAGAGCAAACCTTGCTTTCTTTTGCACTCGTTCGAGTTTGCGATAGGAATGACGTCACCGCCAAATGTCATTTTTCGGAGTATAATACCTAGCTTCTTTTTACCGTGGCGATAGACTATGGATATCACTGATGGGCTAAGTTTAGCCTTAAATTAAGCAAACAAAATGGCAATTTATCAGTACGATATTCTTTATAGTGTTGCAGATTGATTGAAACTGTGTGTTGGTCACTGAAAAATATTAATAGCATGGATAATTACCACGTGATTACTCATTCTGCAGGGATTATGATCTAGAGTGCGATGTCGCATCACTGCTGTTTGTTGTCAGATCAAAATGACATTGATAGTGTTACTCTGGGGGATGCAGAGGACTGGCACGGCTGTCATCCTGCATACATTTCGGCACTTCCTCACATCGTTTTTGGTACTTCGCGTTTTGGTACCCAATTTCTAGTCGGTTTGCCCTAACTTGCTCCTGATTTTCGAGTATACGGCTCATGTGCTGCTTGTGCTAGTTTTTGGCAATTAAATATATTGCGTTGAATCGTCGTATTTGATGACGCTTTTCCTCTTTTCGACATTTTGTTGAATGTTTTACGCATCAGTGAGGTACCGTTTTGATTCATATTACGGACAGCTTCAAATTCCGGACACGCTACTTTGTATGGGAAACATTTCACAAGAAATGTTTCAATTTTTGCCATTCAAAAGTTCTCACTTTCGAGGATCGTTTTAATGAGCTTTTTCCATAAATATATATATGCGAATTTATAATGCCCAACTACCTTAGACATCTCTTGAGTGATTTGAGGATTTCAATTGATGATTTGATTGTTCTATTAATGATTATCTTGAGCTGTCCGGAATTTGAATCAAAGTGTCCGGAATATGAGGCAAAAGTGAGGAAGCGTCCGGAATAAGAATCATCAAAAGGCCACACAGTTTGATTAATTTAAAATTATTCAAGTTGTGGCAGCGTATTCTTTACCCACCATTCGAAAGTTAAGGGTTTCCGACGCTCGATATGGCTAAGGAATAATACAGAATGATTTATTTTGTATGGTCTATGTTGGGTTTTACTTCACTGAGGCCTTAAGTGTCCGTAATATGAATCAAAACGCTATCATTGATGCCTCCTATCCGAAAAATCATATGTTTTGTTAGTCCAAAAGAAACAAAGCAAAGAAACTGGACGCCATGTTGAATCAATGTTGGGTAGCTAATTATTTCTAAATTTCACCCCCCCTGGGGGGATGCGAACTGAAAATCAACAAGCAGCCAGGCTGCTGTCAAACTGAAAATTTCGTAAAAATGGTCCGGTTTCTAGACATAAATGTTCGTTTACGATTTCGTCAGGCTAAAAAAAATATGCAATTTGTTTAACACAAAGCCCATCAACTGTTAAAGGAACGACGTGCTTATTCAAATGTATGCATAAGTCTTCTAAAACTTTTAAAAATATATGTCTAACAAACATACGCCGAGAAACTTTCTGGTTTTGTTTATTTATTGAGTTCATTGCCTGCATTGGATTGATGATGCTTTGTGTGAAGAATTTAGAGTGTGCACTTTGGATGTGGTTTCCTGCTAGACAAGCAAACAAACAACGATTAGCACTCGTGGAAAGATTGTGTTCAATTTAAACAACCTAAATATTCGAGATCGCACCCCTAGGGTTTTAGTACATCAGTTGTCAGCTGATATGACTGATATTGCAATAGAGTGGTGGGGTCCGGTTTTGTTCGAAAAAAAAAAATAAAGATACCGCTAAGCCATTAAAAGATTGATAATGCCCAAACTTTCTCGGCACTATGCCCAGGGAAGTCAAGAAAATTTCCATAACGAAAAGATGGTTCGAAAGAGAATCGAATCGAAGAGAATCACCGGATGTGGGATCTTTAAAATATTTTTGATAAGTTTTTTGGAGACCTCATGTTGTTTTTTATTCAAAACTAGTGGTCCCGGCAAACTTCGACTTGCCATCAAGTAGGCTGTTGAAAAACGCTTTTGATCGTCCCTTATAAAATGACAGTTTCGTTCGCGCTTGTTTTTTCAACTTTCCCGGTGAATATCCTGTGATTTTTATACACACAAACACGTCGGAAACCTTGACGAACAAAACTGAGTAAGAATCATTCAGATCCGTTGACCCGTTCATAAGCCATTTCGTGACATACAAACACCATTCCATTTTTATTTATATGAAAACTACGCTTGAAATCCTCTTCATTCTAAAACAAGATGTCTGTAAATATTATTGTTGTACTGCAACCTTATTGTCATATTCTTGATGAAGTGCTTGAAAGATCCTCTTGACAGCTAATCGAAGGGTTCATGAAAAAATCTCCTAATCTGGTTTATTGCAGTAAAAGTTTTGACGAGTACAAGGAGAAATATTTTTTTAATTTACGAGATAAATTTAACGAACTGCTTGCAATGGTTACTTCAATGACAATCATCATCAAGAATTTCTCCTACAGACTCCTTGTGTCATGTACATTCATTTCGATTCCTATTTAGATTTTCCTGACTTAACTCAAATGCAGTCGCGCGCTTAGCCACAGTTGACTCAACCCCACTGGCGTAATGTAAAACAAGCGAGCCTTTTCATGATACCAGTGGTGGAAATATTCACATCACGAAGCACATCACGATTGTAAACCAACGCAAAACAAACATGACAGACTATCAAACAGGCTTAGTGTGTAATAGACCTGTTCACTTTTTCTAAGGTACCCTTTCCACATCAAATTCTGAACTTATTTATCAAAACAAGTTATCTGTCCAAAAATGAGCCAATTTGGTAAAGTTTAAGAGGTGTATCAAATCGATTTTGTGGTTTATTGGACTTTTTCTCCGAAATGCGTTCCTGAAACCCAGAAATATTAATGAAAATGGTTCGAAAATACCACTAGCCTTTTGCTAACACAATAGACTATCACTTTGCCGAAGACACTAGGGTAGTTTGACCGCTTCTTCATTATGCTTTTAACTTAATTAGTCAAAAAATCTCGTAAAAAGCAATATATTTTTCCAGTTTGCCATATAAATTCCGATAAAAATCTTATTATATTTTGTATCCAATTCAACTATCTATTTGATCTGCGGGTTACGAACATATCGTTCATACATCATTTTCATGTGAGAATTGAATTTCACTTCGAAATAATTGAAAGTGTATCACTCTATACCCTAAAATCTCATAGGGTTGCCAACACATATACACTCTATGAAATCACAGTTACCCATGATTTAGACGTCATGAGTTTGAACCCTACTGTCCATCATCATCGGCTCAAAATAGAGTTGATGGAAAGGTTTGGGTCTAAGGATCAGAAGATCCACGGTTCAAGTGCAAGGAATAATCTTTTTTCCATAATCAACAGTAATCGTAGCTTATCATCACAATTTTCGGTTAACAACACCCCCCATCGTAAAGATTTTTGTATGAATATTCTACAAGTTTTGTATGAGCCGTAATATCATGAAGTCACCCACGACCCCTTTTCAGCGTCATGGAATTTGTGAATAAGCCCGTGCAATTCGATCATTGATGCGATGCTTGATAGAATATAACTATTAGCTTTATTTAGGTTTTTAAGTACGATGTTGGTTTAGTCTTCAAAGACTGGAAGACTCATTAGAGCTCTAGTTCTCAAGGCTGTTGCTACGCTGATTTAACTTGAGTCATCACTTGTAGTTGCCTTTATATATCAAAAGGTAGATCTTCCTGTAACGGGCTTTTTAAGAATGGTGCTGTATTAAGGAACAAAAGATTTCATCCCATGTGAGTGAAATTTGAACATGAAAATGTTTCAAATCAGGTCAAATAGTTACAAATCTTAGCTTGGTGTAACAATAAAGAAAAAAAGATTATCTCTTGTACTCGAACCTTGAATCTTCTGATCTTCAGGCCCAAACCTTACCATCAACTCTATTTTGAGCCGATGGTGATGGACTGTAGGGTCCAAAGACATGACATCTAAATCATGGGAAACTGTGGTTTTCATAGAGTGTATTTGTGTTGGCAACCCTATGAGATTTTAGGGTATAGAGTGATACACTTTCAATTATTTCGAAGTGAAATTCAATTCTCACATGAAAATGATGTATGAACGATATGTTCGTACCACTTAGATCAAATAAATAGTTGAATTGGATACAAGATATAATAAGATTTTTATCGGAATTCATATGGCAAACTGGAAAAATATATTGCTTTTTTCGAGATTTTTTGACTAATTTCGTTAAAAGCATAATGAAGAAGCGGTCAAAATACCCTAGTGTCTTCGGCAAAGTGATAGACTATTGCGTTAGCAAAAGGCTAGTAGTATTTTCGAATCATTTACAATGATATTTTTGGGTTTCAGGAACGCATTTCGGAGAAAAAGTTCAAAAAAACCACAAAATCGATTTGATACACCTCTAAAACTTTACCAAATTGGCTCATTTTTGGACAGATAACTTGTTTTGATAAATAAGTTCAGAATTCAATGTAGCACAGAGAGTCGGATAACTTTTTTCAAAAAGTGAACAGGGAACATGTAAAAAGAAAAATCAAAAAGTTCGCGAACATTTACTCGTGAGTAACCGAACAAGGTCTGATTTATTAAGGTTTTGACAGACAAATCTATTGCATATCCATCAAATCGACAATTAACTTCCAATTTGCAGTCACACCCTTGAAAACCAGCAATACGTTCCCGAATCACCTTTGCTTCGTTCACTCACAAGTTCGGCAGATGCGAGTAAATCAGCACTCTGGAGCTCGCGAGCATTTTTTTTTCTGTATTCATCACGATTCAGCAGACATGTTCACTACTTTCCATAAATGCATGATACATGTACTAAATACTTTGAGAGACAGGATTTTGATAAACAATAATAACTCAGACATATCTTAGATTTCCATATTCGGTTTTCGTGAAGCCTTGAAGAAACATATTTGGAGAGGCCCGAGGGATACCTGCAAACTTAAAAAAAGTCGTGCCTCCGAAAAGGTTGTGAACCCCTGCCTTAAATAAATCCTATGTGTAGTTTGTGCATATCGAGTAATGTTCTAAAAATAGGAACATTAGAGATCTTATGCCCGAAAAAAAACCAAACGACAACTGGTCGGCGTTAAGTCAGAGGGGACCAAGTACAAAACTTGGGAAAATTGGATTATTCTCTCATTAGATGCGAAATTACCTTACCTCCGTTTCACTTTGACCAGATTTGATAAATGCTGTAAACTGCGAGAGATTTGTAATAAATTTACTTTGGATGATCAATAAAATCTATAAAAGTGTGCAGTCAGAGAGGACCAAGTGCTTATTACCATAACAGCGAAAATGATCAGCGTGCTGAGGAATGCGAGGAAATGAAAATCATTTCAAGAGATTTGTCAGATTTTTTGACATCGTATGATTTTTCTACCTATCCATCAATAGAAATTTATAAATATTACTTAATTCGATGCATTTGATTGATTTTGATTTTTGACCATATTTGGATGGGTGATCAGAAATTGCAATAATTTTTGTGCAGACAGAGCGGACCAAGTGTTGAAAAGTGCTAAACTGATTGATTATTGCATTTTTTGAGTCAATTTCAGAGTCCGATGGAAGTATATGGTAGTTCTTTGGTGTATGTATGGAATGTGCTAGAACCCGCTTGTTGGACCAGTATATTTTGGTTGGTATTAAAGATTTTCACTTGGTCCACTCTGACTGAACACATATTTGAAATTTCCGTTCTTCAATGCAATGTCCCTGAAATACCTTAATTTTCAAGCTATCGTAATGTCACGGATTTCGGTATTGACGAAGTGGATTATTGAAGAATTTAAGAAAAAAAGAAGAAAGGTCTTGATAATCTGCTTATCCTAGAAATATGCACCCAGTTTGACCATGCATGCATTAAATGATTATTATTTTCCTAGAAATTGTTTAGTCAGAGTGAACCAAGTTCACATAGTCCATCAAAAAATCGTTTTATCAGAGGTTTAGATTACGATTTTTCATGATTATCACTTCACATTATATTGTTTGAAGGTAACACAAAGTAGTGTAGAAATATTGAACTAAAATTTTTACCAGTTCAAAAATTACAGAGCTTTAGACTTTATACTCATTTTTCTCAAAATATGAAAAATGTCACTTGGTCCACTCTGACTTAACGTCGACCAACTGAGAAAACAAAAAAAAAAATCGAACATGGACCAGAAGATAAAAATTTTCAAATTGTAACTGGTTGCTACTGAGTGTTCTAAAAACAGAACAGAAAACAAAATTAATTCGAACAAGGTTGATATAGGTATATGTAGATAAGAGTTTTCGTTTTTTTTTTTCGTTTTTGAGAATTTGGCCTGACGTTTCTCTAAGAATTGTTTCAAGAGTTCTTATTTTTGGGAATTACGTGTTATTGCAACAATATAACACGTAGAACTGTAGGTATTTAATCATGATTTTTTCCAGAGATTTTAATAGAAACCAATTCGAATGCTTCAATTGAAAATTGTTTCAGGAGTTCTTCTAGTGTTTTTTGTGAATTTTCCAAAGAATTTACACAAGAATTTTGTTTACGATACTTTCAAGAATTCATCTTGGACATTTTAAGGATAACTCCTAAAGTGGCACATTTATGAAGATTTTTCACAAAGAAGAAGAAAGAAGAAAAAGAAATCCTCGATGAATTTATCCAGCGGTTTTGTCTGAATTCCGCATAATATTTCTTTATGCGACATCTTTAACAATGCAAATAGTTACCTTTAACGATTTCTTGGGATTTCCTCTAAAATTGTTATTCATGAATTCCTCCAATGTTACCCTCACGAACAATTCCAGAGATTCCATCAGGTAGTCCTACAGTAATTCTTTGAGAAACTTTCCAAGGAAGCTCTCAAAGATTTGTTTTCAGGGATGTCTGCATGGCATTGTTAGGGATATTTTGTAGTATTTATTTCAAGAATTCCTGAAAAAATCTAACAAGTATTTCTAAAACTATTTCTATGGTAATCTCTGATGAAACTGCTGCACACATTACAGATGAGCTTCTGCAAAATTCTCGTAAAAAGTTACTGGAATCCTGAGGAGGTCTTGGTGGATTGTTTAGACATTATTGAGACATGGAAGCAACCAATCGAGTTCCTGGATAAAAACTAATAGAGAATCCCTAAAGAAATTCCTAAGGGTATTGTCTGGGGAATCCCTGGAATCATGGCTGTAGAATGTGCTTTAGTAAAAACCTAAATTTAATTTTTAAGAGTATTTGACATTCTACTCCATAAGAACGACGTATGTTTATAAGAACTGAAGAATCAGATGAAATACTAGAGAAATTCATAGATAAAGTTAAGTTCTTGGGAGAAATCGTGTATGCATTCTTGAAGCAATACATAGGTCTATGGTTGGAAAAACAACTGGAAATGTCAGCTTAGGAACTCCTAGCAAAATTCTCACCACCCTTATCGTAAAACAAACAAACAGATAAGTATACCAAATCAAAGCAGTTATTTTTGTTTTTGGGGCCTTCCTTAGCCGAGTGGTTAGAGTCCGCGGCTACAAAGCAAAGCCATGCTGAAGGTCTGGGTCTGGGTTCGATTCCCGGTCGGTCCAGGATCTTTTCATAATGGAAATTTTCTTGACTTCCCTGGGCATAGAGTATCATCGTACCTGCCACACGATATACGAATGTGAAAATGGCAACTTTGGCAAAGAAAGCTCTCAGCTAATAACTGTGGAAGTGCTCTTGGAACACTACGCTGAGTAGCCGGCTCTGTCCCAGTGGGGACGTTAATGCCAAGAAGAAGAAGAAGATTTTTGTTTTTCCGGTATTGTACTGTAAACGCGTACATAATAAGGTTTAGAATATTAGAAAACTTCAATGGTGGCCAGCTTTCATCAAGAATTGGCAAACGCAAGTCAGGCTTGAAACACTGAGTCTTGCATCAAATGATGATATTAATGAATATTTATATTAATGACATTTTAATAAACTGGGAAAACGAAAAGTGAGATAATAAATTTGCTTTGATTTTATGGACAATTTTGAAATCAAAGAGTCCACTAAATCGAAGTACATCTGTATTATAAATTAATTTTTTTAAACAGAATGTGATCTATCTATATAAAAAAATGGAATGGTATGTATGTCACGAAATGGCATCCACACGAATTAACGGATTTGCATATGTTTTTCACTGCGGTATTCATCTAGGTTTCCAACGTGTTCATGTGAAGAAAAAGTTCAAACGAGTCTCCGGAACAGTTGAAGAAACGAAAGAAAACTTATCTGTATATTTGTATGAGAGGAAGCATGTCATTTTGCAACAGCCTACTTGATGGTAAGACGGAGTTTGTCGGGACTATTGAGTATAAATAAAAATGGAATGGAATTTGTATGTCAAGAAATAACTTGAGAACGAGTCAACAGATTTACCTAATTCTTTCACAATTAGGTTCTTGAAGTATTCCGATATGTTTATGTGTAAAAAAATCCGAAAAACATCACGGGAAAATTAAGAAAAACAAGTATACTGACACTAACAACTGACACTTTTGAGTAGAATTTTCTTTCACACTATAAAACAGCCTACTTCGGAACAAAACATGGTTTGTCGGGTCAACTAGTGAAAGTATATCTATCAAGCTTTGTTTCAACAATAGAAATATTAGTAGTAGAACGCTAGAAGCGCTGTTCTCACAAAACTGATTTTAATAATTATTGCCTTTAATTATGTTTTTTATTGTTTGTTCAATACCATGTCGTTGTTATGCAAGCTAGATGTTGGTAACGCGAACAGCAGCGACATTAGCATTCTTAGGTTAATGCTTCTACTGTTTCAACAGAAACAAACAAAGTTTTAAAAACTTTGGTTTCAAATGACGAAAAAGGTTGATGTTCCCCCAGTCGATAATTTCGAAAAAAAAGTTTGGATCTCTTTTGAGTTTGGATCCTGGTTTCGTGTAAGTTTCAGTAATAACTACTATATTGACAATTATAGTGACAATTAGAAGTTCGGTAGTCAAAACTTCGGCAAAGTTCGGCGTCGGCGTTCTAATTTAGTGCTTCGCCGACGAATAAGGAATGCCTTTGTCGGCGTAGCACTTCGGTAGAATGCCGACGCCGAACTTGGCGAACTTTTGTTGGTTATTTCATTTCTTTTATGAACTTCGATCTAAAGTGAATCTGAATGCACAATATGTATGTTATTAGCTGATAGAAAATAAACAGCCCGTCCTCTTTACCTGAGACGAGACTCGCGAAGACGGTCTTCTTTTTCTGTGATTGCTGAGTTGTTTTCTTATTCCGCTTTGTGTTTATACCAATCATGCGCGAACCGTTCAAACCCTCACATGAACCTCCCAGCAAAAAATGATTACGTTTGCATCACACCGAATCATAAATAGCCTTTTGAGTGAAATTTCATGTCAGCAAACGTAGCAGACATTGAAAATAACTAATCTTGTGTTTAGATTTATCAGCAACTTTCGAAAAAACTGCTTCACCGACTGAGGTTTTAAATAATAGTTTATTTTGAATACAATACTTTTCACTTTTGCAGCGGTGGGCTGCATATGACGTTTCGTGACAGCGGAATCTGGGCTGCATATGACGTTGATATTTTTCCTCTTCGCGAGACTCTCTCAGCTCTTTACCATTCAAAGAAAGAGCATCCCAATATGCTAAGAGATCTGAATTATTCTGTTAAAACGTTATAGTCTGCCTCCCCAAACGCATCTTAAACATCATAAATTATTCGAATTGTGAATAATGCTTGATAGCTTTCCCGGTCGGCGCACTCTTCGAACAACAACGACTGCAGTCTGATGTCTGCCTTTACTTCCCACTGACGAAATAGACATGGAGGCGCAGGGTCTATCACCTCTTGCCATTTAAAATCAAGCTTCCACACTTGACGAATGTCGATAACGGCGAAGCGACGACGACGGACGATGATGGCGGTAGCTATAACCTAGCTCCGTAGCTCGTAGCACCCCGGAAGCGCTCGCTACCAGTTCCTATCCTACTCGGAAACGATTACTTATCAACATATCCGAATCGTTCAGCGTGCACTCTGTGTGTGTGTTCCGCTTCCGATGATTGCGTTCGCGTAAGCCGATTTTGTTAACCGTTAGGTTATGTATGGGAGTGTATAGTAGATAGAGTAAGGTGGGGCAAGAGTTCGACCATAGTGGTATAATCAATAATAACAGAAAAATCTCAATCAATTTCTATATTTTTGGCGTGTCTTATTTGAATTCGAACCACCATGACATTTATAGACATTTATGGTTTTGAATTGTGTTAAACATCTTGAAAAGAAAGGCCTTACAGTTGAGGTCGACATACGTGTATCTGTCAAAGGATACAAACTCTAGTGGAATTAAATGGTATCGTACTAAATTCGGCTTTATCCCCACTCGAACTTTTGCCCCAACTTACTCAACAAGTACAAAAGCTCCGAGCGACAATGTTCTCATTATAGGGAAAAGTGGAGCGGTGGCACTTTTCCAAGCACGAACAAGAGAACTTCGTCACGAAATGATTCGCACGCTTGTTCGCGTTGAACTTTGAAGGATGAAGGGAATATGGCCGAGATTGGCGCTACCAAGTTTGCAGTTTGACGACGTAGCTAGTAGTGTACCGTCGTGGGTCGTCCATGTTCGCCAACATTATCCTTCCATATCTTTGCCGCGTGGCTTGTCGCCATTGTCGTAAAAACCTACATACAATACCGAACCTCCCCTGCTCTGTCTTGGCGTTGATGTCGACGGTATTACGGTACGTTGCATGACGCTCAGGTATGGCACAGCGTGTGAAATATTACATTTGTGGTGACTATAATATTGATGGAACAGTTTTGAACAGGATCATAGGTGATCTATGCATCCAAATTATAAATCCCAGTGGAGTCACTGGATGTTCACGGTTTCCTTCCAAATCGCAAAGCAAGAAGACTGCAAAAACACATAATTTTTATTATGACGACAATAATGGTACTCTTGAAAGGTCACTCAAGTAACCAAAAAAAGGCAGCTCAATATGGCATTCGTCGTAAAGCGTTTTCTCAAGAATATTATTGAGTTCACTTTAACAAAAGTGATCTGAATAATATTAAGGCTTTAAAAATTCAAAACTTATGTTCGATGTCTGTGTGACATGGGAACAATTCCAGAAACCTGGAGGAAATTTTCAGAATCCCAGACTCGGTGTCAAAATTGGGGTCATGGCAAAAAACATTGCCGCATGGATGCTAAATGCATGATTTGCGGAGGTTCTTCTCACGCTAAAGACGTCTGTGTTACCCCGTTACTCAATTCGTCAATTTCTCAATTTGTGACCACTTTCTGTACCGAAACAACCCATTGTCCACGGGAAGCTTTATTATAATTCTCCTACTACTACGGCTGTCACCAGCAGTGGCGGTGATGTCGTCTGTCACATGATATGATTTTTTTCCTCTCTCCTCGCACTATTTGGCTCTGTCAGAAATGTTTCGGAATTGAGTTTTGGTTAATTCGACTGGGACATGCCATCGTCATCGGCGTCGCCATCTCCGTCTCAAGTCGTAATATGGGGCGTCGTTATATAACGCGAGACGAGGGCCAATGATTAACGGTCGTTTAGTGCAAAATCACCTAGCTTGATAACATGTGATAATTATGATGACGAATAGAGCGGTCATATTTCTTCCACCACTCTCTCCGCTGCGTGCGATTAATTTCATTATAAAGCAGTAGCCGCCTAGTAGAGAGTAAAACCTTAAACAATCCAGCAAATGCACAAGGTTGGACCAGTCAAGGTCTGTTTGGACATATTTTCGGGCTAAAATAAGTGAAAGTGAATTAATTAACGGTTTCTTCTAGAAGCAAGGGCTAGAGGAAAGCGCAAGTCAAGCGTCTAAAGATGCGATTTGGTCTCCGATTATGTTACCGCAAAGCGGCAAAACTATGCAAATGAATGTCGGTAAATACACGTTTTTGGCTTCCTGGCGAGCACTTGACAATTTTATTGGAGTTGCTTCCGTGGATTATTGTGCAGCAATAAAATGGAAAAGGGGAGGCTAGTAAGCTTTGATGACGGAGGTTGAAGTGGTTTATGACAATTGTTATAGTAACAAGTGGCTGTTAGGCACGAAAAATAAGTGTAGTAATACGCATCGGTCCATTTTTTTGCGTTTTATTGTGACCTGAGGACGTTGACGCCATAAGTTAGACTATTCATTTGAATATTTCAAGAAAAAACTGCATTTTAATCAAATTTTATGATTCATCTATTCATCTTTCATTCAACTTCCAAAACTTCTACAACTCAAAGCATTTTTAACTTAAAAATCGAATTTCAAGCTCACTTTCAGGACTTTCTAAGTTGTACCTCGCCTATAAACTCCAGATAGTGTTGAAAATTAGAAAGATTAATTCAGTAATAATTTTGAATCGAGTACTCTGCCCATAACTGCATGCATATTTGTCACATTCGACATTTCATTTTTTTTGTTCTAGAAAATTGAAAAAAAAAATACCAAGTTGTTTTGTCACGCTGGTAATTGTTACCGCATGACAGTCACACTGAGTTTATCCATGGGACTCATAAAGTAGTAGTAATGATTTCTCTATCAGACTTATTTTCTAACTGATCCCCGAACATGCGATATGTGCTGTACAAAATTTCAGCCTCAAATAAGCACTTTTGAGCTCTTGGTAATTTTTAGAAATTTTAGTTTCTTCCCATACTGATCAGAAATACACACTTGGTACTCCATTTCCTCAATGCCTACTCTTGTCGAATGTTACAAATATGCAGTTATGCACAGAAAAAAAAATCCGTTCTCGTATCCGTGAACAGCAGAAGTGAACTCGTCAACAAGCAAAAATACACCGTGAACTAGATCATGTTTATGTGAACGCGTTGCCTAGTTTCGAGAACGATGATGGTAGTTCACGGTGTATTTTTGACAGTTCACGTTTTCCAGAACTCTTTTTTGAGCGTGTGGGCAGTACTGGAAAGATGCAAACAGTACTTCGACAAACAGTTGAATGGCGCTGAGAGCACAGACAGATGAAATCAATCAGCTCTCCATTTGGTGAAATTTTGTGAAGCCTCTCACCTCTGGAATAATATACTAACATTGTATTTGTGATAAAATTGATTCTACATGTAATATTCTAAATCTTGTGAAAAAAGTTTTATAAAATAATTACTTCGTTTATTTCTTCTTCTACTTGGCATTACGTCATCACTGGGACAGAGCCTGCTTCCCAGATTAGTGTTCTTATGAGCACTTCCACAATTATTAACCGAGAGCTTTTTTGCCAAAGTTACCATTTTCGCATTCGTATATCGTGTGGCAGGTACGATGATACTCTTTTCCCAGGGAAGACATGGAATTTTCCATTACGAAAAGATCCTGAACCGACGGGAATCGAACCCAGACACCTTCAGACTCTAAACACTCGGCTAAAGAAGGCCGCATCTTCGTTTTGTTTCAGAGACTAATAAACAATATGTTTAGTAAGCAGTTTTTTTTTTACAGAGGAGATTTGATTCTGATCCGTATTGTATCATAATCAAATCTCCTCTGTTAAAAAAAACTGCAATTTCTAAACATTGTTTTTATTAGTCTTAAGACTGTTTAAAATTTGTTTAGAAAACCTGCGTATTTTGTTTGAAGTTTGTATAGAAAAAAACAATATATTATTTTTTTAATTGCTTTCTTCAATAATTCACCCGGCAGTTTCATTTTTACCACAAAAAAATCAAATCGCGAAAACTTTCTTCTTCTCACGAGGACAGAGCCTGCTTCTGTTCTTATGAACACTCCCACAGGTATGAATAAAGTGTAGTAAGGTTGAGTTTACTACATTCTCGGCTACATGTGGAACATGTTTGTGTCATTTTCCAAACAACGCGTTGCTATGAATAAAGGTAGCATTTACTACAAAGCTACTCGTAGTTAGCTTTAGAGGTTGCTACAATGCTTTGAGATTGCGGAATTGGATGAAATAGTTTACTTTTGAGTAAAAATCATGAGAAAACGATATTTTGAGTTTTGCTTAGGAATTTTGAGGTTACGAAAACATCCGTCCCGGCAATTCTGAAATTCCGGTAAGATTACCGGCCATAGCAATTTGTAATATCCTGTGAATTCTGGCATTATGATAAGTATGTTATATTCTAGGAACTTTGGGGTGTCGGTGGGAATTTCGATAGGCATGTTGGATTTTAATGATAGTTCTGAAATTTTAAAAGCCTTTCTAGGAATATTGCGGGAATATTAGAAATCTAGTAAAAACTAGAATTCTGGTGGGAATGGGATTCCGGTTATTATTATTTTTTTTTTTTTTTTAATTCTGTGGGTATCTATGAGACGGTATTTCTGTAACAATCTTTGAGATTCCGGTGGGATTCCTGCGAATTATTGTGTGAATATTTGAAATCCTGAAAATCAATCTTTGGAATTATTGTAAAATCCTCTAAGATTCCGTTGATCTGCAGTTCCGTTGGAATTTCAAAGCAAATCTTCAATATAAATCTTTTGAATGTCGGTAAATATTTTCTAAATTCCAATGGGATTTTTTGTGAAAACGATAAGAATTTTAATATGTAATTTCAAAGGGAACCCTGGTGTTTTAGGGGAGATCCTCATTGTATTCTAGCGACTACCATCGGAGTCACTACAATTCCCATAAAATCTCTACATTCTAAATACTATCAGGAACCCCACCGAAATAACGAGAATATCACAAAAACACTTAGAATTTCCGGAACTCAACATGCTGTTCAGAAAACACACAGAGAGCCTCAAAATTCTACCGCAATTTCACCAGAATCTCAGTACTGGTGCTAGGAAATATATGGTTCCTAGTTTGATAGTTGGAATCTCAAGATCTCTTCATAGATTTTAAGCTAGAATTCAAAAATTCTTCAAACACTGGCGTTGACGAAGACCGAAACCTACACAGAAAATTTATTGAAGTACCAGGGGATTTTTTTTTATTTCCGTACAAAGTGGGCCGAAGGGTCTCAGATTTTCATGAAACTTTTTCCACAGGCAGGGCTCATCAATATATGAATAAAAAAATTGAGAAAAATTCAGGGTCGCTTATTTTCCCGGAAAACTCAGTTGGATTTTTTTTGTTTTCCTCTGATACTGCTTACTTTGAAAAATCATAACTCAAGAACGAAGCATCGTATAAACAAAGTTTTTTTTAAGAAAATGAAAGCAAATTTTCTCAAGAATAAAAAAAATATCAACTGGAAAAAGTTTTCCACTAAATTTTCCACCGTTGATAAAATTCGTAAAAAAAATCGGAAAATCTATGCTCCAACTCGTGGAAAATTTCCAAAAAAATATTTTTGAGAAGATAATTTCATAAGCTTTAATCGCTGAAATTTTTGAAATGGTATTTTTTTCGTTTTTGAGTTATGGCCAATTTTGTAAAAAATGTGCAAATGTGCCAATGTCCTGGGAAACTTATTCCATTTCAAAAAATCTCAAAGTTTTGAGAAATTGTGATTCCGATTTGACAAAAACCATGTTTCTGTGACACTTTCATCTTCAGTTATGAATTTCGAACGAAAAGACTTGTACGAGAAATCTGGTCATTTTCCACAAAATTGGCCATAACTCAAAAACGAAAAAATAAGTACATTTCAATAATTTCAGCGATTAAAGCTTATGAAATTATCTTCCCAAAAATATTTTTTTTTTAAATTTTCCACGAGTTGGAGCATAGTTTTTCCGGCTTTTCTTACCGAATTTTCTAAACGGTGGAAAATTTTGTGGAAAACTTTTTCCAGATAATATTAATTGTTATTCCTGAGAAAATTTGTTTTCATTTTCATAATAAAAACTTTGTTTACACGATGCTTCGTTCTTGAGTTATGATTTTTCAAAGTAAGAAGTGTCAGGGGAAAACAAAAAAATTCCAACTGAATTTTCCGGGAAAATAGGCGACCCTGAATTTTCCTCAATTTTTTTTATTCATATATTGATAAGCCCTGCCTGTGGAAAAAGTTTCATGAAAATCTGAGACCTTTCGGCCCAAACCCGTACGGAAATAAAAAAATCCCCACCATCATCATAAAGTCATACACATAAAGAGAATACCAGACTAATCGCAAAATTACACTACAAATCTTGTCAAATTACTGCACCTTCATGAATTTATGCAAATTGTCGCGTAACCGATTAGACTCCATGCATTTCTTTCATATGCATGATCGTATAAATTTTAAGCGTCACTCTGAATGGATTTTTCTTTACGTGCAGCATCAGCCACTGTTACCCATATGTAGTAAAAGCTCGTATTCGAAAGCAGTACGTACTGCATGTTCTAAAGGCTTTTTATTTATGTCAAAAGAATAGTAAACTTTTGCATTTTATTTGCTACATGTAGTAAAGTTCAACTCTTTTTATTCAAACCACCCATCAACTGAGAGGTTTTCTTTGCCAAAGTTCGCATTCGTGTATCGTGTGGCTGGTACGATGATACTCTTTGCCCAGGGAAGTTAAGAGAATTTTCATTACGAAAAGATCCTGAACCGACCGGGAATCGAACCCAGACACCATCAGCATGACTTTGCTTTGTAGCCGCGATCTCTAACCACTCGGCTAAGGAAGGCCCCATATGGAACATCTAACAGCTCCGGTAGATTAATTGTATCGTGAAACAATGTGAGAACTCACGGAAATTTCGCCAAAAATGTCATCGGTATGATGGCAAGGTTCCGAAGAGCATGGTCTTCAATTTAAGTTTTTTCAAAAACAAAACTTTTTTTATAGTTTCACTAGAAAAATCACCGAACTCCATGAGACGCGTTGGCTAAGGTAAGGAAAGTGACAGTTAGATTTGTGTAACGCCTTGCGCATACAAATTATTGCATAATAGTCATGACTTGAGTCGTGATATATCATGAAACATAAAAATGTATGAATTAATGACTTTTTGTTCATGAATCTGGCAACGGTTTTATTTTCGAATATATTGGAGTTATGCTATATTTCAAAATGTACTATAAAATGATTTCTTTGCTTGGTATAAGTGTATACTGTAAAAAAAAGTTTCCGAATTTCCTCAATTTAATCTGTCTTACATTTTGCAGGTGAAACGAATCCATGCCTCAAATATTCAAGAGTACAAATCTGGTGAACCAAACGCGATCGATTGGTCACCACCTGTAAGTGACAAATCGAACAAGTTTTTAGCTTGAACGGTTGACTGGTTCTCTAGATTTGTACTCTTGAATATTACTAATGTATCATTATTGTAGCTAACTGATTTATTTATGAAATGTATCGATGAATACTCTTGAACATGGGTGACAGTATAGATGGTTTAGACGTACATACGTGCAGATCAGCTATACTATTGGATTGATATTTGTCATATTTCCGTGTTATTCAACAGTGGCTGAACGGAACAGTGATAGCCAATATGATTACCGATCTGAAAATAATTGCGTGTAGACTTGCATCTATTCGTTTTACCTTTTTTTAATTTTTTGTTTATTTGTTAAAATTATGTCATATAAAGTGCAAAATACTATTATATACGAAATTATAGAAAGCACTAAACGAACTCGTCTGAAGTTGTATTACCCACACTTCATTTTCTGAAATATACGTATATGGCCTCCACTTATGTCCACATAGAGAGAATCTATGCATTTAAACAATCTTTCATTTACGAATAAGCGTTCACTTTACTGATTTGAATCTCAGTTATGTGAACAAATTTGTTGGCTGGGATGTGTGGTATCGATTTATCTTCACCTTAAATCTGAGTATTTCATTTAAAGTTTGGATAGTGTCGACAATATATAACATGTTTCCTAATGTTTTGTTAAGTATATTTGTTCAAAAGAGTGTCATAAAGCCTGTCCACGATAAATTTCGGACACTGATGGCGGGTGTACCACAGAAAGTTCGAGAATTTTACAGAAAGAAGGATTAACATCCTTGTTAA
The DNA here is from genome assembly GCF_002204515.2 of Aedes aegypti. Taxonomy (NCBI): domain Eukaryota; kingdom Metazoa; phylum Arthropoda; class Insecta; order Diptera; family Culicidae; genus Aedes; species Aedes aegypti. The sequence continues at coordinate 23,019,482 of NC_035108.1, read as the reverse complement.
CTGTTTATTTTGTAGATATAACTCTTTTATTCTGAAATAAACAATTGTTTTTGTTGAATTATGAGTAGCTTTTTTTTGCTGCCATTATTTGGGTGTCCGAAATTTAACGTGGACAGGCTTTATGTCACCGAGCATATTTAAATGCTTCTTGAGACATGTCGTTATAAAAACAAGATTTTGAAACCTTAACAACAATTCAAAGTTATCTCGTGTTAATGAAATTGCAAAACATTTTAATAGGCCAGCAGAAATCTCATCGAATTTCGAATTACCTGCAGAAGAAGTTCAACCACTCTAATAGTAGCAACATTTTTTTTTTTAAACAAAATAATATTATTATTTTTTTTTTCTTTTTTCAATATTGTTGCACCATTTTTTCACAAGTTCTCAAAATGCTACTCTACTTTTGGAATCTATGTCGATTTCAATGATTGGTACTCTGGAACCGGCGATGTTTCAAAATTCATAGGAGGACCGACCAAGGAACATCGAAATGTCTCCAAAACCAGATGACCAATGATCAATATCGACGCAGAGCCAAAAAAAAAGTTTTTTTTTAAACTTACGGCAAACTGGAACCTCAACTGTTTCAACTTATCTTTTGTTAATTTCAAAAATTTCTTCCCCATGATCATGCGTTGAGTAAGTTGGCTTTATTATCTGCTTCGCTCAAGTGATAAGCGGATATCTAATTATAATAAATCTTCGAGCTGTTTAGTAGAATACCTATAAGTAGATGAAAAAACCGAATTTAGTACTATACCATTTAATTCCATTAGAGTTTGTATCCTTTGACAGATACGCGAATTTCGACCTCAACTGTAAGGCCGTCTTCAGTGTCGTGTACTGAAGTCGAGTCTAGTACACGACACTGAAGACGGCCTTACAGTTGAGGTCGAAATACGCGTATCTGTCAAAGGATACAAACTCTAGTGGAATTAAATGGTATAGTACTAAATTCGGTTTTTTCATCTACTTATCTAATCATATTATTTTGTATCGGGAAAGGCATCTTCAAATTTCAAATGAAAACTTTTCTAAAAAAAATGGTAATCTGGATAGCCACCACCGTAATACACAACCAGTAGGGTGCAGAACCACTTGGGCACTTCCATGATTCACTTTGGCATGGGGGGTTTTCCCGGCAGAATTGTCTGAAACTTTGCAATAAGAAGCGTTTCAGTACGACGCATATTGTGACCAAATATGAAATCTGTAGCTTTCAAAAAAAAAAACCCCACTGCCGAAGTGAATCAAACGTCCGGCTCCCAACCAAACGTTTTTGTTTTTTTTTTTTCTTTTTTGAAAAAAAAAATAATTTCCGAGAAATAATTCAATAGGGTTCTATCCCGTGGGCCGAATGTCGTTAGCCCGAAGCTCATAAGGCCAAATGCCTTAAGGCTCAAAAAAGTTGTTAAGCCGAAAGGGTCATTAGGCCGAAAGTGGTTGATACTTCTGATGGGTCGTTAGGCTGAATGAGTTGTTAGGAGTTTTGTCAAGGTATTACCTTGAAGCCCACAATATCTGCTGTGAAATATAACTTAAAATAACAGACTTTGTTTAAAATAAGGAAAAACACAGACAAATGTGTAAGTCGTTTGAAACAGTAGTTTGTGTTTTTCACCTTAAGGTGCGTCGATGCGTCGAAGCCAAACCTCGAATTTTCAAGAGCATAAATCTAGAGAACCAGACAACCGTTTGATCTTGAAAATTTATCTCACTAGCTACCCGCTGGTGGAGACCAATGAATCAAATTTTCAGCATTAACGGTTGTCAGGCTCTCCAGTTTTGTGCTCTTGAAAATTCGAGTTTTGGCTTCGATGATCTTCACAATTTTATTTCAGCCTAACGACTCTTTCGGCCTAATTTTTTAAGCCGATTAGGTTGCTATGAATTTGGTTAAGGTTATGTGTATTACCTTCAACACAATATCCGCCGTGAAATATATCTAAGAGGAACAGCGTTTGCTCAAAAGAAATAAAAAATACGGAGAAATGTGTTAGCCACTTAAAACAATAGATTCCCAAGTAACATTAGTAGCTGAACAATAGTTTGTTAAACTGAAATAAGCTTAAAAGTGATTTGTTCGGCTCGTATTCTGCAAAAATATTTGTTGCGTTCCATTTTACACATCTAATAGTCAAATGTCATTTCGGCCTAACGGCATTCAACCTAAAACTTGCTCCCTTTCAAGAGATGTATTTTGCCATACAAGTTATGATTAACATTTAAGCGGTTTAGTGTTTAAGCGTTTTTTTCCTTCATAGAAGCTAACGCGTACTAGCGCCATGCGATGAGTATTCTGGTGTACACTACCCATCATAAGTATGGAATCGCGGATTGCAACACTGATACTGAATATTGCAGCACCTTGAAAAGTTTAGCATCACCTAAAATGAATATTATCTCGTGATTCTGAAGTGCTAGATCAATGTATTTTTGAGGTCATGTTAAAAAATACGCCTTTGAGCCGCTGCGATTTTTTATTTTTGTTGAAAAAAATTTTATTACTGGATTTTTGGTGATGCTTAACTTAAAAGTGCTGCAATACTCAGTATTGAAACGATTCCATACTTATGGTGGGTAGTGTACATTAAAAAATTTACATGCACTTTGGATTGATTCCGAATATGATAAGTTCGATTTAATTAAAAAAGATAATTTCCCACGAACTCGTTTACTACAGGTGACAAAAACGGAAGATAATCTGGGATAATACTTTGTAGGCCGTATTTAGAATGGTGATTGTTCGAAACTTCTCACAATGTAACTTGTCGCCTTTCTTGTAGATGGGGAATATTACCCCTTCCTTCCACTCCTCCGGTAGCTGTTCTGTTTCCCAGATTGTGCCTATCATCCGATGCAGACAAATGACCAGCTTCTCCGGGCCCATCTTTATGAGCTCAGCTCCGATACCATGCTTACCAGCAGCTTTATTGTTCTTGAGCTGGTGAATGGCATCCTTAACCTCCCTCAAAATGGGGGCTGGTTGGTTTCCATCGCCCACAGTACTGACGAAGGCATTTCCTCCGCTGTCCCGTCCTTCATTGCCTGTGCTCTCAGCGCCATTCAAGGGTTCGTCGAAGTGCCTTTCGATCACCTCACGCTCGTCCGTCAAAATGCTCCCATCCTTACCCGAGCAGGAACAAATAACTCCCCAATAACTCATGCATACCATATTTTGGTATCATACCAAAATTAGGTATTGTTCAGTTGTCAATACCTCAATTTGGTATTATAATGGTATTGAAAAAAATCTTTAAAACAATTAAAAATACTTCATTGAGGTATTAAACAGCTATTGAGGTCTGCTGGAGGTATTGAACTACTATTGAAAAATTTCATTTTTATATGAAAATCCATCAAGTATTATTGAGGTATTACAATACCTGATCTAGTTATCAGTTTGGTGTTCGTAGAATATGCTTGAGATATTATTTGAGGTATTTTACCTCTTATGCAGGGCTAATTCATACCTCATTCAGGTATGTAGTATTGGAAATTATCTGGTATGGAATACCTCAATTTGGTATTAAGTAGTTATTTTCTTCTGCTCGGGTATCCCTGCACATCTCAGCTCGCGGCACGAAGCCGTTGCGGGATGCGTTGAGCTTCTGATAGAACTTACGTGTTTCTTGAGACCGGCACAGGTGTTCCATCTCTTCGCACTCCATCTCCTCCAGGCGGCGTTTTTTCTCTCGAAAGAGGCGGGTCTGCTGTTGCCGCTTCCGTCTATAACGTTCCACGTTCTGTCGGGTGCCTTGCTGCAGCATGACCGCCCGCGCTGCATTCTTCTCCTCCAGAATCTACCTACATTCCTCGTCGAACCAATCGTTCCGTCGACTCCGTCCCACGTACCCGACGTTGCTATCAGCTGCATTGTTGATAGCTGCTTTCACTGTTCTCCAGCAGTCCTCAAGAAGGGCTTCATCCAGCTCACCCTCTTCCGGTAATGCATCCTCGAGGAGCTGCGCGTACGTAGTTGCGATATCCGGTTGCTTCGGCCGCTCTAGGTCTATCGAAGGCGGACGTCGAAGAAAAAAAGTTGAAAGATTTACAGTTCCACGTACCGAGCTTCCAATCGCCAGACCCTTTACGTCGCTGTGATCTTCGCCGATTGTCCCGGTTCGCATTCTCCCGTTGATTATTCGTTGCTTGGTTTTTTTACGGCTGGCTTGCAGGGCCTGACACCAACCCCCTAGATATCCGGAGGACTATTCCCCCTAAATGTTCGGTGGACCATAGTGCGCCGTTTAGCTTAGAGTCCTTCTCTGGCACTCGAACGAAGATTAGCCGCCCCTGACATGGGGACCAACGCTGTTGTGAGCCGCTCCTAACATGGAGTACACATGCTCCAGGTTTGCAGAAGCAGAAGCAAGAGTAAACCCACCCTACCCTGTCAGCATACGACCAGCGTTCCGACCGGGGTTGATTACCCGATCTTCCCTAAGGTTACTCGTATCCCGGCCAGTACCGCGAGGAGGTACTTTTGCCCCACTAAGGGTCAAAAATGGTTTCCAACCGTTTATGCAAAAAAATAATACACCTGCAAGCATCCTTATGATAGGCCTAAAAACAACATAACGAAAAAAAAAAACGAAAAAGATTTGATTTTTATTTTGTTTTATGCAAAAAAATACCATGAATTTTCCAAATCTAAATCGATTTATATAATATTTGAATTAAAAATCAATTACTTGAACAACATTAGAACCTCCACGGTATTGATTACATTTGTTTTGAATTAAGGTAGAAATCTTAAGAATATACTCTTACCCCACTCGAACTTTTGCCCCACTTTACTCTAAGTTAAAGAAGTAGTCCAAGTTCTAGTGAGAGTCACTAAGAATGAAAGGAGAAACAAAGTGACAACCGTATTTGGAATTCATCGATCTTGCTTTTAATTAATATTTGTCTTAGACCAAAAGTACAAACTAACTACATAGACGACTTCATCCAATGTCACACTTATGTCTGCGAAAGGAATAGGGCTGAAAAGAAAATTTAGCATCGTTTCATTCATACATATTGCTTTCAAATCCACATCGAATTCGAATCAAAACACATACCACCATTTCATTGAACTTTTCTACCCTATTGGCCAGATAGGCACCCATAATTCCACGAATGAGAACAAACGTCGTCGCGCGAGATCACGCAGTCACGAGATTCATTGCCACCGCCGAAGTCGTCACTGTGGGTTGCCCTCCCTCTACGCTGGCCACCCACCTCCATCCGCCAAGCCCTTCGACAATAAACAATAATCATAGCAAGGGTACGGTACATACAGTGATTGCCAAAATAAAGTGCCCACTTGTGTAGGTTAAGCTAATTGAAAGCGTAGTTTATCGTTCTTGGTTGATATATTTAACACTTCAGTCGTCGCGCTGTTGTATTGTGTACAACACTGTTGAAAAAACCTCGCTTTTCGTTCACAACAGCAGCGTGGTGGTTCTGACGGTGGCAAACCGCGCGACGACTGGAAGGTTAACAAATTTTTTCTGTTGCCATATTTTCCTGATAAATGCAAAAATTCCAAGGAAGTACCAATTCTAAAACCGGACAAAATCCTGCAGAAGCTTCTTGCTTTCGTCCAATCAGTTTGCTTTCCTCCATCAGTGAACTTTTTAAAAAGGTCATTTTGAACAGAATGATGGTCCACATCAACGAAAATTCAATTTTTGCCAATGAACAGTTCGGATTCCACCATGGACATTCGACCACTCATCAACTTTTACGTGTAACATATTTGATTCGTTCCAACAAATCTGAAGGTCTTGTTGTCCTTGAAATAGAAACAGCATCGACAGTGTTTGGCATGAAGGCTTGATTGTAAAATTGAAAAAAGTTTAATTTCCAACATACATTATTAGAATAATCCAAAATTATCTGTCAAATCTTACAATTCAGGTTAATTATCAGAATTCCAAGTCTGAAAGGCTGGCGTTCCTCAAGACAGCCTGTCAAAAATCTTTGTTTGCGGATGATACAGGCCTTTCCGCCAAAGGACGAAGCCTGCATGTTATCTCTAGTAGATGCTAAAAAAGTTTGGAAAGTGGTTCCAACAAATTGGCCAGATTCTATAGAAGTAAAATTTTCCAATATTAGAAGGTAGAAAAAATCAGCGAGGAGTTCTATGAAATTCTGAATAAATTTCTTTAATTATTCCTTAAGAAATCTCGGGAGAAATTTCTGTATGAATTCCAATAAGAGCTTGTGAGAATCACGAAAAATCTCTTCTGGAGGAATACCTGGAAGAGCTCATGAAATAATTATAGAAAAAAAATCTAGAATCACTAGAACAATTCATGAAGCTTTTCCTCTAGAGTGATTCCAAGCAACAGCACAAAAATTTGGTAAATTTTTTAATTCATTTTTTTCTATTGAGCTGAAACTTTGCACAGTTTTCCAGTTCCATCTAATTCGTCATTTTCCGATATCAAATCTTCAAGTTGAGTCACGACTAACTTTTCAAAAGGGTGTATGTGAAAATGGTTCAAAAATATTCAAAAAGCTGCACAGCAAAAACGGCTCGTTCGATTGTTAGACAACTAAAGAAACAAAGTTAGACAACTAAATAAAGATTCCTAAAAAAATACACACAGTAAAAACAATTTTTTTTTGCATTAAAAAACATAATTTTTGACACAAAAACTCAAATATCTCAAAATCCTATCGGAATACCAACGTAATTTTTTGAGGGAAAACGGTCCATTATATTAGCTATCTACCATAAAAATTTGGTGATGGTAAACTAATAAACAAAAAAGTTATGACATTTCAAACATGTCACAACTTTCACATTTAGAAGAAAAAAAAAATTTTTTTCGGTGTAAATTTTACGGGAACCGCAGTTTGTGGCTGATTTTATTTTTAAGGGCCTTGCGTGAATTAAACAAGTCGTTTTCATGTATTCATTAGTATTATGTATATTATATGTATAAATATTATATGTATATGTATATATGTATAAATTAAAATGAATTAACAGATTACACGAAAATATTTTTTTTTTACCAGGATATTTTTTTTAGAGTATGATCGATGAGTTTCTAAATGTTATATATAAACTTTAAAAGTTTTGGATTTGGGTATGCGTTATGAGATCATGAAAACATTTTATTAATACTTATTTATTTATTTATTGTTATTCAATTTTTTTACAATATCGAACACTTTTGCATCATTATCAGTACAGTTCGAGTATAGTTTTGCTTTAATTTTATTTTTTGACAATGGAATGAAACAGTGAAATTTTTGGGTTCCTTGGATCGTTTTCGCGTTATTATATTGCTCGCTGAGCTCTGATGCCGTTAATTCGTACTCTTCAGTAGTAGTAAAACAAAATGATAATTTTGTTAAATCTTCTTCTTTTCTACGATTCGCCCAATCAAATAGTTCTTTTGCAGTTTTAATTGGATGCTCACGTTCTTTGGCTAAACTTGCTCTTGTGGCCATGCGCTTTATGGTTCATCCAATAGCATCACAAGGACCATGTGACGTAGCAAAGAAATGCCATTCTGCATCAATTCCGTACTTTGATTTAAATTGACATAGGCTCGAAAAATTCTTACGGTTTTTGTACTGCGATGCTGCTCCATCAGACATGAAATATATCTTTCTGATTTCTTTATCCTTATCAAAGCGTAAAAAGTTAATCATTTGGCAATGAACAAATTTACAGATACTGAGTCGTGTCTTAAATCTTCGGAAATTACAATTAAACTAAAATGTTCAATTTGCGTACTTCCATCGAAATAAATAACGAATGGATGAATTGTAGCTTGTTGTACGTTCCAGTGATGGGACTGCACTTCATCTTGCAATACAAAGCTATAGTTTTCAGAAAAATCACAAATGACTAAAAATTCACCATCTTGGAATGTATTTTTCGTATTTTTTAAAAAGCGGGATTGCTCTGTTTTAATAAAGTCGTGAGGAATTAAACTTTCTAATTTCAAGCAAAAAAATGACACAAACTCATCTACAGGTTTTACAATAGTTTCTAGGTCACACCTATCCGTGGTCACCCATTGCTCAAATGATAACTGATCAATATAATTTTCTTCAAACTCAGCGAATAAAGTATTTTGCAATGATGAAGAATCTGGACAATCCGAACAAGATCGTAGATAGCAATTCAATGTTGTATTTTCACACAAAAGACTACCAGTTAACATTTTAATATCCTTTGATAAATTGATTCTTTTCAAACTATGTAAGATTAGGTTAATATTTTCGTGTGTTGTGCACACACAAACATTATGTGTTCCTGAATTGGATAGAAGCTTGCATTGCCTTGGACGAAGGCTTGCAAATGAGGAAAAACCTACCTTAATATTTTCGTTAATTTCCTTGAAGCGTGTATACGCTTCTTTCAAAGTAGTCATCATTAATCGTTTTTGGATTGCTTGACGCTTTCCATCTTTTTTTACAGATACATAATCTTTTTGGCCAGGCATAGCTCTACTTACTTCATCGTCTTCAAAATATTGAATTATTTTTTTCTTTTGTCTCATCTGTTAAAATGTTTTGAATTGTTTTGCCTCTTTTGCTGTATTTCTATTGGTTTTGAACTCATCAATGGCGTCTTGAATAGAGCACGAGCTTGGCAGCATCGACAAAATCAATAATTTTTCTTTCCTTGTCGTGGCTAGATTCGAGAACCTTTCCTTCATATTCATAATTACCTCATCGTAGTCTGTATTTTCCACATCCTCAGGTCCTAATTTGAAGAGGTTTCTTCGTACAGCTTCGTTGATTTCACGGTATTTTTTCTCGGGATAATTGACGTAACCCATCTTCGTCCATTTAATCGGAGTCACTTTTATTCCAGCTATCCCTTCGTTGAAGCGTTCGATGTTGACCTTCTGGATGCACTCATCTTCTGATTGATTTGTTGAAACAGATGTCGCTGATGGTACCGTGGCAAGACTATCTGCACTTGGTACTTCTGGTAACTCCTCAGTTGTTGTCGGTGCATCTAGTAATTCCTCAGTTGTTGTTGTTTTCGAACTTCCTGCAACCTGATCCACCGATGATGTACAGATTGCCCGTTTGTCAACGTTTAAACGGCAGGACGTACAAATGCGTAAATTTGTATTCAATGTAGACATTGGAGCATAACCAGCCGCTTTCAGTTTATCTATGGTGCTTTCGGTGAGATTTCGTAGCTCTTTCGAACACTTTTTTTCTGCAAACGGCCTGCAACAGTTGAGAAAGCGACTACTCATGCTGCTCGTTAGATTTTAATAAACAAAATCACTTTTAAGTTTTTACTGACTAGTTTGGTGTCGTTTGCTTGACTGAAGATAAATTTTACAATTAAATCTTTTATAACCATAGTGGTAGTATATTTTTAGCTTTTTCGTGAGTATGTTCATGGTATGTACCTATCATGTTTTTGATGTTGTTGAAGTTACTCGCTTTCTCCCAAATATGATTAACAAAGTGTATTCTCTACCAAGGCGGGTCTATACCCAGGTGTAATCAGATTTTAACTTTGTGGAGAAAACCAGCGCCGAGAAAACCGACCTGCTTTACGTATACTAGATCACCTGGGTATAGACCCGCCTTGTTCTCTACGAGGTAAACTTTTTGCAGGTAAACTAGTCGTATACCTGTATAGAAAACTTTTTTTGTAGCTTTTGTCTTCAATATTAGATTTCTTATAGGTTTCTTTTATCAAAAGGTTTCAACACTATTGAGAGAATTTTTCTTCAGTTACGTACAATAAAAAATATGACACTATCAAGACTTTAGATCACAACACTGGATCGCGTCTAACTTTCTAATAGATGCTATAATAGTTATGAATAATTAAATAAAATATCATGAAAACAACTTGTTAACCTCATGTGGTACCCTTAACAAAAAATTCAGCAACAAACTGCGGTCCTAAAAAAAATTAACAATAAAAAAAAAAATTCACTAAGTGTCAAATTTGTGAAATATTTGAAATGTCATAACTTTTTTGTTTATTGGCTTACCATCACCAAATTTTTATGGTAGATAGCTAATATAATGGACCGTTTTCCCTCAAAAAATTACGTTGGTATTCCGATAGGGTTTTGAGATATTTGAGGTTTTGTGACAAAAATGATGTTTTTAATGCAAAAAAAAATTTTTTTTTACTGTGTGTATTTTTTTTGGAATCTTTATTTAGTTGTCTAACTTTGTTTCTTTAGTTGTCTAACAATCGAACGAATCGTTTTTGCTGTGCAGCTTTTTGAATATATTTTAACCATTTTCACATACACCCTTTTGAAAAGTTAGTCGTGACTCAACTTGAAGATTTGATATCGGAAAATGACGAATTAGATGGAACTGAAAAACTGTGCAAAGTTTCAGATATTTTTGAAATGGTCGATCAGAATCGACTTGCATGCCTGCGTGGAATCCCTCTCTAGCAATCGGAAAACAAATTCATGATGAATAATCGCGTTAGAGTCACTGAAGATGTTTCTAGAGCTGCTGGAGGGATGCACCAGGGTTCACTTGTATTGAAAATAGTCTCTAAAATTGTATTAAAAATTGTCTCTAAAAATAGAGACCTGCTACCCTCTCTGTAAGCAGGCATTGTAGAATTCGTTCTCATTTTATTTCGAAGCACGATCAAAGCAAGCGTAGAAAATCATTCCATTTGTATCGGTCCACGATCTGCAATGTTTCGCAAGTTGTAACCTGAGAGGTGCGGTCTCGAACATGTTGGTCATTCAATTTGATCACTATATCTACCAGTGCTACCCATTGTTTGTTTGTTTGTCTCGCAGGAAACCATTTTTTAGGTACATACTTAAAATACATTACACAAACCAGCTGCAGTTTGATGTTGACAATAAGTTCAATAAATTGATTGTGTCGGATGGATTCTAACCGAATGTTAGTTAGAAATATATTTTACAATAGATAAAAAAAACTCGCATCAATGAGACCAAGTATAATGTTTCTTGAACAGTTGGCAGTTTTTTGTGTTCCAAAAAAATGATAACGGATTCAATTTTGACAACCTTTTTTTAATGATTTGTTTCATCTATGTAGAAATTTACAAACATTGTAACGAAAGAATTTCCCGTTTTGAAAAACGATTTCCGCCAATTGGCGTGATTACGAGCAGAGCAAGTGGACACTTTATTTTGGCGCTGACTGTACAAATCGACAACGGCGACCCCCATGTATATAAGCCAAAGCTCAGGAGGAGTGCTGAAAACGCGAAAAGCTACCAGCAAGGGATCACGCGCGCGGAAACGTACAGCTAACGGCACACGACACGAGAGCAGCAGCGGCGGGAAAACTTACTGCTTGCAGCAACAGCCAACAGCGGGTTCAAATGTTGTTATCCTGCCTTCAGTTCGCCATTCCTTCGCTGGAGTTGATCGCGTTGAAGTCGCGGTGTTGCGCGAGCTATTCTTGATTGTTTTCCATCGTGGCGTCCGGCGGTTACGAGTCTATTTTTAGTTCGGTGCAATTTTCGCCAATACGCTAAAATCTGCGCGCCAAAGTGCCTTGGGCTTTACAGTGCGGGAAAGTGGTACCGCGAAATGATTGAGTGAGCTTTTGTCAGTTTCGCGTTTCATCAACTAATCAAAATACCCGAAAAGCAAAGCTGTGTGATTCTAGGGAAGGGTTTTGTGGTGAGGCGAAGGGAACGAACGGAAAAAGGCAAAGTTTTATCGATTCTGAACATTAAAAACAAACACCACATTACTACACCCTGGCGGCGGTTGATGGTGTTCTGAAGGAAACGTAGCAACCTGCTTCCGACCAACTGCCTTCTCAAAGCTCGAAAGCTACTTCCAAACGATGGTCAGACAAAGTCGGCGTGGTGTTTTAGTGGAGTGATTCGTGGAACAAAGCAATCCGAAAATCAGTGTCTTTCCGTGGAATTAATCTAGTATTCATTGGGAGCAACGTATGCATCCAAGTGGCCGTAGTTTGAATATGAATCTTACCCAAGCGTGCACAGGATTATGAATGCAGTTCCCTTATTTAGGTCAGTGTTAACCCTACACAGCTAAGCAGGCATTGATGGATATCCACATGAAAACAATCCCGGCCGTGACTCGACCTTTTTCGACTTCGAACGAATACGGCGAAGTGTTTCCCAGTTGAAAGTTTTGTTCGAAGTTTAGCGTTTAAGTTTAGTTTAACGCTTATGTATTAGTTATGGTATGAGCGAATTTTCGAGGCTTATCGACAAAAGTTTTCCATCCCAGGCAGAGTGTTATAATTTTTATGTTCACATGATCAGTGGTTCTATTATTTCATGGCTCGAAAATCTTCCGTTTCAACGTAGTATCTAGAAATTAATTAAAGCTGATTTTGGTGGTAGACCAACCGTAGCATAAATTTGTAAAATGTGCTACAAGTAAAACTATACAATATATGCCCACTGTGTCAAGCACTTTCAAAGTAAATTACTACTCGAAACTAAGCTTAAACAGATCCCGAATCCAACTTCTTCGGATTGGCAACACCTTCTTTTACGTTATGTGTACTGCATATTTATATTTGTTATACACCATCAAAAATATTGTCTGTATTGGGTTGCTGTATCTGATGCCGTTTTCAGAAAAGTTCCAGCACGTCGCATTTTTAGCTACATAAAAGTTTTTTTTTCTATCTTTATTAACGAGATTTTTAGCCCTGGGCTAGTTCATCTCGGGACCAACGGCTTAACTTCCCTTCCGAAGGAAGTCGTCACTGAAATTTTTACTGACTATCTCGGGGATGGGATTCGATCCCAGATCCTCGGCGTGAGAGGCGTGTGTTCTAACCACTACACCAGGTCCGTCCCCACATAAAAGTTGTATACAATACTGTTTTCATTGATGTTAACATGAAATTTAGAGTATGATTTGTTTACCTTTGTTGTGATCTAATCCACCAAGCATAGGGCATGGGGCTTTCCTAAACCGAGTGGTTAGAGTCCGCGGCTACAAAGCAAAGCCATGCTGAAGGTGTCTGGGGTCGATTCCCGGTCAGTCCAGGATCTTTTCGTAATGGAAATTTCGTAATGGAATTTTATTTTCGAAAATATGTATCTCAAAAACTAAAAAACATACATCGCTGAAAATTTGACAGTTAACGTAAAATTTTCTGAAGTTTCTAGAAAAAATGAGAAAAATAATAATAGCCCCTTTGGTCCCGAGGCCTTCAAAACACGAAAAAATGGAAATTATTGATTTTTTTTTTCATGTAAAAAAACAAGTTTTGTGAAATTTTATATTTTTCCTGAAAAGTCAAAATTTTTAGCTTCCATTTCGTCCAAAAAGATTGAAAATCGGTCGAACGGTTCAAAAGTTATAATTCTTTTTAAATAAAAATTTTGCAAAATCGCGACTTTTCTGGTCACCCTATTTTGGAAATGGTCACCCTCGGAATTCGGTGACCCACTAGATCGGTTTTTCATGGAATGGCTATTTATTTATACCAAAATAAATTGTATACTTATTTCCCTTTTTTGTGAGTAATTTATAAGGGTTTCTAAAAAAAATCTGTTGGGTTTGTTTTAAACGCTAGGCTTCAAAACAAAGTTTATATTATGAAGCCATCCATATGGAGTTATTCTTAAAATAATATTTATCAACATTGAAGCAATCGTTTCAAGCATTAGAATAAAAACTAACTAAGGACTGTTCATTTTATAAGGTGGACACTTTGTTTATGCTATATCTTTTCTATTTATTGATAAAAACGTAATCGGTTTTCTGATTCCGTTCGACTATTATTCTGCAATGCTATGAAAATATAAGATCTTAGAAAATGCTTTTGGTTGAAGAGCTAAATAGTTTTTTTTTTCTAAGACTCCTTAGAACAAATAGCTTGTCGAAGTTAAACATTATTTTTCGCAAAATAAAACTCCTAATTTTTATGAACAAATTGTATGTTTGTATCCTTTACTATTCCTTTAAACGTGTACCTTTAAAAAACTGAATTATATTCTTCCATTCTCTGACATTAGGTAACTTTAGTGATTTATCCATTTTGGCCAAATTTGCTAACACACCATCCTTTCACTCCCGGCTAAAGAAATAAATAAAAAGCGTGTTCAAAACTAGTTTAGATAACTAAAGAAACTATATTTGTATAAACGAGAGCTAAATTGTGAGTTTGAACCGCAGTCTTAAGTATAAATTTTACTCTTAATGGTCGTTTTACTAATAAGTCTCATAGTTTTAAAATCATGTACGCCTATTTATCGATCTACAGCAAATTATAAACGTTTTTCTCTGAATATTTCAATTGGTAATCTCAGAATATCATATTATGAAAACAATATGTGGAAAATATAATCGATTTTATTACAGCAGTGTTGCCAATTTTGATTATTGTCAATGTTCTTTGAAAGGTCTTCTAAAAATAAACCAGTTGTTTTTCTATTTTGCTTTAAATGCGACGTGGGAACTAAATAAGTAACTATTTGAAGGCGTAAGTTATTTCCCTTCAAATTTGAAAAAAAATCTCTAAAAATATCGGGGAAAAATGATTTTATTATATTTTTAAAATTGTTGCTCCAAAACTAACTTATTTTTTCCATCAGGCTTCTGATTGATGATGCTTTCGAAGAACAAGTCTTTATTGAAAATAAAAAATATAGATTGTCGAGTTTTCCAGCCAATTTCTTACAATCATTTATTTTGATAACCATCAAAAATCGACCGTTCTGAAGGTTGTTCCATATTCATGTGAGATTAAATTATTTTGGAGAATATTTTATTATCACAACATTGTACAGTATTAGTCGAACGATTTACAGAAAACCGATTGAAATTTCAAGATACAGCCTGCATAAGGTGTCCACTCTATAAAATGAACAGTCCTTAGAGTCTTATGTTGAATATTGTGAGTGTTTTATTCATGAAAACTTCATAAACGTATTCGATTCTTTGAAAAAATCCCTCGAAAAATCCATTATATTGTATAGCATATAAGGCTGATACAAATATTAATATTTTATTTTGTCACCTCTAAGAGGCGTCGAAGTTGTTCCATGCCTACTAGATCGTTTGATGTGTGATCCAATGCTACATTCTTCTAATCAAGGACAGGACGTGACAGCTCAACTAAGACTGCCCCGTTGTTTTTCAGTCGATAACCTTGACGATACAAAAACCAGTGCTACCAGTATCCTTTTTAAACAAATCTCTTGAAAAACAAAACGCATATGTCAAGGCTCAAAAAATTGACACAATTTCACACTCTCAAATAAGCATTTTTATTCATTTAAGCATTGTAGGACCATATGTGGTAAACTTAACATCGAATATAAGTAGATTTAAGACAAGAAGTTTTCATGGAAAATGTTCAAACTTGTTGGTAAAAATTCTCATTTGTGAACTAGCAATACAGCTGGGCTAGCAACAAAGTGCCCTGTTGTAATCCAAATCATCGGTGTGAAAGTAGGCCTTTACCAAAACGACCAATAAGAAATAATATTTTTTGACAGCCAATTGGTTTAATTTTTGTACCTTGACCTGGCACGTCTTGTCTTAGCTTCAAATAGGCTCACCCTGGGAGGGAGGCACCGATACTACACACGAAATATAAGACAACGTTATTTTGAACTGCAAGATAACTCCAGCTTGCCAACAACAATCAAGGCAGGCTTCGAGAAAATCGGTAGTTTCCTTTTGTTGTGCACCTTCGATCTTTCCTGACAAACATGAAAAAAGGGCCACAGTTTTCTATGCACTAAATATTCATTTTCATTGGAAAAAGTAGAACGATGCGTTTTTCAATGCTTTATGTTCAATCAGATTAAATGGTGCTCACGTGACATTACTTGCGTTATGTGCATGAATTGATTTTTATTCGATTTTTATCACTTTTGAAGAAATACGAAAATGTGTTTTAATCAGTTACGCGCTTTTTTCATGTTAGTCCAATGTTTGAGATCTGGGCTCACAGTGACAGTTCGTGACAGCGGAATCTCGGCTCACTATGACGTACAGAAATTTTGTATTGGTTTCTCCCTCCCAGGGCTCACCCATCATAACAGGTTCTAACCCAACCAAGATTCATAACAATGTTTATTCAGTGCCACACATCCTTCCTCTTCTCCGGAATAAAAATGTATGAAGTGATTGGAAACTCAACTTTTTTTGAATCCCACTCTGTCTACTCTTCACTTGTGCATGCGATTTCGGAATATTTTTCCTCTGCATGGTACTCACACAATCAAAACGGCGTTAATGTTATTGATCGGTTAAATGTCATTTGCAGAACCCGCAAGCTAACTCTATCCTACAACAGTATCTAAGACGAACTAATTTTGGACAAAATATTGCTATTAATGGACTGCAATGCGTGTTCAACAGAGTAGTATCTGCGTTTGACTTTCATCTAACTAGACATATAATCCGCAATACTCACTCGAAAATTTGTTTGGCTTTACTTATTTTGATATAACATATCTTGATCTATTTTATTCTAAATGTAAGATACCATACATCATTGGGCTTACATCTTTTATTCTACGGATACATTTACGACCGCCAGTCACGCACGAGTATCACTTTTGCTAGGAACAAATTTGCGACTACCAGTCGCGATAGCAAGTGTACACCACCATTGCTTATAACAAATTTGCGACCACTATTCGCGCTAGCAACATCAATAACACTTGCTAAGAACAAATTTGCGACCTTCAGTCGTGATAGCAAGTGATGTTCATTGCTTAGAACAAATATGTGACCCCCAGTCACTCTAGCAACATTAATAATACTTGCTATGAACAATTTTGCGACCACCAGTCAAGGTAGCAAGTATACATAACCATTGCTTATAACAAATATGCGACCACCAGTTGTGCTAGTAACTTCAACAACACTTGCTAAAAACAAATTTGCGACCACCAGTCGTGATAGAAAGTGAACACCGCCATTACTTAGAACAAATATATGACCACCAGTCACGCTAGCAACATCAATAAAACTTGCTAGGAACAAATTTGCGACCACCAGTCGCGTTAAGGACTGTTTTATTTTCATTGCAACCGCCAGTTGCATTAAGAACATTTTTTCATAGTATTCATTTTTTAAAGATAAAATTCCTAGTTTTTTTGTGTTTGTGTATGGATTAATACATTTCAACAGCCACTGTATAAAAGGACAGCAGGCAATAATCAGTTCGATCTTACCGATTATCGAAGCAACTTTCAGACAAATCCACCGAATCAGTCAGCTTTATATTCAAGCTGTAAGGTAGAACATTAGTGAATACGCAATGAACTGAAGCAAAGATAAAAAACAACAATCTTTCACACTCACCGGCATTCAATTTTCATTTGATTTAATCCATTTTACGGAAATATAACCACAAAAAGTAAAAAACAAATTCTCTTAAAATAGTAAAGAAGAAGAGATTTGTAATTGAGCGCACCTTTCAAACAAATTCCATCCTGCAGTAGCCGCAGAGTTCTATCGCAGGCTTGAGAATCATTCTATTATTGACTCAAACCATTCAATCAAAGTATGCTTATAAAAAATAAGCGCATATAATAACAGAAAACAACAGTCATCGGTGTTGTTTCCAAAGTATCATTGCATTCGATTGATGATGCTTGGTAAAAGTTAGTAGTGTGACCGCTGTGGTAGATTTCTGTTCAACCGTAAAACAGAAAGTTATCTCTAAAATAGCAATTGAAATGTACATATTAAGACAAAATCGACGAGAAAACCAGCGCACATGCTACGACAAAATTTCAAAATGCTACTAAATTTATCAAGTTTATTTTACAAATTTTGTACGCACCTATCGAATCGACGCCTTTGTGAAAAATTATTTAGTTCTAGAATTCTCTTCCCGTTAAACTTACCTTTTTAAATGAACCAATGCAGTAAAATAAGTTCCCTTTTTTGGCAGAATGTTTACTTCGTATCTGAGGTCAATTTGCCCCAGGGCTTTCGAAATGAGTATAATTTTTTGAATTGATTAATTGCTCTCAAATAGTTGATGTACTTTTGTCCAATTTGTTTTTTTTTTAATTCCTTTATTAGTATCATTCCAAACATTACATTCATTTCTTATATCTACGTGTTCTGTGTTATTAGACAACACTATCATCCTAATTTGGTAAAACAAATTTAAGATTTTATTAACATTTTGTTAACAACATATTACTTGTAGCAGTTCAGATTATTTACAGGTGAGTTGATTTCACCTGCTTATAAGAGAAAATTGTCCAATTTGTATTTTCGACTTCAATCAAAGCAATGTTTGATTTTTTTTAAGCAAGAGAAAAAAATCTCTTTGAAAGCACTATAGCGCAACTGAAACTGTTGAGAAGATGCTGGTTTAGAGCAAGAAATACTGATTCAACGTGTAGTGCAGCGGTTAAATATTTATCTCACCTTGTCTCCTCAATCAGCCGTAGATTTTAACTGTTCTCAGAAAACAACAATTTTTCCTACTTAGAAAAATCTTTTCCTAGGCCGAAAATTCCCTCTACAATCACTTCACAAACACTGACTTTCACACGCGGTGTCGGAACAAACGCATTTTCCTGTAGACTGTGCGATCCAATGCTACATTCTTCTAATATTTGTTCGTTTTGAGATGTGATTTTGATTTTTCCGTCTGCCCGGGTTTTTTTTTTGCCAAAATCGGGGAGAGCCAAAAACGGAATTCCACTGTATCAGCTCGAATAAGACCAGCAGCGAAAAATAACAGATTGGTATCTATTAAAAATCGCAAAGGCGAGAAAGCATAGAGTACACTTGTAAAACGCATTAAGCGAAACCATATATGTGGTAATTTAAACTAAACAACAACATATTCATGATCCTACTCTAATTTAGCCGCAGGTTTGAGGCTGAAAAAGAGCAGGCGATTACTTCGGAGAAACACAGGTGTGCTACGGGTAGCACAATACTTTATTTATTTAGACCTCTCTAACCATTCATTCCTATCCACAGGTATGAAGCCGCATCATTTCATGAATCAGGAGTCACTCGTAAGGTGGACTTTTACCACCGGAACTGGCATTCCGTAGTTTTAATTCTTAGCCAATTGAAACAATCGCTTCTGACATTACGCGGCTATCTAGGCTGATCGGGAAAATGAGGTTAATATAGATTATTACCTCCTGGCGTGCCCAAACAATTAGCATATGTTATTTGGGATTTTATTCGTTATCATTTGTTGCTCTATTACTCGAAGAATGGAACCTTGATCAAATCTAACTGGTAATCAAATTTTGGTGCTTCTAAGATGTTAGTTTGAAGTCAAAAAAGGTCGTGCCGATTTTTGTACACATATCATATGGAAAGTGTCATTAACTGTTACCCAAACGGGGAGGGAGCCACTGAAATGGTGAAAACATTGCCCCGACGGACCGACAGACGGGTGCCATAACTTTGGAAATTTCACGTTAAATAATTACAGCCCTCCTACATCGAACTAGCTGGCTCCTACCGAACAAAGCCTGCATTGCATGACGTTGAAGAAACACTGCTAGAGCCAACATGTGGCCTTTTCTTCGCGGGATGGACAAATTCTTGCCTCGATACTTACAATGTTATTATACTATTTTTTGCTACTCCGAAGAACATAACGTGATTCAAACTGGGAAACTAGGAATGAGCACGAACCTCGAACAGGATAATGACCATCACGTAATCCGAAGTGCCACACATTATACCAACGTGTAGAGAGATAGGCTTAACATTCAGTGAATATCAACGAATTCAAATTAGAAGAAAAAATCCCATCTATCTAATATGTTTGTGCGTGCGGTCGTGTCAATGGAATCCTTTTTTGTCTTGCAGTGTCTTCTACCTATCATCAACGGTGTGGATTTACGCAGTAACAGGAGCACTAATCCATCGACTTCCAGAAAACGTTTCGGCGTACGATAAGAATGTCAAACCAGGTGAGTAAGTCCAATGGGGTCGTTCATCACCCAACCACCACCACGGCGTGTACGTGGCAAAGGTTTATTACAAAAAATAGGAGTCTACAAACCTTTCACTTTTCGAAAATATAGGTTTCTGCTATCTGTTGACATGTTTCAAAATATATCCACCCAGGGATTCCGAGCATCTTTTTTTCCTGTCTGTCAGTCTTTTTTTCCTCACTGTCAGTGCTCAAAGAACTATAAGCTAAGAAGCAGGCTCTGTCCTAGTAGAAGTGTAATGCCAAACAAAAGAAAAATAAAAATAAATGCTGATAAATGCTAAATTGTGATAGCTCGGTTTGATATGCTTCCACCTGAGCCTCATTCAATCCGCAAAAACACATAGGACAGTAATATCTATTAAAACTTACCTATATTTATCAAAACATAACTAATATTTTTAAATAGTGAAAGATTTGGCTTTCCCTTTTTTTATAATATAATTCTACAAGATACACCGTGGCCTCCATCACCTTTTTTTCGCGACTCTTGTCGTCTTTGTAGGCTGCTGTTGCGTTTCTGTAGGTTGTCCACTGGGGAAGAGAAGTAATCCATGAATCGCGTGAGTCCCTGAAAACCCACCACGAAGAAGCGGGGCAAACACTACGAAACGGAAAAGTTACACCAAAGAAGACCTTGAGATATCCCAAAATTTTATTATTACAGTACGGCCCCGACCTCCCACCCAAACTATACACCCTCCCACTTACTATTAATATTAGCCCGCGGGTGGAAATCTGTTGACTGAGGTTCCGCGAGAATCGATAAATAGGATAATAGGAACCATAGAGATTGCTGGCGAGGGGATGGGATCGAAATTGATAATGACAATCATTTGTAAGCGAATCCTTGACGGCGGATTTTGCGTGATTGATTCCGAAGGCAAACGATGAAGAAAAATTGGGATTCAGAATTAACCCTTGCCAGGAGGAGGTTTCATGTTTCCTGCCATGGGAAACACGTGTCAAATGTAACGACCAGCGGGCCATAGAGTAATTAGGAACAATTTCTGGAGCATTAAGTGCTTTCTTGGCCTTGAATAATAAAGTAAACACGAGATTTTGCTGTTCAGTCTATTTTTTGTGCGTTCTACCTGGTATAATTAGAATGCCTAATAAATGCAGTGATTTTTTACGACAAGGTGCTAGGATTTCATGACCCAGATTTATGACTAAAGTGTGCAGGGAAGCCACTTGAGGTGTTGAGCTTCGGCGGTGTTGGTTATTGTGAAAAGGTGAACGTTGATTCATTGATAAGAAGTATTTTTATCTTTCAAAAGCTTATAACAGCAAGATTCCTTAGGCGGAAGTTGCCTACAACTTGGTCACTAATCAACTGTGCAACACTTTTTCTGGTAGACGCGAAGACTTTTTTCGTTATTTTTCAGTTTTATAGCTATATCTTATAAATTTACTTATCGTACATGGTTTCTACTGATCACCGATAAGCAATATATAACTCTTCGTAATAATTCATGCAAGTGTTGACAACCCAGTTATCCTAAGGCGTAAAATATACTTGTACGTTTGTAGTTTTTTTACCAGTGTCGGGGACATATTATCACTGCGATCATTTATTTGATCTGTTGTGGTGTCATCCTCTTTGTTTTTGCCGCGCTGAGAGGACTCATCACTATAAGAAGTGACTATCCACCCATCAGTTGGCGTGTATCCCAATCAGGTACTGCATTTCGTATGAAACTTAGTACCTGTTTGGGATGAGAGTTTCCCAAGGCTCTAATAAGCCTTTTTCAAGATATTTACAACGCTTACGGTAAAGTGCAACACACTCACACATTAAATGTTCAGAGCTCTCACTCTCCAACTTGCAGAAACGACACTTATCCTCCTGCAACTTTCCAATTATTTTTAAGTTGTATTTACTAGGACAGTGACCTGTGATTAGTCCAGTATAAGTACTCAACTCATGTTTATTCAAGTTTATTAACCTTAGTGTTTTTCTGGCGTCTGGTTCTATGAATCGTTTCGCCTGACGGGAATCGGATGTATTGGTCCAGGTAAGTTTTATCTTTGTCCTTTCTAAATTCTTTAATTCTAGTTTAAGACCACATGGAGCTATTCCAAAATAAGGCTCTGGCCCAATAAATTGAGTGGATGACCCTATTTTAGCTAGCTGATCAGCTTTCTAATTCCCTTCTATTCCGCAATGACCAGGAACCCAATAAAGATTGACCTTATTGCGACAGGACAACTGCTGCAGTAGCATGGTGCATTCCCAGACCATTTTAGATGTATAAACGTTCGACTTTGAAGTATTGAGAGCTGCTTTACTGTCCGAACAAATACAGATATTAGCATTTTTATAGCGCTTTTTTAGACAGATGTCGGCACATTCTAAGATGGCAAAAATTTCCGCCTGAAAAACTGTTGGCCAACAACCTAGTGGTAGTGAAACGTTTACTCCCGGGCAAGATATTCCCGCACCAACAAGGTTATCTTGCTTCGAGCCATCTGTAAAAAAGATTGTTGAGCCAGAACGGATGTTCGGTTGTCCCACTTCCCAGTCCTGACTAGTTATAGGGGTGATCGGGGCAATATGGGCCGCCTAAGGAAAACGTCATGAAATGCATAGAAAAACAGCAAAAATTATGGTTTAAATGCAAGTGAGTTGTACTATAAAATGTTATCTTCCATGTTACGTCGATAATTAATGTTAACATCAACTTGCAAATTATGTCAGGAACTTTTTGGAAAACCATGTTTTTCTACGTGGTCACCAACCATATGGGGCATTATGAGCCACCCTACGGGGCAGTATGAGCCACCTCATTCAATCGAATGATTTTTATTTAAAACAGTATAGAGAAGAGTTAGTGGTGGAGAGTACATTATTGGAAAGGAAATTGTATTAGCTTTACTTAAAATAATTGATTCTAGCGGCTTATTTTTTAAAGATGCATAATACATAGTAAACAGACCATGTTATACTAGTACTAAATTGCGATACTTGGTTCAACGTATTTTCTAACAAAGTGTTCCACTTGTAATGGTGCATAAAGATGGTTATGCAGTAAAAAAATAATCTAGTATATTTAGATAATGCATTTTTATGTTCAAAACATCGTTTGTTTTGCTTAAGTCTAGGTGGCTCATTTTGCCCCGCCCCTTCATCTTGAAAATAATATATTGTTTTTCAATAATTTTGTTTACGAACAAATTTAATTTCGCTCACGAACTGTTCATTATGATTAGAAGTTTCGAAGGATTCGTAAAATTTACCAGAATTATCAATATAATTGTCTTGTAGGCTTAATTAAAAACTGCCAGCTTTTCATGACAAAGGACAAATTCGTACATTTTTGTAAATATCTTGGGTGTTCAAACGAATATTCTTACGGTTTTTATTGTTGTGGCTATTTGAGGCATCTTTTAGCAGATCATAATGACACTAGACATTAAAACACTGTTTTTGAGGGCAAAACTGCGGTGGCTCATATTGCCCCGTATGTTCATATTGCCCCCATTGCCCCTATCAGAAACACAAAAGAGATGATCGAAAAAGTTTCGCTTCATCATGCAATCTTCGCTTATTGAAAATATTGGATTTATATTTAATGTTTTTACGATGCTCATATGTCCTTTGAGATCGCTATCATTAATAGTAGAGGACCTTCTGAGTCGTGAAGCATTTTTAACAGCATCCATTTGTATAAAATCTTGCAAAGGAGGTAGATTCAACATTGCGTCCAAAGCTTTAGAAGGAGTGCTACGCATCGCCCCAGTTAATGCAGCTGTAGCCAATCTTTGCAGCTTGTTCAATTTGGATTGAGTTGAGATTTGTTTGTTTTTTTCCCACCAAATAACAGATGCATATGTAATAGTCGGTCTCACAATGGCTGTATAAATCCAAAGTATCATCCTTGGTTTTAGTCCCCATTTTCTACCAAAAGTTCTTTTGCAGCCCCAGAAAGCATTTCTTGCTTTTTCTATCTGTTGTTCAACATGTCTGTTCAAACTGAGCATACTATCTAAGATAACTCCATGAAATTTTGCTTCTGAAGACAGAGACAGTCTAACATCTCCTAGTTTTAGACTCGATATGGAGATTTTGCGTCTTCTAGTAAACGGTACAATTGTGGTTTTGTTAGGGTTAACGTTTAACCCTTCTTATTGGCACCACCTTAAAGTGTAGCTCAACGTAGATTGCATTCGATCAGAAACGATTGCATCATAATTTTCCACGAACAATAATGATGATATCATCCGCGAATCCAATTACTTCAAACCCTTGATGCTGCTGTTTTATAAGAAGATCATCAACAACTAGGGACCAGAGGAGGGGAGAGATAACTCCGCCTTGGGGACAGCCTTGAACAGCTCTTACCCTTACAACTGAATCACCAAGATATGCTGATATCTCTCTTTTTGACAGCATCTCTTTTATCCAATCAATAATACTTTTTGAAAAACCCCGAAATGTGGACATAAGACTTATTGGCCTAAATGATTTCGGCAATGTTTTATCCTTTTTATTTACTTTGGGTATAAACACCACTCGGACTTGTCTCCATTTGGTTGGAATATACCTTAATAGAAAGCTGCACTTGAATAGGGTCAGCAGGGTAGGAATAATTTTTTCCTTGCACTTCTGCAAGTGTATTGGAAAAATTCCATCTAATCCTGGGGTTTTAAATGGATCAAAAGCGTCCAATGCCCATTCTATCTTAGAATATGTAAATATATGATCCGCTAGATCTGAAGCTTCTTCATTGAACATTTCCGATCCATTTGATAAGCTAAATATACTAGTTTGATCAGATGAACATGGTAGTGACCCTGGAAAATGAGTTTCCATAATCAATTCTAGAGTTTCTTGTGTATTTTCAGTAAAAGACCCGTCGTTCTTTTTTAGAGTTTCGAGACCGTTGGTATGATCTTTAGAAAGTACCTTTTGAAGTCTTGCAGTCTCAGAAGTACTATCTATGCTTTCACACATGTGTCTCCAATTTTTCCGCTTTGATCTTCTTATCTTTATGTTGTAATTGGTTAAGGCCTCTCAATACTGAGACCAGTTCGATGTACGTTTTGCCCGATTTCTTCTTAGTTTATCTAATCTATCATTCCACCAAGGAACATCTCTACTAGTAGAGCGTACCTTTATTGGACAGCTTTCATTATAAGCCACCATAATAGAAGTAGTAAGGTAGTCAGCTGCCTGTTCAAGTTCAACGGATGTATTAATGATGTTAGAAGTTGATTCATTTTGTAATAGTAAACCGAGAATCATAAAGTTCCCAATTGGTTTTTCGGGGATTTCTAAACATTTCCCTTACTATATCTTTGGTAGCAAATTCGAATAAAATTTGCCTATGATCTGATAGCGATATTTCATCAGATACCCGCCATTTTTCAATGCTACCCGATATTGTTGGATTGTAGAGAGTTAAGTCTAACACTTCTTCCCTCACAGCATTAATAAAAGTAGGGGCGTTACCCCTATTACAAATGTCAATATCATTTTGAGATATAAAACTGAAAAGAGACTCACCTCTACTGTTGATATCGGTGCTGCTCCAGATAGTGTGGTGGGCGTTTGCGTCACATCCGATGATGAACCCTTTTTTTTGTCTCCTGCAGTGGGACACGAAAGCTGCAACTTCTGGAGGAGGTACTTCTTCAACATCGCCAGGAAAATAGGCGGACGCAACGTATATTAGCGTATTTTCTTTCGCGGTTGGCACCTCTAAAGAAATTGCAGCAATGTCCTTTCCGATAAATTCTGTAATTGGTGTAAATTTAGCATTGCAGTTAACTAGAATTGCAGCCCTCGGGACGAGCTGAGTATTATCATAGATTAACTTACATCCTAATATATTGATTCCTAAAATTTTGTGGTTTTTCATCCATGGCTCTTGTAAAAGCGCCACGTCTGTTTTGTCCTTTGTGAAAGTTCTAAATAAGATTGCTGAAGCTGCCTTTGCGTGGTGAAGGTTCTCTTGAATGAATTTTATGCTTCTCTGCGTCATTTTATTCGTGTTTATTTGTTTCTAATGTTTTGCAGGCAGATTACTCAGCCTTTGTTGACTGTTTTGGTCTGTGGGGTAGTATTTGCCCTCGTATTTGCCGGTATTGCAGAGAGTTGTTTCCACCCTTGCTGGAACCCGGTAGAGGATTAATGGATCTGTTTAGGTTTTTGTCGCTCTTATCTTTATAGGTTTTTGAAGAGCCTTCATAACCATTTTCCATGATAATTGTTTTTTCGAGTTCAAGTCCATCAGCTTCATCTTTTTAAGTAGGATCGGCCATTTGTGCATCCTCTACAGCTCCGCTGAATTGAGGATCTTCTCTGGTATCACCTACACTGTCTGAAGCCGTTTTTTCACCTCTCGTTGTTTCGTTATGACTACCTTCAGTACTCTCCGTGTTAGTGTTTCGGTGCCTTATTAAGGCTACTCCAAATTTGTAGTCGATTATGAACTTGTTGGATTCTAGAGACTTCATGGAAACGTTATCAACGGTGAACATAAGTTCCACGTGATGTTGCTTTACCGTGTATCTCTTGAGGACCCTCCAAGAATCAACTAGCAAGCCTTCATTCTGACTTTCCACTAGAGCAAAGATTTCTTCATTTGAGTCTTGTTCACTTAGTGGAAAAAATCCCACCAAAATTTCAGGCCTGGGTAGGTCCTTTTCATCCACTGCAATTAGGCATGCGTTCTCCCAAGGTTGAATTTGGGAAATTGTTTCCTTTAATCAGTTAGCAGTATCTTGGTTTTAGCAGGTGACAATCATATGCCCTGGCCTAAACACGCGGCTACCGAACTTAGGCTTGATTGGTTCCTTTCTTTGTTCAGCAACTTTTTTAAGAATTTCATTTTGCGTCGCAGTAAGTTGTTGGGTAGAAAGTTCTATATTAAGGAAGCCTTCGGGAAGAATGCCAATCCTTATATAGTTCGCTACTTCCGAGTATAATGGTTTATGAGGCCCACTGTTTCCAGCAGCCTCTTTGCGTTCAGACGACTCCTCCCCCTTCCTAGCTTGTTCCAGTCTGTTTTGAACTGAGGACCTAACTTGTAAAGTTTGTCCTCTATCAAGCTGACGGGCAAGCCTTTTAGGTGGGCTGGTTTCGCTAATATTAGATTCGCTTAGGTCGGCATTTCTGCGACGCTTATGTGGATCAGATTCCAGAACTCGGAAAGGTGTTTCCGCCAAAAGACGTGCTTCGTCTCGACTGTGCCCATGGTCAACAAGGTTCTTAAACCTCTTCTTAGCAGCTCCGTTAAGACGTTTGACGTTTATGCTTCTTATCTTTGGGGTTTGCACCAGTGAATGGCGTTTTATTTTCTGTATTGCCGTTTGAGTTAGATGTGGCAGAAGCATTTAGCTTCTTCTCCACCATGCTATTCTCAACAGCTTTCTTGTTGAATTCGAGAGTAAAATAGTGACATTTATACCGTCATCATAGTCATCATCATCGACATACATATCTTCCCGATTTGGGGTATCGAGAATAGATGAGGAACACGATTCTATTTCCTCTAAAGAGTTGCTTTCGACGATATCGCTTTCTCTATCAATCTCCATTTTAATACGTAGTTGGATTCTGTAACAATGAGGGGAATCTACTTTCAGTTGCTGTGAAAATCGAACAGATCGCACATGATTGCTGCATTAGGTATACATAAAATATGGGGAGGGTGAGCGAAAAAAAAAAAACAAAAAAAAAAAAGAATCGGAGAAAATCAGCAGAGACGAAAAAAGTACGTAATTTTGGGTAATTTATTATGCCAGCTTTGTTTTATAATGGAGATAAGAGACAAAAAAAACATATGACAATATCAATTGGTTAGAAATTGATATAAAAGGAAGTAGAAAAAACATTTAATTTAACATACATGTTTTTAATTATGAATCGTGGTTTACGGCCAACCAGCCGAATGGAAGTTTAACAACTATTTAATTTAAATTAGGCAAGTAGATAAACAGCTTTTATGCAAAGAGAAAAAAAAGGATTGGATCAAAACATGATCAACTTGAAAAAAAAAATCCTACTGCATACCAGTTACCCTTACTACGCAAAAACAGGCATTGGAATTAGACATTTTGTATTCCGTAGCACTTGAATATTATGGATTGTCCGGTAATGTGTTCAAAGAGAAATTACGGTAATATTTACTATTACAGCTAATTCTAATTATTATTTTTTTTTTAATAGCAGTTTGTGAGCACAGAAAGCTCTTCATTCACTATTAAAAGTATTAAGAGGCACAAATTAGCAGCATCACCTCACCTATTTATGCCATACAAATCAATATGTTGAACACACACACCATTGGTAACAGTGGAAACTTGCATGCAAGGCCTGATTCAATTCCAGCCTCTCTCGCTTGTAGTTACCTGATAATCTGTTAAAAATGTAGCTAGAAATTAAACTTTTCTTATACTTGGGTTGAAAAAAAAAATCAACGCGTTGAATCGACTCTAAATTGAATTGAAATTGAATTTTCTAACTGAATTGAAGGCAAACTACATAGTGGGGACCATGGAAATTTAGTCAAAATTAAGAAATTGGGCCCATCTACGGAACTGCGTTGAAACAACTTAAAATTGAGTTGAGTCCCGTCTCTGTGAAGGTTAAACTAGTGAGGACAGATTAGACGAACAATACTCCACATGATGAATAAGACCTGTGATTGATAAGGCTCAAGGGAAAACACACATCTGTTTTATTTTGCAAATAAACCAGCTATCTATTAATATTGTTTTCCATTTTGTCGATTAAAACGGATGAAACTGCTTTTTTCAGTTTTGTCATTTGCTTGGGCGTTAAACGAATAGAAACGGTTTCGTGGAGAAGCGTGGTTTTTCATATTTCAGTAACGTGTTTGAATTGAAGTTTAAAAACTAGACTTTAGTATTTGCAGTTTTGTATCATATATTTATGAACCAGAAAATTGAAAAACAAATACATATGTTGATATGTTAATTTTAAGTATATGTATATGTTAAAGAACCTAGCAGATTGAATAGATTGAAAACGAATTGACCTATTTTTATTGAACCTAACGTGATAACAAAATTCTTATTGGATTATACCGGTTGCTTCAGCTATGTCCTAACAAGCCTGAAAGTCTGCAAACTTCGATACTTTCCCAACCTTCTTTCACTAACACACCGACTCCCAAACTCAATTAGTTTGTTTTTATGATTTTTATTTATCAACTCGACTGACCGGCCTCTTAGCTACTGCTGCAGTTCATCACACCGCCCTATCAGTCTCAGTCGGTCCGTCTATCGCCCAATTTACGTAATTCGAAGCTCATTCTGTATCAAAAACCTCCTTTCGGAAAAAAATGAATTTCGCCGGTAAAGTGGTGCTCATTACGGGAGCCAGCAGTGGAATCGGCGCTGCCACGGCTATCAAGTTCTCCAAATTGGGAGCATCCTTGGCCCTGACGGGTCGCAAGCTGGACAATCTCAACAATGTCGCCAAGGAGTGTGCAGCGGGAGCGGGTGCTCCCCTCGTCATCCCCGGCGATATCACCCAGGAGGCAGATACGGAGCGCATCCTCAAGACGACCATCGAAAAGTACGGCAAATTGGACGTCCTGGTAAACAATGCCGGTATCATCGAAACCGGAACCATTGAAACCACCAGTCTGGAGCAGTTCGACCGGGTGATGAACACCAACGTTCGATCGATCTACCATTTGACAATGTTGGCCGTGCCGCATCTGATCAAATCGCAGGGCAACATTGTGAACGTGTCCAGCGTAAATGGGATCCGATCGTTCCCGGGTGTGTTGGCGTACAATATTTCCAAGATGTCGGTCGATCAGTTCACCCGTTGCGTTGCGTTGGAACTGGCTGCCAAGAATGTTCGCGTCAACTGTGTTAATCCGGGCGTGACGGTCACCAATCTGCACAAGCGCGGCGGAATGGACGAGGAAACGTACAAGAAATTTTTGGAACACTCGAAGAATACGCATGCGATGGGCCGCCCTGGACAGGCTACGGAAGTTGCCGACGCGATCGTCTTTTTGGCTAGTGAGGCGGCTTCGTTTGTTACTGGGGCAAGCTTGCCGGTGGATGGCGGTCGTCATGCCATGTGCCCCCGATAAGCGATAAGGTCGAACGCATTCGATGGGAGTGATGATCATCAGCTGGGTTTTTAAGCATTTATTTTTTGGTTTTGATTGTGGTAGAGAAGGATGGCAAATATGTTTATGTTCTGTTTCGTATATTATGTAAAAGCAATAAATAATCTTGCAAAATGAATACACAGCTTTTTAATTAATAAATCGAATCATTATGCTGAATTGCTTGAAGTCGTTCAAGTTGATACATATTACACAGATCATAACCAGAAAACACAGATCTTCATATGAACTTTGTGCAAAATGAGATATCATGTGTGAAAAAAGAATCGCGTTTCTCAATAAGTCCGTATGCAGTAACTAAAGCTGAAAGTGGATTGTGGCTGCTCAACCGAGGATGAAGAATCAATTGGTGAACTCGTTTCATGCTTTTATTCCAAAACTGTAAAATATGGATGACTGTACATTAAATCGTTACAACGGTGGGACTTAAATATGATGTTTCAACAAACTATGAATGGTTCGTCACTATGAGTGTCGGCATAAACTCTTATTCATACATTATTTACGTTTTACAGATTTTTTTCATAATTAATTTCTTGTAATTAAAACAATGATTTCTTTGTAATTAAAACAAAACTTTTTCAATGGTTCGCCACAGAAAGTGTCGGCATAAGCGTGTTCTGTGATGGTCCAGCCAGTCGAGTTTTTATTTCTTTTCATATCAGTGAAACATGGTAACACATGCATAGCTGTAGAAATTTTGTGTTTAGCTATTTGTTCAATAAGCTTTGAGTGGTTTGTCACTTCAAGTGTTGAAATTTTTTTTTCTACTTTATAATTTTCCAAATCAATTGAAATATTATATTTAAAACCATGTTCATATCTAACAAAAAAAAGTATATCATGGTCTAATCGCTTATCAAAGTGAATCCTGTGACCTAACGATCCTTCCCACTAACAAACATCCCTCCCAGTGACCTTTGTGGAGATGCAGAGGCAAACACGGTCTCCAAATAGCAAAGGTTACACACTAAGATTCCTATTCCCAACCCCACCTGACTGCAAGGACGTGGCCGGCGCCGTTATTGGCCCTGTTTAAATAGAAGCACTGAATTACGCACACTGAAGAAGATTTTGGCTGTGAACTGGAAGTTTCCCTCCACCGGAATCGCAGGACCGACCTCGGCATCTGCCCGGCCGGCTTCGGAGTAGGTTAAGTCCACCGTCGAGGACTAGCTGAGTAGCAGAACAGCACTGCCCGGATAAAAACGTATCATTCAGTGAATGGAATAAACCATTAATGTACAATATAACGTATTGGATACAATACAGCGTATTGTAATTGAATGTCGAAGCAATATTATTCATGTTTGGATATACAATTCAAAAACAATATAATATGTTGTAACAGAACATTGTATTGTTTTTAATTGGTTTTATACCTTACAATTTTGGTCAAATTCCTATTTTCGCGTAAAACAACTGTTGCTTTTTTCTATGTAGCTTTGCTGAAAGAAATAAACAAAACAAGTTCAAAAAGCAAGAAATGTTGGGTGGAAAATATTCAAAAAGTCAAAATAAGTAGTTTTTTAGAAGTCACTTGACATTAGCTGACATGCAACCATGATACAGTTTGTTGAATTGTTTTTGTATTGTACAACAATACACGAATTGCTTATCAAGACAATACATGAACAATATATCATATTGTGTTTTCAAAATATTTGTATAAGAAAATATCTATATTTGTATTGTTACGATACTTAACCACCCATACATTATATTGCAAAAATCTCATATACCATACAGTGAACTGTTGAAAACAATATATTGTACTGTAATTGTATTGTCATTTTCCAAAATACTGTATTGTATTTCCAATATATTGAATGGTACTGTTTCAATACGTTATATTGTTTTTGTATTGTATTTTTTATCCGGGTGGCGAATGATCGTCGGGCGCCTGTGAACCGGAAGTTTCCTTCAACCGGAATAGCTGGATCGACCTCGGCATCTGCTCGGATAGCATCGGTTCATAAGATCTTCCACCGCCGGGGAAATCTTCGTCGGAGTAGGATAGATCCACCGTCGGGGGCTATTCTGAGTAGTGCGAGCGTATCACCGGCTTGAGTCGTCGGAGCGCCAGTGAACCAGAAGCCATCCTGCAACTGGAATCTCTGGGCCGACTTCGTCACTCTACTGACCAACAACCGAGTATGAACAACGCGTAACGTTACCGGTTTTGGGAAATATTCCTCCGTCGAGGTACTCTCAATCGGAGTAGGCTAACTTCACCGTCGGGAACCCAGTAGTATCGATCACGACAAACCGCCTTTGGGTCGTCGGGGCGCTTACGAACCGGAAGTCACCCCTCAACCGGAATCGCAAGACCGACCACGGAATCCAACCGGTCCGCCCGTAGAGCATGACGAGCAGAAAAATGGAGTCAAGCGCATCAACAATACACAGCAGCATCCATCGAAAAATTCTCTCATGGCACAGGCGTGTGGTCGGCCCCAAAATGCGAGTGACGTTGAAGAGACAAATTGCAGCCAGATCGAATAGAACAAGAGCTGACGCAGAAGCGTAGAGGCATCTACAAGCCCTCTGCCTCCTGAAGTAATACCATGAGGTAGTTCCAGGAGGTCATCGGACTTGTAGTTCAAGCCAAAGAAAAGTGGCGTGGTACAGAGTTGTTTTCCCCTTTTTTCTCTGTTACCGCAATCGAGACGTGCACCCGTTGAGCAATAGACCATAATAGACCGTTACGTGAGAGCCACAGAGCCTAAACCCAATGTGCTCCCCAGATAGCCGGGTTAGGTGAAAGTTTCTAGCTTTGTTAGAAGTGCGTAAATTCTATATAAAAAAAACACGTGGAAAAGATTATGTTCAATTTGAACGACCTAAGAATTCGATTGCGCACCCCCTAGGTACGGCCATGTTCTTGGAGGCGGCGAAATCAATCAGGCTAAGGTCGTTTTCGTTCGTAAGCTAGTGAGCGCTGAACTTCCCTATAATCGGTCTGAATTCCTCCTCCTGGCCAACTTGAGCGTTGAGATCTCCGATAACGATTTTGACATCATGGCTTCGGCAGCTGTCGTATTCACGTTCCACCTGCTAGTAGAAAGTGTCCTTATCGTCATCGTCACTTACCACAACCCAATTACGCGCCAACTCCCAGTCTCGCCGGAGAGCCATCGTGTACAGCACTGTTTAGAGTCCCACGCTGGTACAAGGACAATGATCAGCCGCTCCTAACATGGAGAACTAGAGTGGTTCAAAATATCGTTCACTCGCTCATTCGATTATAGATCAGATTCTGAGTGTCCTCCCAAAATTTGGGTGAAAACTGGGATTGCACAAGCCCATTAGATTTTGTATGGAAAAAGCAAGCAATTCATTCAATCGGGCAAAGTGTTTGCCCATGTGTTCTTGTAAATTAGAGATACGTTGATACTGTGAGATTATATTATTATTATCTTTATTATCGAGACTTTCAGCCTGTGGCTGGTTCGTCTCCAATACTGTGAGATACATTCATCAGCTACAACTTTGCCGAAGACCGTTTTCAAATTGGACACCTCAGAAATTAGTTATTGATTTTTGTATGAGTTGTAGGACTTTGGCTATAATAATTGGGCTGTTCTGCAGGCATCACTCGATACATGCAGTTAAACACAGTGCTATCTTTCGCACCAGATGCAGCAATGTTGCCTGTTCAAAGGTTAAATTAGCACTGTTGAAGAATTTGACTGGATATAAAACAATAACTAATTACTGAGACGTCCGATTTGACAACGGTCTTCGCAAAGTTGTAGCTGATGAACGTATCTCACAGTAACCTGTCGCTTTTCTTAATTTCTTTATTAGTATCATTCCAAACATTACATTAATTATTTCTTATATCTAGGTGTTCTGTGTTATTAGGCAACACTATCATCCTAATTTGGTAAAACAAATCTAAGATTTTATTAACCATTTTGTTAACAACATATTACATTACATTTGCCGTAGCAGTTCAGATTTTTTACAGGTGAGTTGATTTCACCTGCTTATAAGAGAAAAAAACGTTTTGAATATACTTAACCTAACTTAACCTAAACATATAACCCATTAATCGTGGCAATAGAAGATTGTAACGATTTCTGCCTGAAATTATTGATTATTTTATTTGACATTTGTTCCAATGTTTTAACATTGGATACTCTATGTAACTCATTGGTACTATACCAGGGAGGAAGCTTCAGAATCATTTTCAAAATTTTATCTTGAATTCTCTGCAGAGCTTTCTTCCTGGTATTACAACAGCTAGTCCATATTGGTACAGCATACAACATGGCTGGCCTGAAAATTTGTTTGAATATCAAAAGCTTGATCTTAAGACAAAGTTTTGATTTTCTATTAATAAGTGGATAGAGACATTTTACATATTTGTTACATTTCGCTTGAATGCCCTCAATGTGATTTTTGAAAGTAATGTATCTCTCATCCCCAAGAACAAATGGCCAAACTCTATAACCGGTTGAATAAATCATTTGATTTTCCCGTAGTAATTCTCATTTAAACTTTAAAGGGCTTGAGCAATCTCAGTTTTCATCCGAATGAGCTCACATTTTGGGAGGACTCAGGAATGAGGAATGAGCTCAAATTTTGGGAGGACAGTCAGAATTTGATCTATAATCGAATAAGCGGTGTGGAGCAAAAACAATTTTTTGAAGCCGCTCCTAACATAGAGAAGAGAACAGACGCTCTGATGAGCTACACCCTCAAAAGAGGGAAGCCCTCCTTCCCTGTCAGCATACGACAAAGGTTCCACCGGGGTTGGTTACCCTTCTTTCCTATGGTTACTCGTGCCCCAGGTGGCACCGCGGGGAGGTAGGGCTAGGAGTTACTGGACAAGATTAGCCAAGGTCCACAAATGGGGTTTATTTCATACCTGCAGGTACGCGAAGTATTGTCATTTATTTAGTTAACATCCACACAGATAACACTGAATCAACAATTTCACGCCACAATACTCGGTTCGTGGCCGCATCTCTCCATCCTCGGTTCTGCCCCACGCTCGCCAAATCGATACGCACCTGATCCGCCCACCTAGCTCGCTGCGCTCCACGCCTTCTTGTACCAACCGGATCCGAAGCGAGCACCATCTTTGCAGGGTTGCTGTCCAGCATTCTTGCAACATGCCCTGCCCATCGTATCCTTCCAGCTTTGGCCACCTTCTGGATACTGGATTCGCCGTAAAGTTGGGCGAGCTCGTGGTTCATCCTTCGCCGCCACACACCGTTCTCCTGCACACCGCCGAAGATCGTCCTAAGCACCCGACGTTCGAAGACTCCGCCTTGAAATCGATTAAAAGGTGATGCGTTGGGACCTGGTATTCACGACATTTTTGGAGGATTTGTCACACAGTAAAGATCTGGTCCGTTGTCGATCGGCCGTCAACGAAGCCGGCTTGATAACTTCCCACGAACTCGTTTACTACAGGTGACAGACGACGGAAGATGATCTGGGATGATACTTTGTAGGCCGCATTTAGAATGGTGATCGCTCGAAAGTTCTCACAATCTAACTTGTCGCCTTTCTTGTAGATAGGGCATATAACGCCTAGCTTCCACTCCTCCGGTAGCTGTTCTGTTTCCCAGATTGTGCCTATCAGCCGGTGCAGACAAATGGCCAGCCTCTCCGGACCCATCTTTATGAGTTCAGCTCCGATACCATCTTTACCAGCAGCTTTGTTGTTCTTGAGCTGGTGAATGGCATCCTTAACCTCTCTTAAAGTGGGGGCTGGTTGGTTTCCATCCTCCGCAGTACTCACGAAAGCATTTCCTCCGTTGTCCCGTCCTTCATTGCCTGTGCTCTCAGCGCCATTCAGGTGCTCGTCGAAGTGCTGCTTCCACCTTTCGATCACCTCACGCTCGTCCGTCAGAATGCTCCCATCCTTATCCCTACACATCTCGGCTCGCGGCACGAAGCCGTAGCGGGATGCGTTGAGCTTCTGATAGAACTTACGCGTTTCTTGAGACCGGCACAGCTGTTCCATCTCCTCGCACTCCGTCTCCTCCAGGCAGCGTTTTTTCTCCCGAAAGAGGCGGGTCTGCTGTTGCCGTTTCCGTTTATAGCGTTCCACGTTCTGCCGGGTCCCTTGCTGCAGCATGACCGCCCGCGCTGCATTCTTCTTCTCCAAAACCTCCTGGCACTCCTCGTCGAACCAATCGTTCCGTCGACTCCGTCCCACGTACCCGACGTTGCTCTCAGCTGCATCGTTGATGGCTGCTTTTACTGTTCTCCAGCAGTCCTCAAGAGAGGCTTCGTCCAGCTCACCCTCTTCCGATAATGCAGCCTCGAGGTGCTCCGCGTATGCCGCTGTGACATCCGGTTGCTTGAGCCGCTCTAGGTCATACCGGGGCGGTCGTCGGTACCGTACGTTGTTAACGACGGAGAGTTTTGGGCGCAGTTTGACCATCACCAGATAGTGGTCAGAGTCGATGTTAGCGCCACGATAGGTCCTGACGTCGATAATGTCGGAGAAGTGCCGTCCATCAATCAGAACGTGGTCGATTTGCGATTTTGTTTGCTGTGGTGATCTCCAGGTGTATCGGTATGGAAGGCTGTGCTGGAAGTAGTTGCTACGAATAGCCATATTCTTTGAGGCGGCAAAATCAATTAGTCGTAGGCCGTTTTCGTTCGTCAGCCGGTGGGCGCAGAACTTTCCAATCGTCGGTCTGGATTCCTCCTCCTGGCCAACCTGAGCGTTTAGATCTCCTATGATGATTTTGACGTCGTGGCTTGGGCAGCTGTCATACTCGCGTTCGAGCTGCGCGTAAAAAGCGTCTTTATCATCATCAGTGCTTCCGGAGTGAGGGCTGTGCACGTTTATTATGCTGAAGTTGAAGAACCGACCTTTGATCTTCAACTTGCACACCACCCGATCACGCGCCTCTGCATATCACCCATCACTATAAAAGATGTTCCCAGCTCATGTGTATTGCCGCAGCTCTGGTAGATGGTATGGTTACCGTAATCCGGGGTAACATTGATCATTTTTTTGAATATTTCTTAAATATTTCGTTCGAAACTGCAAATGTCGCAATTTTTTTATTTTTAAAACTAGTACTACCACCTATAGCTCGTATTTTTTTTATCACCTATAGCACTGTATTTTGTTTTTTGAAAGATTTAACCATGTTTAAAAAAATGTTTTAGGCGATTTTTTGATTTAGCTGATATGGGGTAACATTGATCACCTATGTAAACAATGCTCGGTAATATTGAAAATGTCGTTACTTACTTAAATCATGGCTCCCGAAGCCGAATATGAAGGCCAAACGCTTACAAGTCATTTACTTTTTAAGTTATTTTAAAATTAAAAACACCTCGAACCATGGAATACGTCTAAAGGTAGGCAATTTCCTAAGGGAATTCTATATTCTTAACAGTAATTCGGTAATGTTGACGAATTGAGCATACTTATAAAGGTTTTGACAACGGAATCGTTTTCGGCGATGCCATTTTTAGTAATAACTACATTTTCCTTGCTTATATCGTTTGCGGAACTCATGTGAGACATGAGTATTCGGTAGTGTCATCTTTACCAAGTAAAATCATTATTTCGAAAAGTTAACAAATTTACGCATAAGGTAAACGCAATTTTCGCAAAAATATTAAGTTTTATTAGCTCATGAATATAAGAAAGAGAAGCACCATTCATGGTTTGGAAATATTTCATCAATAAATGATAATACTAACTTTTGATGAGATAAGTCATTCCGATCAATGTTACCCCGCTGATCAATGATACCCTGGATTAC
This sequence comes from Aedes aegypti, assembly GCF_002204515.2. Classification (NCBI taxonomy): domain Eukaryota; kingdom Metazoa; phylum Arthropoda; class Insecta; order Diptera; family Culicidae; genus Aedes; species Aedes aegypti. The sequence goes on along the minus strand of NC_035108.1, from coordinate 22,981,714 downwards.
GGTACCTCTAAACGTTCGCACCATTGATCCCTTCCAACACACTTCCTGCAATGCTACGATGCCGAATCCGCGGTCCTTCAGCACGTCGGCGAGTATGCGTGTGCTCCCGATGAAGTTGAGAGATTTACAGTTCCACGTACCGAGCTTCCAATCGCTAGTCCCTTTACGTCGCTGTGGTCTTCGCCGATTGTCCCGGTTCGTATTCTCTCGTTGATTATTCGTTGCTTGATTTTTTTTTTTACGGCTGGCTTGCAGGGCCTGACACCAACCCCCTAGATTTCCGGAGGACCATTCCCCCTAAATGTTCGGAAGTATTGCTGTGTGCGTTTGAAATGCAAATATCAAATGCGGGAACACCAAATGCGGTAAGATTTTTCACAAGAAATGCGGAAGAAGAAAGTATAAGCATGACATGGCAAAAGTTCTGAAAAAGTCTTACGCAAAAAATAATCTGTAAGGAAATTCCGGATGTTTTTCCTACAGAGTTTCAATATCTGAAGACATTTGATGAGATATTCTTGGCGGACTAATTATTCGAATCCTTAGACGAATAGATGTTGAGGTATTATTGAAAGAGTTATTAGCGCGATTTTAATACAAATAATTAGTCCGAGATGAGCCAGCCTCGGGCTGCAAATCTCGTTAATACAGATAATAATAATAACAAATAATTAGTTGAGTTCTTGGAAAATTAATAGAGAAATTCTCAAAATAGTTTATGGAAGAAGCTTTGCTAAAATATCTGAAAAAAACCATAAAGGAATTCCTAGTGATATAAAGTAGTACCTTCGATAAAACACTTTGTGGAATTTCTGAGATGTAACTAGAGGTACACCTACCTAGTACTTGATGACTACAGCGTAGCGACACACGCCATTGCCTGGCTATTATAAAGCTCCATCTTCGTCGGTCTTGGGCGATACTTTTGCAGTTGACCCGAACGTTTACGCGGACCTCTACCTGGTTCCCTGCTGTATATTATTTTCGCAATTCTTTCTTCCGACATTCACACTGAAGTCTGTCGTATTCCACACTCTCAATAATATTCGCATCGTTATACACTTGATACAACTCTTGTTTCATGCGTCTGCGCCACACATCATTTTCTAGTTTCCCGACTAGTATTGTCCGCAACACTTTATGCTCAAAAACACTGAAGGCTTTCGGGTCTACCTCATTCAACGTCCACGCTTCGTGCCCGTGGAGAGCCGCCGGAAGCGTCAATGTTTTGTACAGGGCAAAATTTGTTTCCGATTGCAAGTTGCGGGACCTAAGTTGATTACGTAGTCCGTAAAAGGCCTTATTTGCAGCCGCAACGAGCCTTTTCACTTCGCGGGAAACTTCGTTGTCTCATATCACAAGTGTTCCAAGGTAAACAAATTCTTCATCAACTTCAAACACATTCCCATCAAACACTACTCAGCACTTACTCCACAAAGTCAACCTCTATCTGTACCTGCAATCATGTACTTCGTATTGATAGAATTAACGTTCAACGCTCCGTCATCGTAATCATCGTCATCATCGAAGCTTCAAAAGCAGTTTTTCTGTTCAAAACTAAAAAATATTCAATGAAAATGTTTTTTTTTTCTATCTTTATTAACGAGATTTTTAGCCCTGGGCTAGTTCATCTCGGGACCAACGGCTTCACTTCCCTTCCGAAGGAAGTCGTCACTATAACCTTTACGTCATAAGTGACTATCTCGGGGATGGGATTCGATCCCAGGTCCTTGGCGTGAGAGGCGTGTGTTCTAACCACTACACCAGGCCCGTCCCCAATGAATATGTGTTCACTGTGTTTCGGTTGGAGAATAGAATACAGTAAACACATTTTCCTGTAAATTTTCTTGATTTTGAACGAAAAAACTGCTTTTGAAAATCCAGAAATTAATGACGGATCCTGCCCCCTTAATGGTCAGGCCTATCCTCGCTGTTTCCCTCTTCAAAACCACAAAGACGTCTTCCACTGATCTGCGATCGATTCCAATAAGGTTGATATCGTCCGCAAAGCCAAGGAGCATATACGACCTTGTGATAACAGTGACGTTTGTTAGCACGCCAGATCTCCTAATAATCCCCTCGAGTGCAATCAGTGCAATGCTCAACAGCAAATTAGAAAGTGCGTCTCCCTGCTGCGTCACACCTCGTTGACACCTCGTCTGCAATCCGAACACTTGATTTCGATTTTTTCTGTCATAGCTCATTTCTTTTCACTGAATCGTACGCCTCCTTGAAATCAATAAACAGATGAAGAGTCTGCAAGTTATACTCTCGGAATTTAGCTAGGATCATTCGCAAAGTAAACCTGATGGAATTCTTGAAAGAATTCCTGAAGTAATCAGCACAATTATTATAAAATTATTTTCAAATAAATTTTGTCGAATTCCCTGTACGATTCCATCAAAACAATTTTTGCAAACTATTGCAAATATCACCCATATCTCATATCTTTTCTCTTAATTGTATGTAGCCTTTGAATCAATCAAGAGATAATAAGTCTACAGTTTATTTCTTTGATTTTTTGTTTGAATAATCCGCAAGGTAAACTTTTTATTTGACAGTTTAAAAACTGTTTCTCGATACATTATCGTTTTCATAGTTGAACAATGTACTATTTCTACCAGGAAACTCATTAGGTGGATTAAATATTAGACATGAAACCAATTTGTTGAGCAATTATTCGTATCAATGGAACTGCTCAACCGGAATCTCGCCTCTACCAACAGCTTCACTGTTTACCTTCCCTTATCTAACCTAACCAATTTCTAAACAATAAACAGAAATGGTAAAAATCGATCTTGACCATGAAACAGATCAAACATTCTTGTGACACGCTACAATGGCGTTCCACCCATTCCGTAGTGTGTCATCAAAATATCTTCCGCATTACCACAACGTGACAGAGCGCTAATCAGTAGACGGAAGAACAGAGGCAAATAATTACACCTCTATCCATGTCGTCACCGTCACTGTCTCCAGAACGCATTTACCAACCGTCACCACTGAATTGCTCCTTTCCCGCAGTTTTTGCATGCAGGTTCATCGCTCACCTTACGGGCAAGGAATGGAAGTAATTGGATATCTGCAGACACAGCCCACACACTTCCAGACCACCCCACCTGTGAACCATCTTCTAGCTGTATGCATTTTAAGATAATTGCATTTCAATCCATTAGCTTTATTGCGCTTTTTCAGCATACACGTTCTTAAAGTTTGATAGGTCAGTAAACCTTCCCGACAAAGAAAATGATGATATTTCAGGAGCCCGTGGGATAATGACAGCAGACGATAATGATGAGTTGGGAAAACAAATTCTCCAAATTAGTCTCGCTTACCCAACCCATAAAATAGCACACCTTCTTCGGTTTATTCTACACACCTACATAAATAGCCATTTCCGAGCCTTGATTTGCCTCAACTTTATTCAACCTTCGTTTCCTCGATTCCTAATCTCGAAGAAATTTCTCATCCACCTTGATATTGACGATGGATTTATAGTTGGTACTTGGTTATTCTATCCGCTTTTACCCGGATGAATAAACTATTAATTTTGCTGACAGGGCGCGTAGAAATAGCGGCCACCAAGTGGTGCCAAGGTTGAACTTGACACCGGATAGACCGACTAGCAATGAACGATTAACGCCAAGCTGCCAATACCCAATAGCTCTGCCATGGACACAGTGCCCTCATCATCGCACTCGTCATTCCGCTTCTGATAATTGACAACTCCATTTCAATTGCAATGCAGTGATAATGCATAAGTGCAATTAAATTTAGAACTGGCAAACACGCCCCACATCTAGCTATTTACGGACTCTCGCATCTAAGGTGGGGGGACAGGTGTTTCCAACCTTGTAGTGCAGAACGCAGCGCATCACGCCCTACAAAACACGACTATCGCCACTGGAGCTTTCCCTACTTCCAATTTTAATACCCCTTTAATATCCCATTCTATCTTCCACCCCCCACCGCAGGTTCACTCACAGAAGTGTCAATTTCCCTGTACATCAATCGGATATCGGGAGTGGACGAGAACAAGGAGGTAAGTCACTGACCGTTCAGTGCTTGGATTCGATTTGGCGGGCCAAAAATAAATCTCCATTTCCACGCAGGAAATATCAATCGACGCGTTTCTGCAAGTCACCTGGGAGGATCCCCGGCTGGTTCCGGACGATCCCACCGGCACCATGACCAAGGAGTACATGGAGCTCACGCCGACCGAGCAGATGACGGTGTGGGTTCCCGATCTGTACATACGGCAGCTGCGGGAGATGAAGGTGATGACCCTGTTCGAGGAAATCAGCAAACTGCGCCTGTACAAAAATAGCACCCTGGTGCTGACCAAGGGGTGAGTCGCAACGAATGCGAATCGGTTGAACTGAAGGTTTGTAACCGGATTAACTATCTTTTTGATTGCAGAGCCACAATCATCTTTAAGTGCGACATGGATTTCGTACTGTATCCGTTAGACGTACAAAGATGTCCAGTAGATTTTAGTAGCTGTGAGTATTTAAAATATACATAAGACTGATACAATGTTTATAATCAGAAGAGGAATCGAACGGCTTTCAATGGTTCATCTTCTAAATTCTAATGAAAATACTTTATGTGAAACCCTCAAACGCTTAAAAAATATAGGGTAGAAGCTCCTGTTTTGGTCGCCGTTTTGCACAGCAATTAGCATAAAACATGTTGTGTTTGGTAGAACACAATCTTATGTTTAAGCTACATTCAATTATTCGTTCAAATCGATTCGATAAAAAAATAGAACAAACAATTTTGATTATAATTGCAATTCCAATACACCTAATTTGGCCAGGATATTCCTAATTAGGCCACTCTCATAGGGCGCATTCATAAATTTCGAAAACGCTAAAAGGGGTGGATTGGTGATCATATGGGTTACAGCTCATACAAAATTAGTAAAACAATCTTAAAAAAGCGTCTTTAGAATGAGGGTGGGTATCAAAACGATTATTTTTGACGTTATGGAATTCGTGAATAAGCCCATAAGAAATCCATATGATTGGCCAATTTAGGAACCGATGTTATGAATGCGGCTAGAAGTGATTCTAGTGGCCTATATATCAAGGCGATTTTCAATGAAAAAATAAGCTTTATGCTCAGCTCCGATATTTTCCATACATAATACGAATGAAAGCGTATCCGCAGCATAAAAATCATATTTTCTCTTACGCTGGTCAAAACTGAAAGGTAATTAACATAATAAGGGTTAATATTGATCAGCGGGGCAACATTGATTGTTATGACCAGTGAATCAATTGTCACACAACACGCAGCAACAAAGGCTTTGCCATCTCCTATTCTTGTTGCAACAATTTTATTTGGCAACATCAATTTATCACTACTTGAACAGAATATTTTCAGCGATTTTCTAGGCTTCGCATTGTAATTTTCAAAAACTTACTAACGAACAGCATCTATAAAACAAATTTGGTTTTGTGTTTAAAATAACTGATTATCGCGAGTTGAAAAGGTTGCAACAATGTTGTGTTCTGTGATTGTCATGACAATTTTGCTTTTGATTGTATCCCTATCCGCAAAAGTTGGGCACACGGTTGTGAGCGAATTTGTGTTGTTGTTTGTTTTTCATCTGTTTAGATGACAATTTGATTCTCTGGTTATGTCTCTGCTCGTAAAAACTTCTAATCATCATTTATTGATGGAGTATTTTCAAAGTATAAATGGTGCTTCTTTTTCTTACATTCATGAGCTAATAAAAATTGAGGTTTGTGCGTAAGTTGCATTTAGTTCATGTCTAAATAAGTCAACTATTTGAATCAATTATTTTTATTATTATGAATGACACTTCTGAAGATTCATGTCTGACATTAGTTCTGCAAATGGTATGGGCAAGAAAAATGCGATTGTTACTAAAAATGGCATAGCCAAAACCGATCTTTCATAAGTTTATTCAAATATGCAACATTAACGAACTACTATTGTGACTTCAGCATTTACTTAGGAAATTGCCTACCTTGAGGCATATTCCGCAGCTCAAAGTGTTTTACTTTTTAAAATAATTCAAAAAGTAAATTACTTGTAAGAGTTTGGTCTCTAAATTCGGCTTCAGAGGCCACGATTTAAGTAAGTAATGACATTTTACCATTACCGAACGTTGTTTACATGGGTGATCAATGTTACCCCATATTAGCTAAATCAAAAACTCACTCAAAATATGTATTTAAACATACTTAAATCTTTTGAAAACCAAAATACAGTATATCGTCACGAGCGGTGGGTGCCAGTACATGTTTTAAAACATAAAACTTGCGACATATGCATTAAAAATTAAAAAAATATTCCAGAAGCTGATCATTTTGCATGGTAAAGCATAGAAAGTTAAATTTAAAATACTACTATTAAACTTGTAAAGTGTAGGTTATTAGGTATTGTAAAGTGTACGGGATTAGACTTTTAATAAGCTATAAAATCTACAAATTATTGAGAAACATGTATAAATCAAAATAATATGTTTATAAATGTAGCCATTTAAAAACCTATAAACACATACTAGACAGAAATAGTTACCGTAAACCGGGGGCAAATTGATCACTGGGGCGATTTTGATCAGGTCGGTACAAAAACACAATTCCTCCCAAGGACGCTAAAGGTTTCGTTGGCACCACATACATTCCATGTTTTCTAGTTTATAGATATCTAATGATGATTTTCAACTTTTTCATTTTTAGTAGGGTGAGTAACACAGTTGGAAATATCGGTGCTAAACAATCTACTGGTGCTGTGCCTACATATCAACTTTAGGTGTTTAAAATGTTGTGTAAGCTTAAGTATGAACTACTGAACTCAATTTTGATATCATACGGCATAGCAATTATAGTTTTTTGCTCATAAAACCGTTTATTCTCAACTAATGTGATCATTTCAAGAGAAATTGCCTACATTTAGGCGTTTAAGGCAGATATTCAAAGTTTAATTTTGCAATAAAATGATGAAATACTCGACTTGTAAGAATTTTGACATCATTTTCAGATTCAGGAGACCCAAATTTAGTAGAGAGGGATTTTTTTTATTTTTAAACCTGCTTTTTTGTATGGTGATCAAATTCGCCCCAGAGTGACATTTTATTGTTTTGATATTAAAATTATTTTTATGATATGTTAAATATTATTTCATGAATATTCGATTACGTAAACTGATAAAGATCAATGGAGTACTGATTTTGTCGAAATGTATTTGACAATATTTGAATTCCGAAGGACAACACAACAAAAAAAATGTAAAATAGTGATCAATTTGCCCCCGGATTACGGTACCTATTGTAGTAAATTTTATATAAGCATTTGAAAGTTCACTCTCTAACTTCACAGAAAATTCTTGTAAAAGTCTTATTTAGAAGAGAATTTTTTATAAGAATTCTTGGCAAACAAAACTGATATAATCGCTGAGGACATTCTTTACTGCTATTATCACTTAAAGAATTACTCATTGTAGTAATGGACGAATGAAAGGTTTTCTGTAAAAATATAAAGGACAAATCCAAGAGGATTTTCAAATACCGTCGTTGGGGGTGAGAATGGGTCAAAAAGGGATATGTAAGATTTATTTATTGAATAACTATCGCAATTTAACTCCAATAAACTTCAAATTTGGTGTGTATGTACTTTGATGGTACATTAACAACTGTTGAACAAATTAAAGAAAAATATTTATTCACAGCGGCACCACAAGTGAATGAAAAATGACCCAATCTCACCCCATAGAGGGGGTGACATTGGGTCACTGTAATTGAAATAACTTGTTTTTGAGAATATGATTGCAAAACAACATTCACAGCTGAAAAATATTGATAAAACACAATGCAAACAAGACGAAAAGATATCTAAGATGTTTCACAGGTATGATAAACCTACTTAAAAGAACGATTATACCAAAAAATGAAGACCTATGAGAAAAAATTATGTAAACGTCATGTTTACATAAATTTTCTTATTTTTTCCCTCAAATTGTCTTCATAGTCTCATCTCCATTGCCATAAAGCCTATTCAGTTTCCTCAAAGGTGTATTGAAACATTGATGATTTTAAACCTTCGCAAGTAGTTAAATTTCGGTGCGATATTCCACGATCAATACATTTCAGGCAGACGTCATAATCCCAATATTTCAGCGATCCAACTTATTTGTAATCTCGTGAGATGTTTCTATAATACGAAAATACTGATAAATAATTAAATCCCAAAAAATAAATCCATTTCATAAAATTTTATGATGTTGCTGCGCACAAAACACAGTTGCTGGTTTAAGAAGTTGTCAAAATGCGTTGCATTGTTATTCAATGCACGGACTACTCAAGTAGATTTGTTTGATGTTTCAAAGTTGCTGTATTTAGAAAAAATCAACACATATTTATGAAAAAGAGAACACCCGGCACCAAAAAATGTAAAAAAAGTGGACTTGCAATTCCATTTACTATCGTTCTTGCTTGACCCAATCTCACCCCCATTTTTGATGTTTTAGACACCGTACCGAAAAAAAATATTTTTTTGTTCTGGTACCCTAATCGCCACGTAAAGAATACCAAGCGGTAATAATTTTATCAGTATTTGGTTTCCTGGCATCAGGAGAGACGGAAAATGGACATTTTTCATGCTACCCCTGTTGTGGGTAACCTTAACCTATATCGTACCGTAATCCGGGGTAACATTGATCAGCGGGGTAACATTGATCGGGACGACTCATCTTGTTAAACGTTCAAATAAAGATTTATTGATGAAACATTTTCGAACCATGAATGGTGCCTCTCTTTCGTATATTCATAAGCTAATGATTGAGGTTTTTGCCAAAATTGCGTTTAGGTCATGCGCAAATTTGTCAACTTTTTGAAACAATGATTTCTATCATTTTCACTGACACTACCGAAAATTCATGTTTCACATGAGTTCTGCAGACGATGTGATCAAGGAAAATGCGGTTCTTACTAAAAATGGCATCGCCGAAAACGATTCCGTTGTCAAATCTTTCATAAGTTTATTCAATTAGGCAACATTAACTAATTACTATTACGAATGTAGAATTTCCTGAGGAAATTGGCTACTTAGGTTCCAGGTGTTTTTAATTTTGAAATAACTCAAAATGTAAATGACTTGTAAGAGTTTGGTCTTCATATTCGGCTTCAGGGGCCCTGATTTTAGTAAGTAACGACATTTCTAATATTAGCGAACGTTGTTTACTTGGGTGATCAATGTTACCCCATATCAGCTGAATCAAAAAATCACTTAAAACATTTATTTAAACATGTTTAAATCTTTCGAAAAACAAAATAAAGTACATAGCTAGGAGCGGTGGGTGCCAGTACTTGTTTTAAAAATATGAATCTTGTAACATTTGTATTGTGAAATGAAAAATTTAAGAAAAACTAAAAAAAAATGATCAATGTTACCCCGGATTACGGTACTATTAAGATCATTTAATAATTTTCTGCAGTAAAAGCATGACAATAGGGAAAGTGTACCAGTTATGGCTATAGTGGTTCTCTATTTGGCCATATGTGTATTTTCAAAAACTTCCACATTTTGAATATTTTTGAAAGTTTCAACATCAAGATTCATTTGATATCAAACTACTAAAACACACAAAATGATTAAAAATTTGAAAATATTCAAATTATCACGAATGGCGAAATAGGGAACCATTATGTCCATAACTGGTACACCTACCCTAGTTCGAAACAGGTTACTCTACTTTTAGAAAACTGATTAATATTGATTGAATAATTAGTATTAAACCAGTATATACCTAACGTATATTGAATTGATTGAGCTACAAAATTTCAAATGTTACTGAACAAATACCTATATGTTTAATTTTGCCATTTCATTTGTTTTCGATGACAAACGGCAAGAAATATCAAACATTTAATATCAAAATTGCTGTTGCAAGTAACATCACAAGGGTAGTCAAAAATGTTTTTGACTTTTTATATTTTTTAAGCATCAAATCATTAAAACTTGTATGTTGTCAATTTGTACACTACTAAGTACTATAACTGATAGCAAATGCCTAGAATGACATATTTGTACTAGTTGTGTGATACGAGGAACGTTTTTCAGCATTAATTTCATACAATCCAATGTGTCATATGATTTTCACCTCCAGCGAACCAACCAAAATAAGAACAATACTGAAACCCTCACCAAAATCTTCTGTTGTATATCAAAGGTCAATGAATGGCGGAATAAGTTATACTTATTTCAGGCCCGGATTTGGGGGGGTGCCGAGGGGGTAGATGCCCCGGGCCCCCCCATAAGGGGCCCCCGAGAAGTGAAAAATCTAAATGTAATTCAATTAATTATGTTTCACATTAATGATTTCATTCTTGAAAACAAATCCGATACGATTTCTTACAGAGGTATTATGGCATGAGATTATGTTAGTTTATAGTTAGTAGTAAATTCTATACGTTTTCTATCTGATCAGTTTCAATGCAAATCCTTCTATTCGCTAACGGACCTGGTGTAGTGGTTAGAACACACGCCTCTCACGCCGAGGACCTGGGATCGAATCCCATCCCCGAGATAGTCACTAAAAAATTTCAGTGACGTCTTCCTTCGGAAGGGAAGTAAAGCCGTTGGTCCCGAGATGAACTAGCCCAGGGCTAAAAATCTTGTTAATAAAGATAGAAAAAAAAGATTATATCAAAAACATTCAAACACAGCGTTCTGCAAAGATAATGTCAAAATTACAGAGCGCTTTGTCCTGGAATGATCTTGAAAAGACGAAGGTACATTTCCTTGATTTTACTATCGGAGTACTGACACTACTATTCTGTCGAATACATTTGAAATTCCACCAAAAATTCGAAATTTCTATAGTCTACTGCCCTCTTTTCAATTTGTGCCAGATTTCTATATTTTTATTTAATGTTTTCATTGTTTTGTTAAAATATTGCAGTTTTTACTAAGAACTGGGAATTTACCATAATGATCACCCAAATCTACAGACTTTAAATAACTAGCCCAAGTGGATGGATTATCCAGGTAATTTTTCTATGGTCTTAGCAAAATTTGCGCTCGAGGGCTATTTACGCAGACTATATCATCATCTGCAAATTGTCTAAACGTGCATAATTCTTCCAAAGTGTTGTCAATATCTGGATCATTGAAATTATCAAGCAAGGAACTAAAACTTAGCCGATTTTGGAAGTAGACCAAGAGTGAAGCTCACGTGCTTTTTAGAGTGCAATTGCTCGACTTGTTGAATATCTGATTAAAGCAAAGCTAGCCAACCATTTGATCCTTTACTGTCACGAAAATCAAATTGAGTATTTAAAAGCATATTGTTCAATCCAGTTCGGAAATTTGTTTCTAACAATAAAGGTAGAAAATTTCTGCAGAATAAAATAAATTAGATTAAAGATTTGCTTATTGTTTCAATAACGACTGTCGTTCAAGTTCATTAAATGGAAATATCTGCAGCAAAAGTTCAAAGATCCATAGGGAAAGTGTACCAGTTATGACCATAGTGGTTCCCTATTTGGCCATATGGGAAATTTTGATAACTTTCACATTTTAAATCTTTTTGAATGTTTTAACATCAAGATATATATAAAATCTAACTACTACAACCACACAAAATTTCAAAATTTGAAGACATTAAAGTAATCACGTATGGCGAAATAGGGAACCACTATGTCCCTAACCGACCCTAAACGTAACCATCGTCATCATCGAAACTTCAAAATGAGTTTTTTTTTTTGTTCAAAACTAAAAATTATTCGGTGAAAATGTATTCACTGTGTTTCGATTGGAGAATAGAATACAGTAAACCCATTTTCGTGTATTTTTTTTATTAGGAACGGAAAAAACTGATTTTAAAAATTCCGATATCAATGACGGTGAATCAGCAAAATAAAATTTGCTGATGTTATCCAAGTCTCGATGAATAATATAGCCTTAATTTCAACTGTGATATTTTCAATAGAATCATCTATTATTGATTTATTTTACGCAACAGTCACGAAGTAGTATTACATTTCTTTTCAGTTTTCTGGATATTTTATTTTCATAATATTAAATTTTATATGCTTAGCATTTCTCGCTCATTTTATACCAAGGGCACCCGTCAAGCGATTCGGGCCCCCCGAAGCCCAAATCCAGCACTGACTAAATTAAATCAATGGTGAACGAAACGACAATTCGGTTACATGTAGAAGTGTTGCAAGTTTCACTCCTGTTGCAAGTTACCCCGTTTGACGGTAATTCCACTGATATTACTGAAAAAGTATCAACATACAGACAGTGACAAACGTTAGTAATCAAATGCTATTTTTCCATACAAAATGACCAAGTTCAGGGTTCTGTAATGCAGCTTATAAAAGTAAAAACTTATTCGAACTGACATCACGGGATCAGAGTAGAAAATATCGATTGACTGCACTGCCAATATTCGCATAGTTGACGTAAGCGCTAATTTGACCAAAATGCATTTTTTCATTGATATGCATTCTTTACCTAATAATACAGCACTGGTTGGACATGCGAACAGCGCTTATATGTTTTAAAATATTTGAACTGTAAGAGGAAAATTAATTGGTATGAGCACATACACCACCTTATCCGAAGTAACACCCAGTTTGCGGAGTGTTTATTTGGATAGTTTAACTATAAACCAGGTTGCTATGACAGTGACCTGGTTCTTCTTCTTTCTCAGCTTAGTGTTCTTATGAGCACTTCCGCAGTTATTAACTAAGAGCTTACTTTGCCAATGACCATTTTTGCATGTGTATATCGTGTGGCAGGTACGAAGATACTCTATGCCCTGGGAAGTCGAGAAAATTTCCAACCCGAAAAGATCCTCGACCGGTGGGATTCGAACCCACGATCCTCAGCTTGGTCTTGCTGAATAGCTGCGCGTTTACCGCTACGGCTATCTGGGCCCCTACAGTGACCTGGTGTTTACGTCAATTTATCCATATAATCGTTTATCAAACTCACTGATTGGACGGATAAAACGACGTATGCGTTTGCAGTTGACAAAAACAAGAAATCAATAAAAAAAATCTCCCCTAGTCAACTTTTAAAACACAATCTTTAGCAATGGTACAGATTAGGTATTGGACCGAAATCGACCAATGCACGAGTTCACTATTTGACGTTTGAGCGGTGCCGTGTTATTTACGTGACTATGACAACGAATGAATTCGGCACCGCTCAAACGTCAAATTAGTGAACTCGTGCATTGATCCATTGTTCAAATATTCACACGCTCAAAAAAGAATTCTGGAAAACGTGAACTGTCAAAAATACACCATGAACTACCATCATGTTTACGCATAAACATGATCTAGTTCACGGTGTATTTTTGCTTGTTGACGAGTTCACGTCTGCTGTTCACGGATACGAGAACGGATTTTTTTCTGTGCAAGAATGCAACTGGGAACACAAAAGCACAAGGATAGTGGTGGTGGTTACGTGGACCATGCAAACATGCCCGGTGCAGAAGCGACTCTCCAGCGTAGAAAACTAATCGAGAATCTGAGCAGACATTCTTCCAAGCATTTCTTAAGAAACTCCTTTACGAAATTGTCTAGAAATTGTGTAGAAATTATTCAAAGAATTCAGGTTGAAACTAAATAATCCCGTTAAAAAAAATCTAAGTTTTCTCTGAGCAACACTTTGAAGAACACCTAATGAACTCAGAAGAGAACTTCTATGAGGATCAGAAGCAAATTTTGGTCTCTTGAGAATATATTGGAAAATTATCCAAATTTTTGGAATAATTAATGGAAAATCCGAGGAATTTGTGAAGCATTTCTGAAGAATCATTGGAGAAATCGCTTAGGAATATCTAAAGGCTCTAGGATTTGCATCAAGATAAATTCTTAAAGAAACCCAGTTTAAACACATGGAAAATGTTTCAAACTTTTAAAGCAATTTGCACAGCAATATGTTGCGTAATTCATGAAGAAATACATCGAGAGAAAGTCATAGAGAGTGCTGGAAAGATTAATAGTTATACTAATATTGCAACTTATATTAAGAATAGATCAAACCTATTGCAGAATTTATATAACTCACGGCACACTTTAAGTATTTCTGATTATAACTCTCATTGAATTTACACACTAGCTATTAACGAAATAATTTAATTTAATAATATATAATTTAATAATACATTTTCAAAAATTTCTTCCTTCAGACAAATACAGCGTAAGAGAGATGCGCTTCCGTTGGAAAAACGACAACGGCCTGATATTCCCGAAGGATTTCGGAGATGGGTTCTTCCGATTGCCAAAGTACGTCGTGTCGTTCTACACCGAGCAGAATCCGCAGACGATTCACTATGGCGAAGGTAGGTGTTGACCTTCCACGCGATTCAAGTTTTCCCATTGATTTACTTCAGCCATCTTTCTCTGCGCTTCAGACAACCATAGTTCCGCCCGACTGGAGATAACACTGTCACGTGAGGTCAAGAGCTACCTACTGGAGAACTACCTTCCCTCGACGCTGTTCGTGTCCATGTCCTGGGGTTCATTTGTCGTCGTTCCGGAAATCGTTCCGGGTCGAATGGTCCTGCTGGTGACGACACTCCTCTCCCTAATCACCATGTTCGACACCGTTCGGAACAACTCGCCGGATGCTCTCGAGCTCAAATGTCTGGAGGTGAAATGAAATTAATCATCTTTTATGGTTGGTTGCATTTGGGTGATTCATTCCTGTTTTTTATGCTTCTTCTAGGTGTGGCTGATATCGTGTACGCTCTTTGTATTTTTCGCGCTGATGGAGTATTTTATTGTGCTCTTCGGCATTCGGTACGATAAACACTGGCGAGTGCCCAAAGCCCATCATGTGCAGGTCGCACCCCCCGTGCAGATCCAATCGACACTGTCCCTGTCTCCGAACACTGTTGAGACACCGGTTGGTTGCTTTTATAATTCATGCCCTCTTGGGAATCTCTTTATTGCATCGTTTTCATTGATGCATTCTCATTTGCAGATGAACTCCCGCCATGCTCCGCAGCGCGAAAATGGCCTGGAAAGCACCGGACTCAAGGTTACGGGGACCAACAAGGTGCAACCGCAGGAGGCCGATGCATCCAAGGTCAGTTCGATCGGGAACCTATCGGGCAGTTTCCAAACCACTCAGCACGTGACTTCCGTAATGACCAGAAGGCGGTAAGATTTTCATTTCGAAATGAATAGTGAATGCTTTTCAAGCGATCCCTAACACGATCTCAGTGTTCACAGCTTCCGCAACGTGGCCGACGTGGCGCTGATGTATGCCGGCTCGCAACGAGGCCGGTTGGACCAAATCTCGCTCATTATCTTCCCACTGAGCTTTCTCATCTTCACAATCGCCTACTGGACAATGTACATCAGCGAGTCCAATCATCGGAAGAAGATGTAGCCATCCACGAATGCTTTCCCACACCGCTAAGGATTCCAATCAGTTTTCTACCATCAGTATACTTGAGAGTCTTGTTCAGTAGATGACTTGTGTAGATATAATGTAGGTTAGCAGAGATCTTTGAATGCCGTTCGAAGATGCATTGAATCAACAAACAAACATATCGTTATATGCAATCGACTTTGCCTTCAAAAGTATTTTTCCTCTAGTCAAATTGCTTTCGATAAGAAAAAAAATGTACACCAAACAATGAAACAATTGCCTTTACCCATTGTACAGCATTCTCATATAGTGATATAGGTAAACTCCGGAAGGAGAGAATATTGTTTTCCGTTAGATATGTTACGTTTTGCCTCATTATTCCAGTTTAAAAATCGTTGATAAGTATTTTAATAAAATATTATTCCAAGACTAAGACATGCATTTATTTTTTAGCAGACCTTGTGAAGAATTCATTTTCATTTTTTGTTTTGGGAAAATACATCGTGATGTAAACACGATGACACACATTTACAACTCCTTCAATAGCTGTCTGGTTTGACCATCACTGCACCATTCAGGTGTTCATCGAAATGCAGATGCTACCTTTCCAGGACCTGACATTTGTCCCTCAAGATGCTATCATCATTATCCTTGCACATCTCGTCTCACAAAACGAAGCCTTTGCTAGATGCGATGAACTTCTAATATAACTTACGCGTTTCTTGAGATCAAGCTGTTTCATATCCACGCACTCTACGTCCCTCAGGCGATATATTTTCTCACAAATTATCCTAAAAGGGTTTAAAGGAATATCCTACGAGGATTTCGAGAAAAATATGCATAGAGTTTCGAGAAAAGAGCTTCAATGATTTCTAGGCATATCGAAGACAGTCCACCGAAGATTTCAACCAATTATCCAAGGACGTTAAGAAAAATACTTCGAGGAATTTCCAAGGATTCCTAGGATTTTTTGGGGATGTCGTATAAAATTCGCGGAGGATTTCTGGGGAATCTACTAACGATTTTGAGGAAAATGTCGCGAGGAAATCGTGGTAAAACCATTGTTAGGTTCGAGAATATTTCTCCGTAAGATTAAGAGTGCAAATCTTCGGGGTGTTTGAGCAGAATCCACTAGCAAGTATTTTGAGGAAAATCAGGGTTTTGAGGCAAATTTTCCGAGTATCTCAAAAACAATCATCTGAGGTTTTTCAGGCATATCTTCAAAGGATTTTGAGGAATATCTTTCGAGGATATCACGGTATATACTCCAAGAACTTTGCGGAGAATTCTCAGAAGATTTCAAGAAAAAAACACCAATTATTTCGAAAAGAAAATCCTCCAAGCCGTGCACGTGGATTTTTTTCATAATTTCACCCATAATTTGTCCATATTTACCACGCGTAATGAGTTAATTAATCCTCCAAGGATTTTGAATAAAATCAAGAAAAATCCTCTAATTATTTCGAGAAATTACCAACCAAAAATGTCAAGAAAAATCCTCCGAGAATTTCTTAGGAAATCTATCACAGGTATACCAATAACAATCCTAAATGGTTTTCACGAACAATCCTCTATCCGATCATTTGGAGATTTGAGACTGTTTTCAGAAGATTTTGAGGAAAATTTATCGAAGAATTCGAAAATGATTTTCAGAACAATCAACCGAACATTTCGAAGAACATTGTCCAATGATTTCGTAGAGAATCCTACGAGCTTTTTTGAAGCAGAACCTCCACAATTAAGAGGAAGGCCCTTGGAAAGTTTCAAGGACAACCCTCTGAAGGTTCATAGTAAAACCTTTAGAGTATTTCGAGGAAATCATTCGAAGAATTCTTGAAAGCTCCGCGAAAATTTCAAGAACAATGCTCCGAGTATTTCGAGAAAAAATCTATATGATTTCTAGGATTTCGACGTAAATACTCCGAGAAAATTGAGGTGAATTGGTGAAAGGTTTCAAAGAAAAATCTTCCAAAGATTCCGAGTAACTTTGAGCATTTCTAGTCTCCCAGGATTTCGAGGAATTTTGTCGAGAAAATGCAAGAAAATCCTCGGAAGGTTTCAAGATAAATCCTCGAAAGATTTTGAGAAAATTATAACCAGGAATTTCAAAGAAAATCCTTCGAATTTCAAGAAAAAAATCTAAGATAACAAGAAGAATCCTAAAAGGATGTCATATACAATCCTTTTAATGTTTTTGAGGATTTCAACGAAAATCATCAAAGAATTTTGACAATTTCAAGAACTATAGCTTTGAGAACAATTCTCCGAGCATTTTGAGGAACATTGTCCAAAAATGTTGTGGAAAATATTTCGAAGAAAAGCATCCCCAACTGAGAGAAATACCCTTTCGTTAACAAAAAAGTTTTAGAAAACCATACGAGAATTTTAGAAACTTTGTGGAAGCTCCACAAAAAACTCCAAGAACAATGCTCAGAGTATTTAGAGAAAAATGCTCTATCGCATTTGAGGAATTCAAGGGATATCCTTTGACGAGTTTTGAGAAAAATCATCCGAGGGTTTCTAACAGAGCTAGCAGCGACTAAGTGTCTTGAAAATAGGAACTTTAGAGGCTTCTTGCCTGAAAAAGAGACCGAAAAGATACCAATTAGGAACCAAGCAGGAATCAAGAAAACAAAACGAAACCTAACACTAGGACTAGCAGATAAATGTTCGATTCTTCATAGAATCAGATCAAACATAGAATATTTCTAAGAACGTTTTTGGGAATTCTTCATGACATAACCACTTGTCGTTGAACAAGTGGTTATGTCATTGTGAAATTATTCCAGTAATTCTTTCAAAGGAAGGCTTAACAGATTTTTATCAGAATGTCATCCAAGAACTCTTTCAAATATTTCCCGAGGAAGGCTTCAAAGAATTTTCCAGGATCTTTTCCAGGCATGTCTTCATAATAATGCCAAGTATTTTTCAAGCAATTATTAGATATTTTTTTGAAAAAAAAAATCATTAGGTATTTCTAAGAAATCTAAAGTAACCTCTGATGAAACTTGTTGAGGTCCTAAAGCCACTCTAGATGCAATTCTGAAAGAATTCATGGAAAATTGCGGTTTAGAGGATTTCCAAGATAATTTTCGGTTCGAAGATTTATTATATAGATAATTTGCTAAGATAGAGTAATTTTTGGTCGACTCGACTTATAAAATAGATCTCTTAGTTCGCTTGATTTTTTAATAAGACTGCCGAGTCGTTAATTCTTGGAAAAGTTTTTAATGCATTTCCTCGAATAACCCCACGAGAATCTTTTTAAGCGATTCCTATGAACAACCGTGGATGAAAAAGCGATTAGTTAAAAAATATCTAGAAGATCATTTATTATCATCATAATTGAGTAATCCATCAACCGAATTCTCTAGTTGTTACTCTAGTTACACTAAGAGATCTTCCAAAGATGCTTACGGAAATTCTCCCAAGAGAATGCACAAGGGTTTATTCCAGAGTTTTAGAAGAGTTGCTCATATTGGTTGTGTAAATTAAATTCATTTTCAATCTGAGACTTAAACTGTATTGAACTGACTTGAACGGAAACAAAAAATAATGGCGCTATACCGACAAGTTAACAATTATTCTGTTAACCTTCGAGCAAATTCTGAAGAACTTTCTATAAGCACCAAGCCACTGGAAACAGTTTTGGAAGAATTGGTAGAGCAATCACTAGAAAAAATTCTAGATTCTCAAAAGTATTCTGGATGAAATCATTGAAGAAGCTTTTCCTCGACGGATCTGGGTAGAAATTCATGAAGAATCAATTGAGCAGTCACGTAATAGTCTCTAAAGGATTTTTTGGAGCCGGTAGAATTTTGCATAAAAGTTTCATGCAAGCAGAGTAGGTAAAAAGAGACTTCAAATACTATTTTGGTCAAAATAGGGCCTTCAGAGAACTTCATTGATACATAGAGACTTGCATTAAAATAGAACCCTAAAGAGAGACCTGCTACCAGCCCTGATTTCAAGAAAAATCATTATAGGATTTCGAAGAAAAATCTTTCAGGGATATAATAAAAAAAACCTTTCAAGAATTTCTAAAAAAGTCAAGAAATTTTCAAGAAAAATTAGTTTTAAGTTTCAAGAAAATCTTACATAGATTTCGAGAACGATCTTTCCAGTACCTACCTTGAAAAATATCCTCCGAAGATTTCAAGGAGTATTCTCCAATAATTTCAAAGAATATCCTACGAGGATGTCGAGGAACATCCATCGAGGCTCTTAAGTAACAAATCGTCCAAAGTTTTAGAGAAACTTAGTTAAGAGGAAATCCCTACCAAGGTTTTGAGGAAAATTGTTCCCAGATTTAAAGTGCCAAACGGATTATGAGGAAAATTCTCAAGGATCCTCGATGATTATAAGAAAAATTCTTGATATAGAATCCTCCAAGGGTTTTAAGGAACATTCTCAAAAGATTTCATGGAAAGTTATTTGAGGGTAAATAAACTTCAGATAATTCATAAAAAATCCTACAAGGATTTCGCGCAAAATCCTCCAAGGATTTCAACTAAAATTTTTGAGGAACATCTTCCGAGAAACTTGAGAAAATTCTCCGAGGATTTCGATAAAAATATTCCGTTGATTTTGAAAAATGTTCTCTGATTATTTTGAGGAATATATCACAAAGATTTTCAGCAAAACCTACTCAGAATTTAAAAAAAAATCGTTCTGTCATGCCATATGGCTCCCAAGCCTACCAAATAAACGAGACAAGTAAAAAAATGCTAGAAGAATCCTCAGAGAAGTTCAAGAAAAATCTTCTGAAGATTTCGCGGATAATTATAGGTGATAACTAGAACAATCATCCAAGGATTTCAGATAAAAACCTCCAGCATTTGGAGTAAGGTCCTTCAAAGATTAAAAGCAAAACACTCCAATGAAAATTATCTGGCTATTTCGGTAATTCCATATAAAATCCTCCGAAAAATTCAACTGAAATCCTCCGAGCAATTCGAAGACAATCCTGCAAAGATAATAAATCTTCGAGCTGTTTAGTGGAATACCTATATGTAAGTAGATGAAAAACCGAATTTAGTACTATACTATTAAATTCCACTAGATCTGTATTTGTATCTTTTGACAGATAGGCGTATTTTGACCCCAACTGTAAGGACGTCTTCAGTGTCGTGTACTAGACTCTACTCCAAGAAAAAACCTCTCTGAAGATTTTGATAATGTTTTTCTCGAAGATTTCGAGCAAAAATCTTCAGAGGATTTAAAGGAAACTCCTCTGAAGATCACAAGAAAAAACTATTTCAAAGGTTTCGAGTACTATTTTTTATGATTTCAATAAAAATCCTTTGAATGTTTCGACGTTTCAAGAAAAATCCAATGAAGATTTTAAGGGAATACCTGCGAGGATTTATGAAAAATTTCTACGAGGATTTTGAGAAAAACCTTCCGAGGATTCAGAGATAAATTTTTCAAAGACTTTATATTCCGAGTGTTTTGAGAAAAATCTTCAGAGAATTTTGAAGAAATCTTCGAAGATTTTGAGAAAAATCCTTCGATTATTTTAAAGAAAATCCTTCGATGGTTTTGAGAAAAATCTTCCGAGGTTTTCGTTGTAAATACTATGAAGAAGTTAAAAAAAATCAGCTATCCGAGGAAAATTTTTCAAATATTTTTAGAAAAATCTTCCAAAGATTTCGGTCAAATCTTCCAAAGATCTGAAGATTTCGAAGAATTTTCTCGATAAAATTAGAGGAAATATTATGAGAAAAATCCTTCGATGATTTTGAGGAAAATCCTTCCATGGTTTTGAGAAAAATGTTCCAAGGATTTCGAGGTAAATACTCTAAATCAATTAAAGAAAATCTTTATAGTTCTCCTAGGAAAATCTTCCAAAGATTTTGAGAAAAATCTTCCAAAGACTTCGGTGAAATCTTCCAAAGATTTCGGTTAAATCTTCCAAAGATTTCTAGCCTCTGGAGATTTTGAAGAATTTTCTCGAGAAAGTTCGAGGAAAATTATCGCAAGGATTATTTTCTAAAGATTTCGAGAAGATACCCACCAAGAATTCCAAGGAAAATCCTTCGATGATTTCTAAAAAAAATCAAAGATAACAAGAAAAATTATAGAGGATTTCAAGGGAAATCTTCTAAGAATTCCAAGGATTTTTAAAGAAAAATTACAGAGGATTTTTCATGAAAATCTTACGAAAATTTCGAGTATATTGAGGGTAATTCTCCAAGAATTTCAAGGAAAATCTTTCGAGGATATTGAGTAACAAATTGTCCAAAGTTTTCGATAAAATCCAAGTTTCGAAGGAATTTCCGATGGATTTTTAGTAAAATTCTCAGAGGATTTAGAGGAGAATTATACAAGGTGAATTTCTAGGATGGTTCTTAGAGGGTAATTAGGGATTGTAAAAAAAATCAAAAAATGTTTTTCAGTTGTTTCCAGTCTGAGATTTTTTTTTTACTTATCTCGATTATTTGGCAGGCTCGGGCGCCGTATGGCATAACAGAGCCCAAATCTTTTCTTTTTGTTTACATTATATGCATTTTGAAATTTGTATTTATTTTAAAAACTATGTTAGTTTGGGGAAGTTTTAAGGTTAGGGAATACATTTGTACATCAGGAAAGGAAAGGATTTTTCGGGATAACTTAAGCTACTTAGACTACTATGCTGATGAAGCTTGAAGGGACAGGATGTCCAGATCTGTAACGAATCTAAACAAAAACGGTTTATGGGAGACACGACGAGAAGAGGACAATTTGAAGAGGAAAAAGAAAGATAGGGAACGAACGACAATCAAACTCGGACATTGATACGCTTCAAATACAGATAGATAAAATTCATATATTCTAAATCAAGGCCCGCCAACACTTTCCTGACAAGTTTCTGCTGTTTTCCTCGGATCCGGAGAGTTTCAGTCAGTTCAGATCTGATGCCACGATGTTCACTGCATCCCCACACAACATGTTCGATATCCTGGTAAGCCACGCCGCAAACACAGATATTGCTTTCTGAGAGCCCAATACAGTGGGTATGCGCGCTTAACGAATAGTGATTGGACATAAGCTGACACATAACACGAATGAAATCACGACTCATGCCCAACCCCTTAAACCATGGTTTTTTCGACACCTGTGGAAATATGGAATGCAGCCATCTACCCATTTCTCCATCTCTCCATTTCTGTTGCCAGCTGATCAAGGTCTCCCGACGGGCCAATGCAAAAAATTCATCGAAGGCGATTTGACGCTCGTAAACATCGCCTTCTTTAGCGCCTACCTTAGCCAGAAAGTCCGCTTTCTCATTGCCCGGAATGGAGCAATGGAAAGGGACCCAAGCTAGGGTAATAGTGTAAAAGCGATTTGACAAAGCACTCAATGCTTGGCGTATTTTATTCAGGAAGTACGCTGAGTGCTTCACCGGCTTCATTGACCGAACAGCCTCCAGAGAACTTAGACTGTCGGAAAAAATGAAGAAGTGCTCGGGTGGGAGAGAACTGATGTACTCTAAGGCGTAATGTATAGCTGCTAGCTCAGCAACATATACAGAACATGGCTTTTGAAGCATGAAGAAGGCGCTATGAAAAACGTTGTAAACACCGAAACCAGTGATATCATCCATTTTTGACCCATCAGTGAAGAACTGCCGGTTCTCGCTGACATGCCCGAATTTACTTGCAAACATGGGAGGGATAAACTTTGAACGAAAGTGATCTGGAATACCATGGATATCTTGCTTCATGGACAAATCAAATACTACAGAGGAACAGTCGAAGTCTAGGAAGTTATCACGATTGGTGTTAACCGAAGATGGACTAACCTCCAGCGTCATGTACCAGTAGTACACACTCATGAAACGAGTTTGAAGGTTATGTTCAAGCAGCTTTTCGTAGTTTTCAATAACCAATGGATTGAGAACCTCACAACGGATGAGGAACCTGAGTGTTAACTCCGCGAAACGATCTGTCAGGGGCTGTACTCCTGCAAGTACCTCTAAACTCATTGTGTGAGTCGAGTTCATGCAACCTAGCGCGATGCGAAGACAACGGTACTGAATCCTCTGTATCTTCAGCATATGTGTTTTCGCCGCGGATTGAAAACAAAAGCTACCGTACTCCAAGACCGACAAGATGGATACAGTCTGAGATGTCAAGGAAAATCTTCCAAGGATTTTAAAGAATTTAATTTATGGTTCAGAAGAAAAATCTTTTTAGGAGTACAAAGTCAAAGTGTTGAGAAGAATCACATGGAAATTTCGAGGATAACTTGAGAATTTCGAGAAAAAAAATCAGGTATTTTAAGAACAATCCTCCAATGATATCAGAGAAAAACCTCCACGATTTAGAGGAAAGATCCTTCCAGAATTAGGTGCAAAACGTTCCTAGGAAAATTCTTTGGATGTATAGGACAATCCTACAAAGATACCGAGGAAATTCGAGCATTTCAAGGGAAACCCTCTAAAGATTTTGATGTTTTGTGAAGATTTTGAGCATTTTGAATTACAAACAAATATTTAAAAGGTTACTAGGGCCCCTCAAGGGTTTAGAGAGAAATATATCAAGGATTTTGAGTAAATTCTCTGAAATTTATTAGGAAAATACTCCGAGAATTTAGAGTAAAATCCTCTGAGGATTTCGTAGAAAAGGCTGGAAAAAAAACTCTAATGAATAGCGAAAAGTGTTAACAATAGTGGTTTTGCATGACCCATGGAAGCAGCTCCAAAACAAGGAATTTCTTTCCAATGCAACTAGCTCGATTCTGTCTAAAATAGATGAATGTATTTCTCACAGTGTGCTTGTGTGGGTTCGTGTGTATGTGTTCCAGGGACTAAGACTGGACGTTTTGGTAGCACGGTACACTGCACGTCTATTTCACTACACGGTAAAAAATCAGCACGTTCGATTGAATAGATTGATCACTTGACTCAATTCAAAACAACAATCACCATGATTTGAAGGGTTTCAACTTTGGATTTGCTCTACTGTCTCTAGAACTAGACTCTGAAGTGAAAAGTCGTTGATTTTGAACATCGTGTCTTTTGTATGAAAGCAATCATTGACAGCTCGTTGTAGAAACTGATTGAGATCAACTCAACCCCTTTCAACAGATGCGAGTTGGTGTCGAGGTAAGACACTAGACTTGCACTCCGAAGATTAGTGGTTCAAATCTGGGTCAGGCGGAAATGTTAATTTTAACTTTTTTTTATTTCAAATCAAAACATGCAACGTTTAATTCAAGTGCTGTTACCTTGATTTTGTCAAGATTTAACAGTAGTGCGAAACCAAGTGCAGAACTATTGATAGTATGGTGCTTATTTTTTACCGTGTAATGCTGTGTTAGGTCTCATACCTACTTATCGACGATAAAACAGTACGGTTTCAGCTAGTTTATACCCACCACCACAGTTGGCTCGCTTTCGCTTATTGCAATCGGTGTGTGCCTTCAGCACAATAATACCCAAAATTTGCTTATCAAACTAGATGTAGTCTCTGCGAAGGACTCTATTCTTCTGTTAAATATATTAAGTAATGACTCTATCGCTTTCCAGCACTATAGCTTTCCGGTTAAAAGTGGAATGTATTTTATGGTATCTTCTTGGGGGGAATTTTTTGGTGTATCTCAGATTAGATTTTTTGTTTTCCGCAGTTATGAAATTTGCACGTCAAGGTAGCTATCTCTATTTTCCGTTCCAGGTGATGATTTTACCGTTTTCGAACGCCAGATTTATGCGCGGCTTGGGAACCAGTTTACCCGGTTTGACCAATTCCATACTCTCGTCCTCGTAGTACTGATATGATAAATTGGTAGGTTTTGAATTTGCAGACGTGGAAGAGTATAAAAAAAGACTTACCAAACATTGCGATATAAACTTCAGGTAGGAATGCTCCATTTTAGAATTGACCTCCCGGATGGTTGCGATCCTACACAAAACAAAAATAGAATTCAATAAATCCGCCTAAAATTTATTGCAACTCAACTCACTTGTCCTCCGAGCAAAGCTTTTTAATAACATGCTGACATATGCTGGTATTGCAGTCTACGTCGAACAGTGGAATGCCGAAATGGACATCCAGTAGGGTCCACTCCTAGAAGATACCGAATGATAACATAATAATGAGCTGAGCAAATATTCGTAACGTGCCAAACGAACCTCCTTTCGGTTTCCTCCCAATCGATCCCTCGAATCCGAATCCGAATCAACATTCCGGCTGGCATCGGCCAGCTGTTGCATCAAATCGTGATCTGGACTGGGCGCTGGTTCTGGGTTGAAATGCTGGGAATCCACGACGGGTGTCGCCTGGACAGCTGGTTCGTCATCTTCGGGAAGATCCGGCTCCGGAACTACCTTCCCTTCGTAGATGTCCCGTATCCGGCGAATGTCCTCGATCAGACTGGCGTCGTCACTTTCAATGGATGTGATCGAACTGATTGTATCCGAGCGGGTCTAGTTGAAGGGGGAATTGGAATCAGATCTTACGACGATACGGATGGAAAGAGGTGAAAACTTACCGCCTTAGGCTTCGGACAGTCTGGTTTTGATGTATCGGAATGCTTTCGTTCCTTGCTGCTTTTGGGATGGTCTTTGAATAGATGAACGTTCTCGTCGTAATTGTCGCAGCCTAAAATCAAATTGAGGAAGGATTGCTTGAGAAATTAAGAATCGCGTGGGTTCGGATAAAGAATGTTGTGGGTCGAGGATGTTTTTTGGATTGGAAATGTTCTTGATTCTCAAGGGCATAGAGTACCATCTCACTGTGTTTTAATTCCCCGATTTCATGCGCTTTTTGAATAGCGTCTCGCTCGTTGATTTTAGGCTCATAGTTTGTTCAGAGGAAGTTTTCAGTATTGAAAAACGCTTTTTTTGATATAAACAGTGTGGTGATTAATCCACCTAAAAGTGAGATAAAAAAATTATTTTTTCGATGGTTCGAGATAGAGCTTTGGTGTCTTCAGCAAAGTTGTAGATGTTTTTGATTAGAGCAACTTTGTCGAAGACGCTAAATTTCTATCTCTTATAGTTTTCATGATATGGAGTGTTTTATGAAGAAAGCCCATTAAAATCATATTTTTGATTGTAACTTGTTTTCATGATTTTTAAGATTTTTTAGTTCTTTGGCAAAACTGTGCATTGCATAAAAATACATGTTTTTGCTGAACATTGTAAGCTTCTAGCTTTTACAGAAAAATAGTTATTTAAGTATTATTGATATTTTTAAGGGTATTTGACCTTGATATAACCTGTTCCGGCGCAAAATGGCGCAGACAACCTTAGGAAATAATGAAACTACTACCTTTTGGTATTCAAAATACGAGAAAAACATTTGTCTATAAGAGTCTTTTCACTTGCTATGAAAACCTATAAAACTGGTCTAAAAATCTTATTATTTTGAATATCTTTTTTATCTTAAGAGATAACGTCTTGCAATGTTCAGCAAAAACACGCATTTTGAGTTAACAAATAAATTTGTAGAAGGCCAAAAAAATGTGAAAAATCTTGAAAAAAAGTTACAGCGAGAAAAGCAATTTTGGGCGCAGTGATGTAGGTATTTAATTTATTTTCACATATACATGAATGCATTTGGCTCTTTCTTTTTAAATTCAACCTAGTTATTTCTCTCAAACTGATTCCTCTTCTGCCTCATCTGAGTCCACATTAATCAGCATTGCTGTAGCATCTTCCGTGAGAGATTTAATATGTGTCTTTGGCCAACCACGAGCGTAAGTAATGATTGGATCAGACGAAATCATCAACCAGTGCATCAGATCTTCGTTTGCGCATTTTCGGGATATCTTCCTTGTATGGTGTTCTCGATATCTGTAAATTTAGATTTGTTATTGTTATATGTGAAATGAACAAATATATTGAACCTTTACCGTTTCCACTCTTTATTTTTGGCTTCCTGAGCCTCCTCTGACAGCTGCCCAATCGGAACCAAAAAATACTCCATTACGGTAGATCCGTGAATCAGAATTTTATGTACGCTTGCCGGAAGATAGTACCAAGGGTAAAGTTTGATTAATAATCGAGCCGTCTCTTCACAATATAGTCCAAACTTCGCTGTTTTGACTTCGCGTCCTGATGCCATTACTTGTAAAATTGTATTGCAGTTAAATCTAGACCGGTGATTTCAGCCACTTTTTCTGCATTTTCAAAAAATCTGCGTGCTACGTTGCCCGTATTTGATGTACCGCTTCCACCTGCACGTGGTTTGTCGACATGCAAACCTAACTCGATCTTGAAACGCTTTTGAATAATTTTCTTGCGTTTCAGCATCGCCTCTTTGTCCGCTCCACGTGGAGACCATTTCTTCAATTCAATGCGATACGACACTTTCAAAAAATATTCAAAAAATCTTATCCATGCATGGAGGACGCTTAGACCAAACTCTAATGCTGCTTCGTCAATTGTAAACGCTTGAACTTGCTGTATGTTATTCATTTGTTTCGGTGTGGTTTTGCATATATAACATCTTGCAGATGATTTCGTATCGGTCAACGCCGAACAGACCTTGCCATCTACCATCGTGAGCAACATTTGATAGCTGATACGCATCTTCCTGCCGTTCTTTTCCAGTTCCGTCGGTTTTAAAGCTTTTATTTGACCGGCCAGATAATCTCTTTCTCGATGAACAAGTTCTGTCGTTTCAACTGTCATTTGAATATGGATTGGTCTGCATAGCCGCGTAGACGATGGACGGGGGTTTTGAAACAAAACTTTTTCTTTTGATGTTGCTTTGATCGGGACAAGACAGGACATGAATATGCTTGCATCGGATTTTGTCCCATCGTCATTGTCAAAGACTTGATTATATTCCGCATTTCCGGTGCTACCGTCCATCCCATATTTGAAAGTCATCTGTATGTCCAGAAGTTCCGCATCAGTGAAGTTGATCAGCATGTCTTCGTGAACCGCAATAATACGTTCAGACGTCAAGTCAAGCAAATGCTGCAACTTGATATCAATTTCTGTTTCAGTTATTACAACAAACTCTTCGACGGGATAGCATTTTTTTTTTTTGGCGGCTAAGACTCGATTATAGGCTGGATAGATGTTAGCATTTCGCATTTTAGCACCAGAATGAAGTTTGTTGTACTGTGTGACAGAAAGATTGCAATCAACCATGAGAGCCACAGCCTCCACATCCGTGTACGCAACACAAACTTTGTCCTCGGAAGTTTTCCAAGAGTGTTTGATTTTTGATGCTCTGGAAGGTGTTGTTTGTGTAGCCTCTTTGATTATATCAGCTGCATCTCTTTCGTTAACCTCTCGAAGCTTCATTTGAGCTGCAAATGCTAGCTCATTTGATTGATAGCGGTTCCGGATATCAGCTGTTTTTCTTCTTTTTGTTGCATTAGTACAATGTTCAAAAGGAAGTTTTTGCGACCGGTACTGTTATTTTTCGAAAATGAAAGGATACTCTCCGGTAATTTGAAAGGTTTTTCAAAGTAGCTGGCATAACGTGCTAGAACCTTCTGCTTTGAGCGGCCTTGTGTGTTCCATTGTTTTTTGAAATAGCTGCATACAAGTCCAACATGTTTTTCAATTTTAGAAGTAACAACCTTAGAGCTAAGAGGATCGATTGCAAAACTTTCGAGTACAAATGATAGAACAGTTTGAATTTTTTGCATCGGGTTCCCCTTTGTATCAACCCACAGTGCAAAAAGGTGTCGTTTATCAATTTCTATTATGAACAATGAGACCAATCACGTAACAATATGAGTCAGAGTTGACTAATCATGTGAATAAACAAGACACTTACCTAAAGTCGCCATATTTTAACGATTTTAAAATTCACTGGAACAATGTATTTACAAAGACTCGTATCACTTTCAGTCTACCAACTCCAACCAACGTTGATGACAGATGGTAATTACACTCTTAAATATATTTACCGAATTATGTTTTGCAATTTACATAGTTAATCCATATCACAGATAACTCTAGATCCACCGTACATACAAACGTAGAGTCAGGCGCTAAAGTAGAAAACCACAATCAAAATTGTATATATCACTTTTTTGTTTAAAAAATGGGAAGCAACTTTACTTAAAACAATATATTATTGTTCTAAAGTAAACCTTCAAATCGCTTTTGTCGCTGTAACTTTTTTTCGAGATTTTTCACATTTTTTCGGTCTTCTTCAAAGTTATTTGTCAACTCAAAATGCGTATTTTGCTGAACATTGCAAGACGTTATCTCTTAAGATAAAAAAGATATTCAAAATAATAAGATATTTAGACCAGTTTTATAAGTTTTCATAGCAAGTGAAAAGACTCTTATAGACAAATGTTTTTCTCATATTTCGAATACCAAAAGGTAGTAGTTTCATTATTTCCTAAGGTTGTCTGCGCCATTTTGCGCCGGAACAGGTTATATCAAGGTCAAATACCCTTAAAAATATCAATAATACTTAAATAACTATTTTTCTGTAAAAGCTAGAAGCTTACAATGTTCAGCAAAAACATGTATTTTTATGCAATGCACAGTTTTGCCAAAGAACTAAAAAATCTTAAAAATCATGAAAACAAGTTACAATCAAAAATATGATTTTAATGGGCTTTCTTCATAAAACACTCCATATCATGAAAACTATAAGAGATAGAAATTTAGCGTCTTCGACAAAGTTGCTCTAATCAAAAACATCTACAACTTTGCTGAAGACACCAAAGCTCTATCTCGAACTATCGAAAAAATAATTTTTTTATCTCACTTTTAGGTGGATTAATCACCACACTGTTTATATCAAAAAAAGCGTTTTTCAATACTGAAAACTTCCTCTGAACAAACTATGAGCCTAAAATCAACGAGCGAGACGCTATTCAAAAAGCGCATGAAATCGGGGAATTAAAACACAGTGCATCGTTCTTGCAACACGATGTACAAATATTGCTCTATGTATTTTTCATGATTATCTCCAGAACTTTCATCATAATGTAGTGCTGTTATTAACTGTTATTAAGTTTCTTTCGAGTACTCCTAGAATTTCTATAGGAGTTGATCAACTATTTCTTCCACGACTTCCGAAGAAGTTCATCTTATATTTCCTCTCAGAACGTCTTTAAAAATTCAAAGAGAATTTTATCACGATGGTCGTTTAGACTTCTTTGAACATAAAATTAGGATTGAGTGCTTTGCAAAGTTTGTTTTCATGCGTTTTTATCTGTGAGGATTTCTATCCTAGTTTTTGCGTATTGATGCCGAGATTGTGACTTCAGTCGAGGATAGATTACCAACTGGTGAGCACGTTCTATGCTTGTGATTTGTGTCGTGACAATGTTACATTTATTATACTTACCTACTATTTTGAAAGATTGATTACACATTTTATCCAGATATCGTAATCAACGTAAACATTGTAAATTTTAACAATGTATTGTATTGCTAAATTGGTCTAATGTTTTTTTTTACAATTATTCCATGACGTCTGGTAAAAATCCAAGACTTTCCAAGTCAAGCATTGAATTGCCTGACATTTCCTGACTATCCAGGTCGACACCTTGATTGTTCTGACCTGAGAACGCTAGGCATTAACAGTTCAACCAACTCACCATAATCCGGCACTCCTGTCCGGATGAACGTCATATAGCCGAAGCTATTCTCCAAATCCAGCACCTTGGCCAGTTTCCGCACCGCTGAGTGTCGGAACCACTCCGAACCACGATTTCCAGCTTCGAATGGGAACACTTCGTAGTGCATCTCGGCCGGCTGCTTGATTCCGTAGCCCTGTATAAGCACGCACCCGTTCTTGAGGTGTTCGTTTAGCGAAGCAAACTTTTCCGAATTCAGCACGAACGATTCCGTGTGGACAATTGTGATGAGAAGTTTTCCGTAGCCGAGAAACAATCGCGGCAGATGGGTCAGGACGGTTCCCTTGGTGAGGAGCAGGCTCGGCGGTCCATAGCCGCCCATGTGGTAGTAGAACAGCTTGGACCAAATGTGTGAATTGGTGGACGTCCGGTAGAATTGGCCAAAGAACGGAATGGTGAACGGTGAGGAGAGGACCCCTGAGAGAGGGGCGGCAGCGATAAGAAATTTGTACTTCTTCTCTAGGAGACGGTTTCGGGTCTTCTGATCGAGGGCTTCAAGGCTTTCCAGACGGAGGAGATCCAACTCTGTGTTGAGGACGGTTTTCAGTGCGACAATCGTCGAGCGTAGAATTATGGCGTGATGGAAGTAGCGGCTGACCTCGCCTTCGCCATCGGCATCCAGAATGGAGACTTTCTCCAATTCGCGCAGAAAGTCGTTCATTCCTTCGTCACAAAGTTTGCCCACTTCGAAGAGAGTGACGGCGTGAGTTTTTAACCCAGGCGACAAGTTTCCCATCATGAGGAAAGCCGTGAGGGTGGAATCGAAGACGAACCCGACTCGTTTGGCGTCCGGCGAACGGAACTCCTCGGGTTTGGCATCCGAGAGGTTACTGTAGTCGCCGGGACTTTCTTCGGCAGGACTTGGGCTGTCGAGCGAACCAATAGTGAGATCAGCTGGACGCTCGCTTTGTTCACTTTCCACGGATTCTTGGCTGAGGAGCAGGGAATGATAGTTGAAGATCGTGCGGCCAGTTTGCTGCTGCTGTTGGTCACGCCTGGCATTTCTCCAGCTTTCGTGCGGTTCCACGTTGTTTGTGAAGCTGGATTGTTTGCGACGGGCAAAATTGAGGCGGCAAAATAGCGATGTAGCTTGTTTGACCGTGTCCAGTGGGACTTGCAGAATGTTTGATAACTGTAGCGAGAAAAAAGAAGTGATAATAGCATTTATATGTTTTGTTTTTCAGATAATTTGATCAGTCATTTCAATATAGATATTTTTTTCTTCTCAATTGCGGCAAGTATCACTAATCATAACACTGTATAAATGTTTTCAAATAATGTCCAGGAATTTCATAGGAAACTAATTTAGAAACATTTATCTAAATTTTCCTTCAGTTAATACCTTAAAGATTTCAGTGCTGCTTTAGCCTTGGTTAGCAACAGACGTGTCGCACCAAAGCGTGTATAGCAAAATAAATTTCAATAGAAACTACAACTTCTGTTGAACTGAGTATGGCTGACGATAATCTCCGTCGTCAAAGACAGTATCCTATTTCATCGCCGGGGCCATTCCTGGTAATCGCTGAATCTGAGGATGGCTCAAATTTAGCACCATCGACGCTTTCGAAAAACGTGATTCGCCTGATGGGAGATCAATTTGTGAAATCATTACCACAATCGAAACGCCGGATCAAAATATTAATGGCATCAGCTGAAGCTGCGAATACCCTGGTTGCGGCAAAGTTGCCAAACGTTTCGTTCTCGATTCCGCAGCGGCTAGTGGAGACGTTAGGTGTTGGCCATGTGGAACTCGACGTTGATGATGAAGAATTGCAATATGCCATATCATTCGATAAGACAAAAGCCGAGCAAGACAATAACCCTGAAGTGTTGGAAATTCGACGTATCACGAAGCGCGCGGGTGAAGGTAGAGAGCGGTTGACTACTGTTATCGTCACGTTTGCGGGCCAAACACTACCTACCCACATCGAGCTCAATAGAGCGCTCTATCCAATTAAACAGTATGTGTTTCCCCAACGCCAATGCATCAAATGTTGGCGTTTCGGACACGGAGAGAAAAACTGTAGGAGCAAAATTCGATGCAACAGGTGCACCGAGACTAACATCACGGTTGAGCCAGAACATGTATGTGAGACGGAGGAACCGAAATGCGTTAATTGCAACGGGGGTCATCTAGCAAATGAAGTCAAGAAATGCCCTTATGCTATTCGCCGCAAGGAAGCCGATCTTAACAGGAACGCAGCTTATTCCCAAGGACCTAAGGATTGGTTCTCCAACTTAGCAATTCCCACTGCAAAAGCACCAACTATCGTTATTCCTCCAACTACAACCTTCATTCCAATTGAGAATGAAGACACCAATAATGACCATCTTGCCCCAGGACCAAGTAAGCGTAGACGTCCATCTACTTGTCTGGATGGCGAAGCAATCCCAGCTTTGGAACTTCACGTGGAATCCAGCATTCGGTCTGTCGTGGAAGAAGCCTTCAAAAGTCCGGAAATCATTGGAGCCGTCGACGACATCATCGGAGCACCGGTGGAATACAAAGAAAGAGCTGAAGAAAATTTGCGGGCTGCTATCAGTGAAGTGGTGAGCCAAAGGGTGCAAACCTTTATGAGCTCTTTACGTTTATAATAAAACACGCCGGGCACCCCCGTTCAAAGCATACCTCTACAAATTCTACAGTGGAATTGTAGGGGAGCGATCAGCAAAAAGGCAAACATCTTGCATCTCATTAACAGCCTTCAATCATCGGTAGTGTGTTTATCCGAAACACACCTAGACAACATGACCAGCTTCGACATTTCCGGTTTTCGAGTTTTTCGGAAGGATCACCAGCGAAACTCTATGGGGGTACTCGTTGCTGCTAGAAACGAGTTCCACCCTAAGGCTTTAACATTACCCTCGAGCAATGGAATTGAATGGATCGGATTACAACTCCACAGCTGTGTAGGTGTTATGTCCATCGTTTCGCTCTATATTCATCCACATGCATCGGTATCCCAGAATCAATTAGAAATATTAATTAGGTGTGTACCACGCCCGTGTGTGCTGACTGGAGATTGGAATGCTAAACATCCTATGTGGGGGAATGCTCGGCATAACTCTCGTGGCAATTATCTGCACGCTGTTTTAGAGGACTCCGATTTAGTAATACTTAATGATGGTAGTATCACCAGATTCGACGCTACACGAACCGCTAGTGCATTGGACCTCACTTTAGTGTCTGCGGAGATCAGCTTGATGCTCAATTGGGAGGTGATTGAGGATCCTAACAGTAGTGATCATCTACCCATCTCCTGTGGATCGCTAGAACTGATTGTAGAAACACGGTTCCCTGAAATCAATTACAGAAGAATGGACTGGGAAAAATTCAACTCGAATGTGGAAAGTGCAATACTTTGTGTGGAAAGTGAAATAACATACGAACAATTCTTCAATATTCTATGGAGTGCTTTGGTAGATTCTTCACCTCCCCCTCGTCATGTTGGAAGTCTTAAGGTACCTCAACCTTTCTGGGACGATGAATTGAGCGCAGCCCGTCAGGACTCTAGATCGAAGTTCAAGGTCTGGCGTCGTACCCTAGAATATGAAAAGTATTGCGAATATGTGGAAGCAGATAACGAATTCAAAAGACTGGTGAAAGTGAAAAAAAGGCAATCTTGGAAGCAGCTTTGTGACGGTTTCGATTCCCAAACTTCAGTCAGCTCACTTTGGACACTTGCACGGAGATTCAAGGGCCGTGCATCCGGTGGAAATCGGCAATTACGTGATGAACAACAGATTAACATATTTCTGGACAAACTTGCACCTGCATCTACAATGGAAAATGTGATAAACTTCCCAAATTGTGACTGTAATATCCATAACCATAGTTCTTG
The DNA here is from genome assembly GCF_002204515.2 of Aedes aegypti. NCBI lineage: Eukaryota > Metazoa > Arthropoda > Insecta > Diptera > Culicidae > Aedes > Aedes aegypti. The sequence goes on along the minus strand of NC_035108.1, from coordinate 22,946,952 downwards.
CTTCACAACTTTGGAGCTAGAGGCGGTTATTCAGAAGGGAAAGGACACTGCTCCAGGTGTCGATGGTATATCTTACTCAGTGATTCAGAGGTTGCCATTCATAGCCAAGAAATCATTGATTAAAATTTACAACACCATCTTTGAAACAGGTGTTATCCCCGAGGTCTGGAACACCTTTCAAGTGGTTCCGATTCTGAAGCCTGGAAAACCTCCATCAGAAGCTAACTCTTTCCGCCCCATAGCCTTGGCGTCATGTCTCCGTAAAAGTTATGAGACTATGGTTAAAGAAAAAATTGAATGGTATGTTGAAAATCACAAGCTTCTTCCTAATGGAATTTGCGGATTTCGGAAAGGTAAGGGCACCCTAGACGCACTCCATCTGCTCATCGATGAAGTGCAAACGGCGTTTCAGAATAGACAACACGTGATAGCCTGTAGTATCGACATCCAAGGAGCATACGACAACGTTCAAATACATTCTCTGGTGGCACAAATGAGATCATTAGGAGTTGCTGAGTGCCTATCCATGTCGGTTTATGCACTGTTTAAAGAACGACATCTTGTTGTGTCTCTGGGAGATACGAGTAAAATTGAACGCACAACATGGAAAGGGCTGCCACAAGGATCCCCACTGAGCCCATTATGCTTCAATCTACTGATTCACGGACTATTCAAGCCGTCTGATGGTGCTGTTATTCGGGTCGGCTTTGCTGATGATATAACAATTGCGGTACGTGGTTCGAATATGCTGGATAGTGTAAATAAATCCCAAGAAGCAATCAATGAAATGGTGCACGAAATAAACAACCTTGGCTTACAAGTATCACCTTCTAAGTGTACAGCGATTGTTTTTGCGAAAAGAATGGTAGACGATGTGCCGCAGCTGCGAGTGGAAGATCAAATTTTAGAGTACAGTCCATCGTTGAAGCTGCTAGGACTTCACTTAACACCTACATTACACTGGGGAAAACATTTCTTCTATCTTAAACATCGCGCGGGACTGTTCATCAACTTCATGAAGTCCGTTGCTGGCCAAGCATGGGGTGCCGATCCTGGCGCTCTTCTTACCATCTATAAATCTTGCGTTAGACCGATCTTGGAGTACGGGTCTATATTTTTCCGTGGCGCCTCCGAAAAAGATTCGATTACTTTAGACCGGATCCAATGGAACTGTATACGTATTGCACTTGGATCTACGAAAACAACTCATACGGGTTCTCTAGAGGTGATGGCAGGTCTAACACCTTTAGATATCAGAAGAGAAGCTGCAACTATGAAATTCATTGAACGAAGATATTCCATCAAATCCTGGAATGATAAATTTGTGAAGACGACAATCGATGGTTCTGCTTCAACCTGGATCCGTCGTAGTATTTTACAGTACACGGCTTATACAGGACGTCAAGTGGAAACATTCGAAGTACTGCCATGCTTTGAGTTCGAATTAGGCATGAGACAAAAAGTGGTAACTGTTGACAAATCGGTATCGTTCGAATTATCAAGCAACTCATCCTTGAAAGCTAACGAAGTCGTCCGAAATCTTCTCGAACATCGATATCCGAATGCATCAAATCTGGCTACAGACGGTTCCAAAACAATTGATGGAACTGCCTATGCGGTAGTAAATGCGTTTGGTCAGCCAATCAGCCAAATTAAACTTCCGCATCAAGTTTCTGTTTTTCATGCGGAGCTGCTTGCAATACGGAAAGTCACACAAATTATCGCAGCTATGCCGAGGGCCGACTATGTAGTACTCACGGATAGCTTAAGTAGCCTTGAATCTCTTTCCAACATAAAAATCACCTCTTATCACCCGTCAGCGTGGTATGAAATTAAGGCATTGGTTCAATCCATCGAAGAAAAGGGATCAAGCATTACATTCCTATGGGTACCATCTCATCAAAATATTCCGTTAAACGAAGCAGTTGACGAAGCAGCAAAAGAAGCATGCCAATCGGGTGGATCAGATTACTATCGGTTCACATGTTTGGACATAGCTTATCCAACTCGGACAAGATCTATCAACTTGTGGCAATCAGCTTGGAATGCGGGCATTAAAGGCAGATTTTGTCACAGTATTCTTCCAATCGTTTCAACGCAAGCATGGTTCAATGATTTTGGTTTTTCGCGGAGAGAAATCGTTCTTCTATCCAAACTGATAAGCAACCACTCCAGACTGCCGTCACACCTCAAGCGGAATAACATCGTTGAAGACGACACCTGCCAGTGTGGCGAAGGCGTAGCTTCGCCAGATCATCTCCTATTCGACTGCAACATCTACGAGGATTGGAGACGGAATGTTTGGATCGAAATCGTCGGTGAAAGGGCATTTCCAGATCTACAGTTAATACTACGTAGCAGAGATATGAATGTACTTAAAACAATAGCAAATTTCTTTATTAATTGTAATATTGATATGTGAATTATTTGTTGACAAAACATGGCCAAACAATGGAAACAAGAGGCCAAATAAATAAATAAATAGAAAAAAAAATACCTTAAAGATTTAAAAAAAGAATTCATTTATTGATCTTCTAGCGGCCTTCTTAAGAGCTCAACCTGATTTTTTTAAGGAAACCCTAAGAAATTGTTCCAGAGTTACCATCATGAATTTCTATAGGAATTTCTTTAAAGATTTCTCAATAATGTACTAAGCCCTCAAAGAGCTCATTCAAAGTAATTCTTCAATAGATTTCTGTAGGATTCCGTCTAAGATTTCCGTTTAGGACATCTTCAAGAATAACCTACTGTACAAAAATATAAATAAAAAAGATATACCCAAATGATTAAATGCTAAATATATTGAAAAAGGTTTCATTTTTTTTTGCCGATTTAGGTGGACAACGTTACGACAGCGCATAAGAACCAATGAAGGATTATGCATGTTTTTCCAAATAACGATCGAATGTATATGTTATCAATTCAAGAATGAAGAAAGAAGAATTGGTATGATTGATAAAACTTAATACTTTCTTCGATGTTCGAATCATTCGTATTACCGTAAAGTACCCATATTTCACGCGTGCTCCTAATTTCGCTCACTGACATTTTAAACATGTTTTGCGGAAGAGATTTTGAATGACTGTATTCTGAATAATTCTGCTTCAGTCATGGTTACATAACATCCAATTGTGTAGTCCAATATGTATCAACAAATATGGATAAAATGGCAGTGAGCGAAATTAGGATTGTGCACGACATTATGGTAGCATCACGGTAAGTGTTAAGTTTTATCAATCATAACTACAGGGTTTCAACTCGTTTAAAGGAATGAAATTCCCTGATATTTCCAGGTTTTTCCAGATATTGAAAATTATTTCCAGGTTTTAAAAAAATCTCCAAAATACATAAATGATTGACGAGTAGATAATGATGTGAGTTAGTTGGTAAGATGACTAAAAATATATTTTCAAGGATTGATAAATTATGTAACGATAAATTTCAAAGTGTTTTTCTCAAAAACAGACTATTCGATCTTAAGGAAAAAATAGCTTTTCGAAGTACCCAGAGTATTTCTCTGAAGAACGTTTTGTATTGTTATCCTTATTGATATCTTGGAAAACTCAGGGCTGGTAGCGATTTATCGCCTCGAAAATAAGGACCTTAGAAACTTCTTGCTTGAAGAAGAAACAATTATGAACCAAGACCTCGTTTTGGTGGTACAAAAAGAAACCTAAAAGGAACCACGACATGAGAATTAGATTCATAAGTTGAACAGAGATTGTTATAAGATTATTCCTAAGACTCCTTTGGAATTCCTCGTGACAATACAAGTATTACTGCTCGTTTTAATCCTTCACATATTATTTTGAAGATCTCTTCAAGAGCATGTTTTGATTTTTAATGAACTTTCCAAGTAATTCTTAGAAAAAAATCGTTTTAAATACTTTCGAAAATTCAATCTGGAATTTTTCACAGAAATTACTTTGGAGATTCCATTAAGAATCCATACAAAAATCGTTTCAGACATTTTCCAATGAAGCAGGAATGTCTGCAGAGGAATGTAAAGGAAGTATTTCAGATTGATTTGAAGAAAACTGTTAAAAATTTCACGTGGAATATCAAAGAAAATCCTAGAGTAATCTCTTTTGAAACTTGTGTGAGTTCTAAGGATACCTTGATGAATTTCTACTAGGATCTCTGAAAGAACTCCTATGTTCTTGATAAAAATTTTCTTAGGATTTTCTTTATAAATTGCTAAGATAACTGAAAACAACTACAATCTCTGAGTAATGTCCTACAAGACGTTTAGAAGAAGCAATTCGGACTGAATCCCTGGAAAAAAAAACATCTGTGAATGATCAATAACTGTAATAATTGCTGTAGTATTAACTGGTGTGGAATATGATTTAAATTTTTGAAGAATACATGGATATTTGGAATTGATTTTTTTTTAGAAAAATCTTTGAACCGCAACTGTAATATTATGATGAAATGCTGCAGAAATGCTGTGAGAAGTTCTGAAGGAACTTAATGTGGAATCCCAGGTCAAATTCATCGAGGAATTCTTGGAAAAGTTTATAATAGATTTCATCGAACAATGCCTGAATGTTTTTTTGAGCAATTCCTGAGAGTAATCGTGGATGAATAAAAAAAAAAGAATCAAAATGAAAATGCCTAGAAGAAATGAAAAATCGTCGAAGGAATTATTGTAGGGTTTTTTTTTTTTTTAATGTCGAAATTATTTTTTTTTTCCAAAACTCTGGAATAAAAAAGAAAACCTGAAGGATCTGTAGAAATTCTTCAAGAAGAAACAATAGGAGATATCGGTGAAAAATGTTGGAGAGCAGGTACATCACACACCCTGTAGTGGAGATGTCTATGGGTAAGAATTGTAGAGGTAGTATTTTAAGTGAATGAATTGTAGATATCTTTACCAGAGGCGACTCGTAACCTCACTTTTTACCTGTTCTACGAATCAAAAAATGGTTAGTTCGGCAGAATTAGATTGTAAAGCAAACAGTAAATTATTGGAATCGTTCTTTCTAATAGATCTCTTCTCAATAGATGCAAATTTGTTTCTGAAATTCAAGAATTTCTATTCGTGGAACAGGTAGATTTGAGGTTAGGGAATCGCCACTGATCTTTACCCAGACATGAAATAAAAGAGAGGAGCTGGCTGGTAGCGAACTCAGTCAATAGCCTGCGGTATGGAGGAATAGCCTTGTTGTTTGGTAGTCGTTAGTTTTCAACAAAAAAACAGTGGAAAAGTATCTAAACGAAATCCTGTGATAATTGCTAGGATTTTTTTCAGGGTTATCTCTGTGAAAATTTCTGCTATTTTTTAAAACTCTAGCATAAACGTTTGTGGAAGCGTTGGAATACTCTAGGATTTTCTGAACCAAATTCTAAAGAAATTCTTCTAAGCATCCATTGAAAAATCGCTGGTAGCAGTCCTGGAAGTATTCCATAAGAATTTGGAATGTTTACACTTATGTATCATATGCTCATGAACGACACCAACCTGGAACATTGCTTGCCGTTACCAACTTGGCGATCTTAAGTTCTGCTTCCTTGGTTAAACATGTTTTATACTCAATAAATACAAATCGTTAACAGCATCAGCCATGTCAACTAACGTTTTGATAGCAACGCAGCCAAATTTTTTTTGATTGACAGGACTTTGTGCCACGAAAACGACATTTCTACAATATTCTACCATGAACTACTGCTTCAAAATAATTTCCCTGAGTGTAGCCTAAATTCCCTGAGAATTCCAGGTTGAATAAAATTCCCTGATAATTCCAGGTTTTCCAGGTTTTTCCAGGTAGTAGACATCCTACCCAAAAATAAAACTAAGATTGCGCACATTTTTCAGGTTCTGAACTAGTATGTGTTGGAATGTTAAAAGATTTACTGGAGCAAATTTTGAAGGAATTGTACAAAACATTTCTCAAAAAAATCGTTGGATGAATTTCTGGACAAATTCATAGAAATGGTAGAGAAATCTGCAGAGGTATTTCTGAAAGAGAAGGAAGCACAAGAAGGAAAAAGAAAACTGGCGTTATGGTAAAAAATAGAGATTTTCTGAGACTTGCATTTAAGTAGTGATCAGGTCTCTAAAATGAGACCTGTTGTGGGCTTCGTAGCCGTGCGGTTAGTGTCACCAAGGCACTTAGCCGCATCGTGCTAGGGAGTGTGGGTTCGATTCCCGCCTCAGACCGAAAAACTTTTCGAGTGGATTGTTTTCCGACCGTGCAACTGGGCGTTGCATGCTAGTCCGTTGTCTAGTGTGGTGCTTCCTTCAAAGGGCAAATTGCCCACTGGAAGCATTAACGTGTAGTGTCCTTAAAAAAAAAACTCTGAATTCATAAAGTGGCATTATTAAAACTTACGTCAGCTATTGTAGACTGCTCATCAGCCGTGACGAACACATTGTACAGCAAGTTCTCAAAGTAATCGCCACTGACTCGATTCATCACAAAGTTCTGCAGCGGAGGTATGCTAATCTTGTCCTCTCCGCTGATTGGCACATCGAGATAGATCAATCCCTTGCGATACAAACTGTGAACCACTTCGTAGTCCAACGCCCCAGCCGTCTGAGCACCATAATCGATCAATCGATCGAGCACTGACAACTCGTCCTGGTTCAAAAACTGCACATCACTCTCCAGCACGTAACCGACTTCCACCTTCCACCAGGGCTCGATCACGATCCGCCTCGGGAACTTGGGCAGCAGATAGTACGGATTACGCTTGAAGAACAGCTTCGGTGAACTCGTCTTCAAATCACTCGAAATCGTTAGGTACTCGTTGCGCCCAATTCCGACCACCCGCAGACAGTCGGCCGCCGTGAAGTTTGGCAACGAATCGTAGTTCTTGTCGTTGTTCAACAAGAACACCAGCATATCTAGAACAAACAGTTGGCGTTTTAAAAGTCTTATCTCCCGCAAACATCGGAACGCACTCACCTATGTAGTAGTTGAAGGGCGTCAACCGGAGCCCTTTGGCCACTATGTCGGCCAGGTGATACGGAAACAGATGCAGGGCCTTGATGTTCTCCTCGATCAGCTTTTCGTAGTATAACTTCTCATTGCCGAATGTGGTGTGCACTGAAAGAGACATAAAACAAATTAGCTCATCACACCTCAATGTTATTTCTTTCAGCAATGACTCAAATTCATATTCGTACAGAGCACTGTTTTCACTTTATATTGATAAGAAATATCAAATGATAGGTATATGTGTTGGTTCACAAACTCCCCATATTAAGATTTTTTGTATTAAACGACGCGTGGGAAATCTCAATAACTGGATAAATAAGTGTTTGAATGACACACAATAATGTAGTAAAATAGTTTGTTAATAACATTAAACATTATTTTAGCAATCACATTTAGTACTATTATTAAAATGTAATATTTCTAAATATATAATACAAATTACGCAATAAGCATAAGCATAGATGACCGTACATTTCGTAGTTGCTACTCCGTGATTGACCAGAACAATCGGAGTTGCACAGAGATTTAATAAATGGGGCTTGGGATTAGCTTACCATTCTTAATGTGCACAAATCGAGAGCTCAAAATTTAAAAGTCAATAACGGCGCCGGCCACGTCCTTACGGTCATCGGGGAAGCGAAGGAATGTTAGTTAGACTACTGTTGTTACTAGAGACCTAGAACACCTCTGCATCTTCACAGTTGTCATGGAAAGGCTATTGGGTTAGTGGGATAAGATACAGATCTGGGAGTCACCAATGTTTGGTGATGCAATCCATGATATAATATGCCTAATCGAAATCGCGATATTATTCGATACTCGCATGTACGCCGAACAAGTGTTCATTACTCGCCCACGCAGGAGCTAACGATCCGCGGCGCTTTTTCATTTCTCTACGCAAACAACGCGCGACATGTTCGATCCTGCCCTTATCGCCCGTCCCCGCAGGAGCAAGCATCAAGGTCGAAGGATCAAACACTACTCATTTAGGAACCGACTTGAAAAATGTGTTCGATAGGTACTGACCAACACGACTTTCAAAGTGACAACCAGATATTTGATTAGTTCAAATATTTTAATTCAATCAATGGATAGAATGCTTCCATTTGACGTATAAGTGGTGTATATAGAGCTTTCCATACATTTAAGAAATAATGCAGGGTGGCCACCAAATATCGATTTTGAAATTCCCGCTTTTTTCCCGGTTTTCCCGGTAAAATTTTCAAAACTTTCCCGGTTTTCAATTGAGTAGCCCAAACGCAAAATGGTCGGTTTTTTAATTGAATACACTAAAAAATTCTTCATCAAGCTTTTCGATAATACTTTTAAGTGTTTTTTTGTCCAGAGGGAAAAATAGTATTATTCATAAAAGGTTGGCTTGTTTTATGACTCCTGTACAATTAGTATAGAATGAAAAAATTCTGAAAAAAAACTTTAAAGTTGATTTCGTCAAAACAAGGTTTCTGTTACTTACACCGTTTTGTTTCTAACCCCGTTTCCCGTTTTCTCTGGGGATTTCCAAAAATATTATTCTCCATAAACACGTCGGAGCCCTGGAGGAAGACAAAAGTGAAAGAATGGTTCAAATCGGTCGTACTGTTCTTAAGTCAACTCGTGACATACAAACACCATTCCATTTTAATTTATATAGATATGCCCCTTTTCACATCTTATTACCACATATAAAAGGGTTTCAATTCCTAATCCTTCGGTTTTTTTTCTTCACAAAAATGAAGTATTCACTAAAACAAAAACGTTTAAGGTAAGGATGAAACAAATCCGCACATGTTGAAGCATGTATCTCAAATTACTTATACAATATTGAATCGATTAGATAATTAATGATACTTTAGAAGCTCTTATAAATAACGCATTGCTTTCAAGAATATCCGGTTTTATTGATGTATTATTCAGTAACTAAAGACAATTATGAATCCAATGTTTTTGAATGCATAAAAATTCTACAATAAAACAAAAACTTTGGGACAGATAAGTTAGAAAAAAATCAAGCCCATATAAGATAAAACGAATAATAAAATATTTCGAAACATTGCAAACCAACTTGAAACATTTCTTAGAAGTTTGGTGTAGTAAAATATACTTAATAATAAAAAATAGAAATGAATCATTAATGTTTAAGTGTTATTTGTATATGATTGCACATGTCTAATGTCAATACTATCAACCATATCCACTTTCTACAACTTATTTTCGGGGGTTTGTAAATTAAGAGCATGAAGATATTAGTTCAGAATTATTTTCCCGGTGACCATCTCAAATTCCCGGTTTTTCCCGTCTTTTTCCCGATGGATTCCAATTCCCGTCTTTTTCCCGCTTTTCCCGTTTTTCCTGGTTCGGTGGCCACCCTGTAATGTTTTCTCTTAGGCCAGCAAAAGCCAGTGCTCATACTTTATATAATTATCTGTAGAATCGCTAAGGATTTGTTCAATTTGTTTATTTATTCAAAATGTTTTTATGTCTCTCGTAATCATAACTACGTTTGAGGATTTTTTTTCCTTCAGATATCTTCACAGTGTATCTATTCGTTTACAGAAATAAAATTCCCTGAGATTTCCAGTTTTTTTCCCGGGCTTACAAAAAAGTACTCTAATTTCAGAAGGATAAAAATTAATGACAAAATAATTATGTTATAATAGTGTACCAAGCTTCCATATTTTGTCAATGCATGATGAAGCTATTTAAATGTGGAAAAATATCAAAGCTTAAGTTTTATTCAACTGAATTGTATTTGATAATGAGACTTCATGCTTTTTTATATCGTTTTACCCGTAACGCGGGTTGATCACCTTTTCGAGGTGCGTTACGGGGTAAGATCTACCAAATTGTACTCTTGCTGTATCTGTTCTTGTGAATACTTATAAGTTACGGTCGGAAGAGTATAAGAGAGTAGCAAGCCACTAAGACCCACCTATTTGTCCTAGATGATGAGGAGGTCGAAGTGGAAAAATGGCTCAATCAGCATCTGAGGTTGGTTTCAACGCATGAGACAATTTCTTTCCAAGTTCAAGAGTTTATCTTTTGATATCTAGGAGGGAAACGATTCCGAATCAGTGGAGTAGCAGACCTCTTAACTTCTAAAATAAGCTTTTTGTTTCAAGGAATCTAAATGTCTCATGCGATGAAACCTGTTCACAGTTTCAAAAAACGACTTTGAACCTTATAAGTAGAAGCAATAATTTGATACGCTAGAGTACCGATGCATGGTCAAAATCAGTATCATTCAACCAGCTTAGTGGCCGAACCTGATTAAGGGGCGCGCTTTTGAGAGTTTAATGGTGACAAACTGTTTTCTCCAAAAGGTATAAATAGCGGTATCTTTTTCTAAAGAGGCTCTATGCAAAATGGTAAAGAATGATATTTGTATAAAAAACGACTACTTCATTATTTCTCAATAGTAATGGAGTGGAACAACATGCACTAAACAAAGGACACGGGTATACCACAAAAGATCAAAGAAAACTGGTCGCAGTGGTTCATCCCGAACAGAAACAGAAAAAAAGAGCTTCGATCACCGTATTGTACTGAACAGAGTTTTCAAATTAATCATTATGCTTCATCCTTAAAATTTAATAATTACTGTGTACTAGGGCGGTTCAAATTTTAAAAATGTTTGAAAATCTCTCATATGCTCTTTACCATCCTTATCATAAAAATAGTGTTCTGTGAAATTTTCAGCTTTCTAGGTGAGCAATTCTCGCTGAAACCAGGCCGCCATCGGCACCCATCGTTAGAATTGTAATTTTATGTCACTGATCGCTAGTTTTCGATAAAACTTAAGGGTGGTCCTTTCTGTTTTCTCAAATTGGTGGACCCGTCGTACGCCAGCTAGCTGAACAGTTTGCGAAAAAGCTCATTTTTAGATAAATCTTGGGTTCTTCTTCACGGGATATGTCTCATATTTCGCTAGGAACACATAGCAAACTTAGTGGCATCGTATAGAGAAAGGATATAGCTTTCATTTAAACTTGAAAAAAATTTGGCGGCCATTTTGAATTTGGCCGCCATCTTGAATTTTGTTAGAAAAATCGATTTTTCACCATCAGAAAGCTGAGGAAAAATTGCGTAAGATAGGCTACAGAAACTAGGTGAGCAATGGTATTTACCCTATCAAATGAACGATTTTCTAAATCATGTTATACGATTTTGACGTATATGGCGAGTGCAATCAATACTACCATCATTTTTTATACAACAAAGAAACAAGTTTTCAACCTTTGGTGTTTTATTCGAGTCGACTAAAGAATAAGAATATTATTTTTAGTGAAAAAATCTGGCGGCCATCTTGGATTTTGGCGCCATCTTGATTTTAGGTAGTAGAATCAATTTTTCACCTTAATAGCACTCAGCATGTCGAATTTAGAGGCTACCAATAAAAAAGGTTACGTATACTCTTCTTCTTATTATTCTTCACGACGTTACGTCCCTACTGGAATCGAGCCTGATACTCAGCTTTATTAGTTATAAATCCAGGTTATTAAACAGGAATCTTATTTTTTAATGCGATTTCTGACAACATATAATTCTTCGACATATCTTTGAATTCAGAAATAATGAATAAATAAATTCAATAAATGAAAACGATCAAAAAACATTGATTAAACAAACATTTTTTTACCCTATGCATTGTTGTTCATTGTATGAAGTTTATAGATTGCGTGTCGGGACATTAGTAAGCCTTGTGGTAATATCTGTAGTTCTAACGTAAAACATTGACAAAAGTGCATTAATTTATAATGAAAGTCTTAAATTTTGAAGCAAAAACATCCTTTATTTTCTAAGTCATAAAGTATCGTTTTTAGTATCGCCCAACATTCATGTGAAAAATAGCGAAATTGAATGATGAGAAGCAGGTTTTGTTCTAATGTGGACGTAATTCCGAAAGGCAGGTGTATAATTTCGAGGTTAGAAAAACTGGCGGCCATCTTGGCTTTCGACGCCATCTTGGTTTTTAGCAGTTGCATGATTTTTTACCATCTCAGTGCTCATCATGTTGAATTATAAGGCCTCCGTTAAAAAAAAACAGTCAGATTCTATCTTTCTTATCTTATCTCAGCTGTTCAACTGATTGTTCATTTGTATAAATGGTTTAGACCAAATAAATGAAAGAAATAATGCTATTTTACAACTCGAAGATATGCAGGAGAATCATTCAGGTAGCAAAAAAGCGTTAAAAAAATCCTATTTGATCATTTGTTTTTAAAACTAGTTAAGCTGAAGGGCTGGCTCTGTTCCAGTAGGGACGTAACGTGAGGAAAAAGAAGAACAAGAAGAAGAATAAGTGTAACGGTAGCATTGAAATTCAACATGTTGAGTGCAAACAAGGTGAAAACTCATTCTAATACTTAAAACCAAGATGGCGTCAAAATCCAAGATGGCCGCCAGATTTTTTCACTCAAATTAATACTCCTATTCTTCATCTGTCTCAAATAATACACCAACGATTGAAAACTTGTTTCTTTGTTGTACAATAAATATGTTCGCATTGATTGCACTCGCCATATACGTCAAAATAGTAGAACATGATTTAGAAAATCGTTCATATCATAGGGTAAATACCTTTGCTCACCTAGTTTCTGTAGCCTATCTTACGCAATTTTTCCTCAGCTTTCTGATGGTGATCTCAGAATTCTCAAAGAAATTTCTGTAGAAATTTTTAAAGCAATCTCTGAGTAATTCTTGGAGATGTTCTGAAGAAATTCCTGGATAAAATCTCAAAGAAATGCTGAAGGATAATTTTGTAAGAAATTCCTGGAGGCATCTTTGGAGAAATTCCGTTTCGAATGTTTGAAGAAGTTCTAAACGGGAGTCCTTGGTGGTTGTCCTGAGGAAATCTTTGGGCAAAATCCTGGAAGACTTAGAGCTTTCTTGAAACATATCAGAAAGAATCTTTAAAGGTATTCCTAGTGATTTCTGAGTAAACTTATGTACCGTGAACGTACCATATTTGACGCGGGTCCAAACTTGACGCATTTTCTAATTAATTTTATTATAAATTAATTCAAGTTCAAACTAGCATTCGAAAATTTATTCCTTAATCTTCAATTACATGTTATTGAAAGATTTCAATCAAAAAAAGTTTATTTTTGATTAATAATAGCCAAAAAATAAAAATTATTTGAAAATGCATCCGACAAGTGCGTCATTTTTATCATTCCTTAGTGAATGTGCTAAATATTATTAATCAATTTTCATGAAAATATTGTGCTATTTTACAGCAATATCATCAACAACAGTTAGTAATATTCTTTTATTCATAAATTGACGTCGACATTTCTCTATTTTCAAGGTTTAAGACATATTTTTGTATGAAAATCTTGTGCGTCAAGTTAGGCACACAATGTTCCTAATTATTTGCTATTTTGTTCAGCATGTTTTGTTGAATCGAAAATAGGAAAGGAAATATTTATGGTGCTTGCATTAAAAAAATCCGTCCGCAGAACAACCCATTGCTTTATGTAATCACATGTAAATGGGTCATCCATAGATTACGTCACGTTTTTAGGAAGAGGAGGAGGTTTAGGGAAAAGCAAAAAAAAAAAAAGGAAAAGGATTCATACAAAATATTTGCACTTTTCATAAAATAAATGTGCCCAAGGTTGAGAGGGGTTGAAAATTGTACAATTTATCGCGGTTTATGGATGTCCCCTAATGTTTTAGGGAAGCTTCAATAAATGCGTCAGGAGGTGAGGTGTAGGTTCAATGGTTTGTTTCGTATAATTTATACAATAGGGGGTGTCCATGAGATATGTTTCACAAAAACATAACATTTTCTACAACTACCCCGCCCATCCGCCCCAAGTCACACTTTTTATATGGATTAAAATGTATGATGAACTTGTATAATTCGTTACATCTTGCAGAACACCTCCTCTGCCCATAACTGCATATTTGTAACATTCGACGAAAATAGGCACTGAGTAAATGGAGTACCAAGTGTAAATTTCTCGTCAGTATGGGAAGGCCCTAAAATTTCAAAAAACATTACGAGTCCCATGTATAATCTCAATGTGACTGTTATGCAGTTATATTAAGCAATGTGACAACTTGGTATTTTTTCCGAAATTTCTGGAATAATCTCACAGATTTTATTAAGGTAGTCGAAAGTATTGATGATTCGATGATGTTCCACGGTATTAACTCGAAATTGTCAAAAATGTCGAATGTGACAAATATGCAGTTATGGGCAGTCCTTCCCCCTAATAACATGACGTACTTAATGTATGACCCCATATATGGTTCTCGATCTATTTCGAGGCCAATACTGCCGTTGGTTCTACGCATATTTGTCCCGCGGTGCATAAGGATTACATAGAACATGGGACAAGTAGGCGTAGTTTTTGACCAATTTGTCCTTATTTTAGCAACTACCTTCCCCGTTCCAGCGCAACGTACTTTTCAAATTTTTCCCTTGTTTGATATCACGACAAATATACATTAAACTAAACAATAATGCTTGACTATGGATTGAACTCAATCGCCGGTTTTATTTTCTACACTTTAACTAAACGCATAGCAAAAGTACTACCGGAGACGTCATTCAAAACTTTTTCCAAAGGTTCTAACTTTTATGTCCACTCTAAAGCGCTTTTTTCAATTTATTGAACTATTGAATACTGAAACTCTTGTATATTTTAAACTTTAGCAATTATTTTTTAGTGCGTCAAATAAGGAACATAGTGCGTCAAATTAGGCACATTGAAGAATTGATGCGTCAATTAAGGAACCTAATGTGTTCCACAAAAAGTCAATCAAACATGAAGAAAAAAACATTTGATAATTTTTTACTGATTTTTTCTTAATTCTATAATAGTTCAGCTAGCATAAGTTCAAATTTCAACAAAATCGGACAGATTTTAACGATTTGACAAATGTTTGAATTTAGAATTTTCTTAACCGCGTCAAATATGGTACGTCCACGGTAGTTGAGACTGCCAAAAATCAGGTTATATTCCTGAGGTATTCAAAACATTTTTTTTTTATAAATTCCATAGGAAAATTCTCGAAGGGATTCCATGGGAAATAATCTCCAAATGAATCAAATCCCAAGTCTCTGGTCTGATTTCATGAGGGATCAAACTGTTATTTTCTGATTCCTGTTAGATTTTGTTTTGTTTGATCTCTTTTTTGTGCCGGTTTGGTCTTTATTATGTATCTTTTTTCAGGCAAAAGGTCGCCAAAATTCATATTTTCATAACACTCAGTCGCTACCAGCCTGAAAATTTGAACGTTTTTAAATGATATGCGAACAAATAATCATACATCAAAAATACAAAATTTAAATGTTTGATTAACCAGGGTCTCAATTATAAATAGTTCTACTTAAAAAAAATGAATTAATTTTATGTTTATTAAAGTTTTATGGATTGTTTGAGTTTACTTTGATGGGAACATACCTATTTAAATATGAAGCAAAGAACACGATTTAATGTAATGATTAGATATATTTTAAATAACTTGGCTTTTTTTCAGGTCATATGATTATAATTTTTTGAACACAATTTAGAAAACAGCGATGAACGTAATTTTTATTGGAAAATATTATCACAAATATATTTTTTTTTCTTTTTTTGCCCATTAAGGTGTCTTAAGACGCTTATTAAGTATTCAAACGGTCCATGGATACCATTTGAGGTTTCTACACTGTACGCGGGCCAAAAATGAATAGTGCATGATCATTCAAAATTTAAAAATGTTTGAAAGTCCTGACTAAACCTTTGAGGAATTTTTAGTTAAATTGTTATTATAAATGAAAAAATAAACCGAATCAATCGAAACTCTGGATAATATCCTGCAGGATTTTCAGAAGATGTTTTTCAAGGAGTTCCATCGTACGGAAACCCAATCAAAATATATCAAAGCATATTTCATCAAGTAATACACAATTTTATTGCGGTTACATATCTCAATTCAGACATTATAAATGATAAATGAAGATTTCAATCTGCAGACTCCTTAATATTTCTATTTACATACTAACAGCTCATCCCATAGTAAAATTTTCCGAAGGGTGATTCACAAGTGATTTCCATACTAATTTTAAACATTTTTGTGAAAATAGATTTTTCACTAAACGGAAAATTATCAAACTTTGGGTTTTGGTTCAATTTTCAACGAAGAATCAGCACAGCATATGTAAAAAAACAGGATATCCCTAAACACGCAAATTCTTTGGAATTGGCTTGTTTAGTGAATAAAATTCATAGTTTTTTGTAGCTTAATCGTAAGAGCACATTTTTCTAAGTATAACACGATTTTATTGCACTTTAATATAAATTAAATTGTTAAAACAGATTTCAATCCGGCGACTCAATGACATTTCAATTTACATAATGACAGCCCGTCAAGAAGTAAAATTTGTCGAGGGGTGATTCAAAAATGATTTCCATACTTATTTAAGACGTGTTTTAGAAATAGTTACAGGTCACGGAAAATTGTGAAATTTAGATATCTAGTTCAATTTTTAACGTAGATTCAGAATATGTAAAAAACTGGAAACCCATAAACAAGCCAATTACCATACACACATAATTCAGAATGCCGAATCTCGGCTAATTTTAACCGAGATCCGCACAGCCGAGTAGTCGGCAAACACATTTCCTGGGATCTCAGCAAATAAAAGCCGAGTATCAGTAAATCGTGCTTCGTTGCTAAGCAACCGGACAATTTGTTAGCTGAATCTCGGTTGAAATTGGGAAACCGAGATTCGCACAGCCGAACGTTTGACGTTTGAAATCTTGGTGGATTTCTTGGAAAAAAATTCTGTACAATTTTTTTCAACACTCTGGAATGAACCTTTGCGGGTTTTCTTGGAAGAAATTCTGTAAAAAGCTTCGACAGATCTCCTAGAGTAACAACTGGAACATTCGGTTGAAGGATCAGTGGAAAAATATCTGAAGGAAGTCCTAGGATAGTGTTTGGAAAATTTTGCAAAATAATCTCTGAACAAATTACTGAAAATGATAACGTTGAATTGCTCGAGAATTTGCTGAAGCAAATTCTGGAGAAATTTATGAAGATATAATGTAGGAGTTAGGGAAAGTAATCCACATGAAATCAATTGCATAGTCTCGTAACAGTCTTTGAAGGTTTCTCTACAGCCTGCAAAATTTTGCATCAGAATTGATTGCAAGCAAGATAAAGAAAAAAGAGATAGAGACCATTTTGCTTAAAAAAGACCTTAGAGACCTTTCATAAAAATAGAGAAAATTTATGGAGATTTGCATAAAAATAGAGACCAAGTCTCTAAAAAGAGACCTGTTACCAGCCTTGAAATTGATTTATTGATTGTTTCAATATATTAAAGTGAAAGTGCCTAGAATTCCGGATTAATTGCCCAAAAACAGTTTTCCATTTTTTTCTAATTTCGAATAATTTTAAAAACCGTTCATGAAGATATGTCAATCCATTACCATGAATTAAGGCCTCAAAAAAATTGCATGGTTGATATTGAAATTCCCTGATAAATCCAGGTTTTAGGTAGTAGACACATTACGTCAGTAATCGTTCAAAGATTGCTAAATTACAACCTGTACGAGTTGTTCCAATTTTAAAACCAGACAAAAATCCTGCAGAAGCCTTTAGCTACGTCCAATCAGTTTGCTTTCCTCCATCAGTAAACTTTTTGAAATGGTCATTTTGAACAGAATGTTGGCCCACATCAACGAAAATTCAATTTTTACTAATGAACAGTTCGGATTGCGCCATGGACATTCGACCACTTATCAACTTTTGCGTGTAACAAATTTGATCCGTTCCAACAAAGGCTGAAGGCTATTCTACTGGTCATGTTCTTCTAGACATAGAAAAGCATTCTACAGTGTT
Source organism: Aedes aegypti (assembly GCF_002204515.2). Lineage (NCBI taxonomy): Eukaryota > Metazoa > Arthropoda > Insecta > Diptera > Culicidae > Aedes > Aedes aegypti. The sequence goes on along the minus strand of NC_035108.1, from coordinate 22,929,166 downwards.
TGGCATGAAGGTTTGATCGTAAAATTAAAAAAAAAAACTTTAATTTTCCAACATACATTGTTAGAATAATTCGAAGTTATCTGTCAAATCGTACACTTCAGGTTAATTATCAGAACTTCTGGTCTGAAAGACTTCCTGTTAGAGCTGGTGTTCCTCAAGGCAGCATTTTGGGACCAATATCATACAATATTTTCACATCTGACTTACCTGAGTTACCTCAGGGATGTCAAAAATCTTTGTTTGCGGATGACACAGGCCTCTCCACCAAAGGACGAAGTCTGCGTGGCATCTGTAGTCGATTGCAAAAAAGTTTGGATATTTTTTCTTCATACTTGCAAAACTGGAAGATTTCTCCTAGTGCTTCCAAAACTCAACTAATAATATTCCCACATAAACCGAAAGCTCTTTATTTGAAACCTTCAAGTAGATATGTTGTCACGATCAGAGGGGTTCCAATAAATTGATCAAAAGAAGTTAAGTATCTATAGGGCTCATGCTAAATAAGAATTTAACTTTCAAAAATCACATTGAGGGTATTCAAGCCAAATGTAATAAATATGTAAAATGTCTCTATCCCCTTATTAATAGAAAATCAAAACTTTGTCTTAAGAACAAGCTTTTGATATTCAAACAAATTTTCAGGCCAGCCATGTTGTATGCTGTACCAATATGGACTAGCTGTTGTAATACCAGGAAGAAAGCTCTGCAGAGAATTCAAAATAAAATTTTGAAAATGATTCTGAGGCTTCCTCCCTGGTATAGTACCAATGAGTCACATAGAATATCCAATGTTGAAATATGGAACAAATATCAAATAAAATTATTAATAATTTCAGGCGAAAATCGTTACAATCTTCTATTGCCACGATTAATGCGTTATATATTTAGGTTAAATTAGGTTAAGTAAATTGAAAACGTGTTTTTTTCGCTTATAAGCAGGTGAAATCAACTCACCTGTAAAAAATCTGAACTGCTACGGCAAATGAAATGTAATATGTTGTTAACAAAATGTTAATATAATCTTAAATTTGTTTTACCAAATGAGGATGATAGTGTTGTCTAATAACACAGAACACCTGGATATAACAAATGAATGTAATGTTTAGAATGATACTAATAAAGAAATAAAAAAAACAACCTGTAATAACTGATCGTGAGAACTCTCCCGGGATTTTGCCTTTAATGAATTCATGACGTCCTTCAGGTCCCTTCAAAATTTAATTTCTTTTTTTTTCTCTGAATATCATTGTTGAAATGCAACTTACGACTAATCAAAAAGTTTAGTCAGAGAACATTAACAAAAACTTTTTTGGAAATTCTTCCAGGATTTGATTTTTTTTTTCAATCTCGTACAATAATTTCTTTCGAAAATCTTCTAGAAATTTATTTACGAATTCTTCCAGAAATTCTTTCAAAGATTTTTCAAAGGATGCTCAGAAGAATTTGCTCCAGGATTCCTTGAGAACTCCAAAGCTACTAGCTCAAGTAATTTCCTCACGTATTACCTTAATTTTCTTTTCCAAAACTCTTCTAGAATTTCCACCAGATATTTTTTCCTTGATCCTTCAGCTGAATTCTCCAGTTGTTTCCTAAGATTTCCACATTTTTTTTTCCTGAGGAGATCTTCAAAGGTATTTTCAGAGTTTTTGAAAAAAAGTAGCTGAGGTGTTTTTCAACAAACCCTGCAAGAATTCCTCCGCCTGTTCATGCGAATTACTTCAAAAATTCATCTACGATTTATCCCTAAATTTCTCAAGTAGTTCTTCGAAAAAATCCATTTGTTTAAGGAATTTACCCAGCTTTTCATCCTGGTCTTACTCTTGCAGTTGTTGCAAACATTTTTAAAACAGTTTTCCAAAACATTCCCATGCAATTTTTGAAAGTTTATTTAAGTTTTCACAGCAGCTAATACTACAGCAATTTTTCCAATAATTCCTCCGATCATTCCTACACAAACTTGTATAGCAATTTGGCTCCATGTTTTTCGAGAAATTCCTTTATAAAATCCTGCGAAATGCTATCCCGAAATTCAATTGATTTTGTTTTTAGATTATCTTAGCTTATCTAAGAAATCTTCTGAAACTCTTTTCTGCCTCTTTCTGGTTCCTTTAGGACTCTTTTTTCAGACAAGAGGTCTCTAATTTCCTATTTTAAGGCACTCAGTCGCTACTAGCTCCATAAAGATGGAAAGCTCTCTTAGTATTGTAGTAACAACTGGTAGGAAAATGAGGAAAGAAGCAAAGGGATGTCAGCGAAAGAAACCTAGTATCAAATCTACTTAGTACTTTTACTGCAATTCTATACAAATTGTTTGAGAGTGGAAAATCAGAGGGGGTTGTGTACAAGACACGACCGCATGACGTTAAATACGCCAAGTAATTTTCTGCATTTGGGGCTGATTCACAAATTTCATAACGCTATAGGGGGTGGGTGGGTGTCTTTAAGTTGTTACATTTCATACAAAATGTGAAAAATATTCATACAAAATGCGTTACGAGGGGATGGGTGGGTGTCAAAAATGGTCATTTTTGGCGTTATGAAATTTGTGAACAAACCCTTGAATTTTAGTCGAGTGTCATAGTTGCAGCCTTCCTTAAGGTGAAGACATTTCGCAACATTTTAGATTTTCATTTAACACCCAGTATATTGCCGTAAGACGTAGTTAACGTCAAAAAACAAGCCAGTTTTCTAAGAATATCATGTTATTTCTTCGGTGGAGCGGAAAAGTCACCTGAAAATATTGTTAGAACGCTTGAAAACAGAAGAATTTCCTCAACTCGAACCCGACCAAAATGTCAGACCTTTGCGTTTTAGCCCGTGAAATACAGTAACTTGAAATTTCCCGTCGAGGATTCCATAGGGTTAAAGTTTTTCTTAGCTTCAATGTGCACAAAATATTTGCCAACGTTTGTCCTACCCATGGTTTCGTACGTGGACGTGCCTCTGCGAACAATAGATGGCAAGTACGACCTTATTTATTATTTTGGATAAATTCAGTATGACTATCAGGCTAATGTTATCAATAAAACAATAAATTACAAAATTACCATTATTGCATATGAAATTATGTAGGTTTCATACAACCTTGATGTGAAAACAGCGCCCCGTATAAATATATGTTTGAGGCACTGTAGTTACCTTACCTAAATTGCCGCGATAGCGAAGTTGGTTCTTGAGGCTGTACTCGAGAATGAACTTTTCGTAGCGCTTCTCATTGTCATGCAGGGCCTGCAAAGATAAGAAAACACCCATGAAGCAACTAAAGTTTCTTCCAAATAAACTTGAATCAACGCTGAATAATTTACCTTCCGCAGTTCTAGGGGCAGATTCCTCCAGCTGACTTTGCCGCGGATGTTCTCTTCCACGACGTGCACAATGTTTCTCGGGCTCATCGTTAGCAGCGCCGCATTATCCCCGCACCCGGTTTGAATTCGATCCGCCCTTCCGAGTGGCACTTCCAAGCAAAACCTCTAGTTATTCCAGCGGAGAAAGCTGTCGACGTAGCTAACTAAACTATAGGGGGGGAAAACACTATCCAATCTGCTGGGCGCAGGCTGACTGTCGACTGCAATGTGTGGCTTTCTGGGCAGAAGAAGTTTCCTAGCACAGCGATTTACGACGAAAAGTGACGGAATGTTTTTGTTTTCATTGTGGATTTTAACACGAATTTGTCTGCGCGCAGAACACCGTTGTCCTCGTCGTCGTCGGCCGAACTGTATAACGAACGAGCGGGCAATGGGAGAATGGACGTTGACGTTTTTCGATCGAATGAGAGAGGGAGCTTTTTTTGGGTGGTGGGAGAGAAAAGCTCCAATCCGAGCCGTGTTTGTCAACAAGCGGAGTAAACAAAAAAATCGAGTCTGTTGTGCTACAGAGCGAGTGATTCCCGTAAGAATTTTTTTAAATTCTCTCGAATACTAATGTTTTTTGGAGTTTTTCTAAATAACCATTGTAAAGTGTTGCTTCATCTATGAGATGTGTTAAAATTTCAGTGATTTCAATCAATATTTATTTCTAGAAACGTGATTCAAACTAATACGATCCAAAGTGTTCAGTGTCCAGTGGCGTAAACAGGGGAATGTTGATTAGGGGCTATGGGTGCCAATAAACATTTCTCGCGGAACATTACTAAAGGACCGATGTACAAATGATAGATTCTCTCCTCTCTCGTTCTCTTTCGATTATAACAGTGGAATACTAAAGATTTTGGGAAGCTTTTCACTATAGATCGAAAGCCAATTTCCTTGACTAGCGTTTCATACAAAAAACGCAACAAAAGAGGTTAATATGACTCAGTTATTAATAAAAGAGAAAGTAAACAAAGAGAGCCTCTCAATGTTAGATAGGTCCTTTAGTAATGTTTCGCGAGATTTATTTTTTTTTTCTTGTTTTAATCCACTCTGGGTTGAACTTCTCTAGATTTTTACGCTCATTACGTTTTACTCAAATTTGAGTGAATGTAAATCTAATTCACAAAAAGTGGATCTTGTCATAATTGATTTTCGTGCGTGTTGTACATTTTTGGGTAATGTAAATATTTATGAAAATTTGAGTTAGGTTCATTCATTTTCATAAGTTCCGTAAATAGGGCGAATAGAAATACTCTCCGACATGTTTGAATTATAACTTAAACCGTGTGGATAAAAGACAATTTTAGTCTCAAATATGGATGGCCTCTTTTTTTTTTTTTGCTGATACCTCAATTGCTACACAGATAACAGATGTTTATGCTAGAACCAAATTTTTCTTAAAACCTGTTTAAACATTCAAATTGGAACTCCTTGCAATCACTTGCGCCGCCGCACAGCGAATTGCGTCAATCAGTGGTGAATATCTGAGACGAGACTCGCAAAGACGGTCTTCTTTTTCTGTGATTGCTGAGTTTTTTTCTTATTCCACTTTGTGTTTATACCAATTATGCGCAAGCCGCTCAATCCCTCACATGAAGCTCTCAGCAAAAAATGATTGAGTTTGCATCACATCGAATCATAAATATCCGTTTGAGTGAAATTTCATGCCAGCAAACGTAGCAGACATTAGAAATAATTATTCTTCTGCTTAGATTTATCAGCAACTTTGGAAAAACTGCTCCGCTGATTGAGGTTTTTAATAACAGTTAACTTTGAACACAATACTTTTCACTTTTTCAGCCATAAAAACGGTGGGCTGCATTTGACGTTTCGTGAGAGGGGAATCTGGGCTGCATATGACTTGGTATTTTTCCTCTTCGCGAGTCTCTCTCAGGTGAATATCAGTATGTTGAAATATTTCATATTCACCACTGACATCGGCTTGGGAACTTCACGATGCCAGCACCACAACGATGTTGCTACTTGTGTTGTAATTCAAAATGACCGTTAATTGTCTTACACAGTTTTACAATCGGACTTCAACGTCTGTTATCTGTGATTGCTATTTTAAAATAATAACTATACCGTACGAAGCCTTACGAAAATGTTTTACCACCGTTCAGTAAATATAATAATTTAGTAAAACGAAAGCAGTTATTCTTTCATTTTATTAACGAAAAATACACATTTTTTTTAATTGTACCTTAAAAAATATCAAAATTTATTCACATGGTGAAGATAAAGAAAATTATTAAAAATAACTTAAATTTTTGTTTGTGTGTGAAATCGACAAAAAGGGCAGATGTTTCAAGCTGTCCATAATGGTTCAGATTTAAATGTTTTCCTAGTTTTTAATAAAAAAAAGTATCAAGTTTCAAGGTTTAAATTTTAACCTATTTTTAAAATTGAATTTTAAATGTTATATAACCGTTATTTGAACAGGAAAAATTGCTAAAGTGGTTGCAAGATCATGGTCTTTCGTCTTATGAAATTAAAACAAGATTTCATTAAAAATTTTAGGACCCTATTTGGGTTGCACATAATTAAATTAATTGATTTGGGGTGATAATAAATCTTCGAGCTGTTCAGTAGAATACCTATGAATCGATGAAAAAAAACAAATTAGTACTACAACCGTTTAATTCCACTAGAGTTTTTATCCTTTGACAGATATGCGTATTTCGACCTCAACTGTAAGGCCGTCAGTGTCGTGTACTAGACTCGACTTAAAGTGATTTAGGATGTTTCGAAAAGTAAAATTCAATCCGTATGAAATAGGTAAAACGTTCATTCCAAGGGCCTATCTGCAGTGATTGATTTATCTTCGTCAATTTTCTCTTATGATAGTTACTTGACCGAGTGACTGTTTTCGACTAATATATTTAGTAGTACACACCTAGATTTTTTTTCTTACCGGAAACGCACTGTAAATAAATATTTAACTGAGGTTTCGGTATTACAAACGAGATTTACCGAACAACCTTAATGAGCCTGTGCATGCTATAAAACGTTTGACTTTTACAGTGCGCTCTGTTTTCAAGTTGCCCGTGAGAGAGAGAGCGAGACAGCACCAACACACGGCATAGATGTAGCTGTCGTCACCGAAACCTGGTTGCGCCCAAATACTTCATTCCTTCATCCAAATTTCTCCTATGTTCGTCTCGATCGGCCATCAAGGGATGAAGGCGGCACAGGAGGAAGTGACTAATAGCTGTTCGTAAAGGATTGGTTTTCAAGCAGCTGAATATTTCGACCAAAAAAATCGAGGCTACAGGAGTTACCATCTCAACGACTGGTAAAAATGAAATAATCGCATAATCGCTGCATACTTCTCTGGTACGCGTCGGGGCTCTGAGTGGTCCCAGTTTTGACGTGAAATCCGCTCTTTGGTCACGCCAAACTCACCTTTTTTCGACATTGGGGATTTAAACGCCAGACATCGTTCAATGGAACTGTGTCAAGAATAAAAAAGCTGGAACTATACTGTGTCAAGAGGCGTCACACTCTGGCTTCAACATCAACTTTCCTGACTCCCCTACGTTTATTCCTGCAGGGCGAGGAAGCAATCAAAGACAAATTAAAGACCTCTATGTTCTTTGCAGTTTCCCAGAATTTTATGGCTCATAAGGTAATCTAGAATGCTGTGAAAAGTGTACTGCAATTTGTCAAACTTGGGTACCTTTTGCACTACCGAGGGACCAAATGCAGTACTAGAAGTGGTACCCAATCTGAGCCCGAGTGGGACGGACCTGAAGCAATCGTTCACAATGAGCTGTCGTCTGACCACATGCCCGTTACATTCGAGATCAGTTTGTCGGCCGATCCTGTGGCAAGTACTGCCACTGTTCGCTGCTATGCACGTGCAGACTGGCTTGCTTTCCAACGGTTGATAAATACAAAATTGTGTCCAAACGACTCTATGTTTTCCAACATCCGCGATGAAAATGGAGTTAATACTGCGCTCAATTGCTTTAAAGACGCTCTTCTCGACGCAGAATCGTTTGCTGTGCCGCTGATCACCCCTCGTCCGTACGATGTAGCGCAAATCCCCGACGAAAAAAAAAACTCCTCATCCAGCTTCGTAACCGGCGTCGACGGCAGTGGATGAGAACCAGAGATCCTATGCTGAAACAAATTGTTTTTTCGTTAAATGATCGCATTCATGGGGAATGCGCAAACGCACGGTTCAGCAAGTTTTCTCACACGTTAGCTGCAATGAAGCGGGGCGATAATAAACTTTGGCGCATCACCAAAGCATTAAAGAAAACGACTAAGTACAGCCCTCCACTGCGCAGTGGAGACACGTTATACGCCCAAATAAATGGCACAATCATTCGCAATTTGAAGCCCAAAAAAGCGCCTGGTCATGATGGAATTTAAAACATGCTTCTAAAACGCCTTCCACGAAAAGGGCATGTAGTTCTCGCTAAAATTTTCTCCGCTGGCCTCAAACTATGCTGACTGGAAATACGCTATAGTTGTCGCCATTCCGAAAGCGAATAAGGACCATTCCATACCTTCTAACTACAGACCGATCATCTTGTTGCCAACATTGAGCAAACTTTTCGAACGCGTAATCGAGAAACACCTAGAGACAGTTCGTTTGATTCCTCATGAACAATTTGGGTTTCAAAAAGGACATTCTACCAGCCATCAAATCGTGCGGATGGGGAAGGAGGTAAAACGCAATTTCCAGCAAGGAAAATCATCAGGCCTGATCCTCCTTGATGCAGAGAAAGCGTACGATTCAGTATGGCAAGAAGTGATCTTGCACAAGATGTTGCTGGGTTGTTTTCCGATGTCGATTCTGAAAATAATGCGAAGCTTCCTGAAGGATCGTTCCTTCCAAGTGGCAGTAAACGGTTGTACGTCTGATCCAATGTCCGTACCATTCGGTGCTCCTCAAGGTTCTGTTCTAAGCCCAACACTATACATCATTTTTTCCGCCGACATAGTAAAAGTCAACGGAGTCCAGTACTATTTTTTCGCTGACGACACTGGTCTTCTTGCCTCACATCGCGACGCAGGAACAATAATCGACACGCTACAGCATGCCCAGAACTCCATCCAAGAGTACCATCAAAAATGGAAGGTGAAAGTCAACCCAACGAAATCGCAAGCCATTTTCTTTACTCGCCGTCGTATCCCTCGCCATCTACTCCAGAGATACGTTTCTTGCAACGGCGTGGACATTCCATGGTCACCAAATGTTGCTTATCTTGGTATAACCCTGGATCAGAAGCTAAAGTTTGGTTGTCACGTGACGAACTGCCTCCAAAAATACGATAAGGTCGTCAAAATGCTGTACCCTCTTGTAAAAAGACGCTCCCGTTTGGACCCTGGTATCAAGATCCTGTTATACAAAACCGTTCTCAGGCCAACGGTTGCGTATGGCTTTCCTGCTTGGTACGACTGTGCACAATCTCACCGGAAGAAAGTTCAAGCTAGACAAATTCAAGCCCTTGTCATCCGACTGATGAGGTACACCGACTTGCCGGCGTTGAGCGAATCGATGAATGGTTTCAGAGATTAATGCCTAAATTCCTCAACAGCTGTTCGTCATCTGTAAATCCTCTTTTACAAGAGCTGGCCGCATAGATGTGATGTGATATTGTATTTAAGCTTCTCTTTTTTCTGTCTTTTTTTCTAGGCAATTTCGAAGGTTTCTTTTGTGCTTTTCCTTCCTTGTCCAAATTTGCTTGTCGTTCATTATCACAAAATATGTTTTTGTTCTATGTCATTGTTGTAAGGAAGTCCATATCTTCTTCTTCTTTCTGGCGTTACGTCCCCACTGGGACAGAGCCTGCTTCTCAGCTTAGTGTTCTTATGAGCACTTCCACAGTTATTAACTGAGAGCTTACTATGCCAATGACCATTTTTGCATGCGTATATCGTGTGGCAGGTACGAAGACTCTATGCCCAGGGAAGTCGAGAAAATTTCCAACCCGAAAAGATCCTCGACCGGTGGGATTCGAACCCACGACCCTCAGCATGGTCTTGCTGTATAGCTGCGCGTTTACCGCTACGGCTATCTGGGCCCCATATAGTCCATATCACGATAGTTAAACTCTAAAAACAAATTGTAATAGCTAAGGTAAATAAAATATAAAAATATTTGAAATTTACCGATAAAAGCTGTATATCGTTTAGATTCGCCATTGACTGTTTTTTTACCGTACTTCATTTCATAGTTATTTGAAATATTTGAGGCTGCCGTATTTGTTTGTAAGTGCTTATCAACAAGATCGTATTGCATCTGATACTGTCTTATATTCATTGGTTATGATCATGAACACTATTAAAAAAAAACTACAGCAGCAGGATGAGCATCTAGTACTTCTTTTTCGTGAGTATGACCTGAGAGTTTTTATTAAAAAGCTTATCTTTTAAGATGGAATAAAATATATTTTCATTGCAGTACATATACATACAGTATTGGACAACATTTGCAACTTTTTCGATTTTCCATACACAATGATCAACTTTGGTAAGCTAGATCTCAGCTATTTATGGAGCGATTTGAACAAAATGTTCACAGAACATCGTGCATAACTTGATTTTTAAGATATATTTTTGAATATTTTTTCCAATCACGAGTTTAAAAGTTATAACGATTTTACTAAAACGTAATATTTGACAAAAAATAAATACTATTTATGTAAAAGCCCTACACAAAAACCTTTTTTCATCAAACTTGTTTATTTCGTCCAAATCTACAACTTTCCTGGATATTATAAAGCTTATCCTTCAATTTGTCCAGTTATGTCAATGGATTGCGCTTGTCCTCAGTTGATCAGCAGAAGTTTTCTCGTTTTATTTTGTATGGGGAAAGGCATCTAACTTCAAATGAAAACATGAATCGAAAAAATATTTGGTAGGCGTGATAGTCATTATCATTACGTATAACCGGTACCAAATATTTTTTCTGAATAGTTACCAATTTTAAGAAATAATCCGTTTGATGCATTTTGCCATAGACATATTTTTCGCATTATTTTTTAGCGATTTTTCGCGCATAGACACTAGCGCATGTGCGGTGAGTAGCGAATCAGGCCATGCATGTAACCCATTATAAACAAATCGTCAAAAAATTAACTTTAGTTAAACCGTTATTGCTTTTAAACACGTGATTGGAAAAGTTACTCAAAAATATATGTGGAAATTCAAATTATTTCTGAAGCACTGTGAAAATTTCATGAAAATCGGTCCATAAATGACCGCTTCGCCTGACGCGTCCACCCTGGCCGACACCTCAGATCGAGCGCTATAAAGTTGACCGTTTTGTATGATAAATCGAAAAAGTTGCAAATGTTTTTGTTTGGGCCAAAAACACATGTTTGCTCAATTTTCAATGTTTTTCGTTTTCACTGAGTGGATACGAGTAACTGACACTGAAAAAGACTGCAAGTGGTAGCCGAAATATTTTTTTTCTTTATTAAAGTGATTTGTAACTCGTTTGGCTAGTTTATCACTGAAAAGGTAGTCGAAATACCGTATCTTTCAAAGATAAGCATTTAGGGGTGGAATTAAAAGGTACAAGGTACTCCATCTATTTTTAAGTTTCTATATGATATAGCCGTTATTTGAGCGGGAAGATTTGCTAAAGTAGTTGCAATAACATGCTCTTTCGTATTATTGAATAAAAATAAGATTTCATTAAACATTTCAAGACCCCATTTAGTTTTCTGGATGGCAGCGTCACCTTAACGAGCATGGCCACCCATGACGGAATCGGTGGCACCGGTTTACTTCATATAGCTAAGTATGCTGTTCCGCTCAAGAAAAGTAAAAATTTCTGCGGAAAGAAATGCTCAAGTAATTTTCTACAGTGAGTTCCATTTAAAATGACATTTCTTTTCGACTGCGTACTGCGATCAAAGAAAAATGCTTTTCTTGATGCTGTGATGTTAAAGTCACCAAAATAGCTTTGGTGAGCGAATTTGACGGATAGCGCCGACAATTTTTGTCGCATAGGATTCATCGAATGTAGCGCGGTTGTTGCACCATGGCCAGATTCATTTCCCGAGCGCGTGCACGGAAAGAAATAACAATTGTGATTTAAAAAAAAAACAGTAGCGGGAAATCAACTGATGATCATTGTCGTTCTACTATTATCAAACATTTTAATAAAAATAAAATGCTTTTAGAAGTGCGCAGCAATGCTAAATCGGTCTGATGTATTCTGCGCAGTTCATATGTATTTTCCACACGTTCTCCTATAATTGTTTTTAATCCACTTCGATACCGTCAATCCGCCCCCAAACTGGATGGCGTACACTCAGCTTAAGGTGATTATAAAACGAAGCCAAACAAGGGCACAATACTGGAGAATCTGACAACAGTTTGCGTTGAAAACCAATCAATCTGCTTGCTTGCTGGTGGTGACTAATGGGATAAATTTTCAACGGTGAGAGCTGTTTGGTTCTCAAGTCTTGTGCTTTTGAAAATTTGAGGTGTGGCTTTGTTCTATAATCACCTTAACGCAATTTATAATTAAGTATTGAGTTGTAAATATTAGTATATATTAGTTGTGTTGCTAGTTCTGTTGCATCTTGAAAATTCACTGAGATTCTTTCAGAAACCCTTCTGAAATTATTATATGTAGTTATTTCTTTGATCGCTCTGATTTTTCCAATAACCTCCTTGGGACTTCCTATTGGACTATCCCAGAAACCCATCTTGGGTTATTATGGAAATCCTTTCAGGATTCTGCTGTAAAATTCTGGAATTCTGCCGAAAATGATTTAATGATTGCTTTCCAGTGTAATGGAATCTATTTTAAAAATCTGGGTTCGGGGATTCTCACAAAATTTCTCGGGATTTATTCTGGAAATCCAATCGAAATTATTATTTAAATTCTGATATTTTCCTCGTAATTCTTCAGTATTTCTTCCGTGAAACTCTTTGAAAGTTCTTCAAAATCCCTTTGAGATTCTTTCCGAAAAATGTCTTAGATTATACCTATTATTCTAGAATACTCTCGGAAAGATGCCTGAGACTATAATCAAAAAAATCTATTATTTCACTTCACTTTCTTCCGTGCAAATTCTTGGGATTCTTTCGGAAATTCCTCTGGAAATCTTTTGTAAATCCCAATGGAATTCTCTCAGAAATCCCTGTGGAATACTTCCGAAAATCCTGCTAAGAATCTTCCAGATGACGGGGATGTTTTTAATCTTTATTTATGGAAATCATCCGAAAATTCCTCTGTAATTGTTTGTAAATCCTCCTTCACGGTGTGTTTCGTAGAACAAGTTTATTACAAAAAAATAGGTAAGTCTGAAACTTCTCCACAATAAAGTATAGGTTTCTCGCGTTCATTTGCTGCTAAAACCAAAATAATCGGTCGGGGGGTCCAGAGTAATTTTTTTTTTGTTTGATTTCGAGAGACTTGCACATATGTTTGAATTTGCCTTTTTATGTGTTTATGTACATTAAAGCGGTTCAAAATTAAAAAAATGTTTGAGAATTCAATCTCACATATGTTCCTTACTATCCTTACTATAAAAATAGTGTTCTGTGAAATTTGCAGCTTTCTAGGTGGTGATTAAAGGTGGCCCAAAGACAATGTAGGTTTATATGAAAATTACTATGAAGAAATTTTGAGGTGCTGTCCTTGATTCGCGTTTTCGGTTACTACACACGCTTGTACTGTAATGTAAGTACAAACTTATTATCCCATTGTAAAAGCTCATTCTTGAAACCATAATAAAGAAATTTGCTGAAGAGAGAAATTCAATTCAACAGATAGCAGAAGAGATATTCATGAGTTTGTTTGCTATTATTTAGCTTAACCCCTCTACCGGCAGCTTCATTTTTCAGCACAAAAATATATTTGAATTGCGATAACTTTTTTGTTTCTCTATATTTTTCCACCATTTTTTCACAACTTCTCAAAAAACTCTTCTACTTTTGAAATCTATGTCGGTATTGACCATTGGTCAACTGGTTTTAAAAATATTTCGGTGTTCCTTGGGGAACCGACACTTCCCATATGAAATTTCAATATGATGTTTTAAGAAGTTTTCAAGATCTCGTTACGGCTATAGTTGTACCAAAAACATAAAAGCTCATTGCTCAAAAACAGTTACACCGATTTGTTAAATTTCTTCACAATAGTCTTTCATCAAAGTTTAGTTTTGAAAAGCGAATAACCGAATATGAGAAAAAATCTGTAGCCAGAGATAATTACGAGAGTTATGGCTATGCGTCGGTCCCCAAAGGAATTTTGGAATATCTCTGAAAGAAGACCAATGCTCAAAACCGATACAGATTCTGAAAATAAGAGAGTTTTTTGAGAAGTTGTGGAATTTTCAAAAATATTGAGAAACAAAAAAGTTATTGCGATTTGAATATTTTGAAAAAATGAAGCTGTCGGTAGAGGGGTTAATATGGGGTTATAGTACTGCAAACAAGTACAAACATCCCAAACCCATTTTAGCCTCATGATGTTAGTTTCTGATCTTTTCATAAGCACTGTGCCATAAAGAAAGTAACATAAAAAATATAAGATTTGAAACTTTTCAAATACCATCCAAATTAGCGTATTTTTCAGCACCATGAGGCAAGTATATTACATGCCTTATAACAAGGTTTATCACATGCGAAGCCCTCTGTGTTGTTTGAAAGGCGGATAAGTCACTTTTGTAACGAGAAAAAAGAGAAATCTCGCATAATTTATGATCTCGTCCTAAAAGCCATAGCTTGTTATTACTGAGCAAACGAAAAAATTAGCACTTTATTTCACAATGCTACGACAAAGAGAAGATCCTCCTCTGTCTCCCAGCGGTGACAGTTTTAATTTTGGTCCATTTATCTGCTTAATAACAACGAGCTACACACTCGGTTATCAATGGTTTTAAGGGTGAATATACATAGAAGCCAAACCTCGAATTTTCAAAAGCACAAGTCTAGAGAAGCAGACAACCGGTAACTCACTGGTCACTCGCTGGTGGCGACTAATCAATAAAATGTTCAACGCAAAAGGTTGTCAGGTTCTCAAGATACAAATCTACAAACAAGCTCTTGAAAATTCGAGGTTTGATATCGATGCATCTTCACCTATTAAAAATATTTCCTAATAACTTCTTACATCATTATGACCAATTTAAGAACGATTTTCAAGGTTTTTCGTGGACAATAACTAAAATGACGTTTGAGACAGTTTTGCAATTATGCGTATATCATATGTCATATATGCTTATTACAGCTCTTTTGAGCAAGAACAACTTTACCTTCCAAGCCAAGGTGTTCAAATGGTTTGATCTTGCAGTTTGTCCCGTATCTATGTTCAACGTAATGTGTGTCGGTAAAAAAACACATATCCATGAATACTTCACACAAAATAAAAAAAAATGTTCTGGACCCCCCGACCGATTATTTTGATTTTGGTCGCAAATGAAAGAGCAAAGTCAAATTGTTTTTAGTTCGAAATTTCAGACTTACCTATTTTTTTGTAATAAAGTTACTCCACAAAGACACCGTGCCTTATATTCTTACAGAAATCCTTCTTATATTCTTACAGATTTATTGCTATTTATTTTATTTTTTTCTGCCTGAGATAATTTTTTATATCCAGAATTATTCCGAAAATTCCTTCGTGATTCTTTAGAATTTTTTTCTAAGATTTTTTGAGAAAAAAAACTCTGTGATTCTTCTGGAAATTCATAAGGAAGTGTTTTTGATTTTTTTCGTGATTTATTATTGATTTTCCTTGAAAATTTTCTTAAATCCTTGGCAGAATTTTCTGAAAATCCCTCTTGACTTCAAATGGAAATCCTCCAAGAAAACTACCGGACAGTCACCGGACAGACTTTAAAAAAATACCTATGAGATTCTTTGATTACTGATTTCTTTTTCTGAGCATCTTTTGAAAGTGACTTTTAAATGGTTCTGGAAATTCCATTTGAAATTATTCCGTAAATCTTTCTGGAGCTTTTCTGGACATCGTAATTATTCTGGAAAATATTCATGAAATCGTCTGGATGTCTGTGACTTTTCATTGAATCTTCAGGGGTTCAATCCATTCGAAATTCTCCTGAGATTGTTTCATGAATTTACGAGAATCCTTAAAATAATTCCTTTAGAAATCTCCCTGATAATATTTTAGTGATTTCTCTGTGGTTCTTCTGTAAATCGACCTGGGATTCTTCCGGAAATCCTCCTTTAATTCCAAAGCAATTTCCAGAAGAATTTTCAGAAGGATATTTTTAAGAATCCTGTATATTTTTCCCTAAGAATCTCAATGTATTTAAACAAAATACCAGGACAATTTACGGTTCAATCCCACAAAAACTTCCGGTGGAATTCTTGAATGCTTTTCATTCAAGCAGAATTCCAGTCGTATTTCCGGATGAATTTCGTCAGGTTTTACGGAAGAATCCCAGCAGAATTTCTTGAAAAATTCCAGTAAAATTTCTGGAAGAATCTTTGAAAGATGTTTTGAAGTCCTCCAGCAGGATAACAGAAAGAAATCTGGGGGTATTGTAGAAGAATTTCCGAAAGAATCCTAGAGAGATAGTCGAAATAATAACAGTTTTCTTGAAAAATTCAGGAAACTCCCAGAGTCTAGAGGTAATTCGGGAAGAATTTATGCAAGAATCCTTAACAGAAGGATTTGAAGGATCCTCAGAAAGATTTTCGAAAGTATCCCAGAAGGCTTCCCGAAAGAATGCTAGAAAGATATCTGGAAAATTTCCTACAGGATTTTTGGAAGAGTCCCAGACAAATTTCAAGAATATGGACGTAAAAATCTCAGTGGCATTTCTAGAATAATTTCAGAAAGATTTTCGGAAGCATCCTCGAAAGTATTCTAAAGGGATTCCGAAAGCATCTCAGGTGATTTCCGGAAGAATACCAGAGGTATTCTCATAATAATCCCAGAAGTATTTCCGGAAAAAGGCCAGAATTATTTTCGGAGGAATTCTCGACGAATTTGTAGTAAAAATATCCAGAAGAATTGCATCAGGATTTTTGTTAGAATCTTCCATTGAATTTCCGAAAGAATCTTCGAGAATTTCGATTCGAATTTGATTTCCAGGATTTCAAAAGTAATCCTTAAGGAGATAAACGTAAACTCACATACAGATTTATGCAAATATTCCAATAAGATGTCCAGAAGCATCACAAAGGATATCCGAAAGAATCTCAGATATAGTACCGGAATGCTAACGATGTTTTTTAGATGAGTTCAAAAGCGATATCTGTAAGTATTCTGTGATTTCCAGAAGAACTTAGAGAAAAATCAGAAATAATCTTTAGATTTCCAGAACAATCCCAGAGAGGTTTTGAAGGATTCATAAGTGATTTAAGGAAGAATCCCAGGAGGGAAATTCCATAGAATTCTGGAGTAATTTCTGGACCAATGTCTTTTTATATGCTATATCAATATTTACAAGTAATTATAATAAACAAGTATTTATGGAACAATAACAATTTTAATTTATCGCCATAATTGAACGACAATTTTAATTAGAATGTGCATCCACCACATCATCCCTCTCAGAAGGATTGTGATTCTAAATATTTTTTTTTTGCGGTGATTCAGAATTGTAATCACATACTAGTTTAATTGTATGTGGTGTCATTCAATATTTAAAATAAGATTCGTTAAGCCGAGCATGTTGATCCTTCGACATGAACCAACGAACATTGCTTGAAATAATGAGATTTTTTCGATTACTTTGATTACTGATTTCTTTTTCTGAGGATCTTCTAAAAGTTACTTTCAAATGATTCCGAAAATCCCGTTTGAAATTATTCCATGAATCTTTCTGCAGTTCATCTGGACATCGGAATTATTCTGGAAAATATTCATGGAATCTTCTGGATGTCTGTGAATATCCTTTAAATCTTTCAGGGATTCTGGCGAAATAACTTCTGGGATTCTTTTGAATATCACTGTAATTTGGATTTAGAATTCTCATGGGATTATTTCAGATATTAACGATAATCCTTCATACAGAAGTGATGTTTCTGTGAATCGCCTTGGAATTCTTCTGGAAATCCTTCTATAATTCCAAAACAATTCTCAGAAAATTTTTCAGAAGGATATTTTTAAGAATCTCAATGGAATTTCTGAAAAATACCAGAACGATTTACGGTTGAATCTCACGAAAACTTCTGGTGGAATTCTTGAATGATAACCGGAAGAATGACAGTCGTATTTTTGGATGAATCTTAGCAGGTTTTACAGCACAATCCCAGCAAAATTTATTGAAAAATTTAGAATAGAAAGATATCCGAAAAAAAAACTCCAACAGGGTTTTTGTAAGAGTCCCAGGAGTATTTCAAAGATATTGGCGTAAAAATCTCAGGGGAATTTCTTGAAGAATTTCAGAAAGATTTCCGAAAGCATCTCAAGTCGTTTTTGGAAGAATACCAGAGGCATTCTCATAAGAATACCAGAAGTATTTCCGGATTAAAATCTAGAGTTATTTTCGGAGGAATTCTCGAAGAATTTCTAGTAGAGTCGTACATTTTTTGATAAAATCCTCTTTAAATATCCAAATGGATTGCATCAGGATTTATGGTAAAATCTTCCATAGTATTTCGAAAACAATTTTCAAGAATTTCAAAGAATTTAATTTCCTGGATTTCAAAAGTAATCCTTAAGGAGATACACGCAAAATCACATACAGAGTTCTGCAAAAAAATCCAAAAAGATGTCCAGAATAATCGCAATGGGATATCCGAAAGAATCTCAGAAGTAATACCGGAATGGTAACGTTTTTTTTGGATGAATCCCTAAGCGATATCTGGAAGAAAATTCAGAAATAATCTCAAGATTTTCAGCAGAACAATCCCAGAGAGGATTTGAAGGATTCATGAATGATTTAAGGAAGAATCCCGGGAGACGCTCCCAAAGAATTCTAGAGTACTTTCTGGAACTTTTTTTTTTTTTCATATGATTTATATATAAAAATACTTTGATTCAAATATATTTCTTGTGTAGCATTAAGTTTAACTACAGACATAGCTCGTAACATCAATAATAAATTAAATTTATAAATCTTTTAAACACATCCAAATTAAATAACAGTTCAAAGAGTAAAATACCATTCTCATGAGTTTTTGAGAATCATATTGTCGGTGTTTAGACAGACCAGACTAGATGAATTTTGGAGCTCTAAGGATACGTAAAGAACTCCATCAATTTTAAATCTTCCATGTTATTTTGATACAAATGTATCATCAAATAAATACGTTCCATTATTACAGTAAATATCTATAATATTTTGATGTTTCACATGTTTGGGGTACATTTTTCTTACTCGATTGAAAAAAAAAAACACTTGGTTCAGTCTGTCTGAACACCGACCATATCTATGTTTGCTATTTGATATTTAAATATTTGAATTGTGCTGTATCAATATTTACAGGTAATTATAATAAATAAGTATGTATAGAACAATAACAATTTTAATTTATCCCCATAATTGAACGACAATATTAATTAGAAAGAGCCTCCCCCACATCATCCCTCTCAGGAGAATTTTGATTCAAAATATTTTTTTTTTGCGGTGGTTCAGAATTGAAAATATCAAAAGTCTATTGTAATCTCATCCTTTTTGTTCAATTGCATGTGGTGTTATTCGATATTTAAAATAAGATTCGTTAGGCCGAACATGTTGATCCTTCCACAAGAACCAACAACAAGCATTGTTAAGTGATTTTATCGTAATGCACAACCAGCCTAAACGTTCTTCCCCTTTTGTATATGTACTAATTATAATTTCAAATTATTTTAATTAAATTAGTTCTGTTGTCTACTATTGTACACGGCAATATGTTTCAAAATAAGTTGAGCTGCTTTTAAAACAAACTTTAACATCGATCAACCAAACCATAGAATATCCAATAGCGAAAAAATAATAATAATAACCGATCATTGCAAATCGAGCCGAACTGGAGCTCTTTCCGTGCGCACGCGCTCTTTCCGTGCGCACGCGCTCTGTCCGTGCGCACGCGCTTTCTGCAGAGCTGTCAAACAGACTTTTGTGCCTTCCTTCTTTCGCTCTCCTTCAACTCAACAACTCAGCACGATCCACCTCGCGGTGGATTGGTGAGCTGTCTGGTTATTGCAGATGAACACTTATCGTGTAGCGTGACATCATCATTGACAGTAAGCTTGCAACTCACCAGACAAACGATAGGTGTAATTAACAACTGGACTCATTTCTTGCAAGAAATTTTCCACGCATCGAGATAGGCGATTACTTTTCTTGTCAGTAGCAAACCAGCCTTAAGGGGTGAAAAGCCAGGATTGTTGTTCAATGTCCCACCAGATACCAAATAGAGAATGGATACCACTTCTAGTGCAATTGATCCCTTGGTACTGCAAAAAGTACCCAAGTTTGACAGATCGCAGTACACTTTTCACGGCATCCTATATTTTGCTATATTACCTTATGCGCCATGAAATTTTGGACTACTGCAAGGAACATGGAGATCTTTATTTCGTTTTGGCTCCACCTTTATCAACAGACAGGCTGTTGTATTATTCAAATACTTTCAGAAACTTAGACTTATTTGGATGCCCTTAGAGAAATACCTGATTGAAATCGAATTCAGGATTAACACTAAACTAAAAATTTTGGAGGAGAGCCCAAAAAAAATCTTGATGATGTCTAAACCCTAATCTTGGAGGGAACCATAGAAAAATTTACGCTTTTTTAACACTTTCTAATATTTTTCTTTTAGGTTCAGGACAGATTTTGCAATTTGAGCAGTAACGTACCTGCTTCGAAAAATTAAAGAAAGAGATAATCCGAAACATAAACCATTTCGAAAATTGTCAATCGTTTGAATAAATCGTTCACTTTGGACGATGTGTTAATCAGATTAGTTCAATCAGTTGGTTGATGGAATGGAAGTTCTGGTTGATACAGTAAAAGTTGAATTGAACCCCGGTTCTGAAGACGGTTTGGAGCATGAAATGGATATTGAGCAATCTGTTGGGGCAGAAGATATGATTGACTTAGGAGAAGTGAAGATTGAAACTCATATTGAAGAGGGTGCAGAAACATCCCAATGTTCAGCAACAATACCAGAATATTCTAAGAAAAAACAATCCACCGATGAAACATATGAAACTAAAACACATTTGAGACAGCACATTGAAGTAAAGCATGAGCTTCCAAACGTATTTAAATGCCAACAATGTGAAGTGAGCTTTAGATTTGAGTGAGTTGCTTCTACGAAATGTTGGAAGGTGAATGCTGTTATGTTGTATCAACTATTTTTTATTGTAGAATCGAACTGAGAAACCACGAGCGTTCCCAACAACATCTCAACAAACTGAAGAGCCACATGAAATGCCATGCCGCTAAGACCTACGCGTGTTCCTTCTGTGAAAAGTCATTTATTAACGAGTATGCTTTATTACTAATTCACTGTGAAATAATGCGCAAGAATAATCTTGTCTTTTCAGAAAAAATCTAGCGATGCATGTTGCATCCCACGAAGGAGAGCGCGAAAAACGTAAAGCTGTACCGTCATTCAAATGTGATATTTGTCAGAAGATGTTCTTATATAAATGGGCAGTGGCGTGGCACAAACGAAAAGAGCATGAACCAGAGACTCATGATTGCAACGTTTGCGGCTCTCGTTTCTCAACGAGGTAAAAATGTAGATGAGTTTAAGATGAAACATCTCGGAATCCAAAGATGAACGTCACAATGGCCGACTTGTGACCCTACTCGCGTTTTCAAAGGCACTAATCTGGATGAATAGTAGCCAAATGTTCCTAATCATCTTATTTTAAACTTTCTGCTTATGCACAAAGCCAAAATAACAATATCACTTGTTGGGTGTTTCCTTCGCAAGATAAGTGCCTTTGGAGTTTTAGTGCAATCTTGAAAGTTAGATTCCAAACTGTTTTACCTTAAATAATTGATATACGAAATTGTCAGACAAGATATATGCTAAATTCTTTACATCTATGCCATGAAAAATGTTTGCTAACATTTCAATAAGTATTCTGATCGATTATTGATTTTCAGTGAATATTTGGGCGAGCACATAAAGATTCACGAGGAATCATCTCGTATCAAAACGAATGAGAAACAGCAGTCGCTACAGGAAGAGGTAAAAGTGAAAATTGAACCTCTTGAAGAAGCCACTGAGCCACAACCGCAAAGAGAGGGTGAAGACGAAATGATGAAAAATGAGCAATCATTAGGCATCGAAGACATGATTGATATTGAAGACGTGAAAATTGAATCTCGTGAAGACGATTATATGGAATTAGATACATTCACTTCAAATCAAGTATCTCAACCAATCAACAAGAGTATGAGTGATTTTAAACAAATAGAATCCGCAACAGACAGGGCTGATGTGAACCAAAAAAAGAACCATGCAAAGGATAAGTAAGCGCTTTTGATATCTTTTCTCTTAACTGTTATGAACACTTTGTCTTTTACAGACACATGCCAACGTCTGTGGGACAAGCAAAGACAGTAACAGATAACAAAGAAAACCCGACATCACTCGAGTGCAAAATATGCCATAGAACGTTCAAGTGGAATTATAGATTGAGATACCACGAAAAAGAAGCACATGGTCCGAGAATTTACGATTGCGATATATGTGACGCCAGCTTTCACGGTTCACGGTAAATAATAAAGCATAATATTGACTTGTATCAATCGATACTATAACAATTATTTGTTGAATTAAAGCAATCATTTAGCTCAGCATTTGGACAAACATAAGAAAGAAAAAGAAGCGGGTTTCTGCTCGTTACAGGCAATGCAAAGAGATACTGCAGCACGTTTGAAAGAAGATACTGAAATGAAAGTGTCTGAACTCAACTCAGAAAGGACTATAACAACAGATCAAAATATGACGACAACATCGCTGCAATGCGCAAAATGCTTCAAGGTTTGGCCTAACCAGAATCGCCTTTGGCGTCACTACAAAACTGCTCATAGGCTTTGTGAGACGATGAACTCTAAGAAGAAAACTCTTCAGTGTTC
This sequence comes from Aedes aegypti, assembly GCF_002204515.2. Classification (NCBI taxonomy): domain Eukaryota; kingdom Metazoa; phylum Arthropoda; class Insecta; order Diptera; family Culicidae; genus Aedes; species Aedes aegypti. Next base: position 22,906,836 of record NC_035108.1, on the reverse strand, counting down.
TCTGTGTAGCGCAATGTTTCATTTTCAGTAACTAGGAAACGGAAATGAACTAATATAGACATTGAGAAGATTTTTTTTTTGTATTTCAGAACACAATTGAATAAACATATGAATTCACTCCATAAGCAAGAGGACGGTAGCTTCCAACCACTAAAATGTGTAGAATGTAATAAACAATTTGAAACCTCAAAAAAATACAGAAGACATATGCTGAATCATGCTCCTAAAAAGTATAAATGCACAAATTGCAGTCTATCATTTAGAACAACGTAATTTGCATATACTTTCCATTGAAAGTTCCGAATCAAACTCAATTCATATTTTTCAATTTAAGGGTTTTACTGGAATTACATCAGCGCGTCCACAAATTTGATGGCATAGTAAACACCACTGATGTGCCAGTCCAGTGCAAAACTTGCGGTAAGATTTTAGAGTCTAGCATGAAATTGTGGCACCACAATAGAAAGGTGCACAGGCCAAAAAAAATCGAATGCCCAATTTGTGGAAGACCATGTTTTGATAGGTAAGCACTATTTTTTTACCGTTTTGCAATTTTAACGTAACTCTGCTTTTTGCAGTTATGTCCTCAAAAGACACATTCAAACACATCAACCGATTCATGAACGCAAGAAACCCAGATCAGAAAGGGCGAACGATAATGTCGAAAGATCGTTTAGGTGTGACATATGTGATAAAAGCTTCGCACGGAGATATTTATTGAACCAACACAATAAAAAATCACATGGTCCAAAAATCTACTGCTGTGATATGTGCGAAGGAAAATTTACTTCGCGGTAAATTTTAATTTCATGAAATCAAAAACATACGCTTTGTTGTTTTAGTTAAATTCGGTTTTCTATTATTTTATTACAGATCAGTTTTGACCAGACATTTGTCGACTCACAAACGTGACACTGCATTACTGGAAGTAAAACTTGCAAGTTAACCTTTTAAAATCTTCATAATAAGGCTGTGCACATGATTGTACATCGGCCAGAGTAACATAAGTGTGTTTTTTGCATTAAAACGGGTACATTACGGTATTTTTTCGTAAATGAATCTTTCTATCAGTAACTCTCGTAATTCCAGGATAAACTTATACAGACATATGAAGACTCATGATGAATTGTATGATACGGCTTCACCAACATCCATCGTTACATGGCTTGATCCACATGGAGCTTCAGAACCTTCCACTTTGAAGAATGCGCAAAGCAATCATGCCACTAGAAGGGCACGGAAGAATCAGTAAGAAGCCTGTTTTTCAATGTAATTGATGAAACATACAATTATTTCAAAGAAAGTAATCCCAATATTCTAGGCAAGAAAAGGATAAACCAACAATAACCGTCACAAAAAAAGCTAAAGAATTTAGATAATAGAAATTTACTGTATCTGAAATAGCTCAAATCAAACAACTACAAACATGCTTGTGGCTCCCGGATAAAAACGTATCATTCAGTGAATGGAATAAACCATTAATGTACAATATAACGAATTGGATATAATACAGCGTATTGTTATTGAATGTCGAAGCAACATTATTCTTGTATGGATATACAATTCAAAAACAATATAATATATTGTAACAGAACACTGTATTGTTTTCAATTGGTTTTATACCTTACAATTTTGGTCAAATTCCTATTTTCGCGTAAAACAACTGTTGCTTTTTTCTATGTAGCTTTGCTGAAAGAAATAAACAAAACAAGTTCAGAAAGCAAGAAATGTTGGGTGAACAATATTCAAAAAGTAAAAATAAGTAGTTTTTTAGAAGTCACTTGACACTAGCTGTAACGACGAATGCAACCATGATACAGTTCGTTGAATTGTTTTTGTATTGTACAACAATACACGAATTGCTTATCAAGACAATACATGAACAATATATCGTATTGTATTTTCAAAATGTTTGTATGAGAAAATATCTATATATGTATTGTTACGATACTTAACCACCCATACATTATATTGCAAAAATCTCATATACCATACAGTGAACTGTTCAAACAATATATTGTACTGTAATTGTATTGTCATTTTACAATATACTGTATTGTATTTCCAATATATTGAATGGTACTGTTTCAATACGTTATATTGTTTTTGTATTGTATTTTTTATCCGGGATACGTTCCATGTATGGTTTATTCTTTATGATTTAACAGAAGTATAACTATGTTTTGTAATTCTTACATTATCAAGTGTTGTCCATTTATTGTTCGAAAGGATCCCATTATGAAGCAACATTTCTCAACATTAGATGGACCATAAGTATTGAGATTCATTCCAGATTTAAATAATGTTCATAGGCTCTTTAGTTCATTCCTGACTCCTTCAATTAAATTTAAGTGTTTATTTTGTTTTTCAAAATCTATGGCTAGGAAGATCGTGAATGTTAAGGTGAGTGTTTATTTTTGCATTGACAAGTTATAACCGCAACGAAAAACATATTTATATTTTATTGTAAAACTAACGAGATTCTACAAGACCTTCAACATGGATTGTGATCTTCTTCTTCTCTCTGGCGTTACGTCCCCACTGGGACAAAGCCTGCTTCTCAGCTTAGTGTTCTTATTAGCCCTTACACAGTTATTAACTGAGAGCTTTCTATGTCGATTGACCATTTTTGCATGTGTATATCGTGTGGCAGGTACGATGATACTCTATGCCCTGGGATGTCGAGAAAATTTCCAATCCGAAAAGATCCTCGACCGGTGGGTTTCGAACCCACGACCCTCAGCTTGGTCTTGCTGAATAGCTGCGCGTTTACCGCTACGGCTATCTGGGCCCCTGGGGATTGTGATCTATAATACACATTGAACAAGTCTGTGTGTGCAGGTGAAGAAATACCATGGGAAGCTGAAATGTCTAAAGTTTAAAACGTTTTGGGCTTGGAATCCCCAAGGATTCCGGTTGGAATCCCCAAGATTCGGGGTGAAATCCTGGAAGGTAAATTCTTTCAAATCGGATATTTCGAAAACTGCTACCGGATTTCCAATAATTACGGCAGATTCCAAGTATTCTTTTAAAAAATCTTGAAGTTTTATCCGAATTCCCAAAATTTCCAAGAATCTTAGAACTTCCACTATATGCTTGAATTAAAATCGAATAGCAGCGCTACTATTGCGCAACTAAATTTGCTCATCCGATGCTTCTCAAAAGCAGCGCTGTCTTTTTGCTACCCCTGTTAGCAGATCCTGAGCAATGTAATTTAGTTTAGTCGCACACCGTTAAAGTTGCTCTAATATCACAATTTCGAAGTAAAGCATCAGAAGTCTCCCTATAAAAGGTGAACTCTATAAAAAAAATCTAATCGTAGGCCTTAATAGGTAATGCTACAAAGCAAAACATTGTCAAAAACCGCGAAACAATCCGACGCTTCCGAAAAAAAAAATCAGCCTCAAGGTGATGATGCATCGAAGCCAAACCTCAAATTTTCAAGAGCACAAATCTAGAGAACCAGACAGCGGTTTGAGCTGAAAACCTTATCGATTGGTCACACGCTGGTGGTGACCAATCGATTAAGTTTTCAGCTCGAATGGCTGTTTGGAGTGTTTAGTTCTCTAGATTCGTGCTCTTGAAAATTTGAGGTTTGGCTTCGATGCATCTTCACCTTAAGAATCCGCAAATTTTACGCAATATTATTGTGGTCTGCAAGAGAAATTCATGGAATGTGTTCATCTGAAAATCTCGATATGCCGTCGCAGTGATAATAAAAATCATCAAATGTTTTAAATTTGGCAAATTTGGAACATTTGCGCCCTTGCAGAACGGAACAATCCAAGCATACTTTAAATTTGACGAAGCATACTTTAAATTTGCGCGTTACCGCCGCCGCTGGATTTGGATTTAAAATGAGCGCCGCGATATTATTATTTTTACTAGTTCACGTGTTCATCGTCGTTACCTTTCCAATGGACTTAGGTACACACATTATGTCACGCTAAATTCCAACGTTCTTTGACCCCCCCCCCCTTTGTCATGTTTTTTGTATGAGTCCTCCAAAATTTTTGTAAGGCTTGTCACGCTTGGCTTGACCCCCTCCCCCCTCGGAGCGTGACGTAATTTGTGCATGACCCCTTATCCATGGTCTTCTTTTATTGTCGACTTTCTTTTTCTTTTCCGCTGTAAATGCTGGATGTTGGTCCGGATGTCATTTTATGTAAACACGGCCCACATAAAATGACATCCGGACCAACATCCAGTGAATGAATGTTCACCGGATGAACATCGAGTGGATGAATGTGCAGCGAAATTGTTCATTTTTTGTAAACACGGCCCGCAGTAAGGGTTCATTCAAATATTACGTAACGCAAAAATTTCAACCCCCCCCCTCTCCCCATGGTAAGATTTTTTGTATGAAAATTAAAAATAAATTGTATGGCGCGTAAGAAATACCAAACCCCCCCTTCCCCCAATTATCCCTTACATAATTAATGGACAGCCCCTATCTGCTGCTGAAAAGGAATCGTTAACTCCCGTTTAAACTGGCATTTCTTTTCAACTGCGTACTGCGATCAGAAAAAAAGCGCTTCGTAGATCGATTCCTTGCAGAAATTTAGCATGCATCAAAGTAGGCCAATAAATTACTACTTTATGACTTGATTCTGTTTGAATAAGTTTTCGAGAAACAATGAAAAACCGAGTTAGTTTATAAATTGTATACACATTGTAACTAGGCCCTTTTCATGTGTTACGGAACGCAAGCGAGCTTTTCTGAGTCGACAAAAAAAATCAATAAAAAGCTTAAATTCATGCCGTGTTTGTCAACAAGTGCAGTGAAAAGAAAACAAAAATCTAGTTTATTCTTAAATGAGTAGTTTCCGCACACATTTTCTTAAATTTTGTCAAACACTAACACTTTTTGAAATGTTCTTAAATTTCTGTTGGAAAATATTTTTTAATTTATGAGATGTGACAAAATTTTAGTAATCTCTGTGAATATTTATTGCTAGAAACCTGGTTCAAGTTAATGCTATTCACTGTTCAGTGACGTAGGGTGATTCGGGGTGATGGGAATCGCTAATACTTCCAAATCAGTGTTTCACAACCTAAAAATAATATTTCATTCGTTTCGTTTGAAAATATGATTGAAATAGAGTTTTTGTTTTGTATTTTTACCCTTAACACTCACTAAAAGCTTTCATTTGCTAGCGGGGGTAATCACCTACATAATTTGTGAAAAACATAAGTAATTCTTCCTAAAAATAAACAAAAACTGTTACATTACAGAACATTTCTAAATGAAAAAAAATAAAGAAATGAGTACTAGGATCAGCGACTTCGAGTCAAAGAAACGAATGGTACGGCAGCGAATGCAAGCGGTTGAATGCAGCGTCGATGCGAATGTTCAAATACATTTCACGAGAGTGACAGTGCTACTATATGAAAATATTCACAGAACAAACAGTTTTCGTTCTTCCGGAGAAAGAATCATCCGCAGAAAAATCGAGATCGTAAAGTAAAGTGACCAGACGTCCCGCGTTTCGTGGGTCAACGCAATTTTCGACATGATATTTATTACTGCGTGAATTCAATTGTTTGAGTGAACTGAGCAAATAGATCATGATTTAGACCTAAAATGTTTGTAGAATACACATCCGATACGAATAATGTTTAATTGCGAATGAGATCTGACAGGGTGTCCCGCGTTTCGAGGAGCATAAATGGTCGCTTTATATTGAAGGGACCATCGAGTTACAGAACACAAAACCAGTGCAACTGCGATCTAAGGGACCATCGAGTTAGCCATGAAAACCAACTTTTACTATGGTTCTCTAACTCGATATCGAGATACGGAATACCGGGTAAGGGAGAGTGAACTGTAGTTCGAATCAATAAACAGTTATCATAATAACAATATTTATAGTTTTCACAGTTTTACAATATTTTTATTTCGATTTCAGAAAATTTTCATTGTTTGAAGTAGTCAACCAATACTGCCCAAAGTTTTGAGCAGATCAGTTTGATCAACTGACCAGAATGAACGATCTAGTTGATAAAGTTAAACTAAACCCCAGTTCTGAAGTCGATTTGGACAGTTCAATGAGTAATGAGCAATCTTTTTTCGCAGACGATATGGTTGACATAGAAGAAGCGAAAATTGAAACTCGTATTATTGGTGTAGAATCATCGCAATCTTCAGCAACAATACGAGAGAACCAATCTTCGAATGAAAAACAATCAATTTCAACACCTGAAAGAAATGCTAATACTGGAAGTGGTAAATCGCACCAATGTGATATATGTCATAAAACATATCAGACTAAGAAGCGTCTACGACAGCACATTGAAGTGAAGCATAAGCTTCCATACGTATTTAAATGCCAACAATGCGAAGTGAGCTTTCGATTTGAGTAAGTTGCTTCTACGAAATAATGTAGTTGAATGCTGTAATTTGTGTCAACCTTTCTATTGTAGAATCCAACTGCGAAAACACGAGCGTTCCCAACAACATCTCAACAAGCTCCAAGAAACCAAAGCACAGCATAAAATGCCTACAAAGGAAGAACAAATAAAGGTGCATATTTGCTCTATATGCGACAGATCATTCATTAATGGGTTAGCACTAGTCATTAGATATTTTTAAAATCGGATTAAATAAATTTCTTTTACAGAAATGCTTTGCAACTGCATGTTGAAAGACATGTGCCTGGTGAGTGCGAAGTATGTCATAAAACTTTTCAGGATCGAAGGAAACTTAAGTCTCACATGAAATACCACGCACCTAAGACTAACGCGTGTACAATATGTGATAAGTCATTTATTAGCAAGTAAGCTGTATTATTAATTTACCGTGGAATAATGCGTAAGAACAATCTTGACTTTTCAGGCGTACGCTAATAAGACATGTTGAATCACACGACAAAAAACGCGAACGACAGGAAGCGATACCGTCATTCAAGTGTGATATTTGCCAAAAAATGTTCTTGTACGAAGGCACACTGACGTTGCACAAACGAAAAGCACATGGACCTAAAACCTATGATTGCTACGTTTGCGGCTCTCATTTTTCAACGAGGTAAATATTTAGATGATTTGCAAAAACAACCCAAGTAACCACAAGCATTATAACATTGCACGTATTCTACTGCATATCAACACCATTGATGCAACATTGCTGTTATTCAACTAATTTCAAGAGCTGTCAAGCAATAAAGCATTAACCCTACATTACAAATGTATCAATGCACTAACATCACTTTATAAATTGTACTGCTGCATTAATATTACTTTATAAGTTGCTTCATTGCTTTATCGTCATTTTTGCATTAATTTAACTGCAAAAGTGCCCTTTTCCACTTTTAAACTACTTTAATTTTAGGCTTACGGCAATGCAGCAGCATTATATATGCAATTATATAGTGCTCCATGGTTACTTGGGAATAATGCAGTATGGACCGATGCACAAGTTCACTAATTTGACGTTTGAGCGGTGCCATATTCATGCGTTTCCATGGTCACATGCATAACACAGCACCGCTCAAACGTCAAATAATGAACTCGTGCATTGGTCCATACAATATTAATAAAGGCAAAATGAAGACGAATTTATAGAACAAAACTCAAAATAAGTGTACTACGATCTATCGAGTTTGGCTACCAAGGGACCAAGTTTAGTATATATTTTGACTACTACGTCTTTAATTTGTCTTTAATATTAACGAGTTGACTTGAAACGAATGTTTTTATTTAGTAATTTGAGTAAGAATTATAATAGCCTACTGTATTTTAGTGAGCAATTGGGTGAGCACATAAAGATTCATGTAAAATTGTCCCGTATTAAAATGAATGAGAAGCAGCAACTATTACAAGGAGACGTAAAGGTTAAAATTGAACCTCGTGAAGAAGCATATTCCAAAATAGGTCAGAATGAACAAATAATTGAATTGAGTTCCGAAGCTGCAGTTGATCTAGATTCACATATAGAATCAGTCTCTCCAAACTTACCGTCTAATAATGAACAACATCTTCGAAAAAAGAGTAAAGGTGAAACGAGGGAAAACGAGCAATCAATAGGCATTGAGGACATGATTGATATTGAAGAAGTGAAAATTGAATCTCGCAAAGACGATGACGAGGAATTAGATACATTTACTTCAAGTCATGCATCTAGAACAATCAACAAGATCACAAGTGATACAGACCAAACGAATCAAAATATGAAACATGCTAGTGGTGATGAGTAAGCGGTACTAAAATCTTTCCATTCAACTATTAAAAAAAAATATCCCTTGCAGACAAAGGCCAGCTTCTAGGCCAATTCGTAAATGCAAGTTAGGAAAGGCAACCACAGAAACAGATAACGATGAACAACCAACGCCACTCGAGTGCAAGGTATGTCATAAAACGTTCAGGTTCAATTGTAGATTAAACCAACATGAAGCAGAGGCACATGGTCCGAGAGTTCACGACTGTGATATTTGTGACGCCAGTTTTCGTACACGGTAAATACAATATTGTTCTTCAATTGTTATTACAACTAAAATTTGTTATATTCCAGCTATGGTTTAGTGCTGCACTTGGACAGACATAAGAAAGGAAAAGAAGCGGGTTTCTACTCATTACAGGCACTGCAAAGTGATACATCAGCGAGCTTGAAGAATGATATCGAAACGGAGTCTGAACACAATTCAGAAAAGACTTCACCAAAAGATCAAAATATCACTACGTCTACTTCGCTACAGTGCGCGAAATGCTTCAAGGTTTGGCCAAACCAGAATCGTCTTTGGCTGCACTATAAATCTGCTCATAAAGAAAAGCTAAAGTGCTCTTTGTGTAGCGAAACGTTTAAATTTCAGTAAGATGAAAACTAAGATGATTCCATGCGAACATCTAAAGCTTTTCTCAATTTCAGAAAACGGTTGGATAGACATATGGAATTACAGCATAAGCAAGAGGACGGTAGCTTTCAACCTCTAAAATGTGCACAATGTAATAAGCACTTTCAAACTTCGGTGCAATACGCGAAGCATACGCGGATTCATGGCCCTAAGAATCATAATTGCACAATGTGTAGTCTATCGTTTAGAACTACGTAATTCACATATCTTATGTATTGAAAGGTTCGAATCACACCTAAATCGTGATGCTTTATTTTAGGGTTTTACTGAAAGCACATCAGCGCACTCACAAATTTGATGGCATGATAATCGATTGTGAAATATGTAATAAAGTTTTTACAAATCACAAACAAAAAGCTCTTCACATGAGAGCCCATGAACCAAAGAAGCATATATGTCATATTTGCAACAGGCAATGTGCATTCCGGTAAGCACGCTTTATATCAGCATCTGGTGAAAATAGTGAAATTTCTCATTAATTTCAGTGTAAATCTACTGGCGCATATGAAAATTCACGAGAAAGAAAGCTGCACCATAGTCAAGAATCCCCAACCATCCAGCTATATAGAGGATGATTCACGGGAAAATTCAGGAACTTCCATTCATGATGATAACAGGTATGATATTTCCTCCATTATAATCTGCTTAGTGATTGACACCCGGAATCGAAATGAAATGGATTTATGCTAATTTTCAGTAAACATTTTGAAACGCGAGAGGAAATTCACACAGAATCAATCCATGAGATTCCAATTAAAACCAAGAAAGTGAAGTGTCAAGTTACGCCTATGACAGCATCACAAGAACAAGTCGATTCGAATAAGGATACAGTAAAACACAAAATGGATCTTAGTTTAGTTGCAGAAACGGAGACCACCGTAGAAAATCATCGTGAATCTGATTTTCGGCTAGAGCTATCGACTGAAGATTTACCGTCGAATAATGAGAAAGAGGGATGTGAGCAATTAACAGGCTTAGAGGATATGATTGACATAGGAGAAGTGAAAATTGAAACTCGTCCAGATGATGACGATGCACTCAAAGCTTTCAATAACAGTACAGAAGCAGAAAGTAGTAAACCGACTCAAGGAAAAGAAAGTGCTAGTGAAGTAATGCCAGTCCAGTGTAATATATGTAATAAGATTTTAAAATCTAGCAAAAAATGGTGGCACCACAATAGGCGGGTACACGGACCAAAAAAATTTGAATGTCCCATATGCGGTAGGCCATGTATAGATGTGTAAGTGCTACATTTTTTTCGTGTTGCAATTTTGACGTGAATCTTCTTCTTGCAGGCATCAACTCAAAACACATATTCCAACGCATCAACCAATTCACGAGCGCAGGCAAGCAAAACCAATAACAGCGAAAAAGAATGTTGAACGACCATTCAAATGTGATATATGTGATAAAAGCTTCGTGCGAAGATGTAACGTAACGCATCACAAAAAGCAGTCACATGGACCAAAACCGCATTGCTGTGATATATGCGATGCAAAATTCAGTATGCGGTAAATCATACTTTCTTCCACTAGAACAACATATGCCTTTTGTTTTTGTTCAGTCTTATTGTGTGTTCTTATATTTGTTACAGAGCCTTTTTGAGGAGACATTTGTTGACACACAAACCTGATCCTGCATTACTGGAATGTAAAATTTGTAATTTAACTTTTCCAAGTGTTCGTAAGAGGTCTACGCATATGACTATACATCGACCAAAGCAGCATAAGTGCCCTTTTTGCACTAAAACATGTACATTGCGGTAATATATAGCAAATAAATCTTTCTTTCAACAATAATATGCATAACTTTCGTAATTCCAGCATAAACTTGTACAGACATATGAAGACTCATGATGAATATCATGACACCGCTTCACCAACATCCAGCGTTACAGAGCTTGATACTGATGGAGCTTCAGAACCTTCCACTTTGGAGAATGAGCAAAGCAATCATTCAACTGGAGTTGTTCAGCTAAAAGGATCTCGCAGCAGTACCCGTGGACCAAAGAAACGGTAAAAGCCACATTGAAAATTTAGTTCTATGTAACAATCATCAATCCTAAAATTTTAGGCAAGAAACGGATAAACCAACAAAGAGCCGTAGGACACATCGTAAACCGCATTCATGTTCAGTGTGTAGCAGCAAATTCAGTTCGAAAAAGAAATTGAAGGAACATGTCTTGGCAGAGCATCAAGAAACATTAAATGATGTAACTATATCGTAGATTCGTTAGTAGTCGTTTATTCAACATGCTGAAAAATGAATACAAAATGGAAAACAATAATCAAAATAATGAACAACATAATGGCTCACTTATTTTCACCAACTAAAATAGTACTGAAAGGTGGTACTTTACAGCACTGTTCCATAACGTCGACAATTTCCGCAATGGATCATTGAAGGTCACTCATTTGGCACTCACCGCATCAAAACAGCGACACCACCGTATACACGCTCGTTCAGATCTACTCAAAAGTGAGTAGATTTCGACTCACTTCGGAACAAAGTGGAACTGCTCAAAAGTGAGTAACACCATCGTTACTCACTTTAGAGTAACAAAGTCAAATGTCAATATGGGAGTAACACTTACTCACTTCGTTTAATCTGAAATTTGCGAAAGTGAGTAGATGTCACTCACTTCAGGAAATAATAATTTTGGAAATAAATGTATTATGTTATTTATAAAATCAGAAGAAATATACAAAAAGCATAACATTTATTCATTATCTCATACATAATACATAATAATAATACATGATAACAAGTAAAAAATTGTGATATTTGTGTTGAAATTTTCGCTGCTCTGGAATGGATCCCCGGATGTTATAAATATCTGGGGCATTGATGAAAGTCATGGAGGATGTAGTTTGACCAGGCCCATGACAACCATATATCGATACACAGTGTTCTTCGTAGCCAGGATGTCCCGGGCGATAAGTGAATATCGCCCACTGTCAGTTGCAAGAACTGTGAAAACAAAGACCATTCTTTTGTTTAATTGTTTGTTATGGTTTGATTATCAATTTTCGATATTGTTATATCAGCTAATAATGTGCCGAAATATTGAAGCACATTCAACATTTCGATGGTTTTGGAAGGAGAGCAAACATTAAGAGGCATCCTGGTTCCAAGCAAGCAATCAGTGATTTGATTGGGACACTTGGTCGATTATGGATCATAAACATTAAACAAAACTTCGCATTCTGATTGCACTCTCGATTCAAATCACCCGAAAATGAGTAAACACATGGAGATGTTGACTACGCTGAAAGTCGTCCCGTGCCATGGGCCTGAGTTTGACCGATCCAGTAGCCTTCCCGGTTATAGACTGTAAAGAATTGATAATTAGTCCAATAAAAAGAACGACGGTAAAACTTACAGTTTATATTTTTTTTGCGGTTATTTGATCAAAACCTTGGTCATTTTCAATCCGACCTCGCTTCACTTGATATCAGGATTATTGACTTCGCAGCACTAATCTGGAGTTCGCCGGTTGGACTTCCGAAGCGCTCTGCCGGCTCAGCTTTTATCTCGACTGTTTTTGAAAACAGTCCGACATCACGGCGACGAAAGAAAATTCACCACAACGGAGGATTTGTCAGTTCGAGCGCGCGAAATTTTCACAAGTCTTTGACGTTTACAAAGTGAGTCAAATATGTTTGTGTTTACTCAAAAGTGAGTAAGGTCGTTTTCTTTCATGGTTGAGTAAAAAGTTACTCACTTTGATAAAATAAAGTTACTCACTTTTGACAGCTAACTTGAAACTTCAAAAGTGAGTCAAAGTTACTCTCTTTTGAGTAGATTTGAACGAGCGTGTATATGGGATTTAACACTGTGACAGCATTGCTGTTCTGTTGAACTACGGTGGCGCTATCTATGCATTTCATAGCGACCGTTCTGGTTATTTTAATGACCCATTGCAAAAAAATATCCATTCACAAAATTCGATCGCTGTCTTTTTATGGCTTCCGTTCACTGTTGTTATTTATCAAGCTTGTTACAATTTGCCTAACATGGACCGATATAGAAGGGATTTCTGTTTGCTTGCTTTGGTTGTGCTTCGCAATCAAACGAGAACGAATTCTGCAATGCCTGGAAATAGGGAGAGATAGGTTAAATCTTTGGGAGTGGCGTTGCTTAGAAAGTTCAAGCACCCTTCATTGATTTGGTCTTTTCCTGGGATGGGACAATGGTATTTCTTCCTTATGTCCTGGCGTTATAGCCTAGGTTAAAGGGACGTTACTCGCTCTCTGAAACGCAAAAATAAATTTTCCCTCTCGTTACGTTAAATTTACATGAGCAGGTCAACAAAATGTTAAATGGATATGAAAGAGTTCAATTTTTCGATTAAAAAAAAACGTCTTTCTAGGACCAAAGGGAAAAGTTCAAAATTTCGTTTGTTAGGCGTTTTAGAAATACCATGCCCATACAGTTACGGATCACCCACAGTGACGGATCACTTTGGCGTTCAACATCGCTCAAAACATAAACGTTGACGTAAAACATATTTTTCCCATGTTGTACTATTTGTCTTCTATCATTTGTGATATTAAGCACAACATTCAACCGCAAAATAACGGTGTAATCGACAAATGTTCAGTTGGTACCACACAGCTATCATTATTTGGTTGTTTTCTGTAAGAAGTGCCGTCAGCATTCATAAGCTCCCACAGGTGTTAAAAATCAAATACTATAGCATAAATCATGCTCGTTTGCTTCGATTTAGTATGAATTCATCTTTGGAAAATATTTCTCTTGATTGTTGATTTTAAATACCGAATATTAGCACTTCTAACTAGTGATCCATAATATGGACCAGAAAATGATTGTTTACCACGCCCGGATAAAAACGTATCATTCAGTGAATGGAATAAACCATTAATGTACAATATAACGTATTGGATATAATACAGCGTATTGTTATTGAATGTTGAAGCAACATTATTCTTGTATGGATATACAATTCAAAAACAATATAATATATTGTAACAGAACACTGTATTGTTTTCAATTCAAACCTTACAATTTTGGTCAAATTCCTATATTCGCGTAAAACAACTGTTGCTTTTTTCTATGTAGCTTTGCTGAAAGAAATAAACAAAACAAGTTCAGAAAGCAAGAAATGTTGGGTGAAAAATATTCAAAAAGTAAAAATAAGTAGTTTTTTAGAAGTCACTTGACATTAGCTGTAACGACGAATGCAACCATGATACAGTTCGTTGAATTGTTTTTGTATTGTACAACAATACACGAATTGCTTATCAAGACAATACATGAACAATATATCGTATTGTATTTTCAAAATGTTTGTATGAGAAAATATCTATATTTGTATTGTTACGATACTTAACCACCCTTACATTATATTGCAAAAATCTCATATACCATACAGTGAACTGTTCAAAACAATATATTGTACTGTTATTGTATTGTCATTTTACAATATACTGTATTGTATTTCCAATATATTGAATGGTACTGTTTCAATACGTTATATTGTTTTTGTATTGTATTTTTTATCCGGGCGGTTATGATTCACTTCCGAAGAATGTATATTTCTGCCATTTTAAGCATTGGATTCGACATTTTCAGATAATAGCACTAAGGATAAAACTAATAAAACATCAAAGTTTGTATATTTCATTTTTTAGCAGACAAAAATGGGTGGAAAACTTGGTGTGGAGCGAAAACAGTTCATGTCTCAGTTACTACAATGAAGTATCACAAAAAAAGCATTTTACCCTTGTTTCCAGCTCTAACACTGCTATTTATTGCAGTAATATGTGACACATTGTTAACTTTCGCCAAATCATGCAATACAGATGCATTGAGCTGAAAATCTCTTGATTTTGCGCACTGATCCGTAATATGTCACAATTTGATCCATAATATGAAAATTGATCCATAATATGGTTTTCAGAAACCGATACAATTTTTAATTTTTATGCAGTCCTATGTAAATATTACACTCAAAACAGTTTACTAACCGAAGTTCCAATTTGAAACCATCCAATTCGTGCTTTTAAATTGCAATTTTACGTTTTGCATGTCGTTTTATTCAATTTTATAGGTTGAACACCACACTATTTGATCCATAACTGTGGGGTCATGGTAATTGATTACCGTTACTACTTTCTAGGTGTCATTTGTCACATGAAAACTCAATTTATAAGATCTTCACTTCACATCCGCAAGGAACATATTGCTCCATTCTTCGAAGTCCTAGGTCCTTCTGCTTTTTTTTTTAAATCACCAAACCTAATGCTTCCGACACAATGTTACCATTTCTTCACACTTCCAGTTTTGACTGTCGTACTCAATAGGGTCCTAAAGCCCTTATGAGCACTTCCACAGTTATTAACTGAGAGCTTTCTATGCCATTTTGACCATTTTTGCATGTGTATATCGTGTGGCAGGTTCGAACATACTCTATGCCCTGGGAATCGAGAAAACTTCCTTTACGAAAAGATCCTCGACCAGTGGGATTCGAACCCACGACTCTCAGCATGGTCATGCTGAATAGCTGCGCGTTTACCGCTACGGCTATCTGGGCCCCATTAGGACCCTATTGTTGGTTTTTAACACAATTTCACATTGACTCTGTAATTTAGTCACTTACATAGATTATAATTTGAAAAAATCTCTGAAATCTATCCGAACAAACACCAAACTATTGAAATTACGATCGTGCTAGATTTTTATGACGAGAAAAAGAATCGAGTTGCGACGCGACGAAGATGGTCAAAAATCAAACTTTGCACGTTGGTTTACCCGTTTTCTAACGCGAAGCATTATATTTAATGTAGTTAACACATTGCGATCGAAGAAAAGTGCTTTTCTTGACCATAGCTTGCAAGAAATTTCCCACGCATCGAGATAGGCGATTCTTTTTCTTGTTAGTCGAGCCTGATTTCCTGCTGAAAAGGAATCGCTGATAAAATTTCTCGCCGATTCGTTGCAGAAATTTTGTACTGACATTTCTTTTCAACTGCATACTGCGATCAGAGAAAAGCGCCTTCTTGATCGATTGCTTGCAGGAATTACCGATGCGTCAAGATAGCCCAGGCATTTTTTTTCCAGCAGCGAATCAGGCTTTAAGCCTAATTGGGTCCTAAAATTTTTAATGAAATCCTGTTTTTATTCAATAACACGAAAGAGCATCTTACTGCAACTACTTTAGCAATATTTCCCGCTCAAATAACGGCTATATCATGTTTAAACTTTAATTTAAAAATTGGGTCCATAAATGAACCTTGACACTTAAGATCATGTTTGACGTTCGCTTAGTCGACAAAAACACCACAGGGGTTTTAGTTTTACCGCTGGGGTTGTTCCTATCTGACATTTCGGAAGGGACACGGAAAACAAAATACACCCAAAATTTGAGTTTAAGCCAAGGAGTGTGACAAAATCTAAATACATGTTTTTTGGACTCAAACCAACGGAAAACATTAGAAAATTGAGTAAACATGTGTTATTGGCTTAAACTTAAGCGTTTGGCACTAAAATTGGGACAGGGCTTTAGGACCCTATTTGCTACTGAAAAGAAATCGCTCAAGAAATTTCTCGCTGATTCCTTGCAGAATTGTTATACAGAGACTCCCGTTTGAACTAACATTTTTTTTAACTGCGCCCTGCGATTAGAAAAAAGCACTTTCCTGATCGATTCCTTGCAGGATTTTCCTATGCATCAAGATAGGCCAAGAAATACTTGTTAGCAGCGAATCTGGCTTTATAGTGCTTTTATACGACTAATAGGGCATATTATCTGTTTTCTATTACTATCCAGGTTTTTACCATCACTAATGGCTGCCGAAATCAGGCACGCTTTCTGGTAGGGATCAGTCGATATTACGTTTGGCTTGGGTCCGTTCAATATAGGCCTATTCAAATGACGTCTCAAATCAGCTGATCGGGAAGCACTTTGACATTTCTTCTATGAAAATGACAGGCCCGTGTTAGCACCGGTCCTCCACCGATGTAAACAAATGCATAGACGGATCTGTCACATGAAAAGGCCTATGAAACGAGCCAAGCCAAACGTCAAATAGACTGAACCCTACCAGAAAGAGAGCGTGTTTGAGGCAGCCATTAGCGCTTTTAAAAAGCTGGATATTAGCACGCAGGACGAATTTAAATACTATCTGGAACGCGAACTGAACGCGTTCAAATGCATCACTGGTCTACACTGAAACAAATGTTGTAGTAACCTCAATCACGACATTGTTGTTACCACAACTATGCCAAAATATTTTTGAATTGAATGAAATAATCTTCTTAATAAAAACAGTGTTGTTGAAATTACCACGTTAACAAAGCTAAAGCACTGCACTTTCAACAACTTTTTTGTAGTCAAGAGCTATTCTTCTTGAAGTTGACTTGACAACGTACTCCGTAACAAGCAACAGTAAATGTTCTCAATTTTACCATGCTCATGGTTAAAATTAAAACAGAGAATTGTAATATGTACTACTGTGGAATTATACCTGTAACTCAAGTTCACTCCCATCGAAAGACGCCATTTCGGTGTATTGAATTAGATATGAAGTTTAGTAGACGATCGGAGGCAAACTAAATTAATCAAAAATGAAACACTTGAGGATCCAGACTTTGATGGTACGATAATAATATTTATTGGTCAAATGTCGCTTCAAAATATATGACTTTTCTCTTTAACAAATCTATAGACCAGTTTTCCCGATCGGTGTTTATGCTGCGTCAGCTTCAGCAAATCATTCACCGGGAAGATAACGTAAGTATCTTGTTAGCGTTTACTCGCGTTTACCACACGTTCATCCCGAATCATTATCGCCTTTCTTAGCTGGTGGTGATTAAATTCAACGAGCCGGGAGTAGTGATCTTCAAGGCAGACCATTTTGTTTCAAGTGCTCCTGAAAAGGATAGCCAGTCGCTGCACATGAAGGTCAGCCAAGCATCAATGCTGGCGATGGAAACCCTTATCAATAGTCTTCGGATAATCTCCACAACCTGGACCAATTATTTTATCGGCGCGACCACCGCAGTTCTAACGTCACCCCGATAGCGTCCGTCGTTTTTCATTATGCTACACAAATTTGTAATTCTGAATGCATCATGTGTAGATCTGATCATTTTCAGTAAATAAAGTTCCAATTGAACCAACATGATTTTTATTACTTTAAATGCATTTGGTGGTTGAAAATTTCACTTATAAGTGTGTTTATAGTTACCATGCCCTCATATTAAAATTTACTACATGATTGTAGTAAATTTAAATGCAAGAGATGGTTGAAAAAATAACTTTTATTTGTCATCAACATAACTATGAAACATGGTAATTTTGACAGCATTCCTCTTGCATTGCCGCCATGGTAAAAATAACGACACAACGTATTCGAAAAGAATGCAATGGGTAGTCTGCACAAATCAAGTGGTGCTGTGCATTTAATTTAAACCATCAACATGGTATTTTTTACCACAATGCTGTTTTCAGTGTAGGGAACCTGTCATCAACTGTCACTGGAAACCATAGATAATATATTGGAAAACCGCACATTCGAAGGACAGAGCGTGAAAAACCGTCAAAATTTGGCCAAACTAAAGATGGATGTCATTGGAAATTCAGGTTGTTCTCCAGTGCTCTCGCATATAAAATCGTTGAATATTTAAAAATTGTTGATGGGACTCAAATTTCTATAGATTTTTTTTTTTAATTTTCTGATCGTTTTGATATCAAATGAGATGTGAAAATTATTTTGACCCAGTTTGTGCTCTCCGAATTATTGTGCACAACCCAAGCATGAGAATAAGATGTGAGATGTCTCCTCTCTCTCAGGTTGGAAAGTAGCACAGAAGGTCAAAATTATATAGGAGTCTAAAATATATTGATTACGCTAACACTCCGCATATCGTTCTGGTTCACACGCAGATTCTAGCATAAATCAAGCGTGTGCTTGAATAAGGGTGTAAGTCGCATGATCGATTTCTCTTCATCGATCCTCTCTTCTGCGAATAAAGGTGATGAGACGCAACTTTGTCAGCATTTTTCAGCTCAGGGCGCAAGATTCGCTGCCAAGCGGTCTGAAGTGAAAAAATGCTAACAAACTTGCATCTTGTCACCTTTATTCACAGAAGAGAGGATCGATGAAGAGAAATCGATTAGGCGACTTGCGCCCTTATTCTAGCACACGCTTGAAATTTTGAAAATTTCTCATTTTCAGTTCTTCTGGCCGCACTGCACGAATTTTATAAATCACCCCTCGTTGAGCTTTTTCTGCGATGAGCGCTCCCAGAACCAATTTGACGTTCCTGCATTCTCTCTCATTCCCCACATAGAAGACCGCACTCTCCCTCTCAGCAACGCACGAACCGCGAGCCGTCAGCTGCCTGCTGCCTTCTTCTGTTCTGTTCGTTCACAACTCGCGACGAGGTAACGAAAAATTTTCTTCCAACATCTGCTCAAAAGCAAAAGGCAACCGCGGCGTTTTATCGTGTTTCCTCAAGCAAAATTCGGGCTGCGGTGAGGAAAGAAAAAAATCCTCCATTGATAGTGAGAGTGAGAGCGCGTTGGAAACCGTCAAGTGTTGGTGGCGAGTGAAAAAAACGCGAAGAAAATTCGAAATCGCGTGAAGATTTTGTGGTGTTGAAAAATTTCTATCTAAAAGGTGGTGCATTTCGGAATCCGTGACGGAACAATCGTGTCCGCTGACTACCCGTGTCGTGCAGTGTGTGAGGAAACGCAGGAGTTTGGGTTACCCGGGGGAAATCCGGAAGGACAACGAAGAACACAAGACTTATTTGCTGATCAAGAGTATTATCATTTACACACACCCCGAAACAAGGACCCCGAAAAGTTTTTGCTTCCGAGCGGATTGTCCGCTCTTGCAAGCGGAAGGGCGACGGAATCGTGTAAACATCAGTCGGACAGCACATCGGAAGCTCGAAAATGGACAAGAGGAAACTATCGTAAGTACCGTACGGGCGATCCGGGAGTAGGGTAAATCCCTAAAAGTGCACCCTCCAAAGATAGGTCAAGGTGCGAAGCCCTATTATTGGCGTTTGCACCGTGTGGAGAAAAATCGATTTCCGATGGGTTAGAGAAGAAAAGGGCGAAAATGCTCCATCGCTATGCCGTTCGAACAGAGAAAAAAAGTATGATTCATTCGAACTGCGTTTTGTTGTGTTTACGCAGGTGGATGATTGCACTGAATAATTGAAGTAACTTGCGGTTCGGTTCGGTCAGTAGGTCTAATCCGGATGCTCGATTAGGCAATTTGGGTTCCAGATGGCTCATGGTCCAGTAGGGGAAAACACAATTTTGGGATTCGTTCCTCCGGTCTGTATGTTTGCTAATGCGACCCGTTCGAGTTCAATACGGTAGTAAACTTTTGGAGATCTAGCGCTCTAAGGCACTCCCAATGTCAACTTGTGTTAATTGCTGGGCAATTAGAACGATTCAAAGCTACGCAGATTTTGATACTGCAAGGCGGCAATTAGATACAGTCCGGTTTGTCATCAGGTAGTAGTTCTCGAATCTGAACCGTTTGCTAATTCCAGAGGTCCTCAAACTTTCCAAGATCGTTGAAATTTAGGTGAACATTTGTAATCCTACTTATTTTTTTTTGCAAGCAGAATTTTATAAAAATATGCACAATATGGAAATGACGTGATACAAAAAATTGGAATTGGAAAATTTAAAGTAATGAGTTAACTTTCTGTTTCAAATCAACTTTTTGATCCAAGAATCTAGTTTTACAAGTTTATTTAAGATTCCATACTAGTTAAAATTGTAGTTTTTTTTTCAGAAAATTCTACACATTTTTAAAAGGGCGCGATCCGTCATTAAATTCAAATTTTTCAAAAGCAGTTTTTTCGTTCAAAATTAAGAAAATTTACAGGAAAATTTGTTCACTGTATTTTATTCTCCAACACTGTGAATACATTTTCATCCAATAATTTTTAGTTTTAAAGTTTCCGTCCAATGTCTTTCGGAAAGTTCCTTCAAAAAATGATTCGTTTTTTCAATCGTCCTAAAAATTTTACTTTGAAAATGTTCTAAAAGTCCCTCAAGGGTCTATCACGGAGAAAAAATATTGGTAAAGACAAACAAACTTTAGTTTATTTCAACCAACATTTTACATTAAATTTTGCACAAACAAAAAGTTAGTTTGCTTTTACTTCCCGTGTTTGTTGAAACAAACTAAAATCTTAGGTAAATGGTTTAGGGACCGTCTAGTTAAATTCAACCAATATTTGTTTGTAACAACCATCCCATTTGTTGTTTCAATTTGACAGCTCCTGAAACAATCCAAAATGTTTGTTGTTTCAACCAAATCGATTATTTTGGATTAACCAATATTTGGATTGAATCAACTAACATTTTTGTTTGAATCAAACAATGGACACGTTCGTTAGAAAGCGTTCCCTGCATTTTCTGTTTTTTTTATTTGTAAATAATTACGCAAAATTGGATCCTCTTGATAATTTTATTTTTGAATTGGAATCTATGTTGAAATCTGATTCGATGAAATGTTTACATGAAAAATATGATGTATTACGCCCCAGTGATCATTATCGAAAATTCTGTTTTCATCTGAAATGTAATCGAAAACAGTAGAAACAATTATTTTTGTATCAAAATACAGTTAACTCTCCCTTACTCGATATTGAAGGGACCATCGAGTTAGGGAGGTATCGAGTTACAGAACACAAAAGCAGTGCAACTGCGTTCCAAGGGACCATCGAGTTAGCCATGAAAACCAACTTTTACCATGGTTCTCCAACTCGATATCGAGATACGGAATATCGAGTAAGGGAGAGTTAACTGTAAAACAAAATATACAACCCACCTAGTGATTCTTGGTAATATGAATTTGCCGACATTTGAACGTGTTTCAACCCCAAATTGATGTCGCAAGCCTTCTTCATCTCTATTCGGTTCCGGAACTTGAAACATACGGTAAATTATTGATTTTTTTGTTATCAAATTCAGTTTTGGCTAGCGAACTAAAACTACTTACATGAGGGCAAAATGTTGGTCTTTCCTTGAACTTGATTGTTTTTCTTATTTCGGAACAGAACACGAAATGCTTGAACAAATCGAAAAAGCATGTTGAATAAAGCTAATGAAAGCGGACTCTGTTCATACTATAAATTAGGATAGAATTAATCGTTGTTTGGTTTGTGTTTTCTTTAAACAAGTTATCAATTTACTTCATCATAGTATTTTTGTTGAAGTAAACTAGAATTGTAGTTTGAATATCACAGCTCTGAACAAATTAAAATTTGGTAAAAATAAACTGTATTTTAGATAGAAATAACCAAAAATCTTAGTTTGGAGCAAACATATTTTTTGCTGACTTGACAAATATTTCAAGTTAGAATCACCCAAACTTGTTCCAAACTAATGACATAGTTTTAAAACAACAAAACAATAGTTTGAAACAACTAAAATACAAATTTAAAAAAACAACAAACATTTTGATTGTTTCAAACTGCGCTGATTTTTCTCCGTGATGAGTTCTTCTAGTAACCCTTATTATCAATGCCTGGGAAAATCCTGGAAAATACTTGGACAAGTCTTTAAAGACTTCCTTGAGAAATCACAAAGGATTACTGTGGGAATTCTGGAACAAATTGCTGAATAATTCCTGGAGCTATCCTTCCTAGTAAAAGTCTTGAGCATGAGCATTGAAAACCGTACAATGCGTAGTTCGTAGTCATCAACAAGCTTGAAGCATACGGGCAAGCTTGCTTGGGCTTCACGAAACACTGCCCAGCACGACGCGAGAAAACAGGAAAAAAAACTTCTCCGACCAGAAATTCCTAGTCAAAATCTTAACGAAATTATGAAGGATAATTTTGTAAAAAATTCCTGGAGGCATTTTTGCAAATTTCTGGTTGAATATTTGAAGAAGTTTCAAACGGAAGTCTTGGAGAATGTCATATGAAAATCGATGGAAGAATCACCGGATAAAATCGTGGAGGACTTGAGGCTTTCTTGGAAAACATCTAAAAGAATTTTCAAAAGGCGATCTCTAAGTTATTTTCTGTGGTAGAAAGTAAAAGGTCTCTAAAGTTTCTATCCTCAAGACACTCAGTCGCTGCTAATTAGCCCTGCAACTTAAGAAATTTGAACGTTTTCGAATGAAATGTACACAATTCATCATATATCAAAAATACAACATTTAAATGTTATACAGGTCGTTTTCGTTTATACAAATGTTCACCGGGGTCTCGCTTATCCGTGGTTCTATTATCCGGGCAAAACCGAATTAATCATCTGGTGATTCAAAAGTTGTATGGATCATTTGTGTTGTACAATACAGCAAATTACTTTTGTAGCATTAACACGAATCAATTAAGTGATTTGACATACCGGGGTTAGAATGGGCCAAAAAACGAATGTACGTATTATTATTGAATAACAATCGCAATTTAACTCCAATAAATTTGGTGTGTATGTTCTTCGATGGTACATTAACAACTGTCTTAAAATTTGATGGAAAATATTCGTTCACCATGACACTACAAGTGAATAAGCAATGATCCAATTTCACCCCATAGATGATCCCATATTTCGGACTTTGGGTCATTGTAATTGAAACAACTGGTTTTTGAGAATTTATAAGTTTAATCCCATTACCATATAGCGTGTTCAGTTTCCCTTCATTCTAAAAATGAAGCTCATTTTAGTTTTATTTAGTTTTTTCTTTCTCTAAAAAAATGGGTTCAAATAGTTTTTAAGATTTTTTTTAACAAATGCAAGCACAAACGTGAACTGAAACTGAAGGCTTCCCACTGCGGATGCAATTGAAGGACATGCTTTTTTGAAAATAAAAAATATGGATTGCCGAATTTGATTTTGATACCTTCCTTAGAAAAGCTGGAGAAAAGTTTTGGAATAGATTTCTCATGTTTCAATGAAGATTTCTATTCTGATTGACCAGATTGTGGCTTTGTTGAAACTTCAAATTATCACCCAACAAACATTTTTGCTGAATAAGTGTTGCACAGATCATTCTCAAGTATACTTTAGCACAGCTGATTAAACTGTTATTCAGCTACTAATGTTACTTGGCCTACTAATATTACATCGTCAACCCATTTCCTGATATATTATATCAGAATTGTATTATAACCAAGGGGTTTGTGTTGTCAAATTCTTTCAGACCCTTAGAGTATAAAAAAAATAAGAGACTTTTCAAGCATATTATTAGAGGACATTCTATAAATTGACACAGTTATACTTCCACCGTCGGTTACGACAATAATAACAATGATTTCTATTGCAAAATACTGCATTTAAAGTTAAGTCACAATTTTGAAAATTTGGGAGCATCAATACGACCCAAAATTCACTTTTCAAGTAGCATAATTTCCAAGTTTACAAAACCCCTGCCCCACAACCAAGTCCTGGTAGCGCTATCGAAACATAATGTGATATTGGCTTTATCAACCTTTTAGAAGCTGCGACCTCCTTCGAACTTCTACAGACATCCCGAGGACCCCTATAATTTAAAAGTTCCCCACATGCAAGTTCATGGAAGCCTTTCAAAGATTTTATTATAAATCAACATATCAACATATTCTTTGCAGGTACACTCTTGTGCAAAAGTTTGGATTCACCCACTAAAAACATACAAAAGTGAGAGAGATTCGTTATTGGACTCCGAAAACTCCTGTACAAATTCCCCTAGAGATTCCCTCATGAAATTACCAATCAGAAATTACCCTATGAATGTCTGCAGAGATTTTTTTCAGGAATTGCTCAAGAAATTCCTTTACTGAAAGCCCCTAAATAAACTTCTGGAAGAATTACTGGAAATTTTTTGTACCGTTTCTGGAGGAACTTTTAGAAAATTTTTAGTATTACATGAAGGAGTCCGTGAAGCAGAGTAATCTCTACAATATCTGGGAGAACCCCTTAAGGAATCCTTGCATAATTAGGTATTGTAATGGAGTAATCCTTGGAGGATCCCTGGAAGAATCACCGTGAAGATTATGCGGGAGGAATCCCTGAAGAAATCACTGCATGGATATTCCTGAAGAAATCCCTGGATAACCCTAGGAGGAATCGAGGAATCAATAGAGAAATTTCTGGATGAATCCTTGGAAGGATTTTCCATGGAAGATTACCTAGAAGTAAAGAATCCCTGAAGGAGTTTCAAACGGAATCCCTGGTGAATTTTCTGATGGAAGCCTTGGAGCGATTCATGGAGGAAACCATGGATCCTGAAAGGGACTACCTGGGGAAACCCCTGGATGTATCCTTACCCGAGCAGGTGGAAAAAACTGATAAAGATCATAGTTTGTTGTTCTAAAGTAATTACTGACGATCATAACCAGTTATTGATAAGAGATAAAAGATCAAAAACAAATATGGAGAAATATTGAGCAAAATATTATAAGATCAAAAAAATATCTGGTAAATTTATTGATTGACCAACAAATCAATATCAAAATATGATTTGGCAGCTGTCAAAATAAAATAATCAAAAAGCCAGGATCGAACCCTCGACCTTCAGATCTTTACATAAAGATGTTGAGCAATTGGGTTGTTTAGCGAAGAAAAATTCACAGTTTTTCATAGCTTGATCGAAGAAGCACATTTTTCTAAATATAACACGATTTAATTGAATTTCAAAATCTTAATGTTGATATTATAAATTATTAAACAAGTTTTCAATCCGTCGACTCAATGACATTTCAATTCACACAATAACAGCTCGTTCCGAAGTAAAATTTGCCGAGGGGTGATTCAAAAGTGATTTGCATACTAATTTCAAACGTGTTTTAAAAATAGTTCCAGGTCACGGAAAATTGCAAAATTTTGGATTCTAGTTTAATTTTCAACGTAGATTCCAAATATGCAAGAAACTGAATACCCCTAAACAAGCCAATTGACTATGCCTCTCAGTTGGAAGATCAAGGAAATAAGAGCGTCGTTTTCTTCGCTTTCTGAGACTACTTTTTGCTCCTAGAGGTTGTCCAGTCCCGTCAATTTGCTGTCGGATATGTTTCATTTCATTTCAAAGAACTAATTTTAATCTTGTTTTCCTATTTTCAGATATTGAGCTACAGCGCTGAGATTTATACAATTTTCGAACATCTTTTCAATATCAAATTGAGATATGCGATCATAATTTGTTCGTTTCAAGATGTGATTTTTCCGTCTGCCCTGGTAGAGAAACCCATGAAGGATTTTTTAAAGAAAAATCTGGAGTAATCCTTGAAGAATCTGGAGTAATCCTTGAAGAGATTGTTCTAGTGTAATTCCTGAAGAAAAACTTGGAGACATCTTTGCAAGGATCGCTATAAAGATTTTCCTGGATGATTCCTTGAAGAAGTCTTTGGAGGAATCTCTGAAAAAATATCAGTATAAAAGCTTGAAGAATTCCTGGAGGAATGTCTGGAAAGCTTCTTGAAAGAATCCTCAGGGGGAAATTCCTGGAGAAATCCCAGTGAAATTTTTACTTTAGGAATCAATGCAGGATTCACTGGAAGCATCCCTGCGGAAACTCCTTGCGAATTTTCTAGGAAAATCCCTGTAAAGATTTTCCCGCAATAATCCTTGGAGGAATCCTTGCAGGAACTCCTGGTATAATTGTTGAAAGTATTCCTGGAGCCCTATTGGCGCTGGTCATAGTGATAAAAAGTTCTTCCCAGAAGAATTTCTGGTGACATCCGTAGTGGAATCCTCGAAGAAATCACTTTCAGAGATTACTGTAGATTATCTCAGAAAAATTTCTTGTAAAAACCCTTGAGAAATTTTCAAAGTAATTCCTGGGGACATTTCAGAGGAAGAATCTATAAGTAAAACGTCAAACGTATATGTAAAACGTTACAGGTACAAAACATTAATAATGACTTGTCGAATGATGCCAAATCGCTATCCAGCTTTTTACGAGCGCTAATGGCTGCCGCAAACAGACTCGCTTTCTGGTAGGGATTAAACGATTTGACGTTTAGTTTGGGTCCGTTCATTAGAAAAAGACCCAAGCCAAACGTCAAATCGACCAGAAAGCGAACTTGTTTGCGGCAGCCATTGACGCTTTTAAAAACCTGGATATTATCGAATTTCCCTAAGGGCTCGTCCATAAATGACGTAGCATTTTAAGGGGGAGGGGGATTCTACTGTTTAGTAACGAACCATATATTAGGTATGGGAAGATACACTGAAATGAATTTTATTGTAGAAACTACTGAATCCATGGTAAAATTAAGAACTGCACCAACGATTTTCAACCGACTACATTAATCTGTTAACTCTACCAAAACATAGTCAACATCACTACACAAGAAAATTTCTTCTGTTGATCTAACCAGAGTTGTAGTATTTTTGACTAGAAACATTCTAGATTTGAGAAGTTTAGCATCATACTTTTGACCACACTGTGTTATACGGTGGGTGTCACGGACTGAAATACAAAGCTTTGTAGTGGATGCTACTATGGACATAGTAAAATTTACTGCACTGCACAGTGATTTTCACCAGATTATAGTAAATTTAACAGATTTTTGTAGTCGGTTGAAAATTGTTGGTGCAGTTCTTAATAATACCATGGATTCGGTAGATTATACAACAAAATTTGTTTGCGTGTAGGCTACGATGGGTGAGGGGGGTATAAAAAATTAGTCAAAAAATGTTACGTCATTAATGGATGAACCCTAATGTAAAGTAACGGAAATGGGTACGAATATTCGGATATACCGTAAAGTGTCGTAAATCAGCGCAGTTAAGGAATAAAACTATTCAAAAGGTTAATTAAAAAATAGTATTTTTAATTTACAATTGTGATTTCTTTTAAATAGTTCGCTCGTTGATACAGCCTAATTCGGCGCATTTTTAAACCACTTTTCCGCGCAGAAGAATGCCTAATTCCGCGCACTCGCGGAACAATCAAATTAACATTAATTTTGATGTAAGGCACCATCCATTTATTACGTCACGCTGAAAAAAAAATCAACACTCTCTGCCCTATGCAA
This sequence comes from Aedes aegypti, assembly GCF_002204515.2. Lineage (NCBI taxonomy): Eukaryota > Metazoa > Arthropoda > Insecta > Diptera > Culicidae > Aedes > Aedes aegypti. The sequence goes on along the minus strand of NC_035108.1, from coordinate 22,879,021 downwards.
CACTTTTTTTTATGAAAAAAGTAATGTTTTGTATGAGCCGTAACGCTTTAGTCTACATTTTTTTTTTATAATATTTTGACAATCACATGAAATAAAGATAAACATTTGTTTTAGTCTGTGGAAGTGCTCATAAGAACACTAAGCTGAGAAGCAGGCTCTGTCCCAGTGGGGACGTAACGCCAGAAAGATGATTGTTTTAGTCTTTTCAATATCGTCGTATTGCACAGCCAATTCAGATTGGTGATCTAACGCAAAGCTGAAATACGTAAATGGCGCTCTTCTAGAATAGGGATAAATGCATCTTAATCAAAATTTCTAGTGATAATTTTGGAAGAAAAATCACCACAATCATTTATCTGACAAGATTTAAGGCAATTTAAGGCACAGGAAACCGTAAATATTCATTTCAATTTGAAAAACTTTCGCAACCTCACTTTTGACAGCCAATTACCGACCCCAGTAAAATATTACTGCGTTTTGGAACTACGGATTTTTCGGTAATTTCTGCGATTACCGGAAAAAATAACCCAGTAAACCAAAATATGGATGGTAAACCAAAATATGATGGAAATTACTGACTTAGTCAGTAAAATTGTGGAACATTTTTACTGGCTTTCCAGTTTCCCATTTTTTTCAGAAATCAATACAAATAAAAACCCAATCGACATGGACATGTCGCTTACTGAACATTTTTCGTAAGAAGTAATATCTACGGTGTGCTCATATCTCAGTGGAAGTAATCGTAATATGTGTGACAAGATCATTATTATTTGGTTGGTTTGCATACAAGAGACAAACTCAATGGTGCAGATGAATTTACCTCTTGTATGGCAACCAACCGAATTTACCAACATAAGCAGTAAAAATCGTGTGAGCCTTTTTGGTTGCTTAAAATAGTTGAGTTTGTCACTAAATTTCGACTACTTAAATTTGGTTACTATACAGACGTGTCTCCTCGCGCCGGATGATTCTACAGCAGAAGATTCTTATTTGACACATTCCCGCATGTGTATCAGCGTATCAGTTTGTTTTTATTTGATTTTGACGACAAGTCAGTAAAACCATCAACTACTCAATAGTCTGTAATTATTTTACTGACTTTTCGACCTGTTCGGTAATGTTGCAAAATTGAATCTGACAGCTACCGTAGTTCAGTAAAAAGTAAAAATTATCACTGAACCTCAGAAGTTTCCAATCAAAAAGCTGAAAGTTCGGTATTTTTTATTATTTACAATTTGTACCCAGTTCAAAAAATTACCGAACAAGAAAATCGTGATTGAATGTTCAGGTACCTGTTTGCAAATTTCCTACTAATCGTTGTTTTTAGCACTACTTTTCGCTACCAGCCCTGCTAGTCGACATACATATTATGGATTCGTGTTTTACATATCAAAGCGTATCACTGCGCATTGAGAATGGCATGCCCCTTAATCCTTTTTGAAACCCATTTCCACGGTACATTCTCTTGGTTCACAAACCCCGAAGCTCAACACTAATCTGAACAACCGTGGTGGAGTTGATTTTTAATTGGCTCTTGTGTTTGCAATTATGTCGTTGTTTGGCTTTCGCGATTATTGATTTTGGTTATTCCTTATTACTGTAACTAGAGTAGGCAAGAGATGTTTCGTCTTTCAGTCTGTGGAACCCCCAAAGTCTTCGCTCTATGGTGCTGGCTAATGATAAGAACCTCGTCGAAGGCAACGTGACATCACCTTGATCAGTCACACTTAAGACTACGATGTATGAATGTGTGCAGTCAGGTTTTGAAATTAGAATTCTTATCGTGAGAACTGTTGATGCATACCTACACATTTTATTGAAAATTCACCACGAGGGAGCTCTGACTAATCGCTCTGCTAGTGAATCTGCGTGCGCTTTGTATTCGTTTATTCGAGATGATCGAAAGCATTTCTTCATAGAATACGGGGTTGTTTAATCAAAAGATATTTTATAAATATGTTACATTTGTCTTGAATGCCCTCAGTGTGATTTTTGAAAGTTAAATTTTTACGTAGCATGAGCCCTAGAAACTTAACTTCATATGACCAATTTATTGGAACCCTTTTCATCGTTACAACATGCTGATCTGGCGATACTGGAGTAGCAACCACGGCTAATCAAGCTTAAGCTTGAGACACCTTTCAAGACGACTTTGAACAAACGTTCAGTTTTGTCGTCATAAGTAAAAAAATTGTGCTTTTTCTCTTCAAGATGTTTGAGAAGAAGTTCGCGATCTTTAGCTTCCGGCAATACGCGACAGTCTTCTTTCTTTGCGATTTGGAAGGAAACCTTGATTCTCCTAATGGAGTTCAAGATCTCCTGCCTAAATCCCTCATATTCGGAACAACTGACCACGACTTATGAAAGCGCGCATTCCGGAGAAACGTCCTTTCTTCCATTCTTGCCACGTTTAGTGACAGTTTTAAATCCCACTTTTTTGGAAGGAAGTTGTGAATTCAGAGATTCACCCTTCTATTTGTTTGTAGTTGCAACCATGTTTAGTGAATAAACGAAAGAAGACATGAGCTTCTAAGAGTTTTTTTTTTGTTATAAGATAGGTGTCTCTAGTCTGCGGATAAATATTTTGAAAAGTATTAAGTCCATTAAGTAATAAATTCACAAACAAAATCCATCATTACCTTATTCAATGATAACGTTATCTTATTTATCTTTTTTCGTCATTAAAGTAGGTTGTATCTTTAGAGAGATTCAGCCAAAGGCTGATTCATCTCTTTATGAGTAGATGGCAATAGTTAGCTTCCCTGGGCAATACTACGAGTATATATCGAGTTCATGACATCAGCGTTTCCGTGGTTGTAAATAATATTATTTAACTTTCGGAAATTCCAGCACGGCCGGGGATACGTTATACCAAACTCTAGGTTTGCCAAAAACCGCCACAGCAGACGACATCAAGAAAACGTACAGGAAACTTGCCCTCAAATACCACCCCGATAAGAACCCCAACAATCCAGATGCAGCGGAAAAGGTTTGTCCCCATTATAAATTTATACTATTAACCTTTATCGAAATTCCATTCCACAGTTCAAAGAGGTAAACCGGGCACATTCCATCCTCAGCGATCTTACCAAACGGAACATCTACGACAACTACGGTTCCCTGGGGCTGTACATTGCCGAACAATTCGGCGAAGAGAATGTCAACGCATACTTCATGGTCACGTCCCCGACGTGCAAGGTAACAATCCCCGCCCCTTAATTTCACGATTGAACAACTATCCTCATAACTGTGAAATTCTGTTTTTAGGCAATCTTCCTGATTTGCGGCATTCTGACCGGTTGCTACTGTTGCTGCTGTTGTTGTTGCTGCTGTAACTTCTGCTGTGGCAAGTACAAGCCACCGCACCCGGCGGACCAGTCCGGAGATTACCACCATCTGCACGTGAGTATAATCCGATGACCCCAAGTGTTTCTTGCGTAGTTGAGTGTGTTTCACTAGAGAGTTGTGGGGTTTGAGTTTTCGAGGCCTTTGGCAGTGTGTACCTACCTATTGCAAGACGCTAGAAGTTTGTGCTAATGCTTTCCAGCACTGATTTGCTACGCGCCGCCGTCCGGTCGGACCGATTAGTTTCGAACCCCGATGGCGTGCGATGTGATAAGGAGGGGGACTGATAAAACGTTACGACACTTTGGGTTTCTATCCGTCCGAGTTCTGCTGATAATCGCGCCGCCGCTTGATGAGATTGTGTATTGTTTGAGTTATTGATTTTGCTTTTCGGGATTACACTTTTGTTTGGCTGAAGGCTTAGGATGGCATTGTTGAATGGAAATTACTCAAGAATTATAGTCATGAGTTTGGCAAAAACTAAAAGAATTATTTTTGAAACACAAATTTTATAATTTTCGGAAAAGTTTATACGTTTATTTTCGTGTCTTCCGCTTATTTTTTATGGTTTTGTTCACAAATGGTATCTATCATAATCGTTCTAATATGTTTTCAACATACCTTTTGTATGAGAAAAGTAAGGATCAAAAGCATAGTGTCTCACGTTATCAAGATATGGATAAACGGTTCAAATATCTTAAGGCATTCCTATGAAGCAAAATATTCTCCACAGGTTAGTCTGAGTATGGCTAAGACCTCTTTTCTCAAGTGGAATCATTGGAACTAACTTCTAGAGGAATTCCTAAAGGAATCTTTGAAGTAATCTCTAGAGGAATTCTTGGAGGCAATCTTGGAGTGAGCCCTAAATAATCACTTGAGGAATTTTTCGTATTGATCTTTTAAGGAATCAGTGGAGGAAATCCTGAATAAATGGTAAAGGAATTACTGATAAAACTCCTGGTAGAATCCCAGAAAGATTGTATGGTGAAGTTCCATGGATTTCTTCAATAGGTTTCTCCAGGAATTTTCCAAGGGAGTCCTTCCGGAATTCCTTAAAGGATTCATCTCGGAATTCCTTAAGGGATTCCTCCCGAAATTCCAAAAGGGATTTCCCCGGAATTGATCAAGGGATGCCTGCCGAAATTCGTCAAGGATATAATAATTAGGGAATTCCTTTTAGGATATTTCCAAGGATTTCGAGGTTTATAATGAATTTTTTCGAGGAAATTCTCGCGGAATATCTCCAGAAATTCATGAGGGTTTTCAGGAATTCTTTCAACGGTTTCACCTGAAATTTCTAATAAGGATATCATCAGAAATTTCTTATAATGATTTCAGTAATTTGGGAATCCACCAGTACATCATCCAGTGACTCTATTCCTTCAGAGATTCCTCTGAGAGTTCCTTCAGTATTTCCATCAGGAATTCCTTCGAAAATTCCGCTGGGACTTTCTCTCCAACTAAAAATCCCCCCAATAAATTCTTCCGAGATTCCTCTAAGGATTCCACCTGAAGTTTCTCTGTGGATTTCATCTGGAATTCTCCCAGGTGATTCTCCAGGATTTCCACCAGGAAAATCTCCAAGGATTCGAGCTGAAATTCTCATGGGATTCCACTAGAAACATTTTCAAAAACACCACCAATATTTTTGCGGTGATTTCACCAGGAAACCAGAAAAAAAAACTTCTAGAGGTTCTTCCAAAATATTCTGGAAAAAAAAAATCCTCCAAGGATTACGCCAAGACGAACACCAAGGATTTGATTACGAATATCTTATGGGATTCGTCCACAATTCCCTGTAAAAATTCCACCAGTATTTCCTTCCGATACTTCACCAGTTTTTTGTCTAATTATTTCACCAGTAATTTTATGAGAGAGAAGTTTTTCAAGGAATTGCACCAGGAGTTCTTGTAGGGTTAACACTGGAAATATTACCGGAGTTTCGCTCGAATTTCCACCTTGAAAATTTACCAGAGTTTCGCCAGAAGTTCTACCATAAAATACTTCAAAGGATTTACTAGGATTTTCCTCCAGGTTTATCAGAGATTCCTCAAGGGAATTAACTGATTTGATACTCAGATGATAAAACAATGAACGCCTTCAGGTTGAATTCTCAGAGAAACACCTGGATGATTTTTGTTGGAAAATTTCTGGAAAAATCCATGGAGCAATTTCTTGGGAAATCCTTGGGTGAATCACCAAAGAAATCACTGGAGATATGCCCAGATAATTCCCTGGTGAAATACTGTAATATGTCTCTGGAAGAACATTTAAATCCATCCCTGAAGGATTTCCTAAAGGATTCTCTAAGGTAATTCCTGGTGGGTCCCTTAGAAAAAAATCCTTCAAGAAATACTAGAAGGAATCAATGGATAAATTCTTTTAGCGGAATCTCTAAAGGAATTCCTGGTGTTATCTCATGTAAGAAGTTTTGAACAATTCTTTTGCAGTATTTCCCGGATAATCCCTAAAGGCTTTCTGGTGGAATCCTTGGAGGAATTCACGATAAAATCCCTGGAGGAACTCCTCGATGAATCCGTGGAGAAATTCTGGGTAGTATAATTGTAAGAGTTTCTGGAGTAAAACTCTGCATGTCTTCCTGAAAGAATTTTTGAAGGAATTTCATAAATTACTAAAATTTAGTAATTCTGTGACTTCTCGTGTTTCTGAGTGTACAACTTTGCCAAAGACCACATTTTGATTGGACGTCAGGATAAATTACTATTCATAATCATAAACTGGGTTTGCATTTTGCATGCTTCACCAACTGTTCGGCAGGCAACAGTGGTGCTCCTGGCGGGTAGAATAGATCAAAGTAATCCAGGCTACTATGTTCCACAGCAAAAAGGCAGGGTTGCTCTGAAAGTAATTGAATGATCATGTCAGCATGATTTAGACTTTGTTATCAACAATAACAAATTATCCTTACGTCCCATCAAAATGTGGTCTTCGGCAAAGTTGTAGCTGGGAAGATATCACATGAGAAGAGTTTGTTCACTTTTCCATAGATTATTAATACGAGCAATAAGAGAACACAAAAGGTTTGTCTTTTCCATAGTAATTTCCATATAAACTTCAAATGGCGTGTGCACAACCAATTTTCTTCCAAATCACTTCATATTTTGGGAGAATGATCTTCATCATAAGTGTCGTCGTTTAAGCAAGGGGGAGATAAAACTTCAAAATTTGCATCAGTCTAATATGGTATGCATAGATTATTGCGAGTTATTTATTCCTCCTTGGGTATAGAAATCACTAGAAGATTTTTCATAGGAGCAATTTCTGATGGAAATTCTTGGCGGAATATTTGATGGAATCCCTGTAATAATCGCTTGGAAGGGATTTCTTGAGCAATCTCTTTAATAATTTCTAGGGGAATTTCTGATGGAATCGCAGAAAAAAATATCTTGATAGGAGCTGTTCAGAAATTCCTGAAGTTTCGCTGGAAGTATTCTTGAATTAATCTTTGGAGGATTTTTTGGTGAAATACTCGAAGGAAGCATTGGATGAATCACTGGAGAAATCTCTCGGATTTTTTTTTGTATAAATCCCGGGAGGGTTCTGTAGAAAAAAAAAATACTGGAAAGAATCGCTGAAGAAATTCCTGATAGAAGTTCTAAAGCAACTACGTTTCGAATTTAATGAGGAACACCAAGACAAAGCCCTGAAAAAAGTCCTGGTCAAATCCTTGTGGAAATTTCTAGCGATGAATTTCTTGATGAATCCCTTGAGAAGTATCCGAAAGAATTCGAGATGTGATTCCTGAGTAATGCAAGGTGGATTGTTTGGAACGAGTATACCCCATTAGGCATAAAGACGTTAGGCATAAGGACGTTAGGCATAAGTATGTTAGGCATAATGGACGTTAGGCATAATGGACGTTAGGCATAAATACATTAGGCATAATGGATGTTAGGCATAAAATATGTTAGGCATAATGGACGTTTGGCATAACAAAACTTGCGTGTGTTCCATTCAAAATCTTCTCATATCGAAAATTGGTCGGGTCCATTTACAAATTCCATTAAGTTGGTGGTGGTAATTGGGTTTCCTTAACATGTTACAGCTCATAAAAATAGTGTAAAAATCATGCAAGAAGCGTTACGAGGGGGTAGGTTAATTTGTTGGTTATAAATCACTATTTTCGGTGTTATAAAATTTGACAATGAATCCATTATCGCAAGATATGGAAGAAGATTACTGTCATGGCCATTGTTATCATTCTAAAGTCCAGCTCAATCCATTATTGTAAATATCAATTTATATTTGCGATGTGCAAGTGTTATTTGTATGTAGAGCTGTTTAGTTTGGTGTTTTTTGTTATATATTTCTTACATAATTACCTTAACTCTAAAGAAGGGAAATTTTCTATATGATTATTAGCACTTATAATGCAAATGATTAACTTGAAAACAACAACCTACAGTCAAATCACAAATTCATATTATGATAGGTGACATTATATTTAACCCCTCTACCGGCAGCTTCATTTTTTACCCCAAAAAGAATATTCAAATCGCGATATCTTTTTTGTTTCATTTTTTCACAAGTTCTCAAAAAGCTCTTCTAGTTTTAAAATCCATGTCGATATTAATCATTGGTGATCTGGTTTTGAAGATATTCCAATGTTCCTTGGGGGACCGACATTCTCCATACCAAATGTCTTTGGCGGCCATTTTGTTTTTGATCAATAATTCAAAAAATATTTTATTTTTTTGATTAATTGATCAAAAACAAAATATATATTTCCAGGTAATGAGGAGCTACTCTGAAAAAATCTTGCAAATCGGTTCAGTATTCTTGGAGAAATCTGAAAATTACTGGATTAGGTTTTTTGAAGTTTTTAAGATCTTCATTTGGCCAACGTGGTACCAGAAACATAAATGCTCATTACACAAAGACGGCTGCACCAAATTACATCATTTTTTTCACAACATACTCAACATACAACATTAATGTATTTTTCCAAGGAGTGAATATCCGAATGCGATAAAAATTCTGTAGTCTTAGATATTCACGTGGGTTATGGCTACGCGTCGGTCCCCCAAGAAATTTTGAAATATCTCCGGTTCCAGATGCCCATTAATCAATATCGACATATATTCTAAAACTAGAAGAGTCTTTTGAGAGCTTTTGAAAAACTGGTGCAAAAATACCAAGAAACAAAAAAGTTATCGCGATTTGAATATTTTTTTCGGGGTAAAAAATGAAGCTGCCGGTAGTGTGGCGCCAAAAGCGTTACATTCCCACTCCGAGTTTGCTCATCAATTTAATGTAGTGAAAACAGTTCCTTTGCCTCTTCTGCCAACAATTTTCGATGGTTTTCAAACAATTTTTATCAGCCACATATGTAAACATTGCTGAAAGTACCATGAAAATATTTGAAATCCGTCAAGTTTGAATAGTAAAATTTGATTTCAGAGTCAACTTAACTGTCAAGCTTAAATTTTATATAGCATAGTATTCAGCATTTAGTATGGCGTATATTTTTAATAGAAATATTTACATCTACAATTCCATTAGCTATTAGAACATCAATAATCCACAAAACAGCATATTATTGAAATAATGTCCCTTTCTTCCAATCATTAAATTGTTCGTATAAGTATGAAGAATATCCTATGATTCAAAGAAGGGAAAATGTATGATGGATTAATACTTTTAGGTAATAATGACATTACTTACTGAATAAGTATGTCTCGAAAGAACAGTTCAATCATAAAAGAAGAAAAATATGCTGATTGAAACATTAGCAGCACGAATTCCAATAATTTTGTCGTCAGTATAACTATAAAGAACAGCCTTCAATTTAAAGAAGGGATAATCTCTTATGAAAAAATTGCCAATAATATGTGTACAACCAAACTCCAAAAGATGAGTAGTTAAAGCGTCGTTCTTATTCATGGAATGACGTCCCAACCCAAGTTCTTAGCTTGGTGTTCTAGGAGCACTTCCACAGTTATTAATAAAAAGTTTGATTTGCCGAAGTGGCCATTTTGCATTCTTATATGTGCAAGACACATGAGCACGATTATACTTCACGGTCAAGGATCCTGGATCGACTTAGAACTGAACTAAAATACCTTCAGCATGGCTTAACTCTATGGTCACAGAATGCTAATAAAAGTAATTTACGGCATTTTCATGCTAATCATTTAATCAAATTTTGTTCTAAAAATGGACCTCAAATGATTCAATACTATGGGACGACTGCAAGGCAATTGTATTTCAAAGGACTCTTGATTATTGAAGCCCTACACAATCATCAAAAAATTCTGCTCACTTTTCACACAAACAATTTCAATTTTCATTTTGGAAATTATGCCTATCGTCCATTATGCCTAATGTCCATTATGCCAAACATCCATTATGCCAAACGTCCATTATGCCTATCGTATTTATGCCTATCGTACTTATGCCTAACGTCCTTATGCCTAACGTATTTATGCCTAACGTCGTGCACCCGTTTGGAACTAACTCCTAGAGGAATTCCTTGAATCATTCTTGAAGACAGCCTTGGAGTAAGCCCTGAAAAAAATACTTGAGGGTCTTTTTGGATTGATCTTTGAAGGTATCATTGAAGGAAATACTGGATAATTGTAGAGGAACCTTTTAAGGAATCTCTGGAAGAATGCCACATGAAGGTATGTCTGAAAGATTTCTGGTTGAATTTGTGGATGAATTTCTAGGAGAATTTTTGATAAAAAATCCTGGTAGAATCCCATGAAAAGTTTTTGGTGGAATCCCTAGTATAACCCATGGGTTCCTGGAAAAACTTCAAAGTAAAATAATTTTCTCACTAAAAGTTTCTGAATAGAATGTTTGAAAAAATTTCGATAGCCATTCCCATATCGATGACTGCTCAGAATAATCCCAGACATAGCCCCTCATTTTAGAGTTTTGCCGGAATACTTCGTGCGTTCCTCAGCCAAATCCATTTCTACCGGTATTGAAATTTTGAAAGTTTGCATCCGTTATCAAAAATATCATAACACGTCTAGTTTTTGAGATATTGACTGTTGAAAACGCAAAATTTTACTAATTAGCCAACTTGCATGCAAGTTTGTGAGCTTTTATGGCAATTTATTTGCTTAATTTGTCACAGATTTCAAACTTCATGTATAGAGTCATACTTATCAACAAACTTTATAGTACTTTCGATGGTAAAAACATATATTTTGCTTTAGTAAAGAGAAAACAGCTTCGTTTGCAACAATAAAAAAAAATCGGCCGTATAGACCGATGCACGCGTTCACTGTTTGACGTTCGAGAGGTGCCGTGTTATTTACGTGACCATGGAAGCGAGTGAATTCGGCACCGCTCAAACGTCAATTTAGTGAACTTGTGCATTGGTCCATTGAATTTGGCCGCTATATTGGATTTAAACGGAAAACCTGAATTTTCATGGTGTTTGCTTCAATGATTTACATGCTGTGATGTATTTGAAATGTGCAAAATTATCTCTACCTTGCTTTATGGACCAATGCACGAGTTCACTAATTTGACGTTTGAGCGGTTCCAAATTCACTGGTTTCCATGGCCACATAAATAACACGGCACCGCTAAAACACATTTTTCTACAATATTTTTACATTTTTACAGTAGGGTAAGGCGGGACAAGATACCCAATGTTACTTACATTATAATAAGAGTTTATCCAGCTGACATCTGCACTGTTACTTCAATAGGGCCTATCTGACATGAGCGATTTCTCTTCATCGATCCTCTCTTTCGCTAATAACTTCGCAAAATTAAATGAATCTGTAACATTTCTTGTTAATGAAGCATGATACAGTGATTCTTCATCTAGCAGCAAAAAATATATTACGAAAAGAGAACAATAACGCCAAGAGATCAACGAGGAAGAGAAATCGATATATGCAGTGCGCCCTTATGAAAAATCAATGCTGAAATATGCTTTATGTTTTGTTGGGCTTGTCTGCTAAGAAAAAAAAACCTGTAATTTTCTATAAAAGCAACTTTTTTCTATTTAACGTAATACTTCAGTAGTCGCGCAGTTGTATTTTATACAACACATGTGGATGAACCGCGCAACAACTGGAAGACCAAATATACGATTAAAAGTTTTTCTTAGTAAGCTTAGTGTTCTTATGACCACTTATAAGCGGTTTCTTCACCACCGCTTAGGGCTTAAACCTGGTTTAATCGTATGGGTAAACGTGGTTTACGGCTTAAGCGAAGGTGAAGAAATCGGCGCACCTATTAGTAACAAGTAGCTTCGAATGGAAGCTATATCCTTCCTCTATACAATGCCACAATGCTATGTTTTCCAAGGGATAAACAAGACATATCACGATAAGAAATACCTAAGATATCAGAAAATGAGCCTTTTCACAAACTGTTTAGCTAACTGGCGTACGAGGGGTCCACCAATTTGAGAAAACCGAAAGGATCACCCTCTAGTTTCAGCATATACTAGCGATCAGTGACATAAAATTGGAATTCTAACAATGAGGACCGATGGCGGCCTGGTTTCAGCGAGAATTGCTCAAATAACGATATGTACTTGAAGACTATCAAATTTCTACACATGGTAAAAAAAAGAAACACTATGGCCATAGCTGGAACACCTCCTTATGCTAATAAAGTCCGATGTGGTTGACGATCGGACGGATTGATCAACATTCATAATGATCATTGCATTTCCATACCAAAGAACCGGTCCACGTGCAGTGCATGATTCTAGATTAACCATATTGTTACGGAACGGACGGATGGAGTTTCGAAAACATCTTTAGACTAACTCGTTTTTGGCGGAGTAAGCTTCAAGCTACAACAAAAAGTTTATTAATTTCATTGTTTTAATTATTTTAGGTTAACTTACAGTTTTTAGTTTTCTTCGTTCGTTTTCCGTCTGTTGTAACTGTTTATTCTTCTGTGTTTTGTGTATTTCTGTAGATAGTACATTTTAGTTTTAAGGAATTCAATTTTAATCCATTATACTTACTATTTTAACGTGTTTGGGGGGAAAATAAGATTTTAACAATAATTGGATAGTTCTCGTGTTGAAATTTTGTGTTGTTTTGTTAGAGATAGGCTTCAAATACAGTGTCAAAGAGTTGACAGCAACATCTAGTATGCCGTTGGAGCAGATGTTGATGGGGCGGTACTGAACGCAATAGGCTTCGTCGCGTACATACCCCCACCCGTATTGCTGCCCGAACCTTCAGCTATACCTGGAACTCCAGCGACGTTCAGTATAGCCAACTTAGAAACAGGTCGTTGATGAACTCCCATGGTAGTCTGCACGTCGACTCGGCGAACTCGTCCGTCCCTGCCTGGATAGACTTGGAGAACTCGTCCACGTGTCCAGCTATTCCTATCCTTTTCATTCGCCAACATCACCAGATCGCCGACCTGGACATTCCGCACCTCTCCGAACCATTTTGATTGTGGCGACATAACCGGAAGATACTCTCTCAGCCAACGCTTCCAGAAGTTGTCGAGCATTACCTTGATCATTCCCCAGTTGGTATGCAGGGCTTCAGCTTCATCCGTCATCTTCGTAGGTGGTTGAACTACGCCGTTAGAGCTTAGGAGAAGAAAATGATTGGGCGTCAAGGCTTCAGTCTCCTCACTCTCCAGAGGAAGATAGGTCAGCGGACGCGAATTGACCATAGATTCTACCTCCGTAACTGCTGTTGCCAAAGTCTCGTCGTTTGGATTCCTATCAGTTAGTAGACAGCTGAGACCGCGCTTCACGGAGCGCACAAGTCTCTCCCAAACGCCTCCCATATGAGGGGCGTGCGGTGGATTGAACTTCCATTGTGTTCTGTGGTTGGTGATAGTATCTGCCAGCGCTCCGTTGATGGCCCGTATTTGCCTGGCCAGTTCACTGCTTACACCTTGAAAATTCGTTCCCTGATCGGAGTACATCTCATGAGGGGCCCCTCTGCGGGCGATGAATCTGCGGATCGCCTGTTTACAGGAGTCGGTAGATAGCGACGCCGCAACTTCCAAGTGTATTGCCCTAGTAGTCAGGCAAGTGAATAGGGCTACCCACCGCTTTACACTAGCCCGTCCGACGCGAACAGTAAGTGGTCCGAAATAATCTATGCCAACGAACGTGAAGGCTCGTACGTACGGTGTAAGTCGCGCCAACGGAAGAGGACCCATTTTCGGGACCTGGGGTACAGCTCGATACACCGAACACCAAGTACAGCGTTTCGCAATCTTCCTTACAGCAACCCGAAGCTCCGGTATGACGTACTTTTGCCGGATTTCGTTCACCACGGTTTCTCCATTTGCGTGGCCGTATTGCCGGTGATACCAGTCGACCAGGAGATGTGAAACGTGATGCTGTTTAGGTACGATGATCGGGAATTTCGTCTCGAATGGAACGTAAGGCGAAGCTTTGATTCGACCGTCCTTCCGCATTACTCCTTCCTCGTCAAGGAAAGGCGCCAGCTTGTAGACACAGCTGCTCTTTTCCACCGCTTTCCGTTGCTCCGAAGGCACTTGCTGGTTGCTTCGTAGAACTGCAAACTCTGCTGGGAAGGCTTCCTCTTGCACTAGCTTCCAGATCAAATTCTGCGCTGCCTTCAGTTCTTCACATGAAAGGACTCCCGTAATGGTCGCTGAGCCAGTCCTTTTGTGTTGACAATTCCTATAGAAACGGCGTACATACGCAACTGTTCTTACGAGCCTTTCCCATTTAGAGAACCGTTGGAAATCCAAGATAAGTTCAGCCGTTCGTTGCACATGAATACGGACATTTCGCAACTCTTCGTCCGCAAATTCCTCTTGTGTAGTGTCTTCCTCTGGCCACTTCGATTCGTCCTCGTAAAGGAATGCTGGACCGTTAAACCACCTGCAATTCTCGTGGTAGTTGGGACCCTTTCCCCATTTTGTGGCTTCGTCCGCCACGTTCAACTTAGTCGGCACCCATCTCCAATCAACAACGTTCGTCTCCTCGAGGATCTCCGTAATCCGGAATGCAACGAACTGCCGATATCTCCTATGGTCGGATCGGAGCCAGGTGAGAACGGTTCGTGAATCGCTCCACATTACCCTCCGTTTGATAGGAATGGTGTGGTTGTCTGTGATGGTCTTCATTAGTCGCGTTCCAATCATAGCTGCCTGCAGTTCCAGACGCGGAATCCCGATTGATTGTAATGGAGCTACTTTGGTCTTTGCACTAACCAAGCAGCACCGAATCCTCCCGTTGTCCACAACTCTGAAATAAGCGGCGGCAGCAAAGGCGCTTTCGCTCGCGTCTACGAAGACATGCAACTCCAGAGATTCATAGGCTTCCTTGCTGTATTCTGGGAAGTAACACCGCGGGATCTTCACTTTGTCCAGCGCCCGGAGTATATCCAACCATTGTTCCCAGCGTTTAAGTAGTTTGACAGGAATTTGCTCATCCCAGCCGACTTTAGACCTCCATATCTCCTGGATAATGACCTTTCCTTCGATGATATAGGATGCGATGAGCCCTAATGGGTCGAACAGGCTCATTACCAGTCTCAACACCTCACGTTTTGTCGGAACGACGGAAGCTTCGAACAAGCGCTCCAAGTCACTGCGGAAGCTTGTTTTGTAGGAGAACATGTCCTCGTTGGGTAACCAGACCATACCTAGAATGCGTTCTTGCTGGCTGTCCTTGTCCATCACGAAGCTCTTCACTGTTAGCGAATTTTGTTCTCCAATGCGCCTCAATACTTCGGGAGAGTTCGACATCCAATGTCTTATCTGGAAGCCTCCTCGACTGTGTACCGTTTTCACGTCTGTCGCTAGTCGAACTGCTTCGGCGATGCTGTCGACGCTATCCAGATAATCGTCAACGTAGTGGTTCTCTTTTATCGCCACAGATGCCTTTGGAAATTCCGCCGAATGTTCATCTGCATTGAGGTTCTTAGCGAACTGCGTAGAGCACGGTGAGCAAGTCGAACCGAATATGGCCACATCCATAACGAAAACTTGAATTGGATCTCCTGGACTATTCCGCCATAGAAACCTCTGAGCTTGTCGGTCCTCTGGCCTGATCTCCACCTGGTGAAACATTTCCATGATATCGGCGCTAATGGCAATTTTCTTTTGTCTGTAGCGACTTAGCACCGCTTGAAGGGGCACCAATAGGTCTGGACCTGTCAGTAGGACCGAGTTGAACGACACTCCTTGTACGACGGCCGCAGCATCCCAGACCATTCGCAATTTATTTGGTTTCCGGGGGTTTACGACAATACCCAATGGCAGATACCAGACGCGTTTAGGGTTCGATTCCTCCAGTTCTCGTAGTGTAGCTACATGGGCGTATCCTTTTGTCTGGTACTCTGCTACCTGGTGTCTCATCTTGGCGTAAAGCTCCGGGGATTTAGACAAACGGCGTTCGAGACATTTGAGGCGCCGTTCAGCCATCGGTAGACTGTTCGGAAATTCGAATTCGTCGTACTTCCAAAGCAGACCTGTTTGGTATCTACCGGCAGGAGTTCGTACAGTCGTCGCTTGGAGTATTTCTCGTGCCCGTTTATCATCTGCCGATTCCACAGCTTTCGCAACAGACACGCCAACACTTTCCGTCGAAAAGAACTGCTTGATCGATTCATCCAGATCGTCGTCGTGGGCACGGGTGCAAACGTGGAATATTCGATGCGACAGTGCTTGATCCTTGCATCCAGTGCGGCCATACACAACCCATCCTAGCCTAGTTTTGGCGGCTACTGGTTCATCGGGCTTGCCTTCGCGTTGTTTGAAGGAGTTTTTCACACTGGTATTATCAAGCCCGATCAAAATACCAGGAATGACGTCATCGTAGCTCATAACAGGTAGCCCTCGTAGGTAAGCGAAACGATCCTCTAGTTCCTTGAAGCGAACTGACTGCCGCGGAAGGTCCAAACTGTCCACAGTCTGCACACCTCTCAACTGGAACTGCTTACGTTGGCCCACACCGGAAATCTTGATGTACACCTTCCTCGAATCTTCTTCCAATCTTTTGATCCCATTGGTCCATTGCATACACAGTGGGGATACAGGCCCCTGTACGCCTAGCTGTTCGACCAGCGACTTCTCTACCAACGTTGAGTCGGACCCTCCATCGAGGAAAGCAAACGTTTGGACAGATCTCCCGTTTGCGTGTAGTTCCACCGGGATTATTCGGAACAGAACCTTGCTGTGGGAGTTTTGGTGCACGTTGACTACTCCTGATATGGCATTAGAAGACGCCACAGGCTGTCGTTCTTCTGTTGGATTGCCAGGATGAAGCAGTTTATGATGCCGTTGTTCACAGCCGTCCGTTCCACATAATGACGCCTTGCAAGGCCACTTTCCGTGCGGATAGAGACATTTTTTGCAAAGGTGTAATTCTTGCGCAGCCTTCCATCGGTTCTCCAGTGATTTGGATTTGAACGTTGAACAGTCCTTCGGCTTGTGACCGTTGATCTTGCAGACCATGCAAGGCCGTGCACCGCCACCCGTGGAAACTTTGTTGAAATTCGCTGTTGTCTCCGTCGACCTGTGGTTTGCTTGGCTCTGGTTGCCACGATCGCTGGATGCATGGGCATTTACGACCGCTTTCCCTTTCGTTCTATCGGGTTTGTCAACTAGCGGTGTTACACGACTCGCTGCGTCGACGATGACGTTCATGTAATCCGAGAATGTTCTCAGATCCGCTCGTGCCACTCGTTGCGTGTACAGCGCCCAATCCAATTTGATGTTGGCTGGAAGTCTGTCCACCAACTCGCTGATCAACATCGGGTTGGCTAAGTGCATCTCTTGACCGGTAGCGACCAAGTGAGCACAGAGATTGCGAACAACCAATCCAAAATTGATGATGCTCTCCAACTTCTCTGACCGTGGGGCTGGCGCAGCTCGTACTTCCGCCAGCAGAGTTCCAATGATGGCTTCAGGCCGACCGTAGAGAGTATTCAGCGTGCGAATAATTTCCGGAACGTTCAACGGATGAAGCAGGAAGCTGTTGACAGATTTCCTAGCATCCCCTTTCAGGCATCGTTGAAGGCGCATGAGGTTTTCCGCATCACTGTATCCGCACATTCTCGTAGACGTATCGTAGCTACTCCAAAAAAGCGGCCAGTCTGCGGGGTTTCCCGAAAAATGAGGAAGTTCCTTCGGGACAACGTGACGGGCTGCCAGTTGCTGCGCGGTTGGAGAGTTAAAGGTGATCGTTTGAGCGCCAGACCCTGAGGATGGCACTGGGTTGATTGAAACGCCTCCCACCTCCTGCTGGAACGCAGGATTGTAGAAAAATTGTGATGGATTTCCTGGCATCGCATTGATCGCCGCCGGGATGTTGACTGACGCCGCGTTGTGCATAGCTGGAACGTGTATTGACGCCAAACCGGCCGCTGGAGGGACGTGAAACAATTCCGAACTCGCTGGAGGCATATTAGACGGCTGACATAGGTTATCCACTCCCGAATTCATCACTGGTTCAGATGCGATCGTTCCGCAATTGAAACGATTGGGAACCACTGCAGGATCACTCACTCTCGAATTCACTGTCACTGGAACACCGGCCGCATGAATGGGCACTGCGCTTGTAGAGATCGCATAGATCGTATCACTCGCGAACGATGGTATGTTTGACGCGGGAGGGAAAAGGGGAGCAGAGTAACCCGATTGTAGCGAGAATATTGGACGCGAATGGCTCGAGACACTCAGCAATGGAGCATTATCAGTGTGTGATGGTTTAAGGAGCGTTTGGTGTGTGATTGTACCAGATGGGACTGTAATAGTGTTCTTTGCCCTAAGCTGGTTCGACACATGATCGTCTACTATTGGTAAGGCCCTAGCTACGCAGAAAGAGCTTATATCAAAACATTGCTCTTTGGGATTTACGTTTGGTATTGTACTGTGAGGAATTATATTATGCGAACTATTGCCTGCATTTGAATTGGTTTCTACTAGCCTAGGTGGTCTACTGGGTGTACTTACCGGAGCCGAACGCATATACATACTCTGTTCGGCCTCCAGTCCCTTGCCTGTGTCCACGGTTTTGTCCATCTGCACCGAATACGTTCGGTTGAGCTGATCATCATAGGCGACGTCGTTCACCGCGGGCTGGCTTGTAGCTGTTGGAGGGGCGAAGGGGGTAGACTGGCACGATGGAAGCAACGGTTTAGCTCTCGTTGTCGGACCTGATTGGGTAGTAGATAACGGCAGGATCTCACTTATCACTCCCAAACTACTTGAAGGTAGAACTGCTGCACCACTGGACGCATCGAAACTACTTTCTGCTACTGATGGGCGATTTGGCAGCCCAGATGTGCTGGTGGATGACCTTGGAATCAGCCGCAGATTTGATGAGCCACCCTCCTGTGACGTGATTCCAGTGGGGATGCGTTCCCCAGAATTGGAACTCAGGGTCACTGGGTGGTTCTCCATCCAACTCTGCACCTTTTCGATGCTTCTGGCGCTGCTCCGTCGACTCCGTACACTCCTGCCGTCGTTACTCCCGTCTACCTGTGCAAGCAGCAAATCGTATTTCCTCGTGATGAACACCTTCTCCAATTCGATCTTGTCGGCGATCGCTTTTTCGCTCCTTTCCCTTTCGAACCGCAGCTCACGTTCCTGTAGCTGCTTTTCCGCTTCTGCTCGTTGTGCCATGAGCATTTCTTCCACACGTTTCTCCTCCTCCAACCGCAGCATTTCCAACTGAAGTCTTGCCTCTCGCGCGCTGGCTGTGGTTGAAGCCGTCGATGACATAGAAACGGAGGGGACTGGACCGCGGGGGACGCACAATACGCAGTAAAATGGACTAGAAGTGCCCGAAATTCCATCTTCCCCACCGGCGCATGAGTGGTGGTACCGTTTGTGGCATTTAGCACATTCGATCATTGAGCCCGGGCTGTCTAGCTCTTTGCAGAGAGAGCAAGTGCGATCGATGTTCGACATCTATCGATTGTCCCGTGCTGGATGTTTTCGTCCAATCGATCGTAGAGTATTAAAAACTCTTGAAGTTTGTTGCGGAACGGACGGATGGAGTTTCGAAAACATCTTTAGACTAACTCGTTTTTGGCGGAGTAAGCTTCAAGCTACAACAAAAAGTTTATTAATTTCATTGTTTTAATTATTTTAGGTTAACTTACAGTTTTTAGTTTTCTTCGTTCGTTTTCCGTCTGTTGTAACTGTTTATTCTTCTGTGTTTTGTGTATTTCTGTAGATAGTACATTTTAGTTTTAAGGAATTCAATTTTAATCCATTATACTTACTATTTTAACGTGTTTGGGGGGAAAATAAGATTTTAACAATAATTGGATAGTTCTCGTGTTGAAATTTTGTGTTGTTTTGTTAGAGATAGGCTTCAAATACAGTGTCAAAGAGTTGACAGCAACATCTAGTATGCCGTTGGAGCAGATGTTGATGGGGCGGTACTGAACGCAATAGGCTTCGTCGCGTACACATATTATAACAAACTACTAATAGATACCACAAGTGAACATCGATTTCATCATCTTATTATCGATTATTGAAAGTCAAAACTTCTATCAAGAGAATCGATCATGTGTTTTAACTTATGTTTCTCACAAGCACATTCCTCATCAAAACCAAAGACAGATACAAACAGACGTAACAACAGAAATTATTCCTATTAAAATGTTATTAAACTAGTTATATGCGCGCCTCTAGTTGTGAGATTTGCAACTAAGAGATTTTACAATGATCGTTTGAAGTATAATCACTTGGACTTTCACCAATGATACGTCTGTTTATCTGTGCCATAGTCTCTAGTATACTACAGTTGATTTCCAGACTTCAGCACCTGCGTTTTATTCCAACACCCAACCCAATCGCTCCTCCCTCACCTCAGAGCGCGCACCTACTTTAGCAAACACCACAACCGATTGGGACATTCACACCACCGAGTCACCATATGTTCCTCATCTAGGTCTACTTCTCTATCACTGTTTTTTTTCTGCATCTTTTTTTTTCTTTCACATATCCTCCTCGCAAACTGTGTTGTTAACTTGTTTAGAGGGACGGTGGTGCCAGTAGTAGTGCCAACGCAGGCGAACGACCAATAGTTACTGAACAGCCCACGCGAAACGTATGTATTCTTGGTTTTACTTATATTTATTAATCTGTTATTATTTTACCATTATTCATCATCGTCACCACCATCATCAGCACACGTAATCACTTTTCACTTGATTGAACTGTGTTTCACCGAGTGAATTTAGGTTCTTAGTTTTTCCTTTGCACCATACTGGAATTATAACGAACATTTCATAAGCGTAGGGGTTCTATCTAGATTACTTACAGTATAAAATATGTGGTGCCATCTGGTAGTCATTTTTGTTATAAAATGTATACAAGTTTGCATGCAAGTAGAATTTGAATTTCACTACCAGATGTCATCAGTTAAATGAAATTCCTAACCTAACTTCCAGTCCGTAGCACTTCATACTCATCTCTAACGTATCATCCATCATCGAATCGCTTCCGGCCTAACTCATGGTATTTTTTCTTTCTTATTTTTTTGTATCTTTTTTTACTTAGACGGAAACGGTTTAAGTTTGAGAGACCATCAGTATTTGAGCGAAAAGAAAGATAATGACGATGGACGGAAGAAAACCAAGCCTTATTTTTGCTAACCAAAGTAGAGTGGGAAGACACTGAAATAGATGCCATAAACTAATTACGTAATCTTGTTTTGAAAAATGATAGCGTAACACCGAAAGGGCACTTAGTTGTCGTTTATTTTAGTCTCTTATTGCGTACTTTAAAGTTTTTTTTTTGTTCTTGAATATGTGAAGAGGTCTCAAGCTGTTCGAAAACGGATCAATAAATTTGTTAATCGAAACCATTTTGTATTGTTTTCCAACTTCGAGACGATGACTCCTTTCGATTTCAATGAAGGTATTGTAGGCAATTTTATTTCGCTAGTGTTGCTATAATAGTCTCGACATTCGTCGAAGGTACTGGAGCTATGGGTGCTTGAGGGATACTAATAATTTTTGGGTTAGTGCTTTTTGTTTCAAACCCCTGTGTGTGATACGTGCCTGTGCTTTGGATATGATCCGTTTTCAAATGAAAATGTCATGACATTTTTTGACGAAATGTATCATTTGTCAAACATTTACATTTTTATTCTGAAAACGGCTCAAGTCTGTTCCCCGTTGTTTTGACTTCTCATGACTGGTTTCGATATTTTTTCCAGGAGGATCTAGCAGATTTGGATGAAAACGGTGGTGGTGGTGGTCCGGTGACGTCCCAGCCAACGGCTGGCCAAGCGCAGGGAGCAGGAATGCCAGTGTTTGCGATGCCACCGCCGTCTTCGAACCCGACCAATCCGTTCACGGGAGCAGCGGCCACCGAAAGCACAGGCCTCAACAGTGGCAATCAACCGGTCTACACGCCAGGTAACTATTAACCTGTGAAATGTGACGTAGAAATGCGGAAAGCTGACACTAGATACTATGCGTTTTTGATCGCAAAAATGCTTATTGAGTCAGATTTCTGTACTGTTCAAACAAGTTGAAACTGAACCAATTTTTCAATAATGATCTCCAAATATTCTCGACAATTATCCTTAAAAAAGGTCATTAAAAGTTCAACCCGGATAATATCATCTTGAGATGCGAAACCAACATAATGGTAAATTAATTGATAGTCGCCTTCCAAAGTTTGTTTATTTATTAAAATCACAATCATTTTTACTATGTTTGTAAATTATGTTTAATTTTATGAATAATTATGTTGAAATAGTATTTTCGCACGCTTAAGTTTAAAATTAAATTCTAAAACTTTTAAAAACTTTCATTCAACGTAAAATAAAATGGTCTCCATTTTCCTTTCAGGTATGAAGTAAGTGTTATCGCCATTGTTTGAAGTATATCTTTACCGTTAGTGAAACAAAGAAATACCACAAAAGCAAACAAACAATAACCTAACGCTACTGGATAACTTAAATGAGATATGTGTTTGTGCCACGTGACCAACACAGTCACTCGCATCTATGAAAGAAATTGAAAGAATCATAACCCCGATTAGAAGCTATGAGATTGTGTTTAAACACAACTCACGCACACACATAAGTTACGCGTGTGTAACAGTAAGGAGAATCAGTCAGATATCTAGACGCCGGTACATTACAAATCAAAATCAACCATATTGAATATTTTAAATATAGAGCAGCAAACGAAGTACTTTCTTGCAACGGTCGAATCAATAATTGAACTATCTCTCACGTTACACCAATACCGAGCACTCACACGATCACTTTCACTCTCACATGGAAATCAGCAGCAAACACAGAGAAGATGTATCGTAATCGCAGATTTAGGGAATAACGTTTTTCCTCATTACACTATAACGAAAAACAAAAAAATATATTACGTGTTACTACTATTTCGATTTGTAAAGGAATCATATTACACGCAAAGCAAAACTCTACAATAATGGAGAAACAAGTCTTTAAATTTCCAAAGTATGTCTGTTATATTTTTTCCTGCAATTGTGTGGTATTCTTCCTTTTTCGTCGTACATAAGAAACGAAGAGAAAATTACAAAAAATAATATTATATTAATTATAGTGAGTCACAAATTCTTCTATTTAATGTGTACCGTAAAGGCAAAAAGAAAAAAAAATCGAAAATGTTGATAGTCAGAGCAGGAACTGGGTTTAACAATAAAGAGACGGAGAAAGAGTACACACAAAAATACATTGAAACACACAAAATCCAGAAGCAAATAGAATGGACAGAAGGCTACATTATTCAATTGTATTCATAATCTAGACGAAACAAACGAAAAAGAAAAGGAAGTGAAACAAATACCTACGATAATAAATTTTTCAATGCGCCAGTTATACTCAACCTGAAAGTCTAAAAACCTATTGAAGTTGACTTGTTTTGTATATACCAATAATATCCGAATAATGTCCATTTCGTTTCGCTTTTTTGCAGGAATGCAATACTACTGGCACTACGATGAAAAATGATTGCGATAGTGGGTTTATCACCATGGCATGGCTGCACTTATTTACACCACCTAAGCAGAGTAAGCGCTAATGATTCCTGTTTGACATTTTAGGTAAGTAACTTTTTGATGATTGTGTACTATATTATACCCTAACCAATACAAACTAGAGATTTGGTTATGCAATTTCATCAATGAATCAAGGGGGTTTTAACCGCTGGGGTATCCGGAGAGTCCGAAAATTATTATTCATGTCTCTCGTCTCGTTCACGGGTCAGGGTTCACTTCACAGTATTGATTTCTGAACGCGACAACCAATGGTATCTTTAACTTTTCTCAGAAACAATTGCTCCCGATATCATTTTTTTATTCTGGGTCACATTTTCACCATATGTTTTGGGGTAGACAGGGCAAGATGAGCATCCTAACGATGAGTACGATTTAAGACTACTTCATCCACCAACCATCAAAATGTTTTAAGGCGAAGTAGGCCGTTCTCCTTCTGATACTCGAATAAGTTCCGCGTCATGAAGAACTTCTTTTGCTTCGTTGTGGTATTCGGCTCAATAAACACGCAAAACAAAATCGTTCGCTGGCTCATTATAGTTATCTCTGCAGCGCAGATATCACCATAATGGTCTGACCGGCCCAGCTCCACATCATGACTGGTACAAACTAGTGATCCTTTATAGAGAGATAAACGGAAGTAAAGTGGAATGATTTGGCAACATACCAGCAGTGCTGATTTTACTTGACGTCGAGACTTATATTGTAACACGGACATGACTTCCTCATTGCTAAAAAGTGGATTTTGTTATGTTATAGATCTTTAAGCTACATTTCCAAACTAATATACAGCAGAAAAAATCAACAACTAAAAATCGCATTGACAAAAATTTAAAAAAGGGAAACATTTAATACTTTTTGCTCCATGCAAAACAACTTTACCAAAATAATTTCAAGCGGATTACATTACTCTTCAAGAAAAGTTTAAAACAAACATGTTCGCATGTTAGTTTGGCTCACGCTTTGACAGCTCTCGCTGCTCGATTGGCTCACACTTTGACAGAAATGTCAGCTTCCGCGAATCTCTCTTATAAAGGATTACTAGTACAAACTTGTCGGATCGTGTGCGGTAAGGCCAAGGTAGACGCAGATTTGCTCTGATGTATTGCTACACCAGCAGCTCAAGCGTAATAACGCTTGGCCTTGGCGGCCAGGTAAATCCTTTTACCTTTGAGGAGCTGCCAGTTTCGGACAAGGCCGAGATATCAGCCATCTTCATGATGGGATCGGCTGCTATGTCGGATGCATGCACCAAGAGGCTTCGAACGTTTAAGCTCATCAAGCAGCAAGCGGATTTACTGTGTTCGATGGCTCTACATATCTCCAACAAGTCGATGACATTTTGCGTACTCGGTCCGTCTTACATCGTGATAATCACTACTTCGCTATATAGAGTAAGGTGGGGCAAAAGTTCGACCTTAGTGGTATAATCAAAGTTTCCAGGAAAACGATAGCAGTTAAAACAAAACAAATACCACACAGTAAATTTTCAACATATTGGCTATAATTTTGCTGAACAAACTTGTGTCAAAATATTTACCCATTTTTAGTGATAACAGTTTCAAAGTTGCTTGTCTTATTCGAACTTTTGCCCCACCGGTGGGGCAAGAGTTCGAATCTACTGTGGGGCAAAAGTTCGCTGGCTAAAACACAAAATATCGATCCTTTTATGACAGGCATACTTTACACCAGCCGTAAACTTAAGTTTGACGAAAAATACACACTAAATGTTCATCAAAAAAATGCCCAAAACCGGGTTAATTGTAATATACTCAAAAATAGCAGTTTTTCGCAAAACTAAGTGAAAATTTAAAATTTTGGTGATAGTTTTCACACGATCAGACAAATTTAACTAAATTTGAACATAATATGTGGATTTCAGGCAATTTGCAATTTTTTCCGTGATTTTATACATGGGTCGAACTTTTGCCCCGCTGATTCGAACTTTTGCCCCACTATGGGCCAAAAATTGTTTTCAAGCATTTATGCAAAAACTAATACACCTCAAAGCAACCTTATAATAGGCCTAGAAACGCCCTGACATAAAATATTGAAAAAGATTTTATCTTCAATTGGTTCCATGCAACGAAAATTTGACCAAAAATTACAATATTCACGTCGAAAAACAACAAATAGCCATAACTTTTCCAAATCTCAATCGATTTTGATGATATTTGGATTGAAAGTCTCTTACTTGAATAGCATTCAAACCACCATGACATTTATAAGATTTGTTTTGAATTGAGCTAGTAATCTTAAAAAGAAACTCTTACCCCACTCGAACTTTTGCCCCACTTTACTCTACACACTATTTGCCGGTATGAGAGATAAGTTCGCACTGTCTGGTATGTTGGTATGTTGGTTTGATGTCTGTGTTTGGGAGTTCACTACTACCTGGAGTTAATCCAAAAGCAAGAATTGTGTACTGAGTTCACACAACATCTGGAAAGCATGAGCGTACGAAACATACTCATGCTAACGTTTTTGCTCAAACTTTAGCTCCAGCAGCGTCCTCGGAAATATCCTCAAATTGCCGTATTGTCAATTATTCGTAATAAATCAGATATTGTATGATGCTACGAGATGAATTAAGAGATTATAGCAAGTATGTGGTAAACAAACCCGTAACGCGGGTAGATCACCTTTTCGAGGTGCGTTACGAGGCAAGATCTACCGTATTGTACTCTTGTTGTATATGTTCTTGTTATTGCTGATAAGTTATGGTCGGAAGAGTATAAAGGAGTAACAAGTCACTAAGACCCACCTATTTGTCCTAGATGATGAGGAGGTCGGAGTGGAAAAATGACTCAATCAGCATCTGAGGCTGGTTTCAATTCATAAGATAAACGATTCCGAATCAGTGGAGTAGCAGATCTCCTACATTCTAAAATAAGCTTTTTTTTTTCAAGGAATCTAAATGTCTAATGCGATGAAACCTGTTCACAGTTACAAAAACGACTTTGAACCTTATTAGTAGAACCAATAGTTTGATACGCTAGAGTACCGAAGCATGGTCAAAAATAAGTATTATGTGGCCGAACCTGAATGAGGGGCGCGCTATTGAGTGTATAATGGTGACAAACTGTTTTCTCCAAATAGTATAAATAGCGTTATCTTTTTCTAAAGAGGCTTAATGCAAAATGGTAAAGAATGATAATTGTACAAAAAACGACTACTTCATTATTTCTCAATAGTAATGGAGTAGAATGACATGCACTAAGCAAAGGACACGGGTTTACCACAAAAGATCAAAGAAAATTGGTCGCAGTGGTTCATCCTGAACAGTAAAAAAATGTGGTGAACATATTAGGAAAAAGGCCGATTAAATTGTTGAATTCGAGTAACACGGACACATTTTGACGGCGCACAGGTTGAAATACTCCTAGCCCGATGAGGTTTGCGTTGGCGATGACGATGGGCGCTTCAACAAGCGGCTTCAGTCACGACGGCTCCGATATGCGTGTTGTTCCATTCGCGTCCCATTGAAAACTGAGCTAAAAATGGGAAAGGCATTTGAGACTTGCTCGCCGACCATGTTCACAGTCTGACGGCAAAAAGAAGAATGAGCGAAGAAACAGCAAGCGGTCTGCTTTTATAGTACGAAGCGAAACGCAAAAGAAGCGTGGAAAACTGCTTGAACATGATTGGTTGCGAAAGCAAGGGATCGACATTTTTTCCAATTTTCAACAGTTCATTGTAGATAATCAATAGTTTTCTCCATTCGAAAAAATGTTGTATAAATTCCCGACCTATTGGTGGAAAAATATTGAAAATCTATCTATAAATGGCTGAGTTATTAGCGTTCAAAATCTAACATAATTTCGTGATGGTCGCAAAATTTTAGATTTTCAATTGACACCCAGTATTTTGCCGTAGTTAACGTCAAAAACCGGAAATTTTCTGACTTTTCTAACTTTAAAAACGAACATTTTCGTGCTAGGAATAGCTTTTAGTGGTCTCTTGAAGTGACCCTACAAAGAAAGTGAAACGTTTGCGTTAAGGGTCAAAAATGTTTCATGACTTTAAAACGCTCTCAAATATCCCTTTTGAACCGATTTTCGTTCTTTTAGTTTTATGTGAAACCCTATAATATAATTCGCTGGTTTTCGTGAGGGCCGCTCGATAACTGACCAGATGTTTACCTTACGAATGATCCTAGATAAATTCCGGGAGTATAACTTGCAGACTCATCATCTGTTTATTGTTTTCAAAGTGGCATACGATTCAGTGAAATGAGCTGTGGCAGATAATGTCTGAACATAGTTTTCTGGCAAAACTAATTAGACTGATAAGTGCTATGCTGGATGGCTCGAAATCAAGTGTTCGGATTGCAGACGAGGTCTCAAGCTCGTTTGTGACGTTAGACGGATTGAAGCAGGGAGACGCACTTTCGAACTTACTGGTCAACATTGCACTCGAATGTGCTATCAGGAGATCTGACATGCAGAGAAACGGCAACATCATTACACGGTCGCACAAGCTCCTTGGCTTTGCGGACGATATCGACTTTATTGGAATCGATCGCAGATCAATAAAGGAGGCTTTCGTGTCTTTGAAGAGGAAGGCAGCGAGGATAGGCCTGACCATAAATTCTACCAAAACGAAGTACCTGGTGGCGGATAGAGATAGAGGTAGGTTCGGTAATCCTCAAAATCCCCCCTTGGTTGCGCCCCTACTGCAGAAACTCCATGCAATATTTTTAAAGGAATATCTGTAGAAATTTTCCTACAGGAATCCCTCGAATAATCAATTTCAAACATCTGGTAGCGATCTAAAGTTCTTTCTGGAGAAATCTGGCGAAATTCCTAGTGGAATCGCTGAAGAAATCCTTGGAGTAATTTTCGAAAGAATCGCTGGCGAAATCAGTGCAAGAATCTGATAAAAACATGAATTATGACTTGTCGAATGATTCCGATTCCACAACCAGAAAGAACGAAAACAACTCGAAAGAACACTGGAAAATCCTAAGGGAATTTCAAAAGTATCTCCTATATAATAATTCTCAGCCGTTGACTGATTTGTCTATACCTAAAAAAATATCTGTACAACATATTTGAGAAGGGCATCCCTTCGCCTTGTGGTGACGACCGCGGCTACAAAGCGAAGCCTGCTGAGGGTGTCTGGGTTCGATTCCCGGTCGCTACAGGATCTTTCCATTATGGAAATTTCCTTGGCTTCTCTGGGCATAGAGTATCTTCGTGTTTGTTACAATGAAAGCTCTCAGTTAATAACTGTGGAAGAGCTCATTGAACACTAAGCTGAGAAGTCCCAGTAAGGAAGTAATTCTAAGCAGAAGCAGATATTTGAGAAGCTCCTGAAGGATTTTCGAATATGAAAAAACGCATGAGAAAATCTAACAGAAATCTTTAAAGCCAAAGATTTACTGGATATTTTTTAAAGGAATAGTTGAACAAATGTTTTTAGAAATTGAATTACATATTGCAAGACTTTCAGGAGGAATTCTAGGAAGATTTTTTTCAGGAAATTTAAAAAGCTTCCGATTGAATCCTGAAGAAATTCAAGAAAAACCTGGTAAAATTGAAGAATGGAGAACTCCCTGAAAATTTTCTCCTGGAGACTTCTGGAGAGTTATTTGGAGGAGTTTGTTAAAAATCGCCAGAATCAATTTCAGGAGTTCATGTCAGGATTAGGGTAACGTATATAACCTGGACATGCATATAATTTGGACAGGCTGGTCGTTCTAAACTCATTTCCCACGAGATGGTGAGTAATATATGCTCAAGAAATCATGTATTGCATTACCAATACACTATGCTACTTATTAATGATAACCATTTTCATAACAATTACAAATTGGCTTCAAAAATATCAAAATTGTAAATTGTATCAACAGAACATCTGTGAAACCTACGAATGCAAGAGGATATGCATTTCAAGAACATACATTAAATGCAATAATAGCGCTCGGAACTGGCATTCAGAAAAAATTAAAAGTGGCAATATGATAAAATATGTCTAAAGTTGAAGCTAAGTTCATCTAAAATTTTAACATGAGTATATAAGGCATAAATCAGGTGGTGTCCAAAATAGATTATGGTTTTTGTTCTGTTGATATAATTTGGCCATCTGATGAAATACACTGGAATGTCACATGCATGCATACTTGTAGGCGTTTTCTCGTGGATCTGATGATATTTGCTTGCATTAAATTAAATTATTAATATATACTAATATACACATCCAAAAAGCGAAAAAATTGCATAGGCCACATGAGAACTTTTAAAATTTTATTATATGACCGTTTTTTATAAGAAACCATTCTATGGATATTGAGATAACGCCCCTGTCCAAATTATATTCACATGAGGGTGTCCAAAATGTATATTTGGTGTCCGAAATGTATAACAGACAAGTCGCTGAAAAACGTTATTTTGGTAGCTAATGCTACAGTTTGTAAGCTTTTTCTCCCCAGAAACACAAAGAACAAAAAGACATCAAGCATATAAGTAACATTAGAGTAAGGTGGGGCAAAAGTTCGACCTTAGTGGTATAATCAAAGTTTCCAGGTAAATAATAGCAGATGAAACAAAACAAATACCATACAGCGAACCTTCATCATGTTGGCTATGACTTTGCTGAACAAACTTGTGTCAAAATATTTACCCATTTTTTGTTATAACAGTTTCAAAATTGATTGTCTTATTCGAACTTTTGCCCCACCGGTGGGGCAAAAGTTCGAATCTAGTGTGGGGCAAAAGTTCGTTGGCTAAAACACAAAATATCAATACTTTTATGCCAGGCATACTTTCTACCAGCCGTAAACTTATGTTTGCCGAAAAATACACACTAAATTTTCATCAAAAAATGCCCAAAGCAGGGTTAATTGTAATACACCCAAAAAATAGCAGTTTTTCGCAAAACTAAGGGAAATGTAAATTTTTTGTGACATTTTTCGCACGATCAGGCAAATTTCGCTAAATTTGAAGATAATATGTCGATTTCAGGAAATTTGAAAAAAATTCCGAGGGTTTATACATGGGTCGAACTTTTGCCCCGCAGATTCGAACTTTTGCCCCGCTATGGGCCAAAAATTGATTCCAACTATTTATGGAAAAACTAATCCACGTCAAAGCATCCTTATGATAGGCCTAGAAACGCCCTTACATAAAATATTGAAAAAGATTTTATCTTCATTTGGTTCCATGCATCGAAAGTTTGACCAAATATTACAATATTTACGTCGAAAAACAACAAATAGCCATAACTTTTCCAAAACTCAATCGATTTTTATGATATTTGGAGTGAAAGTCTCTTACTTGAATAGCATTCAAACCACCATGACATTTCTAAGTTTTGATTTGATTTAAGCTAGAAATCTTAAAAAGAAACTCTTGCCCCATTCGAACTTTTGCCTCACTTTACTCTACGAAATAAAATACTTGTGTCTAATGCAGTTAATCGATCGCCGTTTCCAGACATATCCTTAGCCTGTCCAAAATACATAATTTACCCTACAGTAAGTATTTGCATAAGTGGTTAAGGATTTTTTAAAGAGTAATTGCTTTAAAATCCCTGAATTTAAGCAGCAGGACTTCTTGGATTTTTTTAAGGAATTTCTGCAGAACAAAAAATTTTAGAGTTTTGGAAGAATCTTCGCAAGATTTTTTTGAGAATACTGGAATAATCACAATTTTATTTTTCACGCCTCTGTTTTTTTCTTGGTAGAAACTTGAAAAAAAAAAATCTGGAGAATGTATTAGAGGTACCCTTGTTTAAATTTTTAATGTTTTCTTGAGTAATCCGAACTGGAATTACTTATGGAATTTCTGTTACAAATCATAGAAGAATTTCTGATTTTATACAAATAAATTCTGACTGAATTCTTTCAATAAAGAGTAGAAATGGTTCAAACGATTGCTTTGCTCCCCTCTCCCCAATCAACACATTTACATTCGGTGAGAAAAATAGTCAACCTCTTGCTAAGCTTTACCTAGGGTTAACGCTCCCTTAGTGGAGGTAGTGTGTTTTGATATGTTTCACATTAATAAATAACTAGGTATGTGATATTTTTCTAAGATGTACGATGCGAAAATGATGCAAGCAATGGAATTATATCTATGATTTTAATCGTAAAGCTATTTAGAAGAATTATTTTGCAAAAAAAACCTCTTTGTACCTATACGTGGTATATTAGTACCCATAGTGGAAAGTCCGATAAGAGAATAAACTACCGGCACTCCAATCGAGCCAAATTGTAAACTAGAGCAATCAAATGAAATCAACCATAAAAAATCAAATTGAACCTAGATTGAAAGGCCCCTAGGCCGACCACATTAGCTGTGACAATATTGTAGCTCGAACAAAATATGGAAATAAATACGAATTAAATCGAAAACCGGAATCACCAAGTCCGATAAGAAATCAATGGTTTGCTCCATTATAGGAATTATGCTAATAACATACCTCCATTAAATGAACAGTGTTCCTATTATTGGTGCAAGGATTATTTGCAGAGACAATTTATATGAATCATGATTTTCATACGTTTCAGTGATAGAAGGAAGGATTTAAATGACAGTAAATCTTTGAGCTGTTTAGTAGAATACCTATAAGTAGATGAGAAACCCGAATTCAGTACTATACCATTTAACTCCACTAGAGTTCGTATCCTTTGACAGATACGCGTATTTTTAATGATTTAAAATCTTTCGACTGATACGTTAAAATCGCATATTTCATGATTGTATCACCATCCACCATGTTTCAGCTGTTTTTTCCTTAGGTACACCACTAACGGTACATTTGCCCTACTGCTCCCCTTATCACCCATTCATGCATCTTCTTATCTGTAAAAGGGGAAACGGTTTGTGTGAGTAAAAGCGTTTGTACTACTGCACCAGCAACAATAAAACTCAGCGCGACGAAGACGATAGCTATAGCCGTCATCACATCGTCGAAAGCCGGTCAGTCATCGGCGGAGCATAGATCGGAGAACTTCCACCAGTGAAACCGGTTTTATTCGTTAATCGTTTAGTGTTTGTTCCTTATTGGTTGTGTCGTCGTTATCAGACTCCAGTAGAAGTGAGTGATAAAACAATGGCCAGTGCAACTGCTGCCCTCCCAGATGTGCTGAAGAATCTTTTCAGGTTAGTATTGAAAACTCCAATTTAAGAATTTCTCTTACAATCTTCCATTTGCTTCTTTCACAGCCACATCGATGCCAACAAGAGCAAATACATCTCCGCTCTGGCTGAGGCGGTCGCTATCAAATCGGTATCTGCTTGGCCCGATTCGCGACCAGAAATTTTCCGCATGGTTAACTGGGTGGCGGACCGTCTGAAGGCGTTGGGCTCCACTGTGGAACTGGCCGACGTTGGTAAGCAGACCTTCCCCGATGGACGGGTGCTGGATCTGCCTAATGTGATTCTGGGAACGCTGG
Source organism: Aedes aegypti (assembly GCF_002204515.2). Lineage (NCBI taxonomy): Eukaryota > Metazoa > Arthropoda > Insecta > Diptera > Culicidae > Aedes > Aedes aegypti. The sequence continues at coordinate 22,846,314 of NC_035108.1, read as the reverse complement.
GCAACGTAAGTAACATTCCCATTATTACTTCGATCACCAAGAGTAACGACGACTGATATGATGGCATTTGATTGATTTGTGAAGCCTTCTAATTGAGACCTTGATCGATTATGTGACATTCTTTAAATTCAAGTACACAGGGAATATCACCAGCAAAGTGGTCAACATCTCCTATGGGATGTGACTGAGATAAGCTTATACACTTTATCATATGATCATAGAAACGACTGCAAAAATACCTAGTTTGCAAAGCAGAGTGAAAGCCACAAGAACGATAATTCGCACACAAAGGCGGTATGGAAGGCATTGTGTGATGATTTTTTTTGCGGTTGACTCATTGAGTCAGGGAAATTGAGACAAGGCATTCAAATTGGTTTCAAATAGGCTGAACGTGACTGGTTAGTGGTCACAGCACAGCTTAATGATAATTTGATGCTTTGCAATGAGACATTATGTGTAGTGTTGGGTGGGTCTCATGTTGAATTTTGTGATAATTGAGAAGTAGCCGAGCTAGAAGCGAAACTAATAAGCATTATAACATGTTTTCTTAGCTAATAACTTGTTGCTGCAACTTGGCAGCAGAACTAATCTCAAGTATTTTCCTGCTTAATATTTTACAGTTAGAAAATAGCAAATCAAAATGGTTATACATTACTGTTATGCACAAACATACCATTACCAGAAAAAAAATGTAATTAAGGTATGTTCTCATAATAAACTCTTTCTTTCCCATTGTTGTTCCAGAGCTCTATTGATTTTCTATGAACTTTTAAAGTCTAAATTAGACTCAGATGAATACTATGCACTAGGTTTTAGAATCTCATTCCATACTTATCCGATTAATCCAATATAATCCAATAGTCAACTAACAGTTTCAACTGTGAAACAATCCATTTACTATTAGAACTAAAATGTTTTATATTGATTCTTAAAATGTGGGAAAGAAAGGGTTAAGTCCCAGGTGTTTGGTTTTTGTAATATCAACCGGCTAAATCTGATATGTCTATAAAACTAACAGCAACATTTCAACAACGCCCATTGAATAATGCAGTAACGAGCCATATACGATGACGATGACACAGAGACGCTGCCGTTGACCCCTTTATTTTTGTTTTCGTCCGGTCTCTGGCGGGCGACTGTTTGGTGTATCGAGTAGAGATATGTGCAGTGCACACCGAATCAAGCGCAGCGTAAAAATAAAAATGTCAATATTTATGCGCGACTGCACGCGTGGTCGTACCAATTTTTTTTCGCAAACTTGTTTTTGAATTGTATGATTCAATATTGGGGAAAGTGCGCCAGTAATGGTCATCATGATTCCCCATTTGGCTAAATGATCGGCAATAAGCCAGGGTGGATCAAGTTCAAAACTTGGGGAAATTGGATTATTTCGTTATCAGATGCAAAATTATTTTATCTCTATATCACTTTGATCCAACATTTTCACGACTTAAAAAATTGCGAAGTGTTACTACGCCCATTTTTATCAAAATATAGAAAATGTCACTTAGTCCACTCTGACTTAACGCCAACCACATGTAATGTTTTGAAAACTTTCAATTTTTCAAACATTAGGAATGTTTTGAAATCAAAATATGTTTGACACTTTTCTAGTACAACATACAAAACCATCAAAAATTTGGAAATTATCAATTCATGACAAACATAGGGAGTCGATGCCGGTTATGGACCCTTTGCGTATTATGGACCCCCCACAGAAAACTTCGATTGCATTGTTAGTCAGAAGTTTCAGACAAAATATTTGGTTTGAGGCGCCGCAATACAGGTATTTGAACAGTTTTGTAAATGAAACCACACAAGAGGGTCCATAATACGCATTTCCAGGTGGGTCCATAATAGGCACGTCGGCAGCGAGCCGGATTACATGGGAATCAAATGGAGGGTCCATAATACGAAACGTCAAATTTGTAAACATTCCTATTATGGATCCCAGGAGGGTCCATAATAGGCATTCGGACAACAGTTTTCCAAATGCATATTTTGCTGGAAAAATCGAATGATTTTGTATGTTTCATAGGCGTACTATGAAGTAAAAACATTGAACTTGTTGTTAGACGCCACAAAACGTATATCCGTCTGAGATAGCATTGCGGAAAGGCGTCGAGAATGAATTTCAGCTACTAAGGGGTCCATTACTAGCATTGACACCCTATGTGTCACTATATCCACTTCACATAGTGCAACAAGGTCTGCAAAAAGCGCTAGTGTGAAACGTAAAACATGAAAAAAATAATTTCGTCAGTGTTACGTCTGTGGTATAACGGAATAGAGCATATATAGTCCATTTTACGAAACGGCAACACTACTGATATTGTTGTTACTTTTACACGTTACGACACCGTCTCCTGTCAAAATTTCATTAATGAAATAAGCCTCGTAAAATGGACTAGGGGTGATCGGGGCAATATGGGCCGCCTAAGGAAAACGTCATGAAATGCATAGAAAAACAGCAAAAAAATATGGTTTAAATGCAAGTGACTTGTACTATAAAATGTTATCTTCCATGTTACGTCGATAAATAATGTTAACATCAACTTGCAAATTATTTCAGGAACTTTTTGGAAATCCATGTTTTTCTACGTGACCACCAACCATATGGGGCATTATGAGCCAACCTACGGGGCAGTATGAGCCACCTCATGTAATCGAATGATTTTTATTTAAAACAGTATAGAGAAGAGTTAGTGGTGAAGAGTACATTATTGGAAAGGAAATTGTATTAGCTTTGCTTGAAATTATTGATTCTAGCGGCTTATTTTTTAAAGATACATAATGCATAGTAAACAGACCATGTTGTACTAGTACCAAATTGCGCTACTTGGTTCAACGTATTTTCTAGCAAAGTGTTCCACTTGTAATGGTGCATAAAGATGACTATGCAGTAAAAAAATAATCTGGTATATTTAGGCAATGTATTTTTATGTTCAAAACATCGTTTGTTTTGCTTAAATTTAGGTGGCTCATTTTGCCCCGTCCCTTCATCTTGAAAATAATATATTGTTTTTCAATAATTTTATTTACGAACAAATCTAATTGCGCTCACGAACTGTTCATTATGATCAGAAGTTTCAATGGATTGGTAAAATTAACCAGAATTATAAATATAATTGTCTTATAGACTTAATTAAAAACTGCCAAAATTATAAGCTTTTCATGACGAAGGACAAATTTGTACATTTTTGTAAATATCTAGAGTGTTTAAACGAATATTCTTACGGTTTTTATTGTGGTGGCTATTTGAGGCATCCTTTAGTAGATCGTAACGACACTAGACGTTAAAACACTGTTTTTGAGGTCAAAACCTATGTGGCTCATATTGCCCCGTATGTTCATATTGCCCCCATTGCCCCTATACATTTATGTGCATAGCTTCCAATGTACAGGGTCAAAAGTTTGACTATGATTAGACTAAAAAAACAGCTGTAGAAGATCGGTCAAAATGGCAGGTATGATGATACTTTATGCCTAATGAAGTCAAGGAAATTTCCATTACGAAAAGATCCTGGACCGACCGGGAATCGAACCCAGACACCTTCAGCATAGCTTTGCTTTGTAGCACGGACTCTAACCACTCGGATAAGGAGTGGAATTATCAGGGAATTTTATTCAACCTGGAATCCTGGAATTATCAGGGAATTTCATTCAACCTGGAGAAAACTGGAATTCTCAGGGAATTTCGATCACAATCAGGGAAATTTTTTTGCAGGTCTTTAAGAAGTTCCTATTTTTGATAAAAGGTCTATGAATTCTCTATTTTAACCTAAATGGTCTCTAAAGTCTCTCTTTTTCCTTATCTTGCTTGCAGATAATTATGATGCAAAATGTCTTCTCACAACTCTCGAGAACAGCTTCAGGAATTATCCTAGTGGTTCCTCAAGAGGTTTCAATATCAGGAACTAATGCAGGCTTCTCACCAAAAATTCGTCCAGAAATTCATCTACCAATTCTTTAAGCAATTTTTCAAAGGAACAGGAATTCCAGGAATTTCTTCAGAATTTGCTTCAGGAGATCATTGAGCACTTCAACGTTACTACCTCCAGTAACTTTAAACAATTTTCCAAAGACTGTCCTAGGACTTCCTCCAGATATTTTTTCAACAGAATTCTCCGTTCATGACTCTAAGAGATCTTCCAAAGATTTCCACAAAATGTCTTTCAATCAAGAAAACCCGCAAAATGTCTTTCAAAAAAACCCGCAGTTTCAGAGTTTGTGGTACAATTCGTTCAAGGATTTTTTTTTTCAAGAAACCCGACAAGAATTTCTACGCTATGTCATCTAAAGTTATTTTAAAGAATTTCTCCAAAAATTCTTTTAAGGGGTTAACAACATTTCAAATAATTCCTTAAATTCGATTTGTGTTTTATTACAGTGATTACCTCCATGAGTCGATGTTCCATGACTCGATATCGACTCATGGAACCATGCTAAAAACATAATTCTATGGTTACTATGATGATCCCTAGAAGCAGCTTTCCAAAGGATTGCTGTTCTATGACTCGATATTTCCATGAGTCGATGGTCCCTTCAATATCGACTTATAGAGGTTTCACTGAATTGAGTTTCTCTAGATTTTTTGTTTTCATTCAAGAATTACTGGAGTGCTTCCGAACATTTTCCAATAAATTTCAAAAATAATCCCCATGGAATATTGGAAAATTCATTCAAGATTTATCACCAGTTAACACTACAAGATATAATTCAGAGATTCAGCTGTTGTTTTTTTTTCAATTATCTTAGCAATAATCCTGAATATCTTCTGAAAGTTCTTCAAGAGTGAGTCCTTCTAGAAATCCTTATTCATCAAGGGTGACTTAAGAACATACACAATTTTCAACAGAAGTTACCCTAAAATTTGATTGAGGAACACGTCACGATTTTTTTTCAAACTTTTTTTCGGTCTTCTGGAAAATTTCATTCACATTCCCTTGAAGAAATGCATAGAAAACTTCTTGAAGAATGCTTAAGGATCAATATCTGGAGTAATTCTTGGAGATATCCTTAGAGAAATTTATAGTTCTTCTTCTTGGCATTACGTCCTCATTGGGACAGAGCATGCTTTTTTTTTACCAAAATTGCCATTTTCGCATTCGTATATCGTATGGCAGTTACGATGATACTCTATGCTCAGGGAAGTCAAGGATATTTCCATTACGAAAAGATCCTTGACTGGCCGGGAATGGAACCCAGACACCTTCAGCATGGCTATGCTTTGTAGCTGCGGACTCTAACCACTCAGCTAAGGAAGGACTTAAATTTATTAGTTAAAATCTTAAAGACTTGAAGACTTAAAGAAATTCTGAAGGACAATCCTGTAAAAAATCCTGAGAAATCCTTGAAGACATCTGGAGAAGTTTCTGGATGAATTTTCCAACATGTTTTCAACGGGATTCTGTCCTAGAAAAACCGATTGGAGAATCACTGAATAATATAATGTAGGACTAAGAGATTTCATGAAAAATTTCAGAAATAATATATGAAGGATTTCCTGATGGGAGCCCTGAGGTATTTTTGTGGCATTTTATTTCGAAAAATACAGTTTTTAAGGGCTTTCCTTAGCCGAGTGGTTAGCTTCCGCGGCTTCAAAGCAAACCATGATTTCTGAAAACAAAACTGATGCAAGTATTTTGGAAACAATTCTACAGAAGTTCTAGGAGGGAATCTTAAAAAAGGCAAAACTCTTCAAGAAATACTTGAGAAATTTCTTGAAACAATTTCTGAAGAAAATCCCAATTCTCAGAAGTATACTTTGAGAAACTCAACGAAGAATTGCTAGAAACATCCATTGAAGAATATTCCTTTGAAAATATCATGGAACAATAATACCCTCCCCTTGGTTATGCGACCTTGCCGCGATGGGAGGGCATAATCCATTAGCCCATATGATGGAAACCAAAGGCGTAACCTGTAGTGGTGGTATCACATTTTGGCATTTTTTGCTTAAAGCCGCGTCATAATTCATATGGCATAGACGCAATAATATCTCGGATGTGATCCAACGGACATTCTGCGTCATTGATAGAATTGATGCCCATTTCAAATAATTAATTTATTCGAAGTGGACATTAATACTATTGGTGACGTTCAGTTTGCCTTTTGCTAACCAGAATGATCCGTAGCCACTCTTACTATTAGCTAGCTAAACATATCGTTATCATATACGACGTAGGGAATATTACTCTAAGGAAAATTACTAGTAGATTCACTGAGTAGAAATAAGTGGCGACAATCTTATTTTAATATGGTTTTTACATTGCCATAATAAGAAATACCTCATTTGTAACAACGGTATAAATAATCTAATTCCAGCTTCATTTTCGCAAAATTTACAAGTAGAAAGTAGGCGTTGTGAAGCATTGCATTTGCCACTGAAAAGTGAATCTTGTAGGAGACTGTAATAGAAGCCTAAGGTAACTTTACTCTTAAATATTTACTATAATAATGACTATTGAAAGTAAGACGCTGAGATCGATCATTAGGGTACACATGCTAGTTTCGAGAAATTGTTGAACAGACAAGGAAAGTGACCTTTTTCTTTATGGATATATGAACGTAACGACCAATAAATACTTTTAACAACAAAAAAGAAATTAATTAGAACTACTACTAAACAGCCAATATTGTCAAGACTTGACGACAATTGACATTTAAGATTCTAATCTTACGTGAAAGACAGGAGTAATCAAAATAGCACTTAAATGACAAATTATCCAAAACCATTTCGACTAAACAGTATTAGTAATGACACTACTACACTACTATTTCAAACAAATTCTGATGGAGCTGCTGATTTTCACAATGCTTCCTTTTCTCAGAAGCAAGGGAATATGGGTATTTTTTAAAAACTACCACGTCACAATACTAATAAAAAACAGTGTTCATGTGGGCACCATAGCCTAGTCCGTCTGAGTATTGGTCCTGGTAGAGGGGAAATTTGGCAAAAGCCAGACCGAGGGTTCAGCCTTGACAAGTTAAGCTGTCAGGCAGCTCCAACTGAATACCATACAAAAAAAAAAAAAAGAAAATATCATGGAACAATAATTGAGGGAATCCCTGTAGAACTTTTTTTTTTAAACATTCCTGTAAAAAAAACCTGGAAGGATCAATAAGTAATGTTCTGTAGTAAAAATTCCTAGGAGGCTATCTTGAGGATGTTTTTCTAGAAAAAAATAAGCATAAGTATACAAAGATCTCCGTAAAGGTCCCTGGAAAAATTCCATTAGAAATCCTTTTGAAACTCTTAGCAGAATCACTTGATAATGTAAAGGAATCCCAGGACAAGTACTTGACAGATTTCATAGATCAATTTGTGTAAGAATCTCCAGAGAAACGTTAGGTGTGAAACATGAAGGAATTCTTTTTTACCGTAATCCGGGGTAACATGATGGCCTTCCTAGTAAAAAGCTCGAATCAACATTTATCGATAGAATATTTCCAACGCATTAATGGTGCTTCGCTTTCTTATATACATGAGCTAATAAAAATTGAGGTTTTTGTAAAAACTGAGTTTCTTTGGGTCGTAATTTTATCAACTATTCGAAACAATAATTTCCATGATCGTGGATGATACTAGCATAGCTTCATGCCTCTTATGAGCTCTGCAAATGATATAGACAAGGAAAATAAGCTATTTTCTGAAAATCACATCGCCGAAAACGATTCCGTTGTCAAAATTTTTATAAGTATTTTTAATTCAGAAAAAAATGACAAATTTCTATGTAGAATATAGAATTTCCTTAGGAAATTGCCTACCTGTAGGCGTATTCCACGGTTCAGGGAGTTTATAATTTTGAAATTTCTCAAAAAGTAATAGACTTGTAAGAGTTTGGCCTTCATATTTTGCTTCAGGGGCCTTGGTTTTGATAAGTAACGACATTTTCAATATCATTGATCATTGTTTACATTGGTTACCCCTTATAAGCGTAATCAAAAAATCACATAAAACCTTTTTTTAAACATGCTTAAAGCTTACGATAAACCAAATGCAGCATAAAGACACGAGAAATGGCTATCAGTACTTGTTTTAAAAATATAAAAGTTTCAACATTTGCAATTGTAAATTATTTTTTATAAATATCTGAAAATCTGATCAATGTTACCCCAGACTACAATACCTAAACAAATTTAGAAAAAAATATAAAAAAAAAAACCGCTGGAAGAAATCATGGAATAACCTATAAAGTATTTGATTTTATGGTGTTTTTTTTTTAATTTCACAAAAAAATTATATTGTATTCTTTTTAAAATTTCGGAGGAATTTATTTTAGTAAATCTTAAGGAAAGGCTTAGTTAACTTCTTCAATATATTTGTGAAGAAATTCTTGAAAAAAAAATTGTTATGACAAATCCTTAAATAGAAACTCCTGAAAAAAGTTTCTGGACATATGAGTAAAATCTTTGAGAAATCTGTAGTGGATTTTTGAAAAATCTCCTGATCAGGGAGGAAGTTCTCGAAAAATTTATAAAAGAACCTTACGCAATCCCGTTTGCACAGGAATTACTGGAAGAATATCTGCATGAATTTGTGGAAAAATGCCTATAGGAATTACTAAAAAAAAGGAACTTTGAGGAGAATTCCTTATGGAATCCCTGGAACTATTTTTAAAAGAATTCTTAGTTGTGTTGATAGAAGAAATACAAGGTTGATCCCTGGAAAATCGACCAAATTTGTTGAATTTTTAAAACAATCTCTGAAGACTGCTAGAAACCTGGAAGTTTCACGAAAGAATTCTGGCAATTTAAGTACGAATATTTGGTTGAATCGCTGGAAAAATGCCAGGAGGCATCCCGAAAAATTCTCGGGAAAGATTCTTGATGGAAGCCGTAGAGGAAATCCTGGAGAAATTCTAAAACATGTCCTCTAAAGAATTTCTATAATTATCTTAGTAGGTTCTTCCAAAGTAATACTTTCTGGTTCTTATTTTCGTAAACATATTATCAAATTTTTCGAGATTGAACCTCATTCGGCGTAGGCGTGACGTAAAATGCATCGGTGACGGCGGCGTGGCGCGGTGGCGCCCAGGTCTATTCCATACATTGTTCTAGGGGTTTTATACGGAATTTTACCAAAAAAAAGTTCAATTTTTCAGGGATGTTACAAAAAATCTGCAAATAAAACAGTTTTCATGTAATTTGATTTGTTCTAAAATTGTCTCCCGCATCTATTCTAGGATTTTTTCATCATTCATTCCAAATACGATTTTGAAGATTTTTCCAAGAATACTTGTGGAAGTTCTTCTCTGAATTCTTCTAATTTAAAAGAAGTTTATCAAAAAAGTCTACGTTGAAATTCCGGAATTCCAATTCTAGTAAGTACTATTTCCCAAGGGGGTTGTTTCCAAGGAATCTTTCAGGAAGTGATCTAGAGGTTTTTTTTAAAAGGTCCTCAGAGAATTAATTCAAAAAATTATCTAATCACATTTCTAAGAATTCTGCTGTGGATTTGTCTTCTCTGCAAGCATTGCATCAAGAAGTCTATCCTGAATATTCGAAAAAAAAAAACTTGGGATCCTTTTCGAAGTTGGTTCACGAGTTGGTTACTCGTTCTGTGTTGCTTCTAGGTATTTCTAAGAAACTACTCTATTTTTCACAATATTTGCAAGAATGCATGTAGGAATTGCTCTAAGAACACATCTAGGAATTACTCCAAGGCTTCTTGTGCAAACATATCCGTTTAAGGTGATTATAGAACGAAGCCACACCTCAAATTTTCAAGAACACAAGACTTGAGAACCAAACAGCGCTCCGCGTTGAAAATTTAACCCATTGGGCACCACCAGCAAGCAAGCAATTTGATTGATTTTCAGATTCTCCAGTCTTGTGCACTTTAAAATTCATAGTTTGGCTTCGTTTTATAATCACCTTAAACCTTTTTGTATTTATACAGGGATTGGTCCAAGAGAAGCGCCGATACATTGATTTTGAGACTACAAAGATGTCATCCTGATCCCAAAAAAAAAAAAAACACTACAAAGATGTAGGATCTTCTTGAAGAAGATTTTACGAAAATGTCTTAATACTGTTGTTTAATGTTTTCTACCAGAAAGCAATTTTAGCAGCACATATTTTTTAAATTAATCTCTACATACCGCCAAATATTTCTTCACAAATTCATGCATAGATAACTCCATTTTACATGGAATGGCTCCGAGAATCCCATCAGCGATTTCTGCACCAATCTTTGTAGCCATTCTACTAGGAGATATTATGTTTATACATATTTTGGGTGCAATTTCATAAAAAATTGTAGCAAATTCCTTTTGAAATTACGCATAAGAGTTAGTTGTTTTTGATTGTGAAATGTAGTTAACTATGTACTTCAGTGTGATTAAATTCAGTAAGGTCTTCGAATGACCGTATCTGTTAAGGGGCTTCGCAAATTCTAGGTAAAGCGCCCCACTAGCTACTAGGGTGTCGTGGAACCACGGATTTGTGTTACACATGAGTTAATCAATTTCTCCGTTTCATGAATGTTCAGTCTTCATTATCTTACCTTCTGTAATCACCAAGTGGCAAATAAGCTAACATCAAATCTCTCAACAAACAACTCCCCATCGTGACAACGACTTGTGGGAAAGCCATTATGCTTCGCTACAGCGAACTGGAATCTGCCCTCTTATGTTCCGTTATCTACTCGAATGCCACAATCAATGTCATATCAGTAATCGATTACCTTATTCATTGTTGTAGTTAATCGCTCCGCATGCATGTGAATATCGCCCCACTCAATTGATTCTTCTTATCTTCCTCCATCACTCCCACGCGGTAGGATCCCGCCAAAAAGACCGTCGTCCTGTATGGGCACTTGGATGTTCAACCGGCCATTCTGGAGGACGGTTGGGACACGGAACCGTTCGTGCTGACCGAGAAGGATGGCAAGCTGTTCGGTCGTGGTGCCAGCGATGATAAGGGACCGGTTCTGGGATGGATCCACGCCATCGAAGCGTACCAAGCTATTGGAGAACCTCTGCCAGTGAATTTGAAGTTCGTTTTCGAAGGTATGGAGGAATCCGGCAGCGAGGGACTGGACGAGCTGTTGTTCAAGCGCCAGAATGACTTTTTGTCTGGCGTGGATTTCGTGTGCATCTCGGATAACTATTGGTTGGGTACGACCAAGCCTTGCATCACTTACGGGCTGAGAGGTATTTGCTACTTCGATGTGGAGGTTGGATGCTCTGGAAAGGACTTGCACAGTGGAGTGTTCGGTGGCACGGTTTATGAGGCCATGAACGATTTGGTCTATTTGCTGGGAACACTTGCCGATAAGGAGGGAAAGATTCTGATTCCGAATCTGTATAAGGAGGTGGCTCCTCTGCTCCCGAACGAACAGGAGATGTACGATGCGATCGATTTCGACGTTTCGGAATACCGTGATCAGTTGGGAGCACGTCGCCTAATGCACAATGAAGATAAGACCAAAATCCTGATGCATCGCTGGCGCCAGCCAAGTCTCTCAATTCATGGCGTTGAGGGAGCATTCTACGAACCCGGCCAGAAGACAGTCATTCCGAAGAAGGTAATTGGCAAATTCTCCATCCGTATCGTTCCGGATCAGACCCCGGATCTGGTGGAGAAATACGTCACAGAGTACCTGACCACCAAGTGGGCCGAACGTGGCTCGCCAAACAAGTTTGCCGTCCGCATGGCTCACGGTGGCAAACCATGGACCGAAGACCCGAATCATCCTCACTACCAGGCGGCCAGTGTTGCCACCAAGTATGTGTACGACGTCCACCCGGATATGACCCGTGAGGGCGGTTCAATTCCCGTTACGTTGACTCTGCAGCAGACTACCGGAAAGAATGTCCTGTTGCTTCCGATGGGTGCTTCGGACGACGGTGCTCACTCGCAGAACGAGAAGATCGATATCCGCAACTATATCGAGGGAGTAAGTTTCCGGTGAATCCTAGCGAATGTTTCATCTACTAATTGAGTTTTCTTTTATAGACCAAGTTGCTGGGAGCTTACCTGTTCGAAGTGGCCAAGATCAAGTGAGGGAATCGTCAGAGAAAGTTATTAATTGGTGGTCATCACAATAAACATCACAGTTAACAAGTAAAGATATTCGAGTTTCTTTTTTTGATTAAGTAGATATTCCTGTTTTGAACGATACTTTATTAGTATCATCTCGGTCCGATAAAACATTCAATCATAATCTACACGATAAATAGTACACGAAATAGCTTAAACCTAGGTGCCTCTAGTCCTACATCTAAAACGCGTATGCAGCAGCAAAATTGTATAACGTAGCAATATTTCATCACCGATCACGGGACCAACAATTTCGTTTACTTTCAATAGCACAAAAACATTAACAAAACTTTTATCAGCAACTGCTTGTTCCTCTAGAGCTTTCCGGCTGGTCCATCGGCACTCGACACCTGACTGTGGTAGTGCAACGCCTCTTGATAGGCCTTATTGACGGCTTTCCTCTCAGTTGGTTTCCTCGACTCCACGAGCTTGCTCTGATCGAGTTCTTTGTTGACGCCGAGCAGCTCCAATTTGTTGGCCGGAAGCCACTGCCAGGTCCGTTTGACGTCGAAGAACAGAACCAGAAACACTTGCTCTTCGTAGTTAGCTTTCAAGGCCAGGACATCGGCAGGCGGAGCTGGGAGGGGAACTCCGTTATGGACAAACCCGCTGGGAATGTCCGGATCAATGATCAGTGCCGGATACCACGGATAACCTCGACACTTGGCCCACACCAGTTTGAGCGGCTCCAGCGCAGGTTTCTCTGGGAAGGCTTCCGTTTCGCTGGTGGACATTTCCGAATCACAGAAGGACTCGTTGTCATCCATGCTGGAACTTCTGCAAAACGAGTAAAATACGATAAATGTTGAATCAATCGGTAAACGTGGCACAGAATTTACCCAAACTCCGATTCGGTTCCGCTTCCGCTGAATCCGCTACAGCTGCTGCAGGTACTGCCGGTGAAGCTGAGATTGCTGTCGTCCGAATCGGAGATCTCCCGATCCTGACCGCCCCGGTACACCCGAAAACTGTCCGGGATGGCTTCGAAAGATTTTTTCTCCGACGACGATTCCAACGACTTGCGGCTCCCTCCGGTTCCGGAAGGGCCCGGTAGGTTGAGGAAACCGCCATCCGATCCCCCGATTCCGGCGGCTTGTTTGCCCTTGTTCGATGCGCCGCGCTTGCCTCGGGTTGCTTTTTTGGCCGTTTTCTGGAGCAGTTCGGTCGTTGCGGCGATGGCCGCTTCCTCCTTGGATGGCGTTTCCGGCTTCTTGAGGGCGGCCTGGGCTTTGCGCGTGAATAGGACGGCAGTTCTGCGGAAGGGAAATAGTCGCGATTGAAGTAAAATGCAATGCATATTAAACTTGAGTTTATAATTTTTAAGGATGTCTGGTTCCTTCATAAATATTTTTAGTGATAACAACACAAACCGTTCCAAGGTTTCCTAAAGTAATCTTTCAAAGGATGCTTACTGAAATCGTTCCAGGGATCTATACGAAAAAACATCCAGGGATTCCTACATAAATCCCTCTAAGGATTTGTAAATAAATCCATCAAGGGATTCCTACAATAATCCAACCAGGGTTTCATACAGCAATCCCGACAGAAATCCCACCAGGAATTCTTACAGAATTCCCTCCAGAGATTCCGACAGAAATCCCTCCAAGGATTCCCATAGAAATCTCTCCAGGGAATCAAACATAAATTCCTTCTGGAATTCATGCAGAAATCGCTCCAAGGATTTCTACAGAATTCCCTTCAAATATGCATACAGATCTCCCTTCAGGGATACCTACAGAAATCCCTCCATGGATACCTACAGAAATCCTTCAAAGGATTCCTACAAAAATGCCTTCATAAATTCCTATAGAAATCCCTACAGGGACTCCTGCAGAAATACCACCAGGGATTGGTACAGAATTCGCTCCAGCGATTCCTACATAAATATCTCCAGAGATTCCTACATACATCTCTCCAGGGATTCCTACAGAAATCCCTATAAAGATTTATTCATAAATATCTCCAGGGATTCCTACAGAAATCTATCCAGGGATTTCTGTAGAAATCCCTGGAAGTATTTCTGTAGAAATCCCTGGAAGTATTTCTGTAGAAATCCCTGGAAGTCATACAGAAATCCCTCCAAGAATTCCTACAGTAATACTTCCAGGGATTTCTACAGAAATACTTCCAGGGATTTCTACAGAAATCCTTCCAGGGATTCCAACAGAAATTCCTTCATAGATTCATACAGAAATCCCACCAGGAATGCCTACAGAGATTCCTAAAAAAATTCTTTCATAGATTCCTATAGAAATCTCTCCAGGGATTTATACAGAAAATTTTCGAGTGATTCATACAGAAATCCCTCCAAGGATTCCAACACAAATTCCTGCAGGCATTCGTTCAAAAATTCCTCCAGGAATTTCTACAGAAATCACTACAGGAATTCCTAAAGAAATCCTTCCAGAGATTCCTACAGAAAAGGGGCCTTCTTTAGCCGAGTGGTTAGAGTTCGCGGCTATAAAGAAAAGCCATGCTGAAGGTACCTGGGTTCGTTTCCCGGTAGGTCCAAGTTCTTTCCGTAATGGAAATTTCCTTGACTTCCCTGAGCATGGAGTATCATCGTAGCTTCCACACGATATACGCTGCGAATGCGGCCACTTTGACAAAGAAAGCTCTCAGTTAATAACTGTGGAAATGCTCATAAGTGAAGCAGGTTCTGTCCCACTGGTGACGTAATGCCAAGAGGAAGCAAGGATTCATACAGAAATCCCTATAAGGAAATCTCTCCTGGGATTCCTTAAGTAATCCTTTTAAAGATTCATACAGAAATCCCTCCAGGAATTCCTACAGAAATTCGTCCGAGATTCCTACAGAAATACTACAGGAATTCCTACAGAAATACTTCTAGGGATTTCTATAGAAATTCCGTAAGGGATTCCTACAGAAATCCCTCCAGAGACTACTACAGGAATTGACCCAGAGATTTCTACAGAAATCCCTTCAAGGATTCGTACAAAAATCCCTCCATGAATTCCTCCAGAGATTCCTACAGAAATCTCGCTAGGATTTCATACAGAAATTCCTCCTGAGATTCATACAGAAATCCCTCCAAGGATTGACACACAAATCCTTCCAAAATTCCTCCAAGGCTTCATACAAGAATTACAGCCCGAGGCTGACTCATCTCGGAGGCTGAGATTCCTCCAGAGATTCCCACAGAAATCTCTGCAGGGATTCCTACAGAAATACCTCCAGGGGTTCCCATAGAAATCCCTCCAGGGACTTCAACGGAAATACCTTTACAAATTCCTATATAAATCTCTTAAGGGATTCCTACAAAAAACCCTCCAAGCATTCCTAAAGAAATCCTTACAGAGATTCCTACATAAATCTCTCCAGAGCTTCTTTCAGATATACAAACAGAAAATCTTCTAGAGACTACTACAGATATTACTCCATGAATTTTAACAGAATTCTTTAGGGATTGCTTTTAACTTCCCAAATAATCCTGACAGATTTGGATTTAGTAGACAAAGACATACCTTCTATTGACACCCGACGGTGAAGGACTGTTATTCAGGATCTTCAACGGACTGGCCGGTGGCGTCTGTTGCACTTTAAGAGATTTCGAAGTGGCCGTCTCGGCTGCTGCCACCTTCTTCAGCGTTGGCTGTTCGGGCGTAGGTTTCTCAACAGGCTGTAAACGATAAAAAGTTACAGTTACATTTTCAACCATAGACCTAAGGTATCGTCGCTACTCACCGGCGCAGGTTTCTCCGGTTCCTTCGAAAGAGCCCGCTTGATCTTGGCAATCTCCGCCCGGATGTGTTTAACCTTCTTGGCGCGCGTCATGCCGTGCCTGATTCCGCCGGCCTTGGCCAGTTGCTGTTGGAGTTTTTCGATCAACTCCTGACTGGGAGGTTCTTGCGCCAGCAGATTCAACTCGGCTTCGATGTCGATGGCAAGGGTGTCTTCCGTTCCTTGGACGGCTGCCGGCGGAGGTTGGGGTTTCTCCAGCAGACCGGCTCGCTCCAGCTCTTTGCGGATCGTGCGGAAGATGATCGTTCCGGCGTCTCTCATCTTGACTCCCGCCCGGTAGAACATGGTGTCCTTGTTGTTGTAGGTCATACAGTTGGTGACCATCAGCGTAAAGTCGGCTTCCAGGTCTTCGATATTGGTGTAGTAACCGGACTTGAGTTTTTGTCGCATAGTTCCCAGGTCCATCGGGTGGGTGATAATTTTGAGATAATCTGCCACTTCCTCGGTATCGACGGGTTCTCGGAAAATTTCCTGAATGTCTTTCGCTTCCAGTTGGTCGAGAATCCGGTGGAGAACGCTCTCGATGGGATTCAGTTGGGCCATGACACATTGTTCGCTGGTTTTGATCATGATCAGTTTGAGCTTTTCACGCTTTCGAACCAATTCACAGAGAAGACGAGCTCGCTCCAAGTCCTGTCGAAGACATTGCCAATATTTAAGCTGTTGGTAGAGTTCTCGCGCGTCTGGTGAGCCATCGTTCTTGTCGCGTCCTGGCGCTCCCTGGGCTTGTCCTTGGCTTTGAAGACGACGTAGCAAGGGAACTCCATTTCTATGCTGACGCTTGAGAGTCCAATAGGCGATCAACCGTTGGATGAACTGCTGCTTCTTGGCAATGTTAACCAGCGATGCAATTTCTTCCACTCGATTCGGAGGAATGGTTGGGATCAGGATCACCGGAGCCGAAGTCCGTTTAATGGCCAACATTTTGCGAGCTTTCTTCATTTTCTCGCGACAAGCTTCTCGCGGATCGGTTTCGCCTCCAGATCCTGGAGATCCCAGAGCGTTGATCGGCGTATGCGCGTCGCAATAGGCAGTTTTCTGAACGACAATCGGGTGCGTGTCGTTTCCTCGAACCTGGTCCATTCTCATGCATAATCCGGCTTGTTGAGCGCACGTGACATGGAATGCAGCATAACAAGAACTTCGGTTACACTGGATACAAGCTCCTATGCCTTTCTGCTTGCAAATGTAGCACACAAGTCGCCATCTGGCCGGAGGAATGGTTTCGATCGAATCGATTGGTTCCAGGAATACGGTATTAGCGAACCGTACCTCCGGGATCCAGAGAGCACAAACGACGTGAGCCCACTGATTGCTGTCCGTCTGCTTGAAAGCTCCTCCGGTATTCGGACAGAGAACGCAGTCAACTGACCGACTGGGACTTTGCAGACATCGCCTACAAAGCCATTGGCCTTCGGGAATGTAAGGGACTCCGTAGCAATCTTGATGGACGGCCAAATTACACATGTCGCAAAACAGAATGACATTCGTATTCTGGCACTCTCCATCCATGCAAATACAGCACACGGCATCGTCATCCACGGGGGCACCATTTTGACCGGTCACCGCCGCCTGGAAATAGGATTCCTTCTCCAAGCGATCCA
The DNA here is from genome assembly GCF_002204515.2 of Aedes aegypti. Taxonomy (NCBI): domain Eukaryota; kingdom Metazoa; phylum Arthropoda; class Insecta; order Diptera; family Culicidae; genus Aedes; species Aedes aegypti. The sequence goes on along the minus strand of NC_035108.1, from coordinate 22,828,900 downwards.
TCAACAGTTCCAGTGAATCAACAGGCACGGGACAAAGATTTTGCTGCGCTCTGCGTTCGTTCATTATGGCCAACCAAGTAGTGTCCTCTTCGTCCACGTCGTACTCAACCTCTCCGTCCAGTTCCTCGGTGCTCTTCTCGATGAACCGAATGTATGCATTTGGCCGCGCCGGGGCGTCGTGGATGTTGTACTCTTCGATCTCCTTGAACTTGCCTAAAATATAACACAAATTCAGAGCTGGTAGCAAAAGGTGGTGCCAAAAATATTTATTTTAGTGACCAGATTCAAGAAAATGGTTAGTTTTTAAAAAGTTCACCGTTTGTTAGTTTTACGTTTTACATTTCCATAAAAACTTAAAACTATGATGTAGATAATTCTGTAGAAATGGGAATAAAATCCCCATTTTTACATAAATTTATATTTGGCAGATGGGATAATTACAGAAAGGTACACCATAACATTGAATTTTGATTGCTATTGAACATTATTATTGTGAATCGGAATGGGGATCTCTCTCCTCGTTTTTCTTTGAGCGATATAAGTTACGAATAGATTACAATCTATTCAAATTCACGTCGATAGAGAACTCTTTCAAATTCCAAATCTATGAATTCCAAAGAAATAAACATGCGAATGTATAATGATAAATTGTTAATTTATTCTTAACAAACCCTTAATCAAATTATTTCACAGGTTAAAACAAGCCAATTTTTTTCATCAATGAGCATGAAAGTATGAAGTGTACAATACTTAGCGTATTTTACCATGTGCAATGGTTGGTAATTTACCATATAACGAATTTTATTTTCTTCTGAACATTTTTCAGACAGCGTAGTAGTGCGAATACAAACGAATAGTTGTGAAAGTTTTTGGCGAGTTTCTTTAAAACAATAAGAGGGTCCTAAAGCCCTAATTTTAGTGGCCAAACGTTTTCCGCTGAAGATTGCTCTTTAGTATTTTCTGAGTAATCCTGCTTATTTTCCTAAATTTTGGACGGAACGGAATTCAGCCTAAACCCGTTTACGTAATTTTGCCAGAACTTCCATCCCAAATTTCTTCTAGAACTCCAAAGAAAAAATCATATATTTCTCCAGAAATTTCAACAGAAATAATATCTACTGTTGATACTTTGAATCCAAAACGCTACTCTAAATATTCTTCTACTTTCATCACCAATCATACAGCGATAGCGGTTAAAAAAAATACACTGACAAATTGTCTTGAGCGAAATTCAAAGTTGACAGTCGACTTCAAAAAATAAATGAATATAAGCCCCTACATTACTTGGCTGTATTACATCTTGTCAGTATTACAATTTCCAACAAGAGATTTGTCCTTCTTTTAGTTATCGGCCATTCTTTCGGAAGTTGCACTAGCAAAGTGATTGTTGGCATCAATAATCATTGACGCTTTCAACAGTGATTTTTTCTTCTTTTATCATAGGCTGTTCTTTAGCGATGTACTTTTGAAATAGTGTCAGTTTAATATCAGTTAACATTTTCATCTGACATTTTTCAAACCATAGTCTAATGACATTTTAGAATATGTTGAACTCGCATTGCCTCCAGCAATATAAAAATATAATTATGCATTACCAAATAATATAACGCTTTTGAAAGAGGGCGGGAAAGGTCTCTATATTAACAATTCAGCATTATCATCAGTTCGAAAAATGATTTATTGCTGTGAATATTAAGCAGTGAATTTTATTGGGAATACTGACTTTTTAGTTACCAACTCGAAAATAGTGACCAAGTCGCTAAAAAGTAACTCGCTATCAGACCTGTGAGAGCCCATCAGCGTTTTCAGATCAACCGAGAAACATCAATTTTTTGCAATTCGGTTGCAAAATCGGCCTACTTTTTATCTAGGGAATGACCAACATAATGGCCTACATTTCCTACCGATACAAACAGTGCTGAAAAGTGTTACTTTTCAGCACTAATAACAGTATCGAAAAGTAGCACTTTCAGTACTGTTTTGAGAGTTATTAATTCGACGACAGATTACCTCCATACCTTATTTATTGGATTGCTCTGAATTTCTCAATGACTTGGTTAACTAAATTCTGATTCTACATTCATTTGACGAACCAAATCGAGTCGGAATCAAAGGCTGAGTCTTGCGGACGTAGAAGTGACAGTAAGATTTGTGAGCACACTATCAAAATAAACAGAAGCGTTATGGGGCAATTTGTGTATACTTATTTGTAGGCAATTTAGAACATGAATAACTTGCAATTTGATAGTAGAAAATTGCTAGCGGCCTGTCTTTGAAAGAAAGATCAGCAATGAAAGTGTGAAAATTTGTGACAGTCATTCCACAGCCTACCTGATAGAGAAATACTGAGCTGATACTACGCATGGATGCCCATGTGGATTTTCTTGTAATATCTTCAAAAACAATCAAATTATTGCAAAAAATGTTGTATGCAACTCGTTGCAAAACTCGATTTTTAAAGCACTCGTTGTATTTATCCAACTCGACGCTGCCAATCACATTACCCCCTCCGCATTTTCTCAGCTGTTTATAATAGGAAGAACTTGGTTTTTCGTGTATGAATAACACATAGTTTATACCTATTACCTCCTATTACACACTGAACTGGGTAAAGTGGGTGACAGCGTCTAATAGGAGACCTGACTGTATTAAGCAACGTTTCCACATGTTCTACAGGTATTTCTCTTCAGATTTTTTAAGGAAAAGCTTCAGAAAACATTCATGTTCTTATGACTACGTTTTTGTTTGGAAGAAACTTCTTAAAAGTTGAACAACATTTTTGTAAAAAAAATCCAAAGAAATATGTGCAGGCATCTCTAAACAAATTAATGGTTGAATCTCTAGTAGCAGGTCTCTTTTTAGAGACGTGGTCTCTATTTAACCAGTCTCTATTTTAACCAAAATGGTCTTTGAAGTCTCTTTTTCCCATATTCTGCTTGCAGTGAATTCTGATGCACAATTCTACAAGCTCCAGAAAACCTTTCAGATACTTCTTCTTCTTTCTTCTTTTTGGCGTTACGTCCCAACTGGGACAAAGCCTGCTTCTCAGATTAGTGTTCTTATGAGCACTTCCACAGTTATTAACTGAGAGCTTTCTTTGCCGATTGACCATTTTTGCATGTGTATATCGTGTGGCAGGTACGAAGATACTCTATGCCCTAGGAATCGAGGAAATTTTCTTTACGAAAAAGATCCTCGACCAGCGGGGTTCGAACCCACGACCCTCAGTATGGTCATGCTGAATAGCTGCGCGTTTACCGTTACGGCTATCTGGGCCCCAGGCTTTCAGATACTATTACGCGGTTATTCCTCTTCAAAGATCTGGAATGCTTTCAGGTGCTTTATAGGGATATCTTCAGAAATTCTTCTAGAGATCCGTCTACTAATTGTCCTAAAAATTCTTACAGCGATTTTTCAAAGGATGCTTACAGGAATTTCTCCAGAATTTTCCCCAGGCAATCCTTGAGCACAACAACACTGTTACCTCCAGTAATTTTCCTTTGAATTACATTGATTTTTTTCCAAAGACTATCCTAAGATTTCTTCCAAATCCTTCAATTGAATTCTACAGTTGTTACTCTAGAAAATCTTGCAAAGACTCCTACAGAAATTGTCCCAAGAAAATTCTCAAATGTTTGGGAATGAAACTGTACGGAGATTTTTTCCCTAAAAACCCTGCAAAAATCCTACGCTTTTTCATCAACGGCCACAATTTTTCAGGAAATCCTACGATCATTCGTACATAAATTTCTATAGGGATTCCATCCGATGTTTTTTCAATGATTATCTACAGAAAAATCAGCAATTTATCCAAGAAATCTTCTAAAACTTCCTCGAGATTCCATGAGTTCTTTGATCAAGCGTAACTTTAGAACTTACATTTAGTATCATCAGAGGATTCTTCAAGTTTTGCTTTAGAAATATAAACTAATAAGTTTTTTTTTTAAATTCCTATTATAACTTCTGAAAAATGTTACCTAGACCAATGCATGGACAAACTCTAGAAAGAATGTATTGAAAAATCTTTGAAGATTTCCTTGAGAAATATTGTAATGAATAACTGGAGAAATTCCTGAAGGTATCCTTAGAGAAGCTCTTAGTTACAATCTGGAAGAAATCATGAAGGATAATTTCGTAGGAAATTCTAAGAAATCCCTGGAGAAGAGTCTGGTTTTTTTTAAGATTGCTCTGAACTGGAGTCTTGAAATATGTCCTAGGAAAATCAAAGGAACAGTCATCAGATAAAATCCAGGAAGAGTTAGGACTTTCTGGAAAATATCTAAGAAAAAAATTCTCAGAATTTCCGATAAAATCAAATAGTGATTTTTTATCGTAAGAATTCGATTTACTTTAAAATGGCTACAACATTTACTTTCTAGTGACTACCAGCCTCACAAATTCCACAGAAACGTTCCCAATTTACTCACCTTCCGGAAGTTTCACTTCCGGTTCCGTCGGTGCCGGCACGGCAAACAGTTCCACGTCCGGATTGTCCCACTTTTTCTTCTGCTCGTCCAGCGTGATCAGCTCAAACTCTTCGTCCACAGACAGATTAATGTTTTTACCGCCGAATTCGATCTTGATGAGCGCTTCTTGCTCGATGTAGGTCAAAGATTCCCTGGCCGGGGCCGTCTGATTCTTATTCTTCGGGGTCACTGCCATTTTCTTCTTCTGACTCCTCTGTTTGCTGTTATTGGGCGGTCGGATTGGCGTTTCCTTTGCCACGGCACCTTTCCCGGGGGCTTTCGTACTCGGGGCAGGTTTTTCGCTATCATCTTTTGCCGACGGCTCTTTCATTTCCACATCTTCCACTTTGGCGTCGTCTTCGATAGGCGCCGGGGTTTGTTCTATTTCCGGCTTTTCCGGAGCCGTAGGTGTTTTCTCCTCTTCTGCGGACGGTCCCGCTACTGCTGCCGCTTGCTTGGCCACCACCGGAACCGGTGCCACCGTCGACGGAGACGGATTATCGTGGTCATAGTTGTTCAAATGGTACTGCAGTCCAATTACGGATTTATACTTTTTGTCGCACTTGGGGCACCGGAACGGGGGACTATTCTTGTTCAACGTTTTGATGTAGTCCTGCACTTCGAAATCGAGTCCCATTTTCACGGGGATCTGAGCTGGGGAAGCAGCAGAGCGCTTCCACTTTCTGGACAAAGTTCACTGTTTGTGTTTACAGTTTTGGCTCCGTTTTTCGGAATGATTCGCGCGGAGTTTGACAGAACTGTCAAGTGCGTGCGCGTGCCTGACGCACCGAGGGGTGATTCTAAAGTGAGCGCGCTCGTCAACCTTTTTGGTGACACATCTTGATCAGTGGTTCTCAGCCATGCTGATTATGCGTCACATTTCAATGCTCCTAAGACATGCCATGGATCACAAGCATTTCTTCTGAACTGGAACAAAAACAAAACCAAACGCTCCCGAGCGTCAGAGCGCTGGTTTACTCGCATCTGTCGGCTCCCGAGTAACTGAAGCTAAAAGTGATTCGCGAACGTGGTCGGTGCTGTTCAGAGTCATATTGTGCTTTTGGGAAAAAGTTGCTTCCCCTCCGAGATTTATGGTTTCCAAGGGCTTTTGACTACAAACTAGTAGTTTACTGTCGCTTTGATGGTTATACGATTAATTTGTCTGTCAAAACCACAATAAATCACACCTTGCTCGGTTAATCGCGAGTAAACGCTCCCGAGTTGGTTGCTACTTCTTTGGGGCGGTCCATTAATTACGTAAGACAATTTTCAGGGGTTTTAAACCCCCCCTCCCCCCATGGTAAGATTTTTTGTATGAAAATTAAAAATTAATTGTATGGCGCGTAAGAAATCTTAGACCCCCCCTCCCCCATAAACCCTTACGTAATTAATGGACAGCCCTTTTTTGACATGTTCTCTCGAGCAGACGGGTGCGGACTTACTCACACCTAGCCAGTTCCCGAGTCTGTAATGTTTGTTATGCGTTGGTATACACTCGCGAGCTGCTTCGTGATGCGAACTTTTCCAGCGCTGCAAGTAATATTAAAATTAATTTAAACAGCTTAGAACCTGCTCACAAATGTTCAGTGTTTGGATTTTGATCCGAATAAGCCGATCGAGCCATATTCAGAGAGTGTAACAGTTCATGAACCATAACAGTTCTTGGCACATTGCCCTATGAATGTTGATATCACTCTCTCGTTTGTTGCATGGCGAGAGAGCGTTCAAGAGCATTAACTCAGTAGAAGCATTAGGTATATCTCTATTATTAACTCTCACAGACTACAACGGTATCGAGCCATTCGGGTGATTTATGTTTTGCATAAAATTAGTAATAACTTTCATATTTTCTGGTAATGCAACCTTCAATAACTTAATTATAATCTATTGGATCATCGAACACCACTTTGATTGCCAACATAGCACAGAAATAACAGCATGAGACCCGCGGGCCGCAGTTTGGAGATCACTGAATTCTCGACCAACCGGCTGCATGCGTCAAAATCAGCTGTGATTTTATTTTTGTGATTATGTGAAATTCGAAGCAGAAACATTACGATTGCATTTCATAACGAAAATACAATATTACAAATTATGGATAGAGCGCAACCAGCACCACATCATCCTGAGGGATCCCGCAATGCATTGGTGAGTAGAATTTTAATTCAAATATGACGATTTATCGAGTGATCAATCCGTTTCCCTGCACAGAACTTCCAATTTTCGCCGGAGGAGCTGAAAGTGCTGCAGGAATGTAACCGGGAAGCATTTTTCCAACGCTCGATGCCTCTGGGGACGGTTTTCGGATTGGGAACGTACTACGCCGTCCAAAGGGGATTTCTGAAGGTAATTAGCCATAATAAGCGATTAATCATACCGTAATACGGGTAAACATTGATCATATTAAATCCACAAATTTACTATTGAATAATTCAATTGGAATGGAATTTTTCCACTAGAGTATGTATCCTTTGATAGATACTCGTATTTTGACCTCAACTGTAAGGCCTTTCAAGCTTTTTCAAGAGTTTGAACATATTTCAATTTTATCAGAAATCTCAATTTTCTAAGCTAATGAATAAAAGAAAGAGAAGCACCATTCATGTGCCTATTTGAACTATTTTAATCAAAAATAAGTGTTTCGAATTTTTACGAGAATTCCGGCCAATGTTACCCATTTTAAGGTACTCATTTAACCACAGATATCTTCATTCCTTTTCAGTCAAGCCCGCGATTTGGCGCCGGTCCCAAAGTATTCGTTGGAATTACGTTGGGCTACTTCATCGGCAAGCTGAGCTACCAGAGTCGATGTGCCGAAAAGATTATGCGCATTCCAAACTCCCGTTTGGCCGATATGATTCGCCAGAGACGTCAGGGAGCGACCACCGTTGAAAGATTGTTATTTTATCTCAAATTGTGAAATGGAAGTTTATTTCAAAATTCTTATCTTATCTCACAGATATCCCGATCAAGGGTTCGGCGCTGGGGCCATGTTGTCCCCGTTTGGGCCGGCCAGCCCGAGTGACAGTGTGACGGAACAACATTTCCGCAATCGGGACTCGATCAACATCGACGTCCACACGCCCAATTATTCCGGGCTGGATGAAAGCGCTCGACCGTCTCTTGATTGTAAGGTCCACAATGTACATCTCCTCGAATATTTTTTCAAATATTTGATTCACAGCTAATCGCGCCTTCGAGGAGGATCTGCAGCTCCCGGTGGACCCGCCACCGGTGACGAAATCCTACGAAGAATTACGTCGACAGAATCGGGAGGAATACGTGCGCCGACAGCAGGCACCGTACCGTCCGCCGACGGTTCTGGAAGATACGCCCCCGATTAGGCGAGAGGTTGCCGCTCCTTCGCCGAGACCGGAAGATCATCTACCTCAGCAGCCCCAGGTGAAGAATAAGTACGGGGACGTTTACCAGGAGTAGACCGCTAATTGGAATTTTGTGCCGCTCAAAGTACTTTATGCTGAATAATATTGTTCGTATCACAAACATTAGATACTCAATAAATTTGCGCATTTCAGTTTTCGCATAGTCAAGTAAGCGATTTTTATTAGTGACAAAAGCATCTCCCATCTTAGGTCAACTTATTTGCTTTTCTAACAAAAAAATAAACTTCTATGAAGAATAAATTTTAGTTTATGCAAAAACAGTTTGATTATATTTAGCTAATTTTGATACCTACGCTGTGAGCACCCAACGATATTGGGGACCAATTTAGTTTGAGTCGTTTTCCAAAAAAAAAAAACCAAAGCATTTGTGTAGGTACATAAATATTGTCACGGATACATTATTAAAAAAGTATCGTTTTGTTTCAAATTCCGGATATGACTCATATTCCTAACAGTGGCGATTTAAAAGGTTGAAATAGACTTTTAAATGTAGAGAACTTAAATCATAAAATGATTAATCACCGAAGAAATTCGGGTGGTTTTCGCTATAAAAAGTGGTGTTCGGAATATGAGTCTTGTTCGAAATAATCGTACACTTTAGGTTAATTATCAGAACTCCAAGTCTGGAAGACTTCCTGTAAGAGCTGGTATTCATCAAGGCAGCATTTTGGACCAATATTATACAATATTTTCCCATCGACTTACCTGAGTTACCTCTTTGTTTGCGGACGACACAAGCCACTCCGCCAAAGGACGAAGCCTGCGTGTCATCTGTAGTAGATTGCAAAAAAGTTTGAATAGTTTTTCTTCAAAGGCAAATAAAATAATTATTAATTTTAGACAAAAGAGGGATTCCACGGAGGCATGCAAGTCGATTCTGATCGACCATTTCAAAAATATCTGAAACTTTGCACAGTTTTTCAGTTCCATCTAAATCGTCATTTTCCGATATCAAATCTTCAAGTTGAGTCACGACTAACTTTTCAAAAGGGTGTATGTGAAAATGGTTCAAAAATATTCAAAAAGCTGCACAGCAAAAACGGTTCGTTCGATTGTTAGACAACTAAAGAAACAAAGTTAGACAACTAAATAAAGATTCCAAAAAAAATACACACAGTAAGAAAATTTTTTTTTGCATTAAAAAACATCATTTTTGTCACAAAAACTCAAATATCTCAAAACCCTATCGGAATACCAACGTAATTTTTTGAGGGAAAACGGTTCATTATATTAGCTATCTACCATAAAAATTTGGTGATGGTAAGCCAATAAACAAAAAAGTTATGACATTTCAAATATTTCACAAATTTGACACTTAGTGAAAAAAAAAAAATTTTTTCATTGTTAATTTTTTTTAGGACCGCAGTTTGTTGCTGAATTTTTTGTTAAGGGTACCACATGAGGTTAACAAGTTGTTTTCATGATATTTTATTTAATTATTCATAACTATTATAGCATCTATTAGAAAGTTAGACGCGATCCAGTGTTGTGATCTAAAGTCTTGATAGTGTCATATTTTTTATTGTACGTAACTGAAGAAAAATTCTCTCAATAGTGTTGAAACCTTTTGATAAAAGAAACCTATAAGAAATCTAATATTGAAGACAAAAGCTACAAAAAAAGTTTTCTATACAGGTATACGACTAGTTTACCTGCAAAAAGTTTACCTCGTAGAGAACAAGGCGGGTCTATACCCAGGTGATCTAGTATACGTAAAGCAGGTCGGTTTTCTCGGCGCTGGTTTTCTCCACAAAGTTAAAATCTGATTACACCTGGGTATAGACCCGCCTGGTAGATAATAGACTTTGTTAATCATATTTGGGAGAAAGCGAGTTACTTCAACAACATCAAAAACCATGATAGGTACATACCATGAACATACTCACGAAAAAAGCTAAAGTTATAAAAGATTTAATTGTAAAATTTTTCTTCAGTCAAGCAAACGACACCAAACTAGTCAGTAAAAACTTAAAAGTGATTTTGTTTATTAAAATCTAACGAGCAACATGAGTAGTCGCTTTCTCAACTGTTGCAGGCCGTTTGCAGAAAAAAAAAGTGTTCGAAAGAGCTACGAAATCTCACCGAAAGCACCATAGATAAACTGAAAGCGGCTGGTTATGCTCCAATGTCTACATTGAATACAAGTTTACGCATTTGTACGTCCTGCCGTTTAAACGTTGACAAACGGACAATCTGTACATCATCGGTGGATCAGGTTGCAGGAAGTTCGAAAACAACAACAACTGAGGAATTACTAGATGCACCGACAACAACTGAGGAGTTACCAGAAGTACCAAGTGCAGATAGTCTTGCCACGGTACCATCAGCGACATCTGTTTCAACAAATCAATCAGAAGATGAGTGCATCCAGAAGGTCAACATCGAACGCTTCAACGAAGGGATAGCTGGAATAAAAGTGACTCCGATTAAATGGACGAAGATGGGTTACGTCAATTATCCCGAGAAAAAATACCGTGAAATCAACGAAGCTGTACGAAGAAACCTCTTCAAATTAGGACCTGAGGATGTGGAAAATACAGACTACGATGAGGTAATTATGAATATGAAGGAAAGGTTCTCGAATCTAGCCACGACAAGGAAAGAAAAATTATTGATTTTGTCGATGCTGCCAAGCTCGTGGTCTATTCAAGACGCCATTGATGAGTTCAAAACCAATAGAAATACAGCAAAAGAGGCAAAACAATTCAAAAATAACTGTCTTGCAACCAAAAATGCTAGGTCGAGTACTTCATTAACAGATGAGACAAAAGAAAAATAATTCAATATTTTGAAGACGATGAAGTAAGTAGAGCTATGCCTGGCCAAAAAGATTATGTATCTGTAAAAAAAGATGGAAAGCGTCAAGCAATCCAAAAACGATTAATGATGACTACTTTGAAAGAAGCGTATACACGCTTCAAGGAAATTAACGAAAATATTAAGGTAGGTTTTTCCTCATTTGCAAGCCTTCGTCCAAGGCAATGCAAGCTTCTATCCAATTCAGGAACACATAATGTTTGTGTGTGCACAACACACGAAAATATTAACCTAATCTTACATAGTTTGAAAAGAATCAATTTATCAAAGGATATTAAAATGTTAACTGGTAGTCTTTTGTGTGAAAATACAACATCAAATTGCTATCTACGATCTTGTTCGGATTGTCCAGATTCTTCATCATTGGAAAATACTTTATTCGCTGAGTTTGAAGAAAATTATATTGATCAGTTATCATTTGAGCAATGGGTGACCACGGATAGGTGTGACCTAGAAAACTATTGTAAAACCTGTAGATGAGTTTGTGTCATTTTTTGCTTGAAATTAGAAAGTTTAATTCCTCACGACTTTATTAAAACAGAGCAATCCCGCTTTTTAAAAAATACGAAAAATACATTACAAGATGGTGAATTTTTAGTCATTTGTGATTTTTCTGAAAACTATAGCTTTGTATTGCAAGATGAAGTGCAGTCCCATCACTGGAACGTACAACAAGCTACAATTCATCCATTCGTTATTTATTTCAATGGAAGTACGCAAATTGAACATTTTAGTTTTATTGTAATTTCCGAAGATTAAGACACGACTCAGTATCTGTAAATTTGTTCATTGCCAAAATGATTAACTTTTTACGCGTTGATAAGGATAAAGAAATCAGAAAGATATATTTCATGTCTGATGGAGCAGCATCGCAGTACAAAAACCGTAAGAATTTTTCGAGCCTATGTCAATTTAAATCAATGTACGGAATTGATGCAGAATGGCATTTCTTTGCTACGTCACATGGCAAAGGTCCTTGTGATGCTATTGGAGGAACCATAAAGCGCATGGCCACAAGAGCAAGTTTAGCCAAAGAACGTGAGCATCCAATTAAAACTGCAAAAGAACTATTTGATTGGGCGAATCGCAGAAAAGAAGAAGATTTAACAAAATTATCATTTTGTTTACTACTACTGCAGAGTACGAATTAACGGCATCAGAGCTCAGCGAGCAATATAATAACGCGAAAACGATCCAAGGAACCCAAAAATTTCACTGTTTCATTCCATTGTCAGAAAATAAAATTAAAGCAAAACTATACTCGAACTGTACTGATAATGATGCAAAAGTGTTCGATATTGTAAAAAAATTGAATAACAATAAATAAATAAATAAGTATTAATAAAATGTTTTCATGATCTCATAACGCATACCCAAATCCAAAACTTTTAAAGTTTATATATAACATTTAGAAACTCATCGATCATACTCTAAAAAAATATCCTGGTAAAAAAAAAATATTTTCGTGTAATCTGTTAATTCATTTTAATTTATACATATATACATATACATATAATATTTATACATATACATAATATTTATACATATAATATACATAATACTAATGAATACATGAAAACGACTTGTTTAATTCACGCAAGGCCCTTAACAATAAAATCAGCAACAAACTGCGGTTCCCGTAATAATTTACACCGAAAAAAATTTTTTTTTTCTACTAAATGTGAAAATTGTGACATGTTTGAAATGTCATTACTTTTTTGTTTATTGGTTTACCATCACCAAATTTTTATAGCTAATATAATGGACCGTTTTCCCTCAAAAAATTACGTTGGTATTCCGATAGGGTTTTGAGATATTTGAGTTTTTGTGTCTAAAATGATGTTTTTTAATGCAAACAAATTTTTTTTTACTGTGTGTATTTTTTTTTTGGAATCTTTATTTAGTTGTCTAACTTTGTTTCTTTAGTTGTCTAACAATCGAACGAACCGTTTTTGCTGTGCAGCTTTTTGAATATTTTTGAACCATTTTCACATACACCCTTTTGAAAAGTTAGTCGTGACTCAACTTGAAGATTTGATATCGGAAAATGACGATTTAGATGGAACTGGAAAACTGTGCAAAGTTTCAGCTCAATAGAAAAAAATGAATTAAAAAATTTACCAAATTTTGGTGCTGTTGCTTGGAATCACTCAAAAATCGTTGCAATCTTCTATCATCTTCAAGTCTTTAACTAAAAGATGGGATTGGTGGTCTAATGGATACCGCTTTTGTTCCATGACCAGAAGGTCATAAGTTCAATCCCAGATCCGTCCTTTTCCTCGTACTTTGTAGTTGTATTTATCACTTGTTTCTATATCCCACATATAGCACGAATTTCCTTACGTCTGAAGCATAAGCAGTCCTCTGCTCACCAAAAGCAAGTTGCTCTGCCATAGACTATACCTCTATACCTTCCCGCATGACCTGGCGTAGATGCAGGGGTGTAGCCGATCTACTGTGGGCCAGTTTTGTTGCCTAAAATAGAAGCTCACCAGCACTTATACACTGAGGTGTCTGTTAGCCCCAAGCAGTCATTTTCTTCGTTCCTTGTGTAAGTGCAGCCGGAGTAGCAACCACGGGACGGGCGGCAAATCAACCTCAAGCTGATTCTCCTGAGGTTCTTCCTAGAACACTATTAGAAAATTCTGCAAGCATATCTATACCAATGCTCCAAATAAATCGTCCAGAATTTCCTCCAGCGATTTTTCAAGGAATGCTAAGAGGAATTTCTGATTAGTTTTCTACAACAAATTTTGAGCGCATAATTGCAATTTCTACATACCTATCAACTTTCCTAGATAATACGATCATTAACCCTTTCTTTTGCTCGACTTTGACCGTCTTTTTTTTTTTTTTCGAAAAAAGCGTTTCTATGAAAAAGTTTCTTTAACAAACCATGTTCGAAATGGGCTAAATTTTTCGAATTCAGTTTAATTGTTTTAGCTGTTTGTTTTTTTTCAATAGTAAATCATCAATAGTTTTACTTTTGAAACAGTTAGTTGACTTCTGGATTGGACTGATGAGTATGGAATTATATTCTAGTAGGGAAAGTGTACCAGTTATGGCCATAGTGGTTCCCTATTTGGCCGTACGTGAAATTTCGATAACTTTCACATTTCAAATCTTTTTCAATGTTTAAACATCAAGATATATCTTAAATCTTACTACTGCAACACAAAGAAACTTTTCAAAATGTGAAGACATTTGAGTAATCACGTATGGCGAAATAGGAACCACTATGTCCATAACTGGTACACCTACCCTAACTATTGCATATTATTCATCTTATTCGGTTTGTCTAAAGTTCGTCAAAAGTCAATGGAGCTTTGGAGCTACTATGGAAAAAAGAGAGTTAAGATCCTTGAAACATTTCTAGATGGGTATTTAGTGATTTCGGGCAAGGTTCTTCGTGAGATACATGATAGATTCACATTCAGATTCATGGCATATTTTTAATGAGATCTTTTCAGGACACTTTATGGGAATCGAGGCGATATTTAACTAATTTCTTGAGACTCCTTTGAAACATCACTGAAAATGTACAAATATTACAAATAAGATTTCAAATGGATCCTATGAATGATCCCTGACTGACTTTTCTGGAAATGATTAGTAAATTTGTAGAAAAGATGAGCCAAAATCAATACAGTGGGGGGACGAAATCCGTACAGGCTCAAAATCCAAACACTTCATACAAATAGTAGGCATTTTAGATTTCGATCCCACACGGTATTTGGATTTTTAAAAAGATTTACTGAAATTCTGGACAGATTAATTTAGACTAATTCTGTTGGGCGCATTTTTAGAGATACTGATCAAATTGATTCTTGGTGAAGAAATGTCTGGATCAGTGCTGTAAACATTCGACACTTTGCGCGACGTTCGTTTCGTTGCCATGGTCAGCAGTCACAGCACGAGCTTTAGAATGAACGTCGTCAAATACAAAAAAGTGTCAATAGGCAAATTTAATGCGCCACCAGCGTAGAGGTCGCTAGGTAAGAAGTAGAGAAATGTCATTGAAAATTTTTGTTAACGTCCAAAATTCAATTTTTCGACCCAAAAATTAGCTCATAATCTATTAATTATAAAACTATTTTCCATTCGCATAATCATTTTGACCCTTTATTCTTGCGATACGCATGATTTCACAACAAATTTAGCCACAAACAAAGAATCCGGATGTTTATAACCTATGTAGCCAAACACCAATTTTCCAATTTTATCCACAAATCGTACATGAGCACTGACCGGATCTGTACATTTTGGAAGGAAAAAAAGTTTATCATGTTTTTCAATGCTCTCTGATCGTCCTACAACATAACTATTTCGAGAAAAAGTGTAATATGTGTGCTCCTTCCTATGCTGCACACGGTGCGTTCTCAACCCAACCTCTTTTATGACGGTTCTCCTACTAGCCACCAGATGTCGAAGTGATCGTTTAGCTTTGAAAATATTAGCCTATTGAATGTCGATGACATTTGCATAAATCATAAGTTTTGCATAGAACAAAACAACATGGATAGTTTGATCTTGCCTGTTATGTCGAATGTAACACACAGTGAAAGCAGAACAAAAACAAACAAAACCGTAATGTTTCCTAGCGAAGCAATCATGGTCAGTGGCATTCGATTGACATTTTTCTTTTCGACATTCGTTTGATCGCTCGTGTTATGCATGTTTAAGGGAAGCGCTGTCGAATATCAGCGAAAACGTGTCGACTACCGTGATTGCTTACAACACTGGTCTGGATCAAGGATAGAAATCTAGTGATCATGACAAAATCTACGATGCATCGCGGTTGTTCTTTATCGTGCGATCATAGCAACAACGATTAACCTTTTGTCGTTAAGATATCACAACAAACTAGGCTCCGCGATTAATGCATCGTTCTGCATGTGTGCTAGCGATTAAGTGTTCGCGAGTCTTAGTTTTATCATTCTGAAGATTGTTCAATTTTTATCTATTGATTTCCCTTCGGATATGTTGTTTGTGATTCTAAAATCATTCGGATATGGTTTTAGAAAAATAATGGCGCGAATGAGCCATGATTCAAGTTGATCGCTCCTTGTAACAACATCCGACAAACTCTTTGTCCCACGACAACAATGCATCGGATGCTCCATATGTCGGTAGAATGCGCGCGTGGTGAGGTGTTCAAATCATGCTGCTGCAAGAGCGACGGCCCTCTTAGACCGTTCAAATACCGTGTTGTGTTGTGTTTATCGCTAGAGACGATTTTTTTTCCATCCTTGTCTGGATTACTAACTTGACTTGTCCTTATAAGGCCCCTGATGAGATTTTGTATGGATATATGCAGATTAACAGCGAATTCTTCAAATAATTCTAAACACACTTCTTTGTAAGATTGGATTTATGACAAGGTCTTTGGATAAATAAATAAATAGCGAGGGGAAGGGGAAATCTTTAATGCATAGTTTCCCTAAACTGTGGGTCGCGACTTCTAGGGGGTCGTGAGCCGATATCAGAGAGGTCGCGTGAAAAAGTCTAACATCTTTTTTCCTTCAACTGAAAACTTTCCCTATAAACTTTTGAACTGTTGTAGTTACTGAGAATTGCACGAAAAGTCATTTATTTTTCAGCAAAAATTGTAAAAGTATCCAGCCCTTTATAATTATAAAGATTCTGATTCAATTTTTCTTATCTTTCTGCCGCTATTATTTGTTGAGCGATTAACAAAGAAAAAAGTGATGCAATATTTTTATATGGAGTCTTGACAGCGATTTTTATTAATTGAATATTAATGGATTTAAAGGAATTGTCGTATATTTATCAATTTTTCTACTGTTCGGAAAGAAATGTGTAACAACTGTACTACACTACCGTTTTGATTCATATTACGGACAGCTTCAAATTCCGGATACTCTACTTTGTATGGGAAACATTTCACACGAAATGTTTCAATTTTTTGCCGTTCAAAGGTTCTCACTTTCAAGGCTCGTTTTAACCAGCATTTTCTATAGATATCTATCAAAATTTAAAATGCCCAACATCCTTAAGGGGACACGGGAGACCGTGTTATTTTCCCTATCTTTCGTCTCACTCTAACAATTATCATCAAACTTTGTGGAAGCAAATCTCGAGTTTTAGTGAACCGATGAAGCTGAAAATGTATCGGGTTGTGCACTACATGTATAGAATCATAGTGATACATTTTTCGCATCGATATATGGAGTGGGTTCTTTGAGATTTGCTTCTTGAAATGGATAGGGTGATTATGATGACGTCCCGTGCGGCCTTAAGCGTCTCTTTAGTGGTTTAATACTTTCATTTGATGATTTGACTTTTCTATTTATGATTTGTTTGACCTGTCCGGAATTTGAATCGAAGTGTCCGGAATATGAGGCAAAAGTAAGGAAGCGTCCGAAATAAGAATCATGTAAAGTCCACACATTTCTATATATTTAAAATTATTCATGTTTCGGAATCGAAATCTTCACTCACCATTCGAAAGTTAAGGGGTTTGAAGGTTCGATAACGCGAAGGAATCATACGGAGTGATTTATTTTACATGTTTTTTCGTGAGTTATACTTCACTGAGGTTTTAAGTGTCCGTAATATGAATCAAAATGCAGGGCTGTTACAACAGGCGCGAATTTCGCGATTCTCGCGGATTTCGCGATTTTCGCGGATTTGTAGCGGATTTGGCCAGCCAAGCGCGAAAATCGCGGGTGGATAAAATTCTGTCGCGAAAATCGCGGATTTCCAAAATCATGCGGCAAAAATTGCAGTTATATACAACATATACGACATAGAGTCGTGATTTCATAATTAGGAAATTCTATTTAAAACAGAAAATCCAAGTCTTCTCCTTGAGAGCAGTAAAGTTCAGTTAGTATAGTCTCTGATATCAAAAACACTGTTCAGGAAATATAATAAGCAGTAACATTTTATTTGTAAATCATTTCCATTTTATTAGGAGTCATTTTTCTCGAGGGTCGCTAGTCAATCAAGAGATAGTTCCTTCCTAAATTCTCAATGACACTTGTTGGATTTAATCCAACGGGACTTTTCCGAAACTATAATTCTCAGTTGGCAACGAAATGAAGACGCGTAATCCGATTGTCGTTCGACAGAAAAAGAGAGAGAATATAAGTTTCGTTTAGTTCCCTTTATGTGTGTTCATAGAATGTACAATCACGAGTTTGGTGGACGAATCGGTAGTAATATAGTGTAGAATGCTCAGGGCATATATCGAAGGGATGACAATGTAGTGCGATTTAGGTTACCAGTTCAGCATGTAAATAGTAGATAGTAATACAGTATTTATAATTCACTAGGTTTAGGTTCAAATTCACCGGTATTTGCATTAAATTTAAGCTAAGTTTAGGATGGAATCGTATTCACGTTTTTCCCTTAACACTGGTCTTTTTGGTTCTTCCTCACCTGGTGACAGGTCGCATACCTGTCACTCCTATGTTCATATCACCACAGCCGCGGTCTTGCACGCGGGATTGCAAGCAACATAGAGACCATGGTGATAGACGTGCGCGCTGGCCTAATAGGGTAGGCCAACAACACTAATCTTAAATTATATTCTATTGACGGCGATCTATAGGTTCTTGACTTTAAGATAAACTGGAAATAGAAAATTACAGCGTTCCAATCCTAAGAGTTTGAAGGCTCTTCCGTTAAAAATCTTAGAAAATGGCGCTCATTAAGACCACCTAGCACATTTGGCTTGGCTTTAAAAAAATTGTAATCAGAATAGTGTCAAATTTACTGATCATGAATCTAATATGTCAAAATATTGAACTGTATACTTTCAACTTGCAGTTCAAGCTGATTACCATAAAACCGCACTCCATATAACCATAAGTTAGCACCTGGTAAAATCGCTCAAAATAATAGTAGTTTTGATAGGTAATTTTTTGCAACAGTTTGGTAATAAAAAATGGATCATTTATAAATTTGTAACTTTGGAGAAAACTGTTGTACTCCGATGAGTGAAGAAAAATTTAAAAAGCATAATGCAGCTGATATCAAAACTACTATTATTTTGAGAGATTTCACCTGGTGCTCAATTTTTAACCAAACAGTTAGGAAAAATCTTTGAAGTTTACGTCACATATTCCCTATATATTGAAGCGAGTAAAATGATGTGAATCTATGTAATAATCTATGACGTAATTTTCCGTCACAATGGACAATGGAATATTATTCGACACCACAAAAATTTTCAGTCATATTGGACGTAATTTTACAAGAATTACGTATTTTTAAGTTTTAATGCCATCAAATTTACGTTAAGTATGCCATATTTGTGATATGATGTCTAATTGTGTTTGTATTTAATTTTGTAAGTTCAACCAGTTAAGTTTATGCAGGCTATAAAGTCCGATAAACAGAATACCTAATAATAAAATATTATTTTTTTCTAAGTGTGCAGTACTATGACGAATTTTAAGATAATGAGATTGATGAGATATTTAGAGTTCTCTGTCAACATTTCATGCGTTTTCTTCATAGGAAAACAAAGTTGCAGCATGCCAAAGTTGAGAATTTTGTATGAAAATCGGCTTTCACTACTATTATTCTGAACACAACTGTATGTCCATTACATTTTCAATACTCTTGTGTAAAATAGTAAGCTCCGCAAAATGAAACTGAGTAGCTTACAAACCAATTTTCCAAAAATTTGTATTGTGTTTTTTATTATATTTTGACTTTCATTTGTTTTAACATGTAAATAAGTAGATGAAAAAACGAATTTAGTACTATACCATTTAATTCCACTAGAGTTCCACTAGCGTTTGTCCTTTGACAAGGATACAAATTCTAGTGGAATTAAATGGTATAGTACTAAATTCGGGTTTTTCATCAACTTATAGGTATTCTACTAAACAGCTCGAAGATTTATTATCATGTAAATAAGATCTTGTTGAAATTTCACCGAAATTGATTTATAGGTTGCTCAGATCTGGCCTGCAGAGTTGGATATTTTGTGTCAAACGTCGAAAGAGTTTTAAATGTATAGTCCAATGTACTGCCAATGATTCATTAGTCATTACTGAATTTAGTATTACTAAATATTATTAAATTAGTATTACTGAAAAAATGTAACAATTTCATAAAAAAAATTGTTAAAAATATTAAATTCTCACAACAATCTTGTATTTTTGCCTCAAATTGATTGAGTATTAAGAGTATTAAGAGTTTTACAAAAATAAAAACAGTTTACATACAATGAATGGCATCTCATATAAAAAAGAAAAAAACATTACTTTTTTAAATAATACGGCTTATTCTACGACTGGACCTATGAGGGAGACACATATACTACACACGAAATATGACACAAAGTTATTTCAAACTGCAAGAAAGCTCCAGCATACCAACGACAATCAAGGCAGACTTTATGAAAATCGCTAGTTTTCTTTTGATATGTACCTTCGAAGGTTCTGGACAAACATGGTAAAAGGGCCAAACTTTTCTATGCATTTCATTTTCGTTTCTATCGGAAAAAAGTGCAATTATACGTATTTGAATACTTTATATTCAATCAGAATAAAAGGTGCTATCGTGACATTACTTTTGAATAAGCATGAATAGTTTTTCAATCGATTTTTTGTCATATTTGATAAAATGCAAAATAAGTTTGGATCAATTACGCGCTTTCACCATGTTTGTCCATTGTTTAAAATCTGGGCTCATCGTGACAGTTCGTATCAGCAGAATCTGGGCTCACTATGACGTACATAAATTTCGCATTGGTTTCTCCCTCCTAGTGATGAACCATTTATGGTGTTTGCCTATCCATGTATTTCATAAAAAATAAAAAATACAGTATTGGAGATCTAATCTTATTAATGGCATTCCTTTCGCTCTCGATTGCATCACCACTTAAAATATAGTGTAAAGTTAGATGAAAGAAAAAATCGAAATTTAAATAGCTAAAAACTTAATCGATTGGTCACTAGCTGGTGGTGACCAATCGATTAAGTTTTCAGCTTAAATGGGTGTCTGGTTCTCCAGATTCGTGCTCTTAAAAATTACAAGTTTGGCTTCGATTCATCTTCACCTTAAGTATAGTTGCAAACTAGGTCTCCTCACTGCTTGTAGTGACACTACCATCTATTAAATTGCACGATTTTCTATAAAAAAATATATTAAAATGTTGATGACAAATAAATTTCGAGTGATATTGTTGAATACTATTTTCTCCATGAAAAACTCGAATTATTTGATTTTTCCGCATTTTACATTTTTTCCTGCCTAGTGGCGCAACTGGAGTAAATTAAATATATTTCAGAATTTAACTCTACCCTTAGTTCTGACAGAAATTCGTGTACCAACTTGTCTCCCTCAATTGTAGATATTTTAGGATAAGGCGAATAATCACTTACAGTGAAACCTCCATGAGTCGATATTGAAGGGACCATCGACTCATGGAAATATCGAGTCATGAAACAGCAATCCTTTGGAAAGTGGCTTCTAGGGACCATCATAGTAACCATGAAATTCTGTTTTTAGTATGGTTCTATGAGTCGATATCGAATCATGGAGCATCGACTCATGGAGGTATCACTGTAGTACCATTAAAAACTACACGGTGCCCCGATAGACCGTTATTATGCAAAAAAATTGTCCATCAAATCTGAGCACAGGGCTCGATTTCTGAGGTCATTCTGCACCTCTGGGCCAATTTTTAAAAAAATCCCTAGGAGGAATCTCAAGAAATCTTGATTTGAAGTTTTTGACTTAAAAATTCAATATAATCCTTAATAAAATTTTGCATTAGCACTGAAAAAACCTACAAAAACGCTCAAAAAGTTGGCCAAACTGTTCTCAACTAGCATATAACTGTTACCATTGTTATAATTAGAAATATTTAAAACTGACTTAACATACCAGAGTGGCTTAAGTATGTTTTTACATGGCTTAATCCAGTTAGCTTAGTTCAATAGAATGAAATCTAAGCAATAAATTCTTATATACAATTGATATTACGTTCGATAAACGTGAAACATTCAATGCTGAATTTACAGCTAATTTACAGCTTTTTTTTCGACTTTCACACTAAGTCTGCCGTATTTATTTTGCTTAACCCTCTAATACCCAAATTTTTATTTTCGATCTAAATATCATTTTTCGTTATCTAAAATCGTTCTAATCACGTTTTGGGCAATGATTTATTTTTATTCACGAATTTGTGAATTATGGTTTTTGATTTTTATAATTTTTATTTTTGAACATCCCTATCCTTTTTCATTTTTTCTTGAAGCCTCTTCTGGTTACTGATTTTTGGCAATAAAAAAAAAATTAAGTTTTCAGGATACTTTTAAAATATGAAATTTTTAATTTTTTTCTGTGATATTTTTTATTTTCCGTGTAATTTACGGAAAAACAGGTTTAAAATTATTTCAATACCACCAAGCTCTTCTTCTGTGATAGGTTGATCGTAGAAAAATATAAAAGGTTCGCATTTTTATATTACACGTTAAATAAACCTCAGACATTTGTAGGTTATATAGGAATTCAATTTTTCTTACAATTTTCAAAAATAGAAAAAAGTTTCAATAGTCATAATAAACTTGTCTTATATGCATGTTATGAGTCAAGGTTAAAGCCACAAATAAAATCATTTTGATTTCTGAGCTACGAAAAAATACACAAAATTCCAAAGTGTACCCCGTCTAAAGGCGGGGTTGGGTATTAGAGGTTTAAAAAAAAATGTTTCTACTATTCACTACTTACTACTCTTGATGTTTACGTCTAGTTTTCCGCCGAGTTCTGCCCTCACCATTCTGTGTAAAAATATCCTTTTCAATACTCCAGCCACAACAGGATTATAACTACACGGGAAACATGATTGTCATATGTCACAAGTGTTCGAAAATTAACAAAGTCTTTAACAACTTCAAACAAATCCTCAATGAGTATTTAATACTTTTTAGATCAGCATCACCAGGAATTCCACTCTACAGTATGGCCCATAAAAAATGCGAAAATTGTTCGAACGTGAATCTAGCATCCACAAGCATTATTTTCATTGTTTTTGCTAGTGAATGTAATTTCTGATTATTGTAGTATATTCTAACATAACTTCGCTATCTAGGACAATTTTTGTCATATTTTCTTACTGTCCTAAACAATGTAATAAAGCAAAGAATTTCAAAGGTTTTGTCCGCCCAAAGCTAGAAACAGCGTCTGATTGTCGTATACTCTGGTGATAAACTTTCCACCTTCAAAAATCACACTTTATTGTTGTAAATTTCAGTTTGTTTGGTATCAGAAGATGGATGAGTTCTTAGAGAACGGGTTTTTCATGGTCACAATAAAATATTTTACCAGGGTCATAGTTTTGAGGGCATTTGCGTCTTTTAGGTTTGATATGCCTTTATCTATTGTTAAAGTTTAGTAAAAAATAAATACGGAGGCCTAAAACAGATTTTTGTGGATGAAATTTGTTCCTTCGGTTAGAGACAACTTATATCAATACTAGCTCATAGGTTTTGAGCAAAACGGATCAGCTTATCACACTAATATGAAGGTTCAATCAAAACTCTCCAAAATGAGCCGTTTTTTCGAAAATATGTTTAAGTCTCCAATGACCCAGGTATGAACCAATTCTATCATTTGATATGGGCGTATGCTGAAAACAAGGCCTGTGAAGTATCTCACGCCATCGTTGATGTTTTAGAAGCTTTCACCACTCAGATATTGAACTCGACGTCCGCATGATAAAATTTGAAGGTATGCTTCCAATTCCTTTCTGGTAAGGTGAAAGTAACAGATAAAAATCATGTCCAAAGCGAAAAACTGAGTCTAAATAGATTAAACAATACAAGTAATGAATAATATTTATGTTTCATTCACATTTTCTATGTAAAAACTACCATTGAACATGATATGACGATTTTCGCATTTTTTTATGGGCCATACTGTATATACCTGCAACAATCTTCGTTTTATTTTTTTTCGGAATTCATCGTCAATCTGTATATTGATTTCTAGATCACGATCGACTCAGAAACGAAATTCTAGCTGCTGCAGGTAATATCAAAGGCTTAAAAATAAAACATAAAGCTGATAGGCTGGCAAATACAATGAAGTATAAGAATTGTAGACGAGGAGCCTATTTTTTTTCGGAAAATTACATGGAATGGAAGGAGATGAGTTTCAGAATTTACTGTTCAATATTTCGTTTTGTCGCATATACTCCTTGATTCTGCAGACGATGACTTTATTGAAATCGTCCGCAGTGCAGTAAAGCAGAGTTTCACTATTTTAAAGGTGGACAACTATTCTCCGTCGCGTCTCTCGTGAACTAGGATAAGCTTGTCATATCATGTACTCTACCCAAACGTATATGGTTGCATGTAGACAAAGAAGGAAGTTCAGATTTGTTGGTGCTGAAGCAGTGCTTGATGGAGATGTACAGTTGTGTTCAGAATAATAGTAGTGTAAGCCGATTTCTATACAAAATGCTCAAATTTGGCATTCTGTTACTTTCTTTCCATAGGAGCAATCGGCATGAAATTTTGGCAGTAAACTACAAATAAAGTCAATTTCATTATCACATAATTTGTTAATATTCACACTACCGGTAAAAAAGTTAAGCACCAGGCGAAATCGTTCAAAATAATAGTAGTTTTCATTATTTATATATCTGCTGTATTTTGAGTTTTTGAATTTTTCTAAATTTAAAGCCGATTGCTCATAGGGAAACAAAGTAACAGCATGCCAAAGTTGAGTATTTTGTATGAAATCGGCTTTCACTATTATTATTCTGAACACACTCATGACGTATGATAATAATGATAACACACGTGTACTAGCTGTGAATATCTCCTTTTATGGATTATGTAACCAGCTTAGGGACCAACTTGCAAAGGTAAATAACATTTCTACACTGTTGCTTGATAAAGGCTTATCTGATTTCATAGATCAATTATTTCGTTAACAACTTCGGCAAAACACATCGCGACCCTTTATCGCAGAACACTGAAAAGTGTTTCGAAAACTAAATCAGTTTTCAATAAAAATGCAAACAGAACAACGATGAATGCAAGCATGCCTAAATGAATCACCATTGTCAATTTGCCCTGTATAAAACGCTTATTATTGGCTCTAAAAGCACATTTATTTGAGAACAGGAGCGAAAACTATAGTGTGAATAAAATAGGCAAACTTCAGTGAGCTGGTCATTTAGTGAGAATGCCGGAAGAAAACGTTACATCATTCAGGTGGAGGTCAGCGGCCCCGTGAAAGACATTCGTGTATGTTCATGTGTATTGTACCAAATCATTCCAGATTTGAAACAAATGACTGATACTAGCTCTAAATCGACTATACAAGTATAAAAACTATAGAAATCTATGAAAAAAAATTCTTAAGCCACTCTGGTAAGTTTAGTTAGATGTTAATGTCTAATTATAACAACGGTAACAATTTTATACTAGTTGAGAACAGTTGGGCCAACTTTTTGAGCGTTTTTGTAGGTTTATTCAGTGCTATTGCAAAATTTTAATGAGGATTATATTGAAATTTTAGATCTAAAACTTCAAATCAAGATTTCTCGAGATTCCTCCTAGGGATTTTTTTAAAAATTGGTCCAGAGGTGCAAAATAACCTCAGAAATCGAGCCCTGTGCTCAGAATTGATGGACAATTTTTTTGCATAATAACGGTCTGTCGGGGCACCGTGAACTAGTTTTTGATCAAGCACGTTTACGCGTTTTTTATAATGAGTAGTAAATATGTCAATGATTTTTTTTGGCGCGGATTGGAGTTCCTAGGTGCGGATCGAATTTCTGAAGTCGCGATTTTCGCGGATACGATTTTAAGATTTTTGTAACAGCCCTGAAAATGGTATAATATTGAAAATTTCGTCTAAAACGTGTTATGGCTTTTTTTTATTGATGGGTCGCTATTGCTACGCTTGATCGCTAGGTGGGTCGCGCATCTAAAAAGTATGGGAACTTAGAAGATGCTTATTTAGATTTATGTCAACAATTTTGATCAGCTTCGTGGTTCTCATTGGATTTAACGCGCATTAAGAATTTCCCCAGGAATCAGCTTCAAAAAATCATTAAATCATAGTATCAAATTTCTGTATTTCCAATACTTTTAAGATCACTTCTGTAAGAAAGCAATATTATTTTGCTTATAGTATTTTGAAAAATCATATTTAAACGCTATTTTTAAAATGCTTGAGAAATCATTTACTTTTTATTGAAAATTTATATTTTTATTTTTATGTGTTTTTTAACTTCCATTGCAAAATGCATGTGTTTATTCACATCCAAACCAGAAGCGGTCCAAATTTCCCTGTATAAACATAATTTTTAGATAGATATCGAGTTATGGAGGGAAATTTGCCTCGACTAGTGGAGATATCGAGTTATAGAAATATCGACTTATGGAGAGCATGATGTATGGGAATTTGAAGGGACCGAAAAACCCATCGAGTTATAGAATATATCGACTTATAGAATATCGAGTTGTGGGGAGTCGACTGTACTTCTAAAGTTTTTTTCAAAATCTCACTGAACTTCTTTTAGATACTTCAACAAATCGTTTACTTCTTTTTGTCCAATAGTCTTTTTAAATACAAATCGTTTTTAGCTCACAGTATTTTATAAAAATACACAAAAAACTTAAGTCAAGGTTTTTTTATTTGACTAGTTTGTAAGAAATAAAAACCAAAATTATTTTGAATGGGCACCCTGTAATTGGTTTTCCTCCAGTTAATATTCCATAGATATCTCCGATTTGTACAGGACCATTTCAAGTAAATCTACAAAACAGAATTTGTTAACACTACCGCTTGGTACCACCCTAGAGGACGAACCCAACAGATCGACAAGTACTGCTGTCTGACGTACAAATGTCATGGATACATTGGCGAACGCTGTCACTGTCAACGTAGTTTAGCGAAGATTATAAATTCGAAAAAAGAATAATTACGTTTCGTTAGACACAATCACATTTGAGTCAATCCAAGTTGAATTCGTTAATACTAATAACATTTCGGTTAAATTGTTGAATTTGATTAATATTGTGTAGCACACGTGAGTAAACGTATTCCGAACATTAAATGCGAGGGTTGTAGTGCTAGAAAATTATTCTTATAATTACAGGCCGGAATACACTAAGAATTCGTATGACAATGTTCACCCGAATTGAAGTAATTGAAAACCGTTGATGTAAGACACCATGTAATTAAAACTTGAAATTATTCTAATAAATCATACTTGCAGTTTTGAGCTGTACGACAAACTCGTCTGCTGCAAAAGGATTTCTAAATTTCGGTGTAAACAGAATTATTTATATTTTTTTTAAGAAATTTGTTTGGTGAATTTTCCAGGAACTTCATAAGGATTCGAATTCCTAGGACTATTTTTTAGAGCTATTATTCCATTCATTTTCTTAGATTTTTTTTTAAAGAATTCGTTCCCAGTTTCTCTCATAAATTACTTGGAAAAGTCCTCCAGGGTAATGCATGGAAATATATTAGAAAATCTTCTAGGATGTCCTTAATACATTTCATCAGGGACTCTTCATGAACTCACATTTTGCTAAGCATTTCCCCAGCAGTTCATGCAGGAATTACTCCTTTGGAGATTCTCTGAAAGAATTCGAGGAGAAACTCTCGAGTAATCTCTAAAGGGGTTCTTAAAGACATTCCTGGTTGAAATCTTTAGCGAAAACTTTGTAGAAATTTCTAAAAAGTTCTTGAAACCATCTCTGTAATCCTGGAAAAAAACATAATTGAACTCTTGAAAAAAAGGATTCCGAAAGAAATGATCTAGAGGAAACTCTAGGAAAATCGATACAAAAATCAATGATTAAATTTCCAGAGGATCTCAGCAGGTTCGGATACAGAAATTCCGGAAGAGATCTCTGGAGTGATTTCTCACTATAGGAAAATTCAAATTGAATTCTTGTAGGTATTTTCAGGGAAATTCTTGCAGGACTTCCTTAGAACATTCGTAAAAAATCACTACATGAACTCTTGAAGAAATTTTCGGAGAGTATCCGATGGAAACTTCATACAAATACCTTAATTAATTTCTGATGAAATTCATGGAGAAAATCATGGATAACCATTTTACATACAATGATACGAGCAATAATTCCTCGTGTTATGAACTTCAAAGAAATGGTTAGAAACATCATTATACAAATTTTAGGTCAGATTATTTGGAAAAAACTTGAAAATATATATCTCCTGTAGGCGAATTGCGGCGCGTATTTTCTTCGCATAAAAGAAAATTTTCTTGCTGGTGGATTATGGAAGAAAATTTCTTCTCTTCGAAGAAAATGTGCGCCGGAATTCACCTACTGGTTTCTGTTTGGTTTCCCTTTGTATCTTTTTGCTCTCATTTTTGGTTTATTTTGTGTATCTTTATTGACGAGATTTTCATCCCTTGGCTAGTCACATTTTGATTTATTTCTGGTCTATGTTTTAGGCACGAGTCCTCTAAAATTTCTATGTTTATGACTTTCAGTTGCTACAAGCCCTGAGCTTACTCGTGGGATGATTTGTTCCTCATCTTCGCAAATTATGCAAAGCTCTGCTATTGACGAATAAAACTGATGTTAAATCATTTTTGCGACAGCGGGGATTGAGAGCTTTCCGACAGGAACTCCTTTAAATAGGTATTTTGTAATGCATAATTTAATGAATAATTCAACACTATCTGCTAGTATTGTGAAAGCGTTTAAACTTTCGTTTAGATATTGAAACACCTCCCGATAAGTTCAGAAACATTACTACTGTAACAGCAACTTATGCTTAACGGCCATACTTCATGTACCGTTTTGATTCATATTACGGACACTTAAGGCCTCAGTGAAGTTTAACCCATCAAAAAGCTGTATGATTCCTCCACGTTATCGAGCCTTCAAAACTATCAACTTTCGAATGGCGGGAGAAGATTTTGATTCCGCTACATGAATAATTTTAAATTAATAGAAATGTGTAGTCTTTTCATAATTCTTATTCCGGACGCTTACTTACTTTTGCCTCATATTCCGGACACTTTGATTCGAATTCCGGACAGCTCATGAAAATCATAGATGAAAAAGGCAAATAATTAATTGAGATCGGCAAACTACTAAAGAGGCGTCTGAGGCAGCTGAACATTACAAATTTTCATAGATATATATGGAAAATGTTGACTTAAACGAGCATCGAAAGTGAGAACTTTTGAACAGCAAAAATTGAAATATTTCGTGTGAAATGTTTCCCATACAAAGTACAGTGTCCGGAATTTGAAGCTGTCCGTAATATGAATCAAAACGGTATGTACATCAGAAAAATCGACAAAATACATTAAAAAGTCTTCAAGAGTCATGTCACAATTGCATTATATATTTCTTCTCAACATTTCTTCACTGCGATAACAAATTTCTTGTAAATTTCTCAACAACTTTTTTTAGGAATTTCGCCAATCTATCGAAATATTTTTCCTGCAGTTCTTCCATACATTTCTCGAGTAATTTGTCAATTAATATCGTCCTGAATTCCTTAGAAGCGCATTTAGGGTTTCAAACCAGCACAAAAGGTTCCTTAGGGAGTTGCGCCTGATATTCTTCAACGAATTTCTTCAAAAATTACTATAGTATATAAACCAGGAATTAGGGGATGGACCTGGTGTTAGAACACACGCCTCTCACGCCGAGGATCTGGGATCGAATCCCATCCCCTAGATAGTCACTTATGACAAAAAGGTTATAGTGACGACTTCCTTCGGAAGGGAAGTGAAGCTGTTGGTCCCGAGAAGAATTAGCTCAGGGCTAAAAATCATCTCGTTAATAAAGATAGAAAAAAAAACATGATTTTCGACTAAAGTTTCATCAAAGGTTACATTTGGCTTTCATTTTCAAACATCTTCCGGGATTTTCAAGCATTTTTTCCAATAAATTCGTCAATAGTCGTATGTTTATTGAAATCTTTGGAAATTTTGGCACTTTCGGATAACATTTAATATGGAGAAGTGTATTCTTCCGAATTTCCATCGAAGGACAGTTCAATTATCAACACGTCACTTATGTATTTATTACTCAATTAATACTTTTAGCAATATCTTTATCTCTCTAATAATCTAAAAACAAGCACATTCACTACTTTAATTCGACCTAGAACAAGAAGCTGTTTTTTGTATGATTTCTTTCTTTTGATAATCCTTATCTTCTGCGTTCCTAGCTTCTCTTGTTAATAATCTAATTGTCCTTTTTTAAATTTAAATAGATTTTCAGTTTCACAGTTTCTATACACAGGGGGAGGGGATTACCTTTATCTTTTGTCCACGTATTCACGTGGAAATTTTAGAGATTATACAAATCTAACGTATAAAACTAAAATATTCCGCTTCTAATGTTTTCTCTCGACGCGACAGTTTTTTTCTTCATCAACTCGTTTCCTGGAAAGAAATCAATCTCTTTGTTTAATTTCCGAGTCGCACCCTAAGAGATTCCTAATAAATATCAGTTTTTCGGTCTCTTTGCTTGAACGGCTTGAACACTGGTCGTGAATTCACTGGGATTTCGCACGGCTTCTGCTGGCTTACTCTTATTTATAGTACGAAGTCTGCACCGGCCGACTGCCGGACGTGTACGTGCTCATTGGTATATTACTCTGGGGCTTGGAGGTCGACACTGGTGCCGTTCCAGCGCTGAGGGTGCTGGCCATTCCGTACAGTTGTTCCGCACCTGTGGGCGCGTAGTCCACGTCGTAGTAGATTCCGGACTGTGGTAGGGGTGTAATTAGATGATAATGGGTTTAGATGTTGAACTTTAGAAAGGGTCTTACCGTTACGCTCGCGTTACTCCGACTTTTTGGTCGAGGAACGTTGAAGTTCCTTCCGAGCAGGTCTGCTCTGTCCTCTTCCTCGCTGGAGCTGGAGTTTTCCAGTGTCCGCATGCCGTTGCGGTTGAGTCCCAGACTCCTGTTTAAAATACTTTCAATATTTTAGACTTGTTAAGGCACAACAATCAATAGGGTATCAGAGGATCTTACCTCGGCAGCGGGACGGGCGGTAGAGTTCCAGCGTGCATCGGCGGTAAGGTGCCGTGCATGCTCAGTGTGTTCATGTTGCCGATAGTCTGCAGATTTGGGTAGCCATACATGGCCGATGCTGGTCTCGGTGGTGCCACAGGTTCAGCCTGTAGGGTCGGAAAAGTCTATTTATAGTGATTTACGGAATCTAGTTTTCCTGTAATTTCCACAATCCACTTACTGCATAGTGATTGGCTTGGGCCATCACGTCCGCAATCTGGGCCCAACGCATCCGATCCTCGAGGGTCACCTGGTAGGGTGCTTGACCCATGACGGGGGTCTTGACCTGACCGCCACCCATGTAGCCAAACACCGGGCTGCCCATGGCGTTCTTGTGCTCACGTTGCCATTTGCGGCTGTAGGGGTTTAGATGGGTGATAAATTGTAGCGTTTGAAAAAGAAAGTGCAAGTAATTAGTTGAGTTAGTATTTATTGATTTACTGCAGCGGTGATTAACGATCCAGAACTGTGATCGTATAAGTGAAAGTGGTGCTCCGTTCGCGGATGATTCACGTTCGACCACACATTGCATTTTATGCAGTGAAATGTGCGACGTTTATGGGCCTAATAAACGTAACTTGGAGGTCGTTTACTTCACTTATCCCTCGGCGAACATATCAGAGGTAATGACAGTAGCAGCAACTCGTCATTGAGCCAACATATTTCAACATATTATTATGCTGCTCCATATGGGCCCCAATGGAACTAATTTCTCTACGGTGATTGATTTAGTGTTTGATCTTTCCTAAGATTGTCTGCGAATTAATCATGCTTCTGGAAATGTTATTATTGGAAATTCCTCTAAGAATTCTTCCTGATGTTCATCCATGTATTTTGGAGATTGTGTGTCAAGACTACTCAAATCCGTAGATTGATTGATTGATAAACTTGCATAAAAACACGAAGAGCTGCTTCACGAATTGTCCCAGGGATTCTAGCAAAGAACATTCTGAGGAGTTTATACTTTTTCCTTCAAGTATTCGTCTAAGAAGCACCTTCGGGATTATTCTACATATTTCTCGAAAAAAAAAAACCTTTTTATAGATTCCCTCTTGAAATCGTTGAACAATTACTCCCAGAACTGTTTACAGTCAACTCTCCCTAATACGGCATCGAAGTGACCAAATTTTTTTTCTAAGTTTTTAATCTAATAATTTGTATAAATTTGACACATTTACCTGCGTGACATTTTTTTAATATTTTGCCAAAATTTGACAATATTTTCACCTTGAATACGTTGTAATCCTTTATTTTCAATTAGAATAATCATAGTATTGAAAATAAAAAAAAAATGTCGACATTTGGAGGGTTTTCGGAACTTCTCATGAACATATCGAGTTAGAGAGATAAACTTGTAGAGGAAGCTGGCTTCGATTGCATCCAGCTTGGTAACATCTAAACTGTGTTGTTATATTCACCAAAATGGCTTGGATGAGTGAATTTGATGGATAGCGCCAACAAATTTGGTGGTTGATGCACCATAGCCAGATTCATTTCCCGAGCACGTGTACGGATTGAAATAACAATTGTGATTGAAAACGAATCTGTACATAGAATTACTAAAGTTTATGCATTAATGACTATTTTCTATCTGTCTCTCTTTCACTCAGCTGTGAATTTATACACTAACTGTCGTTTCGACTGGGTTGAAGCTTAGGGATGCTTCAACCCAGGTGAATTGACAAATAGGAATAAAATTTCCTGTAGAATGAAAGACAGGCAGATAGAAAAAAGTCATAAATTACTAACATTTAGTAATTCTGTGACTACCCGTGTTTCTGAGTGTGGGGGAAAATCAACTGATATACATTGTCGTTCGTTGCGTGGAAAAATATTGCGAAAAATATTATTAATAAAAATAAAATGCTTTTAAAAGTTCGCAACAATGGTAAATCGGTCTGATGTATTGTGCGCAGTTCATACTCATATCCACACACTCTTCTATAATTGTTTTTAATACACTTCGATACCGTCGATCCACCCCTAAAACGGATGGCGTACAAATCACTCAATTTGTAATTATGTATTGAGCATTGCTCATCACTCATGTAACTTTCATATACGTGACGTTTATATGATATATGTTACAAATATGTCAATATATTAGTTGTGGTGATAGAGGACTTCCTGAAAATCCACTGAGATTCTTTCAGAAACCCTTCTGGAATTATTATATGTAGTTATTTCTCCGATAGCTCTGTGATTCTTCAAAAAACCTCCTTGGGACTTCCTATTGGATTATCCCGGATACCCCTCTTGGGTTATTATGGAAATCCTTTCAGGATTATTCCGTAAAATTTCCCTGGAATATTGCCGCAAATGATTTTATGATTGCTTTCCAGTGAGATGGAATCTATTTAAAAGATCTGGGTTCCTTCTGGGTTCGGGAATTCTTACAAAACTTCTCGGGATTTCTTATAGAAATCCATCCGAAATTATTATTTTAATCCTCCTGATATTTTCCTCTAAATTCTATAGTAGTTCATTCCATGAATCTCCTTGAAATTTCTACGAATATACCTCTGAGATTCTTTCAGAAACATGTCTTAGATAATTCTGATTCATCTGAAATACCCTCGGAAAGACAACTGAGACTATAATAAAAAAAATCTATTCTTTCACATCACTTTCTTCCGTGCAAATTCTTGGGGTACTTTCGAAAAATCCTCTGGGATTCTTGGGATGTTTGGAAATCCTCCTAGCACTCTCCAAGAAATCCTTCCTATATTCTTACAGAAATCATGATTTATTGTTTCAAGAAATCTGCCTGGGATAATTTTGAATATCCGGAATTTGGCCGGAAATTAAAAAAAAAGGACAATTTACACCGTTTTCAGCCAAAGGCTGCACAAACTGAACGATTACAAACATTAGGCAACGGACAACACACGGAACATCCAGTAGCCCAGTGCTGAATTTTTCGTTTGACGAAAAGTTTCCACCGACTGGAGCGGGAATCGAACCCACACCCCGTGGCACAAAACGCCTAAATGAATGACGCCGCTAACCGCACGGCCACGAAGTCCAAATTCCTTCGTGATTCTTGAGAATTTTTCTCTAAGATTCTTTGAAAAAAAAACTCTGTGATTCTTCTGAAAATTTATAAGAAAGTGTTCTAGATTTTTTCGTGATTTTCCTTGGAAATTTTCTAAAACCCTTGGCGGAATATCATGTTAATCCCTCTCGAGTTCAAATGGAAATCTCTCAAGAAAACTACCGGACAGCCCTCTGGGACTTTTAAAAAATACCTATGAGATTCTTTAATTACTGATTTCTTTTTTTACTGAGAATCTCCTGAAAGTTACTTTTATATGGTTCCGGAAATTCCTTTTGAAATTATTCCGTAAATCATTCTGGAGTTCTTTAGGACATCGGAATTATTCTGGAAAATATTCATGAAATCTTCTGGATGTCTGTGAATTTCCTTTAAATCTTTCAGGAATTCTTGCGAAATAAATTCTGGAATCCTTTTGGATATCACAATAAAAACATTCCATTTGGAATTTTCATGAGATTGTTTCAGATATTTACGAAAATCCCTCAATAATTCCTTTCGAAACCTCATATCATATTTTAGTGATTCTTCTGTAAATGGACCTGGGATTCTTCCGGACATCCTTCTATAATTCTTTACGGTTAAAACTCACGAAAACTTCCGGAAGAATTTTTGAATGCTTGAATGATATCCAGAAGAATGCCAGTCGTATTCCCGGATGAATCTCAGCAGGTTTTATGGAACAATTCCTGCAGGATTTCTTGAAAAAAACCAGTAAAATTTCTGGAAGAATCTCTGAAAGATATTTTGAAGCCTTCCAGCACGATAATAGGAGTATTTCAGAAAAAAAAAAAATCCGAAAGAATCGTAGGGAGATACTCGAAAGGATAATCACAGAGCTTTCTTGAAAAATTAAGGTAATCCTGGATCCTAGAGGTAACTCGGGAAGAATTTCTGCAGGAATCCTCAAAAAAATCTAGCAGTAAGGGTTTGAAGGATCTTCAGAAAGATTTCCGAAAGAATCCTAGAAATATATCCGGAAGAATTCCTACAGGTTTTTTGGAAGAGTCTCAGAAGTATTTCAAAGATATTAACGTTAATATCTCAGTGGAATTTTTATAAGAATTTTAGAAAGATTTCCGGAAGCATCCTCGAAAGTATTCAAAAGGATTTCCGAAAACATCTCGAGTGAAAAAAAAAACGACGTAAAAAAAATCAGAGTTATTTTCGGAGGAATTCCCGAAGAATTTCTAGTAGTAATTTCTAGTACATTTTTTGGCAAAATCCTCTAAAAATATCCCGACGAATTGCATCAGGATTTTTGATAGAATCTTCCATAGTATGTCCGAAAGAATTTTCAAGAGTTTCGAAGAATTTAATTTCCAGGATTTCAAATATAATCCTTAATTAGATACACGCAAAATCACATACAGATTTTTGCAAAAAAAAAAAAATCCAAAAAGGGTTCCAGAAGAATCAGAAAGTGATATCCAACAGAATTTCAGAAGGTACTACTTCTGAATGGTAACGAATTTTTTTTTGGATGAATTCCAAAGCGATATCTGGAAGAATTCTGTGATATTCAGAAAAACTTAGAGAAAAATCAGAAATAATCTCAAGATTTCCAAAACAATCCCTGAGAGGATTTGAAGGATTCATGAGTGATTTTAGGAAGAACCCGGGAGAAACTCACTTTTTTTAAATACTTTGATTTCAATTTATTTCTTGTGTAGCATTAAGTTTCACTAACTATAGACACAGCTCGTAACATCAATAATAAATTTAATTTATAAATCTTTATCCAGGGGAATTTAAGCACATCCAAATCCAATAACAGTTCAAACATTCTCATGAGTTTTCGAGGATATAGATCTGTTTATTATTTGATGTTTAAATACTTGAATTATGCTGTATCAATATTTACAAGTAATTATTATAAATAAGTATGTATGGAACAATCGCAGCGGCATACGCGCAGCAACTCGAGGCTGCATTACCGGAAGAGGGTGAGCTGGACGAAGCCCCTCTTGAGGACTGCTGGAGAACAGTAAAAGCAGCCATTAACGATGCAGCTGAGAGCAACGTCGGGTACGTGGGACGGAGTCGACGGAACGATTGGTTCGACGAGGAGTGCCAGGAGGTTTTGAAGGAGAAGAATGCAGCGCGGGCGGTCATGCTGCAGCAAGGGACCCGGCAGAACGTGGAACGCTATAAACGGAAACGGCAACAGCAGACCCGCCTCTTTCGGGAGAAAAAACGCCGCCTGGAGGAGACGGAGTGCGAGGAGATGGAACAGCTGTGCCGGTCTCAGGAAACGCGTAGGTTCTATCAGAAGCTCAACGCATCCCGCAACGGCTTCGTGCCGCGAGCCGAGATGTGCAGGGATAAGGATGGGAGCATTCTGACGAACGAGCGCGAGGTGATCGAAAGGTGGAAGCAGCACTTCGACGAGCACCTGAATGGTGCTGAGAGCTCAGGCAATGAAGGAAAACAACGAAGGAAATGCCTTCGTCAGTACTGCGGAAGATGGAAACCAACCAGCCCCCACTTTAATGGAGGTTAAGGATGCCATTCACCAGCTCAAGAACAATAAAGCTGCTGGTAAGGATGGTATCGGAGCTGAACTCATAAAAATGGGTCCGGAAAGGCTGGCCATTTGTGTGCACCGGCTGATAGGCACAATCTGGGAAACAGAACAGCTACCGGAGGAGTGGAAGGAAGGGGTAATCTGCCCCATCTACAAGAAAGACGACAAGTTAGACTGTGAGAACTTTCGAGCGATCACCATTCTAAATGCGGCCTACAAAGTATTATCCCAGATCATCTTCCGTCGTTTGTCACCCGTAGTAAACGAGTTCGTGGGAAGTTATCAAGCCGGCTTCGTTGACGGCCGATCGACAACGGATCAGATCTTTAC
Organism: Aedes aegypti; assembly: GCF_002204515.2. Classification (NCBI taxonomy): domain Eukaryota; kingdom Metazoa; phylum Arthropoda; class Insecta; order Diptera; family Culicidae; genus Aedes; species Aedes aegypti. Next base: position 22,792,276 of record NC_035108.1, on the reverse strand, counting down.
TGTACGGCAAATCCTCCAAAAATGTCGTGAATACCAGGTCCCAACGCATCACCTTTTCATGGATTTCAAGGCGGCATACGACAGTATCGACCGCGTAGAGCTATGGAAAATCATGGACGAGAACAGCTTTCCCGGGAAGCTCACGAGACTGATAAGAGCGACGATGGAAGGTGTGCAAAATTGTGTGAAGGTTTCAGGCGAACACTCCAGTTCGTTTGGAACCCACCGGGGACTACGACAAGGTGATGGACTTTCGTGCCTGTTGTTCAATATTGCGCTAGAAGGTGTTATGCGGAGAGCCGGGCTTAACAGCCGGGGTACGATTTTTACGAGATCCAGTCAATTTGTTTGCTTCGCGGATGATATGGACATCGTCGGCCGAACATTTGAAAAGGTGGCAGACCTGTACACCCGCCTGAAACGCGAGGCAGCAAAAGTTGGACTGGTGGTGAATGCGGCCAAGACAAAGTACATGCTAGCTGGTGGGGCCGAGCGCGACAGGGCTCGCCTAGGTAGCAGTGTTACGATAGACGGGGATACGTTCGAGGTGGTTGACGAGTTCGTCTACCTTGGATCCTTGCTGACGGCTGACAATAACGTTAGCCGTGAAATACGGAGGCGCATCATCAGTGGAAGTCGGGCCTACTATGGCCTCCAGAAGAAGCTGCGGTCAAAAAGATTCACGCCCGCACCAAATGTACCATGTACAAAACGCTCATAAGGCCGGTAGTCCTCTACGGGCATGAAACGTGGACGATGCTCGAGGAGGACCTGCAAGCACTTGGAGTCTTCGAACGTCGGGTGCTTAGGACGATCTTCGACGGTGTGCAGGAGAACGGTGTGTGGCGGCGAAGGATGAACCACGAGCTCGCCCAACTCTACGGCGAACCCAGTATCCAGAAGGTGGCCAAAGCTGGAAGGATACGATGGGCAGGGCATGTTGCAAGAATGCCGGACAGCAACCCTGCAAAGATGGTGTTCGCTTCGGATCCGGTTGGTACAAGAAGGCGTGGAGCGCAGCGAGCTAGGTGGGCGGATCAAGTGCGTATCGATTTGGCGAGCGTGGGGCAGAACCGAGGATGGAGAGATGCGGCCACGAACCGAGTATTGTGGCGTGAAATTGTTGATTCAGTGTTATCTGTGTAGATGTTAACTAAATATATGAATAAATGGAACAATAACAATTTTAATTTATCCCCAAAATTGAACGACAATTTTAAACAGAATGAGCCTCCACCTCATCATCTCTCTCAGGAGGATTTTGATTCCCTATAAATATGTTTTTGTTGTGATTCAGAAAAAATATCAAAAGTCTATTGTAATCATATACTTGTTCAGGTGCATGTGTTGTTATTCGATATTTAAAATAAGATTCGTTTAGCCGAACATGTTGATCCTTCGACAAGAACCAAAAACGAGGATTGCTTTAAGTTATGAGATTTTTTCGTAATGCACAACCAGCATAAACGTTCTCCCCCTTTTGTTTATGTACTAATTATAACTTAAAATAATTTTAATTAAATTAGTTATGTTGTCTACTATAGTACACGGCAACATGTTGCAAAATAAGTGGAGTGGAGCTGCTTTTAAAACAAACTTTTACATCGATCAACCAAACCATAAAAATCCAATAGCGGAAAAATAATAATAACCGATCATTTCAAATCGAGCCGACTGGCGCACTTTCTTTGCGCGCGCTTTCTGCAGAACTGTCAAAACCGACTTTTGTGCCCTCCTTCTTTCGCTCTCCTTCAACTCAACAACTCAGCACGATCCACCTCGGGATGGATTGGTGAGCTGTCTGGTTGTTGCAGATGAACACTTATCGTGTAGCGCGACATCATCATTGCAACCAAGATTGGAACTCACCAGTAAACGATAGGTAAGGGAACATATAGCGGTACATACAAAATATCGAGCATAGCAGAGATGACTGTAGCTGAGAGAGAGGAGACAGCTAGCTTAGATTGCGAGCTCCGAAAAGTCAAGGGAAACTGTCACTGGAAAACCGCACATTCGAAGGGCAAAGCGTGAAAAACCGTCAAAATTTGGTCAAACTTAAACTGGATGTGATTGAAAATGCAGGTTGTTTTTCTGTGCTCTCGCATATTAATTCGTTGATTATTTAAATATTGTCGATTGGACTTTGCTATTTAAATTGTTTAATTTTATGATCTTTTTGATAACAAATATGAAATGAAAATGGTTTTGGCCCTGTTTGTGCTCTCCGAACCATTGTGCGCAACCCAAACATGAGAAGAAGAAATCAAAGCAGCCAAGAAAACAAGCCAGTTGTCAGTGAGCTGTCTCCTCTCTCTCAGGACTGTAGTAATTATATTTTTAAGGAAGCACTTTAATTAGTAGTCTTGTCAAATTCATCGAGGTTTTTTAATTTGCTTCTAATTATTCTCTTGGCATCTTGCCATGAATGAATCCATAAACTCTTAGAAGGATTCATTCTCAAATTCTTTATCCTTAAACTTTCTCACAAACTTCTTAGGAAATTCTACAAAAACTGCTGAATGAATTAAAAAAAATGTATAAGTTTATGTCGAAATCCTGGGTGAGAATTTATGAATACGTTTAAAAGAGCTTCAATATACGCCCCTGAATATAAAATTTTCTTATTTTTTGAGATTTTAAAAGAAATCTATATAAATAAAAATGGAATGGTGTTTGTATGTCACGAAATGGCTCACGAACGGGGAAACGGATTTCGATGATTCTTTCTCCATTTTATTCATCAAGGGTTCCGACGTGTTTGTGTGTGTAAAAGTTCCAGGATGCTCACCGGGAAAGCCGGAGAAACCCGAATGAACGGAACTGTCATTTTGTATAAGACGATTCATAGCTATTTTCAACAGCCTACTTGATGGCAAGACGAAGTTTGCCGGGACCACTAGTCTTTGAATAAATATTGAATTGAGTCTGCATGAGTTTCATTGATACTAAACAAATTTTTAAATTCTTATGGTGGTAAGCTCCATCGAAGTTACGACGCCAATCGCGTATCATCCTCGATTTTACTATAGTAAAATCGAGGATAATACGCGATTGGCGTATTAACTTCGATGGAGCTTTTTTTTTTTTTTTCTGTTCGGAACATAAACCACTGCGACCAATATTTGATCTATTGTAGTATATCCCGTGTCCTTTGTGTAGTGCATGTCGTGTTACTTTGCCACTATCGAGAAGTGATAAAGTATTCGGTTTTTTTACAGTTCTCATTCCTAACTTGATCACAGGAAAGGATTCTAATTGAAAGGTTCCGCTTTTTAAACCCTTCGAAGGGTGTGGTGGGTACACTCTCCGCAGGCGCGCCCCTTTATCAGTCAAAATCGGATCCCTTGATAAAGTCGGGAAGTGACACCGATATTGTCCATGCATCAGAATCCTAGTCCTTACTTCTTCAAACTAGAGAACAATAAATAAAAGATTAGAAAACAACTTGTTGATTTCGACTCATTTTTATCCTTGTCTCAAGGTCATTCTCAGCTACTGGAAAACCGAGACTTGTCACTTTTAACAAGGGTTAAAATGTAACAAGGACTAATAGTGTTCCTTTGATTACTATAGCATCCTGTTCTCTTCGTTTGAAGCAGTCAGGACTAGGGTTCATTGGTAGATCTTTACCCCATAACGCACCACGAAAAGGTGATCTACCCGCGTTATGGGTTCGATGGAGCTTACCACCATTAGTGTAGTTTTCGTGTAGTTTAATTCTGTAAGAATCACAGAATATATACTCAGGTGAAATTCCAAAATATATTTAAGTGAACCTTGATTGTATTTCAATAAAAGCTTCATAAAAATTCCACAGGAAAGAGGTCAATGGAGGAATCTTTGCTGGAGTAATGTCTGAAAAAAACACCTTGAAGACCACACGAGACAAACCCGGAATTCCTCCAAGATAATCTACCGTAATCCCTACAGCGATACTTCCACTAGCGGTTTTGCCAGAGATTCCTTCAGGAAGAACTTTTGTTTGTTACCAGATTTTCTAGACTGGTAGGACTCTAGGAATACCTTCAACAATTCGTTCCGGAACTTTTGCCAGGAGTTCCTCCAAGGATTCCTTCGAGGATTATTCCAGGAGTTTATTCAGGGATATTTCTTCATAGATTCTTTCGGCGATTTTTCCAGAAATTCCAGCCGGAATGTCTCCAGTGTATCCTCCAGTAAAATCTTTATTGGATTTCTCCAAGGATTTCTCAGGGAACTCCTCCAGGAATTACTGCAGAGGTTACTTTAAGGTGCTCAGACATTTCTCCAAAGATTCTTCAGGAGATTATTCCTGATATTCCTCCAAAAATTCTTCCAGAGACTCCTCCAAGCATTCTTCCAGGAAAATCACTACACGGATTTTTGCAGAGATGTCTTCAAGGCTTTCTGCAGGTTACACTACGACAATTTTGTCAAGGATTATTTCAGATATTTCTCCACAAATTCTTCAGGTAGTCCTCTCGAAACTCCTCTAGAAATTATTCCTGATATTTACGTCAGTGATCGCTCCAGGAATTCTACCAGGATTTTTTTTCCGGAGATTCCAACAGAAATTTCTCAAGAGTATCCTCCAGAAAAATCGCTACACTAGTTTATCTAAGGTTTTTCTGGGTTTTCCCTTGAAATTTGTTCAGAGATTCGTTCTGGGCTTAAAAAAAATTAGGGCATTTCTCTAAGAATTCTTTTGGACATTCCTAATGAGATGAATTCCTCCTGGGTTTTCATAAAAAAGAATTAGAATTCTTCAGGTGTTTCCACCTCGAATAGTTTAGATCTTCCTTCAGGAACTCTTTTCCTAAGAAATCCCTGGATAATTTCCTGATCAATTCCTGCAGCAATCTCTAGAGGAACCTCTAGAAAAAAATCTAGAGTAATGTCCCGAGCAATGCAGGAGCCTATGGAGGGACTCCCAAGGAATTGTCTGGAGGAATTCCTGAAGAAATTTCAGGAACATCAAATGTGCTTTTCGACTATGCTTTATTTTATTTTTTTTTATAATAAAACTGCTTAGATAAAAATCTTATTTTATTATATATACAATCGATACTCTACCAGTACATCCCAGGAACAAATTCTATAGAAATCATTAGGAGATTTGTCTGGAACAATCCTTGGAGAAATTCCTGAAGAAAAATCTGGAGAAATCTACGCAGCAATTACACTATAGATTTTCCTAGAGAAATCCCTGGAGGAGTGTCTGGAGAAAGAGCCTGCTTTTCAGCTTAGTGTTCTTATGAACACTTCCACAGTTGTTAACTGAGAGCTTTCTTTGGCAAAGTTGCCATTTTCGCAAACGTAAATCGTTTGGCAGGTACGATTATACTCTATCCCCAGGGAAGTCAAGGAAATTTCCATTACGAAAAGATCCTGGACCGACCGGTAATCGAACCCAGACACCTTCAGCATTGCTGTGCTTTGTAGCCGCAGACTCTAACCACTCGGCAACCCCCTGAAGGGTTGTTTAAGTTAACTACTGAAAGGGGCATCTTTGGAGGTTTTTTTTTTCTGGAGAAATCTCTATAATAATCCTTATAGGGATACAATGAGAAATTTCTGAAGAAACCCCAGGAGATTTCTGTGGAAGAAGCCACCAAAAGGTTTTCCAAAAGGAATTTGTGTAGCGATTTCAATGGAGTAGAGATTGATCCCTAGAGAAATTGTTAGGATAATATCTGATGAAATTCCTGCCCCTGAAGGGTTGTTTAAGTTAACTACTGAAAGGGGCATCTTTGGAGGTTTTTTTTCTGGAAAAATCTCTATAATAATCCTTATAGGGATACAATGAGAAATTTCTGAAGAAACCCCAGGAGATTTCTGTGGAGGAAGCCACCAAAAGGTTTTCCAAAAGGAATTTGTGTAGCGATTTCAATGGAGTAGAGATTGATCCCTAGAGCAATTGCTAGGATAATATCTGATGAAATTCCTGTAGGATTTCATGAGATAATCTCTGAAATTATTTTAAAGGGGAACTCTTGGAGGAACCCCCGGAGGATTTTTTGGAGACCCTGATCGAATCCCTGGAGAAATCCTTATAGTATGTTATGAAGCTATTTTCCTGGTGGTGCATCGGGGAGATTTCCAAGAGGAATGTGTAAGTTATAGAACTTGGAGGAATTCCTCATGGAATACCTATAGGAACTCCTGGTAGAATCCCTGGAGCGATTTCTGGACGAATCTCGAGAGAACTACCAGGGAATATCTTTGTATATATTCGTGGACGAATCTTCCAAGGAGATTTTGGAGAAATCACTAGAGAAATATCTTGAGTAATCCTTGAAAAGATTATCTTAGATTAACTTCTGAAGGAATTCGTAGAGAAAGTATTGAATATGTCTATGCAAGATTCCTTGTAGAGATTTTTCTGGAGAATTCCTTGGAGAAGTCTATGTAAGGTTTTCCAGAGAAATCTCTGAAGGAATTCCAGAAGAAACTGCTTGTAAAATCTCTGGAGAACTCTTCGGAGTATTCCTAGAAAAAAAAAAATCTGAAACAGCTCCTGAAGAAATTCTTGAAAGAATCCCATTTAAGATTTTACTGAAGGAATCTAAGAAGGAATCACTGGAGGCATTACTGCAGGAAATCCTTGCAAAATCTCTAAATAAATCCCTATAGATATTATCTTGAAGGAATCCCTTGTCGAATTCCTGGAGGAATTCGTGAAGGAATTGCAGAAGGTATTCTTGGAGCAATTTGGCCTTTACGGAAATGGTGCTCATCATGCCACGCTCTACTCTAGATAGGGGATGTATGGAAAAAGACAGGTTAGAGATTTAAGAAACAGAAAAAAGACGTAGAAGAAAAAATAAACAAGAATTGTTTCAAAGCGACTCATTTGATAGAATACCTTCAGGAGTTCCAGGAAAAAAATCCTTGAAAAGTACTAAGTACCGGGAGGAATAAATAAAAAATTGGGGGAATATTTATTGGTTTCATGGTGGAATTTCTTCAATGTACTCTGGGAAACCAGGAGAAATTCGGGAATAATTCCTGCATGAAATGCTGATGGAATCTATCTACGAGATTTCTTAAAAGAACTAATGAAATCTTTATGTAATCCAACGGGCTAGTAAAACAAAGAACATAGGATGATCTCGGAAGTCTAACTGATCAGGATTAAATTTCCTGATAGCAAGACAGCAAACAATCGAGTCCTCAAAATCTGGAATATTCAAGTTAAACAGACTCGTTACTCAGCCTACATATTGAACCAAGTCGTGTTTTGAACTTCACTTTGATCACTATTCAAAAAGTAGGGATAATATCCTTCATAGTTTAATATTTCAAGCACAAGGGCTTTTATAATAATCGATTCTCGTGAAATTCGTGAATGTCCTTATGAGGTCACAGGAAAATCCTGGCAACGTCCATGCTTCTCCATTACAGTTGTTTGTCCCGATTCTTCTTGCTAAGCAATCTAATTTTTTCGCGCTCACCCTCAATCTATACTTACCGAATCGTACTTCACCAGCCTCCCAAGCATGCAGTTCTACCATCTAGACTTACCTCCACATGATCAAACAAATCAACGTCAGAACGATGATCACCACCGCAGCCACGGAGGCTCCCACTGCAACTCCCAGCACTTCGCCGTCAATCTCGCACTGCGTTCCATAGTAACTGCCCAGACATTTGCAAACCTGCTTGTTATTCGTATTGTCGTACATACACGTTCCGCGGTTATTACAGTACGAATCCGGACAGGACAAGCATTCCCTTCCCGCCCGTTGGGGTTGATCGGCCCAAGGATCCCGATATCCGAACCCACACTCGCAACGGAACGTCCCGAACATGTTGGTGCACTTGGCCTCGTCGTCGCAATCGTTCAGTTCGTCCGATGTGCATTCATCTACGTCCTGCACGCTGGACACCGCACCCGTAGGGCTGTCCACGTACAGTGCCGAATTGCCGATATTGTTATTTCTTCGGTGGATCACTCCCAGGAGGTGTCGTTGAATGTCGGACTTGAGCTGTGGTCGCAGCGTTTCCGCATTCTCGTCCATGCTGATCGTGTAGTTCACAAACACCCCCCGGAGTCCGGTGGCAGCCGGATTGGTGGTGTAGATTCCATTCACCCGTGCTTCCATGAACTCGTCCGAAAATGGTGTCATCGACATAGCGGAGTCCATCTGCGTGCGCGAATTGATGCGTGAGTGAGAGTTGTTGAGACGATGTTGTTTGTCGTGGGGTTGGCACCGTCGCAAGTGGAGTGGAAAAGAAATGATAGGAAAATGAATAGTTTCATTCACATTTGATATCTGTCTCGGGTGATGGGTGTGCTTTCGATATGGGGGGATGTGGAGCATATCGTTTGAGGTATTTCATCATTCTTTCAGACGAGAAATTTCAATCGAGTGCGGTAAGACGAATCGGTATGGGTATGGATGGCGGAATTTTTTGGACTCATAAATTCGAAGGGCTTGATTCTAAATTATTTTGGTTTCATTATTTGCAAACATGGGAAGACATTGAAGATTTTTACATAGGGTGCCGGTACCAATGGTTGTGAATGTACCATTTGATTGGACTCAGTCCTGCCGTCGTAAAATTTGAGCTACTTAATCGCACCTTTTTTAGAGGGCGTTTTTACAGCCTATACAGAGCGCTTCTACTCTTTGACATGGATGAGGGCACTTTTCAAGAAAAATGTTAAAAATACTTTAATATAAGGAAAAATAGCACGTTTACCAGAGTCTCCACCTGAGAAACTTCACTTGCATTTCGAAGCAGCAGTTCTAGGCAACAGAAACAGATATGCCCTGCACACAAAGAAATAGAGTCATCTTTTCTATTGGCGAAGATGGACTTTTCTAGAAAGTGTCGAAGCATGTTTTAATAAAAAGGATGTGATGTCCCTCGATTTTAAGTTATCGAACACTTGGATGGTTGCAGTGAGTCTGTTAAATTGTATGTGAGATTCCGAAAATTCTCATCTTCGTTCTTGAATTTGTTTAGAATAAATTACCTTCAAGTTACTCAAAAAATGGTATAGAAACGTTCAGAAACTTATGCAGTAGTTCCTTCAGTATTACCCTTAGATTTCTCCAGATATTTACTTTCACAGAGTTCGCTCAGAATTTCGACCTTGGATTGTTCTGTGAGGGCTACAAGTGATTCATTTTAAAAATAATGGAGAGATTTTACTTGAAACAGATTATTGAATAGGCTTTATAAGAGATACACATAAGGAATTTCACCTCTCGCTAACCCTTTCATAAATTCATCCGGCAGTTTCTTCAAGAACTTCTCCAGAGCTTACTTCAGCGTTTACTCTATCAATATTTGCATTTCTATGAGATCATACTAGACATTCATTTACATCTTCGAGAAGCTCGAATGCCTTATCCACAGAAACTGAAAAAGTTGCTGCATGTTTTTTTTTTATGATTTATAGTATTTCAAAATACCGTTCTGATTCGAATTCCGGACAGCTTCAAATTCCGGACACTCTACTTTGTATGGGAAAGGTTTCACTTGAAATGTTTCAAAATTTCCAGTTCAAAAGTTCACAACTTTCAGTCACGTTTTAATATGAATTTACCATAGTAATCCATGAAATTTTATGATGCGCGATTAGTTTTTTTTTCAATTTAACCATTTTAGTTTTGCTTTTCGTGAGCTGTCCGGAATGCGAAAGAATGTGTCCGCAATATGAAACAAAAGTGAGGTTGTGGCCGGAATAAGAATCTTGGAAAGTTCACTAATTTCTATTCATTTCAGGTAATTCAAGCTGTAAAATCCGTCTCTTCGGTCGCCATTCGAAAGATTAGTGTTTTGAAAGCATGATAACGCAGATGGGGATTTTTTTTATTACCGTACGGGTTTGGGCCGAAGGGTCTCAGATTTTCATGAAACTTTTTCCACAGGCAGGGCTCATGGATATAGGAATAAAAAAAAATTGAGAAAAATTCAGGGTCGCCTATTTTTCCGGAAAACTCAGGTGGAAATTTTTTGTTTTCCCTTGACACTACTTACTTTAAAAAATCATAACTCAAGAACGAAGCATTGTAGAAACAAAGTTTTTATATGAAAATTTAAGCAAACTTTCTCAAAAATCCAAAAAAAATATGAACTGGAAAAAGTTTTCCACAAAATTTTCCACCGTTGGGAAAATTCGTAAAGAAAAGCCGGAAAAACTATGCCCGAACTCGTGGAAAATTTTCAAAAAAATATTTTCGAGAAGGTAATTTTATAAGCTTTAATCACTGAAATTTTTGGAATGCACTTTTTTTTCGTTTTTGAGTTATGGCCAATTTTGTGAAAAATGTCCAGATGTGCCATATAAGACTTTTCTTTGAAAAATCATAACTCAAGAACGAAACATTGTAGAAAGAAAGTTTTTGTATGAAAATTTAAGCAAATTTTCTCAGAAATCCAAAAAAAATATGAACTGGAAAAAGTTTTCCACAAAATTTTCCACCGTTGGGAAAATTCGTAAAGAAAAGCCGGAAAAACTATGCTCGAACTCGTGGAAAATTTTCAAAAAAATATAAAACAATGTTTCGTTCTTGAGTTATGATTTTTCAAAGAAAAGTCTTATATGGCACATCTGGACATTTTTCACAAAATTGGCCATAACTCAAAAACGAAAAAAAAGTGCATTCCAAAAATTTCAGTGATTAAAGCTTATAAAATTACCTTCTCGAAAATATTTTTTTGAAAATTTTCCACGAGTTCGGGCATAGTTTTTCCGGCTTTTCTTTACGAATTTTCCCAACGGTGGAAAATTTTGTGGAAAACTTTTTCCAGTTCATATTTTTTTTTTGATTTTTGTGAAAATTTGCTTAAATTTTCATATAAAAACTTTGTTTCTACGATGCATCGTTCTTGAGTTATGATTTTCCAAAGTAAGTAGTGTCAAGGGAAAACAAAAAATTTCCACCTGAGTTTTCCGGAAAAATAGGCGACCCTGAATTTTTCTCAATTTTTTTTTATTCATATATCCATGAGCCCTGCCTGTGGAAAAAGTTTCATGAAAATCTGAGACCCTTCGGCCCAATTTGTACGATAATAAAAAAAATCCCCAGATGTATCGTATATTATGTTACAATTTATATGCTTTTCGATCGGTTTTACTACACTCAGGCCTTAGGTGTCCGTAATATGAATCAAAACGGTAAGTTTACGGAGAAAATTTTGTAAAAGAGTTTTTTTTAATAAAGTTTTTTTTTTGAAAAATACTTTAAGGAATTTATTACATAGTTCTTAGAGTAACAGTAATACCATATTTTGGCAGAACTTTTGAGAAAATTTCATGAATAGATTGCCTTGAGCAATTCCAAGATTTTTCTAGTAAAACTCATGTTGGCTTTGAGTCAGAGTAGACCAAGTGACATGTTTCGTCCTTTAAAAGATTGACATCTTGCAGTTTTAGAACTTCTGAAAATAATATCCACACATGTTTGTGTTATTTAATAGATTGATCTTTGACGGACCCGGTGCATTTAGTTCACAACATTATTCAGTGATTTTATTCACTATGACTGATAGATTTCTTGGTAAATAACAATTATTAAATGCTTGTATAGTCAAACCGGGCTCAAATCCAACCAAACCAATATCCTTCAAAATTATTATAAGTGTCACCACTTTAATCTGTCGGCACAAGACATAAATTTTAAATTATGACGGACATCTGCATTGAACTCGAAACTTGTAACCTTCTGTTCTATTGGAACATCAAATCGCCTAATAGCTAGGGTAGTTAAAACACACATCTATCAAACAAGAGTTGTGGGTTCAAGTTCCACTTGAGTACACCTGAGTAGTATTTTTCCCATAATTTCACTCATAACACTGCGGAACACGGTTTTGTCTCAAGCACCAAAATACCGCTATTTATTTAATTAAGGGTTGCTGAATTCATTGTCGTTTTCAGAAACATCATAGCACGTCTAAATTTTGAGGTATTGGATGTTGAAAATACTAAATTTGACTATTACAGACAACTTGCATGCAAGTTTGCCAGCTTGTATGCTAATTTAATTGCTTAATTTGCCTCAGATCTCATACTTCATGTGTATAACAATACTTATCAACAAAGTTTATAATATTTTTGATGCTCAAAAGTTATTTTATGAAGGTTTTGAAAAGTATTGCATATTGCCATATAAGAGAAATGAAGAGTTTTGTATGGAGACTGTTAGGACGTTGAAAAAATCGATTAAATCGAAATTTAATCATGCGATTTCAACCAAATAATATCTGAAATGAAAGTTGAAGGTCTATTTTGCATGCTTGATGGATTAGATCACGAAACATTTTGATAAATCATTCTTTAAATTTCATGTAAACATCAACTAACAAATTTGGTGACCTGTAGCTAAAAATCCTGACGTGCTGGAACATTTATGAAAACGGCATAAGCTTTAGCAACACCAAACATACTAGAGCCACATAATTTGATCCTTGAGACACGCAAAAATGTAATTTTTGTTGCGCTGTGTAATTCATTAACAAATGTACCATAAAGGCCCAAGTAAAATTAGAACAAATGTCAAAACTTCAGAGCAATTTTCTCCAAAATAATCGGCAAATTGCAAATACTAAAAACACACAGCCTTTTTATTAGCGAATTAAAACATCTGTGTTTTTACTTTTTTCGATTTGACGATTGTTTATGAGAAAACTACTTTTTTGGTTATGACGTTTGCTCCAATTTTACTTAGGTCTTAAGTTCAATGCACCATCATTACCAGCAACATTTTTTTTTCATGAGCGACATGTGTTTAGGCATAGGAAAAAATAGAGAAACTATAAAGCATATCATAGATTATCAATTTTATTTTTCAAAATTAGAATTTAGATCAGCTTTGGTTGAACAGGCGTAAAAGTTACTGAAAAAATACGGTACACCGGGGTAAATTGAAACGAGTGCGGTAAGATGAAATGACCAAGCATTTTATGGAAATTTTTTATAATGTGAAATTCGAATACTAAGTTAACAAATATACCAAATTTTGAGAGTTGAAAAATCTCACTTCATTTATTGTCATTACCGTTTTGATTCATATTACGTACTGAGTGGCGTATAACTCATCAAAAATCATATAAAATAAATCATTCTGTATGATTCCTTCGCGTTATCGAGCCTTCAAAATACTTAACTTTCAAATTGTGAGTAAACGTTGTGATTCCGCAACGTGAATAATATAAAATAAATTGAAATATGTGGTATTTTCTCGATTCTTATTCTGGGCACTTCATCACTTTTGCCTTATATTCCAGACACTTTGGTTCGAATTCGAGATAGCCTATGAAAATCACAAATAGAAAAGTAAAATCATCATTCAAAGTCGTTAAACCGCTAAAGAGACGTATAATTCAGTTGGTCTTGAGAAATTAGCATAGATATCTATGGAAAAAGCTATTAAAACGAGCCTCCAAATTGAGATCTGTTGAACGGCAAAAATTGAAACATTTCGTGTGAAATGTTTCCCATACAAAGTAGAGTGTCCGGAATTTGAAGCTGTCCGTAATATAAATCAAAACGATATATTCAAAACTTTGCATTTAATCTTGCCCCACCTGTTTTTACTTGCCCCGGTGTACCATACAAGACAAAACAAATTCCACTGTTCAAATACAATGTTTTCAATAATCATGAAAAGGAACCCACTTTTAGAAAACACCTGGATGCTGGATTTTAAATCGAGTATTTTCTATTTTCAATCAGCCATACTTGAAATAATGAAATAAACTTTCAGTGTAGAATATAAATCTCTTGGAAATGTATACTGTGTAACGAATGAACGAGTTCCTGACCTTAGCAGCTTAAGCGCCACTCTCCGAGGGGAGAGACTGCTGAGGCTGTTTGGGGGGCCCGGCAGAGGCTCTTCAAATAGGGCGAGTTAATAGACTGCTCAAACACTCGAATACATTCCAACTAACCCAAAATGCAACCAAAAACTTGAAAACCAAGAATTCAAGGACAAAATCTACTATGAAACCCAACAACAAACTTACTAATCAAAGAAGAAAACAAGATCGAAACGATAGCCAATTAAATCTGAAATAAACAAATTCGAACAAGAACCGTTTGATTCGTCCGCCTTCCTAGACGTAATCACAGCTTGCTTTGAATTTCGTGTATTTAAAATCTCAAATATTTACAGAGGCCTGTCAGCAAGCTTTTAGAAGGTGACGTCACTCAAAACCTAGCTCTAATGATTCCTTAATATCTAGTTTTCCCTTAAAATTAGCCTTACGATCTAGATCTGACCTTTCGGTACATGCAACGGGAACAAACCATGCAGCAAAATCCCTCGAAGCGAAGGGCTCGGTGGAGACGCTCCTATCCGTCGGCGGGCAATTCGAAAACGTTTCCCACAGCGCTGGCGTGTTCGCATGCAATATCGCCCAATATCGTGATTGCTTCTATGCTCGGTTATGCTTGAGACGTAGACGGAAAGTACTCCCTCACTACCGCACTATTTCAAATTCGAAATCCCAGACACACGATGGGGGTTCGTGTCACCGCGCAACGGTGTAATACCGGCGGGGTATCCGACCGACTCCTGAGCGATAACTTTGGCGCAGACAGTGGTAGCGATGTCACGCCGGTGGTTGTTGTTGTTGCACCACGGAGAGTCGGCGAACAGTGCGACAAAAGGCGGTGGGTGGCGGGTTGGGAGGTGACGGTCTCGCTTGCGGTGAGAGCTTCGCTCACAGATCGAGCGCTAGGGTTCTTCTCTCAATCTCCAAACCTAGGAAAATACCCGCATCGATCAGCGAGTATTCGTCTTTTGTCCGAATCTACACTACCGGACAGTCTCAATCACGTGCTTCGAACACAGAATCTACTTTGTAGATTTTAATTTAATTCGCTTTCCAACTGACGAAAAAATCACAGAACTTCGACTAATGCACTTGTAAATGGAACGTGGCTAACAACTGAATTTTTCAGACTTTGACTATTACGTCTGCTCTACTCAACGAGTCGCACTGAACTTCTTCGACAAAGGTGAACAATAATTGCATTTACCCAATAGAACGGCTATCTATTTTGAACTGAACACAATTCTCTTTTGTAACAATTCCGATCTGTGGTAGTCATGGTAGGAATGTTAAAACAACCGCGAAGCGTGCACGCTAACTATGACTACCACACGATCGTGCATCCTTCTCACGCCCACACGGTATTGTTTTACTTCATGCGTTTAATTTGCATACGGAAGGTAATAGGAAGCCTTGAATTCGCAGTTATTGCGTTTTTGCGCATCAGGGAATCTACCCAGAATGAGTTCCTGAGTGGAGGCACTCACAATTTGAATTTTGCGAAAGCTTCAATAGTCTCATTTTTTTCTCGCAAGAGTTCGCTCTTGTAGCTTTTGATCAGTTATTACACCCAAAACTATGGTGCATATTCATTTTGTTACATTCGCCGATGCTTAATTATAAAAATTTTTAAATTGAAAATTTAAAAATTTTTATAGGGAAAAGATTGCTAATATTCGTTAATTTACTTCTTGGTCATACTTATATTTTAGTTAAAATATGTTTAATTCAACTACTGTCATTTTTTAATACAATTACTTCTTAAACCCAAATCTTTATTACATATACTCGAATTCATTTATTAACGGACTGAAGTTTCCTCTTGGATATTCTGAACCATTTTGATTTCCATTCCTCTACTGAACCATCTTTGTACACAAAACCTAATTCACACCAACATCAGAAATATCTGATTATGTTTTACTTAAACTAACCAATTTACTTCAGATTTATCTGAAAAACCAACTTTATTGTTATCCGAATAACTCCAATCATAATTGGAAAACTATACCTCAGATTCCGATCTGAAATCGCCTACAATAATAAACCGAATTACTCCAATAAAAATTGGAAATCTTTAATTTTAGAACCACCCTACTTGCTAAACACTCATTCTCATAACAAACGCGCCCTAGACTCGCTTTGCGTCCAAAGCTTTCCTTTTCAGAATACCGAGAGAAAACATCAAACTGAGAGAGTGAGAGAAAGTAAAGATGTAGCAAAACAAATAACTGTCAAAGTGGTCGGCAAAAGTGAAACGTTAATGTGCAAAAGTGGAAAGTTAACTTTAATTCTGCTGTTTTAATTGGATCCGGGCTATTGAAACTACATCTAAAGTGGTGTATGGCATTATTGTGAACCGAGCGGTGTAATTTACAACATACTGAAATTGATACTGGTAAGTTTACTGACGATTTACTTTTACTCTAAACCTATGCTAATTTTTGTTTATTTACCTGTTCTAGGTTCGTAAAATGGATTGGATGGTGGATAGTTCGATGAGGAAACACGTAGGTGACATCTCAATCGATGGAATAATGCCTCGGAGGAGTATTTTGGAAGCGAATTACCGTGGTTTGATGGAGCTGGGCTCGAACATCAACATAGCCTGTGCAAGAACGATTTACGACTCTCGACGTGAGGAAACATATTGATGACATCTCGAACGCCGGAATAAACCTCTAAAGAGTATTTTGATTAGATTTGTCTAGTTTTTTTTTGTGTGCTCTATAGTAACACCGTCATAGCTTGATCTCTTATACACGTTTCAGAAACGATCCATGGTACGTTCCTGGGATTCTTTTTCCGTCCAGTGTCTCTAATGTGTATGAGTTGGTCCCTAAAACTTCTGTGATTCGTACTCTGCTAAATTTGTTTGCCAATTTCCCTACAAAGTTGTGTCCTTTGTCCGACAGATGTACGTTTTTCTTGTATACTTCTTCTCCTTTCTGGAATATGTGTGTTTTATTTGCTCGAAGATTATACGGTTGTGAATATCGCTGATAAGCTTTCATCAAATTCTTCCTGACGATAGCAAACAGGTCTTTCATGTCTTCGCTTAGCTGGATGGGATTATGATCAGACTCTCGTAGAAGTTCATACTCAGAACCTGAGCTGACCATGTTCCTTCCAAAATTGATGAAAAAGGGCGAGAAGCCAGTACTGTCATGAACTGAGGTGCGTATGGCTTTGGCTATTTGGTGCACAGATTTGTCCCATTCACGATGGTCCTTTTGTTGATTGAGAGAGCATCGTATCGCAGTAACAATGACTCTATTTACCCTCTCTGTGGGGTTTGGACTAGGGTGATAGACTGCTAAGTTCCAATGCGTGACTTGATATCTTCGGAGAAGCTGTTCAAACAAATCCGAGGTAAATACCTTCGCATTGTCGGTAATGCACACAGCAGGGGCACCAAAGAGATTGAAGACGAGGTTTTCAACGAAAGTACACACGGAGCTAGACGTTGCAGCGTGCATACATTGTACTACAACGAACTTTGAAAAGAAATCACAGACTACTAATAGCCACATATTTCCCTTCTTGGACCTAGGGTAAGGACCAAGAAAGTCCAATGATATCATCTCCCAGGGTCGGGAGCATAGTTTAGGTTTACCACAGATAGGAGTGACATTAGTATTGGGTGTCTTAGACTCTTTGCAAACGGCACAGCTATGACAGAACCGTTTGATATCTGAGGCCATACGAGGCCAATAATATTGCTCACGTACTTTTGCTAGCGTTTTTAAGAAACCTAAATGGGCCTCTTCATGCGTTGAACGAATGATATCCTTTCGTTCCGCCGAGGGAACCAAATATTTCCAACGAAATCCATGATCTTCAGGGACAGTAGTGTTCGTAGCGAACTTGAATATTTTGCCGTTAGTTATTCGAAAGTCTGGGTATCGGCTTGGATATTTAATGATCATATCCTTTAGCTGACTAATGTAGGGATCTTCGAGCGTAACATCAATAGAATTTATAGCGCGAGATAAGGCGTCGGCTGGGATGTTCTCCGATCCTTTCTTGTACTGTAGGAGAATATCGTACTTAGCCAGTTTCAACGCCCATCTTGCGATGCGTGGAGACTTCGATTCTATTGACATACTTTGTAAGAAGGTGAGACTCATCGCGTCTGTAGAGACAACAAAAGGTTTGCCCTCTACAAAATGTTTGAAATGCTCGATACTAAGCAAGACAGCTAAACACTCTCGTTCGGTCGCACTGTAGCGCCTCTGAGTGCTGGAGAGCTTCTTAGAGAAGTAAGCTATAGTTTTTCTCTCTTCGCCATGCATTTGAACTAAAACAGCACCTATGGCAAGGTCTGAGCTGTCTGTTTCAATAATAAAAGGTAGACCAAAATCTGGATTAGCCAACACAGGTCCAGAAACTAATGCGGATTTAAGCTTTTCCAACGCGATGTCTGCTTCTTGTGTCCAAGAAAACTTGCGACGGTCCTTCTTAAGAAGGTTACTAATCGGGGTGACGATTTCCGAGTACTTGGCGATAAACTTTTGGTAAAATCCTGCCAACCCGAGGAGTCTACGAATGTCCTTAACGCACTTCGGGGTAGGATAATCCAACACTGGCTGAATTTTACTCGCGTCCATAGACAGTCCTTGCTCTGATAAGACGTATCCAAGATACTTGATTTTTGTTTGGCAAAACTTGCTTTTTGTTAGATTGATGGTTAGACCAGCCTGTGTCAACCGTTCTGCTACGATTCTTATCAGTCGCAGATGTTCCTCGAAGGAGTTGGATACGATAATAATATCGTCCAAGTAGACGTATACCCAAGGTTCTAAATCATGCCCTATTACACGTGCCATTAACCTGGCCATGGTCGCTGGGGCATTCGTTAACCCAAATGGCATAACCGTGAATCGAAACAGTCCTTTATTTGTTCTGAATGCGGTTGTATCCTTGGCGTCTTTCGCGAGAGGTACTTGGTAATACGATTCGGATAAATCGATAACGCTAAAGTACTTCGATCGCTGGATTCTTTGGAGGATGCCCATCATGTTTGGGAATGGATAATCATCCTTTTTAGTACTCTGGTTCAGACGACGAGAGTCTAAACATATACGCCATTTTCCATTTGATTTCTTGATTGGCAGAAGAGGATTTAAGAAATCTACTGGCCCTGGACATTCTTCGATCACGCCTAATCGTTGCATTCGCTGAACTTCTGCATCGATGACTTCTTCAACGGAAGGTGACCATCGGTATGACGGAAACCTTTTGGGTTTCGACCCAGGCAAAAGTTCAATCGTGTGTTCAATAAGGGATGTACGTCCTAGGGTTCCATCTTTCGTGGCAGGTAGTTTTTGAACTGCCGAAAATAGGGCTTGATGTTCCGTAGCTGTAAGAGAATGTTCGGTCTCTAAATCAGCCGGATTTTGGAGACTGTATTCAGACATTTCGATTGTGGGAATTTCCAAGCTTTCATCGATTGGTTGTTCAGGAGGCGTTTCAACAACAGATGAGTCAGGAGTTAATTGAAAACACACAACTTCGTCGTCATCGGTAAAGTGGTCTTCTATCCATAGAAGATCAACTGAATTTACCGATTCACTGATTCGAGGTACGGCCTTAGTAGGTCCAATCAAGCGATAACCAAAGTTGTCCATGAAATCCATGCCTAGTATCAGATCCTTCTTCAACTCAGGGACTACTATGGTGGGCAGGACATGAGTTACAGATTCAACTGATATTGGCAGATTTACATATCCGATGCATCTATAGGGAGTACCATCAGCTGTAGACACTTTAAGGTTCGAGGGTTGAATTTTCAAACCTAGTTTATCAATTAGAGCAAGCGAACTAATAATAGACAAACTAGCACCGGTATCAGCTAGTGCTTCTATTTGTTCCTCTAGGATTCGAACCTTCAAATGGGGACATTTTCGTAGGGAAGTATTGATCGTGCAAATCCGGTCGAAGTGGTCAAAATTGGGTTTGGGAATCGGAGATGAGCTAGTATTAGAGGTAGCTTGATTCCCTGAAAGCTCCTCATTTACTCGTTTTTTTCATCGTCGCTATTCCTTTCACCCAAATTATGCCTGTTTGGGCACCGGAAAGCAGTCGTGTCTGCGTGGCCACAAATGTGACAGAAGATCACTTTCTTCTTATCGCATTCACGCCACATGTGTCCCAGTTGATTACAATTCCAACATAAAGTTTGGGATTGAGATTTGGTCGGCATTTCAGTTCTGGTTCCAGATTTGTCTGTGTTTCTTCCTTTAGACTTATAAGAGAAATTGTCAGCCTTTCGATTAATAGCGAACACCTGTTCGTCTTCATCGGCTTCTCTATCGTCTTCGGATTCGCTTTCGCGACCATTTGGTGGACTTGGGGTTTGGACGTCCCGCCAAAATGATACAAGTTTGGCTCTAAGGCGTCGAATCTGTAACACATCTGTGCAAGATGTTCAATTGAGTTAATCGGCTCTAAAGCCAAGCGTCGTTTATAACTCATTTTCATGTTCTCGACGATGAGGTCAAACTTTTCTCTTTCGGACATTTTATGAATCATTCGCTGCGCCAAACTTTCAATATCCGTTAGGAAAGCGCTGAACAATTCATTCGGCCTTTGCTTACGGTTTCTTAGTTCTTCCTTGATTAGGCGATCACGGTTCGGATTATCGAATCGCATCTTCAAGTTGAACTCTAACGCTTCCCAAGACAGGAATTTTTCCTCGTAGGTCGTGAACCAAATATATGCACTGTCCTTAAATAGCAAATGAGCATGCATCCTAAGCTCTTCTTTGGTAATAGCATAGGATCGGCATAATATGTTAATCTGGCGCAAGAAATCCGTTACAGGGATGGGATTATTATCTCCACTGAATTTAGGCCATTTTTCAATTATGTTGCATTGCTGGTGTGGCAATCGCCTCGAATTATTGAGGAAGACAACGGGGTCTGAGAATGGTCTGGAATCATACGGATTACGGAAATAACCTTGGGGTTGAGGGTTGAATTCTGGCCTAGATGGAGGTCTCGGATCAATCGGTGGACGTGGAATTTGTGAAAAGCCTTCATAACGAGTTCGTCTATCTATTTCAGGGTTTGGAGAGCTACGATACGGTTGGTCTTGAGATGACAATTGTAACGGAGGCTGAGGTTCTGCAAATCGAGTTCGACGCGGGCCAGTAACACCACGTGAAATCATCGAAATTTCAGTATCATGCAAACCAACATTTGCAATTTGATCTGCAAGCTGACTCACATCCGTTTGTTGATCTAGAGGGCGACGGATTATTCTCTCCAGGTATGCTTTGACATATGTTTCTATTTCCGACGTATGCACATACTCATCCATATTTCTACCACTATTATCAGGGTTTCGCGGGGTCGACGAGGAAGTTGGACGAGAAGGACGTGGTTCTGGACCAACATTAGGATTCAAGAACGAATTAGGCTGCGGTGGACGTGTCTGTGGCATTGGAGGATCGGATTGACCTGAGCTCTGTCGAGCTAATGGCGGATACTCGACCGAGTGCTGGGACTGTTGATTTGAACGAATCTGGCCAAGTGATCTTCGTACCAAGAAATCCGTTTGGAACACTGGAGCACGAACAGAACAATCTGCAGCATTGCTCAATAGTGTTGGATCGGGTGCTTGCTTGAAATTTTCCAAGCCGCTAGATCGTGGCTGATCTTCGAAACCTTCTAGGAAGGGGTTTCCCAGTGATCCAGGTGCAGAACGCCGTCGATTATCCAACTCTTCAGCTGCTTCACGTCTAAGTGCTTCTGAACTGCGGGCTGCAGCAGCTCTTTCATCTCGATGCGACGAGTTAACCGCTGTTGACGATAATGGACGCAAGACTCCTCCAACAGCTCCATCTAATTCCGTTGGGTTCATTAGCGGATCAATTCCGGGAGCTACCCGGCTCGACCGATCCGGTGGCGTCGGATATTCAGCCAACTGACTCGTCGTTGGGGTCAATTCCCTCGGTCGTTGCGCCTGAGCAGGAACCACTTTACTTGTCGACACCTTGAACGTAGCCTCACAAAAGTCTACGTCGAAATATTTCTCCGCAACACTTCCAATGACAAACATCAACCTTATCTGATCGTCTTTTTGCTTCGTGGACTGCGGCACATATCGCCGAATCCGCTTGTGATAATGCACAAGACGGGACAAACATCCGTCATGGCGTCCTTCACGCAACAGGTTTTCAATTTCCTGCAACTTGATCGGCGTTTCCACCAACTCTTGCTGCAAATCATACGAAGACGTCCAGACACGATTAGGATCTTCAAGGACCCGAAGAAGTTTTCGTGCTGTTCGACGTTTCGCTGTGAGAAGATCATCAGTCGAATGACCTCTGATACTCAACTCATAATCTAACTCCTCTTCTAAGAGTTCATTAGCATTAATTCTGTAGCCATCCATTGTGTTATTAAATTTAATTGAAAATTTGAAAAAAATGTCCTAAAATTCTATTCGTAAACGTGATTTACTTTGAACTTCAACGAATAATTCAATTTAATAATCTACACCTATTATATTATAAAGAAATTACCAATCCACTAGGAAACTTCAATTCATATAACCAATTCAATACCAATTCAGATCTTACAACTACGAAAATCTTAAGAACTAATCCTATTTGACCAAGATATCTCAAATTTAATTCAATCAATCTAAATTCTACGAATGCGTACGGCAACGATTGGTTACTTTAATTTAACGAATTCAAAGAGAAAAAATACTAGAAAAATTAAACTATTGCAATCTATTTCACGGCCCCACGTTGGGCGCCAAAATGTAACGAATGAACGAGTTCCTGACCTTAGCAGCTTAAGCGCCACTCTCCGAGGGGAGAGACTGCTGAGGCTGTTTGGGGGGCCCGGCAGAGGCTCTTCAAATAGGGCGAGTTAATAGACTGCTCAAACACTCGAATACATTCCAACTAACCCAAAATGCAACCAAAAACTTGAAAACCAAGAATTCAAGGACAAAATCTACTATGAAACCCAACAACAAACTTACTAATCAAAGAAGAAAACAAGATCGAAACGATAGCCAATTAAATCTGAAATAAACAAATTCGAACAAGAACCGTTTGATTCGTCCGCCTTCCTAGACGTAATCACAGCTTGCTTTGAATTTCGTGTATTTAAAATCTCAAATATTTACAGAGGCCTGTCAGCAAGCTTTTAGAAGGTGACGTCACTCAAAACCTAGCTCTAATGATTCCTTAATATCTAGTTTTCCCTTAAAATTAGCCTTACGATCTAGATCTGACCTTTCGGTACATGCAACGGGAACAAACCATGCAGCAAAATCCCTCGAAGCGAAGGGCTCGGTGGAGACGCTCCTATCCGTCGGCGGGCAATTCGAAAACGTTTCCCACAGCGCTGGCGTGTTCGCATGCAATATCGCCCAATATCGTGATTGCTTCTATGCTCGGTTATGCTTGAGACGTAGACGGAAAGTACTCCCTCACTACCGCACTATTTCAAATTCGAAATCCCAGACACACGATGGGGGTTCGTGTCACCGCGCAACGGTGTAATACCGGCGGGGTATCCGACCGACTCCTGAGCGATAACTTTGGCGCAGACAGTGGTAGCGATGTCACGCCGGTGGTTGTTGTTGTTGCACCACGGAGAGTCGGCGAACAGTGCGACAAAAGGCGGTGGGTGGCGGGTTGGGAGGTGACGGTCTCGCTTGCGGTGAGAGCTTCGCTCACAGATCGAGCGCTAGGGTTCTTCTCTCAATCTCCAAACCTAGGAAAATACCCGCATCGATCAGCGAGTATTCGTCTTTTGTCCGAATCTACACTACCGGACAGTCTCAATCACGTGCTTCGAACACAGAATCTACTTTGTAGATTTTAATTTAATTCGCTTTCCTACTGACGAAAAAATCACAGAACTTCGACTAATGCACTTGTAAATGGAACGTGGCTAACAACTGAATTTTTCAGACTTTGACTATTACGTCTGCTCTACTCAACGAGTCGCACTGAACTTCTTCGACAAAGGTGAACAATAATTGCATTTACCCAATAGAACGGCTATCTATTTTGAACTGAACACAATTCTCTTTTGTAACAATTCCGATCGTGCATCCTTCTCACGCCCACACGGTATTGTTTTACTTCATGCGTTTAATTTGCATACGGAAGGTAATAGGAAGCCTTGAATTCGCAGTTATTGCGTTTTTGCGCATCAGGGAATCTACCCAGAATGAGTTCCTGAGTGGAGGCACTCACAATTTGAATTTTGCGAAAGCTTCAATAGTCTCATTTTTTTCTCGCAAGAGTTCGCTCTTGTAGCTTTTGATCAGTTATTACACCCAAAACTATGGTGCATATTCATTTTGTTACAACTGAATTCAATAATATCTAGACAAAACGTGGTGTGCTGATTAAAAACTGAACAATCGTATGTTCAGAGCTGATCGCTACCACAAACAGAGATATTTTCGATATTTTTAGCACACAGTGTTAAAATAAGTCAATTCTTGTAAAAAACTAACATGCCATAATATCGAAAAAATATACGTGATATAGATTAAAAAAGAGCGTTGATACAAAAGTTTCTATTTATGTCCTACATGGCGTTAACATGCTCATGACCTCGTGAATATCTACGCGAAATAAGGTCAAATCACTCCAGGATGCTGATACGGCTAGAAAATGTCGATTGATGTCCTACAGGGCGTTAAAATACTCACGACCTCGCAAATAAATGCATATTTATATTTAAATTTATTCATCAAAGCGTTAAACAGGTAGAAAATTGAGATAAATGTCCAAAAGGGCTTTACTCATAACTTCATAAAAATCTACTTTCGACAGGGTCAAAATTCAACTAGGAAATTTCGTTTGAGGTCATACAGGGTGTTAACATGTTTATGACATCGCAAAACTTTTCGTTAGATAAGATAAAATAATTCCAGAGCGCTGAAACATCAAGGAAATTTTGATCAGGACGTTAAAATTATCATGACCTCGTCAAAATCTACCTTTAGTAAGGCTTTTCGACTTCGATTTATGTCATGCAGGATGTTAACACATGCTGATGACTATGCAAAGATCTATGTGTGATAAGGAGCGCTGGCACAGCTTGAACATTTAGTCTGATGTCTTACAGGGCGTCAACATGTTCATTACTTCGCAAAAATCTACGTGAGACAAGGTTAAAATTCAACAGGGCGTTGATATTGCTAGAAAATTTCGATTGATGTCCTACAGGGCGTTAAAATGTTCATCGCTTCGTAAATATCTACGTGAGATAAGATCGAAAGTCACCAGGGCGTTAATACAGCTAGGAAATTTCGATGGAAATCCTATAGGGCGTTAACATGCTCATGACCTCGCAAAGATCTACGTAAGATGGGGTAAAATCATTTCAGGGCTTTGAAATAGCTAGGAAATTTCAATAAAGCGCTAACATGCTCATTACTTTGCACAAATCTACGTAAGATAATGACAACATTCACCAGGGCTTTAACATATTTATGACTTCGCAGAGAGCTACGTTAGAAAAGGTCTAAGGCGGCATCCATAAATTACGTAACGCTCTAGGGGGAGGGGGAGTAGGCTCGAGCGTTAGGGCTCATACCAAAATTTGAAATTTTTCATACAAACAGCGTTACGGAGGGGGAGGGGTGCCTAATTACACTAGGTCGTTGATAGAGCTTGAAAATTTCGCTTGATGTCATACAGTTAAGCAGTACTTTATCTTGCAAAGATGTAATACAAAACTTGTGAGTAAGTCTGAAAAAAAAAAATGCTTCTTAGGTTTACTTTTACAATAATCGACTATTAACTATTAATTGAACAAACACATATATAAACGTATCCCCTTCGCTGTCATAAATAAAATGTGAACCATCATATTTAGCTTATTTAAAACACTAGCATAAAACGATCTCACCAGTTGATAATCCAAACCTCAACTGAGCAACAAGGAGCCACTTTCAAATTATTCAGGTTCACCAATATGCTTATTTGGGCCATAACGAAACACTGCCCAGAAAAACGCACGGAAATGAAACAAAATTTACAAAAACGAACCCATTTGCTTGTGATTTAACGAACCACTGCCTTTCTTCAATGAAAGATACAAGTTGAATGCAAATCTGTTAAGTTAATTTGCGTCGCAATTATTAAATGCGTGTTGCGAACACTATTTTAGACGATTGAAAAAAAAATCTCAATGATGATGATGATGATATAGACTACCATCTATTGTAGCAAGGTATCCACCGGTAGCAATGGTCTTTGCTGACGAAACAATTTGATCAAGACTGTACGACTATTTATATTCAATCATACTCCTGTCTGAAGGACCAAAAGCGAATGGCGGACCCGTAAGCATAGACACTTACGCGAAACCCGCAAGGGACAGAGAATCTCCTTCCAGAAGTAAGTTCACACAAAAAGTCGTACAATCAAGCCCTTGCTTGCCAGAAAGACCCAATAGATGGGGAGAAGAGCCCGCCCTCTTTCCACGAAATGTTAGCGATAGGAAGTTGACAGTTTCACTCTTCCTATCCATCTCGCTTTAATCGGGTGCCCTGTTGGTTGTTATTATTTTCATTATAGTCAGTTTCAATAGGCAATACATTAAATTGTTTAAATCGCTTACCTTACTGTTGGATATATATGCTGAAACGAATGGTTATGGTTATTGTACTGTTAATGTTTATTGTTTAGTAACGTCAATGGTTCATCTTTTGTTATATTATTTATTCCGGTGGTTTACGACATTTATATCCATAGACATTTTCCATCAGAGTAAATATAAACATTCAGTTTCGTTCTGGTATTTAGCGCTTACTAATTCATTGTCATTCTTACTCGATTAAACAATTTAATTATTTTTTTTTTATGTACTTGTTTGAATTAATAAAACAAAAATCGGTGTTGAGAGGTGTCTGATGAGTGTAACATTTCTGTTGGCTATATTTAATCGGAAAAAGTTCTATCTATTATTTTTTAAAAATGAAGACATCTGTAAAATGATATTTAATTGGGATTAAACTTTTTGATTTGCAATGAAACGTCCAACATTTTGAGTGTCATTGCCAAATTTTCCTTAAATTATTTCATAAAACATATACTGTGTTCTTTATGATATTTTTCTTAGCCCTATTAAAGACGCATAGTTAGTTTAATCGATCCATTTTTTTTTTTTACAGCTAATTTTTGACTAAACTCAAGCTATCCTAATTTCCTCTTCCAGTGTTTTGCAATTGGATGAGCTTCGTAGCCCAAAACTGATTAAATCCAAGAAAACTATTTTGGACGAACTTGCAGTGATTCAAGTGAAACTGATCACCATAAGACAAGAGTTTGAGATACAAGGAGTACGACAGTACTTGATATCTCGCTTACGGCATGTTCGTTTGAGAGTGTTACGACTGAATGCCATCAATGCGGAACAGGAGAAAGTTAGAGAAGACTTGTTAGAGGAAATCGATTTTCTGTTCGATCATTTCGGGAGTCCAGATGATCGCACACCTGTGATGGTAGAAGAGAGAGCGGCCGCTCAAGGAGGGACAGTGAGAATTCCCAGGGACCCAACATTGGAATTTCCTCCACCCCCAGGCGTTGCGCGTTCATCGGGAATCGCGACTGTGGTTAAATCGAACTTAGCTGGTAACACCACGACATTTTTGGGTGGGTTAAATCGTCCTCGAGTCGCTTTTCAGCCGAGTCTGAGCTCAGGATCGCCTGGTCTCACCAACGCAGCATTTAGCAGTCACCCATCACAAGGGATCATATCGATCCCCCATGAAGAAGGAGAAGCAGCGAACCTCCCAGCAATGATACCTCCACCTGCAGAGGAACTAGGGGTCGAAGTGGTGTCTAATGAGCCGGAATTCCCAACTCCACCACTTTTGGACTTCAACTTCGGAATCGAGGATACACTCCATCATCCGAGGGCATCGCAATCAATGCCAGAAAATAATCTTGGACCTGAAGGTCCGTCAAGTCATTCTGGACCACCCCAACCATCTGCGCAATTTCAGTCGACACAAAGCTTCAATCGCATTCTCGATCAACAGATACCTCCTCCGACAGCGGATCCACCTCACGAGAGTCCGGTGACCCCGACAATTACTGAAAGCATAAGGCTTCGAGCTGAGGTTAGTCGAATAGTCGAAGACGTTTTGACTAATCAACTGGAAGGAATAATGATACGAATTGCCCAAGGAATGCAGGAATTCCAGAGTAGGATGTCACAATCTGAAGGAAGACGCGTAGAAAACGTTCCTCAGAATCCCAATCCCTATACAACAGTCCAGAGAGAACCGTTAGAACAGAGAGTTCCGTTAGCCGGAAATACCACTACTCGGCAAGGTCCAACTGAAATGCCAAGCTACCGTATACAAAATGCAACCTCAACTCCGGTACCACGAATCGAAAGGGAAATCCGACCACCGCAAGCTCCTCGGAACCCGTCTGCGGAAGTTCATCCTCCATACAATGCCGCAGCGAACTTAGGTGTCGACACCCGAATGTTTCAGAACCGAATTCCAATTAACAAGTGGCCGATTAGGTTCAGTGGAGACCCAAAAGGAATGTCCGTTGAGGAATTCCTGAAGAGAGTCGACGTATTAGCACGCAATAATCAAGTCTCGGAGATGGAACTGCTTAGTAAAGCAAACTTCCTATTCCGGCCAGAATCAGTAGCTGAACTTTGGTATTACACCTTCAGCCACAAGTTTGCATCATGGGATACGTTGAAGTACCATTTAAGGCTTCGTTTCGAAGTGCCCAATAAGGACAAGGTCATCGAACGGGAGATCCGAGAGCGAAAACAATTGCCAAACGAAACGTTCGTCACTTTCATGGGAGAGATAGAACGTTTGTGTCAGCAATTGTCGAAAAAAATGACGGAGAAGACCAGGAAGGGAATTTTGCTCGATAACATGCGTGATTGGTATCGCCCCCACTTGGCCTTCATCGACACCGAAGGAATTAGCATTGAGACCTTATGTAATCTCTGCTACGAGTTGGACAAATCGGTCTATAGGTCGTATACTCAGCGACCTAGACCATACCAGGTACACTGCCTTGATGAGGAGAACTTGGACGATGTTTCAGCTCAAGAGGACCCGGAAATTAATGCCATTGCCCGAGGAAAATCGAGAGAACAAGTAGGAGTCATGGAAAGGAAGGAAACATCAAGAGAGCAAGTTACGTCGTCTACTACACCTATCTTGTGTTGGAATTGCAGACAGTTTGGGCACTATTGGAGGGATTGTGCCAAGAATAAAAGAGTATTTTGTCACATCTGTGGCGAATCAGATGTAGTTGCCATGAACTGCCCGAGTAATCACCGAAGTTCTCATATAGGTCCAAAAAACGAACTCTCGGAAGGGAATTAGGGAGCGACCCTTCCAACAGCTCGAATATGCCTCCCCCTCCGCTCGTGTATCAAAAATTTGCCCCTATAATGAATATTCAAACGAAAGAGAACAGATGTCCGTACGTTACAGTCAATATTCTTGGTACAGAGGTCAAGGGACTTTTAGATTCTGGAGCGGCCGCAAGCATTTTAAGTGATCAGAACCTGCTCCAAAAACATAATTTTAAGAAAGAGCCCACCAATCTGAAAATTAAAACCGCAGATGGAACATCACACGAATGTGCCAACCTGATTTACATTCCGTACTCCTTTCATGGGACTACCAAGGTGGTTCCAACTTTATATGTCCCAAATCTTGCTAAGAAATTAATTCTTGGCAATGACTTCTGGAAAATATTCCAAATTACACCCGCTTTTGAAGTAAATGGATATCTAACTCGATTGGAGACTAACTGTGTAATTTCTGATCTTGTGGACTTGAATTGTATCGACCAATATTTTAGCGAAGGCGTTGAAATCAACCTTATCCTTGAACAATCCTCCGATAGGGTAATGCCGGTTGAAAATGAAGACGTGAGTTTAGATTTACCGTCCGTTGAAGAACCTCAACCATTGAATTCTTCAGACATTGTGACCGAACACCAGCTTAACCCGGAAGAACAGAAAGAACTTACGAAAATTATCGATATGCTCAAAGGGGATGGCAAACTAGGAAGGACAGCCGTATTGGAACACCGAATTGAAATTTTAGAGGGAGAAAAGCCCAAGAGGCCACCCAGGTACAGGTGGTCACCAGCTATCGAAAGAGAAATGGAGAAAGAAATTCAGCGTATGAAGGATTTAGACGTGATCGAAGAATCGACATCCGATTGGTGTAACCCCCTCCTCCCAGTGAAAAAGTCATCTGGTGAATGGAGGCTGTGCCTCGATTGCCGTCGGATCAATGAGGTCACTAAAAAAGAGGCTTACCCATTCCCAGATATGCAGGTGATCTTAGGTCGAATCGAAAAAGCCAGGTATTTTTCGATCATCGACCTATCAAAAGCCTACTGGCAAATCCCTTTGGCTCCGGAGAGCCGAGACTTTACGTCCTTTAGAGCCGGAAAATCCTTGTATCGATTCAAAGTGATGCCGTTTGGGTTAACCGGTGCTCCCGTAACACAAACCAAACTAATGAACCGGGTTCTAGGGTACGATCTTGAACCTCAAGTCTTCGTATATCTAGATGATATTGTTGTTACATCTAGGACCCTCGAAGAGCATTTCAAGTTGTTACGAACAATCGCGGAACGATTGAGAGCTGCGAATCTGTCGATAAGTATCGAAAAATCCAGATTTTGCCAAAAAAGGATATCTTATCTAGGTTACATATTGTCGGAAGAAGGACTCTCGATCGACAGCAAAAAACTTGATCCCATTCTGACTTACCCCTCACCCACAACACTAAAGGAGGTCAGAAGGTTGATGGGCATGATTGGTTTCTACAAACAATTTATCCCAAACTATTCTACGATCCTGGCACCTTATACCGATCTGCTAAGGAAGAACAGAAGTAAACTTATATGGACTGAGACGGCAGAACAGGCATTGGGAACTGTCAAAGGAATATTGACTTCACCACCTGTTCTCGCCAATCCAAATTTTAATTTGCAATTCGTGATTGAGTCAGATGCGTCCACAGTTGCTGCTGGAGCTGTTCTAGTACAATATCAAGAAGGAGTGCGTCGACCAATCGCCTTTTTCTCAAGGAAATTCTCAGCAACACAGAGGAAGTACTCCGCGACAGAACGCGAGTGTTTGGCGGTAATCCTCGCCATTGAACGATTCAGACACTTCGTAGAGGGAACACAGTTTCGAGTTGTAACGGATGCCCAGTCCCTAAAATGGCTGAATAAGATCAGCGTGGAAGGCAACTCTGCGAGATTGGCTCGATGGGCATTAAAGCTTCAACAACACGATATCCTCTTAGAATATCGAAAAGGAAAATTAAATGTCGTTGCAGATGCTCTCTCTAGAGCAGTAGAGGTTGATGTACTCTCAGTAGATCTCGATTTGGAAAGGTTGAAAAAGAACATCACTGCAAAATCAGATCAGTATAAGGACTTCAAAGTTAGTCATGGAAAAGTGTACAAATATGTTCCTTCGGGTCGCTCGGAAGATAGAAGGTTTGAATGGAAGTTACTTCCATCCAAGTCAGAACGGATTCAAATTCTTCAAGCGGAACATGGAATCGCTCATTTAGGGTTCTATAAAACACTTCGTCGAATACAAGAAAAGTATTACTGGCCAGGTATGAGTGTGGAAGTTAAGCGATACTGTCGTGGATGTGAAACATGCATGATATCCAAACATCCAAACCACCCAAAAATTCCCCCAATGGGTCGACCAAAACTCGCTTCCATGCCATGGCAGGTTATCTCTGTGGACTATATGGGACCATTCCCACGATCTAAATCAGGAAATACATCACTTCTTGTAGTCACCGACCACTTCTCGAAATTCGTCCTTATCCAACCTATGCGCGAAGCCAAAACAGAAACACTGGTAAAGTTCCTAGAGTCGATGGTATTTTTACTGTTCGGGGTCCCTGAGATTTTAATATCCGACAATGGACCTCAGTTCAAATCGTTATTATTCGAAACGCTAATAAAAAAGTATAATGTGAGCCATTGGAAAAACGCGAACTACCACCCCGCTAACAATCCCACAGAGAGGGTAAATCGTGTCATTGTTGCCGCTATTAGGTCCTATTTGAAGGGAGGCAATCAAAAGGCCTGGGATGAAAATTTGCAGAAAGTTGCGATGGCTATAAGGACTGCGGTACACGAGTCTACTGACTTTACTCCATATTTTATAAACCATGGAAGGAATTATGTTAGCTCTGGGCAGGAATACGCTATGATAAGGAACTCTTCGTCAGACGAATTAGATTATGATCCTAAAACATTGAACCAGGAAATGAAGGAAATTTATGATCAAGTTCGCACCAATCTGAAAAAGGCTTATGAAAAGTACAGCAAGTACTATAATCTGCGATCAAGAGCGAAAGTCTCTAGCTTCAAGGTAGGAGATATTGTTTTAAAGAAAAATTTCTTTCTATCCAGTAAGGCTAATAATTTTAACGCCAAACTGGCCCAAACGTACTCACCAGCCAAAGTGATAGCCAAACGCGGGATGCACTGCTACGAGCTCGAGGACTTAGCCGGTAACAACATTGGAGTCTTCAGGTCAGCTGATTTGCAATCCAAGTGAGCAAATTGTGTTCCAGCTATGACGGTGTTCCAGCAACACATAAACAAAATTTCCATTGAGAAAGATAAAATACTCTTTGAGGCTTGCTTATCCAACGTTGAGATGTCCTTCGTGTTTCCTCCGTTGTGGACAATGAATCCGTTTATGTTAAGGATTTGCACTGTATTCAAAACCATTAAAAAAAAGCCCTTACGCACCATAAACACTCTGGGAGCTGATAACGCTCCGGTATTGCTTGTTTACAGAGGTGTAAACCTACAAAGAAAGCCATCACTTTTCAATATTCTTCCTATTTTCTTTAATCATTTCTTCGTCTCAATAGACTTCATCACTTAACTCATTAATATTGAAAAAGATTGAAAAAAAAATCTCAATGACTCCAAAACTTCAAAGTACTCTTAGAGTACTAACTGCGAAGATAATTGACCACTATATGTTTTGAATGCTGAAGGTCAGTCCTATAGACATATTTATTTATAAATTATGTACACTTTTATAATAAAGGCATATAAATAAGCTCTAATTTAAACTTCACAGAAATAATGGTAAATATACAAATCACTATAACTTCAGATTTCCTCGACGAAATGATTTCAAATTTACAGAAAAGGATATCACATGTTTCGAATGCTTAAAGCAAAGCTGGTGATAACTTGGCTGGTTTACAAGTTAATAATCATGCACCGTTGGGGAATATTTATAAGCATGTGAATTTCTCTTCCAAAATAGCTCAAAACTATCAAATCACGATTACTTTCGATTCCCTCGTTAGAATATTTTCAAATTCACGGAGAAGATGCATGAGTGATATATCTTTCGAATGGTAGGTGCCGAATTCTTGGACATTTTTTTCTGTTAATAACAGTTTCTGGCACACCGTGGTTTGGCTTAAAATTTGCATCAATACTTTTTGAATAGAACTTCAGAAGATTTGGTCGACAAAAACTCCCATGGCGAAGAGAACAAAACGGCCGAAAATATGTAAGTTTTCTTATAAAGGGACTTCACCGGAATTTAAAAAAAGTTGGGAACGTGAAAAGCGGTTTCGTAAAATGAATCTATGTTATCGGCTATAGTGGAACATTTTAAGTTTGATACGACGAATAATAGTGCTTATGATGAAGTAGGTCTTCGTACTCCTAAATTCGGCGTACGAATTCCATTCAACAGATTGAGACTGCATAAGGAGATTTCCTCAATGAGGAATCCTTCTTCAGTAAACACCAAGATGGTTTCCGAGAGGGCTTATCAACGACGGATCAAATGCGTACTCTGTGTCAAATACTAGACAATTCCGAGAAGAATTAGAGTATCTTGGTTCGCTAGTAACGTGCGATAATGCACCCGCGTGGAGAATAATGGTGTGTTGCAGTTGCAAGTCGAGCTTTCTATGGGCTCCGTAAGCAGCTTAAGTTCCATAATCTGCGAATGAGAACTCGCCCTAAGAATCGTTCAAATATTACGTAACAGAATAGGGGGAGGAACGATGTCTTCCATAGTGTTACGGTCCATACAACAAAATAATTTTTCATTTTACATTCTTTCACGTGGAGGTCTAAAATTGGCAAATTTTGCGCTACGTAATCTATGTTTTACCCTGTATATGGCAATGAATCGTGGACTTTGAAGGAAATAAGCCAGAGAGCTTTCTGGGTAACTGTAGAGGGATAAACTAAACACAAAAAGTTATGTATTCACATTACGCTTGATTTCTAATCACTGATTTTTCGGTTCAGTTTCCTGATTGCAAGTAATTTGCGTTTTTCATCATTTTCCATACGTTTTGTTGTAGCGAAAGCGAATAGACTACCAACTTCGTTTTATCAGCTAGGTAGTTCTGGAATTGATCAATATTATGGTGGCAACTTGCAAGTGTGTTACATCGTAAATAGCCTAACTTTCGTTTGGAATTTTATTTTTATTATTTCATTTTATTCACGATCGTTCCACACAAATCAAATGAGATCTTTGTGTTTCGCGAAAACAATAAAACACTGGCGATCAAACGTGTACCATTTGTACCATTTCACTTGCCCAAACCCCGCGCGATAGGCTAACTTCGTTAAAATGCGCCAGGTTTCCGTTTTCGTTTGATTTATCTTTTTTCACGGTCATTTCGACGACGGCATGCCACCAACCAACGATAGTGAAAGATACCTTTCGTTAACGAGCTTAGGAGAGAGTATACGCAGTTGTATGCCATTACCGCAGCGGCATCTAGCGGCAGTATGATGAATGCGGAGCGAGTGCAACCCAATAGACACACAGTCTGACTGCGGCGGGCTTCCAAATGAAAAGCGAGAAATGTAAGAAAAAATAGATCACCTATGCGCGGAGTTGGTAAGGCTAATTGTATTGGCGCGCTATCACTAAGTCCATCTCAACAACCGAGACCGAACGGCCAAGCGCAAGCGGTGGCACTATGGGTATTTCTATGACTTATGTAAAACAAAAAAGGGTGTTTTGTTTTAAAAAACATGTTTTTGAGACAAAATTTCGAATGTGAACCTAATAATGAATTTTGTTACTAGATGCAAATAGGCCTATTATAAATATAAAAATGTACATACTTAAGATGATAAGAATCATTTTAGGGTATTCAAATATGTAATATCAATTCGAAATAATTCAAATGACTAGAGAAATCTTTTACTGTTTTCAAAAGAAATTTTTTGTTTCGAGTCTAGGACACTGAAGATGGCCTTACAGTTGAGGTCAAAATATGCGTATCTGTCAAAGGATACAAACTCTAGCGGAATTAAATGGCATAGTAATAAATTCGGTTTATCATTTATTTAAAATATACCTATCAGAACAAGAAATTTCTTCGATTTTTGGCCACCTGTTCGCCCATAGTGGGTGCGTCGACCAGCAGCATATCAATGGCGCTCGTATTTATTTGGTGGGGTGGATTTCGAGAGAGTTTTTCCGCACTGCGGTCACGGATAAACGAAAAAAAAGTTCGGCGCGTAGCACTTTGCGCTTGTAATTTGGCGGAGAGATCGAAACGATTTGATTATAGGTGATTTTCGGTTTCTCGACTCAGGTGCATGTTCCACTAACTTTACAACAAGAACTATATGATCTGATTTCGCTCGATTGTTGGGAATCCGGCGGCTGGAAGGTATTTAAATTGGATGTGATGCATGTTCATTTTTTCCTAGGCGCGTCCAACATAAGTGGATCTGGGGGTCAATAATTTGATTAAAACCACAATACGATGGCTATTTGCTTGGAAGGATGGAGAAATTCAAATTAAATACCATTATGTACTTGACCAAGTGGAATAGATTCAACGTTTGAACGAGATGATTTATATATTTACGTCAACAAACGATTTTGGACTTTCTCCAAGTAATAGATGGAATGTTGTGAGCTACTGAAATTTTAGTTAATTAGCTACTCCGACTTGATAGCACAGAGGCCTCTTGCTAGATGGGTTTGAATCAGGACACATAGTATTACCGTGAAGTCCACATGAAAGAGGACTATAATGATCGCACACAGGAAGTTAATCATCAATGTTATTCATTTTCTAGATTAGGCTTGGAAGATCTACTCCTACGTTCCACAGTGCGTTGCTCCTTAGACAAAAATCAAATTTCAAGTTATTTTATTCGTCGATAATAAGTATCCACAGGTGTTTATAGATAACATCGGCTATTGAAATATGTATTTATAAGATTTATAAAGCACTAAAACAACTACAACAAGCGTCGAAAGTGACAGTTGTCGGAGTAGCAGAAAAAGTTAATTTTGTCGCATGTTTTCAACATTACTTTCAACTAGTAGGGAGGGTGTTGAAACCAATCCATTCAATCAACATTTGAAAGAGAACATGTTTGAAGGTTAAAAAAGTATATTTGATGGGATAAGCACACCAATTTTAACTTTGAATATCAGAAATCGGCACGACGAGTTGGCTATGAAATCAAACTTATGAAATACTAACATGTAACTTTGGTACTCGATCCAAAAAAAGTTCCACCGAGTTCCACCCTAAATCACTCACAGACATGTTCCTCAGAGTGTCCTCTAAGAGGTCTGAAAGATACAGCTGCAACTCCCTGCAACTCTTCGAGATTTTCAACTATTTTTCGGTATACTCCTTAACCAGCACAAATATGAAAATGAGTTGTTTGTGATAAAAAATCCGAAACTCTCGCAACGCTAGGTGGTCAAAGCTGAACCAGACATTACACCAGAGCAAGTTTGTGTTTAAAATAATATATTTTAAATGAAGTTCCCAAGATTTTATTTAAATTTTATGTTAAAAACTAGAAAATTTTAAAAATATGCGCATTTTTTTTTGCATAATAATCTTTTGCAGCTACGAGTGTGAAGAGACATATTTGCAAATAACTTCTTACATCATTATAGGCAATAATAGTATAAATTACAAGGTTTTTATTGGAAAACAATAGAGTGGCGCTTAGCACAGTTTTGCAATTATGAGTATTCTATTTGTCATTTATGCAAATTGCAGCTCTTTTCACCAGAAAAAACTTTTCCTTCTATACCAAAGTGCTTAAATGGCTTGATCTTACAGTTTTGATTTTTGTCCCTCATCTCCAAACATTCAACGCACTGTGCGTTCCACCAAAAACTTAATCTAAAAAATCGATTATGAAGATTCAAGATATTTTTAAAATTCATCCCAGATGGACAATAAGTCTTCGGGCTGTTTAGTGGAAGACCTATAAATAAATGAAAAACCGAATTTAGTACCCGTAGAATCTTCAATACTTTATTCAAGGTTCTACACCTGTCAACACTATAGCAATTTTTCTAGGAAATCATCCGATCATTCATATACAAATTTCTTTAATTGTTTTTCAAGGATTTTCTCATAAAATTTTGCGGGATAATATCCAAAGTATCGATTGATACTTTTTAACTTATCAATTTATCTAGAAAATCTCTAAAACTGCCTCAAAAGTCCATTTATGTCAGAAATCCTAATTCATCAAGGGTGACATTAGAACCTACGCACGTTTCAAAGAGGCTATTGTAAGATTTAATTCTCTATTAAGTTCTGAGTCCTCTTTTAATATTCCGTTGACGTTTCTACGGAAGAATGCCTGAAAATATTTATAAAACGTTCCTTAAAAAATATCTCAAACAATTATCGGAGGAATTGCTATAGAAATCCTGGAAAAATTCCTGAAGGTATCCTTTGAAAAAATCCTAGTTGCAGTCTTAAAGAAATCCTGAAGAACAAATCTGTAGGAAGCCTTAAGAAATCCTTGGAGGAATATCTAATGAAGTCTAATGGAATCGATGGAAGAATTACCAGATAAAATCCAGAAGAACTTAGGACTTTCTTGAAAATACCTTAAAAAATCTTTAGAGAAATTTCTGATGGAATATCTGTGGTTATTCTTGAAAAAATACAGGTAGTATTCTTAAAGTTGAAAGAAATTACCTGAGGAAATCTTCGCAGTAATAGGGTGACCAGAAAAATCGCGATTTTGCAAAATTTTTATTTAAAAAAAAAATATAACTTTTGAACCGTTTGACCGATTTTCAATCTTTTTGAACGAAATGAAGGCTAAAGATTTTGACTTTTCGGGACAAATATAAAATTTCACAAAAATTGTGTTTTTTACATGAAAAAACTCAATAGTTTCCGTTTTTTTGTGTTTTGAATGCCTCGGGACCAAGGGGGCTATTGCTGCTCTCATTTTTTCTTAAAAGTTCAGAAAATTTTACGTCTACTGTCAAATTTTCAGCGATGCATGTTTTTTAGTTTTTGAGATATATTTTTTTGAAAATAAAAAATCAGTCATTTTTCATCGGCACACACTTTAGATCTCAGCGCATTAGATTTGTAATGTTTAAAAAAAAACATAACTTTTAAACAGCTCAACGATTTTCAATCTTTTTGGACGAAATGATGGCTAAAGATTTTGACTTTTCAGGAAAAATATGAAATTTCACAAAAAATGTGTTTGGAGTACGAACTACAAATAACTTAATTTTGCTTATAAATAAATTTCAGCCAATTCGGACTACCAGAAGCTGAGATATAGCACCCCAAACTTGGGCATTTGGTATGGAAAAACAGCATTTGGTTACTAACTTATGTCACTGACTGTAGATTTCTCAAAACTGATAGAGCTGAGCGTTGTAAAGCCACCCATGATTTGTACAGTCGTTAATGCAATGCTGCTATTTTTTAGTTCAATGTAACTTTGTCTCATGATAAGTAATTGTGTTTATTACCAACCGACCACACATTGCGAGATGGGCTCTTTTAAGAAAAAATCCAATATCCAATGTATCACCTATAAAAATATGATAAAATAAAATATGAAATATTATCATTTTTTCCCTCTGTAAAAAAATGAAATACCGTCGATGGGGGTGACAATGGGTCTAGGGGGTGAGATTGGGTCAAAACGGAAAAATATGTTTTGTGAAATATTTCAGCTAATAACGATGATATTACTAAAATTAATAATTCATATGTTAGGGAACATATTATTACACATAATTCATAACAATATACATTTTTAGAAATAGTAGTTTTTGTGTACTACATCAATAAACTTACATGTTGAAACTAGATAAAATTTACAACATTAAATTTCTCCTGTACAAAGTATCACGCATGTACTCTAGCCTCTATCGTTGTATTAGTAGAATGTTGAAAGTCTTTCAATCACACATCACAGGTATTTTCCGGAATCTGTTTGATTTTCCCACAAAAAAATCATTTTTTTCGGTACGATGTCTAAAACATTGAAAATGGGGGTGAGCTTGGGTCAAGCAATAACGATAGTAAATGAAATTCCAAGTCCACTTTTTTAACATTTTAAGGTGCCGGGTGTTCTCTTTTTTCATTAAGAAGTGTTTATTCTTTCTAAATACAGCATCTCTGAAACATCAAACAAGTCTACTTGAGTATTCCGTGCATTGAATAACAATACAACGCATTTTGACAACTTCTCAAACCAGCAACTGTGTTTCGTGCGCAGCAACATCGTAAATTTTTATCAAAAGGGTGTTTTTTTCTAAATTTGATTATTTATTAGTGTTTTCACATTATAGAAACATCTCACGGAAGTACAAATGAATTGGGTCGCTGAAATACTGGGATTATGACGTCAACTTCTGCCTAAAATTTATTGATCGTGGAATGTCGCACCGAAATTTAACTATTTGCGAAGGTTTGAAATAATCACTGTTTCAGTACACCTTTGGGGAAACTGAATGGGCTCTATAGCAATGAGGATGAGACTTTGAAGACAATTTGAGGGAAAAACCAAGAAAATGTATGTAAACTTGACGATAAATGTTGGGTTTACATATTTTTTCTCATAGCTCTTCAATTTTCTGTATAATCTTTCTTTTAAGTGGATTTATCATACTTGTGAAACATCTTAGATATTTTTTTTGTCTAGTTTGCATCGTTTTTATCAATATTTTTCAGTTGTGAATGGTTTTGAAACCATATTCTCAAAAACAAGTTATTTAAATTACAGTGACCCAATGTCACCCCCTCTATGGGGTGAGATTGGGTCATTTTTCATTAATTTATGGTGCCGCTGTGAATAAATATTTGTCTTTAATTTTTTGAACAGTTGTTAATGTACCATCAAAGTACATACACACCAAATTTGAAGTTTATTGGAGTTAAATTGCGATAGTTATTCAAAAAATAAATCGCACATATCCCTTTTTGACCCATTGTCATCCCCAACGACGGTAGAATAAAACAACTAAGCAATTATTTTTTTATAAGGTCTCATATCCAATTTTGTATAGTTTTCTAAGAGAGTAAGGCTGTTTTCAAAGGTAGTCCAGATACATTTTGGAATAATAAAGTATGCAAATTGGCTTACTTAGTCAAGACCCACACAACCAGAAAATATAATTGAAATCTTAGGGGGTACTGTAAACATCTATTCAAGTTGGCGCGAAATGCATTAACAATTTTATTCCGCAACAATTATCTTATCACAACTTAAACAAAATGTGACAATCATCGTTCATTGCGCGCGTTGCGATTTTCTAGACTTTGCATTCCAGTTTTCGAGAACTTCCTCCATGTTTGTAAATATAGCTACATTATCTAATAACAACTATAAACAAATTTTTATTTTGTTTTTAAATCATCGAATCGCTAGATGAAAAGGTTGCAAAAATTTTGCCTCCTGTGTTTGTCATGGCATTTTTTTTTCTTGAGATTGTAATCCAATCTGCAAAAGTTGGGACAAACGATTGTGCTTTGTTGTTGTTTCGCGTCTTTTCCTAAGATAATTTGATTCACTGACCAGAGATAATCATAAAAAAAATGCATACTGTAATACGAGCAGTATTAGTTGCCGTAACGTCACGAGGATTAAAAAAAAAACAACATTTTTAGAGAAATGTTTGGTCCGATCCTATGAGACATCCAACTATTATCTTCTGGTTCTTGTTAGGTTTCGTTTTGTTTTCTCAATACCTGCTTGGGCTCTTTTTAATTCCTGTTGCTACCAGCCCTGCAGAAACGAGTGACATATCTCAAAAGTGAATATCCAATAGGCCCCTTCCCTAGCACCGCAACTGCCTAATGCGAATGTGTTATGAATTGTTATCTATGATTTTTGGGAATTTCTCATCGGATTGGGTTGGGCAGTCAATAATTAATGCCCAATAATGAGGTTTCTCGACGTGGACTGATACCCCGTAGGAAAACAAGGTATCCAATTAGTCGCAATCATCCTAACCACTCGAAAGCACTGAAAATGATCCAGACCATCGACTGAAAATCACCCTAATTTTGAACATTAATCAAATAGAGGTCACTTACCGCCCGGACAGCTTCGTAGCTCAGCTGTTGGAATTTCTCGCTGTCTCGACTGGCTAGGACATTGTCCCACTGGATTCGTCGCTCGTAGATCTTGTCTACCCGCA
Organism: Aedes aegypti; assembly: GCF_002204515.2. Classification (NCBI taxonomy): domain Eukaryota; kingdom Metazoa; phylum Arthropoda; class Insecta; order Diptera; family Culicidae; genus Aedes; species Aedes aegypti. The sequence goes on along the minus strand of NC_035108.1, from coordinate 22,751,003 downwards.
TCGACAGCATCAACGACACTATCCGCCGGCATGGTTCCCGGTGTTTCCTCCGGGCGTACCCTGGCCGACAGTGGCAACTGGACACCCCGTTCTCCGTTTTGCAGCGCTCGTTCTGCGCTTGGTCACACGTGGAGTCATCTCCAACGATACAGGTATCGATCCGTACCGGCGGAAGTGGATATTTTGGTCGGTGATGAAGCGGACGGTGTGCTCCGGGAGACTGTTGAGTGGCCGGAGGTTGCGGGATCGATGGAGGAGGAGGTGGTGGTGGAGGCTGCTGAGGTACTGCAACAGGAGCCTGTGGCTGGGGAGGTTCTGTCTCGGCCACGGCGTAGCCCGTTCCAGTTACTCCCGGTGCAAGAGTTGGTCGAACCACTTCGTTGGTCGTAGTCGGTGCTAGAGTTTTCGAATCGCCAAACAAATCGATGTAGGATCGTTTGCCGTCGATCGATACGAAACCTTCGTCGCCACTGGCGGTGAGTATAATGCTGGCGTCGTCATCCGGTTGGACGTTCTGCGGTCGGTAAGGATTGATTTTGATTGTTTGTTGCGAGCCGGAACCAGCCGGACCCTGGATGGCGGACAGTGTCACATCGAATATTTCGCCGTAGTTGGGAAGGTTCAGTCCGGTAGATTGGTGAATCTCCGGTTGCGGTTGATAGTGATTTTGGGTTCGAATGATCGGTTTTTTGCCACCTGGTTTGAAGTCCGGATCGTCTAGGACTAGACCGGGACGGGGATGGAAACGATAGTCAGTTGTGGTGGAAGACACCGGTGGAGGTAGGGAAGGTGTTGGAATCGAAGAACTGCTGGTTGACTCCGACTTATTGATAACCATGGAGGAAGTTGAAGTAGAAGTGGATGTATTTTCTGTTGTACCGGTAGAAGTTGAGATCATGGTGGCAGGAGTGAGAGTTTTCGTTGGCATAATCAACTCAGTGGGAGTAGATGATTCACTTGTAGATGGCTCTAGTGACACACTGGCAGTTGGTTCTGAAGTTGAAGGGAGATACTCGATAGAGTTAATTTCGTAGACGCTTGGAACTTCGGTGTGGAATGGTTCCGACGAAGTAGGATCATGATCTGAAGATGAGTCTACTCCAGCAGGTTCAATTGTGTATTGAACTTCTGTCATAGGAGGTTTAGCATTGGGTTTGTCAACCTTTTTAACCGGTTTCTCTGGTTCTTTGTGTTCTTGAACGGGAGGATCAGTGGTAATTTCATGTACTTCATTCTCAGTAGTTGTTGTTACGGATGGCTTGGTTTCCGGATCATCGGTTACCAGGAGCTTTTCGGTAGTTTCACTAATTGAATTGCTCTCGCTTGGGGCAACAGTTATCGGGGAATGATCGGGCTCCGGTTTCACAAAGTCTATGTTTGTTGGATAAGGCTTGTACGGAGGCATAGGTCTTCGGTTAGGTGATATTGGAGGTCTTGGCTTAGGCCGTTGCCATGGCGGTCGATTTTGTGATACAAATCCAGGTCGGTTGGTTTGTTGCATCGAAGGCACAATCTGCTCCGGAATAGGTACACCCGTGAGGAACGGTCTTACCGGTGTCTGTGGTCGCTCGAAGTTATAAGGAGGCCGCGACGAAGTCGGAGGTGTGTTCAAATCTCCTTCGAATTCGTTCGGAACTGGTTGAGCCTCTGATATTCTTGGAGGACCTCGGTTGTTGATTCTAGTGGCCGAATGCCTCCTAGTTGGTTGCGTATTGGCATGTACGTTAACATTCCCGTTCAACAGCTTCACGATGCCCGTGATAATATCCTGAATATCCGGGTTCGCGTTTTGTCGTCCGTTGATGTTGTTCGCCACTATGAAGGGTGGAGCATTGGGGGACGAACCGGTTAAGTTCATCGCCATATTCTTACTGAATTGGAACGAATCATCGAGCAGGTCCTTCCCGCTTCGTTGCTTCGTTGCCGGTGCCACATCCTGATCAACTTTATTGTTTTCGAAAAGTAGAAAGTCTTTGTTTCTCGTTCCGACGTCATTCAGTATAGGTGACGCCGATCTCCTAGATTTACTGCTAGTGCTAGTGGCTAGGCTTTCGTTTGTACAGTCTTCTGAGTTGCTGCAAGGCGTAGTCGCGTGAGACAGCTGTGACGCCACCAGTAGACCGATCAGGCCGCAAATGTACGTCTGATGGATTAGCATGGCCACGGCGCTGCTACTACTAGTGGGACTCGATCGTTTGAATGACATTTCAAATTTCGGTTTCGTTTCGCTTGTTCGCAAATTTACCTCGGCGCGTTCGTTGCGCTTTTGGTTTTGTCGTGAATTGTTTTCGCTTTCAATCAGCTGATTCCGCTCCCACTCTCGTTTTCGTTTTGCTTAATGATATCCGTTAAACGATGATTCTATTGTGAGGCAATTTCATACTGAAATCGTTGCGCGACGCTAATTTCTGTGATTATGTGTGTATCTTGGGTTTGGCTTTGATGGCAATCTTCGTTGGTTGTTGCTTCGCTGTGAGGTCGGATCTTTTCCGGTGTGGGTCCCCTCCTGAGGGCGACAACAAGATGACGATGAAGCAGACGTCGATAATCTGACTCGGTGGTGATGGTTGTGCTACAGGCTGAGACGGCGATAATTGGCGGTTCGTTCAGACTGAATGTGCTTTGTCTTTCGTGATTGCTTCTGGTGCTGCTGCCAGGATAGCCGGTGATCATCCTCTGAAGACTTCATTGGAACGACTAACGATGTGGATGGTGGGAAGAAGACGGAGGGTTGTTAGTCCAGGATGTCTAGAAGAAAAAAAAAGGAAATGAAAACAAAATTAAAACATTGAAATACTAAAATTATTGTGCATGCTTCTAAACTGGAGAACAAAGAATTGCGTATGTTTGCCCGGTTTACATCCGATAATTGTAATTATTTTACGATTGACATAAATTAGGGAATATAATATGGTACGAAAAATAGCATTTTATATTCAAGATTTAGCAATATTGACAAAGAAAGTTCTAAGTGAATTACTATGCAAGTGAACTAAGAACACTAAGCTGAAGACTGTCCTAGTCGAGACGTAAGAAGATTTTCGACCGATTCCTTGGCAAACATTTTACGAGAACCTTAGAAGCGAATTCCTTGCAAGATTATCGTAGTTTTTCTGGGAGATTGGAAAGAACCATGGTGGAAGTTCGTGATCTTTGGTCACAGAGTGCTAGTATGATTCTTAGCGGACTATTAGTAAAAACTTTTTCAATCCAAGATTTGTTCAACTGTTTCTACCGAGGACTTCTTTCCATATTTCCTCTAAATCTTTGGCGCATTATATCATGCCTTATTATCATAACTACCATTGACATAATTCTGTTACAATAATAAACAAAGTAAACATGCTGAATCAATTGTAACAAGATGTGTTACAACTCTTGATATGTTATAAAAATGATTGTTACATATTTTAATATAATCTTGTTACGACACATTATTTATAAATTTTGCCATGTCTAATTTATAACAATGATAGATTATTACAGGGTGTCCGCAAATTATCCGAACAGCAAAATATTTGAAAGATGATCTTGCATTGAAAACAATGAAAAGTTAATGTCCATGTACCTTTTATAATACATCTATATGTTAACACAAAATACAAATTTAAAAAATTCCGAAATGATTGCTTGTTACTAAGATAGGCAAATTTAAATTTTTCGGAGACGTTTTTCCTGAGGGCCGCTAGTCATACTGGAGATGTGTTATCCCTAAAACCTAAAAGAGATGAATCCAAATGATTCATTATTATTTGAAGTAATCTGCAGGTTAGTGGCTTCAAGTCAGACTGGAAATAGAAAATTGTACGGTTCAAATCCAGTGAGTTCTATGGACATTTCTCTTCCGTCATAAAGCTCGGAAAACAGCTCCCTTTAAGACACCTCAATACATTTGGGTTGGTTTTGCAATTATTTGAAATCGGAAATATGTCAAACAAAGAATATAATAAGCCAATGGTTAAAACCATGCAAGAATATTGATTTTATTATGCTTGATTGTATAGAGCCATGTCTTCAAAGTTTGTACAGATAATATGCGGACACCCTGTACATCTTAATATGATAAACTTATTATATAATTGGATGGTTTCATTCGCCCTCTTCTCAAAAAAGGGCATAGAGGAAGAGGAATAACGTTCCTTAATTCCGCATACAAAATAATGCCACGTGTTCTGTTTAGCAGATTAAGACCGTTTGAAGAGTCCTGCGTCGGCGAATACCAAGCTGGTTTTCGTTAGGACTGATCGACCTTAGATCGAATGTTTACCCTGCGACAGATCCTCGATAAATTCTGGGAGTACAACTTGCAAACTCAATCTATTCATTGATTTTAAGGCGGCCTACGATTCAATGAAAATAAATGAGTTGTGGCAAAACACCAAGGAACATGCTTTTCCCGCGAAGCAGATTAGACTGATTCGAGCATCATTGGAAGGATCGAAATCATGTATACGGGTTTCGGATGACATATCCACACACTTAGCAATCTTAGACGGATTGAAGCAGGGCTATGCACTTTCAAACCTATTGTTCAACATAGCGTTAGAAGGCGCAATAAGGAGAGCTTGCGTACTTTGGAACGACACTATCATAACACGTTCGTATATAGGGGAGTTTACGCATTATCGGCAGTCTAAGTCGATGCCGCGCTTCTTCTGTAATTTTCTCGGGCATAAGCAAATAAAATAAGTGTTTGATTGTTAACATTTAAGCGATACTCAATCCTCTATCGATTCACACCGACAGACTTACAACGTTTCGAACAAATCAGTGTGACATTCTGCCGACAAGAAGACCATAACAAATGCAGGGAAATCTGTTCAGCAGCTCCAAATCAGCCGCATTGTCGTATTGAAATGATGACATCTCAGGCGAAAATGTTTGTTCAGACTCGGGAATCATATCAGCGGAAAGCTGACAAACAAAGAATCAATTGAATGTTTTTATTTCTGTGTTTCGATAGAGAATATGTGAATTTGACGTTTTAATTTTAATTGCCAATAATAGTCGAAGCCGTAAATTACCCTATTAACTTTTCAGTAGTCGCGTTGTTGTATTTTGTACAACACTTTTAGAAAAACCTCGCTTGTCGTACACAGCTTCAGCGTGGTGGCTCTTACGGTGGTATACCTCGTGACAACTGGAGAGTTGATATATTTAAAGTAGAGTAAACGGATGCTGCCACTGAAATCAATATGAAGTGGGAATCTGCTTAATCTCGAATCTCCACGAGTACCTTGGCCGTACTAATTTTGTGTGCTGTGAAATTCTAGAATCATGTTAGATGTTGTATTGTCAGACATCCATAAACTTCTAGTTCCAAACAAGGATTTGGGCGTTGTGACAGTTTGAAAGTTTGTGAGGAAGCTTAAAATATATCCCCTAAGCAGATTATGTCAAAATTCGAATCAATTTACTAAATTTGTTGAAAGAACCAAAATTCTATTACATATTGAGAAATTCGTATATTGCATGGATAATTGGAATTTTTGGAATTCAAGCGTTAAAGGAAGTTGATGTTATTCTATTTGTCCGTTTGTTGATAAATTCCCATGGTTTAAATATATATCCGCAAATAGAAATTTGATTTGCACTTTTTTACGAATAATGTCGAACCATTATGTACGCAACAGCTATTTATATCGCATAGATATAAAGGATTCAAATTTATGTGATTTTTGTGTAGATTTATTTTCTGAAGATATTAATCATATGGTTTTTGTGTGCACCAAATTTACGGTACCCAGAAGTATTAGTTAGTTTGAAGTAGTAGTTAGTAGTTAATTAGTAGAAGTATTATAAGTTTGGAAACTTTATATCGAACCCCTCCTACATCTGTCCGTGATATTCTTGTAAGTAAATTTCATAGTACTTTGAAATTTTATATATATTTTTAGTTGAGATATCATATCTTATTTGATCTTTACTGCCGTAATTTTCTTTGTTTTTTTCTCAGGATTGAAATTTGAGTCATTTACCAAGACGGTTTCTTCTTTTTCTTTTTCTGATCCAACGTATCGAAATATGGTTTTCGGTAGTTTTAAGTATTTTTGAAAATTGTTTGTTCTTTACATTCATAAAAATTGCAGTTTTAAGAATTTGAGCATGTGTACTCGAATTCGGGAAGCCTAAATTGTTTGTTGCCTATGTTGTGTTGATTTCAAGATTAACAATCGATTCCGCCCTAAAAAGGGATTCCCCGATTTATTATTACAGCGATGCACAGTTTAGCACTAATATCACATTTGTTAGAAAATGTCTGCACACAGTTGCACTCGTTTGGTTGACACTGAAAACATTATACAAAACAGATCTGAAAAACGATAAATTTCTTCCAAAGTTGCGGTACTGAAAAAGCAAATTAATTATAAATAAAACAAAACATGAATTTCGGCTTCGTAAAGCGTTAAACGCTATTGAGCCTCAAATAAACGAACTAGTTAAAAGATGGAATCTATGTTATGATAGGGTGATTCAAAAATTTTAAAAGGTTTGAAAATCTAATCTTGCATATCTTCCTTACCATCGTTACCATAAAAATAGTGTTCTTTGAAATTTTCAGCTTTCTAGGTGGTGTAGAGAAACTTTAAAGTAGATGGAGTACCGTGTACCTTTTAATTCCGCTCCTAAATGGTGCTTTAAAGGTGGCCCAAAGACGATGTAGGTTTATATGGAAATTATTATGGAGAAATGTTGACAAATGTTCCAAACACGTTAGGACTGCAATGTAAGCACAAACTTATTATCCCATCGTAAAATCGTCAAAAAGTTTGGGGTCACTTCTCAGTAAAAAAATCAGAGTGCTGCTGCCAGCACTGCTCCGTGGTGTCAACGCAACCGAATAATTTTCGCATCAAGGCCTCCTTTTCAGTTTGTTAACCAACTGTGCATGATATTTCAAAATCACACAAATTTGCGATAAAAACCGAGCTGTCATTATGTTATCCGTCTTTAAATGAGTGAAGCTTAATTATTTTTCCGCGATTTAGGGGTGCGAAAAACTTCAAAAAAATACTGCTGTGCTCAGAAAACGTTAAGATACTATGTGGAAATAAATTTTGTCAACTATTAAAAATTTTCAAAACCTTAGATCAGATGGTTCTGCACCATACAGCGATCGATTTTGTTCTAATACACAAAACTCAATAGATTTTCATAACAGTTTGCGATGCAGCATGGCGAAGCATAATGTGTACTTTTTACTAAATGTAAAATTGCAGGCAAAAACGGTAGTGCTCCGTGAAGCCCAAGCAGGACAGTTCGGTTTTGCGTCGTCCGATAGATTTAGCTCACGGTTTCGCGCATGTTTTCGTCGCCGGAGATTTTTTTTTCCTGTTTTGGTGCGTCTTACTGGGTAGTGCTTCGTGAAGCCCAAGCAGGACAGTTTTTACATTCAGAAATGGAATAGTGAAAAGTGAAAAATGAAAAAGTGATTTGTTTGATTTGTGTCCTCAGTACTGTTGGTTTTTGGCTGCCCTAAGTTCACCGAACCATCCGGAAGTGACAGGCAGCACATAAATTTAGAGAATCAATCCGGTGAGTTTGTTCCAGTATGATACTTTTTCTTTTAGGCTCGGATCGTTTTTGTCCGCGTCGTGGAACTTCTGATCGTTTCTTGAACGGAAAATGTTATTTTCGGAGTTTGATAATTATGTTCAGATTGCGCATTCTGTCCGGGCGGGTGTTACGCAACTAACAATCGCTTGTGGATGCTTTTTAACCGTTCGATGACCCTGGAGGGATCGATTCTGCTTTTCGTATAATTTTGAGCAGAAAAACCGACTGTGTTATCCTAAGGTGTTTAGTTCGAACGCGCTTCCTTTCGTTTTTCGATTATCTTAAAGTACAGTACCACCCAGTACAGTTTTTCAATGGGCACAGTACAGTTTTTCAATAGGCGTGTTTTTTTTACGCGTATCGTTATTTTATACAATCCGATGACCCTGGAGGGATCGGTTTTGCTTTTTACTGGTTATTGAGCAAAAATAATACTGCACAATCGACAATTCGCGAAATACTATTTATACTATAAATAAGCTATTGTTTTCTCTTTTGATTGCCGGCATTCAAAAGATTAATTTGAAAACGCTTAAACAACAAATATTTACGATCTATCGCCAGCTTTCTAGGCGAATCCTGACAATATACCTTCCCCAACCTCCAACTCCGTAGCACTTATGAGGGTGTCGCTGAGTCGGTGGCCTCTCATTAAGTAAGTGCTACATCAACATTTCCCTCCCCTATCCCAAGTTACGGTAAAGATGGGCGTGGCCGGGAATAGCGATATTCATGCTTTTAGTATTCTTGTTTATGATTTGAACAAGGTATACTCCCCTGCCTTGTTCTTGAAAGTAGTCAGGATGAGATTATTAAAAAGAAACATGAATGTTGCTAGTATCCAATCTACGAAGTATACCGTAACTACGCTAACGCTAACGCTAACGCTAATGTAAAATTGCAGGCAAAAACAGTTAATTAATTAGTCAAAGAAAAAATCGATGAAGAGAAATTAAACACTGCAGTTAGGCCCTTATGGTTCATAACGCGATAATTAACTCATTGCGCATGTGTAAAAATGGACAATAAAATTATGAAAAATTCCACGAATCTTGTATGCTAGACGAGCGCTTTACCACTGATTCTGTCGAAAGACAAGCGATTAGGGTATCATTGGTCAGTGTTCAGACAGACCGAACTAGATGATATTTTATTGTTCTAAATATAGGATAAGAACTCCATCAATTCTGATTTTCCAGATGGTATTTTGATGCAGATATGTCATCAAATAGATAAGTTCCATAATTACAGCAAATAATGCAAATATTTTGGTATTTCGAATGGCTAGGGTAAGTTTTCTAGAAACTTGAGCACCAACCAATTAAAAGATACAATTCTCAAATCTACTTTTGTTGAGATTTCTTGCTCAAAGAGTTATAATATTTGAAAGAATTATCTTGATAGTTGTACGTTTGTACGAGTTCACTCAATTCTAGATATGGATAGATTTAGCATTGCAATGCATTGATTGGAATTTCATATTGGACAAAACATTAGCAACTTTTTCGATTTTCCATGCAAAATGGTCAACTTTGGAGATCAAAGCCTCAGTTGTTTCAGCACGTCAGGCATAACTTGAATTTAAACATATATTTTTGAACGATTTTTTCAATCACGTGTTCAAAAGTAGTAGCGGTCTCTCACGCCGAGGACCTGGGATCGAATCCCATCCCCGACATAGTCACTTATGACATAAAAAGTTAAAGTGACGACTTCCTTCGGAAGGGAAGTAAAGCCGTTGGTCCCGAGATGAACTCGCCCAGGGCTAAAAATCTCGTTAATAAAGATAAAAAAAAGTACTAGAGGGTTGATTGAAGTGAATTTTTTGCCAAAAAATTATACACGATTTACCTGAAAATAGGAAAGCTTTACACGATAACTGTCTTCAGCACACTTGCATCATAAAGCTTTTCCTTCAACTGAATATTCCATTCAAATCGGTCTATAAATAACAGAGATTTAAGCCTCCAAAGTTGACCATTTTGCATGGAAAATCGAAAAAGTTGCAAATGTTTTGTCCAATAATGTATACGTAGAGCTTCATCGGATGTTTTCCTCGTACGTATCCATTACTGCTCTTTCGCCCACACCCACCTCCACACATAGTGCTTTAACACATCCAGAAACTATTTTCACTTGTTTGCACTGTACATTAGCACACTCACCAGTCGCCTCTTACGTCTCAATCTTACGATCTCATGATCTCGCATCAAGCTGCCCCAGTTTTTCCATCGGACGGGACGGGATGCGGATATCTGTGATAAGCTAAAATGCGGATATCATAACGGTTCCGGCAACCTTCGGTTGGACAAAATCTGGTTATTGAATCTGGCTTTTGTGCCAGCGAAACAGGCAAATTACGCCGTGTTTTGCACATAACTTACTGCAAAAAAAAGTAGCACTTTAGCGGTGCGCTGTCATAGATGCGTTTGCCTACATATTTAGAGGACAGCTTATCTGCCGCCAGTTTTCGTGTCCGTGTTGTGTCGCATGCAGGTCTCGGGAAGGTCTTTTTCTTTCCCTCTGCATCACTGCGGCGACTGGAGTCTAGTTATCATCCAACGTGAAACGTAAGTTGCTTCGCAGGTTAATTTAACGAGCGCGCATGCAGCTCTGGCTGTGCGGATAAGTAAAATGTAAGGGAAGACGGGGTAGTATGCGCCCCATAAGAAACAACTCAATTAGAAATGTGAATTTCGTAAAAAACGTTATTCTAGTTGGACATACAGGGAAGCCGTAAACTCGCGATTATTGAAAAAACTCATTGGGTTCAGGTAATCTTATCTAAGAAACTTTATTTCAAAGAAATAAAACCATAGTGATCGATTTTCAAAACAGCTGAGTATAACAGCTTCATTCCGAATTCTTATGAACGCAACCGATACTGTGCAGTTATATGCCTGGTTTTATCCTGACGGATCATTTTACACCTAGTTCCCCTATAGAGATGTATAGATGTTTGCTAGTAGCCGAGGCGCTTTCATCTACCCATCTCGGATGCAGTGCCGTTGAAATGGAAAAGATAAAAAAAAACGAGAAAGAACAGGATGTACGACGGGGCATAAGTAGCACGCGTGTAATGTTTTTTTTTACGTTGTACTAGACAAACAGACCTACTTTGAAGAAGAAGTTTGCCTCGTAGTAACGTATAAATTGGTCAGAGGGGGGGAGGACGAGGATACAATGTGTGATCTAATTTGAAATCGTGAAGTGCACATACGTCGGAAATATTTTCATTCAGTTACGCGGAATTGTTTGAACGCTGCACAAAGTAGTACTTAAATTGAAGGTCGTTTCTAATTAAGATACAGTCAACTCTCCACAACTCGATATTACAGGGATTTGTGAGTTAAAGAGATATCGAGTTGTTACAGAATACAAAATCAGTGCAACTTCGAAGCAAGTGACCATCGAGTTAGCCAACCAAGCCACCAAACCAAAAATTTTGAAGGCAAAAATCTCGCAAAAGAAACAAGAAACGAAAGTGTATTTTTTTAATTGCCGCTAAGGCGATCGAAACACTTGTAGACTGTACATCAAATCCTGAACAGACTATTAATAACAACTTGAAGGCCGTTGAAAATACGTTTGAAATTATATGGGAGGCCATCTACAGGTTCTACCTTAATTTATATTCACTCTATGCAGCAGTAGACATCCAATGATAGTCATATTACTTTGAAATATGTAACGCAAATAGATGTTTAATGTATTAGACAGTCATTTTTAGGTAGCGGTTTTTACATTTTATGGCTCGTGGTGCATTTTCATAATTACATTATTGCGCAGAGCACTTGTTCTTTATCGCGACTCCGTTTGAAATTAAAACTTTTTGACACGCGTAATTACAATAAAAATTGTTAAGTTGGATGGTGTTGGATGAACGGCTTAAATTGTCGAGGACGCTTTAAGGAATGTAAGGACTACTCAACAATAGGTGAGCTTTTTAGCCGTTCTACAATCTGTGAAAACCTTAATCTTGAGTGATTCTAATCCAAGAAGATATGCTTTTTTGATTAGTTGAGCTCTTGGGTGGGATTGTAATCGAAGTTTCATGTACCTAAGATTGTTTTTAACGAGGATAAGAATTTAAAGAATTTTGAAAAAGCACACCTTAATTGTTTGAAAATATTAAATTGGACAAATTTCAAATGTTTTACTTTATATTCTTTCATACTGAATTAGCGACGTGTAATTTTTTATTTAAATCCGTCTCATACGAAATATATGATAAAATTTTTACGAGTAGATTATTTTTCAATCTATCTGTTATCTACGAAGTTTTAACCAAAATTAGGGTAGTTCTCGAAGAAAAAAATCTGAGTTAAATGAAAGTACAGTGGGATTCCGTTTTTGGCAACAAAGTCGAAATTTTCAGTTGCCAAGAACGGAACCGTGCCAAAATCGGAACCCTTATTTTAAATTTTATTTTTCAACTACTGGTTTTGAAAACATCATTAGAATGTTATTACATCATCCTTATTGAACCATATGGCATAAAAACTTCTGAACGGTTCACTTCGAAGCAGTTTTCCGTAATATTGTACTATGCTATGGATCTATAGCGCCGAAATGTTAATTGTGGCAAACGTTCTACATCCAAGCTTTTTACGCCTCAACGTCTTCAATGATTTTTAGAAGCTTTATGTACACTATTTGTATGAGTGGGCCATGTAAAATTAATAATCGCAAAAGGGGCTTTTATACAAGAACTGAACATTTTCCTAAAACTGTGTAAGAATACGAAAAAAATTAAATGTGTTAGAGTAAGGTGGGGCAAAAGTTCGACCTTAGTGGTATAATCAAAGCTTCCAGGAAAACAATAGCGATTAAAGCAAAACATATACCATACAGTGAACCTTCAACATATTGGCTATAATTTTGCTGAACAAACTTGTGTCAAAATATTTATTCATTTTTAGTTATAACAGTTTCAAAATTGATTGTCTTATTCGAACTTTTGCCCCACCGGTGGGGCAAGAGTTCGAATCTAGTGTGGGACAAAAGTTCGCTGGCTAAAACATAAAATATCGATCCTTTTATGACAGGCATGCCTTACACCAGCCGTAAACTTAAGTTTGCCGAAAAATACACACTAAATTTTCATCAAAAAATTGCCCAAAACCGAGTTAATTGTAATATACTCAAAAAAAGAAGTTTTTCGCAAAACTAAGTGGAAATGTAAAATTTTGGTGTCAATTTTCACACGATCAGACAAATTTAACTAAATTTGAAGATAATATGTGGATTTTAGGCAAAATGCTAATTTTTCCGTGATTTTATGCATGGGTCGAACTTTTGTCCCGCTGATTCGAACTTTTGCCCCACTATGGGCCAAAAATTGTTTTCAAGCATTTACGCAAAAACTAATACACCTCAAAGCAACCTTATGATAGGCCTAGAAACGCCCTTACATAAAATATTGAAAAAGATTTTATCTTCAATTGGTTACCTGCAACGAAAGTTTGACCAAAAATTACAATATTCACGTCGAAAAACAACAAATATCCATAACTTTTCCAAATCTCAATCGATTTTTATGATATTTGGAGTGAAAGTCTATTACTTGAATAGCATTCAAACCACCATGACATTTATAAGATTTGTTTTGAATTGAGCTAGAAATCTTAAAAAGAAACTTTTACCCCACTCGAACTTTTGCCCCACTTTACTCTACTGTATTCATACAAAGACGTTTTTAAGTACAAATCAAAAGCCCTGGGTATTATAAAACAAAAATCAGTTCAACTTTAGGCTTTGACGTAAAATTTTACAAAATTCGGTAAGTTTAGAATACCTTCCTAATTAATGTTTCTGATAAAGTAAAGCATTGCATAATAAATGATTGACTGCAGTCAAAAGACCAAACATAAACAACTACATCTCATGATCCATATATGCGACTCGTAATTTTGTAGAATACACATAGAACTTTTATTATTTTTACTTGAAGTGAGTTTTTATTTAGCTAAACATATAAACATATATTTACATATATCCATGTTATGGAACCTCAAGAACCTGATAGGAATCTTCAGGTGCTCGTAAGTAATCTACAGGAAAACGCTAAGGTTCTGAAGCATCTTGCTAAGAATATTGCTGCTATATTGCCGAAAATTCTCAAGTCTCCAAGGAAAATTTTCAAATGTTTTTTATTTTCAGGTTACCACTAGCACTCCTCAAATTCCTCTGGAAACCTTTTCAAAATCTACAAGATTTCGCCAGAAATATTAAAAATACCACCACAAATTCACATTTTCCCGCTAGGAATTACCAGGATGCCCTAGAAATCTTAAAAGTTAATTAGGAATCACCAAATTTCGGACTTAATCCCTAATAACCAACTATACATTCTCAGGATCCCACAAAAACCCCAAGAGTCCGCTAGGAATCTGCAAACATTCTCAAGAATCCGTTAAAACTTCTGAGAAGTCCCTTAAGGACTAAGAATCTCCTAAGCATTCTCCAGGCTTCAGTTAGGAAACTCATAGTTCCAGCTCGCAAGGAACATTTTGTTTATGTTGAGACCCGTATCCTTGATTAAAAATCTTGTACCGAACTCGTCTCTTGAAAATCTAACGTCTTAAAGAATTTCCAACAAAGAGGGAACGTAGCTCTTATAAGTTGTCGCAGAAATATTAATATGCACACGAATACCACAAACAAAAAGTTAAAATACTTTTAATCTTTTTTATCGCACGCTTAAATTATTGAGAATAAGTTGTAGTTTGGACTGTGTTCGCATTTGTGCTGGTATTGAATGGAACATTGGAATTCTTAAAAAATAATATGCAATATAGTAAAGTCTTCACTTTTTTATGGATTATATGTTGCCACTTCTGCAATTCACTAGAATTAAGCAATATATTCTATGAAATTCCTTAAAAGTTATGATGCACGACATATTGTTGTATTTTCATTTATAGCTGCGTTGTGTTTTTCATGCGCAATGTATGTAACTCCATAATAATAACAGTGAGCTAAAAAGGTGACTTTTAGTTGCATAATGTGCTTGTGCTCTGTTCAAACAAGCTGTTCCAAAACTGGAGAAAAGTAATTTTTAGTGTACCACCTACTGGCAGACCCAAGTGGGCTGGATAATTAATAGAAATGATTGATATCTAGTTGAGATTGTGGAGGAGATGAATGGCCTTATGAAACGTTGCGAATGCATGACAAATGACCATCCTGAAGTAAATAAGCGCGTACGGGAGCCCTTAGTAGTTAATGAGATTTGGGGGAATATCAACGAAAATGAAGATCTGGAATGTAATGGGTGTGTAGTTGACCTGCCATTCAGATAAATAAAGCAACAGACACGATAATATTTACAAAAAAATACAAATTTTAATAATATTCAAAAATGTTGCCAAAAACGGATCCATTTTGTTGCCGAAATCGGAGGGTGTCAAAAATGGAGCATGCCAAAAACGGAATCCCACTGTATTTTTTAATAATGTTTAATAATGATGTTGACACCACGAGCTAAATTTGAGGCTTAATTTGTTATAGTTCTTCGATGAAATTTAATTTTATTTGATGTTCCACCACGTATTATAAAATAAGATAGTTGAAAACGGCAAGTATCTTGTGGTTGTGTAATGTTTTGAGTTTTCTTTCAGTTCAACTGAACGAAAGCATGTCGGCCTAATGTGTAAATAAGATTAGCCCTCAAATGTTCAAGAGCACAAATTTAGAAAACTAAACAACACTCTGAGTTGTCACGAGTATACCCCATTAGGCATAAATATGTTAGGCATAAGGACGTTAGGCATAAGTATGTTAGGCATAAAATACATTAGGCATAAAATAACTTGCGTGTGTCAAAACTCTTCTCATACCGCAAATTGTTCGGGTGCATCTACAAATTCCATTACGTTCATGGGGGTGGGTGGGTGTCCTTACGGTGAAACAGTTTGGAATCAACTTCAAAGATTGCACTGAATCTTCAAAGGCACAATTCTAGCGAGAAAAAAGCATCCAACAATCGTGCACTTTTTATTTTGGCGTGCACAAAGGAGAAAGCTAAAAATTGGAAGTTCAGAAACATTTTTCAACTATTTCTCCAGGTTAGTGCTTTTGAAAACGCGAGTAGGGGCACATGCGGCCATCTTTGGATTCCGAGATGTTTCACCTTAAGATGTAACAGCTCATTAAAATAGTAGAAAATTCATATAAAAAGCATTACGAGAGGGTGCGTCAATTGGTTGGTTATAAATTATTATTTCCGGTGTTATCGCAAGATTGTTATCATGGTTACTGTTATCATTCTAAAGTCCAGTTCAATCCATTTTTGTAAGTAGCGGACTTTGGGGCAAGTGTGCCATAGGAGCAAGTGTGCCACCGCTGCTTCTGATAAAAACTCCAATATATATTTTATCTTTGAGCTTAACAATATGTTCCTTTATAGTTCACTATACAATGATCAAAATATGATGAAAATTGCTCTATTTTTCACGTACTTACATCGACTTTTGCAAAGACAACCAAATTTAAGTTGATTTTTATAAGATTTCGTTGTTTCTAAATAGCATGGTAAAAGGTAAATTATTAACAGATTTTTCTAACGTACTGTACATCGAGAAACTATTCAAATGTGTAAGTTACTGTGGCATTTGCACGAAAAAAGTATTTAGTTTTACATCCGAAATCCAGTTTGGTTGAAATGTATACTTTTTGGGGCAAGTGTGCCACCTATTTGGTAAACATTCGAAGTGAAATTTATAAAAATGTAAACATCATCAACAAAATCATAATAATAAACTGAAATGAGGCACCGGTAGTGGTTTCTTAGGTATAGTAGGGGAATAACTGACATGTTTGCCCCCCAAAGTGATTTTATCTCAAAATATTCAATAATAACATGTTTTTCGGCTTATTAAGTACCGTTTTACATATCTACATCAATATTTTACCGTAATTTAGTGCTGATCTAGTGTAATATTATACATATTCGCCGTAATATAAGGGTTCTACTTTAATTGTATTGAATGGAGACAAAAATAACTATTTTAGTTATTCGAATGAGTAATAGAGAGTTACGCATGTTTTGAACCTTGTTATAAAGCACCACCATATTACGGTAAACTTAAATAATTTTTTAAATTATAGATTAGCGTCTGCTTTTAATTAATTTTAATAGGAAATAAAGAAAATTTCATTACAATTAGAATTACATGCGATGTTCATTCAATGGCCGTCTTGCCCCATATGGGGTGCACACTTGCCCCATAGTGTCGAAAAATAGGTTATTTTGGATGATATTTGAGAAGCTCCAAAACTAATACTTTTGGAAATTATTTTCTTTTCAAATGGCACAGTGGTTATGAAAAGATGTGAAACTAACATCATGAGGCTAAATTGGTGGATTTCATAAGCTTTGGGCATAGTTAGAGAACAATTTGCTTAAGGTGGCACACTTGCCCCAAATTCCGCTATCCATTTATATTTGCGATGTGCAGGTGTTATTTATTTCATTACATGTTTAGTCTGATAAGTTTGACATATTTTATATTTCTCTTACATAATTGCGTAAAGCCTGAACAAACAAGCCAATCTTCTGCGAATTATGTTATTTTTTGAGCCGAAAATACCATATAAAATAATACAGCAGGGACAGAGTCTGTTTCCCAGCTTAGAGCTCTTATGAGAATTTCCACAGTTATTAACTGAGAGATTTCTTTGCCAATTGACCATCTTTGCATATGTATTATAGTGTAGCAGCTTCGAAGATAATCTATGCACAGGGAAGTCGAGAAAATTTCCCTCACGCAATGATTCTCGACCGGTACGATTCGAACCCACGATCATCAGCTTGGTCTTACTGAATACCTGACCTGACTCCAATAATACACCAACGATTTAAAACTTTTATCTTTGTTGTACAAAAAATGATGTTTGCATTGATTGCACTCGCCATATGCTTCAAAATCGTAGAACATGATTTAGAAAATTGTTCATTTTATAGGGTAACCACCATTGCTCACCTAGTTTTTGTAGCCTATCTTACGCAATTTCTTCTCAGCTTTCTGATGGTGATCTCAGAATGCAAAATGAGCGGTGCGCTAATGGTGAAAAAACGATTTTTCTATCAAAATTAAAGATGGCGGCCAAATTAAAAATGGCCGCCAAATTTTTTAAACTTCAAATGAAAGCTTTATCCTTTCGCTATACGATACCACTAAGTTTGCTATGTGTTCCAAAGGAAATGTGGGACATATCACGTGAAGAAATACCCAAGATTTATCAAAAAATGGGCTTTTTCGCAAACTGTTTAGCTAGCTAGCGAGCGAGGGGTACACCAATTTGGGAAAACCGAAATTATTATGTCTAGTATTAGTTTAAGAAACAGTCATTGCTGACAGAAGAACATCCTAATTGTAAGCAATTTATCACTTCCCTGCAGGCTGTAATAATTGCCAACATTGCGTTTGTAGGTATCTTTCGACAGTAACTAAAACGGTTTACGACTAATTCGTCCTTCTGCAGCATCGGTTTGTTTCGATCTCTCGAAACGTACTAAATAAATTATTTCAACCACGAGTTTTGCATTCTTCTTTTTACAAAACAGAAACAGTGAGCTTCTTGACGTAAGTATTCACCGAGTCATTCGGTTTACTGCAATACGCAAGCAATGGTGTAGAGTTCAGTTCACGCGTTGTAATCTTAATGTTGGATGAGAATGACATCTTGCCCTTGAGATATAAAAAGATGTTTTTAGTAAGACTCTTCATGAACGTATTATAAGCCTTAATTCTAATAGTTTTCAAAAATACTTCTCTCTTAAAAGAACAGCCTATAGTCAAAAGAAGGAGAAAGCCTATGATTAAAAGAAGGAAACATTTCTGATGAAATATTTGAAAACCCCAGCAACACACATGTTATAATTGTGTATTATCAACTAGTATATGACCAAAATTAGTCATATATTAGTTGATAATACACAATTATAACATGTGTGTTGCTCGGGAACCACTTTGAACCATAGCACACCGTTGATAACCCAGAGACAAATCAACCATCAGCTTAGAGTCTTGACGCGATATGGGGAGCTCACAAATTCGTCCTGAATTAACTAGTTGATTTTACCATTCCTTTATACACAAACATGGCGTCCCATCACATAAAAAATCATCAAATTAATTAGCTGATCAATTATTGGGGCACACTTATGAATCCTACACATCAGTGTTCTAGCAATTTGATTATAATTTTGTTCGAAATTAGGCCAAACGGCATTCGGCCAAATGGCATCGTACCTGCTACAAATTATACGAATGGTAAAGGAAGATCTGTCCCAGTGAGGACGTTATGCCAAGAAAAAGAAGAACATCTGTTGTATTACGAATTATTGAATTTTCATTCACTCAACGTTTCAACAGGATTCACCCAAGCTATAAATGCATAAACAAGTATTTTTTTATTTTATAAAAGTGGTGCTTGAAATTTGACATTAAGCGAATGGCTAGAGATGCTAGTATTAGAAAGTTAGCAGAAATTAATAACGCCAAACAATTTTTCGACTGGGCTGTGTCGCAAAAGGTGAAAGACCAAGAAAAAAAGATTAGGAATTTATCTATGCAACTAAAAATGACTATTCCGAGGCTGAAAAATTTCTTCAGGAAAGATTTTCTAACCTTGTTCCAATTCCTGGAACAAAAAAATATCATTCATTTATACCAAAAGACGAACGAAGCATTTTTGCTAGTGAATTCTCAGATACACATGAAAACCAAGAAAATACAGCATGCTTTGTTCTAAATAATACAAAGAAACGAAAATCTTCTGGTGTTAGCAACCAAAGACAATCTTCCCGGTTGAAAAAATAGATAGCATTAAGATGAAAATGTAAGTTATATACTGAATAATTGAATAAATAAAATTAAAAAAAAAATTATAATCTTATTTGTTTCATAGAAAAGAAAGAATCCCTTTTCAGTGTATTGAAAAATTGAGGCAGAAACAGTTTTTTTTCAGTTTTTCTTGGCGGTGTAATTTTTCATGAAAAATATCATCCATTCCGACTTATACTTCATTAAAACCAATCCCATATCTTTTTTTTCAGATGTTTTAGAAAATTTTCAATTCTTTGTTTTACCGATGCTTCGATTGAAATATGGGTTTCAAAGAAAAGGCTTATATGGTCATTTTCCACAAAAGTGGCCATAACTCAAAAACGAAAAAAAGTACATTTCAAAAATTTCAGCGATTAAAGCTTTTGAAATTATTTTCTCAAAAATATTTTTTTGAAAATTTTCCACGAGTTGGAGCATAGTTTTTCCGGCTTTTCTTTACGAATTTTCTCAACGGTGGAAAGTTTTGTGGAAAACTGTTTCCAGTTATTTTTTTTTATTCCTGAGAAAATTTGCTTTCATTTTCATAAAAAAACTTTGTTTCTGCGATGCTTCGTTCTTGAGTTATGATTTTTCAAAGTAAGTTGTGTCAGAGGAAAACAAAAAAATTCCAACTGAGTTTTCCGGGAAATAGGCGACCCTGAATATTTCTCACTTTTTTATTCATATATTGATGAGCCCTGCCTGTGGAAAAATTTTCATGAAAATCTGAGACCCTTCGGCCCACTTTGTACGGAAATAAAAAAAATCCCCATCTGTGAATAGCATCTTGCTAACTTATCCTGCAATACATTTGTGGTTTACTATTCCGATTCAATTTGAGATGCAAACTTACAAGAACATTGGAGGCCTTAGAATAACTCTGAGGTCAAAGCATGAAAGGGTTGTTATAATAAGTAGAAACCATTTTTTCATATATATGTATTTTTGGCTGGAGGGAAAAAATAAACACTTTGTACTTGTTAGCACAATTAATCCCCTGGATTTTAAATGACAATGGCACTTGAAAATATTAGAAACACACCAAACCACAGCATAGTTGCATTATAAAATCGTCCGAGTATTTAAATATGAAATGAAACGTGGACTATCCATGGAAACATGTTCAAATCCAGATCAACAACACGCATCGTTTGCAGCTGAATAATCATACAGATACACTTCATTACGAATGAAAAATAAACAAAACATGATTACTAGTTCCATAAACCGGATTGCACAATATTACACTTTACTTCAATCGACTGTTAACATCCAAATGAGCCTTAACCTAAGACAAATTGATCCATCCGTCTTGGCTAATATTGCTTCTCCCGAGCTCCATCAAGCTTCGCACTACGAGTCGACGGATTCCTCCCAATTAGTGATGGAGCATTCATTTCTCACGTCTCTCCGAACCATTCATCAACACAACACACCAACCAAGATGATCATAACGAGTCTTCAGCGACAGCGATGACAATCGGCGACTATGCACATTGATTCAATTTGTTTTGAAAAACGATCATAAAACATCTTATACAATATTTGATGAAACATTTCATTAGAAATTGCCAAATCAATGATCATCAATGATTACCAAAAACACTCTCGAAGGTTGTTGTTATTAATATCACTTCACAAATCTTCACACATGAAAAAAAGTGTTATTTAAAATGCTATTTGCGACAAGTGATTTTTCCTACATTCTTGAGATCCTAAAAGACCTACATAAACTTATAGAAGTGAAAATCAAGACAATTAATTTTTTTAATTTTTAACCTATGAGCGGTACCACTGTGCGATGACGATCACAATCACTCACAACAACCCCAGCATCGACTCGTGAATACACACAGATGAATGAAAGAGAAAAACTTTCTACTCGCCAAGGCACGGTGTATGTAATTTTGCTTTCCGACTCTAATGTAATCATCGAATCGTTTCTGTTGCCTGGCTACGCATTGTATTTGTGTGAAATTAGCTCTGTGTGGTTTTTGGCTGTGGGTTTGCTATTATGCCATATCACGTCGGTAAAGCGGTTCACTGTCTCAATCAGCTGAAATTTGCCAGTGGTGTGAATGGACGAAATGGACCCCGTTGGCAGGTCGTGAATCTGACAATGGTCAAATTATCAGGAAAGTTTGATTTTGATTCGCATAATTGCTGCGTTGCTGCGGTCTGCCCAAAATTATTGATCCGTTCAACCGAGTGTTCATTTGGGGCTATTATTTTACGATATAAATCGCAAATTTCTGGCAGTAATATGCAAACATTAAGTAAATACTACGTAAATGAATATACCCGTTCGGTGTTATAGATTGAGCGTAACTTTTTTTATTTTTGTTATAAGTATCATTTCATACATTAAATCCATTTCTTACATCTAGGTGTTTTGTTTAGGAAACACCATCATCCTGATTTTGAACTAAATTGAGCTGATGTATTACAAGAGCTAGTCTATTTTGGTATAGCATACAATATGGTTGGCCTGAAAATTTATTCGAAGATTAATCTTATCATTTGTCAGACTATCTTATACATTTGTTACATTTAGTTTAATGCTCTCGATATGATTTTTGAAAGTTGATTTTCATCAATAATGAATCCTAGATACTAAACTTCAACTGAGAAATTTATTGGAACCCCTCTCCTCGTGACAACATGTCTAATTGAAGATTTCATTTTCATTTTTGGTTTAGGAGGGAATATTATGAGTTCAGGTTTGGAAGCATTACAAAAAAA
The DNA here is from genome assembly GCF_002204515.2 of Aedes aegypti. Lineage (NCBI taxonomy): Eukaryota > Metazoa > Arthropoda > Insecta > Diptera > Culicidae > Aedes > Aedes aegypti. The sequence continues at coordinate 22,728,870 of NC_035108.1, read as the reverse complement.
TATAACATTTTTGCAAAGGATTTAAAAATATTCAAACTTTTTTGCAATCTACTCCAAATGACACGCAAGCTTCGTTCTTTGTTGGAGAGGCCTGTGTCAATCGCAAACAACGATTTTTGACATCCCTAAGGTAACTCAGGTAAGTCAGACGTGAAAATATTGTTATGGCCTTTAAATGCTACCTTGAGAAACACCAGCTCATACAGGAGGGGATATTTTTTTATTACCGTACGGGTTTGGGCCGAAGGGTCTCAGATTTTCATGAAACTTTTTCCACAGGCAGGGCTCATGGATATATGAATAAACAAAAATTGAGAAAAATTCAGGGTCGCCTATTTTTCCGGAAAACTCAGGTGGAAATTTTTTGTTTTCCCTTGACACTACTTACTTTGAAAAATCATAACTCAAGAACGAAGCATCGTAGAAACAAAGTTTTTATATAAAAATTTAAGCAAATTTTCTCAAAAATCCAAAAAAAAATATGAACTGGAAAAAGTTTTCCACAAAATTTTCCACCGTTGGGAAAATTCGTAAAGAAAAGCCGGAAAAACTATGCCCGAACTCGTGGAAAATTTAAAAAAAATATTTTCGAGAAGGTAATTTTATAAGCTTTAATCACTGAAATTTTTGGAATGCACTTTTTTTTCGTTTTTGAGTTATGGCCAATTTTGTGAAAAATGTCCAGATGCGCCATATAAGACTTTTCTTTGAAAAATCACAACTCAAGAACGAAACATTGTAGAAACAAAGTTTTTGTATGAACATTTAAGCAAATTTTCTCAGAAATCCAAAAAAAATATGAACTGGAAAAAGTTTTCCACAAAATTTTCCACCGTTGGGGAAATTCATAAAGAAAAGCTGGAAAATCTATGCCCGAACTCGCGGAAATTTTTTAATAAAATATTTTTAAGAAAGAAACTTTATGAACTTCAATTCTGGTAACTTTTAGGATGTACTTTTCTTTAGTTCCTGATCTATGGTCAATTTTGTAAAAAATGCAAAAATTTGCCATACATGCCTTTTCGATTAAAAATCATGACTCAAGACTCATCATGACTTGTCGAACCGGATTCAAATTATCTCAAAAATATGAAATTTTTGAAATGGAATCAGGTTCCCAGGACATTTTTCACTGTTTATGAAAATAAATAATGAAAACCCGATTAGCTATTCCAGCTTTCAAACAAAGTATATTTGAAAAGAGCGATCAATAAGATCCAATCCTACAATATTTTTCAATACGCTCATTTTTCGTTCCTAAAACATGATCAAATATTGCTAGGATGAGCTGTTTGAACCATATATTTACAAATTTATAAGTTCATAAACAAAATTTCTTAAGAACGAAACTACATAGAAACAATCAGAATGTAGGCATTTTTTTCCTGTTAGGTAACTACAAAATTGACAGTTAAATAAATGGGTAGACAATATGACAAATAGGTATTTACAAATTCAAGTTTAAAGCGTTGAAATGGCTTGAGAATCATAAGTTTACCAAAAACTAACAAAGAGCAGTGAGAAAGTGCAAGTGTTGTCTATCAGCTGTATATTCCTCGTTATTAATTTTTGGAAATGTGAAAAAAGTTTTCCCGAAGCTGTTGAAATGGACAAAGTTCAATATTACGAATACAATTCTTTATGCTGTAACCCCTTCGGACTGGACGGCCACAAATCAGTAAGGACAAACCTACGATCGATCAGCCAAGGCCTCATCAGTAAGCTTCATTCGAATGGAGTTCGGTGGATTACGGAAAAGATGAAAATTTGCGTGAAGTGCTCCCGGTATTGGGAATCGACAAGTCATGATGAGTCTTGAGTCATGATTTTTAAACGAAAAGGCATGTATGGCAAATCTTTGCATTTTTACAAAATTGACCATAACTCAGGAACAAAAAAAAAAAGTACATCCTAAAAGTTACTAGAATTGAAGTTTATAAAGTTTCCTTCTCAAAAATATTTTATTAAAAAATTTTCCGTGAGTACGGGCATAGATTTTCCAGCTTTTCTTTATGAATTTCCCTAACGGTGGAAAATTTTGTGGAAAACTTTTTCCAGTTCATATTTTTTTTTGGATTTCTGAGAAAATTTGCTTAAATTTTCATACAAAAACTTTGTTTCTACAATGTTTCGTTCTTGAGTTATGATTTTTCAAAGAAAAGTCTTATATGGCACATCTGGACATTTTTCACAAAATTGGCCATAACTCAAAAACGAAAAATAAGTGCATTCCAAAAATTTCAGTGATTAAAGCTTATAAAATTACCTTCTCGAAAATATTTTTTTGAAAATTTTCCACGAGTTCGGGCATTATTTTTCCGGCTTTTCTTTACGAATTTTCCCAACGGTGGAAAATTTTGTGGAAAACTTTTTCCAGTTCATATTTTTTTTTTATTTTTGAGAAAATTTGCTTAAATTTTCATACAAAAACTTTGTTTCTACAATGTTTCGTTCTTGAGTTGTGATTTTTCAAAGAAAAGTCTTATATGGCGCATCTGGACATTTTTCACAAAATTGGCCATAACTCAAAAACGAAAAAAAAGTGCATTCCAAAAATTTCAGTGATTAAAGCTTATAAAATTACCTTCTCGAAAATATTTTTTTTAAATTTTCCACGAGTTCGGGCATAGTTTTTCCGGCTTTTCTTTACGAATTTTCCCAACGGTGGAAAATTTTGTGGAAAACTTTTTCCAGTTCATATTTTTTTTGGATTTTTGAGAAAATTTGCTTAAATTTTTATATAAAAACTTTGTTTCTACGATGCTTCGTTCTTGAGTTATGATTTTTCAAAGTAAGTAGTGTCAAGGGAAAACAAAAAATTTCCACCTGAGTTTTCCGGAAAAATAGGCGACCCTGAATTTTTCTCAATTTTTTTTTATTCATATATCCATGAGCCCTGCCTGTGGAAAAAGTTTCATGAAAATCTGAGACCCTTCGGCCCAATTTGTACGATAATAAAAAAAAATCCCCAGGACCGTCAAACTTGTCTAAGGGTCAGCGGTTTTCCCCAAATCTGTGACCTTGTTTTCAAACGGAAAGGGAGCAACTCTACTGCGACGGTCTAGGAATGTAGCACTTACGAATTTGTGCAGATGCTAAACAAACAAAATCGATAAAAAGTAACATTGGAGAATTATGCCTTTCTCGGCAGACTGATGCACTTATTAATCATTATCACAGAGAAGTTATGGTGAAGACATCAATAATATTTTATGCAATCCCGCATTTTTTGCACTTTTCAAGCTTGCAGAAACGGCACAGTGGTGAAAAAACACCCAATATTTAAATCTACGTTTCGTATCGTATCTTTAAAAGCGCTCACCCAATATCCGCATTACAAGAAGCCACGTGACTAAACAAATTTCTCTCCGGTACCGCCTCCACCGACGCGATGACGAAGATAGCTTCGCTGCAACATTTCGTAACAAACGAGCACGAATGCAAACAAACGTAGCTAGCTGAGTGAGGGTAGCTCTTTCCGAGATCCAATTCGATCCGCGTACTTTCCTGGCATTGTGTCTTTTCTAGTCAGCGCACTTAAGTAGCGAATGCAGCAATGAAACAGCATCGCGCTCACCTCCGAGCAAATGTTGCGAAAAATAAACCAGGCAAGCGGAATCCGCTACTGCCTGCGCCTGAGCACAATGGGACAACTTCAAAAAAATACGATCAAAACCTGTATAAGGGGTCTGATGGCGTTTAAGAGCATTGGTGACTTCAGAGAATGTGTTCATAATGTTCTACTCTTCTGTTGAAGGGGATTGACAACCGCCCAGTCAACGATGGATTATCAATTGGTGAGCTCGTTTCATGCTTCTATTTCAAATGAGTAAAATATGTAAACACATACCGTTATTATGAATCGCCCAGTAAGTTATCATGGAGCAGTATATCATTGCTTATATAATGCACAATTCAACCAATTTCAATAGTTAATGGCATTTTTAAACGTAAATAACTTAGAGGTTTTGATCGTCTTTTTCTGAAATTGTCCCATCGTGCGCCACGCTATCGCTCGAAAGAAAACCCCATCCGAGAGAAGAAAAACGGCCTCACTAAAATGTTGCAAAAGCAGTAAAATGACGCGTTTCGCCTTGGCTTGCCATCGCGGATACGACCAAATGGCATTCGCAATGATGGTGATTCAAGCAGCCAACTCCAATGAATAAGCACCGAACGCGGACCCAGTTAAATCCGGGTTTGGTTTTATCTATGCGCTTGAAAACAAAATCTCAGTTGCACGTGGCCAACGTTCGATGGTACCTAAATTTCGCGAAATTTAAAATTCAATCACAGTCCGTCAAAAAGTGCAACCCGATGTGTCGCATCTAGATTTGACAGCGAGCGAATTTCTGTTTTCTGTCTGTGGTGATGTGAAAGAGAAATCATTAAGCTGGTTTCATGAACGAGAGCTGCCGCCGCACATGATATGTATGTGTCCCAAAGGTATGCTGAAGGCAAGTTGATGTCTACGGGAAGGGTAGGTGGACTTTCGTATCGTCTAGTTGGGGGAAGTCACGCATTCCATCTGCTCCGAACGCTTGGGTGAAAGATAGGAACAGAAGAAAAATGATCACGTCAATCATGCTTAAAGTTATTCCCAGTCTAAGCCTATGTGTGTGAAAATGTAAAGTTCCTGATTTTCAACTTGGTACGAACGAAAGAGAATGTGTGAACTAATTCAGGTGTCACGCAGCCCTAGTTGGTACACGTTCCAAAAAGCGTTTGGTTTTTTTCTTCTTCTGAATTGAGTTGGCTACGGTCGAATATGTGACTGTTCAAGATACGTGATGGGAATGAGAGATACCTTGGCCGTTATGTTTTCTAATCATTCAGACATGAATGGAAGTGAAGCAAACGAGAAGACTCGTCGCTTACCGGGCATTGATGTTTCTTCAGGAATGATCAATGATTTCCAACTGCATTTGGACACGCATTCATGGATATCTACTGGATTCCGTAAATTCTTTCATATCGAATGACTTTGTGTTTCGATAGGAGATACGAATCTAGGTGCCTTACAATTTGTAAGAAGAGATAGGGCAAGACGTTTCACCTTTAGGAAGGCATGGAAATGACGACTTCGATAGAATGTCAGATATGGAGACGTATTCCAGCGATCACACAATCGTGTATCATTAGCTATAAGAACACAAGAATGAGAACCGTGAACATCTAAAATTATGCCTTAAGATGGACCCCAAAAGCTAATGTGAAAAAGACGGGAATAGAAGAGCTTGAAGTTTAAATGGAAAAAATCGACACTGTCCCAACCACATTTTTGATCATAGAGTGCATTGGTGTCCGGCCATCTGGCCAAATACCATTTGGCCGAATGCCGCTTGGCCAAATACCATTTGGCCGAAGGGGTCGTTTGGACGACTGCCGTTTGGCCGAATTATGAATAAAAAAAAATATCAAATTGCCACAACGCTGATGTGTAGGGTTCTTAGGTGTGGTCCAATAATTGATCATCTAATTATATTATTCACTTTTATGATGTGACGAAACATGAGAATGATTAAATCAACCTGTTAATTTAGGATGAAGTTGTAAACTCCACGCATCACGTCAAGACTCAAAGCTGATGGTCAATTCGTCTCTGGGTTACCAACAGTGTGCTAGGGTTCCAGTCCTTTTAATGATTTCATCAGCAACGTTGCGAAAATCTCATATACTCACTTCTCATGCATGATTTTACACGCTTGAGTTGTAACTCACGCAACTCAACAGTCAAAAAATCATGCATGATTTGGCTCATCCGTTTAACTCATTGGCTTTTATTTCCACAGTTTTTGAAAGAAAGCAAAGCACATATTATTTGTTTTTCTGCTAGAAATATAATAAACCTTTCTAATGTTAACAAAGACATTAGGTTTTGACAGATTTTCGATGGGTTTTATGATTGAATAATTTTTGACGGTGTGAACGTGAGAGAATGATTTTGCATCAAAATCTCATGCGTGAGTTTTACGGAGCAGATCTCAAATGAGTTTACTCTATCAGGAGAACTCCATTTGAGTGTGAATATGCCAATATAAGCTATTCTTTCTATTTATACTGGTTACGTTAATGTTGACAATAATTTAGCTTATATTTTCTAGACGGGGTTGGTGGTCTAATGGCTACCGCTTCTGTTTCATAAGCAGAAGGTCATGGGTTCAATCCCAGGCCCGTCCCTTCTATCGTACTTTGTAGTTGTATCTTTCACTTGCTTCTATCTACCACTCTTAATATATCACAGTTGATGTATCTATCACAGTTCATAGCATTTGCTAGAACCCGAGACGGACAGAAATAAACCGTTTCTCATACGCTTCCATTCGTTCATCATTATAGCATGTCTTCCTTTACAGCTGATACATAAGCAGTCTGCTAACCAAACCAGCAAGCCTCTCTGCCATAAAAATTATCCCATCCTTCGCGCATGAACTGGCGTTGACGCAGTGGTATATACGGTCAACCGTGGGAGCCATTTGAATGCATCATCAATTCCTTCCCTTTGCCCTCATTGGTCTGCATTCTGACGTGGCAGGCACCATTGTTGCCTAAAAATAGAAGATCACCAGCACTTATACACTGAGGGTGCCTGTTAATCCCATGCAGCCATCTGGTTGGTTCCTTGTGTAAGTGCAGCTGCTCTGGCGATACTGGAGTAGCAACCACGGGCGGCCAATCAAGCTCAAGCTCAAGCCCAAGCAATAATTTAGCTTATAGTTTAATAGGAAATTTTATCTTCTTTGAATCATTAGCAGTTCCTGAAGTTATACTAATATAACGATTATTTGTATTGTACTAGCTTGAATTTTCATAAGATATTTTTCTTTCTTTTGACCATAGGCTGTTATTTGAAAAATAATGTTTCGTAGTTATTGGAATTCAGGCTCATTAAACGTTTATAAGGAGTCTTATTCAGAACATTTTTGTAGCACAAGTTAACCCTTGATAAGATGTCATTCTCCTCAAAGATATAGATTGCAACGTGTGGATTGAGCTCTGCATCGTTGCTTGAAAATTTGAAAACAGAAGCATAAAATATGACAAAAAGGCTGCCAAAATGGAGAACCTGAAGGTCTAAAACGCATCTTGAGTAACGGGTCCATTTAACGTCTTGGAGAATTACTTATTGGTAAAATTCTGAAGATTCGATTCGTAGTGATCCCTTTGATCGGCAATTTTGCTCTGACCATTGAGACATCCGGAATCAATATGAATCCTAGTTCTACACGACCATTGAATTATCTTACCATTTTTCTTAGGACACCGAAATTCCTAAAAAAAATCATATGAAGATTCCTTTAGGTTTTTTTATGAAAAATTCTTTAAAGTTGCATCAGTAATTGCCTCGAAGGGCTTCTTGGAATTCCTTTAAGTATAATTCATAGAATGTTTCAACTGGAGATCGCTGTATAAATTTTCCTAGAAAATATTTTGAAATTCATCCAGAAAATTTTGAAGATTTTTATAGAATCACTTCAGAAATTTTACATCATTTATCATCAAGAATTTCACCTGGAATTGTTGTGAAAAAAATTCTTATAGTATTCAACAAAATGTGATTTTGAAGAGCTTCTTTCAATAGCTTATGGAGTTATTCGAAGCAGAATCCGAATATAACATTAGTAGCAAATTTTAAAGGAATTTTTCGTGATATTACTGTAGAAAAGCACGAAAGAATGTAACAAGAAGTTAAAGTAAATTAAGTCATTCCTTAAACAATCAAATTGCTTCATAGGAAGTCCGGGTGTAGTTTCTGGACGAGTTCAAGAGAGAACGCATGAAGAAATTTAATCTTGAACGTATAAAAATCTCTTCAATGTACCCAGTATGTTTCTGAAACATACACGTTCGAAATCATGGGTAGGATAAACGATGGTGAATATTTTGTGTCCAGTGAAAAGAAGAATGTTAACCCTGGACTGGAATTTGAAAGTTACTATATTTGATGAGCTCAAACACAAAGGGGTGTTAGTGACTATTTGCTAGTTTTGAGTTGAGTTGAGAAAGTTCTTCTATTTCCAAGCTTTTCAACGATGTTTTCAGATGATTTTCCGCGCAACAGAAAAAAATAGCATGATTCTTAAAAGACAGACTTGTTTCTAAACGCCCATACAATTTTTATAAAATGAAAAATTGCTCAAAAATTTCGAAGTAGATTTTCTCAATACTCAGTTTTTGTCACTGACACCTCTGCTTATAATCACCTCATTTCCATGCCATTAGTTACCTTATGAGACTAAGAAAGCTTTTCGTCTTTACAAGGCTTGTAGTAACTGAGCGCCTTAAAATTTGGAAATTAGATACCTCTTGTGAGAAAAAAAGAGACCATAAAGCTAAGATACCTCTAGAATTCAACAAGATTTTTCCCAAAGAGAGGGGCTCTAACGCACAGAAAAAGATAATATCCAAAGATTATTTCAGAAATCATCTGAATTCCTCCCAAAATTCTTTGAGAAATTATTCAAGAAACCTTTAACTTCTCCAAGATTCAACCGCAGACAGACGTTCAAGTTAGACTCAGCCACTTGTGTAAAAACATGGCCGCCACAAATCGCCAAGTGGCAATAAGCTAACAAATGGCGTTAGTGGCGTATGCCTCCCACGACCAACCCGTTGACAGCATGACACACAACCGCTTCCACAGCCGACGTGCTCAACGCTAAAAACTAGGCACTTTTTTTTGCGCTGGGTGGGTGATGTTCCCTTTTGGATCTAATTTCTGAAGTAAAAGTTAATTAAATCCATTGTAATTTTTACCACAATTTGGCATTCAATTTACTCACAGATTCATGCTATTATAACACCCTTGAATGATCGTTACTCATGTAAAATAAATTGGCGTGAAAGTATCACAATTGTGTGAATCATTTTTAAAGTGATTGTTTTGATACAGTCGGGTCTCCTATTAAACGCATTCCTATAACGTGCACTCCTATTACGCTCACTCCTATAAGACACACCAGAACGTTATAGGAGACCCAGGGCTTATGGGATTTCATCACTTTGGGGGTGTCGTTGAATATCTCGTATGCCAAAAGAGATAGCACAGTACTGTCTTCGGCGAAGTTTCAGTGCTAAGTACGATCTACCTTTAGGAGTTGAGGATCATCCTTTTAGTTGAGAACTTGGCCGGTAGGGGCGCTTTTTCTGATTTGCACTATATGAACCATGAGGGATAAGAATGCAAAATTTTGTAACATATGATATCTCTGAATCCTGATGTTTTGGAAGGTTGGTGTCTTCGGAAGAGTTGTTCAGTAGCTCAAGGGCTGACATGTGGTGGTCATTCTGATACGGAATTACGCCACTAGGCGGCGCTAGTGGGCATGGAATTTTTGTTTTGCGCATAGCTCAGTTGCCTGACCAATTAGAAAGATGGCGTCTTTGGCAAAGTTACTCAGTATCACAAGGGCTAACATTATTTGAGCCGAAAGTTTCGAAATTTCGCCACCAGGCGGCGCTAGTGAGCAAATAATTTTTGTTTTGCACATAGCTCAGTAGCCTGACCACTTAGAAAGATGGCGTCTTCGGCAAAGTTGCTCAGTATCACAAGGGCTAACACTATTTGAGCTGAAAGTTTCGAAATTTTGCCACTAGGCGGCGCTAGTGAGCCAAGATTTGTTGTTTTGCACATAGCTCAGTAGCCTGACCACTTAGAACGATGGCGTCTTCGGCAAAGTTGCTCTGTATCACAAGGGCTAACATTATTTGAGCTGAAAGATTCGAAATGTTGCCACTAGGCGGCGCTAGTGAGCAAATAATTTTTATTTTGCGCATAGCTCAGTAGCCTGACCACTTAGAAAGATGGTGTCTTTGGCAAAGTTGCTCAGTATCACAAGGGCTAATATTATTTGAGCCGAAAGTTTCGAAATTTTGCCACTAGGCGGCGCTAGAGAGCATGGAATTTTTGTTTTGCGCGTAGCTCAGTAGCTTTACCTCTTAGAAAGATGGCGTCATCTGCAAAGTTGTTCAGTATCACAAGGGCTAACAAGCCGAGAGTTTCGAGATTTTGTATATACGTAGAAATCGGGAGAAAAAGTTTTTTTTATAGGATTGAATTATCGTTATGAAAAAGAAGGTTTATATATTAAAAATATTCAAACAAGAGTGTCGTGTAACTAAAGAGATAAGGCCAGTCGTAGTTATCTCATTAAGATTGTTAGCGAATGGATTTTCCAATTTATTAGTCATGACTGACATTCCAACCCATTTCTTTCCAAACCATACCTTGGAAAATGTTCAAGAAATGAAGTTCATGCAATGACGAAATAAAAATAAACACACATTTTTTTTTCTTTGGTTAATATAAAAAACTAACGATTACTTATTTGAGTAGTAAACGGATCCTCACTCATTCTTATATCAAATAATTGATCAAAAATTCTCCCAATCCGTCGAAAATAAAGGGATACTAGCCACACGCTTATCCGATTGTAAAAAATAATGTCTATATTTTTCTCCAGGCACTTTTACTTAAACGTGGCAATGCGAGGAAAATTGATAGCCTAGTGTCATACTGAACAACTTTGGTCAGGCTACTGAGCTATCCACGAAACAAAAATTCCTTGCTCACTAGCGCCGCCTAGTGGCAACATTTCGAAACTTTCGGCTCAAATAATGTTAGCCCTTGTGATACTGAGCAACTTTGCCGAAGACGCCAACTTTCTAAGTGGTCAGGCAACTGAGCTATGCGCAAAACAAAAATTCCATGCCCACTAGCGCCGCCTGGTGGCGTAATTCCGTATCAGAATGACCACCACATGTCAGCCCTTGAGCTACTGAACAACTCTTCCGAAAACACCAACCTTCCAAAACATCAGGATTCAGAGTTCTCAACTAAAAGGATGATCCTCAACTCCTAAAGGTAGATCGTACTTAGCACTGAAACTTCGCCGAAGACAGTACTGTGCTATCTCTTTTGGCATACGAGATATTCAACGACACCCCCAAAGTGATGAAATCCCATAAGCCCTGGGACTCCTATAACGCCCCTCAACCATGTGTCTAATAGGAAACCTGACTGTATTTTTGTTCAGTGGGTGGTGGACTGGGTGGTAAGCGAGAAGATGAAGTCACGTGCTTTTACGAACTGTCACTGTACTGCAGCAATTTGCTCCCTAGGTGACACCACGGTAGAATTTACACAGGAATTTTGAATAAATTTGCTCCGCCTTATATGTCTGTCTGCGATTTAACAATCGATTTCCCTGAGACATCCTCCAAACGTATACTAAAATTCGATCAGTAACTTCTCCAAAAATTTCTAGGGATTTCCTTCAAAATTGTCTTGAAGGATTTATATATGATATAAACTAAGGATTTCTCTGAAGATTCCTTCGGCAAATTATCCAGAGATTCCTTCCAAGATTTCTGAATTTCTCAAGTTTTATTTTCAGGGATTCTTCAACGAATGTCTTCAGGGAAATACCGAAAAAAATTTCTGAAAAATAAATCCGTGAGGTATTTGTAAGGAAAATCCTGATTAACTTATGTAAGTTTAACCCGTTAACGCCCAAGGTATCTCACAATTGGAATTCAGCTCCGTTTTCGTTATTCATTGTCGTATTCCCATAAATTAAACCTTATTTCACCAAAAAATTTCAAGTCTATGGTGGGGATCAAAAAAAAATTCTTGAAAGTGTGTCGTCCATATCTAGCTGTTCTATAAGTTTATTTTCGAGATAAATCAAATATATTTTCATGCAGTTCGACCCATTATAATGTAAACAAGTTGGAAAAAATGCTGGTGAGGGGTAATTCATAAACTACGTCACGTACAAAAGAGGAAGGAGGGGGTTACAATGAAACGTGGCTACCAATATAAAAATTGGAATCCTTACAAAAAGTGTGATACAGAGGAAAATTGAGGAAAATGAATAAAGCAAAACTTTGCGTGACGTAATTTATGGACGTACCCTGATAAAGAAATTGCAACATAAAGAATATACATTTCAGAGGCGAAAGGTGCATGCCAGAACTAAATCATTTAGTGACTTCAATTCAATTTTCAACCATTTATTCCAAAAACAAAATAAAATCTAACATCAAATATTTTGATTTACAAAAAAATTTACAGATGTTTCAGAATAGTCTTCAAAAAGATTATTTAAAACTTGCCAGCTGATAATGGAAACATAACTATCAAAATATTTTTTTTCTGGGTCAACTTATTAGTATATAATCCCAGACAACCAAAATGTACGTATAACGAAATCACCTGGAGGCTTTGTATGTGCAAAATTTCACTTATAGGATGTCGCGAAAAGGCCTTCTACGTACAAAAGTGGAGGCGATATGCGTGCATATATTATGTGATGAATAATAACATACATTGCGAGTGTATACATATTCTACCAAACTAACCTGTGATCTTATGCGACTTAACATATGATAATAAATGTTGATTTGACAGCTGCTACGGATTGATTCGACTTACTTTGTACGAGTATACGGGACGAACGATCGAAATACATATTTGGCAATATCAGAATTTCGTTAGTGCTGATCAAAAGTTAGTCCTTCAGTCCAATGACAATCAAATATTGGACTCCAACTATTACATGCTTTACAGATGTGAATAGTTGAAGCCAACATTATTCGACTATATCGTTGAAGTTACTGCATCACTGATGCATATAGTCTTATTCACCGATAGAACCGAATCCACGCGGTCCAATATTTTTGACACTAGAGCTGGCCAGAATACCTGGGGAGTATACTGAAGCGTGCCCGCTCAAATGTCACAATTCTTGGACCGAGTGAGTTCAGCAAGGAAGGCTCTTTACTGGTACCTCAGCGCGTCGCTGGTTGTAAAAAGTAAACAGCCATACAAAACTACGACCAAACAATGGCGAAGGCGTAATCAATTTTCTCGAAAAAATCATTTTGGGAATTAAGTAGAATTTTCTGATTAAATTGGCAACAACGCACTGCAGTAGCGCGTAGTAAATAACTGCTTGCAAACAATATCTTTCAAGCGCATTTATTACGTGTAATTTTGCGAATAATAATTTTTACTTTTCCATGTTTAAGTCATAAAACTGGTTCTGGACTTAGGTTGGTAGCTATTCAATTTTACTCTCATTTGACAGCCGCCCTTCACCCTTGGAGTTCAGTTCATTTGTCATTTGTCGTTTATTTCGTTCTTCACTCCCTTCAAAAAATCAAAAGATCTAAATGGTGTCAAGTTTCATCTAAAAATGTAAGGAGCATTGCATCCAAAATAAGCGATTGTTGCTCGAATCGATAGTAAGTATCCATTGTTTTGATCTAGTCAGACCAATTTCTTATTGGTTGTTTCCTTGATGTTTCGCACATAAAAGCAATTCCCAGCTAATATGTTTTTTTTGCGAAAATATCTCCTTTAGTTGATCATCGTTTTCGAAGATACCAAATTTTTCATCACTGGACTTCAATATAGGCGAATAAATCATTTGTCGACTAGCGCCATCATGAGACTGACTTCCAAACTAAGAAGGTTTTAGGCGAATAGCTTTCTTTGGATTTAATCAGTGGACTGATATATAAGCGAATAAAATGTGTGCCCAGTAGTGCCATTTAGGTGATTCCCGAAGTAATAAGTTTCCAGGCGAATAGTTCTCATTAAGTTCTCCAACTTTGTCAAAAACACTAACTTTGTATCCAATCTCTAGATTGAGATAAAAGTACATAATATATTTGTCTACTAGCGCCATCTTGGGAAAATTTTCCAAACAACTTTGTTTCTGGGCGAATAGATCCCATTTAGTTGAACACTTTTGTCGAAGATACCAATTTCAAGAGTTCGATTTTTTTCAGTCTCATCGCTGGACTGATATAAAAAAAAAATATATATTTGACCACTAGCGCCACCTTGTGAGTGTTTTCCGAACTAATATGGTTTTAGGCGAATAGGATTCATTTAGTTGTTCAACATTGTCCATGAAACAAACTTTGTATCTTATCACTTGACTGAGATATCAGCAAATAAAATCTTTGCCCACTAGCGCCATCTTGTGAGTGTTATAAGGTTTTATGTGACTAAGTATCATTTAGTTGTTCAACATTGTCGAAGACAACAATTTTGTATATCATAACAGAACTGAGATGCAAGCAAATACAATATTTGCCCACTAGCGCAATCTAGTGAATGTTTTCTGAACAAATAAGTTTTCGGACGAATAGATCTCATTCAGTTGAACACATTTGTCGAAGACACCAATGTTGTATCTCATCACTGAACTGAGATATAAACAATCAAAATGTTCGATCGCTAGCGCCATCTTTTGAGTGTATTCCGAACTAAAAAGGTTTTAGGCGAATAGGTCTCATTTAGTTGATCAACTTTGTCGACCACATCAATTTTGTATCTAATAACTGGACTGAGATACAAGCAAATAAAATCTCTGCTCACTAGCGCCATCTAGTGAATGTTTTCCCAACTAATAAGTTTTCGGGTGACTAGATCTCATTCAGTTAAACACATTTGTCGAAGACACCAACGTTGTATATCATCACTGAACTGAGATATAAAATGTTCGACCATTAGCGCCATCTTTTGAGTGTTTTCTGAACAAATAAGGTTTAGACGAATAGTTCTCATTTAGTTAATCAACTTTATCGAAGACACCAATTTTGTATCTCATAACTGGACTAAGATATAAGCAAATAAAGTTTTGGCTCACTAGCGCCATCTTGGGAGTGTTTTCCGAATTTGTAAGGTTCTATGCGAATAGGTATTATTTAGTTGTTCAACTTTGTCGAAGACACCATTTTTGTATCTCATAACTGGGCTAAGATATAAGCAAATAATGTTTTGGCTCACTAGCGCCATCTTGGGAGTGTTTTCCGAATTTGTAAGGTTCTATGCGAATAGGTATTATTTAGTTGTTCAACTTTGTCGAAGACACCATTTTTGTATCTCATAACTGGGCTAAGATATAAGCAAATAATGTTTTGGCTCACTAGCGCCATCTTGGGAGTGTTTTCCGAATTTGTAAGGTTCTATGCGAATAGATATTATTTAGTTGTTCAACTTGGTCGAAGACACCAATTTTGTATCTCATCGCTGGACTGAGATATAAACGAAGCAAATATTTGTACGCTGGAAAGTTGTTATATATGTTGCTTATATATGCGACATTTGTTGGCGTCTGTGCGCCACCTGGTGAGTTAATTCTGAATTAAATTAGTTACCAAGTGGAAGTCAGCAGCCCTGTGATCAACTTTGCAGAAGACAGTTTTCTCCTAAACCTCTTTATTTTCAAGATATTTGCACTACAAGTACTGTCCTATTTATAGGACGCTGGGCGTTCGGGGCTTCTGTCCTATTTTTAGGACGCTGGGCGGATATGGGTTAAAAGCCACCCATAAACGAACAAGGATCTATGAAATATCTCCTGGACTCTTGAGACAGTTTTAGAAGATTTTATAGATAATTTATTAGGATGATAAAAAAATCAACCGAATCTCCAGAAATTTCTCGAAAAACATTGGAAAAAATTTCTATTTGTGTAGGAATGCTGGGAGGAATTATTGGAAAAATTGCTGTATAGTGAAAATTTAATTAAACTTTTAAAGATTGCATGCGAATTTTCAGAGAATCTTCTAAACAATTGTTTGATAAAATAACAAGAGTAATACTTGGATGACTTGCTGAAACAACTTCTAGAAAAAAAAAACTAGATTTGTTCGAATAACCTCTCAAGGAATTTTGGATTTATGGGAAAAACGTAGATGAGTTTTCGAAGGAATCCACATGAACAGGCGAAAGAAATCCATCGGGGTTTCTTGATGCTATTTTTTAATACTCTGAAAAAAAAAAAACCTTTCTGAATTTCCGCGTAAGAGAATACCATGAAAAACCTTATCATGTATTCCATCCTCCATAAGAATAAGTTCGCCGTTGATCGAGTTGCTTCCTGCAGATTTTGTTTTTTTTGTTGAATCGTGGGTAGGAAAATCCTTTGACTGTCCCACTCAGGTGTTTTTGTGCGTAGTACATGTCCTACCTGTCCAACCCACTTCCCGCGCCGCTGAGTATAACCTAAGTTCTAATTAAGGTTTGTGTAAATATTACGGTGAAAAATATTTACTACGAAAAATTAAACAATGTCTTTAACTCGCCAACGCGAAAATTGTGAAATATTATAAGAATGCAAGATTAAAAAATAAGGTTAGACTTCCATTTAATCCAAAAAATGATGATTTTTTCGCACAGTATTAATCATTTACAATTGTTCGATACAGTTGTGAAGAAATTTTTTGACATTACTTTTCAGTAATATTTTTCTACTATTGATCCCTTCACGATACTTGTTAGGACCCGAACCTCCGATTTTTCGTTGGACCCGTATGCGGAAGTGCTTGGTGGTGGTAATCCTTTTTGGACACCGTCTTGGGAAAAAAAAAACGCACAAAGGTCACGTCTTCTTTCGTTCGGTGAAAAGTTGTCACAATGCATGGAGTTCCAATAAATTGGTCAGATGAAGTTAATTATCTAGGGCTCATGTTGGATAAAAATTCAACTTTCCAAAATCACATTGAGGACATTCAAGGCAAATGTAACAAATATATAAAATTAATGTACCGTTTTGTCTCAAATTCCGAACAGACTCACTCACTCCGTTTTTGTATGGCGATTTGGTTGGAATGTTTCGCTGAAATATGTCATCAAACTGCAAGGAAATGGCAGTCAACTGCAATCCATTTTAAACTCTTCTAATCTATTCTATACCTCTGGAGTAGTGATGATCCTCTAGTTCGAGACCAGTAAAACTAGCTCAGATAAATTTATTTGCGAAATTATTCATTTGAGTACGATTTATTCGTGCTGTTCGGAATATGAAACAAGGTGTTCGGAATATGAGACAGAATGAACACAGTGTTCGGCATTTGAATCAAAATGTTGTTCCATACTTTTGCGTAAAAACAATACTTAACAAGTTAAAATAAACAATTTTATCGGCAAACCCAACAGCTAACAGTTAGACTATGCGAAGAAATTGAATTTTTCACTAATATCAGCTAATTGATGCCTATCAGATGCATTTGAAGTCACTGTTGGCCTTAAGTGTTCGAAATATGAGTCAAAACGGTATACACTTATTAATAGAAAATCAAAACTTTGTCTTAAAAACAGGCTTTTTACATAAAAAAAACATGTCAGTCTTGTTGTATGCTGTACCAATATGGACTAGCAGTTGTAATACCTAGAAGAAGGCTCTGCAGAGGATTCAAAATAAAATTTTGAAAATGATTAGGAAGCTTATTCCCTTGTTTAGTACTAATGAGTTTCATAGAATATCCAATGTAGAAACATTATAGAACAAATGTAACAACATTATTTATGATTTTAGACAAAAATTATTTAGGTTAAGTTGAAAGAAAGCGTTTAATAAGCCGGTGAAATCAATTCACCTGAAAATTTTTAGAATCGCCACGGCAAATGTTGTTAACAGAATGTTAATACATGTTTGATTTAATTTTACTTAATTAGGATGCTAGTGTCTTCTCATACAGAACATCTAGATATAAGAAATGAATGTAATGTTTGAAATCATACAAATAAAGAGTTAAAAATTGCAGCGAAACGATCAGATCGGTATCTATTAAGAACCTTCAGAGGTAAACAAGCGCAGAACATGATATGCAAAATGCGTAGTATAGTTAACTAACAACATATCTATAATACGTCCCTTATTCAGTCGCCCTTTATTTGACCTACTAATCATTCATTAATAACAACTCCTAACATGCCAAACTGTCGCAAAAAGTTCATAACTGAATGGCAGCCAAATTTCATAAACTTGGTTTAGTTAGGCATACATTTGTTAGCATACTCAACAGTACCGAAAGGAACACTAAACATCAACTTTGGTTCACTTTTACGTTTCATTTTTGCAATGTACGTTATTTTCCATTCTCTGCAAAACTTTTCAAGGCTTGATGAACATTGGTTGGGTTTGGCCCTCTTCGGTCTACGCCCCAGTTTTGGGAATCATGAATTCCCTAATGTATGGAAATTTGTGCCGATTTGCCTCCAATTCTATGTGAAACTTGCTTCGAAAAAGGGTTGGTAAATAAAGGCAAATTTCTATTGGTTCTCTCTGCACATAAAGACGAATCCATTGCAGTAACGCCTTAACCCAAAACCTCAAAGTACTTCATTCGGGTCGCCATTTAAAGAGATCGATGCATACAACACAACAACAGGTGCTAACGGATGGTAACCCAAAGTAGACCTTGCAGAAAATTCGACCACGTACCTCGTTGGAAAAATTGAAACATCTCCCCAATTGAATCCGTTGATCCATTCCGCAAGCGTAATGCAATTTGGCCTCAGTTACCGGCCCACGTGCAGCCGTGAACCGGATTCGATCAAAGTTCAATTAGCGCTGCAACGGCGTCGGTATTGGCAGCTGTGGAGTCGCCGATCATCGATGGACCGGTAAAACAAAAACAAAAAAAAACACTTACAGGTGCACCTGTGGCATCATTCTGCGTCAGTACATAACCTAGAAATGCGCGAGATGCTGCCTCATAAGATAGCGGATCGTGCCGATAATTGTCGATTTGGGCACAAAGTATCATCAATAGATCTCCATCGCTTCACTCAGAAATACAGAGAGAGATGCTAAGAGCTAAATGATCTCCCAAGTTGCGTCTCATGATTCGTCGCGGTACATCTAGGTTACAACAGTCACCGCAAGCACGTTGCGCAAGATCTCTTGTTGTTCAGGATGTGGGACAGCCCGCTAAAAGGTGATGAAGGCCGACCAGCGGTGAATCAAATTCGCAAACCGAGCGCCAACTTCGAGAGGCCAGCCCGTATTGGTGCCATGACTCATGCTACAAGGGAAACAGCGAAACCGCCCCACGACGAAATTCTCTTTTTCAAAACAAAAACCCACGGAATAAACGGGGTTCGTTCCGGTCCGGTCTAGGCGGAAGAAGGGACGAAGGAGGCCTGAGCGACGTTAGCGCAATTATCCAACTACCGATACTCTCTCGGTACGCTCTTTGCCCCATGCTTCGGTTCGCAAATGAGGGGCCTATATAATTTGCCTTCGCCTTCCGATTAAGGAGCGTTGAATTCATTCATTGAACATCTTCGGTACGCGGGACGGACATTATTGCAACGCTATTATTACGCGTCCATTCCCGATCATCCACGAACCTTTTAGATCAGTGGTTCTCCACTTTGTTTTTGGATGACTTTGTAACCCGCGCTCAAGGGACAAATGGGATCGTATTTTCCTACCATTTTTAAAGTAAACACCCAATTTTTATTTATTAATGTAAAATGAACGCTTACAAAACTTGAAATTGTCAAAATTCTCAATGGGACGAAGATGCTTTAGCCGGCTGATTTATGCTTCTGTAGCATTCTTAGGTAACGTACCGCGGGGAATGTGAGTAAATGGGGAAGTGAAAATATTTATACTAATACTCCCCAAACTCATACGTGAATCTTTGAGGCCATTCAGAACATTACGACAGATACGTTAGATTTACCAATAGTGGAGGTATTGAGCTCGATTCGATTTCTTTTAACCGCTGAACATCCAACGAGTCCATTAAATGTACACATTATTCTTGTAACGAGAAGTAACGTAGATTTACTGTATGAGGAAAATAACTTCATCATGTCTACAGCATGTCAGAAAAAATTATACCTCCATCTATTGGTACACTGTTCCTCTAGTTATAATATATTTTAAATTTGTTCCTATTATTTGGATCAGGTTTGATAAAAACTCTTCTATGATGCAAAGATGAGGCGATTTAGACGTTTTTCTGAGCAGTAAAAACTGAACTCAAAATTTTCAACACAGATACTCAAGCGATTCGAGTGAGCAATGCGAAAAAAATGCGAGGATATTTTCGGGTACTCTCTCTTCCTTGTTGCGATGCTTACCTTTACTCACGCTTCAAAAGAACTCTTGAGTGTCCCGCCCGAACAAGACAGTCCTCGGGGAGTTGTGAGAGCATTCCTTTTTCTGATATTTTACTCTGTTGTGTTTTGTGCTGCATATTCCTCGCTCATTTTTCGTTGCCTCTCTGCTTAGCATTTTTTTGCTCCCTCGCAAAGAGGCAAAGGTAGCACGTTGCTCTAGAGTATGTCATCGAACTCTGATGATGTTGAGGAGTATTATCAAGCCTAGTTTCTCTTCTTTTTGGCATTAACGTTTTCAATGGGACAGTGCCTGCTGCTCAGCACTTCCACAGTTATTTACTGAGAGCTTTCTTTGCCAAAGTTGTCATTTTCGTATTCGTATATCGTGTGCAGGTACGATTATACTATATGCCCAGGGAAGTCAAGGAAATTTCCATTATGGAAAGATCCCATACCCCATGTTTCGATACCCGTTGTATTCTTATGGGATCCTCCACTATGGGAACACTTTGCTTTACTTTACCCCAACTATTGGCACTAGCGAGAAAAGTTCAAGATTTTTTTTAGGTACTTAGACAATTTTGAGGAAATCTCAATTTTGTTTTCTGCTTTTCTCGATTTTAATCGATAGATCTCATTATGCAGATAATTCAACAAAAACAGCATAAACGGCACTACCGCAACTATAGGAAAACCCACAACCATTGGATCATCAACTCTAAGACATTTACTTTTATAATCATTATTGCATAGTATGAATTTGTGATAAGTTCAAGACGTGCAATCTTGTTTAGATATTTTTGCTGGAAAAATGTTGTGGAAAATCAATTTCATTACTACATTTAAAAGGTCCTCTCTAATAATTTATAATGGAAATAAAAAAAATTGTAGAAAAAAATCGATGTTGTCTTCAAAAAAGCTAACCTCTAACCACGTAGGGAAAGTGAAATTTTCTTATTAGAGATTAAATTTGTATTTGCTCTTCGAGTAGCCACAGGTCCTAATGTTCTGTTTCAATTTGAGTACCGAAAGCTAAGGGTGAAAATCTATCGGAGCCAAACCTAGAATTTCCTAGAGCGCATTTAAAGTGAAGCTAACGATCGTTCGCGTTGAAAATTTGATCGATTGGTCACCACCAGCGAGTGACCAATGAGTTAATTTTTTAGTGCAAACGTTTGTCTGGTTCTTTAGATTTGTTCTCTTAAAAGTTCGAGGTTTGGTTTCGATGCATCTTCACATTGAGCTTAGGCCAAGAATACTCAATTTTGAAATTCTCGTTTGTGTAAACGAGAAATTTGATTTTTTATTCGGTTTTTGAGATTTTGATAAACCTTTTTGAGTGTCTTTTGTTTTCCGTGTCGCTTCCGAAATGCCAGATAGGAACAGCCCCACACGCAAACAAATTTTGCTGTATAATCTACCGAATCCATGGTAGAATTAAAAGGTGCATCAATGATTTTCAACCGAATCAAAAAATCTCTTAAGTTTACTATAGGTTGCTCAAAATTACTGATTAGTGCATTAAATGTGACCAAGTCCCACCATGCCTCGACTACATAGCATTGTATTTCAATCCGTAACGCAACACATATATGAAAGTTGAACAGGTTCTGCCTTAAGGCAAGTAGAGCGGTCAAGTATAATTTGCTACTAATTACCAAAGTTATTTTGACAGCTGATCCAGTATGAGCGAACTGACACTATTTTTCTTGCGGAATAATCGAGCGAATCATGTTTCCTTTGACTTGCACGGCAGTCGTTATGAAACTTTACGGGAATTCGTTCTACTTGCTAATGCGTGGTATGCACCTGAAACGTAAAACATTCAAGTAATATTTCCCCTTTTTACGAAAGTTATTTTGACAGCTGGTCCAGTAATAATTGAGCGGCACATTTTTCCGTACGGAAAAGTGACAGCTGCATTTGATTTGCATGGTAGGCGTTACCAACGTTATGAAATCAGTTCTACTTCTCAGCAGCGTACAGCTCAAGTAATTTCGGTAGCGGAATCATTCCTTGACCGTTTCTTGTCCTGTCCTTTTGCACAGTACTTGTAATCAGCGTACCAGCCATCATTGGATATAGCTCAAGTAATATGGACAGCTGAAGCTTTTCTTGATCATTACTTGTCCTGTCCTTTTGCACGGTACTTACGAAGTGAATATTACTCATAAAATGAATGAATAACAGAATCGCTTCGATGGTTGACGGTATCAAATTTAGTTGGAAGGATCATGATTGATTGACATGTGGTCAGATTTGCATCAGCTGTTGGCTAACGCTTCTTATTTTCAAATGCCTACCACAAATTTCCGTCGATTTCCAAAAAGCGTACTACTTGATATTCACAATTTTATGTTGTGATTGAACACGAAACGCCTTCTCTCAAAGAATATTGCAAACAAAACGGCTTGGTTTACATAATTTGTACGCTGAAAATTCAATCAAAAAGCACAGGAAATCATCGAGCCGTCGATCCATTCATGTGCATTATTTTCAACAGAATATCAGCGTATTATCGTGTAAACCGAGCTTTCTTGTTTGCAATATCACCTACAAGATGCAAGAAAGCATGCAATATTTGCGAGTGTTGGATACAAAATCATGAAATTTTTCAGTTTCATTCGAGATTGCATGCATTTCTAAATGCAATGAAGCACGTTGCATTATTTATCGTTCAATATTTAGTTGTAACTTGTTTTCGTTATGAAGTACACGTGTCATGTGAATTTATTGTTATGCTGTCTATAACATAATTGTTAAAACAACTGAAACTCACAGTGACAATAAGAAAATCTTCTTAACATTACTTTCCAATTGGAACCGAGCATGCTTTTTAGCTTATTGCTTTTACTAGCACTTCAACAGAGTAGTGCGGGATCTTTTGGTTCGGTTGCATGTTCCGGAGGGAAGAGCGACGGAATCAAGACCAATTGTGTTCGGTTCATGTTGTTCGAGTGCGAAAAGCTTCGTGTTCAGCCGAGGATAAACTACTGGTGAGATTGTTCCATGCTTATGATAATTATAATATCGTTGCAAAGCTACTTTTATGTTGTTTTCAAACAAGATTTGAATAATTCATCACTGCCTTTCTGTTTTCGTCATTGCTAAAATAACCTTTGAATAATTCGACATTATGAATGTCGACGTAAGACGTCTTAGGACATCTTTTCGTTGCAACGTAAGGTTTTTTTTTATTTCAAACACACTTTGAAAGGTTCGTCATTACATGTGTCGACAATACCCTTATTTCTGTTTCATACAATTTCAAAATACACATAGTTCGATATTATGAATGTCAACTTTTTATAATTTCTTTCAATATATTTTTACCGCGATACAAAAATGCAAAACTAGTTTTAAGTAAGAGTCGTATTCTCCCTCCTTATCCATAGATCGCAACACCGACCTAAGGTGACTCCCAGATCTTTTTCCTTCCCCGTGGTGATTGTGGAGATGCAGAGGTATTCTCGGTCTTTAGAAGCATTCATTACACACTAACATTCTTTTCCCATCCCATCTGACTGTAAGGACTTGGCCGGCGCTGTTATTGATCAATAATATGAGATGTGCTGAAATTGCACTTCGAGAGTAAGCGAAAACTCCCTTCCCTTATTCATTTGCATCAAAGTGCAATTCTTACCAGTTCGGATCAATCACGGAGTACCGTGCTACATCAATACCCGGACGCTTAAGACGATATAAATGTTCAAACTATGATTTGAGTATGTTTAGTCTGAATTTTCTTAATGTTTTATTATGTAACACATTCTTACACTTCTGATCTTCATCCAAGTCATGGAATTTTTGGTAAATCAATAAAATATTGGAGTCTATCTTGTCTTGAAATCCAGACACCTAATGCAAATTATGTTTTTAAATCCGGACACATTCAGATAGAAATCCGGACACGTATTATATATTATGAAATATTTGCATATCTTTTCCAACTCGTTTAAATATCATTCTTATAACAACTAGTTTTATGTATTTTCCATATAATGTCACAAATTATCATTAGTGTTTCAATTACGCGCGTGGACTTCGAGCATATTTACGTGTGGTTTGATTCTGATAACGAATGATAATACATATATTAAATAGGCCCATCTTCTGATAACTCACAATGCTGTTTATGTATTTTTTGCAAGTCTTCTCTTATTTTATTTTATCTTCCAAGAAAAAAATATTTCCACTTGTGAAAAGTAGGTGTATCATATGCTGTCTGTATTTGAAATCACTGACTCGTAATTCCAGGACAGTCTCTTTATGCATCGTTAAATATACATTTGCATCATTTTTCACACCACTATTGTTATCGAACATTAAAAGTATCACTCTGGACTTAATTTTGTTCAAAACACGCCACGTTGATCAGGCCTTGGCTTGTGCGTTCCACGATCGATAAACTTGAATTAAAATGAATCACGACGGGATCACATCTGACAGAAACAACTAGCTTATTGTCATTTTTAATAATTATTTGGCAATATTAACTAGATTGAAATGGTAGCAAGTATTCAAAGTAAACAGTAAGAATAAAATTCAAACATGTTAACATTCAAGTTAAGCTAAAATAAAAATGCCCGTAACGCGGGTAGATCACCTTTTCGAGGAGATTTGATCCATGCATTTGGTTTTAGAAGGTAATAAACGCAAAGCTTTAGTAAATATGTGCTTTATATACCTCTACTGGCTCAGGACTCATGCAATTGGGTACTTGGTGTTTATTCATTATAAAAAATAAGTCAAACTGTTTTTTAGGCACTTGTAATCTCTCATTACATTTTAATGATAGTATTTGCTGCTCTAATCATGAATTTGCTTTCCAATTATTGGTTCACGAACACAACGCTTTCAAATGATGTCCGGATTTGAAGCCACTTGTTTCTTATCCCGGACAGTTCCTTCTTCACAATTTATAGATTATTCTTACGTTCTACCACAAGTTTAGTGCTTCACAATATATAAACGTATGTTTCATACACTGTTCTAACTAAAACACTTCCAAAATATTGTAATTTAAGCATAGAACTGTTAACTTAATATTGTGGTGCGTTCATCGAGATTCTTCCAGAATTGTTGTGCACTACTAAAAAATCACGTCAAAATGAAGCATCAATTTCGTTTTTATTTTTAAGAATTATCAGGAAATGCTTACTAGATTTCGAATGAAACTAAAATGATTAGAAGTGTTAAAAGAAGAATTTATGTATGAAGTTATGTAAATTATTATATCATTTTTACATTTAATTAATGATAAATATCAGAGTGTCCGGATATTGGTACCGTCCGGATTTTGATTCACCACGGTAGCCGTGGACGTTACATTAGCCTAAGGAAGGCCCTTGTGCAGTTCTGCAAAATAAACTATAAATTTTCGCCGAATCTGCGTTTATTTTTAATTTTGATTCCATAGTGTTTGTCACACATTTTCCTGTAAAAAAAACCAACCCTCTGAGGTGTTTTCGGACAATCCTTAAGAATACAAAAAAAGTACAAATTAAAAACAAAAAATGTTGCATTTTGCGAAAAGTTTGAATAGATAGGCTCAATACAAAGTTGAGATGTTCTGGGATGTTTAACCTCCAACAGCAGCCTAATTTTTCAACCATAATATCTATTCGAATCACGATAGCTTTTTTTGTTTTCCGATATTTTTGCACCGTTTTTTACAAGTTCTCAATAAACTTCTCTATTTTAAGCTTCCGTATCAATTTCTATCATTGGTCACCTGGTTTTGCAAATATTCCGATGTTCCTTGTGGAACTGACGCTCTCCATATAGAATTTATTTGACCACCATTTTGTTTTTAGTTTTTAAGTGATAAAACAATATAGCCTTCGTAACGTAAGATATTAGATACACTTAAAAAATGATATAAATCGGTTCAGTTGTCTCCATGAAATTTAAAAAAATATAATTAAATTATGATAAAATCCGCATATTTGTAAATATTTAGCTTGTAAATTACAAATTTATTTGTAAATATTTAGCTTAAATTACAATTGATTTTAAATTATATTGATATATTATTAGTTTCGAAATATTTTTTTAACAATTTAACTAAAAAACGTAATCTGGCAACACTGTTTAAATTAGGGGGTCTGTACTAATTTGATTTAATATAGAATATTGAAGCATGTGCACAAACTTTCTGGAAGAGTGAAAGAGAGAGAAAGAGTTTTGTGTAGATCCCCATTTGTTTATCATAAGATACGGAAGCAGTTCTGAATAGCTTTACTTTGCTTTGATCCATAATTTTTTAGTCGAATATTTTATATGGAAACCACTAGGACTTTTTTACTTCAAATTTTAATCTCTTGGGATTGGCTCAAAGCATATCTGGGAGTTAAGTGTTTTCGCCAGGAATGGTCTGATAAACACATTGGAACCAAAAAATACTTTTTCAACCGAAAATTTAAAGTTTTAAATTAGAATTAAATCCGTTTTTTCATATTTAGAGATGGTTAAGGTGGAGATAGAACCTTCGTTAGCCGTTAGCTCTCAGTTAATAACTGGGGAAGTGCTAAGTTGAGAAGTGAGGACGTATAATGCCAAGAAGAAGGAGAAGAAGCCACACCCGAAATCTCCAAGAGCATACATCTGGAGAACCAGACATCCGTTGAAGCTGAAAACTCTGGTGATGACCAATCGATTAAATTTCCAGCGTGAACTATAGTCTGGTTCTTCAGATTCATGCTCTTAAAAATTTGAGGCTTGGCTTCAACTGAATACCTCACCGAAGTATTATTTTTTTGAAAATATGTAAATAAATCGTTATCATGCTCTGAAAACACTTATTTCGAAAGTAGTGGATGAAGATTTTGATTCCGCATGCCCAACATGATGAACCTTAAAAAATAACAATATTTGTCCTTGTCATAATTTCTAATATCAGAAGCAAAATTGGAAAACTTAAATACCGTGCTGCTTCGAATCGCCGGCCGCTTGGAAAACCAAACACTTGCATTTTTTACATTATTTTTGGGCTAAATTCCTACTTTTGTTGAGTTATTATAATGTCTTCTACATTCTTCATTAATAAATGTTTATTTTTAAATTACTTAAGGATGGTGCTGGGATTCAAAGAGTTCGGGCAATTCGAATCAACACGGTATCTAATCAAACTCATTCAACTGAGAGAGGTTTAGGTCTAGGCACGTTGATGATGATAAATGCCTAGTAAATCCAGACTAGTAGGAACATATTATCGGAAAATTTTGAAACACTTCAAGTGAAGCGTTTCCCATACAAGGTAAAGTGTCCATAATGTTAAGCTATCTAGGATATGAATCAGAACGGTATAAACGGCAACATTGTACACAGTACCAAAAAATAATGTGATTTACGTCTTTTGGGATGCACATAAAAGAAGCGAGCCGAATGACGTAAATTTGTGTCCAATTTCAAATACGTTAGTGTCTGATTCGGGAAATGTCGATCCCAGTTCCATCGTTTTCGTGTCTTTCGACATGTAAAATTACATTCTTTGTTCAATACATCTTCAAGGACACGTTTTTGTGTCGTTCCATCACTTACATCATGTGTCATTCAGTCATAACCAGAATTACGTCCAGAGTAATTTTCATTATTTTTAAGAGTGTATAAACAGTCCAAAATGCAGATGGTCATTTTTCTATGTTTAATAGCTTCGAAGATATCAATTACCTTCTTATTCTTATTATAGATTTTTTCCAAATTGGCAACTCGTAGTATAGGTAATGTAGCTTGAGTACCACTGTCTTAGGTTTACACCGCGTTTTCAATGCGGCATCAGATGAATATGGGCTAGGCCAATCGATCAACGATCCGTCAGCGATGTTTTTGTTTTACCCTCTTTCTCCTCGACTGGATTACGGTATCTGGCAGGTTTTCTTTATTTTATTACGCTTCGATTGTGTGGTTCTGTACAAATACTTGATGGTTGGCTTTGTTGGTTTGCGGTATGCTTACTTTCTTCGTGTATGACGGCATACCGCGGCACTACGGCGGCTTAGCACTTCTCCATGAGATCTCACTTTAATGGGTTTAAACGAGTTGAGAAGTGGATTTCAAACGAATTCCATGAGGTTTGGAATCTTGAATCTACCAACCGGGAACGTTTAATTTGATTGGAACAAACCACGAAACGAGTTGGAAGATAATCTCAGAATCGATCCGTTGCCCGAGAGACATCAACTGAAGGAGGTGACGAACCCGCATCACCACAAACATTTCTAAACCAAACACGATTGTTTCATAATTTATACGTGACACAAAAATTAATGTCACCACACTGACCGATTAGTTGACTCATCGGTACGTGGAAAAAAGCATACCCGTATCCACTGTAGCTGAATTCGTCCCGAGCCCCAAAGAGCAATTATAACGTGAACCATGTGCGCGGCTTCGATCAGCGAAATAAATATGATCGTTGGAAAGGCGAACAAAACGCGCTGTGTTCATTGTTTACGTACAAGGATTGTGACGATAGTTGCACAGCGATTGTTGTGTAATGATTGGCGATGAATGACGCGAAACCAGGCCACTTGAGTTCATCGCAGGGATTACGACGCGCTGTGTTGGTGTTGGAATTATGGAGGCTTTCTTTACATTTTAATGTCTACCTATTCAGAGTATGTGTACTAAGATAATTTAGATTACAACAAATTAAAAACAGGCTTTGGTCCATTTTTGTTTCACTATCCTTATGATGTCCGTTATGAGTTCTATCAAATTTTCAATTATTTTGGCGATGATCTAAGAATATGCCCAAATACTATGAATCTACATACCATGCTGCATCGAATGGCCGGACGCCTTAGGGGTCGGACACTTAACGGTGTTTATGGATCAAATTCCGATTTTTTTTTTCGCCATGAATCCATAGTTGTGATGTCTTCTACATTCTCCATGCATAAAAGTTGTCGAAAGTAGAATTTCAGGGCGATTTGAGGCCGGTGTCCGGGTTTCGAAGCGTCCGGGCAATTCGAATCAACACAGTATGCCTACGATAAATAATTTTATAGAAATAGTCTATGCAAGGTAGAATGTTCATGTAATTATAAACTTATCAAATCTATGTCTTAACTTATTTTTCGCATTTTAGAGAAGCAGGCTACTGAACAGAATAATTCAATCTGATGTACACATAGCTAGTTAAGATTACAGATATCGGGAAAATGTTACTGGGCTTTTGATCTACGGAGTTCTCGGTATGTTTTTCTATTACTTATAGTAACCACCAAAAATACTATGGAGAATTCCTTCCTAGCGCCTCGCAAGTGATAATACAGTTTTGTGGCAGGTCTGAAGATAATTACTATTAGGTTTTAAATTACTTACCTAAAATTATAACTGGCATTTTGATCAAAAGGTAAGTTTTCCTTCTGGTTAGGAGGCAAATTTATGCTACCGAGAAGAATTTGGTTTAATGCACCAACATCTTTTTTTCTGTTTGACAGTTGCCTGCATGTTTTGACGACTAGTCAGTACAAATATTTGGTTTTGACGACTAGTCAGTACAAAATATTTAATATTGAAATTTTGGAATTCCTTTTTACTGACTTTTCAACAAAACTTCAATATTATGGAAGTTCAGTGATGGCTACTACCGTAAGTCAGTAAAAATAAAATTTATTACTAAACATCAGTAATTTCAAACAAAAAAAGCAGAATATCCACAGAGAAACAAAATCTGTTCTCGTATCCGTGAATATCAGGCATGAACTCGTCAACAAGCAAAAATAGGCATCTGCACTGTTTTGATTTTGTATGAGATTTTGACGTTTACTGGCCTTGTTGTTTACAATTTTCATGAAAGAGTGAAAGGGAGAGGTACATTTTTGTGCAGAGCCCCATACACCGTGAACTACCATCATGTTGATATATACGCGTTGCCTAGTTCCGAGAACGTTCATGTCAAGGTATTTAGAAGGGAGGTAATTCGATATGTCAAATAGAGCATTCCGCCATATTGGAAAAAAGGTGACATCTGGCAGGTTTGTTATGCTTGATCAGGTCAGCAAGCCATGAAATTAAAAAAAAAGTGTTTCCTCTCAATCCATTTTGTTTTCGAAAACGCCAGTTCTGTTTTCAGTTTTAAATTCTCTGGAACGCTTCCAGGATACTGTACACACCCTGTATCATACCATTCACGAATACAAAAAAAAACTGCGGTTTAAGTGGATTTTCAATTGTCGCGTGAATCACACCGTCAGAATGTAGGTGCAGTAAAGGAAAAGTCAGTGTGGTTCAAAATACAACAGCGGGACAATTAAAGTGTTAATGAGTAAATTTGTGAATATTGGCAACCGGAATGCATTCGAAAAATTCAATTCCATTTTACTGAGTTATATATGCACTACATGCCGAATACTTTTAACTAAGCCATAACTAAGCGTATTACAGTTAATCGTGTGACCGGCACCTGTTCAGAGTGAGAACTAGCGCAGTGCATATTCGAAAAATTCATCGATCAAGTCGTATTTTATTGCTATCTGTCTGTTACGATCAAATTTCTTTGCTAAAAAGTAAGAACTCTGGTTAGTGTATGGTAGTGCCGATAATTTTAGAGCTCCTCATCCTTTGAATTCCACCGATGGTACGCGATACCGTGAAATTTCGGCGATTTTCCTCTTTCTATCGACAGACCTTTGCCATGTGTCTACGGGTAAGAGCCTTCATTTGCTCATGCGGTTCTTCTGGCTGGCCCCTGAAGGAAAGCAACTCTAAACTAGATTTTTTTAGTTTACAGAATTCATTTGACGTCTAAAAACAGCAAAATTAGACTTATATTTAAGATAATACTATCAAAGAACTTACTTGCAAATGTTTTGAGTTTTCCTTCTCATCATCAAATCATTACGACCAATAACAAACAATCCTATGGAAACGATAGCAACCACTAGAGGGGAAAATTACATCAACAAACTCGCCAGCTCACCGACTCGCCAGCTGTCATTTTCCACCCCCACATCCCGCATCCACTGACTGCTTAGATTGCTGTACCTTTCTTCAATATACCTTGGTTCATGTAAACATGATGGTAATTCACGGTGTATTTTTGACAGTTCACGTTTTCCAGAAGGGCATTTTTTTAATTATCGGACAGGTTTGGGCCGGAGGTTCTCCGATTTGCATGAAATTTTCACCAGAGGTAGAGCTCGTGGATACATGACCAAAAGTGAAATTCAAAAAAATTATAGTGGCCTATTTTCCCGGAAAACTCTAGATGAATTTTCACGATTATCCTATATACTTTAAACTTTAAAAATTCATATCTCCTGAACTATGCATCGTATAACAAAAGTCTTTTAATGAAATCGAAAGGAAATTTCCTCAGCAATCTATTAAAAATATAAAAAGAAAAACATTTCTCAGAAAATTTTTCACCATGGAAAAAATTGTCCGAAAAATAGCGGAAAAACTATCGTCTGTATCATGAAAAAATTTCAAAAGAATTTTTTTTGTTTCATCAATTCATACTCTAACTTTGGTCCATAGACGCCAAAGTGGTATCTTTTACCGTTTAGGCGACATAACTGAAAAATCGATGACCACCTGCACGCTTCCCATAGGAAAATGTGTTCTATTGTGGGCCTCATAACCGTGCGCTAACGGCGGTAGTAATTTACCCGCATTGTAAGTGTAACGCAGTAAACCATCCTTCCAGTTCCAAAAAAAAAAAAAACTATAATTTTTTTGAATTTCACTTTTGGTCATGTATCCACGAGCTCTACCTCTGGTGAAAATTTCATGCAAATCGGAGAACCTCCGGCCCAAATCGTCCGATAATAAAAAAAAATCCCCAGAACTCTTTTTTGAGCGTGCAGTATTTTCTGCGCTTTCTTTTTGTTTGATCATCAGTGTAATTGAACTCCTCTGTCTGTTGTTAAATTCCATTCAACCTATTTAATAAGGCAAGCAAAACAGAAATAAGTGCAGCAAATGATTTAATATTAGAAGTAGGTGCCATTTGGTGATAGAAATCAGTTCAAAGGGTGCCTGTTCTCATATTTCCAGTGAAAACATCATGCTCGTTAAGAGTTTGCAATTTGTATTTCATCGAAGTGAATCCGATTTGAATTCGACCAAAAGTTAACAGTAGTTCTGCCAGAGTGTTGCGGTCCACAGTCTTCCTAATCGTTTCTTCAAAGTTCAATTTTATCGTGAGAACCATGAACGCCATTTCCGAAGATTTTCTTAAAAACTCTTTCCGTGCAGTGACGATACACTGTTCAAAGGCGCGATCTACCATCTATCTGCAAAAAAACAATCATCCATCAATCTATCTTTTCCTTCCTCTGCGAAGCGTTTATCAAAACTTCGTCTGAGGAAAATCTCTCATCAATCATCGACACTCCGTTTTGCACTCAGTTTCCGTTCGAAATAATCCGACATCCGAAGTTCCCGCTGAGTAGTGGAAGCGTACCGAAAATTCTCACCATAGAGAGGTTGCATTGTTTAAAGCCCCGACTACACGGGGCTGCATTACGCCGCACTGCAACTCCAGTGCAACAATTGAACCACGATTTGCGAAACCCGACTCGGAGTGATGTGGAAAGGTCGTTTACACCTTTCACTTTTGTACTCGCCACCACCACCGTCATCATCTATCAGCGAAGCTCTCCCGAGCAAAGTGCACAAGATGTGCGTGTGGCGCAATCGCCAGGTACGGAATTTTGCAATGAAATCATCCCCGCCGCAGTGGACGTGATTTGAGATGATGACCGGGCGACTCTGGTCAATGACCATGGTCTGCGTTATGGGCACCAACGCTTGTTCAGTTTTCGCTCTGAAATTAGATGATATTCCCCCTGAAAGGCACAGTTACGCTGCCGTTATACACATAGTCTTGGCAAGTTAAATTTTATTGATTTTGACATACAGCACTAAATTATTTATTTTAACGTGGGATGGGTACACGCTTTGTAGACAGTCCCCCATAGTCACACCAGTGGCTTTTTACGCCCGTTTAGTTATACAGTATTGCCCATGAAAATGCGAAAATTGAACGTGATGTTAGCATACAGCAGCTGATAAGAGCTGAGATAAGTACTAGTGAACAATGGTACATGGTTTGTCGATGAGTTTCATAATAAAATAATCTAAGTATCTGTCGAGAAACTCCTTGAGGAGTGAAAATTTTTAAAGAAAACAAATCCTAATGAACTCCTTGAAGTTCTTAAACTTTGTTTCAATACCTGGAAGAACTCACACAGTAAATAATAGGTATTGAGCCACTGCTTAAGCTGGCGGGCTTCGTAGCCGTGCGGTTAGCGGCGTCAGTCGTTTAGGCGTATTGTGCTACGGAGTGTTGGTTCGATTCCCGCCCCAGTCGGAGAAAACTTTTCGTCAAACGAAAAATTCTTCATTGGTCGTTCCGTGTGTCTAATGTTAGTTAAGTTCAGTCTGTGCAGCCTATGGCTGAAGACGGTGTAAATCAGTGGTGCTCAAGCTGGAGCACGTTGCGGGCCAAATCGTGATTTTACATCAACGCAGCGGGCCGCATTGGGATATTTGAATCTGAGAGGTGCGGTCTCCAACATTTTGGTCATTTAATTTGAAGACAATTTTTTCTACCAGTGCTAACCGTTGTTTATTTGCTCGTCTCGCAGGAAACCATTTTTAAGATGCACACTTAAAATACTACACACAAAGCTTTTGCAGTTTGATGCAGGCAATAAGCTCAATAAATCAGCTGAATTAGATAGTTTCTGACCGTATGTTAGTTAAAAATATTTTTCACAAAAGTTCTGAAAAACTTACGCATCATTATACCAAGTAAACGTTTTTCCAACAGTTTATAGTTTTTGTGTCACATAAAATGTAGCACGATAGATTTCTTTCTAAAGATTTTCTCTTCTGTGAATAAAGGAGAGAAAATTCAAATTTTTCGGCATGTTTCCATCTCAGGACGTAAGATTACTTCGCTGACTAGCGTGAAAAATGGCAAAGAAACTTGTCACTTTTATTCGCAGAAGAGAAGATGGATGCAAAGAAATCGATTATGTTACATTAGGCCTCATTCAAGTACACACTTGATTTAATGATTCCAAATTCCCAAAACTCAGAATATGCAAATGAAATTTGCATAATGAAAATAGAGTGTTTTTCATATGAAACAAAATAAAAGGACTGATTTTATTTCTGAACTGAATTTCTCCTGCGCATAGGCCTATTCACATGACGTCTCAAATCAGCTGATCGGGAAGCACTTTGACAGTTATTCTATGAAAATGACAGGCCCGTGTTAGCACCGGTCCTCCACCGATGTAAACAAATGCATAGACGGATCTGTCACATGGAAAGGCCTATTAACCTTATTTTTTCTCATGGTAGCATTCATCGATAAATAATAAACAAACAATTGATTTCGATTAAAAAATATAGTTTAGCTTCTTTGCAACAACTTTTGCTCAAGAACTTATTTTAAAAACGCCATGTTCACAAATAAAATGTCGACCAATACTGTGAGAAAGGGTTGAAAAATTGTATTGGTTTTGTTTCTAAGAAAAGAATCAGAATGATTTGCAGATAAATTGTTTTGATTTTTATGAAATATTCTTCCTGTGAATACAAACATTGAAAATAATTAATTGTGAACGAAACAGATTCAGAATCAAGATCAATTCCAGATTTTTTTAATTATTATAAAAATATTCATATTTTTCAGCATTAAATCAGTTATTTGTCTGTTACATATGATAATATCATTTTTCCCAACGACGTATTTAACAAGAGATCCCAAAACATTTAAACAAGAACCACAAAAGTAATAATGACCAGTACGAGTTTTTCCCCATTTCTTTGGAAGTATTGGAAGTCCTTACTAAATGTTATGCACAATTGTAATTGTAGAATAAGAATTTTCTTCTTTTCTCCAAAATTGTTCCGCGGGCCGCATTCTTGGGCTCAGAGGGCCACATGCGGCCCGCGGGCCGCAGGATGAGCACCACTGGTGTAAATTGTCTTTCAAAAGCAATGCCTCTCATCAAATATCCAGACATATTCAGCCCTAGAAGAATCTCGATATCCTGTGGGAGTTCGTGAAGGAATTTCTAGATCGCTAAATGAATCGTAATATATAATTCTGAGGAATTTCTGACAGATTTTTAGATAAATTCCCTTCATGAACTCCTTGCAAGATGGCTGCAAACATTGACATTTTATGAGTAATGCCATTCAGACCATTAGCCACCACTCCCAGGTGGAAATCCCGTCTGTGCCCATGAGTTATGGTATCGTATTGATCCCTGGGGCAAATTTGACCAGCTTGGAATCGAATGACATTTCATCTCAAGGCTGCCAAAACTTTTCGTTCGGATCACAGACATTCAATGCACAATGGTCCGAACCGACATCTATCAACATATGATGTCTTCATAGAAGTTATTCGCAATTGAGTTTCTCATCTTCTAGGGAAAAAATAGGATAGAGTGGCCTTTATTTAAGTTTGAATATTGACTCAAACTTTTTTGTTTAAGGAAATTTGTGGCTGCGCTCTTGTGCAAACTTTTAGAAAATGTGATTTATAACAATAACTTTGTCGAAGACAGTTTTGATCTACCTCTTCATTTGAGTTAAGAAAATTGATTCTTATAGTTTTAACTTAGGGTGGACCCGAGAAGTAAGTTTTTTGTCTAACTTTTTTTTTTTTTTCAATTTAACGTGAATGTGAATTAGCACTTCATTTGCGCGCCATCGGAGTGATTTTATATTCCTGCTTATGCGTGTTGACGCTGAGATTGTTACTGCTCAGACAACCAGAATGTACGCATAATGAAATCACCTTTTGCGTTATGCGAAGCTTATATGTTCAAAGTTTCACGTATAAAATGTCGTGAAAAGGCCTTATACGTACAAAAGTGGAGGCGATATATGTGCATATTTTATATGATGAAACATAGCATGCAATGTGAGTGTGTAGATTTCATTGCGAACTTATCTACACTCCTCTGCGCCTAAATTAATGATAACAACGATTGATCCGATTTACTTTGTGCGTGTGTACGGGACAAAACGAAATGTACATATAAACTCAGAAAATAACGTATTATGCGAGAAAACTCATCGATCAAACGATTTCACCCACCATTTAGTGCGGATGTGATGCAATTTGTATGAGTAAACAACTTCATTCGTAGACTGTTATGCGACTTGTGGTTGTCAGGGTGTTCAGTTGAAAATGGATCAACAACTGGTGAGCTCGTTTTAAGCTTGTAATAACACATTTGTGTCAAGGCATGTATTTTTTATGTTGCCGCATTGATAGATATTTTTTTTAAACAGAGGTTACATGAATCGCATCACTTACCAAGGTGAATCCTGATCATGTAGCTTTTGAGCCCTCCCACTAACAAAACTCCTTACCGTGACAACCATGAAGATGCAGAGATACGGTCTTTAGTAACAATGGGTGTCACTCTAACATTCCTTCCCTTCCCCAATGACCGTAAGGACGTAGCCGGAGCCGTTATTGACATTACTAATTTTAGAGTCCTCGAAAATGAACCTTGAAGATGGTATGCTGCTCCCGAGCAACATCTATTGGTTCCCTGTGCAGTTTCGATTATTCTGGTCAATCACGGTTGCAACTACGAATTGTGCAGTCATCAATGCTTATGCTCGTGCTCATACTGTATTTTTAAAGTGAATTTTCTCAACTTTCAAAAATGACGCTCTCACAGTTTTTGCAGCAAAAGCTGCCCCCGCTAAAAGAAAAATTTCATCGAACCAACTCCTTGAGCTACGGACATCTAACACGGGTAGAAATCAGAATCCAAAAACAAGATTATAACTCATGATATCATGATTCCAGCGTATTTTCGTCTTATGAAAATACACCATGATTTGGACTCATGCTATCATGAGTCAGATTGCCGTAACGCAACACACGCGTAAGGTTTTTGTAGCTGATTGCTCAGAATCATGATTCAAATTCCAAAAATGCTGAGTCGCGCATCCGTTTATGATCGAAAAAAATAAAAAAAAAAATAGCATACACTGAGATTTGAGTCAAGAACCTTCCGATTGAGAGCCACGTACACTACCACTCAACCACTTCGTAATCTTGGATTATTAGTGATCGATACGAATGAGCTGAAGCAAAGTGCACCGCTTAGCGTTTTCACACTGGATGTTACGCTAATGAGGAATCATGGTTATGACTCCAGGAACCATGATTTGTGATCTTGATACTATGACCTAATCAATTTATGAATTTCATGATTTGTAAATCATGGTGAGCGGATCAGATTTTTATCCGTGAAAGATCTCAAACTTTTTCACTTAAATTTGCTTATAACTTCAAAATTCCAAGAATTTCAAACTTGCAGTGTTCAGCAAAAAACACATAATTACTTCCTCTAGAACTCTTCTGAAGACCACATTCACGTAAAACTGAAAACAAAGAAGTTAGACAAAAAATCTCCGCCCTAAGTTAAACATTCAGAATCAATTTATTCAGTTCCAACGAGAGTTAGGCCCAGATAGCCGTAGCGGTAAACGCGCAGCTATTCAGCAGGACCAAGCTGAGGGTCGTGGGTTCGAATCCCACCGGTCGAGTATCTTTTCGGGTTGGAAATTTTCTCGACTCCCAGGGTATAGAGTATCTTTGTACCTGCCACACGATATACACATGCAAAATGGTCATTGGCATAGTAAGCTCTCAGTTAATAACTGTGGAAGTGCTCATAAGAACACTGCGCTGAGAAGCAGGCTCTGTCCCAGTGGGGGACGTAACGCCAGAAAGAAGAAGAGAGTTAGATCAGAAGTGTTTTCTACAAAGTTGTTCAAAATAACATTTTGTAAAAGTTTACAGAAGAGCACAACCACAAATTTCATCAAACAAAATGTTTGACTCAAAATTGAAACTTAAATAAGGGCCACTCTATTCAACTTTTGTCTTTGAAAATGCAAAACTTAATTACGAAGTTCTCTGAAGCAGTGAATCAAATTGTCATCAAAATAGACGAAAAACAAACAACAAAGCAATCTCGCTCACAACCGTTTGTCCCAACTTTTGCAGATAGGTATACAATCAAAAGCATAATTGTCATGACAATCACAGGGCGCAACATTATTGCAAGCTTTTTAACGATTAACCAGTTATTTTAAATACAAATCCTAATTTGTTTCATGAATGCTGTTCGATAATGTGTCAATGTTTACCAACACGGAAAAAGTTCTTGAGAATTGCAATGCGAAGCCCAAAAAATCGCTCATTGTCATATTATGTTCAAGTGGTGATAAACTGATGTTGCGGAATAAAATTGTTGCAATATGAATAGGAGATGACAATGTCATGTTGCTGCGTGTTGGGTGACAATTGGTTCATTGCTCTGAAGA
This sequence comes from Aedes aegypti, assembly GCF_002204515.2. Classification (NCBI taxonomy): domain Eukaryota; kingdom Metazoa; phylum Arthropoda; class Insecta; order Diptera; family Culicidae; genus Aedes; species Aedes aegypti. The sequence goes on along the minus strand of NC_035108.1, from coordinate 22,690,661 downwards.
CATCATACGTTTCAAATTGACGAGAATAGAGAAAACATTTTTTGCTGCTAAATTTTTGGTTCGGACCATTATGCAATGTTTTCTAATTTTTAAGACGTCTAATAATGATTTTAAACTTTTGCGTTACTGAAAAGGACGATTTGCATAAAATTACATATTCAATGTTTTCTACGGTGACAAATTCAATACCGTAAAACGGGGCAAGATTGATCAGCGGAGTAACATATATCGGAATATCCCTCCTTGTAAAAAGCAAAACTCGAATCAGTATTTATCGATGGAATATTGTCATGAGCATGAGCATGAGCATTGATGACCGTACAATTCGTAGTTGCTACTCCGTGATTGACAAGAATCATCGAAATTGTACAGGGAACCAACAGGCGTAGCTTGGGAGTAGCATGCCATCTTCAATGTACATTTTCGAGGACTCTGAAATTAGTAATGTCAATAACGGCGCCGGCCACGTCCTTATGGTCATCGTTACTAAAGACCGAGTATACCTCTGCATCTTCAAAGCTACATGATCAGGATTCACCTTGGTAAGTGATGCGATTCATGTAACCTCTGTTTAAAAACCCCAGCAACACACATGTTATAATTGAGTATTATCAACAGATATATAATCAAATTAAGTCATATATAAGTTGATAATACTCAATTATAACATGTGTGTTGCTTGGGAAGTTATCTATAAATGCGTCGACATTATAAAGATCGAACTATTCAAAGGTTTGAATCTCGAAATTTTATAAAACATGAATAAGCACTTATGTCAACACTTAAAGTGACGAACTATTCATAGTTTGTTCAACAAATTCATAAAAAATACATGTTATGATACAAATGTGTTATTACAAGCATGAAACAAGCTCACCAATTGGTATTCCATCCTCGACTGAACAGTTATAATCGCAGCGTCAACACGTATAAGCAGGAATATAAATTAAGTCCGATGGTGCGCGAATGAAGTGCTAACTGAAAAACAAAAACACTCCGAGCGCGCGAAAAATGAATCGGACAGCTTGAGTCTTCGTAAAGCACTGGGAAAACGAACGAAGCCAGCGAAAACACACTTCGAGCGTGCGAAAATGAATCGGACTGCTTGAGTCTGCGCAAAGCACTCTATTTATCGATGGAATATTTTCAATGCATAAAGTGATGTAACCAAGGACAATGCAATTTTTACTAAATATGGCATTACTGAAAATCATTCCGTTGCCAATATTTTCATAAGCACCGTTTTGACTCATATTACGAACACTTAAGGCCAACAGTGACTTCAAAAGCATCTGATAGGCATAAAATAGCTGATATAGATGAAAATTTTCATTTCTTCGCAAAGTCTAACCGTTAGATGTTGGGTGTACTGATAAAAATGTTTATTTAAACTTGTTTAGTATTGTTTTTACGTAAATGTTTGGAACAACATTTTGACTCAAATGCCGAACACTGCGTTCATTCTGTCTCATATTCCGAACACCTTGATTCAAATTCCGAACAGCACGAATAAATCGTATTCAAATGAATAATTTCGAGAATAAATTTATCTGAGCTAGTTTATGTGGTCTTGAGCTAGAGAACCATCACTACTTCCGAGGTATAAAATTGATTTGAAGACGTTAAAATTGAATTCCAATTGACTGCCATTTCCTGGTAATTTGTTGACATATTTCAGCGAAATATTTCAACCTAATCGCCTTACAAAAACCGAGTGTTCGGAATATGAGTCTGTTCGGAATTTGAGATAAAACGGTATTTTTAATTCAGGAAATTTGACGAGTTACTATGAAGAATGCTTACATGGGTGATCAATGTTACCCTATATCAGCAAAATGGTCAAAAATGTTATGCAATTTTTTAAACATTCTTAGAATTTTCGAAGATCAAGATGCAGTATATACCTAGCAACGAGAGATGTGTGCCAGTACTTGTTTTAAAAATTTTAAATATGCAAGAAAACAATACAATACAAAGCGTTGAGTATGGATGAGCATCTAATTCTTCCGAAGTAGGTGTGCTTTGCAAAAAAGGAGCACGTGATTATTGACTTGAAATCAAACTCAGGTTTACTTCTGCATCCAAGAGTCCTCTCGTGGCTGTGCCCTATCTAGTGAACAGGGAGTTGTGATTCTCATCGAGAAGACGTGTAACTTTTTCGCAAATTTCACATGAATGTTTAGTTTTACGGAAGTTGTTCAAACTTCCACTTCTAAATTGACACTTATATTGAGCTGTTCGGTAATCCAATCCGCATGGTTATTAAATTAATTAACTCATTACGCGTGGTAAAGATGGACAAATTATGGGTGAAATTATGAAAAAAATCCACGTGCTCGGCTGGGATTTGAACCCAGGACTCTTGTATGCTAGACGAGCGCTTTACCAACTAAGCTACCGAGCCACTTGGTGACCCAATAACTGAGTTGGTTACAAGTTTTAGAATTCAAATCCCTACAGACCACGCGGACCCCTTTCACAACCAATATCCATCCATCTCATGTACCTACACACGCGGAACGAGCGAATTTTTTTCATAATTTCACCCATAATTTGTCCATCTTTACCACGCGTAATGAGTTAATTAATTCCACTTCTAGTCGTAAGGGATAAATCATAATCAAAAAGTATGTTGTGTAAGTCTAAGTTTGACCTACTTAACTGCCGTGAATCGCAAGTCAGTCCCATCTCTATAAAGTAGGTATTAAGAAAATCTGCTGTGAAGTTTACAAATTCGTTTTCCATACGAATATTCAAAAAATTCCAGAGGATTGAAACATGTTCAAATCTTAATGGAACTTCCTCTATTCGCTTTTTACTATGATATCTTCCCGAGAAAACTATAAAGTTGATCATAACATGGTTTATTCTTGTGTTACACGGTGCGAAAATCTGTAGTGAGACTGATATGCTGTTACTTTTCATTATGGGACAATTTGACTTGCTGTTTTTTTTTCTATTTTTTCCGAACAAATCATATTATCTCATTAGTGCATCTGAAGGAGCATTGGAAGATATGTTGAAAACTGAGCTCATCTCAGTTTTGACAGAAATGCAGATGGGTCAGACTTGCGATTCCCGGCATTTAACTAATTAAAAAAAAACTAGTGTTAAATCTGCCTACTTCTAGGCGTATTATGTGGATCGTCAATGTAAATTTTAGCATGATAAAATTTATAAATTGTAAGAGCTTCGTCACCTTTTTCGGATTCGGGGGACTGAAATTTAGTGATACCTCCCTAACTCGATGGTCCCTTTAATATCGAGTTATGGAGAGTTGATTTTATTAAATGGTAATCACTTTCGGTGTTATTCTCAATTTAAGATTTTTATTATTATTATTTTATCAAAAATAAATTACGCAGGATGAAAAAAGTTATGTTTAGTTAATTACCAATAAATAAGTTAAAACGAATTTAGTGCTATACTATTTTCCACTAGAGTTTTTAGAGTTTTAGAGACATTCTTTGACAAATACGCGTATTCCGACATCTTCAGTGTCGTATATTAGACTCAACTTCCAATCTGTACTCGTCACAGAAAACAGTTGAGGTCATAATACGCGTATCTGTCAAAGGATACAACCTCTAGTGAAATTAAAATGTTAAAAAGTACTAAATTCGGGTTTCATTTATTGATCAGCGAAGTTGTCGAACTTAGTTTGATAATATCTGGAATCTCCATCCAGATATAACAGAAAGTTCTAAAACATTGATCAATTTGGTTTACGGTACTCTGTTATGTTTCGAAGCGTGGACCGAACATAGCTACGTAATGATTGATTGCTGAAGCAAACCAAACAAAATATTGCCGTAAAGTGTTTGAATGGTTCGTTGGCGAGCTCGGTTGAATGCGCGATAAAGAAAGCTCGTTTTCACATTCATTATCGCACTTGTACGCTCGCTCTCGCGTCGAGTCTCGAGCTTGAAGCGCACCTCAAGTCTCGTTTACTGACCTATAAATGATAATATTTTTCCAGCTTTTCACTCGCCGTTCGTTTTCATTCGACAACTGTGCGTCTCGATCATCGAGACGAGGATGATGCGTACCTGTTCTCGTGTTGATGGGACTGCTGCAGTGTTTATTCCATAAAAGAAGCCAAAGACCCGGGATCCACTGGAGGAGCAGGTTTTTTCTTTACTTCCACACGCAATCTCGTTTGTTCCGCTTCTTATTTCTGTTTCGGTTTTCTTCGTTTGGCTTAACTTGTCCTAAGTACGTTTTGTGTTTGTTGTTGTGCCTGTTTCTTTTTTTCCAATCCAATCTCGGAATTCCGTTTGCTTTGGTTAGTTTCACTTTTACTTCAAGATCACCTCTGCCTTCTTCGTCTTCGTGGTCGCTCTGCGGTCACAAGTCGTCGTCTTCGTTGTCGATCGTCCCTCGATCGTTCTCGCGTAAATTCCCTTCGGATTGTGTTTCTTTCACTTTCGGTCACACAACACATTCACCACATTGGTCGCTGCTGACTTTGCCACAAACACCTCCTCATTTGCATAGAGCATAATTTCTGCGCTCTTCTGAAGGGGAACCCCCCGGGGGTCCAATTTGAATATCAACTTCACAACACTGGAAGGCGAAGGGCGAAGCTTTTTCACTCTCACTCTCACATACATAAATCACCTTTCAGCACTGGGGCCAACTTTGTTTCCCGCAAAGACTTCTGCGATCACCACTTTTCCGATTGCATAAAATTTTCACAAATTTTCAGTTACCACTTAAGTGAATTTCCGTCTCAACCTGACACGTATGCGTCGCCTCTTACGTCTCACGTGTCGCCACTTGGCGGTCTCGTTGCGCTCATCTTTCTCTTTTTTTTCCTCAGGTGAAAATATTTTCTTCTTTCCCTTGACGACTATTTGAACGATTCGTCGATCGATCGCTCACACTGTGTGAGTGTAAATTTACAGGAATTTACTGTTCCCCCATCGCACACGACGATAGTGGCGACCAAATTGGGCCCGAAGAGAAATGCTTGCGCGGGGGTCTCTCTTCCTCACAACACCCCCTTTCTGCTTCTTCTTCTTTCGTTCACGAAAGCTCCTCACTCATACACACCTGAGCAATAAAAAATAACTCGCGATCGCGACTTGCCTCGATGGAACAAGTAGAGAGCGTTGAAATGAGTAAAAAACCCGAGAAAAAAAACAAGTAAACCGACCAGCAACAGAGCCCCGGGTAGATAGATCCGATTTCTCCGGGTGGTAAAAGCTAACTGACTCAAGCGGAGCCAAAAGAAGGAGGAAAAGCCAACATGATAGCGCAGCAGAGACAGACGACCTCGACTCGGCTCGCGGTTCGCTCCGAAGACGACGACGACGAAGACGTTGATCCTGTCCTGCTGAAGCGCAGCGCCGTGCACGTAATATGTGAGTGATGCAGCGCCGCGTCAGAGTCTTGTGAGTCTTGTGCAGCAGCAGCCCGTAACCAAAACGGAAAGGTGGATATGCTTTCTTCTTCTGTAAATGGTATTTTCTTGCAAGCATGCGGGTTTGGGAGACTGTTGGTGCGAGCACCAACGGTATGGTTAGATTGATCGCTGGCTATGCGGTCAAAATTGTGTGATTTAAACATGATTCAGTGTTTTTTTTTATTATGCAATTTAGTTTTGTAGTCGCAATTCTGTATGAATTTCTTAGAAATTCATGCTTCTGCGCCACACAGTATTTTTTAGTTTTCTACTAAATATTGTCTGCAAAACTTTTCGCTCCAAAATGCCATATGCTTTCCGGTCAATCATTAAAATAGCGACGTTTTCTGCTCGTAAAGATCCACTGGAAGCATCAGCGTTTCATATAGGGAGAATTTTGTGTCGATTTGCTAATTGCGAGACCTAAGCTGGTTACGTAATTTCTAACAGGTCTTATTTGCAGCCACAACATGTCAGTCAACTTTATTCGCATATTTTTTACATGTCACAATGGAACACTTTGTAAACAAATTCTTTAACAACTTAACACTCATCCCCATAAAGCACTACCTCAACATCAACACCACTTGGCCTACCTCAACGCAACTATGCACTTATTTTCGGCAGAATTAATCATAAAGAATATCATTGTCTTCCTTTTTTTCTAGAAGCACCCTTCCATTGCCACGTGATCGATTTGAATGAGGACGATGTCATCCACTAAGCTAATGAGCATTCCTACTTTGTTGAATCCGTCTGAAGTTACAAACGAGGTGGGACCTCCAAACACTTTATTTCAAACTATCCAGCGTTGCACGTATCAGCCAAATTAATTTCGTCGGAAAACCATAATCAGAAATCACCTGTCTCAACTCCTTTCTTCTTGAGTGTGCAATGTTTACTCTCTATCAGACGCGAATGACCAAGAGTAGTTAAAGCGTCTTTAATAATAAAAAAAAGTTTACTCTCGCAATTTTTCATAGGATCATTCGCAAGTTTAACATCCGGTCAGTTGTTGAGCGGCCGTGGAAATCAGACTGCTGTTCTCCGATGAAAGAATCCTCGAGGTCTCAATTTGTTAAATAAGTTGTTAAACAAGAAGATGAAAATAGATTCTCAACATCTGAGACGTCGTTACGTAATAAATTGATGACGCACTTAGCGTAACGGCTCTTCCGTATACAAATAGCTAGTAAGGTAATTACTTGATACTTGATGGGTTACAGTTCGCTACGATGAATATACGTCGAATTTATGGGTCTTCTCCATTGGGCTAGTTCCTGGGCCAATCCCTTCGATCTGAACGTTAAGTTTTCCTCAATTCCAAAAAGCCATTGTGTGCGCGGCCTACAACGAAGTCGGCGGTCTCGTCCGGGTTCTCTGTTGAATATTATCTTTGCTTGTCGTCCTTCCAAACTTTTTATGATACAAACATCATACTAAGGGGCGAACTTAAACTTTTGCATGATGACTTGAATGACTTTTTTTTATTTTGAATGCTTTTCATATTTTTCCGCCAAAATTTGGTGAGTGTTTTTCAAAGAATATAAGATTACGATTCTAATAACGCATTTATTATAAATTTTGGTCAATCCAATGCTGAGGAAATTAGCCATGGTTTTTCAGTATGTTCAGTGTGAAAAATGTCACAACCTTAAGTAAAAATTTAGAATACAAAATTCAAAAAAATATTTTCGGAAATAATACCTACGAAGTGAGAATAACCTCATAGAGAGTTTCAATTGGACGTGTAATCACAGAGATGGGCAAAACACTTTTGTATTTTTTAAGGAGGTAAACCCAAACTTTTGCACGGGGGTGTATACATGTATTGTGATTTAGAAACACCAGCAGTGAAGGACTTGCCATATCGTACGGTTCCTCTTCATTTATATTGAGATTTCCGTCTGGTGGTTTGATTTTCAAAGGCTCGCCGCGGGCTATTGTAGAAGAATGAAAGATTCTTCTTCGTGATTCGGTATCTACGATTTCCTCATCTAGTCCGTGAACTGCCTGCCCATTTCGCACCCTATATAGTATTATGGTTCTAGCGGTTGCTAGAACATACCCGAGCAGGTGGAAAAAGCTGACCAAGATCTTTTTTTTGTTCGAAAATAATAAATTGGTGGGCTTCGTGGCCTTGCGGTTAGCGGCGTCAGTCGTTTAGCCGTATTGTGCCACGAAGCGTGGGTTCGATTCCCGCTCCAGTAGGTGGAAACTTTTCGTCAAATGTAAAATTCATCACTGGGCTACTGGGTCTTCTGTGTTGTCCGTTGCCTAATGTTCGTGATTGTTCAGTCTGTGCAGCCTTTGGCTGAAGACGGTGTAAATTGTCTTTCTTTTCTTTTTATTACTGACGATCATAATCAGCTATTGGTTTGTTGGAGATAAGAGATGAAAGATCAAAATTAATATGGAGAAGTATTGAACAATATCTTATTAAGATATTATAAGATCAAAACAATATCTGGCAAACTCTTGATTGACCAACAAATCAATATCAAAATATGATCTGACAGATGGCGAAGAATAAAAAATAATCAAAAAGCCAACAATCAGGATCGAACCCTCGACCTTCAGATCTATACGCCGAAGAGCTACCCATACGGCTACGCCTCGCCGATGGAAGATCAGGAAAATAAGAGCATCAGGTTTTTCGCTTTCTGAGACTTCTTTTTGCTTCTAGTCGTTGCCCCGACGTCTCACTGTTCAGTTCGGTCATTTTGTGTTTTGTTCCATGTCAAAGAACTAATTTTGATCTTGTTTACATATTTCCAGATGTTGAGCTATATCGCTGAGATTTATAAAATTTTCGAACATTTTTGTCAATATCAAATTGAGATATGCGATCATGATTTGTTCTTTTCGAGATGTGATTTTGATTTTTCCGTCTGCCCGGGTACGAATGAGCGTAGAATAAGTTAGAGATAAAATATATCGATAGATATAGATTTCACTGTTAACCCCTGTACCGGCAGCTTCACTTTTTCACCACAAAAAATATTCAAACAGCGATAACTTTTTTGTTTTTCGATGATTTTGCACCATTTTTTCACAAGTCCTAAAAAAACTCTTTAATTTCAAGAATCTGTGTCGATATTGATCGTTGGTTATCTGGTTCCGGAGATATTCCAAAATTTCTTGGGGGACTGATGTTTCTCCATAACCCACGTAAATATCTCAGGCTACAGATTTTTTCTCATGTCCGATCAGCTACCGTTAGAATACCTGTCGTAAAATTAGGAGCAAATCTAGGATGAACGTCTGAAGAAACTCTTGAAAAAATACTTAATAAACATCTTAGAATATATTGGAAAGATTTTTAGAAGTAATCACTAGGAAATTTCTCGGAAGAATTTTTATGTTTTTTTCAAAAGAAATCATTGGAACAATCTTTTTAATTTGTTATAGAAATGTTTCTAGAGAATTTTGAGAGATATACTGGAAGAATAGCAGCAACAATTTCAGATAAAATTTCTGTTGCAAATCAAGGATTAATTTTAGGAACAAATCTTTGAATAATTCCTGTGGCAAATTCTAGTTCTACTTTTGAAAGCACATGACTTCCCAGGTAACCAATAAGCACTTAAAACAGCATTTATTTAGCAGTATATGCGCCTTTACTTCAGGTCATTTAATGCTAGCAAGCTGTGTATGCGCCTTAAATGCTACCAAAATGGAGGGGACGGACCTGGTGTAGTGGTTAGAACACTCGCCTCTCACGCCGAGGACCTGGGATCGAATCCCATCCCCGACATAGTCACTTATGACGTAAAAAGTTATAGTGACGACTTCCTTCGGAAGGGAAGTAAAGCCGTTGGTCCCGAGATGAACTAGCCCAGGGCTAAAAATCTCGTTAATAAAGTCAAATCAATCAGCTACCAAAATGCAGGTTTTGGCCCGATACATGGCTGCTTAAATGCTAAGCCTTCAGAAATTTCATATCCGGCTGTCAAAAATGATAACGTCTAAAACGTAACGCTCACTTGGAGCAAAACAAAAAATATATCTTTCTCTCGTTCCCCTCCTTCCATCTCTCGTACTCCACTCTCTCTGTCTTCTCTTAATACTTTTGTCTTTGTCTCATATCGTCGCTATTCCTATTCCAACATGTTTGTTGATACTCGTTTTTTTGTCATTCCACTGGGATTCGAACCTAAGACACTACGATTGATGAGTGGAGATTGGTGGAACGCCGCGCTACAAGATAAGCTACAAATTAAAAGGTAATGCGCGAAGGTTTTTTGCAATACTTAAACTTTGATTGTAGAGGATTTCATTCCTGGTTAGAAAACATTTGCAGTTTGGGCGATTGAATGAAATAGGTGTTTACGTGAGAAGGATCTTTCATCTGTTGGTTCAATCTATCATAAGACGGATTCCATGTCAAATCGGTCAGTCACAGAACTCGACCATCTTCGATTTGGATTAAATTTTGCACATGTTTTTGGTATAGTAGAATAAGTGCTTTCCATAGAAAAATTGATCATTTTGACTCAAGTGTAACTTTTGAAAATGGCCTATAAACTTTTGTATGCATCTTATTTGAAAAATTATAACTCCAAAACTGTTGATTTTAGAGAAAAATGTTCTATAAAGAAATTGTAGTGAACCGATAGGACTATAAGAAAAAAATATACACTAAAAAAATATTTTATTAATTTTCATAGAATAACCAAAAAAAACTTGAATTTTAAATTACACAAAAACCCCATTTTTAATATTTTTTAAATATATTTTGCATTAAACTCGATATAATTCGAAAACGGCTACTTCTAGAGAAATTATTCTAATAATCATTATGGCTTAGAATCATTTCAAGATGCTTACTGTATCATCAGAACGTATTTATTTTGACAAAAAATTAAAATTTTGAGAATCGACCAAAAGTTGTTCTTAGAGAATCTTTTTTATTAAAAATTTTTCCATCATGAAACTTTGTCGTAAACATCTTTTTACTATCAAGATTATATGATGAAAATTTAAAAAAAATATTAAAAATCTGGTTTTTGTGTAATTTAAAATTTAAGTTTTATTTTTGATTTTTTCATGAAAATAAATAAAATATTTTTTCGGTGTATATTTTTTTCTTATAGTCCAAACGGTTCACTACAACTTTTTCATAGAACATTTTTCCCTAAAATCAACAGTTTCGGAGTTATAATTCTTCAAATAAGTTGCATGCAAAAATTTATAGGCCGTTTTCAAAAGTTACACTTGAGTCAAAATGATCATTTTTTCTATGGAAAACACTTATTCTACCATACCAAAAACATGTGCAAAATTTAATCCAAATCGAAGACTATCGAGCACGATTTTTATATTTTTCGACTCATTCTGGATGGAATTCGTCATAAGTGGATAGTAGAAAAAGAGAGAAGGAATGGTGTTGGGTCGATCGATAGTGTTGGGCATGAACGAGACGCTCATGTAGGCCACCGGCATACCCTCTCTTGTCATTCTAGAAGATCGTAAGAAATGGACGTAGAAAAAGTTACGCTTATTTCCTTGCTTTTGTTTACAATTTAACCAAGCTGAAGAAATAAGAACACAAATGTACCAAATGTAGAAAAGTAATTTGAATATTATAATGAATCCAACATAAATCCACTGCATACGGGATTTTGCCCTTCTCTTATTTCAAAGAAATTAAAATAGTTTCAACAATTCTCTCTGCGTGATTTACACAAATTTTACAAAATTTACACAAACACATGTATTAGATTTGAATTTGATTCAGTGATCATAATATTCTCTTTTACTATTCAAATGTTGTTTCATCATCTATCATAAAGTTATGTTTTTATGATTTCTCTTGAAAGGCGGGAAAGGGTGTCCCTGTTTGCCAGCGAGAGAGATGACAGTATGGTAGCTTACGAAAACATTCACCTCTCTTAGCAGTTTCGTGGCAGTATACAAGCAATTGAAATGTTCGAAAATCGAAACATGTTGTGCATTTGGAATGCTGATTAAAAGTCAACAACTTTTAAATGGCAGTCTATTTGCTATTTTAAGGCAGCTAAGCAATCTGCTGTATTAAGGCAGTTTTGGAATGGCATATGGAATGCAATTGAAAGACTGATTTACGGCTTATTCAAATGCTTGTTGGTAACCTGGGTATTAGACTGGCCCAGCTTAGTATGGGAGAAAATTGAAGTTGTTTAATTCCACGGGGCACCCTCCACAATTATTCCTTAGAGTTAGAAGAAGACTTCCTGAAAGTTTCAGCTCATTTGGTCGTTCCATGAGCTGGCGCATTTGAATTGAAGTTAATGTGGGATTATCAGCTCAAACATATGGGATTTAGCGCATCATCTAATGTTTGGTTCAGGAAAATCGTTGATCGCGTTCAATTGCACCCAGAATGTCAAAACACTACTTGATACCATAGCAAACAATATTGTAGAAGGTTGTATCATGATTAAAATTGATAAAGTTGGTGTTTTAACTATTTGAAGTAGATTTGCTAAGCTCATGCTATACTGCTTTGTATTTCCTCAACATAGCCACTAAGCGCATCATAGCCACCTATGACGCTGGGCGAGCTGCTGCACAAGGTGTATGCCTATATGTGACTGTACGGGAGGCTGATCTAAGCCTAACTTTCAATAACTGAAATGTTAATAAAAACGAGCTTAGATCTAGATACAACCTTTTGCAATTATGTTCATTAGGGTATCAACTAGTGTATTTGTCATTCTAGGCTCAATTGAACGCGATCAACTAGTATACGGAACGAAATAGTGACAGTGAGAATTGACCCTCTCAATATATTTGGAACGCATATTCCATACAAACTTCAAATTGAATGCGCCAGTTGGTGGAGCAACCAATCGAGTTGAAATTTTGTGAGCGCTTTTTTCTTACCCTAAGGCACATATCTAGGGGGTGCCCCGTTGAGTTTAACGACATTTTTGTTTTAGGGCCAGGCTACTGGGTATGGAGGAAATTCTGGAAAAATTAATGGTGGATTACCTAAAAAAAATGTTTGGATAAATTGTCGAAAGAATCCCTAGAAGAATATTTGAAAAAATAAATTATTGATTAGGCTTTACAAGAATCCCTTAATGCATTTTCAGAGGTCTTCAGAGGATCCAGAGGTCTTCGGAAAATCCCCCAAGGAATTTCGGAATATCTCTGGATACTGATGTCCAATGATCAATGTTGACACAGATTCTTAAACTAGAAAAGTTTTTTGAGAACTCGTGAATAAATGGTGCAAAAATACAGAGAAACAAAAAAGTTATCGTGATTTGAATTTCTTTCTTGCGGTAAAAAATGAAGCTGTTGGTAGAGAGGTTAACAAACTGCTGCGTAAACATTGCAAAATATTCTAAACTCAATTAAATTTATTTTTAGTCAACTAACATATAGTTAATTTTTGACGTTTGACTTTTGTAAATTCAATAAAAAAATATAGTTGTTAACAACTATATGGTACAATAATTTTGAAGAATATATTGTAAAATCAACAATATATATATAGTTATCTCTAAAACAGCCTAAACTTTTATTTTATTCGACCGGACAAAAGATTACGAACACTATATATTGTTCTCCGTGTTATTGCCTTCAGTCAGGCTTTGGAAAATTTAACGATCATTGACACACGAGCCATAATTTCATCCCATTTATCCGCCTGCATTCATACAAAACATATGATATTTATCGTTCGTTGAAGACAACGAGCACTGAACGAAAACAAGCAGACACACACCGCCCACTGTTTGGTCCCAATCACTGTGTGTCAACACTTGTAACAATCGCTGACCCACTCTCATTCTGATCAAGAAACAGAGGCGAATATTTTGTTTTTTTCTGAGCTATGTTTGCATTGACCACCCTCAATAGTCCAATAGATTATAAAAGGGATGTTAAAGGCTGCATTACCAGAACATATGAAAGTTATTACCTACCAATTTTATGCAAAACGTAAATCACCCGAACGGCTCGAAACTGTTGCAGTCTGTGAGAGTCGCTGCTCTTGAACGCTTTTGTGCCACGTAAGAAACGAGAGAATGAATGTTTACATTCATAGGGCTCTCCGAATGCGATGTGCCACGAACTACAGTCGGGTCTCCTATTAAACGCATTCCTATAACGTGCACTCCTATTACGCTCACTCCTATTAGACACACCAGAACGTAATAGGAGACCCAGGGCTTATGGGATTTCATCACTTTGGGGGTGTCGTTGAATATCTCGTATGCCAAAAGAGAAAGCACAGTACTGTCTTCGGCGAAGTTTCAGTGCTAAGTACGATCTACCTTGAGGAGTTGAGGATCATCCTTGAGAACTACGCCGGTAGGGGCGCACAAAATTTTGAAACTTTCGGCTCAAATAATGTTAGCCCTTGTAATACTGAGCAACTTTACCGAAGACGCCATCTTTCTAAGTGGTCCGGCTACTGAGCTATGCGCAAAACAAAAATTCTTTGCTCACTAGCGCCGCCTAGTGGCAAAATTTCGAAACTTTCGGCTCAAATAATGTTAGCTCTTGTGATTTTGAGCAACTTTGCCGAAGACGCCATCTTTCTAAGCGGTCAGGCTACTGAGCTATGCGCAAAACAAAAATTCTTTGCTCACTAGCGCCGCCTAGTGGCAAAATTTCGAAACTTTCGGCTCAAATAATGTTAGCCTTTGTAATACTGATCAACTTTGCCGAAGACGCCATCTTTCTAAGTGGTCAGGCAACTGAGCTATCCGCCAAACAAAAATTATTTGCTCACTAGAGCCGCCTTGTGGCAAAATTTCGAAACTTTCGGCTCAAATAATGTTAGCCCTTGTAATACTGAGCAACTTTGCCGAAGACGCCATCTTTCTAAGTGGTCCGGCTACTGAGCTATGCGCAAAACAAAAATTCTTTGCTCACTAGCGCCGCCTAGTGGCAAAATTTCGAAACTTTCGGCTCAAATAATGTTAGCCTTTGTGATACTGAGCAACTTTGTCGAAGACGCCATCTTTCTAAGTGGTCAGGCAACTGAGCTATCCGCGAAACAAAAATTATTTGCTCACTAGAGCCGCCTTGTGGCAAAATTTCGAAACTTTCGGCTCAAATAATGTTAGCCCTTGTGATACTGAGCAACTTTGTCGAAGACGCCATCTTTCTAAGTGGTCAGGCAAATGAGCTATGCGCAAAACAAAAATTCCATGCCCACTAGCGCCGCCTTGTGGCGTAATTCCCTATCAGAATTACCACCGCATGTCAGCCCTTGAGCTACTGAACAATTCTTCCGAAGACACCAACCTTCCAAAACATCAGGATCTAGAGATATCATATGTTACAAAATTTTGCATTCTTATCCCTCATGGTTCATATAATCCAAATCAGAAAAAGCGCCCCTACCGGCCAAGTTCTCAACTAAAAAGATGATCCTCAACTCCTAAAGGTAGATCGTTCTTAGCACTAAAACTTCGCCGAAGACAGTACTGTGCTATCTCTTTTTGCATACGAGATATTCAACGACACCCCCAAAGTGATGAAATCCCATAAGCCCTGGGTCTTCTATAACGTAGATTCCGATAAAAATGACATGTGTTATTTTTGGTGACTAGATCGCCTCTAAACGACTAAACGATTTGCCAAATTTCAGCTTTTTATTCTATCAAAAAGTCATATAAATAATTAAGTTTACGCAAAAAATTTGCTCTCTTGCACTAATAGTCGCCGTCGTCTTCCAGTACGGATGGAAGCAGTTTTTAAAATGGATGTATAAAAATGAAGAAAAGTCCCAGAGATGTTCTTTATGCTTCATTCGAAAGATATTAATTGCTGATTTGAGGGAAAAATGTTAAAGCTAAGAATTTGTGTACGCCCAGTATGAGGGTACGATGCGCACACATTTCAATTATTGTATGAATCGAATACCGACTGATTCAGCTTATAGTCTCGGTTATTACGACAAGACTAAAAAGGTCCCTCTTATTATTAACCTATCTGTCGTTAACACTAAATATGATGAAACTTCTGATGCTGCACATAAATTTTCGATTTTTCTTTCGTGCTGGTTATATTAGAAGAAAATGACGGAAAAATAAATAAAAATGTATCTCCTTCAAAACATGTAAACCGATATTTGTTCCACTAGAGAATGAAAGCATATCATCTGACAACTTCGTTGCCCGCCTAGTTTTGAACTTGTTTGGTTTTATGCAATTTTCTCCCACTATGAGCAGCTCCACATACACATAAATCGATTGAAACGCTCAACGCGAACCAATTCACTGTCGTAAAAATGAAACTCAGCACCAGAGGCATCCAACGCGCAACGAACGAAACCGAGTCACCGACGAGTGCGCCGACACAGACCCACTCGCATCTTACGTTATGGCCTCATCTAACGAACCTTCCTCCCGTAGCCTTACATCAGAAATAAAAATCAAGGGCCATTATAGTGCAACAGCATCACAATAATAATAAAAAAAAGAAAAACATCGCCGGCCGTAAATTCGATCCACGCTGAGCCACGATTAGTCATCGAGCGAATTGGTGGTGGTTGGAAGATGCGCCGTCGTGATTGACGATCGGCGATCTGCAATCGAATCAACGCATCTCAACCGGTGCACCGTGGCCGCACTATATACAAACTTTGGCGAAATGTGCTCACTCGAATCGATAAAAAACATAATTTATCGAGGGTAAAAGATGTTCGAATGTAATTAGATGGAAATTATTGGTGATGCAATAATTCAAAACTGAAAAGTTCTCCTATGATAGGAGTCCTATCTTGACGCAAAATGCACAAGCATGTTCTATGACTTTGCTTGTGCATTTTGCGAATACTATAGGTACAACATTTCCTAGGTTACATAGAACAGTTTTGAAAACTTACAACATTTTTTATGAAGTTCCATATTATACACTTGTTGACATTCTCAATAGGTAAACATTAAAAATCGATCTAACCAACTTCAGCGAAACAGCGGTGTTAAAGTAAAAAAAGTAAATTGTAGAATGACTTCTCTTTCAAAATGTACACTAATAGATATAAAACTTTAAGGAGTTACTGTACAATACTAGAGAAAGCAAAGAAAAACATCAGCTCTGGGCCACTGTGCAGTGCCGGGAAGAAAGCCAAGTTATAAGGGAGATAGATAGAGAGAGCAACAAGCGAAAGTGACAATAATGGTGCGGAATTAAAATACAATTAACTGAATTAACTCCCTTGGGCGCAGCTATACGGGTATATTGGCAAGGCGGCGGCGTAAAGTTGGAGCGACACCGGTTTCGGCACGGTGCGTTACATAGTCCACGGCAGGCACGATGCGGCAATTCAAATAGGCGTCACGCAAAGCGTAACAGTACCTTTCCAATGATTGTTTGAATTGCTTATATCCATCCGCGGCGCTAGCGGCCTATTCCGCGTGCACCATTGTGATGTAATCGCACGTTCTTGCTTGTATCGCTGGAATGACAATAGGCACATACAAAGTATAATATTGATTTAATAGTTTTTTTTTTCTTTGATGGCAACTGTTTTGAGGGAGCTGCAAACGTTGAATAAAAATTAAGATTTCCCATTGAGTTTTTAAGCATTTGATTGAAATCTCACACAAACTGATTGCAATGTATCTATTAGGAACAGCATTCAAAGTAATAAATGAAACAAATATAAAACTTAAGTAAAAAAAATCCATGAAAGGGCAATATACAGTAAGGACTGTTCATTTTATGAAGTGGACACTTTGTGCATGCTGTATCTTTTTGATTTGTTAATTAAATTTCAATCGGTTTTCTGTAAATTATTCGACTAGTATTGTACAATGTTGTAATAATAAAATATTCTCGAAAATTATTTGATTGCACACATATTTGGAAAAACGTTTAGAACGGTCGATATTTTGAGGTTATCAAACTCAAAGATTGTTAGAAAATGGTTGGAAAATTCGAAAATCTATATTTTTTATTTTCAAAAAAGGCTTGTTCTTCGAAAGCAGCATCAATCAGAGCCTGATAGAGAAAATCAAGTTATTTTTGGAGCAACAGTTTTACAGATATAATAACAACATTTTCCCCGATATTTTTGGAGAAAAATATTTTATATTTGAAGGGAACTGATATGAGTAGATTTTTTTTTGTTTAAAGTATGTCCTGACGGGGCCCAGATAGCCGTAGCGGTAAACGCGCAGTTATTCAGCAAGACCAAGCTGAGGGTCGTGGGTTCGAATCCCACCGGTCGAGGATCTTTTCGGGTTGGAAATGTTCTCGACTTCCCTGGGCATAAAGTATCATCGTACCTGCCACACGATATACACATGCAAAAATGGTCATTGGCATAGTAAGCTCTCAGTTAATAACTATGGAAGTGCTCATAAGAACACTAAGCTGAGAAGCAGGCTCTGTCCCAGTGGGGACGTAACGCCAGAAAGAAGAAGAATAATGTCCTGACGGAAGTACTAATATAGTATTAATATTGAAAATAATTTACGCCTCCACAGAGTTGCCTAATTAGTCCCCACGTCACATTTAAAGCACAATAGAAAAACAATTGCTTTATTTTTAGAAGACCTTTCAAAGCACAATGACAAAAATCAAAATTGTTTTCTTAATATGTTATTCTGAGATAACCAATTGAAATATTCGGAGAAAAGCGTTTACAATTTGCTGTAGATTGATAAATATGCGTACATGATTTTAAAAGTATGAGACTTTTTAGTAAAACGACCATAAAGAGTAAAATTTATACTTAAGACTACGGTTTAGACTCACGATTCAGCCCTTGTTTATACAAATATAGTTTCTTCAGTAATCTAAACTAGTTTTGAACACACTTTTTACTTTTCTCTTTTACTGAGAGTGAAAGGATAGTGTATCAACAAATGTGAGCATTAATGTATAAATCACTAATGTTGCCTAATGACAGTGAATGACAGAATTTAATTCATTTTTTGCACAAAGCACACTAAAAACGCGTCAATATCGTCGATTCAGTGCATCGGATCTTTCATTACCCGTAAAGCAGCATATTTTTTAATTAATATGAGCCTCATTGATAATCAATTTTCTAAAACTGACACTCTTCTACTTCTGATAATCAAAAACAGCAACAACATACGGGCATCATTGTTTGTTTTCTTCATCTACTTTTGTGCCTTCTTCATTGGTACAATCATATTGGTGGTGGTGCGGTTACTTTGATGGTGGCATAAATGTCAGTGAATTGAGTATAGTGAGCATGAATTTTTTCGTCCCTGATTCCATATGCTCACTGCCCTATTACAGCAGCTAACTTATTGCTTAGCTGCCTTAACCTTCCGTCAGTCGCTCAAAAAAAAGTTACACCAGCGGTCGCATCGTGTACTGAGTACACGCGGAGCAATTTTGATTGTCAATCTAAAGCTAGGCAAGATAGAGTATTTATGTCTTCGGCAAATTTCTTCAGTGCAACGGTACCAATCGGTCAGTGGACAAATGAAACTTTGAAAACATCCTCACCCTTCAGTGGCCATCGGAATGTGTCCCGGGGGAACCGATGAAGTGGACATTTCGCAATGCAACATCTCGATCACAAATATCTCAGGATCTAGATTTTTTAGCAAGATGGTGTCTTCGACAAAGTTGTTCAGTAAATCAAGGACTAAAATGTGATAGGCTGCTTGTTTCGGAATTCTGTCACCAGTTGGCGCTAGTGAGCATGTAATTTTTCAAACACGGGTATCTCAGGATCCTGATTACTTAGAAAGATGCGGTCTTCGACAAAGTTGTTTGGTAGGTCAAGAACTATCATATAATAGGCCATCTAACTTGAAATTCTGCCATCAGATGGCGCTAGTGAGGAGCATGCAATATTTCAATCACGAATATCTCATGATCCCGATTTCTTAGAAATATGGTGTTTTTGGCAAAGTTGTTCGATAGTTCAAGGAGTAATATGTGATGATCTATTTAATTCGGAATTCTTTCACCAGATGACGCTAGTGAGTATGACATTTTTTGAACACAGATATCTCAGGATCCCGATTACCTAGAAAGTTGACGTCTTCGGCAAAAGTATTGAGTACGTCAAGGTCTAGCATGTGCGCTAGTGAGCATGCTGTATATTGATCGCGTCTATCTCAGGATAACAGTACCATACCGAAATACCGTAAGGTGGGTCCGGGGAGATAAGGGTCTGAGACCAAGGGGAATGTTGATGCACTGTACATCACTTGAGCAATTCAACAAGTGCATCGGCTGATTTTAGCGGGTCGTCGTTGGTGCGGCAACCCCAGACTGCCTGAGTTACCTTCTCAGGCGTCTGTTTGCAGATTTCCCTATTTTAAACAAAATTCTCAGGATAGCGATATTATAGCAAGATGGTGTCTTCAGCAAAGCTGTTTAGTAGATCAAGGACGCAGATATCTTTGGATCCTGATTCCCAAAAAAATGATCCTGGGATATTCTCATTACTAAGAAATATTACATATTCGGCAAAGTTGTTCATTAGATAGAAGCCTAAATGGGAAGGACCTCAAGTTTTAAAAATCATCCAACAGGTGGCGCTAGTGAGTATGCATATTTATGATTAATTATATCTGAAGATCTCGATTACATCAAAAGATAAAGTTTTCGGATAAACGGTTCACTAAATCAAGTACAAATTTGTGATGGGCCTCACTTGGTTCGGAATTCTTCCGCTAGATGGTGATACTGAGTAGGCTGTATTTCCAACCCAAATATCTAGGATCGTGATTGGATAATCATGAAAATGATGTCTTCATCAAAGTTGTTTATTCTGTCCAAGGCTAAAGTATGTTTAACATGTTATAATCCGTTTGATTCGAAACTATGCTACCAAACGGCGCTATTCACTATGAAAATTCCATAAGTAAATACTTCAGAATCAATCAGAATCAAATTTCCAGTAGATATTTAAGGGATCATCGACTAATGGAAATATTGAGTCATGGAACAGATATCTAGAAAGATTCGCGAATCAGGCAAAACTGACAAAAAGTACACAATTTAAGAAAATATAGCGTTGAAATTGTAGCTTGATTGTCTATTCACTGCACTTGAACTTTCCCCCTATCGATAATTTAACTATTCGAAAAACGCAAATTTGTAGAAGACGAAACTTCACCTCATGCCAAACCACACACTTTATTGGTTACGCCTGTGTTTTTGTTTATCAAAGTGATGGGCGTATCTGAAATCGAAATCAAAACACGGCGAGAGTAAACGGCGACACTGCAAACAAAAAATAAACAAGGCGTACATGGCGGGCTTAATTGACAACAGAATGTAAACTCGGCGCAAAAGTAATAGGCGACACTGAGAATAATATTGATTACAGGCTCATAACATTGGGCGATACTGGCATTCTCGAGTACGTTTTAGGCGAAACCTTTAAAGATTTTTTGAGTACGAAATAGTACGAAATAGCTAGGAGAATTGTAGGAGATGTGTGTGGTATTGATGAGGATTTTAGAACTTGGTTTATGAAATATGTTTTAATGTGAAAAGGTTAAAGTTTGAGTATATTTTCTCCAATTGGGATTTAAAATTGCACATGAAAATTTCATTGATTATTTTCTCATTGTTATTGATTTGTCAGATAGGCCCTAATCGCGAATTCCTCTAGATATTCTTTGGAAAGCTGATTGAAGGGTGCATCATAGTAACCATGATTTTTGTTTTTGTTTCAAGTATGGTTTCATGAGTCGACATCGAGCTATGGAACATCGATTAATGGAGGTTTGACAGTATTTAGAAATATGGCGTTTTCTGTTCTCTTTACAAATTGTGTTAGATTTTTCTTGAAACAAATTTTTATAAAATTCGTCCTTCTTTTCATTTTAACATATTTTTTTATAGAATCACTTTCCTAGTTGAGTCTTTGTTGAGTCTAGTACATGATATTGAAGACGGGCTTACAATGGAGACCAAAGTACGCGTATCTGTCCAAAGATACACACTCTAGTGGAATTAAACGATACAGTACTAAATTCAGCTTTCATTCACTTCAAGGTATTCTACTATACTACTTGAAATTTAAGATTATCAAGAAAGTAGGGTTTATCCACAGAATTTGTTTATATAGAGAAGCGCGAATACTGGAATCAAAGAACTGTCAAACGCGGTTCCAATTGAGCAATAGGTCTTTTCACGAGATGTTTCAAATGAACTAATTTGGAAGGTCTTTGACAGTCTTGTATGGAAATGACGATCCCGTTTATAAACCAGTCCTCCACCGATAGAAACGAATGGAAACACGGGCCTGTCTAATGGGCGGCAGAAAGCTGTTACATAAAAACAATTGGGTGTGAGTTAGTGCAAAGCGATATGAAAGTGACGTCACCGGCTAGCTTGGTCTATTATGGCAACTCACAGGATGGCACGCGCACTACAACATTGCTCGAATCACCTCGAATGTGATAGAAGAGTGCATGGTGACGTCACGAATAATTCCCCTTCTCTGTCCCTTTCTCATCATGCTCAATTGACTGTCCTGCTCTTTGACATTCACTGCTGGAATTGTTTCGATTTTTTTATATGGAATTGACATTCAGAATTGTTGATATATTTTTTATATGGATTTTTGAGGTTATGTTAGACGTGCAACGATCTATTGTTATTGCATGTGTTGTTTATAAATAAATTCAAAATGCTCTCTGCGCTTCTCTAGTATAATCATATTCTCTGGGTTTATCATTACAGTCAACGCTCCATGATTGCTCTGATAATTGAAGCGATGATCGACTCATGGTAATATCGCGTTTTGTACAGTAATACCTTGGAAAGCTGTTGTTGGGGATAATTACAGTGACTCATGGAGGTTTCACAATATACCAGTGCAGAGAAAATTCAATGTTATTTATGTTGTTATAAACCGAAGCATGTCCAAATTAAACGATCTTTTCATGACTCATTTTTGTAGTCATATTATTCAAACAATAAAATAGAAAATCATCCTTCAACATTGATTTTATTATACACTTTGTTCTTTATTGATGCTATACCATAACAAATTTAGGAAACACTTTGGCATGGTGTCGAAAACGAATCTTACCAAAATCTAACAGTAATTATGTTGTGAAAAATTCGGTTAGCCGACATCTCGGTAGACTATGTTCCGAGATTCGATATTTAAAATTACCGAATTCTCAGCTCTTAGGTTCTTGGCGAAATGTTTCGCTGAGGTCGGAGACCTCATATAAGTGTGTATGGATCTTCATTCACCTGTATATCGCGTAGATATAGTGCGTCTTATGTGAGGAGAACTGCTATGCGTTTTGCGAAGTCTTTTAACGCAAACATAATCAATGTATTCATCAGAAGTTCGATTAATAGGCTAAATATAAAAATAAGATTGATCAATTTGAATCTAAATTTTGATGATAATGAACGATAATGAACCTTATATCCATTGTTTTATTTTGTGCTCGTCTATCAATTCACTGGTAGCGAAGTATTTTAACATTTGACAAAACGTGCACTGATAGCCCAAATGATCAGAATCATAAGATGTTCAGAAAATAAAATGCTCACTTTTGCCGGGTTACATAATTCCAAATATAATTGCCCATAACATGTCAGCACCTGCTTACTGAATAACTTTGAAGAAGACGTCAACTTTCAAAATGATCGGAGCTCGAGATTCTGCATTAGAAAAATTTGAATTGGGACTTCTAGCGTAGCCTGATGAAAGTACATCTAGCATCCCACTGTATTTTAAATTGAATGAGTAAGAATTTTGCGTACATTTTACCCCTTACACGTTGGCCCGTGATATACAGAATAACTTGATCAAAGACGCCATCTTTCTAATCTAATTTTATTTTCAAAATGAGAAATATTATTATGTTTGAAAATCCAATCTCCCGCATCTATCTTATCATCCTTACCATAAAAATAGTGTTCTGTGAAATTTTTAGCTTTTTCGGTGGTGATTTAAAGGTGGCCCAAAGACAATGACAAAATCCCTTTTGAGCTAAATTGTTTGGGAATTTCTTTTTAATGTTTGCAGGGCTATAATCCCGTAAAGCTAAATAAAAGCAAACAAACTCATGAATATCTCTTCTCCTATCCGTTGGAATGAATTTATCTCTTCAGCAAATTACTTTATTATAGTTTGAAGAATGAGTTTTTACTTTGTGATGATAAGTTTGTACTTACAATGTAGTATTAACGTGTTTGGAACATTTTTTAAAATTTCTCCATAGTAATTTGCATATTAACCAACATCGTCTTCGGGCCACGTTTTAATAACCACCTAGAAAACTGAAAATTTCACAGAACATTATATTTATGGTAATTATAGTAACGAACATATGCGAGATTGGATTTTCAAACTTTTTTAAAGTATGAACCGCTCTAATAACCATTAACACCGTGTTGTGGGAATCAAACGTCACATCACATGTTTGGTCCTTGATCTACTTTACAGCTTGCCCGATCAAAATACAGCATGCTCACAAGCGCCATCTGGTAGTAGAATTTCAAGTTGGGTGGCCTATCACATGGCCTATCACATTATATTTATGGTAATTATAGTAACGAACATATGCGAGATTGGATTTTCAAACTTTTTTAAAGTATGAACCGCTCTAATAACCATTAACACCGTGTTGTGGGAATCAAACGTCACATCACATGTTTGGTCCTTGATCTACTTTACAGCTTGCCCGATCAAAATACAGCATGCTCACAAGCGCCATCTGGTAGTAGAATATCACCTACTCAACACTTTTGTTGAAGACGTCAACTTTCTAAGTAATCGGGATCCTGAGATATCTGTGTTCAAAAAATGGCATACTCACTAGTGCCATCTGGGGAAAGAATTCCGAATTAAATAGATCATCACATATTACTCCTTGAACTATCGAACAACTTTGCCAAAAACACCATATTTCTAAGAAATCGGGATCATGAGATATTCGTGATTGAAATATTGCATGCTCACTAGCGCCATCTGATGGCAGAATTTCATGTTAGATGGCCTATGATATGATAGTCCTTGACCTACTAAACAACTTTGTCGAAGACCGCATCTTTCTAGGTAATCAGGATCCTGAGATATCCGAGTTTGAAAAATTACATGCTCACTAGCGCCAACTGGTGACAGAATTCCAAAACAAGCAGCCTATCACATGTTAGTCCTTGATTTACTGAACAACTTTGTCGAAGACACCATCTTGCTAAAAAATCTAGATTCTGAGATATTTGTGATCGAGATGTTGCATTGCGAAATGTCCACTTCATCGGTTCCCCCGGAAAACATTCTGAAGGCCACTGAAGGGTGAGAATGTTTTCAAAGTTTCATTTGACCACTGACCGATCTGTACAGTTGAACTGAAGAAATTTGCCAAATACATCAATTTTCTATCTTGCCTAGTTTTAGATTTATAATCAAAATGCTCCGCGTGTACTCAGTACACGATGCGACCGCTCGTGTGACGGGTCCGGTAAAAAAAAGTTACACGAGCGGTCGCACTGGTGTACTGAGTACACGCGTAAAAACTTAGGTTAGAAACACGAAGTTTTCGAATACTTTTCGTTGATTTTTTCGAAAAATTTCTTCCCTACAAGCAAGAAGAAGAGTAGATCTTGGAATAGGACCAACACCCGGATCAATTTGAAGGGGTTTTCATCGTGTTTTTCGAGTTTTCGCAAAGTGCGTGTACTCAGTACACTAGGGCGACCGACGGTGGGTTAAGATAGCAAAAGAACTGCCATGTCAAAGTTTATTTCTGTTAATCAGCAC
Organism: Aedes aegypti; assembly: GCF_002204515.2. Taxonomy (NCBI): domain Eukaryota; kingdom Metazoa; phylum Arthropoda; class Insecta; order Diptera; family Culicidae; genus Aedes; species Aedes aegypti. The sequence continues at coordinate 22,665,570 of NC_035108.1, read as the reverse complement.
TTCAAATGCACAACATATTTTGATTTCCGAGCATCTCAATTGTCTGTATACTACCATGGAACTGTTAAGAGAGGCGAATATGTTCGTGAGTTACCAAACTGGCAGCTTCTCGCTGGCTTTCGGTCCTTGGAGGCCTTAAAATGTGCTGTAAACATGATGTTTAGTGTAGAGTAGAGTAGAGTAGAGTAGAGTAGAGTAGAGTAGAGTAGAGTAGAGTAGAGTATTCAACAGTTTTTCGAGTCGCGTCTAGTACACGACACTGAAGACGGCCTTACAGTTGAGGTCAAAATACACGTATCTGTCAAAGGATACAAACTCTAGTGGAATTAAATGGTATAGTAATAAATTTGGTTTTTCATTTACTTAACAGTTTCTCTCTACTGGGGTGCCGGTGCCATTAGTGAACTACCTAAGCTATAAAAAATCATAACAAAATAACGACAAGCCTTAACTGAGATCTTTTGGCGTTAACAGAAAGATTTCAACCTCTACTATATGGGAAAAATATAAAAAGAGTGATAAAACTTATTTTTTAACATAAAATCGCTTGAGCCACTATTGGTACACGTCTTCCAGTAGTTGCGTTAGTGTTCCAATAGTAGACGTTCGGGAATGATACAAGGAATTTTAAACAAAATGATAAATTTTTACATAGGTTTAACATTTTTCCTTTGGAACTAGAGTTTTCAATCCCGGGAACATTTCCCGGGAAATGAGATTTCACGGAATTCCCGTTTCCCGGGAAATGATTTCCTGTTTCCCGGGATTCCCGTATTTCCTGGGATTTCTATATTTCCCGGGTAGTTCTATTGAAAAAGGATTGACCATCCATTTTCAAACCTAAACTATCGTATAATTTACTTTTCAAATCAGTCTTACCAATGCAATTACAGTCGAATTTCGTTCGTTGCACTATCTTTAGGTGGGCTTCGTTTTGATTGGGCTCCCGTTAGTTGGGCTATAGCCCACCTAAAACGAAGTCAAAAGTCATTTTCTGATATAAGACGCAATTTATCAATGTTGGTAGCCCAGATTTTCTTTTGTTCTATGCTATTTGACAGCCTGAAACATAGCCCGATTAGTGAAAGTCTTTCGAAAGTGCAACGAACGTAAGTTGACTGTATCTTGCTAGATCACTAGCTATACTTGGATATTGATTTGTTTTTTTTTTTTTATCAAATAGTTGTTGATAAAATTGATAGCTCATTGTCGATATGTTTTTTTCCCAAAATAGATTATATGCTATAAAAAATACAGGATTTTTTGAGGGATCATCCATGAATTGAGTACGCTCATAAAGTTTTCATGGATTAAACCGTCACATTTTCCACCGTTAGACTCTAGTTGGTTTTTATTCTAGTGTTTGGAAGGTTCAATTTAATGTTGGTACAGGTCGGACTCGATTATCCGTTGTATTATTTTTTTTCCACTCCGGATAATCAAATCTTCCTAATAATCGAATCACTAAAAGAAGAAATCTGCATTGAAAAACTTAAATATTATATTTTTTCGTTGTTTTGTTTGTATAATGCAGTGGCGTAGCCAGAAGTTATTTTTTGGAACATTAGGGGTCTTGGGAAGAAATTATTTTGACCGTCATACAAAAAACCTCTTTTGCAAACCCCCTTTTTTACTTACATCCAAAGCTGCAAAACCATTCATATTGTATATTGCAATACTAAATTATCTCAAATTTATGCATAAAATCTCAAAAACAAGAATATCAAAGAACAAACTCCGGATAATCGAGTCCGTCCTGTACATATTATTTGAACTTCATACGATGTGTCAAGAATAATCTCCACAAGGACTCAATATCATAATTTGTGTTGTTCTGAAACCTAGCGTACACAACGAAATCGATAGAATGTAGGTACCATACAAGTTTACTGGTGTAAAAAAAATAACACAAAAATACGAATAATTAAAAGATCATCAAATTTTCTTAATTTTCACGTTTTTGAAAATTTCCCGGGATCCCGGGATTTCCCGGGAAATGGCAAATTTATTTCCCGTTTCCCGGGAAATCAAATCCCGGGAAATTTGAAAACTCTACTCGGAACAACAACAAATATCTTTCGAATGAAGCATTAAGATCATCTCTAGGACCTTTCTTCATTTTTATACATCCATTTTAAAAACTGCTTCCATCCGTTGATCCACTACTGGAACACGACGGCAACTACTGGTGCAAGGGAGCAAATTATTTATATGACTTTTTGATAAAATAAAAAGCTGAAATTTGGCAAATCGACTAAACTAGAGGCGATCTATCCAGCAAAAATAGCACATTTCGTTTTTATCGAAAAATGTACGTTTTATTCTACTGGTACATTACAACCATTGGTACCGGCACCCTAATCCTATCTCGGAAATGTTCCATACTTCTCGAGATTCTATTTGGCTTTTACATCAGGTCCACAGATCATCAACACACCACAACAATTACCGATGTTGAAGTCCAAAGCAAGCGGAGTGGAAAACAAAAACCGCATCCACCTCCATTGGCCTTTGGTGTTTGTTTCCTTTACATTCAGTCCCCATCATCGGACGGTGGCAAGGGGATCGCCCCAAAGCATCACCTCTTCAAACAGTTAATCACCTGTTTCCAAGATTTCTTTCGCCCGAAAAATTCACCGCTGCTCTGTTGGAATCTTGCTGATAACAAACCACAACCACTGTTGCACTGACCCGATCAGGAAAGAATGACAACCTGAGATGTTATTTCAAGATATACTTTATAACAGAGTGTGTTATAAATTATAGTCGGTGAGATGTTAGAACAACAGAAACTGTAAATTCTTGAAATAATATCTGATTTAAGGCATACTTTGATATGATTGTGTATAATGTATAACATAATTGGACAAGATAGATATCAATCATGAAATAATAATTATAGCACAGGTTCTTGAAAATAAGGTTCATAAAAATTATTTCAATTTAAAGTTATATCGCGCACTTCTCATAACTGAAACTGATCTTGTTACAATTGTGATATATTATTTTTAAAAATATAATATTTTTAAAAATATCTTCTAAAAACGAACTTTGATATGAATATCAATTGATGACATTTTTGAGTTATTTTAGTGTTAAATCTTTTTGATCGGGGATGGAAACAGTCTGGCGAATGATCGGCAGGTCGGTGGGTGGCATTATTGGCGTGTGGTGCTCATGAAAACGGAACATGTTCTTTTTGCTTCTTTCATCGCCCATTTCCTTGGTCTTCGGAGCCGTTTGTGTTATTGACGGTGTTCAGATTTTCCGCTTATGGATCCATTAACGGCAATTGTAAATCAATTCAACTGGGTGAAGTGTTTTTGTTTCCGCGCCAAACTTCTGGATGAGAGTGAAAGCCTACAGTTTATGGGGGGTGTTTGGTTCGATTCGGTGCGAGTACGGTTTACCGGTGAGCTGTTCTGCGTGAGCGATCAAGAAATGGGATTTTGAAGGACGGAGTTCAGAAACCGTTTACGATCGGGCGTGGTGTTGATCTGCGGGCAATTAAAATCCATGAGAAAATTCTCGCCTCAGAGAGTAATCAATAAAGCGTTCAACCTACTTATTTTCTTTTTTTTATGTGAGCAATTAGAACTTCTCACTCGGATTACTTCTGATTGGGAATTATGATGGTGGTAAATGCACAATGGTTTGCGGTATATGTAGAGTGAACCGTGCGATATATAACGCCAACAATTATAAGATTTTTGCAAATTATTCCAATTAGAAAATTGCATCCGAAAGAAATATAATCAACTCTCATTTCCTTTGCATCTTTTGGCAGATGCTCAAAGAATCAGATTTTTTTTAATGAAGGGTTTAAGTAGTGATTAAGTATTTTGTATCTTTCAAATTAGTTATCAAGAGAATTCTCACTTTTGATTGCTTACATCCTTGTTTGAGAATTTAAACTGCATTGTGTTAGTAGTGTAAAAGTGATCAGTTTTTTTTTTTTTTTTTTTTTTTTTTTTTTTTTTTTTTTTTTTTTTTTTTTTTTTTTTTTTTTTTTTTTTTTAATTTCTTTATTAGTATCATTCCAAACATTACATTCATTTCTTATATCTAGGTGTTCTGTGTTATTTGACAACACTATCATCCTAATTTGGTAAAACAAATTTAAGATTTAATTAACATTTTGTTAACAACATATTACATTTCATTTGCCGTAGCAGTTCAGTTTTTTTTTACAGGTGAGTTGATTTCACCTGCTTATAAGAGAAAAAAAATGTTTTTAATATACTTAGCCTAACTTAACCTAAACATATAACGCATTAATCGTGGCAATAGAAGATTGTAACGATTTTTGCCTGAAATTATTAATGATTGTATTTGACATTTGTTCCAATGTTTCAACATTGGATATTCTATGTAACTCATTGGTACTATACCAGGGAGGAAGCCTCAGAATCATTTTCAAAATTTTATTTTGAATTCTCTGCAGAGCTTTCTTCCTGGTATTACAACAGCTAGTCCATATTGGTACAGCATACAACATGGCTGGCCTGAAAATTTGTTTGAATATCAACAGCTTGTTCTTAAGACAAAGTTTTGATTTTCTATTAATAAGGGGATAGAGACATTTTACATATTTATTACATTTGGCTTGAATGCCCTCAATGTGATTTTTGAAAGTTAAATTCTTATCTAGCATGAGCCCTAGATACTTAACTTCATCTGACCAATTTATTGGAACCCCTCTCATCGTGACAACATGTCTACTTGAAGGTTTCAAATAAAGAGCTTTTGGTTTATGTGGGAATATTATTAGTTGAGTTTTGGAAGCATTAGGAGAAATCTTCCATTTTTGCAAGTATGAAGAAAAAATATCCAAACTTTTTTGCAATCGACTACAGATGACACGCAGGCTTCGTCCTTTGGCGGAGAGGCCTGTGTCATCCGCAAACAAAGATTTTTGACATCCCTGAGGTAGCTCAGGTAAGTCAGATGTGAAAATATTGTATAATATTGGTCCCAAAATGCTGCCTTGGGGAACACCAGCTCTTACAGGAAGTCTTTCAGATTTGGAGTTCTGATAATTAACCTGAAGTGTACGATTTGACAGATAACTTTGAATTATTCTAACAATGTATGTTGGAAAATTAAAGTTTTTCAATTTTACAATCAAACCTTCATGCCAAACACTGTCGAATGCTTTTTCTATGTCTAGAAGAGCAAGACCAGTAGAATAGCCTTCAGATTTGTTGGAACGGATCAAATTTGTTACACGTAAAAGTTGATGAGTGGTCGAATGTCCATGGCGGAATCCGAACTGTTCATTGGCAAAAATTGAATTTTCGTTGATGTGGGCCATCATTCTGTTCAAAATAACCTTTTCAAAAAGTTTACTGATGGAGGAAAGCAAACTGATTGGACGATAGCTAGAAGCTTCTGCAGGATTTTTGTCTGGTTTTAAAATTGGAACAACCTTAGCATTTTTCCATTTGTCAGGAAAATATGCTAATTGAAAACATTTGTTAAATATATCAACTAAAAATGATAAGCTACTTTCTGGAAGTTTCTTGATGAGGATGTAGAAAATTCCATCATCGCCAGGAGCTTTCATGTTTTTGAATTTTTTAATAATAGTTCTCACTTCTTCCAAATCAGTCTCCCAGGCATATTCGAAAACGTTCTCTTGATTGAGAATATTTTCGAACTCCTGAGTAACTTCATTTTCAATTGGACTAGTAAGTCCTAAATTAAAATTGTGCGCACTTTCAAACTGCATAGCAAGTTTTTGAGCTTTTTCGCAATTAGTTAGTAATAATTTGTTTTCCTCTTTCAATGCCGGTATTGGCTTCTGAGGTTTTTTCAAGATTTTCGATAATTTCCAAAAGGGCTTAGAGCCAGGGTCCAATTGAGAAATTTTATTTTCAAAATTTTTGTTTCTTAATTGAGCAAAACGTTTCTTGATTTCTTTCTGCAAATCCTGCCATATAATTTTCATAACAGGATCGCGAGTGCGTTGAAATTGCCTTCTCCTCACGTTTTTAAGACGGATCAAGAGTTTAAGATCATCGTCTATAATCACGGATTCAAATTTTACTTCACATTTTGGAATTGCAATGCTCCGGGCTTCAACAATGGAATTTGTTAAAGTTTCAAGAGCATTGTCAATATCAAGTTTAGTTTCTAAAGAAATGTTAACATCAAGATTGGAGTCAACATACGTTTTATATATATTCCAGTCGGCTCGTAAATAATTGAAAGTGGAGCTGATAGGATTGAGAATCGCTTCTTGGGATATTTGAAATGTAACAGGGACATGATCAGAATCCAAATCAGCATGAGTAATCAGTTGGCTACAAAGATGACTAGAGTCGGTTAAGACCAAATCAATCGTAGATGGATTTCTAGAAGAGGAAAAACATGTGGGGCTATCAGGGTATTGAATTGAGAAATATCCTGAAGAGCACTCATCAAATAAAATTCTGCCGTTGGAATTACTTTGAGAATTATTCCATGACCGATGTTTGGCATTAAAGTCACCAATGACAAAAAATTTTGACTTATTGCGAGTCAATTTACGCAAGTCAGTTTGGAGCAAATTAACTTGCTGCCCAGAGCATTGAAAAGGCAAATAGGCAGCTATGAAAGTATATTTACCAAACTGTGTTTCAACAGAAACACCTAAAGTTTCAAAAACTTTAGTTTCAAATGATGAAAACAGTTGATGTTTTATACGCCTATGAATGATGATTGCAACTCCCCCACATGCCCCATCAAGTCGATCATTACGATAAACAAAAAAAGTTAGGATCTCTTTTGAGTTTAGATCCAGGTTTTAAATACGTTTCGGTAATAACTGCTATATGCACGTTATTAACCGTAAGAAAATTAAACAGCTCGTCCTCTTTACCATTCAGAGAACGAGCATTCCAATTTAAAATGTTTAAATTATTATTTGGATCCATTAGAAAAACGTAATCCAATAACAATTTGATTTGTAAATTTTACACCTACTTGGACTGCTTCAGTCATAGTGGTGGCTTTGAACATTGCATCAATCATTAGATTCAATTGTTCAGTTAGAAAATTAAAATCAGAGGCAGACATGTCATGTGATTTCCCATTGGAATTTCCGGTAGACGAAGAAGCGGAGTTACCTGTGGCGGTAGGGTTTTTTCCATTTGATTTGAAACTAGTAGAATGGGTACCCATGGATCGAGCAGGGGAGGAGTTCGAATTTCCTGCTACGATATCGGCAAAGGATTTACCGTGGGTAGATACATTCGAAATAGAAAGATTCGAACGGCTACCCGACGGATTAAAATTAGTTTGTGACTGAGCATGATTATGATCTTCCTGATGGGTATGATTCCTAATCAAGCGATCGTTAACAGAAAAATGAGCATTGTTCGATACTCTACCAGGCAAATTCCGGAAACGACCGTTATCGTAACGGATATTATCTTTCATCTGCCTGGCACGAGCCTCAATGACCTTTTTTCGTGAAGGACAATTCCAAAAATTGGACTTATGGTTAGCCCCGCAATTACAACATATGAATTTGGTGGTATCTTCCTTCACTGGACAGACGTCTTTGGCGTGAGAAGAACCTCCGCAAATCATGCATTTAGCATCCATGCGACAATTTTTTGTACCATGACCCCACTTTTGGCACCGACGGCACTGAGTGGGGTTCTGGTAATTTCCTCCAGGTTTCTGGAAATGTTCCCATGTCACACGGACATCAAACAAAAGTTTTGCTTTTTCTAAAGCTTTTATATTATTTGGTTCTTTTTTGTTAAAGTGAACTAAATAAAATTCTGGAGAAAGCCCTTTCCGAACAATGCCAGATTGGGTTCTCTTTTTCATAATGATTACTTGGACTGGGGAGAATCCAAGTAAATCATTTATTCCATTTTTGATCTCTTCAGGTGATTTATAGTCACTTGAGAGACCTTTCAAGACAACTTTGAACAAACGTTCAGTTTTGTCGTCATAAGTAAAAAAATTGTGCTTCTTCTCTTCAAGATGTTTGAGAAGAAGCTCACGATCTTTAAGAGTTTCCGGCAAAACGCGACAGTCTCCTTTCTTTGCGATTTGGAAGGAAACCTTGATTCCCCTAATGGAGTTCAAGATCTCCTGCCTAAATCCCCCAAATTCGGAACAACTGACCACGATAGGCGGCACTCTTTGCTTCCTCACTTGAATCAAAGAGCCTGGGCTAGAGGCTGCTTCGATTTGGTGTTCGGAAAATTTGTCTAGAGCATCGAACTGATTGCTCATTTCGATACAATTATTCATTTCACCCTTGGAAGAAACTTCGCATTCCGGGGAAGCGTCCTTTCTTCCATTCTTGCCACGTGTAGTGACAGTTTTAAAACCCACTTTTTTGGAAGGAAGTAGTGAATTCAGAGATTCACCCTTCCTTTTGTTTGTTGTTGATACCATGTTTAATTAATAAACGAAAGAAGACGTGACCTTCGAAAGGTTTTTTCCCAAGACGGTGTCCAAGAAGGATTACCACCGCTAGCTTTCGCCAACGGGTCCAACGAAAAATCGAAGGCACGGGTCCAAACAAGGATCGTAAAGGGATCAATAGTAGAAAAAATAGTACTGAAAAGTACTGTTTTAGTAGCACTGAAAAGTACCGTTTTTAATTTAAGCACTGAAAAGTACTGTTTTTGTAGCACTGAAAAGTACTGTTTTATTGCTTTAGGTAGTTTTTAAGAAAACTTCCAAGAGCAGAGAGAATTCGTGTACGCACAGCACGAAGGTACGATGCGCACTGAAAGTGATCAGTTTTATGATTCAATTCCTGAAACTATACTTCCTATAGAGGAAAATCCACAAACGGCACCTAAATTACGCGGGGCTTCTTTTGATTTCCCGAAAACAGATCCCCAGGAAAGCACCTATCTTACAATCATATAAACTGAAAACAACCAACTACACTATAGCGTAGCAAATCAAATGAAATCATGTTCGCTTTTTTTAACCACTAGTGGCTTACTTTCAGCACGCGTGCAGCAAACAAAACATTGGCGGCATTGTTAGCCGTATGTTACACGCGATATGCCAATTTACGCGAAGAATTGATTGAACTGATTATTTTTAGGTTCCTTTTGTAATCTGCACGCTTGCGAAATTTCACGAAACTAAAATGGATCCATGTCTTATTTAATCGGTCATGTTTTGACTTTGATGTTTCTTGTTATTCTTTTCGTTAAGATTAGAGAATGATGGGTTTGTTTTTTTAATTGATTTATAGTTCAATTCAAACACCAAGTATTATACAAATCGATTGAGAACTGAAAAAGCTATGGATACTTGTTGGTTTTTGAAGTGAAAATTGCAATTTACGATTGATCTTCTATGAGCAATTCTCGCTGAAACTAGGCCGCCGTCGGCACACATCGCCCCTGACGGATTTCACGCCAGCTCGACAAAGGGATTTGCAGCAACCCTTCAGAATTCAATGAAACTTTCTGGGTGTGAAGTCTTTGTAAAAGTAAGATACTTGTTTTTTTTTCAAAATCGATCTAGACTATCATTTGGAAAAGGTCAAAGTTTTTTTTTACTCTTTTTATAAACCCGTATAACTCGAAAACGGTAAGACCTACAAAAAAGTGTTGTATGGGGGACTTCTACACTTAATCACTTGAAAATATGATCATACTAGACTATTTAAAACAAAATAAAAATAAAATAAAAACTTCATTTTGGACTAAAAAAATTCGATGTTAGAAAAACTTTTTTCCCTAAAATATGCCCAATTTGTAATGTATGGACGACTTTTAGTAAATTTAATTACGAAAATTTTTGCTTAAGGATGATCAAAATCTGAAATGGCCGTTTTTTTCAATTGACTTTAAAGTTTTGAATCATTTTTTTTTCAGTGTAGAAAATGTTTTTTTTTTCCAATATTTTTTTCTAAAACTTCAGGAAATTTCACAAAAGTCCTCCATACAACACATTGTTTTTTGTAGGTCTTACCGTTTTCAAGTTATACGGGTTTATAAAAAATAAGGAAAAAAAAACTTTGACCCTTTCCAAATGTAAGTTTAGATCGATTTTGAAAAAAACAAAATATGCAAAGTATCTTAGTTTCACATACTTTTGACATCCAGAAAGTTTCATTGAATTCTGAAGGGGTGCTGCCAATCGCGTGTCGAGTTGGCGTGAAATCCGTCCCCTGCTAAGGAAAAACTGCTCTATCGCAGTAACAAATATGTACATTACTTCTATGGTTTGTGATGTCAAGATATTACAGTTAACTCTCCCTTACTCGATATTGAAGGGACCATCGAGTGAGGGAGGTATCGAGATACAGAACACATATTCTTCAAATATTAAACTTCTTATTATTTTGACAAAATACATTCAAAATAGTTATTTTAACGTGAAAAACATTACAATTTTCCCATATTTACCTATGTGACACTTTTTTACCGATCTTCAAAAATTAAAAATTTTAGCACCCAGAAATTGGCAGTAAACCTTAATTTTACTAGCAATTTATCATAGTAATCAAATTCATGAAATTTATTAACGTTTGGAGGACATTTGGAACTTTTCATGAATATATCGAGTTAGAGAGGTGAACTTACTTGGGAAACTGAAACAGATAGCATCGAGTTAGGGAACATCGAGTTAGAGAGGTATCGACTTACAGAGGTATCAAAGCATTGAAGGGACCGCGCATTCCATCGAGTTAGGGGAAAAACCGAGATACAGAATATCGAGTAAGGGAGAGATGACTGTATTTATTTAGTTGGTCATGCTATGCATGCAATTTTCTCTTGCCAGGTAGCCTCTAAAAAGGCTTCAAGAACGGTCCAAATTTTGACATTTCAAAACAAACTAGGTAATATACCCCTTCCTTAGAAAAAGTTCCACAGCGTTGTAGAAATGTTTTCAAGGAGAATTCCACCACTTGCTAAGCTTAAAAGGGGCATTTAGCAGTCGTCTTTCGATGAAAGTTTTTATAGTAAGTCCAATAATAAAGAATGGGATTCATTTACAACGAGGCTTGCTTATCGGACGCAAAATTTTACGCCAAAAACCTGATTTTCGATATTTTTTATTTTTTTTTTGGTTGTTTATGCTTCTCAAAGATCTAATTATCGCTATAATTCAAGAACTAGTCTACGTCATATAAAAATGGGTAAACATACATGTTTGAATAATTTGAAAACTAATTGTCTCAACCAAACCAACTTGGTTTTGCTATGTCTGTTTATATCCTCAAAAATTATATGGGATTTTTTCTCAAAAATAATTTACGGAATAAAATTCACGGAATTTACGGAAAAAATAATAAACAACCTTCGAATTGTTTAGTGGAATATCTATACATAAATGAAAACCGAATTTAGTACTAAACCATTTAATTCCACTAGAGTTTGTATCCTTTAACAGATACGCTTAAGGTGATTATAGAACGAAGCCACACCTCAAATTTTCAAGAACACAAGACTTGAGAACCAAACAGCGCTCCGCGTTGAAAATCTATCCCATTGGTCACCACCAGCAAACATGCAATGTGATTTGGTTTTCAACGCAAACTGTTGTAAGATATTCTCGTCTTGTGCACTTGAAAATTCAAAGTTTGGCTTCGTTTTATAATCACCTTAATTTGACCTCCATAATAAGGCCGTTATCAGAGTCATGTACTAGCCTCGAAAATTTAAATATTTTTTAAAAAACCCCCTCCAACTTCTTGCACTCACTTTACCTAACATATACACTAACACTTTTAAAATCACATAGCCCTCCTTTAAATGATACTAAAACGATGTTTTTGTAAAGGTTGATAACATGGAACTGATATATTTTCAATAACTGGAATCATTCATTTTATTCCTAGAATTTAAATGGAAACGTCAAAACATTCAGTCTGCGTCAGTGAATCAAATTGTCATCAAAACAGACAAAAAAACAAACAACAAAGCAAGCTCGCTCACAACCGTTTGTCCCAACTGTTGCGGATAAGGATACAATAAAAAGTAAAATTGTCATGACAATCACAGAGCGCAGCATTGTTGCAACATTTTCAACTCGCGATTTATCAGTTATTTTAAACACAAAACCAAATTTGTTTTATGGATGCTGTTCGATAATGTGTCAACGCTTACCAACTCGGAGAAAGTTCTCGAAAATTGCAATGCGAAGCCTAGAAAATCGTTGCGCACGTAGTGATCGATCATTGTCATATTCTGTTCAAGTGCTGATAAACTGATGTTGCGGAATAAAATTGTTGCAACAAGAATAGGAGATGACAATGTCTTTGTTGCTGCGTGTTGGGTGACAATTGATTCACTGGTCTGCGTAAGAAGCTTCCCTAAAAATTTATATGTGCCCGACAGCTTGGACGTTAATAAACAAGAATGACGCATGCGAATCTATGACATTTGGTCGAAAGACATTTTGTCGCATGACATTTAGTCGAATGACGTTTGGTCGAAAGTACATTTGGACGAACGGACATTTCGTCGAATGGACATTTGGTCGAAAAGGTTTATTTGCAACAGAAAACATATGATATTTGGTCAAACCGACATTTTAAGGGAAGGACAGTGGTCGAATAGCAAAATAATAAGCAAAATTTTGTTATACAATTTGATGGACGTTCGCCCAACATATTGATCAACCTCTTGCGTTTTTAGACTTTTCATGCTGCTTTTTTGTTCAGGCATGTTCTGTGATTTGAGATAAACTGATCTTAAATTTTCCGAAACATACAATTAGCACAATTTTATATCTAATAAATCAAATCTTTTACTGCAAATTCTGTTTTCACCTGAGGTCATCAACACTGTCAGCAAAGCCATATATTTGCATGAGGAATTTTATTAAGCTGGAAGTGTTAATAAGCCAATTGGCCATAAGTAGATTAACCGACACCTAACATTAACTTCGCCATAAAGGTTTTCCTTGAAGCATTTTTCTGCCATTTTTTCTGATTTCCGCATTCAAAAATCTTACCCACGTAAATACGCTGCAAGACCGGGAATTCAAAGAAAGATCCCAAGCACTCTCTCCAAATGCTTCCATCATATGAGGATCAACAGTTCATTACGAAGAACGATGACATTTCAAAAGAATAATAAATGATAAAAACATTATGTCTACATCGTTGAGTAATAAAATGTTGAGCAGTTTTTCAAAGAATAGTGATATTTTCAAAGAATAAAAAATTCACTAGAGCTTAATATTTCAGTCAATGTACAAAAAACCTACTTGTGAAAATTCAATTAAGCGATCATCCAAATCCTCGATTTTTGCGTTGCTTCAAATTACAAATAAAAAGAAATTTGGAATTTAAATATGACTACCGTAATCCGGGGTAACATTGATCATTTTTTTTGAATATTTCCTAAATATTCAATTTGAAAATGCAAAGGTTGCAAATTTTATATTTTTAAAACAAGTACTGCCAGTCATAGCTCGTGACTACATACTGCATTTTGTTTTTTGGAAGATTTAAGCATGTTTAAAAAAATGTTTTAAGTATTTTTTTGATTTAGCTGATATGGGGTTGATCACCTATGTAAACAACATTCGGTAATATTGAAAATGTCGTTACTTACTCAAATCATAGCCCCCGAAGCCGAATATGAAGGCCAGACGCTTACAAGTCATTTACTTTTTGAGTTATTTTAAAATTAAAAGCGCCCCGAACCACGGAATACGCCTAAAAGTAGGCAATTTCCTAAGGGACTCATATATTTTTTACAGTAATTCGTTAATGTTGTCTAATTGAGCATACTTATGAAAGTTTTGACAACGGAATCGTTTTTGTTGATGCCATTTTTAATATGAACCGAATTTTTCTTGCTCATACCGTTTGCAGAACTTATGTGAGACATGAATCTTCGGTAGTGTCATCCTTAGCCATTGAAATCATTGTTTCGAAAAGTTGACAAATTTACGCATAAGGTACACGCAATTTTTGCAAAAATCTTCACTTTAATTAGCTTCTGAATATATGAAAGAGAAGCACCATTCATGATTTTGAAATGTTCCATCAATAAAAGATGATACGAACTTTTTACGAGATGAGTCATTCCGATCAATGTTACCCCGCTGATCAATGATACCCCGGATTACGGTACATACAATGTCCCGATTTTTATTCAACCACAGTTAATGATCCAGATTATTCAAAAGAATACGTTATCTAATCAACTTTGCGTAACTTAGAAAACAATAATCATTTATTTGAAAATAAGCTTTCAACCAAATTTCCGTTCAACTAAACGTCGTTCACCCAAAATAAATGTTCCAAACCAATTCGACCAAATGTCCATTCGACCAAATGTCTTTTCGACTAAATGTACCTTCGACCAAATGTCATTCGACCAAATGTCATTCGACGAAATGTCCTAAATTCGACGCATGCAAATGCAAATAATTACCATCAAATTCGTTTTCCTTCTTTCTGACCTTACAGAAGCCTGCTTCTCAACTTCTCATGAGCACTTCCACAGTTAAGAAACACAGAAAGAACTGAGACGGATAGCTTACACATTACAAGAAATTTGGAAACCCTTTTAAAAACGAATTGTCAAAATCAGGTCATTAATCATATTAAAGCATGAATTTGCTTTTTGAAATTGTTACATATATTCCAGCTATTTGACAAATTACAAAAAACAATCAATTTGTTTTTCGAATGTATTGAAATTTTTGGAAATCATCACTACACTAAGCTGAGAAGCAGGCTCTGTCCCAGTAGGGACATAACGCCAGAAAAAAGAAGATGAGCGGATAATATAGACTCCAGAACTTCATACATTGCTTACAAGTTTAGTTGATTATTTCATAGTACTGCAAAAATTTAAAGTTTCCCAGTTTAAAACGCATTTCGTCTTCAACATAATAAACAACATTTTTGCAAGTAATACCAGCATAGGCTGCATACATCAATAGTATGCCATTTAAAAGAATCTGCAGTTCAGAAAAAAATAGTAAGTAAAGGTTTTCAGCTCCAGTTGTCCAACTTCATAAATATTAATGCAGATATTGAACCACCATGCATCGTAGAACATCAGAATGGATTATCGATTCAACATAGAATTTACAAATTATCAAAACAAGGGGGCATTCAAATATTACGTCCATTGTTTTTAAGTCTATCTAAATCCTTCCCATGTTCACGTTTTTTTTCCCAAGTATCTAGTAGGTACATGCACTGTCACACTTTCGTACACCCCCGCTCCCCTAAATAATTGACGTAATTTTTGAACGTTCCCCAAAATTTTTACTGTTTCTCAAACTTTGCGATTGGAGATTTAAATGTGAATTAAATGTGATTCACAATCTATTTCATATATGGACTTATAAAAAAAGGTTTTAAACCAAAGCTATAAGTTTCTGTTACAAAGTTTTTGTGCGGTACATAATTTTTATGATTCGTATGTAATCATTCATTCATGTTTTAATGCAATATTATGCACTATTGTGGACATTAGAAACAGATTCAGCCACTTAACTTGATAAAAATACTGAAAATGAAAATTGGTAGTTCATAACGAACATCGACCGGGTAAGTGTCGGCACCAGCACAATTGTGCTGGTCCCAGTTTTGTCCCTCTAGAAATCTTTGCTGTGTGAATCAATTCTCATTTGGTCTTCACCATTTCAAAGAATAACTCTTTCACTCTCGATTTGTCTCGGTGCATACCTAGAAAAAACGAATAGTTCAAAAGTTGCGACAGATAAAACTTTTTCAATTCTTACGGTGTTTGTTTACATTTTGTTTACCTTGAGCTGGTGTTTTCTAAACATAATGTAAACAAAAGCTTATGTGCTTAATTTCAAGTATCAATGATCGAAATCAAAAAAGTTTAGTAATACAATGATTTATTGGCTAAAAGAATCATTCAATGTCATGGGTGCCGAACAGCACAATTGTGCTGGTTCGTCCCGAAAGGGATATGTAAAAGAATCCTCAATCCCTCGAAAATGAAAAGGGGCGTATTGCCCGGTTGGGGCGCATTATCCTGATTTACCCTATATGACACATTCCAGTGTAACGCGACACCATGAGGAACCGACTTTCATTATCGAATGAGGACTGTTCTCGGAAACATGTTTTGTGACCTAGTGGTTATATTTTGCATGTTAAGGAGGCACGTTCCGCTATCAATTTGAGAATTTTCAAAAGCAGTTTTTTCGTTCAAAAACATGAAAGTTTACATGCAAATGTGTTCACTGTATTCAACTTTCCAATCGCAACACAGTGAACACATTTTCGTCGAATAAATTTTAGTTTTGAACAGAAAAATTGCTGTAAAAGTTTCTATGATGGCGGATCCTTGAACGTTGAAAGTACTTGATGTTGTGACCAGTGCTGTAAACATTCGACACGAGCTTTAGAATGAGCGTCAACAAACACAAAAAAGTGTAAATTGAATGTCGTCTGACACGATGACATTTGCATTAATCATAAGTTATGCAGTTGACAACCGTTCTCCGCGCGTGATACACGTCTTTTCGCAAGCTCGTACACACTTAGTTCAGTCAGTTTTTTTTTCCTCTTTTTTCTGTTGTGAAACTTTTGCATTCAATGCAAAATGCATTCACACAGAAAAAACACGCTCGTCGTGGACTTCAGTGTCCTACCGAAAAGGCCCGCAATTGAACAAGTGGAAGAATTTCTCCAAAAGTTCGTGAAACTCGACATGGCGGATGTGCGGAATATACAACTGCACACCCTCAAAAGTTGCGTTTTCATCGAGATGAATAATGCCGGTGTAGCCCCGCGACTGCAAAAAGAACATCATCTCCAACACTGCTTCATTCGCGAGGGTTTGAAGTATTACATCCCAATCTACGTAGATGGACCTACTACTACAGTAAGGATCCATGACCTTCCACCGTCGATGTCAAATACCATCATCTGGGATCATATGGAGCAGTACGGCAAAATTATCTCCATCCACAACGAGGTATGGAAAAATTACTTCAAGGGGGTGCCGAACGGTGTCAGAGTAGTACGAATGAGGATGGAGAAAAAAGTGCCGTCGTACATCGTAATCGACAACGAGCGCACATTTGTCTCGTACCCAAACGCAAAACCGACTCACGAAACGGAACAACAACAACCAGAAAACAATCGAAAGACAACCGACGAGCAGCAGCGCGTGTTAGCAGATGGATCCCCAGCTGAAGCAAGCGAATCCGATGAACGCAACGAACGAAACAACAACAACGATGACGACGACAGTAGCGCAAACGAAACCGATGTCGAGTTAGAACCTACAGCAAAAAGTAAAAGGCGGTTGTCAACTGAAACGTCCAGCAGCACGAAGGAAGATAATCAACCAAAGCGAACATGCAATCAGGGTGACCAGGAATGCGAGAGCACAGTGGAAGAAGAGTTCATGAATTCAGATTGGAAAGTTTATAATACTAGGTCTAAGAAAAAATAGTGTAAATTTATCTCTCGACACGAATGCACCAAGCGGTGTAAAATGTCGTAAATAAAACAAAACAAACAATAAGTTATGCATAGAATTCAGACATCAGTTCATAAACAACATGAATAGTTTGATCTTGCCTTTTATGTCGAATGTGACACACAAAGAAGAACAGAAACAAACAAAACCGTAACGTTTCCTAGCTAAGCTATCATAGTCAGTGGCATTCAATTGACATTTTTCTTTTCGACATTCGTTTGAACGCTCGTGTTGTGAATCTGCGAATATCAGTGAAAACGTGTCAGCTACCGTGATTGCTTACAACACTGGTTGTGACATTGATTTTGAAACTTAACTATGTATATATATTGTAAATAAAAGAAGTTGCATTTCGTAACGCGATACCATTCTTCTATATATTGATTAAAATCAGAGTGTGACTTCAAGCTGGAAGGAAATATTGAATAATTGCAAAATTTCATTGGTTTTATTTTATGAGCGCCGTTACGTTTATCTTCCAACAGGGTTCTGCAAATGGTGTCGAAATCATTTTTCATTTTTATTGACAAAATCGGTATGTTTCGAATTGTTTGGGAAAAAAATGTATATTTTGTATTGTTTTTTGTTTAATACATTCGACATTATGGCTCACAGGGGAGTTATTTGATCCAGTACTGTCCAGTCTTTCTGTGAAGCATTTTGAGAATGTCGTGCTTAGTTAAAGCATAGGTGCGCTTGGGGTCACCATAGAAATTTGATCTTATGCTTCGAAATAATATTTAGATGTTTCTGTAAAATTTTTGAGAATGTTTCTGATACAGTACCTTCGGATTGCGGAGCGAATTTTGACACATGGTAAAGTGGTTGAATTTCATTGTTGAAGCATATTATGTAAACCTTTCAATGATGTACTTCGAAAAGTATGCGAATTCGTTTATTATTGTCAGAACTCAATACCAAAGTGGAACTAGGAAATCTGCTATTTTGAAAAAAAAAAAAATTCATACATTTCAATAAAGTTTTTTAAGAATATTGTTTCAGTAATTT
This sequence comes from Aedes aegypti, assembly GCF_002204515.2. Lineage (NCBI taxonomy): Eukaryota > Metazoa > Arthropoda > Insecta > Diptera > Culicidae > Aedes > Aedes aegypti. Next base: position 22,647,148 of record NC_035108.1, on the reverse strand, counting down.
GTACAAAACCCTAATAGCTTCCGAATTATGGACCAAAAGGTATATACAGGGGATAGGCAAAATGATTGAGATAGGCAAAATTTTGCCTTAATTCAAATGCTGATAACTTTATGAAAAATTGATGAAATTGGAAGCAGTAGACGGTAAATTTGGTCCTAAGTGTAGAACTAGCCCTCGTGCGTTAAAATACACTCAAATAAAGATTTAAAAAAAAAAAGGTAAATTTGGTCTAGTTTCAGTAACTTGCTTGGCCATGCATATTGGCCACTGGACAGCGGAGATGTTCCGGATTTTCCGAGGTCATGTCCAAATGTCATTTTGGTGCGATGTAAAATTGGATAGATGTTTACAATTTAGGAAGTTGAATGCCGCCGGACGCATTGAGATTGAATGGAAATCTTCAGAAATATGACCATTTCAGTAGGATGGCTCCGGAAAACATGGTCAGTCATGTTTGTATTTCCAATTACGTAAATATTATCCGGAACTATATCCAAGTGGTCATCAACTTTCAAAATGATATTTCCAGCACATTTAGAACCATTAGATGCATAGACCACTCTTTAGAAGGTTCCAGGTGCCCTGCGAGAAGTGGTCAATTAGGAACATATTTGGAATCAACCAATATGGGCATCAAACTTCATGATTTTCAAAGGTTATGCTTTCCGATGCATTTCTAGCACCACCAGCTGCCATGACCACTTTATAGTAGGTTCCAGGTGCCCACTGTATAGTAGATTCCAGGGGCTCCTAGAGATCTGGCCAATTCGGAACATTACCACATCCCCCAGGGCCCATGGAAACTACTTTAGAGTAAAGTGGGGCAAAAGTTCGAGTGGGGTAAGAGTTTCTTTTTAAGATTTTTAGCTCAATTCAAAACAAATCTCATTAATGTCATTGTAGTTCTAATGCTATTCAAGTAAGAGACTTTTACTCCAAATATCATAAAAATCGATTGAGATTTGGAAAAGTTGTGACTATTTGTTGTTTTTCGACGTGACTATTGTAATTTTTGGTCAAACTTTCGTTGCATGGACCCAATTGAAGATACAATCTTTTTCAATATTTTATTTAAGGGCGTTTCTAGGCCTATCAGAAGGTTGCTTCGACGTGTATTAGATTTTGCATAAATGCTTGAAAACAATTTTTGGCCCATAGTGGGGCAAAAGTTTGAATCAGCGGGGCAAAAGTTCGACCCATGTATAAAATCATGGAAAAAACGAACTGGAGTATAAAAATTATCGTGCATCTACCCTGAACGCCGCCTACAAATTGCTATCCCAGATTATGTTCCGTCGTCTATCACCAAGACCAAACTAGTTCGTGGAAAGTTATCAAGTGGATTTCATCGACAGCCGACAGTTCGACAACGGACCAGATTTTTTCCGTACGTCAAATCCTTCAGAAATGCCGCGTCACCTGGTTGTTGACCTCAAGGCGGCGTACGACAGTATAAACCTGTAGATCAGGTCTGCTCAACCTTTTCTGCTCTTTTATGACATAAATGGTTGGTGCGTTCGCAAGAATAAACCGATATGAACAAAATTAGTCTCACTTGAAAGCTTGGTAGTATATTTGTCGAATCCATGCTGCAAATTTAAAATTTATATCAACGTCTTTGCTACTAATGCAATGAAGTCCAAAATTAGATCCTGCCCGCGGGCAGGACTAATTTTTTCCTTTGCTTGCATCGCTAATAATTTAATACAAATTTTAAATTTTCAGCATGGATCAGACTAGTATACTACCAAGCTTTCATTTGAGACTAATTTTGTTCATATCGGTTTATTCTTGCGAACGCACCAACCATTTATGTCCAAAAAGAGCCAAAAAAGTTGGGCAGGCCTGCTGTAGAGCTATGGAAGATCATGGACGAGAACTCTTTCCCGGGAAGCTCACTAGCTGGATAAGAGTAACGATGGACGGTGTGTCTAACGGCGTGAAGATCTCGGGTGAACTTATTTGTCAAGATAAGCAACATATTAGAGTTCAAAGATATTTGGGTCTGCCCCCCGCTTTATGAATACATGGATTATGAACGTGGATCGATACACCAATAGGCAAACTGAAAGTGTTACCGTTGTTCAAGGACGACCATATTGTCGTTTTTAGACCTGCAACCGGAAGTTATAGCAGGATGGTCTTTGAAGTCTCCATTTTTGTAATCCATTTGAAGATTCTCATGTAGTCCATCCGAATGATTCCTCTTGCTATGCACCAAAACATAAATTCAAATCATGGATACCTCGATGGTTTCAGGGCTTCTCAAGTATTGAATAAATATTAGCATCTGCTATTCCTACCTCATCCTTGTAATATCATTAAAGTTGTCTTGCCCCTAGGGCATAGTTTCCTAAACTGTGGGTCGCGACCCACAATTGAATTCAATTGAATAAGATAGGTCTAAAGTTGGATCCGCCGTAAACAATAAGTAAATAAGAGTTGTTAAATTACGTTCAGGATAAAGTTGGTTAACTCCAATAATGTCCACCATTGTAGTAGCTGTACAAATGACTTTTCTCTGAAATGCGTTTATCTAAACAAAAACATTAATCTTATAGACAAAGATGATATAAATCACATTGAATTTTGTTCAATTCAATGTAATTTAAAGGAGTCTTCATTGATGTCTTGTATGTGTTGAAGGTTTTGAAATATTGAAATAGTGATACACGTTTTCTTCCAGGTATTATTGAGCTAAATGGTTTTAAAGTGATCAACCTCACCCATTTCACGTTACACATGTTAATTTTTAATTTGTTTATTTTGCCTGTGATTAAATTAATGAACACCTATGAGCACTAATCTTTTTCTTGAGAAAACTTGCTACAGAACGATGTACTCTTTCAAATGGACTAGCACAGTTATATCTGTACGATACTTACGATCAATATTATTCCAGGCATCGAAAGCACACCTTTTGAATGCTAATATGTCTTGTAAAAAAATCTCGGACCGAATGCAGGGCTTAAATCATTATCATTACCGATTCAAATCACGGGCAGTCGTGACCCACATTTACTTCACACCCATTCAAATCCAATTCCTATTTCAACTCAGTGCCCAGGCGCGAATGGTGTGTTATACCGCGCCCTGAAATTTGTAAAAATCCCACTTTACTTGGTTTGGAGCATTTGGTACAAAATTGAGTTGCGTCATTTGCTGTGCTGATTCCTTTTTAATTGTGTGGGCAATAAGCAGAACATTTCTCCCATTCGGGATCATAAGATTGCGATAAATGCAAAATTGTTGCCCGCTTCGTCATGTCACCATTCGTCACAGCTGCTAACGAATTGCTCAAACCCACGATATCATATCACAGTCCGGTCGGTTTGAAACCTTTCACCGACCAACCGGCATATGCATATGAAGTAAGAGCAAATCTAACGGACAGGAAATTTTCACCACTTTCAAAGCCACACGAATTAGGCCTCTTTTTTACACACGTAACACAGCATAACAGTGCAGTGGTGCGGTTTGCTAATTAACAAAAAAAGAAGGCATTTAGCGTCTAGGAAAGCGAAATTAATTTTCACTCGCTCCAGTAACATTTTTTTTACTAAATTTCGCCGACAAAACATAAACAAAATTGATTGAAACCGAAAACAAAACCGATCACCCGATCAGTTCGTCGGAACGCGAGCTCACATCTTGAACCACGTGCACATACGATCACGGTGTCTTTGAGGCGTACGAAACTGATCGTAAGTTATAGGAAGCCGGAAGTTTTTTTTTTCACGCGTACAGAGTTACAATATTGATAGTTTCGTCTATCACCAACGCTGGACCCTAATTTCAATGTGCAACCACGGGCTGTCACAATCCGAATTAAGTGGTATCACACCGCATGTAATAATGCAGACGCTGAGTATGCAACAGTATTTACCCAAACAGCAACACATATTGAGGTTTGTTGTGCGCGGACAGTAGCACTGTGGGCAAGTAACCATGAACTTCTTTTCTCTGTGTACCTACTTTTTTTGTACCATTGAATGGCTGAAGAGATCAAAAAGTGGTGAAATGTACGTTGAACCGCGTTTATCAAACGATCAGATTACCTGTCAAACAAGCTGCTGGACGATAGTTAATCTTTGCGTCCCTGACAGATTTTTCACAACCAGGGCTTTTATTTCTACAGTTTTCAGTCTTTTCAATGACATTTTGACACAACATCACAACACTATTGAATTTCATGAATTGCATTGGGAACTCAAGTCGGACGGTTGGATTTATATGGATGTTCAGTGGAGTCTGTTCGAAGGTCATTAGAAACTTTTGAATTATTATTTTGCACGAATCAAACAAAACTACAGTCTTTGTTACTGAATCATAAACTATATGCATTTATCCACTATTTCAACTGATTTGAAACCATTTTGGCTGGTTCGAATTCTAGCTAAATCCTGGACAAGATTCCAGACAGGATTCCTAGACAGGATTCCAGTAGAATCCTGAACAAAATTCTAGTTAAATTCTGGACACAATTCCAGTCGAGCAGGATTCAAGTCGAATTATGGACAGGATATTATTCAAATCCTAGACAGTATTCCAGTCGAATCCTGCATAGGATTCTTGTGAAATCCTGCATAGGATTCTTGTCAAATCCTGGACAGGATTCCCGTTGAATCCTGAACAGGACTCCAGTCGAATTCTGGACAAGATTCCAGTCGAATCCTTGACAGGATTCTAGTTGAATCCGGAACAAAATTCCAGTCGAATCCAGAACATGATTCTAGACGAATCCAAAACAGGATTCTACTCGAATCCTAACCAGAGTCTAGTCGAATCCTGGACAGGATTCCAGTCCAATCCTAGACGACAGCAATCCAGGCGAATCATGGACAGGGTTCTAGTCAAATCCTGGACAGGATTCCAGTCGAATAATTGACAGACAGAGTTCCACCCGAGTAGCACACATGTTATAATCGTGCATTATCAACTGATATATGACTAAATCAGGTCATATATAGTTTTAAAATACTCTATTATAACATCTGTGTTGCTCGGGCAGTCAAATCCTGGACAGAATTCCAGTCGAATCCTGGACAAGATGCCAGTTGAATTCTGGACAGGGTTCCATTCAAATCTTGAACATGATTCTAGTAGAATTCTGGACACGATTTCATTCGAAACCTAGGCATGATTCCAGCCGAATCCTGGATAGGATTCGGGTTGAATCCTGGACAGGATTCTGGTCGAATTCTGGACAGGATTCTGGCCGAATCCTAAACAGCATTCTGGTCGAATCTTGGACAGAATTCTTGTCGAATCCTGGACAAGATTCTGGTCGAATCCTGGAAAGGATTCAGGTCGGATCCTGAACAGGATTCTGGTAAGGATTCTGGTGAAATCCTGCAAGAATTTTGGTCAAGTCATGGACAGGATTCTAGTCGAATCCTGAACAACATTCTGGTCAAATCCTGAACAGGATTCTGGTCGAATCCAGAACAGGATTCTGGTCGAATCCTAGACAGGATTCTGGTCGAATCCTGGACAGGATTCTGGTCGAATCCTGGACAGGATTCTGGTCGAATCCTGGACAGGATTCTGGTCGAATCCTGGACAGGATTCTGGTCGAATCCTGGACGGGATTCTGGTCGAATCCTGGACAGGATTCTGGTCAAATCCAGAACAGGATTCTGGTCGAATCCTAGACAGGATTCTGGTCGAATCCTGGACAGGATTCTGGTCGAATCCTGGACAGGATTCTGGTTGAATCCTGGACAGGATTCTGGTCGAATCCTGGACAGGATTCTGGTCGAATCCTGGACAGGATTCTGGTCGAATCCTGGACAGGATTCTGGTTAAATCCTGGACTGGATTCTAGTCGAATCCTTGACTTAATTCTGGTCTTATCCTGGACAGGATTCTGGTCGAATCTTGGACAGAATTCTGGTCGAATCCTAAACAGCATTTTGGTCAAATCCTGAACAGGATTCTGGTCAAATCCTGGACAGGATTCTGGTTAAATCAAGTCGAATCCTGGACAGGATTCTGGTTAAATCCTGGACAGGATTCTAGTCGAATCCTGTAATTAATTCTGGTCGAATCCTGGACAGGATTCTGGTTGAATCCTGGACAGGATTCTGTTCGAATGCTGGACAGGATTCTGTTCGAATGCTGGACAGGATTCTGTTCGAATGCTGGACAGGGTTCTGGTCGAATCCTAAACAGAATTCTGGTCGAATCCTGGACAGGATTCTGGTCAAATTCTGGACAGGATTCTGGTCAGGATTCTGGTGAAATCCTGAAAGAATTCTGGTCAAATCATGGACAGGATTCTAGGTCAGGATTCTGGTGAAATCCTGAAAGAATTCTGGTCAAATCTGGAGAGGATTCTGATCGAATCCGGGACAGGATTCTGGTTGAATCCTGGACAGGATTTTGGTCGAATCATGGACAGGATTCTGGTTAAATCCTGGACTGGATTCTAGTCGAATCCTTGACTTAATTCTGGTCTTATCCTTGACAGAATTCTAGTCGAATCTTGGACAGAATTCTGGTCGAATCCTAGACAGGATTCTGGTCGAATCCTGGAAAGGATTCAGGTCGAATGCTGGACAGGATTCTGGTCAGGATTCTGGTGAAATCCTGAAAGAATTCTGATCAAATCATGGACAGCATTCTAGTCGAATCCTGAACAGCATTCTGGTCAAATCCTGGACAGGATTCTAGTCGAATTCTGTACTTAATTCTGGTCGAATTCTCGACAGGATTCTGGGCGAACCCTGGACAGGATTCTGGTCGAATTCTGGACAGGATTCTGGTTAAAACCTGGACTGGATTTACGTCGAATCCTTGACTTAATTCTGGTCTTATCCTGGACAGGATTCTGGTCGAATCTTGGACAGTATTCCAGTCGAATCCTGCATAGGATTCTTGTCAAATCCTGCATAGGATTCTTGTCAAATCCTGGACAGGATTCCCGTTGAATCCTGAACAGGACTCCAGTCGAATTCTGGACAAGATTCCAGTCGAATCCTTGACAGGATTCTAGTTGAATCCGGAACAAAATTCCAGTCGAATCCAGAACATGATTCTAGACGAATCCAAAACAGGATTCTACTCGAATCCTAACCAGAGTCTAGTCGAATCCTGGACAGGATTCCAGTCCAATCCTAGACGACAGCAATCCAGGCGAATCATGGACAGGGTTCTAGTCAAATACTGGACAGGATTCCATAAGCATAAGCATAAGCATAAGCATAGATGACCGTACAATTCGTAGTTGCTACTCCGTGATTGACCAGAACAATCGAAGTTGCACAGGGAATTAATGAATGGGGCTTGGGATTAGCTTACCATTCTTCAATGTGCACAAATCGAGAGCTCAAATTTAAAAGTCAATAACGGCACCGGCCACGTCCTTACGGTCATCGGGGAAGGGAAGGAATGTTAGTGTGACTACCGTTGTTACTAGAGACCGAGATCACCTCTGCATCTCCACGGTTGTCATGGAGAGGATATTGGGTTAGTGGGATAAGGTAAAGATCTGGGAGTCACCAATGTTTGGTGATGCGAGCCATGATATAATCACGCCTAACCGGATTCGCGAAATAATTCGATAATCGCATTAAACGCCGAACAAGTGTTCGTCACTCGCCCACGCAAGAGCAAGCGACGCGATCAATAGATCAAACACTACTAGCGATCCGCGGCGCTTTTTCATTTCTCTGAGCGAACGACGCGCGACAAGTTTGATCCTGCCCCCATCGCCCGCCCCCGCAGGAGCAAGCGTCAAGGTCGAAGGATCAAACACTACTAACGAACCGATCACTTTTTCACCGCTTCACTACCGACGCGCGACATGTTTGATCCTGCCCTCATCACCCGCCCCAGCAGGAGCAAGTGTCAAGGTCGAAGGATCAAACACTACTCTATTCAAAAGATGTTTTTATTAATGACGAAAACTGAAAATTACATGTATATATTTTAAATTATATGAAACAGGAATAATGCCGACACTTGTAGTGACGAACTATACATAGTTTGTTTGAAAATTACATATGAGTATTACGTTGCATTTTGTCTCGATATGGTACAAGTTTTAAAAAATACGTCAACATTCACAATGTCGAACAATTCAAAAGATAATTTTTAATAACGTATAAAAGAGACAAATATATGTATATTGAAATTGTATAAGAAAAAAACATAATGCCGACACTTATAGTGACGAACCATTCAAAGTTTGTTTTAAAATTACTTAAAAGTTACGCTTTCAAGAAAATATGTGTTATCACAAGAATGAAACGAACTCACCAGTTGGTAATCCATCCTCGACTGAACACAAAACTGATACTGACAGCAAAACTTCTTGGCGTCCCGAAAACAAACCGTCTTGCTTGTGCCTTCCAAATACCTACCCAGCAAGACGCTCCAAAACAGAAAAAAAAATCTTAGGAGCCGAAAACACGCGCGAAACCGTGAGCCAAATTTATCGGACGACGCAAAACTGAACTGTCCTGCTTGGGCTTCACGAAGCACTGCCCAGCAAGACGCTTGAAAACAGGAGAAAAAAAAAAAAAAAATCTCCGGCGACGAAAACATGCGCGAAACCGTGAGCCAAATTTATCGGACGACGCAAAACTGAACTGTCCTGCTTGGGCTTCACGAAGCACTGCCCAGCAAGACGCTTGAAAACAGGAGAAAAAAAAAAAAAAAAAATCTCCGGCGACGAAAACATGCGCGAAACCGTGAGCCAAATCTATCGGACGACGCAAAACCGAACTGTCCTGCTTGGGCTTCACGAAGCACTACCCAGCAAGACGCTTGAAAACAGGAAAAAAAAAAAAAAATCTCCGGCGACGAAAACATGCGCGAAACCGTGAGCCAAATTTATCGGACGACGCAAAACTGAACTGTCCTGCTTGGGCTTCACGAAGCACTGCCCAGCAAGACGCTTGAAAACAGGAGAAAAAAAAAAAAAAAAATCTCCGGCGACGAAAACATGCGCGAAACCGTGAGCCAAATCTATCGGACGACGCAAAACCGAACTGTCCTGCTTGGGCTTCACGAAGCACTACCCAGCAAGACGCTTGAAAACAGGAAAAAAAAAAATCTCCGGCGACGAAAACATGCGCGAAACCGTGAGCCAAATTTATCGGACGACGCAAAACTGAACTGTCCTGCTTGGGCTTCACGAAGCACTCTCAAATACTGGACAGGATTCCAGTCGAATAATTGACAGACAGAGTTCCACCCGAGTAGCACACATGTTATAATCGTGCATTATCAACTGATATATGACTAAATCAGGTCATATATAGTTTTAAAATACTCTATTATAACATCTGTGTTGCTCGGGCAGTCAAATCCTGGACAGAATTCCAGTCGAATCCTGGACAAGATGCCAGTTGAATTCTGGACAGGGTTCCATTCAAATCTTGAACATGATTCTAGTAGAATTCTGGACACGATTTCATTCGAAACCTAGGCATGATTCCAGCCGAATCCTGGATAGGATTCGGGTTGAATCCTGGACAGGATTCTGGTCGAATTCTGGACAGGATTCTGGCCGAATCCTAAACAGCATTCTGGTCGAATCTTGGACAGAATTCTTGTCGAATCCTGGACAAGATTCTGGTCGAATCCTGGAAAGGATTCAGGTCGGATCCTGAACAGGATTCTGGTAAGGATTCTGGTGAAATCCTGCAAGAATTTTGGTCAAGTCATGGACAGGATTCTAGTCGAATCCTGAACAACATTCTGGTCAAATCCTGAACAGGATTCTGGTCGAATCCAGAACAGGATTCTGGTCGAATCCTAGACAGGATTCTGGTCGAATCCTGGACAGGATTCTGGTCGAATCCTGGACAGGATTCTGGTCGAATCCTGGACAGGATTCTGGTCGAATCCTGGACAGGATTCTGGTCGAATCCTGGACAGGATTCTGGTCGAATCCTGGACGGGATTCTGGTCGAATCCTGGACAGGATTCTGGTCAAATCCAGAACAGGATTCTGGTCGAATCCTAGACAGGATTCTGGTCGAATCCTGGACAGGATTCTGGTTGAATCCTGGACAGGATTCTGGTCGAATCCTGGACAGGATTCTGGTCGAATCCTGGACAGGATTCTGGTCGAATCCTGGACAGGATTCTGGTTAAATCCTGGACTGGATTCTAGTCGAATCCTTGACTTAATTCTGGTCTTATCCTGGACAGGATTCTGGTCGAATCTTGGACAGAATTCTGGTCGAATCCTAAACAGCATTTTGGTCAAATCCTGAACAGGATTCTGGTCAAATCCTGGACAGGATTCTGGTTAAATCAAGTCGAATCCTGGACAGGATTCTGGTTAAATCCTGGACAGGATTCTAGTCGAATCCTGTAATTAATTCTGGTCGAATCCTGGACAGGATTCTGGTTGAATCCTGGACAGGATTCTGTTCGAATGCTGGACAGGATTCTGTTCGAATGCTGGACAGGATTCTGTTCGAATGCTGGACAGGGTTCTGGTCGAATCCTAAACAGAATTCTGGTCGAATCCTGGACAGGATTCTGGTCAAATTCTGGACAGGATTCTGGTCAGGATTCTGGTGAAATCCTGAAAGAATTCTGGTCAAATCATGGACAGGATTCTAGGTCAGGATTCTGGTGAAATCCTGAAAGAATTCTGGTCAAATCTGGAGAGGATTCTGATCGAATCCGGGACAGGATTCTGGTTGAATCCTGGACAGGATTTTGGTCGAATCATGGACAGGATTCTGGTTAAATCCTGGACTGGATTCTAGTCGAATCCTTGACTTAATTCTGGTCTTATCCTTGACAGAATTCTAGTCGAATCTTGGACAGAATTCTGGTCGAATCCTAGACAGGATTCTGGTCGAATCCTGGAAAGGATTCAGGTCGAATGCTGGACAGGATTCTGGTCAGGATTCTGGTGAAATCCTGAAAGAATTCTGATCAAATCATGGACAGCATTCTAGTCGAATCCTGAACAGCATTCTGGTCAAATCCTGGACAGGATTCTAGTCGAATTCTGTACTTAATTCTGGTCGAATTCTCGACAGGATTCTGGGCGAACCCTGGACAGGATTCTGGTCGAATTCTGGACAGGATTCTGGTTAAAACCTGGACTGGATTTACGTCGAATCCTTGACTTAATTCTGGTCTTATCCTGGACAGGATTCTGGTCGAATCTTGGACAGAATTGTGGTCGAATTCTGGACAGGATTCTGGTCGAATCTTGGAAAGGATTCAGGTCGAATCCTGAACAGGATTCTGGTGAAATCCTGAAAGATTTCTGGTCAAATCATGGACAGGATTCTAGTCGAATCCTGAACAGCATTCTGGTCAAATCCTGGAAAGGATTCTGGTCGAATCCTGAACAGGATTCTGGTCGAATCCTGGACAGGATTCTGGTTAAATCCTGGACTGGATTCTAGTCGAATCCTGGAAAGGATTCAGGTCGAATCCTGGACAGGATTCAGGTCGAATCCTGGACAGGATTCTGGTCGAATCCTAAACAGGATTCTGGTCGAATCTTGGACAGAATTCTGGTCGAATCTTGGACAGAATTCTGGTCGAATTCTGGATAGAATTCTGGTTAAATCCTGGACTGGATTCTAGTCGAATCCTTGACTTAATTCTGGTCTTATCCTGGACAGGATTCTGGTCGAATCTTGGACAGAATTCTGGTCGAATCCTAGACTGGATTCTGGTCGAATCCTAAACAGCATTTTGGTCAAATCCTGAACAGGATTCTGGTCAAATCCTGGACAGGATTCTGGTTAAATCCTGGACAGGATTCTGGTCGAATCCTGTACTTAATTCTGGTCGAATCCTGGACAGGATTCTGGTTGAATCCTGGACAGGATTCTGTTCGAATGCTGGACAGGATTCTGTTCGAATGCTGGACAGGGTTCTGGTCGAATCCTAAACAGAATTCTGGTCGAATTCTGGACAGGATTCTGGTCGAATCCTGGACAGGATTCTGGTCGAATCCTGGACAGGATTCTGGTCGAATTCTGGACAGGATTCTGGTTAAAACCTGGACTGGATTTTAGTCGAATCCTTTACTTAATTCTGGTCTTATCCTGGACAGGATTCTGGTCGAATCTTGGACAGAATTCTGGTCGAATTCTGGACAGGATTCTGGTCGAATCTTGGAAAGGATTCAGGTCGAATCCTGAACAGGATTCTGGTGAAATCCTGAAAGATTTCTGGTCAAATCATGGACAGGATTCTAGTCGAATCCTGAACAGCATTCTGGTCAAATCCTGGAAAGGATTCTGGTCGAATCCTGAACAGGATTCTGGTCGAATCCTGGACAGGATTCTGGTTAAATCCTGAACAGGATTCTAGTCGAATCCTGGACAGGATTCTGGTTAAATCCTGGACAGGATTCTAGTCGAATCCTGTACTTAATTCTGGTCGAATCCTGGAAATGATTCAGGTCGAATCCTGGACAGGATTCAGGTCGAATCCTGGACAGGATTCTGGTCGAATCCTAAACAGGATTCTGGTCGAATCTTGGACAGAATTCTGGTCGAATCTTGGACAGAATTCTGGTCGAATTCTGGATATAATTCTGGTTAAATCCTGGACTGGATTCTAGTCGAATCCTTGACTTAATTCTGGTCCTATCCTGGACAGGATTCTGGTCGAATCTTGGACAGAATTCTGGTCGAATCCTAGACTGGATTCTGGTCGAATCCTAAACAGCATTTTGGTCAAATCCTGAACAGGATTCTGGTCAAATCCTGGGCAGGATTCTGGTTAAATCAAGTCGAATCTTGGACAGGATTCTGGGTAAATCCTGGACAGGATTCTAGTCGAATCCTGTACTTAATTCTGGTCGAATCCTGGACAGGATTCTGGTTGAATCCTGGACAGGATTCTGTTCGAATGCTGGACAGGATTCTGTTCGAATGCTGGACAGGGTTCTGGTCGAATCCTAAACAGAATTCTGGTCGAATTCTGGACAGGATTCTGGTCGAATCCTGGACAGGATTCTGGTCGAATCCTGGACAGGATTCTGGTCGAATCCTGGACAGGATTCTGGTCGAATTCTGGACAGGATTCTGGTTAAAACCTGGACTGGATTTTAGTCGAATCCTTGACTTAATTCTGGTCTTATCCTGGACAGAATTCTGGTCAAATACTGGACAGGATTCTGGTCGAATCCTGAACAGGATTCTGGTTAAATCCTGGACTGGATTCTAGTCGAATCCTGGAAAGGATTCAGGTCGAATCCTGGACAGGATTCAGGTCGAATCCTGGACAGGATTCTGGTCGAATCCTGAACAGGATTCTGGTCGAATCCTGGACAGGATTCTGGTTAAATCCTGGACTGGATTCTAGTCGAATCCTGGAAAGGATTCAGGTCGAATCCTGGACAGGATTCAGGTCGAATCCTGGACAGGATTCAGGTCGAATCCTGGACAGGATTCTGGTCGAATCCTAAACAGGATTCTGGTCGAATCTTGGACAGAATTCTGGTCGAATCTTGGACAGAATTCTGGTCGAATTCTGGATAGAATTCTGGTTAAATCCTGGACTGGATTCTAGTCGAATCCTTGACTTAATTCTGGTCTTATCCTGGACAGGATTCTGGTCGAATCTTGGACAGAATTCTGGTCGAATCCTAGACTGGATTCTGGTCGAATCCTAAACAGCATTTTGGTCAAATCCTGAACAGGATTCTGGTCAAATCCTGGACAGGATTCTGGTTAAATCCTGGACAGGATTCTAGTCGAATCCTGTACTTAATTCTGGTCGAATCCTGGACAGGATTCTGGTTGAATCCTGGACAGGATTCTGTTCGAATGCTGGACAGGATTCTGTTCGAATGCTGGACAGGGTTCTGGTTGAATCCTAAACAGAATTCTGGTCGAATTCTGGACAGGATTCTGGTCGAATCCTGGACAGGATTCTGGTCGAATCCTGGACAGGATTCTGGTCGAATTCTGGACAGGATTCTGGTTAAAACCTGGACTGGATTTTAGTCGAATCCTTTACTTAATTCTGGTCTTATCCTGGACAGGATTCTGGTCGAATCTTGGACAGAATTCTGGTCGAATTCTGGACAGGATTCTGGTCGAATCTTGGAAAGGATTCAGGTCGAATCCTGAACAGGATTCTGGTGAAATCCTGAAAGATTTCTGGTCAAATCATGGACAGGATTCTAGTCGAATCCTGAACAGCATTCTGGTCAAATCCTGGAAAGGATTCTGGTCGAATCCTGAACAGGATTCTGGTCGAATCCTGGACAGGATTCTGGTTAAATCCTGAACAGGATTCTAGTCGAATCCTGGACAGGATTCTGGTTAAATCCTGGACAGGATTCTAGTCGAATCCTGTACTTAATTCTGGTCGAATCCTGGAAATGATTCAGGTCGAATCCTGGACAGGATTCAGGTCGAATCCTGGACAGGATTCTGGTCGAATCCTAAACAGGATTCTGGTCGAATCTTGGACAGAATTCTGGTCGAATCTTGGACAGAATTCTGGTCGAATTCTGGATATAATTCTGGTTAAATCCTGGACTGGATTCTAGTCGAATCCTTGACTTAATTCTGGTCTTATCCTGGACAGGATTCTGGTCGAATCTTGGACAGAATTCTGGTCGAATCCTAGACTGGATTCTGGTCGAATCCTAAACAGCATTTTGGTCAAATCCTGAACAGGATTCTGGTCAAATCCTGGACAGGATTCTGGTTAAATCAAGTCGAATCTTGGACAGGATTCTGGGTAAATCCTGGACAGGATTCTAGTCGAATCCTGTACTTAATTCTGGTCGAATCCTGGACAGGATTCTGGTTGAATCCTGGACAGGATTCTGTTCGAATGCTGGACAGGATTCTGTTCGAATGCTGGACAGGGTTCTGGTCGAATCCTAAACAGAATTCTGGTCGAATTCTGGACAGGATTCTGGTCGAATCCTAGACAGGATTCTGGTCGAATCCTGGACAGGATTCTGGTCGAATTCTGGACAGGATTCTGGTTAAAACCTGGACTGGATTTTAGTCGAATCCTTGACTTAATTCTGGTCTTATCCTGGACAGAATTCTGGTCAAATACTGGACAGGATTCTGGTCGAATCCTGAACAGGATTCTGGTGTAATCCTGAAAGAATTCTGGTCAAATCATGGACAGGATTCAAGTCGAATCCTGTACTTAATTCTGGTCGTATCCTGGACAAAATTCTGGTTGAAACCTGGACAGGATTCTGGTCGAATCCTGGACTGGGTTCTTGTCGAATCATAAACAGGATTCTGGTCAAATCCTGAACAGGATTCTGGTCGAATTCTGAAAACTTTCAAGATTTTTTTTAAAAAAGTGGTGAATATTGATGCACCTAGCTAAATGATTTACTATCGCTGAAGCTTCGCCTATTCAAGTTTGTGTATTCAAACCAATAGTGCCAATTGAACAGTGTATGACACAGTGTCCTAAATTTGAAGCCATATGCAGCACCTCCCTCTGTATCTACACCCTACAACAACGGGGCAGATTTCATAACGCCAAGTCAAGGCACCACAAAAACCGTTCCCAATCGGAGCACAACCAAACCGAATCCGAAATTGGCCCATCATCACGTGCTGGCTACTGTGCCAATGGCCATCCTCTTGGTCGTCGCCTACCCGATCAGAAGCAAATAACAAGCCTATAACATAACAGAGCCAGCTACTGATAAGCTTTTCTCTTTGAATTTTAAAAAATTAGGACCAAGTACGAAGATTTATTGAAAATTTTTAAAGCCTGGTTTGCTATTGAATCTTATCTCAATAACATGGTTTGCTATTAATTTGTTATTCAAAAACTAGGGTAGGTGTACCAGTTATGGACATAGTGGTTTCCTATTTCGCCATAGTGATTACTTTAATGTCTTAAAATTTTGAAAATTTTTGTGTGTTGCAATAGTTAGATTTAAGACATATCTTGATGTTAAGACATTCAAAAAGATTTAAAATGTGAAAGTTATCAAAAATTTACATATGGCCAAATAGGGAACCACTATGGCCATAACTGGTACACTTTCCCTATTCAATAACTTATTGAGCTCTTGAATGAGTTTCACAAAGCTTTGATATGTGTTCAGTGTTTAAATAATACAGTTTGTTATTGTACAGATGTTATTGATAGAAATGTGTAATAATTAATATTTTTTGATAGTTGCTTCTCATTACCAGATAAAGAACAGCATTCTTTGGTATGCTGGTGTTCAACCCTCATATGTTATTCGTTTGCCTTGTTCGTCTGCTCGGGTTGTGTGTAAGTAGGTACCTACCGATGGGTTTAACCGTTTTCTCCCGATTCGCGATTTGCATCATAATTATCACCGTAATCGCCATATAATCACCAACGTTCAACGCCAAATAATGGGAGGGGTCCGAAGCCAACCTCGTGGTGCTGTGATGTGAGGAGTAAGAGAAAAACGAGAGCCCTGTTTACATTTTGCCCCGAAATACATGTTTTTATTTGGATACAATGTTGTTAAGCTTGTGTGTAGAAACAGTTTTATAATACTTTCTTTGTCATAACGATTGTTACATTACTAGTCTCTCACTTATTTACTTCTGATATATGTCTGTATTTTTTCCATTTTATGTGTGCTTAGATATAGATTATTTTCGCCTCGTTTGTATACATAAAAATAGTTGTATAAAAATAACTAGGAAGAAATATGCCAATAATGGACAGTTAGTGAAAGATTTTGATTTCTAGTTCTTCTTTCATATGTTCAGTTTTCATTTCGCTAATCTACAGCACGCTATCGCTAAGAGTAATTTTGTTTCTCAATAACAAGCACACCAATCCACTGATGTTTGAATTTTGTCTGCCATATTGCCTCTTTAACTGCGTTATCATTTCTCAGTCACACATTCCATCACTCTCATCTACGGCTTTCCTCGCAAGATAGACAGTCATCATTTTCTATTTCTCTATTTTAGTAGACTCAATTTAATTGACGGAACAAATTTCCTTCGATAACGGCTTTTAGGTCATTTGAAACTCTCTTTTCTGCTTCAATGTACGAGTTTATATAATTGATACATACAATCTTCTTCCTCTATTGTTAATTCCTACTAATCTGTTACCACAGAACACAATGTTTTACAGTTCAATTTGATACTTTTCTTACTTAATCGAAATAATTCCTCTGTCAGTCTCCTCGCTGACCACTTCGGTTTGGTTTTCTTCGCCCTCTCTCGGTTCATATTGTTCTCGATTTGTTCCCTTTAGAATCTTAAAAACACAATGATTTACCCTCTTACAGTTTTGTTTCTACCACTAGACAAGTAGAATTCCACTTAAAGCTTTGAGTTTGTTTCCGGTCAATATTGACCGCATGATATTGTACGCCTCGACGGAGCAACCGGCACACATAGGAGTAACTGGGCCGACTTCTGGTCGAAATATTACAAATACAACTAAATGGATGAATTTTCCTGGTCCTTTCAACTGTTAGGAATAAAAGTTTTTTTTTACCTACTCGTTTTGTTTTACATTAAAAACACCTAAAAGCAATTGCATCTACCAAATAATCTCAAAATCATTTCTGATTTCTAATTAAAATTGTGTTGAAAATAATCAAATCGTAGCTTTAACAGCTTTGAATGTATTTTAAGAAAATCCTTTTAAAATTTCGGCCATAAAATCGGCCTTATTTCTCCCATGTGCGACGAGACGCGAGAAGAGAAAAGCAACAGATATACCTAAAGCTGCGTGTTTTGAAAGTTCCACTTTTACGTTTAATTTATTATCGTCTTCGGCTTTCGTGGGGCTTGTTCTGGGTGTGGTTGTGGGCGGGAATGCAGTAGATCTGCTTTAGTATTCGGGAACAATAAGAGAGGAAAGCGGTGTTTTTTTTCTTTTCCGATTTAGAATAGTTTGAAGCGTTCGCCGACTGTGGTTGGCATTTTGATGGAAGTCTTACAAGCTAAAACAATACCCTTAGCAATCTAAACATTGAATGTGATTCCATTTTGTTCGCAGTTACTAAATATTATCCGAGTTGCCAAATTTCCGTTTCTGCCATTGATCACTCTGGTCGTAGTAGGCCGATGGGATAAATACTTCCTTCTCATTATTCATTTATCGAATACTCATTTTCCTCGTACCAGTCAATCCTCAATAAGTGAATAACACCTTTTCAATCAAATCTGCTGCTTTAGAATTAACATTGCTACTGATATATGCCTATAAATCTTTGCTTAATTTATACTGTAACACTGTAAATAACATGTGCCCGCAAGCAAACGTTTCCTAGATATTTTTGTTTTCCTGTTTAGCAATTGTTGTAAAGCTACTGTAAAGTCACACTAAATAAAGTCGCACGCACATCGAACCGTAAGAGCATCTAGAACTTTCCTGTAAAAATAGTTTGGCCACCGTTGCAGCAGTAAGCTGCTGCGGAATTTTTAAAAAGCGTTCTATTTACGTGTGTTTCGGTGGGAAGTGTTGCCAGTTCTTCCGGTTAGGTATTTGGTAGTTAACTACGGAAATTGCAATGGAATTTGAAGGTGTAAGCTAATAGATCTACACATAAATTTTGTGCTAGGCTTGCATTAGAAAATAAGAACAGATCAGCTTATCACACAATTTTGGAGTTTTTGAGCAATAAGAATACAGTGCATTTGTTAATGTGGCTAAATTGAGTCAGGTTTATAAAATGATAGTGAGCAATGTCGCACGAATATGTCCATTAAATATGAGAAATTATCCACATGATACATAATTCGAAGAAGGAAACGACGTGAGGAAACACACTTTTAATTACATTGGAGTTCACTCTCATAATCAGCTTTTGGAAATCTGCAAACTTTAGACAACCCTTTATTTTCTTTTGCCAAGTTGTTCCGACTAGATCACAACACGAAAAAAAAAACATATGGGATATTGATCTTTTAACCTTCAACCTGTTCCGCATTTTGATCACAATCGGCTTTTAGTGGCACCGGAGATGACGCGCACCACTATAAATTCCAGTTATGGTACACAAATTATATGTTTCAGCTATCGATTGTTCAATATTTGTTCTGCTATTTCGTTACCGTCAGTCAAAGGTTGAAAGGTTCCTTCGGTCATGTCATGTTGAGTTCCGTTCATGAAAAGTTTAATGACAAATGATCGGGTGGGTTGATTCTTGGGTGAAGGTTGAAGGTAAGGGAGAGATTATTTTTATGACTTCTTCTTCTTCTTCTTCTTCTTGGCATTACGTCCCCTGGGATACAGCCTGCTTTTTAGCCTAGTGTTCTTATGAGCACTTCCACAGTTATTGACTGAGAGCTTTCTTTGCCATTTTTGCAAAATTATCTCTACATTCTATTTTTTTCAACAATGAAGCCAGAAGTATCGTTTCAAAATTGAGCCTTGAAAATTTATGTTTTTGGGTTCCCTTAAACATAATTTAGATTTTAATTAGGAGTTCCTCAAATTCGAAATACCCTCTAGCTGTGATTAAACCGCTTCAGAAGTCCAATATGAATACAAAAGCTTCTTCAAGAATATCTTCCACGTATCCAGAAAACAATCTTGAAGCTCACCGAATTGTGATTGGCTAATTATGTGGATCGAACTGATGCGTTCAGAGAAAATACCACCTGACCACAATGAGCTTTTGAAAGGTCTTTTTTTCATCAATAGGGAGCCGGATCCTATTATTGGCACTTTTACTTAACTTCGGCAGTGTAGTTTTCGGGAAGCTTCTGAGCTCATATTTGGCCACAATATGCGTCGTTATGATATGCTTAATATTGCAAATTTTCAGATGACTCGGCCGAGAAAAACCCCTCATGCCAAAGTGAATCACGAAAGTGTCCAAATAGCTCTGTACCCTAACTGGCTCCTCGTGGGCTCCTCGCACTAAAAATATAAAAAAATAAGATTTGAAGGTTTTCCAGACATGCGAAATATCTTGGTCATGCACAATCAAGGAAGCATTTGGGCTTCAAGATACTTTACAAATATTCTGAAATTGGAAAACTTATAAGTATACAGTACTTCTTATAAAGTCTTTTTTTTAACAGAAGAAAACAAACTTATGTGACACATATTAGAGTACTTAACAGAAGAAAATAACTTAGGTGTAATCTTGATATGTAATAAGGTATAACTGCTATAAATCTTGGAGGTCTACGAATCCAAGAAGTTAGCACCTTTTTGAAACTTTAGGTCAAAAAACTATAAATAACTCAACTTTAACAAAACACCGAAACTATCCGCTAGGAAAGATGAATACGAGGAAAACGCTAAAGTCCTTCAATTTCGAAAACTCTCGTTTTCTCTTGGAGCTGAGATTAACAACAAGACCTAGATTTGAAATCAACTGAACCCAGAGCTCTCAGGGCTATCTTGGAACGATGACAAATTTAGGGCTTTTAAGATCCTTTCTACCTTTCAGAATTAAGAAGTTTTAAAGGCTTTTCAAAGCTGATAATATTTTCTCTCTATTTTTTTTACAATAGTAGATCACTTTGTAGCATGTATCTAATGACCTATTATCTTATAACTTTGACTCAATAACATAAGGAATATAATCCTTCATATCCCGAGATGTACCTTGAATTTTCAAACGAGTTGGTGTTTTCAGCAAAGATAATCAGCAGATTGAGGGCCATCTGGTACTGAAAGGTGTGAATTGGATTTTCCCGCTAGGTGGCGCTAGTGACAAATTTTCTTCAATTGTCTGTATCTCAAGATCCTTAATAGCTAAAAGGTTGGTGTCTTCGGCAAAGTTGGTGCTAGTAAAAACAATCTTCTATCTTCTCTATATCAAGGTGTCTTTGGCAAAGATATTCAATGGATTGAGGGCTATTTCGAGGTAAATATATTGGCGTCAATGTATAGGAGAGCAGAAATTATAACCAATGCGATTCAAATAGTTATGACATAGCCCAAAGCTGGCTACCTGATCACATATGGAATGGCTATTCAAAACCTGATTGGAGACACATGACCGTAGCAATATGCAACGGTATTGTTGCTCAAGATCCTTATCAGCTATAAGTTGGAGTCTTCAGCAAAGATAAAGCCGTTCAATAGATTGAGGGCTATCTTTTTGTCTGATTAGTAACACATCCAAATTTTCTTCAGTGTTCTGTATCTCCAAATCCTTACCAGCTGATCAAGGACTATCTGGTTATGGGAAGTCTGATTGACAATTCAACTGCAAGGTATCACTAGTAATACATTTTCTTCAGTCTCCAGTAACTCGATATAGGGGAAGAAGCTCCAGTACCAGGACATTGGGTGCTGTCGGACACCATCGAAAAATTGAGAATTCATGGTCTAATCAAGATGATATGTTAAAATAAAAAGAAGCTATCATGGAGAGTTAGCTTTGCGCAAAACAACACATTCTTGAAATATGCACGTCTTTTTGAAAAAAAAAAACTAAGATGATTGAAAATATTATTATTTATCATAAATGGGCAGCAAGATTGTTGAATAGTTTTTGTATTATGAATTTAGTAGTGGCTTAGGTGTCCGGCACTGGGAGATCTCCCCTAACTGGGCAAATAAAGGTTCTTTTTGAAAGCTAAGTATGCTATTTCGCTCAAGAAAAGTGAAGAAACTCTTTGGCTAAATGGTCATGAAATTTCCTACAGATAGACCCCTTTCAAATGACATTACTTCTCAACTGTGTTCTGCGATCTGAAAAAATATGTGATTTTCTGGGTCATTTCTGGGAAGAAATTTTCCACGCATCGAGTTAGGCGATTCTTTTTATTGTCAGTAGCAAAACAGCTTAAAAGGCAGGTTTGCTACTGACAAGAAAAGGAATCGCCTATCTCGATGCGTGGAAAATTTCTTCCCAGAAATGGTCCAGTAAATCACATTGTTCTGATCGCAGTACGCAGTTGAGAAGAAATGTCATTTCAAACGGAGCTCTCTGTAGGAAATTTCTTGACCCATTCAGTCAAGGAATTTCTTTACTTTTCTTGAGCGGAACAGCATACTTAGCATAACGGTGGAATCTATTAGAGAAATACGACGCTACAACCTGTTTCAACTGGTTTCTTTTAACAGCACCTTGGGTAAAACTGAAAGTTGGTTGGTGTAGTAACTTCAAATCGTTTTTTTGAAAACGTTTTTGCGAGTCAAGATTAGACCTATAACTGACAGAAGTCTGTGTTTAGGTTTTCATATTCATATTTTCTGAGACTACTTTCAATTACACTTTATTAACTCTCTAATACCCAACCCCGCCTTTAGACGGGGTACACTTTGGAATTTTGTGTATTTTTTCGTAGCTCGGAAATCAAAATGATTTTATTTTTGGCTTATACCTTGACTGATAACACGCATATAAGAAAAGTTTTTTATGACTTTTGAAACTTTTTTGTATTTTTAGAAATTGTTTGAATAATTGCATTCTTATATAACCTATAAATGCCTGGGCTTCATTTAACGTGTAATATAAAAAATCGTACGTTTTATATTTTTCTGCGATTAACCTTTTACATAAGAAGAGCCTGGTGGTATTAAAATCATTTCAAACCTGTTTTTTCCGTTAGTTAGTTAGAAAAAAAAATAATATTTTTAAAAATACCGTAACAATTTAATTTTTCATTATTGCCAAAAATCAACAACTAGAAAAGGCTTCAAGAAAAAATGAAAAATGCTAGGGATGTTCAAAACTAAAAATTATAAAAATCAAAAACCAAAATTTAAAAATTTGCGAATAAAAATAAATAAATGCCCAAAACATGTTTAGAACGATTTTAGATAACGAAAAATAATACTTAAATCGAAAATAAAAATTTGGGTATTAGAGGGTTAATTCCTCAGAGTTGGGACAGCTTTACTGCCGTGAATCGCAAGTCAGTTCCTTCTGAAAAAAGTAGGCATTGAGAAAATGGACTCTTTTTCCATACGAAGATTCAAAAAATCCAGTAGTTTGAAGCATGTTTGGATATCAATGAAACTTTCACAACTTGCCTATCATTCATATACCTTTCCGAGATGCCCCAAACACGGTTCATTTTTGTATTACACGTTGCAAAACTCTGTAGTGGGACTGTTATGCGATTACATACAATTATGGGACATTTTGACTTGGTGTTTTTCCTACTTCTACAAAACAAAATGTGTTGTTTCAGAAACAAATCTACCTACCTAATTGCTTATCTTTGACAGATATGCGTAATTGGACTACCACTTGCAGTCTTCTTCACTGCAAGTTACTCGTATCCACTGGATATTTGAACCGCACAACAAAACACGCTTCATCACCGGGAGATTGTTCATGGCTACTACATTGTTGAGCAGACGTGACTTTAGAACTGCAGCCTGGAGCTCGAGCCAAAGAATCGTCAGCAGTTTTAGCGGTGCTACTTTCGATTTTGCTGAAAAAAGGCTAACTTCAGAACCTTCGGGTGTTTCAACCCTGCAATATACTACGCATGCGTACGCAGCCTGGCTTGCATCGACAAACACGTGGACCTGCAACATGGAATAGTTATTCTCTGTTGCTTCACTGAGGTAACACCGAGGTATCTGAAGTGTATTGAATTTAGGGATAAGCCCAATCCACTCCTTCCACTGCATTCAGATTTGGTCGGTGATTGAATCACCCCATCCTATGTCGGAAGCATGATAGTATGGCCATGTATCAAAAAGAACGAACTCACTACCATCGAATCGAAGAAGCTCATGACGGTACGCAGGACTTCCCGTTTTGTTGGAATATGGGACTCCTCCAAAGCAACGGTGAATGTGAAGATGTCACTACTCTCAGGTCACTACTAGGCAGCCACTTCATGCCAAGTACGGATTCGACACGTTCATGTTTATCCACTTTGATGTGCTTCTCTGCCTCAAGCGATTCGTCGTTGTCTCGTGCGGCATTGAACAACTAGTTTCAGATCTCAAAATCTCCTTCAGCGTGGATATTCTTCATCTGCCGTCTGATCTTCACCGCATCTTCAACGGTTCTAGAACAGTCCAGATATTTAGTCATCGACGTAATGACAATGGATGATAGCTTCTGCTGTTCGCGAATACGACGCTTCAAAGTCCTTGGCATTCAAGTTCTTGATATATTGGGCGCTGTTCGGGAACAAGCTGCTCCAAAGATGGTTACGTCCATGACGTAAGTCACCGGCTCTGTTTCTGGATGATCCTTGAATAAGAATCTCAGGAACTGACGATCTGGCCCTTTCAACAGAGCAGTAAGCAATGTAATGTTTCCGGTCCGCTGCAAACTTAGCGGTTCCGTTGGTCCTGTCAGCCCAAGCTGATCAGCCACGGAGTCTTCCAGCAGCGTGATCTTCGATCTTTCATCCACGAAGGCATAGGCGTTCATCTTACAATTCTTTCCGTACAAAGTGTCAGGAATAATCCTAAACAGGGGTCCCTCACTCGCTTACGGCTCGTACAGATGACAATCATTGACACTGCATTCTTTTGCTGTTTTACATGGTCATTTGCCA
This sequence comes from Aedes aegypti, assembly GCF_002204515.2. Lineage (NCBI taxonomy): Eukaryota > Metazoa > Arthropoda > Insecta > Diptera > Culicidae > Aedes > Aedes aegypti. The sequence goes on along the minus strand of NC_035108.1, from coordinate 22,622,765 downwards.
TGGAAGTTTAAACGGCGTACACCACTTTGCTGCACCACGTTCAAACTTCGGCTATCGTCTATCGATTTGAATCGACTGCATTCCGCCACTTTGCAAACTGCGCATGGTTTATTCGAGGTCCGGGCACCCAAACAGCTGTTAACAGATCCACTTTCAATGGCCACCACAGATTCCGTATGTTTCTGCACAAATACACGCTCCTTTGATTTCTGATTCTCAATCTTTTCGTTACTCGGAAAATCGTACGCTACATGTAGGCAAGTTACACTGAAGTGGGCATGAACTCTCCGAATGTACTTAAATCCACGTCATGTAGGCTGACCACTTGAGCTTGTCAGCGACAGGCAACTTACCGACCAGATCGTGTAACAACGATGGTTTGGTAAGATGTGCTTGCTGTCCGGCGTTCTTCAGATGTTGCACCATATTTTCGACTACTAAACCAAATTCGATGATCTCATCCAATTCGTTTATCCTTAAAGACGGCAGTCGACGGACGCGTTCCATCATAGAATGAATAAGAGTCTCCGGTCTACCGTAACGCATCTCCAAGGTACGGATAACGTGTGAAACGCTTGTCGGACAGAGCAGTCTACAACTGACAGCTTCGAGAGCTAAGTCCTTCAAACAGCGTTGGAGTTGAATTAAGATTTCACCGTCCGAAAAACCACAAGTAGAAATTGACCGGCGAAAGTTGGTAATCCAGGATTGCCTGAAAAGATTGGCAAATCCGTACCCACCACCTGGCAGCCAGTTGTCGATTTGTCGGGCCATCCAGGTAGTCCTCGCTGTAGCGCTCTTAACTGACAGGCGCAGCACTTCTCGGGACTGGCTGCTCACTCCTCACACCAAATCCTGCTTCACATTGGCCTGCTGTAACTCGAATGAAAGCAGGTTTATTCCGTCTTATTCCAAAAGAGTTCGGATGCACTTCCACGCTATGACAGTCGCAGTCATCTTCAGTGGACAAGAATCTTCCACCAACGTTGAACAAACGACTTTCAGTTTCCCGGCTTCCACGAACACTTGGAAGATTCACGAGACGCGTAATGATCGATGCAATCAACACCACTCACCAAAAGTTTCATGTTTTGATTACCAGTTATGGCTCTGGTTCCGGTCAAGGTATCTAGAAGGGAGGTAATCCAATATGTCCGATTGCCCTTTCCGCCATTTTGAAATGCCAATTGACAGCTGGCGAGTTTGTTTTGGTTGTCTGGATATCAAGTGCATGGCGTGACAAAGTAGGTATAGAAGAATATAATGTTTCTTTTACACCCATATGTGTGTGGTATACGCAGCTAAGTACCTGTAGTAGTATTTCCTTTACTGTGTAATGTACTGGTAGTAGAATGAATATGAATAACTTTAACTTGTCGAATACAACCGTCAGACGGCAACATCGTGGCACATCCTCTCTTTCATTGGTGGACCGTCGGTGGTGGGTGGCTCTCACCCGAAGAACTATTCGGAACTATTACGCATTATATCCAACTTTTAAACAATTTTTCAAGTTTATGTTCAACTTTTCTGCGATTCTAAGCACTGGAATATTACATTGAAGACGAAAATTTGATTCGCGAAAATTTTCACTTCACTGTATTTATGTTTGTTGGAGTTAACATTCCCTAACAACCCCTTAGAAACGGTAGAGTGAAAAACAGTGTACACAAACCCGCCAGCTAGCTAACTCTCCAGCTGTCACTTCCACCTTCCCACAACGCACACCCACTGACTGCTTAGATCGGTAAACCTGTCATTACAAAAAACCTTGGTTGCAACTGTTTTCTTTTAGCAGTCACGTGGGTAAAACTCGAAGTTGCTTGGGACAGCTTTAATTATAATTAATTTATTTTATAAGCGCTATATGCTTTAGGATAACTAGTTTATTTACAATTTTATCAGTTTCTTTTTACTAATTATCTTTTTTTTTCAAATTTAACTAGCAGTGTGTGTTTGATGTGTCGTAACTAGAGTTAAATATTTCTCAAGAGCACATAAATGTACTGACAAGCCTCCTACCAAACCGTCTCTCAGCTCATCGGAATCCTAGTGTGCAGCGCTAGCTGGTGGCTCACAAAAATTCCAAAAGTGCGCGTTAGGTGTTGCGCTGCACGGCGCTACGGCTCGCCATCGGTATCCCAGCTGTGAAACAACTGCTTAGTAACGAAGATCCTCTACAAGTATTTTCGTCCCATTATGCAGGTGTCTAGATGGCCTGCATGATATGGTCGAAAACTCGCGATCTAAGAGTTACAAACTCGATCCTCGTTGAAAACTTTTGTAATTACTTCAATTATTGCGCTGAATTTTAAACAGCACATGTGACGGAGCGCATGAGACCGCAGTGAGAACACATCTCAAGAAAAATAAGGCGCACCAAAAAAGGTCTCACAATGTACAGCGCGTCCGTGCGCTTAAAAAAAAAGTAACTCTAGTCGTAACTAGATTAACAAATTTAAATTAGGTAAGTAATAGGTTTTTATATATTTTAAATTTTACACTCACATTTAGGTTCAAATTCACGCAACTTTAAATTAGATATTAGCTTTACGAAATTTTGGAAATGAAGACAATTTGTTTCTTTTCAGGACTATCACTTAGATTGAAAATCTCACAAATTTGTAACGTAATCGATCGTGATGTTTTGCCCTTTCTGACAGGTTTCTGCTCTCTGACATTTTCTCTCCATATTCGTATGCGCCCTGTGATAATTTACGTCCGTACGCGTCGAGGGGTCATCGTCGTCATTCCTTTACATTTAGTTATTGAACCGTATGGAAAGTTGGTTTTCATGGCTTCCCTTATAGTCTCCTGAAGCCCAGTTGCATTGCTTTTGTGTTTTATTATGTTTGTGGCACACTTCATAACTGTTTGAGTAACGTATGATAGGCCATACATTGGTTCCAATATTTCTCACCTTCCTTTAACCCTTAATCTGCTGAATCTGCATAACAGCTTTGTTGAAGACACCAACTTTTTTAATAATAGAGATCTGGAGATACATACAACTGAAGAAATTTTTTTACTAGCGCCGCCTTGTGGATGAATGTTCAATTAGATTATTTACATCTAGATAGCCATCAATCTGCCAAATATCTTTGCTGAAGACTTCATTCTTCTAGCTGATAAGAATCTTGAGGTGAGAAGATAGGAGATTTCTTTTTAATAGCGACACCTATAGGATGATTTTCCAATCAGACTCTTTACCGCCAAACAGCTCTCCATCCGCTAAACAGCTTTGTCGAGGACACCAACCTTATAGCTGATGAGAATGGAGATACAGACGATTGAAGAAAAATTGTCACTGGCGCCACCTAGCGTATCAGATTTTTCATCGCCAGATAGACCCTGATCTGCTGAATAAGTTTTCCAAAGATACCAACCTTCTAGCTCATATGGATGTTGAGATATTCGTTTGAGGCCAATTTTGGACCCATTTTGTCCATGCAATTCCCAAGGATTGTAAGACCAAATTATTTGATCTTCTGGTATCCGAATTGTTACTATTTAAAAATTAAAGGTTGATAGCAAAAGGTTAAGATGAAAAAAAAAGATCTTCAAAAATAACTCATGGTTGAGGCCTATCTTCGCCTAGTGGTAATGTTCAAGCGTTTCAAGATTACTTGACTTCATGAGTTTGCAAATCAAGTCATAGTTATGGCTAGTTCACATGCCTGGTTGATTCGGATACTGGGGGAAGCGTACGGTGTAAGGTTTTGAAACCTAGCTTCTGATGTATCTTCATGAATTTGCAATATGGTCATCCAAAACTCGTAAACATTGAACATGAACATTAAAGAGAAAAAGATAGGAAAACATATTTCGATACTCTACTAAAGGATTCCTATGAAGTATTTCGCCATGTATGAGTTTCCACCCACCTTGGAAAAAAATGCTCCCTAAAGCAGGACCTTACTATGCAAATAAATGTTTCCAAAAAATGATCACAAAATGTTACCCCACAGCATCAGGCCCGAAAATGAAAGCCACTTCACCCAGTTCGGTGGAACGAGATTTAAATTCCTTCAATCTTTTCCAATTCTCATCCATCCCGAACGTGTCGGCCATGCCAACAACCTGCTGCGGCCTGTGCCAAAGTGTACCGAACTTGACCTCGCACAGCCAACAGTTTTCCCTTTTCCTGGCTGCGCTCGTTTCCTAAGTTCAGGCATCTATTCCGAATGTTTTGATACTTGTTAAACCTGTTGCTCGTCATCCATTCACAGCGGCCTACGAAGTCAACGTATCAACCGAACGAACATATAGCTACTCCCTTGACATTCACCTCTCGGGACAGCTGCGTCAAATCCGAGCGACCCCTATGATTGCTTTATTGTGCGTCTCCCCAATCAGTGTCACGGTGCTCCCCAGATCGATATTGTCAGAAAAAACGGCATCAAATCTGTGCTTAACAGCCGTTTTTTATGGCTACCCGAACAGACGGAAGAAACAAGATTATAACAGAATGTCAAGGGCCTTCCATAGCCAGGTGGTTCATAAATAATAATAATAATGTGATTTTTTTTAAAAAAGACACAGACACGTTAATGCTTCCAGTGGACGATTTGCCCTTTGAAGGATGCACCACACTAGACAATGGACTAGCATGCAACGCCCAGTGGCACAGTCAAAATACGTTCCTGACACGATGTGACTAAATGCTTGGTTACTCTAACCACACGGCCACGAAGCCCACTTTGGTAACATTTAATTTAATTTCATTGACATCATTTTAACTAGATACCTAACGGTATTATAATGCCTCATTGATCTAGTTGACATAAATACTATTAATGGTTTCGCCTTAAAAAGGGCGTAAGCTAGAGCGTAACTAAAAATGTTGATGGTCTTATTATTCAAAACGCCACACAGAGTTCACGTATAACTAAAAATAAGCCACACAAATCATGTTATGATGATATATTTCTTCTGGTATTCACAGTAATTGAATAACTGTTTAAATAGCTTTTGAATTTTGGATTTATTCTAAAGGGAGTAACATCGAAATGGGCTCTTTGAAGTTTTTTAAATTTTGGTCAAATATGCATCTTGATTTGTTGGAGTTTTTCCTGATAATAACGGTCTAGAGAGCACCGTGAGCCTGTTTAACAGCCCAGCTTTCAAGCTTATTCGAGTTTTTTGCACGAGAAATTGCTTCAAAGCACCCTGGGGCAAAACAATCCCGCAATCCATGCTAAGAGTGGATGGGGATCAGCAAACTTCAGCCAAGGGGACGGAAGTTCGTCCATGCATGGCTTAGGAAGATGACGAAACGGTGACGACGACGACGACGCCGACGATGACAATAATAGCGACACGAGATGGAAAATTTCAAATTGGCCTTACGCTGTGTTTGGGGATGGAAAAATGAAGAAAAGTGCGTGACAAAAATTTGTTTGTGCGGGCGGTAAATGATGTTACATGCCCCGTGTCTCCACACAGGCCATTGTTACGCTATTTTTCGGGGTGGATAATGAAGTTTAGACGGGACGTTGGCAGGATGGCGAAAACTTGTTCCTTTGAAAGCGAGAAAGTTCTGATACTGAGCCTGGCCACGGACGGATGGTGGGAGGCTGGTTTAACATGATAAAGTCATTTGAAGGATTTTGAACTGAAAAGGCGAAAATTTGAATGGGCACCCGAAGAATGCTTTGAGGATGATGCTGATGGGAGTTTTTGTGATTTTTCTAATTTTCATTCATATTATGGCCTACCTGTGCTCAGGACTTGAATATGCAAGCACACAGAAGTGTTTAATATGTAAAGCTGGCTGAAAACAGCTTTAATAAAGTAGCGAATCAATTAAAAATCTAATCAAAACATAATCATATTAAATCAAATTGTATAATTATAGAATATCATCTTATTTGCTCAGATCCCAGGGATTTTTTCGAGAACTTAGAACGGATTCATGAAGGGAATCCTGTATGAATTTGATGAAAAAAATTCCGTAGGAAATTCTTGTAGTTATCTAGGTGGAATTTTTCAAAAAATCCTTTTACGAACTTTTAAATTGACTCAGTAAAAAATCTAGAGATATCTGTAAAGAACTTAGGGAAAAAACGTGGAGAGAATCTGGACGAATGAGCTTTTTGAATCAAATCTTTCAAGGAAAATATTTTTATTTGAAGGATACCATTTTTGTGGAATCAGTATTTTTTTATTTTAAAAATTTTGTCGAAACCTGCGTGTCATCTTCCAATGCTTCCAAAACTTATAATATTCCCACATAAACCAAACGCTCTTTATTTCAAACAATCAAGTAAATGTTGTCGATGAAAGGGATTCCGATAAATTGGTCAGATGAAGGTAAGTATCTAGGACTCATGGTAGGTAAAATTAAATATTGAAAAGTCCCATTTTTTTGGCATTTAAGCCAAAAGTAGAAATAAATAAAATGTCTGTATCCAGACAAATTTTCAGGGTGGCCATGTTGTACAGGTACTGTACCAATGTGGACAAGCTGTTGTAATATTTGGAAAAAGAAGCTCTACAGAGGATTTGAAACAAAATTTTGAAGATAAATCTGATGCTTCCTCCTTGGTACAGTACAAATGAATCACATAGAATATCCAATGTTGAATATTGCATAGAGGTCTAGAAAGCCGATTTACACGGAATGATGCATTTAGAACTACAGAATGAAACTTTAGACGAAAACTGTATTCAACAATATTGTTTATATTAGTTAGGCCGTTTGTTTGTTGTTATTCAAAATTGGGGGGATCCATATTTTCATTAAAATGAAACAGACAGCTTTCTTATTTTTAGAAACTATGGTTTAAATGCTTCAGCAAATTTGAATCCTTATCAACAACACTCAACAGCTTCAAGCAACTTTCCTAAAACAAAACAAAAATGTTTTTGTAACTCTGACCGATTCAGAGTTTTTTTTCCTATGTTGACATAGGAGCCCCATGGGGCTCTGCACTGTTTTGATTTTGCATAGGATTTTGACGCTTACTGGCCTTGTTGTTTACATATTTTATGTTAGAGTAAAAGAGAGCGAAAGATTTTTATGCAGAGCCCCATTCACAAACGGAAATACAGTCAGGTTTCCTATAAGGCGCTGCCAATTACTTTTCTCTTACCGCTCTTTCTCAGTCGTTTTCAATGCGTTGAAGCTGATTTCTGGTTTGTCGCAGAGGCATAATGTGAACTAACTACTCACAGGATTTCACATTAATCGATTGGGCGACTGTTGAGAAAGTTACGTGGGCGGCAGTGTTTAATAGGAGACTGTAGATAGAGAGTTTCTTCCAGGGTGGGTATGAGCCATTTTACGAGACGTTTCGGAACAGCTGATCGCCGCAACGGCGTCAATTGACAGAAGACCTGGGATTAAATCCAGCGTGATTTTCAATAACGCCTCATCTTACCAAACGAGGACATGAAGAAAATGACAAAAATGAGATCCAAAAATGTTCGTTACACTTTTGTGATCAGAAATATTTTAATAATTTTTCTCCATTTAAGATTTTGCCTGGATGAAAAGCTACGCTAGAAATGCGCACAGTCATCAACCATCATCATCGCGAAAACTGACGCCGATGATTGAAAAATCCCAGGTCTCCTGTCATTTGACCAGGCTTCGTAAAATGGCTTGACTGTCAACTACAAACCTACCTCGAAACGCGGGCCAAGCTAGACAGCGTTGTGAGTCACACTAACACATTCACAAAACATATACGGTAGGCGTTCCTCGTTGCGTATGGGGTGTACTGGTTTCTTCATTCACCAAATAACAGATTTTTCAGAGTTCTAGAAGTGGTTTTAAGATAGCTTTGATGAGAGAGCTACAAAAACTGTTTTGTTGCTTGAAACTGGGTAGGCTACAACTTTGCTGAAGCGTGTATACCATAATTACTACAAATAAGAAAGTTGATTGTTTCATTTCAATGAAAATAAAAAATAAACTTTGTAGAATACAGTTTTTGTTCAAAGCTTTGAAATGAAGTTCTAAATGCATATTTCAGGCTTTCTTTATCATAGTGCATCGGAACAAATGTCGAATGAAATTAATAAAACAATTTTAGTCGAAGAACGTTGCAACTTTCTATCGCCAAGATAAATGATTTATATCTTTAGGTTAAGTTTGGTTAAGAAAAAAATCTTTACCCTAAGCTGTTAAGCTGTAGAAATTATGACCTCAAACAAAACGTAAAGACTGTATCTGGAATAAGTTAGAAACATACGTAACAATCTCAAAAAAAAAAAATTGTCAATCTTATGAACAATATGATAGTTCTAAGTGGTGTGCTTAATCATGACAAATTATATAGTGATACTCTATTTTCTTAAATACTCATAGTATTTGAAAACTTTTTGAGACAATCGTAATATGTCTTATCTGATTTGGACCAGTCTTAAAAAAAAAATGAAAAATGGGTAAGAATTTTACAATAAAATCCAAAAAATATCCTTTAAATTATCCGAAGGAAGTCGTCACCATAAATTTCAAGCCATAAGTGACTATTTTGGGGATGAGATTCGATCCCAGGTCCTCAGCGTGAGAGGCGTGTGTTCTAACCACTACACCAGGTCCGTCCCCAAATCAAAAGTGAAATGGAGGTTAGGCAATTTCGCATTTAATGAAAGAATAATCCAATTTTCCCATGTTTTGTACTTGGTCCACTCTGACTTAACACCTATCAATTCTGAGTAAATTTTCGGATTTCTTTACAAAGTAGGCCGACATTATTGGGATGGGTCAAATACTTGATGCTCTTCCCCTTGTTACTCGTTCAAATAGAAGATAGTTCCCACGGCGATCGGTAAGAACAAAACAAACATATTTTTAAAAACAAAGTATCCACTTCGTTGTCTCGATATTAACGTGGACCATCATATTCAACTCATTAAAGACAGAAGCATGAAACGAGCTCACCAGTTGATATTCCATCCTCAACTGTTCAACAGAAAGTTGCAAGAAGTTTCACTCCAGCGATACCAAAAATTTCGAACCCGCTTGCTTGGGATTTACCAAGTGCATGCACTCTATCGTTATACTTAAAATATTCGCTAAACCAAACCAATGGACAAATCTTATTTTCGGAGGCTGGTTGGGTACATCTTCATCTTACCGAAACTGAAGTTTCCTACAAGATTTTCTGCATACCTTCAACTTTATATAATTATGAATATTTGACAGAACACTATAATAAAAATGTTCATTCAACTTGGAGATCAATTGCCTTCAATGTTTCCATCTTATTTCCGATACCTACAGTCCTTAGCCTTTGGTGCCGTCCACAAATTACGTAACGCTCTAGGGGGAGGGGGGGAGTAGGCTCAAGCGTTACGACTCATACCATAATTTAAAATTTTTCATACAAAAACCGTAACGGAGGGGGGGTGGCGTTCAAAAATTTTTAATTTTAGCGTTACGTAATAAATGGCTTCGGCTGTCGGGCGAATTTTTGTAACGCGTGTAATCAAATCGTTGTAATTTGTACAACAAATTTGGTTTTTCATGTTTAACAGAGAATACCTCGTGATCCAGATTAAATATAGAAAAATCATCTTCGACAAAGTTGTTTGGGAGATCGAGGGCTAACATACGGAATTCCGCCACCAGGTGTCGCTAGAGTGCTTGAAACTTTTGTTTAGCATATCTTAGGAGCCTGTCCACTCAGAAAGATGGCGTCTACGGCAATACTGTTTAGTAGGTTAAGTACTACAGTCGAATTTCGTCCGTTGCACTATCTTTAAGTGGGCTACGTTTTAATTGGGCTCCCGTTAGTAGGGCTATAGAATAGAAATATAAGTAGTAGAACGCTAGTGGCGCTGTTATCACAAAACATAAATATTGTACAAATAATCACTACTGAAGTCTTCGATTGTTTATTTAAGACAGACAATGTTTTATTTTGGTTAAACAAATTGATTTGACACTTATAAACCCGGTACTCAAGCTGTCAGAGCGTGGCAAACTAGATATTGGTCACACGAACAGTCGCGACATTAGCGTTCTAAGGCTAATGCTTCTACTGGCTATAGCCCACCTAAAACGAAGGCAAATGTCATGTTCTGACATAAGCCGCAAATTATCAATGCTGGTAGCTCTGTTTTTCTTTTGTTCTATGTTATTTGACTGCTCGAAACGCAGCCCGATTAGGGAAAGAATTTCACTAAGTGGGCTACAGGTATAGTGCAACGAACGAAAGTTGACTGTACCTTTATTTGAGCCATGAGATTCGAGATTTTGCCACTATGTGGTGCTAGTGAGTGTTTTGCAGAAACCTCATAATCCTAAACTGACACTTATATTGAGCTATTCGGTAATCCAATCCGCATGGTTATTAAATTAATTAACTCATTACGCGTGGTAAAGATGGACAAATTATGGGTGAAATTATGAAAAAAATCCACGTGCTCGGCTGGGATTTGAACCCAGGACTCTTGTATGCTAGACGAGCGCTTTACCAACTAAGCTACCGAGCCACTTGGTGACCCCAATAACTGAGTTGGTTACAAGTTTAGAATTCAAATCCCTACAGACCACGCGGACCCCTTTCATAACCAATATCCATCCATCTCATGTTCCTACACACGCGGAGCGAGCGAGTGCAATTTGTTTAGTGTTGAAACTGTTTGCCTATCGTACCTACATCGCTTCCACAACAACTGTATTGTGGAAGAGTAAAGATGTGGGAAGGCTATCAACGTGTCGTTCTCACTCAAGTGACGACATGACTACTACAGAGAGGCAGTACACTCTAATATAAACTGACACTTATATTGAGCTATTCGGTAATCCAATCCGCATGGTTATTAAATTAATTAACTCATTACGCGTGGTAAAGATGGACAAATTATGGGTGAAATTATGAAAAAAATCCACGTGCTCGGGTCCGCGTGGTCTGTAGGGATTTGAATTCTAAACTTGTAACCAACTCAGTTATTGGGGTCACCAAGTGGCTCGGTAGCTTAGTTGGTAAAGCGCTCGTCTAGCATACAAGAGTCCTGGGTTTACCACGCGTAATGAGTTAATTAATTTAATAACCATGCGGATTGGATTACCGAATAGCTCAATATAAGTGTCAGTTTATATTAGAGTGTACTGCCTCTCTGTAGTAGTCATGTCGTCACTTGAGTGAGAACGACACGTTGATAGCCTTCCCACATCTTTACTCTTCCACAATACAGTTGTTGTGGAAGCGATGTAGGTACGATAGGCAAACAGTTTCAACACTAAACAAATCGCACTCGCTCGCTCCGCGTGTGTTGGAACATGAGATGGATGGATATTGGTTATGAAAGGGGTCCGCGTGGTCTGTAGGGATTTGAATTCTAAACTTGTAACCAACTCAGTTATTGGGGTCACCAAGTGGCTCGGTAGCTTAGTTGGTAAAGCGCTCGTCTAGCATACAAGAGTCCTGGGTTCAAATCCCAGCCGAGCACGTGGATTTTTTTCATAATTTCACCCATAATTTGTCCATCTTTACCACGCGTAATGAGTTAATTAATCTCATAATCCTGCCCACTTTGAAAGATGGCTCTGGAACAAGCTCGAACAATGATAGCCATTCACTTACTGAACAATTCTGCCGAAGACGTCTTCTTTGTAAGTGGTCAGGATCCTAGAGATACTTGTGAAAAACAAACTTTTCATGCTCACTAGCGTCACCTGGTGGCAAAATCTCGCATCTGTTCATTGGCGTAGCTAGGCTTTTTTTCCTGGAGGGGGTCTAGCAAATTCTTGTTTTACAGAAGTCATTTCGGTCAATATTCACAATTTTCACAAATTTCGTAGTATGCATAGGTTTGTAATGATTTAAGTTTATGGTTTTGTCTCATGTCGCTGTCCATTAGTGATATTTGTAAATAATAGTTTTTACTCCGGAAAAGATGAAATAGTATAAAAAAGTCAAGCATTTTTTTTTTTCAAATAACTCACGAGAAATATCCCTTGTGATTCTTCAATGAACATTTCAGGTATTCAACCATGTGCTTTTAAGAGATTCCTCTGAGAATTTTCATGGTACATTTTTCATGATTTTTTCCATGCATTCTACAAAAACTTACTTACCACTTCAAATTAAAGTCCTAAGTCTCCCCGTGGAAAACGATTCCCAAGATAAGTAATTATTATTCAACAATCTTACCACAAAATCTTAAATAATCTCTTTCAAATTACTTACAAAAATCTAAAGTCAGAGAATGCGTTGAAAATTATTTTCAAAATTTCTCCAGGAAGGTTCTCTATGTTTTTATTACATATAAATTACAATTTTGAGCTTTTAAATTCATCCAATTGTTCATTAATAACTGAGGATTGTCCAAAAAATAAGTAAAATAAATTCTAGGAGACGCACCAAAATTGACTTCAAGATCACCTAGCAAGGATATTTCCCACAAATTCTTCAAAGAGTTCACCAACAGTTTTAAAAACTATGACTATGAGGTTCGTAAAGTTTCTTTAACAAATGTTTCAGAAAATCTTTTTTTGGGAATTCTTGAAGGATTGCTTGAAAATTATCTAGGACTTTCTTCTGATATTCTAAAGGATTTTCACAAGCAATTGAATTCAACAAGAAAAATGTTTCCAGCGATTTCTCAGAGAAGTCCTCAGCTTCAAGATAATTTAAATAAAATCAAACATTCTTACAAAATTTCAAGCGGAATACGTTGAACTGTTTCGAAAAGGTCTGCTATAAAAATATAATATACACTCCCGTGCAAAAGTTTGGGTTCACCCCCTCGAAAACATACAAAAGTGTTCTGTCCATATCTCTGTGATTATACGTCCAATTGAAACTCTTTAAGCCGCATTCGAAAGGCAAAGAGTTATTCTTACCTCGTATGTATTTTTCCAAAAACATTTTTTTAATTTTGTATGCTAAATTTATACTTTAAATTGTGACATTTTTCAAAAAACACACTGAAAAATCATATCTAATTTCCTCAGCATTGGGTCGACCAAAATTTTAAATCAAAGTGTCATTAGAATCGTAATCTCATATTCTTTGAAGAGACCCCACGAAATTTTGACAGAAAAATCAATGAAACAGTCAGTCAAGTCATCGTGCAAAAGTTTGGGTTCACCCCTCAGTATGATGCAAATCGTGCAAAAGTTTGGGTTCACTTGAGCCACACGCACATCATTTTTGTCAATATCTCTGCCATTTTTCAACCAATTTTAATAAGTAGATGAAAAAACCGAATTTAGTACTTTACCATTTAATTCCACTAGAGTTTGTATCCTTTGACAGATACGCGTATTTCGACCTCAACTGTAAGGCCGTCTTCAGTGTCGTGTACTAGACTCGACTTGAAGAAAACCATCGTATGCACACATTATATATTAACACTTGGTATACACGTAATTCCCTACCCATTTTTTTTTTTTTTTTTTGTAAACTTAAAATTTATGAGCTTTAGGTACATTTCATCCCTCTTTTGTTGAAACTTTAAATGCTGAAAGGTACATCACGGGAACGATTAGTAGGTACCAAGTTGAATAGCCATGTATTGCCGTTTTAATAGTTCAAAACTTTTTTGAGCGCAAATAATGGCGCGTACATGATTGGTTTAAGATTTCACAGATTCAAGTAAGTTCAGGTGAACCCAAACTTTTGCACGATACACCATACTGAGGGGTGAACCCAAACTTTTCCACGATGGCTTGACTGACTGTTTCATTGATTTTGATTACTTTTCAGATTTTTCTGCCAAAATTTCGTGGGGTCTCTTCAAACAGTATGAGATTACGATTCTAATGACACTTTGATTTAAAATTTTGGTCGACCCAATGCTGAGGCAATTAGATATGATTTTTCAGTGTGTTTTTTTGAAAAATGTCACAACTTTAAGTACAAATTTAGTAAAAAAAAAGTTCAAAGAATGTTTTTGGAAAAATACATACGAAGTAAGAATAACTCTTTGCCTTTCGAATGCGGCTTAAAGAATTTGAATTGGACGTGTAATCACAGAGATATGGACTGAACACTTTGGCATGTGCTCTAGGGGGTGAACCCAAACTTATGCACGGGAGTGTATGTTTAAGGTTTTACAAATAACTCTACAAATCATTTCATCATTTATATCAGATTTCATGAGCAATAGACACAAAAATAGGTCTTGGAATAACTTGTAAAGAAATGTGTTGAATAATTTCAGCTTAAATTAAATTCGAAAAATCTACTTAATTCGGACAATTCTAGAATTTACCGTAAATTTTTTGAACCTTTTTGACAACATTCCTTGCCATATATCCCCCAGAAAAACTTGGAATTCACTACAAAATATATTGTTATTTTTTTTTTGTCTTTGACGTTATATGGATGGATTTTTTGCTGAAGATATTTGAATCTAACATCTTAAAAAATGTTTCAAATGAACTTTAAAGTTTCATGATCCTATGGCGAACAGATTAATGTAGAAAACATTTTTTCCTACTTGCAGAAATTAGAAACATACTTTTTTGAGGGGAATATTTTACTCTAGTGTTATTATGGTTGTAATGTAAGATTATACTAAATTTAAATCTTGGAGGAAATGTTTTGCTACTTTGAAAATTTGTTGAGGATTCCTGATACATTTTTAGAAATCAGGAATCATACGATTTTTCAAAGCTCCTAGAATTTACATTTTTTTAGATCAGCAGAATATAAGTGATTTTAAATCCATTTTTGTAGAAGTGAATTATTACAGGATAATTAAAACCTTTCTTATAAATAGAAAAAAAAAACAATTTTCTCAAGAGGTTCCATCAGAATCTTCTTCAAAAATTATCCTTGCAATCTAGCAAAATACCTTTCTTGACTTTTGGATTTCCCAGGATTCTGTATAAAATTATTTCTAAGGGAATATTTTTAGGAAGATCCATTCAAACTTCTATATATGTTTTTTTTTAATAAATCCCTTCCCCTACAAGTTATTTTGCTTAATGCTTCTCAACAGATTTCTTTCTCGCTATTCTGATCTCAGAACCAAAAAATCCCGTTTTTTTTTACAAAAATTTCTCTAAAGTTTTGATGACAAGAGACATTTCAAAAACATGTTTCGTAGGTAATTCTTGTATATTCCGGAGATTTAAAGAAGAATTCCCAGATACCAAAAATCCTTGAAGAATTTCTGACTCAATTTGTGATATTTTGAAAATATTTCCGAAAGACTTTTCATCAACTTTGCGAAAGAATTAGTAATACTTTTTTATGAAAACTATTTCAGAGAATTCCCCAAGGAATTCACAGAGAAATATCTAGTAAAACTTGCAGCAAAATATCTCAGCACAAGCTTCAACAGAATCAATTTTTTTTTTGGAAGAATTGTGAAGAACTTTGAACTTTTGGAAGGTTTAGCTAAATTTGTATTGATGATATGAACAAATGTGACAATATTATTCGATTAATTTCTAAGATATTAGTAGTAAAAGTTCTTAAGTCATCCTTCGATATTCCATGAGCAAGGATGGAAATCTAGTGATCATGATAAAACAAATGATGCATCGTGGTTGTTCTTTATCATGCGATCATAGCAACAACGATAAACGCTTAGTCGTCAAGCCATCACAACAAATTCCGCTCCGCGAAAAATGAATCGCTCGGCCTGTGAGCTGACGATCAATTGGAGGATTTTTCTGATTATACTTCACGATTTGTCTCCTAGCTTGTCGTTTTTAATCTGAAAGTCAATCGTGCATGGTTTGTGAGAACGTTTATCCTTGAATTTTAAATTGATTCGCATTAATCGCAACATGTTACAATATCCGACAAACCCTTTGTCCTACGATAAACAGTTCATCGGATGCTCGATATATCTATGATTAGCGATGTTGCTTCAAGAGCGACGGCCCTCTTGGACCATTCAAATACCGTGTTGTTTGTCGTCAGAGCTGATTTTTGTCCATCCTTGTCCATGAGGTATTTGATTATGCTGAATTTTTCACTTAACTACATTTAGGAAATTAGTCAAACAAGGTTTCCTTGGAACAGCGTTGTTTAGAATTTTCAGCTACCTTTTATGTAACAAATTCCCTTAGTAATTTTGCTTATTTTCGCAAATAATTTTGTCGGCCATTACACAAGTTGTATGGATGAATTCCTTCAGTTAAATATTATAATGGAAATCATCATCACCGGACACCTTAAGCAGGGCATCCTCCAAATGGGAATTCATAATTCAATGAATATGTTGCTTTATGACAAAATATATAAAACATCATTGTTTGCATTATTCACAAAATATGAATTTTGGGAACCGAATTTTCCATAGATTGACACTGACGTACCAAGATAGTCTTTACAACGGAGATGTCAAGAAATTGCGCTTTTCGCACACAGTAACGAACTGGTTTTAGAGGTAACCATTCGAGCGACAGCCGGCGGTTAATGTTTCGATTGTTACGCGATTCACCGAAGTCAAAACTGCCGCGCTGATGCTGTGTACGACAAGCAAGGTTTGCTAACTATTGTTGTACATACTAAAAGAACCAAATTACTGAAGAATTTGTTGTCAACAATAAGAGTCATGTAAGTTGATTCAGAAGATAATAAATCTTCGAGCTGTTTAGTAGAATATCTATAAGTAGATGAAAAAAACGAATTTAGTACTATACCATTTAATTCCACTAGAGTTTGTATCCTTTGACAGATACGCGTATTTCGACCGTAACTGTAAGTCCGTCTTCAGTGTCGTGTACTAGACTCGACTTCGAGGTTGAGGTTGAGGTCGAAATACGTGTTTCAGAAGATTTTTCTTCTCGTTAGAATTCTGTGATTTTTTTTTAATACTTATTAACATCCAAAACTCTGAAGGGGCGTCGGATGATTCCTGTTCCTACGCCAATGCATCTCTTGACTAATAGGAGCTTCTGAACAACTTTACCGAAGGCGCCATCTTTCTCAATGATCAGGATCCTGGAATATACGCCAAACAAAAGTTTCATGCTCACTAGAGGGATAAAATTTCCAATTTATTGGATAAAATAGCTCGACAGTTCGAAGATTAATGTATCCAACCTGTTTCAGATACAGTCGTTGCTGTATTGTCAACGGAATTATTAATATATTTATTTTGTTTTGCTAAATTAGAATGATAGAGTTGCCTAGAATAGGCAACTAGGAAATAGGATGTTCACATACATTTTTAGGAAGTGAATGTTATGTTCAAAATGACACTCATAAAAAAAAAATTAAAAAATAATGGGTTTTGGAAACTGTCAGGAACATCGCATCGTAAGAATTGCACATTTTACTACTAAAAACGTCAACTTTGGGTTGCTCAAATCTCCGAAAAAAAAAAATTAACTAGAAGATGTGTAAAATTGCTGACAAAATCAGCCTAAAATGATTGATCGCTGCTAAACTAAACTGATGTCTGTTAAAATATGAGCAAAATTCAAATTTGTTGAATAACTATGGCCAACAAAGCTGTAAATCAGAACATGTTGTTCAAAAAGGTGCGAATTCTGAACATTGAAAACATCGAAGAACAGAAGAAATGTGAACGTACGTTCATATACCTAAATTGAGAACAATTTCCATTTCATAGTTATTATATTATAGTGAAAGAATATGAAAAACAAAAAACTTTAATTAAATTAGATCAGCTTCAGAAATGGTGTGAATTTCGCGAAATTGCCACATGCGTCAAAAACCATAACATTCATACATTTCAGCACCAATGTACGTAAACACGCCACTGTCAGTCTACGCGTCTCAACGGGTGGATGTAGGTTTACGACTTCTGCGTTCTCATTGCTCTATTTTCCGGTTGCCGCAATCACATACGACAGCATAATAATTGGGGTATTAGACTAACTAGGTTTACATTCAAAGTACGGATCCTACTCTGGATTGGGAGGTTTGCTTGCCTTGTTTTTTTCCCGTCGTTCTTCCCATTTCACACGATGGAAGCAACGCAGTTTGGGAGCTTGGGGTAGTTTATAAATATGGGTTTATAGTTTTTTTTTTCACTACCGCTGCTACACAAGCTGCTTTGGCAATGAGTGAGTTTACAACAGTCTCGAAGACGGAAAAAAAAGAAATGTGCGAGGAAGTTGGCATACTATCGTTAGGTAACAGCAAATGGAATTTCACTTTCATTTTACCCTGCTTTGGTTGATTTTGTGGATTCCGCCAGCCTCTTAGAGAACGTGCAAATTTTCACAGCTTTTGGACTTGGTTATGTCGGTGAGACAAATCTTGTGCAGGATTTCCTTGGCAATGTGCAGCGACATCTGGGTTCGGGAATTTCGCAGGTTGGTCGCGCTGGCCCGTTTCTCACGTTGCTCCTTGAGGCGAATCTAATTGGAATGGAAATAAATGGGAAAGAAGGTATGCGATTGGTGTACATTTCGAACAAATTTGAATTCGAATGGAAACTAGAGGAAGTTGCCCGCCCAAAGCCATACGTGCTTCGATGGCCTTGTACATTGATAAGTAGGTTGGTTCTACAGCTATCCCCCGATGTAGGACGGTAATTGATAAGGCGTAGATGGAGACCCAATCTTAGAAAAATAGCGGACGAGAAAACAAAATGACGACGAAAAAATTGTGATTTTTTCCCATTGTAAGTTCTCAGCTGTTTTATATTAAATGTATTGTGCTGGGATCTACTATATGATAGGGCACATGTTAAAATTCTAGAGGCCTCCCTATCATTGAGGTAAAGTCTGCGGATACCAAACAAAGTCATGTTGAACGTGTCTGGGTTCGATTCCTGGTCGGTCCAGGATCTTTTCGTAATGGAAATTTCTTTGATTCCCTGGGCATATCATATTATCGTACCTGCCACACGATTTGCGAAAATGGCAATTTAAGCAAAGAAAGCTCTCAGGTATAACTGTGGAAGTACTCATAATAACACTAAGCTGAGAAGCAGGCTCTGTATTAGTGAGGACGTAATGTCAAAAAAGGAAATGGTCCTCAAAAACCTAGACATCTATACGAATCCATTATTGGAGTTAAAAAAATACGTCAAAAATTACAGCAATGGCAGCACCTAAAACTTATCCCTTTTACGGGTTTATCGAAATCTCATAAGGTTCCGTCCTGTATGGAAACCATATAGATGAGATACGTCCTACATCGGGGGATAGCTGTAGTTCAAAAAGCAGTTCCCGACCTGATCTGGAGCACATCACAACATATATTTGCATTCAGCCTGCGACTCCCGAGTCCGGACTCACCTGTTTCAGTACACCCACGAGCAGCTCGTCCACGTTGTGCTGGATTCCGCTGGACGTTTCAATAAATTTCGCCTCTCGGGAGGTGGCTAACTGTTTTCCCTCTGCAATTGACACATTAACGGTGTGTGTGGAGCAGCAGCGAAACGAAACCCAGAAAGAAACAGAACAATCATCAATTCAGCGAGAGTGCCGGTTACGATGTGGATGCGCGGAATTGACCACCGTGTTGAATTATTTATTTATGTGCACAACATATACACGCTATGCCAAAAGGGGGTTATTATGCAACTTTCATTTACCTTTAAATTGAATGAAAATCATTGTGATGTTTAAAACGTTATCTCTATAATTGAATTTATTTCTGGAAATATCATAATATAGTCCTCCAATATTCAACTCCACCATTAAACAGGTTATCGTTAACAGTTATATATTTTTTCGAAGCGATAAAATGAAAATGCATAAAAACCTTCTTCAGACATAGCGTGATATATATGAATGTGAGCGTTGGCCCCCAGGTACAGCAGCGCGGTAGCATAAACCCCCCCGACCTGGATGGAATTTTTCGGAGTTCTCGCAAGTAGGCCCATGAAAATAGAATGGCTGGCCGACCTACCTGAAGTGTTGATCACCCGGGACCGGGCCAGATCGGACTTGTTTGCCGCGATGATGACCGCCTTCTCCTTGGTGTACTTCTCCGACCACAGATAGTTGAGGATCTCCTCGGCGACCCGGAACGTGTTTCGGTCCACGATCGAGTAAACAACGACGCAGGCATGAGGTTCATATGTTGATAACGAGTTCTCCACCTGGTGAGGATCATGATGATCACGGTGATCGTGGTGCAATGGCAGCCGCATGCGGAAAATGCATGTACCGTAATTTGAAAAGATTAGTTTATTGGCCAACGAGAGTTCAGACAGGTTGGAATTGGGATAGATTAGGGAAATGGGGTTAGTGTGTTTTCTTGTTGGGTTATGAAGATGGAATGTAGGTTCCCTGAGTAGATGGAACTGCATTTTTACCCATTGGAAAGTATTTGGTTTCAGTGGCATTCCACAAGATGTTTCCTAAGCAATGCAAATTCTTTAATCTGGTAGCAGTTTTGAATTGAACGAATCCATGGGCAATGAACAAGGGGCCTCCTTTACCCGAGTGGTTAAAGTCCGCGGTTACAAAGCAAAGCCATGCTGAAGGTGTATGGGTTCGATTCCCGGTCGGTCCAGGATCTTTTCGTAATGGAAATTCCCTTGACTTCCTTGGGCATAGAGTATATTCGTACTTGCCACACGATATACGAATGCGAAAATGGCAACTTTGGCAAAGAAAGCTCTCAGTTAATAACTGTGAAAGTGCTCATAAGAACACTAAGTTGAGAAGCATGCTCTGTCCCAGTGATGACGTTAATGCCAAGAAGAAGAAGGGCGGTGAACAAAAGCATTTTTCAATCTCTTCTTCTCTGTCTCAGACACTCAATAACAGACCATGTTCTTTCGCGCCCAAATCTCTGTGAAGTTCTTTTTATTCCAAAATGAAGTGCCCTTTAAATTATCCAAATTAAATACAAACCAGGAAATTATTTTTTTAGATATGTATAGACGAATTGCATGTCAATTCGGTCAGCAACAAAATTGGACTATCTTAGACTTCAAGTAAATTGAACACATGTTTTCGCGTATGGTATATGTATTTTCCATAGATAAATCGGTCTGTTTGACACAAGGATAACATTTTTTTTTCTTCTTCTTAGCAATGAGGGGATAATCTGCTCAACAGACACCCGGACCCTGAAGGTCCAGGAGTGTGGGGTTGGGGACCGTTTACTACATGCCAAGAAGCAGACAGGACTACATCCCCGACCCACTAAACCATTCCCATTGTAGTCCTGGCCTAACGAGTAGTTCGAACTGGAGGGTAGACAATGGCTACACTCACAGCGACCATCTGGCGGTTCGCTACAGTATCTACTACAACAACAGCAGGCAGCGGGTTGAGGAAGCGGCCAGGTCAAGGCCAAGCCCTCGTAGGTGGAAGACATCGTACTTCAATGACGAAGTACTTAGAGAGGCGCTCCGCCGTGAGCGTAACCTACTCGGCCTAAGCGGGGACGAACTGGTAGCGGTGCTTTCGCGTGGATGCGATGCGACCATGCCTAGAAAAGTCCACCCTAGGAAAGGGAGACCACCGACGTACTGGTGGACTCAAGCAATTGCGAACCTGCGCCGTGCCTGCCTACGGGCCAGGAGGCGGATGCAGCGAGCACGTACCGTGCAGGAGCGTGAAGAACGACGAGCGGTGTTCACCGCTGCCAAAGTCGCGCTGAAGTCCGAGATAAGGGCAAGCAAAAAGGCCTGCGTTGAGGGACTCTGTCAGACTGCCAACGCGAATCCGTGGGGTGATGCCTACAGGATCGTTATGGCGAAGACAAGAGGTGCAATGGCTCCTACAGAGCAATCTCCAGAGATGCTGGAGGGGATCATCGAGGGGCTCTTTCCGCGCCACAACCCTAGCCCATGGCCTCCTTTCGTAGGACAGCCAGGGATTTTTTTTGTTTTTTACAAGGGGGAAATCTGCAAACAGATCCCCTGAGAAGATAACTCAGGGAATGCGGGGATGACGCACCAACGACGACCCGCTAAAACCAGCCTATGCACTGTGCTTGAGCAATTCATTTAGAATTGCTCAAGTGGTGAACAGTGCATCGACATGACCCTTGGACTCAGACCCTCATCTCCCCGGAACCACCTTACGGTATTTCTTCGGGAAGGGACCAGTGCATATAGCACAACACGTGTAGCAGAAGTAGCCTAGGCAAACTGCTTCTCCTAGCCGACTTAAACAATGTTACAAGGGACCAGCCTCGGCAGGGCTAATCCTCTGCAGCCAACTCTTGGTCGGCGCGCCATAGACGCTGCAATTCTAACATAATGTGAGTGACAGCCGTGGTTACTGCATTCCAGCACTCGGCATCCGCACACATTCTCTCTATAATATTGTCGGGGGACGTGTCCCCTCCGCATGTAGTGAGCATGCGACCTCTCACAACAATGAAACGGGGGCAATCGAACACGACATGCTCCGCTGTTTCCTCTACACCAGCACAATTGGGGCACGCAGGAGATTCTGAGTGCCCGAACCTATGCAGGTACTGTCTATAGCAACCATGTCCTGACAGAAACTGCGTCAGGTGGAAGTTCACTTCCCCATGGCTTCTACCATACCAATCTGACACATTTGGTATTAGCCGATGGGTCCATCTACCCTTAGTGGAGTTATCCCATTCCTGCTGCCAGCTTCTGAGCGTTTCCTCTTTACACGTGTCGCGGACTCCTCTGGTACCCCTTTGGTTGAAGCATTGAGCATCTTCCTTGATGATGAGCCCGATGGGCGTCATCCCGGCTATGATGCACACGGCCTCTTTAGATACCGTCCGGTATGCACTTGCTACTCTTAAGCACATTATCCTGTACGTGCTTTCCAACCGCTTTAGGTTTCTTCTCGTTATAAGCGCTTTTGACCAGATTGGTCCTCCATACCTTAGTATGGATAGCGCCACGCTTGCCAGCAGCTTGCGTTTGCTGGCAATTACAGCAGAGCTGTTAGACATCATCCTCGAAAGCGCCGCTATAGCCGTAGATGCCCTTTTACAGGCATATTCAACGTGGCTAGCGAAGCTCAGCTTGTCATCAATCATTACCCCAAGATGCCTAAGGGATCGTTTGGACTCTATGGTGCAATCACCTACCGAGATAAGCGCCCGTTGCTCGGACTTGCGGTTGTTGACCACCACCACCTCAGTCTTGTGACGGGCCAGTCCTAGTTTCCTAGACTTCATCCATTCCTCAACCAGGGAAATAGAGTGCGCTGCTGTCAACTCTACTTCCTCCATCGATTCACCATAGACCACTAGGGTGATATCGTCGGCGAAGCCAACAATCTTAACACCCGTCGGAAGGGGCAGCCTCAGTACGTCATCGTACATCGCATTCCATAACAGCGGGCCCAGGATTGAACCTTGAGGTACTCCCGCGGTAATTCGAACGCTTTTCTGCCCCTCCTCTGTGTCATACAGTAGAATCCTACCATCAAAATAGCTTTCTAGAAGCTTACACAACTGCACCGGTACCTTGAGGCGGTGAAGCGCGTGTGCTATTGCTTCCCAGCTTGCGCTGTTGAACGCATTCTTCACATCCAGAGTGACAACCGCGCAGTAACGGATGCCGCTCCTTTTATGCTCGATTGCCACCTCAGCTGTTTGAACGACCGACTGGATGGCGTCCAGAGTAGATTTACCTTTTCTGAATCCAAACTGGTTGTTGGACAGGCCGTCCGCACTCTCCGTATACGGTACTAGTCTGTTGAGAATCAACCTCTCCAATAACTTGCCCGTCGTATCTAGTAGACAGATAGGTCTATACGCCGACGGGTCACCTGGTGGTTTCCCCGCCTTTGGTAGTAGCACCAATTTCTGTCGCTTCCATACATCCGGGAAGATTCCTTGATCAATGCAGCGTTGCATCGTGGTTCTGAACATGTCCGGATCCGTGTTCACTGCCGCTTTTAAGGCAACATTCGGGATACCATCGGGTCCCGGTGCCTTGTTTGACGCGAATGATTTCACGACTTCTGCCAGCTCTTCGTTCGTCACTCTCGCCACTTCTTCTTCTTCATCTGCCGCATACGGCGCTGGGGGCCATGGGCTTATGGGATGGTGCGGGAAAAGTACATCGATTATCGATCGCAGCAACTCGGGCGATTTCTCTTGGGGCGCTATGGCTCCTTTGGTCTTAGCCATTACCACTCTGTAGGCGTCACCCCATGGACTAGAATTGGCACTCTCGCATAGGCTTTCAAAGCATGCCCGTTACCGACTCTTGATTTCCTTTTTGAGAGCCAACTTTGCCTCTCTGAATGCTGCACCGCGTTCCTCTCTTTGTGCTTCTGTGCGTGCGCGTTGCATTCTTCGTCTAGCCCGAAGGCAGATTGCTCGAAGATTTGCAATTTATTCGCACCACCAATACACCGGCGGCCTGTTCTCTCTAGGAGGGGCTTTTCTCGGCATGGAAGCATCACACGCTCGTGATATCACAGCAACTAGCTCTTCACCGTTTAGGTCCAGAGTGTTCCGTTCGCGCCTCAGGGCTTCAGTGAATACTTCGCCGTCGAAGCGCGCTGTTTTCCATCCTCGGGCTTGGGTCGAGTTACATCGCGCTGCCTTCCGCCCGCCTGGTATTATACTATAGCGAATCGATTGATGATCGCTATGAGTATAACCGTCATCAACGCGCCAGTTCATGGTACCTAAAAGGTTAGGACTACAAAACGTCACGTCGATAATCGATTCTGCACCATTTCTGCGGAAGGTACTCACTGTACCCACATTTGCCAGCTCTACATTTAAAGCGGCCAGGGATTCCAGCAATAGTTGGCCTCTTTGATTGGTGCAGCGGCTACAGCCAGGGATTGGGGCTGGCGATGAGAATAGGGTAACCGATGAGGAACTTGTAGAGATTGCAAAATCCCTAAGCATGGGGAAGGCACCAGGTCCGGACGGAGTTCCAAACCTGGCCCTCAAAGTCGAAATCTTGGAGGCTCCCGGGATGTTCAGATCTGCAATGCAGATATGCCTGGACGAGGGAGTATTTCCAGATGTGTGGAAGAGGCAGAGCCTGGTACTATTGCCAAACGCGGGAAAACCACCCGGTGACCCGTCGGCGTATAGACCAATATGCTTGATTGACACGGCGGGGAAGGTGCTCGAGAAGATCATCCTCAACAGACTGTTGAGGTACATTGAGGGTGTAAATGGTCTCTCAAGCAACCAGTTCGGCTTCTGGAAAGGGAGGTCGACCGTAGACGCGAGGAGGATTATTCGCTACTGCGCAGTAGTGACGGTAAGGAAGGAAGTAAGGAACGCATTTAATAGTGCCAGTTGGGCGGCTATTGCTGATGCGCTCATGCTTCTGGGGATACCCGAGTACCTGTACATACCTGTTATACCTTTCACATAACCTCAGGTGTCCCGCAAGGTTCCATCCTGGGTCCGGTGTTATGGAATGTCATGTACGACGAGGTGTTGCGATTAAAATTCCCGGCGGGTGTGGTCGTCGTTGGCTTTGCCGACGATATTACGCTGGAGGTCTACGGTGAATCGATCGAAGAAGTGGAATTGACTGCAGCCCACTCGATCGCAGTTGTGGAGGAGTGGATGAGCTTCAGGAAACTGGAATTGGCTCACCACAAAACTGAGGCGGTTGTTGTCAACAACCGAAAGTCGGTGCAGCAAGCGGTGATCAGTGTAGGCGACTGCACGATCACTTCGATGCGCTCCGTCAAACACTTGGGGGTGATGATCGACGATAAGCTTACCTTCGGTAGCCACGTTGATTATGCCTGCAAGAGAGCCACCACAGCTATTGTGGCACTGTCCCGGATGATGTCCAATAGCTCTGCGGTGTACGCCAGTAAGCGTAAGCTTCTGGCCAGTGTCGCCTCGTCCGGCTTGGGGCACGGCTTTGAGTACCGATAGCTATATCGGTACTTAAAGCCGTGCCACCATACCTCAGTATGGACGAGGCGACACTGGCCAGCACTGCACAAACTGGACATTCGGGAGAACCTGCATGACCGAAACAGTGTAGTTACTGTCTAAAGCAACCATGGCCCGAAAGGACCTGTGTCAGGTGGAATGCTAGTTCCCCATGGCGCCTATTGACCCAGATATCTAACCTCGGAATCAACCTGTGAGTCCACACTCCCTTGGTGGAACTGTCTCACGCACGCTGCCATTTGACCATAGAGGCCAGTCTGGCAGTCCTGCGTATGCCTCTTGTGCCGCGCCTTTCGAAGCACTCTATGTCCTCCATTCCATTCCATTCCAGTGATGACGCAGAGTGCATCGTGTGACACGGTACGGTACGCGCTCGCAATCCTCAAGCATATTAGCCTATAAGTACTTTCCAGCTTACTACGGTAGCTGTTGGTACTTAAAGCCGCACCCCGAGCCGGGCCACCATACCTCAGTATGGACGAGGCTTACGCTTACTGGCGTACACCGCAGAGCTATTGGACATCATCTGGGACAGTGCCACAATAGCTGTGGAGGCTCTCTTGCAGGCATAATCAACATGGCTATCGAAGGTAAGCTTATCGTCGATAACATATGAAAATGGTTCATGAGTTTTCGCATAAAATTTATTCGACTGTTGATTTTAAAGAGAAACGTTCTTTGAAAAAGGTCTAGTTGACTGTTGACAAAATACTTTATTTTTTATATCATGAAAAATTGTCAAATCAATTTTTCAATTTTTCAAACGTTTAGATGATAAAATAAAAAACCTGGAAATTATTCGGAACCATAATGTCAATCTTGATCATGATGCATAATTTACTTACCAAATGATTAAACATGCCATTTTTATTAGTTAATCGCGACTCATCATCAAGAACAATCAGCCAGTAGAGGTAGAAATAGTCGAATCTCCATAAGTCGATATTGAAGGTACCATCGACTCATGAAAATATCAAGTCATATACAGTCAAACCTTCCCGAGTCGACATCTGAAGGCACCATCGATTCATGGAAATATCGTGTCGTTGAAACAAATGCTTTGGTAAGCCGTTTGAGGGAACCATCATTATTGTAATCATGAAATTTTGTTTTTGGTATGGTTCCATGAGTTGGTATCGACTGGGTTATATGATTCATTTAAAAAAATGTTCGTTATCACACTGTAAAGATTTGTAAGTTAATTCCTAATTGGAGATTATAGGATGCGATTTCTTATTATTTCAACTTATTCTGTATTGAATTCATCTATACTGGTTGATTAAACTATAAATTATTCCAAATTAATGACCATTTTTTTTCATGACCTACACTGACAGAGTAACACTATTTGCGCAACTTCCGCATGTTTGCTTAAACTTTAATTATAAAATTAAAAGGATACCTGGATAAGAAGAAGAACGGTTTTTGACGGAGTTTGACATTTTTCTTAAGAACCATGTTGTATCATATTTTTGCTGATAAAAACATAACAAACACTAATTCTTGCGGATGAATTATAATAATGCGACACATAAAAATGAAGATAGGGAGACTTACGGCTTCGGCACCATTCGACTATTACCGGCAACCAAATTTCAAACGCCAAATACACAGTATTTTTCTGTCAAAACACACCAATGAAAATATTCAGATGATTCTTTGCTCTGCCAGCTTCCCGCTGACGAGATTTGCGAGACGGAACGAACAAATTTACCAGAGGTGTCATCAATTCAAATGAACACGCCTCAAAATGCGACTGATTAGGAGCTGCCGAACAGATTCGCCTGCAGCGCTAATGGGAAAGTTGCCGAAGAGATTTAGGCTGCCGACAATAGTCACACTGACAAGAGATGTTCGCAGCGTTGTGAAAACGTTTCCAGAAAAATTTTAACAAGTCGGTGTCGATGTGAATCGATAGAGGACTGAGCAACGCATGAATGTAAACACACAAACACGTAATTTAGCTGCTAATGTCCGAGAAAATTACAAAAGAAGCGCGACATCGGCTTAGACTGCCGAGAATACGTAAGTTCCCCTATAACGAAAAAACTTAAACACTTCTTCAACCTTAATAGACCGTCATTATGCAAAAAGTTGTCCATCAAATCTGAGTACAGGGCTCGATTGCTGAAGCTATTCTGCACCTCTGAGCCAATTTTTAAAAAATTCTTCAGGAAGAATCTCAAGAATTCTTAATTTGAAGTTTTTGGCTAAAAATGTCAATATAAACCATATTAAAATTAGGTGAAAGCAATGAAAAAACCTACAAAAACGTTCAAAAATTTATCCAACCTGTTCTCAACAAGTATGCAATTGTTACCATCGTTATAATTAGAAATATTTACAACTGATTTAACCTACCTACCTATTTAAGTATCGATAGACTTTCATGAAGATTGATTCGGTATTGAGTGTAAAAACTAATTTGTAAAAATTGTGAAACGATGACGATTATTTTCCTTAATAGGGGAACTTACGTATTCTCTGCAGATTAAGCAGCTGAACTTTTTTAACAGCAATTTTTCACAATAAAAGCACAAAATACAGCAAAAGACACTTGAAATAGGGTAACTGGGGGTAAAACGCGCCCTCTAAGGAAGGAAGCGTTTTTAGCTATGAAGAACATTATTATAAGCTTTTTTTATTCACTACCTCAAAGACAAACATGTTTTCTATCAAATAGTAGAAACAGCTATCCATTTTCTTTTTTCTGGAATTAATAAATCAATTTTTATAAAATGCTTGCTTATCTGCATTTTTATTTTTTGCGGGGTAAAACGCGCCACCTGATCTCGGCGTTAGTCGTTCGCGCGCACGCATGCGCAATCATGCTTGCAAATACGTTGCATACATAAGGGCGTTTGATCAGATGTTATTGTTCGATTATATGCTGATTCGAAAAATGTGCATTTGTAAGGTTCAAATTGGCACGTAACTACAGCTTGGCATTACGATTGCTGGAATTTGAATTCAAACGGTTGTTTTGGTGTTATGAAATAGGTGTGGCCGTTTTGCCCCACGAGTTGATTTAAGTTTAAGTCCTTCAATACGCTTTTTAAGGATAAATTCAACACTTTTTTCGCATGGAATACAAATTATGGGAGTGCACAAGCCGATTCTCGGCGATTGTTTCAAAAGTTTTGTTGTTTATCGGCCTGAAAAATGACCTAGAAAATAACATAAAATTACAACGAAAACAGCGAAAAACGTTTTTTCGAGTTTTTCACGATTTTTACCAGGAAAACACTTAAAAATATATATAGAGAAGCATTTTAATATATTTTCCATTATCTCGGGTGAAAAACAGCGTCCCAAAGCACGTCGTTCGTTCAAAACAAGGGTGGCGCGTTCTACCCCAACGGCGCATTTTACACCCAGTTCCCCTACACTTGATCATTCTTTATTTGATGATTATTATACACAAAAGAACATATTATTCTCAAAATCTACGGTATTTCCTAACCAAAACCATCAGGCACTTGTGCTTAATTCGGCATTGCAATTACTATTATCGGCAGCTAAAATGTACTTCTCAGCAATCCAAAACTGTGCAAAAACTTGTTTATGTATTGGTAACATTTCGTACTTGATAACAATCCCGACCAGAACCACATAACAAAATTATAACACAATCCTATCAGCAGCAGTTAAAAATAACAATGGTTGATATAATTTTGATATCAAGATGGCTTTGTTCTCAATTTGTTATATTTACAGTAACACATTTATAACAACATTTGTTATATATTTGACATCTCTTGTATAAGTTTGTTGCAAATAAAATCCGATGTCACAAACAGTAACATGATTTGCAATAATTTTGTTGTTTTATAACATCCTTGCAACACATTCTGTAATATTTTTGTTATAATTATAATAAGGTTCGTTATATTTTAGTTTTGATTGGTGCAAATTTTGTTAGATTTTTTGTTATTTTAACTACTAGCGATACAAGTTTTATAACAACTGGTGATATAAAAATATCATATCATGGGAACACATTCTGTTATATTCTTGTTGTCTGGTCGGGATGCCTGAAATTAAACGTCACTCATTATGTTTTACTCGTTGAAAGGGCCAATGCAGAAAAATGCAGACTACACTTAAAACAGCGTTGCAGTTATTAATACAATAGCACTAAGGCGCCGTCCATAAATTACGTAACGCTCAGGGGGGGGGGGGGTGGTTAGGCTTAAACGTTGCGGCTAATACACTAAATTTATTATTATACTAAAAACCCGTTACGGTCGAAAATTGTACATTTTAGCGTTACGTAAGGGGGCCCAGATAGCCGTAGCGGTAAACGCGCAGCTATTCAGCAAGACCAAGCTGAGGGAATCCCACCGGTCGAGGATCTTTTCGGGTTAGAAATTTTCTTGACTTCCCAAGGCATAGAGTATCTTCGTACCTGCCACACGATATACGCATGCAAAAATGGTCATTGGCACAGTAAGCTCTCAGTTAATAACTTTGGAAGTGCTCATAAGAACACTAAGCTGAGAAGCAGGCTCTGTCCCAGTGGGGACGTTAATGCCAAGAAGAAGAAGAAGCGTTACGTAATGAATGGATGCTGCTTAATTGTTTTCATTTATTTCATCGAAAATATTTTGCAGTAAATCTCACTGCGGCAGCATTTCGGCTGTAAAAATTGGTTATAAACTTGCAGCAGGTGAGAATCCAACCAATCAACCAACCAAGAAGTTGCAGCGTGACGTAATTGTTGTTTGGTTCTTAATACTGTACTCTGCAAGAAAAATAAACGGATCGCGATTATCGGATTACTTGAATTTCAGAGTTGCGTTTGAATTACGCGTAATATTATCTGCGCGTTACTGCCGCCGCTGGATGTGAATTTAAAATGAGCGCCACAATATTTCCTTTTTATACGCTCCTGATCCACACCATCCGCTCGCATTCAAACAACACGTCATTTGTCGTTAGCGGAAGAAGTCACAAAAGAGAAAAAGAAAGACGCCATCCTCTGGTTGGTGCTGACGACTGCAATTCACCGCTTGTTACCAGGCTTGATAATACTCCTCAACATCATCTGAGTTCGATGTCATACTCTAGCGAGGGAGCGAAAAAATGCTAAGCAGAGAGGCAACGAAAATGAGCGAAGAAGATGCAGCACTAAACACAACATTCCATCAAAAAAGAATGCTCTCACAACTCCTCGAAGACTGTCTTGTTCGGGTGGAACACTCAAGAGTTCTTTTGTAGCGTGAGCATCGCAACAAGAAAGGGAGAGTACCCGACAAAACCATCGCATTTTTTTTTGCACTCTCACTCGAATCGCTTGAGGATCTGTGTTCAAAATTTTGAGTTCAGTTTTCACTCCTCAGAAAAACGGCAAAATCGCATTATCTTTGCATTGCAGAGTTTCTATCAAGCCTGCTTATTACATAGTGGTTTGCTCTCGTTTGAAAGAACTGAAAACAACGGCGCCAGTGCCTGTCAATGTATTCAGGTACTAGCGTCGGGGGTAACATTAGGCCAAATTATAATTTGAAGTAGCTCTGTTTTCTTTTCTTCTATGTGGGCTACAGGTTGAGTGCAATAAACGAAAGTTGACTGTACCATCAAAGTATTAGATTCCTGGAACTAGTAGTTTATTTTTCATAAGTAATCGAAAAAAGCTAGAAAATAAGACCTTTTTAAATTGTCACTTTTAAGGTTTTATAGGAAACCTCTCTTTTAGGAGGACGAATACTATTTTTAAATCTCACATTCATGTCCATCACATCAATTGTTATTGGAAAGCTCTAGAAAACTTGAGAGGAACACGACTCTTGATTTGTTCTTATTGCGTATCAATTCTACACGCACCGAACTGGACTATAGAAATTCATACATTTTTTTCATACAAAGACGATTCAAATATAACGTATTTCATTTTTCGGGATTTCCAGACCCCCCTCCCCCCTCTGTCACGCTTTTCCCAATACCTAATACATGCACTGTCACACTTTCTTGGACCCCCCCCACTCTTCCCCAAATGATGCACGTTATGTTTGAATGACCACTAAGAAAGATGGAACGATTATTGCAATACGAACGCTTTATGTATCGTTCTAGCATCACCCCACATCATGGAGTCGATGGACGAGGGGTATGCGCACGAGCCTATCGATCACAAGTTTCTTGGTTCGATTTCAGATTGCCGCGAAAACTATTTTTGTTTTCAAATTTCGGTTTCATAACGTAATTTTTTGTGAAAATTTGTTAACTTCAATCCGATTGCTTGTGGCGAATTTTCATGAGGGGTTCTTATGTTTATCGATAGTCCTTTTTCCTGAGTGTTTTTTTGTTTGGTCCAATGTCACCCACTCGAAGGGATGAGTTTGAGCCAATTTTCATACGTTTCCTATTTTAAGGAAAATAATCAAATTTGAATTATTTGTTCAGCATTTGCAACGTACTCTTATATTTAGCCATATTTAAGTCAAATTGCGACAGTTGTTTAAAAATAAATGAGGACTGACGCATTTTTTATCAAATCTCACCCCCAACGACGATACATGCACAGTTGTTTTCAAATTTCTTTAAATGCGAAAGGTAAAGAATTTCACCGTGAATTGAACTACTCGCTGACACGCTGAATGGCTCGATATGGTTGCTGCTCTTGAACGTTCTATCACCAAGTTACTACTGAAAGAATGCATGGTAACATTCCAAAAATTGAGTGATCGGCTCATTTGGATCAAAATCCAAACTTTGCCAGTAAAATTTATTTACGTTAATATTATTCTCAGTGTATGAGAAAATCAGAATAGACCCTTTGCAAATCAATTCACTTATGACTTGACACAAATACATCATCCTCTGATTGCCTGTGGAACAACATGAGTGTTGCCAAAATAGTTAACCTATTAAAAGACGTTAGACAAATATCGGTTTCAAATCTGACAAAATCTTTGCAATGTCTAACATTTCTTGGGTCATGTATAATCCAAGACAAATATTTGCCATAGTGTACTGATAGCTTTAGTACGACTTGAGGGATCGATACAACCCTCGATCCAGCAGAAGGATGAATAAGTTTCAAACAGTTTTAGTTACTGTCAAAAGCAAATCAAAAACGCCATGCAAAAAATCTACAGTTGGCTATTACCACTAGCAGAGAAGTGAATAATTGCTTACATTATGTTTCTTGAACTAACATTAAAGAGCTAATTATTTTTATATGTACAATGATGATTTAAAATTCAGCTTAGAAATTCATTAGAGTAAGGTGGGGCAAAAGTTCGACCTTAGTGGTATAATCAAAGTTTCCAGGAAAACAATAGCAGTTAAAACAAAACAAGTACCATACAGTGAACCGTCAAAATATTGGCTATAATATACAAATTATTTACCCATTTTTAGTTATAACAGTTTCAAAATTAATTGTCTTATTCGAACTTTTGCCCCACCGGTGGGGCAAGAGTTCGAATCTAGTGTGGGGCAAAAGTTCGCTGGCTAAAACACAAAATATCGATCCTTTTATGATAGGCATACTTTACACCAGCCGTAAACTTAAGTTTGACGAAAAATACACACTAAATTTTCATCAAAAAATCTCCCAAAACCGGGTTCATTGTAATATACTCAAAAATAGCAGTTTTCCATAAAACTATGTGGAAATGTAAAATTTTGGTGACAATTTTCACACGATCAGACAAATTTAACTGAATTTGAAGATAATATGTGGATTTTAGGCAATTTGCAAATTTTTTCGTGATTTTATACATGGGTCGAACTTTTGCCCCACTATGGGCCAAAAATTGTTTTCAAGCATCTATGTCAAAACTAATACACCTCAAAGCAACCTTATGATAGGCCTAGAGACGCCCTTACATAAAATATTGAAAAAGATTTTATCGTCAATTGGTTTCATGCAACGGAAGTTTGACCAAAAATTACAATATTCACGTCCAAAAACAACAAATAGCCATAACTTTTCCAAATCTCAATCGATTTTTATGATATTTGGATTGAAAGTCTCTTACTTGAATAGCATTCGAATCACCATGACATTTATAAGATTTGTTTTGAATTGAGCTGGAAATCTTAAAAAGAAACTCTTACCCCACTCGAACTTTTGCCCCACTTTACTCTATAAATCCATGTTAACTGTAGTTCACTTTTGTTTTCAATTTCGGCCAAACGGCATTCGGCCAAATGGCATTCGGTCAAATGACCCGGAACCATCCGAGACAAGCGAAGTTTACTGATAGAAGGCGGCATATATTGGCAATGATTTTGGTACAAAAAATCTCATATGGAGTACAAGAAACAACTTCCAGAAAGATAAACACTGCTTTTGAAAAGTATGTTACGAGAACATTTCAGATGGAGAAAATCTCTGGAAACTTGTTATGGGAGCCTAACAATTTTCATTGAGTGCTTATACAGATGTCTCTCATGTAGGTGGCTAATTTATATTGCGTAAAAGGAAATTCGTAGTAATGGGATAACTTATTTCATTTCATAAGCAAGCTTTCCGGTTTAATTGTGACGAAAAACAAACACCGAACCGAATCGTAGAGTTGAGTGACGAAACGTCGAATTCCAAAACTTCGAATGCCAAAACGCCAAAAGGGAAAAACGTCAAAAATTAAAAAAAAAAACGTCTAAAGGAGAGAATTTGAGGAACGATAATGGGTGATATGAATAAAAAACTTTGAACTTTACTACATGTAGCATCTACTCAAAAACAAAATCCACAAAGTTTACTACACTTTTGGTATGAACAAAAAACTTTTCGAACATGTAGTACTTACTACTTTCGAACATGAGCAATGACTGAAGCTGCACGTTAAGAAATTTCCATTCAGAGTGCAGAGTGATTCTGCACGTAGAG
Organism: Aedes aegypti; assembly: GCF_002204515.2. NCBI lineage: Eukaryota > Metazoa > Arthropoda > Insecta > Diptera > Culicidae > Aedes > Aedes aegypti. The sequence goes on along the minus strand of NC_035108.1, from coordinate 22,588,235 downwards.
AACAATCTATTCAGAGACGCTTAAAATTAATACAATCATGCATATGAAGAAAATCCATGGAATCTAATCGATTACGCGACAATTTGCACAAATCATGAAGGTGCTGTTATTTGACAAGATTTGTAGTGTAATTTTGCGTTTAGTCTGGTATTCTCTTTATGTTTATGATTTTATGATGATGGTACATCAAATAATTTTCTGGGTGGTTTTCGGTCTCCAACAACGCCAGTGATTGATGATTTTTTTTTAAATATTAGCTTAACATCTTTGAAGAGATCTTGAGATTACAGCTATCAAATTTGGAATCACATATTTTCTAGTACCGGTACTGAGATTCTGGGGAAATTGCGGTAGAATTTTGATGCTACCCGTGTGTTTTCTTAACAGCATGTTGAATTCCGGAAGTTCTAAGTGTTTCTGTTATATTCTCGTTATTTTGGGGGGTTTCTGATAGTATCCTTGGAATGTCTAGAACTTAGAATGTCGAGATTTTTATGGGAATTGTAGTGATTCCATTGGTAGTCGTTAGAATTCAATGAGGATCTCCCCTAAAACATCAGGGTTCCTTTTGAAATTATTAAATTTCTTATCGATTTTACAATAAATCCCATTGAAATCTATAAAATATTTACCGACATTCAAAACGTTTATATTAAAGCTTTGCTTTGAAATTCCAACGGCACTTGTGATCAACGGAATCTTATTAAAGGTTTTTACAATAATTACAAAGATTGATTTTCAGAATTATAAATATTCACACAATAATTCGCAGGAATCCCACCGCAATCTCATAGATTCTTACAGAAATACCGTCTCAAAGATACCCACAGAATTCCAAGAGATTAATATTCGGAATCCCATTCCCACCCCAATTCTAGAGTTTTTACCAGATTCCTAATATTTCCGCAATATTCCTAGAATGGTATTTAAACTTTCAGAATTACCATAAAAAACCCGACATCCCAATCGGAATCCAAAAGTTCCTACAGGAATTTCGGAATTCCAAAGGAAATCTGAGATGTCAGAATTTACACGTAAAATTCAGAATTACATTATAAATATCTGAATTCCTACCGACATCCTAAAATTCATAGAAAATAACATAATTATCGTAATGCCAGAATTCACACGGATATTACAAATTGCTACTGCCGGTAATTTTTTCGGAATCTCAGCATTGGCGGGGTGAATGTTTTCGTAACCTCAGAATTCCTAAACAAAACTCAAAATACCTTCCGAAATATCAAAACTCATATCGTTTTCTCATGATTTTTACTCAAAAGTAAATTATTCCATTCAATTCTGCAATTTCAAAGCATGTGTAGCAACCTCTGAAGCTAACTACCAGTAGCTTTGTAGTAAATGCTACCTTTATTCATAGCAATGCGTTGTTAGTAGTATGTTCGAAAGGTGTAGAAAGGAAAATGACACAAACATGTTCCACTAGTGTTCCACATATAGCGTTTACTACCGAGAATGTAGTAAACTCAACTTTACTACATTTTATTCATACGGCCCAATGTCTTGGAAGAATGATTCTTTTCCGAAAGAAAAAATAGTTTTACGTTTTGTCTTTTGATATTTTATCTCTAACCCTAATTGTTGCGCACAATTTGACTAAAAGAAAGGATAAGCTCAAATCCCATATGTACCGTTTAATTCTGTAATCAATTGGAATCTATAGAGATTCACGTATACGTTATTAACGAGCTAAAAATAGACTGATCACTAGAGGTAGCAATTGAAGTTATTTGAAACAGCGCAAAAAAATAACTCACTTACATAGCTCTAAGAACGGTCCTTTGGTATAGATAACATTCTCCGTCGCTGACTGTATCTAAATTCCATCTGATGTGCTAAACTACGACACCCATATTGTGGTCTTGTTACCCTCATTCCCCGGGCCGGCGCCCCGTGATCGATCACAATCGGTGAGATGATGCAACATAGTTGGTGATGAAGCGTTTGAAGTTATTTGCATACCCAACCCACATACCGCAAACATTGTCCGGATGCGAGCATCTATTTTCCTCCCCCGTGTCCCCTCGTCGAACTTACTCCCCTTACTTACAGTCCCGTGGAGACGTTTTGGATCACCTCCTAAAGAACAAACAAAATCAATTTGTACATATGACTGGTATTAGACTTCTAATTAAAACTCTATGGCTCATTCGATGAGCTTTAATACTTCGGCATGAATTTGAAGTTTTTGATTGATCCAACGCTGAGAAAATTAGCAATGTGTTTTCAGTGTATTTCTTAGAAAATGTCACAATTTCAAGTAAAAAATGTTGTTAACATAATTCAAGAACCGTCTGTGCTAAAATGCCTTCGAAACAAGATTAACTTATTGCCTTTCCAGTGAATTCCAATTGCACGTGTTATGGACAAAACGATTTATTATGTTAATCAGGGGGTGACCCCAAACTTTTGCACGGGAGTGTAGAGTGGATATAGAGAGGTAAGCCTCGCCAGACATCCATCTGATGCCCGTCCGGAATATCGAGTGGAGATGATTGGAAATTGAGCCGCTCTATCTCTTGGCACTGTGATTAAGTGGCATTTGTGGGAAGGAAATATGATAAGAAGTACGAACGAAGTACGGACGCAACCGGCAACAACGCACTATGGTCCAGGAATGAGTTTTATGCGGAAAGATGCATTCTGAGCTTTAGAATGAAACATTAGACAAAAACGGTCTTCTACAAAGTTGTTTGTATTAGTTGAGCCCTTTGTTTGGTGTTATCGAAAATTAGGGTGGACCACATTTTCATAGAAATGATTAAACTAACTTTCTTATTTGTAGAAATTATTATATACATGCTTCAGCAAAGTTGTAGACCATTCAATTTCAAGCAACTTTGCCAAAAAAAGTTTTTTTGTATCTCTTAAATTGACCGATTTAGAGCTTTTTTCCTACGGTGACATAGGGTGGTCCGAACAAAACTGGTTTTCTGGCTCTAGAGTTTTCAATTCAAGTTTCTCATCAAAGTAGTCTATGAAACACTTTTAGAGCTTTGAAAAATGCGTAATTTGGTGAGTGAAGAAACTCGCTATCTCCTTCCGTTTAGGAGTTATTATTGTTTTTCTTCCAAAAACATGCCTACTTTGATTGTGAATTTCTCTGATTGGGGCAAACATAAAAAATATCTTTTGACGGCGTTCAAAAGACAAAATAAAATTGTATATTATATCAAAAAATTACAGATGTGTTATTTTTGTAACTCTAATAAAACGTCTTGAAAGTCAAACATTTTTTATCACAAAAACTTCAATAACTTTTGAACTAAAATAGATATTAACAATCTTTTTGCATGAAAATTTGTGTTTTGTTAAGTTCTAAAAGTCGTTCATAGACGACTTTGACGAGAAAATAATATTAAAAAAACTAGAGTTAAAAAACTTATTTTTGTTGGACCACCCTGCGATGGTTAGGAAAAAATGCTCTAGATTGGTCAAACTTTGAGCTACAGAAAAACTTTTTTTGGCAAAGTTGATCAAAATTTCAAGTTCTATCACTTTGCTTAAGAGCATATCCCAGTATTTTTGCAAATGAAGAAGTTGATTGTATGATATGTGTGATATTGTGGACCACCCTAGTTTCAAATGACACAGTATGAAAGCTTACATTTTTAGAAACAATTTTGTAGAAGATCATTTTTGTCTAAAATTTCATTTTCATGCTCAAAATGTAAAATAATAAAGAAATACATAAAATGAATTTTCAAAATAGTTTTAAAGCCCTATACTTCTTATTTCAGATTTCTCCTCAAAGCGGTCTATGAACGACTTTGAGAACTTAACAAAACGCAAATTTTCATGCAAAAATATTGATGATATCTATTTTAGTTCAAAAGTTATTAAAGTTTTTCTGCTTTAAAACCTTTGTTTTTATAGGCATTTTATTAGAGTTACAAAAATAACACATCTGTAATTTTTTGATATAATATACAATTTTATTTTGTCTTTTGAATGCTGTCAAAAGATATTTTTTATGTTTGCCCCAATCAGAGATATTCACAATCAAAGTAGGCATGTTTTTGAGAGAAAAACAACAATAACTCCTAAACGAAAGGAGATAGCGAGTTTCTTCCTTCGCCAAATTACGCATTTTTTAAAGCTCTAAAAGTGTTTCATAGACTACTTTGATGAGAAATTTGAATTGAAAACTCTAGAGCCAGAAAACCAGTTTTGTTCGGACCACCCTATGTCACTGCAGGAAAAAAGCTCTAAATCGGTCAATTTAAGAGATACAAAAAAACTTTTTTTGGCAAAGTTGCTTGAAATTGAATGGTCTATAACTTTGCTGAAGCATGTATAATATATTTTCTACAAATAAGAAAGTTAGTTACACAATTTCTATGAAAATGTGGTCCACCCTAATTTTCAATAACACCAAACAAAGGACTTAACTAATACAAACAACTTTGTAGAAGACCAATTTTGTCTAATGTTTCATTCTAAAGCTCAAAATGCATCTTTCCGCGTAAAACTGATTCCTGGACCACTGTGCAACGGTATCTGAGGCTTCTAATTAGGTGACAGTGAGTAATTAGTTATCGATTGAATGCTTAAACGAAGGTGATAATGGCGCAAACCCAGAACGACATTATTCGTCATGAGCGGATCTGATTGGGATGTGCTCGGCGAATGCTCAATTCTTATCCTCTTCTCTTCTCCATGATGTTCCTATTTTGAATAACAAGAATTTATCACCCATAGGCTATTATCTTCATTAGATTATAGAATTGGTGGAGAGGAAAAATGTCAACGAACCAATTATGGGAGGCATGTTGCGTCGAAACGGACCTCCAGAAATTTTCGAGCTCAAAATAGAACCATTTGGATTTCGATGAACTCTAAATTTATTCAGCCAACGATAAAAAGCAGTCAGACAGGTTGTGATTTCCATAACCATTAATAGATTTTTTTCATTTCATATGATTAGGTGTTCTGTGCTAGGCAACACTATCATCCTAATTTGGTACAACTAAACTAAGCTTTTAGTAACATTTTGTTAACAACATATTACATGTTATTTGCTGTTGTAGTTCAGAATTTTTATAGGTGAGTTAACTTCTTCTACCTATACCAAAGTTTACCTTAATATATAACGCATTTATTGTGGCAAGAGAAGATTGCAACGATTTTTTTTGGCTAAAATGATAAATAATTTTATTTGACATTTGTTCCAGTGTAACTCATTAGTACTATACCAGGGAGAGTGGTTCAGAATCATTTAGAAATTTCATTTTGAATCCTATGCAGATCTTTCTTCCTGGTATTACAACAGCTTCTTAGTCCATATTGATACAGCATATAACATTTGAAAATTTGTTTGAAGAACAAAAGCTGGTTCTTAAGACAAAGCTTTGATTTTATATTAAAAAGTGGATAAAGACATTTGGATTTGTGACATTTGGCTTGAATGTCCTCAATGTGATTTTTGAAAGCTAATTTTTTATCTAGTATGACCGCTAGATACTTAACTTCATCTGACTAATTTATTGGAACCCCTCTCATCGTAACAACATGTCTACTTGACGGTTTCAAATAAAGAGCTCTTGGATTACGTGGGAATTTATAAAATTTAGTTAAGAAGCATTAGGCGAAATGTTCCATTTTTGCAAGTATGAAGAAAAAATATTCTAACTTTTTATTTGCAATCGATTGCAGATGACGCGCAAGCTTCGTTCTTTGGCGGAGAGGCCTGTGTTATCCACAAACAAAGATTTTTGACATTCCTGAGATAACTCAGGTAACATGTCAGATGTGAACATATTGTATAATATTAGTCCCAGTATGCTGCTTAAGTTAACACCAGCTCTTACAGGAAATCTTTTAGACTTGTAGTTCTGATAATTAACTTGAAGTGTACGATTTGACAGAGAACTTTGGATTATTCTAACACCCTTGGTTTAACAATGAAATTTGTTGAAGTTTTGAGAGCATTTTCAATATCAAGTTTTATTTGCAAAGAAATGCTAACAACTAGATTACTATCAATGTTTCATATGTATTCAAATCGGCTCGAAAATAGTTAAGAGTGAAGTTAATAGGATTGAGAATCGTTTCATTTGGAATGTAACAGTTACATGATCAGAATCAAAATCAGCATGAGTAACCAGTTGGCTACAAAGGTGACTAGAGTCGGTTCTTAGAAGGCGTTCTAGAAGAGAAAAAACAAGTGGGGCTATCAGGGTCCTCAAGAGCACTCGTTAAATAAAGTTCTGCCGATGGGATTGTTTTGCGAATTATTCCATGAGCAATGTTTGACATCAAAGTCACCAATGACAAAAAAAAAAAACTTATTGCATTTCAATTTCCGCAAGTCAGTTTGAAGCAAATTAACTTGCTACCCAGTGCATTAAAAAGGAAAATTGGCAGCTTTGAGAGTATTTTTACCGAGCTGTGATTCAACAGAAACACCCAAAGTTTCAAAAACTTTGGTTTCAAATGACGTAAAAAGTTGATAGGGGAAGTGGTGGTAAAATGAACAGGGGTGGTAAAATGAACACCGTGCCTTTTACCGAGAAAAAACAAATTTCGATGAATTTATATCACGCACGGACGACTTAGAGCATAAATCTAAGTGTTCGAGTTGATACGTAGACCAATCGAAGTGAAAATATCAACGAAAACTAAGATTTCAGAAACCCACTTTTGAAAATTAGAACTGTCGTAACTTTTAACTTGGAAGAATTGAGGTTTTTCAGTGAGGTGAATATCGTTATGAAATGATGTCAAATCTGATACCTTTAGAATTCTTTTTGAATGGGTTACACTCATTATTGGATGTATTTTCGGTGGGACAATGAAAATTTTCAGAAATATTTGTTTTGCTCACGTTTTTTGCATGGTGTTCGCTTTACCGCCAACCGCCGTTCATTTTACCCACATAGTGCAGGTAGAATGAACATTTGCATCGCTTTTTGATAGCGATGAAAATATGTGAAAATTTAGTCATTTTATTCTGAATCCATGTCGCTGCTATAGATTACATCCTTATTTTTGATGTTGAGCGATAGTACTATAAAAATTACTCGTTTTTCTATCAGAAACAAGATAATTTCCTTAAGGTGTTCATTTTACCACCACTTCCCCTATACGCCTATAAATGATTGCAACACCCTCACATGCCCCATCAAGCCGATCATTACGATAAACAAAACATGTTTGTATCTCTTTTGAGTTTGGATCCATGTTTCAAATAAGTTTCAGTTATAACTGCTGTATGCATGTTTTTAGCTGTTAGAAAATTGAACAGCTCGCCCTCCTTACCATTCAAAGAACGAGCATTCCCATTTAAAATATTCAAATTATTATTTGGATCCATTAGAGAAACGTTATCCAATAACAATTTGATTAGTAAATTTTACACCAACTTGGACTGCTTTAGTCATTGTGGTGGTCTTGAACATTACACCAATCATTAAATTCAATTGTTCAGTCAGAAAATTAACATCAGAGGAAGACATATTACTTGTATCTGTAGGCGAAGAGGCGAAATAGTTTTTCCATTTGATTTGAAACAATAAGAACGGTTACTCGTAGTATGAAAAGAGGAGGAGTTGTAACTGCCTGCTACAATATCAGCATATGATTTTCCTTGAGTAAATCCATTCGAAGTTAAAAAGATTCGAACGGCTACCCAACGGAACAAAATTAGTTTTTGAATGAGCAAGATTGTAATCCACCAGATGGGTATGATTCTTTATCAAGCTATCGTTAGCTTCAAAAAGAGGATAGGGGAAATCCGGAAACAAAAAAACTAATGTAATCCGTAACTTGCCTGGCACGAGCCTCGACGACACGCCTATGCGAAGGGCAATTCCGAATATTAGACTTATGATGGCCCCCGCAATTAGCGCATACAAACTTTTTGGTATCTTTCTTCACATGACAGACGTACTTAGCGTTAGGAGAACCTCCGCAAATTATGCATTTTGCATCCATGCGGCCATGTTGGGTACCATGACTCCCTTTTGGCACCGACGGCACTGAGTGGGGTTCTGGAAATTTCCACCAGGTGTCTTGCTTTTTCAAAAGCTTTAATATTGAACAATTCTCGTTGAAACCAGGCCACCATCGGCACCCGTCGTTAGAATTCTAACCCCTCGTACGCCAGCTAGTTAAACAGTTTGGGAAATAGCCAATTTTTTTTATCAATCTTAGATGTTTCTTCGTGTGATATTTCTCATAATTCCCTTGGAACACATAGCAAACTTAGTGGCATCGTATAGATAAAGGATGGCTCCATCCCATTACCCCGAACGCCATTACCACGAATGGCACTACCCCGAACGCGACTATCCCGAATGAGCCATTACCCCGAATTGTTCAGAATTCAGCATAGTATTTTTTATGGGCAATAAAATTGGAATGAGCATGGTTTTTTATGTATGCATCTGTAATGTAAGCTGGCAAGCAACGGTGCGGAAAACTGGACTTAAAATTTTTGTTGGTTGTTTTTTCGAAATATGTGATTGGTGGATATTACCCCACTATTATCTTTTTCGGAGATTTTACAAAAGAGAAAGGTCGATCTATCAATTTTTTTGTCGTGCTTACTGTCATTATTATTATTATCTTTATTAACGAAACTGCCAGCCTGAGATTAATTCATCTTGGTGCTTATTGGCATTATAGCTGCATCAGAGATATTTTCTTCTTTCTTAAATAGGCTGTTCTTTTGAATTATTGTTACAAAAATTAGCCACTGATATTTTCGAACATTGTAAATTTTAATGAAAAGCAGACTATTTTTAAATAGTTTTACTTTTTAGAAAAAAGTACTGCTTAATCTCTTATCATAATCCTTACATTATGATAAGAGATTAAGCAGCATTTTTTTCTCCAGTAATACTTAAGGGGCTATACGATTAAAATATTTTATTTTTTTTTGAACATAGAGTTCTTTTTGTTATATGTAAGTTCAGATCTCTTATTGACCTGCTCAAATGCTGTTATCGGAAATGTTGATGTAGCACTTACTTAATGAGAGGCCACCAACTCAGCGACACTCTCATGAGTGCTACGGATGTGGAGGTTAGGAGAGGCATAACATCAGGATTCGCCTGAATAGCCAGTGATAGACACACAGAGCATTTTTGGTTAAGCTTTGATAGTTTATTCATTTGAATGCCGGCAATCAAAGGAGGAATTTTTTTTTACAGTTCACTTGATTATCCAGCTTTTTACGCTAACTATAAAACTGCGAGGGGTTATTCAACTTTGTCAATGAGCCTATGCATCCTAAAAAACGTTTGACTTTTACTGTGCGCCCTGTTTTCAAGTTACCCGTGAGAGAGAGCGAGACAGCACCAACACACGGCGCACAGTAAAAGTCAGAAGTACAAAAGAATTTATAGCACGTACAAAGACTCATTCTTGCCTACAGATTTTATAGTTCGGTCATAGTAGGCAGTGATATAAGATTTTTTTATTCGACTGTCAAAAATTTGCACCCTATTTATTTTCAGCTGTTTTCATAACCAAACTTGAAAAATAATACAGTCGACTCTCCATAACTCGATATTCAAGGGATCATCGACTTATAGATTTATCGAGTTATAGAACATACCGATAACAAAAAATTTAAAATCAAAGGTTCAAATTTCTATATTTCCTATACTTTTATGATCACTTCTGCAAGCAGACAATATGCATTTTGAAAAAATATCTTTGGACACTTTTTTTAATATTCGAAAAATACCTAATTTTTACTAAAAAAATATTTTTTATTTTTATGTTTTTAAACTTTCATTACAACTTGCAAGTCCTTTATTCACTGCCAAACCAGAAATGGTCCATGTCTTCCTGTATAAAAATGGGTTTTTAGATGGATATCGAGTTATGGAGGGAAATTTTCCTCCTAACTAATGGAGATATCGAGTTATAGAAACATCGACTTATGGAGAGCATGATGGATGGGAATTTGAAATGACCGCAAAATCCATCGAGTTATTCAATATATCGAGTTATAGAACATCGAGTTGTGGAGAGTCGACTGTAGTTTTTTTAGTAATTTATATATTAATACATTCTTTTTATACCTTTTTAGACATTGAAGGACAGCAAATCTATACGAAGAAATGTTTGCTATGCGAATACGAAATGACACAAATCTTGAAAGATTCAATCATCGCTTTGTTCGTGATAGTTGACTCGACTATTATTTTAATAACACGAATGGGGGACCATTCCAAACACATTTTTGGAAGAACTATTCATTTCTATGGTAGACATTATGTGAGAATGGAGTTTCATTTATGTTCATTCAAGTTGTATACAAGAGGAAGCGTAGTTCGACAGGTTCATTTCTTTCACCGACGTATGTGTAATTAATGACCAGCGTTACCTAACAAGATATACAGTCCCTTACTCGATATTGAAGGGGCCATCGAGTTAGGGAGGTATCGAGTTACAGAACACAAAACCAGTGCAACGGTGATCCAAGGGACCATCGAGGTAGTCATGAAAACCAACTTTTACTATGGTTCTCTTACTCGATATCGAGATATGGAATATCGAGTAAGGGAGAGTTAACTGTAGCATTGCAACATACCGGGGCATGGAATTGTCCAAATATTGCGCCAATAATTTGTGGAGCCTTTTTGAATGTAAAAGAAACAGGAAAATCATATATTTTATTGAATTCCTGTCAGAACAGCAGTGAGCGTACTACCAGAACCATAGCAGTAGTTTAACAGGACGACCCGTCCACAATGGGCGATACCAGGACTGTTGATTTAGATAGAATGTTCCCTAAACTCTCAACACCTCAATTGCTTTCGAATTCATGTTAGATAATCTTTGCAAAATAATGTAGGCATGCTCTGTTTAGAAGACTGCTGGTAGCACCAATTTTCCTTCTGCGTCAATCGGAGCAATTGACTCTGCGACTTGTTTCTATGTACAACCCTAAAATAGTAAGAGCTTTAGTATTAAATAGAAAGTTTTAAAATTTACCGCTTTAATTTACTTAAAATTTCTGATGTTGTTTCATCAACACGAAACATTTTCAATCTTGACTAGCTTGCTATGATACAACCATAAAAAATTAGTGTACGTAGGAAATTTTGTTTGCCGACTACTCGGATGTGCAAATCTTGGTTAAAATAAACCGAGATTCGGCATTCTAAATTAAGTGTGTAAACTTAAAACATTGCCATTCTATGGTCTAAAAACGAAATTTTGCTTAACGTGTCCATTATGCCCCAAATTCCCCTAAATACCGACGGATACTAGAGCATACACGAAATCCGATAAAACATACCGCACTTCAAAACAGTAAAAACGACTAAAACTCTCCGCAATTTAAATTCAAACACAATTCAGGAACAAACTCACCAGATGAATCTGCAAGCTCCTGGAAAATACGCCATGTGGAAGAAGACCTCTCGTATTCCGCATCAAAACTGTAACTGCACAATCTGTCTTTCAGAGGTGCAGAAAATAAAAAAAAACTTTCATTTTTTCTTCTTTTATAATAATTTCATTTCAACTACAAAAACTTTCACAAGAAAAAAACCTATCCGGGTGGCGTAGTACCGACGGAATCAGCAGCAGAATCGTTCATATTTCTTAAATTTTCTTATTCAACTTAAACTATAATTTTAATGCTAGTTGCATTAGTTACAGACATAATGAATAATTATCTTTATTAAAAATGTATATTAACTATATCAGTGTGAAAACTCGAGGATACAAGTTTATAATAACCTACATATTTAAGTGTCAATTTCCGACCATTCTACGCTATTCCCATTTTGACCACAAAAATGGAGAAACACCACATGATTTCTCCAGTCGTGTAGACAGAAAGGAAGAAAGGGTTTCGATACGGTAATAGTTTATGGTAAATGTTTTCAAAATTGACAGACAGCGTTATATATCCAGTTGAATCTCGATCTAGCTTAATATCGTTATAATGTACCCTCGAAGTATTATAACTACATCCACGCGCTCTTTGCAGTCGATTTCAATTTTCATTCGTGTTTAATGTACCGAGTTTTACTTTTTCCATTCGAATGGAAAAATATGTTGTCATCTTCAACACCATCCATAAACTTCACACAAAATCTTTAGTTTCCTCTAAAGTTTTCTTTTCAAAGGTTCAACATTTAACTTTTTTTTATAAATAATGTAATAAATGTATGCTTTGACACGATGTTTAACCGAAAACATATCGTGGTTGCTCGCCCGTTTTAAATTCGGAATATTGTCGTGATTAGGATTGTATTAATATCATAAATTTAATCGTACGCTATCAAGAGTGGTTGAAATGTAGGAATGTCAGTAAAGCACTGCATCTGATATCATTGCGCAAACACGAAAATCCAGTCATTGAGCACGTAAATATAATGTTGCCACCCGCTAAAGCACCCTCTCGAGCCACCCAACAAGGCGGAGCACAATGTTATGTGCGTCGGCCAAAAATAAATCATTATGTTCCATACCTCCACCCACAGAATTATGTAGGCAGTATTACTTGCACACGTTTCATTCAAAGGTAATATTGTCGATATGAATTAATCAACAACTTCATGAAAGCTCAAAATCACAATTTATTTCATCTGGTAGTGAAAACATGTTTTTTGACCAAAATTATGAGCATTTTTTACACCATGCGTGTGTTGTTTACTTTTTTGACAGTTTTCTCCTCTCTTCTCTCGCTTCTCACGGACGGAGAAAGTTTGCCATCAGTATGCATTTGAATTCTACAGTCAATTATACTGCATAATATCTAATATTCATTTTTGTTGTTAAAATGCTTCGTACATTATTTTTCTCACGCATAAAAATGTCGTGTAACACTTGTAACATTGTACATCTTTTGAGTGTTATGAAATTGTAAAATACGTGACTGTTGTGTATGAATATCCAAACAATTTTAATTCCAAACATAAAAACTGACATCACTTCCAATCAGCGAGAGCTGCGCATCCGATTCATAAACAATTTTGGCTCAGTGAATTCGTGTTCCGGTGCTGTTTTTCGAGCACAAATCGGTGAATTTAAGTGATTTGATGCTCCCAGGAGCACGGCGTGAGAAAAAATAAAGTGTTACAAGTATCGCATCAGATTTTTGAATTGTTACCGTGAGTAGAAATACCATGAAAAGTGAATTTTTGACCGGGCACCAAAAAGCCTTCAAACAACAACCCGGTGCGTGAAGAAGAAGTGATTCGGTAGTGAGTGGTATTTTACAACACAAATCACAGCAATAACTACGTGTTTGCATTCAAAAACTGAAAAATAGTGAGTATCACATTCTGGAATGCTTTCCGTTAAAAAAACACCCCTCTACGATAAGGTTAGTAACTCCATATAATCATTTTTTGTGATCGCTCTCGAAAACACTGCGAGAAATGTGAAAGGGGGGAGCGGAAAGTGAAGAGGGAAGTAAGGTACCATATTAGAGGCCATTTTGGTAATCAAGGAGATATGTCCTTAAGGACATATCTTACAACGTTTTGATAAGCACATCACCACCATTGTTTAATGCTGCTGTGTTTCATCGAACAACAATGGAATGCCCAAAGTGCTCCCTGCCGTTCAACTGCCAAACAGAAGAGTTTGTTGTCTACGGTAAGAGCTGCCTTAAATATTTTCACGCTGCTTGTGTTCTTCTTATTCTTCTTCTTCTTCTAGGCATTAACGTCCTCACTGGGACAGAGCCTGCTTCTAAGCTTAGTGTTCTTTTTGAGCACTTCCACAGTTATCAACTGGGAGTTTTCTTTGCCAAAGTTGCCATTTTAGCATTCGTACATTGTGTGGCAGGTACGATTATACTCTATGCCCAAGGAAGTCAAGGAAATTTCCATTACGAAAAGATCCTGGACCAATCGGGAATCGAACCCAGACACCTTCAGCATGGCTTTGCTTTGTAGCCGCGGACTCTAACCACTCGGCTAAGGAAGGCCGCTGCTTATGTTGGAATTTGCGAAACTATTGCACGCTGTGTATTGAAAAACATCATATGGCTGTGTGATGATTGTTTAGAAGTTTTCAATGATCAACTCTTTCGTCAACTGCAACAAAACGCTCCCGTAAATATTGAAACAGAATTACACGATATTAAGGAAAAGCTTGCTAATATTACGGAAGTTCTTGCTGCGTTCACTTCTAATCGTGTTACTGACGTCTCGCAAGGACCTCGCGAAGAAACCTTCGGCTCGATTCAACGTCCCACGATCGCAACATTCTACTCCGATATCAGAACTCAACCGCGGTACTAGGATTGATGCTTCTTCAGATATATCATACTCATCCACGGACATAAACAGCGTTTCGTTAAAAAAAAAAAACACATTTTCGCTTTTTCTTTCGATTGTTGATGCCAGCGTCGCTCAGCAAGAAATTTCAAACATGATTGGAGAATCGCTTGGAATCAATGAGGAAACTGAGAAAATTAGTATCACTAGACTGGTCCCTAAATGGAATACTGGAAGCTATGCTCTGTATGCTTCGTATATGCACGACGAACATGGAAGCCTACTAAGATGCAATCCGAAAATTTAAGCAATTGATCGAAATTATGTTTTACATATTGTTGAGTGTCATCTATGATTGTTTCATGCTTGAATGTTTATGCCGAAATATGTAATCTGTCATTCCTAGTTTTAAGTATACCATCATTGGGGCTTGCTTTTGCCTGTTGGTGTATTCAAGTAAATAAATAAATAAATAAATAAAAACTAATGAATACTTTTACTGGCAACACTTTCGATTCATATAAAAACGTATTTATGCTCTTTCATATTTCGCGTAGTTAAAAAAAATAGTCATTAAAGTCACTCGTAAGCCATATCGTTTCCTTCCCTTATCAGTAAAACCGTATTTCCTTATCTCATATATTGTTAGCAATGCGCTTATGTGTGCCCCTATCCACACAACTGAAAAACAAAACGTATAGCCTTTCCCTATTATCGTGGTCAAGGTGAGAAGAGCGTCAAGTGCTCGGAAATCGACACCAAACAATGTAGAACAACTTAAATTTGTACCCACGAGTTTACACTTTGATTACGCTTCTGGTATAATAAATATACATTTTAAACACCGATAATTATTTATTCTGTCCGTAACTACCGCAATCACCATTAAACCTATAGTTTAAGTAGAAAAAGCATTTTTTTAATTTTGTTCGATATGCAAAAACTTGCATGTTGAAGAGTCCCTCCTGGCTACACCACTGGCCCATCACCCGAAAGGCTTTGGATTTATCCATATTTTGACAAATAGAATCGAACAAAAATAGTCTGGTTGAAATCCCAGTGACCCTCCCTTGTAAGATTTAACATCAAATGATCGATTTTGCAAACTGTTCAGTTTGCTGGCGAGAGGTCCACCAATTTGTATTTCCCAAAACGATAGTCTTCTGTTTTAGCATATTCTATGGAACAACGACAAATTTGAACTCAAACGATATGTGCCGATGGCGGCCTGGTTTGAGCGAGGATTACTCATTAGTGAAACTTTCATGTCTATGACTTTTGCTGAATTTGGCATCTTGCGAAGAATGTTTGCCATTTTTATCAAGACTCTACTAATCTCGAAAATTAATGACTTCGTTTCTGTTTCCTTGAGCTAGAAGAATTTGATTAACTTTGTTCGTACTACAACTGTGTTTGTCGAACCTGCTCCGTGCGATAAACACATCGCACACCATCAGACAAATTTGCCCCATCGAACGAAATTGGAACCGCAAGTAAATAAATAAATTCCTATTTATCTTGGTGTAGCTGTCCCAGATAATCCGCCAATCCCATCATCTATGCTGACCGACCGGCGACTCGTACTCCTCTGAATCCAAGGCATACAGTCAGGTCTTCTACTAGAGGCTGCCACCCATTCTACGCCCACTGCAGTGGGAGGAAAGTGGGTGGCAGCATCTTATAAGAGACCGACTGTACACAATGTTTCTGTTCAACCCCACTAAGCTGAAGCGCACACATAGGAAGGAATCGGTCCTGAAGGGGGTAGGAAATTTTTGTGTCTCAAATTGAAAGCTCAAACAGAGTGATACCTACACTCATCTCCACATTCGGGTGATCGATAAATATCATCTCGGACTCTTCGCCATCCAGCAGAATGCTAACGGTTTTCTCGCCAAATTCGTCATCTGCTTGTGGAAAGAAAGAAAGAAAGTACGGGAAGGTACCGACGGCGGAAGAAATGAAGAAAAAAAAAATACAAGTAAGGTGTTAAAATTGGTGTTTGCTCAGTCCGGATGCTGTTTCGTCATCCGAGTGTCATCTCCGAATCGCACCGTGTTTTAATTCATCGATCTCACGATCGAAATAGAACGATCTCAAAACTATTATATTCAGATAAGGACTGTGATGAACTGAACTTGGAGAATTTAAGCACTGCAAATATTGAGAAATTCCGTGGCTTGGACAAAGTTGTTTGTAATTATATAGTCTATAACTTTACTAAATTTTATCATAGCTCCTAAATGTATATATTTATCTCACTTTTTGGTGATCTGATCATCAAACTCTAAATACCAAAAAAAGTGCCTTTCTTATATCAAGAAACTTCTTCCAAGACATCAAACAAGTTTTGAAGTTACTCTATTTGGAATCGTGAAATCTCCAAATTCAAACACTGTGACACCGTAGCGCAACGACCCAATTTCACTTAATTTGCGCCTAATGAATTTCGTTAAAACTAAGCTTACCCAGACTGGCATCGTACGTGTGCATGTACTCCGACGTCATAAACTGCGAAACGAGCGCCGTCTTGCCAACTCCGGAGTCGCCGAGCATCACCACCCGGTACCTGTGGAAAAATGACATTGAAAAGTTGCAGTCGGAGCGGGATGCATAACACCAGGCGCAAGTGTCTGGTAGAAAGTTTTTCCCGCTCATCATGGCTGGAGGAAAAATGACTTACCTCGTTGGGATGGGTTCGCTGTCGTCTTCCTCGGCGTTTGGCGACGAAGGCAACGAGTCAACCGTGGCGTAACCTCCTCCACAGCACGAACCTTCGAAGGGAGATCGTTCGCTGGCACTGAAATATTTTTTTTGCATAATTTGTCAGTTGGTGTTAAGATAGGGTGTCAAATTTGCTAACAAATGGCTCCATCTAAGTTCAATTTATCGTAATATAATTATTAAATTGGTAGGATGCGGTACTGCTTTGATGATTTTCTTCTGCCAATTATAAACAGATTTTTATATCACCTAAACGAATTGTAATAGTATTCACTTTAGTGATTTTAAACTGATTTTTTGAAGAAAACAAGAAGAATATTCCTTAAAAATTTGAAAGTTCCTATACACATACATGGTGTAATTTCTGGAAGCAATTCAAATAGATTAACTCGTTCTGAAAGAATTTCTAAAGGAAATATGAACATTTTCCTGTGAAACTTTAGGAGGAGTTGGTGACAAATAATTGGCAAAATTCAGGTGCACAGCAGCGTAAGGGCGAACCCACAAGTAGAAAAATCTAGGATTTTATTCTAGTTTTTGTAAACCAATCGTTCATACTAAACGAAGATAACAACTGAGGTTTTAAAATAAAAACTCAAATTCTGGTTTCACTGTCGCGAAATTTCAGAGATATCTCGTCGATGGTCAATCTGCAATGCTTGGTAATGTATGAGCATGTGAGGTACCTAAGAGATAAAAATAAAAACGACTGTAAAAGTTGCATGAAGAATCCCTGGAAGAGGTTAAGGAGTAATTTCTTAAGTTATCTGCGGAGAAACTCCGGAAAGAGGATTCTCTATAGAAATTCATAAACGTATTCTAGATGTTCTCCCAGAATACGTCTATGAATTTTCTATAAAATTCTTCTACAATCTTTGGAGAATTCTTGAAAGAATCTCAAGAGAAAGCTTGCAGGAATCTCAATAGAAATATTGTAAACTGTACGGAATCAAATTGCGACACACACAAAAATTTGACAAAATTCGCACGTTCATCCAAACATCTACAAATTTTCAGGGAGTAAAATAAAACATGTCTGGAATATTTTTCAATGTTTGTTTTATTCAATTTCATTTCCATATCCAAATGCACGTACTATTCTCTTCACACCATTTATATGGTCCTGTATAAAACTTGGACCAACTCTTTTTTGTGTGTGGCAGTCCATTTTTTCTTCATATCTTCCTCCGATTTCACTTCCTAAGGATGCTTCCGAAGTACCTTCTTCATGATGGCCCGGTGCTTTTCAATCGGCCGCAGTTTCGGTGCGTTCGGGGATTGAGATGCGTCGGCACGAAATTGATATCTTAACCTTATGCCACTCCAAAACCTCTTTCGAGTAATGGCACGAGGCCAAATCCGGCTCCGGCCAGAAAATCGTAAGTCCATCGTGTGACCTCAGAAGAGGAAGTAGACGCTTCCTTTAAGTACACCTGCCGATTGACTGTTCCAGTTGTCATATATAATTTTGACATCTTCTGTTTCTAACGCCCTCAGGGACATCGAATTTATAATGAGCAGTGAAAAACTGGAGCCCCGGAAACTGCCGAAAGTCTGCTTTTACATACGTCTCATCATCCATGAAGAAGCAATGTGGTTTCGTCAACATCTTCCGTACACGTGTTTTACCTATAGTATAGTGCCATTCATCGCGATTAGGCGCCTTTTGGACCTTGTACGTATGTAGTCCTTCATGTTCTTTTTTCATATCTTGCACTAAAGTTTTGGATAGGTTCAGTTTCTTCGCCACATCTCGAACTGAACTGTTGGGATTTCTCTTGAAAGCTTCCCAGACAACCAAAATGTACGCATAACGAAATCACCTGGAGGCTTTGTATGTGCATAATTTCACTTATAAGATGTCGCGAAAAGGCTTTCTACGTACAAAAGTGGAGGCGATATGCGTGCATATATTATGTGATGAATAATAACATACAATGCGAGTGTTTAAATACTCCACCGAACTAACCTGTGATATTATGCGACTAAACTTATGATAACAAATGTTGATTTGACAGCTGCTACGAATTGATTCGACTTACTTTGTACGAGTGTACGAGGCGAAACAAAATGTGCAAATGAACTCAGAAAAAAGTGTTTTATGCGAGGAAACTCATCAATTTGACGAGTTTATCCACGAAGTTTTGCGAGTTTGATATAATTAGTATGAATAAACGAGTTATAACGTGAACTTTCATGCGATTTCTGGTTGTCTGGGTTGCACTACCGGTGTGTGATTCAGAGATCCATTTTTGCCACTTTTTGGTTTCCGATCGATAGTCAAACGTTGATGATACCGGTTTAAAACACGAGACACCGTAGAATGTACCTTTGCCAGCTTTCTGCTGATCTCCATCTTCACAACAATTGCACATCTGCTAGTGAAACAAATAAACATTGAACAAATCACACTCAAAATTTCATTATAAAATACCCAAAAAGTAAAAAGTTACAGCCATTTAAAATTGGTGCAATATGATTCCGTACACCCTTTAATTGCATTAAGCTGAAAGTTGAAGAAATAACCGACAAAGTTTAATTTTGGAATCAGAAGCCCGAGACGGACCTTGAAATTTAAAATGGCCACAACTCAGAGACTTGAATTAAACGCGGTAGTTGGCCTTACAATCTTTGGATGAGACATCCCCCTGACCCCTCCCCCCTTTTCTAGGTAACGGAAAAAAACGTGGACACGTGGGGTCCAAAATTTTCCTCAAAAATATATATCAACATCTAGATCAACAATTGATCTAGAAGATTGGTATCGTCGGCAAAAATCTTTAGTAGATCAAGAGTTTTTCGACGTTGAAAAATCTGATAGATTCATCCGCTAGGTGGCGTTAGTGACAAATTCCATTCAATAATCTGTATCTCATGAACCTTACCAGCAGAAGGTTGGTGTCTTCGGCAAGGCTGATCAGCAGATCAACTTCTGAACAGCTTCGCCTAAGACACCTTCCAGCTGTTAAAATTGAAAAATTGAAGAAAATTTATCACTTATCGCCACCTAGCGGAAAAAAATCTCAATCAGGCTCTTTAACGCCAGATAGCCCTTGATCTGCTGAACAGCTTTGCTGAAGACACCAACCCTCTTCTCTCTCAATTGGATTTTGAGATATCCGTTTGAGGCCAATTATGGACCCTTCGTGTTCCCACTTTATCCGTTGCCTGGAAAAGGGGGAGGGGTCAGGAGGGATATCTCATCCAAGGATTGTAAGGCTAATTAGGGGTACCGGGGGCAATATGAACACCCGGGGCAGAATGGAAACCCCTAGTATCTTTGCATATGCGAATAGTTTTACACTTTAGATGCAAACAATATTTTCGTTGCCTGTCGGAAGAGTAAATTATCCACTAGATTTCAAATAAATTGTTCAAAACATTGATTTCAAACCGAAAAATTGAGAATGATTTTATTGGGTTCGAAAATTATAGCATTCACGCCTCACCAAATATGGTTTAAGAGGCAAATGACTGCAAGTTGATAATGTAGCTCTTGAATGAATTTTCAATTATTTGTGCTATATTCAAAAATATAGTAGATTTTTTTCTGCTACTTTAACCCGTATAGGCCTGAGTGAAAGCAAAAATACTAAAACCTTTACCGCTCAGCGAATACCTAACGGATTTAAATAATTTTTTGTCAGTATACTCGTACACATATCTTGTTTCTTAAAGTGGTCAAAGAATCTCGGGAATGTTAAGACATTAAAAAAACTTATATTAAAATTTCTTATACTGTTGGGGCAAAATGGACACCGGGTGACAAAGTAGAGCTGACAGTTTAATGAAAAAGAAATATAACTTCAAACACAAAATTATCTAAAAATATTTAAGATTTGATGCAATGATTATGATGCGGAACCACAAATCGGTTGAAAATCGTCAATTCTGGATTAAAACTAACCTGGAGCTAACCATCGAAAGCATCTCTACGAAAATGTCGGGGGGATTGATCGCGTGACAATTTTCCTATAAACGTTAAGGTGTCCATACTGCCACATGGGGGTGTCCAATTTGCCCCACTAGCTTGATGATGATTACCAAATATATGCGTTTTTAAACATTTTTTGGAAGCAAACTATTGGTTTCCAAATTATGTGATAATGTTAAACAAATGCTTAAGAACTCTGAAAAGCATACTGTACATAAAAAACACTATGATATTCATGTCTTGACAGTCAAAATAGGCAAATTTATTTCAAATTAATTGGACTATTATTATCCGAGGTTCGTCTCGGGTTTTTAAGGGTTAAACACTTCATTTCAACATACTAAAATGTAAGTTATTCTGTAAACATGAATCTCGAAACCGTAAAACTTCATCATGTTGATTGGGCCTTAATAAATACACGATTGGATAATTAAATCCTTTTTTTTTTCTTAAAGAAAATTTACTCAGGAACTCCGAATTTTTTTTTAGGAATCTAAAGACATGAACTTATGTGAATAAAAAAGAAAAACTGAAAAAAAAAATCAGTTATGTCATGTCAAGAAAAAAAAATAAGAAAGGAACATCTAGAGGAACCTCTTGGAAGATTCCTTAGTGATCAACATCCTTCCTGAACATGTTTATTTTTCGATAGTTAGGATTTTCGCTGGCACAACTTCCAAGTATTTCATGAATGTTTTTGACAGATTAAATTGAATTTTTTAAGATTGAATTGTTGACAGTTGGCTGATTTCCGATTCAATCTAAGGCAGAATCCTGAATTCTAGTAGAACTGCATTAAGTACATGATTCATTCTATGAATATGATAAAAAAATGGGAAAGAAGACATTTTGAATGACTGACTTCGATAAATTAGAAGATTCAGATTTTTTAACGAGGTTGAGAGCTACACTGGCCACGTCCTTGCGATAGATGGTTAGAATAAAGTACACAACCCAAGTAACATCAATAGCTCAACAACAGTTTATTCAGCTAAAATCAGCTCGAAAATGATTGGTTCAACTCTTATTCCACCAAAATGTTTGTTGGGAAGACCGATTTTTATACGAAATAGTTTGGAGCCCGGAAGCTGTGATCCTGCAAACCGAAAATGAACTTAATGTGAGAAATATATTAACATTTTATTGGTTTTTACAAATTTGTTTACTTGTAAGCGGTTTCTTCACAACCGCTTAGGCCGTAAACCTAGTTTAACCATATTGGTTTTCGGCTTAAACGAAGGTGAAGAAGGCCTTTAGACGGAATTTAAAACTTTGTAGAACATGCTCTTATTTCCAAATGATTTTTGAATACCAAAGAATTAAAATAAGACCATATTCGTCAAAATTACAACTACAAAATTCTTGTATCGAATTCAAAAATTTCCTCACATATCTGATTCGAAGCTATTTTTTTAAAGATAGTTTTGCCAAAAAGAGGATCCGTTTTTGGCAACATTTTTAAATACCTCCATTTTTTTATATTTTTGGTCAATATTGTCGGGTTTTTTGTTTTGATCATTTAAACAACAGGTTAGTTTCACGCCGACCGTATTTCAGAGCTCCTTGGTAGTCGATATTTCCCACTCATCGATCAATAGGGCGCCCATACGTGATTATTTATTTGTGATGGTCTAGTGTTCGCAACATTTCATGAAGTCATTAATCTCTATAAGTATCTCGACTAGAATTCCAAAATATTTACTTAGGCATTCATACTGTGTAACCAGCCCACTTGAGTCTGGCAATAAATGATACACTTGATAAAAATCATTCCTTCGTTTTCCAGATTTGGAATGACCCGTTCGAACAAAGCACAAACACTGACGGAGCATCAAATGTTTTTGTTACATTTAAGAAATATAGTCATGGCTTCTTTTTGGGTGCCTTATGCCGTTTGTTCCGTCTCTTGAAATGCGCCAAAATATGAACAAAATCAACCAAGATTGCGAATCTTATGTGATGAAATTAATGAAATCGTATGAGCCAAGCAAAAGCCAATGAAACAAAATGTATCCATCACCCAGTAGAATACCCTTAGTTTTACACACTACACAAATAGATATAATTGATTGTACTAGGGATAATAAAGTTTACAGTGTAAACTTTACACTGCATTCAACCAGTCATCCCAAACGAATAGCGAACACGTTGGTTCAGGCGATTTCGTACTTTGTTTTCGTGTGCAAACTGAAACGCTCGAAACAGAACCTAAACCCAAACATGTGTAAAGTGAACATCGGTGCAAACGCCGGTTCGAAAACAGGTCTATTTGTAACTCGATTGGAACCACTGTTCAAATTTTGGTGCTAATCTTCGGTTGCATCGAGGTTCAGAACGATGACACAAACGGTGAGACAGAAAATTGTTGATATCCACGCTTATCAATTTCTACTTATCGTGTCTTGTTGTTTGATTTATTAAAATCCTTGCTTTTTCATAAAGTTACCGCTAAATGTTATTTAAAGTATTGATCTCAGTTGATCTGCTTAAACAAAAACATTTATTCAAGCCTCAAAGGGCTTGCGATTTGAACCAAAAAGTTCCATATATCCGCGTTCCGTTCCCTGTCTGCCTACTTTGTGCCTTGAACCGAAGAACACATGTACCGGGTTCGGTTTGATACACTGGTACAGAGACGAGGCGCGTTTGCGGTCCAACACAAGTTGCAAGCTTCAAACCGAAGTTGTACATCGGTTCGATTCATGGGAAGACAGCATTCAACTCTCAATTAAAAATGTTTAAATTTATATACCCTTATAAAATGTATATAAATTTCATTAAAATCAGTTGAGCACTTGCATTCTACGTTATTTTTTGTTTTTTTTTTCAATGTCTGCTTAAAAATAATTTTGAATGTATATTATTTTTGATTGTACCCCGTTTGGCATAAAGTCGTTTGGCATAAGGTCGTTTGGCATAAAGCCGTTTGGCATAAAGTCGTTTGGCATAATGGTCGTTTGGCATAATGGCCGTTTGGCATAATGGTCATTTGGCATAATGGCCGTTTGGCATAATGATTGACTTGAAATATATATCGGCATTTTTTAAGCTTTTACCGAGATCAACACCACCGAGCCCACAGCAAAAAAAATTGGTAGGTTCTAAACAAGCGTGGTGTTCGTTCAGAGATTATCCGGGCTAAGAATTTCAAAAATTGTTGTGACATTATAGAGCTTTACTAAATAAAACTCGTGACGGGTCTCGACATCTCAGAACATAGAGTACCCTTGAGCTTGTTGCGATATACATATTTGAAAACAGTAAATTGGCAAGGAAAGTTCGCAGTTATTCATCAAGGGAACGCTCATAGAATATTTAGCTGCATATCAAGCTCTGTCCCAGTTTGGACGTAACACTCGCTGAAAATTACTTGATAAATGAATGATTTTTTTTTGCAAAATATCAAAAGCTCTAATCAAAAGATCTATTAATGCGACTTAATACAAAAATAGCCTTTATACGAGAGCAGATTATTTTTCGTTTAAAATGTTTCAGACTCTAACGCAAAAACAAATCTTTTCACAGCACAGCTCAAATGATCAACACATCTTTGAAAAAATATTTGTGGCAAAACTTTTCAACGGTTCAATATAAATTCTTATTTTTGAAGTGTACATCAAAAACACCGTCTATTATCGAGAAAATGGAAAATTTGTGATTGAAATAATATATTTTCCAGCATATCTCGTGAGGAGATCACGCGTTTGCGCCAAAAATAGTATATATTGAATATTGGCAGGTTCTGAAATAATTATAATTCTAACAACACATCTGGCAAGAATTGATATTAAAAATGGTTCACAATTAGATTTACTAAATAATAAAATTTATAACAGTATAAACATAAAAAACAGCCTATTTTTAAAAGAAGGCAAAATTTACAATTAAACCAATACAAGAATTGACGCCAAAAATTATTGCGGCAATGACTGATTCCCCCGAAAAGTGGTGACGAGAAAGAACGATAAACAGACAAAAGAAGGAAGTATTCTGTCATTCTCGGCTATACACATGTTGGCAAAAATGCTGAAGACGGTAAAACTCGAAAGAACCGCCAATTAAATAAAGAAGGGTGCATATTAGATGGTCAGTTTGTTCACCCCCCTGAAATGTATATAGTTACGACAATTAAGGGTGCTAAAAATTTTCCGGGGGAGTGGGCTAGTCGAGGAAACGGGATATTCGGGAAATTGCATTCGGGGAAACGACATTCGGGGAAAAGTAGCACAACCCATCAAAGTAACTGCAGTAATTGATTTCTCTTTTCGCTGATAATTTGAGCAGATCAATGTTATCGATTGCTGCCCTTTTGTCAGTTGTATACAAAAATACTTAAAATATATAGCTTCAATGAACAGTCTATGCATTAAAGAAGGAGAAATTTATTGAAATTTAAAATCAACAGTTTTCATACCTATAATAATGGTTACATCATATTTAGGAAAAAAATAGAACAATTAATAGAAGGGTAAATTTGTGCTAAATATATAAAAATCTTCAGTGCAAAAATTTGTTCCAATAGCGAAACTCAAAAGAAGAATTAATATATGAAAGAAAGGTAATTTCTGGATAAATAATAAAATACTATTGGCAATAACTTTCCTAATACAGTCATCTCTCCCTTACTCGATATTGAAGGGACCATCGAGTTAGGGAGGTATCGAGTTACAGAACATAAAAGCAGTGCAACTGCGTTTCAAGGGACCATCGAGTTAGCCATGAAAACCAACTTTTACTATGGTTCTCTAACTCGATATCGAGATACGGAACATCGAGTAAGGGAGAGTTAACTGTATGCATAAATTTATTCAAGAGCGAATGATTGTTGAATAGAATGCCATTTTGTATCAAATGACTCCAAAACAAGCCTTGTGTCATCAGAAATAGAATAGAATAGAAACGTAAAAACGAAAATTGAGAAATTCTTGGTTTCAGACTCATTATGCCAAACGACTATTATGCCAAACGACCATTATGCCAAACAACCATTATGCCAAACGACTTTATGCCAAATGACCATTATGCCAAACGACTTTATGCCAAACGGCTTTATGCCAAACGACTTTATGCCAAATGACCTACCACCATTATTTTTAGCGATCAAAAAATCACTAAAGTATGTGGTAGATAGGATGGAGAGTGTTTTAGCTGTAATAGTTGTAGATCTGCAAGCGTTAATTATTTAGAGATTCTGTATGACGTTCATTTTTAAATAAAGATTCAACATTATATAGCAGTAGTACTCAGGATAGGATATACTGCGAGCCATAACAGGATTTTTTTTATCAATGATACGAATCGCATAACACAATCAAGAAATCCTTGGAATCCTTAGCTGAGTGTAGCAGCTTTCAAACTGGATTCTAGAGGATTTTTACTGAATACTTGCTCGTTGTAGTGGGCTTCTGAGAATTTCCTGCGGATCCTCAAAATACTAACAAGGGAAGGTCACGATGGTGTTACACGGGGTTTTCAACCGGACTATTTTTGTTAGATTCTACATGTCGAAATATGAAAAACCCCAAAGCCTTTCGGGTGATGGACCAGTGGTGTAGCTAGGAGGGGCTCTGAAAGGGGCAATTTTGTACGTATATTATATTATTAAGCAAATTGCAAATTTGACAAAAATATTTTTTTAGTATCTATTGTGATGGTAGAGAACGGAATTGACATTAATGTATGTTTAAAATGTATTTTCCATGCCATTGGCGTAACTAACATGGAATATGGGCACTCAAACAAATTTGGTTTTATTAGAATAGTATACCAATACTGAACCCATCTCGATTGCGCCTATGGCATGGAAAATACATTTTAAACATACATTCATATCAATTCTGTTCTCTACTATCACAATAGATATTAAAAAAATATTTTTGCCAAATTTCCAATTAGCCTTATAATATAATATACGTACAAAATTGCCCCTTTCAGAGTCCCTCCTGGCTACACCACTGGTCCATCACCCGAAAGGCTTTGGGGTTTTTCATATTTCGACATGTAGAATCTAACAAAAATAGTCCGGTTGAAAACCCCGTGTAACACCATCGTGACCTTCCCTTGTAAGCACGATCTGAAAATTCTTAGATCATTTTTTTTTCAGATATTTGTTCGAGGTGGATAGGAATGACGTCATCAAACAGCTGTTAGTTTTCGAAATATATCACTTTCTTAATCTAAATTTTGAAAAACAAAAACAAGCTTAGTAATAAACATCAGCAAATATTTCCAACCGATAGTAATTCGGTAAAGGTCACCGGTAAAAACCATTTTCCGATGACTTTTTCCAAAGCGAAGGATGATATAATCAATATACAAATGTGAAATTCACGTGATGTTCGTGACATTTAACAGCTCTGATTAGGATACACATATGAATCCTACATATCAGCGTTGCAGCAATTTGATTATTTTTTTGTTCGTAATTTGGCCAAACGGCATTCAGGCAAATGGCCAGACACTACGGTAAATTCTAAGAAATGATATTTTGTATGCTGCCGAAAACCAACAATGAAGTAAAATTGTAATTAAATTTTGTTTTGAACAATACTAAAGACAAATAAAATCGTCGTTGAAAGACGGAAACTTTTTGAAAATTTTGTTTTTAAATTTAAGAGTAGTGATTTTTATTTGAATGTAATGAGATAAACATGATATCGAACCTGATATTTGCTCGTTTTTCAAAAAGGGGAGCATTTCAACAGTCCAAAGGAGGACGTAAATATATATAATTGAGAAGGAAGACACATTCCCCACCTCATTTGTTGACGGTTTTTCCACTAAGCAGCTCAAAAATGTATTACCATATTCAATTGAATCCTCATCCAAATCGAAGTTAATTTTTCAATTTAATTTAGCATCCCACATAACGGTGCGAAATTTAAATGCGATCATGCGTGTAATTTGCAAATCGTGATTGAAATCGAAAATTAGCATGAGAAAACATTTTGTTTGCAGTGCCTAGGGTGTCCCTGGAATATTACTGATATCTCTATGATGATAAAGAATTGAACGAATCTATCGCACCCTATTTACAATTCAGCTCTCTTTTAACAACCGAAAGATGAAGATACACCGCACGGTACCGTTTTAACTAAGTGCCGAGCAATGTGAGCCAAAGATCCATAACGTGGAAAAGTGAGAAAAGGCAACCGTCAACTCCACCCCACTACACTGGTTCCACCCCCAAAAGGCGAAAGGTTAATTAAATAAATGTGCAAAATGTGCTGTGCGGCGCGGTTTCAACAGTTTGGTTTTCCCACTTGAACGGCGAGCGTTGTGTGGGAGGATGCGCTCTTTCCGCAAAATTATGCTAATTATTTGAATTATTGATGGATTTTGCAGACTTGGTGGCACCAGACTCCGATGGAGTTTCCCGACTAGAAGATCATATCAAAATTATATTATATTGAGAAATTATTTCTCGTTGATAAAATTGACATATAATATAAAATGAATCCAATGATGCATAACAAGATTATTTTAGAATGCGTTACTATTCGTTTTATAATACATCATGTAACGAACAGTAATAAGAAACTGTAAGTTACCTATATTTGACATCAATCATGAATGTTAGCTTCTCTCATAAATATAACAAAATTGATTTTAACGCAGAGTGATATGTGGAACAATATAAATAAAAATAGATGGTGTTTGTATGTCACGAAATGGGCAAATATGATCGGAACAAAATAAAACATCAAGTTATAATCCTAACAGATTCAGCTAGTCGGGATGTCATGTGTCACGTGTGTTGTACTGCTCTGGCTCTGAGTTGGAATAAATGTATGCGAGATCCGGGAAATTCAATTAGCGAATGATTGATTTAACGGGCGGATGGATGGATGGATGAAGGAATCCGGATTCTTGTTTATGTTGTGTCATGCTTGGTGGAGCCTGTGATACGACTTTCCGATGCTTCAATTATCCTTGGTTCGTTCTTTTCGTGGATCTACGTTGATAAGAATTTGCTCTAAGCTGATGAGTGTTCCGGAAATGAACACTTTGTAAATTGGAACATTTTTCTTACCAAGAGCGTTCGAAAACAGCTTTACACAAACCAGTCATGTTAGTACCATGACATAGAGTAGGGCTTATGTAATAAACTAGGGTTTTAGTATGAATTAAAGCACTTTCAAAATTTTCTCTGAGAAATAGCACAGTAACGTTCAGATAAACAATCAGTTTTCATTATTATCTCTCAGGATCGCAATATTTAAGATTATAATCCTGTAGAAACTCACGAGCTTAATGAATTTGCCAGATAATGCGCTATGAAGCCCTAAGATATTTTTATCACGATTTTTCACAAATATTTAGAATCCACCTAAACAATTCTCACAGTAATCCGTATAAAAATCTCACCATGAATTTTTAAAAGATAGATTCCTTCAAGATTCTTTTTTTTTTCAAAGATTCCTTCATTGGATATCTAAAATTCTACAACCATTTAAATATCTTTGAAATCATTTATTAATGTTATTCCGATTATCCAACCAACAGTCCTTTATCGATATCGGAAAATATCGGTTTGGTGTGAAATCGAATGCCATATTGAGAAAATTGATCCGATAGTATCGATATCATAGATATTTGCACAACCCTATAATAAACTTACGTTTTAACAGGAGTTCTCATTAATTCAGAGTTCAGTGCTATTTATTCATAATTGGATTAAATTCCATAAATACATCATAATAAAATTAACCATATATGTACTGTATGATACTCACCGACTCGCCGTGGAATTCACGCTAGTATTACTTCTGGACCGTCGCGATATGATGGAATCCCCACAGTTGACCACCGTTCCCTTGCTGATGGAGAAATGCCTCAGTCGATACAGGTCATCGCTCTGCCTGGGATTGTACGGACGTTCGGGCAGGGAGCAAACGCGTGGCCTCGCATGGTCCGGGACTGTCAGAAGAGCAAAATTACTATTTACGTACCATCCATAGATTCTATAGCAAAACTACTCAACAATCATTTTCCCGAATGCGACACTTACTCGAATACCATTTACCCGATTGGTATAGAAATGTGAATTATATAATATATCAAAATATCGTTTTGATTTTTATTACGGACACTTAAGTCCTCAGTGAAGTATAACCACGTGTTTTTCGGATAAATGACATTCGGGTAAATTTCCTTCGGATAAATAGATTCCCAGTATTAGTAATACAATCCCACCCATGTGCAGAATTAATTCCCCGAGCTTACTGGGCAGTTCCAAAAAGTTCGATGTCCTCCGCTGGCGGCCCCTCGCCGATGCCTGAAACGCCAACGGGCCCACATCTTCATTGGAAAACACTGACGTGTTGGAAGCCCCACTCTTCACTGAATCGCGCGAACCCTTCCGGCTGGCCAAATAGGCCAACCCACCGCCCTTGTGGCTGCTCCTCCGGCGACCTTTTCGGCCGGGCATCGCTCCCATGGTTGTCATCGCCGTCGCTTCTGCCGTCGTCTGCGTTAAATCGCTGGTCGATTTGTGACAATTCAACGACACCACGCTGTCCGAGCACGTGCGATCCAACGTTGAGTGGGAGCTTCGAAGGACCTGTGTAGCACGCAGGAAGAAGAGCGAACACATGTTAGAGTTGTCGTTCCGTTAGATGAGCTTAGTGGCAGTCGACGACTGTTTGCAAGTGAGAGTTCATTATTGAATCCCATTGTCAACAGCACGTGCTTACCGCAGCTCAGAAAGAGATGATTGATAAAGATAGATAGATGGATAACATCGATAAAAACGGATTTTGGACGTTTAGTCGAACGAAGTTGGGTTGATTGATTTTCTGTTACACTTTAACCTAATTCAACGACCTTTTTTCTATAACGTGTCCACTTATAACCACTTTTAACTTCCAAGATTTTGATTATCGACCGTTTCAAAAAAAAAAATACTTTTTAATAAATATGATGTTCCACAATATAATGATTTCAGGGGCCTTTCTTAGCCGAGTGGTTAGAGTCCGCGGCTACAAAGCAAAGCCATGCTGAAGGTGTCTGGGTTCGATTCCCGGTCGGTCCAGGATCTATTCGTGATGGAAATTTTCTTGACTTCCCTGGGCATAGAGTATTATCGTACCTGCCACACGATATACGAATGCAAAAATGGCAACTTAGGTAAAGAAAGCTCTCAGTTAATAACCGTGGAAGTGTTCATAACAACACTGAGCTGAGAAGCCGGCCCAGTGGGGACGTTAATGCCAAGAAGAAGAAGAAGAAGAAGAATGTTCCACAAAATTGCAAAGGAAATTTAAGTCTTCATAGAGTTATCTTTTTCTTCTTCTTTCAGATTTAAATAGAGGGCCGTACATAAACCACATGGTTATTTCACCACGTGTTTTTTTAAGACGTATTAAGTACGTATAAAATATAAACTCACTAATTTGTATTGGTAGTCACTACCACCAACAGATTGCACTCTCATACATCAGGTCCCGTCTACCAGTCAAACTACATAAATATTATATTCTTCCTTAATTGTTGGCAATACTGGAATTTTTTATGAACATGGGAAATTGTTAGATCTTTCCTTTAGTCAATAATTCAACATCAGAGAATTTTCTGAGCATTTCTCAAGGAATATGTGACGACCAAACCCTCCCCGCGATGGAGATGGCCTAATGCAGAAGGTGCCGTTTTATTTCTATCGGGTCCACTGCTGTCAAGTGTTGCGAGTAGGAACAATAGCACGGCCGGATTGATATAAAATCATCATAAAAACAACTTTGCAAGTCGTACAACAACGTGATGATATTTGATCTCCCTAAAATAATAACAGTTAAATTAATTATTCCTAAATAATTTGCTAAAGCTTACTTAATTCTTCCTTTATTGAATTACAAGTGAGTACAATTAGAATTTGTTAATTATAACTAAGGATCATGCAAATTTATTATACTAGTAATTGGATAACCTAACTTGGAAGACACGATAGAGGAAGAATTTTGTTGTGAAGATTACTGAAAATTAGTAAGTCCTAATGAATTCATGCACATGCAAATATCATCTAACTAAATAAACTTACAGCTAAAGTATATCCCACAATCACACTTGCATTGGCCTGGGGTTGCTATAAGAGTTTCGGTGACAACAGAATATGTCTTGAAATTCGTACTGAAATACATCCATCAATTCTTCCAGAGCGTTCTTAAAAATTGGTTTGGTTTCTAAAGCATTGGTTGGGACTTCCAGTAGAAAAAATATGAAACTGACTACTAGCAGAAGATTTAGGCAAATCGTGACTAAGATAAGGGAACAGTTATATTATTTCTGAATTGTTGGTAAAAGCTTACGACCTCAAAAAAAGGAAATGAGAGCTGCTTAACATTATAAAGTTGTTTCAGAACTGTGAGTGAATAGAATAGGTGAAAATATTCCACACTTTCAGAGACATGCTAGCTAATATGTTAATAGAATTATAAGACCAAATGAGACAGTGTGGTAATAGCTGAAAATGCTCGAATATATTTTTTTTTCGTAAATGTCAATCACTTTTTAAACACGGCTTTGAGATTATTCCTAAATATATGATGAATGATTTAACAATTTACGAAAGGATTTTTTTTTAGAAATACATATGAAAAATTATTATAAATTTCCAAATCAATTCCATACATACATTTCCAGTAGTTCATCCTCATTTATCCATCATAATTCTTGTGAAGATTTTTAAAGGTTCACTAGCTTTATTCAGAAGCTTCTCTAAGAACTACGCTAAATTGCGATAATTAAAGAGGTACAAACAATCACGTACCAAAGTTAAAGGCAAATATTGAAAAAAAAAAAATTACACGGTTTATGGACGATCCCTAACGATCATTCGTACACGTAAAATCTCCATTTACTTAATGGGTCGGAGGTACAGAACCAGAACTTCACGAAATGGAATCATTACGTAGATAGGATTTGTGTTACGTAAATGAAATTCTCACCTTCGAAATTTAGTTTGTGTGAAATTTTGTAGATTAACACTAGGAGCCCCGTGATCAAATATAAGTTGTACCTTGAATTTCAATAAGCCATTTCTTAACAACGGTTCAACCGATTTTCGGAATTCTTTCACGTATCTCATGTCCATATTCCATAGCTCAGTACGATAGGGAAAAAATGTCCCTATGGTTTTTTGAATTTTTCCTAGAGCAAATAAACCAATACAATTTTTTTTGCACGCTGAAGCGCGGCTTGAGAATCACGTCAGATTTTACCGCAAATAATTTCAGGGTTTTCAATCCCGAATAATCCTAGGTAACCTGTTACCTGTTTGCATATCAATCAAATTTCAAAGTGATAACATGTAGTTTTTTCGATACGAATTTGATTGCAGTAGTTTTTGAAAACATTTTTGAAACACTTTTGAGTATAAATTAAAATAATAAATTACACACAAAATTTATTTTGATTGAAAAACTTAAAAAAAATCCTGTATTGTAACCTGTTTTTCTATAAACCAAATTAAAAAGCGGTAATATGTAGTTCTCTCGGCATAAGCTGGATTGTAAGTGTCCAGCGAAATTGTTTGAGCAAAAATATAAATTCTGGATTATAATTAAAATTTTTTTTACCAAAAATCTACGAAAATAGGCTAATTTTTCCTCCAGATTATCTCAAAATAAATTATCGCAGCAATGACATGTCATTTTTGCGCTATGAATTCGCTTTTATAAATTCAGTGAATATGTCTGGGCATAAATAGTAATTAATGGATACCGTAATCCGGGGTAACATTGATCATTTTTTTGAATATTTCTTAAACATTTGATTTGAAAATGCATGTGTTGCAAATTTTATATTTTTAAAACAAGTACTGCCACCCATTGCTCGTGTTTATGTACTGTATTTTGTTTTCTGAAAGTTTAAAGCATGTTTAAAAAATGTTTTAAGTGAGTTTTTGATTTAGCTGATATGGGGTAACATTGATCACACCATGAAAACATCGTTCGGTAATATTGAAAATATCATTACTTACTAAAATCATGGTCCCTGAAGCCGAATATGAAGGTCAAACTCTTATAAGTCATTTACTCTTTGAGTTATTTTAAAATTAAAAATACCTTGAATTGTGGAATACTCCTAAATGTATGCAATTTCCTAAGGGAATTCTTCACGCTTTATAATAATTAGTGAATTATGTTTTATTGAACATATTTATGAAAATTTTGACAACGGAGTCGTTTTCGGCGATGTTATTTTTAGTAACAACCGCATTTCTCTTGCTCATATCGTTTACAGAACTCATGTGAGACATGATTCTTTTATGGTGTCATCCATAATCATGAAAATCATTATTTACAAAAGTTGAAAAATTTGCGCATGAATACAACTTTTTTTTCGCAAAAACCTTATTGTTTATTAGCTCATGATTAGAAGAAAGAGAATCGCCATTCATGCATTGAAAATATTTCATCAACAAATGTTGATTCGAGTTTTTTACAAAGAGGGTCATTGCGATCAATTTTACCCCGCTGATCAATGTTACCCCGGATTACGGTACACTTAAAAATTTATATTGCTAAATATCCACTAAAATACTTATTTTACTATTCACCTTTAAATCGAGTTCCAAAAGGATGACATGTAGTTTCTCTACATGATTTGATTGCGCAGAAACAGTGCATTTATTTGAGTAGTGAGATATACTGTCTATTTTGAGAACTTTTAAGTGTACGTTAATTTTGAGTAGTATTTGTTTTAATTGCTTTTAGAATAATGAAAGACACTTCCCTATGCGGATATATGCATTATCAAAGTTAGAAATTTGATTTTTGTCGAATAAACGCTTCAATTTTTACTTCACAGGTAAAACAACAGTTTTTTAGTTGGTTTTAGTTAATGAAATTTTGAATGTAATTGAAAATGCAACTTTTATCTTCAATAAGTTCACTGGATTTCTACTAGAAGTTCAATGCTGAAAAAAGTATATTTCGTTGATTTCAGTTCTTATTTATAGGCAAACAGGTTCTAAAACTAGAGGTTTTGTAATTTTTTAAAGTAAAAGGCAGATGTGATCCAGAGTTTCACTTTCTAGTTAAATATAGGTGTACCAGTTATGGACATAATGGTTTCCTATTTCGCCATACGTGATAAATTTATTATCTTCAAATTTTTAATCATTCTGTGTGTTTAAGTAGTGCGATATCAAATATATCTATAAAATATTGAAAATGTTAAAGTTTTCAAGAAAACACGTATGGCCAAATAGGGAACCACTATAGCCATATCTGGTACACTGTACTGGTACTGTACTAGGTACTGTTCTACAACATTCAAATTTTTGTCAAAAAAACTACAAGTGATCGCTTTGAAACTCGTTTTAAAGGTACTCAATTGAAACATATAAGCTTTTTTTTTTCATTTTTCTAGTAAAAGAAATTTTGAATGTAACCAAAATATACTATTTCTGCCCAAATACATTCGCTAAACTTCTAAAAAATAATTCAGGCCACGACTGACTTTTAGCATTGCTTTGAACGTTGTTTTACAGGCAAACGGAGTGACAATTTAGGGATTTTATTGATATAAATTTTGAGTGTAATCTAACATTTCTGTTTCTACTCAAACATATTCACTAGACACGTATAATCCAGTTTAGGTCGAAAAAGCTACACGTCATCACTTTAAAATTTGATTTGTAGGCAAAAATGTCCAAAAACGACGATTTCTTGATGTTTTGTAACTTATTTTGAGTGTAATTTAGAAACAAAAATGTTTTTTGAACTGTTAGAATAAAATATGTGTCGAATTAAAAACTACTCATCATAGCTTATTTCCTTGCTGGAACATGTTTTCTGCACTTTAACATACAAATTTAAATCGAAAAACTGTCAAATAACATTTCATAAGAAAGTTTTGAACTAGGACGCTCATAATAGAAGTTAAAACTGATCTTGATCAGTTACAAATAATCTAAATCAAAACCAAAGGGATCAAAATGTAATACAACTTATTCCAAAATACTTTGTCGAAGATTCCAATCATCTAGCACGCATTTTCAGAGCAGTTTTGCAGTCGAAAAGAAGGATCTGGCGCAATCAAAAGTAAAGTAAGTAAAACACTTTACTAGATTTTTGGAAGTTTCATTTGCATTTTAGGAAATATAATATTTAGTATTACAAGTCAAATGCGAACCTTTTATGTTTAAATCTGTAAACATCTAATCTAATAAGAAGCCAAACCCATACAGTGTTCCCAGGGTTTGTATTTAGTGTACTGCGAACTTCAAATCCAACAAACCCTAGACTCCATATCTTCAAGAGCAATAAGTGAACTCTAGCAGGTTTATAAACTACAATAATACTTATATACAGTACTGGACAGAATATAGTATCGGATTTCGATACAAAATGGTCAAGTTTGAAGGCTCGGCTTCTAAAAGTCCGCAGCATGAAAATTACTTCAAATATTCTAAGCTGGAACTCAAAGCTTTCTGTGGACAAACTTTCGATTTGATTCAAATTTTGACAAAAGTTTTGAAATTCTAAATATATATACATAAAAATGGAATGGTGTTTGTATGTTACGAAAATAACTCAACGAATTTACATTATTCTTTCACAGTTAGATTCTTGAAGTGTTCCGACGTGTTAGTGTGTACAAAAAGGAAAAATAAGAAAAAACAGGGAAAGGGAACTGACCCTTTTTAAGTAGAATTTTGTTTTTCATTACCAAACAGCCTACACATCAATTTCTTATCAGAAAAAATCTCTACCATATGTGTGCTCACCAGGCTTGATAATTCTCAGCAGAGTTCGGTGACATATTCTAGAGCAGCATGCTGCCTTTGCCTCTTTGCGAGGAAGTGAAAAAAATGCTAAGCAGAGAGGCAACGAAAAATGAGCGAGGAACAATTCACACAACAGAGCAGGGTTGCCATTATGCCAGATTAATCTGGCACTGCAAGACTTTTAAACGAGGAAAAGACAAAAAGACAAACTACTCATTATGCAAGACTTTTTCAAATTCAGCCAGACTTTACAGACCGACGGATAGCCATACTTATTTTGATAACGCAGGCTTTAGAATTTTTCTCATGATTGATTATTACGCGTTGCAAGAAAAAATTTGATTCCTGGAAAATTGAAACACTCAGGCTGCAAAATTTTCCAGGCTAAACATCAAAGTCAGCCTTGCTCGTCGTTAGGTGTGATTGTTTTAATTGGCGTGACAATCAGGAACAAATTTAAAGATCTCCTCTACGACAGTGATTGGTATGCTATGAACACATGACAAATTGTAATAATTTCCACGTCCAGTAGTTAAACAGAAATATTATATTTTTCATAAACATCTACGTACTGAGAGCTCCGCTGTGGGCGCAGTTTTGCTAGATGACTTCATGACATCAATATCCCTTGTCTCATAAACTGTCTCCTTCTACGCGATTCCAATTAGTGTCCCCCATGGAGGGATAGGTGTCTAAGAGCATTGGAATTCATTATAAGGCTCAATTTCCAAGGCTTCTCCTAGGACATGATGAACCAACGATGAGAAAAGTAGTGGTTGATTGATGTTATTTCAGTCAGTCTTCAACGCACACTAGGGTAAGTGTTCCCTTAGTTGTGGGTGTTCCTATAGTTGAGGTAGTGCCGTTTTCACTAATTTTATTGCATTAGCCACAGAACCGACACTGCCAATCGACGTATTGGTTTGTTAATACACGGAATAGTTGAAAAGAGCATTCAAATTGCTTTAGAACTGATGAAATATCACTTAAATTGCTAACACTTTTCTTACTTGTACCAATAGTTGCGGTAAAGTGTTCCTATAGTGGAGGATCCCATAAGAAAACAACGGATACCGCAACTATAGGAACACAAATTAAAAATATACCGCAACTAAAGGAACAGTGTACCAATAGTGGAGGTATTATTTTTCACTGACATGTCGTTGGTTACTGCGATGAAATCATTTTTCCCATTAATTCATTGGCCGTTACTTCCCGTTACAACATAGACATGTACATTAATTGCACATCTTGAATTCAACCGGTTAAATGAAGTTCAATCGCGCTTAGTACCTCCACTATTGGTACATCTACCCTATGTGATTTTTGTTTTGTGCGGAGATAGCTCACTGCGCGTTACTATCGCGAGCCTATCCAAATTTTTAAATTTCCCCGCAATACTCGCTTTTCAAAATAATAGTTTGAAGGGAGCCTGCTGTGTAAAAATCAAGCAAATTGGTGCAATCGTTTTGGAGTAATGGGTATTAGACTGATGCAAATTTTGAAGTTTCTGCTCCCCTATGCTTAAACGATGTTAATTATGATAAAAATCATTCTCCCAAAATTTGAAGTGATTTGGAAGAAATTTGGTTGTGCACACGCCATTTGAAGTTTATTTGGAAATTACGATGGAAAAGGCAAACCTTTTGTGTTCAGTCCTCTAACTGCTGGTAATAATATTCTATGGAAAAGTGAACATACTCTTCTCATGTGATTTTTTCCCAGCTACAACTTTGCCGAAGATCACATTTTGATTGGACGTAAGGATAATTTGTTATCATTGACAACAAAGTCTAAATCATGCTGAGATGATCATTCAATTACTTTCAGAGCAACACTGCTTTTTTGCTGTAGAACATAGTAGCCTGGATTACTTTGATCTATTCTTCCCGCCAGGAGCACCACTGTTGCCTGCCGAGCAGTTGCTTAAGCATGCAAAATGCAAACCAACTTTATGATTATGAATAGCAATTTATCCTGACGTCCAATCGAAATGTGGTCTTCGGCAAAGTTATAACTGAAAGGATTTCACATGAGTAGAGCTTGTTTGCTTTTCCGTAAAATATTATGACGACAAGATAGAGGGCTGAACACAAAAGGTTTGCGTTTTCCATAGTTATATCCATACAAACTTCAAATAGCGTGTGCACAGTCAAATTTCTTCCGAATCACTTCAAACTTTGGGAGGATGCTATTTACCATAATAAAAATCGTTTAAGCATAGGGGAGCAAACATTTCAAAATTTGCATCACTCTAATGGGTATTCATGTGCTTGGCTCCACATCATTTTGTTTATTTTTAGTTTTCTTGAAGATAGCTCAACCGATCTTTATGAATTTTTTGAGGCAATCTCCTTAAAACCTGATATTATTTTGCCCATGTATTTTTTTATTTTGATAAATTGATTAATAACAAAATGGCGGCCAAAGGAGTTTTATATGGGGAATGTCGTTCCTCCAAGGAATTTCGGAATGATTTTTAAAACCAAGTGTCCAATGATTCAATATCGATACAGATTTCAAAAACAAAAGAGTTTTTTGGCACTGCTAAACTATTGAAAAACAAAGCAAAAAAGTAATCGTGAATAAAATAGTATTTTGTGGTAGAAAAATGATGTCAGTACAGGGGTTATCCTAGTGACTTCGATTATTATGCGATGGTATTTTAGCATTTAAATATCATATCCCCTACACACTTCTGTTCATTGTAAAAATGACGGTAGTAGTTTAAACTGTGTCCAGGTCAACTCTACCAGTTCTCATTTATAAATTTGATATAGAGTTTTGAAAACAGACATGGTTAAACTATCTCAGAGATTTATCGTTTTTACTTTATTTTTTTACAATCATAAGACTCTGTGTGCCAGAATATAAATAAACATAAACTAATTTGATAAATACCATAGCTGAAATACTAGAATGTTTTCCAATACAAGCTAAAACATTAAATAGGCCATGTTTCAGTGCTGAAGTGAATTTAGACTATTTTTTTATGTTGTATATTATTTTTGTTACCGTCGAAATTCAAGTCTAGTAGTATACCTGCACAATGGTGTCTGCCAGACTTTGCAAGATTTTTTATTTTCAACTCGCCAGACATTTTCAGAAATCTATTGGCAACCCTGCAACAGAGTAAAATTCCATCAAAACAGAGTGCCATCACAACTCCCCGAGGATTGGCTTGTTCGGACGGCACACTCAAGAGTTCTTTTGAAGTGTGAGTAAAGGTGAGCATCGCAACAAGAGAGAGAGAGTACCTACCTGAAAAAATCCTCGCAATTTATTGCCCTCTCACTCGAAAATCGCTTGAGGATCTGTGTTGAAAATTTTGTGTTTAGTTTTTTCTCCTCAGAAAAACGGCAATATCGCCTCATCTTTGCACCGCAGAGGAATTTCTATCAAGCCTTGTGCTCACCAGTCGTTTTCTATAGCTAGGCTGTAAGCCTGAAAAAAAATCGTAGGGTCCGTTTTGAAGTTACGCCTTTTTGAAAGTATAAGTCCACTAAGATATTTAAACGGGTTTTCATTGGCCGTGATTATCAGAATAAATATAACATAAAATATTGAATCGAAGTTGGTGTATACAATTATTTAATACTTCTGGGAGGAGTTTTGAATGAGAAGATCAAAAATTGGGGTTACGCTCTTTTGAAAGTGTAACCATTGAAAACACTCATTATGAATAGAATAATTAGACATTAGAGTGGATCAAAAAATCGTTTTTGCTCCACACCGCTCATTTGATTCTAGATCAAATTTTGAGAATCCTCCTAAAATTTGAGCTCATTTGGATGAAAACTGAAACTGCACAAGCCCTTTAAAGTTTATATGGGAATTACTATGAGAAAAGCAACCAATTCATTCAATCGGTCATAGTGTTTGCCCATGTGCTCTTGGGGATTAGAACTATGTTGATACTGTGAGATACAACAATCAGCTACAACTTTGCCGAATACCGTTTTTTAAATCGGACGCTCCAGTAATTGGTTATTCAGCATGGCTTTGCTTTGTAGCCGCGGACATTAACCACTCGGCTAAGGAAGGCCCCAATGCGTTTTGTTAACCGATAAGGGTCATGCACAAATTATGTCACGCTCCAAGGGGGGGAGGGGGTGATCGAAAAAGTTGAAAATTAACGTGACATAATTTGTGTACCCTCCCTTATGTACCGTTTTGATTCATATTACGGACACCTAAGGCCTCAGTGAAGTATAACTCATCAGAAAGCGTATCAAATAAGGTACCCCGGGGCAAGTGAGAATCTAGGGTAAGTGGGACGTTTCGTCATAGCTCACTTAGGAAAAGTTTTTCATGGGGGTATTCTTCTAGAAAGTTGAAGATACAATGACAAGGAATGTGTTAAGTACAAAACATATTGTTATTTTTATTACCATAGGGTTCATGTAACAGTTGTCAATTCAGCGCCATTTTCAACTTGCATGATAATTTGCGACACGTTTCACGTCTTGCATTGTCTCGCAAAACATAAATGTGTTATAAATCGAATTTCCATCAGCAAGCTACAACTTCAATTATTACTACAAGCTGCTTACGATAAATCAGTATTTTGTTTTCATTTCAGATGAAATTTTCGATGGTCTAACATACCCCAAAATATATTTGTACCCGTGGTAAGTGGGAACTATCAAAATAAAAATTAGAATCAAAACTTTTCGTAGACGTTTCATACATGTTCCTAGAGAGTAGCACTAAAACATTCAAACAAATGATTTTTATCAAAAATAGATAAATATAAAATTACTTAATAAGAGGGAGAAGAAATGTATAATTCTTCTATATGTTTTTTATTGATTGTTTATTTTTGGAATACGACTTTAAAATTGAACAAACACAGAGATGAAATTTTTCTATCTTATTTGAACTTTATTTGTTATTTCTACCGAATTTAGTAGTGACGGAAAACAATTCTACCCTATTAAGCGGTTTTCTACTATGCATATAAGTTATAACAAAACATATTTATAATTTCGGCAATTATTGAAGGCTTATGTGCTAATTTGTAATTAATAACTTATGAATGATATATTTTGAACATGTTTAATTCCTCTTTACGCTTTTATTGAGGTATTTGAAGTTAATATTAAATGCGAGGTGACATACTATTAAATAAACGTTTTCTTCCTAAAGCGTCACGTATTTTATGGTTGATCCCTTATGTACATCAAAAATGTACTCGAAATTAAAAATATATGATTTATCAATCCTTTTATTGTAATGGTTGACTTACTGATGTGGATGGACGCATGAAACGGAATGTGTCCCACTTGCCCCGTTTAGCGAGGTAACTGCGTCAAATGGCTCATTCTAAAACTTTCCTCCAAGATTTCCACAATTTCGAAATTATTCGATCGGTTTCATGCACACACCAGCAAATATGTTGCCAAAATGTGATTGTGCTGTTGGATTTGAAAAATATTAACATTTGAAAATTTTATTGAACCATTTGATTGAACTACCGTTTTTTTTAGTTCCCACTTGCCCCGCGGTACCTTAAATCATTCTGCATGCTTCCTCCGCGTAATCAAGCCTTCAAACCAATAAACT
This sequence comes from Aedes aegypti, assembly GCF_002204515.2. Lineage (NCBI taxonomy): Eukaryota > Metazoa > Arthropoda > Insecta > Diptera > Culicidae > Aedes > Aedes aegypti. The sequence continues at coordinate 22,546,063 of NC_035108.1, read as the reverse complement.
TTCGAATGGTGGGTGAAGATTTTGATTCCACTACATGAAAAATTTTAAATAAATAGAAATGTGTAGACATTTCATGATTCTTATTCCGGACACTTCCTTACTTTTGCCTCATAATCCGGACACTTCGATTCGTTTTCCGGAGAGCTCATGAAAGTCATAAATAGAAAAGTCAAATCATTAATTGAAATGGGTAAACCACTAAAGAGGCATCTAAGGCAGTTGAGCATCATAAATTTTCAAAGGTATCTATGGATAATATTAACTAAAACGAGCCTCGAAAGTACGAACTTTCGAACGGCAAAAATTGAAACATTTCGTGTGAAATGTTTCCCATACAAAGTAGGGTGTCCGGAATAAAAAGCTGTCCATAATATGAATCAAAACGGTATAAAGCTATGTGAAATTAAGTGAATGAAAAAAAAAACGAATTTAATACTATACCATTTAATTCTACTAGAGTTTGTATCCTTTGACAGATACGCGTATTTCGACCTCACCTGTTAGGCCGTCTTCAGTGTCATGTACTAGACTCGACTTGACGGAAGTTGAGGTTCGCGTATCTGTCAAAGGATACAAACTCTAGTGGAATTAAATGGTATAGTACTAAATTCGTTTTTTTACATTGGATAACGTCCTTCGGCAACATATGGGGGTACAATTCCAAAAAACGAAAAATTGAGCATGTAACGAAAAGTGGTCAGGTTTTGACCGCTAATAACTCAGCCATTTATCGATAGATTTTCAATATTTATAGATCAATCGATTGGAAATTTATCTACGCGTCAATTCAAATGGAGGACACTATTGATTATTGGCAACAAACTATTGAAAAATCGTAAAATGTTGACCCCTTTCTTATCTAACCAATCACGTTCAAGCACATTTTTGGGTTCCGCTTTCCATTATAAAAGCTCATCTGTCCTGCTTCTTCTCTCAGTCTTCTTTTTGCGGTCGAACTGCACGGAGAAAAATGGCATTAGTTTGAAATAACCATTTCGTTGGTTGAAATTCAAACTAAGAATTTGGTTTTTTAAAATTATATTTTTGTGACGCAAAGTTGAATTTTTTATTGAATCAAACATAATATTTAGTCAACATCAACCTAGGAAACAATTTTGTTTTAAATTAAAATTTGTTTGTTTTGAGCTAACACGTTATTTGTTTTTAACAAACATTTACATTGCTTTAAACAAAATCTGGGTTAATGTTTTCACTACCACTAACGAAATTTGTTAATTTGCTTAGGATAGTTTGTTACATTAGTTATTGATTCTTAAATTGTATATTTTTCGTTAATTATTGTCGCAGTTTGAAAGTGCAAATCAAGTAAGTTGAACCGCAATGTGTTGTTTTGTGTAAATAATACAAGTAGATTTTGATTTCAGAGTTTTTCACCACTTATTCACAGCATGAAAAACGAAGCGGTTAACGTTTCTACCAACGCCATATTTTACAGAAACGACCAGAATATCCGCTTGTATTCCATGCATAATATAGAATGGTATTTATATTGTACATTACCATCTCTCTTATCCATGATTTAATATCTATTTTTTAAACTTCAATTGCAGTTCGCCATCAATCAAAAAACTCAATTTCAGAGCGCCTAAGATGTGGTCAAAATCTTTTTCGGTTATCAGGAGCTTTGGCGGCCATGTACAGCAAAAAAATATATATTATGCATATAGCAGCGCCGGATGTTGATTATATTTTAGAAATGCGGATAACCTTACAATTTATTAATCTAAATAAAAAGTAAGATATTTTGCTTATTTTAATACTTGAAATCAATGAAAGGGAAACAATAAACCTAACAACAAACAACAAGTTTGTTTGTTTCAAACAAAAGATCGATTTATAACAAACTAAAAATTTACATCTTCAAACGAGTATTTCTTGTTTTAAACAAACTAAATCGTTGGTTGTTTTCACAACTGTCATACGAAAGAGCCATTTTCTTGTTTGTTTTAACTAAATTTTGGTAGAATCTAGATGGAAATTGAGGTAAAAACAACCAAGAAATATGTTTGTTTCAACCACCGTTAGAGGTTGCATTAAACTAAGATTTTGTTTGTGCAAATTTCAACCCAAACTTTATTTGGAAAATAACTAAAATTTGGTTGTGTTTACCAATTTTTTTCTCCGTGTGTGAACACGGTCAGGCGAGTCATTTTCGCTTAGCGTTTGCACCCGCGTCACAGTTCAATTTGTGTCGTCGGAAGAGGAACACGCAAGGTTGACTTGCGGCGGCGATGACGTCGGCGCTTCTCCGAGCGGCGAACTACTGCCGCTTGGAAAAGCGTCCAAGCCATCGTCATCGCCACCGCAAATTTATCCGCGCTTGAAGATTTCGACTCGTGATAAATTCAGCATCGGTGGTCAAGAAGCAAACCCGTTAGGAACTAAATACCAGAAGCCTCCTGAGTTGCTGATCCGAGGAGCTGTTTTCCAGAAGCTGATCGAGGAGCTGAGTTTCCAGATTTCGACTTATGCCAGGTGATCCACAACCCGTTGATGTTGTGCGCCATCAACGTCAAGAAACATTTAGCTGGTTCGTCGTATAAGCAAATAACTTGCTCCAATTTATACATTTGCGTTGAGGATTCCCCGTTTGACCATTGCAATCAACTTATAACATCCCGCAGTGATATTTATCTGTGACCGCATCGAAGTAAAGAAAGCCAGCGGCCCTTTTCAGTGCCATCAAACGTGTTGAAAAGGTTTAAAAGAATAATATTTCCGACCATATTACATCTAATATTCCTCAATCAATCTCACAGCATTATACAAAATTTAATTTGTCATGAATAACAATTTGATACTGTATTCGCGGACGCTGCTGCAGTGCCGTCGGGGTGACTGCTCAACATTTCACAACGATTGTAAAATAGAGTGGCATTTCCAACAGCTTCTTAGACTTGCCATATTTTATGAGACCACATGTAACAAAATTGCGACATATTCAGAATGCTTTTGAAAAGAAATTCTCATTGAACAATTTTCATCATTTTGGCACACATGGATCGAAAATTTCCTTCATACTAAAGAAAACTGTTGATTATCAATAGCTTACCAACTCATTATTGGCACACACCCATTTCGTAGATTGATCGACTAGAAAGAGAAGATCACAAAAGGGAGGAGCATTATCTGCTAATCTACTAAGGGTTTAAAACATGCTTCCTTCACTGGATTCGGTTTCATTCCATTTTCGCTTTAGAGTAGGTAAGAACTCATATGCACCTGCTCAGCGAGGAGCACCTCGCAGCCAGAAACCTGCTGAGCTGTTGATCAGCGTTTGGTTTGTGAAATCGCCCTAGATTGACTTGTGCTTGTAGATTTCGACTCCAGACTCAAGATATCAACATTGAGCCACGTTTCCAGATTTAGACTTAAGCCATGTGATCCACTACCTGTTGCTGTTGTGCGCCATCCACTCCACGAAACATTCTGCTGGTTCGTCGTATACGCAGATAACTCAAATTTATACATTTGGTTATGGCAATCAACTGATAACATCCCGCAGTGCTCCCCTTTTCAGGGCCATCAAATGTGTGGAAAAGAGTTAGAGGAGTTTATTACATTTCATATTCCTCAATAAATCTCACAGTTTCATACAATATCTCATTTGTCATGAATAATTGATGACACGATAATTTGAGAATGTATCTGCGGACGCTGCTGCAGTGCCGTCAGGGTGAGAGTGCTCAACATTTCACGACGATTTTAAAATAGAGTGGCATTTTCAACAACGTCTTTAATTTTATATATTTTAAGGGAACACTTCGATTACTAAAATTATCACATTTAACAAAATTGCGACATATTTCGAACGCTTTTGGAATCAATTCACATCGACCCATTTTAATAATTTTGGCGCCCATGGATCAGAAATATACCTTCATAATAAAGAAAACTATTGATTATCAATAGTTAAGTATTGAATATTTAGGGAATTTCAACCCTTCCAACAATTCATGTTCGACCATTTTCTCACGCATTAACATTTTCCGCGATTTTCTAGCGATTCAGAGCCCAACACATTATTGGCATATACCCATTTCCTAGATAGGTCGATCAGAAAAAGAAGAGCACGAAAGGGAGGAGCATCATCTGCTAATCTAAGGATTTAAAAGATGCTTCCTTCGGATTCATTCCATTTTTGCTTTCCAGCAGGTAAGAGCTTATTAGAACCAGAAGCCTGCTGAGCTGTTGATCAGCGTCTGGTTTGTGAAATCACTCAAAATTTCTAGATTGACATGCGTTTCCAGATTTCGGCTCGTGATAAACTCATCATCTGCACGGAAAAAAATCCGTTGCCGGATTCATGAACAAAAAGTCATGATTTCATAAAATTTTATGTTCCATGATATCATGACTAAAAGTCATGAAATCGTGACTATTATGTAAGAATTTGTATGCTCAGGGCGTTACACAAATCTAACGGTCACATTCTTCACCTTAGTCAATGTGTCTCGTGGCGATCGGTGATATTTTCTAGTGAAATTATAAAAAAAAATTGTTTTGAAAAAGTTTAAATTCTTCGGAACCTTGTCATCATATCGATGACATTCTTGGTGAAATTCTCGTGAGTTCCAACATTGTTTCACGACACAATCAATGTACTTACTTAATCGTGACTTTGCAGAACCGGGAAATGTTTCACTTTGAGCGAAGATTTTGCTTGACAAGCTCATCGGCAATTTTAACTGTTCGGAAGTGATGCATACCCCACGTCCTATAACAGAGCAGGTCACAAAAGGCCTTCGGCAGCCGGATGATCCAGTTCCACTTTCCACATCCGCAGAGTTGTTAAGGAGTGTTCCATGACTCATGCAATCCACCAGCCCAGGGACCATTTACCAATTCAATTGATGCTCGAAACAACATTTTGCGTACAAACCTAACCACCGAATGTTCGCGTTCCTGCTAAAGATGTCACACTCGTTAGGTTGACATTTGTGGAATGTTTTCACGGTTTATTACGAAACTATCGGCACAAAAGCAGTAAAACTTTGTTTTATTTGTTTACCAATGGCAAATATAAACTGGGATCTAAATTGACGTATAATGTTTCATTTTCATGAACTGAGTTCATGATTCAGGAATCCTGCTTCATGATTTCATGTCTCAAGTTGCCACTTTTCAGCACCAAAATTGGAATCATAAATGACAGGCATCTGAATACATAAAAAGTGCTTATGTTTTCATGACCTCTGTTCATGATATCAGATCTTGCTTCATGATTTCATGACCAAAATTGCCACTTTTCGTATCAAAAATAGGAATCATAAATGACAGATGACTAAATCCATGAATTTTATTCATGGTTCCAGCATACATGCTTCATGATTTGAGAATTTTAATTGCCATTTTTCTTCGCTAAAAATTGAAAACGTAACGTACAGCCAGCGTTACGTTAAAATGCTTCTTGATTTCATGACTTTTGGTCATGGTGTATTTTCATAACATGAAAACACACTTTCCTCCCGAAATCATGACTCTTTCTCCTGTTTTAGAGTGCCGCATTTTTACCCGTGTGTGGTGCAGTCAAAAATCAAGCCCGTTAGGTACCATTGCCACTATTATTAGGCATATCGAGCGTTTGGCTTGTGAAATGGCTAGCAACTGATAACATCCTGCAGTGCTATTTATCTTTGACAGCATCCGAGCTAACAAAGCCTTTGGCCCTTTTCAGGGCCACTGAATGTGCGTAAAAGAGTTGAGAGTAATTATTCAGACTTTATTTCTCACATTTCCAAGCAATGAAAAATATTTTTGTCAAAATAGAGTTGAGTTCAGTATTCAATATATATTCATGTGCACTAATGAGATAATATGATTTGTTCGGAAAAATTAGGATAAAAACAGCAATTATCCCATAATGAAAAGTAATCGCATATCAGTCTCACTAAAGATTTCCGCATCGTGTTCACAAAAATGAACAGTGTTTTTGTCATCTTTATATTTTTCTCGGGAAGATATCGTAGTGAAGAGCTAATTGTGAAAGTTTTTGAATATTCGTAAAGAAAACGAGTTTGGAAACTTCAAAGCCCATTTTCTCAATGCCTACTTTTTACAGATGGGACTGACTTGCGATTCACGGCAGTATAGGTATTCCACTAAACAGCTCGAAGATTTTTTATCATCAATGTGAAATCGACGATGATGAAGATTTGTGTTGAACTCCGATATAAATCTGTTCTATTACCTTCTGAAGAATATAATAATATAATAATAATTCATATATTCCTCATTGTCCAAACTTTATTCGACTAAACGACATCCGACAGGACACCCCGTGTGAGCTGAATAAACATTTGCACGTGTGCGTTTGTGTTGTGTATGTGTGCAGAACATGTCTAGGCAATTAGCGGTTAGCTGGAAATGTGTCCCTACCTGGTAGCCGGGGTTGGAGGTGATGTTGATCTCGCTGTTGAGCTGTCGGCGAGAGTGACGAGGCGAATGGCCTGGAGACTTGGCTGCCCTTGAACTGCTGCTGGCGTTTGACTCGTCCAGAATTGGTTCACTGGAAAAGAGCGGAAGGTCGGGTGTCAGTTACGCATGAATGGTCCCGATGGCAATCACACTACTGCACTGACTGATGATACTTACTTTTCCAGCGAATTGTCGGGCGTTTTGCTGGGATAAATTCGTTTTTTCTTACGATCTATGTCATGATTATCGAGTGATATGCTGTTGGAGAAGTCCTCTTTGGACACAGTCGGGTAGCAGTATTCGAAGCGCTTTCCTGGAAGGGAGTGGAATTGATTCGCATAGTCATTAATGGTTTCACGATCATAATAGAGTGTGCATAATGGTATTTCTACAGCTTGACTTTTACATCTAACCAACGATGCTTGCAGAGTTGGATAATTATTTCCCGGTGAAAGTCAACAATTTTCGCTTTTTTGCCTCAATTGTAAACTTTTTCGATGATTTTATTAACGAATAAGCGTTTCAGTGCCACGAGCAAAATCATGGAGATGCTTGGTTGCTGACTATTCATTCTCCACACTAAATGGCATTCGCTCCCATCCATTCGGTCATTTTGAACCACTCCCACTCTTCAATCAACTTCTCGTAAACTACTTTTAACCTTTCCTGAAAAATAAATTCTTGTCAACTTACGTTCAAACCGCGGACTAATGGCCCCGTACTCGTACTGTACACTGGACGAGGTTTGCGACGACGACTGGCAGTAGTCGAACACGTCGCTGTTGGCCTCCGGGTCGTCTTCGGTGGTTTTGATGATTTTGGGACTCGCCGGAAGCGAGGCACGGCTAGGCCACGAGTCGGCGTGGGTCTTTTTGAGATCCTTCCGGGAGCGGCGGGTTTCCTCCATGACGATGGTGCTGTAGGTGCTAGTGATGATTCGTGATGTTTGTGGTGGGTTTTTGTTAGGGAAGGAAGTCCTCTGTATTTAAAAAGCTACATGTTTGTTTCCTTGTTGGGTTGGTCTATCAAAAAGAGTGAGAGAGAGTAAGAGAAGCGTTATTAGTTTAAACCTAAATAATTAATCTTTGATCTAGGTTTAATATACGCATATCTTGTTTTAGAATGCTATAGCAAATGTAGCGGAAGTAGCGTCTTCGACAAAGTTGTTCAGAAGTTCAAGGACTAACATTATTTAAGCCGAGAGAGTTCTTATACTTTTTTGGCCTTCAATCTCAATTTTCGAACATATGGTCTATTACTAAATTGTGGTTTTATTGTGTGAACCAAAACATTTAATGTGATAACAGTATGGCTTGTTCAATTTATATAGCTTGTATTAAATTTAAAGCAAAATGGAAAAACGCTTCAATAAAAAAAAATATGAGGGGCTTAAACACAATCAGAAAAAAATCAAACGATATTAACTGTTTCGTAATACAATTACCCATAGCTGAATGACAATGTGCCGGCGAATCAATGAAATACCGCGAATCAAAAGCCAACGAACGCACAAGTTTCGCCTGTGAGTTGAATCGTCAAACAACAAACAATTTGCTTCAACAATTTCTCTTTCAACAAAAACCTTTTCATTCGAAACAAAAATCCGATTCCCGAAAAGGCTCGCCAACGGAAAACATTCTCCGAACACGGGTTGTTCCCTCGTCAGATAAAGCAAACAAACCATTTCCCCGGTTCCACCCTCTGATTCCTGAACGCTGGATTATAATCCAGGTCAGCCCAGCAACCAACAGCAGGGGAAATGAAAACGCGTTTGCAACTTGTTGCTCACCAAGCAAACGAGCGTAGGCATTTCACAATTTCTGCGAACTTTTCATCCGTCTGGAAAAAAATGTAATTAGAATACTTTTGTTACGGGGAAACGTCGAAAAGACATTTCTCGTGCTCCTTTCACGGCTCATTTTCACTTTAAATATGCGGAAAACCAGAAAATCAGCGTTTAATCGGTGTGAATGGAAAATTGCATTGACGTAGGAGTGGAGGGCTAGAGGGGCCAAACCCTCTATTAAAAAAGTTTTATGCCGTTTAATATGAAATGAAAAATATATGGAACTAGTTTATTTATGTAGATCAATGTTACTTTAAAATATTCTTCTTCTTCTTCTTCTTCTTCTTCTTCTTCTTCTTGGTGTTACGTCCTGACTGGGACAGAGCCTGATTCTCAGCTTATATCGTGTGGCAAGTATGACGATACTCTATGCCCAGGGAAGTCAAGGAAATTTATATTACGAAAATATCCTGGTCCGACCGAGAATCGAACCCAGACACCTTCAGCATGGCTTTGCTTTGTAGCAGCGGACTCTAACCACTCGGAAGGGGACGCCTCTTAATGAAGAGCTCACTATGGGCGATAAAGGGGGACGGACCTGGTGTAGTGGTTAGAACACTCGCCTCTCACGCCGAGGACCTGGGATCGAATCCCATCCCCGACATAGTCACTTATGACGTAAAAAGTTATAGTGACGACTTCCTTCGGAAGGGAAGTAAAGCCGTTGGTCCCGAGATGAACTAGCCCAGGGCTAAAAATCTCGTTAATAAAGTCAAACCAACCAACTATGGGCGATAATCTACAATAAAAATAACTTGTTCTGATCAGATTTTCTTGTACATCATTCCATAGTAAACACTTCTATTAAGTTTTTCCTGAAATATCAGGGCACGATCTTTTATAGTAGGCCAAAGTTAGAGTTTTTAAGATACCATGCCCACACAGTTACGGATCACCCACAGTGACGGATCACTTTGGCGTTCAACATCGGATAACTCGCTCAAAACATAAACGTTGACGTAAAACATATTTTTCCCATGTTATACTATTTGTCTTCTACCATTTGTAATGTTGAGCACAACATTCAACCGCTAAATAACGGTGTTTTTGACAAATGTTTAGTTGGTACCACACAGCTATCATTATATGGTCGTTTTCTGTAAGAAGTGCCGTCAGCATTCATAAGCTCCCACAGGTGGTAAAATTCAAATGTTACAGCATGTTTTATGCTCGTTCGCTTCGATTTAGTATAAATTCATCTTTGGAAAACATTTTACTTCAATTTTTATTCAAAATACCGAATATTAGCACTTCTAACTAGTGATCCATAATATGGACCAGGAAATGATTGTTTACCACGGTTATGGATCACTTCAAAAGAATCTAGATTTCTGCCATTTTAAACATTGGATTCGACATTTTCAGACAATAGCACTAAGGATAAAACTAATAAAACATCAAGGTTTGTAAATTTCATTTTTTAGCCGACAAAAATGGGTGAAAAACTTGGGTGTGGAGCGAAAACAGTTCATGTCTCAGTTATTACAATGCAGCATCACAAAAAAGGGGCATTTTACCCTTGTTTCCAGCTCTAACACTGCTACTTTTTGCAGTAATATATGACACATTGTTGACTTTCGCCATACCATGCAATACAGATGCATTGAGTTGAAAATCTCTTGATTTTGCGCACTGATCCGTAATATGTCACAATTTGATCCATAATATGAAAATTGATCCATAATATGGTTTTCAGGAACCGACACAATTTTTAATTTTTATGCAATCCTATGTAAATATTACACTCAAAACAGTTTACTAACCGAAGTTCCAATTTGAAACGATTCGATTCGTGCTTTTAAATTACAATTTTACGTTTTCCATGTCGTTTTATTGAATTTTATAGGTTGGACTCCACACTATTTGATCCATAACTGTGGGGTCATGGTAAATGAAGAATTCAGTGCAAACACAAGGTACACATTGAATACAATATACTGCATAATCGTAATATTTCATACAGATCTTTATACACTGTCCAAAAGCTTATTCAAAAAGCTATCTTTGAAAAATAAAATGAAATAAAAATTCGTACTTTTGGTCGGAAAAATGCGGGGCGCGCACTGAAAAAAAAATTATTTGATTCTATACCTTAACTTTACACATCGCATACTTTTTTGTCTCAAGTTGTCCCAGGCTAAAATGTATTTCCAAGGGTACTTTGAGATGTAAACTAAAGCATCGTAAAGAATTTAGCTGCACATATTTGCACTTTTTTAATACAGGGCTTTTTGAATTTGTCCAATATTTTTAAAAACAGCTAAAAATTAATTTAAAGAATAACTGAATACCGCTAAATCATTCATATCATCATTTCTAAGTAAGATCTAACATTTATAATGGTTTGCACAACGTTAATCGCTTAAATGGCTTATATTCATCATTAGTAAGAAAAATTATTATTTCGCTATAGGTCCTATTCAAAAGTTAGTCTCGAAAACTTGTTTTTGAAAATAAAACATCAAATTTGTACCACAAAACTCATAAATACGACATGAGATGGAAAAAATATTTTTGGCCGCCAGTCTGTATGGAAACCGTCCATAGTGGAGCTAATGTGTTAAAAGGTAAAAGTTACGGTGAAATATTAATTCAAAGATCCGACTTGTGACCCTACTCGTGTTTTCAATGGCACTAAACTGGAGAAACAGTAGGCAATCGATCTTCTCATTTGAGGTTTCTGCTAGTGCACAAACCCAATACAAAGTGTACTGTTGTTGGATGCTTCCTTCGCAAGATTAGTGCCTTGAAGTTTTAGTGCAATCTTAGAAGTTAGATTCCAATTTAACCTTAAAGTTGTTATGTAACTGAGTTTTTTCCATGCTGGTTGGTTTCCCCATTTTGTTGATGTTGGTTGTCGTGCAAAATTTAAAATTGCGACAATTGATAAGTTAGCTGCTTTCAAACATTTGTATTTCGATCGAATGTTGCATGCAAAGGACTGCTACAAGGATTCTTTAGGGAATCTCTACAAGAATTCAAGCAGAGATGTCTCCAGGAATTATGCTGAGACTGTCTTCACAAGGATTGCTCCGGATATATCTCTGTGTTTTATTCAGAAATTCCTCCTACAAAGATAGGAGGACGGGGGGCATAATGCGCCAGCTAAGAAAGGAAGCGATTTTAGCTGTGAAATACATTTTTATAACCTCTTTTTGCATCATGATCTGATAGACAAACATGTTTACTATCAATTATTAAAAACAGACATTTATTTTCATTTTTCTGGATCATAACTACAGCGTGGCATAACGTTTGCTGGAATTTTAATTCAAACGGCTGTTTTGGTGTTATGACATATGAGTGGCCGTTTTGTTGATTTGAATTTATGTCCGTCAATATGCTCTTAAGGATTAATTAAAAACACATTTTAGCCACGGAATACAAACTATGGGAATGCACAAGGCGATTCTCGGTGACAGTTTCAAAAGTTTTGTTGTTTACCAACCTGAAAAATTACCAAGAAAATAACACAAAATTGCAACGAAAACAGCGAAAAACGTATTTTCGAGTTTTTTACTACCATTTTGATTCATATTACGGACACTTAAGGCCTTAATGAAGTAAAGCCCAGCATAGAGCATACAAAATAAATCATTCTGTATGATTTCTCAGCGTTATCGAGCGTCAGAAACCCTTAACTTTCGAATGGTGGGTAAAGAATACGCTTCCGCAACTTGAATAATTTTAAATAAATCGAAATGTGTGGCCGTTTCATGATTCTTATTCCGGACGCTTCTTCACTTTTGTCTCATATTCCGGACACTTTGATTCGAATTCCGGACAGCTCATGGAAATCATTAATAGAAAAGTCAAACCATCAGTTGAAGTCGTCAAGCCAATAAAGAGATGTCTAAGGCAGTTATTATTATTATTATTATTATCTTTTATTTTAACTTGAATTTTGAAAGAGGGAAAAACCCCTTTGAGTGATTTCTTTTTTGGAAATCTTTCTCAAAAAGGCACAAAACCTCTTTATCTTTTCAAACAACATTACAAAAATAATTCTTAAATACTAAAGGCTCATCCGGAATTGATCCATATCGGAGGTCTAAGGCAGTTGGAGATTAAAAGTTTGTATATATTTTTATGGAAAAAGCATTTTAAAACGAGCCTCGAAAGTGAGAACTTTTGATCAGCAAAAATTGAAACATTTCGTGTGAAATGTTTCCCATACAAAGAAGAGTGTCCGGAATTTGAAGCTGTCCGTAATATGATTCAAAACGGTATATTCGCCAGGACTTAATAATATAAATAAAGAAGCATTTTTATACATTTTCTATTATCTCGGGTGAAAAACAGCGTCCCGAAGCACATCGTTCATTCAAATCGAGGGTGGTGCGTTTTACCCCAACGGCGCATTTTACACCCAGTTCCCCTACACATTCATGCTTGCACAGAAATATGTTGCATCCAGGCGTTTGTTTAGATACGCAACTAGGGTATCACGTCTATTACGGCTGAAACCAGCCGACGGTGTTTCGAAAAAAAAAACCTGCAGTTCGTAGACACATATATAAGTCAATTTGGACTTATTGAGATGTAAAATTGTTGCTGGAATTTGAATTCAAATGGCTCTTATGGTGTTATAGAATAGGAAGGGCCTATGGAATAGTTTAAGTCCTTCAATAAGTTTTTGAAGAATAAGTTCAACATTTTTTAAGCACCGAACACACACTATGAAAGTGCACAAGGCGATTATCGATTATAGTTTCAAAAGTTTTGTTTTGTAACGTGAAATATATAATATTCTTTGATTATTCTACCTGAAAACTGGCCCTAAAAATCACGCAAAATTGCATTGAGGACAGCAAAAAACTTTTTTTAGTTTTTAACGATGTTTCCTTACAATCGTTCCACAGATTTGTTGTAGACCTTCAAAAAGTCCTCCGAAGCTTCCTCCAACATTTCCCTTAGAAATTTCTCCAGAGATTTCCTCAAGAATGCATGGATTTTTTTTCCTGGAGAAAAATCCTTGGCGAACTTCCTGAAAAAAATTCTGGAGAAATTTCTAGAGGAATCCTAGTAGAAATTTTCAAAAAGAATCCCTTTCTCACAGCCGAAAGAGTCTCTTTCTGTTGTATCTCTGAAGGTTCAGCTGGGTAAATTTATGATGGAGTCAATAATGGGTTACTAGGTTATATTGCTGAAAGATTTCTGAAAAATTAGCTGGGCAATTTGCTGAAGGAATCCATGAAAAAAATCCTGGAGTAATTCTTGGAGGAATCCCAAAAAAAATCACTGTAGAAATTTTTCTGGAGGAATCGCTAGAGAAATCTCTTAAAGGTATTTCTAGAGAAATCCTTTGAATATTCTTTGGAGGATTCCATGAAAAAAATTCTAAAGAAATACCTGTGAAAATCTCTGTATGAATCCATGAAGAGATTTTCCTGAAGTTATGTAAGCCATGCTGAAGGTGTCTGGGTCGATTCCCGGTCGGTCCAGGATCTTTTCGATAACAGGAAATTTGCTTGACTTATCTAGGCTTAGAGTATCATCGTATCTGCCACACCATACACGAATGCGAAAATGGCAACTTATTCAATAAAGCTCTCAGCGGAGTAATTTTTGGATGCTTAAAACGATTCTTTGGAGAAACTTTTGGGGGATCCATGCATTCCCCCAAGGGGCCTTCCTTAGCCGACTGGTTAGAGTCCGCGGCTACAAAGCAAAGCCATGCTGAAGGTGTCTGGGTTCGATTCCCGGTCGGTCCAGGATCTTTTCGTAATGAAAATTTCCTTGACTTTCCTGGGCATAGAGTATCGTCGTACCTGCCACACGATATACGAATGCGAAAATGACAACGTTGGCAAAGAAAGCTTTCAGTTTATAACTGTGGAAGTGCTCATTAGAACACCAAGCTGAGAAGCAGGTTCTGTGCCAGTAAGGACGTTAATCTCCAAAGATTCGTTTTAAACTTGAAAATCCTCGGAGTATTTCATGTAGCGATTTTCTTGGAGGTATCCTGAACTAATTTCTTCTAGATTCTTTAGATGAATTCCTGATATAATACCTGTAGCAATCCCTGAAGGAATTCCTAAAGAAATTTCCGGAATAATTATTGGAGGAACCTCGAAAGCATTACCTGCAGATATCCCTGAATGAATACTTGGTGAAAATCATGGATAAACTTGTGCATAAACCACTGGAGAAATATCTGAAGAAATTCTTGAAGAGTTTGTACTAGCGTAACCCCTGGAGCATTCCCTGTAAGAATCCCTGTAGAGGTTTTCCTGGATGTGTTCCCTGAAGGGATCTCTAAAAAAAATACCGCTATTAGAATCTCTGAAGGAATTTCAAGAGGAATCCCTGGAGCACTGGGAGATATTGCTGGAACAGTTCCTGAAAGAATCCTTGGAGAACTTGCTGGATTAATGACAGTAAAGATTTTACTGGAGGAAACCATGAAGGAATCACTGGAGACATTCCTGCAAGAACTCCTTGCGAAATCTCTAGAGGAATCCTAATGGAGATTTTCCAGGTGGAATCCCTGGAATAGTCCTTCCTAGAGGAATCCCTGGAGGAACTCCAGGCAGAATTCCTGCAGGAATTGCTGAAGGGATGTCTAAAGCAGTGCTGTGAAAAGCTCAATTTCTCATAACTCACGCTTGATATTTTCCATGCGTGAGTTGTCAATCACGCAACTCAGCAGTCAAAAAATCATGGATGAGTTCACTCACCTCTTTGACTCATTGTCTCGTATTTCCACAGTTTACTCACACACGGCAATAGTTTCTTGTTAGTCAGGTAAAATTAAAGTAATGCATCAAAATCTCAAGCGTTAGATTTACGAAGCAGATCGCTAATGAGTTTGCTCTCACGGGAGAGCGTATTGATTGATATTTGAGTGTGAGTCTGTCAACACTGGTCTATAGCCTTATGGGAACTGATCAAACATTTTTTGGCGATTCAAAGATTTAGTTGGAGGAATCTCCTCTGGTGGTATCCGCTGAGAAATCACAGTATAGATTGACAACTACCGAAAAACTAAACATTACATATACTCTGCAACTGGATTAAATGGACAAATTGATGTGATGTTTAGCGAAAAAGTTACACGTCTTCGCGGTGAGAATCGAAGTCACAACTCCCTGATCTCTAGTTAGAGCGCGTCATCCCTACGCCACGAGAGGACTCATGGACGCAGAAGTTAACCTGAATTCGATTTCAGCTCAATAGTCACGTGGTCCTTTTTCGCAAAGCGCACCTCTTACCAAAGAATTAAAACTTCACAACAATTCGTCCATTTAGGTTTTACTGAAGAAATTCCTGGAAGATTACTTGGAGCCCTATTTGAACTGGTCCCAAAATTTCGATTGCGGTCAAATGATCTTGTATAATAATTTTATGTTTGAGAGACCCAGATAGCCAGAGTCATAAATGCGTAGATTTTTGGCAAGACAAAGCTGGTAAACATGATTTCGAATCTGAATTCAGAGTATTGCAACCGATTAATTACAAATTGTGGATTTTTGTTTTTATTTATATTGTTTGTTGGACCCTTCACGTTTCTTGTGCAAGAACAGAAGAAATACCACAGGAGTGATAGGGTTCAGTACCGCTGCAAATAGATTTATTTGCTACTAATGCTGCAGTATGGCGGAAAGGATGGCTAAAGCTAAAAATCTTTGGAATGACGGAAAGTGGGAAAACTAAAATTTGGAATGAACGTCCATTGCCAATAGCTGGCTTCTTTGAATATCAGGTGTCCGTGTGCTAAAGACATGTTTTAAGTGCAGTGTTTTAGAGTGAGCAACACCCCCCCCCCCTTAATCCCTTAGCATGAGCTAAGTGGATGCTTGGGAAGAAATCGCTCAGGTAAGATGCCATGGTCAATAAGCAAAGAACTCTAAGCATATAACAGTGGAAGCAGGGCTGGGAATGGTAATAGTAATAGGCTTGAATTTCGCGAAAATCACGTGGCTCTCTCACTACAGTAGTTTAAAATCGCGAATCTCATCGAGTAGCCTATGTTGGGTACATGAATTTCTCTACATCAGTACATAGTGTCATTGAAGGCTGTAAATGCGGGAAATGCAACGTGAAATATAAGGGGACGGACCTGGTGTAGTGGTTAGAACACACGCCTCTCACGCCGAGGACCTGGGATCGAATCCCATCCCCGAGATAGTCACAAAAATTTTTCAGTGACGACTTCCTTCGGAAGGGAATAAAGCCGTTGGTCCCGAGATGAATTAGCCCAGGGCTAAAAATCTCGTTAATAAAGAAAGAAAAAAAAAACGCGAAGTAGGGTAGAAGTACCAATTATGGCTATAGTACCAATTATGGCAATAGTGGGAACAAAAAGAGATTTTTCTTATTGTTTCACTAGACTATAATGGCTTATATTCACAGGAATGATTAAACTATTTGTTTTTGATGGTAACTAAACCTTGAAAAGAACATTCGTGCAATAAGCTTCGAAAAATGAACATTTGAAAATTTTGCCTCACATATATGTCACCTTCTTAGCAGTTGGCTAAGGGACCTCCGTTACGAAATGTATGTTTTCATCCGGATAAACTGTTTCAACCGATGAATGTATGTTACCTAGTGAGAACAAATGAATAAATTTAGCTGGTATGCAACATTTTACTGCAGTAGTTTTGGGTTGCCCTTAGCAACGAGTGTTTTGCTATTTTCAAGGCATTTTGCCTACAGCAGCGATAGCAGTGAGTTTCACTGGCTTTGCTGACTGTAATTTGTTACGCTTGCCTACTGTAGTGTGAATCTTATAACTTTTCCAAACTCTGAGTGGAAGTGCTTATAAGAACACTAAGCAGAGAAATAGGCTCTCTCTAGATTGAGATATAACACCAGAAACAAGACAAAGAATTTTATGTTTGATGTTTCAAATGATGTTTTTTTTAGACTGGATAGAAAATCATGACCTTTGTGCTGTCGCATGATGGAACTATAAGATTGTATTTATGATAGCCGATGATGGAATTTCTGAAGGCCTAGCATTAAAGCAGCCATATATCTGATCAAAACCTGCATTTTGGTAGCATTTATGTCGCATACACGGCTTGGCTAGCATTTAATGACCTGTAGTTAAGGCGCATATGCTGCTAAATAAATGCTTAGTGATTACCTGGTAAGCTATATGAAATATTATGAATTTTTAGGAAAATTCGGATAGGTTTGTCAGAAGTTTAAGGATTCAATTATGTCAGGTAGGTAAGTTTTTTTTAAGTTTTTGAAAATTGTAGCTCGAATATGCTCAGGGAAATGCTGCTAAATATCAGTTTTGGAAAAATGAACATACATTTAGCACCCTCCTATGTGAAATATACACAGGTAAAGGGTTGTCCATTAATTTCGTAAAACATTTTTTGGGATTATTCAACCCCCCATCCCTCCATGATGCATGTATGATGCATAAGAAATGTATGTATGATGCATAAGAAATCTCATACCCCCCTCCCTTTATGAATCCTTACGTAAATAATAGACGACTCCTATCCGATAAGCATTTGAATAAGCCTTAAATAAGTTTTCTAATTGCATTACATACGCTCACTGTCCTAATATAGGAGACTGATAGCTTACCTGCCTTAAAATAGCAAAAGCACTGCCATTCAAAAGTTTTTAACTGTTATTCATCATTTTAAATGCACAGAATGCTTAGATTTTCGAGCATTTCTATTGCTTGTATACTGCCACGAAACTGTTAAGAGAGGCAAATATTTTCGTAAGCCTACAAACTGTCATCTTTCTCGCTGGCCAGCAGGACACCCTTTCCTGCCTTTTAAGCGAAATCACGAAAACATAACGTTATTACGTATATTATTTCAATATTGAAATATTAGAAAAGAATACTTTAAATAATGAAAAACATTTTATCTGACACATGTGTTTGTGTCAACCACAAATCACGCAAAGGGAATGATCCAAACTATTTTAATTGCTTTGAAATGGGAGAAGGGCATAATCCGATATGCAATGGATTTCTTCTTCTTCTTCACGGAAAAAAATCCGTTGCCGGATTCATGAACAAAAAGTCATGATTTCATAAAATTTTATGTTCCATGATATCATGACTAAAAGTCATGAAATCGTGACTATTATGTAAGAATTTGTATGCTCAGGGCGTTACACAAATCTAACGGTCACATTCTTCACCTTAGTCAATGTGTCTCGTGGCGATCGGTGATATTTTCTAGTGAAATTATAAAAAAAAATTGTTTTGAAAAAGTTTAAATTCTTCGGAACCTTGTCATCATATCGATGACATTCTTGGTGAAATTCTCGTGAGTTCCAACATTGTTTCACGACACAATCAATGTACTTACTTAATCGTGACTTTGCAGAACCGGGAAATGTTTCACTTTGAGCGAAGATTTTGCTTGACAAGCTCATCGGCAATTTTAACTGTTCGGAAGTGATGCATACCCCACGTCCTATAACAGAGCAGGTCACAAAAGGCCTTCGGCAGCCGGATGATCCAGTTCCACTTTCCACATCCGCAGAGTTGTTAAGGAGTGTTCCATGACTCATGCAATCCACCAGCCCAGGGACCATTTACCAATTCAATTGATGCTCGAAACAACATTTTGCGTACAAACCTAACCACCGAATGTTCGCGTTCCTGCTAAAGATGTCACACTCGTTAGGTTGACATTTGTGGAATGTTTTCACGGTTTATTACGAAACTATCGGCACAAAAGCAGTAAAACTTTGTTTTATTTGTTTACCAATGGCAAATATAAACTGGGATCTAAATTGACGTATAATGTTTCATTTTCATGAACTGAGTTCATGATTCAGGAATCCTGCTTCATGATTTCATGTCTCAAGTTGCCACTTTTCAGCACCAAAATTGGAATCATAAATGACAGGCATCTGAATACATAAAAAGTGCTTATGTTTTCATGACCTCTGTTCATGATATCAGATCTTGCTTCATGATTTCATGACCAAAATTGCCACTTTTCGTATCAAAAATAGGAATCATAAATGACAGATGACTAAATCCATGAATTTTATTCATGGTTCCAGCATACATGCTTCATGATTTGAGAATTTTAATTGCCATTTTTCTTCGCTAAAAATTGAAAACGTAACGTACAGCCAGCGTTACGTTAAAATGCTTCTTGATTTCATGACTTTTGGTCATGGTGTATTTTCATAACATGAAAACACACTTTCCTCCCGAAATCATGACTCTTTCTCCTGTTTTAGAGTGCCGCATTTTTACCCGTGTTGGCATTAACGTCCCCACTGGGACGAAGCCTGCTTCTCAGCTTAGTGTTCTTATGACCACTTCCACAGTTACTATCAAAGACTTTTGAGAAATCAATCAGTAGCAACACAGTAATATCGCTCTTATGTACTGTCAATATCGTCGTAAACTCTCATCAATGCAGTTTCAGTACTATGACATTTTATGAAACCTGACTGAAAAGAACTTAAGAAGTTCATTCATTTTGTTAATAAAATCTGATTTTGAATCTTTATCAGCCTTTCAACAACTTTTGAAATGGTACTAAGCAAACTTATTGGTCTGAGATTTGAGATATACAGTGAAACCTCCATGAGTCGATATTGAAGGGATCATCGACTCATGGAAATATCGAGTCATGGAACAGCAATCCTTTGGAAAGCTGTTTCAAGGGACCATCATAGTAACCATGAAATTTCGTTTCTAGTATGGTTCCATGAGTCGATATCGAGTCATAGAACATCGACTCATGGAGGTATCACTGTAATTTACTCTCTGCTTCTTCTGCAGAGGAACAACACTCGTGCATTTCCATGCAGCAGGAATTTTTTTTGGGAAAATTATTCTATTGAAAACATGCTCGAAAATAGAAATAGCATAAGGGGAATGTTGTCTAGTTCGGTGGAATTTTATTTGATTTCGAAGATTGCATTCACAATTCAGCTTCCTGAAATGCCCTGAACGAATCACCTCGAACGTATGAACCTTCACTCTTATGAATAGAGAAATTGGAACAAAAATAATCGTTAATAACATCAGATAAATGAGCACAATTTTGCTATGAAGACTTTCTATGAGATACTCCCACACTTTTTACGTTATTCCACAATTGTTACGACTGTAGAGTCAAATTCTTCTCCTGTCATAATCGCATTTGGCTTTGGATATGAGACCGTTACCACGGTTTCTCAGATGATTGTAATCTGATCTATGCTGTCTACTTCTGGTTCTTTTCCAAATACGATTTGCTAGATCTCTATTTATCATAGCCTACTCAATATCTCTGCTGTACCAGGGATTTTTCTTGAACTTCTTGAACTTCATTGCAAAGAAACGTTCATGCAAGTCGGTTAAACGAGGGTTGAGAACACTTAGTAAAACATCAGGGTCGTCAAATTGCAGAAAACTATTCCAGTCAAAATAACTAAACTCAGAGTGGAATGAATTGGCGTCATAATTAAAATAATCTCTACACCAATAACCAGTCTGTTGAGAATCACGATCGAAATCAAACAATGCGTCCAGGAAATTTATATTACGAAAATACCCTGGACCGACCGAGAATCGAACCCAGACACCTTCAGGATGGCTTTGCTTTGTAGCAGCGGACTCTAACCACTCGGAAAAGGACGCCCCTTAATGAAGAGCTCACTATGGGCGATCAGGCCAATAATCGAAAAAAAAGATTTTCTTGTACACCATTCCATAGTAAACACTTCTATTATGTTTTTACTGAAATATCAGGGCAAGATCTTTTATATTTTATTTTATACAGTACGGCAAAGTTAGAGTTTTTAAGATAAATGAAGAATTCAGTGCAAACACAATGTACACATTGAATACAATATTCTGCATAATCGTAATATTTCATACAGATCTTTATACACTGTCCAAAAGCTTATTCAAAAAGCTATCTTAGAAAAATAAAATGAAATAAAATTCGTACTTTTGGTCGAAAAAATGCGGGTAGTGCACTGAAAAAAAAAAAAAAATGATTCTATTCCGTAACTTTACACATCCCATACTTTTTTGTCTCAAATTGTCCCAGGCTAAAATGTATGTAAAGCATCGTAAAGAATTTAGCTGCACATTTTTGCACTTTTTTAATTTAGGGCTTTTTGATTTTTTCCAATTCTTTTAACCATTTTTTATTAAAAACAGCTAAAAATTAATTTAAAGAATAACTGAATACCGCTAAATCATTCATATCATCATTTCTAAGTAAGATCTAACATTTATAATGGTTTGCACAAAGTTAATCGCATAAATGGCTTATATGCATTATTAGTAACAAAACTTATTATTTCGTTATAGGTCCTATTCAAAAGTTAGTCTCGAAAACTTGTTTTTGAAAATAAAACATCAAATTTGTACCACAAATCTCATAAATACGACATGAGATGGAAAACATATTTTTGGCCGCCAGTCTGTATGGAAACCGCCTTAGCTAATGTGTCAAAAGGTAAAAGTTAAGGTGAAATATCAATTCAAAGATGACCGACTTGTGACCCTACTCGTGTTTTCAATGGCACTAAACTGGAGAAACAGTAGGCAAACGATCTTCTCATGTTAAGTTTTCTGCTCGTGCACACACCCAATACAAAGTGTACTGTTGTTAGTGCAATCTTAGAAGTTAGATTCCAATTTAACCTTACAGTTGCTATGTAACTGAGTTTTTTCCATGCTGGTTGGTTTTCCCATTTTGTTGATGTTGGTTGTCGTGCAAAATTTAAAATTGCGACAATTGATAAGTTAGCTGCTTTCAAACATTTGTATTTCGATTGAATGTTGCATGCAAAGGACTGCTGCAAGGATTCTTTAGGGAAATCTCTACAAGAATTCAAGCAGAGATGTCTCCAGGAATTATGCTGGGACTGTCTTTACAAGAATTGCTCCGGATATATCTCTGTGTTTTATTCAGAAATTCCTCCTACGCGCCAGCTAAGAAAGGAAGTGATTTTAGCTGTAAAATACATTTTTATAACCTCTTTTTGCATCATGATCTGATAGACAAACATGTTTACTATCAATTATTAAAAACAGACATCCATTTTCATTTTTCTGGATCATAACTACAGCGTGGCATTACGTTTGCTGGAATTTTAATTCAAACGGCTGTTTTTGTGTTATGATATATGAGTGGCCGTTTTGTAGATTAAAGTTTATGTCCGTCAATATGCTTTTAACTACAAACTACAAACTATGGGAATGCACAAGGCGATTCTCGGTGACAGTTTCAAAAGTTTTGTTGTTTACCAACCTGAAAAATTACCTAGAAAATAACACAAAATTGCAACGAACACAGCAAAAAATGTATTTTCGAGTTTTTCACTTTTTTGCCAGGATTTAAAAATATAAATAAAGAAGCATTTTAATACATTTTCTATTACCTCGGGTGAAAAACAGCGTCCCAAAGCACATCGTTCATTCAAATCGAGGGACTTGCGTTTTAGCCCAACGGCGCATTTTACACCCAGTTCCCCTACACATTCATGCTAGCATAGACATATGTTGCATACATCCAGGCGTTTGTTTAGATACGCAACTAGGGTATCATGTCTATTACGGCTGAAACCAGCCGACGGTGTTTCGAAAAAAAAAAACCTGAAGTTCGTAGACACATAAGTCAATTTGGACTAATTGAGATGTAAAATTGTGAAAAATAATGGAATCGTTCTGGTGGGCTTCGATCCCGCGTTAACCAACTCGCTACAGAACGGGTAAGGTACCGTGGGGTAAGTGGATACAGAAAAATCAATAGTTAACTTCATTGTTATGCACAGCTAACGTGAATTATGTAACTCAAACTTTTTTTGTGGATAACAAATAAGGGACTATTATACTTCAAATCTCCATTTATCTCGATTTTTCTGATTGTTATGTTTTGAGTATGAGAGACTTGAAAATTTGCGCCAAATGATCCACTTGCCCCACCATGGTGGGGTAAGTGGATCACCATTAAAAAAAAATCTGGTCTGGAAACAAATGTAGTGTGATTATGTTTAATAAGAATAGTATTACCCTCGTTCTTGTTATTAGTGCTAGTAATGTTACATTTCAAAACTTTAAAATTAAAAAGTATCTTTATTTAATCAAAATACAATAAAAAGTATGTATACATTAGTTTATACTAATTTGAACAAAAAAAAACATTGTAACTAGAAAAAATTGGAGAAAATTCATCCATTTATACGCATAAGTTATACAGAAGTATTGTAGGATTATTCCTAACGATATTTTCGAAAAACTCTCTTCGTTTAAAAATATTAGTTACATTTACTTTTGAATAACAAACTGAAATCCTTCTATTTAATTTATGAATGTATATGTATCATCTGTCTAGAACAATTTATATGGTCAAATAAGGTACGAAATTATTATTCTTCTTATATTTTTTTTATACCAGAAAGGTTAAAAAAACTTTTAGGTGGATTAATTCAAATTTTCTATGGTCAATTTGACAAATTCAAGCTGGGAATGGAACAAAATAAAGGAAAACAACATTTTCGGATATTAAAGCTTTTTAAAATTCCCGTAAGTAGTCTGCCAATAAATGATAATTATTGTTGATCCACTTACCCCACTCCATTAAAAAGTAGGGGTATGTGTACCATGTCCAATATATTTGTATTTATTTATAAAAATGACATATTTTTCATTGTGATTCATTCAATTAGAACTAAAATGCTCACCATGTGTCGAAAAAAATAATAGAATTCGATTTTAGACAGAGATACAATGGGTTTTTGGTTGATGGAAAACAATTTTGAAATCAATTAATTTTTGCATCTAACAAGTTTGCTTGTGTTAGTGTACGTGTAGTACCAGTTTTGCAATAGTATCAGTATGGACGTAAGAATATAACCTAAAACAAAGCAATGGTGCGAATACATTCAACATATTCAAGTATTTGTGCTTTATAATGACAAATGATCCACTTACCCCACTGATACACTTCCCCCACTATACCTTAACGATTCTGCAGCGCAATCGGCCAACCTGAAATCAAAGTTCGTCACGACCCCATATTCTCCTTCACAACTCTACATCTCCTTCGGCTTTGGTTAGTAGTCTGAGACAAAATTACTTAGGTTTTCCATATATCAAGACTTATGAATCAGCCAAATTATGGTTTCATTGAACATTTAACCATTTCGAAAATGGGATCATGAGTTTCATAAGTGAGAGCTTTGAATTCTTAAACAACAATTGCTTGGAATAATTGTCATAGATATTCCACCAAAAACTCCTTCAAGGGATCCACTAGTATTTCTTCCAGGGATTCTAAGATAAATTACTTCACGAATTTCTCAAGGGATTCCTCAAGAGCTCCCTCGAGGAACCTTCCATGGATACCTCCAAGAAAATCGGTATATTAGTTTCTCCGAGTATTTTTTTTTTCTAGTAATCCTTAGAATTGTTCCAGAGATTAGCTTCCTCCAACATTTCCCTTAGAAATTCCTCCAGAAATTTCCTCATGAATGCATGGATTTTTTTTCCTGGAGAAAAATCCTTGGCGAAATGCCTGAAAAAAATTCTGGAGAAATTTCTAGAGGAATTCTAGTAGAGATTTTCAAAAAGATTCCCTTTCTCACAGCAGGAAGAGTCTCTTTCTGTTGTATCTCTGAAAGTTCAGCTGGGTAAATTTATGATGGAGTCAATAATGGTTTACTAGGGTATATTGCTGAAAAATAATCTGGGCAATTTGCTGAAGGAATCCCTGGAGGTCTCTTCGGAGGAATCTTCGGAGGAATCTCTGAAAAAATTCCTGGAGTAATTCTTGGAAGAATCCCAAAAAATCACTGTAGAGATTTTTCTGGAGGAATCGCTAGAGAAATCTCTTAAAGGTATTTCTAGAGAAATCCTTTGAAAATTCTTTGGAGGAATCCATGAAAAAAATTCTAAAGAAATACCTGTGAAAATCTCTGTATGAATCCATGAAGAGATTTTCCTGAAGTTATGTATTTAGAGATTTTCATGGAGGAATCCATGTAGAGATTTTCCATATGTTATCCCTGGAGAAATTCTTAGGTTAATTTGGGTAATGACGGAAGCCATGCTGAAGGTGTCTGGGTCGATTCCCGGTCGGTCCAGGATCTTTTGGATAACAGAAAATTTGCTTGACTTTCCTAGGCTTAGAGTATCATCGTACCTGCCACACGATATACGAATGCAAAAATGGCAACTTATTCAATAAAGCTCTCAGTTAATAACTGTGGAAGTGCTCATAAGAACAATAAGCTGAGAAGCAGGCTTTGTCCGAGCGAGGACGTTACACCAAAAAGAAGAATAGGGGAGAGCTGTCCATAACTGCATATTTGTAACATTCGACAAAAGTAGGCATTGAGTAAATGGTATACGAAGTGTGCATTTTTTGGCAGTATGGGAGGAAACTAAAATTTCTAAAAATTAGCAGGAACTCAAAAGAGCTTATTTGAGGCTGATATTTTGTACAACTCATATCACATACTAGGTAAATTGTCGGAAAAAAGTTCGGATAGAAATTTCATTGCTATTACATTGCGAGGCTCATTTATAATCTCAGTGTGACTGTTATGCGGTTATAATTACCAATGTGACAAAACAACTTGGTATTTTTTTTTCGAATTTTCTAGAACAATCTCACAGATTTTAGTAAGTTGATTGAAAGTATTTATCATTTGATGACTCTTCATGGTATAAACTCCAATTTGACAGAAATGTCGAATGTGACTGTTTTGCAGTTATGGGCAGAGAATCTTTGAATGAAATTCTAGAGAAATTATTGAAGGAATCAGCGGAGTAATTTTTGGAAACTACAAACGATTCTTTGGAGAAACTTTTGGGGGATCCATGCATTCCCCCAAGAGGCCTTAGCCGAGTGGTTAGAGTCCACGGCTAGAAAGCAAAGCCATACTGAAGGTGTCTGGGTTCGATTCCCGGTCGGTCCAGGATCTTTTCGTAATGAAAGTTTCCTTGACTTCCCTGGGCATAGAGTATCATGGTACCTGCCACACGATATACGAATTCTAAAATGGCAACGTTGGCAAAGAAAGCTTTCAGTTAATAACTGTGGAAGTACTCATAAGCAGGGTTGGGAAAAAATCTGAAATTCACTCTACAGTAGTCAAACAAAGCCAATCATTGTCATTGAATCTCCAAAGATTCGTTTTAAACTTGAAAATCCTCGGAGTAATTCATGTAGCGATTTTCTTGGAGGTATCCTGAACTTATTTCTGCTAGATTCTCTAGAGGAATTCCTGATAGAATACCTGTAGCAATCCCTGAAGGAATTCCTCAATAAATTTCCGGAATAATTCTTGGAGGAACCTCGAAAGCATTACCTGCAGATATCCCTGAATGAATGATTGGTGAAAATCATGGATAAACTTGTGCATAAATCACTGGAGAAATATCTGAAGAAATTCTTAAAGAGTTTGTACCAGCGTAACCTCTGGAGCATTCCCTGTAAGAATCCCTGTAGAGGTTTTCCTGGATGTGTTATCTGAAGGGATCGCATAAAAATACCGCTTTTAGAATCTCTGAAGGAATTTCAAGAGGAGTCCCTGGAGCACTGGGAGATATTGCTGGAACAGTTCCCAGAAGAATCCTTGGAGAACTTGCTGGATTAATGACAGTAAAGATTTTACTGGAGGAAACCATGAAGGAATCACTGGAGACATTCCTGCAAGAACTCCTTGCGAAATCTCTAGAGGAATTCTAATTTACAGCCAAATCAAGTTAGTTACGTTGATTGCTATTCTATGATAAAAAGAAAAAAAATAACAACCGCTACTGGTACAGTATAAAAAAAATCTTGCTACGCCTATGGAAATTTACCCGGTCGTTTATCGGATTATTACATCTCTAAATCACGATTCAACAGGCTGACCGATTCGAAGAATTTCTCCGTGTTGCTGGCTATATAATTAATTACAAGCCTGAGCCCATCATCCGCTCGAGCGCTGTCCTTTTTGGCACCTCGTCTATTTACTTGCTTCCCTCTTTAACGGAACTTCCTGCTGTCGCCCACTCGATGATTGGGAGTCAGCCTTTCCCGGCACCCATTCCAGCCCCCTATTAACCACAGACTCATTACCGAAGAGAAACACCGGTTTGGAGCATGTCCCTCATCATAGGCAGCCGTTATCATCGTCGTCGTCGTCGTCGTCCATCTCGTTGGTCTCGGGGATCCAATTACATGTTGATAATTGATTTTCGGTTTGTTCCTCCCACGTATCGGAAAAGAGATACATTTAGTGACTGTGACTGACTGGCTGGCCGACCGACACGGTGCAATGTCGACATAGTTTGAGTCAATCGAGCACAATGCTGAATGATTATTGGGTCATGGAAACGGGGATAGGTTCTGTTCTTCTTGTTGGTGACAATACATAACAACTGAGACAAAACCTGCTCAGTATAGTATTTTATTTCCACAGAGCCATTTACTTCACGATTTGTTTTGAAACATCCTTCTCTACATTCCTTTTCACAGATGTCTTCACAGATGTCTTCTCAGCTTTTGGAGTGATATATGTGCTCAGTTGGTATGTCGTTTACTTACTTTTGCTTCAAGCAGGTATTTGCGTAAAGCATGTAAAATAATAATTTTTTGATTAATTTTCCAAAACCTGTACCTTGATGATCCACCAGTTGAAGATCAAGAAAAAGTGGAAGATAACGTGATTAGGGAATCTATTTTTAACATACATATTTTTTCTGCTTCGCAGTCTAGTGCTCAACAATTTTGATGAAACGATTTTAATGAATATTACCGCCTACCTTGCTACAATCATTGCTTTCCAATCCCCAAACCACTTTGAGGCCAACTTTGCGAACGACAAACACTCCATGAAATGAAAAGCTTTGCCCAGATTTGGGCAAATTTTAGATGGATCATTTTACCCATGTCAGTTGATCCTTTTTCTAAACGAAAAATTACTGGCTCGTCCAATTGATCCTTCACCGATTGAATCAAATCCTTCAGAGAAGGCAAAAACATGTAATCAAAGTAAAAAGAACGGAATATTTATGGCATCATACCCATCCTCAGTCATCGAATTTGCGCTGCTTGGCATCGTTGCCGATGGACGAGAACAAAAAAGCTAAATAATGTTATCAATCATACCCGCATCCCCATTCCCATCCCCCATTCAAAAAGAATTGGTGGAAAAATGAAGATGGAAAACCAGATTTCGGACCGTCTGTAACGATGACGAGTAGTACACTGAGCGAACTTTTAACCAAGATTTTACTTGAAAACATAAGGGTCATTTCACACCAAGTGTCCGCAGCACGTTTTATCAATCATCACCGATTTCAATAAAATTGATCAAATCAAATCAATTGATCAAATGTATGTTAGCTTGAAGCATGCAAAAATTCTCATTTGTAAGTTAATCGGACCACCTCTCGGCCCATGGGAGCACCTACAAACAACAAACACTATCATGAGTTCTATTTCAAGAGCATGTAGAATTCACTTAAAAAAAATATTTCTATTAAAGCTTTCAAATAAATTTTACAAGATTTTCATCGGAGGCTTATAAGAATTTTTAGTGAGGGTTATTACATTAATGTTAAATAACTGAAATACTCAATTTTGATCGATTACTAACTTCTTCCATTGAAGACGGATTGGTGTAGCGGTTAGAACACACGCCTCTCACGCCGAGGACCAGGGATCGAATCCCATCCCCGAGATAGTAACTTATGAAAAAAATATAGTGACTTGCATCAAAAGGGAAGTAAAGCCGTTGGTCTCGAGCTGAATTAGCCCAGTGCCAAAAATATCGTTAAAAAAGTTAAAAAAATCTTTTTTCAGTGAAATATACGTTCACATTATTCTGAGTGTAGAAGCACACCGATTCCGACCGACAGACACGGCTTAGACACGCACGCCAAGCAAGCCGCAAGTCGTCGTCGGAATAGACCGAGATAAATGTCTTCCAAGGAGGGTGCTTCTTCGGCTCATCGGTATCGCTCCGGGGTGCAATGTGTGTGTGTGTGTGTAACAAAACGACACCAGACCCCAAAACCCGGTGATCACGTCCTGATTGCTATCAACTCTCGCTCCATCGCTTCCTTCCTTCCATTACAAACAAAACGGAATTCCTTCAGGGGCGATGACTGCCACCCGACTGCTGGGACGTTAAGGGTATGTGATATTTTGAGTGGTCCAAAACAGACTCAAAACCGTGACGTTTAGAAGGCCCTAGTTTGAGACGTTATCCATATTTCTTTGTCAAAAAGGACGAAATTGAATGATGATAATCAAGTTTTGTGCAGACTTCGGGAAGTGGTTTATTTTATCCCATTCTACCCTTTTCGGTTGATTTTTAATAAATAATTAGATCAATTACTCATAATAAGGCTATTGCCACTTATATCCGGTCAAAGATAACATTGCATACATAGAATAGCAAAGACCAACTCCGTGATTAATCGGAATTGGTAAAAATTGCACTTCGATCCAAATGAATAAGGGACATTCCGATGATTCACGAAGTGCACAATTATTATTGATAACTAACGACGACGGCGTAGTCCTTACAGTAAGTTGGGATGAGGAGGGAAGGCGTTGGGAAGAAATGTTAGTGTGTAGTGATCATTGCTTCTAGAGACAAAGAATGCATATTCACAATCACCACGGAATTGGTGTTTATTAGTGAGGAAGTCACCTTTGGTCGGTGATGCGATCCCTGGATAAGGATGATAAATACGACTCTATCTTAAAACTAGTTTGTAATTTTTATCTCGCAATGAAAATATAATGGTAGATATTAATAGAAGATTTAAAAAGTATGTGAACATTTATAACGTGGAAATATTCAAAGTTTTTTTTTATTTCAGTAATGACCAAAATAGAAATATAAACGGATAAGGGGCATAATGAACACAAGGGGCAAAATGGACACCCTTTTTTCTCTGAGAATATGCATGTTTAATCATTTTTTTTCATAAACTGCATAAAATCTACACTGCATATGAACTGTCTGTCGGTATAAATGTTTATATTTCGCTTCAATTGTCCTTTGAAATTTGATTTCAAGTTTATCTCAGCTTCTGAATGGTATATAAACAAGGCGGTGGAAGAATATATTTTTTTGAGCAAAGTAACAAATGAAGTAAAGTTTATTCTTGCTTGTATGATGATGAGAAAGACTTTTAACATATCAAAACGAATGACAACCATCATTCAATACCTTTTTTTATCAGCCTTATTTTCGACTCAACTTTTTTATCTCGCTTTTCTAACATTTGATATGATTTTTATCACCATGAATGAATGTAGCACGTCTAACTAATATCAAACTTGAAAACTAGCTGAGAGTAACTTGCTATTTTATGGTCTAAAAATAATAAATGATGTGTCCATTATGCCCTTAATCCCCCAATGTGTGTTTTTAAACTATTTGAAACAGGAATAAGGGTTTATGTGACGAACCATCCATAGTGTGTTTGAAAATTACATAAACGTAACGTTATTAATTATCATAAGCATGAAACAAGCTCACCAGTTGGCAATCCATCCTCGACTGAACACGAATATATCTTCACGCACGCACAACGTGAACCGAATACGATTGGTCTCGATCCCGTCGCTTACCCCACAGGAGCATGCAACGAAATCGAAAGACCATACACTACTCTACGGTCAAAGATAATATTATAAACTACAAAAATATAAACTAGATACATGAAAAATTGATAGATTTCCACCATTTTGATCACTTTCTACTATGGGCAATCGGGTGGCAAAAAAATTAGTAAATGACTTATTCTTATAAGGTTTTCTTATACATAATTCCATAGTAAACACTTCAATTAAGATAATCCAGGAATATCAGAGCAAGATTTTTAGTAGTTTCATTGATAAAGATAGAGTTATAGAATCCAATGCAAGCACACGGTTTCGTCGAATGAAATATACTGCATATTCATAATATTTTATTCAGATTTTTATGTACTATTCGAAAGCTTATTCAGAAAGCTACATTAAAAAATAAAATAAAAATGAAAATTCGTTCTTTAGTTGAGGTTAAAATAAGGACCAGATTGAAAAAAATATATATTCGATTTTCTATTGAAATTTTAGAAGTCCCATTTTAAAATTTATTACAAATGGTACTTCAGGATGTTAACTATAGGATAGTGAACAATTTAGCTGCACATATTTCAACTTTTATCATTCAGAGTCTCTTGACATTTTTTCAAGATTTTTAACAATGTTCCTTCAATGACAGCAATAGATTATTTCATGGGATAATTGAATTTCACACTATGAGTAAAATAGTCATTACCTAAGACGAGACTCGCGGAGACGGTCTTCTTTTTTTGTGATTGCTGAGTTTTTTTTTCTTATTCCACTCTGTGTTGTCATCAATCATGCACAAGCCATTCAAATTCTCACATGAACATCGCAGCAAAATATTATTGCGTTTGCATCATACCGAAGCATAAACAGCCTTTTGAGTGAAATTTCATGCCAGCAAACGTAGCAGACATTAGAAATAACATGCTTGTGGTTATAATTATCAGCATCTTTGGAAATACTGCTCCGCTAACTGAGGATTTGAACTACAGTTTATTTTGAATACAATACTTTTCACTTTTTCAGCTATAAAAACGACGGGATGCATTTGACGTTTCGTGACAGCGGAATCTGGGCTGCACATGACGTTGATATTTTTCCTCTTCGCGAGTCTCTCTCAGGTCATTACTATGTTAGTTCTAATATTTGTAATCGTTTTCGCAACATTATTCTCACAAGTGGCTTAAAGCAAAAAAAAAACAACAACACTATTTATTTCATCATATACCCTATTCTGAAGCTTGTTTCGCAAACTCGTTTATTTGAAAACAAGACAACAACAACATATGGGTCCCAGATAGCCGTAGCAGTAAACGCGCAGCTATTCAGCATGACCATGCTAAGGGTCATGGGCTGGGTTGGGAAAAAATCTGAAATTCACTCTGCAGTATCCAAACAAAGCCAAACACAGTCAGCGAAGCCAGTGAAACTCACGCCAATCGCTGCTGTAGGCAAAAAGCCTTGAAAATTGCAAAACACCCGTTGCTAAGGGCAACCCAAAATTACTGTAGAAAAATGTTCCACCGTTTTGATTCATATTACGGACACTTAAGGCCTTAATGAACTATAACTGATTGAAAAGCATATAAATTGAAACATATAGTATGATACCTGTGCGTTATCAGACTTTTAAAACACTTAACTTCCGAACTATAAGTGAAGATTCGAATTTTAAAGCTTGAATTACCTAAAATAAATAGAAATGAATGATCTTTCCATGATTATTATTCCAGACGCAACCTCACTTTTGCTTAATTTCACGAACACCTCTTTTTGAATTCCGGACAGCTCACGAAAAGAAAAACTTAAATAGTTATATAATAATTAAACTCCCGCATTCGTAAGAGCAACATCAAAACTAGGTGCGCATTATAAATTTTCGTGGATTGCTGTTTAAAATTCTTATTGAAACGTGCCTGAAAGTTGGGAACTTTCGAATGGTAAATTTTGAAACATTTCAATTGAAACCTTCCCCAGTAGCGTGTCCGGAATAAGAGTCTGTCCGGAATTTGAATCAAAACGGTATTTCCCGCTGCATTTCCCGAATTTAGAGCCTTCAATGACACTAACGATTTAGAAAATTCATTCACCCAACATAGGCTACTTAATAAGATTCACGTTTTTGAGCTACTGTACTGGGAAGAGTCACGTGATTTTCACGAAATGCAAGCCTACTACTTTTACCATTCCCAGCACTGGTCCTGGGTTCGAATCACGCTGGTCGAGAATCTTTTCGTAAAGGAAATTTTCTCGATTCCCAGGGCATAGAGTATCCTCGTACCTGCCTCACGATATACACATGCAAAAATGGTCAATCGGAAATGAAAGCTCTCAGCTAATAACTGTGGAAGTGCTCATAAGTACACTCATCTGAGAAGCAGGCTCTGTTCCATTAAGGACGTACTGTCAAGAAGAAGAAGAAGTATATACACTAACAAAATGAGTTTTATCATACGATATTCTGCTCCGAAGTGATCATTTCGAAAACTGATCATCATATAGTTATAAGTTTATATTGTTTAAGGACGTCGTCCACAAATTCCGTAACACTCTAGGGGGATGTGGGCGTTACAACTCATTTAAAAAAAATCAAACAAAAAACCTTACGGACGTGGGGAGAGGGTCGAAAATTTCATATTTAAGCGTCGCTCAAATGGACGCTGCCTAGTGACCAAATTTTGCAAAAGAAAATCAGAAAAAAACGGGATCCGACTTTGGCAACTGCAAATGTTGAAAATGTTTCTAAAACGGAATCCCACTGTATATACATTTATATAAACACCAAATGCTTCAAAATCTCTGAAATTGTTTCGAAATACCAAAACGATGCTGTTCGGAATTATTACTTGACTAATGTGCATGTATTTTGTTGTATATAACAATATTCAATATTGGGAACTGTTGTCCTCAGATTTTATAAATTTCACTGAAGTTTTTAACGAAAAAAAGCATATAAATGGTTCTTTAATGGTTCTTTATTTTATTTAAAGAGCAACAAAAAATAAGATAAATACCATGTCCATTTTAATCTACGTATTACAGTCAACTCTTCCTAACTCGACATTGAAGGAACCATCGAAAAACAGAAAACAGATTTTTCAATGTTTTGAATTTTCGTAAATTTTACAAAATACATTCAAAATAGTTATTTTAACGTGAAAAATAGTACAATTTTGACACATTCACCTACGTTACTCTTTTTAAAAAGTCAACAAAAATTGAAGTTTCATCACCCTGAGACAAGTTAAAATCCTTAATATTACTATGAGCATAATCATAACATTCAAATGTACGGAATTTATTAACATTGGAGGATATTTGAAACTTTTTATGATAATATCGAGTTAGAGAGGTAATCTTGCATGGGAAACTCAGACAGATCGCAACGAGTTAGAGAGGTATCGACCTGGGAGGGAGTCACAGATATTACACGCGAAATATAGCCCAACGTTTTTTTAAACTGCAAGAAAACTCCAGCTTGCCAACGACAATCAAGGCAGACTTGATAAAAATCGCTAGTTTTCATTTGTTGTGTGACTTTTATCTTTCCGGACAAACATGGAATAAGGGCCAAATTTTTCTATGCATTTCATTTATGTTTCTATACGAAAAAGTAAAATGATGCGTATTTGAATACTTTATATACAATCAAGAATAAAAGGTGCTATTATGACATTACTTTTGAATAAGTATGAATAGCCTCGCGATCGATTTTTGTCATATTTGATGAAATGCAAAAATATGTTTTGTTCGTATATAACTTATAAGTATTCATTGTTCTTATGAGCACTTCCATAGTTATTAACTGAGAGCTTTCTTTGCCGATTGACCATTTTTGCATGTATACATCGTGTGGCAGACTCTAAGCCCTAGGAATCGAGAAAATTTCCTTTACGAAAAGATCCTCGACCAGCGGAATTCAAACCCACGACCCTCAGCATGGTGATGCTGAATAGCTGCGCGTTTACCGCTACGGCTATCTGGGCCCTTTCACGAGCTGTTCGGAATTCGAATCAAAGTGTCCGGAGTATGAAGCAAAACTGTAGTCGTGTCCGGAATAAAAATCACGAAGAGACTGAACATTTCGATTGGTTCAAGTGAATTCAAGATGTGGAATTCGAATCTAACCCCAGCATTCGAAATTTAAGTGTTTGTGAGGCCTAGTTACGTTTAGGTTCCATACAGAACAATTCAATTTATATGAGTTTCTAGTAGTTGTACTTTACTAAAGCCTTATGTGTCCGTAATATTAATCAAAACGGTATGTATTTCGATAGTCCACTTACCTTAGTGTAATACTATTTTGATTCATATTACTGACACTTAAGTTCTCAGTGAAGTATAACTCATCTAAAATCATATAAAATAAATCATTCTGTTTGATTCCTTCGCGTTATCGAGCCTTCAAAATACGAAACTTTCTCAATGTGGATGAAGATTTTGATTCCACAACATGAATAGTTTTAAATAAATAGAAATGTGTGGACCTTTCATGATTCTTATTCCGGACGCTTGGCAACTTTTGACTCATATTCCGGACACTTTGATTCGAATTCCGAACAGCTCATGAAAATTATAAATATAAATGTCAAATCAATAATTGCAATGGTCAAACCACTGAAGAGACGTCAAGGCAGTTGTGCATCATTAATTTTCATTGATATCTGTGGAAAATGTTCATTGAACAGAGCCTTGAAAGTGAACAGCAAAAATTGGGTCATTTTGTGTGAAATGAATCTCATATTATTTAAAGTGTCCAGAATTAGAAGCTATCCGTAATATGAATCAAAATGGTGTTTGTAGAGATAACCGAGCAACTATCCAGAAATATCACAGCTAATAGTCGCGGGTTCCCAGCGGTCGAGAATCTTTTCTGATTTAAAAAATTCTTCTACTTTCGAGGGCATAGAGCTTTTTTGTCAATTGGCGAAGATTATTCTCAGTTAATCATTTTGGGAGTACTAATATGAATATTGAGCCGAGAAAAATAATCTATCCCAGTTAGAACGTCATTCCAGAAAGAAAAAGAAAAATTTCTACCAATTAAAATCACACATAACAGCATAAAGTACATGCTAATATATTAAAGCTTGGTAAGAAGTTGTGGGAAGCGTCACAACACAAGCCATACAAAATTGATAAAGAGGGAATCGGTCAAATATGTCATTTTTTTTGCGTGAAATAATTTTTGTATAATCCAATTACTCAACAGAATAACCTTAGTTTGAAACAAGGAAAACTTTATGATGTTTGATAATTTCCTAATTGATATTTTTTTTTTTTAAATTTTTTTGTTCAGCGTAAGAAAGTAAGGATGCATTATTTATTGAGTTGGTGTTACATCAATTAATTTGATAAAACCTCGTTAACGATGTTACGCCAATTTACTCGGTCCATGGCTGTGTCTCTCCAACTTCGATTTTGGCCCACGTTCTCCAGATCTTGTTGCGCCTGATCTAGCCACCTCGCTCGCTGTGCTCCCCGCCTTTTTGTGCCAACCGGATTCGACGCGAACACCATCTTTGCAGGATTGTTGTCCGGTAGTCTTTCAACATGCCCTGCCCAGCGCACCCTTCCGGCTTTCGCAACCTTCTGGATACTGGGTTCGCCGTAGAGTAAGGATGCAATTAAGCATGAATTTTCTAAACGATACGTCAATGATGCATGCGGGGTGACTTTGACTATTTTTAAAGGATTTTTGAAACTTGCCACATTTGCTTTCGAAATAGTGGTTCAAAGTCACCCTTCTCACCCATTATTGTCACCTCAAACGATGGAACATCATATGTTTTCTTTGACGTTGATTATTTTAATTATTTTTTAATACCTTTCCGGGAAATGTAGTATTCCAGGAAATGGTTTTCCGGAAAATGTCTTTCCAGAAAATGGGGTATCCGGGAAATATCTTTTCGGGAAATGGTATAGAACCGT
This sequence comes from Aedes aegypti, assembly GCF_002204515.2. Lineage (NCBI taxonomy): Eukaryota > Metazoa > Arthropoda > Insecta > Diptera > Culicidae > Aedes > Aedes aegypti. The sequence continues at coordinate 22,509,328 of NC_035108.1, read as the reverse complement.
GCAAACGACTTTTAAAACATAGAGTAGTATATCAATATCAAGGGCAGTGACATGAAAAATTTTCATGAACGTTGCTTCGATTTTGAATGAAAAACCTGGTTTGGTAAATGCAATAATAATAACGGCTATCTTCTTAAATAAGAATGCCAAATCTCGGTTACTTTATCTGAGATTTGCACAGTCGAGTACTGCCCATAACTGCATATTTGTAACATACGAGCGAATTCGAATTCGAATGTCGGTTTACTTTTGTATATTTTGATTTGGCTTAAATTTGGCATATGCTTTCTTTATACATAAAATTGCCTATTTGCATAATCGGTTCGCCGTTTTAACCCTAGCGTTACTTTTGAGAAGGGCCTAAAAATAAAATCCTTAATAATTTTCAAAAAATTGAAACTAAGAAACTATTTGTCTGATCGGTTTGGTGTCTTCCGCAAAGTTTTAGGATATTTTTGGAACTATCTGGAAAAAAATACACTGTAAAAAAAATGTTGTAATTATTTTTTATTTCGAAAATAAAGCTTAAAAATCCATTTTCTCAAAAATCGTTTATTTTTTTTTTATATTTTAAAGTAGACAAAAAATGGAGTATGTTGCACAGTGGGAGAAATCATGGACAAAAAAGTTATGATTTAAAAAAAAAGGTTGATTTTTCAATATTGTCTAAATAAACTTTTTAAATGCTTTTCGACCCGATTTTATGAAAGTACGCAAAAATTTGCAACAAAAAAGGTTTATGAGAAAATTTTGCTAAATACTACCGTTTCCGAGATACAGTGATTTTAATATTAAATTTACTGAAAATTCACAACTTTTAATTGATTTCGGATGTTTTTCGAGTTGATAAAATAAAGAATTTTTTTTTCGTTTTTTTTTTATCGATATTCACTTTTTGGATGTATTCAGGGACGTTGGAATCCGTTGTCTCAATCGATGTTGCTGACGTTGCTTCTAATGTCTCCTTACTAGAAACATTCAAGTTGGAGTTCGTTGATTCTATTGAAGTTGCTAACGTTGCTTCCAATGACTCCTTCATATTGGAATACGTTGACTGTATTGAAGTTGCTGATGCTGATGCTTCTATTGTTTCCTTTTCCATGCAAACATCTTCCTCTTCACTACTTGATAACTCATCACTGCTTGATAATGCTGTTCTTTTGGCCAATTGTAAACGACACGAATCGCAAATTTTAAATTTTTTATTAAGCTGATATTCATTTGCAAATCCTAGTTCAACTAATTTGGCAATATACTTCATTGTTCTAAGCTATCTTTTACTTTTCACTTGATTATCACTTGCTTGTTTATCACTTGCTTGTGTCTTTGCTGCATCAGCTCTTTTTTATACCAAGATGGGTACTTGAATCAACTATTAGTTACGTTTCTGTCCGACCACAAAAATATACCAACGTGCTGTACTTAAGAAAACATCAGGTATATTTGTGTGAGACAACTGGGCACGTTATTCCTCTACTCATTAAGCTTTTGTTTTCGAATGGAAATATTTCATTATCTAAATCGATATAAATGCATTTCTTACTTCTTGCATTTGATTGCTTTATATTCGTTATTTTGTTATTTTTTAACTTTTAACATTTTGTTCCATATTTTCTTGATAATTACATATCAAAATATCACAATGTTGAATGTTGAAGTTGTGTTTTGTTAAAAAAATAAATAAATCATTTTTACAGGGCACATTTTTTATTTCGCCTCATACCATAAAAAATTACCAAATCAATATTTTTTCAATATTTTTTCAAACATTTTAGTCAAAAATTATCTGCTCTTTCAGACAATGAACAAATTTCTAGGCTTATGAGCCTCGAAAAACATTCGAAAATGACCGAAAACTGAAAATTATATCATAATTTTGTATTAAAATCGCTGTATCTTTAAAAAGGTAAAAGTTAGCCTGATTTCCCGTATACCTTTTTTGTTGTTGCGTACTTTTATAAAATCGAGTTGAAAAACATTTAAAAAGTTTATTATGACCATTTTCAAAAATTCATCTCTTTTAAAATATCATAACTTTTTTTCCATGATTTTCCATCTTGACCCACTGTGCAAAAAACTTTATTTTTTGTCTACTTTAAAATATAAAAAATAAAAATATATATAAATACGATTTTTGAGAAAATTGATTTTTAAGCTTTATTTTCGAAATATAAAAAATTACAACATTTTTTTTCCAGATAGTCCTAAAACTTTACGGAAGACACCATAATGATCGGACAAACTGTTTCTTAGTTATATTTTTTTTTGAAAATTATTAGGGATTTTTCCTTAGGCCCTTCTCAAAAGTAAAGCTAGAGTCAAAATGGCGAACCGATGATGCAAAAAGGCATTTTTGGGCATAAAGAAAGCATATGCAAAATTTCATCCAAATCAAACAATATAAAAATGAAATTCGGGAAAAAAGTCGTCATTTTCTGTGGAACCGCTCATACAACAAAAGTAGACATTGCAGTATGAGAAGAACTAAAATTTCAAAAAAAATCACCAAGAATTCAAATGTGCTTATTTTAGGCTGAAATTTTGTACTGTTAATATTGTATATTGAGAAAAAAAGTCAGAAAATAATTCGGACATAAATTTCATTGGTATCACACTACGAGGCTCATATGTAAAATCTCAATGTGACTAATAAGTAGATGAAAAACCGAATTTAGTACTTTACAATTTAATTCCACAAGAGTTTGTGTCCTTTGACAGATACGCGTATTTCGACCTCAACTGTAAGGCCGTCTTCAGTGTCGTTTACTAGACTCGACTTACGACTCAATGTGACTGTTATGCAGTTCTGCAGAATTCTCTAGGACAATCTCACAGATTTCAGTAAGTTGATCGAAAGTGTTTATCATTTAATTACTCTCTCCTCACGGTATTAACTCGATTTGTCGAAAATGGCGAATGTGACAAATATACAGTTATGAGCAGAGTAGTCGGCAAACAAATTCTATGTCAGCATATTATAAGTGAACATCAGTTAATTGGGTGTCCGAAAATATGTTGGGATTGTTAGGTCAAATGTGTCATTAAACTAGAACGTTTAAAACTATATAAGAACATGTCTTTTAACCCTTCTACCAGCAGCTTCACTTTTTCACCACAAAAAAATATTCAAACAGCGATAGCTTTTTTGTTTTTCAATGTTTTTGCACCATTTCTCGCATAACTTCTGATCTCGCCCTAAAAGCCATTGGTAACCATGTGTGGAGCATCTGAATGGATTTTCATAGTATTTAATAACGCTGTGGTCAAGAAAGGATCAATATCTACCTGCCCGTGATGTTGGTTTGGATGCTTATTCCTTCATTTGCTCAGAAACAACGAGCTACGATCGTGGTTACCAATGGCTTTTAGGGCGTTATCTCAGAGTATGCGAGATTTTTTCATAAGGACGCGAAATTTGGAAAATTTCGACCCCCTCCCCCCCCCCCGTCCGTAACACTTTTTGTATGAAAAATTTCAAATTTTTGTATGAGCCGTAACGCTTGAGCCTACTCCCCCCCCTCCCCCTATAGCGTTACGTAATTTGTGGACGCCCCCTAAGCCCTTATAAAACTCTTCTATTTTTAAAATCTGTGCTAATATTTATTATTGGTCGTATGGTTTTGAAGATATTTAGATGTTCCTTGGGAGACCGACATTCCCAAACTAAACAAATTTTGGCCGCCATTTTGTTTTCAGTCAATTTTTCAAAAAACTAATATATGGGCTATATAATGTCCGGTTATATGGAGCTTTCCTGAAAAAATCGGAATCGGTTGAGTTGTCTTTGAGAAATCTAAAAATTACAAAATGATGTTTTTTGAAGATTTCAAGATCTTTATACGGCCAGATTTGTACCAGAAACAAAAATGTTCCTTACTCCAAAACTGTTGCACCAATTTGCTTCATATTTTTTTACAGCAGACTCTTATTGAAGTATTGTTTCGAGAAGCGAATGATCGAACATGAGAAAAATTCTGTAGCCTGAGATATTTACGTGGGTTATGGAAAAATGTCGGTCCCCCAAGAAATTTTGGAATATTTCCGGACTCAAATGACCAATGATCAATATCGACACAGAATAAAATAGAAGAGTTTTTTAAGGGCTTATGAAAAAATGGTGCAAAAACATTGAAAAACAAAAATTTTATCGCTGTTTGATTTTTTTTTGTGGTGAAAAAGTGAAGCTGCCGATAGAGGGGTTAATTGCTTATGGTCTATGCGTGCTAGTACTTGTTTAAACAAAAATGTTTTATAAAACTTGTTATCATTGCATTTTTAGATGAATTATTTAATAAATAAAATGTATGGGGAAAATGTGTTTAATACTACTTTTTGCTGATTTAAATAGACACACAGTTGCAAACGCTCGAAATATTTGATTGAAAATTATTATTGATTCGATTTGGCCAAAGTGAGCAATTACTCTTGAGTTTGATGCTCACTACAAAAACATGGCTACTTAGCAGTGGGCTGGAAATTCCATTAACCTTTCGTTTCGTATCAAATCAACATAAGAAAATTGCATATCGCATACCCCTAATGGGATACAGCGAAGCAATGACGCAGGAAATGTGCAGGCAGCACGCGGATCCTACGTTTATTGCGATGATGGGTATTACTGGGATTATCAAAATTGCCACGGGTTATATTTATAGCCATGGCGGTTTTTTTTTTCTTGCCTGGATGGCCCCCGAAAAAAACACCCAACTGACATAAAACGATTTAGAGTCTGCCTACATGGAAGAACAGCACATTCTTTTCGGGAGCTGTTGGGATTTGCTGAAGGAATTTCGTTCCATCTGGTGGGATTTGCTGGAGAAGAACGGGAAAAATGGTTCCGAAAGCCGCACCGGGATTTACGCCAGGATGAAGCTCCAAAAGCAAAAAAATAATTAGCTCTCCAGACACATCTCGCCCACACACAGGCAATAAAAGTGCCGATTCAACCTTCCGTGAATGAGGAGGTTTTTCCGCGTGAAGACGAGCTCCTGTGATTTGGAAGGCATGAATTGCACGGCCTTCGCACAATCCTTTTCGGTGATGTGTTGTAGGAAATGTTAAGCAGAGTGACTTTGGGGATTGATGATGGTACTTTTCGAGGTGATTTATGATTTTCCTCAATAGCTTTGCAACTTGCGTATTGGTAATTCACTTTTGCGATAAAAATAGCCAGTTTGGATGATTCCCTTTTTTATTGTGTTGCTATCGTACCCTCGTGCTGTTCGTTTACAAATTCTCTTGGAAGTTTTTAAAACTACCAGAAGTAGTAAAACAGTACGTCTCAGTGCTACAAATATAGTTAATAAATCTTCGAGCTGTTTAGTAGAATACCTATAAGTAGATGAAAACCCGAATTTAGTACTATACCATTTAATTCCACTAGAGTTTGTATCCTTTGATAGATACGCGTATTTCGACCTCAACTGTAAGGCTGTCTTCAGTGCCGTGTACTAGACTCGACTAGACTAGACTAGTCTAGTACACGACACTGAAGACGGCCTTACAGTTGAGGTCGAAATATGCGTATCTGTCAAAGGATACAAACTCTATATAAATTATTAAGATTTCTACTGCTAATTATAGGTAGTAACATCAACAGAAATTACATTCTTGGCTGTTTATTTCTTTTCTGTTTCGGTCTTTCTTACCACAAGTTCACAAAAACCAAGAACCATCCCAAAGCATTTAACCCATATTTGATGTAACGCCCTTGCAGTAAATCTATGTTCAACAATGTAGCACCGGGGAGTTCATAAGATATACTTGAGTTATTTACAGCACTCGTTTTATAGTTTTCGATTAGAACTGAGAATGTAACGGACAGAAAGGAGAATGTTGCTGTCTCCAGTCCTGTGGAAATGGATGAGAGCGTGAGGATATTCTCAAGACGTGGTGGTCGTAAAATTCCGAAGCAATAGCATTTGGTGCGCTCAGCTGAGATGAGGGTTTTACATTCTGATTCTATTGAATAACGTTTTTATGGGCCACTAGCGAAGAAAGTTTACTATCTGACGAAACATTTCATTTTCTTTCTGACTTTTATCGCATCTCTTTCATCTTCAGTTGAAAATTTATGTTAATCTTGTAACGTCCTTACGGCTCTAATTTGAATACAAGAATAATGGTGTGAACAATTAGATAGCAATCTTGTATTTTATTTTATCGAATCTGCTGCAGCAAAATATAAACAAATGTACTTTTCAGTTGTCTAGAGGTTCACTCACCCAATTACTTTTTCCTCTTTTGATTCCGGGAAAAAGTTAATCTAACAAATGATTCAAAATGTTCCACAACCCTTTTCCTTCCTTGACAACCTTCGGCCAACTTTTTTACAGCGATTTGTGGGCCTCCGGCTTGACATGGCAGTAGCGATTTCTAATTGCAATCAGAGGACACGCTGCGTAAATTTAATGCCAGCGACATTAATTTCAATTAAATTCTAATTAATGCCAATTTTCTTCGTTCCATATTTTCATCTTCGGATGACGACGGTGGCGACGATGACGTTCATCTCAATAGTCGGCTGTTTGTTCTGTGATGGTTCTTACTGTGCAGAATTACCTTCACACTCTTCCGGTATTTGTCGTTACCTTCTTCTTGGCATTACGCTCTCACTGGGACAGAGCCTACTCCTTAGCTTAGTGTTCAATGAGCACTTCCTCAGTTCTTAACTGTGGGCTCACTTTGCTTAAGTTGCCATTTTAGAATTGTGTATATCGTATGGCAGGTACGATGATACTTTATGCCCAGGGAAGTCAAGAAATTTCCATTACGAATAGATCCTGGACCGATCGGGAATCGAACCCAGACATCATCATCATGGCTTTGCTGTGTAGCCCGGACTTAGACCACCTGGCTATGGACTGGGAATGATGCGTACGAAAAGGTTTATGTATAAAAGGTCGAAAGACAAAACGTCGAAATGGCAAAAAGTCGAAAGACAAAAGGTCAAATGGACAAGAGGTCGATCATTGTGGGCCATTTTTTCTTCTTTGAAAATAGATTTTCGACCTTTTCTCCTTTCCTTATTTTTCTTCAACCTTTTTTTTCGAATTTTTGTTTTTCGACATTTTGGAGACGTACGAAAAATATTGGAACTGAGCGAAAATCTGTTTTATTTTTAATTAGGTAGGGAAACTGTACCAGTTATGGCTATAGTGGTTCCCTATTTCGCCATAGGACAAATTAAGAAAACTGTCCCATTTTAAAACTTTTTGAATGTTCGAGCATCAAGATATAATTGATATTTTACTACTTAAACGCACAAAAAGATCAAAAACTTGAAAACAACTGAATTATCACGTATGGCGAAATAGGGAACCACTATGGCCATAACTGGTTCACCTACCCTATATACGAATCACAATTATAAAAAATATTTTTCTCTTTTACTTTTTAAATTTATTTGGACAAATAAATTAATGTAGCTCTTTCATGTGAATTTATTCTACCAAAAACTATATATTTCATGTAAACGGTTTATAATGACTACAATTGACGTTATGGTCAAAACCGGTGCATCTACCCTATGCCTATTAATATATAGATTTGTTTCTCGAAAGTACCTAGTCGAGCGCAGTCAGTCGAGAACATTTAAAAGCGTCGATTACTTCCGGTACGGAAGTCCCACGTTCCGTCCACCAGACTAATTGGCAACCCCATAGCTAGAGCTGTCGTTGCCACCATATGGAAGACTTACTCTGATTCTTGCTCCTTCAAAGGCGACAGCTCGATGCTTGTCGTCAAGGCCCTGATGGAGGATATTTCACTGAATATGTTTTGAACATGATATTTGTCAACCAATTGAACTTAAAAACCAAAAATAAACAAATTATGGATCAAAACTATCAGCAAAGTTTCACAGTTGTTCAAATTTCTTGTGACGTACTCAATGAATGACCCCTGGGTACTTTCGTTTGACATAAGAAAGGAAATAAACGAGCGAAAACGCTGAGCTGTTAATTAATAAAAAAAAATAAGAAAATCCTTGCCCAGCTAAAAATTGAAGAAAATCCTTGCCCAGCTAAAGCAAGGCAGAAAAACGAATCAAATTAAGAAACATTTACCGAGTGGGTCAGCAGTCTCGGAACACTTCAACCATGTTTTTATGAATACATGAGGTACTTTTGTAAATTATTTTTCATCACTGATAAAGAATAATTGGAATAATTTAATTTTTTTTTTCAATTTTTTTTTGTTGTGTTTTTCACACCGCAAATAAAAATGGGTAACTTAATTATGAAATTATTTTACAATACGATTATTCGATATTTCTGCACAGGATAATCGATTCTGGTATTATTTGTGTCCTTCATATTGAAAGTATTGAATGTACCACCGATGTTCGGAATACGAGCCATGTTTGGAATTTGAGGCAGAGCGGTATATTAGATCCTAGTAGTGCAGTGGTTTCCAACATTTTTGCAGCTGCGAAAGTTCTACAAACATCTCGCGGACCCCTGAAAAGTATTGATATTGAAATCGATATATATTTTTGGCAGTAACACACAAAACACGTATATAATTCTTTTGTCATCATCCTTCGAGATGTCCACTAAGATTCTAGTCAAGAGCCACTATGGGCGATCAGGTGGCCAATAATCGAAAAAATGACTTGTTCTGATAGATTTTTCTTGTACATCACACTTCTATTAAGATATTCCTGGAATATCAGGACAAGATCTTTTATATTTTATTTGATACAGTATGTCAAAGTTAGAGTTTTGAAGAAAAATTGAGTTCAGTGCAAACACAAGGTACACATTGAATACATTATACTGCATAATCGTAATATTTTGTACAGATATTTATACACTGTCTGAAAGCTTATTCAAAAATCTATGTTATAACAATTAAATGAAATAAAAATTCATATATGAGGTCGGAAAAATGCGGGGAGTGCACTGACAAAAAAATCATACTGAAACTTTACACATCCCATACTCTTTTTGTCCCAAGATGTCCCAGGCTAAAATTTATTTCCAAGGGTACTTTGAGATGTAAGCTAAAGGATCGTGAAGAATTTTGCTGCACAAATTTGAACTTTTCCATTTTCTATTAAACACAGCTAAAAAATAATTCAGAGAATAACTGAATATCGCTAAATCATGCATATCATCATTTCTATGTCAGTTCTAACATTTATAATGGTTTGCACAACGTTTATCGCATAAATGGCTTATATGACTCATTAGTAACAAAACTTATTATTTCGTCATAGGCCCCATTCATTCACACACGAGCCATAATTTCATTCTATTTAACCGCCTGCATTCATACAACACGCATGACATTTATCATTCGTGGAAGATAACGAGCCATGAAAACAAGACAGACACACCACCCACTGTTTGGCGCCGATCACTGTGTGTCTACGCTTGTAACATTCGCTGACCCACTCTCATTCTGATCAAGAAAGAGAGGCGAATAAGTTTTATTTTCTGGGCTACGTTTGTAACCAACATTGAACACCCCAATAATCCAATAGATTATAATTAGGTTGTTAAAGGCTGCATTACCAGAAAATATGAAAGATATTACCAATGTCATGCAAAACATAAATCACCGAATGACTCGTTACTGTTGCAGTCTGTGAGAGTTGCTGCTAACGCTTTCGTTCCAAGGCACGAATGACCTTCGGGTTAAAGTCGCTTTCTCAAACAACAACAACAACAGCTCTCGTTCCACGTACCAATAAACGAGAGAGTGAATGTTAACATTCATAGGGCTCTTCGAATGCGAAGTGTCACAAACTGTCATGGTTCGCGAACTGTTACATTCTCCGAATATGGTTAGCTCGGCTTATTCGGATCAAAATCCAAACACTGATTTTAGATAAGAAGAGTAACCTCAGCTTAAACATTACAAAAGGACGTATTTGCATTCGCATTTAAACAACACTTTTCTACTCAATTATGTAGCGTATACAAACCCTTTCCACAAGGCACTCCATCAGTACATCAGTACACTGCATAGTGGCGAATGGCCGGACAAAACCTCAAAAATTCATGTTCTCAAAATCGCTTGTCTATATTTTCTATAGACTTCTATACCATTGGGAGAAGGTTTCTCATAATATGAGATTGATCTGTTTTGTTTTCGATTTATGACAGCATCGTAAATGCGGGATATTCAGCAAAATTAGACGGCTTAAAATTTATCAACTAGGTATGTTTCACCTAGCAAAATTAAAACAGCTGTATCTCAACGAAATCATAACCAATTTAAGCTCAATAGGCTTCATTTGAAAGCGTAGTCTTAAGCCTTTGATTAGGCTATAATAACATAAATTTTAATACATTTATTTGTTATTTGTAGCAAAAAAAATTTTTGCAATCCAAAACTTCGTCCGTTTTATGTGAAGTGTTTCGAGAAAATGAGTCACTCACTATGAAGCAGCAAATCATTCATACTGTTTGAAATGCAATAATTTTCTCGCCCCTCTTTGCCCGTAGAAGTGAAAATTCCATTTTCATTTTTCCTTCTAATTGATCTATTTCATTATTCGAATCTGTATAATGTGTCATACAGTAACCCCACGCAGTTGAATCACCCACAATTTATGAATCAGCTGATTTGAGAAGACAAAATTATTATCAAACTTATCACAAAACACCACAGAATTATTTTTACTGATAAGCAACACATAGTGTTCAGCCATTTCAAGCCTTTTTATCTCAGTAAAAAAGCTCTTGATCGCGGTATGAACCAACAATATTACTAAATTATTTTTGTAGCTATTTGGGCTGTATTTTTGGCCAACTTTGTAAGCCGTGTGGTGTTTGACGCTTAGCTAAAAACGACGTTTTAAAGTTTGTTTCAAAGATTTTTTGTGAGAGATTGAGCCCCAGACAACTTTTACAGATTGAATAAACATAGCTATGAGAGATGAATGCGTATTTATACGGATTTGTCTAAGATTTTTGAGTAAAACACTTGATCAATAAATTGTGGGAAATATACACACCAGTCACAGTTTATGAATCAGCGTTCAAACTACTAGTGCTTAGTATTTTTAAAAAAGATTCTTAATTTCAAGTAATTTCCAATGTTAAATTTTGTAACGGGAGAGCAAAAGTGATTTGGGACCGTTCATAAACTACGGATTTTTTTTTATTTTGTGGAAAAGGAATTTGAACATACAAATAAATTTCCATGATCTTGGAAAAAAAACAAATTCTTATGAAAAAAGTTATTAAGAGGGTTTATAGTCTTATATGGCTATAAAAATTAAGGACGTTTTTTATGTAAGGCCTCAAAGATTATTATGTTGAATAATTTTTGGATAAATAAAAAACCCTAAATATGTGAGGAACAATAGGTGTAAAAAATGTAAACAATTTATTTAGTTACACATGATAGGTTCTCCATAATTTCGCTATAAAACGGGGTATCGCTTCTGCAGAAGGACCAAAAGCAACGAGTGAAAAAGAAAAGAACTGGTTTGCATCCTCTCTGATTGATATCAATACCAATTGTTTGTCATTTTTATGATCACTTTTCTGCACGTAAGTTTTTTTTTTTTTAATAAAAACATTGGACAACTTAACTAATAAGAGAAAAATCGGATTCACAAATTTTCACATTCAACTTCAAAATTTGCTTTTTCTCTTTGGAAGAATGATGATGACTGTTGTTCGACACGAGGTCCAACCGCAGTTTAGTTCGCTATGGGTTGATCACAAACAATTTAGAAGTTTTGAACATAGAAATCGATAGCAAAGCTCGTCGATTTCAACCAAACATACTCATTGCGCAAATCGATTAATTGACCAACTTGAACATAATGATCATGACACAAGCTAACCATAAGCAAAACACACTGAATCCGTGTTGGGTGATGATCTATGCGGTAATAGGATGACGCATACAAATCTGAAGGGAAAGCTTCGAGAACTTATGTGGAAAAATTTTGGAATCCCTGTAATCGGTTGATGAATTAATCCATGAACCAAAACAAAGGAATTTAATGTGTAACACACACGAAGTTTGCAAGAAAATCACAGCAATCCGATATGGACGTTCATGAATCGATCGATAATTTTAAACACACAAATCGAACGTGTGAACTTTCATCACTGCAGTAAAGGCAGTCGTAAGGTCAAGCATTTACGAGTTCTGCAATCTAGATATAATGATTGTCTAATTACACTACCTGCCATCATCCTCCAAATAAACATGCTCCAGAAGCATATAAATCCACAAATGCAATGATCACTAGTTCAGCCCGCTCAGTAGCAACATCAAAAATCATGTAATGTCATGCAGATTCTTGAAATACTTGGTTCCGGTTCACCTCCGGATATAATTAACTTTGTCCGAGGCGGTGTTCTTATAAACGTATAAACTATATAGCATTTAATTGCAAAATAATTGAAAGTAAATAACTGATTAATAAATCGTGTACACATTGATTCATATTTGTGGACAAGTTTTTTGCCGATTCATAAATTGTGGTTTGAGACAATGTTCAAATAAGTGAAAATTTCAAATGTTTTCAACAAATTTAATTATAACATTGTGCATGAACTGCGGGTATATACCCCACTTTACCATTTGGCATTGATTTCGTCAAAAAATATTGTTTATTTTGCTCTCTATAATTTTTCAAATTTAAGCTGAGCCTTAAATGATTCATAATTGTGGGACCAGTGTAACTCGTTTAAATTTTTACTGAAATTACTACAAGGAACTCAAATATGTATTTCTTGTTAAGGCTTATACACAAATTTCTGCATTACTATCTTTTTTTTTGTAATAATAAAAGTTTTATTCGATTGGATGACAAAACTCAATTTGGACATATTTCACCAGAAAAGCGAGTTTTTAGTTTGCCAGTTATTTCCAGGTATCCAAGATAGTTAAAAGATTAGCATTATCAAGCCATTTGGGACGTATTTGAGGTTTTGTCCGATCTTTGTATAAAAGCCCGCCCCTGTGCACTGGGGGAAATAATTATAACGACACCCTACTTTTATTAGGTTTCTAGCAGACAGTAATCGCAACAAATGTTGATTGAATACGATTTAAAGTATTCTGAACATGTTTTTTTTTGTAAGTTTGGGCGTTTTTTGAGAACGATTTGTTTGTTTGCATGGGTGAAAATAATTATAACGTCACAAGAGGTTTGTTTTTCTTTGCCATTAAGAAATTGTCGTTTCAACAAGTTAAAATCTAACTATTTAACAAGTTAACTTAACTATTAACGATTCAAAGAACAGACAATATTTTCGTAAACTGAAATCAAAGTGTGTAAAATTCAAAAAAAAAAAAAAACAACCGCTGACCGAGTTTGAGCGAAGCAAAGTGACAACAGTAAGTGATCATGGTATTCTAGCCTGAAAATTCCTTCTTACATGCTTCAAAGAATACCAAACAGTTCCTCGAGCAAAATATGTTTGTATTGGAGTGGCCTGCCTGCAGTTTGGATCTGAACACCTTCGAAAATGTTTCTGGACTACTCTCCAACGATGTCCACAAATATGAGAAGATCTGCGACACTATTAGCCAGTTGAGGAAGGCGATTGAGATCGAGAGGTTGAAACTCGATTTCAACACACAGAAATCATATAATTCACTAACGCCACAGCAACTCCACGAAGCGATTGCCAAGCATGAATTTTACACTGAAAAGCATTTTTTCAATAAAATCGTCAATGTTCTTATAATTATTTCAATCCCAAACACTGATAAAATGATAAATATAGAAACACCAGCTTAGTGACATTTGAACACACGAACACCCGCATATCATACACAGTTTGTTTTTGTTTTCCTTAAAGAAACTTGCACATGCTTTTCAGACCCATCAAAATGCCATTGTTTTGTTAACCGTAGCACATGCATCCATATGATTAATCAATCATCGACATCTAAATAAAAACCGTGTGCGGTAAATTTCAGACGCTCTAATGAATTTGGACGCTTCAAAATGTCCCGGCCCGGACACGCCATTGTTTTGGATTTTTAATGATTCCCTTGAAAATGGAATATTCCCAAAAATATGGAAAAGCTTTTTTTTAGTGCCTATCTTCAAATCTGGCTGAAAATCTGACATACGTATTTATCGTCGTATTCCCATTATCTCTTGTATTCCAAATCTTTTCGAGTCTATTGTCAACGAAAAACTATTTCTTCCAATCAAAAATAGGATTCCTGACATACAACACGGCTTCTTTAAAGGTCGCTCGACCTCAACAAATTTACTTTAACTTGTTGACTATTTATTGAAAGCGATAGACAATGGAAACCACGTAGAAGCTCTTTGAACGGACTTTAGCAAGGCATTTGATCGCATTGACAAATCAATGCTACTTTTTAAACTACATTAAATTGAAATCAAGCCAGGACTGCTGAAATGTCTTAAATCGTATTTAACTGACCGCCAACAAATCATAAAATTCAAAGGAAATAAATCAAAACCAATCCAAGTTACTTCGGGTGTCCCTAAAGGCTCTCATTTGGGACCAATTCTTTCTATCATGTACGTAAACGACATTTCTTTCATTTTCAATAAACTCAAAATGTTAATTTACGCCGATGATATGAAGCTCTACTTGGAAATAAGAAATGAAGAAGACATCAATGTATTCCGCAATGAAATAGAAAAAAAAATCTACATATGGTACAAAAAGGAGTAAGGGACTTCGGAGTTATCTTAGACTCTAAACTTTCTTTCGTAGACCACTACAATACAGTAATTTACAGGGCTAGTAACATGCTAGGGTTCATAAAACGTTTATGCTACAACTTCCATGACCCATACACAATTAAAACTGTATATACTGCTGTAGGTATTATAAGTATAAAAAAAATAATAATGAAATTTAATATAAATAAAACAATTATTGGATGTAGATATTATAAGTAAAATAAAATAATGAAATAAAATATAAATGAATCAATTATCGGAAATAAAAAATAAAAGAATGAATTATTGGAAATATTGTTTAAATACAGAACTGATATGAATAGACCTTCACAAGAATTTGAAATTTGAACTAGTCTAACATATACGAATGAAAGCATTTGGTGATAATAAGCTCTTCCATTTCAATTAGCGAAAAAGCTTTATGACAACAGAGCTGAACGGAAGTGACTCGTCAGATTTGTTGGGAGTGGTAGAAAATTCTGACAAAGGTACTTGCGCTCACTCTCTTCATTCGCACTCTCGAAAAGTGTTAGCTGCAAGCACGAATGTTCTAGGAGGAGAATCAGTTTCGAGAAGAACTTTCTAGCGAGCGGACACAAGTAAAGTGTATCGTATAAAAATATCAGCTTGTGCAATGGCCTCACCCGACATTGGCGCAGTCGGTAGGTTTGATATGGCCTCACCCGACAACTGCATATGTAAGATCAATCATGGAATACTGCCCAGGCAACAATTTAGATTCTAACTGTTTTTATTTATTTTAATGATAGTTTTATCGTAGATTTGCATATTCTTCTAAGTTTTATAATGATTTTCACCCAGTAGAAATGATCTTGATCCGTTTTTGGTCACATATGTATATATGTATATAAAACTTCATTTTCAATAAGAACAAGTGACCAACAGTGGCAACAGTTTTATGAAACTCTCGTACTTATCTGTAGGAATGCGCTCGAGCGAGAGTAAGAATTCTTGGCCGAGAACATCATAAATTTCTCCCCCATCAATCAACGCACTAATATGTACATTATTGATTTTAGTATTATGAATCCTATCGTTTACGGGGGCGCCTTACGTGGATTTTCGATCTGTTTTTCACGGAAGTCGTTGTTGAACTCACGGCGCACAACTTACTTATAACGCAAACAACCAATTCCAGTGGTTTTCCTCCCCTTGGCCATAATATAGGAGCGGGACTGGACCACTAGACACCTCCTTGCAAGGTGGACTTCTGGATGTGGTTAAATGTCCGATTGCATTTCCTGCTCAAAACGAAAATTGTAAATAAACAAACGTCGAAATGTGCTTGTCTTGAATAAAACGAACGAATCGTATCACTTTCTACAAGAAGATCAGTTTGTCTTCATCAAGATCGCCTTAAGCCAAAGAACTCTCAAGTGATATTTGTTACGCTTGCCCGAGTTCAGCAAAATGTATCATGGTTCTAAGATGGTGTTGAGTAAAACTACCGCCATGTTATAATTAACGATGCTTTGGCAAGGGAGCAATGATGGGAGAATCCACATAGTTCGAACGAAACGTGTAAATTTCTGAGACATACAATGCACATAATTGGAGCGTGAAATATCATGGATATTTATATGATATGTTATGCAAATTTCAATTATATGTCATGTAATCCAGCAGAATCCTGTGATTACATGACATATAAAACATTCTTACATGATTTCAGACTAAAATTTAAATGACGACATTGCATGAATGAAGTTTACATGACGTGTAATCTTCATTATTTTTAACTGTGGATGTATGCTGGATTGTTCAACATTTTCGGGCACCAATTTGATGAAATTGTTTTTCTGAAAATGCAATATTGTCGAGGTGCATTATGCGTTTCGGGTGTTTCATACATTATATTCACGATGTAATAAGCGTGACAACCGAAAACACAGGTAGGTATCGAAAATATAAAACAAAAAGTTATCATCACAGATGTTTTAATTTGCATTTTGTTTTGAATATTATTGATTGATAATTTTATGAAGAAGTATTTATAAATTCGTTAGCCACACCAACATGATAAACATATTGTTAGTTTAAATTGTCTTGAGAACTACTTGTGGAAGGTTTATTGAAGTGTTGAGGATTGTCATAAGTGGTTGATAACAAGTTTAAAGAGATACATGACAGTTGCTCTCCAACACCGTCTCTAGTACGGGCTACTTAAGTCTTTTGAGAGGTTTATCATTGGGTTAGTGTAGGTTTGTAGAATTACTGGTTTTATTTCTAGTTTTATAGAATGGATGTAAGAGAATACTTCAAGAATAGCATAAAATTAACTTTGCTACTTGGGTGCAGCATCCTATGATCCTTTCTCAATCACACATGAAGAAAGATTAGAATCTGTACAAAAACAATGTCTACTATATGCACTTTGCAAATTAGGTTGAACATCATTTTCTCATACAAACTTTGAAAGAGCAGCGTGAAATCGCCAGGGTTTCATTTGTGAATGATATCGTTTCCCAACGTATAGACCAACAGAAATCTTATCAAAATTAAATTTCTACAGTATGGCCCATAAAAAAATGCGAAAATAGTCAAACCATGATTTATGATAGTTTTTACATGGAAAATATGAATTAAACATAAATATTGTTCATCATTTGTATTGTTCAATCTATTAAGACTCAGTTCTTTGCTTTGGACATGATTTTTATCTGTTACTTTCACCTTACGATTGAGAAATTGGAAACATTCCTTTAAATTTTATCATGCGGACGTCGAGTTCAATATCTGTGTGATGAAAGCTTCTAAAACAACAACGATGGCGTTAGATTCTTCACAGGTCTTAGGTCACAGGTCACAGGTCTCCAGCATACGCCCATATCAAATGATAGAATTGGTTCATACCGGGGTAATTGGAGACTTAAACATGTTTTACAAAAAACGGCTCATTTCGGAGAGCTTTGATTGAACCTTCATATAAGTGTGATAAGCGGCTCCGTTTTGCTCAAAACCTATGAGCTAGTACTGACATAAGTTGTCTCTAACCGCAGAAACAAATTTCATCCTCAAAAATCTGTTGTACGCCTCCATATTTATTTTTTATTCAACTTTAACAAAAAAATATAGGCATATCAAACCTACAGTATAGCCAATAGAAAAATGCGAAAATTGTTTGAACGTGAATATAGCAGCCACAGGCGTTATTTTCATTGTTTTTGATAGTGAATGTTATTTCTGATTATTGTAGTATATTCTTGTGGGCCCAGATAGCCGTAGCGGTAAACGCGCAGCTATTCAGCATGACCAAGCTGAGGGTCGTGGGTTCGAATCCCACCGGTCGAGGATCTTTTCGGGTTGGAAATTTTCTCGACTTCCCAGGGCATAGAGTATCTTCGTACCTGCCACACGATATACACATGCAAAAATGGTCATTGGCATAGTAAGCTCTCAGTGAATAACTGTGGAAGTGCTCATAAGAACACTAAGCTGAGAAGCAGGCTCTGTCCCAGTGGGGACGTAACGCCAGGAAGAAGAAGTAGTATATTCTGACACAACTTCGCTATCCAGGACAATTTTTGTCATATTTTTCTTACTGTCCTAAATAAGGTAATAAAGCAAATAAGTTCAAAGGTTTTGTCCGCCCAAAGCTAGAAACAGCGTCTGATTGTCGTATACTCTGGTGATAAACTTTCCACCTTCAAAAATCACACTTTATTGTTGAATATTCTAGTTTGTTTGGCTTCAAAGAATAGAGGAGTTCTTGGAGAACGTGTTTTTCATGATCACAATAAAATATTTTGTCAGGGTCATAGTTTTGAGGGCATTTGCGTCTTAAGGGTTTGACACGCCTTTATTTTTTGTTAAAATTTATTAAAAAATAAATACAGAGATTTAAAACAGTTTTTTGAGGAAGAAATTCGTTCCATCGGTTAAAGACAACTAAGATCAATACTAGCTCATAGGTTTTAGGCAAAACGGAGCCGCTTATCATACTTTTATGAAAGTTCAATCAAAGCTCTCCAAAATGAGTTGTTTTTTCTAAAACATGTTAAAGTCTCCAATTACCCCGGTATGAACCAATTCTATCATTTTATATGGGCGTATGCTGGAGACAAGGCCTGTGAAGAATCTCACGCCATCGTTGATGTTTTAGAAGCTTTCATCACAAAGATATTGAACTCCACGTCCGCTTGATAAAATTTGAAGGTATGCTTCCAATTCCTCTCTGGTAAGGTAAAAGTAACAGATAAAAATCATGTCCAAAGCAAAAAACTGAGTCTAAATAGAATAAACAATACAAGTGACGAATAATATTTATGTATCATTCACATTTTCTATGAAAAAACCACCATAAAACATGATATGACGATTTTCGTATTTTTTTATGGGCCATACTGTATAAGACGCAAATGCCCCCAAAACTATGACCCTAACAAAATATTTTATTGTGATCATGTAAAACACGTTTTTTAAGAACTCCTCCATCCTCTGATACCAAACAAACTAAAATTTTCAACAATAAAGTGTGATTTTTGAAGGTGGAAAGTTTGTCACTATAGTATACGACAATTAGACGCTGTTTCTAGCTTTGGGCGGACAAAACCTCTGAACTTCTTTGCTTTATTACATTATCTGGGACAGTTAGAAATATATGAAAACAATTGTCCTGAATAGGGATGTTATGTCAGAATATACTACAAAAATCAGAAATTACATTTACTAGCAAAAACAATGAAAATAACGGTTGTGGATGCTAAATTCACGTTCAACAATTTTCCCATTTTTTTATGGGCCATACTGTACATTCCTTCTAGGCAACTACGAAATCGTAACTAAATCTTGACGAATCATCATCGAACAAATTATGCCAAAAATGGGCTTCTAAATCAAATGATAACCATTTATAACCAACATTGCGAAACTATTGACTTTACCATGTCTCGGCAAAATCTAAAACATACTTCAAATCCATTTGAAATCGCACACATAAAATAGAATAAAAAGAAATATACATTACTTACACTAAACATTGAACCAAAGTGCAAATTCGAATCTTTTTCATAGTATAGAACAAAACGTTTTATCTACGAACGCCTTTCAATAAACCCCGAGAGCTGTCTGAATCAAAATCTAAAATAAACCATCTGCCGGTTCCAAAAAGCGATACAACGACGAAATCCCATTTCCTTAGGCCTAGATTATGTCTCCCATCTAAGCAGAACCATTTTTTTTGCTTTGCCTAAGCCCTCATACGTCACCTATGCTCATATACCTAATACCTGTACGATACATCGGGGTACAGTTGATCACTTCTACTAACTTGTTTCAATCTTTTATATGTTGAATTTTGACAATAAATGCTTAATTTGTCATACGTTTCATCAAACATTTACCAGATAAAGTGAATCTGTTATGAGGGATGTGTCGATGTTGAAAGATATCAATGAGTCGAAGATTTCAAAATGAGAGGAAATAAAATTATTCTCAAACCTTGTACAATTAAAGTAATTGATACATCTAAAGTATAAAATCTTTACTCAATGGTCCTTTCTCGATTTCCCAGCGCGTAAAGTATGTACGTGTTGGCTACACAATGTTTCATAACAAAATATGTTCATTGATAATAATCAGTTAAAAAGTTTGGAAGTGCTTAAAGACAACTTAGCGGAGAAGCAAGCTTTTTCTCATAATGGACATAATGGGCGTTTGGCCCAGATTTTTTTTCATACAAGAACAAGTAGCATTTTAAATAAGGCACACTATTATTATTATGCCGCCCTGATAAATGTCCCTTAAACACAATTTGGCCCCAGCTAACGGTACGGTGATTCCAAAAGTACAACACACATCACAGCTGTCTCGGGGATCAAACCGTCAAAGAATCACCTAGCACAGATTATTTCCACTCCCCGTTGGGCTTCGATAAGCTCGTTCAGTCGGTCCAAAAATTGCGTGTCCCATTAAACTCACCTGTTCAAATCTCGGTGACACTGGCTGGCTCGGTGTGGTCTGCTGTCCCAAAGTTACAATTTTGCGGTGTAGCGTGTACGTGTGAGAGTGTGAATCGTTTAATCTCCTCTTCGGATTTTATCAGTGCGGAGATTTTGTGCGATGTTCATAACATAATCGTACCTTCCAGCCGCTGCACAGTGGAGAAATTTTAGGGCAAAAAAATGGATAAGTTCCAAGCAAACGAATGTTTAGCATTGCTCCTTATTCAAAATTTGCGATTCGTATTTAATTGTTTTTGTTGTCGAATACCAAGGTGTGTTTTGCGAATTCCTGTGACTTTGGGAATTCTAATGTAAACATAAAATAAAGCTGTTTCAGTTACCAACTATTACCAAAATTGGTATCAGAGTTCTAATTGGTACATTTAGCCATATAAACGGTATGTTCAATTGGCTACGAAAGATTTTTACTTAGAAATTTTCCTATATTGAGCTCATATAAGTTGATAGAAGTATGGACGCTATGTGCAAAATTTACCTTTTTAAAAGACAAATGTCAGCGTTCGACAGCGAAAACAGATAAAAATGATCATCTTGTACAGAGTAGAATGTGTGCAATCTATTTCTCGCAAAAAATAGAGCAAAGAGCAATTCTAAACATCCTATTTCGTGCAAATTATTACTTTTTCTCCTCTATGCTGAAAACCTCCCCACTGAGCGCTGCCAGTCCCCCCGGTTGACACGGCTGAACTGGCAACTAACGCGTTTTGGGGGAAGGTCGCTGTGATTCCACGAAGAATATTATACGCTTTGTGTGTATTCTGGGTTTTTCTTTGATGAGAAGGCAGGAAGCACAAAACCTATTGTTCACACTTTCTTCACTTCCGTTCTCCGTATTCGGTTGGAGGCGTTTTGTATGGTTGTCATCGTCGTTATCGTCGTCGTCAGGTAATCTAATTGCCCAAACCCCGATGAAAGAGACTCGAAAACTACGGCACGGTGTGTCTGAAAACGTTAATAACGAAAAAAAATGATCATTCATTCATTCATTCCGAAATACATGGTATCCTTGTAGTCTTTCCGTGTTTTTGAAAATGTTTCATTGTGTGAAATGAAAATTATAGTGATTTGAAAATATAGAGTCATTTTCAAGGGATATTTTCATGTTACAAAAAAATCTTGTACTCTGCATCTTTTAAATTCAAAAGCAAATCATATAATCATTAGGTACCCATTCAACATTCATAATATGTGTTATCTAAGAATGTACACACTTAAATTATTTTACCGTAATCCGTAAATTTCACCGTAATCTCAACAGCTGAACAGTTCGATACAATAAAACACCGTAATTCTGTCGAAATTTAACAGACTCCGATGAAATTTTAAAGAAAACTGTACAAATTTACCGTACTCCGTTAATTTGTTTCACCGAACTTTTCAGCTGTTGAGATTACGGTAAAATTCACGGATTCCTGTAAAATAATTTAAGTGCTATCCTGTGAATTTGAACATGTTTTGTAGACGGAATCGCAAGTCATAGTGATTTGTATATTTTAAATCATATAAAACATATAATATATACGCCTATCGAAATTCAAAAGATTCAATCAACAAAAAACTAATGTTTATAAGATTGACAATGAGTATTCAAAATATATAGCATTTGAGCTGAAACATTAGCTATATGACGTTTGAATAATTTAAGAAAAAAACACATTACACTTTGATGTTTCATTTATTTTTTTTATGTTTTGTAAAATAAGAGTCTCAATATACCATTAACCCTTGCCCTTTTTTTAACAACGAAATTTTCGTGATCTTTTGACTTCAATTTCTATAAGTTTCAGCTGATTTCAATAAAATTTTGACACAACACAATTCAAGTTTAATGACCTGTACTGGGAACTCAAGTCGAAAGGCCGGTTCCGGATTCATACAGATGTCCCGTGGGGTCTGTTCGAAGGTTATTTGAGAAATTTTCATAATTATTTTGCACGGATCAAACAAAATCATTGTGCTAAGCACTGGATACTAAACCATAAGTACATTCCGACACTTTCACCTCATTTGAATCCATGCTGATCGGTTCCAGATTCCCTGGAATCGGTTCCTGGGGCACCAATTGTGGACCAAAATTTGTACAGCACAAACCATATCACGTGAAATATCAATCTTCAAGTTTTTTCGCCGGCAGTATGATAATATGCATATTGAGTAATTTCTTGAATCATTGGTTCTCGCGGGATGTTCTTTAATAAATTCTGGATCCTGGAAAAGGACAATAATCCGATGATTGCAATTCATATCATGCGATACTTCAATCTTCAAGGTTTCTTGCCAGGAGTATAATATGATTTAAATTAACCCTCTAATACCCAACCCCGCCTTTAGACGGGGTACACTTTGGAATTTTGTATATTTTTTCGTAGCTCGGAAATCAAGATGTTTTTATATTTGGCTTATACCTAGACTCATAACAGGCATATTTAAAAAAACAAATTATGACTTTTGAAACTTTTTTGTATTTTTAGAAATTGTTTGAAAAATTGATATCTTATATAACCTACAAATGCCTGGGGTTCATTCAACGTGTAATATAAAAAATCGTACTTTTTATATTTTTCTACGATCAACCTATCACAAAAGAAGAGCCTGGTGGTATTAATATAATTTCAAACCTGTTTTTCTGTTAGTTACACGGAAAATAAAATACGGAGTTCTGTTTGATCTTTCGACCTTGACGCTTGCTTTTGCCGGAGCGAGCGACGAGGGCAGGATCAAACATGTCGCGCGTCGATCTCGTAAGTGAAAAAGTGGCGTGATCGGGGAGTTCGGTTGGAGTAAGTTAAAAAGTGCCGCGATCGGTTCGTTCTTTTTGATCTTTCGACGACCTTGACGCTTGCTTCTGGGCAGTGCGTCAAGAAAGCCCGAGCTGTCGTCCGTGTTTTATTTCGGGTCGCGCGCCTATTTTTTTTTTTCTGAGTGCTAGCCGAGCAAACGAGTGAAGCTGAAAGTGGATTGTGGCTGCTCAGTCAAGGATAACGGATCAATTGGTGAGCTCGTTTCATGCTACTATTTCTAATCTATAAAATATGTATGACCAGCCCTATCGTCCTGCTTAGTCGCGCTTAGTCGTCGGCTTTTTCTCATTTTTTTTCTAAACGCCCTGCAATAATTTCAAACTCTATGAGCGCCATAGAGTAATTTGATCTTATCGTATGTATATCAGGTGCATCCTAACAGTTTGTGAATTGAAAATTGCATGTTGCATCAACGCCCTGGAGTAAATTGACATTGTTTGACGTAGATCAGATGCAGCTGTACGCCCTGTATGGCATCAAACGATCAAGCTGTATCAACGCCTTTCTTCACAAGGATTTTTGCATCTGGTGCATCTTTACGCCCTGCAGAAATTCAATAAAAATATCCGAGCTATATCCATGTTCTTGAGTGATTTGACCTTATCGTATGTAGATCAGGTGCATCTTAAAGTTCTATAGGACATCAAATGAAAATCCCAAACTTTATCAACACCCTGAAGTAACTTGACCTTATTTCACGTAGATCAGATACATCCTTACGCCCTGTGTGACACCAATAGTTCAAACTGGATCAAAGCTCTGGAGTAATTAAACTTTATTTCACACAGATCTGTGCGAGGTCTGGAGCATCTGAACGCAATGACAAAAATAAAACTATCGAAATTCCCATGCTGTATCCACACCTTGAAGTAATACAGTAGTTTCTCCATCATATCACGGATCCAAAAAATTTTGGCGTGAAATATCGAAGCGTGATAAAATGAAAATACTTTTTTCTGCTTTATAATTTCCATCAAAATTTGAATTTTTTGTTAAAGAAATAGAACGTATGAAATGAGACGCACGTAAGAGATGGGTCAAACAGATATAAGTGGGTTATTTAGGGTTATCTTTCAATACAAAACGTATGAAAATCATACAATTATTGTGACGTGATAAAATTGAACAGAAAACCGTGATAAAATCGAGAGTGATATAATGAAGCGATATTAAAACGAGTAGTGATAAAATCGAGAAACTACTGTATGACCTTATTCCATGTATCAAGTGCATCTTAACGCCCTGTATGGCATTAATCAAAATTGTCAAGCTGTATCTAAGCCCTGGAATAATTTGACACTGCCTCAAATAGATCATCTGCAACTTCACGTCATCTTGAAAACATTTAATGATTCCAAACGGTATAACACCATGGAGTAATTTGTGTCTATCCCTTGTCGTCAGGTGCATCTTACTGTTAATAACTAGCTTAATCAATGATCTGGAGTATTTTGAAGTTATACTTTGTATATCAGGTGCATTTCAAGGCTCGTAGGACATCAATTGTAAATTGCGCCCTGGAATAATTTGACCTTATTTCTTCTAGATCAGGTGCATGTTAACGCCCTTTAGGACATCAATCGAAAATTTCAAGCTTTTTAATTACACCAGGGCTTATTTTACTGTATACATAAATCTTTGCGAGATCTGGAGCATATTTACACCCTGCATAAAATATATCGAAGTTTCCGTGCTGCATCAACGCTCTAGAGTACTTTTACTTTATCCTACGTAGATCATGTGCATCTTCACGCCTTGAATGACATCAAACTAAATTGTCAAGCTGTATCAACTCTTTGCAGTAATTTGATTTTGTCTCAAATAGCTGAGCTGCATCTTAACGCCCTGTAGGACATCATTTGATAATTCCTAGCTGTATGAACGGAGTGGAGTATTTAATTAGTCCTTAACCTTTGCCGATTAGGTGCATCTTAATGCCCTGTAGAAATTACTAGCAGTATCAATGCCCTGGAATAAATTGAACTTATTCCAAAGAGATCTTGTGCTGGATTATCTTAACGCCCTGAAAACAATCAAAATGTGCGAGCAGTTTAAATGCTCAGTTTTAATTTTATATTGTGTTATGTAGATCAGCTGCATCTTAATGCCCTGTTTGATATCTATTGCAAATTATAACGGTTTCTACGACCTGGACAAATTTGACCTTATCATATGTAGATCAAGTACATCTTAACACCCTGAATTAATTAAAAATTCAAAGCTGTATCAAGGATCTGGAGTAATTTGACCTTATCCTACATTAATCAGCTGCATATAAATGACCTGTACGATATAAATAGAAATTGTCGACCTGTATTAACGCCTTGGATTAATTTGATCTTGCCTCATGTAGGTTATCTTAAATCCCTGTAGAATATTATTTAAAAATTTAAAGCCTTAAATTAAATTGACCCCAGGTCACATAGATCAGATGCATCTTAAAGCTCTGTAGGTCATCACTCGAAATTGTCAAGCTGTATAAACACCCTGGAGTAATCAGGAGCATATTAACGCCCTGTATCAATCAATCGAAATTTCCGAGATTTACGCCTCATGTTACCAATAAATTCTGAAATCATGGTAAAGTCAGGTCTCCTATTAGACTTTACCACCCGCTTTACGCCCACCGCCATTTCTCAGCTGTCATCTAATCGATTCATGTAAAATTCTGCAGGTAATAAGCTCATAGTATGTTTTAGCCATATACAAAAAGCAGCTACATCATATTAAATCTGCTGAGAAATTGTCGTGGGAGGAAGCGTCTTATCACCTTTTTCGTATGGCAAACAAAATTATGTTGAAATTGTAACATAACTTTAGCATGAGATAGATCGAGCAATTTTTGAAAATTAATGAGATATATAGAAATTTGAAGCTGAAATAGTAGTTTACGAAACAAGTTGCAGAGTTCTGCTTTTTACAGCACGATTCATCCATTTATCCAACGAGGCTTGGCGAGTTGTATTATTACGATGAGTGCTGTAGATATCAAGTGCTGCAAAAAAACTTTTTACAATTCCGTAAAAGACTACTACAGGGTATCAAAAATCATATCGGGATGCATTCATCATTATTTTGAAATTTCTGAAATTTGTTGCGAAATGATTCATTACGCAACTCAAAACAGTAACGTAATAAAAAGGCGTTACGTAATAGCCATTACACTACTGATTTTTCAATTTGTCGAAATATAAATCTTAATTAAATCTGCCAGATATTCACATTCATGATTAACCTTGTGAAACGGTCAAACTTTCAATGTAGAATAGTTCGAAATTTGGATTTTCGAGTTGTCTAGTTGTAGCATCAAGGGAACGATAAATAAAAAACCAGAGCAATTGTCAACATTTTTTGCACCTTGATATCACTTTAAGAGCAAAATTTAATTTTTCAATTAAGCGATATATTTGGCTGAAGTTCGACAGCCTCTTGTTTCATTCCACGAAAAAGTTCAAATTTTCTAGATATCCTGCTTTAAGAAACCTTAAATATTTGTTCGTGAACTGTTTTTTTTTTATTTTTTTTTTTTCAAATGAAATCATATATTTCTCCAAATCTGTTCATAATGGTATTGGTCTCATATTCCGAACGTGACTCATATTCTGAACACTCGACTTTTTAAAGTGATCTTTCAAGAAGACTACTCAAATTTTTCCACAGGGTGATCAAATCTTCTATGATTCAAGTCAAGAGACAATATGGTATTTTACGTTTAAACGCAACCAAATATTCTGAACATCAAATCCCAAAAAACTTCAAAACGATTATTTTATATGTTTTACATGCTACATAACTTGTATCTGCATCCTATTTTGTTAAAAAATGTTTCGTCCATTGTGGTTGAGTAAATCTCGCTGAAACCAAGTCTCCATCGGCACATATCGTTAGAGTTATAATTGTTGTCGTAGATTACTTGCCAAAACTAGAGGAGATATGTTTTGGTTAGCTCATGTTGGTGGACTCCTCGTACGCCAGCTAGCTAAACAGTTTGAAGAGAGCTGAATTTGTATAAATTTGAGGTATTTCTTCACGTATCATACTTCTCATAAACACAAAGCAAACTTAATGGTATCTTATGAAGAAACGATGTAGCTTTCGTAATAGATAATTTTAGCGGCCATTTTGAAATTTGCCGCCAACATGAACTTAATCAGAAAAAAACGTATTTTCATCATTGTCGCACCGCTCGTCATCATCAAAACGCTTAGGTCACCAGCAAAAAGTTAGAAAAGAAAAAAAGAGAGTTAGAGCAGCTGGAAAAACTAGGTGAGCAATGGTATTAAATGAACGATTTTCTTATCAATTCAAACATATCTCGTACAATAAAGTGACAAGTATTAAATAGCTGATTATTTCCTCGAGTCGACTGTAAAATGGGAATAATTTTTGGGTCAAACATTGGGTGGCCATATAGTATTTTGACGTCATTTTGGTTTTTTTTTGCAATAGTATAAGTTACTGAGTATGATGGCACTCATTATGTTGAAAACAAATTTAATTGAAACAAGTACTCTTCTATTTCAAGAATCTGTGTGGATTTTGTTGGGGTTTTGTTTCGAAGGGGCCGTACACTACCCCTTATAAAATATATTTCCCCGCCATTTTCTTTCTAGTCAATTTAACTAAGCAAAAATATGGGCTATATATTATCTGGTAATGAAAAATCATACAAATCGGTTGTGCTGTCTGTCAAAAATGTGAGAAAATTCCAAAATTTCGTTGTTTTGGTTTTTAATTTCGTTCCACATTTGAATTGGAAAGTAACACAACTTAAGACGTGAAAATACATATTGGTTCTCGTGTGCTTAGAATATATTGAAGTATTTGAAGACGTTTGTCGTATGAGGCACCCTCATTAACGCCTATAAGTACAAGCGCCCTCTGCGCTATAGCAACGCCCCCCTCAAAGAGGGACGACTAATAAGCTCAAGTTATACGACGACAGGGCTGTGTATGACTGCACATTCCATCGTTACAATGGTGGGATGTAAATATGATGTTTCAACAAACTATGGATGGTTCGTCACTGTGAGTGTCGACACAAACTCTGATTCATGATTTATTTATGTTTAAAATTTTTTTTTTCAGAACACCCCTTATATACCTTTATTTTTGTAATTAAAAAAACTTTGAATGGTTCGACACTACAAGTGTAGACTTGCGAAAGGTTCACTTTATTCAACAAACTTTGGATGGTTCGCCACTGTAAGTGTAGACATAAGAATAAGAGTGTTCTATGATGTCCCAACCAATTAAGTATTTTGTTTCTTTTCAAATGAGTAAAATATAATAACACATGCTTTCGTACTGACAGCTGTAGGAATGTTACATTTAGGTATTTGTTCAACAAACTTTGTATGGTTCGTCGAGTTTTGCGTCGTCCGATAAATTTGGCTCACGGTTTCGCGCATGTTTTCGTCGCCGGAGATTTTTTTTTTTTTCCTGTTTTCAAGCGTCTTGCTGGGTAGTGCTTCGTAAAGCCCAAGCAGGACAGTTCAGTTTTGCGTCGTCCGATAAATTTGGCTCACGGTTTCGCGCATGTTTTCGTCGCCGGAGATTTGTTTTTTCCTGTTTTCAAGCGTCTTGCTGGGTAGTGCTTCGTGAAGCCCAAGCAGGACAGTTCAGTTTTGCGTCGTCCGATAAATTTGGCTCACGGTTTCGCGCATGTTTTCGTCGCTGGAGATTTTTTTTTTTTTTTTCTGTTTTCAAGCGTCTTGCTTCGTGAAGCCCAAGCAGGACAGTTCGGTTTTGCGTCGTCCGATAGATTTGGATCACGGTTTCGCGCATGTTTTCGTCGCCGGAGATTTTTTTTTTCTCCTGTTTTCAAGCGTCTTGCTGGGTAGTGCTTCGTGAAGCCCAAGCAGGACAGTTCGGTTTTGCGTCGTCCGATAGATTTGGCTCACGGTTTCGCGCGTGTTTTCGGCTCCTAAGATTTTTTTTCTGTTTTGGAGCGACTTGCTGGGTAGGTATTTGGAAGGCACAAGCAAGACGGTTTGTTTTCGGGACGCCAAGAAGTTTTGCTGTCAGTATCAGTTTTGTGTTCAGTCGAGGATGGATTACCAACTGGTGAGTTCGTTTCATTCTTGTGATAACACATATTTTCTTGAAAGCGTAACTTTTAAGTAATTTTAAAACAAACTTTGTATGGTTCGTCACTATAAGTGTCGGCATTATGTTTTTTTCTTATACAATTTCAATATACATATATTTGTCTCTTTTATACGTTATTAAAAATTATCTTTTGAATTGTTCGACATTGTGAATGTTGACGTATTTTTTAAAACTTGTAACATATCGAGACAAAATGCACAGTAATACTCATATGTAATTTTCAAACAAACTATGTATAGTTCGTCACTACAAGTGTCGGCATTATTCCTGTTTCATATAATTTAAAATATATACATGTAATTTTCAGTTTTCGTCATTAATAAAAACATCTTTTGAATAGTGTAGTGTTTGATCCTTCGACCTTGACACTTGCTCCTGCTGGGGCGGGTGATGAGGGCAGGATCAAACATGTCGCGCGTCGGTAGTGTAGCGGTGAAAAAGTGATCGGTTCGTTAGTAGTGTTTGATCCTTCCACCTTGACGCTGGCTCCTGCGGGAGCGGGTGATGAGGGCAGGATCAAATATGTCGCGCGTCGGTAGTGAAGCGGTGAAAAAGTGATCGGTTCGTAAGTAGTGTTTGATCCTTCGACCTTGACGCTTGCTCCTGTGGGGGCGGGCGATGGGGGCAGGATCAAACTTGTCGCGCGTCGTTCGCTCAGAGAAATGAAAAAGCGCCGCGGATCGCTAGTAGTGTTTGATCTATTGATCGCGTCGCTTGCTCTTGCGTGGGCGAGTGACGAACACTTGTTCGGCGTTTAATGCGATTATCGAATTATTTCGCGAATCCGGTTAGGCGTGATTATATCATGGCTCGCATCACCAAACATTGGTGACTCCCAGATCTTTACCTTATCCCACTAACCCAATATCCTCTCCATGACAACCGTGGAGATGCAGAGGTGATCTCGGTCTCTAGTAACAACGGTAGTCACACTAACATTCCTTCCCTTCCCCGATGACCGTAAGGACGTGGCCGGCGCCGTTATTGACTTTTAAATTTGAGCTCTCGATTTGTGCACATTGAAGAATGGTAAGCTAATCCCAAGCCCCATTCATTAATTCCCTGTGCAACTTCGATTGTTCTGGTCAATCACGGAGTAGCAACTACGAATTGTACGGTCATCTATGCTTATGCTTATGCTTATGCTTAACAAACTTTGTATGGTTCGTCACCTCAAGTGTCGGCATAATTTTCCTCTACATAGAAATTATATGAACAATTATATTTACGTATAAGCATGTATATATCTCACAAATCATTGTTTATCATGGTCTAATCGCTTATCAAAGTGAATCCTTTGACCCAACGATCCTCCCCATTAACAAACATCCCTCCCAGTAACCTTTGTGGAGATGCAGAGGCAAACACGGTCTCCAAATAGCAAAGGTTACACACTAACATTCCTTCCCTCAATCCCACCTGACTGCAAGGACGTGGCCGGCGCCGTTATTGACCTTGTATAAATAGAGGCACTGAATTATGCACACTGAAGAAGATTATGGCCAATCCCAGCTGAACTTCTAGTTGATTCTTTGTGCATTTTCACTGACTTCCGTCAATCACGGAATAGCAACCATTGATATGTGTAGTCAGTCTAAGCTAAGCTAAGCTAAGCTAAGCTAGTTACACGGAAAATAAAATACGCTCCGAAAAAAAAATAAAATAAAAAAAATAATGTTTTTAAAAGTGCCATAAAAATTAAAATTTTTATTATTGCCAAAAATCAACAACTACACACTTAAACATAGGCTATGAGTTCGGTAAATAAAATTATCGAAACTAATCGGTAATTCACCAAAACACCGATGATTCGATAAATTTAAGGGTTTTGACAGCACGCCTTTTTAAAAATTACTGAAGTTCGGTAAACTGAGATAAATCTGTCAATAAATTTACCGAAACATCTGTGAATTCTCAGCATTACCGAAAACTGTAAAGTATTCTGCTGAATCTTCGGTAATCGATATGACAGATTACCGAAATCAGTAATGTCGTAATTTGAAGACGTCAAACCGTGACGTGTGATTTTTTTTGCATCGTTGCGAAAAAGTTCTTGGAGCGGCTTAGTCATTTCAATCATTTTGTAGGCTAATAACGAAGAAGGTAATTAAAGTACAGTTTGGATGTTTTCTGTGTAATGATAAACTAAATTATTTGCAGGCCGGCCATCAACAAGTACTGTTTTGAATTATGTTTCCCCGGTCACACGGACGATATCGCTTTTGATCGATGCACCTGAAATAAGTTCCATATGCGTATGAACTTTATTGTTGTATCCAACAAGTTAACAACATTATGTTTTATCTGTTCCATATCATCTGAATGAATAAAATAGTTTCATTGATTATGATTTGCTTTTCGCTCCATGAAAAATTTGGTTTCCGAGAAAAAAAAAACCGGGGGTCTGGGGTTACAGTTTTTCGGTAAACGATTACCGAAGGATCGGTTAGTTTGACAGCTGCGCTCCAAAATGCAAATCACCGAACGATCGGTAGTATGTTGGATTACCGAACGGATTACCGACTGGTCAGCTGTTGAGATTTCGGTAAATGGATTACCGAATTCGGTAATTTGATCTAAGTGTGTAGAAAAAGCTTCAAGAAAAAATGAAAAAAGCTATGGATGTTCAAAAATAAAAATTATAAAAATCAAAAACCAAAATTTAAAAATTGGCGAATAAAAATAAATAATTGCCCAAAACGTGTTTAGAACGATTTTAGATAACGAAAAATAATACTAAAATCGAAAATAAAAACTTGGGTATTAGAGGGTTAATGCATGATGCACATTGATGCAGCATAGGTTCATTTAGAAGTACTCGCGGGATGATCTGGAGACTCGAAAGTCGCATAGTAAACTGATATCACTAATATGCAACATTTCGAATCGCTTCTGTTCTGCAATCATTACCTGGTTGGGGCGCGTTATACACATAAGAAATCAATGTGATTGGCTAATTTAGAACCGAAGTTAAGAATGTGGCTGAAATTGGTTCTGGTGGCCAATATTGACCAACGCGATTTTTAATGTGAAAATAAGGTTAATGCTCAGTTTTAATTTTTTCATACATATCTAATATGAATTGTTAAAAAAAATTCTGGTGGAATCAATGAGGGATTTCTTTCCACGTAAAACTCTTAGGAAATTCAAGTAGCACCTGGTTTTTAAAAATTCTTGGAGAAACTCCGACAGAAAATAATAACGTTCTCAAACGATTGCAGGTATTCAATTTTACTGAATGATAACTGGATTGTTATTTAAAAGAGTTGCTGAAAGAATTGCCGGAATGATTCATGAAGAAATTCTTGAAAAACTCCGGAACCAATTTTCAAATGCCATAGCCAGAATTGCTTGAAGAATTCATAGTGGAATCTAATTTAAACCCTGTAGAAATTACTTGATGAGATTCTTCCTCAAAGGCGCAGAGTATTTCATAGATATATCTTTCAAACAACTTTTGAAGAAATTAAGAATCCTTGATATCAAAATTGCTTGGAAACAGAATTCCTTTGAAACATTTCATGTACAGGTATCCGTTTTTAGCAACAAAGTGAAAATTTTCAATTGCCAAAATCGGAACCCATATTTTAAATTTTTATTGTTCATTGGAAACATTATTAGAATGTTATTACATCATCTTTATGGAACAATATGGCATCGAGACTTCGGAACGGTTCACTTTGAAGCAGTTTTCCGTAGGGTTGTACAGTCGCCTCTCCACATCTCGATATCGAAGGGACCATCGAGATAGGGAGAGATCGAGACAAAGATCAAATTTTTGATGAATACTAGATTGAAAAACACTCCGTTGCCAAGAAAGTAATACACAAACAGACGTCATTTTGCGCTCCTAATTTGTTTTGAATCTCAAAACTTTAGTCTAGTAACCTTCGATATTGGTCATATCGACACACGGAGAGAAATTTGAGAACGAAAAGTCATCAGAAACACATCGAGATATCGAGATAAGGAGGATATCGAGATATGGAGAGTGAAAATGTATGCAGACTGAAGGGACTTATGAAATCATCGACATAGGGAGAGATATCGAGATGTAGAACATCGAGATGTGGAGAGTCGACTGTACTATTCTTTTTTATCTAGTTTGTTTATTTGAGGCTCAATCGCGTTTAACGCTTTACAGAGCCGAAATTCATTTGTGTTCTATTCACAATGTATTGACTTTTTCAGTACCAGAATTAGTACAGGATGAAGCCAGGATACTCGTGGCAACTCGAGGTTAGTGGTCACAATTTTAAAGGAAGGACATGGTAAGGATTGGGTTAAGGGTTCTCTGCAGCTCATCCGGGAGGTATATCGTAATTTTCGTCTCATGGCGTTTGTACCAATTGCTTGTCGGTATTCGTCTGCCGGATGGCTAGGATCCTCAATCCAACACAATGGGGACAACACAAAAACAAAAAAAACTGGGGAAGAGAACACAAGAGAATTAAACGTTTATACCAGACAAGTGATGGAAATCGTAAATTGCGACCATATACATAAAATCTCTGGTTCCTAACACATCTCTAACTGAAACATAAGGTTGTCTACCTCGGGCCGCAAGGGTATCCAAAAGTTACGCTCTGGATAACCGGAACCACACCTATTACAAATATTGCTCAGCGCGAGGTTAATCCTGTGTAGATGTGCGTCTAACGAGTAATGGTTGGACATAAGTCTTGATATCACGCGAATGAAATCTTGACTTACATCCAAATCTTTCCACCAGGCTCGCAAGGAAACTCTAGGAATTATGGAATGTAACCACCGTCCCAGTTGACCATTTAGCCAATCGCTTTGCCAACCGTGAAGAGAACTTTGACGTACAAAATGAAACAATTCATCGTGTGAAATTCTTCTATCATATATCTCACCTTCCTCAGTGCCCACCTTTGCGAGAGAGTCCGCCTTCTCATTGCCATAAATTAAGCAATAAGAGGGGACCCATACAAAGGTAATCTTATATAATCTTTCGACCAGTACACACATCTGCTCTCTTATTTTTGTAAGAAAGTAAGATGCATGCTTAACAGGTTTCATCAACAGGCCTCAATTGAACGGAGGCTATCCGAGAAGATGAAGAAGTGGTCTGCGGGCATGTTTGAGATTATCCCCAAAGCGAAGTTGATTGCTGCCAGCTCAGCAACATAAACCGTGCAAGGTTCCGGAAGTGTTCGAAGTTTTGAAGTTGAAGTTTCATTGAAGACACCGAAGCCAGTTGATCCATCTATACGTGACCCGCCTGTGAAATATCTCCTGTAGGAATCGACATTCTGGAACTTTGCGTTGAAAATATGTGGAATAGTTATGCATCGAAGTTGATCTGGAATTCTATGAATAGCTTGTTTCATGGACAGATCATATTCAACAGAGGAACTGTCATTGGTGAAGCGTACACGTGGAGGGTTATAACATGGAAGGCTTATGTCAGATAACATGTAGTAGAGATAAACTCTCATGAATTTTGACTGAGTATTCAATTTGAGCAATTCTTCGAAGTTTTCGATAACGAGTCTGTTGCTCACTCCACACTTAATAAGTATTCTTAGCGAGAGCTCCCAGAATCGGTTCTGTAGCGGTAAAACCCCTGCCCTGTACCTCTAGGCTCGCATTATGTGTCGAGTGCATACATTCTAAGGCGATACGCAAACAACGATATCGAAATCGTTCCAATTTAATCAGGTGGCTAGGGTGTTACTATGCTATGAATTTATCCCCGTAATATAGATTGTGGCAAACGTTCTACATACTTTTATCGCTTCAACGTCTTCTATGATTTATAGAAGCATTGTGTAAACTTTTCAAATGTGTGAGCCATATAAAATCAATATTCGCATAAGTTACCTTTATTCAAGAACTTGACATATTCTTAAAACTGTGTAAGAATACAAAAAAGTATAACGTTTTTACAAAACGTCATGAGTTTTTTTAATGTAAATTTAATGAACATTGAAAATAAGTTTGACTTTTAGGCTTAAGCGTAAAATTTGATGTTAAATTGCGCCTTAAAACCATAAATGCGGCCAGTAAATCTGTAGAGTACATAAACCAGCTTTTTATCAGTTTTACTTATAATGAGTTTCAATTAAGCTTAATAAATGTTTTCTTATGAAAGCGTTGAAAATTTACAGGACCTTGCTATGAAACCTCTAAAGCTTTATAGGAATCTTTAGGTGCTCGTAAAGAGTCTACAGGAAAACGCTAGGATTCTGAAGCATCTTCCTTGGAATCTGTTTGATCAGGAATTCATTCACAGAATCTCGCTTGGGTTTTTTTCAGGAATTAACATCTTAGGAATCCGCTGCGATGTTGCTGAAAATTCTCATGCTTACGATGATAACGTTCAATAGTTTATTATTCTTAGGCTACCAGCAGTACTCCTTAAATTGCTCAGGAAACCTTTTCAAAATCCCCAAGATTCTTAAGAATTTATAAGGAATCACTAGATTTTGAACATAATACTCAATAATAAATTATACATATCCCACAAGAAATCCTTAGTGCCTACTAGGAATTTGCAGACATCCTAAAGAATCCGTTAAAATTTCTGAGAAGTCTCCTAAGAATCAGTAATCCCTTAAGGAGTCTCCAGGTACAGTTAGGAAAACCATAGACCCAGCTCGTAAGGAACATTTTGATTATGTTATGAGACCCGTATCTTTGATTTAAAACCTTGTATAGAACTCTGTATTAAAATTTTTTTTGCGTCTTTCAGAATCTCTAACAAAGAGAACAAAGGAACGTAGCTGACGCAGCAATATCTATATACACACTAATACCATAGACAAAAAGTTAAAGCAATCAATCGTATTTATCGCACCCTTGAATGATACTATCGAGATTTAAGTTTGGACTGAGTTCGCATTTGTCATGGTGTTAAACGGCAACAAAGAGTTCTTAAAAAATAATGTACAATTAAGTAAAATATGCACTTTTTGCATAATGCTTCTGCAATTCGCTAGAATAATGTAATACATTTAATAAAATTCCTTAAAAGTTATGATGCATAACATTTTGCTATATTTGTACCTATGATAAGAACAGTGAGCTAAAAAGATGAGACGAATGAGAAATTCATGATTGAAACTCTGTACTTCTTGTTGCTCTCCGTATGTCGGTGTTGTGCTTTATTCAAACAAGTTGTTCCAAATCTGAAGAAAAGTGATTTTAAGGGTATCACCTATTGGCAGACTCAAGTCACTCAGTATGAATGCCAAAGAAAAGAAATTGGTCTCTGGTTGAGATATTGATAGAGATTAACGGTCTTATGAATTGTTGCGAATGCATGACCGATGACCATCCCGAAGTGAATAACCCAAGTAACATATTTTGCTGAATAAAAGTTGAACACATCACTCTAAAGCATACTTCAGCAGAATAAACTGTTATTTAGCTACTAATGTTACGTGGAAAGCGTGTACAAGATCCCGTAGTAGTTGGTGAGATTTGGGGGAATATCGACGAAAATTGGGCTCTGGAATATATGTAGTTGACCTGCTGTTCAAATAACTAGAACAACAGACACGAAAATATTTATAAAAATTTACAAATTTTAATGGTATACAAAAATGTTGACAAAAACGGAATCCCACTGTATATATTTTGAGCGATTTTTTTAATAATCCCTGATGGAACTCCTGGAGACATTGATTTAGGTATGTTTGAATCATTTCTTGGAGAATTTCGGAAACCATTTCAGGACCCTTTTGAACCATTTTCAGGACAATTCTCTGAAGGAGGAATCCTTTTCATTAGAATATTTAAAGGAATCCCTGCAATCACTTGGAAAAAAAATGGTGGACACAGGTTCAATCTGAGTTCGATCTAGTCTTTTTGAATGCGAATTTTAAATCAATAATTATTTATTCCGCAGGAAAGCACAATGCAGTTGTAAGGCATCGAAAGTTTGATAGTTATTGAAGTTTTCATAGAAAATTGAAGTAAGTAGCAGGCTTGATTGATTACTACTTCCTGTCAATAAAGTAAATGGCTTGGTAAATGGTCATAGAAAAAATAAGTTTGTATGACTTTCAATTTCCAGTATACATCCTGTTTGGTACATCTATAACGTTTGCGTTGCAAAGTAATCTTAAGTTAAAGTCACATGTGTTATTCTAAGGGTGATACAGCTGGTACACACGTTTTCCTCATAAATCTATATTCAACCAAAAGCCGCTCAAATATCCCTTTCAGAAAAATCTCTTAGAATAACCAGGGAATGGCCAGACACTTATTATAGAGAAAATAATAAATCAAATATGCCTCTTTTTATTTCAACAAAAAAATGCTTCTGGATAACGTGCAAGATACTGTCATACTTTTGAAACAAAGCAAAAAGGTGGAAATTAAGGTATAAAAATAAAATATGTTATCAACACATAGTCAAGACAAATTTCATAAATATTTAAAATTCAATGAACATTGGGAATTGAAATTCGAACAAGCATCTTTTTTATATAATAGATAATTTTACTGACAGGAAGAAGTAATCACCCTGTACACAAATCGCTGTAACTTGTGGTTCCGGCAACGAAATGTCTTTGCATCACAGGAGAGATGCTCGGAAATCACATCTTTTCAATGTTATTAGATTCGTTCCTGAATGATAAACGATGCAGTACACGAGATTTTTTTTTTTCAAATATGAAAATTTTCCTTGCAAATAACTCTGAATCTTCACATCACTATAACTTTCATTGCCCTCAATGAATCATTTTTAAATTCACGGAGAGGATGTTAGTATACCATATATTTCGAATGGTGGGTACAGAATTATCAATTTTATTAACAATTCGAGACACACCGTGACGGCGGTTGGGGTGGTTGATGAGGGCGGGAGGCAAAAAAGTGAAATGATTATCCTCCAGCGGATGGTTCGAATTCGGGATGTTTGCCGTAAGAGAGCGTGACTCCCCGTTGCACTGAAATCCCCCACACAGCTATTTTTGCACTTTTGCCCAACCGACGATGTCGGATCGCTGCTGCTGCTTTTCACTACATAATCCTCCTTCTGCCTTTCTCGTGTGGCTACTCAAACACCAGGACGTTGATTTTCTTCTGGCACACCAAAAGACGGTTGAACTCTTCGCCACTCCACCAAAGTAAGCAACTACGGTTATGTATTTTATTGACAATTTTCTTGCACAATTTTCTTTGCACAGTAAAACTCAGCCAGAGCAAAGTTGCTGAAATGCTGAGAGCTCGCCGTTCAGAACTGCATTCACTTATTCGCACACTTTTCAAGGCTTTCCCCGAAAGTTTTCCCCTCGACTTTTCCTGTGGGGACGGGGATGGGAAAACGGTAGGAGTGCTCCACTTCAGGATACGATTATAGATTGATGAATCCGGGATTTGCACTTGGAGTGAGCAACTTTTCTTTCCGAGGCAAATAGACTCTTCGACGGCCACCGTAAATCACTCGATTTTATCGAACTTCTTTTTTTTCAATCTAACTCCCAGGGGATAACTTCATCACAGTTTTGCACGCAGGAACTGGAACCTGTCCCTGCTGGATGGAGGCACACTGCTGGGGTAATTTTTAGCACAAGCCACTCAAAAGAGCTTCAATACTACTGCTGCTGGTACTCTGTTGTGCTTTTGGTGGAAGAGATCGATTTAGAATGTCCGTGCAGGTTCCTACGGGTACTCGATGCCGAATGATGGATGGAATCAGCTCAACGGGCTTCGAGACGGCTGCGAGAGATAGGAATCTATCACATCGCGTGGCCTTCGTTTCTCCGGGATAAAAATCATCCGAGTGGGGGTTCGCCAACTCTGCCCCCGATGTGGTGAATTTCCCGAAAATCTTCCCCCAAACTATTGGACAACCCCTCGTTCGCATCCTGATGGAGCAAGAACCGGAGAGCCGAAGGATAATACCCACCAGACAGCAGTGACTAAGGCTTATGATTGCTTTTCGTGGGCGTAGTCAGGCAGGTGAAAAAGTAAATTGAAATCAACTGGTTTCTACTAAACTCATTATTATGTTTTAATATATCGATCATTGTCAATGGTATTCTAGCTTCTAGCTTCTTGCTTCTAATTTCTTGCTTCAAACATCCTGCTTTCGGCTACTAGCTTCTCGCTTCTAGATTCAAGCTTCAAGATTCTTGCTTCTAGCTTCTAGCTTAGTTTCTAACTTCCAGCTTCTAGCTTCTAACATCTAACCTCTAACTAGACTTCTAGCTTCTAATTTCAAACTTTAAGCTTCTAGTTTCCAGCTTCTAGCATCTAGCTTCTTGCTTCTAGCTTTTAGCTTCTAGCTGCTAGCTTTTAGCTTCTAGCTTCTAGCTTCTCACTTCTTTCTCACTTTTAGCTTCTAGCTTCTAGCCTCTAGCGTCTAGCATCCAACTTCTAGCATCTAGCTTAGTTTTTAGCTTCTAGCTACTAACTTTCAGCTTCAAACATCAAACCTCTACTTCTAGCTTTTTGCTTCTAGCTTCTAGCTTCTACCTTCTAATTTCTAACTTCTAGCTTCTAACTAGCTTTTAGCTTCTAGCTTCTTATATCTCGCTTCTAGCTTATAGTTTCTAGTTTCTAACTTCCTGCTACTAGTTTGTAGCTTTTCCCTTCTAATTTCTAACTTCTAGCTTCTAATTTCCAGCTTCTAGCTTCTAGATTCTTGCTTCTAGCTTCTAGCTTCTAACTTCTTGCTGTTAGCTTCTAACATCTAGCTTCTAGCTTCTAGCTTCTAGCTTCTCACTTCTAGCTTCTAGCTTCTAGCTTCCAGCTTTTAACTTCTAGCTTCTAGATCTAGATTCTAGTTTCTAGTTTCTAACTTGCAGCTTCTTGCTCCTTGCTTCTAGCTTCTAATTTCAAACTTTAAGCTTCTAGTTTCCAGCTTCTAGCTTCTAGTTTCTTGCTTCTAGCTTTTAGCTTCTAGCTGCTAGCTTTTAGCTTATAGCTTTTAGCTTCTCACTTCTTTCTCACTTCTAGCTTCTAGCTTCTAGCCTCTAGCGTCTAGCATCCAACTTCTAGCATCTAGCTTAGTTTCTAGCTTCTAACTTCCAGCTTCAAACATCGAACCTCTCCTTCTAGCTTCTAGCTTTTTATTTCTAGCTTCTAGCTTCTAGCTTCTACCTTCTAATTTCTAACTTCTAGCTTTTAGCTTCTAGCTTTTCCCTTCTAATTTCTAACTTCTAGCTTCTAATTTCCAGCTTCTAGCTGCTAGATTCTTGCTTCTAGCTTCTAGCTTCTAACTTCTTGCTGTTAGCTTCTAACATCTAGCTTCTAGCTTCTAGCTTCTAGCTTCTCACTTCTAGCTTCTAGCTTCTAGCTTCCAGCTTTTAACTTCTAGCTTCTAGATCTAGATTCTAGTTTCTAGTTT
This sequence comes from Aedes aegypti, assembly GCF_002204515.2. Lineage (NCBI taxonomy): Eukaryota > Metazoa > Arthropoda > Insecta > Diptera > Culicidae > Aedes > Aedes aegypti. The sequence continues at coordinate 22,468,453 of NC_035108.1, read as the reverse complement.
CTAACTTGCAGCTTCTTGCTCCTTGCTTCTAGCTTCTAATTTCAAACTTTAAGCTTCTAGTTTCCAGCTTCTAGCTTCTAGTTTCTTGCTTCTAGCTTTTAGCTTCTAGCTGCTAGCTTTTAGCTTCTAGCTTCTAGCTTCTCACTTCTTTCTCACTTCTAGCTTCTAGCTTCTAGCCTCTAGCGTCTAGCATCCAACTTCTAGCATCTAGCTTAGTTTCTAGCTTCTAGCTACTAACTTTCAGCTTCAAACATCAAACCTCTCCTTTAGCTTCTAGCTTTTTGCTTCTAGCTTCTAGCTTCTACCTTCTACCTTCTAATTTCTAACTTCTAGCTTATAGCTTCTAGCTTCTTACATCTCGCTTCTAGCTTATAGTTTCTAGTTTCTAACTTCCTGCTTCTAGTTTCTAGCTTTTCCCTTCTAATTTCTAACTTCTAGCTTCTAATTTCCAGCTTCTAGCTTCTAGATTCTTGCTTCTAGCTTCTAGCTTCTAACTTCTTGCTGTTAGCTTCTAACATCTAGCTTCTAGCTTCTAGCTTCTAGCTTCTCACTTCTAGCTTCTAGCTTCTAGCTTCCAGCTTTTAACTTCTAGCTTCTAGATCTAGATTCTAGTTTCTAGTTTCTAACTTGAATCTTCTTGCTCCTTGCTTCTAGCTTCTAATTTCAAACTTTAAGCTTCTAGTTTCCAGCTTCTAGCTTCTAGTTTCTTGCTTCTAGCTTTTCTAGCTGCTAGCTTTTAGCTTCTAGCTTCTAGCTTCTCACTTCTTTCTAACTTCCAGCTTCAAACATCGAACCTCTCCTTCTAGCTTCTAGCTTTTTATTTCTAGCTTCTAGCTTCTAGCTTCTACCTTCTAATTTCTAACTTCTAGCTTTTAGCTTCTAGCTACTTGCATCTCGCTTCTAGCTTATAGTTTCTAGTTTCTAACTTTCTGCTTCTAGCTTCTAGCTTTTCCCTTCTAATTTCTAACTTCTAGCTTCTAATTTCCAGCTTCTAGCTTCTAGATTCTTGCTTCTAGCTTCTAGCTTCTAACTTCTTGCTGTTAGCTTCTAACATCTAGCTTCTAGCTTCTAGCTTCTAGCTTCTCACTTCTAGCTTCTAGCTTCTAGCTTCCAGCTTTTAACTTCTAGCTTCTAGATCTAGATTCTAGTTTCTAGTTTCTAACTTGCAGCTTCTTGCTCCTTGCTTCTAGCTTCTAATTTCAAACTTTAAGCTTCTAGTTTCCAGCTTCTAGCTTCTAGTTTCTTGCTTCTAGCTTCTAATTTCAAACATCAAGCTTCTAGCTTCTAGCTTCTAGCTTCTACCTTCTAATTTCTAACTTCTAGCTTCTAGTTTCCAGCTTCTAGCTTATAGCTTCTAACTTCTACCTTCTAATTTCTAACTTCTAGCTTTTAGCTTCTAGCTTTCTGCATCTCGCTTCTAGCTTATAGTTTCTAGTTTCTAACTTCCTGCTTCTAGTTTCTAGCTTCTAGCTTTTCCCTTCAAATTTCTAACTTCTAGCTTCTAATTTCCAGCTTCTACCTTCTAGATTCTTGCTTCTAGCTTCTAGCTTCTAGCTTCTTGCTGTTAGCTTCTAACTTCTAGCTTCTAGCTTCTAGCTTCTCACTTCTAACTTCTAGATTCTAGCTTCTAGCTTCTAACTTCTAGCTTCTAGCTTTTAACTTCTAACTGATGATAGTTTGGCTTTTCAGTCTTGAAAAAAAAAACTGTTATTTTATTTTGTCCAACGTTTCGGTCCGTTTGGGACCTACCTCAGGGCTCAATTGTTACAGTTTTTTCGTCCAGTGTGGTTCGGTAGAACCTGTAACTGTCTGGTGCATCGATCGCAGCCAGTTTAGGATGCTTTTTCGGTGGAAAAATCAACTTAATGCTGCGCACCGGAATTTAGTACCTGGTCGAATATCGATCACCATTGCTTCTAACTTCTACCTTCTAATTTCTAACATCTAGATTCTAGTTTCCAGCTTCTTGCTTCTAGTTTCTAGCTTCTAACTGCTATGATGTACCCAATATGGGGTCATGACTACTGGATAAGTGTTGATATCACAGTTGATATCGATTTGACCCGAGTAATAAGATACTCGCTTCGATCCCATAAATATGTAGTTTATGAATATCAAAACTGCAAGCTTTTAGCTTCTAGCTTCTTGCTTCTAACTTCTTGCTTCTTGCTTTTGGCATCTAGCTTCTTTCTTCTAGCTTCTTGCTGCTGGCTTCTAACTTCTTGCTTCTGGCTTCTAGCTTCTAACAACTTCTAGCTTCTAACTTCTAAGTTCTAGCTTCTAGCTTTTAGCTTCTAGTTTCTAGCTTCTAGATTCTAGCTTCTAGCTTCTAGCTTAGTTTCTAACATCTAGAATCTAGTCTAACTAGAAGCTAGAATCTATTTTCTAACTTCCAGCTTATAGTTTCTAGCTTCTAGCTTCTTGCTTCTTGCTTTTGGCATCTAGCTTCTTGCTTCTAGCTTCTTGCTGCTAGCTTCTAACTTTTTGCTTGCAGCTTCTAGCTTCTAACTTCTAGCTTCTAACTTCTAACTTCTAGCTTCTAGCTTTTAGCTTCTTGTTTCTAGCTTCTAGATTCCAGCTTCTAGATTCTAGTTAGTTTCTAACATCTAACTTCTAGCTTCTAGCTTAGTTTCTAGCTTTTAGCTTCTAGCTTCTAGCTTCTAACATCTAAGCTCTAACTTCTAGCTTCTAGCTTTTAGCTTCTAGCTTCTCGCTTCTAGCTTCTAGCTTATAGTTTCTTGTTTCTAACTTCCAGCTTCTAGCTTCTAGCTTCTAACTTCTAGCTTCTACCTACTAATTTCCAGCTTCTAGAAGCTTCTAGCTTATAGTTTCTAGCTTATAGCTTCTATATTCTAGCTTATAGTTTCTAGCTTATAGTTTCTAGCTTATAGTTTCTAGCTTATAGTTTCTAGCTTCTGGCTTCTAGCTACTAGCACTAGCTTCTAGCTTATAACTTCTAACTTCTAGCTTCAAGCTTCGAGATTCTGGCTTCTAGCTTCTAGCTTAGAGCTTCCAGCAACCTTTCAAGCAGCTAGCTCCAACCCCTCCTTTCCCATCCCCCCTTATAAAAAATCCTAGCCACGTCCATGCTCCTTCCCGATCGTTGTCGCCAAACGACGACGACGTTGGCTATCACGAGGTGAACGGGAGAGAGAGGACATACTGAGAGAACCAACCACCCCCTCGTCGGTTATGTTTGGAATTCCATCCATGGAGGGGAGGGGATGCGGGGGTGATCTCGGAACTGTTATGCTCAGAAAATGTGCGCATTTGCCGAAACTTTTCGCCGCTCCAGCTGATTTGAATCTAACAGGCTGTTGCATGCGGTTCCGCAAACGGCTGAGTTGCTTATCCCAAAACCCCCAACCCCCTGTTCTAGAGCGACGAGCTGTCGAGATCAATGGTGAACATCTACACGTGAGCCAGCGGGATGCTGAGTTTTGTTTGTTCGTGTGTTGGTGTCAAGGGGAGGGAGGGAGGAAAACAGAAGACAGGGGTCAGACAATCGGCCTGCAATGAGATGAGAATGGGATAAGTAACAACAATTGGTTCGTGGTGTGTGGTTGATTGGCGTGCTTTGGTGACACACATAATACGTTACAATACAATTAGCAGAGCTGATTGTTGCGAATTTTCACTGATTATAATTTCATCGTTTTTATTGGACGGCATTTTTAAAGCTCGTGCGCTTCCTGTCATTTCTAAATTTATTCTGATTTTCTCAACAAGATTTTTTTACAATCTACCTTAGAGCAGTTGATAAACCATCAGCTCTAAAACAAAACCTAACAATTAGAAAAGCTGCGTTCTGAAATCATCATCCTAATTTAAATTTATACTTAAAATATCATAAGAATATCTCATTGCGTTATCATTTGAAACAAATTGATAACAAGTTCTGTCATACCTTTAATTCATCACATTGATAACTCATTATGTATTCAATTAGTTATGATCATTGGCGTAGCTAGGATTTTTTTTCTGGAAAGGGCCTAGAGGGGTCCTAGCAAATTTTTGTTTTATAGAAGTAATGTGCACCACAATAATCACAATTTTCACAAATTTCTGAGTTTACATAGATTATGTTTGTTTGTGATTCTGTCTCATATAGCTGCACATCTGTTATATTTGTAAATTTCAATTTTCATTACGAAAAATATTCATTCTTTTTCTAACACAGTAAAATATTTTTCTTCCGTACAATCTACAAGGTATACGAACTTTTCAGGTATTCAACCATGAGTTTTAGGAGAGTCCTTTGGTATTCCTCCATGATTTATTTGCGTACTTGTCCAGTGCTATAATAACTCCATCACTGTGATACATTAAGTTCCTCCTGGGATTCTTACGGAAAATCATACCTGGGATCACTAATTCTTATTGAACAGATTTTCACTAAAGCTTCTTTAGGCTTTCTGATCTAACCAGAATTTTTTTCGAAGAATCTTGATAGTTGCTTAAAAAAATCTCAAAATCCACCAGAGAAAGTCTTAGATTAGACCTGTGCGCCGAAATATTTTCAATCGGCGGCGGCGTGAGAGCATTTTTGTGCCGGCGGCGGCGGCGTATATCGGCGTGGGGAAAATTAAGGACCAGAATGTTTGAAAATTTTCCTTTTTTGCATTACGCCCCAACTGATTCAGAGCCTTCTGCTCAGATTAGTGTATTTATGAGCATTTCCATAACTCAGAACTTTCTTAACCAATAGGGTCCTAAAATGTTTAATGAAATCTTGTTTTTATTTAATAACACGAAAGAACATGTTATTGTAACTATTTTAGCATTCTATCTCGCTCAAATAACGGCTATATCATATTTAAACTTAAATTTAAAAATTAGGTCCATAAATGAACCTTCACACTTTCGATCATGTTTGACGTTCGCTTAGTCGACAAAAACGCCACAGGGCTTTTAGTTTTCACACTGGGGTTGTTCCTATCTGACATTTCGGAAGGGAAACGGGAAACAAAATATACCCAAAATTTGAGTTTAAGCCAAGGGGTGTGACAAAATCTTAAGAAAACATAAACAATGTTTTTTGGATTTAAACAAACGAAAAACATTAAAAAATTGAGTAAACATGTGTTTTTGGCCTAAACTTAAGCACTAAGTTTGAGGCAGGCCTTTAGGACCCCATTGACGTTTTTACAGTTTTGTATGACAAGTACTAAGATATTTTATACCCAGGGGAGTCGAAAAAATTATAAAAAAATCCTCGAGTTGTAGGATTTGAATCCACCATTAGCATGGTCAGGCTGAGTAGTTGTACGCAGGCATTACAGGACTTGTTCTCAATTGATTTCGAAGCGCGATCAAAATAAGCGAAGAAAAACATCACATCTGTATCGGCGCATGATCGGCAATGTTTCGCAAGTTGTAACAAACATGCTAAACAACAGCAGTGAAGCAGAGTTCTGATAAAATCCTATTTTGCTTATTTACCATGTGGGGTAGACCTTGGAGTTGGTGTTACTGGCATGATGAGCAATCCCCAAACATCATATAAAAATAGTGTCCAAGGTTCGGTGCTTGTTCAGATGGGTTTTATCATGCATTGTAGCAGAGAGCTGTAGCGATATACGATAAATTAACTCTTATGATGCGCAGCGGATCATGAATGTTACAGAGAGCGATTAGTGAGAGATAATCTCAATTTTCTCAAAATTTAATCTGTGGTTGTCCTTTAACGCTACGACAGTTTGGGCTCCAAATTTTTGTTCCGTATTAGCTGTAAAACTTCGTGTTCCGATGATTTTCTCATGGAAAGAACTAATATTCTTGGAAGCAAGAATGATGGATGTCTGATTAAATATTTGCAGAATACATGTTAAACGGGAACTAAATTCAAAGAATTAACTACGATTATTTCGGAATTTGCATTGTGCTTTTGCGAGTATCGATTTCAATATTTATTTCGCGGCAATCGCGCTCTGCCGTACTCGTATCTTGCAATTCGGATCCTGTGAGGAGCATACATATTCATTCCGATCAAAGAGGTTTCCAATTTCAATTTAAAAAAAATACATTCAATGTTTTTAATAATCACTGGACAAAATCTAGAGATATTTCCAGGATTATTTTTTGGAAATAAAAAACCATTAAAACATTCCCAGGAATTTAAAAAAAAAGAATATTCGGAGAACATTTTGCAGAACATTTGGAGGAACTATTCGTAGTATCCTTGCAGGCATAGTTGCAAGAGTCCTGGAAAATATCAATCTATTAGTACTATATGGAGAAATTCGCATAATATAAATGCCAAAAGCACTCTTGTGATCAATATTGTAACTATTACTGAAGTTTTAGGATCAATCGTAGGACCATACCTTAGAGGATTCAATGCGGAGTCCTGAGAGATTTATTTTGAAGAGTCTCTTAAGAAACGCATGGAGCAGTTTCTGGAAAACTTGTGTATTATGATGTAGTGTGTGTAGAAATTTAATAACTAGAGAAAGTGTACCAGTTATGGCCATAGTGGTTCCCTATTTAGACATATGTGTCTTCTCGAAAAATTTCACATTTTGAATATTTTTTAATGTTTCAGCATCAAGATATATATGATGTCAAACTGCTTATACACACATAATGATCAAAAATTTGAAGATAATCAAAATATCACGTTTGACGAAATTGGGAACCATTATGTTAATAACTGTTACATCTACCCTACCTAAATAAATACAGTGCCTTACGATTTTAGCAACAAGGCGTGATTTTTATGTTGCCAAAATGGGGATGCCTTCTTCAGTGCTGGAATCGTTAAAGCAACACGAGGAGTAATTTTGGAATTAAACATTAACAAAAAAATGATGTAGGTGTTGCCGCTGAAATTTCTTAACTTTTTCCATTTTTGTGGGTTTCTTTTTTCACAAGAATACCGTTAGATTTTTTTTATCTAATTCTTGAATAAACTGCTTGCAAAATTCCTTTGCATTGTATGAAGCTATTGATGAAAGTACAATCGATACATTAAAGACACAATTTTCGATTTTATTCCTGCAAAATTTTTAGTTATATTCGTAAGAATGAAAACGAATGGCAAAAAATTGCTTACATTTTGCGGAATCATCGAGAAAATTTTAATTTTTATTACTTCTTTCTTCTTGTAGAATAATGTATGAAATTTAACGTTTTTTTTTTGCAATTTGTTTAATTGTAAAGGTGCCTGTAAATGTCTATGATAAGCATATTCTCCTATAACACCTTCCAGCTGTCGCAAGGATGCGGTCAGAAAATCTCTTGATTGCTTAAGAAGCGTCAATCTGGTCTAGATGGCTAGAGATAGTTTTCAAAAGTCTAAAATGGATAAATGCGACGAGAAGGGGGAAACCACACAATTTTTAACAATGTCCAAAAAATTTTTAAAATGGGCTCTTCTGTTATTCACTTATTAGAACTCCTCCATGAACGTTTTTCAATGACTACGTCGAAACACATTCTCAACATTTTGCCCAAATTGTCATCTTGAGTTATGAACAAAATTTCTCGATGTTTTCCGATGTTGCAGTAAGAAATATTTAAAAGAAATCACTAACCAATTATAAAAAAAAATCATTTTTCTTATGGATAATCATCGTGTCATGGTTTTTTTTTTTTTTTTTTTTTAAATAACTATTTTTTTTTTTTTTTTTCTTAAGGCACTCCGTGCTCGAGGCCACTACTGTGCCGGAATCAGTTCATCTGTATCTTCCTTACCGATACAGTTCTATTTTTAGCTAATCTATATTTACATCTGCTTTCACTCTCTTCTGCTCTTTTGCTCTCACACCGAGCAGGTAAGAGAGTGCTCTGCTGTTGGTCCAATCGATTTCCATAAGCCATAGTCAATTGCTCTTGCGGTGGTTCGTTTTGCCGTGTTCCTGAGTCGTTTTGAGGCCTGCGAAGTGGGTCAGTTTGTCTCAGTCACCATCTGATACTAACGGAGGATGGATGTGGTCCCCTAAGCACGGTCCTCCGTGCGGCGTCTTCTGGTGGCTGGACGGGTTATTTTTTGGAGGGGCTGGGAATTGAATCCATGACCTTCCGCTTATGAAGCGAAAGCGTTACCTCAAGGCTACGGACCCCCCTTCGTGTCATGGGTTGTTGGTTCGATCCCCGCTTCAGCTGTTGAAACTTTTCTTCAGAATTTTTTCTTGGCAGTGCCATTGAATCATGCTTGTCCATTGTCTGGTGTACAATGTAATATGTACAACTGAAGACGGTGCCTGTGACTCGCCCAAGTGTCAGTCCAGGAATTCGTCAATGATTTTTTCAGGGATGCTTCAATATACATGAGCAATTCTCGCTGAAACCAGGCCGCCATCGGCACCCATCGTTAGAATTCCAATTTTATGTCACTGATCGCTAGCTTTCGATAAAACTTAAGGGTGGTCCTTTTTGTTTTCTCAAATTGGTGGACCCCTCGTACGCCAGCTAGCTAAACAGTTTGCAAAAAAGCCCATTTTTTGATAAATCTTGGGTATTTCTTCACGTGATATGTCTCATATTTCCCTTGGAACACATACCAAACTTAATGGCATCGTGTAGAGAAAGGATATAGCTTTCATTTGAAGTTAAAAAATATCCGGCGGCCATTTTGAATTTGGCCGCCATCTTGAATTTTGTTAGAAAAATCGTTTTTTCACCATTAGCGCACCGCTCGTTTTGAATTCTGAGATCACCATCAGAAAGCTGAGGAAAAATTGCGTAAGATAGGCTACAGAAACTAGGTGTGCAATGGTATTTACCCTATGAAATGAACGATTTTCTAAAACATGTTCCACGATTTTGACGTATATGGCGAGTGCAATCAATGCAAACATCATTTTTGGTACAACAAAGATACAAATTTTCAATAGTTGGTATATTTTTCGAGTCAGATGAAGAATAGGAGTATTATTTTGAGTGAAAAAATCTGGCGGCCATCTTGGATTTTGACGCCATCTTGGTTTTAAGTAGTAGAATGAGTTTTCACCTTGATAACACTCAACATGTTGAATTTTAATGCCACCGTTACACTTACTATTCTTCTTGTTCTTTTTTTTTCCTGACGTTACGTCCCTACTGGAATAGAGCCAGCCCCTAAGCTTCAAAAATAAATTAACAAGTAGAATTTTTTAACGCTTATTTGCCACCTGAATGATTGTTCTGCATATCAGCGAGTTGAAAAATAGCATTAATTCTTTCATTTATTTGGTCTAAAACCATTGATAGAAATGAACAATCTGTTGAACAGCTAAAATAAGATAAGAAATTAAGAATCTGTTTGTTTTTTAACGGAGATCTTTAATTAATTAAACATGAAGAGCGCTGAGATGGTAAACAATCATTCTACTGCTAAAAACTAAGATGGCGTCGAAATCCAAGATGGCCACCAGATTTTCCAAACTCAAAATGATTCACCTGAGTTTCGGCATTACGTCCACATTAGAACAAAGCCTGCTTCTCACCTTTCAATTTCGCTATTTTCACATGCATGTTGGGTGTTAGTAAAAACAAAACTTTATGATTCAGAAAATCAAGGGTTTTTTTTGCTTAAAAATTTAAGATTTCCATTCCATTAATGCACTTTTGGAAATGTTTTACGTTAAAACTACACATATTATCACAAAACTTACTAATGTCCCAACGCACAATTTAAAAACTTCATTCGATGACAAAAAAAGCATATGGTAAAAAAAATTGTTTATTTCAATCAATGTTTTTGGACGGTTTTTATTCATTAAATTTATTTATTCATAATAACTGAATTCAAAGATATGTCGAAGAAATATCCTGTTATTAAAAATCGTATTATAAAAGAAAATTCCTATTTTATAACCTGTATTTATAACTAATAAAGCTGAGTATCAGGCTCGGTTCCACTAGGGACGTAACGTCAGGAAAATGAAGAATAATAAGAAGAGTATAGTAACCTTGTTTTTATTGGTAACCTCTAAATTCGACATGCTGAGTGCTATCAAGGTGAAAAATTCATTCTACTAGTCAAAATCAAGATGGCGTCAAAATCCAAGATGGCCGCCAGATTTTATCACTCTAAATAATACTCCTATTCTCCATCTGACTCGAAAAATACACCAACTATTGAAAACTTGTATCTTTGTTGTACAAAAAATGATGTTTGCATTGATTGCACTCGCCATATACGTCAAAATCGTGGAACATGTTTTAGAAAATCGTTCATTTCATAGGGTAAATACCATTGCACACCTAGTTTCTGTAACCTATCTTACGCAATTTTTCCTCAGCTTTCTGATGGTGATCTCAGAATTCAAAACGAGCGGTGCGCTAATGGTGAAAAAACGATTTTTCTAACAAAATTCAAGATGGCGGCCAAATTCAAAATGGCCGCCGGATATTTTTTAACTTCAAATGAAAGCTATATCCTTTCTCTACACGATGCCATTAAGTTTGGTATGTGTTCCAAGGGAAATATGAGACATGTCACGTGAAGAAATACCCAAGATTTATCAAAAAATGGGCTTTTTTGCAAACTGTTTAGCTAGCTGGCGTACGAGGGGTCCACCAATTTGAGAAAACAAAAAGGACCACCCTTAAGTTTTATCGAAAGCTAGCGATCAGTGACATAAAATTGGAATTCTAACGATGGGTGCCGATGGCGGCCTGGTTTCAGCGAGAATTGCTCACATACATTGTTAATGTAGCATAATCAATTAATTACATAAAGCATTAGGCAATACGTTTCTAATGCATTTGTAAGATGAGAGATATCTGAACAATATTCTGCAATAATTTCTTGAATGAATGCCTTAATAAAAGAAGTTCTTGTATATACAACATGAGAAATCACTAGAAAAGTATAGGAACAACCCTTTTAGGATTTTTCAAGAAAACTTTTGGTGGTATTCCTGAGGAAGTCGATGGACGAATAATCGATCAATTTCTTGGAGTAATCCAAATATTAAATTCTGTATGAATCCCTGGAGAAGCTCTTGAAGATTCCATTAGAAATATTCTAAACCTAGAGTAATCTCCAGCGAATTTCATTCAATATAAATTGTTAAAAAATCCAGTTATCCCATACCCATGTAATGCTTGAAGAAATCCTTTGAAAAAAATAAAAAAAACGCTGCAGAATGACAGGAGACATATAATTCTTGAAGGATTCCTTGGAGTGATTTCAATATATTTATTATGTAGGGAATCGTCTAAAATTATCCCTGAAATAATGCTTGGAGTGGTGCTCAGATAAATAATTTTAGAATTTCTTTCGGAGAATTGTAAAAAATCCAAGGGTAATATCGGTAGGATATTTCAAACAAATCTCTGGATAATTTCAATTTGCAAGGATAATCCCTGAAGTTATTTCTGGAGGAATCTTAAAAAAAAAACTCCTACAGAAATTTAGGAAACAAAATTTTATTTTCAAGGCGGAATGTATTAAATCTCTAAATGAATTCTTTACAAAAAATCCTAATTGAATTGTTTTCCCTAAATGAATTTCTTCACCTAAATGAATTTCTTCACCTAAATGAAGAAAATCTTCAAAATAATTCAATTAAAATATTCCTCATAAATTCTTCAAATATCAGAGACATCTTTGAAATAGCTGTGAAGTTATTTATAAACAAATCATTACAGGATTTCTTAATAAAACATACATATCGAAAAAACTTAATGAAAATTTCTGGGCATACGCATGATGGAATTTTTTTAAGAATATCGGTTAGAACTTTTTAATTAGTTTTCTCGAGAAATCTAGCGGGAAGAGAATTGTTGAAAGAATCTCTGTAAGCGTTTTTGGAAGAATCTCTGGTCTTATAGGTATACCGAAGTCCCAGCACAAGTAATAAGTAGTTGAAAACAATCAGGAGGTATCTTTGGAAGGATTCTCGATGGAGTTCATAGAAAAAATATTGAAGTATCCCCTAGAAAAATCCATGGAAAAACCCTGATGAATTTCTGTGAGTATATTTTTAAGATGTTGTGGATTGTTTATGTACATACATGCCAACGACGCCATCTAAAAGTATGTAGAGCATTTCTTGATAAAGGATTAATTTTTTCGAGCTGCATTAACGATCGGCGTGAAAATACAAAATCGGCGGCGACGTGCTGACCTGCGTACCCCATGCGGCGTCAGCGTAACGTAAAATTGATCGGCGGCGGTGGCGTGGCGCGGCGGCGCACAGGTCTATCTTAGATATGATTTTTAACATTTTTCCAGGAAGGTCCTCTACGTACTTATTACATATAAATTCCAATTGTTAGTTTGAAATATCATGCATCTTTGGACAGATAATTTGTTTAAAGTTTTCTGGAATTACTGAGAATTTTCCAAAGAAATATTACAAGCAATTCTAGGAGTTACACCAAAATTGTGTTCAAGACGCCAACCAAGAATCCATAAGGATATTACACAAATTCTTCAAATAGTTCACCAACAGTTTTTTCAACTTTGCTTTTCTTTTAAAGTTTCTCTTCAAATTATTCCAACATATCTCTCAGATAATCTCTCGCAAATTCTTCAAGGATTGCTGTACATTTTTGCTGTACAAGGATTACAGCAAGATTCCTTAGGCGAGAATTGCCTACAACTTGATCATTAATTAACTGTGTATTGTTTGAAAAATCCGAAGCAAAATTATCAAAGACTTGATTCCTCATAGAAGTTCATCGCAGATCTATCTGCATTTTCCTCACAGAAAATGTTCTTTCAAAATGTTCTTTCAAGTAATGTTCTTTCAAAATCTCTTTCACGAGCAATTCGTCCAGGGATTTCATTAGAGAATTTTATTATTTTATCTTCTAGGATGTGGACCTAGGATTCCTAAAAAAAAATACCAAAGAATTATCCAAGTACTTTTTGGACCTGTTTTTTTTTTCTATAAAAAGCTTCAAAGATTTTTCAGATGAATTTTTAAAGAAATTCATTCATTGAACTCCTCAAAAAAAAATCTCCAGAAATTCCATCGTGTATCTTCCAAGTTCTAAAAATAACTCCAAAAATCTTGTGGATATTTATCCCGGAATGCTTGCAAAAATAACATCTAGAAATTTATACACTCTCCATTTTTTATTGTAAAGCTACTCCAGCAGAAAAAAAAAACAGCAATACTTTTAGTGATAGCTTTACAAATTATTCGACGAATTACTCCATATCCCAATTATAGCAGAATTCTTGAGTTTTTAAAGAAAATATAAAGAAAATTTGTGGGATAATTTTAGTTTTAATTGGTCGGTGTTCAGACAGACCGGACTAGACGATATTTTGGCGTTCTAAAGATACGTTAAGGATTTCATCAAATCTGATTTTTTCGATACTATTTTGATACAGATGTATCATCAAATAGATAAGTTCCATTATTACAGCAAATAGCACAAATATGTTGACATTTTGCATGCCTGGAGGACATTTTCCTGGAGCCATGACAAAACACTTGGTTCGGTCTGTCTGAACACCGACCAATTGAATTCGGAAAATGCACCAAAAACTTTTTAGAAACTTCAAGAGCTCACCGTGGAATTTCGAAAACTTTTTGACTGAATTTCTGACAATAGGCTTGAGTGGTTTTCATAGTAAACTTTTTGTTCTGTTTTCTTCCTCTTTTATAATGAACAATTGATTGGCATTGCAACGGATGGAATTTTAACTTAAGGTATTTGTATCTCAAATTTTTTTTTTGAGCTCTGAAGTTTCATGAACAGACTAACGTAGACATATGTTTTTTCCTACTTGCAGAATTTTTTTTGAGAGACATGTTTCAAATATTGTGGTGGAACTGTGCAAATTTAACGTGAAAATATTTGCTTTTTCTTAAGAAGATTGCCAAAAATGGCTTATGGTAACATTTATAATGTAAGATTTCACTAAATTTTAATCATTTTACATTACTTCGAAAATTTGTTGAAGATTATCTAATGAACTTTCAGAAATCAGGAGCCACACGTACAAAAATTTTGCAATTTTCCAAAACTTCTAGAATTTACCGTTTTTGATTAATGTATTTGCTTTTTAGAGTATGAAAAGATTTTTGTACGAAGTTTAAGCAAGTGCCATGCAAAGGAAAGAGAAATGTTTGAAGCAGGCAGGCATGGGAAAAGTCATTCATTCACGTTCTTCTTTATGAATCTGTTCGGTGCGTTGTCAGGCTTCAACTGTTCATTCGCAGTCGCATGATTCCTCTCCCAATGCAACACTACGACACTAAATACAGATGAACTACTGAAAGAATGAGCACAGCGAATGACAACCGAAAAGGAAATGAATCAAAGCGATCGTAGTTCGTGTGTTTGTTTTGGATCGCAGGATTGTCGCTCAAACATTCACAAGTGATTCAATCCTTGGTTCGCAACTGAATGCGAAATTGCATTCATTCTTTCGATCCATAGCATTGCTGTTTGATACCGTATATTGTGCAGCTGATGATGCGTTACATACAAAGGTAGTAGAGATGGTCGGGTTCGGGTATGAAAATTTTATTTTGTTCAGTTTTGGGAGCGGGTCGGATTTGAAAGGCTAAAAAATAAATATCGGGTAATAGTCGAATTCAGGCTTGAAAAATATCGGATTGGGATCGGGTTTAGTAAGCATTGAAAACAGATCTACAATCAGAATGCGTCTTTATTCATCAGAAACGATGAATGACTATACTATTTTTTTCAAAATCGATTTGTATAAAGGTGTTTCTTCCAAAAACAAATCGGGTTCAGGTTTGAACATTGGCATATTTTAAGTTTCAGGTATGGTCTGGAATTGGTAATCAATTATTGTCTCGGGTGCGGGTCAGATACGGGTTTGAAAAAATAAAATAAGCCGGGTTCAGTATAATAAAATTTAAAACCCGACAATCATCTATCAGGGATTGCAAAGCAAAACATATGTATACCGCTAGTCGGGGCTTCTTTTGATATTACTTTAGCATTCTTCAACTTTGTGAATTTGCAGCTCTAAGAATTATTTTATTGTTGAAATTGTTCCAACAAATTTTCATGACTGATTGTAGAGCATATGTTGGTTGTTAAAAGTGTCAATATTGCAACATGTATGTGCCCTTAGAATCAAAAGTACCGCCAGACGGGGCATTGTTCAAATGTTTAAGATTACAAAAACTTATGGTACTATTTGGAAAAAATGCTGATGTGTAAAAATATGATCGATGATGGTTACACTCTTTCATATCGCATTGCATTTAAAATCCGGAATCATCGAATTGCGAAAATCAATTTTTCTGAGTTAAACCTAACGCCCGGCATAGAGTGCTAGACTGCGAAGCTGGGTGTGCTACAAAGCGCACCCTGTTCGACCTAGCTCCGATGCATGGGTTTCGAGAAAACCCGCTTTTAGCGAGCCAAAAACTCAAAATTTAAGTGTCGCTGTTGGCCAATTTTGGTTTTCTTTCTGTTATTTTCAAACCCTTATCCCCCCTGCTTGATAATTTCAGAACGCTCATTCATGAATATCCTACTTTGTTTAATAAATTTATTTTAAAAGGATGCATGCATGGTGCATGTTTTTTTTTTCTTAGATTTAAACAACATAACTTTCTCTCGTCTGCCAAGCCAACTTTTTGTTGTTGTAGAAGTTTATATTACCAGTTGTGTAAATTGCTAACGAAACCTGGACCCTTCTAGTAACAGCAGTAACGAAACCCTTATCCAGCAACAAGAAACTGGACATATTCTACGGGAACAGCCGCTTTAATTTATTTTGTTTGCATCGGTCAGAAGCCAGCACAAAGCGCTACCAACAAACGTTCGCGGCAAACAATCCTACAAACGTTTCCGAAAGAATCACGGAGAATGAAAGATTGCATTCACTTGTGATTGTTTTGAGATACATTCGCAGCGCGACTCATATTAATGTGAATGAATCAACAAATGAACACACACATCAGAGAGTGTTGGTTAATTTTTCTTGTCTGCGTTTTATCTCTCTCTTCGGGATGAACGCGCGACACTTTCTATGTAGTGTTGCTTTGATCGGGCTTCACAGGTAATACACGTTGGCTCAGGAGTGGAAAATGAATGTATTGTGAAACGATTTTCCCCAGGCTTCGGCACCACAATACTACCCCATGGGAAAAAAACGAGCCATCATCTTCGGTTCCCACTGGGAAGTGGTTCCCCATGACAGTTCAATGTTAGTAAACAAATAGTCGTTTCGGGACAAACAATCTAGAATGGCGAAAATAATTGTTTGGGGAAAATGTGCTTAATGTTACTTTACGCTGATTTGAACAGACACACAGTTGCAAATGCTTGAAATATTTGATTCTGAACGAAAACGTTTTTTTATGGTGAGCCTCGAAAACAGTTTGATGAAATGGGAAATTATTTTTGATACGATTTGGCCAAAGTGAGTAATTACTCTTGAGTTTGATGCTCACTACAAAAACATGGCTACTTGGCAATGGGCTGATTTTCCCATGCCTGGAAGAAGGTAAAAACAACAGATGGACAACGGAAAGACGAAAGATAAATAAATATTTATAGATGAGTGGTTATAGGTCAATTAATACTTCTTTAATTAAATGCAAAACCTAATTTATCAAAAAGATCAATTTTTAGAAGTTATCATGGCAGAATCCCTTCCTTGATTTCTGGATCCCTAAGATTTTTTACAGAAAGCTTTTATGAAATCCGGCTTGGAATTGCACAATAATTCAATCCCATAATATGGGCAAATTGATCATTATTTTACAAATTTGTGTTCTATTATCCTTCGGAATCAAATATTGTCGAACAAATCTCGACAAAACTAGTACTCCATCGATCTTTATCAGATTTTACAATCTAATTTTCGTGAAATAATATTCAACATTTCATAAAAATAGTTTTAATATCAAAAAATCAAAATGGCGCAAAGGGGCAAAATTGATCACCATTTAACAAAACAGGTGTGAACACAAAAAAATTCCCTATCTACTAAATTTTGGTCTCCTGAATCTAAAAGTGATGTCAAAATTCTTAAAACTCGATTATTTCATCATTTTACTTTAAAAACTTTGAAGATCTGCCTTATACGCCTAAAAGTAGGCAATTTCCTTTGAAATAAGCACATTGGTCTAGAATAACCAGTTTTATGAGCAAAACACTAAGCTTGCTATGCTATTTGATATCAACAATGAGTTCAGTAGTTCATACTGAAGCTTACACAACATTTGAATCATTCAAAATACACATTTAGACATAGTACCAGTGGATTGTTTAGCATCGACATTTCCAACTGTATTGCTTACACCTTCAAAAAGTGTGAAAATTTCTAGGCAAAACTGACCCTAATAAAAATGAAATAGTTCAAAATCATTAAAAGACATCTATAAACTAGAAAACATGGAATGTCTGTGGTGCCAACGCAACCTTTAGCATCTTTGGGAGGAAATGTTATTTGGTACAGACCTGATCGAATTCGCCCCGGTGATCAATTTGCCCCCGGATTACGGTAATACTTTTCCTGTTATTTTTTCAATTAATTTCCTCTGAAGATTTGAAGGCTAGAGACATTTCAAAAACATGTATCTTTTTCAATATTTATGAAGGACTTTTGATTAACACGAATCAGAGCTTAAGCTTCAGTACATATTATTGAGTTTTGTTAACCCGTACTAAAAATACTAAAACCTTCAC
The DNA here is from genome assembly GCF_002204515.2 of Aedes aegypti. Lineage (NCBI taxonomy): Eukaryota > Metazoa > Arthropoda > Insecta > Diptera > Culicidae > Aedes > Aedes aegypti. The sequence continues at coordinate 22,450,885 of NC_035108.1, read as the reverse complement.
CGCGCATCGCCAACCGGAATAATTCCGGCCACAGGAACATTCCCGAGATCCTTTGACCACTTTAAGAAACTCATACTCGATCATACTTACAAAGAATAATTGAAAAATCCGTTAAGTGTTTGCTGAGCGGTGAGAATTGCCGTTTTTTCATTCACTCAGGCAACAAATTCAATAAATTCATTGAGAACTGTTTAGAACTAATACTAGAGTACAACAGATACTTGAATGCATTTAATTAAAAAATAGTTGTGCGATTCCATAATATGCTGTGTCATTTTTATTTGTTAGGTTTCTTAAACTTTTCGATTTAATTCAGTGAAGATTGGTAATTGATATAGGGCGTCTGTGCCGAGAGTAGAGGCAATAGCTACGAGTTGAGGATTAAAAAATCGTAAAAAACGGGAGCTTGTTTTTTGTATCTGTATACGTAATTCGAAAGCTTCTCTATTCAATTTCACGTAAAAAATAATATTAGAATGATTTCACAGAATTGGAGTTCTGGTAACTAACCTGATCGTTTTTTTATTGGAAAAAAACATTTATCGTTCTGACCAATATTGATCGTTTTTGACCACTTTTGGTAATTTATTATTGTTTATTATTTTTGATTGTTTTCGGTTTTTCCAAACGATTAGGTTAGTTATCAGAAATGCACCGAGAGTTGTATTCAAATTAGTTTTAGTTTACAGGAAACATATCAACAAAGGTAAAAATTCACACCAGTTGAGAATACTAGCAATGACAAAAATGAGCTTTCGTTATGCCTCACGGATATACGATTGAGAAATGTTACCTTGTCCAATCAGATAATTTTATGAAGCTTGACAAACTATCCCGCTGGATACCGCATCAAATTTCATTTTCATGGAACTTATGCATGTTTAAATTTTAACATAATTTTACCTATCTTAACCCTTTCGTCTAACCTCTCAAGAACTAAGGGTGATTTGCGCATAGGGGACAAAACGCTCCATCCTCGATTTGGACGAACGATGTGTTTTAAAATGCTCTTATTTACCCTAGATTATAGAAAATGGATAAAAATGCTTCTTTTAATATATTTCCATGTGTTTTTCGCAAGAAAATCATAAAAAACGTATAAAAACGTTTTTCGCTGTTTTCGTTGCAATTTTGTGTGGTTTTCAAGGTCATTTTTTAGGTCGATAAATAATCAAATTTCTGAAACTGTCACTGACAGCCAACTTGTGCACTGGCATAGTTCGTATTACATGCAAAAATATGTTAAATTTGTCTTTGAAGGACCAAAACTCTAATCAACTCGTAGGGCAAAACGCCCCTCCCTATTTCATAACCATATAAGGGAGTCGTGAATTCGATTTTCACCGAGAAGACGTGAAACTTTTTCACAAATTTCACATCAATGTGATATTTGGTTTTACGGTCGTTCTTAAACTTCCACTCGGCTGGTTAGCCGTAAGCCACGATTCATAATCAATTTAAACAAGTATAGGATATTTAATTTTAATAATTCGAGCTACTTTCAGTGCAACCGTTGATCTCGAGTCGTAGAATAAACCTCCAAAAGGATTTAGGATATTTATGTGAAGAAACTATGCAATCTCTTTTTGCTTCAATATTTATATAATGATGTCACACCTTCCTGGTCCATCACAGTCTTGGTCAACTGCAAAAATGGATAAAGTTAAAACGTTATTAGATTCAAGATAAATATGTAACTTTCATTTTTTTTTATTATTATTGAGTTTTGCACCCCTAAGCTAGACTGAAATAGTTAACTAATGCTTCCGAAATAATCGAGTACTCACCAGATCGTTTGATTGTATGCAACAGCGAACGCTTTTCTTTCATCACTGCGGAAGCGTGGCATTCAAACAATGCCAACATTACAAATGCCAGGATAAGAAAAATGTTGAGATTCATGATTTCAAAGACGTTTGATAATACAAAAACCAACTGGCTGCATCCACAGGAATAGCTTTTATATGACTCTTGCTAAAGAATGAAATGAGTGCTATAATCTGTGTATGAACGTTCCACCTCGACAAATCTATATTACAACAATCACTCTGAAACAAAGTCTCGCAGAATTGTTCTAAACTTGTGTTTATTCAATGTCTAACTCCAAATTGTGTTATTTAGTTTTAGCGTGCCCAGATTGTTTTGTATTTGGTAGCTTCAGCGTGAAATATATTTAAAAGCGTGTAATTTTCGAAGCGGTAACCACCAGAAAAATGAACTGATAAATTTCAACTTAGCTGATACAGAAGCAAACTGTTGTTCAAACGACCACAAGAGTTTTGAAGGCTGTTCAGTCTATGCTTGGCAGGAAAACATGGAAATCCATTAAAAACTTAATTTTTATAACAAATTTGGAGTGGCGTATGCTTAATCACCTGCACCAGAATTATGAATTTTAATTCCTGAATTCGCACCCTTTTGGAGGATAGTGAATGAAGGAATTTCATGATTATTTTTCAATGATGCAAAGCAGCTTAAAGTTAAAAGTCATTCAACCGTTCATATTTTCCGTTGATCAAGCATTAACATTAACGACTTGCCTACTACTGCCTTTACCTGCAACCAAATGTTTCTTATTGTTATGGCAAAAGTTTTCTGAATTGTATTTTCTGTCAAGGCCTTCCCAAGAAGTGTTAGCAACCCCTGTGTGTTCAGCTTTTATTAACGTTAAGTTACGAACCGATTTCGCGTAATGGAGCTTTGACTTTGATATTCAAGCTCTCCAAAAAACATGAATTTTAAAGTTTTCAATAATTTCTCTGGATTTTTGCGTACAGCTATCACATGTAACTAATTAATAAACCGGGAAATCTCTCAGGAACAAGAGACGGTGGTAGGTCATTTGGCATAAAGTCGTTTGGCATAAAGCCTTTTGGCAAAAAGTCGTTTGGCATAAAGCATTTTGGCATAAAGTCGTTTGGCATAATGGTCATTTGGCATAAAGTCGTTCGGCATAATAGTCGTTTGGCATAATGAGTCTGAAACCAAAAATTTCTCAATTTTTCGCTTTTTACGTTTCTATTGAATCTTTCTGATGACATCAGGATTGCTTTGGAGTAAATGAATAGAAAATGACTCATTCACTCTTGAATAAATTTAAGCATATTAGGAAAGTTATTGCCAATAGTATTTTATTATTTATCCAGAAATTCCCCTTATTCATTTTTTTTTCTATCTTTATTAACGAGATTTTTAGCCCTGGGCTAGTTCATCTCAGGACCAACGGCTTTACTTCTTTTCCGAAGGAAGTCGTTTTTAGTGATTATCTCGGGCATGGGATTCGATCCCAGGTCCTCGGCGTGAGAGGCGTGTTTTCTAACCACTACACCAGGTCAGTCCCCAGAGCGCTTATTCATATATTAATTCTCCTTTTGAGTTTTGCTATTGGAACAAATTTTTGCACTGAAGTTTTTTATATATTTAGCACAAATTTACCCTTCTTTTAATTGCTCTTTTTTTTTCTAAATATGACGTAACCATAATTATAGGTATGAAAATTATTGATTTAAAATTTCAATAAATTTCTCCTTCTTTTATACTTTGGAGCTATATTTTTTAAGTATTTTTCTGTTCCCAACTGACAAAAGGGCGGCAACCGATAACATTGATCTGCTCAAATTATCAGCAGAAGGAGAAATCGATTACTGCAGTTACTTTGATGGGTTGTGCTACTTTTCCCCGAATGTCGGTACCCCGAATGTCGGTTCCCCGAACGCCAGTTCCCCGAATGCCAGTTCCCCGAATATCCCGTTTCCCCGACTAGCCCACTTCCCCGAAAAGTTTTTAGCATACATAATAGTCGTAACTTTATACATTTCAGGGTGATGAACGATCTGACCATCTAATATGCACCCTTCTTTATTTAATTGGCGGTTCTTTCGAGTTTACCGTCCTCAGCATTTTTGCCAACATGTATATAGCCGAGAAGGACAGAATACTTCCTTCTTTTGACTGTCTTTCGTTCTTTCTTGTCACCACTTTTCGGAGAAAAGTAGCACAACCACTTCGATGATTCTGAACGCACTTTTTTATGCCTTTTCGTTTTATTATGTCACAATAATTTTTGGCGTCCATTCTTCTATTGGTATAATTATAAATTTTGCCTTCTTTTAAAAATAGGCTGTTCTTTATATTTATAATGTTTTTAAAATTTTATTATTTAGTAAAGTTAAATGTTAACCATTTTTATATTTTGCTGTTTTATCAATTCTTGCCAGATGTGTTGTTAGAAGGATAATTTTTTTAGAACCTGCCAATGTTCAAGATACAGTCGAAGCGCGTTATAACGACATCGCAAGGGACCGTCGCAATAGAGAAAAGTCGTTATAGAGAATAGTTATGACCTCGAAATGTTTTTCATGGGACCGAAAAATGTCGCTATAGAGAGCTTTTGTCGTTATAAAAGTTGTCGTTATAACGAGCTTCGACTGTTTACTTTTTTTGGGGCAAATGCGTGATCTCCTTCCGAGATATGCTGGAAAAATATTATTTCAATCACAAATTTTCCCTTCTCTCGATAATAGACGGTGTTTTTGATGTACACTTCCAAAATTAGAATTTATATCGAACCGCTGAAAAGTTTTGCCACAAATATTTTCTTTTAAAGATGTGTTGTTTATTTGACCTATGCTGTGAACAGATTTTTTACGTTAGAGCCTTAAACATTTTGAACGAAAAAATAATCTGCTCTCGTATATAGGCTATTTTTGCATTAAGTCGTATTGATAGATCTTTGGATTAGAGCTTTTGATATTTTGCAAAAATAAATTCCATTAGGGGTATTCACTTAAAGTAGCGTATATTGAGATATTGGCGATGAAACGTTTCAAATGAAATATTCCTGTTCTGGCTCCAGGCGATAACAACAAAAAATCTATAATCTAGTTACCCAACAAAACTATCAAGCTTGTCAACAGTTTGTTTATATAAATTACGAGCTTTTATTCGAATCGTTTCAGCTAATGTTCACCTTAGTTGACGAACCTTCGACTGTATTATTCACAGCACCCAGAACTCCTACCGTTTCGTCAACGAAAACCAACCTTTGTACTGTTGCTACAAGAACATGTTATTCAACTTATTATTGTCAAATTGTTACCACCGCTTTTAATAATTTCTCAATATCATTCAAGTGATCCCAAGGGAAATTTTGCTTATGATTCATAAACGGAAAACAACGCAGCCTTTATACTTACTCAAATATCCAATTGCAGAACACTTCTTTTGACTAGAACCCAAATCGATGGGAAGAAATGATAGTCGATGTGCCTTGCGTTCAGTTTGGTTAAGACATAGGGGCTGTCCATTAATTACCTAAGACAACCTCCCCCCATGAAAAGATTTTTGAAAGAAAATGAAAAGTTATTAGCATGGCGCGTAAGAAAACTCAAACTCCCATCCCTTCCACCATAACCCCTTACGTGATAAATGAATAGCCCCAATATTGCTTAGACTCAGACATAACATTCTGCCACCTAGTTCATTTTATTCCGCACTGTGACGATTCAATATCCGATACGAACAGAACCTCTTTCACTTGAAACAACTCGTTCTATGATCGTACTCATTTATTCATATAACTTTTCCCCAGTCTTTTATTTAATTCTCCCAGATCTACCTATCGACAATCCTGCTCTCATCTACGTTTTCCAGATGTTTTTCATGATTTGTTGTTTGTTTGTAAATAACGTACTCAAGTTGCTATGATGACTGACGTATTCTTGGATTGATTGACTGTTGAATTTCAACGGCTAGAAATGTTTCTTACGCAGTTTACGCAATTTTGTGAAACATTTGAGATAAACAGTTTATCACGATATACGCAGGGATTTATGCCATTAAGTGAATACCCCTATTTTATTTTATCAAGTAATTTTTTTCGAGTGTTAAGTCAAAACTGGGATACAGCTTGATCTGCAGCGAAATATTCTATGGGCGTTCTCTCGATGAATAACTGCGAACTTTCTTTGCCAATTTACTGTTTTCAAATATGTATATCGCAAAGATACTCTATGTTCTGAAATGTCACGAGTTTTATTTAGTATAGCTCTCTAATGTCACAAACATTTTTGAAATTCTTAGCTGGGAACATCTCTGAACGAACACCACCAACCAAAATTTTTTGCTATGGGCTCAGTGGTGTTGGTTTCGGCAAAAGCTTAAAAATGCCGATATTTATTTTAAATCAATCATTATGCCAAATGACTATTATGCCAAATGACCTTATGCCAAACGACTTTATGCCAAACGGGGTACAATCCAAGAGACCCCTCGAGCTGGGTCTCAGGGTCGGCTTGCTACTGGGTAAGCTGAGGAGTTACGCAACCTAGGTATGCAGAGTACCGTCACCTGACTAGGGCTATTGTAATGTGTGGATTGAAAGAATTCTAACTTGGTGGGAGTCTCTAGGGTTTTATTGGACAAAATGAACTATGTATTGTGAGTTTTAGGGTTATCTTTTAGTGGTTTATTGCAAGCTACTTGATTTATGGGGGTACTACTGCTTCTTCTAGCTGCTGCCGACGACCTATTGATGTCGTGCCATCGCTCGCTGATGCTGCTATCAGGCTGATGATATTCTGCGGCTGGACAGGTGGTAACAACGACACCTGGCTTTCGCTAGGCGTCCTCCCTCTTTTACGGTAATCGACACGCCCAAGACGGTACTGGAGTGACCGTGCCGAGAGGGGAAAGCTCCTTTACGTTTAGGGGTGTGTACCCCGAGTCAGCAGGCTTCCGTCTTCTAGGCCAAAACGTGTGCTGCTGGTAGACCACGCCACACCAGCCAAGATGGCGCAATTTTAGCGGTAAGGGAAAAGGTCCTGTGAGGGTAATGGGAAGAGTTATCTAACCGTACTCACTTTCTAGCCATAAGTTATAGGTATTAGATTAAGATAGAGTTAAGGTTCAATCATACCTGATGAAATACACTTTCTCTCCTAATTTGTACGGTTACCACTAACTTTAATTATAACTTTAATGACACTTTCAAAAATGCACTTGAGCACACGAACGCCTTTTTCAGAGTATGAAGTACAACAAAAATGACGTGGTATCGTGTAGTTAAACGCCAAAGTATGAAATAATGGAATTAACATGCGATGGTTTGGTTACTATTAAGACTGACCTTTTATTAACATCGGAAACCAATCGATTTGCGTGTACGAATCCGAATCAAACAAATTTAGTTTCGCATGTTGTTGGCGGAGCTCTATCGAAAGTTATATAGAAGCTATGTGCAAAGCTTCGACTAAAATTTGATAGAACTTGTTTCAACTCACATTAACTACCTCGAAACATTATGAATCTCAACTTCTTCCTCTGCCTAACCTTTCTCCTACTATTTGTCTTCCACTGCCGAGCCGAGGAAGGGCCTCATCGAATTCTGAAGCGAATGGTACAGCAGAATCAAATTAAAATGAAGAAATTCACTAAGCGTGCTCGTAAGTATCCAGCTACTGTTAAAAGTGTTGTTTATGAAATTTACCGGGATTTTCATTATAGCTGTACCGGAAGAACCAGATCAAGGAACCAAGGTTATCGGATGCTTCTGGATGGGTTGTCAACATAGTTAACCTTTCGGTCGTCGCTCGAATTTTTGTAACGCGAGTAGTCGCGCGTTGCATTTTGTACAATACCCTTGGTTTTGCGAATATCTCAGGAGTCTGACCACTTAGATAGATGACGTCTTCGGCAAAATAGATCAGTAGCTTATGGGCTATCATTATTAAAGCCAAGAAATTCGGGATTTTGCCACTAGGCGGCGCTAGTGAGCATTAAGCTTTTGTTTCCCAGATCTCATGATCCTGACCACTTAGAAAGATGGCGTCTTCGGCAAAGTTGTTCGATAACTCAAGGACTATCATTGTTTGAGCTAGTTGATTCAAAATGTTGCCACTAGGCGGCGCTAGTGAGCATAAAACATTTGTTTCGCAAATATCTCAGGAGTCTGATCACTTAGAAAGATTGTGTCTTCGGCAGAGTTGTTCAGTAGCTCAAATTCTTTCTTTGTTTAATCCTTAAAGTTAGAGATTTATTAAAATAATGATAGTCCCTGAGCTTCTGAACAACTTTGCCAAAGGTGCCTGTCTAAAAAGGCTAGAAGATTCTACAGTATCCGCAAAACAAAAAAATCATGCTCACTAGCGCCGCCTGATGGCAAAATATCGTATTTCTTGGCTCAAACAATGATAGCCCTTGAGCTACCAAACTACTTTGTCGAAGACACCATCTTTCTAAGTGGTCAGGCTCCTGAGATATCTGCAAACAAAATTTTCATGCTCACTAGTGGCAAAATCCCGAATTTCTTACTAAAACTTCGGCAAAACTTACTAAACAACTTTGCCGAAGACGACATCCTTCTAAATGGTCAGGATCCTGAAAAAAAAAAAAAAAACAAAAGTAAAACTTCCATGCCCAGTAGTGCCACCTAGCGATTAAATTCCGAATTAAATGAGGTACCATCAGATAGCGCTTCACCTCCAGAACAACTTTACTAAAGACCCCAAGTTTCTGTATTATCTGGATTTCGAGATATGACGATTTCAAACTGTGGTTTCCTCGAACCGTACATAGTGCGTTCATTCTTATGCGACTTCCACGTACATTTGATGATTTTACCGTATTATAAAGGGTCATACTGTAGATAAAAACTGTCAAGTATTGTTCCTAAGAAGATTCTTGAGGAATACATTTTGGTTTGGTGTCGATAGATATCTTTGTTGCAAAATGATAGCATATAAATCACAACTGTTGTACAAAGTACAACAGCGCGACAGCCCGAAGGTTAATAAGATCAATACAGTGACTCTCCACAACTCGATGTCGACTCTCCATAACTCGATATTTTCTATAACTCGATGGATTTTGCGGTCCCTTCAAAATCCCATACATCATGCTCTCCATAAGTCGATGTTTCTATAACTCGATGTCTCCATTAGTCGATGCCACGTGGGAGGGAGATTTCCCTCCATAACTCGATATCCATCTCTGGTTTGGCAGTGAATAATGGATTTGCAAGTTGTAATAAAAGTTTAAAAACATAAAAATGAAGAAAGAAATTTTTAGTTAAAATAAGGGATTTTTCAAATATTTTGAAAAAATATCGATGGTCCCTTGAATATCGAGTAATGGAGAGTCGACTGTATGGTTAATCGAATAAAATGTTGTAAATCTGTACTCATAACATGACTGTTGTGATCAGGAATGGATTTTGCCTTAAGGAGGCCATGGATAAAGTTTGTTATTATGTAAAACGCTTAAAATGGATTCAGTATTAAGGTAAAATATAAAGGTCTGTCATGTCCCCTCTAAATCAAGCGTTGAATAAACGATCCCTATGAAGACTAACGTGCTTTTCAACGAGCTTGAAAATTCTACAGAAATATGGCAAAATCTCGCAAAGTTTATGAAAGCACCCCAAAAACCATTGTTGATAACCATGACGCTTATTATTTCTGAGAAACCAACCCTTCAAAACTAATAGATAGAGGGTGATCTTATCTTCATAATCAAGTTGTTTGCTACACATTAGTATAACAATAGCTTCTAGGACGTTGTTATCCTAAAGTATACTACAGAGGAATAACAATATGTCATACACCGTAATACGAGATAACTTTGATAGTGCGAGACCCACAACATTCTTAACGAAATACAGTCATATCTCTTTTACTTACACGATATTCTGTATCTCGATAGATATACATTAGACTGGGAGAAAAATAAAGTTGTATAACTCTACGGAGCACCCCCCAGGATTATTCCTCTAGGTTATAGGAAGACTTCCTGAAAGTCTCAGATCATTTGGTTGCTCCATGAGCTGGCGCAATTGAATTGAAATTAATATGGGATTTTCAGCTCAAACATATGGGAAACAGCATATTATCTCCTGTTTGGTTCAGGTAAATTATTGCTCACGTTCAATTGAACCCAGAATGTCAAAAACACTTCTTGACACTATAGCGAAGATTGTATCATGAATAGAATTGAGAAAGTTGGTTTTTTACTATCTGAAGTAGATACGCTATACTGCTTAGTATTTCTTCGTCATAGCTTGGTTTAAGCCACTAAGCGCATCATAGCCACTTATGACGCTGAGCGAGCTGCATTAACTGAAATGTTAATGAAAACAAGCTTAAATCCAGATATCACCTTCTGCGATTATGTTAATTATGATATCAACTAGTGAATTTGTCATTCTCATTGGCGTAGGAACAGGGGGGGCCAGGGGGGCCTGGCCCCCTCCAGAATCATCCAGCCCCCCCCAGAATTTTTGATGATAGTTAAAATAGAAATTAAAAAAAATAACATGAAGCAAAATCTTCTGAATCAATGTACACCACTCTTGTTATTGACGTTATTTTAGTTGTTACGTTATTTTAGAGAAAACCTCGCTTGTCTTAAACAGCATTAGCGTAGCGCTGTTGACCTCAGTGAATCACGCAACAGCCGAAAGCATAACCGTCCGGTTGTCGATCGATTGGTTACTGTTATAACTAGCTGTTTGTTGGATGCGATAAGTGCAATTTTTCGGTATCTCCGTTGCAAAAAAATACCGTGGTAACATAAAGCTTTAATATCCTGGAATTCTAATTGCCAAAAATCGTTTTTTCTTCTGAATAACCCAAATATTGCTGTTTCAGCATAAAGCAGCATATACAGTGCATTCTAATCTCTCATGTATTTAGGATACCCTGCTCGAGGTGTCTGGTGATGATGATTTCCCTAATGAGAATTCACTAAAGAAATCCATGCATTAACTTCATAGTGTATGTTAACTCGTATAGTGTCCGACAAAAATAATTGAAGAGATAGACAAACTTACTAAAGGGATTTCTCAGACAATACATAGTGGAAATTCTTGTTGAAAATGAGGCTGAACTTTCAAGGAGCTTCGGCATGGCCAAGTTTTCTTCAGATGGATGGCAAAAATTTAAACTGGCGTGAATAAATGTAACAAAATCCAACAATAAATTCTCTCTTTGATTCAATTTTTTAAGTATTTTCGCATGAATAAATTTATCAATTAATTTGATTAATTACCAACAGGTTTTTAGTAAAATTTAAAAAAATCTTTCGATATTCTTTGTAAAATTTTAGCATAATGAAATTCCTCAAAAGTGGTGAAGTAATCTGTAGAGAAACATGTAGAAAATAACTGGCAAGAGGGAAATGTTTTATTAAGATATTCATAAAGAAATTTGTATTGATCTTCCTTAAAATGCTTCTTTAGAAATAATTTCACCAAATGGTCGGTGTTCAGGCAGACCGGATTAGATGATATTTTGGCCTTCTAAAGATGATTCAACGATTTTATAAAATTTGATTTTTCGGTACGATTTTAACACAGATGTGGTATTAAATTGATAAGTTCCAACATTACAGCAAACAAGGTAAATATTTGTTACTCCAAATGCTTGAAGTACGTTTTTCAGAAATCATTTAAAAATACTTGATCCAGTCTGTCTGAAAACCGACCAACTATTGTCAGAATCCATATTCTTGGTTTGAATTTTTGTGCGATACGAGGGCGGACCCAGACAACCAAAATGTACGTATAACGAAATCATCTGGAGGCTTTGTATATGCAAAATTTCACTTATAAGATGTCGCGAAAAGGCCTTCTACGTACAAAAGTGGAGGCGATATACGTGCATATATTATGTGATGAATAATAACATACAATGCGAGTGTATAAATATTCAACCGAACTAACCTGTGATCCTATGCGACGTAACTTATGATAACAAATGTTGATTTGACAGCTGCTGTGGATTGATGCGACTTACTTTGTACGAGTGTACGGGACGAAACAAAATGTATAAATGGACTCAGAAAAAAGGCGTTTTATGCGAGAAAACTCATCAATCTGACGATTTTATCCACGGTGTTTTGCGAGTTTGATGTAATTAGTATGATTAAACGAATTATAACGAGAGCTTTTTTGCGATTTCTGGTTGTCTGGGGAATTTCTAAAGGCTTTCTGGCAGAATTCTAGAGATCCAGAAGTCAAGGATAGATATATTTCAAAGATGGTTTCTAAAAAAGATTCTGACAAAACTTCATGAGAAATTTGTTTTATTTGTAAATTAAAGAAATTTTAACTAACCTATAATTTACCTCTAGGGAAAAGATTATAAATTATCTTTCATTGCACCATTGCCCATATATTGTTCTACCTGCTTCAACATTTGAAGAATTTCTTACAAAAATCTTTCCATACTCCAAAAAGCAACATTTTAGAGAATCTAAAAAAAGGTAGTTTAAAAAAAGCAGAATTCTTGTGCATATGATTTTTAAAAGTCCATCAAGAATCCCTCAACAAACTTTCAAAGTAATGCAAAAGTTTCCCCTAAGATTTCAATTCATTATAATCTTACATTACGAATTTTACCACAACATATCTTCGATAATGTTCTTAAAAATTCCTGAAATATTTTCGTGGTCATATTCTACAGTACTACATACTAATCAATAATAAATTCATCGAAAAAGTTTGTTTGGAATTTTTAAAGGTAGTAAAAATGGGTTCATTCCACATCAATATACTCACCATAGTATCATGAAACTTCGGAGTATATACAATATATGTTCTAAGATTTTATTTAATAATAGTTCCTGTAAAAATTTCATCCATTTCAACACGAATCATTTTCTATTCCAAAAGACGAAGTAAAAAGAACAAACATTTTAAAAGTAAATCCATCATGGACCACTCAAGCTTTTCTGTGAGGTACATTGTGAACAAGTTTCATTCTACGGTTGAATTCTTGAATTTTACGACAGACTATTTTTGTAAATTTTTCCAAATGATATTAAAGCCGAAATTATTCAAAAAAAAAATCCAACAAAGTTCTTTCAAACCTTATTTTGTATGTATTTCTCTAGAAAACTAATATGGAGTGATTCGTAGAGAAATTTGTAAAGCAATTCCCAAAAATATTGATATATTCCTGGAGTAGTTTTGCACCAAAAAACTGAGCGGGGATAAATTTTCAAATGTTATTTATGGAAGAATCCTGAGATTATCATTCCGAAAAAATGCAGTTATTTCTAGAAGCTGAAAGAATACTTGATGAAACTTTTTGAGAAATATGTTAAGAATAAATTGTAAAATCTTATTTAATCTAAGAAAAGTTTCTTCAAGAAATTCCCAAATCAATCGAAAATACATAGACAAATTTCTGGTACATTTTTCGGAAGAATCTTAGGGAAACAATAATACAATTCTCAAAGAAATCCCTGATCAAATTACTAGGAAAATCAGTTGAACGTAATCCGCTAGACTGTTAGAATTCTTTGACCATTTTTTCGAGAGTGTTTTGAAGGAATGCGGGGTGTTGCTCATTGACTTTAGAGAAATCAAAAGAAACATTATCTGTGAAAGAATAATGTAGATAGATCTGCTGAAAGAACTTTTTTGAGAAAACGTGCAAAATATTTTCCCAATTGAATTCTTCTAAATTGCTCATGAAATTCTTGTGGAATATTAAGGGGAATCCTTAGAGTAACATCTGGTAGAATTTTTTTTTGCAGGAAGTCTAGATAATTTCTGCTGCGAATTGGTCAAACAAAATTTCTGGAATGTCCAATCATTTTTTTACAAACAACTGGAGGATAGTATAAACAAACAATTGGAATTAATAAATCAATACGTATAAGACCTTCCAACATAAATGATTTACTAAAGCATTATCAGGTGGAATTCTTCAAGAGAGTTTAAAACAATTCGATAGAGATTTTTTGAAAAATTTCCTGGTGAGATCGATAAGTCTGGGAACGATTTTTCGTGGGAATCCCAGGGATGAACTCAGTTAAAATTGGTAAAGGAGTTCTTGAAGAATCCACTGAAAAGTACGAATATAATTTATGAAGAAATTCCCGTAGTAATTCTCAGAGGAATTTCTTCAAAGCACATGGTTATTTTTCTTCAATTTTTGAAGGATTTTTGACTGACAAAAAGAATGAATCTTTTCCGTAGCGAAAAACAAAATTTACGAATACGACTGATGTGTTACGAATATAACGAAAATAACTTATAAATAAAATCGATAAAATCAATACAAATCCATTAAAACTACGAAATTTGTGAAAATCGTGACATTAATTCTACAGTATGGCCTATAAAAAATGCGAAAATGATCATATCATGTTTTATAGTAGTTTTGTAATAGAAAATGTTAATGAAACAGCAATATTATTCATTACTTTCATTGTATAATCTATTACGGCTCAGTTTTTCGCTTTGGATATGATTTTTATCTGTTATTTTCACCTTACCAGAGAGGAATTGGAGGCATACCTTCAAATTTTATCTTGTGGACGTCGAGTTCAATATTTGTGTGATGAAATCTTTTAAAACATCAACGATGGCGTGGGATCCTTCATGGTCCTTGTCTCCAGCATACGCCCATATCAAATGATAGAATTGGTTCGTACCTGGGTAATTGGAGACTTAAACATATTTCCGGAAAAACGGTTCATTTCGGAGAGCTTTGATTGAACTTTCATATAAGTGTGATAAGCGGCTCCGTTTTGCTCAAAACCTATGAGCTAGTATTGATATAAGTTGTCTCTAACCGATGGAACAAATGTCATCCTCAAAAATCTGTTATAGGCCTTCGTATTTAGTTTTTATTCAGCCTTAACAAAAAATGAAGGCATATAAAACCTATATGAGGCAAATGCCCTCAAAACTATGACCCTAGCAAAATATTTTATGGTGATCATGAAAAACACGTTCTCTAAGAACTCCTCCATCCTCTGATACCAAACAAACTAAAATTTTCAACAATCAAGTGTGATTTTTGATGGTGGAATATTTATCACCAAAGTACACGACAATCAGATGCTGTTTCTAGCTTTGGGCGGACAAAACCTTTGAACTGCTTTATTACATTATTTAGGACAGTGAGAAAAATATGACAAAAATTGTCCTGGACAGCAAAGCTGTGTCAGAATATACTACAATAATCAGAAATTACATTCACCATCAAAAACAATGAAAAAACGCTTGTGGATGCTATATTCACGTTCAAACAATTTTCGCATTTTTTTATGGGTCATACTGTATAAAACAAGTATTTGCTAGGCCCCCCCTAGGCCCCCTCCAGAAAAAAATCCTAGCTACGCCAATGGTCATTCTGGACTGAATTGAACGCGATCAACTAGTATACGGAACGATACAGTGACATAGGGCCTATTTTCAATATATTTGAAACGAATATTCCATACAGACTTCGATTTGAATGCGCCAGCAGGTGGAGCAACCAATTGAGTTGAAATTTTGAGAGAGCTTTTTTATTATCCTAAGGCACATCGAATCGACGGAACGGTTGGTTCGACGAGGAGTGTCAGACGGTTTTGGACGAGAAGAATGCAGCGCTGGCGATGATGCTGCAGCAAAGCACCCGTCAAAACGTGGAACGATACAAGCAGAAGCGAAGACAGCAAACCCATCTGTTCCGGGATGAAAAGCGCTGCCTGGAAGAGTTGGAGTGCGAAGAGATGGAGCAGCTGTATCGTTCTCAAGAAACGCGTAAGTTCTACAAGAAACTCAATGCATCCCGCAAAGGCTTTGTGCCGCGAGCCGAAATGTGCCGGGATAAGGATGGAGGTATCTTGACGGACGAACGTGAGGTGATTGAAAGGTGGAAGCAGCACTACGATGAACACCTAAATGGCGCAGAAGAGGAAGACCAAGGCAGCAGTACGGAGGATGAGGGAGACGTGCCAGGAAGGAGGGAGTAATATACCCGATATGAAAATGGTGACAAGCTAGAATGTGAGAACTATCGAGCGATCACCATTCCTAACGCAGCCTATAAAGTGCTTTCCCACATCATCTTCCGCCGTCTATCGCCACTGGCTAGCAGATTTGAGGGAGGCCGGTTTTGACGACAGACCAAATCTGTATGTTGCAGATCCTCCAAAAGTGTCGCATCAAGTCCCTAGACACCACTTATTCATCGATTCCTAAGCGGCCTATGATACCATCAACCGCAAAGAGCTATAGAAGATTATGGACGAGAATGGTTTTCCCGGGAAACTGACTAGACTGATCAAGGCAACGATGGATAGTGTACAGTACTGTGTGAAAATATCGGGTGCGTTTGAAACACGCAAAGGACTTCGACAAGGCGATAGTCTTTTCTGACTCCTGTTCAATATTGCGCTAGAAGGTGTTATGAAACGGGCGGGCTTCAACATGCGGGGCACGATCTTCAATAAATCCAGCCAGTTCATCTGCTTTGCTGACGACGTGGACATTGTCGGAAGAACGTTCCAGGTAGTTTCTGAACAGTATACCAGGTTGAAATGGGAAGCAGATCGGGTTGGATTGAAGGTAAATATGTCGAAGACGAAATATCTGCTGGCTGGAGGAACCGAGCGTGATAGAGCTCGCATTGCCAGACGCGTGATGATCGACGGGGATGAGTTCGAGGTGATGGACGAATTTGTCTACCTCGGATCATTGATAACGTCAGATAACAACTGCAGCAGAGAAATTCGAAGACGTATCATTGTCGGAAGTCGTGCCTACTACGGACTCCACAAGACCTTGCGGTCTGGTAAATGATGGGTGAATCACGGCAGATTTTCCTTGCAAACTGCTGATTGCAATTTCAGTACTGATTTCAGGGCCATTGAAACCATCCTTGAGGATACTGACCCCCAAGTAAAAGAAGTGTCTAGTTAGATCTTGCATTTCTCCTTTTGTGACTGTTCTTGTACAATCAAATTCGATAGAAAAACTACATGTTATCGCTTTGAAACACGTTTACAAGGCACACAATCAAAACAAATAAGTACCTACACACTCAATCACGATTTGCTTGTTCGGTAATTTTTTATACTGGGTACGAATTGTAAATCATAAAAAATACCGAACTTTCAGCTTTTTGATTGAAAACTTCTGAGGTTCAGTAATAATTTTTACTTTTTACTGAACTACGGTAGCTGTCAGACCCAATTTTGCAACATTACCGAACAGGCCGAAAAGTCAGTAAAAACAACTACCGACTATTCAGTAGTTGATGTTTTTTACTGACTTGTCGTCAAAATCAAATCAAAACAAACTGATGCGCATGCGGGATAGTGTCAAATGAGAATCTCCTGCTGTAAAATCGTCCGGCGCAGGGAGACACGGCTATGGCAACCAAACTTTTCCTGCACCTATTTTGCGCTTTCTCGTGGTAAGTAGTCGAAATTTAGTGAGAAACACAACCATTTTAAACAACCAAAAAGGCTCAGGACTGCTTACGTTGGTAAATTCGGTTGGTTTCCATACAAGAGGTGAAGTCATCTGCATCATTGAGTTTGCCTCTTGTATGCAATCCACCCAAATAATGATTTTGTCACACATTTTTCGATTACTTCCACTGAGATATGAGCATACCGTAGATGTTTATTCGTACGAAAAATGCATGTCGATGTCGATTGGGTTTTAATTTGTATTGATTTCTGAAAAAAAAAGTATCCGGAAAAGCATGGCATGGAGCATGGGAAACTGGAAAGCCAGTAAAAACGCTCTACAATTTTACTGACTAAGTCAGTAATTTCCATCAATCAAAACATATTTTGATTTACTGGGTTTTTTCGGTAATCGTAAAAATTACCGAAAAAAACCGTAGTTCCAAAACCCAGTAAAATTTTACTGGGGTCGGTAATCTGAATTGGCTGTGTATATTCGAATAGAGTGTATCCAAACATATTCACTAGATTTCTACAAAATGACGGGGTTGGTTGTCCAATGGTTACCGCTTCTGCTTTATAAGCAGAAGGTCATGGGTCAAACCCAGGTCCGTCCCTTTCCTCGTACTTTGTAGTTGTATCAATTGCTTCTATCTTCCACTCTCAATCTATCACTAGAACCAGAGACGGACAAAAAAAATGCTCCCCTACCCGGGTAGGAACAAATAACTCCCCAATAACTTATGCATACCATTTTTTGGTATCATACCAAAATTAGGTATTGTTCAGTTGTTAATACCTGAATTTGGTATTATAATGGTATCGGAAAAAAAATCTTTAAAACAATTAAAAATACTTCATTGAGGTATTAAACAGCTTTTGAGGTCTGCTGGAGGTATTGAACTACAATTGAAAAATTTCGTTTTTATATGAAAATCCATCAAGTATTACTGAGGTATTACAATACCTGATCTAGTTATCAGTTTGGTGTTCGTAGAATATGCTTGAGATATTATTTGAGGTATTTTACCTCTTATGCAGGGATAATTCATACCTCATTCAGGTATGAAGTATTGGAAATTATCTGGTATGGAATACCTCAATTTGGTATTCAGTAGTTATTTTCTTCTGCTCGGGTACGCTTCCATTCTTTCTTCATTACAGTACGCTTTTCCTTACGCCTGATACATAAGCAGTCTGCTAACCGAATAGCAAGCCTCTCTTCCATAAGCTTACCACCCCTACACCTTCCCGCATAAACTGGCGTAGATACAGGAGTATATCTACTGTGAGAGCAAGTTCAATGCATTATCAATTCCTCATTGGTCAGAATTCTAAACTTCGAACTTTTTTGACACCCTACCCCCTTTGTCACACTTTTTGTATGAATCCTCCGAAACTTTTGCAAGGTTTGTCATGCTTGGCTCGACCCCCTCCCCTCGGAGCTTGGCATAATTTGTGCATGACCCCTAAGTGCAGCGGATCTGGCGATACGGCGATAACCACGGTCGGCCAATCAATTCAAACATAATCACTAGATTTTTGCAAAACAATTCATGCCACAAAAACTAAATGCAATTGCACATCGGTCCTGAAGCCGTATCTAGGAAGACAAAACAGATTGCCCTTGAACCCTCAAGTTTAGATACCTATATGGTGTCTTCGGCAAAGTTTCTCTATATTTGTCAGACATATTTTTCAGTGATTTGAAATTAAAGTGGCCCGCATGGTTTTCGTGATCAGAATATGAACTTTTTTGTTGACACATTTAGGCCTATAAATGTTCTACAATATTTTACAACAACGATTTGGAGCAATTTTGACGAAGAACCCAAATTTCTATCTCTTATGGTTTGCGAGTTATTATTTTCTTTAAACATATAAGTTAGGGTGGCCCTGAAAAATCAGTTTTTTCTTCATAATTTTTATACGATAATTTCTCGCACGAATTTTTAGAACTTCTTGCCGAAGAAACTACTGTTATATCTCTCATGGTTGCAGAGTTATCAGAGATTTTATTCAAAAAACTATTGTTTTTAAATGCCGTTATCTCTGAAAGCCCTGAACGGATTCTTAATCTTGTATCACCATTACAAAGAAAATCGTTTTCTCTGTTTATGGTGAAAAAACTGTGAGGACGTTTTTTGTTTAAAAAGATTCACAACATTTTGAAAACAATATGTTTGTATACGAAAATCGTCCATAACTTGAAAAATAGTCGAGATAGCTCTTTGGTGTGTAAAATTGAAAGTTCTATAAGTGTTTGATACAAAATATTTATTAAAAAAAACAAAGCTTTAAGATATATTCACCATAAGCTGATAAAAAGGGACGTTTTTCCTCCTCCAGAAACCCTTCTACGAATGATTTGGTCGTAATCGACAGTTTCGTAGCCAACTTACATAGATTTTGATACTGATCATACCCCTGCTACATTTCAAATATCCCATGAAATGTAACATTGATAATTATTCTGATGCTAACATTTATTTGCAAGCAAAACTTGATATTGACATTGCTTTAGAAACTTTAACTAATTCTACGAGAATATACACCTTCAAGAAGGGAGCCATCAGTATAACAATGTTATACATGTTATAACATACAATATTGTTTGACATACTTCTTTCGAAATATACATACGGCGACATTTCCAGCGAAGGCAATTGTGTAGAAAAGTTCGTGTAAGGAAAATTACAAGCAATTAAGAGATCATTTGGAACAAGAAAATTTTGTCTAAATTCAGCAATTGTGGAAACAACTAATTGTGTGTAGATCTGTGATTGACAGGTGTATACATTTATGATATACTTAGATTTTAGTCCCCAAGTTTTACCAATGGTTGGCTCGGCTGGCATAGCAAACTTAATTGACTCTGAATTCAATGTGAGTTATCTACGAAAGTTTGGAGCCTTTAAAGGACATCAGGTCGAACCGGGTCGTCAACAAACCCATAAGTTGGAAAACCGCTATAAGTTAATTGTCTGATATGCAGTCTCTTCACCACCGCTTAAACCTTGCACGTGGTAAACATGGCTTACAGGCTTAAGCGAAAGTGATGAAATCGGCCCTGAATAGCATATTTGCTACAAGATCCCTCAAAAAAAGATAAATGGATGAAAATTATAACTAGATGACTTAATTTTTCTTATTGTATATTTTTTTTCATATTTTCACCATCCGTAGCCGGTTTAAGACTGACATAGGAATGTTTGTTCAATCCAATAACATCCCTTTCTGGCTCTGGTCGTTGCGCTATGACACTGAAGTACCGCAAGCAATATCATGCAGAAGGTTAGGAAAATTTTGAACTTCATGATCAATTGGTTGGACACGTTGTTTGCAAACATGCTTACGATAGTCTACTGGTTCAATCGCAGAAATTCGATTAGAAATATGGAATCGTTGCATGCTGCTTGTCAAATTAAGTGTTCGTCATCGTGATTCAATTAAGCTCTTCGATATCGATACTAGTTACGGAAAGCTACGCTGAATGTTTAACACGGTGTATCGAATTCCGAATGATACAGCGGGGATTCGCTGGTTGGAACACGACTGCCTTCCATCTAGCTAATCCGATCCATCAGTTTGAACGACTGACAACTGGTAAAAATGCTCCAGGCTAACTCAACTGGAGCGCAAATCGTCACGAAACGCACATATACATACATATTTGTTCTATATATGGAGACTTCAATGCGACGATACTCAGACGTCAAAGTCAATTTGACATCTTCTCTTGACATTCGAGTGCTTTTTAGTTGGAATTGTTTCCAACCAGCGAACATCCAACCATCGAGTTATTCCATGTAGCAGACCCCCAACGAGCGAATCCCTACTGTATACATATTATGGAAGGCTTAGAAGTTTGAAACTTTTTGCCAAACCGCTGAGTTAACCGAACGGCCATATTACCGACAGCAACTCTCAACTAACTGAAGAGCAATTTGCAATGTGTCGTAATAGTCATTATGCAATTTCTCATAGGCTGTTTTTTATCTCGCCAATCTACTTTCCTGCACTGAAGTATGCAGTGCGGGAATAGTCATTACCTAACTGAAACTAGTGCTGTAATGATTCATTACGCAACTCTTTTGAGTTGCGTAATGAATCATAACACAACAATTTTTCAGAACTATGAAATAATGGTGAATGCATTCCGGCATAATTTCTGATACCCTCAAGTTGTCTTTTTCGAAATTGCAAAAAATGTTGTACGTAACTCATAAAAATCGTAAAAATCATCATTCTGCAACTTGTCACACAAACTATTATTATTGTGTTGAAACTGTTTATTGAAAAGCTGTTTGAAAGTTGTTTGAAAATAATAGAAATTTAGCATGCTGGGATATGTGTAGTTATTGTATAGAAACATGATAATAGAAGTATACCCAACAGGTTGCAGAACGAAACTTTTTATAGCACGAATCATACACTTATCCAACGAAACTTGCTGAGTTGGATAATAGGGTCCTAACGTCCTGTCTCAATTTTAGTACCAAACGGTTAAGTTTAGGCCAGAAACACATGTTTATTATTTTTTTGGAATGATTTTCTTTGGTAAAAGTCCAAAACACGTTTGTTTACGGATTTTTGAAATTTTGTCACACCGCTTAGTTTAAACTCAAATTTTGGGTAATTTTTTTCCATGTCCCTTCCAAAATGTCAGATAGGAACAACCCCAGTGTTAAAACAAAAACCCCTGTGGTATTTTTGTCAACATGGTTAACGTAAAAACATGTATAAAGTGTGGGGCCCAGATAGCCGTAGCGGTAAACGCGCAGCTATTCAGCAAGACCAAGCTGAGGGTCGTGGGTTCGAATCCCACCGGTCGAGGATCTTTTCGGGTTGGAAATTTTCTCGACTTCCCAGGGCATAGAGTATCTTCGTACCTGCCACACGATATACGCATGCAAAAATGGTCATTGGCATAATAAGCTCTCAGTTAATAACTGTGGAAGTGCTCATATGAACACTAAGCTGAGAAACAGGCTTTGTCCCAGTGGGGACGTAACGCCAGAAAAGAAGATGTATAAAGTGTCAAGGTCCATGTTATGAATCGTTTTCAAAATGAATATTTAAATATGTTATAGCCGGTTATGAGCTGGTAAAAATTGATAAAGTGATTAAAAGAACATGCTCTTTCGTATTACTAAATAAAAACGAGAATTCATTAAAAATTTTAGGACCCAATTACGACGAGTGCTGTAAAAATTAAGTTCTGCAACGAGTTGCGTACAAATTTTTTTTTAAATTTCTTTCAAGACTGCTTGAGAGTTTCAAAAATCATATTCGGACGCATTCACCATTATTTTATTTATTTTATTGTTGAAACTTCAAACAGTTGCGTAATTAAAAAGCATGGCATAATAATCATTACACAGCCGATTTCAGTTGCGTAATGATTATTATTGCACTGATTAATTCAGTGCAGGAAAGTAGGCCGTTTTGTGACAGATTTGCGTGATGAAAATAGCCTACTACGATGAGAAATTGCAAAAATACAAATTTATTTACGAATTAGCTTTTATTTACGACTATGCTACATTTTTATAAAAGAGCTATGATTCCACAAAATAATTAAATTCATCATTAAGATATCTCCTGCATTTCAGCAGTGCCAACTTTGACCGAGATTGGTAGCTTTAGCACAAAATCGAGTGATCCACCATTTTTGGCAGCGGCAGCAGGTTCTATGGGAAAATAAAACACAAAGTCATCTAATCCATTTTAGGTTACAGATCATTGCTGAGATGGATACTTACCACCTATGGCTGCACTGTCGGGAGATGGGGCATCTTGTGGCTGTAATGATAAGCGAAACATTAGAAATGATTGGTTTAAAATAGTCGTGTAAAAACAAAAACAATTCATACATCAGCGACCGGTACAGATTCGACGCTTTGTAAAACTACCAATAGAGCAATGCTCATAAAAAGCAGAATGCTGAAATTCATGTTCACTACTGGGTAACAGGCAGTTTACTGGTTTAGTCTAATGTGTAGACTTTGATTTGAGCCATTTTATAAGCATTCAATTGAATCCACTGCTTGATAGCACGATCCGATTTGAAACTTACCGGAACATAAAACTGTGACTATGAACAATTGATAATTTACAACGGGTCTTATCAAAAATATCAACAGCTCAGTAGTAAGCCAGGATAGGATTCTGTCGATGAAATGAAAGTCAAACTATCAGCTTCAATACTGCTGTTTTTTTTTAAAATTACATTCTCATCTACTCGTTAAAATTCATTTAAGAATTTATTAGTCTTAACAATCTTAATTAGCCATTGATAAATCATAACTCGTGAACCATAAGAGATATAAATTTGGGTTCTTCGACAATTTTTCTTCAAATTGCTTGTTCTAAAATATTGTAGAACATTATATAGGCGTCAGCAAAAAAGTTTATATTCTGATCTCGTGAACATGCGGGCCACCCTAATTTCATATCACTGAAAAAATTGTCTGAAAATTATGGAGAAACTTTTTAAGACACCAAATATCTGAAATTGACGGCTTATAGGAAATTATTTTCCTCTTCCTAGATATGGCTTTGGGACGTTGTACACTCGATTTTTATAATCGTCTGGTTCAGACAAAGCTTGCAATGGTTATTGACCATAGGCGTAAACCAGAAGACTTTGGCGAGTATTTGAGTATTATATCTATTTTGATTGGTTTGCTGGAGCTGAAAATTGTATCACACATTTGAGCATTTAAAAAATATTCTAGGTATTTACTGTCAGTTACAGCATACACCTAGAATAGTACACAAAAGGATTAGATACATGTTTTGTTAATTTTTCGTTTAAACACTATAAAAATCAGAAAAAAAATTGCAACAACAATTTCAATATAAATTGCGACATGTTTCTTGCCGCATGATATCAAAAACACACGGAAAAGCAAAATTGAACATTTAAGGACTAAGTAGATCGAATATAGCACTATACCGCGTATTTCGACCTCACTGTAAGGCCGTCTTCAGTGTCGTGTATTAGTCAAAGCGGTCTATAAACGACTTTTAGAACTTAACAAAACGCAAATTTTCATGCAAAAAGATTGATGATATCTATTTTCGTTCACAAGTTATTGAAGTTTTTCTGCTTAAAATCCTTTGTTTTTCAAGGCATTTTATTAGAGTAACAAAAATAACACATCTGTTATTTTTTAATAAACAATTTTATTTTGTCTTTTGAATGCCGTCAAAAGATATTTTTTATGTTTGCCCAAATCAGAGATATTCACAATCAAAGTAGGCATGTTTTTGAGAGAAAAACAACAATAACTCCCAAACGGAAGGAGATAGCGGCATTTTTTAAAACTCTAAAAGTGTTTCATAGACTACTTTGATGAGAAATTTGAATTACAAATTCCAGAGCCAGAAAACCAGTTTTGTTCGAACCACCCTATGTCACCGTAGGAAAAAAGCTCTTAATCGGTCAATTTAATAGATACAAAAAAAAACTTTTTTTGACTAAGTTGCTTGAAATTGAATGGTCTACAACTTTGTTCAAGCATGTATAATATCATTTCTACAAATTAGAATGTTAGTTACACAATTTCTATGAAAATGTGGTCCACCCTAATTTTCAATAAATCCAAACAAAGGGCTTAACTAATACCAAAAAACTTTGAAGAAGACCGTTTTCGTCTAATGTTTCATTCTAAAGCTCCAAATTCATCTTTCCGCGTAAAACTGATTCCTGGACCACTGTGCAATGGTAACTTGTAAATCTGCCATTGTGAACTTTTTGCACGATATATCAAACAACCAACTAGGTAAATTTCAAGACATAGTATATCATTATATGAAACGTCGCTCTGGTTAAAATATATATAACATCAAGCTATGTGGGACAAACATGTAATTGATAGGAAAACTTGCAATAACATCCAATATCAATTGATTTTTTAATTAAATAGGTTGAACACCCATAACCCAATCTATAATTATATGTTTTCATGCTTTTACTGTAGTAAATCAATTTATTCAATATTGGATAAGTTTTTGATAGCTTCTTTTAGGTAGCACTGTGTGTTGTATGTTACCTCACATCATAGGTAGCATGAAAAATTCATCTTTTTTGTCTCTCCCGATCGCTGGAAACCAAATTAGGGTAAGTGATCCATTAGTTGTGTGTGTTCCTATAGTTGTGGTAGTGCCATTTACACTCATTTAATTGAATTGGCTGCAGATCTGACAAAACCATTGGCTTATTGATACACGAAATAGCTGAAAACATCGATCAAATTGCTTTAAAATTGATGAAATACCACCAAAACAGCTTAAACTTTTCTCACTTGTACCAATAGTTGCGGTAAAAGTGTTCCTACAATGGAGGATCCCATAAAAAACAACGGATACCGCAACTATAGAAATACCAATCTAAAATTAACCTCAACTAAAGGATCAGTGTACCAATAGTGGAGTATTAGTTTTCACTGACATCCCGATGGTTACTGCGTTGAAATCAATTATCTCATTAAGTGAATGGTCATTACTTCCCGTTACAACGATAATATTTTGAGTGGTTAAATGAAATTGGACCGTGCTTAATACTTCCACTAATGAGGGATTCCACGGAGGCATGCAAGTCGATTCTGATCGACCATTTCAAAAATATCTGAAACTTTGCACAGTTTTTCAGTTCCATCTAAATCGTCATTTTCCGATATCAAATCTTCAAGTTGAGTCACGACTAACTTTTCAAAAGGGTGTATGTGAAAATGGTTCAAAAATATTCAAAAAGCTGCACAGCAAAAACGTTTCGTTCGATTGTTAGACAACTAAAGAAACAAAGTTAGACAACTAAATAAAGATTCCAAAAAAAAAATACACACAGTAAAAAAAAAATTTTTTTGCATTAAAAAACATCATTTTTGTCACAAAACCTCAAATATCTCAAAACCCTATCGGAATACCAACGTAATTCGTAAAACGGTCCATTATATTAGCTATCTACCATAAAAATTTGGTGATGGTAAGCCAATAAACAAAAAAGTTATGACATTTCAAATATTTCACAAATTTGACACTTAGTGAAAAATATATTTTTTTTTTTCATTGTTATTTTTTTTAGGACCGCAGTTTGTTGCTGAATTTTTTGTTAAGGGTACCACATGAGGTTAACAAGTTGTTTTCATGATATTTTATTTAATTATTCATAACTATTAAAGCATCTATTAGAAAGTTAGACGCGATCCAGTGTTGTGATCTAAAGTCTTGATAGTGTCATATTTTTTATTGTACGTTACTGAAGAAAAATTCTCTCAATTGTGTTGAAACCTTTTGATAAAAGAAACCTATAAGAAATCTAATATTGAAGACAAAAGCTACAAAAAAAGTTTTCTATACAGGTATACGACTAGTTTACCTGCAAAAAGTTTACCTCGTAGAGAACAAGGCGGGTCTATACCCAGGTGATCTAGTATACGTAAAGCAGGTCGGTTTTCTCGGCGCTGGTTTTCTCCACAAAGTTAAAATCTGATTACACCTGGGTATAGACCCGCCTTGGTAGAGAATAGACTTTGTTAATCATATTTGGGAGAAAGCGAGTAACTTCAACAACACCAAAAACATGATAGGTACATACCATGAACATATTCACGAAAAAGCTAAAAATATACTACCACTATGGTTATAAAAGATTTAATTGTAAAATTTTTCTTCAGTCAAGCAAACGACACCAAACTAGTCAGTAAAAACTTAAAAGTGATTTTGTTTATTAAAATCTAACGAGCAACATGAGTAGTCGCTTTCTCAACTGTTGCAGGCCGTTTGCAGAAAAAAAGTGTTCGAAAGAGCTACGAAATCTCACCGAAAGCACCATAGATAAACTGAAAGCGGCTGGTTATGCTCCAATGCCTACATTGAATACGCATTTGTACGTCCTGCCGTTTAAACGTTGACAAACGGGCAATCTGTACATCATCGGTGGATCAGGTTGCAGGAAGTTCGAAAACAACAACAACTGAGGAATTACTAGATGCACCGACAACAACTGAGAAGTTACCAGAAGTACCAAGTGCAGATAGTCTTGCCACGGTACCATCAGCGACATCTGTTTCAACAAATCAATCAGAAGATGAGTGCATCCAGAAGATCAACATCGAACGCTTCAACGAAGGGATAGCTGGAATAAAAGTGACTCCGATTAAATGGACGAAGATGGGTTACGTCAATTATCCCGAGAAAAAATACCGTGAAATCAACGAAGCTGTACGAAGAAACCTCTTCAAATTAGGACCTGAGGATGTGGAAAATACAGACTACGATGAGGTAATTATGAATATGAAGGAAAGGTTCTCGAATCTAGCCACGACAAGGAAAGAAAAATTATTGATTTTGTCGATGCTGCCAAGCTCGTGGTCTATTCAAGACGCCATTGATGAGTTCAAAACCAATAGAAATACAGCAAAAGAGGAAAAACAATTCAAAAATAACTGTCTTGCAACCAAAAATGCTAGGTCGAGTACTTCATTAACAGATGAGACAAAAGAAAAAATAATTCAATATTTTGAAGACGATGAAGTAAGTAGAGCTATGCCTGGCCAAAAAGATTATGTATCTGTAAAAAAAGATGGAAAGCGTCAAGCAATCCAAAAACGATTAATGATGACTACTTTGAAAGAAGCGTATACACGCTTCAAGGAAATTAACGAAAATATTAAGGTAGGTTTTTCCTCATTTGCAAGCCTTCGTCCAAGGCAATGCAAGCTTCTATCCAATTCAGGAACACATAATGTTTGTGTGTGCACAACACACGAAAATATTAACCTAATCTTACATAGTTTGAAAAGAATCAATTTATCAAAGGATATTAAAATGTTAACTGGTAGTCTTTTGTGTGAAAATACAACATCAAATTGCTATCTACGATCTTGTTCGGATTGTCCAGATTCTTCATCATTGGAAAATACTTTATTCGCTGAGTTTGAAGAAAATTATATTGATCAGTTATCATTTGAGCAATGGGTGACCACGGATAGGTGTGACCTAGAAACTATTGTAAAACCTGTAGATGAGTTTGTGTCATTTTTTTGCTTGAAATTAGAAAGTTTAATTCCTCACGACTTTATTAAAACAGAGCAATCCCGCTTTTTAAAAAATACGAAAAATACATTACAAGATGGTGAATTTTTAGTCATTTGTGATTTTTCTGAAAACTATAGCTTTGTATTGCAAGATGAAGTGCAGTCCCATCACTGGAACGTACAACAAGCTACAATTCATCCATTCGTTTAGCCAAAGAACGTGAGCATCCAATTAAAACTGCAAAAGAACTATTTGATTGGGCGAATCGCAGAAAAGAAGAATATTTAACAAAATTATCATTTTGTTTTACTACTACTGAAGAGTACGAATTAACGGCATCAGAGCTCAGCGAGCAATATAATAACGCGGAAACGATCCAAGGAACCCAAAAATTTCACTGTTTCATTCCATTGTCAGAAAATAAAATTAGAGCAAAACTATACTCGAACTGTACTGATAATGATGCAAAAGTGTTCGATATTGTAAAAAAATTGAATAACAATAAATAAATAAATAAGTATTAATAAAATGTTTTCATGATCTCATAACGCATACCCAAATCCAAAACTTTTAAAGTTTATATATAACATTTAGAAACTCATCGATCATACTCTAAAAAAAAATATCCTGGTAAAAAAAAATTATTTTCGTGTAATCTGTTAATTCATTTTAATTTATACATATATACATATACATACAATATTTATACATATACATAATATATATACATATAATATACATAATACTAATTAATACATGAAAACGACTTGTTTAATTCACGCAAGGCCCTTAACAATAAAATCAGCAACAAACTGCGGTTCCCGTAATAATTTACACCGAAAAAAAAATTTTTTTTTCTACTAAATGTGGAAATTGTGACATGTTTGAAATGTCTTTATTGGTTTACCATCACCAAATTTTTATGGTAGATAGCTAATATAATGAACCGTTTTCCCTTTTACGTTGGTATTCCGATAGGGTTTTGAGATATTTGAGTTTTTGTGTCAAAAATTATGTTTTTTAAAGCAAAATATTTTTTTTTTTACTGTGTGTATTTTTTTTTGGAATCTTTATTTAGTTGTCTAACTTTGTTTCTTTAGTTGTCTAACAATCGAACGAACCGTTTTTGCTGTGCAGCTTTTTGAATATTTTTGAACCATTTTCACATACACCCTTTTGAAAAGTTAGTCGTGACTCAACTTGAAGATTTGATATCGGAAAATGACGATTTAGATGGAACTGGAAAACTGTGCAAAGTTTCAGCTCAATAGAAAAAAATGAATTAAAAAATTTACCAAATTTTGGTGCTGTTGCTTGGAATCACACTAATGGAGTATTTAGCCTGTAGTAAAAAAAATCTGCGTGGTATTATTTATCAAGAAAACTGATTGTTTTAGTCAACTGAATCCTCATTTTTTTTTATCAACCCGTTCATCGTTACCCCGTTTAACTGTAATTACTTCTGTCTTTGAACAACCCTTTAAAACTCTTTCAAAAAATTGCGGTGCGAATCTTTGACAAAGATCGAAAGACAAAAGGTCGAAGTGACGGAAGGTCGAAGAAGAAAAAAAAGGATAAAAGGTCGATAATTTTTGTTTAGGAAGGAAAAATTTCACACCAACGCGAATAATTTTGGACCGTATGTCCTTCGAACTTCAGTCGTTTTGATGTTTTGTCTTTCGATCTTTAGTCTCTAAGCCTAAGGATTTGTTGGTATAGAAACGCGTGTTTAATGAATTTGAATCCAACAAATCAATTATTTCACACACGGTTTCCTACTGTTTCAACTATATTGCTGATAACAAAATCTGAACCATTTTGTTTTATTCCGTATTCAACTGTTCGTGGATAAAGTAGCACATCTACATTGAGTGGAGCCATGAAACAAGGTTTGTTCTTGTTGTTGTTAGTCACACTGTTGTCCATGTTTCGATTTGGTAGTACCGTTGGAAAAAGTGGAGGTAAGATTCATAAACAGAGATTAAAAATGATTGAATATTTATTTTATTTGATTTTGATTTAAATTGATTTTATTTAAGGTTTCTGTGACTATCCGCCCTGTGCCATTCCATTCAATATGCCATATGACGTAGCGTACAATTACATCAGGGGCCAGTCGTAACGAAAAATAATTATCAAATTTTATTAATTGTTACTTAAATGAGAAGAATAAAGTACATAGGGATGGTACACAAATTATGTCACGCTGAATTCCAACTTTTTCGACCACCTCTGTTACACTTTTCGTATGAGTCCTCCAAAAAAATTGTAAGGCTTGTCACGCTTGGCTCGACCTCCTAGCCCCTTGGAGCGTGACGTTATTTGTGCATGACCTCATACTAATAAGTTCAAGAAAAGTTGTAAAAGTCATCACCATAACAAAATCGACTAATGAAAAATTGTTATTTTGGATTTGACTTCTGGGGTTTGACTTTCTGGGAAATGTCCTACAACCGAAAATCTTCATTATTTGGCATTTTGTGCAAATTAGGGTAAAGGTTTTAATTTGGACCCCTTAGGAAGTGATTTTAGTTTTTTGTCCCAATTAATTAATTGCACAACGTAATCAAGTCAAAGAACATGCCAAAATGTAGAGAAAAACTTCCTCCACAAGAAAAAAAAAATGCCCGTGCAGGATCCAAAAAAACGTCGAAAATAATTAAATTGTGAAGCACTGTTTTTCATTATTTTGGACACACCAATACATTTTGGACCCTCAAATTATATTGTTTGGACCCCCGTATCGTTTGGCGACAAAGTCCACTACACTGGTTGTATAATATGCTTGCCCATAGTCTAATCAATTGATTGACAATAAAAAACCGAAGAAATTTCACGCTTCTAATTCAGAAATTTGAAAAAAGTTTTTGTTTAAATTTGAAAAAAAAATCTGATGGCTTCAATTTCTGTGTGTAACGTGTTGTAACGGCTGCATGAATAAATCAATTAAATTACATTAATTTCAGATAAAAAAAACACATTTTCTATGTAAAAACGATTGATGCAAGTGCGGAATATTCCTATCTTTTCAAATGACATGCGTATGTATCTTTTCAAATGACAATGAGTATGTTTCAGCATTTTTGCGGTATTACCTAGTTTTCTAAAATATTGAATTTTCTTGGCGACAGTGTTTTTTAAAACCAATAATGAATGAATTTGTCCTCTTATCATTTCAAAGGCATGCGATTCATGGCCTTCGTACAATCCTTTCCGGTGATGTGTTGCGCTACTTTGTATGAAATGTTTGGGTGTTTTTTTTTTCAGTTTTATGGTTTTAGAGTGAAAGATTTTTCAATTTACCTTTATGGCGTGCAATTGAATATTGATAGCCGAAGTACTGTAGGTTTTTAAGTATCCAGTCAATTTCAGGTTGAGGGTGTCCCAGAAAGAATGGGCAGTGCCTGGGACACGGTTATATGAAACATTTAGATTCTCGCTCCAGTCCACTTTTCGGAAATTTTGTCCAATTTTGTTATTATTGTTATTCCTTTACGTGTCAATCAACGTCGCCTTGCTAATTGTTTTTCATTGAATAACTTTTTACAAGTGTCAGATTGTTTTGAGGTCTTCGGCAGTATTCTTCATCGTAAAAATACCTATCGATGACTGTGTTTAGAATTTTTATAGAGGTCAATGGGCGACCTCTGGCGATTTTTTTTTTTGCAAAATTTAGTTTTCCCTTACAAATTTTGAACGGCTGGCGCGTAAATATAGTTTCGCCAATCAAGCTGAAATTTTGCACTGTTGTCAGGGACTAATCTGTCACGCTATTTCCAATACCTCATACACGTGCTGTCACACTTTCTTAGACCCCTCTCCCCCAAACGATGGACGTCATTTTTGATTGATCCCTTATGGAACCTAAATGCAGTCCAAAAAGTGCACTGGAGCGAAAATCTAAAATTTGTTCCACACTAATGGGCACGACTGCACCATAATACTTTTTATGACAAGTGCAGAGAGAAGTTTGATTGAATTTTTGAATGGCGTAACATTGTTCAGAAGCTTCTCTGACCTGTTTTGCATGAATAGTGTTGTTTCAGTGAGACTTTGTTGTACAAAATTACTGCTAGGCCAGAATGAAAATTCCAATTTTATTAGAAAAAAATGTATTTATTTATATACACTTATTAATCAGAACACCACTTATTGGAATTAAAATCATAAACTTAAGTCTATTAAATTAGAGCTTGAGTTTAAGCTTGATTGGCCACCCGTGGTTGCTAATACAGTATCGCTAAATCAGCTGCACTTACACAAGGATGACTGCTTGGAAGTAACAGACACCCTTAGTGTATAAGTGCTGGTGATCTTCTATTTTTAGGCGATAATGGCGCCTGCTACGTCAGAAAGCTGACCAATGAGGGGAAAGGAGGAGGAATGGGGGATAATGCATTAAACTGGCTCCCACAGTCGATCGTGTATACCTACATCAAGCGTCTACGCCAGTTCATACGGGAAGGTGTAGGGCAGGTATAATTTTTATTTCAAAGGGGCAAATGGGCCCGGCAAACTTTGTCTTGCCATCAAGTAGGCTGTTGAAAAACGCTATGGATCGTCCCATACAAAATGACAGTTATGTTCACGCTCGTTTTTTCGACATTCCCGGTGAATATCCTGGAATTTTTATACACACAAACACGTCGGAACACTCGACGTACAAAACGGAAATATAATCATGCACATCGGTTGACCCGTTCGGAAGCCATTTCGTGACATATATGGGCATTCCTTAGCCGAGTGGTTAGAGTCCGCGGCTACAAAGCAAAGCCGTGCTGAAGGTGTTCGATTCCCGGTCAGTCCAGGATTTTTTCGTAATGGAAATTTTCTTGACTTCCCAGGGCATAAAGTATCATCGTACCTGCCACACGATATACGAATGCGAAAATGGCAACTTTGGCAAAGAAAGCTCCCAGTTAATAACTGTGGAAGGGCTCATAAGAACACTAAGCTGAGAAGCAGGCTCTGTCCCCGTGAGGATGTAATGCCAGAAAAAAGAAGAAGAAGGCATGCTGTACTTGAAAGTGCATTCATTCCACACAATTTGGAGGGTTAGTACGTTGAATTAATTTTGAGTTTATGGGGATGGAGCTGTCTTCATTTGCAGCCATGCGAAAAAACACTTACTGGCTAAGTTCTTTTCACTCAAGTATCATTATTTCCCGTTTGACTTGTGAGGTTTATCAATCTGCAGTTTCCCAAACAGGTCGTCCAAGCTGCGATTTGTCATAGTTCAAGCATGTTGAATCTTTCAGAGCGTGAAAGTTTCCGCGTTCTCGCATGGTTTGACAACAACGTCCACATTATTTGAAACGTACATTAAGTGATACGGTTTTGAGCGGTTCGATATTCCGATATACTTCAGCACCTTGAATAATGAATATGAATCTGATTGTAACGATTATATCATTGATGATCATGATTCATCGTGATATGACGACAGCAGTACGACCTAAACGGCTAAGTGAGTATCTAATTTTATGATTATTTTATATAACCGTCAGTTTAATTACAATTTTGTTTGTCGTAGATTCTGTTGGCGGTGGCAATGGCTGCAATTGGATAAGTTGCGATTTTGAAAAACTTCGTGAAGAATCTAAAAAGAACAGTTCGATCTACAATTAATGGCACGAGTCAAAATTTTGAATAATAAATCATTTTTGAATTTCGAAGTTCCTGTCTGTTAATTTTAATAAAAAAAGATTACATTTAAATGTAGAAATAATTAATGATAAAGAGACTTAAGTTGACTGAAATGACTGAAATACAGTCCCTTTAGTTGATGTCCTAGATCAACACAGTGTCGCAATGGAATCGCTTTTGAAGTAGGTATGCTAAATCCTAGAGAAGCAATCACAACCCAATCGACCTAATCCATGTTATTTGGAACTTTGAAATGAGAACGACGTGAGCGAGAATTTATATTGTGTTTTACTGTATTGCGAATTACAAAAATTTATAATTTATTTAAAATTAATATTCCACCACGTTGAAGAAAGCATGGTAGACATCCCATCGGTCTTGTGCGGAACATTTGAATGCAAGCGCTGCGCGCTCGAACGATAAATGACAGCCATCAAACGTCACGCCGACGAGGGGTGATCCAAAGCAAAACAAAAACAAACGTCGAGAGGTAAACATCAATCGCAGATTTTTCGCACTAGCTGTTTTGTGATGTGTCGTGTCAGAGGTTTATAAATTTAAGGAAAAATAGTTTGTTCGTTCCATAAAATAAGCCGCGATGGAACCAACTGTGGACGATTTGTTGTCTTTCAAGGAGTTCCCTCTGATACAGGAGGGGAACTCCAACAGTGCCCAGCTGAACATCGATTCGCCGAAGAAGGCTTCTCCCAATCGGGAATCCGACAACACATCCGAGGGTTTGGTATTGATTTGATTTTAATGTTCTTTCCGTATTAACGAGCTTTCATTGCAGATACTGAAACGCCGAAAAGTTCCTCACTCTTTACGTTCGAGTACTACCAGAGGTTTTTCGATGTCGATACGATGATGGTGGTCGACCGAATAGCCACGTCAATCATTCCGAAACGCGCCCCTACGGATTACTTGAAGCTGAACATCGGAACCAATCCGGATTTGTATGGGCCCGTTTGGATCGTCATCACCTTGGTAATATGAGAAATTTTATTATATGCGGAATATCATTATCGTGGGTAACATTGGTTTTTTGGATATTTCTTGTAAATTTCATTTGAAACTGCAAATGGCAGTATTTTGTGTTCTGAAAGTTTTAAGCATGTTTAACAAATGTAACATTGATCACATCCAGTGAATGAAATTATCGCGGAAATGAGACGAAAATAGACATTTTTCTAACAACCGGACAATAAGTTGCCGCCTTTATCTGCGAGAAACAGATTTCGTGAACTGCTATAATTGTTGATCATTGTACTGACGAGAAGCCAAGGTATCATATGCACTGATCCAACTTTATCGGCTCTAAACTTATCGCGATAATTATCACAAGGGAAATAATAAAAATGTTTGCCGCCGACAGGTTCGAACTCATGCCCATGAGCAAAAACGTTTTCAAAACGCGCGTGCATCATAACCAGTTGACCACGCCAGCTGAACGAATAGGAAGAGAAATTTGGTATATAAAAGCTACATGCGGATGCGAAGGACACTCAAAACGACGAAACAAGAGTAGAAAAAAAGGAAGCCAATTTTTCGTTGCTGGTGATAATATAAATTCGCTGCTCCAGATCTCGTGAGAGCACACTCTCGCAGTGCTGGACGGGTAGGATATTATCGCAATAATGAAAATTACTGTGGACGTAATTCCCGTTATGACTGAATGAAATATGATGTAAGTGATGGAACGACACAAAAACGTGTCCTTGATGTCGTATTGAACAAAATATGCGATTTTACATGTTAAAGGACATGAAAACGATGGAACTGTGAACGACATTTCCCAAATCAGACACTAACGTATTCAAAATTCGACCCAAAATTACGTCATTCGGCTCGCTTTTTTTTATGTGTATCCAAAATAAGTAAAATCACTTGATTTTTTGAGAGTGTACATTTGAACAATGTTCGGTAATATTGAAAACGTCAGAACTATCTAAAATCCTGGCTCTAGAAGCCGATTATGAAAGCAAAAACCTTACAAGCCATTTACTATTTGAGTTGATTTTGTAAATAACACTGCGGAACACGTTTTTGTCTCCAGCATCAAAATACCTCTATTTACTTAATTAAGGGTTGCTGAATCCATTTCCGTTTACAGAAGTATCATAGCACGTCTAGTTTTAGAGATATTGGTTGTTGAAAATGCAAAAATTGACTATTTCAGCCAACTTGCATGCAAGTTTGCCAGCTTGTAAGGCAATTTATTTGCTTAATATGCCACAGAATTCCAACTTTATGTGTATAACAATACTTATCATCAAAGTTTATAATATTTTTGATGCGAAAAAGTTATTTTTTGATGGTTTATAAAAGTATTGTATTTTGCCATATAAGACAAACGAAGAATTTTATATGGAGACTGCAAGCATGTTGAAAAAGATCGGTTTAATCTAAATATAATCGTAAAATTTCAACCAAAATATATCTCAAACGAAAGTTTAAGTCCTCTATTGCATGCTTGGTGGATTAGATCACAAAAATGTTTGATAAAATATACTTAAAATTTTAGGTAAACATCATTAAAACCAATGTTTTACACAACTTTGGCGACCTGTAGCTAAAAATTGTGACGTGCTGGGAAATTTCTAAGAACGGCATCAGATTCAGCAATCCAAAATCTACCAGAGACACATAATTTGATCCTTGAGACACGCAAAACCGTCATTTTTGTTTCGCTGTGTAATATAACCACAAATTCAAGAATTCTGCATTTTTCATGGTAATTCGTTAAAGTTTCTGAATTGTACATGCTTATAACATGTTTGATAACGGGATTTCTATTCGGCGACGCCATT
Organism: Aedes aegypti; assembly: GCF_002204515.2. Taxonomy (NCBI): domain Eukaryota; kingdom Metazoa; phylum Arthropoda; class Insecta; order Diptera; family Culicidae; genus Aedes; species Aedes aegypti. Next base: position 22,414,190 of record NC_035108.1, on the reverse strand, counting down.
TTTAGTAAAAACAGCATTTTCCTTTCTTAAAAGAATCTAGGTGAGGCATGTATTTTCGGTACTGTCATCCATAATCATGAAAAGTAAAAAAAATCGTGAGAACATAACCAAATTTTCGCAAAAACCCTTTTTTTGTAAGGTCATTAATAGAAGAAAGGGAAGCACCATTTATACATTCCCAAGTAACTATTCAACAGCATTTTCGTTTTCGTGTGGATTTATTATTATTTCCGGTCGGTCCAGGATCTTCTCGTTATGAAAATTTCCTTGACTTCCCTGGGCATAGAGTATAATCGTACCTGGTATACGATATACAGATGCAAAAATAGCAACGTTGACAAAGAAAGCTCTCAGTTAATACTGTGGAAGTGCTTATAAGAACACTAAGCTGAGTAGCAGGCGCTGTTCCAGTGAAGACCATAATGCCTAGAAGAAGAAGTAAGAGGCGACATTTAACGTTGATTGGAGATGGTATTTTGTAATTCGGTTCTTAGCTGTCTTCAAAACCTTTAAGAGATGAAATACAAAATCAAAATTTTGTAGCATACGCATTTTTGGTGTGACGTACATTGCTACTAGAGACTGGAATCACCTCTGCATCTCCTTGGTTTTTTTTTTGCAGAAAGGAGTTGTAAGTGGGAGACTTGGGCAAGTGGGAGACTTGAAAAGCTACATGATCAGGATTCACGTTGATAAGTGATGCGATTGATGTAGCCTCAATTTAAAAAATTATCCATCAGTGCGTGGACATACCCAGTCTCGAACTATGCAGAGGCTAGGCTTATTATACGGGACAAATAAATCGAAGAATAGGTACGTGCACCTGTTTTTGTTTCATAAAATACGAATTTGGGCTTATGCCGACACTTATTGGACGAACCGTCCGAAGCTTGTTGAACGATTAAATAAACGAAACATTGAAACGATACAAATTTATGTTAATACAAGCATAAAACAAGCTCACCAGTTGGTAATCCATTCTGGGCTAACGTCATTCCGGCAACACAGGAAAAATGCACGAATCCGCTTGCTTGGGTCTTGCGAACTCCCAGAAAATCATTGTTTCAAAAAGTTTAAGAACACGCGTGACTGAATTTGCGCTAAAGCCTTAATTTTAATATTTAAGCTCAAAGAGAAGAACCATTCATGCATTGAAGATGTTTCATCGAAAAATCCGATCAATGTTACCCCGTTTTACGGCACTTGTAATCTCTAATATATTTTAATTCCTATTTAGATTTTCTCCATCGCGATCTCGGGCAACATGGCCAGCTATCTGCAAAACGCTGGGAACCACCAATGGCGGTACGATTTTCATCTGGTCTCAGTGTCGGCGACGGTTATCATCCTCTACACTTGCTTGGTACCATTTGGGCTGTGGGCTCTGCTCAAGTGGAGTCTTCGGCCGGATGAGATGGATTTGGAAGAGGTTGGTAAATTTATCTTATTTTAACACACTTAATAAACTATCTTTTTTTTTCTTTAGCAATCGCCCTACACTCCGTCATTATTGTCACTCATTTGCGTTTACGGTTATTCAATGGCCATTTACATTCCGGTTTCAGTTTTGTGGACCATCCAAGTGAGTTCCATGCTTCTCAATTGCACATTGCATTTCGTCTGAAACAAATTCCCTCTCTTCCAGATTCCCCTTTTCCAGTGGCTTCTGGTGGCCACGGGAACGTTCCTGTCCGGGTTTGCCCTGGTTTGGATTCTGATGCCAGCGATCAAAACGTCGAAATATTCCCTCTTCATTGCGCCCACCATCGGGTTGATTCATTTCATACTGGCTGCCGGATTCATGCTGACCTATTTCCGTCCATCGGATACACACGAAACCCCAGCTGCCCAACTGGTGGAACAGGTGAAGGCGACGGTGGCAACCGTCGTTGCCCACAAGAATGTTACCCAATAGAATAAGGGTGGTTCGATTGGGGAAAATTTTATGTCTAAGCCATTTACCTACAAGTAGAATAAATCTATGCTTGCGAAATAGCTAAATTCAAATAAAAACTATAAATTTGCCGATTGAACTGTATGTATGGTATGGTATGTCATGGATAAACTTCAATTATATGTAGAGTTACACATTTCTCAGGAGTACATAAATGTACTGACGAGTTTTCAACCAAACCGTCTCTCAGCTCAAGGGAATCCTAGTGTGATGAGCTAGCCGGAGTCTCACGAAAATTCTAGAAGCGTGCGCTTGGAGATTTGCTTCCGGGGAGACTCGTCTCATGCGCTGCTCGGCGCTACGGCTTGCCATCGGTATCAAAGTTGCGAAACAACTGCTTAGTAACGAAGAGCCTCTACAACTGTGCAGGTGTCTAGATGGTCAACATGATATGGTCGAAGACTCGCGATCCGGGAGCTACAATTTCGATCCTCGTTGAAAAAATTTGTCATCACTTCAATTATTGCTCTGAATGTTAAACATCATAATGTACAGCGCGTCCGTGCACTGTAACTCTGATTATATGTCATGTAATCCAGCAGGATCCTGTCAGATCACGTGAATTATATGTCAGGTACATTTTTATATGATTTCAGACTTAAATTTACATGTTTACATCACATAATTGAAGTGTAATCATCATTATTTGTAACAGTGTAGCAAAATTGTGTCACGGATGTTCATTTGTGGATGTTCTCCTACTTTTAATACCCAAAATACAGCTCTCCCTCCCACAATTTTAAATTTTTGAATATAAATTCACCTGTACTAGATGTCGGTAGACTCGAGCTCCTAGACAAGATAGCAAAAAAGAAGTTCTACTCTCTTCCTCAAAAACCAAGGGCCATATATGATGGTCTCAGATGCATTCAGAGGTATACACAACCTTTTTGATCGAGACTCAGACTAGACCACGTGTTTTTCAATAACAGGAAACGCCCCCCTTTGTTGATGTGGACCATCATTCTGTGCAAAATATTATTTTTTTAAATAGTTCACTAATGAAGAAGGCGAGCTGGTTAGACAAGTTCTCCCACACTGACATGAATTTTATTGTAGAAACCACTGAATCCATGGTAAAATTAAGAACTGCACCAACGATTTTCAACCGACTACATTAACCTGTCAACTCTACCAAAACATTATTCAACTAGAACTGCAGTATTAATAACTAGGAAAATTCTTGATTTTATACTTTTGACCACACTGTGTTGAACAGTGGGTGTCACGGATTGAACAACAAAGCTTTTTAGTGAATGCTACTATGGACATGGTCGCATTTACTGCATTGATCAGTGATTTTTACCAGATTAAGTTGACAGATTATTGTAGTCGGTTGAAAATCGTTGGTGCAGTTCTTAATTCTACCATGGATTCGGTGGATTATACAACAAAATTTGTTTACGTGCTGTCTATGAAGAAACATTGTGCTTTTTATCAAATTACCAAATGTTGACGTGCAACAACACTAAGAAATAATCAAATCAATTAGCTTTTGCGAGATAGATTAAATATCATTAAAAGCTATAAATATTATCATTAAAATTCTACTTTTTTAGCCTAAATTTACACATTTTTAGGTAAATATCCATGTGTCGTGTCTTGCGGTCCTACCTTCGTTCAAACATTTACATCTGCCCATTGCGCTGTCCATGTATTGGTGTCATCTTCCGCCTCATCTGTCAATCAGGGGTGTGCTCAAAGCAAAACGACAACAAACCCTTCTATATTTTGACATTCTTGAGCATCTCACCCAATCACAAGCAAAAAAAAAGAGTAATTGCATTTCACTAGTTATCACCTCTCGATTGAACAAATAATTAGTGCAATTACATCGTTTCTGTTCCCATTATAGGACTGTCGTCACCAAAAGCGCAACACTCACAATGGACGCCCATCGCGAAGCGATTCAGAAACAAATCCACCAGGACTGGGCCAATCGAGAGTACATCGAAGTCATTACGGCCAGCATCAAGCGAATCACAGATTTCCTCAACTCGTTCGGTGAGTAACATGTCAATAAATCGACGTATCCCAACTTTGGTTAAAATTCAATTATCGAATTAACAATGATTTCATCACAGATATGAGCTGCCGATCGCGTCTAGCTGTGCTGAATGAGAAGCTTACCACTTTGGAACGGAGGATCGACTATCTGGAGGCTTGCGTGACCAAGGGGGAAACGTTGCAATAGTCGAGTCCTGTTGTGAGGGGGGAATAGAGGGTAAGAGGGGTGTTTGCTTCTTTTAGGAGGACTGAGATTTGTTGCTCTTTCTGCGAGACGGCGAAGCTGTGCATTCAGGAGAAATGTGAAGATGGTTTTGAGCAGATACGACCGAACGGATTTCTAGCGCGTAACATATTCCTTTGTATGAAGTAGCCAGTATGCTGCATTAGTGACAAATGTAAATTTATTTAACTATCATTCGAATACAATAAAATAACGGAACAAAGTGAAACGAATATTTTAGTACTCTATTCATTGTTTCAGGTATGTCTTGACGTAAAAATGCATCTCACATCTCAATCTTTTAAGGCGTAAAAGAGACACTTTCCAAAACCAGATATCGTTTGAAAATAAAGAAATCATCTGATTAAGATGCTTAATAAGAAGATACAGCAATTTTATCATTGTTATGACTAATTTTTGAAATAAGCACGTATATTCGTAGAATGTCGAATATTTTTGCCATATATTTAAACCTAAGGGAAAGTGTACCAGTAATGGCTATATTGGTTTTCTATTTGGCCATGTTTCGATGCACGAGTTCACTAATTTGACATTTGAGCGGTGCCAAATTCATTAGTTACCATGGCCACATAAATAACACGGCACCGCTCAAACGTCAAATAGTCAACTCGTGCATTGGTCCATATGTGAAATTTTGATAACTTTCACATTTTAAATCTTTTTGAATGTTTTAACATTAAGATATATCTTAAATCTAACTACTACAACACACAAACATTTCAAAATTTGGAGGCATTAAAGTAATCACGTATGGCGAAATAGGGCACCATTATGTCCATAACTGGTACACCTACTCTATTTACAAATTTTGTGAATGCAAAACATATGTTGCTTCACTTACTATTAAAGAATCCATCCCGTGAAAAAAAATCCCAGCATTTGGCAAATTTCTCGTTTACCGGAATATTAATTTTGATATCCCAGGAATCGGGATTCCCGAAATGTACACACAATTTTATGAAAACCACTTAGTTTCAATAAAAAACAATGCCATATGTCTTCGGTTAAACGTTAAGCTAACTATGCTGTTCAGCTCAAAGAAAGTAAACATTTCTGCAGAAAGCAATGGTCAAGAAATTTTCTACAGTGAATCCCATTTGAATTGACATTTCTTTTCATCTGCGTACTGCGATAAAAAAATGCTTTTCTTGAGCATTTCTTGCAAGAAATTTCACACGCATCGAGATAGACGATTATTTTTCTGTTGAAGTTCATACTTCCCATTAAGCCTGATTCGCTGCTGACAAGTAATTTCTCGGCCTGTCTTGATGCATGGGAAATTTCTGCGAGAATACGCTTTTTATTACGGTTCTCGCATACTCTGAGATAACGCCCTAAAAGCCGTTGGTAACCACGAGCGTAGCTCGTTGTTTCTGAGCAAATGAAGGAATAAGCATCCCAACCAACATCACGGCCAGGTAGATATTGATCCTTTCTTCCCCAAAGCGTTATTAAATAACATGAAAATCCATTCAGATGCTCAGTAACAACGAGCTACACACATGGTTATCAATGGCTTTTAGGGCGAGATCAGAAGTTATGCGAGGGTTCTTTCGAAAATTTTCCGTTCTGCGGTAGCCGCCAAGTTCTACCGCAGCTGTCAAAGCTCTACACGGAGAAAACGAAGTACTCAAAAATAAGTTTTTTTATACTCAAAATTGAGTAAAGCAGTCGAACTGAAGCAGTGGGTAACTTTCATTCTGTCAATTACGTACATTTAACCCAACATTTGAGTTCTCTATCGAAAACTCAAATTTGAGTAAAAATCAACTTGTTCAATTTATTGCAGCCATTTAGGCTGCGTTCTAGCCGTTGGGTAATTTAAACACAATTTTGGATGAAAAAATGAAGCAGCCACTTTAAAATGTCAACACAGATCATTCCAAGTTAGTCAAAAAAATAGTCGCAAAATTGGTGGATTAGTGTTGTGATTTTTTAAAGGTAAGTGTCCTTGACTTAGTTTCCTCCGAAGAGTTCAGTTTGCCGAAGAAATTAAAATCGAACGGTATTTTTCTTTTCAGATCCTCAGTTGTTTGCCGTCCCTGCCACTCGTTGTGAACGATTTCCGGAACCGAGATGCTGGTTAGTGATCCTAAAAGAATTACCGCACTGTTTTCGACAGATGGCACCCCGCCCCGAGCTTTGTTTCCCCGTTCCAGCCACCCTGTGCCACCGCCTAATTGCAGTAAATTTTCACACCCGATACGAAATGTTTTTGCACCGTAAACGTCGCTCCTGGCATCCACGTCGTTGGCTAAAAGCTTCAAACGAATAAAGGTTTTTTTTTAATTAATCTTTTGGTCTTTATTTTTCACAAACGCATGCTTATTGTATCAATTTTGACATATTTTTGTTTTGGATTTCGCTTCGTATGAAAATACCTATTTTTGAGTTTTTACTCCCAAGTTAACGTTGAGTAAAAATCACCCACCGATTTGATTTGGTACAATTACTCAAATTTGAGTACTAGGCTATTTACTCAAATTTGGGGTAACGCACTAACGTGCCGAGTTGGGTCAAAAGAATCCAAATTTGAGTTTGTCATTTTCTCAGTGTACCGCAGGCTTGAAAATCATTGTATCATTCAACGGAGCCATCTAATCGAAGTGTGCTAGTAGAGTGCAAAGCTTTGAAAAACAGCAGAAAACAACAGTCATTAGCGTGGTTCCTAAGGTATCATCGCAGCCGATCGATGATGTTTTGTGCAAATCAGTAATATGACTGCTGCGGTAACTTTCTGTTCAACCGTAGAACGGAAAAATATCCCTAAAATTGCAATATCTGATCGCAGAACTCAGTTGAGAAGAACTGTCAGTTCAAATGGGAGTCGCTGTAGAAAATTTCTGCTAGGAATCGACAAGAAAATTCTTTAGCGATTCCTTTTTAGTAGCAAATCAGGCTTTATTGTTATAAAATATTTATAAAATAAAGAAGCAATAAAAAAGATAACAAATGAGTAATCAATTTTATGAAAAGACCAATTAAGTAAAAAAACACATTTTTATTTGCCTGCGCAGTTCAACATTAGCCGTTTTATCAGCCTATGCTGAGCAAGCAAATCTGAAGATAGGATAACGGTCGTATTTTGGACCCCCTAAAGAAGTGATTTTATTTGTTTGTCCTAATTAATTAATTGCACAGCGTAACCAAGTCAGGGGCCCAGATAGCCGTAGCGGTAAAAACGCGCAGCTATTCAGCAAGACCAAGCTGAGGGTCGTGGGTTCAATCCCACCGGTCAAGGATCTTTTCGGGTTGGAAATTTTCTCGACTTCCCAGAGCATAAAGTATCTTCGTACCTGCCACACGATATACGCATGCAAAAATGGTCATTGGCATAGTAAGCTCTCAGTTAATAACTGTGGAAGTGCTCATAAGAACACTAAGCTGAGAATCAGGCTCTGTCCCAGTGGGGACGTAACGCCATACGGATATGTAGGATCTAAAAATCCTCGAAAATAATTGAATTGTGATGCATTTTGGACACATCAATACATTTTGGACCCTCAAAGTATATATTTTGGACACTCGGATTTTTTTTTATCGTTTGGCGACAAAGTCCACGACACTGCTTGTATAATATGCTTACCCATAGTCTAAGTAAGAAGTAATCCTACTCTTTTTGTTCAGAAATTTGAAAAAAGTTTTTGTTTACATTTGAAAAATTTCTGATGGCTTCAATTCCAATGAAAACTTCATAGGCAATTTTCTCAATACCTACTTTTCACAGATGGGGCTGACTTGCGATTCACGGCAGTATAATGGATCAATGCACGAGTTCACTAATTTGACGTTTGAGCGGTGCCATATTCACTCGTTGGCATGGTCACATTAATAACACGGCATCGCTCAAACGTCAACAGGTGAGCTTTTGCATTGGTCCATACTATATGAGGCCTAATGCAAACAAACTCATGAATATCTCTTCTCCTACCCATCAAATTGGGTTTCTATCTTCAGCATATTTCTTTATTATGGTTCGAAGAACGAGTTGTTACTTTGGGATGATAAGTTTGTATGTACTTACATTCTAAAACTCACGTGTTTGGATCTTTTTTTTTTAATTTTCGATAGTTATTTCCATATGAATCTACATTGTATTTGGACCTTTGGTTTGGTTTCGATGCATCTTCACCGTAAAAGTCAAACCAGAATCCAAGTTTTCAAAATATTTGGTGCCTTGGAACCATTTCTGAAACGAGTTTATTTTTTTATGAAAATAGCTTTTGAATTACCCCTCAAAAATTTTACTTTGGGAAAAGCTGTCATTGTGTGAATTTAAATGTTATTGTGCAGATAGATTGATTTTTTTAAAATCATTCATGTTATCAATATTAAGATACTGAAGCGAATAAAGTTGTGCGATACTTGAAAAAATGAGCTCTTTTAAGCGAGTTACAAAAAACCGTAACTTTAATGTCACTGAACAACCCAATAGATTACCTGCTTTGCTCTTGTCCACAGTTGACCAGCAGAAATTTTCTCGTTTCACTTTCAACTACAAATTTCTCGTAAATGAAAGCATTCAACGAAAAAATATTTGGTAGGCGTGATAGTTATTATCATTACGTACAACCGGCTTCAAATATTTTTTCAAAAAAGTTCCCAATTTTGAGGAATAGTTCGTTACATGCATTATACCATACACATATTTCTCGCGTTACCTTTTAGTGATTTTTCTTGCATACATACTAGCGTATGCGCGTTACTATGCGGTGAGTAGCGAGCAGGCCATGCATGTAACCCATTGAAATTCCCAAAAAGTATCATGATAAAGCTTGAGTATTAACAAAACATTGTAATTAATTGAATTATAGATTCTGCGGGAAAGCATACAAAATGTTTCAAATTTCTTTTGAAGCAGAATTGTTGGATAATCGGAAGTGATATTGTAAATGTTCTAAATATGTTGATAAAATTACATTAATAAGACATGATATGCATTTGCTGATACACGCAAAAAAAATTGTGCGGTAAAAACTACCATTTTAGGGGGTTAACTTAAGCGCTCGCAACGGCAATTTTCAGCAGACCAGAAATGCGTTTGATTTTACCATGTCTGTAGTTGGAATCAGATTGTTGTAAATTATTTCTGTCAAATGTACCAGTAATGCGGTGGGGTGTACCGTAAACATAGTAAATTGGTCTGGATTTCCATGGTAGTTTTAAAAATGGGCGTACTCAGCTAAAATAGTTATTTTTACCACAGAATTCTTTCCCGTGTACTACTGGATTTATCAATAGACCATTTCCGTCAGATCTAATCCTCAGTTTATGTAGTTTTCTTCGAAAGACAATCATTTTTAATGAATATTAACGCTTTAAGATTTCGTTTATATGCACTCCTAATTTTCTTACAAATTTTTGAAGACATGTATACTCCCCACATTTTGAAAAATAATTCGAGATACGGCACTAAACTAAAATATAACAAACCTTATTATATTTATAACAAAAATATTACAGAATGTGCTGCAAGGATGTTATAAAACAACAAAATTATTGCAAATCATGTTACTGTTTGTGACATCGGATTTTATTTGCAACAAACTTATAAAGGGAATGTCAAAAATATAACAAATGTTATAATAAATATGTTACTGAAAATATAACAAATTGAGAACAAAGCCATCTTGATAACAAAATCATATCAACTTTTGTTATGTTTAACTGCTGCTGATAGGATTGTGTTATAATTTTGTTATGTGGTTCTGGTCGGATATGGGTATCAGCGTGGTGATTTTGCAACAGTTTTTCGATTCCACCCCTGCATTGGGATGCTTGTTTACATTTGGAAGCGTCAAATCAGGTGCGCGCTCAAACTGACCGTGATCCCGGTCAGGGCGCCCAAACAGGAGCGCCAACGAAACTAACCTGAAATTACACAAACAAACGTTGTTGAACCAGGTTGGAACTTGCGCAACCCGTTCTAAATCACAGTTTCAACCCCAACCCGATTCAGATCTTCGTTTAGGAAAATATATTTTCCTCCACATCCTCAAAATTCAAAACCACCCCCTAACAACAAATCTCTCATCCACCCAACAGTTACGGTACCGCTAGTTCTATTAGAGGCTATTAGGGCAAGTGTACCATTAGTGGTGCACCTAAGGGAAAACTGCTAAAACACGGTGTTAAGATCATGAAATATATGATTTTAACGTATCATTCGATAGATCTCAAATCCTTGTATCATTCAAATGTATAAAAATCACGATTCATTTGAAATTTCCCTGCAAAAAGCCTTGCACCAATAATAGGAACACTGTTCCTTTAGTGGAGGTATATTTTAAGGATGGTTCCTTTAGTGGCGCAAACCATTGATTTCTTATGGGACCCTCCACTATGGGTACTGATGCACCACTATAGGTGCAAAGGAGCAAAAAAATTAAGCAAAATAATTGTTTTAAATAGTTTTACGGTTAAATTTCATGAATATTATTCGATTACTTGTATCATTTTCGCATCGTACATAATACAAAAATATCACATAATCATTTATTAGCGCGAAACATGCCAAAACACACTACCTCCACTATTGGAGCTACCTCCACTAAGGGAGCGTTTGCCCTATTTACTATTCATGCCGACAAATGCCTAAATCTATCTGTTTGCTAGTGATCCGGAAGATTTCCGCCTTGAGGCAGCATCAGCCGCGCAAGGAAATTTTGAGCGGCTGTTGCTGTCTCTAGGCGGGAATCTTCCGGCTTATTCAATCCTCGTCGGCACAAAACAGAGAGATCAGGCATCTGTCGACTAAAATCCTTGCGTTACAGAACCGTGTAGTGTTCGCCGGGTGCGGTCATAACCGGCCGAAGCGGTGAAGGTGGTTTCCGCGGTGATTATGGAGACTTCAGGAACGGTGAAGAAAGGAGGGAGCGAAACCAGCGAAGCCCATTATGATGAATGAAAACATAAACAAAAATCATCTGGTCATGCCAGCTGATCTTAAATTCACCACAACGTGGTGGCAAAACCATAGGGGAAAACGGGTCTGCATTTTTTTGAGGTGAAACAAATTGTAGGGGACCGAGGGGTGAACTAACGTGCTGAAAGTTTTTCATTGTTTTCCAATAGTTAAAGGCTCCAAACATATCGGTTCCTTAGAAAAGTTTGTTCAGTAAATTGATAGGAAGCATATAGGCAATAAAAATTTTTCACGGATATGGTCAATTATATTTCACTGTCGGCAGACGATAAAAACGTTTGTCCATAAGCGTCGTTTAATGCGTTATTACTTACAATACCATAAGCTTTATGAAGAACAATTTGACCTATTACTTCTTTGCTTTTTGAGATAGACAGTTATGACACAAACCAACAGACGTAACACTCAGAACAAATTTTTCCAAAATCCGTCGCCCAGTTTACACTAGGGTTCCTAGTACCGACCCCTTTTGACGAGTACCGGTTCCACGGTACTGTAACTCTCAGTACCGGTAGTACCGGTAAAATACCGGTACTGGAAGATTTTTTTTTGCAGTCAATATAAAGCATTCAATATTGGACAAAATTAAATCATCTTTTTCACATTCACCAATAAGCCCAAGTTTGCTAAAGCTTGTTCTTCATTTTTATAAATGAGTAAACCGTTCTAACTTTATAACTCATGAAACAATCAAAAATAGGTCCACAAGTTTGGTCTGACGTGGTTGGTCACATTAATTCATATAAGTTCTTTAACCATCCATAGTTGACCGTTTTACAGGAAATTAGAAAAAGTTGCAGATGCATTGTGTGATATTCTATATAGTGCGGAAAATCGTTCAAAATGAATAGTTTATTGACTAGTTTCATGTTAACACCTTGCTTATCATTCATAAAAAAGGATTTAAAAATGCAAAGCTTGTTGAAAGGTCAATGTTTAACTGCCATACTTGTGTATTTATATAACTAAACTTTCAGACACGGAGATATCTCTTTCCTAGCCCATCTGGATGCATCTTGAATTGTTGCCCATGCATCCTGGAGTGTCAACATTTTTTTCGTTTTGAACAGATTCGCAATTCACGAATTATTCCAAAAATTTATATCAATCTTTGTATCATAATTGAAGCACCTTTAAATGCTTCAATATCCTGATATTGTTTGTACCTAGTTGTCTAGAAAGCTTGATATTCACCATTAGAAACTTCATTTGTATTCGGCAATTGATAATTCGATAATCCTGTTGATAACCATAGGATCTGCTGAATCATTTCCGTTCAATAAGTTAAGTTAAGTTTTAATTTAGATGTTCAAAAAAATTGTTTTAACAAGATGCAAACAATGAGCGTGCCTATAACGTTTTATGTACGGAGATAAACCGTCCTTAGTGCTGGAAAGATTATAATTCGAATAGGCATGTATGTAAATGTTCCTTGATCGACCTGAGAAATTCACCATCAACAAACTTTTCCAAACTTACTTACTTACTTGATGGGCAACAATTCCTTGCTATTGCGTTGAATCTACGCCGAATGAAGAAGCCTTCTCCATTGGACCCGGTCCTGGCCCAATCGCTTCCAGTTGCCCTGAACGTTAAGCGACCTTAAATCCTCCTCAACTGCAAAAAGCCATCTGTTGCGCGGCCTTCCACGGAGGCGACGGCCTCTTCCTGGTTCCCTGCTGAATATTTGTTTAGCTTGACGTTCCTCCGACATGCGAGCTACATGCCCAGCTCACCGCAGCCTGCCGTGTTTTATACGCTTAACAATATCCATTTCATTATAGACTTGGTAGAACTCGTGATTCATGCGACGCCGCCAGATGCCATTGTCCAATTTACCGCCGAGTATTGTTCGCAGCACTTTACGTTCAAAGACCCCAAAAGCTCTCCGGTCAACCTCTTTCAACGTCCAAGATTCGTGGCCGTACAGAGCTACCGGAAGAATTAGAGTCTTGTACAACGCGAGTTTGGTCTTCGTCTGTAAGCTGCGGGACTTTAGCTGGTTACGAAGTCCGTAAAAAGCCCGACTCGCAGCTGCAATACGCCTTTTAACCTCGCGGGTAACATCATTATCGCAAGTCACTAGAGTTCCAAGGTACACAAATTCTTCAACTACTTCAAATATATCACCACCTATCACCACCTCACTATCAACATCAGCCACGATGTCTACCAGCGACCATGTACTTTGTCTTCGTGGTATTGATAATGAGCCCAATTCGCGTTGTCTCCCTTTTAAAAGGCACGTATGCCTCTTCCACGGCTCGGCGATCAATCCCGATTATGTCGATATCGTCCGCAAAACCAAGGAGCATATACGAACGTGTGATAATAGTGCCATTCCTATGCACGCAAGCTCTCCTTATTGCTCCTTCTAACGCTATGTTGAACAATAGGTTTGAAAGTGCATCGCCCTGCTTCAATCCGTCTAAGGTTACGAAGGATGTGGAAATCTCATCCGCAACACGTATACTTGATTTCGATCCATCCAACGTTACACGAATCAGTCTAATCAGCTTCGTCGGAAAGCCATGTTCCATCATTATTTCCCACAACTCGTTTCTTTTAACTGAATCGTACGCCACCTTTCCAAACTTACGTACCATTTATTGTGAAGGAATTTGTTGATTCAAACGGTTATTAGATTTTTCATCAGTACCGAAAATACCGGTACTCAGTGCTCTCCGGTACCGGTATTTCGGTACCAAAAAATGGTTGGTAGTACCGGTACTTTCGGTACCGGTACTCCCGGTACCAAAACCCTAGTTTACACCATCATCATCTGGCGAGCATGTTGCGCGAAATACTGTTTCGTGCAACAAGATCCGCAGATGGCGGTAGGATGAAACGTCAAATGGGAAGAAAAACGATGCGCGCGCCTCTGGTTGTGAGTTTTGTAACATAGCGAATTTAAAATTATCGTTAAATGAGTGGTCGATAGAAAATTCGGCAGTGTTACGTCTGTTTGTTTGTAGTTATGATATTCAATTGTTCAGCAAAATACATGTTTTTATATGTTTTCCAAGCTGCAGAAAATATTAAAAATGTTCTAAGTCTTGAAAAAAAGTTGCTTTACTTTTACCATAATGTGGATAAAATTGTATTAAAACTGTTATAAAATATATTTGTAATATTTCTTCATACAATATGAATGGTTTGGCCGTTTTTGACGTAGGTAGGAAAATGGAATTTGAAAAAGGGCTTCTTTTATCGCAGATTTTAATTTTTCTTATAGTGATTCGATTATCCGGAGTGAAAAAAAAAAAATCGATACTCCGGATAATCGAGTCCAACCTGTACTTTGTTGCAAACTTAGCCATTAGCTGAGAGAGAGGGCTTAGATTGCGAGCTCCCAAAAGTCAAGGGATCCTGTCAGCAACTGTCACTGGAAAACCAACACTGTCGGAAGGAAGAACGTGAAAAAGCGTCAAATTCAATTAAACGTAATTAAAATGTCTAGGTGTATTTCGATGGTTTCACATTTTAAAAAGTAGAATTCCTAAATACAGTTGTGAGTTGGCGAACTGCTATTGATTTTTTTTTTGTATTCATATCCTTTTTCATAGTGAACAACATGAAGTAAATATGATTTTGATCAAAATAAGTTCATCTGACCGTTGTGCACTACCCAAAAATTGAAAGCTATGCCAGCTGTCAGTGAGCTGTCTCCTCTCTCTCAGGCCATCAGCTGAGATGCTGTCTAAATGACTATTCCATCGGATCGGTTATAATAGAGCGAGTGGATTCAATCTGCGATCTGGAAGTAATCATCGATGCGAAGTTCAAATTGAATGATAATGTGGGAGCCACTGAAGCTAAATCCTTCGCTGTTCTAGGCTTCATTCGCCGCCATGCTGCTGACTTCACCGATGTCTACGCCTTAAAAACGCTCTATTGTTCCTTGGTGCGTAGTATTGTAGAGTATGCTGTCCCAAATTGGTGCCCCTACTACACCACGCATATCCTGGCCATTGAACGTGTGCAGAAAAAAATTCATACGGTTTGCGCTGCGCACTCTTCCGTGGAATAATCCGTCAAACTTACCGCCCTACCCTGATCGATGTCGATTGATCGACCTGCAAACATTGAGGAGTAGACGCGTCGAAATGCAGTGTTTCTTTATTTTCGACATCTTGCAACATTGACCGCTCTGCACTATTGGAACAGGTCCCGCTGAATATTCCACCACGGCAACTACGGAACTACCCGTTCCTGGCCATACCGTATCACAGAACAATTTATGGTCTGAATAATCCGTTCGATGCCTGTCTTCGTGTGTTTAACGTCAAAAGCAATGTATTCGATTTTAACTTGTCTAAAAATGTATTTCGTGGTAGAATTAGAGTTAATATTTAGAATATGTAGTACAGTAATTCAGTCTGTGTGACTTCATGTCAAAGACGGTGGAAAATAAATTAATGGTAAAGCCCAAGCAGGACAGTTCGGTTTTGCGTCGTCCGATAGATTTGGCTCACGGTTTCGCGCATGTTTTCGTCGCCGGAGGTTTTTTTTTTCCTGTTTTGGAGCGTCTTGCTGGGTAGTGCTTCGTAAAGCCCAAGCAGGACAGTTTTTACATTCAGATATGGAATAGTGAAAAGTGAAAAATAAAAAAGTGATTTGTTTGATTTGTGTCCTCAGTACTGTTGGTTTTTGGCTGCCCTAAGTTCACCGAACCATCCGGAAGTGACAGGCGGCACATACATTTAGAGAATCAATCCGGTGAGTTTGTTCCAGTATGATACTTTTTCTTTTGTGAGCCTTCCGGATCGTTTTTGTCCGCGTCGTGGAACTTCTGATCGATTCTTGAACGGAAAATGTTATTTTCGGAGTTTGATAATTATGTTCAGATTGCGCATTCTGTCCGGGCGGGTGTTACGCAACTAACAATCGGTTGTGGATGCTTTTTAACCGTTCGATGACCCTGGAGGGATCGATTCTGCTTTTCGTATAATTTTGAGGAGAAAAACCGACTGTGTTATCCCAGGGTGTTTAGTTCGAACGCGCTTCCTTTCGTTTTTCGATTATCTAAAAATACAGTACCACCCAGTACAGTTTTTCAATGGCCACAGTACAGTTTTTCAATAGGCGTGATTTTTTTTTACGCGTATCATTATTTTATACAATCCGATGACCCTGGAGGGATCGGTTTTTCTTTTTACTGGTTATTGAGCAAAAATATTACTGCACAATCAACAAGCATTTCGCGAAATACTATTTATACTATAAATAAGCTATTGTTTTCTCTTTTGATTGCCGGCATTCAAAAGATTAATTTGAAAACGCTTAAACAACAAATATTTATGGTCTATCGCCAGCTTTCTAGGTCAGCCTCCTGACACCGCCCATACTACCCCATTGAAAAATAACGAGCATACATCTCTGGTTCCCACTGGGAAGTGGTTCCCACTGACAGCTCAATGTTTGTAAACAAATAACCGTTTGAGGACTAACAATCGATGATGGCAAAATATTTATCTCCGAAAAAATTCTTTGCCCGCTTAACAATAGTTATTCGAACAAACAAACGGTTGCAAACTATTGGATTGCAGTACAGCAAGTCAATTTGGGTTGATGTGATTAGCTAGAAACATATTTTAGTATTGGAGGAAAATTTCCCTAATATGATTAGGCCAATGTACGTTGTTGCTCTTGAATTTGATGCTGACCACGAAAACATGGCTGCCTAGCACCGGGTTGTTCTAGGTGAATCCTGACAATATACCTTCCCCAACCTCCAACTCCGTAGCACTTATGAGGGTGTCGCTGAGTCGGTGGCCTCTCATTAAGTAAGTACTACATCAACATTTCCTTCCCCTATCCCAAGTTACGGTAAAGATGGGCGTGGCCGGGAATAGCGATATTCATGCTTTTAATATTCTTGTTTATGATTTGAACAAGGTATACTCCCCTGCCTTGTTCTTGAAAGTAGTCAGGATGAGATTATTAAAAAAAAAACATGAATGTTGCTAGTATCCAATCTACGAAGTATACCGTAACTACGCTAACGCTAACTACGCTAAGACGGTGGAAAATAAATTAATTGATCGTTGACCAGTATCTTGACACGTGTATGGTTTATTGGATGGAGCATGCATGTGCCTGTTACGCTGAAGACACTGGCCCGAGTTTCGAGCGACACTATCCAAAAAGTGCATGAAATCGATCATTTAAAATACTGTGCGTTGTACTCTTTTGATGAGAACAGAGATCGGCGTCACGTTAACTACTCTTCAAAGATAGAAGAATTGTTAGCACAGTCCCAACTACTCTATATTTTCACTTATATTAAACATATATTATGATTGTTGTAGCTTGCAATGAACAACATTTTAAGTGTTATGTCTGTTTGTCTGTGGTTGAAGCTTGCAAAATATACTATAGCAACGCAAAAGGTAATGACAGTGATATCAAAATAGTTCAGATTTAAACACAGATTTTTAATTAAATGAATTTAAAAAAAAGTGAAAAATGTTTTCTTACAATTATTATGTATCACATCATTAACTATATATCGTTCGATGTTGTTGACCAACGAACGCAGAGCGCATGATGCAGCAACTTAACTCACATGGCCAGTTCACTTTTTGCACGAGTCCCATTCGAATCGGGTTTGTTCACTGCGCGCATATCAGATCGTCTTGACAATGATTCCAAAAACAAAAGTTTTAATATTGTTGTGCTCATTAGCGACTGTCTTCGCTGCAATTCCCAAATTTGGGGTATGTTATTTAACATGTAAGATGATCTACTTTTTCTGTTTTTGATAATACGAAATTTCTTTCAAGATAATCGAATCAACCGAGCCACCACAACGTGATCTACCGACGACAGAGATGACGACACCAGCAGCGGAAACAATACCTCTGCCAACGTCACCAGTTCCCACTCATATCGATTGTGGTCGCGTGCCAACTTGTGGCAAGGTGTGCTGCAAGGCTGGAACGTTTTCATGAATGTCATTTGCATTAGCTGATTTTATGAACCAGCGTTGAGGTTGTGAATCATCAAGTACTTAGAGCGAATTTCGGTGCAAATCAAAACACTATTCCGTTTATTGTAAGAATAAATAATGTTAAAACTTTATTTAAACATATTTGTAACTGCAATAAAAGAACGTTACAACAACGGTGCATCTCATAAAAGAATCTTACGTGCGACATAAGATCTGTTATGAAATGGTTCTTCTACTCCTTCCGCGTCAACAAAATAGAACACCTTGAAAGATAGTAGAAGGGAGTTGATAAGTGAGCGAGCACAAGAATAAAGGGGACACAGGAATTCACTTTTAATGGCAAAAGAATTCAAAACTTTGCTCCTCGGATGCTTAACAAACTAAATGGTTCGACTTAAAAACTAATTCAAAACGTGAACTGTCCTTTTGAAGGTATCACTAGACGATACTGGTGACTGTGTTGGACAGAGGGAGCCGCATTAGCGCTCGTAGCTGCCGTACTCTTCATCCTCCTCGTAGCGTTGAGTGGTTGGCGAGTAGCTGGGCCTTCTCTGCTGCAGGGAGATGTTGATCTCTTCGGGGCTGCGGTAGACGCTCTGGTGGGTTGGGCTTGGGCTCACTGACCGGTAGCCTGGAGTGGATGAAACAACGAATGCCGGCTGCTTACGGATCTGCTGCTGCTGGGGAACATGGTACTGTTGCTTCGGTTGCTGTTGAACGGGCTGGCGACGTTCTTCATGGACGCGCTGCTGACGGTCGTAGTCGTAGTGACGCTCATCAACGTAGAAGTTCTCCGGGTAGTATCGCTCTGAGTATCTGCGGATGGGAGTTGGAGAAAGGCATACGATTAATTTAAATCAAGTTGGGTGGGTGTCGATGGGGTGATACCTCAAAGTGACATTGGGTTTGGTCATGTGTTCCTCCATGTTAATTGGCTTGTAGAGATAGTCGTTGACAAAGTGGTACTTCGAGGACTGTTCACAGATGTTGTCGCTAGATGGTGGCATGCAAATCAGGTGCACCTGATGAAACGTGAATCCTTCTGGGCATATCCAAGAGTGCTTCTGGTTCTCTTGGCAATAGTGGAACACTTCGCAGCCTAGGCTTTCGTCGGCGTAGTATCCAGTGGTGCGACCGGTGCAGTGGAAGTCGGATTTCTCCAACAGGACGGACAATCGATCAGGTTCTTCTTCGACTTCGACCTCTTCACTGGAATACGCTTGCTTCTTGCCCTTCTTGTCCTGCGAGTGGTGCTGACGGCGGTTGTAAACTTGCTGAGGTTCATCTTCCTCCTCTTCGGAGCTGTACTGGGCGGAATAACCTGGACGAGCCCGATACTGGGCTACATTTGCTGCTCCTGCGGCGGTGGCATCTTTGACGTCCTCATGTTCTTCCGAGCTGTGAGCATTACTGAACGCCGCCGATTGAGCCTGATGGACGACGATGCTCAGCAGCAGAATGCTGCTGATAAGTTGCAGTGGTAGCCTAGAAAGTGAAAAAGTAAAGATTTGTATGATGAAGAATGTAACAGTATAATGGGATAAAACATGAAAACTGTTACTAGAGTTACTGTGCACGTGCTGTAGCCTTGGGTGCTGGAGCCTCATTGCTTGCAAGCGCACGGGCGTGTTGTGCATTGTGAGACCTTTTTTTGGTACGCCTCATTTTTTTGAGTCTTGGTGTCTCACTGCGGTCCCATGCGCTCCGTCACATGTGCTGTTTAAAATTCAGCGCAATAATTAAAGTAATTACAAAAGTTATATTGCTATTGCAATTATTAAGGATTGTTTTTTTTTTAATAATCCTTATTGTTCGATACCCCATTTATTGCATGGCTAAAATTCTGGCTAATTGTCGGACACCCCATAAGAAATACACGGACTGCTCAACAATAGACGAGATTTTTAGCTGTTCAACAATAGGTGAATTACCCTAGTCACTACAGGAGAAATTCGATAAAAAACTTGAAGTGCAATTCGTGAGTGAATTATTGAAGCAATTCTTTCGTGTAAAACTAGATCATTGTTTGATTTCTTTATTAATTGCTCTACTTGCAGCATCACTTTTTATAACAAAATTACATTCACATCACGATAACTTTGAAGTTTTTCAATATTTTTGCACCATTTTTTCACAAGTTCTCATAAAACTCTTATTCTTTCAGAATCCGTGTCGATTTATATCATTGGTCCACTGCCCATAACTGCAAAACAGTCACATTCGACATTTTTGACAAATTGGAGTTAATACCATGGAGAGTCATCAAATGACAAATATTTTCGATTAACTTAATCATCAATCAATCAGTCAATCAATCAATCAATCAGTAAGTTGATCGAAAGTATTTGTCATTTGATGACTCTCCATGGTATTAACTCCAATTTGTCAAAAATGTCGAATGTGGCTGTTTTGCAATTATGGGCAGTCTAGATCCGGAGATATTCCGAGATTCTTTAGAGGACCGACGTGTAGCCACAACTCATTTCAATGTTTCAGGCTTCAGTTTTTTTTCTCTTTCTTTTTCGGTTATACACTTTTCGAAAAAGTATTCTGATAAGTGTCTATTGTGCAAAATTAAAGCTTTTTAATGCGACCGTTTCTGAGATATGAGCATTTATGATATATAAGATCCTTCTACGGCCATAGTGATACCACAACCACTTTGACCGTAGGAGGATATTGAATACCGATTAACCGATTTGTATGTTTTTGAATATTATTTTAAGGCTAAGTAGCCTGTCATTCGTTTTGGCAACAATGATGACTTTTCAGCTTGCATTTCAAAGTTATAACACTTAGCCTTGATATTTTATATTGATTTGAAAAAGTATCACTGTACGTGCTAACATGCACAAAGTATGCTGATACTTTTTCAGCTGTGTCAGTGCAAACCCAACTGATTTTCTTTGATTCGAAATCGTGAGATGAATTAGCAACAATCATCAACGACGCGTACAAATTTCAATGACGGCCTACTTCGC
This sequence comes from Aedes aegypti, assembly GCF_002204515.2. Lineage (NCBI taxonomy): Eukaryota > Metazoa > Arthropoda > Insecta > Diptera > Culicidae > Aedes > Aedes aegypti. The sequence goes on along the minus strand of NC_035108.1, from coordinate 22,393,127 downwards.
CTTAAAGCTGCTGGAAGATGAGTTGACATGAATTTTGGCACATTAAAAAATAGCTAGTTTTTCACCCGATAAACTTTGGAAAATCTCTGGAAGATTTCTCGGGAGTTTCCTAGGACAATTCTAGGAGAATTTATTTTATCAATTTGTGGATGAATTTCGAAGCAATTGACGAAGAAAATGCAGTCTTCTTAAGTCTTTTCTTCTTGTTCCTGCGGTAGCGAGCGATGGGACCGGAAACACGCTTGGCATGCAATGTGTATTTGAGTAATATCGTGTACCTGGATTAAGCGCTATCATATCATGAGCCCACCTTATCTCACTAACCCAATATCCTGTCCATGACAACTGTGTAGATGCAGAGGTACACTCCGTGTCTAGCAACGATGCTTTTTAGACGTATGCTTTATTCAGAGAAGTTATTAGTGATTGAGTTTTGTATTTTCTAAGAAAAATGTTGAGTAGGGTGGCACTTATTTAAAATGAGATTTTTAATCAAATTTTTTTGTTTGAGGTAATTTGTGGCTATGCTATTCTGCAAGGTTTTAGAAAATGTTATTTTGAACAACCTTGTCAAAGTCACTTTTGATCTAACTCTTTATTTAAGGTGAAACATCTCGGAATCTAAATATGGCCGGCACAATGACTGACTTGTCTCCCTACTCACGTTTTCAAAGGCACAAAACTGGAGAAATAGTTGGCAAACCTTTCTGATCTTATTATTTTAAGCTTTCTGCTAGTGCACAAAGCCAAAATAAAAAGTGCACTGTTGTTGGATGCTTCTTCGCGAGATTTGTGCCTTTGAAGTTTTAGTGAAGTCTAAGAAGTTGATTCCAAACTGTTTCTTAAGGCGAAGTAGGCCGTCATTGAAATTTGTACGCGTCGATAATGATTGTTGCTAATTCATCTCGCGATTTCGAATCAAAGAAAATTAGTTGGTTTTGCACTGACACAGCTGAAAAAGTATCAGCATACTTTATGCATGTTAGCGCGTACAATGATACTTTTTCAAGTCAATATAAGCTATCAAGGCTGAGCTTTATCACTTTGAAATGCGAGCTGAAAAGTCATCATTGTTGCCAAAACGAATGACGGGCTACTTAGCCTTAAGCTAAGTAAATTGATTCTGAAAGATTTACCTTTAAAGCGAAGTATGCACTTCAACAGAAAAGTAATCGCCTATCTCGATGCGTGGGAAATTTCTTGCAAGAAATGCTCAAGAAAAGCATTTTTCTTTGATAGCAGTACGTAGTTGAAAAGAAATGTCAATTCAAATGGAGCTCACTGTAGGAAATTTCTTGACCATTTCTTGGGCAGAAATGTTTACTTTTCTTGAGCGGAACAGCATACTTAGCTTAAGGGACTCGAAAAATCATTGTTTTTATATAAATGTTTTATTTTCAGCTCCATTCATTCAATCTCTGTGCAACTTCGATTTTTCTGATCAATCACGGCATGCTACTAAGCTGGGAGATGCGAATTGAAAATCAACAAGCAGCCAGGCTGCTAAAATTTTCCTAAAAATGATCTCAGTATGTCTAGAAATATACCGTCATGATTTCGTTACGCTAAATTTTTTTTAGCAATTTATGTAACACAAAGACTGCTAAGTGTTAAAGAAAAGTTGTGCATGGTCCAAATTATTCCTAAATCTTTTACCGCTGATATAAAATATGTTTCCAACTAACATCGGCAACAAACTTTCTAATTAAATCTACTAATTGGTTTCATTGTCTGTATTGAACTATTGAAGCTTTGTGTGAAGTATGTTAAGTGTGCACTTTGAATGTGGTTTCCTGTGAGAAAAGCATACAAACAACGGTTAACAATGGTGGAAAATGTTGTGTTCAATTTGAACGACCTAAATGCTCGAGTTCGCACCCTCTAGCTACGAAGCAGGCATTCGTGCTAATGCACTATCCATTTCGCATATATAACTTTATTTTTGTTCACCATACGAAATAATTGTACTCGTCACAATCTTGCGATTCAGTAACTTTATGAAATATTAGTAAAATACTCGTTTAACGATTCGTAGATAAGCATTTTCGTTGCGTTTGTCTTTCAGTAACGCTACTCGCACTGGATAAACTTGGTTGAATATTACGAAATTTATCGTTTTTTTCCATCGAAACCATCTCCTGCAACGTAAAGGTTTCGTAGAAAATTATGTATTTTATCCCAACCTATCTTTTTTTTGTAGATTGCACTAATATTGTGTTTCAAGGTTCGTTATCAACACGAAGTGAACGAATTTCTATTACAAAATGCTTGGTGTAAGATAAAAATTGTTGGTTTTTATCAGTGTCTGCATGTTTCAATATACAGTCAACAGCGCTGACCCTCAGTGGGATCTGTCATCGTTGAATTCTTCTTTGTGTGAATGTTTTTTGAAAATATATGCACGAATCTGGTAGAGCGTGCATTCAGTTTTTCAATTACTTTTTCTACATTTTTCGAGATTTCTTGGCGTATTTTCGGTCCTCGGGTTTCACAATTAAATAAAATTTTTCTACGCTGGTTCTTATCCACCTACTGCCATTCGGTGGCAGAAAATTCAATTTCGCTTGTGAAAAAATAAATCATTTCCATCAGAATACCTCACAAAAACATCCGCAAATTTCAAAAGTTGCATTTTTCTATTAAAAGACAATCATGATTCGTCAACTGGAGGCATCACATTGCCGTTTTCTTACACCAGTAATATAAAATGTATTAGTATGTTTTTATATTCAGTTTTCAATTCCATTGCCTCTAGGTGGAATTGAATATTGAAATGACACCAACAGTGGGAGAAACTGAATGTGTGCGTGTGTTGAACCCACTCTTTTTCTCGTCGCATTCGCTTCGCTTTCATAGTCAGATTGGCTTCGTGCTAGCGGAGTTTGTTTTTGTTCGTTTTCGCACTGATCGGATATCATTCGGCTGAATTTTAGCGACACTGATTTTAACCTAGAGTTTGAATTTGACTAAGAAGTTGTTCAAACAAACGATTTCATTATAAAAAAAGAAATATATTTTCTGTGTGCCAGTGATTTTTTCGGAATATCTGGAAAGTTTACTGAAGAAACATCTAAGTTATTGTCTTGGTATAGTCTTGAAAACATTCTCGTTTTATTAAGAAAGTCTTGAAAAAAATCCTCAATGGTATTCCATAAAAAACCCTTAGAGGGTCGTTTAGAGTTATTCCTGAGAAATCTCAAATAATGTTGAGATGAGAAAATTTCTAGCTTAATTCTGTTGAATTTTGTGAACTCTGGCAAATCTTTTAAATAATTCCAAAAGAAATCATTACTTTCGGAATGCTAGAGTTTCAATCTTCATCTTCTGCTTGGCATTACGTTCTCACTGAAACAGAGCCTGTCTCTCAGCGTAGTGTTCTTATGAGCACTTCCATAGTTATTAACTGAGAGCTTTCTTTTCTAAACTTGCCATTTTCGCATTCGTATATCGTGTGGCAGATACGATTATACTATATGCCCAGGGAAGTCAAGGAAATTTCCATTAGGAAAATATCCTGCACCGACCGGAAATCGAACCCAGACCAGAGTTGCTCGCTGTCAATATCAATGCTTAAAATAGGCTGATATGTACAGGCCCACTGCGATACAAATCGGATCATTCTATATCACATCAATATCATGCTGTCTACTGAGTAGACTCTACTCCATCACTAGTGCATTGATGATGATAGACTATGGATATCACTGATGGGTTAAGTTAAGCCTTAAACTAAGCAAATAAAATGGCATTTCATCAGTACGACATTTTTAATAGTGCTGCAGATGGACTAAAATTATATGTTGGTCACTGAAGAGCAGTAATAGCTTGGATAATTATCACGTGATCACTCATTCTGCAGTGATTATGATCTAGAAAAATCTCACAAAAATCACTGCAAAATTTCATTTAATATATAAGAATTTTTCAATCAACAATGGGGTCGATTGTGGATATTTCTGGAAGAATTTCATTTGAAATCCTTGCAAAAAAATCTGGCGGTACCTCATGACGAAACATCCCATTGAGAATCTCTTAGAGACGTTTCTGAAAAATATCAGAGGCACATCCAAGAGAAATTTCAGAAAGTACTATTCTACAAAAACAAAACAGAATTCCTTTGCGAATTATTGGTTAATTTTCCCTAAAATTTCAAGGAGGAAGCTTAAATGGCTAAATGAATGGCAATTATTCTTAGCAAACCAACAAAAAATTCTCTACATGTACCATTGAAAAACAATTGTATTTCCTAAAAAAAATATACAGTTAACTCTCCCTTATTCGATATTGAATAGATATTAGAACTTTTCATTCCTTGAGCAAAGTACAATCAAATTGTAATTGCAACATCAAAAATGAAAAAAAGGAAGGATAGTGTTGAAAAAAACTTAAAAATATATACAATTTTATCACCCTGAAATGTGTTGCCAATAACTTTTTTTTTCAAGTTTTACAGACTTCGGCTTTTCTGGCAATATGTGTTAAGTCGAGAATGACCAACATGTTCTACTTTTGATTGCCAATCGGGGAAACGGGTCATTCCGGTAAACAAGTCATTCGAGGAACTGGCGTTCGGGAAAATGACATTCAGAAAAAAGTAGCATAATCCTTTAGAGTTACTTTCCCCCGAATGTTGGTTCTCCGAAGGTCGTTTCTCTGAACGCCAGTTCCCCGAATAGCCCATCCCAAAGTATTTTTGGCACTCATAATTGTCATAACTTTTTATATTTCAATGGGGTCAACGAATCGATCATCTGATATGCAGCATTCTTTATTTGATTGGCGATTCTTTCAAGTTTCACCGACATCGGCAATATGAAGAGCAATTTGAGAATGACCAATATTTCCTTCTTTTGATTGCTGACCGTTTCTCCTAGTTCACCACGGCATCACTTTTCGGGAAAACGGGTCATTCAAGGAACTAAATGACATTCGGGGAAAAGTAGCGCAATCGTATTTTACTATCAGCATAATTGAGATATTTAAACTTCTGAAATTTCTTACAATTCTAAAAACATTTTTAGCTTTCCATGAAAATATCGACTTAAAGCAGTAAACTTGCGTAAAGAACTGAAATATCGAGATGCAACACACCGAGTGAGCTACCGGGAAACCAGCGGGATGCAAGCTTCCGGAGTCAAGTGTTCACAGCAAAGGCGGGGAGTAGCATTGTCCAAGACGATCGGCAGCATGAGTTGTCGTAAGTAAAGAGGAAGGTCAACGAATGATGAATGCAACAGCCGTTTTACAGGAGACGCCAAGGAGCAATCTGACCACCCGCTCGGAGAAAAGAACGAAGGATACACCAAGAGAACAGAAAGATCCTAAAAAGCAGATAAGCAACACTGAGTGTGTCAGCGTGTGGAAAAACGGCAGTGAATGGCGCATCGTGAAAAGAAGAATGCAGCACGTATATAGAGGAAGGGGAATAGAAAGGAACCGAAGAAGAAAGAAAAGCGATGGTCACCTCGGGAGAGGTTCAAGGGCGATGCTCTTGTCATTGAGGCAAGCATAATGACAACCTACACGGCGATACTAAGGAGAGAAAGAGAGAGAGAGAGAGAGAGAGAGAGAGAGAGAGAGAGAGAGAGAGAGAGAGAGAGAGAGGTTCTTGAGCTGACGAAGCTCGGTGAAAACGAAAGAAAGGAGAAGGGGAACATGGTCCAAGACGCACTGATGGGGTAAAATGGCCCACGTCATTAAATTATTCCTACCCAGACAACCAAAATGTAGGGTCAAATGGTCAAAAATGCAATGCAATGGTCAAATGGCAAAAATGCCACTTTAAGGATTTGTGTCGTTTTCTCCTAATGAGATCCACATTTTAACGCCATTCGAAGTCCTAACAGTAACTTTACAATATTTCGTAGCTACCATCATGAAAACATTTTCCAAATTTGAGTTTTTTAACGGGTATTCTTTGCCAAACAAGGTTAAAATATGTTTAGCTAAGAGTTGCCGCCACAACCCTTGGACATAAACTTATAGATTTTTCCTCAATTTTCCGGTGAAATTCAACATTTTTCCCTTTTTTGCCTAAACATTAAGGTTTTCCGATGATTTCAGAAAGGAATAAGCGTTTCCATACCACAGAGCAAACTCATGGAGCAACATGGTTGCTAACTACTAATTCTCCATACTAAATGGCATTTTACCCCATCCATTTGGTCATTTTGAACCACCCCCATTTTTCACCCAACTTTTCTACACGATTTAAACCCGTTAAAAAAGGATTCGCCATTACTATTACAAAACCCCAAACGACCCATCACCCCGAATTCCAATATGATGAAAAATGTCATCAATATCATCATGTCAAGATAATTTTAAATTCGGGAAAATATCATTCTGGGTGATAGAATTCGGGGAAATCGCATTCGGGGTAATGGGGTAGAATTACTAGAGGCTGAGACTGACACGAAAGGCGATTTTGTACACCGGCATCTTTTTGTGTCTTATAAATACTTTGTGAGAAAAAAAGGTGATGGTTTTTCAGAATGTGCTCATGTGTTGGTCGAGAATAGGTCAACTTTGTGCTAATCGTTCTCAATTTTGTGGAAGTTTTTGGCCTCAAATCAAAGTTTCAGAGCTTACCCAATGTAGTACGTTTTTATTTATTTTTTCTAAACGGACCCCGACTTGTAATACAAGACTGCGTTTATACCTGAGTTTTGGACAACTGTCCAGATACAAAACACTTTATAAGCGAATCTTGGAGGTGCTTTAGTAATGGATCCGTCTACGTTGCTGAATATTAGCTATCTTGCCGCTTGTTCGAAAATGTTGAGCTAAATATGCTTGTGTAATATTGAGCTGCAGAAGTTTACTAACGTAAGAATTTATCTCCTTACATCTTCATCTTCTCGTATTAGATTCAAGACACTGTTCAATGTTGTCTAGGCTAACCATACGTCCCGTATTTAACGGGACAGTACCGTTTTCATCACCTTGACGAACTGTCCCGTCGTTTTATTGAAAATATTGTCCCGTTTTTTCTGGATATTAAGAATATTAAACAACATTTAAAACAAAACAGCAGTATAAAAAATAGTTTTTATTAAGTTTTTAAGTTTTAGGGCTCATTTTTTCAGTTTGCCATTTAAAGTTAACCAAATTTGTATATAGCATATTCATGAATCTCATTTCGTTAATTTTGTTTATATAAGAATGTAAGTTTAAAGAATCCAGGTTCAATGATATATCTTTTGTATATTTGAGGGATTTTATATGAAACAGCAACATTTTCCAAAGTCTTGCCTAAAACTAAGGCTGAACTTGGGAAGACTTATTTTGGAAAAATCGAACCTATTTTCAATCTCCTTCAATTCGTTTTATAAAATTTTTTAATTTTATTTTTTAAAACGCCCAAAATTTGAGATCATTTATCGATATCATGTATTTCACAAACCTTTTTAATTAATCTAAAACCTTACAGAGTAAATATTGAAAAAAGAACGAGGTTATCTGTATTTAATACATATTTCAAAGCAATCTTCTAAGCCCCACACTATCTAACAAACATTTTAAATTAAATTGAACAACATTCGTACTAAATCATAAAGTTTAGGAAAAATTTACATTCAATGATTTAATCATCATAATGAAAACATTTTCGTCTTACTCTTCTTAAGGGCAAATTGTTCTAACCCAGAATTAGTTTTTTACAGTATAAATTGTAACCAACTAATAAGATAATAAATCTTAGCGAGCTATTTAGTGGAATACCTTTAAGCAAATTAAAAGTGAATTTAGTAATAAACCGTTTGAACTTTCAAGTACATTTTTTTTACAGTACGTTATTTTTCAGAAATCTATCTATCTATCTGAATAAATAAACATGGAATGGTGTTTGTATGTCATGAAATGGCTATCGGATTTTCGAAATTATTTCATAATTATGTTCCTGAAAAAATCCGGGGAAAGTCGAGAAATACAGAAGTGAACGGAACTGTCATTTTGTACGGGACGTTTTATGGCGTTTTTCAACAGCCTACTTGATGGCAAGACAAAGTTTGCCAAGACCACTAGTCATTAAATAAATTACTAGCCAGTTTGCAAGTTTTTTTTTCAATAAATAATGTTGAGATACTTTTACTATTGATACACAATTAATTTGAAAAGAGTATATTTGTTCAATCAGATAATGAATTATTAGAACAATATTCGTTTATGATTTGATCTGCCTAACGAAAACATTTTCGTCTAACTTTTCTCAAAAGCAAATTCTACTAATCCAGAATTCATAGCATTCAAATTTGTAACGATTTTCAAAGTCAATCATTTAAATATATATATATATATATATATATATATATATATATATATATATATATATATATATATATATATATATATATATATATATATATATATATATATATATATATATATATATATATATATATATGTGTCCTAGATATTATTAAATAAATTTCTAGGCAGTTTCCAAAGTACTTTTTATAAAAATCACGTAGATATTTGTCTAGTAGGACATTATCTTCATCTTTCAAAATTGTCCCGTTTTCGTTCCTCATTTGTCCCGTTTTTATCCGATTAGCTTATGGTCAGCCTAATGTTGTCAGCATCTAATATGTTCTCGTATACACAGTTATGGACGTCCATTTTGAATTTGATGCACATTCAATTTGTCATTTAGTTTTGAATTGGCGATACTGAGCCTATCGTCATTTTTATTGAACAGTGTTGCCAGCAACATTTCTGACCCATCTTCGCATCTACAACCTCAACTTTACAAATATCTCTCAACTATTTTCTTCAAATTAAGCGGCATTTTAATAAACCAGCCATAGCTTCAGCATTCTCGGTGCCAATCAAATAGTGTTGCCATATATAGCCGCTCATGATCATAATTTATACTCTGTGAATCATTCTTAATGAAGTGAAAATTCTAATAAATATCATGCAATTTTAGATACATTCATTTTATTTCACAAAAAGACCATTTTTTACTACAACATTAACGACCAATTGTATATCGCATCCTAACAAATTTGTAAAACATTAACATAAATGATGAAAAATCATCACCATTCTGCTACTTGGTTTGAAAATGTTCCGCCTTTCCACGTTAAATGCAGACACAAAATTCATCATTTCCGCCACAGCTCTGTAGACACAGGTGCGATAATTACCCAGTAGTTAAACTGATATAATCACCTCTCATCCATTATCCGTCCATTATATTAGGCGCACAATCGGCTGATAACCCGGCCCACCGACAAATCAGTTAAAAATCATAATTTCTCACAAACTCATTCCCATCAGCCTCAATAGCTTTACATCGATGTGAACCACCAAGAGGCCGACCTCTTCTTCCCCGAAACGAGGAAGGTTGTTAAAGATGTACCAACATCGTCTTCCTCATAGCGCTGCTGCTACTGCCGAAGAAGAAACCTAAGAAGCTAATTGCTCACTATCATTTACCCGGCCCGGCATCGTGTTGGATCTTGGATCTTGTGCATCCATGGGGGTTTGTCTAGGCAGCGACCAATTGCAATGACCTTCCCATACATTTCTCGGTTCAACGAAACTAAACAAACAACATCGATCCGAAGCCGGCGGACAAAGTCTAGCAGTTGGCATTCACGAGTTCTATTCTTACTCGGTGGACGTTAAATGTAGTGGCAGTTTCCCATACCCAAAAGCTCGCCGGTAAGATCAGGGGTTTTCAAACATTTTTTTTGAAATTTTGACAAACCTCGTTTAACTTTAAACAAAAATTAAACTTTATGTTTTACTTTACACTATATAGAGTGCAAGGTAGTCCGACTACTATACAAGCGAGAAACTTTTACTCAAAAATACATTTAAAACGATTAATATATAAAGAAGTTACGGTTATTAGTTGATTTTTAACGTGACAATTGTAATTTTCATTTGAATTTCATTATTAAAGCTTACCCTGTGTTTTTTATGTTAGTGCGTAATTAGGTCAATTTTGAACAATGAATCTAAAAATAGAATAACCTCAACACCTCTCAAAAACTCAAAATCGTCCGGTTGAAAACCACTGTCTTAGCTCAATGGCAGTAGCGACATCGACTGCAACAGCCCAATTGCAAATCGACCTACCGATGATGACGACTAGGTACGACAAAGACGGAGATGGATGATCCGCGAAAAGAAAAACGGTTAAGGTTGAGATTGTTTTGCATCGCGGCGTGGGACACAAGGTTTGGATGCCACTTTGCTGGCTGGGAAGAGAGCAAAAGGTAGGTGAAGCGTGGGATGATACGAGGGCAATGTGTGAGATGTTTCTGCTGTAATTTGCTTAGGAGGGTGGGAGAGGTTGAAGCAATTTGGCCCCGAATAGTATACAACCATTAGAGTCGTGTTCATGTGTTATTTTGTATTGCAGCAACAATCATTAGCCAAGTCGATCGTGCTAATGATGAGTGTGTTCGTTATTCTTGTTTTGTTTAAATCGTACATACGATATATAGGTAAATTCGTCATTATGTGATCGCTAGATTTGATATGAAGTGAACAGTATTGGTTAACCCATCAGAGGCGTGGATGACTTTTGTTCATATATTTTGACTTAATTGAAAGTTTTTCAAAATTTGATCAGTTTTGTGCTGGGTATTAGTTGCACCTCGAAGATTTGGATACCGGTGGCCAATCCGGATACACGACCAGAAATGCAATATACACCTCTTATACCATCAGTGATTCTTGGTAAAATTTCAATACATTTCGAATGGCTTTATGTGAAAGTATATGAATAAAGTATGCATTATTTCTTGCGAGCTCATGTCAAACAATTTTGAATTACAACAATCACATGGCGATATAACATGTTCGGATACATATTTACTCGACAAAAGTTGACCATTGGAAGTATTTCTGAGCATTTTGAATACAGGTGTTCATTTTAAGCCCGAATTCTAAATATTCAAGGCGTACAATTGGTTTTGTTCAGTAGCCCCGGTAGTGGGTTCCGAAATTAAAATTGATATTATTTTTTAGAGTTGAAGGAAATTCTTAGCATGATAAATATGACATTCAACCAGAAGGTAAAACTATCGAAAGATAAATTGGATATATTTGATACTGTGCTGAGGGGGCCTTCCTTAGCCGAGTGGCTAGAGTCCGCGGCTACAAAGCAAAGCCATACTGAAGGTGCCTGGGTTCGATTCCCGGTCGGTCCAGGATCATTTTGTATTTTTTTTTTAATTAATGACACTGTACACCTGAAGGTCCAGGATCTTTTCGTAATGGAAGCCCAACTAACAATTCAGTGCCACAAACAAGCATGCATGTTTAATTATTGTTCAATAATGGTAATGACAGCTAAATAAAAATTTTGCTCTATAAAGAGCTGAGAAGGTGCTTTTTTAACACAAACTTAGGTCAATGTTCAACGTTATGCATTAGAATGAACAAAAGTTATATCGCCACTTATTAAACGTTTCCAAAGATTCTCATTCGACTAGTCAATATTGTTTTACTAATGAGCTGAACAAGACATGTTTCCCCCAATTAAAAAGCCAATATTCCACTAAACAAATGTATATGTATAAAAGGATATTCAGAAGACGAACTAACGTTTTACTTGCATCGCACTTCAGCTATTTCCACATGTTTAACATAAGCATGAATAAGAGCAGAATAAGTATCTTATAAAATCCTAATTCAGCTTCGGTATATTATAAGAACAGTTGATTCAATAGAGGCCAAAATGACGATTAACAAACACATTGTTCAGTAATAAATAAGCCTTGTAAAAGCGATCCCACCATAGCTAAATCTTATGAAAAGGACAAAATATCCGAAATGCGTGTTGAGCTTCGAATGCATTTCAAAGCTTATAACTTATGCTTACTCAAAACTTTTTGAATAGTCGTTCAGAAAATAAACATGGTCAGCCTCCAGAAATGTAGGATTATTTTGAAAAACAAACTTTTGTGCTAAGCATTCCTAGTAGGAGCGAAGTACTGACAAACAAAGCGTTATATTGACTTGATTGACATGAAAGATCTGAAGACAACATTAAAATTTTGTTTGATTTTTGTATGTAGTTAATTTTAGATATCGTTTCCAGATATTTTACATATTATATCTCTCAGGTTATTATCACTTTCTGCTATCCATATTATAATTATCTATTTCTAAGCTTTTTTCGCCTGCTCGCGATGTTTTTCCGTACAAGAAAAGTGGACATTTCTTTGACAGAATTGATTAAATAAATATCTATAGCGAGCTACATTTAAAATGACATTTCTTCCCAACTGAATAGTGCGATCTAAGAAAAATGATTTACTTGGCCATTTCTGAAAAAAAATCCCACGCGTCAAGATATTCGAACATTTTTCTATTCAGGCGCATAGCCTTCAGAACACTTCAAATGATTTAAATATATTCATAATAGGTACAAATCAATATTATAATTAATTAATACAAATATAATTTATAAAATAAATGAATTTCAATTTAAGTTAATAAATCATTAAAAAAAGACACGGACACCGTCTTCAGCCATTTAGCTGCACAGACTGTAACTTAACACTAGACAACGGACAAGCATGCTCCAGTGGCACAGCCGCGAAACATTTCTGACGAAAAGTTTCAATGGCTGAAGCGGGAATCGAACCCACACCTCATGACACGATGCGCTCACTGTCTGACTACACTAACCACTCGGCCACGAAGCCCACTTGAAGTTTTGAACAAACTAAAAATTATTAAGAAATTAGATTAAGGTGAAGATGCATCGAAGCTAAACCTCAAATTTTCAAGAACATAAATCTAGAGAACTAAACATCAGTTCAAGCTGAAAACTTAATCGATTGGTCACCACCAGTGTGTGACCAATCGTTTAGGTTTTCAGCTCGAACCGCTGCGCAGTCTGGTTCTCTAGATTTGTGCTCTTGAAAATTTGAGGTTTGGCTTCGATGCATATTCAACTTAATCATTTCAGACTGATTTCACTTTGTGTAAATAAACATTATTTTTGACCATCATTGATATAAATTTTCTCACTGTGCGCTAAAAATAGCCGACTGAACTCAGCTTGGATCAGCACTAAACAGCAGCTGAATAATATGCTTGTTCAATTGTTGATTAGCGTATCATGTGTTGATTAGACGATGTCGAATAGAAGCTCAAACAAGATCAATATTCAGCTATGAGAGGTCTATGTTTTGCACTGGACGATTCATTCATAAATTCTAGGATGGCGCAGATAGCAAGGCATACCGCTGACGATTGGAAGGTCTCGAGTTCGAATCCAGTATTCAGGCGATTTTTAAATATGGTTGTCATATCATGATAATTGTGTACCCTACATTTTAATTGAAGCGCCTGAAAAATATTTGTTTGTTTTTTATTTGTTTTTAATTATTTTTGGACCAGTCGTATAAAAGCTGAAGCAAACTGCTTGTAAAACGTTTTAAAAGCTGAAAAATAAAGTTGAAATTCGACGACATGCTTTAAAGTTTCTCCAAATTTGTGTGAACAACGCCTGAACAAAGGTTGGTCATGAAAATTATTAAAATGTTATGAAACATGATGCTGAATAAAACTGCCATAATGGTGTTTCTTAAACGAGTGAATGTTAGTTGGGAGTTTCCCTGACTTCCCTGGGCGTATCGTATCATCGTACCTGCCACACGATATCAAATGTGTAAATGGCAATTTGGACAAAGAAAGCTCTCAGTTAATAACTGTGGAATTGCTCATAAGAACACTAAGCTGAGAAGCCAGGCTCTGTCACAGTGAGGACGTTAATGCCAAGAAGAAGAAGAAGAAGAAGAGGAAAATAATGTGCTGACTATCAGGTTTGGTAAAAAAAAGTTCAAATGATTGGATTTTTAAATTTTGATTTAATTGAAAATTCTGAAAGGAAGCAATCCTAGAATGTTTCTGATTAATCCTCTCAGCGATCTTTCAGAATCGTCACAGAATTTTCATCAGTATTCTCTCAGGATTCTCATTGTTTTCCTCGCAGGATTTTAATCAGAATTTCCGCAGTGGAGATCAGAAAAAATGCAGGTTTCACATCAAATTTCTCTCAGAATTCTAATCAAAATTTTCTCAGAATGTTCTCTCAGGATTCTCATCGGAATATCATCTCAGTTCAATGTCAGACAAATCGAGCAACAACTGTCTCTTTCTATATGATGGTCCTTCTGATCTTCTTATCTCTATTTGTACTATTGTAGTATATGTTTATTTGATTCAAACAAACTTTGTATTTACTCGAGAGGTTGAATCCTTTAGGTTCCTCCTCCTTTTTTAAAACACTTTTGTCGAGGTGAACCAGCCAAGGACTGAAAGCCTCGTTAATAAAGACAATGATAATAATAGTAATAATTATAATAATAAAAAATAATTATCATCATAATCGGAATCCTCTTAGAATTCTCTTCAGAATCATCTCAGAGTTATCATCAGAAACCTCTGAGGAATCACATTTTTTTTTGTTGGGTTGGTAGAGCCACTGCGGAACTTTAAGAATCACATTAAAATCATCTCAGGATTTTGATTTTGTTTAAAATCCTTTAAGGTATTTCATCGGCACTCTCTCAGAATTCGCATCAGGCTCGTCTCAAGTTTTTCTGAGAATGCTATAAAAAATCTCTTTGAAATTATCATTATTTTTATCAAAATCATCATTGAAATGGTTTTAGGAATATTATAAAAATTGGTCCAGTATTCTAATCAGAATCCTTCCAGTATACTCATCAGAATCGTTACACCACTCTTGTCGGAATATCTACAGGATTCTCATCGAAACACTTCCTATTTCTCTCTTCGGTTCTCATCATAATCCTCCGCAGATTCTCCACAGAATACTTTTCACTCTCCACATGATTCTGCCAGGATTTTCAACAGTGATTTTTAGATTTTCGTCAGAACTTTTCTTAGATTTTCAACAGGGTTCATATCAATTCCTTCAAAGATTGCAGAGGTCACATCAGTAATAAGGATTTTCATCATAATTCTTCCAGGATTCTCTTAAGAATATTTCCAGAATTTTCATCCGAAACCTTCCATTCCTATAAGATACCTTTCAATATTTTCATTTGAAATCTTCCAAGGAACCTATATGAAACATTTCAGGAAATTCATTAACACTTTCTAGGATTCTTATTAAAATCCATGCATAATTCTAATCAGGATTCTCATTAGAATCCTTTCAGGGTTCCAAAGTAAATCGTTTACTGATATCAAAAAGTGAAACTTGGATATTTCTTATTACCAAAAGTGACCAGAAATGCTTCCGATGATCATTTTAGTCTAGACTTGTTTTGACTAGAGCTAGAAATCTTAAAATTAAACTTTTGGTTCAACAATGCTACGACAAAGATAAAAACCTTCTCTTTCTTCCATTGGGGATTGTTTTTACACAGACAAACAGACATAACTCTTAGAACAAATCTCGTTAAAAATTATAGTCTCGAGGACATGTACGCCCAATGCTAAAATCAGTGCGTTTGGTCGACTGGCCAACAGATGGCGGTCGTGTGTAAACGTCAAACACGAGCAAAAACGATGCAAGCGCGGCGGATGGCGGATTGGCCAGCTATCAAATTTTTGAATGCACCGTTAAAATGCTGGTCGATGGATAATGATGAGTGTGTGACGTCTGTTTGTCTGTGGTTTTTATCTTGGTCCACTCATCTGCTTAAGAACAACAAGCTACTCACTTGGTTACCAGTGGCTCTTAGAGCGAGATCATAAGTTATGCGAGAATTGAATATTTTCAAAGAAAAAAAAACTGAAAT
Organism: Aedes aegypti; assembly: GCF_002204515.2. Taxonomy (NCBI): domain Eukaryota; kingdom Metazoa; phylum Arthropoda; class Insecta; order Diptera; family Culicidae; genus Aedes; species Aedes aegypti. Next base: position 22,377,381 of record NC_035108.1, on the reverse strand, counting down.
AAGCACAAAGATATCAAAAATTATTAGAAGAAAAATATATATGACACATTAAATAAAATTTAGCAATCATACATTCACAGTTATAATTGGTAACTTGTCGATTTCTTAGTGCTTATTTTTATGTTCCCATTCATGGAATATTCTAAATCTTTAATAGTTAATTTATTTACTTTTTGGTAGCTAGTTATCCATTTTCTGTTGCTTATTTGCATTTTTCATAAGAGTATCAATTAATAATTGATGACTAGTTCCCAATTTCAATACGGAGTACCTGCATTATTTGACTGCTATGGTAATGGGATCGTTTTGACGGACCGACGTAAAATTGAAAGGTGGAAACAGTACTACAACGAACAACCAAATGCCACTGAAGGCTCAGAGCTATTGAGGCATATGAATTCAGCATTCAATCATTAGAAATCATCAAAAATGAAAGACCATTTTTTGCGTTCAAATATGAAAAAATCAGCATGATCATAGCATTACAGTAGTAAGTGTAATGTAATCATAGATTTTCTTTAACATTTGATAAGTGCAGAGCTACTTGGAATTTTGACTTTGGGGGTTTTTCTCGACCAAATCGTGTGATACTTTGCAATAATAAGCACTTTAATACAACGCATATTGTGGAAAAATATGAGAAGGTCAAGGACATCCGAAATGCAAACAATTTGGTTCGCAATTTTGCCGCTTGCTGGCGCAAGTGAAAATGGGAAATTGAGCATTCTTACCTAGTTTTATCGTTTGTTCCGAACAAGATAGAGATGTCGAGTCTTCGAAAAAGTTGTCCAGAAAGTCAAGGGCATCCGGAAAACAGATTGATTTATATGTTTTTAACTTCAAACAAGTTCTATCTCATAATTTTGATAAGAAATAATGTTCAAGTTTTTGGCAAAGTTATTCAGAAGGTCAAGAAAATCCGGAAGGCAAACAGTTGAGTTCATTATTTTGTCACTAGGTGGCGGTAGTTGACATGTTGAATTGAGAGTTTCAAGCTAGTTCTGAACTGTGATCCTGAAAAAATAGCAAGTTCGAGTCTTCGACAAAGTTGTTCTGACAGTCAAAGAAATCCAGACGTCAAACAGTTTGATTTGTTGTTCTCCCGCTTGGTGACGCTAGTGAGCATGTGAAATCTTGAGCATCTTGAACTTCAAATTAAAGGGATGATCCCGTTATAAAACACATACTCGGTTTTACTCAGGTATGAGGTTGTCATAAAAACCAACTTTCACTCTGGTTCTTCAACTCTTTGTCGATATATATCTCATGATTTAATAAGATAAAATGTCCAGAGTGTTGTTCAGAAAGCCTTTGGCATTTGGATGCGAAAGTGATTGAGTCAGAATCATATCATATTCAAGTGATTTAGGACTGATCCATTACAGCTTTAAGTGCTTCTGATGCATCTTTTAAGGATTCAGGTATATTTTACTTCATGTGCGACCCAGTCAACATTTTGGTTGGTATAGCTTTTGTTATACATCATTCTTTATGAATCAATTCAATCGTATATGGCACGACCTTTTCAGACTTTCTGCGACCAGAAATACGATACCTCAAAATTTGGACGAAAGTAAAAAATAGTTTCCAGCAAGCCTCGAATGCGGGATCAATGGATTAGTATTGGGACCCCTTACCACAATACCACCAAGGGTTTCATAACAAATTCATTATTATTTGCTAATATTAAGGTGAAGATGAAACGAAGCCAAACCACAAATTTTCAAGAGCACAAATCTGGACAACCAAACATCCGTTTGAGCTAAAAACCTAATCGATTGGTCATCACCAGCAAGTGACCAATCGATTAGGTTTTTAGCTCAAACGGATGTTCGGCTGTCCAGATTTGTGCTCTTGAAAATTTGAGGTTGGGCTTCGATTCATCTTCACCTTAATGTATGTTTCATGTACATCGACAGTTCTTTGAGGCCCATCGTCAGCAGATACCAAGTTCGGGTGGCAATTTTTGCTACGTTATTGCGATTTCATATGATGCTTTCTGAATTGATATATGATCTGTCAGTTTATACAACTTAACGCAATTTTATATTGCACTATTTACGACATGTTTTGCTGTCAACACAGATTGTCGTTTATGAATTGTATTGGGGATTTATAAACAACGTGTGTTAACATTGATAACGCTTAATGTGACATCTTGTACGATTCTGATATTTGACGTACGAATTTGTGGTTTTGGATGCACAATCTCATACGAAACGTGGTCCACTGGGGAGTGAGCCTGACGCCCATCATATTCAAATCATTGAAGTCAGACAGAACCTTTTCATATCCAAGTGATTCGGGATTGATTGTCTTTGTATTCAAGTGATTCATTTTGATTCACTGCATACCCAAGTGATTAATGTCTTATCCTATTTATTTTCAAGTGTTTCAGATTCGATTATCCCCATAATAAATAGATCGTGTTATATTCACTTCATGTTCAAGTAACTCAAGACTTATTCACTTCATTTTAAAGTGATTCTGGTTTGGTTCGCTTTACATCCAAGTGATTCACGTTATATTCACTTCATTTGATCTTGGATGAGATCTTAAATTGATTCCATTCATATTCAAATTATTCATTTTCAAGTGATTCGCTCCATATCCAAGTGATTCATATTTGATTCACTTCGTATTCAACTGCTTCAGGTTTTATTCACTCAATGTTCAAATGATTTCAAGTGATTCATGTATGTTTCACTTCATTTTCAAGTGTTTCATGTTCGAGTGAGTCAGATCTGATTATGTTCATATTCTAATGATATTCACCAGTTTCAAGTATAAATTACTCGATATTCAAGTAGTTAAGTAGATCAGGGTCGATTCACCTAGAATTCAGGTCAATCAGTATTGTTTCACTGCATTTTCAAGTTGGTCGGGTATGATTCACTTCATGTTCAAGCAATTTAGGGCTAATTCACTTCATTTTCAAGTGAATCAAGTCTGATTCACTTTATATTCAAGTGTTTCAGGTACGACTGATTTTATTTTCTAGAGATTCACTCCATATTTGAGGACATATTTGATGCACTTTATCTTTGAGTGATTCAGGTCTAATTCATTCATTTACAAGTGAGTCATGTCTGATTTATTTCATATTCAAGTTTTTTAAGTTTGATTATATTTATTTATTTGTTAGTTATTTTGGTTTTGAAGCAAATCAAAACCAAAATAACTAACAAATAAATAAAATAATTTAAGGACATTATAAACCGAAGCCAAAAATGGCTTCCGATATGGCACCTACAGCACCGATAAGGATGAGAGGAATGCGGGCGTTAGATTATATTTTTCATCGTCCTTACCTTGATGTTGCGATGTAAAACTGCTACTACTTGCTCATATATCCACATTTTACCCATCGAAAGATAGGTTTTTGCTCTATTTATCACTATTTATCTAATTCGTAAATTTTTAGTATTCTTGATGAAATACTTCTTCTTGCATATTCTTCTTCCAATCTTCTCAACACCCACTTTGGCACCATATTATTTAAATCAATTTCACACTCTTTGGCAGAAGAAAAACTTATAAAAACATAATCACAACACTACTATTCCACCAAATTTGTTTTTGAAGATGCAAAACTCGCGGGGAAATCTAGCGAATTGCGTTGAACTGACTTTAAATTATCAACTCAAACTTTACTTTTGCGAAATGGAAACATTCGCGGCGGCAACTATTCGCTATCGTGCATCGCAGTAGTATTGGTGGCTTTCAAAGCAGTGGTGCCAAAATCATTTCTAAATATTTTCAACAAAACATGTAATTTCGTTCAAATTTTGAGTCGTAGTTCCTATTTAATTAATCGTTTAATCAAGAACACTCGTTTGAATTTCAGCAAACTGGATTGAAATATATTGTTAGTATTTGCAACGCATGTTTTGATTATATTTGAATGATTCAAAATATTCAAAATGAGATATTCGCAGCACTGCTATGTGGCCCAGAGAAAGCAATGTAAGAAAACAATAAGCATTGATTTTAAGTATTGGAATCATTCTTTGAATAATTGCTCCGTCCAAAAATCGAATAGAAAACAAGCGGCCTCAAAATCTGCCATAGTTATTCATATTGCTAATTCAATGGCACGTTATAACAGTTACCTGGAATTAAATATATTTGAAATGAATAGGAAACGATGGTTCAGTTCTGCTAGGTGATTTGATCGAACCACAAATCAAAACAAACTTTGACAGTTGGTTTGTTACACCTGTATTTGTGATTGAACTTTCTTCGCACCAATATCATCACTATATGAAAAATATGTGTTTTACAAACACTTATGCAATTTTTCCTCTGGCTTCCATCTATAATGTCCTTAAGGAAATTTAAGGAATTCAGGGATGATTTATTTCATTTTCATTTGATTACGGTTTGATATCTTCTTCTTCTTTCTGACGGACAGAGCCTGCTTCTCAGCTTAGTGTTCTTGTGAGCACTTCCACAGTTATTAACTGAGAGCTTACTATGCCAATGACCATTTTTGCATGCGTATATCGTGTGGCAGGTACGAAGATACTCTATGCCCTGGGAAGTCGAGAAAATTTCCAACTCGAAAAGATCCTCGACCGATGGGATTCGAACCCACGACCCTCAGCTTGGTCTTGTTGAATAGCTGCGCGTTTACCGCTACGGCTATCTGGGCCCCTGGGTTTGATATACTCCGTTTTAAAGTAATTAAGTTGTGTTTTAGTATTCGTTCAAGCTTTTCATTTTCAAATGATTTAGATTGAAATGTCTTCATAATCGCGACTGATTCACCATATTGAAAAGTTTCAGGTCTGCAATACTTCACATTTAAGTGATGCAAGACTGATTCACTTCTTAGCTAAGTGGTTCAATTTAGATTCGCTCCACATCCAAGTAATTCGTGTCGGATTCATTGCGTATTCAAGTGCATCAGGTATGATTAAATTGAAAGGACTGTTTTTTTTTTATATTCAGGTAAAGGTCTGATTCATTTCTAGTTTAAGTAGTTCATTTTTGTTCAACTGCATTTTCTGGTAATTTATGTCTTTCAAGCAGTTTAGGACTGATTCACTTCATTTTCTAATGATTCAGGTTTGATTTATTTCATATTTAAATAATTTATTTGATTTGTGTAATAAATGTTTACCAAAGCAGATTCACCTCCTATTTAAGTGATTAAGGTATGGCATCATATCTAAGAGTTTCAGGTCTGATTCACTTCACATTCCAGTGATTTATTCCTGATTTACTTCATTTCTTAGTGATTTGGGTTCAAATCATTGGATATTCAAAACTCCATTCGAATCTCCTTGACTTTCTGAACAACTTTGCCACTCGGACTCGGACTTCCTATCTCTTGTGGATCACAAGATAGAACTTGCTTAAAATGCTCAAAGTAACATGTTCACCAGTGCCACCTAGCAGCAAAATTGCGAACCAAACTGTTTGTCGTCCGAATGTCCTTGATATTCTGAACAACTTTACCTTAGACTCGTACTATCTTATGTCGATCAAAAGATAGAACATACTCAAAATGCTCAATTTAACATGCTCACTAGCACTACCTAGCGGCAAAATTTCGAACCAAAATGCTTGCTTTCCGAATGTCCTTGATCTGCTGAACAACTGTGGTAGATCGATTCTTTACAAATCATAAGGGTCTCGAGATATAGCAATTTAAATTTACCTATTTTTAGGTGATGCTGTTTTTTTTGGGGGGTTCAACTGAGCATTAAAATACTTGTTTTAGTGAGTCCGCTTTTATGATGGGTAGTGTAATAAAAAAAACGTTTCAAAATGGAGTAAATATATGTTTCTGTCCTAAACTTAAGCGTTTGGTACTGAAAATGAGATAGGGCTTTATGACCCAATTATCTTTTCTTGTTTGCTCCTATGAATGACTTTAAAATTTTAACCTCTCTGTGACGATAACAGAGCATTAAGTTGATCAAGATCCAAAAAATTATGATAAGACAATAAATCATCGGGTCTTCCTTACTCGAGTGATTAAAGTCCGCAGCTGCAAAGCAAAGCCAAGTTGAAGGTGTCTGGATTCGATTCCCGTTCGGTCCAGGATTTTTTGGTAATGGGAATTTCCTCGACTTCCCTGGATATAAAGCATCAGTACGAGTACGAAAATGGTAATTTTGGCAAAGAAGCTCTCAGTCAATAACTGTGGGAATGCTCATTGATCACTAAGCTGAGAAGCAAGCTCTATTCCAGTTTGGACCTAATGCCAAGAAAAAGAAGAAGAAATCATGCGGAAAGCTTTTTGATTTACATGACACATATACACTAGTTAATGATGAATAATTGTGATGATTTGTTTTTAAATATGATTAACTATGAATATCTTATAAAAAAATTAAGCTTCGTAGCAGCAAGTTAATCACAACTTTTAATCACAAATCGTGATTAAAGTTGAAATTAATCAAAAATGCTCTGTACCCTAATATCACTAATATTGTCCTTCACAAATGGAGGCCTACCTTACGTGATTCAAAATTCATTAGTTTCCTGATCATCATGACAATGGTCCGAAGATTGCTATTTTCATCAGATTTCGAAGCCTCCAAAGAAGGTCTCCCATGCAAGTGAGTTGCACTCCATTGTTCGGACAAAAATTTACATCTTTTCGCCGTTCGACTATTGCAGCCTTAATCGCTTGATTCGCTTATGATCAAACGAAATGTTTATTGGATAATCACATAACTGATCTCGTTTTTGCTTCTTTCCTCTGTTCAAAGTGGAGCGCATGGTTTTTCCAGATTTCTGCACACAAGCGTGCATAAAGCTCTTGTCGACGCATGAGTGAAAGTTGTTGAGCGCATAGCATATGTCCATCGGATACAGGTGGAGAGGTATAGGCAAATGTGTGCATTCAAATTTAGATCAACTCCGACGACAACGACCACGTTACATTATAGACAATGCTCAATTAGATACCAAAATGGGGGGTTGCTGAGCGAGATTAAAATTTAAGATTATTATGAAGCGAATGACAAAGAAAATATCGAAAGCACAAAACAAATTAACGGTGTGTTTGAAATCATTATTAACTAGATAAAATGTCCACCAATTGTGTCCCAGAAAGTATGGGCACGACTTTGAGAATGGAAGTCATAAAATTTTTTCCAAACTAATAAATATTTTTATATTATTATATATTTCTTTGGAGTATTTTAAATGCTGCTGTGGAAATTTTGTTTGATTTTTTTTAAAAAACAACGTGACACTCATGAAGTGTTGCGGTTCATGATTGTTACAGAAAACAGTGCGCATCGTACCTTCGTGCTGTGCGTACACGAATTCTCTCTGCTCTTGGAAGTTTTCTTAAAAACTACCTAAAGCAATAAATCAGTACTTTTCAGTGCTAAAATTAAAAACGGTACTTTTCAGTGCTACTAAAACAGTACTTTTCAGTACTATTTTTCTACTATTGATTCCTTTACAATCCTTGTTTGGACCCGTGCCTTCGATTCGTTGGACCCGTTGGCGAAAGCTAGCGGTGGTAATCCTTCTTGGACACCGTCTTGGGAAAAAAACCTCTCGAAGGTCACGTCTTCTTTCGTTTATAAAATAAACATGGTATCAACAACTAACAAAAGGAAGGGTGAATCTCTGAATTCACTACTTCCTTCCAAAAAAGTGGGTTTTAAAACTGTCACTACACGTGGCAAGAATGGAAGAAAGGACGCTTCCCCGGAATGCGAACTTTCTTCCAAGGGTGAAATGAATAATTGTATCGAAATGAGCAATCAGTTCGATGCTCTAGACAAATTTTTGGAACACCAAATCGAAGCAGCCTCTAGCCCAGGCTCTTTGATTCAAGTGAGGAAGCAAAGAGTGCCGCCTATCGTGGTCAGTTGTTCCGAATTTGGGGGATTTAGGCAGGAGATCTTGAACTCCATTAGGGGAATCAAGGTTTCCTTCCAAATCGCAAAGAAAGGAGACTGTCGCGTTTTGCCGGAAACTCTTAAAGATCGCGAACTTCTTCTCAAACATCTTGAAGAGAAGAAGCACACATTTTTTACTTATGACGACAAAACTGAACGTTTGTTCAAAGTTGTCTTGAAAGGTCTCTCAAGTGACTATAAGTCACCTGAAGAGATCAAAAATGAAATAAATGATATACTTGGATTTTCCCCAGTCCAAGTAATCATTATGAAAAAGAGAACCCAATCTGGCATTGTTCGAAAAGGGCTTTCTCAAGAATATTATTTAGTTCACTTTAACAAAATAGAACTAAATAATATTAAAGCATTAGAAAAAGCAAAACTCATGTTCGATGTCCGTGTGACATGGGAACATTTCCAGAAACCTGGAGGAAATTACCAGAACCCCACTCAGTGCCGTCGGTGACAAAAGTGGGGTTATGGTACAAAAAATTGTCGCATGGATGCTAAATGCATGATTTGCGGAGGTTCTTCTCACGCTAAGGACGTCTGTCCTGTGAAAGAAGATACCAGAAAATTTCAATGCGCCAATTGCAAGGGCCCTCATAAAGCTAACTTTTGGGAATGCTCTTCACGCAAAAGGGTCATTGAGGCTCGTGCCAGGCAGATGAAAGATAATATCCGTTACGATAACGGTCGTTTCCGCAATTCGCCTGGTAGAGTATCGAACAATGCTCATTTTTCAGTTAACGATCGCTTGATCATGAATCATACCCATCAGGAAGATCATAATCATGCTCATTCACAAACTAATTTTAATGCGTCGGGTAGCCGTTCGAATCTTTCAATTTCGAATGTATCTACCCACGGTAAATCCTTTGCCGATATCGTAGCAGGAAATTTGAACTCCTCCCCTGTTCGATCCATGGGTACCCATTCTACTTGTTTCAAATCAAATGGAAAAAACCCTACCGCTACAGGTAACTCCGCTTCTTCGTCTACCGGAAATACTAATGGGAAATCACATGACATGTCTGCCTCTGATTTTAATTTTCTAACTGAACAATTGAATCTAATGATTGATGCAATGTTCAAAGCCACCACTATGACTGAAGCAGTTCAAGTAGGTGTAAAATTTACAAATCAAATTGTTATTGGATTACGTTTTTCTAATGGATCCAAATAATAATTTAAATATTTTAAATTGGAATGCTCGTTCTCTGAATGGTAAAGAGGACGAGCTGTTTAATTTTCTTACGGTTAATAACGTGCATATAGCAGTTATTACCGAAACGTATTTAAAACCTGGATCTAAACTCAAAAGAGATCCTAACTTTTTTGTTTATCGTAATGATCGACTTGATGGGGCATGTGGGGGAGTTGCAATCATCATTCATAGGCGTATAAAACATCAACTGTTTTCATCATTTGAAACAACAGGTTTTGAAACTTTAGGTGTTTCTGTTGAAACACAGTTTGGTAAATATACTTTCATAGCTGCCTATTTGCCTTTTCAATGCTCTGGACAGCAAGTTAATTTGCTCCAAACTGACTTGCGAAAATTGACTCGCAATAAGTCAAAAATTTTTGTCATTGGTGACTTTAATGCCAAACATCGGTCATGGAATAGTTCTCAAAGTAATTCCAACGGCAGAATTTTATTTGATGAGTGCTCTTCAGGATATTTTTCAATTCAATACCCTGATAGCCCCACATGTTTTTCCTCTTCTAGAAATCCATCTACGATTGACTTGGTCTTAACCGACTCTAGTCAACTTTGTAGCCAAGCTATGAGAATTATATGGCAGGATTTGCAGAAAGAAATCAAAAAGCGTTTTGCTCAATTGAGAAACAAAAATTTTGAAAATAAGATTTTTCAATTGGGCCCTGGCTCTAAGCCCTTTTGGAAATTATCTAAAATCTTGAAAAAACCTCAGAAGCCTATACCGGCATTGAAAGAGGAAAACAAGTTATTACTAACTAATTGCGAAAAAGCTCAAAATCTTGCTATGCAGTTTGAAAGTGCGCACAATTTTCATTTAGGACTTACTAGTCCAATTGAAAATGAAGTTACTCAGGAGTTCGAAAATATTCTCAATCAAGAGAACGTTTTCGAAAATGCCTGGGAGACTGATTTGGAAGAAGTGAGAACTATTATTAAAAAATTCAAAAATATGAAAGCTCCTGGCGATGATGGAATTTTCTACATCCTCATCAAGAAACTTCCAGAAAGTAGCTTATCATTTTTAGTTGATATATTTAACAAATGTTTTCAATTAGCATACTTTCCTGATAAATGGAAAAATGCTAAGGTTGTTCCAATTTTAAAACCAGACAAAAATCCTGCAGAAGCTTCTAGCTATCGTCCAATCAGTTTGCTTTCCTCCATCAGTAAACTTTTTGAAAAGGTTATTTTGAACAGAATGATGGCCCACATCAACGAAAATTCAATTTTTGCCAATGAACAGTTCGGATTCCGCCATGGACATTCGACCACTCATCAACTTTTACGTGTAACAAATTTGATCCGTTCCAACCAATCTGAAGGCTATTCTACTGGTCTTGCTCTTCTAGACATAGAAAAAGCATTCGACAGTGATTGGCACGAAGGTTTGATTGTAAAATTGAAAAACTTTAATTTTCCAACATACATTGTTAGAATAATTCAAAGTTATCTGTCAAATCGTACACTTCAGGTTAATTATCAGAATTCCAGATCTGAAAGACTTCCTGTAAGAGCTGGTGTTCCTCAAGGCAGCATTTTGGGACCAATATTATACAATATTTTCACATCTGACTTACCTGAGTTACCTCAGGGATGTCAAAAATCTTTGATTGCGGATGACACAAGCCTCTCCGCCAAAGGTCGAAGCCTCCGTGTCATCTGTAGTCGATTGCAAAAAAGTTTGGATATTTTTTCTTCATACTTGCAAAAATGGAAGATTTCTCCTAATGCTTCCAAAACTCAACTAATAATATTCCCACATAAACCGAAAGCTCTTTATTTGAAACCTTCAAGTAGACATGTTGTCACGATGAGAGGGATTCCAATAAATTGGTCAGATGAAGTTAAGTATCTAGGGCTCATGCTAGATAAGAATTTAACTTTCAAAAATCACATTGAGGGCATTCAAGCCAAATGTAATAAATATGTAAAATGTCTTTATCCCCTTATTAATAGAAAATCAAAACTTTGTCTTAAGAACAAGCTTTTGATATTCAAACAAATTTTCAGGCCAGCCATGTTGTATGCTGTACCAATATGGACTAGCTGTTGTAATACCAGGAAGAAAGCTCTGCAGAGAATTCAAAATAAAATTTTGAAAATGATTCTGAGACTTCCTCCCTGGTATAGTACCAATGAGTTACATAGAATATCCAATGTTGAAACATTGGAACAAATGTCAAATAAAATAATAAATAATTTCAGGCAAAAATCGTTACAATCTTCTATTGCCACGATTAATGCGTTATATGTTTAGGTTAAGTTAGGTTAAGTATATTTAAAGCGTTTTTTTTCTCTTATAAGCACCTGTAAAAAATATGAACTGCTACGGCAAATGAAATGTTATATGTTGTTAACAAAATGTAAATAAAATCTTAAATTTGTTTTACCAAATTAGGATGATAGTGTTGTCTAATAACACAGAACACCTAGATATAAGAAATGAATGTAATGTTTGGAATGATACTAATAAAAAAATTGAAAAAAAAATTGTTACAGAAAGCGATAAATAAGAGATACTATCAATTATCTCAGAATTCTACCCCTGATGGTGGCTGCTGAGTTGGTGGCCTTTTTTTCGTTAAAAATAGTTTCAGACACACCGTGAATTCGATTTGTTCGGCGCGTACCGACCGAGACAACCACGTGGACGCACATGAATGAATTTCTGAACAGGCGCGGTGAAGTGTATCTCTATGAAGGTAAAGTGCAACGTAGTATATCAAATGCGTACGAGTGGGACATGGGATGGGAGGAATAATGACAAATAATTAATGGGCGTAATAGTTTGGTCTGGGAGAGACAGTTTTGGCGTTTACACGAGCGGTACGCCTTTCCGTGTCTAGTTCATCGCCATGATGCAAATTTATTATACATATGAAGAAATGAAGGCGAGGAGTAATCGCTGTTCGCAATTCGAAACTAATGGGGATTGCGCAACGATTTTTGATTTGCATGAAATGGGCTAGTGAGATGATATCATAGGTTGTTCAATTTCTTTGTAAGCAATGTTTAGTGTATCTTCTCAGTTAAATTATGCGGTTTTGTGTTTGGCATTTATATTTCACAATGATTTTTGTTTCACCTAATTCCTAAATTAGAAAGTATCAAGTATTCAATAAACTCAATTATTTAGGTGTTCTGTGTTATTCATGACTCTATCCTTAGTCTACTCTTATTACAAACAAAGGCTATCCATATTTGGTATTTCAGTATTTTTTCTCTTGTTTCGATTCTCCACCAGAGTTATCAAATAAAAGAATGCCTCTGAAATCAACATTAAAACTTTATTGTTGATATGTTCAGATACCGCACACCCTTACTTGTTTCAATTTGTTATATATTGATAGAAAAAAAAATCGGTTAATCATAGGGCAACATTTACGCAACGTGATTTGTGTGTGTTCTCTTGAATGCAACATAAATACTTCTTAATGTTCTTTCCTAGTTGACCTTTTGCCACCAATCGTCGAAGTTACCAAACTCCAACCAGCGAACAGATCTTCTCTAAAATAGTGCTGTAATTATGATCCCATCTTCCACCGCGCCAAGTGCTCTCGGGATTTGTTTTGGAAACAACTCACCACCAGAGTGCAATGCACAGAGGTCTCGTAATCGTAAATTACCCTAGCACACCAGCTGAGCAGCAGACGTAGCATACCTACATAAACCGTATGGTGGTGCTAGATCTTGTGCGACACCAGGGATCACGATCCGTGGGAGATCATCGAAAGCCGCCGCCGGGAGAAACAGGTTCGTCGCTTGTTTAAAACTGATCAGTTGAAATCTTTTCCCCGCTCTCAAGAGCTTGTAAGTCAGAAGGTCTGAATATGTAGGGTTTAAACAAGACTACAAACAGAAGCTTTAAATACGCTACGGTTTAGACCTTTTTCGAGCGCTGGTTTCAGAGCAGTTACCTACTTCAGAACGGAGTAAAGTGGCTTTAAAACATCAACTTGCGTAATGTCAATGACTCTTGCTTTCAGAGAACCAACGCTATCTTAAAAGTATCACGCATCAGCGCGCGCATTGCTCGTTGACTGGTTTAAGTCGGATCATGTGCGTTTTGACCCATAAATTAATCGGGTGATAGTTCTCCATAAAAGGTCCGAACTGGTCGCCACGATGCCGTGGGATACTCCACAATCAGTCGACAAATTTTCCAGATGCGTCCAAGACGCGATCAATGCTGGAGCAATGGAATCGATTAATCCTTCGCTTGATCGTTGGATAACAACTTCATGGCGCAAGAAAGCTGCGTTCTGCACGATTGCTTGGCGCTAGCAAAAAATTATCTATCACTGCGACTAGAAGCATAATCGTTATTTGATGACTATCTTGGTGACTGCTTTTCGGACCCTTGGGCAATTGTAATGCCAGCACCCTGAATGGAGAATATTTAAAATAACTTCTGTCCGAGAAGAGGTCCAGCCTTGAGCTTAATGTCAATACTGCTGGGCGCTAAAAGCCAAAACGTATAATCTAGTAATAAATTTTGCCAAAAGACAGTGACGTAAAAATACATCTCAGAAGATTTAAATCATCCCATGCTTGGTTAATGGAGTCACGCGGAGGGTAATTTGATGCTGTCATTAACTCCGGGCTAGAATAAAGCGTCCTCGAGACATGCACGATAGTATGCTGAAGCTTCATAATCTCGACAACATGTGAATCGTTTGTGTCAGCCATGCAGGAGAACTTATTCTAATTTTGGCAGTTTAATACTGAATGTTCTCAAGTTTTCCGAACAATTTTTGTATCTACAAGGTACTTAAGGTATTGGGAGTCAACACGAAAGGGATTGACATCACCGTTGATTATATGTTTTGAATGACATTATTGTGCTAATTCACCACAGAAAATATTTTTATTTATATTTTTAATTATAGACTTATTTAAATACCTCAATACTTTCCGTAATTTGTTTTAAACGACACGCTCAAAGGCAGAGCCAAATTCAGTATGCTATAATTGCACTTCGGTTTTTCAGATTTCATTAATATTAATGTCTCGTGGGGCCTTCTTTAGCCGAATGGTTAGAGTCCGCGGCTATAAAGCAAAGCCATGCTGAAGGTGTCTGGGTACGATTCCCGGTCGGTCCAGGATCTTTTCGTAATGGAAAATTCCTTGACATAGAGTATGCTTGCACACGATATATGAAAATGGCAACTTTGGCATAAAAAGCTCTCAGTTAATAACAGTGGAAGTGCTGATATGAACACTAAGCTGAGAAGCAGGTTTTGTGAGGACGTAATGCCAAGAAGAAGAAGAAGAAGAAGAAGAAGAAGAAGAAGAAGTAGTAGTAGTATGTGTCTTTCTAATAAACCATATGATGTAATGATTGTACCCCGTTTGGCATAACGTCGATTGGCATAAAGCCACTTGGTATAAAGTCGTTAGGCATAATGGCCGTTCGGCATAATGGTCGTTTGGCATAATGATTGACTTAGAATGAATATTTTAAGCTTTTACTGAGATCAACACAGCCCATAGCAAAAATTTTTAGTAGGTTCTCAGCAACACCACGTTCACTCAGAGATTGCGACATTAGAGAGCATAACTAAATAAAAATCGTGGCGGGTCTGGTGGAAGATTTTTTTCGGAATAATAATCCCAGAACATAGAGTATTTTTGACCATATTGCGATATACATAATTAACAACAGTAAATTGGCAAAGAAAGTTGATGGAATGATGATGGAAACGCTAATAAAATATTTCGCTGTAGATCCCAGTTTGGACGTAATACTTGATGAAAATTACTTGGTAAAAGAAGGGAAAAATTATTTGCAAAATATTAAAAGCTCTTATCCAAAGATCTATCACTGCAGCATAATGCAAAAATAGCGTATATACGAGAGTAGATTATTTTTTATTTAAAATGTTTAAGGCTCTAACGCAAAAACAAACTTCTCACAGCATAACTCAAATAAACAACATTTTTCCTACAGAAAATATTTGTGGCAAAACTTTTGAATGATTCAATACAAAATTTAATTTTCAAAGTGTACATAAATAATATTTTTTCATGTGATATATCATATTTCATAAATCATATTTTTTCCAGCATAGGTATCTTGAAAGGAGATCATGTAGTTGCAAAAAAGTATGTTGAATATTGGCAAGGTCTAAAGTAATTAATATTCTAACAGTACGTCTTGCAAGAGTTGATAAAACAGCAGATTATAAAACTTACTTAATAATAAAATTTAAAACGATATAAATATTAAGAACAGCCTGTTTTTCAAAGAGGGCAAAATTTACAATTAAACCAATAGGACGCCAAAAATTATTGCGGCATAATAATACGAAACAACATAAAAAATTGCATTCAGACTCATCGAAGTGATTGTGCTACTTTTCCCTGAATATCGTTTCTCTGAATGTCGGTTCCTCGAATGCCAGTTCCCCGAATGACTTTTATCCCCGAAAAGTGGTGCAGATTAATTAGGTGCTATAATAGTCTTCAGTGAACGAGAAAGAACGATAAACATTCAAAAGAAGGAGATATTCTGTCATTCTCGGCTATACACATGTTGGCAAATAAGGACTGTTCATTTTATAAAGCGGACACTTTGTTCATGCTATATCTTTTTTATTTATTGATTAAATCGTAATCGGTTTTCTGTGCATCGTTCAACTATTATTCTACAATGTTATGAAAACATAAGATCTTACAGAATGCTTTCGGTTGAAGAACTAAATAGTTTTTCCAAAAACTTCTAAGAAAAGCTGTTCGTCAAAGTTAAACATTATTTGGGATGGTACACAAATTATGTCACGCTAAATTTCATTTTTTTCCTGCTTCATGATTTCATTACTCAACTTGCCACTTTTCAGCACCAAAATTGGAATCATAAATGACAGGCATCTGAATACATGGAAAGTGCATGATTTCATGACCGAAATTGCCACTTTTCGTATCAAAAATAGGAATCATAAATGACTGATGATTAAATCCATGAATAGTGCTTATGTTTCCATGAACTTTCTTCATGGTTCCAGCATACATGCTTCATGATTAGAGGATTTCAATTGACGTTACGCTAAAAATTGAAAACGTACGGTAAAATGCTTCATGATTTCATGACTTTTAGTCATGGTGTATTTTAATAACATGAAAACACACCTTCCTCTCGAAATCATGACTCTTTCTCCTATTTTGGAGTGCCGCATTTATACCCGTGCAATATTAGTCGAACGTTGTACAGAAAACCGATTGCAATTTTAATGATAAATTCAAAAGATTCAGTATGCCCAAAGTGTTCACTTGATAAAATGAACAGTCCTTATGCTGAGGACGGTACACGGAGAAATATTTTTACCTAGGTTTTGAGTTTACTCTACCCAAAATTAAGTATATCGATTATAGTTTCAACCCAAAATCTTTCTTTCCACACGGTTTTCTCTTTCTCCCACACGAATGTTATCAAAAATAGAGAGAACTGCATCTACCCAATGGGAGTACTTTGGCCCAATAAGCCAAATTTGGGTAAATGCAACTTTTCTTATGTTTGGGTCGAAAGAACTCAATTTTGCGTTAAATCAACCCAAAATTGAGTATATTTTTCTAATAGAATTAAAGCCAAACCACCTAGTGGGGACCTTGGAAATTTAGCCAAAATTGAGTTATTGGGCTCAACTACGGAATTGCTTTGAAACAACCCAAAATTGAGTTGAATTCCGTCTCCGTGTAAAACTCGAAAGAACCGCCAATCATGGGTTAAGGCGTGCATGTTAGATGGCCAGTTCGTTCACCACTCTTAAATGTATAAAGTTACGACAATTATGAGTGCCAGTGGCGCGGGAAGTGGGTAGGACTGGTAGGGCATGTACTACGCACAAAAACACCTGGGTAGGACATTCAAAGAGTTGTGCTACTCACGATTCAACAAAAAAAAAAAAAGATCAGCAGAAAAACAAATTATATAAAAAAACTGAAGGTTGTCAACACAAAAGTCAATTTGGACAAATTGAGATTTAAAATTGTGAAAAATAATAGAATCGTTTTGGTGGGCTTCGATCTCACTCTTATTAGGTTTCGCCTTGTTTTCTTGGTTTCTGTTACTTTCCTTTTTGGCCTCATTTTGGTTTATTTTAAGTCTTTTTTTCTGGCAGGAGGTCTTAAAGTCCCAATATCTAAGGCACTTAGTCGCTACCAGCTTACTAAAGATGAAAAGCTTTCTTGGTTTTGTGGTGACGATGGGCATAGAATGAGGGAGTTAGAAGCAAAAATGTATAAAAATAAAAAAATAAAGTAGTTTTGCGAAAATCGATTTTTAAGTCTTTTTATTAATTTTTTGTTCTTTACAAACTGTATGGGAGTCAGTAAAATATGCCAGTCTTCTAAGAATTATGGTATTTTTGCTGTTGAGCAGAAAAAAAAACAATTGAGAGTAGGGTTTCGTTCTACTTCGTCGTAAGCGCTATTATTCGTCGTATTAAACTTAAGATGTTCCAATACGGCGGATATTCCAACTTACCTGCAGAATAGATTCATTTGCCAAGTGTATTTTTGTGAAAGCTGTCATGGTTTGTACACTTGTACGCCAGAAATGTAATAAAATTACTGTATTTTGTTAAATAACTTCAGTTCAATTATGTAAACAATGTTCAATCCGTCGTACAGAGAAAAAAAAACTTGTGCGCATCAATGTGTGCGCGATGCCCGATGAAAAATACGGTTCCTTTGATTGTGTTGTTTTCGCTGCACTGTGAGCAAATGTCATAATTGTACGGTCAAAAGGAATTGTGTACACAAGTTTGGGCTGAATTTTAATGACGAACAATGAATTTTAAAGGAAATTAGTATATTCCATCATGCTGAAGGAATGGAGGTAGATGCCCACAGATCTATATATTCTACTAAAATATTATATTATAGCGTTGATATGTTGTATTTTGACCACTCACTAATCACAGTGAGCCGTAAGTTGTGAGACGAATCTGGAAACTGATTGCAACAGAAATGAAACCGATACGACGAATTGAGAATATGGCAAG
The DNA here is from genome assembly GCF_002204515.2 of Aedes aegypti. Lineage (NCBI taxonomy): Eukaryota > Metazoa > Arthropoda > Insecta > Diptera > Culicidae > Aedes > Aedes aegypti. The sequence goes on along the minus strand of NC_035108.1, from coordinate 22,359,280 downwards.
ATGCTTTTTCTTTGTATTATTTAAAAAAAAAATCAAGATTTATCAAAATCTTATTGGCACTGTAGGCGCTGAAGGCGTTTTGAGAAAGAATTGTTTGGCGTATCAGCATCATTCACTGCAATACTGGGAAAATTACAGTTCTCACTGATCAATGCTTAATACGATGGATACTAGCACATTACCCTATCGCTAGGACGTTTGGAAACAGTAGAACTCAAGTCAACTCAAAACTGATCGAAATGTCACTTACGTCACTTGCGTTTTAGCTACTTGAATAAAGAAACTTCCAATTTCCTGTCCAGGGTTAAACATTTTCTTAGCTTCACTGTGCACAAAATATTTTCCAACGTTTGCCCTACCCAGGATTTCGAACGTGGACGGCCTCTGATGAGTTCTAAAAACGTTTCGGGGAAGTGTGCTATTCGGAGAAACGGGATACTAGGGGAAATGGAATTCGGGGAACTGGCATTCGAGGAACTGGCGTTCGGGGAAACAACATTCGGGGAAACGATATTCGGGCAAAAGTAGCACAATCCATCGAAGTAACTGCAGTAATCGATTTCTCTTTTCGCTTCGTCTTGCCATCAAGTAGGCTGTTGAAAAACGCTGTGGTTCGTCCCATACAAAATGACAGTTCCATTCACTCTCGTTTTTCCGACTTTCCCGATGAATAACCTGGGATTTTTATACACACAAACATGTCGGAACCCGTGACAAACAAAACGGAGAAAGAATCATTCAGATCCGCTGACCCGTTCGTAAGTCATTTCGTGACATAAATACACCATTCCATTTTTATTTATATAGATAGAAGATATAGCTCCAAAGAATAACCTATGTATAAACGAAAGTGAACATTTTAATTCAACAGTTTTTATACCTATTATTATGGTTACATCATATTTAGAAAAAAAATAATGTTTGAAAGAAGGGTAAATTTGTGCTAAATATATCAAAAAGACCACATGATTGTTGAATAAAGTGTTATTTTGTATTAATTGGCAAACAAACAAGCCTGATGTCATCAGAAAGATTCAATAGAAACGTAAAAACGATTGGCATGTTATAAAAAATCTTGGTTTCAGACTCATTATGCCAAATGATCATTACGCCATACGGCTTTATGCCAAACAACTTTATGCCAAAATGCTTACCACTGATGTAATGTAAGTTTCTGAAATGTTTAGTAGTGAAAATTGGTTTTGCTTTCACTTAACAATAAAAAAAGTAAAATCATAATGGAATCTATCAATAATTCAACAAAAGATAAATTATAGATTTTTTTACGCCCCACAGATTGTTTGGTGTTTCAACCAACTATTAAAATAAATTGTTTTTTTTTTCCCGGGTTCGCAGCTTTGATTTATGTAATTACAGTCGCCTCTCCACATCTCGATATCGATAGGACCATCGAGATAGGGAGAGATCGAGACAAAGAACAAATTTTTGATGCACACTAGATTGAAAAACACTCCGTTGCCAAGAAAGTAATACACAAACAGACGTCATTTTGCGCTCCTAGTTTGTTTTGAATCCCAAAACTTTGGTCTAGTAACCTTCGATATTGGTCATATCGACATACGGAGAGAAAATTGAGAACGAAAAATCAACAGAATCACATCGAGATACGGAGATATCGAGATAAGGAGGATATCGAGATATGGAGAGTGAAAATGTATGCAGACTGAAGGGACTTATGAAATCATCGACATAGGGAGAGATATCGAGATGTAGAACATCGAGATGGGGAGAGTCGACTGTAATTCGATCGAATGACCATCCACTATTCCTGTTCAGCATTTCAAAGATTTTGCAGCCATAATTTTGTCATATTCTACTGCAAGCAAAAATGTACTTTCCTCGGTTTCATCCAATTATTCCCCACTGTGCGGTGTAACCCAACCAAGATTACGCAACCGCACGTATGTGAGGGGTACTGCATATGTACGACTTCTTCAGCCTCCGAAACCCAATTCACCATATTGATCACCAGAAAAAAAGCATCGAGCCGAGTTCAAAGCACTCTTTTTCGGTCGAATTTTCGTTGATTATTTTGTTTCTGTGACGAACTGGGGAGCCGGAAAATGAGGCAGCAGCCGCATCGATGCGAAATAAAAATTGGAAACTATTAATTTCGTGATTATCGACGGCTGGGTATTGTTGTACGTGCTGTAATAGGTTACGGTTGTGGAGATGTAAAATTGTTTCTGCAAGAGGTTGAAAGCCAATTATAATGAGCAGTTTTCGTTCAATGGGAGTTGCGTTTGATATTATTTATGAGATAATTTTCTGGTGGATCTTCGTTTTGTAGGGAAATATGTGGATCATGTTTTGAAATGGTGTGCCTAAATAATGAGAGATAATTGAAACGATGAGTTTCCATTCAACTCAAGGTATCCAATTCCTAATTTGTTTCCAAGAAAATTTCCACCGAACATCTGGATCCCGCCATCGCACAGATTACGATTTCAGCAATTCGAGGAATGCAACAAATTTTCCTTTTTCTCTGGGCAGCTAATTTAATCAACCTGCTATCTATCTGCAAGCTGCTTTACAGATTCACCCTGCCAATGCAACCGAGCATTCCTCACAGCAGACCTGTAATTATGTGCGTGCAAAATTTGCAGCCTTCCGCAGCTCGGTTGCAGGGCTGCCACGTGCAATCGAAAGCCCATTTCACAAATTGGATGGATTAATTTCGCTCGGAGCTTGGAGGACGAGTGGTGTAGGACCATTCACTTTCGTTCGGCGGTATCAGTCTCGGAAAAGTGAATTTCCTTGAAGTTGTTTGAAGAAAAGGCTCCCTCTATCCACACCGACCACCTGCTACTGCTCTTAAGATGAGATTTGAACAATTTGCCTTCGTCGCACAGTGGTCAAAACAGCAATCGTACAGTCATCAACGGAAAATCCCGACAGAGAGTCAACATAAAATGTAGCTACTTCCTATTATTTTGATTTTTCAACCAAACAATTGAAACAAATAATTGATGCAATATTAAAACCACCACTAGGGTTGAAGCAATCCAAGTTGGTGTGAAAGTTCTGTGAAAAATACCACAATTGACATTTCAAAATTATTTCCAATCCAATTCATTATGCATTTTTACCACTCCGAACACGACTTTTTCATGTATATATGAATTTGTAATACTTTGTTATTGTTTTTTGTTCATTACATATTATCGAGACTGGTATGTCGTCGCGAAATTTTGATTTCTGGCCCATAGTGCGTCGTGTCAGCAGAATTTGTTGCATTTCGCTGCATGTTTGCATTCGTTCGTAGATAGGCAGATTAAACAAAATGTTTCCGATATCGGTACGAAATGACACCAAAACCGAAATGTGTTATGTTTATTATGAAAGTGGCAAACAGAAGCCAAGTCATGGTGGTCGAATTGAATTTATTGCATTCAGCGTTGAATAATACCTGCGGAGCTGACCGAGGAAAACTCAAAGCGAGAACGGTGAAATGGCACGTTGGCCGCGTATCGAGCGAAAACCGCCTTGGATAGTAAATGATAAATGTTTTCCGGAATATTAATAATGTGTAGAGAAGTGAAGAGCGAAATGATGTGGTGCATTATCTATACATTGGTTTCCCCATTTCGGTTTTATGAGTTCAAACAGGTGCCTCCACACGTAGCTAAGATGGATTCAAACGTAGGACGTATATGCCGGACATTACAGGGTCCAGTCAAGGAAACGTCCTGTCATCGAAAGTAATGGTTTCCAGAAGTAGTTGATCGATATTGCATAACCAGAAAATGATTTGATTGGATAAATGTGCCCGAGAAAATGTGTGGTGGATTTCAATAGCTGCCACATTACTTTCAGTCTTGGGCACCCCTTGTGGTTGCATGCGGATGATGTGGAAGATTTGCTGCTATTGACGTGTCTAATTTCATTCAAATATGTTACAGCCACAATGAGCTAATGATAGCTAAATATGTTGCATTTCACTAACTCAAAGATATTTATACTCTTTTATCGAATTTCAGGTTTGGAAATGGTGCATTAATTCCTTTACCTTTTATTGACAATGCCAAATAGAGGCTTTCTGTGATTCATCCAATGACCTTAAGTTTGTTCATCCATGGTCATGTCTTTGGTTAAAGTTAAATTGGTCAATAATAATTCCAATGCACTAGGAGGGTTTACCAAAACAAAATGGGAAATATTGTGTGGAACAATGACTGCTCCGTTTTTGGCAGCTCCCTAGTCTTTGTCAACTGTGGAGAAAACTTTCATTTCCAGGGCTGAGTATCTATGATGGGCTGCAATTTTGGCTTCCCAGCTCTTCGATCATTATTTTGTAACCCTGGCATTCCTTCTCTCATCTATTATGTTCCACCTTAGAACGGTGAAGGTTTTCTATGTTTTTATTTTCCGGATTGTTTGCTGCACGTTTGATGGGTTTACATATTTGGTCCATACGCTAATTTGAGGACACCAATTAAGGATACACATGAACGATCTCTTTCTATTAAACATTAGAAACCAAAGGTCAATGAATACTTGAAAAGTTTCTTCGTTGGAAAATCATTTTTTAAAATTGAATCAGGAAGGAAGTTTACTCTGTGTAATTGTTGTAGGAAGACCATGAGACCATGATGAACGTCAGCTCAAATTAGAGATGGGCGACTCACTCACGAATCATTCAAAAAAGTCGACTCACAAAATTGAGTTAACGATTCACGGTTCTTTTCAAAAGAGTCACGGTTCATTTGGACCTTATTTTTTTGAAAAATGAGTCTAAAAATTTAACCTGGATTACAGTGTTGTTCAGACTCATTTCCCCGAAAATAACATTTTCCGAACTACGAAGCCACGAACTACTACAACCATGCTCAATCCTCCTAAGATAGAAAAGGAGAGGGCTAAGCTTGAGTACTGCACACAAAATCGATCAATTTTGATCCCAGAGAGCCACAATTCAAGTTTCGGTGAAATGAAATGAGTGAGTGAGTGAGTGCGAATCATTTCACCGAAACTTGAATTGCGGCCCACCGAGATCGAAACTGTCGGATCCCATGTGCAACACTCAAACCCAACCACCTCCCCTTCCATCTCAGTAATACAACGCACAGTTATAACAGTTCATGGCTTCACAATTCGAATTTCGGGGAAATGAGTCTGGTCAACACTGCAGGATTATTATTTTTTGGGTTGGACTGCTCATAATCTAGTACCCCAGAAATGTTTGAACAGTTGATTTAGCTATATAAAAAGTTCTCATAAAAAACGATAATATATTGAATTTTGTATACCAAATACATGTTTTAGTTATGATTTTTTAAATGAGTCACTGAATCAATCAATGGGGCCCAGATAGCCGTAGCGGTAAACGCGCAGCTATTCAGCAAGACCAAGCTGAGGGTCGTGGGTTCGAATCCCACCGGTCGAGGATCTTTTCGGGTTGGAAATTTTCTCGACTTCCCAGGGCATAGAATATCTTCGTACCTGCCACACGATATACACATGCAAAAATGGTCATTGGCATAGTAAGCTCTCAGTTAATAATTGTGGAAGTGCTCATAAGAACATTAAGCTGAGAAGCAGGCTCTGTCTTAGTGGGGACGTAACGCCAGAAAGAAGAAGCATCGATCAAAAAAGTCGATTCACTTTCGTGAGTGAGTCACCTAAGTTTTTCAAGATAAGATGATACTAGATGTAGTAGACCCAGAACAACCGATTTGTCAAAAAAAATAACAATACCGCACCCAATCAAAAAGCAGGATTATACCTTTGTATTGAAGTCATAGCATACAATTTATTATATTTTGACTCAGGATCGATTTACCATTTCCAGAGCATTATTCGCGACAAGAGATGGAATAGTCGTAATTTGTTTGAAAAACACTTTGGAAAGTATATGAACATATGTTGAAAAGTAGATTTAAGATTATTGTAATATTAATAAAAATGTTTAAAATAAAAAAAAAGATACACTCCCAAAATTAGACCGTTTAGCCCATCTCTAGCTCAAATCCAAAGTAGATAAAATCGATAAAATTGGTAGGCGCAACCTGGGAGGGAGGCACGGATACTACACACGAAATTGGATACAAAAATTTTCCAAATTGCAAGGTAACTCCAGCTTGCCAACGACAATCAAGGCAGGCTTAGTGAAAATCGATAGTTTTCATTTGTTGTGTACCTTCGATCTTTCTGGATAAACATTGAAAAAGGGCCACAGTTTTCTATGCGTTTAATTCTCAGTTTTTGTGAAAACAGTAAAAATATCCTCATTCCAATACGCTATATTCATTTAAAATAAACGGTGATCTCGTGACGTTACTTTTGAATGTGCATGAATTGACTCTACAGTTAAACCTCCATGAGTCGATGTTCCAATACTCGATATCGACTCATGGAACCACACTACACTCAAAAAATCATGGTTACTATGAAAGTCCCCTCAAACAGCTATCCATAGAATATGTGTTCCTTGACTCGATATTTCCATGAGTCGTTGGACCCTTCAATGCCGACTCTTGCAGGTTTGACTGTAATTCGATTTTTGATACTTTTGATGAAACGAAAAAATATTCTTTGGCTAATTTGGCGCTTTTTTAATGTTTGTCCATTGTTTAGGACCACGGGCTGCGCAGAGTTCGAGATGCACGAGAAACAGGTTGGCTGCGTCATGACTCCTATTCTAATGGCTGCGTACTGAGCTTAAACTATTACAAAAAGACTTTACCGTCGCGGTCGAGAATTGAACCGGGAGTCTAAGCCTTACTTAACACCAAACATATGACGCGCGCCATGAAGGCCAAACTCTAGCATGTCATTTGCTTTGAACCACAGAAAACGTCAAAAGGTAGGCAATTTCCTCAGGAAATTCTACGTCTTTCAAAGTAATTAGAAGTAATCATTCCTTCAATATTGCCTAATTGAACATACTAATGGAAAATTTGACAATAGAATCGTTTTCGGCGATGCCATATTTAATAACAATCGCATTTTCCTAGCTCATGTCGTTTGCAGTACTCATGTACGATATGAATCTTCGGAAGTGTCGAAAAGTTCACAAATTTACGCATGCATTATATACAATTTCCAAAAAACCCTTATTTTCAGTAGCTCAGTAATATAAAAGAGAGTAGCACCTTTTATGGTTTGAAAATATTCCATCAATAAATGTTGATATGAACTTTTTACTAGTTGAGTCACTTCGATCAATGTTACCTTTGACTACGGTACCTTAATTGACGTTTTTCAGTTGATATGTAGATTCGTTAGGTTGAGACATTTTGTAATACAAAACTGGACTAATTGTAGGTTAAAAAAACATTTTCAATCTTAGTATGCCATCCCAGACAACCAAAACGTACGCATAACGAAATCACCTGAAGGGCTTTGTATGTGCAAAATTTCACTTATAAGATGTCGCGAAAAGGCCTTCTACACACAAAAGTGGAGGCGATATACGTGCATATACCGTTTTGACTCATATTCCGAACACTTAAGGCCATCAGTGACTTCAACTGCAACTGATTGGCATAAATTGGCTGATATTTGTGTAAATTTGAATTTCCTCGCAAAGTCTAACTGTTAGCTGTTGGGTGTACCAATAAAAATGTTGATTTAATTAGTTTTAGTATTGTTTTTACGCAAAAGTATGGAACAACATTTTGATTCAAATGCCGAACACTGTGCTCATTCTGTCTCATATTCCGAACACTTTGTCTCAAATTCCGAACAGCACGAATAAATCGCATTCAAAAGAATAATTTCGCAAATAAATTTATCTGAGCTTGTTCTACTGTTCTCAAACTAGAGAATCATCACTTCTCCCGTGGTATATATATTATTTCCATGTTATTTGATGACATATTTCAGTGAAACATTTCAACCAAATCGCCATACAAAAAACGAGTGTTCGGAATATGAGTCTGTTCGGAATTTGAGACAAAACGGTATTATGTGATGCGAAATAGCATATAACGCGAGTGTATAAATATTCTATCGAAGTTAACTTATGATAACAAATGTTGATTTGACAGCTGCTAAGGATTGATTCGACTTACTTTATACGAGTATACGGGAAACAAAATGTACAAATGAACTCAGAAAAAAAAAGGATTTTTTGCGAGGAAACTCATCAATCTGACGATTTTATTTACCGTGTTTTGCGTGTTTGATGTAATATGTATGGATAAACGAGTTATTACATGAACTTTCATGCGACTTCTGGTTGCCTGGGATATTTTGGAATTGTGGCAAAGTTTATATAAAAAGCAAGAATTTTGCTATCGAAAAATTCCAAAGCCGTAAACCAATATCAGTAGTTTGACTGAAATACTAATATAACGAATATTTTAATTAAAAAAAATCGTATGAGAGACATAAAATTCAATGATATAAGAAAATAGGGCATATAACGGCACTTCTCCGATATTACCGACGTCAGAACCTATCGTGGCGCTAACATCGACTCTGATCACTATCTAGTGATGGTGAAACTGCGCCAAAAACTATCCGTCATCAACAATGTACGGTATCGACGCCCGCCTCGGTATAACCTAGCGCGACTGGCCCAACCGAACGTCGCTGCCGCATACGCGCAGCATCTCGAGGTAGCGTTGCCGGAAGAGGGCGAGCTTGACGAAGCCCCTCTTGAGGACTGCTGGAGCAACATAAAAGCAGCCATCAACAACGCAGCCGAGAGCATCGTCGGGTACGTGGAAAGGAGGACATGTGACGATTGGTTCGACGAAGAATGCAGGCAGGTTTTGGAGGAGAAGGATGCAGCGCGGGCTGCAATGCTGCAGCAAGGAACGCGACAAAACGTGGAGCGATATAAAAGAAAACGGAAGCAGCAAACCCGTCTATTCCGGGACAAAAAGCGCCGCCTGGAAGAAGCGGAATGTGAAGAAATGGAACAGCTGCATCGTTCTCAGGAAACGCGAAAGTTCTACGAGAAGCTCAACGCATCCCGAAAAGGCTTCGTGCCGCGAGCCGAAATGTGTAGGGATAAGGACGGAAGCATCTTGACGGACGGACGTGAGGTGATTGAAAGGTGGAAGCAGCACTACGATGAACACCTGAATGGCACGGAGAACACAGGCGACGAGGGTCGCGACAGCGGAGGAAGTGACTACGTCAGCACGGCGGATGAAGGAAACCAACCTGCCCCCACATTGAGGGAAGTTAAGGATGCCATCAGCCAGCTCAAGAATAATAAGGCCGCTGGTAAAGATGGTATTGGAGCTGAACTCATCAAAATGGGCCCGTAGAGGTTGGCCGCCTGTCTGCACCGGCTGATTGTCAGAATCTGGGAAACCGAACAGCTGCCGGAGGAGTGGAAGCAAGGGGTCATATGCCCCATCTACAAGAAGGGCGACAAACTGGAATGTGAAAACTATCGTGCGATCACTATCCTGAATGCCGCCTACAAAGTGCTATCCCAGATTATCTTCCGTCGTCTATCACCAATAACAAATGAGTTTGTGGGAAGTTATCAAGCTGGTTTCATCAACGGCCGCTCGACAACGGACCAAATCTTCACTGTACGGCAAATCCTCCAGAAATGCCGTGAATACCAAGTCCCAACGCATCACCTGTTCATCGATTTCAAAGCGGCTTATGATAGCATCGACCGCGAAGAGCTATGGAAAATCATGGACGAGTACAGCTTTCCCGGGAAGCTCACAAGACTAATAAGAGCAACGATGGACGGTGTGCAGAATAGCGTGAAGATTTCGGGCGAACATTCCAGTTCGTTCGAATCCCGCCGGGGACTTCGACAGGGTGATGGACTTTCGTGCCTGCTGTTCAACATCGCGCTAGAAGGTGTCATGCGGAGAGCCGGGTTCAATAACCGAGGTACGATTTTTACAAGATCCAGCCAATTTGTTTGCTTCGCGGATGATATGGATATTGTCGGCAGAACATTTGGAACGGTGGCAGACCTCTACACCCGCCTGAAACGTGAAGCAACAAAAATCGGCCTGGTGGTGAATGCGTCAAAAACAAAGTACATGCTGATAGGCGGAACCGAGCGCGACAGAGCCCGCCTGGGAAGCAGTGTTACGATAGACGGGGATACTTTTGAGGTGGTTGATGAGTTCGTGTACCTCGGATCCTTGTTAACGGCTGATAACAACGTTAGTCGTGAAATACGGAGACGCATCATCAGTGGAAGTCGCGCCTACTATGGGCTCCAGAAGAAGCTGCGGTCGAGAAAGATTCACCCCCGCACCAAATGTACCATGTACAAAACGCTTATAAGACCGGTGGTCCTCTATGGACATGAAGCATGGACCATGCTGGAAGAGGACCTGCAAGCACTTGGAGTGTTCGAACGAAGGGTGCTTAGGACGATCTTTGGCGGAGTGCAGGAGAACGGTGTGTGGCGGCGGAGAATGAACCACGAGCTCGCTAGGCTCTTCGGCGAACCAAGTATCCAGAAGGTTGCGAAAGCCGGAAGGGTGCGCTGGGCAGGGCATGTTGCAAGACTACCGGACAACAATCCTGCAAAGATGGTGTTCGCGTCGAATCCGGTTGGCACAAGAAGGCGGGGAGCACAGCGAGCGAGGTGGCTTGATCAGGTGCAACAAGATCTGGAGAACGTGGGCCAAAATCGAGGTTGGAGAGACACAGCCTTGGACCGAGTAAATTGGCGTAACATCGTTAACGAGGTTTTATCAAATTAATTGATGTAACACCAACTAAATAAATAATAAGAAAATTTTCACAGTGTCCTCCACACTAATTGAGTTAATTTTCTACTGTAGCATCTACTTTACAGCTCAAATAAACTCCAAATACAGAAGAGTTTACCAAAATATTCATCACTTCGAAAACGTTGCATTTCGGTGCATACGCGGTGTACCTCAAGTATAAATGTTTTTTTTTGTGTGTTTACAGTAAATTTGGGATTTCCGAATCCAATTCACAGAGGAACGAATGCCCAAAATCGTGAACATTTGTATCATGTTATAACGTGCTTTCATCGGCACGGTGTCTTTAGATGACAATTTAATATATATATATATATATATATATATATATATATATATATATATATATATATATATATATATATATATATATATATATATGTGGCGCATCGGGTGACCAGAACATTTAGTTCAGAATCCCACCACAGGTGGCACTGCAAATTTCAACTTTTTAATTTGACGATTTTCAAGCACCGTGTCTTTGACAAAGTGTTAAATTAATTAAATTGAAACATTTTATTCCTAGAGTTTGCATACTTTGACAGATACGTGAATTTCTACCTTAAATGTAATGCCGCTTTCGGCATCATGTATTAGAAACGACTCAGTTTTCATTTACTTACAGGTATTCCACTAAGCAGCTCGATGATTTATTATCAAAATATCACATTTTACACAAAAGTTCTGAAATGTTATAAAACCTTTTTAAATGTATAAAAAATAAAAACTGCGGCAAATCTTTGAAATATCTGAGATAAACGCCAATTAAACGAAGAAGACAAGCAAATCTTGAAGCACTGAAACAGTTCATTTTCTATATATTTTATATCAGTTCGAAGTGGTACAGAACCCAATGCCCATGTTATTGAAACTTTCACTCAGATATCTGAAATTACATTTTCCTTCATCCCTCTGTGAACATGAAGGATAGCTTCAGTGTTACTAACTCTCACGCAAATAAAAAACCATTGTTCGTTACGTGCATAAGTTGGAGCATTGAATTGATTAAGTAACTCATCAGCATTCACAATCGTTACCCAATCTGTAAAGATACGCACCGCATATTGGTTCGTTGATTTTGTCTCCTCCGAAATTTGTCCGATTCGTGATGGTTGTACTTTAGCAAGTACTCGCGGGGACACGCACAGCTCCCAAATCGCTCCTAATGAAGCACCTCTAATCAATCCACTCGTCACAAACTGTTCACTAATTCAACACACCACTTAAAGGCGGTGGCAAGAAAAAACAATCACTTTCTTCTGCTAAACAGCAGCAGCAGCACCAATCGCCCTAATCAACCACGCTTCGGTAAGGCTCTTTTTTCCCTATCACTTGAAAATCCACCGTTAATTTGCGCGCCAACAACTTCACTTTCAATCACGTTCACTCTCTGCAATGCGAAATGCGAAATGCTGATCCACCAACTGAGACGGTCTGTTACCGACTGACGACGGATTGGACCCAATGTCTACCAACGAGCAACCGAACGGGCTGGCACTTCAAGATTTCAAGACCCCACTAAGGCCTCAAGCTCAAGACGACGACGACGATGGCAAAGACGGCGATGCTGAACAACCGACTTAACGTTTTACGCTCCGAAGAAAAGCAAAAACTACCGACTGGCTGCGCTGACTGGATTCACTTTTGCTGCTGCACTTTCGGCTTCATCTGAAGTTGTAGATGCAGATATCTATGCACCGGAGATTTAGGGCTGCTGCGTAAGCCAGACGAGTGTTTCAAACGCCTATGCCAGCTGTTGTTCGACGAAACCTTTGCCGCCCCCTGAATCACACACTTTGCCTCAAACTTCCACTCCAAGAGTTTCGTGTTAATTAGTATGCTTTACTTATCACACATGCACCACCCATTCAAAACGAAAGCATGCTCTTTGAAGTTTCTTCTTGTACTCGGCGGATGTCTTCCTGTAGAGATGCTGTGTGCTGTGGCTTCAAAGCAGCTCCTTCACTTTTTCCGTTGAAATCTGCATTCACCCGACGATTGATGCACTCGCATCAATTTTTATATAATTTAATTTAATTGAATCGTTGCACCATTAGGAACCCTGAGTCGACCAGTAAATGTTCTGCGTATTGGACAAGATTTTTGTTTTATACATGGAAACCCCACCAAAAAACTGCTCCAGCCCACCGCAAAGCTAAACTGCTCGGGTGTCATATTGTTCATGTGGTATGTAAGAGCCAATATGGGTCTGATTTATCGGCCATCCATTTGGGTGGAAATGGTTTTCAATGACAGGCCCGACCCTACTTCCCGATGGCGTGGAGTTGGCGCGTAACAATAATAAATAGACATGACGATTGAATTAGACTCACTACTGGGTGACAGGTACGAGGTTTTCCCGTGTTCGAATTGGCATGAATAGTGCACTGAATATGATCCCGGACAAACCTCAAACATTTCATCATCAACTATAATAACAAAATGTTTGTATCTCCATAACTCGATATTGAAGGGACCATCGAGTTATAGGGCAACTGTGATCCAAAGGACCATTGAGTTAGCCATTAAAACCAACTTTTACTATAGTTCTTTAACTCGATATCGAGATACAAAACATCGAGTAAGGGAGAGTTGATTGTATATCAATTTAGGGACGCTTTTCTCAAATAGGACTAATATGCAATATAGGTAATAAAACACCAATGATAGTCTAAAACCCTTCAATATTGCCTATTTTTCATATGTTTCTGGCCACTTTCATGAAAATTTATTTATTTTACTTCTGGTGATGGGGGGTTTGTTCGGCTTTTGTTCTCGGCACATTATTTGCAAAAAATTCAGCAGATATTTAATTTTTCATCTATATAAGACTAGACCTGTGCGCCGCCGCGTCACGTCGCTGGTGCCGATCAATTTTACGGGACGCCGCCGATTTTGTATTCTCTAGCCGATAAATATTTAAGCTCGAAAAACTCAATCATATCTTAAGAAAAAACGCAGGGAATACTTAGGTGAGATTTTTTCATATTTTATACACAGGATTTTTTTTTTCAAGAAACTCTTTTAAATGATTTTTCCGACATGTTTTTTATAAACTCCTCCAGTAATTTTGCTTCAAAAAATTCCAAGTGTTTTTTTTTTTTTCAGAAATTCAGATTATTCTTTAAGTGTTTCAAAGGATTCCACAATAAATTATTTATGGAATTCCTTGCGTTTGTTTAAGATTTTTCATTTTCATGGTTGCATACATTTTTGAAATTTGACATCTTATTTGTTCCATAGAAAAGAAAGAATCCCTTTTCAGTGTAATGACAAATTGAGGTAGAAACAGTTTTTTTCAGTTTTTCTTGGCGGTGTAATTTTTCATGAAAAATATCATCCATTCCGACTTATACTTTATTAAAACCAATCCCATATTTTTTTTCAGATGTTTTAGAAAATTTGCAATTGCTTTGATAAAAAATCTTTGTTTTTCCGATGCTTCGATTGAAACATGGGTTTTCAAAGAAAAGGCTTACATGGTCATTTTCCACAAAATTGGCCATAACTCAAAAACAAAAAAAAATACATTTCAAAAATTTCAGCGATTAAAGCTTATGAATTTACCTTCTCAAAAATATATTTTTGAAAGTTTTCCACTAATTGGAACATAGTTTTTCCGGTTTTTCTTTACGAATTTTCTCAACGGTGGAAAATTTTGTGGAAAACTGTTTCCAGTTAATATTTTATTTTCATTACTGAGAAAGTTTGCTTTCGTTTTCATAAAAAAAATGTATCTACGATGCTTCGTTCTTGAGTTATGATTTTTCAAAGTAAGTAGTATAGATTGTCTTTGGCAGCCATTTTGTTTTTGGTTAATTTATCAAAAAAATAAAATGTGTGTTATACAATACCAGGTAATAAGGAGCTATATATATAAGATGAGAGTATTCTTGGAGAAATCGGAAATTTACGATATAAGGTTTTTAGAGTTTTCAAGATTTTCATTTGCCCAGCGTGGTACCAGAAACATAAATGTTAATTGCTCAAAGACGGCTGCACCAAATTGCTTCATTTTTTCACAACATACTAGTATTAATGTATCATTCCGACGAGTGAATATCCGAATACGATAAAAATTCTGTAGCCTGAGACATTTACGTGGGTTATGGCTACGCGTCGATCCCCCATGGAATATCTCCGGATCCAGATGACCAATTATCAATATCGACACATATTTTAAAACTAGAAGAGTTTCTTGAGAGCTTGTGAAAAAATGGTGCAAACACAGTAAGAAACAAAAAAGTTATCGCGATTTGAATATTTTTTAGTGTTAAAAAATGAAGCTGCCGGTAGGAGTTAATATACGATTGCTGAACCCATTGCCGTTTTCAAATATATCATAGTAAGTCTAGTTTTTGAGATATTGGATTTTGAAAATATATAATTATACGTTTTCGGCCAACTTGCATGCAAGTGCACCAGCTTGTATACGAATTAATTTTACACGAAATTCAAACTTCATAATAGTTAATCAACAATATTCATAACACTTTCGATGGTCAGAAGATATTTTTTGATTATAAATGAAACGAAGAATTTTGTGTGGAGACTGCAAGCATGTTGAAATAATCGATATAACCTCAATTTAATCGTGCAATTTATATCCAATTACATCTTAAGTAAAAGTTCTATTTCCTATGCTTGGTTGATTAGATCACTCAAAAGTTTGATGAATCTTAAATTCCATAGAATTCTGACGTGCTGAAACATTTCTGAGAAAGATATTCAAGTCAGCAATCTCTAATCTAATGATTATTTGGATATAATCAAATAATTAGCATTGAGGTTTTGATTGTTAGCCATTTAAAGAACTACAATATATTTACAAAACTGCGTAGATTACAAAGAAACACAACTGTGACTTGAAATTTATCACGAAAACATATACAATTTATAAATAAATAAATAAATTAAATATTCTCATATTTAAGGTTAACATGTTTGTAGATCGTTAATGATGATTTTCTGCTGGAAGAATTTTAATATTTTCACACAATTGTGGAAAATTCTGGAAAAATAAACTTTATTACTGCATGTTTTAATCTAAAGCAATAACACGACAATTTTTTTTATTTAAAACCGTTCTTACACTCTCATGCAAAAGTTTGGGTTCACACATTTGAAAACATGCAAAAGTGTTTTTTCCATATCTCTGTGATTACACGTCCAATTGAAACTCTCTATGGGGCATTAAAAATAAAATGAGTTATTCCTACTTCGTAGGTATTTAAGCATTGATAACAGTACAATTCGTAGCTGCTTCTCCGTGGTTGACTTGAATAATTGAAGTTGCACAAGGAATCAAGAGATGTAGCTTGAAAGTGGCTTTCCATCTTCACTTTTGAGAACTCCAAAAATTAAAAAGTCAACATCATGTGTGACATCCATTGTTACTAGAGACCGAGATCACCTCTGCATCTCAATGATTGTCATAGGAAGGAGTTAGTGAGGAGGGATCATAGCTGCATGATCAGGATTCACCTTGGTAAGTGATGCAACCTCAGTTCAAAAAACACCTGTCAGCACTCCAAAGACAACGTGAACATACGGTAAGTCGACTCTTTTAGCGTCGCAGCATTCAAAGGTTATTTTTTATAATGATAAAAATGGTAAAATGCAAGGTATGGCGTTTTTAATGTTTATGTACAAGAGTTTATTTCGACACTTACAGTGTCAAACTGTTCATTTTGTTAGATCAATTAATTTAAGTGACAAAATTACGTTTCATGATATATTACCCAGTGACGAAGCTAGGGGTTTCAGGCCCCGGTGTGGAGTCAAATTTAGAGGCCCTTCAAAATAAGGGTATGTTTCAATTGACTAGTCAGCAAATCAAAACAATAATAAACTTTCCATCAATATTTCTTCATGAGTACATTGAACGATTTATTCACAGGCTTTTTAAGGACATCCTCCATAATTTTCGTTCCAGGTACCTTGAAAAGCGCAACCAGAACATTTTTCAATGATTCCCACAAAATTTTCAATGATTCCCTCAGAAAACTTCCCAGAGAAATCCTCAAAGAATTATTACAAGATTTTACTAGGAAATTGCCAAAAAGATGCCAAGAATTTTTTTTCTTAAATTTTATTGTAGTCATAAGGTATATTACGAAATCGTAAAGGTATCACTGATGCAACACGTGAAAAATTCCTAAAAGAGAGAAGTCTTTCAAAGATCTTCTGTGAATTCTGTATAATGTATCTTGTGTCTTGTATAATTCTCCTCGCCGTGCGCATAGTATTGTTGTACACGAATTACACCAATCGTAGAAAAAAAAATCTGGAGAATTCGTGACAAGATTTTCTGAGAGATCATTTTGTTGCAATTCCGTTGTTGGAGTGTTAAAGTTTTGATGAAGCAAATTTTGAAAGAATTTCTCTTAGCATTCAAATTACATACAAATTATTGGGATAAGTACTAGAGGAATCTCTATCAAAATTCATGGGGGATCCCTGGAGAAGTCTTTGTACGAAAAAACTTCTGTATGAATCTCTAGAAGAATTTCGAAAAGTGAAAATCTATGATCCTATGGAAATGTCACATAGAGCAATTCTCGCTGAAACCAGGCCGTCATCGGCACCCATCGATAGAATTCCAATTTTATGTCACTGATCGCTAGTTCTCGATAAAACTTAAGGGTGGTCCTTTCTGTTTTCTCAAATTGGTGGACCCCTCGTACGCCAGCTAGCTGAACAGTTTGCGAAAAAGCCCATTTTTCGATAAATCTTGGGTATTTCTTCACGGGATATGTCTCAAATTTCGCTTGGAACACATAGCAAACTTAGTGATATCGTATAGAGAAAGGAAATATCTTTCATTTAAACTCGAAAAAATTTGGCGACCATTTTGGATTTGGCCGCCATCTTGAATTTTGTTAGAAAAATCGTTTTTTCACCATTAGCGCACCGCTAGTTTTGAATTCTGAGACCACCATCAGAAAGCTGAGGAAAAATTGCGTAAGATAGGCTACAAAAACTAGGTGAGCAATGGTATTTACCCTATGATATGAACGATTTTCTAAATCATGTTATACGATTTTGACGTACATGGCAAGTGCAATCAATACAAAAATCTTTTTTTGTACTACAAAGAAACAAGTTTTCAACCTTTGGTGTTTTATTCGAGTCGAGTGAAGAATAAGAATATTATTTTAAGTGAAAAAATCTGGCGGCCATCTTGGATTTGACGCCATCTTGATTTTGGGTAGAAGAATGAATTTTTCACCTTGATAGCACTCAGCATGTTGAAATTAGAGGTTATCAATAAAAAAAGGTTACGTATACTCTTCTTCTTTTTATTCTTAATTTTCCTGACGTTACGTCCCTACTGGAACCAAGCCAGATACTCAGCTTTATTGGTCATAAATCCAGGTTATTAAATAGGAATTTCCTTTTATAATGCGATTTCTGACAACAGTTTTATCGAAAACTAGCGATCAGTGACATAAAATTGGAATTCTAACGATGGGTGCCGATGGCTGCCTGGTTTCAGCGAGAATTGCTCATAGTAATCTCTGAAGTCCCAAGATTTTACATCAAAATTCATTTGCTATGCGAAAAAAATGGATAGATTAGATATTTTGCCAAAAATATAGACTTTAGAAACCTGTGTTCATCTTTGTTTGCGTTGTCGAAATATTCTTTGGTTCTTTTCAAGAATTATAAAAAGTTGTGTACAAATACTCATTTCGGCTTGGTTCTGGATATGGCTCATAATAAAATGTTTCCAGAAAAGTTCCTGGCTTTCTCAGGCTCAAGTTAAGGAGGCCCCCTGATATGCGATGATTGACAGAATAATGTATTTTTGAATCCATGAATCAGAAAACATAAAAATTCTGCTGCGGTTTAACTTTTGTCTCAAGGATCTTTCAATTTTATGATTTAAAGTTTTCCAACATGAAGGAATATTAATTAACAGATATTCTTTTTCTGACACAGAAACAACTTGGTCCTAACCACAACTTGAAATTTATCGCAGTGATCCATGGGTTTTGGGATTTCAAAATATTCTAATATTTGAGGTTGACAAGTTTGCAGAACATTATTAATGAAATTTTGTTGGAAGAATTACAATACTTTCACAAAATGGCAAATTAATCATATCTACACCATAATGAAAATAATTAAAAAATTTAATATTTCTACTGCAGTTTGGTATTTATTAGGATTGGTAGCTGTTAGTTCCACAAACTACAAAATTTTCACAAAACCAGGTATAATAAAGAAAAATCTAGGATTTCTGCTGTCATTTAGAAATCGTTGCATTGGCTTATCAATTGTTCGATTTAAAGTTCTCTCATATTCATAAATACAAATTTAAATAGCATTTAAATGTTTTCAAAAATTACAGACGACCCTCCCTTGATTTATATTTGGTATCTCGATATCGAGTTCGAGTCCCATAGTAAAAGTAAAATTTTATTGCTACCTCGATGGTCCCTTAGATCGCATTTGTACTGGTTTTGTAATTCATAAGTTGATACGTCCCTAACTCGATGGTCCCTTCATTATCGAGTAGGAGAAAGTTGAATATGTACGAAAAATGTTTTTGAAGAAACGTATTGGAGCACATATTTCAAATCCTTTTTAAACTAATACCCTTCCTTAATTGTTATATTTTTTTTCTAAATTTGATGTAACCATAGTTATAGGTATAAAAAAATTTGATTTAAAATTTCAATAAATTTCTCCTTATTTTATGCATAGGCTTTTCTTTGGGACTATATTTTAAAAGTATTTTTTGTTTCCAACTGATAATCGGCAATCAATAACATTGATCTGCTCAAACTATCAGCGAAAAGAGAAATCGATTACTGCAGTTACTTCGATGGGTTGTGCTACTTTTCACCGAATGTCGATTCCCCGAATGTCATTTCCCCGAACGCCAGTTCCCCGAATGCCAGTTTTGCGAATATCCCATTTCCCCGAATATCCCATATCCCCGAAAAGTTTTGAGCACTCATATCTGTCGTAACTGTATACATTTCAGGGTGGGGATCTGGCCATCTAATATGCACCCTTCTTTATTTAATGGCAGACAATTAATCGTTCCATAAAAAAATATAAAATTTCCATAAAAAATGCAAAATTTGCCAGTAAAGAAACAAGGGTAAAATCAACAGAAAAGTTACAAATTTCCATAAAAAAATAAAGAAGTGCATAGAAAAAACAAAATTTTCCATAAATAAAAAAAATTTGAGCAATAAATAGATTCAAAAGTGCAGTAGAATCGACAATAATCTCACTAAAAAATATCGAATTTTCCATTTAAAAACCTCAAAATGTCCCTATTTTCTTCACAAAAAGCAAGAAATAATTATAAATTTTCCACAAAAAAAGCCAAAATTTGCAATAAATAAATAATAATTCGCCCACAATAAATCAAAAATTTCCATTCAAAAAATCAAAGATAGCAATAGCAGTAAATGCAAAGTTGCAATAAACAAACCCAACTGAGCAATTCAAAATGACAATCAATACATGAAAATGTTGTAGAAAATTTCAATATTTAAGTAAAATTTTCCATAAAAATAACGTAATTTTACAATAATGAGTAATAATGTGTATAATGCATTTCATTAAATTTCAGTCAAACTGAAGCATTGTTTTCACAATTGGAGCTAGTTAGTCGTCGTACATACAGTATTGGACAAAACATTTGCAACTTTTTCGATTTTCCATACAAAATGACCAACTTTGATAAACTATATCTCAGTTATTTATGATCCGATTTGAATGAAATTTTCACAGAATATCAGACATAACTTGAACTTTAACATATATTTTTGAGTGATTTTTCCAATCACAAGTTGAAAAGAAGTAACGGTTATACTAAAGTGAATTTCTTGACGATTTTTCATAATTGACATAACTTAACATATTGAAGGAATAGCTTCATCGTATGTTCAGCAAAGTTGTAGATTTTGACGAGATGAATAAGTTTGCTGAAGACAGTTTTTGTGTAAGGCTATCAGATTTTGAGATAAAAAGTTTTGAATTTTTCGTCGAAAATTACACTTTAGTCAAATCGTTATTACTTATAAACTCGCGATTGGCAAAATTATTCAAAAATATATGTTAAAATTCAAGTTACATCTGATGTTCTGTAAAAGTTTCATTCGAATCGGTCCATAAATAACTGAAATCGAACTTACCAAAGTTGGTCATTTTGTATGGAAAATCGAGAAAGTTGCAAATGTTTTGTCCAATACTGTATGTAGATGTAGAAATTGCATTTTAGAGTTCGATAATTAATTACGTAAAAATTTAGGGGAGGGGAGAGCGGGGAGATTGGCCGGGTTTGAAAAAATATTTTTTGCCATGTAGGTAAAATCAATGTTTCATACAAAAAATCATACATGGAGAGGAGGCGAGGTCTCGAAAAATCACAAAAAAAGGTTTTTTAATACACCCCATCGTTAGGCGCTACAATTTTACTTATTTTGGCAAAGTTGAAATGAAACATGGAACATGGAATATCTAATCTTCCAATTTTAGTAACACTTATGTCACTGCTTGGGTTATGTCCAACTACATTGATGGTAGAAGCTTATGCTCTCATGCCCAACCAGCCAGGGAACTGGTGTTTACAAACTAAGCATCAGTAAAGTAACTGCCCACAGCAGTTGCAGAAATATGTATACTTCGATTAATGAGTTTTTTCCTAAATATTTTTTTTATTTGCATACGAACATAACGCTTTTTAAAGTATTTTCCAATAGGTTCATTTTTAGATCTAGATGCTGTAACGCTACTTTTATACCTCATCACCCACTTCATGTATCATTTCAACTTTGCCGAAATAATTAAAATTGTAGCGCCTAACGATGGGGTGTATTAAAAAACATTTTTTTGAGATTTTTCGAAACCTCGCCTCCCCTCCATGTATGATTTTTTGTATGAAACATTAATTTTTTCTATATGGCAAGACATTTTTTTTTCAAACCCGGCCAATCTCCCCACTCTCCCCTCCCCTAAATTCTTACGTAATTAATTATCGAACTCTAAAATGCCATTACTGCATCTACATATGACGACTAATTAGCTCCAATTGTGAAAACAATGCTTCAGTTTGACTGAAAATTTATGAAATCCATTACACACATTATTACTCATTATTGGAAAATTACGTTATTTTTATGGAAAGTTTTACTTAAATATTGGAATTTTCTACAACATTTTCATGTATTGATTGTCATTTTGAATTGCTCAGTTGGGTTTGTTTATTGCAACTTTGCATTTACTGCTATTGCTATCTTTGATTTTTTGAATGGAAATTTTTGATTTATTGTGGGCGAATTATTATTTATTTATTGCAAATTTTGGCTTTTTTTGTGAAAAATTTATAATTATTTCTTGCTTTTTGTGAAGAAAATAGGGACATTTTGAGGTTTTTAAATGGAAAATTCGAAATTTTTTAGTGAGATTATTGTCGATTCTACTGCACTTTTGAATCTATTTATTGCTCAAAATTTTTTTATTTATGGAAAACTTTGTTTTTTCTATGCACTTCTTTATTTATTTATGGAAATTTTTAACTTTTCTGTTGATTTTACCCTTGTTTCTTCACTGGCAAATTTTGCATTTTTTATGGAAATTTTATATTTTTTCATGGGACGTTAATATTTGAGCCTTTATTTAATTGGCTGTTCTTTCGAGTTTTACCGTCCGCAGCTCTTTTGCCAACATGTGTATAGCCGAGAATGACAGAATAACTCCTTCTTTTGATTGCTCATCGTTTTTTCTCGTTCACTATTCATCACACTGACTATTAAAGCACCTATTTAAACAGCACCACTTTTCGGGGAAACCGGTCATTCGAGGACTGGCATTCGGGGAACCGACATTCGGAGAAACCACATTCGGGGAAAAGAATTACAATCACTTCGATGATTCTGAACGCAATTGTAATGTCTTTTCGTTTTATTATGTCACAATAATTTTTGGCGTCCAATCTTCTTTTGGTTCAATCATAAATTTTGACTTCTTTAAAAAATGGGCTGTTCTTAATATTTATACTGTTTTAAATTTTATTATTTAGTAAAGCTAAATATTACCCATTTTTACATTTTGCTGTTTCATCAATTTTTACAAGACGAGCTGTTTTAATGATAATTACTTAAGAAACTGCCAATATTCAACTTTTTTTCTGCAGACGCATGATCTCCTTTCGAGATATGCTGGAATGAATATTATCTCAATCACAAATTTTCCCTTCTTTCGATAATAGATGCATACTTTCAAAATTGAAATTTATGTTGAATCACTGAAAAGTTTTGCCACAAACCTTTTTTTTTTAATGTGTTGTTCCTTTGAGTTATGCTGTGAGAAGATTTTTGCGTTGGGCCTTAAACATTTTAAACGAAAAATAATCTGCTCTCGTATATAGGCTATTTTTGCATTATTCTGCAGTAATAGATCTTTGAATTAGGGCTTTTGATATTTTGTAAATAAATTTCCCTCATTTTATCAAGTAATTTTCATCAAGTGTTACGTCCAAACTGGGACAGAGCTTGATCTACAGCGAGATGTTCTATGAGCGTTCCCTTCATTAATAACTGTGATCTTTCTTTGCAAATTTACTATTCTCAAATATGTATATCGCAACAATAATATTTCGCAAAAAGTTTTCCACCAGACCCGTCAGCTAGGACAAAAATCCACTCATCAACTTTCACGTGTAACAAATTCGAATCGTACCAACAAATCTGAAGGCTATACTTTTGATCTTGCCATAGAACAAGCATTCGACAGTGTTTGGCATTTTTCTGGGAAACATGGTTTTCAGAGAGCTTTCATTCGGAGACATGACGTTCGGGGCACCAACGTTAGAAAAAGTAGCACATTTATTAAATATGTTTCCAACTTATTTTAGATTAAGGAGGTGTACAACCAGTAATGCTTATGCCTTTGTTGGTA
Source organism: Aedes aegypti (assembly GCF_002204515.2). NCBI lineage: Eukaryota > Metazoa > Arthropoda > Insecta > Diptera > Culicidae > Aedes > Aedes aegypti. The sequence goes on along the minus strand of NC_035108.1, from coordinate 22,335,665 downwards.
TTTTGATTCACAACTGTTACTGTCGTGCAACATAACTTTTGAGCGTTTAAACACCATAAACTGTATTGATATCTTCCTCTACTATTTTTAATTAGAAAATGTTTGTTCACTCAAACTGCACATATGCAATGGCACTTACAATTAAGACGTCCTTTTCAATTAAGACAACAACCAGCGATTGCAACTAATAATATCCAATCGTTCAAGTTGTAGGCCCACAAAGGGAGTAAACATTGAATAGCCTGCACTATTTCCGCGATGTATTCATGGCAGAGCTCAAACGCGCCAAAGTCGGTGAGAGACAGTGCAATTTTTTTATATTACAAATTATATGCTGCTGGTCGGTTATGCAAACAATCCGGGACCCATAAATAAACATCGTGAGGCAACATGTACCCGTTTGGCAAAATTATTTCTAATTGATGCCCAGCGTTATTTTTTTCTTCTGCTTACAACCATAAATCAATTTGACGCAAAATTTGCTCCAGGCAATGTGTGATTTTGTGCTCCTTTTGGTGCAATTAAAAATCAATGATGCATAATAATCATAAATTTGCCGAATCTGAAAAATGCCACATTATTTCGATTCGGTAGACTTTCAGAGATTGAAGATATGATTAATGTGGGTTCAACCCTCGGAGATAATGCCCACCATGCTGGGGAGTGATCAGTGATTTGTTTTGAAGGGCAACCCGAGTGAATGACCAACACGGTGTGTCTGAAAATGTCATCTTATGTAAAACAAATGTCCTAGAAGTTGGTTTCTACTATTCTGAAGATATAAAATCACACTTAGAAAAAATCATTAATCAAATGTGCCCACCATATTAAAGCATTGCCGGGCGTATTGTAGAGCTCCATCTTCGTCGGTCTTGGGCGAAACTTCGCCAGTTGCCCCGATCGTGTAGGGTCGCCAGGTCTTCTTTCACTGCGTACAGCCAGCGTATTTGTGGTCTTCCCCGAAGCCGCCGACCTCTACCTGGTTCCCTGCTGAATATTATTTTCGCAATTCTTCCTTCCGACATTCGCACTAAGTGACCAGCCCACTGAAGTCTGCCGTTTTTATATTCGCATCTTTGTACACTTGATTGTGATTCGTGCATCTGCGCCACACACTATTTTCAAGTTTCCCACCGAGTATTGTCCGCAGCACTTTACGCTCGAAAACACCGAGAGCTTTCCAATCTGACTCTTTCGACGTCCACGCTTCGTGCCCGTAGAGAGCCTCCGGAAGAATCAATGTTTTATACAGGGCGAATTTTGTCTCCGTTAGCAAGCTGCGGGACCTAAGCTGGTTACGTAGTCCATAATAGGCCCTATTCGCAGCCGCAACACGTCTTTTCAATTCGCGTTGTCACATGCCACAAGTGTTCCAAGGTAAACAAATTCTTCAACAACTTCAAACACATCCCCATCAAACATTACCTCAGCACCTACACCACATTGCCTGGCTCTATCTCTACCTCCAACCATGTACTTCGTTTTGGTAGAATTAATAGTCAGGCCTATCCTCGCTGTCTCCCTCTTCAGAGGCACGAAGGCCTCTTCCACTGACCTGCGATCAATTCCAATTAGGTCTATATCGTCCGCAAAGCCAAGAAGCATGTGCGACCTTGTGATAATAGTGCCATTTCTCTGCACGCCAGATCTCCTAATAGCACCCTCGAGTACAATGTTGAACAGTAAATTCGAAAGTACGTCTCCCTGCTTCAATCCGGCTAACGTCACGAACGAAGTTGACACCTGGTCTGCGATCCGAACACTTGATTTCGAACCATCCAGCGTAGCACGTATCAGCCTAATTTGTTTCGCCGGAAAACCATTTTCAGACATTATCTGCCAAAGCTCATTTCTTTTCACTGAGTCGTACGCAGCCTTGAAATCAATAAACAGATGGCGAGTCAGCAAGTTATACTCCCGGAATTTGTCTAGGATCATTCGCAAGCTAAACATCTGGCCCTTTGTCGAACGGTCCTCACGAAAACCAGCTTGGTATTCGCCGACGAAGGACTCCTCGAGCGGTCTCAGTCTGTTAAACAGGATGCGCGACAGAATTTTGTACGCCGAATTCAGCAGGGGAATTCCTCTGTAATTGGCACACTCCAGTCTGCGCCCTTTCTTGTAAATAGAACGAACCTTCAGAATTACTCGATGGATCGACTGGTAAAGCTGCTCACTTTCGTGTTTGAGAAGCTCGACCGGGATCTCGTCCTTCGAAGCAGCCTTACAGTTCTTCAGCTCGCTGATAGCCTTTTTAACCTCTCCTATGGTCGCTTGATCGTCATCATCTATGTTCATCCTGTTCCTCGTTACATTTCCATTTTCACCGTTCAACAATTGCTGAAAGTGCTCCTTCCCCCTGGCAGCCACCGCCGTTTTATCGGTCAGCAAATTCCCTTATCGATCATTGCAAATAGCGGGCACTGGTAAGGTATTGTGCCGCGCACCATTGACCGTTGCATAGAATCTCCGCATATCATTCCGGTTCATGCTTTCTTGAGCATCAGCACACTTTCACACTTTCTTCGTGCTGCCTTTTCTTTCTGCGGTGGATTCGCTTTTCTTCGGCTCTCGCTGCCCTGTACCACTCTCTATTCTGTCGGGTACCGGCCACAAACATACGGCTTCTAACGACATTCTTCATGTCTGTCACTCTCTGGCACTCTTCATCGAACCAGTCGCTCCGTCTTCGTCGTTGACCACTGTCAATCACTTCCCGCGCCGTTGTTGTCACAGCTTCGTGGATAGGGTCCCACAGGCTGTCGACGTCTCCAGCAACGTTGATTCTTCCCAACTGCTCGACTAGTTGCTGACGGTACTGTGTAGCTACCCTATCAGTCGACAAGCGTTGTATATTGATGCGCAGCGTTCTGTTTGTTGTGGAACTCGTGACGCTGGATAACCGCGCCCGAATTATCTACAACGAGATTATGATCCGAGTCGATATTAGGGCTTCGGAAGGTCCTGACATGCATGACATCTGAGAAATGTCGACCATCAACCAGCACGAGGTCTTTTTGGGAGCAGGCATCGCCACTCGGGTGTCACCAGGTTGGTTTGCGGATATTCTTTCGTGCGAAGTAGGTACTGCTGATTGCCATCCCTCTAGCAGCAGTCAAGGTTACTAGCCGCAGGCCATCATCATTGGTAACGGAATGAAGGCTTTCCGTTCCAATGACGGGTCGGAAGAAATCTTCTTTCCCGATCTGCGCATTTGCGTCGCCGATGACTGTCTTGACGTCTTGTTTTGGGCACTCTCCGTAGGCCTTATCCAGGCTCTCATAGAACTCACCCTCCATGTCATCGGGCTTATCGTTCGTTGGCGCATATATGCTGATCAGGCTGTAGTTGTCCTTCATTCTCAACACACAGATTCGGTCGCTTACCGGTTTTCATCGAATAATTCGCTTCATCTGCTGCCCAATCACTATGAAGCCAACTCCACGTTCTGCTCTGTCGCCACCGCTGTAGTAGGTGTGGTACTTGAATGAAGTATTGGCGATGGGGTCCACCGCTCGGAATTCGCGTATTTCCTTGATAGCTGCCACGTTCACGCCGACATTCCGCAGTTCACGAGCCAGGAGCCCAACACGCGCGGGTTCATTCAAAGTTCTCACGTTCCAAGATCCGACTTTCCAATCGTTGTCCTTCATACGTTGCCGTAGAATTAATCCGTTTGCTCTAATTTGCCTTTCTTTGTTGGTGAAGAGTCATCGATAGGCCACCTAACCAGGGTTGCACTACCTACATCGTGCTACAGGGGCTGCCTCCTTGGTGCTGACACGACACAGTACTGTCCGCTTGTTCTTAACATGATGACCACGGTCATAGCCATCACAACCATCCACCTTTATCAGAGCTTTGTACCTGTAGCTCTGGTTCTGAATAGTTTCAAGTTCTTTCGGACATGCTACTATGGTGAGTCGTCATGCGCTAGCGGTGTTAATCACTCCATATGAAATACTTTACAGTATTAGAAAAATAAACTAAATTCTAGACTTATCGAATTTTGTCCAATTTTACCCAAAACCCCAAAAGTTAAACTATTTTTTAAATTTCCATTATATTAAACAAAAACTCATGTAATTTTGTAAACACATCTTTGTAATAATACAGTAATACTTGTTTTGTATTTTCACACAGTTTTAAGAAAATGTCCAGTTCTTGAATAAAGGTCACATATGCGAATATTGATTTTACATGGCCCACACACATGAATAGTGTACATAATGCTTCTAAAAATCATTGAAGACGTTGAAGCGATAAAAAGTATGAAGAACGTCTGCCACAATCGACATTACGGAGATAGATTCATAGCATAGTACAACCCTACGGAAAACTGCTTCAAAGTGAACCGTTCCAAAGTCTCGATGTCACATTGTTCCATAAGGATTACATTCTAATAAGGTTTCAAAACTAATAATTGAAAAATAAAATTCGCAATATGGGTTCCGTTTTTGGCAACTGAAAATTTCGACCTTGTTGCCAAAAACAGAATCCCACTGTATAACCTAAAATTTTTCAAGGATACCCATAGAAATTACCTTATTTAAAAAAATAAGATGTTTTTCAAGATTGTACCCCGTTTGGCATAAAGTCGTTTGGCATAAGGTCGTTTGGCATAAGGTCGTTTGGCAAAAAGCCGTTTGGCATAAAGTCGTTTGGCATAATGGTTGTTTGGCATAATGGCCGTTTGGCATAATGGTCATTGGCATAATGGCCGTTTGGCATAATGATTGACTTAAAATAAATATCGGCATTTTTCTAGATTTTACCGAGATCAACAGCACCGAGCCCATAGCAAAAAATTTTGGTAGATTCTAAACAAATGTGGTGTTCGTTCAGAGATTTTCCAAGCTAAGAATTTCAAAAATTGTTGTGACATTAGAGAGCATTACTAAATAAAACTCGTGACGGGTCTCTACATCTCAGAACATAGAGTATCTTTGAGCTTGTTGCGATATACATATTTGAAAACAGTAAATTGGCAAAGAAAGTTTGCAGTTATTCATCAAGGGAACGCTTATAGAATATTTCGCTGCAAGCTCTGTCCCAGTTTGAACGTAATACTTGATAAAAATTACTTGATAAAAGCATGGAATGTTTTTTGCAAAATATCAAAAGCTCTAATTCAAAGATCTGCAAATGCGACTTAATGTAAAAATAGCCTATATATGAGAGCAGATTATTTTTCGTTCAAAATGTTTAAGGCTCTAACACAAAAAAATCTCATAGCTCAAATAAACAACACATCTTTAAAAGAAAATATTTGTGGCAAAACTTTTCAACGGTTCAATATAAATTCTCATTTTGAAGTGTACATTAAAAACACCGTCTATTATCGAGAGTAGGAAAAATTTGTGATTGAAATAATATTTTTTCCAGCATATCTCGGAAGGAGATCACGCGTTTACGTATAAAAAAAAGTTAATGTTGAATATTGACAGGTTCTAAAGTAATTACCATTCTAACAACACATCTGGCAAGAATTGATAAAAAAGCAAAATATAAAAATGGTTAACATTTAACTTTACTAAATAATAAAATTTAAAACAGTATAACTATAAAGAATAGCCTATTTTTAAAAGAAGGCAAAATTTATAATTAAACCAATAGAAGAATGGACGCCAAAAATCATTGTGGCATAATAAAACGAAAATACATAAAAAAAGTTCGTTCAGTATCATCGGAGTGATTGTGCTGCTTTACCCCAATTGCCATTTCCCCGAAAAGTGGTGACGAGAAAGAACGATAAACAGTCAAAATAAGGAAGTCATTCTTGGCTATACACATGTTGGCAAAAATGCTGAGGACGGTAAAACTCGAAAGAACCGCCAATTAAATAAAGAAGGGTGCATATTAGATGGTCAGTTCGTTCACCACCCTGAAATGTATAAAGTTACGACAATCATAAGTGCTAAAAACTTTTCGGGGAAGTGGGCTAGTCCTGGAAACGGGATATTCAGGGAACTGGCATTCTTGCAACTGGCGTTCGGGGAAAAGTAGCACAACCCATCGAAGTAACTGCAATAATAAATTTCTCTTTTCGCTGATAATTTGAGCAGATCAATGTTGCCGATTGCCGCCTTTTCGTCAGTTGGAAACAAAAAAATACTTAAAAAATATAGCTTCAAAGAACAGCCTATGCATAAGAGAAGGAGAAATTTATTGAAATTTTAAATTAACAGTTTTCATACCTAAAATTATGGTTACATAATATATAGAAAAAATATAACAATTAAAAGAAGGGTAAATTTGTGCTAAATAAACAAAAATCTTCAGTGCAAAAATTTGTTCCAATAGCGAAACTCAAAAATATATATTGTTGAATAAAGTGTCATTTTGTATCAATTTACTCCAAATCAAGCCTGATGTCATCAGAAAGATTCAATAGAAACTTAAAAACGAAAAATTGAGCAATTCTTGATTTCAGACTTATTATGCCAAACGGCCATTATGCCAAACGACCATAATGCCAACAGACTTTATGCCAAATGACCATTATGCCAAATGACTTTATGCCAAATGACCTACCACCGTTTTTCAAGGAAATTATTCAGTCTTTCAGGATTTTATTTGGTTATTCTTCCATCAATTTTCTTATCTTCCAACGTTCATAACATCTGCAAAAATACTTTGTGAGATCTACTTGAGTAATAACTGGAGAATTTTGTTGAATGATTAGTGGAAAATACTTCTTTGAAAAAAAATCAGGGTAATCCCTAAGGAAATTACTGAAGATAGTATTGTTGGTGTGCTCAAATATTTCATGGAGAAAGTTCTGATGAGAACCTAAACATTTAGAAATAGCTAAAAGTATTCATTGGAAAATTGCTGGAAGAATTTTTGCGAGAATGGTAGAGAAATCTCTAGAACAATTTCTAGATCGATCCCTGTTTGAGTCCCTGAATGTATTCTAGATGAAATCTGTGGGAAAATCACTTGAAGTTTTTCCTCTAGTCATGTGAGACAAAATTCTTGAAGAACCGGCTGAATAGCCGCGTTATAGTCTTTGACTTAGTTTTATTGAAGCCTGTTGAATTTTGTATCAGGACTCACTGCAATCAGAATAAGAAAAAAAAATGACTAAAAGACCATTTTGACTAAAATAGATCTAAGTTTCTATTAAAAGTAGAAACTTTTTGAACAATTGCATTAAAATAGAGATGAAGTCTCTAGAAAAAGACCACCCTTACACCTATGTCTTCAATCAAATACTTTTAAGAATAACTGTTTCTTCAACAATTTGAATAATGAAATATGAATAGAATAACTATAATTAGAATTATGTTACCATGTTATATGGAAATCATCAAATGAATCTTGTTTTTGACAAATAAGCCCCAGAAAACATGGAATTTACCCTTTAAACATATACAATCTACAAAGATATAAATCATTATAGAATACTTGTAACATTAATCAAATTTAAAATTGATTTACGTTATTAGGGGCAGTTTTGAACGTTATAAAATTGTTTGTTTTCTGATAATTAAAACATTTCAAAGAACATCAAAAATATCCATTCTATTCTAAAGTATCAAAATGTATCTCTGGAAAAAGGACCCTCACAAGACAATGGTCCCCGTGCCCCCACATTTGTAAATCTGGCCCTGGATGGGACTAGAGTTACGTATTTCTCAGGAGCACATAAATGTACTGACGAGCCTCCTACCAAACCGTCCTTCAGCTCATCGGAATCCTAGTGTGCTGCGCTCGGGGAGACTCGTCTCATGCGCTGCTCGGCGCTACGGCTCGCCATCGGTATCCAAGTTGTGAAACAACTGCTTAGTAACAAAGAACCTCTACAAGTATTATCGCCTCATTATGCCTGTGTCTAGATGGCCTACATGATATGACCGAAGACTCGCGATCCAAGAGTTACAATTTCAATCCTCGTTGAAAACTTTTGTAATCACTTCATTTATTGCGCTGAATTTTAAACAGCACATGTGACGGAGCGCATGAGACCGCAGTGAGACACATCTCAAGAAATATGAGGCGCACTAAAAAAGGTCTCACAATGCACAGCGCGCCCGTGTGCTTGCAAGCAATGAGGCCTCCTGCACCTAAGGCTACAGCACGTGCACAATAAATCTAGATGGGATTTCCTATTAAATGAAACAGGAATAATGGCTTGAGACGACACTTGTAGGGACGAACTATTCATAGTTTGTTTGAAAATAAACGTAGCATGAAACGAGCCCACCAGTTGGCAACCCATCGTCCATGGATATGTGTATATCCATGTAACTTCCGATTTTCTAGACAAAATTATTTAAAATTTACAGAAAGGATTCTTGGATGTTACATTTTGAAACGCTTAACCTTCCTTGTGCATTGGGGTCATTTTTGGCCAATCGGCACGGTAAATAAGCTGTAACTTTGTAGAGAAAAGAGATAGAAATATGAAATTTTCTGACTTTTCCGAACTTTTGAAAACGAACATTTTCGTACTAAAAGAAGCTTTCAGCGACCTCTAGGAGCGGCGCTACAAAAAAGTGACACATTATGCATTAAGGGTCAAAAATGACCCATGACTTTAAAACGCTCTCAAAAATCCATTTCTTAACCGATTTTTGTTCTTTTACCTGTATATGAAAGATATGGAACTCAAGAATGGAACCCTGGAAATTGTTTGTCATTATGGCCATTCTTGGCACAAGGGCACAAGGGAACCCGGAACCTGTTTCAGAAAGAATCACATAACAAGATTATGACACATTGTAACAAAAGCTGTTAAATTAACAGAAGTTCATATAACTTTGTCAAGATGGCTTTGTTCTTAACTTGTCACATTTTTTGTATCAGATTAGTTACATGACATTTGTTATATTTCTTACATTGCATGTGTAAGTTGGTTGTAAGTAACATCTAAAGTTATGAACAATAACAAAATTTGCAATAATGTTGTTTTGTTGTGACAGGTGGGTAACACGTTTTGAAATCATATTGGTATAATTTTAATAGGATTTGTTATATTCTATACTAGTGTTCCCAGCAAACTTCGTCTTGCCATCAAGTAGTCTGTTGAAAAACGCTATGGATCGTCCCATACTGTGTACTCTCGTTTTTTCTACGTTCCAGGTGAATATCCTGGGATTTTTATTCACACAAACTCGTTGGAACCCTTGACGAACAAAACGGAGAAAAAATCATTCAAATCCGTTGACCCGTTCGTAAGCCATTTCGTGACATACAAACACCATTTCTTTTTTATTTATATAGATTAATTTGGCGTTAAATTTGTTATTCCAACTACTAACGGTATATGTTTTATAACAACTGGTCTTATAATAATATCATATAAGAGCAAAACTGTTATAATCTTGTTTCTTCTATCTGGTCGGGGACTCTTCTTAGCATTCCTCCAGGAATATTTCTACAAGGATTTATGCAGTGATGTCTTTAAGGCTTCCTCCAAGTTACAATACAACGATTTCTTGAAGCATTACTCCAGATATTTCTCAATTTGTTTCTTCAGAATATTCTCGGGTAGTCTTCTCGAGATTCTTCTACGAATTATTCCTGAGGCTTCCTCCGGGATCGCTCCCGAAATTCTCCTGGAGAAATTCATCTAGGGATTCTACAATAAATAACTTCTTGAATTCCTTTAGGGATTCCTCAAAAGTTTACTTTAGGAATTCCCTCAGGCATGCATCCAGGAAATCGCTACATGAATTCTTCTAAGGATTTTTTCAGGTAATCTTCCAGGAATTCCCCTCAAATTTCTTTAGAGACTCGTTCTGGGCCTCCAAAAACTCCTCCGGGCAATTCTTGGAGAATCCTCTATAAATTCCTACATAGATTTACCCATGAATTCCTCCAGAGATTTCATCAAAATGAATAATAATTCATCCTGAATTTCATCTGCGATTTTTTTTTTTAATATTCCTCTAGGAACTTCTTTTCTCAAGAAGATGTTTGAATGAAAATAGATGAGGTCCTGAAAAGATTCCTAGAGCAATTCCTGGAGAAACCTTAAAAAAACACCTTCACGTAAATGCTTCCAGTGGACCTTTTGTTCTTTGAAAGAAGCACCACACCAGACCACGGACTAGCATGCAACGCCCAATTTCACAATCGAAACACGTTCCTAACGAAAAGTTTTCCTAACTGAATTGGGAATCGAACCCACACTCCTTGATCGATGCGGATAAATGTGTTGTAATTGTTGTAATTCTAGAAAAAAATAGATTAATCCCTTGAAGAATCCCCGGTTGAATTCCTGGAAAAATGTCTGAAGTAATTCTTGCAAGAGCCAATCGAGATTTTCTTGGAAGAATTCTCTAGAGGAATTCATGAAAAAATCCCTGGAACATAAAATATGCTTTTTGGCTCCGCTGTTTATTTTTTTACCGGCATTTTTATAATAAAGACTACGTAGACGAAAAGCATATTTCATTAAAATGTGCAGTTGATTGTCTACCAGCCCATCCCTGGACAATTTCTAGAGGAAATCATTGAGAATTTTTTTAAAGCAATCCTCTGTGATATTCCTGATGAAAAGCTGAAGAAATCCCTGCAGGAATCGCTGTAGAGGTTTTACTAGAGAAATCCATGATTCCATGAAGAGATTTAACAAAAAAATCAATGTAAAGCATTTACTGGAGGAATATTTGTAGAGATTTTCGTAAAATGATCCCTGAAGTAGTTCTTAGCATAATGTATGACTTAATTCCTGCAGGAATTCATAGGAGAATCACTGAAGGAATTTCAAGAAGAACTCTTAGAGGAATCCCTGTTGGCGGTTCAGAACGAGTCCCAGTTAGTCGGGAGAAATTATTAAAATAATTCATGTCGCGATTTTCCTTTTTGGTAACTCTGGGAGAGTTCCTCCAATAAATTCCTTAGGAATTTGTAAGTTGAGAAACACCTGTAAAAATTTCTGGTAATTTCGGGAGGAATACAAGAAGAAATTTTCGGAATAATTCCTGGAAGCATCTTGAGAGCACTACTTGGAGATATCTTTGTATGTTTCCGTGGAAGAATCATCAGAGAAAATATTCTGAAGAAATCACTAGATAAATATCTTGAGTAACCATTGAAACAAAATGTCCTAGTGTAACTCTTAGAGATATTCCTGGGGCAAACCTTGAAGATATGAACATTAACATACTCTAACAATCCCTTCATAAAAAAAGTTTTGCCTTGAAGATTCTGTGCAAGTATCCTTGATTTTCTAGAGGAATCTCTGAAAGAATTCCAGAAAAAATCGCATAAAAATAATCTGGAGAAATTCCGCAGCTTTCCTGAAAGAATTTCTGGAACAGATCTTGGAGGATTTCTGGGAGAATCCCAGTAAAAAAATTACTTTAGTAATCACTAGAGACATTCTTGCAGAAACTCCTTGAAATCTCTAAAGGAATCCCTGTAAATGTCTTGACTGTCTTGGTAGTGTTATTGGAACAACACGCCAAGCCGTTCCCATAGGGGACGTTAGCCAAAAAGAAGAACGTTTCAAGTAATATTGTTCTATATGGTATGCCCTCTTCAACATCTAATCCAATTTCTCTCGCCGTTCCTTTACGGTACCTATCCATCTAGTATTCATCGCTTTCTTCTTCATGCTCCCTCTTACTTCAAGTAAAATAGACCGATACGCCGGTAATTAAATTAAATGCCTGTAAATATTGTTTGCAGGAATCCTAGGACGAATTTCTTATCGAATCCCTGAAGAAACTCCAGAAGGAATTGCTAAGATATTCAGCCTATCAAGAGCCCTATCAAAACTGGTCTAAAATGTATCATGGAAAACAATATTTCTTCCTGGAGCAATCTCTGGCAAAAGCCCTATTGAAGAAATTGCTGTAAGAATTACGGTAGAGATTATTCGTGAAGGAATTTTCGAAATAATTCCTGGAGAATTCTCTGGAAGAACCTCTGGAGATATTAAGAGAGTAATTCTTGAAGGAACATCTGAAGGTTCTCCTAAAAGGATGTCTGATGCACGGTGTGCCCAGAACCGTTATTAACAAAAAAAAAAATGTCCATCAAATCGGAACTCACCACCTGAAAGATATGATATTCAAGCATCTTCTCTGTGAAAATGAAAATATTTGAACGAGGGAATCGAAAGTTACAGTGATTTGAAATTTTACGCTATATTTGATAGATTTCCAATCAGCTCTAAATCAAACAAACACTTAGTTTTTGTTCGAACGTTAGTTCAATTAAAAAACAATTTCACCTTTGTTTGCGGCTTGCAAGAACTTTAATTATAAAGCAATATTTAAGCAAAGAAAATAATATTCCATCAAAATATTAACGAGATATCGAATTTTAAAAATTGCCTTATTTTCTTCATAGAGACTCTTGAGACTAAATATTCAAAACGCTTTCTTTCTAAATGCTATTTATTTTCTAGTTTCAGATTTCTCAGCCTTTGTATTTCAATTATTTACATGACCGCTGTTGTAGTCTACGACGGAGCGTAAAAGATGTTCAAAATATGATTTCGACGTTTTTGGTAATTGATACCTCGACCAAGTTTCCGCAAAATCACTATGAACGCTTTCTGATGCTTGTTCACCATACACTCCCAAAGATCTACCAGTATCCTCGCAAAATTGTCTCACATGAAACCGTAGGATATGGAACTTTGAAGAGTTTGGCAGCTTTAACGATTCCCATAACGTTGTAACTCGTCAATCAACGATGAATACTCCGGTTTTAGATCATCTTTGAAACACGCCTGGTGTATATTCCTGAACAGTTCCACTGCCTGAAAATATAAGCATAGTGAAATTAATATTACTTATTAAAATACTTTCTAACCATTTTACTCACTTTTAGAAAGTCTTTTAGCTTCACACATCCTTTGAGCACATCAGAGTTCTCCATCAATTCATGGCAAGCTTTTCCAGTGAATCCGTAATTACGCTGCTGGTGCCTCACACAGGCTTTCGTAGCCCACATTTCGGCAAATTGGGAATTCGTTTTCTCGACAGCTTTGTATAATGCGTTCACAATACCTAATGTAATATGCAATGATGGTGGAGGACAGACTGTCAAAACTAATTGCTGTTCTGAACCTTTGAACAAAGGTCCATTAACACAACAAGCAAATTGCTTAGCTGACTTTGAATTTGATTTTCTCCATAACTGTACGTATTCCATCATATTGCCGATAGTCCTTAAGTTTCCGTTGCATGTTGTTAGATGCTGTTTATCAGCATCGCAATATGGGCATGGATGTGACGATGAGTGGGCCATTATACCAGTAATAATATTCATGATTTTAAGGTCTCCTGCAATAACTCCATCAATTTCTTGCAGCCTTAAAATTTTCCAGATTGGAGCAACATTTTCATATTTCTCTGCCAAACCAGGGACAAGGGCAAGAATCAACAATCTAAAGTAAAATAAACATGTTTAAAATATTGGGTTCTGAATAAACAATCAAATACTGACCGGCGAACTCCTCCATCTTTGAAGCGTTCGGTTTTATTTTCATGTTCCGCTGCAATAACCGATAAAGTTATTTTAAAAAAAACCACCGCCTCTATCAATGCCAAACTTTATCAAAACATCTTCACCGTTGATTTTGCGGGCCTCTTGAATTTTTCTGATCAGTCCCTCAACATCGACGCAGTATACAACTGGAACATCTCCGACACTTTCAACGCCTGCTATCTCTCGTATGTTTTTGACTTCGAAGAAATCACGGTTGAAAGAACTTAATTTCCTTTTTAGGTTAGACTCAAACTTTATTCCGTATTGCCGAAAGTTTTTTGTGACGTTTATAGCTTTTCGTATGATCAGATTGTTATCTGTTTTCATTCGGAAAACGTTCTCGGCGGATACCAAAGAAGGTTGTTGTGTTAAACTAAAATAAATTAAACATTTAAAAATTTCAAAAACTCAGATTCAAAATTTTGAACTAAATAGTTTACCTATGTTTCTGGAATACTGATGGTTTGCCCCTTCTATTTCTAAGCTGGATAGTCAAATTTTTCGTCTCGACTATTTTTTTGTGGATGAAGGATGAAACAGCCGCTTCTCCAGCGCGTGATGCAGAGGAGTCATTATCCAGTAGACCAGTCAAATTTCGGACACGCTCAGAAATTGTACAAAAATGTCTTTTTCCTTGGCCAATGTTAGACAAGCAACCAGTACACATGCGTTTAGTCTCCTTGGCTTTATTTTCTTTGATCCTTGGGCGACCTCGTGGGAGCTTGGATGGTTTGATTTTGTTAATCCCAGCCCGAGCAATTACACAAATTTCACAACAGCACTTAGGATTCAACCTTGTAACTGTTGAACTTGTGTGCAAAAAATTGTACAATTTTAGGGACTTTTCGAAATTACCAGCAGCCTATTCAATGTAAAAAATTCTTCAAGTTCCACAAATCACAGCAGGATAATTAGCCACAAGTCGTATAAAATCACTTATAAAATGTGTAGTAATCGTTTGTTTCTGAGCCTCCGTTATTTTTCTCAATTCACCTTTTTTTTGAGGCACATAAGGCACACAAAACGTAGCGATTTGCTTCGTGTGATTTATGTTTCACCATTTTCGTTCGATTTAACGTCAACGACAACGTGTTCGCGCCACTGATAAAAACAGACTACGCAAGATCCGACAAATGACGAGACGTACATTATTTCGTATACACATAAAACTGACATAGTTTTACTCATTTTGTTTTGATGTGTATGTGAGTGGTAGCTGAGTAAATCAATTTCTAATTGTACATAGAGTATATTGTCAGAGATTTTCGGATGCTAAGAGCATCCATTATTTTATGCTTATTAGAAATCGAATCAAAGCTGAATGTGTGCGCTGTTAGTACATAGCTGATATATCTGAATATATATCAAATAGAGCGCAAACCTTCAAATCGCTCTAACTTTCGATTCCCTCGTTCAAATATTTTCATTTTCACAGAGAAGATGCTTGAATACCATATCTTTCGAGTGGTGGGTGCCAATTTGATGGACTTTTTTTTTTTGTTAATAACGGTCCTGGGCACACCGTGGATGCCCTATTTGAGCAGGTCTCTAAATTGTGATTGGTGTCAAAAGTTATATAGTTATAAGTTAGAATTATGTCGATTGATTTCGATTCCTTATATTACATTTTTTTTACTAATTTGGTAATAACGGAAATAAAATTCAAGTATGATAACTTTATGTTTAAGACACCCATATAGCCTCAGCGGTAAACGCGCAGCTAAGATAAAACTGAGGGGCATGGGTTCGATTCCTACCGGTCGAGGATCCTTTCGGGTTGGAAATTTTTTCGACTTCCCAGGTATACAATATCATCATGCCTTGGCATATATACATAGACAAAAATAGTCAGATGGCAAACCTCTTCGTTTATAAATGCTGAGAAGGCTTTGTTCCACTAGGTGCGTAACGCCAGGTATATGGCATGGTGTCCATTCACATCTGGATGAAAAATCATGTATTTTGAGCCGTCGCATGATGATACTATATGATGGTCTGAAAATGTCCACATCACACCCTAGCGGAACCGGTTCCGGAATACTCCGAAATACCGGCCAAATCTAAATGTTGGTCCTCTTGGTGCTCTTATAAATCGGAATGAAAAACCTTGAAATTTGAACCGTCGTTATATACATGTGTATGAATTGCTGAATATGATATACGCCAGTTCCTTCTGAAACAGGTTCCGGGTTCCCTTGTGCCCTTGTGCCAAGAATGGCCATACTGACAAACAATTTCCAGGGTTTCATTCTTGAGTTCCATATCTTTCATATAAAGCTAAAAGAACCAAAATCGGTTCAAAAATTGATTTTTGAGAGCGTTTTGAAGTCATGGGTCATTTTTGACCCTTAATGCATAATGTGTAACTTTTTCTAAATGCATTAGGAAGGTTAATGCAAACCTGTTACATATTAATATTGATGCACTGTTCGCGAATATTTTGAAGTGGGGAAGGGACGTTTCGCATAAAGACATTTCGTATAAAGACGTTCCGCATAATTTTATGGGTGGACGTTTCGCATAATGGACGTTTGGCATAAAGTGAATTATATGCCTTCTTTAAAATGCTACCTGTTCTTATATGAGACTGCTTTATGCGAAACGTCCATTATGCCAAACGTCCGTATGCGAAACGTCTTTATGCGAAATGGGTCACCCCCATTTGAAGTATCTGGATATTCTTTTCAAAATAGTCCAAAACCTTCAAATATTTGCGGAGGAGATGCTCAAAAACTACAACTTTCAAACAGTTGCTGCAAAGTGCTAGGACACTTTTATTCGTTAATACCGATTTCAGTCACACCGTGACCACTTATAGTGACTCAGTCAAGCTGAGAGGATGATGTTGCGTAATCGGCCTGTAAAGTGCCCTCCTTTGGCATCCGATCGACCTTGACGCATTTGTTTCGACTTGTTTTTATTTCGCTTTCATTTGGCTGGTACCAGCATTGAATCGCGTCCCCCCGGGCTATGAATAGTAGCGGTAGGTAGGTACGAGTTCGAGAAAAATGTTTTCGGGTTATTGATCGATTTTAAGTGCTAGAGCAGGCATGATTTGCATAAGGCAAGCATTACATTTCAAAATCGAAGCAGACATTTGACATTTGTTATTTACCACTTTAGCCATCCCCAAGTGATCATATGACGCGTTAAGAAAAGGAAGGGATTTACTCCATGCAACAATGACAAAATTGACATGCATGAACTTTGTTGAATCAGGTTAGTGAGGAAATTTACAGTGTGAAAGGAGTTCTGGAGTGGTACATATCTCATTACAACAAAATATGATTATTTGTAGCTCAAGGATAAAAATTTCATAGAAAGAACATCGAATACAATATTGGCAAATCATTGTGGCGGAAACAGCGGAAGATGTCGTATTTGATTGCGTAAAGCAGCAAACATAGCACATCTGATGATGCGTGACGGTGTAAGGTAAAACTTATATGATATTGAAGAAAACAATTGTTTGAATACTTGAAAGCCCTGAAAACTAAATGCTGCGCAGTCAGTTGCATCCAATTTCATTACACAAAATCAATTTACGCCGAAAATTAAACCCACCATTGGACGGTTGATCAACTCAATGAAGCAATTTATTATTTCAGTACCCATCTACTGGCACCAATTGGGCTGCATTTTCTATAATTTACTTGATGAAAGGCACTGCTCCGTCACTAATAGGAACCATAATCCGTCAAAAATGTGTTACTCATACCTTTTTTCTTCCAAGCATCATTTCACTTTCATTTTGCCAAATTAGCTTCACGTGATCACCGACACCAGCTCCGCTCATTACATTCCCCTCGCAGCAGATCGTTTCGCACACCTGCCACTCTGCCAGCCCGAGCAAAGGCAACACACAAAATGTGGGTTCAAAACTTGGAATTTGTTTATTTTTTGTAAAAAACAGTCATGCTAAAACGGGAGCCTTCCTTAGCCCTGTAGTTAGAATCCGCGGCTACAAAGCACAGCCATGCTGAAGGTGTCTGGGTTTGATTCCCGGTCGGTCCTGGATATGTTCGCAAAGGAAATTTCCTTGACTTCCCTGGGCATAGAGTATCATCGTACCTGCCACATGATATTCGAATGTGAAAATGGCAACTTTGGTAAAGAAAGCCCTCATATAATAACTGTGGAAGTGCTCATAAGAACACTAAGCTGAGTCCCAGTGAGGACGTGATGCCAAGAATAAGAAGAAGTCATGCTAAGATATAAACGGTTTAAAAATCACGACCAAAATTGTCATTTTTTCGTTTGTGAAATACGGCCGAATTAAGGAAAAATCAAGCTGAGAAATTGAAAAGATCGTAACTCCAACTTTCGAGCTCATCTTTCAAACCCCAAAAAGGGTGCTGCTGGTATGAGTATGTACTTTCAGGATGTGAAGACAAAGTTTTTTTTTTACATTCTATGACATCGAAAATATTGCACTGTATGATTATGGTATGATTATGGTATGATTAAGGTGAAGATCAATCGAAGCCAAACCTCAAATTTTCAAGAGCTCAAATCTAGAGAACCAAGCATACGTTTAAGCTCAAAACTTAATCGATTGGTCACTATCTGGTGGTGACCAATCGATTAAGTTTTCAGCTCGAACGGGTGTTCGGTTCTCTAGATTTGTGGTCTTGAAAATTTGAGGTTTGGCTTCGATTCATATTCACCTTAACACACTTCTTTCCTTCAACATTTCAATAAATCGTAGAGACGACGAAGTATATTTTTTTCCTTACAAAATTTTATAAATTTGTTTGGAACGTAAATTTAAGCTGGAACAAATCAAAAAATAGTAACCAGTTAACAAAATTTCTTATAATTTTGTTATCAACTTCAGCAGGGGCGCGCCTCACAGCGAGCACGTCAACTAAAAGGCCACTCACAAATCTGGCGGGAAATTTGCGTGCAACAACTAACTATCTCCGAAGGGGGGACCTTGGCCTCCTAGGGTTACGCCTCATTTCACTCCGAATGCGTAAATCCGATCTCGTCCACGCTGCTTCACGACCTTCACCCGTGCGACTGTTACTAATTACAAGCTTCAGTTGTAGCTGCAGGAAATAGCTTTTTACAGAAACATTGTCACCTCGCCGTAAGCTCCCACTGCCACCCAGATTGCCGGTCATGCGGCGCCAGGTCTGTGCTCCCAGAGCGGCCGGATGTAACAAATTGAATGTGTTTCATTTCCCTCGGCTCCCTCAGCGGTACCGCAAGCATCATTGGGTAGGTTGATCCATCGCCACAGTGGGCAAAACCAAACCCGTAATATGATCTAGGTATTTATAAACCGTTGAATTGGAATTTTAAAGTTGCCCATTTCTGACTTTGTGACATTTAAGCTATTTTGTGCATGAAATCATGCAAAATGTCAGTATTTTTTGTTAACTATCTGTTCGATAGTAGGGATGAATAAAAACGCTTGAAATTCATATTAACTTTTGAACATATATTCGCTTTGAAGGTTTGGACAATAATGACCTTTAGTACAAGTTAGAGCAGTATTTGTAGTAAACTTGGATGTTAGTTCCGTTGTTACGCGGTATACACAACAAGGTAGGCTATTCCCACGTGTAAACAACGATTTTTAATCAAAACATGTGTCGTCATTTCTATCGTCAAGCATGAGGCTCAAAGGATAGTAAAAGAGAGTAGGCCTCACTCGTTCGAGTTTGCGATTGGAATGACGTCACTATCAAATATAATACCTTGTTTCTTTTTATCGTGCGTTGTTTATAGACTACTAGGATAGTTGGTTGCTACAATAAACATAGTTGGTTACTGCCTGAGAGAGAGGAGACAGCTCACTGACAACTGGCTTGTTTTCTTGGCTTCTTTGATTTCTTCTTCTCATGTTTGGGTTGTGCACAATGGTTCAGAGAACACAAACTGGGTCAAAACCATTTTCACATCCTATTTGTTATCAAAAAGATCATAAAATTAAAACATTTCAATAGCAATTTGAGTTCAATCTACAATATTCAAATATTCAACGATTTTATATGCGAAAGTACAGGAAAAAAAACCCAAATTTTCAATCACATCCAGTTTTAGTTTGACCAAATTTTGACGGTTTATTACGCTCTGCCCTTCGAATGTGCGGTTTTCCAGTGACAGTTGATGACAGGTTTCCTTGACTTTTGGGAGCTCGCAATCTAAGCCAGCTGTCTCCTCTCTCTCAGGTTACTGCGATACAATAAGCAGGAACACTATCTTCTAATATATTGGTTTATTTAACTTTTGTCGTTGTGTAGATTATGGTGATACAAAAATTAAAAATGTGTCCAAACCAAATCCTCCATATCTTGCTCACCATCCCTACGTTCCGTGAAATATTCAGCTTTTTCGTAGATGATGGCACAAATCTCCCAACTGGTGGGGAACGTGCCTTTGGAGCCGGCCTTCTGATCTGTCTGATTAATAAATAAATATCGACCTAAGAAAAAAATAATTAACATAAAACTGCATCATTTTATGACCACCTTTAAATATTTACCTAGAAAGCTGAAAATTTCACAGAACATTATTATACTATAAAGTGAAGAAGATATGAGATATTGGGTTTTCAAACATTTTTTTTTTAATTTTGAACCGCCCTTGTGTACATCATTTGATCCAAAAAAAAATAATATTTTGTTCGATTTTAGTTTTTGAGGCTCTACAGTTTATTCTAAAATCGTCAAACCATTTTAAAATTAAAAAGGAATTTTGCTGTGGTACACAACATGCGTATTGTAATACTCACACTGAATATTGCAGCACCTTGAAAAATTTAGCATCACCTAAAATAAATTTTATTTCGGGATTTTAAAGAGCAATGTTAATATTATTTTAGGTAACATCTTGACCTCGACCTTGAGCCACTGCGATTCTTTATTTTAGTTGAAAAAACTTTTTTCACTTGGTTTTGGGTGATGGTAAACTTAAAAGTGCTGCAATATTCAGTATGTCTTCAATTCCACTCTTTTGGTGGGTAGTGTATACTACTTACTTTGATGGCTATAGAGTAGTGTCACGCCATAACCGAAGGTTTTGGGCGACATTCTCCTGTTGTCCGAATAATTTAGGTTCCTAGTATCTCTTCCAGTGTATACTGGATACTCTACTCTACTTGGTTCCTTGTTAAATATTAATTTCGAAATCCTTGCTTCCAAAATTTGCACAAAATGACCAGCCCATTGAAGTCTGCCGTATTGTACACGCCTAGTAATATACGCTTGTTTATACACATGATGTGCACAAGTGTTCCAAGCTAAACACATTTTTCAACACTACCTCAGTACCAACACCAGTAGGCCTATTTCTATCTCTACCTACAACCATGTACTTTGTTTTAGTAATTGATGGTCAAGCCCTAGGCGGGTTCAGCCCCTAAGGTGACACATTATGCTCGATTTGTGGAGAAAACCGAACCGGGCAGGTGAGGAAGGGATGATCGTTTTTGTTTACAAACATCTGAGACAGGTAGTCGGACGATTGACTTCTGATTGGTTGAAGAAACAGTGTTGTCAAGAATTATTCTAATACGGTAGCACTTGCTCCTCGTGTCCTCTATACTTCTTTCTCTCTTTTCTACAATTTCGTCCACACTTATGGCAGCACGGTTAGTTTTAGTTTTAGCATCTTCCGGGCTAGGCAATAATGACTCAATTGGTTGGAGAAAAAGTGGTGTCAAAAATTAAATTGCGGCTGTATAATTATTCTTATAGAGCCGCATCTGCGTAACGCATTCTACTTTTATTTCTCTTTTTTAATATTTCGTTCGCACTATTGGCAGCACGGTTAGTTTCAGCTTGGGAGGGAGGCACCGATATTACACAAAGTTATTTCGAATTGCAAGAAAACTCCATCTTGCCAACGACAATCAAGGCAGACATGATGAAAATCGCTAGTTTTCTTTTGTTGTGTTCCTTCAATCGTTCTGGACAAACATGGAAAAAGAGCCAAAGTTTTTTGTGCATTTAATTTTCGTTTTTATTGGAAAAAGTAAAATAATGCGTATTTGAACACTTTGTTTTCAATCAGGATAAAAGTTGCTATTGTGACATTACTTTTGAATAAGCATGAATAGCTTTTCAGTCGATTTTTTGTCACATTTGATAAAATTCAAAAATAAGTTTTACTCAAATAACGCGATTTTATCATGTTTGTCCATTGTTTTAGATCTGGGCTCACAGTGACAGTTCGTGACAGCAGAATCTCGGCTCACCTTGACGTACATCAATTTCGTATTGGTTTTTCCCTCCCAGGTTTCAGCGTTATGCAGTCCAGGCAGAAATGTTTATCAACAAAACGGCCAGCAAGTCTAAGATGGCTTCCTAGCCATTTTCGCCAAGTGAGACCACCTTACTCTGGCTACAGATCCCGCCTTGGCCAGGCCTATCCTTGCTGTCTCTTTTTACACACGCTCGTTCAAATCTACTCAAAAGAGAGTAACTTTGACTCACTTTTGAAGTTTCAAGTTAGCTGTCAAAAGTGAGTAACTTTATTTTATCAAAGTGAGTAACTTTTTACTCAACAATGAAAGAAAACGACCTTACTCACTTTTGATTAAACACAAACACTTTGTAAACGTCAAAGACTTGTGAAAATTTCGCGCGCTCGAACTGACAAATCCTCCATTGTGGTGAAATTTCTTCCGTCGCCGTGATGTCGGACTGTTTTCAAAAACAGTCGAGATAAAAGCCGAGCCGGCAGAGCGCTTCGGAAGTCCAACCGGCGAACTCCAGAATAGTGCTGCGAAGTCAATAATCCTGATACCAAGTGAAGCGAGGTCGGATTGAAGATGACCAAGATTTTGATCAAATAACCGCAAAAAGAAATATAAACTGTAAGTTTTACCGTCGTTCTTTTTATTGAACTAATTATCAATTCTTTACAGTCTAACCGGGAAGGTTACTGGATCGGTCAAACAACATCCTCCATGACTTTCATCAATGCCCCAGATATTTATAACATCCGGGGATCCATTCCAGAGCAGCGAAAATTTCAACACAAATATCACAATTTTTTTACTTGTAATCATGTAGTATTATTATGTATTATGCATGGGATAATGAATAAATGTTATGCTCTTTGTATATTTCTTCTGATTTCATAAATAACATAATACATTTATTTCCAAAATTATTATTTCCTGAAGTGAGTGACATCTACTCACTTTCGCAAATTTAAGATTAAACGAAGTGAGTAAGTGTTACTCCCATATTGACATTTGACTATGTTACTCTAAAGTGAGTAACGATGGTGATACTCACTTTTGAGCAGTTCCACTTTGTTCCGAAGTGAGTCGAAATCTACTCACTTTTGAGTAGATCTGAACGAGCGTGCAAAGGCACGAACGCCTCTTCAACTCACCTGCGATCGATTGCAAAGCAAAGTATGATGATAGTGCCGTTTCTCTGCACGCCAGATCTTCTAATACATCCCTGTAGTGCAATGTTGAACATTAAATTCGAAAGTGCGTCTGCTTGCTTCAATACGTCGAAAGTTGACATCTCGTCTGCAATCCGAACACTTGATTTCGAACTACTCGGTGTTGCACGTAGCAGCCAAATTAGTTCCGCCGGAAAACCATGTTCAGTGATCATCTGTCATAGCTCATTTTTTCATTTAATCGTACGCTGCCTTGAAACCAATGAACGGATTATGAGTCTGAAAGTTATACTCCCGAAATTAAGGTGAAGATGAATCGAAGCCAAACCTCAAATTTTCAAGAGCACGGATCTGGAGAACCAAACATCCGTTTGAGCTGAAAACCTAATCGATTGGTTACTAGCTGGTGGTGACCAATCGATTAGGTTTTCAGCTTAAACGGGTGTTTGGTTTTCCAGATCCATGCTCTTGAAAATTTGAAGTTTGGCTTCGATTCATCTTCACCTTAATCTAAGATTATTTGCATGGTAAACATCGGGTCCGTTGTAGAGCAGCTGTCACGAAAATCAGCCGGGTATTCACCGATGAAGGACACCTCCTGCTATCTCAGTCTGTTAAACAGGATACGTGGCAGTGTTTTGAAAGTGGAATTCAATAGAGTAATCCCTTTGTAATTGATAAACTCTAGTCTGTATCCGCTAAACGAAGAACGTGAATTCCGAGCGATGAATTTGTGTGTTGAGAACTGTGTCGTATTGAATCTGCATTATTGCAAACCTACAAACTCCGAAAAAATCATGTGTTTTTACGTCTTTTGGATGCACATAAAAGAAGCGAGCCAAATGACGTTAATTTGTGTCACATTTTAAATACGATGATGTCTGATTTGGGAAATGTCAATCATAGTGGCATTAGTTTTCATGTCCTACATCATGTAAAATTACATTTTTCGTTCAATACATTTTTCAGAACACATTTTTACGTCGTTCCATCACTTACATCATGGGTCATTAGGGTGGGGCTTATTTCCAAAAATCTTCCGTAGTCAGGATTTACAAAGTGGAAAATGATCATCGGTCCCAAAATAACATCCTGTGAAAGAATGAGAATTTTTGGTGAAGGTTTAGAGGTGGCGCAAAGGGCGTAAGTGCAGTTTTACCATTTTAGTGAACTCTGAAAAATTTTGGTATGCTTTTCAGCTTGTTTTGGTGATTTTAAGACCCTTAAGGGCAAAAAATCACCTCAAAATTGCGATATCTCCACTTCTTTAGATGACATTTGACGAAATATATTTTATGCATGCGATTTTTGACCCTTGAATAGGTTACGCTGGCTGATTAATATGAACCCGAATAAGCATATGAATAGCTGGGGAGAATTCCTATGCTAGTAGAATGGAACAAAAAGCAATGAAGAATGAGAGAAAGAACAAAGAACACAGAAGAATGTAAGGTGGGGTGGGTTAAACAGGTGGGATGGTGACTGAGAAATCTAGAAAACGATGATTATGTTTATTGACTTCATTTTTTTTTCATTTTTTTTTCTCGGGGATGGGATTTGATCCCAGATCCTCAGCGTGAAAGGTGTGTATTCTAACCACTACACCAGGTCCGACCCCTTGACTTCTATTTAATATTACCTACTTCAGAAATATTTCGAGCAATTTTTCTTCAAGTAGGGGAAGAGCACCAAATTTTTAACCATCTCTAGTTTTCAACCCATGTATACGATTTTATTGGAACTTATTGCAACTTTATTGGACTTTATGGAAAAATTTCAATAACGGCTAAAATGTCCTTAATTCCATGCGAAGTTTCATCATTATTCTCCTGGTAGATATAGATAAATGCACGTCACTTTACTGCTTTAGTTCAATAATCGTTTGGTTGTTTTTTTTTTTGAATGATGATAGCAATATATCGAAAGGGACCGTTGCAAAATTTACATCCTGGAAATTCAGCCTCACGCAGTATCTATTAGGTTCATAACTAATTAAAATGCTTTATCCTCTAATTTGTCGTCGATCACGACTCAAAAGCGTGAATAAAATACTAATATATAAAATGATATTCCGGCCTATCATCACATACGGCTTTCCAGCTTGGCACAGCTGCGCTCAGTCTCGTCGCATGAAACCTCAAGTCAAGCAGAACAAGATCTTGAAAATGATGCTGGGTTTACCATTCAACTGTTCATCTGATGAGCTACAAGAAGTATCACACACTGAACACTTGGGTTCATGGACCACAAAGCTGCTCCAAAAATTCTGGACTGGATGCACAATTTCGGAAAACGATTTGATCGTCAATTTGGTGCCATAATTTGTCTGTGATATAGTTTTAAGTAAATAATCCTTCCTCTTTCTGTCCCATCTCAAGTAATGATTGCAGGTTTTTTGCTAGTATTTTCCTGCAGAGCTGCTCAAACGATATTGTATAAATTACGTCAAATAACAAACTGAATTATGAAATAGTTGTAAGGAAAACCAATATATATATATATATATATATATATATATATATATATATATATATATATATATATATTAGAGTGGTTCAAAAAATCGTTTTTACTCCACACCGCTCATTCGATTCTAGATCAAATTCTGGGTGTCCTCCCAAAATTTGAGGTCATTCGGACGAAAACTGAGACTGCACAAGCCCTTCAAAGTTTATATGGGAATTACTATGGGAAAAGCGAGCAATTCATTCAATCGGTCATAGTGTTTGCCCATGTGCTCTTGGAGACTAGAGCAACGTTGATACTGTGAGATACATTCATCAGCTACAACTTTGCCGAATACCGTTTTTGAGTCGGACGCCCCAGTAATTAGTTATTGATTTTTGAATGAGTTGTAAAACTTTGGCTATAATTATTGGGCAGTTCTGCAGGCATCACTGGGTATATGCAGTAAAACATAGTAGCCATGATTTGTGCGTGCTATCTTTCGCGCCAGGTGCAGCAATGTTGCCTGTTCAGAAGTTGAATGAGCACTGCTGAAGAATTTGTAACCGGATATGAATCAATAACTAATTACTGAGGCGTCCGATTTGAAAACGGTATATATATATATATATATATATATATATATATATATATATATATATATATATATATATATATATATATATATATATATATATATATATATATATATATATATATATATTTATATATATTTATATATAGGACACCCTGTGAAAACTTCTTCATGTAGCTCTGTCCTAAAAAATATGTTTCAGAACTGTGACGACTTAATTTTGGTTTAATTTGAGAGGTTTTCAACCTGAAGTGCTTTATCTATTGCACCCTATAGAAGCTCGTGCACTAATTCGAATTTTGACTACCGATTTTTTTTCCTTCTGCAGTTGTTTATACACATCGATTTCAAATACAGATGTAGAACGATGTATTGAACTTCATCTGCATTTTCGTTTGTCCGAAGTTATGTTGAAGGTGTTGTGGCGAAAGTGAAGTATTGGAACCCCAAACGCAATTAATTGCTGAAATGGCATCATAATCCAGAAATTCCTGTGGAAATTCTAACAAGAAATGTTATTGCTGGAAAGCAAAAATCGTTTATGGATTTACCTAATAAGGATATATCGTGTGGGATCAAAATCCGAACACCTAAGAAATGAATCAAAACCTTTCCACTTCATATAAAACTCCTTCTATTTGTATGAAGTGTACGGACTTTAAGCTTGTATGGATTTGGGCCCCTTTGTAATTTCTTTCAGATTATAAAAGCAATTGCTGGAGTTATATCAAACGGACATTCTAAAATACTAATTGAGTGATAAACTTGCATATAATCACATCTCATACATCCAACTGAGATATTTTCACGGCTCCATAGTTGATTCTAATATAACATCATCAATTAGACCCTCCCCCTTGTTTAACCCACCCCACCTTACATTCTTCTGTGTTCTTTGTTCTTTCTATCTTCTTCTTTGCTCTTTGTTCCATTCTACAAGCATAGGAATCCTCCCCAGCTATTCTTATTCGGGTTCATAGTAATCAGTCATTGTAACCTATTCAAGGGCCAAAAATCGCATGTATAAAATATATTTCGTCAATTATCATCTAAAGGAGTAGAGATATCGCAATTTTGAGGTGATTTTTTGCCCTTAAGGGTCTTAAAATCACAAAAAAAAGCTAAAAAGCAAACCAAAATTTTTCAGAGTTCACTAAAATGGGAAAACTGCACATACGCCCTTAGCGCCACCTCTAAACCTTCACCAAAAATTCTCATTTTTTCACAGGATGTTATTTTGGGACCGATGATCAATTTCCACTTTGTAAATCCTGACTACGAAAGATTTTTGGAAATAAGCCCCACCCTAATGGGTCATTCAGTCATAATGTGAATTACGTCCGCAGTAATTTTCAGTATTTTTAAGAGTGTAGTAGCTAAAGAATGTGAAGATGACATCCAATTGTTAATCATGCAACCAAGTAGGCATAGCGAAACCAACACCTCACTCTTCCAGTAACATCATAAGCAGAGTGTCGAACTTTTGGTGGTGCTCCCGTTTGCTTGCTACAATTCCAAAAAAAAGCCTGATCAGCACCTGAGACGAGACTCGCGAAGACGGTCTTCTTTTTCTGTGATTGCTGAGTTTTTTTCTTATCCCACTCAGTGTTTATGTAAATCTTGCGCAAGCCGTTCAAGCTCTCACATGACCATCTTGGCAAAAAACTGTTTCATTTGAATCAAACCGAAGCAAAAACGGCATTTTGAGTGAAATATTATGCCAGCAAACGTAGCAGACATTATAAATAACTAATGTTGTGTTTAGATCAATCAGCATGTTTGGATAAACTGCTCGGCTGACTGAGGTCTTCAATAATAGTTTATTTTGAATACAATACTTCTCACTTTCTCAGCGATAAAAACGACTGGCTGCATTTGACGTTTCGTGACAGTCGAATCTGGGCTGCATATGACGTTGATATTTTTTCACTTTGCGAGTCTCTCTCAGATCAGCACTAGTTTCACCTTAACAATGCAGCGGATGGAGTCGACGGAACGATTAGTTCGACCAGGAATGCATGCAGATTCTGGAGGAGAAGAATGCAGCGCGGGCGATCATACTGCATCCAGGGACCCGGCAGAACGTGGAACGTTATAGACAGAAACGGCAACAGCAGACCCGCCTATTTCGGGAGTAAAAATGCCATCTGGAGGAGACGAAGTGCGAGGAGATGGAGCAGCTTTACCAGTCTGAAGAAACATGTAAGTTTTATCAGAAGCTTAACGCATTCCGCAACGGCTTTGTGCCGCGAGACGAGATGTGCAGGGATAAGGATGGGAGCAGCACTTCGACGAGCACCTGAATGGCGCTGAGAGCACAGGCAATGAAGGACGGGACAACGGAGGAAATGCCTTCGTCAGTACTAAGGGCGATGAAAACCAACCAGCAACCACTTTGATGTAGGTTAAGGATGCCATTCACCTGTTCATGAACAATAAAGCTGCTGGTAAGGATGGTATCGGAGCTGAACTCATAAAGATGCTTCATCTACAAGAAAGGCGACAAGTTAGATTGTGAGAACTTTCAAGCGATCGCCATTCTAAATGCGGTTTACAAAGTATTATCCCAGTTCATCTTCCGTCGTCTGTCACCTGTAGTAAACGAGTTCGTGGGAAGATATCAAGCCGGCTTCGTTGACGGCCGATCGACAACGGACCAGATCTTTACTGTACGGCAAATCCTCCAAAAATGTCGTGAATACATACCAGGTTCCTACGCATAACCTTTTCATCGATTTCAAGGCGGCATACGACAGTATCAATTGCGTAGCGCGAGAACAGCTTTCCCGGTAAGCTCACGAGACCAATAAGAGCGACGACGGAAGGTGTGCAAAATTGTGTAAAGGTTTCAGGCGAACACTCCAGTTCGTTTGGATCCCGCCGGGGACTACGGCAAGGTGATGGACTTTCGTGCCTGTTGTTCAATATTGCGCTAGAAGGTGCGGAGAGCCGGGCTCAACAGCCGGGGTTCGATTTATACGAGATCCAGTCAATGTGTTTGCTTCGCGGATGAACGTTGGGTGCTTAGGACAATCTTCGGCGGTGTGCAGAAGAACGGTGTGTGGCGAGCTCGCCCAACTCTACGGCGAACCCAGTATCCAGAAGGTGGCCTAAGCTGGAAGGATACGATGGGCAGGGCATGTTGCAAGAATGCCGGACAGCAACCCGGCAAAGATGGTGTTCGCTTCGGATCCGGTTGGTACAAGAAGGCGTGGAGCGCAGCGAGCTAGGTGGGCGGATCAAGTGCGTGTCCTTTTGGCGAGCGTGGGGCAGAACCGAGAATGGAAAGATGCGGCCACGAACCGAGTATTGTGGCATGAAATTATTGATTCAGTGTTATCTGTTTAGATGTTAACTAAATAAATTGATAAATTAAGTTCGAAAACGGGTCCAATTTTGCCCACTGTGAGTGGTGGTACGATTAATTATTGATCGACATAACATCAAGGCCGTTTGATCACCCGTAGAATTGCATTGAAACCAGCATAACCTGTGATTGCCGTTGAGTTGTATCCGTCGAGAGGTAACCCGATAGGCAGGCAGGCGCTGTTCGCTCATCGTCAACGTCGACGAATCATAATACATCCGTGAAAGGCCGTGATCAAATGAGAGCGTGAGGTAATAGAAATTTCACAGCACGGTAATTTGCAACCGGGATCGCAGCAGCGGAGCAATAATCATTGTTATTGAGCACCGTGGTGTACATTATATACCCTAGCACTGTTTTGTCCCGGGAGTGTATATTACCCCAAATGTTCCTAACCACTTTTTTAGAAGGAAAGTGAGATTTAGAGGTTTCAGAGATCCACATTTCTTTGTATTCATGTTTCAACCATGTTCAGTGAACATTCAGAAGAAACGTTCTAAGAAAGGTTACCATCGCATTCAAAATTGTACTTTCGCCAAGACATCAATTTACAGACAGTACTGAAAATTATTCTCAACGTGTGCACAAACAACGTGTAGCAATATCACCTTCGTGAGGATCCCGTCAAAGGTTCCATTCTAATAAATCTGGTAGCTAATATGGATTCAATCCTTTATGCCCTAAATTGGCATTTTTGCCGTTCATTCATGTTCCCTTACCGTCCAGTACAGTAGGTGTCAGCAAGTGCGCATTTTTTCATTGCTAATCCATTAGGCTCAACCCGTACATTACAATGTACAACCACACGAGGTCAACGAATCGTTCGTGTCAATAAATCCGACATCAACCAATTTCATTGCCAACCCTCCGCTGAAACCAGAGTAATGTAGAAATTTCTCGTTAAATTTAATTAAACTCGAATTCCACACATGTGACCAATTCGATTCCCGAGAAACACCGTCCAGCTGGCAGTTGACTGATTCAAGTCGATGGAGCCCAACAAAGTGGATTACTGTGGAGAGGCGGGGGTCATCTGCAGGTAACGACGATGATGACATAACACCTCGCGCGATTTGGCCCAGAACCACTTTCCGAAAGTAGGTACTCACATAGAGAGGTATCTGACCGCGGAGACAACATTTTACAAAACGGCGGCCAGAAGTTTGACACATGCGTGCGTAACTGCCATACTGCCGCGGCGGCGGTGTCGATCTGAGACGACTGCAATAACTTTTGGGGTGGTATAGGAAGGGGGAAGCTGCATTGATGCAATGCATTGCGCTGTAGGGGTATGTGATATGCATTTTTGTTTCATGTCGATTCGAAACAAAATGATACATGATATCCATGTATCATGCAGCACGGGTAATTGATATAATCACAAAGAGTTAAACCCGAGATGAGATCTTACATTCCAATCCCTTCTTTAAGGGTCGGCGCTCACCACTGATCTGAAGCAGGCTTGACAGCAATTCCTTCATTTCTTTTATTTAGTTAACATCTAAATCTGAATCAACAATTCCACGCCACAATACTCGGTACGTGGCCGCATCTCTCCATCCTCGATTCTGCCCCACGCTCGTCAAATCAATCTGCACTTGATCCTCCACGTTTCATGCCCATAGAGGACTACCGGCCTTATGGGCGTTTTGTGCATGGTACATTTGGTGCGGGTATCAATCTTTTTTGTCAGCAGCTTATTGTGGAGACTATAGTAGGCCCGATTTCCACTGATGAAACGCCTCCGTATTTCAAAGCTAACGTTATTGTCAGCCGTCAGCAAGGATCCATGGTAGACGAACTCGTCGACTACCTCTAACGTATCCCCGTCTACCGTAACTCTGTTACCTAGACGAGCCCTGTCTCGCTCGGCTCCACCAACTTGTACTTTGTCTTGGTCGCATCTACCACCAGTCCAACTTTTGGTGCCTCGCGTTTCAGGCGGGTGTAATGGTCTGTCACCTTTTCAAACGTTCGGCCAACAATTTGCATATCATCCGCAAAGCAAACAAATTTACTAGGTCTCGTAACAATCGTACTCCGGTTGTTAGGCCCGGCTCTCCGCATATAGAACGTGCACGAAAATCCATCACCTTGTCGTAGTCCCCGGTGGGATCCAAACGAACTGGAATGTTCGCCTGAAATTTTCACACAATCGTTGCTTTTATCAGTCTCGTGAGCTTCCCGGAAAAGCTGTTCTCGTACATGACTTCCAATAGCTCTACACGGTCGATACTATCATATGCCGCCTTGAAATCGATGAAAACGTGATGCGCTGGGACTTGGTTATCGATCGGCCGTCAACGAAGCCGGCTTGATAACTTCCCACGAACTCGTTTACTACAGGTGACAGACGACGGAAGATGATCTGGGATAATCCCAGTCAACATTTTGGTGGGTATAACTATTGTTATACATCATTCTATATGAACCAATTCAATCGTATAGAATGCATGAAAAGGCTATATACCTACCAAAGTGGAGGCTATATGCGTCCTTGGCACGACTTTTTCAGACTCTCTGCGATCAGATATACGATGCCACAAAATATGGATGAAAATAAAAAAAAGTTTCCAGCGAGTCCTCAAACGCGGGACCTCTAGATCAGGAATCGGACATCTTAACACTATCCCACTAAGGGTTACACATCAGACGGGTGATTATTTGCCAATATTAATACATGTTTCATGTACAGCGACTTATACTTTGTTGTTCTTTGAGGCCCATCGTCAGCAGATACAAAGTTTGGGTGTCAATTTTTGCTAAGTTTTTGCGATTTCATACGATGCTTTCTGGATTGATATATGATCTGTCAGTTTATGTAACATAACGCGATTCCATGTTGCACGATTTACGACAAGTTTTGTTGTCAATACAGATTGTCGTTTATGAATCGTATTGGGGATTTATATACAACTTGTATTAACATTGATAACGCCTTATTTGGCATCTTGCGCGATTCTGATTTTGGACGCATGAATATGTGATTTTGGATGCACATTCTTAAACGATACGTGGTTGACTGGGATACTTTGTAAGCTGCATTTAGAATGGTGATCGCTCGGAAGTTCTCACAATATACTTTGTCGCCTTTCATGTAGATGGGGCATATTACCCCTTCCTTCCACTCCTCCGGTAGCTTCTGATAGAACTTTCGTGTTCCTTAAGACCGGGGTCTATTTTATTCCTGCAGGTACGCGAGGTGCCAATGGTACGCCATACCCAGCCATATACCGTTCCATGTAAGCAAATGCAGTAATGTATTGATTTGTACTGATACTCTTGATTTTCCAAGAATAACATGCACTATCAAAAAGATCTACAAGCGTGCCCAGTGCTCTAGTAATAGTTTTTTTTTTAGTTATGGTATATAATCTTGATCCTTCATATAAGTAAACGGTGTATTGTACGGATTCGTGAGCAGTTTGGGGTCCTTCGAGGATTTCAAGGAATATAGGCCTATTTCACGAAGATTCGCGTTGGCGAAAGTCTGTTAGGATGCGTGCAGCATGGTGCCCCGACAGACCGTTATTATGTAAAAAATTGTCCTTCCAATCTGAGTACAGGCAATGTTGATAGACTCACACTCAAATCTCAATCAATACGTTCTCCCGTGAAAGCTAACTAATTAGAGATCTGTTTAGCAAATCTCACGCTTGAGATTTTGATGCAAAATCACTCAATCAACTCAAACTATAAAAAATGATTCAGTCCCAAAACCCGTCAAAAACTCGTGAAATCCGTATGTTGTTGTTAACGTTAGAAAGGATTACTAGAACTTTACTAGACAAACAAGAAATTATTGCCGTTTGTGGGTAAACTGTGGAAATACGAGACAATGAGTAAAACGGTGAGCCAACTCATACATGATTTTTTGACTGCTGAGTTGCGTGATTGACGACTCACGCATGAAAAATCTCAAGCGTGAGTTATAAGAAATTTGAGAGTTTTTCACAACACTGAGTACAGGGATCGATTCCTGAGGTCATTCTGCACCTTTGGGCCAAATTTTAAAGTAATCCCTAGGAGGAATCTCGAGTAATCGAGTTTTGAAGTTTTTAATTAAAAACTTCGATACACCTAAACCATATTTAAATTACACAATAGCACTGAAAAACCTTCAAAATCACTCAAAAAATGACCAAACTGTTCTCAACTAGTATACAATGGATACCGTTGTTATAATTAGAAATATTTACAACAACCTAACTAATCGGAGTGGCTTAAGTATGTGTTTTTTTCATAGTTTACTGGTCTAAGTTTAATTGATTGTCGTTTTCTTTGTAAAATCGATTGAAAGGTAGAACAAATAAATTTACAATTACCAATATTGTTGTTTCGAAAAACAAGGATCATAGAATAAATGTAGCATAACAATAGTCAGAAGATAAGCCATTAATGATTAATCGACTATTTAGAGAAAGTATCAAACGTTTGTTTCAAATCTGGAATGATTTGGTTGCTCTGGTACGCTCACGTCAATATCAGAATGAACTTACGCGGATGTATTCCACGGGGCCACTGACCTCCACCTGATTGATTTTACTTTTTATTCCGTCATTCGCACTAAATGACCAGTTCACTGAAGTCAGCCGTATTTTATTCGCTTGATAGTCTTCGCTCCTATTCTTAAATAAATGTGGTTAGAGAACCAAGAATCAGCGTTCTATACAGGGCAAATTGTCAATGATGTTTTATGTGGGCATGCTTGCATTGATCGTTGCCCTCTTTGTATTAATATTGAAAACTGATTTACTTTTCGAAACACTTTTCAGTGTTGTACAATAAAGGGTAGCAAGGTGTTTTGTGCGAAGTTATT
The DNA here is from genome assembly GCF_002204515.2 of Aedes aegypti. Classification (NCBI taxonomy): domain Eukaryota; kingdom Metazoa; phylum Arthropoda; class Insecta; order Diptera; family Culicidae; genus Aedes; species Aedes aegypti. The sequence continues at coordinate 22,301,612 of NC_035108.1, read as the reverse complement.
AACGAAAGAATGTATCTATGAAGTCAGATAAGCCTTTATCAAGTAACAGTGTGGAAATGTCTAATTATAACAACGGTAACAATAATAGCACAGTTGAACCAACTTTTTAAGCGTTTTTGTAGATTTTTCAGTGCTTTTTTGTTATATTAATATGGATTATATTGAATTTTCAAGTCAAAAACTTCAAATCGAGATTTTTCGAGATTCCTCCTAGGGATTTCTTCAAAAATTGTAATCCCTGTACTCAGATTGGATGAACATTTTTTTACATAATAACGGTCTGTCGGGGCACCGTGTGCAGGTGTACAAAGATCTTCGAAAGACCGCGATCATCCGTGAAAGTAGACGAAAGTAGGATCAAGTCCGCAAAGAACCCAAGCAACCAAAAGTTCGGTTAAAAGGGTTGATTTTGGCTTAATCAGCTTGCATTTTAAGTAATTTTTTGTATGGGTGTAGCCTCTTATTTAGCTTTTAAGTTCGGATACGGCTCTAGTCAGCTTGATTCGAACCACGCCGAACTTTAAAGTTTGGTTAAGAAAAAAATTAAGTATTATCCGAACTATTGGTTGCTTGGGAACCGCTAATAGGTTTACTGTACCTGCGAAACTCCGCGAAAGTTCTAATAAGCCTATGAAAATAAGCAGTTGTGCTCGTTCCAAAAATCACCTTGTCGTGCCCGTTCTAAAACTACCCATATTGCATTGGTTTTCCCAAACCAGATGTTGCCATCTTGGATTCCAAAATAGCATCGGACATCGATTTTCGTCATACCCGTTAAAGAAATATTCATATTGCAACATTGGTTTCCAATGATTTACCCAACTAGAGGTCGCCATATTGGATTTCAGAATGGCATCGGATATCGATTTTCGCCATACCCTCGTCGTACCCGTTCCGAAAATATTCATATTGCATGGATTTTCAAAATTTTTACAAAAGGAAGTAGCCATATTGGATTTCCCACATAATAGGGTCCTAAAATGTTTAATGAAATCTTGTTTTTTATTCAACAACACGAAAGAGCATGTTACTACAACTACTTTAAAAAAAATTTCCCGCTCAAATAACGGCTATATTACTTTAAGTTTCTGCCAACACTGCTGGCGATTCATTGAGCTGCATCCGAGTTGTTTTTACTTTTGATGTTTTTTTGATGTTATATGATTCCTAAATTACTGTTATTGTGCGCAACCGTTAGTTATCGCGTCTAGATTTTTATATATTGTTAATGTGTGAATATTTTTTTGAGCTTGTGCAGTACTGAGTGTTTTTTTGGTGATAGTATATTATTTGTTTACGAAGACATCAAGCAAACCACACACGTTCCTTTTCTCCATCGAAGCGTCATCTGCCTGCAAAAATTGAAAGCTACCTGCCTGTACATCGTATGCTGCCTACTTTTTAGCGATATTCGTCTTTGCGCTGTACGCTACATAGATTGATTTTTTTCTGTTGCGTATTGCGTATCCCGATTACAAAAATGAGTGAAATCTGCCACTCTTGCACTAATGAAATCCATGAAGATCGTGTTACGTGCGGAGGATTTTGTACTGCCGTATTTCATTTGAAATGTTGCCGCCTACCAAGTGGATTACTGGACGAAATCAATCGAAACAAGCAGATATTTTGGATGTGTAACGCTTGTGCTGTCATCATGTCGGATGTTCGGCATAAGAAAAACGTTAAGGCGGCTTACGAAGCCGGGTTGGAGAAGCAGCTAAGTTCCCATACAGAGATTCTTGGGAACTTAAAACAACAAATTCTTGATGAATTGAAAATTGAAATCCGATCCAGCTTCTCCAAAATGTCAAATATTGCTTTCACTACACCGATTACTTCAAGACGCTCCAGTAATGTGCCACGCACCATCGGAAGTCGACGGTTGTTTGCGAAGAAGGACAATAATGTGCCAACTTTAATTCACGCTACTGGAGAATCCGAATCTCCAAGTCTAGGTCGATTGACTGTCCAACAACCGACAAAAAAGTTTTGGATTTACCTTTCACGAATTTCTCGAGAAGTTACTCCAGAACAAATCGCTGAGCTCACCAAAAGGCGTTTATCTACTGAGAACATCGAAGTTGTCCGTTTGGTTGCAAAAAACAAAGATATTCGCACTATGTCGTTCATATCTTACAAAGTGGGCGTTGAAATGGAACTGAAATCTGTGGCTCTCTCTTCGTCCACTTGGCCAAAAGGGATGCTATTTCGTGAATTTATCGACGATCGCAAATCGGAAAATTTTTGGCGGCCTCAAACGAATTTTCTGCACACTACACCGAATTCGGTCAATTCAGACGATCAATCCCCAATGATAGAATGATGCTTTTATCCCCGTCTCCACAAACGCTTCAGACATCGGGACGCAAACTTGCCTTAAGCCGCTTGGAAGTCCTGGATCCTCTCAGCACAGTCGAGTTATTCCAGCCAGCGATCGTCAGTCGTCCCGATCCTGTGTTTGAGTCCGGTGATAGGATCTTCCAAACCCAAATCCAAGGCAAGTATCATGATGTATTGAACAAATCCGTTCCTGAAATGCCTACCAGTTTTAGCCAACCTCCCATCAATGATTCCTGCATGATTGACATAATTCGGAAACCGGGACGCACGTATGCCGCAAGTATTATGGAAGCCCCTCATCCCCTCGCTGCAGTCGTGCCCTTCCAGCCAGCGACATCCAGCCGTTCCGGTCCTGCGTGTGAGTCAGGTGACGGGGTCTTCCAAAACTCAACTTCAGGCAAGTACGATAAGGCTCCGGACAGTTCTCTCCCTAAAATCTACGATGCTTACAGCCGATCCTCATCACAATCATTGCAAACTGCCTCTTCAAAATTAACACCGGGACGCACTCTTGCCTCTGTAATTATGGAAGCCTCCAATCCACTCATCACAGTCCCGTCTCTCCTGCCAGCGACCATCAGACGTCCCGGTCCTGTGTTTGAGCTAAGTGATTGGGGCTTCCAAACTCCATCAATCGGCAAGTACAATCGTATAAAAGCAACTCCTCCATCTGAAAGAAAATTAAGTTTCAGTGCGCCCTCTTCACTACCCGTGTCTCGCCAGCTCTGGTCTAATTATGACAGTAGCAGCAATCTTCGTTCATCAACTGCCGTCACTATCGGTGAAACAGCCGAAATTCTGTCCGAGGAGTTCCGCTCTGCGCCAGAGAATTTGCCGACTAGTTCTCAACACGATTTACGTGTATTTTATCAGAATGTTAGAGGGCTACGTACGAAAATTGACTCTTTTCACCTGGCAGTAGCTGATTCAGAGTATGACGTAATTGTTCTCACCGAGACGTGGCTTGATGATAGCATATTATCAACTCAGTTGTTCAACGGTTCATTTTCCGTATTTAGAACTGATCGCAGTCCTCTAAACAGTAGAAAATCCCGAGGAGGTGGAGTACTAATAGCCGTTTCCTCACACTTGTGTTGTCATGTTGACCCGGCACCTGTTAGCCAGTCGTTGGAGCAATTATGGGTTAAAATTAAGCTGCAAACACACTCTCTAAGTGTTGGTGTACTTTATCTGCCACCGGATCGAAGGAGCGATATAAGTCTAATTCAGCAACATGTTGACTCTATTGGATGCGTTTTAGCCGGTTTGAGTCCCGGTGATGGTGCTATCCTTTTGGGTGATTATAACCATCCTGAAATGCGTTGGATTTCATCGGATAATGGTGGTCTCAAGATTGATATTCACAACACGCGATTAACAACAGCAGGTAGTAGTTTGTACGACGCATTCTGTTTCCATGGTTTAACGCAGATCAACCATATCGAGAACTCTAACTCCAGAACTCTCGACTTAATTCTGGTAAATGAAACGTTATTGCCGCTTTCTCGTGTAATTGAGGCTGTTGAACCACTTGTCATGACGGACATTTCCCATCCTGCCATCGAAGTGACACTTTCCGTCCCTTCGCCTCAGCGCTTCGTACAATGGAACGACAATAATCTGTTCGATTTTCGTCGAGCAGATTTCAATGCACTAACTGATGCTCTCCATGCTTTGGACTGGCAATTCTTGGAATCGGAAGTAAATCTAGACAGTATGGTAGAAACTTTCAACAGTCAGATGCAAATGGTTATTCAAACACATGTTCCAAGACAGCAGCCACCATTGAAGCCACCGTGGACAACGAATCGCCTACGTAAACTGAAGCGCCTTAGACGGTCGGCTTTGAAGAAATATAGCCGTAATCGCTCTGATCTTACAAAACACCGTTTTGTGCTTGCCAGCAACGAATATATTAGGCATAATCGCTTTCTGTATGACTGCTACATTGACCGTACGCAGAGAAATCTGAAATCCAATCCTAAACAGTTTTGGTCATTTGTACGATCTAAGCGTAAAGAAGAAGGACTGCCATCTAACATGTTTTTCGGAGAGTCTACGGCGAATACAGCTTTGGGACAATGTGAGTTATTCGCGGAGCATTTTAAAAGTGCATTCTCACATGTTACGGTATCTGCAACGCAGTTAATTGAAGCCGCACGTGATGTTCCTGCAAACAGTTTCGATTTTCAGATCTTCGAAATAACCGAGGAGCACATTCTCAATGCTCTCAGTAAACTCAAAAACTCGTATTCACCTGGTCCGGATGGGATTCCGTCGTCCTTTCTGAAAAAATGCTCCGCTGCTTTGATGACGCCATTACTCAAAATCTTTAATTTGTCGCTGCAACGAGGAAATTTTCCTGCTGGATGGAAAGTATCGTACCTTACACCTATTCACAAGAGAGGTGATAAATGCAATGTTGCCAACTACCGTGGGATCACATCCTTAAGTGCATGTTCGAAGCTGCTCGAAATTATTATGAATAATGCTCTTTTTGAAACCTGCAAGAATTATATTAGTAGTGCTCAACATGGCTTCTATCCTAAACGATCAGTTACAACCAACCTCGTCGAATTTACATCTCTATGTACGCGTTCCATGGATGCTGGTTTGCAAGTGGACGCTGTTTATACTGATTTTAAAGCAGCTTTTGATAGAGTCAATCACGAAATTCTTCTGTACAAGTTGGAAAGAATGGGTGTGTCGATAACGGTAGTACGCTGGTTGAAATCTTACTTGGCAGACAGATCTGTGAGAGTACGCATTGGTTCAACATACTCAGAAACATTCTCATTCTTGTCTGGCGTTCCGCAGGGGAGTAATTTGGGTCCTCTCCTATTCTCCCTTTACATTAACGACATGTCTCGTGTGATACCTAGAGGTACCCGCCTGTTATTTGCGGATGACGTTAAATTATTCATGATTATCGCCAGCTTAGATGATTGCCAAGTACTTCAGCAAAATTTAAATACGCACCCGTAATTGTTTGGAGCTGTGTGTAACTAAATGTTGCACAATTTCATTTAGCAGGAGACAGAATCCTATGCGTTATGACTACTGCCTCTGTGGTCATATTTTAGAGCGCAAGGACGAGGTTAAAGATCTTGGAGTGATCTTGGATCGCCACATGACATTTCGTCCGCATTTCGATGATGTGATAGCTAAAGCTAATAAACAACTTGGGTTTATATTCAGGATTGCCTGTGGATTTGATGATCCCCATTGCTTCAAGTCACTCTATTGCGCTTTAGTACGCTCGATACTGGAATCTTCTGTGCTGGTTTGGTGTCCTTACAGCAGAAACTGGATCGATTGATTTGAGGCCATTCAGCGAAAATTTGTGCGATTAGCACTTAGGAATCTTCCATGGCAGGATGCCCTCAATCTCCCACCCTACGAACACCGATGCATGCTGCTTGGAATCGACACCTTGGAAAAGAGAAGACATAGTATGCAGGCAGAGTTCATTTCGAAGGTTCTCAACAGCGAAATTGATGCACCAGCTATTTTAGCGGAGCTGCAACTCTACGTTCCCGAACGTCCCCTTCGTCGACGAAACTTCTTACATTTACCAAGCCGCAACAGCCGTTATGGACAACACGATGCCCTGAGATTTATGGCCTCCCGCTACAATGAAACTGCTGAGCATTACGACTTTTACATGTCTGACCAGAATATTCCTTTGATAAGTTGAAGCTTACATTGTTTACTAGTTTATTAATTCTTTGTATTTAAGTATTTTGTAATTTTGTTTATATTTGTGTTATAATTACTAGTATTTTAATTTGTATTGCCAGACGTTTATATGTTATGTATGTGTAAATCATTGTCGAAAAGATATGGGGTTTTTATGCCAACTGAATTATGCACCATGCTGACAATCGTGTCAGATGGAGAAAATTAATAAAATAAATTAAAACTTTAATTTCAAAAATTGGGTCCATAAATGAACCTTCACACTTTTGATCATATTTGACGTTCGTTTAGTCGACAAAAACACCATAGGGCTTTTAGTTTTAACACTGGGGTTGTTCCTATCTGACATTTCGGAAGGGACACGCTTAACAAAATACACCCAAAATTTTAGTTTAAGCCAAAGGGTGTGACAAAATCAAAAATAAACACAAAACAAAATTTGGACTTAAACAAACGAAAAACATTAAAAAAATGAGTAAACATGTGTTTTTGGCCTAAGTTTAAGCGTTTAGCACTGAAATTTTGACAAGGCTTTAGGACCCTATTGTCTAAACTCCAATAACGCATTTCGTAAAAAAAAGTGACGTAAATTAAATTTACATCGTGAACAAAGTGACGCAAATTGAATTTACGTAAAAAAGGTTTCCTAAATTGAGATTTTATTGTAATATATCTGAATCTTGAATCGGATGCCTAAAATCATGAGTCACGCATCCGTTTAGGATCGACAAAATAAAAAAGGATTATCGCGAGACTCGTACCACATACCTCCTTATCAAAAGCCACGTGTTCTTTCCCACACTACCACTTTGTTGTATTGATGATGGGGTGATCAAAACGATTAAGATGAAGCATAACTCACCGTTTAATGTTGTCACTCTCAATGTTTTGTTTTATCAGTATGGGATACACTGTGCAGAAAAGTTACAATGGGATTGATCAAAGCAAGCGGTTTAAATGTGATGCATACTGCCATGGTGTCAATGTTGGCATTCCTACTGTCACTTGTCCACTAGATGCCTCCAAGGTTTTTATAATGACAGGTTTACCGATCTAAGCAACCAGTGCGTACGCGGTGTAATTTTCTGCGGGGAAGGTGGAAGTGACAGCTGGCGAGTTGACTAGCTGTTTTTTCACTCTACCGTATGACGGGGTTTGTGGTCTAATCGCTACTGCTTCTGGTTCATATGTCATGTCATGGGTTCAATCCCAGGCCAGTCCCTTTCCTCGTACTTTGTAGTTGTATCTTTCACTTGCTTCTATCTACCACTCTTAAGGCGTAGTAGGCCGTCATTGAAATTTGTACGCGTCGTTGATGATTGTTGCTAATTCATCTCACGATTTCGAATTAAAGAAAATCAGTCGGTTTTGCACTGACACACCTGAAAAAGTATCAGCATACTTTTTGCATGTTAGCGCGTACAGTGATACTTTTTCAAGTCAATATAACCTATCAAGGCTGATTATTATCACTTTGAAATGCAAGCTGAAAAGTCATCATTGTTGCCAAATCGAATGACGGGCTACTTAGCCTTAACATATCACAGTTTCATCCAACACAGTTCATAGCATTTGCTAGAACCCGAGACGGACAAAAATTAACCATTTCCCTACGCTTCCATTCTTTCATTATTCTAGCACACCTTGCCTTAAGCCTGATACATAGGCAGTCTGTGAACTAAGAGAATGTTTATTCCAACAAACATAGATACAGTGAAGTGGAAATTTTCTCCAGCATTGATGAGTTGATACAGTGGCGTAGCTAGAGTTCAGCAGGGATTGAAGAACTAGCCGGATGAGTTAATCGATTGGTCACTAGTTGGTGGTGACTAATCGATTAGGTTTTCAGCTCAAACGTATGTTTTGCTCCGTGCTCTTGAAAATTTGAACTTTGGCTTCGATTCATCTTCACCTTAAAATTCACACAAAAAAAGTCAAAAAAAAAAGTTCAGTAGACCCGGTGCGGAGGTATTTGGGGCCCCCAAAATAGAAAACTCTTATCTACCTTCAACTTACCAACGGTATTTTCGTAATTTAAACGTAAAAAATAATTTGCTGCCAAAAAATCACCCAAACATGGACGTAGCCTGGATTTCCGTCAAGAAGTAATTTCTAGAGTGACATCTTGTAGAATCCAAAACAATATATTTGCTTCGATAGTTTCTATGTATTTTTAAAGGAACTTCAAAGGTATTCATGGATAATTTTGTGTAGTAAAAGTGAAATAATTTACAGAAGTATACTTACAGTAATTCATAGTTGAACTCTTAGAGGACTCACGAATAAAATCTTGGAGCAATTTATAAGAAAATATCTTGTGACATCGCTAGACGAATTCCTAAAATTTAGTAGCTTATTTTGCGTCAATCAATGAAAAATTCTTTGCTATGGTTTTTGAAGTAATTCAATGAGGCAATAAAGATGAAATGCTTGATTGGATAATTGATGTATGGTGAAAATTTTGGTCAAATTAGGCTGATACAAATATTAATTTTCTTTTATGTCACCCCCCCCCTTCAAAAATCCGAAAATTTTGAAGGGGAGAAAAAAAAAGATTCGTCATTTCTTTGGCATCATTTACGTTTTTTTCAATTTTTGAAGTAAAACACAAGTAAAATAATGATCCAGAGGACGTTTGGAAAAAGTTTAACAATTATCGTTAAAAATAAAAATTCGAAAAAAAAACTTTTTTTCATTTTTATTTTTTTGTTCCTTATTTATTTTTATCCCCCCCCTCGAACCTTCCAAGTGGTCTCGGACATAAAAGAAATTTAATATTTGTATCAGCCTTATTGAAGGAATAAAACAAATCTGGAACATATCTTAAAAATATGCTTGGAAGTGCATACTTTTCCTCCGAAAATATCGAAATTCCATAAATACTTTCTCGGGCAACTCCTTGCTAAAGAACTCCTGAAAGATAAGAAAGAATTATTAACAAAAATTAATTTCTATAATGATTCCTGTAGGAATTCATAAAGAATCATTGGCAATAATCCAGGAGAAAATTATCGGAATCTCTGTGGCAATTTCATGAAAAATCATCTTATGAATTGAATTGTCCATAAAGGAATGTCAGTTAGATTAAAGCTATATTTGAATGGTTTTTCGCTAAAAGCAGTTCGTTAATAAAGTATTTGCAAAATCCCGATGGCGTTGCTCAGAATTTATTGTAAAGTTTCTACATGACAGCACTGGAAGAAGCTTTCTGGATTTGTTGCTATTGTTGAATCTGTGAGTATGCTTCATCACAATTCGTTGGTGAAATCAATCGCCTAATCTTATATAAAGTAACATGCGAAATTTCTAGAGAAATATCTTGTAAAGTTATTGAAGGTCACCCGAGTACAAATTTAGATGAATGTTTGATGATGAAAGAATCTGAAGTCACCATTACTTAAGGAAAGTCTACACTAATACTATTACATCAATCATGATTTCAATGTCACCTTGAGTTACAGGGGTTACAGTCAATAATCACAGAATTGAATCATAATTTTATCTAAATTTGTTACCAATAACAAATTTTGTTTCGTATTTGCTAGAAGCACATAAATAGGTCGACAAAACTACAACACAATATAATAGCAAAGCGTATTCATAATTAGTTCTACCTGAAACAATAATCATAACACAATTTGTTATAAGTAATCTAAAAACATTTTGAAATCGAATGATTTCAATTTTCATAAAACCCAGGGAAATGCTATTTTTAGTTAAGAACTTAAGAAAAAATATTAAAATCATAGAAATAGGGTCCTAAAGCCTTGTCCCAATTTTAGTGCCAAACGCTTAAGTTTAGGCCAAAAACACATGTTTACTCAATTTTATAATGTTTTCCGTTGGTTTAAGCCCAAAAAACATTTTTTTAGATTTTTTCATATCCTTTGGCTTAAACTCAAATTTTAGGTGTATTTTGTTTTCCGTGTCCCTTACGAAATGTCAGATAGGAACAACCCCAGTGGTCGAACTAAAACCCCTGTGGTGTTTTTGTCGACTAAGCGAACGTCAAACATGATCAAAAGTGTCAAGGTTCATTTATGAACCAAATTTTTAAATTAAAGTTTAAACATGTTATAGCCATTATTTGAGCGGGAAAAATTGCTAAAGTAGTTACAATAACATGCGTTTTCGTGTTATTAAATAAAAACAAGATTTCCTTAAAAATTTTAGGACCCAATTGATCAATATTTCTAAATCACGAAACATTTGAAATCGCAATATTTTATGGAATCATTCAAAATATCGCACACCCTTACCCCGATGAGGCAAATTGGGTTGATCTCGGTGAAATGGTTCCAAATGAGTGATGGTTGCGCTAATTGAAGGCATCAGGACTGGAACCGGTATTTTTCGAGAGCGGCATAGTTGATCCTCCTCCGTCTTCTCGGGTGACGGACGGCGTTTGATTTGGGAGTCGCAGCATTCCAAACAGGTGGTTGAAATTCGATTGCAAGCATGTTTTAACTGAGTGTAATGCACACTCTTGCCGGGGTAAAGTTGGTGGTCTTGTTTCGATTCGGTAAATGTGGGACACGCATTCGGTCGATAAAAAGAAAAATGCCAATAATGTTATTAATCGTTAAGACCGTATACGTTGGTACTGAAAAAGTTTTTGATCTCTTTCGGTAGATAAGACGTAAAAATCTTGTTCAGTAAGCATGCATGTGGGCAGTTGTTATGCAACGGCGGCGAAGGCGACGGGTTGAGTGAAATTCGAACATTGAACATTGGGTTGTCTTATGTTGACTTATGATGTGCGATTGTGGGAATATACGTTGCTGAACTGGTTTTATTACGCAAATGGCACTTGCTCGAATCGATGAATTGTTTTAATGTTATCAGAACTGCAAAATTCTTCTTCTTGGATTTACGTTGCTGGTGGCCAGGTGCTATAGATTATACCGGATAATGTTTCAGAAATTTGTCCGTAAGTTTTACAAAGAGTTCTACTGCATAGTCCCCCCTTAAATCAGAATTTCCATGGATTTTTCCCAATTTTTTTGACGGTTTTTCTTTGATAAATTTCTGAAAAAAATGTAAGGAATGATTCCGGCAGAAATCCTTGGAATAATATCTATATGTAATACTTTTCCCAGGATTCCCTCGACATATCTTATGAGGAGTTTTTCGAATCTATTTGTGAAGTAATTTCCAAAGGAACTACTGGAAAACCCCCAAAAATCTTGAAGATTGCTTACTGACAAATCGGTGAGTCACTTCAATCTGAAAAACCCTGATTTCAAACATAAGTGGTTAAGATATGCGGCCGCATTAATGTTAAAATTCCCTCAGGGCCCAGTCGTCATTGATTAACCACAACTCCGATAGACAATCAAATAATTCCGTGAGGTAGTTTGACCTTACCGCTGATGTCTATTTCTTAAAAAAATACCATCCAAATTGTATTGACCTATAAACCATGACAGCATAAGTGATCCACTTCGGAAACTTGAACCACAAACAATGGCCGAACTGATGGAAATGATGTATGCTTCCTGTCAAACGATATAAAACAAAACCAATTCCACCCAAAGAGATCACATGTCGATCTGTCTGCCTCGCCCCAAGAGGTCCACATCTCACACACGTAGGTACCTACCAACATTGGGCAACCCCATGGTAATGGCATTTCCATTCCTTCTGTCCGGCGTGTGGTTGTCCTCGTTGCTCTGACAAATCGCCCCGCGACATAATGGGCCACAGTGACGATGATTCCAAACCCGTCCACCCCTGATAAAAAAATATATATAAATACAACAAAATGATCATTGCATAGAATATTTTCTGCTGTTTCTACTTGGATTTCGGAAGAGTATTAAAGTTGAAGAAACTTTGAAGCTACCATTCCTTATTTGTTTTTCACAAGGTCAATTTTTAGTCAAAACACTAAATGTGTCCACCTTACTGAAACATTTACCAATAAATGAATTAATGATTATATTTACAAAAAAGGTAGCATGGTAGTTTAATATTTTCTGTAAATTTTTATTCGGGCTCTAACACAGCCAATTTGGTGCAATGGCAAGGGGAGGAGTGCATCGTCGTCGTCGTCGCCCAAGTCGCACCTCATTGATCTCGCGCCACGTTGAATGGGCTTGCTTACAACAATAACAATCGGTCCGAAAAATCAGTCTTCTAAGAGCATCCTTCTACTCTCAGATTTAAACAAGCATGCTTTGAATCCATCTTTATGAGCGGGATCGTTTTGAATCCTTATTTTTCGATCTCAGCGTGCGTGATTTGTGCTAGGATTCAATCCCGGGATTGAATCCCTGTCATTGAGCTCATAATCAACTATTCGGATGAAAATAAAATGCTCCTCATCTCGAACATGAACATTTCATAGGGGATTAGGACAAACAAAAACTGCTGAACGTGAAGCGATAAGGAAGGCAATGTTTCTGTCGTGTGAGATGTCTGAAAATTGTATCCAACCTCTGCAGTGTACTACAAGTTTGATGGCACGTCTGTCAGTCTTGTACACTCATGTTGAAGTTAATTGAGTCAAAGATTTGACCGTCACAGCACTATTATTGCTAAATCTAGACATGCTTTCTAGAGAGTCCATTACAACATTCCTGATTGCATCTCAATCATTGTCTGTTTTAGAGGAAGCATTCTGATAGTCCGTTCTAGTTGAGAAATCACTACATACAGGTCAAAATGCTGCCAAAATGTATCTACAGACTTGCCGCTCACTGGACCCATTGAAAACTTTTAGAAACTTCCCATGTGTCAGAAAATGTCTATCGAAGCTAAAGAAAATATCGATGCTAACTCGATTCATCTTACCGACAAACAATCGATCAAGGATTGAATCCTGGGATTAAATCCTCTCATACACGTGGCGTGATTCATTGCATCCCGGGATTTGAACAAAAAATGCGCTCGAAACGAATCTCGGTCTGATGGTTTTGAATCTCAGCAGCTCTTGGAGTAAGATTTTTTGAAGACTGCGAAAAATCAACCCCGATTTGACACCGCGCGTACTTTTCTCGACGGAGAGACGACGACAATACCCTAGGCTCTAGGGGTTGCTTGGCTATTGTTGAACTATGGGCATCGAATGCGAAATTGAAGTCGCGCTCGCGACATTGCTCGCCTGTCATTAAGATCAATCACCTCCCTTTGGACAGTGGGGTGAATTCGGAAACTGTGAGTCAAAATAACTTACTTTGATAAGTAAGTTAAGGTTACATTTAAAATATTTCAATTTCTCTCGGCACGCTTTGTGGGTTTTCCTCAACATTATGAAAAAAAGCCACCAACACGTTAATGCTTCCAGTGGACGATTTGCCCATAAATTCACTGGAAACTAACTCGATCTCGTAGAAATGTTTTGCTTTGAAAATTTTGGTCCAAAAAAATAAGTAATAAATAGAAGTGTTTTGGTAAATTATTGAATGATTACAAAAACGACGACAAAAGAACAACTTTATCGGCATGCAAATTTGTTTCAATTTTGTTTTGACGTAGGACTACGTCTTTGTTTTCTATATTGGGGTGCACTTTAAAAGTACGGAAAATGAGACATGTAACGAAATTAGGGGAGATTTTGAACGTTAATAACCCTGTTGTTTATGAACCAATTATCACGATTTTAGTATCATTCGATCAGAAATGTATCTACGCATCGTTAGTAATATATCCGATAAGTGAATTTTGTTGTTAAACTATTGAAAATATGATAAATGTTGACCCCTTTCTTATCCAACCAATCACGTTCGAGCACTTTTCGACGGTGTCGCTGCTCGGAGAAGCGTCCAAGCCATCGTCGTCGCCACCGCAAATTTATCCGCGCTCCCAGATTTCGACCCGTGATAAATTCAGCATCGGCGGTCAAGCAAGCCCGTTACGAGCCAATTACCAGAAGCCCCCAGAGTTGCTGATCCGAGGAGTTGCTGCTAATCGAGCGTCGGAATCGCTCGAGATTCCAAGAGTGAGCATCGTTTCCAGATTTCGACTTGTGCCCGGGGATCCACTACCCGTTGCTGTTGCTGTTTGCGTTGAGGATTTCCCGTTTGACCATGGCAATCAAGTGATAACTTCCCGCAGTGCTATTTATCTGCCATCGGACCTTGTCAGGACCATCAAATTTGTGGAAAAGAGTTGAAGGAATAATATTTCCGACCTTATTAGATCTTATATTTCTCAATCAATCTCGCAGCTTCATACAAAATTCAATTTGTTATGAATAATTGACTATTCGTGGACGCTGCTGCAGTGCAATGAATGATTACAAAAACGACGACTAAAGAACAACTTTATCGGCATGCAAATTTGTTTTAATTTTGTTTTATATCATATTTCTGCTTTTTTTGTGAAATTTGAATTGTGTTTATTTTATTTTTGGCTGGATTTAAACCAAGATTTTCCCAGTTCCAAATCTATTATGCGTTGTGCAAAAAAAATTCTCGCGGCAACGATCTTGAAACCCTTTAAAAAATTTTGTGGATCGTCGCAGTTATTTCAAATCGTTTGGCGGCTTTGAGCAATTAATCCTGCATCCTTTGTTTCATAAGATCGTCGGCACGAACAATTTTCGCGCCACACACAGTATTTTGACACTTCAATAAGCAAGCAAGTGTGTTAACTAGTTAGGATGTTTATCGGCAAAATGACCATCGTCTCTGGTTCCTATTAAAACAGGACAAGCAAATAAGGGAAATTTATTTCATTGCCTCGTTTTTGTTTAGCAATAATAAAGACTAGGCATAATATACCCAATCTACAAGAAATGGTGATAACTGGAGCGTGCCAATAACAGAGGGCTTACCCTGCTGAATTCAGCGTACAAGCTACTCTCACGCATCCTATTTAACAAACTGAGACCGCTAAAGGGGACCGTCGTCGGCGAAAACCTTGTATATGATCTTAGATGACTTCCTGGAAGTATAACTAGGTATAACTTGCAGACGCACCATTTGATTATTGATTTCAAGCCAGTGTGCGATTCATTGAAAAGAACTGAGCTGTGACAGACAATGTCTGAACATGGTTTGTCGGCGAAACTATTTAGGCTGATACGTGCAACGCTGGATGGTTCAAAATCAAGTGTTCGGATTGCAGATGAGGTGTCAACCTCGTTTTCGATGTTAGACGGATTGAATCAGGGAGACAAACTTTCAAATTTGCTGTTCAACGTTGCACTCGAGGATTCTATTAGAAGATCGGGTGTGAAAAGAAAAGGTACTATCATCACACGGTCGCATAAGCTCCTTGGCTTTACGTACGACATTGATATTTGTTTTAATTGTCGCACTTTCACCTACCCCAACTATCTGGGATGCTAATGAGGTTTAGGCTCTGTGGTTCTCACTCAACGGTCTATTACGGATGCACGTCTCAAGTGTGGTACAGAGAAAAAAGGAGTAAAACGACTCTGTACCACGACACCTTTATTTGGCTTGAGCTGCAAGTACGATGTCCTCCTGGAATAACCTCATGGTATTACTTCAAGGGCTGAGGGCTTGTTGATGCCTCTACGCCATTTCCGTCACTTACATTTAGGGGTTGGCCACTCGCCTGGGCCATGTGTGACTTTTTATGATAGATGCTTCTGTGCTTTTTGGTTCTCTGGGCTTTATTGTGCTATTCATATTGCTCTTCGGGCTAACCGGTTATATGCCGAGGTTGGTCTTGTGATTCCGGTTGAGTGGTGACTTGCAATACGCGAGCGCCCCGACGACCCAAGGCCGGCAATTCGCCGTGATCGATACTACTAGGCGTATTTCCCAACGGTAAAGCTAGCCTTCTCCGATGGAGAGTTCCCCGATGGAAGAATATATCCCGAAACCGGTAACGTCACGCGTTGATATCTCACCTTAAGTCGACCCAGCGATTTCGGTTGGAGCAAGGCTCCCGGTTCACTAGCGCTTTAACGACTCAAGCCGGTGACCCGCTGCGAACTACTGGCGGTGGATCTATCCTACTCCGACATAAATTTCTCCGATGGCGGAAGATCTCCCGAACCGATGCTATCCAGGCAGATTGCCGAGATCGGTCCTGCAATTCCGGTGAAGGTACACTTCCGGTTCACAGGCGCCCCGACGATTATTAGCCGATGGTGTTTCGTGATCTACTCAGCTAGTCCCCGGCGAAGGATCTAGCCTACACTGACTCGATGGTGGTCGGTATGGTTCCGAGGACAGTTCTACGATTCCAGTGGAGCAAGGCAACCGGTTCGCAGGTGCCCCACTACCCATCTCCGATACTACTTGACGTTAGAACTACTCGGCCTTGTCCCCAACAGAGGATCTAGCCTACCCTATCACTGCCCGACGTCCTCTGGTCTTCTCGCCATTTCTGTTGCAGCTATGATATGATATGCGTTATCGTTCTATTCACCGCGTGCCACGTACTTACGTGCTGACATTGTTGTCCCGTGTTGTCTACTCTTTGTTTTGCAATCTAGGCAGTGTGTCGACTCTGCGTCTATGACTGCGAATCTTTGGAGATACTTTCTGCAACATCCATGACCTGATAGGAGGTTACCTCTCCATGCTTCCTATTGATCCACGTCGACAGGTTTTGAATGAACCAGTGGGTCCATGTTCTTTTCTTCGCGCATTCTCACTTGTCCCGCCACACTCTGACCATCTTCCTTATGTTTCTGATTTCTCTTCGTTGGTAGCTAAAGTGATGCAAATGGGGATCATACCGACTTTAACGCATAGAGCATCTGACGATCGTTCTATACGCACTCGCGACTCGCACTGCCATCAGCCGAAATGCTCTGTTCAGCCTTTCGCGGTTCCCCCAGCAGGGACTCTATACCTTAGTATCGATGACGGACGTTAGCTAGCAAATGCCTCGTACTGCTGCTTGGATCGTCTAAGTCTGGCATGATTCTCCGTACTGTGTTTATTGCCTTCTCAGACTTTTTGACAGCGTAATCAATGTGGCTGTTGAAATTCAGCCGATCGTCTATCATTACTCCCAGATGCTTCAACACGCGCTTCGATGCAATCACATACCTTCCGACGTTGACATCCATCTGCTGAACCGCCTTGCAGTTGCTGACTTCTGTTTTGCGGTGAGCTATCTGCAGTTTGACTCCGTTCATCCAGCTCTCGATTGCGTCAATTGTTTCCAACACCGACATCTCCATTTCTTCCAGCGTCTCGCCCTTCGCCGGTAGTTCGTAAAACCAACGATCTTCACCTTCCTTGGTAGCGTCAAGACTCCGTCGTACATCCCGTTCCTAAGAGTTTGACCGATAATGGAACCTTGAGGGACGCCCGCTGTCACTTGCATTGACTTGTCTGCCCATAACTGCATAACAGTCACATTCGACATTTTTGACAAATTGGAGTTAATACCATGGAGAGTCATCAAATGATAAATACTTTCGATCAACTTACTGAAATCTGTGAGATTGTTCTAGAAAATTCGAGAAAAATACCAAGTTGTTTTGTCACATTGGTAATTATAACCGCATAACAGTCACATTGAGATTATAAATGAGTCTCGTAATGTAATAGCAATGAAATTTGTATCAAAATTATTTTCTGACTATTCACCTAGTATGCGATATGAGTTGTACAAAATATCAGCCTCAAATAAGCATTTTTGAGTTCCTGATAATTTTTTGAAATTTTAGTTTCCTCCCATACTGCCATGAAATGCACACTTGGTATTCAATTTACTCAATGCCTACTTTTGTCGAATGTTACAAATATGCAGTTATGGGCAGTTGTGCCATTCATTTGTTTCGAACAGCCCACTGCTAAGTAGCCATGTTTTTGTAGTGACCATCAAACTCAAGAGTAATTACTCACTTTGGCAAAATCGTATCAATAATAATTTTCCATTTCATCAAACTGTTTTCGAGGCTCACCATAAAAAAATGTTTTCGCTCAGAATCAAATATTTCAAGCGTGTGCAACTGTGTTTTTGATTAAATCAGCATAAAGTAGGATTAAACACATATTCCCCATAATTTTTTTCGCCATTCTCGATTATTTGTACCGAAACGGCTATTTGTTTACTAACATTGAGCTGTCTTGGGGAACCACTTACTAGTGGGAACAGAAGATGGTGGCTCGTTTTTTTCCCTTAGGGTAGTATTGTGGTGCCAGAAGCCTGGTTTCGAACACCAGGTTTCTGCTCTGGACGTAGCTCTTCGGCATTTTGCACTGCGGCGACGGCCTCCTAGCTGACACTGTTGAATGCGCTTTTCACATCTACCATGGCCACGCACGCTAAACTTGCTACGCTCAAAATGCCGAGTGCCGAGTACACAAAATCGGCCTCTCTTCATGCAGCACAGATTCTGTGCAAATGGGGCTGTACACAATTTTTTGCAAACGGTGGTAAACAAACCGAATGAGTGAAATGCGCACAGAGGAGGAACGCTTGGAATGCGGAATTCGCTTCCATTTTTGTTTTGCTTCTGAAAACATTAAAGAAAACATTCCGATTTTAAAGTTTTTCAGGGATTTTTTTCATTTGAATAGCCGAAGCGGAAGCAAATGGGGGAAAAACTTTCTCATTTGCGACCATTTTCCGGCTTTTCGCTAGAAAAATCCCAGAAAACTCCACATCTTACCAACGGTCACCTGTTTGCTGCCGCGCGGGAGATGATTGACAGTTCCGTTTCCATCGATCCCCGCACAGCCGAAGGCCAACACGTCGGCTGCTCACAGAATGAGTGCGACCTACACATAATTTTCACTCAGTCAGCCAGTTCTGCATTAGTTGCCTCATTCTGTGTAGTTTTCACACATGCGCTGCGTGGAGCAGGCTTAGCGTGCGGCACAGTAGATCGATACTTTTACCATTCGTTTCTGCTTCGACGCCTTTTCACCACACTCGAGTACTGCTCGAATTCGTGCCGAAAGTTTTCCGAGCGCATCCAGCTGGCAAATGAGCCCAAACGAGGCTGGATCTTCCAGTAGCTTCCCTGGCTTTGGCAGCAGTTTCTCGATCTTCCATATTCTTGGAAAGTTACCTCGTCAAGCCACTTCTGCAACACCTTCCTGAACACGTCCGAATATACCAGGATGACAGTTTTCAGCGCTACGTTCGGCATTCCATCTGGACCAGGACTGCCCATAACTGCATATTTGTCACATTCGACATTTTTGACAATTTCGAGTTAATACCGATAAATACTCAATGCCTACTTTTGTAGAATTTTACAAATATGCAATTTGTAACCAGTGGTGTGTTGAAGTGTCCAATGTTTGTGGGATTATCGTTATTTTGTGTATCGATTAGATGTCAAACCGCCATCGCAAATACCGATTTGATCAGGTCGGTACCGAATAGCATTTCCTTTCAAGGATGCTCAATGCTTCGTTGCCATCAAATACGTTCCATGTTTTCTAGTTTATAGATGTCTAATGATGGTTTTAAACTATTTCATTTTTATCAAGGTCAGTTTTGCATAGAAATATTCACAGTTTTTGAAGGTGTTAGCAATACTGTTGGAAATGTCGGTACTTAACAATCCGTTGGTGCTAAGCCAACATGTAAACTTTGAGTGTTAAAAATGTTGCGAAAGCTTCAGTGTGAATTGCTGAACTCATTTTTGAAGTCGTACAGCATTACAAAAATAGTTGTTTGCTCATAAAACCGTTTTATTGTTGACTAACGTGCTAATTTCAAGGGAAATTGCATACATTTAGGCGTTTCATGCAGATTTTCAAAGTATAATTTTGCAATAAAATGATGATACACACGAGTTGTAAGAATTTTGTCATCAATTTCAGATTCAGGAGACCCAAATTTAGTAGACAGGAAAATTTTACATTCTAAAATATGCTTTATTATATAGTGATCAATTTCGCCCCAAAGTGTCATTTTCAATTTTTGATATGAAAACTAATTTTATGAAATGTTAATTTTTTTTTACAAAAAATTGATAACTTAAACTGATGGAGATCAGTGAAGTACTGATTTTACCGAAATTTATTTGTCATTTTTTGAATTCCTAGGGAAAATATGACAAAAAGTTGTGAAATAGTGATCAATTTGCCCCCGGATTACGGTACCATTAATAGAGAAAGACGTGTACATAAGTTGATTCCTAGGAACATTAAAGTTAGACAAAGCAATTGAGAAAGATAGTGAGTGTTAGCAGTGGGAAAATAAAGACATCCAGGACCCTGTTAGTTCTCCCGTAGTTTCTCCGAGTTATACGTCGGCGTTTTCCCGTAGTGGTCCTGCGCCAGAGCCTGAGTCAGCCTGTAGTGTCGCCGAAAGGGTATGGTGATCATCTCTGATTGGCCATACCTCGGAGTTGGCCCAGAGTAGAACCATGCGCCAACCGGAGGCCAATCGTGAGCCGTTAGATGCCACCAAGGCGCGGCCATTTTGTAAATGGACTGAAGTCCAGGCGTCGAAGGGGAGTAGTTCTAGCCGGCCGTTTACCCCAAATGAGACCGTGAAGAAGAAGCTGAAGTATCCGTCCAGTCGGAGCGAGAAATAGCGGAGAGCCGATCAGCAAGGCGAAGAGGTGAAGTAGCGGGATGAGAAGAAGGGGCCTCGTCAACAGTGAATAAGAAGAAAATAAGTGAGGTAGGAGATAGCGTTTAGGAAAGTGGGAGTAATAAAGGCACCTGATTGTGCAGTAGAAATAATAAAATGGGTTTGTGTTCCAGTAAATGTAGTCAAGTGCGTACGCCGACCCTGAGGCGGTTGCAGAGAAGGGAGTCTCACCTGTACTGGGCAGGGATCTCCCCACCAGTAACAAGTTATGGGCAGAGGGACTTTCTTCGCTTTTAGTCATTTCGCCGCTTCTACAAGCTCAGCGATTGCTTCTGCGTCTTCACCGTACGGCATTGGTGGCGGTTGGATCGTGCTTCGGAAAGAGGCCCTCTTCGTTCAACTTCAGCTTGTCTGGGCACATATCAGCTGGTGTCGAAGGACTCTTGATCTTTACCATAACGACTTGATACGCATTACCCCACGGATTGGTGTCTGCATCTCGGACAACTCCTTGTAGCAATTAGATTGACCAGTTTGAGTGCAGTCCCTGTGTACTCGGTGGCACCGTCTTGACAAAGTACCTTAACAAATAGAAAGCCTTTACGTCTTCCACTTCCGCTCGCTAGTTATTCTTCCCATTGTTGGCGCAGGGTTCCGTTGACCAATAGTGAATTGGGTGAACTCCTTAAAAACTCTCCAGTTTATATTCCCCGACAGTTTAGAACTGCAGAACATAACGTAAATTATGGATACCCTTCCGTTTCTCCGAAGTGTGTCAATGGAGCCTTCATTAGACAATCGTACATCTAGCTTTGCTAAGGCTTCCTACAGGATATATCCTCTTGCGTTGGTCACTTTGCTGCCCCACACCACAGCTCAGGCATTGAAGTCTCCGGCAATGAGTTTCAGCTTCCCGTTAGCTGATACACCTTCCTCAATTGGATCGCCATTTGCACGTCGCCTAAGTTACACTGTGACTTAAGTGCATCACTCAGCTCTTCTTCTGACGTAATTGCGTCCAGTTCCTTGCAGACAATTATACGGGGCATCTGCCTTATCATCCAACAAAGCCATGCACTCCTGAGTAGCCAAACTGTCAATTGTAGGATTATCGTTCAACTCAAGAGCAACTCATTGATTTGGATATGTACGTCTGTCTTTGACCACGTTTTCGCCCAGGTTCCTTAACTTCGAGTCAAGTCTGATGCTTTTGAGGAACGCTGCGTACGCCGTAGCATCGTTAGTCTTGACGAGTACGGCGTCCCTCTTCGACGGCATCTGTCGAAGTGGAGGATTTTCTCTCTTCTTCTGCTCCATTTTTCTGTGCCTCCCTCCGCTTTGGCTGGTTTTTCTTCCTTCTGCCAACGACTTTTCTCCACTCATTCTCCCCTGGAGTGGCGTTCGAACTGCACATCTCTCTTAGAACGGCGTCCCTAGTATCATGTCGCGTCTGTTTCTTGGATCCACCTAGTCTCCCAACTCCCGGCGAGATTTTGCTTCTCTTTGGAGTCATGGACACTAATGTGTTTTCCACCCCCACTTTCTTTCGTCCGCTTATCCGATGTAACAGCGAGAGCAGCTTTAGCCGTCCCCAATGCGTACTCCGCTCTAAGGGACGAATGACCCTCGGGTTAAAGTCCCCCTCATCTAACAACAACTCCGCTCTCACCACGGCCATTCGGATCCGTAATATCATGAGCTTTATCTCTTTTATCTTCTCTCTACGTCAGCCTTCGTGCCTCTGAATAGGGAGACAGCGAGGATAGACCTCAAACTCCGAAAAAATCATGCGATTTTACGTCTTTAGGATGCACATAAAAGAAGTGAGCCAAATGATGTGAATTTTTGTCACATTTTAAATACGATGGTGTCTGATTCTGGAAATGTCAATCATAGCGGCATAGTTTTCATGCCCTTCATCATGTAAAATTACATTTTTCTTTCAATACATCTTTCAGAACCCATTTTTATATCATTTCATCACTTACATCACACGGGTAGAAATAAGAATCCAAAAACAAGATTGTGGCTCATGATATCATGATTCCAGCGTGTTTTCGTCTTATGAAAATACACCATGATTTGGACTCATGATATCATGAGTCAGATTGCCGTAACGCAATACACGCGTTAGGTTTTTGTAGCTGATTGCTCGGAATCATGATTCAAATTCCAAAAAAGCTGAGTCGCGCATCCGTTTATGATCGACAAAATAAAAAATAAATAAAAATAGCACACATTGAGATTCGAGCCAAGAACCTTCCGATTGCAAGACACGTACTCTACTACTCAACCACTTCGATATCTTGAATTAAAAGTGATCGATACGAATGACTTGAAGCAAAGTGCGCCGCTTAGTGTTTTCACACTGGATGTTACGCTTATGAGGAATCATGATTATGACTCCAGGAACCATGATTTGTGATCCTGATACTATGACCTAACCAATTTATGAATTTCATGATTTGTAAATCATGATGTGCGGATCAGATTTTTATCCGTGCATGTGTCATTCAGTCATAATGTGAATTACGTCCGGAGTGATTTTCATTATTTTTAAGAGTGCTGCCCATTAATTCTACCAAAAAGAAAAACCTGGTTGCAGGTAGAGATAGATGTAGGTCTAGTGGTGTTGGTGCTGAGGAATGTTTTTGAAGTTGTTGAAGAGTTTGTTTACCTTGAAACACTTGTGACATGTGACAATGACGCTTCTCGCGAAGCAAAAATATAAATTGCGGCTGCGAATTGGGCCTTTTACGGATTAACGTAACCAGCTTAGGTCCCGCATCTTGCAAACGGGAACAAGGTAGAGATCAGCGACTTCGTGAATGACCACGAATAATTATTTGAGATTTATCCAGAAGGCCTACTGGAATTCCACCGGGAGAGCCAGGCGTTCCATCAGATATTTCTCCAGTTGTTCCATCTGGAATTGCTCTAAGAATTGTTTAATGATTTCCTCCATGAATTCTTACGGAATTTCTCAGAACTGCTCACAAAAGTTGCTCTAGGAATTCCACCGAGAGTTCCTTCGCAAGTTCCTCCAAGAATTCCTCCATGAACTTTTCCGGGGATTACTCCAGGTGGTTTTTCTCTTAAACTTTCAAAAATTCCTACGGACTTCCTACAGGAATTAATTCGTGAATTTGACAACAAATTCTTTGAAAAAATAGCTCCAAGGGTACCTCCAAGACTTTCCTTAAAATTCCCACATGAGTTCCTCCAGTAGGCCTTCTTGAAATTTATCCGTTGGTTCCATCAGGAACTCCATAATGAATTCTTAAGAACTTCTTTCAATAATGTATAAGGATTTCCTTCGACAGTTCTTCCAAAACTGTCTCATAACTTTCTACAAAAGTTTCTCCAGAGATCTCTGAGAGTTTCATCATAATTTTATTCGGTAACTTTATCAGGAATTTCTCCGAAGATTCCTCTAAGAAGTAATCCGGGGTTTCTACAAGAGGTCCCACCTAAAATTCTTCCAAGAGGTCTTCAAAGAATTCTTCTTCATCTTGACTTTCTTCTTGAGTTCCATCAGCAATTCCACCATGAATTCTTAAAGATTTCCTCAGGGATTTCGTTCAAGAATTCTGATTACTGAGACGTCCGATTTGAAAACGGTCTTCGGCAAAGTTGTAGCTGATTATTGCATCTCATAGTATCAATGTAGCTCTAATCCCTAAGAGCACATGGGCAATCACTATGACCGATTGAATGAATTGCTTGCTTTTCCCATAGTTATTCCCATATAAACTTTGAAGGGCTTGTGCAGTTTCAGTTTTCATCCGAATGAGCTCAAATTTGGCGAGGACACTCAAAATTTTATCTAGAATCGAATGAGCGGTGTGGAGCGAAAACGATTTACTAAACCACTCTAATAGATATACTTACATACTTACATGGCAAATCACGATAATTTGCTCGATTTATAAAAAAGAGTTTCTTCTGAAAAAACAACCCTTTGACAACCCGCAGAGTAATCTATAAATTATCATTTTTTTTTATATTTACCTTCAATGAAATTCCCGAATTTTCCCACAAATCATCAAAATCTTTCCGAAATATCGAACATGTTTAATAATTTCGAGATTAGATATTCACTAGCTTCTTGCTATTTCTTATAAATAATTTCACTCCACCCCATTTGTACAAAACATTCCACATTCGCTTGTACAAAACAGACAAATATGTACACAAATATGCAGTTTCTTCCTGAAAAATACCTAGCATAATCTAAGATTTCTTTCAAAAACAAAGAATTCTGCTAGATTCTTCCGGTTCCAATCATAGTGTCATTATCTCTTGGTTACATTTGAAGTATGTAAAGAAAAATCCAACAACCGATGCAGGCAAAAGCAATTTTTCTTATTGTTTTGTGTGAATCACCACTATCACCACTTGTCATAAATCATGTACCGTAAGTAGTTAAAATAACAAAAACTTTAACAAAATTGGCACCAAATAAAAACTAAATATAACAAACCCAATTATTAATATATCAAAATTATTACAGAATGTGTTTTAAGGATGTTACAAAAAAAACACAATTATAGTAAATTTTGATACTTTTCATAAATTCGGATGTAATTCACAAAAAAATTACAAACACAAAAAAATAAAACATGTGTAATAAAAATAATAAGTAAGGAACAAATCCATGTTGATAACAAAATCAAATATTCCTTGGTTATTTTTATTTGCTATTGAAAGATGTGTGTTATATTTTATTATGTGATTCTGGTCGGGTTAGAAAAATGATATGGAACGAGCTCAACAAATCATTCAACAATAGTATTTTCACATTGGAAACAAAGGAATAAAAAATGAATTGCTGCTAATTCTAACGTTTACTATCGTTTTGTCATGATGTTGAGGAAAACCACTTCAATGCAAAATTTGTGGCCAACATATTCCGTACCCATCCCACAGTGAATTGCCTTGCTCCGGCGCTGAAGAGATCGTGACTTTCGGTTTAGTGAGCCTCCCGGCGATGGTGTGACCCTTTTGGTCGCCAAGTCAGTTCTTCAGAATTTCATCAATATGTTGGTATCGCTTTTTTTTCTCGCTTTAGCATTTCGATTAACGGCTTTGGCGGCCTCACCGTCCGTCCAGTTGCATTCATTAAGAACATCATATCTACCGTTAAATAGGTTTTTTTTGTGCTACCACGGTCAAACAGAAAACATGTCCACAGTGACCACCTCGATAGTGGACGAAAGAAACCGCGGATGGTCGGAGAGTGTAATTATGTGCGGATTGGATTCTGTATTTGCTGTTTTTTAAATAGTCTCGTCATCATTAGTGCAAATATGAATCGAACCAATCGCGATGCCGCTATTTACGGGCCGATTAAGGTGGCACGTTTGCCTTGTAAGTGCCTTGCAAGCGAAATGATGATCATCATCGTTGCAGAAAACGTCGACATTTGGATAAAAGAAATGTTGCAACGATGAGCGCTCCAATCATTTGTCAGATATTTGTCAATAGACATGTGTACGTTGGTGAGGATTAACTTCAAGTTGGTATAGTATTCAAGAAATGACTAATGACCTACACGTTATCGATGTTCGCAGTTAGATACCTTCGGGAGGTCTGAGTGTGGATCAAAAACGTATATGTCCAAGTTGAGAATTGAATAACCCTCACATTGCTCATGGGTAATGTATTTGCAAATTTAATTTTTTAATGCATTTAATGTTAAAAAAGGTATAACATTCGTTCATTTTTCACTGATCTACACTACTTTTTTTTTTTTTTATCTAGTTCATTTATTTGTGGCTCAATCGCGTTTAACGCTTTACGGAGCCGAAATTCATCTTTTGTATTTTTTACAATGTATTGACTTTTTGAGTGCCAAAATTAGTACGGGATGGAGCCAGGGTACTCGTGGCAACTCGAGGTTAGTGGTCACAATTGTTGAAGGAAGGACATGGTAAGGATTGGGTTTAGGGTTCTCTGCAGCTCATCCGGGAGGTATATCGTAACTTTCGTCTCATGGCGTTGGTACCAATTTCTTGTCGGTATTCGTCTGCCGGATGGCCAGGATCCTCAATCCAACACAAAGGGGACAACACAGAGAAAAAAAAAACTGGGGAAGAAAATACAAGAGAATTAAACTTTTATACCACACAAGCGAAGGAAATCGTAAATTGCGACCATATACATGTAATCACGGGTTCCCAACACATCTCTAACTGAAACATAGGGTTGTCTACCTCGGGCCGCGAGGGTATCCAAAAGTTGCGCTCTGGAGGCGTCCATATCCGGGCACTGCCAAACTACGTGATCGATGTCATCATAACCGGAACCACACCTATTACAAATATTGCTCACCGCGAGGTTAATCCTGTGCAAATGTGCATCTAGCGAGTAATGGTTGGACATAAGTCTTGACATCACGCGAATGAAATCTCGACTTACCTCCAAACCTTTCCACCACGCTCGCAAGGAAACTCTAGGAATTATGGAATGTAACCACCGTCCCAGTTGGCCATTTAGCCAATCGCTTTGCCAACCGCGAAGAGAACTTTGACGTACTAAATGAAAAAATTCATCGTGTGAAATTCGTCTATCATAAATCTCACCTTCCTCAGCGCCCACCTTTGCGAGAGAGTCCGCCTTCTCATTGCCATAAATTAGGCAATGTGAGGGGACCCATACAAAGGTAATCTTATGTGATCTTTCGACCAGTGCACACATCTGCTCTCTTATTTTTGTAAGAAAGTAAGATGCATGCTTAACAGGTTTCATCGATCGGAGTGCCTCAATAGAACTGAGACTATCCGAGAAGATGAAGAAGTGGTCTGCGGGCATGTTTGAGATCATCCCCAAAGCGAAGTTGATTGCTGCCAGCTCAGCAACATAAACCGTGCAAGGTTCCTGAAGTTTTCGGAAGGCGGAATAGTTTTCATTGAAGACACCGAAGCCAGTGGATCCATTTATACGGGACCCGTCAGTGAAATATCTCCTGTAGGAATCGACATTCTGGTACTTTGCGTTAAAAACACGTGGGATAGTTATACATCGAAGTTGATCTGGAATTCCATGAATAGCTTGTTTCATGGACAGATCATATTCAACAGAGGAACTGTCATTGGTGAAGCGTACACGTGGAGGGTTATAACATGGAAGGCTAATGTCAGATGACATGTAGTAGAGATAAACTCTCATGAATTTCGACTGAGTATTCAGTTTGAGCATTTCTTCGAAGTTTTCGATAACGAGTGTGTTGCTCACTCCACACTTAATAAGTATTCTTAGCGAGAGCTCCCAGAATCGGTTCTGTAGCGGTAAAACCCCTGCCAGAACCTCTAGGCTCGCATTATGTGTTGAGTGCATACACCCTAAGGCGATACGCAAACAACGATATTGAATTCGTTCCAATTTAATCAGGTGGCAGTTTGCTGCTGAGAGAAAACAGAAAGAGCCATACTCTAGAACAGATAGAATGGTTGTTTTATAGAGTTTTATGAGGTCTTCCGGGTGAGCACCCCACCATGTTCCGGTAATTGTTCGTAGAAAATTGATCCTTTGTTGGCATTTTTCCGTTAAATATCTAATATGGGTTCGCCAAGTGCCTTTTGAATCAAACCAGACCCCAAGGTATTTTGAAGTCAAAGACTGATCGATGTCTGTTCCCAATAGCTTAAGCTTTAGTTGGGCTGGATTCCGCTTCCTTGAAAATACGACCAGTTGAGTTTTTTGCGGAGCAAACTCGATCCCTAAATTTCTAGCCCATGTGGATAGATTATCAAGGGAATTTTGCAATGGTCTTTGCAAGATTTCCGCTCGTGGGCCCTTCATAGAGACCACAGCATCATCTGCAAGTTGTCTAAGCGTGCATGGTTCTTCCAAACAGTTGTCAATATCTTTAACATAAAAATTATAAAGCAAGGGACTTAGACATGAGCCTTGGGGCAGACCCATATAGCTAATTCTGGAAGTTGTCAGTTGACCGAGAGTGAAGCTCATGTGTTTTTCTGACAACAGATTGTACAAAAAATTATTCAATATTCCAGGTAGTCCACTATTGTGCAAGTTTTCTGACAATATTTCTATGGAAACTGAATCAAAAGCGCCCTTGATATCCAAGAAAACTGAAGCCAATTGCTCCTTGTCCGCAAAGGCTAGTTGAATATCTGATGAAAGCAACGCTAGACAATCGTTTGTTCCTTTACCCTTGCGAAAGCCAAATTGAGTGCTGGAAAGCATATTGTTTGATTCGACCCAGTGGTCAAGTCGCAAAAGGATCATTTTTTCTAACAATTTCCTTAAACATGATAACATAGCAATCGGGCGGTATGAATTGTGATCGGACGCTGGTTTCCCAGGCTTTTGAATAGCTATTACTTTGACCTGTCTCCATTCAAGTGGAACAATGTTATGCTCTATGAATGAGTTGAACAGGTCAAGCAACCGTCTTTTAGCGATATCAGGGAGATTTTTAAGAAGATTAAACTTAATCATATCGCGTCCCGGAGAGGAATTGTTTGATGAAAGAAGAGCCATAGAAAAATCCAGCATAGTGAATGGTCTGTCCAACGCATCGTCACTCTGGGTTTCCCAGAATGGCGGTTGAGCTGGAACTGAGTCTGGACAGACCTTTTTTGCGAAGTTGAATATCCAACGATTGGAGTATTCGTCACTCTCATTTGAGGATGAGCGGTTTCGCATGTTGCGAGCCACTCTCCAAAGCGTCGTCATTGAAGTTTCTCGTGAGAGACCATCGATGAAACGTCGCCAATAGCTACGCTTCTTCGCTTTTACAAGATTCTTCAGTCTTTTTTCGAGCTTCGAGTACTCTAAATAAAGTTCTGAGGTACCATATCTGCGAAAAGCTTTAAAGGCATTAGATTTTTCTCGATGCAACAGAGTGCATTCATCATCCCAACCAGGTGTGGCTGGTCGTCTTTTGAAGGATGCACTTGGAACTCGTTGCTTTTGGGATTCTAATGCACTTTTATAAATCAATTCTGTTAGGAATCGATACTCGTCCAACGGAGGGAGAGTGTTGAATGATTCGATACCAAAAGTTACCGCTGATGCAAATTTTTGCCAATCGATATTCCTAGTGAGGTCAAAAGGAACCTGAATTGACTGTTCTGACCTTTCACAATTATTTCTGATAGAGGTTATTATGGGCAAGTGATCACTACCATGGGGATCATCGATCACCTTCCACATGCAATCGAATGATAGTGAACTTGATCCCAAAGACAGGTCAAGACGGCTTTCTTTGCCGTCGGATGAAATACGTGTCACTTCACCTGTGTTTAAAATATTCAAGTTGAAATCGTCGCATAAGTCATAGAAAATAGCCGCTCTATAATCGTCATAAGATTCGCCCCATCCAGTACCATGGGAGTTCATATCACCCAGTATTAAAACCGGGAATGAGAGCATAGAGACTGCATTCCAAAGATGACGGCGGTTTATTGAAACTCTTGGAGGAATATAAACAGAAGCTACGCAAAGATCTTTACCCTTTACGTTTATTTGGCAAGCAACGATTTCTATGCCTGGATGAGTCGGGATGGGGATTCTGTAGAATGAATGGCACTTTTTGATCCCTAAAAGCACACCCCCGTAATTATCATCTCGATCCTGGCGTATAATGTTAAAATCGTAGAAGTTAAGATCATCTTCAGAAGAAAGCCATGTTTCACAGAGTGCAAATATATCACAATCGGAATTGTGAAGTAAAAACTTAAATGTGTCTAATTTAGGTTTTAGACTATGACAGTTCCACTGTAGCACAGTGATCATATCTTGTACCTCACTTGATGAATTAGCCATCGAAAGATATGATCGAAGCTAGGAGGGGCCATGAAATAGTCAATTCCTTGAGATACTCTTCTATTGCGGGGAGAAAAAGGTCGAGTATGCCTCTGAATGAGTCTGAAACTCCGAGAGCATTACATATGCGATCCACAAGGGCCGTAAAAGTTATCAGACCTCGCTTGGCCCTGGGGGTTTTTGAGGAAGAGCGAGGAGCTTCAGTAGCATTTCTTTTGCTTTCTTGTCTAGAGCTTCTTTTCGAAGTGTATTTTATCTGTGGAGGCGGGGGCGGCAGATCTTTGCTGCAGCACGGAACGGAAGCATCAAAGACCTGTTTCTTCGGGATTTTCAAATTTGCCCCACCACCTTTGGAATTAGGCAAACTTCTGAGGGAAGATTTTAATACCTTACGGCGCAATCCCGGAGAAGATGGAGACTTTCTTTTACCGGGTGCGTGTACCTCCGAAGAATCTCCCCCATCGGTTTCGTCGTCGTTCGCTTCATCGGAAGACAACTCTTGAAAAGAGTTACCAACTGGGATGGCTGATGAAGACTCTTTTGCAGGCGGATTTAGAGCTTTCACCATCTCCGCATACGTCTTCTTGGAGCGCTTCACAATTGAGCGACTCTCATTTCGAATGCGTCTTTTGTATGCCGGGCATTTCTGCAAGTCATGCAGATCCTTGCTACAGTAGCTGCATTTTTCAGCTTCCTGTGTGCAGGCATCTTCTAAATGAGCTTGGTTGCATTTGCCACAACGGGGCTTGTTGTCGCAAAAGCTAGCACTGTGGCCAAGCTGCTTGCAGTTGGTACAATTGAATACCTTCGGCACGTAAAGACGCACTGGGTAAAAAACACTATCAATGCAAACAAATTTCGGGAGGACGGAACCAGGAAAAGTCACTCGAAACGAGGCGGACGGCGAAAAAACTTTCTTATTTCCTTCCATGGAAACTGATTGCAACTGTTTGCAATCCAGTATAGCCACATCAGGAATTGACCGGTTCTCAAAAACGCCTTTGCCAGTCTTTATGTCTTCACATGTCAGACTCGCGTCGATGATTTTCCCTTCCACCTCGACTTCTCGTGCAGGAATGTAGATAAAGTATTCCACAGTAAAAGCCTCATGCTGAGCAATTTCGTTCGCTGCTTTGTAACTAGGTGCAGTTACACGCAGCTTGGATTGCTTCACTTGGTGAATAACGGTCCCAGGATATTTACGCGTCAGCTCTCTGGAAATCGAGAGCACATTCAAAATCTTATTTTTGCGCCGGAAATAGACAACCCAAGGCCCAGCCGAAGACGGTTGATAAAACCGCGTTCGAGCAACGAGATCTTTAGGAGGCGTATCGCCTCCATCCGATTCGTCCATGCGGGAAAAATCCAACCGCAACCGAATCAACAAAAATTAAAAAAAAATGCGGAGAAAAAAAAATGAGCAGAAAAACTAATCAATTAGTGAGCTATTTTGTACACACCTCCCCTATAAGGGCAAAAAAAAAATAAAAATAATTAAAAAAAAAAAAAAAAAAAACTTTCGAAGAGAAAAAAAAAGTCAGTGGACTATTTTGTACACACTTCCCCTAACAGAGCCAGCAAAATAGCTCCGGGAGAGAGACAGAGGCGAAGCGAAAAACAACTTTGAACTCAACACTGTTTGTTCTGGGAGATGCGAAAGCAGTTCAATAGAGTATGGATAGGTATAGAAATTTGCTACTTATCCGTTCCCGTTCGATGACCGCAAAGCAGCTAGCCTTCCACGTCGTAGGTAGGCAAAAAATCGTATCGCCGTCTTCGCTGTTGATTTGCACGGGGGGAACCAATCACCGGGGGATGAAGGTGACAATGTTTTATTGTGGCACGATACCAGTTGACCCTTGTCAATCTGGTTCGCTTCCTTCACGATGCGCGGTTTAAAGCACTACGGTACAATACTGCACTGGTAAAAACCACACGGGCGGTGGAAGAAAAAACCAAAACACTACCGACTGCCAAAAACTGAACTGGCTTGTTCAAGCGCACAGCAAGGAATGTACACTACTTTAACGACACTGGGATTGGTCCACATCTGGAACTAGGCAGTATAATTCATATTATATACATGAGCGCATTTCATTTCGAATATTTTCAAATTTGCACCAATGCACGAGTTCACTATTTTTGGACATTTTGCATCTTTAAAATATTACACGAAGAAAAAAACCCGCGACACGTGAGACCTAAAAAAAATCAAGTTCAGACAAATTGTTCCATAAAGCTTCCAGAAATATTTTTCCACTCTAACAGCTCAGGTGACGGTAGCATATTTGATGATGTTTGCCCTAATGGAAAGTGATAATTTCGTAATAATCAAAAGCTCAGTAGATACTTTGCAAATTGGCCTATTAGATACATTTACCCTGCTCTTTAGGGCAAGTGAAACACATTCAATTCAATTTATTTATCGACGTTGAATATGATGCTGAAATTACACTTTTACACAGTTCACATGCTAATAAAACAAAAATATTTTATTCGTAATACATTCCTTGTCATTATTGCTTCAACCTTCATGAAGAATACCCCGTTGGAAATCATACCATAAATGAGTTGTGCCTGAAGGTCCCACTTACCCTGGGTACCTTTTTCTATTTTATGTTATCCAAACCTCAAATGTTCAAGAGCACAAATCTGAGGAGGTTGGCAACCAATTACTTCATTCTTCTGGCATACGGGCAACGCTGCCTGTCGTGTTTTATGCGCTTGACAATATCCACCTCTTTATACACTTGGTACAACTCGTGATTCATGCGACGCCTTCAGATGCCATTTTCTAATTAACCGTCGAGTATTGTTCACAGCACTTTACGTTCAAAAACCTCGAAAGCTATCCTGTCGACTTCCTTCAATGTCCATAGTTCATGGCCATATAGGAGAACCGGAAGGATCAGTGTATTGTATAACGCGAGTTTTGCTTTCGTTTGCAGGCTACGGGACTTCAGCTGGTTACGGAGCCCGTAGAAAGCCCGACCCCAACTGCAATACATCTTTTCATCTCGCAGGTAACATCATTATCGCACGTCACAAGTGTTCCAAGATAAACAAATTCTTCAACCACTTCAAACTTTACTCCATCTAGCACCATTTTGCTACCACTAACACGTCCAGACCCACGTTGACCACTGTAGTAGGCTAAGAAATAAGGGTCACTAAGAGGGAGATAATAAACGTGACTGTTATTCTGTATACCACTAAATAGAGATGTGTTTTGGGTTCTCTACAATGGCGACGAGTGAAAAAAGTGAAGTAAAAGAAAAAGTTTTATTTTTACCATATAATTTCTCTGTGGAGTGGAACGTAAATGTAGGTATTTATTGATAAAAGAACTTTTCAAGGGAAAAAAAGCATGTGGAACACGAAGGCATACTATAACTCAATTCAGGTAAGATTAATACTAAATCCTGGTGAGTGCGGTAAAGAGCTTAAATTTATGAAAGATAGATTATGGTGAATATGCCGATGAATTTATTCCAGAAGTAAGTTAACAAGAGCTGTTAGTGTAGCGGCTGAGAAAAAATGAAACGAAAAATGGGGGTATTCGATACGTTTGTTATTGATTGTTTTTGCTTTATGTTTTTTCGACAAGTAATGAATCGTCCTCATAATATTGTTGTCATACGTTCCAATGCAATTATAGTGATTTTATCGAAAGTAAAAAGCCAAATTTTTCATCTTAAGATGCAAATAATTAAGCATTCATACAAAACTACAGTAAATTGGATTATTATATGCTGACCTCAGGTTTGATTCAGTTGTTCTGATTAATGTGTTCATTTAAAGATTGCGAGCAATGTTACACAAAGTAGTTGAATATAAATATATTGGGGATTCGATCAAAGTGAAATAAAGTTTTTTTTTTGCAAATAAACAACAACGAATATTCTGCCGTACAGCGTTTTAATTGTTCAAGATTAAGTTATAATTGAAATAAAAGGATTAGTTTTCAGGTGTTCAAATTATGGAACATTGTTAAGATGGAAAATTATGAACTAAGAAAATTTTCTACATGTAGTGAATATGTCTATTTTTGTTACATTATTCAAAATCATGATACCGTTATTTCTCGATACCACGGATTCAACAATTTTTGGCGTGATATAGCGAAGCGTGTTTTAATAAAAATGTATTTTAGTACCCTATAATTATAATTAAAATTTGAGCTTTATGATGCAGAAATAGAGCGAATGAAATAAAAAGCACGCAAGGGATCGATCAAACAGATATATGTTGATTGTTTAGTGTTATTTTTCAATATAAAATGTATTAATTTCATACAATTTTTGTGGCGTGATAAAATCAACAGAAAAGCGTTCTAATATCAAAGATATATAATGAAGTGATAATAAAACGAATAGTGATAAAAACGAGAAACTACTGTACAATGGAAGCTTGATGTATAAACTGACAACATGGATGGAAAATTGAAGATTTCACACCACTACCTAGCGTTAGCGTTAGCGTAGTTACGGTATACTTCGTAGATTGGATACTAGCAACATTCATGTTTCTTTTTAATAATCTCATCCTGACTACTTTCAAGAACAAGGCAGGGGAGTATACCTTGTTCAAATCATAAACAAGAATACTAAAAGCATGAATATCGCTATTCCCGGCCACGCCCATCTTTACCGTAACTTGGGATAGGGGAAGGAAATGTTGATGTAGCACTTACTTAATGAGAGGCCACCGACTCAGCGACACCCTCATAAGTGCTACGGAGTTGGAGGTTGGGGAAGGTATATTGTCAGGATTCGCCTAGAAAGCTGGCGATAGACCATAAATATTTGTTGTTTAAGCGTTTTCAAATAAATCTTCTGAATGCCGGCAATCAAAAGAGAAAACAATAGCTTATTTATAGTATAAATAGTATTTCGCGAAATGCTTGTCGATTGTGCAGTAATATTTTTGCTCAATAACCAGTAAAAAGCAAAACCGATCCCTCCAGGGTCATCGGATTGTATAAAATAACGATACGCGTAAAAAAAAATCACGCCTATTGAAAAACTGTACTGTGCCCATTGAAAAACTGTACTGGGTGGTACTGTATTTTTAGATAATCGAAAAACGAAAGGAAGCGCGTTCGAACTAAACACCCGAGGATAACACAGTCGGTTTTTCTGCTCAAAATTATACGAAAAGCAGAATCGATCCCTCCAGGGTCATCGAACGGTTGAAAAGCATCCACAACCGATTGTTAGTTGCGTAACACCCGCCCGGACAGAATGCGTAATCTGAACATAATTATCAAACTCCGAAAATAACATTTTCCGTTCAAGAAACGATCAGAAGTTCCACGACGCGGACAAAAACGATCCGGAAGGCTCACAAAAGTAAAAGTATCATACTGGAACAAACTCACCGGATTGATTCTCTAAATGTATGTGCTGCCTGTCACTTCCGGATGGTTCGGTGAACTAAGGGCAGCCAAAAACCAACAGTACTGAGGACACAAATCAAACAAATCACTTTTTCATTTTTCACTTTTCACTATTCCATTTCTGAATGTAAAAACTGTCCTGCTTGGGCTTCACGAAGCACTACCCAACAAGACGCTCCAAAACAGGAAAAAAATCTCCGGCGACGAAAACATTTGCGAAACCGTGAGCTAAATCTATCGGACTACGCAAAACCGAACTGTCCTGCTTGGGCTTCATGAAGCACTACCCAGCAAGACGCTCCAAAACAGGGAAAAACAAAAAAAAAAAACTCCAGCGACGAAAACACGCGCGAAGCCGTGAGCTAAATCTATCGGACGACGCAAAAACCGAACTGTCCTGCTTGGGCTTCACGAAGCACTACCCAGCAAGACGCTCCAAAACAGGAAAAAAAAATCTCCGGCGACGAAAACATGCGCGAAACCGTGAGCTAAATCTATCGGACGACGCAAAACCGAACTGTTCTGCTTGGGCTTCATGAAGCACTCGAAGATTTCACACCACTACCTAGAACCGCAAATCGCAATAAGGATCAAAATTAGGCTTAAACAATGACAACAAATACTTTTGTCTATGAATCGATAAACTCTTAAAATATTTATCTGGGAATCTAATTTACTATCAAATTGACTGAATATAATGGAAACTATATGAAAGCTAAATTGAAATCATGAAATGAGTAACGAATAACGCAAACACATTTTATTAGAAATGTAATAAAGAAAGATATTAGCTATAGCTTCTTTGAGTTCGTGTTGTGGATATGAAAGAAAGTAAATTCGGTCCATTTCTGAAAAGAAATGAAGGAATATTACAAATATCTTACATGATAACTAATTAGTAGAGAGTAAAGGGAATACTTTAAGTAATTCCGGTCTGCTACTCCGAAAGAAACATAGAGGTTAGTCATCCTGGTCTGTTTCTGAAAAAAAAGAACATAGGGAGATTGTGGAAATTCGGGCCATGTCTAAAAAGATATGAAGGAATAACACAAATCATCCGGTCCGCTCTTGGTCAAACTGTAGAGAGTAAAGGGAACACCTGATTCCGGTCTGCTTCTCCATAGGAAACGTAGAGGATAAAATTCCTGGTCCGTTTCTGTAAAAAGAACTTAGGGAGTTTGTGGAAATTCGGCCCATTTGAAAAAATGAAGGAATAAACAAATCATCCGGTCCACTCTTGGTTGATTAGTAGATAGTAAAGGGAACAACTAATTCCGGTCTACTTCTCCATAAGGAACGAAGAGTGTAGAAACCCTGGTCCGTTTCTGTAAAAAGAACGTAGGGAGTTTGTGAAAATTCGGCCCATTTGGAAAAAAATGGATTGTGCGATATTTGCCAGAAAACCATTCGCCAGAAAACTATTCGCCAGAATGACATTCGCCAGAAAGTACCATATGCCAGAAAACTATTTGCCAGAAAGTACCATTCGCCAGAAAATCATTCGCCAGAATGTACCATTCCCCAGAATTTACTATCCCCTAGAATTTTTTTGTATTTTATTTTCTAGTAAATCAAGTTTGCAATTGTAGAGCCTTAAAAAATGTGTGAGATTATTTTGGTAATATACTCAATAAAGTACAGGGTCTCTTGGACACAATCTACCGTTGACTTAGTGAGCCAGCTTCGAATATCCATATTCTAATTGTTGGACTAGGTACATATTATGAAAATATCGATTTCTAGAGCATTCAATGATCAACATCAATATTTGAAGTTTTATAAATATGAATTGAAAAAGCAACACTTAATACTGGGGGACCATGGAACTAGAAAGAATATACAATAGAATAACAGTTGCATTCATTAAAAGCTGCTTCATTATGCATGAAAGATACTGCTTACTGATGTAAAGTTTAATACTTAGCATGACTGATAGCATAGTAAGTTTTTTTTTATTATACGTTGTCCTTGTAAAATGGTATTATGGTTTGAAAGGCTTCACAAGAGGTTCACCCTTCTTTTCAGCATAAGCTGTTCTTCAAAGTTTAGTTGTAACTTATGGATTAATTCATTTAATATTTACGAGATTTCAATATACATTACAACCATCGTTCTACAGATGTTATAGCATGAGATTATGCTATTTTAGAATTATTAAATTCCATCTTTCTGTTTTTTTCAGTTTCAATTAATTTTTTATTTATGTATTATTAAGTTTTACAGGAAATTATGGTTTGGAATATTTCACAAGTATTGCTCCCTTTTCTTCATCATAAGCTGTTCTTAAAAGTTTTGTTGTTTCTTAAGGGCTAGTTCGCAATCCAAATTTACATTTACTATAACATTTTTCAGGTGGAGGACAAATAAGACAGTTGTAAAATTAATAAGAACATCCTATACATGGAGAATGGAGAATTCTTATTTGCCAAACACCATGTCAAGTAGCGGTAAGCAAATACTCTTTTTTGAATACTTTTTCGTGTACTGAAATTTAGGTGAACATTATTACTAAAAACCTTTTGGTCTATTTTTACCCGAATGTTGTTCCCTCGATGATATTCGAACGCCCCGAACGCCAGACACCCGAATGACACTTTTTCCTGCAATCTATTATCCCGAATGACCCAAAATTTGTATGGATCGTGGTATTATGATAGAACCACCCACTTCTACTCCCTCTTGAACGACCACGTGATTCATGGACGGCTCCAAAATAGATGCAGTTCAAAATGGATAAGAAACAATCTTCAGAGACAAGTGGTGAACTAGAAAGAACGATAAAGAAAACAAGAAAAAATGCTGAGTTCGGAGAAACATTAAAGAACCGCTGATCAAAAAAGAAGGGTGTATTTCATATGAACCGTTCATCACCCTGAAATAATCAATAAGTTCTAATAATTATGAATGCCAAAACATTTTCGAGGAAATAGGCCACTTGAGAAAACGGGGTATTCAGGGAAACGACAATCGGGGTATCGATATTCGGGAGAAATTAGCACAACCCCAATAAACTGTCAATTGAAAAGCAAAAAATATCTGGTAGTTGCACGAGAAATTCTGTACAATACAATATTCTGAAGAAGAACAGCTCGCGGTGACGCGGTGACAGGAAATAAAATTTTCTTAAGGCTAAGTAGCCCGTCATTCGTTTTGGCAACAATGATGACTTTACAGCTTGCATTTCAAAGTGATAAAACTCGGTCTTGAAAGTTTATATTGACTTGAAAATGTATCACTGCACGCGCTAACATGCATAAGGTATGCTGATACTTTTTCAGCTGTGTCAGTGCAAAACCAACTGATTTTCTTTGATTCGAAATAGTGAGATGAATTAGCAACAATCATCAACGGCGCGTACAAGTTTCAATGACGGCCTACTTCGCCTTAACACTTCAGTCGTCGCGCTGTTGTATTTTGTACAACACCGCTGAAAAAAACTCGCTTTTCGTTCACAATAGTAGCGTGGTGCTTCTGACGGTAGGAAACCGCGCGACGACTGGAAGGTTAAAACTAGGTAAAACAGCTTAGAATATTGTATCAAAACCTCATAGTCGAAAATCTCGTGAGAGATGTAGAATAGGGGCCCAGATAGCGGTAGCGGTAAACGCGCAGCTATTCAGCATGACCAAGCTGAAGGTCGTGGGTTCGAGTCCCACCGGTCGAGGATCTTTTCGGGTTGAAAATTTTCTCGACTTCCCAGGGCATAGAGTATCTTCGTACCTGCCACACGATATACACATGAAAAAATGGTCATTGGCTTAGTAAGCTCCTAGTGAATAACTGAG
This sequence comes from Aedes aegypti, assembly GCF_002204515.2. Lineage (NCBI taxonomy): Eukaryota > Metazoa > Arthropoda > Insecta > Diptera > Culicidae > Aedes > Aedes aegypti. The sequence continues at coordinate 22,262,159 of NC_035108.1, read as the reverse complement.
GAAGTGCTCATAAGAACACTAAGCTGAGAAGCAGGCTCTTTCCCAGTAGGAACGTAACGCCAGACAGAAGAAGATTTGGAATAACAGTGTTATATTGTCTCCGCTCTGTGTACTAGCAGAAAGCTTAAAATGAGAAAAACGAGATAGTTACCGTACTATTTGTTCAATTTAGTGCTTTTAAACATGTAAAAAGTAGCATAAGTCGAATATTGTGACGGCCGTCCTTGGATTCCGAGATGTTTCATGATCAAAATCGACAAGAAAAATATTTCTGGGGAATGGTACTTTCTGGCGAATGGTACATTCTGGCAAATGGTTTTCTGGTAAATGGTACATTCTGGCGAATGGTTTTCTGACAGATGTCATTCTGGCGAATAGTTTTCTGGCGAATGGTTTTCTGGCAAATATCGCACAATCAAAAAAATGAAGGAACATCTCAAATCGTCCAGTCCGCTCTTGTTTGATTAGTAAAGGTTAAAGGGAAACATTCCGGTCTACATCTCATATAACGAAGGAAATGGAAAAAAATCTGGTCCAGATCAGATTTTTTTTGAGAAATCATATATTCTCTAAAAAATGTGTTAGAGAACAACAAAGGTGACTTGAAAAATTCGTAACTAGTAATCGAGGTTGGTCTAATCCTTAAACTGAAAGATGAAAAAAGGGACCACATCAAGTGTGGTGCTACTGGTCGTCGATATAATTGATCTTTCTAAAAAGTTAGTGTACTCAGTGTATAAGCTTTAAGCTCAGCTACGGTTAAAAAAGTTAAATGTTAGGATCATGAAATAATTTAAACCATATGCGTTTTGATACATTCAATTACGCAAATAGTCCCAAGAAAATAATATATTTGTTTATTCTGTAGTTTGTTCTATAATGAAGTTTCTCATTAAATATGCAATATAATGTATAATAAGAATATGTTAACATTTTTGATATGTTAGATGCAACTTTAGTTACAATTTTAGAAAAAAAATCAAGCAAAATGTCCACTAACATTGGAGAGGTGTTTTGAAGAATGAAATATTCAAAAATAATGAAACTGAAGAAAACGCGGATGCACGAGATTTCCACTGAAAAGCATAAGTATCAACACATTTTCTATGTAAATTATATAAAAAAAGGAAAAATACGGCAAATTATATAGCTTTGAATCGGCTATTATTAATAAGCTATTTACTAATACATATTTTCCATAAAATTTAGGCAAGCGCAACTGTCAACTTCGAAGTTTGTGACGTCCAGGAATACGACGATTGAACCAGAGAACATGGCAGGATACTTATAAATTATACTGAAGCTCGATGCACAGCAAGAACGCTACGTAGTTCTGGAATTGAAGAAACATATCAATTTATTTAAAACACATTACACAACAGCAAAGTCTTACCAAAATATTTCATGTTAGGATAATTATTTTTACATGTTTTAGTAATTATCATGTTGTTTCATACCATTCGAGTTTGATTACGTCAGCTAATTATTGATTAAATTTTATTCAAGACAAGGAGAGATGTAGGGGGATTAGGGGCATAATGAACATATGGGGCGAAATATCTGATAATACGCATATTTCATCAAAAGTTCATTCACTGCATGAAATCTGTAATGCATTTGAAATGTTTGACGGTATAAAAGTTTATTTTTTGCTTCAATTGTTCTTCAAAATTTGACTTAAAATTTTTCTCAGTTTCAAATTGGCATATAAGCAAGACCGTGGAAGAATCTAATTTCTGAGCAAAGTAACGAACCCAGAAAGGTTCTTTTTAGCTTTTATGATTGAGGGAGAGCCCTTTTGCATATCGGAATGATTGACAGTCATTGAATATATTGGAATAACTAAATTTCATGCAGGTGTTCATTTCGTCCGGATACCTTTTTACCAGCCTTGTTTTCGACTCAATTTTCTATCTCGCTTTTCTGACATATGATATGATTTTTATCAATATAAATGAATGTGGTACGTCGTACTAACATCAAACTTGAAAACTAGCCGGGGGTAAATTAAAAACATTGCCATTTAATGGTCTTAAAACGAACATTTGCTTAACGTGTCCATTATGCCCCTAATTCCCCTAGTAGGCTAATAAATAAGGGTCACTAAGAGGGAGATAATAAACGTGACTGTTATTCTGTATACCACTAAATAGAGATGTGTTTTGGGTTCTCTACAACGACCAGCTATCATGTACATTGTTTTTGTGGTGGTGATCGTGAGTCCAATCCTCGCTGTCGCCCTCTTGAAAGGAACGAACGCCTCTTCCACTGCCCGACGGTCAATCTCGATGATGTCGATATTGTCTGCAAAGCCAAGGAGCATACAAGAACGTGTGATAATGGTACCGCTTCTCACCTCACCGACTCTCCTGATAGCACCTTCGAGCGCTATGTTAAACAACAAGTTAAAAAGAGCGTCACCCTGTTTCAATCCATCTAAGGTTACGAACGATGACGAAATCTCGTCCACCACCCGCACACGATTGATTTCGATCCATCAAGCGATGCACGAATCAGTCTAATCAGCTTCGCCGGAAAGTCATGTTCGGATATAATTTGCCACAATTCGTTTCTCTTCACTGAATCGTACGCTGCTTTGAAATCTACAAACAGATGATGAGTCTGCAAGTTGTACTCCCAGAATTTATCTAGGATTTGACGCAGGGTAAAAATTTGGGTCGACAAAGAACTCCTCATGCGGTCTCAATCTGTTGAACAGAATTCCAGACATGATTTTGTACGCCGAATTGAGAAGTGTAATCCCTCGGTAATTGGCGCACTCTAGTCGATGCCTATTCTTGTACATAGGACAAATGTGACCATCCAACCAATCCAACTAGTAGGCATTTGTTCTTCCTCCCATATCTCCGAAATGATACGGTGAAGGAGTTCGTGTAGCTGCTCACTTCGGTGTTTAAGAAGTTCGGCTGGGTGTTTGTCCTTCCCAGCAGCCTTGCTGTTCTTCAGCCCATTGATAACTTTATTTACCTCATCTAGCGTTGGAAATTCCACAGCCTGTGCATCGTCATCGATTTGAATCCTGCTACCAGATGCACTATCGTTATCTCCATTAAACAATGACTCGAAGTACTCTTTCCACCTGGCGGCCATCATTGTTTTATCAGTCAGCAAGTTTCCTTCGCGGTCGTTGCACATGGCGGAAGACGGCGAAGGAATTATGCCGCCCAAACACACATGTGAGGAAATAGCGAAATTTAAGAGATGAGAAGCAGGCTTTGTTCCAATGTGGACGTAATGCCAATACGCAGGAGTACCATTTTGATGTTGAAAAATCTGGCGGCCATCTTGAAATTTGACGCCGTCTTGGTTTTAAACAGTTGAATGCAAATTTTACCATCTTAGCGCTCATCATGTTGAGTTATGAAGCCTCTGTTGAATGAATGTATGGTATTCGAATAGAAATATTAGTAGTAGAACGCTAGTGGCGCATTTGTCTCAAAACTGATTTCAATTAATATTACCTTAAATTATGGTTTTTCATTGTTTGTTCAATACCATGCCGTTGTTTTGGATTTTATAATTACTTTGACACTTTGATGCCCGGTACTCACGCTGTCAGTTCGTGGCAAACTAGATGTTGGTAACACGAACAGCAGCGACAGTAGCATTCTTAGGTTAATGCTTCTACTGGTATTCGTGAACTCAAACATATGCCGAAGATTTATTCGGTTCCGGGTCATTTGGCCGAATGCCGTTTGGCCGAAATTGAAAACAAAAATGAGCTACAGTTAGCATGCTGTCAATGCTGAAAGAAGAAAATGCTGAATGTAAGCAGTTATTCTACTTCTCTGCTAGTGGTCATAGCTGCCAATTTGAGGTTTTCGCATTGCATTTGTAGTCAGCTTTTGACAGTACCTAAAACTGTTTACGACTTATTCATTCTTCTCTACCATCGGTTTGCTTTGATACTTCGAATCGTTCTAAGTAAATTAATTCTTAGTTCTAGTAACAAGGAGTTTAAGCTTCTTCTTTTCACAACGGAAAAACAGTGAGAGTTAATCTTGGAGAAGAATAACATCTCAGCTAAGTTAACCCTTGTGTTAAAAAATATGTTTTTTTTAATAAGACTCATTATGAGCGTCCAAACTACGAAAAATATTCAAATATGAAAGAACAGCCTATGATCAAAAGAAGGAAAAATAAAATTGTATTATTATATCAGTATAGCTACAAAACACACACCGGACACCGATTTATTCTGGTACCAAATATACATTATAAAAGAAAATTCCTATGTTATGTATTACCTGTTTTTATAACCAATTAAGTTTAGAAGCTGGCTCTGTTCCAGTAATGATGTGACAACAGAATAAAAAGGAACAAGAAGAGTAAGCGTTACGGTAGCCTTAAAATCCAACAAGTCCTAACAAGGTGAAAAACTAATTCCACTACCGTAATTCGAGGTGTAGTTGATCAGTGGGGAGAAGTTGATCATTCGCGTACCCACACGTATAAACTGTCAAGAGACCTATGATTCGATTTTAATTAGCACAATTTATGTGGCGTCGTATTACCTGATGGCTGCTCTTGATGATCCTAAATTCTGTTTGATATTCAGTATAATTATATCATGGAAAAACAGACTTTTTAGAAAATGTTTGATGAACTATTGAAGAGCTCTTCTCCAAACAATCGACTATTGACAAGGCTAGATAAAGACACCATTTAAATAAACTGTTCCATACATTTCAGATATGTTCTGTGAATCCAGTTTTGAATTTTCATTGTGGATAAATAATCATTTTCGGTGTAAAAATGTATTGTTTTGTGCGTGAGTTGCTTATTTCAAAGAACATTGCATACTTTTAGGCGTTTAAAGTGATGTATTCTGTATGTTGCCGCGCCACAATTCTACTGGCAACCCTCTCGACACAGAAATCTCTGCTTCATGAGTGCGTCAGTCTATTGCTACTTAACATTGCTATTGTCCTATTGCTACTGTCAACACAGTGACTAGACATAATCGCAAAATCTACAACCCTACTTAGAGAGTGAGAATACGAGTTTGGTTAAATTATATTATTAGCTTTGGTGAATTTGTAAACCTTTATCTTATAGACAAGTAGGTACCCACTATATATCCTGAATTATCCATAATACTAAAATACGGAATTTCATTAGACAACCTAATCAGACGACTCAATATAGGTGAGCAGCGACGAATAGTTGAGCATCGAAAGTCGCAAGTATGTACTCATGAATTCTTAGTTTACATATCTAATTAGTCGATTTATAGTACCAGAGTTCGTGAGAATTAGGCACAGTTGATGCGTGGATACCTTAGTTTAGAGAAGAACACTGAATTGTATGTATGACCTTTGCTTCTTATTTGACACTTATAACAAAAATTGTGTATTTCAGCTTTGAAGCACTACTGTTCAATAAACGCTATCGAAAATCAGTAGTTTCTCTGGTCCAGTATCAACACTGTAATTTACAACAATCAAATTTAAAATTGACCTATATATCATTAAGTTGTAAGATTTTCGAGACTTGAATAAGATTCAGTGACCCCAAGTTTAGTGAATAGTGAATCTCTTTATCTTAAGAAACTTACCGCAATAATTGATCAACTTCACCCCGGAATCAAAAACTCTACTTATTGATTAAAAAAAAATGTTTTTATCATGAAGAAAACATTTCGTTGAAATTTAGTTTGTATAATTTGATATATATCCAACCAGTACATGTTTTGAAAATATTTGGAATATAATACATGTATTCTACTAGGAGTTACAGAACAGAATCGCTCTAAAGTGATCAACTTTACCCCATTTTACGGTACTTAAAATGGCGCCTAAATCCAAGTTCCCAGAATTCAAAACAAGCGGTGCGCTAAAGAAACGTTTTTTCTGCCAAATTCAAGATGGCGGCTGTAGGGATTGAGAGGGGTACTATAGAAGATATCAATTCGGCTGATTGAGCCATTAGTTTTGAATGTGCCGGTTCCTCCTTCCGGACACTACAGCGGCCAAATTCAAAATGACCGCCAAAATTGCATTAGTTTTAAATGAAAGCTATATCCTTTTCTATACGGTGCCACTAAGTTTGCTACCTGCTCCACAGGAAATATGGGACATATCACGCAAATAAATACCTATGATTTATCAAAAATTGGGCTGGTTTTAGCGAGAATTGCTCCTATGCTATGCTAATAGCTGCTTTGGTAGAATAGTTAGATGTGAACTCGGTTGAGAAAAGGTTGTACAGGGTGGCAATAACTGAAGAAAACCATATCGCCGAAAGAAAAAACAGCACAAAGAAAGTGTGATAGCTGAAGCACAAGATAGCATGAACACAGATTAGAAGACATGCATGCATGACTCAGTACATGTGAAGAATGAGGTGATATTATATTGAAAATGATATGACATAAAATATTATAAAATTTATTGAGTACATCCAGGTGGCAGTCCATGCCATCAGCATCTGTTTTATTTTCAATGGTTCATTCCGGTAAAGATAATGGAATCTAATTACAAGTATTACTAATGTATTTTTTTATAAAATTGCGTAACATAACTCTAAGGACACATAACATCGATATTTGTAAACGAAAGATCTAATCATTCGTTGCCCCTTTCAAATCGCATGTGTCCCGCTTATGATCAATTCAAATAGCTATACATACCTAACATCGTAACATCCTACAATTTTACAGACCGATGTGTGTCGTCGCAACTTGTGATTATTTCCTATCGTGAACGAATCTACCCGCGATTAGAGGATAATGGCTGACTAAAACTTATACTCGAGTACTACATAACAAAAATGTATAAAACCATAATTTACACGCGCCCAATCCGACCTGTTCCGGTGAAGCTTGCTTCCAACCGGTCGGATGAACTATTCTGTCCTTTTGAGGTTAAATATAAAATTCTGGGTTCAATCTGCACATGCTCTCTGCTTAACGTTCGCTCATTAGGTCTATTGGGGAAAAAATAACTAAAACTGTGATTATTCTTGTTGTTGTGACTTCGGCTCCCTGATTTGTGTGTGTGAAACAGACAGAGGAGGATATAGAGTAAGGTGGCCCATTTTTATAATCAACTGTAAAAATTTTGAGTTGCACCCCTCAAATTTGTTCTTTTGAATTCCAGAAGTTTCTGTGAAAGTTAAAGCGAAATCCGTCAATTCTTAGAGGCGGCTATACGAGTTTGAATTGTGTTTGTAAAGAATCTGTTCCAACTACAATTTTGACCGTGAGGTAAGCTGTGGTCGATAAAATTCTTCCGTTATTTGAAGATTCTCTCATCAATAGAGAAGAGACAACAACATACTGGAAGAGTATTCGTTAAGAATCAAAAAACTTATACCTAGGGTAACCACCTTAGAGTTGCCAGATTTCGATCGAACTTTCCCAGTATATTCTAGAGGCCCAAATCAACGAATTAGGGGGATGTAACTAAAGATTTATGTAGTTTGATCATCATGTTTCATCCTAATGTAAAGATTGCATAGGAAAAAACAAAATCATAATCTATATAAATAAAAGTGAATTGAAATCATGTGTGGCTCAACTGAAGGGTGCGAAAAACAATAACACAAACTGAATCATAATTAAGTAGAGGAAAAGCTACTGCATCTGGTTGCATTCTCCTGCCAGGCATGCCCTTCATTGTGCCTATCAAATAGACGACACTCACTTCACTTTCTTTCGCATTGCATTTCGTTGTTGGCTGGCTGGCTGGCATTGCACAGTATTTTATGTTGTTGATTTTGTGCGCTTTTTCAATGGCGCAAAAACCGTTGATTTTAGCGATAAAGTTTGTTCGGAGAGATTTCTTGGTACACCTCTTTTTACGTAATGGATCAGAAGTACGTAAAGGAATTTTACGTGAATATAATTCAAACCCGCGAAAATCGTTTTGTATGAAATTTCTTGTATTAAGTCTACTACAGACAAGACTTGTTAGAAAAACGTTATGTTAAGGTATGTAAATTGTATGCTAGTTTGTCTGATCACTAAGATCAGGTCAACCAAGAACTGTAGAAATCAGGCCTTCAGATCTTTAAGCGTAATCAATGACCTTTGAAGGATTAGGATCAAAGTTGATACCTATACGGGATTAAAAATAACACGCTGTCAGATATATCGTCAAGAGATTACTAGTTACGTATGTTGATCTGAAGACCTAAGCTCAACGGACTTCTTGGATAAACCTAGAAAGCCGGTGGACTCCAAACTTGATAGAATATGTTTGTTTGAGTCTACTCGGGTATGAACCTTATTCATAAACTATCGAAAGAACTCTGGTTACGCGTGGCCTTCACTTCAAGAATGATCAGTAAACTTTTCACATCAAAGGATGCACCCTTATATACCTAATAAGAAACTTCTTCGAGCAAAGCTTATCGCTAAAATTAACGGTTTGTTTGCTATTCACAAAGCGCCCAAAGTCGACTAAATAGAACACAGTGCACTGCATGTTGACGTCTTCATCGCTTCGCGATGCACTCACCACACATAAAGTCACGCAAAAATGCCTCCCCGACTCTATTTCTTGTCCTTGTTGTAGTCGACAAAGACCCTCACCACCTCGCCGGAGTACTTCCGCTGCGTTGGGGTGAAGTACAGGTCCGACGATTCCGGCATGTGGTTCTGGTGCATGCTCGCCTGCTGATACTGCATTCCGTTGCCGTTGGTTATCGAACTGGTGGCATAGTGGGCGGCGCCTCCTCCCGACGATGGGGTCTGCTGACTGGACCGGGATTTGCTACGGCGGTCCTGGGTATAGTATTCGGATCCACTGGGTCGTTGCATATGGGATTGCTGGTGGTGTTGCTGTTGTTGCTGCTGCTGCTGTTGGTGCATTGGTCGCGGCAGGGAATAAGCTCGTTCGGCATATGAGGAGGACCGCTCACCATTACCGCTGCGGTCGTGCGTCGAGCGTGGGTACATTGAACCGTTTCTACGGTGGGAAGAGAAAGGAAAGAAGACGGTTAGTTGTTTTAATATGTTTGGATAAAATGCACTTTTTCACGGACACTTAAGTTTATGGCATCATAAAACATTACTGTTGACAAGTTCATTGTGTAACTTGGTGTGAAACTAAAAACTGGCTTCAGAACTGCAAAGCCTAATTATACCGGCAAAAATTCAAACTTCTGGTCATAAATAATTAATATTATCCGTAAACTGTAAAACCTCGCAGCAATCCTGTACATAAACCACGTGGTCATTTGGGATGGAGGGTGTGTCTGGCCAATAATCAAGGTGAACACCCTTTTCTTTTTAATTTTTGTGTGATGTTAAACCATGTAGATTCAGCAATTCAAAAACAATCACGAGGTCATTTATTTAGGAATTTCAGAACTCAAGTGGTTTTTGCTAATATTAAATGGACAACCTGAACGGGTGTTCCGTACGGAACGGGTGTCCCCAATCACTGCCGCAGTAGCATGAAAAACAGCGACACACATTCTATCATCACTGAATCACACGATGAACTCACCCAATTGCAGCCACTGATACGACCCACACTACCTACGTCACTGAGAGAGAGAGTTCCCACATCGAGTGTGAGTGCCAACAGTGAGTGTCCCACAATCAGCGTCATCGTCATCATAACACTCATCGTGTGGTTCATCCAAGGGTTCATCGTGCAGTGGCAGTGACGATAGGAGCCCGCGCATCGCGATGCTTCCACGCGATTCTAGAAGCTTCCGCGTGCAAATACGCGAGCCGTTCGCGTAGAAATCAGTATTATTTTAACCGCCGTGTGATTATGATCGACAGTGAAAGTGAAGTGTAATAGTAAAGTAGTGAAGTAGTTAAGTAAATAAAGTGTAGTGATTAGTAAACCAGTGGTGTCGAATATTTTCATCCGAAATACAGTCCACCCCGACCCGACCGGAGTTGGCCACGGTTAACGCGCCAACATAGTGGTCCTTCGAGCTGGATCCAGCGCCGCTTGCCGTAGGAAAATATTCGATACATCCGCTCGTTGTGACGAGATAATCCGACACGTTAGCATGGCTCTAGCCAGGACGTGTATTGTAGAGAGGTCTACTAATCACCATCGCCGTCCAACACGTCTGCGCGGTACCTACACAGGGACGTGTATTATTGAAACAGTTGTTCACATCGTCGCGCGCTACGAATCCCAAGCAGCTCTGAACCAGAACCCGTAACACCAGGAGAAATCGCCTACCGGTTATCTGACCCGAAATTCAACCCAACGAAGAAGTTTGAAGCCGAATCGAATCCGACGCTTCTTTCTCCAGGAATCACTGTTATCGTTTCGAGCCAACAGCTACCCGCTCAGTGAGGATCGCCTCGGAGCCATGCAGCAAGATCGTACACCGAAGTCCAGATCCAGAAACGAGAAGCCGTTTTCCACGACCAAACCACCGAATGGAAATTGTCCGATGACCCCATTACACTCAAGGAGCTGTCGTCACTTTGCCGCCAGAGAGACCAGGTGAGCCTTAAGCTAGTACGAGTGCAAAGGGCACTAGGTACCGCCCAACACCAAATCAACCAGTCGCTGTTGAGAACATATTTGAAGAATGCCGATGATGCCTACACCGAATTCAGCACCGTGCACAGCAATATAATAGCAATCATTCCCGACGAGGCTTTTCGGCAGGAAAAAAAGCAGTACATTGCATTTGAGGAGCGCTACCGTCAGATCCAAACAACTATCGATGAGCTAATGCTTGCCTGCGAGGTGAATCCTGCCAGACTTTCTGACCCACAGCCACAAGTGATAATTCAACATCAACCATTGAAGGCTCCGATCCCCACCTTCGATGGGTCCTACGCAAACTGTCTGAAGTTCAAGGCCATTATTCAGGACTTAATGGCCAACTCGCCAGATTCGGATGCCATCAAGTTATACCATCTCGACAAGGCACTTGTTGGTGAAGCTGCAGGAGCTCTGGACGCGAAGGTGATCAGCGAGGGAAATTACCAGCAAGCATGGGCTATTCTCACGAACCGCTATGAGAACAAGCAAATCATCGTAGAGACGCACATCCGCGATCTGTTTGATACTAAGCGAATGTCATCAGGGTCGTCCAAGGAGTTGCGACGCTTACTCGACGAATGTGTCCGCCACGTAGAGAGCCTGAAGTATCTCAACCAGGAGTTTTCAGGAGTTTCTCGTCTACACCGTGACGTCCGCTATGGATAACGCTACAAGGATGGCTTGGGAAGCAACCCAGAAGAAGGGCGAACTACCCCAGTATTCGCAAACTATCTCGTTCCTTGATGCGCGACACCAAATGTTGGAGAACTGTGAAAACGTTTTCCAGGCTGGCTCACAATGTTTTACCGACCCGAGTTTGAAGCCTTCCCAATCGTGTACAAAAACTTCCAATATTTGCACCGCTACAACCGAACGACCCACAAAGTATATCTGTGATTTTTGCCGAGGACCTCACCACAACTTCCAGTGTTATATATCGCTGCCTTTTGACCGAAGGATGGGCAAGGTAAGGACGACTAGAGCATGCTTCAACTGTCTCCGAAAAGGACACTCGTTCAGAGAGTGCTCTTCTTCAAAGGTGTGCCAAAAATGCCAGAAGCGGCATCATACACAACTCCACAAAGACGAACCAACGCAAGGCCTGAGAAACAACGTGCCCAACCCAACGATGGAAACCCGACTAATCCCGAACCAGAACACCGTGCCCACCAGTCCAGCAGTGTCGAGTGAAGACTCAAGACCATCGCTTCAATGCAGTTACGTCGATTCCTCCAAAACCGTGTTTCTACAAACCGCAGTCGTCAACGTTATAGACCAGCACGGCCGACCGCTGCCATGCCGTGTTTTGCTAGATAGTGGTTCGCAAGTGAACTTTATCTCGACCGATTTAGCTAACCGCCTAGGCGTGAAAAGGCAACGTGTCAGCGTCCCGATTCGAGGTATCAGCAACGTCCGAACTAATACTCGGGAGAAGGCTATGATAGATTTCCGATCCCGAATCACCAACTATCGTGCGAACTTGGAATGTTTGATAACGCCAACCGTAACCAGCAATATTCCGTCAGCAGGAACTGATGCTTCGACTTGGAGGTTCCCATCTGGTATTTGTCTTGCAGATCCAGACTTCCACAAACCGAACAAAATCGACATGCTGCAGGGTATAGAGTTGTTCTTCGAGTTACTGCAACGAGGACATATCAAGATCGACGAGGACTATCCCGAGTTACGAGAAACCCAACTAGGATGGGTGATTACCGGAGTTTTGAAAAACAGATCCGTCATCGAGGAAATCCAAAATTCATTCACCACTTATGTACACCATTCCAACCGACCACGTAGACGCCGTGAGCAGTTTGAAGAAAACACGAATATCAATCCGGAACCGATTCACTACAACATGTACGAGAGACATGATGACACCAGTAGCCGTGCTAACAACATCGCAGACCGTCATGCGCAAGACGACAAGGAGTACATCTTATCCATCGTTTCCGATCCACCAAGTCCCATAAAGAATCATCGAATACATCCGACGAGTTGTGCACAACGAATAGGTATTGACGTTCCTTCATCCGATCCAGTTGTTCACCAAGGAGAAATACCGTCCAGCATGCCTTTGAACTATCGTGTCAACCGGGGGGAGTATTTTCCGTATGGAACGAGTGTCCCCAATCACTGCCGCAGTAGCATGAAAAACAGCGACACACATTCTATCATCACTGAATCACACGATGAACTCACCCAATTGCAGCCACTGATACGACCCACACTGCCTACGTCACTGAGAGAGAGAGTTCCCACATCGAGTGTGAGTGCCAACAGTGAGTGTCCCACAATCAGCGTCATCGTCATCATAGCACTCATCGTGTGGTTCATCCAAGGGTTCATCGTGCAGTGGCAGTGACGATAGCAGCCCACGCATCGCGATGCTTCCACGCGATTCTAGAAGCTTCCGCGTGCATTCTAGAATGCGTGCGCGGTGCTATAAATACGCGAGCCGTTCGCGTAGCAAATCAGTATTATTTTAACCGCCGCGTGATTATGATCGACAGTGAAAGTGAAGTGTAATAGTAAAGTAGTGAAGTAGTGAAGTAAATAAAGTGTAGTGATTAGTAAACCAGTGGTGTCGAATATTTTCATCCGAAATACAGTCCACCCCGACCCGATCGGAGTTAGCCACGGTGAACGCGCCAACAACGGGTATTCAATAAATAGTAATTTACACAACAAGGTGCAGAATGAAGATTTTTACAGAACGAGTTGTATTTTTTACAATTTCACGAATGGTTATTAGAGGAATAATTTTTAAACTATTTCTCATCATTCCGCACACCATCGTCCGTAGCCATGTTTGAGAAATTCTGCTCATAGTAGGTTGTACAGAGCAACTGTCACAATGTCCGAATAGCATCATCATTCGAAACAATGAGCGACAATAGAATTGTACCTTTTTTTTCATTATGAATCGTGCTTTACGGCTAACAAGCCGAGTAGAAGTTTAACAACTACCGAAAAACTAAACATTACGTATAGGTACTTTGCAATTGTATTAAATGGACAAATTGATGTGAAATTTGTGAAAATGTCCAAATAATTCTTCCGAAAGAGGTGCGCTTTGCAAAAGAAGACCACGTGATTATTGAGCTGAAATTGAATTCAGGTAATCTTCTGCGTTCAATTTGTCATTTCAACTTAATTTCAAAGTATATGTAATGTTTTGTTTTTCAGGAGAATTGAACCATCAATCAAAGTAGATAGTTGGTTTGTTCAGTTATTTGTAATCTTTGGACGAAGTTTCAGACCAGAAGAGCAACAAAATAGGGTGGGGTGAAATGGGGCCAAAAATACGTAAGTTCTGTTTTCGTAATTTGATCGGAAATGCTCTGTTAAATATAAGAATACATATTTGCAAATGCTGAAAAATCAATTATTTTTCGTTTATTTTCTTTTGATTAGGAAACGTACGAAAAGTGGTCTAATTTCACTCCTTTGAGCGGGCGACTTGATTCGACATGGCGTCCAGTGTTTTAGTTCTGATAGTTTTGAGAGTTATAAAACAAAGTTTTTTTTATGAGTACGCGATGTCAATGCACAGTGAACACATTTTCATCGAATAATTTTCAGTTTTGAACAGAAAACCTGCTTTTGAAGTTTCGATGATGACGATGATTACGATAACGGAGCGTTGATCGTTAACCCCTCTACCGGCAGCTTCGTTTTTTACCGCTAAAAAAATATTCAAATCGCTATAACTTTTTTGTTTCTTGATATTTTTGCATCATTCTTCCACAAGTTCTCAAAAAACTCTTCTAGTTTTCGAATGTGTGTCGATATTGATAATTGGCCATCTGGATCCGGAGATAGGGGCCCAGATAGCCGTAGCGGTAAACGCGCAGCTATTCAGCATGACCATGCTGAGGGTCGTGGGTTCGAATCCCGCTGGTCGAGGATCTTTTCGTAAAGGAAAATTCTCGATTCCCAGGGCATAGAGTATCTGCTGCTCATAAGAACACTAATCTGAGTGTTCATAAGAACACTAATCTGAGAAGAGCAGGCTTTGTCCAAGTTGGGACGTAACGCCAGAAAGAAGAAGAAGAAGAAGATCCGGAGATATTCCAAAATTCCTTGGGGGATCTCAGGCGACAGATTTTTTATCGTATTCGGATAGTCACTCCTTGAAATGATACATTAATGCGAGTATGTTATGAAAAAATGAAGCAATTTGGTGTAGCCGTCTGTAAGTAATGATCATTTATGTTTCTGGTACCACCCTGGACAAATAAAGATCTTGAAAACTCTAAAAAACCTCATATCGTAATTATCAGATTTCTCCAAGAATACTGAACCGATTTGTATGATTTTTTCAGGGCAGCTCATTGTTACCTGGTATTATATAGTACACATAAATTGACCAAAAACATAATGGCGGCCCGAGACATTTTATATGGAAAATGTCGGTCCCCCAAGGTACCATATACCCAAGGAATATCTTCAAAACCAGATCATCAATTAAATATTGACACGGCTTCTTAAACAAGAAGAGTTTTTTGATATCTGGTGAAAAAATGGTGCAAAAATATCGAGAAACAAAAAAGTTATCGCAATTTGAATATTTTTTATAATGCAATTTCGGACTATTTCAATATGAGGACGCAATTTCTTTAAATTATGCCTGGAAAATATCTGATAAACACGATGGAAACATATTTTGATAAATAAAAAAATACTCATTTGACTGAAAATTGATTTACAATTTCAACACTGTATCGTTTTGATTCATTTTACGGACAGCTTCAAATTCCGGACACTCTTCTTTGTATGGGGAACATTTCACGAGAAATGCTTCAATTTTTGCCGTTCAAAAGTTCTTATATTCGAGGTTCGTTTTAGCAAGCGTTTTCTATAAATATCTATGAAAATTTATAATGCCCATTGTAAGATTTGACAGCCCGGCAGGGCGGCTTGGAGCAGGGTACTTCAACCAAACTTTGAATTTCGGATGGGTTAAATGGGGGAAAAGAAAATATTCAATTTAAAAAAAAAAACCTATATTCTAATCTGATCTTCTTTCTCCTCCCTTACTACGGCACTGATTTCGTTGGTCGACTCGTTGGGGCTCGCACGCTATGTCTGAACCAGACGATTATAAAAATCGAATGTACATCGGATTTTTTCTCGCTAGAGATCAGTATTTGGTCTATATTTTCATAATCGGAAGGTTTTAAAATATTCTATCGATGAAATTTTTTCCATACATTTTGTATGGGCGGAAATGCGTCGAAAACGTGATTTTCAAGGGATTTAGTATGAAAAATGGCTAAAAAGTGGAAAAAATCAAATTTCACCGATGGAATATTTTAAAACTTTCCGATTATGAAAACATAACCCAAATACTAAACTCTAGCTAGAAAAAATCCGATGTACATTCGATTTTTATAATCGTCTGGTTCAGACATAGCGTGGCCCGTACTGCAGCAGTGGCGATGGTTGTTCGCTTTCTTTCGCTCCCCACGGACTGTGCGAAGCTCCTTCTTCTTCTTCTTCTTCTTCTCCTTCACTGGGCCACAAAACTGCACGAAGCAGCTCTGCCCATAACTGCATATTTGTAACATTCGACAAAAGTAGGCATTGAGTAAATGGGATACCAAGTTTGCATTTTACTGCGAAAAAAAAAAATCGGCTGTCATTTTTTTGTGTATTAAAACTTTTCAAAAGAATTAATCTGGCCAGTGCTTTTAACATGAGTGTCATATGTAGTGAATGGTATTATCGGTGCAATTTAAGCTTTGAAGGACGAATGGATCGGTTTCCGGAGAAGCAATATGTTGTGGTGTGCCGTGGGGACGTTCGGTTTCTTGGTAGTGCTACCTGAGCCTAACGGTTGGCGTACGTGGTAATACGAACCACTGATGGAAATGGATTGGTCATCTTACCAGCTATACCCAATTGGGGGGAGATCCGGTGAGTTTGTTCCAAATTATTATCAGAATATTGTTAGCAATAGTTGACTCTTGATAAGTGCCGCGGGAACGATTGTTTTTTTTTTGTGATAAGCATCGTCGGTTCGAGGTCACGGATAATCGGATGGTTCGCGTATGAGAGGAAATGTATTTTGAAATTGCCACTATTTCCACATTTTTTTCCGTTTTTTTGAGCTTTTTTTACAATGAACATAAAAATACGCGTGTTTTTTTTTTGTTTGAATTGCTGCTATTCGTTTTAAATAAGTTGACCACGTTTTTTTGTTTCTAATGTTCAATTACCGAATAGTGAAATGAAAAAATTCTAGGTTTGTAGATCATACGCGTAGCGGTTTTCCGGTTTTTTTTTATTTTTTATTTTTTGTCTTCTATTATTTTCTTCCGATGACCCTTGAGGGATCGGTTCTGCTTTTAAATCATTAATAAGCAGATACCCACACTTGATTCGTCGCACACATAATTATTTAAAACGGAAAGTACTATGCGGAATCTTATTAATCATATATCTTAAATACGACAAATATCTTCTCTTTGATTGCCGGCATTCAAAAGATTAAATTCAAAACGCTTAAACAATAAATGCCATGGGTCTATCGCTAGCTTTCAAAGCGAATCCTGACTTTTTTTTTCCTCTCCCAACCCCCACCTCCGTAGCACTTATGAGGGTGTCGCTGAGTCGGTGGCCTCTCATTAAGTAAGTGCTACATCAACATTTCCTTCCCCTATCCCAAGTTACGGTAAAGATGGGCGTGGCCAGGAATAGCGATATTTATGGTTTTGGTCTTCTTGTTTAAGATTGGATCAAGGAATACTCCTCATCCTTGATCTTGAGAGCAGTCTGAATGAGATTATCAAAAAGGAACATAAATGTTGCTAGTATCCAATCTACGAAGTATACCGTAACTACGCTAACGCTAACCAAGTTTGCATTTTACTGCAGTATGGGAGGAAACTAAAATTTCAAAAAATCATTAAAAATTCAAAAGAGCTTATTTGAGGCTAAAATTTTGTACAACTCATATCGCATATTGGGTGAATAGTCAGAAAATAATTCTGATAGAAATTTCGTTGCTACTACATTATGAGGCTCATGTATAATCTCAATGTGACTGTTATGCGGTTACAATTGCCAATGTGACAAAACAGCTTGGTGTTTTTTTCGAATTTTCTAGAGCAAACTCACAGATTTTAGTAAGTTGATCGAAAGTATTTATCATTTGATGACTCTCCATGGTATTAACTCCATTTTGTCAAAAATGTCGAATGTGACTGTTATGCAGTTATGGGCAGAGCTGTCCTTAACAATTAGCTAGGGGGAGGAGATAGACTTCTTTGTCGGACCCCCCCCTAGCGACGCTGCACATTGGACCGAATCGACAATTTAGCCGGAAAAAAGTGTTATCTCTGTTCTCATCGATTTTAGACGTTCGATGTCTTCAGAGAAGTTATTCGTAATTGTGTTTTGCATCTTTTAAGGAAAAAGTTAAATAGGGTGACCCATATTTAAGCTAAAATTTTGACTCAAACTTTTTTATTTGATGAAACTCGTGGCTGCGCTCTTCTGCAAACTTTTAGAAAATGTTATTTTGAACAACTTTGTCGAAGACACTTTTGATCTAACTCTTCATTTAAGCTAAGTAAATTTATTTTGAAAGTTTTAACTTAGGGTGGACCCGAAAAATCAGTAATTTTGATCTAACTTTTTTGTTTTCTGTTTTACGTGAATGTGGTCTTTAGAAGAGTTGTAGAGGAAGTAAAGATACACATTTTTGCTGAACATCGCAAGTTTTTAATTCTTGTGATTTTGAAGTTATAAGCAAATTTAAGTGAAAAATTATGAAATCTTAAGATGCCCATAACTCATGGAGTTGATTCGATAAAATTTTTCTTTAAGTGGCATTCGAAAGGCCATACCATAGGCAACTTTTGCTGCAAAAACTGTGAGAACGTATTTTTTCTAAATTGAGAAAATTCACTTCAAAAATATACTTAAAAAACTCGAAATTCGCTTGTAACTCACAAGATTTTAAAGTTAACGGCGTGCTGTCTTCAGCAAAGTTGTAGAATTCAACTAGATCTATAACTTTTCCATACACCAATTTCAAGAGAAATGTGAAACAAAAATATGTAAAACTTATAATACATTTTACTATTAGTTAATACAAAATTATTCAAGTAGTAGCAATATAATTGTACTTTTATTCAATCAATAATTTTCCAAACCTGCACACTTTTTGATTACCTCGGCTACTTCAATAATATTAGATTATTCCACCATTTCCACAGTTCTGTATCCCAGGACACTATTGTATGTATTCAGTCACAATGACGAAACAGTTAAAGTTTCTTATATTGTATTGGCATCATTTAACATTTTGAATTATACGTGAATTATACCACTGAGTAATAATAATAATAAAATCATAATACGATACAAAGTTTACACCAGCAAGTATATGAAAGCGACTGCTGATATACTAACTTAATGTTTTATAGTAATAAATATAAGGTGACCTACATCTGAATCGTATCATCATTTCTTCATATTTTGTTTCACATTTCTCTTGAAATTGGTGTATGGAGAAGTTATAGATCTAGTTGAATTCTACAAATTTGCTGAAGACAGCACGCCGTTAACTTTAAAATCTTGTGAGTTACAAGCGAATTTCGAGTTTTTTAAGTATATTTTTGAAGTGAATTTTCTCAATTTAGAAAAAATACGTTCTCACAGTTTTTGCAGCAAAAGTTGCCTATGGTATGGCCTTTCGAATGCCACTTAAAGAAAAATTTTATCGAACCAACTCCATGAGTTATGGGCATCTTAAGATTTCATAATTTTTCACGTAAATTTGCTTATAACTTCAAAATCACAAGAATTACAAACTTGCGATGTTCAGCAAAAATGTGTATCTTTACTTCCTCTACAACTCTTCTAAAGACCACATTCACGTAAAACTGAAAACAAAAAAGGTAGATCAAAATTACTGATTTTTCGGGTCCACCCTATGTTAAAACTTTCAAAATCAATTTACTTAGCTTAAATGAAGAGTTAGATTAAAAGTGTCTTCGACAAAGTTGTTCAAAATAACATTTTCTAAAAGTTTGCAGAAGAGCGCAGCCACAAATTTAATCGAATAAAAAAGTTTGAGTCAAAATTTTAGCTTAAACATGGGTCACCCTATTTAACTTTTTCCTTAAAAGATGCAAAACTCAATTACGAATAACTTCTCTGAAGACATCGAACGTCTAAAATCGATGAGAACAGAGATAACACTTTTTTCCGGCTAAATTGTCGATTCGGTCCAATGTGCGCTGGTGATATACACCGAACTGCCTACTCGCCGTAGACAGTCCCGGCAGATTCCGCAGAATTCTGCCACAGGTGGTACGCCCCTTTGCACGCACCTGTCTTCGTCTTCCTTGGCGATTAGCTACACGGGCGCGACTATGCTCTATTGGCTGAGCCTGTGTAGCGAAGACAACGGGTTTTGGGAACCTTTGACGGAACCACCGGGAAGCGAACAGCTCCTTAACGTTTAGCACTCACAAAATAGTGGCGGTTTAAACCTTTTTCACTGCACTACACAGCACTCGCGTTCTCGAAACCACGGGCCGGCACTTTCCGATCGGGAACCACTATCATGGTGCTGGGAACAATCTTCCAGCTTTCTTCCGGACAGAGACGGCATTATTTCCCGGTTTTTAGTGGCGAAACTCTCTAAATTCGCGGAAACAAAACAAACGCGACCGTCGCCCTTCGTGGTTCGAAACTTTTTTTCCCTTATATTTTCACTTGAAACGTCATCGTTTCGACCAAACACACACCACATCATCTCCTGCCACCGTGCTCGACTGTTATGTTGCTTATGCTGTGTCGCTTTTTGTGCAACGGGAGGAGAACGAGAACTAATTTTATCACACTCACCGGAACAATCAGAACGGTATTTTTTTCCCTACATTTTAGCTACACTATCTACACATTTTAAATAAAATAAATAACGAAAATGAACGAATTAAAATATTTACAAAACACGGTGGTGGATTATGTTGCCAACCAATACTAATACTTCAGACCAAAACAACTCAACACGGTGACATTAAACACGCCACGTGAAAAACACTCAAATGTGGGTAAATAACACACGGAAAATAAAGTGGGTGTAAAATACACTCCACATAAAAATTACACAAAATGAGATAATTGCACCATGTGCCTTAGGCGCCTCTTTTGTAGTTTGACGATTTCAATTGATTATTTGACTTTTCTATATGCGATTTTCATGAGCTGTCCGGGATTCGAATCAAAGTGTCCGGAATATAAGACAAAAGTAAGGTAGCGCCCGGAATAAGAATCAAGAAAAGTCCATACATTTCTATTTATTTAAAATAGTTCATGTTGCGTAATCAAAATCTTCACCCACCATTCGAAAGTGAAGTGTTTTGAATTCTCAATACCACGAGGTAATTATACAGAATGATTTATTTTAAATGCGTTTTTAATAAGTTATACGTCACTAAAGCTTTAAGTGTCCGCAATATGAATCAAAACGGTATACATGAGCATGAGCATGGCATGATTGACCGCCCGCAGTTGCTACTCCGTTATTGCAAGAATAGCTGTACCTACACAGGGAACCAACAGACGCTACTCGGGATCAGTATCATCCTCAATGTGTAAATACCACCAGTACCTCTTATTATTATAATAAACAATACCGGCGCCGGCTGCGTCCAAATGCAGGTCAATTTGGGAATGGGAGGGAAATGTTGACGTGTTACTTGCTTTACAGAAGCCAAGGAGTCCTCTGCACTTCCACAAGAAAACACTGGGAGTTTGGATATGGGAAAGGATTCGTTTTGGTAAACGATAAATATATAATTCGAAATGAATACGTGAGCATATACACGAATGACCGCACTATCCAAACCAGACTGATTTCGTTGCTCGCTCGACAGGAGCATACAACAGGTTAAACGTATCAAACTCTACTGACGCGTTATTTTTTGTTTTTTACCGGCGCATTTCGTTTTTTCTTCCGCGCAACGCGAACCGGACACAATGGATCCGGATTCCGTCGCTCGCCCACAAGGAGCATGCAACATATTCAACGGATCCAACACTACTGTCTTAGTGCTAAAATATCCAGCTCAGCAAAAATTAAAATAGATAACTTTCTAGTTGAGAAAAACTAACTTTTTTTATTCTAAATTCTTTGTATATTTATTTCCATCAAAAATGCATCATGAAATATAATATTTCGATATGATTGCTGTTGTTGTGTTAATTGAACAAGAATTAGTCACATTGAAATGTTAGCAACATCGTAAACTCTGTAATTTAAACGTTCTTAGTATAAAGTAAAGAACAATAAAGTAACAATAGACTTCAAAAATTTTAGTGGAAAACCAATTTATCAACATTTTTTTTCCTGGTGGGTCGCGCACTTGTAAAGTTTGGGAAACTATGCTCTAGAGGATTTATAGTGATATAAATAGAAGATTAGTTGACCAAACCTGAGGAAATTTAATACGTATTTTTGCAGTATACGTGGTAGATTCCTGGCAATATCTATGAGAACTTGAGAATCCTAAAGTTCTGGTAAACTCCAAGAATTATCTGAGAAGATTCTAATAATTAGTAATTACGTAATTATTACGTAATCATTCATTTGACATTATGGTCAGGGCAAATATATGGAGAATTCAAAATATAACCAGTGTCTTGTATTAGTGGATACCTGTAAGTAAATGATATCCGTTTTAGAGAATACTAAGGAAGAGTTCTGTATGCTCGAACACTTTTTGTTTCAAATTTAAAATTCAAAAAGTGCCATATCTTTGGTGTTAATTTCCTGACTACCTGTAAGTTTTACAATTGAATAAACGAGAAAAAAATAAGTAGCATGTTAAACCTTCTAACTTTGATGTTAAAATCACGCGTTGTGTAGAACTTTGTACTGTATTGTGAAGTGTTCGGACACTAAATTCAATAATCTCATAGAAGTGAACTAGCTAGAGTAAAATTACTCTTGGATTCTGAAAATGTCCACACAAAGAGGTTGTCCTGCCGTACAGGAATATCATCTATGCCATTTAATAACGATATTTCCAGAATGAAAACTACACCTACCTGTGATCGCCACCGTTGCTTCGTTCCCGATGCATTCCATCGGTCCGGTCAATCTCGTAGTACTGAGACTTGTTCGGCGAGTGCGACATCTGCAGTGTCGTCTGCTGACTATTGCCATTGCTGTAGCTCCGGTCCGACCGGTGCTTACCGTGATGACCGCTCTTCATGTCCGCTTCAAAGTTATCGAACGCATAGTTGGTGTTGGACGAGTAATCCTTCCAGGCCGAGTTGGGGATCAGTTGTTCCTTGAAAATAGAAACGAATAAGTTTCGTGAAACATATTATTTCGGACAAACCCTCATACCTTCATCCGCCTCGTCGACCTCGTTTTGTAGATAGTGCAACTTGCCTGCACGATGGCAATGAACACCAGGGCAGCGATACAGCCCAGGATCGTGAACAGCCTGGTTCCAGCTCGCTCGAAGAACGAGGGTTCCTCTTTGATCGGTTGCTTATCTAGGATTATATTTCGATAAATTAGCTAAAGTTGAGCTTCATTACCCGCATAGACTCACATTCCAACGCCATGAATTCTAGGAACTCCGGATCAACCGATAGAGCCCCAACCTTTCCGGAAGACAAATTGTTCTGAATCAGATGTTGGATAGTTTGCTCCAGCTTCGCTGGATCATCCACCAGATTGCTCTCGATTCCATCCTTGTTCAGCAGAATGTTCATGTTGACCAAGACTCCGTTGGCGTCCCTTGAAATAAATTCGTCATAATCACAAACGTCTGATTTCTTGATTTACACTTACTTTTCAAAATTGACCACATCGGTTTTGTGGAATCCTCCGACGCCTTTGAGCATACCGTTGAAGCTCTCCGTAATAGATTTCGACAGATCATTGTACTCTGGGGTTCCAGTTTCCGGAACTTCAAATCCTGTAGCCAAGTTCGTCAGCATAATGGCTGCCCGATAGGCAACTCGTTCAGGTGCTGGAGTTACGGAAGGATTGAACAGATATTCGAACAGCTTCGGACAGGATTTGATGCACACTCGGGTGTCCGTCACTACAGGAACTGATTCATGCTTCCTGATCTTCTTATTCACTGGGTTGAACATTCCTCCACTCAGTGGGAACATTAGGTACAGACACTGGTCTTCCGTGAAGGCCAAGTCGCTGTCGTCCATGGTGTCGCGCTTTCTACTGAAGTCCATTATGGTCATTCCGTTTTGAATCTTTCCAGATGCGTTGAACAAATCCTGACGATCGTCCAGCTTTGGAGATGAGTATCCATTAATCCATGTGTCCATCAGGAAAGGCCTTCCGTTCAAGTCCACCCATCCAATTACGGCATCAGTTTGGGACATCTTCTGATCCTTGCTGAATCCAATACCGGTCCAAGTTCCAGTATTGTTGGTTTCGATGTGGAAGTGCATGGAATCGCCTTTGCCGGTGACTTGCCAGCTAGCATAGTACTCGCAGTTATGTTTGTCCAACTCGCAGTCCCTAGGGTACTTCCAGAAACCTTGACATTCATCATCTAATTCGTGGCTTTTTGGACCAGATGGTACAATGACGCCATCCTCAGGCATGGCCATCGATCCGTTGGCTGCCTTCACCGGTTCAAGTTTCTTCTCTTCCAAGAAGTTGATCTGCGTAACGCCACGCTGCATCCGATGACCGTGGTACTTCAGCTCATCACGCATATAGAAGTCCTTCACGCTGGCCATTTCCTTCTCCAGTCCGGATGGTGGAGAATGAACATATGCTCCCGGTTCCTGTCCTTTAGCCCAGATGACGTGCATCAGATCGTCCACAAACGAGTGATCCGTTGGTTCGTTGGCTTCCAGCTTTCTTCGGAACACAATCGTCGTAACGCCATCGACTTCGAAGCCTCCGGTAGCGGTCAGGTCGGATTTGCCTCCCCAGAAGGAGTCCACCCGTGGAGTGGATCGATCCCGGGTGTAGTAGTCCCACACTCGATGACTCTCGCCACGAGCCGTTCCGATGACGATATCCGTACAATCCATGGGGTTGAAATCGTGTCGCGGTGTCCAGGGGTTGGCCTTCTTCTGTGCGGCTGGCTTCGGTTTGGCAGTGGTTTCCGCCTTTGGCTCTGGTTCCGATGCCGGTTCGGACTTGGGCTCTGGTTCCGCCTTGGGGGATGACTCCGGTTCGGGCTCGCTTGCAGGTGGGTGTGAGTCTGGGAAGGGAATGGAGAATGTTTTGTTGAAGGAAACGGTGATATTGCAAAGCAAGGCAAAAAACAAAACTAGAATATGAGAAAACCACAAATTGAAACACTTACCGGAAGTAGCGCGTTTACTCTTCTTGTTAGACTTAGGTTCAGCGCTTGGTTCCGCCTTGGATTCCGGTTCCGGTTCGGATGTGCTTTCCGGTTCTGGTTCCGAAGCTACTTCCGGTTCATGTTCAGCGGCAGCTGGTTCTGGTTCAGGTTCAGCTTTAGGAGATTTTGGTTCCGGTTCTGGCTCCGAAGTGCTCTCAGGCTCGGGTTCTGGATGAGCACCTGGTTCAGCATTTGGTTCCGAAGTTACTTCCGGTTCTAGATTGCAAAAAAAGTAAAGCATCACAGCAAACCACACATGCAGGTATTTGATTGTACAGCTATCCCAGGATTTGGGACGGTAATTACCAAGGATGGAAAAAAATCAGCTCTAACGACAAACAACACGGTATTTGAACGGTCCAAGAGGGCCATCGCTCTTGCAGCAACATGATTTCAACACCTCACCACGCGCGCTAATCATAGATATATCGAGCATCCGATAAACTGTTTGTCGTAGGACAAAGGGTTTGTCGGATATTGTAACATGTTGCGATTAACGCGAATCATTTTAAAATTCACGAATAAACTTTCTCACATTCTATGCACGATTGACTTTGGGATCAAAAATTATATGCTAGAAGTCATATCACCGAGTGGAAGCGTGAAAATCTTCCAAAATTTATGAATTCGGTTTGCGAACAATTGATCGTTAGCACACATGCCGAGCGATTCATTTTTCGCTGAGCGAATTTTGTTGTGATGGCTTGACGACTAAGGGTTTATCGTTGTTGCTATGATCGCATGATAAAGAACAACCACGATGCATCATTTGTTTTATCATGATCACTAGATTTCCATCCTTGGTAATTACTATTGCGTAGATGGAGATCCACAGCTTAGGAAATCTCGGGTAATTGATTCTAACATGGAAAACTTTAATAGCGGGATGACGTACAAAGTTCATTTCTTCGACAATTTTGTTTGAAAGGTCTTGGAATCCAAGGTAGTAGACATAAAAAAAAATAAAGTAGTGACCTCGAAAATTGGTATTTTGATCTTAAGAGCATAATTATCAGCTGTCCTGCTGTCACATAAGTTTTAAGTTTAAACACTATTCAAGGTTATCCAATAACTCCTTAGCATACAGGTCTTTACAACTAAATGCATGACCAGTGATCTCTCAATGATTATGATCTTCATTTATACGAATGTGAGCTCTGCATCAGTATGGATTTCATTTCCAAATTTCACAAATATTAGAAGGCCTACACTCAAAGCGGTTTCAGGATAACCGTAAACAATCGTTCAGCTCAAAACGTGATAAGACATATTTTGTTAAGCCAATTTTGGTGTAAATCTCATTAATTATCATTAAGAAACTGGTCACACTTGTAGATCTGAAAGCAAATACTGCTAAACCTCTATGAGTTGATATCTACAAAGACCAAGGGACCCGCCTAAATCAGCTAGTCCTATCATAAATCCTATAATGTTTCTGAACTTCCGGAAACGTGGTGCCGGTCGGTAGCCCTTCGTTAACATGTCAGCGGGCTGCCCATCCGTCGGTTGGTACTTCAGCATAAGTTTGCCCCTTTTGATTAGCTCTCGCACAAAATAATACTAAACTTCGATGTGTTTCATCCATTCCAGCTTTCGTGGATGCGAGATAATTGCGATGCTCAGTTGGTAAATCCTCAAAAATTGTAACTTGTTCCTTCACGGACGAATGCGAGGTGATCGAAAGGTGGAAGCAGTACTACGAAGAACACTTGAATGGCGCTGAGAACACAGGCAAGAAGGTCAGGACAGCGAAGGCGATGGCTACGTCAGCACAGTGGACAGTGGAACTCATCAAGATGGGCCCGGACAGGTTGGCCGCTTGTCTGCATCGACTTATAGTCAGAATCTGGGAATCGGAACAGCTACCGGAGGAGTGGAAGCAAGGCAATCACTATCTTAAACGCCGCCTAAAAAGTGTTATCCCAGATTCTTTTCCATCGTCTATCACCTATAGCAAACTAATTCATTGGAAGTTATCAAGGAGGTTTCATCGACGGCTGCTCGATAACGGACCAGATCTTTTCCGTGTGGAAAATCATCCAGAAATGCCGTGAGTACCAGGTCCCTACGCACCATTTGTTCATCGATTTCAAGGCGGCATACGATAGTATTGACCGTGTAGAACTATGGAAGATCATGGACGAGTACAGCTTTCCCGGGAAGCTCACAAGGTTGATTGGAGCAACGATGGACGGTGTGCAAAACTGCGTAAAGATCTCGGGCGAACACTCCAGTTCGTTTGAGTCTTGGCGGGGACTACGACAGGACGACGGACTTTCGTGCCTGTTGTTCAATATTGCGCTTGAACGTGTCAACAAGGAAAACCCTGTAAAGATGGTGTTCGCTTCGAATACGGTCAGAACGAGAAGGCGTGGGGCGCAGCGAGTTAGGTGGATTGACCAGGTGCACCAGGACCTGGAGAGCGTTGGTCGCAGTCGAGGAAAGAGAGAAGCGGCCATGAACTGAGTGAATTGTTGGTGAGGTTTTATCAAGATAATTGATGTAAAACCAAATAAATAAATAAATAATTGCAATTTGCAAACTGATAATCCGCAGTACCCCGAAGATATCGCACAACATTGCAAGCCGGCGAAGTAGTTTACCGCCACGCAAATGTCTGATGTGGAAGTCACTGTGAGGTACACAAGACATCCGATCATTTCACGATTCATGACGACGCCATTGCCTTTCAAGAAGTAGAAATAGTAGTCATGGTCACTTCGCTCGAACCCGAGTTAGTCGATAAACTCATGGAATCTCAAGTTCCAGTTCCGTGAGGACTGCATCAGGCCATGAATAGCCTTATTCAGACGGAAGATTCGATTACTTCCCACCTAAAAGCCAGGCGGTGGGTGCTTATAGATTTCCTCCTCTAACATGCCATTCAAGAGAGTGTTCTTGACGTCCATTTGGTGGAAGTACATGGCAAGTTAGTCTTGATACACATACTGTCCACGACCTTTCTCCCCGCTGGTGGCACCTTTAACGTTCCAGTATCGTTTTGATCCAGTGATTCTAGTTCTTCTCGTATTGCCCGCTTCCACATTGGCCAATCCTGCCGCTTCTTCAACTCTCTGACATCCGTGGGAATCTCGTCTGTGCCACATCTGAGGCACTGCACTTCTGCCACTTCGTCAAACACCAGCTCCCGATTCGTTTCCAGCTTCGGGCTGTTCAACGGGTCCATCCCACGCCACGGGTGTATCAAGTCTGCACACGTCGCTGTGGACTAACTCCAACGGTCTTCCTGTTCATTTATCTGAATGTCGCCCAAATGGTTCCTTTGTCTGCTTTCCATGAATGCACGGCTCGCAAAGCAATTTTGCACCTCCAGCCCTCACTCTCTCCTCGTTAAATCCTTCAAACATGTTCTTTGTCGTTTCCCAAATGGCCGATCCGGTGGAGCCACAACTCCATCGCCAACTAGTGCCAATACATGGCTTTTAGCGACCTGAATCACAACTGGCCTATCTAGCTTCTGGAGATTTTCATAAAAGACATCTGTCGTTTGACATGTGCTCTGAAGCACCACTATCCAAATGCTATTTCGATTCGACCCGGGAGAAAAAGTTTGGAAGCAACTCGAAGACTCTCAAGATTTTTTCACTCAAGCGTCAATAAAGAAAATGGTAGACGCGGATCTGAAGAACGCAATCCTGCAGCTCATCAATCTCATCGCGTGGCAGCAGCAGCAGCAACAGATCGAAAACCTGGGACACCGAGGCAATCCGATTGCTGGCAGCGAGAAGATCATCGAGTCATTGGCAAGCGGAATCCAGGATTTCCAGTACGATCAGGACGGAGGCGATAGCTGGTACGCAAGGTATGAGAACGTCATCACGCAAGACGGCTGCCTTGACGATGCCGCCCGTGTGAGGTTGCTTCTTTGCAAGCTAAGCACATATCTGCACGACAAATACGTCAATACGGTTCTTCCCAACCAACCTCGGGACTACTCGCTGGAGGAGACCGTCACAAAGCTGAAGAAACTGTTCGGTCGACAAAAGTCGGTCTTCCATTCCCGTTACCAGTGGCTTTGAATTCGTAAAAAGTGACGCGTTCGACTCGTATGCTGCCATGGTGAACAAACACTGTGAAGCGTTTCAACTTTCCAAGCTCACCGCAGATCAATTCAAATCGCTCCGTTTCGTCTGTGGACTCCAATCGCCACGGGCGCTGCGGACATCCGCCAGATTGATTTCGAAGCTGGAAGCCGACGAAATCAAAGTCATCGAACTAGGAGAAGCCACCAGCAAAATCTAGTGGAAGAATGCCACCGCGTGGCCAATCTCAAGCTGGACACACTGATGGTGGAGAACAAAGAAGCACGCAACGCCAACATTGTCCCTCGCAACCTGAAGATCCTGTAAAAAGCAAGTCAGTATCCAAAACACCATGCTGGAAGTGTGGTGACCTGCTATGTCCATGAGTGTCGTCCATTCGCTTCGCACACCTGTTCAAGATGCAAGCAACATGGGAACAAGGAAGGGCACTGTTCTAGTAACAAACCCACAGCTTCGAAACCATCCAAGCATTCGAAGCCCAAAGAAAACGTCAAGACGAGAAACATCCACACGGTTCGCAACATTGGAAGCTGAGAGAGAGGAGACAGCTCACTGACAGTTGGCCCGTTTTATTTGCCTTCTTTGACTTCTTTTTTAAATTCTTGGGTTGTGCACAACGGTGAGGTGAACCTCTTTTGGTCAAAATCATATTCCCTTCTTGTTGTTCACCATGAAAAAGGTTATGAATGTAAAAAAATCAATAGCAGTTTTGCAAAACACAATTATATTTAGGTTTTCAACTTTTTGAAATGTGAAATCATTGAAAATCACCTAGAAATTTTGATTAATTTTACTTGAATTTTGACGGTTTTTCACGCTTTGCCCTTCGAATGTGCCGGTTTCCCAGTGACAGTTGGTGACAGGTTCCCGTGACTTTTCGGAGCTCGCAATCTAAGCCAGCTGTCTCCTCTCTCTCAGATTGGAAGCAAGCTTATCCGACGCTCCTCATCGTTGGTCGAACCAAGCAGGAACACGATCGCCATCTCCACGCTGTTGTAGAGCGTAATCGTGAGTATGGTTTTCGCTTACGTCTCGAAAAATGCCGTTTCGCACTTTCCCAGATCGAGTTCCTCGGACACATAGTGGACCCGATCCATCCGAAACGGAAGCCATTACCATGATGCAACCTTCAAAAGATGTCCAGCAGCTCTGTTCCTACGGTTGGTTCATCAAGCAGATGGAGAAGCTCCGGGCACTTCTGGACCATCTGCTCAAGAAGGATGCCCACTGGAATTGGACCAACGATCGCATCGGTTCCCGACCGGTGAAGTGAAGATAATCACCAATGACTCTCGATCATTGACACCAGCAGAGATTATCTACGGCCAAGTTGAAAAGAAAGCATTGGCCCTGATCTTTGCGGTTACTCGTTTCCACAAAATGCTCTACGGACGCCACTTTTTCCTACAGACAGACCCTCCTCAAGGTATTCGGTTCAAAGAAGGGGATTCCGGTATACACAGCAAACCGCTTGCAATGCTGGGCCTTGACACTCCTGCTGTACGACTTCTACATCAAGCACGTTTCGAAAACGAACTTTGGCAACGCAGATTTCTTGTCCCGACTGATGTCAGCACAACGTAGATCAAATGAAGATTACGTGATAGCGGCCGTGCCCGTCGTATCCAAAGCAAAAGCAACTCTCGTTGACACCATCAGCAACCTTTCAGTCACGCATCAGATAATAGTGGCTGAAACGCAAAAAGATCCAGTTCTCCAACAAGTGGTGAATTTTCTTCAAGAAAGTTGGCCGGCCCATGTAAAGCAAATTGAAGATCCTGACGCCAAAAAGTACTTCACTAGACGAGATAGACTTCAAATCGTCGACCTCTGCGTCATATTTAGCGATTGATCGTCGTGCCACTCGAATTCCGCAAACGTATTATTCGACAGCTACATCGTGGACTTATGAATGGACCGGATGAAATCTCTGACCCGCAGCTACATCTATTGGCCTAATGTAGACGACGATCAAGCGCAATATGTTCGTCAGTGCACCGCGTGTGCTGTAGCAGCAAAATCTCCGACGAAAGCAACCCTGGAATCGTGGCCCCTCGCAGTGAAGTCGTGGCAACGTGTCTTCATCGGTTTTGCTGGCCCAATCGATGGATACTATTATTTCGTCATTGTGGATGCCTACTCCGAATGGCCCGAAATCTTCCGTACTCGATCGATCGACTGCGACGTTGGATCTGCTGAGTAAGACGTTTTCCCGTTTCGGCAATCCGAATACTTTGGTCTCGGATATCGACACACAATTCACCAGTGTGCAGTTTCAGCGGTTTTGCAGTGAAAATGCTATTGCTCACCTTCGGACTGCTCTTTCAACCGCAGTCAAATGGTCAAGCGGGGCGTTTCGTCGAATCCCTCAAGCGTGGTCTCAAGAAGGTCACCAGGAAGGGTCACCTACACTAGAGCTCTTGCATACATTCCTTTCGGTGTACCGTTCAACTCCATAGCAAAACACACCATAGTCGGTGTATCCAGCAGAAGCGATCCTAGGACGACCAGTACGTACTACGTTGGACCCTTTGAAGAAGCCTTATCCTGTAGCCCCGACAGTCAAGAATCACAAGCAGAATGATCAGTTCAACCATCGGTATGGCAGTCAAGCGTGACTTCAAAGAAAATGACCTGGTGTATGTTGAACAGCACTCCCGAAACACCAAGTCTTGGACGCCAGGTCGAGTCATCAAGGTTCCGTTAATTATATCGTGTCAGCTAGTGAGATCGCACGTCTACCAAATACGCTCCCGCTACGATTCCGACATGCCAGAGCCAGCAACGCTGCAACTACCATGGGAAATCCTGATAGAGGAAGGGCAATTTCCTGTCGCAATCGCCAGACCGGCTGAAACAGCACCACTGTCGGATGTTCCCGAAGCTCCTATTTCTGCTGAGCTTCAGACGCCGGCCTCTCTAGAAGCTGATTGTCCTGACGAAAGTGCATCGGGAACAAGCCCTGTGCCACCGATTAAAGACGTAGAAGAAATCCAATCTACTTCAACGACCACGCTGTATGAATCGAGTAGATAATTTCTGAGACTTTGCGGACGTGAATCAAGACTTCCCGGATGGCTCTATTCTTATGACTTGAGATGTAGCAGGTCTAGCTTAATTTGTATTTGTCAAAGTAGGCCGTGCCTGTAAATTAGAAACATAATTGTCATTAGTTAGCCACCACCACCCAAGCAAGCTTAATAGACTATTAGCTCGTACAAACTTCGTCTTTACCAAGGTTACGACATTCGGCATTGGTTACGGCCTAATCAGCTCATTTTTAAGATCACATGAAGTTCTTCAAAGTTGCTTATAGACAATTGTCTATACATTCAAGTAAGAAAGAAGTTCAATTCAAACTTGTTCTGAACTTTCTAGTTCTAGATAAGTTGAGTTACTCTTTCGAGAATCAAGTTCCGTTAGTATCCGTAGTGTTGTCGTAATCAGCGCAAAAGTTTTACTAAAATTAGATACCGTAAAACGGGGTAACTTTGGTAGTTTTTTTCGAAGAAAACTTGAATATTTATGCATGCTGTTTCAAAGAATTATAATTTATATTTTTAAAACAAGTACTGGCATCCTAGCAATCGATTGCAGTTGATAGATTGCCGAAATATTTATTTTGAATGGATATATAATTCTTCATATAATCGAAAGTCGGTTTTCTGTTTTGGGGTAACTTTGATAATGGAGTGTGAATCGAACAAAATTGAATGAATAACGAACATTTGTAGGGCATTGCATACCTCTAGACTAGACCTGTTCATATTTGAAAAAATGTCTGGAAATCTACCGGTCAAGCAGTATTTGGAATTCTCATGCCAAGAACAATGTCTGGTCAAATTTTCAGCTCATTTGATAAAGATTTCAGTATGCTTCAAGTTGAAAATGTGTTTTTGGGCTCATTTCAAGGTTTAAAAAATCATAACTAGCATGTGGAAAATCAAAACCACATGCTATTACCACTATTTGAAAGCAATTTCTATTCTGTTAAAGTTTGTCGAACACGCTAGTAAGATTAAATTGGGTTCTAACATTGTTTGATCCAAATTTGTTCTCCACAGTACCCAGAAATTACAGTTTTCTCAATATACATGGTATATAAAACACCCATTAAAATTATTTTTTCATGCCATTGTCAACGGGAATCGAACATAATACATTTATTACTTCAATGACGATCAACAGCTTACATGTTGCTCAAGGCAATAAATTACAATAAATGCCCAAAAATCGAACACTGCATCGCAACCTGATGATAATTAAATCATGCATGACACATGTACCGAAAACGAATGAAAACAAGTTAGCATTGCTCTTTCTTTCCGAGTGATGATTGTTTTGATCGCATTTCACTGATCATTTAGAATGATTTGAAAACAATCATCATCATCGACTGAGAAAAGGCAGTGCTAACGCGTTCATTTTTTTGTGTTCTTTGAAGCTCACGGTGGTGCTCTTGGCTCACCCACAGTGGATTTACAAATGTGCTTTACAATTACTATTTTTTTACAATTTATTTTCGTAAGATAAATGGTAACTTTGAACGGGATTGACTTTAAGATATGCATAGTCATCATGCCTGGAAATTAAAAATCCGAAATGTTCATGCAGGCATGAAAACACTTCCCGAAAAAAGAGTTTTTCAAGAACCTCGAGATACAAACCTCAACCAAACTGTGTTAAAACTTGCTTCAATCTTAAAATCGTGTTCGGCAAAAGTTCGTAGAATTGCACGGATAAAAATCTGATCCCCACACCATGATTTACAAATCATGAAATTCATAAATTGGTTAGGTCATAATATCAGGATCACAAATCATGGTTCCTGGAGTCATAATCATGATTCCTCATAAGCGTAAGATCCAGTGTGAAAACACTACTCGGCGCACTTTGCTTCATCTCATTCGTATTGATCACTCCTAATTCAAGATGATGAAGCGTTTGAGTGGTAGAGTATGTGGCTTTCAATCGGAAGGTTCTTGGCTCGAATCTCAATGTATGCTGTTTTTAACTTTTTTTTTATTTTGTCGATCATAAACGGATGCGCGACTCATCATTTTTGACACTTGAATCATGATTCCGAGCAATCAGCAACAAAAACCTAACGCGTGTATTGCGTTACGGCAATCTAACTCATGATTTCATGAGTCCAAACCATGGTGTATTTTCATAAGATGAAAACACACTAGAATCATGATATCAGTCATAATCTTGTTTTTGGATTCTGATTTCTACCCGTGTGGATAAACTACTATGTAGAGGTATTTCCAATAAACTTTGATGTTTCGTTCGGTAGTTATGATTTTTTAAAGCTTGAAAATAGCCAAAAAACACATAATTGATTTGAAGCATACCTAAATTTACTCTAAATTAAGTGAAATTTTGGCCAGAAGTTCATTTCGCAATGATAAATAAAAGCCTTGGTTGACTGGGGAGTTTCCAGACATTTTTGAAAATATGAATAGGTCTACTCTAGACGTTAAACGTTATATGGAAATTTCTGACTAAGATTACAAAAATGGTCCCAGTTTGTGAAAAGGCTATTCGCTAAGAGATTTGAGACCATATTCAAGTTCTATGATAACTAGGCTGTCAAAAATAAGTGGCCAACTATTCAAAACTACATCAAATAGTGATCGTAGAACAGATTGTTTGTAAACGTTTCGAAAATGCTAAAACCGTGTCAATTTTTAATATTTGTATAAAAAACCTCAAATGTTCTTGATTCAAATGAATACCACTCTTACATGAAGTGTCATACTAATATTCTTTAATTTTACATTCGTTTTGCTTAACTGATTAACAGAAATTATGATATTTCGTTTAGTATGTGGTAGGTTACGCACTAACAAAGTTACCCGCATTATCAAAGATACCCCGTTTTACGGTGCCAAAAGTGAACTTCGGAGTTCTCTGCTTAAGTACAATCCGAACTATTGGTTGCTTGGGGGTGCAGTTGACTCAGGAGCTCATGGCTAGGAGGAGTTCGGCAGCTAGAAGAAGCTCGGTGCCAACAGGAGTTCAAATGACCGAAGGAGCTCGGTGGCAGATGTGCTGTTCGGAGGTTGTGTGATGAAGAGGAGTGTTGGAGAGCAGATGCAGTGGAGATGTCTGAGGTAAGAATTGTACATGTACCCAAGTAACATTGGTAGTTGAAGAAAAGCTTATTCAGCTAAAATTGCTGTTCATTCAGCTAAATAAACTATTATGCAGCTTCTAATGTTACTTGGGTAGTACTTTAAGCTAATGAATTGTAATATATACCCAGGCATTATTTTGTTATGGCTATATCGGTCATTCGACTCGAAGGCAAAGGGAGTCTGTAGAAGATTTTTATAAATGATGAAATGAATAGGCGAGCGACAAGGTTGAAATTTTAATAGGTGGTAAAAAATTGAGCAAGCATGATGTATACCCAGGCATTGAATTAAGGAGAGGTGCTGACATGGTAGCTATATCAGTCAGTAGCCGGATATCGAACCTTATATGTCGTATGTTATCAATATATTCCATGTTGAAACCAAAAAGAACTGATATCCAGTAAGCTAATGATCTCCGTCTACGTATTTCCGTCCTACATGGAAACCGCCGACATGAGGTACGTCCTACATCGTGGGATATCTGTACTATTGTTCAGAAGTTCTTACCTGGTTCACTTCCAGGTTCTGGTTCTGCACCTGGTTCCGGTTCAGCATTTGGCTCTGCACCCGGTTCCGGCTCGGCCGAACCAGCCTCAACTGCTGCTGCTGCTCCGATAAGCGGGAAGTTCTTGCATTCGGCCGTCATCTTCCGCGGGCGCCATCCCAAGCCAACCCACGATGTTCCGTTGACCTTGAGAACCACTTCGATTTCACTCTGCTCTTTGAGAACACGCCAATACACGTTCAGATCGGGTGATAGGTTCTTAAGCTTGTAAAGTGAGTAATCAATGTCCGTTGATTTGATTGGAGATTCTGCAAATATTGAAACAACTCTGTTATCGCATCGCTATCAAATCAGGTAAACACTTCTGCTTCTTACTTTTGTTGCATCCTGGTCCGAACCACCCGAGCCGGCAGTAGCACTGTTTGCGAGGTAGTGAAGTTCCCCCCAGATCTACACATGTTCCCTGGATACCGCAGTCCTGATTCGTGGTACACTCATCCCAAAACTCACACCGATTACCGTAGTACTTCTTTTCGCATTTGCATCGTGCGATGAACTTTCCATGTCCGGAACAAGTTTCACGGAATTCCTTCCTCTGAACGATGTCCACATCGGCGCAAGACCAAAACAGGTAGTTTCCACCCCACTCATCGGCTTGCCGCGTTAACCGAATAGTACAATCCGGGCAGGTGAAGTCCTTCGGAAGCGATACCTGGAACTGTTGAGCTCTGAAATGCAAGAATCATTTGTTAGGTTTTACAACTATTATCCGGGATATCCTAGATAACTTACGTAGCATCTTCCCGTAGGAATGGCTTTCCCTTGACTACCGGCGTAAGGTTCATGATGGGTTTCTCTTTCTGGTCCAAAATCTCGAGCCGGAATCCCCCCTGAAAAAGCACAAAGTAGAACAAAACATTAATTTTCACGTGAGTCCATGCAGGCAGATTGTTTGCAGAACCACTTGAGAGAAGCGATGTTTTATCATTGCCATCGGTTTGCGGGAAGGTAAACTGATGAGCGCTCGCTACTCAATAAGCCCCCCAATGTTTAGGAAGCACTTGAGCAAAGATATGTCCATCAAGCGTACGCCTTTGCCGTTATAAAAAGAAGCGCCCCGGAACGGGAACTCGCACAAAGTGGCTACCTCGCAGTGAAAGATTTGGAGTGATCAATGTGACTTTGATGTGTTCGATATGGCTCTCAAAAGTGTACTTTTAGTGGTGGCAGTGGGCGCAGTTTGGCCGAAGGCGGTCGAATCCCTGAGCTGCTATTCGTGTTCTGGAGAAACGTGCGTTAATGGGGTTGATTTTGGAGCAATGCTCGATTGCAATGGTGTCCAGGACGCGTGTTATACCAAGTTCAATGGGTGTAAGATTACTGATTAAAAAGGGCGGAAAAAATTAATGAAGCAATTTGATTTATATCGTAGATGTGCCTACTGAACGAGGATGTACTTCAGCATTGAATAATCCATGCACGGCAGGGTCATGTGAGTCATGTAACAGTGATTATTGCAACGTTCTTGGCGCAACTCAGCACAAATGTGTGGTTTGCTCGTCGGTGCTGGATGAAAACTGTATTAGCAACCCAGGCGAGCTGCCAGGGCAACAGTGTGGAGCCCCGAGTACGGACGTGGCGGAAACGCAGTGCTATTCGCGAGTGGTGAGTTAGAAAAGCAGATGGCTGGGTTTGACCCCCGTGAGGCTCAGGATCCTTATGTAATGGAAATATACTTAATTTATTTGGGCATAAGTATTATCGAGCCTGCGACATGATATCGAATGCAAAATGGCATCTGTAGCCAGGAATCGCTGAGTTCATAACTTTGAGAGTGCTCTAAGTTCTGTGTTCTAGCTTAGAAGCAGGCTAAGCTCTAGTGGAGATACCGAGATACCGAAAGTGTCAAGAAAAATAACTATAAATGTTTGAAATGTTGAATCATATCAGCAGCTTCGGAGAGGCAGATGTTTTTGCAAGATCAGACGGTTATAATCAGTTTTTTTTTCTGAGTGATCCAACGTGAAACATGAAATTCGATTATCTTGTGAAAAATCTATGAAAATTTAAAAACAATTAAAATTTGTGTGTGCAAGTTGTACGTTTCTATCGTAGCTCGACATTTTGAAAGAACGTTTTATTATTTTCACCAGAGAAGCGCAGAAATTGGGCCCAGAATAGCTGATAGTCAAAATCTAGGAAGCAAACAGCTACCAGCCTATTTTCAAATATAATGTTGGAGTGTGAACGATCATCAATATGAAGATTAATAAATTTTGAGGCCAGCTGCAATAGTAATGTTTTCAGGAAGCTTATAAATTGATAATACTTACGATGGATGGCGTACTTAATAGTTCAAGGTTAACAAGTTTAAGGGAAAACACTCCACTTTGTTCAAACCACTCCAGGAACTATGACACGGTGATGGACTTCCATTCCTTGTAATGGTAGCCATTTTTGTTATTCGTTGACTTGCTTTTTTTTTATTTATATATAGTTAACTCTCCCTTACTCGATATTCCGTATCTCGATATCGAGTTAGAGAACCATAGTAAAAGTTGGTTTTCATGGCTAGCTCGATGGTCCCTTCGATCGCAGTTGCACTGGTTTTGTGTTCTGTTACTCGATACCTCCCTAACTCGATGGCTCCTTCAACAGAGAATTGGCTGTATCTCTTTTCTATTGGAAATTAGTTAATCAAATTGAAATTCACTTAAATATTTATCAACAAAAGTTACGTGGATATTATCAAAACCAAAATGACACGAACAATTTAGAAATTACATACAACTGCTTCAAGCGAAGATACACTCAGAAACACGGGTAGTCAAAGAATGACTAAATTTTAGTAATTTATGACTATTTTCTATCTGCCTCTCTTTCATCCTGCAGGGAATTTTATTCCTATTTGTAAATTCGCCTGGGTTGAAGCATCGCTAAGCTTCAACCCAGTCGAAATGACAGTTAGTGTGAAAATTCACAACAGAATGAAAAAGAGGCAGATAGAAAATAGTCACTAATGCATAAACTTTAGTAATTCTGTGACTATTTTTATTTCTCAGATCCGGATTATCCGAAACGCAGCGTAAAGGCTCCCCCAAATCAACGCAATTTTTTCAGCGACACCGACAATAAATCGACGCGTTGTTGAGTCGCTTTCAGCACTATTATATGAAACCATCTAAACTGACGCGACTAAAATTGCTGCGAAACCGCGGCGCTGTGACTTAGACACGCTCATTAAACTGCATCGAAACATCAATAAAATCGCAACGATTGTTTGTCGTTGTCGCCGTACAAAATCGCATTGATTTGGCGGAGGCTTAAGGTGAAGATGCATCGAAGCCAAACTTCAAATTTACAAGTGCACGAATCTGGACAACCAAACACCCGTTTGAGCGGAAAACTGTATCGATTGGTCACCACCAGCTAGTGACCAATCGATTAAGTTTTCAGCTTAAATGGATGTTTGGTTCTCCAGATCCGTGCACTTGTAAATTTGAAGTTTGGCTTCGATGCATCTTCGCCTTAAATGCACAAGACTGAGAATTACTGTTCGTGTTTACCGTGTTAAGCCTGGATTACACTACGAGCGAACTGTTCTAGGTTCTGTAAATACGAACTGTTCGTCCATGTATTACACAGTTCAAACAAGCACGTCTTTGGTCCCACGATTGTTGGTCGCAGCCAGGGATGCCAGGTTGGAAGACATGTCTTCCATTAAGGCTCAAGAATCCATCATTCAATCATCAGCAATCATCAAAAATGAAAAATCAGTTTTTTCGTTTAAATTTCAAGAAATCCTCATAAAAATCTATCATCGCCATCCAGATAGCAAGTGTAATACAATGATAGATTTTATTGAACATTGCTTAAATTTTGAGCAAAAAAACTGGGTTTGAAAATTTGTGAAACGATGATGGTTATTTTCCTCTTAAAAGACGTTTGAGTTGTGTAGAATACTTTTGGAAGACGGAAGATATTTGGAAGACATTTCAAAACTTGTGAAGACATGTGGAAGATAATTTTACATTTCCTAGATAAAAAATAGTTGTAAATTGCAGGAACCCTTTTAAAAGATTCCTTGTAATCCCTACTTTCATTATTTTCTTTCAGATATTCAATAAAAATTTCTACAAGGGTTTTAAAAGTTTATTCCTCACAGGGATTT
Organism: Aedes aegypti; assembly: GCF_002204515.2. Taxonomy (NCBI): domain Eukaryota; kingdom Metazoa; phylum Arthropoda; class Insecta; order Diptera; family Culicidae; genus Aedes; species Aedes aegypti. The sequence goes on along the minus strand of NC_035108.1, from coordinate 22,222,417 downwards.
AGGGAGAAGTTTTCCTAGTACTTCGTAGAATTCATTTAAGGGCTGATTCTTTGAGGAATGTCTTAAGCTACTTTTCATGGGATTTCTTTGGATTTTATGTTTCATTGATTCCTCCTAGAACTCCTCCATAATTTCTTAAAACACTCGAAGGATATTTGCAGGAATATTTCTGAATCAATTTTACGGAATTCTTTCAAACTCATTCAAGAATACTTTGACGGAATTCCCAGAAAATTCTTTTAATATTTTAGATACTTCAGAAGGAACCAGATTAAACCAATCCATGCGTAATTATCGCAGAAACTCTACTGCAAATTCTTAAAATGCTGGGGAAATGTTGAAAAAATATTTTGAAAGAATTTGTAAATTAATCCTTATTGAAATTTATAGAAAAATTCTTCACACAAAGCACATACAAGTATCCTTGAAAAAAAAAATCTAATCGTAGATTTCAGAAAAATGACCAAAGGAATCTATAGATAGTTTTGTGAGATTTTTTTGCGGAGAATTCTATAGTTAATATTGGTATTACTCAAACAATGAAATTAAAAGAACTCTTTTACTTCATTGCTGATTTTAACACACATCGAATCAAAAGCCAACAAAAAACGGTACATTGCTTTCCTTATCAAAGATTTTCTTCAGCATTTTACTTAAATAATTGAATCGTGAGAAACTTCCTAAGGTCTAAAGCATAAGCATAAGCATAAGCATAGATGACCGTACAATTCGTAGTTGCTACTCCGTGATTGACCAGAACAATCGAAGTTGCACAGGGAATTAATGAATGGGGCTTGGGATTAACTTACCATTCTTCAATGTGCACAAATCGAGAGCTCAAATTTAAAAGTCAATAACGGCGCCGGCCGCGTCCTTACGGTCATCGGGGAAGGGAAGGAATGTTAGTGTGACTACCGTTGTTACTAGAGACCGAGATCACCTCTGCATCTCCACGGTTGTCATGGAGAGGATATTGGGTTAGTGGGATAAGGTAAAGATCTGGGAGTCACCAATGTATGGTGATGCGATCCATGATATAATCACGCCTAACCGGATTCGCGAAATAATTCGATAATCGCATTAAACGCCGAACAAGTGTTCGTCACTCGCCCACGCAAGAGCAAGCGACGCGATCAATAGATCAAACACTACTAGCGATCCGCGCAGGAGCAAGTGTCAAGGTCGAAGGATCAAACACTACTCCGTGAGAAACTTCCTAAGGTCTATACTAAAAACCTCCTTTGGAATATTCCTCGAGGATCTTCATCATTGCTGAAAAAGATTTCTATAAAAATAAAGCTTAAAAGTTATAATCAAAAGTGAGGAAATTATCTTTATTCGCTTAAAAAAAACTTTCGAACCATTCAAAAAAAGCAAAAACCTTTGCTTAGACTATTGAAGATTTTTTTCTTGTGAAAGTTTCTGAAATAAGGCCAAGGAATTTTCATGAAACACTCCAATACATAATTGAAAAGGAAATATCAAAATGTATCTAAATTTTTCTCTTGTATGGTATCAGTGATTTCCCATGATGTTTTTTTTTAAATTACTCATATTAAAACTACTGTGAATCCTGTCATGAAATACCTAGAATTCTTAATGAATACAAGGTAGTATGTCTATTATGTATGTCAGGGAATATGTCTATTAATTTTAATAAGAATTTCTACAGACATCTTTTAAAGATTTTTATTTTATTCTTTCAAAATTTTTTACTATACTTTTTGAAAAACATACGCTATTTTTTAATCTAGAGGAATCCTTCTAGGATTTGAAAAATTTCCTCCAATGCATTTTTTTTTTCTTAAAACATTAGCTCTTAGTAATGATTTATCTAGAATGTCTAAGATATTAATAAAATCACTATAATAAAGCTAAACATAATTTTCACGGTGTTCATTTGAGAACAAATCGCGAATTCGTCAATCAGTACTAGATTTTTTTTAATTCCATCAGGAATTAGGAAAAAAAAATAAGGATTTTTTTTAGAATAATTTTACAAATTGTGTCTAAGATTCGTCAAGAAACGGCTTTAAACGTTTCTGTAAGGTTCTTAGAAGGTCTGTAAGGATTCCTCAAATATTATTAAACTTTTTGGATGCGTCTTTATTATTTTCCAGACGTTCTTTTTTGGGTTTTCCAGGAGTTACTTTTTACTAGAAGGAATCCAAGAGTACTTCACGAACAACTTTCCCTGAAGATTTTTTGAGTCAAATCATACAGAATACAATTAAAATATCGTGAAAACTGAGAAAAAAATATGATAAATCTTTGCAAGAATTTTCAAATATTCGAGCAATCTCTGAATGCATTTTATTAAGAACCTTCAGAGGTATTCTTCGGAAATTTTTTTGGCTTGGAATCCTGGAAAGAAATTGAAAAATGATAAGGGGTTGTCCATTTAATACGTAAGACAATTTCGTAAGACAATGGTAAGATATTTTGTATGAAAATTAAAAATATTTTGTGAGACGCGTAAGAAATCTCAAACAATCCCCCGCTTACCCCCCATAAACCCTTACGCAAATAATGGACGATCCCTAAAAGGTTATTCTGGAGAATCTTAGAGGAGTTCCGGGAGTAATTCTTGACAAAATTGCTTAACTAATTTCTTAATGAATTTCTTCTTTCTGGCGTTACGTCCCAACTGGGACAAAGCCTGCTTCTCAGATTAGTGTTCTTATGAGCACTTCCATAGTTATTAACTGAGAGCTTTCTTTGTCGATTGACCATTTTTGCATGTGTATATCGTGTAGCAGGTACGAAGATACACTATGCCCTGGGGATCGAAAAAATTTCCTTTACGAAGATTCCCTCGACCAGCGGGATTCGAACCCACGACCCTCAGCATGGTCATGCTGAATAGCTGCGCGTTTACCGCTACGGCTATCTGGGCTCTTAATGAATTATTTTAGGAATAAAACCTAATTTTTTTTTCGATGAATTGCTGGAGTAATCCCTAAACATTAAGATCATCTGTAGAAGAATTTAAAAAAAAAATCCTGAAATTCTGAGAACGTTTCTTGATAAAAATTCTTAAAGTTCTTTGAGACATACCTGAAAAAATCTTGATATTTTTTTCACTTGTTAGGTTTTTCAGGAATCCAGGGAGAATCTTCCTTTAAAATGCGCGAAAGCAGAATACCAAATTGGTCTGATATCAAAACTAGTCATAGTTAAAAGTAGTTTTCTACAAATGGTTCCTCTTTAAAAAAAAACATCTTTGTTTGCCCATAATTTTATGAGTACTTTATCGATTCCAAATCGTTTAACATGCTTTTAAAGATAATTCAGTAGTTAAAGATTGTGGGTACAACAAATCGATTTGAAAAATAGTTTGAGTTAGTTATTTAATGAAAACTGCTTAAAATCATGATTTTCCGTTGAAAAATGTATACCATATGTTAAGAAATTTGTAAGTAAAACGGTAATATTTGAGCTTAAACTGTTTTTTTTCTCATTTGATTAACTTTAAGAAAGCTCTAAGCAGCAATTTTCCAAAAATGTTATTACAAAAACATTTTTGAAATAAAAAAAAGGTGTACACTATTCAACTCGTAATTGTAACTAGATGCTCTTTATAAGCTTCAGATAAATAGTAAAAAGGTAATTTCCGGCAAAAAAAACGACAACTCTAATAAATTTGATTTTTTTTTCAATAAAAAATCATGTTTTGGATAGTATTTGTTAAATAACTAAGTCGACACTATTTTTTTAATTAAATTTGTTTTATACACAGTTTGAAAACAACTGAATTAGCTTCAAAAGCATATAAAAAGATTTGGAATCAAATTAGTATTTATGAAGTTATGGTCAAACGAAGTTAAACTTTTTAGTAAAAAAGAGGAAACATTTAGAGAAAACTGCATTTAACTAATACTAGTTTTGTTTTTTTGACAAATTTGGTGTTGTGCAAACTTTTCATACTTTTAATTTTGAAGAGAATGATGCTAAGATGTGTAAAGTTGGTTAGAAAATAACAAAGTTATGAACACTTTACTGAAGGTCATATTTCTTAACTTGAACATTCACCTTCAAGTCGCTTGCGCCACATCTATATCTTAATCTTTGGCTCAAAATTAGGTGTGCCTTTTTATGTGATGTGATGACGTAGCAACCAATGTTTAGTGTATTCAAGAATGCAAGAATGTTAAGAACTGAAAAAAGCTCCAGCAACTCGTTCAGGAATTTCGCCAAGAGTTCCTCTTGGGATTCCTGTAAGGATTATTCCAGGAATTTTTGCAAGGATATTTCTACAGGGATTCCTATATTCCTATAATAATATATTAATAATACTTTTGATCATGTTTGACGTTCACTTAGTCGACAAAAATGCCACAGGGGTTTTAGTTTTAACACTGGGGATGTTCCTATCTGACATTTCGAAAGGGACACGAAAAACAAAATACACCCAAATTTTGAATTTAAGCCAAGGGGTATAACAAAATTAAAAAAACATAAAATAAATGTTTTTTGGTCTTCAACAATCGAAAAACATTAAAACATTGAGTCAACATGTTTTTTTTTGGCCTAAACTTAAGCGTTTGGCACTAAAACTGAGACAGGGCTATAGGACTCCATTAAAAACACATTTGCCGATTTCGACATTAATTTTTCGTGGGTGACCCATTTCGCATAAAAACTTGTCGTATAAGGGCGACATTTCGCATAAAAACTGCTTTATGTGAAATGTCCATAGAGGAACAGGTAGCATTTCAAAGAAGTCGAAATGTCCCACCTATAATTTTTCATAACGGCTTACCTGCATTCATCAATTTCTCTTCATCGTTGCACTCATTGCATTATTGCTAAAAACTTGCTCACTTTTTGTGACGTGTTTTTGTGACTAAGTTAAAGAATCACTACGTCTAGCTTTATGAACAAGAAATTCTACGAATTTATTGAATTTGGCGTAGTTATTAGGGTAAGAAAGGATCGATGAAGAGAAATCCATCATGTCAGATAAGCCCTTATAAAGTAGCAGTGTTGATTTATATACACAGTTAAAAATAATGAAGATTACACGTCATGTAAACTTCATTTATGCGATGTAAACATGACGTCATGTAAATTTAAGTCTGGAATCATGTAAAAATATGCTGCATGTCATGTAATCACATAGGATTCTGCTGGATAACATGACATATAATTTAAGTTTACATGACATATCATGTAAATATCTATGATATTCCACGCTCCAATTATGTGCATTATATGTCTCAGAAATTTACACGTTTCATTCGAACTGTGTAACTACACCCGATTCTGTTTTTGCACGGAGGATGCGTACCGTGCAAAAAAAAAAATCAGTTTAAATTTTCAAAAACAGTGCAAAACAGTAACACCATTTCTCGAAGTTTCATGCAAAAATAAAGTTTTGGCGAAAAAAAATGTATGGAACCTTTTTTTGCACGGCGTGTAAAATAATCCGTGCGAAAAAGCATTGAGTGTACTAAGAATTCGTTAAAATATACCAGGAGTGGAAGCAAGAAGCTTTGGTTGCTCCATTTTTTTTACACTTCAGTCTAGATTTGACGATAATCTGGAGCTGTTTACCATTCTCATCTAAATTCCCTACATATAGATTGGATCCGTTACCGAGCGAGGCTGCATTCAATCCCAATCCGACTTGGACACCTGCGATGGCATCCAATGCTCCACATGCGCCGGAGAAGCATGCAACAACGCGGAATATCCCGAAAAACGCCAGAAGTGCGTCAAATGTAGCTCAATGGAATGCAAAACCTCCGCCACCACCAGTTACTGTGACCTTCCAGATGACAGCTGCGTGACCGCCAAAAAGACTGATGGTAACAACCAATACTAATCAAAGTACCTCTAAACCGTCTTAATCGTTTCATCCACCAAAACCTCCCCCTTTCAGGAACGTATCTCAAAACGTGCGAACATTCCATGACCGATTCGGACCGACAATTCTGCCAATCAAATCCATCCGCCTGTTCGTTCTGCGGCCAGAACGAATGCAATCGTAACGAGATCAACGTCGCCGACCCTGGCCGCCAATGCTACACGTGCCAAGGCACCGATTGTTTGCATTCGTCACTGAGGATCGAAACCTGTCACGAAACCGACGATCGGTGCTTTACCATCTTTGACGGTTGTAAGTATTTGTTCGAAGGCAGCATCGAATCAGAGCCAAAAGGTCGAAGATTAAAAACAAGGGACAAAACTGCCGAAATCGGACGGAGTGACCTAAGCGCCATTTTCAATTTTCGGCTTATTTCGCAACATATTTGCAGAAATGGTGAATTTTGGTATTTCTGTAACATTGGGGGAAAATTGAAATGGTGCTTAGGCCAAAACTCTTCCTTAAATAAGGGGAAATTTCCCGACCAACAAACCATTTTCGGCCGTTTGTTCTTTTGACCTTTTATGCATTCGACTTCTTCGCTTGAAATCACGATTTCGAATCTGTACTTCTCGCACCCAACCAACAGACAACCCAACTCAACGGGGCTGCCGGTCACAATTCAGCACCCAGGAAAAGGCCACTTGCGATAATGCCGACAACGTTAACTGCAATCTCTGCCAAGATGACCTATGCAACGTGGGTGGACGTGAAGACCACAAATGTCTGTACTGTTCCTCTACGCTAGATGTAAACTGTATCAACCCGTCCGGTCAGATGCCGAGTTTGGTTCAATGTCCTGCGCCAACCACTGAAGTCACGGAAGAGGCCCAATGTTACACTCGAATTGTAAGTACGAAAAGTCGACACAGATCGAACCGGAAACCAGTTCCAATTATAATCGAAATCTCTCAGATAGGAATGGTAACGGAGCGGGGATGTCTCGGTTCGGCCACGGATGTGGACCAATGCGATCCGGAAGAGAACTGTGCGACCTGTTCGGGACCCGGGTGTAATATGGCACTCTTCCCAACCGACAGAAGGAAATGTGTGGTGGACTCTTCGGCCAATCAGTACTGCCCGGACCCATGGGATGTCTGTGTACAAATCGCCAACAGCACCAGTGGAGGTAGGTGGATGACCTTTGGTTTACGCTGAAGATGAAGTTGTGACTCATGAAACGCGGAAGAGTCACGCGCTGTGAGCAAGCATTTATTCGATTTTTTTTATGATTGTAGGGGCCAACATTAAAAAATGCCAGTCATCGATGACTGCGGAGGAGGCGTCCTTCTGCAAGGCCAACAGCAACAAGTGTGATTTTTGTGCGTCAGATAACTGCAACCAGAACGAAGTGAACTTTAACTATGTAGAATGCATGTGAGTATTACAATATTGTTGTTAAAAATACTCCTGCTCAGGATTCTCTCTGAATCCTGCTCAGAAATCTGTATGAATCCTGCTCAAGATTCTCTCTGAATCCTGCTCAGGGTTCTCTCTGAATCCTGCTCAAGATTCTCTCAAGATCCTGTTCATTATTCTCTTAGTATCCTCTTCAGGATTCTTTCAAAATCCTGTTCAAGATTATATCAGAATCCTGTTCAGGGTTCTCTCTGAACCCTTTAAAGGGATTCACTCTTAATCCTGTTCAGCATTCTCTCTGAATCCTGTTCAGGATTCTCTCTAAATCCTGCTCCTAATTTCCTCTGAACCCTGTTTAGGATTCTCTCTGAATCCTGCTCAGGATTCTCTCTAAATCCTGCTCAAGATTCTCTCAGAATCCTGTTCATGATTATCTCAGAATCCTTTTCAGGGATCTTTCAAAATCCTGTTCAGAATTCTCTCAGAATCCTGTTCAGGGCTCTCTCTGGATCCTGTTCAGGATTCTCTCTGAATCCTGTTCAGGAATCTCTCTGAATCCTATTCAGGATACTCTCTGATTCCTGTTCAGGATTCTCTCTGAATCCTGTTCAGGATTCTCTCTGAATCCTGTTCAGGATTCTCTCTGAATTCTGTTCAGGATTCTCTCTGAATCTTGTTCAGGATTCTCTCTGAATCCTGTTCAGGATTCTCTCTGAATCCTGTTCAGGATTCTCTCTGAATCCTGTCCAGGATTCTCTCTGAATCCTGTTCAGGATTCTCTCTGAATCCTGTTCAAGATTCTCTCTGAATCCTGTTCAGGATTCTCTCTGAATCCTGCTCAGAAATCTGTATGAATCCTGCTCAAGATTCTCTCTGAATCCTGCTCAGGGTTCTCTCTGAATCCTGCTCAAGATTCTCTCAAGATCCTGTTCATTATTCTCTTAGTATCCTCTTCAGGATTCTTTCAAAATCCTGTTCAAGATTATATCAGAATCCTGTTCAGGGTTCTCTCTGAACCCTTTAAAGGGATTCACTCTTAATCCTGTTCAGCATTCTCTCTGAATCCTGTTCAGGATTCTCTCTAAATCCTGCTCCTAATTTCCTCTGAACCCTGTTTAGGATTCTCTCTGAATCCTGCTCAGGATTCTCTCTAAATCCTGCTCAAGATTCTCTCAGAATCCTGTTCATGATTATCTCAGAATCCTTTTCAGGGATCTTTCAAAATCCTGTTCAGAATTCTCTCAGAATCCTGTTCAGGGCTCTCTCTGGATCCTGTTCAGGATTCTCTCTGAATCCTGTTCAGGAATCTCTCTGAATCCTATTCAGGATACTCTCTGATTCCTGTTCAGGATTCTCTCTGAATCCTGTTCAGGATTCTCTCTGAATCCTGTTCAGGATTCTCTCTGAATTCTGTTCAGGATTCTCTCTGAATCTTGTTCAGGATTCTCTCTGAATCCTGTTCAGGATTCTCTCTGAATCCTGTTCAGGATTCTCTCTGAATCCTGTCCAGGATTCTCTCTGAATCCTGTTCAGGATTCTCTCTGAATCCTGTTCAAGATTCTCTCTGAATCCTGTTCAGGATTCTCTCTGAATCCTGTTCAGGATTCTCTCTGAATCCTGTTCAGGATTCTCTCTGAATCCTGTTCAGGATTCTCTCTGAATCCTGTTCAGGATTCTCTCTGAATCCTGTTCAGGATTCTCTCTGAATCCTGTTCAGGATTCTCTCTGAATCCTGTTCAGGATTCTCTCTGAATCCTGTTCAGGATTCTCTCTGAATCCTGTTCAGGATTCTCTCTGAATCCTGTTCAGGATTCTCTCTGAATCCTGTTCAGGATTCTCTCTGAATCCTGTTCAGGATTCTCTCTGAATCCTGTTCAGGATTCTCTCTGAATCCTGTTCAGGATTCTCTCTGAATCCTGTTCAGGATTCTCTCTGAATCCTGTTCAGGATTCTCTCTGAATCCTGTTCAGGATTCTCTCTGAATCCTGTTCAGGATTCTCTCTGAATCCTGTTCAGGATTCTCTCTGAATCCTGTTCAGGATTCTCTCTGAATCCTGTTCAGGATTCTCTCTGAATCCTGTTCAGGATTCTCTCTGAATCCTGTTCAGGATTCTCTCTGAATCCTGTTCAGGATTCTCTCTGAATCCTGTTCAGGATTCTCTCTGAATCCTGTTCAGGATTCTCTCTGAATCCTGTTCAGGATTCTCTCTGAATCCTGTTCAGGATTCTCTCTGAATCCTGTTCAAGATTCTCTCTGAATCCTACTCAAGATTCTCCTAGAATCATGCTCAGGAATCTCTCTGAATCTTGTTCAGGATTCTCTCTGAATTCTGCTCAGGATTCTCTCTAAATCCTGCTTAGAATTCTCTCTGAATCTTGCTCAGGATTCTCTCTAAATTCTGTTTATGATTCTCCCTGAATCCTGCTCATGATTCTCCTAGAATTCTGTTCTGGACTTTCCCTGAATCCTGCTCAGAATTCTCTCTGAATCCTGTTCATGATTCTTTCTGAATCCTGTTCATGATTCTTTCTGAATCCTGTTCTGGATTCCCTCTGAATCCTTCTCCAGATTCTCTCTGAATCCTGTTCAGGATTCTCTCTGAATCCTGTTTAGGATTCTCTCAAAATCCTGTTCAGGATTCTCTCTGAATCCTGTTCAGGATTCTCTCTGAATCCTGTTCAGGAATCTCTCTGAATCCTGTTCAGGAATCTCTCTGAATCCTATTCAGGATACTCTCTGATTCCTGTTCAGGATACTCTCTGATTCCTGTTCAGGATTCTCTCTAAATCCTGTTCAGGATTCTCTCTGAATCCTGTTCAGGATTCTCTCTGAATCCTGTTCAGGATTCTCTCTGAATCCTGTTCAGGATTCTCTCTGAATCCTGTTCAGGATTCTCTCTGAATCCTGTTCAGGATTCTCTCTGAATCCTGTTCAGGATTCTCTCTGAATCCTGTTCAGGATTCTGCTCAGAATTCTCTCAGAATCCTGCTCAGGATTCAGAGAGAATATTAAGAAGAATTCAGAGAAAATCCTGAACTGGATTCAGAAAGAATCATGACCAGAATTTAAAGAGAATCCCAAACAGGATTCAGAGATAATTCTGAGAAGGAATTAGAGAGAATCCTGAACACGATTCAGAGAGAATTCTGAACAGGATTCTCTCAAAATCCTGTTCATGATTCATTCTGAATCCTGTTCAGGACTTCTTCTGAATTCTGTTCAGGATTCTCTCTGATTCCTGTTCAGGATTCTCTCTGAATCTTGTTAAGAATTCTCTCTAAACCCTGTTCAAGATTCTCTCAGAATCCTGCTTAGGACTCTCTCAGAATCCTGCTCAGGATTCTCTCAGAATCTTGTTGAGACCTCTCTCAGAATACTGAATCCTGAACAGGATTCAGAGAGAATCTTGAACAAGACTCAGAGAAAATCCTGAACAGGATTCAGAGATAATTCTGAACAGGAATTAGAGAGAATCTTGAACACGATTCAGAAAGAATTCTAAACAGGATTCAAAGAGAATCCTGAACAGAATTCTGAGAGACTCTCTCTGGATCCTGAACAGAATTCTGAGAGACTCTCTCTGAATCCTGTTCAGATTTCTCTCTGAGCTCTAAATGCTTTTTATTTCTTACGTTGGGAATGGTTTCCTAATTTACATTGCCTTTTTTCTCATCAGGGTCTGCAACTCCCGTGACAATCCAGCCTGTGCGACAAATCCAGCTGCCATCACCAGCATGGCACGCTGCCAAGCCTGTGCAAGTTTACTGACGAACGACGCCCAAGGTGTACAAGTACTGCAACGTGGATGTCTAGAGCAGCTCTCGCCTGGAGGTGTCGAGCAGTGTTCAGGCACAACGTGTACAACCTGCAGAACAAATCGCTGCAACATCGGAAACTATCCGGAGAGCCGTTTGGAGTGCTACTCGTGTCTCCAACCGCCGTGTATTTCTCATGGTTCGATCAGTCTTGAATACTGCCTGCAATATTCCACATCGGATCGATGCGTCATGCTGCTGGACACGTCAGGTATCCCTATCCGGTTGGGATGTAACAGTACCCTTACGTCTGCAGAGCAAACTTCTTGTAGCTCGAATCCCCAACAGTGCAGATACAGTTCCAAATCCAAGTCGAATGACCCCTCGGCGCTTCTAAGACCTGGCAGCTGCGTGCAATGTAATTCTGCCTACGAGTCCAACTGTATGACCAACCCCAGCAGCTTCGAGGCCACGCCTTGTAACGATCCAGAGAACAGCCAATGCTACTCACGTCTCACCAACGGAAATATCGTCGAACGAGGATGCCTCAACGACCTGGACAGGGCCTCCAAAACCAAGTGTCTTTCGGGCAATAACTGTATGCTCTGCTCGACCCGGACGGAGAAGTGCAACTCCAGGCAGTATCCACCGGACCTAATCCGTTGCCACCAGTGCGACTCCAGTCAGACTGCCAGCTGCAAAAACGTTCAATCCGGAACAGCTCCAGTCTGCCCTAGCTACAGCCAGGACAACCACTGCTACACCATAGTGCAGAAAAGTGGCCAAACGGTGCGGAAATGCTCGACCTTACCGCGGGATACGGAATGTGCTGGAGCAGATCGGTGCGAGATTTGTCGTTTCAGCGGTTGTAACTCCCGGAATTCAACCGACGTAATGCCCGTTGATGTTCCGAATCAAACGACAACTACCACACCAAAGCCAGAAAAAGCTGCGGCGGCCATCGTGGGTGCCAATTCGATGGTGGCGCTCATGACGTTGATTGCGGTACTTGCGGTAGCACAACACTAAGCGGTGGCGAGGGTATGCGATATTGCGAATGATCCAGTCAAACTCCGATCGAAACGAAAATACGCAGGATAGCACGGAACCGAATGAGGCAAAATTTATAATTTTAAGTTTCGTTTCGTTTCGCCATACTGTAAAAAATCAGTTTTTTTGATAATATACGGAATTTTTCGAAATGTTCATCGATTGAAAACCCCTACAAGCTTGCCTTTCCACATTCATTGAAGTATAGTAAGCATCTGAGAGAGACTCGCGAAGAGGAAAAATATCAACGTCATATGCAGCCCAGATTCCCCTCTCACGAAACGTCAAATGCAGCCCACCGTTTTTATGGCTGAAAAGGTGAAAAGTATTGTGTTCAAAGTAAACTGTTATTAAAAACCTCAATCGGCGGAGCAGTTTTTTCCAAAGTTGCTGATAAATCTAAGCAGAAGATTAATTATTTCTAATGTCTGCTACGTTTGCTGGCATGAAATTTCACTCAAACGGCTATTTATAATTCGATGTGATGCAAACTCAATCATTTTTTGCTGCGAGCTTCACTGCCCATACTCGCAATACAGTCCCATTAGGAAAATCATCATGTCGAGAAAAACGCTTCTAAACATAATACAAAACGTTTTCGTTTCACCGTTGCTGACAGTAGTAAATTGTAGTGGGATCATTCAACACATTATCATTGTAGTATTATAAAACCTTCAAGAACTACAATATAGTTAAAGTGGTTGTTTTACATATCTTAATCTAAGACTCAATCCAATGGGACTCGTTATCCGAGTATTTTACTTGCCAAACACAAATATACCCGCATACCAGTCCCATTATGGGAGACTGGCTTACTATGTTTTTACGCAACTTGACATAATCGTTTTCAAGTTTACAGTAGATCTCACGCTAAATCCCAAGGAATGTTTGTAACTGCAACTGTTAGTACTAGTAAATGTGGATTAAAAATGTCCTTCAAAGTTATTGTACTATTCGGTGGCAACAGTGATCATGTTGAAGACTCTCCTGGATTTTATTTAACTGCAGAACATGTTCCGGTCGGCCAATCTAGAAAGTTAATTGAATCCACCACGGGGATGTTTGCTTCAAGCAATGCAACAAAGCAATTTTCGGTCAGCATGAAGACGGCAAAGCTATTGAAGATTCCTTAGATATATGTGGATTGTCCTGCTGTATGCCATGAACCACCTTACTTCTTGGTTTTAGAAGTCGCATGTACCTACTTAGGGTGACTGTGGAAACTCTGGCTGGCCAAAAAAATCAACCCAATTTCATGCCATAACAAGTTAAGCCTACAAGTTAAGAGAGCAGCAGCATTGACTTAAAGGGATGCTATTTTGACTATTTTTGGTTTAGAAGCACACATTTCGAGTTGCGGTTCTAGAACTTCGCAGCAGAAATCATTCTGGGAAAACTTTAATATCACGTAAGAATAGATACTTCACATGAATAAACATGATTTGAGAAATTGAAATTTGTATTATTTCTCCTTTGAATAAAAAAAATACGATGCAAGATTACAACACTTATAACAGGGCCAGGTTTGCTTCAACTTCTTTGTAATTCTTTAATGGGACTATTATGCGGGTACTTTCAATATGGGACGCACATAATTTGGTATTTTTTTCGCATTTTGTCCATACAAAAATGCAATTTTAAGCATGATTTCATAAAGTACACTAAAAATAAACACCATTCATGAAGTTAACTAAAAAATGGTTAAAATCCATATGGGACTGTTATGCGAGTATGGGCAGTTCATGTGAGGGTTTGAACGGCTTGCGCATAATTGGTATAAACACAAAGTGAAATAAGAAAAAAAAACTCAGCAATCACAGAAAAAGAAGACCGTCTTCGCGAGTCTCGTCTCAGGTAAGCATAACATAGGCTGCCTGTACATGTCAATGGACCTATAGGCCTATTCACATGACGTCTCAAATCAGCTGATCGGGAAGCACTTTGACAGATCTTCTATGAAAATGACAGGCCCGCGTTAGCACCGGTCCTCCACCGATGTAAACAAATGCATAGACGGATCTGTCACATGAAAAGGCCTATGCACGGGTTCACTTTTTGACGTTTTAGCGATTCCGTGCCCATGGAAACCAGTGAATTTGGCACCGCTCAAACGTCAACGGACACCAAGTAAGAATTGCAATTCGATCCAAATGAATGACGGATGGGAATTTCCACTCTCTTTCGAATTACACATTTCAGCAGATCTCATATCATTGATCCAGCAGGACATGACTCTCATTATTAACAACACGCTCATCGGTAGTTATTTACGTTATTTTATTTTGTACAACAATAGTGGAAAAATCTGTCGTACACACCTCAAGCGTGGCGGTGCTGATTTCGGTGAATCGCGCGACAACCGAAAGATTAATCGTCCAACTTTAGCTCGATTAACTACCGCTAGCAACAGCTTGTAGTTCTGTACGATAAGCGCAATTTTTCGATATGTCCATTTCAAAAATACCGTGATACAAAAATCATCAATATCCTGAAAATTTGATTCTTAAAATATGTTTGATCTAATAAATACAAACTACGCTGTTTAAAAAAAACTTATCATAAAGCAGTTAAAGTGATGCAAATTTTGAACTATTTGCTCCCCTATGCTTGAACGAAGTTAATTTTGACAAGAATCATTCTCCGAAAATATAAAGTGATTTGGACGAAATTTGTCAGTGCACACGCATTTATATGGAAATAACTATGGAAAAGGCCAACTTTCTGCGTTCGGAACTCTATGTGCTCGCCAGAATATTTTATGAAAAAGTGAGTAAACTCTTCTCAAATGTGGTCTTCAGAGGGCTGAACAAGAAATGTTGGCCTTCTCCTTAGTGATTCCTATCCAATCTTCAAATAGCTTGTACACAGCCAAATTTCTTCTTAATCATTTCAAATTTTAGGAGAATTCTATAGCCATAATTAATATTGTTTAAGCTGAGGGGTGCCAAAATTTCAAAAATGTATCAATCTTATTCACTGCATTATGATTTTCCATGTTTGTTGGTGCTAATAAAGCTTAATTTGTAACAGATTTCAAGGATTTCGAACCTGATTGCCAGAAATTTAAACTGGTGTGAAAAAGTTCAACATTATTGATCATAATTTACAACAGATTGGTAGCAAAATTTTTGAAGCCACCCATCATTATTCCTTGAAGAATTTCGGTATTATCAAATTCAGAATTGTTATTCCCAGAATCTCTGGGAAATAAATCAAATAATAAGATTTGTTCATACTTTCAACGTGATTTCCTCCAGAAGGACAACCTTCCTTCTATGCCTACTTTCCGGAACATGGTCCCAGATTTAAATAAAAAAAAAGCTTAACCATTTTACAAATTGTTTCTACTAAATATTATACTAAGTAATTTCGCAAAAGCACTTCTAGAACGCTTTATTGAATTCCTGCGAATGGTTTTCCAAAAAATATTACAAATTCTTTCGCGAAGTTCAGTCCTCCAGGATATTTCCAAAATTCGTCACAAATTGCGTCAAAAATTCTCCTATAGTTTTTTTTTCCTGGAAATTTTGTATCTAAGCCCCGGATTATACAAGAATAATTTACGAAAAGTGTTTTTTAAATATTTCTTGCCTTAGAAATTCAGAGGAAATTTGTTACGAAGCCCCTAGATACTTATGCTTCTGAAAGAAGCATAGCGGTAAAGCAGTCTGTGGAGAAACATTTGGCAAAATAACTGGGAAGGGGTTTATAGCTTTATCAATTATTGGCAGAATTTGCAGAGGCTTTCTGGCAAAATTCTGGGGAATCAAAGAAGGCATTCTGTTTCATTTCAAGGATAATTTCTTAAAAAGATTCTATTGGAACTCATTGGGATTTTTTTGTAAATTAATTAGATAGGTTTGAATTATCTTGTAATCATTCACCTTTAGAGATAAAAATATAAATAATCACTTATCTTTTGCTGTTCCGTTGTCCATCTGTTGTTTCTACCTGCTTCAATAATTTGTTGTATCTCCTTCTTTCACATGACACTTCCTTGAGGAACTTTGCACAAAAATCTTGGCATACTCCAAAAAGCAATGCTTAAGAGATTCTAAAGAAACAAGTAAATTATAGAAGTGCAGAATGCTTATATGTTATTTCTGAAAAACTATTAGGAATTCTTCAACATTTTTTTTAAATATTGCGATGATTTCCTCTAAGATTTAAATTGAGTGAAATCTTTCATCACGAATATTATCATAAGCCTTTTTTAGCAATGATTTTGAAAAACAAACTGCTAATATTTTCGCATTCAATAATTTGAAATAGTCCCTCCAAAAAAGTTAGTTTGAAATGTCTGCAAATGGGGGATTTTTTTTCTGCATTAATCTTTTAGCAACAGTATCGCGAAACTTCGAAGTTCATCCACAGCATTTCCTAAGATGATAGATACAAATACCTTCAGTATTTGACCCGCTCCATCCATTTTAACACCTCGAAAATTTTGTAACCGTTAACATGGGAAAAGCCCTCGCAAAAATCAAGTTAGCGTTAAATTTGTAGATTCTCCAAAGCCATCATCTAGCTCTAAAAATTCAACACTTTTCAAGAAGTTGAAGAATGATTTGGATTCAGATTCAGATTATTCTGATGGAATGCCTTGCCTCATGATTTCTTCCGTCAATAAGATCAACGATCCCTGCTAAGTGGTTGTTTTGCGCTGTAAAAATGATTTTATCCCGCTTGTTGTCCGCTCATGATTTGATGAATTCTACACAGGATGGTGAAACACTTATACGAATCCTATTTTGACTGTTGGAAACATTGACGTAGCAGACAAGCAGAAAGTTCTTGAAGAAGTAAAAAGTAAGTTTCCGACAATTCTTACCAAAGATTTTTCTAGTCCAATAGTTGGTTATAAGGGAGATTTAATCTTGAAGGAAGACATACCCATTTTAAGGAAGGCCTACGAAGTTCCATTACGTTTGAGACAGCAAGTAGTTGACTATTTGGCAGATTTAGAACAGCAAGGAGTAATAACGCCCGTTGAAGCCGGCGAATGGGCTTCGCCGGTAATTGCTATTGTGAAGAAGGATCAAAGTATTCGATTGGTGATAGACTGTAAAGTCTCCATCAATAAAGTTTTGCTTCCAAACACGTATCCTTTGCCCGTAGCGCAGGATCTGTTTGCTACACTTTCAGGTTCAACAATTTTTTGTTCTTTGGACTTAGAGGGTGCTTATACTCAGCTGCTTTTAACGTCTCGTTCGAAGAGGTTTATGGTTATAAACACCATAAAGGGTCTCCTACAATAGACTCTCTCAAGGAGCCTCATCAAGTGCAGCAATATTTCTAAAGGTCATGGACCAAGTCCTTTGTACTTTGGAGAATGTTTCAGCTCATTTGGACGATATACTGATTGCGGGTAAGGATTTCAGCAACTGCAAGATCAAACTTTTTTTGTTTTTGGAGAGACTTGCCAAGGCCAACAAAAAAGTGAATTGGAAAAAATGCTAATTTTTTGTGTCGCAGTTGCCTTACTTGGGACATGTTTTAACATACAAGGATTTACTTCCCTGTCCCGATAAAGTTAAAACTATTCGTGAAGCGAAAGCTCCACGGAATGTTTCAGAATTGAAGGCATTTTTGAGACTTGTAACTTACTATTCTAAGTTCATTCCTAATTTGTCCACTCGCATCAGTTACCTTTACAATCTTTTAAAGAAAAACGTGACATATTGTTGGACAGACAAATGTGAGAAAGCATTCAACGATTGTAAAGGATTTCTTTTAAACCCAAACCTTTTGGAGTATTTTGACTCGTATAAGCCCATTGTCGTAGTAACAGATGCTTGCAGCTATGGTTTGGGAGATGTAATTGCTCATTTGGTTGAAGACGAAGAAACACCTCATTTTCTTTGAACAGCGCACAGAAATACTACCCCATTTTGCGTCTTGAGGATCTAGCAGTAGTTAGCACAGTAAAGAAATTTCATGAATTTCTTTACGGGATGCATTTTACCATTTACACCGATCACAAGCCTTTAATCGGTATTTTTGGCAAAAAAGGGTGAGAATTCCATTTTTTTTTTCTATTTATAACTTTGATATTGTGTATCGACCTTCTTTAAGGATGGGTAATGCCGATTTTTGTAGTCGTTTTCCTTTATCTGATGAAGTTCTGAAAGAGTTAGCACGGGAGTACATCAAAAACCTTTACTTTTCCGACGAATTTCCAATAAATCATAAAGAAGTTGCCAGAGAAACCTTAAATGACGAATTTTTGCAGTCAATTTTGAAATACCTGCAGCAAGGTTGGCCTCAGAGATTGGAAAGGCGTTTCGTGGATGTGTACTTTCATTACCAGGAGCTTGAGGAAGTTGAAGGATGCGTTTTGTTCCAGGATCGCGTGGTTATTCCTGAGAGTATGAAGAACAAAATTCTTAAAATGCTTCATATGAACCACTCAGGTATTAGCAAAAGTACATTAGAGTACATGGGCTATGGAACGGAATGCAACAAGGTTTTAAAGGTTCTTTTGGGAATTTTCGCCAGGTATGGTTTGCCAGACGTTGTGGTCACAGATGGAGGACCACCTTTCAACTCCGACAAATTTGTAAAGTTTTTGGAAAATCAGGGAATTTTGGTGATGGAAAGTCCACCGTATCACCTGGAGAGTAATGGACAAGCAGAGAGAACGGTTAGGCTGGTCAAGGACGTCTTGAAATAGTTTTTCCTTGATCCAGATATGAGAAGATTAATCGGATGCATTGCATCATTTCATTCGTTTCGATCTCCTCATTTTCAGCATGATAAGGTGATAGTGTGGTATGATACGGGACTCTCAATCAGAAGGTTCTTGGTTCGAATCTCGCTCGCTAGCTTTTAGTTTATTTTTTTTTATGATGTCGATCATAAACGGATGCGCGGCTCATGATTTCAGGCATGTGATTCATGATTCCGAGCAATCCGTAACAAAAGCATAACGCGTTTGTTTCGTGACGGTCATTTGACTCATAATATCATGAGTCCAAATCATGGTGTATTTACATAAGCTGAAAACACTCTGAAATCATGATATCATGAGTCATAATCTTGACCGTTTATACCACTGCGTCTACGCCAGTTCATTCGCAAAGGGTAAGGGGTGGGGTAATTTATATGGTAGAGAGTCTTGCTGGTTTGGGCAGCAGACTATGATGAAAAAATGGAAGCGTAGGTAAACGGTTTATTTCTGTCGTCTCGGGTTCTAGCAAATGCTATGAACTGTGATATATTAAGAGTGGTAGATAGAAGCAATTGAAGGATACAACTACAAAGTACGAGGAAAGGGACGGGCCTGTGATTGAACTCACGTCCTTCTGTTTATGAAGCAGAAGCGATGGCCATTAGACAACCAACCTCGTCTAGAAAACTTTTGAAAGATAATTCAAGAAATTAACTAGAAGGTTCTCATACATAATTTGATGTCAGACGGGAACTACACCTAATACATGGCATTGATTTCTCCAAGATTTTCGTGGGTAAAAGAGAATGATTTTTCTCACGATTACTCCAAACATTCAAACAGATTTTTTTCAAAGATGTTTTAGGAATAGTTTCAGCACTTCATCTAATGCTTGCTTCAGGTTTATCTATGAATACTTTCAAGAACACCAAACAAATCTGAAGGATTAGAAATATCTCAACATATTGCTTCTTAAATTCCACAGATTTCTGCAATGGATATGCAAATCCTTAAAGGAGCAATAAACATTTGATTGATCATAAAACCATGCTGGAAAAACCGTGAAAAAGGACAAGTTTCCCTTGAAATTACGTGAACCCAGACCTAGTTTGCAAAAACAACAGCAATACATATCGCATACCCTTAAAGCGGAGCTGGCGCAAAGTGTGATTGAGTTGGGTGATGTCACCGGCGCTGAGCTAATAAACAGGAGGCAAAAAAGCGATGATGACGGCGCGGCGTGGTGAAGAATAAGTTTTGTGGTTTTCGTTTTGTTCGTCATCCGAAACAATCCGTTAGACGAAACTCATCAAACCGAATGATGAATGTGACGTTTTTTCTTCGGTGGTTGATGTTTGTTGTTAGCTGTTGAAGGAATCCGACTGCTGTGAGGTATTGTTCAATCAATTAACCGTAACAGCCATAAATCAGAGCAGGAATTGGAAAAATGGTGCCACTTTTTTGTTTAAGTAATTTGTCTTAAATTTTCTTGACTGATGCTGCCTGCCCAACTGTCCCATTTTGTCATTTTAAACCAAAGTTTTTGAAACTGCGGATATTTCTGTTGAAACACAGCTTGGTAAATATACTTTCATAGCTGCCTATTTGCCTTTTCAATGAACTGGGCAGGGGTTATAAGTTATAAAAAATAAGTTATAAAAAATGTCATTGATGGCATTAATGCAAACATAGCTCATGGAATAATTAGCAAGGAATTCCAACTGCAGAATTCTATTTGATGAGTGCTCTTCAGGATGTTTCTCAATTCTGCAATACCCTGATAGCCCTACTTATTTTCCTCTTCTAGAAACCCTTCTACGATTGATATGGTCTTAACCGACTCGAGTCACCTTTGTAGCCAACTGGTCACTCATGCTGATTTTGATTCTGAAGCGATTCTCAATCCTATCAGCTCCATATACATTCCATATGAAACATATATCGATAGTCATCTTGCTTTTGATATTGACGATGCTCTTGAAACTTTAACAAAATCCAGGGGCATTGCAATATCAAAAATGTTAAGTAAAATTCGAATCCATGATTAAAGACGACGATTTTAAACTCCGTTTTAAAAACGTGAGGAGAAGGCAATTTCAACGCACTCACGATCCTGCTACGAAAATTGTATGGCAAGTAAAAGAAAAAAAGAAAAAGAAATTAAAAAACGTTTTACTCAATCCAGAAACAAAATTTTCAAATAAAATTTCTTTATTGGACCCTTGCTCTAAGCTCTCTTGCAAATTATCTAAAATTTCGAAAAAAAAACCTCAGAAGCCAATCCTGCATTGAAAGAGGAAAACATATTATTACTAACTAAAGCTCAAAACTTGCTATGCAGATAGAAACGGCGCACAATTTTAATTTAGAACTCACTAGTCCAATTGAAAATCAAGTTACTCAGGATTCCGAAAGCATTCTCAATCAAGAGAACGTTTTAGAACATTCCTGGGAGACTAATTTGGAAGAAGTGAGAAATATTATTAAAAAATTCAAAAATATGAAAGCCCCTGGCGATGATGGAACTTTTTACATCCTCATCAAGAAACCTCCATAAAATAGCTTACCATTCTTAGTTGATATATAATAAACAAATGATTTCAGTTGACATATTTTCCTGTCAAATGGAAAAATGCCAAGGTTGTACCAATTTTAAAACCAGACAAAAAACCTGCAGAAGCTTCTGGCTATCGTCCTCAGTTTGCTTTCCTTCATCAGTAAACTTTTTGCAAAGGTCATTGAACAGAGTGATGGTCCATATCAACTAAAATTCAATTTTTGCCAATGAACAGCTCGGATTCCGCCATGGACATTCGATCACTCATCAACTTTTAAGTTTTGCAAATTTGATACGTTCCAACAAATCTGAAGGCCATTCTACTGGTCTTGCTCTTCTAGACATATAAAAAAGATTCGACAGTGGTTGGCATGAGGGTTAGACTGTAAAATAAAAACAAAACTTTGATTTTTCTACATACATTGTTAGAATAATCCAAAGTAATCTGCCAAATCGTACACTTCAGGTAAAATATCAGAACTCCAAGTCTGAAAGACTTCTAGTAAGATCTGGTGTTCTTCAAAGCAATTTCAACAATTTTTTATCTATTTCACAATCGTCAACATTGGATTCGATGCATCATAATCGCCGAGAAACACATTACACTGCAATTGCCGAACATTAATCTGAAATCGCAGTATTTCAATTAATGGAAGGTGAACTATATCTTAATTGAATTCCTGAGCACTTCAATGGCATTCAGCTTACTCTACCTCTCCGTCTTTCAAAAGATTAATTCGATTGAATGATGCTCCATAAAATAATAATGCTCAACTGCCACCCACGCTTACCGACAATCTTCTCAATGTCAAGCTACACGTAACACTTCAAAGTCCAACCACAACAATGCTTTCCCATAATCTTCGAAAAGTTGTAGCTAGTGTCTTCATGATCTTCGCCATAACACCATCTAAAGTGCCTAGACATTTAGACAATACCGCACATTGCAATCGTTGCTCGCGTTCCTATAAATCTCGATCTCAATGCTGAAAACTAACTCACCCGATGCGGATATGCGAGGTGCCACGAAACGTTGAAAGTGCTTCCGGCCAGGAACGACGTTTTCAATGAACCTGAAAATTGAAACGAACAAAAAAAAACACGGTTTCAGGTGAGTGCGGAATATCTACAGTGTGGGACGATATGTTTGCAAGTTTTATGGTTTCTCCATACAGAATGATCGATTTTAGTACCAAGATCAGATCTTAGATATTTATTTTTTATACACGATCAAAGCATATATTTTCGGCAATGTTTCGCAAGTTGTAACCAGAGTTAAACCATATCAATCATATCAGCTGATAGCTGATCTACCCATAACTGCATATTTATAACATTCGACAAAAGTAGGCATTGAGTAAATGGAACACCAAGTGTGCATTCTATGGCAGTATGGAAAGAAACTAAAATTTCAAAAAAATTACCGGGAACTCAAAAGTGCTTATTTGAGATTTGAAAAACATCTGAAAGCAACAGTCATCAGCGCGGTTTCCAAGGTGTCTTGTGCTTTGTGAAAATCAGTAATGTGACTGCTGCGGTAACTTTCTTTTCAACCGTAGTTATCTCTAAAATTGCAATACTAAAAATTTGATTTGACAACCACCAACAGTGATGCTACATCGTGCTCTAGATCATAATCACTGCAGCATGAGTGGTCACGTGGTAATTATCGAAGCTGTTACTGTTCTTCAGTGACTAACATATAGTTTTAATCCATCTGCAGCATTTTCAAATATATCGTGCTGATAAATTATCGTTTTACTTGCTTAATTTAAGGCTCAACATAATCCACCAGTGATATCTGTATTCTATCACCATCAATGTACTGATGATGGAATAACCAGCATGATGGAATGGGATCGATGGGATACAGAAAGATCCGAATTGTATCACAATTGGCCAGTTGAAACCTTGGCTGTTTTGGCAAAAGCCTACTTTCAGTAAGTTGGATTGCAACAGGGCACATTGTTGCTAGCCGTGTTGCTAGTTCATAAATTTGATTTTTCATCATAAGTTTGGAAATTTTCCATGTTGTCTTTTTGTTTAAAATCCATTTATATTCGATGTCAAGATTTTTGCACGTGCTGCTACAGTGCTAGAATAAAAAATATATTTAATTGAGATGATGGGAATGGTGTCAATTTTCTCTAAAAATATCTGCAGTTTTGAATATTACACGGATTTAAAAAAAAACTAATATCCTCTTTTGCACTGAATAAATGAAGCGTGCAAGAAACAACCAAATTATGAGCCTTGATATTCGAATTTGTTCACAAGATTTGTTTTTAAGAACACTGGTAGCACTGGCTTTTGTATCGTCAAGGTTATCGACTTTAAAACAAAGGGACAGCCTTAGTTGAGTTGTCACGTCCTGTCCAAGCGTGATAAATAACAGCCGCAAACGAGAACCCCAAAGAGAGAGCGAAGGTAAAACCTTTTTTATCCACTCGTTTACCTTAAGAGCAGTTGTTTTATTTGGTTTCGGGTCATTTGGCCGAAAGGGTCATTTGGCAGAATACCGTTTGGCAGGATGTCTTTTGGCCAAAATTGAAAACAATAGTGAATAACAGTTGTGATGAATTCTAAAGCTGAATTTCAAAGAACAGCTTATTCTTAAAAAATGATTAATCATTATTGAAATACAGCTCTTTGGTGTTAGATCAAGGACCAGTCGATTCTGAAAGAAGAACATCCTAAATGTAAGCAATTATTCACTTCTCTGCTAGCAGTAATAGTGAGCTTCTGTAACGTGAGTGTTCACCGAGTCATTCGGTTTAATTTTTAACAGGACTCTCTATGAAAGTATTATAAGTCTTAATTCCAATAACTATAAAACATATTGATATATGAGAACAACCTTTGTTCAAAAGAAGGAAAAATCTCTTATAAACATTTAAAGATAGTGTAATGCAAATAATCGGTATATCAATAGAACTTCCGACGATTTAAAGGTAAAATTCCCAATTAAAATATAACCTAAATTATTGCCAATAGTGATGAAACCAGTACAAATCGAAAGAATAGCCTATGTTTGAAAGAAGGAAATTTTTTTTATGAAATTATCAAAAACATTTCATACCCTACCACACCGTTGGTAGCCCAGAAACAAACCAATTATGAGCTCAGAGTCTTGACACGAGTTTAAAACTTCTTCCTGCGTTAGGAACCACTGCTGGTGCATCAGGCCACGTCGCGCGCGCCAGGTATTCGGACAGGTATAGGAATGCTTGGTAAGCAGTTTTAGACTATAAATGTGGCCGATCCACGCGGTTCGACCTCTTTTTCCTTGACAGCGCGGTAGTAGCAACAAGTCTAAATTGTAGTTAACATTGTGTAAGTAATAAATTGAAGTGAAAGTGTATTTTTTAAAAAGTGATTATTGGAAAGAATAGTCCTAATTGGCGCAGCCGGTAGGATAGAAAGAAACTGGTGTTAAGAAAACAGGAGTTTTCCCAAAGAGACTGCAGCGACTGGAGACCGGACGTGGTCACGCCAAGCACGAGTTGGGATCATCACCGACACCGCTGCGACACCACCAACGCGAACGACAGCTGGCAGTCCGCCGTTTATTTCGCCTACCACCCCGGATGCTACTTGTTCAACTGTAAGTACACCCAGAGTTTTTTTTATCTCAAGTGAAACAAAACAGTGACGATGCCGGAAACGCGGTCTAGTGAAATTGAGCAGCTCAAGGCTCAGATAGCAAAGCTTTCAAATATGATTCAGGGAGCCGGAAATCTCTATTCCGTGCCCGACCCTATCAAACAACTATCGGAATTCTCCGGTAATAAGAAAGAGTTGATGATTTGGCTCGACGAAGTCGACCAATTATACAACACTTTTAAAATTAAGGGCCAGAATGGTGGACCCGACAGTATGAATGCCTACTATGTGCAGGCGATAAAAAACAAAATAAAGGGAGAAGCTCGCGTAACATTATGCGCGAACGGTAACCCGTCCTCCATACCGGAGATTAGAAAAGTGCTTATACAGCACTACGGCGACCAACGTGACATCGCCACGAATTTAAATCTATTATTTAATGTCAAAAAAGGTGACAAATCTCACCACAAATTCTTTAACGAAGTCAGGGAATTGGAAACTAGAATAAAATCTAATCTACAGCTCAATCCACTATCAGCAATAGAGCTACTAGAGATGATCACAATCACAAAATATCTTGACAACATTCAGGAACCGTTGGCAAGCATCATTAGGACTACTAATCCTAGTAGTCTAGAAGATGCCTTTCAAATCGTAACTTTAAACCAGAACGCTGAAACTAGAAAACCGATCATCAAAAAACCTCCACAGTTTAATCACCAATGCAGTAGTTCAAATTCAGATAGGGCGAAACAAAACCCTGGACCCCAGTATAAATTCAAACCCGCTGTTAAGAATGCATCCAAACCAACAACTTCATACCCTAAGCAAAAAATCGAAGTAAACGCCAACGTGGCCTGCGACGAGGAATCAGATGACAACGAGTACGTCGACTATGACGATGGGAACGACGACGATGGAAGTGAAGTTGAAATTGAACAGCAACCCGCGGCTGACGAACTAAATTTTCAGGCAGCCAGGGTAAAACGGAAACAAACTTGAATTTCATTCCATATTTACGCATCGCAACCACTAAAGGATTATTAAACTTTTTGATAGATACAGGTGCGAATAAATCGTATATAAATCCACAACATGTGAAAACGGCTAAAAAAATTAAAAACCCTGCTTTGGTAACAAACAAAAACGGAAAGTTTCTGATCAACCATATAGTCAATGCCAATCTGCTTTCGGAATCCTATGACCATAAACTTCCATATTACGTATTCAAATTTCATAGTTTCTTCGACGGCCTCATAGGCTACGAAAATCTATCAAAAATGAATGCCGTGATTGACACAACCAATCATCTACTTACGATTGGGTCGAAACGGTACACATTTTCGAAATATTTTCCGACATCTTTGAACGTCCATGAAACCGGCGAGAATATAAATAAAATCTGCACCACATCAAACGGTTCATTTTTGATAAAACACGAAATAAATTTAACAAGTGGTGTGAAACTACAACCTGGTCTCTATGAGGCTAACGACAACGAAGCGCTGGTACACCTTAAATTTAACAGACCAAATTTGAAACATGATTTGACGCCATTTCACAACGACTACTTTATTTTGGAAGACAATAATAACACTCAGTCGAAATTCAAGCTCAATTTTCCTTCAGAGCATTTAAATGATGAGGAAGTAAGGCTTTTAGTAAAAACGCTGAAGCCATACAAAAGTGTATTTTTTCATGAAGACCAGCAACTGAGTTTCACTCATGACGTGAAACACAATATCACAACGACTGATGAAAAACCCATTCATCAGAAAACTTATAAGTATCCGTATCACTTAAGGGACGAAGTTTCGGCCCAAATCGATAAGTTACTTAATACAGGCATCATAAGGGAATCTTCATCCCAATGGACATCGCCCATTTGGGTGGTCCCCAAAAAGTCCGACAATTCCGGTAAAAAGAAATACCGTATTGTCGTTGACTATCGAAAATTAAATGAGAAGACTCCTGCTGATAGGTATCCGATACCCGAAGTAAGTGAGATATTAGATAGATTGGGAAAAGCTCAATATTTCTCAGTCTTGGACTTGGCAAGTGGATTCCACCAAATTGAAGTGGATCCCAAAGACATTCCAAAAACCGCTTTCAATATTGATCACGGCAAATACGAGTTCGTTCGTATGCCTTTTGGGCTGAAAAATGCCCCCGCTACTTTTCAGCGGCTGATGGACTCAGTTTTGAGAAAACATTTAGGGATTAGATGTTTTGTCTATATGGACGACATCATAATCTTTTCCACATCGCTCCAATCGCATTTGGAAGATATTGCGAAGGTATTGCAAACCTTGAAGGAAGCAAACCTCAAAATACAATGCGATAAATCGGAATTTTTGAGGAAAGAAGTTGAATTCCTCGGTCATGTTGTGACGACCGAAGGAGTCCGACCCAATCCACGCAAGGTGGAAGCTGTGAAGAATTGGCCTCTTCCCAGAACACCAAAGGAACTAAAATCGTTTCTAGGAACCGTTAGTTACTATAGGCGGTTCATACCACGTTTTGCACATATAGCAAAACCGCTGACCTCGAAATTACGAGGAAATGCGAAATCGTTCGAAATCACACCCGAATTCGAACAGGCCTTTGAAAAGTTAAAGGAGATTATAGCTACTGATTTGATATTAGCTTATCCCAACTTCGACCTACCCTTTATTTTAACTACAGATCCCACAAACGTGGCAATCGGAGCAGTCTTGGCTCAATCTGTAGACGGAAAGGAACGACCTATTGCGTATCTTTCCAGAACACTCTCGAAATCTGAGGAAAAATATTCTGCCACAGCTAAAGAGTTATTGGGCATTTACTTCGCCGCAAAAACCTTTCGACCATATTTGTATGGAAGAGAGTTCTCAATTTACACAGACCATGAGCCACTCACCAAGGAATTAAAGCTCACGGATGCCACTGGTCGTGTAACAAGACAACGCCTTTATTTAGAACAGTTTGATTTTAAAATAATTTATAAAAAAGGAAAGCAAAATGTTGTTGCGGACGGGCTTTCCAGAATTCAGAACCAAGAGCTTAACTTACAGGAGCTAAGAAATGAAGTTTTTCCGAACGACCGAGTGTATGGACCAGAAATAATCAATAAATACAAAAATCAACTCCTAATCAAAATTTCAAAAGACAAAACGAAAAGCCCTCATTTAAGATGCACGATATTTCCCGGCCAAACCAGACACGTGTTCTACAGAGAAGAATACACCGATGCAAATTTATTAGAAATTCTTAAATCTTATTTAGACCCTGGAGCAGTAAACGGAATTTTTGCCTCAGTAGAAATAGTCAAAAAATGCGAGCAGCTTATAAACCAAAATTTCCAAAGAATCAAGGTTGAGTATTCCAATATTAAATTACCCGATTTAGTCTCTTTACAGGATCAACAGGATTTCATCAAAAGATGTCACAATTTCAATCATCGTGGGTATAAATTGACGTACGGCGAGGTGCAAAAGTCAGTTTATTTCCCCGGTATCCTTGGAAAGGTTAAAGCCTTCATAAGTAATTGTGAAGACTGTAAGTTTTCCAAGTACGAAAGAAAACCCTTTAAAATTCCCCTAACAAGAAGAGTTTACGATAAACCATTTGAAAATATTTATATTGATGTCTACGTTAAAGAAACCGAAAAATTCCTCACCCTCGTAGACGCCTTTTCAAAATTTGCTCAAATCTATAAAATTAATCATGAAACTGCAGATGAATTGATCGAAACTCTAGTGGAATATTTTAAAACGTACGGACTCCCGAAGCTTATCACCTGTGATCAAGCTACAGGCTTCCACAATGCGAAGTTTAAAAGATTCCTGGAGGATCAAAACATTTCCTTGCATTTTGCCAGTTGCAGTAACAGCAATGGGATTGTGGAACGTTTTCACAATACTTTGCTGGAAATGTACTTGGCAAACCGAAGGAAAGTAGAACGTTTAACACTTTACGAGGGACTCGCTCTTGTTACAGCTCTCTATAATGACTCGAAACATTCAACAACAAATTTAACTCCTAGAGAAGTAGTATTTGGCAACTCTACTTCTTTGAACATAGATGAAATAAACATTGCGAAACAAAGAACTATACAAACTGCCAGGGACAACATTAAAATTTCGGCCGATAATCACAATGCAAAGTTACCGACTATGCATTCTGATAAGTTCAAAAATATAACCAAACAGACAATACTAGTCAAAGGCAAGGCTAAACCGACCCCCAGCGGACATCGATACAGACAGATTGAAATCAAAAAACAGACTGACAAAACTGTAACCGACGAAAAAGACATCAAAACGCATAAAAAACATGTTAAACGTTAAGACCGATCCTTTTTCTAAATTATTTACAGACTCTGCCTTTGGGCAGCGACGGTACGGACAGACCTCTTAATACATGACCTTAACAAAAACCCTTTGGCCATCGTACCTCTTGGACCGGCAAGGATTAGTAACAGCTACTTAAGATTAGTACATCGAATCAATCTCCAATTGATAGATGAAGCAATTAAAAATCTAAATTACCAAGCTCAGGACAGGATAAATAACCAGAGTTTGATGAGCCCTCTAGTAAAGCCCAAAATCGAAAAATTGAATTCAATCTTCAAAAAATTACAGCCCTATGCCAGAATTAAAAGATGGGAATCTTTAGGAAAGTTCTGGAAATATATTTCAGGAAGTCCAGATGCCGAGGACTTGAAAATTATAAATAAAACTTCTAACTTGTTGATAGATCAGAATGATAAACAAATTAATATCAATCATGTATTTGAGAACAGAATTAACAATATTTCAAATACTATACTGACAATAGTACATAATTTAGACTCAGCAGAATCAAGAACATTAACTGGATTTGACATAATTAGTTTTCTTTTCAATATTGACGAGCTCATCAAACAGTTAGAATACATAGAAGAAGCTATAGATCTGGCCAGGCTGAATATACCAAGCAGTCGCATCATCAGTCTCTCCGAATTAGAAGCAGTTCAACAATTCCTCACCGAGAATGGATTAGAAACTACCCTTATTGAAAACGTTTTGGACATAGCCAGCGCTTATGTCATCTACAATAAGCACACAATTGTATACATCCTGAAAGTACCTCGAATCAAGAATGCGCAGTACACCATGAACTACATCGAATCAGTAATCGTTAACAAAACGAAAATTTTCCTCGCTTCAAACTACTATCTGACAGGTCCCACATTATATAGTACCAAAACACCGTGCAATAAGTACAGGAACATCTATATATGCCTTAACAAACAGTTGGAACCCGTAACCGAGTGTATCCAGCAAATCCTAGAAGGCGAAACAGCACAGTGTCCTGTGGAGAAAGTCTATACTAATAATATCATTACAAGTATTGATGATGGTAATATTTTCGTTAACGATGCAGACATACAATTAGCATCCAACTGCTCAAATCATCAACGACACCTAAAAGGAGCATACCTTATACAATTTTCGAGTTGTATGCTAAAACTAAACGGGGAAGAGTATACCAACAGCAACATGGAAATTCCATCGAAATCGTTTATTCCTACAACAGGAGTAAAGGTAAATTCAACCCGCACCATAAATCGCATTCCTTTAGAGTACTTGCAGGAACTTCACCTGGAACAACGAAAACACATTGAACATCTCAATCTGACGACAAAAAATCTTCATTGGAACGTACATTTTTTCGGCTGGCTGTCTTTTGGTGGCATATCAACCGTCTCTACATTCCTAATAGTCATCATCGCAATCTGGGTGATCAAATCACTCATCCCGCATAAGACAACATTGGTGATACCCAAGGAAGAACCATCGACGGACGACGCGAACCCGAGGGAGGCAGCAACATCGAACAAATCTCTCAACATACCATTCCTACCACAGGGGTAAAACATAACCATACGCTGAGGACAGCTTTTCTTCGAGAAGGAGAGCCGTTAGGAACCACTGCTGGTGCATCAGGCCACGTCGCGCGCGCCAGGTATTCGGACAGGTATAGGAATGCTTGGTAAGCAGTTTTAGATTATAAATGTGGCCGATCCACGCGGTTCGACCTCTTTTTCCTTGACAGCGCGGTAGTAGCAACAGGTCTAAATTGTAGTTAACATTGTGTAAGTAATAAATTGAAGTGAAAGTGTATTTTTTAAAAAGTGATTATTGGAAAGAATAGTCCTAATTCTGAATGAACGAAAAGTTTTAATTATTCTCTTGGAGCACTTATATAGCGACAAACATTACGTCCCGCCACATCTAAAAAGATCAGTAAATTATCTACTGAACTAGCAGATCAGTTAGTGGACCACACTTACACTGAGGCAAAAAAACTTAATAGTTTCTTAAGGAATAATTATGATTTGGCGCCACAACGATTATTGTTGAAATTTGTAAGTTTTACTTATGATTTTGGTGAAGAATTTCAGTAATGAATTTCATAAGTTAATCAATGAAATTCGGTAATAAACGCAATGACAATAATGCAAATCGAACTATCAATCGATAATGTTGTTTGCCTTTTATTTCAGGCGTGCTCAAAAATTGGCATGTTTTGATAACATGTGATCTGTTTTCGATTAACTTGAAGCCAACATCGAAAGCGGAGTAGTTCTTCTAGCGATTGCTATGATAAATATTTCAAGTAATTGTTATTAAAGAATTCAAAGCTCTCACTTATGAAACTTATGATCCCATTTTCGAAATTTTTAAGCGTGCAATGAAACCATAATTTGGCTGGTTCATAAGTCTTGATTTATGGAAAACCTAAGTATTTTTGCCTCAGTGTACGAATTCTACACATCAGCGTTGAAAAAAAAATGATTTTTTTATTCGTAATTAGGTCAAACGACCCATTCGGCCAAAGGGCCTGTCACCGTTTCATTTTATTATCATGATAATTAATCCCCTAACATTTCATAGCAATAGTATCCCCAGCTTTGGAGTTTGTTTAGATGGGTTTTATCATGCACTATTATTCCCTTGTAGCAGTAGACGATAAACATACACCCATGATGTGTTACGAATCGTGATTGTCTCAGAGAGTATTAAGTGAGAGATACCCTCAATTTTCTCAGAATTCAATCCCTCTCAGTATATATTTCTAGCGTGATATTCGATTCTTAAGGTCTAAGGATACCTCAGCCCACGATAGTAGATCGGATAGTCAGCACCTTGATGCCCACTCAGCTTTTAATTTTTCACTAGCCACCGGTGAAGGCATACGTCAGCCAATAAAGCACGTAAATCTGCTATAGTTTGATCCAATGAAGTGTCGTTATGATTATAAATTATGAAAGTGTTCCTTAGAGAAGAATGTATCACGTTGCTATAAGTATGAGGGCAGATGTGCTGTGCTCCCGATGAACTAAAGAGAACCACCACCATTCACAGACCACGTATCGACGATTTATGCATCATTCCCGACCTAGGTGAGCCACGACCTGCCCAAACATCTGTGTGATTCGTAACTGTGTGGGCATGGTAAGACGTATCCAGCTTTTTATGAGCGCCAATGACTGCCGCAAATAGGCCTGCTTTCTGGTAGGGATTAAACGATATGACATTTGGCTTAGGTCCCAAACCAAACCTCAAATCGACCTATCCCTACGAGAGAGCGAGCCTGTTTTTGGCAGCCATGGTCTTATCCACTGGTGTACTAAACGAACTCGGCCGAAGAATGTTGACACGGGAGCGTGCCCCGCTCGAGTGTCACAATTCTCAGACCGAGTGAATTTAGTACACCGGTGGATTAGACCATTAGCGGTTTTAAAAAGTTGGATGGTCTATTTTACCGGTGTACTAAACTTACTCGGTCTGAGAATTGTGACACTTGAGCGGGGCACTCTCTCGTATAGGCTTTTTCATGTGACAGGTCCGTCTATGCATTTGTTTACATCGGTGGAGGACCGGTGCTAACACGGGCCTGTCATTTCCATAGAAGAACTGTCAAAGAGCTTCCCGATCAGATGACTTGGAACGTCTTGTGGAAAGGCCTATGATCCCCACGTCATCCCGCTCTAGTGTCAAAATTATTCAACCGAGTGAGTTTAGTACACCAGTGGATAAAACCATTGCCTTTGAACTAATTCGTTTTGATCCTCATGTGTTTTCATTTGCGGAAACTACAATATTCTAGAGCTGATCTTACATAAACATATGATAAAGTTTTAATCGTATTGCAGAGTTGGTAACGATTAAGTGTCTTGAAAATATGAACTTCAGAGACCTCTTGCCTGTTTTTTTTTTCGTTGCTTACTCTAGGAGAACTTAGGAGTTTACTCAAATTTTCCATCATTTATTACTCCAAAATGTCTTCAGGAGTTCATTTAGTGATTATTACAGACTTTCCAAGAAATCTCTGTAATAGATTGGTTTAAGATATCTTCAATATTTTTTATAAGGATAATCACAGAATATATCTCATGGGTTTCATCAAGAATTCCTACAAAGATTCAATCAGATTTTTAAAGAAAGTCCTAAGCCTTTAAATTAATTTTATCAAATTATTCTGCCATCGTTTTCTCTAGGACCTCCTCCAAGAATCTCATTTGGAAAATCTTCAAGAATTCAACCAGTTTTTTTTTCAGGGATTTTGTAAAATTTCTTACAAATTTGTTGTACAGGCTTTCTTTATCCTTTTAGTCAGGCAATTACTTCTGAATAATTCATCCCAGAGATTCCTCCCAAGAATCCTTCAGGAATTCTTCTAGGAAACAATTGGAAATTTCCTGAATGAAGTCTTCAAATAATGTTGCAGTCATTTTTTCAGGGATGTCTCCTGGAAAATGTTAAGAATTTGATTTTCACACATAATTGGAGATTTTTTGTTAAATCCAGGAGGTATTTCATAATCCCACAGTAACACTGGATTAAATTTGATAAGGTTCTATAATAACCATAGTTTAACACCATAAGGTTCTATGGGAGAAATCGTGAAGTCTTGAATCCTACAAATATTCCGGGGCCCGGAAAAAAAAAAATTGATGAAAAGTGTTTGAAATTAAATTGTTAATTTATCAAAATGATGAATTCATAAATAAAAATCAAATATCATGCACTTCTAACATTGATTTTCAGATTTTCTTTTGTATTCAATACTGTAAAATATTTAAAAAAAATATGTTATTTGTAAGTGCTTTCAAGATGTTTCCGTCAAAGATCTTGGACGCATTTATTACGAAATGTGCAATGGTATCGCAAATGTTTCTCTGAGAGAAAGTGGATACAAATTATGTGACAATTACCATCAAAAACCCATCAGGATGTCACCAAGAATCTATCAAAGTTGTCGGAAACATCCAAGAATCAAGATTCTCTTTAATCAAGCCATAGCCACGTTTGGCACTATGAGTCAATGGAGATTTTTTAAATCAATTTGCCACGAAGAGTCCATAAAAAAAACTAAAACGACTTGCATTTTGTTTTGTCTCTTCTTTGTATTGTCTTGCATAGCTCTGAGATGAGTTTGTCAAAGCATTTCCATTGCAAATGCGAGAGGAAATATTCAAAAACCACAGAAAGGAAATGCAAAGAATGAGTCGAGCAGGCATCCAAGATTTCTAAAGATTTTAAAAGACCACAATATTTTCAAGAAATGCAAAGAGAACAGCGCTGCTCTGAAATAAGTTATCCAGAGAGCATCTTTTATTACCAGATCTAGAAGTTGATATTAATTTTAGTTAGCTTAAATATGCCATTTATCAAAATTCGTAGATTTTAGTAAGTTAATAAAACTTACCGCTTACTTAACTTAACTACATGTTGCAATGGTTTTGCGGACCCCTTGAGAGGCCGTCGTGAACCCCCTAGGGGTTCGCGGGCCTTGGTTAGGAAACGCTGATCTGATGTGAAACTTTAAATGAACTTTTGAAGAATCAATTTAGATTTTACTGAATTTACTTGACAAATTGTTCAAAAGAAATTTTATAGGAATTTGGGTAGGAACTTCAAGAGAAATTTCAGGTCGGAAGAGTATTTTTGGAACAATTCCAGTAAGTAAAGGTAAATGCCTGAAGGCTAACCAGAAAAATTGGCCTTGGAATTCTTATAGATCTTCCAGGTAAGATCGTTAAACGAATATCTACAAAAACTATGAAATGAACGATAAAACATAGTAATAAATATAAAAAAATAACCTTGTACATGAATTATTCAATATTTTTTATTGGCCATCTATAAAAATTTGTCA
The DNA here is from genome assembly GCF_002204515.2 of Aedes aegypti. Classification (NCBI taxonomy): domain Eukaryota; kingdom Metazoa; phylum Arthropoda; class Insecta; order Diptera; family Culicidae; genus Aedes; species Aedes aegypti. The sequence goes on along the minus strand of NC_035108.1, from coordinate 22,187,365 downwards.
AAAAAATTACTTGAGCCAAACCGCTATTGCTTTTGAATTCGTGATTGTAAAAAATCAAAGCCAAAAAAGTGGCAAATGCATTGTACAATACTGTACCAATGCGGATGGCGCGCGATTAGAGGGATTTATCGAAAACACAATGGCGTGTGCTTTCCGAGACGTTATTATGAACGTCAAGTCAGAAATCATTATGACTCTAGTGAGGAAGAGAGTGAACGAACATATCTATGGTACCGCCGCTGACGGACAGACAGGTGACGGTCGATCCCGATCAGAACGAAATAGTCAGCCTCATATATTCACATACCAGACTAAGCTGAAATACTGTGACTTGATTTTGATTCGATATTACATGAATAATTATGGAGATAGAATTTGATCGAAAGTAAAAAGAATCCTTGAAAACTTCTTAAGCTGGATTTATAAATGAATACCATCTAAATAATTTGCTATTAACTTGTTATTAATACCTTTTCAATAACTTATTGATCTCCTGAACACGTTTTATTAATAATAAATCTTCGAGCTGTTTAGTAGAATACCTAAAACTAAATAAAACCCGAGTTTAGTACTACACCATTTCATTCCACTAGAATATGTAGCCTTTGACAGATATGCATATTTGGACCTCATTTACAGTTGAGCCGTCTTCAGTGTCGTGTACAAGACTCGACTTCTCTACTTAGGTTTTATAAAGCTTTCTTTTACTAACATTTTATAGAGATTTGGTTTTGTATTCGGTATTAACAGGTTCCTCTTATTAATTTATGGTATTACTGTTTTGTATTTTGACTGTTATTCTCGTCTTATGAAGTATTTTACTTCAGTACCATGATATGGTATGCGTTTATCATACTTTTCTACTCGGAATGCCTCCAAGTGCTGGCGAGGGTGCGTTTGGGAGGAAGGCAGGCAGGTAACGTGCATATCAATCAAGACGGAAGAATCATCACCACCGGACCGCAGACACTGAGAGTTTTCAATTCAAATGTGGATCCGCTTGGATCGCGGTTGGCGCTTACGTAACCCCATCCAAGAATTAATTACTCATTGTTGTGTTTTGGAGTTTGACGGCTAGGTTGGGGCACTGCTGCAGTTGATATGCATTGAACGTCGTCATCATGGTCGTCGTTGGCAGGGAAAGACTATCGATTGAAGTGCATCCACAGTAATCTGTCAAATCGTATCTTATTCTTTCTGGCGTAACGTCCCAACTGGGACAAAGCCTGCTTCTCAGATTAGTGTTCTTATGAGCACTTCCACAGTTATTAGCTTAGAGCTTTCTATGCCGATTGACCATTTTTGCATGTGTATATCGTGTGGCAGGTACGAAGATACTCTATGCCCTGGGAATCGAGAAAATTTCCTTTACGAAAAGATCCCCGACCGGTGGGATTCGAACCCACGACTCTCAGCATGGTCATGCTGAATAGCTACGCGTTTACCGCTACGGCTATCTGGGCCCCAACTTCAAATCGTATACTTCACACTCTTAAAAATAATGAAAATTACTCTGGACGTAATTCTGGTTATGACTGAATGACACATGATGTAAGTGATGGAATGACACAAAAACGTGTCCTTGAAGATGTATTGAACAAAAAATGTAATTTTACATGTAAAAGGACACGAAAACGATGGAACTGTGATCGACATTTCTCGAATCAGACACTAACGTTTTTGAAATTGGACATAAATTTACGTCAATCGGCTCGCTTCTTTTATGTGCATCCCGAAAGACGTAAATCACATTATTTTTTGGTACTGTGCAGGTTAATAATCACAACTCCAAGTCTGAAAGACTTCCTGTAAAAGCTGGTGTCCCTCAAGACACCATTTTGGGGCCAATATTATACAATATAGATTACACTGCGAACACGATTTTGTCTCAAACACCAAAATACCGCTATTTATTGAATTAAGGGTTGCTGAGTCCATTGCCGTTTTCAGAAATATCATGGCACGTCTAGTTTTTGAGATATTGACTGTTGAAAATGCAAAATTTGACTGTTTCAGCCAACTCGCATGCAAGTTTGCCAACTTGTACGGCAATTTATTTGCTCAATTTGTCACAGAATTCAAACTTCATGTATAAAACAATACTTACCAACAAAGTTCATAATATTTTCGATGGTAAAATGTTATTTTTGGTGGTTCTGGAAAGTATTGTATTATGCCATATAAGAGAAACGAAGAATTTTATATGAAGACTGCAAGCATGTTGAAAAAAATCGATTAAAACTAAATTTTATCGTGAAATTTCAACTAATTTGAATCTAAATTGAGAGTTGAATTCCTATTTTGCATGTTTGGTTGATTATATCACAAAAAAGATTGATAAATCATACCTTAAATTTCATGTAAACATCAATAAAACCAGTGTTTTATACAACTTTGGCGACCTGTAGCTAAAAATTGTGACGTGCTGGAACATTTATGAGAACGGCATCAGATTCAGTGACCCAAAATCTATTAGAGACACATAAGTTGATCCTTGAGACACGCAAAAGTGTCATTTTTGTTACGCTGTGTTATATACTAATATACTAATAGATTGCAAGAAAGTTTGTATATTTTTCCTACATACTTGAAATAATGGAAGATTTCTCCTCATTTTACTAAAACGATACTTATGATATTCCAACACACCCTTAAAGAACGTTATTTAAAACCTTCAAGTAGACATGTTGTCACGATGAGAGGGGTTCCAATAAATTGGTCAGATAAAGTTAAAGTATCAAGAACTCATGCTAGAAAAAAAAACAAATGTAACAATTACATTAAATGATTGTACGATTGAACGACGATTCTTTTTTTTATCAAAATCATTTTTGAATCTTGCTGAACGTCATAGAATCATTTGAATCCCATCCATAAAGATTTAGAAATATTTTGTTTCTGTATTTTGATTTATGTAAGTTGTTTTTTCTTGTTGTGATGCAAAGATTTTGGTATCACTGTATTGATTTCTAATTGTTCCAATAAGTTTAATTATAAATATATTAAGTCGTAATTTGCGTGCTGCAATTAAGATGAAGAAGAAGGTGTTGACAATGACACCCCTGATTACAATCTTCAGATATGTAAATATCTCGTCATTTTTTTCACAATATATCCACTTTAAAGTTTTTCTATATCATATCCATAATTACCAAATCCTCAGTAGCTGGGCTTGTGTGTACAAAAGTTACACACTACCCATGATTGCCTTATATTTTCTTTCAGTTGCCCAAAAGCCCATGAAATTAGTTTGTCTTTTTATGGCAACCGCATCATGCTCAAAAGCTTCGAGTTGATGTGATCACTCAATCAAATCTAAGCCGTACCACTGTGACGAAACCGAACATTAAACGGCAGCTATCTTGATTGAAAAACCAAAAAACTTCTATCGAAAAGAATATTGAAACTTGGATTCATTTTTTTTCTAGTTGAATGACGCGCAAAAAACTTCATGGCATCAACAACTTTTATCAGCACCCAACAGCGCTTTTCTGTGAATTGTGGCATCTTCGCCAATCACTTTCACTAAGTTTGCTATTCCCCACGATAAGTTGGTGCTCAGCATACGGACTCGATCGCCCAGATAGCGCACCACACTCCCATAAACGGTTGTCTAGTTTTACATAAATAAAATCGCATCGATCGATTTTACGGACCACTACCAGCAGTCGGCGATGCAATCTCGCTCGTCGTCGGTTTTGTATTGGTTGCGAGAAAACATGCAAACATGGCAAATGTGTCCATAGGACAGTGGTTTCCAACACACGTCTTTTTAACGCGAACTCCTTAAATGGAATGTTCTTAAAATCAAAGTTTATGCAAATATCTCCAGAATTCCAAGATCATTTCTTGGAATGTATTCGCCAACCATCAAGCAAGAAATCTGTTTAGATGATCAGAAGAATCATGCCAAACAATTTAAAACACTTAGCCAAATTAAAAATCTCATTTTTAGTTGTCCAAAGTATTCTTCTATGATCCACCAAAGAATTATACAAAGAAAAAAAAAGTTAATTCAAGAAATTTGCTAATATTCTTCTAAGGAGCCAAATATGCCAGGAAATCTCTGAAAATCTGTAAAATATTTGTCAAAAACCTTGACATAAACTAAACAAAAATCACATATTGGTCAAAAATCTCTCTTAAAATCCTGCTGATCACCTCGAGAGGAGTCCGTCACTTATTTGGTTGGAATCAGTTAATAATATTGAATTTCTTGGTGCAATACCAGAAACTCGAAATTCCTAACTTATTCCCATTAAATTAACAACGGAACGCTCTCGAGATGATGAGCACTTTCTTTCTTAAAGGATTCACGAAACATTTTGCGAGGATCTCGCCAGGAAACAAGTGACAAAAATGTACGCCAAAATATGCCTAGCTTTGGTCCACCTAGTGGCCCGTAAACTACCGGTTGGGAAACCCCGCACTAAAGCTCATACCTCAAGACGAACGAGAGCGCGATTGCGCGAAAACATTCAATTCAGCGCCAGTTTTGTGGTGCTGAAGACGACGATCGGATGGCGGTTCGCATGGTAGGTGGGCAAGACGCAAACACTCCTTCGGAATGCGGTTCCACAACATTGGTTTGTGGGTCCCAACGGCTTCGAAGTTTGTGTGTACAGCACACGAATGAGAGACTCTTTCCATCTCTCGGAATGGCAAACAGCAGGTCCCACCAACTCTTGAGGTTGCTGTGTGCATAATCCGAATCAAGCGGATTGTCGTTTTCGCTGTTTAGCTTCGCTGCACCAAAGCGACGATCAACGACGCGATCAGCAGTTTGGGAGACGATTAGACGAGAAAAAGGTCTAAGAAAAGCGAAAATCCAATCGAATGGATCTGCATTGGATTTGTTTGAGATTTTGTTACAACAATTATTTCAGGAATTCCTATTGAATTTCAACAATGGTTTCCAGAAATTTCACCAATGGTTTACTGTGGTATTTTTTTTTTAATATATATTCATATTTTTGATTTAAGGAATGTTATCAAAAATTTTCCAAAAAGCTACTCCATAACTTGTTTTGGAACTTCTTTACGGATTCCTACAAGAATTTTATCAGAATCTCTTCAAGGGTTTCACCAGAAATTTTATGAGATTTTTACAGCAACCTTTTCATGATCTTCTTCTTCTTCCTGGCAAAATGTCCTCACTAGGACAGAGCCTGCTTCTCAGCTTAGTGTTCAATGAGCACTTTCACAGTTATTAACTGAGAGCTTGCTTTGCCAAAGTTGCCATTTTCACATTCGTTTATCGTGTTGCAGTACGATGATACTCTATGCCCAGGTAAGTCAAGAAAATTCCCATTACGAAAAGATCCTGGACCGACCCAAAAATCGAACCCAGACACCAGCATGGCTTTGTAGCCACGGAATCTGACAACTCGGCTAAAGAAGGCCCTCTTTTCATGATATCTCTCAGTCCATCTTAGCCTAATAGTAACGTCCACGGTTGCAATGCAAAGCCATGATGAATGTGTATGGGTCCGACATCGGTTCAGTCTAGAATATTTTCCTAATTAAATTTGACAACGTTAACACAGAAAGTTCGCAGTTAAGTGAAGACGTTCATGAGAACATTAAGCTTAAAAGCCAGATTTGCCTCAGTAGAAACGCAATGTTAAAAAATAAGAAGGTAAAACATTCTGGCAATAATTGAGCTTAAAACATCCTCAACAAGAAACTTCCAGAAAGTAGCCTATTCCATTATTGGATGATGTAGATAAAAAAATAAATGGCATATTTTCCTGATAAATGGAAACATGTCATGGTCGTACCAATTTTAAAACTAGATAAATATCCTGCCGAAGCTTCAAGCTATCGTCCAATCAACTTGGAAACTCTATCAATAAAATCAGACAAAATTAAATCAACGAAAATTTAAAAGAGAAACAAAAAAGTAGATTGGAGTCCTTTGTACCTTTTAATTCCGCCTTAATTGCTTATCTTTGAAAGATACGCGTATTCCGACTACCACTTGCAGAATTCTTCAGTGTCAGTTACTCGTATCCGGTTACTCGTATCAACTGCATACGAGTAACTGACACTGAAGAAGACTGCCAGTGTTAGTCGAAATACGCGTGTCTTTCAAAGATAAGCAATTACGTCGGAATTAAAAGACAAGCATGGAAAAAATTCACTCGATTATTGCGTTCCTCTCGCTCACTTCAACACGCAGTCAAGAGCGAGGTTACCGTTTCTACAAGGGACGGTTCAAATATGACGTCCATCGTTTTTCGGGATTCCTAGACCCCCCCTCCCCCCTGTGTCACGCTTTTTCCAATACCTAATACACGCACTGTCACACTTTCATAGACCCCCCCCTCCCCTAAATGATGGACGTCATTTTTGGATGACCCCTCAACCATGCTGAGTATTTCAATGTCTAATTCGCTTTCTACGTGTTCGCCAAGCGACAAGTTAGACAAAAACGGCAACAGAATGATTTACTACCGACTCCGTGTTCCGAAGGCATCCGATCGCTGAGGCGAATGATTCTTTACATTCCGATTCTGCACGGAATACACCCGGCGAAATGATTCAGTGAACGCGAAATCCGTACATTTTATAGAAAGCATTCGGTGATTGAATGGCAAACGCGTTCTATCGTGTCTCCCATTTAAGACCGGATTGGTGCTCTCTCCGCTCCGTTAATCTTTTGATTTTCGGTTTATCTCAATCGCTTGCGATTCTTCGGATTGCGTTCACCCTAGTAGCGTTCGGCAGTCACATATTCGGTCGCAGAAGATACATTGCAGATATTTTATCAGTAGCGTTCGAGTAAGTGAGTGAATGTTCTTATGCTTGGCAAGGTACAAGGTACTACATTCTACATTCTCTATCGAGATTCTGCTCAGAGGATTCGAATACATGAAAAAAGGGAAAATTTCATATTTGTTAATTGACGGTTTCAGTTATGAAGATTCAACGATTCATCAGCTTCTACGAGTAACAAATTAGTTGAATTTGGCAACTGGTCTTGCATTTAGACATTTAAAATATGAATAAAAGATTTAAAGTTGATTGTGAACTAAAAATAAACTTTTATTTTCCAACATACATCTGTCCAACCGTACTTTTCAAATTGAATTTTAAAGCTTCTAGTCTGAAAGACTTCCTGTAAAAGTTCAAGTTCCTGAAGGCAACGTTCTGGGACTAATTTTGTACAATATTTTGGTTTGCCTGAGGGATGCTAAAAATCTTTGTTTGTTGAAAATACAGGCCTTTCAGTAAAAGGAAGAAACCTGCGTCATCTGTAGTAAAATAACTTATAATCACGCAACTAGGGTTGTCATGTCTATTACGGCTTAAACCAGCCGACGGTGTTTTGAAAAAACCTGAAGGTCGTAAAATTGTGAAACATAATAGAATCGTACTGGTAGCCTTCGATCCCACGATGACTTTTGTGTGCACAGTTAATTAATGATCATGTAGGCAAATCCAGCCTAATAAAACTTGCTGTTATAAGGTTTTAACGTTTTGAAGTTTACATGTTCATCGACGATGTCAAATGTACACCTGCTCCGGTGGGGATCGAACCCACGACTCCCGTAATCGATCGGCCTAGATCCGATCTTGTCGGACGACGACTAAGAACTAAATTCCCTTACCAATAAGTGATTGGTAGGAAGCGATTTAGTCACGAAGCCGACGTCTAAAAATAACTCTCGCTCGCTTTGATGTATACATGTACACGACGATGTATGTGTCAAATGTACATCTCATATATCCGAACGAAGTTTAGACTGCGAAATGATGATCCCATGTGCTTTGGGGTAATCGAGTTCAGTTCGCCTTCGAGCGTCGTGGTCTCTCAAGGGGCTCCGCAGCTTGTAGGTTGAAGCGCCCATCTAGCGAATATGGAATATCGTGGGTTCGATCCCCACCGGAGCACGTGGTTTCTTTTCGCAGTTTCAATTTCAATTTGTACATTTGACAAGTGTTTCGCCGTGTACATGTAAACTTCAAACCGTTATGACTTTTGTGTCTACTACCTTCAGGTTTCAACTTATAATATTCTCACATAAGCCAAAAGCTCTTTATTAGAAACCTTCAAGTTAACATGTTGTCACGATGAGAGAGAGAATCCAATAAAATGGATTGATGAAGTTAAGTTGTTAGGGCTCATGCAATTTGTTAATTCAACTTTTATCACTTTGAGTGTACTAAAGCCAAATGTAACAAACAAACAAAATCTATGTAATCACTAGCAAACAGAAAATCAAAACTTTGTCTTTAGAACAGGGCTGCCCAAGGTACGGCCCGCAAAAAGTTTGAAGATTATTTCATTTTTATATCTGGCCCGTCGGTTGTTGGGCTAATTTAAAGTTAGTACATACCAAGGAATATTATTGAATCTTTCGATAGGATTATAGTATGGTAATTTGGTTTTCATTTCTTCTACATTTATTTGATTTCATGAATGATTCAGAATGATTCATTTTCAAGTTTTAAAATACTGGAAAACATGGTAGCATCATTCTTTAAAGTGAATAAACGTTAAAATTTTACTTCACATAAACTTTGCTTGCGAGAATCATAATAAGAGACCATTCTTGTTTAATCATAAGAATGATTTAAATAAGATTATAAGAACAATCTGACATTACTTTCTCTAAATTTTTGATAAAAAAAACTGAATTTAAATTGAGCTTAAATAAAATATTATGGCAAAAGGTTATACTGAAACAAAAACCAATACATTAATTTTACGGGAAACATGATCAATTTTCACAAAACCGTCAGTAGGATTTCTCAGAATTGTCAAAATAAAATTTTGGCAGAACTTCCTGAGTAGACTTTGATCAAATTCTGGATTCATATAAAATCCTAAAAAATACATTTCGTAGATTCCAGTACTGGATTATATAATTAAGATTCAGAAGAACTTTTTACAGAAGCCTGCGCTGGAATTTCGCAAAATGTCACGCAGCATTCTCACAAAACTCTGGGCGAGATTTTCAAATAATGTTGGGTGAGATTGGGTCAATATTCTGAGAAGGTTTCTTATAACATCTTTGACATGATCCTAACATAAAATTAAGAGCTGATTTTTTTATGATTTTGAACGAAATTTTGACGTAATCTTGAACGCAACATTTTTTTTTTTTTTTTTCAAAATTATTATAGAATACTAAGAGGGATTCTTACATAATTTTTCCAAAATAAATTTTGTTTTTTTTTTTATAAAATTCGTTTTAAAAATATTGGAAATTCTTCTATCCGCCGCGCAGTATAATTTATGAGATTTGGCCCATGATTCGAAAAGGTTGGACAGGCCTGCTTTAGAACAAGCTTGGGCTACATTTAAGGAAGCGGCCAGAACTACCAAAAATTATTTTGAGATTTTTTCGTTTTTCATTATTTTGGAATATACCTAATGTATTATATTATTATGATCCTCGATTGAAATTAAACTTCTATGCCATCTGATTGGCTGAAGTAAAAAAATTGAAAAATGTAATAATAATATAACGTACATCTATATAAAAAAATGGAGCGGTGTTTGTATGTTACGAAATGGCTTGAGAACGGATCAACGTATTGACGCAAGTTTTTCACTGTTGCAATCGATAAGGGATGCGACGTGTTTGTGCTAGCAAAAAAATCGGGTAAGTGATCGGGAAATCGAGAGCATACCAATGTGTAATTTTATATGGGGTATTGCCACGGTAAAAAGAAGCAAGGTATTATATTCCGAAAAATGACATTTGGCAGTGACGTCATTCCTATCGCAAACTCGAACGAGTGCAAAAGAAAGCAAGGCTTGCTCTCTTTTACTATCCTGTAAGCCTCATGCTTGACGATACGAATATAGGTATTGCATGACGTTTTAAAACAGCCTACTTGATGCCAAGACGAAGTTTGCTGGGACCACTAGTAATTCATATTTTAGGATTGCAATATTTACCTATTGTTATGCACTATCTGAAAGCTTATGGATCAATATTTTTATCGAGCACTATTTATTATTAGGGGGAGATCCCCCAGTACCGGACACTTAAGCCACTAAATTCATAATTCGAAAACTATTGATTTTATGGGCTCGTGTTACCCATTTATGATAAATATTATCATTTTTATAGTGCACAAAAATAAATTTAAAAAAAATAAATATGAATTTTGACAATGCATTTTGATGATGTATTTTAGTACCAAATTGATCGATCTTGAAAGGTGGCATCCATTACCGGACACGATCTGGAAATGCTTCGATTTCTGCAAATTTGAACATCATTGAATGTGTACACTATAGGAATAGTAATTGCAAGATGCCTATCAAAAACCTCTTCCATATATGATGAAAAAATAGCACATTTTACGATGTTGTTCTGAATAATCATTCTTCTTAATTTTTTTGCATAATTGATACCATGATCGACGGAACCCATGAAAAATGAAAGTAAATTGAGACACTGACGCAATAATTACAAAGATATCATACAACAAATCAAGCTGTCCGAAACTGAGGGACAGGAGGTGCTTAACAAAAATTGTAATTTGTCCATATTTAGTTCAATTATGGTACAAAATACATTTATATTATCAAATTAGGGTTATGTTCGATCATGCTTGTGTGATCCAAAGTATTTTTTCATATTCAAAATAATTACTAAATAGGCTCAAAATTAAGAGAATACGTCAATTTTTTAAAGATTTTCAAACTTTTCTACTTTTTTAAAAAGGCATGCATATTTCAAGGATGTGTTATTCTACGCAAACATTAGTCTACATAATAGCTTTCTTTTCTACTAATACACCATCTTGATTGGACCATGATTTCTCAATGTTTCGACTTTGTCCAGTATTGGGTGCTGTCCGGCACTGGGAGATCTCGCCCTATACTTAAGTAATTTTGATGATTTTAAACATGAAAAACAATACTTGCCGCGTCATGTCGCCTCCATTTTGAATAGTTTATATTACAAAACACATCCTTAAATCTTACCAAAAAGGTTTAATTTTTCGGTAGAAATTTTCTGTTTTCAAGTTTTTTCTGTTTTTAATTAGTGGTTGAATAATTCAATACTTTACCTATATGTTGACGATATTTTTCATACTGAGTTGATTTAAAATAAAACTAAGTGTATTGTATTTTTTTTTTCTCAGACCAAAATGGGCTAGCTGTTGTAACTTGTCCGAGCCGAATTACGTTACACCGCATAACGTTAGGCCGAAATACGTTGAGCCGAAGTTTGTTAGGCCGAATGGGCTATCAGGCCGAATATATCTAAATTTAAAAAGAATAGTTTTAAACGATTTGCATATATTGTTTTAGCATTTTGATTATTTAGCTAGACAAATTTTCTTTTCTTATAAATAAAACGTTTATTTAAACTGAATTAATTACTTCAGCAGAGATATTCTATTCAATGAAGCTTAGTGAACCGCCGAAACGTGAGCCTGCTTTTGCTCATCATAGTAGTTCACTACATTACTTCAGTGAAAAAATCCGCTCCACGCGAGAGGGCCATTAATGTTTGCTTATGAAATTCTCCGTTTTCCTATTGGAATTGGAAGTACTATCGATTTCGATCTAGCATCGACTCGATGAATATTTTTTTAAAATAAATTTGTTCTTTTGAGTTTTTTCATATTGAAATTTTTGTTACTTATACATTAATTAGTGGTTTTCATTAGTGGTTTTCCCTTCTATTGAAAATTAGCTATTCTTTAAGGCTACACGATTAAAGTTATTGTTGGAGTTGTTGCTACTAAAGATCTCATGAGAGGTTGTTCTTTTGAGTATTGTTACTTTAATGAAAAGTTTTTGGCATCAAAACTGCTATCATTTCATCGGGAATGTTTCATTTTTTTTTGAGAAAAAAAAGCTTTTTTGAAATTATCTCAATGTATTGATTATTGGCACCTCTCATGTTTTGAAACTTTCTAAATTCATCAAAGCTTAATCTTAAACCCTTCTCTTATCTCAAGACATTTGAAAAAAATATGACAGTCAATGATAAATTATGAAAGTTGGAATCTACCATCATTGTTGAACTCATTATACCTAATAATCCATTCGGCCTAATGACCCAGCACCCTGTTGTAATACCAGGACAAAGAATCTACAGATGTTTTGATGTAAAACAAATTATATTCAATTTTGAAATATTCTAGGAAACGTAGAATTAAATTATTTTCAATAATATGAGGCAAAAGTAGTTATAATCTGCTATGGTGATTGTCTTGTAAATCTTCGTTGAGTTTATTAAAAAGTGTTTTCAATCTCATAGTCATAAGCTAATAGGTTCAAATCACCTGTAAACGTTCTTGAACTGAAGCAGCAAACGAAATATTTTGTGATGTTAACAAAATGTAAATAATAGCTTAACTCCATTTTACTAAATTAAGGTGCGTAAAACAGAACATCTGAACATGAACAAATGTAAGAAACAAATTTTATGTTTGAAATTATACAGAAACATTTTGAGAGGAACACATAATACTTATCTTTTAAAGAAAGCTTTATAACAATCTTGAGAGATATCCCAGTTTGAAATGCAACAACTTCCAGTAGGCCGTTAAAACGATTTGTGATGGCACCGCGGTCGTGTCGGTTATAACTAATTACCTACCTACGCGCGATATGACCGCCAAATTCCACTCAAATCGTGTTTTTAAACAAAGCAATAAATCGCAAAACGGCAAAACAAACTCTACTCTGGCGAATGCTAATACAAACATTCCCTCACCGCACACACAAAGACCGGATCTCAACTCAGGCGAAGGAAAATGAGAATTGTCTCAACGCTCTAGTTGAGTGCCATGCTAGAAGCTGTAATGAAACTGTACAGTATAACCTATAAAAATACGAAAATTGTACAATCTTGAGTTTAGAACACGCCAGCGTTATTTTTAATGTTTTCATGTTTTGTAATTATGTTCGGTCTTACAGAATATGTATTGTATAGAAATGTATAGAAACTACCATAAACCATGATATGATTTCCGAGTGTTTTATGGCCCACTCTGTACTGTAAGCAGTTACGGTTTTCATTGGCCAGACTCATGGCCGGTCACGGGCCAGTCTCAACCGGCGGAACGTGACAACTGTCAATTAGTGGCCCGTTTGCACCCGCATCCGATAGATGATAGATGGAATCGCAACGAGCTCCGATCTAGGAAAAGTCCTTGAAGCGTATCAATCAGACGAGAATAATTCGATCAAGCAGAAAACCCCGACTAAACACCTGACGGGTCATGTGTCGATGACTTGTGGTGGTGGTGGTCATCCATAAAGATGCCCCGATATGGAGCTGCGTATGATGATGATGAGAGGATATGTTTTAGCGCTGCGCAATGAATGACTATGGGGGGTTGCGATGTTCAAGGCTGAGCAATTGAACTCGTCCGATCACATGGACCGATGGCCTTGGTCATGTATTGCGATCGAATTGTAACGCACAGGTTGATTGCCTACATTAGGGTGTCTCAAAAGATTAATGTTCGAAAAGTCATCAAATGGTTCTGAACCCTAAAGAGAAAAATGTGCTTAACACATTGTACTACAAGTACACTAAGCACTAATAATAAGCCCCAAACCAGCATCAAAAATGCATAAACATGCATGGCATTATACTAGCACTAAAAATGCATAAGCGCCTTAAAACAGCATTTTCAGCGCTTAGAAATTCTATTACGATACAATTAATGATTCCAAGCTTGATGCGTACAGTCAGCTTGTTACTATATGCGAAACATTGCTGATCATGGACCGATACAGTTTTGATGATTTTCCCTGCTTGCTTCGATCTTGCTCGGAAATCATATGAGAACGAATTCTGCAATATCTGGTTGTGCGCATTGTAGTGCTAACTGGTTACTTGAGAATTTTATAAAAAAAAAACGGTACATTTCTTTATTCCAGATCCAGAAGAATCTATTCTGAAGTCTGTTTCGTTAAGAATTGGCCGCACACATAATTTTCGAATTAGTACAAATATATAAAAATCTTAGCACATCATTTTGTGGCATTTTTATTGAGCTTCAAGGCAAAAATTATAACAAAAAATCTTGTTTCACAAAAAATCTTGTTTCACAGAATATCTCTAAATAAACACATCTTCCACTCCAGTGGTGAGCACCATGATTTTTCGAACAGCGATTTTTTTCTGGGACACCCTAACGTACCAGTTCGCACGTGATTGAGGGGTTCCTAGTTGAATGCGATTAATGAACGTTTAGTTGGAACAAGCGCAAAATAAGTGCTAAGCAAATTTTACGAATTGTTAACTGCGGCTCTCTTGATCAATGAGCGTTCGTTGCGTGATCCTGTGCCCAATCGTTGAAATCGTTTTCGCGGCTTTATGGTACGAAGTGATGGTTTAGTTTTGATCCAATACGATTCGTTTCGGATCATGTCGGGGGTTTGTTCAATGTGCAATTTTATTCTGCGGACCATGAACCGCCAATTTTATGTTTCCTCGGGGTGGATTGGTAATCATGTTTGCCACATTGAAAAATAATTCAGTGAGCTTTCCAAGTCGGTTTGTTTTTATTCGAAAACAAATAATTTGCAAGACAAATTTGATCGTTTTGATATTTTTGTAATCGAGTCTTCTCTAAACAAACATCCTCCTTCAACTAAGACAAAGTTCTTGTAGCGCTTACATTCTTCTATTGGTGCTTACGAATTCTGATCAATGTTCCAATGCTCATAGCCTAAGAAATGCTTCTCACCTTGTAATTCGAACCCTTTCTAGAGTTGAGTGAAGACAAAAGAAAGCTTGACGGTCAGACTGGCCAATGGAAAATGGGAGCGCCATCATTAATTGTCATGCAGTTGCATGGAATTTGCATTGACAAGCACTTTAAGAGAGAATTGGCATGACCGTGCTTGCCATGAAAATCATACTTGACAGAAAAAGAGAAGGTCTTTTGATAATTTTCAATTCAAGCCGTTCGAGTAATCATTTGGTGAGCTGTGGGATCGATACATTAGAATGAAAATATTCTTGACACTCTGGGTCCTTGGATGAAGAATTAACTTCATCGTCAGACAGTGCTTCTCTTGAAACTTTTCTAATTTCCAATTCTAATTTCTAAAATAAATCATAAAGAAAAACTCGAAAACAATCTTCTTCTTCTTCTTTTTGGCGTTACGTCCCCACTGGGATAGAGCCTGCTTCTCAGCTTAGTGTTCTTATGAGCACTTCCACAGTTATTAACTGAGAGCTTACTATGCCAATGACCAACTTTGCAAGCGTATATCGTGTGGCAGGTACGATGATACTTTATGCCCTGGGAAGTCGAGAAAATTTCCAATCCGAAAAGTTCCTCGACCGGTGGGATTGGAACCCATGACCCTCAGCTTGGTCTTGCTGAATAGCTGCGCGTTTACCGCTACGGCTATCTTACCAGGAATTAAACTCCCGAGCTACCGATTAGGAAACAGGCTCGTTATTATTGAACGAAAGCTGGCACTGAGTGCTAGCGGTATGCAAAAACTGAAACAAAAGGCTGTCAAATGATTTCACAGAAGTTCGGTGAAAATAATGATATTTTTTCCAACATTCCCTTCTGGTCACGGAAATGAAATTAACTTAACCAGAGTTTCTAAACCATTTCAAACCTTTTGCGTGTTTTGAAGATAATTTGATTATTTTGGAACTAAAATAAATAGGGTTTCTGATCATAAATAACAGAATACCTATGTCTAAAGTATGAAGAAGGTTAGATTATGAGTTTTACGAATAAATAAATCGCATCTTATTTCTCACAAAAACAAGTAAACCCACTGCATTTTGCAGCCATTTCAACGGTTTGAAAACCTCTCATTAGGTCTGCATACAAGTTGTCTACTCCTGAGTGTTGTTACCAGCGCTACACTGCCACATTCATCTATCATCGCCGTAGACGTCTTGGCTTCACTTGCAAAGCAAGCCAGCGTTAAAACGGATTACGTTGCGATTGTAGTCAGCTCCAACCTCGATCTCACCGATTACTGTTTCACTTGACTCCCGAGAAGAAAAATGGGCCGGCGACGCCCCATCATAATGAATCACTCCGGTGCTTTTAGGGTCGACAAGTCGAAGAAGAACGCTTCCCGCTTCTACGACAGTACAGTCATTAGGGGAAAAGGCGAGTCCTCAAATGAATATGTGTAAAATTGCTCGCTTAGTCTGGCAATTAATCCCCCGTCAGATAATCGATCCAATTATGCTCGACAGATTGGCGCCCAACTGGCGACTTTCGCCTAGTTTACCGCCCGTAAAAACATAACTGTCCCATATGGGTTCGAACCAACAAATATTTTCATCGCAACATCCATGTTTAAAAAATGCCATTTTGTGCAAGATTTTGTTTTTAAGCCTGTATAAACTTTGTTATATTTATATTAAAGCTACATTTGTGTAGTTTTTTTCAAATTTTATTTTTAAAGACATAATAAAGGCTTGTTTGAAAAAATGTTTCAAAAAAATCAACCATGCTCTGAGATATACCGTTTCGAAACATAAGACAATATAAAACAATTATAAACATTCGAATAAGAAGACAAACCTCCAACTTTGAGCTCTATTTATGCCTACTTTTCAATATGGGACAGTTATGCTTTTATGGTCAGTTTAGCTCCCAATAGGTATGCAACGCTAGCTAATAATAAATAGCCTGCTTTATGATGATTACCGTCGAGTCTGAAAGTGAGACCCCAATCCTACCGAGACCGACCGGTTATCCTCGGAGCTCGCCACAACAGGGTGCGGGAGAAAAGTAGTTCAGTAGAGAGATAAAAGCTGCTGGGTTGGTCACAAAGCGACAGGTATTTGCATATCAATCCAGTTGGACCCGTTTTGCGTACACACTCATCCATTATCAGCTACCGCAGCGCCGGGTTGTACCGACAGAAAAAACAATATTGATCCAGCTTTGGGATACCAGAGTCCCGAGCAAAGTCGCACATCGGAAAGAAAGCAAGTCGAAAACAAAACTGATTTTCAGCATCAAATTGATATCCCAATTTGATTTCACGATATCATATTTTGTTTTCAATCTGCTATCATTTCAATTTGAAATTATAAACCTATAAGCGCTATAAATTATAAACCTATAAACACTATGAGAATATTAAAGAAAAATCTTGTAGCAGAGTCATTTCTAAATCAAACAAAGATATGTATATTTTAATGAGTTCTCAGTTTGTTCTCCGTGATAGCAGAAAAAAGCTTTCAATTTATTTTCACTGATAACAAAAGTAGTTTTTTGCAATTCCGTTATATATTATCCTACTTTTCATCAAGAAGATAGACTACATAACGGCCTACTTTTCTTAATTAAAGAAACAGTGATGAAAAGTGCTATTTTTCAGCACTGTTATCGGTGCTGAAAAGTAGCACTTTTCAGTACTGTTTTGGTAATCCTCAACTTAATTTCAAAGTGTCCGTGAAAACCATTCATCGAATTGCTCTGGTTTGTTCAAGGATTGATATTTTATTTTACATCCGTTGAACGATCCAAATCCGACTCAGGTGACCGTTTCTGATTCAGAATAGGATCGTCTAGCAAAAGTAGATGAGGCAATAAATTAAGCTATTTTACCTCCAAAAAGTCCGGCGCTTATTGCGTCTAAACCAAAGCTTCCCAAACACGGTTTTCGCGGCGCACCAGCCGTTCACAGGATCGCTTTTTCGCGCCGCGAAAATCGTGTTTGGGAAGCGCGGGTCTACACGGTTCAGGATACAGGTATAAGCAATTTGGCAAATTAAGAATAACTTTATAATTTATCCGGTATCTTACCTTAGCTTCGATGGTGAAAATTTGTGACAGTCATGTAGAATGCATGAATCACAGTCTACCTGATTGGAAAATATTGAGTCCATACCAAGGTATCTAGAAGGGAGGCAGTCCAATGTGTCAGATTTCCCATTCCGCCATTTTGAAATATCAGATGCATGGCGTGACAAAGTAAGTATAGAATGTTTCTTTTACACTCACATCTGTGTGGTATACGCGGCAAAGTATCTGAATTGACTTCACTGTGTAATGCACTGATAGTAGAATGACTTAACTTACGAGATAAAGTTACAAGAACACAACCGTCATCGTCAGACGGCGACACCGTGGCGCATCCTCTCTTTCATCGGTAGACCATCGGTGGTTGGTGGCGCTGCACTATTCGGAATTTCCACATTTACATAGGGGTCATGCACAAATTACGTCACGCTTCGAGGGGGGGAGGGGGTCAAGCCAAGCGTGACAAGCCTTACAAAAATTTCGGAGGACTCATTCAAAAAACGTGCAAAGGGGGGGAGGGGGCCAAAAAAGTTGAAATTTAGCGTGACATAATTTGTGTACCATCCCATACATTACATGCAATTGTAAACCAATTTTTCAAATAATCTGCTTTTCTTCGACACAAAACATCGGAATACTACATTAAAGACAAAAATTTGATTCGTGACAAAATGCTGGGGAAAATTTTCACTTTACTGTGTTTATGTTTGTTGGAGTAAACATTCCCTAACAACCCCATAGAAACGGTTGAATACACAAACCCGCCAGCTAGCCAACTCACCAGCTGTCACTTCCGCCTTCCCCGCAGCTAACCACACCACGCACCCACTGACTGCTAAGATCGGTAATCCTGTCATTATAATAATCTTGGTCCATACTTCGCATGTAATAGCAAAAAATGTTGTATGCAACTCGTTGCAAAACTCGATTTTTTCAGCACTCGTCGTATTTATCCAACTCGGCGAGCCTCTAAAATCATCATTTTGCACCTTGTTGCATAAATAACTATTTAATTGAATTTCATTTACCCGTTAAAACGACAAAAATTAAAACAAATGCTGAGTTGTTAAAATCTGCGACATCACAACATCAAAATAAGTTCGCAATGTGATCTCAAGCTCTGTTCGAGTTAGGAATCTATGGTAGAGCTTTGAAGTGGCAACGGTGTCGTGAGAGAATTTCGAAAATGAAATCATTGGAATGCGAGTCAATTTTCAGAAAACCGTTTAGAACCTATTAGAATGGATACCATGTTTGTAAACAGCTTGAATGTTGTCACATGTTTCCATTTGTTTACATACGAGAAATACATCAAAGAAAGATAGGAAGTTCAGTGAACGGACACGTATGGGAAGAGCGATATCAGAAACACGTTTATTAGTGTAAACATGGGTATTGCACTCTGCACTTCAACATGTTCAGCGCCGAAAACACTACCCAAGCTTTGTTTGACCTGATATCGTTCGTTCCAGTTCAGAGGTAAATATTGGTTTTTACTGACATTTGTTATGTCGCAAGATAGGTCTCAAGACCGCCAATATAATGGCCACTTTCTCTGGGGAACAGGCTATCCAAAACAACCTGGCATGTTACTAAGTCATCCAGGAACCTTCGAATTACCCTTCTTCAGCTTTGATTTGTGAATTTATGAAGTTTGATGTCGCCAGCTATGTTTCAGAACCAACAGTTTAGAGGCCATTTCCCCCAGAATATCGGGAATTCAAATACATTTGAACTATCTGTAGACTTGATTTGCAAATTCATGAAAATTGATATGTCGCACGTTTGTTTCGTTGTCATGGTCAGCAGTCACAGCGCGAGATTTAGAATGAATGTCGACAAACACAAAAAAGTATCAATTGAATGTCGTCTGACACGATGACATTTGCATAAATCATAAGTTTTGCATAGAATTCCGACATCGGATCATAAGCAACATGAATAGTTTGATCTTGCCTGTTATGTAGAATGTCACACACAGAACAAAGCAGAACAGAAACAAACAAAACCATAACGTTTCTTAGCGAAGCTATTGTGGTCAGTGGCATTCAATTGACATTTTTTTTTCGACATTCATTTGATCGCTCGTGTTGTGTATGTTTAAGGGAAGCACTGCCAAATATCAGCGAAAAAGTATGGGCTACTGTGATTGCTTACAAACTGTTTGTAATTGAAACTATCATTTTTATAAAAAAAAAATAATTAGCATAAAATATTAGCACGATTCGAAGCAATGGTTATTCTAACAGCAAGGCTTGAAAGAATGAATCAGACAGCAAAATGTATCAAAAAAGGCTTTACCCAATATTTTCTTACAACAATACAACTCTAAAGAACAGTCTATGTTTGAAGGAAGAAAAAAATGAATAAAACAATAGAGGATTGGAGTGATCGCCACAAACAATTACAACAAAACTAAACGAAAGAATAGTGAAAATTGCATTTGGTATTATAAGAGAACTGCAGCCATCGATTTATCATTATTTATATTTCTTATTGCTAATAACTTGGGCAGGTTAATATATTCGTTTGTCACCCTTATAACTATTGGAATAATATAGCGCCAAAGAACAGTCTATGTTCAAAAGGTAAAATTCATTTAAAATTAAATTCACAGTTGTAATAACTATAATTATTGTTACATCATATTTCGAAAGAACAATCAATATTTGAGAGATGGGTAAATTTGTGATAAATATATCAATAGCTTCAGTACCAAAATTTATTCCGATAGCAAAACTCAAATGAATAATTTGTATTTGAAAGAAGGGCAATCTGTTTGTAAACAATAATTTACTATTTGCAATATTTTCTCATCCGCCGGTAATCATTGAATTTATACAAAAGAATAATATTGTTGAATAAAGCACCTTTTCTTGTACCAGTAATTCCAAAATAAGCCTGATGTCGTCAGTGGAAATCGAAGGAAACTAAAAAACGGATGTAATCCTTGGTTTTAAACTCATTATGCCAAACGACTATTATGCCAAACGACCGTTATGTCAAATGACTTTATGTCAAATGACTATTATGCCGATCAACTTTATGCCAAACGGCTTTATACCAAACGACTTCATGCCAAATGATCTACCACCTTCCTAGATATCTTACACTAGCTATGATAAATTGCCTAATTTTTGAAGGACCTCTACCGTGGTGAATCAAAATCCGGACGGTACCAATATCCGGACACTCTGATAATTTCTATCTATTAAAAGTAAAATTGAATGGTTATATGTTTGAATTTACATATAACTTACACTTTTAACACTGCTGATCATTTCACTATTATATTCAACGTAAACAAAAATGTTTCCCCGGTTAGACGTCAGTTTAAGTTCAATTTCACCAAACGGCGACGAATGCATCACAACATTTAGTGAACGAAAACCGGCCTTTAATTATATTGTTTGATCAGTTTTTCCAACATAAAAGTGAAAGCGACGACTATTCGAGGATTTGGTTACTTCGCGGCCTTAAAATATGGAGCAAATAAGCATTTAAAGTGGTGAATATATACTGTCCGGAATTACAGGCAAGTGGCTTCAAATCCGGACACCGTTTTATCATGTATGTTAATTGTTCAAGCACCTAATTTAATAATGATAATCAATATTAGTATAACATTATTGCCAAAAGCGTTATCAGTGACCAGAATGCCGTTTGAATACCTGAAAACGATCGATTTAAATCATCAGTGAAACTGTTCGAATCCACAGTGCCAAATCGGATATCTTTAGCGTCAGGTGAGGTAAGCGAAGCTAAAATATATGTATGTTTCATTCAATAATGTGCTCCATTATGCTCGTTCATACCTGAAGTTCTTACGGATTAGATATTTAATCGATGAAAGCTTTTCTTTTTAAATTATTGCACGAATTTTTCGTGGAACGTGCAGCTGTCCGGATTTTGTTTCGAAAGTGTCCGGATTTAAATACAAGATTTGCTTCTGGTGTCCGGATTTAAAAACAAGACATATCTCATTTTATCAGCGATTTTCATATTATAATTGTTAATTTAAACATAAAATTTACCACTAGTACCCAGATCTAATATGAAACTGTCTGTAAGACAATTAAACTTAATCTCAACTCAAAGGAAACTTATTCAAAACTGCGTTTGAACATTGGCCCTTGCTTAAGCGTCCGGATATTGATTCATCACGGTATATTATGCACTTGTGGACATTCTCAAATAGTAAACAAGTCAAATACGATTCGAAACTTTCTCAAAACTAAGCATATAGTATTTTCTTTCAAATGAGACCGGTTGAGACAGATTTGGTCATGATTTAGTACATGAACTGCAATTTCCATTGAACAGCATTCGAGAAACTTGAAAAATTCAAAAGGGTGTATTTCCACTGACATCTCTACAGGTCACATGGTGTGAAAAACCGAGATATAAACCGATTGATTTAAAACTTCGTTATTCATTACTAAAGAAATACACAAAAATTATCATCCGATGGTAATGTTTCACGGAACACGATCATGTGCATTAGAGCTTGTAGAAGGCGAATAAAAACGAAGAATAATTCACCATATCCTGTAAAAAAAACACAGAATTTTACCTGTAACAACAAAAATGCATATTTTCCTGAAATCTATTTTTTTATCGACAAAATCCGAAAAACAAGGACAATTTACTGTAACCATGTAAAATACTAAAGAACAGCTCGCTGACAGCATTATTTTTATCGAACTCCTGTGAAACCATTTGATAGCCACTCTGACAGGTATGAGCTTCTTTTGTTATAGTTTTTGCATATCACTAACAAGCAGTAAAAGCTGACTTAGTGGTAGCTAGCCCCGATTCCTGATGGGTAGCGATTTTCATCTGCTGAGATTACGATGAAATTTCTCCGTAATCTTTAAGTCTTAAATATGATAGTGTGAAACACCATGTGCACGCCTCTGCTTGTGAGGTACGGAACATAGAAAATTGTAAATCCTCTTTTAAAGTGTTTTCGAATAAAATTCCACCGCTGTTACGTCTGTGCAACTGAAGTCTGGTTTCTTCAAAAAGCTTGAACTCCAATCACCTGCTTTTGCGAAGCACAATGTAAACGTGTGATTTGCATTCACCCGGCACGCTGTCGTTCGTTTTTGCGCATTCGCTGGAGGTTAAACCGATAAAACCAAGGCTAAGTCCGCAATATAGCAATGGCAATCAGCAACCGCTGGTGGTTGACGGGCGTGCATAGTTTGGATTTATGAAAGGCACGCACCACCCACCCTAAACTCAGCATTCCAACCACGTTCCGGTCGTGTTTGCCGCCTTGGCTCCCATTCGACCCAACACTGACTGTTGCTGTTTGCAAAATAGGCACATATGTACGACGAAATTTGCCAGCACCAATTGCACCAAGCGGTCGATCAAACCCATTTCACAGTCCAATCAACGGCTTTGGAGGCAGAAACGCAACCCTGATCGGGTCCTGTTCGATACAGTTGTCTCCCCGGATAGTGAGGTTTGCAGGGATCGAATTAATCATAGAAACCAACTTGTGAACCATCGTACGGCCTTTCAAGCGTATTATTTCGATGAAAACCGTATCCGGTACCTAGATCATCGGTACTTGCGCATTCCGGCAGTTAGTATTGCGTCGATTACCTGAGGCTGCCAGCACGGTCTCGTTGTTATTCGGTTGATTACCCTTAAAACGTTGGCTGTTTCAGCAATGAGATCGTGGCACGTTGGGAATGCGAGGATTGATGCAATTCGCCTCGTCTATATCGTTCACTCGGGAAACATTTTTATTTGTATCATTTGCTGCACCCTTGTCGGTAGCATTGGTTCGATCATTCGAGTGTCAGTTTTAATTGATTCGTTTGTTTCGATAAACAATGATATTTTTACTTTTAGATTTCAGCTTGCTTTCAGTGGATTTCATTGAGGAAGCATTCCTTCTTTGCGATTGCCGATTGGGCATTTAAACCAGAGCAACTTTGTAGTAAAGTGATGTTGAAGCAATTGGCTTTAAGATTTTCAATTCGTTGAACCTTTCATATGTTACGCTTTTTGTCAATTATTAAGCTAATGAGAAATAATCAACAACAACTATTTAACTCAAGTAGTATCTTTTTTTCAGATAATTCTAAAAAACTGCGTAGCATCTGTACCCAAGCAGGAGAAAAGGTATTCCTTGTAATTTCTAATACTTACAACCCGAATGAGGTATGAATGAGCACTGCATAAATAGTTAAATACTTCAAATAATACCTCATGCATATTCTACAAACACCAAACTGTATTGTAATACCTAAATAATACATGATAGATTTTCATATAAAAGTGAAATGTTTCAATAGTAGTTCAATACCTTCAGCTTCAGTAGTCCTCAGTAGCTGTTGAATACCTCAATCAAGTATTTTTAATTGTTTCAAACATTTTTTTTCAATACCATTTTAATATCAAATTGACATTTTAACTACTGAATAATACCTTATTATCGTATCGTAAGAAAGGTATGCATAGATTATTGCTAGTTGTTTGTTCCTCCTCGGGTAGTGGTTGATTGAATTGAATAATCGACACTACGGAACGCATCATACATTTTATACAGTGTTATTTGTGCTTCTTCGCCTTTGACTCCTCTCCAACGATCTGATATTGAGTAGTGTTTAGCCCTATAATTCTGTTGTTAGCTCATCATCTACCAGATGGGAAAGGAAAGGGAAATATGGGTGGAAATGGGTGTGGGTCCCTTGATGAGCCTAAATCGCATATAGCTCCATACCACGAGGGGTTCGAACAACGCCCTAAACAGGGTGCTGCTAAACGCATGAGTGTAAAAGCCCACAGCTGCTTATCACAACGAGTTGAGGTAAATCTCGACAATAGAGCTTGTTATTGCTATGTTATGCGGTTGTGATTCGACTTTGCTCGGGTTATCAGGTTGATACGAAGTTACATAATCGGCATCACAAGTAACACTCATAAATGAATCAGTATTTAGAATATTTGTCAGGTGTAAGTTGAGTCGGCAGTAGCCGGAAAACATTCTGTTTTTCTGCTTACAGATCAGTTAAATACTTCACCACCCTTGAAAATGCGTCAGTCATATACAATTCTGTTTGACACCACTACTCCAAATTATTCCAGTATTACTTGTGCTGAGTTGCCGCTTAAGAATTGATCTGAAACTTCGCCTAGGACAGCTGGCTCAGGATTTCAGTCAATTCATTTCCAGTGTTGGAAGAAATTACCATTACCGGGTGAAATGTTCGCATCACGAAACACCTCACAAATCAATTGTATATTCATCAAATCGATGGTAAACTACCAGTTTGTAGTGAAAACCCTTGTAAAAATAGAAATCTTCGAGGGTAAATTGATTTTTTAAAACTCAATTGGCTCTGAACAGCTCCGAAGAGGCTCACGAATCACTTTTGCTTCGTTTAATCGCGAGCACGACATATGCGAGATGAATAAATACAGTTCCTCAAGCACAAGCATTCAATATCACAAGCCTGACGAAATGTCTACAAGAGATGACCGTTTTTGAGCATTTGATGAACCTAATTGGTAATTATTGTAAGAAATTATTTCGTACAGTTTCCAATATGGCATCGATCAATAGCACCTTCAATACAAGAAAACACCCAAGCAGGATTGTTTCTACACGAATGATTTCTAGAGGCTATAGTCCATAGTGGTTGTCATATTAATTTGAACGAAGAAGCATGATTGTCAAAAAGACAGATGTGGTGATTAATTATGCACTCCAAACATATCACAAAGAAAGAGTATAAATTGATATATGATTAGTATTAAATTCTGTATTTCATTATACGACATACGTCCTCCTTTGGGGATAAACTTTACAGTAATATTACGCCAGGATCTCTGGATATACCCGGTAGAAAAACTGCTTAGTGTTTTCAAATTATTTTTCATAAACTCAAATTCCTTCTTGAGCAGCATAGGATAAATCCCATCTGCTTCTTGAGGTTTTCTGATACTCTTTTTCTAGTAGATATTTGAAGATTGGGCGATTGCCTATATTGAGTAATCCAATATCAAGAAATTTCCCTCAATTTTTGTCTTTTCCGGCCAGAAATAAGAATTCAATATCTCACCCTAGTTCGGGGCCTTTTTCAGGGAAAATAATAAATCTGAAATCATTTACAGTGGATGATTCCTCATGTGGTAAATAAAACAAGCTGATTAAAAGTCAAATCTCAAGTTCTTAAGAGCACAAATCAAGATTAATGAAGCTGAAAAATTGATTGATTTTTCCAGGGATTCCTCCAAGGATTATTTCAGGAGTTTGCTATAATTTTAATTGGATTTGTTATATTCTATATTTATTTTGTGTTCATTTTTTCAGAATTTTTGTTATTTCAACTGCTAACGGCATACGATTTATAAAAACTGGTGATATAATAAAATCTTATCATAGCAACACATTCTGATACAATCTTTATTTTTTTGTGTATCTTTATTAGTATCATTCCAAACATTACATTCATTTCTTATATCTAGGTGTTCTGTGTTATTAGACAACACTATCATCCTAATTTGGTGAAACAAATTTAAGTTCTGTTATAATCTTATTCTTATATCTGGTCGGGGACTACTCTAAAGATTCCTCCAGAAATATCTCTACAATGATTTATGCAATGCTTTCTCCAAGCTACAGTACGACGATTTCTTTCTGGATTACTACAGATATTTCTCGATAATTCTCTGCTAAGAATTATTCCTGAGATTTCCTCCAGAATCGCTTCAGAAATTCTCCTGAAGAAACTCATTTAGGGACTCTACAAGAAATAACTTCATGAATTCCTATAGGGACTCCTCAAGGGTTTACTTTATAAATTCTCTCATGCATGCATCCAGGAAAAAATCGCTACATGAACTATTCTAAGGCTTTTTAAGGTAATCTTCCAGGGATTCCTCTTAAAACTACTCCACAGATTCGTTCTGGACCCACAAAAACTCCTCCGGGGAATTCTCCGAGAACTCCTCTAAAAATCCAACGCCCATTAGTTCTTCCAGGGATTTCATCAAAGTCAATAAGAATTCATCCAGAACTCCATTTGCAATTTTCTTAGAGTCCTCTAGGAACTCCTTCCCTAAAGAAAACCCTATATAAGTTCCGGAAGAGATTCCTGGAGCAATTGCTGGAGACAACTTTTTTTAAAGACACCTATGTGTAAATGCTTTCAATCGGACGATTTATCCTTTGAAGGAAGCACCACACCTGACAACGGACTAGTATGCAACGCCCAATTTCACAGTCGCAACACGTTCCTGATAAAAAGTTTTCCGGACTGAAGCGAGAATCGAACTCGCACTCCTTGATCGATGCGGCTAAATGCTTTGTAACGGATTTTTTTTTATAATAAAGACCTTGTAGACGAAAAGCATATTTCATTACAATATGCAGTTGATTGTCCACTAGCTTATCCCTGGAACAATTTGTAGAGGAAATCGTTTAGGCATTTTTCTGAATCAATCCTTTGTGAAATTCTTTGTGTAATACTTTGTGAAATTCAGAAGGGCGTCTGAAAGAATTTCTGTAAGAATTTCTGAAGAATACTTGAAGGCATCCCAAGTAGAATCGCTGTGGAGATTTTGCAGGTGGAATTTGTAAAGAAATCCCTGGAAAAGCCCTGTAAAGTTTTTTCTGAAGAAATCCTGGAATAATTCTTGGACAAATCCCAGAAAAAATCTCTGGAGGATTTCATGAAGAGATTTTCCAAAAGGAATTAATGTAGAGCCAAGAATAATCCCTGAATTAATTCTTATGATAATTTCTGACGAAATTCCTGCAGGAATTCATAGGAGAATCTCTGAAAGAGTTTCAAGAAGAACTCTTGGAGAAATCCCCGGACGATTTTTTGGAGGCCCAGAACGAGTCCCTGGAAAATTTTTTTGGAAATCCTTGGAGGATTATCTGGAGAAATCATTAGAATAATTCATGTCACGATTCTAGAAGAATTCCTGCAAGAAGGAATTTGTGAGTTGTGGAGCACCTGCAAAAATTCCTGGTTGAATCCCTGGAGTGACTCAGGGAGGAATCCCTGAAGAAATCTCCGGAATAATTCCTGGAAGAATCTTGAGAGGAATATTTGGAGATAACTTTGTGTGTTTCCGTGGAGGAATCCTCGGAGGAAATTCTGAAGAAATTACTAGAGAAATATCTTGAATAATTCCTGGAAGAATCTTGATTGGACTACTTGTATGTTTCCGTAGAGGAATTCTTGGAGGAAGTTCTGAAGAAATCACTTTCTCTTAAGTAATCCTTGAAGAAATTGTCCTAGTGAATTTCATAGAAAACCTTGAAGATATGAAAACCACTAATTGAAGCTTAACATACTCTAATCATCCCTCCAAAAAATTAAAAGAGAAAGTGTAGCCTAGAAGATATCTCTGCAAGAATGTTTGATTTTCTAGTGGAATCTCTGAAAAAATGCAAGAGAAATCGTTTGAAACATATCTTGAAAAATTCCGGAGCTTTCCTGCAAGAATTCCTGAAATATATCTTGGAGGATTTCTGGGAGAAATTCCTGAAAGAATCCCAGTAAAAAAATTACTGAAGGAATCTATGAAGAAATCACTAGGGATATTCCTAAAGGATTTCCTTGCGAAATCTATAAAGGAATCCCAGTTAATATTTTTTTTTTTTGCAGGAATTCTTGGAGGAGTCCCTTATCGAATCTCTGGAGAAACTTCTGAAGGAATTGCTAGTATATTTTTGGAGCCCTATCGGAACCGGTCTAAAATGTATCATGGCGAACAAATGTTTTATCTGGAGGAACTTCTGGCAAAAGCCCTAGTAAAGACATAGCTGTAAGGATTACGATATAGATTATCCCAGAAAGAATCTTCGAAATAATTCAGGATAATTCTCTAGAAGAGTCACTCGAGATATTTAGAAAAGAATTCTTGAAGGAATCTCTGGAGGTTTTCCTGAAAGAACGTCAGGTGCCTTATTTGAACAGATCTCAAAATGGCGATTGGTGCCAGTTATAATTCGCCAGCAATAAAATGTCGTTTTACTTATCTAAAACATGAATAATGACTTGAATATAATTTGGTGATAACGAAAATGGAATCCGAGTATGGAAACTCATGTTTAAGAGGCCCATATAGCCTTGACGGTAAACGCGCAGCTTTTCAGCAAGATCAGAAAGAGGGGCATAGGTTCGAATCCCACCTGTAGAGGATCTTTCCTGGTTGGAAATTTTCTCAACTTCCCAGGCATAGAGTATCTTCGTGCTTGCCACACCATATACAAAGGCAAACATAGTAAAATGGCAAGACTCTCGGTTAATAACTGTGGCTGAGAAGCAGGGCCCAGATAGCCGTAGCGGTAAACGCGCAGCTATTCAGCAAGACTGAGGGTCGTGGGTTCGAATCCCACCGGTCGAGGATCTTTTCGGGTTGGAAATTTTCTTGACTTCCCGGGGCATAGAGTATCTTCGTACCTGCCACACGATATACGCATGCAAAAATGGGCATTGGCACAGTAAGCTCTCAGTTAATAACTGCTGAGAAGCAGGCTCTGTCCCAGTGAGGACGTAATGCCAGAAAGATGAAAAAGAAGAAGAGAAGCAGGCTTTGTTCCAGTAGGGAAGTAAAGCCAGATGTTTGCATGGTGCACATTTACATCTGGATGAAAAATCGTGTATTTTGAGCTGACGCATGATAGAACTGTATGATGGTTTGAAAATGTCCACATCACACACTAGTGAAACCGGTTCAGAAATACTCCGACCAAATCCGGTCAATTCTAAATGTTGGTCCTCTTAGTACTTTTGTTAATCGGAAAGAAGAAATTTAAACCGTCGTTATATGCATGTATATGAAGTGCTGAATATGATAAACGCCAGTTCCTTCTGAAACAGGTTCCAGGTTCCCTTGTGGCCTTGTGCCTAGAATGGCGATACTCACAAAAATTTCCATATCTTCCACATAAAACTAAAAGAATGAAAATTGGTTCAATGACGAATTTTTGAGAGCTATGCAGACTCATGGGCCAATTTTCAACCTTAATGCATAATGTGTAAGTTATTCTTAATGCATTCGGGAGGTTAAGAATCGTCAACAGTTCCATGGGGCTGTGCACAAAAATGTACAAACAGACCGACAAAATCGTCGCCAACAAAATAATCAAAGGAGGTTATTTGCCGTTGTGTTGGTAAAACTGGGGGAAACGTCAAATTCGCACCGGCTGGATGACTAGCGACGATCAAAAATCGTCGCGTCCGATAAGGTGCAAAATTTACAATATGAAACGCACAATACGAAACCATATAGGTGGTAATATAAATTAACTAATAACATATCCATAATTTCACTCTTAATTAGGCTCAGGCTTGAGATTGAAGAAGGGCAGCCAATTACCTGGAGATCACCTGCACGATTGCTCCGGGTAGCACAATACAATAGAAGGCGCCATGGTACTCCACAGGCTCGGATTACGGATAGGCCTAATTTAGACCCCCTCACTGAGCGTTTTTAGCTACGGTAAGCATGAATCTTCATCACTCTATAAATTAAGAATCACCTGTGAGGTAGACTTTTACCACCAAAACAGGTAGTCCGTAGTGTTAATTTCAATTATCCAATTGAAACAACCGCTACTGAAACTACACAGCTATCTATAGACTGCTCGAAAAAAAAAAGTAAATATAAAAAATATAAATAATAAGAGCAAACACGCGAACATTTTTATGATGATTAACTCTTTATGTGCCCAACAGCCGATAAAACAGATGGACTAAGAATAAGTGAGTAATGGGGATCGAAAATTTCGATTTAATTTTAATCATCTTTCACATGATTGAAAAACAAGAAATAATTTCCTCCGATAACTATGTGCCTCTCAAAAAATTTGAGAACCGCTGTAGCCATGGTGACACTTTGTTTCATTTTATTATTTTTGTTGCTTGCTTGTGACTTTTGCACAAGAGATTCTGCGCAAACCGTTGATGACTGGGTCACCAAGGATGGAAAGAAATTCATAAACCTGCCGCCGTCGTCGCCTTCGTCGTTGTCGAGTGCCGCTAAATTTTTGACCTCCCATGTTCGAGTGGCACTTGCAGCTCTGTAACGCCATGGTGGCGTGGCCATGTTTTTCCCAACTTTTATACTGTCCCTGGTAATTAGAAGTTTAATGGATAAACAGCACTGAACTAAGGGCGCACGATATTACATTATATTTTTCTGCTGGGCGCCCGATGAATGTTGTAATGTTGAACTGTCGATGATCATGATCATGAAATGATCGATCTCCGAATCCGCCCGTCAGTGGGGCACGTGTTCGACTCTCGGGTTGGCAGGTCTGTCGGTTAGGAGATCAGATTTTACCGGTGGTAATTTTATGCTTTCATTTTCGATTTCCTGTGCCTAATTTACGCCTCGAAACGTGCGAAGGGCTCGCGTTACCGATGGTTTTGTGGAATTCAGCGTTGTTACGCAACAAATGAATTGCAGAAAAGTTTATTTTGGCTATTACACGATCAGTTCGAATTGAAAGGGCCTGTGCATTTTGATGAAGCTGTGCTTTTCGAATCAGACCACTTAGTTTGGCGGAAAAGACCTTATTTTCTTCTTCAACGAAAGAAGCCTCCGTATTTGTCACATTTACGACTGATTTTAGCCATTTTGCAATGGAGACGACTTGTCTGTGAAACTGGGGCCACACTTTCACATCCAGTGGCCAGGCTGGACGGTAACCCATTGACTAATCTCAATCCACTTATCGCTCGGCCAAACGGAAACAAGGTGTGAAATCGACACCACCGTCCAGCATCCCGAACACGAGCATAAGCATAGAGACAGTGGTGTTTCGGTTTTATCATCACACTTTTAATTGACTACTCGCCATTTTCAAGTAAGGTTTTATCACGATTTTGATTCGAGTTTTATTAAGTTAAGTTAAGTAGATGAAAAACCAAATTTAGTACTATACCTTTTAATTCGACTAGAGTTTCTATCTTTTGACCACACTTAAATTATTTTACGGATTCCTGTGAAATCTCAACAGCTGAACGGTTCGGTAAAATAAATTTACGGAGTACGGTAAATTTTCACAGTATTCGGTAAAAATTCACCGGAATCCGTAAATTTCCGACGAAATTACGGTGTTTAATTTCACCGAGCTGTTCAGCTGTTGAGATTACGGTGAAATTCACCGTAAGAGCTTAGTGTGACAGATACGCGTATTTCGACCTCAACTGTAAGGCCGTCTTCAGTGCCGTGTACTAGACTCGAATTCAGCTTACACAACACGGACGTTTACTATTCCACTAAACAGTTCGAAGATTTATTATCAAGCAAAGCTAGATTATCCATTCATCGTAGTTTAGAAGAAAACTTTTGAATCTTCTCAAGTATTTTTTTTTAAACCGTATGAAAATTACTTACATTGATTTGAAAAAGTAATCGAGAATTGAATTCGAAACAGATGTTTTTTTTTTCGTTTCGCAAAATTCAAGGGCGTGATCAAATCGAAACCACACTGTATAGCGGTAGAGATATCTACTAAGTAAGAGGAGCTGCTTCATTACTCACCTTTCGGCATCCCACAGGGCGCTTTGGTGCGCGAATTGTCCAGAAAATCGAGGTCATACTTTCTTGCCGGTGGAAACGTCAACGCGACGTGTGCTTCGGCAACTGATCCAAGTAGCACAGCGATCACCACCGTTGCCACGACTACGCCGCACAGTGACAGCTTCCTAGCTCTGTTCATCTTCATGGTGCTCTCGACTATTGGCGCTACTATTGGCACATCGGACCAACTTGGCCCCAAAACTATATTATTCACCGAAACTCACACTCAAACTCCACTCGCATTGATTGCCTAACAAATAACCATCAGTTGCATCAGGTTTCACACTTTGATCGGATCCTCGGGTCGGAATCTGCCTAACAAAGCCCGAGGTCTTCCAACTTCAACGGGACCTTTCTAATTTTCACACTTCGAGCGCTTCACGCTCCACCACTGAATGACACTTTATTTTGAGACACTTTTCGATCCACTTCGTCGCAACCGTATTTGTTTGTGTGATTACCGACTTCTCCAATGTGGAGATACAAATCACAGCTCAGTCACACAATGCACAAAGTGCGCTATTTCGGTAACCATTCGATCACACACAACCAAACACACAGTAGGCCGCGGGAAATGCTCTTCTGATCGCAGTTTGCGGCCCGATTGCTGCGACGGTTGATCGATTCCTGCTTCCGGTTTTGAGGAGATGCTCGATAGCCGGGGTTGACTCAGTAGTGGAACATGCGGCACGAAACTGAAAGTACCTACACACACAGGGAGGAGAGAGAAAAAAAAACTTCATTAAAATTCGATTTGCGGCGGAGGTGCTGGAAGTGCGTGGGCCGGATCCGAAGAGTTGGGCGTAATTAGTGGTTGGCTTGAGACAGGGGCGTAGATGAGGGGGGAAGTATAGGGTTCATAGGTACCGGTATTAATCTACAAATTACAAAATATTTACACTAAAACTTCCATTTAGATAATGGTTTCCGTATTCTTAAATAGAATATCATGTGTAAAGCTATGCCATCTATAATGCTAATTTTTCTTTAGTATTCTTGGTTAGCCGCGAACTCTGCGGAAAACAGGTGTTTAGATCTAAAGTGCAATCAGTGATCTCTTGTAGGCTTATGAACAAACTTTATACCGATTTTTCGTTTTGACTCAAATTTTCCGGATACTCTTCTTTGTATGGGAAAGATTTTGCTCCAAATATTCCAAAATTAATATGTGCTTTTAATAAACATTTTATGTAGCAATCGATGAAATTATACACTTTGCAATAAGTATTGACGTCTCCCTAACGGCTGTGTTTAATTTATAATTTGACTATTCTAATTCTGTTTTCTATAGCTATCCGGCATTCAAATCAAAGTGCTCGGAATATGAAGCAAGAGTAAGGTTGTGTCCGGAATAAGAATCACATACAAACAGACGTAACAAATTCTTTTAGAATCCATCGTCCAGTGCACACCATCATCATCTGGTGAGTATGTTGCACGAAACCCTGTTTTATGCGTGAAACGTTGAATTGTTGTTTACGTTTGAAAGGATTACTATCATTTTACCAGACTAACGAGAAATTATTGCCTGTGGAAAAACGAGACAATGGGTCAAAAAAGTGAGCCTACTCATCCATTTTTTTTTTTGACTGCTGAGACTGCTGCCATATAACACTGCTTGTAGGGTGATGTGCTAGTATCCATCGTATTAAGCATTGGTCAGTGAGAGCTGCAATTTTCCCAGTATTGCAGTGAATGATGCTGATACAAACCGATGCCAAACAATTCTTTCTCAAAACGGCTTTAGCATTGTACAATAACATTTTGATAAATCTTGATCTGTTTTTGGAAATAATGCAAAGAAAATGCATCTTATCGTATTCTCAATCCGTCGTATCGTTTTCAACTCCGTTGCAATCAGTTTCCAGATTCGTCCCACAACTTACGGCTCACTGTGATGTATCGAGTGGTTAAAACACAATATATCAACGCCATAATAAAATGTTTTACTAGAATATATAGATCTACGGGCATCTCCCTCCATTCCTTCAGCATGATGGAATATACTAATTTCCTTTAAAATTCATTGTTCGTCATCAAAATTCTGCCCAAACATATGAACACTATTCCTTTTGACCGTACAATTATGGCATTTGCTCACAGTACAGCGAAAACAACACAATCAAAGGAACCGTATTTTTACGTCGAGCGCAGCGCACACATTGATGCGCACAAGCTTTTTTTCTCAGTACGACGGATTGAACTTTGTTTACATTCTCAATAGGGCGCTTGCAGCAAACAAAAGTGTGCCCAACGGCTCCCTTTGATTTTGCTGGGTAACAGTTTGGAACGGAAAACACGTTACGAAACGTTTCCCAGCAAAATCAAAGGGGTCCGTTGGGCACACTAAACAAAGGCTGCAAGTGCCCTATTATACGCGGCGGTTGAGGAATTTTCGTAAAGTTTGGTGATCAATTGAAGTTTTACGGCGTGTGATTGGAATGAAATCCTTCAGTGAAGAAGTACGAAGATTTTCCATAGTGAAAATAAGTGCCCGGCGATCTAAGTCACCCACGGGGGCGGGAAGAAACTTGTGTTCGAAAGTGGTGTGACTGATGTCGATCGCTAAGCATTTCTCTCAAATCGTGTTCGTCCATGCGATTTCTGTGAAAAAGTGAAAAGTGGACAGTTGAACTGAAGTTATTCATCGAAATACAGTAGTTTCATTGCATTTTTGGTGTACAGGTGGACGAATCATAAAAGCTTTCACAAAATTACATTCGGAAAATGAATCTATGTTGCAGGTAAGTTGGAATACCCGCCGTAGTGAAACATTTTAAGTTTGATACGACGAATAGTAGCTATTACGACGAAGTTGAACGAAACCCTATGTAATCAAATCTTCAAGCGAAACGAACTATCTTTCAGAGCCTCATGACCAAAGGTAATATCCACACAGGTTGAGTTGTATAAAATTTTCAGATGACTTACGTACATTTAGGTGACAATTATCTAAAGTTTTTAGAGCAATTTGGCATCAAGCTGTGTATGGTGTTTTCCGAGCTTAATTATGCAGCATGCAGCGTGTAAAATAAAGTGGGGCATTTTTTTTCTTCAATATTTCTATCTCATTTTGAAACAAATGTTACAGTATTTCGAATACTCTTCAAGCAAGGGACTTTCACCCAAAATATCATAGAAATCGATTGAGATTTGAGAAAGTTATAGCCATTTGATGTTTTTGAACGTGAAATTCGTAATTTTCGATCCAACTTTCATTATATAAAACGAAATGAAGATATTACATCATAAGATTGTTTAAGTAAGGGCGAAGCTAGGTAAATTGTAAGGATGCTTCGAGATGTATTAGTTTTTTACATATATGTTTGAAAACCAAGTTAGGCGCATAGTTAAGCAAAAGTTGGAATCATCGGGGGCAAAGCCCAAATCTATCTCACGAAAAAACTTGTGTTTTGCCTGTAAATTTAGCTAAATATGCTTGATAGTGCGAAAAAGTTACTAAAATTCCGCATTTTGCTTTAGTTTTGCGAAAAGCTGCTATTTTTCAACATGTTATAATTGAACCTGTTTTGGGAAAATTGCTGACCCAAACTAGTATGTATGTATGGCAAACATAATTTAACAGTAAGTGAAAGATATTCCTGGTACAAAAGTATCAATACTTTGTGTTCCAGTCAGGGAACTTCTACCCCACACTAGATCCGAACTCTTGCCCCATATCGGTGTTGAAGGTCCACTGTGTGGTATTTGTAAGTTTTTAAAATATTGATTATATCTTTAGGGCCAAACTTTTGGCCCACCTTGCTCTAAAATATACAATGCGGGCATTATTTAATCATTAAGAGGATATAACCATCATCGTTTTACACATTTTCAAAACCTTTTTTTTCAAAATCGGAGCAATTTTCATGAAAATCTATCATTGCATTGTACTTGCTATCTCTATTTCAATGATTGATTTTCATGAAAATTTGTTAAAATTTTAACGAAAAAACCGGGTTTCAATTTTTGATGATTGCTGATGATTGAATGATGGATTTTCGAGCCTTAAATAATTATACTTCAAATTACTGTAGGGATTATGGAGACTAGAAGCGGAGTTTAGTTATAACAAAATATAAGAGTATTAAATATAAATTTAAAAGCATTTTGAGCTTCTTTAATATTAGAAAATTACTATCACTTATGTTGACATTGCGTTATGATCCAGGAAAATAGATAGCCTGGAAAATAAATAGAGAAATAGAATACCAAGCTACTAAATGTTTTAGCTTTATTGTTTAAAAGAAATGAAAATCAATGTATTCTCGATGCTTAAATCAAAAATAATAAAATTTGCTATACCCAGTTTAGTTTGAGTGCATTTGAAAATAGAAAAAAAGAATGAAACATGAATATAATAAACAAGTTTGTAGTTGAGATTAGGATAACTGTTCTGAAAGAGTCCCCTAAGAGGGTAGATGAATCAAAACGAGCCCGCTGAGAGGGTGAGCTTTACAAAATGCGAGTCCCCTGAGAGGGTAAGCTAAAAAGAAGTATGTCCCCTGAGAGGGTAAGCTAAACAAGCGAGTCCCCCGATAGGCTAGCTAACATAAAAAGCGAGTCTCATGAGAGGGTAGCTAACAGGAAGTGAGTCCCCTGAGAGGGTAAGCTACAAAAATGTGAGTCCCCTGAGAGAGCAAAAAGCGAGTTTCTCAAGATAGTTGCTACGAAAAGCGATTAAATGATTGATTAAATAAATGTAGCGAGCCTCTTGAGAGGATAGTTAACACAAATTCCAAATAGAAAATAAGCTATATACAGGGCAAGTTTTATAAAGCAAGTCTCCAAAGAGGGTAGCTGAAAATGCAAGCCTTGTGAGAAAGTAAGCTGAAATAGAGCAATTCACCTTTGGATAGGCTTTAACCTTCTTATACCCAACCCCGCCTTTAGACGGAGTACCATTTGAATTTTTGTTGTGTAGTTTTCCTTAGTTCGAATATCAAAATGATTTTATTTTTGGCTTAAACCATGGGCTTAAGCATATGAGGAAAGATTTAAACGACATTTGAATAATTTTTGTGTTCTTGAAAAATGATTAAAAACATTATTTTTATAACTTATTAATGCCTGGATCTTATTCAACGTGTAATACTAAATTTGTAAATTTTATTCTTTTCTACAATCCACCTATCACAGAAGAAGAGCCTGGTGGAATTGAAATAATTTTAAGTTCCAGAAAAAGGTAAGAAATTTCAAATTTTCAAAAGTACGGCAAAATTTTATTATAGTCAAAACGACGGGACCCTGAAGAAGCTTCAAGAAAAAATGAAAAGGTTAGGGATGCCCAAAAATAAAAATTAGAATAATCAAAAATCAAAAAGCGAATAAAAATAAATCATTGTCCAAAACGTGTATCGATCGATTGTAGATAGCAAAAAATTATACTTAGTTCGAAATTGAAAATTTTAAGAGGGTAGCCATCACAAAATGCTAGCAGTCTGAAATTTTAGAAGGTTCACTACTGCTTGCTATAACGTTATGAACCAAGAAAATTATTTTCTTAGTTGCATTATGGGAACATAGAATTGAAATCTGTACAGCGTTTTGTGCTGTTGAAATTTTGTAATATTTTGCTCACTTTTAGGTTTTTAGCCTGGAAAATTATTTCCAAAGTAGCATTACGAGTACATAGAAAACCAGTAACATATAATTATAATGTGTAAAGCGTTTTCCAGAACATTTCGAACTCTTATGCACACTTTGACGTTATGAGCCTTGACAACATTTTCCAAAGTAGCATTTCGAGAACATAGATAGCCAAATAAATGAAATTAGAGAATTTAAAGCATTTTGTACTGTTGAAACATTAGAAGATTTTATACTTTATGCTAACTTTGCAGTTTGAGTCTGAAAAACTCTTACCAAAGTAGAATTTTGAGAACTGGGTTAATCAGTTAAATAGAATTGGAATGTTCAAAGCATTTTGTGATGTTGTAGTTTTAGAAGGTTTCGATCTCACTTTGAGATTGAAGACTAAAATTTGTTTTCCAAAGTAGCATTTTGATAACATAGAAATCTAGTAAAAGATAATTAGACTGTGTAAAGTGTTTTGTGCTGTTGAAAATTTAGAACATTTCAATCTTTTATGCTCACTTTGATGTTATGAGCCTGGAAAGCATTATCAAAAGGAGCATAGTAGAACATGGCTAGGGCTAGGGTGATACGTGTTGCATGTTAAGTACAGGTCGGACTCAATTATCCGGAGTGTCGACTTTTTTTTCACTCCGGATAATCGAATTTTCCGGATAATCGAATCACTAAGAAAAATATTGAAATCTTTGATAAAAAAAAACTAAAATATTATCTTTTTTCGTTATTTTATTTATATGATGCGGTGATGTAGCCAGAATTTTTTTTCAAGAAACAGTAGAGTAAGGTGGGGCAAAAGTTCGACCTTAGTGGTGTAATCAAAGTTTCCAGGATAACAATAGCAGTTAAAACAAAACAAATACCATACAGTGAACCTTCAACATATTGGCTATAATTTTACTGAACAAACTTGTGTCATAATATTAACCCATTTTTAGTTATAACAGTTTCAAAATTGATTGTCTTATTCGATCTAGTGCGGGGCAAAAGTTCACGGGCTAAAACACAAAATATCGATCCTTTTATGACAGGCATACTTTACACCAGCCGTAAACTTAAGTTTGACGAAAAATACACACTAAATTTTCATCAAAAAATTGCCCAAAACCGGGTTGATTGTAATATATTCAAAAATAGCTGTTTTTCGCAAAACAAAGTGAAAATGTAAAATTTTGGTGACAGTTCACACACGATCAGACAAATTTAACTAAATTGGAAGATAATATGTGGATTTTAGGCAATTTGCAAATTTTTCCGTGATTTTATACATGGGTCGAACTTTTGCCCCGCTGTTTCGAACTTTTGCCCCACTATGGGCCAAAAATTGTTTTCAAGCATTTATGCAAAAACTGATACACCTCAAAGCAACCTTATGATAGGCCTAGAAACGCCGTTACATAAAATATTGAAAAAGATTTTATCTTCAATTGGTTCCATGCAACGAAAGCTTGACCAAAAATTACAATATTCACGTTGAAAAACAACAAACAGCCATAACTTTTCCAAATCTCAATCGATTTTTATGATATTTGGATTGAAAGTCTCTTACTTGAATAGTATTCGAACCACTATGACATTTATGAGATTTGTTTTGAATTGAGCTAGAAATCTTAAAAAGAAACTCTTACCCCACTCGAACTTTTGCCCCACTTTACTCTAGGGGGCTTTACAAGAAAAACAATTTTTTGACCAGCATACACAAAAAACCACTTTTCAAACCCCCTCTTCTTAAATACGTTCTAAACTGCAAAATCATGCATATTCTATATGGAAATACCAAATTATCTCACATTTATGCATAAAAATTGAAAAACAAGAACATCAAAAAACAAATTCCGGATAATCGAGTCTAAAATTCCGGATAATCGAATCCCGGATAATCGAGTCCCCGGATAATCGAGTCTCCGGATAATCGAGTCCGACCTGTATAAGTTTTAGTTCAATTCAGCAAAGCATTCCCGAGTCCAATCTTTACACCATTGTTTATTGGACCACGATTTTTCAATTTTTCGGCTTTGTCCAGTATTGGGTGCTGTTCGGTACTAGGTGATCTCCTTCTTATCGTAATTTTCGGATTCCATTGGATTGGATTCCAGTATTGGAACAACATCAACAATAATAGAATAAACAAGAAATATAAATGTCTGAACAAATATTACGAAAAATATTACGTACGAAACATTTGCTATATAAACACCAGAACTTCGTCCGATCAAAAAGTTTTGGGCGATAATGAAGAAGATGTTGAAGAAAAGCGGAAAAACATTCAAAACCGATGAAGATTTGAAGAAAAACTGGGAGAAACTGTGTAAGAAAGATGGGCAAAGCCTCGCCCAAGATCTCACGAGCAGTGTTAAAAGAAATATACGAGTATTCAGATCGCGGGAGAAAATTATGACAAAACATAGCTAATATAAGTTATTCTATCCCTAAAAATTTGAGAAGTATAAAATTTAAAATTATTTTTTGAAATTCCATACTATATGAGCCTACTTTTCATCTAAGAAATGAACAATATAATGGCCTACTTTTCCTACCAGATGAAACAGTGCTGAAAAATGTTACTTTTCAGTACTGATAACAGTACTGAAAAGTAGCATTTTTCAGCACTGTTTTTGGTGTCGTCAACTTCTCTAATCGTCTCTTCTCTAATTGCTCTGAATTATTAAAATACTTAATAGAGATGGTCGGGTTTCACATTTTTCAAACCCGAACCCGACCCGTACCCGACTTATTTCATTTCTTCAAGCCCGGACCCGACCCGAACCCGAGACAATAATTGAAGAGCAAACCCGGACCCGATCCGAACCCGAGAAATTTTCGCTGTGTAAACCCGAACCCGACCTGAAACCCGATTTTTTTTTAATTCAACTAGAACGGCATTTTTTCGTAATTGCAAAAAATGTTGTATGCAATGCGTTGCAAAACTCGATTTTTTCAGCACTCGTCGTATTTATCTAACTTGGCAAGCCTCGTTGGATTAATGTACAACTCACGCTGAAAAAATCATTTCTTTGCAACTTGTTGCATAAATAACTAATTTAGCTTATTTTTGTGTGTCTCATTTTTTCGAGTCAAGTCTTTATATGAAATAACCTTTGCAGAAATTTCTGGTAGCATTGCTGACGATATCCTTTGAATCATTGCTACATGAATTCTTAAAAGTAATGTCTGAATTATATCCTAAAAAAATCCAAGAAGAATTGACTGAAGGAGAAAACAAGAGGTATCCCTACAGAAATTACTATTATCGTTAGAACCCTTTTTACATTCTGTAGCACCTTAGCGATAGGACGGGGTTGGTGGTTTAATGACTATCGTTTCTGCATCATCAACATGGGTCATGGGTTCAATCCCAGGCCCGCCCCTTTCCTCGTCCTTTTAAATGCATACTTGCTTCTATCTTCCGCTTGTAATATATCACAATTGAAAAACTTATTCGTTCATAGCAATCGCTAGAACCAGGGACGGACAAGAAACCGTTTCCATTCTTCCATCATTATAGCACGCCTTTCTTTACGGCTGACACACAGGCAGTCTGCTAACCAAAAAACAAGCCTATCTGACATGAAATCGCCTTA
Organism: Aedes aegypti; assembly: GCF_002204515.2. Taxonomy (NCBI): domain Eukaryota; kingdom Metazoa; phylum Arthropoda; class Insecta; order Diptera; family Culicidae; genus Aedes; species Aedes aegypti. The sequence goes on along the minus strand of NC_035108.1, from coordinate 22,145,885 downwards.
CCCCTAAACCATCTCGCATGAACTGGCGTAGATGCAGGGGTATATCCGGTCTAATGTGGGGCCAGCTGTAATACAACATCAATTCCTCCCCCTTCCCCTCATTGATCTGGCGTGGCAGGCGCCATTGTTGGCTAAAAATAGAAGATCACCAGCACTTACACACTGAGGGTGTCTGTTAGTCCCAAGCAGTCATCTGGTTGACTTCTTGTGTGAGTACAGTTGATCTGATAATACTGGAGTAGCAACCATGGGTGACCAATCCAGCGTAAGCCCTGGAGAAACCCAAAGAAGGTTTCTAAAAATCCTAGTGTAATACACAACAAATTTAAACAAATTACTGTTAAAATACTGGGAGTAATTCCTGGAGGGATAAAAGAGGTATATCTGATATAATTTCTTGCATTCTAGGTCGAATAAACTCATGGAATGATGCCTATAGAATTTTTAGCATTTTTCAATAAATTTACTGAATCTCTAAAGGATACTCGGAGAAACAAATGGAGCTAAATAGCATAACCTCAGAAAACTTATGAAGAGCGTTTTGAAAGAAAAATCTTTGACAATTACATATGACATTCTCTGACAAAACTAAAGCAAAGTTGTAAAAATAATTCTCACGTTTGAAACTTAGAAACAAATGCCAAAACCATTCCTATAAAAAAAATGGTTTATTTGAGCTGCATAAAGATTGCGGATATGGGTGTATCCGAATTCAAAAATGATTACCTTTAGAATTTTGTAGAAGAATGCGTAGAGGAACTCCTGAAAGAAACGACGTGAGTGGAATTTTTAGAGTAATCCTTACAGCACTCAAAGTTTCCTAGGAAATTTAGCAAGATCTTTTGAAACAGTTAATAAAGCAATGCTTGGCAACTTTTTTGGGATTTTTCTTGATAAATTTCTAAATCTGTCTAGGAAGAACTATTAACTTATTTTCAGCAGAAGTTCAGTTTAAATTTTAGAAGAAGTTCGTAAAAAAAATCGTGGAAATTTACGTTGAAGGCTCATAAGAAGATTTCTGGATGAATCGCTCTAAATCCTTCCAGAAACAGTTTCATCTACACACTGAAATTATTTTTGGAATAATCTTTACAAAGTGGAGGAATTTTGTTTCAAGACACTTAGTAGGTGTTAGAAGATTGTCATAATTATATTTTGGAAGACGATGAACTTTTCAGTATTTAAAATTTATTCCTCATTTGAATCAAGTATCCATCAGTTTGAATTCCTAATTTATACCAAAAACTGGTCATTTTACTCAAATCGCATTCTGCTACTCCTTGAATATCTCATTATAACAACCCCCTTTGTAAAGTCACAGCTACGCCAATGTCTCCTCGAACTTACAACGCACTAATCGTGTGCTCAGTAGATGTTTGCGAGCATTTTTTTTTCAAGCATTTCCAAGGCGTTCGGCATTTAAATCAATTATGCGAGATTAGATGCGTGCTTAGTGGGGCTGTTTTTCGCGAAAACTGTTCCTCCAGCTCTCCGCTGCATTGGCGCAAGTCGATGATGTTATGTAAATTTTCTCCGCCATCAGCTGATAAAAAAAACGCTTTCTTTTTCGTCTCCTCCCCCCTGGCTACTGGATGGTGGCAGAGGCGAGTGCGTGGTGCATACCTACTTAGGCTCTAGTTGCACCCCTTAACCAGAGTCCGGACTGGTCACCATCATATGACTTGAATTCATCACGAAAGCGGTGTTTTCTGGTGATGCAACTCCGGGCGTGCTCTATTAGGTGACCGCTTAGCGAAATTAACGAATCGGTCGACGAGATGGCGATTATACATAGCTGCTGCGCTCGTGATGGTTTTCTTCTGTGCTGTTGTGGATTTGATTTCGTTCGGTTGATTGAATAAGTGATACTAATGTTTTGGTCAAATACGCTATTCATAGTAACGTGTTAAAATAGCACATATGGAGGATGAAGTAGCAAACACTCAGGTGCGATAAAACCAAAATAATCTGCACGTGTAGCAAAGTCACGGATTCTCAACCACAAACACAGAAAGAAAAAACCATGTAAATTTCAGCGTAAAATCATGCACATGAAGGGAATGCCAGATATGTCGCTAATTCGTTTAAAATTACAATAACATCATGTAAGTTTCCGCTATACATAGTGTAATCTGACATGGACTCTAACCGATTACGCGACAATTCGCATAAATTTACATGATGTTTATGTAATTTTACCCGATGTGTCATGTAAATTCGCGAAATATCTGCCATTCCTTTCATGTGCATGATTTGACGCTGAAATTTACATGGATTTTTCTTTCTGTGAACGAAAACTTAGTTTCATCCCAAAAACAACTGAGAAATTGTGGCAACGTCTTATGGGATACCTAACTGGGTTCTCTAACTCGATGTCGAGATACAGAATATCGAGTAAGGGAGTATACTATATTTAAATATTTCTTCATGGCCAGTGAATGACAATCAAAAAATCTTTGAAATTTCACACCTACGAAGCTTTGTCTGTCCAATGCGATTTATCAGCTACATGTGAATCAATTATAAAAATGCGATGACATGTGTGTTGACTTGCGACAAATGAATGATAAAATAAATCAAATATCTCGTCATAAGTTTAAGATCGTCGTCTATAATCACGGATTTTACTTCATATTTTGGTATTGCAATGTCCCTTGCTTCTACCATGGAATTTGTTAAAGTTTCAAGAGTTTTGTTCGTAAAGAAATGTTAAAATCAAGATTGTTATCGATCTATGTCTCATATATATTTCAGCCGGCTCGTAAATAATTGAAAGTGGAGCCGATAGGATTGAGAATCGCTTCATGGGATATTTGAAAAAGAACAGTGACATGATCAGAATGAATATCAGCGTGAGTAACCAGTTTGCTATAAATGTGACTAGAGCCGGTTAAGACCAAATCAATCGTAGAAGGGTTTCTAGAAAAGAAATAAGTATGGCTATCAGGAAATTGAATTGAAAAATATCCTGAGGTGCACTCATCAAATAAAATTCTGCCGTTGGAATTACTTTGCGAATTATTACATGAGCAATGGTTTTGCATTATTGTCACCAGTGACACTTTTTTTTTTGACTTACTGCGAGCCAATTTCCGCAAGGGAGTTTGAAACAAACTTGCTGCCCAGTGCTTTGAAAAGGCAAATAGGCAGGTATATTTACCAAACTGTGTTTCAACAGAAACCCTCAAAAATGTTGGTTTCAAAGGACGAAAAAAAGTTGACGTTTTATACGCCTATAAATGATGATTGCAACTCCCCAAGCATCATCCAGTCAGTCATGCTCCACCCAGTCGATAATTATGTTTAATCCGTTAACGCCCAGCGTTCTAAAGGGCGAACACGAAATTATTGTGACACATTCAACAGGGCTAACTTTTCTACCATTGGGTAAAAATCAACCAAATTTTGCACACTTTCTCATTGATGTGTATTGTTTACATGCTGTCAAACTGGAAGTCGTGTTTTGCGATTCAACGAAAATGGAGGTGAACCAACGCGAGTCGAGAGAACAAATTACTTCCAAACACCTGGAATTTCCTGACCTGTTGCACCGGCAGTTAGGAAAAATGTTGAACATTCACCATTCGACCGTCACCAGAGTGTTGAAGCGGTTTCAGGAGAGGTTGACGTTGGACCACGGCTAAGGAGCTGGAAGAAAACCGGGACCGGAGAACCAAAAGACGGAGGGAAAGGTGAAGCGGATAATTAAAGCAAATCCGAACGTCTCTAGCCGTGATTTGGCTAAAAAGATCGGCGTGTTGCAGAGCTACGTCCGGAATGCAAAGAAGAGAGCTGGACTACATACATACAAGGTATACTGAACTTCCCAAACCGCGATGAGCGGCAATAGTCGACGGCTAAAACTCTACGAGAAGATGCTGACAAAATATGGCTGCTGTGTGATGGACGACGAAACGTATATAAAAGTCGATTTTAAGCAAATTCCGGGGTTGGAGTTTTTCACCGGCAAGAGCAAGTTCAATGTGGACGACAAATTTAAGAAGAAGAAAATGTCGAAGTTCGCCTCCAAATATCTCATTTGGCAGGCCATCTGCTCTTGCGGACTCAGGAGTGAGCCTTTCGTGACAAAGAGCACAGTAAATGGCGAGATCTACAAATCTGAGTGCCTCGAGGACCGCCTTTTGCCGTTCTTGCAGCAGCACGACTAAGCTCCGCTATTTTGGCCAGATTTGGCATCATGCCACTATTCTAAACGTGTCCTGGAGTGGTATGAGGCCAATTATGTCCATTTTGTTCAAAAGGATATGAATCCGCCAAACTATCCGGAGCTGCGCCCGGTTGAGCAGTACTGGAATAATGAAGCAGGAACTTCGGAAGAGCAAGAAGACAGTCAAAGACGAGAAGGACGTGTTAAGAAAATGAAAAAAAAACTGAGAAACTGGTATCGGATGACACTGTAAAGACTTTGATGGAGGGCATCAAGTGAAAATGCCTTCATTTTTACACTCAAGCAGCGTTGCCAACCTTCCAGATTTATCTGGAATATTCCAGATTTTTGAGGTCCCATTTTACAAAAATCTGGAAGATCCAGATAAAAATAGAAACGAATTTGTAAGGTTTTGTAAATAATTTGTAAGGTTCTCCATGTACGAGATAGGCGATCCAGACTTTTCCAGACAAATTTTCAAAATCTTCCAGATTTTTGAAAAATTGACTTGGCATCCCTGCACTCAAGGCTCCGTTGATTAATTTTTCTTCCGATTTTTTAAGTTAATATATGTATAAAAGTACCTTAAAATTTTAGTTTAATCCTAAGCATTATAAGAAAATTGGCATGACATTTTCGGTGTCGCACGAAATTATGTGTTCGCCCTTTATTGGGAATGGAATCTGGCATTTCCTAGTAAACCCCTGAGATTTCTAAGACGTCCAATGAGTTTTTAGCGGAATATTGTGGATTTCTGGTATTTTGAGTATTACTATTACTGATTACTATGAACCCGAATAAGCATATGAATAGCTGGGGAGGATTCCTATGCAAGTAGAATGGAACAAAGAGCAAAGAAGGATGAGAGAAAGAACAAAGGACACAGAAGAATGTAAGGTGGGGTGAGTTAAATCAGTTACACCGATGATATTATATTAGAATGAACTACGGAACCGTGAAAATATCTCGGTTGGATGTATGAGATGTGATTATATGCAAGTTCAACACTAATTTTGTATTTTAGAATGCCTGTTTGATATAACTCCAGCAATTGCTTTTATAATCTGAAAAAAAAAATACAGAGGTGCCTAAACCAATACAGGCTTAAAATCCGTACACTTTATACAAATAGAAGGAGTTTTATATGAAGTGGAAGGGTTTAGATTCATGTCATAGGTGTTCGGATTTTGATCCCGCACGATATATCCTTATTAGGTAAATTCATAAAAGATTTCTACTTTCTAGCAGTAACACTTTCTCTTAGAATTTCCACAGGAATTTCTGGATTATGATGCCATTTCAACAATTAATTGCGTTTGGGCTTCCAATACTTCACTTTTGCCACTTTTGAGAACATCTCGAATCAAAACAAAATTTAAGCTTCACAGTTCTGAAACATATTTTTTTAGGAATTGCGACAGAGCAACATGAAGGAATTTTCACAGGATGCTATGTATATATAAATTTGTTATGAATTTAATTAATACTGTGTGAGGCTGAATGTCCCGGATGTATATTTTGCAACGGTCCATTTCGATAAATTGCTATCAACATCCAGGAAAAAAAAAAACCGAACGATTATTGAACTAAAGCAGTGAAGTGGACATGCATCTATCTATACCTAACAGGAGAATAATGATGAAGCTTCGCATGGAGTTGAGGACATTTTAGCCGTTACTGCAATTTTTCTATTAAGAGTAATCTAAAATCGTATGCATGGGTCGAAAACTAGAGATGGGTCAAAAATTTGTGCTCTTCTCCTACTTGAAGAAACATTGCTCAAAATATTTCTGAAGTAGGTAATATTGAATAGAAGTCAATATAATCATCGTTTTCTACTGGAACTTTTCTCCATTGCGTAAAATCCAGATTTTACAAGATTCCTCAGTTACACTCAACACATCACTAGTTTCACCCTCCCAACTGTTTAACCCACCCCACCTTACATTCTACTACGTTCTTTGTTCTTTCTCTCATTCTTCTTTGTTCTTTGCTCCATTTTACTAGCATAGGAATTCTCCTCAGCTAATCATATGCTTATTCGGGTTCATAGTAATCAGTCAGCGTAACCTATACAAGGGCCAAAAATCGCATGCATAAATATATTTCGTCAAATATCATCTGAAGGAGTGGAGATATCGCAATTTTGAGGTGATTTTTGCCCTTAAGGGTCCTAAAACCACCAAAACAAGCTGAAAAGCATACCAAACTTTTTAAAGAGTTCACTAAAATGGGGAAATTGCACTTACGCCCTTTGCGCCACCTCTAAACCTTCACCGAAAATTCTCATTTTTTCACAGGATGTTATTTTGGGACCGATGATCATTTTCCACATTGTAAATCCTGACTACGGAAGATTTTTGGATATAAGCCCCATCCTAGTCTGACAAGTCCGAATTGTATTTTGAAATTTTCCATCGGTGACTTGAGAACTTTTAGTAATATCGCAGCGGAGTCTTAAAATTCAAAGCGATACTGTACAAATTCTAGTGAGCTGTTGGGTAGATAGCAATTAGCAATTTCTATCTGGAACATAAGCAAGATTCTGGGAATTCTAGGCAAAATTCTGTGGATTCCTAGCGAGCAACCTCAGAGTTCCTGTGAATTCTAAACGACCACCTGAAAATTCATTCATTGATTCCATACGGTGGATTTCCACATGCTTGAATAAAAGTGACGGGCCACAGTTTTGGATCATGAGGGTCGGATACAGCTTGTGGGCTGCAGGTTGAGCACCACTATTTCATGCAATTGTTTAATCATTCCTCTATGAATTTTACATCCTTATATCTATGTGAAATCTCATTACAAAGTCAGTTAGGGTTACCATACGTCCTGATTTAGCAAGATATGTCCTGATTTTGAGTCTTTTACAGCAAAAAATGTTAACCAAATTTGCTCAGTTTTACAAAAATGCATTAAAGTGGACGGCATCCCTAAGCTTAGTCAATATTCTGTTTCGAAAACTATAATGATTATTATGCATAGAAATTTGGTCCATATTCGCACAACTGTCCCAAGTTTTATACGTTTTTCTTTATAAATGAGACAGTTGGGCGAATAAGAGCAGAGTTGGTTTCAGCTGTTTGTATGGACTCACTGCACTTTTGATTGATTCGATATAAGATGCCTAACTATGCAATAAGCATGGTGTTGAATATTTTTTCCAAATAACCGAAGATTGTCAAATTTGGCTTAAAGATAAACTGATTTATGTTAATGAAAAAAAAAACCTAGAACATTTTTTTGATAAAAACGGTTCTAATGAAATGTATTGTATATCTGTATTGTTACAGAGTTTTGCGAAATTTTCCAGTTCTCGAATAAGGGTCACTTACGCTATTGTTGTTTCAACATGGCCCATGCGTACAAAAAGTATACATAAAACGTATGAAACAACATTGAAGGCATTTAAGCGATAAACGATATGTGGAACGTCTGCCCCAATTAACATAAAGGGTAAAGGGTCTATAGATATGAAGCATAGTCCTACCCGACGGAGATGTGCTTCGAAGTGGACCGTTCAGAAGTCTGACAATCATTTGGTTCCGTAAGAATGATGTAACAACATCCTAATGATAATCTCACAATTACAAAAAAATGGTTTTGGCACAGTTCCATTTTCGGCAACTGAAAATTTCTACTTTGTTGCCAAAAGCGGAAATCAACTGTATTCCGAACACTCGGTTTTTGTATAGCGATTTGGTTGACATGTTTCGCTCAAATATGTCATCAAATCTTTAGGAAATGACAAACACTTTGAATTTTTGAATTAATCAGTAGGTCAGTAGAAGAAGCTCGGATAAATTTATTTGGAAAATTCATTCGAATATGATTTATTTGTGATGTTCGGAATTTGAAACAAGGTGTTCGGAGTATGAGACAAAATGATAACAGTGTTCGGCATTTAAATCAAAATGTTGTTACATTTTTTGCGTAAAATAACGTATAACTTAAATAAATAAAATAAACATTATTATTGGCACACCCAACAGCTAACAATTAAGTTTTGCGAAGTAATTAAAATTTTAACAAACATCGTACCTATCGCATGAATTTGAAGACATTGTTGACCTTAAGTGTTCGGAATATTAGTTAAAACGGTTGTTGATTTTTTAATCCACATGTTTCACTTGATTACTCAGCGGCTCAGCTGCTACCCAATAAAATGTATTTGCTTCACAGAAATAATATGTTATTACGAAGAATTCATATCGAATTGTATTATATCAAGTAAGTAAGAATTAACCTTGTATATTTTACTACTTTTTGTTATGGGTGGAAAGCTATCTTCAACAATTAAGGTTTCTGTAACACAATAGTCTTCAAATGGATTGAAACATCTTGAACCTTGGTTCTCAAATAATACTAACTATGATTGCTTCGGAGCATCATCTTCATCGCATCTCAGTGACCTTGCCATGCTGACTGCCTGCTCCCAACTTTACGACAGCACGCAATGCACCGCCTACTGAAATGGGTTCCCCTATTCGTCGAAAGACAAACACCTATAAAATAAACACGACATCAAACCCACGGTTTCTGTTCGGGGTTGGCCTACTTGATGCACAGAACCGCGCTGATTTCGCTCCGAGTAAATACCTACACAGCACGCAGTCCACAGTCAGTCGCAGCAACCAATAATAATGGAATCAACTTCATCGAGGGAGTGCTCAGCACACCCAGCACCGATCGTTTCTTCCGACAATTCTAAGAGCAATCGGTTAGAAGAAAAAATGCTAACACTTCAACCTTGAATGTGAGCTGTGAACCCGCTCTATCTAGACTTTAGAGAAGTTTCATTACCCACACACATCGCGGTGTGGCGTAGGGGAATTGCTGGTAAAACTATCACCTTAAGGATTTTATCTAATGAAAATATGATGATAAATAACAGGGCTGGTAGCATGTCTCTTTTAAGAGACTTGGACACTATTTTAAGGCAAGTCTCTAATAGTCTTATATATATATAGTCCTTATTCTTCAAAATTCTTCAGGCTCTACACAGAAAAAAATATTTAATTTTCAATGTGATGTAAACTTAAGTCTACTGTAAAAATAAATCAAATTCATGTGTTGTTACAGCATCATGTAAATTTAAATGAATATACATTCAATTTTCAACTATAAATGGTTGAATATTACATGATCGTGTAAATTTAAAGTGAATGCGATTGAAAAATAATTGATTGGTAGTTGAAATTTAGGTTTATTTTGATGCTCCAAATATGTGCATGAAAATAAACTTAAATTCACAACATATTTTTAGCTGTGTAGAGAAACCTTCAGATATTATTATAGATTAATTCAAAAGTTTCTTCTGGACTGTTCCTCTAAAATAACCCGAAAAAAAGCTTCAGGGATACTTTTAGTCATTTCTGAAACATCTTCAGAGTTACTTACGGAACTCAATATAACGAAACCTCCACCAATTCTACCAGAAATTCTTCCAGATACTTTTCCAGAGTAGCTAGAGGAATTTCTCTTGAACACTCTAACGCTATTACCTCTGGTAGTATCCACAGAGATTACTCCGAAAGTAAAAAGTACTGTATCATTTTACCATCACTTCCCCTACAGAATGTTCCTTCCAGTTTGAAAACCCATTGCCATCACCGAGCGAACATTCGGTTGGATTGGATTAGGCACGTTGACTGGCTTCGGTTGGACGGACCCCCGCGAATTGGTTTGAGTCCGACCTGTGTAGTTGCACCGAGAAGTCGTTTGACAGGCAGCACTACCGGACCCGGTGTGTGGTGGCGGGTACTCAATGAACACCGCGTAATCGAGGAAGGGGAGCGGGGAGTTGAACTGGATTGTTTTGAATGCATTATAGTTCAAGGTCCCCAATAGAACGAACACACATGTGATAGTGTCATTCGAGGGTGAGCGATCCAAGGCTGGTAATTGAGTAGAAATTGTTATTCGAGTGAGTGAGTTCCTGGTTTCACGCTTGTTGAAATCATTTGAATCAATATTTATGACTCGACCGGGTTGATTGTCACTTTCCGTGAGTTGACATATCAAATTCCAGAACAATGGATATTGCTGCAACGACAGCGCGGCGGCCTACATAGCTCGAAGCGAGGAAATCTCACAGCCAATCACGTGTGTCACACAAACACAGTTTTCTGCAGTCCTGTAGCGAAGATTCACCTTACTGCCAGCTAGCTAGTTAGTTGTAGGGATAGAGCAGCGGGGGAGCTGCACCACTAATAATGAAACCGGTTGAACCGCTAATGAGTAGATCACTTGATCGCACTCGCTGAGTGTAATTGTCCCTCGAATTGTTCAAGAGCTGCCATACCGTCACCCCGCACCGCATCTTCCACTACCGATCGACGACCTATCCTTCGAAGCGATATTACGCCATCTATCTAGTCGAGAGTTCAAATATTGGCGTAGCAAGGGTGAGGAGGGTTCTTGCAATTGAAAACAAAGTTTATAATAAACTACAGTCGCCTCTCCACATCTCGATATTGAAGGGATCATCGAGATAGGGGGAGATCGAGACATAAAGCATTAATTTAATGAACACTAGATTGAAAATCACTCCGTTACTAGAAAAATAATAAACAAACTTCATTTCGAGTATCCAAATTGTTCTGAATCGCTTTAATTTGTTCTAGTAACCTTTGATAACATTCATATCAATATATGGAGAGAAAATTGAAAACATAAAATCATCAGGAACACATTGAGATATGGAGATATCGAAATATAGAGAGAGAAATCTTATGCAGAATGAAGGTACTGAAGCAATCATCGACATGGGAGAGATATCGAGATGTAGAACATCGAGATGTGGAGAGTCGACTGTATTTAAATATGTTATAGCCGTTATTAGCTGTTGAAAGTAATTAAAAGAACATGCTCTTTGAATAAAAACAAGAATTCGATACCAAGAAAAAATATTTACTGGGAAAATTCTCGAGTCTCCGAAAAAAGTTCTCAAAAGTTTATTTTTCCCAAATTGCTACTAGTACTAGCCAAATTCTACTGGAAACCTTTTCAAAGCCCCCTAAATTTCGTCAGAAATACTCAAATCACAACTAAAAATCCACAGTATCCCGCTAGGAATTCAGAGGACGCCCAAAAACTATTTATAGTGTATTATGAATTATCAACTTTCGCTCAGCATCCCCAATAACCATGTATACATTATCAGGATTCCACAAGAACCTCCCAGGGTGCGCTAGGAATCTCCAGATATCCTCAAAAATCTACGCATCCACTAAAGATTCTCCAGGGTACAGTTAGAAAACTAATAGACCCAGCTCATAAGGAACATTTTGATTATTTTAATAGATCCGTGTTCCTGGTTGAAAATCTTTAGAATGTGTCTGGCGGTTGAAGCATTAAATTTGTATTTGTTATAACTTCAGTTTTGAAGTGGTAGTTGTGCAATGCCAACTTCAGCGAGCCGAAAGTTCATGAAGTTGTCGAAGATGACGTCATGTTTGGGAAGCTGCAAACATTTTTTTCGCAGGCTTGTCGTCACCATCAGCTGATCGTTTTGTTAACATCTTTTTCGTGACTAAAACAAGCAAACATATACTAAGAACCGGACCTCTCATATATGAATTTCGTAGATGCAAGGGTGTATCCGGTATAGCATTGGCCAGTTGCCTTTTTTTTAGTATTATTACATTCATTTCTTATATTTAGGTGTTCTGTGTTATAAGACAACACTCACTATCATCCTAATTTGGTAAAATAAATTTAAGATGTTATTAACATTTTGTTAACAACATATTACATTTCATTTATAGTAGCAGTTCAGATTTTTTACAGGTGAGTTGATTTCACCTGCTTATAAGAGAAAACAAATCGTTTTTAATATACTTAACCTAACTTAACCTAAACATATAACGCATTAATCGTGGCAATAGAAGATTGCAACGATTTTTGCCTGAAATTATTAATGATTTTATTTGACATTTGTTCCAATGTTTCAACATTGGATATTCTATGTAACTCATTGGTACTATACCAGGGAGGAAGCCTCAGAATCATTTTCGGAATTTTATTTTGAATTCTCTGCAGAGCTTTTTTCCTGGAATTACAACAGCTAGTCCATATTGGTACAGTATACATCATGCCTGGCCTGAAAATTTGATTGAATATCAGAAGGTTGTTCTTATGACAAAGTTTTGATTTTCTATTCATAAGGGGATAGAGACATTTTACATATTTATTACATTTGGCTTGAATGCTCTCAATGTGATTTTTGAAAGTTAAATTCTCATCTAGCATGAGCCCTAGATAATTAACTTCATCTGACCAATTTATTGGAACCCCTCTCATCGTGACAACATGAAGCGACAAAACGTTCTCTTGATTGAGAATATTTTCGAAGTCCTGAGTAACTTGATTATCAATTGGACTAGTAAGTCCTAAATTAAAATTGTGCGCACTTTCAAACTGCATAGCAAGTTTTTGAGCTTTTTCGCAATTAGTTAGTAATAATTTGTTTTCCTCTTTCAATGCCGGTATTGGCTTCTTAGGTTTTTTCAAAATTTTAGATAATTTCCAAAAAGGCTTTGAGCCAGGGTCTAATTGAGAAATCTTATTTTCAAAATTTTTGTTTCTTAACTGTGCAAAACGTTTCTTGATTTCTTTCTGCAAATCCTGCCATATAATTTTCATAGCAGGATCGCGAGTGCGTTGAAATTGACTTCTCCTCACGTTTTTAAGACGGATCAAGAGTTAAAGATCATCGTCTTTAATCACGGATTCAAATTTGGAATTGCAATGCTCCTGGCTTCAACAATGGAATTTGTTAAAGTTTCAAGAGCATTGTCAATATCAAGTTTTGTTTGTAAAGGAATATTAACATCAAGAATAGAGTCAATAAATGTTTCATATATATTCCAGTCGGCTCGAAAATAATTGAAAGTGGAGCTGATAGGATTGAGAATCGCTTCATGGAATATTTGAAATGTAACAGGGACATGATCAGAATCAAAATCAGCATGAGTAATCAGTTGGCTACAAAGATGACTAGAGTCGGTTAAGACCAAATCAATCGTAGATGGATTTCTAGAAGAAGAAAAACATGTAGGGCTATCAGGGTATTGAATTGAGAAATATCCGGAAGAGCACTCATCAAATAAAATTCTGCCGTTGGAATTACTTTGAGAATTATTCCATGACCGATGTTTGGCATTAAAGCCACCAATGACAAAAATTTTTGACTTATTGCGAGTCAATTTTTGCAAGTCAGTTTGGAGCAAATTAACTTGCTGTCCAGAGCATTGAAAAGGCAAATAGGCAGCTATGAAAGTAAATTTACCAGACTGCGTTTTAACAGAAACACCTAAAGTTTCAAAAACTTTAGTTTCAAATGACGAAAACAGTTGATGTTTTACACGCCTATGAATGATGATTGCAACTCCCCCACATGCCCCATCAAGTTGATCATTACGATAAACAAAAAAGTTAGGATCTCTTTTGAGTTTAGATCCAGGTTTTAAATACGTTTCGGTAATAACTGCTATATGCACGTTATTAACTGTAAGAAAATTAAACAGCTCGTCTCCTTTACCATTCAGAGAACGAGTATTCCAATTTAAAATATTTAAATTATTATTTGGATCCATTAGAAAAACGTGAGTTGCTATCCGTCTCTCTACCAGACAACACGCGTTTGATTCTTTTGTGCTCTATTTCGTTTTGCAATCATGCCAGTGACAAGAAGAAATTGTATTGTGCTGGACACATCAGTCCTCCCAAAGCGACCTAGCATCGCTGATATTAAACAGTTTCTGGATTGTGAACTGAAACTGGACATGACACTAGTGAAGAGTGTCCAAACTCACAACGTTAGAAACGCCGTGTTTCTAACTATGCATTGCGAAGAAGCAGCAACAAGAATTGCTGCTAACCACCATATGAAGCATTATATGCATTGCGAGGGGCAGCGGCTCGCATTTCCACTGCCGATCTACATCGACAGCAGTGCTGTGGATGTTCGGCTACATGATCTCCCAGAGGAGATCGAAAGTCATGTTATCATCAGCCATATGCAGCAATATGGAGAAGTTATTTCTCTACGGAACGACGTTTGGAGAAGTTATTTTCCGGGCCTCAGCAACGGGATACGTGTATTACGCATGAAGCTGATAAAACCCATCCCGTCATATATCACCATCTCCGAAGAAATGACATACGTGTCTTATTTCTCGCAGGTTAAAACCTGTAAAAACTGCGGCAGCAAAGAACATGCAAAACTACGGTGCTCTGAAGCTGCAAAATCCACATCAAACCCAAATCACAAAACAGCAAACCAGCAACCTAATGCATCAAATGATTGCCAACATTCATCTACACTTGTTGAAAAACAATGGCCAGCCCTATCCAAGCCGGAGACCGTTGGTAAAAATAAATCGAAAAAGCAAATCACCTGTAAGCAAGAGCCGAAACGACAAAGGTCTATCGAGTCGGACACAACAATCACTTACAACGCATCGAAACGCGTCGCACCGCCTATCTCCGTCTCCAGCGAAAGTGATAGCAACGAAACTCTTTCTACTGCCCCCCCCGCTGCTGCAAGAGCTGGGATGCGACGTGGCTCATTTTCACATGTTGATGACCCTGTTCTTCGTCAGCAATACATCGAGGAGGAAACGCAACGTATAGAGGAATTGTACAGGCAAGGTTATAGAATTTAATTGATTTGTAATTAAATTGTTCGGAATATTCGGCTCCGTTATGCCTAGTGCGCTTGAGCCTGTCAAATAAATGAATAGAAAAAAAAAAATAGAAAAACGTAATCCAATAACAATTTGATTTGTAAATTTTACACCAACTTGGACTGCTTCAGTCATAGTGGTGGCTTTGAACATTGCATCAATCATTAGATTCAATTGTTCAGTTAGAAAATTAAAATCTGAGGCAGTGGGTACATTTGATGATTTCCCATTAGAATTTTCGGTAGACGAAGAAGCGGAGTAGGAGTTACCTGTGGCGGTAGGGTTTTTTTTCCATTTGATTTGAAACAAGTAGAATGGGTACTCATAGTACGAACAGGGGAGGAGTTCAAAATACCTGCTACGATATCGGCAAAGGATTTTCCGTGGGTAGATACACTCGAAATTTAAAGATTCGAACGGCTACCCGACGGATTAAAATTAGTTTGTGAATGTGCATAATTATGATCTTCCTGATGAGAATGATTCCTAATCAAGCGATCGTTAACTGAATGTTCGATACTCTACCAGGGAAATTCCGGAAACGACCGTTATCGTAACGGATATTATCTTTCATCTGCCTGACACGAGCCTCAATGACTCTTTTGCGTGAAGGACAATCCCAAAAATTTGACTTATGATTAGCCCCACAATTCGACCATATAAACTTCCTTCACTGGCCAGACGTCCTTGGCGTGAGAAGAACTTCCGCCAATCATGCATTTAGCATCCATGAGACAATTTTTTGTACCATGACCCCACTTTTGGCACCGACGGTTCTGGCAATTTCCTTCAAATTTCTGGAAATGTTCCCATGTCACACGGACATCGAACAAAAGTTTTGCTTTTTTTTAAAGCTTTCATATTATTTAGATATTTTTTGTTAAAGTGAACTAAATAAAGTTCTTGAGAAAGCCCTTTCCGAACAATGCCAGATTGGGTTCTCTGCTTCATAATGATTACTTGGACTGGGGAAAATCCAAGTAAATCATTTATTCCATTTTTGATCTCTTCAGGTGACTTATAGTCACTTGAGAGACCTTTCAAGATAACTTTCGTCATAAGCAAAAAAAAATATGCTTCTTCTCTTCAAGATGTTTGAGAAGAAGTTCACGATCTTCAAGAGTTTCCGGCGAAACGCGATTTGGAAGGAAACCTTGATTGCCCTAATGGAGTTCAAGATCTCCTGCCTAAATCCCAGAAATTCGGGAAAACTGACCACGATAGGCGGCACTCTTTGCTTCCTCACTTGAATCAAAGAGCCTGGGCTAGAGGCTGCTTCGATTTGGTGTTCGGAAAATTTGTCTAGAGCATCGAACTGATTGCTCATTTACATACAATTATCATTATTATTCATTTCACCCTTGGAAGAAAGTTCGCATTCCGGGGAAACGTCCTTTCTTCCATTCTTGCAACGTGTAGTGACAGTTTTAAAACCCACTTTTTTGGAAGGAAGTAGTGAATTCAGAGATTCACCCTTCCTTTTGTTTGTTGTTGATACCATGTTTAGTGAATAAACGAAAAAAGACGTGACCTTCGAGAGGTTTTTTCCCAAGACGGTGTCCAAGAAGGATTACCACCGCTAGCTTTCGCCAACGGGTCCAACGAAAAATCGAAGGCACGGGTCCAAACAAGGATCGTAAAGGGATCAATAGTAGACAATAGTACTGAAAAGTACTGTTTTAGTAGCACTGAAAAGTACTGTTTTTAATTTTAGCACTGAAAAGTACTGTTTTATTGCTTTAGGTAGTTTTCAAGAAAACTTCCAAGAGCAGAGAGAATTCGTGTACGCACAGCACGAAGGTACGATGTGCACTGCCATTGTTGCCTAAGAGATCACAAACACTGAGGCAGTCTGTTAGTCCCAAGCACTCATCAGGTTGGTTCCTAAGTGCAGCTGATCTGGTGATACTGAAGCAGCTTCTTCTCTTATTCTTCTTCTTCTTTGCATTACATCCTCACTGGGAAAAAGCCTGCTTCCCAATTTATTGTTCAATGAGCACTTCCACAATTGAGGGGCCCAAACGCAAATTTGACATATTGGCATCGATTTTGAGTTGAGTATACTGAAAAATTCTACTGTTTTCAAGTTTTCCAACGGTATTCTCATGTGAATTTTCCGACCAACAAAGAAATAACATAGTTCGTAGAAGATTGGCTTATTTTTTCGGCTCCCATACCATTTGTATGGAACGAAAACTTCTGAAAAAACTTCAAAGTCGATTTTCTCAAAACTAGGTTTTTGTTACTTACACCCCTTTGCTTCTAACCCTCTCAGTTATTAAGTGAGAGATTTCTTTGCTAAATTTGCCATTTTCGCATTCGTATATCATTTGGAAAGTACGATGATACTATATGCCCAGAGAAGTTAAAGAAATTTCCATTAGGAAAAAATCCTGGACCGACCGGGAACCCAGACACCTTCAGCATGGCTTAGCTTTGTAGCTGCGGACTATAGACACTTGGCTAAGGAAGGTCCCTAAGAAGGTATCAACCACTGGCGGCCAATCAAGCTCAAGCATTCATATTTCTCATACCGCTCCGACCGTATAAAAATCTTAAAAAGTTGACAAAAATATCATTTCGTAAATTTTAGATTGCTTGGGGATAATTCAACCGATTTGTATGATCTTTTCAGAGTAGGTCCTCGATACCTGATATTGTACAGCCCATATTTTGTTTTTCATTAAATTGAAACAAACAAGATGATAGTCAAAGAATTATATGGTAGTAACTGTTGGTCCCTCAAAGAGTATTTTTTATTAGTTAACATATAAATCGACACACATTTTAAAATAGGAATAATCTATATAAATAAAAATGGAGTGGTGTTTGTATGTCACGAAATAACTTGAGAACATGACATCCGATTTGCACAATTCTTTCACTGTTGTCTTCTTGACGTGTTCGTGTTACGAAAAAGTTGGTGAAAGTTATCGGAAAATTTGCTAAAACGGGGGAGTACTAATATATCATTTTGTATAAGAGATACCATGACATTTTTCAACAGCCTACTTGATGATTTGATGGCAAGACGTAGTTTGCCGGGACCACTAGTGTTTTGATAACTTGATAACTTGAAAATGATGCAAAAAAATTATAGCGATTAAAATATTCCTTGTGATGAAAAATTTATGCCACCGGTAGAGGGGTAGCGGTCGTTCGTCCCACTGATTGAATTCCTAGTTATGCCTATGGGTCCAAATGGTTAAAATATATAGAAATAAAAAATGACACTTGCCGCGGTACTTCTCCCACCGACTCTGCCAGCCAGGTGTGCGCCACTCCGATCATCCAGCATCAACAACAGCTGAAGGTAGACAACTGCAAAAATGTTGCCTTCTGGCAATCGATGTCGGATCAGATCGGTCAGATGGTTGTCCGCTTTGGAGGCGACGAGAAAGGCAAGGCTTCACAGCTTCAGAGCGCAAATGACTATGAAAAGAGGGGGAGGTCATTCGGTAAAACGAAGAATTTTTATATCCATGATGTGATCGCCGTTGTCAGTGCCTTCATCATCGCTCTTTTAACAGCGAGAACTTATGACTTTACTGAGATCCGCTCAATTATATTCCGCAAAGTAAAGTGCAAAGAGCCACATGCCGACCGACTGCGGGATCTTCTTGAAAGCAGTGACATTCCGAATCGTTGAGGTAATCGCTAAATTCAACTGAAGCTCTCGAGGCAGGTGTCATAAACCACTTGCAGTAATCGTTCGAAAACAGGTTTTCGAGAATGAAATCCGTCTTATTCCGAGCAATGGAAACAGTCTGAAATACACGTAGGTACATATGCAATCAACCGAGAAATACCCCCTGAGGGCACCAAACTTTCACCCGGCCGTTGAACTGAACTGATTCGGTCCCCGGTGGAACATCTCTCGACAAACGCGAAGAAGTTGCAATTTAAACGCACCGCAGCAATTAACGTAATTAATCTTGATACCAAAGTTGCTGAAGGTCATCTTCAGAGTGAGCTGTAAAACGCTGATGGCTTTTTGTATGACAAACCTTTATGCTAGTGCTGTTAGCCCTCGAAGGACGGAAGTTATTTTTGACGAAAATGATTATTCTCTCGGCTAATTGGTACCTAGTGGACGAAAATTGGATGGCTTAGGGCAAAGTACTAAAGCAGTTCGAATTTCAGAAAATTTTCCACAGTTTCAACTCATGTGCGTTTCTCACATTACACAATGGTCGCAAGAAATAAATGTTGACCAAAACTAGCTTTATCACCCTAATGGTTGAAATTTGTATTTTGAATATGTTTTTTGGTGGAACATTTTTGAACCACCCTTCCTGAACCTAGTGGTTAAAGTCCGCGGCTATAAAGCAAAACCAAGCTGAAGGTGTCTGGGTTCGATTCCCGATCAGTCCAGGATATTTGCGTAATGGAAATTTCCTTGACTTCCCTGGGCATAGAGTATCTACCACATGATATACGAATGCAAAAATCGCAACTTTGGCAAAAAAAAGTTCTCAGTTAATAACCGTGGAAGTGCTCATTGAACACTAAGCTGAAAAGCAGGTTCTATCCCAGTGAGGGCGTAATGCCAAGAAGAAGAACAAGGTAATAGCAAGAAGTGTAATACACAGTACTAGAGTTTACGAGTCACTCATAATAGCTAAACATCAGTCACCAGTTTCAGCAACTTTTAAGTTCATTGTCTCCCATAGCCTCCGTAATTACTAGTTAATTGCTGATAATTTCACCATCTTAATCGATCTTCGTTAGCCTAATAATGGCTCAATCAGTAGCGACAAACAGCACCTGATTCCCCCTTTACAAAACCCCTCTAGACAATAAATCTTTGCCTCTAACGACACTCTTTACTGAGAGAGTCTCAACGCATTGCCTCCATATATGCAAGGAGGAGAAAATTTCCCTCTATTAATAAACAACCTTTTCAATCGGACAAACCTTCCATCGTTACGCTGCAAGAGGTTCAATCGAAGCGAATTTTATGCGCTCACGTGCATATTCAAAAGCGAAATATCAAAACGAGATTTCTCGCATTGCATTGTTTTGCTGTCTCTCGCAGGTCAACTTAATCCGAAAACCTATCATCATCGTCATCAGGTGGAGTCGACGTCGCGCCGCCGCCAACATAACCTAGTCAGGTGGAATCGAAAATTTCGATTATTCGCCTAAAACAGGTTTTGTTTCTCATTGCATGTTTCGTGTCCGGTGTGGATTGTCACCACGCCGAAGCTTTCACCTTATAGACAAAATTCGAAATCGACCCTCTACCGAATCAGAGGGAGAGGGAAAACAACGGGACACAAGTTTACAAATTTTACATTTAAATATCCGTTATTGATGGGAATTTCTGAACATCCACACTGATTTTGACTATGCCAGATAGATGCGTGGAAGATTTGATCCAGCATCATCGTGAAGCCGCATTTTAGTAGCAGCCGGGAATCATTGAATGGGTTACTATGATTGTTAGGGTTATGCACGATCCGAAGCCTGCTTATCGAGTGTAGGGGAAGGGGTGGTAAAATGAATACCATGTCTTTTACCAAGAAAAAACAAATTTCGATGATTTTTTATTACGCACGAACGATGTAGAGCATAAATCGGAGTGTTTGGGTTGATACGGAGGTATGTTGAAATGAAAACATCAAAATAAAGGTTTTGGAAAATTAGAATGAAAAAAGGGTGGATGTCATCCATAGTTTAACGTTTCATCCAAAAATGGTGCAGATTTTGTTTATAATGATCTTTTTGTGAAATTCTTGAATGAACTTTATGATTCCTTACAACCACCCTCATTCACCCCCTGATGAAAATCCAGACTACGCCCATAAACATTGGCAGAAAATAAACTAAAGTCCATGCTTGTAATTTTTCACAATTTTAGTTTCAAAGGTTTTCCTCAATTGTTCAAATTATGGGGTAATTGAAATACTTTTACAACCAATTAAAAAAAAGTAGCACTAGAGTCCCCGAATTATCTTATTTTAGCAGCAAATGAAAGAGTAGAGTCATTCATCAATCCAAACTATAGAAAGGCCGATTTTTTGGGTAATATGATTATTTGAAAAAGACACCGTGAATAATATACAAAAAGCTTTTATTGTGGTTTATTTTTTTCCTCAAAAATATAAAAAATCATCTACAATATTCATCGTCTATTATGTAACAACATACATCATGATATACCTGCTACAGAACTGAAGCAAAAAAAAAACAATTTTGAAAGAAATCCAAACAAATCAAACTGAAATATATTAAAAATGAGCATATTTAGAAGAAGCCATTGCATTTCTTTCTTCTGATAATATGCAAAAATTTGTAGACTAGTTTGAATATTATCCTAAAATGGATTGTTTTCAAAAAAATTGAAAAATATAAAATATTTTATAAATTTTTTTCAAGCGTGCTACTGCTCAAACTGCATGAAATAACCTCAGCGTTGTTGTAAGAACATGCGTCTTGCCATTAATGATACTGCAGCCAGCTGACTGGACAAAAATTGAATTGTAATGACTAGATAATGACACTTGCGGTGAATCTTTGTTGGTACCAATTATTTATGTTTATCAGAATTAGGGCATTGTCTGGTTATTTTTCTGAAGTTTCAATACATGCAAAGAGCATGTCCTTTTTGCCACAATAAGATTATGTCATGAAGTTTGCGCAATCGCATGTTTACTTTTTTCTTCTATATATGTTTGTCTTGCGGTTCATCGAAAGTGACCTCAGAATTCGCTGATAGTCTTGTCAGCTGCAGAGTTGCTCACTGTCACTATCATCGCTTGAAATTTTCTGATTTGTACAGGCCGACTGCGATACAATTCGGATCAATCTATATCACATCAACATCATGCTGTCTACTACATCACCAGTGAATTTATGGCTATAGACTATGGATATCACTGAAGGGTTAAGTTTTGGCATAATTTGGCATTTTAAGGTGATTATAAAGCGAAGCCAAACTTTGAATTTTCCAGTGCACAAGACGAGAGAATCAAACAACAGTTCGCGTTGAAAACCAATCAGATTGCTTGCTTGCTGGTGGTGACCAATGGGATAGATTTTTAACGCGGAGCGCTGTTTGGTTCTCAAGTCTTGTGCTCTTGAAAATTTGAGGTGTGGCTTCGTTCTATAATCACCTTAACAGTACGATATTTTTGACAGTGCTGTAGATAGATTGAAACTATGTGTTAGTCACTGTAAAATATTAATAGCATGGATAATTACCACATGATCACTCATTCTGCAGTGATTTTGATCTAAAGTGCGATGTCGCATCACTGATGTTGATTGTCAAATCAAAGTGATATTGATAGCTCGCAAGTGATATTGATAGTTTTAGAGCATCAGCCATCAGCTGATATGATTGATATTAAGCAACTCTGGCCAGCTGGCTGAAGTGTCCAAACAGGAAAAAAGCATGTATTCACAGCGCTTGCTAAGCCTTCTTAACGAATGTGGTATTGTGCTAATGGATTAGATTAGAGTAGGCCATGCTTGAGAATTGTGACAGGAAGGTTCAGAATAAAACATTGTAATTCATCACTCTGAAGACGGAAGATGTATTTTCACTTTGCTACATTGGCGACGATTGTTGGAACGGATCCCATTTTGACTCGAAGGCGCGGTTCATAGATTTGTGTACAAAAATCTTGAAAATTGGATATATGCTATTCGGAACGCCTGACGAAATGACAGAAAGAGGAAAGGGGAAAATTATTGCGATACAGATTTTGGTGCTGCCTATGATCGGAACGTATCTGGAACCGGAAATACATGTAGGTAGACACAGTTTTGTTTATTCCGTGTTAACTTTTGAGTGGAGTCGACAGCCGGCGGTATGTCAAGTATAAAAACACTCAGACAGGTTATTTTGAATGATTTTCCTGTCGTGATTCGCGATCCTAATTACAGTTAATTTCATCAATTCAACTAAAAAAAATAGTTCAGGTTTGTTTAAGAAAGCTTAAGCTTCCAATTCAAAATTCACATTTTTAAAAAGTAAAGGAAGAGAGAAAAGAAAATTAACAAAATATACAAATTTTCAAGCAATATCTAGTTTTAATTTTCATGAAAAATTACTTGATTATTCCTTGTTTTTGGGTTTCTTATATTAATAAAGACAAACTATTTGGTTTGTGCTTGAAATCTGGCAAATTTAGTTAATAATTGAAAAATTCGTACAAACAACATTTGTTTGGCTTTGAAATAGATAAAGTAAAGCCATAGAGAATGGCATATAATAGCCATTAATCAAAGTGCAATTTAAAAATGTAAAATGAATCAATTCGATAAATAAACAAAGAAGGATGTTTTTGTAGTATGATACGTTGAAAACACTTGAATGGTTTTGATATGAACATAAAAGTAATGAAAAGGCACCAGTTTCATTTGAACGTTACTTCTTCTGCGACGATAAACTCATGAAATAACGAAAGAATATTTTCAATGTGTGATTTATGATTTTGCATTAATTTAAAGCATTCCTCATGGAAGTTTTTCACGCAAAACAGTTTTTGTATAGTAACCATTATTGCGTGTTTTAGCGTCACTTATTTGGTGAAGGAGTATTTATATATTTTATTTAATTAAAGCAATATTATTTACATTTCAATCATGAGCTTTATTATTATTTCATTAAAATTCATGTGTGTTCCGAAGGAAATATGAGTTGTTATAAAAATATGCATCTGGTATTACATCAGAATAAAAGAAAACAACAGGACTAATTATTGAAGCATTTAAACATTTGCATTTAAAAGCAAATGAAGCAGTAGAAAAAAACCAATATTCTGATTGCCAGTAAAAGCATTTCTGTAAAAGAAAATCTGTTGACTAAGGAAAACATCAAAATAAGAAAAACACCAAAACGTTTAATTCAGCGGTATTGTACAATATATTTATTTAACGTTCTAAAACTAAATTCAACTTTCTTTTTTAAATTGTTTAATTTTATAGTTAGAAAACATTCAATGTATAGTAGTAGTGTTGTCGTATTTCAATGTATTGTACGTTTTGTTGACGAATAGATATTCGAGAAAATTTGCAACGTGGAATAAATAAATATTCACACGTATGTTTATATGGCAGTTTAGCAGAAGCACACACATTGAATTCAATGCACAATCCAACAGTGTGCATTACAAATGCGTTATATGTTTGTTTTGGTAGCTACGGCGCCATCCAATATAAGGCTAACATGATGGGAGGATATTTTGATTTGACAAAATTATTTGGGTGTGAGTCTATTGGAGGGCAAAATCCTCAATAGTTTTCATTATATTACTCTTGCGTTATTCAAGGAAGGAAAGTTTAATTTTTAAAATGGCTTACAATTTTTATCAAATCTACTGAAGGTATTAATTGGGACCATAATTGAAATAAACTTAAATGAAATTATCAGAAATGTACATGACTCAATCATGTGATTATAAATAGTTCGTAAACGCGTGAATACGTTAAGAAGACTACCAAGTACAAATTTAAAAATTAAGAATTTAAAGAAAGTTGAATTGTAAAAATTGAAAATGAACTTGACTCGCAAATTGGCGTTAAAAAAAAAGTGAACTATCCTGCGAATACATAGCATGACGAGACAGATGTAAAATAGCTTGACAACGGAATAATTATGCTGTCTATGGTCAAACAAAATTAGAAAACAATAACAAATTGCTAAGAATTAAAACATTACTGCAACATATATGATTTGTAATGTAGTTCAAGGTACATATATATTAGAAACTTAGTCCATTTTTGAAAACGACATGAAAGATTGGAAGAAAATATTTGTTCCTTTTCAATAATAAAATGAAGGAATATAATACACAAGCAAGTTATTTATATTGATAAGCAGAGAGTAAAGGGAATACATTAAGTAATTCCGGTCTACGTCTCCTTATGAAACGAAGAGGATAAACCTGGTCCGTTTCTGTAACAAGAACGTAGGGAGTTTGTTGAAATTCGGCCCATTTCTGAAAAGTAATGAAGGAATAAAACAAATCGTCCGGTCCGCTCTTGGAGAAAAAGAAGAGAGTAAAGAGAACATTTTGAATGATTCTGGTCTACTTCTCCATAAGAAATGAAGAGGATGAAACAATCCTGGTCCATTTCCGGTAAAAGCACGCAGGGAGGTCGTGAAAATTCGGCCCTGTTCGAAAGAGAACAGTAGGAATGAAATGTATCATCCCGTCCGTATCTTTATAAAGAAAACGATAAATAATAGAAAAGTATGTTCTACACCAAATAAACGAATGATTCCAGTCTGCAATTGAGAAGACCAGATCTAGGAGTCGGGTCTATTATGAGATGTAGGAAATATTTTTTCCAGTACATCTGGGACATGCAATGGAAATAAAAGTACTACCAGTAGTACAGTTTGTTACTAGACAACTTCATTTGTCATTATATTGTATATCTAGCAGTACTAATTCATATAAAATGCGTTCATTTATCTATTTTTGTTAACATTTTTAGTAGTTTCAAAAGTATAGTGCGGCATGGATTGTTTAAAGCATTTCAAGGGAACCTCTTTTACAACAATCAAGAACGAAGAATGGGCTAGATCAAGCATGCTTTGCATAATTGCAGAAACTGAAACGCTAATGTAAAATAAATAATTTAGCGATAAAAGAAAAGAAATAAGTATCTCAATGCAGCTAAGTATACTTTCAGTTTTGACTTATATGCTTAATAAAATTAATTCCATTTGCATTTAGAGACCATTGGTGGTGTGACGAGATACGCACAGTATCAAACTCATCAGTACAAAGAGGAAAAACTCGAGGATGTCTTGCTGTATGCTTTCCGGCAGAGATCAACAATATTTCAAACAATGAACATTCCTGAAGACCATTCATACATTATTTGAAACAAAATCAGTCTTGACTGTTCAGTAGTTTTTGAGCTAGACTAAACTATTGATTCACATTTATGGAAAAAAGGAGAGAAGTGGTATTGTGCTAATGGATTAGATTAGAGTAGGCCATGCTTGAGAATTGTGACAGGAAGGTTCAGAATAAAACATTGTAATTCATCACTCTGAAGACGGAAGATGTATTTTCACTTTGCTACAACGAAAAATAAATACAAACAAAAAGCATGTTCCAACAGTTACGCTGAAATTATTTCATGAAGTTTGAGCAGCCGCATGTCTGGTCTTACCTATTTTATATGTTTGTCTCCTTGTTCACCGGAAGTGACCTCAGAAACCACTTGTCTCGTTATATGCCCGAAATTTCAATATATGCTAGAAGCATATTCTAATAACAACGCTAATAATCCGTATTTGTCTCCTGATTCACCGGGAACGACCGTACAGCCCATCCTTTGCCATTGGTTTTCTGAGATAATTTCATGACTATCAAGTAATTACACATGTTGCTTCGGGTAAAATTTACATTTGATCATTGGCCTCGACTTCTATCCGGAAACTTCCGGAACCAGAACCCATACGACGCCAAGAGTTGAAAATATCACTTTTAAACTAACACAAATGGCTGAAAAGCTTCATGTAGAGCAAAAACAGGAAAAAAAAATATAAATTCTGAAAACGGTATCAAATCGACCAGCAACTTATTCTTAGACCAAATATGCATAAAAACAAGAAGAATTATTTTGTCGGAACAGTCAAAGCAAGCTTTTCCATAAAAGTAAATTATCTTAAAAGCACTGCCAATGGATATTTATTGATCCATTCCTATTTAATTGAGGTGACAATTTTTGATTTTGCACACTGTTTCATAACATGTCTCAGTATGTCCAGATTGTGAAGCATTATTCACAATAGTGTTTCCAGCAATCGCTAGAATTTCTATTTTTTGTATTATCCTGAATAAGTAAATATTACTCGTTTGATAGTTTACTAGCCGAAGTTCTATAATGAAACAGTAGTATTCGGCTTTTAATTCAAAGTTATATGTATTTTATGCCCAGATAGCCGTAGCGGTAAACGCGCAGCTATTCAGCAAGATCAAGCTGAGGGTCGTGGGTTCGAATCCCACCGGTCGAGGATCTTTTCGGGTTGGAAATTTTCTCGACTTCCCAGGGCATAGAGTATCTTCGTACCTGCCATACGATATACACATGCAAAAATGGTCATTGGCATAGTAAGCTCTCAGTTAATAACTGTGGACGTGCTCTTAAGAACACTATGCTGAGAAGCAGGCTCTGTCCCAGTGGGGACGTAATGCCAGAAAGAAGAAGAAGATGTATTTTATGTTGGTTATTATGAACTTGATAGGTTTGATTGATTCATTACCCAGGGAAGTCAACAAATTATCCATCATGAGTAACCTTCTGCATGGCATTGCTTTGTAACCGTGGACGTTACTACAAGGCTATGAAAGGCCCCTTTTAATATCCGTCATTGATGGAATTTTTAAAGATCGACACTGATTTTGAATATGCCAGATACGCGGAAGATGTGATCCAGCATCATCGTGATGCCGCATTTTAGTAGCAGGCGGAGATCACCGACTAGCTTACTGCGGTGGTTAGGGTTACGTACGACCCGAAGCCTGCTTCTCGAGCGTCTACTCTGAACAACTCTTGAATTTTGTTCATCTCCTTCTGTGGCGCGGTGCCTACTTGATTCCTCATTCACTGTCTGTTGTTGCATAGCACACCGCCTCCTTCTCGTAAAAATATAAACAGAAAAATATCATCGGTGATCGATGATGTAATGCCCGATCGGTTGAATCTGGCACTGGTAGCAGGCAGAAAAACGAAAATGAACAGGTACCTCTCCCCCTCTGAACGTATAGAATTAATTAGGCTCGAAGTGATCAGGTCCATGCGAAAGGCTCGAACCCCATCTGCACATACATAACCTAAATTACGCATAAGATCGCGTACGACTTTTACGCGCCACCACCAACCATCACTATAAGGCTTGTCGTCGCCTCGCATTTAGCCTCCTTTTGCAGATCACGACATTCCTCGTTTTACTCGCTAAAATCAGTCACTGCACACGATCCGTCTGGGCTCATTGCACTCGATTTTTCTTCTGCAGCTCATTCAAGCACTACCAACTTTTCCTCACATCACCTTCTTGTCGCAGAATTCAGCATTGCATTTTTCCCACACGCGCACTAAATTTATTTACCAAGTCAAATTTCTGACAACTTTTTACGACGATCTTCCACCAATCCAGCCACCAGTACGCCATCTCTGCGAGCACCACAAAAACATGAACACCGCGGGATCAAAGCCTTCTCCTTAACGTTGTGAAGAGGTTCCAAGCACCCCCCTCAATCCTTCGCTCGCCTCCGTACTTACTTCTCTTGCTTCAGACCGCCTTTTCAAAACAAGTGCTCCTCCACAAAATCGCCTTCGTTACGCTGTCTTCGTTGTCGGGCAGCGAGGTTCAACCACAACAAGATCTCAAACTCAACTGAATCGCAGCGAGCGCCAACCAAACCGACGAACGTCGATCTAGAGCCGAGTTGCGCGACCGCGCTTGTATTGGTTGAAGGCTTGCGCCACCCCCTCGCGCTGAGCTGAGTGCTGCGGTTGAGATAGCACCTTGTGAGTTTTCTTCTAAAGGTGAGTGTCTTTGTGAATGATGAAACACACTGTGAGCGAGCGTGAAAGCTCCGAATTGTATAGTTATAAACAAACTCACAAACTTTTAAAGGGCAGTATACTACAAGCAGGGTTGGGAAAAATCTTGAAATTCACTGTACAGTAGCCAAGCAAAGCCAATCACAGTCAGCGAAGCCAGTGAAACTCACGTCCATCGCTGCTGTAGGCAAAAAGCCTTGAAAATAGCAAAACATCCGTTGCTAAAGGCAACCCAGAATTACTGTAGAAAAATGTTCTATTTCCCGCTGCATTTCCCGCATTTAGAGCCTTCAATGACACTCATGATTTAGAAAATTTGCGCACCCAACATAGGCTACTTGATGAGATTCACGTTTTTGAACTACTGTACTGAGAGAACCACGTGATTTTCGCGAAAATTCAAGCCTACTACTATTACTATTCCCAGCACTGACTACTAGACTTTCCTAGCCGAGTGGTTAGAGTCCGCGCTTTGTAGCCGCAATGCTGAAGGTGTCTGGGTTCGATTCCTGGTCGGTCCAGGATCTTTTCGTAATGAAAATTTCCTTGACTTCCCTGGGCATGGAGTATCATCGTACCTGCCTCACGATATACGAATGCGAAAATGACAGCTTTGGCAAAAAAAAAGCTCTCAGTTATTAACTGGGTAGTGCTTATTGAACACTAAGCTAAGAAGCAAGCTTAGCAAACTACAGTGAGAACGTAATGCTAAGAAGAAGAATAATAGCTGTTTTCAGTGTAAGAAGTGAAGCAAAAACAATTATTGTTAAAAAGCCCGCGAAAATTCTGTTTTCCATTTAATCATCTCAACCTAATCTACGAAATTTGTAGAAAAAAATACGTAAATTAAGATTTACTAAAAAAAAACAAGTTTTAGTGTACCATAGGATTGTTGATTCAGAATTAGATGCATATCGGCCTTAAAAGCTCTGCCGCACGAGCTCCATAAGTCGTGGCATTCCCACACAGACCGAGAAGTGAGAACTCACTTATGCATATTCATTGGCACTCACATCACGTGCCCCGCTCATCAGCAACCTGCAAAAGACTTCAACGCGTGACGTAACTCCCCAGCGGCAAACCCGTTCCAGCTGTACGCTGAGCATTCGTTCACACACTTAGCCTACCGCAAAACCACTTCAGTGTTTACAAAATAAGTCTCAGCTGACGAAGTGTTTGTATCAGCACCTTCCAAATCCAAACACGAGAGAGCGAGATTTTTCTCTCGTCCAGCTTAGGTGCAGTTCGGAACACAACATTGTGCATAATTTGCAAGATTCTACGCGGGGCTCTGGCCCATCTTCACCGCCCTGCTGGTTATGTAGGGCAAAATGGTCCAAAATGCCACTTTATGGATTTGTGTCGTTTTCTTGTAGCAAGATCCACATTTGAAGGCCATTCGAAGTCTTAACAGAAACTTTACAATATTTGCTAGCTACCACAATGAAAACATTTCCCAAATGTGAGTTTTTTTACGGTTTTAAATCGTGTCGAAAAGTTGATTTAAATATGGGGGTAGTTCAAAATGACCAAATGGGTGGGGTAAAATGCCGTTTAGTATGGAGTTCGAAGAGTTAGCAACCATGCTTCCCCATGAGTTTGCTTTGTGGCATGGAAACGCTTATTGGTTAATAACGTCAACGGAAAACCTTAATATTTAGGCAAAAAAGTGAAAAGTGTTGAATATCACCGGGAAATTAAGTAAAAATCTATGAGTTTATGTCCATGGATTGTAGCAGCACTTCTTGGGTAAACGTATTTGAACGCCGTTTGGCAAATTATACAGATTGAAACGTTCTAGGAATGATTCAATGAGTCGGGCCATTTTACCCCATCTGTGCGTATTGGACCATCTTCCCCTACAAGCGAAGCCTCGCCACGATGCGATCATGTGAAGATGCATCTTTTTACCCTCTACCAAGGGCAATTATTTCCACCCATTTTTTGCGCCTTTTGTTATCGCACTACATTCATGCGCCGTGCCGCGCGCGATTGTCGAATCATTCAATCAAAATGCGGAATCGACCGTGCCGCGCCGTTGGGAAAAGAAAGAATGCAAGGGAGCACCGAAGATTAGCGTTGGGCGAATTTTGAACCGATGTTGCAAATATCGATTCATTTGTTTCGATTGATCGAATTTGTGAATTAATTTTTGCGACATTAATTATTAACCTCTCTACTAGCAGCATAATTTTTTTTTAACGACAAGAAAATACAGTCGCCTCTCCACATCTCGATATCGAAGGGACCATCGAGATAGGGAGAGATCGAGTCAAAGAACATTAATTTAATGAACACTAGATTGAAAATCACTCCGTTACTAGGAAAATAATAAACAAACAAACTTCGTTTCGAGTTTCCAAATTGTTTTGAATCACTTAAATCTGGTCTAGTAACCTTTGATAATGTTCATATCGACATATGGACAAGAAATTGGGAACAAACAATCAACAGAAACACATCGAGATATGGAGATATCGAGATAAGGAGGGTATCGAGATATGGAGAGAGAAATCGTATGCAGAATGAAGGGACCGAAGAAACCATCGACATAGGGAGAAATATCGAGATGTAGAACATCGAGATGTAGAGAGTCGACTATATTCAAATTCAAATCGTGATAGGTAACATCTTTGTTCTCCAATATTTTTTCACAATTTCTAAATTCATCTGGATCCGGACATATTCCAAAACTCCTTAGGGGACCGACGCCTAGCCATAACCCACATAAATATCTTAGGCAACATATTTGTTCTCATGTTCGATTATTCGCTCTTCGAAACGATACTTTGATAAAAGTCTGTTTTAACAAAATTAAGCAATTTGGTCCAACCGTTTTTCAAGGAATGCGCATTTATTTTTATAGTACCACTCTGGCCGTATAAGGATCTTGAAAACTTCATAAAACACCATATTGTAATATGAGATTTCTTGGAGACAACTCAACCGATTTGTATGATTTATTCAGAGAAACTCCTTATTTCCTGACATAACATAGCGCATGATTTGTTTTTTTTTTTTTTTTTTTGATAAAAAAAAACAAAATTATGGTCAAAGAATTTTTTTATGGAGAATGTTGGTCACCCAACATTCAAATGTCTTTCAAACCAGATGGCCAATGATAAAAACCGACGCATATGCTAGAAATAGAGGAAAATTCGTGAAGGGTTTTAAAAAAAAATCTTAAATGTTTTGTGCAGGTTTATTTTCAATTTCAGCATTTTTTCACGGATTTTTGTCTCGGGAAATGTTTTGAATTTCCTTAAATACTCTTCGGCAAATCATTCAGGCATTGAGAACGGGTCTGGTGTAGTATTTAGAATACACGTCTCTCACGCTGAGAACCTGAGATCAAATCTCATCCCCAAGATAGGCATCTGTGACTTAAAAACATATGTTAAGTATCCCGGGACAAGTGAAACATAAAAAAAATCTCAATCAAATTGTTCAACATAATTTTCAAATGTCAATATTTTGCATATCTAACATATGCACACATTGGTAACATATTTAATGGTGTATGCATGAATTTGATTGAATAATTTTGAAATTGTGAAAACCTTAGAAGAAAGTTGGTTGGCGTTAAGTCAGAGTGGACCAAGCGACATTTTTTATATTTTGATACTGAAAGGGCTTAAAGATTAACGCTTTGCAATTTTTTAATTCGTGAATATTTTGATTCAATATTTACACATATCTCTACACATCTACTTGCACACAAAATAATGTGAAGTGATATTCATGGAAACACATAATGTAAACTTCTAATGTTGATGAACTTAGTACACTTGGTCCACTCTTACTGATCCAAAGAACAACACTCAGTGATTTGGTTCACTCTGACTGAATAATTTCTAGGAAAATAATAATCATTTAATGTTTGCATGGGCATACCTCTAAGATATACAGATAACCAGCACCCTTCAACATTAAAATCTTAAATTCTAAAGGAATCCATATCTTCAATTCCAAAATTATTGGCGTTACGATAGCTGGAAAACTAAAGTTTTGTTGGGTCAGGGCATTGAAGATCACAAATATTCAAAAATGCGTTCAATCAGAGAAGTACAAATTGCAAGGTTTTTCTTAGAAAATAATGAAATTGGCGCTTGGGACAGTTATGTGATTATGTGTATATTATATGTCATTTATGCAAATTGCAGCTCTTTGTAGGTGCTCAAATGGCTTGATCTTCCTGTTTTGATTTTTGTCCCGCATCCCCATACATTCAACGCACTGTGCGACCGGTTTTAGGACAAAAGGTCGAAGGACAGAAGGTCGAATGACAAAAGGTCGAAGGACAGAAGGTCGAAGGGACAAAAGGTCAAATGGACAAAATGTCGAATGGACAAAAGGTCGAATGGACAAAAGGTCGAATGGACAAAAGGTCGAACGGAAAAAAAGGTCGAGTGGACAAAAGGTCGAATGGACGAAAGGTCCAAATTTTACAGTTGAAAAGATTATCGTACACTCAGTTGTTAACATTTTAACCACAAATTCCTTCCTTCTCATCAAAAGTTTTTTCTTCTTTTAAATAATAGCTGTTCTTCAGAACTATCCTTTGAAGCAATAATTTGTATTAATGCTATTATTTTCCAAACAAAAGATGCATTTTCTGAATGTCGATTGTTATTATTTTGATACTCCAAAGCATAAAGTAATTATTATTAGCTTTTCATTTAACACATTTTCAATAGAGATTTGTCCTTCTTTTAAACATTGGCTGTTCTTTTGAAGTTATACATTATAGTGATTTTATACTGTTGTAGACACTTGTATCGACGATTATTTCTTCTTTATACATCGGCTGTTCTTCATAAATTTCACTTTTACATCTTGCCTGTATTTTTATTTTTTTTTTTCAATTGAAATATTGCCTTCTTATAAATATCGGCTGTTCTTCGTGCTTTACAATGTTTATGGGCATTTCAATTGCATTTCTAACAAAGGATTTTCCTTCTTTTGAAGTTTTGCTGTTTTAAGGCTATGCATTAGAGTTTTATCTGACTGTTGGTTTCGACTGATTCAAATTAGCATCAGGGAAAAATAATCAACCTTTTTCTGGAATCAGGTCCCAACTAGGGTAGAGTCTGCTTCTCAGCTACTCTAGCATTTACTGAGAGCTTTTCTGATAATTTGATAATTTTTGCATTTATGCATCATGCTTTTTATTATGAGATGATCTGCAACCCGAACCGTTAGAAGATAATTCAAGGAATGCAGGTGTGATGTCGCACCACCGACGATCTGAAATCTACCCATGCTCTGAATGGAGGTTTACAGAAAGCTCATACGTTGTTACTCTTGGACTCTGACTTATTTCTCTTCCGAACCACCTGTAGTAAACCCGAGGAGAGGCAATTTCATATAGCACTTTAACATATGCAGCAGAAAAAGCCTAGGCAAACTGCTTCTCCAAGCCACCTTGAACATTGTTACAGGGAACCAGCCTCGGCAGAGCGAACCCTCTGCTTTGCAGTCGACTCATGGTGACACGCCATAGGTGCTATAATTCCCGTATAATGATGAATGATAGCCGCAGTTACTGCATTCCAACGCATAGCACATCGAGAGGCATGCACCTCGATGCACTTACAGTATCATAATTACTAGGAGAACATAAATGAACTAACGAGTCTCCAACCAAACCGTTTCTCAACGCATCAGAATCGTAGTGTGCTGCGCTAGGTTCACAAAAATTCTGAAAATTCGTGCGACCCCGGCACTTAACCGACCAACATCGCGTCGGAGTAGGCTATGTCCTTCCGCCGGGGACTAGCTGAGTAGATCGCTAAACAGTACCGGCAAATGGCCGTCGGATCACCTGTGAACCGGAAGATTCCCTCCACCGGAATCGCAGGACTGACCTCGGCATCTGCCCGGATAGCATCGATTCGGGAGATCTTCCGCCGTCGGAGAAATCTAGCGAGTCACAGCCTTAGTGAACAGGGCTGGGAATGGGAACAGTAGTAGGCTTGAATTTCGCGAAACTCACGTGGCTTTCCTGGCTACAGTACCGTGGTCGATCAAAACCCGGACGGTACCAATATCCGGACACTCTGAATAAATTCATTAAAATTATGTGAAATTGAATATTTAAGCGCCCACATTTTATTGAACTTGTTAATTTAAAGAATTTTAAACATAGTTTAGTATAGTATAGAACAGTAACCATTGCCTAATAATTAAAAAAAAACTTACTCCAGTTAGCCGTCATATTTTCCGTTTTTCGGTAAAACCCAGCTTCAATGTTTGACTTGTAATAACGTGTTTTATTTATAAGTCATTAGTGATTTTTTCATTAGTCATAAGTGAATTCATTTGAATATTATTGTACCCTGAATGAGAACTGAACATTTCAGTGATTCGCCGACCAAGGAATATGGTGCAAATATGTATTTGATGCTGAAAAAAGAAACTGTTCGGGATTATGATCAAGTATTTGAAATCCGGACATTATACCGTTTCGATTCATATTACGGATATCTTCAAATTCCGGGCACTCTACTTTGCATGGGAAACATTTCACGCGAAATGTTTTAATTTTTGCTCTTCTAAAGTTTTCATAAGCATGTTCCGTAGATATCTATACAAATTTATATTTTCCAACTGCCTCAGATCGTGCTTAAGTGATTTGATGATTTAATTGGAAAGTTTGACTTTTCAATTCATGATTTTCATAAGCTGTTCGGAATTCGAATCAGGAGGCTTCCGGAATAAGAATCATGAGAAGTCCACGCATAACCATTTATTTAAATATGTTCATGATGTGGAATCAAAATCTTCATCCACCATTCAAAAGATAAATTTTGAGGGTTTAGTAATGCTAAGGAATCATACAGAATAATTTGTTTTTACATACCTTTTTAGGAGCTACAGATCACTGATGCCTCAAGTGTCCGTAATGTGAATCAAAACGGTATTTAAATTATTTTTTGTCATATATGTATGACAACATCGACTATTCATAAATAAGTTATTATGAGTGAAACAAGCATCAAATTATGTGGAAAAATTGCGTGAATCTGATGTTGCTGAAGCTCAGGCCACAAGCTTTACAGTGCAGGTAATCGAAGTACATGTTTTAGTTATTTTCTGCTCTTCGAAGCATTGGTGGCTTACAATGAATGACTTGAATCCTTTAATGTGTGCTACGGAATTGAACTGTAGTATGATTTTCGTGAAATGTTCATAAATTTTTCACTTTTTTAGTTCATAAACTCATGAACATTTAGACTTGTCCGGATTTAAAGACAAGATCCGCTTCAGATGTCCGGATTTGAAAACAAGACATGTCTCATTATTTTGACGATTATCATAATAAAATCGTAATTTTTAAAGGAAAAAGAAAACTCTCCCTAACTCGATGGTCCTTTCAATATCAAGTTATGGAGAGTTTATCATCGCAGTTTGGAACAGCATAACAAAAACGCTTTGGTTGTTTTTCACACAAAATGATCAAGCAAAGTTACAACTTGAATATTTAATTTGAAAATTTTAATTATCCACAATCTCTCATTTTGCAAGAGACGACAATTTTGAAAACTACCAATTCAAAATGATACCATTGTCGACACAATGAGAGATTTGTGATATCTCAAAAGCTTGTTTCTGAATAAAACATGAATTTTCTGTTTAATAAATTTTTGGTTGTTTTTTGCTGCGGTGAAAATTTAATGTCACTAGAAAGTGAGATAAAAGCTTCCAAACTTGGCAATTGCTAGCGGTAAGACACCTTTGATGAAATACTTTTATAGTACTTTTGAAGTGCAGAACTAATCGAGTTTGTCATGATTCATATTTATGTTTTGATGCATAACAGAAGGAATTATTCGTACGAACTACAGTTAACTCTCCCTCACTCGATATTGAAGGGACCATCGAGTTAGGGAGGTATCGAGTTACTGACCAAAACCACAAAACCAATGCAACTGCGATCCAAGGGACCATCGAGTTAGCCATGAAAACCAACTTTTACTATGGTTCTCTAACTCGATATCGAGATACGGAATATCGAGTAAGGGAGAGTTAACTGTAGTTATGTGTAAATACAGTAGAAGCATTAGCATTAGAATGCTAATGTCGCAACTGTTCGTGTGACCAACATCTAGTTTGCCAAACTCTGACAGCTTGAGTACCGGGTCTATAAGTGTCAAATCAATTATTTTGGCCAAAATAAAACATTATCTACTAAATGGCACTAAACAAACAATCAAAAGCTTCCAAAGTATGTTTTAATAAAATAATTCCGTTTTGTGATAACAGCGTCATTAGCATTCTACTACTTCTATTTCTATTGTAAATACCAAATGAAATAATGAGTACGAGGACAAAAAGGTAGATTCACCTATTCACTTGACAAAGCCAACAGTGCCAGTACGTCAATCCGCTTTGAGTTTACTTGCAGCTAAATTCTTTAAGTCAACGCGACCCATCGCATTGTGTTTGTCGAAATTGAACTCTAATTTTCAATGATAATGGTAAGACCCTTAATGAATCAGTAAGAACGCTAGTTCGAATCTACTAAAATGATGTGCAATAGCGATTCTATCCCCCATATGGCTCTATGAGAAAACGAACGAACGTGAATGCAAAATTGATATTACAGTCGTCTCTCCACATCTCGATATCGAAGGGACCATCGAGATAGGGGGAGTTCGAAAGAAAGAACAAATTTTGGATGAATACTAGATTGAAAAACACTCCGTTGCCAAGAAAGTAATACACAAACAGACGTCATTTTGCGATCCTAATTTGTTTTGAATCCCAAAACTTTGGTCTAGTAACCTTCGATATTGGTCATATAGACATACGGAGAGAAAATTGAGAACGAAAAATCCACAGAAACACATCGGGATATGGAGATATCGAGATAAGGAGGATATCGAGATATGGAGAGTGAAAATGTATGCAGACTGAAGGGACTTATGAAATCATCGACATAGGGAGAGATATCGAGATGTAGAACATCGAGATGTGGAGAGTCGACTGTATTTCCAAACCTATTACCGTGTGGGACGAAATCCGCACACTTGGTTAATTTTTCATCATTTTAATATAAATATTATAATAATCAATATAATATAATTAATTATAATATTATGAATAATAATGCAGTTTTAAAATTACACATCTAATTGCAATAAATCATAAGTTGTCTTTATGAGCATGGGCCCGGACAGGTTGGCCGCTTGTCTGCGTCGGCTGATTCTCTTCCGTCGTCTATCACCAATAGCAAACGAGTTCGTGGGAAATTATCAAGCAGGTTTCATCGACGGCCGCTCGACAACGGGCCAGATCTTTTCCGTACGACAAATGGACAAGAACAGCTTTCCCGAGCTCACAAGATTGATTAGAGCAACGATGAAAGGTGTGCAAAACTGCGCGAAGATCTCGGGCGAACACTCCAGTTTGTTCAAATCTCGGCGGGGACTACGACAGGGCGACGGACTTTCGTGCCTGTTGTTCAATATTGCGGAGAGCCGGACTTAACTTTGTTTGCTTGGCGGACGCATGGATATTATTGGGAGAAAATTTGAAACGGTGGCAGATTTGTTCACCCGCATTAAACGCGAAGCAACAAGAGTCGGGCTAATGGTGAATGCGTCGAAAACAAACTAGATGCTGGTTGGCGGAACTAAGCGCGACAGAGCCCGCCTAGGAAGCAGTGTCACGATAGGCGGTGATACCTTCGAGGTGGTGGACGATTTCAACTACCTCGGATCCTTGTTGACGGCTGACAACAATGTTAGTCGGAAAATGCGAAGGCGCATCATCAGCGGAAGTCGTGCCTACTATGGGCTCCAGAAGAAACTGCGGTGAAGAAAGATTCACCCCCGCACCAAATGCACGATGTACAAAACGATCATAAGACCGGTAGTCCTCTACGGGCATGATACGTGGACTATGCTCGAAGAGGACTTGCAAGCTCTTGGGGTTTTCGAACGCTGAGTGCTAAGGACGATCTTTGGCGGCGAGCAGGAAGACGGCGTGTGGCGGCTCTACGGTGAACCCAGTATCCTGAAGGTAGCAAAAGTTGCAAGAATACCAGACAACAGCAGTGTAAAGATGGTGTTTGCAACGAATCTGGTCGGAGCAAGAAGGCATGGGGCGCAGTAAGCTAGGTGGATTGACCAGGTGCACCAGGACCTGGAGAGCATGAGTCGCAGTCGAGGATGGAGAGAAGCGGCCATGAACAAAGTGAATTGGCGAAATGTTGTTAGCGAGGTTTTATCAAGCTAATTGATGTAAAATCAAATAAATAAAATAAATGCGTTCGAGGCTGCCATGAATAAAATTCGTCTTACCTTAAATACTTGTGTGCGGTATGTCCATTGCTTCTCCAGGCAAGAAAGGAGTTTTTAAAGTTATCCATGAAGAAATTCTTGAATGAATCTTCTAAGGAATTTGAGCAATATGTGAGAACTATCTAGCAGTTACCAGTTTTAATTCTAGAAGAGTTTCAGACGAAATCCATAAATAAAAGCTTATGGGGATATTTCTGTACCTACCATGGATAAATCATTCATCATTTTTTTAAGAATGTCTAAGGGAAGAAATTTGATGAGGAATTCATGTTATAATCTCAAAATGTGAGTTATCAAAATAGCCGTATGCTGAATGTGTAATTCGTTTTATACAACGAAACCATCCGTTACACTACGAAATTATTCGTTGTTTTCTGCAACGAAATAATTTCATAGTATGTAATTAACCAGCAATCAAATTCTGTGTCTATATCTTAAAACAAACAATTATATACAAAATAATATAGTACCAAGCATTTTATGATCGACTTTTTTCTTTCTTATATCTCATATGGAGAACAAACATTGAAAACAATTGGTAAAAAAATACGAATTTTTGGTGCATTTGACGTAAAAGGTTCTTACTTTTTACAGCAGATAAAACAGGCTAGCATAAAATACAAAAATTTCTACGAAATAAGTGTACAAACACATTTAGCTTTAACCCGTAAGTGACAGCAAAAATGCTGAAACCCTCACCGCTTACAGAATTCTTAACGGATTCAAATGATTTTTTGTCAGTTCTAGTATCAAGAAATGTCCAGAGGAACTCGGAAATATTCCTGTGGCCGGAGTTATTCCGGTGGGTTACTGGGTCAAGTCGGGTAAAAATTGGCTATTTTTTTGGGACATGCCAAGTTACCTTTATTTATTTGCAATGACATTCATTTCAATTTGCATAAATCATTATAAGATCTGATATTCAACATTATAAATGGAGAGTTTTGCACCATTTAAAATATACCGGATGTGACCATTCGGACGTAATGTCCGGAAGAACCGGCTATAGATTTGTTGGATACTAAACCGTTTCAGTTCTTGAGAAGTAGAAATCAAACACAATTGTGCACTAAAATGCGGTCCCATAAGCTTGGCACAGAAGTTCAGATACAAATTGGCCCCTTTATCGTAAGTTTGAGGCGTCCCGGGACCCGAGAATGATCATTTGTAGGATTAATCAAATGCAAAACTCATAGTTATCCAATTCAATCGTTTCTCAAAAGGATACCACTGATGAAATTTTCTTAAAATTCCGTTATGTAGTGGCCACATTATAGCCGATTCCGGAAATAATCTGAGACTTGAAATCTTCCTACCTTTAGGGGCACAAACGCACAGTACCTTTCTCACCCGACCTGACCCAGTGGTTCACCGAAATAACTCCGACCACAGGAATATTTCCGCGTTCCTCTGTCCACTTCTAGAAACTAGATACCGTTAAGTCACCAGTCACCGTGCGGCCTCCATTCACCGTGCACATATACAAATTCCTACAGAATATTCATACAATTTTCACAAATTATTATTTTGTCAGCAAAATAAGATAAAACTGATGAAATGAAGTAGTTTTTGTCACAAAGCATTTTGAAAAATCTAGTTTATGTAGTCAAAATCATGTGAATTCTGTTTGATAATGATATTTTTCAACACTCTTGGTAGAAACGCCAAAAAATCACATTTTTTCATTTTAACGATAGAGTATGAAATTTTTTTAAATATCAACAAGTTTTCACTGTGGATACTATTAGTAAGATGTATTTCATCGTATGAGCAATAAGATTCTTTGCAAATTAGAATTTATTATTTTGTTTCAGTCGAAACCCAAATGCACGGTGAATGGACCCTTTTCAATATATATGGTTCCTATTACCGTGCATTAGTGTAAAAGGCATGAAACTATTCGGTAATATTAGATTTATTGTTATGTTGTCATTAAACTACTTCATATTTAGTTTTTGAGTGAATATGGAATGGTTTAGACAATACAGTCAAACCTCCTATAACGGTTTTAATGAAAAAATAATGATTTAGACAATTTTATATTTTTTATGGTTTTTATTGTAAATGATGATTTGAATACTCTTGAAAATGAGTGCGCACACTACTAGCAACATAGTTGCACCATCAACAACGTTTCTTCGAGATCCAAAATTAAATCATGACGAAAACTATACGCACGGTGAATGGTGCACTAGTGTGCACGGTAAATGGTGGCATAGAACGGTACGAGGCGACCTTAACATTACATTTTCAAACATAATTTTTGAGTATTTTTTGTTATGCATCACTAGTTTTAGATTTTTCCCTAAATTATTATATAATTGCACGCTACGTAGTGGTATTCTAGAGCGCTTCAAATTATTTGGAAAAGTTATATAATTTTTTGAAGTGCAAATTTTTCTTAAATGCACGGTGAATGGTAGCTTGACGGTATGTGTTCCAGTATACTGACAAAAAATCATTTGAATCCATTAACCTTTCGGTCGTCGCGTGAATTTTTGTAATGCGAGTACAGTATGGCCCATAAAAAAATGCGAAAATTGTTTGAACGTGAATATAGCATCCACAAGCGATATTTTCATTGTTTTTGATAGTGAATGTAATTTCTGATTATTGTAGTATATTCTGAGACAACTTCACTATCAAGGACTATTTTTGTCATATTTTTCTTACTGTTCTAAATAATGTAATAAAGCAAATAAATTCAAAGGTTTTGTCCGCCCAAAGCTAGAAACAGCGTCTGATTGTCGTATACTCTGGTGATAAACTTTCCGCCTTCGTAAATCACACTTTATTGTTGAATCTTTTAGTTTGTTTGGTATCAGAGGATGGAGGAGTTCTTAGAGAACGTGATTTTCATGATCACAATAAAATATTTTGCCAGGGTCATAGTTTTGAGGGCATTTGCGTCTTATAGGTTTGATATGCCTTTATTTTTTGTTAAGGTTGAATAAAAAATAAATACGGAGGCCTATAACAGATTTTTGAGGATGAAATTTGTTCCTTCGGTTAGAGACAACTTATATCAATACTAGCTCATAGGTTTTGAGCAAAACGGAGCCGCTTATCACACTTATATGAAGGTTCAATCAAAGCTTTCCAAAATTAACCGTTTTTACGAAACTATGTTTAAATCTCCATTTACCCAAGTATGAACCAATTCAATCATTTGATATGGGCGTTTGTTGGAGACAAGGTCTGTGAAGAATCTCACGCCATCGTTGATGTTTTAGAAGCTTTCATCACACAGATATTGAACTCGACGTCCGCATAATAAAATTTGAAGGTATGCTTCCAATTCCTCTCTGGTAAGGTGAAAGTAACAGATAAAAATCATGTCCAAAGCGAAAAACTGAGTCTAAATAGATTAAACAATACAAGTAATGAATAATATTTATGTTTCATTCACATTTTCTATGTAAAAACTACCGTAACACCTGATATGACGATTTTCGCATTTTTTTTATGGGCCATACTGTAGGCGCACGTTGTACTTTGTACAACACCCTTGGTTTTTCGAATATCCCAAGAGTCTGACCACTTATAAAGATGACGTCTTCGGCAAAATCGTTTAGTAGCTCAAGAACTATCATTGTTCGATCTAACAATTGTTTGCAATTGTTTTGCAAATATCTCAGGAGCCTAATCACTTAGAAAGATGGCGTCTTCGGCATAGTTGTCCAGTAGCTCAAATTATTTCTTTGTTTGATGATTTCATTTGAATGATTTGAAAATAATGATAGTCGAAAATTCAAGATCCTGCAGTATCCGCAAAACAAAAATTTCATGCTACAGAAATACTTTGCCGAAGACACTATCTTTCTAAGGGGCCAGGCTCCTGAGATATCTGCAAACAAAAGTTTAATGCTCACTAGCGCCGCCTAGTGACAAAATTTGCAATCAACTAGCTCGAACAGTGATAGTTAACTTACTAAACAACTTTGCCGAAGACGCCATCCTTTTGAATGGTCAGGATCCTGAAATGTCTGCAAAACAAAAGTATAACTTCCATGCCCTCTAGCGGGCAAATTCCAAATTAAATGAGGTACCATCAAATAGCGCTTCACCTCCAGAACAACTTAACTAAAGACCCCAAGTTTCTCTATTATCTGGATCTTCAGATATACCGATTTCAAACTGTGGTTAACTCGAACCGTATATAGTGCGTTCATTATTATTCGACTTTCATGAACATTTGTTGATTTTACCGCATTATAAAAGCCATACTGAAATAAAAACTGTCGAGTATTGTTTTTGAGAAGATTCTTGAGGAATACATTTTGGTTTGGTGTCGATAGATATCTTCGTTACAAAATGATAATATATAAATCACAACTGTTGTACAAAGTACAATTCACAAAATTCGATTGAATCAGTAAATCGATTCCGCAGAACAAATCAAAATGGATTCAATAACATCGATGTTGCTGTAAATTCGCCCAACTCTACAGCAGACAAATTGAGGGTGGCTGATGTTCAACACGAAGAAGTGCTTTCAAACTTTGCGATGGTGCTAGCGATGACGGGGGCCACTGCGACGACGATGATTCGCTTAATTAATTCCCTTCATTTTTTTTGCCCCGCTCGCGCCAAGAAGCATTTTTGCTGCAACATAATAAGCGTGGGCTCGCCATTGAGCGAATTGTCACGGGGAATAATTCTTCCGCGGATCAGTTGGAGATACTGTTACTCAATTAAATTCCATTGAGAATGGGATTTTAAATTGCAAATTGCAGCAGCGCGAGTTTGATTGGCTCCCGGTATGCGCTCGGTGAGCGAGTGGTGGGCGGTAAAATGGGTGACAATGCTGGAGCGAAACGTTCCCATCATACCTAAACGATGGCGTCATCTATTGGGGGTGGGTGCCACCAGCAAGAAGGAACAGGGGGGGGGGGGTTGCTGGACAGAACAGCGCGGGCGAAAAATGGGAAAGGTTAGCTGGATTTCAGAAGCGGGAGTTGTTTATTCTACATTAATCGCGGACGGTTGTTGGCATAGCGGGAAAGTTGTTTTTTGCTCCATTGTTTGATGCTATCATACCTGGCCATTTGTTTCCTGTAACCATTTGAGATGCTATTATGAAACATTAGCGAAATTGTCTACGATTAACATCTCGTTTTGTATGATTCATTGGTGAAGTTGTTCTATGTCAGCTTCATTTTGAAAAGATGAGAAACAACATGTATGACTAATTCATTTATTCAACAAGATTATGGCTGTCACATGTAGCAATCTTGAAATTACAATTATAATTTCTCTTTAATTCGTTGGCAAAAGAGTCGGAAAAACTAGAGATTTTGTTGAATCTAAGTGGAGAGATAATATTTTGGTAAGAATGGATCTATTGTTAGACTGATAAGCATCATGATAATTTATTGGAGTACCATTGTAATTACCCTGAAACCTCCATTTTTGTCAGTTCGATTTACGTAAATTCTATTAACGTAATTCCATGGACGTAATATTACGTAAACGGAATTTGTGTACATTCGAGGTTACGTGGCACATATTTATGAAAGTTTTGTAAAAAAGATTGGGCAAATCTGAGCCCGGAATGTGAACAGATGGCTTACATACAAAATGCACCAAAGCCGTTTTCCCATACAAAATGCTCAACAGCAGAGAGCTATTTCTCCGTCTTTTCTCAGCCTATTATTTATTTTTTTTATGTGACGAACTACAAATTTCCTCTATTTTTGCTAGCTATTAAAAAATTGTGTAAACGAAACGGAACGGAAAAAATCTGCCACCGTTTCAAATTTTCTTCCAATAATATCCATGTCGTCCGCGAAGCAGACAAATTGTCCGGATCTCGTGAAAATCGTGCCTCGACTGTTATGACCCACTCTCTGCATAACACCTTCAAGCGGAATATTGAACAGCAGGCACGAAAGTCCATCGAGCTCGCCCCCATCCGGCAATGCTGTCTCAAGATGCTGCGCGTTCGGATTGGCGACATCTGGTTGGTTCAGTCGCGCTAGATTGTACCGAGGCTGGCGTCGGTACCGTACATCGTTAATGAGAGATAGTTTTGGACACAGTTCCACCATTACCAAGTAGTGGACGGAGTCAATGTTAATGCCACGATAGGTGACGTCGGTAATTTCGGAGAAGTGCCGTGAATCGATCAAAACGTGGTTGATATAGTGTTACGATGATA
The DNA here is from genome assembly GCF_002204515.2 of Aedes aegypti. NCBI lineage: Eukaryota > Metazoa > Arthropoda > Insecta > Diptera > Culicidae > Aedes > Aedes aegypti. Next base: position 22,101,017 of record NC_035108.1, on the reverse strand, counting down.
GTGCTACCTAACACAAAATAGCTAGATAAAAAAAACGAACGTCATTTTTAAAATAATACTAATTAAAAAAAACAAAACGAAATATAAAAGGGCAGTCATCACGATAAGTTTCCATTTGACATTAATCATAAAACATCCTTGACAAAAGTGGGGAATAATGTATGTATTTCACGGTGAGTTCTCCAAGTGGTAAACGATAAATGAAACTGTCGTATGATGCTTCTTCTAAAACAGATCGGCTGTTCATAAATATATACATTTCCAATTCTTTTACATCAACCTTTTCGAAGAACGTGAAAAAGGGTAAATAATAGGGTTATCCCTTTTGGAATTTATCCCCGTACTCCCATATCAATCATACTCAAAAATCTAAGCTATCGATTGACGTGTGAATTTAAAACCAAGCATTCGGAACATTTATGTTTTGTTTTTAGTTTTTTGGGCATATCCCTCACGTAACTTCTATTTTAATGATTATTTCTTCGATGTAAACATAAGAACTTCTGGCTGAGCGTGTTCTGAACCCGTTGCTAAATATACGGATGTAAAGTAGCGTAAATAATGCCTCTCCATTTTCTAACTCTTTAGTTAATCAACAAACTCGTTCGAACATTGTTGCTCTAGAAACCCTAGATAGGAAAATCGAAACCGCAAATGGTGTTCGTCTGTTCTCAGTGGATTTGGACTAGCAAACCAATATGAATCGAGCGTTTGTTTCTCCAAAAATATGTACTAAAAAACTAAGCGAAGGAAGCGACGTTGGCAGGCTCTACTGTCCGGTAAAGTGGGGATTGTACGGTGCCTGTTTGGGGTAGTTTTCCGTTACGACCGAATCGTAGCTGGGCGGGTTCATCGTGGCTTGAGCGTGGACAGCGTGGAGAGGAGGAGCCGAGCCTGGCATGGGCATAGGCATTGGCATCTGCTGCATGGGCTGGTTCTGTGGCTGGGGTGGATACGGCTGCGGAGGGTAGCCAACACCGGGTGCCGGGTTGTAGCTGTGAAAATAGAAAAATATGAGTTAAAAATAAGCTTATTCACGTTACAGTAGGGGATTTTTTTTTATTTTCGTACGGGTTTGGGCCGAAAGGTCTCAGATTTTCATGAAACTTTTTCCACAGGCAGGGCTCATCAATATATGAATAAAAAAATGAGAAAAATTCAGGGTCGCCTATTTTCCCGGAAAACTCAGTTGGATTTTTTTTTTGTTTTCCCCTGACACTACTTACTTTGAAAAATCATAACTCAAGAACGAAGCATCATAGAAACAAAGTTTTTTTTTATGAAAATGAAAGCTAATTTGCTAATTTTCTCAGGAATAAAATAAAAATATTAACTGGAAAAAGTTTTCCACACAATTTTCCACCGTTGAGAAAATTCGTAAAGAAAAGCCGGAAAAACTATGCTTCAACTCGTGGAAAATTTTCAAAAAAATATTTTTGAGAAGGTAATTTCATAAGCTTTAATCGCTGAAATTTTTGAAATGTTTTTTTTCGTTTTTGAGTTATGGCCAATTTTGTAAAAAATGTGCAAATGTGCCATTTTGAGCCTTTTCTTTGAAAAATCATAGCTCAAGAAAGAAGCATCGTAGAAACAAAGTTTTTTTTTTATGAAAATGAAAGCAAATTTTCTAAGGAATAGAAAATAATGTTAACTGGAAAAAGTTTTCCACAAAATTTTCCACCGTTGAGAAAATTCCGAGCCGGGAAAACTGTGTTCCAACTCGTGTAAGATTTTCAAAGAAATATTTTTGAGAACAGAATTTAATAAATTTTAATCACTGAAATTTTTAAGATGTACTACTTTTTAATTCCTGCGTTTGGTCATAGTTTTGTGAAAAATGCCCAGATTTCTCGTACAAGTCTTTTCGTTCGAAAATCATAACTGAAGATAAAAGCGTCACAGAAACATTTTTTTGTCAAATCGGAATCAAATTTTCTCAAAACTTTGAAATTTTTTCCAGGACATTTTAATGCGGGTTATCATTAAAATGTCCTGGAAAAAATTCAGTTATTCCAGCTTACAAATAAAATATATTTGAAAAGAGCGATCAGTAAGATCCAATCCTAAACATTTTTTAAATACGCTTATTTTTCGTTCCTAAAAAAGGATCAAATATTGCCAAGATGAGTTGTTTACAAATTTATACATTTATAAGTTTATAAAGCTTATTTTCAAATTTATAAGTTTATAAACAAAACTACTTAACGAAACAGCATAGAAACAAAGATTTCTTCGATCATAATGTAGGCATTTTTCCAGCTACCTGTTAGGTAACTACAAAATTGACAGTTAAATCAATGGGTAGACAATATGGCAATTAGGTATTTACCAATTCTGGTTTAAAGCGTTGAAATGGCTTGAGAATCATAAGTTTACCAAAAAACTAACAAAGAGCAGTAAGAAAGTGCAAGTATTGTCAGCTGTATATTACTCGTTATTACCGAAGCTGTTGAAATGGACAAAGTTTAATACTACGAATACTATTCGCTATGCTGTAACCCCTTCGGACTGGACGGCCACAAATCAGTAAGGACAAATTTACGCTCGATTAGCCATTTTCTCATGACCAAGTTTCATTCGAATGGAGTTCGGTGGATTACGGAAAAGATGAAAATCTGCATGAAGTGCATGATTATGATTAACCAGGATGCTCCCGTAACGGAAAAATAGATAGTATTAAGATGAAAATGTAAGTTAATTAAAATGAATAATTGAATAAATAAAATTAAAGAAAAATATAAAAATAATCTTATTTGTTCCATAGAAAAGAAAGAATCCCTTTTCAGTGTAATGAAAGATTGAGGCAAAAACAGTTTTTTTTCAGTTTTTCTTAGCGGTGTAATTTTTCATGAAAAATATCATCCATTCCGACTTATACTGCATTAAAACCAATCCCATATCTTTTTTTCAGATGTTTTAGAAAATTTGCAATTGCTTTGATAAAAAATCTTTGTTTTTCCGATGCTTCGATTGAAATATGGGTTTTCAAAGAAAAGGCTTATATGGTCATTTTCCACAAAATTGGTCATAACTCAAAAACGAAAAAAAAGTTCATTTCAAAAATTTCAGCGATTAAAGCTTATGAAATTACTTTCTCAAAAATATATTTTTGAAAGTTTTCCACTAATTAGAACATAGTTTATCCGGCTTTTCTTTACGAATTTTCTTAACGGTGGAAAATTTTGTGGAAAAATGTTTCCAGTTATTTTTTTTTTTTATTCCTGAGGAAATTTCCTTTCATTTTCATAAAAAAAAACTTTGTTTCTACGATGCTTCTTTCTTGAGTTATGATTTTTCAAAGAAAAGGCTCAAAATAATACATTTGTACATTTTGTACAAAATTGGCCATAACTCAAAAACGAAAAAAAAAATACCATCTCAAAAATTTCAGCGATTTAAGCTTATGAAATTACCTTCTCAAAAATATTTTTTTGAAAGTTTTCCACTAATTGGAATGCTGGATGCTTCGTTCTTGAGTTATGATTTTTCAAAGTAAGTAGTGTCAGAGGAAAACAAAAAAAATCCAACTGAGTTTTCCGGGAAAATAAGCGACCCTGAATTTTTCTTATTTTTTTTTTATTCATATATTGATGAGCCCTGCCCATGGAAAAAGTTTCATGAAAATCTGAGACCCTTCGGCCCACTTTGTACGGAAATAAAAAAAAAATCCCCAGTAAAAAAACCTTCTGTGAAATTTCAGAAGAATAATGAAAGGTATTTACAGTAAAACCTTCTTGCGGACAATATCGGCCTCATTGGAATCAACCGTAGAGCAGAATAGGAAGCGTACTATCTACCCCAGCTCGTGTGTATTAGCGTTGGGCAAATTTGTCTTCAACATCGATGTTACTGAGTCGATTCACATATGAACTGCTGAATCGATTCATCGATTAAATCGAACCCTTTGAATCGATGTTTTTGAATCGATTCGAATCGCATTCGAGTTAAAATTAATAAAATTTGAAATGAGACCAAATTAATTTTAAATCAATTTTAACATCTTTCAATCAAATCAGCTTTGAAATTCAATAAAACATATTTATTACTTCAAGGCCAGTTATTTATTATAAATTTAGGTTTCTGTTCAATCAGCTCCTCAAAATATATTCATTGATTTCAATAAAATGAATCGAATCCAAAAATCGAACGTAGAAAATCGATTCACTAGATTTCAGATGTCTCAAACATCGATTCAAAAAATCGATTAATCGGAATGAAAACATTGATTTTCGGAACATCGATTCAAAATCGCCCAACGCTAGTGTGTATATGTGCGGATGACGAGTGCTGGAATGCAGTAACTATGCCTGTCACTCACATTATGGTCACGTCCTCCAGAGCTCCGCGATCAAGAAGACATGGCAACAGTGGAGAGGCCAATACCAAGTCTAAGGCCAAGAAAGCCAAGAAAAAAGTGCCACGGGATAGCCCGAACTAGGTAGTGCATCTACAGGAACCACGGTCGCAAGGCAACAGCAACCCGTGGATACGAGTCGGAAAAAAAGAAAGGAGAAATCCGAAAACGGAGCCCAAGGAGAATGTTAAACTAAAACAGCGAAATGGCTGGACATGGCGCACCATTGGTACCTCGCGTACCTGCAGGAATAAAATAGAACCCTTTGTGCGGTTCTCAGCCTCCTGCCCAGCAACTCCTATTCCTACCTCCTCGCGGTACTGCCCGGGGTACGAGTAACCTTGGGGAAGATCGGGTAACCAACCCACGGTGGGAACTTTGGTCGTATGCTGACAGGGAAGGGGGGGTTTGCTTTTGCTTTTGCTTCTGCGAACCTGGAGCGTATGTACTCCATGTTGGGAGCGGCTCACCACAGCGTCTATTCCCCATGTCAGGGGTGGCTGATCATCGCCCGAGTGCCAGAGAAGGACTCTAAGCTTAACTGCGCACTACGGTCCACCGGGGGAATGGTCCTCCGGAAATCTAGGGGGTTGGTGTCAGGCCCTGCAAGCCAGCCGTAAAAACATCAAGCAACGAATAGTCAACGAGAGAATACGAACCGGGACAATCGGCGAAGACTACAGCAACGTAAAGGGACTAGCGAATCAATTTCATCGGGAACACACGCATACTCGCCGACGTACTGAAGGACCGCGGATTCAGCATCGTAGCGTTGCAGGAAGAGTGTTGGAAGGGATCAATGGTGCGAACGTTTAGAGGTTACCATATCATCTACCAGAGCTGCGGCAACACACACGAGCTGGGAACAGCTTTTATAGTGATGGGTGATATGCAGAGGCGCGTGATCGGGTGGTGGCCGATCAATGAGAGAATGTGCAAGTTGAGGCTCAAAGGCCGGTTCTTCAACTTCAGCATAATAAACGTGCACAGCCCTGACTCCGGAAGCAGTGATGATGATAAAAACGGTTTTTACGCGCAGCTCGAACGCGAGTACGACAGCTGCCCAAGCCACGACGTCAAAATCATCATAGGAGATCTAAACGCTCAGGTTGACCAGGAGGAGGAGTTCAAACCGACTATTGGAAAGTTCAACGCCCACCGGCTGACGAACAAAAACAGCTTACGACTAATTGATTTCGCCGCCTCCAAGAATATGGCCATTCGTAGCACCTACTTCCAGCACAGCCTTCCATACCGATACACCTGGAGATCACCATATCAGACAGAATCACAAATCGACCACGTTCTGATTAATGGACGGCACTTATCCGACATTATCGACGTCAGGACCTATCGTGGCGCTAACATCGACTCCGACCACTATCTGGTGATGGTCCAACTGTGCCCAAAACTCTCCGTCGTTAACAACGTACGGTACCGACGACCGCCCCGGTATGACCTAGAGCGGCTTAAGCAACCGGATGTTGCCAATGCGTACGCGCAGCACCTCGAAGCTGCATTACCGGAAGAGGGTGAGCTGGATGAAGCCCCTCTTGAGGACTGCTGGAGAACAGTGAAAGCAGCCATCGACGATGCAGCTGAGAGCAACGTTAGGTACGTGGGATGGAGTCAACGGAACGATTGGTTTGACGACGAATGTAGACAGATTCTTGAGGAGAAGAACGCAGCGTGGGCGGTCATGCTGCAGCAAGGAACCCGGCAGAACGTGGAGCGTTATAGACGGGAACGGCAAAAGCATACCCGCCTCTTTCGGGAGAAAAAACGCCGCCTGGAGGAGACGGAGTGCGAGGAGATGGAACAGCTGTGCCGGTCTCAAGAAACACGCAAGTTCTATCAGAAGCTCAACGGATCTCACAACTGCTTCGTGCCGCGAGCCGAGATGAGCAGGGATAAGGATGTTCCGTCAACGAGCGTGAGGTGATCGAAAGGTGAAAGTAGCACTTCGACGAACATCTGATGGCGCTTAGAGCACAAGCAATGAAGGTCGGGACAACGGAGGAAATGCCTTCGTCGGTTCTGCGGAGGATGGAAACCAGCTAGCTCCCACTTTGAGGGAGGTTAAGGATGCCATTCACCAGCTCAAGAACAATAAAGTTGCTGGTTAGGGTGGTATCGGAGCTGAACTCATAAAGATGGGCCCGGAGAGGCTGGCCATTTGTCTGCACCGGCTGATAGGCACAATCTGAGAAACAGAACAGCTATCGGAGGAGCGGAAAGAAGGGGTAATATGCCCTACAAGAAAGGCGACAAGTTAGATTGTGAGAACTTTCGGGCGATCACCTTTCTAAATGCGGCCTACAAGGTATTATCCCAGATCATCTTTCGTCGGCTGTCACCTATAGTAAACGAGTTAGTGGGAAGTTATCAAGCCGGCTTCGTTGACGGTCGATCGACAACGGACCAGATCTTTACTGTACGGCAAATCCTCCAAAAAAGTCGTGAATATCAGGTCCCAACGCATCACCTTTTCATCGATTTTAAAGCGACATACGATAGTATCGACCGCGTAGAGCTATGGAAAATCATTGACGAGAACAGCTTTCCCGGGAAGCTCACGAGACTGATAAGAGCGACGATGAAAGGTGTACAAAATTGTCCCGCCGGGGACTACGACAAGGTGATGGACTTTCGTGCCTGTTGTTCAATATTGAGCTAGAAGGTGTTATGCGGAGAGCCGGGCACAATAGCCGGGGTACGATTTTAACGAGATCCGGACAATTTGTTTGCTTCGCGGGTGATATGGACATTGTCGGCCGAACATTTGAAAAGGTGGCAGACCTGTACACCCGCCTGAAACGCGATTCAGCGAAAGTTGGACTGGTGATGAATGCCTCCAAGACAAAGTACATGCTAGCTGGTGGGGCCGAGCGTGACAGGGCTTGCCTAGGTAGCAGTGTTACGATAGACGGGGATACGTTCGAGGTGGTCGACTAGTTCGTATACCTTGGATCCTTGCTGACGGCTGACAATAACGTTAGCCGTGAAATACGGAGGCGCATCATCAGTGGAAGCAAGCATGGGAAAATTCACTTACTCACCCGAACGGTACCGATAAAATATCTGCAAAGTATCTGCTGCCACCGAATGTTCAATGACTGCCGAACGCTACTAGGGTGAGCGCAATCCCGACGAATCGTAAACGATTGAGATAAACCGAAAATGAAAAGATATACGGAGCGGAGAGAGCACCTATCCTCTCTTAAATTGGAGACACGAAAGAACGCGTTCGCCATTCGATCACTGAAAGCTTCCTGCGAAATGTACAGATTTTGCGTTCACTGAAACATTTCGCCTTGTGTATTACCAGTCAGTGAACGCTCTTCAGCTCTCAAATACGAATGCCACTCGTGCGGAATCGGAATGCAAAGAATCGTTCGCTACAGCAATCGGATGCCTTCGGCACAAGGAGTCGGTAGTGAATCATTCTGTTGCCGTTTTTGTCTAACTTGTCGCTCGGCGAACAAGAAGAAAGCGTATTGGAAATTGAAACACTCAGCTTGGTCGGAGAAACGGCAATCTCGCTCTTGACCGCTTGTGGATGTGAGCGAGAGAAATGCAATATTCGAGTGAATGTTTCCCATGCTTGAGTGGAAGTCGGGCCTACTACTTCCACAAGAAGCTGCGGTCAAAAAAGATATACACCCGCACCAAATGTACTATGTACAAAACGCTCATAAGACCGGTAGTCCTCTACGGGCATGAGACGTGGACTATGCTCGAGGAGGACTTGCAAGCTCTTGGGGTTTTCGAACGCCGAGTGTTAAGGACGATCTTCGGCGGCGTGCAGGAGAACGGCGTGTGGCGGCGAAGGATAAACCACGAGCTCGCTACGGCGAACCCAGTATCGTGAAGGTAGCTGAAGCTGGAAGGATACGCTGGTAGGGCATGTTGCAAGAATGCCGGACAACAACCCTGTAAAGATGGTGTTCGCTACGAATCCGGTCGGTACAAGAAGTCGTAGGGCGCAGCGAGCTAGGTGGATTGACCAGGTGCACCAGGACCAGAAGAGCGTGGGTCGCAGTCGAGGATGGAGAGAAGCGGCCATGAACCGAGTGAATTGGCGAATTATTGTTGGCGAGGTTTTATCAAGATAATTGAAACCAAATAAATAATAATAGCCCTATAAAATCATTAGCTCGCCTAACTACCCAGTACACCGAAAACTCTAGTAACGTAATATGTCGGGGGCATGTAATTAAAATTAATACCCTTGAAGTTCAGTTTGTCTGAAATTTCAAAAATTTATATCAGATCATCCCTGTCGTCGTAAAATTTGAGCTCCTTAGTCGTCCCCTTTTGAGGGGGGCGTTACTATAATCCTGAGGGCACTTCTTCTCACAGGCGTTAATGAGGGTGTCTCATAAGAAAATTATCACAAATACTTCACTATATATTCCAAACGCCTGCATTTGCACGTGTTTAGTTTATGTTTGATTTGAAATAAAATGTGGTACGAAGATACCAAGTATCGTTCAGTTAAAACATTTTGTCTGTAAAATTCTAACAACTTGTACTAACAGATTAAAACACTATTCTGTACTTTTAGACTCTGAAATACAAAAACCAATTTGTAAGAAAATTACTCACCTGACGTATTTAGTAAAACGAACAAACAAAACATGGTTAAAAAATATCTTAACGATATCTTTACATTTGAGTTTTCATGCCTCCTATATTTACAAGCATGACTACCCAGACAACAAGAAGTCGCATAACAATTTACGTAGAAAATCGTTTATTTATGTGAATTACGTCACACCCGCATAACATGGTGGATGAAATCGTTTGATTAATGAATTTCCTCGCATAAAACGCTCTTTTCTGAGTTCATCAGTGCATTTTGTTTCGTTCCGTATTAACGCACACAAGAAGTCTAATCAATCCGTAGCAGCTGTCAAATCAACTTTGTTATCATAAACTAAGTCATTTAAGGTTACAGATTAAATCGTTATAAAATCTGTACACTCGCATTGTATATCAATTTTCATCATATAAGTTATGCACATACATAGGTATCGACCGTGATAATTATATTTTGAATTTGTTTACCGACATATCGCTCTGTTTTGCCTTTGGTAGTGTCATTCTAAAACACGCCAAGCCGTTCCCATAGGGGACGTTAGCCACAAGGAAGGACGTTTCAAGTAATACTGTTTCATATGGTATGCTCTCTTCAATCTAATCAAATTTCTCTCGCCGATCTCTTACGGTACCTATACATCTAGTATTCATTACTTTCTTCTCCATGCTCCCTCTTACTTCGAGCAAAATAGACCGATATGCTGGTAAACAAATTCAAAATAAATTATGCACAAATATCGCATCCACTTTGTACGCATAAGGCCTTTTGACGACATCTTATACGGAATCTTTACACATATAAGCATCGCATAATGCAAAAGGTGATTTAGATACATGTACATTCTGGTTTTCTGGATAATATATTTTAAGAGGCTGAATTCGTTTCTGAACGAGGTTTCAATACAGAGCTACATATTATAAAATAAAATTCATTCAAATTCAGTCCTCTATCTTCAGCATAATTTTTTACTACAAACATTTGCTTCAATTGCGATAACATTCAGTTCATCGATATTTTCGCACCTTTTTTTTCAGAAAAATCCCTTCTACTTTTAGTATATTTGTTAATTTTAATAATTGGTTTTCTTGTTCCGGAGATATTCCAAAATTCATTGATAGACTGACGCGTAGCTATAACCCACTTAAATAAATCAAGCTACATTTTTCACATTCAGTATTTTGTTTTGTAAACAATATTTTAAAGAAAGTATATTGTACATTATTCAAGGAAATGCTGCAACAGTTGTTGAGTAATGACCATCAATGTTTCTGGTTCCATTCTGTCCGTGTCCGTAGAGAACATAAAAAAAATTGAATTTTTCCAAGATTTTTTTTTGGAAACTACAAAACTGATTTGCCTGATTATTTTTTGAACCTAAAAATGTATAGACCTTATTTCGTTTTTGATGATTTGACTAAAACATAGCGATGACATGAATACTTTTTTACCTTTTTCAACTTTTATTACAGTTTGCAAGTATTTATTCATTTCTTAACAAGAACTTGTCCAAGATTCCCCAAACAAGACTTCTCATGTCACATCGACTAGTGGAGGTATCGAGTTATTGAAATAGCGACTTATAGAGAGTACGGTGCATGGAAATTTGAAAGGACCGAAGAATTTGTTTTTCAGGGTATATATTGGGAGGAAGATACATAAAGAAAGCTACATAACGTACGAGGGTTTCATTAATATGAATGTACTAAAAAGCATTTCTTTTAGTTTTGGCCTATTCTAGCAAACTACGACAAAAAATTCTAATGTGCCAATAGTGGTCTGGTATCAGCGAGAATTACTCAACGATAACGGACGAAACATTTTTCTTAACAAGATAGGGCGAAAAAACTTGTCATTTGACGAAGAAAAAATAAAACAAATAAAATTTTTTTAGACATAACAGCTTAACAATTCCTATTGATGTCCTACAGAGCGGTATGATGGACTTGATTTATATGGACTAAGGTCAAATTACTGCGGGCGTTGATAAAGTGTACAAATTTAGAATTAATGATCTACGTGGCATTAAAATGACCCAGATGAAACAAATTACTCCAAGGCGTTAATACAGCTCGACAGTTTCGATTGATACCATACAAGGCGTTAATATACAGCTGATCTACGAAGGATAAGGTCAAATCACTCCACGACCTTGAAACAGCATGGAGTGTTCAATTGATAAAGGGCTTTATAATGCAGATGATCTATAGAAGATAAGGTCAAATTAATTTAATGCGTTATTAAGCCTTAAAATTTTTAATTGATAATTGGCGTTAAGATGCACCTAACTTACGTAAAATAAGTTCAAATTACAACAGGGTGTACAGCTTGGTATTTTTCAATGATTCAGGGCGTTGATATGCATCAGGATTACATAAGGTAAGATCGAATTACTCCAGGGCATAGATTACGCATACAATTTGCAATTGATGTCAAACAGGACGTTAAGATCCAGCTGATCTACTTGACACAAGGTCAAATTACTCCAGGGCGTTAATGAAGCTCAGCAATTTCGATTGATTTCATACAGGGCGTTAAGATACACCTGATCTACATAGGATGAAGTCAAATAACACACACTTACTTCTCGCAAAGATATACAGCTTGGAATTTTCAATGAATGTCCTACAGGGCATTGATATGCACCTCATCTACGTGAGGAAAGGTAAAATTACACTAGGCCGTTGATACAGTTCGGAAATTTCGATTGATTTTCTACAGGGCGTCAAGATTCTCCAGATCTTGCAAATATCTGTGAGGAATAAATTCAAATTAAGACAGATGTACCAGCTATGGCCATAGTAATTCCCCCTACAGACCGTTGATACAGCTTGTAATTTATAATTAATGTCCTGCAGGGTGTTAAGATCAAGTTGACAAAGGATAAGAACATATCATTCCCGGACGTTCATACAGCTTGAAAATAAGAAATAATGTCTTACTGGGCGTTTAGACGCGGCAAATCTATTTAAGACAAGGCCAAATTGCTCCAAGGCGTCGATGCTGCTTGACAATTTCGATTGATGTCATACAGGACGTTAAGATTGACCTGATCTATATGGAATAAAGTCAAATTACTCCAAGGCGTTAATACAGCTTGGAAATTATAATTGATGTCCTACAGGATGGTAAAATGCAGCTGATCTACATAGGATAAAGTCTCTCGTGGGCGTTGATATAGCTCAGAAATTGCGATTGGTTTTTTATAGGGTTTTAAGGCGCTCCAGATCTCTCGAAGATCTAACTGGAATAAAGTCAACTTACTCCAGATCAATGATACAGCTCGGAGATAATCCAGATATTGCAAAAATCTATGAGGAATAAATTCACATTACTTTAAGGTAAGCTAAGTATTTTAAACTTATGTCCTGTACATACAGGGGGCGTTTAGATGTACCTGATGTACAGTAAAGTAAAAATACTTATGATGCCCTAGATCTCGCAAAGATATATGTAGAATAAAGTCAAACTACTCCAAACCGTTTACAACTTGATCAATTGATGTCATACAGGGCGTTAAGATGCATCTGATCTACGTGGAATAAGGTCAAATTACACCAGGGAGTTTAAAAAGTTTGTAATATTCAATTGATGTCCTACAGGACATTTAGATGCACCTGATCCACATAAAGTCAAATTACTCCAAGGTTATTATGCAGCTAAGAAATGCTCCAGATCTCGCAAAGATCTATGCAAAATGAAGTCAAATTACTCCAGGGCGTTGATACAGCTTGTGCTTTTCACTTGACGTTCTACAGGCAGTTAAGATGCACTTAAAGATCAAGTTGATCCAGAGCGTAGGTACAACTAGAAATTTACAATTAATATCCCATAGGGCGTTAATATGTAGCTGATCTGTTTGAGACAAGGTCAAATTATTTCAAGGCTTTTTTATAGGTCGACAGTTTTGATTGATGTCGTAAAGGGCGTGAAGTTGCAACTGATCTATATGAAACAGTCAATTTACTTCAGGTCGATGATACAGCTCGGAATCTTCAATTTATATCCTGCAGGGCGTTAAGAAAAATCAAAGAAAAGCTTCTTAGTTGTCAACTAAGCGCGACTAAGCAGGACGACAGGGCTGTATCAGATAGACCACGAACAAGACTTGTATGACAAAGCTTTGTAAATATATGTCAGCTATATGCTAATTTGTCTTTGTGTTCTAGGTCAACCAAGAACTCCGTGGGACACATGGAACCCGATTGGAACAAGGTGAGAAGCGTAGCGAGCGAAATGGCCTGATCAGGTACAACAGGTTCTGGAGAGCGTGAATCAAAATCGAGGTTAGAAGTACAAATTCACATAAATTGGCGTAATGTCGATCAAATTAACTGATGTAATACCAAGTAAATGAAAAGTACACAATAATAACACTGATGGGATGAGTCATATCCTCGCAATAGGTAGTGGCATAAAAATGTCAACAACCTAATAGAGCAAGATTACGCTTATCTGAAGAAAGTCAAACGGTTGTTTGAATTGAAAATACTTCGCAATGCCGTTGCTTGGGACAATACCCACTCCTACACCTTCACGATTGGCACAGCTGTTTCGTCTATGGTTTATCTAATTTCACACATGCGTAGCATTCATTAAGACATTTTTCTATAATCACTGTCACGATTCAAAGTAAAAATGCACAACAAACTTGATAGGCATTCCGCATGGTGCAACCCTCAGAAAAACCACAAATTTACATGCAAACAATGTATCATCTCAAACGCAAATAAATTTCATTCGAACGGTTATTTTTTTTAACAAACTGGCAATTTCCAATCGATGAAGTGCCAATATAAACTAACTACCTCTCGCATAAAAGCTACGAACGCTGTCAATAAAATCCCACTTAAATCAAATCAGATTGCCCTCTATTCGTAATGCTTCATTATTGCAACGATAGCCCAACCACAAACGAACTCTCTTATCTCTTATTCCCAGTTCCCAGTTTACCCAGAGGCCATCAAGTCATAATGGCAAAAAAGCCCCATGCAGGCAAATCGCTTATCTTGGTTTCGATCTGCTGCATGAGCTAAACGGAATCAAATAATTAGAATTGACTTACCCGGGCATAGGTTGAGGCATGGCTTGTGGGCCTGGTTGTTGCATCGGATAAACCCCGGTTCCGGTGCTGTGCTGTTGCATGACCACTCCAGCTGGGGCCGCCGTTGCACTGGTGTTAACGTGCACCGGATAAGGACCTACGTGGTGCTGGGTGGAAGTGATCACGACCGGAGCTAAAACGAAATAAGACGATTAAATTTCACAAACGTATGCAACTCGGACGAACTGGTCCAGATCAGAACGGAGCATGGGCGTAGCCAGAATGTGGCAGAGACCTGGCTGATGTAATTACAAAGAAAATTAAACTTGTGTTTGAATTTTTCAAAGATTGCAGACAATCATATTTATGAAACATTCATATTCATAAAACAATAGCATAGAGATAGATTTCTTGGAGATTTTTCGAAGTCCGATGAACAATCAGGTTTCTGAAATACATCGTGCAAGAAATTATTCGAAGGTTCGTCTAACATGCTACTCGAAAGTTCCTGCCGAAGATATTTTCAGCAGATGGATCAGCTATATTAAAATAAATATTTCCTGGAATTTTTCAATGATCTCGTCAAGCAAGCTCTTGAGAAGAAGTTTATTTTATTTACTACGAAATTTTTCTCGAAATTAATCTTTATAGTTCACTGAAATTCTCCTTGGATCCTTAAAGAAGTTTCTTCAAATATCACTCCAGAGACCATTCCAAAAGAAGTGTTCCTATGAGAAAGGTACCGTGGAGTAAGTGGGAAAATTGGATAAGTGAAAATTACATGTTTATTTTAGTGAATATGTAAAATTATCTTAATCCTGCGTAAATGTTTGAGGCCATTCATAATCTTACGACAGGAGAAAAATTCATGAAACTGTGCAATCATTATTTCGTAATAGAGCGAATGATTGTTAACCTGTCAACTAACACTTCGTAACAAGTTGATGGCGCGTAATCTTATTTTGATATTTTTGGTGGCGTATTTAGTGCCGCTTATAAGTTGTACTCTCTTATAAGTTGTAACTGAAACTACAAAATTTTAGAATTTATTCGATGTAAACTTAAAAAAGTTAAACTGAAACACCATTAATCTTCCAACCACATGTGGCAAGTGAAAAGGTTTTTTATTATTGACTGAATTTTTGAGAGTTTTTTTAAGTAGCCACCAGTAAGTATGTTTCACAATTACAAAAGAATAACAGAGTGCGCTGAAGATTTAAAAACCATGAAATCATTTTAATTTTTGTTGATCAATTTTACTCTAAGCGTTGAAGACTATTATAAATTTTGGAACTTCTCATAAGGAAACCGTCATACATTACGATATTTCGGTATCTAATTCGAAAAGCGAATTTAAAGCAGGATTTAACCAAAGAAAATGCATGAAAACATCGTGGAATGTCGTTGCCAAGCTAGTTGCGAATATATCAGCTCAATAAATACTCTGCTCCTAAGGGTTTTCCAATGTCCGGCTCCTTCAAAAAACTAGCTTGCGAATGTAAGCGGTGTTTTAAGCAGGTACCAGTAAATTTTAAATATAACGAATGTTCACCAAAGCTCAAGGAATGTTGCATGTCATACACAAATGTTCATATGGCTGGCAACACTGTTCAATTCAGTTTTCATTCAAAATTACGTCGTAGCAACACTACTCAAGTGAAATCTATAGAACTCAATTTATCAAATATTATCACAAGTCGAATATTGAGCAAAGTTTAAGTAATACTTAATAAGTATGCATATTATGTTACACATTGCGTTTGGAAAAGCAAAACCCAATCATTTTCACGCTGGCAACACTGATAAAATGATACGAATGAGCTAAATACAGTCAGGTATCCTAAAAGACACATGGTTGGGGGTGTTACAGGTGACCCAGAGCCTACGGGATTTCAACAATTAGGAGGTGGTGTTGAATATATCGTATGCGTTAAGTGATAGCTCAGTACTGTCTTGGGTGAAGTTTCAGTACTCAGTACAATCTACCTTTTGGAGTTGAAGATCATCCTTTTAGTAGAGAACTTGGTCGGTAGGGCTGCTTTTTCTGACATGCACTATATACAAGAATGCAAACTTTGTAACGTATGATATATCTAGATCCTGATGATTTGGAAGGTTAGTGTGGTGGGAAGAGTTGTTCAATAGCACAAGGGCTGACATGCGGTGGTCATTCAGATATGGAATTCCGCCACCAGGCGGCGCTAGTGCGCATGAAGCTTTTGTTTTGCGGATACCTCAGTATCCTGACCACATTGAAAGATGGCGTCTTCGACAAAGTTTTTCAGTAGCTCAAGGGCTATCATTATTTAAGGTGAAGATGAATCGAGGCCAAAATTTAAATTTTCAAGAGCACAAATCTGGAGAACCGAACACCCGTTTGAGCTGAAAACTTAATCGATTGATCATCACCAGCCTGTGACCAATCGATTAAGTTTTCAGCTCAAACGGATGTTTGGTTCTCCAGATTTGTGCTCCTGAAAATTTGAGGTTTGGCTTCGATTCATCTTCACCTTAAACTAAGAGATTTATCACCAGGTGGTGCTAGTGAGCATGAAACTTTTGCTTTGGGGATATCTCGAGAACCTGACCACTTAGATAAATGGCGTCTGTTGCCAGTAGGCGGCGTTAGTGAGCAAGACACTTTTGTTAAACGAACATATAAGGAGCCTAACCACTTTTAAAAATGGCGTCTTCGGCAAAGTTATTCCGTAAGTGAAGTATTATCTTCTGGCTAAAATAGTGATAGCTAATAACCAACTGAACAACTCTACCAAAGACTTTAAAACTTTTCACATTTTATTTTTTGTTGGGATTTAAACCACTGCGACCATTAAGTTGATCTATTGTGGTATACCCCTGTTTATTTTCGGCATATTTTCAGGACGACAAGTAACTATTAAGAGTAACTGTCGTTGACTGATAATGCAACGTATCGCAATCTGGTATGATTTTTAAAATGAATTCAACTACCTTATTGGGATTATCTAGCCAAATTTCAAAATGACTCAGTATGCCCTTGTTGAAATACTGTCTTCTATGCGCAAATAGTGCTGAGCAGTCACAAAGCAAATGTTGAGAGGTCTCTATCTCACAGCCGGAAAACCGGTTAGACTTCAACCTATCTTCTTTAAATGATACCTAGCAGGGCAATGTCCTGTAAGTAGTCCAATAACTGTGCAGAGTGATTTTTATTTAAATTTAGAAGTTATTCTGTAATTTGTTTACTTGGAGTTATAAACATTTTATAACCGTGGTCACCAAAGTGCGGCCCGCGGGCCACAAATCGGATAAGTTCCGCAATAGTTTTCTTCTGCAAGCTGTTCTACACCCAAAGTTATCAAGAACATAGAACTAAATTGTTACGAGAACTATTTACTATCAAACATAAACGTGACTGAAAAAATAGAGCTGAGGTTCACTGGTTTACACTGTCTTGATGTATTTCTACCAATCCAGTTCGACTGTATCATATTACGCTCCCATTTTTTATTTCCATCGGTATTACATATTTTGAAACTCCACAAAAGGGTTTTGATCCTAAAAACTGCGTATTCGATCCTCGTCTAGCCAGAAAATCAGCTTTCTCATTTTTTTCGATTCCACAGTGGCAAGGTATTTTTCGGGAATGCCTCTTTCAAAGGTTTATTCATTAGAAAAAATTCAAAGAGAATGGCTTTGCGAATTGTTTCAAGATTTTTTGAAGGGATTGCTCAAAGTTTTTGTCCAAGATGAATTTTTTTAATGGATTCCTTAAGAGCTCAAGTTCACGAATTACACTCGGAAATATTATTCAATAGTTATATTTTTAAGGAATTACTTCCTTCAATAAATGTGAAATTCATTCAGATTGTTCCTCAGTAATTGCTCTAGATAAACCTCTAAAAATAGCACCTGATAATTTTCTTCAAGTTCTGTCAAGAATGACTCCATAAACTCTTTAAAACATCCCTTCGAAAATCCCTTTTCCTAAAATTTTCTCAGAAAATTCTTGATGAAGACCTGGAACTGATGAAAAATCTTTGTTTCGATATCTTTAACAACTCCTCCGAGAACTGTTGTAGAGATTCTATCATAAATTACCTTAATTTGCTTTCTGGAACTCTAACAGAATTGCTAAAATTAGCGAATGATTACATCAGGACTTATTTCACGAGATTTTCAAGAGTTCGACCAGGAATATCACTAAACATATCTTTGGGCATTACTTTGATTAATATTCTCTGTAAAAATCCTTCAACGATTTTGGCTCATTGAAATTTGACCAACAATTAAGACTGAAGTAGCTTCAAGAAGTTTCTCCAAGAAGTTTGCGGAATACCAAAAAAGTTAAAGGAATTATTCTAGAGACACTTTAGAAATAATTCCACAGAATTTTTTCAGGACTTCATTCAGGTTTGACCTTCATTTACCCAAGAGCGCTCCAAAAAATCGTCTGAGGAATTCAGAGAAAATTTTTGAAAATACAGTAATGTCCCGATTTTGTCAGCCCCTTGTTGCATTTAGGGTTGACAAAATGGGGAAAAAGATCAAATCGAAAAAAAAATCGACTACTTTTCATTTTTATTTTTACCTAAAAAGTCTTTAGGTCTTTTTATTATTTTGTTAATGCTTATAGCGTTTTTTTGTTTAAATTTTGTATTAATCGTAATATTTTACAAGATCCCTAACGTAACTCCGTTCCGTGACATCTGCAATACAAAGTGAATTCAGACTTTAGATGATCATATAGGCGTGGCCAAGGTCATACTTGACTTTGTACATTATGATTGTACCCAATATTTCCACATTAAAATAATATATATTTTAGGCAGACAAAATCGGGTCGAAAAGGGTGCCAAAGTTGGGGGTAGATAGAGTTCCTGAAAATTATGTGAAGCTACCCTAACAGATATTCTTTTAGATACATTTTTGAAGATTTTTTGGCAACATTTATTTAGAAATCTCTGATTTTATTATCACATGATTCTTGATTTGTGTGTGCTATCTTCCGCGCCATATGCAGCAATGCTGCCTGTTTGGAAGACAAATGAGCACTGTTCAAAATTTCACGTTTGGATAGAAATCGATAACTAATTACAGAGCTGTCTGATTTGAGTACGGTTTTCTACAAAGCTAAAGCTGATTAATGTATCTAATGATATCAGCATAGCACTAATCCGCAAGGGCACATGGGCTTACACTATAACGGATTAAGTGAATTACTTGGTTTCAGTCTCAGTATTCATCCAAATGAGCTCAAATTTTGGAGAGACACTCAAATTTTGATATATTGAACCATTCTAATGATCATATATCTATTCAATTCGTGGTTGCTTCTCCTTGATTAATCAGAACAATCGAAGTTGCACCGAGATTTATAAAATGGCGCCAGGGATTAGTTTAGCATTCTCAATGTGCACAAATCGAGAGCTCAAAATTCAAAAGTCAATAACGGCGCCGCTCACGAAAAAACGAAATGTTGTTAGACAACCATTCTTACTAGAGACCGAGTATTCCTCTGCATCTCCAATGTTGTCATGGATAGGTTAGTGAGATAAGCTAAGGATCCGAGAGTCATCTTTGGTTGGTGATGCGATGCATAGAATATTCACGACAAATTCGATAATCGTTATAATTCACGAGAAACTGTGTGCGCTGAGCAAGTGTTCATCCTTCAAACCCCCAAGGAGGAGTGATAAGATCAAAGGATCTAACACTACTAACTATACAACAATTTAAAATTTAGTCTTTAGTCAAAGTCAACTATGATAGAAATCCCAACTAACAATTCAGAGCCACAAACAAGCATGCATATTTAATTATTGTTCAATAATGGTAATGACAGCTGAATAAAAATTTTGCTCTATAAAGAGCTGAGAACACAAACTTAAGGTCAATGTTCAATGTTATGCATTAGAATGAACAAAAGTTGAATCGCCACTTATTGATCGTTTCCAAAGATTCGCATTCGACTTGTCAAGGTTGTTTTACTAATGAGCTGAAAAAGACAATTAAAAAGCCAATATTCCACTAAACAAATGTATACCTATGTATAAAAAATATTCAGAAGACGAACTAACGTTTTATGCAGCCCACAGACGCTCAGACGGTTTGACCAACATTGACTCCGCCCCCAAGTTGGTCAAACCGACTTATGTTGATACAACCGTTTGACCAACTGTCAAGGTTGGTTGCAGCAACACGATATTTCTTTGCATTTTTTAGACTTGCCGAGAGTCTAGTGAATATGTGATTATTATTTTTTCGAATGCTGTGGCTGTGAGGGAGAATCTTTTCGTGATTTTCTGGCAATAATCGCAGTAAGGAAGAGAAGAATATTCAACATTTAAGTACCGGAAGAAATAAATATTTAAGAGGAATTCCAGCTATAATTTCTACGAAATATTCCAGCAAAACTCAAAAATCATGACGGGTCTCTCTCGGGAAATATTCTGAGCAGTCATTGATATGGGAATGGCCGAGGGATTTTTTTTTTCAAACATTCTATCCAGAATCTTTTAGTCGTTTCCTCTATTTATTCTGCTTTGAAGCACTTCCTGGGATTTTATCAATAATTTCTTTAGAAATTTATCCACAGATTCATCCAGAAATTTCTCCGGGGAACATTCTTCAGGCATATCTTTAGGAGGAATTTTTCCAAGGATTCCTTTAGAGGTTTCTCCACAAATTATTGTGGATTTCAACCACTGATTCCTTCAAAGATCTGTCCAAAAAAATCTCAAGGAATTTCTTTAGGGCTAGCTCCAAGGCTGCCTCCTTGAATTTGTCTAGATTGTTATAACATTTTTTTCAAAGATTTCTTCAGAAACTTCTCTAGAAGTTAGTTCCAAGGATTCCATCACGCGTTACCCAGGAATGGCATCATTAATTCTATCAGATACTTCTCAAGGGATTTCTCAAAAAAATCATCACCAGAAATTCTCCCAACGATTTCACCAGGACTTTTTTAAGGGCTTGCTCCTAGGACTCCTCCTCAAATTCCTCAAGGAGTTACATCAGAAAATCCACCAGGAATTTCTTCAGCGATTCTTTCTAGCAATTTTTCAACAGATTTCTCCAGTGATCTATAAAAATACTTCCCAAGGGACATAACTCGGACTTTTATTCCACTGCTGCCTAATCCCAATAATATTATCGCTAATGATCGTTTTAGCGAAAAATTCATGAATGAAATTTTGAGCTCACTTGCCCCTCCCCTGACAATCCTGGCTACGCCCATGGAATTCTGATAGCTAGGGTACTCACTGGCAATCACGGCTCCCTGGTCTCGCCGCCGCCGACAGCACATCCCGCACAGCGAGAAGAACACAAACAGAACGAAAAAGATGACGATCGGAATGAAGATATCCATCGTTGTTTGGTCGTGTTTTGGAGGTCACCGTTCGTCACGAGTCACTGAAGCTGAAGCTTACGACGGGTTTTGGTGGGTTCTTGAAGGCGATGTTGGCGTCCACTCTATATAGAGTTCTTACTACGTGTTGAATGTTTATGTCTATTACACTTGGACAAGGTGGTTAAAAAAAAACAAAATCTAGAGAAAGAACACTCACCTACTTACACTTACTCGATGTTCAACTTTACGTTTAGCACATAGTCTGATTTCACCTTACAACTCGAGATAGAAGATTTCCGATTCGAATCACGCGTCGGGTGATGACTAATTGCTCGAGTGGGTCATTGCGGTGGACGTCGGTCTTTCCGCAACTGATAGAAGATTGTTTTTCTCTCTGCTTGTCTAAGCACTTTTTTGCGTTGATCTCGAACGAACTGCCAGACTCTGCAGGCACTAATACTGATCGTTCCGTTTGTGTGTAACTCCAGTCCAGCACTGATTCAGTTAGGTGCACACGTTATGTGGTCGATCTACGCTACGACGCGTTCGGAACACACCATACACACATTATGAAGGGAACTTGCAAACAGCTGCCTCAGAGAAGGTTGTGTGGTGTTGAATAAGTGCTCTTCGTGGGTGGGTAGATAACAAAGGCTGAAATCTGACATGTTTGGTTCGCCGCCTTATCAGTAGTTGTCATGCTGCACTGTCAGAGCATGGTGAGCATAACTTGTGTGCAAGTATGCTTCGAATGGCATTCAATAAGCTATGCAGCGTGAGCCATGGGGTTGTCTAAAAATCTAAAATAATACTGTTAGCATAGCAAACAGTCATCGACAAAATAATATTTCTCACTTTGACTGACGATCTATGACAATTTGCGTGATTATAAGCAAGTGAGCATGCTTGTATCACGCAAATTGTCATAAATCGTTAGTCAAAATGAAAAATTACTTCGGTAAACCACTTTTGCTTCAGAGTTTACATACAGTATTGTGTAGTATTGTGCTAATGGATTAGATTAGAGTAGGCCATGCTTGAGAATTGTGACAGGAAGGTTCAGAATAAAACATTGTAATTCATCACTCTGAAGACGGAAGATGTATTTTCACTTTGCTACATTGGCGACGATTGTTGGAACGGATCCCATTTTGACTCGAGTGCGCGGTTCATAGATTTGTGTACAAAAATCTTGAAAATTGGCTGTATGCTATTCGGAACGCCTGACGAAATGACAGAAAGAGGATAGAGGAAAATTATTGCAATACAGATTTTGGTGCTGCCTATGATCGGAACGTATCTGGAACCGGAAATACATGTAGGTAGACACAGTTTTGTTTATTCCGTGTTAACTTTTGAGTGGTTTCGACAGCCGGCGGTATGTCAACTTTAAAAACACTCAGACAGTTTATTTTGAATGATTTTCCTGTCGTGATTCGCGATCACAATTACAGTTAATTTCATCAATTCAACTAAAAAAAAATAGTCCAGGTTTTTTTAAGAAAGCTTTATTCAATGTATCACGATGTTATCCAATTCAAAATTTACATTTTTAAAAAGTGAAGGGAGAGAGAAAAGAAAATTAACAAAATATACAAATTTTCAAGCAATATCTAGTTTAAATTTTCATGAAAAATTACTTGATTATTCCTTGTTTTTGGGTTTCTTATATTAATAAAGACATACTATTTGGTTTGTGCCTGAAATCTGGCAAATTTAGTTAATAATTGAAAAATTGGTACAAACAACATTTGTATGGCTTTGAAATAGATAAAGTAAAGCCATAGAGAATGGCGTATAATAGCCAATAATCAAAGTGCAATTTAAAAAGGTAAAATGAATCAATTGGATAAATAAACAAAGAAGGAGGTTTTTGTAGATTCTATAACATTCCCCAGAAAACCATTCCCCTGAAACCCATTCCCCAGAATCTCATTCCCCAGAATGTACCATTCCCCAGAATTTCACTCCCCAGAATGAACCATTCCCCAGAAAACCAATCCCCAGAATGACCATTCCCCAGAAAATTATATACCTACTTTAAAGTTTTGAAATAATCTATTTGAAAAAACTTGAAAATTAAACTGCATACAAAGTTGTTTACAAGTACATGAGAAGATTAGCATTGGTGCTGCTAATTATGAACACTTTACGAATAATTCAAATTTCATTTGCAAATGAACTATCACAGTAGTTTCACTTTTATTGGCACTTATGAAGACTGATAGATCAGTCTATGGGGAAACACAATATCCAATATTTATTTAAAAGAATATACAACTCATCACTACTCTGCACAAAATGGAGCTACACCCTTCTTTCGGTATAGTAGTTTACAAATGTATAATTTCACATGTATGTCCAATTTTTATCAAATGTAGTGATGTATGCAGCTTTTCATCAATGTTTTAAGAAGGTGCATCATCTCTTACTTTTTAGGGCTACACCGATTAGATTAAAGACGTTCGTAGTATCATACTATACGTTTCAGATATAATGATTACGTAAACTCGGCAGAATAAAAACTTACTATTCTGCACATTAAAATGATACGCCCTTCTTTGCGTCAAGTCTAAATTACAAATGACTTGTTTAATTTTGCACAAAATAGTGATACACTTTTCTTTCAGTCTTATCCTGTTGACGATATAGACAAAATTTTCCATAAGGATACCAAATGGCAAGAAGGCATTTGGCATGATTGATTAAATGACCAAGGACCATTTGATATAATGGTCATTTGGCCAATGACCATTTGGCATGACATGAAGAACATCCTTTTTGAAAAGAAGGAGCATAAGTATGGCTGGATGGCAAATGGCTGGATGGCAAATGGCTTTATTCCAAATCATTTTATGCCAAGTGACCTTATGCTATATGGGCTCTCCATCGATATATTTTGCCTATATCAATTATGAGATAATACTGAAAGAAGGGTGCATCACTATATATGCAAAAATAAACATATAGTCTGTAAATTTTATGGGAATGTATTAAAAGAAGGGTGTATTATTATAATATGCAAAATACTCATGAATAGGGGGATTAGGGGCATATTGGACACATTAGGTAAATGCTTATTTTACATAGAATGGAAATATGTTTCTTTGCTCTAAAATTAAATCCACCGCTTCCTCCGCTTTGCTTATAAACTAATTTGAAGCTGAGAAAAAAATATAGTAGAATTTCAAAGGACAAATGAAGCAAAGCGTAAACTTTTATACCGTCAAAACGTTCATATAAAATACAGATTTCGTACAGTTTATAAAGTTTTGCTGAAATATGCATATTCCCAGAGAGTAAGGGGGTGTCCATTTCGCCCCGTGTGTTCATTATGTCCCTAACCCTCCTACCTACATATTTGTTTTGTCACATCAGACCTTAGCTTGTCACATAAGTGACTCTTCTTCCTCTTTTCTGGCGTTACGTCCCTACTGGGACAGAGCCTGCTTCTCAGCTTAGTGTTCTTATGAGCACTTCCACAGTTATCAACTGAGAGCTTACTATGCCAATGACCATTTTTGCATGCGTATATCGTGTGGCAGGTACGAAGATACTCTATGCCCTGGGAACTCGAGAAAATTTCCAACCCGAAAAGATCCTCGACCGGTGGGACTCGAACCCACGACCCTCATCTTGGTCTTGCTGAATAGCTGCGCGTTTACCGCTACGGTTATCTGGGCCCCACATAAGTAACTCACGCAAAGCAATAATTAAAAAAGAAAAAAATGGATATTCATATAGCTTTCTGAGGAATGGTGCATTCTGGGGAATGGAATTCTGGGGAATGTTACATTCTGGGGAACGATTTTCGGGGGAATGGTTCGTTCTGGGGAACGGAATTCTGGGGAATGGTTTTCGGGGGAATGGTTTTCTGGGGAATGTTATAGAATCTTTTTGTAGTATGATACGTTGAAAACACTTGAATGGTTTTGATATGAACATAAAAGTAATGAAAAGGCACCAGTTTCATTTGAACGTTACTTCTTCTGCGACGATAAACTCATGAAACAACGAAAGAATATTTTCAATGTGTGATTTATGATTTTGCATCAATTTAAAGCATTCCTCATGGAAGTTTTTCATGCAACACAGTTTTTGCATAGTAACCATTATTGCGTGTTTTAGCGTCACTTATTTGGTGAAGGAGTATTTATATATTTTATTAAATTAAAGCAATATTATTTACATTTCAATCATGAGCATTATTATTATTTCATTAAATTTCATGTGTGTTCCGAAGGAAATATGAGTTGTTATAAAAATATGCATCTGGAATTACATCAGAATAAAAGAAAACAACAGGACTAATTATTGAAGCATTTAAACATTTGCATTTAAAAGCAAATGAAGCAGTAGAAAAAAAAACAATATTCTGATTGCCAGCAACAGCATTTCTGTAAAAGAAAATCTGTTGACTAAGGAAAACATCAAAATAAGAAAAACACCAAAACGTTTAATTCAGCGGTATTGTACAATATATTTATTTAACGCACTAAAACTAAATTCAACTTTTTTTTAATTGTTTAATTCTATAGTTAGAAAACATTCAATGTATAGTAGTAATGTTGTCGTATTTCAATGTATTGTACGTTTTGTTGACGAATAGATTTTCGAGAAAATTTGCAACGTGGAATAAATAAAAATTCACACGTATGTTTATATGGCAGTTTAGCAGAAGCACGCCCATTGAATTCAATGCACAATCCAACAGTGTGCGTTACAAATGCGTTATATGTTTGTTTTGGTAGCTACAGCACCATCCAATATATGGCTAACATGGTGGGAGAATATTTTGATTTGACAAAATTATTTAGGTGTGAGTCTATTGGAGGGCAAAATCCTCAATAGTTTTCATTATATTACTTTTGCGTTATTAAAGGAAGGAAAGTTTAATTTATAAATGGCTTACAATTTTTATCAAATCTACTGAAGGTATTAATTAGAGACCATTGGTGGTGTGACGAGATACGCATAGTATCAAACTCATCAGTACATAGAGGAAAAACTCGAAGATGTCGTGCTGTATGCTTTCCGGCAGAGATCAACAATATTTCAAACAATGAACATTCCTGAAGATCATTCATACATTATTTGAAAGAAAATCAGTCTTGACTGTTCAGTAGTTTTTGAGCTAGACTAAACTATTGCTTCACATTTATGGAAAAAAGGAGAGATGTAGTATTGTGCTAATGGATTATATTAGATTAGGCCATGCTTGAGAATTGTGACAGGAAGGTTCAGAATAAAACATTGTAATTCATCACTCTGAAGACGGAAGATGTATTTTCACTTTGATACATATTGAACAAAACATAAACGATTTTTCGATATTCTATACAAAAGTATGAACTCAGGGTGGCTAGATCTCAGAATTATTATTATCGGACTCATTTCAATGAAATTTTCAAACCACATCAGGCATAACTTGAATTTTAACATATTTAAAAAAAAATCTAATCACGGGTAAAAACAAATCAATTTGACTAAAATAATTTTTTAGACGAAAAATAAACTGTTTATTTAAAATCTGGGAGCCCCATACAAAACTATCTTTAGTAGACTTGTGCATTGGGTTTAAACTGAGAAAATCACTCAAAAATATGTGTCAAAATTTAAGTTATGTCTGAACAATTGAAAATTTCATTGAAACAAATGAATTCAAATGAGATGTATCAGAATTGCTCTAACTTCACAGCATTCTCGCATGTTTTTTATTTGTCGGAATCATACAGTTCAAGTTGTTTCAGATATTTCGAAGCAATAATGATAGTTTTAGGGAATGGTTGTTCAAAACCTGTACAGTTGTGCGACTTTATGGTGAAAACAGATATCGTGGGTATTTATGGACCGATTTGAATGAAATTTTAACAATTTTTCAGGAATAACTTGAGATGGTAGCTTCAGCAAAATTGTGGATTTCGACGAGATTAACAAGTTTATTGAAAACAGTTTTGTGTAGAGCTATTAGATTTTTAGATAAATAGTATTGAATTTTTATCGAAAATTTCACTTTAGTAAAATCGTTATTACTTTTAAACTCGTAATTGGCAAAAATACTGAAAAAGATATGTTAACCTTCCAGTCGTCGCGCGGCTTACCACCGTTAGAACTAACATGCTGCTATTTTGAACGAAAAGCGAGGTTTTTAGGCAGTGTATACAACAGCGCGACGACTGAAGTGGTAAAATTTAAGTGTCTTACGTACTGTAAAAATTTTATTATACTCAATATATTTTTATTGTCAATATTTAAATTACCAATGTTGATCATTTTGTATGAAAAATGGAAAGAGTAGCAAATGTTTTGTCCAATACTGTATATGACTGATTATCAAAATACCATTTCTTGTATTTGTTTTTTTTTTCAGCCACGCATGTCGGAAAGGTTCTGGTTAAAATAACAGAGGGGTTACAGTCAATATCACTGTCTCTCAGAAAAGTTCAAACTAAGGTTTTTAGTCCGATTAACTTGGCGAGTGTTCTGCCATGAAGAGTTGCTTGTGTCCATGAAAATACTAGCGAAACTTTTGGCATGCTTCGGATATGGAGACGTTAATACATAAAAGTTGATGTCTTCAATCTATCCTGTTAGCTCAGCAGAGAAATTTGCGAAAAAGATGTTAAACTTGTACTTCTGCTTAGCTCATCAGATGATTCTGTTGAACCAATGATTTTGTTAAACGTGATCACATTTTTTAGGTTTGATAAAATCCCAAATGTTTATATTTATAGCTGTAATAGACTCTAGAGAAATATCTGTTTGGACGTAGGTTTAGATAGCTGTCATATCCCAACCAACTCTTTGACACTGTGTACTGTCAGCTTTGCTAATATGAATCACAAGACATTTTAACTGAAATTGAAATAAGGCCTTTTCAAAAACTGTTATTTCTATTTTTCAACGTGGTTGTTCTACCCTTAACCATCAGGTATAGTCTGTAAATATTCCACTTTCGTAATTTGGTAGCCTGCAAGATACAATACTTAGCCTTCATCCAGCCAGTATGTTGCATGCCGAAAAAAACAATAAAGCCTGCATAGGGTGCAGAACCACTTGGGCACTTCCATGATTCACTTGGCATGGGGGGTTTTTCTCGGCCGAATTGTCCGAGCTTTTGCAGAAAGAGGCACTTCAGTAAGACGCATCTTGTGGCCAAATATGATCTTTGTAGCTTTTAAAAAAAAACCCTGCCCAAGTGAATCAAAAGTGCCAAGAATTGGATCCGGCTCCCTATGTTTCTAGTCTAGTACACGACACTGAAGACGGCCTTACAGTTGAGGTCGAAATACGCGTATCTGTCAAAGGATATAAACTCTAGTGGAATTAAATGGTACTAAATTCGGGTTTTTCAAATACTTCCCTATGTTTGTTTCTTGCTGGATTTTGCTGGATTTTGTCAGGATTTTATAGAATTTCCAGAAAGCTCTTGTACTTTAAGGTTTGAAAGATTTGAAAATATGGTCCAGGTGTTTCCGGAGTTATTCCGGACTGGGGGGTGCGAACTAAAAATAAACAAGCAGCCAGGCTACTGTCAAGCCTAAATATTCATCCAAATGATCCGAGTATGCCTCGGAGTGTGTGGTCATTACTTCGTCACGCTAAACAAATGTTATACATTTTATGTAACTCAAAAACTATTAACTGTTGACAGTGTTTGGATTTTGATCCGAATAAGCCGATCGAACCATATTCGGAGAGTGTAACAGATCGCGAACCATAACAGTTCATGGCACATCGCATTTGGAGAACCCTATGAATGTAAACATTCACTCTCTTATTTGGTACGTGGCACGAGAGCATTTAAGAGCAGCAACTATCTCAGACTGCAACAGTATCGAGCCATCTGGGTCATTTACGTTTTGCATAAAATTGGAAATAACTTTCATTTTTTCTGGTAATGCTGCCTTTAACAACCTAATTATAATCTATTGGACCATTGAACATTGGTTGCAAACATAGCACAGAAAATAAAAAATATTCGCCTCTGTTTCTTGATCAGAATGAGAGTGGGTCAGCGAATGTTACAAGTGTTAATACACAGTGATCGGCGCCAAACACTGTGTGGTGTGTGTCTGTCTTGTTTTCGTTCATGGTTCGTTATTTTCCACGAACGATAAGTCATGCGTGTTGTATGAATGCAGGCGGATAAATGGGATGCAATTATGGCTCGTGTGTCAATGATTGTTAAAATTTCTAAAGCCTGCTGTTGAATGTGTTGCAGAAACGTTCTACTTGGTCTTATTGATGCGTATTTTTCTCAGATTTTTTTGTGAAATATTTTAAAAAACAAAAATACGGCCATAAACTATCTGATTCAGCTGATTTATTGGACTTATTGCTTGCATCATACTGCAAAAGCTTAGTGTAAAATATTTTAAGTATACACCTTGAAAATGGTTTCCTGCGAGACAAGCAAACAAACAACGGTTAGCACTGGTGGAAAAAATGTGTGTTCAAATTGAATGATCCAAATGTTCGAGACCGCACCCCTCAGATTCCAGATTGTCTTGGGACTAATGGATATCTCAGGATCCTGATGAGCTAGACAGTTGGTGTTTTCGGCTAAGTTGTTCAGTAGAACGAGAGCTACCTGGCCTGGCAGTAAAAAAATCAGTTTTTTTTCTATATCTTGGGATCCTGATGAGCTTAAAGGTTAGAGTGTAGAGCAAAGTTGTTCAGGAGAACGAGGGCTATCTGGCAGTGTGAAATCTTTTTGGTAATTTTTTTTTACTTTGATCAACTATATTTTTAACTAGGATAGTTTATTTCAGGAAAGGCTTAACTTACCTTTTTGTGGAATCATTACAATTTTAAGAGCATAAGTGACTATTGTAATGCATCCTGTGAATATAATTTTTATCTGACATTTTCTTTTCTATGTTTATGGGAGCATTATGCAGATTTCGAGTTTGAAGATATATGAAAGATTTGCAGTAATCAGATTATCCATATATTAATAATATGATAGACCAACATTTTTTTAACTCCATGAAAGAAGAAACAAAAACAACCGCATCAATCGTTCGATAACAAGAATATATAAAATATCATTGGAAATAGAAATGTGTTTTTGCAAGGAAAATTTTTGCATTCTACTATATACGTGTTTGTTTTTCTTTTGGGGTGAAATAAAGGTAATTCTCTCTCATGATGAAGTTATACCGATCATGATAAGCATAGTCCCTTCCAAAAATCAAACAATCTGTAAGCGTTTAAATAGAACCAACAAAAACATCCCAAGTAGCACGTGAAACATCTTTCAAAGAGATACGGTCTAATTATGGTTTCAGAGACGTATCAATATTCTGTAATTTACCAATTTCCAGTTCCGTTGCATATTAATATCAAAAACTCATAAAGTTCCTTCACCGTTCCAATAAACTTGCATTTCACCCCGCATTTGACGTTAAACATTATTGAAACGACGAGATTTGCTCCAAACGGAAATAGCATTGAAGTCAAGTTTAACAAGATGTATTCAGTAACTTTTCAAACAAACTCTTGCAAGTTCTCTCAAACTTCCGATATTACTAGTATGTTTTGAATTACTTCCGTTCGGAGCATCCACAATATAACTTAGTTGCAAGCAAGTTGCATTCCAATGCCCACAACTCAAGAAGATTCATCCCAGTTGGGCGAAATTGCGCTAAACTACGTGTTTGGCAACTAAAGGTTTGTTTGTTTCAATTAAGTTGCAATATAGTTGAGTAGCACTTTACGCACCGTGTAACACCGAAAACATGTTCTAGCTACAGTTTGTTTGTTTAAATGAAGTTTCTCATATATTGCGCGAAAGTAGAGTGTCCAATTCCCGGCCATTTTGGTTGTCCCGGGATTCGGGACAAACATTGATGCTTGTCCCGGGAAATCCCGGGATCCCGGGATTTCTTAGAATTTCGTTAAAAATTGTATTTTCGTTGAAATGAAAGTAAAATTTCAACTGTACAATGTGCTTGCAATTGAATTTAAAAAGAAGAGAGATTTTTTTAAGATGAACAGTTGAATTAAAAAATGAATCACAACACATTTATTCTAATGAAATTACAAAAAAATTAGATAATTAATTATGGTTTTGTTGGGAAAGTTAAGGAATTCTCTATTACCTTGGCCGACTCTGATTCAAAATGAGAACTATGTCGATTTCTTACGTATTTATTACTCTTTTTTTCAAAATGATTCAGACAAACTTTAGCATACCTATTAATTGGTCTTTAGAATGCCATGACAAATGTAAACTAAAGTTGCACACACGAACAATCACACATAATTTAAGAATGCAATCGCATGATGTCAACGTACGGTATTAGGACATAAGCAACTGTGAGTTCCTTATTCCGTTTTTCGGCCATATTTGCAAAATAGCTGAATGAAATTTATGACTGATTCAAATCTTTTAATTATGATGAATTTCGTTAGTTTAATTTATAGTCACCTGTCAAACGGGATCAGATGCACGGTATTTGGAACAATGGCATGCACAAATAGCAAAATAAGATATGGGTAAAATATTTAATATAGTGCATATGAAATTGCTTGTGTAAAATACATAAAATGGTCGACTATATGGTAGGTGTCCAGACATACCAAATGTTTTTTTTTATGACACCAGGAATTTTTTTTTTATGATATAAAATATTATTAAAAATAGCATCGAAACAATCATAAATGATGGCGTTCTTAAAGTTTCTCTAGAATGTCAAAATATCATCTAGTCCGGTATGTCTCAACACCGACCATAGTACAATTAAAACCTTGAAAATAATCATATATTATTTTTCTCTGACTCTTAAACATTTAAGTCTACAATTTGGTCCAGAAAATTTAAAAAATTATCATCAAGTACAAGAGAAACGTTTTGAAGTTCATTGAAACTGCTGTACTTGAAGTTAATTATTATAATTAGGGGAACCAGATTAGCTCACAGTTATGATAACTACAAATGTTGTAAAGTAACGCAATAAAACAAAAATCGCTTTTACTAATTTGGTAATTTACTATTTTTATGAAAATTATTACCTTTTTGTTTGTTCTACTTTATGATAC
This sequence comes from Aedes aegypti, assembly GCF_002204515.2. Lineage (NCBI taxonomy): Eukaryota > Metazoa > Arthropoda > Insecta > Diptera > Culicidae > Aedes > Aedes aegypti. The sequence continues at coordinate 22,068,640 of NC_035108.1, read as the reverse complement.
TTTTCTTTTTTATCGAATAAAATTTGAGTCTGATAAAAATATCAATGTTTTGTACTAAAATATACTGGTTTCCATCAAGTTTTACATTCATCTCGGGAAATCCCGGGATTCCCGGGACGGCATCATTAATATCCCGGGAAACGGGAAATCCCGAAATGTAACAAATCCCGGGATATCTTGTCCCGGGATGTCCCGGGATGGACACTCTACGCGAAAGTTTTTGCAAAAACTTAAGTTTTTATGAGGCGTGGCCTAATTTCACCAGTTATTGAAATTGTGTCGTGTTATTGTGTGCTATGCTTGTCGTGTCTAATTCGATTCTTGTTTTAATCAAGTAATTCGTCTGTATTTTGTCTTTCCGGAGCTGGATTGTGAAGCTGTGAATTTTGCTTCGAAACGTGCGTCGAGCTGAATTGAAAGCAAATAGCTGTAGCAACGGTCGAGCGGTTATTACCCGATTTTTTTGTTTCCATCGATGATAACTGCCCTGAATATTCATCAATACGGACCCCGCCATCTCTAACTGCCGAAGTTGTCTACACCGTCCTAATCAAAACGTCATCAATATCAACTAAGCGACTGTGCTGCCATCTCTACTTGAAAGTTGTAAAGTATTGCTAAAGATAGGGTTTACCGAACCGCAAAATGGCAAATCAATGTACCGCATGTAAAGTTGAGTTTTGCGCTGAAGACATCGTAGTATGTTGTGAAGGATTTTGTGAAAATCTACCTCAATTTCACGCAAAATGTGTCGGATTAACCTACGATGAAGGTTGCGCATGCTTGCACCAAAATATATTTTGGATGTGTGATACTTGCAGAGTTTACATTGAAAATGGTCGCTTTCGCAATACGAAGAATGAGGAAAAGACTAATGATTTTGCGACGAAAACGGGTGTTACTGCATTGAAAACGGAAATAGAACGTATTAGCCAGATCGTATCTGAAATGTCCAGTAACTTCACTGTACCGAGGGAAACCTCTCCGCTACCAGTTAATCTCGACCTTACTTCGCACGCTTCTCCTTTATCATCAACAAAATTCATCGCTGAGGATCAAACTGTTAGCACTCCTGAGGAAACGTGTCTTGACCTATACGTATCGAATATTGCAGTCGATGTTCCCGAGAATGAAGTAGCACAAATGGTGTGTAAATCTTTAGGAGCGAATGAGGTTCTTCGTGTCAAACGACTTGTTGCTGCTGGGAAGGATATTTCCGAGCTGGACTACGTGTCTTATAAAATCACCGTCGATGCGAGATTCCGGAATTCTGCCACCAGGCGATCAATTTGGCCAGATGGAATAAGATGCCGTGAATTCAAAAATAGTTGTAGGACCGCGTGGAGACCCAAAAGTCGATCGATTCAAGGGTTAGCCCGATAAGCATGTGTTTTGTTCGTTAACTGTTAATGAAAATGTTGTAGCAAATTGTTATGTCGTATAGTTTATCGCTCTTTGAAGTTTTTGTATAGACTTTGTTGAATGATCGTTATGCTTTGTTGAATTAGTACATAAGAAAGTAATCTGTGCGACCTTGTCGAAGATGAATAAATAAATAAATAAAACTGTATTCCGAATGGTGCAGTTAAGTAATAAGCAACAAGTTTTCATTTATAGGTGATGTGACCAAGTAATCGGTCGAAGAGCAAGTGGCGTTGTTTTGATCGGACAGCTCTCTTGATAAGCATTTAGAATTTTCTTTTTAATAGAATCCGAAGCTGCTTCTAACTGTATAATAGTCTGAATATTCGGCTCTATTATATAGTCTTCAGAACGAAGAATAGCTGAGTAGGTTTCCCAATCAGTTTTCTTGGGATCTTTAAACGACTTTTGAATCATTAGACCCCCTTCCCACTCGAAGACTATATGTTTATGGTCTGACATAGATATTTCATTAGAAACATGCCAGTTTTTTATTTTATCCGAGATGGATTGACTGCATAAAGTCAGATCAAGGACTTCTTGTCGTAAGATGTTTTCAAATGTAGGCTTATCACCGACATTGCATATGTCAATATTTTTGGAGGAAAGAAACTGCAAAAGATGCTCACCTCTGATATTTGTGTTTGTACTTCCCCATACAAGGTGATGAGCATTGGCGTCACAACCGATGACGAAGGGGATGTTGTGTTTTTGACTGTAAGAGACAAGAGCAGCCATCTCTGGAGGAGGAATGTCTTCTGCGTCGCCAGGGAAATACGCCGAAACCATAATGATCTCAGTACTGCCCCTAGCAGTAGAAACCTCCATCCTGACCGCCACGATGTTCCTTTTGATGAATTCTGTAATTGGAAAACATTTAGTATCATTGCGTATTAGAATAGCTGCTCTGGGAGAGAGCTGGCTGTCATCATATACCAACCTACACGAGTTTAGTTGAATACCTTGTATTCAAGTTTTGTTTACCCATGGCTCTTGAATCAGTGCCACGGAAAGGTGTTCTTTTGTGAATCTCCTGCAAAGCACATCTGTTGCGCACTGAGCATGATGGAGATTCACTTGGAGGATTTTAATCATTGCTGAGGCGTTCCGCATTTTCCGGACGTTTGCCGTCCTTCTTTGGATGTTGCGGATCATCAACTTTTGATTTTGGGGGATGTCTTAGATTTTGGTTTTTGTCCTTTCCCTTACCTAGGCCTGCTGGCTTATCCCCTGTGGTCATTTTTACACTTTTGACATTTCCACTGCCCTTATTGGGAGCCATTGAGGTGACACCGCCTGGGCCAGGAAGTGAGGTCAAACATGCATCTTTTCCATCAGAGGAAGACAAGCTAGCCTGTATGGTGGGAGTTGCTTGTGGGATGCTACTAGAGGCCTCCTCAGATTTCTCTTGGGTCAGCTGTCCAGTTGGATTGTCATTGGAGTTTGGGGTTGTGCTCTTTACTTTCCTCAACTGTATTTCTCCAAAGCGGTAGTTGAGGATGAACTTGGATTGAATGAGTTTTTCCATGGACGGTCCATCTACATTAAAGACCCACACCACATGCTTGTTGTTAGGAGTGAGCCGTTGCATGACACGCTAGTTGTTGGTTATCAGATTGTTCTGACTCTCGATGAGAGCTTTGATACGATCATCGGTGTATTGTGCGCTTTGAGGGAAGAAGGCTCGAATCAGTTCTGGACGTTGAATCTTATCCTCATCCATTGCAACCAACTCAACGCCTTCCAGGGGATTTAATGCAGTTGATATCTCCTTTACCCATTCCGCAGTCTCCTGATCCTTACAAATAAGAACCATATGGCCAGACTTGTAGATAAGGTTAGAGAACTTGGGCTTCATTGTCGCGTTCCGTTGTTGTTCAACCCGAAGCAGCAGTGCCTCCTGGAGAACGTCCAGCTGAGTCGTTGAAACTTGGGTCGTGGGGAAGTCTTTTGGGATTATTCCGACTCTCCTGCGACTGGTAATTTCACCGTAGTTAGTTCAAACAGAGATGTTCCATGGTGGAACTTCAACCTTGATAAACTCAGAAAAACTGCTCGGAAGGAATTCAACCGAGCCAAACGCACTTCTGATTGGAGTCTATACCGAAAGGCTCTGACAGAGTATAACAAAGAAATGAGACGAGCAAAACGGAAAGCATGGGTTTTCATGTGTGAAAGCATTGAGAAAACTCCCGTAGCTGCTCGACTTCATAAAACTCTTTCGAAGGATCACTCCAATGGTTTGGGAAGTCTTCAAAGGACTGACGGTTCACTCACTGTGGAACCTCGTGAAACACTGAGTGAAATGCTAAGAATTCACTTTCCTGATTCAATCCCACAAACGAGTCTAAATGCTGAAGGTGTCATACTTGACGTCTCAGTTCCACACGGGTTCCTATCAGGGGACTCAGGAACAAAAAGGGACGCAATAAAGGTTGCCAAAGAAGCTTTTACTCGCGATAGGGTTGTTAGGGCAGTGAGATCTTTCGAGCCATTCAAATCTGCTGGCATGGATGGAATCTTCCCAGCGCTTATCCAAAAAGAGGAAGAGACACTGATTCCACACATGGTAGAGATTTTTAAGGCAAGTTTAGTTCTGGGACACATTCCAAATGATTGGCGTCAAGTTCGAGTTGTCTTTATTCCAAAAGCAGGAAAAAAGGACAAAACCAACCCTAAAGCATTCCGACCGATAAGCCTATCCTCGGTAATGCTTAAAATCATGGAGAAGGTATTATGCGAGAATATAGATTCTAAATTTATGAAAACTATGCCTCTTTCTAAATCCCAATTTGCTTATCAAAGCGGAAAATCAACGGTCTCAGCACTGCACACGCTAGTGAACAAGATCGAGAAAACCTTTAATGCAAAAGAAATCGCTCTTATAGCATTTCTTGATATTGAGGGCGCGTTCGATAACGCTTCTTATTCGTCTATAGGTTCGGCAATGTTGAGGAGAAACTTCGACCCATGCATTGCAACCTGGGTACATGCTATGCTAGCAAATCGACAGATCTCATCTGAGGTGAGTGATTCGCGCATTACTGTAATGGCTACAAGGGGATGCCCTCAAGGGGGAGTACTATCTCCCTTATTGTGGTCATTAGTGGTGGACGAACTGCTAGATAGCTTAGAAAGAAGGGGTTTTGAAGTTGTTGGATACGCAGATGACGTAGTCATTATTGTACGAGGCAAATTTGACAACGTTATTTCATCAAGGATGCAAATTGCTCTCAATCACAAACTCTCTTGGTGTCAAAAAGAGAAACTAGGAATAAACCCTTCGAAAACAACAATTGTACCGTTCACAAAAAGACGAAAGGTACAACTCCACCCTCTTTTCTTGAACCAAATACAATTAGTTTACTCAAATGAGGTCAAGTATCTTGGCATCACACTTGACGCAAAACTATATTGGAACACCCATCTTCAAACAATCATAAATAAAGGTCTCAATTCACTCTGGGTTTGCTCAAAGACCTGTGGTAAAACATGGGGTCAAAAACCCAGTATGATCATGTGGATCTATAAAACAATAGTGCGGCCTAGAATAACCTATGCTTCCCTTGTTTGGTGGCCTAAAACAAAGGAAGCTACGGCTAGAGCTAAGCTGAACAAAATTCAACGTACTGCCTGTATTGCCATAACCGGTGCAGTTCGTAGTACCCCCTCGTTTGCCCTAGATGCTATACTCAATCTGCCCCGGCTGGATCAATTCATAAGGCTGGATGCTGAGAAAAGTGCTCTTCGGCTAAAACGATCAACAGTCTTACTGTCAGGGGACTTAACAGGTCACCTCAGTATATTAAACGAATTTTCGATAAATCCTATTTTTGAAAAATGTAGTGACTGGATGGAAAAAGTGGTAAACTATGACTCGCCATTCACGGTGGTATTTCCTTCTCGTGAGGAATGGGAAGGAGGTGGACCCACCTTTTCACCAGGATCTATTGAATTCTACACAGATGGTTCAAAAATGAATAATCTGACAGGGTCTGGAGTATACGGACCGAAAACCAAAATCTCTGTCTCTCTTGGACAGTGGCCTACAGTATTTCAAGCAGAAGTCTATGCAATCAAGGAATGTGCGCAGCTGTGTCTGAAAAGAAATTACAGACATGCTACCATCTGTATTTTCTCTGATAGTCAAGCAGCGCTTCAATCTTTGAAGGCTTTCACTTGCAACTCAAAACTTGTGTGGGAATGCATTCTTGCACTGAAATCCCTAGCTGAACACAATCGAGTTAAACTATATTGGATCCCAGGACATACGGGTCTAGACGGTAACGAAATTGCCGATCAGCTAGCAAGGAATGGATCAACCAATATGTTCATTGGTCCAGAGCCATTCCTTGGCATTTCAAACTCTGCACTAAACACGGAATTGAACAACTGGTTGTTCGATCAAATTCAATCAAATTGGAATACAGTTTCCAATGCGAATCAGTCCAAAAGGTTCGTAACAATAAACACGACACAAACACAAAAACTTATAGGTCTCAACAAAAGGGATCTCAGAACATACATCGGTCTAATAACTGGTCACTGCCCAAGCAGATACCACTTATACAAGATCGGTGTCGTCCAAAACACAAATTGCCGTTTCTGTGACGAGACGGACGAAACCTCACAACACCTTCTCTGCTCTTGCAGTGCACACATCCATCGTAGGTTCAAAATATTTGGCAAGCACAGCCAGCTGATATTTGGAACGCATCCCCCAGGGAAGTGGTTAGCTTTATTAGGCTGATCACGCCAGATTGGGGGAACTACAACACTGCAACCTAGGACTTCTGCCCATCAATGGCAGATGGTTCAAAGTTCAGTCAAATGCGCAAAATATTCCGGAGGCACATTTGCTACTGGAAAACATTGTGTACATAGAGTAATAGGGTATATCACAATAGTCCTAAAAAATGGACGCAGTGATCCCACACCCGACAGAAGAAGAAGAAGAAGAAGAAGAGAAGTGGCGTTGTTAGTAGAAGAAAGATGTTTTTTTTTCTCTTAAGCATTTTGCAACAAATAAGCAATTTTACTATAACATAAATATATTGCAAACAGACTCTTGCGCTTTTTGCATTACTATTCAGTGCAATTGTATGTCATATTTCCAACAATTGACAACTCTGATTAGTTTTAAGAGATATTTTTGCTCTTGAGACGAAACAAACTGTGCTGATTGGGATGTAACGTACTACATACAAAACAGCCAGTAGATTAGTAAAAAAAAAAATGGCTAGAACCGGCATGAATTGGAGTGAAACACAGCTCCGTGACACTTAAGAATATGCCCCCAGTTGAAAGTTGAACTGTTAATAAGTTGATTGAATTTCTGTCGCCGGTTTCTTTGGATTATTGGTATGTTTTTTCTTTGGAATTGAATTGAAATTCACAATAATGTCCGTCGTAAAATAATAAAATAAAACCAACTTTGTGCTTTAATTTGCATCAAAACATCTTCTGATAATCGATTGAATTGAATAATTATGTCAACTGCATTGGATTGATCCTACAAAGGTCTATTTTCGGGTCCCCGGGATGCCTCAAATTTATGATAAAGTAAACAATTTGTGTCTCAACATCTGTGTCAAGCCTATGGGAATGCATTTTAGTAAACAATTATGTTCGATCTATCTATCTTTTAGAGATTTGAAACGGTTTAATACCTAACAAATCTAGAGACGGTTATTCAGGACATTAAGCCCGAGTTGTATAATGCCATTAGAAATAAATAGCGATAACTTGGCATGTCCCAAAAAATCGCCTTTTTCTACCCGACTTGACCCAGTGACCCACCGCAATAACTCCGGCTACAGGGGTATTCCCGAGTTCCTCCGGCCATTTCTGGAAGATTTGTGGGTCAGTATACTGCCCATAACTGCATAACAGTCACATTCGACATTTTTGACAAATTGGAGTTAATACCATGGAGAGTCATCAAATGATAAATACTTTCGATCAACTTAATAAAATCTGTGAGATTGTTCTAGAAAATTCGAAAAAAATACCAAGTTGTTTTGTCACATTGGTAATTATAACCGCATAACAGTCACATTGAGATTATAAATGAGCCTCGTAATGTAATAGCAATGAAATTTCTATCAGAATTATTTTCTTACTATTCACCTAGTGTGCGATATGAGTTGAGCAAAATATCAGCCTCAAATAAGCACTTTTGAGCTCGTGGTAATTTTTTGAAATTTTAGTTTCCTCCCATACTGCCATGAAATGCACACTTGGTATTCAATTTACTCAATGCCTACTTTTGTCGAATGTTACAAATATGCAGTTATGGGCAGTATACTGACAAAAAAAAATTTGAATCCGTTAAGTATTCGCTGAGTGGTTAGGGTTTTAGTATTTTTGCATTCACTCAGGCCTATACGGGTTAAAACATGGTTCATTGTTGTGTTACACGGTGCGGAAATTTGTAGTGGGACTGACATGCAATTACTTTTCATTATGGGACAATTTGACTTGCATTTTTTTCTTAATTTTACCGAACAAATCATATTATCTCATTAGGGCAGCTGATAGAGCTATGGGAGATGGGCTGAAAACTTAACTCATTTTTGACGAAAATGCAGATGGGACTGAATTGCGATTCCCGGCAGCATAAGCATTTTTATCTAACAGTTGCCGAAAACAACAACCTTCCAGCACGTCACGATATCGAGAACCTGAAATCATTACCAGCTACCCCTAGATAATAAATTTTCATACAGAAGTTTGAAGAAAATGGTTTACTACCGCCACCTATGCCATGTTATCGATTTTAGGCAGAAATACAACCAATCAATAAAAATCAGGAAACAATTTTAAAATGAATTTATTTTTTCAGTTGACAAGTTTGCTTTTTTAGTGAACGTGTAGTACCAATTTTGCAGTAGTATCAGTGTGGATGTGAGAATATAACATAAAAAGAAGCAAAGATGCAAACATATTCAATTATTTTTGTTTAATATGGACTAATGATCCACTCACCCCGCAGGTACACTTCTCTCACTTCCTATGGGAATCTTCTTTGCCTTTGATGCAATCACTAATCCAACTTTTGATGTCTCGCGTGTCAGGCCAGGTTACAGGTCTACCACCTTTTCAAATGTTCGGTCGCCAATTTCTATATCATTCGCGAAGCAAACAAATTGACTGGATCTGTCGAAATTCGTACCATGGCTGTTAAGTCCGACTCTCCGCGTAACACCTTTTAGTGCGGTATTGAACAAATACCGCTATACAAGACCGAGATGATTTCTCACCTCACCCCACCCATAGAATAAGCCCAAACAACTGATACCGAATTATGTCATTTGGACAAAGCAAAACAGAAGACGGACTTGGTGATACCCACTAACGTCCAACAACTCATCTCAACAACTGCTTATTTTTCTTATAATGATTCGTGTATATACATCTAATATCTTTTTTATTCATTTTCACTTATTTCTCACTGTCTTGCCAGTACGACGACACATGTATATATCGGGAATATACATGGGGAGGTGTACCTCTTATCGGGTTTTGTAGTGTTCGAATTCTGCCGGTAATTAGATTGACAAATCACGTTCCACACGAATGTTCCATCGGGGTCAGGGGTGCGGATGTTTTTACAATTGTTTCTTATCCAACATGCATTAGTTTTGTTTTTGTTTGTTTTAATTTTTTTTTCATTTTACTCATCCTCGAGAATCAGTGGAGGACATTTCTAGTAATTATGTTAATTTTTTCTTCTTATAATATTGTATCATTCTTCAAGTGTCTATCTCTTTTGCAAAATAAATATTGACAATAACAGTGTGGCTTCACTTACGGCTAACGTGTTTGTTTGACTCTTTTTTCTGTTAGTTTTGTTTTATCATAAGGATACTCTCTCTATCTCTTATCATCGAGATTTACACAGTAGGAAAAAAACATAACGACATTTTTGGTTGGGTCTTGTTTGTATTAGTATCTCATCAAATTTATTTTGCCATGCTCGGAGTCGCATCTTAATTACAAGGTACAGTTTTGTTCTTTTTTGTTTGCAAGTTTGTTTTTTTTTGTTATTTGTTCTATCATGCTCGCGTGTTTTATAACATTTTTGCTCTAAACTTCATCTACCTTAGCATCCTTTATTTCTTAAGTTTCATCAGCCACTAAATATATAGATAAGTTATGTATATGTGTAACCATCTACAGAAGATTTATATATATATATATATATATATATATATATATATATATATATATATATATATATATATATATATATATATATATATATATATATATATATATATATATATATATAATTAGACTAAACAACGAAAACAGAAATGTAGGAAACATAACACATTTCACCTATCATTTTAAAGGGATCACAATTATTGGTACAGTAGTACGGTTTATTTTCCAGTCGAGAGTACTCTCAGACAAAAAGATCGCTCACAAACAACGGATTGTAACGCTTTCTTGTACGGTTTCAGCGGGGATACTCGACATAATAAGCTCATGGTGGATTTTTTTACATTTTCTGTATTTTATCTCCTTTTTAACATTGGGCAGTTCCATCACAAATACTACGGAACGGAACACAGAGGGAACCTAGTAGAAGAGCTATTTAATTTCTATGAAAGTCTATTTTGAAAAATGGCAACACTGCTCGTAAGGTGGGGTTATCCAAGCGACCACAAACGCATTCCATTCCGTCGGAAGCCTAGCTGGCAGGTTTGCTTGGATTTGCGGTTACGCATGGGTCAGGCACGTATATTTTCTTGTCTGGAAAACCTATTATTTGAAGAATGTTATTATGTTTATACGACCTCTGCGCCAAAAAGTGGTTCTCTAAAATCTGGCTCATTGTCGACCAGACAAGTTTTCATTACGGTTAAGTAGGGTAAACGTCCATCTTCCTCGGTCTACCAATACGGGTGCAGCTGTATATTGTGCCTGATTCTTTATTTTTTCGTTCTCTATAGCGTTTGTGACAGTTGACCATTCTTTTTAACTTTATTTGACTTTGTGTGAGCCTGTATGTTCTATATTTCATTTGTTTTCAATGCTAACTTCTCTCGCGCTGTCTTGATGGTCCCAATTCTTATTCACAATAAAGGTTTATTTTTTCGCGTTAACGGATTCAAGACGTCGACGTTTCCAGAAAATATGTGTGGGTTTCACACATAATTGAATTTTAATATCTTGTTCAAAAATGAAAGAAACATTTCTATGTCGACAATCTTTTGTATCATGATTTCCAATTGAATGTTGTACAAAATGTTTAGTTTTATTTTCTTATAAAGGAAGAGAGGGAAGAAACGTGTTCTGTATTTGTAGTTCTTTATCTCATCAATGGGTCTACGGTCTGAAGAGTAAACGGTAGTAGTACGCCGTAGTTCCTTAGTTCATCGCACGCGATCAATAATAATATGTTCACTTGGTTCAAAACATAGAAAACGGTATAGAAAGACAAATCTCGAAAATTTATCAAAACAGTCAGTACAGTAAACAAACTTATGTAGTATTCGTTTTTGAACCTAGGTTGGAATCGGCGAAATCCTTTCTGAATCACAGTTTCAACCCCAACTCGATTCACGTTCGAACGAAGTAAAATTAGCTTGACGTAGGTTCTTTGATCCTATGTTTTCACACGTTTCATTCACTGTTACATTTGTTGCACCTTAAGGAATGTTTCGAACAATTCCAGAATTTATATCCAGAACTCGTTCCTCGAAATATTAATTTCTTCAACGAATACCTCAAGGTGTTTTTTGAATGTATCTTCGGAAACTTGCCAAAAGTTTCTTCAAAACATAAGGAATTGTTTCCTTAATTGCTTCAAAAGTTCTAGTAAAGAAGTTACTAAGAAATTATAGGGATTTCGCCATGTATTTGTTTAAGATGAAGTTTATTTTTTTAACTTTTCGTGAATTTCTCTTATTTATTCTTCTCAGAGATTCATACAGAAATTTTTTAATTTTTAAAATATTTTACACCACAAAAATTAATGTGAGTAACCTGAATAATTTAACCAGACACTACTTAGATTATCAAAGAATGCTAAGCCAATAATTCCGAAATTAGGAATTGCCTTAGGAAAGGGTATGCTAAGATATTGCGCTAGGGTTTATTTAATGTAGTTTGCCTAAAATAGTTTTGTGATGCTATCCAAAAATTTATCCATAAAAACCTTTTGAGCTTTAAAAAAAAAGTTTGCAGAGTACTTTTGATAACTGTAAAATGTTTATTTTTATACATTTTTCTTGTTATTTTTTGAAAAAATTTTCCTGGATTTTTTTTTTTTAAATTAGTAATTACTCTGCGTATTGCACAGATATATCGTATGGAATAATGCAAATTTCCCCATGCAGTTTTTTCAGTTTCTTAATCTATGAAATCACTTCAGAATTTTTCATCCGATTTCTTGAAGAATTCTCAAAAAGTGCCCCGAAAAATGTTATAGAAAATTCGATAACTTCCATGGGTTCTTCCGGAAAACCTATCTTTAGAATTGAATCAGAAGTTGGTCAAGTGATATAATTTGTTTTCAAATAGCAATCACATCTTTAAATCGTATCGTGTTGATTGGTCTAGGAATCAATCTTGTGGTTTCCCTAGGAACAAACTTATGATTTTTCTCAGGACTTCTCCAAATATTCAAATAGGAATTCTTCCGAACATACATTAGGAATAATTTATAAGATTTTTTCAGGACATCATCATGAGAAAAAAATATGTCAACATCCGTAAAGCTAGCTTAGCTTAGCTTAGACAGACTACACATATCAATGGTTACTATTCCGTGATTGACCGGAGTCAGTGAAAATGCACAAAGAATCAACTAGAAGTTCGGCTGGGAGTAGCCATAATCTTCTTCAGTGTGCATAATTCAGTGCCTCTATTTATACAGGGTCAATAACGGCGCCGGCCACGTCCTTGCAGTCAGATGGGATTGGGGGAAGGAATGTTAGTGTGTAACCTTTGCTATTTGGAGACCGTGTTTTCCTCTGCATCTCCACAAAGGTTAATGGGGAGGATCGTTGGGTCACAGGATTCACTTTGATAAGCGATTAGACCATGATAAATGATTTGACGCGAGTAAAGGATCAAACACTACTACCTGCTTTGCGATCCACGCCACTAACTTATCATGCCACGCGAGCGACGGGCAACACGATTGATCCTGCTCACATCACCCGCCCCCGCAGGAGCAAGTGACGCGAGCAAAGGATCAAACACTACTCTGCGAAATGCAACGAAATCGAAATACCACAAACTACTCTACTTTCACCGCTCTGTTATAGGGAGACACAAAGTGGCGAATTAAGTAAATCTTACACTGGTACAAAAAAGTCTTTAGTAATTTAAGAAAATGGTGTATCATTTTGTTAGAAAGTCTTTGAAGTAAAAAATAAAATAAAATCGGAATTCTCGGACGCGTGCTGCTTGCATGTAAAGTTTGGAGGATAAACGTGAAGAAAAAATGTTGAAATGTGGATTTAATATTCTATCTCCTATATATCAAATGTAAATAAAAACATAAAGGTGTTTGTATGTCACGAGTTGGCTTGAAAACGGTTGAACGAATTGACATATTTGTTTTACTGTTGAATTCGACAAAGGAGGCGAGGCGTTTGTGAGTTAAACATTTGTGAAAATCAACCGAGAAAATGAGTAAAACGGGGAACAGTATACTGACATTTTCTAAGGGATTTTGGCATAGCCTACTGCTTCGCAATTCAACGTTCTTTGGGACAACTAGCTTAAAAAAAATTAGAAATAAGGTTTTAATTCTTCTCAATTTATTCAACAAACCGTGTGCATCGAAAAAAAAACTTACTTCGATTTGAAAAAGTAGTCGAGAAATAACAAAATTGATGCTCTAGTATACCAAAATGCCAGTACCTGTCAAAATTGACAGGTACGGTAAAGAATTATGCTTGGGAAATTCCATTGACATGGGGGAAGATTCTAGGCCAAATTGTCTAAAACTATGTAATACGAGGTACCGCAGACAACCAGAGGTCGCTGCGGTATCTGACGCTTGCAGTCAATAACTTGCACAATAACAATAACACAGTTGCATAATAGTTAACATAAGAAGTATGGTGACCATCTTCTAAAGATTCAAAATCAGGACAATTTTCAAAACACCTCTGGGCATTTTAGCGCAAAATTCCGAACATAACTCACATCTCTTTAATAAATGTTCGAATCCTCTGAGCAGAATCTCAAATAGAGAAACTTAAAAGTAGATGGAGTAACGTGGACCTTTTAATTCCGCTCCTAAATGCTTATCTTTGACAGATACGCGTATTTCGACTACCACTTGCAGTCTTCTTAAGTGTAAGTTACTCGTATCCACTCGGAGTGGATAAGTACAAATTCTTAAATATAACTAGGTATCCTAGGACAATATTCTATCATTTTTCCGAAGACAGTGTTTCGACTATGCACGTCAAAACAACGATTTTGCTGAGAATCTGACCAGAATTTTCTCAAAGTTATTATTTGAAATGTGCCGAAAACAACAGTAGGCTAGACTATTGCTTAAAATAAGGAAATACCGGTAGCATTCTTAAAATGATGCTTTTACAAAGAATCTGCTGAGAATCTTTTTAAAAATTTAATTGAAAAGCTTCAGTTAAGTTTCCATAATGATCTCGCGAGTATTCACCAAACTTAGTATTGTCAATAACGGCGCCAGCCACGTCCTTACGGTCATCGGAAAAGGGGAGGAATGTTAGTGTGACGTCCATGGCTAGTAGAGACAGAGATCACCTCTGCATCTCCATGGTTTTCACTTGAAAGAGTTTTGTTAGTGGGAGGGATTCACCTTGGTAAGTGATGCGATTCATGTAGCCTCACTTATAAGAAGTTATCTATCAGCGCGTCGACAATCTACACACTTAAATTATTTTACGGATTCTTGTGAAATTTCAACAGCTGAACAGTTCGGTGAAATAAGTGAAATGAGTACGGTAAATTACAATACTATTAGATAAAAATTCACCGGAATCCGTAAATTCCGACGAAATTGCGGTGTTTTATACCGAACTGTTCAACTGTTGAGATTACGGTGAAATTCACCGGTAAAATGAGCTTAGTGTGTAACGCCGAACTATTCAAGGTTATTTTAATAATTATGACAAATAAACAAAAGAATACATATTTGTAGCTCTTTTTTTATAAAACCGGAATAACGGCTTATGCCGACACCAACAGTAACGAATCATTAACAGCATGCTTAACAATTAAATAAATGAAGCATTGCCACGCTACAAAATTGTGTTTTCACAAGCATGAAATGAACTCACCGGTTGGAAATCCATCATCACCTAAAGTGACAACTTCAGCATCAACACGCAAAAGTTGGGAATCGAAAAAATACACATTTCACTTCGGCTACGTGAAAAACGAACCCACTTGCTTGGGGTTTACAAATCCCACTGCCCATTCATTGGGCACGTAAACATTCGCCAAGCAGGGAAAAGCAGGACGAAACTTGAAATATGATAAATAAATCAGAACACTTCAAAATAAATCAGGACATGACCTGCTAAATTAGGACGGATGGTGACCCTACTAAGGAGTCGTTTATTTATGCAAATGACTTCATATCGGCACTGCATGGTAGAAAAAATCGATGGACTGATGAGTTTCCTCCCATAAAACGGCTTGGCTCGTGGAGCACTTAAAACAATATTTTCTTGCGCGGAGCACCTGATATTTTTTATATTAACTCTGATTCTATTTCGAAACATTAGATTCTTATCTAAAAAGGTATGCTTCCTAGCCAGCCGCTTCATTTCAGACTTTAATTGTGACGATTCGGCATCCAAATATAATTGTACTTAATTTTCAGTCAAATATTATAAAATAAGATGATTGTAATGATTGAAATGATACAATTGTTGTCGTTTACAAGGTTAGAAGCAAGTCTCTTCTTAAAGACTTGGTCTCTATAATAATGTACGCCTCTAAAAAGCCTCTTTTTATGGATGGTCTCTTAAGTCTCCTCTTGCAGTAAATTATTGTGCTTATTCTGAGCGGCGTGTGAGTCGAGACGAGCCGCTCTCACTGCGAGTGACGTGAGACGACTAATGTTAATCAAATGGGAGCGAGTCGACAATTGTCTTCTCATTTGACTCGTGTCACCTCACACGTCGCGCAAAATAGGCACGTATGATTCGAAATACCTAACCAGGAATTTCCACAGGGATTACAATGAAAATTTTTCAAAATGCTATTACTGGATTTGCCTCTAACATATCAAGCAGATCATCAAAATCATGAGTTATGCTAAAACAAATTCACGAGGTTTAATTTCAGAGTTTTTGGAGAAATTCGTGGTTTCTCTAGAATACTTCAAGGAGTTCCTATGTTGAATTTTTTCAGGTATATCTTCATCCATTTTCATATTAATTCCCTTGTGAATTCATCCACGATTTATCTCAGTAATCGTCTTGAAATTATGCCATAGATTTTTCCTGGAAATATACTTTTCCTGGAATTACCTATTAAATTCGAGCAGTAATCCACCTTAAAGTTCCTCCAAGCATTTATATAGAAATAGCTCCTACAGTTTTTCAAAACAATCTCCGAGTAATTTTCGAATGAGATATTGATTCTTCCAAATTTCATTCACCAGCAAGTACTATAGAAATTATTTAGATCATATCTACACAAGTTATTCAGGGACTCTTTTTAATGTTTTTCGAACAATGCCACCAGAAAAACTCACAGAACATTATCCGGGGAATTGATTATCGTTTCAATAACTATCTTAGAAATACCTCCAAATTAAGAAGTTTTTCAGAGATCCTCTCAAAAATTCATCAGGATTTTTTACAGAAGTTTCATTAGAGGTTTCTATAGGATTGGTTTTAATGCTACTTTCCGCTAATTTTTAAGAATTTCACCAATAATGTCTGAAAAAAATTTCATGATGGATAAATTCTTTGAGCACAAGCTTGGGAATTTTCTCAAAGACTGCTGGACCTTCTGAGATTCTTTGTAAAAGGAATCTCGAGTAATTTCTAAAGGTATTCTTTGAAAAATTCTTGATTGAAATATTGCAAAAACTGAACGACCCAAGTAACCATCCCAAGTAACCATAAGCACTAATAATAAGCCCTTAATCAGCATCATAGATGCGTACATGCATTATAATAGCACCACAAATGCTTACACACCTGATAACAGCACTTCCGCTGCATAGAAACCCTATTACAGCATCACTAATGCTTCTAAGCCTGATGCATACAGGCATTAAATAAGCACTATATTGGATTTATATTCGAATACAGGGCATGTTTAAATGCCATCCAGTGTTTTGACAGATATACCACGTGCTTTGTGTTTGCATATAGTGGTAAGAGGAAGTCAAACATAAATCTTCTCACTACTACAATTGCAGGTTTTATGACGGGGAAAAGTGATGGTTTAAATTGGTCACTTTTCTTTCCAATACTATTCATCTTATGTGGCCGTTGCAGCAAAGGAGCAGGACAACAACTCAACAATACGGGTGTCGCAGGTTCGAGACGCAAAATGAGGAATTTCATCATCATAACGAGGATCAAAATGTGGAAATTGCAAGTCCTCAAAAGGATGAAAACTACCAAAACGAATATGTCTGATACGGAGAAGTACTATCTGTATCATTTTATTACATTTTTTGCATACTATTAGAGGTTTCCATTTTCATTCATTCATTTATTTAACTCGTGTACCAGTTGCTTGGCCGCATACGCGAAAGCTCTCTGGCTGCGTACGCGAAAGCACAAAATATTCGCCCCAAAAACCTGGCGAAAACAACTGACGTTTCTCACGTGGTCTTATATCAGCATTAGTGGTGCAGAGAAGCACGGTTATATCTTGGCACTATAATGGCACGCTATTTCGCCTTTTCTGGCATTATAATAGCATTATATGCGTACATAAAACTGACATGCATCAAATGATTACCCTATATGCGCATATAATGCTGTTACCGTGCCGCATTATCGTGCTTACTGGTTACTTGGGGACAATTCTGGAAGAAGTCCTTAGAAATCAGTGGAGACATTTCCGGTGAAATTATTGCTTGAGTTCTTGAAAATGTGCTAAACAGATATCTTTAAACATAATTTGTGCAAAATCGATTGCAGTATGACTGGATGAACTCCAGTCAATTGAAACTACCATCAGTGTACCAGTATCCGCTCATGCCCCTATTTCCGCTCACTAGTGTAAAAATTGATTTTTCGCGTCAAAAACCAACTTTTTTCGCACGGATTCATTCTAGCAATATTAATAACTTTCAAATGAAATCGTCTGACATTATTTTCATTTGATAAAATAATTCTTTATATTGAAAACACAAGACCTCGTGAGCGGTTATTGGGTCACTAGGTATTTTTGTGTGTTCCAATAACCGCTCATGCAAAAAAATAAACAAATTTTTAAAGAAATGTCGATTTTAGCATACAGCCTTCTTTATTTTATATTCTTTATTATATTCTTTATTGGTTTGACCATACAAAATTATCAGGATAACTAACGAAATTCGAAATAATGCATTTTTACTAAGTTCGTCACGGAATCTGTTTACCGTGAGCGGAAATAGGAACACTTAGATGCATTAACAAATGCAATTAAATATTTTTTATGAAAGTTTTTCAAACTCTTTTTTTTTCGCCGCTGATTACCTATACTTGGAGCTACATTGTGACATAAAAATAGTATTGATCGACACAATAGTTATTTTATAATAAATATTTGAATACATAGCTTCCCTTAGATGAGCGGAATCTGGTGCACTGATGGTACCTGTCAAAGTTCCTAGAGCACACAACTAGATAACTAAACATAGTTCAAAGTGTGATCGATTGTTAACATGTATTTTGATTTTTAGGTTGGGTGCCCTGTTTACTTGGTTTATTTTTTTATATAATTCATAGTTTGTTTTCAAGCAAAACGTTGGGATATTTAAGGGAATTGATAGACATTTAATAAGTGTCGCGGAGTACTAAGTGCTCCGGAGAGCATGATCTCAAAATCGCTGCGCAATAGTATAACCCAAGAGACATTCAAAGTTGAATAACAGTTTATTCTGTCGGAGTACGCTTGAGAGTGATTTGTTCAACTCTAATTCAGCAAAAATGTTTGTTGGGTAATATCTGGCGGGTAGAGGGCAGTGCGGAATAACTCTATCCCAACCCGAGGTTGGAAAAACAGCGTACTTCAACGCCGAGACATTTGGGCTTATTCTACGACTGGCGTGAGGTGACAATTGTCGGTGTCGTATAGCGAGGTGACAATTCTCGACTCGAGTGAAGTGACTCGCCGTGCAAATCAAATGGAGAGTCACTTCACTCGAGTCGAGAATTGTCACCTCGCTATACGACACCGACAATTGTCACCTCACCCCAGTCGTAGAATAAGCCCAATTCTCTGCAACACTGAAATTTAGACCTAGACCTCTGCAGCAATGGAAGTCTTGCCTGCCCGAGAAAAGCCCCTCCCACACGCTACCGGTGTATTGGAGGTGCGAACCAATTGCAAAGCGTCATCCGCTGATAATAAATCTACGAACTGTTTAGAGGAATACTTATAAATGAATGAAAATCGAATTTAGTAATATGCCATTTAATCCTACTAGAGTTTGTATCCTTTGACAGATACGCGTATTTCGACCTCAACTGTCGTGTCGTGTACTAGACCCGAATCTACGACACTGCAGACGGTCTTACAGTTGAGGTCGAAATACGCGTATACGTCAAAGGATACAAACTCTAGTCGGATTAAAAATTACCAAATTCGGTTTTCATGTAGCCATCCTCTGGTTTACCCTAATTCTCTCAGAACACGGCGTACTACTTCCGATCATCGTATCTCACCGCTAACGTGTAGCGAATCGTTCAAGCACTACACATTAAGGGCTCTAATTCTATAGGTATGTTACCTGTCAGGATTCGTAATTGTTGTGTCCTATCCGCTTCCTCGCAGTTGTTTTTAACTGTCTTTGTTATTTTGTTTCAATCGGTCATGTTTCTTCTCTTGATTACTTACATAGGCACTGTGTTTAAGGCATCTACAAAGTGGAGGTAATAATTAACATTTATATTTTCTTTTCTTTTTTTTTTCATCAGTTTTTTTTTACGTTCTTTTCCATTTTTGGTTGGTTTGTTTTAGGTTACTTTTCCTACTTTCTCCGTCCTGGAGGGGTCGATTATAGGTTCTGGTCGATTTAATTATTTCAATTTCTTTCAGGATTCTATTGGTAAAGATCTAGTGCATGCGTTATAGCTTCTTGATCACTTGGTTAATGTCCGATCCGCGTATCGAGTAGAAAAGGATTATCAATATTGTGTTAGTTTCACCAGTTTGTTTGTATAAGGATCAGATTAGTTCAAATATAGGCATCCAAGTGGTATTTCGTGAATTTTAATTACTAGGAAGTCGAACCTAAAGATCGTATTTCCTGTTAGCGTTCACAGTGAGTGTTCGAAAATGAAACAATCTGGTGGCGTTAGTTGGATGTTAGAGAATTTTTCTTTCGGTTGCTGCCAAACCACCTAACAATTTCTACGATTCTTCGCAAAGGAAGATGTCTTGTAATTCATTAATGCTATTTTGTGTACGCGCTGTTATTTGGATGGATTTCTTCTACTACAATTTAGTGCGTGATTCATCTATGTTGGACTACAATTTGATTTAACCCTATCTCATCCCAGCAACGTAGATAATTTGCTACTAACTACTATTGTTACAAACGTAGTTTTCTTTCAAACAACCAAAGAGAAAATAAAGGGATTTCGAAAAATGAACAAAAATAAAACCAAAAAGTAACACAAAATCAATGTAAAAGTCATTTTCTTTTATTTCAAATTAAGACTTTATAAACCTATGACTGGAAAAAAAGGAAATTTAAACTAGAAGTCAACTAATCTGCTAGAATAAAACAGAAAGAGCAAAAACCGATACCATCTACGTATTGTATGTGATCTGCCGTCTCTTTTCTGTTGCTGCAGCACTGCTGATGATTTCGCTCACAGAATTACATATTTTCTTCATATATTCATTCAAACGCTCGCTAATATTTGGCCTGTGTGGTTCTGGGTTTCTGCTCTGTGATCCAGAACACGCTTGCAGTTTCACTCTCGCTTGTTTCTATAATTTATACAGTATATTGTGTAGGAATATTTCCTTCAAATATATTACGCTTTTTCTTCATCTAATTTCAGCAAACCACTTTTAACCGGAAAAGTATTCAAAATCTGTAACAAACTCAAAATTGTAGGCTGAAATAAATAGATTTTTCAGTTCCGCTACGCTCTATTACGTTGTTTCCTTCCTGTGGGTTTGGTCTTGCTACGCAGTACTAGAATTTGAATCGAATCATGTGACAACACTAGAAAATAAATGAACGGAAGGCATTCTAATAATCTATCTCCAAAGTACTCGAGCTTGGATGCTACTGTAAATTAACTTGACGTCAGCAGTTTGCATTGCAGTACTAGATCATGTAAGAGGCGTGTAGGTGAAAACGGAAGAAAACTCTTGTCTAAAATTAATGCTTCCATACTTTGCCGTTACTGGACTCTTTCTGTGTTTAAAAATATACATGATTTATTTCTCTGGTACGTAATCCTATTAATGGCACACAAACTATGTTTTACCTAGTTTTTTCTCAGGTTTCTCTTAATTGTTTGTTATAGTTGAGAGTTGATTCCATTCTGGGGCTGTTGCACTGCTCAATTTGAACCTCTTACCTAACGAATAAAAGTCGCGCAGATCCTCTCTATTCTCTCATTCTTTCGCGCTTATTCTCGCAAACAACTACACGTTCAATCGGATTTGCGTTATTCGACACATAGGTAGCAACGCACCGGACACGGAAATCTCTTCTTTCCGAATGATATGTGGATTTGTTCAAATAACGCGTTGCCACGCGCCGCAGATCCGATCCAGATACTATTTCTCTTCTTCTAAGCTTATGAGTATCATCTTGATTCTTGTTTTTTTTTTCTAGCTGACACGATTGGCGAGCGTGCTAGATGGCAATCTATTACGTCACACACCTCAACGTATCATCTTCATTCTTGTGAAATCCGTTTTTCTTCTCATGTTAATGTTTTTATCCCAGTGGGAAATGATTGTGACGCACTTTGAAAGGCTTCTTTGCACTAGAGTAGAGTCAGGTTAGGTAGGGCGAGTGCGAGACTCTTCTTATTCTTTCCTCTGAATTGTGTAACTGTAAATAATGACTATCTCTTGGCACCCAACGGTCGCGAGTGACGTACTAGAATCGGTAATATTATTGTGACAGGTTTGAACGATTAACACGTGCAAGATTTTTGCTCCGGGACAGGTTTTGAACCTTCAACTGCTTTCGAGTCTGCTGCAGGATTTCCTCGCACACAAATGTTCCTTACGACACTCATACACGCACGTGTTTCCTAGTATTAATTGTATTGGTTTACATTCTGGTACATCAAACATATCTCACATGTAAACAGATAAGTAATAGACAAATGTAATCCTTGAATGACACTAGTTTGCACACTACCGTTTTGGATTTTTCTGAGTTTTTCTTTAACCTAAAAAGAACACAGCAACACTTACTGTTGTGAAACACCACATCCATTAGGGGAAATCGCGGTTTCCCTAGCTTTCCTCAGTACTTCCTCTAGCTTTTACTCTTCCATTCAATACAAATTATGCTATATTTATATCAGATTTTAGCGTAGTAATTCTGGTACGCTCATCGTCGCCAATCTAGTACTTCTGTTCTACATCGACAAATTGACTGATCTTTTTGTTTCACCAACGGGAAAGCTGGTTCTTTTCGGTTGAGTAGTTCCTGTCCTGTGAACTTTAAAACAATAGTATTGCACTTATCCAAATGAAAAATGAAATCTAAAACGATACACAATTATGCTAGAAACTAACTTTGAAAAGAAAAAAAAACATGTCTTCCCGATTGGGAGACTCTCTCTATGTACAATTGTAAGATAAGTGAATTGGAGTTAGACTTGTTTTCTGATAAGACCTTAACCAAATTCAATTTAAAGTTTTTGGTAAATTTGTTTGGGATTTCATAACTGAATCTGAAAAAAACAACAAATTATTTTGTATGCTGCCCACATTTATATAACAATCTCATATTCTATGGGATTTGCTATACGTATGGGACTGTTATACGAGTGTGGGCAGTATGGTAATTAGACTTTAACCCTTTCGTGTCTTCAGTAGAGCACTGAAACAGGAACTGAAATTAATTTTCAAAAATATTTAACAGTATTTGAAAACAAAGCCACCCCCCAAAACGTGCTTAACCCAAAAGAAACTCGTTTTATGCAATAAGTTAAGATGTGGCTGGTGCAGCACTTTCTCTTACATTCTATGCCATACGCAAACAGTACATTCAATATACAAACAAACGCGCATACTTACAACTACACACTCCCGCCTAAACCAAAAAAAAATGTCGAAAAGAAATCTCTTCTGAATATGAATCTTATGCTCTTTGTGGTGAGTCTTCGGGGTCAGTAACCGAGAATCACAATCCTCAATGGTTGGAAAAGGTCCTTCAGTAATGTTGCTGCTGCTGTTGCTGTTGCATATGGCCCATTGCTCCGACTGGCGAAGGCGAATGGTGATGTCCGCCGCTGTTGTTACTGTGGTTGCTATTATTGTTGTTGTACGGCGAGGTGGATTGGCTCGGATAACCTCCGACACTGCTATGATTACTGTTGCTATTATTATTGACACTCGCGCTGTGGTAGAACGGATGGAGATGCTGCGACGAGGATACTCGTTGCTGTTGTTGCTGTTGTTGCTGCTGCAGCTTCCTACTGTAGTCATTCTCACTTCCGTTGCCACTCATCTGAATCTGGTTCGAGTTATCGTCCAGATAGGAACACTGCTGCTGTTGCTGTTGTTGCTGTTGATGGTGATGATGATGACTACCGTTGGACATTAATGAACCGCCGCCGCTGCCTCCGCCCTTCGAGGGCTATGTGGCCCATCCTTCGGATATTCTGGGTCTTTTATGAGCATTGCTGGCACCGACCGGGGAGTCGTAGTCGGGCAGGTGGCCACCGCCGCCGAGGTGTCTGATGTCGACCGGCGAGGGCGCGTTGGTGGGTGTAACCGAGCCTGCGAACAGAGGGGAACCTAGGATTACTTTCATTTGATCCGTTCTTTGAGAGGGAATAGGCGTAGTCCGATATTCTGTATTCAGTCCTGAAATTCTATGAGAGTATTCTTTCAATATTATACGATTCATGGTCCATTTATCGGCAATAATTTTCGAGAAACAATGTTCACTTTTGTTTTGGAGTTAAACGACAGTTTGTGGCATATATATTCATAATAGTTTAGTGTTTAGGATGGAATGATCATACGTCCTACAAACAAAATCAACCACAATTTATAATGTGATAACTTGTAAACGATCTTTACTCTGAATATACCAACAATAGATGAATTTTATCAAAAGTTTTTGTTGGGAGTTATGAAGATTCCTTCGTACAAACATGTACACGGAGTTGAAAAATTTACAAATTTTGAGTTTTTATAAAGTCGTTGGGGTTCGGGCGTCCTGATTGATTTTTGAAAAACTTTCGTAATTTGACTACACGTTTATGGGTAATGTATACAAAATGAATCATTCTCACTCCTTATAGACGTTCAAATATAACGTAACGCTATAGGGGAAGATGTTCACCGAAATGTTACATTTCATACAAAAAAATAAAATTCTTCATACAGAGTTTCGTGGGAGAGGTAGGGGGTCTAAAATTTCCTATTTTAGCGTTACATAATATTTGAGTGATCCCTTAGACGGTATCCATTTATTATGTAACGCTTAAATTGGAAATTTTCAATCCGCATTTTGTATGAAAATTTTCAAAATTTGGTATGAGTGATAATGCTTGAGCCTATCTCCTCCCTCTTTTGAGTTTTACGTAATTTGTGGACGGCGACTTAGAGCATATGACATTGGAACAGACAAACTAGAATTGATTCCCAATAAGAGCAATTCAAAAGTATCGTTTTACGCTCATATTTCTTACAGCTCGCAAATAACAATTCATATGATGCACATGATTTTAAAATTTTAATATACACTCAAGAAAAAGGCTTCCTTAGATACATGTGCACTGCACATTGTGAAGTTACACATACATTGCTCAGTTTATCATTTATATTGAATTCATTTGTACCATATAGAGCGCGCGCGAACGGATGTTTTGAAAATTTATCTGTCACGTTTTTATCGTCACCGCAAATTACTAGATTCGGCTGGTGAAACCAATGAAACGGTTGGTGCAGTTTGTGAAAAAATGTGTCTATAGTGAAAATGAAACGGTTATTCTGCACGCGTTCTGCTGGGTGTTTCGTTAAAGCTAAAGCAGACGGTGAAGATGCATCGTGGCCGGACCGAAAATTTTCGGGTGCACGGGTCTCGAGAGCCGGACAGCGGATCGGGCTAAGGGCTTGATCGAATGCTCGCTCGCTGGTGGTGACTAATCGATAAGGTTTTCTGCTTGAGCGGCTGTCTGGATCTCTAGATTCGTGTTGTCGGGGGTTTGGGTTTTGATTTCGTTTCCTTTTCACCGGAGTTTTTTTTTCTCGTTTTAGTTTGCGCGCGTTCAGAGTGCAATCGAGTTTAGTTTCTCGCGTCGCCGGAGTGATATTTTCGTTTTGTGAAACGAGCATTCTGATTAAAGTAGTTCCAGCTCCTCAATCAAGGATGGATGATGATCAATTTGGTGAGCTCGTTTCATGCTTTTATTTTAAATGTAAGATATATTATGGAACATCTATTTATTATGACAATCGTGGGGATGTTATTTAAATGAATTAACTTAACAATATATGGATATTTCGTCACTGTAAGTGTCGACATAGACTCTTGTACATTAAGATAAAAAAAAAACCATATCTTTCCTTTTACCTGATTTTCATCATTTTAAAAAATAACCTTTCAATGGTTCAACGCTAAAAGAGTTGACTTATTGTATGTTTATGTTGTCTTTAGAGTACTTATAGCTGATTTTTTGAACTGAGGTTGCATGAATCGCATCACTTTCCAAGGTGAATCCTGATCATGCAGCTATGATCCCTGCCCACTAATAAACCTCCTTCCCATGACAACCATGGAGATGCAGAGGTGATCTCGGTCTCTAGTAACAATGGATGTCACACTAACAATCCTTCCCTTCCTCGATGACCGGCGCCGTTATTGACTTTTCAATATCTGGAGTTCTCGAAAGTATTGAAGATGGAAAGCTGCTTCCAAGCTACATCTTTTGGTTCCTTGTGCAATTTCGATTATTCTGGTCAATCACGGAGTAGCAACTACGAATTGTACGGTCATCAATGCTTATATTGAATTCATTTGTACAATATACTCATGATATTCTCATAAAATACATTACATTTGTTCAGCGCATACATGTCATTTGAGTCACATTCGAGGTATGTGCAGACCTAAATCAGTCATATTTCATCAAATTTACAAATAATTTTCAATCGTTGTCAACACTTGCACACAAGGAGGAATTTGTTTGTGATCATAGCTGAAATATCTTTGATTCAGGAAACAACAGTGTTTCTCTGGTTGCTTTCAGACCTAAGAAATATGAAAAATAGCATCTGGAATTAATTTGAAAGATCAATGTAGTTCTTGAAAAGTTTGTGCCTGGTTAAACGATCACATGTTTAGCCATTATGATTTTTATGTGAATAAAGCTTGGCTATGATGCATTAGATTCGCACATACATTCCATTTGCAAACCCCCATTACATGTAGGTTTGCACATAGATCAAATGGAGACTATATCTTGAGTGTAGCATTCAACCACCTAAAAGTGGGTTTTGTCATGAAAGCTAAAATATGATTATATAAAAAGGCCCAATTTTTGTGCATTCTATAAAGATTTCATTCATAAACAAACTACTTAGTTTGGAGTAGCCATTCTATTAATGGTAGCTGCAGAAAATTGAAAGGAAGATTTCAATAAAATTTCATTTCAATACTTCAGCAAATACTAAGCTGAAATATTTCAAAATGAACATTTAAAACACCGTGTGTGAACAAAATGTGAACAAAACCTAATTGCATAAAATTTCAATTTTGTAAAATTGTTTTTTGCAATTCCGTTGCAAATCAATCAACTTTTCATTGAGAAGTTGATCAACATAACGGCCTACTTTTCCTACTGAAAAAACAGTGCTGAAAAGTGCACTCTTTTCGGTGCTGAAAAGTAGCACTTTTCAGTATTGTTTTGGTAAGCATTAACCGAACAACCCAGTCTCTTCATGTCATTTGTGATTATTTGCGCGGCGAGTGAGTCGAGATGAGTCGTTCTCACCTCGGTTGATGTGAGGCGACTAATGTTAATCCAATGGAAGCGAGTCGACAATTGTCCCTCATTCGACTCGTCTCGCCTCACATGCCGCGCAGAATAAGCATAATTGCATCTGATTCTAGATCCGTTGTGCGATCTGATTCCGATAGGGGCTGTCCATTAACCACGTGATCAGTTTTTTGGAATTCCAGGCCACCCCCCTCCTCCACGTGGTCATTTGTCCATACATGATCATTGGCCAAAGCTTCCCACTCCCCATGAATGGCCATGTGATTTATGGACGACCCCACACAGACTGGCGATTCTGATTTGGAATCGAATAGTCCAACATTTGTGCTATGCTGGGAGCGTGAGAACTTGTGACATTTATGGGTAGATACTACTGTATCACAGCCTACGTGATTGAAAAATACTGAATTGATACAAAGCATGGATGTGTGCTCATGTGGGTTCTCTTGAAATGTTTGTTTGTGCTTTTAGAGTTCATCCAGCTGAAATAACATTTTTCGAAATAGCAAAAAATGTTGTAGGCAACTCATTGCAAAACTTGGTTTTTTCAGCACTCGTTGTATTTATCCAACTCGGCGAGCCTCGTTGGAAAATGTACAACTCGTGCTTAAAAAATCATCATTTTGCAACTTGTTGCCTAAATAACTATTATGGTTTTTTTTTTCAGTTTCATCATTTTAGAATGATGATGATGAATTGTTCTTTACAATTTAATATTTTTACACTAAGTGTTGATGAATACTAATAATTTTCCAGTGTAATGAAAAAAATAGTTGAATGTTAAGATCATATGAGATAATTTCACAATCAAAATTAGGGTGCTCAAATCACCCTATCAGTAAAAAATCGACTAGAAAATGACATATTTTGAAAAATCATTCATTGATTCGTGAATTTTATGAGACAACGAATATCATGCCAATCTAGTATATTTATCTAAAAATTGTTGGAAATCATGCAAAAGCAGAAGAATTCAAAATATGTTCAGTTCTTTTATCGACTTTTCCTTGAGATGGCTAAACTGTCTCACCTTGCATACTATTAAATGCTCACAAAAATGGTCAAAATTTACTATGCAGAACGTGAGTATGCTTAACACCTGTACACCCAACCCCCCTCAGAGAGTAGGAAGTGCAACTTTGACCATGCATATCTATATAGTTTTCCAAACGATTTAAAAAAAAAATCCGCAATGGAACCAGACACTATTCAAGATTGATGTTAATTTTTGGGTTATTGAAATAGATATGTCTACCCAAAATTATTAAGTAAAAGGCACTTCCTAGTTTTTCGAAGAACGCATTTTTTCACAAATTCAACAATAAAACAAAATTTAAAGCGATGACTTGTAGTTTTTTCGACATTGATTTGCTTGTTTGAGTATAGTGAAAATGTTTGAGCAAAAATTTTAATTTTCGATTACACTCAAAATATATAACAAAAAAAAAAACTATTTTTTTTACCACTTTGCTTTTACAGCCTTAGTTCAAAATTTAAAGCGATTATATATAGTTTTGTCGACATGGAATTGATTGTGAAAGTCAAGTGAACATGTTTGAGTAAAACAATGAATTTCCGATTCATTAAGAATTGCTACAAAGTCAAATGAACATATTTCGGTAAAGATCGAAATATTTAATTAAGCTCAAGCTCCTGAGTAAAATTAATTGTGAGTGTTATCGGAAATTTATGTTTTCACTCAAACATGTTTATTCGACTGTAACGATCAATTAGATGTCGGAAAAACTATTTATCATCGCTTTGAATTTAGAGTTACAGGCAAACGGGTAAAAATATGGTTTTTATTAATATTACGATATTTTAGGTAAAAGAAATTTTGAGTGTAGCCTAAAGTTTCTATCTCTGTTCAAATATGTTCACTTGACTACTACAAGTAGATTCGTGCCGAAGAAACTACATATCATAGCCTTCAGTATTGATTTACAGACAAAAAAGCTCAGGCAATACGTTTTTCGTGTGGTTTCCTGAGAAAAAAAAATGAGTGTTAGGGATCATGCACAAATTACGTCACGCTCCAAGGGGGTGGGGGGGTCAAGCCAAGCGTGACAAGCCTTACAGAATTTTCGGAGGACCCATACAAAAAACGTGACAAAGGGGGGGGGGGGAGTGGGTCAAAAAGTTGAAATTTAGCGTGACATAATTTGTGTACCATCCCTTATCGGAAATTCATTGTTTTACTCAAACATGTTCAATTGACTTTCACAATGAATTCCATGTCGAAAAAACTATAGATATGTCATAGCTTTGAATTTTGAATTACAGACAAAGTGGTTTAGAAAATAGGGTTTCTCGTCATAATTTGAGTTACAAAAATGTTGAGTGTAATCGAAAATTAAAATTTCTGCTCAAACATGTTCACTGTACTCAAACAAGCAAATCAATGTCGAAAAAAATACACGTCATCGTTCTAAACTTGGTTTTATTGATGAATTTGTGAAAAACATGCGTTTTTCAAAAAACTAGGAAGTGTCCTTTGCTTAATAATTTTGGGTACACGGCATCCATTTCAAACCCCCAAAAACGAACATTAATCTTGAATAGTGTCCGGTTCCATCGCTGAAAAAAAAATAAAATCTCTTCGAAAACGACAAAGATATGCATGTTCTAAGTTGCACTTCCAATTTTTTTTTGGGACCCATGGTAGTTGGGGTAAATTTTCACCCCCTTGGTAGAAGAAAAGTCAATTCTATAGCACCAATCATCAAAAAATCAAAAAATTGACTTAGGTGATTTTTTAAATTATGGTTTTAAAATGAAGAACAAATTTTTCACATTAGAAATAAAACCATATTACTAGGGTTATGCAACATTGTAAAACACACGGTTTAATATTTTTCCCAGTGAACCACGTATCGTATAAGAATGTGCATCCAAAATCACATATTCATGCGTCCAAAATCAGAATTGCATAAGATGACATATTAAGCGTTATCAATGTCAATACAAGTTGTATATAAATCCCCAAAACGAATCATAAACGACAATCTATGTTGATAACAAAACATGTCGTAAATAGTGCAACATAGAATGTTGCATGTTATATAAACTGACAGATCATATATCAATCCAGTAAGCATCGTATGAAATCGCAATAACTTAGCAAAAATTTCCACCCAAATTTCGTCTATCTGCTGACGATGGGCCTCAAAGAACAACAAAGTATGTGTCGCTGTCCATGAAACATGTATTAACATTGGCAAATAATCATCTAGCGGATAAGTATCCCTTGGTGGTACAGTGGTAAGGTGTCCGATTCCTGATCCAGAGGTCCCGTGTTCGAGACTCTCTGGAAACTTTTTTTTTATTTTCATCCAAATTTTGTGGCATCGTATATCTGATCGCAGAAAGTCCGAAAAAGTCGTGCCAAGTACGCATATAGCCTCCACTTTGGTAGGTATATAGCCTTTTCGTGCATTCTATACGATTGAATTGATTCATATAGAATGATGTATAACAAAAGTTATACCAACCAAAATGTTGACTGCGTTATCGCGCATGAGGATGAAAAGGGTATTTGATTGAAGCTATTCAATATTGAACCACAGTAATATAGATAATCTTTAACTCAAAAGCAGCTAGTGTCCGTTATGTTGCGCTATTTTAAATAGTGCATGCAGAAAGAGTTAAAATACATTGATGGCTTATGATGATTCAGTTAGAAACACTGTAGTTGTGTTTGATCCGTGCGAAATAATAATGGAAATTGTCGACTAAAGATCCCTATCTAGTGTCACCTTATGGAACCAGTTTTTGCTACTTTCAGTAACCATGAAATGGCAAACTCGCGAACCATGCCTCGTGCATGCGTGCTCGTTAATAACGCAATCGTTGCTATACTCATTTCTGAGTTAACTTCCAGACATGTATATAGGGGTAAAGCACCAATTTTCGATCCAGCACCAATTTCCGACCCATCCATACGATATTGGCCTACTTTGTAAGGAAATCCGAAAATTGGCACAAAATTATTGTAGATCGATGTTTCTGTTGGTGACCTCAATAAGAAATACGTTTATTGTTCGATATATTTACCGCACGATGAACCATCCCTAACAGATGACAAGTTGTCGTACACTGCTTAACACAATGCCTTCCGCGAATTGTGGGCAGTGATGCCAATGCTCATCACATTATCTGGGGCAGCTCAGATATCAATGTGAGAGGCTCTAGTCTAATGGAATACTTAAGTAGTACAGATCTTGGATTAATTATTAAAGGCAATCGTCCAACCTTTATAGTATCTCGAATAGAATCAGTCACGAGTTGACCAATTGGCACTCGCTATGTCTGAACCAGAGGAGAAGAATGCAGCGTGAGTTGCAATGCTACAGCATGGTACGCGACAAAACTTGGAACGATACAGACTGAAGCGGAAACAGCAAACCGGCCTATTCCAGGACCAAAAGCGCCGCCTGGAAGAGGTGGAATGCCAAGAGATGGAGTTGCTGTACCGTTCTCAAGAAAGAAACGCGGAAGTTCTATCAGAAGCTCAACACATCCCGCAAAGGTTTTGTGCCGCGAGCTGAAATGTGCCGGGATAAGGATGGGAGTATCTTGACGGACGGACGCGAGGTGATTGAAAGGTGGAAGCAGCACTACGATGAACACCTGAATGGCGCAGAGAACACAGGCACAGAAGGTCAGGACAGCGAAGGCGATGGCTACGTCAGCACAGCGGACAGTGGAAACCAACCAGCTCCAGGGAAGTTAAGGATGCCATTCAACAGCTCAAGACCAACAAGGCCGCTGACAAGGATGTTATCGGAGCCGAACTCATCAAGATGGGCCCGGACAGGTTGGCCGCTTGTCTGCATCGGCGTTATATGCCCTATCTACAAAAAGAGCGACAAACTGGAGTGTTAAAATTATCGTGCAATCACTATCTTAAACGCCGCCTACAAAGTGCTATCCCACATTCTCTTCCGTCGTCTATCACCTATAGCAAATGAGTTCATGGGAAATTATCAAGCAGGTTTCATCGACGGCCGCACGACAACCGACCAGATCATTTCCGTGTGGCAAATCCTCCAGAAATGCCGTGAGTACCAGGTCCCTACGCACCATTTGTTCATCGATTTCAAGGCGGCATACGACAGTATTGACCGTGTAAAGCTATGGAAGATCATGGACTAGAACAGCTTTCCCGGGAAGCTCACAAGATTGATTAGAGCAACGTTGGACGGTGTGCAAAACTGCGTGAAGATCTCGGGCGAACACTCCAGTTCGTTCGAGTCTCGGCGGGGACTACGACAGGGCGACGGACTTTTGTGCCTGTTGCTCAATATTGCGCTTGAAGGTGTCATGCGGAGAGCCGGACTTAACAGCCGAGGTACGATTTTCACGAGATCCGGATAATTTGTTTGCTTCGCGGACGACATGCATATTATTGGGAGAAAATTTGAAACGGTGGCAAATATGTTCACCCGCCTTAAACGCGAAGCAACAAGAGTCGGACTAATGGTGAATGCGTCGAAAACAAAGTACATACTGGTAGGCGGAACTGAACGCGACAGGGCCCGCTTAGGAAGCAGTGTCACGATAGACGGGGATACCTTCGAGGTGGTGGACGAGTTCGTCTACCTCGGATCCTTGTTGATGGCTGACAACAATGTTAGTCGGGAAATACGAAGGCGCATCATCAGTGGAAGTCGTGCCTACTATGGACTCCAGAAGAAGCTGCGGTCAAGAAAGATTCACCCCACACCAAATGCACGATGTACAAAACGCTCATAAGACCGGTAGTTCTCTTTGGGCATGAGACGTGGACTATGCTCGAGGAGGATTGAAAAATCCCAAAAATAGTCTTACGTAATAACTGGACCGCCCCTAATGAGCTATAGGCTCTCTTTACCCTAACCAATCTAATCTTCAGATTTTTTACAATCTAGAATATTTCAAGTCGTTTAATGGACTTGTTACTCAGGTCGCACATTGATCCAAAATGTTCACTTTTACATTATGCTAGAATTGTAGCGCCTATGGCGCGCCATCCAAATGTTAGCTGCAGAGGATAGCCCTGCCGAAGCTGGTTCCATGTAACATTGTTTAAGTCGACTAGGTGAAGCAGTTTTCCTGGGCTACTTCTGCTACATGTTTTGAGTGCTATATGCACTGGTCCCTCCCCGAAGAAATACCGTAAGGTGGTTCTGAGGATATAAGGGTCTGAGGCCGAAGGTGCGCACTCTGTACACCACTTGAGCAATTAAACAATAATTGTTCAAATACAGTACATTGGCTGGTTTTAGTGGGTCGTCGTTGGTGCGGCATCCGCACACTCCCTGAGTTACCTTCTCAGGCGTCTGTTTGCAGATTTCCCCCTTGTTAAAAAAAAAAGAAATTCTGTCTAAGCTCACGCTTAGAAAATCTTGTTCGCTTCGAGTTACCAAAATCATTGAAATTCCGTATTATTCACTAATTCCTGCAAACCTGCCCGCCTCAAACAACTCACCTGGCGTCGGCGTCAGGTGCCCCGTCGACGAGGGCCTCGAATGTATCAGATGCGAATGGTTCAAACTGCTACCGAGCGCCACCGATTGGGAATTACTGTGACCTCCCACCTGGGCCATCGACGTCACCGTGAGCTGATTGTTGTTCTGTTGGCCGTTTGCCCCACCACTTCCACCAGGGCCACCGCCGCCGCCTCCACCTCCACCGGAACCACTCAGATTACTGTGATGGTGGTGGTGATGCGAGGAGGACTGGTGTTCCCGTGGGGGCGAAATCGGTTCGGCCTTAATCTTCACCGTCAGGGGCGAAGTCGACGGCGGAGGTGTACTATTCGGTACGGCCAGATGCGGCAGGCCGCTGCTGAAAAAGATTCTGAGTAAGTGTGAGGCAATTTTAATTTTGACACCAACTACCGAAAGAAATTAAAAGAAAGAATCTATAGAGAGTGGAAGAAATAATGCAGGCATTAGGTGGTTTCAGCGGGGATGATGGGAATCCGGGGTGGGTTAGCTTTGGGGAGGGAGTTAAGAAGCAATAATCTATAATCTACGCCGAAGGGGTCTACTAAGTACCTCGAGTGCTGTCCGAGGGAGTTCATGGCATTTTGCGCGTGGGCATTGCTGGCTGCCGCACCCCACGAGGCAATCATGCTCAGGTCGGAATTGATCGAGAAGTCCTGCGCGCCGAACGAACCGAGCGTGGTGGTGTAGTTCGACAGGCCCGGGATGGGCGTTTGCAGTGCCACTACCGGAGTGTTCAAATTGGACGATTGTTGCCGCGAGTGCTGCTGAGACGATGGTAATTAATTTGGAATGTTTGAATAGAGATGATGAGTCAGAAGCTTACCTCCACGTAAGAAAGATCGTCGGTGTTGATGGTGGGGTTCATGGGCGTTGGTATCACTACCCGAAGGTTGGATGACCGCCCATTCGAACTCCCCGGGGAACCTTGCTTGATCGTTTGATGTTGCACTAGATAGTAGGGATATGGAAGGAGGAAATTTCAAATTAGGATGCTTTTCTTTGCATGCGCCTCGAGTACAGCAAACTACCTTGCTTCGGTAAGTGAGTGAGTCAATGAGAAACAAAACTTGTTAGAGAAAACAAAACACATTAGATTTTTTACAAACAGCAACAATCAAATCCACAAAAGTGTTATAACCGCTTTTCAAAAGCTTTCTTTGTCCCTACGGTAATATGCAACTTGGATCGATTTCTGGAAGTAGTGTAGAACTTATCTGGAAGAAAATTATAGTGCTGAATTAGGTGCAACTTATTTTTCGAAAGCACTCATTAACAAAAAATCGTAAACCTTTCTGAATTCATATCATAAAAATGGAACCTCAAAGTTTAACTCAAAAATATTAAGATTAAGAGGAGGCACACTATGGGGTAGAAACCTACTTTAGTTGGCCAAAATCTCTAGCATTCTGGAAAATACGTTCTAGTGGTTTGATGTCTACCGCAAATTATCTCAAGTCAATTAGAGCATTAGTTTGACGATAATAAATTCGATCTAGATAACTTGCAACTAAGAAAGAGAGAGAGAGTTTTAAAGGTTCCTGGTCATTTGGCCGAATGCCATTTGGCCGAAATTGAAAAAAAAACAGTGAACTACACTGCTCATCAGTGTTGTTCAGACTCATTTCCCCGAAAATAACATTTTCCGAACTACGAAGCCACGAACTACTACAACCATGCTCTATCCTCCTAAGATAGAAAAGCAGATGGTTAAGCTTGAGTACTGCACACAAAATCGATCAATTTTGATCCCAGAGAGCCACAATTCAAGTTTCGGTGAAATGAAATGAGTGAGTGAGTGAGTGCGACTCATTTCACCGAAACTTGAATTGCGGCCCACCGAGATCGAAACTGTCGGATCCAATGTGCAACACTCAAGCCCAACCACCTCCCCCTCCATCTCAGGAATACAACGCACAGTTATAGCAGTTCATGGCTTCACAATTCGAATTTCGGGGAAATGAGTCTGGTCAACACTGCTGCTCATAACTGCAAAACAGTCACATTCGACATTTTTGACAAATTGGAGGTAATACCACGGAGAGTCATCAAATGACAAATACTTTTGATCAACTTAATCATCAATCAATCAGTAAGTTGATCGAAAGTATTTGTCATTTAATGACTCTCCATGGTATTAACTCCAATTTGCCAAAAATGTCGAATGTGACTGTTTTGCGGTTATGGGCAGTACAGTTAGCATGCATTTGTAATGAACTTTAAAGAAGGATAAATCAACATTGATTTACAAATAATTAGCTTTTTAGTGTTAGCTCAAGAAACAGTCAATGCTGAAAGAAGAACATCTTAAATGTAAGCAATTATTCACTTCTCTGCTAGCGGTGAAAGGTACCAGCAAAAGTTTGCGCATTGCGTTAGTAGTTCGGTTTACTGCTATACACAACCAACGGTGCATAGTTCAGTTCACACGTTGCAATCTTAATCTTGGAGAAGAATGACATCTCACCTAAGTCATGCCTTGTGCTAAAAAATATTTTTGAATAAGGCTCCATGGTGTTATAAGTCTTAATTCCAATAACTTTGAAAATACATTTCTCTATGATCAAAAGAAGGAAAAATCTCGTATGAAAATTTCATAAAATAATCGTTATAATTAGTATTACTAGAACTGCCGGATATTTAGAGAAGGTAAAATTGCCAATTGAAATATAAGCAAAATTACTGCCAAGCCAGTATAACTATAAATATAACTGAAAAGAATAGCCTATATTTTAGAGAACGAGGAAATTCTGATTAAATCATTCAAAAACACTTTAAACCCTAGCACACTGTTAGTAACCCAGAGACAGACAAACTATCAGCTTTGAGATGTGTAAAGTTCACAAGTTTGTCCTGAATTAACGGATCGATTTATTAATTCTCTTGGAGTACTTATATAGCGACAAACATGATGTCCCGCCATATAATGAAAATCAATAAATCAATAGGTCGCACTTATGAATCCTACACATCAGCGAAGCGTTGAAGCAATTTTTTTTTCGTAATTCGGCCAAACGGCTTTAGGCCAAATGGCCGGACACCTTTTCAAAAGAAACGTTCTAGAAAAAAAAACTTCTGCCTTGTTTATTGTAATTTTTCTGACTAATGTTCCAAAGACACCTATGCTCTAAAACTTTTCTGAATGCCGCCATTTGGGATTTAAAAGACGTTTTCTGAAGAAAAAATATTCATTTGCAAATTTTGCTTTGAAATTTTAGTATAATTTTATCATTTCATCGATGATAATATCGAAAATTGCAGAAAATTATGCTATTTTGAAAATAGCTGTTTGGCATAATGTCGTTTGGCATAATTGTCATTTGGCATAATAACTGCTTGATATAATTCTGCAAATCGTTGCAATTGTACAATTTCCTTTCAACAAGCAAAAGGAGATCGATAAACTGCTCGCGATCGTGCATTCCAATGTGATATAACATACTAATGATCTTAATATCTCTAAAAATCATATCCAATAAAGCTTCTTCGGTTATGTAACCGTATTATACATAACTGCCGGGCCATAATATCCGGGACAACATGGTGCATTTTTAACAAACTTGTTTTCAGCAGCTAAGATATGACACGATATTAAAAATTAAATATAATCCCGGACATAACTGTACCACGGCAGCAGTTTCATTTTTAAATTATTCCAAACGACCATTATGCAAAATGACTATCATACTAAATAACTTTTTTTTTGTTTGGTATTCAGTTGGAGCTGCCTGACAGCTTAACTTGTCAAGGCTGAACCCTCGGTCTGGCTTTTGCCAAGTTTCCCCTCTTCCAGGACCAATACTCAGACGGACTAGGCTATGGTGCCCACATGAACACTGTTTTTTATTCGTATTGTGACGTGGTAGTTTTTGAAAAATACCCATATTCCCTTGCTTCTTAAAAAAGGAAGCATTGTGAATATCAGCAGCTCCATCAGAATTTGTTTGAAATAGTAGTGTAGTAGTGTCATTACTAATACTGTTTAGTCGAAATGGTTTTGAATAATTTGTCATTTAAGTCTTAAATGTCAATTGTCGTCAAGTCTTAACAAAATTAGGCTGTTTAGTAGTACCGTCATCCGGGGTAACATTGATCATTTTTTTGAATATTTCTCAAATATTTCTTTTGACAATGCAAATGTTGCAAATTTTATATGTTTAAAAAAAGTACTGCCACCCATAGCTTGTGACTTTATACTATATTTTGTTTTTTGAAAGATTTAAGAATGTTTAAAAAAATGTTTTAATCGATTATTTGATTTAGCTGATATGGGGTAACATTGATCACCTATGTAAACAATGTTCAGTAATATTGAAAATGTCGTTACTTACTCAAATCATGGCCCCCGAAGCCGAATATGAAGGCCAAACGCTTACAAGTCATTTAATTTTTAAGTTATTTCAAAATTAAAAACACCTCGAACCACGGAATACGCCTAAAGGAAGGCAATTTCCTAAGGGAATTTTATATTCTTAACAGTAATTCGTTAATGTTGCCTAATTGAGCATACTTATGAAAGTTTTGACAACGGAATCGTTTTCGGCGATGCCATTTTTAGTAAGAACCGCATTCTCCTTGCTCATATTGTTTGCAGAACTTATGTGAGACATGAATGTTCGGAAGTGTCACCCATTGAAATAATTGTTTCAAAAAGTTGATAAATTTACGCATAAGGTAAACGCAATTTACGCAAAAATCTTCACTTTCATTAGCTTATGAATATAAGAAAGAGAAGAACAATTCATAATTTGAAATGGTTCCATCAATAAATGGCGATACGAACTTTTTACGAGATGGGTCATTCCGATCAATGTAATCCCGCTGATCAATGATACCCCGGATTACGGTAGTTCTAGTTAATTTCATTTTTTTTTGTTAAAAGTATTTATTGGTCATTACGTTCATATATCCTTAAAGAAACGAGTCACATTCCTTGTCTATTCAACAATTTCTCGAATTTTTTATTACAAGAAATTTCCCACGCATCGAGATAGAAGATTACTTTTCTGTTGAAGTGCATACTTCGCTTTAGCCACAGAACCGACACTGCCAATCGACGTATTGGCTTGTTGATACACGGAATAGTTGAAAAGAGCGTTCAATTTGCTTTAAAACTTATGAAATATCACTAAAATTGCTAAGACTGTTCTTGCTTGTACCAATAGTTGCGGTAAAGTGTTCCAATAGTGGAGGATCCTATAAGAAAACAACGGATACCACAACTATAGGAACTCAAATTAAAAATATACCGCAACTAAAGGAACAGTGTATCAATGGACCGATGTACGAGTTCACTAATTTGACGTTTGAGCGGTGCCGAATTCATTCGTTGCCATGGTCACGTAAATAACACGTCAGATAATGAACTCATGCACTAGTCCATGGTCGTTACTTCCCATTACAACATCAACATGTGCATTATTTGCGCTTCTTAAATTAAGGCGGTTAAATGAAGTTCAATCGTTCTTAGTACCTCCACTATTGGTACATCGACCCTATTTCTTATTATGGCAATGTAAAAACCATATTAAAATAAGATTGTCGTCACTTATTTCTACTCAGTGAATCTAGTAGTCATTTTCCTCAGAGTAATATTCCCTACGTCGTACATGATAACGATGTGTCTAGCTAGCTAATAGTAAGAGTGGCTACGGATCATTCTGGTAAGCAAAAGGCAAACTGATCGTCACCAATAGTATTTATGTCCACTTTGAATAGATTAATTGTTTGAAATGGGCATCAATTCTATCAATAACGCAGAATGTCCGTTGGATCACATCCGAAATATTATTGCGTCTATGTCATATGAATTATGACGCGGCTTTAAGTAAAAAGTGCCAAAATGTGATACCACCACTACAGGTTACGCCTTTGGTTTCCATCATATGGGCTAATGGATTATGCCCTCCCATCGCGGCAAGGTCTCATAACCAAGGGGAGGGTCTATCATGCCAAACAACTGTCATGAAAAAAAGTCTTTTATGCTAGATGACTTTATGGCAAACGACTGTGTGCCAAACGTCATTATGCCAAACGGGGTAGGCATTTTTTTTTCCTACAATCAACATAGGGTTTTGTGAAAAATATGTACAACAATCTAAGAAAACAGTAAAACTATAATCTAGGGAGACTTACGGCTTCGGCACCATTCGACTATTATCGGCAACTAAATTTCAAACGCCAAATACACAGTATTTTTCTATCAAAACACATCAGTGGAAACATTCAGATGATTCTTTGTTCTGCCCGCTTCCCGCTGGCGAGATTTCCGAGACTAAACAAACGATATCGCCGGAGATGTCATCAATTCAAATGAGCACGCCTCAAAATGCGACTGATTTGGAGCTGCCGAAGCGATTCACCAGCAGTTGTTATGGGAAAGTTGCCGAAGAGAGTGGAGGCTGCCGACAATAGTTACACTGACAAGGGATGTTCGCAGCGTTACAAAAACGTTTCCAAAAGCATTTTGACAAATCTGTCGGTGTTAATCGATAGATGATTGAGCAACGCATAAATGTAAATAGACAAACACGGAATTTGTCTGCTGATGTCCGAGAAAATTACAAAAGAAGCACGGCATCGGCTTAGGCTGCCGAGAATACGTAAGTTCCCCTATATCACTTTCAGCTCATCTAGATCAAATGCGAGTGCAATTTATTTAGTGTTGAAAACAGGAACTGAATTCTGAGAAAATTAAGAGAATCTCTGACTTATCGCTCTCTGTAAGAATCAAGATTTGCAGCACATCGTGAAAATCGGTTTATCGTATACTGCTACACTGCCCATAAAGGCATTACTGTCCCATATGGAAAAAGTAGACATTGGGAAAATGACACTCAAAGTTTGAAGCTTGCCTTCTCATACAAATATTAATATTTTTTTAATACATTTCTACGTACCATATTCATTGAACACAACCACTCAGATAACTCATTGTTTTTATTGACCAGCGTAAAACATAAACTTGAACGCAATTCCCATTTTGCTGTTATTTGGGTTGAAAGTTCATATAGAGACTGTTATGCCTTTATTTTTCAATATGTAACTGCATCCACTTCATATTTTTCCACAACATTTTTATACGAAGTGTGTTAAATTTTATAGGCATAGTAAAGTATACATTAAAACATGGATGTTGAGACGAAAAAAGATGTTGGCTTGAAAATCAATATGGGACAGTTATGCTTTTATGGGCAGTACATCTCTGATGAGATCGGGTGTGATAGCAGGGCATGATAAAAACCCCTCTGAACAAGCTCCAAACCTGGGGGACACTATTGCTATCGGATGTTCGGAGATTGTTTATCATGCCAATAACATAACACACCTACCCCCAATGGAAACAATCGAGGAAATAGGTTTTGTCATAACTCTCTTTGTACTCTTATTTATCAAACTTGTTACAACTTACGACAAATTGCCGGTCAAGGGCCGTTACAGATGGGATGTTTTTCTTCGCTTTCTTTGATCGTGTTTCGAAATCAATTGAGAACGAATTCTTCAATGCCTGGCCGCTGATATGCGAATGTAGAAATTATATTGAGTCCTAAGTTTACATTCAAACTGAGACGTAATTCCAAGTAGAAAAAGGAGAAAAGCTTAACGACAAAGAACTTGAAATACCCTCGAACCCTTTTGAAAGTCAGCCTTGACTCCCCCGCCATAGGACGCTTCCCCCTTTCGATTGCCTGGCATGAATAAATAATAATAATTAAATGGCTCGCGCGAGTGTACTTGAACCTTGATTTCGATTGGTTTGTTCGATTCGGTTGGCGGTTCCTGACATTGTGACGACGACGATGAATTCAAATCCAACCCATTGAAAATCAACGGAACTCATGCAATCGGAGCCTCTCCAAGGCGGCGATTCCGATGAACCATCGTCGTTGTCGTCGTCGTTGTCGCTGCTCGTCCCCCAAGGGGTTGATGGGGTGGAATGACGCTCAAAATTACCAGGAGTCAATTCGTGATTTGCGTCACAGCGCGCGTGAAACATTGAGACGGACGACAAAAAAAACGGACCGAATCACAGTGGTCCGAAGCTGGTCAAAAGTCAAAGAAAATGATGATAATAACTTTTCGAGCTGTTTAGTGGAATACCTATAAATAAATGAAAAACGGATTTAGTACTATACCATTTAATTCAACTAGAGTGTGTATCCTTTGACAGACAGTGTCGAAGTCGAGTATAGTACTTTGAGCGAGATTTGAACATTTGGCCAACATTTGTGTGGAGTACGGCCACTGCGCCAGCGAGCGCGATGTGGAGTGAACCCGCATACAATTCACATTTCCCAGGGAAAATCGTATTGCGCTTTGGCAGTCGTTAGTCGAATTGCCTATCGCCGATGGGTGGCGTTAATATGGTTTTCCCGTTTCTGACCGCCACCGACAGCAGCACTGTGGTATTGGTCGACTGTTGCCTGTTTTTTTTTTGCTTTGAATTTTGAACGGCCTCGTTAAATGAGTTTGCAAGTTTTAATGGGTATGGATTTAATATCGTTAATGTAACACGATCCGGCACGGCTGATTGTGCGGAAGTAATGCGCTTTTGCGACATACGCACACAGAGGAACTGTGACGCAATGCGTGCTGGTTGAAAATGAATGGTACCGTAATCCGGGGTAACATTGATCAGCGGGGTAACATTGATCGGGATGACTCATCTTGTTAAACGTTCAAATAAAGATTTATTGATGAAACATTTTCGAACCATGAATGGTGCCTGTCTTTCGTATATTCATAAGCTAATGATAATTAAGGTTTTTGCCAAAATTGCGTTTAGTTCATGCGCAAATTTGTCAACTTTTTGAAACAATGATTTCTATCATGTTCACTGACACTACCGAAAATTCATGTCTCACATGAGTTCTGCAGACGATGTGATCAAGGAAAATGCGGGTGTTACTAAAAATGGCATCGCCGAAAACGATTCCATTGTCAAATCTTTCATAAGTTTATTCAATTAGGCAACATTAACTAATTACTATTACGAATGTAGAATTTCCTGAGGAAATTGCCTACTTTTAGGCGTATTACGCGGTTCAAGGTGTTTTAAATTTTGAAATAACTCAAAAAGTAAATGACTTGTAAGAGTTTGGTCTTCATATTCGGCTTCAGGGGCCCTGATTTTAGTAAGTAACGACATTGCTAATATTAGCGAACGTTGTTTACTTGGGTGATCAATGTTACCCCATATCAGCTGAATCAAAAAATCACTTAAAACATTTATTTAAACATGTTTAAATCATTTGAAAAACAAAATAAAGTACATAGCTAGGAGCGGTGGGTGCCAGTACTTGTTTTAAAAATATGAAACTTGTAACATTTGTATTGTGAAATGAAAAATTTAAGAAAAACTAAAAAAATGATCAATGTTACCCCGGATTACGGTACACATTTCAGAATAACCTTTACCGTTAAAAAGAGTTAAAACATCACACAATAACTCAGAAGGTTACAAGTTTCGAAATTATTGAGTCACTAAGAGGCTCGGTAGCTTAATAGGTAAAGTACTCGTCTATCATACAAGATTCATTGGTTTGAATCCCACATGAGCACGTGGTTTTTTTTTCATAATTTTATTCATAGTTAATTTAAAAACCATGCAGATTGGATTACCCAACAGCTCAATAAATATGTCAATATGTTATTCGATGTGAACAAATGTTACTTGGGTAACAGAGATCGTATAGCAGATTGTTTTGAGGTGTTCTCAAAAATCTAAAATATCATCTCTTCCAATTTCTCAAATAAAAATCTTAAAATGTCTTTGATTCTCGTTGAACTACCTCTAACATATAGTACCATACTAATATGGCTTAAGAACATTTGTTAATTTATTCTGAAATACACTCTTTATGGTTATAACAATAGGTCTAAAAATATGGCACTTCACGTCCGTGAGCTTCTATTGAAAATTCTGCAATAGCGTGATTGACACAATGACGTTGATAAACTATTTAACGACTTTGGGTTAATAACAGCTTGCATTCTCCAGAATCACAAAGAAAAACCTAAATCTGCCTCTAGGGTTAGCTAAGAACATTAACTCACACACTTACAGAAGTCGCACCAATCGAACGGTTCGCTGAGTGCGGTAATCGCTGTGTAGAGGATTTTTTTTGTAATGTATAATCGTTCGTTAGAATGGCGAAACAACAACGAAACACACGGGAAAACGTTGGCATGCTTACTTTTGTTATGGTTATTGTTATTGTGGTTATGCTGGTGCGTGCCAATACCTGGACTCGGTCCGGGACTGGGAGATCCACCGAGGGGTGACGCCGAGTGCGGGTATCCGTTGGACATCTCCAGGATTCCGCCGGAGGGATACACTAGAAGAAAAAAAAATGGTGGTGAGAATGGGTTGGCGGTTAGCGAAAGGCGCGTTATTTATTGTACTGTTACATGCAATGACTTTTTCCTTTCCCTGTGGGGATAATTTCTTTATTCTGTAACGCAACACTTGTCGTTGCTGATTATAGCAGCCTCGGAAAGTTTTATGATACATTAAAACCGTTATTCTTAATGCCAAGTGGAGCACTACATATTAAGGGGAACTTTTATATATTGCTCTGTACGGAAATAACCATCCGCATTTATTATTCACGTAATTTGAAACTTTGAATCAAAGTTTTCTCCCCATTGCTTACAGAAAGAAGATCACGGTGGGTCTGACGCCCTAATTTACCGAAAATAAATGTTCACAAATTTGGTGGGCTTGTCCTGAAGAATGATGCATAAACGTTAGAATAATCTGTTGAGTAATATTAGCTGGACGAAATGCTAGACAATATATCAAAGCATGTGAGAAATTCACTTGCAATAGTCGAAAACCTTCAAATTACGATTACTTTCTATTCCCTTGTTGAAATATTTTCAAATTCTCGGAGATGATACTTTAAAACTATTTCTTTCAAGTAGTGGGCGCCAAATTCGTGGACATTTTTTTCGTCAAAAATGGTTCCTGGCACACCGTGAGACGCATGGTACCCCAAAAAGTACTCACCTGAGTCGGTTTCTGAGCTGGAAGGCCGCGGACTAATACTATTGTGTGCCATCTGGGGGCTGCTCTGCATCATGCTGGAATCGTTGTAGGTCCCGATGACCGGCACCGAAACCGGCAGGGAGTAACTGTTTCCGGCCATATTCACCCGCCCGCTGGCCGACAGCTGCTGGTTCCGTTGCATCATGATCTGAAAGTCTTCGTCGATCTTGTTGTACTTGGCTTCGGTGCGCGG
This sequence comes from Aedes aegypti, assembly GCF_002204515.2. Lineage (NCBI taxonomy): Eukaryota > Metazoa > Arthropoda > Insecta > Diptera > Culicidae > Aedes > Aedes aegypti. The sequence continues at coordinate 22,024,132 of NC_035108.1, read as the reverse complement.
CGTGAGCGTATAGCTGTCTTCCGGTTCCGGCGAATCGGGCGACATGGTGCCATTTTTGTTCTCCTTCTGTGCGTTTACCTGCAACTGTGAAACAGACAGGACCTTACAGGAATTACGACTGCGATATGCGACTGTGACCCGGGTGGGAAATGGCACGGCAGGACGCGCGCGCGCGAGCAGAGTGTGAGTGAGCGGGGAAAAGCAGCTTTTCGGTGGGGTAGTCTTCAGTGGAAAATATTACCGCAGCAAGACACGGGACACGAAACGCACGCAACATTTCCGCTGATGACGCGACGATGCTACGGCGAACGAGTCCCGTACAGAGAAAAACGCACACAAAAGGGAAAACTGCAGCATTGCGATGCAATCGAGCGTTAGAATTAGAAAGGGATAGGCAAAGGGGGAGGAGGGGGATAGGAACGTAACCAAGACGGAGGCCATAAAATATTAATTAAATAATGAGGTAATTGCAGTGCTTTGAGATGAAACCTTATACTTGGTATCCTAAAATGGGCGAACTTATAGCATTGTCTAATCAATGTCAACTGAATTTGAAATTCTCTTTGGGATATTAAAAGCATAACAATGAGAGAGAGCAAAAATTCCTAGTGTATATAAGTAACTTATGAGAAGCTAATAGTACTAATTAACCTATTAACCCAAAGCCATTCCGAACACAGGTGTACAAGGAATCCGACAAATCTCAGAAAGGAGTTCCAAACGAAACATTGATAGGGTTTAATATGGAATCCTGCGAAGAGATTTATAATGTAATCTTCAAGGGAACTCCTGTAGGAATCTGAAAGTTTCTGAAGGGATCTGTTAAAGACATTCTTGGAGGAATTTCCGAAGGCCCCATACTGAAGGAATCTCTGATATAACATCAAAGAATAGTCTAAGGGATTTCTAAAAGAATCTCCGAAGGAATTTCTGAAGAATCTCCAAAAGATTATCTGAGGCAATCTCCGAAAAGATTTCTGAACGAATATCTGGAAGACTTTTCGAAGGGGTTTCTGGAGGAATCTTTGTAAAGATTTTTGAAGAAATTTCTGCAAGGATTTCTGGAGGAGTCTCCGAAGGGGTTTCTGAAGAATTTCGCAAGGAGTATCTGGAGGAATCTTCGCAGATTCCTTCCAGAAGGAGGGATTTCTGAAGAAGTCTTCAAAAGGATTTCTGAAGAATCTCCGAACGAATATGTGAAGCAATTTCTGAAAAGATTTCTGAAGGAATCTTCGAAGGAATTTCTATAAGAATCTCCGAGGAGATTTCTGAAGAATCTCCAAAGGAATATCTGCAGGATTTTTTTCTGAAGGAATTTTCGAAGAGATTTGTGGAGGAATCTCTGAATGGATTTCTGGAGGAATCTCCGAAGAGATTTCGGGAGAAATTTCCGAAGGGTTTTCTGGAGGAATCTCCAAAAGCATTTCTGGAGAAATCTCCGAAGGAATTTCGGGAAGAATCTCCAAAAGGATTTCTGCAGGAATTTCTGAAAGGATTTTTGAAGAAATCTTCGAAGGGATTTCCGAAGAAATCTCCGAAAGGATTTTTGATGGAATCTCCGGAGGGATTTCTGGAGAAATCCCCGAAAGTATTATTGAAGTAATCTCTGCAGGAACCTTCGGAGGGGTTTCTGAAAGAATCTTCGAATGAATTTCTGAAATAATCTCCAAAGGGATTTCTGGAAGAATCTCCGAAAAGATTTCTGAAGAAAATTATAAAGGGATTTCTGAAGGAATATTGAAGGGATTTCTGATGGAATCTCTGAAGGGATTTTTGGAGAAATCTCTGAAGGGATTTTTGGAAGAATCTCCGAAGGGATTTCTATAGGTATCTCCGAGGGGATTTCTGAAGAATCTCCGAAGGAATATCTGCAGGAATATTTGCAGGATTTTTTCTGAAGGAATTTTCGAAGGGATTTGTGGAGGAATCTCCGAATGGATTTCTGGAGGAATCTCCGGAGAGATTTCTGGAGAAGTTTCCGAAGGGTTTTCTGGAGGAATCTCAGAAAGAAATTCTGGAGAAATCTCCGAAGGAATTTCGGGAAGAATCTCCGAAAGGATTTCTGCAGGAATTTCCGGACGGGTTTCTGAAGAAATCTTCGAAGTGATTTCCGAAGAAATCTCCGAAAGGATTTTTGATGGAATCTCCGGAGGGATTTCTGAAGGAATCCCCGAAAGTATTATTGAAGGAACCTTCGAAGGGTTTTCTGAAAGAATCTTCGAATGGATTTCTGGAATAATCTCCAAAGGGATTTCTGGAAGAATCACCGAAAAGATTTCTGAAGAAAATTTTAAAGGGGTTTCTGAAGGAATATTGAAGGGATTTCTGATGGAATCTATGGAGGAATTTTTGAAGAAATCTCTGAAGGGATTTCTGAAGGAATCTCCGAAGGGATTTCTAAAGGAATCTCCGAGGGGATTTCTGAAGAATATCCGAAGGAATATCTGCAGGAATCTCTGAATGGATTTCTGGAGGAGTCTCCGGAGAGATTTCTGGAGAAGTTTCCGAAGGGTTTTCTGGAAGAATCTCCGAAAAAAATTCTGGAGAAATCTCCGAAGGAATTTCGGGAAGAATCTCCGAAAGGATTTCTGCAGGAATTTCCGAAAGAATTTCTGAAGACAATTTTAAAGGGATTTCTGAAGGAAAATTAAAGGGATTTCTGATGGAATCTCTGAAGGGATTTTTGGAGAAAACTCCGAAGATATTTCTGAAGGAATTTCCAAAAAGACTTCTGGAGAAATCTCCAAAGGGATTTTTGAAGCAATCCCCGAACGGATTTCTGAAGGAATGTTCAAAAGGATTCCTGAAGGAATCTACGAAAGGATTTCTGAAGGCATATGTCAAGAAATCTATAGGGTTGTCGAAGGAATCTCCAAAGCGATTTCTGGAGGAATTCCCATAGAGAATTCTGGAAGAATCTCCAAAGAGATTTCTGAATGAATCTCTAAATAGATATTTAAATGAATCTCTGAAGGGATTTCTGATGAAATTTCCGAAAGGATTTCTTGGAGGAATCTCCGAAAGAATTTCTGGGGGAATCTCCAAAGGGATACCTTAAGGAATCTCCGAAGGGATTTCTGAAGGAATCTAGGAAGGGATTTCTTGAGGAATCTCCAAAGGGATTTTCTGACGAATCTCCGAATGGATTTCTTGGTAAATCTCCGAAGGGATTTCTGAAGGAATCTCCGAATGGATTTCTGAAGGAATCTCCGAAGGGATTTCTGAAGGGATTTCTGAAGGAATCTCCGAAGGAATTCCTGGAAGAATCTTCGAAGGAATTCTTGGAGGAATCTCAAAAAGAAATCCTGGAGGAATCTTTGAAGGAATTCCTGGAGGAATCTCTGAAGGAATTTTTGGAGGAATTCTGGAAGGAATCCTTGGAGGATTCTCCGAAGTGATTTCTGTAGGTATCTCCGAAGGAATTCCTGTAGGTATCTCCGAAGGAAGTCCTGGAGGAATCTCCGAAGGAATTCCAGCAAAAATCTCGGAAGGAATTCCTGGAGGAATCTCCGAATGAAATCCTGGAGGAATATTCGAAGGAATTCCTGGAGATATATTCGAAGGAATTCCTGGAGGAATCTCCAAAGGAATTCTTGGAGGAATTCTGGAAGGAATCGTTGGAGGAATCTCCGAAGTGATTTCTGTAGGTATCTCCGGAGAAATTCCTGTAGGTATCTCCGAAGGAATTCCTGGAGGATTCTCGGAAGGAATTTCTGGAAGAATTTCCGAAGGAATTCTTGGAGGAATCTGCGAAGGAATTTCTGGGGAAATCTCCGAAGGAATTTCTGAAGGAATCTCCTAAGAAACTTCCGAAGGAAACTCTCAAAGGATTTCTGAAGGAATCTAAGGAGTTTCTGAAATAATATCCGAAAGGATTTCTGAAGGAAACTCCAAAAGATTTCTGGAGAAACCTCTCAAGGGATTTCTGGAGGAGTCTCTGAAGGGATTCCTAGAGGAATATCCAAAGAAATTCCTGGAGGAATCTCCGAAGGAATTCCTGGAAGAATCTCCGAAGGAATTCCTGGAGGAAGCTCCGAAGGAATTCTTGGAGGAATCTCCCAAGGGATTTCTGAAGGAATCTGCTAAGGGATTTCTGGAGGAACCTTCGAATGAATTTCTGAAGGAATCTCTTAAGGAATTCTTGGAGCAATCTCCCGAGGGATTTCTGGAGGAATCTCCTAAGATATTTCTGAGGGAATCTTCTAAGGAATTTCTAAAGGAATCTCCCACAGGATTTCTGAAGGAATTTCCCAAGGGATTTATGGAGGAATCTCAAAATGGATTTCTGAAGAAATCTCCTAAGAAATTTCTGAAGGAATCTTTCAAGCGATTTCTGAAGGAATCGAAGGGGTTTCTGAAAGAATATCCGAAGGGATTCTGATGGAATCTCCGAAGGGATTTCTGATGGAATCTTCAAGAAAATTTCTGAAGAAATCTCCTAAGTGATTCTGAAGAAATCTCCAAATAGATATCTGGAGGAATCGCCGAAGGGATTTCTGGAGGAGATTCTACCCCATTACCCCGAAACCCATTAGCCCGAATGCCATCACCCCGGATGCCACTACCCCGAATGTACCATTACCCCGAATGCTATTTCTCCGAATGTACAAATACTGTAATTCGGGGTGTAGTTGATCAGTGGGGAGAAGTTGATCATTCATATACATGTATAAACTGTCAATAGAGTTATGATTTGATTTCAATTAGCACAATTCCTGTGACGTCGTATTACCTGATGACTGCTCTTGATGTTCCTAAGTTCGGTTTGACATTAAAGATAATTATACCATGGAAAAACAGATTTTTTATGAAATGTTTGATGAACTGTTGAAGGCTTTTACTCCAAACAATCGAATATTGACAAGGCTATATTAAGACACCATTAAAATAAACTATTTCTTACATTACACCATTAAAATAAACTATTTCTTACACTATTTCTTACATCCAAAAATATTTGGATAATAATACATGAATTCTAATAGGAGTTATAGAACAGAATCGCTTGAAAGTGATCAACTTCACCCCATTTTTCGGTATCTTGAATAACTTTGCCCCGTGGAATTGTGATTCGGGGTAATGGGTCATTCGGGGATATGGAAATCAGGGTGATGGCATTCGGGGCGATGTCATTCGGAGTAACGGCATTCGGGGTAATGGGGTAGAATCCTGGAGGAATGTCCGAAGCGAGTTCTGGAGACCGATAGGAATCCTGGTAGAGATAATCGTAAGATTTACTGTAGAATTATTTTCCGGAGAATAATAAAATCTCTACAAGAGATTTCTAGATAAATCTCTTACAGAGTTTTCCAAAGAAATTCCGGAGAGGTCTTTGGGAGCATTTATCCTTAAAAAAATATTCAGAGCATTTTCGGCAAATTTCTGGAGGAATTTTTAGAATACCGTTAAAGAGAATCTTTGAATGTAAAATTTAAATATTGAAACAGATTGCTAGAGTAAAGACAGGAATTATCTTTAGGAATATCATTGAATGTACTTTCAAAGTAACTCATCTAAGAATATTCGGGTACATATCTGGAAACTGGAATTTTTTTATTGAAAATTCCTGAAAAAATGCACGCACCACTCTGAAAGCGTTCTTGAAGCAATCTTTTGACAAGTTCTTGAAATTATATCAGCACAATTCCGGGAAAATTCACTGAAACAATTTCTGGGTACATTTTTGGAACAACCATTGTCACAAAGTTTCTTGAGAATCCATGAGGTTTTCTGTAGGAACTAACAAAGATAATTCTGAACGAGAAAACTACAGATGAACCTCCAGAAATATCCTGAAGGAATCTTAAAAGCAATTCCGAGAAAAAAAAAACCGTAAAAGTGATCAAGCCAAAGTCTACCACTTCTTTCTGAAATCCGATTGACTGATCCTCTACCTCTTTTACGGAATCCTTATCTCCCTTCGGGAATTCTTGATAGATTGATACCTGAATCTTCCCGTAGGACTTATTGATAATCCGGGTGAACTCCTTTAGTTCCATTATGATGATACACCGATGAAATCGATGTGATCTGAGGAAAGTTTCTACGGATTATGGAAGAGATTCTTCATACTCTTCTCGACATTACGTCCTAACTGGACAGAGCCTGCCCATAAGCGAAGTATTCAATGAGCACTTCCGCAGTTATTAACTCAGAGCTTTCATTGCCAAAGTTGCTGTTTTCGCATTTGTGTGGCCGGTAAGATGATATTTATGCACAGAGAATCGGGCCAACTTCCATAACGAAAAGATCCGGACCGGGAATCGAACCCAGACACCTTTAGCATGGCTTTGCTTTGTAGCCATGGACGTTACCACTAGGCTAAAGAAGGGCTTCTGTTATCTTATTAAACATGAATTCTGAATGAGAAACTTCCTAGGTTTCTACCGTAGTTTCGAATATTCTTACTTGAGAAATACCAATTTCTAATCAAAAGAATAGTCTCTTTCAAATTTCATGTGGGACCTGTATGGGCTCCCGCTAAATTATCGGAATTTATTTTAAATCACATGAATCTAACCAGATTCTAGTAAATCCACCAGAATATTTTAAATTTACTGAAATAGCAGATGGCTTGTAAAACGCCATTTCAACTTAAATAACCTATTACCGCATAAATATGATACAAGAAATTTAAATTTATTTTTTTTAATCCTCGAAATTATTATAATTTATAAATCTTCAAAATCACGCTGATATTTCTCCGTTCCTTAAGGATTTCTTATCTGTTACATATTTGTTTTAGCTCAAATACACTCAGTTCCGTTATAATGAAGAATATATGAAAATCGCGTTCCAAATATTTGTATTCCATAGCATTAATTTAGGATCAAGAGATGAGCTCCAGGAGCGGTTACGCCTAACTGAGAAAACCACCACATCACACAACATCGTCATTACCGACGACAGCTTACATTAATTTCGAAATGGTAAAAATATAAACAAAAAATAACTGGGAAAAAAAGCACTCAAGTAACGTAACGGCAAGAAAGGAATAAGAAAAGAAATGTTAAAAGGTTAAACAGTCAGGATCAGTAATGAAAGCAAGTAAAACCAGAGAAGCAGTAAAAGCATATAAACGAGATTCTAACGCAATCATTACGAAATACTGAATAAGCAAAAAGAAGGGGGGTTGGGAGGAATCAGGTGTGGGTGGGTGGGTGTGTTACTCAATGCAGCCGGGCTGCAACAGGGAATGGACAAACGGACACACGGACGGAACGGGGTGGGTTTCGCTGTTATTATAGTCTTGCTCAACACTAGTTGTGTGGTGTCTGGTAATACTTTGCATATGTGGAAAACCCATCGGCAGCAAACTCCACCTCACACACACACACACGCAGCACAGCACAGCACATCACAGCACAGTGTTGTTCACACACGGGCAGCGTACCTCGATAATGTTCTTGTTCGTCAGCGATTCGTGCGGCTCGTTATACTCGGTGTACTTCAGCAGGACCTTGTCCATGTCGGTGCTAGCGTACTGGTACAACTTGTTGGTGCTGCTGAAGATGATTAAGGCAATCTCGCAATCGCACAGCACCGACAGTTCGTACGCCTTCTTCATGACGCCGAATTTGCGCTTGTTGAACGTCACCTGTTGGGAACGGAAGACGGAAGAAGAAAAGGATTAATACGGGCGAGCTTTTGGGGGAGTGGTGTTCTTAAATAGTGAATGGCTTCGACGTCACACAATTAAAACCTATTATTATACGGAGCCAATTATGGAATTTGTAGGACGGGATTTTGCTCCCAGTAGTGGAGCTATTAAGTGATTATTAAACGGCTACTTTACATTATAACACTTTGATCTTTTACCCTCATCCTACGGAATTGTTGAATTATTTAAAAAGTGCTTGAATCAAGGTAGATAAGCACATTTCATATTACTTTCTATTTCTTCTTATATGTCTTTCTTTACACTGGAGCCTGGAAAAATGAAGAATTGTACCGCCTTCGAAAAAAAAGCAATTTGCTTCTTCCTTTCTCTTTTTTGTCCATTTGTCACCTCTACTCTCTGTCGTAATTTGGTAGAATTTTTTGGACATTTTTGATTATCAAACATGGATTGAAAAATTCTGGACAAAAATTTGAAAAGGGTACATCTTCTTCTATCTGGTGTTACGTCCCAACTGGGACAAAGCCTGCTTCTCAGATTAGTGTTCTTTTATGAGCACTTCCACAGTTATTAACTGAGAGCTTTCTTTGCCGATTGACCATTTTTGCATGTGTATAATCGTGTGGCAGGTACGAAGATACTCTATGCCCTGGGAATCGAGAAAATTTCCTTTACGAAAAGATCCTCGACCAGCGGGATTCGAACCCACGACCCTCAGCATGGTCATGCTGAATAGCTGCGCGTTTACCGCTACGGCAATGTGGGCCCCAAAAAGGGTACATCGACATTGGTAAATAATGGTTTATGGCAGTTATAAACTGAGAGCTTTCTTTGCCAAATTTGCCATTTTCCAATTCGTATATCGTGTGCCAGGTACGATGATATTATATGCCCAGGAAAGTCAAGGAAATTTCCATTACGAAAAGATTTTGGACCGACCGGGAATCGAACCCAGATACCTTCAGCATGGCTTTGCTTTGTAGCCGCGGGCTCTAGCCGCTCGGCTAAGGAAGGCCCCAAAAAACGTAATAATTAAAAAATTTCCACTGTGGACCATATTACTTTCGTTATTCTTTTTGTACTGTTCATCCACTTATGAGATCTGAAACAATTAGACACCAATGCGCACTAATCTACTCTCTATAAACACGCATGCCATCCTAAAATTAACGGTTCGCAGTTCACCCACGCATTCCGCTTTTCTCGTTAGAAAGGCTTTTCTCAAAACAACATAAATCACGAATTAAACAAGAGGTTTGCATGTTTCATCTAACGCCTACTCAACTACCACAAAAACGGTCGTCCCATCAGTGTGCAGTGGCGAAATAATGGTTTCAATTCAGTTCACCAACTGCGCTGCCAGAAAGCAACGAACCATGCGTCTCCATGACAATTCCGTTGTCTCTCTCTCTCACCCTTACGATCGCAGCACGTGAGCATGGCAACCAACTCAGCTTCACACAATTAGGCGCAAAAACTTAATTAATCAGTTGAGCACAAACTGATTGTTTGTTGGGAAAACTCCCAAGTTTGAGTAAAAAAATTTTAATACCAGCAGCAGTTTACAGTTGGCTACGAAAGTTTGTTATAGAAACAGCCTCCGGACATCATTTAACTCGCTGGGATTGGACAACACGCTGCACGATGACTAGCTGAGCGAGCGAAGCCTCGCAATTCCAAGCTTTTGTTCGCCGAACATCGCGTCTGCATCCAATCAGAAAGGACACACAGTCAGTGCTGCTGGTGGCAATTAGTTACAAAATGTTGATTTTTTTGTTTCAATCGAACACGTGTTCAAAAACTTCAACGGATAGTTACGCAATGTGATGTATATCAGATGCGATCCGATTGGGTGTTTCATTTATGGTTTTGTCTCCTTATTGATTCTGTCATCCTTTTTTGAACCAGATTGATCTTAATGTTGATATGGGTTTTAGATATTTGAAGTTTCAATTGACTTCACGTGTATTGAAGACCATTATGACATTTTCCATAAAAATTTGGATGATTTTTGATAAACCCGATTTTTTGATTCAAATGCAAATTGGCAAAAAGTGCTTTCAGTTAGTAACTGTGGAAGTAGTCATATGAATACTAAGCTGAGAAGTAAGCTCTATTGAACGTAACACCAAGAAGAACAAAAAGAAGTAGATGCAGCATATCAGTTGAAGCGTAGGGGAAGACGGGGTAAAACGGGCCACCTCCAGTTTGGCATAAAAATGGTGGTTTTATTGAAAACTAGTGGTCCCGGCAAACTTCGTCTTGCCATCAAGTAGGCTGTTGTAAACCGTCATGTCCATCCCCCATACAACATTACAGATTAGTTTTCTCCCGTTTTCCCGACTACTCCGAAGACATTCTTAAGTTTTTCCTTCACACGAACACGTCGGAACCCTTCACAAATTCAACTGTGAAAGATTCATGAAAATCCGTTGGCCCGTTATTGAGCCATTTCGTGACATACAAACATCATTCCATTTTTATTTATATAGATTCACTAATCACTTTACTCAAGCATAAGATTTTTGTCATTCCTAAGCATTTTGTGTAATATTTACATCAAATTTATCATAACAAATATCAAAAACAATAGTTTTGCACATCGATAATGAATTTGATTTAAACTTAACAGATGCTCATTAAAGGATTCCGCAAGGGAAATTTTCGTAAAAACGCAATAAATTACTATGCCAGACACAAACAGAAATGTAAAGTATGCTTCAGTAGACTGATGCAAATTTTGAAGTTTCTGCTCTCCTATGCTTAAACGATGTCAATTATGGTAAAAATCATTCTCCCTAAATTTGAAGTGATTTGGAATAAATTTGGTTGTGCACACGCCATTTGAAGTTTGTATGGAAATTACTATGGAAAAGGGAAAGCTTTTGTGTTCAGTCCTCTAACTGCTCGTAATAATAATCTATGGAAAAGTGAACATATTCTTCTCATGTGAAATCTTCCCAGCTACAACTTTGCCCAAGACGTTGTTATTGATTCCAAAGTGTAGATCATGCTGAGATGATCATTCAATTACTTTCAGAGCAACACTGCTTTTTTGCTGTAGAACATAGTGGCCTGGATTACTTTGATCTATTCCACCCGCCAGGAGCACCACTGTTGCCTGCCGAGCAGTTGGTGAAGCATGCAAAATGCAAACCCACTTTATGATTATGAATAACAATTTATCCTGACATCCATTGTGGTCTTCGGCAAAGTTGTAGCTGAAAGGATTTCATAGAAGTAGAGTTTGTTCACTTTTTCATAAAATATTATGACGACGAGATAGAGGTCTGAACACAAAAGGTTGGCGTTTTCCATAGTAATCTCCATATAAACTTCAAATGGCGAATCACTTTAAACTTTGGGAGGATTCTATTTATTATAATCAAATTCGTTTTAGCATAGGGGAGCCAAAATTTCAAAATTTGCATCACTCTAATGCTTCAGTGAAGTTAAAAAGGAATTTTAAATATTTAGCTTTGACATAAGGCTCTAATTGCGAACATTGCGCAAGCGGGGAAAAACCGTTCACTATTGATGGGGTAAGGCCGCCACCACTAAATTATTCCAAAAAAAAGGTCTAAACAATTTTAAAAGTTATATCTATTTTGTACATCGTTCCTCAAATAAAATGAAGTCAATATTGGTAAAAACGGAAGTCAAATCAAAATATGTTTCAATAATGAGCAATTCTCGCTGGAACCAGGCCGCCATCGGCACCCATCTTTAGAATTCCAATTTTATGTCACTGATAGCTAGTTTTGATAAAACTTAAGGGTGGTCCTTTCTGTTTTCTCAAATTGGTGGACCCCTCGTACGCTAGCTTGCTAAACAGTTTGCGAAAAAGCCCATTTTTTGATAAATATAGGGTATTTCTTCACTTGATATGCCTCATATTTCGCTTGGAACACTTAGCAAACTTAGTGGCATCGAATAGAGAAAGGATATAGCTTTCATTGAAAGTTAAAAAAATTTGGCGGCCATTTTGACATTGGCCGCCATCTTGAATTTTGTTAGAAAAATCGTTTTTTTTTTTCACCATTAGCGCACCGCTGGTTTTGAATTCTGAGATCACCATCAGAAAGCTGAGGAAAAATTGCGTAAGATAGGCTACAGAAACTAGGTGAGCAATGGTATTTACCCTATGAAATGAACGATTTTCTAAATCGTGTTCTACGATTTGACGTAAATGGCGAGTACAATCAATGCAAACATTATTTTTTGAACAACAAAGAAACAAGTTTTCAATCGTTGGTGTTTTATTCGAGTCAAGTGAAGAATAAGAGTATTATTTTGAGTGAAATAATCTGGCGGCCATCTTGACGCCAGGTTTTAAGTAGTAGAATGAGTTTTCACCTTATTAGCACTCATCATGTTGAATTCTAATGCTACCGTTACACTTACTCTTCTTCTTGTTCTGCTTTTTCCTAACATTACGTCTCTACTGGAACAGAGCCAGCTCCTCAGCTTAACTAGCTTCAAAAACAAATTATCAAATAGGATTCTTTAACGCTTATTTGCTATCTGAATGATTATTCTGCATATCTTCGATTTGAAAAACAGCATTAATTCTTTCATTTATTTGGTCTAAAACCTATGATCGAAATGAACAATAAGTTAAACAGCTGAGATTAGATAAGAAATAAAGAATCTGATGTTTTTTTTAACGGAGGCCTTATAATTAAATTAATTGAGATGGTAAAAATCATTCAACTGCTAAAAACTAAGATGGCGTCTAAATCCAAGATTGCCACCATGTTTCCCAACCTCAAGATGATACACCTGCGTTTCAGCGTTACGTCCACATTACAACAAAGCCTAATTCTCATTTTTTTTGGTAGCGATAGGGGTAGTACTGGCACTCTTAATCTGCCCTAAGCTCCTTCCCAGCATTTGCTTTTATAAGCCTCTATTGCGTTCATCACACAGACGTTCCTAAGCAATGTTGCTCAAATGGTCACTGCATGGTCACATGTGTACCCTAGCAGCAATCAGCCCTTGCCGTAGTTTTGTAGTCTAGCAGTTCAGACTACTATCAAACTATGATAAGGCCTGAAATGCTACTAGAGTGGTTAAAGTGAAGAACGAAATAGTTTTATTAAAAGGTCCTCATTCCCCATTTTATTTTATTATTCACTGTCACATAATTGCCTCACTTTTGCTGTCGTCACTTTTGTTTTTGACACTAGCACTTCTATATCCGATTATCATGTATGAACTTTCGTTATCACTTTCCACTATCACAGCTAAAAGTTTCACCAATATTACATCACGCCACTTTCATACCAATTTATTTTATTACCAATAATTGAAGGATGTTTTTTATAATATTTAATTGAACTACGAATTATCACAACGACAGTAACAAAAAAAATACTTCGATCACTTCTATTGCACTCGCTGTTATTATGAACACTGTCATTGTAAAAGTATAAAGAACTAGGCAATAGTGTTTTGTTTAAAGAAATAAGTGCATACTGTTATTATTATGTCTGTGGTATTAACGTAACCCTCACAATCACTTCAAATGCAATTTCAATAGTTTATCATCACTATGCAATTTATCAAGTATCATTATCACCCTCACAATCATTAATTTTATACCGACGAATGTTACACAGAAACTCACCGAATACTCACTTTTAAGTCACATAACAAAAAGTTGGATCATGCGTTAGCTTCGAAACCTATCCACCATTACCGATTAGTACAAAGGATGCTACAATTCATCTAACAAACTGCAACTACAAGTAGTGGTGCATAAGTAACTACTGAGCCCTGGCGGTCCCTTCATTCGAAGAGTTCCTGATAATATGCAGAAACATATTTACAGATCCTCAGCCTGCAAGCAGCCGTTTCATGATAAATCATGATCCGTTAGAGGTGTGCCAAAGTATTGGGAAGGTGATATTTTATACAAACGGATATTATTTTACGGTGCACCTTCACTTTGGCACCGTCAATCCCCATGATCCAGGCCAGGGTACAACAAAGCCTAATTCTCATCTTTCAATTTCGCTATTTTTTACATGCATGTTGGGCGGTAGTAAAAACGATACTTTATGGTTCAGAAAATCAAGGATGTTTTTTTGCTTAAAAAATTAAGATTTCTATTCTTAATTAATGCACTTTTGGCAATGTTTTACGTTAAAACTACAGATATTACCACAAAACCTACTAATGTCCAAACGCGCAATTTATAAACATCATTCAATGACAAAAATGCATATGGTAAAATATGTTTGTTTATTTCAATCAATGTTTTGGGACGGTATTTATTCAATAAATTTATTTATTCATTATTACTGAATTAAAAAAAAAAGATTTGTCGAAGAATTATTCTGACATTATAAATCGCATTATAAAAAAAAATCCTATTTAATAGCCTGTATTTATAACTAATAAAGCTGAGTATCAGGCTCGGTTCCGGTAGGGACGTAACGTCAGGAAAATAAAGAGAAATAAGAAGAAGAGTATACGTAACCTTGTTTTATTGGTAGCCTCTGAATTCGACATGTTACATGTGCTATCAAGGAGAAAAATTCATTCTACTAACTAAAACCAAGATGGCGTCAAAATCCAAGATGGCCGCTAGATTTTTCCACTCTAAATAATACTCTTATTCTTCACTTGACTCGAATAAAACACCAACGATTGAAAACTTGTTTCTTTGTTGTTCAAAAAATAATGTTTTCATTGATTGCACTCGCCATATACGTCAAAATCGTAGAACATGATTTAGAAAATCGTTCATTTCCTAGAGTAAATACCATTACTCACCTAGTTTCTGTAGCCTATCTTACGCAATTTTTCCTCAGCTTTCTGATGGTGATCTCAGAATTTAAAACGAGCGGTGCGCTAATGGTGAAAAAAACGATTTTTCTAACAAAATTCAAGATGGCCGCCAAAATTGTTTTTAACTTTCAATGAAAGCTATATCCTTTCTCTATACGATGCCACTAAGTTTGTTATGTGTTCCAAGCGAAATATGAGACATATCACGTGAAGAAATACCCTATATTTATCAAAAAGTGGGCTTTTTCGCAAACTGTTTAGCTAGCTGGCGTACGAGGGGTCCACCAATTTAAGAAAACAGAAAGGACCACATTTAAGTTTTATCGGAAACTAGCGATCAGTGACATAAAATTGGAATTCTAACGATGGGTGCCGATGGCGGCCTGGTTTCAGCGAGAATTGCTCAATATGAGTTCCCTAAGTTATAATAGGTATACCTCTGAGATTTAAGAATAAATTTACAGCAAAAAATGATTCAACATCCAGCTTAAACAATGTAAAATTCATGAAACATCATGCTTCTTAGAATCACAGTGAATTTACGTATTTTTATCGCAAAATTACGCACAAAAATCGTGGTGATCGCTTTTACCCCTTAGGTGGGCGGTTTATCCCGTCGCTAGAAATAATCCTGATAAGCAACCACTTTTTCAAGTCTCATGAAATAAATAAATTATTACTAATGCTACAGCTGTAATAATTTTTGATCATGCCTAAGGCTTCAAAAACCAACATGTTGTGTCGAAAAGTATGTAAGTATTCTTGATTTTGACACATAAATTAAATTGCTTAGCCGGGCGGTCTCCCCCTATGTGGGATTGGAATTTAGAACATACTTTTCAGCAATCCCTTCTCATCCCCAA
Organism: Aedes aegypti; assembly: GCF_002204515.2. Taxonomy (NCBI): domain Eukaryota; kingdom Metazoa; phylum Arthropoda; class Insecta; order Diptera; family Culicidae; genus Aedes; species Aedes aegypti. The sequence goes on along the minus strand of NC_035108.1, from coordinate 22,008,856 downwards.
ATTATTACCATCAAATTTTCTTTATGAATTGCTGTAAAAGTCATCATGCACCTAAACACTATTATGCCCCTACTCTTACGCCAGCTTATGAAGTTCAGAAGTTTAACACTGTCCAGAAAAAAAGTTTACTGTACATTCTTTTCAGGAGGACATGCACGATTCCAATAGAGTCGTAAGGGGTTGGTGATGATAATATACCATTAAAATTTACATCCCACCCATAATGGGGCTTACACCAGCCTATGAAGTTCAAGAGAAGTGCAAAAAAAAAATCAAAGGGGTTCTTCTTCTCTCTGACGTTGCGTCTAAAGGGGTCTTAGGGGCAAAATCACGTTCCAGGACCGTTCAGTGTATAACGCAAACAAAAAGCAAATTAAAACAAATAAATTAAAACGTATGGCAAATAAGGGAACCATTATGTCCATAACTGGTACACCTGCCCCATTTGTAAATAAATGAAACAGCCAGGTTGCATCTGTTAACCTTTACGTACCCGACCTACGACAAGGCATTTTCAAATAGCTGCCATTCCATTTGCCAATTTCCATTAGATTTATTTAAATTTAAAACAACCATCATTTGAGATTGAGCTTGAGCATGATTGGTCGCCCGTGGATGCTACTCCAGTATCGCCAGATCAGCGGCACTTACACAAGGAACCAACCGAATGACTGCTTGGGACTAACAGGCATCCTCAGTGTATAAGTGCTGGTGATCTTCTATTTTTAGCGACAATGGTGCCTGCCACGTCAGAATGCAGACCAATGTGGGGAAGGGGGAGGAATTGATGATGCATTATACTGGCTCCCACGTAGACCGTATATACCACTGCATCTACGCCAGTTCATGCGGGAGTGTATGGATTGTGGGAAAGGCATGGCAGAGAGGTTTGCTTTTGTGGTTAGCAGACTGCCTATGAATCAGGCGTAAGGAAAGGCATGCGCCTGGAAGAATGGAAGCGTTAGGGAAACGGTTTCTCGTCCGTCTCTGGTTCTAGCGTTTTGCTATGAACACGAAAAGTTTGAGTGTGATATATTTAGAATGGAAAGAATGCTTCTAAGCAAGTGAGAGATATACAACTACAAAGTACGACGAAAGGGACGGGCCTGGGATTGAACCCATGACCTTCTGCTTATGAAGCAGAAGCGGTAGCCATCAGACCACTAACCCCGTCTCAATTTAAAACAACCATCATTTGACTTTAAAAAGGTATCAGTTGTTTGGCATAAATGGACAATGCTGAATTCGGGACCAAGTCGGGAATATTCCGGGTTGTACTGGGGTCACGAATGTGCCAAATTTGGGAAATGTGATTATTTTTTTACTTGCTTTTTTTTGCAGTCACAGCACAGAAGTTTTTATGTAAAACGTAATATAATGATCGATTGTCATAATTTAAACATAATTTTAATTAGTGGACCGTTCCGGAACATCGTAGCCGGTTCCGCCTGGGCTCCTTTGGGGACATTTCCGGTTCATGTCCAGAACATACCGTGCAACGTCTCAATCTTTATGAATTCGGGGGTACATGCCAGTAAAAGAAGAAAAAATGCGGCACGAACAGATGTGACCATTGCAGAGCTCCTGGCACAGGTTCCACGAGGATAATAATAAATAATAATATAATAAAGGAAGAGTAAGTTAAATATCAACAAATTTGGCCACTCGAGCACTTGACACAGGTTCCACCAGGGCCTCTTTAGGGACATTTCCGTTTTATGTCCAAAACATACCATGTGATGTCTCAACCTTCGTGAAATCGTGAGAACTTGCCAATAAATGAAGAATAAACTCGGTAAAAGCAGGTGTGGCCACTCCAGAGCACCTGAAACAAGTTCTACGAGGGCCTCTTTGGGGACATTTCCGTGTTTTGCCCAAAACATGCCGTGCAATGTCTCAATTTTTGTGAACTCGAAAGAACATGTCAATAAAAGAAGAAACAGCTCAATATCAACTGATGTGGCAACTCCAGAGCTCCAAGAACAGGTTCCGCCTGGATTTCACGAGGGATATTGCAGTTTTATGTCCAAAACAATCCGTGTGACATCTCAATCTTCATGAATTCGAAAAAAATATGTCCATTAATAAGGAATAGGCTTTACGTAAATATATGTTACCACTCCTGAGCACATCGCACATATTCCAGGAGGGACTCGTTAGCGACGTATCCATTATATGAAGAACAAAAATATGTCAATAAATGAAGAATAAACTCGCTACCAACAGATCTGGTCAATACAGAGCACAAAAAGCAGGTTCCGCCAAAAGAGTTTGAAATTATTCATGATTATATTAAAAATATAAAACCTTGTCGTGAGCATGAGCATGAGCATGATTGACCGCCCGCAGTTGCTACTCCGTTATTGAAAGAACAGCTGTAATTGCACAGGGAACCCACAGACATTACTCGGGATCAGTAGCATCTTCAATGTGTAAGTACTGGTGCTCTCATTATTATAACCAACAATACCGGCGCCGGCTGCGTCCGAATGCAGGTCAATTTGAGGATGGGAAGGAAATGTTGACGTGTAACTTGCTTCATAGAAGCCGAGGAGTCCTCTGCACTTCCACAAGAAAACACTGGGATTTTGGATATGGGAAAGGTTTCGTTTTGGTAAACGATAAAGATATAATTAGAAATGAATACGAAAGCATTTACACGGATAATCGATACCGATAGTGCGATTACAACGCAAACCAACCACAATTGATCCGGATTCCATCGCTCGCTACAAAGGAGCAAGCAACAGTTTCAACGGACCAAACACTACTCTAAAAATATAAAACCTTGGCATATGCACAAAACATGATGTGCCACGAGTTAAGCATAATGAATTCTGAAAATTATTCAAATAAATACAAACTGATGTGGCTTCTCTTTGCTGATACAGTCTTAGGCAGGATGGTTTTCACAATTTTTGAAAAATCTGTCATGCAGATATTCATGAATACGCCAATAACTTTGCCAACAAGGCACTAAGCAACTATTAAAATACAGCAGAGAACTGAAAAGAAATCAAATAAGCGATCTGCCAGAATTTTGTCTAGAACATCGTCAGAAATTCAACAAGAATCATAAAAAAGTTTTGGCTAGAATGTTACCAGTAATGTGTAGTGAACTTCAAAGATTTTATCAATATCATCAAAAAAATCTCTATTATCTATTCGGGGTTTCTCAATAAATTTGTTAAAGAACTTAAAAGAAATCCGTAATGGAAATCCCCATGAATACACCATAAAAAATCACTCTTATAAATGATGATATCCCTTTGATATACGGACAGTATGAATAAAGAGAACAAACTACATATTACCCATTTAAAGAGTAAATTCGTCCACACATCCATTCCGCCAATCGTACCGCTCATTTACGAATAAAGGAATTCCACGTGCAACAAACTTTTTTTTTCTCACAAATTGTCAAGGATTTCATAAGTAATAAAGCAATAATCCAGCCAGGAATTCATAAAACATCTAATCTGGAATCCATTCGAGATTTAATCTACTATCTGCAAGGGTTTTTCCTACAAATAATCCATGCATTTTTTTTATGACGCTTTAAACTTCATTAGCCAGTTGATTTGCATCAATTCAAATGTTTCACAATTCTTTCAATAATCCAGTCAACTGTAAATGTTTTAACATTTGCATACCTGCTTTTTTGTTATCGCTAAATGCTATTGATACGTTCATTCGAATACTTATAAGCTTGAGCGACGCACGGTATTTTTTGATCGTTATATGGGAAGTCTCCATGCAAGCCCTGGCGGTGACTGTGTGCCTGTGGCTCTGGAGTGATCACATTAGTTATCACGGCATCAGAAGTACTTTGCTTTAAGCATGTACAGTATTACCAGGCCCCTTTTTTTAAATATAAACCAGAGAGTCCCTACCCAGACAACCAAAATGTACGTATAACGAAATCACCTAGAGGCTTTATATGTGCGAAATTTCACTTATAAGATGTCGCGAAATGGCCTTCTACGTACAAAAGTGGAGGCGATATGCGTGCATATATTATGTGATGAATAATAACATACATTACGAGTGTATAAATATTCTACCGAACTAACCTGTAATCTTATGCGACTTAACTTATGATAATAAATGTTTATTTGACAGCTGCTACGGATTGATTCGACTTACTTTGTACGAGTGTACGGGACGAAGCAAAATGTACAAATAAACTCAGAAAAAAGTGTTTTATGCGAGGAAACTCATCGATCTGACGATTTTATCCATCGTGTTTTGCGGGTTTGATGTAATTTGTATGAATTAACGAGTTATAACATGAACTTTCTTGCGATTTCTGGTTATCTGGGTAGATCCCGTCTCTTTTTTTTTTTTTTTTTGCTGAACATTCAAACTCTCTATAAATATGATACATTGCATTTTCCAAGATCAATCCAAACAGTGTTATGAACTAGTACAACATTTTTTCATTATACGCGCAATTCTCGCTGAAACCAGACCGCCATTGGCAACCATCGTTAGAATTTCAATTTTATGTCATTGATCGCTAGTTTTCGATAAAACTTAAGGGTGGTCCTTTCGGTTTTCTCAAATTGGAGGACCCCTCGTACGCCAGCTAGCTAAACAGTTTGCGATATGTCTCATATTTCCCATGGAACACTTAGCAAACTTAGTGGCATCGCATAGAGAAAAGATATAGCTTTCATATGTAGTTAAAAAAATTTTGGCGGTCATTTTGAATTTGGCCATCTTGGATTTTGTAAATCATGTTCCACGATTTTGATGTATATGGCGAGTGCAATCAATGCAAACATTTTTTTTTGTACAACAAAGAAACAAGTTTTCAATCGTTGAGTGATAAAATCTGGCGGCCATCTTGGATTTTGAGCGTTGCGCCAATGGTGAAAAATCGATTTTTCTAAGAAAATTCAAAATTGCGGCCAAATTCAAAATGATCGCCAAAATTTTTTTAACTACATATGAAAGCTATATCTTTTCTCTATGCGATGCCACTAAGTTTAGCCGCGGATTTATAATGCCCAACTGCCTTTGACGTCTCTTTAGTGGTTTAACGATTTCAATTGATGATTTGACTTTTATATTAATGATTTTCATGAGATGTCCGGAATTCAAATCAAAGTGTCCGGAATAAGAGACAAAAATGAAAAAGCGTCCGGAATAAGAATCATCAAAAGGCCATACATTTCGATTTATTTAAAATTATTCAAGTTGCGAGAGCGTATTCTTTACCCACAATTCGAAAGTTAAAGATTTCCGGCACTCGATAACGCTGAGGAATCATACAGAATGATTTATTTTGTATGCTCTATGCTGTGCTATACTTCCCTGAGGCCTTAAGTGTCCGTAATATGAATCAAAACGGTAGATCACTAAATAGTTTGATAAATCATACAGTGCAACCTCCATGAGTCGATATTGAAGGGACCATCGACTCATGGAAATATCGAGTCATGGAACAGCAATCCTTTGGAAAGCTGCTTCTAGGGACCATCATAGTAACAATGAAATTTTGTTTTTAGTAAGGACTGTTCATTTAAGAAAGTGGACACGTGTTTTTTACAGTGAACTATTTATTTTCGAACAAATTCATGAGTTTACCTAAAATACATGGAAATCAACGTAATTTCGATCAAATTCACATAAATTTGAACATTTATTGAGCATTGCTGGAGAATGCTCTTACTTTTCTTTTGATACCTCCCATAAAATTATGCACAACTTTTTTCGGAACTTTTCGAACTGCTTTTTGAACTGCTGACCACATTTTCTTGAAAAAATCGATGGAGCTTGCTTCTCTTCCATCCTACTTAAGATGCCGTTTGATTATTGCCCAATATGTTTCAATGAGGCGTAGTTCTGAGCAATTTGATGGATTCGATCATTTTTCTACAAATTTGACTTATTCCTTCTTGAGCATCTCCAAAGTAGCTGAAGCATAGTGAGCCGATGCTAGGTCTGGCAAAAACAATGGAGGCATGGTATGCTTTCAGTAGATGGGCAGAAGCCATTTTTTAATGCATTCAGTTCTGTAATTTTCGCCGTTGATTGAACCCGTCGTGAAATATGTAGTACTTTCATACCGCAGGAGCAAATTGCTTGCCATACCAAATCATTTTTCCCAAATTTTTCTGTTGGGATGTATCGTACGTCGTCAGGAATATCTGTTTTGGCCACAGCGTTGAAAAAATTCAATTTGGACACTTCGCGATTTAAGCCAAATCTCGGAACGGCAGTTTTTCTGTACACCATTTGTGCAGAAAAAAATTGAGAGTCGCCATGTCAATTCGACCCATCGTTTAGAATTTATAATTTTTTTATGTCAACTTTTGTCTGCTGTCAAAATAAACACTTGAGATCACACTAAAACAAAATTTTATTTGTTTTTATGGAATTTTTACACCAAAATGCTAATATTGAGGTGTCCACTTTCTTAAATGAACAGTCCTTATGATTCCATGAGTCGATATCGAGTCATGGAACATCGACTCATGTAGGTATCACTGTAGTTTAAATTTCATGTATGTAAAACAAAAAAGAGCAGAATTTTCTACAACTTTGGCATTCTACAGCTCAAAATTGTGACATGCTATAACGTTTCTGAGAGCCGCATCAGATTCAACAACAAAATAAATTCTAGGAGCACATGATCTGATCCTTGATACACGCAAACATGTTATTTATATTATGCTGTGTAATGTACAATACTAAAATAGCACACTTGATACTTTTCCATAACCTTAAATTTACTTCAAAACTGTTTTCCGCTTGTGGACGGACCTGGTGTAGTGGTTAGACACACGCCTGTTACGCCGAGGACCAGGGATCGAATCCCATTAACAATTTGTGTGATTTGTGCTAATGTAAGAACAACACGACATAACACTTATAGTTATTACAAACGTCAAGAAAGTTAAAAAAATTACCTTTCTGTCGACCGGTTTCGGGCACGATGTAGCCCATCATTTTGTTAAGCATTGGGATAAATTATTGTAATTTATTTCACCGTTTATTTACCTTAGGTATAAAATGGAAGATTTTGACGAGTTTTGTTTCTTTTTGAATTAGTTTTCTGGAGGTGAAAATCATATTACACGTTGGATTGTATGAAAATTATACTGAAAATCGTTCCTTCTACCACACAAACGCTAGAAATATGCCATTCGAGGCATTTGCTATCAGTTACAGTACTTAGTAATATTCAAATTCACAATATAAAAGTTTTGGTAATGTTATGCTTAAACACTATAAAAATTCAAAAACGTTTTGACCAGTGTTGATCAGACTCATTTCCCCGAAATTCGAATTGTGAAGCCATGAACTATTATAACTGTGCGTTGTATTCCTGAGATGGAGGGGGAGGTGGTTGGGCTTAAGTGTTGCACATGGGATCCGACAGTTTCGATCTCGTTGGGCCGCAATTCAAGTTTCGGTGAAATGATTCGCACTCACTCACTCACTCATTTCATTTCACCGAAACTTGAATTGTGGCTCTCTGGGATCAAAAATGATCGATTTTGTGTGCAGTAATCAAGCTTAACCATCTGCTTTTCTATCTTAGGAGGATAGATCATGGTTGTAGTAGTTCGTAGCTTCGTAGTTCGGAAAATGTTATTTTCGGGGAAATGAGTCTGAACAACACTGGTTTTGACTACCCTTGTGGGATAACTTGCAACAGCAGTTTTGGTCTATTTTTTTGGATATTTCTTGCCGCTTGTCATGGAAAACACATGAAAAAGCACAATTTAACAGATATTTGTTCAACAACATTAAAATTTGTGTTCCTCAATCAATTCAATACGTTTGGAACAAAATATTCGAAAATTCATATGGACCGCATTATAATTAGAATTAGTTTTATTTTCTTCATAAGAATGATGGATAATTTTGAGCAGTGGCAGTCCATTGCAGTAGCTGATGAGCAGCGGATTCGTGAAATGAAAATATAAAATAAAATTTTGTGGGGATAAGTGTATTATGTATGAAATTTGACCTCACTGTTGAGTGGAACCGCAAGCAGAGCAAGACTCAAGCAAGGATGGTGGCTACCTACATACATACATACATACAAGAATGATGGATAATTTTGAAAATCTGTATCAAAATTAACTAGCAGATCCACCTTTGGGATCATTCTGCATAAAATATGATGATAGTTCTGTCAAAACACCAGCAGATACTATTTTAGCACATGCATATCATTATGTGATACGTTCCTATGATAGAAACATGTTCAAAAAATATGTTATGAAATACTATTGTATTTGTAGAAAAAAACATTTTAATGACTTTTTAATTTGGATGTATTTTTCAACCAAATTGGTTTAATACACATAATTTTATCAATAATAATTAGTTTTCTAAGAGCAGATTACTCTGTCATTGATTATTGTTATGCTTTTACTACCTATTTACTAAATTATTGAATGTTCATAATAACACGATATAGTTGATGTTTTTGATAGAGAATTTTTGGTAGTACTGTGTGTTGCGTGTTACCCCACATCAGGGGTAACATGGAAAATGTCGTCTCTCCTGATCCCAGAAAACCTATTACTGATGAAATGAATACCGCGTGGTATTCTTTATGTAGCGATTAGAATACTTGATGGTTTTTGACTCATATACCGTTAAGTCACCAGTCACCGTGCGGCCTCCATTCACCGTGCACATAAACATATTCCTACAGAATATTCATACAATTTTCACAAATTATTCTTTTGTCAGAAAATAAGATAAAACTGATGAAATGAAGTAGTTTTTGTCACAAAGCATTTTGAAAAACCTAGTTTATGTAGTCAGAACCATGTGAATTCTGTTTGATAATCAGATTTTTCAACACTTTTAGTAGAATCGCCAAAAATTCACATTTTCTCATTTTAACGTTAGAGTATAGAATTTTTCAAAATTTCAACAAGTTTTCACTGTGGATACTATTAGTAAGATGTATTTCATAGTGTGAGCAATGAGATTTTATGCAAATTAGAATTTTCTATTGTGTCTAAGTCGAAACCCAAATGCACGGTGAATGGACCCTTTTTAATATATATGGTTCATATTACCGTGCATTAGTGTAAAATGCATGAAACTATTCGGTAATATTAGATTCATTGTTATGTCGTTATTAAACTACTTCATATATAGTTTTTTAGTGAATATATAATGGCTTGGACAATACAGTCAAACCTCCTATAACGATTTAAGTGAAAAAATAATTATTTAGCCATTTTTCCAAACTTTTTATGGTTTTGATTGTAAATGAAGAGTTGAATACTCTTAAAAATGAGTGCGCACACTACTAGCAACATAGTTGCTGCATCAACAACGTTTTTTCAAGATACGAAATAAAATCAAGACGAAAACTATATGCACGGTGAATGGTGCACTAGTATGCACGGTAAATGGTGACAAAGAACGGTACGAGGCGACCTTAACATGACATTTTCAAACATAATTTTTGAGTAATTTTTTGTTATGCATCACTAGTTTTAAATTTTTCCCTGAATTATGATATAATTTCACGCTACGTAGTGGTATTCCAGTACGCTCCAAATCATTTGGAAAAGTTATATAATTTTTAAAAGTACAATATTTTCTTAAATGCACGGTGAATGGTAGCTTGACGGTAAATCCTTAACATTTTCATCCATATTGCTTTGAGGCTGAAAAATGTTGCAAGTTACCCCGTTTGACGGTAATAAGAAAAAAATGAAAATCAAAAATACAAATGGAAAAATCTGCATACTTATGCATAACTAAAAGTAATAAATTCGCGAATAAAACTAATAATTACCCAAAACAAGCTAAGCTTGGAAAAAATGATGTTTAGATCGAAAATAAAAATTAGGTACGGTCAGCACCGGTTTTGGTCAGCTTAAGAGATAATGTCAATAAAAATTATATGGGAAGCCGTATTTATACTACAAATATGTCAAATGCAGACTTTCAACCCATATTATGTATGTGAAATATCGAATCTGAGCTAAAACGTTTTATTCGCTTTGAAAATCTGTTGGTCAATATAGGCCACCAGAACCAGTTTCGGCCAGATATTGAACTTCGGTTTCTAAATTGACCAATCAAATTGATTTCTTATGAGAGTGGTCATATTAGTAGTACCCTGGCCAAATTAGGTATAAGAGAGTTAAAATTATAAGGAAAATTAATTGTTTTTCTTATGCTTTGAATCGATCGTACGAGTAAATGAATGGGAATGTGATCTACTGAATACAAAAGTTTTCATTATAATTGACTATGTAAATCGGTGTATATTCCACTATGGCTATAACTGGCGTATGGCCAATATTGGTGCTTCTACCCTTTTCGATAATTAGTACGATAATAAATTCGCAAATGACTTATATAAATTCCAAGAAATTATTTTGTTTTTAAAAGAGTTTGTAGCGATATCGTTTACATTCACCCTGATGTAATAGTCCCTCTTAGAAACAGGAAACCACCTACCTGTCGGTTCCGCTCGTCCGTTATCCGTGAGATCTGTATCTTTTTCCGCCCCATCCTGCCCCGTGCTGCACACTGTTACTCTTTCCCTCTCTCTGCTGAACTGCTCCTCCGTCAGCCGTAGAAACAATTTCCTAATTTACGTCCTCCAGCTTTACTCCGAGAATTGATTGCCCAACGCCGTGGTACCGGTTGTGATGGCAGCGGTATTATAACTCACAAGATCAAAAAAAAAAACCCTCTCTGGACAAAAACACGTAACCGCCAACGCTTGCATTCAAGGAACCGTCAGAAAAAAATCAACAACACAATACCGGAATCGTAACAGAAATATGTCGCACTGCTAGCCGGTGGAAATATCACTTGTTTAGCTTTTCCCCCGCACAAACACACACACACCGAAGCACTCACACTATGACACCCCCTTCCGCGGAAAATTGGGGTCGGGGCACTCTTTGGGACGTGATTTCTTGCTTCCTTGCTTCTTGGATGCTTCTCACGCGCGCAGCACAGTCTTCTTCCCGGCTTCCTCTTCTCCTTTGCCTTCTTCTAAACTCCGGCGGCAGGAAGTGTTTCCACCTTAAGCACAAGTTTCATAACACAGCTGCTTTTTCCGGTTTGCTGGAAATATACCGAAACGACAAACGGACGACGACGACTTCTTGCTTTCGGTCGCGTAGGTTGTTCCGCCAGATCCTGCAATCCAGCCCACCACGATCTGCAAATACACAGAAAAAAAAGAGAAAATCCGTAAAAAATAAAGTCAGCACTGGAGTGGAATAAATAGCCGATATAAATATTCAGTTTGTTTTTGTCCGGTGTGTCGAACATTTCCCCATAAGTTGTGGTTTGGGGAAGGGGATGGGGTACACCTTTCCAGGGAGCACGCCATGGCCATAACTAACGTTTGAAATGCGTGCCTTGTCGGTAGGAAAATGCCACGATCGTAAAGTGTGGTTCGGGGGTTCTGTTGGGTATCCTTTCGCGACGACCGACCGACGACGACGTTTGTTCTTCCGTATTTCATCACGTTGGGTCAACACAAGGTGGATACTTTCCGGTTGGTCAACCACTGCAGCGACGATGGGTTAGGGGCTATGTTTTTTTTGTCAACTTGGTATTTTATAAGTCTATAATAAAACAAGCAAGAGGAATGCAATACAGAATGTTTTTGACTTGTTCGAACGAATATTAGGCAGTTTGGAACTTGCTTTTCTTCACTGTTGAGTAGCTTGATCAATGCACATTCTCAATCAAAATTCACATAACCATACATAATTGGAAGTTCTGTTCATGGCACTTCAGAGGAAACCACGGATTTTTGTTACTTTTGGAATAACAACTTTATTATTGTTTTACACTATGCTGATACTGGGATGACTTTTAGCATTGAGGGCATGATCTCTTTTTATGTGTCTTACTAAAATGTTAGTCAATTTTAAATCAAGCTTTGTCTTATGTTAGCTCTCGGCGCTGGCCACATGAGCAAAAAGTAAATATACACGAATTGCCTTTCTCTAATGGTATATTTTGAACTTTTACTTATTTTTTTAAAGTAAATTTTCTTTTATATTGGACGATCAATTTAGCTGATAAATCCATAAAAAGACTTATGTCAAAACGCCTAATTTTTTAATTGCTTTCGGAAATGATTATTTGAGTTAACAAATACGTAAGATTACCAGTGGTAGATAAAACAAGATAGCTCGCAATTCAATTGTTGTATAGATGTGGCAAGCAGAAGTAGACGGTTAGAATGTTCCAATATGCCCTTTTTCGAATGCAGTAAATGAGACGACATCGCGGATAGTGTGAAACTCTCATCCAATAAAGGTACGCAGTAGCGCAACCAGGATTTAGCTCTAGGGGGGGTTTTGGGCGATAAAATCGAAGTAGAAAAAAAAAATCAATTTCTAGACACACGTTTTCCAAGGACGAAACAACGTTTACAAATTTCAGTGTCTCTCGGCCACTTTATAGGCACACCTTTTTATATGACTACTAGGTAAAAGGATTATGTTGTAATTGGTGTAATTTTTCAAAACTTTCCAAAATACGACTGTGATGGATGAAAGAAGTTTCGTTATTAATTTATATTATTTAATAATATTTGATATTTTTTTTTTTTTCAAAAAATTGGAATAGATTTAATATGAATAGTTAAAAAAGTCCTTATGAAATTCATATGTACTGATAACGATTTAAATATTTATTCTTTGTGGTTTGTTCGAAAGTTTATCCAAAACTGTTTCTTCACTTATAATTATATTTGGATGCACATACATTAGAGTGATAGCGTTCAATCTCTCTTCGCCTAATTTGTTCCTTCAAGTTTTTCATCAACGAGTAAGATATTTCAGTGGCTTAAGTTGCAGTAGGAAACGTTGCGATTATTAGCAGTTAGTCGAAGGAAAACCAGCATTGCAGATTTTGAAACATTTCCATATTGTTATCGAATATTTAGACATTGAGTTTTCAAAAAGCCTTGTCTGCATTAATAAATTTGTGAGAGGATTTGTGATTATTCAGCTTATACACCAAACTGTCATCCCCTTAACCTTTTTTTAGACTACGATTTTATTCGTTGTCATTGAAAATAAAAGAAAGTCTTCCCCAACAATTACGTGTCCTAAAGGTTGTAAAAATCGGCTTAATGCTATGCCAACTAAAGATTGTTGAAGTTTTGGATGTTCAGCTGTTGAGAATCCCAATCTACTTATATGTCTGAAAAATATCTCGTCTCTGGCAAGCTTGCATTTCATTTATCAGCGAGAAAATTTTGTGTTTATGGAACTCTAACTCTAATAGACCCCATTAATCAGGAAGTCACAACTTAGAAGAATATAATTGTTAATACAACCTTCTGATCCAGTTTTGGTAGATTGCAGTTTTGTAAGTCATATTTTTTATTTTTGCTCTGGGGGGGGATTTGACCCCCAAAACTCCCCCTGGGTTGCGCCACTGAAGGTACGGTATACCTCAATTAACTGATTAACTTGTGAACGAGTCTCGGAGGCCTTTTTTACCCAGGTATGTGACGAATATTTGAGCGTTTGAGAGGAACTAATATATCTAGCGGATAAAAAATGATTTTCTCTTCACCGTTTTAATGCAAACTTTTCTTTACAAGGTAGCACGTTTTCTTGACATAAAAACTACTACAATTACTTTTTGCTTTTTTCTGTAAACTCTAAGTGCTTTCGATTGGATGCACAGTGGAATTAAATTTTTGCGATTTCTCATCGTAATTGGCTGTTTTTCAACTCGTGCTGTCAAAATCGTAATTCTGCAAACTGTTGCGTAAACTACTGTTTTGCAATCATTTTACACTCATTTAAAAAAACATGTTTCAATAAGGGAACGTCCATTTAATGAATAAATAAACGCTAAATTTGAAAATTTTCGACTGGTTTCCCCCTCCGTAACGTAGTTTGTAAAAAAAAAAATAGCCGTGACGCTAGAGCTTACTCCCTCTTTCCTCCTATAGTGTTACCTAATTTGTGGACGGCTTCTTATAACATGTTTGGCAACAAATTTAGAACATTTGCTAAAACATTGCATAGGTTCGTTTTCTACATCTAATACATTGTAAATACAAATTGGTTCATGGACAAAAGGTCGAAAGACAAAAGGTCGAAAACAATTTGCATGATGGGAAATTTTCGACCTTTTGTTCCTTTTTTTTTGTTCTTCGACCTTTTGTCTTTCGACCTTTTATCATAGATTCATAAAAATTCAAGGCCGTTTCGGAGGGATCAAAATTTGTTTTCTTTTCATTTAAGAGAGCGAGTTATGGCGCTTAAACCTAGGCTATCGAACCAGAACATATAGGATAAACGAAGAAAAACATCACATATGTATCGACCCATAATCAGCAATGTTTCGCAAGTTGATGAAAAACGGCGACGAACGAGAGCCCAAAAAGAGAGAGCGATGATAAACCCATTTCATTCGCTTATTTACCATCGAAAGTTGGCGTTATATTTCAGTGACATGATGAACAAGCTTCGAAAATAGGATAGTAAAAGTTTAAAAAGCTAAGAAACTCTAGTAACTTTTTGAATTTTTATAAATAATTGTAGGATGCATTTGATTCGTAAAGAAATGAGTACTTTTAGTGGGAGAAGTTTTAGTTGTTACCTCGGCTTTGAGGCAAAATTTAGCAGACTCGGTGGGACAAATGTTCACACTATTTTTTTTTTTTTTCAAACTAAGCAATTAAAACACTTTAAGTACTTTAATTTGACAAAGTAATGTAAAAACCTGTACATGGATTAAATGTACAAAACTGAGAGATAGAACATTACGACATAGAATTCCAACTGTACGTAAAACAGCCTGTATCCCTTCAGGAACGTAATACCAAGAATAACTGCTTGAAGTTCTGTGAGCACGGAAAGTCAAAAAGTGTAAAAAAAGCCACCACGAACAATTTTTATGTCGTTTACTCAGTGGGAACTTTTGGCCCCACTATGTATATAATAGACATTATATTTCTTGAAATATAAATAAAATATTATAAAATGTAGCACTACGTTTTAAGGGCAACATGATGAGGTATTATTTACCTTTCAACCGGATCTTAAATGTTTTTAGTTCAATAGACATCTTTTGAGACAAGTTAGGTGCGAACCTTTGCCCGCTTCACTCTAATCATTATAAAATATATTACTCGGTCTAATTCTAAAGAAATTTACCAAATATTTTTGAAAGTAATTATCTTATAAGATCTAACATGGAACGTGTTTAAAACTTTAGGACATAACCTCTAAAAATCTTAAGAAGAATCAACTTAGGCCTTAGCAAGAACTTAGGAAGAAGCACATTCGAGAATACAGTCTGTAAAATCCACCACAGATTATACAAGACTGAAATATGTGGAGTATCGATGTGCATTTTGTTTTTTATTTGTTTTTAATATATATTCGCCTACCGCGATACATTTACATCTATAACACACAATTTAAGTTGAAGAATCGTTTAGCGCATAAGTATTATATCAAAATTTAAACTTATATGATTAAAAATGTAAATATAACGTTGAACCGGCCGGCGATTCGGAGCAAAAGGATACACCTTGTTCCAATCTTAAAAAATAATATTAAAAGCATGAATATCGCTATTACCGGCCACGCGCTTCACCGTTACTTGGGATAGGGGAAAGATATGTTGATGTAACACTAACTTAATGGGAGGCCATCGACTCAGCGTCACCCTCATAAGTGCTAGGTTGGGTGAGGATTCGTATTGAAAGCTGGGGATAGACCAAGAGCATTGGTTGTTTATGTGTTTTTTTCACAACAAACTCTCATCAAAGTATTGGTCCGAAAAAATAGAATAAACGAACACGAGAAAAAATCTGTAGCCTTAGATATTGAAGAGGATATTGGCTACGCATCGATCCCTCAAAGAATTTAGAAATATCTCCAGATCCAGGTGACCAATGATTAAAATCGACAAAGTTTCTAAAATTAGAAGAGTTTTTTGACAACTTGTAAAAAAATGGTGCAATAATATTGAAAAACAGGAAAAGTTATCGCGACGTGAATTTTTTTTTGCAGTAAAAAAAGTGAAGCTGCTAGTACAAGGGTTAATAATTGTGAAAGTGCTCATAAGAAGACTAAGCTGAGAAGCAGGCTTTATCTCAGTTAAGACGTTACGCCAGAAAGAAGAAGAAGTATCAATAGAGTCGACCCATTTTTTTAAAATTAATTTTTATTACACCTGTGTTGAGCTAATCTCTGAATCCGTTTAAAGAATTTACAGGAATTGTAAAAAACTCAGAGTATTCTTGCAATTCTGAAAGTATTTCATACTTCCGATCAAGCTCAACTTCATTTTTTAAGTTGTCAACCTACCTTAAGGTTCAGGAAACCATCATTCAATCATCAGCAATCTTAAAAAAATAGAAACCAGTTTATTCGTTCAAACATAAAACAATCCTTATGGAAATCACCGCAATAGTGGACAATAGTGGAAGTTATCAGCAAGCTGATATCAGTAACGCGAGTAGATCATCATTTTATGTGTGCGTTACAGAGTAAGATCTACCCACCTGAACCCTGATTCCATCTTATTTGTCATGTTGTTTTCCTCGTCTGCAGAGCCTTTTAACCACTGCTTCCATTATTTAGGAATATTGTGGTATTACCCATATTTTATTTGGTGCTCACCAAATATCTTTTCACAATTGAAATGAGACATTGATTGATGTGTCACACTGTCCCAACTGGGCACAACTCGTTTTATAAAGTCTATTACTCTATTAGGACTACCTTGTCAAATTTCCAAGGGCTCTAATAACCCTTTTTCCAAATGTTAACATTATTTGATTAAGCAATCCTCTGCAGTTGCAGAGTAAATGCTCAGCAGTTTCGTTTTCAACTTGACAAAAACGACACTCAGAGGATTGGATTTTTCCTATCTTTGTAAGATGATACCTACTTGGACAGTGACCGGTCATCAGGCCAGTTATTACCCTAAGATTTCCTTTATTAAGATTCAGTATAGCCCGGATTTTTGCGAGACTGGGTTTTATGAATCTTTTCGCTTGCTTGGATGTATCAGTGACGTTTGAAATGGATTCTACCATGGACAGTTCCCAATTTTTCAATTTCATCCTGAGAGTGCACTCAAGAACATCACAGAACGGTTCAGGGCGGACAAAGCTTGAAGCTGCACCCTGTCTTGCTAGATTTTCGATTTAGCAAGACATGGTGCAGCATTTGTCAGGTTTTTTTTTTTGTCTAAAAAGTGTTTTATTTTACCGTTTTATACATACATTACAAAATAGTTTCTAAGTGATTCACAACTTTTAGCATTGTCGGGAATTTCTAAATGGTACATTATGTATCTAATGAAAATTTTTAAAATTTTGCCCTTAATTCTTCTATTACAACTTATTGTGGGGTAATGCAAGTTTTCAAAATTAATATTATTTTGTTGAGCTATTACTTGAATGTTTGAAATGGTTGATTGCCACAGATTATTGATTCCGACACATGTGCAAAACTTATGCTCTAAAGTTTCTACTAGTCCACATAGTTGACAATCAGCATCATCTCTTCTCTCCTGACGGAAAAATAGTTCATTGTGATTCAATTTTCCATGAACTAGAAGAAAGAATGCGGACTTCTCATCAGACGTCAGATTTTTGTGGTTGATGTTCTTCCAAATTATTTTCCAGTTCCGAGTATGCCGCGTAGTGATACTTACAGCGGGTAACTGCTTCAGCAAATGATTGTAGATGAGACTTGCCGTTGGATTATCGATTATCTGACGTGGTATGCCTTCTTTAACTGATTTTATAATTTTTAGATGAAGGAGATCTGAAGGAACTTGCTGCATTTGCATGTATCGGTTCATGCAGGGTGTTATACCCAGAAGTCTCAAGTATCGGTTAGTCAAGAGAGCCTTTGTCTTGAGATCTGGTGAATGCAATCCCAAACCTCCTTGTAGCCTCGGTCTAAAAACGTCAATCATTTTGACCCGTTGTGCTGATACTCCGTTCCACAGAAAATATCCTATTTGCTTAGTAAACTGTGCGACGTATTTATTCGGCATTGGAAGGATCGACGACATATACCAGAGCTTTGAACATATATACGTATTTATTAGAACGACTTTCTGCTTTATGTTCACCAAACGCGGTCTATGCATCCAGAGAAGACCATTTACGCTCCGGTATACAGCTTCCCAATTACGAGCAACAGTTTCCTTAATGCTGCTTTTGAGTAGTACCCCCAGAACTTTTATAACATTTTTTTGAATGAATCCGTCCCAGTTTGGAAGTGGTACACCGATATTTAATGCTTCCGTTTTACTCATATTCAATCTTGCGCCAGCAGCTATTCCGAATCGGTTAAAACAATCTATTAATCGATGTACTTTCGATGAACACCGAATAATAATCGTAATATCACCTGCATAAGCTATAACAATTCACCAGGACCATTACATATTTCTGCTAAAGCATCTAGAGGCGGCTGTAGATATAACACAAACAGCAACATACTTAGCGGATCCCCTTGTCTGACAGATCTCTTTATTGGGAAACATTCAGTAGTATGCCCATTGATGGTGATCTGTGAATTCGTATGAGCTGATAGGTCAGTCAAAAGATCCACAAAGCGTTCGTTGAATCTCATCCCACGAATGGTAGATAAAAGATAAGACCGACTGACCCTATCAAAAGCGTTGCTAAGATCACATGCTATGACTATACCTCCAGTACGTTCTTGCTTTGATGCAGCAATGTGATCTCTGATCGTACATGTTGCTTCAAAAATTGTACGATCTCCATTGCTGCACTTCTGGTGGGGAGAAAGCACTGCTGTAGCAATCGGTTCTAGCCGTTGTTTCATTACTCTGCTAAATATTTTGTAGTCCACGTTTAAAAGTGTAATCGGTCTTAGAGCGTTTATACTGTTATCTCCTCCCTTTTTGCGCACAAGAACAATTACTCCATCCTGCAAATCGTGCCTCACGTTACCGTTTTTGATTTCGTTGATCATCAAAATGAGCTCTCGTTTGATGATGTCCCATGCCTTGACATAGAATTCTCTCGTAAGACCGTCTTTACCTGGTGATTTGTTTGGTGCAAACTCCCTTATCACGGTGAAAATTTCGTTCTCCGTGAAATCATTCATAAGGTGGCTGTTCCCTTCATGCTCAGCATTTATTGCTCGTCTTGGATAGAACATATCATCCTCTTCGATGGGTTCTTCGTCGAAAAGGTTTCGATAGTGCTCTAGAATGCAATTATTGATTTCCATTTTATCCGTAATCCGTCGATGATTCACATCCAACATTGAGATGCTAGTGTCCCGATGTCTGTTTTCTTGGTCCTCAATTTGAAAAATTGAAACATTCTCACCGCCCAGAAAAGATACGTTTGGTATTTTCCTAGATTCGCTAAATTGTTTCTGTTTTTGCAGCATTGTGGCTTTGATCCTGTTGATTTCCGTTGTACAATCTAGATCTCTATGCTGCTCAAAAGCACGATTTAGGCATGTGTAGTAAAAACCCATGGTATTCCTGAATGTCTGTACAGCCACCGAGTTTTTCCAACGGAAAAAAGAGGCTATTTTCCCTTTTGCGTAAATTGCCCACCAGTCAACCCACGATGCATAGTTTCTTCTCTGACGTACCCAGTAGTTCCATTTGATTCTCAATTCATTCAGATTTTCATCATTCAGTAACTGGTTGTTAAGTTTCCAGTAGGGACGCTCGACTGGTTGAGTTTGCAAAGGGAGAACTATACGAGATACAACGGCTTTATGGTCACTGAAGCAATTAGCCTCATGCCTACAGTATCGTGTATTCTGTAAGCAAGCTTGTGTAACGTATATCTTATCGATTCTAGACATAGACCGCCCTCGCGAAAACGTGTAATCGATTTGTCGATTGAAGTGCTTCCAAACGTCTGTGAGATTAAGACTATCACATAATCTTTTAAGCATTGGACTCATATTGGAGACACCTGTGGCATCTCGTGACTCAATTACGGAGTTAAAATCACCCAACATTATGACGTGTGCTGGATGATTTAGCAGAAACTGAGGAACGGTTTGATTGAAAAATAATTCGCGGGCTGATCTATTGTTGGATCCCGACGGTGCGTACAAATTGACAATTTTGATCATATTTTCATCATTTCCTAATTCGATGCATATGACCCTTGCATCCAAGCTCCGATGTACTTGCTTAACACCTATACCGTTTCGAACTCCTATTGCTGTACCTCGCTGTGTTTCATCGATATTCATGATCATAGCATATCCCGGTATACTTATACAATCTCCGACAACCTCTTGTAGTGCTACTATGTCTAAGTCTAGTGTGTATACGAAATCTCTCAACGCGTTTATTTTGGTTGTATTGCTTATGTCGTTCAAATTGATTGTTGCGAATGTGTAGGAAAAATGCTGTATTCTAATCGAGTCTTCCATAACTATATTTTACTTGCCGTCGTGCCGGTTCTTCGATGATCGTCGTGTTCTCGTCATGTCGAGTAACTCATCATCCGAAATTTCCATCGTGATCTTGTCGGTTGCTCTGGTGAGAGAATTTAATCTGCTGTTGGTGGGCGTAGTGCGCGAACGGTCGCTCACCACACTGCTCTTCATTTCGGTGCCCTTCGTTGGTCGGGTTGCTTGGGGCGCAGGTTGTTCAGTCGTAGATTCAGTCTCCGAGGTTACAGTTTTCACTGATTTCTCTCGAGACTCCGTGTTAAGCGGCGAAGCCGGACGCTTGAAGTGGCTTGGTGATTGTTGTTGTGTTGAGATTTGCTGCTGGGTCGACGAGTGTTTTTGAGTTGCTGTATCTGGTGCGGTTTCTGCTTGCTCTTTGGTGGTACCAACAAGCACTCTGGATTAGAGTGATGAAGGTTTGTTTTGTGTTGACAGTTTTGCTCGGTTTCCTGCACAGCTGATTCCGAAATGGACTTCTTGGTTACAGTGCTTGCAGGTCTGAATCTGATTGCTGTAGGTACAGTGGCTACTGTACCCTTTGATGTTGATGAACGAAGGAATAGGTGTTGTCATGCGTATACGTACAATACGTACGCCACTTGGTGTTTGGGAGAAGAACTGCGAACGGCACATTTCCTGCTTGACACTGATGATCTCTCCGAAGTTGGATAGGTAGTCAACAATCCACTCCTCCGGCATCTTCGGTGGCAGATGATGCAGCTTTACATCCGTACCTCCATCCTCGATGTACAGTCTCATACGGTGAGTAGCGCCATTGTAGTTGAGCACGTATTTGTTGTCGTACTCCTCAACTACCTTTTGAACCGCTTCCTGTGTTTGTAGCTCCACAAATACTTTGCCCTCAATTCGATCAATTTGTATTGCGGCAACGTCTGATGGCGTTAGCTTCAGGTTTTTCGCAATGAAATTGAAGATGTTTTCGTCCCTCAACTTGCGAATTTCACGAATGTCGATGAAGAAGTTTTGTTTCCTCAGCGAATCCATAGTCGCGGTTGGGGGCTTGGTCCTAGGATCAAGCTTTAAACCCCTTTCCAATACCGTACCGATGTGATTTTTTATTTTACAATAGCGATCGCTTTGACACACGTCTGTATAGCTTGGTAGCTTGACGATAACTGTCAGGTTAGTGTAATATGTTCTGGTAATTCATGGATTCACGGTACAAATTCCTTGTTACTGGCAACAGTTCCTGAAATTGAATCTATTTTATCTAAGCAGATAATTTAAGACTTGAGTTTGCCAGTCCCAACGCTACACTTGAAGCCAGGACAGCACTCATGAGTACTAACTCAATAAGCACTGAAAAATACTAGTAATACTAGTTAGTAATCGATGGAATCCAATAAGTAAAGTAGCGTCTGTGTCGATATGCAATGTAACATCTTTTCAAAGTGAACAAATGTCACAAATAAGAAATTTAGGAGATTTGCTCCAAAAATGAAAGCAAAGCAATTGAGTCGCTATTCTTGAGAAAATGGCCTATTGTACATTTGCACATTAATATTCCGCCTCATAAATTTCCAATAAACATAACTAGATGCCCAGGTACCACGGGGCCTAAAACTTGTTCATAGAGCAACACCAGATCCGCATTGCATATTTCTCCAGTTCCACCTCATCATCAACCCAAACAGAGCTCATTCTATGTGTGCCCCGGATACAAACCCACTTACCTATACGAATAAGGGGAAATGTGGGCCGGAAAACTAATCGATATATTAATGTCGTCGTCGTCGACGTCTTCTTCAAGGATGTTTGTCGAGTCGGGAATTCCACACGGTCACAAAGCGGCAACGTCGAAAAGTCACGGTCAAAGTGCTGCTGTCGCGCTGTCGTGGTCCCAATTTGCAAAGTCAGAACCCCTCCAGGTTTAACGAGCACTAACAACTAACCCCGCATCCCACAAAAACTCCCGGTGAGTCTCGCGCGTGAGTTGGCCAAGTTGTCGTGGTACCCTTTAGAACAGAGGATCGAAATGTCGCGTTACCCATTGTCGCGTTTGCGTGTCCCATTAGCACTAATGAATGGTCGCAAACTTTCAAATTAACAGTGCGACAATGGTTGGAGGTGTGAAAAACTTTTGATTACCGTTTTGAGCATCTCTCGGCGGCGGAAATTATAGCTTCGGTGCGGACGGCACCCGACCAGTGGATTACAACATAAATGATTTACAAATATATCAAAACTTGCTGCAAATAACAAATTTTGTTTCTTTTTAAAAACAATAATCTGAATCATAGAAAAGGGCTTAAATAGCGTAATAGCGAATACATTGCGGCTTTTTTTGGCCCCCAGTGAGTTATATTCAGTGCTGGGAATGGTAATAGTAGTAGGCTTGAATTTTCGCGAATATCACGTGGATCTCCCAGTACAGTAGTTCAAAAACGTGAATCTCATCAAGTAGCCTATGTAGGGTGCACGAATTTTCTAAATCATGAGTGTCATTGAAGGCTCTAAATGCGGGAAATGCAGCGGGAAATAGAACATTTTTCTACAGTAGTTTTGGGTTGCCCTTAGCAACGGGTGTTTTGCTATTTTCAAGGCATTTTGCCTACAGCAGCGATGGGCGTGAGTTTCACTGGCTTCGCTGACTGTGATTGGCTTTGTTTGGCTACTGTAGAGTGAATTTCAAAAATTTTCCCAACCCTGGTTATATTTAGAAAAAAAAGAGTGACAAACTCTGTTACGATTCTATTGTAGTCCACTGATCGGGTAATACTGGCTCAATATCTCAGGTGCTGTGTTTTGATCTGGTCGTTGAAATGGGTATAAAATCTCCTGAAACTGAAGCGCGTTTTTGAACCCGCAATCACGCCTCCCTCACTCATCGAGAGACGATGTTTGTCATTTTGATTTAGTATCGTCCAATTTTTTTAGCGCCACTGCCGTTACGCCGACACTTCGCGAGAGGAGGGGTAAGTGAACGAGTGAGAGAGAGCGAGAGAGGGTCGCAGAGCAAACTGGTGCAGCTGTTCATTAGCACCGTTCCTCTTTGGAAATACAGTTGATTCTCCCTAACTCGATATTGAAGGGACTATCGTGTTAAGAAAGCATTTGGATACAAGAAAAAAAAATTCAATTTCAGAACTTTTCGTTATTTTGAAACAAAAAAAAAACATTCGAGATAGGTAATACTTTTAATGTGGAAAATAGTAAAAACCTTGAAATGGGTTGTGAACCTTCATTTCACTATCGACAAATCAACATTTGTTATTTACAACTTTTTTCGAAATTATCGAGTTAGAGAGGAAAACTTACATGAGAAACACATATCGAGTATCGAGTGAGTTACAGAATATCGATAAAGGGAGAGTTGACTGTATTGGGAGTGAGTGGAAGCAGTAACCAAGCAGACACAAATCGCAGACAGCTGAAGACATGCTGCTGTTCATTCTGCCACCGTCTAGAGATTCTGACTAATCCACACAATAGTTAATACGGTAGTTTAAAATCCGAGCACAGCAAAGACAACGATAGTAGCATAAATTTTCCTGGAACAGTTGCTCATCTTAGGGGTTCAGGTCGGATAGGATGACTCAAAGAAAAAAAAAATCATCTGCATTATGGCCCAAACCAAGAGAAAAGGTCGAACAGTTCAGCAGCAGTTAATGGCAAGTCTATCGTGGAATTCTAGTGTCGAGTGTCGTCATCTTCGGGGATACGAGCTAATGGGGGCGTCATAAATTTCAGCAGATGGACCGCCGAGGTTGGCTTAATTTTCGCGCGCGGGTTGATCGGTGGCCAGTTTGAGGTGGGAGAAAAACAAAACTTGACAGTAGTGTGTGGTTGACGAGGGAAAACAACAACGTGTCGTAATTGAGCCGAATAAGACATAACAGCTCGACGCTTTGTAAGAAATTTGGGGGTTTTGTTATTATTTGTTATACGACGGCCAGTTGACGAAAGACGATTTTATTGATGTTGATTATTTAGGTAACAGATTGCGCAGCCTTTACGACTGAGCCGTAATTTAAATGTTACAATCCCAATCGTAGTATTACAGACCGAGAGCATGTTCAAATAATTATCTTACTGTTATGAACTGATAATCTGATAGATAGATAGCTAAGACTGAAATTTTTCAGACAAAATAATATATCTCCAATTCGATGAGATCCTGGACTCATATTAGCAACTTTTATATTAACTTGACTGTTTTTTCCCATTTTCATATTCGACCACCTCGTCCGGGGCACTAGGTATCGACTCGCGACTATTACCCGTTGTCTTTCGTGTAAACTGATGGTAAATATTTATAAACCATTCGTATCCATGTCAATAAAGATGTAATTCGATGTGTCGCATGGTTGAATTTGGGGATTTTTTTTTATTACCGTACGGGTTTAGGCCGAAGGGTCTCAGATTTTCATGAAACTTTTTCCAAAGGCAGGGCTCATGGATATATGAATAAAAAAAAAATTGAGAAAAATTCAGGGTCGCCTATTTTTCCGGAAAACTCAAGTGGAAATTTTTTGTTTTCCCTTGACACTTTTTACTTTGAAAAATCATAACTCAAGAATGAAGCATCGTAGAAACAAAGTTTTTATATGAAAATTTAAGAAAATTTTCCATTTAAGAACGAAAAATGAGCGTATTGAAAAATATTGTAGGATTGGATCTTATTGATCGCTCTTTTCAAATATACTTTGTTTGAAAGCTGGAATAGCTAATCGGGTTTTCATTATTTGTTTTCAAAAACAGTGAAAAATGTCCTGGGAAACTGATTCCATTTCAAAAATTTCGTATTTTTGAGATAATTTGAATCCGGTGCGACAAGTCATGATGAGTCTTGAGTCATGATTTTTAAACGAAAAGGCATGTATGGCAAATCTTTGCATTTTTCACAAAATTGACCATAGATCAGGAACTAAAGAAAAGTACATCCTAAAAGTTACCAGAATTGAAGCTTATAAAGTTTCTTTCTTAAAAATATTTTATTAAAAAATTTCCGCGAGTTCGGGCATAGATTTTCCAGCTTTTCTTTATGAATTTTCCCAACGGTGGAAAATTTTGTGGAAAACTTTTTCCAGTTATTTTTTTGGATTTCTGAGAAAATTTGCTTAAATTTTCATATAAAAACTTTGTTTCTACAATGTTTCGTCCTTGAGTTATGATTTTTCAAAGAAAAGTCTTATATGGCACATCTGGACATTTTTCACAAAATTGGCCATAACTCAAAAACGAAAAAAAAGTGCATTCCAAAAATTTCAGTGATTAAAGCTTATAAAATTACCTTCTCGAAAATATTTTTTTGAAAATTTTCCACGAGTTCGGGCATAGTTTTTCCGGCTTTTCTTTACGAATTTTCCCAACGGAGGAAAATTTTGTGGAAAACTTTTTCCAGTTCATATTTTTTTTGGATTTCTGAGAAAATTTGCTTAAACTTTCATATAAAAACTTTGTTTCTACGATGCTTCATTCTTGAGTTATGATTTTTCAAAGTAAAAAGTGTCAAGGGAAAACAAAAAATTTCCACTTGAGTTTTCCGGAAAAATAGGCGACCCTGAATTTTTCTCAATTTTTTTTTATTCATATATCCATGAGCCCTGCCTGTGGAAAAAGTTTCATGAAAATCTGAGACCCTTCGGCCCAATTTGTACGATAATAAAAAAAAATCCCCATTTGTTAAATTTCATGTTTGGTCACATTCTCAGGAACATTCGGAATTGGTCCCGGATTGCTACCGATTGGAATCTATGACATTTGGTCGAATGAAATTTGGTACATTTGGTCGAATGGACATTTGGTCGAAAAGGTTTAGTTGCAACACAAAGCATATGATATTTAATCGAACCGATATTTCGTGGGGAGGAAAGTGGTAAATCTTAATAGGAATCTATGGCATTTGGTCGAATGAAGTTTCGTTGAAAGTACATTTGGTCGAAAAAAATTTAATTGATTTATAAAATGTACGACGTTTGGTTGTAAAGATATTTAGTAGATAATTTAATCGAATATGGATTCTCCAGACTCACATTTTGTTGTTACTACAGTGATTGAGTGATTGAAAACGGGGAGTGCGTATATGGTACCGCTAGAACAACATGATATAGTGCAGGAAGTCAGCTTTGTTGTACTTCTGAAACTTCTTGAAGAAGCTGCAAGCCTTCATTATGCGACGAGCGATAAGGAGGAAGTCAACTTCTGTCATCTCAGTCGACTCATCTCTCCTAACCCGGTACATAGAATAAAGTTAAGATAGTCAAGTTTAATCGATGCCATCGACACCGTCATCGAAACCTCAAGGAATAATTTAATATAACTGGATGTCACAATAAACTGATTTATCATGAGTAAGACAAAGACAATTCGAGATGACAAAATAGTTCTATGTTCAACCGTTTCATGTCTGGTTTCCTCATTTAAAATCCTCAAGCCCAAGTACCGGTCTTAAGACCTGAAACTCAGCAATCATACTGAAAGCTGCCATTGAATAAAGATCAGCATTTATGTATAAATAACGATGACATTTATCAAGAATAACAAATTCTATAGAGGTTGAAACTTTCTGGAAGAATAATGAATTCAACATATCTTTATGTTCCCAACGTCGAAGTACTCTAGTTTAAAGAAAAATTATAGTAGTCGAATATTTTGGTTAAGGTAGAAAAACCAAAAAAAAAATCCTTTAGGATTCTACAAAATTTTGGAAAAATAAAACGTCCCATCTTTGAATCCAAAAACGGCTGAAGAATAAAATAATTGACAAGAATAATTAATCCTATTTTTGTCAATTATTTTATTACAGTAGCATATATTCAAACATTGTAAAGCGTATGTAACATCATAGAGAGCGATTCATTATTTTCTTCTTAAGATCAAATTTCAATCCATTGTGAAAACAAAATCAGTTTAGTTCTATATCTGTTGGACAAAATGATTTCTCAATAAACCATTACAAATCAATACTTCAACCAAATGTCCGGTCGACAAAATTTCATTTGACTAGACATTCTAAAGTCATTCGACCAAATTTCCATTCGACTAAATGTCCGTTCGACCAAACGTACTTTCGAACAAATGTCATTCGACCAAATGTCCTAAAGCCAAACTGTCAGCAAAGCCATATATTTGCTTGAGGAATGTTATTAAGCTGGAAGTCGCAATTGGCCATAAGTAGAGTTACCGACACCTAACATTCACTTCGCCATAAAGGTTTTTCTTAGAGCAAATTTTTCCTGCCGTTTTTATTCTGATTTCCGCATTTAAAAATCTTACCCACGTCCGTAAGCTGCAAGACCCGGAATTCAAAGGAAGATCCCGAGCACTCTTTCCGAATGCTTTCGTCAGATGAAAATCATCAGTTCATTACGAAGAACGATGCAATTTCAAAAAAATAATAAATAATGAAAACATTATGTTCACATCATTGAGCAATAAAATAACTTGTTGAGCAGTTTTTCAAAGAATGATAATATTTTCAAAGAATAATAAATTCATTAGAGCTTGTAAATGTACTTTCGACCAAATGTCATTCGACCAAACGTCATTCGACCAAATGTCATTCGACGAAATGTCCTACAGCCCTTTTCCTTGAATATCGGTTCCCCGAATGTCGTTTCCCCGAACACCAGTCCCCGAATTCCAATTCCTCGAATATACCGTTTCCCCGAAAAACCCACGAGAAGTTTTTGGAACTCATAATTGTCATATCTTTATACATTCCAGGGTTGTGAAGCTACTGGTCGTCTAATATGTACGCTTCTTTGTTTGATTGGTGGTTCTTACGAGTTTTACCGTCCTCAGCATTTTTGGCAACATGTGTATAGCCGAGAATGACCAAATACCTCCTTCTTTTGATTACTTAGTCGACTGTATAGACTTTGATCGCATATTTAAATCAATGTTTAACAGTTTTAAATCAACAGTTTATCATTCATGTGGCAAATCATGTGAACCACATTTATCGACCAAATAAATGGGAAAACGGTTCTAATTACATTTTTTTTAATTTGTTTTGTTGGGGATTTTAAGATTCTCCAATTAGTTGACAAGAGACTGCTTAAAACCGGAAGTCTTCGAGCATGAGCATGTTTCACCGCCCGCAGTTGCTCCTCCATTATTGCAAGAACAGCTGTACTTACACAGGGGATCAACAGACTCAGGATCAGTAGCATCTTCAATGTGTAAGTACTGGTGCCCTAATTATTATAACAAACAATAACGGCGCCGGCTGCAGGTCAATTTAGGAATGGGAATGTGTAACTTGCTTTATAGGAGCCGAGGAGTCCTCTGCACTTCCACAAGTAAACACTGGGAGTTTGGATATGGGAAAGGGTTGAGTAAAGGCACTGGCGATTCCCTAACCTCAAATCTACCTGTTCCACGAATAGAAATTCTTGAATTTAAGCAACAAATTTGCATCTATTAAGAAGAGATAAATTAAAAAGGACGATTCCAATAATTCACTGTTTGCTTTATAATCTAATTCTGCCGAATTAACCATTTTTAGATTCGTAGAACAGGTAAAAAATGTGGTTACGAGTCTGGGTAAAGGATTCGTTTTGTTAAACTATAAATATATAATTTGAAATGCATGCGCCAAACCGGAACGAACAAGTGTTCATCACTCACCCCTGCAAGAGCAAGCGACAAGGTCGAAGGCCCAAACACTTCTTCTTCTTCTTGGCATTCCGTTCTCACTGGGACAGAGCCTGCTTCTCAGCTTAGTGTTCTTATGAACACTTCCACAGACATTGACTCAGAGCTTTCTTTGCCAAAGTTACCATTTTCGCATTCGTATATCGTATGGCAAGATCTATGCCCAGGGAAGTCATGGAAATTTCCTTTACAAAAAGATCCTGGACCGACCGGGAATCCAACCCAGACACCTTCAGCATGGCTTTGCTTCGTAGCCGCGGACTCTAACCACTCCTTCCAATAAACCAAGTAGAACAGACAAAGGCAAGTAGAACTAAAATCATTACAAAAAGATCTTGGATGCTTTTAAATAAATAGAAACATTTCATGATTCTCATTCCGGGCCAGAGTTGGGAATGGTAATAGTAGTAGGCTTTGCGAAAATCACGTGGCTCTTCTAATGCAGTAGTTCAAAATTGTGAATCTCACCAAGTAGACTACCGTGCTGCATCAATACCCGGACGCTTAAGCTGGGACACATATTCAAACTCCGTTTTAAACCATTTTTCATCGAATAAGATGTGAGTTCATTTTTGCTACACCTAGTTTTATACTAGAACTTGGTAAGAAAAGTAAATTTTGTGTTGAAAGTTACGATAATAACTGAAAATCATTAAAACAATTAGACTTGTCTTGTCCTTAAATCCGGACACTAGAAGCATTACCTGTCTATAAATCCGGACACTTGTGAATCAAAATCCGGACAGCTCTTTTGCAGTATGGAATATTGCAACAATATCCATAAATTTTGTGGAGCAATCGACTGTATATTTTAATGTTTCAACCCAACGTTTCGACACGTGTCGAAACGTTGGGTTGAAACAAAACTCGTTTTAATCATTCCAAGACTGCTTAGCCGTAAACTCCACAATATCCATAAAAAAAAATATTTGCATTGAATCGTATGTCACATTTATAAGCACTACATGCAGGCCTTCGATCTATGATGTTTATGATAATGAAATGATTATAAATTTATGGTTCAATCACTCCAACTGTACCCAAACATATACGGCTCTGCGCTTGAGGCTAGAACCGCAGAAATATTTAAATCGGACTGGTTTTCTATGTGTAAAACGGCATTCTAATCACACTGATAACACTTAACTGATAATATGTGCGAGTTTCCTTTTAGATTTGCCCTTCAAATATTCACTATTGGAAGTAAAACACTGTGCTCTTGAATTATGTCCGGATTTATAACCATCTGTCGAAAATTCCGGACAGCCTCTTTTACGCCGTCATATTCCTATTTATACGAATTTCACGATTGTAGAGTTTCCGAATGCCGTTTATTTCACTGTTAAATTCAAATTACTTCGTGAGTAATGCAATTTAAACACATAAACACTACTGAATGTTAAGGTACGTTCGTCGCCACTTTTACCGAAAATGATTCACACTGCAGAAAAACCGCTTTGCAACAGGAGCGACTTTTTTTGTTTTGGTTATTATTATTGTTTAGGCAATGGTAACTAAATTACGAATGATTGTAAAATAATCAGCAAATTTGAAAGTGAATATTAGGTATGAAATTTACCACACATATCTTTAATTTAATATTTTAATAATATATTCTATCAGAGTGTCCGGATATTGGTGTCGTCCGGATTTTGATTCACCACGGTATGTTGGGTACATGAATTTTCTAATTCAGTAGTGTCATTGAAGGCTAAAAATGCGGGAAATAGAACATTTTTCTACAGTAGTTTTGGGTTGCCCTTAGCAACGGGTGTTTTGCTATTTTCAAGGCATTTTGCCTACAGCAGTAATAGGCGTAAGTTTCACTGGCTTCGCTGACTGTGATTTGCTGCGCTTGCCTACTGTAGTGTGAATTTCAGAACTTTTCCCAACTCTGTTCCGGACGTTTCTTTACTTTAGCCTCATATTCCGGACACTTCGATTCGAATTCCGGACAGCTCGAGCAAATCATCAATAGAAAACTCATATAATCTATTCAAATCGTCAAACAACTAAAGAGACGTCTAAAACAGATGGGCATTATACATTTTCAAAGATATTTATGAAAAATGATCAGTACAACGAGCCTCGAAACTAAAAATTTCCATAAGTAGAAACGCCTGCAGATAAGTAGGATTCTACTCGATGAGCTCATGGACTATCTTGATTATAAGCGAGCAAGGTTTCAAATTGACGGCGGATTCATTGTCCGATCTAACCGAAGATCTTTCCGGCGTAAGAATGTTCTAATCTTTCTGATTGAATTGTGGAAATGCTCAAATGAACTCAAAGATGAAGTAGTAGAGTTCAGTGGGAACGTGTAGCCACGAAGAGGGCGAAAAAGAAAAAGATTTTACGTAATGATTTGTCGAATTATTTTTTGGAACAAGAGAACACATAGACGATAGTCGTCCAGTACCAGTTTGGCAAATCTGATAGCAACATTGTCGTCTGTCGTTGTTATGCTCGCAACAAGCCAATCTATTGATTCCCATCTTCCCATCTAGTTTAAACTTTTCTCCCGACGTGTTATCGGATTTATCGTGAAAACTCAACTTTGCTCATTAGCGCTGCTCTTATTGTCGATGACCGATGACCGTGTACGGCGTGCCATCGTGTGCCAGCAGAAGCATTTGGCAACAAAATCTTATTAGGTAAGAGACCATCGCCATCGCCATCGTTGTCGTCTTCTTCGTCGTCGCAACCGGATTACACTATTACACATGAGACGGACGCCCCATCTACTGCAAACCCACATCACATAAGGACTGTACATAGCCAAGACACCAGTCATCGTCATCGCATTGCCATCATCGAGCAGCCAGAGATCGTGAGGGTTTCTGCGAGAAAAACAAGCACAGCGTGAAAAACACGAAGGACTACAACAACGACGACGACGACGAAGACGTCGAAGCGCGGAATTTTCTCCGTCGATCTTCACGATCAGCGCCCAACCCGCCACATAGGAGTAATTGGACCAAATTTCTGACCATAAATCGAATATTTTTGAGGGATTCTTATGTGTCTTTTGTTTTTTAGATACTTGAAGCTATGCTACATGATTTCTGGTATTATAGATACAACTAAACGGATTGTTTTCCTGGAACAGTTGCTCTAAACTATCGTATTTATACTCATACTGTTTCATTTGTTGCATATAACATACTAACCTGACAAAGCACAAAATAAAAACGTTGCTTTAGAGAGTAATTCTTACCTAAAATGTCATATGGAATGCAAAAATGTGTCAATTTTTACCAATTTTCTCGTCCAACTAAAATGTTCAAAAAATTCCTTCTTCTTCTTTCTTCTTTTCTGGCGTTACGTCCCAACTGACACTGACCCTGCTTCTCAACGCTTTCAAAAAAATAAGGCTAAGAAATTGGTACTGCTCCTCCTACGTGCGCCGCACGGCCGACGACGAGAGGTTGGCTGATGTTTTCTTCTTACAAATGAAAATTAATTGCTTGGGCTGTTTTCACAGCGAATATATGTACTCGTATACGTAGATATATGGTTGGAGCCCGACTTCGGTGTGCTTTTCCCAGTATGGAAAAGTTGATGTTTTCATTCTGTCTGTGGTACATAGCCCCGACAGCATTTGGTGGCAGCGATCATATCACATTGCTCGGGAGCTGAATAACCATGCGTCTCCATATTTTTCCGCTGCCACACATGTTTTTAGGGCAGGGCTGGTAGCGGTCCATATAGTCAAATTATAGTGACTAAAATGATCATAAATGTACCTTTAATTGAATGTGCGGTTCATCTAACTATAGATATTACTCTACGCATAAGGAGTTTTAGTGTGGTAAGCTGTAGTAATGAGACTAAAATTTTAAATCTAGAATTCCGGTCAGTACAAAAAAACTCTTATAAATTTTAAAATCGTGAAGTCAGTAGGAGGAAACTGGTTGAACATAAAGTTATTATTATGATCAAATTACTTGCTTAAATTAAATGAAGATATGTTCAGATACCATAGAGGTGCGATACGAGTGCGAAATCCCATGATTAAATCAAGAGATAATTTTCGGTTGTCGATTACAGCCTAAAAGCAAAGTTATGTCAGAGACATTTGGTCTGCTTTGAGATGAGTATACTGAAAAATTCTCCTTTTTTCAAGAATTTCAAAAGTATTTTAGACGTTTTTCTTTTTGTCTAACATGAAAAACAACATAATTCGTAGAAAAGTCGCTAGTTTTTGGTTCCCATACAATTTGTATGTATTGTAAAATTGCAGGAAATTGATCATCTCTAACCTTCTGTTTGTGAGAAAAATAGATTCGTTGTCTGTGTCTTGGGATCATATTGACTTCGGATTCAAATCGCGATAACTTCACGAAATTTGAACGAATTTACGATTTTTCTGCAGTTTTAGGAAGAAAATTTAATTGAGTTTTATCAATGAACAAATGATTATATAAAAAGTGAATGATTTATTGCTAGTAGAATTTAGAATTTATATATTAGAAACTGTTTCGCTATATAAAATTATACATCCTTCGGTGAAAAATTGCAACAGGAAGTGGACGATCACTATACTAAACATTATTTAGTTGGGGATTCCACTGCATGATGGCGCTAGCTAAAAAAACATTGTTTTCTG
Organism: Aedes aegypti; assembly: GCF_002204515.2. NCBI lineage: Eukaryota > Metazoa > Arthropoda > Insecta > Diptera > Culicidae > Aedes > Aedes aegypti. The sequence continues at coordinate 21,975,202 of NC_035108.1, read as the reverse complement.
ATTCCTTTAAGCGACTTTAACGTTATGTAACTACATCTTAAGATGATTCTAAATTCTGATAATTTGAAATATTGATGTCATCGGCAAAGTTGCTCATTGATTAAAAGGCAATGTATATTTGCATAGTTCAATATTCTACAACTGGCAGGCGCTGATTAGCATTAAAATTCTAAACTTGTATATCTCGTGATGCAGAACAACTAGAAAGTCGATATTTTTGGAAAAAAAAAATGTTCGATATGTTCAGGACTATGTGCTGTATGCTTGGTTAGTTAGATATATGCTAGGTGACGCTAGTGAGCATTGAACATTTAAAATTTTAATATTGGCAGATGCGGTTTCCATAGAAGGCTGTTGTTTCCGGCAAAGCTGTACGTTGGGTCAAGGGCTATGCATGTCTGGCATGTTAAATATTCTTTCGGTAGGAGGAAAATATTTAACTAATATTAGAATTCATTCTAATTTGAGCGACCATAGCAAATTAAGAAAAAACATATCAACTGTATCGAGACTTCCGATAGAAATTGTGTACACCAGGTTTAGAGCTTGTTTAGGTGGGTTTTATCAAAAATTACATGTAACCTAATAAAAACCGTTCCAAAATCGAATGGTCTTTTTGTTGTACATTTTTCTAAAGAAATTCTGCATGCATTGAATTAGAAAGTCATTCTGAAATCTTACAAAATTTTGCAGAACCGTACTATTTTGGCATGATGAATATTGCTGAAATCGAACAGACTCTATATATCAAGTGCTTGCTAGAGGAGAAACTTCGACCTCAATAGACATGTAGTCCATAACCCTTTACCTATCTTAAAACTTTACCAAGAGTCAATGTTAAGACGATAGCGACTTATCCTGAATTTTGAAACATGTGGTATGCTTCACCACATTTTCGTAATGCCAGAATAAGGAGAAACCTCATTGGAATTAGTTTTGATTCAACAGTAAGGAACAAATATAGTTTTGATGCATTTGATGCTCATAAGCGCCTAGTAAAACTCTTCCGAGCTAGTCAGATTTGCTAAGCATTGCTCCCAGACCGATATTTGATCTGCATTATAAGATTCCTAAGTTTTAAAATTTAATGCTCACTAGCGTCTCCTACTGATAGTATAGGGAACCAACAAAACGAGCATTTAGAAGCCATTGGACAAATGAACAACTTTGCCAAACACACTAGTCTTCTATCATAACTTACAGGGCCAGATTTACAAATGTGGGGGCTCAGGGCCATTGTCTTGTGGGGGTCCTTTTCTAAGAAAAACATTTTGTTCGTTTAGTATAAATAGATATTTTTGAATTTTTTTGTAAGGTTTTCATTATCAGAATACATATTTTAATGTTTACAGGTTAAATTCAATGTTTCTTAGGGCTTATTCGTCAACAATAAAATCCTTTCTGATTGTTACTTTAATTCAAATTATGCTCATTCTATTCCTGTTTGAATATTCAGATTGTTGAACATACTGATTTATTTCACAGTTTTGAGTTGTAGAAATTAATGTAGAGCAGGTAGCAGGTCGTTTTCTAGAAAATTTGGTTTCTGTTTTAATGCAAGTCTCTGAAAAGACTCTATTTTCAATGAAAGGTCTCAGACCCCCTCCCCCCTCGTGGTTTTGGTCCATAAAAAAATGTATGGACTATGGTCTTTGGCCAGACCCCTTTCGCCCCAGAAAAGATCACGTTATTAATGGACGACCCTTAAGGTCTCTGGTTTAATCAAAATGGTGTATAAAGTTTATTTTTTACTTATTCTGAATAAAGCGAATCCTGATGCAAAATTCTACAGGCTCCAGAGAAAAAATGAAAGACTTCAAGGCTTCACCAGGTTCTTCAAAAATTTCGTATCACTCGAAAAAACTTCAAGATATTTTCTAGTGACTGAACCAGAGATCCATCTGGATTATGTTCAGGGACTCATACAGCGATCTCTCTAAAAAAATTCTAGAGATTCCTTTACCGATTCTCCCAGAAATTCTACCAGTGATTTTTCAAAGCATGCTTGGAGGATTTTTTCTAGAACTTTTTCCAAGAAATTTTTGAGAACTCTAACGATATTACCTCCAGTAACTTCCTCAGAGATCCGATTTTTTTTCCAAAGACTATATTAGGAGTTCCTCCAGATATTTTTCCACTAATCCATTCTCCAATTGTTGATCTTGAAGATCTTACAAAGATTTTTTGAAGATGTTCTAAACGTAAATCTTGGAGGATATACTGAGGAAAATGATAGAAAATTCTAGAGGACTTAGGACTTTCTTGAAAAATTCCTAAAAGAATCTTTGAAGAAATTCCTGATGGAATCTCTAAGTAATTTCCATGAATATCCTTGAAAAAATCCAGGTTATATTCTTGAGATATCCAAAACAAAATTCTTGGAGGAATTCCACGGGAAAAAATCACTTAATAAACATCGGGAGAAATCTTCGGAATAATCGCTGAATCTTTGGGAACATAACTAAATACTCACGAAATTTCTAGAGAAAACCATGGAAAAACAGTAATACGAGCAATAATACTATCGTAATTTCACAAGCAATTACAAAAAAGAAGAGAAATGTCTTACCCGTTTCCACGATGGAAAAACAAACTCTTATCTTCTGATTACGTTTTGCTTTTCTGTTTCCTGTTTGGTCAATTTTCGGTATATTTTGGCTCCTGTCTGGTCTCTTCTTGGTCTCTTTCTGTAAGCTTGATGTCTCTAAAGTTTCTATATTCAATACACTTAAACACTACCAACCTTGCAGTATGATTGATAGAACATTTTCAAAATGAATATTGAAATAATTAATCTCTATTACTTGATCTGCAGATCTATAAATTACATTCGTACCTAGTCTTATACTTCGTTGGGAAAGCTTTCGTTACAGTTGGAAAAGTCACGTTAAAAAATCGTCAGGAATTTTAACATAAAGAGTTGCACTCAACTTGGTTATCCAAATTGTTTTTGTATCTTCTGGTCAAGTCAAGTCAACAAAATCCCATTCTAAATGTTCTAATATTTTGTTTTATTAATTTCATTTGACTTTATTTGCATAAACTACCCCCCCCCCCTATTTGCGGATTTCTTAAAAAATCAAAAAAGTATGTATTATTGCATTGTTTCTAATTATTTGTAGAAGTTTAACTATATATATGTTTGTCAATACTTGTGAGGGCCCCTAAAATGTGGGGGCCATGTCCACCTCGGCCTCCCGTAAATGCGGTTCTGATAACTTTAATTTGAGATATATAAGTTTGAAATATTTTATGCTCACCAGTGCCTCGTAGTTGCAGTTTGTCGAGTTGAGCAGACATGTAACGAAAAACCCTCGATTCAATGAGCAACTTTGCTTAAGATATTATTTTTCCAAATGTTCAGTATCATGAGATATTAAACATAAAAACTTATAAATGGGCTCCATATATCAACATTTTCTGAACTAGCACCAGCATATCGTAAAACCATAAAAAAAACAACTGCTTAATAAAGTGGTCCTCTCCCAATTGGGAAGCTTCACCAAAGAAAGTATAATGTTGTATAAATCTGTTTTTAAGATGTAGGCGTCGAAAGTTGTTAAATATATCAATTTTTTAACCTTTTTCACAATAATCCCTCCCTGTGATGAACCATTCACTTTTTTAATTTGTTTTTTTTTTGTAATACTCAATTGAATTTTTTTTCCAAAACTGCAAAAGAATCCAAAATCCGTTCGAACAATATGATCAAAAGGCACAGACAACGTACCATTTTCAATGCACAAACGTTTGAAAAAATTTCACAGATCAGTTCACTTAAAAAAATGTTACAGCAGTTCTAAGTGCTCTGGGGTCATATTGACCCCAGATAACAGACACAACTTCAATGATCGTTGGTGATTGCTCAGAAAATCGTGAGAATATTTCAGAAGAATTTCTGGAAGGATTACTGACAGAATCCAGAATTCAAAATTAGAAAGGAATGAATTATCTGCGGAATTTCTGGAAGGATTACTGTAAACTATGTCCGCAGATAAAAAGCCATGCTGAAGTTTTCAGGATCTTTTCGTAATGGAAATTTCCTTGACTTCCCTGAGCATAGAGTATCATCGTACATGCCACACGATATACGAATGCGAAAATGGCAACTTTGGCAAAGAAAGCACTCAGTTCATAACTGTGAAAGTGAGCGAAAGAACACTAAACTGAGAAGGAGGCTCTGTCCCAGTGAGGACGTAATGACAAGAAAAAGAAGTTAAGTTTTAAGGAATCGAATCCAAACCTCAAATCTTCATGAACACAAATTTGGAGAACTAGAAGACATAATGACCAAGGCACTAAAAAGTGACTCGCTACCAGCCCTGCTATGGCGAAGATGGCTTAAAGCTGAGATAATCACAGTTTTACACCAACACAGAAACAGCGGTAACCTCTTTCCCCAAAAACAACGACACGACGCGGTGGAGGGGTTGAGGCCAAGCACATAAGGTTGAGACGTCTTCTAGGTGTAGATACATAGGTATAGGAGGAAAAACTACTCAACAACAACAACAGCGCGGAAAATCAACTGCCTCAGCATCGCGTCTTTCGTCGTTTCCTTTCTTCGTTGGATCTGAGCTGCTCCTAACTGCGACATTTTCAGCTGTTGCTGTCGTACGGTTGACTCCTTGTCGAGTTTTTCGCGCTTCACACGTACATTACATACATTGTGCCCGTAACGAAGTGAGTTCAGATAATGGCTCAACCCGCCAAATAATGGATTGATAGGTTTGTTGGCACTGTGAGGAATGTTCCCATTTACTTTCTCCGGTCTTCGATGGCTGTCTTCCCTTTGCAACTTATGCTTGTGCTACTCGTCGTATCGCTTTCCAGTCGGAATCAAATAAAACCACAGGAATCGTTCATTCCTAAGATGGGCTACGTTTCAAATTTCCCTCTTCGTCTTTTTATTGATAGGTCATTTGGAGATAATCGTTGTCGTCGGAAGGAGGTATCCGCCATCATCAGTGGAAACGAAAACTGAGACAACCGAAGATGAAGACGAATAAGACATCTTGAGGCATGTGAGGCACGGTTAACTCTTAGCAGCGTGTCACTCTTGATTCTTCTTCTGAAATTCTTGTTGTTTTCTTACCGCGAACGTAACTGCTGACGGAGGCGTTGACTTGCTGCAAGAGGACTTCACTCATCCCGAACGTTGTAGATTTGAGTTTTCTTCTTTCCCGTGGATGGGTTTGGAATCAGTTCAGTGCAATGCACAAAAAACACATAGCTTCTAAGTTTTATTGCACACTACGTGGCGTCGAGTTGAAATATTTCAACTTGCTCATTGCGAGTATTGAAAGTTTTAAAGCAAAACAAAAAATCTGTAATTTTGATGTCGATTTGGTACGAACATGTCCTGAACTATCTACAGCAAAATCATAAAGTTAGTTTTGCCACAAGCTAGGCTTCAAAACCGTCAACATGGTGGTCATGAACCCTAGGGAACCAGAAATCCGGAGCATCCAGGCATATGATCATTTTAAGATGTTTGAGAAGCAGACTGTTTTCCATCTGGGATAAAACTTAAAAAACAAACAGACATGACTCACAATTTTGAAAATAAAAAAAATGATATGGGCACAGCAGCAGTATCAATATTGATGACAAAAATCAATCCAACGGAAAATTTTCACCTTCAGTGTCTGGCGATAAAGGGTAGAATTGATTCAATTATCACAAACGGTTTAATGAAATAACAATGATATGTTTACATGCCATCCGGTTGGAATCTGTACGACGAGAAAAAAAAAAGATGTCAAATCGCTGTGAATTGGCAGAATTGTCATTTTTTCCTATCAATACGGTGGACAAGCTTTGGGCAATGATATGCCAATTCAAAAATTTGATCATTGACAACGATAGCTCACAGTCAATCAGCAATGGAAGTGTTCATAAAAACAAAGCTAAAAACAAGGCTTCGACCTTGTTGAGATGGTATACCATGGAAAGAAGAGGGTAAATTGCAAGAAATCATAAATAGCTTTCTAAGTAAGTCAGTAGTAAACCAAGTTCCAGTGAAACAATTTAAATCACATTCACAGTGACTCACAGAGCATTAACCTTTATTTGCAAACCATTGTCAACGATAATAAGAAAATCAATATCCTTGTTCCCGATGTTCGCTAACCCATGTATACGGGAGCAACGAAAATCCTGAAAACAAAATTGGGTCAAAATAATTTTGGTCCGAGAATTCTAGCAGCAGGTAGGTATATTAAAGCATCAATGACAAATGTTTTCATCTACAAGTTTAGTCAAGTTTCCGATTGCTCTTTCATATATTTTCTTCAAATAGGGCAATGCACGGCTTCGGAATCATTCGACTATTATCGGCAACCAAAATTAATACGATGAATTCACAGAATGTTCTGTCAAAATACATCAATAAATGCATCCATATAAAATTATGTTTTTGAAAGAATAACGTAAAGTTACTAAGGCGTTGTTATATGGGAATTTCAGACGTACAAATTACAGAAAAGGCCCCAAATTGTAGAAATGCTGTTTGCTAAAAGATTTAAGACCGAATTTCACTTCTACTATAACTATAAGCTGGAGACGAACCCTCTAAAACTTTATCACATAGTGATCGTAGAACAAATAATTTGTAAACGTTTCGAAAATGCTAAAATCTCATCAATTTTCAATAATTGAACATAAATTCAAATTAACATGAATTATGTTATTTCGTTTACTATATAGTGGGTCCCACACTATCAAAATTACCTGTATTATCTGAGCTACCCCGTTTAACGGTATGTTCAGATCCGCTCCTAATTCGAAGCTCAGATCAATCAAATGTGTATAAATTTCCAGAGAGATCAATTAAGGATTTGTTGGGCAATTTTGTCATGGTATCTATCCTCTATAAGTTTCATTAAATATGACAGCAAGGAATTTTTAATATGTCTTTCTTTAATCAAGCATGTGATGATAAGTGATGAGATGAACTCTACATGGTTTTAAGGAATTCTTATAAATTGAAAATTGACACACTGATATTTTTTCCTTGAATATCGACATTTTTCGAAGCTTTTCACCAAGATTGGCACCTCCAAGAGCCCATTTCAAACATTTCTGACTAGATCTCAGTAGACTAGAGCACAAGGCAGAAACAGCAAATGCCAAACGCAATTCAGGTTGTGTTTAAATCGTAGTGTTAACCGAACCAAACTAAATAAAGTCTTAAAAAAGTCATATTAAAAAATAATAACAAAACCAACAGTGTTTGTCAAAATTACATCTTCGTGAAAAACAGTTTGATTGAAACCAGTTTTATGTATGACTGTAATTATCACGAATAAGTTTTCAGAGATTATTAAAAAGCAAAACTTGATAAAGGATCATGACAATTGATAAAGACAAACTTGGTAAAAGAAGAGAAGTTTCATATACAAATAAAAAATGAAAGTTTTGGTACAAAGACCTATTATTGCAGCATTATTTAAAAATAACCTTCATATGAAAACAGATGCAATTTGTTATTGAGGTTATTATTTTTCAAGTATATCACGAAACAAGTACCAGTGTTTGTAAAACATAGATAAATGTGTGTTGAAATAGCAGTAGGATTCAAAGCAATAATTATTTAAACAGCAAGGCTTGACATAATGAATCAAACAGAAAACATATAAAATATAAGGCTTTACAAAATATTGTATTACAACAATATAACTCTAAATAACAGACTTTCTTAATTACAAGGCAAAATTAAAAAGAAAAACAATGGAATATTGAACGCCAAAACTAATTGCAACACAAAAAAATGGAAGAATAGTAAAAATTGCGTTTGATATCATCGGGATAACAGCAGCATTAAATTTATTTTTATTGATGCTGCCTATTTCTAATAACATGGGCATGTTAATGTATCCGTTTGCCACCTAAGTTCAATTTCAGCTTAAAACCAATAATTATCCGAACATAGCTCCAACGAGCAGTTAAAAGAAGGTAAATTTTATTAAATTGAAACAAAAAGACAATGTACACTGTCTTCAGCCAAAGGCTGCACAGACTGAACGAACGTTAGGCAACTGACCACACGAAACACCCAGTAGTCCAGTGATGGATTTTCCGTTTGACGAAAAGTTTCCACCGACTGGAGCAGGAATCGAACCCACGCTTCGTGGCACCATACCATAAAGCCTACAAACGGTTGTAATAACTTTAATTGTTGTTACATCATATTTCGAAAGAACAACCGATATTTGGAAGAAGGGTAAATTTTGTGATAAACATATCAACAACTCTAGTGCTAAAATTGCTCCCGATAGCGCAACTCAAAAGAATTATTAATGTTTGGAAGATGGGCAATCTCTGGGGAAATAATAATTTACTATTTGCAATGTTTTGTCATCTGTCGGTATTCTGTGATTTTATTGAAGAGCATAGGATTGTTGAATAAAGCATCATTTTGGTTTACACCAATTGATTCCCATATAAGCCCGATACCATCAGGGTGATTCAAAATAAACGTTAAAACGAAAGTCACCTTCAGAAATCCATGGTTTTTGTACTCATTATGCCTAACGACCGTTATGCCAAACGACAGTTATGCTAAACGACTTTGTTCCAAATGACCATTATGTCAATCGGCTTTATTCCAATCGGATTTATGCCAAACGGCTTTATGCCACACGATTTTATGCCAAATAACGCTTTCCACTCTTGAGCTTGTTTCAATATTATACAATTATCCAATGATTCTTCTAGAAATTTGATGATAATTGTACTCAGGAATTTGCCAGAACCTTGGTTGGGATTCATTAAAAATTCTTTGAGAGCACCTTCCAGAAACTTGCTTCAATTTCTATCCGAAACTCGACTAACATACTTTAAAAAATACACCTAGGGTTATGTGAACACTTTGAATCATATTTTCTGTGGAAACTATGCCTCGGATTGTGTGAATCCCGTTAAGAATTATGTGGATTCATGTTATTTTAACTTCGATTCAGCAGAGCTTTCATCTGAACATTTATTTGATGGTTAAAACTGTGGGTATCATTATTTTTTTTATAATTTTTAGTGCAGGAAGCGAACGAAAATTTTTTTTTTCTTGAATTCGTATGAATCTCTTAAACATAGTTTTCACTACAGTATGGCCCATTATTAATGCCAAATTTTTTTTGAACGTTGGTTCAGCACTTACAAGCGTTATTTGTATTCTTTTTGTAGGTGAAACCTGGTGAGTGAAACTAATTACTGATCACTGTAGTACATTCTAACATGACATCGCCATGTAAGAAAATTTTTATCATTTTTTTACTAACTTAGTTTATGGAAAAGCCCTTGATTGTCGCATACTGTGGTGGTAAAGTTTAAAATATTGAAAGTCACATCTATTTGTTAAAAATATTAATTTGTTCGGTCTCAGAGGATGGAGGAGATCTTATAAATCGTGGTATTCATGGTCCCTAGGGTTATGGACATAATGGATCTCTATTTTGCTACACGTGAATACTTGAATATCTTCAATTTTTTAATCATTACGTGTGTTTATGTAGTTTGATATCAAATATATCTCAATGGTAAAACATTCAACAATATTCAAAATGTCAAATGCATTCGAGAAAACTCATATGGACAAATGGGAACCACTATAGCCATAACTGATACACCTTCCCTATATAATATTTGGCTAGACCCATGGTTATGAAAGCAGTTGAGCCTTATGAATTTAATGCGCCTTCTTTTTAATTCTTTTTTTTTTTTGTTTTTCAAAATTAAAAAAGGAAATAAATTTGTTACTTTGTTTAAAGAGAACTTGAATCAAAACTTGCTCATATTTTTTTCAGCAATACAGAACAGCTTATCATACTTAAGGTGAAACATCTCGGAATCCAAAGATGGTCGTCACAATGGCCGACTCGTGCACCTACTCACGTTTTCAAAGGAACTAAACTTAAGAAATAGCTGTCAAACGTTTCAGATCTTCTTATTTCAAGCTTTCTGCTAGTGCACAAAGCCAAAATAAAAAGCACACTGTTGTTTGATGCTGTTTTCGCGAGATTTGTGCATTTCAAGTTTTAGGGCAATCTTTGAAGTTGATTCCAAACTGTTTCACCTTAAATGACACCTATATCGCGGTTCTTCAGAATACACAGTTCAAGCTAAACTATGTTTATGCCACAAAAGTTCAATCCAATGGACGCAGTGGCTTAACCTTCCCAACAAAAAAAAAAATGTTTATGTCTCCAGCGCCTCAAATATGAACACGTTTTATCATTTACCAATTGAGCGTGTTCGAAACAAGGACTGTGAAGAATTTTACCAGATCGTTGATGTTTTAAAAGTCTACATCACAAATTTATTAAATTCGATAACTACATGATAAATTTAGAAGGTATGCTTCCAAAACCTCTCTAGTAAGGGGGAATGGACAGATAAAATAAATAAACTACAAAAAAAACAACTGACAAGTAAAACTTATTCGGTTTCATTTCCAAAATTAAAAAACAATCATCAAACATAATATGATGATTGTTTATAGGCTATATTGTATTCTTGGAAAACCCTCTGATATGCTTCAAATGTATTTTGTTATAAGCAATTTGAAATTGTATTCAAGTTTTGATTTTTATGTCTACGATTTTTTTTTTTTTTGAATCATGCCTTAAGATGCACCTTTATTTACATGTTCAATATATATCCTCTAAAGTCGAATATTTTATAATAGATCAATTCTCTCCAGACTTCATAAGCTGCTCAGTAAATCTCACTCTGAATCAAAAATATTTTTTTCTTATAAAAATTTGATATTTCAATACTAAACGTTTCAAAACGTTTCTACTCAATTTTCCGATAAAGGAATAAATCGACAAAAATCAAATCAAAGAATTCTTAAAAAAAAACATTACTAGATTGAACCCGATTTTTAACAGAACAAAACCTGTTTTGAATGTCTCCACCAAATATCAATATTATCAGAAGTAGATTTTATTATGGTTTGGAAACCACTTTTCTTTAATAAATGGCTTATAAGACAATAATAAACCTAAATTTAAGAGTTGGTGTTATTTCTAGGTCCTTCCAACTTATAACAGGAAAACTGGGAAATATTGTAGGCATCAGTGGAAAGCTTTCAAAACTGATAGAGCACTGATACAAATCTCCTGTCACCCAATCAAACCGACACTGGATCGTCTATAACAGCTAAGTTTTACCTTATCGGGTTCCGTTTTTTGAAGGTTAGAAAGGAGGATGCCAGCAACGACAACGACGACGACGACGACTCAACCAAACTATGTTATGCAATTATCCGACGCGGTAATCCACTCACTTAGTCGAGACCGCGGAGGAAAGTGGTTCACTTCCTTCCAGCATATACCTACACCGTTCCGTGTCGTCTACCACTCCGTACCGGAAGCGCGATATTAGAGTCCTCTGGAAAGAGCTTCCTGTTCGCTAGACACTCACACTAGCTTGCCCGCTACTCGGGAGCGCTCTAGACGTACCTATAGCTGAACGGCGACGAGTCAAGGTAACCACTAACCACCAGAAACGCGTGGGTATTTTTCCGCCACCCACTTTCGGTTCAGGAACCACTCGGGCCTTCTTCACTCCACGATTCAACCGAATAGCTCTTATGGCAAAGCCCTCTTCATACGGAGAAATGCTCCACGCTTCAGGGCTTCAGGATAATTCAATCAAGCAGTTCCAACCTTTGTATATTATTCATGAAAATCAGATTTCAATGAGATTCAATTTTTTTTTTCGTGGCCAAAAACACGCGTACTGATCTTATTTTTTGGCTTCTCGGGCTTCCAACTTTAACCGTGCAGTCGCACGTCACTCTCACTCTCGGTTTTTCCACTGTTCTTCCTTCGGTGTTGTTTCACTTTTTCAGCAATTTCCGTTCAAGGAAAACCACTTCCTGCTTGTTTGCCTGCCGCCTTTTTCTTCTCCTGACTAGGAAAGGGGAAATCACGTTTCCTTTCCTGCAGCGGCAGCAAACGGTTTGCGTCAAAACACAATCAATTGTTCGACGACTCGGCTGGTGCACTTTTCTTGCACCACGAGAGGAAAAATCTCAACCCCCAAGGGAAACACAAAATTTTCACCGCTATTCCCGTTTCAACACGCCAGACAGGAGACCTACCTCTATTTCCTATGTTTCAAAACATTCGCACTATTAATATCACAAAACTGGTTTGTTGGCCGTCTCGTCTGTTATTATTATCGCACTTCCACTTTTATTTTTAAAGTTTCACGCTATTTATTCTCCACGCGTCGCGATATTATTGGAATATCGAAGACCGAAAATAAATCCCCATCCAATTCTGCATCCAAACGAACCGACCATTTGGGGGGAGCACACCTCACACGAGTGTTGAAACAGCGGAGTCCTGCCAATGCACGAGCGCCACAGACGGCACAGTTTTTCCTTCTGACGACTGAGAGGATGGATGATGGATTTTCCTCAGCCGCCGCCGCGCGCACACCAACACCAATTTTACGACGACGAATACGACGAAGACCACGAGTCGGTCCTTCTCCGGGGGATCGCGAATTGCGTGTGAGTGAGTAGGTGAGTACTCGACGACGACGACGACGACGACGACGGTTGACCTTAGCGGGGTGGTGTACACTAGAATCGCGCCGCGCACTCAAACGAACGAACACGACGACGCACACTGGGGCAGATCGCTGTTGTCGAAGGCCAAAACCTTTAGTACTCTGGTTATGCATCCTAGAGAATAATTTGTACTGCATTTCGACCCTTTCGGATTTGATCTAGATGAGTTAAAACTAATCTAGATCAGATTTATCTTTAGAGAGCATCCTAGCAAAATACTTACTTTCATTGAGGCATTTTTGACATTTCTTCTAAAGACACTTACACTCTATCACTGAAGTGGATGGCGCTGCATGAAATTTTAACAGAAACAGCCAAAAAATCGTTTTTGACACTTTTTTCGTACAATAAAAAAGTTAAAAATACTTCGTCATCAAGTTTCCCAAGCTTAACAATAACAAAATAAATTAACATAATTGACTAGCAAAATTTTCACATTTTTTTAGTAAAAACAGTCGAGAAGCAGATCAGATTTGCATTAACATTTTTGGAAAAAGCTATGGAAACTTCTTAAAATTCAGAAGTGCTTCATTTATTTTCATCGTATAAAATGATATTTATAAAACAAACACTATTTTCTCAATAAAAATCAATCGAAAGGTGTATACACATATGGAGGTGGTACAAGTCGTTTGGCATAAAGCTGGTTGGCATAATGAGTCTAACGCCAAGGATTTCTTAAGATGACATTCGTTTTTACGTTTCTATTGAATCCCTCTGACACTTTATTCAATAATCATATGCTCTTGGATGAATTAAAGCTTACCAGGAGAGTTATTACCAAAAATATATTATTATCCATAAATTACCCTTCTTTCAAATATAAATTCTTTTTTTGAATTGCGCTACCGGAATAAATTTTTGCATTGAAGATTTCGATATGTTTAGCACAAATTTATCCTTCTTTCGAACATACGATGTAACAATAATTATGAAAACTTTTGTGTCAAATTAAAAAACAAATCACCTTCGTTTATACATAGGCTGTTCTTTGGAGCTATATTTTTTAGATTTTTTTTTTGTTTCCAACTGATATAAGAGCGGTAATCGATAACATTTATATGCTCAAGTTATCGTCGAAATAGACAAACAATTTAGTCGTTTTAGACAAAAAAAAAATAAGCTGCCATCTGCCGCTTCATGAGTTAATCAGAATTTTGTAAAACTGTTTTTGGACTGTTATTACTAAAAGTGTCATTAAATCTGGAAATTTTGCTGGTCAAGGATGTTAATTTATTATGTTATTGATGAGCTTGAAAAACTTGATGACAAAGTATTTTATAACATTTTTTTCGAGCGAAAATAAGGATCAAAATCGATTTTTACAGCGCCATCCACGTCAGTGATAGAGTTTAAGTGTCTTCAGAAGAAATGTCAAAATAGAAGGAAGTTTTTTTGCTCGAACGCTCCTATCAAAAGATAAACCTGATCTAGAAAAGTTTATGGACTATATTTTCCTATTTTTGATGTGTGAAAAAATCGAGCAATTCAATCAACTAAACCACCCAGCCAACCAGAAGGCACATAATAATTAACATATAAACTCGTTAAACTGTACAGATAACATCACACCCGCACAGTGATGAAAATCGTTTGAGTTACGAGTTTTTTCGCCTAAATCGCTATTTTCTGAGTGCATTTTGCTTCGTTCCGTATACAAGTACAAAGGTTTTCGAATCGATCTCTAGCAGCTGTCAGATCAACTTTGTTGTATAAATAACGGCAAATTTGCACATATAAGCATCGCATAACACAAAAGGTGACTTCGTTATACGTACATTCTAGTTGTCTAGGCAGCATTCTTCGTTAACCAAAATCACGCGAATTTTCAGTCAATTTGAATTACAGAGGCTTAGAACTGATGCATATCTGTTAACATTAATATTAATGTGTGACATCTATGTCTGTGAATAGTAAACATAGAAATATGCTAACTTCAGGGCAGATAGCGACTAAGCATCTAAATACAAGGAAGTTTAGAAACATGATGCTTAGAAAAAGTGACTAAGAAATGACAAAACAAGAACCACAATGATTTAAGACTCCGACCAGACACCTCAAAGTGGTTATTTCTAAATTTTTTTTAAGAATTATGCATTTTCAACAGAATCTAATTTAGGCATTTGCTTAAAATTTCTTCCAGGTATTACGTCGGAGATTCCTTATGAAGCTGATCATGTAATTCTTTCATGAACTTTCAAAGGAATTGCTCCAAATTTTTCGTTAAGTATACCTTCCACAATTCCTGGTTGAACTTTTCCAAGGATTTTAAAAATAACATTTGTCCAGAGATTTCCTTTCGTATTTCGTTTCGTTATTATTCCAAAAAATCCTTTAGAAATTTCTCGAAGAACTCCTCAGCTCTCTCGAAATTCATCCTAGGATTTCCTCCAAATGTTTTGTTTAGAATTCAAATCCTCACGTCTCACATTCAACATTTTTTTGCAATTAAGAGGAAATACTGTGAAATGGTAATTTAGGGTTAATACTGTCGAATCATAAATACTTTAGATCAACATACTGAAATCTGTGAGATTGTTCTAGAAAACTTGAGCTTGAGCTTGAGCTTGATTGGCCGCCCGTGGATGCTAATCCAGTATCGCCAGATCAGCTGCACTTACACAAGGAACCAACCGAATGACTGCTTGCGACTAACAGGCATCCTCAGTGTATAAGTGCTGGTGATCTTCTATTTTTAGCGACAATGGTGCCTGCCACGTCAGAATGCAGACCAATGTGGGGAAAGGGGAGGAATTGATGCATTATGCTGGCTCCCACTTAGACCGTATATACCACTGCATCTAAGCCAGTTCAACCGCGTATGGATTGGGGGTAAGGCATGGCAGAGAGGTTTGCTTTTGTGGTTAGCAGACTGCCTATGTATCAGGCGTAAGGAAAGGCATGCGCGTGGAAGAATGGAAGCGTTAGGGACACGGTTTCTTGTCCGTCTCTGGTTCTAGCGTTTGCTATGAACGAATAGTTTGAGTGTGATAGATTTAGAATGGAAGATAGAAGCAACTGAGAGATATACAACTACAAAGTACGAGGAAAGGGACGGGCCTGGGATTGAACCCATGACCTTCTGCTTATGAAGCAGAAGCGGTAGCCATCAGACCACCAACCCCATCGTGTGAGATTGTTCTAGAAAACTGAAGAAAAAGTACCAAGTTGTTTTGTCACATTGCAAATTGTAACCACAACAGTCACATTAAGATTATACATGGGCCTCGTAATGTAGTAGCAACGATTTAATTAACATTTTTTTCTAACTATTAATCAATACCCGGACACTTAAGCCGACACAAATGTTTAAAACACGTTTTGAACAGGTATCATTCAAAATTAATGAAAGTATTTTTAGCATAGCATAGCATAGCATAGACTGACTGTACATGTCAATGGTTGCTACTCCGTGATTGATCGGAACTGGTAATAGTTGCACTGCGATCCAAATGAATAAAGGATGGGAGTTTCCGCTTACTCTCGGAGTGCAATTTTAGCAGATCTAATATTATTGATCAATAACGGCGCCGGCCAAGTCCTTACAGTCAGTTGGGATGGGGAAGGAATGTTAGGGTGTAATGATTGTTGCTTCTAGAGACCGAGAATACCTCTGCATCTCCACAATCATCACGGGAAGGATGTTTATTAGTGGAGTAGGAAAAGATCTGGGAGTCACCTTTGGTCGGTGATGCGATCCATGGATAAGGAGGAAAAATACGGTTTATACTTAAAGCTAGTTTTTAGTTTTGTCTCAAAAAGTTTTTGGTAAAAGATTTGAAATAAACGTCAACATCTGTAATGTCGAACCATTCAAAAGAAGTTTTATTAATGGCGAAAAGAGAAAAATATATGCGTATATTTTTAATTATATGAAACAGGAATAATGATGACACTTGTAGGGAAGAACCATACATAGTTTGTTTGAAAATTACATAAAAGTATTACTGAACATTTATGCCTCAAGAAGAAAAGTCTTTGGTAGAAGTTTCAAAATAAACGTCGACTTTCATAATGTCGAACAATTCAAAAAATATTTTAAGTAATGTCAAAAAGTTTCTATGTTTATTAGAATTGTATAAAACAGGCATAATGCCGACACTTGTAGTGACGAACCATACAAAGTTTGATTGAATATTACAAAAAAGTAACGTTTACATGAAAAAATGTGTTATCATAAGCATGAAACGAGCTCACCAGTTGGTAATCCATCCTCGACTGAATACGAATATCTTTTCGCACTCACACAGCGCGAACAGCAAAAATTCTCGGCGCCTCGAAAACGAACCGTCTTGCTTGGGCTTTCCAAAACTCGCGAACCGAAAACCAAACTCCCGGCGTCCCGAAAACGAAGCGTCTTGCTTTCCAAAACACTGCCCAGCAAAACCCGCGAACCGGAAACCGAACTCCTGGCGTCCCGAAAACGAAGCGTCTTGTTTGGGCTTTCAAAAACACTGCCCACCAAAACCCGCGAACTGAAAACCAAACTCCCGGCGTCCCGAAAACCCAAAATTAATGAAAGTATTTTTATGTAACGAGCACTTTTATGTTTGAACTTAGTGAATATGATGAGTTTTCCAATTAAATTTAAGGTTTTACCTTGAAAAAGGCCCAATAAAAGAGCCGAAACGTCGGGCAAAGCAAAACATACCGTTTTGATTTTTTTCCCATGACTGAGAAAGCCAAATAAACGTAGTTTAAATCTCAAACATCCCAGTCGAATTATCTACGTAATAAACATAATATAAACGATGAAGCTTGGCTTGTCCTTAAATCCGGACACCTGCATTTAACAATGACTATAAACCGGGACACTTACGAATCAAAATTTAAAGCTAACAAAACATGCAATATTCAAAGAAATAATGGAATTTTTTTTAAATCAACTCAATTTGCCATGCTCTTAGGAACATGTATGTGTACTGTGATGATTAAAACATTTGAATATAAGTGAAATTTGTAGTTTTGTTACATGAACTGAGATGACTGTGGTTTGAGGTGCAATGATCACTTACTAGCTTAATTTTTCAGTATAAAACGACACATAGTATTTTTGATTATTCATTCCACATTTATTGATAATTTTGAAAGTTTTCTATCAGTTTCACTAGTAAATTATGCTCTCGTGCTTAATGGATTAACGATTTAATTGCAATGTCCAGTTTAAAAACAATTGGATCCATTTCCGTACAGTATACAACTGGTTGGCAATGGTAACTAGGTTATAGATAAATGTAAAATGATCAGATATATTCATAGCAAAAGTTGTGAATTGAATTGGAAATATTGATATTTAATTAATGAATATTATCAGAGTGTCCAGATATTGGTACCGTCCAGATTTTGATTCACCACTGTATGCGATATGAGCTGTACAAAATTTCAGCCTGGAACCCATTCCAAATTACCTAAATTTCAAGTTCTGAACATTTTTTTTATTTTAGTTTCTTACCTTACTTTTTTATGTTTCAACCAAAAATTAATCTAAGATTATCTTTTGGAAATACTGCAAAGATTCAACAGATTCATCCAAAGATTTACAAAGAATGTAAATGTAGAAAATCAAGGAATTTTGCATACAATTTCCAACAATTTTGGGTTTCAGAAGTTATTGGATACTTTCTGAAGTAAATCCTAGAGTAATCAATGATAATAATAACTCTGGCAAGAATGATCTTCTGCAAGGATCTTTGAGTCTTTGAGTATACTGACTTTTGGCAATAATAAAAATTTAAGTCTTCACGGTACTTTTAAAAATATTAAATTTTTATTTTTTTCTAGAACATATTTTATTTTCCATGTAACTAACGGAAAAACAGGTTTGAAATTATGTTTATACCACCAGACTTTTTTTCTATGATAGATTGATTGTAGAAAATTATAAAAGGTACGATTTTTTCGATTTTTTGTACTACACGTTAAATGACCCCCAGGCATTTCCAGTTTACAGATGAAAACAATTTTTCAAACATGCTTTAAAAATACAAAAAAAAGCTTTGGAAGTCATAAAAAACTTTCCTGATATACGTAACTTGAGCAAAGGTTTAAGTCAAAAATGAAATCATTTTTATTTCCGAGTTACAAACAATTACACAAAATTCCAAAGTGAACCGCGTCTAAAGGCGGAGTTGGATATTAGAGGGTTAACTTAATAATTGAGAACACTCTTGAAATATCTCTGGAAAATGGAGAATCCTTGGTTTGTTTTGTTGTAGAATTCATAAAGAGGATTCTAATAAATGGATTTGAATAAATAAAAATCATAAATCAGTTCCTAGAAGAAGCGAACAACGAATTTTCCTGCTAGAAATTCTGTTGTAATTTTTGAAAGATACTCTAGAACAAAAATTTAAGAATTTGGTTAGTAATTGAGAGAAGAATCGGTGAAACACATAATTTAACGATTGTTAAGTCAAACATCAAACTGCATGTTACATTGATATTTGAAACCTTTAATTAAGTTATTGAGAATTCATGGACAATTCAATGAGAAATTCAAAAGATATCTCTGGAAGAAATTCCTGTGGAAACTTTATAAAGAATTCCTGATCTAATTTGTTGAGGAATTCATAAAGGAGTTCCCAATAGATTTAGTGGAATAATCCAGCAAGAATTCATGCAACAGTTCCTGTGTGAATCTCTATAAAAATGACCGATATTACTGAAAAACTCACCGAAACTCTCGAGAACTTCTTGTAGGATTTTCTGGAATAACATCCAAACGAATATTTTCGAATATCCAAAAACCCGCCTATTAAATCTAAAGTGTCCACAAGAATCCGGAACTAGAATTACAACATTGTATCTTAATTTAATTTAATCTTAATTTAATATTTTGTGTTTCGGAAATTGTCTTTTCTCAGCTATCCCTTTCGGACGAAGGTTTTGTCAAGTTGCTACATAATAAAATGTACTTTTAATGAAGTGTTAACATAACTCTTTGGAGAATTGAAGCATTAGTAAGTCTGGTCCTGAATCGACTGTTTAAAAAAAATATATGTCCAGCACAATTGTGTTGCTTCGTCCTGAAAGGGTTATTGGAATCGAACGTCAACATTCTTCCAGTATTCACAGAGACAGCTCTTTTAGAGCTGATTCTTTGAGTACTAGAAATAGAGAATAAAAACATTGAAGCACAAATAATCCACAAATAAAAGTTTATAATGAAAATTCAATTTCACAATTACACTCCCACAAAAGTTTGGGTTCATTCTTTAAAAACATACAAAAGTGTATTATCCATATATCTGTGATTACACGTCTAAATTCAACTTTCTCTGGAGCATTCGAAAGGCAATGTGTTAATCTTACTTCCTAGGAACATTTTTTTTGGATTATGTTTACTATTTTTTTCTAAAATTGTGACATAGAAAAAAACTGAAAAAACATTACTCATTTTTTCTGCATTAGACAGACCAAATTTTCAAATCAATGCATCATTAAAACCATAATCTAGTGACTGAAGAGCACTTACAAAATTTTGGCGGACAAATCTTTAAACTATTGAACGTTGATGAAATAGCCATTCAAGTCAGGCAAATAGTTTTCGGTAATATCTCTAACGTTTTTGAACCAATTTCAATAGTCAATGGCATTTTTAAACATAAATAATGAGACGCGCACAATTGTTATGAAATTTCACCGGTTTTTTGTGTTGTAAGTAATTTCTAGTAAATCCTAACATTTGCACGATGACTTGATATAATATTTCATCAATAATAAATAATTTTTCGGCTTTTCCGCTAAACTTCCGCAAGTGCTCTTCAAATAATATAAGATTACGGCACTCATGACGCATTAATTTGAAAGTTTGGTCGATCCAATGCTGAGAAAATCAGCCATGTTTATTCAGTTTTTTTTAATGTCATAAGTTTAAGTGAAAAATTCAGTGAACAGATTGCAAAAAATGTTTTTGTCAAAATACCTACGAAATAAAAATAACTCATTGTATTTCGAATGCGCCATAGAGATTATAAATTAGACGAGTATTCACAGATATATGGACAAAACACTTTTGTATGTTTTTGAAGGGGTGAACCCAAACTTTTGCACGGGAGTTTATGGATATTTGAATCATTAAGTGAAGTAACCTCATTGTAAACTGGCTTTTTTGAGAGTTGATAAAAAATTTATATTGTTAATTGAGTATCGTATGAACTCATACACTACGTGCAGCATTTACAAAGTATATAAAAGTGTAATATATTCATATACGAAATACTTATATTTTCCTTCACTATATATGAAGAAATACTTAATCAGAACTTTTAAAATGATGACGATGACGATGAAGAGTGATTCTGAGTAGCCAAAAAAAAAAAAATCGAATTGACCATTTCTGATCACATATTGTGTAAGATGATTTATAACCGCTTCGTAGAACAAATGGAACTACTGTGCGACGTCTCCACATATTGAGAGACGAGACGAAAAGGAGCCGAACGCGCTCCGATCGTCGAACCAACACAATCTCACCCAGCTCAAGTGAATGTGGGGGGTGTTCCGTGCGGGTGGTAGCGGTTAGTAGCGAATGAGAGCGCGAGAGCAATTTTCCCAATGACGACGAACGACCGATACGACACAGCAGCGAAGGCATTTTCTCCCGCTGCGCGGCCACCACCACCACTAGAGAACATACGACCCGACAGGCTGACTGGGAGAGTGTGGAAATGTGATGGCATTTTTCCATCCATCCATGGAATAGAACAGTGTGGTAAGGCTATAGGTATCTACTATAAGAGGCACAACGCGCAGCAATGGCCGCAAAGCACATGCAGCGAGAAAACATCTGGCTGAAGGTGAGCCTGTAGTGTGGGGCAGTAGAAGGTGGACCAGAGAGCGTCGGGAATCGGCGGGAGGCGAATATGAGTGGAGCTTTGCGATGATCGGTTTGGCGGCAGGGATGCCAATATTATGGAATATATACAGACATTGCAGAATTCGATCACAATTGTTTTCGAAGCACTGTCCAAGCAAGCGAAGAAAAAACATCGCATCTGTATCGGTCCATGATGAACAATGTTTCGCAAGCTTGAACAAGCTCGATAAATAGCAGTAGCAAAGAAGAGCCCCAAAAATAGAGCGTTGATTAAACCCATGTTTCTTGCTTATTTATCATTGGGGGTCGGTATTTTATTTTACTGGCATGATCAACCATTAGTTCAAATCTATTTTTCAAACAAGATGGACTGGACTCAAACACTCAACATCTTGTAATTTCAACTGGCAGTACTGCCCAATCGACAGTCTCATTCGGGACACAAAACGTCCCAATCGTGAAAACTCGTACAGCAGTAACAACACCAAAACAGCGCTGCTGTGCCCTCACAAATTTTCCTCACCGCGAGACCTCCACTAAAACAGTCGATTCGGGCACCATGTAGCCGGACCAGAGAACATGTGTACCAACAACCGACGACGACGTTCTTACTTACGCAGTATTACCGACGGCCGATCCATTCCTTCCATACACCTTCGGTACCATACAGACGCAAACGCACATTGTCATTGAGCATCCTCGGGGCCGGGTATTCGGCAGCCGAGTCAGAAGATACACGTAAGTCCTCTGGCATGATGAGCCCTAGCAACTGTGTAGTGTTGAGTTTCCGTCGGTAGGCGGCATTTGCTCACCTAACGAAGAAACAACGTCACTGACTGGG
This sequence comes from Aedes aegypti, assembly GCF_002204515.2. Taxonomy (NCBI): domain Eukaryota; kingdom Metazoa; phylum Arthropoda; class Insecta; order Diptera; family Culicidae; genus Aedes; species Aedes aegypti. The sequence goes on along the minus strand of NC_035108.1, from coordinate 21,952,960 downwards.
TCCCTTACTACGACGGTAGCAGTCGAAACATCTCCTGTGGAGTTTGACAGAGCGGAGCAAAGGGGACGAAACGTGCTTCCTAATCCGTAGTCGGATCAAATAAGCGCATTTTACACGATTTTCTCGAAATGTCTCTGACATCTCCAGGATCTAACGCACAGATAATCCTGTCGTGTTCATCATCTCACTTCAGAGAGCGAAAAAGGTCCTGCATGCCGTCGAACAATGGGACCATTTAAAAAAAAAATATTTTAAGATTATAAGTCACAAGGTAAGCCTGAGCCAAAATATTTTTTCTATTTTTTTAATCTTGAGCAAAGTTGTAGAATATCCAATTTAAAGCAGTTTTGTTGAAGATACTGAAATGCTTCGACTTATTTTTCAAGGAGGAATTGTAGTATTTTGGTAACGTAGGGGAATTCGGGGCATAATGGACACATCAAGCAAATGCTTGTTTTAAGATCATACAATGACATTTTTTTCCAAATTACTCCCGGCTAGTTTCAAGTTTTATGTTAGTACGACGTGCTACATTCATTTATGGTAATAAAAATCATATCATATGCCAGAAAATTGAGATTGAAAATTAGGTCCAAAGCAAGGCTATCAAAAAGGTATCGAGGCAAAATGAACACTTACATGAAATTTAATGATTCCAACATATTTAATGTCTGTCAGTCTTTCCGATGTGTAAAAGGGCTCTCCCATGATAGAGCTAAAAAGAACCTTTCTGGGTTCGTAATTTTGCTTAAAAATTAGATTCTCCCACCCCCTTGCTTATATGCCAATTTAAAGCAGATAAAAACTTAAAGTCAAATTTCAAAGGGCAATCGAAGCAAAACATACACTTTTTTACCGCCAAACATTTCAAATGCAATACACATTTCATGCAGTGTATGAACTTTTGATGAAGTATGCATATTCTCAGAGTTTAAGGGGATGTCCATTTCGCCCCGGGTGTTCATTATGTCCCTAATCCCCCTACTCGATCAGTAAGATGGAACAGGAAAAATAACTAAATTATATCAGAACTTGTTTTTTAAATTAAATATTCATATTATTAAATTGAACACTTTTTTCCACTTTTTGTAATATTATCCTTGAGAATTAAGATATCGTCAAATATATTTAGGCATATCAATACTTCATTGATCTTTAGCAGTGTAGGGGAAAATCCCTCAGTATCGGATACTCAAGCCACTAAACTAATAATTAAAAAATATTGGTATTATGTGATCCTGTTACCCATTTATGGTAAATGTTATTATTTTTGAAGGGTACAAAAATAAATTTGAAAATACAAATATGAATTTTGACATTACATTTTGATGATATATTCTAGTATCAAATTGGCCTATCTGGAAATGGCTCGATTTCAGTAAATTTGTTCATCATCGAATGTTTTTGCTCCATGAATAGTATTTCAGAGTCAATTAAATGCATTTGCAACATTTACAAGAACAAATTGAGTTTTACTTAGTTTGCAAGAAGTTCATCAAAAATCTCTTTCGTATATGATAAAAAATAACACATTTCACGATGTTGTTCTGAATGTTCACTATATCTTATCGTATGATTGATATCATGATCGACGGAATCCATGAAAAATGAATGTATTTTGAATGACACTGGTGCAAAGATTACAAAGATATTACATAATAAATCAAGCTGTCAGAAACAGGGGGACAGGAGGAGCTTGACCAAAATTGTAGACTAATAGAAACTATTTTGCCGTATTCAAAATAATTACTAATTATCCTCAAATTTAATGTAATACATGAGCTTTTAAACGACTTTCAAACATCTATCCTTTTTCAAATAGGCATGCATCTTTCAAGGATGTATTATTCTATGCTAAAAAATGTTCTCCATAATAGCTTTCTTTTCTTCTAACACGTAATTTATTGACTTATCATAAAATAACATTTCAAAATATTCATATAAAACTCATAACAAATATAGAACTCTATATAAAATATAAAAAATAAATATAAATATAAATAAATATAAAAATAATATATTAATTTAACATGAAAAAATAGAAAAAACTTCATAAAAACTAGAAATTTTTATATTTTTTGTGCAAATTTTTTTTTGTTAATTTTATTTTTTTTATTTAAAGTTTAAATCTTAAGCTTTTTTCCATAAAAAGGATTGGAATTACTCAAAAGTAATGTTTTTTTTTTAATAAGAAATCTAATACGCTGAGACCTTCAGTGTGTGCCGATAAAAAATGACTGATTTTTTATTTTCAAAAAAATATATCCCAAAAACTAAGAAACATACATCGCTGAAAATTTGACAGTAAACGTAAAGTTTCCTGAACTTTAAAAATAAATGAGAACAGCAATAGCCTCTCTTGTCCAGAGCCCTTCAAAACACAAAAACAAAACGAATTTTTTTGTTTTGCCCTAAAAAAATTAAAAATTGGTCAAACGGTTCAAAAAAAATTTTTTTTTTAATAATGTTTTTGCAATTTTGCGCGATTTTTTGATCACCCTATCTCAGATATGGTAATTCTAATCAAAAAAATCCAAAAACACGTGTATCCTTATTTCGGATAAGGAACAAAATATCAATTTTTTACGGAATTCGGTGACCCACTAGTTCGGTTTTTCATGGAATGGCTGTATGATAATAGGACATAATAAAATTGTGTTTTATTGTATGAAGAACATTTACCAAAAACGAGTAAGTTTGTCGTTTATACATGTTATAAGTTCATACATTAGCTGTGACGTCATGTTTTTCAGTTCAGACGCAGGAGCAATTTGAAAAACACGAATTCCATTCATAAGATCTGAGAAGATGTGTAGAACCAGTTGAGCTTGCACACCCTCTACTTCAAGTGTACCAATGGCCTAAACGGTTCATTCCGATGGTTTGGTACATGTCTCGGTTCGATTCCCGTTAACGACTTGATTTTTTAAAACAATATAAAACTTTTTTATTTCATTTCGACCATTTTCTAAAAATATACTTACACACTTAAAAACATTAATCCAATTTTATTTTTCACCCAAAGCGGTATTATTTTCTTTCTAAGTGGTCAGGATCCAGAGATATCCGCAAAACAAATGTTTCATGCTCACTAGCGCCGCCTGGTGGCAAAATTTTGAACCTCATAGCGTTTATAATGATAGTCCTTGAGCTACTGAACAACTTTGCCGAACACGCCATCTTTCTAAGTGGCCAGGATCCTGAAATATCCGCAAAACAAAAAAATCAGGCTCACTAGCGCCGCCTGGTGGCAAAATTTCGCAATTCAATGACCACCATATGTTAGCCCTTGAACTACTGAACAATTTTGCTGAACATCATGATCCTCTATTTTGAATACTTTTTAAAATAATGATCATTTATAAAAACGGTCGTTAATCTGAATTTCGGTCGTAAAAAAGTGGTCGGAAAAAGAACCGTCGGTAAAAAAACGGTCGTAAAAAGAGGTTGGAGTGTATATACAATCTTGATATGCTGTAGTTCAACATTTAAGTTATTTTAACAACATCCTGCATCTAATTTATAACAACCGGTGTTACAAAAAGATCGTAACTAAATAACACATCAAGTTGTAATTTTGATAGCTTCAGTTAGTTGGGCACGTTATGAATAATAAGAAAAACCAACGAAACCACGTGGTACGAAAAGTATGTTTTTCATTATCAACAAGTGTTGCCCTTTTCATCTAGGTACTTTCAAAACTCGATATGTTCGCACCTTTGATAGCGAGGCAGTTACTGTAACGAATGCTATGAAAATGATTTCATATTAAGTTTCCTAAATAATTAATAGATCTCAGTTATGAACTTATGATCTTGTTTTGATAATGGTTAAGTATGAAATGAAATCAAAATTTGATTGATTCATTAGTCATTAGGCTTGATAGTACTCCAGAACATCATTAAAAAATCGAAATATTCTAGAGCAGCGTGCCTTTGCCTCTTTGCGAGGAAGCGAAAAAATACTAAGCAGAGAGACTATGAAAAATGAGCGAGGAAGATGCAGCATAGAACACAACAGAGCAAAATTCCATGGAAAAGATTGCCATCACAACTCTACGAGGCCCGTTTTGTTCGGGTCACTCAAGCATTTTTTTTTTTTTTTGAAGTGTGAGTAAAGGTGAGAGAGAAAGAGTACCAGAAAAAATCCTCACATTTTTTGCACTCGCACTCGAATCTTTTGAAGATCTGTGTTTAAAATTTTGAGTTCATTTTATACTCCTCAGAAAAACGTCAAAATCGCCTCATTTTTGCATCACAGAAGAGTTTCTGTCATGTCTGGTCATGACTTAGAGCAGTGATTCTCAACCTTTGTGCAGCTGCGACCCCCTTTGAAGTTCTACAAACATCCCGCGGACCCCTAAAATGGATGGCTTCGAAATGAAAGTTTATGAACCAGCAAATACGCTTGTCAGGTACATCTAAGAGTCACATATTGAATTCATTGAAAATAGCATTGAAACTAAGCAATTCTCTTAAATTCGTAAGTGGAATAGTCTTAGACTAATGTATGAAAGTTGCCCCCTTCTTTCCCGTTACAAAAGTCAGCGATTTGGAATTGACCCCGGACTTTTACATAAGATTGACATATCAACTGGCTACGTACTTGCACAAGATGAGGAATAGGAAGATGTGACTAAGTGACCACCTACTTAAGAAATGCAGAGAGCTCTACAAATTCATTCTCATTACTGTGTACTAGGGTGCGGCTTATTTTTCAAAAGTTCTCAAAATCAAAAATTCGTGTGCTCTTCTGAATTCAAATCACATAAAATGGTAAACCTCAAATTTTGAGCCAAAAATATTGAGATTTAGAGGTGGCGCAGGTGATTTGAAAGTGAATTTTCAGGTTATGAAATATGACCTTCAGTGAAGTCTTCAAAATTTGATTATTTTCCAATTAATTTTGAAGCTCCTAGAATGATCTTCAAAATTGAGTTTATGAAAAGTTTTTAGAATATCAAACTTGTCAAAAATGAGAAATAGTCTTAGTAAAAAGTAGTTTTCTCTAAATTTTTCCTTTTTTTTCCAAAAAAAAAAAAAAGATCTATGCTTGACCATAATTTCATGAATTTTCATATGACTCCAGATGTTTTTACATGCTTTCGGAGCTTATTCAGTTGTTTTCAAGCTGTGGATATAGCAAATTAAATTAAAAATAGCTTTGATTTAGTTTATAAGAAAAACTACGCAAAAATATGATTTTATAAATAAAATAATCAGTATTTTTCGAAAAATTTACAGAAATTACATTATAACTGCTTAATTGAAGTTTGTTAAAGACAATATGCTCAACTAGGAGTTTAAGAGTGCATATATTAAAAAAAATTAAGGGGCCCAGATAGCCGTAGCGGTAAACGCGCAGCTATTCAGCAAGACTAAGCTGAGGGTCGTGGGTTCGAATCCCACCGGTCGAGGATCTTTTCGGGTTGGAAATTTTCTCGACTTCCAGGGCATAGAGTATCTTCGTACCTGCCAAACGATATGCACATGTCAATTGGCATAGAAAGCTCTCAGTTAATAACTGTGGAAGTGCTCATTAGAACACTAAGCTGAGAAGCAGGCTTTGTCCCAGTTGGGACGTATCGCCAGAAAGAAGAAGAAGAATATTAAAAAAATCATGAATATTTTTGTAATAAAATTCATGAAAAATTGCTTCAAAGACCATTTTGAAGGTTTTAAAAATGAGAATAACCAGTTTCAGCTTAAATAATGACGTTCAACTGGAAAAAAATTGAAATATACAGTCATTTTCATTGAATATTGATGTTTTTGGGCAGTTTTTGTCAAATAACTAAGTAAAACTATCTTAAAAATTGTTTTTCCTCAGTTTCAAAACGCCTAAAATTGCTACAAACAATAGTGATTTATTTAGTAAAAACAGGAAAAAATTGGAGAAAACTACTTTTAACTAAGACTAGTTTTCATTTTAGACAAATTTGGAACTCTACAAACTTTTCATAAATTTAATTTTGAAGAGAATAATACTAAGAGCTTCAAAATTAATTGGAAAATAACAAAGAACGTTACTATGACTTTACTAAAATTCATATTTCATAACCTGAATGTTCACTTTCAAATCGCTTGCGCCACCTCTAAATCTCTAAACTTTTGGCTCAAAATTTGAGGTTTACCATTTTATGCTATTTAAATTCAGAAGAGCACACTAATTTTTGGTTTTGAAAACCTTCGAAAAATAAGCCACACCCTACTGTGCACATACCGACAATATTTATGCCAAAATCATCTGGAGTCTCCTATATTTTTCTAAGATTCTTACCAAGAGTTTACTAAACATCTTTCAAATAGTTCTATAATAAACTTCTAAGAAGATTCATGCAAATATCAGCAAAAAATCAGATAGTTAAGATACTTCCAAAAACACTTCTTGTTAAAAATATTCACAATACAGTCGACTCTCCACATATCGATGTTCTATATCTCGATATCTCTCCCTATGTCGATGATTTCTTCGGTCCCTTTAATCTGCATGCATTTTCACTCTCCGTATGTCGATATGCCCATTATCAAAGGTTACTATACTAGACTTTAGGCGTTCCAAACAATTTGCGAAGACGAAATGACGTATGTTTGTTTTCAATTTTTGTGGTAACGGAGTGATTTCCAGTCTAGTATTCATTAAAAATTTGTTCTATGTCTCGATCTCTCCCTATCTCGCGGGTCCCTTTGATATCGAGATGATGAGAGTTGACTGTAGTACAATGAAGTTCTGTTCGAAATCCTGAAGATTTACACTGGATTTGAAAGATTTTTTTTGGGTATTCTCAAGCTTTCCATCATAATCTTCGAAATTTTCACCAAGAAATTTCCCATAGAAAGTCCTCCATGCAAGCTGCTTGAAATAATTTCATAAACTTGCGATAAGCTTTTAAGAAGCCAACTGAAGGCCGTTAAAATTTCGCCAGGAATTCTTCAAATGTCTTGTCAGATCAAGAATCTTTGAAGAAATCTTAATATGCTCATAAATTCGAGAAGATTTAGTCAATGGTTTGATTATTTGGAAATAGAGGAATTTCAGATTTCTTCAATTTTCTTTATCGTTCGCTAATAAACTTTCAAGAAATTTTCCGGGGATCTCGCCAATGGCTAAGCCAAAATTATGTCACAAATCTCCTATTCGAACTTAAAATCAACGAGGTAAAATTAGGCTTATAATCACTTATTAACAAAAAATCAGTCATAAGTATTGATCAGTCATTGTGTACATAAAAATTAAACAAATCCATTTTTTAATGTTTGAATATTATTGTTCTATCATGAAAAATTACACAATTTTAATGGCTTCGCAGACTCCCTGATAAGTTGTCACGGCCCCCTAGGGGTCCGCGGACCACCGGTTGAGAAACCCTGACTTAGAGTAAAGTGGGGCAAAAGTTCGAGTGGGGCAAGAGTTTCTTTTTAAGATTTCTAGCTCAAACCAAAACAAAACTTAAAAATGGATGGTTCGAAAGCTATTCAAGTAAGAGACTTTCACTCCAAATATCATGAAAATCGATTGAGATTTGGAAAAGTTATGGCTATTTGTTGTTTTTCGACGTGAATATTGTAATTTTTGGTCAAAATTTCGTTGTATGGAAGCAAATAAAGATAAAATCTTTATCAATATTTTATGTAAGGGCGCTTCTAGGCCTATCATAAGGATGCTTTGATGTGTATTAGTTTTTGCATAAATGCTTGGAAACAATTTTTGGCCCATAGTGGGGCAAAAGTTCGATCCTTGTGTAAAATCATGGAAAAAAAATCATATTGCTTAATATCCACATATTATCTTCAAATTTAGCGAAATTGGCCTGATCGTGCGGAAAATGTCCCCTAAATTTCAAATTTCCACTTAGTTTTGCGAAAAACTGCTATTTTTTTGGGTAAAATACAATTAACCCTGTTTTGGGCAATTTTTTGATGAAAATTTAGTATGTCATAAAGGTATCGATATTTTGTGTTTTAGCCAGCAAACTTTTGCCCCACACTAGATTCGAGCTCTTGCCCCACCGGTGGGGCAAAAATTCATTTAAGACAATCAATTTTGTTATAACTAAAAATTGGTAAACATTTTGACACAAGTTTCTTCAGCAAAATTGCAGCCATATGTTGAAGGTTCACTGTATGGTCTTTATTTTGTGTCAACTGCTATTGTTTTTCTGGAAACTTCGATTATACAACTAAGGTCGAATTTTTGCCCCACCTTACTCTATGGAAAACTTAAGTATTTTTGCCTCAGTACAGAAGGTACCGGGTATGTATCCTCTAGAATTCATAGATAATTTTGAATTATACGCAAAACTGTATCTTAGTTAAGAACATAGTCCCACAATAGGCCAAGTTCAATAACCAATCAATTCTCTTCCGAAAATACCTCCGAAATCAAGCGTTGGACATATTCCAGGACTGTAAGGTCTTCTTGGCCGACACTATATCAAATCGAATTCATTAAAGATTGTTGTGAAAAATCTTGTCAAAAACTAAAAATCTCTCCGAGAATACTTAATTGGGCCCCGGAATGTATTCATTTATCTAAGATCATGCTTCATGAAGGATCTCAAAAAAATTGCTTAAAATTCCTGAAAAAAATCGCTGTCATGTCAATCTATATAAATAAAAATGGAATGGTGTTTGTATGTCACGAAATGGCTTACGAACGGGTCAACGGATTTAAAAGATTCTTTCTCAGTTTTGTTCGTCAGGGGTTCCGACGTGTTCGTGTGTATAAAAATCCCAGGATATTCACCGGGCAAGTTGAAAAAACGAGCGCGAACGAAACTGTAATTTTATATGGGACGATCAAAAGCGTTTTTCAACAGCCTCCTTGATGGCACGACGAAGGTTGCCGGGACCACTAGTCTGAAATAAAAACCAAATAAAATCTTGTCAGGTACCTCTCAAGGATTTTGTCACAGACCAAGGACAAACAAGGCTTCGCCGAAAATCAGTAACAATATTTCCAGGAATCTGCCAAACTGCTCAAAAATGAGATCTTTTTAGAAATTTTCCAAAAAAAAAATCATAAACGGCTGGAAATCTGTTATCAGCTCCAAAAAAACAACCACGTATCTCAACTACCTAACTGGTGAATTATCGTCTCAACTTACGTTGGGTTCCTGGCAAGGATCTTTTATAAATTAGACATAATGTTAATGCAAATCTGTCAAGCGTTCCACCAAGAAACTTGCCAGGAATTCTTCTAAATTTGTTGAAGGATTCCAATGATAGTCTGTAAAACCTCTTTTGAATATGCCTTTCGGTAAAATTTGCAAGAAAAGTCACAAAGCTAAAGATCTCTCGAAGAACCCAACGCTGCAAAAAAAATTTGCTAAGAAATACTAGAAATTGAAACTTTCTCTCCAGTAACTCATCAAAAATTAGTCATCATGTCAGGCGGACGTAAAAATTTTCTGGTATAATTTTGCCTAGTTTCGCCCTGGTGCGAAGATAGTCATATCCCTGGGAAGTCGAGAAAAACATTAAAGATCTTCGACTGGTGGGAATCGAACCCACGAACCCCCTCAGCTTGGTCTTGTTGAATAGCGCGTTAACCGCTAGGCCTATCAGTGGTTTGATCAATATGGGCCCCCCTAATTAACGTTTAAAAAATGTAGGTGCTGAATTTGCGATTTATATATTGAACAATTTCTTTTTTGTAGTTAGTTTACCAAAATACTATAATTTCACCTTGAAAACGAAGTCAAATCATGTCAGTATCTTCAGCAAAGCAAAAATATGAAAAAAAAAAAAAATAATTTGGAGGCACATATATTTTTGCGCGGGTTTACCTTGTGACTTAACCTCAAAATAGTTTGATACAAAGATGTAGAAGAACACTCTGAACATATTCACTGGAGGCACTGAAACGCCGTATTAGACCCCTTAAAGGTTTCTATCTTCTTCTTCTGAAATGATCCCATTGTGCGCCGTTCGTTCGATTGCCACCGATGATGATGTTCTAGGGACCACGAGTGATTTGTGTCGAACACATGTTTCAATAATTTGTCACATGTGGTAGTGGTGAATTATAGCGCTCGTCCTGGCCCTCGCCTACCGAGTCCCTTTTTTCGCTGGTTCACTGGCAGAACTTTTACAGGGGCGGAACGAGAGTCCAGGGATGCGGAAGACAGCGGATTGCGGGATCGGGATGTTCCACCTACGGATCCTTTCCACAGTCACTTGTGAAGTGGTTCTCAAACTTGGGGTATTGGGTGTCAGTTTCGATCAGGGTGTTTTGGAGCAAGAGTGCGACAAAAATGTGCTGCAGTTTCAACGTTACTCGATGAACCGCAGCTCACCGATTGGGAGCCGCCCGGAAGGGGTGGAAATTGGAAAATTAACATCGCTTCTCAGTTTACCTCTGCTGGTGGAAATGCTTCAACCAGTAGTAGTAGCACATGGTATGAGGCTGATGACGGCACACGACAAACCCGACGCAGGGACCCTTCGGAATGGGAGCACACGCATGAGAGGCAAGATGTGCGCGCTAGAGAGCTTTAAAGCGAACGGAAGCGGAAAAATAAGAGGATGTTTTGGTTTGGTAGGTATCCTGTGCTGCTGCTGCCTACGCCGTCTGATTTAAAGGGATTCGAGGGACTGTTGCGGAACGGGAGGAAGCATTAGAGGGGAAGTATACGAGGCAGTCAGCTGGAAGTGGATCCGTGTTTGTAATCGAAGAGGATGAGATTCATTATAGGGAATTACGAAGATGAAATGAAATGCTTTCAGCGGCACAAAAAAAAAGCGGACAGAGTATGGATTTCGTGTGCCAAAGAAAGGTTTCCAAGGGTACGTAAAGATTCGGAAGAGAGATAATTTCTGGGAAAAATGTGTCACAAAGTTCAATGTTCCAGTTTAGTACCCGAAAGGGATGGAAATTGAAATTATAGGTATCCCGTAGCATACAATCGTTTTATCATGATATGTAAAATCTTATTTCGAATATTGTTTCTCGATTTTGATATGCCATCATCAATTTTTTTTTAATTTGATATGTACAAAGCAAATGGAAATTCTTTGAACATGTTTCATTAAGATCTTACTCCATCAGTGAATGCAAATTTTCCTCACATATAACAAAATAGTTTATACTGCGATAATGTACCTAAATACGACTCTAGAAAAGTTTATAAACAGAAACTAAGTTGTTAAGAAGATATCTGTGTTATTTTTTCATAAGGGCTTATCTGTATTAATCGATTTCTCTTCATCGTTGCTCTCTTTGCGTTATTGCAGAAAACTGATTCTCTTTTTGTGCTGTAGGATGAAGAATCACTATCTTGCTTCATTAACAAGAAATATTACAGATTTATCTAATTTAGCAAATATATTAGCGAAAAAGAAGATCGATTGTCAGTTAGGCCCTATTGAAGTAACAGCACAGGTATTATCGGATAGACTGTTAATTATATACTCACAACTAGTATTGGATTGATATTGATGATTAAATTTGCTCTTCACCTGTAAAAAAGAAAACAAGAAATTTATTTAGCACATAACGTTGTTATTAGTAGGTAAAATTTCACGAGGTTCAATAATCGTTTTCATGTGATTCTACAATGCGAACAATTGTTGGTACCTATGCAAAATTAACAGTGTTCCGCTTTTTCAGTTAGAGTTCAACTTACATTAAATAATCTCGATCAAATGACGCCAAAAGCAAGTGATATGAAAGCAGACTGTCTATCTTTCCGAGCATAATCTATTTATCTATTACGTACTGTTAAAATACTGTTGCACTCAATACTAAAGAGCAAATTTTCTCGTGCAATGCCCATAAGAGCATGAGAGATTCTATACCGTTACCCTGAAATCCATTATCCAAAAGCCATCTCCCAGAATGCCACTACCCCGAATGTACTATTACCCCGAATTCCATAATCCCCAATGCAGTTTTCCTGAATGTACAATTACCTTGAATGACAATTCGGGGTAATGGCATTCCGGATAATGTGGTAGTTTCTGCTTGTGATTAGCTAACCATTCTCACTGTGCACTAATTGTGAGCTCAAGATTTGAAAGTCATTAACAGTCATTGTTACTAGAGACCGAATATACCTCTGCATTGTCTGACATTCTCACAAAAGACGGATTTCGCGCCAATTCGACACGCGATTGGCAGCACCCCTTCAGAATTCAATGAAACTTTCTGGATGTCAAAAGTATGCGAAACTAAGATTCTTTGCATATTTTGTTTTTTTTTTTCAAAATCGATCTAGACTAACAATTGGAAAGGGTCAATGTTTTTTTTTACTTTTTTTTATAAACCCTTATAACTCAAAAACGGTAAGACCTACAAAAAAGTGTTGTATGGGGGCTGTCGTGAAACTTCCTGAAGTTTTAGAAAAAAATATTGAAACAATAAAAAAACATTTTCTACACTGAAAAAAAATGATTCAAAATTTTAAAGTCGATTTAAAAAAACGTGATACGTAGGGGCCTGACATTCCCGGCCATTTTGGAAAAATCACCATACTGTAAAGAATTGTTCTATTTCAGAAGATGTCACGTGGATGGATATTTTGTAGTGATTCTTCCAATACACTACGTAGCCTACATCCAAGCATACCTATAAGAAAACATATTCAATATTTCATATAAGAAATTATCTAAATGCCCTACTGCCCATAACTGCATAACAGTCACATTCGACATTTTTGACAAATTGGAGTTAATACCATGGAGAGTCATCAAATGATAAATACTTTCGATCAACTTACTGAAACCTGTGAGATTGTTCTAGAAAATTCGAAAAAAATACCAAGTTATTTTGTCACATTGGTAATTATAACCGCATAACAGTCACACTGAGATCATAAATGAGCCTCGTAATGTTATAGCAATGAAATTTCTATCAGAATTATTTTCTTTTCTATTCACCTAGTATGTGATATCAGTTGTACAAAATATCAACCTCTAATAAGCACTTTTGAATTCCAGGTGATTTTTAGAAATTTTAGTTTCCTCCCAAACTGCCATAAAATGCACACATAATGTTCCATTTACTCAATGCCTACCTTTGTCGAATGTTACAAATATGCAGTTATGGGCAGTCTACAGGGTGTCCGTAAATTATCCGAACAGCAAAATATGGAAAAGATGATCTCGTAGTGAAAACAATAAAAAATCAATGTCCATGTACCTTTTTAAATATATCTATATGTTAACACAAAATACACCTTTAAATAATTGATAAGTTGTCGCTACTTACTGAATTAGGCAAATTTGAATTTTTTGGAAGCGTTTTTCCTGAGGGCCGCAAGTCATACTAGAGATGTTTTGTCCCTAAAATCTAAAAGAGATGAATCCAATTGTCCCATTACTATTTGAAGTAACCTACAGTTCAGTGGCTACAAGTTAGACTGGAAATAGAAAATTAAACGGTTTCTCTTCCGTCATAGAGCTCTAAACACGGCTCTCTATAAGACACCTCAACACATTCGGCTTGGTTTCACAAATATTTGATATTGGAAATGTGCCAAACTTACTGCCAAATAATATAATAGGTTAATGTTTCAAACCACGAAAGAATACTGAATTTTCGCTGCTTGATTACCTAGAGTCATGCCTTTAAAGTTTGTACGGATAATTTTCGGACACCCTGTATAAGAAATTCACACGATTGTTTATGCAAGGATAGAAATGCTGGGATTTCTTCAGAAATTTTCCAAGAGTTCTTTCAAGAATTCGCGTAAATTTCTGTAAATATGTCTGCATGAATAATCAGTACACAGTAAAAAGTCCATAAATTTGCATGGCACGTAAACTTTCATGATTGTCATGTAAAACGAACTATAATTGAATATTCAACGATAAATAATGTAAGCTGCCTCATTGCATTCAGGAATGCTTGCAAACTTGATTGACACTGAAACATTTCATGATCTTGAATCCAACATTCGCCAATATTGCGTGCTTGTTTGCTTCATGAAAGTGAAATTGCAAACGAAAATGCTCGGTTTACACGATTCTACCCTGATTATTCTGTCAAAAATAATGCACATGGATGGATCGGCGACTTGGGCAATAAATGATTTATTTTTCAGTCTAAAATAATGTAAACCGAGCGGTTTCGCTTGCAACATTCTTTGAGAGAAGACGTTTTGCGATCAATATTTAGGATTCCGTTAGCAATGTTGGATAAAAAAGCTGTGTTTGTAGGATTTATCATTGGATAATACCTTACAAATCGGCTTTACATGATTGAAACTAAAAATACGTGACGTGTAAATCTAAGATTATTTTGGTGTGTACTGTCAGAAAAAGCTTCCTAGGCAGCATCTATTTATTACGTAACGCTAAAATTGAAATGTTTTGACCCCCCTCCCCCCCTCCGTAATGCTTTTTGTATGAAAAATTTTAAATTTTTGTATGAGCCGTAACGCTTGAGCTTACTCCACCCTCCCCCTAGAGCGTTACGTAATTTGTAGATGCCGCCCTATGCAAATATCAATAGAACTCCTTCCATGCAAAATTCTTGAAAATGTTGATAGACCTAATATCCAGACAATCCAGCTGACTAGCTAATGGGGCATCAGATTCGAAAATGGTTTTAGTCAAAGTTTTGAAGTAAAGAATAACAAACTTACATAATATTTATTATGGTGCCTTTCAGGTGCCCAAATACAGCCTGATTTTAGCAAAACACGAAGCCACGTGAATTGAGTGACCAGACTCCTTAGATCCGTAGATTGACTAACGGTCAACAGCCCTGAGCAGGCCTCCAAAAAATGATGTGCGATTTCATAGATTTACCCTACATGCGTGAAATTGTTTGCTTCTGGAGAAAAACATGTGCACATGTTTTTCGGTTCTGCTTTACCAAGCTCGGGCAGCAGCCGCCAGCTTACAACTCCTGCCATTCTCAGTTGCAACTGTATACACATACACGCAGCATCGAGCACTAATTACATCTGGTTTTACTCTTTGGCACGTTCCACGCCGACTTCCAGCCCATAGACTGTATGTTGTATTGTTTTGAAATTCGAATCGCAGCCAGGTTCCGAAGCAAATGACCAAGGGGCCTCCTCCTTCGTTCGCATTCAATTTCTTGTTTTGGTTGTTGCCAACGCCGCATATGTTGTTTTTCCGATGACGATGCGTGACGCACATTGATTGAGCCTTGGCACGCTGCTGTGCTTTCTCGGATATCGATAGCGAATGAAACATGATTTATGCTTACGTTGATACCTACTGGCGACAACTGGCTGCCGATCCAGGTCGGGGGCACACGTTCACTTCCGATGCGAGTAGATAACACTAGTCGACAAAATCGAAACTTTTTTAGGAAAACTAAAAGAAAATTCCTATTTAAGAACCTGCTTTTATAACTAATTAAGCTAATGAGCATGCTCGGTACCAATTGGAACGTAATTCCAGAAAAAAAAGAAGGATAAGAAGAAGAAGAGTATGCGTAACCTGCCAAAATGAAACTCGTTGAGTGCTCACATGGTGTAAAAAATGCATTCTACTACTTCAAGATGGCGTCAAAATCCAAGATGGCCGCCAGATTTTTTCATTTAAATTAATACTCTTATTCTTCACTCGACATGAGAAAATACCAACGATTGAAAACTTGTTTCATTGTTGATCAAAAAAATATGTTTGCATTGATTGCATTCGCTACATACGTCAAAACCGTAGAACATGATTTAGTAAATCGTTCATCTCATAGTGTAAATACCATTGCCTATTTTTTGTAGCCTTTCATACTCAGGTTTTACTCGGCTTTCTGATGATTATCTCAAAATTTAAAACAAGCCGTGCGCTAATGGTGAAAAAAACGAGATTCCTAAAAAAATCAAAATGTGGGCTAATTTTGAAATGACCGCAAAAATTTATTAAGTTTTAACTGAAAGCTACATTCATCGATACCACTAAGTTTGCTTTGTATTCCAAGGTAAATATGAGACATATCGCGTGAAGATGAATAAAAAAAATGGCTTTTTCGCAAACTGCTTTGGTAGCTTGCGTACGAGGGGTCCACCAATTTGAGAAAACCTCTAGTTCTAGAATATACTAGCGAATACTACTAGAATATATCAGCGACAAAAAATGGAATTCTAACGATGGGTGCCGATGGCGGTCTGGTTTTAGTGAGAATTGCTCAATAAGAAAAAAAAATGGTTTTATACGCGAATCCACATTTTAGATTTCAGCTCTTTGTACGAATTGTACGGAATTAGTAACCCTACAGGCAACAAACAAAATATGAGAACGTAATCAAGCTAAATGATGACCTTTAAAAATTGCATGCAAAGATTATGAAGAAAAGGCTAGGACAAGTGTGCCAAAAAAACAGTGATAAAAGGCCTTTTATCATTGAAGTTTACGAAAATTACGATTTATTTAGAATTTTTTAGCAAATACCTGGCACCAATAACAGGAAATTGAATTCTTCTCTTCACTATGAATACTACTTAGAACAACACTATAGGTGCAAAAAAAAACAACATTTTTTCAACAAAATTGTTGGTTTCAATAGTATTATAATCAAATTTTTGAAGGTTATTCAATTACTTGCATCGCACATCATGGGGCAATATTATAAAGTCATTCAAAAGTGCGATACATGCTAAACACACTACTTCAGTGGTGGAAATGTTCGCATAACGAAGCACCTCACGAGTCTGGACCAGACGATTATAAAAATCGAATGTACATCTGATTTTATTTCTCGCTAGATATCAGTATTTGGTCTATATTTCCATAGGTTTTAAAATATTCTATCGGCGAAATTTCCCCTACATTTTGTATGAGCTTAAACGTGTCGAAAAAAAATGTATGGGTTCTAGTAAGAAAAATAGCTAGAAAGTGAGAGAAAAAAAATTTCATCGATGGAATCTTTTAAAACCTTCCGTTTATGAAAAAATAACCCAAATAATGAACTCTAGCAAGAAAAACCGCGAAGTACTATCGATTTTTATAATCGTCCGGTTCAGACATAGCGTGCAACGCTACCCGAGGAGGAAAGAATAACTCGCCAATCACTCATGCATACCATATTTTGGTATCATACCACAATTAGGTATTGTTCAGTTATCAATACCTCATTTTGGTATTATAATGGTATTTGGAAAAAATGTTTAAAACAATTGAAAATACTTCATTTTGGTATTCGACAGCTATTGAGGACTGCTGGAGGTATTGAACTAGTATTGAAAAATTTCACTTTTATATGAAAATCCATCAAGTATTATTTAGGTATTACAATACCTGATCTAGTTATCAGCTTGGTATTTGTAGAATATGATGAAGGTATTATTTGAGGTATTTTACCTGTTATGCAGGGCTCATTCATACCTCATTCAGGTTGTAAGTATTGGAAATTATCTGGTATGGAATACCTCAATTTGGTATTCAGTAGATATTTTCTTCTGCTCGGGTAGCTTGGCAGAATCGCGCACAGGCTTGGTGTGAAAGCAAAAGCAATAGCAAAAAGTTCGCGAACATTGACTCACCAGTAACCGAACAAGGTGTGATTTATAATGGTTTTGACAGACAAATCAATTGTGTATTCATCAAATCAACTGTAAAGTGTGTTTGTATTTAAAACCAGGAATCTCAGAGGGGAAATAATAATATTTTATTTTACAAAAACGTTATAGACTCTGCACAGGGCCGAACTCGTTCACGAATCACTTTAGCTTCGTTTACTCGCGTGCGCGTTAGATATGAGTAAATCAGCACTCTGATGCTCGCGAACGTTTTGTTCTGGTTTAGTAGACATGCTCACCACTTTTCATTCCTGACCTCCACTAAGGGAGCGTTTATCCTATGTGATGTAGTTGTAATTGTAATTCTAATGAATTTTGTAGTATTTTGTAAATAAATGTCTAATTTCGAACTTTGAATTGTGAGTGCAACGTAAAACTCAGCTTGAAATAAATATATATCTTAGTAGATGTCAGAGTATAAAACTTAAAGTTGTGTTTTTTTAATGCACACGTACACATTTATAGGACATACATCTTTGTGCTCGCCACGAATGCACAAAATGGTCAACTGTCAAAGAATGCTTTCAGACAACATCCATTTATTAAGTAACGCGATAGTTGAAAATTTTCGACTCCTCCCCATTCTCTGCTATGCTTTTTGTATGAAAATTTACCAATAAGCTGTAACGCTTAAGCCTACGTAATTTGTGGAAGTAAATAGTGACTATAACAGCACTAGTAGCGATTAAGTATTTTTAAAATAGGAACTTTAGAGTCCGTTTGTCTAAAACAGAGACTTTTAAGAATATGTTGTAATTTTTTTTTTCAATTCATTACGACATTACGACAAGTATTAATGTTCGTATAACCGTATGTAATTTTCATTATTTTCTGCAGGAATCTATTCAATTATTTTCGTAAAGTTTGCTTCAGATGAGAAATACATCAAAGATTTCTTCAGGAGTTCATTAAGTAATTTTTACGGACTCTTAAGGAATCCCTCCAAGAGTTTTGTTTTAGAATTAGATAATTCAACGTGGATTTTTTCTAAGGACAAACGCAGAAGTTACCTCTGAAATTCCATCAGGCATTCCTCCAGCAATTTATAAAATGATTCTACGCCATCGTTTTCTCAAGACCTCAACAAAGATTCCGTTTAGAACATCTTCAAGAGTACTTCTAGTATTAGTAACTAGTATTTCCTCCAGGGATTTTCTTGGATTTGCTACAAAACTGTTGTTCGGGCATTCTTTAACATTTCAACCATAAATTTATTTAAGAACACCTACAAGAACAATTATTCTGATTAAAATTTCAGACAGCTTCGAATTCTGGACACTCAAATTTATATAAGAAACATTTCACTTGAACAATTTCAAAATGTGCCTTCCAAAATTAGTAACTTTAGAGGCGTGTTTAATGAGCAATTTCCTTAGATATCCAACAAAATTTAAATTGTCCAACTAGCTTGGAAATCTCTCTAATGGCAGGGTAAGCCCATTGCCAAATTTTCCTTCTTTCAACTCATTAGATCGTCCTTACTACGATCGATCTAATGTCAGTACATGAACATTTAATTTTTAATCACTTTAGATATACTTATTCCGGTGGTTTTAGAAAATATCTTTTTTTTTTTTGCTTTAGGTTTGTGGTGAATATATCTTTAAGTATTGATTTTTTTTATGAATACTATGTATCAAACACTTTCAGAACTTTATTCTGAAGCCACCAAAAACGTACAAAACCATATTATTTTCAAACAAAAAACATTTTTACGGTTTTTCCACCAATAATAAAAAAAGGTTATCTTTCTAATGCAACAAAAGATTGAAAATCCGTTCATGTCTTTAGAGATATTGACATTTGAAAACAACCATTTTTTCGAAAAAAAAATCTCAGCAATCATAAGAGATAGTACAGTTTCTTCGACAAAAAGTTGTACAATCAAAAGTTCTAAAAGTGCTCGGAACAAAGTTTTTGCGAGAAATTAGCGTATTAAAAGTTATCCAGAAAAAAACACTTATTTTTTAGAATGAAAAAAAAAAACTTTATTTTTAATTTGTTAAAAAAAAACTTAATTTGCGAACCATAACAGATAGAAATTTGGGTTCTTCAGCAAAATTGCTCCAAATCGATTGTTCTAAAATATTGTTGAACGTTGTATATTCAGACCTAAATGATTGAACATTCAATTACTTTCAGAGCAACACTGCTTTTTTGCTGTAGAACATAGTAGCCTGGATTACTTTGATCTATTCTTCTCGCCAGGAGCACCACTGTTGCCTGCCGAACAGTTCGTGAATGCAAATGCTACATGCAAACCAACTTTATGATGATGAATAGCAATTCGTGGCCGTGCGGTTAGTGTTACCAAGCATATAGCCGCATCGTGTCAAGGAGTGTGGGTTCGATTCCCGCTTCAGTCCGGAAAACTTTTCGTCAGGAAAGTATTTCGACTGTGCCACTGGGCGTTGCCTGCTAGTCCGTTGTGCTTCCTTCAAAGGGCAAATCGTCCACTGGAAGCATTAACGTGTCAATGTCAATTTATCCTGACGTCCAATCAAAATGTGGTCTTCGGCAAAGTTGTAGCTGGGAAGTTTTCACATGAGATTAGTGTGTTCACTTTGCCATAAAATATTATGACGAAGAGATAGAGGGCTGAACACAAAAGATTGGCGTTTTCCATAGAAATATCCATATAAACTATAAATGGCGTGTGCACAACCAAATTTCTCCCGAATCACTTCAAATTTTGGGAGGATGCTATTTACCATAATTAAAATCGTTTAAGCATAGGGGAGCTAAAATTTCAAAATTTGCATCACTCTAATGTGCATTAGTTTGAATTTTCTGATTAGGCTTTTCATGAGATGTCCAGTTTTCGAATCAAAGAGTCCGGAGTATGGAGCAAAATAGAGTTAGCGTTCGAAATAAGAAAGTTAAAAAGGCCATACATTTTTATTTGTTCATTTTGGATGAGTTATACTAGAGTGTCCGTAATGTGAATCAAAAATTATTCCAGAAAATCCTTGAGAAATTCCCCAAAGCAGTCTTCTAAGATTTTTTTTCCAGGAATTTCTCCAGGAGAATGTCAAGGGTTTTTTTTTTCAACTGCTATGTGAGACTTTTTCTCAAATCCGAGATTTATTTCAAAAAGAAGTCATAAAGTAACATCTGATGAAGCTTTATTAAGTTCTAGAGTACAGTAAATGATGAATCGTACAAAATACGTCGAAAGAACTGCTGGACTTTTGAAAAAGTCGTTTCCAAGGGTGAGTTGGATGAATGTTGAAAACATCATACATGCCTTGTAAATAATCGAACAAAATTCCTGAAGCAATTTACGTAAGATCAATTGGAAGCTGGTATGAAAGCTTAAATAAACTTATGGTAAAGCCATTGCCATTTAACTTGGGAAAGGAAATTGATTTGAGGAACTGCAGTTCTTGGATGAAATATTGGAGAATTCCGTAAAAAATGTGTGGCACAACTTCATTAGGAATCTCACGTCGAATTCATTGAGAAATTCGAGGAAGAGTACTTAACATATTTCCTTGCAATTCTTGGGTTTAAATGTGGATGCAATCTTGAAGAAATCTATGTGAAAATGTCTGGAAGCAAGGAGAATTGAACGTACGAATTCTTGTAGATCTTCCTTCCTTCTTATTATAGTAATATCTTGGCAAATCAGTGGAAGAAACTAAACTAGTCAAAAAATATTTGGAGTAAACCCTGAGAAAGATCTAGGAAAATGTTCCTTGTTGAAATTACAGGAAGTAGAAGCGTTGATCTGCTCAATGATATCCTAGAGCAAGTTCTGAAGTAATAGTATCTAAAGGTTTCTCTGGAACAAATATATATTACAGCAGGATTAATTGTAAGCAAGAAATATGAGACTTTAATGACCATTTTGGTTAAAATAGAGGCTATAGATACCTTCTGTTGAAAATAGAGATTTTTTAGAGATCTGCTGCCAGCCCTGCTATAGGCACACATATCTGAGAAGCAGGAAAATAAACGAAGAAAAACACTGAGAGCTAAGTTCAAAATCGAGACGTGTAACGAAAACTTCGAAAACAAATTCAAAATCAGCGGACCAAAATCTTTCGAATCCATCAAAGTGCGTGAACCAGTGTTGCCTAGTATAACGTGCGATGTCACACACGCAACTATGTCACTCACCGTTACCGGGCCTTGTCAGTCCCCAAAGGGGGAACCATTTGTTTGTCAAAGGGTCATGGTACTCGTCCTGATTTAATTCGATATAATTTGTTTCCGTTTGACGTAGATTGGAAAATCATACACTTGAATACGTGTGATGGCGAGGCACGTCATGCCCGTCGAGATAGAGATTGATCGAAAAAAGAAAAGATAAATTCATTAGGCTTTTCCGAAGGATTAACATTCTGGGAAGTGGAGAGGGGCGTTCGCGAGTTAAAAATATGTGTTGCTAATTCGGGAATCGATTCACGGTATCCATAATTGTCCAAACACCCCATTGGCCGGGTAGGATACGATCCAGTTGAACATTTTCACGGCTCAATTACCATTAGTCATTGAAAAACCCCCACGTAATCAGTAGTGGTACCCCCTGGGTGAGGCGGAAAAAGTCATAGGGGGTTTAGCGTCCGAGAACGACGACAAACGGCGACCGACGCAACTTGACATAACATAGCGTGGAATGCATAGCGAGCCATTAACTTGACGAATCCTTGCTGCAGCGCAGAACTGCATCGTGTTGTTTGTGTGTGGTGCATGTTTTAGCTTTGCGTCCCACATACGTTTCGGTTGGCTCGCCCATCGCGCATTGCAGTGTGCTCGTGCTGCATGACTTTTCCCTAGGGTAGCAGCACCGGTTTTGATCGTATCGCCAATCGTAACCATATATGATTGTACACAGTTTCACATAGAAAATCAGCATGAAACATTTTCTCCCATACACAAAATCTGACTTAAACTGGTTTTGGTGGCCTCTATCGACCAACGTGATTTTCAAAACGAAAAAAAGCTTTCTGCTTAGTTCCGATATTTTTCATATATAATATCGATTGAAGGCTGAGATTTTACATATTTGGTGTTCATATAGGCTTCCCATATACAGTCGACTCTCCACTTCTCGATGTTCTGCATCTCGATATCTCTCCCCATGTCGATGACTTCATAAGACCCTTCAGTCTGCATACATTTTCACTCTCCATATCTCGATATCCTTCTTATCTCGATATCTCCATATCTCGATGTGTTTATGTTGAGTATCGTTCTCAATTTACTCTCCGTATGTCGATATGACAAATATCGAAGGTTACTAGACCAAAGTTTTGGGATTCAAAACAAATTATTAGCGCAAAATGTCGTCTGTTTGTGTATTATTTTCTTGGCAACAGAGTGTTTTTCAATCTAGTATTCATCAAAAATTTGTTCTCTGTCTCGATCTCTCCCTATCTCGATGGTCCCTTCGATATCGAGATGTGGAGAGGCGACTGTATTAAAAAAAATATTTTCTTTCAGGCTGACCAAAACCGATGCGTCTACCCTACAGGAGCTTCTGAATGCATGACGGACGGCTGCTAACGAAGTCGAGGACAATTGATGAGTAGTGTGTGGACGCGCACGCATCATCATTCTCTTCAGCTCTTGGTAGTTCGCGGTGTTCAACAACGTGGGTGAGGATTGGTTGGCGTAACACAAAAAAAGCTAGAAAATTCTTGAGTTGCTCTACAGTTGCTCAGATAATAACGGTCTGAATAAAATGATTTGTTTGACAATTATTGATAATTTATATAGCAAAAAACATAAAGTAGTTAAAAGTTGTAGATTTGGATGAGATGAACAAGTTTGCTAGAAGCAGTTTTTGTTTAGATACCTTATTTTATTTTTTAATTTAACTTCAAGCAAATTGAACTCGTAATTAGAAAAATATCTGTACAATATAGGTTGAAATTAAGGTTCTGTTTAACGCGCTGTAAAAATTCATTCAAATCAGTCCATAAATAACTTGGATCTGAATTAATTAACACATTACGCGTGGTAAAGATGTATAAGAGTGAAATTATGAAATAAATCCACGAGCTCAAGTGGGATTCGAACCCACGAACCTTGTATGCTAGACGAGTGCTTTACCAATTAAGCTTACCGGAGCCAGTTGGTGAAGCACTCGTCTAGCATGCTAGAGTCGTTTGTTCGAATCCCACCTGAGAACGTGGATTTTTTTTTTCATAATTTCATTCATAGTTTATACATTTGTACCTCGCGTATTATGTTAATTAATTTATAAACCATATGGATTGGATTTCCAACCAGCTCAACATCTTATCAATATCTTCTTCACAAATATACTACTGAGAAGCAATTATGTACCTCTGTCTTATTTTCCAAGAAAACTCTTATGTTGAACAATTGTTGAGAAACTAAGCCAATTTGTCTTAAGACTTTCTACCCAAAATTTAATTTTAAATTTAGGCTGCCCGGAAATCCTCCAAAACGATTTACAGTGAGAGGCAAAATAAAGTGCCCACCTTACCAGTTTTCGAATTTCTCTCATTGATTTGGTTCAAATTAAAGTTAACACACCTAAATCTTTTGTGATATTTTATTTTTGATGTTCTTTTAAAGTTGCACTTACGAAATTTTGATAAAAAAAAGAATTTTACTTAAAGAAAAAGAAAATCAATTTGTATTGAAAAAAAAGTAGTGACAAAAATAAGTGCCCACTTCCTTCTTGGCCCCAGAAAAGATGATTTAAGAAAAATAAAAAGCAATTTAATAGTTAATGTGTCCTCCTTTGGCCTTAAGGACTTGCTGGAGGCTCTTCGGCATGCTTTTCACCAGGTTTTGTAGGTGTTGTGGATCTAGTTCTTCCCAGGCGCGCTCCAAGGCTTCAAAATAATTATTTTTGTTGGTAACACCAGTTTTTTCAACCCTGGCATCGAGAATCGCCCACAAATTCTCGATGGGGTTGAGGTCTGGGCTTTGTGGAGGCCATTCCAGCGGTTTAATCCGGCAAGACCGGAAAAAAGACTTGGTCTTCTTTCCAGTATGCTTCGGGTCGTTGTTCTAGAGAAATATGAATTTCTCTTCAAGGCCCGTCTGGATCAGCGAAACCTCCAGATTTTCCAGCAAGATGTTAATGTAGGAATCTGCCATCATTATTCCGTCGATTTTCACGAGGTTTTCTACTCCACTCCATGAAAAACACCCCCAGACCATCACATTTCCTCCTCCATGCTTCACCGTTCCTTGGATGTGGTGCTCTGCATCACACACGAGCCCGCCGCTCTCGGTTAGACAGCTCGAGCTTCAGGAGCGCCACATCCAAGGAACGGTGACGCATGGAAGTGTGATGTGATGAAATGTGATGGTCTGGGGGTGTTTTTCATGGAGTGGAGTAGGAAGCGTCGTGAAAATCGACGGAATAATGACGGCAGATTCCTACATTAACATCTTGCTGGAAAATCTGGAGGTTTCGCTGATCCAGACGGGCCTTGAAGAGAAATTCATATTTCTCTAAAACAACGACCCGAAGCATACTGGAAAGAAGACCAAGTCTTTCTTCCGGTCTTGTCGGATTAAACCGCTGGAATGGCCTCCACAAAGCCCAGACCTCAACCCCATCGAGAATTTGTGGGCGATTCTCGATGCTAGGGTTGAAAAAACTGGTGTTACCAACAAAAATAATTATTTTGAAGCCTTGGAGCGCGCCTGGGAAGAACTAGATCCACAACACCTACAAAACCTGGTGAAAAGCATGCCGAAGAGCCTCCAGCAAGTCCTTAAGGCCAAAGGAGGACACATTAACTATTAAATTGCTTTTTATTTTTCTTAAATCATCTTTTCTGGGGCCAAGAAGGAAGTGGGCACTTATTTTTGTCACTACTTTTTTTTCAATACAAATTGATTTTCTTTTTCTTTAAGTAAAATTCTTTTTTTAATCAAAATTTCGTAAGTGCAACTTTAAAAGAACATCAAAAATAAAATATCACAAAAGATTTAGGTGTGTTAACTTTAATTTGAACCAAATCAATGAGAGAAATTCGAAAACTGGTAAGGTGGGCACTTTATTTTGCCTCTCACTGTAAATGTAATACGGAGTTCCGTATGGGATTCTTCGAAGAGTCTCTCCAGGACCTTTTCATCGAATCCTTCACAGCTCAAATTACCAAAAACTCTCCCTCTGCACGAGCTCTAAAGCTTATCTATAATTCACGAATCAAACCCCGCTCGGTCGACGGCGCGTAGTCGAAAACCTTTCCTCGCGTCAAACTCACCTCCAACAGAGGGCACGACCGCCACAGTCATAAATCCAAACTACATTGGCTTTGCGTGCATCACTGCGGAATGTCATTGCATGCATGCGTTGTCGTCAGTAACCGTACACCACAGCACCAAAATGCTACATGTGGCAATCAGTCCGTTCCCGGTGTAATATCCATCCACAATTGATTCGTTCCTTTTTTCATCACATCGCCACCACCGCAAAGCTAGACGCAGAAGGACTTTTCGACTTGGCAGGTTCGTTGTGTTCCAGCCATCCGAACCCGTAAGTGGTGTGTATCGACCAACTACACAGGAGTTCGTTTTTTAGTGTCGCAGCAACTGCTACACAGTGGTTTGGATTGGGAAAACTTACACATTAACATATCAATTATTAACATAAAAAGCCGTGATCTGTTGTCATGTCTGTATATCTATCTGTCTGTCGTTATGCCCTTCTATCTTTATATCTGTAATGCTTGTGAACAAGGTGGCATAACTTGCATACAAGTTCGGGAGGTGATAGATGAATATTTGATTATCTTATTTAACCTATTACATGTTTGGAAATTTGTTCTAGTCAGCTTTTCCGAAAACTGAACCACTGTGCGCCATACCGTAGGTACTTTAATTTTCCTCTGTCAACGGAACCCCCGGATGGGCAAATTAGTTATGATGGGTAATATAAACAAAAAAAACACACAAGAGATGAAAGCCACACGCTTGGGTTGGGATGAGAAAATGAGATTTGCTTGAAGTCAGCCTCATCTCGTGTCGGGCGGTCGGACAGATGGCAATGGTTTCGTTGCTGCTGGTGACAAGGGATGAGGACACCCAATACCAGGGTTATGTGTGGGTTAATGGACTATTGTGGTAGCGCGTTACAATTTGGGCATTTATCAAGGTATTAGGATGGAGATACGACGCAATCAGCAATCAATGAGTGCTCTTATGGATGATAGTTTTGACATGTTTATACATTTATTAGGCTAATAGATTTACTTGAAATGGCGTGCTTGTTCGAATAACTGGTAAAAAATCAACACTTGTAATCGATTCCGGATCAATACCAGTTGTCAATCATGTGGTTTGAGCTCAAAAACTTGTCTATCATTCATCATGTCATCGTCATTGGAGTTAAGTTTCATGTTTAGCCACTTTCTACGGAGCACCAAGCACTAGTTTCACTATTTGCTGTAGCCATTGTAGTATAAGTTCAGAAATTTTTACATTATTATTCATATCATGTTATTGTAGAGCATTTTACGATACAGCCGAGCACATAAAGGCACTTAGATGACAGTAATTCGACTACCGAAAAAAATGGCTAAACGGTCATAATGCTTGCTTCTCAAGTCTTGTTTCATTTACATAGATTTTGATGTGCAAAGCGGTCTGAACCCAATACGCCATTAGATGAATAAAAACTTTTTTTCTTAAAATGTATTATAACTTTGGCTTGTAATTAGAGAATCATAACAAGATTGTAGTTGAAATAACAGAAATTATAATTATTATCGCAACAATCAACAAATATGAAATAAAATATATTGTAGTTCAAACAAAATTATAATTAATAACTGAATTAAAACAAAATTTGTTTTTATTGTAAAGAAAATTTAATCTACCCTTGCAAACACATTCGTCCTTATTCCGAACAATTTCGATAATGTTTATGGGGCCCAGATAGCCGTAGCGGTAAACGCGCAGCTATTCAGCAAGACCAAGCTGAGGGTCGTGGGTTCGAATCTCACCGGTCGAGGATCTTTTCGGGTTCGAAATTTTCTCGACTTCCCAGGGCATAAAGTATCTTCGCACCTGCCACACGATATACGCATGCAAAAATGGTCATTGGCTTAGTAAGCTCTCAGTTAATAACTGTGGAAGTGCTCATAAGAACACTAAGCTGAGGAGCAGGCTCTGTCCCAGTGGGGACGTAACGCCAGAAAGAAGAAGAAGTTATTTTTAATAACTAGTAAGATTTTCCGTGTATATCTGAACGAATTTTGCAGAAATTTTCATCGGATTCTTTCCAAAAAATTTGGAGGATATTTCTCATGATTAAGGATTTTGATTAAGATCTTTGTTGGACTTTCCTTGAGAAAATTATAACCAGCAAGGTCTTTGACGAGATCTCTGGCAAATAGCTTATGAGATCCTTAGCTAACAAAGTTTCTTCCAAAAGCTAAGCAACTTTCTTTTGGAAGTTGAAAAAGCGTGTTCTAAAAGCTAGAAAATCTTCTCTCAGTAGCTGGAAAAGCTTTTCTAAGAAGCTGGAAAAATTCTCTCTGAAGTTTCAGAAAATTCTTTCCGAAAATCTTTTCTCAAAAGCTGTAGAAACTTTTCTCAATCAAAAGCTGTTCTTTCAAAATACCGTAAAACGGGGTAACTTTGATAGTTTTTTCGAAGAAAACTGGAATATTTATGCATGCTGTTTCAAAGAATTTTAATTCATATTTTTAAAACAAGTACTGGTATCCTAATTATCGATTCCAGTTGATAGATTTCCAAAAGATTTATTCCTAATGGATATATAATTTTTCATATATTCGAAAGTCGGTTTTCTGTTTTGGGGTAACTTTGATAATGGAGCATCACTCGAACAAAATTGAATGAATTACAGAACATTTGTAGGGTGTTGCATATCTTTAGGCGTTTAACGCTATATGGAAATTTCTGACTTAGATTACAAAAATGCTCTCAGTTTGTAAAAATAGTATTCGCTAAGAGTTTTGAGACCATATTCGAGTTCTACTATAACTAGGCTATCAAGTATAAGTGACGAATTCATTATGACTTTATCAAATAGTGATCGTAGAACAGATTGTTTGAGAGCATTTCAAAATTGCTAAAATCTTATAAATTTTCCATATTTGCATATAAATCCTCAAATGTATTTGATTCCAACGGAAATAGCTTTAACATGAAGTGTCATACTAATACTTTTTACTTTTGCATTCGTTTTGCTTAACTGATTAACAGGAACTTTGTTATTTCGTTTAGTATGTTGAGAGTCTCGAATTATCAAAGTTACCCGCATTATCAAAGTTACCCCGTTTTACGGTACTGAAAAGTTTATCACAGAATTTGCGAAAAAAATATTTCAGAAGATGAAAAAACTGGAGAGAAGCATTTCACAAAATCCGTCTCAAATGTGGATGAGCTTCTCACTAAATGAAATGGTAAAAGAGCTTTCTAAAAAGCTCGAAACTCTAAGCAACTGTAAAAACTTTTGTTTAGCAATTTCGAAAGTTAATATCAAAGGGCTGGAAAATATAACTTTTGCTGGAAATGTTTGCCTTAGGATGAGCTTTATAAAAGATTTTGTCTCAAAATTAAACTGCAGTATGATAAACATTCCTCCATACACTGGAAGCGTAATTGAAATCGGAAATGTCAGCGTCTCTCATACACTGGAAAATTTTCTTCTCACTAGGAAACTTGAAATTCTTTGTTAAATCAAAAATGAGTTTCGGTAGTTCAAAAAAAAAGCATGAAAAGCTTTTTATGTTACTGGTCAAATCGTTGCTCTCAAAAATCAACGATTTTTTGTTTTAAATTATATCGTAAATTGGAAGACAGGGCATATCTTTTAAACCATTTTTTTCTTTTATTTAATTTGCAAACTGAACTTGAACTGAACTTTTTTTTATAAGTGAATATTTAGAAGTTGGATTCTATGCACTTTTTTCAGAATTTGAATACCCCTTGAAACTATTCTTCATAGACATAAGTATTGAAGTTCGTAATGAGATAGCCTATTTTTCATTTTTTGATAGAAAAATATACTGCGTTTCCATCGAACTTCAACAAAACTTTTAGGAAAACTTGTGCAAGATTCACATGTGTTCTGGCCAGTATTCCTACAAAATCTTTGGTAGTATCATTGATAAAATAAACACAGAATCTGGAACAAATTCATGGGTAGGGCATTCACATAATCCTAGGTGAGATTTTAGTAAAACTCTGAGTAAAATTTAAATAAATTGCTAGACAGCAGTTTCCCATTTTGCTGGACAGGATTACAAAACAAATCTCATACAATATTCTGATTTAATCCTATGCACAATTTCCACAAAACCCTGCGCATAGTTCTCATTTGATCCTAGGCAAAATCTTGGGAAGATTTCTTGAAAAAATCGGGACCTGTTTTCTAGAATCCTAGGCAGGACTACCGGGGACAAGTTGGATCTGAAAGAATCTGAAAGTTCAAGGCAAGATGCTCAAAAAAACTAGATAGAGGTGTCACGTTAGGTATCTCTTTAAATTGAAAAAAAAAAACTGTTGGTTGATTTTGTTCGATATTATTAAAAAAGAGTTTTTGTTAGCTTTAAAAAAAAATTGGCCTGCCACCAAATTTCGTTGCTGAGATTTGGCCCGCGGTTCACAAAGGTTGGGTAGGCCCGCTTTAAGATCTTTACTCAGAATTGTAAGGATGTTTAGAATTTATACAAAAGCTGGGAAAAATTTATCTCAAAAGCTTTTTCTTGGAATCAGCACATGCTATTCATCAGCAAAAAAAAAAACCTTCCAGCCCCAGAAGCTAGAAAAAAAAATCTACCATAAGCTAAGGAGTAAGATTCTTCTCAGTTCTTCAAAAAATCATTACTTCAAAATACTGGAAATTTACTCTGAGAAGAATTCTTTTTGAGAGCTTGAAATGGTTTTCGCCCGAAGATAGAAAAGCTTCTTAGAATAAGAGAACTTCTCCCGGAAACGATAGTTCTCTCGGAAGCTATACAATCGCTGTCTGAAGCTTCAAGGGCTTTTTGAAGTATCTGGATAAACTAATCTTCAGGAGGTACCGTTTTGATTCATATTACGGACAGCTTCAAATTCCGGACACTCTACTTTGTATGGGAAACATTTCACGAGAAATGTTTCAATTTTTGCTGTTCAAAAGTTCTCAATTTCAAGGCTCGTTTTAGTAAACTTTTTCCATAAATATCTTTGAAAATTGATAATGCCCAATTACCTTAGATGTCTTTTTGGTGGTTTAACGATTTCGATTGATGATTTGACTGTTCCATTAATGATTATCATGAGCTGTCCGGAATTCGATTCAAAGTGTCAGGAATATGAGGCAAAAGTGAGGAAGCGTCCGGAATAAGAATCATGAAAAGGCCACACATTTTGATTTATTTAAAATTATTCAAGTTGCGGAAGCGTATTCTTCACCCACCGTTCGAAAGTAAAGGGCTTCCGACGCTCGATAGCGCTAAGGAATCATACAGAATGATTTATTTTGTATGCTCTATGCTGGGTTATATTTCCCTGAGTGTCTTCTTCTTCTTCTTCTTCTTCTTTCTGGCGTTACGTCCCAACTGGGACAAAGCGTGCTTCTCAGATTAGTGTTCTTATGAGCACTTCCACAGTTATTAACTGAGAGCTTTCTATGCCGATTGACCATTTTTGCATGTGTATATCGTGTGGCAGGTACGATGATACTCTATGCCCTGGGAATCGAGAAAATTTCCTTCACGAAAAGATCCTCGACCAGCGGGATTCGAACCCACGACCCTCAGCTTGGTCATGCTGAATAGCTGCGCGTTTACCGCTACGGCTATTTGGGCCCTGAGTGTCCGTAATATGAATCAAAACGGTAGAATAAAACCATCAAAAACCCGGGACAAACCTTTTATTTTTAGTCGACTGATGCTCCGAAAAAAATAAGTTTAATCAAATGCTATTTTCACTTCGATCGATGGGATGATGTAGACTTCCTGTGAGAGGAGTTTTCAAATCGGAAGATCAAGTCTGGACATGTTTTTCAATCAGAAATAAGTGTTCCCTAGTCACATTTTTTACATTATCTGCAACAAGTCCAATGTTTTACGATAGGTTTTAATTATGTTTAGTTTTTAAGTAACGGACAAATGCACGAGTACATTATTTGGTTTATTTTCTTGCATCGGGTGGAAGTCGGAACCTAGTTCCGGAATTACTTTCCGCGTAGGAGCTGAAGACAAGGAACGAATGTAAATTTGACACATATGCGGCTACGTGAACGTCATGAAATCATCTATGAAACCCAATGCCAGACATTAACTCTCAATATTGTCAATTTCATCATATGACCAAGGCTGGGTTGTGTAGGATCATTTCCGGTAAACCAGGAAACAAACATAAATGAAGCTCAAAATTAGGCATGTGACTGCTCAAATCTCATGAAATAACCTCAACGTAGCTGTAAGAACATGCTTCATGTTTGTATTGACACTTGAGTCAAATAACTAGATAATGACTTAATTCTGAGGTCAATTTCGGCAAACAAGGAGACAAACATGAGTCAAGTATTAAAATAAGTTGCTAAAAATGTAAAAAAATGTGACTAGGGAACACTTATTTCCGGTAGAACAACATGAAAACCCCATTGGCAGGAAATCTAACGCATCCCATCGATCGTAGTGAAAACCACATTTGATTCGGAGTACCAGTCGATTGAAAATAAAAGATCTGTCCCAGAGCTTAGAGAGTTAGCTGGGAAAGCTCATCGGTTTTGGTATTGCAAGATTCACTCAGAAGATTTATGAGATGGTCCGAAAATCTTGAAAAACTTATCAAAAAAGCTTAAAGCGGGAGAAGTTTTCACCTCCCTTAAAGACGTGATAATGTACCAATTTGTCTACTAAACGTTCCAGTGATTCCAAGTCTTGTTTCTATGTCAGAAAAAAATGCGACCTTCATCACTTCAACCAGCCCTCACGCGAATTTCCCGAACGATCCCTGCAGCCGTAACGAACTGCTTCTTAATAAACCGCATCGACTTCGGAACGGTAAATTCCTTAAGCATGTTACACTACACCTCTTTTGTGTGTTGCGTGTTTAGCGCGGTACAGTAGTCCTCCCCATACCCGAGAGTCCTGTAAGAAAAATTGCCTCCCATTTTTGCATTAGTTGCCATTTTTTGTGCCTTGTTTCCCATTGCCGTTCGTTCCGCTGCTGGCTAAACTGTGGGGCAGCTTTCAGCTTATTGTCGTTTTTCCACCCTTCCACCTCGACCACCCACCACCACTTTCCTCCTCTTCATCCGGCATGAGTTGGCAGTTTATGTCTGACATTGAAAAAAGGGTCGATCGGGTTCTCTGCCTTGCCACTAACCTACGTGTCCGTGGCATTTCAACGGGGAAACCGGGGAAAAAATGGACCTCGAACGACCAGGTCATAAATTGCCCTCCTGCGGATAGGACTTCCTATTCTGGTGCGGTGGGTTCTGGTTCTGCCGCGTAGCTACCAAATGGTACAGGTTGGTACAGGGATTTATTCATTCATACATAGTTATAGCAGGTACACGCTCACTGCATTAATTGTTTATGAAGCAAATGAAATAATCCGGCCATCGCGGTTGCTGACGACGACAATGCTGATGATGATGATGATGGTTGTCGTTTGCTCGCGGTTCGTCGTGACGTCACGTTTATCGATCAATCGGAACGCATTGAAATGAAAAACCGGGGAAATCGAGCCAAGCAACAGCATGCGCCTATAACCTAATTGATTCTCGGTCCGAGAGGAGCTTGCGCTTGGCACCGTCTCGTGTGTCTATCGGTATAGGTATGGCATCTAATGGGTGTGTTTGTAGCTGTAGCCTTTCGAACGTCACTTGCAATGCACTGTAGCTCTATGTATGTGATGCTGATGTTCATATGTACACCTCGGGCCATTCACATGTAGGTTTCTGTATGGAAACCCTGTACCTATCTCATTGGATGTTCAGACAGCAAGAGGGGCCTCATTTTGGCTTATGGGTTCACCATGGTGGAGGCGCATTATCCAATACCTGCTGTCAAGCCAAGACAGACGAATCGTGCTCTTGAGTGTATTCTACCACCGTGTTTGTTTTTGGCAGCTTTTTTTTTTTGATAGAATATCTCATTTGTCATTTGTTGTTTTTTTGTATGTGTTAATATTGTTTATTTAAAAATTGCAAACACCAAAACCAAAAACTAGGACCCTTCATTTTTTTTCAAGTAACTGGGAGAAACCTCTACAGAGTCCAAAGAGTTGGCTCCGAAAACTTCCAATGAATTCTCCCGGGATTAAAACCACAAATTCTTCCACGGATTTTCACAGAGATCCTTTCATTACATATTCTACCAAAATCTTTAGTTTTTATATCAACGGATTGTACAAAGATACAAGAAAGTTCTTCCAGGAAAATCAACGGAGGCTTATTAAAAAAAAAACAATCTTTCAATGACTCTCTGAGAAATGCCACAAGAACCTCTCCGAGGGTTCCTACACCGATTTTTCCTGCAATTCAAAATGCAATTCCCGGATGCCTGAAAATGCAAAACCGGCTAACATCATGGTGCTGCGACTTGATCTTTTCCTGACTTTTGATAGGAAACACTATGCAGTTTCGTACCATCAGAACATAAGTTTTCAATATTATTCATACAGATTGTCCAATATTGGAGAATATTAGCAATACCATTGCAGTAGGTAGTGGTGTTTGATCCTTAGAAGGCGTCGGTCGTGCAAATGCTTGCTCTCACGAAAGGCAAGCAGTGATGCAAGTTCGATCGTGTTACGCGTCTTATCCGCGAAGTGCAGTGAGGAAGTGTTATCGCGGTTAAAACAGGTAGTGTATGGTGCGGATAAATCAAGTAAATTCATAATTTATATTTTTGTACTCATGATCGTATGTTACCAATAATGCTCTAAATTGTCGAATTGAGCTTATCCTCCTATATACCCTACCCTACTAACACAATATCCCTATCCCGTGACGTCTATTAAGATAGTTTGGGTTCCCTGTGTCTTCATAAGTATACGTTGAACTAACATTCCTTCCCTTCCCCCAGCGATTGTAAGGACGTGGTCAGGTGTATAATGTGATGCTTGTTTTGTTTATTTCTATTATGTAGAAAAAATACGTTCATCCCAAACGGTTTTTTTTTTTTGCGACACTACATATAGATTTTTCAAAACTGATAGATCTGAGCATTGTACAGCCACCTAGGATGTGTACAGTCGTTAATGCTATGCTATGCTATGCTATGCTATATTAGCAATACCATTGCAGTGGTACAAATTTTGTATTAGTTGAGGATTTAACAACGAAAAACAGAAAGGTTATGTAAATTCTCCAGCTCAGTCACACAGTTGAAAGTTTGAATATTTGGATCCAAGTTTATATTATGGATTGGTTTTGGTGTTTTAAATACACTGAGTTTTTTTACGGTTTAAATTTTGAAGAAATTTTGGGCAAACAGAAATAAACGATTTATTAAAAAATCTAGGGTGATCAAAGTATTTTGGACAGACTTTTACGCGTATATAATTTGGCTGCTTAAGGCAAAATCAAAAGAAGGTTGCCAAATTATATACTATATAGAGACCAAACCTGTAAATCTTTTATGTAATCTTATGAATTCTCAGAACTGAAAGTTTGCTCGAGTTACCTTTCGATCAGGTCTTTGATCTTTAAGATATATCATTGTTTTGTCAAATAATCGCTTATATTTTTTTGCAAACGTTGACGACAATATTTGACGTGGTAAAGACCGCCTTCCAAGACATCTATTTTTAATCGAACGGGCGAACCTGCGATTGATGTTGTGCGCCCCCAATTGATGAAAAATTTGTAGAGATTACATAGAAAACAATTTCTGCTCTGTGTATTTGAATTAAGATCATAATTCTATAAACGGTCAAAGTTCAAAAGCCTTTAAAAATGCCTTCCAAACTATGCGTTAGACATTGTCCATGGCTGTATCCTGGAGAAGTTCTGGTTCTGGTGAAAATCGCTACCAATCAAAAATAGGCATCGTCCCAGGATTCCATCGAAGATTTATCCAAGAATCTCGTTAAAAATCGAACAAAAATATGCCTAACAACACCTAAATACCTCTCAATATATTCACAAAAGAATCAGCATTAACATCTTCGCGAACCTGCCAAGCGGGAATTACTAATAAATTTATCCAAGATTTCAATAAATAAAAAAAATATCCTCATTTTTTCAAAGAACGTTAGCTTAGCTTTCTACCAACTAAATTATGCTAACAATTTTAAGCAAGGATCTTATATATGGATGATTTTAGAAAGAACTTGGTGAAATATTGTGTTGCCTTACCTCCAGCCTGAATTTTCTAGTTCCGTTTGGAACACATATTTTCCCGGTTTGTTCTCCAATTTCCCGTATTTCTTTCGGCCATTTATTCCCGTATTTTGCCGCTTTTCTCGGATATGCCAGGTGGATGGACACCCTGAAATGCCTATAAGGAAGTGCCAAGGGAACTTTTCAAAAATTATCGGAAAATTTAAAAAAAGTAGTTATTCTCGATGAAAATTTTAAAGTAATTTCTAGCAAAGTTTCTGTAGAAATTTCTGGCGAACTTTTGAAAAAATCTCTGAAAGAACTCTGGAAAGTTTTCTAGAAACATTTCTATGATAATTCAATTCTCTGGATAATATTTGAAGGAATTCCTAGAAAATCTAAGAAAGGAATCCCTGAAGAAGTTTGCAAATAAATTATCGGAGGAATAGCTAAAATAGAATAACTGCTGTATCATTCGTTGATGTGAAATCTTAAGTAATACACATTAGGGGGAAAAATCTGGAGGAAGTCCAGGGATTACGTTTGAAAAAAAAATCAGAGTGGTACCTGCAGAAATTACTGCAAGTAGAAGCGTTGGAGTGCTCAAAGACTTCTTGGACCAGCAAATTGTTGAGAAATTCCACTAAGAAATCATTGACCAAATGTTGGACAAATTTCTGAACGGATTCCTGAGGGAATTGGTGGAAGAAACTCTAGAGGAATTTCTACAGCATTCTAGAAAAAAAATACTCGACAAATTCCTGAAGCCTTCCTGGAAGTACATGAGTAGAAATTCCGGGAGAACCTGTTTAATAGAGTGTTAGATTCTTCAAAGGTTCACCTGGCTTTAATGTAAGCAGAAAAAGGAAAAAAATAGCTTTAGAGACCATTTTGGTTAAAAAAAATTGAGTTCATCTCATCCCTAAATATTCGCTAGAAAATACTATTTCTGCAAGACTCCAGAAGTGCATACATAGATCTTTACAAGCTTTCGCTCCTGCAAGAGCCAATCAGATCCACTGGTTTCGTCAAGGATTCCCGAGCAGAAGAAAATAACTACTGAATACCAAATTGAGGTATTCCATACCAGATGATTTCCAATACTACATACCTGAATGAGGTATGAATTAGCCCTGCATAAGAGGTAAAATACCTCAAATAATATCTCAAGCATATTCTACGAACACCAAACTGATAACTAGATCAGGTATTGTAATACCTCAATAATACTTGATGGATTTTCATATAAAAATGGAATTTTTCAATTGTAGTTCAATACCTCCAGCAGACCTCAATAGCTGTTCAATACCTCAATGAAGTATTTTTAATTGTTTTAAAGATTTTTTTCAATACCATTATAATACCAAATTGAGGTATTGACAACTGAACAATACCTAATTTTGGTATGATACCAAAAAATGGTATGCATGAGTTATTGGGGAGTTATTTGTTCCTCCTCGGGTTACAGTAGAATTTCATTCCCAGGGCAGGTAGCGGCCAGACAGCTAAATAATAGTGACTAAAACTATCAAAATAGTGACCTCAAAACTACAAACATGAGTTGAGAACAGGTATGCAAATAAGTTCTATATTCTAATGGATAGCAAATTTAAAGTGCCAAGGATACATTTTGTTCAGATTGAAGTCGATAAAGAAAGCCTTAAAAACACCAAAATGTTGAAATCCAAAGACAGTAGTTTGTGAAAGATCTTCTGACGAAGTTTCTTGAAATTTCAAATAATTTCAAAATAATTCCACAGGCCAATTATTGCACACTCATAAGCATAAAGGCTTAGATTGTGCAGCATGCTTGTTTTTAGCCCGTACACACTTAAACACTAATTATTGTGAAATTGCGGAAAAATTCTTTAAACGGTTCAGAAGACAAATTTCGATGTTACTGCTGCATACTGTTTGGTAGACTTAATAAATGTTGTATTCTGCCAACATTTCCATCTTTAAGTAACACTGCGGAACACGTTTTCGTTTCAAACACCTAAATACCAGTATTTTCTTAACTAATAATTGCTGATTCCAATGTCTTTCTCAAAAATATCATAGCACGTCTAGTTTTTGAGATAATGGCTGTTGAAAATGCAAAATTTGACTATATCAGCCAACTTGCATGCAAGTTTGCCAGCTTGTAAGGCAATTTATTTGCTTGATTTGTCACAGAATTGAAACTTTATGTGCATTACAATACTTATCAGCAAAGTTCATAATACTATCGATGCTCAAAAGTTATTTAATGGTGTTTCAAAAGAGTATTGTAATTTGCCATATGAGAGAAACGAAGAGTTTTGTATGGAGACTGCAAGCATGTTAAAATACCGATTAAATCTAAATTTT
Source organism: Aedes aegypti (assembly GCF_002204515.2). Classification (NCBI taxonomy): domain Eukaryota; kingdom Metazoa; phylum Arthropoda; class Insecta; order Diptera; family Culicidae; genus Aedes; species Aedes aegypti. The sequence continues at coordinate 21,914,882 of NC_035108.1, read as the reverse complement.
TTCGAGCAATTTCAACCAAAATATATCTGAAAAAGTTGAGTCCTATTTTGCAAGCTTGCTGGATTAGATCACAAAAAAGGTTGACAAATAATATATTAAATTTCATGTCAACATCAATTAAACCAGTGTTTTATACAACTTTGGCGACATGTAGCTAAAAATTGTGACATGCAGGGACATTTCTGAAAACGACATCAGATTCAGCGATCCCAAATCTACTAGAGACACATAATATAATCCTTGAGACACGCAAAAATGTCATTTTTTTTAAGCTGTGTTATCAATGTGTTTAGTCGTCCATAAATTTATTTGAGTGAAATTGTTCACTTAAAATTGAAAAAAATCAGCATACGATTGATAGAATTTCTGTCTGGCGCATTTTTAAAAATGTCGATCTAATTGACGAAATTATTCATACCAAAATTGAACAAATTTAATACTAAATCATTTTTTTGTTTTTTTTTTTTTTTTTTGGAAATTTCCGAAGGGCTTTTGAACAAATTATGTAAATATATTTCAGTTGGAATTCCAGTAAATTTACTGACTTAGGTATTTGTTAAACAAAAATTGCAGAAGGTTGCTCGGAGATTGATTTAGAGATCCCATGAGCAATTGATTCAACAGGGGCTACAAAAAATTGTCCCGGTTTGCGGACACACTTTGTTCAAATTCAGCCTAAAAACGGTTTTCACCACAACTATTTACTAGAATTCATTATCACCACAACTTTCTACTGGAACTTCAACAATACAATTTCATGCAATTCACCAGTCATTTCTGCACAATTTGAGCGGAAAATTCAACAGGAATGTCTTCATTTGATAATTAATTGGAGAAGCTACTCTTTTCTATTTATCATCACCAAAATAGTAATTTTGGTGACCATTTTGCTGAAAAAGTGAATTGGTGTCTTTTCAGTGACCAGTAGGCGAATTCCGGCGTGTATTTTTTCGAAGAAAAGACATTTTTCTTGCTGATGATTAATGGAAGAAAATTTTTTCTCTTCGAAGAAATTGTTCGCCGGAATTCACCAACAGGTTGAAAATAGTACCTCATTGAGAAATCTGTAGAAAAAAAATCAGCGAAATTTATTAGTGTATCACAGGATAAATCATTGAAGTATTTTTTTTAATCAAAACCAAATCCAAAACATAAATTTTCGAGGATATCTTAAAGAAATCTGTAGAAGATACACTGTATAAATTCATGGAGGAATCCAACAAAGAATTCGTAAAAAAAAATCAACGAAAAAAATCTCGGTAAATTTATAGATTGTCCTCCGAATAAAGCCCTAAAAGAATTCCTGCAGAAAACCCTAGAAACCCTAGAAAAAAAAAACATGAAAGCATCCTAAAGAAATGCATGGAGGGATAATTTTTAAAATTTCTAAGAAAAAACTTTTATAATTATCAAAGAAATTGGTTTAATTCTTGAAAAAATCCGAAGGCCTAACGATAAATAGTGGAAGAAATTCTAGGAAAAATAATAGGAAAAATAATAGGAAAAACAGTAGATAAATTTCTGGAGGTCTACGGGCTTCCTTGTAAAATTTCTGCAAAGAGTATATAAAGGAGTCTACAAAAAAAATACTTGAGACCTTAGAAAAAATCTCCCATCGTCATCGTGTAGTATACGACACTGAAGATGGACTTACAGTTGAGGTCGAAATACGCGTATATGTCAAAGCATAAGCACAAGCATAAGCATTGATGACCGTACAATTCATATTTTTTTCTCATATTTAAGGCGAAGTAAGCCGTCATTGAAATTTGTACGCGTCGTTGATGATTGTTGCTAATTCATCTCACGATTTCGAATCTAAGAAAATCAGTTGGTTTTACACTGACACAGCTGAAAAAGTATCAGCATACTTTATGCATATTAGCGCGTACAGTGATACATTTTCAAAACAATATAAACTATCAAGACTGAGTTTTATCACTTTGAAATGCAAGCTGAAAAGTCATCATTGTTGCCAAAACGAATGACGGGCTACTTAGCCTTAAAAAGTAAAAATAGTCATGTTCAGGGGTTTAATTATTAGAAAATTGAAAGTATCTCTCAGTAATCGCTCTCTGTAACAATCATGATCCGCAGCACATCATGAGAGTATGTTTATCGTCTACTGTTACATCTTTGATTACATCGGGTGGATAACAGTGCATGATAAAACCCATCTGAACAAGTGCCAAACCTGGTGAACACTATTGCTATTAGATGCTAGGGGACTGTTTATTACGTCAGTAAAGTAAATCACCTACCCCCAATGGTAAATAAGCGAGAAGAATTGGTTTTATCATCGCTCTTTTTTGGGGCTCTCCTTCGCTGCTGTTATTCATCAAGCTTGTTACAACTTGCGAAACATTGCCGATCATAGACCGATACAGATACGATGTTATTTTATATTTGCTAAGATCGTGCTTCGAAATCAATTGAGAACGAATTCTGCTTCACCAAATGATTTCAATAGTTAGTGACGGTTTCGCTTCCACATCTCATCTAGTCACAGGCCATAACACGATGCTGTGGCTCTGTCAAACCTTCCCCCTTTAAACCGAAGAAACTACATCTACCTTTAGACGCATAAGACACTCATCCAGACGCGACGACACCGGAAACCAGCAGACCAGGCCGCACGTGTCTGCCTTCAGCGCCGTCTCCCTTCGTCGATCATCATCATCCTCTTTCCAAGACGGAGTCGCCGACGATGATGAGATGAGCAATGACTTCTGTTAGGCAGCACGCTGCGCGTCACACTCAGCTAGCTTTGACAAAGGGGAAAGTTAGAGCCACTTACTTCAAAAGCGCAGCCAGATGCTTCTGGTTGGTACCTTTCCTTGGAACGGAGATCTCTTAGGCGTTGTTTTTCCCGTCTCCGGACCACGACGATAACGAAAACATGCGTTCTTACGTTCTCGAGTGGCACACGTGGTCGTCAAGTTAATGAACTTCTAAACGCAACGCCGCAAAGAGGGGTATTTGAAGTAAATCATGGCTAAAATTATATTTCGCCATGAATGATTTGGAAGAAGTGAGAACTATTATTAACCCCTATAGGCCTGAGTGAAAGCAAAAATACTGAAACCCTCATCGCTCAGCGAATTCGTAACGGATTCAAATGATATTTTGTCAGTTCACTGGCCCACATATCTAGTTTCTAGAAGTAGCCAGAAGAACTCGGAAATATTCCTGTGGCCGGAGTTATTCCGGTGGGTCACTGGGTCAGGTCGGGTATAAAATGGTTATTTTTTGGGACATGCCAAGTTACCTTTATTAATTTGCAAACGACAATCATTTTAATTTGCATAAATCATTAAGATCTGATATTAAACATTATAAATTAAGAGTTTTGCATCGTTTAAAATATACTGGATGTGGCCATTCGGACGTAATGCCCAGAAAAACCGGCTATAGATTTGTTGGATAATCAATAGTTTCAATTCTCGAAAAGTAGAAATCAAACATAGTTGTGCATTAAAATGCATTCCCATAAGCTTGACACAAATGTTCAGGTACAAATTGGCCACCTTATCGTAAGTTTGAGGCGTCCCAGGACCCGAAAAAGATCATTTGTAGAAGTAGTCATATGAAAAACTCATAGTTATCCAATTCAATCGTTTCTCAAAACGTTTACACTGAGCCAATTTTCTTAAAATTCCGTCATGTAGTGGCCACATTGTAGCCGATTCTGGAAATTATCTTTGACTTGAAATTCGCCTACCTCCAAGGGCTCAGAAGCACAGTACCCTTCTCACCCGACCTGACCCAGTGATCCTCCGGAATAACTCCGGCCACATGAATATTTCCGCGTTCCTCTGTCCACTTCTAGAAACTAGATATATGTGCCAGTACACTAACAAAAAATCCTTGGAATCCATTAAGAATTCGCTAAGCGGTGAAGATTTTAGAATTTCTGTTTTCACTCAGGCCTATACGGGTTAAACAAATCAAAAATATGAAAGCCCTTGGCGATGATGAAGTTCTTTACATCCTCATCAAGAAACTTTCGAACAGTGGCTTATCATTCTTGGTTGATATATTTAACAAATGAATTCAGTTGGCATATTTTCCTGAAAAATGGAAAAATGCCAAGTTTGTACCAATTTAAAAACCAGACAAAAATCCTGCAGAAGATTCCAGTTATCGTCCAATCAGCTTGCTTTCCTCCATCAGTAAACTTGATAGTCTACATCAACGAAAATTCAATTTTCGCCAATGAACATAGACAATCGACCACTCATCAGCTTTTACATGTAACGAATTTGATTCGTTCCAACAAATCTTAAGGGTATTTAGTTTGTCTTGCTCTTCAAAACAAGAAGGTCTTGCTGCTTCTTCAACTGGTCTTGCTCTGCATCTACTTTTTTCAAATTTGAAGTTATGACCACGAATTTGCCCTAGTTAATCCTCTGTGCAGCGTCGCAGCGCGTTTTCCCTACACAGAAAGAGGGATTGACTTTTGGAGTTAATGATTTTCCACTTCCACTTTTCCCGAAGCGAAGTGCCTCTACCGCTGCTGCTGGGGCTGATCTGCTACAGGGAAGATGCTCCGGAACGGTGATTGATGAGGAGGGATGTCTCGGAAAGTCGACTGATGTCAATTAGGCAAAGAAGACAGCACACATTCGTAGGCGCGCACACCAACTTCGAAGACGGGACCATTTCTTTCGTTTGTTTGTGTCGTTGAAATTTGCATCTGCCTTGTAGAACCTGGGCGTATGGATCTTGGCAGGGCGTCAAATCTACTGATCTCTGCTGCTGCTGGCTGTGTGTTTGATAATTCTCGTATTGGTGCTGAGCTGGCACTGGGCAGAGCTTACACGCCAAGATCAACGATTTATCTGTGGCTTATGTGCACGAGGCGGGTTTTCGAGAACGTCAGTCTAGCGAGGCGAATTTCATCACCGCATCTTCTAGCCTACGAGATTCAATAAGTTTTAAGTTGTAGAGATCGTTTTTTTTTGCGCGAGCAAACGAAAGAAGAAACTACGGCGATAGAGGCCATAAGGTGCCTATGTAGACATAACTTAGTTAGCAGAGGTTGTCGTTACTGCGATGGTCGAGTTCGATAAAAATGTCAATTCCATCCTAGAAGATAATTTATCGAAGCTTTGTTTAAGTTCCGAGAGCATTGTCAATATCAAGTTTTATTTGCAAAGAAATGTTAACATCGAGATTACTATCGATATTTGTTTCATATATATTCCAGTCGGCTCGCAAATAATTAAATGTGGAGCTGAGTGAATTGAAAATCGCTTCATGGGATATTTGGAATGTAACAGGGACATGATCAGAATCAAACCAGCGTGAGTAATCAGTTGACCTAACCAATCGTAGAAGGGTTTATAGAAAAGGCTATCAGGGTATTGAATTGAGAAATATCCTGAAGAGCGACCATCAAATAAAATTCTGCCGTTGGAATTACTTGGTTTTAATTACGATGGTTTGCATTGAAGTCACAAATGACTGAAAGTTTTGACTTATTGCGAGTTAATTTCCGCAAGTCAGTTTGAAGCGAATTAACTTGCTGCTCAGTGCATTGTTAAGGCAAATAGGCAGCTATGAAACTTATCTTTCAACAGAAACATCCAAAGTTTCAAAAACTTTGGTTCCAAATGAGGAAAAAAGGTGATGTTTTATACAGCTATAAAACAACCCGTCCTTTTTGCCATTAAAAGAACGAGAATTCCAATTCGAACTATTTGGATCCATTAGAAAAACGTAATTCAATAACAATTTTATTAGTTAATTATACACCAACTTGGACTGCTTCTGTCATAATTTTGAATTATTTGATTCAAAAGTGCCATATAACACTTAAATTAATGAATTTCTAACATATAATAAATGTATTGACGGTTAACAAAGAAAATATGTTAGAATTTGAACTTAAAATCAATTCTGTTTCACATCATTGCAATAATTCCAACTCCTAATCTCTGCCAAGTTTACAAACAAATCGAAACTACCATCTTCACGCCGTCCATCTACGTGTACCTAAAACCCTGGTGCATTTGCATCTGCCTTAGAACTGACTCACTTTGCCATGTGCCCACACCACTTTCCCATACTATCTCACACTGACTCAGTGTAACGAACGTAGACGAACGACGAAATGTGCGTTTCACGCACGCATTAGCCATAGTCTGCCAGTGGAAAGGAGGTATCCTTCGGCAGTTTTCCGCGCGCACGTTTGATGCCATGAAATTATTACGACTTTCGGGCAGCTGCAGACAAACGTTGCTTCTTCTTCACCCACACCCCTGGTTTCGTCGCTGCTCCGACCGGATTCGATCCGAGTCGGATCGGATGTAGCGCGCAGACTCCTTACCGATTGGCACAACTGCCATGCCGCCCGGGGACGGATGGTTTAAGTCGAAATCCCGTGGAAAACAGCAATCACAACAACATTACATCGGACGGCGTTTGGCTGAGCGAGGCGAGCTAGGGTGCAGTGGTGCCAGAGCGCTGGTCCCACAGATTTGACTCACATGATTTAACAACTATTTATGAGGAATAGTACGTGCAAAAAATCTGCAATCAGATTATCAAATTAGGATCACTTGAGAGGTAAATGAAGGGGTAGTGAAGAACAAGGATTGAATTCTAAGAAAATTGAGAGTATGTCTCACTTATCGCCCTCCGTGATAATCAAGTTTCACAACCATTTATGAGAGTCTTTTTATCATCTTTTGTTACTGCTCTGGTTAGATAGGGAGGAAAACAGTGCATGATAAGACCCATCTAAACAAGCTCCAAATCTGAAGGACACCATTGATATCAGTAGTTCAAAGATTGTTTATCATATCAGTAATATGCACGGGTAGAAATCAGAATCAAAAACAAGATTATGATTCATGATATCATGATTCCAGCGTGTGTTATGAAAATACACCATGATTTGGCCTCATGATATCATGAGTCAGATTGCCGTAACGCAACACACGCGTTAGGTTTTTGTAGCTGATTGCTCGGAATCATGATTCAAATGCCAAAAACGCTGAGCAGCGCATCCGTTTATGATCGACAAAATAAAAAAAAGTTAGAAATAGCATACATTGAGATTCGAGCCAAGAACCTTCCGAATGTAAGGCACGTACTCTACCACTCAACCGCTTCGTCATCTTGAATTAAGAGTGATCGATACGAATGAGATGAAGCAAAGTGCGCCACTTAGTGTTTTCACACTGGATGTTACGCTTATGAGGATTCATGATTATGACTCCAGGAACCAGGATCCTGATATTATGACCTAACCAATTTATGAATTTCATGATTTGTAAATCATGGCGTGGGGATCAGATTTTTATCCGTGTGCAATACCTACCCCCAATGGTATTAAGCGAGAAAAATAAGTTTTATCATCGCTCTCTCTTTGAAGCTCTCGTTCGCTGTTGTTATTTATCAAGCTTGTTACAACTTGTAAAACATTGCTAATCATGGACCGATACAGATGGGATATTTTCCTTCGCTTGCTTCGAATGTGTTTCGAAATCAAATGGGAACGAATTCTGCAATTCATGCTGAAGAAACATTACTTGTTTGTTTTCAATTATTTGAACACCATTTTTGACAAATTGCTGCCGAAAAGCGGCTTAAAAGAAATCAACATTAATATCACAAACCAAAAAAAACGATTTAATAAGAATCAAGAAATACTCCAAAAGTTTCAAATGAAAGTTCAAATTTTCTGAGAGTTAGAACAGACATTCCTCTAATGGCATTTCTTAAAATATCCTAAGGGATTCATCATCATATTACGCCAGGTACTACTATATGTATTTTTCATGATGTTTGCCAGGAATTTCTTCAAACATTGGTTCAGGCGTTTTCCCAAAGTTCCCTTCAGGTATTTAGCAACGTATTTTTATACAAATTTTTTTTTTTCAAAAAATCTGCTGGATTTTTGTTTTGGATCCTTCGAAAATTCAACCAAAAGCATCTCTCAGGTTGTCTCCAGAAATAACTCCAGAGATTTTTTCATTGAATTATAGCACAGCATATACCATGATTGGTAGAACCTTGTAAGAATTGCACTTCGATCCAGAAGAATAAGGGATGGGGCTTTCCGCTTACAAATAATTTCAAGATTAAACATAACACAAATTATACTTGCAAATGGTGGAGTTTGACCATACCTGCCAAGAATTTTTTAAGTGAATTCACAACATCATATGAGCTTACCTGAAAAAAGATAAAGAAAATAGTATTAATAATAATGGTATTATACATTCTAGCAGCTGTTATATTATTGATCAATAACGGCACCGGCTAAATCCTTAGAGTAAGGTGGGGCAAAAGTTCGACCTTAGTGGTATAATCAAAGTTTCCAAGAAAACAATAGCAGTTAAAACAAAACAAATACCATACAGTGAGCCTTCAACATATTGGCTATAATTTTGCTGAAAAAACTTGTATCAAAATATTTACCCATTTTAAGTTATAACAGTTTCAAAATTGATTGTCTTATTCGAACTTTTGCCCCACCGGTGGGGCAAGAGTTCGAATCTAGTGTGGGGCAAAAGTTCGCTGGATAAAACACAAAATATCGATCCTTTTATGACAGGCATACTTTACACCAGCCGTAAACTTAAGTTTGGCGAAAAATACACACTAAATTTTCATCAAAAAATTGCCCAAAACCGGGTTGATTGTAAAATACTCAAAAAAAGCAGTTTTTCGCAAAACAACGTGGAAATGCAAAATTTTGGTGACATTTTTCACACGATCAGACAAATTCAACTAAATTTGAAGATAATATGTGGATAGGCGATTCGCAAATTTTTCCGTGATTTTATACATGGGTCGAACTTTTGCCCCGCTGATTCGAACTTTTGCCCCACTATGGGCCAAAAATTGTTTTCAAGCATTTATGCAAAAACTAATACACCTCAAAGCAACCTTATGATAGGCCTAGAAACGCCCTTACATAAAATGTTGAAAAAGATTTTATCTTCAATTGGTTCCATGCAACGAAAGTTTGGACAAAAATTACAATATTCACGTCGAAAAACAACAAATAGCCATAACTTTTCCAAATCTCAATCGATTTTTATGATATTTGGATTTAAAGTCTCTTACTTGAATAGCTTTCGAACCACCATGACATTTATAAGATTTGTTTTGAATTGAGCTTGAAATCTTAAAAAGAAACTCTTACCCCGCTCGAACTTTTGCCCCACTTTACCCTACAGTCAATTGAGATGGAGAAAGAATGTAATGATTGTTGCTTCTAGAGACCGATAATACATCTGCAACTCTACAATCATCACGGAGGGATTTTGGAGGAGTCTCCTTGGTCGATGATGCGTTCCATGGATAAGGAGGAAAAATACGTTCTTCTTCTTCTTCTTGGCATTAACGAGCCTGCTTCTCAGCTTAGTGTTCTTATGAGCACTTCCACATTTATTAATTGAGAGCTTTCTTTGCCAAAGTTTCCATTGTTGCATTCGTATATCGTGTGGCAGATATGATGATACTCTGTGCCCAGGGAAGTCAAGGAAATTTCCATTACGAAAAGATCCTGGACCGACCGGGAATTGAACCCAGACACCTTCAGCATGGCTTTGCTTTGTAGACGCGGACTCTAATCATTCAGCTAAGGAAGGCCCCTGATTCCTACAGGAGATATTTCACAGACGGGTCCCGCATCAATGAATCCACTGGCTTCGGTGTCTTCAATGAAAGCTCTTCCGCCTTCCGAAAACTTCAATAACTTTGAACGGTTTATGTTGCTAAGCTGACAGCAATCAACTTCGCTTTGAGGATGATCTCATAAATGCAAGCAGACTACATCTTCATCTTCTCAGTTCTATTGAGGCACTTCGATCGATGAAACCTGTTAAGCATGCATCTTACTTTCTTACAAAAATAAGAGAGCAGATGTGTGCACTGGTCTTAAGATCATACAAGATTATCTTTGTATGGAGCCCCTCACATTGCTTAATTAATGGCAATGAGAAGGCGGACTCTCTCGCAAAGATGGGCGCTTAGGAAGGTGAGATTTATGATAGAAGAATTTCACACGACGATTTTTTTTTTTCATTAAGTACGTCAAAGCTCTTCACGGTTGGCAAAGCGATTGGTTAAATGGACAACTGGGACGGTGGTTACATTCCATAATCCCTAGAGTTTCCTTGCGAGCGTGGTGGAAAGGTTTGGAGATAAGGCGAAGTAGGCCGTCATTGAAATTTGTACGCGTTGTTGATGATTGTTGCTAATTCATCTCATGATTTCGAATCAAAGAAAATCAGTTGGTTTTGCACTGACACAGCTGAAAAAGTATCAGCAAATTACGATATATCTCCAGATGAGCTGCAGAATCTTCAGTAAAATCCTTACCATGTTGTTCCTTGTGATCAATAACCTCGAGTTGCCACGAGTACCCTGGCTCCAACCTGTGCTAATTTTGGCACTCAAGAAGTCAATTCATTGTAAACAATACAAAAAATGAATTTCGGCTCTGTAAAGCATTAAACGCGATTGAGCCTCAAATAAACAAACTAGTAAAAAAATATATCTCCGCTTACTCTTGAAAATGTGCACTTTGGCTTTCAAATTATTGATCAATAACAGTGCCGGAAAAGTCCTAACAGTCGATTGGGATGGGGGAAAGAATGCTGGTGTGTTATGCGTGTTGCTCCTAGAGACCGAGAATACCTCTGCATCTCCACAATCACCACGAGAAGGGTGTTGATTAGGCAGCGTCAATTTATTACGTAACGCTATAATTGGAATTTTTTGAAACCCCCTCCCCCCTCCCGTAATGCTGTTTCTATGAAAATTTCCATTTTTTGTCTGAGTCGCACCGCTTGAGGCTACTACTCCCTCCCCTTAGAGCGATACGTAATTTGTGGATGCCGCCTTAGTGAGGGAGGAAATATCGATGGGAGTCATAATAACGAAAAAAGAAAAGTATGTGTAAATTAAAATTATATAAAACAAAAAATAAGGGTTTATGACGACACTCGTGTGACGATCCATCCAAAGTTTGTATGAAAAGTTTGTATGAAAAAATACGTTACCACTATAAAAATGTGTTATCGTTAACATGAAACGAGCTCACCAATTAGTAATCCAACCTCGACTGAACACGAAAATCTTGCCGCATCAGATTTTTCCGAATCAATGGAAAGTTCTCAAGGTAGTCCTCGATAAATTTCTCCATTGATTCTTTCATTGATACCTTCAGATATTACTGTAAAGATTTTTTCAGATGTTTATCAAGATCGTTCTGTTTCTGTTCGGGATGAACCACTGCGACTAGTTTTCTTTGATCTTTTGTGGTATACCCGTGTCCTTTGTTTTATTGCATGTCGTTCTACTCCATTACTATTGAGAAATAATGAAGTAGTTGTTTTTTATACAAATATCATTCTTTACTATTTTGCATAGAGCCTCTTTAGAAAAAGATACCGCTATTTATACCTTTTGGAGAAAACTGTTTGTCACCATTAAACTCTCAAAAGCGCGCCCCTTAATCAGGTTCGGCCACTAAGCTGGTTGAATGATACTGATATTGACCATGCATCGGTACTCTAGCGTATCAAATTATTGCTTCACTTATAAGGTTCAAAGCCGTTTTTTGAAACTGTGAACAGGTTTCATCCCATGAAACATTTAGATTCCTTGAAACAAAAAGCTTATTTTAGAAGTTAAGAGGTCTGCTACTTCACTGATTCGGAATCGTTTCCCTCCTAGATATCGAAAGATAAACTCTTGAACTCGGAAAGAAATTGTCTCATGAGTTGAAACCAACCTCAGATGCTGATTGAGCCTTCGACCTCCTCATTATCTAGGACAAATAGGTGGGTCTTAGTGCCTTGTTACTCTCTTATACTCTTCCGACCTTAACTTATAAGTATTCACAAGAACAGATACAACAAGATCTTACCCCGTAACGCACCTCGAAAAGGTGATCTACCCGCGTTACGGGCAAGATAGTATTGGTCAATTTTTCAAGTTATTTTTCTTAGGATTTATCTGGAATTCGTTCAGTGTTTCTTTCACAGATTTTCTTCAGTAAATTCTCAATAGTCGTAATTGAGTCTGTCCTTTTTTATCAAATCGTCAATTTTTTTTTTCAAAATCCGTGAAAAAAAATAACGCCCATTGTTTTTTGAAGAAAATTGTAAAGTATTATCTTACGAAACATCTAAGGAAAAAATATTATCTTACGAAATGTTCAAGGAAATTCGTAAAATATTGAAGGAATTGAAATTAGCTAACCATTCTCAATGTGCACAATTCGAGAGTTCAAAATATAATGAAGTCAATAACAGCGCCGACCACGTCCTTAAAGTCATCGAGGAGGGGAAGGAATGTTAGTGTGACTACCGTTGTTACTAAAGACCGAGATCACCTCTGCATCTCCACGGTAGTCGCAGGAAGGATTTTTGTTAGTGGGAAGGGTTTAAAAGTTACATGATCAGGATTCACCTTAGTAAGTGATGCGACTCATGTAACTTTGATTTTAAATATCACTATTTGTATGGTTTCATTATAAACGTAGACAAATATATGTCGTCACCTTTGCTGACGAGCTATTCAAAAATTCAAAATTCCTAATTAAAAGAAAATATATTTATTGTCTTTTGATGAGTGTTTATCAAGTTTTTGCCGACACACGGAGTGACAAACCATCCATTTTTTTTAATTGAATTCACAAGCATTGCCTATAAAAAATATATAAAAGGTAAAAGATCTTTGAATGCCTTCATAATAAATAACAAAAATTAAATAATTAATCAAAGCTAAATCTAATAATAAAGAAAAGTTGAAATTAACAAGAAAAAATATACTTAACAAAATCCAATTCATATCTTTATAAATTTCTCCTTGAAAGAAGCAACTTCAATCTTGGACACTTGATAGAACCAAATAATTGGAAGCTTCGTTAAATTCGAGTGCTCTCCAAAATACAAGAATAAACGATCTGTTGAAAAAGCTCCTCCCTAGTCCAACGCACTAACGCCGGAACACGAAACACGATCACCCTCCAAATGATTAGAACAATCCTAGACGGAATGTCCTTCCTCAATTTCAAAGCGCTCACGTAATCAATCACGCTCACGATCAATCAAATTCTTGAACAGTTTGGGAAATTTTCTCCTCAGAGAGAGAGAGAAAAACGTTAGACGTTCAAAACACACGTCTTGTTGATTCAAGACCTACTACAGAAGTCATCTTAGATCGCTGAACAAATTTCTTCAAAAACCTTGGAATGAGTTCTTCTGGAAGAATTCCTTTAGGAATCTTTGTAAAATTTCCTGGCATTACAACTAAAGAAATTGCTTTTAAAAATTATTACACGTAAAATCGCTGGAACAAGGAGATTTTTCAGAACAATCGCTGTGTAAATTAGAATTTCATTAAGCTTGAAATCGTAGGTGATTTTTTGGAAGGATTACTGCAAGATTTTCTGGTAAAATCAACAGATGAATTTATGAAGAATCCTTGGATTGGAAAAATCATTGCAAGAATTCATACAACACATTCCAAAAAATCAACGAAGGAGTTCTGACTTTTTCACAAGTGTCTGATTGTTTCGCGGTCTTCGGCAACATAGTTCAACGCGAAAATACCTCTCAAAGTCTGTGTTCAGAATTTTTATAGAGGTCAATGGTCGACCTTTGGCGATTTTTCTTTGCAAAAGTTAGTTTTCCGCGCTAAAATATAGTTTCACCGTTCGACCTGAAATTTTGCACTGTTGTTATGGGACCGAAATGCAATTCTAAAATGGACTGGCGTGAGAATCTAAATTTTGTCCCACACTAATATTCACAGTATTGCAATGAATGATGCTGATACAAACCGATACCAAACCATTATTTCCCTAGACAGCGTTCGCATTGTACAGTAAGATTATGATAAATCTTGATCGTTCATTGGAAATAATGCAATGAAATTATCACTTTCCGTTGCCTACATTTTCATATCGGAGTTTTAATTCCTTTCACAACTAACGGCTCACTGTGGTATAGTTAGTGGTCAAAATACACCACTTCAATTTCGATATTATGCGTACAGGTTTTTTCTCAGTTTGGACGAATGAAATACGTTCTCAATTATGTGCGGTCGTTGAGGGAATTTCTTAAAACATCGTGAATTATAAAATTTTACGCCGTGTGATTGAAATTAAATCCTCCAGAGAAGATGTACACGAAGGTTTTCCATAGTGTAAATAAGTGCCCGGTGAAGTAAGTTACACTGAGGGATGGGAGAAATGAGAATCGTAATGTGACGTGGCTCAGTCGATCGCTATTCAGATTTCACCAGGTACGTCTTCGTCGAATTCGGCGAAAAAGTGCAAAGTGGGTAACACTGCGGAACACGTTTTTGTCTCCAGCATCAAAATACCTCTGTTTACTTAATAAAGGGTTGCTGAATCCATTGCCGTTTACAGAAATATCATAGCACGTCTAGTTTTTGAGATATTGGTTGTTAAAAATTCGAAAATTGACTATTTCAATGACAATACTTATCATCAAAGTTTGTAATACTTTTGAACCGAAAAAGTTATTTTTTGATGGTTTAGAAAAGTATTGTATTTTGCCATATAAGAGAAACGAAGAATTTAGTATGGAGACTACAAGTATATTGAAAAAATCGGTTTAATCTAAATTTAATCGTGCATTTTCAATCAAAATACATCTAAAATGAAAGTTTAAGTCCTCTTTTGTATGCAAGATGGATAAGATGACAAAAAAGTTTGATAAAATATACTTTAAATTTTAGGTAAACATCGATAAAATCAATGTTTCATACAACTTTGGCGACCTGTAGCTAAAAATTGTGACGTGCTGGGAAATTTCTGAGAACGGCATCAGATTCAGCAACCCCAAATCTACTAGAGACACATAATTTGATCCTTGAGACACGCAAAAATGTCATTTTTGTTGCGCTGTGTAATTGAACTGAAGTTATTTATCGAAATACAATAATTTTATTGCATTTTTGGTGTACAAGTGAACGAACCATAATCTACTACTATATGGTATGTTCGAATATCCGTCGTAGTGGAACTCTTCAAGTTTGATACGACGATCAATAGCGCTTGCGACGAATTGCAGAACGAACTGCAGAACGAACTCATTAATTTATAACATAAATTTATTATGCTTCGGTATCTCAATCTCATCCCCAACCAAAATTTGCCAAGGGGTGATTCGAAAGTGATGTTCATATTAATTTCAAATGTGTTTGTAAAATACTTCTACAGCACCAAAATTGAAAATTCAGATTTTGGTTCAATTTGTAACGTAGATTCATAATGTGTTAAAACTTAGCTTGTTACCTCTAAGCTGAACCTTCGGAAAATTTCGTATACCTACGGAAAATTTGGTAGATCTGCGGAAATTTCCGTAGATCTGGCATCGCTGCAGTGAGGTTGTGCTCTAAAGTGACGAAAAAGAACAAAACCGCGCAACGAAAACAACCGATGCGAGGAAAATGCCTCGCTCAATGATTCACAAACCCACGTTCCGCGCGTTTTCCGTCCCAATTTCTTGTTGCTCTCTGCGTCATCCAACGGCGAAGCTTAAGACGAAAAGCGTGCGCCCGGTTAAGGGCAAAATATAATTTATGATCCCTTGCAGTAATGTCCGCTCGACTTGAGGCAGAAGGAAACGGGCGGCACTTCGCCAATTTGCGTGAACAGGAACTACTAATGAGATTTGAATTCAACGAAAAACGACGAAGAAAAGCCTTTTCCATCTCAAGAAGCCACAGAAATTCCGCGGTCAAGTAAGCCATTTATCGCGCGCATTTGAAGCGCCATATTTTCCCACTTTATTGCCGCCGCTTGCTGCGTTGGCATGCGTCCGAAGTGCGACGAAGTCGTCGTCGTCAATTGCTTGGATGACATGTTTCACACCTACCTCGGATCCGCATTCAATGAGGTCGACCCTCTCGGACTTGCCGATGATGATGATGATATGCTGAATACGTCTCTGTCTTCTGTCGGATTCTCGGATTCTGCTGAACGACCGAACTGGGGGGCCAACAGGTAGAAGTGGCCCGGGGGTTGGAAAATCCGTCGCGACTCGATCTTCTACACACTCTGCACTAGAAGAGAACAACCACAAGTTGAGGTCTAGTTTGTACTGATTTTCCGACGGATTTTCATCCGCTATTAATAGAACAGCTTCTTGCTGTTGGTGATTCGGCAGCGAAGCTCAAGCCACGATCATGACTTTCTCTCTCACTCTCGCAAAGTTTCGGGCGTTCTCAACTACCAGTATCCCACCGAATCGCGCAATCCTCTTGTCCGATAGCTCAGGTCGGTTCGAGTGTTTTCCCGCGAATCATCTACATCTACAAGGTTTGGAAAATTCTACAACTACGTTCATAGGAAAAATAAAGGTAAAGCGGCAAACGATCTAGTGTAAGTCTATGTGTATTTCCAATGAGACAACCAAAAAACGGTCTGCGTCTACATAGTCAACAGGGGCCATCCTACGCGGATCGATTCCTTTGGGTTAAGCGATGATGGCCGAACGACGCGGGACTTCATGCTGAGCGAAATACGTCTTGACAAGCCCCGGAGGGAAATGAACAGTTTCCGAACGGGACGGGCACAGTGGACATTCAGAGTAGATATAAGGACAAAATTGTTTTGTATTGTTTTTTTAATTGAAAAACATGGAACATGGTTGCAATTGCGAACAAAAAGAAAGGTGAATCTCAGAATTCACTACTCTCTTTCAAAAATTGTTTGGGATTTAAAACTGTCACGGAACGTGACAAAAATGGAAGAAAGGACATTTCTCCGGTTGCGCGCCTTCTTCCAGGGGTGAAATGATTAATGTTGATAATTGCATCGAAATGAGCAATCGGTTTGCTGCTTTTGACAAATTTTCCGAGCATCAAATCGAAGCAGCCTCTAGCCCAGGCTCTTTGAATCAAGTGAGGCAACGAAGAATGCCGCCAATCGTGATCAGTTGTTCCGAATTTGGAGAGTTTAGGTAGGAGACCTTGAACTCTATTAGAGGAATCAAGGTTTCCTTCCAAATCGCAAAGAAAGGACACTGTCGCGTTTTGCCGAAAACTCTTAAAGATCGCGAACATCCTTTCAAACATCTTGGAATGAACAACTCAAGTGAGATTTTCATCAGTCCAAGTAATCATTATGAAAAAGAGAACCCAATCTGGCATTCTTCGGAAAGGGCTTTCTCAAGAATATAATTTAGTTCACTTTAACAAAAGTGATTAAAATAATATTGAAGCTTTAGAAAATGTAAGACTTATATTCGATGTCTGTGTGATATGGTAACATTTCCAGAAACCTGGAGGAAATTTTCAGAACTCCACTCAGTGCTGTCGGTGCCAAAAGTGAGATCATGGTACCAAACATTGCCTCATGGATGCTAAATGCATGATTTGCGGAGGTTTTCCCAACGTTTAGGACGTCTGTCCTGTGAAAGAATATACCAAAAAATCTTAACGGAAAATCATCAGATAATGTAGCTACATCTAGTAATATGTTTCCCTCTGATTTTAATTTTAGTAACTGAACAATTGAATCAAATGATTGGTGCACTGTTCAAAACCACCACTATGACTGAAACAGTCCAAGTTGATGTATAATTTACTAATCAAATTGTCATTGGATGACGTTTCTCTAATAGATTTTTTTTTAATATTTTAAATTGGAATGCTCATTCAGGATGCCTACTCATTAACAGAAATGAAATTCCCTGATAATTCCACGTTTTGAAAAATAATTCCAGGTTCAAGAATTTCTTTAAAATATATAAATGATTGACATTTTTTACATTTATATGACTACAACATTATTTTAAAAGATAAGAGTTCGGCTTCGAATTACTTAAAGTAAAAAAAAAATCTAACGACAAATTTCGAAGCATTTTTCACTAAAATGAAACAAAAATATCTGTTCGTTCCAAACATGTAAACTTAAGAAATAATTTGGTTATGATTATTGATTTCACACATTTTCTAAAATGCTTATCAAATAATCTGAAAGTGCCTTTAAGCCTAACCATAGACGATCGTACAATTCGTAGTTGCTACTCCATGATTGACCAGAACAATCAAAATTGCGCAAGGAACCAACAGAAGGAGCTAGGGAAAAGCTTATCATTCTTAGTGTACACCTTTGAGAGTCTGAAAAATGTGAAGTCAATAATGGCGCCGGCCACGTCCTTACGGTCATCGAGGAAGGGAAGGAATGTAAGTGTGACGTCCCTTGTCCCTAGAAACCGAGATCATCTCTGCATCTCCAAGGCTGTCACGGGAAGGATTTGGTGTTAGTAGGAAGGGTTATAAAGCCACATGTTCAGGATTCACCTTGGTAAGTGATGCGACTCATGCAACCTCAATACAAATACATCAAATTTCTCATTCTAATGTAAACCATAAGTATGTTGACATCTCTGGTGACAAACCTTTCAAAGATTTTTACACATATAAAAAAAGCCAAAGAAATGTGAATGTTTTTTTTTTATTATGGAAATCTTGAGTTAATGTCAATGCCGACACATATAGCGACGATCATTCAAAGTTTTTCTGATTTTTTTTTTCTATCTTTATTAACGAGATTTTTAACCCTGGGCTAGTTTATCTCGGGACCAACGGCGTTACTTCCCTTCCGAAGGAAGTTGTCACTGAAATGTTTAGTGACTATTTCGGGGATGAGCGGTTCCACAGAAAATGACGACTTTTTTCCCAAATTTCATTTTTATATTTTTTGATTTGGATGAAATTTTGCACATGCTTTCTTTATGCCCAAAAATGCCTTTTTGCATCATCGGCTCGCCAATTTGACTCTAGCCTTACCTTTGAGAAGGGCCTAAGAAAAAAATCCTTAATAATTTTCAAAAAATTATAACTTAGAAACGGTTTGTCCGATCAGTTTGGTGCCTTCCGCAAAGTTTAAGGTTATTGTTGGGACTATCTGGAAAAAAAATATACACTGTAAAAAAAATGTTGTAATTTTTTATATATCGAAAGTAAAGCTTAAAAATCAATTTTCTCAAAAATCGTATTTTTGATTTTTTTTTTTTTTTTTATATGTTAAAGTAGACAAAAAATGAAGTCTTTTGCACAGTGGGTCAAGATGGAGAAATCATGGTCAAAAAAGTTATGACTTTTTGAAAAAAAGGTGAATTTTTGAAAATGGTCATAATAAACTTTTTAAATATTTTTAAACTCGATTTTATGAAAGTACACAAAATTTACAACAAAAAAGGTATATGGAAAAATCAGGCTAACTTTTACCGTTTTAAAGATACAGCGATTTTAATACAAAATTATGATATAATTTTCAATTTTCGGTCATTATAATATAACTTAGAAACGGTTTGTCCGATCAGTTTGGAGTCTTCCGCAAAGTTTTAGGTTATTGTTGGGACTATCTGAAAAAAAATATACACTGTAAAAAAAATGTTGTAATTTTTAATATATCGAAAATAAAGCTTAAAAATCAATTTTCTCCAAAATCGTATTTTTGATTATTAAATTAATTGATAAAAAAGTACTTATAAAATAATTAATAATGTTATAAATGTTACAACACAATTTTTATAAAAATAACATGGAACGAACTCACTAACTGATGGGCTGAAACTCGATGTGAACCTTATCGTATGTTGATATGTTCGTGCAAAATGATCGGCCAACGCGCAAACCGAACAAAATTTCGAAAAACAAAACGTCGAATCCCACAACGTCTAAAGGGACAAAACGTCGAAAGGACAAACGGCGCATGTACAACATTGTTTGCTGGACTTCTTTTTTTCACATCGAGGTCGGTCAATTATGCTATGCATAACGTTTGGCACATAATGAATTATTTATTCTTCCGGAAGAGAATCATTCTTTCAAGGTATTTCGTTTCGTTCAATTTTTTACTTTTCGACGTTTTGTCCTTTCGCCACTTCCTGAAAACATACTGGGAAAAACAACGAACGTTTCCATCGGAGTAGCCAAAACGCACTGCAAAAAGGTTTCCTTCGTTCATGTCTTCATCCTGTCACTAATTCTTCTTGACCTGAAAGTGCCTTTAATCGTCAAAGTCAGTTATGAAGAAAATGGGCTATTCGAATTTACGAGAAAAGCCTTTCTCTTGCAATGGGATTCAGATTTATGGACATCAGCGACGTACACACAAATTTCGCTGGAGGACATTTTGTATTTTTTCATGAATGATATCTTTGGGAAATCAGGGCTACTACCCGTCTTGGAAACGACAATTTAAAACTTTTTGAAAAAAACTAACGGGAACCACGACACGAAAATTTAATTTATCAATTGAACAGACAATTATTTTAGAATATTTCCAAGACTTTCTTTTTAATTCCAAGTGGCGACAAGTATAACTTCTTGTTTTGCTGTAGATTTCTTCCACATATTACTCCGAGATCTCTTGAAAAGTTTGATTTGTAATTTTACACGAGTTTTCTGAGCGATCCTTGCAAAAAATTGCTTTTAGATACCTTCATGAATTCAATCTGGATTTTTCCAAAGATCATTTTCCTCCAAAGATTCTTCAAGAAAGTCTCAAGTTTTCCATGAATTTATCCATTGATTCTTCCGTTGGACTTCCTCCAACTTTTTCATTTAGAGCGTGTTTAAGAATTCAAAATTTTACCAATTATTTTCGCTTTAAATTCACAAGGAAGTCTTCAAAGATTTGTTTCCAATCATTCATCAAGGGATGTCTCCAGGGAAATGGCAAAGAAATTTTTCAGATTTCTTTGGAGAAAAAATTGAAAAAATTCGTGCGGAATATCTGAAAAAAAAATCGAAATAATAATGTTCTAATGCAATGCTGGAGAAATGTCGAGAGAAATTTAATGAAGAATACCAAGTCAAATTCATGTAGGGATTCTTGGTTTGGTTTATTATAGATTTTAACAAATAATGCTTGAAAGAGTTTCGAAGCAATTCCTGAGAGTAATCATAGATGAATTGCAAAGTGATCTTTATGCAAATTGCTGGAATAAATGAAAAAAATGGCCTATGAATTATTGTAGGGTTTCTTGGAAAAATGTCGAAACGAATTATTTTCAAAAATAAAGGAACACACTTAAGTTATTTTACAGGAACCCGTGAATTTCACCGTAATCTCAACAACAGGTGGAATAAATTAACGGAGTACGGTAATTTTTTACAGTTTTCGGTAAAATTTCACCAGAATCCATTAAATTTCAACGGAATTACGATGTTTTATTTTACCGAGCTGTTGAGATTACGGTGAAATTCACGGATAACGGTAAAATAATTTAAGTGTGAATAAACCTTTGTGGAAGAACTCCTGTAACTAATGTAAAAATCGGTGAAATAACCAATGAAAAAACGTGTCGAGAAAATCCTGGGATTAGCGCTAGGATTTTTTCAAAGTAATTTCTGTAAAAAATACTGGAGGTAGTAGCCTTTGATTGTTCTAGGATTTTCTGGATCAAATGCTAAAGAAATTCACCTAAGCATCCCTTGTGAAATCGCTGGTAGCATCCCTGGAGGAGTACCTGAGATCATTTCTGGAGAAATCACTAGAATTCCTAAACCATTCTCCGGTATCTGAGTAGAACATCACTAAAAACTAGTTGAAAAGTCGCGTAATAGTTAATGAAGGTTTTTCTGAAGCCTCTAGAATTAAGTCAAAAAGTGACTTTAGAGACCTTTTTGATTAAAATAGAGACTTTAGAGACCGAACATCAAAAATAGACTCTAAAAATAGACCTACTTGCCTGAGAAATATACTATTTTTCGTACATGTTGCAAATTTTGCTCTTTACCTACAAAGTTTATTATTTATGTAAAATACACAAAAAAAAGGTAAAAAAAATGTAATGTTCTCAACCATGTTTCATATGCTAATGAACGATACCCAACAGGAACTGGGAACTGTACTTGCCTGTACCAACTTGGTAGTTTTACTGTCCGCTTAACAGAGCCTTCACTGTTTAACAAGAATACACTGTGGTCTGTTACAAAAACGAAGTAAATGTAGAAGCAAATGTATAACAGTATAGCTGAGATCTGAAATATATTACAGACGATCGATCTCTTTCGTTTGTACCGAGCCAGAAGATAGACGTTACCTCTTATTTGCAATCTTATGTTCTGCTTAATTATCTAAACAAGTTTTATGCTGAATAAATAAAAATGGCTAAAAACATAAAGGAGTGGACATCGCAAGTAGTATTTTGATAGCGACGCAGCCGAAATTTTTTTCGATTGAAAAGATTTTGTATCAGTACATATTCTAACATATTCTAATTCAAAAAAATCCCTGATTGTGCTTGAAATTCCCTGAGAATTGCAGAAGTTTTCCTGTTTTTTCCAGGTAGTAGACACCCTGAGTTATAACTGAAACTTATTTGAAACCTGGATCCAAACTCAGAAAAGATCCAAACTTTTTTGTTTATCGTAATGATTGTCTTGATGGGGCACGTGGGGGAGTTGCAATCATCATTCATAGGCATATAAAACATCAACTTTTTTCGTCATTTGAAACTTTAGGTGTTTCCGTTGGTAAATATACTTTCATAGCTGTGTAATTACCGTTTCAATGCTCTAACTGGCAAGTTAATTTGCTCTAAACTGATGTCAACAATCTTTGTTTGCGGATGTCACAGGCCTCTCCGCCAAAAGACGAAGTCTGCGTGTCATCTGTAGTAGATTGCAAAAAAAGGAATATTTGCTTTTTATTTGAAACCTTCAGGTTTCACAACGAAAGGGTTTCCAATAAGATGGAAATCTATCCTTGTAACCTATGTTAACGTAATGTAACCCATGTAACGCTAATTCGCCTTTCTGCACTTATAAGGCCATCATACGACTAATATATGGCATGTCAGCTGTAGGATAGCACTATATTAGCACGCAGGGCGATATAAAGTACTATTTGGTTACTTGAATAAGCCACCTTCTCTATGTTGGAAAATCGAAGCCTTGCTAACTAGGCTTGAGAACTACTTCTTTTGGTATGACGTTACGTCTAAACCGTTACAGAGCTATTTCTCATGTTCCACGAGCATTTCCACAGTTTTTAACCGAGAGTTATTTCGTCAATTGACCATTTTTGGATTTGAATGGCTTATAAAATCGGGTATTGAAATGAACAACTCTTCTAGTTACTGAATGACACCTTTGAAAACTATTAAATGAGTATTTACCTTATTTTGTTGAAGCAATATTGTTGTAATCGTCCATCTAAAATAGAGAAAAATAAGAAAAATAACATTATTATTATTATTA
Source organism: Aedes aegypti (assembly GCF_002204515.2). NCBI lineage: Eukaryota > Metazoa > Arthropoda > Insecta > Diptera > Culicidae > Aedes > Aedes aegypti. The sequence continues at coordinate 21,891,659 of NC_035108.1, read as the reverse complement.
TCACAGACCTTTTGCGACTCAAAATGGTAGATGTGTAATTATTATCTAATTAAGTAATCAGCTTTTTAATTTATACCAACTGTATAAATTTTCCTTAAATTTCACCCAATGTTCCCGAAATGATCACCTCAATCCCACGTCAAACCACCGATCGCCAAACACGATATACAAAGTGTCGTCATTCCGAAAAAACCACCCTCAACCCGACCCCTCCCTCTTTCCCATGAAAAAAACCGAACACCGTCTGTCAACGACTTTTCCGACCGATCGGCCTAAAGGATTGGAACCTCTTCAATCAACACGCTCTCGCGGACGACACCACACCACAGTCAGCTAGCTGTTGTTGATCACAACGAGACACACGACGACAACAACGAACCGAACCCGGTTGAACCTGATGACTAGTTACCGACGGACAGTATTGGACAATACATTAGTAATATTTCCAATAACATCCAAGAACATCTTTGAAGAAGATACCATTGATATACCATTAAAATTCTCTTAAGTCAATCCGTTATCGCTTTTAAACTTGTGATTATAAAAATCACTCAAAAACATATGTTGAAATTAAAAATATATGTAAGAACTGTAAAAAATTCATTCAGAACGGTTTCTAAATAGCCCAGATCTAACCCTCTTCTTCTTCTTCTTCTTTTTCTTGGCATTAACGTCCTCACTGGAACAGAGCCTGCTTCTCAGCTTAGTGTTCAATGAGCCCGTCCACAGTTATTAACTGAGAGCTTTCTTTGCCAAAGTTGCCATTTTGCGCATTCGTATATCGTGTGGCAGGTATGATGATACTCTATGCCCAGGGAAGTCAAGGAAATTTCCATTACTAAAAGGTCCAGGACCGACCGGGAATCGAACCCAGATATCTTCAGCATGGCTTTGCTTTGTAGCCGCGGACTCTAACTACTCGACTAAGGTAGGCCCTCTAAAGTTGATAATTTTGTATGGAAAAGTTTCAAATGCATTGTCCAATACTGTACATTCGACCATTCTGACCACAGTTGGTTGATGCGCAGAGGGTTTACGCAACAAGAGGTGCGCGCATGACCGCTGTCATTCTCTGCTTGAAAAAGGCACCGACCAAACCAACACTGCTTCAAACGCCACAGAGTCGGGCAAGCTTCTTTCCCGTTGTTGTGTTCTGGGCAACGAAAACACGACCGCTTCCAAAAAATCTCGCCCGGAAAATCGAACGAAAAATTGACCACCACCATCCCCTCTCCCTCTGGCTGGCTGGTTGGGTGACCGAGCGAACAAAAAATCATTAATTACATAAGAACTTCGCATGGCTCCTCCGCCGGTCACCCATTCGACAGCGATGTCCTTGGCGCTCTCGCGAGTTGTTAGCTCCGAAACAAATGAAACCTATTAAACAGCTAACAGCAAACGTGTTTTTCGAACTTTTTCGCGAGCGCTTTTCCCCCGCCACCCCGAGAGCGCATCACCCGCTCCCCCCGATAACTTTCACATGTTCAATCTTTTGCGACTTTGATAAAGAAAAACGAAAAACCCTGGGTACAGAACGTTAAATCGCCCATTGGAAGCGTTGTATTCGACATTATTTGGGTATTGTTGTTGCCATTTCAACTGCTGTAGTTCGTTTGCTGCAACCGAAACATTCGAAACACGTATGGCGATTGTGCTGATTGGCACTTTCCAAACCGAGAAAGCATTGGGTTTTGGTGCTGGCGTGCCTTTTCAGAGCAGATTGGCAGAGGGATACATTCGGGACAGAGGTTTTTCAACTGTATCGCAAAATTCTGCTAATCGATTAGAATCCTTGAAAACTTTGAACTTACGTCGCAGATTTTGACGTTTTAGATAAAATTGACACTTTCTATTAAAAAGGCTTATCTGACCTATCCTATCGATTTCTCTACATCGATTCTCTCTTTCGCTTATAACTTCGCCAAAATAAATATTTCTAGATTGCAATGCAAGATTCGTCGATCCTATAACACTAAAAAGAGTTACCGTCAAACGGGATAACTTGCAACAGGGGTGAAACTTGCAACACAACGACATGTAACTGAATTGACGTTTTCTAAAGCATTAAGTTAAATTGTTCTAATTTGTTACACCGGTCAATGACCTTAGGTATAAAAAGAGAGGTTTTGGTGAGGATTTTGGTTATTATGTCTACTTTGGTTGGTTTGCTGGAGGAGAAAATCATATCACACGTTTGATCGTATAAAAACAAGGCGGAAAATCGTTCCTAGTACCATACAAACGGGCTATAAATATTATTCTAGGTATTTGCTTTTCGCTACAGTATTTAATAGTGTACAAGAGCACTATAAAAAAGTTTTGTTAATTTCACGTTTATACACTGAAAATAATTGAAAACGTTTTTGACTACCCTTGTGGGGTAACTTGCAACAGCAATTTTAATCTCAATGGCAAGATGTTTTCTGCCGCTTGTCACCAAAAACACATGAAAAAGCAAGATTGACCATTTATTTGTAGAGTAACATTAAAATTGTTAAACCTCAACCAACTTATTACACGTTTGGTAGAAAAAAGTAACATTAATCGCATTATTATTGGAATTTATTATTTTTTATTTGTGAAAACTATGATTAATTTTAAAAATATGTTTCAAATGTAACTTGCAGATCTGTCATTATGAACTTTTTGCATGAAATATAAAAATAGCTATTTTCAATGACCAACAGAGGCCATTTCAAGACATGCGATCAATATACGATACGTTGCTTTGGTTAAAATATGAATGAAAAATATCTTATGTGAAGCGAAACCTCAAAACCATTGCAGTTGAATAAAAAAAAAAGTAGCATTAAAACTTTTAAATGGCTTTCTACTAGCCGTCAAGACTTGTGTTTTGCTAAAAATTTTCACTTGTGGAACAAATAAAATACAAAATCAATCGATTTTTTAATCGTATATGATCAATACTCATAGTTCAATCAAAAATAATGATTTTTCAAAAATGATGGTACCTAGTTTTTGTTTATTGTCATGTTTTTACTTAAGTTAATTATTTAATGATTTAAAAAACGGTATTGATAACATTTTTGATAGTAAACTTCAGTCTGTATTGTGTGTTGCATGTTACCCCACATCAGGGGTAGCATGAAAAAAGCATATTTTCAGCCTCTCCTGATCCCAGGAGAACAAATTTTAATAAAATAAATACCACATGGCATTCTTTACGTAGCGATTAGGATACCAGATTGTATTTGGTTCATCTAAGTCCTTAAAATTTTCGTCCAAACAGATTTGAAGTTGAAAAGTGTTGCAAGTTACCCCGTTTGACGGTACGAAAAGTGGATTAGTTTCCAGTAGTAATTCGAAGAGAGCAAAGATGAAAAGAAATCGATCATTACAAAAGAAGGCATAATGAAAACTCAATCTTAATTATGACTTTGGCATGCACTATGGAAATAATTACACACCGTCAGGGCTCAGATTTTTGGTCAAAGTTGAAACAATGTTCATGAAAATCTTGTTTCGTTCAAACTTAGAGAAATCCTCATGAAAATCTTTCATCGTACGTCGGCTCAAAATTCATGATTATTTTATTCTGACCATCATATTTATTACGTGATGCATTGACATAAGGTTCTGGTCACATCCAGTTATCCCGGAATCGGTTCCGATAGGACCTCCAAGGGACAGTTTTGTAATCCTTTTTTTTTTAATTTCTTTATTAGTATAATTCCAAACATTATATTCATTATTTCTTATATCTAGGTGTTCTGTGTTATTAGACAACACTATCATCCTAATTTGGTAAAACAAATCTTAGATTTTATTAACATTTTGTTAATAACATATTACATTTCATTTGCCGTAGCAGTTCAGATTTTTTACAGGTGAGTTGATTTCACCTGCTTATAAGAGAAAAAAAACGCTTTGAATATACTTAACCTAACTTAACCTAAACATATAACGCATTAATCGTGGCAATAGAAGATTGTAACGATTTTTGCCTGAAATTATTGATTATTTTATTTGACATTTGTTCCAATGTTCCAACATTGGTTATTCTATGTAACTCATTGGTACTATACCAGGGAGGAAGCCTCAGAATCATTTTCAAAATTTTATTTTGAATTCTCTGCAGAGCTTTCTTCCTGGTATTACAACAGCTAGTCCATATTGGTACAGCATACAACATGGCTGGCCTGAAAATTTGTTTGAATATCAAAAGCTTGTTCTTAAGACAAAGTTTTAATTTTCTATTAATAAGGGGATAGAGACATTTTACATATTTGTTACATTTGGCTTGAATGCCCTCAATGTGATTTTTGAAAGTTAAATTCTTATCTAGCATGAGCCCTAGATACTTAACTTCATCTGACCAATTTATTGGATTATCGTAACAACATGTCTACTTGAAGGTTTCAAATAAAGAGCTTTTGGTTTATGTGGGAATATTATTAGTTGAGTTTTGGAAGCATTAGGAGAAATCTTCCATTTTTGCAAGTATGAACAAACTTGTTTGCAATCGACTACAGATGACACGCAGGCTTCGTCTTTTGGCGGAGAGGCCTGTGTCATCCGCAAACAAAGATTTTTGACATCCCTGAGGTAACTCAGGTAAGTCAGATGTGAAAATATTGTATAATATTGGTCCCAAAATGCTGCCTTGGGGAACACCAGCTCTTACAGGAAGTCTTCCAGATCTGGAGTTCTGATAATTAACCTGAAGTGTACGATTTGATAACTTTGAATTATTCTAACAATGTATGCTGGAAAATTAAAGTTTTTCAATTTAACAATCAAACCTTCATGCCAAACACTATCGAATGCTTTTTCTATGTCTAGAAGAGCAAGACCAGTAGAGTAGCCTTCAGATTTGTTGGAACGGATCAAATTTGTTACACGTAAAAGTTGATGAGTGGTCGAATGTCCATGGCGGAATCCGAACTGTTCATTGGCAAAAAATTCGTTGATGTGGGCCATCATTCTGTTCAAAATAACCTTTTCAAAAAGTTTACTGATGGAGGAAAGCAAACTGATTGGACGATAGCTAGAAGCTTCTGCAGGATTTTTGTCTGGTTTTAAAATTGGAACAACCTTAGCATTTTTCCATTTGTCAGGAAAATATGCTAATTGGAAACATTTGCTAAATATATCAACTAAAAATGATAAGCTACTTTCTGGAAGTTTCTTGATGAGGATGTAGAAAATTCCATCATCGCCAGGAGCTTTCATATTTTTGAATTTTTTAATAATAGTTCTCACTTCTTCCAAATCAGTCTCCCAGGCATTTTCGAAAACGTTCTCTTGATTGAGAATATTTTCGAAGTCCTGAGTAACTTGATTTTCAATTGGACTAAATTAAAATTGTGCTCGCTTTCAAACTGCATAGCAAGTTTTTGAGCTTTTTCGCAATTAGTTAGTAATAATTTGTTTTCCTCTTTCAATGCCGGTATTGGCTTCTGAGGTTTTTTCAAGATTTTAGATATTTTCAAAATTTTTGTTTCTTAAATCTGCAAAACGTTTCTTGATTTCTTTCTGCAAATCCTGCCATATAATTTTCATAGCAGGATCACGAGTGCGTTGAAATTGCCTTCTCCTTACGTTTTAAGACGGATCAAGAGTTTGAGATCATCGTCTCTAATCACGGATTCACATTTTGGAATTGCAATGCTCCTGGCTTCAACAATGGAATTTGTTAAAGTTTCAAGAGCATTGTCAATATCAAGTTTAGTTTCTAAAGAAATGTTAACATCAAGATTAGAGTCAACATACGTTTCATATATATTCCAGTCGGCTCGAAAATAATTGAAAGTGGAGCTGATAGGATTGAGAATCGCTTCATGCGATATTTGAAATGTAACAGGGACATGATCAGAATCAAAATCAGCATGAGTAACTAATTGGCTAAGTTTTGTAATCCTATTCACTCATATCGTGCGACGGCTCAAAATTCATGACTTTCTAGTCTGAAAGCTAAATAAAAATCATTAATTTTTAGCCGACACACGATGAATGAATACGATTATAAAAGTGTCTCTCTGAGACTCTATCGGAACCGATTCCGGGGTATCCGGATGTGATAAGAACCTCATATCGGCCCATGGCATTATAGCTATGATCAGGGTGGCCAGTGAAAAGTCATTATCAAATTCCCGGTTTTCTTCCGGTTTTTTCCCGATATTTCAAAAATATTCCCGGTTCAATTATAATCTATTTTTTACCATTTCAAACGACTTCAAATACGATTTTTTAGTCATACAGCAAAGCATTTCTATTAAAGTTAGATGGAAATCAATTTTTTTGCCCTGCATTATAATTTTGTAGGCCCATTATGTTTCTGCTAAATACCAGTCTGATCAATGCAACGATATTTTAATGTTTCAAGTAATCGTGAAATTTGTTTTGAAACTTTTTATTGTAAAAACGAAGATTGTATTTTTTTTTTCGAAGACCCACACGTTAGTGCTTCTAGGGAACGATTTTCCCACACGAAGGACGAAGAAGCATCACACTAGACAACGGACTAGCATGCAACGCCCAGTGGCACAGTCGGAAAACATTCCTCACGAAAAGTTTTACGACCTGAAGCGGGAATCGAACCCACACTCCTTGACTCGATGCCCTTAAATGCTTGGTAACACTAACCGCACGGCTACGAATCCCAAGAATGTATCATAGTTTGATTTGTAAAACAAGTTTATCAATTGTCATACATTTCTCGAACAGAAGACAATAGCAAGCCTTTAACATCAGAAGAAAATAGCAAGCTCGCAACAAAAATGTTTTTTGAAAAGTTAGGTAAGCTTTCCCATAAGTTGATTTCGAAAAATGATTGAAGTAATGTTATCATAGGCATCCTTATATGTCTTAAAAATATACCTTAAGCAATAAAAATAGAAGTATTATGTGGAGGAATTTTTAGCTTAAATTAAAAGAAAATCAAAAATGCAATTGTCGAGTGCTTTGCGAATATCAAGCTTGCTTAGATAAATGTAATTGATGGCATCCAAATATTGTATTTTGTAACATGAAATTCTTCAAGGAATGTTATGAAAAAATCATTATTCACAAGATTCTTCAACATTGAAAGGTTTTAACATTTTATGTAGTTAATTACTGGATTAAAGAAAGTCGTCCTTTTTATAAAATATTTATCTAATTGGCTTGTTTAGGGGTATCCTGCTTTTTACATATTCTGATTGTATGTTAGCCGGAGCCAGAATTCAAAGTTCCACTGAAGACTTACAAAAAACTGTGAATTTTTCATCAATTGGGTTGTTAATTGGCAACATTTGTATAAAGACCCTAACTTAATTGACAAGGTTGAGATTCGAATGTTGAAGCTATATTAAAAACCCACTAATCAATTTTATAGGGATTGTGTTGGATATTATCTGGTATGCACAATTTTCCCGGTGGTAATTAAAATTCCCGTATATTTCCCGGTTTTCTCCCGGTGATTTGAAATTCCCGGCTTTTTCCCGGTTTTCCCGATTTCCCGGTGCGCTGGTCACCCTGTATGATATTCAGAATAAAAAAAAATCGCACGATATGAGTGAATAGGATTACAAAAGTGTCCCTCTGTTGCCCTTTCGGAACCAATTCCAGGGTATCCAGATGTGGCCAGAGTCTCATATAGTTTCATGGTATAATAGGTAGCTATGATATTAAGCATAAAAAAGCATGAATTTTGAGCCGTCGCACGATATGAGTGGAAAGGATTACAAGTGTCCCTCTGAGACCCTATCGGAACTAATCCGGGGTATCCGGATGTGCCTTGAACCGCATAATGATCCATGGCATTATAGCTATGATGCTTAGGAAGATAAAAAAAATCATGAATTTTGAGCCGTCGCACGATATGAGTGAATAGAATTACAAAAGTGTCCCTCTGAGGCCCTATCGGAACCGATTCCGAGTTATCCTGATGTGTTTTAAATATCATGAATGTTGAGCCGTCGCAGAGCACTATTCGTTGAGTTTAAAAAAATGTCCGCTTTGAGTACATTCAGGAACCGGTGTCAGGTGATCCGAAATGTCCAGAATCAATCAGAAACAATGTCATCAAAATCTACGTGAATCATAACTTTCGGAACGGAATAACTCCGGAACCACGTGGCCAATTTCATTTATGTTTTATTTATTTGGTAATATATTCATCTGGCAATATTATCTTAATGAATCTATAGTTAGAGTATAAACGTCCCAGACAGCTTCGAATTCCGAACACTCTACTTTGTATGGGAAAGATTTCACTCGAAATGTTTCAAAATGTGCCGTAAAAACTCCCAATTTGAAAGATGATTTTTATAAACATTTCACATAGCAATCCATGAAAAATTACAATGTTCAACTAGTTTTGACGTCTTTCTAACAGATTAGAGCGTTTTATTAATGATTCGACTATTCTAATTGTGTTTTTCAAGAGCTGTTCGGAATTCGAATCAAAGTGACCGGAATATGAAGCAAAAGTGTGGTTGTGTCCAGAATAAAAACCATGAAGAGGCTGAGCATTTTTATTGATTAAAGTGAATTGAAGAAGTGGAATCCGAATCTTAACACTGGCATATTATTTTCAATAAATATAACGATTGTTTGATTGAATAAAAAGATTGCATTTTTTCCAAATTCGTCAATAAATACAAGTTCTTCATTTGTGATTGGATAAAAAGATTGCATTGTTTTCCAAATTCGTCAATAAACACAAGTTTGCTGATGCTTACACTTCATTTGTATGAATAATAATACTAGCAAAATATTGTTTTAAAATAATAATGAGTAAACCGTTCTAACTTTATAACTTAAGTAATACTTAAACATATGTATTAAAATTCAAGTTTAATCTGACGTGATGAATCACATTCAATCAAAGATATTCTTTAATCATCTACAGTTGACCATTTTATAGGAAATGCGAAAAAGTCTCAGATGTATTGTGAATTTTATATATATTGTGCCGAGAATCGTTTAAAATGAATTATTCATTAACTATTTTCGTGATATTACTTTGCTTTCCATAAGCTAGGATTTTAAAATACGAAGTATGTTCAAAGTTTAATCTTTAACTGTCTTATGTGTGCGAACTTTTGCAAAAAAAAAATCAGACACGGAAAAAGGTCTTTCTGGGTCCATCTGGATGTTGATAGAATTTTTGTCCATGCATCGTGAAGTATCAACAAATATTTCGCTTTGAATAGACTCGTAATATACGTATTATTTCGAACAATTTTTATCAACCCTTGTGCCATCACTGAAGCATCTTCAAATTTTTCAATATCCTGAAATATTTGTGACTAGTTGTCAGAAAACTTGATATTCATCATCAGTAGCTTCATCATTTGTATTAGATAATCAATCATTCGATAATCCTGTTGGTAACCATAGGATCTGCTGAATAATTTCCGTTCAATAACTTCACCCTTAGTGTTTTTCAAATGTTTCAAAACATGTTTTTAACTTAAACAAGATATTAACAATGAGCATGCTTCCAACGTTTCTATGTATGAAAAAAAAACATCCTAAGCGCTGAAAAGATGATTATTAGAATAAGCCTTCATATAATACGTGCCTTGATCGACCTGAGAAGTTCGTCGTCAACCATTTATTGTGAAAAAAATATTGATTCAAAAGATTATAAGATTTTTCATCAGTACCGAAAATACCGGTGCTCAATGCTTTCCAGTACCGGTATTTTGGTACCAAAAATTGGTCGGTAATACCGGTACTTTCGGTACCGGTACTCCCGGTACCAAAACCCTAATTGGCATCTAGCTTCCAAGGGAACAACCGTAAGGCGAATCTTATGAATGATAATAAATCTTCGAGCTGGTTTTGAATCTTATGAATTTGCGCTGCACAGCTTCAATTCGGTCAATTTTTATTGCATGGTAGGGATCCTAAACAATGGAGGATTAGTATAGAACGTACGTAGAACGGATCAGACCTACATAGAATGATTTGAGAGTGTATGGGTCACGGAATTCATTTGTAATTTTGGACATAAATCCTAGTTGACGACGAGCTTTTTTTACAATCTCCTCGTAATGAGACTGGTGAAGGTGAAATCGGTGTCAATAATAACGCCCAGGTTACGTATGAGTCCACACTTGTAAATCTTCATATCGGCGGCATAAAGTAGGCAGAAGCCTTCACCGAAAACTAAGACGACATCATTGATGAAAAAGGAAAACAGATTAGCCAATTTTGATCTCGAGTTTCATGTCACATTGGCATGGTATGGTTTTGAGCATGCCCATATAGAAGTAATTCCTCGAAGGTTTCGAACATTATATGTGGCGTTCTTTTTGTGCACCGGAAACACTTCCGGATATCTTCCGGAGTGTTGGAAATCGACATTGCTGCAAAGACATGTTGTAGATGTGCAGATTAGACTCATGAAACATTTCTTAAGGATGCAGGCAAGAATCAGGACCAAGCTGAGATCTTCCACAGTAATGTGGAAAGTGTTAGCGTCTATAACGTCTTTCAGTGTGCGTTAGAGCACGCTCAATACTCAAATCATTGCTTGAGATTTCAAAAACTGATTCGAAGAACTCAGCAAACAAAAAGCATTTTTCGTCAAATGTGTTTGCCATGCGGTCATCCACACGCAGCGAACTGGACTATCGAATTTCATACATTTTGTCTTATGAAAGGTGGAACGATTATTGCAATACGAACGCTTTATGTATCGTTTTAGCATCACTCCACTTCAAGGCGTCGATAGGCGCGTGGTGTGCGCTCGGGCCTATCAATCGCAAGGTTCTTGGTTCGATTAAAGGTTGCCGCGTAAGCGTTTTTTGTTTTCAAATTCTGATTTCATAAGGCAAATTCATGTATTTCAACCCGATTTCTTGTAGCGAATTTTCATAAGGGGTTCCTACGCATGACTGAGGGCAAACCATTATCCTCCCGTTTAGAATTCGCAAAGTTCCAAAACTTGCTGTTGCGTTCGACTTTCTTTGCAACAAGGGCTAACGAAGATCGAGTAGTGCGATATTTTCGATGAGCAGCAATCCGTTCCTTTTTCTTCCGGAACATAATAAATCTTAAAGAGTTTGCGTTTTGTTTGAGATCAAAAGATCCAAAATCGGTCCATGACAGACAAAGTTATGATTTTTTAAGTTCATTTTTAAGGAAAAGTCAGACTTTGGGGATTTGAGAGGTAATACAAAATTTTAAAGGATTCCGCTTGTGGTTTCGGTCGGTGCTATGCAACCCAGATAGTTTTTCTTTCGTTTGTGAAAAATTTGATTCTGATGGGTAACTACAGCAGTTATATAGTTGTCATGTGATAGTGCCATTTGGTGCTTTTTTCTGATGAAAATAATACGTTTTGAGTTGCGGAAACCGCTTCGTTTATGATCGTTGTGCTAGGTGTAGGAGTAATTATTTTAATCCCGAAACAATTGTCCAGTTTTACTCTTTCCGTCCGAAGTGATTGAAAATTGAGAAAACTGTACATTTACAACTCCTTTGATGGTCGCGTAGTTGTAGTTAGTACAATACAAGTGGGAAAACATCTGGGAAAATATCATTTTTCATACACAACATCAGCGTGCTGCTTTTGGAGATGACCAAACGCGTAACAAACAGAAACTTTTCATCCGATTTGATGAGTTTGTCCCAATCAAAGTACTTATTTTCAATGAAATTAGGGCTATTTCAGAGAGTATTTGTCAATTTGTTTTCTCGTTTTGAGAGCGAACAATGGCGCTCAAACCAAAGCTCTTTAGCTAGGACACAAGGTGGCGCTACCTGTGCCCCATCCCTGGATGACACGCGCATGGAGTGACATTAAATTTCTTAGCAACGTCGCTCCAAACAATTTAAATCCGATCGTATCACTCGCTTGTAGTGAATCCTATACCATACCCTTTCCTATCATCCAACTCCTTGACATCTATGAAGGTGTCGGAGAGTCGCTGGCCTCTTTTTAAGTACCTAGGTGTCTTTTTAGCTTTCACTTCCGATTGGAGAGCTATTTCATCCAAAGTAAGGCCTGTACTCGAAAAAAATGCACCAGACAAAAGTGTCCGCCAAAAAAATATTTTAAGTCGGATTTTATTGCATTAGTATTGCATAAGTGAATTTAGAAAGAGTGGTAAAGTAAAAAACATGACAGTTTTCAGTATGCAATCTACGAAATACTCCGTTACCACGCAAAGCAATGCATATCTAATCTAATCTAATCTAAGCGCTTGCACAGCCAATATTTAAAAGCATCCTAGAAATACCTTAATTAATTAAGATATTTTCTTGTCAGTATTAATATTTGCAGAATATCGGCGACATGATACAAATATTAAAATGGCCAGGCCCACTGTGCAGACTTCGGGTTGCAGGCAATTGAAAAAATCATGACGATCAGGTTATTCACGCATGAATAAACTAATGGACAAAAAATTTTCAATTTAAGAAAGAAGAAACGAGGACAACCGTACCAACCGTTTCAATTCAGGGTTTAGAGGTTTGATTTAGATCGTTGGGAGTGGCGTTGCTAAGAAAGTTAATGCACACTCCATTGTTGTTCTCCTGGGGTGGGACATAAGCATTTCTTCCTCATGTCCTGGATGTAGAGCCTTAGTTTAAGCGCCTTTGCTCGCTCTCTGAAACGAGAATAAAATTTATTTTGCCCCGTACCTGCTAAATAGGAACCCACTATACAGGAACTGTATCCCATGAATTCATGATGTGTGCAATTTTACCAAAAACTATAATATTGAGTATTTAAAACGATCTCACCAGATGTAGTGTACCCGCGTTTGTTATGTTTTTATGTTTATACTCCTGCATTCCGCTGTTGCCGCCAATGCTTGCATGTTGCGTTTCGACAATCAACGGTAGCTTTTCGGTGGTCAGCAACTACAGCATATTTTGCGTCTGGTAGCCTTGGTGCATTGTCCCGTCAACGACACTAAATTGTACTTCTTGTCCATAAGCCAAAGTCACTTCCTCCGACTGAACTCGGGCTCACACTTGAACGAAAGTTCACCGTTTATGGAAGTAGCAGCAACATTGCTTGAAAAATCTTCTCAGTAAGAACACTACTATTGGATACATACACTTTATAACGTAATGAATGCAGCAATCACTAAATATAAAAAAATTGTATATTCTTGAATTTGACGGACAACATTTTTTACGTCCTTTGTAGAAATAACCTGACTGCATTTTCAAACAATCTGGAATGCCTTTGCATCGAAACATACACGATCCGTCAAGATATAGTTTCGAAAAATTGCTTTCTTACTTCAAAATTTATTAGAGTTAGCTGAAAACACCTCGAAGGGATAAATGTTTCCGACTGGAAAATGCCTGATAAACACGATGGACTCGATATTTTTGAAAACAAAAAAACTTGACAAATTGATTTAAAATTTTAAAATTGAAAATAAATACATTTGGCAAAACTGTATCCAAAAATACAAAAATAATATTTATTCTAGATTCGTTAAATGACTTTCTTCAAATATGTTCCAGGTATGTTTCCCTGTGTCTAATATTTCAAACATGGTAAGCAAGTAAACAAAATCGTTTTGTGGTTTCAAAAGGTGATTTAGTTGTACTTCTATACTACTTGTCTGGGAGGTTCTATTACACAGAATCTAAAACGAACGAAGTGGTCAAATGTTTATCATATCTGTGATACCTTACCTTACCTCACAGGAATAAATCCAATCTTTTTGTAACAAAATGCGGCAGGCATGAGTGACATTTACTGTGGATTATATGTTTATATCCTAACTGATCGTTAATACTCCTACGCTAGATGATCTTTCATGAGTCCTTAAATTGTAAGGCATAAAATAACAAGTGATTATCTGAACAACAGAAATGTGAGATTTAGAGACTCGGAAGGGTTGAAAAAGAAGTTTGAATGGCGATTAGCCCCTTTAACTTCAACTTAAATCCAAACGAACCTTCTCTAAATAAAACCATGCAAATCGATTAAAGAAAATAAAAAAATCAATGAAAATAAGGGGCCCAAGCACAAATGGTTGTAAGTGACATTTTTGGACGGTTTTGAGTTAAGTGTAATAGGAAACTCTACTGTTGTCAAGCTTTCTAACGGTATTTTTAGGTCCAACACAAAAAATAACACAATTCGTGGTTCTCATATAATTTTTATGGAATGAAAAATTGCTGAAAAAACTTCAAACTCGTTTTTTTCAAAAGAAGATTTTTGTCACTTACACCCCTTTGCTTCTAACCTTCTCAAATGTTTTTGAAGTTTTTAAATAAGTAAAATTTGAAGGCCTGAGATATTTAAGCGTGGTCTCCCAAAAAAATATTTCACTCTCTAGATGATCAATGATCAAAATCGACAAAGGCTTAAAATAGATCATGTTCTCTCCCTCACTGATGTCACGTTGGATTCCATTTTGATTCTCTCCTTCACTGGCTTTCGATGACACTCCTAATTTAATGCTGATTGTTATTTTTCAAGATTATGGCTCTGTTATGGTTTACTACCGTGTGAGCCTTTAGTTTTAAGTTTGATTTATAATGTTTACCGAAAAGATAAAGAGGTTTTGTGCCTCTTTGAGAAAGATTTTCAATGAAAATCACTCAAAGGGGTTTTCCCTCTTTCAAAATTTTAGTAAAAATAAATAAATAAATAAATAAATAAAATAGATCATGTTTTTTGAATTTGTAAAAAACATGGTACAAACATATCATTGTTTTTATAGTCATGCAGAAGGTTTCTGGATATGGTTCCGATCGATTCAAAATCATTTTGTAATGGTAGTTTCCTTGGCTTTCTCGGACATAAAACATAATCGTACCTGCCGTATTATGCACGAACACAAAAATAGTAACTTCACCAAAGAAAGGTCTCAATTGATAACTTTGGCAGTGAAGGGGCCTTCCTTAGCCGAGTAGTTAGAGTCCGCGGCTACAAAGCAAAGCCATGCAGAAGGTGTCTAAGTTCGAATCCCGGTCGGTCTATGATCTTTTCGTAATGGAAATTTCATTGACTTCATAGAGTATCATCGTACCTGTTACACGATGTACGAATGCGAAAATGGCAACTTTGGCAAAGAAAGCTCTCAGTTAATAACTGTGAAAGTGCTCATTGAGCACTAAGCTGAGAAACAGGCTCTATCCCAGAGAGGACGTAATGCCAGAAAGAAGAAAAAGAAGAAGGAAGTGAAGATTAAGCTAAGTAACAGACTCTGTTCAAGTAGGAACGTAATGCCAAGAACAAGAATAAGATATAAGTGTATGATTTTTATCAAAGTTTTATCATGAATCCTCTTTTCATCATGAAATACATTTACCAAGTGAAACGCTAAACCAAATAATTGAGAACCCTCTGAAGCCAGATTGATTGTTCAAGTTCTCCTCGGGCAAATTGAGGAGGGATGGACTGCGATGTGATCAGAGAAGACGACACAAAACATCTAGGTAGTAGGAGATTAGATCGACCACCGCAGACGACACTGTGGAAAGAAAAGACTGGTCGGCGAAAAAGAAAAAAAATATTTGGCACGCTATCAAATTGGTTCAACTTCTCGCCTTACTGCCGTATAGGTAACTATCCCGCAACTCAACTAGAAAGCATTGCTGGGTGGTTTGTACCGTTGTTGTTACTGTCGGGCCACAGTTGTGTGACTAATGCCATCTTTTCCGCTGGCCGCCGGTTTTCGGTCATCGTCGTCGTCAATGTTGGTGTCATAGTTCGACTAGATTGAACAACAATTCAGCACGAGGTATCGGAGAGACAGATTAACAAGGAAAAAGCAATCATCTAGCAGGAATGTGTATCTCAATCATTTTGATCTTCTTCTTTTTCTTGGCATTACGTCCTCACTGGGACAGAGCCTACTTCTCAGTTTAGTATTCAATGAGCACTTCCACAGTTCTTTACTGAAAGCTTTCTTTGCCAGAGTAGCCATTTTTGCATTCGTATATTGTGTGGTAGGTACGATGATACTCTATGACCAGCGAAGTCAAGAAAATTTCCATTACGAAAAGATCCTAGACCGACCGGGAATCGAACCCAGCTACCTTCAGCATGACTTTGCCTCATAGCCGCGGACTTCTAAACACTCGGCTAATGAAGGCCCCAATTAATCATTTTGTATCACTGACGAATAGTTTGCTGCCTAAGTGGAAAGCAATGTTGGGGGTCTGATTCATTAGAGTTTGATCAATGCAAAACATCGAAGGGAATGTGATCCTGGTCGTTCGAGAGAATTCTTCTTTTTAAGTGTTCCCAGCTACTAACAAAATGAGACGAATCATTAGATAACACTCACTCCAACTTTGATTAAAATTGAAGTTTGCTAACTTGTCATTTTCAGTATTAAGCTTTACTAAGTTTGCTTTGAACAGTGTTGCCAGCGATGGTTGACAATGTCTGTCTAGGACAATTCGCGATATACTTCGCGGAGGACATGTTGTTACTAGAAAACCGGAGAATCTCCTGCACTTCCTACAGCTACCTGTGATAAGCGGGTGGGTAAGTCGATTTATTCAATTCTAGCGATGGATAGAACTGATGATGTTTGATGGCATTATCAAGGATGATGAGATAGGAGAGATAACTATTGGGAAGAATGTTATAAAATTGAAGAAGGGACGGGGCCTGGGTTGAACCTACGACCTCCTGCTTGAGAAGCAGAAGCGATAGTCAACCCCGTCTTAAGTTGCCATATAAACTTATACCTCGATTATCTCCGACAGTTTTTTTTTTACATTGAGTGTTTTCAAATGATAGTCTGACTAACTTCAAATGTTAGTCTAATTTATTCCTAACTTTTATAATTCTCACTTCCTTCATTTTCTCACAGCGAGGGAGCGGGGGTTTGAAATTTCTTACGCGTTATACAAAATATGTTTTTTTTTGTGTGCTACGTGGCCGAGCGGTTAGTGTCGTCAGACAGTGAGCGCATCGTGTCATGGGGTGGGGATTCGATTCCCGCTTCAGCCCTTGAAGCTTTTCGTCAGAAACGTTTCGCGGCTGTGCCACTGGATCATGCTTGTCCGTTGTCTAGTGTTAATACAGTCTGTGCAGCTAAAATGGCTGAAAACGGTGTCGTGTCCGTGTTTTTTTAATCTTCATATAAAAAATCTTACTTTAGTGACCGACGTGTTATAAACAGTCAGTCGAAATTGTCTTACACAATTAATGGACAGTCCCTAACTTGTCCATCCAGTTCTGAACAATTAGCTATAAAAAAACAGGAAAAATGACAGAATTGAAAATGGCCAACCCACTGATATTTACGAGTTATTTGAATTTTCGTGTCCCTTAGTTATTTGTAACTTTATTTGTGGAGGCCTTCCTAGGGATCGTTCAAAACTTTTGTTTCTGCAAAAACAAAATTTTCCACACAAAAAATATTGTCCGAAAATTTAAAATTGCTAGGTTACGTCAATCCAAAGTAACATTGATTTAAATTTTTACCTGGGTCGAAAAAGGCCCTAAGCCCTTACTGAGGTTAAAGCACTTCTTATAAAAACCACTTTTTCGTAAAGAAATAGTCGGTTAAGGTCATGGGAAAGAAATGGTCTAAGGGGGGAGGAGAGGGAGGTGCATGCACGTCCAGAGCTGAATTTAAACACGAAACTTAGATTTGAGCATAATTAATTCCTTAAATGAAGATTTCAACCGAATTTGATCAAAACGCTAGCTATTTGTTTACAGACTAACATTTATTATCATCAGTTTAACAAAATCCACATGCCTAAAAATTTATCCCGGGACAAAATTAAAATTCAAAACCACGCCACGCTTACAGCGCATAGTAGGCGTCGTCCGCGAGTGCGCGCGCGAAACCGCAATCCGCGTTTCCTAGGAAACGCCAAACCGCGGCCGTATTTCCATGGAAACGCGAACCCGCGAGCGCGCTTCCCACGCCAGACCACGCGTGCTGCCATTTTGAGCGTGGTCTTTCCTTGGAGTGGTAGTGTAAGCGTGCGTGATCCGAAAAATTTTCCGGCAATGGAATACAATCTGCGAACCGTGACCAAATCGTGCGAAAAGTACAAACGTCTCCGGTTTCCGTTGAAGATATGGATTCTGGTGAACGCGAGTGGCAACCGTTTCCTCTACTGGGACGTCACGGAAACCGTGGTCGTGGTGGATCGCGAAGCGCTGGAACACTATCTGGCCTCGTCTGGGTCGATTTTCAGCTTCGGGAAGTTGTCCACGTTCTTCTGGCTGATGGATTACCATGGATTCGAGCTTGAAGGAGGCTTTGGCGAGGATAAGATCATCCTACAGTACAAGCATACGTCGTTCACGCGGGAGAATCGCGCCTACTTTGAGCAGCTGCTGCGCAGTCAGAGGCAGCGGGAGGTGATCAACGCTGAAAAGGGAAATTGTTCCGTTCATCGCACCAAGATTCCGCGTAGCTTGAAACAGTGCGAAGCGGATACCAACGGAAACGGAACTGCTCCGTCTCGGTTGTCGTCCAGCAGCTTTGCCCAGGAAAAGTTCAATTTGCTGATGGAAATCAAGTCGTTGGATAAGTCGGTTCGAGAGGCGTACGGGAGTTTGGCCAAATCGGATGACTGCGATGGGATGGTTCCGATCATTGAGGTGCCGGATACGTACTGCGACGAACCGGTGGCCAGCGTTCCGGCGTACACGAAGCAACGTCTCATCGCTGGGAACTACGGACGGGCCAATTTGAAAGATTTGAAGCGGTTCTTCGGGGATTACCTTCCGGTGTATGAGGACTCTCCTGGTAAGACGATTTTTCTTTTAGCTCTTTACTACCCAACCCCGCCTTTGAAAGGATTAGATTTTGTAATTTTGTATATTTTTTTCGTAGCCTTGAAGTCAAAATGACTTTATTTTTGGCTTAAACCTAAAACCGTAACACGCATCTATGGAATGTTTATTATGACTTCGGAAAAATATGTGAAAAATGTTGAATGCCTGAGCCATTCGCAGATTTCATATTTTCTACAATCAACCTATCACAGAAGAATAGTGGTATTCTATTTGCAATTTCTCATCGTAATAGGCTGTTTTTCATCACGCCAATCTGTCATGAAACGGCCTGCTTTCCTGCACTGAAGTATGCAGTGCGGGAATAGTCATTACGCAACTGAAACCAGTGCTGTAATGATTCATTACACAACGCTTTCTCGTTACGCAACTGTTTTGGGTTGCGTAATGAACCATTACACAACAATTTTTCTCAGAAATTGTAAAATAATGGTGAATGCATTACGATATAATTTCTGATACCCTCAAGTGGTCTTCTATGAAATTGCAAAAAATGTTGTACGTAACTCGTTGAAGAACTCGATTTTTACACCACTTGTCGTAATTATCCTACTCGGCAAGCCTCGTAAGATATATTTACAACTCGTGGTGAAAAAATTATAATTCTGCAACTTTTTCCGTGAACTACCATTATATTATACATATTTATGAATTCAGTGGTTTCGAATCAAAAACTTAGAATTGGAATTCATTTAATTTTGATTTCGTAATATTTTTTATTTATTAAATAAATTGTAATCTACTTTTTTAAGATGTTATGAAAATATAAGAGCTTATCAAATGATTCTGGTTGAAGAACTAAATAGTTAAAAAAACTCTTTTGTAAAGCTGTTCTTCAAAGATAAACATTATTTTTCGCATAAAAAAAAAGAAATTTTTTAATAACAAATTATCCGTTGGCATTCTTTACGATTCTACTAAAAGTGTAGTTATGTTTTCAAACACCAATAATATTTCATCAATCTCTGACACTAGGTCACTCCAGTGATTTATTTCAAATTTGCTGAAATACCACGCTTTTACTATCCCACCAAAAAAGTCAAGTAAGAGCCAGTGTTGTGTAAAACTCAATTTCTCATAACTCACTTTTGAGATTTTTCATGCGTGAGTTGTCAGTCACGCAACTCAGAAGTCAAAAAATCATGGTTGAGTTGGCTCACCTTTTTAACTCATTGTCTCGTATTTCCACAGTTCACTCACACATGGCAATATTTTGTTGTTAGTCTGGTAAAATTATAGTAATCCTTTTTAACGTAAACAACAACATTCGGGTTTCACGAATTTTTGACGGGTTTTGCGACTGAATCATTTTACGGTTTGAGTTGATTGAGTGATTTTCAATCAAAATCTCAAGCGTGAGATTTACAGTGCAGATTGTATTGATTGAGATATGAGTGTGAGTCTATCGAAACTGGTGAGAGCGTGTTTAAATTCTGTTTATATTAAGAAAGGAACTAGGGTAGATGTACCAATAGTGGAGGTACTAAGCAGGATTGAACTTCATTTAACCGCCTAAATTCAAGAAGCGCAATTAATGTACATGTTAATGTTGTAACGGGAAGCAACGACCATTGACTTAATGAGAAAAATGATTTCATCGCAGTAATCCACGGCATGTCAGTGAAAAATAATACCTCCACTATTGGCACACTGTTCCTTTAGTTGCGATATATTTTTAAATTGATACTTATATTGAGCTGTTCGGTAATCCAATTATTAAATTAATTAACTCATTACACGTGGTAAAGATGGAAAAATTATGGGTGAAATTATGAAAAAAACATCCACGTGCTCGGTTGGGATCTGAACCCAAGAATCTTGTATGCTAGACGAGCGCTTTACCGCTACCGAGCCACTTGGTGACCCAATAACTGAGTTGGTTACAAGTTTAGAATTCAAATCCCTACAGACCACGGTATATTTTTAATTTGTGTTCCTATAGTTGCGGTATCCGTTGTTTTCTTATGAGATCCTCCACTATAGGAACACTTTACCGCAACTATTGGTGCAAGTAAGAAAAGTTTTAGCAATTTTAGTGTGATTTCATCAGTTTTAAAGTAATTTGCACGCTATTTTCAACTATTCCGTGTATCAACAAGCCAATACGTCGATTGGAAGTGTCGGTTCTGTGGCTAATGTAATAGAATCAGTAAAAACGCTAAAAATATGTTGTAAATTTAAGTTTATTGTCATGCACATATTTGGAGCATCAAAATAAACCTAAATTTAAACGACCGACCCTGTATTTTTCAATCAAATAAAATTTAAATTTACACGATTATGTAACATTCAAGTACAGGTCGGACTCGATTATCCGGAGGATCGATTTTTTTTTCACTCCGGATAATCGAATCCTCCGGATAATCGAATCACTAAGAAAACAATTGAAATCTTCGATAAAAGAACATAAATATTATCTTTTTTCGTTGTTTTATCTATACGATGCGCTTGCGTAGCCAGAAATTATTTCTAGGAACAGTAGAGGTCTTTACAAGAAAAAAACAAATTTTTATCAGCATTCACAAAAAACCACTTTTTCAAACCCTCCTTTTCTTAAATACGTTCAAAGCTGCAAAACCATTCATATTGTATATTGCAATACCAAATTTTCTCAGATTTATGCATAAAAATTGAAAAACAAGAACATCAACATACAAATTCCGGATAATCGAGTCTAAAATTCCGGATAATCGAATCCCGGATAATCGAGTCCCCGGATAATCGAGTCTCCGGATAATCGAGTCCGACCTGTAATTATGGTTGAAAATTGAGTTAAAATTCATTTAAGTCCACATGATGCTGTTACAATACACGAATTTGATTTATATTTACAGTAGAGTTCAATTTATACTACATTGAAATTTAAATGTTTTTTTCTGTGTATGTATGAATGATAGAAAACTAAATCATGAGTTTTGACCACATTCAAAAGTATAAATTTTCCATATAGGTCATTTTAATGAAAATTTTTATAAGTTTTGAATCATGCACGCATATTTACCGATTTTCAGCAATTTGTAAACGTTTTCCTTGAATTGTTTCGATCGGTAACCTCAGAATAACATATTATGGAAATAGTACATGGAAAATAAATTCTTTTCAATTGAATTGTTGTCAACTTTGATGATTTTTTTTTTGTGCTTTGAATGGTCTTCTGAAAGTAACGCATTTTTTCTCTACTGTGTTATAAATATGATGTGGGGACTAAATAAGTAACTCTATGAAGGTTTTTTTTTAATTTTTCATATTGACTATATTACGGAGAAACCTCCATGAATTGACATTCAATGGCTCGATATCGACTCATGGAACCGTGTTCAAAATAAAATGTCATGGTAGGGACCATCAACCCTTCAAACAGTTTTCCAAATCATTTCTGTTCTATTAGAGTAAAATCATCGGCTTTGACCAGCCTGAGAGAAAAAGTCAATAAAAAATATATGGGAAGCCCTATTTATACTACAAATATGTCAATCCATATTATGTAAGTAAAATATCGGAACTGAGCTATACCCATTTTTATGCTTGAAAATCGCGTTGGTCAATATAGGCCACCTGAACCAGTTTCGGCCAACGATTTAGCTTCGGTTCCTAAATTGACCAATCACATTGTTTTCTTATGAGAGTGGCCAACTTAGAAGTACCCTGGCCAAATTAGGTGTATGAGAATTGAAATTATAAAGAAATTTAATTGGTTTTCTTATGATTTGAATCAATTCAGACGAGTCAATTAATGTGGCTCTATCATGTAAATGTGATCCTTTAATCATTTATAGAAGGAGACTTGGGAATTTCTGGCAAGGTTCTTGGTAAGATGCTGGTTAGATTTCCTTTCAGATTCATGGCAAATTTTTAATTAGATCTTTGTTGGAATTCTAACGGGAATCGAGCCGATAATTGAGGATCAGTTGATTCTAAAAAAGATCTTTGCCTGACTTTGCTATGAATTCTCAGTAGATTCGTAGAGGTTGGCAAAAATCTGAGCCAAAAGATATTTCTGGTAGATCTTTTGAAGTTTTGGTCAGATTCATCGTACGCAGATTTTGGGGTTATTGGTGGTACTGATTCTTGACGAAGCCTCGTCTGGAATATTTCAGTTTTGGACTTGAAAAATTCGTTGTTAGAAAAACTTTTTTCCCTAAAATATGCCCAATTTGCAATGTATGGACGACTTTTAGTAAACTTAATTGCGAAACTTTTTGCCTAAGAACGATCAAAATCTGAAATGGCCGTTTTTTTAAATCGATTTTATAATTTTGAATCATTGATTTTTCAGTGTAGAAAATGTTTTTTTTTTATTTTTTCAATTTTTTCACGACAGTCCCCCATACAACACTTTTGTTTAGGTCTTACCGTTTTCGAGTTGTACTGGTTTATAAAAAGTAAAAAAAACTTTGACCCTTTCCAAATGATAATCTAGATCGATTTTGAAAAAAACAAAGTATGTAAAGTATCTTAGTTTCACATAGTCTTCACACCCAGAATGTTTCATTGAATTCTGAAGGGGTGCTGCCAATCCCTTTGTCGAGTTGGCGTGAAATCCGTCAAAAGAATAAAATATGTTATCAAACTGCATGAACGTTGAAAAAAACTTTATTAATTTGAGGATATTGCTTCATAATCCATAATTTGAAAAGGAAAATATGTATCAAAATATGCTATTAACAATGTTGAAACAATATGAAATCACAGAACCATGATCTCACCTGGTTCTAAAATCCGGGAATTAGAAATTTGATTTTGTATGAACAATCTCGAATTGAACAAACTTTGATCTCATATCTCGGAAGCTCGACACCTTTAAGACCCACAAATAGACTCCAAAAGCAAAGAACATGATGCTCTCATTTCTTTCGTCTTTTAGTTGTGAAGCATAGCCGAATGGTTAGAATCTATGTGTATAGATCTGAAGATCAACGGATCGATGCTGGTTAGCGACTTAAGTTTTGTTATTCCATTTCATCTGCCAGATCATATTTTGAAATTGATTTGTAGATCAATCAATAAACTTGCCAGATATTGTTTTTATCTTACAATATTTTGATAAGATATGATGCAATCACAGACAACCAGAAGTCGTTTGATTATACAAGCTCCATCACATCCGCACAACATGGCGGATGCAATCGTATTATTGACTCGTTTCCTCGCTAAAAGGATAGTTCATTCGTACATTTTGTTTCGTCTCGTATAAATGTACAAACTAAATCGAACCGATGCGTAGCAGCTGTCAAATCTACTTTGTTATCATAAATTATATCGTATAGTATTATAGGTCACTTCTCAATGAAAATTTTACACTAGCATAATATACTATTTATTCCATCATATAAAATATGCACATTATATATCACCCTTTTTATATGGCACCCTTATGATTCCAGAAACGACGAATGTGGAAAATGATCCTTTTTATATACATTGAAAGTCTTCTTGTGAAAAATCGTGGAGATAAAGCTGTTGTATGACTTGTTTTGGTGAGAAAATGCAATTGTTCCCTCAAAGCTGTTCCTTGAAGTGGTTCCAGAAATGGCTTATGTAGCCCAAGGGAGAATTTTCGTGAAAAAATATGAAGAAAAGCTGTTAATGACCTGTTTTTGAGTGAAAGCGAAAGTGCCCCCTGTCACAGGTTCCCTGAGGGCACTCTATTAATTCCGGAAACGGCCAATGTGGCCAATGATTCTTTTCAAATACATTGGCCTTTACTTGGAAAATCATGCAGAAAAAGCTGTCACACGACCCATTTTGGTCCGAAAATGCAATTGTCCCCTCTCACGGGTTCCCCCGGGGCATATTGGAAGACTTAAAACAGATAGGATTGAATTTATGAAATACCCAAAATGGCCATGTCTAAAAATTTCATCAGGATTGTTTTTTAATGTTTTTTTTAAAGTAGAATATTTGTGTCCTGAAAGAGCTTGGCTTGAGTGTTAAGATTATACATTTGCCACAGAAACAATCTTGTAGAATCGTCCATAACTTCTTTGCACTACTAAAACCAACCGAAACTAAAATTTTATTAAATTCAAACGATTGTCAGTCAGTGCAAAACAATAATTTAGAGAAATAATAAAATACTGGATTCTGGCATATTGAACAAAAGTTCTATCATGTGTGATCTCACTTGACAGTTACGGAATTCTTTGACAATCGTACTTCGTGTTGTGTAAGAACCCCTCTCAAGATTTTCCCAAGGCTCCGGATTCCATTAAAACCTTGCCCAGAATCCTGGAAGGACCATGTGAAAATGCTGTGTAGAGTTTTGTGGAAATCAATCTCAATTTTTTTCTGAAGAACCCATTTAGATTCATGTACGAGTCCATTTCAGGATTCTGCTATAAATATCGTTTCTTATATTCTAAAGATTACTTTTGAAAGTATTGAGAGTATTCAAAAGTCTTAAAACATAATAAGCATAAAATTAAAAAAAAAAACTGTAGACAGCCTTGCTGATTTTATCAGAAACATGTGAAAGTTTTCCGAGATATGAGAGATTTTTTTAGATTATTTCGAGTAATTTTGTGATAACAAATCCTTGAGCTCTTTAGTGAAATACTTGTTCGTACCTACGTAGTTCGTATTTTTTAAAAAAATATTGAAACCATCGTTAGGGCTGAGAATAGGCCAAAAATACGTAATTCCTGATTGTTTTGTAAACAACTTTCGATTTTTGGCTTGAAATGTTCTTTGCAGTATGAAGAGACGGTCACACAAATATTTGAAATTTATTTGTTTTTCATCGAGTAACTCAAATGTACCTAAGAAAAGCTGGTTCATGCTCACCCCTTTGAGGAGGTGACATTGGGCTAGGCAGAACTGATTCGCAATAAGCACGAATTAAAAGAATCGTCTTCCGACTCATATGTTGACATGGATGTAAGATTTTTAAAGGTTTTCTACCTCCTAAAAGTGATAAAAACATGGAACTTTCAAATTTAAAAAGACTTTCACTTTACTTTTTAATTATCAAAAATCCATCATTCAATCATCAGCAATCATCAAAAACGAAAAATTAAATTAAATGGAATAGTAAATTTTCTTTCATTGCTTAAATTTTAAGCAAAAAACTGGTTTTCAAAATTTGTTAAACGGTTATGGTTATTTTCCTCTAAAAAATAAAGTACTAGCTCCCGAAATTTAATGTTTCTTTGGTAGCTGTAGATATTAAACACTTTATGTTACTCAAACTTTTCAGATACAATGGAAACGACATGTCTTGAAGCTCCGGAAGCCCCAACCGAGGAAACGAAGGAAGAAACCGTATCCGAAATTGTCCTCTCATCATCACCGGAAATGGAATCCGAGTCTTTACCAGTCCTGCTGGTCGAAAAACCGGAACCGATAAATACGCTGGAGACTTTCGATTACCAGGACAAACCAAACACGATGGACAACCAGGACCCCGTCAAGAGTGATGTGGAGAATTATGTGCCAGCCGTCATTCGCGGTGAGGATTTACCGTTGATAAGCTTCGAAAACGGGGCAGATGAATTCGGGCCGATGCAAGATAGTGCCAATAGCGTCGTGGCCAACGGCCAGATGGACGAAGCACAGTTCCAGCTGTATTCGGACATTCGCGAGACGTTCGAGCTGTTGAATCAGTTTTGAATTGTATATTTTCTAGATTAGGTTAACATTAATTTTATCCAAAAACGTGAATAAACTATTTGAATTCAAGTTTTTTTAGATTTAGATTCTATTTTTCCAGAGAAAAAATTTCCAACCTTTTCTATATTCTCTCCTTCAATTTTAAAACTTTCGTGGTCTGCCATTGCATGAACACTAAAAGACTTTGACATATCAGGAACCTAAGAAAATTTACAACGAAAAATGATATAGAATCTATGGAAAACCTTTGCATTCCGAACGAGACTACCAAAGCCAAGGGTTTCCAGATGCTTTAGCTCGCGGAGCACATTTTGGGATTGAATTGTTGCGCCGAACACCCGTTTGTTAATGACATGGCAAAACGAAACCACATATCAAATTTTGGTGAGTACAATTCTGGAGAAACTGTCAATCAATCAGTGTGATTGATTGAGAAAAGATATTGAAAATCCAGTAGCAACACATATATAAGGATCGGTCATTTTGTGGGAGTTTGAAATAAAATATAAATTTTATTCGTATTGAAAAAGGTTACCAAAAATTGATCGATTTTGTTGTGAATATCGGAAGGTGCCAAAAATAGAGCATTCCATAAACGGAATCCCACTGTAAAAGAGTAAAATACAATAGACATTCTAATTAGATACTAGCTCTGTTTGAAAAAAAAAAAGTTCAGTCATTCAGGTTTTCCCACAGATCACCGACAAACGGCTAAAACCGGCTGAAATTGATATTTATTGGTTGACAGGCCCAATCACAGCGCATATTATCCCAAACCCGTCTGGTCATGGCCGTGCGAGTCCATTGTAACCGAGGCGGAATCGATTTTTTTTTTCACTTTATTTCGGCAAATTCTGTAAATACTCCTGCTGCGTTGGGCGGAATAATTAGGCTAACTCGCCGTCATCGGTTTTTATCATCGCAGAATGGGAGATTTGGGGGGAGGAAATGTTTAACTTTGGCAGCTTTCCAGCTGTTTCAAATTCTGGGAAACCGACCTTCAACTTTTTGAAGGGAATCTGAATGATTCCGTTTTTTGGCTCTAGATGGCAACATTGCTCGGTTGTTAAATGAAAAGGTATTTTTTTGTAAAAATTCTCAATAAAATTCTTATAAATATGTTGCGAGAATCATTTTGTTGAAATTCTAGTTTCATTCCTGAAGAAATCCCTGGAGTGATTGGTGAGGAAATATTTTTAACATTCACTGCGAATTGTCAGAAAAAAAAACGTTGAAAAACTTCTGTGAAAGCTCCTGGAAGCACATGTGGTGGAACTCTTGGAAGATTATCTTGAGGATTCCCCACATAAATGATATGAAATTAATATTCAATAAAAAGAAAGAGTCATACTTAATACGGCAATCACAGTCCCATTCTTAAGAGACACTCCACAAATTCACAAATGTCACTGCCACCGATTCCACCGATTATTCCGTTTGATCCCATCTCAGTCTTGCCATCATCAGGACCCATTCAATGGGAAAACGTCGGAACGATAAATGTCGAGCATCGTACATATTTATGTTTTCTCTCGGAGCGTTGGCGGAGTGGAGTTGCCTGGTGACATTATTGCCACCAACGCCCCGGGAGACGAAATATTTTTACCTTTTGATAATGAAACGATCAGCATTCCACTTATTACCATCCTAGTTTTCTGTCCGATGTGTGAGATAGTAAAACTGTCCCATGTGTAGTTGGACTTCAGTTTCCATTTTTCTTCCTTAAGCAATATGAGGAATGGTATCTTATATCGGACGGATATGCGATCACAGGTGGTTCACCATCGGAAGGAAAACCACACGCGTGCACCATTTCGTCCTTGAAACTCCGGAATGAGCGATAAACAGCGAGCACGTCGTCGACCTCGTCGGTTTATGTTTCCGCAACAAATTCATCTCCAAACAACAATCGGTACGACGATACTCAGTGGCTATGTTTTAACTATATCTTCCAGAACGGTACAAGCTGCCTGGCGTTTTGGACAGGAGCAGCTCCAATATCTCTAAAAACAAGGACCACAACTGGAACGATGAAGCAAAATATTTCCAGGAAAAGCTTGGCTATTAAGCTTGGCCTGCTCGATATGTATCCATTCGTTATTGTTATTGTAAGCTTTCTTAGCTACTTATATTTCTAACTTTATGCAAATGAGTTTCCGAGTTTAAGATTGTTGACTCGGAAATATCGATTTTTGTTCTCTTCACGTCCCAACTAGTACAGAGCTTGATGTTCAATTGAGAGATATAACACTATAGAACACAATCAGTGTAACCAAACTAAAATTCTAAAACTTCATATCGGGATACATGATTCAGAGTTACAGATAGTTGACTGCAGTGAGCATCTACGAAGGTCTTGATGATTTCTCCAGAAACACCATTTGAGAATCCTCTAAGATCTTTTTCAGAAGAATTTCTTCAACAACTTCTCTAGAACTCTAGAGAAAAAAAACCCTTGAACAAGATTCTAGAGAACTTTCATTGAAATTCTCTAAAGAACCCCCAAGCAATTACTTGTCGATGGTTCTATTAAAATTAATGGAGGAATTCCAAGAAGAAGAACTTTTTAACTATTATTGTTAAATGTCCAAGAAACCGTCATCGTAGTCATCGTCCACAAATCAAATTTCAAAAGCACGTCAAAACTGAAAATTGATCGATCTGTTTCGGTTAGAGAATAGAATACAGTGAACACATCTTCGTGTAAATTGTCTTGGTTTTGAGTGAAACAACTGCTTTTGAAAAATCCGAAATTAATGACAGATTCGATCCCTCAAAGGATTTTCTGGAGAAATCCCTACACAGCAAGAAACATTCATGTAAATCTCAGCGTAAATGTATGCACATACAGGAAATGTCAGATTTGTCGCAAATTTCCACTGCATATCGTGTAAAATTACATTACAGTAAAGTAGATTTCCGCTATACATTGAACACACATACATTTACATGATGTTGATGGAGTGTAACACGATGCGTAATGTAAATTTGTGACCATTCTGGCATTCCCTTTTATGTGCATAATTTTACGTTAAGTTTTATATGTTTTGTGTAAAGAAATACCAATGAAGAACTTTTAAAATATTTCGTTATATTATTTCCTGAATAATTTCTCGAAAACAAACGCAATTTTTACAAAATCCCTCTACACAACAAAAAATAAATTGTAATATCACGTCATTTCAGCTGCACATTAGTCTCTTAGCAAAAATGTACTATTACATCATTTAAGCGTATAAAACCAATCAACATGCTTCTGAAAATCAAGGTCTAGCAATCGATAGAACCGGTTTGACAAAAAAGGTGTAAAAGTGTGACTGGCATTTGAACCCTAGTCGACCGAGTGAGAGTTGCGTCCGATACCTCTCGGTCATCTCACCACGCTAAAGGGAGTGAGTTAAACTTGATACAAGTTTTGTGCAGCTACTCGAAATGGGTTTCTTGGCATTTTCGTCGATCGAATCCGATTACGTTTTGAGTATAATATTGTTGTAAAATGGATGTAATCAAATTCGTTATGTTTTTCGCTGTGTAGGTATACCACAAGTACTGCAATCAATGCTCCATTCAAGGGTTTATCCCAAAGTTCATCGTGAAATGTCTCTTCATTTAATGAAGAATTAAGCATTACTTGTTTAGCAAGCATCGCCGAAGATTACTCGGAGGAATGCATTTTTTTAAAACCTCTTTCAAGATTTATTTCAAAAATTGCTTCAGAAATTCTCAGAAAATCAAAAAAGTGAGTTAAAAGTACACATTTCAGAAACATCGTCCAAGTAGTTCTCCACAATTTCTCTCCAGGAAAACTTCGAAAAAAGAATTCAGAAATTCGTCGAAAAAACTACTGTTTCTCCACAGATTCCTGTCCACAATAGAATCGCCTTAGTCAAAAAACATATCCAAAAAATGCTTAAGATGAGGATGAGCCTCACGCAGAATTTTCAAGAGCACCAATCTAATGAAGCGAAAATTGGACAGCGCCTTAAATTTGATCAATTGGTCTCCAATGCAAAAACAACAAATTTGTGTGCTCTCAGATTTGTGCTCTTAAAAATGGCATTTTGAGGGAAATTTTATTGAATAATTTCGTCATTAATTCCTGACCAGTTAAAAAATTTAAACTCCATTCTTCCATAGAATTCGATAGGTTTTAGAAATTGTTTCACAAATTCAACTCTTCATTTTACACACATACTGTAAATAAAAAATGCGAAAATCGTTATATGGTACTTTCTATGCTACTGTTTATGGTACTTTATACATAGAAAATGGAAACGAAACATAAATATCAATAATTACTTGTATTGTTTAATATGTTTGATGTATGTTTAATACCTTGGGCATGATTTTTATGCAGTTTCTTACTCCTTACGTTCATCGAGTACAATATCTTTGAATACTTTTAAATCGTCAAAGGAAAAGTGAGATTCTTCACAGGCCTTATGTCGCTCATGTTTAATGATAGAATGGATTTATACTTAGAGCGCTGGAGAAATATTTAAGAATAAACGACTCATTCTGGAGATCCGTGGTTGAACCTTCATAAAAATGTAATAAGAGGCTCTGTTTTGCTAAAAACCTATGAGCTAGTCTTCATCTAAGTTATCTCTAACCAAAGACACAAACTTCTTCTTCAAAAAACTCTTATAAACTCCTAAAAATTTATGAATTTATTTTTTTTACAACTTAACATCAAACCCATAACACGCAAATGCTCCCATAGTCACAACCCTGGCAAAATATTTAATTTTGAACACGAAAAAAAAAACACTTCCATCCTCTAATACCAAGCAAACTAATATTTTAAACAATTAAGTGTAATTTTCGAAAGTGTAAAGTTTACCACCAAAGTATGCGACGATCAAATGCTTTTTCTGACTTTTAGAGAATCTTCAAACGATTTTTGCATCAATACATCATTAAGATCTCGAATTTTCAAAAGCACAAATCTAGAGATCCAGACAACCGTTTACGCTGAAAAATAAACTCACTGGTCACCACCAGTGAGTGTCCACTGAGTTCAATTTTCAGCATGAACGGTTGTCTGGTTCTCTAGATTTGTGCTTTTGAAAATTCGAGGTTTGGCTTCGATGTATCTTCACCTTAAGGCTAGCAAAAAAAATATAACAAAAATTGTCCTTTATAGCGAAGTTATGTCGAAATACACTTACAGTAATGTCCCGATTTTGTCAGCCCCATGCTGCATTTAGGATTGACAAAACCGAGAAAGAGCTAAAATTGGGAACATATTTCGACTGGTTTCAAGTTTTTTTTAACTTAAGGACTTAGTTTTATGATTCTTTTAATATTAACATTGTTTTTTTTTTTATTCCATTTCTATGTACCGTAATCCAAAGTAACATTGATCAGTTTTTTTAATAATTATTAAAAATTTCAAATTTCAAAATTTCGGTTTTTAGATGATTGTATAGACGTGGCCAAGGTCATAATTGACTTTATGCACCCAAAATTGCCAGTATAGACGTGCTTACTTTGATTAAAATAAATATCAATGTTAGGCTGATAAAATCGGTCAAAAAGATGCTAAAATCGGGGGTAGCACAAATCTGGAGAACCAAGCATCCGTTTGAGTTGAAAACCTTATCGATTGGTCACCCGCTGGTGGTCACCAATCGATTAAGTTTTCAACTCAAACGAGCGTTCTGTTCTCTGGATTTGTGCTCTTGAAAATTTGAGTTTTGGCTGCGATGAATCTTCACCTTAAGAAGAATCAAGCAAAAAATCCAAATCATAAAACTTGAGCGGAATAGAAAAATAGAATGCTTAGCAACATAGGAACACTCGTCAGCTGTAATCCAGTTTTTCAGTCGTAATTGGCAACACTGCTCAAGTGAAATCGATAAAACTCAATACATATATCAAATTACTGCACGTTGTTCAAGTCGAATCTTGAGCAAAGTTAAAGTAAAAATTTTGTATTAAACATTCGAGAAAGTGGAACACAATATTTTTTTACGCTGGCAACACTGATAAAATGGTTCGAATAAGCTAAATACAGTCAGGTCCAATCCATGTGTCTTATTCATTAATTTGGGGGTTTTGTTGAATATCACCTATGCATTATAGATAGATGGCACAGTGCTGGCTTCCGCAAAGTTTCTGTACTCAATACGATCTACCTTTAAGAGTTCAGGATTATCCTTTTAGTTTAGAACTTGGCCGATAGGGACGAACTTGTACTACATAAACCTTGAAGGATAAGAATGTAACTTTTGGAACATATGATCCTGATGATTTGAAAGGTTGGTGCCTTTGGTAGAGTTGTTCGATAGCTAAAGGGCTGACATGCGGTGGTCATTGAGCTACGGATTTTAGCTACCAGGCAGTGCTAGTGTGCTCTGAAAAATCAAAAGTTTCATGCTCACTAGTCCCACCAGGTATCAATCTCGTATCTCTTGACTAGAATAATGCTAGCTTATGAGCTACTGAACAATCGCCGAAGACGCCATCACTTTTAGGGGCCAGGATCTAGAGATATTCGCAAAACAAAAGTTTCCAGTTCACTAGCGTCGACTGTTTGAAAAATCTCGAATCTCTTGGCTAAAATAATGATGGCCCTTGAGTAACTGAACAACTTCTCCGAATACGCCATATTTCTACGTGGTCAGGATCTTAAGATATTCGCCAAATAAAATTTTCATGCTCACTAGCACCGCCTGGTGGCTAAATTTCGAATTTCATGGCTTTTATAATGATAGCACTTGAGCTGCTGAACACCTTTGCCGAAGTCACCATCTTTCTAAGTAGTCAGAACCCTGAGATATAAAAAAAAAAAACAAAATTTCGATACCTACTACTAGCGCTGCCTGGTGGCAGAATTCCGTATTTCAATGACCACCGCATGTTAGCCCTTAATCAACTGAACAATTTTGCTGAACATCATGAGCCTCTATTTTGATTACTTTTTGAGATACTAATCATTCATAAAAACGGTCGTAAAATTGAGTTTCGGTCGTAAAAAGATTCTGAGGTATACTAATACAGCGATTCCATGAAAAAACGATCTAGTGGGTCACCGAATTCCGTGAAAATTTGCTATTTTGTTCCTTATCCGAAATAAGGATATACAGTAATGTTCCGATTATGTCAGCCCCTAGTTGCATTAAGGGTTGACAAAATCGAGAAAAAAAAATTCGACTACTTTTTATTTTTATCTATAGACTTCGTTTTGTTCTTTTTTTATGTTTATTTTTTATTTTTTGTTTGAACCGTAATATTTTACAAGATCCCTAGCGTAACTCCGTTCCGTGACAACTGCGATACGAAGTGAATTCAGACTTTAGATGATCTGATAAGGCCATACTTGACATTGTAAATTATGATTGTACCCAATATTACCACATAAAAATAATGTAATTTTTAGGCTGACAAAATCGGGTCAAAAAGGATGCTAAAATCAGGGTAGACAAAATTGGGTCAAAAAGGGTGCTATAATTGTGGGTAGATAAAATCGGGGGTAGATACTGTACTGTACGTGTTTTTGGATTTTTTCTGATTAAGGGGGCCATTTCCAAAATAGGGTGACCAGAAAAATCGCGACCCTGCATTTTTTTTTTAAATCGTAACTTTTGAACCGCGTGACCGATTTTCAATTTTCTTGGACGAAATGAAAGCTAAAGACTTTTCAAGAAAATATAAAAATTCACAAAAAATGTTTCTTAACATGAAAAAAAAATCTAAAATTTCCGACAGTTCAGAAAATTTAACGTTTACTTTCAAATTTTCAGCGATGTATGTTTTTTAGTTTTTGAGATATATATTTTTTTTAAATAACAAATCAGTCATTTTTTATCGGCACACACTGTAGGTCTCAGCGCATTAGAATTTTTTATTTAAAAAAAATCATAACTTTTGAACAGCTCAAACGATCTTTTTTAATGGATGAAAGCTTACCCACACACTAAGCTCTTACGGTGAATTGCACTGTAATCTCAACAGTTCGGTGAAATAAAACACCGTAATTCCGTCAAAATTTTACGGATTACGGTAATTTTTCACAGAATACTGTAAAAATTTACCGTACTCCGTTAATTTATTTCACCGAACTGTTCAGCTGTTGAGATTTTACAGGAATCCGTAAAGTAATTTAAGTGTGCAGTAAACACAAACTCGTATAGGATAGCGCATAAGAGTACAAATGTGGAAGCGATATACGTACATGCGCCATTAGACTGCATGTTAAATGTGCGTATATTGCCCCCATATTTGTACTCTTGTACCCTATCATATACGATCATGTGTTTACGGGGTAAGATTTAAACTTTTCAGAATAAAAATATAAAACCCTGCCGAAAATCGGCATCTCCATTTTAAACACATGCGAAAGTTCCTTTTGGTAGAGATGATGCAAGAGTAATATCAAATAGATTTAATTTGATAAGCTCTAGAACATGAATCATAATTGTCCTCTATCAGTCTGTAATGGAAACGTTACATTTTGTAATTTCGAAATTCGAAACATTTTTTCGATGCAGTATGACGAAGGACGATTAATACTTTCTACTGAATCAAAAATAGTCGCATGGCCAAGAAATTAGCTTAAGAGAATATAGATGAAAAGAAATATATCACCGCAGCCATGCCCTCATGATACTGAATGCGAAATATGTACTTATTTGAAACAGAAGCATGAAACGAGCTCACCAATTGGTAATCCATCGTCGATAGGGCAGTTACAAATTTCGTCAACCATACGCCTGTGCCCTGCATACGTGTTACACGGGCTGCCGAAACACGAAAACAAACTCGGGCGTTCTCGAGTCACTGCCCGGCAAAAACGTCACAACAGAATGCACTTTTAGATTGTCCAGAAAGCTGCTAAAATTTTGCCAACAAATCTTTGAATACTTTTAAAATTTCCATTTTTGGCATTTTAAATTTATTTCGGCATATTTGGCTATACGTAATATGCGTCGTATTGATGTTTCAGACAATTCTGACATATGTGACTTCAGAATTATTTTAATATAAGTGAAATCCAGACGAAACTACAAGTTTCACTGATTTTTATGGACTCCTTGTACAATAATTTTCAATATTTTAAAATAAAGTTTCCAGTTAAATATGATGAAAGTTCTTGAGTTCTTAAGGACGTCTTGGTGTAAGTTATGAAGTAATTCCTTAAATATTTCTTGTAGAAGCGCCTGGAATTATTAGAAAAAAAGTTGTTTGGAACATTGCATCTCAATTCCCCCAGAAACTTCCTAAGAATACTCAAAGAAAATTCTATAGTGAACGTCAAAACAGGCGTCAATTTAACACAGTCTTTAAACGTCAACCAATCAGTCCAAAGAAGATAAAATTGCAATCCATCTTTGAACCGAATTTTTCGCACCGTACAATGCCTCCCATCCCATCACCATCATCATCATCATTTATGGCTCCCTGGAGAAGTGACCGGGTGTCTGCTCCCATTTCGACCATCCATCGTCAACGTCAAGTTTTCTCCGCTTCCAGCTGGCTGATCGACCGATGTCGGCTACTGCATTATATGGCTTCCAGGTAAAAGTACCCATCGAAATGATGTAAGGATCAAAACAGGAGGACCTTCATCCGAACGGCGCATAAATATCTAATCTAAAACAATTGACCAATCACACATAGCAATTTTGCGGGGGTTACCGAGGGATCATCGGCACCGTTGTCGGGAAAACCGAAGCTTTTCGGTTGGACCGGTGC
This sequence comes from Aedes aegypti, assembly GCF_002204515.2. Taxonomy (NCBI): domain Eukaryota; kingdom Metazoa; phylum Arthropoda; class Insecta; order Diptera; family Culicidae; genus Aedes; species Aedes aegypti. The sequence goes on along the minus strand of NC_035108.1, from coordinate 21,855,643 downwards.
TTCTTTTTCCGTGGACTAAGTGTTATCAGGGCTAGTAGTGACTGAGTGTCTTGGAAAAAGAAACTTTAGAGACCTCTTGCCTGGAGACCACACAAGAACCAAAAAGAGACCAAACGGTAACCAAGAAAACAAAACGAAGCCTAACAGACCATGCCATGACTTTTTTTTTGGGTATTCCTCGTGACATTACGACAAGTATCACGACTTTCCATCGTAAATAGAGACGTTTTAGAGACTTGCATTAAAATAGAGACCAAGTCTCTGAAAATAAACCTGCAACCAGCCCTGTGATACGGTCTCGTCACGGTGAACTCGTGCGGAACGGAACACGCGTAGCAAAAAAATGAACATCCATCTGTGAAATCCACCCACATGCAGGATGTTTCCTGTCGAATGCGTGGAGGTTGCTGGCAAATGAAGGAGGAACGAAACTAACTTCGGTTGCCATTGACAGCCATCAGAGGGGGGGGAGGGTTTGTGAAATTTGGCATAACATTTTTCCATCAATAACATACATGTTATGAAATAAGATACATAATTCTGGTTATTCCAAATGGACCGCTCTCGAGGGGACGGCGACTGGTTATCAGGAAATTCTGCATTTTCGACATCACACACCGCATTTACTGCACCCTAGTTCCGCCTCTGATGGCACGCCCCAAATCGCCCGGAGAAGGCACGTGGTCTTTGGGGTGGTGAGGGTTTCTCGCTGTCGATATAAATTTTCATCTGTTGCTTCCAGGAAAAGCAGCCACAGTCTGCCAGTCTAGGTCGTGTTGCCCGCGTCAGGCTTCGTTATTATTATCAGGAATTTATCATGCCGCCCGACCAGGCACAAAACCTGGCAGAGATAGATGCAGTGACGTGTGTTTCCGGCGATTTCGGTAGCTTAAATTTTGCAAGGCTGTGGGCGGGCGCGCAGTTTAACACCGCCAAACGGAATCATCGCCGTCGCCGACCTTGTAATACGTGGGCTTGACACTTGTTGAAGCTAACGAAAATATAAAAGTTACTTTTCATCGATTGCCAAAATAGCTTTCCGAGCATTTTCGAATGTTTCCTTGGAAATTTGAATCGGGGGGGTATGTGCCAATTGAAGACACTTGATGCGTTCGAAGAGCAGCACGTGCGTGAAGCAAATGGCATATGATATTTGAACGCTACCGAGCAACTTTCATATTGCCATGGAAAGTTGGAATCCATATTATCACTAAGTTCGCACGAAAGCTGCTTCGGCACACATATTATAATAACGTCCTTGAGATGCATGTATCATAAGATGTCGAAATGCTAAACACTTGTTTGCAAATCAGAAATATAAAGCATTACCATACCATCTAGAGAAATATTCCAATACCACACGGTTGCTCGTCTTACCTGTAACGAAAAGAAGTAAATCCGTATTAGTAAAATTAGCAAACACATACATTCCAAGAAAAGAAAAAGATTTTGAGATTGCTCACGCGTCATACAAATTATTTTGATTTTTCATGCAAAAAACATTACCCTCTACCATGGGGGGGTTGAAAAACCGCCAAAATTGTCTTACGTAATTATTGGATAGCCCCAAATCAGTGTTGAATTCGACAAGTTCCAGTAAGTCGAGTCTAACACAGTCTCGTATAACAATTCAAAATGGCCAATCCTCAGATATTTAGTTTTTAGAAAACTCGATGTGAACATTGTTCACCACATTTTTAACTCCTATTTCTTCGAATTCAAATCAATCAATGCGATTTTTTTGCTTGTTGAGTGACGATTTACTATAACTCCACGTTGATAATCGTTTTTATTCTGAAAACTGCCAAACCAATGGAAAAAAATACGAGTTCAAATGCTTGGAATATTTTGAATTTTCTATCAAGCATTGGCCTTTTTAATAGGTTAACTTAATTTTTGTTAGCGTGCATTGACCCAAGGCTTGGCCCTTTTTGATTACTTCGAATGAACAAGAGAGAGTCTTAGGCCTCTCACCATGCTATGACAGTTTGCGAAATGTTTCGATTGTATGCCCTCTTGACGGATAGAGATTCGTTCAATGGCCGTTTTGAGCAAGGAACTTATGAATGATTTGGAAAAAGCGATTATTGGCCGTTTTGAAAATCGGGTTCGTAACGGTAAGTTATATGATTATGTTGACAATGTTTGTATGATTACTAGGTGTTGAGAGGTGCTATCGAATGGTATCAAAACTCGATTTGTTTAAATGTAAAGCGAGAGTTGAGGTCAAAATCCGCGTATCTGCCAAAGGATACACACTCTAGTGGAATCAAATGACATAGCAGTGTCTGCATATTTCAATATACAGTCAACAACGCGGACCCTCAGTAGGATCCGTCATCGTTGATTTCTTCTTTGTATGAATGTTTTTTGACAATACATGTACGAATCTGGTAGAGCGTGCATTCAGTTTTTCAATTACTTTTTATACGTTGATTCTCATCCACCTACTGACATTCGGTGGCAGCAAATTCAATTTCGCTTGTGAAAAAAATCATTTTCTCTCAGAATACCCACAAAACACCCGAAAATTGCAAAACATGTATTTTTTCTTAAAAGACAATCATGATTCATCAACTGGAGGCATCACATTGCCGTTTTCTTACACCAGTCATATAAAATTCATTTGTGTTTTTTTATATTCAACTTTCAATGTCAGTACCTCTAGACGAAATTGAATATTACACATTGAGTATTGTTACAGTGGGTGACGATTACTATAACAACAAACAAACATGTGGAGAAAATGATGAAATTAAATGCTTGGACCATTTCAGATTCTCAACCAAGCATTGGCCTTTTTTATAGGTCAACTTGATTTTTATTAGCGTGCATTGGTCCAAGGCTTGGCCCTTTTTGTTTACTTCGAATAAACAAGAGAGAAGTTTTTGACCTTTTTTTTAGCTTTCAAAAAACCCTACTGACAAAGTGAATCAAAAGGGTCAAGAATAGGATCCGGCTCCCTATGTTGAACTCCAATTTATTCTCCAAACACTATGAACTAATGTTTGACTCACTATTGAAATACTCATGAAATACTCCGAAATCATTTCTCATCTCACACCCGACTGACTCATGATTTACTCGACATAGATTCACTTTTGTCTCACTCTCAAGTCATTCTACATTCCTGGATCTCTCCCAAATCACTATTGATTCTCTTCCTATTTCCCATAGATTCATCCTCGACTCACAGTTGATTCCACTTCCATTCACTCTTGTTTAAGAAGATATCATATTCTAAACACACTCAATCTCGCCATACACGCTCACTTAATGACTGTATTGTTCTATCTAAGAGTTTAGGAAGCTAAATCAGATTTTCGTTTCTTTATCATCGAAAATAGTTACTTCAGTTGCCATTTTAATGGAAAAAGAGACTTAAGTTACTTTTGTTGTAAATGCCTAGCTATCCGAGATAGCAGGTCGAAAATAGTTCCCAAGTCACTAGAAAATGTCTCACTATAACCATTGTAAATATGGATTCTTTCACAACTTCTTCATTTTCAAGGTACTATCGGTTTGCATTTTATGCAAATTCGATTTCAACTCTCAGTTTAATTCTTAACAACCTTCAATGGTTTAAAATTTTCAAAAAACTGAGCCTCATTCAAAAATTTATATATTTTACTTTTTTCCACAATAAACCTATTATAATAAAATGGAGAGCTAAGTTACATTAAGTTTACTTCGACACTTCCGTTAGTTACCGTTTTATCTAGAATTTCTAACATAATTAAAATGTTATAATCATTATTTGCCAAGCTTTTCCATGTAAAGAACTTGCAGAATAAACCATTTTTTGAAGAAATTTCCACGGTCATGTAAAATAACACTGATATGAGTCGTGTTCGAAATAGCAGTCATGTTCGGAATTTGAAACAAAACGGTACACAGATAATTAAATGTGTTAAAGATTTTTTTAATCATATTATTTTTAACAAAAATCGGTGATCAGAAAAAAATGCAAGAAAAAACATAAGTATGCCCAACAACAACAATAAAAACAGAGTTCATGAACTCGTGAACAAATATAAACTACCGCTAATGGAATCTCTTTGGAAATTATCATTAATCTGTCCAAAATATATTCGAATTATTAGTGAATAGCTGGAAAAATTCCGACAGAATTTATGAAAAGCTTGCTAAATAAAGAGCCATTAAAGATGTCTCAGCATGTGCACTAGTGAAATAAATGCCAAATAATATTTCAAGAGAAATTTCGGAATTAATTAAGGGAAACTTTTGGGAAGAATCTTTTTTTTACTGGCGATTCGTCACTAATTGAACAATAGCCTGCTTCCCAGCTTAGTGTAACAATGAGCTCTTCAAACGTTGTTAATTGTCAGTTATGAGTAGGGAATGTCTGAAAACTCAGTGCACCCAATTCTGTTTTTGCACGGACTTTTTTTACACGACCGTGCAAAAAAAGTTTCCATACAAATTTTTCCGCCAAAACCTTATTTTTGCATGAAACGTCGAGAAATGGTGTTACTTTTTATGCACGGTTTTTGAAATTTTGAACTGAAAACTTTTTTTTGCACGGTACGCTTCTCCCGTGCAAAAACAGAATCGGGTGTACCGCGCAAAAAAAATATGCAAGCCACTCCGAAATCAATTGTGCGTCTCGCATTCATTGCGAATAAACTCAAAGCAAGGTGCAGGATGCAATACGTTTTTGGAAGAGACCAAGCATAATCTCTACTCTTTCGTGCCAGCGCATAAAATTTACTCTAGAAAAATTTTAGTAAGGTACCTATGCTTTGAAGGCGGACAAGCTTAATAAGTGCTTTGCAAAAACTTATAGGGCGGCATCCATTTATTACGTAACGCTAAAATTGGAAATTCTTGACCCCCCCCCCTCCGTAACGCTTTTTGTATGAAAAATTTCAAATTTTTGTATGAGCCGTAACGCTGTAGCCTACTTCCCCCTCCCCCTAGAGCGTTACGTAATTTGTGGATGCCGCCTAGGTGTGGATCTTAATATATTTGGTAAAGTCAGAAACATAAAGTGGCGATGAATTATGTTCATCGTGTTTGAGGGTTTTGACAGTCACGTATTGGTGAAATGAATTCAAGTGGAATTTTTGACACGTGTACGCAACGCAAAAAAGTGAAAATGAGACAATTCGATACCGCGCAGCCTAAAACACATTGCGAGTCAGCAATCCCAGGGTGAATTACTCGTGCACGTCTCCTTAGAACTTAAGGTGCTGTCTCGCAGCAACGCGTGTAGCACCGAAAGAGATTTGAGGCGCACTCCATCCCTGGATGTGAGAAATTGAATAGATTGTTCAAGAATTTTCAGGAGGTTTTGGAAGAAGATTCTATGTAACTCATTGGTACTATACCAGGGAGGAAGCCTCAGAATCATTTTCAAAATTTTATTTTGAATTCTCTGCAGAGCTTTCTTCCTGGTATTACAACAGCTAGTCCATATTCGTATAGCATACAACATGGCTGGCCTGAAAATTTGTTTGAATATCAAAAGCTTGTTCTTAAGACAAAGTTTTGATTTTCTATTAATAAGGGGATAGAGACATTTTACATATTTATTACATTTGGCTTGATTGCCCTCAATGTGATTTTTGAAAGTTAAATTCTTATCTAGCATGAGCCCTAGATACTTAACTTCATCTGACCAATTTATTGGAACCCCTCTCATCGTGACAACATGTCTACTTGAAGGTTTCAAATAAGGAGCTTTTGGTTTATGTGGGAATATTATTAGTTGAGTTTTGGAAGCATTAGGAGAAATCTTCCATTTTTGCAAGTATGAAGAAAAAATATCCAAACTTTTTTGCAACCGACTACAGATGACACGCAGGCTTCGACCTTTAGCGGAGAGGCCTGTGTCATCCGCAAACAAAGATTTTTGACATCCCTGAGGTAGCTCAGGTAAGTCAGATGTGAAAATATTGTATAATATTGGTCCCAAAATGCTGCCTTGAGGAACACCAGCTCTTACAGGAAGTCTTTCAGATCTGGAGTTCTGATAATTAACCTGAAGTGTGCGATTTGACAGATAACTTTGAATTATTCTAACAATGTATGTTGGAAAATTAAAGTTTTTTAATTTTACAGTCAAACCTTCATGCCAAACACTGTCGAATGCTTTTTCTATGTCTAGAAGAGCAAGACCAGTAGAATAGCCTTCAGATTTGTTGGAACGGATCAAATTTGTTACACGTAAAAGTTGATGAGTGGTCGAATGTCCATGGCGGAATCCGAACTGTTCATTGGCAAAAATTGAATTTTCGTTGATGTGGGCCATCATTCTGTTCAAAATAACATTTTCAAAAAGTTTACTGATGGGGGAAAGCAAACTGATTGGACGATAGCTAGAAGCTTCTGCAGGATTTTTGTCTGGTATTAAAATTAGAACAACCTTAGCATTTTTCCATTTGTCAGGAAAATATGCTAATTGAAAACATTTGTTAAATATATCAACTAAAAATGATAAGCTACTTTCTGGAAGTTTCTTGATGAGGATGTAGAAAATTCCATCATCGCCAGGAGCTTTGATGTTTTTGAATTTTTTAATAATAGTTCTCACTTCTTCCAAATCAGTCTCCCAGGCATTTTCGAAAACGTTCTCTTGATTGAGAATATTTTCGAACTCCTGAGTAACTTGATTTTCAATTGGACTAGTAAGTCCTAAATTAAAATTGTGCGCACTTTCAAACTGCATAGCAAGTTTTTGAGCTTTTTCGCAATTAGTTAGTAATAATTTGTTTTCCTCTTTCAATGCCGGTATTGGCTTCTGAGGTTTTTTCAAGATCTTAGATAATTTCCAAAAGGGCTTAGAGCCAGGGTCCAATTGAGAAATTTTATTTTCAAAATTTTTGTTTCTTAATTGAGCAAAACGCTTTTTGATTTCTTTCTGCAAATCCTGCCATATAATTTTCATAGCAGGATCGCGAGTCCGTTGAAATTGCCTTCTCCTCACGTTTTTAAGACGGATCAAGAGTTTAAGATCATCGTCTATAATCACGGATTCAAATTTTACTTCACATTTTGGAATTGCAATGCTTCTGGCTTCAACAATGGAATTTGTTAAAGTTTCAATATCAAGTTTAGTTTCTAAAGAAATGTTAACATCAAGATTAGAGTCAACATACGTTTTATATATATTCCAGTCGGCTCGTAAATAATTGAAAGTGGAGCTGATAGGATTTAGAATCGCTTCTTGGGATATTTGAAATGTAACAGGGACATGATCAGAATCAAAACCAGCATGAGTAACTAATTGGCTACAAAGATGACTAGAGTCGGTTAAGACCAAGTCAATCGTAGATGGATTTCTAGAAGAGGAAAAACGTGTAGGGCTATCAGGGTATTGAATTGAGAAATATCCTGAAGAGCACTCATCAAATAAAATTCTGCCGTTGGAATTACTTTGAGAATTACTCCATGACCGATGTTTGGCATTAAAGTCACCAATGACAAAAAATTTTGACTTATTGCGAGTCAATTTTCGCAAGTCAGTTTAGAGCAAATTAACTTGCTGTCCAGAGCATTGAAAAGGCAAATAGGCAGCTATGAAAGTATATTTACCAAACTGTGTTTCAACAGAAACACCTAAAGTTTCAAAAACTTTAGTTTCAAATGATGAAAACAGTTGATGTTTTATACGCCTATGAATGATGATTGCAACTCCCCCACATGCCCCATCAAGTCGATCATTACGATGAACAAAAAAGTTAGGATCTCTTTTGAGTTTAGATCCAGGTTTTAAATACGTTTCGGTAATAACTGCTATATGCACGTTTTTAACCGTAAGAAAATTAAACAGCTCGTCCTCTTTACCATTCAGAGAACGAGCATTCCAATTTAAAATATTTAAATTATTATTTGGATCCATTAGAAAAACGTAATCCAATAACAATTTGATTTGTAAATTTTACACCTACTTGGACTGCTTCAGTCATAGTGGTGGCTTTGAACATTGCATCAATCATTAGATTCAATTGTTCAGTTAGAAAATTAAAATCAGAGGCAGACATATCACTTGAAGTGGGTACATCTGATGATTTCCCATTGGAATTTTCGGTAGACGAAGAAGCGGAATTACCTGTGGTGGTAGGGTTTTTTCCATTTGATTTGAAGCAAGTAGAATGGGTACCCATGGATCGAACAGGGGAGGAGTTCAAATTTCCTGCTACGATATCGGCAAAGGATTTACCGTGGGTAGATACATTCGAAATTGAAAGATTCGAACGGCTACCCGACGGATTGAAATTAGTTTGTGAATGAGCATGATTATGATCTTCCTGATGGGTATGATTCATGATCAAGCGATCGTTAACTGAAAAATGAGCATTGTTAGATACTCTACCAGGCAAATTGCGGAAACGACCGTTATCGTAACGGATATTATCTTTCATCTGCCTGGCACGAGCCTCAATGACCCTTTTGCGTGAAGGGCATTCCCAAAAGTTAGCTTTATGAGGGCCCTTGCAATTGGCGCATTCAAACTTTCTGGTATCTTCTTTCACAGGACAGACGTCCTTAGCGTGAGAAGAACCTCCGCAAATCATGCATTTAGCATCCATGCAACAATTTTTTGTACCATGACCCCACTTTTGGCACCGACGGCACTGAGTGGGGTTCTGGTAATTTCCTCCAGGTTTCTGGAAATGTTCCCATGTCACACGGACATCGAACATAAGTGTTGCTTTTTCTAAAGCTTTAATATTATTTAGTTCTTTTTTGTTAAAGTGAACTAAATAATATTCTTGAGAAAGCCCTTTCCGAACAATGCCAGATTGGGTTCTCTTTTTCATAATGATTACTTGGACTGGGGAAAATCCAAGTAAATCATTTATTCCATTTTTGATCTCTTCAAGTGACTTATAGTCACTTGAGAGACCTTTCAAGACAACTTTGAACAAACGTTCAGTTTTGTCGTCATAAGTAAAAAATTTGTGCTTCTTCTCTTCAAGATGTCTGAGAAGAAGTTCACGATCTTTAAGAGTTTCTGGCAAAACGCGACAGTCTCCTTTCTTTGCGATTCGGAACGATTTGATTCCCCTAATGGAGTTCAAGATCTCCTGCCTAAATCCCCCAAATTCGGAACAACTGACCACGATAGGCGGCACTCTTTGCTTCCTCACTTGAATCAAAGAGCCTAGGCTAGAGGCTGCTTCGATTTGGTGTTCGGAAAATTTGTCTAGAGCATCGAACTGATTGCTCATTTCGATACAATTATTCATTTCACCCTTGGAAGAAAGTTCGCATTCCGGGGAAGCGTCCTTTCTTCCATTCTTGCCACGTGTAGTGACAGTTTTAAAACCCACTTTTTTGAAAGTAAGTAGTGAATTCAGAGATTCACCCTTCCTTTCGTTAGTTGTTGATACCATGTTTAGTTAATAAACGAAAGAAGACGTGACCTTCGAGAGGTTTTTTCCCAAGACGGTGTCCAAGAAGGATTACCACCGCCAGCTTTCGCCAACGGGTCCAACGAAAAATCGAAGGCACGGGTCCAAACAAGGATCGTAAAGGGATCAATAGTAGAAAAAATAGTACTGAAAAGTACTGTTTTAGTAGCACTGAAAAGTACTGATTTGAATTTTAGCACTGAAAAGTACTGTTTATGTAGCACTGAAAAGAACTGATTTATTGTTTTAGGTAGTTTTTAAGAAAACTTCCAAGAGCAGAGAGAATTCGTGTACGCACAGCACGAAGGTACGATGCGCACTGATTGTTTGTATTAGTTAGGCCCTTTGTTTGGTGTTATTCAAATTTAGGGTGGTCCACATTTTCATAGGAATGGTATAACGAGAATACGACTATGATTATTATTTACATTTCATTTGACGTTTCGGACACATCTATTGTGCCTTTCTCAAGGAATTAACTGTGTTCCGTTTTTTCGTTTCTAGGGACATGTTAACGAGAAAACGGAACACAGTTAATTTCTTGAGAAAAGCACAATAAATGTGTCCGAAACGTAGGATTAAAACGTAAAAAGTCGAGTCTAGTACATGACACTGAAGACGACCTTGAAGTTGAGGTCGAAATACGCGTATGTGTTGAAGGATACAAACTCTAGTGGAATTAAATGGTATAGTACTAAATTCGGTTTTTCAACTACTTATAGGTATCCCACTAAACAGCTCGAAAATTTATTATCAATAAAATCCGTGTTTGAACATAATAGAGTGAAAGCCATAACCTAGAACAGGTATAACGAACTTTATTATTTGTAGTAGAGTTTCCAATTTCCAAATCTTATTTCCCGGGAAATAATTTTTTGTTTCTCTGAGGAGTATTTCCTGGGATTTCCGTATTTCTCGGGTAGTTCAAAAAATCAAACAGGATTCATCGCACAATGTACTTTTTATATCATTCTATTCAAACCGATGACCTCGCTAAATCACTAATTATATTTCGATGTTGATTTGTTGTTTTCCGTAATCCTGGACAAAATTCTCCTAAACCTCAAGGGGTTTTGTTTCTAGTATTTCAACAAAGTAGTCTTTTAAACTCTTTTAGAGCTTTGAGAGGGCCTTTCTTAGCCGAGTTGTTATAGTTCGCGGCTGCAAAGCAAAGTCATGCTGAAGGTTCTGGGTTCTATTCCCAGTCGGTCCAGATTTTTTCGTAATGGAAATTTCCTTGATTTCCCTGGGCATAGAGTATCATCATACCTCATAAGCTCTCAGTTAATAACTGTGGAAGTGCTGTGTATGGACTGTGTACTGTGGAACACTCAGCTGAGGAGCAGGCTCTGGCTCAGTGAGGACGTAATGCCAAGCAGAAGGTAGGTAGCAAATGCGTCATACTTGTATAAGAGCAAATCATCCAACAAAGCGCATCTGCCCATCCGACGACGTGCGCTCGCACAGAAAGGGGTCCTCTTGAATCGACTCCCACGAATCGAACCGATCGTTGTTGGTGCATTTGGCGCCCAACACCCACCCGGATCGCACTGACCCACAACCCATCAGCCAAACTCCCCTACCCCCCAATATCGCCAACCGAAGAATACTCGAAGAAAGCTGCCCCCATCTCTCGGTTTGTGGATGATGGAAAACAGAGAAAATAATTGCTCGTGAAATTCGAGAGCTCCAGCTTCTGTACCTACAATGTGCGTAAGTAAGATGGGATCCGCGTACATTAAATTGCCAAAGGGTGAGATGTGAAATTGCCATCCGCATTATTGCATGTAACCGAAGACCTTATTTTTAACGGTAATGTACCTGCGCCATCATGTGGCCCCCAATAAGACGCAAGCACAAGTGTATAACCTTTCAACTCTCGAATTAGTAGCAAATAAAGTTGGTGGAAAAAGTGGCACGAAATAATTGAAAATTACTCCGCTGCGGGGGGCATTCGACTCCAGAAGTGGCCTAATAATGCGATTTTAAAAGCTTTTATTGAACAATTGCTTAATTTCGAAATTCCTTCACGATCCCAATTTGGGCGCACATTGTTGTAAAGCCATAAAACAAAAGAGCTGGTTCCACCCATCAAAACCCCGTCGGGTCCAGTCGCCGCCAACTCCCCGAAAATCTGGGCCGGACTTGGTTTGTCTCACGCGTGCAAAACCGCGGCAAGTCCCGTAGATAATTATCCGCCAATTAGCACATTCATGAATGAATTGATTTACTGGAACAGCGCAGATTATGACCGAGCAGGGGGTTCGGTCCACCGTTTGGTTCGTTGGGATGGCTGGAGATTGTTGGAGAATATGTGTTCAACGAGTTACCGGCTTTGTTTGTTCCTGACGGTTCGCATGATTTTCCTCCGATGGGTGTCGATTAGGGTGACCCATAATAAACGAACTACAAAAATCACAATCACAACTGGTGGATTTCGTCGACTACAGCTCTACCTATAGTAAAAAATGTGATTGGTTCAGGTTTGTCCATATATTTTGGCGCTTATCGCTATGCAAACTTCAAGCACATAAAGATGACGGATTTCACCTTAACTTTGGGGTCGAATGAACAAATTTGGGGTGTGTAACTTAAGATTCTTACATTTTAATTTGTTAATATGAAAATGGGCTACCTTAGCGTCGATGCGCGATGACGGACACCAATCCGCTTGGATGTATATAGGACTCGATGGGTGCGAGATAACATTTCTATACTGACAATACATGCAGTAATGGACTGAACGAAAAAGGAAAATTTTACAGTAGGCTTCATCTGTTTCATTTTCGGCACGAAAATAATCTTCACGGAATTAGTGGGTGTGAAACCTAGAATTGACAATCGTCGATATACAACGTTGAATTTGAGCAAAGGACAAGAATGAAAATGAAGAATTGATTATCTTTGAATGATAAGAACATCTAGAATGCAATACAACTTGCCTTGCTGATCAGTTTGGTAATGTAGAATTTCAGTGAACAAAGTGATTATTTGCCATAAACGGATTTATCGTTTTAGGGGCCCAGATAGCCGTAGCGGTAAACGCGCAGCTATTCAGCAAGACCAAGCTGAGGGTCGTGGGTTCGAATCCCACCGGTCGAGGATCTTTTCGGGTTGGAAATATTCTCGACATCCCAGGGCATAGAGTATCTTCGTACCTGCCACACGATATACACATGCAAAAATGGTCAATTGGCAAAGAAAGCTCTCAGTTAATAACTGTGGAATTGCTCATAAGAACACTTAGCTGAAAAGCAGGCTCTGTCCCAGTTGGGACGTAATGCCAGAAAGAAGAAGAAGGATTTATCGTAATCTATACACTGTCTTCTTGTGAAGGCAAGAAGACAAGAATATGCCGTATAATTTAATTCTTTTTAGCACAAAAAAAACTATCAATTACTAAACGCACTTGCTTTCCGATGCCACACACATCCACATTCTCCCAAAAGTGTCTTATTGCTTAATGTGTTTTGATTCCCAGTACACCGTCCGTCCACAGTGATCATCTTTCTTCCTCGCGGTTTTCAGCTCTTACAACGAAAACCCATGTGGCACACTACTGCCGCACAGCGGTCCAATGTTTATAAAAAAGCTGGAGAAAACTCAATTTCAGAAGTTGAAAGACAACAAGACCAACAATTCATCTTCAACATCATGTACTTAAAAATACATACAAGAATTTAAAAGAAACTTGTTTTTGTTCATGTATACTAGAAATTCTTTTCAAAGTCTAAGGAATTAATTTAAACATAGTTCCCTTGCCTAGCAATTTTACTCTATAAACCAAAAACTGCTGACTTTGCCCGAAATTGCGTCTGCAACCGTGGAACGTGTTCCACAACACTTTGCATGGACAAAAATAGTAAAATATTCAGAATATATTTACCCCTGAATTTTTAAATCTGAACCATTGTGTGCCTCCCCTACCTCCCACCGCACTTCCTAAGTATTCGCCGCACACCAACATTACCCTGGCTAGTGGCTAGTGCAAACGTGAAATACATCACTCGATAGCAGAGATCCGAGATATCCGAGAAGATGTTCTTTTGCCAAAAAAGAAACACACAAACGCAACAGTCAGCGACTAAGGCCGATGGCATACCGAAAGAGAAGAGAAGTGAAGTGAAGTGTTGGCGAAAAGAGAAGAGAAGAGGTAAAAATGGTATGGCATACTGGGAGAGGTTTCGAAAGAGTTTCAATGCGCTCCGTGTTTTCATTGATTTTGTGCTTCGGCAACAGCATGCTGCCTGCGACCGGAGAGAGAGCGCGCACGGCTGCTCTATTCGGTTTCTTCTCCTTTCCCATGTCCCATTCGCATCAACAGAGGCCTGTAAAGGCGACTCTGTAGAATGTATCAAGTTTGTTAAAATCATTTCTCATCAAGCAGGAAGACTGCTTCTCGATGGCGTGCGAAGAAATCTACATTCTTTGGATGTGATCCATAACCGTAGTAAACAATCATTTCCTGGTCCATATTATGGATCACTAGTTAGAAGTGCTAATATTTGGTATTTAGAATCAACAATCAAGAAAAATGTTTTCCAATGATGAATTCATACTGAATCGAAGCGAACGAGCATGTTTTATGCTATAACATTTGAATTTTTCCACCTGTGGGAGCTTATGAATGCTGACGGCACTTCTTACAGAAAACGACCATATAATGATAGCTATGTGGTACCAACTAAACATTTGTCAAATACACCGTTATTTAGCGGTTGAACATTACAAATGGTAGAAGACAAATAGTATAACATGGGAAAAACATGTTTTACGTAAACGTTTATGTTTTGGGCAAGTTATTCGATGTTGAACGCCAAAGTGATCCGTCACTGTGGGTGATCCGTAACTGCGTGGGCAGAACAACATAAAAATTGGAGAAAAATACAACAGAATAAATAAGAAATCTAGAAACGTTTTTCTCAATTAAGAAACAAAAATTTTGAAAATAAAATTTCTCAATTGTACCTTGGCTCTAAGCATTTTTGGAAATTATCTAAAATTAAAAAAAAAAAAACCTCAGAAGCCAATACCGGCATTGGAAGAAGAAAACTTCTATGCAGTTTGAAAGCGCGCACAATTTTAATTAAGGACTTACTAGTCCAATAGAAAATCAAGTTACTCAGGACTTCGAAAATATTCTCAATCAAGAGAACGTTTTCGAAAATTCCTGGGATACTGATTTGGAAGAAATGAGAACTATTATTGAAAAATTAAAAAATATGAAAGCTCCTGGCGATGATGGAATTTTTTACATCCTCATCAAGAAACTTCCCGAAAGTATATTTTTAACAAATGTTTTCAATTAGCATATTTTCCTGACAAATGAAAAAATGCTAGGGTTGTACCAATTTTGAAACCAGACACAAATCCTGCAGAAGCTTCTAGCTATCGTCCAATCAGTTTGCTTTCCTCCATCAGTAAACTTTTTGAAAAAGTCATTTTGAACAGAATGATGGCCCACATTAACGAACATTCATTTTTTGCCAATAAACAGTTCGGATTCCGCAATGGACATTCGACCACTCATCAACTTTTACGTGTATAAAAAAAGTGATTCATTCCAAAAAATCTGAAGGCTATTCTACTGGTCTTGCATATCTAGATATAGAAAAAGCATTCGACAGTGTTTGGCACTGAAGGCTTGATCGTAAAATTAAAAAAAATTAATTTTCCAACATACATTGTTAGAATAATTCAAAGTTATCTGTCAAACCGTACATTTAAAGTTAATTATCAGAACTCCAGATCTGAAAGACTTCCTGTAAGAGCGGGTGTTCCCCAATGCAGCATTTTGGGACCAATATTATACAATATTTTCACATCTGACTTACCAGAGTCAGGGATGTCAAAAATCTTTGTTTGCGGATGACACAGGCCTCTCCGCCAAAAGACGAAGCCTGCGTGTCATCTGTAGTCGATTGCAAAAAAGTTTGGATATTTTTTCTTCATATTTGCAAAAATGGAAGATTTCTCCTTATGCTTCCAAAACTCAACTAATAATATTCCCACGTAAACCAAAAGCTCTTTATTTGAAACCTTCAAGTAGACATGTTGACACGATGAGAGGGGTTCCAATAAATTTGTCAGATGAAGGTAATTATCTAGGGCTCATGCAAGATAAGAATTTAACTTTCAAAAATCACATTGAGGTCATTCAAGTCAAATGTAACAAATATGTAAAATGTCTCTATCCCATTATTGATAGAAAATCAAAACTTTGTCTTAAGAACAAGCTTTTGATATGCAAACAAATTTACAGACCAACCTGTAATGCTGTATCAATATGGACTAGCTGTTGTGATTGTAACCAGGAAATGTGGGCTTCGTAGCCGTGCGGTTAGCGGCGTCAGTCGTTTAGGCCTATTGTGCTATGGAGTGTGGGTTCGATTCCCGCCCCAGTCGGAGAAAACTTTTCGTCAAACGAAAAATTCTTCACTGGTCCACTGGTTGTTCCGTGTGTCCGTTGTCTAATGTTAGTTATGTTCAGTCTGTGCAGCCTATGGCTGAAGACGGTGTAAATTGTCTTTAAAAAAGCTCTTCAGAGAATTCAAAATGAAATTTTGAAAATGATTCTGAAGCTTCCTCCCTTGTATAGTACTAATGTGTTACATAAAATATCCAATGTTGAAATATTGGAACAAATGTCAAATAAAATAATTGATAATTTCAGGCACGATTAATGCGTTTTTTCTCTTATAAGCAGGTGAAATCAACTCACCTGTTAAAAATCTGAACTGCTACAGCAAATGAAATGTAATATGTTGTTAATAAAATCTTAAATTTGTTTTACAGAATTGGGATGCTAGTGTTGTCTAATAACACAGAACACACAGAAATGAATGTAATGTTTGAAATGATACAAATAAAGAAATTAAAAAAATGATATCTATCAAGCCTACCGAATATTTTTTCAAAAAAAGTTATAATTTTCGAGAATTTTGAAATTGAATTCCTTTTTCCAATCAAAATTAAATTATTAAACTTCTGCTGTTATGAACGAAAAATTTCTTTAAATTCACTTAACACTTCAGTCGTCGCGCTGTTGTATTTTGTACAACACTTTTGAAAAAAAAACTCGCTTTTCGTCCTCAACAGCAGTGTAGTGGTTTAGACGGTGGTGAACCGCGCGACGACTGGAAGTTTAAACAATACACTAGTTATAGATATAATATCATGTTTGTATCTATGGAATGAAATAGTATGTTAATTGCATACCTTTTCTACGAGTACTTTAAATGGTTTATGGGAATCTTTTCTAAACTTGAATCATCGATATTATAAACAAGATCACGAATGGTTCCAATTGCAGTTAATTTTTAAGTAAATATTGATTTTCCGAACGGGTAATAATCGATCAAATTTGAGAGAAATTTCCCGTTTTATTGAAGTAAAAGCTATGGTTTTAATGATTGATAACAAATCGACTCTCTTATTTATAAGTCATGGAACATTGTGGTTTTCCTTTTTTTTTCTACGGAATGGCCGAGTGATAATTTTGCTTTGGGGAATTTATTGTATAAGATCAGTTCAGTGGTACAAAGCACACATTTTTTTTTTCAAATATAAAAAAGAACTTTTCTTTTGTGTTTGTTAATTTAGTTTACTCCCAACTGTTTTCATCAGTTCGAAATTCACGCGCAATATTAGTGCTGCCAATAATAGTTCAAATTATCTTCAAGCGTTTTCGCGCGTCGAAGCACCACACGAACTGCTTTCACGCTTGACCACACTTTCCATCCCTCTTCGCATCGCTTCAGTATGCCAGGTAAGCGCGATTTTCATACAACATGCATGGAGAGACCTTCAACGCGTACGCTCCTCTTTCACATCCTCGCTTTCTGTCTGTACTAAGTAATATAGTTTGAGATTTTATCAAACATGCCTTGTCGATTTTTTATATACCGTATTGACAAGTGATCCACAAGGAGCAAGTTTGTTTTACGTAAGCCATAGTGTTGCACAAAATATCTAGATACAGTGAAACCTCCATGAGTCGATATTGGAGGGACCATCGACTCATGGAAATATCGAGTAATGGAACAGCAATTCTTTGGATGATAGTGTTGCACACAATATTTCACAAAATTTTATTGAACTGGTGCTTGATATTGAATCGTAATCAAAAACTCTAGGAAGATTCCCTGTTTTTAAAGGCGTTTTACAAACAGTTACTTAAGGTTTATCCGATCGAATTGCCCGGAACCCATAATGGCGTTGTTTTGGTTTTGTTTCACATTGGGCTGGATAGATTATTTTAGATAGGTGAGGTTGGGACGGAGAATATTGCTTTTACCTTGAATTTCAATTTTCGATGGAAAATCCATCTGATTTTTTTTTCTAATTTAGATGTCAGTATTATCATTCTGTATTTCTGTTTATTTGCTGTCAAATCATCTAACAGTGAACAATCCGCTCTTCAAATCAGCAAAATGGAGTCACATAAAGCCAAGAGTACTCTGAAAATTATACAAGAGTGAATATTCAAACTGATGAAAGTTTAAATCAAAGCCTGAGCTTACATGATCAACTGATCATATTCCTCGACATCTTTTTATCTCGATTTATGAGGAAAATGTATACAGGAAACAAGACAAATAGAAATAGGGAATATATGATTGACGAATTATAATTATTCATGATTGTAATAAAAATGTTGAAAAATATAGATATTTAAAAGAGAGATTAGTGCTGAACAAGCAAAATATTATTCACCCCTGTTCTTGTTTATATTCAAATGCCATTTCGATCGAAAACAGTTTTTCATTTTCGCCAACAATACCAAGTAGGGATTCTTCCACCACATTTAATGATAAAAGATGTTCTGAAGTAGTTATCAACTGGAGAAAGCAATAAAATAATATAGAAAACAAAAATACTGATTACTGTGATGCATCAAAACCTTGACACCTAAGATGATACACATATTCAAATGCTTGCATACTATTGGTTAATCGTTATTTTATTATGTATTACTTTGGGATGATAGCTTTTAGGTTAGAACTTGATAATTTTCACCAAATTTACAATGAATTTAATGAAAATTGAGTTAATTCTGCATCATGTCGTGTCCATAAATCCGGACACATGAATCAAAATCTGGACATTCAAAAAATCGCAGTTGTTCTTAAAAAAAATAAAAACCATTAAACATACCTTGATATCACGATACAAAGATTCATGGATTTGTAAAAATAATGTTGTTCCTCTGTTGGATTATACAGAAACATCATAAAACGTAGGTTACTTGTGATATGTGCGTCGTTCCCCCAATAATTACACATAATTTACAAACATTTTCAGTTAATACTATTTAAAATCACAACGGTATAACATTCAACGAGTTTTCCAGGTTTTCGAACAATTATGATGTTGTATTTCTTTTTGAACTTTGAAAAATTGTATGCTGACACACTGTGTCAGGATCCAAAACCACACATATAAGTATCCGGACAGTCTTTTTCTAGCACAGAATTACATGCATTTCATTAATTTCTTCGAAACTATTGACTTTACCGAGAACAAAATATAAACAAATCACTACAGAACATAAATCACATATGATAAGCACGTAACAAACGCGTGATGAATCGCCGAAACGCGATGGCGCATTGAGTAGAATTTCTTTGGTTATCGTTAATTTTGAAAGCAAACGCGTCCTAGCGGAACCGACTTTTGTTTTTGTCTTTGTTAATGATTTACAAGACTAACTTGATGTCGATTCATGTTACAATGGTCAGCAATAGTTAACATTAATAGTAGGAATAATATTCTCACACTAGGAAGGATATTTAACATTGAAATTATTGAATTTCACCAGAGTCCCCGGATATTGATCCTGTCCGGATTTTGATTCATCACGGTAACAGTTTATCAATAATCAGTTGTAATTATGATTGTAATTATGATAAGTTACAAAAGTTAATTCATTTAATTAGAAAATTCCCTATTTGTGGATTTAATTTACTAGCAAACGTTCTGATCCGTGCTCCATTTACGCCAAGAACGAGCGCAGTCATATCATATTCCTCTAGCGTTCACTAGCGTTCTTGCGCGTCGAAGCAGCAAATGATTTCCACAGATCTCTTTGAACCTCTTCACTTCGCCTTCAGTATACCAGGTAAGCGCGTTTTCCATATAGTTTGCATTGAGAGAGCTTTGACTCTTTTCTCTTCTCTCCTTTTATCCCTTCTCTACTCCTGCAATATGTCATCGCCCTAAGAGAGCACAAATTGCCGCGGGCCACCGTCTTCTTATGTACTTACACTTAACGCGCTCCCGGGTGTTGGTATGGGGCGAATGTTGTCGGTTTTTCTGCCATGTGGTATGTACATAACAGTAGCGTCCCCAAATGGTGGTGATAATGAGACGGTGATGATGATAATGATGATGATGATGATGACGGGGCCGGTGCAGATGGTGCTTGAATCTGAGAGTTTCTCAATTTCAGAACTCGGCATACTTGTATGGATATTGAGGAAATGAACTATAATTGTCTTACATTTTGAAATGATTATTCAAATCGATCTTCTAGTGTCATAGTCTTTCAAATAATAGGGATAAAAAATATAATGCGGACGAAAAATGTCAACGGTACTGAAATATGGGACTGACGATTGCTCGTTTATTATATTTTTTATCATAGGATTTCCCTACTTCAATATGCCTTAACTCTGGAGTCATTCTGTTCATGATTATTCCTTCTCTGCTCTATTCATCTATAATCTATGTAGACCATAAGTTATTCCTTGGATTCATGTTGTTATAGTGATTATTGTCACCATAACTGCAAGCATATCATATGAATTCTTCCCTTATTTTTGAAATAGGCTGCGCTTTTAAATCATCACTGGAAAAAACTAGCCACTAATATTTTCATTAAGTACTGTAAACTCTTCGCAACATAGGGAGTCGATGCCGGTTATGGACCCTTTGCGTATTATGGACCCCGTACAGAAAAACATAAAATTAACACTCAAATCAACCTTATTCCTATGAAAATCCACCCGGGGAACTTCGATCGCATTGTTAGTCAGCAGTTTCGGACAAAATATTTGGTTTGAGACGCATAAATACAGACATTTGAACAGTTTTGTAAATGAAACTACATAAGAGGGTCCATAATACGCATTTCCAGATGGGTCCAATATAGGCACGTCGGCAGGGAGCCGGATTACATGGGAATCAAATGGAGGGTCCATAATAGGAAACGTCAAATTTGTAAACAATCCTATTATGGACCCCGGGAACTGGAAAACTGTTGTCCGAATGCCTGTTATGGACCCTTCTGGGGTCCATAATAGGCATTCGGACAACAGTTTTCCAAGCGAAATATACGCTAAAAAAATCGAATGATTTTGTGTGTTTCATAGGCGTACTATGAAGTAAAGACATTGAAGATGTTGTTAGACTGCCCAAACATATATCTCACAACCGTTTGTCACAACTGTTGCGGATAAGGACACAATAAAAAGCAAAATTGTCATGACAATCACAGAGCGCAACATTGTTGCAACCTTTTCAACTCGCGATTAATCAGTTATTTTAAACACAAAACCAAATTTGTTTTATGTATGCTGTTTGATAATGTGTCAATGTTTACCAACACGAAGAAAGTTCTCGAAAATTGCAATGCGAAGCCCAGAAAATCACTGCGCACGTGGTGATCGATCTTTGTCATATTCTGTTCAAGTGATGATAAACTCATGTTGCGGAATAAAATTGTTGCAACAAGAATAGCAGGTGACAATGTCTTTGTTGCTGCATGTAGGGTGACAATTGATTCACTGGTCGAGAGTGAATTTCAGTTACTAAGGGGTCCATTACTAGCATTGAAACCCTATAATGTTCTCTTTTAGTTGTGCTGTAGCTGCTCTGCTCTTACATTGACACTATAAATTAAATCAGAAATGTTCCCTTCTTATAAGTTTTTAGAGTGAATTTTGCTGATTTGTTATTGAAATTCAGTTAAACCATCTTCCAAGCCAAAGAGCTTTTTTGCTGTGATGGTAATTACAAATCCCTGTGATTTTATTGCTATACCGATGAGGTATATTCGACATAAGATCGATTTTGAGAAGATCAGTTAGTGTCTTCCAAGACGGTTTGGTTAGTCGTTTGGTGCGGAGCATAACTATAAACTGGTAGGCCGACACAGCCCCATACACTACCCACCATAAGTATGGAATCGCAATACAGAGTATTGCAGCACTTTTAAGTTTAGCATCACCCAAAATCCAGTGATAAAAGTTTTTCCAACAAAAATAAAAAAAAACTGCAGGGACTGTAAGACGTATTGTTAAAGATTACCTCAAAAATATGTTGATCTAGCACCTTAGAATCACGAGATAATATTCATTTTAGGTGATGCTAAACTTTTCAAGATGCTGCAATATTCAGTTGGAGTGTTGCAATACGCGATTCCATATTTATGGTGGGTAGTGTATGTGTGGCCCGCATTTTTCAGTGTTTTGTAGGACACATGACCTTATAATTCCTCCTTCTTTTCGAAACAGGCTGTTCTTGAAACCATTTCCATTTAAATAGTGTAACCATTGTAAGTAAAGTTCTTGGTTTTATAAAATTCCAATGAATTCAAAACAATTTTTCTTTTGACATTAAAAATCTTAAAATCGTCGTTGTAATTACTAATAAAATACAACTCACAGCTCATCGTGTCCCATCAACGAATGAGAATCCGTTGCTAGGGATCCTCGATCTTCGTTTCTCGCGACATCGCGACGAGTCGGATCGGCGCGGGAGATTAGTAGCGATTTTACCTCTGACGTAGTCATCATCGATGTCGCCAGAATCTGTATGAAGTCGCTCTTCGAGTGTATTCTCTCTCAATCGGTTAGCGAAGAGCTACAATCAGTGACAAAAGTTAGTAACCAAAAGCTGTTTTCCATACAAAATGCTCAAGTTTGGGGATCTGTATTTTAGCTTCCGGTAGTTCGATGGATTTTGGATGACGAATTACAAATATTGCGAATTGCAGAACACACCAATCACTTATCTTAACGTTTCATAAATAAAAAAAATATCTTGGTTACTAACTTTTGTCTTTGAACAACCCTCTGTAACTCTTTGAAAAATGACTGGGATGTAATGAAGTCAAAACTTCAGGTTATCTGCGGTTTGTCATCCATATTTCAGCCTATTCGGACCACCAGAAGCTGAGATACAGATCTCCAAACATACGCAGTTTGTATGGAAAAACAGCATTTGGTTACAAAATTTTGTCACTGACTGTAAGTCTACTACTAAGACTACTGAAACTGAAAATTTGTTGAAGATTGTGATGATGTGCGCGATATAGGTACCGTAGAGTGCTTCCATTAGGCACGTTGCCCAATTCCACTAAAGTTTTGTTCATTGGGCTTCCTCTTTGTGGCATTATATCCACATGTAGGCAGAGACGGCTTCCACAATTACTGACAAAAAGTCTCTTCTGTCAATGTAGCATTATCTATAATTGTTTTTAGAGCTATTTTAGATTTGATCAACATCATAAATAGTGATCTTTTCCAGTATCGTTTCGGAAAAATGTTGATGATTCTCTGTGTATAGTGTGCTATAAATTTGAAATCTCTTAACTTGGTAACTTTAGGCGTCTTCTTCTATGAATATCTATGAATATCATATTGAAGAGGTTTCAACTTCCGGTGGATACTGTGCCGAATGACGGCCTTCTACGGTATTCATCTCATTGCTCTGGCTGAGCCCGACCGGGACATGTTTATCTGTTGTTGACATCCACCGCGGCTCGGCAGACTCGAAGTTGGAAATCACATGCGCGCGCTCACATATGTGGAACTCACGCTGTCCAACACCACAGTCGGGCGAAAGCAAGAATAGGGAAAGTGGTGGTAAAATGATCACTTAGCAAATTACTGAAAAAATAACAAACTTAAGTGAAATTTTATCACGCACGGACATTTTAGAGCATAAAATCTTTTACGTATTCGAACCCTCTGAGCAGAATATCAATGAAGAGAACTATGGAAGTGGATTTTAGTACTGTACCTTTTAAATATATCCCAATGGCATTATCCTTTGACAGATACGCGTGTTTCAACTACTACTTATGGCCTCCTGCAGTGTCAGTTACTCGTATTCACTAAGTCGATACGAGTAACTGACACTGAAGAAGGCTGCTTACATCCAGCGAGTAAGGTTTTCTCTTGAGGTAAACACGAACGTATTATAAACACTTTTCAAAAGTTAAACTTGATTGTTTTGAATGAATTAGGCGGCGACCACAAATTACGTAACGCTCTAGGGGGAGGGGGAGTAGGCTCAAGCGTTACGACTCATACAAAATTTTTAAAATTTCTATACAAAAAGCGTTACGGAGGGGGAGAGGGGGTCAAAAATTTCAAATTTTAGCGTTACGTAATAAATGGATGCTGCCTTATTATATTTTCAGCAATACGGAATGATTTTCCAAATTTCTTTGTTTTACCCGAGTGTTTTGTTAGATCTTCATTTTATCTTTATCAACCAATCATGTTCATTTTACTCACATAATGACCCTACAAATTCACCGTTTTCTTTTCATCAAAATTTAAATGAAATCCTTAAGGTGTTCACTATACCACCACTATCCCTGTGAGTTGTGTTGTTTTGAATCGTGGAGATTGTGCTCCCCCTCGAGTTGCACTTGCCTCCACTTGTGTCGTCTAGCACAAAGTCATTGCATTCGCCTTTTTGGTGGAAGCGTTTTATCATTCCCGCTTATTGGACAACCGCGGATTGGGTACACATGTTCATGTACGTCACGGGGAACAAAATTTGCCTGTTCTCCAACCAATAATGCTACCGACGCGCGACGGCAGCAAACACAAATGCCACAAACTGTTGCCATTTTTTTTTTTTGTTGTTGTTAATTCAGGGTGGAATCTCAAGTCGTGTAAATTTGTTATTCAAATGCACCGCAGAAGGGGCCTGCTCAGCTAGTAAGGTCAAGGATAAACGCTATGTATAGGCCTATAGGCTTTCAAAAAAAAACTAAAAAGATAAGCCGCTTGTCAACAGGCATAGATGAATGCCAAATATAAGCAATACGAGATTAGTCTTTTTGCTATCTGCATAAATTGTCCATCATAGGCTGCTTCAAAGCTTATTTTGAGAATTCAACGTATCAAAGGATTTCAATTTTGAGAAATTGTTCACAATTTAAATTTTTTTTTTCATGTATTTATTTTTGTATCTAGATTTCTTCAATGGTCTAAGCTTTTAGTTTTGGCATAGTTTTTTTTTTATTATTTTCGATATTTAACTAACACAGCGTAACAAAAATGACATTTTTGCGTGCCTCAAGGAATTAATTATGTGTCTCTACTCTCTAGTAGATTTGAATCTGATGCCGTTCTCAGAAATGTCCCTACACGTCACAATTTTTAGCTACAGGTCGCTAGTTAGTTGTATAAAACACTGATTCAATTGATGTTTACATGAAATTTAAAGTACTATTTTTCAAACATTTTTGTGATCTAATCCTAATCTAATCCAGCAAGCATGCAAAATAGGACTTCAACTTTCATTTCAGATATAATTTGGTTGAAATTGTACGATAAAATTTAGATTTAATCGATTTTTTAAACATGCTTGCAGTCTCCATACAAAAATCTTTGTTACTCTTATATGGCCAAATACAATACTTTTCTAAAAAAGCAAAAAATAACTTTTGAGCATCAATAGTATTATGAACTTTGCTGATAAGTTTTGTTATAAACATGAAGTTTGAATTTTGTGGCAAAATAAGCAAATAAATTGCCTTACAAGCTGGAAAACTTGCATGCAAGTTGGCTGATATAGTCAAATTTTGCAATTTCAACAGTTAATATCTCAAAAACTAGATGTGATATGAAATTTTTAAAAACGGCAATGGATTCAGCAACCCCTAATTAAGTAAGTACTTGAGACAAAAACGTGTTCCGCAGTGTAATTAAATCAGTCATACATATTATGTGTTCTCTCTTCTAATAGATTTATTTTGTTTAATTACATGACGAATTCTCGATGGGATGAGCTTGTTCAATCATTTTTTTTCCGGTGGGTCACTACATGAGTTCAAAACATTGAGCTTAAACGATCGAAGATCACTACACTGTGCGTATAAAACTATTCTTTCTAGACAACCAGCTTAACCATGTAAGTGCCATGTCATCTTCCGTAGCAAGACATCGATATCATCAAAATTGATTGCTGCACACGTGATTTCATTTCAACATCTTGGATCCCACAAATGATCTTTAATGAAGTGCTTTAAACCTGCAGGCTGGGATGTACCAAACTAAATTAGAAAATCATCCAACGAAAGGGTAAACCCGGACTACAGCCGCTTTGGGCTCGTTGTTGGAGTCACAGGTTTTAGTTGCTTTAAGCTTCACAACAGTAAAGGACTTCAAGACCACAATCACAACTCAAGGAAAGTTTTTGCCTAGTGTTACTCATTTGAGATTCATTTTGTTTCGCAACTTAACATTTTACATATTTATCCACATGCTGCTTCACGTACCGGAAGGTCTAGCTAGAATAAGCTATTGGCAGGCATTGCAGAATTTGTTCTCAATTGATTTCGAAGCACGATTAAAGCAAGTGAAGAAAAACATCGCACATGGATCGTTGGTCCATGATCGGAAATGTTTCGCAAGTTGTAACAAGATTGATAAATAACAGCTGCGAGGTTAAGCCGCATAAGAGAGAGCGATAATAAAACCAATTTTTCTCGTTTTTGGGGTAGGTGTTTTACTTTACTGACATGATACCGCCAGGGTTGGAGCTTGTTCATATGAGTTTTATCTACTGTTATCCCTCGGATGTAATCTGCTGTAGCAGTACACGATGAACAGGCTCTCATGATGTGTTGCGTATCATCACTGTTACAGAGAGCAATAAGTGAGAGATACTCTCATATTTTTCAGAATTTAACTCCTGGCTGTTGGTATTTCAATCAGATAATTTTGACCTTGTTTTGAACTGTGCTTGCATTACAACTACAGAATTTGTAATTACAGCTACATAATACATCTCCTACAAAATTCTGCTGCTTCATTTGAGATTTGAGAGAGATCCATGATTGAATTAAGTCAATTTTCTTAACTTTTCCCAACATTTTTATCATAGTTATTGCAAGATCCATAGGGGACCAAGAACGTAAAGTATCGATACATGTGTTTCAATATAGAATTGCTGATCAAGAACTACAAGAATTTCACAGAACATTTTTGGAATCCATCAAGAATTTTTTCAAGATATTCGAAATTATTTTTTAGAAGTCTAGTATCAATCATATCAAATATCTGTCAAAAATCTTCCTGGAACTCGCTAAAATTGTTAAGTGAAATCGTTGCTAGGTGTCCTTTGATTGTTTTGTGTTACCGCATTTGGAGGACGTTAGTAAAGATTTGCTCCTCAAAAGCAAACAGCAATATTCTCAAATAATCTAAGAAAAATTGACAAAAATTGTTTCAGAATCTATCAAGAACATTTTTCGGAAAATTCAAATCATTTATTCAAATTACCCAGTATTGTAAGCAATCACGGTAGTCGACACGTTTTCGTTGACATTCGACAGCCTTTGCCTTCAGCATTCACAACACGACCGATAAATCGATTGTACGAAAGAAAAATGTCAACGGAATGCAGCTGACCACGATGGCGTCGACAGAAAACGTTACGATTTTTTTTAATTCTATCTTTTTCGTACTGAGAGCTGCTTTCACTGTATGTGTGTCATTTCCGACATAACAAGCAAGATAGAGCTATTGTTGTTGTTTATGTACGAACATTTCTGAAATCTATGCAAAATTTACCATTTATTAAAATGTCATTTTGTCAGACGACATTCATTCTACAGTTTTTATGTTTCTCGGTGTTCATTCTACCGCTTGTGCTGTGTGTCACAAAGGTCACGGTAGTGGATGAGTATAGAAAATTCAACTGACTGCCGATTACGGAAGCGTCGCGAGAAATATTGAATGTTTACAACACTGCTCCTGACAATGATCTCTAGAAAAACCCACCACTGATCTCATAACAAATACAGTCAATGTTACATTTTACAGATAATCAGTCTCAGATCTTCCCAAGAATCTATCGCAATAATTTAAAATTGTTAAACATTATGGAATCATCAAAAATAGAAATGTAGATCTGTATTTTACATTTTTTAAGTATTATTTTCAATCTGTATGTATTCCATTGTATTTTGTTTTCGAAAAGATATAGGGTTTGATTGGACTACAGTTCATGCAAAAGGGCTTTTCCCCATCTTAACCCTCATTAATACATCGATCAGTTGAGGTATGGACAAATAAAATATATAAATAAATAAAAATAAATAAATAAAATCCTCCAAAGAACTTCTTTACAAGTTGTCCAAAAACATCCTGTCCAAAAATTCCTGGAAACTCATTAATTCCTTGAACGTTGCAACAAGGCTTTCCTAAGAATCATGGCCAAGACAGACTTATGGGAAACGCCAAGATAGATATAAATAGTAATTAAGTCTGTCCAACCACATTTGTTTAATTACTGTTTATATTCAATACTGTTTCAAACTACTTGCCATTATTGTCGACCTGTCCGATAGATAAACTCATCCATAGAACATACCTGAAATGAAATCAAAACAGAAATTATTACTCAACGAGATGACTAAGTACGGTTTTTTTTTCCTAACAGAACAACTAGACACCCAGTGTGTTGACAATTTCCTCGTGATAGGACATCGACACTCAAAACAAATTGATTACGACTCAATTAAAAACCACTCTCTTCTCACGGAACTTTCCGTCTGGCACGCTAGAATCGACCAACTCAGCGTTGAGCGGAATATGTACAATATTGTGTTGAATTTTTTGATACAATTCTATAAACAATAATCTGAATGTAAATAAACAAGGATCCTCACGGTTAACACGATTAACTCAGAAACAGAGTATCGCCCGGTGTGTGACGTCAGTTTACCGTGCCAGAATGCACGGTTCTCTCGCTCAGCCACATTATCTTCGAAACTCAACGAACGTCGTCGTGGTCTGCGTATCACTGTCGCACTCGACTCACAGTGGAACGAAACCGAAAATAGACAGTTGAAATTTGATACTTAATTTTTCTACCTCTAAAATAAGTTTCTTCTTCCCATCTATAAGGTCTTCCTGGCAAGCAAGGGATTTAATGTACGACTATTTGTGTGAACTTCTGGAAAACAGATTTTTTTCCCTTGCGGGTTGTGCGTAAGAGTTTCTGCTAACGGGTCCGCCATTCATTTTTGACCCTTCAGGACTTCAACCTTCTGTACAAGGTTCACTAGTTACAGAGCATTTTGTTTAAAATACCCAAAAAATCTGATTTTTAGTGTAACTTTTTCCAAAATAATTTTAGAAAATAATGTTTGTTCTGGAAATTTGTTGACTATCATAAAACCCTCGTTTTCCACGAAGACACCAACTTTTTAACTCATCTGATTTTGAAGTTATTGACGATTTTCGTTAAAAATAGTCACTTTTGGTCTCAAAATGTCATAAAAAGCGGCAAGAAGCGGTTTATCGAAAGACAATGTCCTTGATAAGCGCTTCATACAAAAACGAAACCGAAGAGGTTAATGTGTCTCAGTTATTGATTACAGAGAATGTAAACAAAGAGAGCCTCTCAATGTTAGATAGATTATTTTTAAAAGTTACGCGAGAATGTCTCTAAAAGGTTTTGACCGTCTCTTTTTTAGTTTCATCCCACTGTGCGACTGTTGCACTTGTTTGCGCCGCTGCTAACCAGTTCTAGTCGTCGTGTCGTGATCGGATTGATGATGTCATCAAACAGAATCCCAATGGTCATTTACTTCGCTGAGCCTGGGCTAAGCTGAGGTTTCCGGGCGAAAGGAAATTTGCTGCATACCACGTGCAATGCATATCGGAAATCTTGACCAACATTCTTTCCTCTTCGGGTACTGGTCGCTCTCTGCATATGTAGATCGGGACCATTATGCTTATTGTAGTTGGGATCAAGTTCAGACAATCCTGTTTGTGTGTAAAGATTGATAAGACAAGTGTCTTACGAGATTAGAGAAAGCCCATCTATCGTCGGAACGGCAGCTGTCGCGGAACATATCTTCACGGCGACACAAGAAAGATCGACCGATAGAGGCTAGGTACCAGCCGGCTGGATCAACATCGCGCAAGGTAACGCCGAGCGTAATGACAAAGCACTGTCGAATCCAGTTTTCTGCGCTTGCCGCAATGGTTTGCTGAAAGCCTCAGAACGGAAAACAGAACCGGAGCGCCTTGTGCAGTGCATGTTGTTCTTGTCGGGTGTGGTAATCGTCATCAATTTGATTGTTTCTCAAAGAGCAGTGTTTTGCAGACCTTTTTGGTTCACGGAGCATTTTTTTAATCAAATTGCTCAAATCAAATATCTTGATTTTTCTTCGTCCCTATTCCTCAAGTTTGCTTTCAAATACCAACACGTTATGGGTGGAATTATGGATGAATAAGTGTTAAATATAGACTGTTCAATTAAATAAAATTATATGGAAAACATAAAATTATGTACTGCAAAAATTAAATTTGCAAATTTGAAGAGTAAATTACTGTGTGTATAATATTTACTCAGGATCGCACAAAAAATAAAAATTGCTTCAGTTGCTGAAAACACACTTTTTACATTATGGATCAAATTGTGACATATTATGGGTCAGTTTTAGAAAACAAGAATTTTCAACTATAATGATTTATTTTGCAGTTTAGAAAAAATATGAATGAATTATTATGAATCAATAAGAAAACCTACTTTGATCATTCAGCCATATTAATTGTCCCTGTTTTCAGTCAAATTTTATTTCATGATCTTAAAATAAGTTTAAGATCATCAGTTCCAATTTTATATCCATCTAAATTTTTTTTGTGAGCGGTAAAACATTTCTTAAAATTTCTACACGAAGCTTTTCAACTTTTTTTTATTGTTTAACAATGAATTTTGTAAATTGTAATTTCGATAACCCAGATCTAACTTTCAAACAAAACGAAGATAGCCAAATTGATTGGTTTCGTTACACATTTTGTGAACTGCCGCGGAGCACCAAGTTCTCCGGGGAGCACGGTCTGAAACTCGCTAATGGAGCAAAGATTCTCAACTGGTAAGAAATCAACGCTCCCTACGAAAGATTTATAGCAGAATTATACATTTTTTCAGAATTTACAAATTTAAATATCCGTATTAACATTCTTACAAATGTTCATTGGAATTTCTCCATTGATGAAATTTGCTAATACTGATAGCCGCCGTCCCGAAATCCGCAGCTACCGGTGTCGATCAAGTGGGGATTTGCTTTTATCGCTCGCTTACTCTCCGCTGTCTGCGGGACTTGTCGTCTAGATGTTCGAAGAAGTTGTTGTCATCATCGTCCATCCCGTTCCCACTACAGTAATATGCACGGTCGGTCCGGTCTTAGTTGTTGTGCTAGTCGCGTATCGCTGCTATTCACGCGACTGTCTTGGTTTTTCGTCTTCTTCTTGGACTCTTCCAAGAGACTCGATTTCAGACTCATTCCGGCGATGCCATAATTTGCTGTGTATATTTGTTATGCTTGTTTTGATTACTATTTGAGCAACGTGAACCACAGCAGGCCGAGCAAGATAAGTGTACACATATCTACAACCGCCGACGACTACTGCGATCAGCAGCGCGGAGGGATAACAATGATATGCTGTTCTAGGTGCCCTACTAGGGTGGGCATCGTCTTAAGATTATGAATATGTACAATCCATTTTTTAATTTCTTTTAAAGTATTAATTGAAACACCATATTTATTTCTTGTATCTAGGTGTGTTGCATAAGGCAACACTATCATCCTAGTATGGTAACACTGAAATAAGCTATTATTAACATTTTGTTAACAACACAATAAATTTCATTTTTACAGGTGAATTAAGGTGAAACAGTTCGGAATCAACTTCTAAGATTGCACTAAAACTTCAAAGGCACAAATCTCGCGAAAAAAGCATCCAACAGCGATGAACCTTTTATTTTGGCTCTGTGCACTAGCAGAAAGCTTAAAATAAGAAGATCAGAAACGTTTGCCAGCTATTTCTCCAGTTTAGTGCCTTTGAAAACGTGAGTAAGAGCACAAGGCGGCCATTGTGCTGGTCATCTTTGAATTCCGAGATGTTTCACCAAATGAGTCCTACTTACTTAACATTATCAGATCAATTTACTGGAACCCCCGTTACAGAAATTCTAATAGATTGAAACCTTAAAAAGCTTTTGGTTTATGGTGGAATATTATGAGTTGAGTTCTGATACTCAATATCATAAGATCCATACAAAAACCCTCTCTCATCGTTACAGAATTTCTACTTGATTGAAACCTTAGGGTGTGAACCGTTTCACCAATTCGTTTAACTTTTAGTTAAAATTTGAATGCTCGATAGTTATTTCCCCTCCGGTTAAAACTGACTCTGCTTTCTAAAGCGAGCCTCGAGAGTGAGAACTTTTGAGCAGCAAAAATTGAAACATTTCGTGTGAAATGTTTCCCATACAAAGTAGAGTGTCCGGAATTTGAAACTGTCCGTAATATGATTCAAAACGGTAGATATTGTTGAAGTAGTAACCTTTGATCCAAGTAATTGTATCTAAGAGCATCCTTGGTAACAGTAGTTTTACTAGGTAAAAAGAAGTAATAAATTTATCATTCCTTGTTCAGATTTTGACCACTACGCAAGTGTTTTATTTCCACTCACAAGTGGTTGTGGACCAACTAACCTGAAAAGTACGAGAAGCGCATTTTTTCTTCGATTTAAAAGTCGTGATCCCAAGAGGCGATGAACAAGCCGTTGGTTCTAGAAGCGGCACGAGCGAAAGTACAAGGACGGCATCTAGTGGCGTTGGATTACCGACTGGTGGTGATGGCCTGCGGCCCCGAGATGTGCTGGCTACGGAAACCTCATGAACCTTTCAAACATGGAGAAGCTACGCTGACGGGAAAATTACGCATCATGGGCCTTCGCTATGAAAATGACGTTGATAAGAGAAGAATCCTGGAGAGCCGCGAAGCCACTAGAGGGGCAGATAGTTGATCCGTAGACGTGTAAACGAGCCGTCATCGACTACAATGAAGTTTATTCCCCTGTAGTAAGATACTGTACCATCCGTTTCCTCACGGCGTTAGCAGTTCAACATTGTCTCGACATCGAACAGTTCGATGCAGTTACAGCGTTTCAGCAAGGAAAACTCAAGGTTGAAGAGATATACAGTTAACTCTTCCTTACTCGATATTCCGTACCTCGATATCGAGTTAGAGAAGTTGGTTTTCATGGCTAACTCGATGGTCCCTTAGATCGCAGTTGCACTGGTTTTGTGTTCTGCAACTCGATGGTCCCTTCAATATCGAGTAAGGTAGAGTTAACTGTACATGGAACAACCCGAAGGTCATGTCGGCGATTCCACGAAGGTAGGGTAATTTACGGCTTCGGCACCAACGTCAAATACACAGTACTTTCTATCAAAACACACCAATGAAAAAACATACAGATGATTCTTTGTTCTGTCAGCATCCCACTAACGCGATTTCCGGAACTGAACAAACAATTTCGCCAATTTCAAAGGAATGCACCTCAAAATGCGGCTGATTTGGAGCTGCCGAAGATATTCGCCTGTAGTTGTTATGGAAAAGTTGCCGAAGAAAACGAGACTGCCGACAATAGTCACACTGACAAAATATGTTCGAAGTATTGTAAAAACGTTGCCAAAAAGCTTCTACAACTCTGTACGTGTGAATCGATAGATGATTGTACAGCGCATGTAAATTGTCAGCGAAGTCTTGCCTGGGACTGCGGATAAGTCGTGACCGATTGAATGGAAAACTTTCCCTGGATCAACAGCCGTACATTGAAGATATTTTGAAGAAATACAATATGGCGGATTCAAAAGCAGCCGTAACCCCTATGTATCCAAGCATCAAACAAGTCAATGTGCCCTAAGACTCCAGATGAAGCTGCAGAAATCAAGGATGTTCCTTTGAAAGAAGCAGATGGCTCTCTGTTATATGCAGCGCAAGCTACAAGACAGGACATTACATCTGCTGATAACATGGTAAGCCAATTGGGTCCTAAAATGATTAATGAAATCTTGTTTTTATTTATTGACACAAAAGAGCATGTTACTGCAACTATTTTAGCAATTTTTCCCGCTCAAATAACGACTACATCATATTTAAACTTTAATTTAAAAATTGGGTCAATAAATGAACCTTGACACTTTTGATCATGCTTGACGTTCGCTTAATCGACAAAAACACCACAGGGCTTTTAGTTTTAACACTGGGGTTGTTCCTATCTGACATTTCGGAAGGGACACGGATAGCAAAATACACCCAAAATTTGTGTTTAAGCCAAGGAATGTGACAAAATCTAAAAAAAAATGGTCTTAAACAAAAGAAAAATATTAAAAAATTGAGTAAACATGTGTTTTTGACCTAAACTTAAGCGTTTGGCATTAAAATTGGGACAGGCCCTTAGGATTCTATTTTCAGATTATCCTGGACGACACCACTGGGCGGCTGTTAAACGGATTATGCGTTGCCTGCGCGGCACGTGTGACGCAAGACTTATGTATGCGAGGATTGGTGATTCTCAACTCACCGGTTATACAGCAGTGGATTGGGGAGATCTCAAACGAAAGGTGTCTCGAGAATGCTTACCTTTAAGACAAGCGATTGAAGAGCTTCATTCTTCAGCACAATTCCATATGCCATCGACAAAAGCTGGTTTTCACTGGACTATAGATGTTCTTCTCTATGCTCATGCAGATTGCAGCCAATGAAGCTGTTCCCAATGAGGCCAACATGTCCGATTGTTCTTCGGGCAACGTGGAGCCTGATCTTAGGCTCACACCGCAACTTACAAGACCAGCTGATGAGCAGAAAGGGTTGAGACGCAGCGGTCGGGAGCAGCCAATACCTATCTCTTGCGACAATCAATCCGCAATATGTAATGTATGATCCGAAAAGACGGTTGTGATTCCCGGACGAAGCATGTGGCAATTCGTTACCGATTCATGAAGGACGCAGTCGAGAAAGGTAATATCGAAATCCATTACATCCCTTCCCTACTAATGATGGGTTCGATAATGCTCTGGCAAAGCAGAAGCACAATTAATTCATAGCGTTGGGCGGCATCGAAGGTTACGGCGGTTACGGAGCAGTGTTGGAGCAATGTGATGTAATAGAGGTGAGGAGATGATTCTGTACAATACACAACTGTTTGTATGTATTAGTGCACTGCACGATAAAAAGAAACAAGGTATTATATTCCGAAAAATGACACTTGGGAGTGACGTCATTCCTATCACAATCTCGAACGAGTACAAGAGAAAGCAAAGCCTGCTCTCTTTTACTATCCTTCTAGCCCCATGCTTGGCGATAGGAATGACGACACATGTTTTCATTGAAAATCTTTGTTTACACGTGGAAATAGCCTACCTTGTTGTGTATACCGTGAGTGCACTGCTTGTGTTTTCACACAGCAACCCATTGCATTGTGACCACGGTAAAAGGAAGCAAGGTATCATACTCCGAAAATGACATTTGGCAGTGACGTCATTCCTATCGCAAACTCGAACGAGTGCAAAAGAAAGCAAGGCCTGCTCTCCTTTACTATCTTCAAGGCCTCATGTCATGGAATGACGACACATGTTTTGATGGAAAATCGTTGTTTACACGTGGGAATACCCTACCTTGTTGTGTATACCGTGCATTGTGATTATGTGTGACGTCATACAGTTTGTTATCGAATGTCTCTGGGGCTTCGTTGCTAGCAACCCTTACGTTGCCAAGGTTGTTTGTGTGTTGTCACTCATACAAAAACATGAAAAAATCAGCACGGGAAGAACTTTTGTTTCATTTTAGGATGGAATCTAAAATGCAGGAGATAGAATTATAAAAGACACAGTAAAATACGGAACTGTGAAATACTAGAAGTTAATGGATGCGAATGAATGAAATGAATTTAACAAACATTTCGCGTGACACATGGATGCATTATGGAAGTAGTCCTGAAATTTAATATGACTGAGAAAAGTGGACCAACCTAACCAACTAACCGGTGAACCAAGTAAATGGATTTTGGATCTGCATTGGATTTTGACTTTTAGTGTCCTTGTTGTTTTTTTAGGTAAATAGAAGTACAGTCGGCTCTCCATACCTCGATATTGAAGGGACCATCAGGATAAGGAGAGATTGAGACAAAGAAGACATTTTAAGTGAGTACTAGATGAAAAACCACTTCGTTACCAAGAAAATAACAAACAAACGACCGTCGTGTCACGCACATAAATTTTATGAATCACTAAAATCTGGTGTAGCAACCTTTGATTATGGCTATATCAAGATAAGGAGAGGAAATCGATAATGAAAAGCAACATCGAGATATGGAGATATCGAGATAAGGAGAATACAACCAATTCTGTTTTTGCACGGGGATGCGTACTGGGTAAAAACAGTTTTCAGTTTGAAATTTCAAAAACCGTGCAAAAAACAGTAACACCAGTTCTCGACGTTTCATACAAAAATAAGGTTTTGGCGAAAAAAAATGTATGGAAACTTTTTTTGCACTGCCGTGTAAAAAAAAAATCCGTTCAAAAACAGAATCGGGTGTATCGAGATATGAAGACAGAAATTGTATGCAGTACATTTCCGCATGTCATATTCAATTAGCATTAAAACATATATTACAAGATCAGCAACAAATTTAAACTTGAACTAAATTTAAGTTTTGGAGTTGCTTTTACCATAGTACCAGAATTCGTCTCCTTGGATTTTTCGCCGTTTTACGACACAAATAGGCATCAATCGTTTAGTGTTCATTAAATCACTTTGAAATGATATGGCAACATTCTCATATAACGTATGAAATACATTACGGACAAATACAATATTTATTTAAAACTTTAGCAAGCTCCTAAGCACTTTTTTCACCAAAATGTTCCTAATTAAAAATTCCACCTAACCTAATTCCTAAAATCCACCCTCCATAGCAAACTAACGTAGGTGGCAAATTCAGGAGCCGAAATTAAAAACATAGCGAATACTGGTGCAAGTGGCACAGCATTAGCAACCTCAATTTTCAATACAAAAACATAGTTTCTGACTAGAAACGGGTAAAAAGAATCGGAACTGTTCAAAAGATCCGGATCACTCAAAATAGCGAGTGATCTGTGGCTCTTTTTTGGCTAGTGTCGGTTCATTTGATGAGCATGGATCAGACAAAAAGTGACCCGGAGAAAGAACGAATCGATTCTTTTCCCCTATTCTCCTTCGTTCGTTTCTCGGTTTTATTATAACACTTGACACGTGCCTTGCTTTGCGCGCCTCGGTACACATGCAAACACAGTTTGCTGCAGCTCCTCACTCTCAGAATACACAGCCAATTAACTAGTTTGCCCCGCCCACTTGCATACAGATAGCTGAAAGATAAGGAAAAAGAGTGCCAGTTCGTGGGTTTCTGAGGAGAACTATACGAAGAATGAGAGAGCAAAGATGGGCGAAACGGCTCATTTTAGTGAACGGATTCGATCCGAATCACTCATTTTAGTGAACCGGATCTTTTGAACGGTTCAGTGGTCAGCGGCTTCCAACGGAAGAGCTAACAGAAAAAAAGAGAGTAGTTCACTCCGTATTGCGCGACATGCGTCGTACCTTTAGTATCTTTTCGTTCTACGTATCGACAGTAATCAAAGATATTTATTATTATTCCTTAGGGTGGCGAATATTGGTTCGCTTTCCTTATCAGAAGGCTCTTGAACAAGATTCAACGGTTAACTTACGTTGAAATTGTGACTACTACATGAAATAGACTTTACACAGAAAAAAATCCGTTCTCGTATCCGTGACCAGCAGACGTGAACTCATCAACAAGCAAAAATACACCGTGAACTAGAACATGTTTCTGCGTAAACATGATGGTAGTTCATGGTGTATTTTTGACAGTTCACGTTTTCCAGAACTCTTTTTTGAGCGTGTATAAATAATTCTATTAGCTTATTGAATTCATGAAACGGATTCTATAATAAACAGATCCTTTATATTGTTTTGAACATAACCTACCACACACAAGAAAACTGTCGAAAAGATAAGCATTTTGTATTTTTTGTATTTATGTTTTGCAACTTGTTATGCGATCAAAATAAAAAACATCCAAAAGATCTAGGGAGGACCTTAGTTAAAATTACATGGAAACTAATATGTAAACTAACTATTCTTTGAATATAATAGATCAATTTTTAATTAAAACAAAACTTTCAAGGAAATCCAGGGATCTCGAGAAACTTCGGAACTTTGAAAAATAGCATTTCTCATAAAAACAAACTTGGAGATTTTGTAAAAAGTTGAGTAAATATCAACATTTGAAAATAGGGCATTTGGCCTTTGTGTGTAGTGCCCCTTTTATTTAGCTGGGAAACGTTTCGTAACATGTTTTTTGGTTCAAACCGTTACCCAGCAAAATCAAAGGGGTCTGTTGGGTACAAAACAGAACAGAACAATTGCAATTGCGTGCAATTGCGATCCAAAGGACCATTGCCATGAAAACCAACTTTTCCAATAGTTCTCTAATTCGATATCGAGATACGGAATATCGAGTAAAGGAGATGCCTGTATTTCAAGCATAATTTTTCAAAACGACGTATCTAACACTCGGAAAGATTAGAGAAAAATGCAATGCAATATATTGTAAAGCATTTTGAATAAATGCTGTATCTACTATAAGTATAAAAAAGAACGCTGTTTCTAACCACTATTAAGCAATGCCGATTTGATTTGAATTTTATTGCTTTAAGAAGCATTAAAAGAGAGAGATATGTTTTTTTAGGTGCTCAATTAAGATGATCAACGTTTCAAGAGATTTTGCGCTAGATTATAACTGCAATCCATCTCTTCCGCGACAGCTTCACCACATAGAAAACAATTTCCCAAAATTTGACTACCTCAACGAATGAAACCAAAGTGACGACCCCTCTTCTAATCGCCTTCGAAGTGCGAGTGTGAGTTTCACCCGATAGCATTTTTGACTAATTTGACATCATTTTGAATTTATCGGCTTAGTCGCTAGAGATCCGTTCACACGTTTCAGCGCAGCCATTTAGCATCTCCCGCTACCACATTCGAATTCGATTGCCCATGGCACGGATCGTATCGTTGTTGGATGTTCGGTTCGCGTTGCGAAAATTTTCTGAGCAAAACGTCGTCGCCGTCGCACAGTGGTTCATTTTTTAAGAAAGAATACACCAAAACTTACGCATTGTTAATATTTTACTAGTCTTGAATATGACAAATCGAAACATAATAAATCTTTGAGCTGTTTAGTGGAATACCTATAAGTAAATGAAAACCTAATTTACTACTATACCACTTAATTCTACTAGAGTTTGTATCCTTTGACAGATACGCGTATTTCAATTTCAACTGTAAGGCCGTCTTCAGTGTCGTGTATTAGATTCCACTTTCAAGTGTTATTAGTGTTAACAATAGATGAAAATAAATTTGCATTCGGAAATGTTGAATAATCTCGGTAAAAATGAATTGCCGACCAGAAAAACTGAAAACAGTTGAGTTTAAACTAAAAAGTTAAGTTTTTATGCTATTTAAAGTTTGAACATGAAGAAGCACAATTTTCTTTTGAAATTTGTCGTATGTGTTCTCAATTATCTGATATTACAAATGTATGTTTAATTTTGTTTTCCAATTCGAAACTAATTTAGAAATTGTGCTTTTGTCAACTTTTCAGAAAACTGGTCCTCTGTGAGCTTCAACACCACCACCACCACCAAAATTGATGGCAGCTGTGCGTTTCACTCGCCAAAACGTGCTCGCGACCGCCAAAAGTGGACCACTCCGAGAGGTTCCTGTTTTCGGCGCATATTTGTATGCCTGGGTGCTTTTATCGGCGCACTAAAGTCGTGCGCTATCAAAAAGTTTATTGCAGTCGAACGGTTCGATGGCGATGAAAGGCTTCCACCTCCCCCTGGGCCTTTTTCTTGTGTGCGCAAATTTTGCGGGCCCCCCTGTTCCCGAGACCCCCCTCTCCACTTGCAATTCATTTCGGTTGGGTGAGTCGCTTTTCGATTAAATTATACGCGAGACACGCGGGATGATTTGCTATCATGGGGACTGTGAACCAGGTTTATTACAGGGGCAGATCTAGGCCTAGCGGAAAGACTACGGCATGCTGTCTGCCGTTTGATAATGAAAACATTATCTTATTACGTAATATGTTGAATGAAATCCGCAATATACTAGCCATGAAATGTTGTTTTAAGGAATCAAAAGGTTTTAAACTGCTGACAAATTACGTCGAAAGAGATCTGCATACCAAATGAAGGAAAACCTGCTTCGAAGTGGATAGCTATACGATATTGGATTAATTTTAATTAAGTACTTTCACCCTAGATTTTTTTTTGTAATTATCAGCTAAATTTTGCAGGATTGAAGGTTTAACAACACAATATTTAAAGCTGAAAGCTTCAGCAAAAATGCTTTGTTATTGTTCAGGACAATTTGTTCAATTGTTCAGAAGAAATGGTGGCTGATCATCAGCGGTTTACTCGAATGATCAATTTGTCGGAATTTAGCCATTTTTTTAGTGTAAACCATCACCTCGAAAAACATAGCTGAATGTCTCGAACAACAATTTTAGTTTTACGAATTACTTCCAGGGTACTATAAATAAACGGTCAAGATGGCAAACTCTATAAGGGGCTAGGAAGTGTATAGTTAGGCCACAAAATTTAGCAAAATAACAACTAGGCCATAAAAGAAATTCCAAATTATTTTATGAAATAATACATCTTGAGAAATATTGGATGAACTTCGGCAGAAGAGAACTTCTTCAAGGATCTCTTAAATACTCTTGAAATAGTTGGAGAGGAGTGGAGTACTCTCAAGATATAAATTATAGCAAATAATTATTGTGAATACAAAATAAAACCCTGGTTACTTCCCTGGCTTCTCCAATTTCACTATATTTTTTAGCATTGGCGTAGGAACATTAAAAAGTTCTACAAAACTTTTTTTACGAATAGTTTTGTGAAGTTTTTGATGAACTCTTTCAGAAAAACGATTCCGGGTCATTTGGCCGAATGTCATTTGACCGAATGCCGTTTGGCCGAACACCATTTGGTCGAAAGGGTCATTTTACCGAATGCCATTTGACCCCATTTGGCCGAATGTCGTTTGGCCGAATGTCGTTTGGCCGAAATTGAAAATAATAGTGAACTACAATTAGCATGATTTTGTAATGAATTTCAAAGCTGAATTTCAAAGAACAGTTTATTCTTAAAGAAGGATGAAACATCATTGATATACAGCTCTTTAGTATTAGTTCAATGTCAATGATGAAAAAAGAACATTCTAAAAGTAGGCAATTATTCACTTCTCTGCTAGCAGTAATAGCTGCCAGCATAGGTTTTCGCATAGCATTTGTAGTCAACTTTTGACAGTTACTAAAACGGTTTACGGCTTATTCGTCTTTCTGTAGCATCGATTTGCTTCAATCCTTCTGATAATACTTAGTAAATTATTCAATTTCTAGCAAACACAAGTTTGG
Source organism: Aedes aegypti (assembly GCF_002204515.2). Lineage (NCBI taxonomy): Eukaryota > Metazoa > Arthropoda > Insecta > Diptera > Culicidae > Aedes > Aedes aegypti. The sequence goes on along the minus strand of NC_035108.1, from coordinate 21,814,668 downwards.
CTTTTCCTTAACGAAACCAGTACAAATTGAAAGAATAGCCTATGTTTAAAAAAGGAAAAATTCTTATGAAATTATCAAAAACATTCGTCCCGCCACATCATAAAGTTCAACAAGCTAACTATCAGATCAGTTATGGGGCCACACTTATGAGTCCTGCACATCAACGTTGGAATTTTTTTTTTGTTCTTGATTCGATCAAACGGCATTCGGGCAAACGACCCATTTGGCCAAATGACGTTCAGACAAACGGTGTTCGGCTAAACGGCGTTCGGCCAAATGGCCGGATACCCTGAAATGCATCGATATTACATCACAATTTGCGTCAGAAGTACTTCATTATTATTTTTTCTTAACTATGTTTAAAATCCTCGGATTATACAAAAATTATCTACGAAAAGTGTCTTCGAGAAAACCCCAAGGAATACTTTTCCTCTCAGAATCAGCATAGCGGTTAAAAAATCAATGGAATAACATTTAGCAAAATAACTGTGGAGAGGACATGAACTCGAGCAACAGCGAGGTTCTGACCATCAAATCAAGATATTGATTGTCAAAAAGAGATAACAGATCTGAAGATTTTATTCCTGAAAATTGAGCGAGACCCGCTAGAAATGTTCGAATTATTTTAAAAAAATAGGAAGGCATTTTTGAGAGTTTTGAAGGAATGCGGCAACATCAATGCTGCGAATTTTTCAAGCAATCCAGTAAAAATTTCTGAGAGATTTTCTGAAAGATTTGATGCAGGAATATTAGCTTAGCTTAGCTTAGCTTAGACTGACTACACATATCAATGGTTGCTATTCCGTGATTGACCGAAGTCAGTGAATATGCACAAAGAATCAACTAGAAGATCGGCTGGGATTGACCATAATCTTCTTCAGTGTGCATAATTCAGTGCCTCTATTTATACATGGTCAATAACGGCGCCGGCCACGTCCTTGCAGTCAGGTGGGATTGAGGGGAGGAATGTTAGTATGTAACTTTTGCTATTTGGAGATCGTGTTTTCCTCTGCATCTCCACAAAAGTTACTGGGAGGAATGGTTTTTAATGGGGAGGATCGTTGGGTCACAGGATTCACTTTGATAAGCGATTCGACCATGATCAACGATTATTTGTGAGATATAAACATACTTAGGAATATAATATTTTTAATTGACATGAAAAATTTTCAAATATGAGAAAATAATGTCGTTACTTGAAGTGACGAACCATTCAAAGTTTGTTGAACAAATAGCTAAAAGCCACATTTCTACAGCTGTTAAGATATTTTACTCAAATTGAAAAAAAAATCGGGACCATCGCATAATATTCTTATGCCGACACTTACAGTGGCGAACCATTCAAAGTCTTTTGAAAAAAATGAACGTTTTGCAAGTCTACACTTTTAGCACAGTCAAACAGACAGAACCATTCAAAGCATTTTTTTTATTTATAAAAATAAAGGTAAGGGATTTTATATAAAAAATATGAAACAAAAAGTTATGAAGTTATAGTTTGTTGAAAAATCATATTTGATTAAATGTGCGGTCATACATATTTTACAGATTTGAAAAAAAAGCATGAAACGAGCTCACCAATTGATTCTTCATCCTTGATTGAACAGCCACAACACACTTTCAGCTTCACTCGTTTGCTCGGCCATATAAAAGCACTCAGAAAAAAAGGGCACGCGACCCGAGGAAAAACAAACTAAAATTACTCGGGCTTTCTCCATGCACTCCAAAGAAAGCGCAACCCGAGACAAAAAAAAACTGACGACTTCTCGGGCTTTCTCGACGCACTGCCCGGCAGAAAAGAACGCGTCACCCGAGAGGGAAAAAACTGACGACTTCTAGGGCGTTCTCGACGCACTGCTCGGACTTTCTCGACGCACTCTGATTTGTTGAAGGAATCTAAAGAAAAACTTTAGGAGGAACCTCAAAGGAAAAGTTGGAAAAACTGTTGGTGAACTCTCTGAAGAATTTGTGGAAAGACATCTTGTACTTTTTTGAAGAAATTCTCAGTAATTCCAGAAAATCCTAAATAAATCAATAATGAACAACTGGATGGTATTTTAATCTAACATTTGTAAATTTTATGTAATAACTATGTCAGAGGTCTTCCAGGAGAAATGTTTAAAATAAATTCTAAAGTATTCTCTGGCGGGATCCTTCAAGAGATTTTTTATACAATTTGACAGAGATTCTTCGAAAATATTTCTAGCAAAATCAGAAAGCGAAACTACAGGAAAAATCTGTTGAATAATAACTACTAATCCCGGGAATGTAGTTCCGCAGAAATCCCAGGAGGAACTCAACAAAAAATGTGGAAATTGACAGAGAAATCTCTTAAAAGAACATGTTTGAATATTTGAAAAGTTCTTGGAAGAATCACAAGGGATATTCCTAGTAAGTTCTTTGGAAGAATTCTGGAAGGATTTTTTATTGGTTAGACAAAGAATGAATATTTTCCGTAGTGAAAATTGAAATTTACAAATATCAATGGTTTGCAGCGATATGAGACAAAATCACAAACAAATTAAACCAAGACATCGTTGTAGAATAAACGTCATAGAATTAGCTGCTATACACTACGCATTCGAGCGAATTTCCTCTCTTCCCTCTGATCAATACTTCATTTTTACGGATAGTCTCAGCTCAATAAGGGCTCTTCGTTCAATGAGGCCGAGAAAGCACTCCCCGTATTTCCTCCACAAAATACGATCCACTCTGAGTGCTCTTTCAAATCCTACATATACTATCACCTTGGTTTGGGTCCCTTTACATTGCTTGATTCAGGGAACAAGCGGACAAGGGATTCAGGGAAATCGGACAGTCTCGTCAAGGAAGGCGAAATTTATGACCGACAAATCGCCCTCAATGCTTTTTTCTCAATCGTTCGCCAGCACGCCTTGATCTCTTGGCAACGAAAATGAGATGGTGGAGACTTGGGAAGCTGGTTACATTCTATTATCCCACAGGTATTGAAGAAACCGTGGTTCAAGGGGTTGGACTAAAGTCGAGACGTTATTTCGGTAATGTGTCGACATATGACCAATCACTACTCACTGGGCTCGTACTTTTACAGATTGGGGCCTACAGACAGCAATCATGGCAGCAGTGGTGCGTGCAGGCTACCAAGATATCAACCATATATTATTGGAATGTAACGATCACGATATTACCAGATCTAATTTTTGTACTATCCTCAGGGCCAGAAAACCAGAAAAGGAAGACATTAGAGTTGTGCTAGGTAAGCGGGATCTCGGCTCTATGAGACTCGTTTATGAGTTTTTGAAGAGAATTGAAGTCGCTGTTTATTCCCTTCTCCCGTGTCGTTTCGCTGGTCGCCACGTTTCCTCCAAAAACGCCAGAAAACTATGCTTAACCCCATCCTTACGTACAACATTTGGTATTCCTAACCTCGACCAAACCGCGAGTTGTACGGTTCCCCAAAGTTAACATTAGACATTGAGACCACATAACAGAATTGTACTACAAATTCAAATGAGTATGGCTCCATTTTGCCTGATGGCGCTTGAGCTTGTAAATAAACGAATATGTAAAAACTCTTGTTAACATGCACAAAATTTTATGTAGAAATCCTTACGAAACCTCAGACAAAATCCCTAAAGAAATGTGTGTATGAATATTGAAAGGAATTACTCGAATATTTGTTGCAGCATTCCCTGGTGGAAAAACTTAACAATTTGTTTAAAGTATCAATTATAAATTTAATTTAAAGTTAACTCAAAAATCTTTGGAAAAGTCTGTTTGGCTTGCTGGACAATAGTTGGAGAAGTCTCTGGAGAAAATTCTTGGAGAAACGCCACGAGGAATCTCTGAACGATACTATTGACGAAACATCGAGAAATTAATGCAGGCAACTTTGAAAGATGTCCAAAAGGAATCAATGAAGTAATTTTTCGATTGGGTTGAAATATTTTCCAGAGGGATTTCCCAGGATAACCCTTCTAGAAAAATTCTTTTCATAATCGATAGGGGAAATTTTGAAGGGATCCCTGTAGAAATGGCATGAAGAACTGTTGGGTCTTCCACGGATGTTTAGATTTCTGTGATAATTTTGACATCCCTGCAAGCATAATTTCGCTGCGACATTTTGCCCCGTTTAGACTCAACGATTATCAGAGTCCAATGTATTGCGCACGAATCACATAATTGTGCACAGCATGGTTCGCTCAACTAGGTAGACTAACCGGTCAACTATGAAAAATCTGGAACAACCTGTTATGACAGGACCTTCCTTGTACCTATTCCCCATTACCCCAGATTCGACTGTGATAATAAGAAATTTTGGGTGAGTTTAAATGAACACTTTAAAAAATCAGCATAAGCACTCCTGGATTTTCTGGGAAAAGGACAAAGGATAGACTATTTAAAAATGAAAAAATCAGAAGCATTTTCTTTAAGGGGGTCAAATTCATAGTTGATAATTAGAAATTGGTTTACAATTGCATCGAAGGTTAGACAGATATATCACTTCGGATTATTTATCGGTATATTTCCGAAAAAAAAGTTCAACAGATGTAAAATGAACTATTTACGGTTTATTGAACACATTTATTCTTGCAAATAAATATCACCACCTGACTGGATGTTTAGCTATAGTAGTAAATTTCATCAAAACATGTCTCTGGATTGTTAGTTATAAATAATTAAATAGCTGTCACATAATTTAAAGCATCCTAAAACTAAACAACAACAAGCGCAACACTTTAAGGAGTGCACCGCATCTCCACTAAAACATCGCTCTGGAAAAAGTTCTTGTTGCCCGTATCTTCCACTAGTAGCGTCAGCATTTCGGTTGCGATAGCACCTCCGATAATACTTGCAGCAATTCCGCTCTTTGCGCCATACTGAGACTGCTGGGAGACCCTTATCCAATTGATGGCAGTTGTCTGTAAAGATTTGGACATGATAATCACTCACATAACTAAAAAGAATCTCCTTTTTTTGCTCCCTACGCTAATGAAATTGATCGTCTGCGGATCAGACATAAACATAGAAACATAATAAATCTTTGAGCTGTTTAGTGGAATACCTATAAGTAAATGAAAACCTAATTTACTACTATACCACTTAATTCTACTAGAGTTTGTATCCTTTGACAGATACGCGTATTTCAATTTCAACTGTAAGGCCGTCTTCAGTGTCGTGTATTAGATTCCACTTTCAAGTGTTATTAGTGTTAACAATAGATGAAAATAAATTTGCATTCGGAAATGTTGAATAATCTCGGTAAAAATGAATTGCCGACCAGAAAAACTGAAAACAGTTGAGTTTAAACTAAAAAGTTAAGTTTTTATGCTATTTAAAGTTTGAACATGAAGAAGCACAATTTTCTTTTGAAATTTGTCGTATGTGTTCTCAATTATCTGATATTACAAATGTATGTTTAATTTTGTTTTCCAATTCGAAACTAATTTAGAAATTGTGCTTTTGTCAACTTTTCAGAAAACTGGTCCTCTGTGAGCTTCAACACCACCACCACCACCAAAATTGATGGCAGCTGTGCGTTTCACTCGCCAAAACGTGCTCGCGACCGCCAAAAGTGGACCACTCCGAGAGGTTCCTGTTTTCGGCGCATATTTGTATGCCTGGGTGCTTTTATCGGCGCACTAAAGTCGTGCGCTATCAAAAAGTTTATTGCAGTCGAACGGTTCGATGGCGATGAAAGGCTTCCACCTCCCCCTGGGCCTTTTTCTTGTGTGCGCAAATTTTGCGGGCCCCCCTGTTCCCGAGACCCCCCTCTCCACTTGCAATTCATTTCGGTTGGGTGAGTCGCTTTTCGATTAAATTATACGCGAGACACGCGGGATGATTTGCTATCATGGGGACTGTGAACCAGGTTTATTACAGGGGCAGATCTAGGCCTAGCGGAAAGACTACGGCATGCTGTCTGCCGTTTGATAATGAAAACATTATCTTATTACGTAATATGTTGAATGAAATCCGCAATATACTAGCCATGAAATGTTGTTTTAAGGAATCAAAAGGTTTTAAACTGCTGACAAATTACGTCGAAAGAGATCTGCATACCAAATGAAGGAAAACCTGCTTCGAAGTGGATAGCTATACGATATTGGATTAATTTTAATTAAGTACTTTCACCCTAGATTTTTTTTTGTAATTATCAGCTAAATTTTGCAGGATTGAAGGTTTAACAACACAATATTTAAAGCTGAAAGCTTCAGCAAAAATGCTTTGTTATTGTTCAGGACAATTTGTTCAATTGTTCAGAAGAAATGGTGGCTGATCATCAGCGGTTTACTCGAATGATCAATTTGTCGGAATTTAGCCATTTTTTTAGTGTAAACCATCACCTCGAAAAACATAGCTGAATGTCTCGAACAACAATTTTAGTTTTACGAATTACTTCCAGGGTACTATAAATAAACGGTCAAGATGGCAAACTCTATAAGGGGCTAGGAAGTGTATAGTTAGGCCACAAAATTTAGCAAAATAACAACTAGGCCATAAAAGAAATTCCAAATTATTTTATGAAATAATACATCTTGAGAAATATTGGATGAACTTCGGCAGAAGAGAACTTCTTCAAGGATCTCTTAAATACTCTTGAAATAGTTGGAGAGGAGTGGAGTACTCTCAAGATATAAATTATAGCAAATAATTATTGTGAATACAAAATAAAACCCTGGTTACTTCCCTGGCTTCTCCAATTTCACTATATTTTTTAGCATTGGCGTAGGAACATTAAAAAGTTCTACAAAACTTTTTTTACGAATAGTTTTGTGAAGTTTTTGATGAACTCTTTCAGAAAAACGATTCCGGGTCATTTGGCCGAATGTCATTTGACCGAATGCCGTTTGGCCGAACACCATTTGGTCGAAAGGGTCATTTTACCGAATGCCATTTGACCCCATTTGGCCGAATGTCGTTTGGCCGAATGTCGTTTGGCCGAAATTGAAAATAATAGTGAACTACAATTAGCATGATTTTGTAATGAATTTCAAAGCTGAATTTCAAAGAACAGTTTATTCTTAAAGAAGGATGAAACATCATTGATATACAGCTCTTTAGTATTAGTTCAATGTCAATGATGAAAAAAGAACATTCTAAAAGTAGGCAATTATTCACTTCTCTGCTAGCAGTAATAGCTGCCAGCATAGGTTTTCGCATAGCATTTGTAGTCAACTTTTGACAGTTACTAAAACGGTTTACGGCTTATTCGTCTTTCTGTAGCATCGATTTGCTTCAATCCTTCTGATAATACTTAGTAAATTATTCAATTTCTAGCAAACACAAGTTTGGCTTTTCCTTAACGAAACCAGTACAAATTGAAAGAATAGCCTATGTTTAAAAAAGGAAAAATTCTTATGAAATTATCAAAAACATTCGTCCCGCCACATCATAAAGTTCAACAAGCTAACTATCAGATCAGTTATGGGGCCACACTTATGAGTCCTGCACATCAACGTTGGAATTTTTTTTTTGTTCTTGATTCGATCAAACGGCATTCGGGCAAACGACCCATTTGGCCAAATGACGTTCAGACAAACGGTGTTCGGCTAAACGGCGTTCGGCCAAATGGCCGGATACCCTGAAATGCATCGATATTACATCACAATTTGCGTCAGAAGTACTTCATTATTATTTTTTCTTAACTATGTTTAAAATCCTCGGATTATACAAAAATTATCTACGAAAAGTGTCTTCGAGAAAACCCCAAGGAATACTTTTCCTCTCAGAATCAGCATAGCGGTTAAAAAATCAATGGAATAACATTTAGCAAAATAACTGTGGAGAGGACATGAACTCGAGCAACAGCGAGGTTCTGACCATCAAATCAAGATATTGATTGTCAAAAAGAGATAACAGATCTGAAGATTTTATTCCTGAAAATTGAGCGAGACCCGCTAGAAATGTTCGAATTATTTTAAAAAAATAGGAAGGCATTTTTGAGAGTTTTGAAGGAATGCGGCAACATCAATGCTGCGAATTTTTCAAGCAATCCAGTAAAAATTTCTGAGAGATTTTCTGAAAGATTTGATGCAGGAATATTAGCTTAGCTTAGCTTAGCTTAGACTGACTACACATATCAATGGTTGCTATTCCGTGATTGACCGAAGTCAGTGAATATGCACAAAGAATCAACTAGAAGATCGGCTGGGATTGACCATAATCTTCTTCAGTGTGCATAATTCAGTGCCTCTATTTATACATGGTCAATAACGGCGCCGGCCACGTCCTTGCAGTCAGGTGGGATTGAGGGGAGGAATGTTAGTATGTAACTTTTGCTATTTGGAGATCGTGTTTTCCTCTGCATCTCCACAAAAGTTACTGGGAGGAATGGTTTTTAATGGGGAGGATCGTTGGGTCACAGGATTCACTTTGATAAGCGATTCGACCATGATCAACGATTATTTGTGAGATATAAACATACTTAGGAATATAATATTTTTAATTGACATGAAAAATTTTCAAATATGAGAAAATAATGTCGTTACTTGAAGTGACGAACCATTCAAAGTTTGTTGAACAAATAGCTAAAAGCCACATTTCTACAGCTGTTAAGATATTTTACTCAAATTGAAAAAAAAATCGGGACCATCGCATAATATTCTTATGCCGACACTTACAGTGGCGAACCATTCAAAGTCTTTTGAAAAAAATGAACGTTTTGCAAGTCTACACTTTTAGCACAGTCAAACAGACAGAACCATTCAAAGCATTTTTTTTATTTATAAAAATAAAGGTAAGGGATTTTATATAAAAAATATGAAACAAAAAGTTATGAAGTTATAGTTTGTTGAAAAATCATATTTGATTAAATGTGCGGTCATACATATTTTACAGATTTGAAAAAAAAGCATGAAACGAGCTCACCAATTGATTCTTCATCCTTGATTGAACAGCCACAACACACTTTCAGCTTCACTCGTTTGCTCGGCCATATAAAAGCACTCAGAAAAAAAGGGCACGCGACCCGAGGAAAAACAAACTAAAATTACTCGGGCTTTCTCCATGCACTCCAAAGAAAGCGCAACCCGAGACAAAAAAAAACTGACGACTTCTCGGGCTTTCTCGACGCACTGCCCGGCAGAAAAGAACGCGTCACCCGAGAGGGAAAAAACTGACGACTTCTAGGGCGTTCTCGACGCACTGCTCGGACTTTCTCGACGCACTCTGATTTGTTGAAGGAATCTAAAGAAAAACTTTAGGAGGAACCTCAAAGGAAAAGTTGGAAAAACTGTTGGTGAACTCTCTGAAGAATTTGTGGAAAGACATCTTGTACTTTTTTGAAGAAATTCTCAGTAATTCCAGAAAATCCTAAATAAATCAATAATGAACAACTGGATGGTATTTTAATCTAACATTTGTAAATTTTATGTAATAACTATGTCAGAGGTCTTCCAGGAGAAATGTTTAAAATAAATTCTAAAGTATTCTCTGGCGGGATCCTTCAAGAGATTTTTTATACAATTTGACAGAGATTCTTCGAAAATATTTCTAGCAAAATCAGAAAGCGAAACTACAGGAAAAATCTGTTGAATAATAACTACTAATCCCGGGAATGTAGTTCCGCAGAAATCCCAGGAGGAACTCAACAAAAAATGTGGAAATTGACAGAGAAATCTCTTAAAAGAACATGTTTGAATATTTGAAAAGTTCTTGGAAGAATCACAAGGGATATTCCTAGTAAGTTCTTTGGAAGAATTCTGGAAGGATTTTTTATTGGTTAGACAAAGAATGAATATTTTCCGTAGTGAAAATTGAAATTTACAAATATCAATGGTTTGCAGCGATATGAGACAAAATCACAAACAAATTAAACCAAGACATCGTTGTAGAATAAACGTCATAGAATTAGCTGCTATACACTACGCATTCGAGCGAATTTCCTCTCTTCCCTCTGATCAATACTTCATTTTTACGGATAGTCTCAGCTCAATAAGGGCTCTTCGTTCAATGAGGCCGAGAAAGCACTCCCCGTATTTCCTCCACAAAATACGATCCACTCTGAGTGCTCTTTCAAATCCTACATATACTATCACCTTGGTTTGGGTCCCTTTACATTGCTTGATTCAGGGAACAAGCGGACAAGGGATTCAGGGAAATCGGACAGTCTCGTCAAGGAAGGCGAAATTTATGACCGACAAATCGCCCTCAATGCTTTTTTCTCAATCGTTCGCCAGCACGCCTTGATCTCTTGGCAACGAAAATGAGATGGTGGAGACTTGGGAAGCTGGTTACATTCTATTATCCCACAGGTATTGAAGAAACCGTGGTTCAAGGGGTTGGACTAAAGTCGAGACGTTATTTCGGTAATGTGTCGACATATGACCAATCACTACTCACTGGGCTCGTACTTTTACAGATTGGGGCCTACAGACAGCAATCATGGCAGCAGTGGTGCGTGCAGGCTACCAAGATATCAACCATATATTATTGGAATGTAACGATCACGATATTACCAGATCTAATTTTTGTACTATCCTCAGGGCCAGAAAACCAGAAAAGGAAGACATTAGAGTTGTGCTAGGTAAGCGGGATCTCGGCTCTATGAGACTCGTTTATGAGTTTTTGAAGAGAATTGAAGTCGCTGTTTATTCCCTTCTCCCGTGTCGTTTCGCTGGTCGCCACGTTTCCTCCAAAAACGCCAGAAAACTATGCTTAACCCCATCCTTACGTACAACATTTGGTATTCCTAACCTCGACCAAACCGCGAGTTGTACGGTTCCCCAAAGTTAACATTAGACATTGAGACCACATAACAGAATTGTACTACAAATTCAAATGAGTATGGCTCCATTTTGCCTGATGGCGCTTGAGCTTGTAAATAAACGAATATGTAAAAACTCTTGTTAACATGCACAAAATTTTATGTAGAAATCCTTACGAAACCTCAGACAAAATCCCTAAAGAAATGTGTGTATGAATATTGAAAGGAATTACTCGAATATTTGTTGCAGCATTCCCTGGTGGAAAAACTTAACAATTTGTTTAAAGTATCAATTATAAATTTAATTTAAAGTTAACTCAAAAATCTTTGGAAAAGTCTGTTTGGCTTGCTGGACAATAGTTGGAGAAGTCTCTGGAGAAAATTCTTGGAGAAACGCCACGAGGAATCTCTGAACGATACTATTGACGAAACATCGAGAAATTAATGCAGGCAACTTTGAAAGATGTCCAAAAGGAATCAATGAAGTAATTTTTCGATTGGGTTGAAATATTTTCCAGAGGGATTTCCCAGGATAACCCTTCTAGAAAAATTCTTTTCATAATCGATAGGGGAAATTTTGAAGGGATCCCTGTAGAAATGGCATGAAGAACTGTTGGGTCTTCCACGGATGTTTAGATTTCTGTGATAATTTTGACATCCCTGCAAGCATAATTTCGCTGCGACATTTTGCCCCGTTTAGACTCAACGATTATCAGAGTCCAATGTATTGCGCACGAATCACATAATTGTGCACAGCATGGTTCGCTCAACTAGGTAGACTAACCGGTCAACTATGAAAAATCTGGAACAACCTGTTATGACAGGACCTTCCTTGTACCTATTCCCCATTACCCCAGATTCGACTGTGATAATAAGAAATTTTGGGTGAGTTTAAATGAACACTTTAAAAAATCAGCATAAGCACTCCTGGATTTTCTGGGAAAAGGACAAAGGATAGACTATTTAAAAATGAAAAAATCAGAAGCATTTTCTTTAAGGGGGTCAAATTCATAGTTGATAATTAGAAATTGGTTTACAATTGCATCGAAGGTTAGACAGATATATCACTTCGGATTATTTATCGGTATATTTCCGAAAAAAAAGTTCAACAGATGTAAAATGAACTATTTACGGTTTATTGAACACATTTATTCTTGCAAATAAATATCACCACCTGACTGGATGTTTAGCTATAGTAGTAAATTTCATCAAAACATGTCTCTGGATTGTTAGTTATAAATAATTAAATAGCTGTCACATAATTTAAAGCATCCTAAAACTAAACAACAACAAGCGCAACACTTTAAGGAGTGCACCGCATCTCCACTAAAACATCGCTCTGGAAAAAGTTCTTGTTGCCCGTATCTTCCACTAGTAGCGTCAGCATTTCGGTTGCGATAGCACCTCCGATAATACTTGCAGCAATTCCGCTCTTTGCGCCATACTGAGACTGCTGGGAGACCCTTATCCAATTGATGGCAGTTGTCTGTAAAGATTTGGACATGATAATCACTCACATAACTAAAAAGAATCTCCTTTTTTTGCTCCCTACGCTAATGAAATTGATCGTCTGCGGATCAGACTGGAACTTGAAGATCTTCCTGGTCAGGCAAGTTTCGTCGGCGGCTGCGAAAGTTCCAATCGTTACGATTTGATTTCCACCGTTATTCGCTCGGAGAGATTCGACCCCCACAATGGACAGCACCACAATCACCAGCACAATTCCTTGCCAAACGTTCATTTTTGCGACGAATTTTCGGGACTAACTGAACGGCTCGGCGCTGGGTCCGATGCATTTTATAGGCTTTTGCAAAAGGGCCAAATTCTCGGCGCAATAAAATGCTCGGTTCCGGTTTTTTTTTTTCGGAAAGTAGAAAGTAAGGGAGACTCCGAATTGCGAATTCCTTTCTCCCCGCAATGGGAAAATGCAATAAGCATCACTGTTAATTGCATCCCAAAATGTAGGATCGGGTCAGAACTGTAAAACGGAGTGGGTTTGGACGTCGATTCGGATCTGTTCTTCGGTACAGAAGACTATCAATGTTTAAGACGTTTTCTTTCAGTTAAACACTTCACTCAAAACACGATTGGAACATTCTAGGAAAATTCTTTTTTGAATTTGATCGGTAAGATTTTTATTATCCGAGAGGAAAATAGTAGCTGGAGATTTACAAATAACCGATCGAGCCATATAATTCCAGAGTCACCTCACCGTACAGTAATGCACTTGCATGTCATTGCCGAAACCAGTTGACGCCGCATCAGCAGAAGACGGTGGAAAAAGCCGAACAGAACGACGGAGTCGATAAAGTGACTACCAGGTCAATGGACCAAAACAAGTGTTCAGTATCTCGTTTTTTGAATCAAGATTTTTGTCGCAAATCATGGGTTTTTGGTCTATATATAATCAGTTATTTGTAAAGAACTATGACTGTAAAATACAATGCTATTAGCTTGTATGTTTCAGGTATAATTTTTTAACTGATTGAGGTGAAACAGCTTAGAATCTATTTCCAATATTGTACTAAACTTTGAAGGCATTAATCTCGCAAAGGAAATCCAACAGTAGTGTACTTCTTATTTTGGCATTGTGCACTAACAAAAAGCTCAAAATAAGAAGAACAGGAACTTTGTACTACTATTTCTTCAGTTTTGTGTCTTTGGTCTTTGGATTCTGAGACGTTTCACCTTAAGCTTTGAAGCCATACTGATCCCAGGCTTTGCCACTACACGTAATTCCGACAGGTTTGAGTCCGCGTCTACAAAGCAAAGCCATGCTGAAGGTGTCTGGGTTCGATTCCCGGTCGGTCCAAGACCTTTTTCTAATGGAAATTTCTTTGACTTCCCTGGGCATAGAGTATTATCGTATCTGCCACACGATATACGAATGCGGAAATGGCAACTTTGGCAAAGAAAGCTCTCTCAGTTAATAACTGTAGAAGTGCTCATTGAACACTAAGCTGTCCCAGTGAGGACGTAAAGCAAAGAAGAAGAAGAATGCGCTGCTACTTTTTTTGTTTGTAAAAGATGTCGCGATTTTTCGAAACAAATATTTTGCGAACGAATTTGATTAACCCTCGAAGTCCCGAGACAGCCCTTTCATTTTCAATCGACTGGTGCTCAGAAGCAAATAAGCTTAATGGAATGCGATTCTGAGCTTCATCCATGTTTGTTTCCTGGTTCACCGGAAGTGGCCTAAGACTCCGGTGATTGTCTGTTCATCTGGCTGATGTATTAGTACATGCAGAAGCATATTCTTACAGCAATGCTGAGGGTTGTTCCAGAGTATTGAATGGTCGCATGTCTAGTTTTGCCTATCATCTATGTTTATTCCTGATTTACCGGAAGTGACATCAGAATCCGTTCATTGTCTGGTAATCTTAGTGTCAATTCATGCAAGGGCAATGTTCCAGCAGCTACGCTGAGGTTATTTCATGTAGTATGAGCAGTCACATGCTTAGTGTCAAGCGTCATCTATATTTGTCTGCTGGCTCGCCGGAAGTGACCTTACAATCCAGCTTTGGCCATACGGTAGAATTGATAATATTGAGAGTTGATGCCTCGCATTGGGTTTTTGGAATGATTTTATGACGTTTAAGTAGCCGCATTGTTGCTTAGAATGAAATTTACATGCGTCCTAGGCCTCGATTCCTATCCGGATTTTGCTTCCGAAACCAGGTTCCGGCTTTTACCCCGTGCAAGAAAATATACCATATGATGTATTCTTACATTGATTCGTTACTTAAAATCTTAAAATGTCTAAAACCCATTGTTAAATATTGGTTTCGTTGTTAAAGTTGTAAAAGTTGTGACTAGGAAACACTTATTTCCGTTTAAAAAACATGTCTAGACCTGAACTTCCGGTTTGAAAAAATCCACTCGCAGGAAGTCTAACTCATCCCATCGATCATAGTGGAAACCGCATTCCATTAAACCTATTTGTTTCTGAGCACCAGTCGATTGAAAATAAAAGGTCTATCCTTGGGCTTTGAGGGTTAAGCCTGTAAAACCGTCAGACATTAATTTCAGAAGGGGAGGAGCATGGGTTTTGGCCAACCTAAGAATATACATCTCTGATAAATATATGAAAAGCTCTACATTTACTGCAAATACGCCCAATGGAAAGCATTCAATCTCTATTATGTATGAAAAATATCGGAACTGAGCATAACCCACATTTTCGCATTGAAAATCGCATTGGTCAATATAGGCCACCAGAAACAGTTTCAGCCACATTCTTAACTTTGGTTCTTAAATTGGCCAATCACATTGATTTATTATGGGAGTGTTCAAATTAGGATTATAGGAGTTTTAGCTATAATGAAAACTAGGTGTTCCTTTTTCTTCTTGAATCCATTTGTACGACTTAATGTGTGTAGCTCTACCTTGTAAATGTGTTCTGTTCGACACGAAATGTTACACGCAAATTATCGGTGTAAATCTGTTTATAATCCACTATGGCTATAATTGGCGCTATGACCAAAACCAGTGCCTCTTCCGTATTCATTTCCATTTTCATTTTGCAGCGTTTGGTGGGGCAATAAGAGCGCAAGTCAATCCAAAGCCGATGATAGGAGGGGTAATGGCTGAATAATCTATGCTGACCACGCAAACGCCATGGGAGAAGGAAAATAGGATTGGCTTGGGTGTTAGGTAAACAGGATAGATTTGACACAATACTGCTAATAATGCTGCAAAATGTAATGAATCCGTAGGTCAAACAATTCTATTTATTATTTTAGAGCCTACGAGCAAAATAATTCAATATTGAAATGGTATTTTAACATATAAAAATACAAATGTAAGGAAAAAAACAATGTTCGAAAAAAAAGTATGAAAACTACTGATTGAATCTAATGAATTTGAAAAATAATATTAGAACACAAACATGCGAGATGTGAAATTAAAAACATCAACTTATGTAGCGAAACAAGTAGTAAAGCAATCAACCATCCATTGTGTAACTATTTATTGAACCTAACTGTATTGAAGTTTTGTTGAATGTCGTTGTTGTACTTTGTCTTGTCATTTGTATGACTTATTCGTTATTTATCGTTACAGAAATTAGAATCCTCAATGTCTTCCAAATGTCTAAAAAGTGAAGTGAACTACCTGTATAACTATTGTTGAACCCTAGAAATGATTTGTGTCTCCCAAGGTCTTTGAAGTTAATTTAGGGTGAAGATGAACCGAGGTCAAATCTCAATCCTACGAGAGCACCAGCCTAAAGAACCAGACAATCACTCACGTCGAAAACCTGATGGACTGCTCACTAGCGAGTGACCAACCGACCAAGCCTACAGTCTGAGTGGCTGTTCGACTCTCCAGATCTGCGCTACCACAGAACTGAAGTCCAGCCTCGGTTTATCTTGACCTTAATGTCCCCATTGTCAAACGCGAACAATGATTATAACACAGAGCCCAACAAAACTCACTCTTGCGTTACGTTTGTTTATTGGAAGGTACTAATGAGTATCTTCTAGGGAATGGTTTTACAGCATAGCTGAGCCTTTCGGTCAATAAGACTGATGTATACAAACAATTTGTTTCGAAATTGTCCGCGTGGTCTTGTAATACCTCCATTAGATAAGAATCAACTATTACCATACATACCAAACGCTCGCCATGACCCTATGCCTAACATTTGTTTATATATCGACTTAGCTGATGTGGCTTATTTAATAAGTAGTTCTTTCACTCATTGTTTTTCTTCAAAACCTTGTCAAATTTAGATAATTGATGGATCAGATTTATTACTGCAGTTAAAATGCTTTGTGTTTGTTAAGCATGATTGTTTCATTCTATTTATTAAGTGAAAAATTATTATCAAGTAAAGAATTCCCAAAGAGTGAAATACTTTATAGTACTACAACACCATAGGAGATCTCATAACATCACCTAGTCAAAGAACGGCATTTTGTCTCATTATTTAAGTGGATGCTACTGATCGCCCTTTGTTCCTATCCGCAACCCGGTGCACGCGCACAAAAATAGCCAGGTTTAATGGCCTAGTGATATTGCTTATTATTATAGACCAAAAGGCTATAAGTTCAATTTATAGGTGTGGAAATCATTAATTTTTTTGTCATTTGGACAGCCTCTGACACCGCCTATACAACCCCATTGAAAAATAACGAGCAAACATCTCTGGTTCCCACTGGGAAGTGGTTTCCACTGACAGCTCAATGTTTGTAAACAAATAACCGTTTGAGGAATAACAATCGATGATGGCGAAATCTTTCTCTCCGAAAAAAATCTTTTCCCGCAAAACAACAGTTATTCGAACAAACAAACGGTTGCAAACTATTGGATTGCAGTACAGCAAGTCAATTTGTGTTGTTTTGATTAGCTAGAAACACATTTTAGTATTGGAGGAAAAATTCCCTAATATGATTAGGCCAATGTACGTTGGTGCTCTTGAGTTTGATGCTGACCACTAAAACATGGCTGCCTAGCACCGGGTTGCATTTGGAACACTTTTTTCTAGAACTTTGGATGTTTCCATTGCAAAACAGTTTGGTAATTTTACTTTCATAGCTGCCTATTTGCCTTTTCAATGCACCGGACAGTAATTTCACTTGCTTAAAACTGACTAGGGGAAATTGAATCCGTATGACTGTATCTACAGATGAACAAAACTTTGTCTTGAGAATAAGCTTTTGATCTACAAGCAATTTTGTACCAACATGGATTTGATGTTCTAATACCAGGAAGAAGGCTCTGCGGATGGTGCAGGCTAAATTTTTGACGATGATCCTTTAGCTGTCTCCCTGTTATAGTACTAGTGAATTACATACAAGGGCGACTCGTGACCTCACTATTTACCAGTTCTACAATACTAGAAATTGATATTTTACAATTTAAAATGAAACATTAATTACTGGAATCACTAGTTAAACCACAGTTGTTATGAAAATTTAGGAATTTCTATATGTAGCACAGGTAGAATCGAGGTTAGGGAATCTTCACTGATTACATAGAATATTCCATCATAAAACATTGGAACTAATGTCTAAAAAGTGTCTATAGCCACGATTAGTAATCTATAGGTTTAGGTTAAGTTTATTAACCTTTGCGTGTCCAACGTCTGTTTTTGAGGATTTTCAAATCTACAATCAGCTATTACAATACAATGTTTCCATTATTTCCTCAGTTGGCAACCGCTCTTCGTGCGTGATATATGTGTTTATCCTAAGCTCCAGTTATTCGATTTTTTACGGTTTCTTGTGCGACAGAATTTTGCATCTAACGCAAAATGCCTGCGCATAGGAAGAATACCCTAGTTGTGGATTTCAGCACCCTGCCAAAGCGGCCAGTTTTGGACCAGGTGGAGGAATTCCTCAAGAAAAAACTCAAGCTTGACATGGCCGATGTCAAGAGCATCCAATTACATCACCTCGACAATTCTCGATTACTTTTTCAAATCGACGTAAGTAACTTCCATACGGTTTGGAGAAAATTAATTCAGAAGAATCACAACCTGTCTTCTAAAACTGTTTTAAAATGAATCACCTTTTGAACATTTTTTCGACGTGCACATTGCTTAAATTTTGCATACAATGAGCTCGCGTTCAAAAACTATGGAGTTCCTATTATTTCACACAAGAATTTTATGACAAAATTATAAGCCGTTTTATTCAATTACTTGCGACGTTTTTCTACCAGTGTAAAATTGACTCAAGTAGTGTTTTGTTTTGATTCGTGGTTAAGTCACTTTGTCTCTCCATACAGCGGGGTGGCGAAAGTAGTGGTTAGGTTGCGAAAGTTGAAAATCTTACTTTCGTCATTTTGTAAATCCGGAAATTAAACGTTCTAAAAGTGAAAAATCGAGTCGGTTTAGAGCGAAACGTGTAGAATTTCGTCTGCAAAACACGTAGGATCGATAAAGTAAGTATGTACACTTTTTTGACTTGAGTCTGTATGAATAAGTTTTCGAGAATTGTGTGTTCATTGAAATGAACAATGCGAGCGTAGCACCACGGCTACATAAGCAGCACCATCTACGGCATTCGTTTATCTACGAAGGAGTGGATTATTTCGTCCCGGTGTATGTGGACGGACCCACCACTACTGTCAAAATCCACGATCTGCCGCCGCAGATGCCTAATTCGCTCATCACTAAGAATCTGCAACAGTACGGCAAGGTACTTTCCATCCAAAACGATGTTTGGAAAAACTATTTCTCGGGGGTTCCGAATGGCGTTCGCGTGGTTCGTATGAGGATGGAGAAACCGCTGCCAGTATACATTACCGTTGACAGCCATCGTAGCTACGTCAGCTACCCGAAGGAACCACTACGAACTTCGTCGAATGTAACCGAAAAGCAAGCACTTCCCGGCCCTAGCAGTGAGCAGAAGAGAAACGAAAACCAACGCGCACCACAGTCGGTTCATTCCGACTCAAGTGACGATGATACTGGCGATGACGACAACGACGACGACGGCGGCGACAACGATGACGATGGAAGCAGCAACGAACACGATAACCGAGAAGAAACAACAGTGGAGTCTAGCGGGAAGAGACGGTTGTCAACAGAAACATCTCATAGCGGAACGACAGTCGAGAATGAGCCAAAGCGATCTTGTAGCCGGAATAGACAAATAGACGAACAAAGAACAAATGCAGAATGGAAGGTTTACCAGACGCGATCGAGAAGGAAAAATGAGAGTGAAGCAAAGTAAATTGAATTGTACATGTTAATGTTGTACTTTTACAGACACGAATGCACCAAAAGGTGTAAAGTGTCTTTAATAAAAAAAAAAAAAAAAAAAAAAAAAAAAAAAAAAAAAAAAAAAAAAAAAAAAAAAAAAAAAAAAATTATTTCCTGTTATAAAAGAACTCATGTGTTTGATAATAAATCTACATCAAAACAGTCTCGGAAAAATCAGAATCAGTCCTTTGCGTATCTTTAGAATGCCCAAATATCATTAATTCCGGTCTGTCTGAACAACGACCATATAAGAAGTGAAATCTCGCGTTACATTTCTGAAGGGCCAATAATCAAATTGTAAACAAATCGGGTTATCATTCGATAGCATCTCCCAACATCCACTATCTATGATAACATTGTCAACATAATCACATAACTTACCTTTATAAATACGATTTTCATAACAGCGAATAAACCGATGTTTTCCAAATCATTCATAGGCTCTCTGCTTAAAACGGCCAATGAACGGATCGCTCTGCATCAAAAAAGCCTACAATCGATAAATTTCGCAAACTGCGAGGCCAATTACTCTCTCTTGTTCAATAGAATAGTACACAAAATGGGCCAAGCACGCTAACAAAAATCAACTTGTCCTTTAAAAAACGCCTGGTTGAAATTCGGAAATAGTCCAAGCATTTAAACTTATTATTTTTTCCACATTTTTGGCAATTTTCAGAAAGAAATCGATTATAAACGTGTTATTATAGTAAATCGTCACACAACGAGCAAAAAATCACATTCATTGATTTGAACACTGGGAAATAGGAATTGAAAATGTGGTAAACAATATTTATATCGAATTTTCTCACAACTAACGATCCGATGATTTGGCCCTCTAGAAGTATTACGCGAGAAATGGTTAATTTTTTTTTGTTGGTAGCGATAGGGGTAGTACTGACACTCTTAATCTGCCCTAAGCTCCTTCCCAGCATTTGCTTTTATAAGCCTCTATTGCGTTCATCACACAGACGTTCCTAAGCAATGTTGCTCAAATGGTCACTGTGTACGCTAGCAGCAATCAGCCCTTGCCGTAGTTTTGCAGTCTAGTAGTTCAGACTACTATCAAACTATGATAAGGCCTGAAATGCTACTAGAGTGGTTAAAGTGAAGAACGAAATAGTTTTATTAAAAGGTCCTCATTCCCCATTTCATTTCATCACTCACTATCGTCACTTTCATTTTCGACACTATCACGTATATCACCGATTATCACTCATCAACTTTCTTAATACACTTCAGATATACTTTCTATTATATCACTTTTCACATCACACCATTTTCATATAAATCTGTTAGCATTACCATCTGTTAGCATTACTAAGTAATTAAAAGATATTCAATTTAAATGTATCATTATTTTTGTTGCTGTAGAGTCATTACTATTCAAACTACGATTTAGCACTATGATCAAGAAAGTTACATTAAAAAAAATCACTTCGATCCATTCTTTTGCACTCGCTGTCATTATGTATTAACACTTTTATCATGCACGTTTGAAGAACTAGGCAATTGAGTTTATATTCAGAAAAATGATTGCACAATGTATTATGGCCATTATTAAATTAGTAAAGTTCACGTCATTATTATTATATTTTTAACAAAACTATCAGAGTCACTTCCACCTCAATTTTCAAATTTTCATCACTATAGATTTAATTATAAAATCACTATTAGCACCTTCACAATCACTAAATTTAATAACGACGAGTGTAACGCGCAGTTCCACCAAACACCCATTCTTACAGTTGTGTTCAGAATAATAGTAGTGAAAGCCAATTTTCATACAAAATGCTCAACTTTGACATGCTATAACTTTATTTCGCTATGAGCAATCGGTATGAAATTTTCGCAGAGAACTACAATTATACTCGATTTAATTGTCACTGAATATTAAATTTTTCACGCTACCGGTTAAAAAGTTAAGCACCAGGTGAAATCGCTCAAAATAATAGTAGTTTTTCTTTTGTAAAATTTTGTTCAACAACAATTTTGTAAAAAAATGGCTTGTTTATACATTTATAGCTTGAGTGAAAATTGTTGAAACAATGAGTACAGAAAAATTCGAAAACTTAAAATACACCAGATATTTGAATTATTAAATCTACTATTATTTTGAGCGATTTCACCTGGTGCTTAACTTTTTGACCGGTAGTGTGAAAATTTTCGTATTTTGTGATAATAAAATTGAGTATATTTGTAGTTCCCTGCCAAAATTTCATACCGATTGCTCATAGGGAAACAAAGTTACAGCATGTCCAAATTGAGCATTTTGTATGAAAATCGGCTTTCACTACTATTATTCTGAACACAACTGTATGTTGCATTATAAAACGATTGATCACACGTTGGCTTCGAAACTTAACCACCATTGCTGATTAGTACAAAGGATGCTACAGCTCGTGTAAACGAATTGAAACATCAAACAACCGGTTGGGTGACAAAACGTCGAAAGACAAAATGTCGAATGCCAAAACGTCGAATGCCAAAACGTCGAAAGGACAAAACGTCGAAGAGACAAAACGACGAATGCCAAAATGTCGAATGCCAAAACGTCGAATGCCAAAACGTCGAAAGAAAAAAACGTCGGAGGGATAAAACATGGAACAGACAAAAAAGCGAATGTCTGACAAAACATCTATCTATTCAAGGATATGAACGAATACGAAGAAAATCGATAAAAATGTAACGTGAGATGCAAAAATTAAACAGTGTTTTGAACAGTTAAGGCAGTGACAATTTTTTTCCAATGTTATTACCGTGGTACCGTAATTTTAGTTGGTATTGGATGGTATACCAAAAAGCCAAATTGAAAATTATCAAGACTTGGCGAAATTGTTATAAGTTGTAAAAATGTTGTATGAAATTGTATCTAAGTTTAAATCATCAAGTTACAAAACATGTGTTAGAGTGTCTCATCAAAGTGTTAAATATATACACAGTCAAACATTTAGCGTGTTTTGAAATAAAAATATCAATTAACTCTAATTAAATTTATTGTATCGTATTCGGTTTTCATTATTTTTTCAATTGATACTTGTATTGTTCTTTCTATTTTGGTACTGTCTCACTAACGCTTAAATTATAAAACTGTATAAATTCTCTACACCAAAAGAAAACAACGTCTAAACTTAAGTCAGCAGTTCATATAGGAAACTTGCTGGACCTGACTTCTATATATGTGATCCCAAAGTTTCAGAAAACAAAATCATGTTTTGGAAAATAATAAGCAGTTTCTGAACAGATAATCGATTCAGTTGTACTTATTCGACAAAAGAATGAGTAAGTTTTTAAAGAATAAAGAATTTACTAATTGTTTAAAATTATGTGTTAGTTGTTAGTAATTAGTTTACAACACATTGGAAAAGTTAAACATTCAAATGAAATTAAGTTATTGAAATTATCATGTTTGGAAATATCATCCCACTTTACACAAAATGTTTTATATTGATTTATATACTAAACAACATGAACTACAAACACTAAAGTAACAATAGCATGATGTCACATTTACGGAACTCGAAGATAGACGAAACTGATCAGTTTGAACAACAGCAATAGATTAGTCAGTAAGAATCCAATCGATAGACATGCAATTCGCGCGCCTTGTTTCACTAAAATAAAGAAGTTTTATTGAATGTAACCGTTGAACGCTTTTATCGGAAGGAAAAGACTAGAAGACGAGTTGAAAAAGGATGTTTATAGGGAAAGAAAAGGAACATGATTATTCACATAACGGGGGGATCTGCGGAATCCGTTGCAACTTAACCCACGAACCTATACCCTCAACATCATTGTTGAATTGGTTGATTTGGTCACTTCTGTACTTCAAATTCAATTTGCTTCACCAAGTTCTTCTGTCCTCGTCTGAAATGGATGTAAAAGTGACACTTTTCTGAAAAAAAAATCCATGCATACTGCGACGAAAATTGTAAATTTTGCTGTTTCTAACGCCGTCCGCATCGCAACCGTTTTTTTCCTTAGCAACACTAGTTATCCAAAATGACTGCTTTCGACGTTTTGTCCCTTTCGACGTTTTGTCCCTTTCGACGTTTTGGGATTCGACGTTTTGGCATTCGACATTTTGGCATTCGACGTTTTGGCTTTCGACATTTTGTCCCTAAACCCAAACAACCAGCACTGGTTTATAAGTAACTAATGAGCCCTGGCGGTCCCTCCGTTCGAAGAGGACCTGATAATATGCCGAAACATATTAACAGATCCTCCGCCTGAATGCAGCCGCTTCATGATAAATCATGAACCGTTAGAGGTGTGCCAAAGTATTGGGAAGGTGATATGTTTCACAGACGGGTATTATTATGGTGCACCTTCTACTTTGGCACCGTCAAACCCTGTGATCGTGGCCAGGGATTTGGCCCTCTAGAAGTATTACGCGAGAAATGGTTGATAAATTAAAAAAAAGTGTCGCAAATGTAAAGAAAGCCGTTTATTTGAAATGCACGTTTATTTTCGTTATTAGAATGAAGAAGTAAGTTTTTTTCAATAGGGAGCAACAAAATTAAGCAGCTTCTAGCCTACATGATTCATTTTAATTGAAGGAAACAACGATTCCGAGCTTATGAATTTAGACAGAAAATCTTGAACTAAAATCAATGTTCCCTTGCAAATTGTCTTATTTTTACAATGTTCCGGAAAGCTATTAAAATGCGAAATACTTCTGAAACATCTCAAGGAGAAATCATAAAACACATCGAATTTCGACCCTATCAAAGACCTTATCGGGTTGATGATTTTCTTGACATAGAAACCTCTTAGTTACTTAGTTACTGTGAAAGTGCTGAGTTGAGAAGCGAGCTCTATCCTAGTTGAACGGCACTCCATCAAGAAAAAGAAAGGGTTTAATGATTCGACGGGACATGATTTGCGGCCCAAACCATCGCGGAAGGTAAGGTTCCATTGTGCATGGTGTACACGTAGCAATCTCAACAATTAATACTAGGTTGATGTTTATTTTAAGAAAAAAAAAAGTGGTCGTTCCACAGAAGGACGCTGAAATTGAGCCATTTTCAGAATTAATTGTACCAGCTCTTGGGGACCGGTTTTGAAGTTTCATGCATGCGAAACATGGAACTGGTTACGCATAGGTCACGCAAAACATCGACAAAACCTTGTCAAACTGACCGATGCGATTTCGCGAGAAAACAAAGGGATTATAAAGGTCACTTTTTTTTGCGAAACTATTTGATTGAGTCGAAATATTAGAAAATATTCCATTACAACCCCAGTGGTATCCTATTCAAAATCTAGCGCAACTTTACAAGATCAATAGTTTACCTATTTCACTATAGATTGATAACTCTTATTTTATTGGATATCAACGTGATTGATAGAGGAAATCTAATTCGACCATTTACGGCCTAGTAATACTCACTTCGAAGAAATGGAACTACGTCAGCAAACATTACCCATCAGCACCACAAACGACCACGGGGGAGCAAAAATATTTTATCTCCTTTACAACTTGTAGAGATAGTAGCGCAGCCAACGCTAGACGCAGCAAAAAATATCCATTCAGCAGCGTGCTGGGATAAAAGTTTCAAAGACCTCTGACTTGGCGACTTTTGCCAATAAGAGGCCAAGCTTGTTGTTGTTGTCGTCGTCGTTGATAAGCAGACTCCTCTATAGCTATGTCCGAGAGTGGTCCAGCAGTAGTGCCACAATGCCGATATGCCGGTTTCGGTTCGGTTCATGCCGGTCAACGCGGAGGCAATCACTTTGCGAACTTTTGATCCGTCGTCCCTCAGCGATGACGATGAAGAAACTGGATGAAGGCGATGGGCCGTCGATCGGAATCTGTAGAGTAGCCACTAAAGCAGGGCTGCCCAACGTACGGCCCAGGAAGGGTTCAAAAACTCTTCTCATATCTGGCCCTATGACTGTAAAGATAAACATTTGAAAGTTCTTTTTCAACTTTTTCTTTAGTTTTGTATTTCTCTATTTATAAGTCTAACTTGGGACTATAATTAAGGCTCATATGGAGAAAAAGGTTTTGTTTCAATAATTTGATTAGGTTTATTAGTATTGCAAAACAATTTCTTTCCAATGAGTTTCACAAAATCATGTTCTGGATTTCTACATAATCCTTCGTGGAATTCTGACAGAATCTCGAGCCGGATTCTTATAAAACTAGAGAGAGATTTAAAACATATGAGCAATATTGTAACGAAATTCGGGGAACAATTTTTACTGAATAAAGAGCAGAATTATCGCAAAATTTTAGGCAAAAATTTTCACAAAATCATGGGCAAGATTTTCAAATAATTCGAAGAAGGATTCCGACAAAATCCTATGCTGTTATCGGACAGAATTCTAAATAGGATTTTTGTAAAATCTTTGTGCAATTCTCACAGAATCCTTAATCTCGAAATGCAGAATGTTCAGCAGCAATTAACTTTCTTCAGAAAAAAAAACCGTTTTACGACTTTTGTTCGATTTTTCGAAAATTTTTGAATTTCTAGATCATTGGAAAATTAGGGACGCCGCACAATATTGTTACTAAGATTTGGCCCGTGGTCCAGAAAGGTTGGGCGGACCTGCACTGAAGCATGCCTGGGGTCATCGAAAGGCAAGGATGGTAAGCGTAAAAGGGATCAATACGTTAATAACCGCGTGTCGCGAAAGCAACCTACAACAAGTGGCTGAGGCAAGAGGTGATGTTATTAATTTGCTCGGTTCTGATCGCTACCGCAGCTTCAAGATCGAGGTTGACCAACCCCGATCGCACCAAAACCGGCCCCGACAAGAAAAGAACTCGGGCTCCGGTGGGATCCTAGTTTTGCGTGAGATGTCAATCGATGATGGCGGAGAGAGAGCAGGAAAGCGGAATGCCTGTGTGAACGGACAACAACATTTCTGCCATAGCTGCGATACCCGAGCAAAAGAAAATTGGGGCAGAAATCCAAACTAAGTTATTCCATACCGGATTGTTTTCAATAGTAACCACCTGAATGAGGTATGAAATAGAGGTAGAGGTTAAAATCTCAAACAATATCTCATACATATTCTACAAACACCAAATTGTCAATTGGATCAGGTATTGCAATACCTAAATATAAAACATGATGAATTTTCATTTTGAACTGAATTTTCTAAAGTAGTTCAATATCTCAAGCAGTCCTCATTAATTTTCCAGTACAGTTCCGTTTCTGCCACCGACGAGCGCAGTCAAGAGCAGATCTGCTCTCGATAGATAACGTGTCTATTCTATCAGCCCTGCTGCTTAGGTAGTGAAATACATAGAGTGTTTTGTTGCCCGGTTTTTACACTGTCTCGCTGCCGGTGGTATTTGTACATCGATTCTGGAAATCATTCATCTATCGGAATGGATGAAATGATTACCAATACGGTCCAGTTTCGATTCCCGGTTACTTGTCCACGACCATCATGGACTGAAATTGCAACATTTTTGAAGCAACTGGATGTGAACCTGATGGAGATGGAAACAGCGTACAAAACGTCGCAAGATCGTTCGCTGTGCATCAAGTTCACCTCAGTGGAAGCAATGAAAAAGGCGCTGAAGAAAAACAAGGAGCCAAAGAAATTTCTATACACCAACGGAATGTCAGTGACAGTGCGTATGTCGATCGCGGGTAGCAATATACGCTACGTCCGCATTTTCGATCTACCACCGGAATCAAGCGATGAAAGTTTATCGTTGGCGCTAGGAAAATTTGGTCAAGTGGAATACATGGTTCGAGAAAAATTCCCCTCGAACCTAGGACTCGACCATTTGTATACTGGAGTTAGGGGCGTATATATGGAAGTGAAAACGGAAATCCCGCCGACGATCGACGTTGGACTTCGAAAAGGAAAAGTATTCTACGACGGATTAAAAGATACATGTTTCTTGTGCGAAGAAGTAGGACATAGAAAAGATTCCTGTCCCCAGCGAAAAGAACGGAACCTTCCTGTTGGGGGAAAAGCGGTACGGCCATCATCATATGCAGCGGTTGTATCCGGACTACCAGCCGGGACGGAGGAGCAGGTATCATTGGAATCGACTGATGAAGTTATCGAGGTTTTAGAGGAAGAATTATCTGGTCAAGAGACGGAATCATCGGATGATCAGTCACAACCGGATGAATACGAGATCGATGCTGAACAAGCAAAGGAAATACGTCGGAAAGAAAGCATTGAGAAACTTAAGGAAGTAGCAAAGGCGGTTAGCGAAATGATCGGAAAGAACAATGCGAGTCAGCGGCGAGCACAGTTCGCTTCATCCGGATCAAAGGAACACTCACGCCCGAAGAAAGTTTGCGCTCGGAAGCAAAACTATTGATCTTTTCTTGTGTATGTTTAGAATAATGTTCAAAACTATTCGTCAAGATTTTCGGCTCTGTAGAGTTTTTTTTTAAACATTTGAGCCTTACAAATAAACAGATTAGAAAAAAAATTTTCCAGTACCACAATGAAGTATCATTAATTCTTTTAAATAATATTTTCAATACAATAATACCAAATTGAGGTATGGACAATACCTGTACTACTGAACAATACCGAATAAAGGTATAATACCAAAATATGCTATGTATAAATAGGTACGATACGAGGCATTCGCTCCTGCTCGGGTAGTGATGGGCCGTGCGCTTCTGTATCCAATAAGCAGTGTTGCCGACGAATCATTAATAATCATAAGGAAGCTGGAAGGTGTGCGGGGAGGAGTTGTGACTGGGAGGGCGGAGAGCGAGGCGATAATTAATCGCGCAGTCTGGAAATGCGTGGCCAAAGGATGAAACGTTCGCTCCCCGAGCAAGCTAGCGAGTAGGTTTTAGTTCATTAATACGGAGCATTGACGGTGTGGTGCGGCTAGGCGAAACAAAACTTTGTTAGGCTGCTGGTTCCGTGACTGGCTTCGAAGCTCTATTCTTAAAAACCGCTTTAAATTTGTATGTTTTGTAATAATATTTGAACATTTTTTTATTTTTTATTTTTTTATTGGCTGCCCGGAATTGCTACTCCGTTATTGCAAGAACAACTACACTTACACAGGGAACCAACATACGCTACACAGAATCAGTTACATCCTCAATGTGTAAGTACTGGTGCTTTCATTATTATAACAAACAATAACAGCGCCGGCTGCGGCTGCGTCCGAATGCAGGTTAATTTGGGGATTTGGGTCAAAATGTTAACGTGTTACTTGCTTTGTGGAAGCCGAGGGGTCCTCTGCACTTCCACAAGAAAATGCTGTGAGTTTAAACATGGGAAATGATAATAAATCTTCGAGCTGTTCAGTAGAATACCTATAAGTAGATGAAAAAACCGAATTTAGTACTATACCATTTAATTCCACTAGAGTTTGTATCCTTTGACAGATACGCGTATTTCGACCTCAACTGTAAGGCCGTCTTCAGTGTCGTGTACTAGACTCGTCTACGTGACTCACACTGAAGACGGACTTACAGTTGAGGTCGAAATACGCGTATCTGTCAAAGGATACAAACTCTAGTGGAATTAAATAGGAAAGGATTGTTTAAGGGATTCGTTTTAGTAAACGATAGAGATCAACCTACTAAATTTAGCTTCCTCGCTTGAATCGAAGATCCTAGGCTGCTTCGGTTTGCCGTTCGGTAAATTTCAGCATTATCATAACAAGCTGACGGGGCCCAGATAGGCGTAGCAGTAAACGCGCAGCTATTCAGAAAGACCAAGCTGAGGGTCGTGGGTTCGAATCCCACCGGTCGAGGATCTTTTCGGGTTGGAAATTTTCTCGACTTCCCAGGGCAAGAGTATCTTCGTACCTGCTACACGATATACACATGCAAAAATGGTCATTGGCATAGTAAGCTCTCAGTTAATAGCTGTGGAAATGCTCATAAGAACACTAAGCTGAGAAGCAGGCTTTGTCCTAGTGGGGACGTAACGCCAGAAAAGAAGAAGACATAACAAGCTGTTTTTAACACCCTTGAAAGAAAGCGTGGATTTTAAAAAGTCTTCTTTACATTTTTGTCACATTTTAGCGGCAAGTTTTTTAAGATGAAGTTGTGAATTCATTAATAAATTCTTCCTTTTGTTTGCGGTTAAAATCATACTGAAAAAAGTGTCCTTCTAAGAGGGTTTGTTTTCAATTCATTGATATTCGAATTTTGAATTGTTTTTGGATAAAGAATCATATTGCAGCATCAAAACGCCTTTTCTATAAGGTACAGTGGGGGAAGTGTATCAGTGGGGTAAGTGGGTTATATTCTTATGTCCACACTGATACTATTGTAAAACTGGTACTACACGCACACTAACACAAGCAAACTTGTTAGTTGCAAAAATTGATTAATTTCAAAATTGTTTTTCATCAATCAAAAACCCATTGTATCTCTGTCTAAAATCAAATTCTATTAGTTTTTTCGACACATGGTGAGCATTTCAGTTCTATTTGAATGAATCACAATGAAAAATATGTGATTTTTATAAATAAATACAGATATATTGTAGATGGTACACTTACCCCTACTTTTTAATGGGGTGGGGTAAGTGGATCAAGTATTATTATCATTTATTGGCAGGTTGCTTACGAGAATTTTAATAAGTTTTAATATTCGCAAATGTTGTTTTCCTTTATTTTTTTCATTCCCTGCTTAAATTTGTCAAATTGACCATAGAGAATTTGAATTAATCCACCTAAAAGTCTTTTTTAACCTTTCTGGTATAAAAAAATAAATAAAATAATAATAATTTCAAAACTCACACACAACTTTTCGTGGTTTATCTAAGCTGAGTTGCAAAAGTGCTAAATATACTAATTCTCCAATTGAAAACATATTGTCGTACCTTATCTGACCATATGCATTATTCTAGACAGATGATACAAACGAATTCATAAATAGAATAAAAAGATTTCAGTTTGTTATTCAAAAATAAATGCAACTAATATGTTCAAACTACTAGTGTTCCTCGAAAACATCGTTAGGAATATTCCTACAATGCTTCTGTATAACTTATGTGTATAAGTGGATGAATTTTCTCCAAATTATTCTAGTTACAATGTTTTTTTTGTTGTGCGAATTAGTGTAAACTAATACATACATATTTTTTAATATATTTTGATCAAATAAAGATACTTTTTAATTTTAAAGTATTGAAATGTATCATTACTAGCACTAATAATAATAACGAGAGTAATATCATTCTTACTATACATAATTACATTACATTTGTTTTGAGAACAGATTTTTTTTCTTTTGGTGATCCACTTACCCCACCATGGTGGGGCAAGTGGATCATTTGGCGCAAATTTTTAAGTCCCTCATACTCAATACATAACAATCAGAAAAATCGAAATAATCAATGATTTGAAGTATATTAGTCCCTCATTTGTTATCCACAGAAAAAAGTTTGAATTACATTATTCACGTTAGCTGTACATAACAATGAAGTTGACTATTGATTTTTCTGTATCCACTTACCCCACGGTACCTTAACCAGAAATTGCATTTTCAGAAATACACCAAAAGTTGCCCTTAGAAAAACTTTTTTATTTTAAATTGCACCATGTTGAAACTGCCCTTAAAACATGGCATATTAATGTGGAAAGAGATAAACGTAACATTGTTGGTGGAGCATCTGGAGTAACTTATGAAACGGGCGTATTTTCTTAAGTTTTATGATATTAGTATAATTGAATCCTAAATATCTTGAAAACGGCTTGTCGAGAGCACAGCGAGCAGCAACGGAAACGGATTCAAGCTGACAGATCTTCCCAGCAAACTTGTTAGTTGCAAAAATTGATTAATTTCAAAATTGTTTTTCATCAATCAAAAACCCATTGTATCTCTGTCTAAAATCAAATTCTATTAGTTTTTTCGACACATGGTGAGCATTTCAGTTCTATTTGAATGAATCACAATGAAAAATATGTGATTTTTATAAATAAATACAGATATATTGTAGATGGTACACTTACCCCTACTTTTTAATGGGGTGGGGTAAGTGGATCAAGTATTATTATCATTTATTGGCAGGTTGCTTACGAGAATTTTAATAAGTTTTAATATTCGCAAATGTTGTTTTCCTTTATTTTTTTCATTCCCTGCTTAAATTTGTCAAATTGACCATAGAGAATTTGAATTAATCCACCTAAAAGTCTTTTTTAACCTTTCTGGTATAAAAAAATAAATAAAATAATAATAATTTCAAAACTCACACACAACTTTTCGTGGTTTATCTAAGCTGAGTTGCAAAAGTGCTAAATATACTAATTCTCCAATTGAAAACATATTGTCGTACCTTATCTGACCATATGCATTATTCTAGACAGATGATACAAACGAATTCATAAATAGAATAAAAAGATTTCAGTTTGTTATTCAAAAATAAATGCAACTAATATGTTCAAACTACTAGTGTTCCTCGAAAACATCGTTAGGAATATTCCTACAATGCTTCTGTATAACTTATGTGTATAAGTGGATGAATTTTCTCCAAATTATTCTAGTTACAATGTTTTTTTTGTTGTGCGAATTAGTGTAAACTAATACATACATATTTTTTAATATATTTTGATCAAATAAAGATACTTTTTAATTTTAAAGTATTGAAATGTATCATTACTAGCACTAATAATAATAACGAGAGTAATATCATTCTTACTATACATAATTACATTACATTTGTTTTGAGAACAGATTTTTTTTCTTTTGGTGATCCACTTACCCCACCATGGTGGGGCAAGTGGATCATTTGGCGCAAATTTTTAAGTCCCTCATACTCAATACATAACAATCAGAAAAATCGAAATAATCAATGATTTGAAGTATATTAGTCCCTCATTTGTTATCCACAGAAAAAAGTTTGAATTACATTATTCACGTTAGCTGTACATAACAATGAAGTTGACTATTGATTTTTCTGTATCCACTTACCCCACGGTACCTTAACCAGAAATTGCATTTTCAGAAATACACCAAAAGTTGCCCTTAGAAAAACTTTTTTATTTTAAATTGCACCATGTTGAAACTGCCCTTAAAACATGGCATATTAATGTGGAAAGAGATAAACGTAACATTGTTGGTGGAGCATCTGGAGTAACTTATGAAACGGGCGTATTTTCTTAAGTTTTATGATATTAGTATAATTGAATCCTAAATATCTTGAAAACGGCTTGTCGAGAGCACAGCGAGCAGCAACGGAAACGGATTCAAGCTGACAGATCTTCCCAGCAAACTTGTTAGTTGCAAAAATTGATTAATTTCAAAATTGTTTTTCATCAATCAAAAACCCATTGTATCTCTGTCTAAAATCAAATTCTATTAGTTTTTTCGACACATGGTGAGCATTTCAGTTCTATTTGAATGAATCACAATGAAAAATATGTGATTTTTATAAATAAATACAGATATATTGTAGATGGTACACTTACCCCTACTTTTTAATGGGGTGGGGTAAGTGGATCAAGTATTATTATCATTTATTGGCAGGTTGCTTACGAGAATTTTAATAAGTTTTAATATTCGCAAATGTTGTTTTCCTTTATTTTTTTCATTCCCTGCTTAAATTTGTCAAATTGACCATAGAGAATTTGAATTAATCCACCTAAAAGTCTTTTTTAACCTTTCTGGTATAAAAAAATAAATAAAATAATAATAATTTCAAAACTCACACACAACTTTTCGTGGTTTATCTAAGCTGAGTTGCAAAAGTGCTAAATATACTAATTCTCCAATTGAAAACATATTGTCGTACCTTATCTGACCATATGCATTATTCTAGACAGATGATACAAACGAATTCATAAATAGAATAAAAAGATTTCAGTTTGTTATTCAAAAATAAATGCAACTAATATGTTCAAACTACTAGTGTTCCTCGAAAACATCGTTAGGAATATTCCTACAATGCTTCTGTATAACTTATGTGTATAAGTGGATGAATTTTCTCCAAATTATTCTAGTTACAATGTTTTTTTGTTGTGCGAATTAGTGTAAACTAATACATACATATTTTTTAATATATTTTGATCAAATAAAGATACTTTTTAATTTTAAAGTATTGAAATGTATCATTACTAGCACTAATAATAATAACGAGAGTAATATCATTCTTACTATACATAATTACATTACATTTGTTTTGAGAACAGATTTTTTTTCTTTTGGTGATCCACTTACCCCACCATGGTGGGGCAAGTGGATCATTTGGCGCAAATTTTTAAGTCCCTCATACTCAATACATAACAATCAGAAAAATCGAAATAATCAATGATTTGAAGTATATTAGTCCCTCATTTGTTATCCACAGAAAAAAGTTTGAATTACATTATTCACGTTAGCTGTACATAACAATGAAGTTGACTATTGATTTTTCTGTATCCACTTACCCCACGGTACCTTAACCAGAAATTGCATTTTCAGAAATACACCAAAAGTTGCCCTTAGAAAAACTTTTTTATTTTAAATTGCACCATGTTGAAACTGCCCTTAAAACATGGCATATTAATGTGGAAAGAGATAAACGTAACATTGTTGGTGGAGCATCTGGAGTAACTTATGAAACGGGCGTATTTTCTTAAGTTTTATGATATTAGTATAATTGAATCCTAAATATCTTGAAAACGGCTTGTCGAGAGCACAGCGAGCAGCAACGGAAACGGATTCAAGCTGACAGATCTTCCCAGAGAGTAGTTTCACAGTTGGCGTTATTAGTGGACTTCAGTATTGTGGATGTTAATCAGGAGCACACTTATAGTTTAACTAAACACTTTTTATTTGTTGTGCAACTACTTCTAATTAATTTATTACACTTAACATAACTTCTCTAATAATATTAAATTCAAAAGTTCAATTCACACTTCAGTTCGAGATTTTACAAAACTTTGTTTCTTGTATGGCGTTCTGATCCACTTGCGGTGATGGCGTCGAGATGGTGCTTCACGGCGAGAAAGAGAGCGATGTCGCTTTGCTATTCCCCTTTTATATTAGGTGTCCCGGAAGAAGGTTGTTCGCCATGATGAGCTTCACCTACGTTTTGGGCGTTTATCTCACTCGATGAACAGGGGTGTGCCGACATGATGGGGTTGTGTTGCTCACATATAGGTGGCGTATAGCTTAGCTTCGTGGTATGCACGAACACGGCTAGTTTTAGGAAGATCATTGTTATTAGCATTTTGAATTGTTTTTGGGTGAAGCATATTACAGCATCAAAACGGCTTTTCTACGGCCAGAAATTGAATTTTCAGAAATGCACCAAAAGTTGCTCTTAGAAAAACTTTTTTTTATTTTAGATTGCACCATGTTGAAACTGTGCTTAAAACATCTGGTTTTACATTGAAATTTTACAGAAAAAATTTGAAAAAAAATCGAAGATACCTTTTTTTTTTGCAATTTGTGTTTTAAGGTTTAATTTCGATTTTTTCATGAAAATAAAAGTTTTTTTTTTCAGTGTATATTTTTTTTACAAAGCCTATTTGATTGTCTACCATCCCTCCTCAGACACTTTTCTCTATAACAAACGGTTTCCGAGGTACATTTTTTTTAAATGGTGATGCTAAAAATACTTACGCCCTTATCAGAAGTTACTCTTGATTTTAAATGGTCTCTCCACCAGTGGAAAAAAATTATTCTATTATATCGAAAATATGTGCAAAATTCCATTTGAATCCAAGGTAGTCGAGTTTCATCGTTTACCGATTTGGCGTGGAACCGCTGAGTGTGACCGATGAATGACTGATTTTTTATTTTCAAAAATATATATTTAAAAAACAAAAAAAAACATACACCGCTGAAGATTTGACAGTAAACGTAAAATTTTTGGAACTTTCAAGAAATAATGAGAACAGCAATAACCCCTTTGGTCCCGAGGCCTTCACAACACGAAAAAACGGAAATTATTTTTTTTCCATGTTAAAAAACATTTTTTGTGGAATGTTCTATTTTTCCTGAAAAGTCAAAATCTTTAGCTCTCATTTAGTCCAAAAATATTGAAAATCGGTCGAACGGTTCAAAAGTTATATTTTTTTAATGAGAAATTTGCGAAATCGCGATTTTTCTGGTCACCCTATTTCGGAAGTGGTCACCCTAATAAAAAAATCCAAAAACACGTGTATCCTTATGTCGGATAAGGAACAAAATAGCAAATTTTCACGGAATTCGGCGACCCACTAGATCGGTGTTTCATGGAATGGCTGTATATCAACATGACCGCTTCTGGACATTTGGATTCAACCTTCAGTAATTTCTCCTGAGTTTGCTCCAAGAATTTCTCCAGTAATTACATCAGAAATCCCACCACGGATCACTTCAAGAATTTCAAGAAGGAATTCCACCAGTGACTCCGCAGGAGATTCCACCAGAGATTTCTTCTAAAAATTCACTTACGTTCATGCTTTCAAGGATTCCTCCAAAATTCTTTTTAATATTACTTCAAGAATGCTTCAGGCATTATTACATGCATGCTTCCATTATTTGTTTCAGATATTTTCCAGGGATTCTACAAGAATTGTCTCCCAAGCTCCTTCAAATTTTTTCCAAGACCTTTATCCCGGAATTTCTCAAAGAATGTCTTTGAAATTAGAATCTCTAAGGATTTTCTTGTAGAGTTCTCTAGAAATACTCATGAAACTCCTCCAGTAAAACATCAATGGATTCTTCCTGCATGACTTCTTCATGAGATTTCTTTTGAAAATGTTCCAGGGATGTCTTGAAATTTTTAATTAAAATCTCATTCAGAAATTCCTCCAGGTAGTTAAAGAGGGATTTTTCGAGGATATCTTTCAATCATTTCTTCCGGGATTTTTTTCAGGAAGTATTCCGAAAATTCGTCCAAGCATTCCTTTTGACAGAGGTTTCTCAGAAATTCTGCTAGGAATAATTCAAGTTATTTCTACTTTGATCCCACAGAATTTTCTTCTCGGATTATTCTATGAATTTCTTTTGGGATTCTTCCCAAAAAAAATCCTGCAGAATTTCCAAGAATTCATCCATGGTTTCTCTAATTTCTCCAGACCATAGGGATGGTACATAAATTACACTGCGCCCAAGAAACTACTAGCCCGCTAATTCGCCTTTTTGGTCTTATAGGGCTATTATACGGCTAATATAGGGTATGTTAGCTCTGCAATAGCTAATATAGTGCACGGAGGGTAAAATCTATTGGTTACATGGACGGAACACGTTTTTTGTCATGCTGAATCCAAAAATATCATAGCACGTCTAGTTTTGGTAGTATTAGCTGTTGAATATGCAAATTTGGACTATATCAGGCAACTTGCATGCAAGTTTTCTAGCTTGTATGGCAATTTATGTGTTTAATTTATCAAAGAATTCAAACTTCATACGTATAACAATACTCATCAACAAAGCTCATAATACTTTCGATGCTCAAAAGTTATGTTCTGATGGTTTATAAAAGCATTCTATTTTGCCACATAAGAAAAACGACCAATTTTGTTTGGAGACTACAAGCATGTTGAAAATTCAATCGTACAATTTCAATCAAGTTATATCTTCTATAAAAAAAAATAGAATGGTGTTTGTATGTCACGAAATAACTTGAAAATGAATCAACGGATTTACCTAGTTTTTTTCACAGTTAGGTCCTTGAAGTGTTACAACATGTTAAAATGTAAAAAAAAACTCGAAGAACTTCACGCGAAAATTAAGAAAAACAGAAGTAGGAAACTGACACTTATTTAGTACAAGGTATCTAGAAGGGAGGTAGATCAATCCGTCAATCAGAGTATTCCGCCATGTTGGAAAAATAGTTGACAGCTGGCAAGTTTGTTTTGCATGATCAAGTCAGCAAGCCATGGAATCCATGAAACGTCTCCCTCAAAATCATTGGATTTTCAAACGCTTCTTCTCATGTTATCCTAATCAGTTCTGATTTACGTTGTTAAGTTATTAACAATCTTGTTCTATTCAGCGAAACTGCACACCACATCCTTCTTACATCTGGAGATCACCAAAAAAACCGACGGATTAAAATGGGATTCGATCAGATAGTCTTTGAACAATCTGAATTGTAATGTTTCACTTGAATACATATAGAATTATAAAGCCTACGTGTAACATCCACTATTCAACACCTAAACGATTCGCCTGGCCATTACAGCTGGTCGCTTCCGGTGGAGAATAATGCAACTCTGTACGAAACCATCCTCAAACGCATTTCAGGCTGTCCTCGAGGTTGGCACTAATTGATCGGCGCATAGATTTTAAACAATGCTCATTTTCAACTGAAAGCACTTTTTTATTGTTGCCTTCAATCAAAGCGGAATCCTGAAAGAAGTACAACTAAAATTAAATTTGTGCCAATATTACGAAGTTTCCAGTATGAAATTTTCTACTCACTCAAGACGCTACACGATCAACAATAAACAATCCCATGGAAACGATAGCAACCGCTAGAAGTGAAATCACATGGACGAAATACGCCAGCTGACTGACTCGTCAGCTGTCATTTTCCAGCTCCCCGCTGTTTACCACTCCCCGGATCCACTGACTACTTAGATTGTATTACCTTGATATAAATACCTTGATTTAGTAGATCTTCGTTTCACATTATCAAACAGCGGCTGTTTAACAGCCTACTTTGTGACAAAACAAGGTTTGTCGGGTCAACTAGTCTGAAATGAAAGATAAAGTCCTATTATGCATGCTCGGTGGATTATATCATGAAAATATTAGATAAATCATAGCTTAAATTTTATGTGAACATCAATGAAACCAGCGTTTTATACAACTTGTGATGTACTGGACAATTTCCAGAATTATACAAGAAATTCGTCCAATTATTTCTCCTAAAATCGTCCAAAATTTCCTAACGATTTAATTCAGGATTATCTCCTTCAGGGTGTCTACTCATTTACGGAAAAGAAATTCCCTGAGATTTCCAGGTTCTAAAAAAATAATTCCAGGTTGAAGGAATCCCTCAAAATATAAAAATAGTAAATTTTAGATGACTAAACCTTTTTTTCAAATTAAAGGTATCTTTGAAAATAAATGTATCTAACAAAAAATTTCAAAGTTTTTTTTTCACTTCATTAAAAAACAATTTTCTGTTTTGTGTTTCGTGTAAACATAGGAAAAATTAAAAAAAAATGGTGATTTTTATTAAATTGCCACCGAAATAAAGAATGTTTATCAAATGATCTGAAAGTGCCTTAAATCGTCAAAGTCAGATATGAAAAAATAGTCTATTCGATCTAAGGAAAAAATTATCCTTTCCCTTAAAATGGGATTCAGGATTTCTGGAGAGCATTTTTGGGGAAATCAGAGCTGGTAGTATGACCGTATTAGAAATAAGAACTTTGTAGACCTCTTCCTTGACAAAAAAAAACGAGGAGGAAGCACGAGATGAGCGTTTGATTCCTAAGTTGAACAGACATTTTTCTAAATATAATTCTGAAGTCCTTTTCGGAACTTCTCATGACATTACGACAAGTAAAACAGCTCGATTTACTATAGATTTCTTTCACATATTACTACGCAGATCTCTTCCAGAGTTTGTCACGAAGTTTCTAAGTAATTTTTCCATGAATTTCGTTTTATATACCTTCAATAATTCAATCTGGATAATCACATCTAAAATTATCCATCCAAAAGTTATTCCATTGATTTTCTTTTAGAGCATCTTCAAGAATTCAAAATTCCTTCAGGAATGCCTCAATTTTTTTTTTTATTTCTCAAAGTAGTTTTTAAATATTCTTTCATCCAGCGAAATATTAAAATAGTGTAGTGTGCTATTCCTATACCTAAAAAACAATGCGCTCTCGGGCTAGGCATTGGATATATATAGAAAGCGTTGTGTTTGGATGGGCATCTAATTCTTCCGAAAGAGGTGCACTTTGCGACAAAGGACCACGTGATTATTGAGCTGAAATCGAATTCAGGTTAACTTCTGCGTTCATGAGTCCTCTCATGGCGTAGTGGTTAACGCGCCCCAACTAGAGATCGGGGAGTCGTGAGTTCGATTCTCACTGAGAAGACGTGTAACTTTTTCGCAAATCTTCACATCAATTTGTCCATCTAATCCAATTGCAAATTATATGTAATGTTTAGCTTTTCGGTAATTGTGAAATATTAAGGATTTTTTTAGATTGTTTTGGAAAAAATAAAAAAATAAATGAGTTTGATTTCTGAAGAAAATCCTTGAGTAACCTCAGATGAATCTCGTGTGAGTTCTAAGTACGTCTTGATGAATTCCTTCGAGGATCTCTTTGATAAAATTTTTCCTAAAATATTAAAAAAATTATAAAATTTTTTAAATAATGTCCTACAAGACGATTTTAAGATATTACTTGGAGAAATTCGGACCGTATCCCTGAAGCTTGACTAATGTTTTGAAGAATTGAAGGAAATTTGGTTAATTTTATTTGAAATTTTTTTAGAGAAATATAATGATAATGCCTGAAGGATTTTTGGAGCAATTCCGAAGAGTAATTGTGGATGAATATTTGAAAAATCCTTATCAAAATGCCTGGAATAAATGACACAATCGGCTTAGGAATTATTGTAGGATTTTGTGGAAAAAAGTGGAAACGATTTTTTCCAAAATCTCTGGAATAAACATTTGTGGAAGCGTTGGCGTGCTCTAAGAGTTTTGGACCCAATTCTGAAGAAATTCCTCAAAGCAGCCAATGAAAAATCGCTGGTAGCATCTCTGGAGTAATTTCTGAGTGTATTAAAGAAGGAACCCCTCGATAAATGACTAGAATTAATGGAACATTCATCGCGAGATCTAAGAAAAATATAATTAAGAACTTGTGGAAAATTCGCCAAAAAGTTTTTATAGATTTCTTTTGAGCCTTCAGAATTTTGGACCAGAATTCACTGCAAGCAGATTGAAAAAGTGACTTGAGAGATAATTTTTATTGAAATAGAGACTTTAATGACCATAATCAAAAATGGAGACTTGCATTAAAACAGTGAT
Organism: Aedes aegypti; assembly: GCF_002204515.2. Lineage (NCBI taxonomy): Eukaryota > Metazoa > Arthropoda > Insecta > Diptera > Culicidae > Aedes > Aedes aegypti. Next base: position 21,774,397 of record NC_035108.1, on the reverse strand, counting down.
CAAGACTTTTAAAGAAAATTTGCTTACTTGAGAAATGTACTATGTACCGTGCCTGTTGTAATTTTCGCTCATTTCCTACAAAGTTTATTATTTTTGTATAATAGGCGAAAAATCTTTTCTGTTAAATTTTTTGAATGTTTTTAACTTATCAACTGCTCATGAACGCCTCCTTATTGGAGCTGTACTTGCCTTTACCAATTTGGCAATCTTAAGATTCCTGGTCGAAACATGTTTAACGCTGATTAATTAAAAATCGTTGAAGGGTCTGAACATGTCAATAAGCGTTTTATTGTGCAGACCGAAGTTCTTTAAAAAAATGTAATATCCCCAACAAAAGTTCGCCGAAGTTCGGCGTCGGCATTCTACCGAAGTGCTACGCCGACAAAGGTATTGCTTATGCGTCGGCGAAGCACTAAATTAGAATGCCGACGCCGAACTTCGCTGAAGTTTTGACTACCGAACTTCTGATTGTCACTCGAATTGCCAACAATAGCGGCGCAGCCGAAAATTTTTTGATTGAGGAGATTTTGTGTCACAAAACCGACATATTCTTCCATCTATTAATTTTTCTAAATAACTTCCCTGAGTGTAGCCAAAATTCCCTGAGAATTCCAGGTTTTTTCCAGGTTGAATTAAATTCCCTGATAATTCCAGGTTTTCCAGGTTTTTCCAGGTAGTAGACACCCTGTCCTTCTATTCCTACAGGATTTCTATGAAGTCTTTCGATAATTTCTTAAAGGATTCTTCATGGGTTTTTCTAGTAATAATAATAGTAATTATTTGTGAGTACCGTAATCCGTGGCATCATTGATCAGTGGGGTAACATTGATCGGAATGATTCATCTCGTAATAAGTTGGTATCATCATTTATTGATGAAACATTTCCAAAGCATGGATGTTGCTTTTCTTTCATATATTTATGAGCTATTAAAAATTAAGATTTTTGCAAAAATTGCGTTAAGTTTATGCGTAAATTTGTCAAGTTTGCGAAACAATGATTTCAATGGTTAAGGATAATACTACCGAAGATTCATGTCTCACATACACAGATAAAAATATTTAAATTTCAATGTAGTGTAAACAGAAATATATAGTAAAAGTAAACCAAATTAATCTATTGTTACAACATCACGTTTAATTTTCAACTAGAGATGCTTGAATGTTACATGATCATGTAAATTTAAAGTGCATTCGATTGAAAAATAAGCGATTTGTCGTTGACATTTCAGTTTATTTTGATGCTCCAAACATGTGCATGAAAATAAACTGAATTCTACAACATATTTTTAGCTGTGTAAGTTCTTCAAGCGATATGAGCAAGGAAAATACGGTTCTCACTAAAAATGGCATCGCCAAAAACGATTCCGCTGTTAAAACTTTTATAAGTATGTTCAATTAGGCAACATTAACTAATTACTGTTAAGAATGTATTTTAAATGTAATTCCCTTAGGAAATTGCCTACCTTTAGGCGTATTCCGCTGTTCGAGGTGTTTCTAATTTTAAAATAACTGAAAAAGTAAATGAGATGTAAGCGTTTGGACATCATGTTCGCTTCAGGGGCCATGATTTACCATGAAGTAACGACATTTTCAATATTACCGAACGTTTTTTACATGGACGATCAATGTTACCCCATATCAGCTAAATGAAAAAAAATCACATAAAACATTTTTGTAAACATGTTTAAATCTTTCATAAAACAAAATACAGTATATAGTCACGAGCAGGCAGTACTTGTTTTAAAAATATAAAACTCAGAACATTTGCATTTTTTAATTAAATATTTAAGAAATATCCTGAAAACTGATCTCTGATACCCCGGATTACGGTATAAAATTCTTCAAGAGATTACTCCAGATACATCTGGAAAATCCTTCTGGAATTCTGCCAGAAATTCTTATTTTTTCTTCTGGAATCTCTTCAGTTGTTCTTTCAGAGATGAAAGAATTCTGCTTATTACTCCGAATATTTTTCCTGCTATTCTTTTAGGAAATATTTAGTAATTTCTTCAAGGGATCCCCGAAAAAGTAAGATCGTTAGATCTGAAAGAAAAAAAATACCTTTTCACAGGACCTCTGTAAACATACAACGAATAGTCCGGTGAAATGCTAATTGAACAACCAATCACCGTAAAATTTGTGGAACAGAACCGAACCGTTCGGTAAAACATCCAAGAGTAAACAAAAATTTCACAGAACATTTTTACAAAATCACCGAACTATTCGGCACTTTTGACAGATGGTCTTTTTTAAGTTTACAGATCATTCGGTGAAATAAAATATCACCGAATTATCTGCTGTCGAGGATTCGGTGAAATTTCAAAGAAATCTGTGATAAATTTTAACTGTATACTGATGCACAGCTACAGGGTCAAAGAAGATTTTTTTGAAGAAATTTAATTGTGTTAAATAGCTAAACGATTAAATTTTAAGAATATTTTTCTATTGCTTGTATCATTTTTACATCCATTATGAACTTATCAAAATACAGTCTCCCCACTATTGGAGCAAATTCCAATATGAGAGCGTTTACCTTAGTGGTTTTGCGATAAATTTTCGCACAAAGATACTGTGCTTTGTGCGAAAATTTATCGCAAAACCACTAAGGTTGGAGGTTTGGAGAATAGTTTGAATTGGACATTTTCTTGCTATAATCGACGTCAGTTAATCGATTATCTTCAACAATTATATGAAAAAATTGTCAAGGATTTCCCTAGGACACAATATATTCCGCAATGCTGGACCTTATCATTAAATCATTTTTTTTTTTTTTTTTCAAATCAACAGGCTATGGTTAGGGATCTTTGAACAAGTTCTAAAGGTTTATGTAAGCTCTTATTGTCATATGACAAGTTATGTCTATGTCTTTGTAAGGCATGTTATGTAATCTGGTAACCCTAAATCGAAATAAATTCTCACGCAAAAAATGTGTACATACAAATTGATAATCCCGTCCGTTCCCCCATTCAGAAGCTCGCAGCACAGAAGCTAAGCAAAGCCGTTCCTCCAGGGAAAAAAATGCATCTAAACCGGAATGGCGAATCGCAAATACAAGAACCGTACGCAGACGACAGAACAGCCATCGTATCGAAAACGTCCTTGAAACTCGCGGCGGCTGACTCGCCCTGTGCTGGTGGTGTTGATGGCCGTCAAACTCAAACTCAAAGTCAAACTTCATACCACCAGGGCGATAGCTAACGTTCGTTCCCGCGCCTGGTTCGCCACAAACAGCAAGCTACACTTCCGTGCAAAAGTTTGGGGTCTATCCCTAAAAGACATACAAAAGTGTTTTGTCCGTACCTATGTGACAATACGTCTAATTGAAACTCTTAATGACACATTTGAAAGAATATATCTTACTTTGAATTACTACAACTAACTGGAATGGGATTTTTTAGAATTTTAGTACATATTTTAAGTATAAGTGCTAGTGATCCCAATTTTTTGCACAGGCAAGGTAGAATTCGTTCTCAATTGATTTCGAAGCACGATCAAAGCAAGCGAACAAAAACATCGCATCTGTACCGGATCATAATCGGCAACGTTTCGCAAGTTGTAACAAACTTGATAAATAGCAGCAGCGAAGAAGAGTCCCAAAGAGCGATGATAAAACCCATTTTTTTCTCGTTTATTTACCATTGTGGGTTGATGTTTTATTCTACTGGCTCCTTAAACAATCCCCGAACATCTGATAGCAATAGTGTCCCCCGTTTAGGAGCTTGTTCAGATGGATTTTATCATGCACTCTTATTCTCCCGACATGATCAGACCTGTAGCAGTAGACGATAAACAAACTCTTATGGTGTGTAGCAGATCATGATGGGTACATATAGCGATAACTGAGAAATGCACACATGGTTACCAATGGCTTTTAGGGCGAGATCAGAAGTTATGCGAGAATTGTCATTGAATTTTTGGTCGATCCAATGCTGAGAAAATTAATCATGTTTTCTCAGACTAATTTGTAAAAAAATGTCGCTACTTCAAGTAGCAGAAGTTGCAATCTGACGTGTAATCACAGATACATGAACAAAACACTTTGATTTGTTTTTAGGGGGCGACCCCAAACTTTTGCACGGAAATGTAAATAATCGCTATCAGTCGACATCGGCTTCCCCATTTTGTGTGTTAGTAGAGTGCTTTATTTTTTTTTCGCGACTGGGAGAAAACATGTGTCTTGGTGTTTGCCAGAAGACACCCCCGAAAAGAATAGCTAAACAACATCCCATCCCCCTCCGCGAATCCAGTCTCCTCGCTTATATTGCGACATTGGATTCGAGCAGCACAAGAGCACAAGAAGCAACAAGTATGCAAATATTTTACTCCAAAATCAATAAAAACTACCCGAGCAAGAGCTCTTTCTCTCTCGTCGGATCGGCGGCTGTTCTCTCCTAATGCTGCTCGCGGCTATTTACCATTCGATGTGGACGAAACAAAATTGTTCGTTCAGCATGGACCGAGAGAACGACCGGACCGTCATCTGTGGAGGTATACACACCTATCAGAGAAATGTGCGGACGTGTTTGGAAAAAGTTCCTTTTTATGTGGGTATTCATAATACATTGAATGGGACCTCCCTCCCCGCTTCTGACCTCTCCATCTCCCTTAACAACGGCAAAGGTCGCGTAGTCGCGTTGTCATCTCTGTCTCTACTCTGCTGGTCCGGTCGGTGGAATCAACGAACGAAAGACCTATAGCACCCAACCAGCCCCAACACGGGTCGTCCGGAGAGGCGTAGGCAATTCGGTGTGCTCCAATCGATGTGCCTTGATGACATTGGAGGCGGTTTATGAGACTCAAGTTAAAATCTAGTGGGAATTTATGATTGATGTCTTAGATGAATGTATTTGTTTATTTTTATTGACCAAAAACAAAAACTGTTACTCCCGAAGACATGGTGGATCCCTAAGATCGTTGTTGTAATTCTCAACAGATACCGGACTAAATTCTTGGCGATTCCTGTCAAGATTCTTTGCCTGGAGTTCTGGCCTCGAGGAAAATAAAAAATCTAATGCGCTGAGACCTACAGTGCCGATGAAAAATGACTAATTTTTTATTTTCAAAAAAATATATCTAAAAAACTAAAAAACATACATCGCTGAAAATTTGACAGTAAACGTAATTTTTTTTTTAACTTTCAAGAAAAAATGAGAACAGCAATAGCCCTTTTGGTCCCGAAGCCTTCAAAACACAAAAAACGGAAATTATTGATTTTTTTTTCATGTTAAAAAACATTGTTTGTAGAATTTTGTATTTTTTCTGTAAAGTCAAAATCTTTAGCTCTCATTTCGTCCAAAAAGATTGAAAATCGGTCGAACGGTTCAAAAGTCATAATTTTTTTTTAATAAAAATTTTGCAAAATCGCGATTTTTCTGATCACCCTATTTCGGAAATAGTCACCCTAATCAAAAAATCCAAAAACACGTGTATCCTTATTTCGGATAAGGAACAAAATAGCAAATTTTCACGAAATTCGGTGACCCACTAAATCGGTTTTTCATGGAATGGCTGTATTAGTCTGAGCTATTTTGTGTCTTCAGCACTTTTATTAACCAATGTATACTCTACATCCAGACATGATTTTTTTTGGAACAACATCAACAATAACAGGATAAACAAGAAAATATATTGGAAAAATTCGACCACATATTCACAAGGCACAAAACATTTACTATGTGAACATTGTTCGAATTTTTCACATATCGTGGAAAGTTGTTGGTAGCGTCACAAAACAATCAAATCATCATGTTTCACAGAAATTTGTGATAATTTCATGTTAAAAATTGTTTTTTTTTTTTGCAAAAATATTTGATTAAAGGTCTCAATTTTACGACTTTTATTTTATTTTAAAGTGTTTGTTTATATATTTTCAACACAAAAAAGTAAACCAAAGATTCAAAAAAGTTAATAGTCTTAAAACATATATATCAAAGTGGTTCAAAAAATTAATTTTTGCTCTACACCGCTCATTCGATTCTATATCAAATTCTGAGTGTCCTCCCGAAATTTGAGCTCATTTGGATGAAAACTGAGACTGCACAAGCCCTTTGAAGTTTATATGGGAATTACTATGGGAAAATCAAGCAATTCATTCAATCGGTCATAGTGTTTGCCCATGTGCTCTTGGGGATTAGAACTATGTTGGTACTGTGAGAAACAATAATCAGTTACAACTTTGCCGAAGACCGTTTTTAAATCGGACGCCCCAGTTAAAAGTTATTTATTTTTGAATAAGTTGTAAAACTTTGACTATAATTATTGGGCTGTTCTGCAGGCATCACTGTGTATATGCAGTTAAACACAGTAGCCATGACTTGTGCGGGCTATCTTTCGCGCCAGGTGCAGCAATGTTGCCTGTTTAGAAGTTAAATGAGCACTGCTGAAGAATTTTTGACTGGATATATATCAATACCTAATTACTGAGGCGTTCGATTTGAAAACGGTCTTCGGCAAAGTTGTAGCTGAAAAATGTATCTCACAGTATCAACATAGCTCTAATCCCTAAGATCAAATGAGCAAACACTATGACCAATTGAATGATTTGCTTGTTTTTTATTTATTGTCGTCAATCATGTTTGTAGACCGTTACATAGAATTTCTTATGTGCTAGTTTCACTAATACATTCAATTTTCCTACTTAAGATAATGTGCGGAAGTATTGTTTTAGCTTCGCTTTGGACCAAGTTAAGTCAATTAAATCATAATGTTTATTATAAGTAGTCATCATTTGGTTCATTGGCCCAAATTTTGCATAATTAGTACGGTGATAGTTGATTGCAAATAGTTCTCGATGGCGTAAACGTCTTGATGGTACATAAAAGTTTAATTTAGATAATAATTCTGGTGAATCAACTTTATGAGAAACAATATCGTTTATAAATGAAATCATAGCATATTCGCGACGCTATCTTAGTGTTTGAATATCAATCAACATACATTTAGCTTTGTAAGATGGTAATGGAAATTCAGTCCAACCTAATTTGCGAAGAGCATATAATAAAAATTGTTTTTGTACCGACTCTATCCTTTCTTCATGTACTGTTGAAAAAGGTGACCAAATTATGCTGCAATATTCAAGTATTGATCTAACATAGGCAATGAACAATGTTTTTATTGTGTATGGATCATTAAAGTTATAAGCGAAGCGTTTAATGAAGCCTAACATATTATTGGCTTTATTTATCATAGTGTTATAGTGATCAATGAAAGTATGTTTTGAATCTAAAATTATGCCTAAATCTCTGATTCTATTACATTTTTCAACATTCTGATTGCCTAAAGTTATTGTTATATTAGGAATGTTTCTTTTCCTGTTAAAAGATATCAGGTTACATTTTTTTACATTCAGTTGTAGTAGACTTTTCTGACACCATGTGTGGAAAATTTGTACTTCATATTTAAAAGTATGTATGTCCTGTGCAGTTTTTATTTCCAGATAAAGTTTCATATCGTCAGCATATATTAATACTTTTAGTTTGTCAAGAATAAAAGACAGGTCGTTCACAAACAGTATAAACAAGAGCGGACCTAAATGAGAGCCTTGTGGAACCCCTGAAGTGGCATGTATGGGAGTTGACCTATTTCCTTTGAATTTCACTATTAGCTCGCGAGTGGTTAAATATGATTCGTTCCATTCCAGCAGTTTGGCTTCAATACCCATTTTTCGCAGTTTAAATATAAGCATGGGTATATCAACACGGTCAAATGCATTACTAAAATCTGTGTACAAAGCTTCCACATGATTTCCATTTTCCATAGCACTCAACGAATAGTTTACAAATTCAAGCAAATTAGTGGTTGTCGATCGCCCTTTAAAAAAGCCGTGCTGCGATGTAGTTATTCTATTTTTGATTTGGATGAATACTTTTTCATTTATGATGGCCTCAAAGAGCTTCGGAATGCACGAGATAAGGGCAATGCCACGATAATTAACTACATCAGATTATTTGCCTGATTTGAAAATGGGAACAAGGTATGAGCTTTTCCACAGTTTTGGAAAGACTCCAGACTCCAGTGACATATTGAAGAGCCAAAATAAAGGAGTAGTTAATTCAGTTGCTAAAGTCTTCATGAAAATTGGTGGAACTCCATCCGGTCCATTACCTTTGGTTGCATCCAAGTTTTTCAAACCATTCAATATTTCATGAACATTTATATGACTGATACCAACATCGTTAGGAAATTCAGGATGGAAATCGAAATATTCATAATCACGATCAGCTTCAGTGAATGTTGTGTAAACTTCTTGAAAAAAAATTGAAAATAAGTTACATATTTCTTGTGAGGTATGGCCAACCTTATCATTAAAATACATTGTAGAAGGAAAGTTATTGGATTTCAGTTTAGATTTAACATAGTTGAAGAAATTTTTTGGACAGTTTTTGATTTCTTGCTCAGTTTTGGAGTTGTAGTTTTCATATGCCAGTCGCATTGCTGAATTAAGCTGTTCGCTCATGTTCAGATATACTTGTAAATTTTCTTGACTTTTATGATTTTTGAAAATTTTATGTAGTTTTTGTTTACGATTCTTCAAATTTATTATTTCTTTATTGAACCAGACAGGATGTCTTGAAAAACCATTACACCTTCTTTTAATGTTTGGTACTTCTTCTAATATGATTTTGAACAAACAATTGTAGAAAACTTCAGTTGAATTATTTACATCATCTCTACTTCTCAAAATCGATTGCCAGTTTATATTATTTAATTTATTTCTAATGTTGTCATAGTTTGCTGAATTATAGTCAAATACTTCCTCAAATTCATTGTCAATATATAAATCTGTATAAGAAATAAACTGAGAAAATTCTATTGCCGTGTGAAACACTTCATTTCTCCAAAAAGGAGTCAATGCCTTATTAACACAAAAGTCATCAGAGACGTTCGTTAGCAAGAGATCAAGATAGCAGTTTTGTTGATTTTTTACATGGTTGATTTGATTAAGCCCTAAGTTTGCAATTTTGTCAAATATAAACTGTAGCAATTCGCTTTTTCCAATGATTGGGAGTAATATATTATCATTTCCCATAGTAATTCCCATATAAACTTCAAAGGGCTTGTGCAGTCTCAGTTTTCATCCAAATGAGCTCAAATTTTGGGAGGACACTCAGAATTTGATCTTGATGAGCGGTGTGGAGCAAAAACGATTTTTTGAAGCACTCTAATATATATTTTAATACGTATAAATAGTAAACGCACAACATATTCCTTAAAAAAATCTCGGTAATATTTTTAATTAATTCGTAGTACAAAGCAATTGCATCCTCCATCTACGAAAAAACTACCTTCAAGCCATCTAAAAACTATTGAGATTCAAAATACTACTAACAAAAGTAAAATTTAAATTGTTTACGATCTTGCGAAACATTATTCTTATTCCTAATGCATTGCACTTTAAATAAAAAAATAGTTTTAGTTACAGGAATTAATTAGATCCTGCTACATATCATTCATATACCGTTAAGAATTAGAACGAATGTTAATAATTATTAATCAGATCTTATTTATCGTCGCAGTACTTGGTAGTTGCATCATTCGTTTATAACAACTTAAACAATCAAGCATTCGTAGCTGGCAATTTCATTTAAAAGGAAGTAAACTTGAAATTTAAATGAAGTAAACTGGAAATTAAAAACTAGGAACAGCATGTTTTGCGGAAAAGTGTTATATAGGTATGTGTATTTTCTCGCGCTTTACAATTTTCTTTTTTATGATTATCAACGAAAAACGTTCAACAACATCATAATAGACGATAATCTATAAAATTAGTTCAAAATGTATGCGAAATAATCATTTTATTATCAAATCGTATTGCTTTCCAAAAGTGTCCAAAGTAGCCCCATTTTTGTCTTGAAGGACACATATTTTTCGCTATTCAAGCAATTTTCTTATTTCTTGATGGATTTGCTTCATATTTTGCACATTTGTTACGTACATATAGAACTTAGATACATGCAAGAATTATCGAAATCTATCCATAATTCGTAGAGCTACAAACCCTCAAAGTTGAAGAATGTGGAAATAATGTCAAAAGAAGCCCTGTTTGACGGTAGTTTAGAATGTGCCTTACCAAGGAATGTGCCGAAGAAAGGTGGTATTCTTAGGAGCACTTCCACAGTTATTAACTGGTTGCTTTCTTTGACAATTTACCAGTTTTGCATTTGTCCATCGTGTGGCAAGCACGAACAGTATGCTGGGAAGTCTAGAAAATATACTTGACCGGCAGGATTTGAACCCGCGACACACAGCATGGTCTTGCTGAAAACTTGTGATTCTACCGCTACTGTTATCGTGGTCCCAAATTCTTATCTACGTACAATAGCCATAAGGAGAAAAACTTCTACGGAATCTCAAATGTGATCATTCAACTAATCCCATTCCAACAGCAGTGTTGGAAGAAAAAGTGGAACATACTTTCTAAAACCACCCGTCTTCCTGGATTCGTTATAAGAAGAGTTTAATAACTTTGAACTGGGATAAATTTAGCCGATTATTAGCATGATTTTTTACAGATATGTTGGCCAATCTCATTGTCTCATTTCTAAAAAATAAAGTAAAATTTTGGGGATAGGTTCGATATTGTAGTAGTCTACAGTATTGGACAAAACATTTGCAACTTTTTTGATTTTCCATACAAAATGGTCAACTTTGGAGGCTCAGATCTCAGGTATTTGTAGCCCGATTTGAATGAAATTTTCACAGCACGCCAGACATAACATAATATTAAAATATATTTTTGAGAGATTTTTCCAATCACGAGTTCAACAGCAATAACAGTTTGACTAAAGTGATTTTTTGACATTTTTGTATATTTTACGTATTTTAGCTGAAGGAATATTATTATGATGTTTTCAGCAAAGATGTAGATTTAGACAATATGAACAAGTTTGCTGAAGACAGTTTATATGTAGGGCTTTCCTATTTTCAGATAAATCGTTTATAATTTTTCGTAAACATTTCATTTTAGTCAAACCGTTAAAAAATATATGTTAAAATTCAAGGTATGTCTGACATGCTGTGAAAATTTCATTCAAATCGGTCCACAAGTAACTGAGATTAAAGCCTCCAAAATTGACCATTTTGTATGGAAACTCGAAAAAGTATCAAATGTTTTGTCCAATACTGTATGTGAGAAATTTTTTTAGGGATGCTCGATGAGTTTCTGATTTCTTTTTCGGTGAATTCAGGATGAGAGCCAAATCCTATTTCATGCTAGAATTTAATTGGATCTCAAGGGAAAAGATTGGCTGATTTCTTATGCAATACTAACAAAATTTTTGGCAAAATTCTTAGCGAGATCCTTGACAGATTGTTTCCGATGCCTAAAGTGAAGAATAACACAAAAATGTCTACAATCGTGCCAGAATTTCAAGCAAGTCGTACAGGAAATCCCTATAAAATTCCACCAGAATTTTTGCAGGATTTTGCATTGTAATCTTATCAGACTGGTAAAAAATGCTGATCTTCAATTCCAAGTGAAACTACATCAAGATAAATTTTAGTAAGAATTAGAATTAGAAGATTTACTACTTCCTAGCGGAACACTTCCACAGTTGTCAACTGTTTTTATTTTTATTTTTTTATTGCCTTTTTTTGCATTTGGAAGACAGAGACTGAAAATATATCAGCAAGATAGTCAGCAAAAATTCATCAAAGGATTTGTCAGATCTTCCACCGGTGATCCCGTTAAAAAGAAGAAAGCCCTTCAGATGTTCTTACAGGGATTCCACAAAACATTTTTACAAGAATTCACCTAGAATCCAAATTATAGGTTATACCGAAAAATATTCCTCTACAAAACTCGTGTAAAATTTCCAAAGATATCCTGTTGGAGGTAATCATCTTCTTCATCTTGGCATAAACGTCCCCACTGGGAGAGAGCCGACTACTCAGCGTAGTGTTCTAATAGCACTTCCACAGTTATTAACTGAGAGCTTTCTTTGCCTAAATTTCCATTTTCGCATTCGTATATCGTGTGGCAGGTACGATGATACTTTATGCCCAGGGAAGTCAAGGAAATTTCCATTACGAAAAGATCCTGGACCGACCGGGAATCGAACCCTGACACCTTCAGCATGGCTTTGCTTCGTAGCTGCGAACGCTAAAGACGGCCCCCTTGAGTTTATGAGTTGTCTGGAATTCGAATCAATATGAGGCAAAAGTGAGGAAGCGCCCGGAATAAGAATCATGAAAAATCCACACGTTTCAATTTATTTAAAATTATTCGTGTTGCAGAACCAAAATATTCACCCACTATTCGAAAGTTAAGTGTTTTGAAGACTCGATAACGCAGTAGAATCATACAGAATGATTTATTGTACATGCTTTTTGATGAGTTATACTTCGCTGAGGCATTAGGTGCCCGTAATATGAATCAAAGCGGTATCTTACATCCAACGCATAAATAGATGAAAAATATATTAAAACAAATTTTTTTTTGATGCAAATAAACGTGTTGAAATGCTGTTGAATGAGCGGTGGATGACGTCCTTACGGTAATTCGATCTCTAAATTGATAACGCCTTCATTATTTATGTGGATACAGTACAGTTTATAGTTTATAAGCTTCAGACGTGTTTAATAGAGTGGACCAAACAGACAAATATTCTCCTAATGACTGTACAGGTTTACACTTAATCCCCATCCACAAGTAGATGGATCCAAAGAAAGTGCGAAACGTAAAATCCAAAACCTGTTAAGAATTCAGTGCGACAAATATCTCCATTGAGCTGATTTCAAATGAGGAAATTGCGCAATACCATGGCCATCAATATTCGACCTTCCGGCAAATCTTCTTGCATTTTTTAAATGTTCTCTCCTACCTGCTGAGCTCATGCTCCCTCTCTCTCCATCTCGTAAAACTTGATTTTCTGTTTCTACCAAATAAAAGCATTTTCAGACCAACGTCCTATCAACAAATCGATACAATCGATAAAAACACACAGAAAGATGCTTGCTTACCTCTCTTATCAGCCACAATCCAATAGACGCGCTCGCACACACAGAGCACCGCAGAAGAAGCAGAACGAACGATTTTGCCAAAACGAAACTGGAACTTCTTGTCTTATATCATCACATTATCATATTCTTGCCTGCTTGCTCTGTTCTTTTCTGGTGGTGTCGTTTTCCTTGTTGTCGCTGTTTTCGCTCTCCGCTTTGCTTGGGTTTCTTGCACTGCCTTGGTCTCTGGGTGTCACTGTTTTTCTTCCATTATCACTGCGCTATCAATTTTTGCCTGCGTATTTTTTTTCTTCCTTCAACTTTTCTGCACCCAATCGATACAGCAATCTTGTTGGGCTTCCTAGTGTGGTGGGACCGTGAATAAAAAAAAATCCACTGCACTGCTATGCTGTCAATTCCACACTCACTCTTCTAGGCCCCTGTGGAGGTCCCTTTCGCCTGGCTGGCTGGCTTGTTGTTGTCGTCGCTGATTGACGCGTATAAGCGGTATCTTGTACCGACGACGACGACCTCCTGCCAACCGACCTGGACCCAACTAAAGGCAAAAATCTCCTGCGTCTGTTGTCTCTTTCACTCCATCTGGAATACCCTCAGAACTCGGACCAATCCAAACGTCGTTGGTTGACGACGTGTGGGATGTTTTCTGGATCTGAGACTTCCTTACGCTTCAACCGAAACTATGCTTGGCACTTCTTTGGACTTAGTCGTTTGTGTCACACCGCACAGATACCTATCGTCTATCTTCACTATCACCTATCCGCGAGAGCACCGAACTGAAAGTGTTTCCTTTCACCCCTTCTTGTCCCAGTGGTTCGCAAAAATATTATGCAAAAGCTGACCCGACTCGCGGTCACCAAGTTTCACCGCACGAAACTTTGTCTATACCAACAATGTTCGGATTGACCAACAAGATCCTGCTAGTCGTCTATCTATCGCTGCCTGTAAGGATGGCAAATCCAAACCTCGAAGAAACTACGAGATTTTTGCACTCACTCACTTCTTGCTGTTGATGATTTGGTTGGTTGGTTGCTGAACTGCTCTGCTAGGTCTACCTCCGCTGATGGCAAGATCGAAACGACGAATAAAATACATGCGTATGTTGGTGCGGCTGGCCTCTCGCGGCGATGTCCGCGACCCGACACATCGAAATAAGCCCGCGCCGTGCACAGTGGTCTTGAATGACTGCAGGGTGAAACGGGAAAAGAAAATATATATTAATTTTCAATGGTTTGTAGCTGCTCAAAAATTGGAATTATTGGACACTTCCATCGTTCACTTTCTCAGTCGAATCATTTGAAACACTTTAGTCTTAGTAAAGACTTGGGGCCTTTTTCAATTCATTTTAAAATTTAACGCAATGTACCGTGACTTAATGTGAAATAAAAATTCTGAAATTCCAGCCGTTTTCCAGAAAATTAAGTTGGTTAATTTGAATCGAATAAGTACATTTTTTTCAAGAAGATACACATAAGTTATCATTTAAAAAACGTCGTATTAATAATCCGAGCATTTTAAGCTTTTACTTCACTCAAACCAACCTGGCATATACTTTTATTGAGCATTTACTCAAATTGATAAAATGAGTGGATGAAATGCTCAAAAGCTAAATTTTATTAGCTTTTGAACATTTGATTTTTGAAAGAGGAAAATTTGTATGAATGAAGCGATAAAAGCTGAGTAGTGGTATAAAAAACACCAGACCATTCTCAGTTGAAAGAATTTAGCATTCTAACCATCTTATTAAGCGTATGTTGGCAAATAGGGGAACTTACGTATTCTCGGCAGTCTAAGCCGATGCCGCGCTTTTTTGTAATTTTCTCGGACGTCAGCAGACAAATTCCGTGTTTGTTTGTTTACATTTATGCGTTGCTCAATCCTCTATCGATTCACACCGACAGACTTGCCAAAATGCTTTTGGAACAAGGGTGGAGGGTGGCTGTCAAATGGGAGTAAAATTGAAAAGCCGCTCACCTAAGTCCAGAACCAGTTTTAAGGCTTAACTGGAAAAGGAAAAGTGAAAAATTTTATTCGCAAAATTACAGGTAATCAATGCGCTTGAAAAATATTGTTTGAAACCAGTTATTTTCTATGTGCTACTGCAGTGCGCTGTTTGCTATTTAATCAGCAAATTCGGCTTAATTTCCAAAATTGATGTTTTCGAGAAAATTGATACCTTCACCATTGTTTGGTCGGAATTTTGTATGGTTGTTTACTTTTTAGAACCAGCGACACGTCGGGATAGCAGTAAAGAGCCGCCAGTACCACCCTTGTTTTGGAAGGGTTTTTAAAACGCTGCGAACATCTCTTGTCAGTGTGACTATTGTCGGCAACCTCATTCTCTTCGGCAACTTTCCCATAACAACTGCTGGTGAATCTCTTCGGCAGCTCCAAATCAGTCGCAATTTGAGGCGTGTTCATTTGAATTGATGACATCTCTGGCAATATTGTTTGTTTAGTCTTGGAAATCTTGTCTGCGGGAAGCGGGCAGAACAAAAAATCATTTGAATGTTTTCATTGATGTATTTTGATAGAAACATACTGTGTATTTGACGTTTGAAATTTGATTGCCGATAATAGTCGAATGGTGCCGAAGCCGTAAGTCTCCCTACTATGATTCTATATCGATGGGGCGTTTGTCCTAACTCACATCTAGATAACTGCGAGGAAAACCATTTAAATTATTTGTTAATAGTTGATAAAACGACAAACATATGCTGAAAACGTCAGTGGCGCTTACGTCGACTATGCAAATATGAGCAGAAAAGTTGAAATTTTCTTCAGAAGCTCATCAACTTTTTAATATATATGTTTTCACAAACTGTTTCAAATACTCTTAAGGCTCTAGTTAGAATCGAAATGTTGTCAAAACTGAAAAGTAGTTTTCTTCCGATTTGTGTGGTACTGAATGAACATTGTCATAGATCTTGTCTTCCAACCCTGTTATGATGGTTGACAATCATAAGCCTGTTGAAAGAACTCCGAGAATGTAACATCGGATCGGACATCAAACGATCTAGTAGGCATGGCACAACTTCGACGCCTCACTCCTATAGTAATGTCAGAATGGAATGCAAGGTTCTTCGTGGTGCTCCCGCTTGCCAACAACGATTCTGAGCTTCACATTTGGCGATCCTGCCAGGAGTTTTAAATAAATTTTCGTTTTTCCTGGAGAGCCTGGATTCGATAGCAAGCGGGAGTGTCCACTAGGAAATGTGTTTGTGTCGAGTGCTTCTTAAACCGCGTGTGAAAATATGTATTCAGAGTGATTGTGGAGTGAAGTTTGAATCTGATAAAAAGGCATCTGTAAGTAAACAGCAATGTGGTATTTTCTATGAATAATAGAAAACTGATTGAAGAGGAAATATGACATTAATATGCATTAGCCGCTTCACTACTCGCTGAAGCAGCAATGTTTCTTTCTGTTCTTGTTGTTGCTCTTATTGAACATCAGCATCACCTCAACTATTTGAGTTGCGCGATGCAGGCTTTGAAGTGAATATTTTGTTTTGCATTTGAATTCAAACAGATTGCTTCGATGGAATTATTTGAATGTGATAGAAAGTGTTTCATCTATTTTATCCGATTCAAAGATTATAATAATTTCGAGCTGATTCATCTAAGTTATGAAGTGCGCATTCTGCTTTTATCAGGGACCTATTTTCTGCATAGGTTGAACGGAAAAAAGAATAACGTTAGGAACTGAACTTTTTTTTGCAGAAGTCAATTGAACATATCCGTACAAAACGTGTATAAAAAATATCGTATAATTAAGTATAATTAGTAATATAATGTGATTTTGCAAAAGAGAAGTGAAGTGTTAAAGTTATTAGTGGTTTTCATTGACGTCAATCAATTTGTATAACTTATCAATTAGTAATTTCAATCGAAAAAAAACTCCCGTAACATTTATCAACTGTGCAAATTTCTATATAAATAATAATAAAACTTCGCTTTGGTTGTATGTGATCATTTCATCGTTTCTTCTGTGATGATACACACATTTCTATATCTTATCTCTCCTGCCTTCAAATAAAAACAAAATAATTTCAATAAAATAAAATAGAGTGAAAATGAATGTAAGTGTGTGCAAATATTCCTAACCATGGGCGATTTTGAATTGGTGTTCCAAAAGTAGTTTTTTCGTTCCAATTAATCGATTTTTGATGTTGAAACAACATGAAATCCTAATACAAGGCATTTGATCCTATTTTGAGTCGTTGTTCTTGTTAATTTGCTTACGAGTGAAGAAATCGAATCGATTTGAATAAAATCGATACAAAGGACGAATCGAATTTTAATCGATTCAGTATTATCGATGTTTTGGTCAAATTTGACCTATAATGCACATGATTGTTTTCTTTCCTATTTGCTTCAGTACATTGTGTATCCCGTAATGTTTAACGAACAAGTTAGGTGTGAAGCATACTGAATCGGTGAAATTTGTGAATTTTGTGTCGATAACCGGTGAGATCCAAACTATTCAAATCTACTTAATTCATTATTATTTCCAAATAAATGCCATGTTAAAAAAAAAATAATAACATGTTTGAAAAAAATATCCTTAACGCGACTGGTGGTTGCTATGAAAAAATGCCCTTAACACAATTGGTGTATGCAATGCAAAAAAATGTACTTAACGTGACTGGTGGTTGCAATTAAAAAAATATTATTGCCGCGATTGGTGGTTGCATTTGGTTTGGTATTTGGTTGTCTTTAACGCGACAGATGGTTGCAATGAATATGTTATTAACTCGACTGGTGGTCGCATACATGTTCTTAGCAATCAATGTTATTGATATTGCTAGCGCGACTGGAGGTCGCATATTTGTTCTAAGCAATGGTGGTGTACACTTGCTACCGCGACTGGTGGTCGCATACTTGTTCATAGTAACTGCTATTGATGTTGTTAACTCGACTGGTGGTCGTATACTTGTTCCTAGCAAGTATTATTGATGTTGTAAGCTCGACTAGTGGTCGTATATTTGTTCTTTGCAATGGTGGTGTACACTTGCTACCGCGACTGGTGGTCGCATACTTGTTCATAGTAACTGCTATTGATGTTGTTAACTCGACTGGTGGTCGTATATTTGCTCTAAGTAATGGTAATGGTGGTGTACACTTGCTATCGCGACCAGTGGTCACAAATTGGTTCCTAATAAAAGTGATGTTAACATGCATGCGCAACAGTATCTATAGAATAAGATATGTAAGCCCAATGATGGCTAGTAACTTAGTAGATATGTTATATCAAAACAAGTAACAACAGTCAAACAAGTCTTTGAGTGAGTATTTCTGTGAAAGTACGGTGGATTGAATGTACAACAAGATGAAAGTCAAACACTGATACTACTCTGTTGAACGCATATATGTCACGACATTCAACCGATCAATAATTTCAACGCCGTTCTGATTGCGTGGGTATCCTACAGCGGAAAAATGTTTCAAAGTCGCATGTACAAGTGAACAGTTGAAATATGAAACAGTATACATCGGTGAAGTTCTTAGCGATGTGAAATATACATCCTGAATTCCTGAAAGCTTTCGTGATGACGGAAACGATGTGAAAACTCATCATTTCAAACTTTTTTTTCCTGAGAAGAGGGAGGATGTGTGGTACTGAATGAACATTGTCATAGATCTTGTCTTCCAACCCTGTTATGATGGTTGACAATCATAAGCCTGTTGAAAGAACTCCGAGAATGTGACATCGGATCGGACATCAAACGATCTAGTAGGCATGGCACAACTTCGACGCCTCACTCCTATAGTAATGTCAGAATGGAATGCAAGGTTCTTCGTGGTGCTCCCGCTTGCCAACAACGATTCTGAGCTTCACACGATTGACTAGCAAATCAAGAAAAACAAGAAGGTTCGGTTTATCATGTTTGACAAAATGGATAAACAGACGTTTTAATTTTTCAAGAATATTTGTCCATTCGGCAAAAAACTGCTGTATCAATTGTGCCAAATGGCCTACTCTAAATAGAGTCTTAAGTTTTAACAGCTACATCTTTCAATGCCTAATAAATAATGCGCTCTCACCTAGACATTGCATATACAATAAAAAGCGTTGTGTTTAGATGGACATAGAATTCTTCCGAAGGTGCGCTTTGCGAAATTGGACCACGTGATTTTTGAGTTGGAATCGAATTCAGGTTAACTTCTGTGTCCACGAGTAGGAGTAACGCGCCCTTTCTAGTGATCAGGGAGTCGTGAGTTCGATTCTCGCCGAGAAGACGTGTAACTTTTCCGCAAATTTCACTTTAATTTGTTCATTTAATCCAATTGCCAAATATATGTAGTGCTAGCAATCCGATAGTTGTTAAAACTTCAATTCGCTGGTTAGTTGTAAACGATAAATCATAATTTAAAAAAATGATCAGACAAATATCGGTTTAAACTCTAGACAAAATCTTTGCGATACCAAACATTTGTTTCGCTCCGTATCAATCCAGGTCAAATATTTGCCAAATTGTACTGATAGCTTTTAAAATTACTATTTTGAATGTATTTTGTCAAAATAATGAAAAGTTAAAATTTGAAAAATATGATATAAAATTTCCTGAGTATATTCTTAGAAAAAATATGGACATATCTTTAAGAAAACTCTTGATAAAAATCCCAAAGTATCGCTTGGACCCTAATCCGCATATCTACAAATATTTTTAAAAAATTGATAAATAATCTACGCAAATTTCATAAAAGTTGTTTGGAGCCTGTTCATTAAAAAAAAAGAGATTGTGGGGTTAAGTACAGTTTTCTCAATGTTTAACTGCTGTTCTTAAATATTACTAGCCTTTTGCTAAGACAATTATTTACAACTTTTTTGAAGACACACGTTTTGTTAGGTTTCTTACAAGAAATTTTTCAAACAATAACACTTGAAGTCTCCCAAAAACTACGGTAGGAATTATGTTTGCCAATCTGTCGCTTTAAATGTCATCAAGCATCTAGACAGGAATCCACCAACAGAAAACGTTTAAGAATTTACCGAGGGTCTCAAAAAATCCATTTAGATATCCAAAGCAATTCTGCAATAATCTCGCCAGGGTCTAATAAAGATCTCGCTACACACTTAAATTATTTCACCGACCTCAGCAAAACGAATCGCCGAGAACCCAACAGCTGAGAATTCGGTATTTTTCAATACTCTCGATACTTATTTTACCGAGATTTCAGCAATCCAAATTTTTGCCAAGGACCCGGCGAACGCTAACGATATTCGGTAAAAAATTAATTTTTACCGAGATTCGGTAAACAATCACCAAGATATCATCTGTTTGGTTCTCGGCAAATCCGTTTACCGAAATCGATTTCCGAAATTAGGTGTGTAGGAAACTACTAAGAATCAAGAAAACAATGAAGAATATTTCACAGAATCTAAAAAACTTACGAAAATTGAAGGTACAAGAAAATGTCGCTAGGATGCCTTCGAATCGTGGCAGATTCATAGAATCTGCTACAAATCTTTTAAGGAATTTCACAATTAAGCTTCCGTTATGTTTTCATTAAGATCCCGTGAGAATTCGCCAGAAATCCATTAAGCGTGAAAATCAATCAGTAACATTCCATGGTAAGAATCTCAAAATCAAGACGGATGGTAACCCTAAACCTTATAGAAATCATTTCTCAAGTTTTACAAGAAGTGGAAGAAAAGTATAAGGATCAACTAAAGCAATTATTCAATGGTTGGAAGCGTATTATAATTATTCCGAAATAAGTTCTCAAGTACCAGCAATTTATTCAGCTATAGTAATCTTTGGAATAATTTATTTTTTCTTCTTCTTCTCCTCTGATGGCGAGACTTTTGTAAGTCTATACTGCCAAGTGTTGTCAAATCGTGAAGCATATGATTAGGGCATCTCCATCGTCCCTTAAATTTACTTAATGCGATCGAAATCTCGGTTAATTAATAGATTGTACCGATCCAATTTAGTCGGTAAACTACTGTAGTTGTACTGTCAAAGAGAAAAATCGCTCTGTTTGGTGTTAGTTATTATATTATTATTATTATTATTATTATTGTATGAAAGAATTTTGAATTTGAATTTCTCGATAGTTATTAGCGCCGGCTTGGTTAAGTAATGTTTCTATGTTATCGTGTTCAGTTAGTATTTTGTATTGCATTCTTGATTGTGAATATTTTGTGCAGTGTAGTAAGACATGGCTTACTAATTTATTTAACTCTTATTCACCAGAAATGCTTGTTGGGTTTCATATTCTGTGTTCATTCCCCCCTTGTAAAACATACCAAAATTCAATACGGTACAGTAAAATATTTGTGATGAAAAGATTCTTCAAATTGTTTGGAACTTTAGCAGGAAATCATAATGTTGGGCAATATATTGTTATTTTGTTCTGATAATTTGTTATACAGGTCGGACTCGATTATCCGGTGACTCGATTATCCGGAATTTGTTTTTTATGTTCTTGTTTTTCAATTTTTATGAATAAATCAGAGATTACAGTGATACCTCCATGAGTCGATGTTCCATGACTCGATATCGACTCATGGAACCATACTAAAAACAAAATTTCATGGTTACTGTGATGGTCCCTAGAAGCAGCTTTTCAAAGGATTCGTGTTCTATGACTCGATATTTCCATGAGTCGATGGTCCCTTCAATATCGACTCATGGAGGTTTCACTGTATTTGTTATTGCATTGAACATATTTAAGAAAAGAAGGGTTTAAAAAAGTGTTTTTTGTGTATGCTGATAAAAACAAATGTTTTAAAAACCCCTATTGTTCCTAGAAATAATTTCTGGCTACGCCACCGCATCATATAAATAAAACGAAAAAATATAATATTTTAGTTCTTTTATCGAAGATTTCAATTTTTTTCTTTGTAATTCGATTATCCGGAATGAAAAAAAAATCGATACTCCGGATAATCGAGTCCGACCTGTAATAAAATTTAATATTTCCATGTGTTATGATAATTTACCTATATTTTCTAGTTCTGCTTGCTTATTGTTTTTAATAGCTTTAATCAAGCATAGCATAGTATATAACAAAAAGCTTAGTAAAAATCTTAGTCGCAAAACTGCGTTTCCCATCTTGCCCTGTCCTACTTATCGTCCCTATTTATCGTGCAGCTCTCTAGGCACGCTTCCCTGATCATAGAGCATCTATGAAGATACTCTCTGTTCGGGGAAGTCAAGGAAATTTGTATGACTTATAAATCCTAACCCGATTGGGAATCGAACCCGCGGACGTCATAAAAAGGCTCTCAACTGTCAACTCAAATCAGTAATTATTGTTTGCTTCTTTACTGCCATATTGCATTCAAGCTTTTTCACAATCTGAACCACTGTGCATCGAATGGATGGGTCGGAAATTTACATTTTCATAAATACCTCTACAAAAGCAACCAGATTGAACCGAATGCGAGAGAAACACTGCCTCGTAATACACTCTAGTGTGGCGCTATCCGGACGACCGATTATTCACTACAACGACGACGACGGAATCCATAAATCCGATAAAAACTTCGATTTTTATACAGCTGTACGAGTACAAGTAGAAGAATTTCATGTGTTTATGCGGGATCGCTAGGCTGACGTTTCTCTCGCTCGTTGCACGAACAACAACAGCACGAAACTTTTCTGACGGGCAAAAGCTTTTTGACGTTTTTTTGTCTTTCAACGAGGGGTCTCAAAAAAGCTCGGTTACCAGAAGCGCACACGCAAATAATTTTCTGCAGTCATTGGTTCTACCCAGGGTGGGTGTCAACTACAAACAAAGCTCGCCTAACAATCATCTCTTACGCGGGCCGGCCCAAACAGCATCATTTCTCACGCGGGCCGGCCCAAACAGCACAGGTCGAAAACGCGGGCCACGACAGGTAGCAAATGCTGATGCTTTTCAACACTCCAACAGCGGGATGTCTAGCAGCGTTGTGAGCCACACGAACACACCCACAAAATATGAACGGTAGGCGCACCTCGTTGCGTATACCCCCTCTGGTTCTACCGTACACAAGCTGATATAAATTTATGAGTCTATGGACCGATGCACGAGTTCACTAATTTGACGTTTGAGCGGTGCCGAATTCACTGGTTGCTATGGTCACATAAATAAAACGGCACCGCTCAAACGTCAACTATTGAACTCGTACATCGGTCCATGGACCTATGCACGGGTTTATTATTTGACGTTTTAGCGGTGCCGTGTTATTTATGTGACCATGGAAACTAATGAATTCCGCACCGCTCAAACGTCAAATTAGTGAACTCGTGCATTGGTCCATAACGATCAGTGAATCAATTGTCATCCAACACGCAACAACAAAGACATTGTCATCTTCTCTTCTTGTTGCAACAATTTTATTCCGCAACATCAGTTTATCATCACTTGAACAGAATATGACAATTATCGATCACCACGAGCGCAGCGATTTTCTGGGCTTCGCATTGCAATTTTCGAGAACTTTCTCAGAGTTGGTACATTATCGAACAAGATCCATAAAACAAATTTGGTTTTGTGTTTAAAATAACTGATTAATCGAGAGTTGAAAAGGTTGCAACAATGTTGCGCCCTGTGATTGTCATGACAATTTTGCTTTTGATTGTATCCCTATATGCCTCTGCACTGTTTTGATTTTGCATGGGAGTTTGACTTTTACTGGCCTTGTTGTTTACAAATTTCATGAATGAGTGAAAGGGAGAGGTACATTTTTGTGCAAGCCCCATTCGAAAAAGTTGCGACATACGATTGTGAGCGAGCTTGCTTTGTTGTTTGTTATAGCGGTTATTTAACCATCTAATACACAAATTTTCATTTTCGATCTCTATATTTAATTTTCAGTTATCTAAAATCGTTCTAAACACGTTTTGGGCAATGATTTATATTTATTTCCAAATCTATGAATTTTTATTTTTGAACATCCCCATCCTTTTTTATTTTTTCAAGCCTTTTCTACACGGGAAAAAAATTTTGTGGTAAAAAATACTATTTTAGCTGACTACGCCCATTCTTAAAACTATTATAGAATTGCATGCCATTTTATTATGTTTGCGGTACATCCCACTGGTACATCCAACTGAAATCATTTTCACCAGTCTAATTTCAACTACAGACATAGTAAAATCAAGCGCATTTCTGGTCTGCTGAAAATTGTCGATGCGAGCGCTTAATTTAACCCCCTAAATTGGTAGTTCTTACCGCACTTTTTTTGCGTGTAGTTACTAATTTTTAGCAATAATAAAAAATAAAATTTTTACAGTAATTTTGAAAATATTAATTTTTTTTTTTTTATTTTGCGTGTAACTAACGGAAAATCAGGTTTGAAATTATTTTAAAACCACCAAGCTCTTCTTCTGTGATAGTTTCATTCAACAAAAATATATAAGGTACGATTTTTTATATAACACGTTAAATTAATCCCAGGAATCTGTAGGTTATATAAGAATACAATTTTTCAAACAATTTTGAAAAATACAAAAAATTTCAAATGTCATAAAAATCACACACGCATATATGTAATGAGTTAAGGTTTAAGCCAAAAATAAAATTTTGATTTCCGAGCTACGAAAAATATACAAAATTCCAAAGGGTTAAGCTGGAAAATTTACTATAGTAGTTACAAGAACATGCTCTTTCGTATCATTAAATAAAAACAAGAATACATTAAAACATTCAGGATCCAACTCTGATCCACAAACGAAACAACACTTAGAAAAAAAATCGCGATCAAAATCATATATCGTCTATAGACGCGAGGACATCCATGCCCAATGCTTAAATTACTGGTCGATAGACCAACGCTGCTCATATTTCTATGTTGACTTTTTACAGATTTGCGTTTTTTGCACAAATCAACTCAACATCGCCAGAAGCTCGATAAAAACTGGTAAAAAAGTAGCCTTTGTACATAACTTGTACAAAAACAAACTCCACTTGTGTTGTCCCATCTTGAAAATATTCGCATAACAGTCACATCACAGTCCGTATTAATACATAGTAGGCGGGCTCAAAATGGGTACCACTTCTAGTACTACATTCGGTCTCTCGGTACTACTAATTTTTCACTGATGTGTAGCGAAGTAAAGGGAAATCAATTATACACTGAAACCTCTATGAGTCGATGTTCTGTGTTTTAATATCAGCTCATGGAACCATACTAGAAACAAAATTTCGTGGTAACTATGATGATTCGCTCAAACAGCATTCCAAAGCATTTCTATTCCATGACTCGATGGTCCTTTTGAATATCGACTTATATATGTTTGACTGTATTTAAAATACACTTGCTTGGCATTGTAAATATCATGTATTCACGTTGTTTCAAAAATAGTTTTAAATTAGTGGATATCACCTATAATTTTCAATTATGATGCATAATAGATTATCATTTTAGATAAGGCTTAACAAATATTAATGTTCTTTTATGTCCTTAACCATTTGGGTAGTACGAGGGGGATAAAAATAAATGAGGAACAAAAAAATAAAAAAAGTTAATTCTACAATTTTTTATTCAAATTTGGTATACCTACTTAAAATGATTATTTGTTGGTGCTCAGGCATACTGAACTAAAACGTATTTTTGCGTTTTTCGATAACTGGTAAAATTGTCTCCAGGTGTACTTGCTTGGAAGTGTGGAAAATACAAACGCGAAAGCTAGATTTTTTATATAAAAATCATCAGCGATTATCGTCTTCTTCATCTACTTATTGGGAAAATACAAAAAGACTTTGACTCGGCATCTTCCCACGAGCCACTGTATTTTAGATCTACGGTCAAGGCTAACAGAAGTTGCCTGAAAAATTTGTTTCGTCATTTTGGATCCCCCAAATAAAAGATTAGCAAGTCCTGAATCAGTTGTTCTGGAACATCTCGAATCATTTCCATCGGGTTACATTTCCGTATTATCCAAAAGATTATCTTGATCTTGATCTTGAAAAGACGGGTCTCTCATGACTGGGACTCATGACAGTAAGTGCATTCCACATCAATTAATTATCCCGAAATAGTATGGAAGTTACTTAAGTCGATTTGAAAAAGTAGTCGAGAATTATTGACCTTTCACCCATCTGAAAAATTGAGGCATCGTTTCGACTGAGTAGAAAACTTCCACCGTGTAGTGATGCCGAAGCTTTTAAAGCTTTCGTGCGGTTTGTATGCGACTTTAAATGCTCATTCGGGTTGCCCCGTTATTCCTAAGTTCATTCATTCATTTTCGGCTGTTTTACGCACGTTTGTTTTGACTGGAGGCAATCGTGAATGGTGACCGAGTCTGAATCCAGTCTGGATCGTCTGGTTGTGTTTATAATTAAAAATCCTAAAAATATCACTTAATGATAATGAATAACGATAAGTTAATCGCAGAATTGAAACAAAAACTACAAGATTCCAGCAGAATTGTAGGCATCTACAGCTGGTTAATTGATTCGTACGTTTTGGTCAGTATTTTTGGATAACAATATAGATTCACAACATATTTACTACGATTCCTTATTATTCAGGATTTCTACGTGGACAATCACTGGGAGCGTTTGCCAACAAATTGGAAGCTATGTTTCGATGGGCTCGATATACGAAAGCTTAGAGATTTGTTGAACGAAGCTCCGCAAGACAAAGAATCTCATGTATGGCCATTGTCTGTTCTAGCGTTGCGAGTCTTGTTTCGCAAGTATTGCCTGACACGGAATCTTCCAACCCAAGAGGACAATCTGGGAGCAGCCTTGGAAAAAGAACGAACCAGATTTCAAGCGCAACATAAGCTGTTTAACAAATCGGTGAAGCTGAAAAAACGCCACGAGATTGAGAAGTTTGGTGAGCAATGTTGGAGAACCGGACGAAAAACAAATGTGCAACATTTGGTCGATATTGGATCGGGGCAGGGCAATTTAGCACGAACTTTGTGCTACGGGTTTGGCTTCAAGGTATGCTGTATCGAGCAGGACCAAAAGTTAATCGAATCGGCGAGACAGAAGGATGAGGAGCTGTCCTCTCGATTAAAGCGGCAGTTGAAGTTTGAAACGATGCACCACCCCATTCATCTCAGCAAAAAGGTGAATCTGGAAGAAATCGACCCCAGTCAGTTTGTTAAAATGGTGCGTGATGCCTTCAACGTGGAGAAGGACGTCCCGTTTCAATTTGGACTTGTTGGATTGCATCCCTGCGGGGATCTTGCGGTTTTCTTGATGAAGCTATTCCTATCGTGCCCGGAAGCAAAATTCATCAAACTTGTTTGCTGTTGCTACATGAAACTGAGTACAGTTAAGGACAAGTGTTCCAACTTCGGATTTCCGACGAGTGCATTTTGCAAGCAAAGTGGATTGCATTTAAGCTACGAAGCAAGGGAAATTGCTTGCCATGCCATCGAGCAGTATTGCAACAAACTGGGAAGCGATTACGAAGAGCTGAAGGTTCACGCCTTTCGAGCGGCTGCGGAGAAAATCATCGTCAAGTTCCATCCCCAGTTAAAACATTCCGGATTGCGTAGTACGAAGGTGAGCGACCTGAGTTTCGCACAGTACTGCGAAAAGGCAACCAGTGGAATGGGACTTGAGTTACCGGAGTCGGAAATTGAATCGACGGAAGTGAGGACGGATTTGAGTCACTGGGAACGGGTGGTCAAGTTTTACACGCTACGATTGATGTTCGCCCCGCTGATTGAATCGATTGTACTGTACGATCGGTGGTTGTACCTGCTGGAACAAGGTAAGTGCGGTTGCATGACTATAGATTGTCAGAAGGTTCTAAAATAGGAATTATCTCTTCCCACGTCAGGTATCCATAGCGAGATAGATGTTATATTTGACCCAGTTTGTTCACCACGGAATCATGCACTGACTGGAGAAAAATAGCAGAACTTCTATACTATTGCAGTTGTTGAAGTTATGTAGAATCCGAAACATCCAGGAGTCCAGGGCTCTTATTTCTTAATCAATTGTGATTCATATCAATTTGAATGCCTTTTTTGTTCTTCCGTTTGTATCCAACACTTTTCCAGATCAAAATATCTAGTAATAATTAATCCATTTTCTCTAGCACAAAAGTTAATTTGCGAAGCTTCTCGCCGAGGACTTGGGATCGAATTCCATTCCCGAGATAGTCACTTATGACTTTAAAAGTTATAGTGACGACTTCCTTCGGAAGGGAAGTAAAGCCGTTGGTCTCGAGATGAACTAACCCAGGGTTAAAAATTTCGTTAATAAAGATAGAAAAAAATATATTGCAAGAATTCGAATATAATAAATCTTTAAGCTGAAAAAGAATTCGAAGCCAAACAGTACGGGTTCAAAACTGTTGTAAGGGAGGACCTTGCAGGTTGGATTTTGTATTTTACTGTAATGAAAATAAATACAAATTTTTATGAAAAATAGACTTTAGGTAAGATGATGGGCTGCCTATAGGAGTTTTTAATAAACCACAGAATGAAATTTTGATCAAAATTGGACGTTGTTGAGTCTAACCTTAAATCAACTTTTCAGAGAATTCGTAAGGATAAATATATGGAGATTTCGCTCAGAAATTACTTGGAAGAACTGCATGAGCAAACCTTGGATGAAATGCAGGAGACATTTCTAGAGAAATTATTGGGAGTTTTTTTTTTTTTTTTTTATTTTTATTTTTTTTTTTTTTTTTTTTTTTATTAGGCTGATACAAATATTAATTTTCTTTTATGTCACCCCCCCCTTCGAAAATCCGAAAATTTTGAAGGGGAGAAAAAAAAAGATTCATCATTTTTTTTTGACATCAGTTAGGTTTTTGCAATTTACAAAGTAAAAAACAAGTAAAACAATGATCCAGAGGACGATTAAAAACAGTTTAACAACTATCATTAAAAATAAAAATTCGAAAAAATAACTTTTATTTTTCATTTATATTTTTTTGTTCCTTATTTATTTTTATCCCCCCCCCCCTCGTACCTTCGTATAGATTTCACGCCAAAATCAGTTTATATTTGTATGCTTCAATGTGTAATGATTTGTACTATATGTCCTCTTTGTTACTTCGTTTGTTAGTTCCATTGGTTTGTCTTCAACATGTATAAAACTGCCATATCTTAACCGCCAGAAGTGATTGTGATGGTTTTGTATAAAAAAAAACAAGTGGACATATGAAGTGTTACTAGGTGAAGGATATTGAGTCCGAGATATTTACGTGGAGTGGATAATGGACAGTTCTGCAAGTTGGTCTCACGTCTCACAAAAAAACATGCTGAATGCGGAAATCGGCCGAAAGCGGATAAAAGATTTGGTGAGTTTGTTCCGATTATTCTCTTTTAGATATGATATATCACTATATATTGGTTATTGGGGGAGGGGTAGCTTGAGGGAGTTAATTGAACTGTTGACTGGATGAAAGTGCGTGGGGTCGCCAGCCTTTTGTCATGAGAAAACAGCCTTAGTGTTGTCTTCCAAAGGTCTTCAAAGATATTAACTAGCCCTGCTACAACAAACCATCAGGTAGATCATACCATCCTGGTATGATTCTGCAGCCATAGGTAATCCTTGCGCTGATGGTGGCTAAATAATCATCATCATCATCAATCATCATCAACATGTATAAAACTGCCATAGTGATCAAGATCAGATAATAGTCCTTGAGATTTCTTGCTACAACTGACTCACAGTTAGAACGCGTGACGTTTAAGTCAAAATAAGCTAACTTAAGTAACAGTTTGTGCCAATATAGTTTGAACCGCAATATATTAGATGAGTTTGTGTTGGAGGAACCAATATTTTAGTTAGTGCACTAAATCCCAGTTAGACGTGAATTCTCGATTCTGTTTTACCATAAAGAAATACCACTCGGCAGTGATCCAAACCAACAGACCCTCTTATGTGCGTTAACAGTTTCCTTGAAAAATCCCTAAACAAATTAAAAAAAAAAACTAGACAAAACCTTGTGAATTTTCAAGGATGAACTTCTGTAGGATTCATCGCATAATACCCTAGAGTAAAACTGTTGGAATCTATGGTAGAACTAGTGATTTGTCCGCTGGAGGAAATCATGAGATATCCTCCAGCAATTTTTTCAGAGTAATTCCACTAGCTTATTAAATTTAGTAACGTTGGAGTGCTTGCAAAATGACTGTAGAAATTTCCGTGAGAATTGAAAGTGGAATTTCTAAAGGAGTAGTTGCGTAAAAGTGTCTAAAGGTTAAACTTGTGCCACTATATTTTCGTAAGTGGACATCAAGTGTCTAGAATCACTAGAACAGGACTGACCAACCTTTTTTAACCACGGGCCAAATCGTAAACACAATTTTGTATGGCGGGCCATGTATTAAAATTCGAATGGAATTTGATAGAATTCTGTAAATGAAATTATTTTTGGAGAAATTGAAAAAAAAACAGAACATCATGCTGGAACTTGTGAGAGTCCCTCTCAAAATCATGCAATAATCTTACCAAAGATATTTTGAACAATCAACCTCTGTTTATTTATTAAGTGTTTATGATTTTATAAGATTTGTGCCAAGGATTCTTTCAGGTACTCGCTTAATATTCATTTCGTAGTCCTGCCTAGAAATCTTGAGAATCCTGTGTATAACTTCAAAAGAAACTGCTCATAATTCTATTGTAAATTCGCCTTAGATTCTGTCAAATTCTTACCTAGGGTTCCAACCCTATAATATATTGTAACCTTGCCCAAAATTTTAGAAAATTACGTATTAAGTTCGATGAACATCATGTCAGTAGTCAATCGTATCCTGTTAGAGATTCTGTCATAATCTTGACCAAATTATCCGTGAAAGTCTGTCCAAAATTCTTTAAAAATTCTGATAATTTAAATATGCTCTTCTGAATGCAAATCACTTACAAGAAAACCTCTGAGTTTGACTTTAAAACATTAAAAATTTCATTAGTGGCGCAAAGGACTTGAAACAGAGCTGGTTTCAACAAAGTATCTAAAGAAATGAAGCATTAGCGATCACATGCCTGAAAAAAAACCATTAGGAATAAAAAAATGTAGAAAAGGATAAACAGCAAATAGTACCCAACAGTTTCTTGTTAAAAGGATGTCACAGAGAATCCGACCGAACCCATAGATTTTTGCGGTCTAAGACTTTTGTCCTTGATTTCTTGAAGAATCCAATCAAGAATCTATCTGAGGATATCTTATGAGATACTTCCAGAAATTTAGCAATGCATTTCTTCAGAAATTTGTTCAATAATTCTTCTTTGAGATTTCCATTCAGGACTTTTATCCAGATTTTCTTGAAGAGTCAAGAACCTATCTGAGGATACTACCTCAGATACTACCTAGTAGGTGTTACTTAAGGTGAAGATGAATCGAAGCCAAACCTCAAATTTTCAAAAGCACAAATCTGGAGAACACAATATACATTTAAGCTGAAAACTCAATCGATTGGTCACCAGCTGGTGATGGCCGGGCGTTTGGTTTTCCAGATTTGTGCTCTTGAAAAATTGAAGTTTGGCTTCGATTAATCTTTACCTTAAGATATACTCCCTTGAGATTTCCATTCAGAACTTGTTCAACATCAGTAATTTATGTAAGAACATCACCTAAAAGGATTCAAAGATCCCCTACGACTTACTATAGTATTTTTTCCAAAGATTCTTCCAGAAATATTGGGTGAAACTTTGTAGGAGATTTTTCCAAGGAATTATACGTGAAATTTAAAAAAAAATCAATCAGTGTATCTTCCACAGCCATCCTTGAGATTTCATCCAAAATCTTTGTGCAGGATATACTTAAAATTTCAATCAAATAGTTTCCTAATGATACCTATAGGAATTGTTCCAGAGATTCTTCTATGAATCCCTTCATAAATACATCCAAAAATCCCACCATAGTACTCAAGGAATTAATCACCAATTCTTTTAGAAATTGCTCCAGCAACACCGTCAGGAAATTTCCATGGAAATATACAAAATTAGTGCACTGATTGAGTGTTAAAGACATCTTGAAGTGACCACTGATCCAATTTTTGATGAAACTTCTGATGAACTCCTGCAAGAGAAAAATCTGTATCGATCTATGAAAGAACTTTCAGACCTTTGAAAAATTGTTGCCGAATTCTCTGGATAAATTGCTGGAATATTAGAGTAGCAGCACCGGTTTTGGGCACATCACCTTCAACTGGTTATAGTGAAATATGCATCGTTTACATAGCAAATCATGATTAAACATATCGTATTCAGTAGACCACATTCACATGATAGAGCTACATGGATTTATTCGTCCGGATTGATTCAAGAAAATAAGAGACAATTAATTTTCCTTATAATTTTAACTTTCATATACCCAACCTGGCCAATGTATTCCCAATTTAGCCAGTCTCATATGAAATATATCAATCGTACCATATATCTATGTCGACCAACGAGATTTTCAATGCAAAAAAGAATTTCTGCTCATTTGCGATATTTTTCAAACATAACATATGTTGACAGCTTTCAGTTGACGTATTTGCAGTACATATAGAACCTTTCATATGATTTCAATGGCCGTTTTTTCGTTGGCTGGCTAAAATCGGTGCTTCGACTATAATAAAAAAAATTCAATCAGGTAGTAAGATTTTTAGGAAAAATTACTAGAAAAAATCCTGAAAAACATCGCGCAGAATCGAAATAAGCACCGTATCTGGCGGAAAAACAAAAAAAAAATGTAGGAAAACCCATAGAATTCACTTGTGAGTGTCTTAAATCTGTAGTGTAAAGTGACCTTTGGATGAAATGTTGGTGAAATTTCTTGAGAAATATCTGTAAGAAATTCCTGGAGCAACTTTACGTGAAAACTCATGACGAATGTATTGAAAACTCCTCTGTAACAATACCTAGAGTAAAAATTTAAGAAACTGTGAAACTGTTCCTGTACGGTTTTCTGGAATAATCCCTAGAAGAATTTCAGAAACAATATCTCAAAATGAACCATTGTAGGTTTGTTTTATGAATTCCAGCATGAATCTTTGGAAGATCTTAATCTTTATTACTTATCTCGTTTATTTGGTAGGATCGGGCGTCGTAGGGCATTACAGAGTCGAAATATTTTCTTTTTTAATTTAATTTTAATTAATTTAATTTAATTATTTACATTTCATGATTTGTGTTTATTTTGAAAACTATGTTAGTTTAGGGAAGTTTCGATGTTAGATAATACATTTATACAACAGGAAAGGATAGGTTTTTCCGGGATTTCAATTGTACTCTTATGATGATACTTAGAGTAATAAGCTGATGAAACTTGATGGGACAAGATGTACATATATGTAACGAAACTAAACAGAAACGTTTCTTGGGAGACATGACGAGAAAAGGACAATTTGAAGGGGAAAAAGAAAAACAGGGAACAAACGACAATCAAACTCGGATATTGATATGCTTCAAAAACAGATAGATCAAATTCATATATTCCAAATCAAGGTCCACCAACACTTCCCTAACAGGTTTCTCCTGTTTTCCTCAAATCCGGAGATGGATTGAGAACCTCATGAGGATCCTGAGTGTTAACTCCGCAAAACGATCTATCAGGGGCTGTACTCCTACAAGTACCTCAAAACTCATTGTGTGCGTCGAGATCTTGCAGCCTAGCGCGTGCGAATACATGATTCCACCCCATTAACCCGAATGCCATTAACCCGAACGCCATTGACCCGAATTCCAAATTCCCGAACAACCCATCACCCCGAATGACATTACCCCGATTTCAATATCATAGGGAAATGTCATCAATATCATCATGTCAAGATAATTGTAAATGCTATCGAGGTGATGAAATTAGGGGTAATGGTACATTCTGGGTGATGGTGTTCGGGGTAATGGGGTAGAATCGAATAAAGCGGTACTGAATCCGCTGAATCTTCAGCATATGTGTTATCGCCGTGGATTGAAAACAAAAGCTACCGACAAGATGGTTGTTTGGTACAGCTTGATCAGATCTTCCGGAAGGACTCTCCATTGTGTTCTGGTTATAGTTCGCATAAAGTTGATTCGTTTTTGGCATGTTTGTGTCAGATAAACAATGTGTTTCCCCAGGTGCATTTGGCGTCGTACCAGACCCCGAGATATTTAGAAGACATGTTATGAGTGACTGTATTACCCATTAGGGTGCCAATGGAAAGTATGGGAAAAATTTTGCCATCGAATTTCAAAAAATGGTAGTGCTCAAAAGTTTTGTCTCCTCGAAAAAAGTCCCCATGCAAAATTTGAGCTCAATCGGACTTCATTAAGTGGACCCCCAAAGCGGTCAAAGTTTGGCTTTTTGACCCATGGGGTACATGAAATTTCCGAAATCGAAATTTTTTTTTTGATGCCAGATGTCTTAGAAATGCATGAAACGTCGAGATCTGATGTTATTTGGAAATTTTTTTTTTTTTTTTGAAAAAATCGACCTTTTGGGACTTAGTAAATTTTTGAGTTGGGGGAGTGAATTGAATTTGAAATGAACGATTTGAATTCAATTGCTGAGAAATTCAAGGCAATATTATTGAAAAATATCCTATATCATTGTTGGCCACTGAAAGCATATTATATGTGATATTTCATTAAGGTGGTTCATTTATTTTCCATTAGGGTGGCCCTTTTTGTTAAAAAATAAAAAAAAATTAAAAATAGAATTTTAATAGAATATTGAAGACAATAGTATTGAAACATCTCTCACATTATCGTAAGCCATTTTCTACATTTAATATGTGGTATTTTATTAGGATGGTTTACTTATTTCCCATTACGGTGGGCCTTTCTGTCGAAAAATCATAATTTGAATGGGATATTAAAAACGATAGTATTTTATCACCGTAGGCCATTTCCTTCATTAGATTCGTTGATTTCATTGGGAAGGCTCACTTATATTCCATTACGGTGGTCCTTTAAAAAAATTGAGAATTTGAATGGAATAATAAATACAAGAGTAATTAAACATCTCCTATGTCATCGTAGGCCACTGTTAACATATAATAAGTGATATTTCATTGGGGCTATTGTCCTCAGTTTTACATAAGGGTGATCATTTAATTTGTAAATTAAAAAAAATATTCTCAACAGATCTAACAAATCAACTTTGTTTGTATAGTTTTGAATCATGATTCTTCATTGGCATGCAACTCTTCTTTAAGATATTTTCATTAGGGTTTTCTTTTGAATAGTTAAAATAAAACGTTCCAATAACAATAATCAGTGAATTCAGTGAAGCACAACTCTAACTGCCATAATCAAAATACAGATAAAAAAGGAATAAAATAATTTTTGATGTATTCAAATTATGACAATAGCTTGATGGGCGACGATGAAGGGCAACAAAAGTGTTTAGTTTATATTTTCAAAAGAGATTCTCTGCCTTGGACTCCTTCATTCCCGAAACAAAAGTACGATGCCTTCTGCTTGCTATAGTACACGCGATTCGGTTGTGACTCCATAGCCATTCCTTCGAAATTCCTTTTAAAAATTTTTATTGGACTTTTCTACGAAATTTCCTTTAAAATTTTCTACGGAATTTTCATCAAAATTGGAAATTTATCCTGAATTTGCTTCGGAATGTCCTGTGGAATTTTCTTCGGTATCATTAGAAGTGCCGGAGTTCTCTTCCGAATTTCTTCTAGAGTTTGTTTCGGAATTTCCTGTGTAACTATCTTTGGAGCTTCCTTCAGAATTGTATTCGAAATATTATTTGGAATTTCTTTCGAAGCATTGGAATTTACTTTGGAATTTCCATCGAAATTTTCCTTGGAGCTTTCTTCGGAATTTCATTTGGGATTTCTTTTTGACCTTTGAAATTTAGTGCGGGATATTCTTAGAAATTTCCTTTACAATTTTCTTTGGAATTTCTACAGTTTTCTTGAGAATTTCCTTACAAATTTGCTTTGGATATTCCATAGAAAATTCCTTAGAAATTTTCTACGAAATTTCCTTTTAACTTCCTTTTTTCATTGCAATTTGCTTCGGGATTTGCTATGGAATTTTCTTTGGAATTTCCTTAGAAATTCCTTTTTGAATATGCTTTGGATATTTTTCAGAATTGTCGTCGGAATGTCCTTTGGAATGTGCTTCAGAATTTCTTTTAGAATTTTATTCAGTTTTTTTTTAATTTTTTTTTTTTTGGGATTTCCCTTATATTTTGAAAGTTTCTATCGAAGTTTCCTTTGGAATTTCTTTTGGAGCTGTGATTTTTTTTTCGAAATTTCCTTAGAAATTCCTTTTTGAATTTCATTCGGAATTTGCTTTGAATTTTTTTATGGAATTTCCTACGGAGTTTTTGTAATTTCCTTTGGAATTTTCCACGGAATTTTCTTCGGGATTTCCTTTGGATTTTTTTCGGAATTTCCTTTGAAATTTTCTACGCAATTTTCGTCAGAATTTCCGCTGAAATTTGCTTCGGAAATTCCGTTGGATTTTTTTTAGTTTCCTTCGGAATTAACTTTGGAATTTCCGTCGAAATTTCCTTAGGAGTATCCTTTAAAATTCCTTTGCAGTTTTCTTTGAGGCTACTTATCAAATTTTCTTCAGAATTTCCTTTGGAATTCCTTTATAACTTCCTTCAAAATTCTCTTTGAAATTTCTTTCGGAATTTCGTTTGAAGTTTACTTCCAAATTTGTTATAGAGTTTCTTCGGAATTTCCTTTGGAATAACCTTCGGAATTTTTGATTGGAATTTTTTACGGAATTTTCCTTTGGACTGTTTTACGTTATTTTCATCAGAATTTCCGTTGAATTTTCTCGGAACTTACTTTGGAATTTCCTTCGAATTGTTTTTTCGGAATTTTCTTAGGATTATCCTTTAAAATTCCTTTGTATTCTTCGGAACTTCATATCTCATTTACTTCAGAATTTCCTTTGGAATTTCTTCATGAATTTCTTTCAGTAAGTTGCTTCAGGGAGTTATTTTGGATTTCTTTGGAATTACTTTCGGAATTTCCTTCTTCAGTTCTTCACAATTTTTTTCGGCGTTTCCTTTGGAATTTCTTTCGGAATTTCTTCTGGAATTGCCTTCGAAATTTTCTTTGGAATTCGCTTCGGAAGTTCCTTTGAAATTTCTTATGGAATTTCTTTTGCAATTTCTTTTAGAGCTGGCTTCGGAATTTCATTTGGAATTTTCTGCGCAATTTTCCAAATAACAAAAAAAAATTTCCAAATAACACCAGATCTCGACGTTTCATGCATTTCTAAGACATCTGGCATCAAAAAAAATATTTCGATTTCGAAAATATCATATCTCCTTTTAAGCAAATGCAAGTTGAATTTCTAAAGAAAGCAGCGCAAGACAGTCGTTAGTTCCTTTGGCTTTGCGAAAACCAAACTGCGTATCTGACAGCATGCATTCGATTCAACCCATTTATCCAGTCGAAAGTGAATCATCTTCTCTCTAACAACTTGCGAATACACGATAACGTCGCAATTTGACGGTACGTATTATAGTACGACGCGGGTTTCCCAAGTTTTGGATGGCTATTACTCTCACCTGCCTCCAGTCATCCGGAATAATATTACACTCCAAAAAGTGAGTGAACAAGTTCAATAGGCACCATTTTGTGACGTCAGGGAGGCCCTTAAGCCATTTCTGGAGCCGAATTATTACAAAACAGAAGAGAAAGTGAGAATCCAACCATCAAAAACGGTCTATCCATGGCGTTCCTATCTACCGGAATATCTCGACGCACGCGATCAACAGGAACGGAATCCGGACAAATTTATTAGCGAAATCGATAATTTCAAAAAGGAAATCCTAGAGTCTCGCCCATGCCGTTAACACAAGATGCTGAATAATAAGGAATGAAAACGGTGATCCTTCGTTAACTAACTTTTATTCATATGTTAATAAATAGGTACTAAGGTGTTCGTCAGTCTAATCATGTAGCAAGTTCAGCTTATTCGTACAACTACTCA
This sequence comes from Aedes aegypti, assembly GCF_002204515.2. Taxonomy (NCBI): domain Eukaryota; kingdom Metazoa; phylum Arthropoda; class Insecta; order Diptera; family Culicidae; genus Aedes; species Aedes aegypti. Next base: position 21,736,636 of record NC_035108.1, on the reverse strand, counting down.
AATCCCCCGAAACAACCATCACACTGAGTGTGCTAACAAACGATCTTCGGACGGAATGTTAAACATTAGTAGGGCGGTTTTCCTTCTACGCATCGCCCTCATCACCGCGATCTCGATCCATGCGATGGAGAGCAATATTCTCGCTAGCCGTGGAAAACCTCTGTCTCCTTCCTCCACCCCCACTGGATGCTTTAAAGCACAAAGTACGCGAAACACACAGAACCAAACAACTGGTCCCTATCAGACTGGCCACGATTGACACCATGGTCAAGCCACTGGCGTAGAGACTGTCGGCAGCCGGCGTCGGAGGCATTCGATGATATTCGATGGATTTGGTGACTTTGGCGGCTTGCACTGGTGTTCCTTTCCGCTTGAATTTATGAACCTTGGTCGGAAGTAACTCGGCCACATAGATTTCGCTTCCATCGTCGCTAATGACGAGCTCATGGGGATTGCTGAAGGCATGCTGAGGGGTGTCCGGGTAAAATCGTCCTACAATCTCGCTGTTGTTCATCGACATAATCAGTCCATTGATTGGCTGCGATGATGTGAACTGTGGGCCATTGATGATGTAAAATAGTCCACCATTAAGAGGAAGATACTTAACGCTGAACAAACGGCTGCCTATCAGGTCGTTGCTGTACATGGAATGGAATGTCCCATTTTGGGCTTGGAAGCACTGGATGCGACCTTGTTCGCGGTCAGCCACACAAATAAGATCCTTATCTGCAGCGTAGGTTAGTGCATGGGGTATGGCAAGGAAGTTCGCCGGCACCGGCCCCGGAGGCAAATTAAACGTCCGGGTAAGTACGAATGAGTTTTTTCCCCAACTCAGAATCAACTGGCCGTCTGGGGAGAACTTCATGATGCGTCCATTGCAGTACCCATCGGCTACGAAGAAGTCTCCATTCTCTAGCACAGCCACCGAGGTCGGTTTACAGAAACTTGTAGGGCCGGTTCCGGGCTCGAAGCGGTGACCGAGCGTAAGAACCGGTTTGCTGCTGGAAACCGTCAGATCGAATTTGAAAACCTGATGCATCGCAACATCTGTCACCCAATAGTGATTGTTCTTATCGATTGTGAGGCCGTGGGGCATGTAGAAGCTAATGGTGGAGAGGGATAACTCGATTACATGCTCGTGTTCCAGTTTAGAATGCATTCTTTACTTACAAATTAGCACCATACTCGTTCAGCAGATCACCACTTTCGCTGCTGAATCTCAATAGGGTAGACTCGACGATTGGTCCAGCGTTGGTGAAGGTATACCGATTTTTCTGATCAAACGACGATATATTCCACACGGTGGGACCTCGATGGAAGACAACTACATTCCTTTCAGCATCGAATGCCACGGCGGATACTGATCCGAGTCTTCTATCCAATTTGGGCCAATTTTGTACATACTGGTACTCTGCAAAATAGTAAAATACGCAATTGTTAAGTAGTACCCATGCAATAAAACAATCCTAACGAAGCCAATTACCATAATCACTGTTCCGAACATTAGTTCCGCTAGTATTCCGCGCCTCATCTGCCGCTACCTACAATGAACAAAGGCAGTATTAATCAAGGTGTTGGGCCTTATTGCTATTATTGTCTCAAGTGATGTATGACCTACCTGTTGCTGTTGAAGCTGAGGTAGCCCATTTGCCACCCAGACGATCGCTAATATTTCAACCAAAATGTAAATCACCAACAGATGCTGCTTCGGGTTTCGCTGCCTTTCTGTAAACATCTCACTGCTGGCATATTTTCTACCTTCACAATCTGCCACGTAAAAACGTTGGTATGTCGATATCTAATAATTAATCGGTATCGTTTGGAAAGTGTCTTCCTTAAAAAAAAAATCTAGACAGACACTCGTTTATCCACCAAACTGCTCGTTGGTGTGGTCATGGGTAAAGCACCGTTATCAGTGGAAAACCTATACAAAACACCAACTCAACTCAGCTCCAGAAGGATGGACAGTGCGGTTCGACCTTTCATGTTGTACTGGACTGGTTTTCTGTCAGCAAGCCACAAGAATCGAATGAGTCATTTTGTGAATCGGTGTTTGTGTGAATGAATTTTGCACCTGATGTGTATGCGGCCGGTCGATGGATGAAATGGGTGAGATCGAAGTGAGTGTCGGAATTCAATGTTTCGATGGTATGCGAAACTGTTCTACAGTTTGATATTTTATAAAACGATGCATGCTGAACTTATAAAATTCTTCTGAACAGTTTCTTAACGAATAGTTATTCGTTACAATTTCTGAGATATTACGGAGTCAGGATAAGATCTAAATAATAAGCAATAAATAACGAATTTAAATCTATTTCGTGGGTAACAAAATATAGGGGTAGGATGGGCCATCTTGATTTAAGATTTGAAACAGATTTTGACTCCAATAGCCTTAGGACCATACTTTATAATTTATATATTCATGAAGGAATGCAACTACTTCTATTGAAATAATTAAATTTATAATTTAAAAATAAAAGTTTGTATATTGCACGAACTTTTTTAAGGGTTCAAGCTGAGTATGCTGTTCTGCTCAAGAAAAGTAAAAATTTCTGTGGAAGAAATGGTCAAGAAATTTTCTACAGTGAGCTCCATTTGAAATGATATTTCTTTTCAACTGCGTACTGCGATCAAAGAAAAATGCTTTTCTTGACCATTTCTTGCAAGAAATTTTCCACGCATCGAGATAGGCGATTACTTTTCTGTTGAAGTGCATAGTTTGCTTCAGGAGTCAAACATGTCAAAAATAAAACACTGCCAAAGCGTTTTTTTCTCTTATAAGCAGGTGAAATCAACTCACCTATAAAAAATCTGAACTGCTTCCGCAAATGAAAAGTAATATGTTGTTAACAAAATGTTAATAAAATCTTAAATTTGTTTTACCAAATAAGGATGATAATGTTGTCTAATAACACAGAACACCTAGATATAAGAAATGAATGTAATGTTTGGAATGATACCAATAAAGAAATTAAAAAAAAACACTGCGTTCACATTTTTTCTTTATTAGTGAGGCTTTCAACCACAGGCTGGTTCGCCTTCATATTGGGAGAATTCAGACATTGTTCCAGGACTTTTTTACGCGAAGTTTTCTTCATCATGTCTAGCAATGATTTTATATTTATTGTATATATCATTCAGTCTATTGAAAAACCTTCTCTTTACAAAACCAATTACAAACACATTTTTTACGTTTGGAGTATTTTTGCAACTGTTCTCATTTTACTATTATGGAATTATCTTATAGTAGTATCTAATACTCTGCAAGGTATCTTAGGTCTTAGGTATCTTAGGACATTACGAACATCTTGCCCAAAATTATTCTTAACACTCAACAAAATTTCAGACGATTCGGTTGAGAAAAATCTCCTAATCGATGCAAATTTTGATGTTTTTGCTCTCCCATGCTTAAACAGTGTCAGTTATGATGAAAATCATTCTCCCAAAAATTGAAGTGATTTGGAAAAAAAATTGGTTGCGCACACGCCATGTGAAATTTATATGGAAATTACTATGGAAAAAGCAAACCTTTTATGTACAGTCCTCGAACTGCTCGTCATAATAATCTATGAAAAAGTGAACAAACTCATTTCATATGAATTCTTTCCAGCTACAACATTGCTGAAGACCACCTTTTTATGGAACGTAACAATAATTATTATTTATTAATGATAAAGTCTAAATCATGCTGTTGTCTGCCGAACAGTTGGTGAAGCATGTTAAATGGTAATTAGAGTGTCCATCCCGGGACATCCCGGGACAAAAAAAAATCCTGGGATTCGAGAAATTTCGGGATTTCCCGTTTCCCGGAATATGAGTTCTGTTGTCCCGGAAATCCCGGGTTTCCCGAAATGAACGTAAAATTTGATGAAAACTACTAAATTCTAATGCTAAACAATGACATTTTTTCTCAGACTCGAGCTTCATTCGATACCAAACAAAGGCATCGTAAAAATGAGGATAAGTAGTTATTTGCTCCATGAAAACTTTTCTAGTTGCAATGTTAATTTATTGCGTTTCTATGCAACATTAACCATTTTTGTAAGTCAAGGCTAAGAAATGCAATCTGAAAGTATACCTAAACTTCATTCGATAACTTTCAGTAATTAAGGTGCGTCAAAGCCACAGCTCAAATCAAGAGCACAAATCTGGAGAACCAAACAACGTTCGGAGCTAAACATTTGAGTGACCATTCGATCCAACTTTCAACGCGAACGTTTTTGTGTTTGGTTCTCTAGATGTGCACTCTTGAGGTTTGGTCTCGTCGAATGTTCACCTTAAGGTGAAGATGAATCGAAGCCAGAGTTCAAATTTTCAAGAGCACGGATCTAAAGAACCAAACATTCGTTTAAGCTGAAAACTTAATCGATTGGTCACTAGCTGATGGTGACCAATCGATTAGGTTTTCAGCTCAAACGGGTGTTTGGTTCTCCAGATCCGTGCTCTTGAAAATTTGAACTTTGGCTTCGATTTATCTTCACCTTAACTTTTAACATAACCCACTACAATACCTTCAATGGTCTTAAAAAGTTTCTTTTGTTCTTCAAAGTGTTGATGACTTTTCAAGTATTTGATGCAAATTGTTTTAAGATTATATCTCAAATTTTTACCATAATTTTATATAGGTATTATGGAGAATTTCAAAAAATCCCTTGCAAACCCCTAAGTCAACGTATGCTTTGATTTTTGCTTAATTGCTTAGTTGATCAGTTCATCAGAAAAGTCATATATAAAATATAATATGATATAATTAACTATTTATATTGGAACGTGACGTGAATAAAAATCGTTTAAACATAGGGGAGCCAACATTTCCAAAATTCTATCACTCTAAATTTCATGCTAAAATGAAGTATGGAAGAGTCGAAGTAGCTCTGCGCCCTACTACTCTGAACTTTTCGAACGCTTTTTTATCTTTATTAACGAGATTCTAACCCTACGCTTCAATTGGTTTGGGTATTCGACGGTGATAATTAATTATTCAACTACCTCGGACGACGGTTCAACTCGTTCTCATTTCGAGTGGCGCGATACAAGCTTTCGCTGCGTATGCAATTCGATGTTTGGCTCTCAAACCACAGTGTGTTTATGCTAAATAAGCATAACAACTGTAGCTCGAGTTCCTCGTCGCCTTGCATAGACGTAGCTAGGGGTACATTTACCACAGACTTGTTCATCTCGGGTTCAACGACTTTACTTCCATCAATATAACTTTAAGATCATAAATAACTATATCGGGGATGGAATTTGATCCCAGCTAGACATGTAGCTCTAAAAAGGTTTGTGGGCACTATTTCTCCGAGATTTATTACGCACCATACAATTTATTTTCAATTTTCCTACAAAAAATCTTACGCAAAACTTGGACAGCCATAATCCAGTTTAGTAGAACACAATTGTTTATGGGATTGACTAGCGGAACCATAACATTTATTACGAAACTTCGTCATCTTGTTGGGCTCGAATAGTGACGTTTCATACACCAAAGACAGAGGTAACTTTACAAAATATGTCAATTTGTGTTACACGGAGAAAACGAAAAAACCCATATTTGAGTATTTTTATAACTTATTTTTGAGATATTTGTCTCTCCCTACACTGAGAAAAATCTACACGTCAAGGTCGTGTGTTTTACTTATAGATTTGCGCAAAGAAGAAAACCACATGATTTGAGTGTGGTAGCCATATGGATTTCATCATTGATTTCACGGTATAATAACATGTGTATCAACATTAGGTTGTCATGTGAAACAAACATGAATTTCCAAATATTAAATCATGAAAACCAATTGGTTTGCTTATTAAATTCGAAATGTAGTACCTTTAGATAGTCATGTGTGATAGAACATAAATGTCATGGGACTGAAAGAAGAAATTTGGTAGGAAAATTTGGTCCCCAAAATATGGATCCGAGGCTCCTCTGCTTGTCGCAAGCTCTCTTGATTTTTTTTTCAATCCCGTGAGCCAGCAACAAGCGGGGCGCCGCAAATCCATAATTTGGGAAGCCAGAGATAAGCATATTCCATTTTTTTCGAAACTGAAAGCCAGGAAAATCTGTTAGTGGAATCCGATTTTTCTACTAAACTATACATTATAATTAATGTTTTCTTATAGAAAGGTAGAATTCTCGTATATCGATCAACTTCACTAATAAAAGAAAAATCGAATTCACAAATTTTCATCTAACACTTTCAGCTTCAAAATTTGCTTCGTCTCTTTGGAAGCATGATGATGACTGTCGTTCGACACGAGGTCCAACCGCAATTCAGTTCACTATGCATCCCATGGGTTGATCACAAACAATTTAGAAACTTTGAACATGGAAATCGATAGCATAGCTCATGGATTTCATCATAACAATCTCATTGCGCATATTAATGAATCGACCAACTTGAACATGATGATTATGACACAAGATAACCATAAGCAAAACACACTGAATCCGTGTTGGAGTGATGATCTATGCGTCCATAGGTTGACACATACGAATCTGAAGAGAAAGCTTCGGGAACTTATGTGGAAAAAATATGGAATCCCTGTTGTCGGTTGATGAATCAATCCATGGAGCAAAACACAGGAATTTAATGTGTAACACACACGACGTTTGCAAGAAAATCATAGCAAATCGATATGGATGTTCATTAATCGATCCATAGTTTTAAACACACAGATCGAGCGTGTGGATTTTTATCAGTGTATGTCATTCGTCCCTTCTATACTCCACTGCACTGTGACGTCACGCATCAATTTTGACAGGTACTGGTCCTGTTGTTTACAGTTTGGACTTAGTACTTTTTTCGAATCATTCTTAATTTCGTGAAAGTTTGCTGCGAGGAGAGGTCAAATCCACTGCAGATACCGACGGATCGTATTATTCTATCTTCCTAACGTGGAAAATCGTCACCATCAGCATGCTGGTGATAGAAATGCGAAGATGAAAATATGATGGAAAAAACGACAAAGTCCGAAACGTAAACAACAGGACCAGCAGCTGTCAAATAAGTGAGGTTAGGCTCGTCATATGCAGCGCTCTATTGTTGTCAGACAGCGAAAAGCAAAACAACCCAAAAACCGAACCTTTGTGCGTTACCTCAAATTTGAGTAAGTGGCATAGTACTGGAAGTTGAGTTATTTGATCTGCCGGTTGAGTTGAAAGAACATAGCCAGTAAGTATTTTTTCGTATGCCTGCAAATGAAAAAAAACTTCTACCCCATCAACTCAAAACTAGGTTAACGCACGAATTGAGTGGAATGAATTCACTTTTGACTACTTATTTTTTTCCGTGTAGGATATTTGTGTACTTGTGAATTTTTAATGGTGGGCCCTTCCTTAGCCTAAAGTTGGTAAAGTTATTTCCCGAATAAAAATCCTTCCTGTCAAATATTCTTCTTGTTCATCTTCTTTTCTTTTATTATGGACCGATGCACGAGTTCACTATTTGACGTTTGAGCGGTGCCGTGTTTTTTACGTGACCATGGCAACGAGTGAATTCGGCACCGCTCAAACGTCAAATTAGTGAACTCTTGCATTGGTCCATAGAGACTTTCAGCCCTAAGCTGGTCCGTCTCTGCTGTTAAATATTGAAATAAAGACGTAAACGATTAAATACTCTTATTTGGTCAATTCTGAATGAAGTTTTCTAAATCTTGAAAAAACATGCTAAAACTCAGAAAAATATTGCAAAGAAGCAAAAGAAAAAACTAAATTTCAGCCTAAAATTTAATCAACTGCTGATATATTTGACTTTTGATTTGATGGAACAGCCAATATAACTAGAACAGCTCGAGTTTTATCACATTTCCGGATTTCTTAGAGATAAAAAGAAGTGTCAAAAGATAATATTTTTCTTTTAGATAAAACTTCCAGGAACGTATTTATTATTTTCGAAAAAAAACTCCTCCATCTTAGGAGGATGATATTTTTGGATACTCTACCAGGTATTATTGCGTCACACAAAATTCCGTGATTAATGTCAGACTCCCCTGTGAATTCCAGGTTTTTCACAGCTTTCATAAAATTCCCTAATAATTACAGGTTTTCATGTAGTAGACACCCTGTCTCAGATATTTGTTATGGATTTTTTTACTGGAAATAATCTCATAACTCCTTCACGGAAAATTTTCAGGAATAACTTGTTTTAAGTCATCAAATATATTTTATTCAAATTCATACAATTAAAAATTAAGATATCTAGGAGTACAAAATGTTATTAGCATTAGGCAATTCGAACAAATTCGTAGGTAGTACAGTCCTAGACCGTTGTATGAGGGTTGCCTCATTCCCGACCGTTACCAAAGTTAAAGATTTGAGACTAACTCTTGACACTTAGACAAGACAGGCACATCCTCCAACAGTTGAGAGCTGTCCTGGCCACGTCCTTGCGAATGCTTAGGAATGGTGAAGAATGATTAATTGAACACCTACTTAAGAAACATGCAGAGGAATCTACGACCTCTAATAGGTGTTACGGGATATTGTGGAATGTGGAATATGTTAATGGGAAAGGGAAAGGCCATAGGATACGTTTGGTAGACGTTCTGGTACATATGAATAACATTTAGGCATTGGTTCATATTGGAACAAACTCACCGAATTCTACATTTAAAACCTCTGCAATTCAACGTTCAATCGACGGTTCAAATAAAAATTTCTACATTCCGGATTGTGTAAACGATCCGGAAAACACGTAAGTGGAAAAAGAGTCTTTGAACGCGCGAGAATAAATACGCTCTCTAATTTTCTTAAAATGTATCTAATATCAAAAGTATGATACTGACGCGTAGTACTCATGTGTTAATTAGAAAATTGAACTCATTAGAGCAAGTCACAATATAATGTACCTTTTCCATCACTAAACAATGTAATGATTGACCTCCAGTATTATCTCAATATATATTTCTAGAAATTACTCCTAGTAGTTCTTGTTGGATTCTGCCATGAGTTCGATCTACATTAAGTAATGAAATATATCCAGAGAATATTCCTCCAGATATTTGTCCAGAGATTGAACTTCTCCGAAGCTTTCTGAGAAATTCCATCGGGAGTTCTAAGCTAGGGGGTGCGGACTCGAACATTTAGGTCGTTCAAATTGAACACAAACTATTCCACGAGTGCTTACTGTTGCATGTTTGTTTGTCTCGCAGGGAACCATATTCAAAGTGCACACTTAAATTACTTCACACAAAGCTTCACCAGTTCAAATAACCTAATAAATTTCCTTAATCAGAAATTTTCTGGCTGTATGTTAGTAAGAAACATATTGTAGAACAGTTGTAAAAGACTAATGCATAATTTGGAACATACATATATTTTCTTTAAAAATTGGCGGTGCTTATGTTGCATAAAATATTTAACATTTTTTTTTAGCGACCATACATTTCAGGCATATTCAAATCATTTTTACGAAAAATTTAGTTTGACAGCAACCTGACTGCTTGTTGATTTTCAATTCGCATCCCCCTGGTTTAAAGTGGTAAAAAAAAAACTTAAAACGAAAAACCGCTCTAATAATGTTCATAATAATCTCCCAGGAGAAGTCTGAGAACAAGCCTTGAATTTTTTTAAGAAATTCCATAAGACAAGAATGGATTAAAAACTCAACTAAGAATTATTTCAAGGATTCCTGCAGAAATCATTCCAGGATTTTTTTTTTAATGTTTCGAAATCCTACCACTAAGGACACCCGCAAGCGTTGCTTCAAGAATTATATTCTTCAATATTCTTTCCTGGATCTAGATCAGAGGCGTCTATTCCACCTGTTCTACCTGTTCTTGGAACAGATACGTATTTGAAATGAAATTATAATTATATGGAATATAAACAATAAACACTGATAAGTATTTAATCTCAGTTGTACAGCGGAATCATACACGTACAAATCCCCTAAACTTAAGGGGGTCTGTAGCCTTGAGGTTACGCTTTCGCTTCATAAGCGGAAGGTCATGGGTTCGATTCCCAGCCCCTCCACAAAAAACCCGTCCAGCCACCAGAAGACGCCTCACGGAGGATCGTGCTTTGGGGAGCACATCCGTCCTCCGTCAGTTTCAGATGGTGACTGAGACAAACTGACCCTCTTCGCAGGCAGCTAGCCTCTAGCCTCACTAATAGCAGAGCTCTCTTCCTACCTGCTCGGTGTGAGAGTAAAAGAGTAGGAGAGAGTGAAACTAGATGTAAATATAGATAAGTTGAAAATAGATCTGTATCGATAAAGAAGCTACAGATCAACTGAGTCCGGCACAGTAGTGGCCACAAGCACGGAGTGCCTATAAAAAAAAAATCCCCTAAACTTGACCGCTTGTTGTATCCCCGCCCGTTCCATGTTCATGGAGAACGATATAAAATGAACATCCCAAGAAGCCACCTTTAAAAATCAATCAATCTACCACGAGCACTACATGCATATGAAGCAAAAGCGTGCGTTGTGTGGGGAGTCGGTACGGTACCTATGGTACTCCTTAGATCTTCTTCTTCTCTACATTTATTTCTAGCAAATCTCGTTCTACCCGTTCGACAGTTCATCAGAACAACAGGAATGGTTGCCAAAATCCAGATTGTGCTGGCATTTGCACCGTCAAATTGAGCATTCATCCGAGTTCATTTTACTCTAGTTTATCTTCCATACGTTCTCCTCGAATGTAGAACCAACAGCAGTGATGTAAGCATTTTACTGGTTGTTTGCCTCTCCTTAGTATTCTTGACACGCGTCGACGCTAAGGATAGATGACACAAGTAGGGGAAATCAGGGTAAAACCGACACTGTGGGTAAGCTCGACACCCTTTGATTTTTCATGTTTTGAGCAGATTTTCATGCAGTTTCCACTACGCTATATTTTAACTTGTGAAATGTTGTGTTTTAAATGAAATTACAACTAACGCTACCAATAAACTACCAAAATAAACAACAAATCATATTGGATAACATAGAAGCAACAGCAGTTGCAATATTTCGTTCTTTTTCTTTAACAATTTCGCATGTGAAATTTTTAAAATATCATTATTTGTTCTGCGTCTAAATCATCATTTACTATTATTACGTTGATACAACATGAAGGAGAAATTAATTTTTGGTTTTTCAACAGCTGAAAATGCTATTGAAAAATAAATGTTTACTCGGGGTAAGATCGACACTTTCATTTGGGGTAAAATCGACACCTTTCTTTGCTTCATAATCTAACTTCAGAGTATCTTTCTAATCCAAAGACTATCTCTGCAGTTTATGTGAGTCATAATTTTCGAATTCCAGTGAAGTTCACGGATGGCGAACTTATTAACATGTGAAATATGACACTATATAACTTGCCACAAGCTATTATTAAGTATTTAAAAAAATAATTCTATGCTATCACGTTTGAACTTATTTGATGAAGCTTGAAGAAATTATTCTCATTTAAAATTGAAGAATTTGAATTATTTTCACATAGAATTTGAAATATTTTCACATAAATTAATCTTATTGTTTATTTACAAACCATGGAGGTCGACAGTTTTTATAATCTGAAAATAATTACACTTTTCTGTTTCGTTAAAATAAAACAGTGTTTATTTTCACAATCATTCGCTACTTCTTCATCTTCATAAGCATTCCATGAACACAAATTAAAAATATCCATTTGTATTCACCCCAACTATATAATCTTAGCATGGGACATTTGCATTTTTCACATATATTTAGTGGAACTTTGGCCTCTCCTCAATAATTTACGTAATATGTTAATAATCCTTTTAAAGAAGGGTTCATAAATGTCGAAAGTTATGTTTAAAGCATTCTTTCAAATATGCAATGTGAAGGTGATATTCACAACGTATAAATTCTACTCATAGTGGATGTGTCGGTTTTACCCCAACAGGGTGTCGATCTTACCCGTACTCTCAATTGGCTCACCTAAAAATAATGAAATTTCAATTTTATTTAAATCACTATATAACCTTAATATATCATCCAGCGATCGCAAGGATTGATAGATTTATAACCAATTTGTGATTCTACAACAATTTTAGGTTCGTTTAACAAGCGAAAGTACACAAATTTTATCAATAAGCTTAGGGTGTCGGTTTTACCCCGAATTCCCCTATGCATTGATTGCAGTGTAAAACAATATAGATTATGAAATATTTTGCAGTTATAAAGCAGTCGGGAAAAAAAAAATTAAAACAAACAAATATATTTTTATGAATTTAAAGTGTAGAGTAAACTGTGTATTAATGTTTCCTATGCTAAATATCAAACATTAAATACCCTAAAGAAAAGTTGGGTTTGTGTGAGCGATTTTGAGCACTTCGTAGCAAAGCTACACATGTACATGAAAAGGTGTCTTCAATGGGAAGCTTGCATGTGTGCGGAAATGCTCAACTTAATTCAGAATGAATGAATGGAAGCTTGAAAGAAGCGTAAGGCACACTTACGCACGTTATTTTTTTCGTTCTACATGAGGTTGGAACAGGAAGCCGAAAAACATTGTTTTTTAAATTGTTCAACTCCGCTGAAAAACGTGATCAATTGGTCGGTGTTTAGTCGGACTGGACCAAGTGCTTTTTAATGATTTCAGTAAGTATTCGGAATAATAGATTTTTTGCATTATTTGCTGTTATATTGAAACTTATCTATTCGATGAATCATCTGTATAAAAATAGTATCAAAAAGATCAGAATTGTTTGAGTTCTTGACTACTCTGTAAAAGGCCCAAATTTCATGTAGTCCGGTCTGTTTGAACACCGACCAAATGTGAATCGTTTAAACGGTAAAATTATATTTGCTTTATATTATTCAATTTTAGCTCTCACAATTTACCTTCTCCATCTAAAATAAGTGCGTTTTAACACTTATTTTAGATGTAGAAGGTTAATTGTGCTCTACTGCGTTATTGAAAGTTTGTTGGAAAAGCCGTTTTCTATGAAATCCTTGGAGGAAAAACGCTGTTTGATTGCATCCGCGGTTTGAGGAGGAAACATTGTTTTATTTGATGCGAATGGTTGGTAAAGGAGAGTTGTTACAAACATTAAAAAGGAGCACATTCCATGATAATATAATTGACTTGTTTGGCAATCGTATTCAAAAACGCATTCCACTATTGTATAGAAAAAAAAAACAAGAAATAAATGTTGAGTGAATGCAAAATACATATTTTTTTGATTAGAATGAAACCTAAGCATTTTTGTTCTATAACTCAGTATTTCCATGAGTCTGTGGTCTCTTTAATATCCACTCATGGAAATTTAACTGTAGACGAAGCTATGGTGTAAAGAACAGGTAGAGCTGAAGACCACGAGACGCCTCTGATCTAGATCAGGCCTGCCCAACCTTTTTGTCTAATTTTTGACATAAATGGTTGGTGCATCCGCAGTAATAGTCCGATATGAGGAAATTTCACCTCAAATTAAAGCTCTGTTGTAAATCTATCCAATCCATGAGGTAAAGTTAAAAAATGTATCATATTATATGTTACAGATGCAATTTGTTCGAAAAATACGTGCGGCCCGCGGGCTGGAGTGATTTTTGCCTTTGTTTGTATCGCTAGCAAAATACTAGATACATATTAAATCTTTTATACATTGATCAGTTAGATATACTGTTAATCTTTCGTTTGAGCTAAAAATGTCTAATATCTCACTATTTTTGCTAATGAACCGATTATTTATGACAAAAAAGAGCCAAAAAGGTTAGGCAGGCCTATTTTAAATATTATTCCACTAACTAGTGATTTCTCTAGTAATTCTCCAAGAGGTGTCCAAATTCCTCCTAGAATTTTAAGTAATGGTATTCTTCATATTTGTCCCAATATATTTTTCCATGAATTCTTCTCTGGATTCTCTGAAGTATGTCTCATGTGATTTGTGAAGTATGTGAAGTATATCTCATGTATATTGCTGAAAAAATATGCTGTAGCTAAGACTAACCCATTGTTAACTTGCTTCTGATAAAAATTTGAGCATTGTGTCAGATGCACGTGCAGTGATTAAAAAGGTGGAAACAGGACATTGCTAGAAATAATTACATCGGAGCTGAATGCGGTGATATCGAAAAGGAAGTCTTAAAGATGGGCCTGGATAAGTTGGTCGCTTATCTACATCCGAATCTGAGAGATCAAACTACCGGAGAAGTAAAAGCAAATGAAATATATGCCTTTTCCACAAAAAATCAAGCCGACACATTATGATAACTATAGAGAGATTACTAAACGGACGTAGTAAAGCGGACGCGGACGCGTTACTATGGCCGCACCGTAAGGCTGCCGTCGCCAGCTACGCATTCTGCGTAGGGTTCGCAGATCTTCCTCAATTTGATCGACCCATCTTGCTCGCTGCGCACCACGTCGCCTTATGCCGGTCGGAATGTTTTCAAGAACCGTTTTCACCGGATTGTTATTCGACATTGTGATGACATGCCCGGCTCACCGCAACATTTCAATTCTTGCGAGGTGGACGATTGTTGGTTTAACCAGCCGCTTGTCCAATTCATGGTTCATCCGTCTTCTCCACGTTCCGTCTTCCATCTGCACTCCGCCATAAGTGGTTCGCAACGCCTTCCGTTCGAAAGCACCAAGCGCGTTGATCCTCTGCACGTAGGGTTCATGATTCGTGCTCATAGAGGAGTACTGGTTTAATCAGCGTCTTGTAGATGGTTAACTTCGTCCGATGGCGAACTTTACTCGATCGAAGAGTTCTGCGGAGTCCAAAGTAGGCACAATTTCCAGCAACGATGCGTTTCTGGATTTCTCTGCACGTGTCATTGTCGGCGGTCTCCAGCGAGCCCAAGTACACGAATTCTTCGATCACTTCGATTTCAAAACCGTAAATATGAACTCGAGGTAGGGGGCGTGCCGTTTCCTCTATTGAGCCCCTCGCTATCATGTACTTAATCTTCTACACATCGATCAGTCCGATTCGCCTAGATTCAGCCCTTAGTCGGATGTACGTATCCGCCATAGTCTCAAAGCTCCGTGCTATAATATCTATATCGTCGGTTTAACCAAGTAGCTGAAAGGACTTCGTGCCACTCGCTTCTATCCCCGCTCTTATAACACAATGTTGAAGAGTAAACACGAAAGGCCATCACCTTGCCGTAACCCTCTGCGAGATTCGAAGGGACTCGAGAGCGTCCCTGATACTCTCGAGTCCCTTCGAATCTCGCATACTAAGTGAAGAACTAGCCATATGTGTTAAAATTCACGTTAATAAAGAAAAAAATAAGTCCCTGATACTCTGACTACGCACATCACTCGCTCCATCGTCGCCTTGATCAATCTTATCAGGTTGTCCGGGAAACTGTATTCGTGCATATCTACACGCTAAGAAAATATTATACTAGATGGCTTAAATACCGTTCTAAAACCATATTCGGTCTATTCACTCACTGCGATGCATTTTAGCAAATTAAGCTTGGCTAGTATAAACGAATTTTATATTTGTAAACGATTGTTCGGGAATTATGCATCAAACGCTTAATGTCCTGAAATCCTGTGATTTGAATTAAAATAGCCATTTTTTAATTACTGTAAACAATGCCAGAAAAATTCAACAATGTGGATTTTTGCATGTATCTCATTTATTAAAATATTAATAATATCAAATTCTGTCTTTTTTGCTGCCTATTCGATTCGATTAAAATTCATTTTCCACATAATTGCCGCAGTTGCTTCCATCTCACTCACGCCGACTGGAATGGATGAGGTCTTCCATCAAATAAACTGGAAAAATTTGACAAAATTGTGAAGAAATTCCGAACTATGGTATACCATAGCTGTTCTAATTCGATTGTATCATAGGCCGATTCAAAATCGATGAACAAATTACGTGTGGGAACATTGCATTCGCGACATTTTTGCCACACCTGGCGGATGGCGAATATCTGGTCCGTTGTAGCTCGTTCGCCCATAAATCCTGCCTGATATTGCCCAACGAATTTTCTAGCAGTTGGTGATAGACGGCCGCATTGTGGCTTGGCTCAAAATTGTGATCGCACGATAATTGGCGCTATCCAACTTGCTGCCCTATTTGTATATGGCAAATACGACACCTTCCATCCACTCCTCCGGTAATCCTTCCTTCTCTCAAATCTTGGAAATAACCCAATGCAGCGCTCTTGCCTGTGCATCACAGTATTTAGCAGCTCTCTTGGTAGTTGGTTCACTCCAGTGGCTTTGTTGCTTTCAACCGTCCAATCTCCGTTTCTACCTCTTGGAAATCTGGAGGCTGAAGTCTTTCGTCCTCCGCGCGTGCTTCCAAATTTATTTCCGTGCCACCTTGGCTACTGGCCATTAAGGTGCTCGTCGCGGTGCTGTCGCCACCTTTCGACCACCTCACGTTCGTTCATGAGAAGATTTCCGTCAAGATCTCTGCACATGTCGGCTCGTGGCACATAGCCTCTGTGCGAATAGGAAAGGAATTCTAGCGAACTTCTGGCAAGATTGTAGAGCCGGATCATAATAAAATATCGAATAACACTGTTGAGAAATAAATATTCAAGACCAGGATTGTCATCTACACAAAAACGCCCTATTTCTAGGCCTAGTTTCAAAAAAGAAAACTGTATTCAATTCCTTCTGCATATATAATTGCGTCGGTACATTATAGTTACCGGCGTTTTTTTTTAGTTTCTCAACACTACTACTCTGTATGAAATTAAGAACTAATTGCAGTCGATTATATTGTTGCTTGGGCCTAACCGTGTAAAGTCCATCCAACACTGCTGCCGGATTTCCGTTCTACACGCGCGGATAGACAAAACTGTTCGTTCACTTGTTTTCTACTCCCGTTTATTATCATTGCATCTTTCAACTTACACAACAAAAATTCTACTACGCATCAACGTGAGCTTGCAACCATTTCTAAACTAAACACCTAGGTACGTATATCTGCTGTCTCGCAGGGCGAAACTAAACTCTACAATAAAATCATTCAAAATAAGTAACACTTAACGAAGTACGAGAACGAGAATTATAAAGGAAATAAAAATAGATATTCTCAAAATCAATAGATTTCTAATCTGGAATTTGATTCGACATGGTATTGCAACAGAATTGGAAGCTGAAGTGGATACATTGCGTTTCGAAATAAGAATATAGCTTCTTACACTTTTAAAATTAGTACACTTAATGCTAATATGAATGTACGTGTTAAAACTAAAATAGATCATTTTTAAAAAATGAGATCACAAAAGTGGAATGTTTTTGCTTTTTTAGAAAAGAAACCAAAGGAACGCAGCGAAACAGGTGGCGTTATTATGATTAAGATTCTAAAAGTTCTGGAAGCGTTTTCAGAGGGCTAAGTGATAGATATTGCCAAATTTCTCGTTTTGAAATTTGGGTCATGGACGATAGTGTAGTATTGGGTATGAGCGATTATAAATTTAGAAACCAACAAAAACTTCCTACAGCGATATGGCAAGAGTAAATGCGAGCTTTCCCATTGCTCCCCAATTCATTCCGGAACGCGAGTATTGCAGTTCCCGTGGTACAATTTTATCGCCCCCTCACAGTGGAAATAGCTATCAAATACCTTACCGTAGCCGTTCTCCTTCCACCATGTGCACAGCTGGCGATTCCACACGCAGTCCAACCGATAGATCAATCCCGGGAACTCGAATCCCATCAACGTGTAGAAGTCCTGATCGCCCAGGTGACCCTTGAAGGAATACTTCTCCACCATGTTCTTGACCGACTCCTGTTTGATGATCTCCTCGTACAATCGAGACTGTCGGATGCGATCTAGTCGGAGCATGACGACCCCGGAGTTCAGTCCCGGATAGCCATGTTTAGTTTTCTTCGCCGTTCGACTGAAGAAACCACCCACGGAGTTTCCAATGGCCGTTTTGTTCAAAAAGTACGGCGTTCCGAAGATCGTGTGCGGATTTTGAGCTCGATATTTGAACAGGATGTGCAGGTAAACAGGAGTCAGTTCCGGGGCCAGGCCGAAAAGATGATCCGAACTGAAGCGATTGAATTCGTCGAATAGTTCCTTTACAGACGAACGGAACACCACATCGCAGTCGATGATGATCGCCCGTTTCATGTTCACATCAACGATCCGGTGCAGCCCGAGTGAAATCAAGAACAGAGCATCGCTGTAGTAGCTTCCTGTAAAATAGACATAGGGGCTTTCATTAATTACGGGGATTTTTCAACTTCAGACCCCCTCCCCCCATGGTAAGACTTTTTTGTGTGAAAATATAAAATAAATTGTATGGCGCTTAAGCCACTCCCTCCCTCCCATTAACCTTTACGTAATAAAACGACGACCCCAAAACGTACTGGAGTGACAATCCCGCACATCAATGACCACCTCCCCGCTCACCCGTCTTATAGTTGAACAGCGGCAGCATATTTTTCACGATATCGCTCGTCTTCTCCGCGCAGTCCTTCACATCGTACAGCGTGTAGAAGACCACCTTCCGGTAATGGGCAATCTGCTCCCGGATCAGTTCCTCCGCGGAAGTTTCGCTCTGCTCGTCCGTTATCACGTGCAGATGGATCGGAATGGTCGTGTATTTGAGCAAACTCTTCAGGAACAGTTCAAAACTTGTCCCTCAGATTGGAGTTCTGGCTTTCCTTCGTGTAGATTACGAAGATGTTATACTCGGTGGCATTGTTCTCTTTGGGGACGTATTTCACCCTTTTTAGTTCGCCGAAACGGTTCGAGCTGCCTCCGCCTACCAAATGGGCCACCCTTGCTGCCGTTCCTCCGCCAACGCCGTTATCTAAAACTAACGGATGGTCACTGCTCCCGAAGCCATCCGTTTTCTGGAATATCATCAGGATGTTCCGCCGGTTGAAGATGCTGCTGTTGGCGTAGATTATCAGCAGGAAGCCGCTGGCAATGATCAACACCAGTAGAATCTTATTCATGCTCATAGGATGGTCGGATTTCCGCCTCAGTTTGGATGTTTTTCTGGGGACCAGGTAATTCCAGCGGCAGGAGCTTATTTTTGCTTTACGGAGCAGCAGCCTTAATCTAATTACAACACAACACGCACCCTATTCGACATTATTTTCTAACAGTTCACCATCCGGAACAAAAACACACATCTAATCACACAAAATAATAACGAGTGCCGTCATTTTTGGGGCAATTAAAATTAAATTCCTTCGTTTAAAAGGATTTTTCGCAGCTTTTCCTTGGCATCCCTGTTTTTGAGTTTGATGTTTCTCTTCTCAGTGGTTGTCTTCTTCACTGTCCTTGCCAAGGGGTCATCAAAAGTTGAGGTAAATATGAGCTATTTTTTACGGATAATAAATCTAGCGTAACATTTGAAAAGGGCCTAACTGCAAAATGTAAACAAACTTGATTATTCATTATTCGTATCATTTTTTACGTAAATTACTCCTACATACTCTTACGGGCATGCAAAATGCATTATTAATGGTAATTTTATTCAAATTTAAAAGGGCCTATCTGAAAATGATAAAACTAAGAGGGCCTAACTGGTCATAAAAGGGCCTAACTGAAAATTTCCATCAAAATCAGATTGGCCCTTCCGTGCATTTTTAATTTTCCTCCATATTTTTCAATATTTAGCCACTGTATAGTGTTTTTCTCACATAATGGAACCTAGTGAAATATTTGAAAAGGGTCTATCAGCATAACGTAAAAATTGAGAAATGCTCGATTGAAGATTCTGTAACATATTGATTGTTACTATTTTAAACTCATTGCTATCTAATAGTTTTAAACTTTTGTTCGACACTCATAGTCTATTACTGGGCCACGTAACGTTTTAAATCTAACATAACATAAAAACTAGTAAAAAATGTTGAATTCAAACATCATCGGCAGATAGGCCCTTTTACGAGTCTTCAAACCAGTTAGGCCCTTTCAATTAGGCCCTTTAATTGAACATGGTTTCAGTTAGGCCCCTCCAGTTAGGCCCTTTTATTTAACATAGTTCCAGTTAGGCGCTTTAGGAATTTGTTAATTTTATTGATTATTGAATAGATTTTCAAAGTTTTAGAACAAAATCAATCGATTATGTGAGAAAATCAACATTGAATATTGAAAATTCTTTATTGAAGATTCAGTACTATATTGATTATTCATATTTCAAACCCTTTCTCCTATTTACTAGTTTTATACTTGTGTTCGACACTCATAATAGTCTACTAGGTGGAATTTGTTAATTTTATTGATTATTGGAGTGATCTTCAAAGTTTTATATCAAAATCAATCGATTAGGTATGTGAGAAAATCAACTTTGAATATTAAAAATTCTTTATTGAAGATTCAGTACTATATTGATTCCTATTTCAATCCCATTCTCTTTTTTACTAGTTTTATCATAATCTTAATGCGAAGTTAGTTGAAAAACTGATTTTTTATCCTGAAAAAAAATCAATTACATTAAAAATGTTGAATAATTTTTATTTGTTAATTTTTATTTGTTGCCTCTAGTTGTGGATCGAGTTCCAAAAGTCGCGATTTTCACAAAAACAAATTCGTTTGTTTTTGTAACAGCCCTGCAAGAATTCTTCTTATACTTCTTCTTGGCATTACGTCCTCACTGGGACTGGCACAGGGAGCCTGCTTCTAAGCTTTTTGTTCAATGAGTACTTCCTCAGTTATAAACTGAGAGCTTTTTTTTGACAAGTTGCCATTTTCGCATTCGTATATCGTGTGACAAGTATTGTGCTCAGCAAGATAAATCCACGTAATGCGATTATCTGAAAATGTCGATATACCGTCGCAGTGATAATGAAAATCACCAAATGTTTCAGATTGGGTAAATTTGAAACATTTGTGTTCTTGAAGGACGAAAAAATCCAAGCCTACTTGAATTTTAACGTTGCGTTTGAATTGCGCGCATATCTTCTGCGCGTTACCGCCGCCGCTGGATGTGGATTTAATATAAGCGCCGCAATACGAAGGTACTCTATATTCAGGAAAGTAAAGGAAATTTCCATTACGGAAAAACCTGGACCGACCGGGAATGGAACTCAGATACCTTCAGAATGGCTTTGCTTTGTAGCCGCGGGCTTTAACTGCTCTGCTAAGGAAGGCCCTCAAGTATAAAACAAGTAAAAAAGTGAATGGGTTTGAAATAGATATAATCAATAAGGTACTGAACCTTCAACCGAGAATATCCAACATTTAGCTATTACATTGTTTTTCTCTCGCTTTATTTTATTTAAAAACTATGAAAATCACTTCAATAAGCAATAAAATCAACAAATTCCAAAAGGGCCTAACTGGAACTATGTTTAATAAAAGGGCCTAACTGGAGGGGCCTAACTGAAACCATGTCCAATCGAAGGGCCTAACTGAAAGGGCCTAACTGGTTTGAAGATTCATTGAAGGGCCTAACTGCTGATGATATTTGAATGCAACCATTTTCACGAGTCGTTATGCTATTTGAGATTACTAACGTTCTGGGCCACGTAATAAACCATAATGAGTGTCTAACACAAGTATAAAACTAGTAAAAAAAGTAAATGGGTTTGAAATATCAATAATCAATATGTTGCTGATTTTGTATAGAATAGTTTCCAATATGTAGCTTGTATGATATTGTGTTGTTTTCTCACATAATCATTAAATGTTGTCGAAGAATTATGCAAATCACTTCATTAATCAATAAAATTAGCAAATTCAAAAAGGGCCTAACTGGTTTGAAAATTCGTAAAAGGGCCTATCTGCGGATGATGTTTTAATTGAACTATTTTTACAAGTTGTTGTGCTATTTCAAATTCAAATCGTTGTGAGCCACGTAATAGACCATTATAAGTGTCGAACACAAGGGGTTATCCGAAAATGACGTCCATCAATTGGGGCCTCCTCCAATGGGGGGATGTACGAAAATGTGACAGTGCATGGATTGGGTATTAGAAAAAGCGTGACAGAGGGGGTAGAAGGGTTCTAGAAATCCCGAAAAACGATGGACGTCATTTTTGGATCTTCCCCAAGTATGAAACAAGTAAAAAGCGAATGGGTTTGAAATAGGAATAATCAATATGGTACTGAATCTTCAACCGAAAATTTCCAATATATAGCTATTATATAGTGTTTTTTTCACATAATCGCTAAATTTTGTTCAAGATTTATGCAAACCAATTCAAAAATCATTAAAATTAGCAAATTATTAAAGGGCCTAACTGAAACCATGTTCAATCAAAGGGCCTAATTGAAAGGGCCTAACTGGTTTGAAGATTCATAAAAGGGCCTATCTGCCGATGATGTTTGAATTCAACAATTTTCACGAGTTGTTGTGTTATTTGAGATTAGAAACATAATGGGCCACGCAACAGACTTTAATGGGTGTCGAACACAGGTATGAAACTAGTAAAAATGCGAATGGGTTTAAAATAGGAATTATAAATATGGTACGGAATCTTCAATTGAGAATTTCTCAATGTTTACGTTTTGCAGATAGGCCCTTTTCAAATGTTACGCTAGAAATATTAACGAATGCATGCATGTTGAAAGCCTCCTTTCAGGTGTGTTTTGATATAGTTTTGTTAAAAAATTAAAATAACAATGATTTGATTGATGATCTCTAAAATAATTAAATTTATAAAATCGATTATTGATCCAAATTATTAAATAAAACTTTATTAGGTTTGATATAAATTCAAACAAAACAAAACGTCGGACCCCCTGATAATTTGTTTTGTCGGAGTAATATTTATTTTTCTTTGATACGTCGGAGTAGATTGTGGAAATGACCTAAAACACCACCATCATTTACACCGCACTACTCGCGTAACAATTGAAAAGGTCCAATTTTCAGATAGTTGATTCTGGGAAAATTCAATGTGAATATTGCTTCTTGCATTCGTTTTTAGATTATTCGACATTTTTTCAAATCTGTCAAAAAGATTCCCACTTATGATTGACAGTTTTATTGACAGTTGATTTGTGTGAATGACAATAACATCGAGTATTGATATTATCACGTTAGTTTCTATTTGTTTGAATATTTGTCAACCTGTTGGACTTCGGTCCAACGACGTTTCCGAAATTATTATCCTTCGCCTCGGAATGAATAAAAGACAGATGATCCGTGATTGTAAGAAGGATATAATTTTCCTATAAAAGGAATTCAACTTAAATTAATAACGTGGAATGTGTGAATTTACTTATCATAGTAAGGAAGTTTTAA
This sequence comes from Aedes aegypti, assembly GCF_002204515.2. NCBI lineage: Eukaryota > Metazoa > Arthropoda > Insecta > Diptera > Culicidae > Aedes > Aedes aegypti. The sequence goes on along the minus strand of NC_035108.1, from coordinate 21,713,549 downwards.
ATGGGGCAATTTCATAATTTACGCAAAGTGCTACTTCTTAATGGTTATGGGAACCCCTGTCAACATAAGCGAACGAAATGTGGCGCAGTGCATATAACTGCCTATAGATATAAGTGTACATTATAAAAAACAAATTGGCGTTCACTTACGTTTAGTCTTCCGTTTGTTTCTCAACTGCGATATGCTGCTCTATGCCTAAAACCCGATGGGGTATTGTATGGTCTACGGAAATGATCAGAATTCAGGTCTTCGTTGGCATGAAATTACACGAGAATAAGGCTATTGCATTGGGCATAAACATATGTCATTTTTCTCTTACCGGATTCGACTTCAATACTGCGATAATCTACCGTTCTAATTTGGTGCTACGGATGACAGAGTAGGGGTAGCCGAGGATGCAACCTAATTAGTATAAGTTGAATAATTCAGTGCAAATTCACAATTACCCTAATGTACGCTCAGCTTACCGAATTCAATAGTATTTTAAGATATTTAAGTACACTGATTAATAATGAATGCTGCTATCAGATTGCTAGCTTAACAACAGTCTATCGTTAACAAACTTCTACTCTCTCATTATTCTGCTCTGCTTTGGGGTTGTTTTATTCTCATCAGCATACTCACCGGCTGGTCAGCTATGAGATGAGCCAGTACAACTCACCTATAGCAGCGGCGTATTTAGGTAGTGATGGATAGTGCGCTATTCGTGCCGAATAACAGTCCCACCGGGTACGCCAACTGTAGGTTGGCTTACTCACCGTCGCACCTTACATCCAGAACTGCTAACTTAGCCGCTGGACGCTCATAGATTCCACTGGATGTTCGCACAGTAGCGGACCGGACCTGATTATTTGTACCTGATTTGGTGGCGATGACCTTTCCTTTTGGCCAACAATTACGTGGAAGTTTAGGGTCCGTGATGACTACGATATCTCCGACGGTGATCGGCTGCGGTCGTTGAAACCACTTGCTTCTGCGGGTGATTTCTGGGAGGTAGTCCGTTACCCAGCGTTTCCAAAACTGATTTGCCAGGATTTGGGACTTAAGCCAGTTTTGCCTTAGGGCTGCGCCGCTGTCGTCGATGTCGGTTAACGGCTTCGAGCCATTGGACGAGCCGAGCAGAAAGTGGTTCGGTGTCAGCGCTGGTGCCGAATCGTCGTCTATCGGGACGTGTGATAGGGGCCGCGAATTCACGGTGTTCTCGATCTCAGTCAGCAGATTCCGGAGCACTTCGTCCGATGGCCTTGCTGATAAACACACTACTGCCAGGTTGTTTTTCACGGTTCGGATAAGCCTCTCCCAGCTCCCACCCATGTGCGGTGTGAGAGGTGGATTGAAGACCCACTCAATCCCAGTCTTTCCGAACTCCTTCATGAATTCACGTTCGTTCATGACTTCGTTAATCTCCATCAGCTCTCTATTTGCCCCCACAAAGTTCGTGCCACGGTCGCTGTAGACCGTCTGGGGTGTACCACGACGAGCCATAAAGTTTCGGAGGGCCATAATACAGGAGCTCGTGTCAAGAGAGTGTGTGACCTCTAGGTGTATTGCTCGAATAGTGAGGCATGTGGCAAGCAGTACCCATCGTTTCTCCACTCTCCTGCCGACGGTAACTTCGATCGGACCAAAATAGTCGACTCCAACGTGCGTGAACGGTTGTGAGAAGGCTGCGAGGCGGGCAGGTGGCAGGTCAGCCATGAATGGTGGATTTGGAGCTGCATGCCGGTATTTGCACTGCTGGCAGTCCTTACGCACTTGCTGGTAACAAACTCGCAAGCGAGGAATGCGGAATTTCTGACGGATTTCATTAATAACTGTTTCATGATTGTGGTGATGATATTTGCGGTGGTAGTGCGCAACGATCAGATGGGTGGTGTGATGTTTTTGTGGGAGAATGATTGGGTTTTTGGCGTCATCAGTGGCATAGTGACATGCAGCAATACGGGTTCGCATGCGCATGATGCCATTACCGTCTAGCCACGGTGTGAGCTGGTATAGGGCGCTGGATTTTGGTATGGTCTTACTGGTTTCGGGACGCTGGAGTATATTTTGCAGCACTGCAATTTCGTCGGGATAAGATTCCCGTTGACAGAGTCGAACCAGGCACATTTCGGCCGTGAGAAGTTGTTTTGCCAAAAATGGGCCAGTTTCCGTCGTTGTTCCTCGGTGCTTGTGACGGCAGTTATTGAAGAATCGGTGGACGTATGCGACAACCTTGCGCAATCGCTCCCAAGTCGAAAAGTTGCTGACACATAGAACCGGTTCCGGCGAAGTATTGTGTGCTAGAAACGATGGACGTAGTTCATTGTCAGTCGAATCGTGCCGGCTGAGTGTTATCGGCCAGTCCGCTTCAGGGCGCCAAAGGAAGTCAGCACCGTTGAACCACCTGTCCTCAGATGACAATTCTGGTAGACTGCTCCACTTAGTAGCGTCGTCGGCAGGATTTTGCTTGCCCGGGACCCATCGCCATTCCTGCGCCTCGGAAGTTTCAAGAATTTCGCTGATTCTATGGCCGACGTATTGGCTGTAGCGCCGGTGGTCCGAGTTGATTCAGCAGAGAACATCTCTCGAATCGGTCCAATACAGCTTCCGCAGGATCTTGAAGGTCAGAGACTCCTGAACGGAGTGAGATAACCGGGCGCCAACTACGGCAGCTTCAAGTTCTAGTCGTGGTATCGAAGTGAACTTGAGCGGAGCAACTCGGCATTTAGCTGCAACAATGGAACAAGAGACAGATCCGTCGTGGGTGAAACGGAGATAGCAAACGGCGGCCGTGCCGTTTTCGCTTGCATCAACCATCGTGTGTAGCTGTACTTCGTCGGCTTCGCTTATGAGGTACTTGGAATTATAACATCGTGGAACCTTCACTTGTTCGACGCGCGGAAGTACCTTTAGCCAGGTAAGCCATTTGTTGTAGGCATCATCGTCGACTTCTTCATCCCACTGTATACCGGATCGCCAGATTTGCTGAAGCAGAATCTTCAGATAAGACAAAAAGTGGGAGATCAGCCCTAACGGATCAAAGATGGTCATCAGGACGCGAAGAACTTCCCGCTTTGTTGGCCTACGTTCACCTCCCAACAAAGCTGGATCGTAGCGGTTCCATCCCACTTTGTAGGTGAAGACGTCGTCGATCGTATTCCACCACATACCTAAAACCTTTTCCGTGGCCAGCTCGGAGGACATATCAAGGCACTTCTCGTCAGTTTCTGCCCCTTGCAGCGCTGCCAGGACCATTCTCGAGTTGCTGATCCAGTTACGAATCTCGAAGCCAGCTTTCTGGTGGACGTGCCTAACGTCCTTGGCCAACTGGATGGCTTGCTCTTCAGTGTCCAGACTGACAAGCATATCGTCCACGTAGTGGGACTTTGTGATGGCTTGATGCGCCGCTGGAAAGTCGTTCGCGAATCGATCAGCATTTGTGTTTTTCACGAACTGGGCAGTGGTCGGTGAGCAGCATGCTCCGAACGTCATCACCTGCATGGCGTACACTTGGGTTTCTCCATTTTGGTTCATCCAGTAGAAACATTGGCAGATCTGATCTTCTGCGCGAATCAAAACCTGGTGAAACATTTCACGGATGTCACCGGTGAGTCCGATGCGACGTTCTCGGAACTGGATTAGAATGGTGAGGAGGGAGCACAGTAGGTCTGGTCCTTTGAGGAGAGCCGAATTCAGCGAGGTGCCATGGGCGCTAGCCGCTGCGTCCCACACTATACGTACCTTTCCAGGTTTGTTTGGATTGGTTACGGGAAAAACCGGTAGATACCACCGGCGAGGCACTTTCTCGTTGATTTCTTCTTCACTGAGCGATCTGATGTAGCCTTTTGCTAGGTACTCCTCGATTTTGGCTTGCAACGTCGTACGCAGCTCCGGTTCCTTTTCCATCCGCTTTTTCAAACATTGGAATCGTCGCAGCGCCATGGATCGACTATCCGGTAGGCGAGCGTCATCATATCGCCACAGTAAGCCAGATTCATACCGATCATCTCGGCGGTGAGTAAGTGATTGGAGCAATATCATGGCCCGTTGATCTTCGATGGATAACATCGATTTGTCCGGTTTAGTAACTCCGAGGCTATCGAGGGAAAAGTAGTCCTTCATCGCCTGGTGAAGATTTTCGTCTGCTTCAGTATTACACGGACAAATGTGGAAGCTGTAATGGTGCAGACTTGCTCCGCGATCAACGCCTTGTCCTCCACAGATGGTCCATCCCAACCTTGACTTGACTGCGATCGGCTGTCCAAACTCTCCTTCTCGACTTTTTAGGACGAGGCCAAGATGAGCGTGTTTGGTTCCGATCAGTATACGTGGTCGTATATCCCGGTAGGAATCGATCGGCAAATCCCGGAGGTATGGATATTCCTTGCTGAATTTGATCATGTCCAACGATTGTCGCGGTAGCTTCAGGTCCTTCACCGTTCGCAAATCGTTAAGATCGAAACGCTTGCTTCCTTCCTTGGCTCCAGCGATTTGGAGATTGTATGCTTGGGAATTCGGTTCACAACGTTCAGTTCCTCCTGTCCATCGCAGGCATAATGGTCGTTCGGTACCATCCAGCTCTAATTCATCAGCAATCTCTTGATCAAGAAGCGAGAGCTCGGAGCCCTCGTCTAAGAAGGCGTACGTGCGAACTACAGTCGTCTTACCGTACAACGCGACAGGAATGTAGCGAAATAGCACTGAACTTGCAGCTGACCGATGTATATTGCATCCGGATGGATTGGAGCAGGGTGAAGCAGTTGACTTATTTTCGTTTCCGGTTGTCACTGCTGCTACGGTGTTCTGAGCATTCTCCTTCGCATCATTGTGCAGCAACTCATGATGTCGGTAGGTACACCCATTTTTACCGCATGGTTTAGCATTACAGTTTCCCTTGTGCATCCGCAGACAGGTACGGCACAGGGCGAACTCTCTTATTGCAGCCCACCGCGATTCTCTAGAGAGATCTATGAAGCGCTTACATTTGTCGGCGGACTTGCAGTTGCCTTTACAAATTGGGCAGACCTGCTGATTCGGCAAGGGTTTTGAGGACGAGGGTTCCTTTGGCGAAGTATCTAGGCTCTCCTCAGACGACGGTGTTTCTGAATGGGCATTGAGGTACACATTTCCTTTTTTGGTGCCACGAGCTTCATTCAGAGATTTTTCAGGTGGCATCGACGACGGAAAGGTGACGACGCTTGCAGCTTCTGCCAAGGCATAGATCCAGCCACTGAAGATCGCCAGGTTGGCGGCAGGCATCGTTAAACGATATTGCGCCCAATTGAGTTTGAGCGATGGTGGCAACTTGCTGACCAGCTGGTGGAGCAACGTAACGTTGTACATGTACTCCTGCAATCCACACGCGTCTACTGTGGCACAGAAGTTTTGAACATGTACGGCGAAATCAACCAGAGAATCCAGTTTGTCTTCCCTAATGGCTGGTAGAGAACTGACTTTTCCGATCAGCGACTGTACGATAACTTCTGGTTGCCCAAACAACATTCTCAGGGTCGACAAAATGCCTGGAACGTTTCCGGGGAACATCAGACGACTCTTAACTGCTTCATAGGCCTTGCCTTTTAGACTTTTCTGCAGCCGAACTAGGTTCTCTTCTTCGGTGAACCCGCACATCGTAGTCGTACGATTGAACATTGACAGAAATATAGGCCATTCTTCCGGATTTCCGGAAAACGTTGGCAAATCCCTCGGGACCGCTTGTCTGGCAGCCACCTGCGACCGAGAGAGCTGGAATTCATCCTGAGCCTCCTCTTGAAATGATCCTTGGGATGCGTGGATGCCACTTTGAAGATTTGGTTGATGAACTCCGGTAGAACAAGCCGGTGGGGCAAGGACCTGTCCATCAAAGGTTGTGGAATTGAATGGAGCCCTAGTTGACGATGCAAATGGATTGCTGACGGGATTCGTTGGTAGCAGTCGTTGACGGCAGTGATTGGGCAGTCTGTTCTGCGATGACTGCCCTGTAGTTGCGATTGTTGCAGCTACTGAGTGAAACGGTTGATTGAATCGTTGACCAGTTTCTACATAATTTCCGAAACCAGTTTGGGCACTTGGTTCGAAGCGAATTCGTTGCAGTCCGAACCGACCAGTATCGTGGGTTGGATCCATGCTGCCTATAGGGAATTGTAGATTATCCCTGCGAACAACCTCCACTTCAGGCTCGATCTGCTGCACCTGACTGGCCCTCTGAACCCATTCGCTCACTCGGCTTGACGCATCACTGCGGCTCTTCGATCCTCTTTCACTCTTACGTGATCGTTTCTCGCTCAAAGCCTCTTCAAGCAACCGGTATTTCTCCTCCAGATATTTCCGATGGTCTTCCGCTGCTTTCTCTTCGGCAATTTTTCGACGCTCCTCTTGCTGCTGCTGGAAATCCCTTTCCTCCTGTAGTCGCATCAGCCGTAACTTAGCGCGGCTCACCGCTGATTTCTGCGACGAAGAAATTGAAACCTCTGACAATGCTTGTGTGGCATTCACAACAGAAAGATCTGCAGTTCGATTGTCCGTGTCCAACTGCTGTTTCCGCTGATCAGCCTTGGTGTAATCGTTCACTACTTTTGTTAGAGGTTCCTGTGCATTGTTGACGGGATTTCGATCCATGGAGCCAGTTTGATGAACTTCTGAAGGAATCACCAGGTTGGCGCGCGTACTCGTAGCAATGCTCCCGGTTGGCTGACTTCTAGTTGACTTGCGATCTAGGTTGCCACCATCCCGCTTGGTTCCGTTTTCGAAGGCTGCCTTAGTTCGCTGGACCCATGTCGCAGTAACGCAGTTAGTACAACTCCAGCTCTTGTCGGCGATGTCTTCAGAAACACCCACACAGGAGAAATGAAACCATCCGTCGCATTTATCACACTGCACCATCTCCTTGGAGTCCGCTCCTTTGCACGTCTTACACGTGTATCCTTCCAAAGTTTCATCCACTACTAACACCTCTGGCAACTCACCACCAGCACTTTGACCACCGACCGCACCACCTTTATCTGACATTTTGCGCGCGCCTTTGTCCCCTTTCGCACCTGATCTGATACAACCGCGACTAGGCATCAGGCTCAATTCGTGAAATTAAACGAAAATTATATTTTGTTGGACTTCGGTCCAACGATGTTTCCGAAATTATTATCCTTTAGCCTCGGAATGAATAAAAGACAGATGATCCGTGATTGTAAGAAGGATATAATTTTCCTATAAAAGGAATTCAACTTAAATTAATAACGTGGAATGTGTGAATTTACTTATCATAGTAAGGAAGTTTTAAATGGGGCAATTTCATAATTTACGCAAAGTGCTACTTCTTAATGGTTATGGGAACCCCTGTCAACATAAGCGAACGAAATGTGGCGCAGTGCATATAACTGCCTATAGATATAAGTGTACATTATAAAAAACAAATTGGCGTTCACTTACGTTTAGTCTTCCGTTTGTTTCTCAACTGCGATATGCTGCTCTATGCCTAAAACCCGATGGGGTATTGTATGGTCTACGGAAATGATCAGAATTCAGGTCTTCGTTGGCATGAAATTACACGAGAATAAGGCTATTGCATTGGGCATAAACATATGTCATTTTTCTCTTACCGGATTCGACTTCAATACTGCGATAATCTACCGTTCTAATTTGGTGCTACGGATGACAGAGTAGGGGTAGCCGAGGATGCAACCTAATTAGTATAAGTTGAATAATTCAGTGCAAATTCACAATTACCCTAATGTACGCTCAGCTTACCGAATTCAATAGTATTTTAAGATATTTAAGTACACTGATTAATAATGAATGCTGCTATCAGATTGCTAGCTTAACAACAGTCTATCGTTAACAAACTTCTACTCTCTCATTATTCTGCTCTGCTTTGGGGTTGTTTATTCTCATCAGCATACTCACCGGCTGGTCGGCTATGAGATGAGCCAGTACAACTCACCTATAGCAGCGGCGTATTTAGGTAGTGATGGATAGTGCGCTATTCGTGCCGAATAACACAACCTAAAGCTTTGTTTTATAAACTAACTACTTCTTTTAACACAGCAAGAAATGGCAGCAATAATGCAGGCTGTGAAACAACGTCACGCATCATCCTGCACGGTATATGGATATTATTTCTTAGGTCTCTCGAGAGCTAAGCTCGCTTTTATCTATGGGAAGCACCTGTCAACCATAAGCAACTGGATTACCACGTATGAGCAACAAGGATATTATGCAGCACATTTTCAATTCCTATTACTCAGTATTCAAATCAATCAATGTGATTTCCTGCTTCCTCAGTGACGAGTAATATGACTACACGTTAATAACCAATTTCATTCTAAAAACTGCCAAAAGTGAAGAAAAATTGATAACCCGCATAGAAATATACAATTTGCCACACATTCCCAACAGTAAGCTTCATGTAACTGTTAAGGTAAGTGTATCCTAAACTGTTGCTATTGTGTTGGACAGTATGAAACATAAAGCTAAAGACCATTAAAAGCTATTTATGTAATGTATAACAAACTGTGACGTGATATTACAGGGTACAAATATTGTTGAACTGTACAGCAATAAGAATTCGGGAGATATGGTGAAAATATAAAACAGCCGTTTGTCAAATTGTTTTGCGCAACAAACTCACACTTTAGCATTTCACTATATTTCACTTAATTGAAACAGTTTGGTGAACTGTTGGTTATATTATGCACGCTTGAAAAAATATATGTGGATGTAAATGAAACATCAAGAAATTTAACTTCTTTTATTGAAAAGATGCGTACGTGTGTACATCTCGGCAAAAATTTTTTTTTTACTTCACGGTCAAAAGCAAAAAAAAAAATGAAAACAAAAAATTAAGATTAAATATTGTTCCAAACTTTTTAAATATGTGCCGTCACTGAGTTGACTTTTTTTAGCGTGCATTTTTCTGCATTGTTGTAAACAAATGAAGTAAATTTTTGTCTCCGATACATTTGCTCCGCTTTGTCGTCTCCGTCGTCGCAGAAAAATGGAAATGTAAGTTGTTGAACGTATGTTAAAATTAATACGAAATTCACATAATAGTGTTTTTCTATTACAGCTTTACAACGGAACGCAGAGAATCCCTCAACCTGGTAAGTGTGAAGCCGCAAGAAAAACAGACACACAAGGCGCGTTTGAACTAGAGCCATGGAATCATCGTTCTTCTGCTGCTAATCACAAGTAAGATCCAAAAACCGTCTTATTTCCAATTGTGAAACAATTTTTTGTTCATGTTTCAGTTACCGGACCAACAAACCAGACATCCAGCAACCAACCCACACGCAAAAATCAAGCACGACCCAAAAAGCATTCAAAAGATGAACCACTAGGAGTGAGCACAATAATGATTACTGTCCGAAGCTCTGAAGTTCCCTGACTTGCTGAACAGTACCGGGCAGTTGCTGACTTCCATGGAATCGATGTAAACGATGAAATCGAGAATCCTGATGGCTGCGTGACACAGAAAAAAATATTTTGGGGCATTGCATTTGTGGCGAGACACTTAAATTAATTCTGAATCGCGGCTATTTCTTTATTTTCAATATTGAAATTATATTCTATCAATAGTTTAAGTCATGATACTTAATAAATAGATATCTAGAATGGTTCCCAGCATGTTTCGAGCCGTTCCAGTATCCAGAACCGTAAAATACTAAACTTTACATATTCTATCTGAAGTAAAGTTTCAATACACCTAATTATTTGTTTTATTTTACCTATTGAGCTATAATATCCTTTCTTTTCATATTGTGTAATTACAACAGTACAATACATCATAGGGTTACATTACCATAAAACACAATAAATCAACAGTTTCACGTACATTATTCATTTTTATTCCAACGTAATGGTTAAACTGTTTTCAAACAGTTTGCGTAACATTCAATTGTGCAAAAAATGGATAATAAATCAACAATTTGGCAAACAGCAAACGGAAAAAAATGTTCGGGAAAATTGGCGTTTTTAAATGGTTACATAACTTAACCGCCTATTTCCCATATTGTACTTTTCCTAATTACCATTTCCGAAACTGTCAAAACCGTTCATGGAACTGTAGTCTTATTGTTATTTTGGGTGTTAAAGGAAACTGTTCATATATTGTCACGAATGGTTTTGGATAGTACGGGAAACTGTACTGATATGGTTCACGATTATGCGGGAAGTTTAAATGCTTGATTTAGATTTTCAACCAAGCATTGGCCTTTTTTATAGGCCAACTTGAATTTTGTTAGCATGCCTTGGCCCAAAGCTAGGTCCTTTTAGTTTTCAACAAATGAGCAAGAGAGAGCCATTGGTCTCTCACCATGCTGATGCCAATGACAGTTTGCGAAATTTTCCGTTTGCGGGCCCTCTTGATGGAGAAAGAACCGATCATTGGCCGTTTTGAGCAGGTGACCAATGAATGATTTGAAAAAAAAAGCAGTTATGTATAGAGGTCTACAAGTAAGCTTCCACGACTACCAATGCACGATCAATCTTACACAAGTCGATTTCCTCAGAATGAAAACGTATCGATGTTTGTTTGACGTCATTTGAGCTTTCAGTCAACGTCAGTTCAACAAGGAAGTGAATGCTTGGCAGCCATTCTGGTTATATTTGCTTTCTCACAGCAAACAAAAGCAATGTTGTGACAGTTCTCACAGCAAACAAAGAAAATCTTGTCAACATTGCACTACTACGCAGGCAATGGATCATTGAAGGTAGTTTTTGTCAGTGCTCACCGCATCAAAACAAAGGCGCTACTGTATATGGGATTTTACATTGTGACAGCATTGCTGTTCTGTCAAACACACAAGGCTACGGTGGCGCTATCTATGCTTTCCATAGCGGCCGTTTTGGTTATTTTAATGATCCATTGGATTGCTCTATTGGATACAATTAGGGTTTATTCACAAATTTCATAACGCCAAAAATTGTCATACCCACCCACCCCTTGAGAGGACTCATGAACGCAGAAGTTAACCTGAATTCGATTTGAGCTCAATAATCACGTGGTCCTTTTTCGCAAAGTGCACCTCTTTCGGAAGAATTAGATGCCCATCCAGACACAACGCTTTCTATATATATCCAATGCCTAGCCCGAGCGTAGTGGTAACGCGCCCCAACTAGAGATCGGGGAGTCGTGAGTTCGATTCTCACTGAGAAGACGTGTAACTTTTTCGCAAATCTTCACATCTAATCCAATTGCAAATTATATGTAATGTTCAGCTTTAGATGGTAGATATTTAGAATAATAAAAGAAAAAAAACATTCAAAATGATATCAGAAGGCTGATTTACAAAACAAATTAATGAAACAAAACATGAAATGTATGTATATCGGATTAAGAAATGTTACTAATGTACACATACATTTAATGCGTAAGCATAATGAAATTCATGTGGTTTACAGTTTTGATTTTATGTTTAAGTTTTATTTTTCCATGCATGTTTATTATTGGTGGTTTTTTATGGCTTTTTTGATCATTTCTTGCAAGAAAGTTTCCACTCATCGATATAGGCGTTCACTTTTCTGTTGAAGTGCATACTTCTTAAAAGATGCGTATTTAAGAATATATTTTCTTGACCATTGCATGCAAGAAATTTCCCACGCATCAAGATAGGTGATTACTTTTAGGTGCATAGTCGCCATAACATCCCTTAAAAACCCAGTTTGCTTGTTTAAGGGTATCCAGTTTCTTACATATTCTGATTCCACGGAATAACAAATTTCAAAATTTTCCGTGCCCGGAATTATTTACAAAACACGTTTGAAATTAGTATGGAAATCACTTTTGAATAAACCCTTGGAAAATTTCACTACGGGACGAGCTATCATTATGTTAATTGGCTTGTTATGGCCGGTACGCTGATCATAAGTACTGTGCAAAAGGATAGGACAAGAAACGATCAAGGAATGATTCCGCTACCGAAATTACTTGAGCTGTACGCAGCTGAGAAGTAGAGCTGATTTCATAACGTCGGTAACACCTGCCGTACAAATCAAAGGGAGCTGTCACTTTTCCGAACGGAAAAATGTGCCGCTCAATTATTCCGCAAGTAAAAGTGACATTTCGCTCATACTGAATCAGCTGTCAAAATTACTTGGGTAAAAAGGAGAAATTTTACTTGAGTGATTTACGTTTCAGGTCCGTACTTGGCTTTAAGAGGTATCAAATTCCATGCATATTCTGCACTCAGGCAAATAAATTAACTAATTTCATAAATTTTCCCTTATGAAGCATTGAAAAATGTATAAAAACTTATTTCAAAAGGCTATTATGGATTTCATACCGTTGATAACCATAATTGATAACATAGTTAATTATAATGAACGTTCACAAATGTCATTGCGCGCCTTATGATTTTCATTGCTGTCATTAGTCATTTCCTTAATGATACCATCTTTCATAAGGCTATTATAGATTTCATGTTAGACCAAATGAAACCATAATTGCGAAGCATGTTATACCTCATTAACGTATATCAATATCATTAAGGCTGTGAACCGTTTCACCCGTTCGTTTAACTTTTAGTTAAAATTTGACAGCTCGATAGTTATTTCCCCTCCGGTTAGAAATAACCCTGCTCTGGAGCATGGTTAAACTTGACAGTTCGAAAGTTATTTTTTACTCCCGTGAGTTTGGAATAACTAACCATCTGTCAACATTGTTCTGAAATAACTACTCGACTGTCAAAGCTCAAATGGGTCGTCTGCGATGTTCAATTTAACCATTTGAGGGTAAAATAACTATTGAAATGTCAAATTTTAACTAATAGTTAAACGAACTGTGAAACGGTTCACAGCCTAAGTCACCTTATGAAGCTCATAGCTCTCATCAGTGTGAAAAACTCATAAGGTTGTCATTATGAAAATTTGCAAATGGAAGCATAATTGGACGCTGATTGCGGATTCATTTACTGAAGCATCATATTTTTTTAGAATATTCTATAAAGTAATGAGTTGGTAATTTTTCAGATGATTTGAAATTAATACGGAATTGAATTTTCAGGTACAATTTCATTGATAGAACAGTCATTCGACTAGAGAGCAGCTCCAAGCAACCAATAGTTCGGATTGCACTTAAGAAGTGAACCCCAAGGATCACTTTTAGAATAAATCTAGTTCCAGTGAAACTTTTTCGCTGATTAAGAGAACACTACAAATATTAACGGAACTTGATTCTCGAAAGAGTAACACGTGAACTTGTCGACAACTACAAAGTTCAAAACAAGTTTGAATTGTACTTCTTCTCTACTTGACGGTAAATAACTAACTTAAACGAACTTTATGTGAACTGTCAAGTTCGATTAATTACTCAAAAAGTGCGCTGATTAAGTCAAAACATGCCCTCTTATCCGAACTTTTGGTTGCTTGGGGCATGATCGTTGACATCCCACAAACTGCAGTCATTTTTTTTTAGAAGTCTAGTTATGAGGAAGGAACTACGGCAATGGATGATTGTGAAAATCAAAAAAAAAACAGGAACAAATATACAGATTATTAAAAAGAGAGTAATTGAACCATTCAATTTCATATTACATTAATATCTATTTTGCCTTGGAAAATGGCTTAACCTACGTTTAGAAATCGAATTTTCATTTTTCGCCGCATCACTGCTCGATATTCAATAGTACCATCCAGTACTTTACTGCATAATACTGCATTATTATTCGAGCAGCAATATGACAAAGTAGGTGGAAATTCGATTTCTGCAAGTTAGGTAATCAATAACCTAACATCAAGTAAATTAACGCATTGGAAATTCTGTAAATGTTCAGAATTCAGAATTCAGAAAATATCATATCAATATTCATAAGGCTGTTTTTTATGAAATAAGCAAGACACCACATTGGCATGATTCAGATCAATTCATAAGGTGAATCAATGAAATACATACCGATTTCTTGTGGCAAATAAACATAAGGGGAAACAATGGTTTTTCGTAGTACTTTTGCCTGAGTGAATCTACGTGAAAAATTGAACTAGGATCAAAAGTTTCACAATTTTCCGGGGCCTGGACTTATTTTTAAAACACGTTTGAAATTAGTAGGGTTTTGTTCTACTTCGTCGTAAGCGCTACTATTCGTCGTATCAAACTTTAAATGCTCCACTACGGCGGATATTCAAACTTACCTGCAGCATAGATTCATTATCCAAGTGTAATTTTGTGAAAGCTGATATGGTTTGTACACTTCTACATTAAAAATGCAATAAAACTACTGTATTTTAGTAAATAACTTCAGTTCAATTATCCACTTTGCACTTTTTCACCGAAATCGCATGGACGAACACGATTTGAGAGAAATGCTTAGCGATCGACTGAGCCATACCACTTTCCAACACAAGTTTCTTCCCGCCCCCGTGGGTGACTTACTTCGCCGGGCACTTATTTTCACTATGGAAAACCTTCGTACTTCTTCACTGAAGGATTTCATTCCAATCACACGCCGTAAAACTTCAATAAATCACCAAATTTTACGAAATTTCCTCAACCGCCGCGTATAATTGAGAATGCAAACAAAGTTCAATCCATCGTACTGAAAAAAAAAGCTTGTGCGCATCAATGTGTGCGCGATGCTCGACGTAAAAATACGCTTCCTTTGATTGTGTTGTTTCCGCTGTACTGTGAGCAAATGCCATCAAAAGGAATTGTGTTCATATGTTTGGGCTGAATTTTGATGACGAACAATTAATTTTAAATGAAATTAGTATATTCCATCATGCTGAAGGAATGGAGGGAGATGCCCGTAGATCTATATATTCTAGTAAAACATTTTATTATAGCGTTGATATGTTGTGTTTTGACCACTCAATACACACAGTCAGCCGTAAGTTGTGAGACGAATCTGGAAACTGATTGCGACGGAGTTGAAAACGATACGACGGATTGAGAATACGGTAAGATGTAATGCCGTTTCTTTGCATTATTTCCAAAAAGAGATCAAGATTTATCAAAATGTTATTGTACAATGCTAAAGCCGTTTTGAGAATGAATAATTTGTGAATAATTGTTTGGCATCGGTTTGTATCAGCATCATTCACTGCAATACTGGGGAAATTGCAGTTCTCACTGATCAATGCTTAATACGATGGCTACTAGCACATCACCCTATGGAAATCACTTTTGAATCACCTCTCGGCAAATTTTACTTCGGGACGAGCTGTCATTATGCAATTTGGAATGTCATTGAGTCGACGGATTGAAATCTTTTTCAATCATTTATTTATAATATCAACATTAAGATATTGAAGTTCAATAAATTCGTGTTATACTTAGACAAATTCGCTCTTTCGATCACTCTACAAAAACCTGTGATTTTTTCTTCACTAAACAACCCAATTGAAATGTCATTAAAACTACAGATTGAAATTTTTCTTTAATTCTATAATAAATTAAGATTATTATTAATACATAAAGATATTGAAGCACGATAAAATTGTGGTATACTTATGAAAGCTTACCATTTGATAAAGCTACAAAAAACTGTAACATATTTATTTGTAAACAACCCAATTTAATCTTCAAACTCTCATAATATTGTGCTCAGCAAGATAAATCCACGTAATGCGATTATCTGAAAATGTCGATATACCGTCGCAGTGATAATGAAAATCACCAAATGTTTCAGATTGGGTAAATTTGAAACATTTGTGTTCTTGAAGGACGAAAAAATCCAAGCCTACTTGAATTTTAACGTTGCGTTTGAATTGCGCGCATATCTTCTGCGCGTTACCGCCGCCGCTGGATGTGGATTTAATATAAGCGCCGCAATACGTGAAAAATACAATAACATCCAGAATACATTTTTAACTTTAGTAATCTAAATCCCACTGTGAATTTTGGTCCTCCTGATGTGCACGGTGTAATCGCCCTGTCGGAAAGTGACCCACCTCCACGCATTTTGACAGTTCTCGCGTAACAGTTCTAAAGGGCCAATGATCAAATTGTAAACAAATCGGGTTTTGATACCATTCGATAGCATCTTCCAACACCCACAAACTATGCGAACATTGTCAACATAATCATAAAACTTACCGTTATAAACTCGGTTTTCAAAACGGCCAATAACCGCTTTTTTCTAAATCATTCATTGGCCCCCACTCGAAAAGGCCAATGATTGGTTCTCGCTCCATCAAGAGGGCCTACAATCGGAAAATTTCGCAAACTGTCATTGGCCTTAGCATGGTGAGAGGCCAATGACTCTCTCTTGCTCATTCATTGAAAACCGAAAAGGCCTAGCCTTGGGCCAAGCACGCTAATAAAATTCTATTTTGGCCAATAAAAAAGGCCCATGCCTTGATGAAAATCGAAAATGGGCCAAGCATTTAAACTTATCATTTTTTCCACATTTTTGTCAGTTTTCAGAATAAAATCAATTATTAGCGTGTAGTAATAGTAAATCGTTACTCAACTAGCAAGAAATCACATTGATTGAATTGAATACTGAAAAATAGGAATTGAAAATGTGGTGAATAATATTCAAATCGAATTTTCTCAGAGTCAACGATCTGAGGATTGGCCCTTTTGAATTGTTACGCGAGAGTTCAACAAAGAAAAAAAAAATCTGAAAACATCAGCCGTTCGTTCCGTGCCAGAGAAATCGAAACGGTCGCTGGATGCGGAGGGTGGCTGGCGGAGCAGTTTTGCGACCATCATCATCAGCCAGCAGCAGCAGTTTGTGCAAGGCACCAAGAAGACAAGAGCCAAGAGAACGGAACGGGAGTCGTAAAAAAAAAGACAAGAGTCGTCATCGTTTTCCACCATCAAAGTTCGTGAAGTGAAATCCAAATCCAACTTTTACTGCGTGAAATCTGCACCATACGAGTGAAATTAGGCGTCATTTTGTGCGTGCGGGTGCGATCTTTGTGGGAAAGGTGGAATTTTTCGAATCGCGTCTGGGAAAAATGGTGAAAATCTCGCGATGAAGTTGTGAAAATCGAGCAGGACAGTTTTTTTTTTCGTCAAGACAAACGAGACAACAAGGCCATTCCAAGAGTGAAAGAATATTGCCTGCAGCAAACGTCAGCAAGTTAAGAAAACGTCCGAAAAGAGGTGTTCCGCAAGAAAGAAATAAAAGGTTGCGCAAATTTCCCTAAGAACTCACGGGGCTCGGATTCACGGTCGGATGTTTTGCGGTGGGGCCTGCGGGAGGAAGTGCCGGAGGAGTGCAGTTATTTTGTGTTCTCCGTTGTGTGTTTTGTGTGTGGATTAGGAATAGGAAGAACGGCCAGAATTGCAGCTGACAGGTGTGCGTGTGAAGAAGAGACGTGTGAAAGGAACAGAGGAAGGAAACAACGGAAGCTGGTTGGAAGCAGCTGAGAGGTGCCGCTGCTGTTGCAGTGAAGGTGGAAGCGTTTGTGTGCACTTTGTGTATACGTTGGAACGGCTACAATAGTGCTCGGGGGACAGCGACCGAGAAAAGACACGTAAGTTCCATTTAGTTATAGTCGTTATAGTAGGATCTCGTCAGTCGAGCGATTGCAGGGCTGACAGCGGGTCACTTGACGGTCAACATTTTCGACTTCTCATATAACATACACTGAAATGAATTTTATTGTAGAAACTACTGAATACATGGTAGAATTGAGAACTGCACCAACGATTTTCAACCGACTACATTAATCTGTTAACTGTTAATTTCTTCTGTTAACCTGTATAGGCCTGAGTGAAAGCAAAAATACTAAAACCCTTACCACTCAGCGAATACTTAACGGATTCAAATATTTTTTTGTCAGTATACTGGCCCACATATCTAGTTTCTAGAAATGCCCAGAGGAACTCGGGAATTCTCCTGTAGCCGGAGTTATTGCGGTGGGTCACTGGGTCAAGTCGAGTAGAAAAAGGCGATTTTTCGGGACATGCCAAGTTATCTTTATTTATTTCCAATGCCATTAATTTTAATTTGCATAAATCATTAAGATCTGATATTCAACATTATAAATGAATAGTTTTGCACCATTTAGAGTGTACCAGATGTGGCCACTCGGACTTAATACCCTGGAGAACCGGCTCTAGATTTGTTAGGTACTGAACCGTTTCAAATCTCTAAAAGTATGGATCGAACATAATAGTTCTCTAATATGCGTTCCAATAAGCTTGACACAGATGTGAAGATACAAACTGTGCACTTTATCATAAGTTTGAGGCATCCCGGGGACCCGAAAATGGTCATTTGTAGGATCAATCAAATGCAGTTGACATAATTATTCAATTTAATCGACTACCAGAAGGTTTACGCTGATGCGTTTTTCTTAAAACTCCTTGATATTGTGGCTACATTATAGCCGATTCTGGAAATTATCTGTGACTTGAAATTTGCCTACCTCCAGGGGCACAGAAGCACAGAACCCTTGTTACCCGACCTGACCCAGTGACCCACCGCAATAACTCCGGCCACAGGAACATTTTCGAGATTCTTTGACCACTTTTAGAAACAAGATATGTGTACGAGTATACTGACAAAAAATAATTGAAATCCGTCAAGTATTCACTGAGCGATGAGAGTTTTAGTAATTTTTCTTTCACTCAGGCCTATACGGGTTAATTTAACCAGAGTTGTAGTATTTATGACTAGAAATATTCTAGCTTTGAGAAGTTTAGCATCATACTTTTGACCACACTGTGTTGTACGGTGGGTGTCACGGATTAAAATACAATGCTTTGTAGTTGATTGATTGATTTGTTTATTATCGACACTTTACACCAGTGTGGTGCATTCGTGTCCGATTGAATTAAGACTAACAATACAATTCATTTTGATTAATTACTTATTCTATCGACAAATTCAATTATTAATTATCCTACCTAATTTTACAAAGAATTCAATTTAATTCAACTTCTTACATTTTCTGGATCGGGTAATCCTCCAGCCCAAATCGGGGGATTCGCATGGCTCTTTCAATTCTTTTTCTGCTTTGTAGTGGATGATACTATGGACATAGTCAAATTTACTGCACTGCTCAGTGATTTTCACCAGATTATAGTAAACTTAACAGATTTTTGTAGTCGGATGAAAATTGTTGGTGCAGTTTTTAATTCTACCATGGATTCGGTAGATTATACAAGAAAATTTGTTTGCGTGTATGATATTGCCCTAGAAGCCATTGGTAATCGAGTGAGTAGCTCGTTGTTTTTTAAGCAAATCTCGCATACTCTGGGATAACGACCTAAAAGCCATTGGTAACCATGTATGTAGCTCGTTGTTTCTGAGCAAATGAATGAATCAGCATCCAAACCAACATCACTGGCGTGTAGAGAATGATCCTTTCTTCACCATACCGTTGTTAAACAACGTGTAACTCCATTTAAATGCTCAGAAACAACGAGCTACACACATGGTTACCAAATGGCTTTTAGGGCGAGATCATAAGTTATGCGAGAAATGAATGGACAAAGATAAAAATTATTTTCGATGTAACATTGTCAAAAAACATGCAAATCCATTCGTTTGCTCAGTAACAACAAGCTACACACTGGGTTACCAATGGCTTTTAGGGTGAGATCATAAATTAAGCGAGCTTTGTTTCCTAAAAAGTTACTAGGGTGTTGGATTCTAGGAACTTTTGATGCACTTAGGCAATGTTTTTTTTTTTTTGAAAACTACAGATTTCATATTCGGCCATAATATGCGTCGTATAGAAATGCTCCTTATCTTGTGATCTCGTGATCTTGTAATTTTTATGAAAAAAGTTACTTTAGTGCAAATAGGATCGCAGTAACTCGTAGTTCCAGATAATGTTTGGCCAAATCCCAGGGTGCATTTTTCAGGGTGTCTACTACCTAGGAACATCTGGAATTATTAGGGGATTTTTTTGAACCTGGAATTCTCAGGGAGTTTTGGCTACACTCAGGGAAATTATTTTGGAAAAAAAAGTACACGGTAGAATATGTCGTTTTTGTGACACAATGTTTTTTTTTTCAATCAGAAAATTTTCGGCTGCGCAGCTATCAAATCGATAGTTGACATGTTTAGGGCCGCACGGGACATCATTATAATCACCCTATTCATTTGAAGAAGCAAATTTCAAGTACCACTCCATATATATCGAATGAAAAATTTACCATATAATTCTATATAGGGAGCCGGATCCTATTCTTGGCACTTTTTCACTTCGGCAGTGGGGTTTTTTGAAAGCTACCGAGCTCATATTTGGCCACAATGTGCGTAGTACTAAAGCGGTTCTTTTTGCAAAGTTTCAGAAAATTTCGGCTCAGTGAGTTACACTGAGACAAAAGATAGGGAACACGGTCACCCGTTTTACCTTAGTCTTCTTAAATCGTAAAGAGTTTATTTATTCAGCACAAAACATGTTTAGACAAGAAAGCAGAACTTAAGATTGCCAAGTTATTAAAGACAAGTACAATTCTAATTGGGTGTAGTTTATGAGCTTATAAAACATAGTTGAAAATGTTCCATTTTTTTTATCTCGCCTATTTTACAAAAATAATAAACTTAGTAGAATAGCAGAAATATACAGAAGGTACAAAAATAATACATTTTTAGGGTAAGCAGATTTTTTTTAGATTCTTGGTCACTATTTTAATGAAAGTCTCTATTTTTGGTCACTAAAATCTCTATTTTAAACAAAATGAATCCTGGTGCAAAATTTTAGAGACTCGCGAAAAACCATCAGATACTATTACGCGACTTTTGCACAAGTTCCTAATTATATTTTCCTCAAATCCCGAGTGCTTATGAAATTCTAGTAATTTCTCCAGAGATTTCTGCTGGAATATTTTCAGGAAAGCTATCAGCTGTTTTTTAATGGAAGAATCAATGAAAATTAGAAGAATTAAAAAAAAAAATGATCCTGCAAATCCTAGAGCACTCCAATGCTTCCACTAAGGTTTATTCCAGAGTTTAGAAAAAAACCTGCAGGAATTTTCATAGAGATTACTCTGAAAAAAAATCCTAGCGATTATACCAAGATTTCCTCCAGATGGGTTTCCACTGATTCATTCGCCGATTGTTATTTCGAGAAAATTCCATAAAGATTTGTTCCAGAGTTTGAAAAAAAATCGTTTCGGCATTTTTCCAAGAAACTCTACAATCCAAAATTTCTCTCAGGAACTGCTCCAAGAATCCTTCATACATTGTTCGATGAAATCTATTATAAACTTTTTCAAGAATTCCTCGATAAACATGACCGAGGATTCCTCATTAGGTTCTTCCAAAATTTTGTCTCAGCATTTCATCAAAATATTATTGCTGCGGTTTAAAAAATTCTTTAAAAAATTCAAATAAAATTTCCTAATCTTCATGAATTTTTCAAAACATTATTCAAGGGTCCACACCATTAATACTGCAGCAATTATCACAGTTATTGCTCCGATCATTTATAGATAGTTTCCGCAAAAAGTCTTGTAGGACATTATTAGAGTCATTTTTATCAGTTATCTTAGTAATTTAGCAAAAATACAGGAGTTCTTTCAGAGATCCCTGTAGAAATTCAACAAGGCACACGCAGAACTCACACCAGTTTCACCAGAGGTTACTCTAGGATTTTCTTTCGAAGTTCCTCGCGGATATTTTCAACAATTTTCTCCGAAATAATCTGAGGAAATTCGTTGACATTTCCTTAGAGATATCCCTGTATGAATGACTGGAAAAAAATATTTGAAGACTTCCTTGAGTAATTATAAATGTCGGAATTCCCGAAAAAAAAATTTATTCTCTAAACAATGCTGGAGGAAGCCCTTGGAAAATAAATGGAATATTTTAAGGAGAATTTTAGACTTCATTGAAAAATATAGGAAACGATCTTAGGAGAGATTCTCGATGGAATCTCCAAAGTAATTTCTGTGAAAAAATCCAGATTGAAATTTCGAAGGTATTTAAAGCAAACTTCTTGGAAGAATTATTTATGTAGTTCGTGAAAAATCTCAAAATCTCCTAAAGAACTGCAGTAAAACGAGCCGTCAAACTTGTAATGTAACGAGAAATTTAAAAAAAGTCTTAGAAATAATCTTCTATAAATGTCTGTCCAACTTAGGAATCAAACTCTTATGTCGTGGTTCCTGTTAGGTTTCTTTTTGGATTCATTATTCATGTAAAGTCGCGTTTTGATTCTTTTTTTTTTGTCAGGCATGAGGTCTTTAAAGTTTTTATTTTCAAGACGATCAGTCGCTACCAGTCCTGATTTCTACATGATATCTCGCGTAACTTTTTAAAAGCGATTAAAATCTACCCAAGTAACATTCATAGTCGAATAACAGCTCAGTCAACTGAAATTAGTATACTTTAGCTGAATAAATTGTTATATAGCTGAAAATGTTACTTGGGTATCTAAAATTAAGAGCCTCTCTTTTACTTTCTCTTTCATCAATAACTGAGCCACATTGAGTTCTTCTTCTGGTGAGTTTTTTGTATGAAACGCCGTCCAAGGACATTGTCTTTCGATCTATAGTGAAAAACTTCCCAAAAGCTTTAGTATTGCACTGTATATAGTATAATATATGTACATATAATCTGTATAATACACTGTATAATAATCTCTGTGACAGATAGCCAGAAAGGATCTTCGACCTAAATTTTGAATTTATATTGACACTGCTTCGCAAGTTCTAGAATCTTCTCTAGAATTCCAGCCAAATACATACTAGTCAAGAAATTCGCCAAATATTTCTTTAAGAACTACATCTCTGCAACACTCACTTTTTTGTTCTTTTAAAAAATGATATCTACACAGCACCTAATCTTCAATGATTTCTTTAAGAAAGCTTGTCATAAGCATTAAAAAGAATGCTGAAAGCCATAAATATAGAATTTGCAGAAATTCGCTAACGATCTCCTAATATTCTCTAAACATTGTAGTATATTGCTAATGTCTGTTAGAAAAATAAAGTGTGAAGTCTCCAATATACCTTTTCAATGTATACTTTTTTCTTCATAATGCTTTAGATCATAGGTGTGTGGGTTTGTACTCTATAGTTATAGCTTCATAGCTATAACGCCTTGCTTCAGATCTACTGTAATTTAGTGGCAGATTTCTGATTAGGTTTTCTGGAAAGATAACTAGTGCCACAAGGGATGTTCTTGTTGCCTTCTGAAGGAAGTTCAGCACAATTCCTTCAGAAGGTAACGCTAGTAACCACAAGCATTATATCATTGCATTATTTTAATAAAAAGTCACGGAAAGGCACCAAATGTTTGTAGCAAAACACTGGATTGATTTTATAGTTTTTTAGGAAATTTTTATATTTTTCATGTAAATTTATTTTTTTAGTTCTTTATTTTTTTTGAAAAGTTGAAATCTTAAGCTTTTATTCCATAAAAAAAGATTGGAAATCAGTTGAGCTGTTCAAAAGTTATGATTTTTTTTTAATAAAAAAATCTAATGCGCTGAGACCTACAGTGTGTGCCGATAAAAAAATAAAGATTTTTTTTATTTTCAAAAAAAGATATCTCAAAAACTAAAAAACATACATCGCTGAAAATTTGACGGAAAACGTAAAATTTTCTGAACTTACAAGAGAAAATGAGAACAGCAATAGCCTCTTTTGTCCCGAGGCCTTCAAAACACAAAAAATGAAAACTTTTGATTTTTTTTTTTCATGCATTTTATATTATTCTTGAAAAGTCAAAATCTTTAGCTTTCGTTTCGTCCAAGAAAGTTAAAAATCGGTCAAACGGTTCAAGTTATATTTTTTTTTAAATAAAAATTTGGCAATATCGCATTTTTTCTGGTCACCCTATTTTGGAAATGATCACCCTAAGCTTGAGCTTGAGCTTGAGCTTGATTGGCCGCCCGTGGATGCACTCCAGTATCGCCAGATCAGCTGCACTTACACAAGGAACCAACCGAATGACTGCTTGGGACTAACAGGCATCCTCAGTGTATAAGTGCTGGTGATCTTCTATTTTTAGGCAACAATGGCACCTGCCACGTCAGAATGCAGACCAATGAGGGGTAGGGGGAGGAATTGATGATGCATTGAACTGACTCCCACGTAGACCGTATATTCCACTGCATTCACGTCAGTTCATGCGGGAGTGTATGGGTTGGGGGAAAGGCATGGCAGAGAGGTTTGCTTTTGTGGTTAGCAGACTGCCTATGTATCAGGCCTAAGAAAGGCGTGCGCGTGGAAGTAGGAAGCGTTAGGGAAACGGTTTCTTGTCCGTCTCTGGTTCTAGCGTTTGCTATGAACGAATAGTTTGAGTGTGATATATTTAGAATGGAAGATAGAAGCAAGTGAGAGATATACAACTACAAAGTACGAGGAAAGGGACGGGCCTGGGATTGAACCCATGACCTTCTGCATATGAAGCAGAAGCGGTAGCCATCAGACCACCAACCCCGTCTTATTGGAAATGATCACCCTAATCAAAAAAAAAAAAAAACAAAAACACGTGTTGCCTTATTTCGGATAAGGAACAAAATAGAAAATTTTCACGGAATTCGGTGACCCACTAGATCGATTTTTTCATGGAATGGTTGTATGAAGACTTCAATGCGACGGTGCTCAGACGTCAAAGTCAGTTTGACATAAGTATTTTCATGTATAGTTTATTTTTGTACTATTTCTTGTAGTTTTGTAGTCATTATTTTGGTTGCTATTTTGATAGGTGTTTCAGTGTCGTCGGTGCGCTTGACATTTTTTTTCCGTTTTCGCGGGCTTTTGCTGAGCAGTGCTTCGTGGAAGCCCAAACAATCGTGTTATGTTTTCGTGTCGTCGATGCGATTGACATTTTTATTCGTTTCGTGCATTCTTGCTAAGCAGCGTTTTTTTTTCCAATCCGGTTTGTGTTGTGCAAGTGTGAAGAGATAATCGATTTTTTCAGTCGAGGATGGATTATCAACTGGAGAGCTCGTTTCATTCTTGTGATAAGACATTTTAATTGTGGGAACGTTAAGTTAATGTAATTTTCGAACAAACTATGGATGGTTCGTCACTTCAAGTGTCGGCATTAACTCTGCTTGTTTTACATAATTTTATTATACATAGCTTTCTTTTCTTTTCATCGACCTTTGAATAGTTCGACATTTTGAATGTCGACGTATTTTCTTAATTTTTCCTCCTTTTATCCATGGATCGCATCACCGTTCAAAGGTGACTCCCAGATCTGTTTCCTTCCTCACTAATAAACACCCTTCCCGTGGTGATTGTGGAGATGCAGAGGTATTCTCGGTCTCTAGAAGCAATAATCATTACACACTAACATTCCTTCCCCATCCCAAATGACTGTAAGGACTTGGCCGGCGCCGTTATTGATCAATAATTTGGGATTTGCTAAAATGTTCACTTCGAAAATAAGCAGAAAGTCTCATCCCTTATTCATTTGGACCGAAGTGCAATTCTTACCAGTTCCGATCAATCACAGAGTACCAACCATTAACATGTTCAGTCAGTATATGCTATGCTACTATTTTGATTGTTATTTTGATAATTTTATTCGCATAAGTCACTAGTATTCTGCTGTGTGGCCACTACCAGCCCTGCGATTGTATTTACGAGCGAAAGGGGATTTTTGCGCTGCGATTGTTTATCTTTTTCGAATTGCGATGTAACCGATGTGATGTTACACTACATTGCTCCGGGATGTGGGCGGGGGCGGGGTTGCCACTGTATAGATTTTCGCAACGCAAATACAATTACCCATCACAGTAAAGGTTGTATGTATTACTTACTCTAGCAGAATGCATCTCCTAAGTGAATGAATTTATCAATTACGAATTTTAACGCTGTATTCACCAGATCGATTCTGTAAGTTTTGCTCGAAAAAGTATCAAAATAGATAATAATATCGAAGAAAAAAAAAACAGTTCAGTTCGATTCGATTCCCCTCATTGATCCGTACGTACAAAATGATGATTCAAACTAGGTACCTAGCGGTGGGTTGAGCTGCCGAGCCGCCGCCGAACAAACGAATATATGTGGGGAAATAACTGTATCGCAATGTGTACATTATAACAGGCGCATAGGTTGGGCTCAGTGGCGTTCCCAGTTGTTGGACTAGGTTCGGATGTATCTTATCATATCAGCTTATCAGCACTTTTCCGCGAACGTTGTTTCTACCTTGATAGTTTAGCTTTAGTCATTTCATTTATGAGACTTTCTGTTGTTCCTTATTGTGTTGTTCAGTCAGTGCGATCTGTTGTGACACATTAAACATTTTTATATAGCTTTGCATTAGTAATTTAATAATATATATTTAGATGTTTGTTTATTTAACATTTTTCACGCTGCTGATTGAGGGAACTCAGGTATGTCATACGTGAAAATACTGTATAATGTTGGTCCTAAAATGCTGCCTTGAGGAGCACCAGCTCTTACAGGAAGTCTATCAGACTTGGAGTTCTGAAAATTAATCTGTATCTGTACAAAGTAAGTTGGAAAATTAATGTTTTTTTTTAATTTTACCATCAAGCCTTCATGCCAAACATTGTCGAATGCTTTTTCTATGTCTTGAAGAGGCCAGTAGAATTGCCTTCAGATTTGTTGGAACGAATCAAATTTGTTACACGTAAAAGATGATGAGTGGTCGAATGTCCACATCGAAATCCGAACTGTTCATTGGAAAAAAATGAATTTTCGTTGATGTGGAGCACAATTCTGTACAAAATAACTTTTTCAAAAAGTTTACTTTTGAAGGAAAGCAAGCTGATTGGACGATAGCTAGAAGCTTCTGCAGGATTTTTGTCAGGTTTCAAAATTGGTACAATCTTGGCATTTTTCCATTTGTCAAGAAAATATTCCAATTGAAAACGTTTGTTAAATACATCAACCAACAATGATAAGCTACTTTCAGGAAGTTTCTTGATGAAGATGTAAAAAATTCCATCATCGCCAGGGGATTAATTTTTTTTTATTTTTCAATGATAGTTCTCACTTTTTTCAAATCAGTCTCCCAGGAATTTTTAAAAACGTTCTCTTTATTGAGAATGCTTCCTAAATCCTGAGTAACTAGATTTTTAATTGAACTAGTGAGTCCTAAATAAAATTGTACACGCTTTCAATCGACATAGCAAGTTTTTGAGCTTTTTCGCAATTAGTTAGTAATAATTTGTTCTCCCCTTTTAAGACCGGAATGGGATTCTGAGATTTTTCCAAGCCCGGAAAGATCACATAGACTGTTTCCGAAAGCATTACGTTGTTCTATGTAGCCGGACGTCATCACAAGACCCTTCCTCAGTCCCTACAACCAATCACATCTGATTACGTCATTGTAGCGCATATAGGTGAACAGAAAACGAATAGCGAAATCAGCTGAAGCCCTCAACAAACCGAACACCGGTTCTGTCTGTGTATTCGTGTTTGGCTTGTTCTCTAGGATGTGGCTTTGGCTTGATGGTTCGACACACAACAACCAGACTAGACCAAGCGAAAACTTAAAAAAAACCCAGTGACCGAATGGCAGCCAACCGAACACGAAACGCCGTGATGGTGTCACTACATATTTAGGTCAAATATGAACTCCAAGTGTGTGTCTCCGCCGCCAACATATGGGCCATTTCTACACTTCATTCGTTATCACACAAGAGCCGTTCGATGCAGTCGTTAATAAATTGTACCAAGGCGAGGGCGGTAGTCTATTGTTTTTGATGTGAACCTGCGAATAGTCGTTTGGAGATGTGCCATTCATCGCGAATATGTGTGGTGCTGGAGGAGACATCCCCTTCGGTATGAAGTCATCCTCGCATACACATCGTGTCTTTTATCTATCTAGGTGTATGGAAAGAAAGATTTCTCTTTATTTTGAATTTATTATTGCGTTGTTGTCGTTGTCGCTCACCGGTGTTGGAGGCAATTTCCGCATCGATGCACCGCGCATCTGTTTATTTAGTTCCCTCAGTTATTTTTCTGCCTTCCAATGTGCATTTTCTAGTAGTGGGAGTGGAAACTATGTAGCGAATTTGACTAATCATTTCAGACGCATATACTAAAGCGAGTTGAACTTTTTATCAGTATCAGAAGACTGGTTTCATTCAGAATATGTACTTATGTAATGAACTAACAGGAAACAAATCTCCAACTCGTCAAACGTCAGCTGAAATCAATGGATATAACAAGGTGTTTGTGGAAAAAATTCTCCAAAAACACAAACGTAAAAAACACCGCCGCACTATCACGACGCTGAAACCAGATACAGAAGACATCAAACGAATAAGCCTCCCATTTTATCCAAAAATCACAAATCCGATTAAAAACGCGCTCCAACGACAAGGATTTCAAGTTGTGCACAAAAGTGAAAACACTCTGCGTGACCTTCTGTGTAATCTAAAGGATAAGGTTCCTCCAGAAGAACAGTAGGTATATACCAAATACCTTGCAAAGACTGTCCGGCGGTTTACATTGGTCAAACACGTCGCAAAATGAAAGTACGTTTGAAAGAACACAGAAGTGCGGTAGCATCCAGTAAACCGAATGAATCAGGGGTGGCAGCACATACTGCAGCTTCCAACCACACAATCAATTGGCAAAATGCGAAGCTCATTAAAACAGTGAGGAAACCTATACAGTTGAACGCTTGGGAGTCAATGTTCATCACGAATACCCAGGAACCATTGATGAACGAAGATGACCCTCCCATCACATCGTGTCTGTTAAATCTAGCAGACACGACAATTACGTAACATCTCTTCGACCTGGACGAGTACGAACACCGTACGAAAATACAGCGTAATCAGTCGGACATTGTCCCGAAGATGGGCTATATCGCGCCCGAAACCGGTCGACGAAAAGGTAATTTTTAAAACTTTTTGACGATTTGTAAGAACGATAAGTGTTATGTCTAGTCTCCGTCGCGTCTCGTGAATGTCGTGTAGTTCTTACGTTAGTGCAAACTATAAAAATGAGTAGTGAAATGTTGACGTGTTACTTGCTTTACAGAAGCCGAGGAGTCCTCTGCACTTCCACAAGAAAACACTGGGAGTTTGGATATGGGAAGGGATTCGTTTTGGTAAACGATAAATATATAATACGAAATGAATACGTGAGCACCGAATACGTGAGTACACCGCACTATCCAAACCAGACACGATACATATTTCGTTGCTCGCTCAACAGGAGCATACAACCGGTTCAACGTATCAAACTCTACTGACGCTTTTTTTTTGTTTTTCACCGGCGCATTTCGTTTTTTCTTCCGCGCAGCTCGAACCGGACACAATGGATCCGAATTACGTCGCTCGCTCACAAGGAGCATGCAACAGATTCAACGGATCCAAGACTACTCCCGAAAGGACCACCCTGAAATTTTATCGAAAAACAGCGATCAGTGACATAAAATTGGAATTCCAACGATAGGTGCCGATGGCGGCCTCGTTTCAGCGAGAATTGCTCTATAATTATAAAAGAAACGATAAATGAATTATTTTAAGTTTATATTGTTCTATTTGTCAATTTTTGTACAACGAACATCATCCAAAATTTATTATAATAGCATATAAAGATCAATTATATCTGAATCTATCTAAAATAAAATGGAATGATGTTTATATGTCACGAAATGGCGTGAAAACGAGTTAACAAATTCAAACAATTCTTTCACTAATGCCTTAGTTAAGGGATGCGACGCGTTAGCGTGTAGAAAAAGTTTAGGAAAGTCTACGGAATAATCAGTAAAACGGGAGAAAGCTAGTCTGTTATTTTGCATGGGAGATTTCCTGTCATTTTTCAACAGCCTACTTCGATGGCAATACGTTTTCCGGGACCACTAATTCCATATAAAATTCATTGAGTCCCATATTTTATATATGTTTTTTTTAAATCGAATGTACATGTCTTATCACATGAATCTAATCCAAAACACCTCGCACAAGCTTATGTGATATATTGATGATGTGAAAAACTATATGAAAAAATAAAAATATGAGTTTTCAGATAAATCTTACATGATTCCTTGGTTCAGTGTAGAGTCTAAGCCATCCAAAATGCTCCTGAATATCGGTGGAAAATGAGGATAAACAGCTTCTCTTCTATCAAATTGAATCACGAGAGCATCTTTATTACGACTAAAAGTAGTCGCAAACATTTATAACAATCTAAAAAATATTGAGTTGAACCCACAAATAATTTAATGATTAGGAACACCTTACAATATATTTCAAAATTATGTAGATATTATTCCAATTAAGTTACATTCTGTACGAAAAATTTCGAATAATCTGATGCCGATGAAAATTTTTCATGAAAAAAAAAAAAGAAATGCTAAAACTGTGCAAAATTTAAAGCAAAAATGTACTATGTTTGAGCTAATATACTTCTTCCTCTTCTTCTTGGCATTACGGTCTCACTGGACATGACATAGTAAAAAAAATGTATTGAAAAATTTATTAATCAGCATTTAAGATAAAATTCAATAAACAAAAGGAGCGGATTATACGGGAACTCTTTTTTTATTTTCTCTTTATAGATAATCTATATAGAAAATCGTTCCGATGTTCCTTACGGGACCAACACTTCCCACATAAAATAAATAAAATGTTTGCTATATAATGCCAAATAATAAGGAAATTCAAGATTACAATACGGTGTTTTTATTTTTTATTTTTTTGAAGTTTTCAAGATCTTTTTGGTCGTATTTGTATCAGAAACATTAATGCTCATTAATAAAAAACGGTTTTTTTTTTGTCAGTAGCGTTAGGAGTAGTACTGGAAATTTTAATCTGCCCCAAGCTCCTGTCCAACATTTGCTTTTATAAGCCTCTATTACATTCATCACACAGACGTTCCTAAGAAATGGTCACTGTGTACCCTAGCAGCAATCAACCCTTGCCGTAATTTTGCAGTCTAGTATTCCAGACCAGTAGAAAACTATGATAAGACTTGAAATGCTACTAAAGTGGTTGAAGTGAAGAACGAAATAATTGTATAGAAAGGTCCTCATTCCCCATTTCATTTCATCAGTCACTGTCACATAATTACCACACTTTTGCTGTCGTAACTTTTGTTTTTAACACTATCACTAATATTACCGATTATCACTCATTAACTTTCGTAATACACATCTGTATACTTTCCATTATATCACTTCATTTTCACAGCTACAATTTTATATCAAAATTACATCACACTACTATCATAATAATTTATTTTTGTCACCATTTACCATCTAACCATCATAACTAAATAATTAAAAAATAATCAAACTCAGAGGTGACTCGTAACCTCACTTTTTACCTGTTCTACGAATCTAAAAATGGATAATTCGGCAAATTTAGTTGCAGAATGTCAGTGCGCATCGTACCTTCGTGCTGTGCGTACACGAATTCTCTCTGCTCTTGGAAGTTTTCTTAAAAACTACCTAAAGCAATAAAACAGTACTTTTCAGTGCTACACAAACAGTACTTTTCAGTGCTAAAATTAAAAACGGTACTTTTCAGTGCTACTTAAACAGTACTTTTCAGTACTATTTTTTCTACTATTGATCCCTTTACGATCCTTGTTTGGACCCGTGCCTTCGATTTTTCGTTGGACCCGTTGGCGAAAGCTAGCGGTGGTAATCCTTCTTGGACACCGTCTAGGGAAAAAACCTCTCGAAGGTCACGTCTTTCTCGTTTATTAACTAAACATGGTATCAACAACTAACAAAAGGAAGGGTGAATCTCTGAATTCACTACTTCCTTCCAAAAAAGTGGGTTTTAAAACTGTCACTACACGTGGCAAGAATGGAAGAAAGGACGCTTCCCCGGAATGCGAAGTTTCTTCCAAGGGTGAAATGAATAATTGTATTGAAATGAGCAATCAGTTCGATGCTCTAGACAAATTTTCCGAACACCAAATCGAAGCAGCCTCTAGCCCA
Organism: Aedes aegypti; assembly: GCF_002204515.2. Taxonomy (NCBI): domain Eukaryota; kingdom Metazoa; phylum Arthropoda; class Insecta; order Diptera; family Culicidae; genus Aedes; species Aedes aegypti. The sequence goes on along the minus strand of NC_035108.1, from coordinate 21,681,837 downwards.
GGCTCTTTGATTCAAGTGAGGAAGCAAAGAGTGCCGCCTATCGTGGTCAGTTGTTCCGAATTTGGGGGATTTAGGCAGGAGATCTTGAACTCCATTAGGGGAATCAAGGTTTCCTTCCAAATCGCAAAGAAAGGAGACTGTCGCGTTTTGCCGGAAACTCTTAAAGATCGCGAACTTCTTCTCAGATATCTTGAAGAGAAGAAGCACAAATTTTTTACTTATGACGACAAAACTGAACGTTTGTTCAAAGTCGTCTTGAAAGGTCTCTCAAGTGACTATAAGTCACCTGAAGAGATCAAAAATGGAATAAATGATTTACTTGGATTTTCCCCAGTCCAAGTAATCATTATGAAAAAGAGAACCCAATCTGGCATTGTTCGGAAAGGGCTTTCTCAAGAATATTATTTAGTTCACTTTAACAAAAAAGAACTAAATAATATTAAAGCTTTAGAAAAAGCTAAACTTATGTTCGATGTCCGTGTGACGTGGGAACATTTCCAGAAACCTGGAGGAAATTACCAGAACCCCACTCAGTGCCGTCGGTGCCAAAAGTGGGGTCATGGTACAAAAAATTGTCGCATGGATGCTAAATGCATGATTTGCGGAGGTTCTTCTCACGCTAAGGACGACTGTCCTGTGAAAGAAGATACCAGAAAATTTCAATGCGCCAATTGCAAGGGCCCTCACAAAGCTAACTTTTGGGAATGCATTTCACGCAAAAGAGTCGTTGAGGCTCGTGCCAAGCAGATGAAGGATAATATCCGTTACGATAACGGTCGTTTCCGGAATTTGCCTGGTAGAGTATCGAACAATGCTCATTTTTCAGTTAACGATCGCTTGATTAGGAATCATACCCACCAGGAAGATCATAATCATGCTCATTCACAAACAAATTTTAATCCGTCGGGTAGCCGTTCGAATCTTTCAATTTCGAATGTATCTACCCACGGTAAATCCTTTGCCGATATCGTAGCAGGTAATTTGAACTCTTCCCCTGTTCGTTCCATGAGTACCCATTCTACTTGTTTCAAATCAAATGGAAAAAACCCTACCGCCACAGGTAACTCCTACCCCGCTTCTTCGTCTACCGAAAATTCCAATGGGAAATCATCAGATGATATGTCTGCCTCTGATTTTAATTTTCTAACTGAACAATTGAATCTAATGATTGATGCAATGTTCAAAGCCACCACTATGACTGAAGCAGTCCAAGTAGGTGTAAAATTTACAAATAAAATTGTTATTGGATTACGTTTTTCTAATGGATCCAAATAATAATTTAAATATTTTAAATTGGAATGCTCGTTCTCTGAATGGTAAAGAGGACGAGCTGTTTAATTTTCTTACAGCTAATAACGTGCATATAGCAGTTATTACCGAAACTTATTTAAAACCTGGATCCAAATTTAAAAAAGATCCTAACTTTTTTGTTTATCGTAATGATCGACTTGATGGGGCATGTGGGGGAGTTGCAATCATCATTCATAGGCGTATAAAACATCAACTGTTTTCGTCATTTGAAACTAAAGTTTTTGAAACTTTAGGTGTTTCTGTTGAAACACAGTTTGGTAAATATACTTTCATAGCTGCCTATTTGCCTTTTCAATGCTCTGGACAGCAAGTTAATTGGCTTCAAACTGACTTGCGAAAATTAACTCGCAATAAGTCAAATTTTTTTGTCATTGGTGACTTTAATGCCAAACATCGGTCATGGAATAATTCTCAAAGTAATTCCAACGGCAGAATTTTATTTGATGAGTGCTCTTCAGGATATTTCTCAATTCAATACCCTGATAGCCCTACATGTTTTTCCTCTTCTAGAAATCCATCTACGATTGACTTGATCTTAACCGACTCTAGTCATCTTTGTAGCCAATTAGTTACTCATGCTGATTTTGATTCTGATCATGTCCCTGTTACATTTCAAATATCGCATGAAGCGATTCTCAATCCTATCAGCTCCACTTTCAATTATTTACGAGCCGACTGGAATATATATGAAACGTATGTTGACTCTAATCTTGATGTTAACATTTCTTTAGAAACTAAAATTGATATTGACAATGCTCTTGAAACTTTAACAAATTCCATTGTTGAAGCCAGAAACATTGCAATTCCAAAATGTGAAGTAAAATTTGAATCCGTGATTATAGACGATGATCTTAAACTCTTGATCCGTCTTAAAAACGTGAGGAGAAGGCAATTTCAACGCACTCGTGATCCTGCTATGAAAATTATATGGCAGGATTTGCAGAAAGAAATCAAGAAACGTTTTGCAGATTTAAGAAACAAAAATTTTGAAAATAAAATTTCTCAATTGGACCCTGGCTCTAAGCCCTTTTGGAAATTATCTAAAATCTTGAAAAAACCTCAGAAGCCTATACCGGCATTGAAAGAGGAAAACAAATTATTACTAACTAATTGCGAAAAAGCTCAAAAACTTGCTATGCAGTTTGAAAGTGCGCACAATTTTAATTTAGGACTTACTAGTCCAATTGAAAATGAAGTTACTCAGGAGTTCGAAAATATTCTCAATCAAGAGAACGTTTTCGAAAATGCCTGGGAGACTGATTTGGAAGAAGTGAGAACTATTATTAAAAAAATCAAAAATATGAAAGCTCCTGGCGATGATGGAATTTTCTACATCCTCATCAAGAAACTTCCAGAAAGTAGCTTATCATTTTTAGTTGATATATTTAACAAATGTTTTCAATTAACATATTTTCCTGACAAATGGAAAAATGCTAAGGTTGTTCCAATTTTAAAACCAGACAAAAATCCTGCAGTAGCTTCTAGCTATCGTCCAATCAGTTTGCTTTCCTCCATCAGTAAACTTTTTGAAAAGGTTATTTTGAACAGAATGATGGCCCACATCAACGAGAATTCAATTTTTGCCAATGAACAGTTCGGATTCCGCCATGGACATTCGACCACTCATCAACTTTTACGTGTAACAAATTTGATCCGTTCCAACAAATCTGAAGGCTACTCTACTGGTCTTGCTCTTCTAGACATAGAAAAAGCATTCGACAGTGTTTGGCATGAAGGTTTGATTGTAAAATTGAAAAATTTTAATTTTCCAACATACATTGTTAGAATAATTCAAAGTTATCTGTCAAATCGTACACTTCAGGTTAATTATCAGAACTCCAGATCTGAAAGACTTCCTGTAAGAGCTGGTGTTCCCCAAGGCAGCATTTTGGGACCAATATTATACAATATTTTCACATCTGACTTACCTGAGTTACCTCAGGGATGTCAAAAATCTTTGTTTGCGGATGACACAGGCCTCTCCGCCAAAGGACGAAGCCTGCGTGTCATCTGTAGTCGATTGCAAAAAAGTTTGGATATTTTTTCTTCATACTTGCAAAAATGGAAGATTTCTCCTAATGCTTCCAAAACTCAACTAATAATATTCCCACATAAACCAAAAGCTCTTTATTTGAAACCTTCAAGTAGACATGTTGTCACGATGAGAGGGGTTCCAATAAATTGGTCAGATGAAGTTAAGTATCTAGGACTCATGCTAGATAAGAATTTAACTTTCAAAAATCACATTGAGGGCATTCAAGCCAAATGTAACAAATATGTAAAATGTCTCTATCCCCTTATTAATAGAAAATCAAAACTTTGTCTTAAGAACAAGCTTTTGATATTCAAACAAATTTTCAGGCCAGCCATGTTGTATGCTGTACCAATATGGACTAGCTGTTGTAATACCAGGAAGAAAGCTCTGCAGAGAATTCAAAATAAAATTTTGAAAATGGTTCTGAGGCTTCCTCCCTGGTATAGTACCAATGAGTTACATAGGATATCCAATGTTGAAACATTGGAACAAATGTCAAATAAAATAATCAATAATTTCAGGCAAAAATCGTTACAATCTTCTATTGCCACGATTAATGCGTTATATGTTTAGGTTAAGTTAGGTTAAGTATATTAAAAACTTTTTTTTTTCTCTTATAAGCAGGTGAAATCAACTCACCTGTAAAAAATCTGAACTGCTACGGCAAATGAAATGTACTATGTTGTTAACAAAATGTTAATAAAATCTTAGATTTGTTTTACCAAATTAGGATGATAGTGTTGTCTAATAACACAGAACACCTAGATATAAGAAATAATGAATGTAATGTTTGGAATGATACTAATAAAGAAATGAAAAAAAAAAAAAAAAAAAAAAAAAAAAAAAAAAAAAAAAAGTTGCAGAATGTATTATAACCATCAATAATCTAGTAGCATAGACAAACAGACGTACCACTGAAGGTTCATATTAGTATTATTATGTATGCATTTTCAACAAAACTAGTGATTGTGAACTTTCAATGCAATTGTCAAATATTTTCATCACCACATATTTCTTCAAATAGCATTATTAGCACCCTCACAATCACTAACTTTAAAACGACAACGCACAATTCCACCAAACACATATTCTTTTGTTGCATTATAAAACGATTGATCACACGTTAGCTTTGAAACTTTACCACCATTACTGATTAGTACAAAGGATGCTACAGCTCGTGTAAACGAACTGAACCATCGACAACCAGCACTGGTTTATAAATAACTACTGAGCTCTGGCGGTCCCTCCGTTCGAAGAGGAACTGATAATATGCCGAACATATTATCCTCCGCCTGAATGCAGCCGTTTCATGAAAATCATGAACCGTTAGAGGTGTGCCAAAGTATTGGGAAGGTGATATGTTTCACAGATGAATATTATTATGGTGCATCTTCTACTTCGGCACCGTCAAACCTTGTGATCGTGGCCAGGGATAAAAATTCCTCCAACGAAAGCTCTACATAAATTCCTTTTGGAAAACCTTTTCATGGATTTCTCCTGAGATTTTTCTAAGGATTATTCGAAGGATTTCCCCAGAATCGTTTTAAAATGCAACATAAGAATAGGTGTTTGGTGGAACTGCGCGTAACACTCGTTGTTATTAAATTTAGTGATTGTGAGGGTGTTAATAGTGATTTATAATAAAATCTATGGTGATGAAAATTTTAAAATGAAATTGGAAGTGATTCTGATAGTTTTATTAAAAATATAATAATGATGATGTATAATGATGTGAACTCTACTAATTAAATAAAGGCCATAATACATTTTGCAATCATTTCTCTGAATATGAACATTATTGCCTAGTTCTTCAAATATACATGATAAAAGTGTTAATAATGACAGCGAGTGCAGGATAATTGATCGAAGTGATTTTGTTATACTTTAACTTTCTTGATAGTGCTAAATTGTAGTTCGAATAGTAATGACTCTACAGCAACAAAAATAATGAAACATTCAAATTGAATATCTTTTAATTACCTAGTAATACTAACAGATGGTAAATGGTAATAACAATGAATTTATATGAAAATGGTGGGATGTGAAAAGTGATATAATGGAAAGTATATCTGAAGTGTATTACGATAGTTGATGAGTGATAATCGGTGAAATACGTGATAGTGTCGAAAATAAAAGTGACGATAGTGAGTGATGAAATGAAATGGGGAATGAGGACCTTTTAATAAAACTATTTCGTTCTTCACTTTAACCACTCTAGTAGCATTTCAGGCCTTATCATAGTTTGATAGTAGTCTGAACTACTAGACTGCAAAACTAAGGTAAGGGCTGATTGCTGCTAGGGTACACAGTGACCATTTTAGCAACATTGCTTAGGAACGTCTGTGTGATGAACGCAATAGAGGCTTATAAAAGCAAATGCTAAACGCTGGGGGCAGATTAAGAGTGCCAGTACTACCCCTATCGCTATCGAAAAAAAAAACTTTCATTGGAGGAATTTTTGTAGATTTTCTTCATACAAACCCTGAAGTAATTATTAGGATGATTTCTGATGAAATTCCTGCATTCCTGAAATACTGAGATATTCCGATGCTTTCCTGGAAGAATTCTTGAAACAGATCCTGGAGGATTTCTTGCAGAGATTCCTGGAAGAATTCTAATAAAAATTTTACTAGAAGAAGAAGAATCTACGAAGAAATCACTGGATACATTCCTGCAGGAATTCCTTGCGAAATCTCTGAAGGTATCCCTGTTGATATTTTCTTGCAGGAATTCCTTGTCGAATCTCTGGAGGAATTGTTAAGATATTCCTGGAGCCCTATTGGAACCGGTCTAACATGTATCATGGCGAACAAAAGTTTTTCCTGTAGCAATCTCTGGCAAAAGTGGAGAAATCGCTGTATGGATTACGGTAGAGATTATCTTGGAGAATTTTCTGGTAAAGTCCCTGAAGGAATCTTCAAACTTTATCAATAATGGAGGTAAGGTGCCGGAGAAATCTCTGGAGATATATCGAGAGGATTTCTTGAAGGAATCTCTGCAGATTTTCCTGAAGGAACAGCAGGTGCCCTTTTTTAACAGATCTCAAATTTTTGGTGTGCCATACCAAGTGTCCATTTAGATCAGGAGTTGGTAAAAAACTAATAAATGATGTATCGGGTTTCAAATACTTTATCTATAATGGTGGTAGGTCATAGGTATCACCTATAATTCGACAATCATGAAATGTTTCCATTTTCATTTTTCTTTGGATTAATGGAAATGTTCCTAAAATTGACCCAATTCCATATTGTTACACCTATCAAAAATAAAAAAAAATACAACATCCAGACCCTAATTGTTATGCTCTATTTGGTTGCTTAGTTTAATCCTTATGTCGTTCAGGTGTAGTAGGGTGCATTTGGACAATTTATAATCGGGCATATATGAAACATAAGTAGAATTATGGATAAATGCTATGAAGTCCAATAATTCTAACAATATTTTTCTCAGATGAATCCATCCCATGTTCATGAGAGTTTTGGTAGAAATGTATTCAATTTATAGACATTATTAGCAGTTTTCCCTTTTAAATTAAGAAAATGGTTATGTCACAATTTCAAAACTCTTCTCGAACGTCGGTTTTTCAATCAATTTAAACCAATTTGTTCTAAACAACAGATAAAGGTAAATTTTAAACTTGTCTGTCGAAAGAATGTTAACTATGAACTTTGTTTTTGATTTGTCATATAAAAAATACAACATAACATGAATAAGTGAAGAGCATTGATATACTTTTTACTAGGATATATCCTGTTACATTTCAATTATCGTTTGCGTTTCAATTACGGCAATAATATTTCTACAACCCATCTCTATATTTGGTAGTAAAATGTAAAATAAAAGTGGGATCTTTGTCCTATTTACTCAAGATTCAAACATGTCCACTTATCGAATATGGAATCGGGCCAATTTTAGACACAAATTCAATACTTTTCCATTATGGCAGCGGTTTTCATATAGCGCTCCGCGGAGCACTTGGTGCTCCGCGAAAACTTGGCAGGTGCTTCGCGACAGTTTTGAAAATTTGTACCAATGCGTTGAAATATATCAACTTTGCACATTCAAATACCACGGTGCTCCTCTGAGCGTTATTATCAGAAAATAATCTCCATCAAATCTGTGCTCACCAGTCGTTTTCTATAGCTAAGCTGAAAACCTGGGCAAAATTAAAAAAAAAATCGTAGGGCCTGTTTTGAAGTTACGCCCTGTGTAAGAAATGTGTAAGTCCACTAATTCAAAGGAAATCTGAGATATTTTAGCGGATTTTTATTGGCCGTGATTATCAAAAGAAAAATGCCATCAATTATTTGATACCTTTTGGTGTAGTTTTAAATAAGAAAATATACGAAATTTGGTGTTACGCCCTTTTTGAAGTGTAACCATTGAAAAGAGTAATTTCAAATATATTACTTAGGCATTCTAATACCGTTAAGCCTGTTCCAATGTTTTCAATGATACATTGCACTTACATGTCGCCAAAATCTTTCACAATTAATTGATTTTTTCAAAGGCTCAAGGCTATAGCCAGATCACTTTCGCTTTCGAGCCTGCGGTGACGTCATCGATCCCGATAAGAGATTATTTGGGGATGCTGAGCGAGAGATTATCATCGAAGTTGGACGTATATAATCGAATCAAATTCACCACAGACATGTTCGGGTCCTATATTGGGTTATTTGCTGAAGATCACGAGAATTTGAGTTAGTTAGAAGTGGCATTCGGTCGAAGACGGTCCCGCGTGACCATAATCTAGTTTAAGTAAATGTTACGTGTTAAGTGTCAATAAATGTAAAGTGTTAGAGTCGGTTTTTTTATTAAATGATGTGTTTAAATTAAGTGTCGTGCGCTGTTTATTGCCTGTGAAGGAAGAACGAGATCCAGGCCCCTATCATCCATCGATTTTCCAACTATCGGGCTATTCACCGGTCCAGGTATCCAACATTATTCATAAAATAATACCCCCTCCGCTGTTCCGGCTTACTTTGTACTGCCCCAGAACAAACTTCAATTGTTGAGTAATGCACTATTGGCCAAACTGTATAACTCTATACCACTGTCAATTCTTTTGTGATCATTTGTATCATACATTACTACACTTAGATTTTTCACAAATCTACAATTTTACATTCGGGTTTCCCGATCTTTTCGATTACACAAACACGTAACAGCCCTGAATAAATACAATACTGAAAGAATTGTATAAGTCAATCAACTAATTCTCAAGCTAACTCGTGAATAGAAAACCTTAGTTCATGAAATACGCTGAAGAAAAGTAAGAAATATGCGTTATTATTTGGTTTCATTATATTTAAAATCATAACACTTGCAGACCTTAATGTTACATGTCTTCCCTAAAAATCAAAACTCTTTTGAGAAGAATTTCATTGACCCCAATGTCATCACTCTGAACCAACTATTACGCTGAATGCTATTGTCCCAAACATATAATTACATTATAATTCATAGTCCCGTGATAATGGAATTTGAAGATTTCCATTCTAGGAACTGGAACTCGCGGTGAAGATCTTCAGATATTCTGTGTAAGGAAATTCAAAGTTAAAGGGTATAAATTTAAAAAGATTTATAAAATATGATGAAAACAGAGTTGTTCATGGATTCTACGTAAATTCCAGTTTTGGTTATTAGAACATCGTAAATTGTACTGTGACCCTTTTGATTGCCTGCTGGTCTACCTACCGTAACATGGTTTGAATTCCACATAAACTGAAGATTTCTATCTAAACTTTTTTTTTTCTAAATCGCAAACTGTGCTTGTAAAGTAAAGTTTCACCAGCTGCTATGACCCTCTACAAACGACAAACATCATATTGGGAGCTAATCAAAGTTTTCCAAACTGACAAAGACAAAAATTTAGAATTAATTTCAATTGAACAAAATAATAACGGATGTTCTAAGCATGCATTATTTTCTTCCGTTTAATATCGCTGCCGTTAATTTTATTTTATTCCATACACTGCAACCCACAACCGAAAACTCAACTCGTAAAGTATTCCTTGACGTATACTCCGCTTCGATATACAGCAGGTAGTAAACAGTAGAGATTATCGCGTTTCACAATTTTCAAACCCGTACCCGACATATTTTATTCCTTCAAACCCGGACCCATCTAGAACCCGAGACAAAAATTGAAAAGCAAACCCGGACCCAACCCGAACCCGAAAAATTTTCGCTGTTCAAACCTGAACCTGAGTTGCATGTAAAATAATCTGAATTGTGAGCACATGGGTGCACAAAACTAGCCAGAATATTGTGCTACAAGTACGAATTGGGTTATATGTTGAAATAAGCTCAGTTATGTCTTAAAACACTTGAGCCTATGGAAAGTCAGTTGATTGTGAAAGACTTTGGTGATATGTAAATGCAATGTGTCAATGAAAACATTTGAACATGCTCAACGGTATAAGAATGCCTAATTATTTTATTTAAAATTAGTGTTTTAATGGTTAGACTTCCAGAGGGGCGTAACCCCATTTATGTTAATCTTCTCATTCAAAACTCCTATCAGAAGTTACAAATAATTATATAAATCAATTTTAATTCAAATTGTTATATTATATTTATTCTGATAATCACGAGCAATGAAAACTTGTTTATATATCTCAGATTTCCTTTGAATTGGTGGGCTTGTACATTCAAAAGGGCGTAACTTCAAAACGAGCCCTACGATTTTTTTTTTTTAATTTTGCCCAGACATGCAGCTTAGCTATAGAAAACGACTGGTAAGTACTGATTTGATGGAGATTTTTTTTCTGATAATAACGGTCAGGGGAGCACCGTGAATACGCTTTTAATTATACACTCAAAAAAATCACGTAGATCATTCCAAATTCATTTTACCTCGACTTCACCTGACTAAGATAATGATCACTAAACCATTTATAACCACCAAATAATGACTCGGTAATGTTTACTGAGGTTACCTATCGCACTTACGTGGAATTCACGTAGGTGCCTAAGTTCATTTTGACGATTCTACCCCATTACCCCGAATCCCATTACCCCGAATGCCATTAACCTGAACGCCATTACCCCGAATTCCAAAACCCCGAACGTCCCATCACCCCGAATGACATTACCCCCGAATTCCAATATCGCGGGGAAATGTCATCAATATCATCATGTCATGATAATTGTACATTCGGGGAAATTGCATTCGGGGTGATGGAATTCGGGGTAATGGTACATTCGGGGTAATGGAATTCGGGGTGATGGCAATCGGGGAAATGGCATTCGGGGTAATGGGGTAGAATCCATTTTGACATCTTCATAGTGTACGTGCATTCGGTGTTGAGCGCAAATCCTAAAATGGCGCCCGCTTAATTTTTGAAGAACTTCAGAAGCTGCTGCTGCTTTTAACACTGTGTAAGATTGATTTCAAGGTAAATATGCTTTGAATACCAAAAAATCTCTGCATTACTTCATATTTTATACATGATTTATAATCTCTATCAATTATAGCATGCGAAGGCTACGGTAGCTCTTACGTTTAACGACGGTGGAATGGAAGAACTTCCAAAGTTCATGCGTTCATTCTGGGCTACCTATGATTTACGTAAGAGCTACGTGAAAAGTGCGATGGAAAAAAATCACGTATGTTTTCACGTAACAATGACGTTTGGATTATTTTGAGTGTACGAAACCAAGCCATATCGAAAATTTAAAAGAATTAACATTCAAAGAACAAAACAACCGATAACGCTGTAAATGTAATCAATCATTAACTCGTTGCGACCAATCCATAGAATTTCCATTTAAAAACCAATGCTAAGAGTCCAAAGATTTGTACTCTTGAAAATTTAGGGGTGGTTCTAATTCATCTTAACCATATGATGTTCGTTATAGTGGATGACAAAACGCAGTTCTTATGAGTCTTAAACACATGATGTCAACATCTCGAACATTATTGAACTTTCATGTACCTTGGATATTTTTATTAAAACGTTCAGTATTTGGCCAAATATGTTGTAAGTGGAAGGTTAAAAATATTCTGTCGGTGATTTTTTTTCCATACAATATGTATGAGCAGTTTTAGCTTCAAAATTATGTTTTCGAATTTGCGAAATTGTGTCTTTGGAATTTATCTTGAATTTAATATGAAAAACGACCCAAAAAGGTGTAGTAATTCAATTGATCCTGGCAGAATATTTTGAAACTTCCAGGGTGTGGAAGTTTTGTTGGCATATCAACAAATCTGACACACATGCCATTACGTTAATAATCGCATTATACAAAATAAAGAGTATTCTCATCAAAATTATAAATATTTCCGAGAGAGCTGAACTAAAGGTTTAACCATTCAGAAATTATATATGGGGAACGTCGATCCCTATGGAACATTGAAAAATCTTCAAAATTAAATGACCAATGATCAAAATCGACACAGATTCTCTAAATAGAAGAGTTTTTTTGAGAATTTGTAAAAAATGGTGCAGAAATCCTTAAACCAAAAAAAAAAACAAAAACAAAAAAAGTTAATGCGATTCGTAAAATTTTATGTTGTTAAAAATGATGTTGCTTGTAAAGGGGTTAATGAAAGATTTAAAAATAAATATGTTGCTATAACTTGCTCAGTTGCTCGAATTAACAACAAAAGTTGGAAAATTTCGTAACCAAAGCAATTCTGCTGTTTTTGAACCATGAATTTTGAAATTTTTGACAATAAATCAAATACAGTTTTGTTTTAATGATTTTCGTAGTTTACCCTTGAAATAATAAAGTTTGTTCAATTAAATAAATAAATCCTTTAAGATTATCATTAAAATTTTAAAATAAAATTAAAGTTAATCTAAGATTGGCCAACATATATGTTGCTTTACGAATTGAAGTGTCGATTCAAGCGTTTAAAAAACCCAGATTTTAAACGGAGTGATGAAGATCATGTGCTCCGCGCAACAATCTTGTTTCGAAAAGTGCTCCGCATGCCAAAAAATCTGTAGACCCCTGCATTATGCCAAAGATGAAAGCAAATGAATACAGTTTATGATTGCCGAGCAATGGTTGACACCTATGATCTCTGTTATTGATAAAGTATATCGAAGTCCATAAATCATTTAATAGTTCTATCAACTTGATGTGAAAACAATTGTTACACTAAAAGTGGAAAGATTTACTATTCAATGTTCGGTTTTTGAATCAATTTTTTTAGAGTGTAAAACAGAATCAAATGTTTTATTTTTCTCTGTGTGCTACCGGCGCAGACGACAGGAGGTGTAGAAAGAAAGCGAGGGTTTGTGTAGATTTGGCGCGATGCGAACGGAAGTAGGAAGGAGAAAGGAAAGAAGGATATCATAAAAGTAGAAAATTCCGTCGAGTTAAGACGTGTTTGTTTTCGTTAATAAAATTCTTAAAATACAGTCCACTTGCTTTTCGTCCCTGAACTATCCGAAGAACATTTGGTCCGATCGTGCCGGATGTCGGATTAGTGGATGGAAGCAGTTTAGATTCTCGGTTCGTGCGCGGAACGAGAAAGAATCGACGCGAGTTTCGGCAGTTGAGACGGTCGAATCGCGAAGTGAATCCGGTTGCATGCGTTGCATCGGATACGGTGAGGCCATAGTAACGCGTCTGCGTCCGCGAACGCGATGCGATCAAAGGATTTCCTGTTGTTGATATTCTGCTTTGTGGGCTCGCACACGCGGACGCGTCGCTCGACGCGTTTACTATGGCAGCGCCCATAGTGTTTTCCGATAAACGTGGTCGGAAATTGAATTCTGTTCCCGATTGAGTGGTCGAAGAAAGCTCCCGGTTACTTGCACGTTCCGGAAGTGTGAGCTGCTAATCGGACGGCAGAATAGAACTTTGAAAAGTGGAGGTCAAGCCTCAACGAAGAAGAAGAGCGTGAAAATTGTGCGGTAGTGAAAAGAAGAACTAAAAGAACTATTCGCATGTAATGTTTTTGCGTTCTGGTAAAGTGAAGAAAGTGTTGTTTCCGTCGACGCCATTTTCAACCCCGACCGGTGAATTCAGTGTGCTTCGTAGTGTGCGTGAGCAGAAGGAGGAAGCTGAACAACGGCAGAAAGAGAAGGAAATGGCGGAAAGTGTTGTTGCGTTGGAGCAGTGTTGCCACGCTACAAGGTCGAAAGTGGTGCGAATAAAGTCGGCCATTTTGAATGCAGAACAGGATCCTGAAAAGTTCACGCATCATGACTTGAAGCTGTATCTGAAGACGGTTGATTCTTCTTATGAGGAATACAACAATTTTCAGAATCGTATTTACCTCACCGATCCACAGAGGAGAGAAGAATTCGAGCGAATTTGAAGAGCTGTACGAGTTCGTTCGAATTTCCCTCTGTGAGATGATACAGCACTACGAAGACATCGAGAAGGCCATTGCGAACGAGGCAGCGTTGGAGCGAGAGAAGCAGCTGCTGGCTGTGAAGTTTCAAGGTAATGCTGTGGCAATCAGTGATCGTGCTGGATCCAGTGGCGTACCGGAAAGTGTCGTGCCGTATAGAATGCCACCATCGTTGTTGTTGCAGCAAACACCATTGCCAACATTCGACGGCAAATACGAGCACTGGCACAAGTTCAAGGCGAGATTTTGCGATATTGTCGACCGGTGCACCCAAGATTCCCCGGCGACGAAACTCCATTATTTGGATAAGGCGTTGGTCGGAGATGCGAAGGGGGCAATCGATGAGCAGACCCTCAACGATAACAACTACGACGGTGCATGGAGAATTCTGGTCGAACGTTACGAGAACCTCTCGATGGTGATTCATGGCCACGTGACAAGGTTGCTGAACTTGAAGCAGATGGCCAAGGAGTCGTCAGTGGAACTGCGAACGTTGATCGACGACTGTACGAAGCGTGTGGAGTCCCTGGAGTTCCACAAGCTCAAGATGGACAAGATGTCTGAAGCCATCGTTATCACGTTGCTAGCGTCGAAGTTGGATCCGAGTACCCGAAGAAGCTGGGAAGCATCTTGTGAACACGGTAAGTTACCTGTGTATAAGGACACGATTGCATTCCTGCGACAGCATTTCCATGTTCTGGAGCGGTGTGAACAAAATGTCATGCCAATCAAGAGCAAGATCGTGCCGATGAAGACCCAGCCATCTATCATTACCAGTAAGACGCACACTGTGATGGTTTCTAAAACGACCGATGGATGCCCCATGTGCGGAACTGCTCATTCGATTGATGCATGTGGAGCGTTCAAAAGGTTGAATGTTGACGAGCGGTATATGAAGGCGAAGCAGCTGGGATTATGCTTCAGCTGCCTGCTACGAGGACATCGAACGGTAGCCTGCAAGAGCGGTAAAACGTGTCCAACTTGCTCGAAGAAACATCATGCACTGATGCATCCGGAAGAGAAGAAGCCTGTTGCAGTTGAATTCCCTCAGCCACCTGCGGCAGAGCAAGCAACGAGTTCCTCCCATCCACTGACAGCAGCAAAGTGCACGATTCCAATCGAGCCAATGCAGCCGAAGCAGATTTTGTTGGCGACAGCTATCGTGATGGTGTATGGTTGCAACGATGTAGCGCATAAGTGCCGTGTGCTACTGGATTCCGGAGCGATGGCAAACTTCATGTCAACCAGAATGGCGGAATTGTTGCGGCTACGAAAGGAGGGTGCAAACGTCCCAATCGACGGAGTGAATGGGATGAAGACTGTCGTGAAGTACAGAGTGAACGCTAGAGTGGCATCAAGAACAACTGGTTTCCAATCGTCGTTGGATTATCTGGTTGTGCCCCGAGTGACCGGTGCATTGCCGGCTTCTAAGATCGACCCACACAGCTGGCAGATTCCCAAGTCGGTGGAACTAGCAGATCCGCATTTCTACGAACCAGGTCGCATTGACATGCTACTCGGTGCGGAGCTGTTTTTCGAAGTGCTGCAAAAAGGTAAGATCAAATTGGCCCCGAATCTACCATTGTTGCAGGAGAGTCAGCTTGGATGGCTCGTTTTCTGGACCGGTGTCCGACTCTGCGGTGATCGGAACCGTGAAGGTGTGTCAAGCTAGAAAATCGGTGGAAACCGAAGAGCAACTGTGCCAACTGCTGCGGCGGTTTTGGACTATCGACGAGTTTGGAGGTGATGCGTCGCCAAGGCCAGACGATAGATGTGAACTAAGTTTCCAGGAGACGCACAGTAGAACCAAGGATGGCCGTTACGTGGTAATGCTGCCATTCCGCGATAATGTTAAAGAGCTCGGAGAATCCCGGAACCAAGCGATGCGACGATTTTTGTCTCTGGAGCGTCGCTTAGAAGGTCAGCCGGAGTTGAAGCAAATGTACGTTGATTTCATCAGCGAGTATCTGGCACTTGGTCATTGCCGAGGTGTGACGGATTCCGAATGCGATAGGCCTGAGTCTGTCTACTATCTTCCACACCACTGCGTGATTAAACCGGACAGCTCAACTACCAAGCTGAGAGTGGTGTTCGACGCTTCGGCGAAGAGTAGTTCAGATTTGTCGTTGAACGATGTGATGGAGATTGGGCCCACAGTGCAAGAGTCACTCTTCAATGTGATATTAAGATTTCGCTTGCATAAATTCGTCTTCACCGCCGACATCCCGAAAATGTATCGGCAGGTGATGGTTCACGAGGCTCATCGAAAGTATCAGCGAATTCTGTGGAGAGAAGATAAAAATCAGCCAATGAAGGAGTTGGAGTTAAATACTGTTACTTACGGTACAGCTGCAGCGCCTTTCCTGGCGACACGATCGGTTGTCCAGTTGGCTAGAGACGAGCAAGAAGATTTCCCAGCGGCGAGCGAGGCAGTTGAGAAATGCTTTTACGTCGATGATGTGATGACTGGTGCTGACACGCTTAGCGATGCTAGACAGCTCCAGCGAGATTTGATCGCATTATTGGATAGAGGTGGTTTCCAGCTTCACAAATGGTGTGCGAATGATGAAGCGTTACTTGAGGACATTCCAGCAGATGCCAGGGAGAAGCAGATGAACTTCGAGGACTGCGAGATTAACGGAGTAATAAAAACTCTTGGCATTCTTTGGGATCCCTCCAGCGATGAATTCCTGTTCCACGTAAAGCCAATTAGCGATGGCTCTGAAGTTTCCACGAAGAGGTCAGTGCTCTCCGATATGTCAAAACTGTTCGATCCTCATGGCTTACTAGCACCGGTGGTACTCATCGCCAAACTGGTAATGCAACAGCTATGGCAACAGAACGTAGGATGGGATGACGCGATTCCAAAGGAGCAACTTCAAATATGGAACCGATTCAGATCCGAACTTTGCTGTTTGAATTCCCTCCGGATCGATCGGCGGATTACTATTGACGATACGGTGGCTGTGGAGTTGCATGGATTTGCTGACGCTTCCAAGGTGGCGTACGGATGTTGCATCTATATGAGAAGCGTGAAGAGTGATGGTGCTGCAGAAGTTCGACTGATTTGTGGCAAGTCACGAGTTGCCCCAATGAAAGAACTACAACGAGACATCAAGGTGGACGCAAACCCTGATGAGATGACGATCCCAAGGCTGGAGCTATGCGCTGCGTTGCTGCTAGCGGAACAAGTGGATAAAGTGCGCGAAACCTTAGCATTAACAACCGCAAAGGTGGTGCTTTGGTCGGACTCGAAAATAGTGTTGAACTGGTTGAAACAAATGAAGCCAAATACCCCAGTGTTCGTACAAAACCGCGTAGTGAAAATAAGAAAACTTTTTTCGTGGCACACGTGGCACTATATTTCGACTCAGCACAACCCAGCGGATTTGGTGCCACGTGGTGTATTCCCTGAGGATTTGATGCGGTGTGAAGAATGGTGGTTTGGCCCAAGTGTGATTCCTGTTGTTGAAGACGATGAATGTGGTGTGGTGGAACCGGAAGAATATGCCCACCAAATTGTGACGACTTTGGTACCGGAACGAGATTCTGTAATACCGAAGAAACATCTTGAGCCGTACGAAGTGATCCTGAAGTACAGCAGTTATCGAAAGCTGCAGAGTATTTTCGGGTACGTGGTTCGTTTCCTACACAACTGCCGCTTGAAGGGAAACAAGACGACGCGCAGAAGTGGTGCACTGAATAGTGAAGACTACACCGAAGCACAGAAGGCGATGGTGACCATTGTCCAGCTGGTGGTCTATAAGGAAGAAATCAGTTGTATCCAAGCGAACCAACCAGTGAAGGGAAAACTGCGCAATTTAAACCCAATCTACGACGACAACGAAAGGCTGCTGCGAGTTGGCGGTCGCATAAGGAACTCCGACCTGCCGAAAGACCAGAAGCACCCGATGATTTTGCCGGAGAATAACCACTTCACGGAGGTGCTAATAGAAGCGTTGCATCGTGAGCATCTTCATGTCGGTTTGAATGGACTACTTGCGGTGGTCCGACAGAAATTTTGGCCAGTGAACGCGAAGCGAACTATTCATCGAGTCCTGAGGAAATGTGTAGTTTGCTTCCGGACAAACCCCAGAGACGTACAGCAGTATATGGGCGATCTTCCGAGCTGCCGAGTGACTGCTGCCCAACCTTTCGCCAGGACTGGAATTGATTTCGCAGGACCATTCTTCATTAAAGTTGGACGAATGAGAGCTAAGGTGAAGGTGTACGTGTGTCTTTTCGTATGCATGTCTACCAAATCCATACATCTCGAACTGGTGAGCTCTTTGACGACTGATGGTTTCCTGGCAGCACTTCATCGATTTGCTAACCGACGAGGAAATCCATCTGAGCTGTTCTCTGACAACGGAACTAATTTTCGGGGAGCAGACCGAGAACTTTCCGAACTGTTGAACCTGCTACAGTCTCAGGTGCTGGACGAGAAAGTGAACGAGTTCTGCCAGCCCAGAGGAATCAAATGGAGCTTCAACCCTCCCAAGGCTCCACACCAGGGAGGTATTTGGGAAGCTAATATCAAATGCATGAAATCCCATTTGTGCAAGACACTAAACGAGAGCTATTTGACATATGAAGAGTTGAACACTTTATTGATCCAGATAGAAGGTGTATTGAACTCGAGACCTCTTGTGCAGCTGACGGATGATCCCTTCGATTACGAAGCGCTGAGCCCAGGACATTTCCTAGTTGGACGGAAATTGACGGCGGTAGCAGAACCGCTGTACGATGATTTGAAGGAGACGAGCTTGTCACGATACCAACTGGTGCAAAAACGAATGCAGCATTTTTGGCAACGGTGGTCGAATGAGTACGTGACGGGTCTTCAGAAGCGCAGCAAATGGTACAAGGACCCTACGTTGCTGCGAACTGGATTGCTGGTGATTATGAAGGAGGACAACATGCCACCCAAGACCTGGAAGTTAGGTCGCATTGTTGAAACGCATCCAGGTAAGGACGGAGTTGTACTTGTGGTTACGATCCGCACTGGCAACAGCATCTACAAGCGCCCGACGACCCAGATCGCTGTGCTTCCCATCGATGACTGCACGAATCAAGCAGAGCCCAAGGAGAAGTGAGACCTTCGCCTCACCCGGGGGAGTATGTTACACTAAAAGTGGAAAGATTTACTATTCAATGTTCGGTTTTTGAATCAATTTTTTTAGAGTGTAAAACAGAATCAAATGTTTTATTTTTCTCTGTGTGCTACCGGCGCAGACGACAGGAGGTGTAGAAAGAAAGCGAGGGTTTGTGTAGATTTGGCGCGATGCGAACGGAAGTAGGAAGGAGAAAGGAAAGAAGGATATCATAAAAGTAGAAAATTCCGTCGAGTTAAGACGTGTTTGTTTTCGTTAATAAAATTCTTAAAATACAGTCCATTTGCTTTTCGTCCCTGAACTATCCGAAGAACAACAATGCCCCGTATGAATATGAATTTGAGTCACTATATAAATGACCGATTGTCTGTATTTCCTCGACTCAAGCCTGATCGTTAAATTTAATTTGAAATAGACTAAACACACAGCAAACTTTTACTAGTCAACTAATTTCCGCTTTGTGCAAATATATGTAAACGTCAGCAAAACTAATATCTTAAAGAAATTCCATTACTCGATTAGGTTGAAATCAAAACTAATCCCCATGAGAGCATAACGCCCGTCGGCCTCTCAGATTACCATCTTGGAAACTGTCGTGCGTCGACAAACGCTTTGTGTTCTTCGCTGCATGTTCTACAATCACACCATGTGACGTTATCAGCCATCTCTTCGAGCCACAGCTGTTCTTCTCGTGTTACATCACGGCTCAGAATCTCAATGGAAAAAGACGAAACTCGAGTATCCGCTACTGGTGTCTCTCCGCGAAGGTCACTGACCATCAACGTATGATCTGGCTTCTCTTTGAAACTTGTTGCCGTTTGTTGGATTTCCAAATTTTTGCAACACGCTACTGATAACACAATTTCGGCAATGGTGTTGTCGCACGGATGAATGATGAAATGGTGTGGAATCGAGAGAAGCAAAAAAAACCTCACCCAACTGCGAACTGCTATATCGTTCGGAAACCGGAGTGACTCACGTGTGTAAATTCGTTCGAACAACGATGTTTACCTTCGTGAATCTCAGACTCGGGAGTGATAAGACCGGCGTAGAATCGAATAGACAAATTTAACAGCCTATCATCACATATGTCGAGCTGCTGCTGTGGGTGATTTACCTGTGTGAGCATCTATTATCGCCTTTTCCAATATTATTATTGTACACGCTTGGTGGGGACAATCTTGTGGAGTAAAACTATACATCGAATGGCATTCAGAAAGTGTCTGCTTCTGGAAGTGGTTGTTTTACTAAACTGTCTCTGAATGGTGCTTCCTCACAAGATACGCAAACTGTAAATTGTCCTAATCGAACTTCTGCCCATTTGCGATCCTTTGCTAATTACAGTCTGTTTTCTCTCTTCCCCACAGGGTGAGGTCCCCGAAGCCGAAGATGGACACCGCCACGGGATCTGGACTGATGGAGGAGTACGACCTAATGAAACAGTCCAAGTACCGGGTGTACATGTCCAACATCGATAAGGCCCTGAAGAACTTCGAGTATTCGAGCGAGTGGGCCGATCTGATTTCGGCTCTCGGCAAACTGAACAAGGTCATCTCCTCCAACTCACAGTACCAAATCATTCCTAGGCGGATTAAAATTTCGAAACGTTTGGCGCAATGTATGCACCCAGCCCTGCCATCCGGGGTACATCTCAAAGCACTGGAATCGTACGACGTGATATTCAGCAACATTGGAGTAGATCGACTGGCTTCGGAGTTATTCATCTACAGTGCGGGTTTGTTTCCCTTGTTGGGATATTCGGCCATGAACGTTCGGCCAACGCTGCTTTCGATCTACGAAAAGTATTTCGTTCCATTGGGTGAAAAGTTAAGACCTGCCCTTAGTGGCTTTTTGAGTGGCGTATTTCCGGGACTTGAGTCTGGGCAGGATCACTTCGAGCGAACCAGTTCCCTGTTGGACAAAGTTTGTGCTGCTGTGAAACCAGAATGCTTCTACACCTGCTTGTGGGAATGTATAGTCACGAATGCTTCCGTGCGCCTCCCCGCAATCAGTTACGTGTTGGAACACTTTGATAAGAAGCGAACCTGCTCGGAGCAGAAAGAACTGATGGGAGGAAGCGTTGAACTTCTAGTCACCGGTTTGTGCAGCTGTCTCAATGATGCTGTAATATTGGTGCAGCGAAATACTCTGGAGTTTCTGCTCTTAGCTTTCCCGCTGCATGCGATGATTCTCTCCCAACGAGACGTTACCAAGCTAGTGAAGACCGCACTCAATACCATCCTGAGGCGAGACATGTCCCTAAACCGAAGGCTCTACTCATGGCTGCTCGGCGCGGACACCAGTCTCGGAAAGCACCTGGAAGACATCGGACACGATGGGGAAACCAGCGACCCAAACGCATATTTCGAGTCTCACTCCAAGCAGGTGCTCATCAGTGCGTACAAACTCATTCTCAAAGCCAGCATCACCTCCAATCCGCCAGATCTTAGCCCCTATCGGATACTGATCTCACTGCTCGACAAAGCCGAAATAGGTCAACGCATTCTGGATGATGTCCTGTGCGACATCATCCGAACCATCTCGCTGTGCATCGGAAACCTGGAGGTGCAAAAGAATGCCAACGTCCTGTTTTCCACGTTCGATCCGTCGTACATCTGGAACTATATGACCACCCTCTACCGGGACGGGGCCATGAAGAAACCTCCGGGGCGTTCGTCTTCCGCAGGAGGTTCCGGAGCCAGCAACGCCCCCAACTGCACCAACATCAAGGAGCACATCCGAATAGACTCCGGTCCGCCGGGCACGGTGGAAGTGTGCTACCTGACGGAGTTCCTGCTGGAGACGCTCTCGCTGGAGATCTACAACGAAACGACTCGGGTGTACCTGCCGAAGTTCTTGCTCTCGCTCATCCGGATGCTGACGGTGTACTCGGAGAACATGAACTCGAACGAGGTGGCCGCCTCGCTGCGGCTGTGCGTCAAGATTGTGTCCAAGGTGCAGCCGATGATCATGTGAGTTGGAACATTTTACTAGATGTAGTATTTAGTTTTTCCTTGTACAGGTGAAGTTAATCATTTCGAGATCGTTAAATTTTAAAGCAACGTGAAGTTTATTTTTGTTTTATTCACTCGTATATAATTTTGGATGAGTCAATATCACATGCTTTTTTGATTCCGGCTTGAGCTAGGAACCGTCGATAATTGTTTGCGTATTGTAAGTTGGGAAATTTGTCATCAATGTGATAATTACTGTGCTAAATTATTGGATAATTATATCCATTTCAGACCCGAACTAGTTCAGTTTGCAATGATGTAGATTTACCAATACGATAAAAATAGGATATCACTTTTCTGATAACATTATCTTCGGGAAATGTTCTAGATCTCCATTGATCCTAATGGATTAGTTTAAATACTGTTAAATGTGGTCTAGTGATTTTTTCATTCAAATCTTTAGTGTGTTTCTTCCAAGAATTTCTCCAAGAATTCCTCCAGGATCTGTTTCAGATTTTTTTCCAGGAATGCTCTGGAATATCTCCGGTGATTTCTCCAGGGATTTTCCAAGCGATTTCTCATGGCGTACTTTTAGAGATTCCGCTAGAAAATCTTCCAGAGAATTCTTCAAGGATTCCGCCAGGAAAATATTTACAAGGATTTTTGCAGAAATATCTTTAAGGCCTTCTCCAGGAATTCCTCCAAAAGTTGCACTAGGACAATCTCTTCAAGTATTATTCAAGATACTTCTCTAGTGTAGTACTCTCCAGAATCGTACACAATTATTCCGCATATTTCTTTCAAGATGATTCCACGGATTCTTCAACTCACGAATTCCTTAAGGGAGTATTTCATCCAGAAATTCTCCCAGATTTACCATCGGAAAAATCGCTACATGGCTTACTCCAAGAAATACTCAACATTATTCCCCAGGAATTTCTTCCAGGAACTCGTTCTTGGCCTCCAAAAATCTCTCGGAGATTCTACCAAGAGTTCCTCTTGAACTTCAAACATAGATTCTTCTATGAATTTCTGCAGGAATTTCATCAGATATTATCCTAAGAATTTTTCCAGGGATTTCTTCCGGGATTCTTCCATCGATTCTACTGATAATTCCTCCAGGGATTCCATCAGGAATTCCTCCAGATGTTCGGCAACTTAAGAATTTCTCAGGGATTTCCTCAAGAATTTCGTTTAGCAAATTTCCCAGAGTGGTCACCAGGAAAATCGCTACATGACATACGCCAAGGATTTCTCCAGGTAATTTCCTAGAGATTTCCCAGGAATTTCGGCAGGGATTCGTTCTTGGCTTTCAAAAATTGTCTTGGAGAAATAAGAGTTCCTCTTGAAATTTCTCCAGAGATTCTCCAGAGGTTCTCCATAAGATTCTACATAAGAGTGATGCAAATTTTGAAATGTTTGCTCCGCTATGCTTAAGCGATTTTAAGTATGGTAAATAGCATCCTCTCAAATTTTGACGTGATTAGGAGGAAATTTGACTGTGCACACGCCATTTGAAGTTTATATGGAGATTACTATGGAAAACGCCAATGTTTTGTGTTCAGCCCTCTATCTCTTCGTCATAATATTTTATGGAAAAGTGAAAAAATTCTTCTAATGTGAAATCCTCCCAGATACAACTTTGCCGAAGACCACTTTTTGATTGGACCTCTGGATAAATTGTTATTCATCATCATAAAGTTAGTTTGCATGTAGCATGCTCCACCAACTGTTCGGCAGGCAACAGTGGTACTCCTGGCGGGAAGAATAGATCAAAGTAATCCAGGCTACTATGTTCTACAGCAGAAAAGCAGTGTTGCTCTGAAAGTAATTGAATGATCATCTCATCTTGATTTTGACTTTGTTATCAATAATAACAAATTATCCTTGCGTCCCATCGAAATATGGTCTTCGGCTAAGTTGTAGCTGGGAAGTTTTCACATGAGATGAGTGTGTTACTTTTCCATAGATTATTATGACGAGCAGTTAGAGGACTGAACACAAAAGGTTTGCCCTTTCCATATAAACTTCAAAGAGCGTGTGCACAACCAAATTTCTTCCGAATCACTTCAAATTTTGGGAGGATCATTTTTATCATATTTGACATCGTTTAAGCATAGGGGAGCAAAAACTTCAAAACAAAAAAAATCAGTCTATTCTACATAAATTCCTTTTGGAAAATCTCTTCATGGATTTTTTCAGAGATTTCTCCTGGGATTCCTCCAAGGATTATTCCAGAGATTTCTCCAGAAAAATCTCTAAAGGGTTTTTTTTCCTATAGATTCAACCAGCAAAATCTCTACAGGGATACTTTCTGGAATTCTCCAAGGATTTTAGAGATGCTTCCATGAGTCCTTCAGTAATTAACTTAGATAACCCTTCAGAGATTCCTACAAGAGTTTCTCCAGAGACTTCTTCAGGGATTCTTCTAGGAAAATCCCAAGCTTTTTTAAAGAAATTTCTCCAAGAATTGCTCCAGAAAAATTTCTACACGGTTTCCTCTAGAAATTATTGTTCCAGGGATGAGCTGGTAGAGAACCGACTGTATATTTCAATGAAATATGTTTGTTTTTTTCAAACAGTGCTTTTTTTATGGAGGAATTCATGGGCGAATCATTGTAGGAATTCTTGAAGGGATCCCAGAGGAGTTTTTGGGGGCCCAGAACGCATCTTTGGAGAAATTTCAAGGAGAATCCCTGGAGAATTACCTGGAAAAAATCTTAGAATAATTCATGTAACGATTTTCCTAGACGAATCCCTCAGAGAATTCCTGAAGGAAACTCTTGAGGAATCGCTATAGGAATTCATGACGTTATTTCTTGTAGATGGAATCTCCGGAAAAAAAAATCTGATAGAACTCCTGGAGCGATTCCTGGAGGAAATCTGAGGAATAATCAATAGATGAATCTCGAGAGGACTACCTGAGAAAATTCTGGAGAAATACCTGATGTAATCCTTGAATAAATTGAAAATTTCTGCAATATTTTCAAGAAAATTTTCCCGAATCCTTGGAGAAATCTCAGTAAAGATTTCTCAAGCTTTTTCTTCAGAAATTTCTTCAACGTTTGCTCCAGAAAAAAATCTACACTGTTTCCTCTAGAAGTTGTTCCAGGGATGAGCAGGTAGACAATCGACGGTATATTTTAAAGAAATATGTTTTTTGTCTACGAAGTGTATTTTTCTTTAAATCTGCGAGAATTTCTCCAAGGATTCTTCCAGGAATTTGAGCGGGGATTTCTCTAGGGATATCCCTAGATTTTTTTCTAGTGATATTTCCAGGTATTGTTGCAGGAACATGTTGAGGAACTTATCCAGGGATTACTAAAAAAAACTTCTTCAAGATAAGAGTTCCTGGAGGAATCTCTAAAAAAAATCACGAGGTAAACCGTGGAGCAATTCATATTCTTTTTTAATGATATCCCTGGAGGAATTTATGGGTGAATCTTTGTAGGAATTCTTCGAGGAATCCCGAAGGATTTTTTGGAGGCCCAGCATGCATCTTTGGATAAATTTCAAGGAGAATCCCTGGAGAATTACCTGATAGCGATTTTCCCGGAGGAATTCCTTAGAGGATTCCTGAAGGAAGCTCTTGAGGAATTGCTATAGGAATTCATGAAGTTATTTCTTGTAGATGGAATCTCTGGAAGAATTTCTGATAGAATTCCTGGAGCGATTCCTGGAGGAAATCTTAGGAATAATCAATAAATGAATCTCGAGCGGACTACCTGAGAAAATTCTGGAGAAATCACTGGAGAAATACCTGAAGTAATCCTTGAATAAATTGAATTTTTCCGCCATAATTCCTGGAAAACTTCCCTGAATATATGGAGGAATCCCTGGAGGCATTCCGGCAGGAAATCCTGGTGAAACCGCTAAAAACATCCCTGTTAAAATATCCCTACAAACATTCCTGTAATAATCCTTGGAGAAATTTCTGAAGGAAATCTTGGCAAAATTCCTGAACGAATGACGAGGGATTTTTTGGGGGTCCAGAACGCATCTTTGGAGAAATTTCAAGGAGAATCCCTGGAGAATTACCTGGAAAAATCCTTAGAATAATTATTGTAGCGATTTTCCTGGAGGAATCTGAGGGATGTAGATGGAACCTCCGGAAGAATTTCTGATGAAACTCCTGGAGCGATCCCTGGAGGAATTCTCAGGAATAATCAATAGATGAATTTCAAGAGAACTACCCGAGGAAATTCTGGAGAAATCACAGGAGAAATACCTGAAGTAATCCTAGAAAAAATTGAAAATTTCTGCAATAATTTCTGGAAAATTTCCCTGAGGAATCCTTGGAAAAACTCCTGGGAAAATCCCAGTAAAGATTTCACTAGGGGCAAATATGGAGGATTCACTGGAGACATTCCGGCAGAAACTCCTGGAGAAACTGCTAAAAAAATCCCTGTAGAAATATCCCGGTAGTAATTCCTGGAATATCTTTTGGAACAATCCCCAAAGGAAATCTTGGCGAAATTCCTGAACGAATTGGTGGAGGTATTTCTGGAGCCCTATCAGAACGGGTCTCGAAAATCTGTCAGCAAGCAAAAGTTCTTCCTGGAGGAATCTCTGGCAAAACACCTAGTGGAATCCCTGGTGTCACTGTATGGATTACGGTAGAGATTATCTTGGAGGAATTCCTGGTAAAATCCTTGGAGGACTCTTCGAAAGAATTTCTGGAGAAATCTCTGGAAGTGTCTCTGGAGAGAGGAATTCTTGAAGGAATCTCTGAAGGATTTACTGGAGCCTTATTTGAACTATAAGGTACCGTGGGGCAAGTGGGTAATGGATTTCGCACAGGTGGGATTCTTCAAATTCTAGAGACTTTAAATTAAAACAAATGAGGTCATGTATATTTTTTAGCTTGACTTCCACCAAATATAAGCAGTATGCTGAAATTTATTCTTATGTAAACTTGAAGAAAAAAGTACAGAAAAAGTTTTTGAGAAACGTTTCTTTACTTTTGACTTGCCTCACAAGTGGGGCAAGTGAAAAGTTTATCGTTTTGAGCAATATTTCAAAAACTAACAGTTATATTCACGATTCCTATTACCTTTAACATTTATTAAGGCGTCCCAATGAACAACAACATAAATAACATGTAAACAAAAAACATTTTATTCTTGTTACTTGAAGTTTCTTCAGTTCAGTTATGTTAGGTGAAATGATTCGACAACATTATAACTGCAACATTTTCAATGGTAGTTCTTACATCATGGGACAGCAATTGCTTTTCTGCTCTGTAGAATTTTCACCGCTCGTTATTTGTTTTTATGAAAATCGGATTTGACGTCGGATAACTCTTCGTGTGAAATCAAACGGAATCCTCCAATAAAGTATTTCGAAACTTTCTTATGTGGGTAGACCAATACCCCATTTTTTATGTTTTGAACTAGCTTTACATAGATATTCCATGAGATTTCCGTGCGTTCTCTTATATTGGAACTTTTCAATCAACGTCTTACTTTTAATCGGCTGTCCGAAGTACACATATTAATATCATAATATTTGGCAACCTTTATTTAGAGAAATGCCATGATAATAGCTTGTAACACTTTGAGTATAGTGTTTCACCTTATATACTTATAGCTACCTAAAGAGAAAACACAAATTTAGTCTCTAATGAGAAACTTTTCACTTGCCCCACGTGATTGGAAAATTGACGGTGTTTTAATTTAGTTATTTTTAGTTCTATGTCGAATTAATTCTAAGACTTTTTTCATTGCAGTTTAAAACTGTCAGAGAGGACAACTTAAAAGTGGTACAGAAAATTATTTTCCGCAACTTTTTTTCGCTGAAAATATTAAAATAAGATTGCACGCCGCCAACTTGTTACGGAGTTATATTTAACAGGTTAACAATCTTTCGCTGTATTATGCAATAATGGTTGAAAAATCTCATGAATCTTTTACCTATCGTAATGTTCTGAATGGCCTCGAAGGTTTACGCATGAGTTTAAAACGTTAATTCACATATTCAGTAAAATATACCAATTATTTTCACTTACCCCATTTACCCACTTGCCCCGCGGTACCTTACATAAAAAACATGAGTTGTGACTTGTCGAATGATTCTTATTAACTTATACAATCTTTTTTTCTAATTTGGCTGGAACGGAAATGGTATTCGGATATAATAATGTTATGTTAGGGATTCCCATATAGCAACAGTAGAAGGCGCTGCTTTTCACCAAGATCAAACTGAAAGGCATGGGTTTGTATCCCACCGGTAGAGGATCTTTCCGGGTTGGAAATTTTCTCGACTTCCCAGGCACAGAGTAAGGCTTGCTAAACGATATACCTGGACAAACATTTCAAAAGGGCTTAAGAGGTCTTGAGCCTTTTTTTCAGAAACGTTGCTGTTGAGCGTTTTTTAGCCCGCCCACGTAAACTAACACCATTATCAGAAAGATTAGTGTTAGCTCTTCCCGATAGTGGTATTGGTGAGCGTGATCGAGTTGAATTGGGCTTAACAGCGTCTTGCAAAGTCATTGTTTATCAATGTCAATGTGCCCTTTTGAAATGTTTGTATTACATATGCAAAAATAGTCAAATAGAAAACATCTCCGTTAATAACTGTGTAAGTGCTCATAAGAACAGCATAAGATAAGCTGAGAAGCAGGCTCTGTTCCAGAAGGGGCGTTACGCTAGATATATGGCATGATGTCCATTTACATATGGATGGGCTTTTATTGTAATACATCATGAATTTGTATTCGTCGAACAGGTAGGTTTTAAGCTAGGGAATCGCCATTGAATAAAAGTTGTTTGAAGTATCTTTATAAGCATGATGTTTAAGGAGTGCTTTGTGAAGCCCAAGCAGGAAGGTTCGTTTTTACGTCGGCCGAGAAATTTTCGTTTTCGTGCATTTTTGCGTACGCCGAGAATTTTTTTTCTGTTTTCGCGCGTTTTCCTGGGCAGTGCTTTGTGAAGCCCAAGCAGAACGGTTCGTCGTTGCGTCGGCCGTGCAGGTTTTTTCCTGTTTTCGCGCGTCTTGCTGGGCAGTGATATGTGAAGCCCAATGTCGACCGAGAAGTTTTTTTTTTCATTTTTTTCGCGCGTCTTGTCTTCGTGAAGCAGGCTTACTCGTTACTCATATAGCCCGTATGCTTTAGGCATATTAGGGTGACCAAATTGAAGTGCTTTGGAGCTCCCCTGTCAACGATGGATCATCTATTGGTGAGCTCGTTTCATGCTTCTGTTTCAAATCTTTGTTGTAAAAACGGCATGAACGTTGCATCTGTTTATTTGTTCATTAAATAATGATTGGTTTGACATTTCAAGTGTCAGCGTACTATAATTCATATTTATATAATGCATATTTGAGGACACATACATTTACATCTGCTCGTAATTACAAAAAAAAAAAAACTTTGAATAGTTCGACACACGAAATGTCGAGGTTTTTTCCATAGACTTATAGAAGATTAATTCGGTTCATGTTGCATAAATTGAATCACTTACCAAACGCAACAAACTCTTTGAATGATTCGTCACTGCAGGTGTCGATAAATGTTTGTGCAAAAGAGTAAAATATAAGACGATCACTGTAAATGGATAACTTTTTAAATTGTGGTTACACGAATCGCATCACTTACCAGGGTGAATCCAGATTGTGTAGTTTCTGAATCCTTCCCGTGACAACCATGAAGATGCAGAGGTATACTCGGTCTTTAGTAACAATGGATGTCATACTAACATTCCTTCCCTTCCCTGATAACCGTAAGGACGTGGCCGGCGCCGTTATTGACTTTATAGTATTTAGAATTCTCGAAATTATACATTGAAGATGGTAAGCTCCATCTGTTGGTTCCTTGTGCAATTGCGATTATTCTGGTCAAACACGCAGTAGCAACTACGAATTGTACGGTCATCAATGCTCATGCTCATGCTAGCTCTTTATAAGCATAATGTTTAAGCAAGGTAATAAAAAATAAACAATTAAATAACACTACGCTGCTTAATCGATAGCCCAAACCTTTCGATTATATTCGAAAATCTGCAGAGCTATTCGAATGATTCCTTTAGGTATTGCCTGAAAAAAAAAGTTCAGAAAATCCTGTAGAAATTTATTCTTAGAGGTTTCCCTGAAAGATACTGAAAATCCTTGAAGAATCTCTGGAGGAGTTCCTGGATGAAATTACTGGAGGTTTTCTGAAGGAATGCCTTGGAGCCCCTAATAAAATTCCTGGATAAATCTTTTGAGTAACAAAATCCTTCAGGAATTTCTGGAGTAATTCCTGGAGAATCCTTAAAGAATTCCTAAAGGAATAGCGAAGGAATTCTTAGAGGTTAAGAACTTCAATCCTTACTTTTGAACCTTCTAGACCGTAGGCGCTCTGTTACGTATTGAGCTTGAGCTTGATTGGCCGACCGTGGATGCTACTCCAGTATCGCCAGATCAGCTGCACTTACACAAGAAACCAACCGAATGACTGCTTTTGACTAACAGGCATCCTCAGTGTATAAGTGCTGGAGATCTTCTATTTTTAGCGACAATGGTGCCTGCCACGTCAGAATGCAGACCAATGTGAGGAAGGGGGAGGAATTGATGATGCATTATACTGGCTCCCACGTAGACCGTATATACCACTGCATCTACGCCAGTTTATGCGGGAGTGTATGGATTGGGGGAAAGGCATGGCAGAAAGGTTTGCTTTTGTGATTAGCAGAATGCCTATGAATCAGGCGTAAGGAAAGAAATGCGCGTAGAAGAATGGAAGCGTTAGGGAAACGGTTTCTTGTCCGTCTCTGATTCTAGCGTTTGCTATGAACGAATAGTTTGAGTGTGATAGATTTAGAATGGAAGATAGAAGCAAGTGAGAGATATACAACTACAAAGTACGAGGAAAGGAACGGGCCTGGGATTGAACCCATGATCTTCTGCTTATGAAGCAGAAACGGTAGTCATCAGACCACCAACCCCATCCGTAGGCGCTCTGTTACGTATTGTCAACTGACTAATGAATTTTTCTGCTTTTCTTTTTCAGGTCGGAGAAGGTGCTGGATCTGTCGATAAGCACCCGCAGCAACAGCGTCACCCCGGAAGGCCAGGAAGCTAAAGAGACGGTTTCGCTCGAGAAGAGCAACTCCGACTCCAAAATCCACGAAAGTTCCCTGCTGGTGGCGGACAGTTCCTTCACCCGATCGAGCTCCAGCCAGGGTCTTAACAAGAAAGGGAAGTACAACAAAAAGTCGAAGAAATCCAAATCGTACACCAAGTTGAGCGAGCTGGACCAGAATCCGCCGGGAAGTAAAAGCACGGCCAACGTCAGTGTAATCTCCAACGGTGCAGAAGGTCGATCGCACACGCCGATCGCCACGGCAAGTTCCACGCCCAATTTGAAGAATGAGGATGGCACCGGGGGTGAATCGAGCCAGGAGGAGCGCCACAGTCTCAACAGTGACAAGGACGATGTCCACTCGGATATTGTGATCAAAGTTCCGACGCAGATCGCCCCGGCACAGCTACCGGATTGTCCCATTCTGGAGAAGTGCATCAAGCAGTATGTGTTGTTCTATGAGCTGTACGTGTGCAGGCAGATCTTCGACGGGTCGAATGTGGAATCGATGGGAAGCTCGACGTCGTCTTCGGAACAGGTTAGCTTGCAAGATAACCTGTTCATCAACCCGAGCGATAGCAAATGCTTGTTGAATGATGATGTGTATGTGATAAATGCTCTTCTTCCGGAATTGGAGGATACCTTCCAGGCGTTGAAAATTGTGGGCGTGTCAGATAGCAAGAAGTTGAAGGCAATTTTGGCGAAGACGATAGAGCGAGAGCAAGATGATGAGTTTTTTGAACGGTGGAACACAACAGAAGGCGTTCCGGAGCGGAGCTCGTTCGAAATCGACTCTCTTTTGGCATGTAATGAGAAGTTGAAACGATTGATCAATGTGAGGATATCGGAATCGCTGAAGAGTGCACTGAAATTGGCCTGCAATGTGCTGACGGAGATGTCGTCTTTCCCCAGTTACGGAAGCGATAGCGGAGTGAACGAAAAATGTGATAATATACCTGGCTGGTTGAAGGCACTGACTATCCTGGCTGCGTTCATTGGGGATTTGGATACGCAACTTTCGGCCGCACAGACCCTGATCGATATGATCAGTTTGTTGAGGACGAATGATCGAAAGCCCAAATCAAGTTACGGTACCACGTTTGTGATGATGATGCCTTTGCTAAAGTTGTCCCACGTGCTCTTCCTGGAGAAGAAGACCAAGGTGTTCCAAGTGCTGACGACGATGTTATGGAACCACTTGGAAACGGGGCGACCTGAAGCGCGAAACATCAGTGTTCTGCTGTACCGAATCCACAGCTGTCTGGATCCAAAATTCACCGAGGATGTTATCATCAGCAAGTTGGTCGTACCTCAGAGGGAAAATAATGCGATGCATAGCCGCGATCTGCACGTGTATTGGTCCATTCCGACGTTATCGAGTACGGAGCTCAAAATCGACCCGGCTGGCTTTCGACGCTTTCAACTTTTGTGGAAACTCGGTCGCGATACGCATCATGGAAGAGAGTTCGAGAAGTTGATGTTCCTCATCTTGGATGTCTTGACTCTGCCGAGCAATTTGTCGATTCAGGTGGCCGTGTCCAAATGGCAACAGGAAGCGCTAGTTCGAGGCGATATGGGACGAATTCTGAAGCCTCTGTTGAAGATCCTGCTGAATGAAAGCACCAAGCGGATGAGTATCATCTACACGAAACGATACAAGCAGGATAACGATACCGGAAGTGAATGGGAAAAAGATCTGGTAGCGGATGGAGATTCGTTTCTGGACAAAGAATGCTTTGCTGTTAGCTCCGAAGATGGCTGCATCCGTTACCATATGGATAACGTTTTGAGCAAAAAACGTAGCCCAATTCGGACCATTCAGAAGAAGATATTTGGAGTGTCAATTGGGTCGAAGTCCAACAGTAGTCAAGTGTCGAATTACATAACCAATGACAGTTCGAAAGAAGTCGCTTCAACGGTGTCGGCTGACGACAACAATTTCACGAAGATGTCGGTAATTATAAACCCGCTGGAAACGGAGCTGAATGGAAAGAGTCCCAAAGCGTTACGCAACAGATCCAATTCGATGGGTTTGATTGATTGCGAGCAAAGTACGGTGGAGACGGGGTCCCTTACCAACGGGATAGATAAGAAGGAATTCCACAGGTCCACATCGGATATTGACGAAGCGAGCGACGGAGATTTTGAGCGAAAGAAAGGCCGTTTGAGCGAGGGAAGTTACAGCCGGTCTACGACGGCAACGGGATTCTACGATACTGAAACGATCAAGCGGTACGTAGAAGACGGTCCAATTAAGGACTTTGTGAGCGTATCGGGCGATCGGTTTAAGAACAGGAAAACCTATCTTATCTCTTCTAGCGGTTTGGGCGCGATGGCGACGGATGATGAAGGCTTCGTGTCGTCGATTTCCGAGCGAGGTTTGAACTACTCATTTACGTCGAATGCATCCTCCGTCACGGCAACGGGAAACGATGCGGAAATTGTTTTCGGCACTGGTCCTGGAGATCCCACGGTAACTGCTTCAGAGACGCCCTCGAGTGGAAGCGTTTTCGGGGGCGATTCGCAACGTAGCAGTAGCAACAGCAAGGATGGCGCAAAAGGTAGAGACGGAGAGCTGTTTGGGTTCGGTCGGCGTAAAAATTGGAGGAACTTGTCCAAGCTATATCCGTTTCATACGCACTTCTTGATCTACGAATCGATATTCAATACTAAACAGATTTTGTACACTTTGGAGACGTTGAAGAATATTTTAGCGAATGATAGCCGGTTCTTTTTGTGTCTTTCGGTGACGACTTCGGTTTCGAGTAGCCAGATTCGAACGTTGCTGGTGCGACATAGAAGGAACGTTTTCGGGAAAGGATTCACAGATGGGCATGACGATGCCGAGTATCAAAGCATATACAGAGGCTGTATGTATCTGGAAGTGATTGTCACTATTTTACTTTATTACACTCGAAGCTATTATCAAAAGGACGAAGAGCAGAAGGCTCAACCCTCGAAAGACGATCTGAATGGGAATTCCAAGATTCAGCTCGAATGCATTGAGCTGATGAATAAAATCTTTAGCGAGCTCTTAACGATAGTCAAGGACGTAGGAAAAAACTTGGCGAACTACATCGCGGATCTGATGGAGAAGTGCAAGGTGCAGAAAATTTTGCTGTACTGTCTGACATCTTCCGTCAATTACTTCACGTCGCCACAGTGCTACACTTATTCGGATGAAATCCTAGCTTATAACGATCCGGAAAGTTCTCGCCTCTACGCAGAAGCTTATCAGATCGAATTACTTAACCTGCTACTAGCGGTTATCAAGTTAGAACATGAAATTATGATCCAGCGAAACGATGAACGTTTCAACGAGGGCATCAAGAACGTTCTTTCGAGTAATTCTCCAACGCGACCCGCCCCTGAGAATAAACGCATCTACAAGTACATTCCCAATCAGCTAGTTAGCCAGCAGCCGATGTTCCTATCGGCGGTCTTATCGGCGCTGCATTCAGAAAAGCTGAAACACATTCACAAAAACTGGACCGACATGATAACCTCCTGTCTTACCTGCCTGCCGTTGAACAACCTGACCAACATCGTCATCAGCATTATCCACCAGCTGTGTGCCAATTTGGACCGAATCACCAAACGGGACCGAATTAACAACCAGTGTACCGACTATATCGTTTCCCAGCTGGAAGCTATCACAGTATTATCCCACTACTGCCTCCTCGACAGCTCCCAACAAATATCCCTAGCAAACGTGTTCAGTGCTTCGAGCAGTCTTACGTCCCCTGCTACCAACTCCGGTCAAATCATCAACAGTATCGTAAACGTGTTCCTCTCTTCCTCCCTTCTGAACGTTAACCAAGCCAAAAATAGTCACCAAGAAGTAGCCAAAACAGCAATCCTTAGTCACCTGCCCCGTATCATCATCACTATTGCCACTCTCTGGGAAACCAGCATTAGCGAGTTCCGACACGTCAAGCACCAGCTGCTAGAATTTCTTAGCCCAATCTCACTGCACTACGGCACCAACTTTCTCACCGCCATTTCCGTTGCCTGGTACGAACGCTGCACCGACATTTTCAGCACTGCGATCACAGTAGATAGCACCTCGGCTGACGGTAGCGCCGAAGGCATCGATTTCTTCGAAGTCATGGCCAAAGCACTGCCCCAGGCGAACGAAAACCAACTTCTGCTCGTCAAACTCATCTCCGGCATTCGGATCATGTCGGTCGATTCGTTCATTCAAACCATGCACCAAGTCATCAAGTCCCCTCCGCAAATCTACCAGCCACCGGTCGGGTTCAACATCGAAGTCAGCGCCCTGGAGTTGCTATTCTTCTACCTGAAAAGCGTCGCTCAAACTCAGTTCAACGACTGCTGGAGTTCGCTGTACGCTCTGCTGAAAGACTGTCTTTCGTTGCAAATTCCGGCCCAGTTTGTCGCCCTATCCATTTTGAACGAGTTTGTCCAGCGATGTTCGGTGATTCCATTCACGGACAAGAAGGATCTACGTGATCTGCACGACGTCACATCGCGACTGGTGGAGGCCATCTCCAATGTTGCGGGATCATGCCTGGAGCAAACCACCTGGCTGCGGAGGAACCTTTCGGTGAAGGAGGAGTTCAGCTCGATCGAGAGCACCAAGGACGGTCTGTTGATGCCCTCCAATCAGCACTACTCCATCCAGGCGCAATCGGTGAGTACTTCGAGGTGAATCCGTTGCGTTTTCGGGGAGTGACTTGCTTTTTTTCTCGCAGATTCTGGCCAGCATCTTGGCCCCGCTTCTGGACGTGGTGTTCAGCTCGCAGGAGAAGGACAAGGTAACCACGGTGGTGACCGGAGTCATGTACAACATTGTGCCTTATCTGAAGACCCACACGGCGAAGAACATTCCGACGTTCCACGCGTGCTCCCACTTGCTGGCGAGTTTGAGCACCTACCAGGTAATTGCAACGTGTTAACTTGACTGTTGAAAAAAAAAAAAAAAAGGTTTCAAGGGGGCAGGATTTGATTTGAGAAGTGGGCATTTTTTTTTAAATTATCGAACAGGTTTGGGCCGGAGGTTCTCCGATTTGTATGACATTTTCACCAAAGGTAGAGCTCGTGTATATATGCTCAAAAGTGAAATTCAAAAAAAATATAGTGGCCTATTTTCCCGGAAAATTCAACATGAATTTTCACGATTTTCCTAAACACCTCAAACTTTAAAAATGCATATATAAACTATGCATCGTAGAACAAAAGTCTTTCAGTGAAATCGAAATTTCCTCAGCAATCTATTAAAAATATACAAAGAAAAATATTTTCCGGAAAATTTTTCACCATGGAGAAAATTGTCGGAAAAATAGCGAAAAAACTTTCGTCTGTATCAAACAGTTTTCAAAAAAAAAAAATTTTGTTTCATCAATCCATAGGAAAATGTGTTCTATTGTGCCTTTCCAGTCAGAAGAAGCTTTCCGTCAATCGGAGCTCTCTCCGTTGGGTCTACCCCGTTTGGCATAAAAGCATTTTGCATAAAGTCGTTTGGCATAACAGTTGTTTGGCATAATTTGAAAAAGGAAGATACTGCAGTAGTACAGTAATATGCGGGACCATAAGATGCGTCATAAAATACCATGTTCCTTTTTTTTCAAATGACATGAAATAACTTAGGCGTTGGATACAATGTATGATGCAATTCCAAAAGAGTTTTATTGGATATTGGTTTCCTTGAAAAATGAATATTAGAAGCAGGCATGGGAAAATCGTTTCACGTTACATTCATTTTGCACTCCTGAGCCAATGTGTGTTACCCTGTGAAGCCCGGTCACAGCAACGCTACATAGAAAGTGTCGCGCGTTCATCCCGAAGAGAGAGATAAAATGCAGGCAAGAAAAATTAACCAACACTCTCTGATGTGTGTGTTCATTTGTTGATTCATTCGCATCAATATGAGTCGCGCTGCGAATGTATCTCAACACAATCGCAAGTGAATGCAATCTTTCATTCTCCGTGATTCTTTCGGGAATGTTTGTAGGATTGTTTGCCTCGAACGTTTGTTGGTCGCGCTTTGTGCTGGCATCTGACCGATGCAAACAATATGAATAAAAACAACTCTTCGTATGGAATATGTCCAGCTTCTAGTTACTGGATGGGGATGGACAATTAACAAGGCATTGTACACAAATTACGTAACGTATGAAGTGGGTGAATTTTTCGTTACTTCTGTTACAAGAAGGGTCAAAGTTTCGTAAGCAATTTACACAACTGATAATATATACTTCTACAACAAAAAAATATTGGCTTGGCAGACGAAAGAAAGTTATGTTGTTTAAATCTAAGAAAAAATTTGCTAAACGAAGTAGTGTATTCTTGAATGAGCGTTATGAAATTATCAAGCAGGGGTTCGAAAATAACAAAAGGAAAAACAAAATAAGCAAATAATTTTGGCTCGCGAAAAACGGGCTTTCTTGAAACCCATGTATCGGAGCTAGATCGAACAGGGTGAGCTTTGTAGTACACCCAGCTTCGCAGTCTAGCACTCTATGCCGGGCGTTAGGTTTAACGCAGGAAAATTGATTTATGCGTTTTTATCGTTTATTCCGGATTTTAAATGCAGTCGCGATATGAAAGTGTGTTACCATCATCGATCATATTTTTACACATCAGCATTCTTTTCGAATATAACATAAGTTTTTGTAAATAATGAATCTTAAACATCTGAACAATACCGCCAGACGGGGCTACTTTTGATTCTAGGGACAGTTTTGGTTTTATTTGCAACATACATGTTGTGCCTTTGGCACTTTTAACAACCAACATATGCTCTACAATCAGTCATGAATATTTGTTGGAACAACTTCAACAATAAAATGTTAAAAAAAATTATTCAATAAAGCCCGAAAAAACATTCACAACCATAAAGCTTCTTACAAAGTGAAAATGTTGTTTGTTTGCGATCGTTCGAAAAATTATTCTTATACTCAATAGAAATACACTTGAAATAAAAATCAGTTTTAGTTACAAGAATTAATGTGATACAGTTAACTCTCCCGACTCGATATTCCGTATCTCGATATCGAGTTAGAGAACCATAGTAAAAGTTGGTTTTCATGGCTAACTCGATGGTCCCTTGGATTGCATTTGCACTGGTTTTGTGTTCTATAACTCGATACCTCCCTAACTCGATGGTCCCTTCAATATCGAGTAAAGGAGAGTTGATTGTACTTCTTCATAGCATTCATATGACACCAGAACGAATGTTTTTGAATTTTTAGATCATCGCAGTAGTTGGAAGTTACATCATTCGCTTATATCAACTTAAACAATGAAGCATTCGTAACTGACAGTTCCATTAAAAAAAGGTAAACTAGCAATATCATATCGTGAAACGGAATAACATTTATAGTTTAAAAAAAAAATAATTTGAATATTTATGCATGTTGTTTCAAAGATTTTCAATTTTTATTTTTAAAACAAGTACTGGCATCCTAGCTATAGATTCCTGAAAGATTTATTTTGAATTGATATATAATTTTTCATATGATCGGAAGTCGGTTTTCTGTTTAGGGGTAACTTTGATAATGGAGCATGTATCAAATAAAATTGAATGAATTACGAACATTTATAGGGCATTGCTTACCTCTAGGCGTTTATCGTTATATGGAAATTTCTGACTTAGATTTTCAAAAATGGTCACAGTTTGTTGAAATGGTTCTCGCTAGGAGATTTGACACCATATTCAAATTCTATTATATCTAGGCTGTCAAACTGATAAACTAATCAAAACTACATCAAATAGTGATCGTAGAACATGTTATTCGTAAACGTTTCGAAATTTCTATAGTTGTATCAATTTTTAATATTCGTATATTAAGTCTCAAATGTTCTCGATTCAAATGAAAATAGCTCTGCCATGAAGTGTCATACTAATATTCTTTGCTTTTGCATTCGTTTTGCTTAATTGATTAACAGATATTATCGTTTTGAATGTGATGGGTCCCGCACTATCAAGGTTACTCGCATTATCAAAGTCATCCCGTTGTACGGTAAAATATTAAAAAAAAAAAAAAATATTAAAAGCACGTTCTACTGTAAAGTTTTATATATCTGTAAAATGTTTGAGCTTAACAGTTTTCCAAACTATGTTTATCAATAGAAAAAACGTACAAAAATATCACAATGGACGATAATTTAAAGATTCCGTTAAAGATTCATGAAAAAAAAATCATTATTTACGATTATCAAATCAATATTGATTTCTAAAAGTGTTCAAAGTAGCCCCTTTTTGTCTTGAAAGACACATTTTTTTTCGCTATTAATGCAACATTTTTATTGCTTGATGGATTTGCTTCATACTCTTGCAAATTTGCTACGTACATATACAACTTTGAAACATGCAAGAATTATTAAAATCCTACCAAAATTTTTAGAGCTGCAAATTTACAATGTTGAAAAATTTAAAGTAATATCGAAAGAAGCCCCGACTACCGGTAAACATATTTTTTGCTATCTATTCGAGATTGTCGGGTTTTATATTTTATCAAATTGAACCCGGCCTATTTTATTTTTTCAAATCCGAGACTATAATTGATTACCAAACCCAGACCATACCCCATGGTGGCCACCGAACCGGGAAAAGCGGGAAAAAGACAGGAATTTGATTCCACCGGGAAAAAGACGGGAAAACCGGGAATTTGAGATGACTACCGGGAAAATCGTGTTGAACGAACATTTTGGAGCTATCAATCTACAAACCAGAAGTTGTAAAAAATCGTTGTATATGAATAATACATTCCAATGTATGCTTAATTTTTTTTAACGATTTTATTTCTACTTATTTACACTTAGAATAAATCACAAATTTCTGTGCAATTTTACCGAATATTGATGTTTTATTTCACCGATCGATCCGTGAAGCTGGAAACAAATCAGCTGTCAAAAGCATTGAATAGTTCGATGATATTTTACGAATTGCCGGTGATCACTTTTTCTGAACAGCGAGAAAAAAATTAGAAATGTGATGATTGAAATGAAAACTTTCAATAACGGAAGCTATTTGGAATTTTAACTTTTTTTTACACTGATCGAACGGAATTCCATAAATAATTTGTTATTAAAAAATACTGGCGTTTCATTTTGTTTTTCAAGTCCAGTATATGTATATTAATATACAAAAATATAAACTCTAGCGAAGTTCGCCATTAGAAAATGAAAAAACGCCGGCCACGCCTAATGATTGCACAGATTTTCAGGGTAAATTTCGGCATATGGTAAAAAGATTGATTTTTATCGAGCTTTGTGTTAATTTTTCACAGACTTTTGTAAAATTTTAGCTTCCACCGAATTTTCTGTGGATTTTTGACAGTTATGTTGAAACCACTGTTGTTCCACGGAAAAATCTGTTGAATCATATGGCACGGATTTTTGTTTCATTCTAAGTGTGTTGTTTGCTTTGGAAAACTCTTAATTTTCATGAAGAAAAAATAAAATGATGAGAAATTGAGTTGAAATATTTTCAATTAGCTAAATCAAAAACCGGGAAAATTTTGGCGACTGTACCGGGAAAACCGGGAAAAAGCGGGACAAAATGGATATTTGGTGGCCACCCTGACCCGAAACCGAAAATATGCCAGTGTTTAAACAACCTCAAACCGATTTGGTTTTGGAAGAAACAGCCTAATAAAAATCGATTTTGAAAAAATAGTCTATTCTTTCGTTGTTTCTGATGAGGACGCAATCCGATTGTAGGTAGATCTGTTTTTTATGTTTACCAAACCCGACCCCAATCCGATATTTTTCAAGTCCAAATTCGAACATTACCCGATATTTATTTTTTAGCCTTTTAAAGCCGACCCGCACCCAAAACTGAACGAAATACATTTTTCAAACTCGAACCCGACCATCTCTGCTACCTATGTAAATAACGCATCATCAGCTGCACTACTTGCGGGATCAAACAGCAATGCTATGGATCGAAAGAATGAATGCAATTTCGCATTCAGTTGCGAACCAAGAATTGAATCACTTGTGAATGTTTGAGCGACAATCCTGCGATCCAAAACAAACACGTGAACTAGGATCGCTTTGTTTCATTTCTTTTTGCGTTAGTCATTCGCTGTGCTCATTCTTTCGGTAGTTCATCTGTATTTAGAGTCGTAGTGTTCCATTGGGAGAGGAATCATGCGACCGCGAATGAACAGTTGGAGCCTGACAACGCACCGAACGGATTCATAAAGAAGAACGTGAATGAATGACTTTTCCCATGCCTGATTAGAAGTATGTCCTATCAATAACTGACCACGGAATGTACGATCGTGAGCAGTTTACCCACATCCATTTGCTTAATGGAAGGAATTTGATCAAATTCAATGTTCTTCACAATTATGCCAAACGACCGTTATGCCAAATGGCATTATGCCAAACAGCTATTATGTCAAACGACTGTATGCCAAACGACATTATGCCAAACGGGGTAGACCCCTCTCCATTGGTCTGTTGGATATTTTGTGTGCTTTTTAGCAACGTTATTTAGTATTAAAGCTAACAGCCTCTATGAGAGCCGCACGGGATCAATCAATCATTATGCTCACTTTCTTTGAAAATTTATCAATATATTCTAAATATGTTGTTTCGGTCAGGACGTCTTTCTACCGTTGTGTCTATTACGATACAACGGACGACAAATCAAACGAACGATTTATAACCACTGAGAGGCAGCACAAGATTTTGCAAGAATTTTGCCTAGTATTAAAAAAGAATCGTTCGCAGGATTTCGTAAAAATTGTGCATAGCATTATGTCAGATTCTTAACAAGATTTATTTTGTTATACTGTTGAAGAATCTTTGAAATTCCTGTCCAGTATTTTCTACTAACACTGCCCAGAATTTTATTGGAGTCCAAATACCCTTTATTATTTGTGGAGAGATAATTATTCTAAAGATTCAGTGTTTTATTCTATAGAGCATACTGCTAAATATTATGTAGGGTTCCTGCTCAACACTCGTGAAAATCTTGCCCAAAGTTTTGAGAAATCGCCCTAACATTATCTAATCTTGGGTTTTGCTTGAATCCTTTTCAGAATTGTGCATAATTAACGCCCGGCATTTTGTGAGAATCAAGCGAGGTTTTTGTGAGAATCAAGCGATTTTTGATCAATTTGACCTACAACTTTCATAGGGGTTTGACAAATATTCAGTTTATTATTCTATCAAGAAATGAAATATGAACTTTCTCACTATGAACTTCAAAACTACAACTAAAAGTTAAATTTTTTTGAAGGAACTGTTCCTTATAAAAATTCCAGTTTAACGGTTCTCAGAAGAGTGAGATAATTGGACATGATCTGTTCTAACTTCAAGTTGGTCAGCCCTGTTCTATATCGATATAAAAGCAGAATTTGATCGAGTAGATTATGACATTCTACTCTTAACTGGTAGCAGGTCTCATTATAGAGAAATTGTAATGTATTGTCCAATTCAAAAGTATTTATTTTCAATGGAAAGTCTTTAAAGTCTATTTTTAATTAAAACGGTCTTCTTGCAGTGAAATCTGGTTCGAAAAACTTAATCAAGATTTTTTACATGAACAACTTTGAAAATTTCCAATATTGTATTCAAAAATTTCCTTTTACCCACCAATTCC
This sequence comes from Aedes aegypti, assembly GCF_002204515.2. Classification (NCBI taxonomy): domain Eukaryota; kingdom Metazoa; phylum Arthropoda; class Insecta; order Diptera; family Culicidae; genus Aedes; species Aedes aegypti. The sequence goes on along the minus strand of NC_035108.1, from coordinate 21,639,466 downwards.
AGTTATCTGCCGATTTTTCCAGATGGCTTATCCCAGATTTCTTGTGTAAGAAAATCGTTAAGCTTGAGCTTGAGCTTGATTGGCCGCCCGTGGATGCACTCCAGTATCGCCAGATCAGCTGCACTTACACAAGGAACCAACCGAATGACTGCTTGGGACTAACAGGCATCCTCAGTGTATAAGTGCTGGTGATCTTCTATTTTTAGGCAACAATGGCACCTGCCACGTCAGAATGCAGACCAATGAGGGGAAGGGGGAGGAATTGATGATGCATTGAACTGGCTCCCACGTAGACCGTATATTCCACTGCATCCACGCCAGTTCATGCGGGAGTGTATGGATTGGGGGAAAGGCATGGCAGAGAGGTTTGCTTTTGTGGTTAGCAGACTGCCTATGTATCAGGCGTAAGAAAGGCGTGCGCGTGGAAGTAGGAAGCGTTAGGGAAACGGTTTCTTGTCCGTCTCTGGTTCTAGCGTTTGCTATGAACGAATAGTTTTTGAGTGTGATATATTTAGAATGGAAGATAGAAGCAAGTGAGAGATATTCAACTACAAAGTACGAGGAAAGGGACGGGCCTGGGATTGAACCCATGACCTTCTGCATATGAAGCAGAAGCGGTAGCCATCAGACCACCAACCCCGTCATCTTGTGTAAGAAAATCGTTAAGGAGCTTAACAGAAATTGCTCCAAACTTCTTGCAGGAATTGTTGAAAGAAAATCTATGAAGAACCCTTCGGGTATTCCTCAAAAATTTGGAAAAGAACTTCATCATTACGTGCCCCTAAAATTTTTTTAGATACTTATCCCACATTCCATTCACGAATCACTCTTGCAGATCTTCTAAACAATTCTTATTTTTTTGAATAAAACCTCCAGATTTCTCAAAATTTCATTTAAGGTTTTACACCGTTTGCAGCGTTACACAGCAATTATTCCAACCATTGTTAAACAGTTTTTTGTTCATTGTTTTTTTAAGGAATGTCTTGAGGGCACACGAAACCGTAAATATTCATTTCAATTTGAAAAACTTTCGCAACCTTATTTTACTTCTGATCGCCAATACAGAGTGAGTTTTGTTTCCTTTTGCAAGTTGCTGGACCTAAGCTAGTTACATAGTCCGTTCGCCGCAACACGTCTTTTCCGATGCTTGTGAACAAAGTTATTAAGCATAGACTATTCAGAAAATTTGCCTGATTTTGTTATTATTGTTATTCCTTTACGTGTTAATCAACGTCGCTTTGCCAATAGATTTTCATTGAATAACTTTTTTTACAAGTGTCGGATTGTTTCGCGATCTTCGGCAATATTCTGCATCGTAAAAATACCTATCGAGGTATGTGTTCAGAATTTTTATAGAGTACAATGGGCGACCTCTGGCGATTTTTCTTTGCAAAAGTAAGTTTTTCCATAGTAAATCGAATACAAACTTTGAACGGCTGGCGCATAAATATAGTTTCTTCGATCGAGCTGAAATTTTGCACAGTTGTTATGGGACCTAAATGCAATCCAAAAAGTGGACTGGAGCGAGAATCTAAATTTTGTCCCACACTACTGCACTCTCTAAACTGTGTCTTCATCCAACCAACCGTGACAATTTTTCGCCCTCCCATACCTTCAGAAGTACTCGGTGGGCCGAGGAGGATCCGGAACTTCTAATATCTATAGATATATCTTCAATTAGTTTTATCCGTAGATTATCCTTATGCTAGATTTATGATTCATTAAGACAAACATAGATCAACCCCAAACTAAGTAAACAAATTTGTTCATTTCTTCCGACAGTATACTCGAAAGGCATGGCGCAAAGATGCCCTGGACCTGCTGCTGGATGCGACCTTCTTCCAGTTCGATAGCCGCTGCTTGCCCTACTGGAAAACTATCCTCGATAGTTTGATGACCTGTGATAATACCACTTTTAGAGATCTTATGAGTATGCTCGGCTTCTGATTGTCACTTGGCATATTTACTCATCCTTCGTATTGTATTTTGCAGATCGCTTGCCACTAGCACAAACCGGAACGCTGAACATATTTACTTCCAAGGAGCAAGAATACGAACAGAGGGCTCTGCTTCTAAAGCGGCTAGCGTTCGTCATTTTCTGCAGCGAGGTGGATCAGTACCACAAATACATGCCGGAAATTCAAGGTACGAATGAAAGATCTTTTGAAAATTTGAAACGTTTCTAAAACTTGAATGTTTTTTTTTTTGCAGAACAACTTGCCAACAGCTTGCGACTGCCGCAGGTAGTGCCCCTCATCCAGTCCGCGGTATTCCTCTGTTTCCGAGTGCTGCTGTTGCGAATGTCGGCTGACAACGTGACCAGTCTCTGGCCGATCATCATCGCCGAAATGGTCCAAGTGTTCCTCTCGATCGAGCAAGAACTGATGACAGATACCGAGGAGTTTAGGTAAGCTTGATCCATACTTCTAACTTCGTAGCGTTTCTCTTTTTTCCATAATAATGCTTCCTAAGCTTTAAGTAGTTCTGAACACATCGTTACTCTACAACTAGCGTCTAACCCCAAAGCTTCTGTAAATACAAACCGCCCAATTTCAGCTAGATCTGTTCTCAACCTCCATGCTCTACTTTAGTTGAATCAATACATCCACACACACTCCAGTATAACCATTGATCAGTAGTAGAACATTCGCTTTCTCCTTTTGGTTGTTGTTAAACCATGTGTAAGTGTCGTTCAAATTTTGACCCGTCGATATTTTGTCTCTTTTTCTCTCTTTCTCCGATCACTATCCGCCATGTCTCCTTGTCAGGTCGCAATCGAGGTAAGAAATTGGTCACATCCCTACGCGTTGGCTTTGGGCAATTCACGATCCATAAAGGGGAAAATTAGCTTGAAAGCAATTACTTCCGCTCGGTAACGTATAGCTCCACTTCTTTTGTTTCAGTCAACACATCCGGATGTTGTCCGGGTTGGATACGGCTTGGGTAACCAACACCAACAATGGGCTGTATTCGTACGGACATCCTCACTGGCGAATGGTTCAGTTGGAAACGGCGAAGTTGCTGGAGCTGGGATGCGTTCTCCCGGCGACAATTTTGCCGCACTTCCAGATGTGAGTATAAATCGTTTCGTTCTCCGATGAACTTGATGATATAACGCTCAAACGGGTTTCTCAGGTATCGCTGGGCCTTCGTCAGTAGTCAGAACGAGCACTACATGACTCCGGGAAGTTATGACGACGCCAAGAGTGTGGCCTTCATTCCACATGTAACCCGGATATCGCAACTGATGGACTTCCGGTACACGTCGCATTCTCCGGTAAGTTATGCTCGTCAATTTCCCAAAATTATTCATATTGATTCGATTCCACGACTTCCCCGCAGAAGCCCCAATCAACCAAGGGCAGCCACATCATGCTGACCTGCCAGTCTATCAACACCCTGCAGGATCTGTACAGCTTCTTCTCGACGCTGTCGATGCGGTGGCCGTCGCACATCTCCTACACGGCAGACACCGAGAAGGACACTAAGAACTGCCTGGACGAGGTGGAGAAAGTGCTGGCACTGGATTTCCTCGAAAAGATGCCCTCAGCGGGCAAGTGAGACTGCGATGGGGTAAGTACGTCCTATCTTTCTCCCTTCGGAACCATTACAGGGCACTTACCAAGGGCGCCCGGTTCATTCGTGTAACTCATCAATTGTGATCCCATAGTTTTTTTTTCGTCGTCGTCGTGTAGTCCCTCTCTTACCCCCGATTATGTGTACAGACAAAATTTATCAAAATAACATTATTTATTCTAAATTAGACGTGTAAGTGAAAGTCAGGAAATAAAGAAAGCCCCATGCGGTTGTTATGACTATAACGAGATAAATCCAACGTTTGTACTATTCCGAGTAGCGAAATGCGAAGAGTGATATAAAATTAGAGAATGTTAGCACACAAGATAAACTTAACACAAGTAAGTCACGGTTAAGATTAGGAAAGGAAAATGGCAGAGAGATAGAGAGAGTTATAATGTATAATACTTCAACAAAATGAACTATACATGTTCTGCTAGCTTATTTTTCTACGAATGCAGAAGTTCCTTGCATATATGATATAGCAACTGAAATAACTAAGAATCGTAACAGTACGTTAAAAATGAGAAAATTGGCAATTTATCGAGATACTGTCGTGACTTCTGTTTATGTGAATATTTTAATATATTTTTAAAACATTCGCGATTGTTAAAAAAACACATGTTTTCACTGTCGACTGTGGTGTATCACAAATTGCCTTGATATATGATACCAAACCTAAAAATCACATCCAATCTTCCTGGGGGTAAGACTGAACCTTTGTAAAATCATCGTCATTGTCTTATTAGCTTAGCTTAGCTTAGCTTAGACTGACTACACATATCAATGGTTGCTATTCCGTGATTGACCGAAGTCAGTGAAAATGCACAAAGAATCAATTAGAAGTTCGGCTGGGATTGGCCATAATCTTCTTCAGTGTGCATAATTCAGTGCCTCTATTTATACATGGTCAATAACGGCGCCGGCCACGTCCTTGCAGTCAGGTGGGATTGGGGGAAGGAATGTTAGTATGTAACCTTTGCTATTTGGAGACCGTGTTTGCCTCTGCATCTCCACAAAGGTTACTGGGAGGGATTTTTGTTCGTGGGGAGGATCGTTGGGTCACAGGATTCACTTTGATAAGCAATTAGACCATGATAAATAACTATTTGTGAGATATAAACATGCTCATATGTAAATATAATATTTTCACTTGATATGAGCAATATCTATGTAGAGAAAAATTATGCCGACACTTGAGGTGACGAACCTTTCAAAGTTTGTTGAATAAAGTGAACCTTTCGCAAGTCTACACTTGTAGTGTCGAACCATTCATTTTTTTTTTAATTACAAAAATAAAGGTAAAAAGAAAAAGGAGTTTTGAAAAAATAAAATTTAGACATAAATAATTTATGAATCAGAGTTTTTGTCGACACTCACAGTGACGAACCTTTCAAACATTGTTGAAAAATCATATTTACGTCTCACCGTTGTAACGATTAAAGGTGCAGTCATACATATTTTATAGATTAGAAATAGTAGCATGAAACGAGCTCACCAATTGATCCGTCATCCTTGAGCAGCAACAATCCACTTTCAGCTTCACTAGTTTGCTCGGCTATATAAAAGCACTCAGAGAAAATAGGCGCGTGACCCGAGAGGGAAAACAACTGACGACTGCTCAGGCTTTCTTGACGCATTGCCCAGGAGCAAGGTCAACGTCGAAAGATCAAAAAGAACTAATCGAACGCGGCACTTTTTCACTTTACTCGACCGATGCGCGACATGTTTGATCTTGCCCTCATCGCCGGCCCCCGTAAGAGCAAGCGTCATGGTCGAAGGATCAAACACAACTCAAAAATCATCGTCATTGTCTTATTCAAGATAAACTAATTCTTTAACCACTTCAAGCACATCAAACACTACATTTTTTTGTATTTCTTTATTAGTAAAATTTCAAACAATTCTACCCCATTACCCCGAATGCCATTTCCCCGAATGACATCATCCCGAATGCCATTACCCCGAATGTACCATTACCCCGAATTCCATCACCCCGAATGCTATTTCCCCGAATTCGTAATAACCTTGGCATGATGACATTGATGACATTTCCCCATGATATTGGAATTCGGGGTGATGGCATTCGGGGTTATGGGTCATTCGGGGATTTGGAATTCGGGGTAATGGAATTCGGGTTAGTGGCATTCGGGATAATGGTATTTGGGGTAATGGGGTAGAATCATTTCAAACATTACATTCATTTCTTATATCTAGGTGTACTGTGTTATTAGACAACACTATCATCCTAATTTGGTAAAACAAATCTAAGATTTTATTAACATTTTGTTAACATATTACATTTCTTTTGCCGCAGCAGTTCAGATTTTTTACAGGTGAGTTAATTTCACCTGCTTATAAGAGAAAAAAAAACGCTTTGAATATACTTAACCTAACTTAACTTAAACATATACAGGTATGTTCCGTTTTTATCAACACGATCGGCAATTTTCAGTTGACAAAAACGGAACCGTGACAAAAACGGAATAATTTTCTTAGAAAAAATATTTTACAAATTTGAAAAACAAATTGCAGTTTTGTCAGGATAATACACATTTCCATCATATAAATGCACAGTATTGGTGTTTAGGAGCTGTGAGAAGCATTTAGATTGTTCATTCTTATGTGTTCGTAATGAAAGTTGATTGCATACTCCTATCAATCAATATGATTTTGTCATAAATCATTAATAGTTTTAGTTTTCTTGATTAGAATTTTAATAAATGTAATATAGAATATTATAATTTTAATAAATGTGATGTAGAAAATGATAATCACATAAATGTCCTTTGCATCATAAGATGCGTCATGTTTGTAAAAATAACTACAAAGAAGTGGGTCATGCTGATCATTTTTTTTTTTCAAGAAATATTAAACAAGAAACAACTTCTTTTTCTACTGTTCATCCTCATCCCTATGCTTCTTCTTCTTCTTAATGGCATTACATCCCAACTGAGAAAGAGCCTTCTTCTCAGCTTAGTGTTCTACCGCAGTTATTAACTGAGAGCGTTTATGCCAAGGTACATTTTTTTTCATTTTTGGCCACACCTGATTGGCGATTAAATGTGGGGTTATGTTGCCATTTTTTTTTTTCAAACTGAAATGAACATTTACGGTTTCCTGTGTTGCTAAATTGCCAAAATCTTATCAGTAAAACGATTGCGTGATCTTTCTTCTAATGTTATTACTACCAACTTCGACAGGGATGCTCTAATCGCCAATCTTGAACAGCGCCACCATAGCTTTACGTTACATCACAAGTAGACTGGCAATAAACTAACCTAAAGTTCTAGTTTTTTTTAAGTAAAAATCATCTTAAATACTAGTGGCCCCGTCAAACTTTTTGCCATCAAGTAGGCTGCTGAAATATGGTATGCAATCTCCCATACAAAACGACAGATTAGTTTTCTATTGTTTTTCCAGTTGTTCCAGAGAATTTTCCAAATCGTTTCCTTTATTCAAACACGTCGGAACACTTGGGCCAATGCAACAGTGAAATAATCATGTAGTCTATTAGCCCGTTCTTAAGTCATTTCGTGGCATACAGACACCATTATATTTTAATTTATTTAGAAGTTCATCAAAAACACAAAAGTGTACAAATTCTAGAACAAGCATATTAGAAGCACCATATTAGAACTTGTTGGTAAGAAACTCTTTTGTAAAGTTTTATGAATAAACGTATGGCTGTTGGTGCAAGACTCCTAGTTAACCTTCTGGTCTCCATGTGGGGTAAGGGTTTGGGATGGCAACGTGCGTGACGTGGGAACGTCCAGTATCAACAGTTTCTCAAATTGTCAGCAATTTCAGCCCTTTATCCTCTTCCTCGATGCTAATATATTATATGGAGATTCCAAAATTTTCTATGGATTGCTTGACCTTTTCCCCTATCCCTTAGACTGGACTAATGTAGACTGGACCTTTTCCCCTATCCCTTAGAACAGGATCTAATCAATGGCTGTTTGCTATAATTTGTGCAATGCTATCGAGTTTGGCAGATAGAAGATAATGTCCCAAAATATGACGGGGTCGACAGTCTTATCAAAAATGAAACAAACTCGATCATATCTCTTGCCGTTGCCCAAACACTCTTGAGTTCATTCTCAAGTGCATCCCTTATAAAAAAAGAACTGAACATATATGGGATCGTCCATAAATCACGTAAGGAGTTATGGGGGAGTGAGGGTGTTTGAGATATTTTACGTGCCATACAAATTATTTTTTATTTTCATACAAAAAATCAATATTATAGGGAGAGAGGGGTCGAAAAACCGGCAAAATCAAATTCACATAGAAAGTACTTCAATGCCATGTTATGTGTGAAAAAGGAGATGTCTCTGCAACTCTCTTGAGTACAAATTCAACTAATCACAAATTCCAGACGTGGCCAGAGCAACTCTCGATTGTTGAAGCATGAGTCAATCTTGTCGAACAGACCATGCTAAGTTTGAAAACTCCAATTGATTAGTGGATAAGAAAGAGTCACACCTTATTGAATCGTATATAACTTGACACCTACCATGTATCGTAGGTGCTCATCATTAACATAATGTCGAAAATTTAACTCTGAGGCTTTTGAAAAGCATTCAAACTACTTCAAAATAAGTATTTAGTTTATATTCTAAACATTTTGAAAACAAAAAAAAACATTTTTTGTTTGTTGATAAAAACGGAATAATTTGTTGACCAAATCGGAACGTGACAAAATCGGAGCGTGACAAAATCGGAACGTGATAAAAACGGAACATACCTGTAACGCATTAATCGTAGCAACAGAAGATTGTAACGATTTTTGCCTGAAATTATTAATTATTTTAATTTTAATTAATTGCAATATTTCAACATTGGATATTCTGTGTAACTCATTGGTACTATACCAAGGAGGAAGCTTCAGCTTCATTTTCAAAATTTTATTTTGAATTCTCTGCAGAGCTTTTTTCCTGGTATTACAACAGCTAGTCCATATTGGTACAGCATACAACATGGCTGGCCTGAAAATTTGTTTGAATATCAAAAGATTGTTCTTAAGACTAAGTTTTGATTTTCTATTAATAAGTGGATAGAGACATTTTACATATTTGTTACATTTGGCTTGAATGCATTCAATGTGATTTTTGAAAGTTAAATTCTTATCTAGCATGAGCCCTAGATACCTAACTTCATCTGACCAATTTATTGTAGTAACCCTTCTCATCGTGACATGTCCTACTTAAAGGTTGCAAATAAAGAGCTTTTGGTTTATGTGGGAATATTATTAGTTGAGTTTTGGAAGCATTAGGAGAAATCTTCCATTTTTGCAAGTATGAAGAAAAATATCCAAACATTTTTGCAATCGACTACAGATGTCACGCAGACTTCGTCCTTTGGCGGAAAGGCCTGTGTCATCCGCAAACAAAGATTTTTGACATCCCTGAGGTAACTCAGGTAAGTCAGATGTGAAAATATTGTATAATATTGGTCCCAAAATGCTGCCTTGGGGAACACCAGCTCTCACAGGAAGTCTTTCAGATCTGGAGTTCTGATAATTAACCTGAAGTGTACGATTTGACAGAAAACTTTAAATTATTCTAACAATGTATGTTGGGAAATTAAAAGTTTTTTTTTTTAATTTTACGATCAAACCTTCATGCCAAACACTGTCGCATGCTTTTTCTATGTCTAGAAGAGCAGTAGAATAGCCTTCAGATTTTTTGGAACGGATCAAATTTGTTACACGTAAAAGTTGATGAGAGGTCGAATCCGAACTGTTCATCGGCAAAAATTGAATTTACGTTTATGTGGGCCATCATTCTGTTCAAAATGACCTTTTCAAAAAGTTCACTGATGGAGGAAAGCAAATTGATTGGACGATAGCTAGAAGCTACAGGATTTTTGTCTGGTTTTAAAATTGGAACAACCTTAGCATTTTTCCATTTGTCAGGAAAATATGCAAACTGAAAACATTTGTTAAATATATCAACCAAAAATGATAAGCTACTTTCTGGAAGTTTCTTGATGAGGATGTAGAAAATTCCATCATCGCCAGGCGCTTTCATTTTTTTGAATTTTTTAATAATAGTTCTCACTTCTTCCAAATCAGTCTCCTAGGCATTTTCGAAAACGTTCTCTTGATTGAAAATATTTTCGAAGTCCTGAGTAACTTGATTTTCAATTGGAGTAGTAAGTCCTAAATTAAAATTGTGCGCTCTTTCAAACTGCATAGCAAGTTTTTGACCTTTTTTGTAATTAGGCGGCATCCACAAATTACGTAACGCTCTAGGGAGAAAGGGAGTAGGCTCAAGCGTTACGGATCATACAAAAATTTGAAATTTTTCATACAAAAAGCGTTACGGAGGGGGGGGGGGGTCAAAAATTCACAATTTTAGCGTTACGTAATTGATGGACGCCGCCTTAGTTAGTAATAATTTATTTTCGTCTTTCAATGCCGGTATTGGCTTCTAAGGTTTTTTCAAAATTTTAGATAATTACCAAAAGCAGACGCTTGAACCGTACCTATTCAATCTAGCTGATGTCAGTGACCAGGCTGCACTACCCGCTAAGTACGCAACCCTTAAAAGGTGTCTACTATCTGGAAAAACCTGGAAAACCTGTAATTATTTGGGAATTTAATTCAACCTGGAATAAACCTGGAATTCTCAGGGAATTTCGATCGCAATCAGGGAAATTATTTTGAATCAGTAATTCATGATAGATTACGTTCACGACAAAGAATTTTTGCGTCAAAATCCAGAGGAACCATTATTTGCTAGAAAAACTGTCACTAATTAAAAAAAAAATTGTGCTACTGCGCTATTTTAGCTGCTCAGTGAGGATTCTTTCGAGTATGAAATTTTATCAGGAATTATCTAGTGATCACCTAGTGGATTCTCCAGAGGTTTCATTTAGAATACTATCTGGAAGTTCCCTCCCCTAGGACGTGTAATCTTGCCGCGATGGGTGGGCTTACCCCATTAGCACTTATATGGGAACCAAAGACATGTCCAGTCGTGGCGGTATCACATCAGGAAATATTTGTTTAATGCCGCGTCATCAACCATCTGGCATAGATGCATCAATCTTACGGATGTGATCCAACGGTTATCCTGTTACCAGGCATCGGGGTAACAGGAGCCGTAGCCACGCTTTGATGCAGATAGGTTAGATTTTGTTTAAATGGTTATAATATTGACTAATGAGGAGAATGACTGAGGATCCATCGAGTAGAATGTGACACAAATGTTAATTTGTTATGCTTCTATCATTAGGATCATAATAAAAAACCACATTTATTATGTTGGTATCATAAAACTACAACAACTTCATTCTCGCAAAATTATAATAAATAGATAGGGCTTAGGCGCGATGAAGCTTTATTTTGTCACCGAAAAGTGGATCCGGACAATAAAAAATGACTTTCTATTTCTTTATTATTTCTAGTATAGTTTTTAACATATAGAAATGTATTTATGACGATCCTAAAAGAAAACAGACGAGACCAGATTTGAATATGAATAGATGTATAAAACAAACTGATCAAAATCATTATTGACCAACATGACAAAAGTAGTAAACTTAAAATATTCAACTTGTCCAAGTACTAATAAACATGTTAAAAAGGACCTTTAGCAATACTGACCAACGGGACTGAGGAAAAACTAGATCAACAGTCAACACATAAAGTTTCCGATGTCGTTGTCTATAGTCAGCGATGTAGTCAAATGTAATTCAATGAAAACTCACTAAATCCTGTTTATTCCTAATACTAATAACTTTCTTTCTTTCTTTCTTTTCATGTATAACAACTAACAACAACACCATCACGAGGGAGCAACTTGTCTGTCGTATGTATCAAACGTCGTGTTAGGAGCCGAAGCACATAGATCAGCACGGACACGGATCGAACTACCATCAAACTGAGGTAAAAACGATCCATATGCGTTGGTGGGTATACTAAGAAAGGGGTAAGTAACATTTTTAATTTTTAGCGAACGCATATTGTATACCATTTCAGCCCCCCTATATATTCATAATACCGTACCAATAACTTTGTCTATCCAAACTGTAAACTAACTTGAGACATTATTCAATTGAATTCTCATTTTGAGAAGACCTCAGAACAATAACAATAAGGCGAACATAAAGCACATCGATGACCACACCAAACACATTTACAGTACATTTAGATTTGATACTTCTCCTCATATTAATTATCTACAACTTGGATTCGGTACTACAAGATGGCAACATAGACAGTCATCTCTCCTAGAAAAGTATTGTATTGATTAGCATTCCAGTACGACCTTCGAAAGATAAAGACTATTTAAAACCAAACACTTGATTCATATTTTGAAATTTATTCATATAGTATAACACATCACGTTTCAGACTAGTAGCAAAAACGACTAAAATACTAGAGAATACATGACATACAATGACGAGGCACTTCAGAGAGTTCTTGTTCGCGTATAGATGGAAGCACATTTCATGTTTTTCACTTCAATAACCTTCATTCCATTCGGGAAAAAAGGATCTCCCTATCGCTATCGTTTGATATACGACCGCATTCTGTATAATTAACATTTTCTGTCTATCATTGTCAAAAGATGCTTGGAGATGACATCTGTGCTACAATTTGTCAACATAGACTACTACAACATAGCTCTGTGTGTTATTTCCAAGAAATGCATTAATTAATAACATATATTTTCATGTCGCTTCTCCATGCGTAAACAAGAATCCGATTGCTCAGAACTAAAGGATGACTATACAAACATGACTACGGGAGGGAAACTGAAGCAAAAACAATTTAATAAAACTACTTCTGCACAATATTCATCCAAAATAGTGTTAAAGCGGGCAACATAGCCTATTCCGTCTAAATATTGGCAAAAGTAGAGGTAAAAATTTGCACTACGGGGTCCAGCACAGACAACGAAGCTGTCATACAGCTCCAGCTGAGTACACCATAAAAAAAAAAATACTATCTGGAAGTTATAGAGGGGTTTCCCCTGAAATTCTTCAAGATATTCATATACCAATTCTTCCAGTAACGTTTCAAAGGAGACGATTATGAATAATTTAGAACTTTTGAACGATTTCGAATGAAAGCAACAAATTACCGCACTTAAATGTTATACAGGCCGGAAGCGATTTACAGGGTGCTTGATAGTCCATGTTTCTATTATCGAAAAAAAAAAATGGAACCTAGATCCAAAAGTTTTACGGATTATTTGTATTAATTTAGAAGAGAATATATATAATCAAATGTGTAGTAGATGTTTTTTGTAACAATCATCAACACGATTCAAACAATTTGAGATATTCTAAAGAATTTGGCTTTTTAGGATGTCCGATTTGTATGATTACATGCGAATACATCGGTAAAATTAGTTTTTATTTTACTTTTGCTCCTTTCCTTAGCCAAGTGGTTAGAGTCCGCGGCTACAAAGCAAAGTCATGCTAAAGGTGTCTGGGTTCGATTTCCGGTCGCTCCAGGATCTTTTCGTAAGGTACCGTGGGGCAAGTGGGTAATGGAATTCGCATAGTTGAGATTCTTCAAATTCTAGAGACTTTAAATTGAAACAAATGAGGTCGTGTACATTTTTTAGCTTGACGCCCACCAAATATAAGCAGCATGCTAAAATTGATTTTTATGAAAAATTGAAGAAAAAAATACAGAAAAAGTTTTTGAAAAATGTCTTCTTAGTTTTCACCTGCCCCAAAAGTGGGGCAAGTGAAAAGTTTACCGTTTTGAACAAGAAATTCAAAAACAAACAGTTATATTCACGATTTCTATTAGCTTTAACATTTGTTAAGGCTTCCCAATTAACAATAACATAAGTAACATGTAAACAAAGAAAATGTTATTCTTTTCACTTGAATTTTCTTCGGTCCAGTTATGTTAGTTGAAATGATTCGACAACATCATAACTGCAACATTTCCAATGTTAGTTCTTACATTATAGGACAGCAATTGCATTGCTGCTCTGTAGAATTTCCACCGCTCGTTTTTTGTTTTTGAGAAAGTCGGATATAACGTCGGATAACTCTTCGGGAGAAATCAAACGGAATCCTTCAATAACGTATTTAGAATCTTTTTTATGTGGATAGACCTATGGCCCATTTTTATGTTTTGAACTAGCTTTACGAAGACATTCCACGAGATTTCCGTGTGTTCTCTAATATTGCAACTTTTCAGTCAACGTTTTCTTTTTAATTGGCTGCCCGAAGTAGACATATCAATATTGTAATGTTTGGCAACATCTTTTAGAGAAGTTCCATGATTTCTACTAGCTTTTAACGCTTGAGTATAGTGTTTCTTGAATTATCAGCACGTTATGTTTTTCTATGATAATTTCGAACCATGTTTACTTATGGCTTCTTAAAGAGAAAACACAAATTCAATCTCTAATGATAAACTTTTCACTTGCCCCACCTGATAAGAAAATTGACGGTGTTTAAATTTAGTTATTTTTAGGTCTACGTCGAATTAATTCTAAAACTTTTTTTATTGCAGTTTGAAACTGTCACAGAGGACAACTAAGAAGTGGTACAGGAAATTATTTTCCGCAACTTTTTTCCACTGAAAATATTAAAATAAGATTGTACGCCGACAACTTGTTACGGAGTAACAGTTGACAGGTTAACAATTTTTCGCCCTATTATGCAATAATGGCTGAAAAATCTCAGAAATCTCTTACCTATCGTAATGTTCTCAATGGCCTCAAAGGTCTACGCATGAGTCTAAAACGTTAATTCACATATTCAGTAAAATATATCAATTGTTTTCACTTACCCCATTTACCCACTTGCCCCGCGGTACCTTAATGGAAATTTCCTTGACTTCCCTGGTCATAGAATATCATCGATATACGAATGCGAAAATGACAACTTTGGCAAAAAAGCTCTTCGTTAATAACCGTGTAAGTGCTCATTGAACACTAAGCTGAGAAGCAGGCTCTATCCCAGTGGGGATGTAATGCCAAGAAGAAAAAAGTTTTGCGCCCATGAAGCTGTCTTAGGTATCAAAATGGCCCATGGAAATCTGCAGATGCAAGCAACTTAAGCTTAAGTAATTAACTTAAAACTTAAGCTTTGGTAATATTAGCACTTTGATATTGGAATTGCTTCCGCATGCTTCAAAAAATGTCTAGAAGTGAATGAATAGCTATTTAACCAAAAACACTTTAAAATTTGTAATTAATTTGTTTTAGCTATGTAAAATTAAAATTATTTTGTAAAACCTGGAAACATCAGGGTATTTCATTTCGGTAAACGAGTAGACACCCTGCCTGAGCTGGCGGTCTTTGTCATCGTTTGACCCGTGGAAGCGTGAGGTAGGAACTTGTTGTCAGATCTGACGGAATTTACGGTGGAAACAAAGTAAAATACTATAAACCAGAGTGTTATACACAACCGACTTTATTTAAAGAACGTGTTAAGGCTCAAGAATCCATCATTCAATCATCAGCAATAATCAAAAATTAAAAACCAGTTTTTTAGTTCAAATTCCAGTCAATCCTTATGAAAATCTATCATCGTATTTCAGATAGTAAGTGCAATGCAATGATAGATTTTCTTGAGCATTGCTTCGATTTTGAGCAAAAAACTGACTTTGAAAATTTGCAAAACGATGATGGTTATTTTCCTCTTAAACAGAATGAAGGGAAAATAAATGTCGCAGCATAAATTCAAATAAAAAACAGACTACTGTGAATCAATTTCAAAATTCAAATTTTCTTTAAACATCGCCATGCTCCAACACTTGTGAGGACCAGAGCCGTGTTGGACGCTCCTTCCTTGTTGTTGACTCACCATTTTGCAGCCCATAGAATCCATAACTATCAACACTGTTAAATAGCTGGCTAGTTTACCGCAAAGGAAATTTGGGTACCAAATTCCAAGCATAGGTACCTTCTTTTTTCAGAACTACTGAAACTACATCAAAAATCTTAAGATTCTTTCCTCATCGCTAACAGTACTTCAGAAATTAGTCCAGGAATTTAACATGGATAAGTTTTTCTAAAACAAATTGGAATTGCTTGAGGTGTTCTTAAAGAAATCATCAATATTCTTTAAAAAAATCCTGAAAAATTTCTTGAACGATTCCTGAAGGAATTTTGGTAAGGAATCTAAGAGGATTCCTATTCCTTTTTGTGGAATATGATAAGAAATAGGTTGGGAAATATCCTAAGACAGGGATTTTCAACCTTTTTGGCTCGCGGAGCACTTTTTGATATTAGATCGTTGCGCGGAACACCTGTGTTTCATCTCCGTTTGAAATCAATTTTAACACGCTTAAATCGACCCTGTAATTCCTACTAAAATCGTGAAGTAAGATTAACAGTCATTGATAAAAGTTAGTAACCAAATGCTGGTTTTCCATACAAAATGCCTAAGTACAGGGCTCTGTATCTCAGCTTTTGGTTGTCCAAGTTGACTGAAATTTGGATGACGAGATACAAAAAAAAAACATAAATTTTGGGAATTCTTTGCAATGTAGTAATTTTAAAATGAGATTTCGAGAACTGTTCGAAGACAAAAGTAGGTAATCGAGTTATTTTTCTATTTAACTCACAGCACTTTGTGGGTGGTTGATAGGTTCTGTAAAACTTCTGAAAGTGAATGGCTTCGCCGAGGCTACCAATCACTCAAAACTAACAGTTTTTAAACTTGAGTAAAAAAATCGCTCAATTACTTTACTTTGTCTTCGAAACAACCCTCTGAAACTCACAGAAAAATGAGTGCAATGTAATTAATTCATTGCAAACAAAATTCAAAGACTAACAGAAGCTGAGATGCAGAGCACTAAGCTTACGCATTTTGTACGAAAAAAAAACTTTTGTTTACTTAGGGGATTTTTTTTTTATTTCCGTACAGGTTTGGGCCGAAGGGTCTCAGATTTTCATGAAACTTTTTCCACAGGCAGGGCTCATCAATATATGAATAAAAAAAATGAGAAAAATTTAGGATCGCCTATTTTCCCGGAAAACTCAGTTGGATTTTTTTTGTTTTCCCCTGACACTACTTACTTTGAAAAATCATAACTCAAGAACGAAGCATCATAGAAACAAAGTTTTTTTTTATGAAAATGAAAGCAACTTTTCTCAGGAATAAAAAAAAATATAAACTGGAAAAAGTTTTCCACAAAATTTTCTACCGTTGAGAAAATTTGTAAAGAAAAGCCGAAAAAACTATGCTCCAACTCGTGGGAAATTTTCAAAAAAATATTTTTGAGAAGATAATTTCATAAGCTTTAATTGCTGAAATTTTTGAAATGTACTTTTTTTTCGTTTTTGAGTTTTGTAAAAAATGTGCAAATGTGTGATTAAAGCTTATAAAATTATCTTCTCAAAAATATTTTTTGAAAATTTTCCACGAGTTGGAGCATAATTTTTCCGGCTTTTCTTTACGAATTTTCTCAACGGTGGAAAATTTTGTCACCAGCATGCAACCAATTGATCAAATTTTCATTGCGAACGTTTGTCAGGTTCTCAATATCTATGCATTTGAATATTCAACGTTATGCTTCGGCTTATAATTACCTTAAAAGCATATTTTGAAGCTAAATGTGATATCTCAAAGCACTGGTACAAATTTTCAAAGCTATCGCGGAGCACCTGCACCAAGTGCTCCGCGGAGCACGACGGAGTATAAACTCCAAAAGACAATTTCCTTAGGGGCCTTCCTCTGTCGTGTGGTTAGAGTCCGCGGCTACAAAGCAAAGCCATGCTGAAGGTGTCTGGGTTCGATCCCTGGTCGCTCCAGGATCTTTTCGCAATGGACATTTTTTTGACTTCCCTGGGCGTAGAATATAAGCGTACCTGCCACACGATATACGAATGCGAAAATGGCAACTTTGGCAAATCTCTCAGTTAGTAAGCTGAGAAGCATACTCTGTCTCAGTGAGCACGTAATGCCAATAAGAAGAAGAAGAGTTCAACGTTGTATTTCACGTCGTTTCTAATAAGTTGTTTCGGATAAAATAATTGATTTTTAGGGGAACATGGTCCAATTCGGACCTAGTAACAGTTTTTTGGCCATATCTTTTCAGCACGTTGATTGGCATGAAAAGTTTTATGTTTTCGAGAAAGCGCAATTCAGCGCGCACATTTTTCTCTCAGAAAGTTTTGTGATAGCTCCTACCAGGACATGGCTAGACATGTTTGAACCAACTTCTCCAAAAGGTCCGAATTGGACCAACCCTGTTCCAATTCGGACCCCCCATGTTCTAATTCGGACCACCCTATATTTCATCGTTATTTGCAATGTTAGTAACAAAATATTACTCAGATTTGTTTGGTATCAAAGCTTATTGAACTTTTTCTGCAAGCGCAAGCATAAAAAATGAACTCAATGTATGAGAAATTTCAAACTAATTCGTGTCAGAACAAGCTCAAGTGAAATATGAATTTCATTAAAAAATATGTCGGAAACTTGTTCAAAATTGGGTACGGTCAACTATTCCTGACTCGATTTTGAACAGACTATCGTGTATGGGAGCTATCGAGATGAAGTACACATATTTTCAAATTTTAGAGCTTTTTTCATTTATTTTGACAAAATACATTCGAAAAAGTAATTTTGAAGTTGAATATTGTAAAATTTTCCACACATTGAAACTTTGCTATGAAATATCGTGTTCGCGACCAAATGCCACCCAGCTCTATCGCCCTCTCTACCCACATCTCTATTCGCCCCTGGAAGGAAAGCACCCTTGCGCAACTGTCAGATTGCGCGAAAACTGTTCGAGAAAAAAGCATAAAATTCAAATATGTTCAACCGTCATCATAACTGTACCAACCGTTCAAGGAAACAGTAGCAATAAAGTTAAGTTCGATTTGTTAATTATAAACGGTTCGGGTTTTATTTCGATTTGATTGTGTTCCGCCGGTCCAGTCCAAGGTCCAAACATTGGTCCTTCGTAATCGGATAGTTTCGCGAACCGGGAATGGAGAAACTCGTGAGAATCCGTAACGCGCAAATGGTGCAAGTGGTCGGAGAGCTTGCGGCAGCCGGGAAACTTGCTGAAAGGAAGGCGTCCTTCAGCGAGGCAACAGAAAGGCTCGAGCAGCTGAAGGAACTTGCTGGAAACTTCCGGAAAACACAATCAGCAATCGAGGAGAATCAAGATGATCCGGAAGCTGTTGCCTCCGTGCATAATTTCCGCGAGGAGTTTAACGGAGCGTATTTTCAAGCGAAGAACATTCTCGAGAGGTATATTGCGGACAACAACCCGGATGAAATAGATTCCACATCCAGCAGCCAAACCATCATCGATACGGATTTAAGAGAGGCGATGAAAATGCTCCTTATCACACAGCGTAGCTTGCTGGAGGGTCAACAAGCAGCGGCTCAGGCAAGCATCAGTCAAGCTAGGGGAAGTTTTGATCCGGCAGTAGGTGAACAGATGTCGAATCGTGCACCGTGTCTGAATGTGCGGCTCCCTCCGATCAGTGTGCCGACATTCAACGGTGATCGGAAGAGCTGGAGGTCGTTCAAGGACATTTTTGAAACCACCATACACAACCGGAACGATCTTCCGGACTCTCTTAAGATGCAGTATCTAGTCTCGTATCTGGAGGGAAGTGCGAAGCAGTTGGTTAGCTCGTTTCCGATATGCGATGCCAACTATCAGGAAGCGTGGCAAGCGCTCACGAATTTTTACGATAAAAAGAAATACACTGTATTTGCTCTTATCCGTGAATTCGTGGACCAGCCGGCGGTTGTCACTGCCACAGCCGGAAGCCTACGTAAGCTCGTCACAACTTCCGATGAAGTGGTTCGACAATTGAACGCCCTAGGTGAAGAATACAACACGCGCGACCCATGGTTAATTCATCTCGTATTGGAAAAGCTCGATAAAGAAAGTCGATCGCTTTGGGCGCAACGCATTATCGACGAAGAGAATCCATCGTTTGAAGACTTCGTGAAGTTTCTGGATAACCGGTGCGACGCTCTGGAAACCTGCACGGCGTTTGCGAAGAAATCAACGAATGAAGCTGTGAAGAAAGACAACATGAAGAAACCAGTAGGCGAGAGGAAGTTGCAGTCACTGCACTCTGCTGCAGGAGGAGAAAAGTGCGCGAAATGCTCCAAGGAGCATCCGTTATTTCAGTGCGACGATTTCAAGAACATGGACACGTCATCTAAACGCGAATTGGTGAAAAAATCGAGGTTGTGTTTCAACTGCCTGCGTTCGTCGCATATCGTGAAGTTTTGTAACTCTAAATCAGTGTGTCGAAATGGTGACTGTAAACAGCGACACCATACACTGCTGTGCGAGCGGAGGAGTGAAGAAGAAGCGAAGAAGCAAGTGCAAAACAGTGAAACGGAATCCCAACAAGTGAGTGAAGCTGTCGTCAACTCGATGGTGGCACAAGTTCCGGTAGAAGTACATCAGAAAGCCTTCGTGCTGCCTACTGCCGTCATTCGTGTGCGAACAAATGTTGGCGATCTGCTTCAAGTTCGTGCTCTCATCGATTCGGGATCTGAAGCGTCACTAATCTCAGAAGCTTGCGTGCAGAAACTTGGTCTGCCTCGTTCAAACGGAAAGGTGATAGTCGCCGGGCTCGGACAACAAGCGGCTGGAACGACTCGTGGCCTTGTAAAGTTGGTAATCACCAACCGGTTCAACGATACAACAGTTTTGCAGACAAGTGCCTACGTCTTGGGGAAACTCACATCGACACTCCCTACTCAACATTGCAGAGTACATCCAAACCTTCTAGACAAGGACGTTCAAGGTAACCTTGCAGATCCGGCGTATCAACGGCCCGGAGCGATTGATATCATCCTGGGATCCGATGTCTTTCTTGCTCTTTTGAAGCCAGGGCAAGTCAAGGACAATGATGGTGTTCCTGTGGCACAAAACACGATCTTTGGCTGGATTGTGTCAGGGAATCAAGCCATTTACTCGTCGAATGTTGTAGCAAACGTTTCCATTGTCAATCTTCATGCAGAGTTAGACATCAACCGTACCTTGCGGATGTTTTGGGAGCAGGAGGAGATTCCAAAGCCACAGCAGCTTACTCCTTCTGAACAGGTGGCCACCGAGCTCTTCAGGTCTACTCTCACACGTCACGAGAACGGACGCTTCATCGTACGACTACCGTTCGACGGTTCGAAGCCAGCGCTGGGTGAGTCTCTCACACCGGCCATCAAGCGATTGCGATCAATGGAAAAGCGTTTCCGACAGGACGAGGAATTCCGCAAGCTATACTCAGAGTTCCTCGGTGAGTATCTGGCACTTGGACACATGGAGGAAGTGCCAGAAAATGAATTGAAGGTGGATAGCAGTAAGTGCTTCTACCTTCCGCATCACGCCGTCGTCAAGGCCGACAGCACGACGACCAAACTGAGGGTGGTCTTCGACGCCTCATGCGCGTCGTCTACCGGCGTGTCCCTCAATGATAGACTCCTGGCAGGACCCAACGTGAATCAGGATCTTTACTCGGTGTTCTTACGCTTTAGAACCTACCAAGTAGCATTTTCGGCGGATGTCGAGAAAATGTACCGCCAAGTGGTGGTACATCCGGCCGACCGTGATTACCAAAGGATCATTTTTCGTCATAAAGAGGATCAGCCCATCAAACACTATCGGCTGTGCACTGTGACTTATGGAACGAAGTGCGCCCCGTATTTGGCAATTGCGGCCATGAAGCGAGCAGCTGAAGAATACCAACATGTGTATCCTGAAGCTACCCTCAGGATTGTATTGGACACCTACGTTGACGATTTTTTGTCCGGTGCTCAGAATGTGCAGCAAGCAAGGCAACTAAAAGAGCAAGTCATGGAGATATTACAGTCCGCTGGTTTCCACCTGCGGAAGTGGACAACAAACTGCCCCGAGCTTCTACAGGAGGAAATACAGGACGATCAAGAACCGGTAGATGTTCAGTTGGCGGAGCAAGCAAATGCGGTGAAGGCACTCGGCATCCAGTGGCTGCCCACAGAAGACACATTCTCATTCAAGGTCAACCTCAATGTGGACAGCGTTAACACCAAGAGACAGCTACTTTCAGATTCTTGCAAATTATTCGACCCGTTTGGCTGGCTTGCACCAGTTACCATCAAGGTCAAAACATTATTCCAGCAACTGTGGCTCAGCGAACTATCTTGGGACGACTCACTACCTCCAGCAGTCGAATCAGCGTGGATCGAAATTAAGGAAACACTTCAACAAGTGGAACAGATACGCATCTCTCGATTTGTGCCGAACTACAATGGCAAGATTGAGTTACATGGATTTTCGGATGCGTCCGAGACAGCGTATGCAGCGGTGGTGTATGCCAGAGGAACAAATGAAGCTGGGGAAATAATTGTGAATCTTCTCACTGCTAAAACCAGAGTGGCTCCTATCAGGCAAGTGTCCTTGCCAAGGTTGGAACTCAACGCAGCAGCTTTACTGTCGACCTTGATGGAATCGATAATGCAAGCACTCAATCATCTGGAAGTCGAACCCTGGGCATATACAGACAGCAGCATTGTGTTGCAGTGGTTGTCTGCTCATCCCCGGAAATGGAAGACGTACGTAGCGAATCGTACTTCAGCAATCTTGGAAGTTTTGCCACGTGACCGTTGGAACCATGTACGAAGTGAGAACAACCCGGCAGATTGCGCTTCACGTGGTCTCACACCAAGCGAATTAGTAACGCATCCTCTCTGGTGGCATGGACCTGATCAGCTGAAAACGGAATCTGAAAGTTGGAAGCGAGTACCAGTTAAAGAAATCGAAGATGAAGATCTACTGGAGTCACGACGGTTGAAGGTACTGCACTCTATATCTCCAACCATCCGAAAGAATTACGACATCGAGATCAACCTGCTGGAGCGACGTTCGAACTACATGCTAATCGTGCGCACCCTAGCGTATGTTAATCGATTTGTATTAGCACTCAAGATGGAGAACGCGAATCTCGAGCCAGGACTTTCGCCGAATGAGATCTATGACGCCAAGACTCAACTAGCCAGAGCGGCACAGTATGCATCATACCAGCAGGAAATTGAACTACTGTACAAGGGTAAGGAATTGCCATCTAAACACAAATTGGCTGCCCTTCACCCTTTTCTCGACAGACAAGGGACGATGCGCGTGGGTGGTCGGTTGCAAAATTCATCCTACTCGTACGACGTCAAACACCCAATTATCCTCCCAGCCAATCACAAGGTAACCGAGCTGCTGTTGCGCGACATTCATCTGCGCAACCTCCATGCGGGACCCAGTCTACTAACGGCAACGGTCAATCAGCAGTACTGGGTGGTAGGATTGCAATCAGCGGTCCGTCTTACTGTTCAGGGATGTACTCGATGTGTGCGAATGAAAGGAAAGACTGCAGCACAACTCATGGGCAGCCTGCCTGTGTCACGTGTGATGGGTACTCGAGCATTTACGCACGTCGGCGTTGACTACGCTGGCCCTCTGAAAGTTCATGCATCTTGTGTTCGAGGCGTCAAGACTACCAAGGGTTACATCGTAGTATTTGTGTGCATGGCGACCAAAGCTGTGCACCTAGAGGTCGCTAGTGACCTGTCGACAAGCACGTTCATCTGTGCCCTGAAGCGTTTCATCTCCAGAAGATCTCATCCGAACGAGATATGGTCTGATTGTGGAACAAACTTTGTTGGGACTGACCACTGGTTGAAGGAGCTCCAAAGTGCAAGACAGATTCACAACGAAGAGACTAGTCGATTCCTTTCCAACTTGGGTATCAAATGGGTGTTTAACCCACCTTCGGCTCCTCATCGCGGGGGCATATGGGAGGCAGCGGTGAAAAGCGCCAAGAAGCACTTGGTCGCCGTCTTGGGCTCCGAAGCAGCAACTTATGAAGACCTTTCAACAATTTTGACGCAGGTGGAAGCGTGCCTTAACTCGCGACCACTTTGCCCGCTTTCAACGAATCCAGACAGCTACGAAGCGTTGACCCCTGGTCATTTTCTGGTTGGTCAACCGATCAATCTACTACCAGAACCAGATGTTAAGCACATTCCGATGAACCGTTTGGACAAGTGGCAACTTTTGCACAAGCACACGATTGAAATCTGGAAACGTTGGCGTGACGAGTACGTCGCCAACCTGCAACCTCGGATTAAGTGGCGTACAACTGAAAAAAATGTGGAGAAAAATCAATTAGTACTGGTCAAAAATGACAACGCACCGCCTACTCAGTGGGAGTTGGCTCGTATCGTCCAGCTTCATCCAGATTCAAGTGGAGTCGTCCGGACTGTAACACTGCGGCGTGGTCAAGCAGAGTATACACGTCCAATCCAGAAGATTTGTGTTCTTCCAACGGATTGAGGCACAGGTGCCTCAAGGTGGGGGAGGATGTTCGCGACCAAATGCCACCCAGCTCTATCGCCCTCTCTACCCACATCTCTATTCGCCCCTGGAAGGAAAGCACCCTTGCGCAACTGTCAGATTGCGCGAAAACTGTTCGAGAAAAAAGCATAAAATTCAAATATGTTCAACCGTCATCATAACTGTACCAACCGTTCAAGGAAACAGTAGCAATAAAGTTAAGTTCGATTTGTTAATTATAAACGGTTCGGGTTTTATTTCGATTTGATTGTGTTCCGCCGGTCCAGTCCAAGGTCCAAACATATCGGGTTGAAAAGGTGAACTTGTATGGGAAACTGAAACAGACAACAAACAGACTCGAAGTCTCGGAAATTCAAGTTTGAGAAGTACCTACTTATATTTATGGATTGAAGTACACTATATTGAAGGGACTGCGTTTTCCTTCGAGCTTGTGAACAAAAACACAGTAAATCGGATAAGGAATAGTTGACTGTATTGTTCTTATATACTACTCGTAAACGTTTTTTATAGCGTATTGCCAAACTATTTTCGATAAAGCTTGGCTGTGATATTGATGAAGATGCTTTTCAAGTTGCTGATTTATTGATTCCTTTAGTTTTTGGTAATCTACCTCATTTCTTAGATTTTTTGCGAAGCCATTTTCTTGACCGCAACAGAAACAAAGGCACTATTAATCAATATTACAACTTCTGTGATTTTCGATTGAGTCGGGAAGATTTTCACGGGGTGGAGCTCTTAGAATAGACTGAGTACACGTTGAAAAACAAGAGGTCCGTATTGAACCATATCAAAAGGTCCGGATTGGACCAACACACATTTTGAGATTTTCAAACTCGTTGAGCACAAACGATGCATAGACATATCAAAACCATATGGTCAGATGAAAGCTTAGGCTAGGGTGATTCGATTATAAAATAACACAGAGAGATTGGATAATTAGTGTCGCTTATAGAAGCTTGGAAATAACGCCAACCGACAGTACACCTGAGCACTTCAAAACAATAAACTAATATAAAAATCAAACGTAATAACTGAAAGGCGTCAAATTTATTGTGTTAGATCTAAGCCAAACGGTGAGCAGAAAAACGGTACCCACGATCTTTACAGTAGCGCCAGTATTGAGAAATGCTTGATGGTCCGAATTAGAACAGGGTCCTAATTGGACCAGGTTCCCCTACAGAAAGCTTAGGAGTATTAGCAAGACTAAAATTACTTTATTCAATATTGAAATATTTCACATAAACCTTACGCGGCAAGTAATAAAACACAACGCTCGTAATACACAAAACAGCTTCCTCCATTTACACCAAAATCTCCTTCCGGCCACCGTCGTCGTTTACAGGAAGAAAAATACAAACAGGAATATTACGATCATGGCCACGATCAGCAGGTAGAACATCTTCCGGATCGAGTACTTCTGATCCAGCGAGAGGATAACCTGCCGAATGGATGCCCGGATTTCGCCTTCCTTCTTGCCATCATCCGGTCGCTGACCGCGCACCGTTGCCAGCCGGGATGAAACGTAGTCCCCATCGGATCCCCGGGTCGAAGCATAGCTCGATGCAATCGTACGCCTGATCGGATGGTCCCGGACGGCGTTCAGTTGGGCGTTTTCCGCCTTCAACCGGGACAGACGCTTAGTGAACTCACTCAAATAGGGAGAATCGGTCGGTTCCAAGTTAGCTTCCTCGCGGCGCGTTTCTGTCCTGGGGGAAGAGTACACGGTAGACATGGAGGGGCGTCCGAAAGACGTAGAGAGCTCGCTGGGGCGATTTGATGTCGTAGTGGAAAATCCTCCGGCAATTGTGGTTCTCTTGCTGGTGGCTGTGCTGGAAGATGTATTATAACGAGATTCACGCGATGGGGTAACCTGTGGCCGTATTTTGGGTTCCGGGACAGGCTCCGGCTCCATCAAAACGTCATCTGTCGACTCGGTCAAATCGATTTCCATTGTCTCCACTATGGTCTTCTTGGGGGCAACTTCCACCTGATGAATGTACGAAGTGGTGACCATTTCGGCACGCGATAACGATGGGCTTTTAGACTTCCGGTCCCGACGATTTACCGGCTGAGCCAACGGAAGCATATCTTCATCCTCATCGTCGTCGGAATTTTCCACAATCATCGGTTCTTTCGGGGCGGTCACTGTCGGAGCCTCGTCTTTGCCTTGAACCGGCGTAATTCTACCGGATCTGCGCTTCTGCACGGGATCGGCGGCTTTATCAGACTTTGTCGAGGTTGCTTTCGACGGTGGCGGTAAATCCGGCACTATTGGGAGAGTTTTGGACAACTTGGCTGCAGAACCTCCAATGGTGGCCCGTCGACTGGATTCCTTCTTTGGGGCCTTCTTCGGTTCTTCCGCTGTATCCGTGTCTTCATCGGAGGAAAACTTTGTGACATGAATCGTATCTCGACGGGTTTTGCTGTTGGCATTCTCGACGTAATTTTTCAGCTTTTTGACCACCAACTTCCGGGTTGTTGCCGTTATGGGCATATTAGGCATGCCGTATTCCAGCATCTTCAACCGAAGTTGATCGTTGGAAAGGTCATCGAAATTCTCCATCCTGCAACCGCCAGAAAACACGTTAATAACTGATTTTACTCTAATAAACAACGAAAACATTTTCTTACCTTGCGGTTTCGATCTCCAAATCGGTTTGAATCTCCTGTAATCCGTTCAAATTGTCCTTTAAATTCACCAGCTTACTCACGGAGGCTCTTTTGAGGCCGTTCACTTTTTGCGGTTTTTGAATGACGTTACCTCTCAGCGGCGAAAAGTTGTTTTTTGAAATGTCTTGTTTTTCCACGACTGGTCAAGGTTTCGAGTAGTTGTTGCAGGGGTGTGCGAACTAAGCAAGTACTCGAATCGCTAGTTGAGGAAGTACTAGCTTATCTCGTTTGGAATTGATTGGTGTTTTATTAATTCTGGAGCTCGATGTGAAAAGGTCGTAAGTAACAAAAGTAAAAAATTGCGTTTATTTCACCATTAGGTAGATTCTATTCAGCTTATTATGCTGGTAAAGTATCATATCGATATCATATTTCTTCTAAAATAAAAAAATAAATTTACACTTTGACGTAATTAACAAAAAATAGAAATAGTAAAAATTTGTTCATTCGTCCTATTGCGCATAAGGTCCAATGAAGCAAAAACATCAAAATTAAAAAAAAAAACGCGTATTCGACCTTTTTTTCTTTCATCTTGGGTTTACAAAATCCCCCCATAATCAAAACCTGCTAGCTCAACACAGTTAACCATTAAAACTGAGATGTTGGCAAACAGCAGAGCAACACTTGGTGCTGTATCGTTTCCTAGGAAATCAAGTTACAGTGTTTTCGATTGTTTGGAAGACCTTAGGGAAAGGTTTAAGGATCCACTCCGTGACAATTTGCACTCTTCGTTCAACTTTGGTTTAATTTTCGGCCTTTAGCTCTCTTAGCCTTACTGCAGAAGTACTAATGATGCCTTATGAATGTTCCTACAACGATATAACATATACAATGAATCCATTATCCATCCTACAAACCCATCCATAATCGGTTCCGTTGCATTTTTTCTACAGTAGACATTCAGCGCAGATGGGGATTTGCTCTGAGCAACATCGCTGATCGCATAAATCGTTTGCCAACTTCACGAAATACATACCTTCATGCAGAAAACTTAAGAAATTTTTTGAAATTCTCTAGTTTTGTTTACAACGGTGGGTCGTATGTTCTTCACTGGCCACCAATCAGTCCGATCGTACTTTGACGTATGGACATTTTCAGATGTCAAACGTCTGAACGTACCCGTTCGAAGTGCAGCGGTGACTAGCGTTAGGTCGTATCGATTAGGTCGAATGAACATCAAACAATGTTATATCGACGGAAAGCTTTTTTATGATCATAAATCAATAAATTGAGTGTATTTTCATGGTTTTGTTCGACAGTTTATTGAAAGGGATTTCATTTTGTGTCTTAATAAGTATATTGAACACTTTTGAGCTATTTGCTTGAAATAGGAATTGAATTTTGTTTGAGAAACTTCATGGAGAGTTATCTCAGATAGTCAAAAATGTCACATATGACCTTTTCAAATCGAGCTCCAGAATTATTAAATTATTAAATTTCATAACGCAAAATAGGGTGGGTGGGTGTCTTCAAGATGTCACAGCTCATACAAAATTTGGAAAATACAGTATTGGACAAAACATTTGCAACTTTTTCGATTTTCCATACAAAATGACCAACTTTGGTAAGCTAGATCTCAGTTATTTATGGACCGATTCGAATGAAATTTTCACAGAACATCAGATATAACTTGAATTTTAACATATATTTCTTAATGATTTTTTCAATCACGAGTTTATAAGTAATAACGGTTTGACTAAAATGTAATTTTTGACAAAAAATTCAAAACAATTTATCTCAAAATATGATAGCCTTACACAAAAACTGTTTTCAGCAAAGTTGTTCATCTCGTTAAAATCTACAACTTTGCTGAAGAAACCATGAAGCTATTCCTTCAATATGTTTAGTGATGCCATTTATAAAAAATCGTCAAAAAAATCACTTTAGTCAAACCGTTACTGCTTTTAAACTTGTAATTGGAAAAATCATTTAAAATATATGTTAAAATTCAAGTTATGTCTGATGTTCTGCCAAAATTTCATTCAAATCGGTCCATAAATAACTGAGATATAGCTTATCAAAGTTGGTCATTTTGTATGGAAAATCGAAAAAGTTGCAAATGTTTTGTCCAATACTGTATGTACACAAAATGCGTTAGGGTGGGTGGGTGTCAAAAATGATCATATTTTGGCGTTATGAGATTTGTAATGGGTTCATTCACAAATTTCATAACGCCAAAAATGGCCATTTTTGACACCCACTCACCCCCTCGTAACGCATTTTGTATTAATATTTTTCAAATTTTGTATGAGCTGTAACAACTCAAGGACCCCCACCCGGATAAAAAATACAATACAAAAACAATATAGCGTATTGCAACAGTACCATTCAATATATTGGAAATACAATACAGTATATTGTACAATGACAATACAATTACAGTACAATATATTGTTTTGAACAGTTCACTGTATTGTATATGAGATTTTGGCAATATAATGTATGGGTGGTTAAGTATCGTAACAATACAAATATAGATATTTTCTCATACAAACATTTTGAAAATACAATACGATATATTGTTCATGTATTGTCTTGATTAGCAATTCGTGTATTGTTGTACAATACAAAAACAATTCAACGAACTGTATCATGATTGCATTCGTCGTTACAGCTAATGTCAAGTGACTTCTAAAAAACTACTTATTTTTACTTTTTGAATATTTTTCACCCAACATTTCTTGCTTTCTGAACTTGTTTTGTTTATTTTTTTCAGCAAAGCTACATAGAAAAAAGCAACAGTTGTTTTACTCGAAAATAGGAATTTGACCAAAATTGTAAGGTATAAAACCAATTAAAAACAATACAATGTTCTGTTACAATATATTATATTGTTTTTGAATTGTTTATCCAAACAAGAATAATATTGCTTCGACATTCACTTACAATACGCTGTATTGTATCCAATACGTTATATTGTACATTAATGGTTTATTCCATTCACTGAATGATACGTTTTTATCCGGGCACCCACCCCCTTCAGCGTTATGAAATTTATGAATGGGCCCAATGAACCTGTCTATGCATTCGTTTACATCGTTGGAGAACCGGTGCTAACACGGGGCTGTCATTTCCATAGAAGAACTGTCAAAGAGCTTCCCGATCAGCTGATTTGAACATCTTGTGAATAGGCCTATACAATTGCCTGCGTTGGGAACTGTCACAACATTGCATTTGTTTGCTGTGTTTTTTCAAACTATCAATTCTTTGCAGAACGATCTTACTGATCTTTTTTCACAAAATATCAATATGCGTTACCATGGAAATTCGCTGAAGATATAACTGTGAAATCACTGTGAAGCAAAATCAACAACATTGCTGAACTGGATGTCAAAAATTCTTCAAGTAATAATCAAACTTTTTCTTCATCCACTTTTCTTGCGAATAGCATACTATGCTTTAAGCCTGATTCGCTGCTGACAAGTAATTTATCGGCCTATCTTGATGCATGGGAAATTTCTGCAAGGAATCGGCCAAGAAGGCGCTTTTTTCTGATCGCAGTACACAGTTGAAAAGAACTCTCAGTTCAAATGGGAGTCGCTGTAGAAAATTTCGGCAAGGAATCGGCGAGAAATTTCTTTAGCGGTTCCTTTTCAGTAGCAAATCAGGCTTTGAAGTAAACACATTTTTGTTGGACTGGCGTTGATCGAAAGCTCAAATGACGTCGAACAAATGGTCGGTGTTCAGACAAACTGGTCTAAGTGATGGAACTTATCTATTTCTCAATACATTTGTATAAAAATAGCACTTAAAAATCATAACAGATGGAATCCTTGACGTATCTTTACTTAGAACACCAAAATATCATCTAGTTCGGTCTGTCCGAACACCGACCAAATATCGATAACAATACGTTTTCATTATGAGGAAATCAACTTGTGCAAGATTATTCCCCAACAAACAATTTTGCTGAATAAGGGTTGAACAAATCTCCCTAGAGCATACTTCAGCTGAAGAAATTGTTAATCAGCTACTAATGTTACTTGGGTCACGCGTTGGTATTCTTGGCAATGAGCCTGTGCATGCTATGTCTAAAAGCAAAGACAAATTAAAGACCTCCATGTCCCTTGCAGTTGCCCAAAATTTTATGGCTCATAAGGTAATCTAGAATGCCGTGAGAAGTGTACTGCGATCTGTCAAACTTGGGACCAAATGTAGTACTAGAAGTGGTACCCAATCTGAGCCCGAGTGCGACGGACCTGTCTAAAACGTTTGACTTTTACAGTGCGCCCTGTTTTCAAATTCCCCGTGAGAGAGAGCAAGACAGCACCAAACAGCACAGTAAAAGTCAAAAGAACAAAAGATTTAATGACATGTACAGAGGCTACAGGTAGACCTCTATCCAGATTTTTACGCTAGCTATAAAACAATGAGGAGTGAATTGATTTTGACAATTATTGCCTACCGATTCATTAGCCGTGTGGTTAGAGTCCGCGGCTACAAAGCAAAGTCATGCTGAAAGTGTCTGGGTTCGATTCCCAGTCGGTCCAGGTTCTTTTAGTAATGGAAATTTCCTTGACTTCCTTGGGCATAGAGCATAATCGTGCCTGCCATACACTGAATGGAACGTTGAAGTATTAAGAACTACGAACATGTTTTTAAATTTACTATCTCCATGATCATTGTCTAACCATGAAAGCTTTTTTTTAAGTATGAATGAGCCCTGCATAAGAGGTAAAATACCTCAAATAATATCTCAAGCATATTCTACGAACACCAAACTGATAATTAGATCAGGTATTGTAATACCTCAATAATACTTGATGGATTTTCATATAAAAGTGAAATTTTTCAATAGTAGTTCAATACCTCCAGCAGACCTCAATAGCTGTCTAATACCTAAATGAAGTATTTTTGATTGTTTTGAAGATTTTTTTCAATACCATTATAATACCAAATTGAGGTATTGACAACTGAACAATACCTAATTTTGGTATGATACCAAAATTTGATATGCATAAGTTATTGGGAGTTATTTATTCCTCCTCGGGACGAGTCGAACGCGGTGACAATGGATCATTAAAATAACCAAACCTGGCGCTATGGCAAGCATAGATAGCGCCACCAGGTCCGTCCCACTCGGGCTCAGATTGGGTACCTCTTCTAGTACTGCATTTGGTCCCTCGGTAGTGCAAGGTACCCAAGTTTGACAGATCGCAGTACACTTTTCACGGCATTCTAGATTACCTTATGAGCCATAAAATTTGGGGCAACTGCAAAGAACATGGGGTCTTTAATTTGTCTTTGGCGCCACCGTAGCCTTGTGTGTTCGACAGAACAGCAATGCTGTCACAATGTTAAATCCCATATACAGTGGCGCCTTTGTTTTGATGCGGTGAGCACTGACAAAAACTACTTTCAATGATCTATTGTCGACACGCTCACATTTGAATAACATTAGTCGTCTAACGTCACTCGCGGTAGCGACTCGTCTTGACTCACACGCCGCGCAGAATAAGCACAATGGTAAGTTGTTTTACCGAAATGGTGCCATGGTAAAATTGAATGCACAACAAATTTCAAATAAAATCGAATTTAGTCTGCACAAATCAAGTGGCGTTGTGCATTTTATTTAACCCTCTGATATAGTATTTTCAACTGCACGCTGTTCTCAGTAACGATATAGGAATGCGAAAATGGCAACTTTGGCAACGAAAGCTGTCAGTTAATAACTGTGGAGTGGAAGTGTTCATAATAACACTACGCTAAGAAGCAGGCTCTGTACCAGTGAGGACGTTAATGCCAAGAAGAAGAAGAAGCCTACCAATTTTATAGCTCGATCTTAGTAGACTGAAATTTTAGGTTATTGATTGAGCTGTCAATATTTGTTATAACGGTTTGGTTTGGTTTGAATTATGTTTCCTTGAAAGTATTTATCGAATTGATTATTTCAAGAAATAATCCGATGACTGTTAAAATTCCATACGCCTTATAGACCTCATCATTACAGAAAAAAAATGTGATAATAAAAGCATTTTCCATATCACTGCGGTGAACTCAGAGTGTTTTTTTTTTTCATTATTTTAAATTGCTTACGCTGAGCTTATTGGAAAACAGAAGCAGTTATAATCCAGCTTCTTACGCTATAAAACGAAAGGGGGTGATTTGATTTTGATATATCTTGTGTACGTTTTTCATTGCAAAGTTTAAGCAGGCCATGAATTAAGTTCGTTGATTGGGTTGTCAAAAATTTTCACAATATTTGTTATTAATTTTTCTGTATTGGAGCTTTACAATTAGTTTTATTTATTTTTGCTATTTCAATCACCTTATAACTATTTATTTATATTTTAGGTAACCAGAAGTTCAAATCTACAGCTAATGATGATAAATGTACCAAAATGGGATAGTTGCTCGCATTACAATTGGAATAATTATTTGAAGCCTGGGGCAGGAGACTCTTAAATGCTTTTTTTTTTTTGAGAACCCATTTTGATTTTGTTTTTCCAAAAACACACTGCAGTCTACAAATTGTCTAGTGGACAAAAGATCAAACATAATTTAAGCTTAAAAGCCAGACCAAAGACAAATTAAAGACCTCCAGACTGCATACTAAACTATGATCAAGCACAACACCGAGCTTAGTGAACACAGACAGCAACTTTTTTTTTTACTTAACAATATTACAAATCTGTGTTGATCGCTGTGCAGAACCGATAAAATTTGATGAACATTTTATTCTTAGTATCACATACCGAACCCTTGAGGAGGTGTAGATTTTTTGGTAGATTCTGGATGACTGGACCTACAGATTGAATTGGTCATCGCCAATTTTAAACATCCAATGAAGATGTAAAAATTATTATGCCGGAGACAATGAGTGACAAGAAAATATAACTTGTCCTCTGTCAAATGGTATTGGTATCTATATCCTTTTGAATCGTTCACAATTCTTAGAATTATCGGTTTGCCTTCTAACTAGTGACAGCATCAGAAGTAACCCGACGACTGGAAAAATGTTCGAGTTCGAGCATATATTAACTTCAATTTGCAATCCTGGTAGTAGCTCCTGCTCCCAAGCCAAAATATATAGACAAAAGGTTATATGTTTTCCTATTTTAATTCCGTGAGAAAACGGGTTAAAAATTGTGACATTTATGGTGGTAAGCTCCAACGAAGTTAATACGCCAATCGCGTATTATCCTCGATTTTACTATAGTAAAATCGAGGATAATACACGATTGACGTATTAACTTCGATGGAGCTTACCACCATTAATCTCAACAACAAAATGTCATCAAAACAAGGCTTGCTTTGATTAAACAATAAAAAGTAGTGTAGACAAGAAATTTTAAAAGGGGGCGATTCACAATTTATGGCAGGCTAAGCGCAAAAAGCTCTAAGAGAGGGCAAAAATAAATTTAAACATATTTGGGGGAAAAGGTCTAGAAAAGGGCTACCGTAAAATGGGATGAAAAGTTGATCACTTGCTGTATGGATACCAGCTTTTTACGCTAGATCGCCATAAACTTTGAATCACCCCTTTCTGACGTTTCTTGCCTGCACTATAATTTTTATGGTTTGATCGCAGTAAGCTATTCAATGGTGAAAATTTATTGTGTTGACAAAAGAATGTCAAAAATTTGCATTCTTGTTTGTTACCCGCTAGCTCCCCGAGACTATGGAAGGGTGACAATTACAGGGTCGTTTACCTTACACTGAACCGAGTAATCATGTAAGATTTATCTGATAACACATATAGTTTTTTTCCATATAGCTTTTCACATAACGCTCATCAATTTATCACATGAACTTGTGCGATTCCATTTTGATTAGATTCATCTGATAAAACACATACATTTCATGCAAACTCAAAATAAAAACCATTGGATTTTTCTGATGAATGTTATGTGAAATTCAGATAATAAATATTAGTATTGTTAGTGATTTCTACATGATAGTATAATAAGTTTGTGATGATTTAATTTCAGGTTTTTAGTAGAATTAAGAAAACAATATAATTATAATTGAAATACTGTTTATTTGATAAATTATCTGCGTTGTCCTAAAGGTTCTATTACAATCAATTTAGTTTGACCTAGGTTTTAATCGAAAGTATAATGTTTCCATGTTATACATTATAATTTGTGACAAAGTGATGAATTAAGCACGTTGGATAGCCAACCACTTTAATTGCTATAACTTGGAAAATCACATCCTATACGATTTTAAACACCTTCGTACGTTCTGAGTATTCTGTTCCTTCTGTACTTGTTTCGTCATTTGCAACTTCCAATCAAAGTGATGTCTCCTGTAAATTCAAATCTGAAATTAATGAACTTTTATTTGTATTCAATTAATAAATATTTAACTTACCCTTCTTTCATATTTGCTAACTATTCTAAAATTCCAATATATGTCGCTTTAAATTAAAACTTACTTTAATCCACCACAATTATATCTTGAGAGCCAAACTCCGCCATCACGAAAGTACCAACAAAAATAAGACAGAATTTTCACATCGGCAAATCACATAACATTCATCGGATTGCATACATGACTTTTGTTCATATACAATTCACAGTGTTGGTAAATGAATAGTATGAAATATCTCAATGTGTTTTATTTGTTCTTTAATTGAATATCAATGGATACACATAACATGTATCGGATTTCAATTTTTGCAAGGGTGTGTGAGGTTTTTAATACTTTCTATGATATTTATTGGTTCAGTGTAGATCTCAACACTATAGAGCTTAGTGACGTTTGAACACACGAGCACTTGCATACGCTCATCATACACAGTTTGTTTTTGTTTTCCTCAACGAAACTTGCACACACTTTCCAGACTCATCAAAATGCACATGGAAATATTACCTAATTTGAAACATTTATACCCAACTTCTAAGTGTTTTCCACCAAAAGTTATTTTTAATGTTAAAAAGTGAAACAAATATGAGTTAAAGTTTTTATGTATTTTATTTATTCACATTTTTGATAATGTAATTTGAGTTAACTAATATTGTTGCCTTTAAACTTATCTTTCATGCACCACTACCACGTCCATTAGCTGCATGTATCGATTATGCTCTCGGGTTTCAGATTTCCGAATCAGACTTAAATAAAACAAATCATACACGGTTGGATCGTCTGCTTCGATATGCTCATTGAAGCTTACCTTATTACTGATTTCCGATTGGAATACTGGAGCAGATGAGCTAATATCCATCAGGGACAATGAAATCCGGAACCTCTGGCACAATATTTCCGAAGTGGCAGTTCTCTTGCATTTTGCCTGCTCCACAGGATACTGGACTCTGGCATAGGCTTCGCATACGGTAAATATTTATGAGGGAAGAAATAAAAAGAATGTAATTGCTGAAAAATACGTTAATCTTTCCAGTTTCGATATACACAACAGCTGGAAACAAATGAAGTGAAAATTATTGACAATCTAATAAACAATCTAACATCACTGCCCGTACTTAGTGGGCACTATAAAATATGTAGGCAAGAAATGCTAAAATTGAATAACCCCTCGCATTTTTACAGCTAGCGTAAAAAGCTAGATTGTCGTCCAAATATTTTTATAACCTGTACTTATTGGATGTTTATCTAAATTTTTACGAAATGTTACCATAATAAGAAAAACATTGTCTAGAAATCAAAAACTCGATTTTTTTTAATCCGAGGTGAAGTTGATTAAATACTGCGACAGGTTTCTAAAAAAATAAAGAGAAATGCTATTTACTAAATTTGGGATCACTGATCCCGAATCAAGTCTCAAAAATCTTACAACTTAATGATAAATCAGTAAATTTTAGAACAGAATGTTTTAGATTACAGAATACACCACATTAAAGGGCTAAAAGTATGCAATTTTTTTGTTTAATTAGCAACTCGCTCATAAAAAGAACATTTGTTTCTCTGAAAATGAATTTTTAACCTCAATGCAAATTTCAATCTGGGTTTACAGAATATATCTAGAACGTATGAAACAGTTTCTGTAAATGGTGTCTTTATATAGCCTTGTTTGGAGTAGGAAACTTCAACAGTCCATCGAGCATCTCCAAAAACATATGTTTTAGATATTAAAAGGAAATAGAGAAAATGTTGTATCGGTTGAATTTTCTAAACCTAAACGACAATACAATCGATGCCATCCCGGTCAACCAGTCAGTGATTTTCGATAGCGATCGATATAGATTCGTTTTGAACCGTTAGCGATCGCCATCGTTGGTCAAAGATCTATAAAGAATTATGAAGACTGGTTGGTCGGGATATGCCAATGTTATGTGGTGTTCTGAACTATGCCTGATTCTAGTGTATTCGTGGCAAGACGAAAGTCAGTAGAAATAGTTCGCAAGGCAGTACAAAGCAAGTGCTTTTGGTTTATGTCGGAATATTATAATTTGAGTTTTGGAAGCACTAGGATGAACCTTCCATTTTTGCAAGTATGAAGAAAAAATATCCGAATATTTTGCAATCTACTACAGATGGCACGCAGGCTTCGTCCTTTGGCGGAAAGGCCTGTGTTATCCGCAAACAAACATTTTTGACATCCCTGAGGTAACTATTTACACATTGTATAATATTGGTCTCGAAATGCTGTAAAGTATGTTGGAAAATTTCATGCCAAACACTGTCAAATGATTTTACTATGTCTAGAAGAGCAAGACTAGTAGAATAGCCTTCAGATTTGTTGGTACGTATAAAATTTGTTATACGTAAAAGTTGGTGGGTGGTCGAATGTCCATGTCGGAATCCGAACTATTCATTGGCAAATTTGAATTTTCATCGATATGGTCCACATGAAAATTCAAAATAACTTTTTCAAAAATTTTACTGCTGGAGGAAAGTAAACTGATTGGACGATACCTGGAAGCTTGCGCTGGACTTTTGTCTGGTTTTGAAATTGGTATAACTTTGGCATTTTAGATAATTTCCAAAAGGGCTTAAAGCCAGGGTCCAATTGAGAAATTTTATTTTCAAAATTTTAGTTTCTTAATTGCGGAAAACGTTTTTTAATTTGTTTCTGTAGATCCTGCCATATAATTTTCATAGCAGGATCAGGAGTGCGTTGAAATTGCCTTCTCCTCACTTTTTTTAGATGGATCAAGAGTTTAAGGTCAAAGTCTTTAATCATGGATTCAAATATTACTTCACATTTTGGTATTGCAATGCCTCTTGCTTCAACAATGGAATTAGTTAAAGTTTCCAGAGCGTTGTCAATATCAAGTTTTGTTTGTCAAATTGGTCATTGTATTTTTGACCATACTGTGTTGTATGTCATGCGTAACGGATTGAAATATTGCTGTGTGCGTTTGAAATGCAAATATCAAATGCGGGAACACCAAATGCGGAAAGATTTTTCACATGGAAGGCGAAGTCAAAGATAGCTTTTTTTGCTAGGCTGGCGGTGATATGGATCACTTTTGCTAGGTGTCCTTTGATTAGTTTGTGTTACCGCATTTGGAACGCATTTGAACAAGATTTGCACGTCAAACGCAAACAGCAATATAATGCTACGTATTCGAGGCTTGGTCACGTTTACTGCACTACTCAGTTATTTTTACTAGATTATAGTAGTCGGCTGAAAATCGTTGGTACAGTTGATAATTCTACCATGGAATCGGTAGATTATACAACAAAATTTGTTTGCGTGTACTCTCTCCTCTTTTAAACCGTTACGTTTAAATATGTATATGCAAAAATAAATTTCAGATTTTTATTTGCATGCCATGTCATGAACATTTCTTCCTCTTCTTGGCATTACGTCCCCTGGGATAAAGCCTGCTTCTCAGCTTAGTGTTCAATGAGCATTTTCACAGTTATTAACTAAGAGCTTTCTTTGCCAATGTTGCTATTTTCGCATTCGTATATCGTGTGGCAGGAACGATGATATTCTATGCCCAGTAGAGTGATGCAAATTTTGAAATTTTAGCTCCCCTATGCTTAAACGATTTTAATTATGGTAAATATTACCCTCCCAAAGTTTGAAGTGATTCGGAAGAAATTTGACTGTGCACACGCCATTTGAAGTTTATATGGAGATTACTATGGAAAACGCCAATCTTTTGTGTTCCGCCCCATATCTCTTCGACATAATATTCAATGGAAAAGTGAACAAATTCTTCTAATGTGAAATCTTGCCAGCTACAACTTTGCCGAAGACCACTTTTTGATTGGACCTCAGGATAAATTGTTATTCATCATCATAAAGTTGGTTTGCATGTAGTATGCTTCACCAACTGTTCGGCAGGCAACAGTGGTGCTTCTGGCGGGAAGAATAGATCAAAGTAATCCAGGCTACTATGTTCTACAGCAAAAAAGCAGTGTTGCTCTGAAAGTAATTGAATGATCAGCTCAGCATGATTCAGACTTTGTTATCAAAAATAACAAATTATCCTTACATCCCATTGAAATGTGGTCTTCGGCAAAGTTGTTGCTGGGAAGTTTTGTCATGAGATGAGTGTGCTTACTTTTCCGTAGATTATTATGACGAGCAGTTAGAGGACCGAACGCAAAAGTTTTGCGTTTTCCATAATAATTTCCATATAATTTTCAAACAGCGTGTGCACAACCAAATTTCTTCCGAATCACTTCAAATTTCGGGAGGATCATTTTCATCATAATTGACATCGTTAAAGCATAGGGGAGCAAAAACTTAATAATTTGCATCAGTCTAATGCCCAGGGAAGTCAAGGAAATTTTCGTTACGAAAGAATCCTGGACCGACCGGGAATTGTAGCCGTGGACTCTATCCGCTCGAGTAAGGAAGGGCCTAAATTAAGAACATTTCAAAACTTCCAAATATTTGATTGTTAATCAACCCCTTATTTGGTTGAGGAAAGTTAAACAAATAAATATGATGTTGTCACATCAAAATAAAGTTCAAAGTTTATTTTTTCGTATAATATTCATTTGAATTGCATTTTTATAAGGAAAAAAATATTTCGGATATAAATTACTTGTATTTTTTATTTTGAACTTTTTTTTAAAATGTATATTAATCTTTGTACTTAAAATATAACTCACACAACCATAAAACACACGTCGAAACAAGTAATAAATTCTGAGCATGCAGATTTAAAGAATAGCTACCAGTATAGTCCACAAACCATCCAAGTAGTTGTCCCAAACTTAACACTAATATACCTTTCGCAATCATATTGAATCCCAAGGCATTTGGCAGCATCGATTCAAGACCTTTTTCGCTGCAATATTCAGCGATGGTAAGATTTTGATTCACAATTGTTATTGAGCGGAAAATCCCGTAGAAAGCAGACGTTACCATCAGCGCCACGATATTTCTCATCTCTGCCATGACGGATCGGGCAATGACTAGACACAAACCAGCCATGAGGAAAGTATTTCGATGGGAGAATTTCATCTTGTCGACAAAAGCAGGCACTGT
This sequence comes from Aedes aegypti, assembly GCF_002204515.2. NCBI lineage: Eukaryota > Metazoa > Arthropoda > Insecta > Diptera > Culicidae > Aedes > Aedes aegypti. Next base: position 21,599,567 of record NC_035108.1, on the reverse strand, counting down.
GATTCTAGTGAGCAGATCTGTTGTTGATAAAATAGACATGCAGTTCGCAGCTTGAAACATATCCAGATTGGCTGTTTTCTGAAAGTAACAAAACAAAATTACCATACTGAACATACGAATTCTAATAGCCTCCACCTGTAGAAAATATGGAAAGAACAGCGAAAAACTTGTTGACGCAGTATATGCCAAGCCTAACCCTATTATCAAATTTAGAAACGATACTCGTTTTAATATCGCGATGTCCATCAATGCAGCAAGCTTTGACCATCCACTATCTGATTTTTTCGACGTAGTTGAAGAAGTTTTATCATGGTCTAAAAGCGGTATTCGTTCATCTGCGGATTCTTCAACAAGCTGAACTCTCATGTGCCACTCAACAGGTTGTAAGAGAGCCGCACCAACCACCTGAGAAAGAAGTAAGATTGTTTAAGACAATCTACATTAGTATACAAAATACATCCTACCCCATTGAAAGCTAATCCACCGATGATCAGGGTTGTTCCTCTAAAACTGAAAATATCAAGCAAATACTGTACTATAAGTGGCATTAAAATTTGGCCTATCCCGGTTCCAGCAAGAGCAAGTCCAACCGCTTTTCCTTTATTGTTACGAAAATAAGAGTTGAGTGCCACAAAAGTGGATGATTGTATCAAACCCAAGCCAAATCCAAAAGCTACGCTGTATGAAAGTAGGATTTGCCACATTTGCGTTGCGTATGCGCATGTCGTTAGAGCTGCTCCTGTCAACAAACTACCCAGAATGGAAGCCTTCCTAGTTTTCATTTTTTTAATTATTGGTCCCGTTATAAGACCTACAAATATTGAAGAATAGATAACAGTATTGTATGTATTTATACAAGTCATACCTGAAAAGTTGAGGGAAATATTGCACACGTTCATGACAAGTGCTGCTCCGAACGCATTCTCACCCATATCCGTTAAATAATCGCCAAACATCAAACCAAACACTGATATAAGAGATTGGTTGAAAACCTTTTAAAATACAATATATCATTCACAGTGAACTATCAAAAAGCTACACCAATTGCTGACATACATTTATTATAGCACAACCGATTACAATCACCCACCCATAGCCACCATCAGGTGGTACTTTATTTGATACCATATTTCCGAATTTCACTAGAAGCAGATTTAAATTTCAACATCAAGCAATTATAGATGGTCCTAATCAAAATCCGATCTAAACGCCTTCCAAGACACGATATATCTGACGAATAGTGAATCATTTAAATAATCTGGAAGCCGGACTACCACCCACTGCTTATCAAACATCAAAAATCTTCGCTTGAGAAGATAAAAAAAATCATCCATGTGCTTACGAGAGTGATAAGCTTAAAGTCCTCTCGTGCGATGCAAATGATGCGAGCCGACGGTGCACAATACATGCACACACAGAATTTGATGTACGGCTGGGATCGTGTGCATTCGGTGAGAAGTGCATATGTTTTCCTTCTTCCCTCCTTCAGTATGGACAATATCGTATGGTCTTATCAGGTAGATCAACACAAATTCGACTGGCATCCAGACCATTGACCTTGCGTTATGAGTTGGGATTCGGAAGTCTGTTAAATGTCGTTGTAATTAATTATGTCTTAATTGTTATTTTCATCCCCCGAAATAACATTTTAGGCTTAGCATACCCATAACTAAACTAAACATGCATCTAAAGTAAAAAAACGGCTTTTTCCTTTATAAAAAAAAACATATTTTGAATAATAATAGCAAATGAAATATAATGATAAATTTTCATGAACAATATTTTAAATTATATTGCTTACGTTGACATTGATCGGTCTACTGTCTTCACCGGAATTATTCGTTATCTAATGTTGGTTAATTGCGGTTAAGATTCCAAATGCGTTATATTACTCGATTAATCATAAATCCAAAATGCGATCGGTGTTTGCAGATCGCAGGGTCACTCAACATAACAGAATCTTCGACAATTCAAGACAGTATATGAACTAGAGAAGAGGCTGTCCATTAATAGCGTAAGGAAACTATGGTGGGGTTTCCACCCCCCTAGCTTGTGCACGATTCCATGTTGAAATTTTTTTGTTCGGCAAAAAATATGTGATGCATACAAAATGCCAAAACCCTTACGTAATTAATGGATGACCTCCAAGCAGGTATACTCCTCATGTTCGGTTATGTTGCTCGTGTTGTTCATCACTAACACTCAGGAGACGTGGTTTCGATGTGAGCGGCAAAATTTCTCTTTTTTAACCTTATGAATGTAAAATTACAACAACGGTCGCCGATATAATCGTTACCAGTCTTGAAGAAAGATAAACGAAAAACTGCGTTTGAAATGGACGAAGGTTATGACGCCTCTGTAATTAGTTCTGGACAAACATTTCAAAAGGGCACATCGACATTGGTAAACATTGGCTTTGCAAGACGCTGTTGAGCCCAATTTAACTCGATCACACTCACCGACACCACTATCAGGTAGAGCTAACGCCAATCTCTCTGATAGTGGTGTTAGTTTGCGTGGGCGGGCTAAGAAGGGCTCAACAGCAACGTTTCTAAAAAAAGGCTCAAGACCTCTTGGGCCCTTTTCAAATGTTTGTCCAGAGTTATTGCTTTATGTCCAATCGGAAATTCTTTACCAGTACTTATTTATCTTCTAAACAGGCAACATTGCTACATCTGGCGCGAAAGATACCAAGCACAAATCATGGCTATTTTGTTTTACTGCATATATCCAGTGATGCCCGCACAGCAGCTCAGTTATTATAGCAAAAGATTTACAACTCATACAAAAAATCAAAAACTAATTATTGAGGCGTCCGATTTGAAAACTGTCTTCAGCAAAGTTGTAGCTACAGTATCAACTTAGCTGTAATCCCTAAGAGCACATGGGTAAACATTATGACCGATTGAATGAATTGATTGTTTTTCCCGTAGTAATTTTCATATATAGGGGTCTATTTTGTAAATCGAGCAGATTCATGTGACTCGTCTGTTGTCACTATCGATCAGTAGTAAGCATGCATATTTCAGATGTCACCCGTCGACTTCCATAGTAATCCAGTCACATAGAGTGACAATTATCGAAAATCTCGAAATTTTATCCTGAATTTAATGAGCGGTATGGAAGAAACATAATTTTCTGAACAACTCTACTGTAGGGGAAGACAGGGTAAGAGCGCCCGCCGGGGTAAGACGGACCACCTTCAGTTTGACATGAAAATGGCGGTTTCCTTGGATGTTCACCAAGCACTTTCCATAAATACAAGATTTTTGACATTCCGAACAATTTAGAGTGATATTAACATAACATTTTTCATAACAAATATCAAAATCAAAGTTTCTGCTCGTCGATATTGAATTTGATCTAAATTTACCAGATGCTCACTTAAGGATTTCGGAAGGGATTTTTTTGTTGTAATAACATAACAAATTACCCGTCCATGCTTTAACAGAAATGTTAAATATGATTTAGTAAAGTGAAATATGAATTGTAAATAAATAGCTTTGAAATAAGGCCCTAGTTGTTAAAATTGCGCAAGCAGGGTAAAACCGACCACTGTTAATGGGGTAAGACAACCAACTCTAATTTATACCAAATAAAATGTCTAAAACATTTTCAATATTGTAACTACGTTGTACAGTACTATTTTAGTAAAATGATGGGTATATTAAGGTGATGATAAGTATATATCTATTTTTTTCTTGAAAAAATTAACCCTAATGATGATTCAATATTCACGTTAATCAACGTAGAATTCATAAAACATTATACTTTTTTGAATCACAGGGAACTGATATAGTTTTTTGCAAAATTGTGTACGAAAATCGTGGTGATCGCTTTTACCCCGTTGGTGGGCGGTTTTACCCAGTCGCTGAAAATAATCGTGATAAGAGATCACTTTTTCAAGCTTCAAGAATTAAATAAATTTTAACAAACAAACCCTGTGATATTTTTTGATCATCCCTAAGGCTCCAAAAACGACATGCTGCGTCGAAATAGTATTTATTGATTTTTGATTTCGACATATGAATTAAATTGCTTAGGCGGGCGGTCTTACGGTCTTACCAGGTCCGTCACACTCCGGCTCAGATTGTGTACCACTTCTAGTACTGCATTTGGTCCCTCGATAGTACAAAAGGTACCCAAGTTTGACAGATCGCAGTACACTTTTCACGGCATTCTATATTACCTTATGAGCCATAAAATTTTGGGCAACTGCAAGGGACATGGAGGTCTTTAATGTGTCTTTGGTCTTACCCCGTCTTCCCCTACACCCACCTGAAACGCGAGGCAGCAAAAATCGGACTGGTGGTGAATGCGTTCAAGACAGGCGGTATGAATAAAATGTGGTAAAGTTTAGTTTACTACATTATCGGTTGTAAACGCGTTGTTATGAATAAAGGTAATTGAGATTCCGGTAAGGAATTTAGAATTTATTTGAGAGATTTAGCGTTACGTCCCAACTGAGACAGAGCCTAATTCTCAGTTAAGTGTTCTTATGAGAACTTACACAGTTATAAACTGATAGCTTTCAATGTCAAGTTTATTAACCATTTTGCATGTGAATATCATGTGGCAGGTACGAAGATACTCATTACGATAGGATTTACGATAATTGTTTTGTTTCTTAAGAATTCTCGGATGCTGGATGGATTTCAGCTATTCCTAAAGTAATTCTTAATTTTATGTGAGAATTCTGACATCCCAGATTCTCTGATTTCATTTGGAATTCTGGAATCCCTATAGTAATTATGGGTTTCCGATAGGCGTTCTAGATTTGTTATAACAATTCTGGAAGCCATTCTGGGATTGTTTTGGGAATATTGCAAATCCTGGTGTTTGATCTGGTTATAATTTTTTTGAAATTATTCGGGTATCTTTAGGCCGGTATTTCCGTAAGAATTTCTGAGATTTCAGTGAGATTCCTGCAAACTTACCTTTCAATATCTGAATGTAAAAATGTTTAAAAAAATCCTTAATTCAAACACTATTGTGAGAATTTATTTTCATTTCTAGGAATTCCAGAGATGCTAACAGGAAATCTACCGAAATAACGAGAATACCACAGAAATACTAAAGCGAAGTATGCACTTAAACAGAAAAGTAATCGCCTATCTCGATGTGTGGAAAATTTCTTGTAAGAAATGGTCAAGAAAATCGTTTTTCTTTGATCGCAGTACGCAGTTTAAAAGAAATGTCATTTCAAATGGAGCTCACTGTAGAAAATTTCTTGACGATTTCTTCCGCAGAAATTTTTACGTTTCTTGAGCGGAACAGCATACCTAGCTTAAGAATCCCATATCCATCATCGGAGATCAACATGCTGTTTTGTTTTTAAATTCACAGAGGAAGCTCAAACATCTACCGCTATTTCTTCAAACTCTCAGTACTGGAATTTTATAATTTCATGATTGCTGTAATCTCAAGACTCTTTCATAGGATACAGAATTCTAGTGAAAATTCCAAAATTCTCAGAAAAATATTTGTTGTCAAATCATTAAATATTCACATTCACATAAAGTAAATGGTTATCTCAGATTTACACTTCAAATCGTGTAAAATTACATAACCTACATGAATTTGTGTTCATGATCGATTACACGATGTATAGCGGGAATGTAGTAATATTTATATTTTCACATGATTTGTCGTGTGAATAAGTGACAAATTTGGCATCCCCTTTAAATGCACACGCAAAAAAAATTCTGCGGTTAAAACTACCATTTTAGGGGGTTAACTTAAGCGCTCGCACCGGCAATTTTCAGCAGACCAGAAAAGCGCTTGATTTTACCATGTCTGTAGTCGAAATCAGATTGTTGTAAATTATTTCTGTCAAATGTACCAGTAATGTGCTGGGATGTACCATAAACATAGTAAATTGATCTGAAATTCCATGGTAGTTTCAAGAATGGGCGTAGTCAGCTACAATAGTAATTTTTACCACAGATTTTTTTCCCGTGCATGATTTTATTGATTTTACACTGCACTCTGAATGGTTTGTTCTTAACGTGCTACACTCTGTATGGACTTTTCTTAACGTGCAGCAACAGTTACTGCTCATGCTCGAAAGTAGTACGTACCATATGTTCGAAAGCTTTTTTATTCATACCAAAAGTGTAGCAAACTTTGTGGATTTTGTTTTTGAATAGATACTACATGTAGTAAAGTTCAACGGTTTTTATTCATACATCCCAAAGTATATGCTAGTAGGTGGAGCCGAGCGCCACAGGGCTCGCGTAGGTAGCAGTGTTACGTGTGGAAGAAAAACGATTTTTTGAACCACCTTAGTGTACAGGTCTGCCACCTTTTCAAATATTCGGCCGACAATGTCCATATCATACGCGAAGCAAACAAATTGACTGGATCTCGTAAAAATCGTACCCTAACTGTTAAGTCCGGCTCTCCGCATAACACTTTCTAGCGCAATATTGAACAACAGGCACGAAAGTCCATCACCTTGTCGTAGTCCCCGGTGGGATCCGAACGAACTGGAGTGTTCGCCTGAAACCTTCACACAATTTTGTACACCTTCATCGTCGCTCTTATCAGTCTCGTGAGCTTCTCGTCCATTATTTCCCACAGCTCTACGCGGTCGATACCTTCGCATGTCGCCTTGAAATCGATGAAAAGACGATGCGTTGGGACCTGGTATTCACGACATTTCTGGAGGATTTGTAAAGATCTGGTCCGTTGTCGATCGGCCGTCAACGAAGCCGGCTTGATAACTTCCCACGAACTCGTTTACTACCGGTGACAGATGACGGAAGATGATCTGGAATAATACCATAGACTTAAAAAGTAAGACCTTGGACTGTCGAAGAAACGCATTTAAATTTGGGGGACCAATCGGGTACCCAGTAAAAACATTTTCCGTGTAGTTTTATTTCCGTGCACATCGAAGTGTCAGATTGACGTTTTAATTTTTTGACAGTTTGTTTTCGAAATTTATGTTTTGTTTTGTTTCCTCGTCCTCGCCGTCGTCGTAGACCTCGTAGACAGAAAAATGTAAGTATTTTTGGTATTTTTTACATAAATCAATCATAATTAATCCAATTCGTTGTAATTTCAGGCCGAAATGCAAAATATTACTCTCCATCAGCACCCCACCCAACTCGTTCCTGATAAGATCCGCCTTCGTTCCCAAACATTTGGTGGTGTCAGAGTAAGGCATCTTGGATGCAGATGTTCGTTAAGACCCTGACGGGCAAGACCAGCGACCTTGATGTCGAACCGTCCGATACGTTCTAGAATGTCAAGGCCAAAACCCAAACCAGGAGGACAATCCCGCCAGATCAGCAGCGTTTCATCTTCGTCGGCAAGCAGCCGGAAAATAGCCGCACTCTGACTACAACATCCAGAAGGAGTCCACTCTACACTTGGTGCTGCGCCTCCGCGGTGGTGGCAAGGAGCGCAAGAAGAAGAATTACTCCACCGGAAGAAGATCAAGCACAAGGTCAAACTTACCGTCTTCAGTACTAGAAGGTCGACGAAAACGGCAAAATCCACCGTCTGCGTCGTGAGTACATCAGCGATACCTGCAGTGCCGGAGTCTTCACAGTTACTCACGAATATCGTCACTACTGTGACAAGTGCCTCCTGACCCTGGTCTATTCCAAGCAGGAGGAATAGTAAAAGATGGCAAGCCTGCGCTCTCTGAAGAAATCACCGAAGGAACTCTAGAAGTCTCTCGAGGAAATCTTTGTCAAATTCCTGGAGGAAGTCTTAAAGATAGCTGGATGAATTCCTGGAAAATCTCTAAGAGGAATACACGGAGGTTTGTCAGAAGTAATATCCGGATAAACTCCAGAAGGAATCACTGGAGTTGTGTATGAATTCCTGAAGAAACTTCTGAAACGCATGGAGGAATCACAGGAGAAACTTCTTGGGGATTCCTGGGTCAACTCCTAAAGGAAGCCTCGGATAAATCATTCGAAAAATTCCTGAAGAAACTTATGGAGAAACTACCAGAGTCTTTGAAAATCCCCGAAGAAATGCCTGAACCTGAATATCCTTGAGAAGTTGCTGACAAATCTCCTGGAGGCTTGTAACAGGGCTGGTTACAAATCTATTTTCAAAGACTTGGTCACTATTTCAATACATGTCTCTTAAAAATCTCTAACGTCAGGTCGTTAAGATCTCTATTTTAACTAAAATGGTCACTTTTTCCCTATTTCGCTTGCATTGAATCCTGATGCCAAATTTTAGAGGTTCCCAAAAAACCTTCAGAGACTATTACACGACTAGTTCACAGGTTTTTCGTAAATTTCTTCTCAGATTCATCGAGGAAAAGTCTCAGGAATTTTTGCTAGTGATTTTGTTAGATTTCTCCTGGCATACTGTTATGGAGTTCTCCAGTGATTCTGCGAGCGTTATTTCAATGGATGCTTAGAGGGATTTTTTACAGAATTTGCTCCAGGCAATCCTTGAGCACTTCATCGCTTCTATTTCCTTTAGCTCCACAGAGACTGTATCAGGATTTTCTTCAGATATTTTCAAACTAATTCTGCAACTGATTTCTACAGTTAAATTATTATAGGAGATCTTCGAAAGATTCATACAGGCGTTCTTTCTAGCAAATCTACACAGGTTCTTTTAAGAGTTTTCTAAGAAATAAATTTACGTATTTACGCCATTTTTTCCAGTTATTCTTTCGGGCATTTTCATATGACTTCCAATATAAGTTCATCCACATTTATGCCCAGGAATTAATTCCTCCAAGGAATATTCATTCCATGCAACAATTACTCCTGCAGATTTTCCAAACAATTTCTCGAATAATTTCTCAAGTAAATTTTAATGGGTGCTTCAAAAGTTCATATAAGTTTCTCATCTGCCATTACAACAGTAATAGTTCCAGTCATTCCTGCGATCATTCCCACACACATTTCTAATCAGATTTCAACCGATAATTTCCAAGATATCCTTGCACGATATTATCCAGAGACGTGATTAATTATTTGTTTCAATTATCTTAACAATTTGTCTAGGAAATGCACTAATATTTCTTCAAAAGTCCAGGATTTCTTACAAAGAATCTTGTCGGTGTTTAGCAAGAGGTATTTTAGCACTTAATCATGTTTTATCAGATCTTTAGATTTTCCTTCTCAAATGCCTCCCAGATTAAGAATATCAGTACACATTTTGTCATACAGTATTGGACAAAACATTTGCAACTTTTTCGATTTTCTATACAAAATGGTCATCTTACACCTTAGAGAATAGAACCCGCTTTGGTCAACATCAATACACAGCAAAAAAAGTTGTTGAATATTACATCTAAACCGCTGCAACCAAATCAACTGTGCGGTTTTACACTGCACGATGTACTGCCGAGCTTTTGATGTGATGATTGGAAACGATGTAATATATCCGACTATGTAATCCAAGCGATATAGTAGGAAAGCGATGTATTAGAAGATATTTTAAAGTATTACAAATCTGCCCAATTATTGAATGAATAACTTTTTATTATTTTGTGTTTGAAACTAATAATTGCTGACAGAGTTATTACAATGTATAACATTTAATCAGAATTTAGTTCGAAAAAAGATAAAAAGCGATTTATTAAACCAGTTAATAGTATATAACTTTTATTTGCATAACTGCAGCTGTGTATTGAAATATATATTATTAATTTTAAGTGATTTATTTGCACGTATTACAATGTAATCCATTTGATGTACAATAATCATAAAAATTATAGGCTGTATACTCATGCAGATGGAATGCCGCTTCAGTCCGCGGGTTGGACCTTGATGTAGAGAACGCGATATGTCCGATAACATATCCGCACCATTTGTTAAATATGATCTGAAAAAAATAAGAAATAATTAAAATAAACACAATTATTTGTATGTTCTTCGAATATTTAATATTATTATTGAGTGCAGATCCATAGACCTGCAAATAATATTACATAAGGTTACATAAGGTTTCTTAAATCAACATAGGCACTGCTTCTTAAATGAATTTCAAGAAAAATTCTGCACTACATCTTTTACATACCCTTTAAATATTTGGAGACTAATTTTTCAGGGACTTTATAGGTGTGTGACTAGAGGATTAAGTCTTTGCAGGAAATTCATCATAAATTAACCAGGCAATCTTTAGGAGTTCCATTACAGGGCTGGTAGCGAGCGGTCAGACAAAATAATAGTGACTTAAGTGACCAAAATGGTCAAAATAGAGACCAAAATGTAACCTAAAAGTGACTTAAAAACTACAAGTTATGAAATTAACAAAGCGTTAAAAGCTATTATCATGACCACTCATGACCAAATCATAGAACTTCTCTAAAAAAAGGTTGCCAAATATTATGATATTAATATGTTTACTTCGGACAGCCAATTAAAAGGAAGACGTTGATTGAAAAGTTCCAATATAAGAGAACGCACGGAAATCTCGGGGAATGTCTATGTAAAGCTAGTTCAAAACATAAAAAATGGGGTATAGATGTATCCACATAAAAAGGTTTCCAAATACTTTATTGAAGGATTCCGTTTGATTTCTCCCGAAGAGTTATCCGACGTCATAATAAATTTTATATGAATTAATTTTATATAATTGATAAGTTTTGTAAATTTTTAGATTTTATTAGATTTATATAATTTTAAAAATAATGATTATCTATTTTAAGTATTTATATTAATAAATATTATTTTATTTTTGTTAATATTTTTTTATTATTTTATTTTACATGTAAATTTTTGTGTGAATTATTTTAATTTAAAAAAAATATAATAAGCAATTTGGTGGGGATTGCTTATCAAACCTTCCGGTCCGCCTCATAGTTACGTACTATTTGGTGCTGGGTGTAGTTCTTGTTTTTCCAGCTGTATTGAAAAGCATGAGCCATAGTCTTTGGCATACAATCGGGTCTTTCTTTAGCAGAAAAGAACCGAAATGTCTATCGACGACCGGTGATTGCTAGCAGATATAGTGGAGAGCTTGTCTTGATACGTTCATCGCTTCAAGCTAGTTGAAAAACTGAATACACTGATTGCCTGTCGATCAGAGCCGAACTAGGCATAGATCGTCTACATACATCTGAATCTACATGTCTCCGATGTATTACATCGTTCCAGGTGGGAGTTATCTGATATGTGAATATGGTACCATAACAGAATTTTCCATCTGAACGAAGTGATAAATCATAATATTCCGCAAACTGTATCACACATCTACAGAATGTATTGCGTGAAGTTAAGACACAGCAGAGTATTGGGTACATAGGACCAAGTCCCTGCCGGGTGGCGCGAAACTGATGAGCGATAGACAATAGAATCAACAACACTGCCATAAGGGATAGTAAGCATGTGACTATTGTCGAAACTATGATTAGGAGGCAAATCAACATCCCAAGATCAAATTTTTGTTACAACCCAATGTAGGTATTATTAAATTAGGCTGTAGAAAATGATAAATATCTGATCACTTAGGAACCTTGCAACAGGTAATAAATGCCCGTAGTCTGTTTTATTCGAATACACATGTATAAATTGTTAAAATTGCCGAATCATACGCGGAATTTATTAAACGGATCATGAAATTAGGACTGAAATCATAATGATGATAGATTATCAACTTCCCTTTCGTCTTGCTATTTGTTACCGTTAGAATCACCAAACTGATTGGTTTCCCACTACTTACACCAATACAACAGCACGAAAACTGAAGTATTATAATCGCGCGTTGGAACTTTCAATATCCATATATTACATCAATAGTGAATTCTTGTATGTAGCCAGTATAAATAACAGAATCATCAACTTCTTGAACATTCTTCAACTGAAAACAGGATGCTTGTTTTATCAAACATGCTCAATCTGCACCTAAAATCTCGGATCCAAATAGTTTTCTAAATAAAAATTGTATCTAAATAAAACGTGTAGGCCAACAAAACATAATTGAGTAGGAGTTTACAAGTTACTTAGCACATGAAAAGCAGTTTAAATTAATCTATTACTAGATCAACACTAATGCTCACATTTTTATATTCTCATTTCATCATGGTCCTCATTGCTCGAGCGGAGACGAACACCCTGGAGATGGAAAAATCGACAGCGCTACGATAAGGAAACGTAACAGATGAGAAACTATCGATACATTTATCAATTATAAAACCCCGTTTTAATGTTAACACTTTGTTTCTGTTTTTTCTGTTTTTTTTCGTTTCAGCAATCAAATAACCGAACCAACTCTACTATCTTTTCGTTTCTTCTTCGTTATACTTATAGTCCTTCTGGCACTGAACCGAGTGGTGCGCCTTCCGCTTTCTTACTGGTGCTGTTTTTCCTGTACATTTGGCATAGTGTCGGAGGTGGTGTACTGTATTTGCTATACAACGCACTACTTTCGATATTGTGCTTGGCGTGTGGGGAAGCAGTACTAGTGGTGAAGCGGAGGGCGCCATTCGGTTTAGTGCCAGAGGGACTAAATCTATTTAATGTATCTGAAGCTTGTGGGACCGCTTTAATTCCGGCGCCTGCTTGTGGAAGATCCCGGTGTGCTAAACGGTATAGGACATGTTAACGGGGGAGGCTTGGTAGGTCCTCACCCAGCCCGTGTCTAGATGGGCGGATAATTGTCTGCCAGGGTGTGGATTGAGCAATTACAATTACAAAAAAATATAATAAGCAATTTATTAAAAAAGAAATTGTGTATTACAGTTAACTCTCCCTTACTCTATATTCCGTATCTCGATATCGAGTTAGAGAACCATAGTAAACGTTGGTTTTCATGGCTAACTCGATGGTCCCTTGGATCGCAGTTGCATTGATTTTGTGTTCTGTAACTCGATGGTCCCTTCAATATCGAGTAAGGGAGAGATGACTGTAGTAATAATTGTGCTTATTCTGCGCGGCGTGTGAGTCGAGACGAGTCGCTCTCACCTCGGGTGACGTGAGACGACTAATGTTAATCACATGGGAGCAAGTCGATAATTGTCACCTCATTCGACTCGTCTCACCTCACACGCCGCGCAGAATAAGCACAAATATATAGTATTGGTAAAATTTGTGCCAGCTACCGCGGTTATATATAATAATGCAAGTAAAAATTTTTAGTATTAGGTAAATTATAATTTTTTATAATATAAATATAAATTTATTAGGTGAAATTTTTATGTTTATTAATTTACTATTTTAAAAAATATTTTAAGCTATAAACTTTTTGTAATAAACTAGGATTAGATACCCTATTATAAAAAATAAATATTTAAATGCAAAAGTAGTATTAGTTATACTCTTAAAATTGAAAAAAATTGGCGATGTTTTAGTCTATTTAGAGGAATCTGTCCTGTAATTGATAATTCACATTGAACCTTACTTAAATTTGTTTAATTTGTATATCGTCGTCATCAAAATATGTTATAAGATTTAATTTTCTTAATATTTTATTAAATAAAATGTCAGATCAAGGTGCAGTTTATGTTTAAGTAGAGATGGATTACAATAAATTTATTTAAATGAATAAATTTTTGAAATAAAAATTTGAAGGTGGATTTAATAGTAATATAAAATAGCTCTAAAACATGTACATATTAATTCACTTAATAAAAAAAAATTAATAAATTTAGTTTTAGTATTTTTTAAAGAAATAAATAATTTTAATAATAGTATATTTGTATTGTAAAAGAAAATTGAAATAATTTGGAAATTTGTTGTTTAAAAAGAAAATTTAATTTATTGAACTTTGTGTATCAGGGCTTAATAATAAATAATTAATTATTATATTAATTTTTCTCGAATTTTAAAGATTTAATTGTCTATAAAAGTTACTGTGGAATAATTATTTTAAACATATAATTAGAAATAGAATGTTAATCGTTTTAAAATATATCTAGTTTTTTAAGAAATTAATTTAATTTAGATTTATGAATTAAAAATTTTATTTATTTAGTATTTTTATTTTATAAAATAATATATCGAGGTATTTGTTTTAAAATAAATTTTTAATAAATATTTAATAAATGTAAGCTTAAAAATAGTTATCATTAATAAATTTGTTATAATTTATTTGAAAATTTTTATTATTTCTCGATTATTTTTTCAAACAAAGTCAACAAGTCTTAACAAAATTAGGCTGTTTGGTAGTAGTTCTAGTTAATTATTTTTTTTTGTTAAAAGTATTTATTGGTCATTACGTTCATACATCCTTGTCTGCTCACTTTCCTTGTCTGTTCAACAATTTATCGAAACTAGCATGTGTTCCCTAATGATCGATATCAGCGTCTTACTTTCCATAGTCATTTTTATAGTGAATATTAAGGAGTAAAATTACCTTAGGTTGCTATTACAGTCTCCTACAAGATTCACTTTTCGGTGGCAAATGCAATGCTTCACAACGCCTACTTTCTACTTGTAAATTTTGCCAAAATGAAGCTGGAATTAGATTATTTATACCGTTGATACAAAAGAGGTATTTCTTATTATGGCAATGTAAAAACCATATTAAAATATGATTGTCGCCACTTATTTCTACTCAGTGAATCTACTAGTCATTTTCCTCAGAGCAATATTCCCTACATCGTACATGATAACGATGTGTCTAGCTAATAGTAAGAGTGGCTACGGATCAATCTGGTTAGCAAAAGGCAAACTGATTGTCACCAATAGTATTGATATCCACTTCGAATAGATTAATTATTTGAAATGGGCACCAATTCTATCAATGACGCAGAATGTCCGTTGGATCACATCCGAGATATTATTGCGTCTATGCCATATGAATTATGACGCGGCTTTAAGCAAAAAGTGCTAATATGTGATACCACCACGGAGGGAAACAATAAATCTTAATAATCCAATTGTTAATATAGCATAAATTATTCCTAAAGTTCCAAATGTTTCCATTTTTCCACATTCTTAAGTAATAATATGAGAAATAATTCCAAACCCAGGTTAAATTAGAACATAAACTTCTGGGTGCCCAAAGAATCAAAATAAGTGTTGGTATAAAATAGGGTCTCCTCCTCCAATTGGGTCAAAGAAAGATATATTTAAATTTCGGTCTGTTAATAATATAGTAATAGCTCCAGCTAAAACAGGAAGAGAAAGAAGTAATAAATTATTATTTTTTTATCGTCATATATAGGAGGAGAGGCGATGGGATATGACAAAGGACCACGATACACGATATACTTTGTCCCAAGGTGAAGTTTCTGAAGAGACCTGTGTAATAATCTCATAAAAATCTTTAGAACTTCTAGAATGATTTACTAGGATTAATTTTTAAAGAGAACAAAACATACTTTAGAGAGCTTTTATTTAATTTAGAAACTTGCATTAATATAAGTTACTACGTATCAAAAGAGAGGCCTGCTACCAGCCCTGAGATTCCATATCTGGGTCATATATATATAGAATTCAACAATTTTTACAGGTTTAAGCAGCAAACTAAATGCTTAAACTGGATACGGTTTACTTTGTCAAATTTTCTTTTTTCCAATACAAAAATTTATCATGTGATTGAGAGGGGTCAAAGATTATAATTCCTTATAATCGATCAACAACCGACACTTACCTAGCGGAAATATCGAGTCACCGTGCAGTTCGCTTGGACTCGTCCAGGACGCTTTCGAGCTACTACTTGCGCCCTTCCAGCACAAAGTGAACCAGGTCCGTCATGTACTCGAACTCCGGTTCGTCGCTCTCCTGCTGCACCTTCAGCATGTTGCTGATAATGTCCAAGAGGACGTCCTTCAATCCGTTCCGCCCGCAGGAAGCCATCCACGGAACGTACTCGTACGTCTCTCACGGCAAACAATTTCCACTCGCGGAATTGTGTTTTCTTGGAGGACGATTATGGTGATTGTATTGATCTCCACGGTGGAGACTCCACCATTTCGTCGAAAACATCAAAGATTGCGTGAATCTTTTTGATCTACACGTAGAGCAGGTCCTGGTTGGTCAGATTAGGGGACGGTGGCGAGAAGTTGCTTTCTTCGAGAATCACTTGTGATGGATAGCGGCGACGATGGAGTAGATAGTATCTCCAGGAACATAGTGAGGGCGATTCTGTTCGTGGAGTTGCTAGACTGTTCCTTTGTTGTCGTCATTTCTCAGCAAGGATCAGCTGCTGGGGTGTGTTCTGCCAGATCCTGCGCTATCGTCAGAACGGTTTGATGAACTTCGCTGTCCAGGGTTTTCTGCTTGAGGGTTTGCTCCAGATTGATCCGAAGAGAGAGCCGAAAAGAATCTATTTCGCGGTGTTCAGAAATGTATAGGTTTTCGTCTTTCACGCTATCCAAAAGAGAACAGCTCGTTTGTTACGTTCGAGCAAAAAACAAACTGCAACAAAACAAAAACAACCCGAGGAAAAGGGTCGAAGAAAAAATGCGTGAACTGTAAAAACGTCAAAACACGGCGTGGGTACCGGGGTCGTTCACACTCTACAAACCGTTCTCCCGAAAAAATCGCTAGTTTCATATTGATTGTTGATAATACTTTGTAGGCCGCATTTAGAATGGTGTTCGCTCGAAAGTTCTCACAATCAAACTTGACTTTCTTATAGATGGGGCATATTACCCCTTCCTTTCACTCCTCCGGTAGCTGTTCGGTTTCCCAGATTGTGCCTATCATCCTGTGAAGACAAATGGCCAGCCTCTCTGGGCCCATCTTTATGAGTTCAGCTCCGATATCATCCTTACCAGCGGATTTATTGTTTATGAGCTGGTAAATGGCATTCTTAACCAACCCCTCAAAGTGGGGGCTGGTTGGTTTTCATCGCCCGCATTACTGACGAAGGCATTTCCTCCGTTGTCTGACGGTTGCCTGTGCTCTCAGTGCCATTCAGGTGTTTTTCGAAGTGCTGCGTCCACCTTTCGATCACCTCACGCTCGTCCGTCAAAATGCTCCCATCCTTATCCCTGCACATCTCGGCTCGCGGCACGAAGGCGTTACATTAAATTAGTATACGTATAGTAATTTACACAATTTGATTGATGCTGCTCCTATGTAGATTTGAACTTGATCCTTCGGTGTGAGAGTCCTCCTCTGTATCACTGCGCTGTATCTGAATGTTAAGTAGAGTGAATTAATTTAGCTAATGCTACTACAGTTAACGTTCCCTTACTCAAAATTGCGTATCTCAATATCAAGTTAGGATTGATTCACAAATTTTATAACGCCGAAAATGGCCATTTTGGACACTAACCCTCGCATAACGCTTTTTGTAGGAATATTTTTCTAATTTTGTATGAAGTGTAACAGCATGGGAACACCCACCCACCCCCTTCAGCGTTATGAAATTTGTGAATGCACCCTTAGATAATCATAGTAAAAGTTGGTATTCATGGCTACCTCGATGATCTTTTGGATAGCATTTGCACTGGTGTTATGTTCTATAAAGCTAAGTATGGGATAGTACACACATTATGTCAAGCTAAATTCAACCTTTCTCTACCCCTCTCCCCTCCTCCTTGGCATGCTTCTTCTATGAGACTCCAAAAATTTCTAAGGCTTGTCACGACCTCCAAGCTAAATCAGGTCTACTTTTCAAACTGGGTTTTCGTAGAGGTTTTCACTTCATTTGTCCTCCTTATCAATACGAACACTCCAAAATTTATTCTTCAAATCGTTGGTGTATGATCAAATTTCATTGATGTTTGATTTACTCCAAAATCTACTGTGTTCATTTTACACATCTCTAGTCATTTTTTCACCTCTTCCCCTACTCTAATCTAGTACTGCATCAAGTCGAACCTTTTTCCGCCACATTCGAGTAGTTCTCAAAAGTGCAACCCTGCTCCCGCTGATGACGTCACTGTCTCTTTGTTGATTCGCCTTCGCTGCTGTCACGCCATTTTCGCCTTGAAGCCGTCTCGCGAGTGTGTGCGTGTGTTTTATGCGAGTGTGTACGTGCACGTGGGCAGGGATGCCAAGTTATTTTTTCAAAAATCTGTGAATGATTTTTGGAAATTTTGTTCGGAAAAGTCTTGATTTTGTGTATCGTATAAATGGGAAACATTCAAATTCGCTACAAATTTTTCTCAGATATTATTTTTTAAATGGAGCCTCAAAAATCTGCCACACTTAAACGAAGTTACATATACGATTCATGCATGCTTGCTGCAGAAGAGCCGCCAGATTTCGTGTAAATTTTATAAAGAGGGTAGTAAAATGTGTCTGGAAACGTCTCAATCTTATATATCGTACCTATATTGGAAACCTTACGAATTTTCTACAATCTTCCAGATTATTTTTTTTGTTAAATGAAGCCTCATAAATCTGGAATATTCCGGACGTATCTGGAAGATTGGCAACGCTGCATGAGGGGAGAGCTTGATCCCCCCACTTCCATTCAAAACACGACCGCAGCTAGCGGGTGAAGTAAATTACTAAGGTCTTTTTCTAGTGTGTAGCAGTAGTTCCTGCTTTGATTTTACTCACACATCGTGCCAGTTTTAAGTAAATCCTCCTCCAGTTCGTCCCATTTTCTTTCAGTGTCGGTGTCGAGTCGAATCGAGAGTGTTCGTTTCGCGTTTATGTGCTATCCATTCCTAGTAATGTCGGGGTAATTATACTTTCGAAAGTTTGATTATTTTTGAAGGAGTTGCGTCTTCGCGTTCGACTCGACGCGTTTATTGTGCAAAATTACGTGAGTGCGATTCTGGGAAGTAGGAAGCGTCGAATCAAAGCAGCCTCGAATGGAAGAAGAAGGCCGTCGATGAGCGTCGTCGTCGTCTGTCAAAAAGTCATCGTCGTCGTGTTTCTTTTCTTTCTGTTTTCTTGTTTTGGGTGTGCAAAATTACGTGTCCTCTCGTGGCCTCTGTCCCTGGCCAGAGGGGCGCGCCATAATTGGTGGTGTGAAAAAGTAGTGCTTCACCAGTGAAGAAATATGGAGAACACGAAAAACAACCCCAACATCAGCAGCAGCAGTGGTGGCAGAAGTGAGAAAGTTACCAGCAATTCCTCCGCCCCCACTGTCAATAATGGCCAACAACAACCACAAGGGAAGGGGTCCAAATTGAAGCGGGCCTTCTCGATGCCTCGGAATCCGTTCCAGTCGGTTTCGCGTCAGACGATGGGCAGGAAAACGGTCGTGGAAAAGTCCGGAACTGGAACGATGACGAATGCAAGCGTCGTGACCTCGGAACAAAATTCCATCAACAGTGGTGGAGGAGGGGTATTGGGAGCAGGTGGAGGAGGAGGAGGGAGAGTTGGCACCGATGCAACCAAAGTGCAAGGCCCCGAGGCCATCAATCGGGGGGAGAAGAAGATATTTCGGCGCCTCTCGGTGAAGAAGTTCATCAATCGCATTGCACAACAGATGACATACGTCAGTCTTGCGGTAAGTGCAGAAGGTCCACTTAAAATGGGAAAATTTGTATGTTTGTGGGTACTTATTTAGTCTCTAGGTCTTGGGAGGGATGGCACGATTCTAGACACAAGTAGAAGACGGTGTCCGTGATGTCGAAGCTCATCATCTAAGCCACTTGTGTAAATAAGATCTTGTAAAGTGCCAAATGCCCAGAGCGGATTGCACCTAGTTACGCCCCTCTTCTCCTTGTGAGCTACTTGAGATAGTGTTTTTATCGTACAATACACATGACTGGACGGTGAGATATGTCCCTCCTTTACCACTATAAATAAACAGGTGCCTCTCGAGTAGCATATTGCGAAAAATAAGTCACTATCGAGCGTGCGACTTACTTGCCGTAGATATCTGGGTTCTTAATCATCATACGAACGTTTCTGGCCAGGCAATCCTTGCGCGATGGCTATGTACGCCTTGATTATTAGAAAAATCTTCAAACTTGATTACAGATCCATTTAGATTTTTGAAGCTCCCTCCAAAAGTGACTTAGGCCAGGATTAGCACAGTTGTACTGGAAATCCCCAAGTTTTTGACAATTTATAAAAATTTCTAAAGTTTGTGTACAACTATATACTATACAAAGCAGGTGAGCATAGTGCGTACCTTGTGGCATTATCACTGTACTCTTCTTTTCAATAAATCTATATAAATAAAAATGGAATGGTGTTTGTATGTCACGAAATGGCTTGAAAACGGTTCAACGAATTTTAACAATTCTTTCACTGTCGCATTCGCCAAGGGCTCCGACGTGTTTGTGTGTAGAAAAAGTTTGGGAAAGTATTCGAAATAGTAGTAAAAACGGAAGAAAACTAATGTGTCGTTTTGTATGAGAGATTGCATGTCATTTTTCAACAGCCTACTTGATAGCAAGACGAAGTTTGCCGGGACCACTAGTTTGAAATAAAGTGTAGTTGTTTCATTATAAATACAGTACTGACCCGATTTTGTCTACCCCCGATTTTGTCAGCTTTTTGACCCGATTTTGTCAGCCTATTTTAAATTTGTCAAAAAATTGTTATCGTCATGTTTTACCACGTTTAAATTAAAATTGATGATGATGTTTGATGTCATGCACGCATGAGCGTAGCCAGAGGGGGCAATGGCAGTGCCATTTATTAAGTGTTAAAAATTGATATTACCAATATAAGGGAGGGGGGAGCCTCTGACAAAAAAAAAACTGGCTACGCCCATGTCCATCGCCCTCTTAAAAGTCCATGTAACCATGTAACACGTCAAGATTTGAAAAACAGGAATAAAATAAAATGACCCGATTTTGTCAGGTTCCCCATTTTGTCAGCCTAAAATTCAACGAGGGGCTGACAAAATCGGGTCCTTACTGTAATACAGTGGGATTCCGTTTTTGGCATGCTCCATTTTTGGCGGGGCTACCCCGTTTGGCATAAAGTCATTTGGCATAAAGTCGTTTGGCATAATGGTCATTTCGCATAATGGTCATTTGGCATAATGGACGTTTGGCATAAAAGAAAAAAATATATACATTTAAATAGTGCTACTTAAAAATAGATCTGGTAATCAAAAGAAGGGAAAATCGTCGATGAAAATGTTAGTAGTCATAACGCCAACGTAGGAAAAAGGGAAAATTGTTAATGAAAATGTTAGTAGTTACAATGCTGCAAACCACTAGTTTATTAACGTAATGAGAAAGAACAGCCTATGACTAAAAGAAGGAAATATCATATATGAGAATATTAGCAATGGTAACGCCAAAAACATAGAAACTCAGTTTTCAATGATTATGCCAAATGTCCATTATGCCAAACGACCATTATGCCAAATTATTTTATGCCAAACGGCTTTATGCCAAATGGCGTTCCCCCATTTTTGGCACCCCCCGATTGGCAACAAAATGGATCCGTTTTTGGCAACATTTTTGAAAGCCTTTAAAATTTGTAAACTTTTGTAAATATCTGTGTGTTTTTTGTGTTAGTCATTTGAAAAGCAAGTCAGCTTCACGCTTGCCGCATTCTAGAGCTTATTTTTTGTTGATATTCCCCCAAATTGCACCAACTGCTAGTATTACTGTACGCGCCTATTTACTTCTAAATGGTCGTGTGTTTGCGCCGTTTCATAATGTCATTAATCTCTATGAGTATCTCAACTAGAGTTCCAATATATTTTCTCAGGCATTCACGCTGTATGACCAGCCCACTTAAGTATGTTGGTAGATGATACACATTTTTCTTTGAATTTGGAAAAGCTCTTTTGAACAAAGCACAAGTCTATGAATTTCTATCATATATTTCATCTCGCCTCTTAAGCTCACTGTTCCATTTATTGTGGAATTACATACATAGCGTATGTAAAACCATCCATAACAATAGAAGCAAACCAAGCAAAAAGTCGGGTCTCTTAACTTTTTATGGAATTTCATGAAATAAATTGCGTATTTCAAGCAAATTCGTATTCAGAAGTGTCTACATATAATTCATAACTTTAATAATACTTAGATAAATAAATAAATGGCTCACCACCATGACACATGCAAACACAGTCGCAACTGAACTGCGATGAATACGATAGAAACTCTGTATAATGTTTGACATTTGAAGAAACGATCCAATGTTGCGCAGTCTGGAGTACAGTGCGAGCCATATCAAGATTTTAATTAAGCATGTGGGCCGCATGAATCAAAATGTTCCTAACGATATCCTGGTGATCCTTAGCTAAGTCTAAGAGTTTTCTAACTGGATTCTAGAGAATCCTCACGGCTCCTATGTTCTTATAGTGAGCTTCTGTGAGTTTTCAGCGGTTTCTAGAAAATACTGAGCGCTGGGTATTCCTATCGGACAATAGGAATTTCTTGCGGGATCCTGAATAAACATACTTAGTAAGATCTCAGACGTCCTGTAAGTTTCTAGCGAAATGCTGTGATTTTATAATTATATTCTGAATATTTCTTGCAAAATTTTGAAGCTTTTGAATAAGTATCCACCGGAATATAGAGATTGCTATTGGTAGTCCGGGAAATACTTGTGAACTTTTAAAAATCTTCAGGCATATCGCAGCGCAATTCTGAGCAATGTCTTCAAAATTCCAAGCAAGCTTTTGGGTCTTGGGCTCTTGAATTCTAGGCAAGATCCTGTCGATTTCTAGTGAGCTACTTCAGAGTTCTACCGGATATCAGTGGATTCTTAACGGACACCTGATGATTATGTATGTCATTTTGACTGTAGTAAATTATTTTTGTAAGATGTTTTACTATGCAAAGAACATAATTTTGAAGAGTCATTTTCAATTGATCGAATATTGTCAAATTTGGCAGCAGAAGCGATTAGACATTAGACCACCAACCCCGTCATTATAAAATTTGACACTTGGACTTAAAAGATACAATTTAATGTTATTTGTTCATAGACGGGGTTGGTTGTCTGATGGCTACCGCTTCTGCTTCATATGCAGAAGGTCATGGGTTCAATCCCAGGCCCGTCCCTTTCCTCGTACTTTGTAGTTGTATATCGTCTCACTTGCTTCTATCTTCCATTCTAAATATATCACACTCAAACTATTCGTTCAGAGCAAACGCTAGAACCAGAGACGGACAAGAAATCGCTTCCTACTTCCACGCGCACGCCTTTCTTACGCCTGATACATAGGCAGTCTGCTAACCACAAAAGCAAACCTCTCTGCCATGCCTTTCCCCCAATCCATACACTCCCGCATGAACTGACGTGGATGCAGTGGAATATACGGTCTACGTGGGAGTCAGTTCGATGCATCATCAATTCCTCCCCCTTCCCCTCATTGGTCTGCATTCTGACGTGGCAGGTGCCATTGTTGCCTAAAAATAGAAGATCACCAGCACTTGTACACTGAGGATGCCTGTTAGTCCCAAGCAGTCATTCGGTTGATTCCTTGTGTAAGTGCAGCTGATCTGGCGATACTGGAGTGCATCCACGGGCGGCCAATCAAGCTCAAGCTCAAGCTCACAATTTAATGTTATTTGTTCATTGAATTAGAAAAATCATTATGTTTTGTTACACCTTTTTTTGTAAATACGTTTCTAAAGAAAAGTATTGTATTTTTGTATTCTTTCACTATTTTGTGGAATTGTCCAGTTCTAGAATATAGGTCTTAATATAGTATGCTTAAATCATTTAAATTAACTCAGCAATCAATAGCGTGTGGAGCGTCTGTCACAATTAATATGTAAAGTCAATAAATTTCGAAATAAATTATTTGGAAGTCTGGCCATCATTTGGATCCTTAATGATGATGTAATAACGGCCAAATTATGTTCCTGAAATTTAAAAAATGGGTTCCGATTTTGGCACAGTTCCGTTTTTGGCAACTGAAAATTTTGATTTTGTTGCCAAAAACGGAATCCCACTGTTCTATTAATGCAGTGCGCATCGTACCCCCATGCTGTGTGTACAAAAAATCTTTCTGCTCGAAAGTTTTTTAAACTACCTAAAGCAACAAAACAGTACTTCTCATTGTTACAAAAACAGTACTTTTTTCTACTATTGATCCCTTTACGATCCTTGTTTGGACCCGTGCCTTCGATTTTTCGTTGGATCTGTTAGCGAAAGCTAGCGGTGGTAATCCTTTTTGGAAAAAAACCTCTTAGAAGGTCTCGTCTTCTTTCGTTTATGCACTAAACATGGCTGCAACTAGACCTGTGCTCCGAAATATTTTTGGTCGGCGGCGGCGTTAAAGCACTTTTGTGCCGGCGGCGTCACCGGCGTGGAGAAAAATGAATACCAAATACACCCGATTCTGTTTTTGCACGGATTTTTTTTTACACGGCCGTGCAAAAAAAGTTTCCATACATTTTTTTTCGTCAAAACCTTATTTTTGCATGAAACGTCGAGAAATGGTGTTTACAGAGCTTCAATTTACACTGAATGCCGAATTCTCCCTGACATTGCATCCGAATTTTAATGCTATGAATCTTCACTGAAAGATTACTTTGAAAAGTGATCATTAGAAAAGCCTTTCTTCAAAAAATGACGCTTCGAATCAGGCTACAATGTGTAAGATAATACCAACTCATGAGAAATCAACTCAAATTGTGCAACATTCTTGCTAGGGGCCTTCCTTAGCCGAGTGGTTAGAGCAGTGTTGATAGAATCACACTCAAAATCTCAATCAATACGCTCTCCCGTGAGAGCAAACTCATGAGAGATCTGCTTCGCAAATCTCATGCTTGAGATTTTGATGCAAAATCAACTCAATCAACTCAAACCGTAAAAAATGATTCAGTCGCAAAACCCGGCAAAAACTCGTGAAACCCGAATGTTGTTGTTACCGTTAGAAAGGATTAACATAATTTTACCAGACTAACAAGAAAGTATTGCCGTGTGTGGGTAAACTGTGGAAATACGAGACAATGAGTTAAAAAGGTGATCCAACTCATCCTTGATTTTTTGACTGCTGAGTTGCATGATTGACAACTCACGCATGAAAAATATCAAGCGTGAGTTGTGAGAAATTGAGTTTTTCACAACACTGGGTTAGAGTCCGCGGCTACAAAGCAAAGTCATGCTGAAGATGTCTGGGTTCGATTCCCGGTCGGCCCAGGATCTTTTCGTAATGGAAATTTCCTTGACTTCCCTGGACATAGAGTATCATCGTACCTGCCATACGATATACGAATGGCAACTTTGGAAGGTCGATACGTAATGTCAAAAAGAAGAAGAATATTCTTGCAACTCAACAACAATGTAGAAATCATTACGCTTTTTTTCAAACACATATTAAAAATAATACGGCCTTCAACTACACCGCAAAGCGCGCGCCCTCGAGGATGAACTCATTCTTGCGTGTTGCGACTAAAGTGTCCATAGTGACCAAAAATAGCGTCATTGTCTTTCCACCCTACATTACATTACATCTACACCACATATTGGGAACGTCCGCTCCAACACACGTAGGTATGTGCGAGGGAGAGCAGTTGATTAGACTCGCGTTTTGCTGAAATATAATTGACCTTCTTCGCTGATTGCTCCCAATCATCATCATCCAGCCGGCACAATTGAGCCCCCGGTCGAGGGGTGTGCCAATGGTGGCAAAGCTGCCACCAGGAAGCCCCAATTTAGAGTAGCTACCCCCGGGCGGCTTTCTGCCTGGGCGAGGTGTTGATCGGGTGACTTATTGTATCGTAAATCACACCTCGGGGAGATGCTGGCGAAAGAATCCACTCGCACCCAGAACGGCTCGCGTGTAGGTCTAGGTATACCAATAGTGTGTGAATGGGCGCTCGGACGACGGGTGAATTTTCGTGAAGGCCATGTGTCATGTGCGATAAGAGAATTTAGCATGCGGTGGGTTCTTTTTTTACGGTCGTTGAATCTACACTACCCGTCTGAAGTATGGGACCGAGATTCACCGAGTATTGCAATACCCCCTGAAAAGTTAAGAATCGCTTCAACAGTTACTTGCTATTTCAAGTGATTCTGAGTTTTTTGGGGTGGTGCAATGTTGAAAACAGGTGTTACAATACTCGGTGAAGCAATTTTATACTTTAAACTGAAAAAGTCCCAAATACCCTAATTTTTATTTTCGATCTAAATATCATTTTTGGTTATCTAAAATCGTTCTAAACACGTTTTGAGCAATGATTTATTTTTATTCGCAAATTTACAAATTTTGGTTTTTGATTTTTATATTTTTTATTTTTGAACATCCCTATCCTATTTTTCATTTTTTTTTAAGCCTCTTCTAGCTACTGATTTTTAGCAATAATAAAAAATCAAGTTTTTTTTTTTTGCCCTGGGCTTGGGATTATATTTTCCAGGGAGCGATGAATTTTGATAATTGATCACTGTTGTTAGTAGTTTTGATTAGATGTTGGGTGAATTTCAAAGCAATGGCAACCTTTTTATTACAAAATTTAGATTTTATCTTCTGACCTAAAAATTCTGGTTAAACTACTGTACTATGCAGTTGGGCTGCACTAGGCTATCACTCATCAAAATTACTTTCACTTCGGGAAAATATAATTTCAAACTGGCGAGAAGATTACGAACTGAGGGTGGGTTAGGAGCACAATCAGACCCTTGAATGTGCAATGTGGGGTAGTAATTGGGTCCTAAAATGTTTAATTAATTCTTGTTTTTATTTAATAATACGAAAGAGCATGTTATTGCAACTACTTTAGCAAGTTTTCCAGCTCAAATAACGGCTATAACATTTTTAAACTTCAATTTTAAAAATGGTTTCGAATATGAACCTTGACACTTGTGATCTTGTTTGACATTCACTTTTTCGACAAAAATGCCACAGGGCATATAGTTTGAACACTGGGGTTGTTCCTATCTGACATTTCGGAAGGGACACGGAAAACAAAATATACCCAACATTTGAGTTTAAACCAAAAGGTGTGACAAAATCATAAAAAAATGTTTTTTGTACTTAAACCAATGAAAATCAATTAAAAATTGAGTAAACATGTGTTTCTGCCCTAAACTTAAGCGTTTGGTACTAAAATTGAGACAGGGCTTTAGGACCCTATTGGGAATGCCATTGACGGTTTGTAATCTTCTACGAGGTTTTCGAAAACCAACAGGGCGCGTGCACCGGGTTGCGGATAGGAGCAAAGGGAGATCAATAGCATCTACCTAAAATAATAGAGCAAAAAGCCGTTCCATGATTAGGCAAGGATGGAAAAAAATCGTCTCTAGCGATCAACAACATAGAATTGGAATAATCTAAGAGGGCCATTACTCTCACAGCAGCATGATTTCAACACCTCATTACGCGCGCGTAGAGCCGATATATGAAGCATCAGATGCACTGTTTGTCGTGGGACAAAGGGTTTATCGGATATTGTTACAAGTAGCGATCAACTTGAATCATGCCGCATTCGCGCTATTATTTATCACTCAACCAAGGTCCGATTGGTTTTAGAATCACAAACAGCATATATGGAGGTAGATCATTAAGTAAAAGTGGAAAAATCCTCAAAATGATTAAACTTTTATTCGCGAACAGTTAATCGCTTGCACACGTGCAACATGATGCATTATTCGCGGAGCGTAGTTTGTTGTGATAACTTGACGACAAAAAGTTAATCGTTGTTGCTATGATCGCACGATAAAGAACAACGCGAGGCATCATGGATTTTGTCATGATCACTAGATTTCCATCCTTGTGATTAGGTAATGTTTAGCGATCTTCTATGGTGTTCTAGTACTATAAAATTCTTCACTCACTGGGAATTTTGGCCTTGATAATATCAATAGTGATAAAAACATAAAATAATACCTAATACATAATAAGTACAATGTAGCTTCAATGTAGTAATAAATGAAATAAAATCAATTTTCTATACTTGACAATGTTTTGAAGACAATCAATGAGTGAAAGAATTACCTATTAGAAAAGCCACATCAGCTAAGGCTATACATATACAAATGTTGGTCATAGGGTCATGGCGAGAATTCGGTATGTATGTCTATGACTGATTCTTATCTATAGGGGCACTAGAAGACCACGCGGACAATTTCGAAACAAACTATTTTTATACATCGGTCTTACGATCCGAAAGGCTCAGCTATGCTGCAAAGTCATTTTAAAAGCTATTCATTACTACTGTTTAATTGTTTATAATTCTAACAAAACTACATAATTAACTCATTACTAATCACTGTTCCTATATTCTCTTTTTCTCTCCTTCTTATCTGTTGCATGATTATGATCATCACTAATATAATGCATGAGCATGCACAATAAGAATAATTTCAGGATTGAAAGCAGTACATGGATACCTGGATAGAATAGCTTCGAAAAGGGTGCTCAAAATATAATATTTCTGATCAGGGAAGTATTATTATAAAGGGTATGTAATTTTTTTTCATTATTAACACTTAGATCACACAAACAAATGAACTAATAATATCAAATATTTTTATATAAATCAGCATCGTCAATCAGTGCAAAAACAGATAAAGTTTGTAAAGTTATCACCATCGATTGAATTGCGCTCTGTATAGTAATGTTCAATCAGTATCAAAATCTCCTAAAGCGTCGCATTGTGCCATCAGCAGCCCTTAGCATCACTCTCATATTGTTATTATTTTGTTGTTTATAAAATTTCTAGAAAGCGATCAGCATATTCTTTCTTACTTGTACAATGGCCGATCTATTTGGAATTTTAATAAGTCAAATCTAACTTCAAAACTCAAATTAAATTGCTTTCAGCACATTTACATTTTGCAGCATTAATCGCATTACTGTGTCAAGTCTTCTCCATTCCCTATACCCTACCCCAACCCTTCTTATCCTTTCCGATGGTGTTCAAGTGGTCCGCATAGACTATTACGGCCATTACCTATCCCTTCCCCCGGCTTTGGACTGACTTGCGCTCTCATTGATCCACCAAACGCTGCAAAATGAAAATGAAAATGAAATAATAAAAAATCAAGTTTTTACGGTACTTTTAAAAATAATAAATTTTATTTTTTCTGGATTTTTTTTTCGTGTTATTAACGGAAAAACAGGTTTGAAATTATATTAATACCACCAAGCTCTTCTTCTGCGATAAGTTGATCGTATAAAAATATAAAAGGTACGATTTTTTATATTACACGTCCAATGAACCCCAGGCATTTGAAGTTTAAATAAGAATACAATTTTGCAAACAATTTTCAAAAATACAAAAAAAAAGTTTCAAAAGTCATCAAAAACTTTTCTTATATGCGTGTTATGAGTCATTGTCACAAAAATAAAATTATTTTGATTTCCGAGCTACGAAAAAATACACAAAATTCCAAAGTGTACCCCGTCTAAAGCCGGGGTTGGGTATTAGAGGGTAAAAGGTATTACTAAAATACTCCACAGAAAAAGAAAATACTGGTATAATCATTTGAAGAACTGCAAGATGGGCCTCCGGAGGAATTGAGGAAATCCACCAAGAAATTCCCTTGCGCAAAATCTGAAGAAATTCGTACTAAAATCTCCGAATGAATTTGAAGAAAGATCAGAGATTGTTTCTAAAAAATCTAGGAAAATTCTTGTTTGGAGGTGAGTAATCCTTCCATCACAGACAAACAGACTTCACACTCTCACGATTGCAGGGCTGGTAGCGAGTCACTTTTTGGTGCTTGGTCACTTTTTTAGACCATAAGATTTGTAGTCGATTTTAGCATAACTTTTGAAACATCTTTAGGCTGAATTTTCTTGCCGAAATATTTGAAAAAATTGGCTAAAACCAATATCTAACAAACTTTTTGAATAAATTACTTGTTAACTTTCTGAAGTAATCTGCGGCTATATAAGGATTTTTGAACCTGCCTTCTGTAAAACCTCGTAAAAAACTCTTCCGAAAGATAAGCCTGAGCCGGTTAGGTTTGTCAGAAACACGTCTAGGACTTCAAAAGCGAGTTCTAATTGTGATAGAAATCATTTCAGAAATGTCATTAGAAATTCCAATAAATAAGCTATTCATGTTTCCATTGATTAACTTTTAATACTGTTTTTTCAACGACTTTGGTCAACTTTTTCCTATACAAATCCGCCTGTTTCTGGATTTCAGCACACTTTCAATCATTTATTGTTAGCTTTTCAATCTAAATATTAAAAATTAGTCTATTTCAGTAAAAATAAGAGTGTAAAATGTTAGTGAGAACAGAGTAAAAAATGAGAAGTGAAACCTCCCAAGCGCACTCTTTTTGACCATTTATGGCAATCAAGTCTGAGCCCGGATAGATAACTGTAAAGATATGGTTCAAATAACTGCAATTCTCTACGTTCTAAATTCGTCCAATATGTTGATAGAAAATATTTTTATTTCTAGTCATTTTTATGGCTAATACTTTTAGTTTTGAAGTCACTTTTTGATCATTTTGGTCACTAAAGTCACTATTATTTTGTTGTCTGACCGCTACCAGCCCTGCGATTGTCCATCGACCACCTTTTTAACGGTCGATTCGAATTTATAGTAGGTGATCAATCCACACCCCGCAGCGCTCGCATAGTTTTGTTGACGTTTACACACTACCGCCATATGTTGGCCCATCGGCCAAACACACCGATTGTAGCATTGGGCGTGCATGTTCTCTCGACTATGATTTCCATCGCGATTTGTTCTAAGTGTTACGTCTGTTTGTCTGCGCTTATTGGTTACCTGGGAAGGCTAACATTTCAAGGCATATATCTAGATAGATAACTTCAAGATAATGAATTCTTGAAAACATTTCAGACATTTTTTTTCTATAATTGCAGGGAGACTTTCCAATGGAAGTTCACGAGGAGTTGCCTTACGAATCCCTGTAGGCAATCATAGATTTATCTCTGGAGAAACTTCAGAAAAAATTCCATGGTAATTTTTTTAATGAGATCTTCTTTTTCTTCTTGGCATTAACGTCCCCACTGGGACAGACCTGCTTCTCAGCTTAGTGTTGTTATGAGCACTTCCACAGTTATTAACTAAGAGCTTTCTATGCCAAACTTGCCATTTTCGTATTCGTTTATCGTGTGGCAGGTACGATTTTACTCTATGCCCAGGGAAGTCAAGGAAATTTCCATTACAAAAAGATCCTGGACCGACCAGGATTCGAACCCAGACACCTTCAGCATGGCTTTGCTTTGGAGCCACTGATTCTAACCACTCGGCTAAGGAAGGCCCCTAATAATTTTAGTGAGATCTTCAGAAGAATTCCTGAAGTAATCTTTGGGAGGAATCCTTCCCAGAAAACTCCCATAAGGAACTCCAGAAAGGGTCTCTTAAGGATTTTTATTTAAAAACATTGTTAGAAGAATCTTTGGAAAAATTATTTGAGAAATTACGGCAGAAATCCATCGCAAAACTGGGAGGGTTCCCTTTAGAAAATTTGCTGATATGTACTTCTAAACCAATTCTTTTATGAATTCCTGCAATGTTTTCTTAAATTTTCAAGAAGAATACCTGTAATGTGGAAAATAGATCGGTTCAGGAGTAGAACCGATTGTTTTAGGAGTTCCAGACAGGATCTCTCAAATAGCCAAGAAGAATTCATGGATAAGTCCATGAACTAATAGTTGAAGAAATTTCTCAATAATTATTCAGAAAGGAATTCCTAAATAATTCTTCAGAAAATCTTCAGACTCTCAAGTTACAGTCGAAGCTCGTTATAACGACAACTTTTATAACGACAAAAGCTCTCTATAGCGACATTTTTCGGTCCCATGAAAAATATTTCAATGCTATATCTATTCTCTATAGTGACTTTTCTCTATTGCGACGGTCCCTTGCGATGTCGTTATAACGCGCTTCGACTGTATATTCAGAAATTTCAGAGGGAAATGCTGGCAAAATTTGTTATGAAGTCCTTTGAAGAAAATCTTGTATTATCCCTAGAAGCAATCTTGACGGAATCCTTACAAAGTTTCTTCGATGAATACCTGTTTATTTTTTTTTTTGTAAATTCATGGATGATATCTTGGAAGAATATCTGTAGAAATCCCTGAAGAATTTGCAGGGGTAGTTTCTGAATGAATCCGTTGAGGAATTCTTTGAAGGATCTCTTTAGGAATTCATAAAGATGTAGTTGGAAGAATTACCGGAAGTTTCAAGCAAAAATTATTAAAAGTTTTATCATTTGAAAATACCACTGTAAGAATCTCTAGTGCAATTCCTGAAGGGTTCTTTGAACATTGTTTTGCAATTTTCACGGCTAAAAAAATGATACAAACGTATGAGAAATTCCTGGATGGATTTCTTACGGAATCAATGGAAAAATACTGAACAAGCACTTGTTCTTTATTCTGCTTTCAGAGAATCCTTGCGCATAATTTCTAGGAAAAGCTTCAGGATTTCTACCAGTTATTTCTCTAGAGATTCCTTTTGGGATACTTCCTTCTACAATTCCAAGGATCCCTCCAGGAATTCCTCTAGGGATTCCAATACTCTCAGACATTACTTCAGCGTTTCTTCTTTTCAAAACTATAGCAGAAATTCTTTCAGATATTTTTCCACCGTATTCAAATCCTCTGAGCAGAGTTTTGTTTGCATAGAAATGCGTATAGCCAGGAAACGCTACACAAATGTTTGAGATTCCTCATGAAGTTCTTTTGGAAAATT
Organism: Aedes aegypti; assembly: GCF_002204515.2. NCBI lineage: Eukaryota > Metazoa > Arthropoda > Insecta > Diptera > Culicidae > Aedes > Aedes aegypti. The sequence continues at coordinate 21,567,229 of NC_035108.1, read as the reverse complement.
TCCCAGCATTTTATTCAAGGGTTAATCCTGTATTTTTTCCTAATTTTACTCGAGTAATTTCTCAAGTAAAATGGGTTCTTCAAAGTGGCACAAACTCTTGATCCTACATTAATTCCAGTTATTCCTCCGATCAATCATACACAGATTTTTCGGGGGTTCCGACAGATTTATTCGAAAAATTCTTTCGGAAAATCTTGCTGGATATTATCCAGAGATTCGACCATGTTTTTTTCAATAATTATCTTGAAATTTATGCATGGAATCCTCCAAACCTTTCACAAGAGTCCAAGAGGTCTTGTAGGAGTTCACCAAGGGCTACTTTAGAATTTAAAGAAGTTTCATCTAAAAGGTTACTCTAGGATTTCGTTTAGAAATATCTTTCTTATTTCAGAAGGGTTTCCTTGACATTTCTCTAGGCACATACCTGGAAAAAATCTTTGAAGGCTTTCTTAAATTGCTCCAATTTTTTCCAAACATTATTCCCAGAAATTTATAAGAAACCCTTCCATCAATTCCTCAATGAATTCGTCATTAAGTTCTCCAGAAATTGCTCCAATATTTCATCCATAAATTACTCCTGTAGTTCTTCCCAATTCTCCAATTTTCGAGTATTTTTCAAGTAAAATCACCATTGATGCTAAAGTTTATTTGAAGTTTCACACCATCATATACTATAGCAATTATTCCTACCATTTCTAAACAGGTTTCTTCAGGGATTCTGTTCAATATTTTTTTAGAAATGCCTCCAAAATAACCTACAGGAATTCATCCAGGGATATAATATACATTTTTTTTCAATAAATATCTCTGTATGATACACTTCATCTGTTTACCGGTCAGCATGAATACGACACCAACTCCATCTTTGATTTCGGAATTATCAAAAGCAGTTTTTCGTTCAAAATCAAGAAATTCTACAGGAAAATGTGATCACTGTATTCTGTTCACCAACCGAAACACAGTGAACACATTTTCATCGAATATTTTCTGGTTTTGAACAGAAAAACTGCTTTTGAAGTTTCGATGATGACGATGATTACGATGACCGAGCGTTGATCGTTAAGGGGACACGGGACACGCTATGTCTAAACCAGACGATTATAAAAATCGAATGTACATCGGATTTTTCCTCGCTAGAGATCAGTATTTGATCCATATTTTCATAATCGGAAGGTTTTAAAATATTCTATCGGTGAAATTTTGATTTTTTACACTTTTCAGCTATTTTTCATACTAAAACCCATGAAAACCTCGTTTTTCGGCGCATTTCAGCCCATACAAAATGTATGGAAAAAATTTCACCGATAGAATATTTTAAAACTTTCCGATTATGAAAATATGGATCAAATACTGATATCTAGCGAGAAAAAATCCGATGTACATTCGATTCTTATAATCGTCTGGTTCAGACATAGCGTGCGGGAGACCGTGTTATTTTCCCTGTCTTTTGTCTCACTCTAACAATTATCATCAAAACTTTGTGGAAGCAAATCTCGAGTTTTAGTAAACCGATGGAGCTGAAAATGTATCGGGTTGTGCACTACATATATAGAATCATAGTGATACATTTTTCGCATCGATATTTGGAGTGGTTCTTGAGATTTGCTTCTTGAAATGGATAGGGTGATTATGATGACGTCCCGTGCGGCCTTAAGTTTTTCTTTCGTTTACATCGTGTAGTGGTATTCATTCTTCTAGTCCCTACAGGAATCTATGGGTGAAAACGGTCATATTAATATAAACCATTCAGTCCATCGTGCCACACCTCAGGAATGCACTGGTACATTCCACTCAAACTATAACTATTGCCACCCCACCCTTATCTTTGATCATACGGGAGCAAGCATTACATAGAGTTGTTGTGACCCCACTAACATCAATCTAACTTTCTCCCTCGTTCTAAAATCCAGGGCAACCAAAAGGGCGCTGATCGTGTTCCACCGCCACCGCCGGCCAATGGGTTCGTTTGGCCACCGGACACGGTACCGGGTGTGATCGGCCTGCGGAACCACGGCAACACCTGTTTCATGAATGCCGTCCTCCAGTGCCTCAGCCATACCGACATCCTGGCTGAGTACTTCGTTCTAGATCAATACAAGGTTTGTTTTGCGTTGTTCATAGTCAAGTTGGTATTGATTTGTTTCTCTTCTTTTTCACAGGCGGATCTAAAACGACGTAACAAGATCAATGCGAAAAAGTTTGGAACCAAGGGTGAGCTGACGGAACAGTTGGCGCTGGTGCTAAAATCTCTCTGGACGTGCAAGGATGCCCCCGAATATAGTTCTAGTTTTAAGGTATTAAAAGTATACATTTTGATGGAAGATTTTAAACTAACTTTCTGTTTGAATTGTAGGCCGTGGTTGACCGATACGGAAGTCAATTTCGGAGCTCGACGCAACATGATGCGCAGGAGTTCCTCTTCTGGTTGCTAGACAAGGTGCACGAGGATCTAAACACCGCCACCAAGCGGAAATACAAAGCGATCAAGGTATGTAATGTAGGGGCCCAGCAGACGAGACTGTAGTTATTTACCACGGTTCATTATCATTTTCCGGTTGTTTGCCTAACGAATTTTTGGGAACGTGCTATCCGTCCTCCGAGCTGCAAGCAGCGTCCGTAATGGCAAGTCAGGCATAAAGTTGGTGCTTCTCCATTATTTAAGTAATCATTCGAAAGTTAACGCCGGGGTGTTAATATAAGGTGTTTTTTTTTCTTCAAGCATGGACTTAGAGGATTGTTTAGGGGTGTAGGTAGCCGCGGTATTCCATGACGTCCCGGCACAGTGTTGGGTACTAACTAGTTAGAGCTGGATTTGTCTCAGCAGCGAAACTATTTGCGCTATTATCCGTCCTAAATGCAGCGCGGCGAGGGACTGTCAAATCAGCTCAATTGATTCTTTCCCCAGCCGCAGCCCCTTTTGCGATCGACGACACTCGGTGAGATCGCCAATTGACCCCGACCGGCCTCCGGTTATTGCGTGCTTCTTGACTGGTACGATGTGGGAACTACACTTTCAGTGGAATGTCGAGGGCATTTGGCTTTATAGATTTGTAGTATCAATAGGGTCTACCGTTCCATTATTTCGATATGATTTCATTTTCATCCTTCTAGATTAATGGAACATTATTTCCATTCGGGTTTGAAGATAAAAATCTCCTACCATCTGTGTACCAAGTTCCGATTATGTTTTCTAGCACACCACTCACACATCAAAAAGATAAAACTCAACAAAATAAATTTGCTAACTATCGCCGCTAACTTCAATACGCTAGATCTCAGTTATTGGAATGACTTTTATATATCACTTCTGAAGTCAAATATAACTAGTATCCAAATACTAACTAGTTGATAAACATATATTTGTTTTTTTGTTTTGTTTTCTTTCCAAAAGTTCAAAATTATTAACCATTTAATTGAAGTGAAATTGTTGACAAAAATATATATTGTTTATCTTGAAATTCAGAAAACTTACCCAAAAAACTGCCTTTGGCGATCATTTTCACTGCCCATGGTATGGGCAATGATTTGTTTATTTGAACAATCATCGATCATCTAGTCTCGCATGGTGATACGCCCTACACTTACTTATAAGCTATGTTGAAATATAAGACATTTTTTTTTTACTTATCTCGTTTATTTGGCAGGCTCGGGCGCCGTATGGTATAACAGAGCCGAAATCTTTTCTTTTTGTTTACATTATATACATTTTGAAATTTGTATTTATTTTAAAAACTATGTTAGTTTGGGGAAGTTTTAAGGTTAGGGAATACATTTGTACATCAGGAAAGGAAAGGATTTTTCGGGATATCTTAAGCTACATAGACTACTATGCTGATGAAGCTTGAAGAGACAGGATGTCCAGATCTGTAACGAATCTAACAAAAACGGTTTTTGGGAGACACGACGAGAAGAGGACAATTTGAAGAGGAAAAAGAAAGACAGGGAACGAACGACAATCAAACTCGGACATTGATACGCTTCAAAAACAGATAGATAAAATTCATATATTCTAAATCAAGGCCCGCCAACACCTCCCTGACAGGTTTCTGCTGTTTTCCTCGGATCCGGAGAGTTTCAGTCAGTTCAGATCTGATGCCACGATGTTCACTGCATCCCCACACAACATGTTCGATATCCTGGTAAGCCACGCCGCAAACACAGAGATTGCTTTCTGAGAGCCCAATACGGTGGGTATGCGCGCTTAACGAATAGTGATTGGACATAAGCCGACACATGACACGAATTAAATCACGACTCATGCCCAACCCCTTAAACCATGGTTTTTTCGACACCTGTGGAAATATGGAATGCAGCCATATCTACCCATTTCTCCATCTCTCCATTTCTGTTGCCAGCTGATCAAGGTCTCCCGACGGGCCAATGCAAAAAATTCATCGAAGGCGATTTGACGCTCGTAAACATCGCCTTCTTTAGCGCCTACCTTAGCCAGAAAGTCCGCTTTCTCATTGCCCGGAATGGAGCAATGGGAAGGGACCCAAGCTAAGGTAATAGTGTAAAAGCGATTTGACAAAGCACTCAATGCTTGGCGTATTTCATTCAGGAAGTACGCTGAGTGCTTCACCGGCTTCATTGACTGAACAGCCTCCAGAGAACTTAGACAGTCGGAAAAAATGAAGAAGTGCTCGGGTGGGAGAGAACTGATGTACTCTAAGGCGTAATGTATAGCTGCTAGCTCAGCAACATATACAGAACATGGCTTTTGAAGCATGAAGAAGGCGCTATGAAAAACGTTGTAAACACCGAAACCAGTGATATCATCCATTTTTGACCCATCAGTGAAGAACTGCCGGTATTCGCTGATATGCCCGAATTTACTTGCAAACATGGGAGGGATAAACTTTGAACGAAAGTGATCTGGAATACCATGGATATCTTGCTTCATGGACAAATCAAATACTACAGAGGAACCGTCGAAGTCTAGGAAGTTATCACGATTGGTGTTAACCGAAGATGGACTAACCTCCAGCGTCATGTACCAGTAGTACACACTCATGAAACGAGTTTGAGGGTTATGTTCAAGCAGCTTTTCGTAGTTTTCAATAACCAATGGATTGAGAACCTCACAACGGATGAGGAACCTGAGTGTTAACTCCGCGAAACGATCTGTCAGGGGCTGTACTCCTGCAAGTACCTCTAAACTCATTGTGTGAGTCGAGTTCATGCAAGCTAGCGCGATGCGAAGACAACGGTACTGAATCCTCTGTATCTTCAGCATATGTGTTTTCGCCGCGGATTGAAAACAAACGCTACCGTACTCCAAGACCGACAAGATGGTCGTTTGGTACAGCTTGATCAGATCTTCCGGATGGGCTCCCCACCATGTTCCGGTTATAGTTCGCATGAAGTTGATTCGTTTTTGGCATTTATGTGTCAGATACGCAATGTGTTTCCCCCAGGTGCATTTGGCGTCGAACCAGACCCCGAGATATTTAGAAGACAAGCTATGAGTGATTGTTTTACCCATGAGTGTAAGCGGAAACTTGGCAGGTTTGTGTTTCTTTGAAAAGACAACCATCTCAGTTTTCTCCGCAGAGAATTCGATACCCAGCTTTAAGGCCCAAGTAGACAAATTGTCCAGAGTATCTTGTAAGGGTCCTTATAGTTCGGCTGCTGTTGGTCCTGTGACAGAAACAACACAGTCGTCTGCAAGCTGTCTTAACGAGCAATTTTCCATGAGACAGTCATCAATGTCTCTCACATAAAAATTATAAAGAAGGGGGCTCAGACATGAGCCCTGTGGTAGACCCATGTAGCTAATTCGTGAAACTGACAAGTTGCCATGAGTAAAACTCATATGCTTCTCGGACAACAAATTGTACAAAAAAATTGTTCAAAATTGATGAAAGGCCACTTGCGTGGAGTTTATCTGAAAGAACATCAACACAAACTGAGTCCAAAGCACCCTTAATATCCAAAAACACTGAACCCATCTGTTCCTTTTGGGCAAAGGCAAGTTGAATTTCTGAAGAAAGCAGCGCAAGACAGTCGTTCGTTCCTTTGGCTCTGCGAAAACCAAACTGCATATCTGACAGCATGCCATTCGATTCAACCCATTTATCCAGTCGAAAGAGAATCATCTTCTCTAACAACTTGCGAACACACGACAACATCGCAATTGGACGGTACGAATTATAGTTCGACGCGGGTTTCCCGGGTTTTTGGATGGCTATTACTCTCACCTGCCTCCAGTCATCCGGAACAATGTTACACTCCAGAAAGTGATTAAACAAGTTCAATAGGCGCCTCTTTGCGACGTCAGGTAGACCCTTAAGCAAATTGAACTTGATTCGATCCATTCCTGGAGCGGAATTGTTACATGAAAGGAGAGCAAATGAGAATTCAACCATCGAAAATGGTCTATCCATGGCGTCCCTATCCACCGGAATATCTCGTCGCACGCGATCAACAGGAACGGAATCCGGACAAACTTTCTTAGCGAAATCGATAATCCACCGAGGAGAGCTCTCTCGATCTTCATTAACCAACGATGTATTACGCATTCTTCTTCCGACGGTCCAAAGCGTTCTCAACGAGGTCTCACGTGATAATCCTTCCACAAAATGACGCCAATAACCGCTCTTCTTCGCTTTGACCAAGCTTTTAAACTTGCGTTCAAGTGAAGAATAGCGCTCATAGTTGTCAATTGAACCATGTTTCCGAAAGTATTTAAACGCGGCGGATTTCTCGCGATAGAGTTCCTTACACTCGTCATCCCACCACGGATTGGGAGGCTTCTTACGAACCGACGGACCTGGCACAGGACGGCGTTGTGCTTGAAGCGCGCTGTTGAGAATCAACTCGGATAAAAATCGATACTCTTCCAACGGAGGAAGTACTTCTACCGCTTGTTCTCCATCAATTATAGTTTCCGTGTACTTTCCCCAGTCAATGTGTTTCGTGAGGTCGTAGGCGAGATCGATGGATGAAGACTGTTGTGTTCCATTGGAAATTGTAACTACGATCGGCAAGTGATCGCTACCATGGGGATCCTGGATTACCCTCCATGAACAATCCAGCGATAACGAGCTTGAACATATTGAGAGGTCTAAACGGCTATCCCTAGGACTTCCATCTTGAGCTGGAGGTGCCACTCGTGTAACTTCCCCAGTGTTGAGAATTGTCATATTGAAGTCGTCGCAGAGGTCATATATCAATGATCAAGGCTGGTAGCGAGTCACTTTTTAGTGACTTGGTCACTTTTTTGAGACCAGTCACTTTAAAGTCTCTTTTTTGAAGCCATTTCAACTAAAGTCACTTTTTTCGTCAAAAAGTCACTTTTTTCAACTATTTTGAGCTAATTTTTCGGGAGAAAATTTTGAATCGGCCTTCTTAATTTAGGTTAAGTTTTAAGTTAGCAGGGTGTCTACTACCTACAAAATCCTGGAAAACCTGGAATTATCAGGGAATTTTATTCAACCTGGAAAAAACCTGGAATTATCAGAGGATTTCGGCTATACGCAGGAAAAAACCTCGAACCAGTCAATTCACTTTAAATTATTTTTAATATTTCGAATAACTTGTTTAAATAAGGAAGTAGGACTTAGGATTGCTAAAATGGGAAAGGCAAATACGATTCCCAGTTCTAGTTGGGTATCTTTCATGAGCATATGAATTAAAATAATATTTGTAGGAAAAGATTAAAGCTAGTTTAAATAGTATATTTTCAGGTAAGCAGATCTTCTTAAAGGCTTGGATACTATTTCAATGCATATCTCTAAAAAGTGTTTATTTTTAGTTAAGGTCTCTAAGGGCATTATAATCCATATGGTATCTAAAGTCACTTTTTTGCCAGAACCCTCTCTTTCCCATGGTAGCTCCAGAGCTCAATTATTTTTGACGAACTTGAGGCAAACCGAACCAGAGGAATACTATGCATTAGTTTCTACAGTCAACTCTCACTAACTCGATATTGAAGGGGCAATCGAGTAAGGGAGGTATCGAATTATGGAACACATAACCAGTGCAAATGCGATCCGAAGGACCATCGCAGTAGCCATGAAAACCTACTTTTACTGTGGTTTTCTAACTCGATATCGAGATACGAAATATCGAGTAAGGGAGAGTTAACAGTAGATTATGATTCTATACTTATCAAATTAATTAAAATGTCAACTAACTTTTTGAATAGTAAAACTATTGGTAAGCAATCAGTTTTCTATTGTAAAACAACCAACAAATTTTAAACTGATTTTGAAAAAAGTAGACCCCTTGAAATATTGTTTTTGAATTACCTTTTATAAAAACGCTTTTTCATAAAGAAACTGTCAATTAAAGTCGTCGGAAATAGATGGTTAATCTGCTTGCAATGAATTCTGGTGCAACATTCTAGAGGCTCCAGAGAAACCTTCAGAGACTATTACGTAACTATTTATCCAGAGATTCCTTCTGGAATAGTTTCAAGAACTCCACTAGGAATGCCACCAGCAAATTTTCAATAGAAGCTCAGAGGAATTTCTTCTCAATTTTATACTAAAAATTTTAGAGCATTCACACGCTACTACCTCCAGTAATTTTCACAGAGATTACTCTGAAGAAAAAATCTCAGTATTTCCTCCAGATCACTGATTCTTTCACAGATTTCTTCAATCGCTACTTCTTCCCACATGCCCTACAGAAGATTTTACTTAAAGGTTTATTATAGAGTTTTCAAAAAAAAAAATCGACATTTTTACAAGAAACCCTACAATAATTCCTACGCATTTTTCATTTAATCCAGGCCTTTTTATAAGGATTCTCTCAAAAATTCATCCATAATTACTCTCCGGAATTTCTCAAAACTTACTTAAGGTATTATTGGATAAAATCTTTTCCAAGAATTGCTCGATGAATTGCATCTGGGATTCTTCATTAGATTCCTCTAGAAATTTGTCCAGCATTTCTTCAAAATATTATTACTGCGGCTCAAACACTTCACTGATATTTTTTCAAATAAAAATTTCATTCAAGGTTCCACACTAGTTAATACTACAGCAATTATTACAGTTGTTGCTCCGACCATTGATGAATTAATATGCTTTTATTATCATAGCAATTTATCAAGAAATATATTTATCAAGAATTCGAGAGATCTTTCAGTTATCCTTGTAGGTATTCACCATTATAACTCACACAAGTTTCACCAGAAATTACACTTGGATTTTTTAGAAATCCCTCGTAAATTTTTCAAAATTTCTCATAAAAAACATGATTTTTTTAATTTTATTTGTTTTTTCGTTCGTGGTTTTTGCTTTAAAAAACAGATTGAATACATGAAGGTATATAATTTACGGCAAAACTAAAAATTACTTGTCGTAATTTTACGAGGAAGTCTTAGAATGTGAAAACCTTCCATTAAACTTACTGATGGAAAATTTCTTCCTTAGTCGGCGTTTAAAGGATGTGATTTAAGCAGTATTCCAATCAAATTCGATCTTCTGTCATCATTTTTTATTTGAAATATCGATTAATGCATAAAAATATTGACCTTATTAGGTAAAAGAGCTGGAGTTTAAATGAAAATGTGAAATGACAAAAATTTTAATTTTACAAATGTTCCAAATTCTTATTAAAATTTTCAATATAAAATACTTCGGTAATATAAAAGACACAACATATTGAAAATAGTGAAAATCTACTAAAAAGGATTATTTACGTAAATATAAACTACCCTGTTTGAAAAAATTCTAGGCGATATTTTGTAAATTTGGAAGCACAAGAAAAATGTCCAAATATGGTACTCAACTAGACCTACTACCTGCAGAAGATCATATGGAATATGCCCTATCATGATTGATATTGATCGTAAAACAGTATACAAGAATTGAAATAAAATAGATTACGGCTTGCTTTCAAGTCACTTTTAGTCACTTTTTCGAGAATAGAAAGTCACTTTTTAGTCACTTATTTCTCAAATTTGGTCACTAAAATAACTTTTTTCGATACCAATACTTGCTACCAGCCCTGTATATCAACGTTGATCTGTGGTCGTCATACAGTTCCCCCCAGCCTGTTCCGTGGGAGTTGAAATCCCCAATGAACAATCGTGGTTCAGGCATAACTGAGCAGATGTGAGAGAGATCTCTGCGAGATATCGCAGATCTCGGAGGAAGATATATGGAGGCGACACTGAGGCTTTTGCCTCGGATAGTCACCTGACATGCAACGACTTCAATGCCTGACATCGGCGGCAGATCGACTCTGTAGAACGAGTGATGCTTTTTGATCCCCAAAAGCACTCCTCCATATGAGTCGGATCGATCCAGGCGAATAATATTAAACTCATGGAAAGGAAGGGTCACATCAAGTGTTAGCCATGTTTCTGATAATGCAAAAACATCACACTGTAAATTACTAACTAAAAATTTAAAACTATCTAATTTAGGCATAATACTACGACAGTTCCAGTGTAGAACAGAAATCATATCTTCGACCTCTGTGGATAATTTATCCATCAAAAGATATGATCGTTGCAAGGAGGGGCATTCTAGGGAATTCCTAGAAGAGTCTTTGGAATGATTTCTGAAGGTATCATTACATAGAGAAATTCCTGCTTACATTCTTGAACAAAAATCTAGAATGAACTGTAATCTTATCATAAGATTCTTATGTATTTTGTGTAATTTCTGTAGGTATTGTGAGAAAAATCTTAAACGAAAACTATGATGAATTGCTAAAGTAGGCACTCAATTAATCGAATCTTTCCAGGATAACACTTGTGAATGTTGCCTGACTCCCAAATCCTCATCCCTCTACTGTCGTTTTGTCTTTCGGTATGCCAAATAGTTAGCTCCCACAGTGATAAACGAATTTTTTATCGATATAATTTAAGTTTTGAACAGAAAAACTTATTATTAAATTTGATAATGATGATGAATTGGTTCTTAAACCTGACATCCTTTTCTTCTCATCCACAGAACAACTACGGCCGCTCGGACGAAGTGATCGCCGCCGAAACGCTAGCCAACCACATCCGGTGCAACAGCTCGTTCGTGCAGGCCGTCTTTCAAGCCCAGTTCCGGTCTTCGCTAACCTGCCCCCGGTGCCATAAGCAGAGCAATACCTTCGACCCGTTCCACTGCATTTCGGTTCAGTTGCCGCAGCTGACTCTGCAGCCGGTGTTTGTGCGAGTGATCTACGCCTCGCAGCAACCGAAACAGGTTCAGCTGGGGCTGGGGGTTCCGCATGGGTCCCCAGTGATGGTGCTGAGGGAACAACTGCACGCCGACACGGGGATCGCCGTCGACCGGATGATACTGGCCGAGGTGTGCGAGGGGGGCTTCAGTCGGGTGTACTGTGATTCGCATTTGGTGTCATCGATTGGGGACGATGGCTCGGTGTACTGTATCGAAAGTCCACCGGTGGCAGAGGGCATGACGCAAATAGTGCTGTGTATTACCAATGGGCGAAGGGACGTCGGAAGTGGCGAAGTTCGACGGTTTGGAACTCCATTCTGTATAGTGGTTAATAGGGATGTTTCGTATGTGGAGTTGCAGAAGTTGCTGTTGAAGGAGATGTCGAGTATTCTCAAATCGGAAGTGTTTGCGTTCAGTATTCCTATGCAGGAGATGTTCAAAATGCGGTTGCAGGATCCGTCATGTGACGCGGACACTTACTTGGAATCGAATGTAGAGCACCCGTTGTTTACGGAGATGATAGATTTGGCGTTGTCGGTGCTACCAACCGATGCCGGTCCAGCACATGTGAAACTGCTGATTGAGTGGACTAATCCAGAGCGATTCTTCAGTGATATGACGGATCCTTTTGTGGAACATGAAAGCGTCAGTCAGATGAAAGAGAAGATTCCGGGCAGTTCGTCGCTGACGCTGGAACAGTGCCTAGAACATTACACTAAAGCGGAAACACTTAGCGCAGAAGATGCCTGGAGGTGTCCTCATTGCCAGAAATATCTGCCTGTGGTGAAAACGCTAGGGCTATGGTCACTGCCGGACATAATGGTGATCCATTTCAAACGATTCCGACAGCAACAATTGCGCGGACCTCAGGCTGCCAAATTGACCACATTGGTAAAGTTTCCACTAACCGGCTTCGATATGTCACCCCATTTGGCGAGAGATTCGAATGCTGAAGCGTCCTCCGTCAGCAACGGAACGGAAGACAATTGGAGTCCTTGGCGAAAAACTACCAATCGATATACAAAACATTCCTCAAACCACTACAATCAAAACTCGCTACCGATGGACAATCGTTATGACCTTTATGCGGTCTGTTACCACCAGGGCGACACTTTGGAAACTGGCCACTACACTGCTGCATGCAAGAATCCTTACGACCATCAGTGGTACAAATTTGATGACCAACGCGTGGCACAAGTTCCCAATGAACGCATCCAAGAAGAAATCGTTAACAATGAGGCTTACATACTGTTCTACCAAAGACGAAAAATCGATGGATCGGAATGCTCGGGAACGAGTTCGAGTTCTGGAAACGATCATTGGGTGTCGAGAATATCCGCAGCTCCGCTGGGTATTACTCATGAACCGAAGCCAAAGGTAGATCCGCCGAAACCGGCTCCTGCCGCTACTCTTACTGCAACTACAACGTCTATTACTGCTAAATCGGAAGTGCAGGCGATTCCGATAAAAGCCGAAATCGAAGAAACCGCCACCATACATTCCGAGAGTGAAAGTGAAACGAGTGATAACAAGATGCCTAAAGAGACCAGTGTTGAGTTTGAAAAAGTTCAAACAACCGTTGTGCAAGCTGAAGTAGAAACTCAGAACACCGACAGTCATGAGATTGAGGAGCCTTCGGAAAAGCCGCCCTCCGTCACCGAGGAATCGGTTAAATCTCTCATTGAGGAGGAAACGTCTGAAGGAGACACCTCAAAAGAAGGCTCCATTAAAACTCTTACCGATGAGCCTTCATCGCCAGAACTGCGAAAATCCACAGAGCCAACGACCTCGGAGCATTCGGACGATACAAGCGACAGTACGACCAAATCGCCCGATTCGAGCAGTCGCTTCTCGTTGCCAACGTCGCACTCGCATTTTCCGGAGATTCTCTGGGGTCACCACCATCATCGACCGTCATCATTTACGGCGTACAAATCCAGCTACGAGCCGGATGCGGTTTCGATGATGAGGGGGGCCAACACGTGCAGCAAGGATACGTTGCTGTTTATCGATCAGCAATCGCATGCGGCAGGGCTGGACCGAGTCATGATGGACGACGAGGACGATTCGGACGACATGATGAGTAACAGTCGGGCGCTATGGGTGAGTAAATATCATGAAAAACAAAATCTCAATGATAGGGCTGGTACCAGGTCTCTTTCTAAAGACTTGATCGCTATTTCAACGCAATTCTTCAGTGTCTATTTTTATGGAAAAATTCTAAAGAGTTCAAATAAGACTTCAGAGAGTTTTACGCGATTATTTTACAAGTTCATCAGGATTGTTTTCTCTTCTTGCTCTTCTTCTTCTTGGCATTACGTCTTCACTGGGACAGGGCCTGCTTCTCAGCTGTTCTTGTTCTTATGAGCACTTCCACAGTTAAAACTGAGTGCTTTCTTTGCCAAAGTTGTCATTTTCGCATTCCTATATTGTGTGACAGGTACGACGATATTTCATGCCCAGGGAAGTCAAGGAAATTTCCATTACGGACGCTCTTTCCATATGGAATGCTCCAGTAGTTATTTTACACCATGTTTCAAAGATTCCTACAGAAAATCATCCAAGAAAGTCCTTAAAAGTTTATTGGAAAGTTTTTGAAATAATTCAAATAGGGAAACCCTACAAGGATTCCTCCAGATGTTCCTACATCGATTCTTCTAGTCCTACATCGATTCTTTTTCATATGGATTCCTTCAAGAATACGAAAAGACCGTGGTTTTTTTATTCAGTTCCATGTTCCTGTGGGACGACCGATGAAATCAACACCAATCGTGTTCGGTTCGCGTTGTGCGAGTGCGAAAAGCTTCATGTTCAGCCGAGGATGAATTGCCAACTGGTGAGCTCGTTTCATGCCTATGATAACTCATTTTTATCGCCTTATCCCTTCCCCCGTTTCCCTTCCTAACTGACTGTAAGGAATTGACCGATGCCGTTATTGATCAATGATATGAGAGCTTCTTAAATTGCACTACGAGAATAAGCGAAAAATCCCATCCCTTATTCATTTGGATCGAAGTGCAATTCTCACCAGTTCCGATCAATCACGAAGTAGCAACCATTAACATGCACAGTCAGTCTATGCTATGCTATGCATATGGATTCTTCCAAGAATACATCCACGGTTCCTCCTAGGAATTGTTCAAAATATTCCTCCAGGGATCTTCCAGGAGGTCTATTAAAAATTCTTCAATAAATTCAACCAAAAAATCTTGATGAATCCAGAAATGTCGGTAAATCTATGTCCAAAATTGCATTCAGGGATTACTCCTGCAGTTCTTTCAGACATTTCTCAATTTAAATAAATAAATAAATAAATAAAATAAAGTTTCGCTAAGCAATTTTCTTTTCTCTATTTCAACACAAATTTATTCAGGTATTCCGTCCGATGCTTTCAAGGAATTCTTCAAAAAATCCTGCTGGTTTTTGTCCAGGGAATCGATTGTTTCGTATTTTTTAATTATTATCTCAGAAATTTATCTAGAAAATTAACTAAAGCTTAATTAGAAATATGAGAGTCGTTCCAGAGATCCTTGCAGGAGTTTCTACATATCTTTCATTAGAGATTACCTTGAGAAATATCTATCCCCACATTTTTTTTTATTTTGTTCCATAATTCTAATCATTCTAAATTCCCTCGGCAAAATTTGGAAAAAAAATCTTTGAAAACTTCTTTATGAAACTAGAAGAACTTCCAAAAGAAACGTAGGAGGAATCTGTAAAGTATTTGAGAAATTTGTGATTGACATTGATTAGTGATTGTTCATCAATAGATTTATCATTGGATCACTTATTTCTGTACTAAGTGAGATAAATGAGCGTATTTTTTTCTAGTCATTATTGATCCGTATTCCGATCCGACGATTCCGTCGGTATTTGTTTAAAATTGGCAAATCACCTTAATCTGCTTTCTTCAATAGGTTATTTGATTTGATCGGCATTCGTGAGCTAAATTTGGAAAAAATACATTTGAGCCCGTTTAACAAAAAGGAATAGTACTCAAATTTTCAAGGCGAAAAAGAGTACATGTACTCTAAAAAGATTACGTCTGGTAACCCTGCCACGATTATTTGTGGAAAGAATAAAACAGCTACTTTTAAAGTATTATTTGAAAAACTATTTTTGATTTAAAAACATTAGAATGAGTGTTGAATATAAATTATTACAAATTTTAACAAAACAAAACGGTTTAAGTAGGCTTAAATCGAGTTCATTCTTAGGGTGCCCCGTCTACCCCTAAAATCTAATAATTTTTGTTCCTTCTTATTTGAACAGTTTTTGCCATTCAAAACATCGAAAAAAGTCGTAGGCAGGAAGGAGTTAAAAAATACCCGAGCGTAAATTAAAAAATACCATAGCAACCAGTAAAAGCATCTTTTGAAAAATTACTGCTTGAATTCTTCAAAACATCCTCAACCGAAATCTTAGCGAAATTGATGGGAGAATTGCTGGCATTTTTTTTTTTTTTGAGAAATTGAAGGGATTTTTTTGTAGGGATTCCTAAAGAAATGCCTTGGTGGAATATCTGGAGTAATTTCAGGATTTGCCCTTGGAAAATTTATTTATTCTTTTATTTTATTTTATCTTTATTAAGGAGACTTTCAGCCAGTGGATGGTTCGTCTCTGTCCCTTGGAAAAAATTCAGCGTTTAATTATCGAAGATATCTCAAACATGGTAGCGGGTCAAATGGCATAAAACCATTTGACATAAAATCATTTGGCATATCGCCGTTTTGCATAAAGTCATTTGGCATAATGGCCATTTGGAATAACTAGAATTATATCCCTTCTTTCAAAATATGTCTGTTCTTGATGAAATTCGTTTATGCCAAATGTCCATTATGCTAAATGACCGTTATGCCAAATGACCTTTATACCAAATGCCAAATGGCTTTATGTCAAATGACCCACACCCCTCAAACATAATACCTGGAAAAATTTCTTGAAACAAAATTCTTGGAAGTGTTTTTTAGGAAGTCTGTAAAAGAATCACTAAATGAACTCCTAAGAAATCTTTGGAGTAATTTCTAGAAACTTTGGGAAAATACCTGAATAAATTTCATACAAAGTTTCTGAAAAAAAAAACACATTAGCAGTAATACTTGCCGTAATAAAAAAAAACTCCAAGAAATATTCTCAGAAAATGTCTAGTCGGATTTTGTCTAAAAAAAATCCGAAAAACTCTTAAGTTCTGGTTCTTGTTTGTATTGTTGTTTTCTTGATTCATGTTTGACCTCGTTTTGGTTTCTTTTCGGTCTCTGTAGAATCTTTTTGGCTTCCGTTTCGGTATATTTCTTATGTCTTTGAGACACTCAATCGCTACCAGCCCTGCAACGACTAATCTAGATTAGACCAAACAAGACAATGAAAATCAGAATCGGTTTAATTGCAGTAGCGGAGGTAAATTCCTAGATTATTTTTTTTCCCTTCTCCCATTGCAGATATCGCCAGTCACGCCGCATAAGCTGATAACGGTCTCGCCGAAGAACTAACCGAGGTTTGCCGTGTGAACGAGTCGCAACAAGTCGAAAACAGATTTCAAAAATCTACCACCAACCTCCCAACCACCAAATAACGAACATTGCAGTGCAGTCCTAAGTAGCTGAAACCGTACGAGACAGAGCATCAGTATTCGCAGCGTGAAAGTACCTTCACCGACACGTGCAATGCGAGTCACGCAGCTCTATTTATATATGATCATGTTGAAAGTTTTAAATCGTTTTTATGTTATAATTTTTGTTTGCCTGTGAGTAATATGTAGTAGGTAAAAAAGTCACTCATTTATTATTATTTATTAAAAAGGAGGGAACGAGGGTTCGTAAAAAGTAACGCTATAGACCGTTTATTGTATATTAGGTGGTGCGCGGACGTTCCGATTGCGGGCGTATCCGTGTTCGGGTGAGTATTTATTTGAGCTAGGAACTAGTAGACTAAGATAGCAGAAACGAAAAGAAAAAAAAACTTTACTGTATAGAGTCCCATTCCTCTTTAACCAGACACAAGATTTACTACCTAAATATACAATCCTATTTCGCGTTAGACACATTCTTCAAGACTTTCCAAATTAAGAAGAGAGAAAAACTTTAGACTAAATCAAACTGTTCGGTACCCACTTGCAAGTTCAGATCACAAGACCGAAGTTAGAGAGCAATTATCTAGAGAATGTAAATTTACACTACGTGAACCTTTTTTTCGAGAAAAAATTTAACGCGTTTGCATTACCTTTGGGGTCCGAGCAGAGATAAGCAGCAGGTTGCAGCAAAGCCATAGACCAGCCCGTCCCCGCCCCAAAAATCTATAGGCTAGCATATTGGCATTGACGACTGAGTTTAGTAGCGAGTGATACAAACGGGGTCTGTAATCAACCAAATTAACGAGAGATTTTTGCGTAGATATTCGCCGTGCGGAGTGAAGCGGAATGGATAGCGTTTGCAGTCAGGCAGGAACCGAATAAAAACAACATTAAGCATACAGAAACAAGTACAATTTAATGTTAGTTATTTGATTGTAAAAAGAGGAGTAAAATTATAAATTATTAGAATAGATTAATGTAGCTAATGTCATTTGATTTCCGAAATGTCCATGTTCTTGTGAAAGGCGAGTTACGGAAGGTATTATGGAGAATCCAACTTTCGATCGAATCATATTTGTTCGAATTCACGGCCCACTTGATTTTGTTGGCGTAAACGTGGATGCAAAACGGTTTTCAATCGAAAGAGCATTCGAACGTAAACAAGAATACGGGTGAATATCTGTCTTTACATTGGCAGATTGATTACCAAGCCCGTCTTCTGTATACCACGGAGCTGTTTTTTCCATTATTATATGTTGAACTCATTGCTGGAGGACAGTCAAAGCAGCCGTTAACGACGCTGCCGAAAGCATTGTCGGATACGTGGAACGGAGTTCAAGAAACGATTGGTTCGACGAGGAGTGTCAGGAGGTTTTGGAGGAGAAGAATGCAGTGATGCAGCATGGTACGCGACAGAACGTGAAACCATACAAACTGAAACGGAAACAGCAAACCCGCCTATTCCGGGACAAAAAGATGCCAAGTGATGGTGAAACGCGGAAGTTATATCAAAAGCTCAACGCATCCTGCAAAGGCTTCATGCCGCGAGTTGAAATATACAGGGATAAGGATAGGAGCATCTTGACGGACGGACGCGAAGCGATCGAAAGGTGGAAGCAGCACTACGATGAACACCTGAGTGGCGCAGAGAACACAGACACAGAAGGTCAGGACAGCGAAGATGATCTATCTCAAGAACAACAAGGTCGCTGGTAAGGATGGTATCGGAGCCGAATTATCAAGATGGGCCCGGAGAGGTTGACCGCTTGTCTGCATCGGCTGCTAGTGAAAATCTAGGAGACGGAACCGGAGGAATTGCAGTAAGGCGTTATATGCCCCATCTACGAAAAGGGCGACAAACAGGAGTGTGAAAACTATCGTGCAATATCCTAAATACCGCCTACAAAGTGCTATCCCAGATTATCTTCCGTCGTCTATCACCTATAGCAAACGAGTTCATGGGAAGTTATCAAGTAGGTTTCATCGACGGCTGCTCGACAATGGACCAGATCTTTTCCGTGCGGCAAATCCTCCAGAAATGTCGTGAGTACCAGGTCCCTACACACCATCAGTTCATCGATTCCAAAGCGGCATACGACAGTATTGACTAAAGATGTACCGAATAGCACTATTCGGCTTTCGGCCGAATACCGAATAATTGATATATTATACGGCCGAATAATGACTCAATATTCGGCCAAATAAAACCAATATGTTTGTTCAATTTCTCGCGTTTAGTATGATACAGGCGTATTTGCAGTGATCGATTTCTCTTCGTCGATTTTGTCTTTGAACTAGTACGTGAAAATCAAACGATTTTCGTAACATTTTACGATGCAGCATGACGAAAGACGATGAGTACTTTATGCAGAATTAAGAATAGCAGTCAAAACCAGTGGCCTGCACGGTAAATTAGCTAAAAAAAATCGATGAAGAGAAATCGATCATTGCAGTTTCATCCTTATGATACTGAGCGCGAGAGATAGTTTTGTTTTTAATAGGGAATGCTCCTACGGTGAAGAACAAAACGGAGTATGAATGGAAATGAATAATCGTTTTCTTCAGCTTTGAAACCGTTTAAAGAAATAAAAAAAAAAATCAAAATTTCTGAGGATCTGTATTTCTGAAATTATAGATGTACTTTTTTGATCATTATTTTTTAACAAACTAGGTTGTAGGGAATATCTATAAATGGGTTAATTATAAGTCATTTGAGTGTTTATTCTTGGCGTGTGCAGAAAAATGAAATAGTTTATTATTAGAGTCATTATATTTCGAGAAGTGTGTAGCTTGAAAAGCTCACTGCAATAGCATTAGATTCTGCTGAGTCAGTTTTGAAACGAATTTGCGTGAGAACGGATGTGTTTTCGGTGTTTTTTGTGCTGCTCAGACCGGAATTTACGACAGTAACGGTGCCTATCACGTTAGAGCATTAATTCATGGCTGAATTTTTCATTCAACTTCTAGGAATGCTTCAGCGAATAGACCGCAGACTACTGAGTCGTTTAATAGCTAAAGGAAGAACGTGATCAGTACGTGTCGCAAACAATTGGGTTTATTCTACGAGTGGCGTCACTTCACTCGAGTCGATAATTGTCACCTCGCTATACGACACCGACAATTGTCATCTCACGCCACTCGTAGAATTAACCCAAATATAGAAAGTATGGAGAGCCCTGACAATGGACGGGGTTTAAACGATTATAAATTTCCAAACCCTATCATACAGTCCCTGCAAGACGAGTGAAAGTTTGATTTGCAGAGAATGACTTGCGTATTGAGCAGCACCGTATTCTGCTTAATGCCGTAGAACGGAGATATTCTTACATTTTCAAACATTCGGCATGCATGGAATCCGTTAATTCGTTGTATCATCATTTGAATGATTGATGTGAATTTTCCTTGAACCACGAGCTCGCCCAGCTCTACGGCGAATCCAGTATCCAGAAGGTGGCCTTAAGCTGGAAGGACAGGGCATGTTGCCAAAATGGCGTACAACAGCCCTGTAAAGATGGTGTTCGCTACGAATCCGGTTGGAACAAGAAGGCGTGGGCACAGCGAGCTATGTGGGTGGATCAAGTTGCGCATCGATTTGGCGAGCGCGGAGCAGAACCGAGGATGGAGAGATGCGGCCACCAAGGGACCGTCTATAAATGACGTAGCATTTTTTCACTGATTTTTTACACCCCCTACCCCCTCGTAGCATTTCGTCACAAATGCTGGTACTCCCCATGGAAAATACGTAGCATATCAAGCAACCCCCCACCCCATATTTTTTTTTATTTGTTTTCCTTAGTGACCGGGTTGAAACAAAAAATTGGAATTGAGTAGTTCAATACAAAGTTTGATATTAATTACTGACTGACATGTAAGGATAATCTAATCTAACAGTTTGATATACAGTTGTGCTCTTTGGAAAAGTTTTAAATAAACATTTCCTTGGTTTTGGTTTCCAGTTTCATATAGGCTAAATTATATTACTTTTGTTGTTCTTACCATGAAGAACTTTACTATAAAAAATGTGAAAAAAAAAATGATTGGATTGATGAAGCTGTCGAGTTAGGGTTCAATATATTTTATAATATATTGAACAAAAATTCCGTTATACATATTGGAGGATTGTTTTTTTTTTAATTATTCGTTGTCAGGAAATAGATTTCAATAAAGATGATCAAGAAAATATAGTAATCTGAAAAGAATCATCGTTAATATTATCCAATTTCAAATCATTTTAGCAAACAGTGGCCAGATACATAAAAGATTACACTTGAAATATATGGAATGTTTAGTAAATTTCAGCGATTATCATACAAATACAATAATTTCTATTCAGTTGAATTTCATTATCGTTTCCATACTGAAATAATCTTACACAACCTATAATGAAACAGTTAAATAATAAAAATTCTTCAAATTACCGAGTTACTAAGAAAATGGAATGATAGGGCAATTTTGATAACACTCCAATCTATTATCCTCATCAATATTCAGGCTATTCCATCAAGAGCATTGATATATCAAAACAAATGATGAGTTGATTTGATGGAGATCTCCTGCAACATTGAAGGCATAATTCACGGAATAAATATCTTTGTAATATTTGCCAAGAAGAGCATATTTTATTTTCTTGAAGGAATAAAGCTCCAACAGAAAATATGGATAAAACTAAAACGGCTGACTTTATGTCATGTTAACAAATGGCAAAAAAATGTACTCCAAGTAGTAAGAGCATTGATTTTTAATCAATTTATTAAACTTTCATTTTGTTTATTTAGGGGGACACGGGGCAGTATGGACACCCTAAGGAATTTGCCTATTTTGACTGTAAAAACATGAATATTATACTGTTTTTTATGTGCAGTCTGCTTTTTAAAGTTCTTTAGCATTTGTTAAACATGGTTACATAATCAGGAAAAAAATATTTTGTTTTCAAAAGAAGGTTTAAAAAAAACTTATATTTGGTAGTCGCCATCAAGCTAGCGGGGCAAAGTGGACACCCCCATGGGGCAGTATGGACACCTCAATGTTTATAGGAAAATTATTATGTGATCGTTCTCAAAACCTCGAAAAATGAAGTACATATTCAGGAAACCATAGTGACAGGTCACTGTGCCACTGAAAACATGATTAACATCAATTTACGACATTTTTCGTAGAGATGCTTTCAATATTGCCTCCAGGTTAGTTTTAATCAAGAATTGACGATTTTCAACCGATTTGTGGTTCCACTTCATAATTATTGCATTGAATGCTAAATATTTTGGGATGATTTTGTGTTTGAAGTTATATTTCTTCCTCTTTGAAGTGTCAGCTCTACTTTGCACTCGGTGTCCATATTGCCCCAACAGTATAAGAAATTTCCATATAAGTTTTTCAATGTCTTAAAGTACCAGAAAAAAATCTACTATATTTTTGAATATAGCATAAATAATTGAAGATTGAATGTTATAATTTTCGAACCAAATAAAATCATGCTCAATTTTTCGATTTAAAATCAATGTTTTGAACATTTTTTCTGAAATTTTAGTGGTTAGTTTACTCTTCCGATAGGCAACTGATATATTGTTTGCATTGAAAGTGTAAAAGTATTCGCCTATGCAAAGATACAGGGGGTGTCCATTCTGCCCCGGGTGTCCACACTGCCCCCTATTAATTTATTAATTTAGACACGAATATAATATAATGTTCACATAATTATTTAAAGCTTCAAAACATCTGTATGATTGCATTTATCAAGAAAATCTAAAGTTTCATAGATATTTTTTCAATCTTGTCATATGAAGTTTTGAAGCTTAATCATAATTTTATAACCCAAATTTAAAAGTAAGAAAAAAGAAGTTTGATAAAAAATAATTGTATGCAATTTTTTTCAGTGCCTTTCGTTTTACGGACTTGATTCAAAATGCTACGTCCACTAGCTTGGACCCCTCCCTCCCTCTCGTCACACTTCGTCACAAATTCATAAATACCCCCCTCCCCCCTAAAAAGCTACGTCATTTATGGACGACCCCCAACCGAGTATTGTGGGGTGAAATTGTTTATTCAGTGTTATTTGTTTAGATGTGGACTAAATAAAAGAATTGTTCATCAATCAAGAAAAATAACACTTAATGGCTTAATGGCTTCGCGGACCCCCGGATAAGTCATCGCGTCCCCCTACACTGAAGAAACTGAAGTTATATTCTGCATAACACATTTCGTATGAAACAGTATTTTGCGAGCTGAAAAACATTTCATACGATCCGTATGATTCTCATAAATCGTTTATGAAGAGCATACGAATAAAATTCAAGATTCATACGAGGCTCTATAACATTTCATACGATGTGCTTTTGAAATCCAAAGCAAGCCTTGTTTGAAAAAGTTCATACGTTTTTCTTATGAACCGAGTCTGGTCTACTTTCAAATAGGATCATGGCTTTTGTACAGAAGCTTTTCGCATTTCAAAGTTTTTGTGAAGACTTTTGTCGTGTTTAGAGGTAATAAGTAATTAGCGATAGTTCTACGTAGAGTGCGGTATAAATACGGTGGCCAAAAAAAGAAATTTGCAAAGCTTTAGCTCGTGTAATGGGAGCGCAATGGAAATACGAGGTTATAAAAAATGGTAGAACCAAACGTGAGTTGAGCCATTAGATTTTATCATATGTTTCATATTATTAATCGACAATCTTCTTCAGAATCTGTTCAACATCTCGAAGAAGCTTTCGAGAGCGGTGCCAGACTGCCAGGGGATTTCAGTTCCGACAACGGCAATATTCGATTGGATGGCAATTTCAACAGGGATACAAACTATTGATTTATAAACAACGATCAAAATGTATGCTTTTAAGTGAAAACTGTTTTTATTTACATTTTTTGCAAAAATATAGCATAGTTTTCAAATGTTGCAGTGCTCATTTCAAATCAATTTAAAAAGTAGCAAACAACATTTTCCAATAAATGGCCGTGCTTAGAATGAAAAGGACGCTATAAGGAATATCACTTATTCATCCTTTTCATAAGTCAACGAAAACTACGAGAATCATCTTGTTACAACTGAAATACTGCAAAAGACATAATAATATAAAATAAATTGCATAAATTTTCTTACAAAGGTCATACTCAAATATAAAGAGATTCATACGAGTACAATTTGATGTTCATAACAAATATTCATAGATTTCATACGACACATTTATGGAATCTATACTACTGTACTGCAAAACGCATACTATACCACAAGCTAATTCGTTCATAGCACCATCGTATGAAATTTATAATATTTTCTTCTGGTGAAATTTCATACCCGTTTCGTATGGAAATCAATATATTTTTTCTTCAGTGTAGGGGTCCGCGGACCACCGGTTGGGAAGCCCTGTCCATGATAGACCTTGAGAGGGCTAAATTGTTAATAATCAATTTGATTGTAGATACTTTTCTAGTGTAGCGAATTTTAGTTTTGAATTTAAGTTTTCTTTGTGTTAATTTTCTAGTTCTCTTTTCATCTTCTTCTGATTAATTAAAATTCTCATTAAATTTACTGTTTTTAACCCCTTTACTAACAGCCTAATTTTCTTGTACTGCAAACAAAAAACATACCGTAATAACTTTTTTGTTTCATGATTGTTTTGCATATTTTTTTAAAGTTCTCGACAAACTCTTCTATGTGTAGAATCTGTGTCGATATTGATCACTGGTCATCTGGATCCGCAGATATTCCGAAATCCGTTGGGGGAACAATGGGTAGCCATAACCCACGTACATATCTCAGACTACAGAATTTTCATCGTATTCGGATATTCAGTCCTCGGAACAATACACGAATTAAAGTATATTGTGAAAAAATAAGCAATTTGGTGCAGCCGTCTTTGAGATATGAGCATTTATGTTTCTAGTAACACGCTGTTCAAACCATAAAAACTTCAAAAAACATCATATCGTAATTTTCAGATATCTGTATGATATTTTCAGAGTAGCTCCTTATTACCTGGTATTGTATAGTCCACATTTATTTATTTTTTTTTTATAGATTGTCGTAAGACAAAATAGCCGCCAAAGACATTTTATATGAAAAATGTCTTCCCCCCAAGGAATATCGGAATATTTTGAAAAGCAGTTCACCAATGATTAATATCGACAGTTGACACGGATTTTTAAACTAAAATAGTTTTTTGTGAACTTGTAAAAAATGGTGCAGTAATATCGAGAAACTAAAAAACACCTGTGTTTTGAATATTTGTTTTGCTGTAAAAAATGAAGCAGCTCGGATCTACTACACGGCAACGCGGATCTACTCAAAAACGCAAAAACCGTAGTTGAGCCCAATAACCCAAATTTGGCTAAATTTCCAAGGCCTCCATTGGGTACTTTGCCTTTTAAGCCATAAAAAAAATACCTAAATTTGGTTGGATTCAACGCAAAATTAAGTTCATTCAACCCAAGCTACCCTGGGCCAAACTACCCCCATTGAGTAGGTGCAGCTCTCTCTGTTTTTGACAACATTGGTGGGGAAGAGAGAGAATACCGAGAGATTTAGGGTTGAGAGAATAATTGATATACTTAATTTTGGGTAAAGTCAACTAAAAAATTAGGTAAACTGATTTTTCCGTGTACTTTTGCCTTTGAACAACCATCTCTCGCATAACTTCTGATCTCGCCCTAAAAGCCATTGGTAATTATGTGTGTAGCTCGTTGTTTCTGAGCATTTGAATGGATTTTGATGTAATTTAACAACGCTATGAGGAAGAAAGGATCAATATCTACCTGCCCGTGATGTTGGTTTGGATGCTTATTCTTTCATTTGCTCAGAATCAACGAGCTACGCACGTGGTTACCAATGGCTTTTAGGGCGTTATCTCAGAGTATGCGAGATCTAAAACCGTATGGGAAATGACTGCAATACAATAAATTAAGGTACTACAGACAGAACTTCAGGTTATTTAACACTTGTCATTGAATTTCCAGCCAATTTGGACTACCAGAAGCTGAGATACATAGCACGTAATATAAGAAATCAGAAGACATATGGCTGAATTATTCGGAATGTTTTTATCATCCAAAGTCCGTTTTGTAGCCCCATTTGAAATTTCTCACTTCGCAATTTTTTCTCACCACATTAACAGTGATACACTCGTCTCACCTCACATGAATGAATCATTCATAACGCGCTCACAATCGCCTCTCTTCCAAAAAAATATGAGAGAGACCTTTAACCAAAACGCCAAAAATTCCCCTCCTTCGCAAACCTGTCAAAAATCGTTTCGCACTGCCTGGTTGTCTGTCGTCCAATAGTCGTCGTTTTCGCGTGGTCGCGTGTTTACAATTTGGCTGGCGTTGGTTTCGTAACAACTCTGGAGGCGAGGTTCTACATCTGAGAAAGACAGAAAAAAGCTAGCAGAGCTCGGTGATTGTCTGTCTGGAACTAACGGTACCGTTTGTAAAAGTTCTTTATGCTCGCCGAGGCTGCCAATTTAAAGGGTTCATTGTTTGTGATGTTTTTAAAGGCCAGTGTGCGTTGCAACAGTGATAAATTCTGATCGAATTTTGTGGCGTCGCGTGAAATACCTTCGCAGACAAAAGAAGTTCTGCATTGGGGTAGTCTCAGAAGAAAACAGCAAAAGTTCAATCCCCATGCAGTAAGAGTATTGATTGGTTGATTTTCACTGTGATAGTGTTACATGTGCCGCATTTTGTTGCATCTTGCTATCAAGTGGTGCAATAGTAGTTATCAGAATACTATTTTCTGGGAATAGTGGTGTGCAAAATTCCAACTTACTGCGGTTACATGTGATACGGCTGTAATACTTCTACGTTGCCTTGCGCGGATCACACTTACATCAGCAGCTTAGTAGGTAAGTCACGGTGTCTCTGGTTGCAGAATCTATGCAAATAAAACATAACTTTGATAATCTTTTTCATTTCATTCATGGGTGTAGTCAGAATTGCCAAGGGCAAACAAACTTAACTATAGTTCTTTCACGAGTGTCACACAAAAACGATCTTTATACATAATTCCTGCACCCTTTTTGCAGGAAGGGTTCGAATTACTCTGAAGGATATTTATCCTGCCTATTCCTTAGTGTAAAATTGCAGTACATGCGTCATCTACATAAGAGGTTCAGTAACGGGTCTCTTTAATGGCTTCAAAAACAACAGATATGAAAAATACTGAAGAAACTATTGGTCGTCAAACCCGGATCATTTTGCATTACTTGTTGTACTTAACCGTTGTTAGATAATATAAAGATTTCATACCATTCATCCAAGAAATGTCTACAAACTTAGATGTTTTCACGACCTTGACTGAGTAAATCTTTTATTTATTTAATCTTTTATTTATTTTTTTTATTATCAATTTTAATCGAGTTTCAGCTAACATACGGGAGCGGGCTATTTGGCATAAAACCATTTGGCATAACACGGTTTACTAATTCTTGGCTTTCATTTTCTGAGTTATCATGAAATTTGTTTGCCGACTACTCGGCTGTGCAAGTCTCGGTTGAAATAAGCCGAGATTCGGCATTCTAAATTAAGTGTGTGGATTACATCATTATTTCATACATGCAAAACTCTCGTATTTCTACAGGTATACATCAATATGTTTTTCACTGTATTCAAAGATGTTTTTCCGTGATGTTTTTATTCAAAGCATGAGTTTTATATTAAGTTTTTTTTTGTGAACAAAATTCCATGAAGTTATAAAAAAGTAATAACAATAATCATAGATCCTACTGAGTATTTTTCAAGAAATGCACTGATCAGTAGCGCAACCAGAATTTGGTTCTGGGGGGGGTTTTGTAAACTTGAGTTTGAAAATGTATTTTTAATAGAATAAAATCGACTTGAAGATTTAAGTAAACTTCACTATTTTAACACGCATAGTATAATATTGTTAAACAAGTTTATAATGCATTGACGTGATACCGTTTGTTCGTCCATATGTGTACTTTAAATGTCTTTTCAAATTTTGCAACGATGAGAAACATCTTTAGCGCAAAATTTTGCAATAGAATCATTGCAATTATTGTTACAGCCGGAATTATTGGAAGCAAACCAGCATAGGAAAACTTAACTTCCAGTGGGAACATAATTATCTAATGTTAAAGAACCGACAATCCAAAATATCGAGTCTAAAAGTCAAAAACGAGCTTTTCTTTCACTGTGAAGATTTAGATAACCAAATATGTGTGAACATCTTTTTACTTTTTTTTCAAGTAGGAACATCAAATTGTGGTTTTAGATGATTTTGCATACTTCGATATCAAACTATTTTTTCTGTAGGCATGGCTCATACGGGAGTTCATATGCTCTAAAAATAGTTGTAAAATTTGGTTAAATACTGAGCTAACTGAAATATTTTTGATGCTTCGGATTCTGCATCTCATGTTAATTTTCCGTTGAACACTTCACAAGCACCCCGCTGATGCTGACTACGAATATAGATCGATGTTGTACAAAATACAAAAGCGCCACTACTGAAGTATCTAAAAGTCCCCAATATATCTAAATATTTGACAAACTTCCCACACAAAGTTTCCTATTACCTATTCCGAAAAGGCAAGAAAATTTTGTTGCTTATGAGCTTTTTTTTAATAAACTCTTCAGAGATCTAAGACATATAACTTCGGAGATATAACTGTAAAAATCACTGAAATTTTAGTGCTAATTTGAACCGAACTAAATTACTGCTGCGAAGTTGCATAAGATGTGTAGTGATGAGTTTAAAAAATATACTTGATTTTCCTAATTTTTTCGGCTCTGGGGGGGGTTTTTGACCCCCAAATCCCCCCCCTGGTTGCGCCACTGGCACTGATGACGGATACTAAAACTTTCTCGCAAGATTCTTCTTTATATAATTGTCTGTATTTCTTTTGAGAATAACACTCGAAATTCCTATCGTCGTTACTAGTCGAATAATACGTAGTCGTAATTTATCCTGTTTCATAAATTTCATTACAGTTCCTCCATCGATCTTTTGATGTAGAATTTTTCTGGAGATTAATAAAAATCATTTCTCTACAAGTTGTTCTGAAAATGTCTCTGAAAATTCTTACGGGCATACGGGCAAAATGAGTTCCAGATAACCGAAATTCCTGCAAAGATTCATATCGAAAATTCTCTTATGGTTTCTTTAGAAATTCTGGAAACTTTAGAAAACGACAACAGCAATTTACTTAGGAGCTGTTCTGAAGGTTTCTTAAAGCATAGTTAAAAAAGTTCTTTCATGAACACATCCATCAATTTCTATTTGTTTATTTAGGCATCTTTACATCTTTAAGAATTACTTCAACACTTTTGCAAAAACTCCAACAAGGATTTGTTATAAAAAATCCTTGCAGTAGTTTTAGGATGCAAGTAATATTTTCAGATATTTTCCTCGGTTTCCATAGATAAATGTCAGTGAAACCGGAAGCAAGCATTGGGTAAAACTCTGAAAAAAATCTCTGAATTAATTCCAATAGTATCCTTGGAAGAATTCCTGTTTTAATATTTAGATAAATCGTGCTATCGATTTCAGGGAAAATATATGCGATATGCCATAGACATAGTCATGACGGAAATCAAAATACAATACTTGAAGGAATCCCTGAAGAGGTAAACACAGTTCTGATTCAAATTACGGACACTCTTTTTTATATGGGAAACATTTTACACGAAATGCTTCAATATTTTCCGTTTAGAGGTTCTAATTTTAGAGGCCTGTTTCAATAAGCATTTTCCATAAATATCTAATAAATTGTATATGCCCAACTGCCTCAGACGTTTACTTCCCATACTTGGCCATACTTGGCCATATACTTCCATACTTGGCCAGATAGGCGCCAGAACCATACTTGGTCAGATAGGCGCAGCTCACAGTGGTAGTCCGGAAGAGTTTGCAGAATTTCACCGAAGTATGTGAAGATTGATCCCAGTATCGCCCGTGACAAGGGGTTTCATATCTAGGCCGAGGGCATCGAACTTCTTCAAAACGCTCCTAAAATTGATCTTCGTTTGTAGATTGTAAGACTGCCAGACGTTCGTAGTATTCCGATGTAAACCCTCCATGTAGTACGACAAATCTAGTCCAATGTCAATTAGTTTGAAACAAGAATTTCTGATAACAATATTCAGTGTCTTCAGAGGTTGTCTGATTCTGATTTTCACTCCGATTTTGGCCGCCCACGGTAGCTACTGCCCTTCACCAAATACTCCTCACGTTTTTGCACCAATGCCAGGCGATCCTCGAAGTGTCGCTGGGCGATTTCCGCCTGGATTTCCTCTAGCGCCGAAGCCAACCAATCCGGGTCAGTTTCTCCATGATCGAAATTATTTTGAAGGCCGTCGGACTAAGCATCTCACTGTCCACCGACTTCTGCTGGTCTTCAATAATCCATTGCATCGAGGATCCGTTATCCTATTTGAGGCTGAAAAAGCATGGTTATTGACACTTTTCCAACACCTGTAAGGATATTTAACAAAAACTCAATTGTTAGAGTTTTTGCCTTTTCAAAGAGCTTTAATCCTTTTTATGTGTAATCAGTTGATGTGAGGTTGAGTCCACCTCTATAATACCTTCCTCTTATAATGAGCAATATCTTTGTCCGCCGGAACCAACGGATAGAATCCGTTGCTACGGCAGCCCCCTCATAAGGCGAGCTTGTTTTTTTTCGCCGTATCCAACAGATCTAAATCTGTTGTTACGGCAGCTCCCTGTTACGGCGAGTTTTTTCGTTTTTATTTCGCCGGACCCAACGGATAGAATCCGTCGCTACGGCAGCCCCCTTTTAAGGCGAGCTTGGTTCTTTTTATCGCCGGACCCAACAGACTAAATCTGTCGCTTCGGCAGCTCCTGTAATGGAGCTTGATTCGTTTTTTCACCGCCGAACCCAACAGATCAGAATCCGTCGCTACGGCAGCCCACTTTTAAGGTGAGCTTGAACATTTCCGCCGTCGTCACGGCAACCCGTTTTACAACGAGTTTTTATTTTAGTTCCAACTTACACTGTTTCAAACTGCATAATTTCGATGGGTACTTCTTTTTTTTATTAGATATGTTGGAATCTCAGTATTCACTTCGAAGAATATTCTTCTTACTGCAACACGCAGGATCTCTCGTCGCCAATGTGGAGTTTTCATGTCTTCACTGCTTGACAGTTTTATAATTATGATCCTCCAGATTAGCATGGCCTACTTGACAGTATGCCCAATCACCACAACGACCTTTCAATAAAACTATTTCGTTCTTCACTTAAACCACTTTAGTAGCATTTCAAGTCTTATCATAGTTTTATAGTAGTCTGGAATACTAGACTGCAAAACTACGGCAAGGGTTGATTGCTGGTAGGGTACACAGTGACCATTTGAGCAACATTGCTTAGGAACGTCTGTGTGATGAATGTAATAGAGGCTTATAAAAGTAAATGTTGGGCAGGAGCTTAGGGCAGATTAAAAGTCCCAGTACTACCCCTATCGCTACTGACAAAAAAACAAGGTGCAATTAAATATACTTATGTTTCAAAAGTTACTCATATATTTTTCTCAATATTGTTTCACAGTTTTGTAGTTATATATATTTTGCCTATAAAATTCGAACAAAAATGTTTTGAATCGTTTTCAATATCTAGACTCCACAATGCTTTATTTTAATAGACATCCCTTATCACACAATGCAGCTTACACACACAGCTCCTCTGAACAAATCAAGCATTTGAGATAACTGATATATCAACTTTCGACGTATTTGTGATTTGTCAAACTTGATGGAAAAGTTCAGTCCCTTAAAACACCGCGAGTCCTCCTTACGGTACGAAATATGAGGCAAAAGTGAGCAAGCGTCCAGAAAAAGAATCATTAAAAGCTCATACATTTCTGTCTATTTTAAATTATTCATTTTGGGGAATCAAAATTGTCACCCACCATTAGAAAGTTAAGTGGTTTGTAAGCTCGATAACGCTGAGGAATCATACATACCGTAATCAGGGGTAACATTGATCATTTTTTGAGTATTTCTTAAATTTTTTATTTCACAATACAAATGTTACAAGTTTTATATTTTTAAAACAAGTACTGGCACCCACCGCTCCTAACTATATACTTTACTTTGTTTTTCGAAAGATTTAAACATGTTTAAATAAATGTTTTAAGTGATTTTTTGATTCAGCTGATATGGGGTAACATTGATCACCCAGGTAAACAACGTTTGGTAATTTTGAGAATGTCGTTACTTACTAAAATCATGGCCTCTGAAGCCGAATATGAAGACCGAACTCTTACAAGCAATTTACTTTTTGATTTATTTCAAAATTAAAAACACCTTGAACCGTGGAATACGCCTAAAAGCAGACAATTTCCTAAGGAAATTCTACATTCTTAATAGTGATTAGTTAATGTTGCCTAATTGAATGAACCTATAAAAGATTTAACAACGGAATTGTTTTCGGCGATGCCATGTTTAGTAATAACCGCATTTTTCTTGATCACATCGTCTGTAGAACTCATGTGAGACATGAATTTTCGGTAGTTCACGCATGAACTAAACGCAATTTTAACAAAAACCTTATTTTTCATTAGTTCATGAATATAATAAAGAGATCTACCATTCATGATTAGTAAATGTTTCATCAATAAATCTTTATTTGAACTTTTAACGAGATTAGTCATTCCGATCAATGTTACCCCGCTGATCAATGTTACCCCGGATTACGGTAATTATTTAATTTGTATGCTTTTTCATATCTCTTTAGGAATTTTTGAGGAACTTTTATGAAATCATAGAGTATATGAGAAAAATTCCTCATTAAATTATTTGAAACTTCTACAGTGAAATTTCAGAGAATAGCCTGGAGAAATTCCTGTATCTTGTAATTGTTGTACGATTCTTAACATACTTAAAACGCTCAGTTCAATCCAATTCTGTCAAAACCCATAAACAGTCAATTTATCTGCAAAGTGCCTCGAGGAAGCCCTGAAAAAAAATCCGTAAAAAATCCATTTTAAATTCACTTAAGGCAAATTACTGCAAAAATTCTTTGAACTAATTTTCGATAGAAATCATAAAGGAATGCTCGGGAAAATCTCTGAACGAAATCTCTACGAAGAGCAAGTAGAAATGTTGTTAGTAGAATTTTTGAAAAACTCGTGTCGTGATATGATTCCTATAGAAATCCTTCGATAATTTTAGCAATTGTGTAAGGATTCTAGACGGAAAATTAGATTATTCTCTTTAGCAATCTTTAAAAGAGTTCTTGGAAGAGTATCGAACATAGATTTAATGGAGTCATGTATAATTCCTCAAGGATTTAATGAGAAAATGCATGAATAAATTTCTTTAAGAATGTGGAGAAAAATCTTGAATGAATCACTATAAACTTCCCAGTATGTTCTTTTCTAAAATTCCTTAGACAATCAATAGACCAGGTCCGTGAAAATTTTTTATTGGCTTTTATGATTTCTGTCAATTTACTGAACAAACTTTCCTAAGGAACCGATATGTTTTGAAGCCTTTAACTATTAGATAATAATGAAAAACTTGCGGCACGTTAGTTCACCCCTCGGTCCCCTACAATTTGTTTCACCTCGAAAAAATGCAGACCCCTTTTTCCCCTATGGTTTTGCCACCACGTTGTGGTGAATTTATGATCAGCTGGCATGACCAGATGATTTTTATTTATGTTTTCATTCATCATAATGGGCTCCGCTGCGGTTTTGCTACCTCCTTCCTTCACGGTTCCTGAAATCTCCGTTAACACCGTGGAAACCACCTTCATCGCTTCGGCCGGTTATGACCGCACACGGCGAACACTACACGGTTCTGCAACGCAAGGATTTTAGTCAACCAACAGATACCTGATCTCTCTGTTTTGTGCTGACGAGGTTTGAATAAGCCGGAAGATTCCCGACATGAGGCAGCAACAGCTGCTCAAAATTTCCTTGCGCGGCTGTTGCTGCCTCAAGGCGGGAATCTTCCGGATCAATAGCCAACAGATAGATTAAGGCATTTGTCGGCATGACTAGTAAAAAATAGTCTCTAATAGAACTTGCGATGCTGTAACTGTTGGGTGGATGCGAGATTTGTTGTAAGGGGGTGGTTTTGAATTTTGAATCTGTGGGGGAAAATATGTATATTTTCCTATAGGAAGACCTGAATCGGGTTGGGGTTGATTCAGAACGGGTTGCGCCAGTTCCAACCTGGTTCAAAAACGTTTGTTTGAGTAATTTGAAGTTAGTTTCGTTGGCGCTCCTGTTTGGGGCGCACTGACCGGGATCACGGTCAGTTTGCGCGCGCACCTGATTTGACGTTTCCAAATGTAAACAAGCATCCCGAAGCAGGGGTGGAATCGAAAATCTGTTGAAAACTCACCACGCTGATACCCATAGGGTTGAACCAACTGTGCCGCATCTCGAATTATTTTTAAAAATGTGGTGAGTATCTATGTTTTCAAAAATTCATAAGAAAATTAGGAGTCCATATAAACAAAATCGGAAAGCGTTGATATTCATTAAAAATGATTGTCTTTCGAAGAAAAATACAAAAACTGGGGGTTAGATCTAACGGAAATGGTCTATTAAGCAATTACTTGTATCGGTTTGTCTCAAATTCCTAACATGACTCATACTCCTCATATTCGACAGTGATTTTTCATAGGATGATCAATTCTTGTACAATCCTAGACTTCCCTATTGAAAGCACTGAAAAAAATAATTTTTATCTTTCTGTATATGAGAATTTGAGACAAAGCGGTATTTTTCGGAAAAAGTTTCATCTGGATTTCATAGATCAATGCCTGGAGTAGTCTTCGGAATTGTTGAAAACTCACTGGAGAAATTTGAGGCAGTCCCAGGAAAGGTTTGATGAATAATCCTTGGAGTGGATCGCGGGAGAAACTCCTTGAAGAAACTCATAATAAATATCTATAGCAGGCCTGCCCAACCTTTTTGAACCGCGGGCCAAATCACAGAAACAATTTTGTGTCGCGGGGCACATTTTTAAACGCACAAATATTCGCACAAAATCTGACAAAATACAGTAAATGAATTTCATAAAATCTGACAAAAAGCTGTGAATAAATTAAAATCGAAGATGCTAAGCATTCTGCAGAATATTGTGAGCGTTCCTTTCAAAATTAAATAATAATCCAGCTCAGAATATTTTGAAGAATCTAGAATTTTGGATCTTGTGGGAAAATGCCCAGGATTTTATAAAAATCATACTATCAGAATCCGACCTAGGGTTCATTCGCCAGGCATTGCAGGATTCGCTCTCATTTGAGTATGAAGCACAATCAAAGCAAGCAAAGAAAAACACCCCATTTGTTGCGGTCCACGATCGTCATTGTATCGCAAGGTGTAACAAGTCTGATAAATGGAAGCACCGAGCGAGAACCCCAAAGAGAGAGCGATGATAAAATCCATTTTTCTCGCTTGTTTACCGTTGGGGATAGGTGTTTTTCTTTACTGGCACGATAAACAATCCACGAACTTCCAATAGCAACATGCTGTGAGCATGTTTAGAGGGATTTTATCATGCACTACTATCCCACAATCTGATCAAAGTTGTAGCAGTATACGATAAACAGTCTCTCATAATGTGCAGCATGTTATGATAGTTACAGAGAGCGATACGTGAGAGATTCTCTCAATTTTCTCAGGATTCAATCCCTGTCATTCGCAAATTTCATAACGCCGAAAATTACCAATTTGGACACCCAACCACCCACCCCCTTGTAACCTACTAAAAATTGTATTACAAATTTGCTTAAGTTTTTGACAAAAAGTGACAGCGTTATATTTAAATCTTGCCCAGAATTTTAGAAAGTTATGTAGAAAATCCTGGCTAGATGTCCTTGTAATCCTGGTGGAAATTCTGTGAGAATCTTGTCAATCAAAGTCGGATCCAGAATACTTATTAAAATCCTGTTCAAGGTTTAGTAAAAAGCCCGTTTTGTTTATAATACTTTCAAGGATTCTGCGTGAATTACGCCTAGGTATTGGTTAAATTTATTTACAGGATTCTGCGAGAAAACTCGCCTATGATTCAGTGAAATTATGTATGAAAATTTAGCCTTCTGCCCATGAGTTTTTTTAAGGCTACATATGTTTTATGTCAAAGAAAATCATGGTAAAAACATTCTCAGAATTTGAGATTTAAAATTTGAATCATGCATAATATTGAATATATAAGAAGATTAAAAAAAATCAAACAAACCAATTTAAATAATTACCTAGGTAAAATATCAGGTTGAAACTCAATTGAAAACTACATAGTCCTAGTATGTTGTAACTTTAGGTTGGTAGAATAGTCAACGGGCCAAATATGAGAAGAATATTCGAACCTTCCGCGGGTCGCACAAAATGAGCTCAGCCCTGATCTATAGCATAGTTTCCCATACTGTAAGTCGCGACCTCCTGTGGGGTCTTGTGCTGATATCTGGTGGGACGCAAAAAAAAAGTTTTGAATTTATCTTCTAAATTTTTGCATGTCTCCTAAAATTTTGATAATCGGTTTGAAATTATCCATTAAACTCATTTGTTTAATACACTATTTTTCCCATTCTCCTGACATTGCTGACAGTGATAATTAGGACCCTTGAATTTAACATTGGAAATATGCTTGGGTTGACCCAAGCTTCATGCATCTACATGAAAATTTTAAACCAGAAAAACTTTCAATAGGCAACCAGAAAAACTTTCAATACGAAAGTTGTCATTTTCGCATTCGTATATCGTGTGGCAGGTACGATTATATACTCTATGCCTAGGGAAGTCAAGGAAATTTCCATTACGAAAAGATCCTGGACCGACCGGGAATCGAACCAAGACACCTTCAGCATGGCTTTGCTTTGTAGCCGCGGATTCTAACCACTCGGCAAGGAAGGCCCCACTCGAATTATGATGGATATCAAATGGTATTCAATGTTTTTGCTTGTTATGTGGAGTTTTGACCAATTTTGAAAGTTTCATCGAGCTAAAAATTTCCGAGAATTGTTCAATGAATTTGATTAAAAAATATGCAATATATTATTATACAATTTTAAATTCTGCAAAATGATATTGATGATAAAGTATAAATTATACTGCGAATATTCTTACAAGTGTATGGCGCAACGAGAAGAGCTATTTGTTTTTAGTTGAGAAAGTTTCACATTTAACATATCAGGTATCGTTGACATCGAAAAAATTATATTTCATGAGCTACAAACACTATTCCATTTTATTTACAGTCAATTCTCCCCAACTCGATACTGATGGGACCATCGAGTTAGAGAGGTATCGAGTATAGATATCTTGGTATAATTGTTGATTCTGTTGGCAATATTCTTGGCAAAAACCTTTCGAGTTGCATAACAGATTTTTGTTAGATTCATTGTAAGATCTGGATTTATTATGGACTGTTAATAAAACTTTCGAATAATGTCTAATACAATATTTTCAGAAGGTTGATTGTTTAAAGAATTTTAAATACTCTTCAAAAAGTATATTATGCCGCAATTATTTATCATATTTATAAAAATTAGTGCTGGAGGAAATCTCTATTTTTTTTTTCTTTCGTCACTGCCCCTGTTATACTCATGAATGCATTTGATAATTTTGCCGTAATGGTAAAAATGTTACATTTACGATACTATTCACAAGATTCTTCAAGCCTTTTGAAGATGTATTAGATTATAAATTTTATACATCCAAAAATACTAATTTATGAAATTTTTCATCCAATCAGCGACCCCGCGAATCGTACATCACGCTAAACAAGGAGTACCTACATCGACGAAACCTCCAGGAAAAGACGACAGTCGGACGTAGATACGCGATACGCACACACTGCCCTGTCCCACATCAACAGCATTATCAACATCCTCAGTAAACGCCAAGCAGCCCTAATAGCACAACAATCTCGTGCGAGACTTCGGTGCAAGGAAACGCGCTACGACGATCATCCGCCTCAGCACAGCACGAACCGTAATCAGCGAGACGAAACCGTTGCTGCACCAGAGCTAGTGTAGCTACTAGCTAGTGTACGACGGATAGTTTTCCTAATTAAATTTGACGTCAATATAAACATATTCAAACGGCGGAAACATGAACTCGAAGGTAATTTCTACGAACGACCATCGGAATCGCTAGTCAGTTGACATTTCGCGCTCGCGTCGAGCTGACCGCCAATTTGCCAAAGAAAAATCGCGCCCCACTTTCTTCGCCACGGATCTAATGAGTGCGTTTCTGTTTAATCTAATTTTAAAGCCCCCGTCTTTGAATGGAGCGGCGGTGGGTGGCCAACCCCTGATCCCGTACAACATCGATTGGATCTTTCCCAAGCTGCGGAGACCGTCTCGGCTGTGGCACATTGCTAGCACCGGAGTCATCGGATTGGTGGGATTTTTCTCCAAGATTGTGATCGGTAAGTGGTCAAGGTCAGTTCTCTTAGTGTTTCAGTGGCTTATGTAAGGCAAGGGGAAGGGTATTTAGTGCACTGCACACGGACACGCGTATAAGCTCAACAGTTGTGGAAAGCAGGAATGGAACGCGCAAATGTTACAAAACCAGTTTTCAGCTATACCTACTCATAGGCAGGGTCCGATGGGCTCTACTTAGCTTACCGAAGTGAAGAACCGATGAAAGGAATGCTCGGAAATGTCGAGCAGCGGTGCAGAAAATTTTACTCTTCTACCTACAGTCATCCCACGGTTATGAATCAACTAAGGGTTACTGTCTAGAAGATGGTAAGGTGACACTTTATAAGACTGAATCACTACCATGACTCTGCAGTAGACTGGCCCTTAAACAAAAAAGTTGAAAAACTCTACGTGGCATCCCTTAGATATGTGCCTTAGGGTAAGAGTAAAAAGCTCTCTCAAAATTTCAACTCATTTGGTTGCTCCCCCAGCTGGCGCATTCAATTCGAAGTTTATATGGAATATTTGTTTCAAATATATTGAAAATTGACCCTATGCCACTGTTTCGTTCCGTAGACTGGTAAATCGCGTTCAATTGAGCCCAGAATTACAAATTCACTAGTTGATACCCTAATGAACATAGTTGTAGAAGGTTGTATCTGGTTTTAAGCTCATTTTAATTAACCTTTCAGTAGTTGAAAGTTAGGATTTGATCAGCATTCTCGTACAATTACATATATGCATGCAGACATTTTCTACAGCGACTCCCGTTTGAACTGACATCTCTTTTCAAGTGCGTACTGCGATCAGAAAAAAGCGCTTCCTTGATCGATTCCTTGCAGGAATTTTCCATGCATCAAGATAGGCCAAGAAATTACTTGTCAGCAGCGAATCAGGCTTTACTCGATATTTCGTTTTTCGATATCCAGTTAGCAAAATGTGGTTTTCATGGCTACCTCGATGGCCACATTTGCACTAGTTTTGTGTTTTATACCTCGATAACTCCCTAACTCGATGGTGCTTTGAAATCATACAGTTGCAGTTAAAAATCATCTAATATATTTAGGCATTTTAATTCAAAACATCGGTTGTGGCTCATTTTGCTCCGCCTCTTCACATTCTTAAAAATAATCTATTTTCCAATCATTTTGTTTGCGAACAAATCTAATTTGACGCACGGATTGTTCAGTAGTATCAGTGCTTTAGTGGATTAGTAAAATTTAAAAAATAATCAATATAATTGTCTTAAAGGATCAATTGAAATCTGATTAAATTTTAAGCTGTTCATGACAAAGGGCAGTTTTGAAACAAAAACTGTCACGGTTTTCATTGTGGTGGTTATTTCATGCATCCTCTGTCTAGAAGATCTTTATGCAACTGGACATTGGAACACTGTTTTTGAGGTCAAATCCGGGGTGAAGCATACTGCTCCGCATGTTCATAATGCCCACATTGCCCCTATACATTTCGAACGTTGTCCACCCACACTTTGATTTGTGATCAGCGATAACGTCC
This sequence comes from Aedes aegypti, assembly GCF_002204515.2. Classification (NCBI taxonomy): domain Eukaryota; kingdom Metazoa; phylum Arthropoda; class Insecta; order Diptera; family Culicidae; genus Aedes; species Aedes aegypti. The sequence goes on along the minus strand of NC_035108.1, from coordinate 21,527,663 downwards.
TTATAAAAAATCAAGTAGGATTTTATTTTTGTTTTGTTCCATGCAATGAAAGTTCTACCGAAAATTACAATTTTCAAGTTGAAAACCAACACATAGGTATAACTTTTCCAAATCCTCATTGGTTTATATAATATTACTTAAACATCATTGGAACTATCATGACATTTATGACATTTGTTTTGAATTGAGCTAAAAATCTGAAAAAAGAAACTTTGGCCTACTTTTATCTACAAATTAATCGTCCCATAAGATTGATTTGCAGTTCGTAGTATCTCCTTCCATGCCTATGTTGGATTTTGTAAAAAGAGGTTACTTAGAATTTTCTTGGAATTATTGTGGAAAAACAACATTATCTGTAGTTTTACACCATACGGGGTTGTAAATGGTTTACCTTACGGGTCAGTATGAGCCACCATAGTAAAGTTGGTGATTTTGATTGAAAAAACGCTTACAACTCTCATTCTTGTTTATTGCTTCGTAAACTTCACTTTTCGAAAACTGACATTCCAATAACACTACTCAATTTTCACTTTTTAGTAACTTGGTCACTATTTTTGACCTGGTTACTGAAAAGTCACTTTTTGCAACAAAAAATAACTTTTTCAGAAAAAAAAGGTCACTCAAGTCATTATTTTAGTGATCTGCTGATAAAACTGAACTTGAATAGTAGAACAGTAATTCAACATGTTTCCAATCTGAGTATCAAAGCTCGAACGGCATAAAAAGCTAAAAACGTCTTAAATCAACTTCAAACGATTTGAAACGTCTCAAACGGCTTGAAACGGCTTAACATGGCTAAAAACGGCCTGACATGGCTTACAAAACAGCTGAAAATGGCTTGAAACGACTAAAACGGCTGAAAGTGGCTTGAAACGGCTTAAAACGACCGTTTTAGGAAATTTTTAACCGTTCAAACCCGTTTTCAGCTGTTTTAAGTCGTTTCAAGCCATTTTAAGTCAATTAAAGCCGTTTGAGGTCGTTTTAAGCTCCTTTAAGCCGATTAAAGCTGTTTGAGGTCGTTTTAAGTCGTTTTAGGCTTTTAAAACGGCAGACTAAAAAACTTCAAACGGCTTCAATCGGCTTAAAATGGCCTAGAACGGCTTGAAATGCTTGAAAGCTTAAAACAAATTAATTAACTCATTACGCGTGGTAAAGATGAATAAATTTTGGGTGAAATTATGAAACAAATCCACGTGCTCGGCTGGGATTTGAACCCAGGACTCTTGTATGCTAGACGAGCGCTTTACCAACTAAGCTACCCAACCACTTGGTGACCCAACAATCCATAACCCAATAATCAAATCCCCACAGACCTTAATACGGCTTAAAACAGCTTTAATCGACTTGAAATGGCTTAAAACGGTTTAAAACAGCTTGAAACGACCTAAACGGCTTAAAACAGCTTAAAACGGCTCAAATCGGCCTAAAACGACTTCTATCGGCTTAAAACGGCTGCTGTTGAAAAATGGCATGCAATCTTCCATCCAAAATGACAGATTCTTTTTCTTTCGCTTTTCGATCATTCAGGAGACCTTCCTAAACTTTTAAGTACGAACACGTCACAGAACTCAACGAAGGTATTAGCGTGAGAATTGTGTGATTCTGTTGACTCATTTTCACACCATTTTATACAAGCACACTTTTATTTTTATTTATATAGAAGATAGATACACCCTCCAACTCCTCCTGGAATGAAAAGCATTTTTTGTAGAAATTATTACCATTAGCATTAAGCAATTCGCACAAATTCGTAGGTGGTACAGTCCTAGACCATTGTATGAGGTTTACCTCCTTCCCGCCCGTTACCAAAGTCAGAAATTTGGGACTAACCTCTAACTCTTAGACAAGATTGATGCATCCTCCAATAATCGAGAAAAAAAATATTATAATCACACTAAACACTTCTATACTATTAATATTTATTTATTTATTTATTTATTTAATTATTTATTTATTTTTCATACCTCAACTGATCGAAGTCTTAATGAGGATTAAGATGGGGAAAAGCCCTTTTGCATGAACTGTAGTCCAATCAAAAGGGCGTAAAAACCCCATATCTTTTCAAAACAAAATACAATGGATTACATACAGATTAAAAATAATACATAAAAAATATAAAATACAAAACGACATTTCTACACAATAAATACTTATACAGAGCTATGAGAGAAGTAATCATTTGTCAAGTTCATACGCAGCTGTATTCGTCACTCGTTGTATTGAAGAAAGATGACCGAGAACAAAAAAGAAAAGAACACTCAAGAAGCATCATTTAAAACATAAAATTATTGGACTGGGACTCACCTAATTGCGACACACTTTTGCTCACTCAGATTCCGGATGTAGAGAGAAACGTCTTAGTCTGCTTTTGAATACTGAAGCTGAGATGGAATAATCGAATAGATGATAGACTTTGTTGAATTCCCGGCACAAAGCAGTGATGGGTTCGTTGATTCCGTAATCCGTTCTACGAAAATCCGGTCTGAGAGGATCTCTGGAACGCAGGGATACTGAAGGCGCATTGATGTTCAGTCGCTCAAGAATATTTGGAGCGTCTATAACCGCTAATAACAGTTTACCGGCGAATAATGCTCTCAAAGAATTCCGTCGATTGCGAAGCGATTCCATACCAAGCAAACGGCATCGTATTTCATATGCTGGCATGTTGGCAATATCGTTCCAGGGGAGCAGTCTCAAAGCATATCTGGTGAATTTGGCCTGAATTGCTTCTATTCTCAATATTCATACATTTGTGTAAGGACTCCAAACAACGCATGCATATTCCAGTGTGGAGCGAACTAGCGAATAATATAGTGATCTTAAAGTGAAAGGATCAGAGAAATTTCCGGTTGATCGCATGATGAAACCTAAGTTTCTATTTGCTCTTGCAATTATATTAGAAAAATGGTTACGAAAAGACAGATTTGTGTCCAGAAGGACTCCAAGGTCTCTACGACGGTGACACGCGACAGCAGAGTACCACAGATTTGATAATCCCATGTTATTGGACATTTTTTCCGGTTGAATGATATCACTGTACATTTTTGGGCACTTATAACCAGATGATTTCTGATACACCAGTCTTCAAAGAGATCAACCAACCTCTGCAGCTCGATGCAATCCTCGTGATTCTTTACAACTAGATAGATCTTTAGATCATCCGCATACACTAAACGAAATCCAGCAGGTAACTAGCAGCATACATCATTGATGAATATCGAGAACAGTAACGGACCTAAATTACTGCCCTGGGGTACGCCAGAGTTGTTAGTAAAATAGTAAGATTGTACCGCACGTATTTTAACAGACAATCGCCGATTCCTCAAGTACGATTCAAGCCAACGAGTGAAGAACGAAGGTGCTCCCAATCTTTCCATTTTAGCTATTAGAATCAAATGGTCGACCAGATCGAAAGCTGATTTCAGGTCCGTGTAGACTGCGTCGACTTGATTTCCTTCTTCGATGTTTCTCAGGCAAAACGACGTAAATTGTACCAGATTTGTTTCACTGGAGCGTCCCGGAAAAAATCCGTGCTGGTCAGGAGAAATGTACGACTTAGAAGCTGATAACAAAACATCGCTGACTAGGATTTCAAGCAGCTTGGATCCAGCGCATAATGAAGTTATTCCCCTGTAATTTTTTACGTCTCTCTTGTCTCCCTTTTTGTATACCGGAAACATTATTGATTCAGCAATTGATCTGTTGCAGATAATGGTGAGAGCAGCGCACAACGATGAGGCACATTTTTTTAATACGATTGAAGGAATACCATCAAGACCCGCTGTAGAAGATGACTTTAGTTTATTCAGCGCGTTCAGGACTTCATTTTCAGAAAACTGGAAATATTCCATATTGAGAGCATTTAGAGGAACGTCAGCCAGAGCGTTATTGATTCGGTGTATATCAACAAACCCTTTACGGAAAACGTCTGAAAAGTGTTTTGCAAAAATTTATTGGCTGCATAAAGTCAGTTATGACCTTGAGATTTCCTTTATCGTGACAGCTGTCACGGGACGGTGCCATTACGAAGTTATTCGGCTCATGATGTACAATTACATAATCCGACGACAATTTGACCTTATGTTCGTTATGTTTAATCCAACATTCGAGACTTAGCAACACAAAATCGTCGAAAAACATTTGAATTCCCGGAACACATTATACGCTTAAACAATACAAAATTGAGTACGATTCACACAAAATCAAGCTCTTCTGGAACTACAAATAATATGTGTAATGTTAATACATTCTTAAAAATTTCTTTTAAGATGATTCTTTCTCCACTTTTGCAAAAATATATGACACATAAAAAAGTTTGACAATACTAAAAATCTCTGTTTCTCGGTAATTTAAAAGAAAACAACACACTATTAATTGTTACTAGAATGTTTAAAAATTGGTCTAGAAAAGCCTGATTTGGTGTAATTTTGTTTTGGAGAGTACAATGAAATTGTTCAAAACTGCATGAATGGTGCTTCTGACTCCCTTACACATAAGCTAATAAAAAAAAGGTTTTTCTAAATTATAAGTTTTGCTCATGGGTAAATTTTTCGACTTTTCGAAACAATGGTTTCTACCAATCAATCATGTGTAACAGCCTAAAAAAATACAACTCACTTGAATTCTGCAAACCATATAAGCAAGAAAATATTGTTTTAGCCTTCATTTTTGGCTTCAGAGGCCACGATTCTAGGAATTAACAATATTTTGAATCATATCGATCATTAGGCTGATACAAATATTAATTTTCTTTTATGTCCGAGACCACTTGGAAGGTACGAGGGGGGGGGGGGGCTAAAAATGAATAAGGAACAAAAAATTTAAAATAAAAAAAAAGTTATTTTTCGAATTTTTATTCTTAAAGATAGTTGTTAAACTTTTTCCAATCGTCATCTGGATCATTATTTTACCTGGTTTTAACTCTAAAAATTAAAAAAAAACCTAACTGATGTCAAAAAAGTGATGAATCTTTTTTTTCTCCCCTTCAAAATTTTCGGATTTTTGAAGGGGGGGGGGGGGGGGGTGACATAAAAGAAAATTAATATTTGTATCAGCCTTATTTACGTGGGTGATCAATGTTACCGCATATCAGCCTGATCAAGAATTCGCATAAATCATTTTTTAAGCATACATAAATACAGTATATAGATGCCTGATAAAACAATACAAACAATACAAAATTAAATAAAACTGCATATTCAAATAAAATTTTCAATAATTATCCAACAAACTGATCAATGTTACCCTGAATTACGATACATAGAAAATGGAAGTAAAAAAACAGTGTTCATATTAACAAAATCATAAAATTAAGTCCTTTAGTTATAATAACAACTTGAAACACGTTGAACATTTTTTCCCGATTTTAGCTCTTTACCGATATTGTCAACCCTAAATGCAGCATGGGCTGACAAAATCGGGACATTACTGTATTAGCGATAGTGTTGAAAACAAAGGTAACGACGGCAAAAAAGTGGTAATTATGTGACTGTGACTTATGAAATGAGATGGGGAATGAGGACCTTTCAATGAAACTATTTCGTTCTTCTCTTCAACCACCACTTTAGTAACATTTCAAGTCTCATCATAGTTTTATATCAGTCTGGAATACTAGACTGCAAAACAACGGCCAGGGTTGATTGCTACTAGGGTACACAGTGACCATTTGAGCAACATTGCTTAGGAACGTCTGTGTAATGAATGTAATAAAGGCTTATAAAAACAAATGTTGGGTTTATGTAAAGATTAAAAGGAAGCTTAGGGTAGATCAAAAGTCCCAACACTCCTCTTACTGACCAAAAAAAAGCATACAACATGGCTGGACTGCAAATTTGTTTGAAGATCAAAAGCTTGTTCTTAAGACAAAGTTTCGGTTTTCTGTTAATAAGTGGATACAGATATTTTACATATTTATTACATTTGACCTGAATGCCCTCAATGTGATTTTTGAAAGTTAAATTTTTATCTAGCATGAGTTCTAGATATTTACCTTCATCTGACCAATTTATTGGAACCCTTCTTATCGTAACAACATGTCTACTTGAAGGTTTCAAATAAAGAGCTTTCGATTTATGTTGGACTATTATTAGTTGAGTTTTGGAAGCATTGGGAGAAATCTTCCATTTTTGCAAGTTAGAAGAAAAAATATCCAATTTTTTTGCAATCTACTTCAGATGACACGCAGGCTTCGTCCTTTGGTGCACATAAAGATTTTTGACACCCCTGAGATAACTTAGGTAAGTCAGATGTGAAAATATTATATAATATTGGCCCCAAAATGCTGCCTTGAGAATCCCCAACTCTTACAGGAAGTCTTTCAGACTTGGAGTTCTGATAATTAACCCGAAGAGTACGATTTGACAGATAACTTTGGATTATTCTAACGATGTATGTTGGAAAATTATTTTTTTTTTAATTTTACAATCAAGCCTTCATGTCAAACACTGTCGAATGCTTTTTCTATGTCTAGAAGAGCAAGACCAGTAGAGTAGCCTTCAGATCTGTTGGATGCATAAAACCCGATTCACAAATGTCAACCATTATTGTGAAGCTGTATAAATATAAGTTCATTCTGGTAGAATGAGTTTGGCGTACTTGAAAATCTAGAATGATATCTGATGAGCACTTAGTACTTGATATCTAAATCTATACTTAGTCTATCTATACTGATCCATATCTGTGACTTATCCACAATTGTTGAACGACTGTACTGCCCATTTGAAAGCTCTTGTGCTGTGAGAGGGGAGCGAGACGAGATCGAGAGCAGATGAGCCACTGCGTGGTTGCACAATTTGCCCGCGGTTGGCGTGTGGCATTGAGTGGCGGTCAATCCCATTTGCTTCATTGGCGCTTTGTGTCCGATGAGGTTTCGGTTACAAAGAACTCGGTAGCAACTTAGCGATTCAGTGATTGCTACCGTGAACGACATTGACTGGCTTTCGGATCCTTCCCGTAGGGGCGTGTTTGATAGTGGAAGTTCACTTTGGATTAGGTTTTATATCCGCTAGTGGTAAGATACGAAAAGTGGATTATGATATTCATTCAATCGGTCTATTGGTGGAGTGAAACATCCTAAAAACGACCGGGAATGTTTTCGTACATGTATTTCTAAGTATTATAAATTCACAAAAAAAAAAAATCATTCGCAATAAATAAAGTGAAACGTGTGGAAGAAATGAAGAAAAACTCAAAAATTACAATTCTCATCAGCCACATAACTCAAAACGTTTAAAAAATCATCAACACATTACATGAAAAACTCCATGTGCCTATATGGGCCTAATCAAGCAATTTATTAGGGCTTCCCTTAGTCGCGGCTACAAAGCGATGAAGTGTTTGTGTTTGATTCCCGATCGATCTAGGATTTTTTCGCAATGAAAATTTTAGAGTATCATCGCAGTACGATTTACGAATGTAGAATTTAAAACTTTGGCAAACAAAGCAGTTAAAATAACTGGAAGTGCTCTTAGAACACTACGCTGAGAGGCAGGTTCCAAAAGGGACGTAATGTAAAGAAGAAGAGCAAAGCAATCAGTTCGTTGAAAACAAGTTATAGAATATATATAACTATAACACTATTCTCCGTTGGAAATCACAAACGTAGTTGAATGTTGGAAATAGGACAATTTTTTTCCAATATGGCTACGAAATGTAGTAGGACACGCATCAAATAGTAGAAATGATGGAGCAGAGCAAAACTTACAAGGTCGCATATGAAGCATGATGTAGAAAAAAGCTTTAAGGCGAAGTAGGCCGTCATTGAAATTTGTACGCGTCGTTGATGATTGTTGATAATTCATCCCACGATTTCGAATCAAAAAAAATATCAGTTGGTTTTGCACTGACACAGCGGAAAAAGTATCAGCATACTTTATGCATGCAAGTGCGTACAGTGATACTTTTTCAAGTCAATATAAACTATCAAGACTGAGTTTTATCAGTTTGAAATGCAAGCTGAAAAGTCATCATTGTTGCCAAAACGAATGACGGACTACTTAGCAGGTCAATTTTGTTTTCAAGTTGACTTTTTTGTCAAGTTTATTTCGACAAATGTCAATCAGTACAGGACAAATATCTTTTGGAAAATTTAAAAAAGACAATTGCTGCGGAGTATCTTGCTGGTTTCTGGGATAATATTCTAATGATTATGTACAAATTAGGGTAAATCGCCAAATGTTGATCAGTTAGGACGAAAGGGTTCCATTCTTACTTGATTTTTAAGAGAATATTCAAATAATTTTCGAAAAAAATTCATTAGGCATCCCTAACCTAGCTAAAACTTATGTTAAATGACTGTCGCTAAATGTTGACCGTTTCACATGATCTTACTGCCGCTTCAAAAACACGCATTCAAAACTGACGCGCAGTGAGGCTTTGAGAGTTTTCCACACTGCGACCGTCAAAAGGAGAGATCCTTAAGAACGTTGCTCTGGTCACGACAAATTGGGAAGTGTTCAGCAATTAGCGAATTACCCTATAAAGGATTACATTCAAATCTAGTCTACAATTCTTTTGAAGAACCTGTCCTGGACTTTGTGGAAATGATATTAACGATCCAAAAATTGACATGTTCTTTGTAAGACATCCGCATACTAATAGTAGTTAGAGTCACATCTTGTATTGTAATCTAGCTTGAAGTTCTATGATAATCATGTTCAACATATTATTTTGCAATAATACTGCAAAAGGTTTCTGTAAGAATTGTGCCTAGGATTCAACCAAAATTCCATAAGTTTTTGAGTATTTTAACCGGATTTTACGGTGAGCAGGGTTTTCAAGGGACTCAATGAGCCATAGCGGTAAACGTGCAACTATTCGGCATGACCATGCTGCGGGTCGTGGGTTCTTGGGAAGAATAAACCATTGTTATAAACCATTTTGTAGTCGAAGTTCGTTTATTTTGTATTGAGAACGAACATTGAACATCTTTTACGAATCCTTCGCATTTACGCAAAACGAGTGATTTGTTTAGCAAATACTGGAAAACATCCAATGCCAGTACCGTTAGAGGAAGACAAGCGCAAAACATACAAAAACACCCATAAAGCGTGTACTTCATGAATATTTCATAACATTACTGAGTCTTGAGTGATTGTGTCAAATACAATAAATTCATATGGTAGGGGAATTAGAGGCATAATGGACACGTTAAGCAAATGTTCGTTTTAAGACCATATAATGGCAATGTTTTTATTTTACCACCATCTAGTTTTCAAGTTTGATGTCAGTACGACGTGCAACATTTATTCAGAGTTGTTTTTGATCTTCCGACCTTGACGCTTGCCCCTGCGCGGGCCGGCGATGAGGGTAGGATCAAACATGTCGCGCGTCGATCGAGTAAAGCGAAAAAGTGCCGCTTTCGATTAGTTCTTTATGATCTTCCAACATTGACGCTTGATCCTGGGCAGTGCTTCAAGAAAGCCCGAGTAGTCGTCAGTTGTTTTCCATCACGGGTCGCGCGCCTATTTTCTCTGAGTGCTTTTATATAGCCGAGCAAACGACTGAAGCTGAAAGTGGATTGTTGCTGCTCAATGATGACGGATCAATTGGTGAGCTCATTTCATGCTACTGTTCCTATTCTATAAAATATGTATGACTGAACCGTTAATCGTTACAACGGTGAGATGTAAATATGATGTTTCAAAAAAATATGAATGGTTCGTCACTGTGAGTGTCGACATAAACTCTGATTCATAAATTATTTATGTCTAAATTTTTTTTATTCAATACACCTTCTTCTTTTTACCTTTATTTTTGTAATCAAAAATAAAACTTTGAATGGCTCGACACTTCAAGTGTAGACTTCCGAAAGGTTCACTTTATTCAACAAACTTTGAAAGGTTCGTCACCTCAAGTGTCGGCATAATTTTTCTCTACATAGATATTGTTCATATCAAATGAAAATATTATATTTACATATAAGCATGTTTATATCTCACAAAAAATTATTTATTATGGTCTAATCGCTTATCAAAGTGAATCCTGTGACCCAACGATCCTTCCCATTAACAAACATCCCTCCCAGTAACCTTTGTGGAGATGCAGAGGCAAACACGGTCTCCAAATAGCAAAGGTTACATACTAACATTCCTTCCCCCAATCCCACCTGACTGCAAGGACGTGGCCGGCGCCGTTATTGACCCTGTATAAATAGAGGCACTGAATTATGCACACTGAAGAAGATTATGGCCAATTCCAGCCGAACTTCTAGTTGATTCTTTGTGCATTTTCACTGACTTCGGTCAATCACGGAATAGCAACCATTGATATGTGTAGTCAGTCTAAGCTAAGCTAAGCTAAGTACGACGTGCAACATTTATTCATGATGATGAAAATCAAATCATATGTCAGAATAGCGAGATATAAATTTGGGTCTAAAACAAGGGTGGTAAAAAGGTATCGGGTCGAAATGAACGCTCGCATGAAATTTAGTGATTCCAATATATTTAATGACTGTCAATCGTTCAGATATGTAAAAGGGCTCTCCCTCAATCAAAACAGCTAAAAAGAACATTTCTGGGCTCGTTACTTTGCTCAAAAATTAGATTCTTCCACGGCCTTGCTTATTGGCCAATTTTAAACTGAGCAAAACTTTAATTAAAATTTTGAAGGGCAATTGAAGCAAAAAATAAACTTTTACACCGTCAAACATTTCAAATGCATTACAGATTGCATGCAGGGTATGAACTTTTGATGAAGTATGCATATTTTCAGATATTGAGGGGGTGTCCATTTCGCCCCGTATGTTCATTATGCCCCTAATCCCCCTAAACAAAAAAAAAATAGAATTGTGTTTGTATGTCACGATATGGCTTGAGAACAGGCTATCAAATTTTGAAAATTCTTTCATTAAAATGTTCACTTCACTTCCGACGTATTTGTGTGTATAGATATAGTTTAGAATATTCACCGGGGAAGTCGTAAAAACGGGAGCGAACGGTACTATCATTTTGAATGAGACGGTACTATCATTTTGAACGGCCTACTTGATGGCAAGGCGAAGTTTGCCGGAACCACTAGTGGTGCATAAAATAGCGTTATACAGGTCGGACTCGATTATGCGGAGTATCGATTATTTTTTACTCCGGATAATCGAATCCTCCGGATAATCGAATCTCTAAGAAAAAAATTGAAATCGTCGATAAAAGAACATAAATATTATCTTTCTTTGTTGTTTTTTTTTACATGATGCGGTGGCGTAGCAAGAAATTATTTCTTGGAACAGCAGGGGTCTTTACAAGAAGAAAAAAAAAATTTTTTTTTGACCAGCATACACAAAAACCACTATTTCAAACCCCCCTGTTCTTAAATACGTTCAAAACTGCAAAACCATTGATGTTGTATATTGCAATACTAATTTATCTCAGATTTATGCTTAAAAATTGAAAAACAAAAACATCAAAAATCAAATTCCGGATAATCGAGTCTAAAATTCCGAATAATCGAATCCCGGATAATCGAGTCCCCGGATAATCGAGTCTCCGGATAATCGAGTCCGACCTGTATGTACAAAAACTGGTTTTATAAAATAGTTGTTGAAAAAAACGAATAGCTATCATGAATGTAGAATATGGAACAAGTAGGTGTATAATGGAAGATTAGTATCGATATGGACATTTTAAAATTAAACTGCATTTCGTTACTCGATTAGTCACCTTTACTCAACATCGATCAACCCAGAAACCTTCCTGACAACCATGGAAATGCAAAGGTATGCTCGGTCTCTAGTAACAACGGTTGACTCATACATATCTTGTATATAGGTACCTACATTTCTCCAAGCTGTCTAATTCACGGCCTAGCTAGATGCGTAATCAATCCAAGCCAAACCTGAATGCTGAAATGGAAAATCCAAAGTCGATCAAACGATTGACACAAAGGTAAACTGATAGAAATCCCGTCATTGTTGTTCAAAACAGTTCCTTCTGCTCTGCGTTGCGGCACTGTTGGAAACAAGCCTCCAAATCTCGATTACTTTTTCAAATCGACGTAAGTAACTTCCATACAGTTTTGAGAAAATTAATTCAGAAGAATCACAACCTGTTTTCTAAAACTGTTTTAAAATGAATCACCTTTTTCACATTTTTTCGCCGTGTACATTGCTTAAATTTTGCATACAATAAGCTCGCATTCAAAAACTAGGGAGTTCCTGTTATTTCCCACAAAAAAATTATTACAAAATGATAAGCCGATTTATTCAGTTACTTTCGACGTTTTTGTACCAGTGTAAAATCGGCTCAAGTAGTGTTTTGTTTTGATTCGTGGTTAAGTCACTTTGTCTCTCCATACAGCGGAGCGGCGAAAGTAGTGGTTAGGTAGCGAAAGTTGAAAATCTTACTTTCGTCGTTTTGTAATTCCGGAAAGTAAACGTTCTAAAAGTGAAAAAGTGAGTTGGTTTAGAGCAAAATGTGTAGAATTTCGTCTGCGAAACACGTAGAATCGATAAAATAAATTTGTATACTTTTTTGACTTGAGTCTGTTTGAATAAGTTTTCGAGAAATGGCCATCAAAAGCACAACACCAACATCATCAAACGGCGGGGCGGACGATGGCCGACCGCGAATGACGCTGCTGCGATTCAAGGTCGCACACCGTCGTCCGCCGTTTCGTTCCGTTTATTGCGCTGTCGCGCTCGCTCGGTGGCGGAGATGCGTGTGCGACGCGCAGCAGCTAATGAAAGGCAGCCAAATTATCAAGCGTTTAAAGATTGGGGACACTTTTTGTTTTATCAAAAACATTTTTTTTTTTGAAAATGTATGATATCGTAACCATTTAATTCTACTAGAGTTTGTATCCTTCACAGTTGGCCGATGCAAATATTGTTTTTACTTTTTGTCGTTCGTTTTGATTTTTTTTATTGACTGTTTCTGGGATAACTGATGGCTATCCTTTTCCTAAGGCATGATAATATTTTACCCACTAATGAACCAACTTGTCAGCGAAAGGCGTCGCTCAGCCAGACGCCATGTGCGTTTGTGTGCATCTGATGAGCGCGACAATAAATTGAAACGATCGGGTTGTCTGGTCGCGTGTTGCTTTGTTTATAGGCAGTGCAATGTTTAGAGTAAGGTGGGGCAAAAGTTCGACCTTAGTGGTATAATCAAAATTTTCAGGAAAATAATAGCAGATGAAACAAAACAAATACCATACAGCGAACCTTCAACATATTGGCTATAACTTTGCTGAACAAACTTGTGTCAAAATATTTACCCATTATTAGTTATAACAGTTTCAAAATTGATTGTCTTAAACGAACTTTTGCCCCACCGGTGGGGCAAAAGTTCGAATCTAGTGTGGGGCAAAAGTTCGTTGGCTAAAACACAAAATATCAATACTTTTATGCCAGGCATACTTCATACCAGCCGTAAACTTATGTTTGCCGAAAAATACACACTAAATTTTCATCAAAAAATGCCCAAAACAGGGTTAATTGTAATACACCCAAAAAATAGCAGTTTTTCGCAAAACTTAGTGAAAATGTAAAATTTTTGTGACATTTTTCGCACGATCAGGCTAATTTCGCTAAATTTGAAGATAATATGTAGATTTCAGGAAATTTGAAAAATTTTCCGTGGGTTTATACATGGGTCGAACTTTTGCCCCGCAGATTCGAACTTTTGCCCCGCTATGGGCCAAAAATTGATTCCAACTATTTATGGAAAAACTAATACACGTCAAAGCATCCTTATGATAGGCCTAGAAACGCCCTTACATAAAATATTGAAATATATTTTATCTTTATTTGGTTCCATGAATCGAAAATTTGACCAAATATTACAATATTTACGTCGAAAAACAACAAATTGCCATAACTTTTCCAAATCTCAATCGATTTTTATGATATTTGGAGTGAAAGTCTCTTACTTGAATAGCGTTCGAACCACCATGACATTTCTAAGTTTTGATTTGATTTGAGCTAGAAATCTTAAAAAGAAACTCTTACCCCACTCGAACTTTTGCCCCACTTTACTCTACAGTTGGTCGCGCAGTTACACGTCACACTGCGGAAGAGCGCGGATTAGCTGCGATGTAGATTGGATGAAGCGTCATGCAAACGTGCATGCAACTTATCTGTTGATTGCTAAACATGATGACTTGACTAACGTTTACAGTGCGGCGTTGCTCGCTGCGCAGTGAACTTTCGTTTGATTGATCGCAATTTAAAAAATATGAAATGGACCTGAGATTTTTCGTTGTTGGGTTGTAGGGTAACGGTCGTATTTTGGACCCCCTAAGGAAGTGATTTTAGCTGTTTGCCCCAATGAATTAATTGCAAAGCGTAACCAAGTCAAAGAACATGCCAAAATGTAGAGAAAAACTTCATCTACGAGATAAAAATGCCCATACGGTCATGTAGGATCCAAAAAACGTCGAAAATAATTAAATTGTGAAGCACGGTTTTTCATTATTTTGGACACACCAATACATTTTGGACCATCAAAGTATATATTTTGGACCCTCGGCATTTTTTATCGTTTGGCGACAAAGTCCACAACACTTTTTGTATAATATGCTTGCCTATAGTCTAATCATTCGATGACAATGGAAAACCGAAGAAATTCTACGCTTTTAGTTCAGAAATTTGAAAAAAGTTTTTGTTTACATTTGAAAAATTTCTGACGGCTTCAATTTCTGTGTGTAACATGTTGTAACGGTTGCATGAATGTACCAATTAAATTAATTAATTTCAGATAAAATAAACACATTTTCTATGTACAAACGGTTGATGCAATTGCGGAATAGTCCTATCTTTCCAAATGGCATGCAAATTGAGTTGGTCTCGATTTAAACTGGGAAATTTGCAGGAAAATGGTCCAGGGGGTTCAAAATATATAGGGGTCCAAAATATATTGGTTACCCTATTCTCGTCTGATTCAGCAAAATTCGCTAGCTTGGCACGTAATTACATTACCCGCCAATATTATTTAGAACATGCCAAGGATTAGACTGGCCCAGCTCATTATGGAAGAAAAATAAAGTTTTACAATTCCACGGGGCACTCCCCAGCATTATTCTTTAGGGTTAGAGAAAAACTTCCTGAAAATTTCAGCTCATTTGGTGGATTCATGAGCTGGCGCTTTCGAATTAAAGTTAATATGGGATTCCAGCTCAAACATATGGGAACAGCACATCTTCCACTGTTTGGTTCAGGAAAATGGATGATCTTGTTCACTTGAACCCAGAATGTCAAAAACACTACATGATGTCATAGCGAAGAATATAGTAGAAAGTTGTATGATGATTAAAATTGATAAAGTTGATGTTTTAGCTATCTGAACTAGATTTGTAAAGCTCAGGCAATACTGCTTTGTATTTCTTCAACATAGCCTGGGAGGGAGGCACCGATACTACACACGAAATATGAAACAAAGTTATTTCGAACTGCAAGAAAACTCTAGCTTGCCAACGACAATCAAGGCTGACTTGATGTAAATCGGTAGTTTTCTTTTGTTGTGTTCATTCGATCGTTCTGGACAAACATGGAAAAAGGGCCAAAGTTTTCTATGCATTTCATTTCCGTTTTTATTGAAAAAAGTAAAATGATATATTCAATCAGAATAAAAGGTACTATTGTGACATTACTTTTGAATAAGCATGAATAGCTTTTCAATCGATTTTTTGTCACTTTTGATAAAATGCAAAAATGTGTTTTAATCGATTACGCGCTTTTATCATGTTTGTCCATTGTTTCAGATCTGGGCTCACAGTGACAGTTCGTGAAAGCAGAATCTCGGCTCACCTTGTTGACATACATAAATTTCGTATCGGTTTCTCCCTCCCAGATCATAGCCACTAAGCGCATCATAGCCACCTATGACGGTGGGCGAGCTGCTACACAAGGCGCATGTATACTTGTGATTGTACTGGAGTGCTGATCTAAGCCTAACTTTCAACAACTTCAAACGAGCTTAAATCCAGATACAACCCTCTGTAATCATGTTCATTAGGGTATCGACTAGTAAATTTGCCATTCTGGGGTTAATTGAACTGAATGCGCCAGCTGGTGAAGTAATCAATCGAGTTGAAATTTTGAGAAGTTTTTTTCTCGAATGTTCAATGCTGAGACGGTTCACAGTGGCGGTCCTTCATACAAAGGTCGGACAAAACCTCTAATACGTCTCAAATTGCTTGATAAAGGTATTCTATTGATTATATTGGATACCTGATATCATCGCGTTGGAAATAACAGTTGAATTGAAAATTCGATTTTCTAGTGAAATTGGTCCACATTAAGTTTTTTCATCTAATCGTATAAAAAGGCTATTACTACAATTTTTTTGTTGTAATGCAGAAATTTGTGCATAAACCTGAACTAGAGGTACAAATTTAACTTCCTTTTAGAAATTCCACTAAAGTTTCAAACGAATTATGACAAATTATATAGATTTGAATGAGGAAATCGATAAATTATAATGAATAATGAAAATGGAATTTTCTCTTCTAGGGGCAAAAAAGGGCAAGAAAAACTATTGCACGTTTGAAAGTATGGATGATTTGCTGCTTCATAGTGAGTTACTCATTTTCCCAAAACACTTCACATAAAACGTACGAAGTTTTGAAAATTTACCAAAATTTTGGAGAAAGATTGTTTAAAACTTTTTTTGCTACAAATAACAACTTGATATGTTAAAAATTATATAATTATAGACAAAACTAAGGCTTATAACTACGCTTTCAAATGGAACCTATTGAGCTTTAATCGATTATGATTTCGTTGGGATTCGTCTGTTTGAAGTTTGCTAGGTGATGAATTTCGAGCAGTCCAATTTAGCTGACTTTCACAAACTTACGATGCTGCCAAAAATCGAAAACAGAACAGATCAATCTCAAATTTTGAGAAATTGTCGCTCAATAGTATAGAAGTCTAAAAAAAATATTGGCGAGTGATTTTGAGAACATGAATTTTTGAGGTTTTGTCCGGCCATGTGCCACTGTGCGGTTGACTGTGTTAAAACAATACTACTGTGTAGGATAAGTGATCCATTAGTTCCCGAGCAGAAGAAAATAACTACTGAATACCAAATTGAGGTATTCCATACCAGATTATTTCCAATACTTACAACCTGAATGAGGTATGAATGAGCCCTGCATAAGAGGTAAAATACCTCAAATAATACCTCAAGCATATTCTACGAACACCAAACTTATAACTAGATCAGGTATTGTAATACCTACAAGTAACAATAGAAATGTTATTTAGACCTACCTTACCTTGATACCTTGATGGCTACAGCGTAGCGTCACGCCATTGCCGGGCGTATTGTAGAGCTACATCTTCGTCGGACTTGAGCGAAACTTTTCCAGTTGCCCCGAACGTTAAAGGTCGCCAGGTCCTCTTCCACTGCGTACAGCCAGCGTGTTCGTGGTCTTCCCCGAAGCCGCCGACCTCTACCTGGTTCCCTGCTGAATATTATCTGCGCAATTCTTTTTTCCGACATTCGCACTAAGTGACCAGTCCACTGAAGTCTGTCGTATTTTACACGCTTGATATCTAATATTCGCATCTTTGTACACCCCGGAACTACATCACGCAACTTCATCGGGGGAGGGCTGTGCTCATGCCGCTCATGCACCTCGTCAATCTCAGCCTCTAGCTATTTTGCTAGTTCGCTGTTGGAGCTTAATGTCGTCAAAAACGCTGCTCACTACAACATATCTACGGTGTCTTTGCGACTACTCGTTTTGCCCAATTGGCGGTTAAAGATATCGCCAGGGCTTTAGACAGCTTTCTGTGCGACGACGCATATATCCCTTGGACTGGCCTCTCATCAGAACCCTGTTAAACTTCTACTGGACGCTCATGTGCTTTTCGTTGCTCTACGACGCCTCGTTCTCTGCTGCTGCTGTTCGAGCTCTCCAGGTAGATCAGTTGGATACCGAGGTCGGTCCAGCGATATCGGTTGGAAGTCATCCGGTTCACTGGTGCCCCGACGATTCAAAACTGATTTGTGACGATCGATGCTACTCGGCCTAGTCCCCGACGGTAGAGCTAGCCTACTCCGGCTACGCGCTTTTTCATGCTTCGATACTGGCCAGTGGAGTGCTGAAGTCAGTCCAGCGATTCCGGCTCACTGGCGCTCCGACGACTCAAGCCGGTGATACGCTACGTGTGAAACAGGCAATGTACCACGTGGGATGTAAAGCCAAAGTAAAAATATGATATAAAATGACTTTACACAGCTCAATGAATCCTATAAATTTAGCACTTTATTTGAAACTGCTTGTGAAAAATACATAGTGGGACATAAATGCGTGGAAATTCATTAGCGAGACAGTTGTGCGTAGAAATTCAGCAGTGGGACAAATTGACTCGGTAGGATTCCCATAGAATACTCGAAAAAAGTATGCTATTTTTAATTGTTTCCTATTAATATAGGTTAAAATATACTTTTTGGCTACAAAAACTAAAAAATACAAAAAGTAACATGGGACAATTATGTGTACAACGGCAGACCACTAGGGCGATTCAAAATTTAAAAATGTTTGAAAATTTAACCTCCCATATCTTTTTTATCATCCTTGCCATAAAAATAGTGCTCTGTGAATTTTCAGCTTTTACTGTGGTGATTTACAGATAGCCCAAAGACAAAGGTTTGTATGGAAATTGCTATTGAGAAATTTTGAAAACACGTTAGTACTGTAATGTAAGTACAAACTTATCATCTCATAGTGAAAACTCATTTTTCAAACCTTAATGCTGACGAAACAAATCCCTATTGAGCTAAATTCGTTTGGGATTTTTGTAGGTGTTCACAGGGCTATAATCCCATATGAAGCTCAATAATAGCCTGGAAAAAAAGTTACAATAATTCAAACAAAATATTCACTATCGTAACAAACTAGTTTATTTTGAATTTATTTTCCGTCGGCCCATGCATTGCTTATCAAACCCGGTACAAAATTCAACCTTTTTTCTCCTCCATTTTCAGTGTGGCTCAACAAGACTCGTGTCCACAACATTGAAGTGCTGGAAAACCTCCTGGAGAACCGCCCGAAGGGAACGCCCCTGCTGACCGTCTCCAATCATCACTCGTGCTTCGATGATCCCGGCATGTGGGGTAAGTTGCTCGCCGTGGCTCACTCAACCACCATAATTTTCTGTAACCTCCATTAAAATCTAAATCTTTTTTTGGAACTTGCCACGCGTGAAAAATTGTAACTCTGCCTTCTACCTTTGTTGTATTGCCATTTCATGTATATGTAAAATCTGTACGCATCACGCCGTCGCAGGACTGCTGAAGCTTCGTAAATGTTTCCCTTTTCAATAGTTATCAGAAGAATCGAACTTCAGACTAACATTTCAAATTTTGAATCATTTTAGGACTGCTCAAACTGCGCAACGTTTGCAACCACAACGTGATCCGGTGGTCGATGGCAGCTCATGACATTTGCTTCACCAACAAATATCATTCGCTATTCTTCATGTACGGTAAGTGCATCCCGGTCGTCCGAGGAGCCGGGGTCTATCAACCGGCCATCGATCTCTGCATAGAGAAGCTGAAGCTGGGCCACTGGGTGCACGTGTTCCCCGAGGGGAAAGTCAACATGACCAAAGAAGATCTCAGGTACTGGATGATGGGTTTTACGTCAGATTTTGGAGATCATCGGCAATTCTATTCCTCTTGAAGGTTCAAATGGGGCGTAGGGCGGATAATCTACGAAACACCCATCTTGCCAGTCATCATTCCCATCTGGCACATTGGGATGGAAACGGTGCTTCCAAACGAGCCACCATACTACCTTAGGTTGGGCAAGAAACTGACGTACAATTTTGGTAAGCCGATCGACTTGAATGCTGTGATGGAACGGCTGAGGACGAATCCCGTTTCCGAGGAGGAAGCACGGAAGATAATCACCGACAAGATTCAGGAGGAGATGATGGTGAGTTGATAGGACCGTATAATCCAATCTCCAAATGTTTTGATGTTATTAGTAGTATTGTAACTGTCGCAAAGCAAACGTAAATTTGTGACGTGAGTCGTGATATCACCCTTAAATCTGTCTAGATTCACAAATGGAAGATTTTGCCCAAGGTCCACCTAAAATATACTTACAGATAGCAGGTCTCTTTTCAGAGAGTTGATGATTCTTCGAATGCAAGTAACCCTACAAAAATTACCTACCTATCCACTTGGACTAGTAATTCAGGGATCCGGAAAAATATAATTTTACTTAAATTGTGTATATTTGAGTAAAAATTATGGTAAGCTCTCAGTGAAAATTGCAATATTTCACTAAATTCTTTGGTTTTGTGTTAACAATATAGTAAATTCTAAGCTTTTAGTAAAACTTGTAATATTTAAACAAAACCATGAAAATATGAATAAAAAGTTTAAAAAAAATGGCACAAATGGAAAAGAGTACAGTAGAATATGGAAACATAGAATTTAAGATGTGTTTGTTAGAATAGTAGTTTCAGTGCTCTGATAGTAAATCAAGAAGATGAATTACCGAGTATCCTCGTCTTTTGAAGATCATTCTAGGACATAGAGCACTGTAATTTTGACAGCAACTTTCCAGAAAGCTGGGCGGAAGCATTTTTAGAACCACCGACTGCTATGGATACTCTATAGTAGGTTCGAGGTGCTCGGGGGGATGGGGTCGATTTTGAATTGAATTTTGTCCGTAATTCTATCAACATGGGTATCGAACTTAAACATTTTTGAAGGTGATAGGAGCATTTTCAGAACCACAAGCTTCCATGACCACTCTATAACACAGCGTAATAAAAATACCATTTTTGTGTGTCTCAAGGAGCAAATTATGTGTCTCTAGAAGATTTGGGTTTGCTGAATCTGATGCCGTTTTCAGAAACGTTCCTGCACTTCACAATTTTTAGCAAAGTTGTACAAAGTGGCCAAAGTTGTATAAAACACTCTTTTCATTGTTGTTTGCATGCAATTTAAAGCATGATTTATCAAGTAGATGAAAAACCGAATTTAGTACTATACCATTTAATTTCACTAGAGTTTGTATCCTTTGACAAATACGCATATTTCGCCCTTAACTGTAAGGTCGTCTTCAGTGTCGTTTTCTAGACTCGACTTAAGTCCAAATTTGAGTCTAGTACACGACACTTAAGACGGCCTTACAGTTGAGCTCGAAATACGCGTATTTGTCAAAGGATACAAACTCTAGTGGAATTAACCCAACCTCGCCTTTAGACGGGGTACACTTTGGAATTTTGTGTATATTTTCGTTGCTCGGAAATCAAAATGATTTTATTTTTGGCTTAAGCCTTGACTCATAACACGCATATAAGAAAAGTTTTTTATGACTTTAGGAGCTTGTTTGTATTTTTGAAAATTGTTTGAAAAATTGTATTCTTATATAACCTACAAATGCCTTGGGTTCATTTAACGTGTAAAATCGAAACTTTTATATGTTTTGCTATCAACAGCAACATTTTCAGCAGATCTAATATTATTGATCAATATCGGCGCCGGCCAAGTCCTTACAGTCAGTTGGGATAGGGAAGGAATGTTAGGGTGTAATGATTGTTGCTTCTAGAGACCGAGAATACCTCTGCATCTCCACAATCACCACGGGAAGGGTGTTTATTAGTGGAGAAGGAAAAGATCTGGGAGTTACCTTTGGTCGGTGATGCGATCCATGGACAAGGAGGAAAAATACGGTTTATACTTAAAGCTAGTTTTTAGTTTTGTCTCAAAAAGTTTTTGGTAGAAGATTTGAAATAAACGTCAACATCTGTAATGTCGAACCATTCAAAAGAAGTTATTATTAATGGCGAAAAGAGAAAAATATATGCGTATATTTTAAATTATATGAAACAGGAATAATGCCGACACTTGTAGTGAAGAACTATGTTGTTTGAAAATTACATAAAAGTATTACTGAATATTTATGCCTCAAGAAGAAAAGTCTTTGGTAGAAGTTTCAAAATAAACGTCGACATTCATAATGTCGAACAATTCAAAAAATATTTTAAGTAATGTCAAAAAGTTTCTATGTTTATTAGAATTGTATAAAACAGGCATAATGCCGACAGTTGTAGTGACGAACCATACAAAGTTTGATTGAATATTACAAAAAAGTAACGTTTACATGAAAAAATGTGTTATCATAAACATGAAACGAGCTCACCAGTTGGTAATCCATCCTCGACTTAACACGAATATCTTTTCGCACTCACACAGCGCGAACAGCAAAACTTCCCGGCGCCTCGAAAACGAACCGCCTTGTTTGGGCTTTGCAAAACACTGTCCAGCAAAACCCACGAACCGAAAACCTCCCGGTGTACGAAAAACGAAGCGTCGTGTTTGGGCTTTCCAAAACACTGCCCACCAAAACTCGCGAACCGAAAACCAAACTCCCGGCTTCCCGAAAACGAAGCGTCTTGTTTGGGCTTTCCAAAACACTGCCCAGCAAAACCCGCAAACTGAAAACCAAACTCCCGACGTCCCGAAAACGAAGCGTCTTGCTTGGGCTTTCCAAAACACTGCCCAGCAAAACCCACGAACCAAAAACCGAACTCCCGCCGTCCCAAAAACGAAGCGTCTTGTTTGGGCTTTACAAAACACTGCTCCTATCACAGAAGAAGAGCTTGGTAGGATTAAAACAATTTCAAACCTGTTTTTCCGTTAATTACACGAACAATAAAAATATTTCCAGAAAAATATAAAAAAATTAATGTTTTTAAAAGTACCGTAAAAACTTGAATTTTTATTATTGCCAAAAATCAGTTACTAGAAAAGGCTTCAAAAAATAATGAAAAAAGATAGGGATGCTCAAAAAATAAAAATTATAAAAATCAAAAACCAAAATTCATAGATTTACGAATAAAAATAAATCATTGCCCAAAACGTGTTCAGAATGATTTTAGATAACTAAAACTGATATTTAGATCGAAAGTAAAAATTTGAGTGTTAAATGGTATACAGTCGACTCTCCACAACTAGATATTCTATACTCTATAACTTGATGGATTTTTCGGTCCCTCCAAATTCCCATACATCATACTCTCCATAAGTGGATAGTTCTATAACTCGATATCTCCACTAGTCGAAGTTAGTGTGAGGCAAATTTCCTTTCATAACTCGATATCCAGCTAAAAATACTTTAATTAATAATATTGATAATATTGATTTTCTGTAAAAAAAAAGGGATTTTTCGAGAATTTTAAAGAAGTGTTGAAACATTTTTTTCCAAAATGCTATCAACAAAATAATATTGCTTCCTTACAAAGTGATAATAAAAGTATTGGAAATACAGAAATATGTTTCTATGATTTTGTGTGCCGGTATGTTCTATAACTCATAATTCTATAAGTCGATGGTCCCTTGAATATCGAGTTATGGAGAGTCGACTGTAGTACTAAATTCGGTTTATCATCTACTTATAGGTACTATTTCACTAAACAGCTCGAAGATTTATTATGATTTATCCAACTTTTTATTGATATAACCTACCAAGCATGCAAAATAGGACTTTAACTTTCATTTGGTCAGTGTTCAGATAGACTGGACCAAGTGTTTTTTTCTTTTAATTATTAGAGGGAAGCGTACCTCAGCTCAGGCTTTCGAAACATCAAAATACTTGCATTATTTGCTGCAATAATGGAACTTATCTTTTATATCTGTTTAAAAATATCATCGGAAAAATCAGAATTGTTCATCGGAAAAATCAGAATTGTTGGAGTCCTCAACGTATCTTTGGAATGCCGAATATCAACTTGTCCGGTCTGTCCGAACACTGACCATTTAAGATATAATTTGGTTGAAATTGCATGATAAAATTTATATTAAATCGATTTTTTCAACATGCTTGCAGTCTCCATACAAAATTCTTGAGCATTTCTTGCAAGAAATTTCCCACGCATCGAGATGGGCGATTACTTTTCTGTTGAAGTGCATACTTCGCTTAGCAAGTGAGTTTTAAGAATGGTCGGTATTTGAGATTTTCACAAGCTCGGAATGATTACAGGTATGTTCCGTTTTTATCAACACGATCGGCAATTTTCAGTTGACAAAAACGGAACCGTGACAAAAACGGAATAATTTTCTTAGACAAAATATTTTCCGAATTTTAAAACAATATTGCTGTTTTGCCAAGATAATACACAATTTCATCATTTAAATGCACAGTTATGATATTTGGGAGCTGTAATTAGCTTTAAGATTGTGCATTCGTAACAACGTATTCCAATCAACCAATATGATTATTTAATGCGATAAATCTTTAGCTTGAGCTTGATTGGCCGCCTGTGGTTGCTACTCCAGTATCAGCTGCACTTACACAAGGAACCAACCAGTGCTGGTGATCTTCAATTTTTAGGAAACAATGGTGCCTGCCACGTCAGAATGCAGACCAATGAGGGGAAGGGGAAGGAATTGATGATGCATTCAACTGGCTCCCACGGTTGACCGTACATACCACTGCTTCAACGCCAGTTCATGCGGGAAGGGCCAACCCAGGGGTAATTTTTATGGCAGAGAGGCTTGCTGCTGGTTTGGTTAACAGACTGCATATGTATCATGCCTAAAGGAAGGCATGCTATAATGATGAACGATTGGAAGCGTTGGGAAACGGTTTATCTCTGTCCGTCTCGGGCTCTAGCAAATGCTATGAACTGTGATAGATACATCAACTGTGATATATTAAGAGTGGTAGATAGAAGCAAGTGAAAGATACAACTACCAAGTACGAGGAAAGGGACAGGCCTGGGATTGAACCCATGATCTTCTGCTTATGAAGCAGAAGCGGTAGCCATTAGACCACCAACCCCGTCTTATTTAATGCGATAAATCTTTAATAGTTTAAGTTTTGTTGGTTACAATTTCATTGTATTTAATATGGAATTAAATAATTAAATTGACGATTAAATGTGGGGTTATGTTGCGAAAATTTTACAAGCCTTAATTATTATTTCCGTTTTCCTGTGCTTTAAATTGTCAAAATCTGTTCGGTAGAATGATTGTGGTGATTTTTCTTCACTAACACTACCAACTTCGACTGGAATGCGGTAATCATTCTTCTAGAACAGCGCCACCTTCACCGTTTAGCTCTGAGTTGAATCACGAATTGACTAGCACTAAACTAAACTAAAATTCTACTATTTTGTTTGGTAATATAATGTTGAATTGGTTTATCAAAAACACAAAAGTGTACAAACTCCAGAACAGTCTTTTTCCATCTTCTTTGATGCGAATTTATTGTATGAAGATTCCAAATATTTTAATAGATTGTTAAGTTTTGCTGGACCTCTTCCCCTATCCTTGCAACAGGGCCTAATTAATGGCTGTTGTTATAATCTGTGCAATGTTATCGAGTTTGAGAGATGAAAGATATTCTACAAAATATGAAGGGATCGATAGTCTTATCGAAAATAAAATGAACTTGATCATGTCTCTTGCCATGGACCAATAGGCCAGGAGAAGTGGATGAACTTGTAATTCATTTTTCTGTCAATTTTCATACAAAATCTACTTTTTCTCTGCTATAAATTCACTCTAGGTGAAATTATGTATGGCCTATGTAGGGGAACTGGGGGTAAAATGAACACCCTAAGCAATTTTCATGTTTTCTTGCTTATGAAGCTGTCAGATTCTTTTTCAATAGCTCAGAATTGAAGAAGGATGTTTATGCAATGTAACAAGTTGAAATATCGTAATCAAAATCGAATTTTATCATCATTATTATCATTTTGAAAATTTCTATCCACAGAGCCAATGCTTCAAACATGTAGGTAAAATGAACATGTAACGGGGGTAATATGAACATATACTTGGGGGTAAAATGGACATACAATGGGGGTAATATGAACACATGCTGGGGGTAGAATGAACATCCAGTGGGGGTAAAATGAGCATGCAGTGGGGGTAAAATGAACACCATTTAAATTGAACGGGTTGCGGCATGATTCTCGGCATCCTGTACACGATCAATGCATATCTCACAGACATTCTAGAACCGCTGGAACGCTTAGCTGCGACCATGTGGGTGGCTGTTGATGTCTGTCTTTGTTTTTTCTCCGGAAGACTTTCGGCATCTGAAATAAAATCTGGTAGTATTCGCCCTGCCATGGTGTTCATATTACCTCCATCTCGAGTGGTTCATTTTACCCCCAAAGAATCAGCATCATCATTTGTTTTAAGAATTTAGAATATAAAAATACTTTCAATTTCCGTCTACTTATTATAAATACCTTAAAGATATGATGTGCTACGCAGTTCAATAGATTTTCGATGATTTTAGTCATAAAAACCTTAAATTCCACGAGTGAAAATTTACATCATATGAGAATACGGACAGGCGCACTTTGTTTTTGTTTACTTTTCCAGCTTTTGGCAGTTTTAGATCGCGCTAGAGTTGTCGAAATAGGTTCTTAGTCTTAGGATTGAAGATGGTGCAATGTTTTGCATAGATTTATAGCATAATTACCGTAAAACACAAACCTGTTCATTTTACCCCCCTGTTCATTTTACCCACAGTTCCCCTACGAGTTTACTATTTTGACGTTTGAGCGGTGCTGAATTCACTTGTTGCCATGGTCACACAAATAACACGGCGCTGCTAAAACGTCAATGAGTGGACTCGTGCATTGGTCCATTGCTTAAACATTGTTGAGTTCATTCTCCTCAGGTACATCCCTTATAACAAAGAACTGGTCATTCTCATTGATATATGTCTATCACATTCACATCGTAAGTAATATGGAACTTAAAAAATACTAATCAGAGAGGCATAAAAAATCAGCTTTTTTTCCCTCGCAGAACAGAGCATAATTCAATAACAAAGGTCTTATAACAACTCTGAGATGGCTGTTTTGTTCGAGCGGGACACTCAAGAGTACTTTTAAAGTGTGAGTTAATGTGAGGATAGCAACGAGAGAGAAAGAGTACTAAATAAAATCCTCGTATTTTTTTGCACTCTCACTTGAACTGTTTGAGGATCTGTGTTGAAAATGTTGAGTGCAATTTTAACTTCTAAATAAAAGATCAAAATCGCATAATTTTTGCATCGCAGTGGAGTTCTGTCAAGCCTGGTTGCTAGGACGTAGCCAGAGCAACCATTGACTTTTGAAAGATGCGTCAATCTTGTCCATCAGTCCATGCTATATTTGAAAACTCTAATTAATTAGCGGATAGGAAGGAATCAAACCTTATTGAATCGTATATGACTTAACACCTACCATGTATCGTGGGTGATCAACACCAACATAATGAAGAGAATTAAACCTGAGGCTATTGAAAAACATTTAAATAGCTTCATATAAATTTTTAGTTTATATTCTAAGCATTTTTAAAAGTTAAAAAAAAAAAAAACACTTTTTTTGTGTTGATAAAAACGGAATAATTTGTTGACGAAATCGGGACGTGACAAAATCGGAGCGTGATAAAATCGGAACGTGATAAAAACGGAACATACCTGTAGTCACTGTTGGTGTGATATCGGATGTCTTTGAGCAACTCGCTTTTTCCGCAGAGTATTGCTAAAGCTGCAATATTGAATTATTAGTTAAATGCAATTTCAGTCGAATTCAGGTTTAGTTACTTACAACTTTGTGCGCTGGATTTTACCTGGGAGGGAGGCACCGATACTACACACGAAATATAGAACAGCGTTTGTTTGAACTGCAAGATAACTCCAGCTTGCCAACAACAATCAAGGCAGGCTTGGGGAAAACCGCTAGTTTTCTTTTGTTGTGTACTTTCGATCTTTCCTGACACACAAGGAAAAAGGGCCACAGTTTCCTATGCAATAAATAATAATTTTCATTGGAAAAAGTAAAACGATGCGTTTTTCAATGCTTTATATTCAATAAGTTGGAAGGTGCTCACGTGACATTACTTACATTTTGTGTATGAATTGATTTTCATTCAATTTTTGTCACTTTTGATGAAATGCGAAAATGTGTTTTAATCAGTTACGCGCTTTTTCCATGTTAGTCCAATGTTTGAGATCTGGGCTCACAGTGACAGTTCGTGACAGCGGAATCTCGGCTCACTGTGACGTACAGAAATTTTGAATTGGTTTCTCCCTCCCAGGATTTTACCATGTCTGTGCGTTCACTTGTGAAACATTCCATTTAATTTTATTTTGAAGAGCTTTGTTGATGCCTATGCATAAATTATATTTAAATTGTTGAAACTGGGCCGAACTTATATTGAAAACTGATTCAGCAGCCTATAGTACACGCAAGATATTGTTAAAATTGATATCATAAATTACAGACCAGTAAATCATTCCTAAGAATTGTGGATTATCGATATGCAAGAAAATACTTACATAATAGTTATTGTATAATGATTCTATGAATATGCGAGTCGAATAAATTTTTTGGCGTACAGCGCCTAAATAAAATATTTCACATATCCCATATCAGGGGGGCGATTCTAGAAAAATATTGGCCTCAAGGGGGCAAAAGTTGAAAAAGTTTGGGAAGCACTGATTTAGAGCATAAATCGGAGTATTCGAGTTGATACGGAGGTTAATTGAAGTGAAAATTGATACGGAGGTTAATTGAAGTGAAAATAAAATAAAATGCTTTTGATAAAATACTTCACTTGTTTTACAGAGTCTATCATGTGCGCAGAATTAGGAACACGGACCCCTTGAAGATATTTCAAAATATGCAATTAAAATCATTACTTATTGAAGCTTTTATATTTTTTCGTTGTGCATTAGATCGATAAGTATTCGCCCTAAAATTTCTGAGTATTGTGTTTTGTTTTTAATAATTACAGCTGATTGAAAGTTGAAAAGCCTTCAGTACGCAAACTACACCCGATTCTGTTTTTGCACGGATTTTTTTACACGGCCGTGCAAAAAAAGTTTCCATACATTTTTTTCCGCCAAAACCTTATTTTTGCTTGAAACGTCGAGAAATGGTGTTGCTTTTTTTGCACGGTTTTTGAAATTTTGAACTGAAAACTTTTTTTGCACGGTACGCATCCCCCGTGCAAAAACAGAATCGGGTGTATATGGTGCTCACCCGGTAATACCTGAAGATAAACTTTATGCATATACTTAAATAACAGTGTGTTGAAATTTTTGGAGTTCCATCATTTCAAATAGCGATTTTTTACTTTGCATTAAATTTCCAGCGGTACAAAGTATGATTTTCAGCTTAAAAATTATTAAATGAAACAAATCATACTAAGTGGCACTGTCTTCAAGTAATGATAAAAACCCTTCCTTTTAATTCTTAATATTTCAGATCCTCAAGGAAGAAACCGAGCGGTTACATTTCGACTACATCAAGAGCAGCTGAGACGTAGAGAAGGGCTCGGAGGGAGCCACCGACTGATAGTGGAAGCAAAAGACATTCGCACCGAAGTCAAGTAATTACTGAGTACAGCTCGATAATGACGGAACTTGGAGATCGTGCAAAAAGTGACGAACCGCTAATGTTATAAAACTAATTTTAACCTACTTGTTATAATGTCATAATTCCATCCAATCCCGGAAGCTCGTGTGATTCCAAAATGATATTGTTTCCAATCTTGTCATAATTCTTTCACACCTCTTGCGTACCTAGAGCACCTCTTAACTTTGAACCTGAGTCACCGTAGTTTGCCATAGCTCCAGAACTGAAATAGCCCTCTCAATTCACATTTAAATAAGTATAAAAAAATATGCATTTGCTCCATCCATTGTTAAGAATGATAGTTTGTAGACGAGAACTGAGATTCGCCCACGCCGTTTTTCTAGTCATCTTGGAATGTTTGGCGTACTGTTGACAACGATGAAATCAGACCTGCTTGTTAAGAGATAATTGTTAGACGAGGACCGATAGGATGAAGAACGACCGAAGAGGCTTACCAATGTGTAGTTTGGAAAGGGGGAAAGTTTAAACGATGAATTTTGTTTGAAGGATTTTATATGACATTATACAGAAAACCATTCCTCCAAAAACCGTTCACCAGTATCTGATTCTCCAGAATTTAATTTAATTTTATTTTATTTTTTCAATATCTATATGTCTAAATATCATAAAAAATTGAAAGTCGTAAAATGGCCTGTGCTTGTATCTTTATATTGATGAAGAGAGAGAATTTAGAATATCTCTAATGTATTATTCTTATTTTCTCTGTAACAATCATGATCCGCAACACATCATGAGCGTATGTTTATCATCTTCTGCTACAGCTCTGATTAGATCGGGGAGATAACAGTGCATGATAAACAATTCGAGTACATGAGGGACAATTCGAAAGTTATTGAATTCGCGAATTTGCGAAACTGGCTCTTGATGATGAACGTTACGAAATGCCTTGAACTAGGCCAAATCCTGAAGATTTGCAACTCAAAATTAAGAACATTTGTTTCAGCTTTCTTTCCTACATTGCATATTATATACTTTATATTTTTCGGTAAACTTCATTTGTTTTCAATTATGTCGTCTACTGTTTTATTTTTGTTATTATAATCCATCTAACTTTCTCTTTATGTATATATTCTAGGGAATGATACATTCTGGAAAATGAGATTCTGGGAAATGATTTTCGAATGAATGGTTTTCTGGGGCATGTTATAGAATCGGTTCATAGTTTCCCTTTTAACTATTGGTAGCTAGTTTAGTACCTTAATTCATTTGAAGGTTAGATGTTGAGAAAACTACAATTTATAAATAGCTAAATTGTCATTATGAAATTATCACAATTAAATGCATTAAATGCTGATAAGTAATTAAAGTTGAGTTAAAATTAAACACCTAACAGTGCATTTCAATGCGATGACAATTCTTTATTACCTATCGCACAACGATACTGTAAGGATATTTAAAATAATATCGATAAAAAACTTTCTAATATAAAATTCCTAATCTAGGAAAACTTTGTGAACATACATACAGAGGACAACACAACAAACATGAGCTCGCATGCTATCAACAGCTCGGTAGCTGCCATGGAGCTGAACAAGTGATAAAAGGTAACACTCAACGCCAATACAAACGGAACATACAATGGTAACTATTTACAACAGACAATCCGCTCAACCATACCGTGCAACGTGGCACGAACATCGGCAGCTGTTGGGCGACGCACGGCCTCATGCTGCCAGCATTTCCGGTACAAATTCCTATACTCCTGTCGGATGAAGTTCTGATTGACGGCATGCAATTCAACAGCCTGCACGAAGAGGGCACTCAGTGACGCCATACTCGGTGCATCGTCCAACTCATCCTCATCGTGCTCCGCGGTAGAAGCCACCTCCTCAAGGAGGTCGATGCCCTGTTGCTGAAGCTCGTCACGCATGGCGTCTGTTGAACAGTCGATACTGGGACGCTGATGGTCGGATGCATTCGAAGAAATCAGAATGCTGCTGTGGAAGCTGATGTGCGAGTTGCCATTACCCTTCAGGTAAGTTTGGGAAGACTCCATCGAGTTGTCGCTATTTTTGCGACCACGTACTTGATTGTTGAGATTTTTCGCCGCTGGAATAGACACCGGTTCCGAGCGCAATATTTCCGCTGTTGTAACGCTATCGGGGCGGATCTTCTTCTTGACCACATTGTAGGCAACGGCTTCGTTGGATGCGATTGATTCATAAGGGTCTTTCCCTTCGCTCAGTTGCCACATCGTCACACCAAACGAGTAGATATCGGCCATCTCGGTTATCCCATCCAGTCCTCGAAGCAACTCTGGAGCCATGTATCGTATCGTGCCACGATTATTCTTCGATTCAACCACGCTAGGTTTATTCAAAACTACCGACGATCCAAAGTCGCATAATTTGCAGGTGTAATTTCTAATCGATGAACATCTATTGTTGGCTGGGAAATCCGGGATCAGCACACAAATAATCACGTTCTGAGGTTTTACATCCAAATGTACAATATGATGACGATGGCAGAAGCAGAGTCCGTTAATTATGTCGCACAGAATCCTGTAATCAATAAAAAATACGTCGATATCGTTATCGATAGTCTTTTCATGGTGCTCCCGATACCGTTATCAGAAAAAAATCTCCATCAAAATTGTTTTCAACATTCGATTTTTTCATGTTAACCATGACCTGGACCTGGTTTTGGCCCCAAACTCAGTTACGTGAAAACTGTATAATAAAGTAATTACCTAGCAACATTTGCAACTATCAAAGAAAAGAAACTTTTTTATGATTCTAAGTGCTCTGTAAATCCTCTAAATATAATACCACGGTGCTATTTTTACATTATTTATCATAATATTTTGGCTTAAAAGAGTAGAAAATTGCTAAAACTCGTAAAACTAACTTAACTTTTAAATTTCCCTTTTTTAAATTTTTGGCTAGATATGCAGTTAAGCTTAGTGAGCACAAATTTAATGATTTTTTTTTTCTGATAACAACGATCTGAGGAGCACCGTGCATCCACATTCGACATTACAACAAACGATGATAGACGGTAACTTCATAGCCCCGATTCAGCACACTCTGCAAACAGTACCCATCGAAGCGCTCCATAATCACCAATCCGTACCGCGCCCCGGAGATGATCTTCAACACCCGCACAATGTTCTCGTGCTTCAGGTTGAGCACGTTTG
The DNA here is from genome assembly GCF_002204515.2 of Aedes aegypti. Taxonomy (NCBI): domain Eukaryota; kingdom Metazoa; phylum Arthropoda; class Insecta; order Diptera; family Culicidae; genus Aedes; species Aedes aegypti. Next base: position 21,495,177 of record NC_035108.1, on the reverse strand, counting down.
CCTCATTCCGCAGCGAATCGTACCGGCAGCGGTACTTCCGATGCTTTTCCACAATCTTCACCGCCACGTGTTGGCCCTTGTAGGCCGCCTTGATGACCACGCCGTAGCTACCGCGACCGAGAACCGTATAGCTGGCGCTGTTGCGCTGGGAGAATTCGTCCCGAAGGAAGCGCTCCCGGTTCGGGGTGTCGAAGTTGATCTCGATCTTCGGGATGGCGAGTTTGGTGGGGTACCTTTGGAGGGGATCGAAGGGTGTTGGGGATTTGTTTTAAATCTCGTTATGCTTCTGGTTTCACTTTGAGTGCTACTTACATGTTGGCCGATGATTAATATCGTGTGATTCATTGATATGAAAATTTCTTGAATCTGATGATTATTAGTAATAATACGTGGAAAAAATATGTGAAATAATACTAAGGGATTGGTTTACTGCCGAACGAGAACGTGCTAGACACAATAGAAGGGGCTTGAAATAATACATTGTCGTGTATTGATAAGGAAGAGTGCGATGATCGCGGTCGGAGTAACGATCATTGGGCTGCATGTGTTACATACATTTAGGCGCATTTATTGGGGACGTATGCATCACCCCGTAAAATTGTTCATTGAAGCCGATAATTTACGTTGATAACGTTTCGAAGACAGGGCGGTATTAATAAGAAGGGCAGTGTAATTTATCTAATATTGTGATATTAAGCAATTTATCAAGGAAGGTGCCTTTTCAAAAATTCGTAATAAATACCCCCTTCTAGATAGAATATAGTACACATTGTTCTTTTTGCTGTACAAAATGGTCAAGTTTGGAGACTTGAAACTCGGCTTCTAGTGCTTCAAATGGCCTAAAATTTCCACTTCAAATTTGCTAAACTGGAAACTTAGAGTATTTCATAAACACACTTTTAAGTTATCCCAAGTCTTAAATTTTGACAAAAAGAAATATATTTTAAATTAGGCCTGCCCAACCTTTTTGGCTCTTCTTCGACATAAATGGTTGGTGCGTCAAGAATTCAAGGAGTTTCTCCACGATTTTGGAGGATTCCACAATGAACTCTTTCAGGTATTCATCGTGTGATTGCGTAAGTTTTTTCCGGGCTTCAGCATTTTTTTCGATTCTTCTCCATAAATTAGACGTTGTTCCAAAAATTACTTCAGTAATTCATGTTTAACATAGTCCAATAATTATTGCTGGAATGTATCCAAACTTTACAAGAATTATTTAAAAACGTAAATTTCCAAGGATTTTTAATTAAATTTATCTAAGTTACGCAATTATCCTACAACTCCTACAGCAATTACTACATAAAGAATCATTTAGAATTTACCCCAAATAAATTTCAATTAATCCATGATGGATAGCTCTTGGATTCCTCTTAAGTGATTCTGTCAATATTATTCCATGGATTTTTTTTAATTTATTAAAATAATTTTTCAAGGATTTGTCATGTCTACCTATTTCAAGTGATATTCCTTATAACTCTGGTACCTTCTACTTGTTCGTACCTACGGGATTTCTGAGCTATAAATACTGGCTGCCGTAAGCGTATTATTATTATTATTTTATTCTTTATTTACAGGTTATAAAAGGATTATGTTTTGAATACTTCTCGATTACTTTTTCAAATCGACTTAAGTAACTTTCATACGGTTTTGAGAAAGTTAATTAAGAATAGTCACAACCTTTCTTCTAAAACTGTTTTAAAATGAATTCCATTTTTAACATTTTTTTTACCGTGTATATCGCTCAAATTTTGCTTGCAAACAGCTCGTGTTAAAACACTAGGTAGTTCCTATCATTTCCCACAAAAAATCCCACAAAATGATAAGCCGTTTCATTCAGTTACTTTCGACGTTTTTGTACCAGTGTAAAATCGACTCAAGTAGTGTTTTTTTTAATTGTGTATTTTCTAATAATCGTTACAAAACTTAAAACAACATTCTTAAAATACAAAAGCGTGTGTTCCGAAAACTTTTTTAAATAAATACCTCTGATTCAACCTTTGATTTCTTAACATGTGTTGAAAAACGTATAACGAAGCGTTTTTATAGTGCTTTGTTGTATATGCGATTCCTTCTACTATTAGCCAAAGAGCTGCTTTTAGGTCTTTCCTACCTTCTCCTATATTGACTCCTATAATCTCAGTAGCACTGCTAAACGTGTCTATTCTGCGCGGCGTGTGAGGTGACACGAGTCGAATGAGGTGACAATAGTCGACTTACTCCCATTTGATTAACATTAGTCGTCTCACGTCGCGCAGAATAAGCACAAAAGTTAACTTTTATCTGTTTCCTCACTACTTTTTCAATCCAATTCCATATTTCTCTAGAATATATACACTCTTTCATCCTATGTATATTAGTATCAAGTTTACTACATATTACAAATTTGTTTTCCGACTGACCTCTTATTTTATATTTGCACAATTTTTCATTATTTGGAAAAATGTCATTCAAAATTACATATAACACTGATTTAGCTTCTGAACTAAAAAAATTCTTACTAAAATTTTCCCAGACATTTTGCCAATTATAATTTGGAAATTTCAACTGAATTTTTGGGACATTTTCTTGTTTTGCTATTAAAGAATCGTATACAGTCATCTCTCCCTTACTCGATATTCTGTATCTCGATTTTTCCCCTAACTCGATGGAATGCGCGGTCCCTTCAATCTAGCATGCTTTGATACCTCTGTAAGTCGATACCTCTTTAACTCGATGTTCCCTAACTCGATGCTATCTGTTTCAGTTTTCCAAGTAAGTTCACCTCTCTAACTCGATATTTTCATGAAAAGTTCCAAATGTCATCCAAATGTTAATACATTTCATGAATTTGATTATTATGATTAAATTGCTAGTAAAATTAAGGTTTACTGCCAATTTCTGGGTGCTAAAATTTTTAATTTTTGCAGATCGGTAAAAAAGTGTCACATAGGTAAATATGGAAAAATTGTAATCTTTTTCACGTTAAAATAACTATTTTAAATGTATTTTGTTAAAATAATAAAAAGTTTAATATTCTCGATACCTCCCTAACTCAATGGTCCCTTCAATATCGAGTAAGGGAAAGTTAACTGTATTAATGAAACCGTATTTAAATAGTCTATGGCTCTATATTGCATGGCGATATTAATCCTATCGTGAGTAACTCGAGACAATTTTCGAGTGTATGGACAATTTAAAAGGAAATGATCATTTTCTCTAATAGAACTACTAGTACAAAACTTGTTTAATAAATAAGGCTTTCAACTTCTCTTCTACGCAAATTAGTGCCATACCACCTTTTTTTGATTCGTGGTTAAGTCACTTTGTCACTAGTTTGTGAACTTTTTTGATATGAGTCTGTTTGAATAAGTCTTCGAGGCTTGAAATTTTTCGATGATTTAAGATATGTGGAAGTAAATTCTGCGGATACACCTAGAGGATTCAGAAAATTACCATCAGATTCTTCCAGGAGTTTCTTGGTAGATCCTAATAACTATTTCTTCAGCGATGCCTCCAAGATATTGTTCAGGTATACATCGATATATTTCTTCAAGAATTCTACCTAGGATTCCTTCTCAATTTTTATCATGAATTCACCCTTTTTCATGTAAAATCTTTCAAAGATTGTCCAGATTTTTTTAAAAAGATTTCTCTATTATTTTTCGAAAAGAATCTCTGAGACATTTACTTCTTGGAATTTTCATTGTAATATCTTTAGTCAGCCATTCCATGAAAAACCGATCTAGTGGGTCTCCGAATTTCGTGCAAATTTGCTATTTTGTTCCTTATCCGAAATAAGGATACACGTATTTTTGGATTTTTTGATTAGGGTGACCATTTCCGAAATAGGGTGACCAGAAAAATCGCGATTTTGCAAAATTTGTATTTAAAAAAAATTATAACTTTTAAACCGTTCGACCGATTTTCAATCTTTTTGGACGAAATGAAGGCTAAAGATTTTGACCTTTCGGGAAAAATATAAAATTTCACAAAAATTGTGTTTTTTACATGAAAAAACTCAATAGTATCCGTTTTTTCGTGTTTTGAAGGCCTCGGGACCAAAGGGGCTATTGCTGCTCTCATTTTTTTCTTGAAAGTTCAGAAAATTTTACGTATACTGTCAATATTTCAGCGATGTATGTTTTTTAGTTTTTGAGATATATTTTTTTGAAAATAAAAAATCAGTCATTTTTTATCGGCCCACACTGTAGGTCTCAGCGCATTAGATTTGTAATGTTTAAAAAAATATATAACTATTGAAAAGCTTAACCGATTTCCAATCTTTTTGTATGGAATGAAAGCTTAACATTTCAACTATTCAGACAAAATTGAAAAATCTGATAAAAATATGTTTAAACGTGAAAAAATATAAAAATTTCTAGTTTGTTTTAGAAATTTTCATATATTTTAAGGGTAAAAAAAAAAAAATTCAAAGTTTTCTATTTTTTTCTATTTTTCTGAACTTAAGCTTCCATTCCATAAAAAAAGATTGGAAATCGGTTAAGCTGTTCAAAAGTTATGATTTTTTTTAAACATTACAAATCTAATGCGCTGAGATCTACAGTGTGTGCCGATGAAAAATGACTGATTTTTTATTTTCAAAAAAAATAATCTCAAAAACTAAAAAACATACATCGCTGAAAATTTGACAGTTTACGTAAAATTTTCTGAACTTTTAAGAAAAAATGAGAGCAGCAATAGCCCATTTGGTCCTGAGGTCTTTAAAACACGAAAAAACGGAAACTATTGAGTTTTTTCATGTGAAAAACACAATTTTTGTGAAATTTTATATTTTTCCCGAAAAGTCAAAATCTTTAGCCTTATTTATTTATTTATTTATTTATTTATTTATTTATTGAACTAAAAATTTTGAAAGAGGGAAAAACCCCTTTGAGTGATATCAATTGGAAATCGTTCTCAAAAGGGCACAAAACCTCTTTATCTTTTCTTATTACGTTACAAAAATAAATCTTAAAACTAAAGGCTCAACCGGAAGTGATCCATATCAGAGCCGAATTCTTGAAAAGGAAGTTACCAAAAAGGGAGGATTATTGCAGGGTGTAATAAATAATTCCGCGAGTAGCTCCTAGTTTAGCTAAATAATCCGCTTGTTCGTTACCAAATATATTACTATGGGCTGGAACCCAAACAAATTTAATTATAAACCCCTAAGAATGCAAATCGTATAACAATTTTCGTATCAATAAAATTAAATAATGGGTTTTAAAATTAAATTTTGAAGATTCGATGGAATTGATACAACTCAAACTATCAGTACAAATAACAAACATATTTGGAGGATGATCCTTTATTATGTTACATGTGAAGTACAATGCTATCAATTTAGCTACAAAAATAGAACAAGGAGATTTCAATTTGTAAAAATGGACTACATCAATATTATAAACTCCAAAACCTGCACTATTTTGAATTAATGATCCATCCGTATAATAAATAAATTTTTGGTCGAAGCCACAAAATTTTCGCTCAAAACATAATTTGGCATATCGAACACACATATGTCTTGGTATTTGATTTAATTCCCAATGTAAAGATTTATCAACAAAGGTCTGAAAAGAATGTACATTAATATCACAATTATAAAATGTATTTGGAAAACCAGGTAATATGTTTTCGGTAGAACAATGATTAAATGAGTTTAACATTTTACTAGAAGGATTTATTCCGTGTAAATCACTTAAAATTTGAATAAGGGGATGCTGATTTGTGAAACATTGACTTAGAAATTTGCAATTTAATTCATGAAAACGAATTTTGAGTGGAACCACTCCTGCCAAAATTTCAACAGATTTAGTATGAGTAGAATTCATTAATTTTAAACAAATTCTTAAACAACGAAATTGAATTTTTTCAAGTTTAGAAAAATGAGTTTGAGTGGCACAACCAAAAGTAAAACAACCATATTCCAAAACTGAGCGTATTGTAGTTTTATAAAGAATAATCATATCAGAAGGATAAGCACCCCACCAAGTACCAGTAATTGTACGAAGAAAATTAATCCTTTTAGAACAAATTTTCTGGATGTATTTAATTTGAAAGTTAAAATTTAATTTTGAATCATACCAAATACCAAGATACTTGTATTCAAATACTTGTTCGATTTCATATCCATTAAGAAATAAATCTACACTTACTGAGGAATGTTTACGTGAAAATATAATATATTTTGTTTTTTGCACTGAAAACGTAAAACCATTATCGTAAGCCCACGAATCAATATTATCTAAACAAATTTGCATATAATGACGTATTATTTCTCTATTATATCCACTTACGGAAATAACATTATCATCAGCAAATTGAACTAAAAAACAACCATTTGGGATAACAGATGAAAAATCACATGTGAATAAATTGTACAAAAAAGGACTCAAACAAGATCCTTGAGGAAGGCCAAAATAACTATTACGAGTAAATTTAGACGACCCATTGTGATAGAAATGCATAATTTTGAATGAAAATAAGTTGTATATGAAATTGGATAAAATTAAAGGAATTTTATAAGAATTCATTTTATTAAAAAGCAAACCAATAAGTACAGAATCATAAGCTCCAGACACGTCTAAAAAAGAAGAAATAGTATCCTGTTTTTTTTATTAAAAGCAAGTTCAATTTGAGAAGCCAAAAGTGCTGTACAATCACGAGTACCACGTCCTTTTCTGAAACCAAATTGACATGGAGATAAAATATTATTATGTTCAGCCCATATCTCAAGACGATTTAAAACCATTCCTTCCATAAGTTTACGAAGACATGATAGTAAACTTATTGGTCTACGACTATCAGCCAATGAAGCATCTTTTCCTGGTTCAAGTATGTTTACTACTTTAACTGAACGCCAATCTAATGGAATAACATTTTGTAAAAGAAATGAATTGTAAATTGCAAGTAAATGAACTTTCCCTTCATAGGGTAAATTTTTAAGTACGATAAATTTAATATTGTCAATACCTGGTGCAGTATTATTTGTAATAGATAATGCCAAATCCAATTCTTCTAACGAAAATGGTGAACAAAGCTCTGGAAAATAATTAATAGATTGCTTTGTTCTAAAATTAATAGATTGAGGAACAAAATCTGGACAAATTTTAGATGCAAATTGATCAATCCAATTATCAGAATACTCCATTAAAACAGGAGAAGAATTATCATAATTTCTCAAATTTCTTGCTACAGACCACAATGTGGATAATGAAGTGTCTCTGTCAAGGTTTTCAATAAATTTTTTCCAATAATTTCTTTTCTTAAATTTTGTGGTACGGGTAAACCAAGCTTCTGCTTTACAATATAAGAAATAATTTTCTCTAGATCCTAAACGACGAAATTTTTTAAAAGCTTCCGATTTATTTTTTAAAGCAATTGAACAATCATTATCCCACCAAAATGTAGGACGTTTATTTTTTTATTATTGCAAACAATTTTATTTTTCTGAGATTTAAGTAAGCAATTGAACAAAATTTTGATGAATTTAGTGTAATTTTCAATTGAAGTATTTGAATCTTTAAGATTAATAAGTGAAAAAGAAATTAAATCCGAAAATTTAACCCTGTCAACATTTTTTGAATAATCTGGAATAGAAGAATTTACTTGAAGATTGTTTTGCATACAATGGCTCATCCGAATCAAAATTGGAAGATGATCACTATTATTTGGATCATTGATTATACTCCAAGTTGACCTAAAAGATAAATTATTTGAACATAAAGATAAATCAATGCATGAATTTTGTAATGGAGGAACAGCAATTCTGGTGAACGATCCATCATTTAAAATGTTTAAATTATATTCATCAATCAAATCCAATATTAATGATCCACGACCATCAATTTTATCACTACCCCAAGCAAAATTATGGGCATTTAAATCACCCAAAATATAAAAAGGATGAGGAACACTATCTAAAACCATTTTCAATTCAGATAATGAAAAATTTACATTAGGAGGAATATACAAACAAATAATATGAAAATGATAATCTGTATGTTTTACAGAAATAATAATATATTCAAAATGTACATTCAATGATAAATTGATATATTTAAATTCAATACCATTGCGAATTCCAATCAAAACTCCCCCAAAAGGAATATCTCTATCTTTTCTAATTATATTGAATGATGGAATGCGTACTATTTTTGATTCAGATAGCCAAGTTTCATTTAAACAAAATATATCAATTTTGTTATGTTCAAGCATAACTCTCAATCTATCTATCTTTGGAATTATGCTTCTACAGTTCCATTGTAAAATATTCAAATAATTATTGGAATTTGAAGCCATTACGATGAAAATACTGAAGCAAAGATGGGTCCAAAAGCATTCAATTTATCAAGTAGGGAGGCAACAAATGGTAAAATAATTTTAATATTTTTTTTTCCAAAAATCACTAAATCCCAACAATTCTACTAATTCCTCCAAAATTCCTAAAATTGAAGAATTTTCACCAACATTATTGTTATCGTTTGAAGTATTGACATTTTCATTCACATTACTATTTGATGGATCAGAATCAACTCGTTGAAAACCTGGAATAATACGAGAAGATGAAGAACTCAATCGCGGAAAATTTTCATTGAATGATTTTGCATTAGAATCAATTTTAACCTGAGCTTTAGATGTATTTTTTTTGAATTCTTTTTCTTTTTGATGGTGGTTTATAAATGTAATTATCTAAATTCAATGTGTCTTCAAATTCATCATCAGTTAAAGATTCATAAATATTCGGAGCAGTATAATCCGTCGAATTTTTCAAAATTTCGGAATAAGAAAACTGATTTCTGTCGAACCAAACACGACTCGTAATTTGTCAAGTGAAACCTTTTTGATTTCCTTGACAGAAGAGTACTTTTCATAAATTTTGGATGAAATTAGTAAAACATTAATTGGAATTTGTTTTTTCCGAAAAAATACCACAAATGGACCAGCAAAAGAAATGGGATATATTTTTAAACGAAATGTTTTAGCAGTAGAAGATGATGGTCCCGGTGGAGGATCACCATCTTTTAAAACAGAATTATGCACATCAACATCCATAATTGGGGTGCAAAAATATCAAAATTTGAAAGAAAATCAAAACTTTTAATGAAAACAGTAAATAAAAATAATAATAAAAAGATACTTAGGAACTCCAAACTTAAATCCACGCGAAGATGAGATTTCAAGCTTCAAACATGAAAAATCTTTAGCCTTCATTTCGTCCAAAAAGATTGAAAATCGGTCAAACGGTTCAAAAGTTATATATTTTTTTTTAAATAAAAATTTTGCAAAATCGCGATTTTTCTGGTCACCCTATTTCGGAAATGGTCACCCTAATCAATAAATCCAAAAATACGTGTATCCTTATTTCGGATAAGGAACAAAATAGCAAATTTGCACGGAATTCGGAGACCCACTAGATCGGTTTTTCATGGAATGGCTGTAGTAATTTTTTCTATTTTTTTTTCTATCTTTATTAACGAGATTTTTAGCCCTGGGCTAGTTCATCTCGGGACCAACGGCTTTACTTCCCTTCCGAAGGAACTCGTCACTGAAATTTTTAGTGACTATCTCGGGGATGGGATTCGATCCCAGGTCCTCGGCGTGAGAGACGTGTGTTCTAACCACTACACCAGATCCGTCCCCACCGGCTGTAGTAATATATTTAGTAATAATAATTTAATATCTTTTTCTGAGAATTGCACAAATAATTCTTGTAAGAAATGTAAGTTTCTAGCGCTTCTTCAAAACTTTTTTTACGATACCGCATAAATTTCTTAAAAAAATCCCTTTAATCTTACTAGTGTGTGAAAAATGTCGCCTTATAATAATCACAATGAACTAGGAGAATTTATTCTGTCAGAGAATTATTCCTCCAAGTTATATTTTAAGGAATCCTGTCACAGATTATTTTTCTAAAAAAATCGTTCAATAGTCACTTCAAGAATTCTTTCCCCTTTGCATATTCATTCCCCTAAGAATTCATTCCCCTTTGCATATTCTCAGGGATTATTCAATATATTTCTACATTGTAACTGGAGTTTCTTACACGGTAATCTTGATATGTTTTCTTCATAAGTTTCCTGCTAGAATTTTTCAAGATTTACAATATTCCTACAGAACTTCAAACATTTTTTACAAAATTATGTTCCAAAAATTCTTTTAGTACCGTAATTCGGGTTGTAGTTGATCAGTGGGGAAAAGTTGATCATTCCCGTACCCACATGTATAAGCTGTCAAGAGAGCTATGATCCGATTTCAATTATCACAATTTGTGTTATGTCACATTACCTGATATCTGCTCTTGATGTTTTGAAGTTCGTTTTTATATGCAAGATAATTATACCATGTAAAAACAGTTTTTCTATGAAATGTTTGATGAACTGTTGAAGGGTTCTTCCCCAAACAATCGACTATTGCCAAGGCTATATAAAAACACCATTTAAATAAACTGTTTCATACATTCCAGGTATATTCTGTGAACTCAGTTTTGAATTTGCATTGAGGATAAAATTTCAATTTCAGAGAAAAAACACGTTGTTTTTGTGAGCGAGTTGCTAATTCAAAGGAAAATTGCATACCTTTAGGCGTTTAATGCGGTGTATTCTGTAATTCACAACTTTTAACTCTAAAATTGACCAATTTATCATTAAGTTGTAAGATTTTTGAGACTTGATTCAGATTCAGTGACCCCAAATCCTTTGATTAGCATATTGCTTTATTTTACAAAACCTATCGCAGTTATTGATCAACTTCACCCCGGAATAAAAAACTTCACTTTTTGATTTCTAAAAAATATTTTTAATATTATGATAACATTTCGTCAAAATTACGCTTGTAAAATTCGATAAACATTCAACCAGTACAGGTTTTAAAAATATCTGCATGATAATACACGGATCCAACTGGGAATTATAGAACAAAATGGCACAAAAGTGATCAACTTCACCCCATTTTACGGTATTTCCTTACACATTTTTTTCACTAAATGCTCCACGAATACCTGAGAAGATTTTTCTGTATAATCCTTGATTTACTTCTTCAGAATCTTTTCAGGGACTATTTCTTGAACACGTCCAGAGATTTTCAAAGGAATTTTCTTAACAAAATTCCAAGTAACTCCAAAGATTCTGCAAGAATCCATGCAAGAATTCCTCAAATATATTTTGCAGATATTCCAACAGAGAGAACTTCAGGAATCTCCTAAGAAATTCAGTGTTCCTTTCATTTTTGTCAATAATATTTCCAAAAGTCAGTGAGTTGCTCTCTTCTCGTCAAAAATGTGTCATACCACAAATATTCACAAAAAACTCCTCTTTTACTAGTAATTCTCCAAATATTTTTTCAGAGTTTGCTACAGTAATTCCTTCTGATGTTTTCATTAGAAACCCTGAAAAAATTGGAGTTCTCACAAGGGTTTTTCTTCGAATGGGTATCTTCGGTATCTTCCGTTAGTATGACAGGAACAAATACAGGATAACAATTTCAATCGCTTAAGTACGGTCGTCCCGCCGCTATGGATCAATGTTTGATGAATTACAGAATTATTCATCATATAATTTTGGAATACAACTAACCCGATTTTGTTTGTCCCTTTTTCGGAAATCTTATTGTTCTCACTGTTTCATTAATGAATTTTATCCCAATTAATTTAGTCATGCTGAAGTTACTATGAATATTCAGAACAAGGCAAATAAAAAACATTGATAAATTGCTTACACTTTGAAGGAGAGCTTAACAAAGTTTTGAAAAAGGGGCTGACAAAATCGGGGTATGCAAACAACATTTAACTAAGTGAAATGATACCCGAAAATGAAGATAAGTTATATTGAAAACTAATTTTGATGCTGCGACGTCGTAGATTTTGATAATTCAGCTTGTTATAGCTTTTGATGAAAATGCAGTACTATAGGACTTCCCATACATTTTTTAGAAACAGTTTCTCTTAAGCTAGCCAAATCCAGTGCCCTTACGCTACATGATTCGTACATGAACAATTTAACTAATTAGATTTTCACAATTTATTTCAATCTTCTCTATAACTAATCACATATTTTGAGCTCAACTTAAAAGTGTTACTGCAGTAACAGATTTCTTCAAATCATCACATATGTCTTTATTTAACAAACAGAAATTCAGAAGATCGCTCACTATCATACTCTGTCAAGGCTAGGTAGTTCGTTATTTGTTTTGGTAGCCAAGTTGACATTGCATCTCACATTTTCAAAGTAAATAAGTTCATTCCTCATATTTAATTTTAATTCGAAAAAGTATCACTTTATGTAAACGCATGTAAGCAGAAAGTTTTCTGATACTGGTTTCAGCATGGTGAGTGCAGAACCAACTGATTTTCATTAATTCGAAATAGTGAGATGAATTGACATCAATTATCAATGGCGCGAACAAATTTCAAAGACGACTAACTTCACCTTGTTTCTAGCATGTTCAGCACTTTCTGTAATAACGCTTAACATTCTAATAATGGAATCACTAATAAATCTAATCCTTGTGCACCAGAATCACAGTTGCAATCACATAGAAATGGGGCGTCTCGTGGTAGTGCCGAATGTAGTCATCCATCTTGGGATCCAAGATGTACTTCATCTTGTAGTGCACCCCCTGCTGCTGCTTCTCGACAATGGTAGCCAAACTGATGATGCGATGTCTGGAATAGAATTCAGAACATACGTAATGGGATATTTCTTAATTGGAACGAGAGAAAATACGCACCGTTTATAGTTCATGTGCTTAATCCGATCCTTGATCATCTTGGCTATGTTCTGACACATCTGCAAGTTCTTGGATGGATCGTAAATGTAACGCATCTCTTCTTCATCCACATCAAACTGCTTCTCGATGACGCGTTCCATGATGCGTTTTATCTTTTCGGTATTGAACAGTGGCTTCTGATAGGGCTCATCCTTTTCCTCCTTGTTGATCCGTTGATTGAGCTCCTCGGTGATTTCCTTGAAACGGTTCTTCCGCTTTCCCAGGGCAGCCGTTAGCGTGTCACTGAACAACCCTGCGACTCCACCTTTGCTGGGGGTTCGCGTAAGGCGCGTATTGCTGCTGCAGGTGGTGGTCGTGGTGCTAATTGTTCGTTGCGGTTACATAACGTTAATTGAGATATAACGGAGGAATTCGAGGGATACTTACGAGGGACCGCCCACTTTCAACGAACCCCACGTTGCCATATTACTGAGTTTCTAGGGACATGCACGCGTACACAAGGAAATTTAGCAAATTTGATTGCTGATGCTGAACAATTCGACAACCTTCCCCAATTTCGTACTCGTTCCTGCAGGAGTCAAAAAACCGACTGCCCCAGTAGGAAACTGGAATTGTAGTGCACCCCCTAATAATACCGTTTCTAGTCTGGATATTAAAAAAGGAACTTTTTCTGTGGTGGTGGTAGTAGGCCACGGATTTCAACTTCGAACCTGACACCTCGCTCGAGACACTCCAGGATATTCACGCGAAGTGGCGCTACTATTCACGAGCATAGCATGCGATGCGGCGAAACGATTTCCAGCCCAAGCCAACTTCGACGGCTACCGCAAGCTCTGAAAGCGATTGAAGCGTGCACGAAAAATAAGGATTCAGTAGGCTGCACATAGAAGTTTATGTTGTGGAAATGGTTTACTGATTTGTAGGAAAAACATTGCAATCCAAGCAGTCATTCAATAATGTTGGAGTTCACTCCAAGTAACATTTAAGTCTTATGATATTCTATTAGCGGCAGCTATGACCAATTGAATAGTTAGAGCTGCTAATGAATCTTACTAATCCATCATATCCTTCTGATAACAACATAAGATTATCTTCAACAAAGTGTTGAAGAGGTTGTAAAAACCAGTTTAAATTATCCGCGCTTTCAAACTGCATAACGAGCTTGTGAGCTTTTTCGCAATTAGTTAATAATAATTTGTTTTCCTCTTTTTTCTTTCTTTAGGTAGTTTTAAAACATTCACACATCGGTATGTTCTATCATTCTTAACACATGACCCATAAAAAAATGAATCCAATCAACTTTAAAAAAGTTTCTTGAGACTGTTGGGTGGTTTCATCTAACTATTTTATCGCAAAGGTCATCGAAAGCTTAGTCAAGTCCCTATCCAAACATACCTCCCTTTAGTTGGGGGTGGAATTGGCGTGCATTTTTCGCATTACGCTTCTGCCGCATTCCTTCAAAGTAGGGTTTGGGTGATCCACCTTCCTGATGGTGGATACCGCGATAGTGCGTCGTCGCGTCATCGTAAAAAAAAACTCTGTGGGGTTTCAAACAAACAACCAAACAACTGTTGTGCCATTCCGAACGTAAATGGGTAGGCAGCTACATCACTACCCGCTCGAAATAAGGTGTTGATTGGTGCCATTCAGTGCCAAATAAAGAACGTTTCGATTTCACTCCAACAGTTATTCCATTATTTTAGCGTGCTGAACTGCACTTAGCCTCCCATTTTCTGCCATCGGTGTACCGTATCGCGTCGTCAAAACGTTGTTCGTGGCTGAGCATTATGATATTCCGTTTTGGTTCATTCACAACTCATTACATAGTTTTAACTGCCGTGGACGAAAATGTGACCCCATTGCCAATGGAAGTCGTTTCACTACTTCGCAGTCCCACAGCGGAACCTACTTTGAGTTCAAACTTTAAATGTTGCTTGTTTACTTTCACTCGTTAGAAGTAACCTAATTAATTTATTAATTTTCACTCGTAGAAGAAACCTAATTTATTTATTTAACTTTTAGTAAGATTTTTAGAATTAGTAGTAGGTACAGATTATGTCCGGATGCGGATCTTTTCGGGCTACACTAGATTTTTTTTTTATTTCTCAGGCCATACAGTATCTTCGTTATTGTCATACGATATACAAAAGTAAAAATTTACAAAGTCAATTTGCATAGAAAACTGTTTACCAACTATTTCTCCAGTAGTTTAATGCCTTTGAAAACGTGAGTAGCGACACAAGTTTATTTATTTCATGTCGTCAATCAGAAGTAGACCATTTTGTTACAATTTTACACCTAATATTATATAGTTTGAAAACGTTATTTTCTTAATCTAGTTCGAATTTTGATATGACATAAATTTTTGTTTTAGTTCCGATTTCGTCTTAGTAAAGTCAATGGTTTCGCATTGTTTATTGTAAACAGACATTATTTGATTTAAAGGCTCAAATTTGGCATAATTTGTGCGGTGATGGTTTGTATAAAAAATACTACGACTTCGCAGTTGTCTTGAAGGAGCATAAAAATTTAATTTTGATAAAAGTGTCATAGAGTCAATACGATGCGAAACTATATCGTTTACGAACGAGACCATTGCAAATTCGCGACGTTTCTTCAATGTTTGAATATCAATGAGCATGCATCGTGCTTCATAAGATGGTAGAGGTAACCTTGTCCAACTTAATTTTCGAAGTGCGAACAACAGAAATTGTTTTTGAACTGATTCTATATGAAAATGGTGACCAAACTATGCTACAGTATTCTAAAATTGAACGCACATAGGTTATGTATAATGTTTTTATAGTGTATGGATCGTGAAAAGTATAGCTAAATCGTTTTATAAATGCTAACATCTTGTTTACCTTGTTGATAATAAGTAACAAGTAAGATAACAAGTCGGTCATTGTGGCGGCCATCTTTGAATTCCGAGATGTGTTTCCGAGATTGAAACATCCATTTATGTGAAGAAAATTTTACTTAATAAAAGTCCTTACGTGCATGGAATTGGTTTTATGTAAGTGGTATTCTAGCTCTCGAAATGAAGTTTGTATAACATTTCTTAGATCGGCATAAAGTATACTAAAAATAATACTTGTGTGCAGCTATGTCAACTGTATACTACACTGCCTATAAAAGCAGAAGTGTCCTATTCTGATTGTTGAATCAACAACCTTTTTCCATCGCAACATTCATGCTTTAATATATACAATGTGGTTTGGCTAAATGAATATGTCATGCAGAATTGTATCAAAAAATTACGAACATTTTTATGAGAAGCAAGATTTTAAACTTTGAGCGTTATTTTCTCAATGCCTACTTTTTCCATATGGAGCAGTTATGATTTTATGGATAGTATACTGCCTTGCGGCCCAGATAGCCGTAGCGGTAAACGCGCAGCTATTCAGCAAGACCATGCTGAGGCTCGTAGGTACGAATCCCACCGGTCGAGGATCTTTTCGGATTGGAAATTTTCTCGACTTCCCAGGGCATAGAGTATCTTCGTACCTGCCACACGATATACACATGCAAAAATGGTCATTGGCATAGTAAGCTCTCAGTTAATAACTGTGGAATTATTTTACATACAAAGGTATCGACCGTGATAATTTTATTTTGAATTTATTTATCGGCATATCGGTCTATTTTACTTCGAGCAAAATAGACCGATATGCCGATAAATAAATTCAAAATAAAATTATCACGGTCGATACCTTTGTATGTAAAATAATAACAACCGGCTAAAAACAAAAAACGCAGTTCATAAATAAATGGTCATGTGTGTGGCTTATCGGGGAGAAATACACATGATATGGACACACCATCCATGATTGTGTAATGATTCCCCAATAATATAAGCCATCGATCGATAGAATCTGCTTGATCGCCAAACAGTATTAGGGCGCTTGAAACCTCCTTCCTTTTGGCTGTCTTGGTAGTGTCATTCTCAAAACACACCCAAGCCGTTCCCATAGGGGACGTTAGCCACAAGGAAGTGACGTTTCAAGTAATACTGTTTCATATGGTATGCCCTCTTCAACATCTAATCCAATTTCTCTCGCCGTTCCCTTACGGTACCTATCCATCTAGTATTCATTGCTTTCTTCTCCATGCTCCCTCTTACTTCGAGCAAAACAGACCGATATGCCGATAAATAAATTCAAAATAAAATTATCACGGTCGATACCTTTGTATGTAAAATAACTGCAATTATAGTAGTGAGAAGATTTATGTTTGGCTCCCTCTTACCACTATATGCAAACACAAAGCACGTGGTATATCTGTCAAAACACTGGATGGCATTTAAACATGCCCTGTATTCGAATATAAAGCCAATATAGTGCTTATTTAATGCATGTAGGCATCAGGCTTAGAAGCATTAATGATGCTGTAATAGGGTTTCTATGCAGCGGAAGTACTGTTATAAGGTCTGTAAGCATTTGTGGTGCTATTATAATGCATGTACGTATCTATGATGCTGATTAAGGGCTTATTATTAGTGCTTATGGTTACTTGGGAAGCATGCTGTATTTTCTTGGTTTTCGTGTGCATCTGAGAATTCACTAGCAAAAATGCTTCGTTCGTCTTTTGGTATAAATGAATGATATTTTTTTTTCTTCCAGGAATTGGAACAAGGTTAGAAAATCTTTCCTGAAGAAATTTTTCAGCCTCTGAATAGTCATTTTCAGTTGCATAGATAAATTCCCAATCTTTTTTAAATTGGTCTTTCACCTTTTGCGACACAGCCCAGTCGAAAAATTGTTTGGCGTTATTAATTTCTACTGACTTTCTAACTAGCCATTCGCTTAATGTTGCCACCGATACCATCACAAGGACCTTTTCCATGTGAGGTTGGGAAAAAGTGCCATTCTGCTTTAATTTTAAAATCATTTTCATGGTTGCATACATTTTTGAAATTTGACATTATCAATCATGCGCAAGCCGTTCAAACCCTCACATGGACATCTCAGCAGAAAAAATACTGCGTTTGCATCTCACCGAAGCATAAATAGCATTTTGAGTGCAATTCCATGCCAGCAAACTTATCAGACACTAGAAATAACTAATCTTGTGTTTAGAATGATCAACATCTTTGAAGAAACGACTCCACTGACGTAACGTTTTCAATAATATTTTATATTGAATACAATACTTTTCACTTTTTCAGCCATAGAAACGACTGGCTGCATTTGAAGTTTCATGACAGCGAAATCTGGGCTGCATTTGAAGTTGATATTTTTCCTCTTCGCGAGTCTCTCTCAGGTTCAAAGCATACAAATTGCTTGAGTGATTGATTCTTAAATTAAAACTCATATATCTCAGGATGCAGATCAAATTAATCAATGCACGCGTTCACTCGTTGACGTTTGAGCGGTGCCGTGTTATTTACGTGACCATGGAAACAAGTGAATTCGGCACCGCTCAAACGTCACATTAGTGAACTCGTGCATCGGTCCATAGCAGGCTGTTGTTTTCAGTGAAGCTGCTGGTTGAGCCAAGAGCAATGATAAGCATACCTAAATAGTTCGAAATAGTGCCACTTTGGAGCATCAAGCATCCAAATCATCTAATATGTCACAAGATTCTTAACTTGTATTACGAAAATGTGGTAAAGCAAATAAATACCACAGGTATCTAAAACCGAATAGACAAATTTAATGATTCCCAAATGAGTCCCAAGCTGGCGCGATTCGCCACTTATATATATTTCCTGTTCGTTTCACCATTCACTATACCAAAATTGCAAGGTTTTCCAAAATTCATGAAGTTTGCACATTATTTATCAATCACTTCTACAAATGCACCACAAAAAAACCTATCGATTTTGGAACGGTTTATTTTCAGTAACATGATTTTTTTGGACGTGTTGTTCTGTCAGAACCAATCTACCATTATTAGAATGACCCGGAATGAGTTAAAATCCTGAACAAGCTCTAACGAAAATTTTGTTCAGAATGTACAGGATTTTATAAGAATTGTGCCTTGGATTCCTACAGAATCTCACCGAATAATCATATCGAAATCCTACCATCAAATCTTTGAGAATGCTTACCAGTATTTTGAAAGAAACCTGCTCAAAATCAAATTTTAATTCGCTTCAGATTCTGTCAAAATCATACAAAGGGTTATATTGTTGCCTTGTCCATGATTTTACAACAATAAGTATTAAACTCGTTGAAAGCCAGAATGGCTAGAAGCTTATGGAATAATATTGAAGATTCTTGAGAATCTTAGCCATGTTATCCGTGAAAGTCGTGTCTAGAATTCTTCAAAAATCCAGTTCACGCTTTTGTTTTTGTGTCTTGTTTTTTTTTTGTAATAATTTAGCTAATTCAATGAAATTATGTTTCCCAAAAATAAATCTAGAAAGATTCGCGAATTAGGCGAAACTGACAAAATGTACACAATTTAAGAAACTATAGCGGTGAAATTGTAGCTTGATTGTCTATTCACTGCACTTGAACTTTTCCCCTTTCGATAATTTAACCACAGACAAACAGACGTAACACTTAGAACAAATCTCGATCAAAATCATAGTCACGAGGGCATGTACGCCCAATGCTAAAATCGGTGCGTTGGCCGACAGGCCAACAGATGGCGGTAGTGTGTAAACGTCAAACACAAAAAAGATGCGAGCGCTGCGGGTGGCGGATTGGCCACCTACCATATTTTTGAATCGACCGTTAAAAAGGTGGTCGATGGACAATGATGAGAGTGTGACGTCTGTTTGTCTGTGATTTAACTATTCAAAAAACGCAAATTTGTAGAAGACGAAACTTCACCTCATGCAAAACCACACACTGTATTGATTACGCCTGTGTTTTTGTTTATCAAAGTGATGGGCGCATCTGAAATCAAAATCAAAACACGGCGAGAGTAAACGGCGACACTGCAAACAAAAATTAAACAAGGCGTACATGACGCGCTTAATTGAAACCAGAATGAAAACACGGCGCAAAAGTAATAGGCGACACTGAAAATAATATCGATTACAGGTTCATAACATTGGGCGATACTGGCATTCTTGATTGCGTTTAAGGCGAAACCTTATAATATTTTTTTTATTACGAATTAGCTAGGAAAATTGAAGAAGATGTGTGTGGTATTGATGGGGATTTTGAAACTAGGTTTATGAAATATGTATTAAAGTGAAATAGTTAAAGTTGGAGTATATTTTCTCCAATTGGGATTAAAAATTGCACATGAAAATTTCATTGGTTATTTTGCCATTGTTATTGATTTGTCAGATAGGCCCTTTTCGCGAATCCCTCTCGAAATCCAGCATTTTGGCAATGAGTTTTGTTCAGGCTTTATTTCTCCTTCTTCCTCTTCTTCTTGGCTTTTTCGTCCTCACTGGGACAGAGCCTGCTTATCAGCTTAGTGTTCGCATTAGCACTTCTAGATTTATTAACCGGTAGTTTTCTTTACCAAAGTTGCCATTTTCGCGCATTCGTATATCGTGTGGCAGGTACAATTATACTCAATGCCTAGAGAAGTCAAGGAAATTTCCATTACGAAAAGATCCTTGACCGACCGGGAATCGAACCCAGACACCTTTAGCAAGGCTTTGCTTTGTAGCCGCAGACTCTAGCCAATCGGCTAAGGATGGCCTCATTTATTGAATGTTGAAGAAGTCATGGTGGAAATAATGTTTATATAATCCCAATAATATTAATCTTGCATTTATAACTTGTTTTTGTTCTCCATAATTAACCTCAATTCAATTTTCTCAAGTCAGGAATTTTGGAATTTTGTATATTTTTTCGTAACTTGAAAATCAAAATGATTTTATTTTTGACTTAAACCCTGAACTATAATACGCATATAAGGAAACTTTTTTGTGACATTTTCTTATTTTAGAAAAATATTTGAAAAATTGTTTTTTTTTATAACCTGTAAATGCTTGATTCTCATTTAAAAATTCGTCATTTTATA
Organism: Aedes aegypti; assembly: GCF_002204515.2. NCBI lineage: Eukaryota > Metazoa > Arthropoda > Insecta > Diptera > Culicidae > Aedes > Aedes aegypti. The sequence continues at coordinate 21,474,537 of NC_035108.1, read as the reverse complement.
TTTTTTCACAATCTACCTATCACAGAAGAAGAACTTGATGATATTTAATTACTCTAAAACTGTTTTTCCGTTAGTTACACGAAAAATATAATATGTTTCAGAAAAATATTAAAAAGTTCATATTTTCGAAAGTGACGTAAAACTTCAAATTTTTATTACTGTCAAAAATCGGTAACCAGAAGAGGCTTTGGGAAAAAATAAAAAAAGTTAAGGATGTTCAAAAACAAAAAATAGAAAAACCAAAATTTATAAATTCGTGAATGAAAATACAGTTATTATTTTGGGTTTTGTGCAACGTAAGAACTATATCACAATCACACGATGCGGCGCGAGATAGGACACAACACTTATGGTTCTTACAAACGTTAAAAGAACATATAAATTACCTTTTTTTAACGACTGGTTTCGGGCTTGATGCTGCCCATCAAAAGATATTATAATACTACTATAGTACTCAGCAGCAAACAGTTGGCCATTATTATGATGAGAAGTTTTCGGTTACGGGATTTTTTTTCTGGCAAAATTCCGGAAGATGGCCGAAAATGCAAGTTTTTTCCCCAAGTGGGGAAGCGCTTCTGCAATTGGAATGAGAAAATATTTGAAAAATATTTCAAATTGTAATTTTTTAGAAGCATGTTCATGATGTTCAGATGCAGAATAAAAATGTGTTCTCGTCACTCATTTTTGAGCGGAGCAAGTTTAGTGTGAAAGTACAAACCGTTTGACAGTTATCGCCCCGGCATGTTACCGACAGCGACGACAGCGACAATCTCTATCTTGTACTATAATATCTTTTGTGTTGTGTCCTGTCTCGCCTCGCGTCGTGTGATTGTGAAAATACAGCATTGCTCAAAACGTGATCAGATCGATTTTAGATAGCAAAAAATGATATTTAGATCAACAATAAAAATTTGGGTATAAGAGGGTTAAAACAGTTAGTCTTGGTATGTTCTAACTTCGAGTAGGAGAGGTTAAAAAGGCTATCAGTGAGCTGAAGAACTGTAAGGCTGCTGGGAAGCAGCACGGAAGTGAGTAGATTTACCAGTCGATCCACCGAGTACTTCTGATGGGAGGACGAAGAATTGCCCACTAGATGGTTGGATGGTCTCATACGCCCAATCCACAAGAAAGGACACAGACTGGAATGTGCTGAATTCGGCGTACAAAATTCTGTCGCGTATCCTGTTTAACAGACTGAGACCGCTCGAGGAGTCCTTCGTCAGCGAATACCAAGCTGGTTTTCGTGAGGGCCGATCGACAAGGGACCAGATGTTTAGCTTGCGAATGATCCTAGATAAATTTCGGGAGTATACATGGGGCAGGACACTAGATCTAGTATTAAAATATTAATATTTATTAATGATATTAATATTGATATTGAGAAGATTATCAAGTATGCATGGAGTTTCGCTGTTTGCCTGTTGCCGGAGTTGCCAAGGCAAATTGATTATTTATATGAAAAAAAAAACAAGTTGTGTTTATTGTCAGTTTGTCTCAGATCCATATGAGTGAATGGATCAGAATTACCTTTTAGCCAAAATATGTTCAATATGTTATGGGAGTTTCATGTACCTACTTGCTAAATCTAGATACCGCCGTGAGAAGCCCGCATAGATTTTCTCCACTCAAACACACTTTGTATTTTTAGTAAAAATAGCCTAAACGGGTGAACATTGACCCAAGTGCACTAATTATAGCGATGGGTAGGGCTTAATTCATAAGAGTGAATGTTCAACGGAAATTTTAGGCAATAAGAGGAAGATTGAGAAAAGAAAAGATGTTCCTGAAGCATAATATGTGTTAGAGTAATATCAGAATCTTTATCTGACCAGGATAATCCCCATAGGGTGATGTGCTAGTATCCATCGTATTAAGCATTGATCAGTGAGAACTGCAATTTTCCCAGTATTGCAGTGAATGATGCTAATACAAACCGATGCCAAACAATTCTTTCTCAAAACGGCTTTGGCATTGTACAATAACATTTTGATATATCTTGATCTCTTTTTGGAAATAATGCAAAGAAAATGCACCTTACCATATTCTCAGTCCGTCGTATCGTTTCCAACTCCGTCGCAATCAGTTTCCAGATTCGTCTCACAACTTACGGCTCACTGTGTGTATTGAATGGTTAAAACACAACATATCAACGCTATAATAAAATGTTTTACTAGAATATATAGATCTACGGGCATCTCCCTATATTCCTTCAGCATGATGGAATATACTAATTTCCTTTAAAATTCATTGTTCGTCATCAAAATTCAGCCCGAACATATGAACACAATTCCTTTTGACCGTACAATTATGGCATTTGCTCACAGTACAGCGAAAACAACACAATCAAAGGAATCGTATTTTTACGTCGAGCGTCGCGCACACATTGATGCACACAAGCTTTTTTTTCTCAGTACGACGGATTGAACTTTGTTTACATTCTCAATTATATGCGGCGGTTGACGAAATTTCGTAAAATTTGTTGATTTATTGAAGTTTTACGGCGTGGGATTGGAATGTAATCCTTCAGTGAAGAAGTACGAAGGTTCTCCATAGTGAAAATAAGTGCCCGGCGAAGTAAGTCACCCACGGGGGCGGGAAGAAACTTGTGTTAAAAATTGGTGTGGCTCAGTCGATTGCTAAGCATTTCTTCCAAATCGTGTTCGTCCATGCGATTTCGGTGAAAAAGTGCAAAGTGGATAATTGAACTGAAGTTATTTGCCGAAATACAGTAGTTTTATTGCATTTTTGGTGTAAAAGTGTACAAACCATAACAGCTTTCACAAAATTACACTTGGATAATGAATCTATGTTGCAGGTAAATTTGAATATCCGCCGTAGTGGAACATTTAAAGTTTGATACGACGAATAGTAGCGTTTACGACGAAGAAGAATAAAACCCTACTACCACTAATAAATTCAGTAATTAGAACATCCTCACCTCCATTCTCTATATTGAGCAAAATATATGAGAAATGCAACGTAGACCAACTGTTTTTCTGGCTAAAAAGAGACTGGCACCTTGTACGATGCATCACATTCGGTGAAGCTTCATTGTCATCATTGCCCCACATCTTTCTACGATTTCCGGGCCATTCCGCAACTCGACTCCGATACAATTTGTCTCCTGCGGTGTATCAGATCTGCCCCCTACATTGACTTAAATTCAAGATACTTCTGTCAGATGTCTTTAGAAAAATCGTGGCTATCTCGATGATATCATAAAAATAATAGGGGTATTCACTTAAAGTAGCGTAAACTGAGATATTGGTGATGAAACATTTCAAATGAAATATTCCTTTCCTGGCTCCAGACGACAAAAAATAACTTGTTTGTAATCTAGTTACCCTACAAAAATATCAAGCTTGTCAAAAGTTTGTTTATTTAAATTACGAACTTATATTCGACTCGTTTCAGCCAAGCTTCACCTTAGTTGAAGAACCTGCGACTGTTTTCTTCACAATATCCCGAATTCTTCTCAGAAGACTGCTGAATTGTACTGTTACTACAAGCACTCCTCATTCAACGTATTATCGTGAAAATGATTACGATCGCGTTTGAATAATTTCCCACAATAATTCAAGTGATCCCAAGTGAATGTGGGATTTTTCATGAATTGTAATTGTAATTGTAATTTTATTGATCACGGTATCCTATCAGTGTACACTTTTTATCAGGAACAAAAAACAACGCGTCTTAAGCCCTCAAATATTAAATTAAAGAACACCTCTTTCGACTAAAACCCAATTTGATTGCAATGGGAATCGATGCGTTGCGTTCAGTAAGGTTAACACATATGGGCTGTCCATTAATTACCCAAGAGAATTTTCGGGATTTTTCAGCAAACCAACCAACTCCCCCTCCCCCTATGATAAGATTATTGTACGAAAATGAAAAGTTATTTGCATGGCGCGTATGAAATCTCAAACCTCTCTTACCTCCCCCATAACTACTTTCGATATAAATGATCACCAAATGATTCATTTCGTTCCCCACTGTGACCATTCAACTGAACGAACAATATCCGGCATTAACGCAACCTCTTTTATTCAAAACTATTCTATGGTCATGCTCACATATTCATGTAACTTTTCCTCAGCCATTTTCTAAAATAAAACTTTCAAAACTAGGTATAGAGAATCTTACTCTCTTTTACGTTTTCCAATTGTTTTCCATGCTTTGTTTTATTGGGTTGTTCGGTTGTTGCTATGATGACTGATGCATTCTTGGATTGGTTGACTGTTGAATCTCAACGGCTTGAAACATTTCCTACGTAGTTCACGCAATTTTATGAAACATTTGATATAACCAGTTTATCACGATATACGTAGTGATTTACGCCGTTAAGTGAATACCCCTAATATTAATATTAAAATATATTAATCCGTATTAACGGATATTAATACCAATATTAATGAGTGTCTTACCCCATGGGAGTATAACTTGCAGACTCACTATCTATTTATCGATTTTAAGGCGGCGTACGACTCAGTGAAAACAAATGAGCTTTGGCAGATAATGTCTGAAAATGGTTTTCCGGCGAAACTAATTAGGCTGATACGTGCTACGCTGGATGGTTCGAAATCAAGTGTTCGGAACGCAGACGAGGTGTCAACCGGATTGAAGCAGGGAGACGCACTTTCGAATTTACTGTTCAACATTGCACTCGAGGGTGCTATTAGGAGATCTGGCGTGCAGAGAAATGGCACTATTATCACAATGTCGCACATGCTTCTTGGCTTTGCGGACGATATAGACCTAATTGAAATCGATCGCAGGTCAGTGGAAGAGGCCTTCGTGGCTCTGAAGAGGGAGACAGCGAGGATAGGCCTGACTATTAATTTTACCAAGTTGCAGGTAGAGATAGAGTCAAGCATGGTGGTGTAGGTGCTGAGGTAGTGTTTGATGGGGATGTGTTTGAAGTTGTTGAAGAATTTGTTTACCTTGGAACACATGCGACATGTGACAACGACGTTTCCCGCGAAATGAAAAGACGTGTTGCGGCTGCGAATAGGGCCTTTTACGGACTACGTAACCAGCTTAGGTCCCGCAGCTTGCAAACGAAACAAAAATTCGCCCTGTATAAAACATTGGTTCTTCCGGTGCTCTCTATGGGCACGAAACGTGGACGTTGAAAGAGTCAGACCGGAAAGCTATCGGTGTTTTCGAGCGTAAAGTGCTGCGGACAATACTCGGTGGGAAACTCGAAAATGGTGTGTGGCGCAGACGCATGAATCACGAGTTGTATCAAGTGTACAAAGATGCGAGTATTATCAAGCGTGTAAAATACGGCAGACTTCAGTGAGCTGGTCACTTAGTGCGAATGTCGGAAAAAAGAATTGCGAAAATAGTATTCAGCAGGGAACCAGGTAGACGTCGGCGGCTTCGGGGTAGACCACGAATACGCTAGCTGTACGCAGTGGAAGAGGACCTGGCGACCCTAAACGTTCGAGGCAACTGGAACAGTTTCGCCAAAGACCGACGAAGATGGAGCTCTACAATACGCCCGACAATGGCGTGACGCTACGCTGTAACCATCAAGGTATCAAGGTAGGTATCGTGAGTTGAATTTGGGGTCAATATGACCCCAAAGCACAGACAACGTAACATTTTTTTCACACAGACTGAAGGTTGAAAGTGAAGGCTATAAAAGAACTCCTTTGAGTTTAGGCTTTTAGATCTACAAGTGTAACTATAGATAACTTGAAGAATTATGAACAAGCTCGTATAATTAAATTCTATTCATTTTGAGTCCAACTACCGTTTAAGTTTATCTAAAAGCTTAAGTTTAAATAAAAAAGGACAATGTTCATAGTCCTAAAGGTACTACAGATCATAGTCAATGGTGAGTCTAACTATCAATTCACGAACTTTGATGAGAACAGGCTTTCGAATGTGCAACGGTAACTAGTGAGCACTCTAAGGAATGATAATAAGGTTCATTCTCATTCAAACTAGTACGAGTACCATTATGTTCTGTCAAGTTGAACTCCGAGAAATTATTGGCTGAACGTGTAGATCTGAAGACCTACATTCAAATAAGTTCATAGATAATCTGAAAGCTTAGTTGAAATCAATTTCGTTTCCCGGGATCGGAAATCCTATAAGAGAATTTATCATTAAAGTCCTTATGAAAAAGCTCTTAGAGTATATTATTCTTCTTTCTGGCGTTACGTCCCAACTGGAACTAAGCCTGTTTCTCAGATTATTGTTCTTATGAGCACTTCCACAGTTATTAACTGAGAGCTTTCTTTGCCGATTGACCATTTTTGCATGTGTATATCGTGTGGCAGGTACGATGATACTCTATGCCCTGGGAATCGAGAAAATTTCCTTTACGAAAAGATCCTCGACCAGTGGGATTCGAACCCACGACCCTCAGCATGGTCATGCTGAATAACTGCGCGTTTACCGCTACGGCTATCTGGGCCCCTAGAGTATATTCTATGATTCCTGTTTGGTCTGTTTTTGTTATTTTCGTTCCTGGTTTAACTCGTTATGTTTTTTTTCAGGTGTGTAATCTCTAAGCTTCTTTTGTCAATAAATATCAGTTCTGTATATGCCCATTTCCTTCACCATCAATCTAACGTTAAAGAATAATTTTGTTAATTCCAGCATGCCCACATCAAAACATTCAAGACATTCAAATCATTGGATTCATACCGCTCAATATTACAATTGACTATTTTGTCCAATTGTAATATTATTGTTAAAAACCAATTCTGTTCGACTTAATACAGGACCCACTTCACAAATGAACAACTATACTCAAGAGCACAAATCTAGAGCACCACACAGCATTGGAAATTTGATCAACTGGTCACCTCCAGCGAGCTACTAATTAAATAAATTTTCATTGTGAATGGCTATTTGGTTCGACAGATTTGTGCTTTCGATGGCGTTCTTTATTCACTTTATAGCGTTTGGGCGTCTTCTATTTGAATATATAAGATATGCAATAATATTATTTTAAACCTAGATCAAACTCTACGGATTTAACTTTCGACGTTTTGTTACTTCGTTTGAAAGCATTGAAGCTACCTTAATCCAACTTTTCGTATCATGGGCTATAATAATTGCAATTCGCATCGGATTGTTCAATTGAAACACCGATAGTGGTATGCAGCACATGGAACAAACCTTAGCCTAATCGACGGCCGTTCCAATTTTCCCCATGCAGATTTTTCCTAAACCAAACAAATCGAGCCCAGATTTCTCCGCTTCGAAACGTTTCTGTTTTGATTCAAACCAAAATTGATCGATATCGAAATCGATACCCTACATCCAACTCGTTGATGCTTAAAAGATTGAAACATTTCTCGGATCCGGTGCGGATTAGTCACCCTCCAGATCACCGCGCGCCCTAACAAGCAATGCGTCATGCCTGCAAGTCCCTCAACAACTCGGCGCGCTCCGTTTGAAACTATGATGAAAACTAATACACATCAGATTGATATACCTACATACAGTACTGGACAGTATGGATTACGCATTGGCCATTTTTCATACAAAACCGGTCAAGTTTGAGCGTATGGATATCGCATTCAGTGATTTGATTGACTTGAAATTTTCCCCGCAGCTCAGAAATATTTTTTTTTTGCAATTTCTCATCGTAATAGGCTGTTTTTCACCACGCAAATCTGTCATGAAACGGTCTACTTTTCTGCACTGATTTATGCAATGCGGTAATAGTACGGCCAATTTTTCAATGGTGAATTGAAAAATGCGAAGAAACTACTTTTATGTAAAATATAGTCAAATTGTCTAATTCAGCATTTAATTCCGCCCTGATTGTATATCTTTTGTCAGATACGCGTATATATTTTCATGAATTGTATGTCTTCTACTGAAATCTTCTTTTCAGCTATCTTCAAAATTGTTATTGTTTTTCAATATTTTCGTACCATTTTTTCAAAAGGTACCAAGTTTCAAAAGTAATCAAAAATCTTTGGTTACCTTGTCAAAGAAATTTTATATAGGGAATATCGGACCCTCAAGGGACATCAAACCCCAACAACAATCTTCCAAAATAAAACTGAAAAGTGCTACTAATCAGAACTGTTAAAAACAGTTCTAAAAAGTAGCACTTTTCGGTACTTTTTTTGTTGCTGGGAAAAATAAGCCGTTATTTTTTCAATGTTTTAATTACACTAATCTTTTGAGTTGCTTACTAAATTATGACACAACTATTATCAGAAATTGTAAAATAATGGTTAATGCATCCCGATATGATTTCTGGTATCTCTAAGTAGTCCTCTACGAAATTGCTCGTTGCAGAGCTCGATTCCTTCAACATTACTCATATTTAAAATTCTAGAATTTCATGACGATTTTCCACCCCTCAAATTTCTTCACAGGATGATCAATTATTCTATAATTCAAGTCAAAGTGAAAATTTCAGGCCAATCGTACCACTAGAAGGCGAGACTCATGTCTCCAAAGTTGATCATTGTGTATTAAAAATACGACCAATGCGTACTTTATTCCGTCAAGTACTGTATATCTACAAGGTACTTAGGCAGCGTCCATTTATTACGTAACGCTAAAATTGAAAATTTTTGACCACCTCCCCCCCCCCTCCGTAACGCTTTTTGTATGAAAAAAATAAAAAATTTGTATGAGCCGTAACGCTTAAGCCTACTCCCCCCCTCCCCCTAGAGCGTTACGTAATTTGTGGATGTCGCCTTATAAGGTCGTGATGGAGATCCGATGCGGATGGTTCTTGGCATGAAACGTGACACTGAAAACCGCCCCGTAGAACCGTCAAGTGAAGCGACACACGACTTGGTCTCGCGGTCAAATCAAAACAAACCTAAGCGCGTCCCGGTCCAGAAGCGTGTCTGGCGGTTAAGCGTTGCAAAGAGCATACCTTCACTGTACACTACAGTGATGCTGAGAATATTGAGAGGCGGCGGGGGTTCTTTTGTGATTCACCCTTACCCACCCGGGCTGGTGTGTTGGTAAGTGAGTTATAATTTTATCGCAAGATAAATACAACAACGCAGCGTTCCGTTAAAATTGCTCTGACCACAGGCATGTGGTGGGAATTTGAACCGAACGACTTTGGCGGCGATGTGCAAATAGGCAATACTATTTACCGTCCAAGTTGGGTGTCGTTTGAATGTTGCGGTGCGCTGTTATTTGGCAGTGGTTTCCAAACGGCTATCTGTATGAAATTGCAAAACTTCTCTATTTTCATATAAACTACAAATTAATAATTGGGATTGGAAAATTAACCTAAATTACAATTATCTACCAAGTACCTCTCGCTACAATACAAGTTAGTGTTGCTTTGCAATGTATGTGAAACCAACCTGTTAAAATTTCTCTCTATCATTTGAAATTGTATCTATAGGAGGGTATTCCAATTTTTTGTGAGCGAGAACTTTAGAGATTGCTCCGTTGAATTTTTTGGAAAGAAAAAAAAAAAAAACGATGTTTGTGAATAATACAAAAAAAAAAAAATAATTGTGAAGCCCATAAATTTTATATTTTTACGCATCCCTCCAGTAATACTATATCAAAAAATAATTTGCTATAATTTTTAACAAAAGATTTATACACTGGTTTTGATTTATTTTATTTAGTGAATAAAAACATTGCCGAAACATCGTACCTCTAATTTCATACGTTTTACAATTATTGATTATTTACTGATGGCAAAAATGTGACGTTCTCTGTGTTTATTTTGCTGTTTATCATACAGTTGTGATCTAATATCAAACATTTCTTCCCATGCAGCGAAGATAGATTGTTGTCAAGCTTGAGTTTACAATTTTGTAGACGGCTTAAGCTATTTAGTTGGTATTTAGATTACTGGTTCTCAGCGCCTTTTTCTCAGAGTTCCCTCCATACAGGGTGCCTGTACAATATCCAAACTCATAGTATGGGAAATGTTATCTCTCATTGAAAACAAGAAAAAATTAAGTGTCTCTGTGTTAACACAAAGATGGATTTTTCAAAAGTTTTTAAATTAGGTTAATGTTTTATTGGGAGCGTTATGTCCGATGGCCGATAACCATTCTTGAGATATTTTCTCCTTAAATTCTAAAAAAATATTAATCTAAATGTCATGCTAGTCCTCTATAGAACTCACTTTGAATCGTATAACTTTCTATTTTCAGCCAATCTTGCAATTAAGAGGTGTAGATCACCTCAAATATTAGCAAAGAATATAATAGGTCAAGATACCAGACCTTGTGCGAATAATCAATTTGTTCAACTTGATTCTATAGAGTATAGAGGCATGGCTTCATAGTTCGAACGAATAATATGCAGACATCCTGTACAAAAGCTTGTTTGTAACATTCTCTGCTACCGTTTAGAGGTTGAACCTCTAAGTTTACTGTCAAAGTTAAACCTTTAGTTTTCAACGAAGACAAAAACAAGTGTACTTCAAAACTAGAAAAATGTTAATAACGATGCACAGATATTCTGAACCTAAACTGTAAAATTTAGAAAATGCCGTAATTTCAACTTATGTAGTACAAAAGCTGAACTTCACCATAGTGAAACCAACTCTAATATGAACTTCAGAATGTGAAATAACTAAGAGAGAAGTTTTTTTGTCTGAAAAGAGACAAAAACCAATAAAAGTTTTCGGTACCTAATCTTTTTTGCTGAGTTTCCGTTAAAATACGTTAAAAAAATTAATTAAATTGAAAAATTAAATGAAAATATAAAAACTTTCATTCCGCTGTTATTTGCGCAGCTTCTCTTGGTAAATAATTAAAAATCTGTGACAAATTTTGAACAATTCCATTGAAATTTTGGAATCAATGTTGTAAAAGTTGGTTATTGTATGTCGTGAGAGTCACCTGGTAATTGTTCAACGTTAGGAAAACTTGTATGTACATTGTTAGGTTTCCACAAGTTTCTAACTCCTGAGAAGCATAGACATACGACACCACCCCATAGTATGTAGTCTGGTTACACAGCCACCTACCAACCGCAGTGTAAAAACCCTCCACCAGTGGGATAGGTTATCATATTCTGGGAAGCCTTGAAGGGTGGCGTAAAGGGACCTTTTGACTGTTTAGCGAGAAACTTGCGACGATCAACGCGCTACAATAATTCATATAACGGAGGGTATTAGAACTAAGTGAGAGGTGATGATTTCGCATTTTGGAAGTAAACATCTCCTCCAAACACTAGCGATTTTGAGGTGGGATGTTGACGTTTGATCACGAATTGAGTAAATAGAGAGGGCAATGATCGAGCAACAAGGTCAGGGACCTCAAGACATTCGATGACTGCATAATATCTTTACTTGTCCAGAGTTGTTTTTTTTTTGACGTTAACTACGTCTTATGGCAATATACTGGGTGTCAATTCTAAAATTTTACAACCGTCACGAAATTATATTAGGTTTTGAACGCTAATAACTCAATATTTTCCCACCAATCGGTCGGAAATTTATACAACATTTTACTCAAATGGAGAAAACTATTGATTATAGACAACTGACTATTGAAAATTGGGAAAATTTCGACACCTTTCTTACACAACAATCACGTTCAAGCAGCTTTCCACGCTCCTTTTGGGTTTCGCGTCGCGCTATAAAAGCAGACCGATTCCTGCTTCTTCGATTCCCGAAAATTGGCTCACCAACACATCCAGGTTATTAATGAAATATTTTAATTTAGAAGTGATACTCCCATACAATATGCGGGAATCCGGTACTTGTGTATTAAGGTACTTTGATTTGGGACAAGTTTCCGAATTCTCACGATAATGGATTTCTCTCTCTCAATTTTCAGCGAAAAACTGCCCTGAGAAATTATCCGTCAACGAAACAAAGCGAAAATAGATAATCGCACACTTCCACCGTTGTGAGAAGCCACAAGCAGCTGCTGCTTTGATACACAAAATAAACAATTGATTTAATCAAGTTGATGTGGTAGCATAGTTATCGTGCACGCATCACGATTATTCTCAGCAGTGTTCTAGGCTCGAATCCCGTCGCAGGCACCAGTTTTTGTGTATCAACGTAGTAATAATTCTCGGAGGAAGTTGGTAGGCGATAATTTGATGCACACTTAATACAGAATGCCGAATCTCGGCTAATTTTAACCGAGATCCGCACAGCCGAGTAGTCGGCAAACAAATTTCCTGGGATCTCAGCAAATAAAAGCTGAGTATCAGTAAATCTTGCTTCGTTGCTAAGCAACCGAACAATTTGTTAGCTGAGTCTCGGTTAGAATCGGGAAATCGAGATTCGCACAGCCGAGCTCGTGGAAAAAATCTAAGTGTGTGGGATGAAAAAAAAAATATCCCTTAAGTGGAATGATTTTTGGTTATCCTCCATCGTAATTCTAGGGAAAATAAGTGTGAGCGAAAAAAGACGTTCACGTGAGGAAGCGAAAAACAATACTCCTTTCGTGCAAAAAATAGGAGATTTCGCATCAGAAACCATGGTTTGGGACGTATAGTTCACTTCACGGTGAAATTCTCTCTCTTTTGCTCTCCAACAAAACCTGAAAACAATGTTGCCAGTGCCTGTCAACTTTGAGGTTTCTCAAAGACGAGAAAGAGAACTATTGTTAGATGACGTCACCGTGCAATGAGCATGGAGAGCGCAATGCTCGTTTAGAGCAATTCTCTTAGAGCGAATATGCTAAACGATCTCAATTTTGCCATTCTTATATCGTATAAGATATTTGTGGCTACGATGGCATATCATGCCTGAAAAGTCAAGAAAATCTACATTATGAAGAAATCATGCATCGGAATTAATTCGGAATTAAAATCAGAAACTATCAACAATGTTTGATTCCACATGCAACAAATAATATGGCGTAGTTAACGTCAAGCGGTCGTGTCTTGTACAACCCCCTCTGATTTTTTTTTCTTATAAGCAGGTGAAATCAACTCACCTGTAAAAAATCTGAACTGCTACGGCAAATGAAATGTAATATGTTGTTAACATCTTAAATTTGTTTTATTCTTGTTTTTAAAGATATTTTTCATGGAAGTCCTAAGTCCTCCAAGATTTTATCCCATCCCATCCCATCTTCCATCGATTTCCTTAGTATATCCTCCAAGACTTAAATTTTGAACATTTTCAAAAAATTTTGTTAGATCTTCTAGAGTAACTACTGTAGAATTCGGTTGAAGGATGAGTGAAAAAATATCTTAAAATTGTTGGAGTGCTCAAGGATTTCCTGTAGAAAATTTTGAAAAAAAATCTTCTAAGCATCCTTTAAGCATCGCTGGAGGAATTTCTAGAAAACTCTAGAATAATTTCTAGAGAGATCCCTGTATAAGTCCCTGAAATTATCTCAAATGAGGTATTTCCTCGAGACATGTGAGAAGAAATTCTTATTTTCGGGAGCCTGTAGAATTTTGCATCAGGATTCAGTGCAATCAGAATAAAGAGAAAAGAGACTCTAGAGACCATTTTGATTAAAGTAGAGACCTTAGAGACCTATTATTAATTACTATCATTAAAATACCTAGTCTCTTGAAAAAGACCTGCTATCGGGCCAACACAAATTTCTTCACATCACAGCTGTTAGGTAAATCTGTATTGTCAAAACCTTAATAAATAAAACATGAATAGAATAAGCATTATTTGACGTAAGATACCAAGAAGAAGGTGTATCATCAAATGAATTTTGTTGGTGACTAATAAGCACAAAAAAAAATAACCTGAAACATATGAAATCTACATAGATTCACAAAATACTTAAGAAAACATTATTTACATAAATTTAAATTTAAAATTGGTTTACATTCATAAGGAATTTAAAGAATTTTTTATACCGTTATAAAATATTATGAATGATTTGTCCATCTAATCCAATTGCAAGTTATATGAATGCTGATAATGAATACCTTACAAAGAACACTAAAAATGTTTACTCTATTCTAAAGTATCGAAATGTTTTTTTTTCTGGGAAAATGCCCCCCCAGGCCTCCACATTTGTAAATCCATTTAATAAGCCTGTGCTGAGAAAGCAAATCTGAAAGTACACCTAAACTTCAGTCGATAATTTTCAGTAATTAACATTTACTATCATCCTTTATGATACTTTCAATGTTTGTTTTGCTACAATGTTTTGATTACTTTTCAGAAGTCTGAAGCAAATATATTATGACCTTAATTCTTTTACCATACTTTCTGTATTAAGTATTACAGTGAGATTGAAAGAAAAAATCCCAGCATACCCGTAAATAGTCAAGTCTGTGTTTAGTTACTGCATCAGAATATAAAAATCGTACATAAATCGTGAAATGTTAAAATAAAAATCTTATCTTGGAAAGTTCCATTATCGTTTTATTTCATTGTTAAAACATTGAATTGTTGAATTTCAACTTCCATTATATCCAAAATACTAATTTTATTCAAAATCTTAAAAATCAAGGGATCCCGGATTTCCCGGGACAAGCAAATGACCGGGAAATGGACAGATTTTATTTTTTACCAATCAAGCTAGGGGAAAGCCACATCTATTTCAATTTCGGTTTGTAAACTGCTATACGCTTTAAGTTCCTGTGAAAAACATCGCAGATTAACACCTATTTTCCTTATTTACATATTTTCCTTATTATGGGCAATTAACAGCAATTCAAATAAGTAAAAAATAACTGATAAGTCATCAAACATTCACTCACCTTTAATACTGACTTAATCAGTCATTTGCTTATTTGAAAAAGTATCCAAAATTGTCTCTAATGCTAATGAGCACTGAAAATAAACAAATAAATGAAAAATATCTATTCTGGAAAAAGAAACGTTATTTTCACAAGCTGCTTCTTTTACCTAATAATTTCCAACATAGGTAAAGTTCATAAAAGCGATTCAAATTTAATAGGTGATTTTAATTCCAAACCTAGTTCATACATGAATCGAATGTCTGGATGCGACATTTAAGATATTGATTGATCCGTTTTAAAGCTTATGATAAAGACGCTAGATGATTTCATTTTCCATAAATAGATAATAATGTTCAACATCACATAGATATTCCATATTTGAGTTACATTTTTGTAACAGTGAGTACATTAAAATAACACGATAAGTGCAAATTTAAATCTGTTAGCATTACTAATGAATCAAACCTTCTGAATCAAGATAGATTTGAATCAAGAGTCGTCAGAGAACTCTCAAAATAATGGAAAAATTCTGGAAATCATTGGAAACTTTTGAACATAACCATGATAGATATCCTAACAGAGTTCTGAGCAGAGATACACAGTCGACTCTCCATTACTCGATATACTCTCTAACTTGATGGATATTACGGTCCCTTCAAATTTCCATACATCGTGCTCTCCATAAGTCGATATTTCTATAACTCGATATCTCCACAAGTCGATGTCACGTCAGAGGTAAATTTCCCTCCATAACTCGATATCTGTTTTAAAATCATTGTTATTTGGGGTAGTTCGGTCTATTTCTTGTTTGCAGATGAATAAATACTTGAAAGTTGTAATAAAAGTTCAAAAACATAAAAAAATAAAATAAAATATTGTCAGTAAAATTAACGTGATTTTTCAAGCACTTCGAAAAATTTTCTCAAATAATATTTTGTAAAATACTTTCAACGAAATATACTGCTTTACAATACAATACTTTTCAACAAAAAAGTGATCTTATATGTATTGGAATACAAAAAATTGTTCCGTTAATTTTGTGATTTTTGGTGCCGGTATGTTCTATAACCCGATAATTCTATAAGTCGATGGTCCCTTGAATATCGAGTTATGGAGAGTCTACCGTATGCTGAAAATATTTGGTATAGAACAAATACTGTGAGGGTGTTAATTTTTCTACAATGCATTGCCTAAAATTTCAATCAAAATTCTATGTATTTCGGTAATTCTGTAGATGCTTCGATCAAAACGAAAGAAAATCTCAAATATGCATCTATTGGTTTTGAACAGAATTCAGTATAAAACATCTAGTGAAACTTCAAACATGAGTTTTATTAGGATTAGAGAAGTCTTGTGAGGATACAGACCAAAATCTTGTGTAGGCTCCAACCAGGAGCCTCAAATAATTACGTTCTGAATATTGCTAAGAACACGATAAAAATCTTGTTTTCACAGGACTTTTCAAAGGTTAAGTGAGGGACGTTTATTCTTTTCAGGACGAAAATTTCATCGTTTTATGTGCATCGCCTCCAGGAGTCGCTTGAGAGCCGCTGCTGCCCATGGAAGGCAAACGAGTGTGTGCGTGTACGGGATTGCCTTTTAGTTAGTCAAAGTAGGTATTGACAGCGCGCAGTGGACTATCCGAGCGCGCGATCGCCGTTTTAGTTCGAAGTGACTTGTCATAACGCAAAGATCGTTGGCGTGCTCTGTTATCTCGACAGCTGTCCGTATAGCTTTTAGTCAGAGTTGGTCAACCAAATGCGCGTGTAATTATATCCAGTGCGAGTGTTCTAACTCCGTAGGAAACGAGTTATTATTCTAGTGTGCTTTGCTGGAAAGAGGATCAGGTTTCAACGAGAGTAGATCTCGTGGACGTGTTCAGTAGATCGTAGGTTTCGGTAACTACATATAGTAAGACATCTCCATTGTCTGCTTCGTGATCTATTCAAATTAAAAACTTCGTAATCTTCAGTAGCTCTGTCGATCTTTCGGTCAGCATCCGCGAAGCTTACTGCGTTCAACCGCCGGTTAACTCTAGTTAACACCATCTAAAGAAGTGAGTGATCGTGGCGAGACGGAAAATAATCCGACGTAAAACAAGAGAAACCTATTGTGGAGTGAATTTAATGACCTGCACCATTATCAGTTCAGCGTAGCGCAAAACAACGCCGATAAAAGTGAAAAGTGGAAGTGGTGTAGCTTATATACAAAGCAGAGCGGCAACAGTTTTCGAACGAAAGGGAAGATCGTTTATTTTGCAATTATAATTGATGCCGCATAGGAGAAGACACAACGTCCACCACAATCAATATTAATTCGTCGACTTTTGGACACACAAAAACCAAAGCCCAGCATGAGTATCAAAGCGGAAAATAAGATCTCGCTGAAGATCGAGCCGTCTAAAAATAACATGATCAAATCTCCAAGTAAGTACAACGACATAATATCTACCAATTCCGGTGCAGCTGAAGACCTTCGGCTTTCCCGGAGATCGGCGGGACATTTCATTCGCGCGCGATCATTCTTCAAGGCGGCAGACAAAGTGTATACCTCTTTGGATGTCGTCTCATAAAATGTAGTAGAGTGCGTTTATTTATTATTTTTGGCCGTCCAGTAATATTGCACGTTGATGCAGATTTTTTTCCCGTTCTGTGCTACGTACAGTTTTTTTTCGGAAGTGTTTTCGTCGCAGTTCTTGTTGTATGTTGCTGTTTCCCCGGCTTTGTACTTGTTGTAGTCCTACTGAAGTTATTTATTGGTGTAGAGACCTCTTCGGGTTTGATCTCGCTCTCTTTCTTGTTGGTGTGTTTTGGCTAACCAGAAGATCAAGAAGAAGCACTGTAGCGTGTCTTCTAACAACCGGGGAGACGCTAGGAGTGAAAATAATACAACATTCATCAAAGCAGTGTATTTGCAGTGAGAGATTTGTAGAGAGCAAATTCAAACGAAGAGAGCAGGGCAAACATGCCGCAGTGGGCTAAATATGGTAAATAGACAATAATTTGTGTGTGATTCGGAGTATCCCAGAATATGTGAATGCACATTTTAAATTTCCAAATAACTTCTGACCTCTCCCCAAAAGCCATTGGTAACCGAGTGTGTAGCTCCTTGTTTCTAGGCAAATGAATGGACCAGGACTATCGCCACTAATGGCGAGATCACAAATTATGCGAGACTTAGAGGATTTTTTTTTTATTTATTCATATTTTAATGTTTTCTTTGATGCCTGTTGAGTGATTTTATTAAGTAGGGGGTGGAGCTGAAAACTTAATCGATTGGTCACCACCAGCTAGTGACATTATTAAGTTTTCAGCTTAAACGGATGTTTGGTTCTCCAGATTTGTGCTCTTGAAAATTTGAGGCTTGATGATCTTCACCTTAATGTGTTCATTTTTACTACTCAATCCCCAATACATCTTCTTCTTCTTTTCTGGCGTTACGTCCCAACTGGGACAGAGCCTGCTTCTCAGCTTAGTGTTCTTATGAGCACTTCCACAGTTATTAACTGAGAGCTTACTATGCCAATGACCATTTTTGCATGCGTATATCGTATGGCAGGTACGAAGATACTCTATGCCCTGGGAAGTCGAGAAAATTTCCAACCCGAAAAGATCCTCGACCGGTGGGATTCGAACCCACGACCCTCAGCTTGGTCTTGCTGAATAGCTGCACGTTTACCGCTACGGCTATTTGGGCCCCAATACATCAAGTTTTCAAACAAATTTGCATTGTAAACATTTTTTTACGAAGTAACATTTCAATTTCGAAATGGTATTTCAACCTAAGTTTACAAATATTTGTTATTTTTTTGTCGAAATTTTCAATTGTAGTAGAAACATTGACCTTATTTTTGAAAGTATTGATTGTTATTGGTACAGATGTTATGTAGCATCTAAAAAAAAAGGAAAAAAATTTGTCATGAAAAAATTTTTTAAAGATTTTTTTTTTAAATTTTAGGTAATAGAAAAACTAAATCATCGTTATCTTATAGTTGGGATTTTTGCTGTCGTTTAGATACCGTAATTTCAAGTGAAATTGATCATTTAGCACATTGTTTTTAAAATGCTTCCAACTTCAACTTTTTATAATGCTTCCAACTTCAACAAATAAAACGCAGAAAAATATGTATGTCGGTGATCTTTGTAGGCTCTAGTGTATCAATTTTTTCTTCGTAGCATCAGAGCAGACATTAATCTATGATCTACGACCTTTTTTTTCAGAATTCTTCATTTGCAAATTTCATTAGAAATTTATTCAGGTATTTTTCCAAATGTTCAGATATTGATCCGGAAATTTTCAAAAGAGTTCATCTATATTAATAAAAATGGAACTATGTTTGTATGTTACAAAATAATTTGAGAACGAGTCAACGGATTTACTTGATTTTTTCACAGTCAGGTTCTTGAAGTGTTCCGACGCGTTAGTGTGTACAAAAAGTCAAAGAACTTCACCAGAAATGTGAGAAAAATAGGGGTAGGAAACTGACACTTGTAAAGTAGAATTTTGTTTCTGGAACAACTAGTCTACTAGTTTAGTAATAATTTCTTAAGGAATTCCTTCACGAATTTTGTTTAGGACACCTCCAAATTCAACTTGGATTTTTCCAAGGACAATCACAGCCACGAAATTTCTCCAAAGATTATTTCAGAAATCCTCTTGAAAACTTACTAATTTCTGAATATACAAACTCCTTCAAGATTTTATCCAGTGATTTATCCATCCATTCCCTGTTACATCCTCCACGATTTCCGGTCAAAACGTCTTTTAAAATTCTATGCTCAAATTCTACAGAAATTTTCAGCATTTGCCTTAAGGATTTCTATAAAAATTCCTCCTTTGAGAACTTCTCAAGTAAGTCTTGATAGTTTTCTGTTTCAAGAATTCTTCCAGGAATGTCTCCAGGGAAATGTCAAGAAAATATAAAGTGATGAAACTTGTGTAAGTTTTAAAACCACCCTTATTGAACAAGGATCTCTGTAAATAGCTATCGTATTAACTGGAGTAACAACTTAAATGAAACATTTGAAGACTGTTTGAGAATTGTTTGAGAAACATTGAAATACAACTGTAGGGGTAATACTTAAATGAAATAGGTACTGGAGAAATTCCTAGGAAAAAGTAGATTTGTTCGAAGAAAGCTTTGAGGAATTTAGGATTTCTTGCAGGAAACATGGATGAATTCTTGAAGGAATCCACATGGATAGTCGGAAGAGTTCTTGCAGGGCTTCTTCAAAGAACGCTTAAGCAACTTTTTTTTATTCAAAAACTCTGAAATAAACCTCTGCGGATTTACTCAGAAGAAATTCTGTAGAAATCTTTGGAAGATCTTCTAAAGTAACAACTGGAGAATTCGGTTGAAGGATTAGTGAAAAATATCTAGAGGAAATTCTGGGATAGTGTTGAAAAAAAAACAAAGTAATACCTGAGGAAATTACTGGAGGTAGTAGCTTTGGACTTCTCAAGGATTTCGTGGAGCAAAATCTGGATAAATTCTACTAAGCATCCTTTGAAAAATCGCTGGAATAGTTGGTAAGGAAATCTGTAGAAAATTTTCTGGAGATCTCTGTAGAGAATCTGAGCCGAAATTCTTGAAAAGCCTAATGAAACTGTTATAATCCTAATGTTATAAACCTTTCTTTGGAGCCTGTACAATTTGGCATCAGGATTCAATGTGAGTAAAAAAAGGAAAAATAAGGTAAACAGATTATTTTGGTTAAAACATACTTAAAAACATTCATTGGATCAACTTTTGTCATATTGAAAAATGTGAATATCATCTGTGCTGAGGGACTTTTATAAGGGTTCCTCTGCAAATGTCTTTTTGTTTTTCTTTATACGACACGAATGCACTTCGGTGTAAAGTGTCTCTAATAAATAATAATAATAATCTGCAAATGTCAAGAGATTCAGCAATGTTTTGATAGATTATATCAAAAGTAATCGCACGTTCAGAAATCGCTAGCATCATCACACTCGTGTTGTGTATAACACGAGACTATAGATCAATCCAGCACTTCATCCAAAGATTCTTCAATAATTCTTCCGTATGTTCCAGAAAATTCTCAAGAATTACTTGCAGGAAAGCTCACGGCCAGAACATATACAGGCCTGGCCGTAAATATTCTTCAAAAATTCTGAGAAATCTGAGAAATTACGTTTAGAGGTTGCCCCGTTGAAAGTAAAAGAAAAGCCTGATTTTCGTAAGTAGCATCAATAAGGGGCCTTCCTTAGCCGAGTGGTTAGAGTCCGCTGCTACTAAGCAAAGCCATGCTGAAGGTGTATGGGTTCGATTCCCAGTCGGTCCAGGATCTTTTCGTAATGGAAATTTCCTTGACTTCCCTGGGCATAAAGTATCATCGTACCTGCAACTTTGGCAAAGAAAGCTCTCAGTTAACAACTATGGAAGTGCTCATAAGAACACTAAGCTGAGCAGCAGACTTTGTCCCAGTGAGAACGTCATGCCAGGAAGAAGAAGAAGAAGAAGTTCAATAAACAATTCGGAAACCTTTTATTTTTTTTATTTTGGGGGTAACCTTTCTGGGGAGAATCATTCATTGTATGTTTTCAACGGAAATTTTGTGCACTGATTTTTAAAAAAATGTGAAATTTGCTTATTTTATTACGTTTTTGTTTCATATCATCAAAAGAAGGTATCAAACTTAACGTTAGTATTATTCTATATCTATGAAAAGATGAGAAATGTTGTAAGGATAAACTTTGCCGAAGACATACGCTTAATTTTTCATACAGTGAACACATTTTCCTTAAAACTTTGTTGATTTCGAATGTAAAAACTGCCTTCGATGATTCAATGACGGGTCATGCCCCGTTAAAGCTATCTAGAAAACTATTTTAAGCATTTTCACAAATTATCAGGATTTTTTCACGTGTGGATACGGGTATAGGATTAATAGTTTGTAAATGTCTTTCACCACCAAATGAAAATGATTTTGAAAAATCTGCAATTTTTCCAAATTTTCTTCTTCTATCTGGCGTTACGTCCAAACTGGGAGATATCCTACTTCTCAGCTTTGTGTTCTTCCACAGATACCTGTTACTCATATTCGCTTATCGTATGGCAGACACGATAATACTTTATATACACAGGGAAGTCAAAAAAAAATTCTATAACAAAAAGATCCTCGCCCGGCGGGACTCGCATCCACGGCCCTCAGCTTGTTCTTGCTGAATGGCGTGTTTACCACTATAGTTATCTGACACCGCGCATATAAACATTAATATTTAAGTCAAATTCGCTTATTTCCCACAAAATGCACTTGTATTGGTACTCCATTTGAAGGAAAAGAAATCGACACATTGCTCAATTTCACCCTACTGATCGATTTCTTCCGATTTCACGATAATTCAGTTCATTTCAAACGTTTTAGGCTAATAATTACAACTGAATTTGTTTATGAAATTTTAATGTTGGCTTGGATGCATGCCTCTTGTCAGTAGCATAATGCATCTACTTGTAAAAATCTGATCTGGGATCTGAAATTTATCAACATTTTTGTTCAAACGACGTTTAATTGTAGTTTTATTCATAACTTCTGAGACAACCTGTAGTGCACTTTGCAAACCTCAGAGTTAATGACACAGTTATTACTGGTTTATTGTATGATGTTTTTCATAGATAATGATGAATCACGGGGAAATTTATCTATATTGAAGGTAATAAAATCTGCATGCATAGAAAGCAACAAATGAAACAACCCATTTTTGATGGCCCGATTTTAAATTCAGTGTAATAAGTGAAAATAATGACTTTCCATATTATTTAATATTAGATGGGTTACAATCCGCTACGTTCTTTCATTAGCCCAGAGGGGATTCAAATGATTATTCGAGGGTTCTCTTTAGGTTTCTGCTAAACATATCATTATCGCACAATATTTAAATCCATTCACGATAATAATTCGAGCTGTTAAGTGCAGGCTTGGGAACTGTGACCACTATTTACCACAGTTCATCGATTCTGCCAGTCAACCAAAAAACAAAGCAGCAGCAGCATCAATACCATCATGCGTTGCGCTACCAACGGTTCACACACTGCTTGACTGTTTTTGTCTCTCCTCTATGACCGTTTTCGGGCAGCCATCTCGAGGTGAATGATTAAAAAAAATGTTAAATAATTCAATCGCTAATATTTCGCTTGTGTTTTCAACTAATTGAAATCGATTAGCGCTAATAGCAAGAGCACAATAATTCCGTTGCGATACATATAAACAAGTTCAATTTATGCTGCCTTTATAGAGCAAAAATGCAAAACCCCGAAAACCGCAAAAATCGCGTCACCACTGTGCTTGAGTCATTTCGCATTCAGGTTTGAAAAACGTTGGGAAGAAAAAGATTACAGTTTTGAAGAGCCGTGACATTTTTTTGTTTTGAACGGTCATGGTTTGCTTTGGATGTTGATGGTCGTGTAGAGAAATGTGAATGTCGAGGTGGTAAATGTTTGCTGCAGTACATTTCCCATCCCTGGTTAAGTGTATTACTTCAAGTACATAAAAAATGAAATTTAGTACCATGCCATTAAATTTTACTGGAAATAACACGAAATCGCTTTAAGAATTTGTTTATGGATTTTTGTGTTCAGATTTTTTTAAGGATTACATAAATAATTTCTGCACGTCATCAGCCACGCATTCTGCACAGGGTCAGTCGTGTAAGTTTGTCTTGATATGGAATCAATAAACAGATTGATTCTCGCCTTCAGTATCATAACGGCGTAGGTATCCGC
This sequence comes from Aedes aegypti, assembly GCF_002204515.2. Classification (NCBI taxonomy): domain Eukaryota; kingdom Metazoa; phylum Arthropoda; class Insecta; order Diptera; family Culicidae; genus Aedes; species Aedes aegypti. The sequence goes on along the minus strand of NC_035108.1, from coordinate 21,451,199 downwards.
ATCGACCAATCTCTATCAATCGGTTTTCTCTTTTGGTAATAGCTTGGTCGGGTGAATGTTTTCGACTGTTATTTATGTTTCAGTAGAAATCGACTGAGTTTTGCGTGAAATACAATGAGAAAATAGATGAAGAAAAATTGATCATTGAAGATACGCCCTTCAGATAGATTTTACAACACATGGTGGATGGAAAGTATCCGGTCGCGGTGGAACGGTAAAAAAATCAATTTTAGGGCCACCCTAATCAAAAGAATCACACCTTTTTGATAAAATAGAAAATACGGGTCCAAAATTTTTGAATCATATTCCGACTTACAAAATTTGAACGGAATCGGAGCAGTTTTGAAAAATAACGTTTTTCTGCGAAGCTCGGAAACCCCAATTTCAGTATATTTAAATATAGTTTACTCCCTAACACGATATTCCATATCTCGATATCGAGTTAGAGAACCATAGTAAAAGTTGGTTTTCATGGCTACCTCGATGGTCCCTTGGATCGCAGCTGCATTGGTTTAGTTTTCTGTAAGTCGATACCTCCCTAACTCGATGGTCTCATCAATATCGAATTATGGAGAGTTGACTGGATAACCTTTTTAGTTTCCCAATGCAGTCACTTTCCTATTCATAGAAGAATCTTCAAGTCACTAACGAAAGAATTTTATAATTTACAGCGCAACCTAATTAGTTGAAAAAATGTTTCCCATATATTTGAATGATTACCAAAAAAGTAATTCAAACCAACCCGTTTATATTTAATGAATTCTATTCAAATTTTCACAGTAGCTCCTAGTTAGGAGTCAAAATAAACAAACTGGCGGACGTAGGTAACTAAAGAGTTTTACACATTGATTATTATGGGCCACTCTGAAAGTTTAAAAAACATACAGGCCCTACTGTTGTTGAAACGTATCGAAAAAAGATCAACTCTTCTAACAGATGCGAGTTGGTGTCGAGATAGGATACAAACTTTGAACTTCGAAGATTAAGTTTCAAATCTGAGTTGGGTGGAAACGTTTATGTTGACTTTTTCATTCTCCAATCAGGGCATGCAATTTTGAATTCGAGAGCAGTTCGTTTGATATTGACATGATTGAGCTGGCCCATTTGCCATAGTAGATGAGCAGCTATTCAGCATGATCAAACTTAGGGTCGTGGGTTTGAATCTCACCGGTCTAGGATCATTCCCATAATGGATTTTTTTTTGACTTCCCAGGGAATAGAGTATCATCGTATCTGCCCGAACAACCTGTATGTACGTCTAACGAAATCGCCTTTTGCATTATGCGATGCTTATATGTGCAAAGTTTCAAGCATAGGATGTCCTGAAAAGGCTTTATACGTACAAAAGTGGAGGTGATACATATACGTGCATATTTTATATGATAAAAAATAGTATGCAATGCGAGTGTGACTTATTTTATGATAACATAGTTGATTTATCAGCTGCTATGAATTGATCCGACTTATTTTGTACGAGTATACGGGACGAAACGTATATTTTATGATGAACGTGATTTATCAATTCAGGAACCGTAGATAAAAATATGGCCGAAACTGGCTCTGGTGGCCAAATATCAGGGATGTCCAATGTACGGTCGTTATTTTGTGCGGCCCGCGGAAAGTTTGAAGATTTCATATCCGTCCCGTTGACTGTAGTACTTATTTAAAGTTAGAATATACCAATGATCATTATTATTAAAACGTTCGATTGGATTTCAAGCTTATATTTCAGAATGATGATTTAGTTTCCAATTATTCTAATTTTTATTGATTTAATGAAATACTCGATATGATTCAATTTGAAATTTCAAAAATACTGGAAAACTTGGTTGCACCCTTTTTTAAAAAGATAAGCGTTAAAATTATCCTACACATAAATCTTGCTTACGAGAATCATAATGAGAAACCATATTTTTATAATAATAATAATTTTATTAAAATAACAAGAACAATCTGACATGACTTTCTTTAATACTTGATAAGAAAAACTGATCATCAATCCAGCTGAAATAAAATATGATGGCAAAAGGTTATACTAGTTGAAAAGAATATCACTTCGATTCTTACAAAATTCTGTACATTAATGTTACGAAAAACTTGGGCGAATTTCTTTCAAACCCATTAGCAGGATTTCTAAGAATCGTAAATATTTCATTTTTTACGAAACTCAGCAGGGTTTCCAAATATACCTGGGTGGATTTCTTACCGAATTCTGGATTCATATAAAATCCTGGACAGATATTTTTATGGTAATGAGGATTGTTAAAGATTAATTGTTAATGATGATTCTGAGGGTATCCTAGAACCATTTTTTTTACAGAATCTTGCGTTGGAGTTTCACAAAATGTCACGCAGGTTTCTCACATAAACTTAGGAAAGATTTTAAAATAATGTTGGGTGGTATTGTGAGAAAATTCTGAGTACGTTTCTTTATTCTAATACAAAATTAAGTGCAGGATTTGTCATGGTTCCTGATCGAAAGTCTGACGTAATCTTGAACACAACTCCTTCGAAAATTTATTACATAATACTAAAAAGGATTCTTACTAATTGCTCAATGATTTTTTTCAAATTAAATTTTGCTTTTCTAATTCGTTTCAACAAAAATGTTCACACTCAAGCAGACTGTGGGTGTTCGGTAAATAAAATTACCGTACTCAATCTGTAATTTACAGAATAACTGATGATTCGGTAATCAGCTAGCTTTTGACAGAATGTCACTATTGAAGTTACTGAATTTAGGTGAATTGGCGCTGATTTGTCAAAAAATTACCGAAACTTCTGTAAATTTTTAATTTTACCGAAATCTGTGTAATATTTTACAGAAATTTCGGTGATCGTTGTGTCAGATCACCGAGATCAGTAATTGGGCTAGATGACAAAGCTTTGTTTACATCTTACATTTTCTCTGATATAACTGTTGGCGCATAAGCATTCAATTGTCTTCGAATTTAAAGTGCTGCAAATGTGTTATTACGATGAGGGTAAATAAAAAATTGTAGTCGGATGTTCAACGTTCTAATCAATTGAATTATTTGCAGTTCGACCGTTATCGACGAGATTTTTCAGATCTTTGTACGCCTTCGTAAGCAACGCATCTCTTTCCGACAGAATTCCATGCCGTCCCTAGCAATTCGAATGCTTTCTGGACCATCTTATTCTCAATGTTGTAACGATAAGCAGTTCATTTTATCAATCACCCAGTGAACCACGTATCGTATAAGAATGTGCATCCAAAATCACATATTCATGCGTCCATAATCAGAATCACACAAGATGCCATATTAAGCGTTATCAATGTCAATACAAGTTGTATATAAATCCCCAATACGATTCATAAACGACAATCTGTGTTGACAACAAAACATGTCGTAAATAGTGCAACATAGAATCGCGTTATGTTATATAAACTGACAGATCATATATCAATCCAGAAAGCATCGTATGAAATCGCAATAACTTAGCAAAAATTACCATCCAAACTTTGTCTATGTGCTGACGATGGGCCTCAAAGAACAACCAAGTATGTGTCGCTGTACATGAAACATGAATTAATATTGGCAAATAATCACTCATCGAATATGTAACCCTTGGTGTCACAATGGTTAGGTGCCTGATTGCTGATCCAGAGGTCCCGCGTTCGAGACTCGCTGGAAACTTTTTTTTTATTTTCATCCAAATTTTGTGGCATCGTATATCTGATCGCAGAAAGTCCGAAAAAGTCGTGCCAAGTACGCATATAGCCTCCACTTTGGTAGGTATATAGCCTTTTCGTGCATTCTATACGATTGAATTGATTCATATAGAATGATGTATAACAAAAGTTATACCAACCAAAATGTTGACTGGGTGTTTACATCTTACATTTTCTCTGATATAACTGTTGGCGCATAAGCATTTAGTTGTTATTACGATGAGGGTAAATACAAAATTGTAGTCGGATGTTCAACGTTCTAATCAATTGAATTATTTGCAGCTAGACCGTTATCGACGAGATTTTTTCAGATCTTTGTACGCCTTCGTAAGTAACGCATCTATTTCCAACAGTCCTAGCAATTCGAATGTTTTCTGGATCATCTTATTCTCAATGTTGTAACGATAAGTAGTTCATTTTATTCAATCATCCAACCAAATAAAGAACTGTAATAATTTTTTTTGTGCCCATTTTATTTTTGTACATGTACAATATTATTTATGAGATTTGGTCCGTGGTTCGAAAAGGTTGGGCAGTCCTGGCCTATACCAACGTGATTCCAAATGCGAAAATAAGATTTCTGCTCTGTTCCAATATTTTTCATACATAAAATGGAGTGAAAGCTTCCATTTACCGTATTTTGTGTATAGCCCAGTACAGACCAAAATCGGTGCTTCTACCCTATATAAATTCAATACTGGCAAATACGTCTAGAAAAGCGAAGGAAAACATCTGCATTGAATTTTCTCGATGTATACATTCAGGGAATTTTCCCTTTTGTAATTCGATGCGAGATTTTACTATTGGGACGGAACATTTTGCATAAGGACATATGGTACAATTGTATGCTTGTACGTTACGCACAATAGACGTTTGGCGTACTTTTTTTTTCTCTATGTATACATAAGTACTTTTATGATTTTTGTAGCAAACTGCTTACTGTACGTTTGGCATACAGAGAATTATATGCTGTCTTTAGGATTCATATATAAACTGACTTGCTACACAACAGGTCAGTTTCGCATTTTCTCATCAATTTTACAGTGATGTCAAAGATACGCTTGAATTAATTATCGGTTTTCCCTGTCGTTATCGAATTGGCGTTGAATTTTAGGACTACTTTTTATAGATTGATAACGCTACTGCTGATCATCGATAAAGTTGGATTCTTCAAAGCTGTTCAGTAAGTCTTCGGCATCTGGTGGGGGTGATTTTAAACATTAAAATATGAATCACTTTATGGTTAAAACGTTCCATTCTATAAATACACTACAAATAATATGAACGTGGTTTGTTTTTTTTTTCAATGAAGAAAGGCTTCGAATCTTTCGAACCAATTTTTAAATTTATAAGTTGCAATCAATCCCTAATAATCTGCAAGTACGTAATTAAAGGGTGTGCTATAATAACGGCGTAAGTCGCATGATCGATTTCTCTTCATCGATCCTCTCTTCTGTGAATAAAGGTGACAAGTAGTGGGTTTGTTAGCACTTTTTCACTTCAGGACGCTAGACAGCGATGCGATATTGCGAAAGAAATGCTGACAAACCCGCATCTTGTCACCTTTATTCACAGAAAAGAGGATCGATGAAGAGAAATCGATCATGCGACTTACGCCCTTATTCTAGCACACGCTTGAATTATAAAATAATTTATTCTCAAAGTGTGTCACACAAATCAGTCTTGAACAGTGTGAAATTGATTTAACATATCAATATATTTCCCAAATATAATATCGTTAGTGACTTTAAACTCACGAATAAGGCTGATACAAATAAATTAATGTTTTCATAAATTAGGAGCTTTCTTCAGCCGAGCAGTTACAATCCGCGGCTACAAAGCAAAACCATGCTAAAGGCATCTGGGTACGATTCCCTGTCGGTCCAGGATCTTTTCGTAGTGGAAGTCTCCTTGACTCCCCTGGGCATAAAGTATCATTGTACATGTCATACGATATACGAATGTAAAAATGGCAACTTTGGCAAAGAAAGCTCTGAGAAGCAAACATTGTCCTAGTGAGGACGTAATTCCATAAAGAAGAAGTAGAAGAAGAAGGCATCAATTCGATGTTTTGTTTTCAATCTACTACAGTATATCAAGTGTCTGAAAATTCCCTCCTTTGTTCGTGTTCGAGTATGCAGATATGTAGTATATCATGGAATCATGGATAATCCTCCATATCGGGGGCTCGTAAAGCGATGAAGCCTATAAAAAAATTTGGTTCGAACGGTTTTTATCTACTTTTAATTGAAAATTAGCTTCTTTTCAGCGTTCGGAAAGCATTTCTTTTGTGTGCCTCACTCGGTAAGGTTCGCCAGAGACTCATCAATCCGCCGCAGAACTGGAACGGGAAGCGCCAGCTGCTTGGGAATAAATTAGGTGCTGATAGAGTGAAAGAGCTCATATAGAAAGCCGAGTTTTGGCTCGATCATCGGTTCATCACTTTTGCGCGCATCGATAGGGAGGTGCTGCGAACTCAAAAACTTCAATTATCGCACTTCCTGCTTCGTACATATATGTAGATCCATTTCTTACGCATGTGGATTCGGTATTCGTTTAGAGATCCAAGTGAGCGCAAATACTCAAATATGATTCACTCGCTTTTTGTTTGTTGTTCCACCGGATCGCAGTAGACCATATGTAATTGCGACCGAGATCAGAGATTGGATTACTTGGACCATCTTCATTCGATCTCTGACTCGAGTAAACAATCCACGAGTCTGTGCGTGCACTCCGATCTCTGGAATGCGGTGGAGTTCATAACTCAAGCATATCTTTGTCGCGTCCTCGTCATCTATCGAGCGCTTATTGGAACCAGAATCAAGACAAATCGCCGCCCGTCGACTGAAGTGCGAGCGCACGATTTTATTCGCTTTAAATGATTTACTTCCATTTCTACTTAGCACCAGTTGTAAACAATAATTTCCTAGCAGTCGGACAGCGCCAGTAAACGGACCCATCCACAGTGGTACATCTCATAGGCCAAAAATCGGAAAATAAGTTGTCTTGTTTTTACTCCCTTACTCCTTTATCTTCTTATGGATCTATTATGATCTCAAGAATGTAGAAAAATGCATGCGTCCCTGTTGAATTTTATAGCAAGGCCAATGAAATATTTCAACAAAATCTTCATACGAAATCTAATGTTCGGAAATTGCGACAGTGTTGCTCTGAAAGAAATTGAATCTTAGCTTGGTTCATCAATGACAATTAAGTGTGTTTTAATAGTCAACACCTAGGAAATTTCTGATGATATCTTTCGTCAGAAATTGTATAAGAAGATTTATGAGCGCTTCGTAGACAAATTGGACCCACTATGCAATCCAATGATTTATGAGTAAACATTTAAAATTACTATACGGTGGCGGTAAGTGGGATGGTCGACCTATCGGTTAGAGTTCCGATGAAGAGAGTTGGCACTGACTGGACTGGAGCATCAGCAGCATTTCCTTCGCCATCAAAACAAAAGCGGCAATAATTCGACACATCTGGAAGTTCCGATCGCGGCCGTGGCTTCGGGGCTCACGTGTAGCACTTTCTTCACCGGGCGTATTTGCGTCATTGATGGGGCCCGTTTTCGAATTTCGCGCCACCACAGGCCGAACCGAAGTCATTGATCGGTCAATTTGAATCACTTGAATTCGCTAAGAAAAAAGGTGTTTTGTTGGGCTTTGGTCGCCATACAGACGAAAATCTTCGCACCGCAAGACAAGCAATTGGAAGGTTTTGAGCCGGTATTGTGTGGAACTGCGTGGCCTTGCAATGCATTTTCTTTTTTTGTTTATGTAATTGGGCAGTAAACGACTGCCGGTGACCTCAAGTCGGAACCATTAGGTATTCGCGAGGTAGGCAAGCTACGAGAAAAGGGGGCTCAATCATTTCCTTACCATTGGATGGACACACTCACATATTTGCGGGACTTTCTAAATTATTCATGTTGCGAGTTATGAGCTGGTTTGAGGAATAAGGTCGTTCTTCAATGAAATCGAATGACCCTAATTTACGTTCTGGTTGAAGATGATTGTGATCATCTACATCTCAGTTGAACTTTGAGTGGCACGATTCTCAAAGCTTTTATTATTTTTGGCTTTCCACATGACTTTTTTACGTATTCGAACCTCTGAACAGAATTTCAAAAAGTAGATTTGTAGGCTTGCTTAATTTACTTTTGCTGGCTCTACGTCCTTCAAGACATGACCTGCGCCACAATGTTACGCCAACTAACTCGGTCCATGCTAACCTCCATGCTAACCTCCAATTTCTCGATCGCCCCACACTTCCAAGATCCTGCTCCACTTGGTCAGATCACCTAGCTCGTTGCGCTCCCCTTCGTCTTGTACCGGCCGGATTTGAGGTGAACACCATTTTTGCGGGATTATTGTCCGGCATTCTCACAACGTTTACCGCCCATCGTACCCTTCCAGCTTTGGCTACTTTCTGGATAATGGGTTCACCGTAGAGTTGCTCAAGCTCGTGGTCCATTCTTCTCCTCCATACGCCGTTCTCACATACTCCGCCGAAGAGCGTCCTAAGCACACGTCGTTCAAAGACTCCTAGCGCTTGCAGGTCACCTTCGAGAATTGTCCACGTCTCATGCTCGTAGAGGACTACCGGTCTTATCAGCGTCTTGTACATGGTACACTTAGTACGGAAGTGAAGTTTACCAGACCGCAAGGTCTTGTGGAGTCCGTAGTAAGCACGACTTCCGGCAATAATACGTCTTCGAATTTCTCTGCTGCAGTTGTTATCCGACGTTATCAATGATCCGAGGTAAACAAATTCGTCCACCTCCTCGAACTCATACCCGTCGATCATCACGCATCTGCCAATGCGAGCTCTATCGCGCTCGGTTCCTCCAACCAGCAGATATTTCGTCTTCGACGTACTTACCTTCAATCCAACCCGATCTGCTTCACGTTTCAGCCTGGTATACTGTTCAGAAACCACCTGGAACGTTCTTCCGACAATGTCCACGTCGTCAGCGAAACAGATGAACTGGCTGGATTTACTGAATATCGTGCCTCGCATGTTGAAGCCCGCCCGTTTCATAACACCTTTTAGTGCAATATTGAACAGGAGGCAGGAAAGACCATCGCCTTGTCGAAGTCCTTTGCGTGTTTCAAACGGGTACGATATTGCACCCGATATCTTCACAGAGCACTGTACACTATCCATCGTTGCTTTGATCAGTCTAGTCAGTTTCCCGGGAAAACCATCCTCATCCATACCCAGACAACCAGAATGTACGTATGACGGAATCACTTTTTGTGTTATGCGATGCTTATATGTGGAAAGTTTCACATATAAGATGGTGCGAAAAGGCTTTATACGTACAAAAGTGGAGGCGATATACGTGCATTTTTATATGATGAAAAATAACATGCTATGCGAGTGTATCGATTTTATTGCGAATCAATTTGTACTCTTATGCGACTTAATTTATGATAACAAAGTTCATTTGACAGCTGCTACGGATTGATCCGACTAACTTTGTACGAGTATACGGAACGAAGAAAAATGTACATATGAACTCAGAAAATAACGTTTTATGCGAGGAAACCCATCAATCAAACGATTTCATCCACCATGTAGTGCGAATGTGATGCAATTTGCATAAATAAACGACTATGTTCGTAAACTGTTATGCGACTTCTGGTTGTCTGGGTAATCTTCCATAGCTCTTCGCGGTCGACGGTATCATAGGCCGCTTTGAAATCGATTAATAGATGGTGCGTAGGGACTTGATATTCGCGACACTTTTGGAGGATCTGCCACAACATAAAAAATTAGGCTGTCGTCGATCACCCGTCCACAAAACCGGTTTGATAACTTCACACAAATCTGCTTTCCAGTGGCGATAGACGGCGGAAGATGATCTGGGAAAGCACTTTATAGGCTGCGTTAAGAATGGTGATCGCTCGATAGTTCTCTCATTCTAACTTGTCACCCTTTTTGTATATTGGATATTACTCCCTCCTTCCACTCCTCCGGTAGCTGTTCTGTATCGCAGATCCTGGCTATCAATCGGTGCAGACAAGTGGCCAACCCATTCGGGCCCACTTTAATAAGTTCCGCTCCAATACCATCCTTTCCAGCTGCTTTGTTGTTCTTGAGCTGTTTGATAGCATCCATAACATTACCTATTGTGGGAGTTGGCACGTCTCCCTCATCCGCCGTACTGATGAAGCCATTCCTCATGCTGTCTTGATCTTCCTCCTCTGCGCCGTTTAGGTGTTCATCGTAGTGCTGCTTCCACCTTTCAATCACCTCACGTCCGTCCGTCAAGATACCTCCATCATTATCCCGGCTCATTTAGGCTCGCGGCACAAAGCCTTTGCGGGATGCATCGAGTTTCTTGTAGAACTTACGTGTATCTCGAGAACGATACAGCTACTCCATCTCTTCGCACTCCAACTCTTCCAGGCGGCGCTTTTTATCCCGGAATAGATGGGTTTGCTGTCTTCGCTTCTGTTTGTATCGTTTCACGTTTTGACGGGTGCCTTGCTGCAGCATCATCGCCCGCGCTGCATTCTTCTCGTCCAAAACCGTCTGACACTCCTCGTCGAACCAACCGTTCCGTCGATTTCCCTCCACGAACCCAATGGCACCTTCCGCTGCGTTTATGGCTGCTTTGAGACAACTCCAGCAGTCCTCAGGAGGGGCTTCGGTGAGCTCACCCTCTTCCGGCAACGCTGCTTCAAGGCTTTGCGCGTAATCAGTTGCGACTTCGGGTAGATTGAGTCGTTCCAGATTGTACCGTGGCGGGCGTCGGTACCGAATGTTGTTCACAACGGAGAGTCGTTGACGCACTTTAACCGTCACTAGGTAGTGGTCCGAATCGATGTTTGCGCCGCGATAGGGTCTGACGTCGATAATGTCCGAGAAGTGTCTTCCATCAATCAAAACGTGGTCGATTTGCGATTCAGTCTGTTGGGGTGATCTCCAGGTGTACCGATACGGGAGGTTGTGCTGGAAGTAGGTACCTATGTATGGCCATGTTCTTGGTGTCAATCAATCAGTCCAAGGCCAAGGTTTTCGTTCGTAAGTTGGTGAGCGCTGAACTTCCCTATAATCGGTCTCAATTCCTCCTCCTGGCCAACCTGAGCGTTGAGATCTCCGATAACGATTTTGACATCATGGCTTGGGCAGCCGTCGTATTCACGTTCCAGCTGCGCGTAGAAAGCGTCCTTATCGTCATCGTAACTTGCTAGGTGAGGGCTGTGTACGTTGGTTATGCTGATATTGAAGAAACGGCCTTTGATCCTCAACTTGCACATTCTGTTGTCGATTGGCCACCACCCAATCACGTGTCTTTGAATTTCGCCCATCACGCAGCTCTGGTAGATGGTATAAGGCGGCGTTCGTTTATTACGTAACGCTAAAATTGGAAATTGTTGACCACCTCCCCCCCCCCCCTTCGTAACGCATTTTGTATAAAACATTTTAATTTTTTGTATGAGCCGTAACGCTTGAGCCTACTCCCCCCTCCCCCTAGAGCGTTACGTAATTTGTGGATGCCGCCTAACCATCCCTATACGTATGTACCGTCGACCCTTTTCAGCAAACCTCGGGTTGATCCGAGTTTCCAATCGTTAGTCCGTTTTCGATGCCTGGGTCTATGCCGACTGTTCCGGTACGAATTTACTTTGTATGCTTCCTGTACTGATGATTTTGACGGCTGGCTTGTAAGGCCTGCACCAACCGCCTGTCTCGCCGGAGGATCATCGTGCACAGCACTGTTTAGAGTCCCACGCTGGCACTAGGAGATGATCAGCCGCTCCTAACATGGAGAACAGACGCTGTTTTGAGCCGCCCCTAACATGGAAAACAGACGCTCTGATAAACTACACCCTCAGAAGAGATGAGCCCCCCTTCCCTGTCAGCATACGACCAAGGTCCCACCAGGATTGGTTACCCGGTCTTCTCTACGGTTACTCGTATCCCAGGCGGCACCACGGCGAGGTAGGGATAGAAGTTACTGGACAAGAGGCTAAGGACCACACATGGGGTCTATTTTATACCTGCAGGTACGCGAAGTACCAATGGTACGCAATTTCCAGTCATTTGCCACCCATATATGAATTAAATCACTCATATACAAAGCATGAACATGCTATATACCTACCAAATTGGAGGATATATACCAACGTACTTTCCACGACCTTTCAGACCTTTTTTCTTCGCTAAGGAAAACTTTAAAACTCTTTCTGAAAAGATACTGTTAAAATTAGAGAGACTGGAAATATCTTGAAAAGACGAAGTTACTCGATAATAAATCTTTTCTAGCATTGATTTTTTTCTAGGATTCGATCTAAGCGTTTCCAGAGTTTGAATTGTATGGGAAACCGAAAATTATAGACCATACAGTCCATTCAATGGATGTCTCAAGTTCTTGATGAACTAGAAGGTGTCTTTAGCAATGTTGTTCATAAAATCAAGGGCTCTTTGGCAATGAGAAAATCTGACGCTAGTAACATTTTTCATCAGTCATCTGTACCCGTTGCTCTTGATCTACTGTTCAATTTTCCAGACACACCTTCTAGCAGAATCTTGAAGAATTTTTTTTTTTTACTAGCGCCACCTAGCGAATGAATTCCTAATCAGTTTTTTCATCGTCGGATAGCCCTTGATCTAATGAACACCTATGCCGAAGATATATCCTTTTAGTAGATCAGGACCGTGAGATACAGAAGATTGTAACGCCATCTAATTTTTCATCGTCAAATAGCGCTTGATATTCTGAACTACTACAAGACACCAACCTAGCCCATCAGGATTACGAGATATCTGTTGAATGTGCTAAATGGTCAGCTTTGGTTCCCCAAGACGATCCTGAATATCATCGGAACCACTGAGACTAAACTCAAATTCTTCGGAACATGAACTAGATCAGATTTATACCCCAATACGGCTTAAAAAATTTGAATTTTCAAATCTTTCAGAAACTAAAACCATAATTTATCTAACATTGTACAGTATGGCCCATAAAAAAAAATGCGAAAATTGTTTGAACGTGAATATAGCATCCACAAGCGTTATTTTCATTATTTTTGCTAGTGAACGTAATTTCTGATTATTGTAGTATATTCTGACATAACTTTGCTATCCAGGACAATTTTTGTCATATTATTCTTACTGTCCTAAATAATTTAATAAAGCAAAGAAGCTCAAAGGTTTTGTCCGCCCAAAGCAAGAAACAGCGTCTGATTGTCGTATACTCTAGTGATAAACTTTACACCTTCAAAAATCACATTTTATTATTGAAAATTTTAATTTGTTTGTTATCAGAGGATGAAGGAGTTCTTAGAGAACGTGTTTTTCATGATTACAACACAATATTTTGCCAGGGTCATAGTTTTGAGGGCATTTGCGTCTTATAGGTTTGATATGCCTTTATTTTTTGTTAAAGTTGAATAAAAAATAAATACGGAGGCCTATAACAGACTTTTGAGGATGAATTTGTTCCTTCGGTTAGAGACAACTTATACCAATACTAGGTTTTGAGCAAAACGGAGCCGCTTATCACACTTATATGAAGGTTCAATCAAAGTTCTCCAAAATGAGCCGTTTTTTAGAAAATATGTTTAAGTCTCCAATGGTGGTAGGTCATTTGGCATAAAGTCGTTTGGCATAAAGCCGTTTGGCATAAAGTCGTTTGGCATAATGGTCATTTGGCATAAAGTCGTTTGGCATAATGGTCGTTTGGCATAATAGTCATTTGGCATAATGAGTCTGAAAACAAGAATTTCTTAAGATGACATTCATTTTTACGTTTCTATTGAATCTTTCTGATGGCATCAGGCTTGTTTTGGAATCAATTGAAACAAAAAGACACTTTACTCAACAATCATATGCTCTTAAATAAACTAAAGCATACTAGGAAAGTTATTGCTAATAGTATTTTATCCAGAAATAACCCTTCTTTCAAATATTATTGCTTACTTTGAGTTTTGCTAGTGGAATATTCTATGTTTTTTTTTTCTAAACATGATGTTATATAGGTATAAAGAGTGTTTCACCTTCTTTTATGTACAGGCTGTTCTTTGAAGCTATATTGGAGATATTTTTTGTTTCCAACTGACAGAAGGGTGGCAATCGATAACATTGATCTGCTCATGATATTGACAAAAAGAGAAATCGATTACTGCAGTTACTTCGATGGGTTGTGCTATTTTTCCCCGAATGTCGTTTCCCTGAACGCCAGTTCCTCGAACGCTAGTTCCTCGAACGCCAGTTCCCCTAATATCCCATTTCCCCGATTACCCCATTTCTCTAAAAAGTTTTTAGCACTGATAGTTGTCGTAACTTTGTACATTTCAGGGTGGTGAACGAACTGGCCATCAAATATTCACCCTTCTTTATTTAATTGGCGATTCATTCAAGTTTTACCGTCCTCAGCATTTTTGCCAACATGCGTATAATGACATAATACCTCCTTCTTTTGATTGCTTATCGTTCTTTCTCGTTCACTATCCAGCCACTGAAGACTATCATAGCACCTATCTAAACTGCACAAACTTTACGATGAAACCGATCATTCGGGGAGATGGCATTCGGGGAACCGATGATTCTGAACGCAATTTTTTATGTCTTTTCGTTGTATTATGCCACGATTATTTTTGGCGTCTTCTTCTATATTTAATCATAAATGTTGCCTTCTTTTAAAAATAGGCTGTTCTTTATATTTATACTGTTTTTAATTTTAATTATTTAGTTAAGCTTAAACTATTATTATATTTAGCTGTATTGTCAATTCTTGCAAGACGTTCTGTAAGAAGGATAATTACTTTAGAACCTGCCAATATTCAACATAATTTTTTATCATTCCGAAAAGATCTTTCACCAGACCCGTTACGAGTTTAATTTAGCTATGCTCTCAAATGTCACAACAATTTTTGACATTCATAGCTTGGAAAATCTTTGAACAAACACCACGCTTATTGCAAACCTAGCAAAATTTATTGCTATGGGCTCGGTGGTGTTGCTCTCGGTAAAAGCTTCAAAAATGCCGATGTTCATTCTAAGCCAATCATTATGCCAAACGACCATTATGCCAAATGACCATTATGCCAAACGGCTATTATGCCAAACAACCATTATGCCAAACGGCTTTATGCCAAACGACCTTATGCCAAACGACTTTATGCCAAACGGGGTACAATCGTCTCCATTGACCCATGTATAAACCAATTCTATCATTTGACATGGGCGTATGCTGGAGACAAGGCCTGTGAAGAAGCTGACGTCATCGTTGATGTTTTAGAAGCTTTCATCACACAAATATTGAACTCGACGTCCGCATGATAAAATTTGAAGGTATGCTTCCAATTCCTCTCTGGTAAGGGGAAAGTAATAAATAAAAATCATGTCCAAAGCGAAAAACTGAGTCTAAATTGATTATACAAAACAAGTAATGAATAGTATTTATGTTTCAGTCACATTTTCTATGTAAAAACTACCACATAACATGATATGACGATTTTCGCATTTTTTTTATGAGCCATACTGTACTGTATTGGACTATTCAAGTTTTCGTCGTAATGTTATTTTACCTTTCGAATGATTTTGCCAATGCTGTTACTGCTGATATAAATACATAATCGGTCTAATAACTATTTGTTGACGGAGCCAAACATGTTTGATTAAAATTGTTCCATATGTCGCTCAAGATCATATTTTTAGATGTCGTGAAAGTGATTCTGAAATGCTGTATATCTCAATGTAAATGAAGACAGATTGGAATAATTGAATTGTTTTGATACCCAACGCAAGATCTCCTTGAATCCGGTGCTACGAATTCATTCACCATTCCAAATGGAACTATCCAACCAAAAGTCATAGGATCAATACCTGTATGGCCGAACTCATCAAAATCAGATATAGGCCCCGCAACGCCATATACGTCTTAATGTACATACATCCATTAAATTCCTTTGTTATTATTTAGCTCCATTTTCCTCTCTCGCACGCATCACACTAATGTTATTATTGTTTTTCTCTTCTCACCCCTTTGTACACCTCATCGGAAATTTGAATCTCCCGCTGTGGATCGGATGCTGCCCCGTTTGCCGTTACTGTTGGCGCTGCTGCTGCTCCGCCATTCTGGACCACATTCTGTTCCGCGATTCTGTGGTATTCACCTCGCGTGTGTGTTTTTTGGACGATCCCGTTCGCCCACTGTTTTTCGCCGCCGCCGCCGCCATTATCGTGATCGTGGTTATCGTCGCCGCCGCCGCCGTTTTTGGTCACCTGTTCGTCACGTCACGTCACGTCATCGGTCACCATGTGTTCCACCAAATCGGACATCTACTTGAACCGCCGCTGGATATCTGCCACAGCTGTAAGTATATCAAATTGATCTACCGCAAAGAAGTTTACTAGCAATGCACTGTATTTCGATTGGAAGAAATCGTGAAACTTATTGAGTAGCGCCTTGAAACGTGATTTTTTAGAATGAATTTAGAAAATTTTCTAAAAAAAATCGCATTTACATGCAGTAAATGTTAGTTCGCAAATTTACTACAGGCGGCGCAGCTAAAAAAAATATTTTGTTTTTGAAATGACCTTGTTTAACTATGATGTCTTTGACAAACTTTACTAAATACCCATAGTGTGTGACAACTCTCCAAAATGTGAAGGTATTTTGTAAACTATCCCCTGAAAACGGTTTTTCCGAATATTTTCAAAATGATTGATTATCGCTCTTAAATGGCTTTTTCTTGTCTACTTAATAACTGTTTATAACAGCTTTTCCTTACTGTTAAGGGCATCTTCAGCAGCGTAACAAATCGTATGACAAGTTATATAATTTTTGAAACTCTTCATATGATTTGCGACGATGCTGACGATGGCCTAAGAAACCTAGTGCTTTCTTAAAAGTGATTAATTGTAAAAAATTACACAATTTTTCAGAAAAATGTTGCTACAAAAATTCCAATTTTTCAAAATATTAAGGAATAAGCTATTTTTAGGGAGTCGTTCATAAAATACCGCAGTATGTTGGAGATGTGGCTTCATACACACTAGGGGTCTTCGGCGATGTGGTGTGTGTATAAGTTATCTACAACTTTACCAAAGACATCATGTTTAAAGATTGTCATTTCGAAAGTTTTGATTTTACAACCAAAATATGCGCTATATTCTTAGAAAATTTGCGTTCGAAGATACCATTTTAAAAACAGTCACGTCTAAAGATGCTACAGAATTGAGTTCACGTTTTCGCCCAATCGAAATACTGTGCAATGGTTGAACTCCATTTGGTTACGCCAGTAGCACTGTAAGCCGATATCCGTTGCAAAAAAAAGCTACGACAACGATTAGTAGTAATACGAAGTGAACAATAATTGCATCATGGACTGTTTGTGGTGGTGCAGTGGCATATGAGAAGAAAAAATGTAGTAGAAGCAGGCGCCAGTTTATATCACAATAATTCTATGACGACAGCGACGGCTTGCTGCGATCAGAAAGCGTCTAACGCAAAATTTTCCGAACGATGGCGGTCGGCAATTTTTTGCGCAGAAACGGAGCGGAATTTCGCAACACAACGCTCAAAATTGGTACCTTTGTGGACTTAACTAGCACGTGTGCATTTGGATATAGTAGGTGGAGTGGATCCGCGGTTTATGATTTTATTAGGTTTCCTGGAAAGCGCAAAAAAATGCAATGACCTTATGCATAGCAACGTGGCCAAGTAGCAGCAATGCACTTACATTTGGATTAAGTGCGCTGCGCGGAAGTGGATAATCACGTTCGACAAAGTGCTGGTGATGTTCAGAGACTGTACGTTCCTAAGAAATTGCTCAAGCTAAGGTTTAGCAGAAAGTGTGATGGAGTTTTAACTCGCGCATAATGGACTCAAAGGTCGTTTGGGGTGCATTGAAGTGAAGTACGTGATGTTTTCTTGTTGTGAAAGGTGATTCGCCCCGTTAGGTCGTTGGACGAGGTCGGGATGTTGTGTCTGACAGGAAGAATGACTGCATGTGAAACTGTCAACCAGTTTTTCAAAAATAGTGCTTTAATGAATGTTCAACTTTTTTTAAAAAAAAAAAAAGATAGTTATCTGTGTAACTGCATAAAAAATAAGTAGCTCGGGTCGAACATATACCTAATTGTCCCGGGTCGAACGAATGCTGTAAACATGATATTTTGTTCAACGAACATTTTACAGCATTTTCTGGATGACAGACAATCATCTTCGGAGATGACATTTATCCGTCGCATTGATTTATTGAATGAAGCTCATGAACCATCATCCAAGAACCCGTAAGTTTAAACATAAGGACAATCTCGAAGCACAGCAGCTTGAGGTTTCGCATTCTACGGTTGCTAAAGATGTTCACGCGTGGAAAATTTCTTTCCAGAAATAGTTCAGGAAATCACATTTTTCTGATCGCAGTACGCAGTTCAGAAGAAATGTCATTTCAAAGGACCCCCTGTAGGAAATTTCTTGAACCATTCAGTCAAGGAATTTCTTTACTTTTCTTGAACGAAACAGCATACTTCTCGAAAACTTATTCATATAGACTCAAGTCAAAAAAGTATACGAACTTACTTTATCGATTCTATGTGTTTCACAGACGAAATTCTACACGTTTTGCTCTGAACCAGCTCGAGTAATACTTTTAGAACGTTCAATTTCCGGATTTACAAAACGACGAAAGTGAGATTTTCAACTTTCGCAACTGTTAACTGTTACACTACTTTCGCCACCCCGCTGTATGGAGAGACAAAGTGACTTAACCACGAATCAAAACAAAAAACTACTTGAGTCGATTTTACACTGGTAGAAAAAGGTCGCAAGTAACTGAATAAAACGGCTTATCATTTTGTCATAAAATTTTTGTGGGAAATCATAGGAACTCCCTAGTTTTTGAACGCGAGCTGTTTGAATGCAAAAGTTAAGCAATGTAAACGGTGAAAAAATTGCAAAAAGGTGATTCATTTTAATACAGTTTTAGAAGACAGGTTGTGATTCTCCTGAATTAATTTTCTCAAAACCGTCTGGAAGTTACTTACGTCGATTAGAAAAAGTAATCGAGGACTTAGCTTTAAGCAGCTAGAAAGTTCTGGTCGGACGTGCATCCGAAATTGGATTCAACTCATGAAGGTTTGACTACCCACTGATTTATAGAGCGAAAAGGTAGGTTAATGTGACACCAAAATCTAATTACACTACCCGTCAAAAGTATGGAATCGCTTCACTCTTATTGGAAAGTTAGACATGATCCCTTGAGACATTTCTTACAAAACTCGTAGTTCAGTTATCATTGGAATTGTGAGAGGCATTTTCGGCACAATTATAAAAATGTCTTTTGTCTGAAGCTACTTAAGAGTTTTGTGGCGGAACTGCCAGAGAAATTGTGGTACACCCGTATTAAAATCCAATGGAATTTTGAGCAAAGAGTTAAAAAGTTTATAAAATATAAACAAACGTTTAAATAAATGGAGTGAAGAGCCCGGTTTCAGAATTACGTATTACTATTGAGGAACACACAATAAAGCCATTGTATTTTTGGACACGTGACAGGTAGAACTCCGTGATGTATTCCCTGAAAACTTTAAAGACAAGTTTTTGGGAGCTCTAGATAGAATTTCTAACAGACGTCATGCGTTTATTTCTTGCAAATGTTCTGTTTGAACTTCAAAGAAAGTTCCTAAAAATAATGATTATCTTTTAACTGATTTATTGGTATAAGAATTATAGTAAAAGATATAATAACCTTTTAGCTAAATAAATATTTTTGGAACAATTCTCCATTAAACTCTTAATGATAAAAAACTTCAATGCAAGGCCTTGTGAAACCTTCTTAAAAAACTATTTGAAGGAGATGATGTACATATTTGTTGAGGAATTCGCATGAAATAATAATAGAAATACTACAAAGAATTGCTGTTTAAAGTCTAAAGTTATTAATTAAGTTTCTATTTTTACAAGTATTCCGTTAGATCTTTTCAGATGCAAAATTGATAAGGCATATCTGTCTAAAAGATTTTACTGTAAATTTTGAGTTGATATCCAATTATAAATTGATTTTTTCTGATATTTCCAACCAATTTTTCCTTCAACGGCAACGCCAAATTTTTTAAGTTCTGTTGAAACTAACTAGAAATCATTCATCAATATTTTCTAAACTGTTTATGTATTAACTAACCAAAGTTCACGGGATAATTGAAAAACATCTTCAGGCATTTCAGATCGTCGAACTTCTTTGATCACACAATCCGATCGATATGTTTAAACACTTTTACAAGCACAACAACTACAAAAAACTAATCGTGATTAACACAGAATAACAAATTATCCTTACATGTGATGCTCTCATTTTACTCGCTTTTACTGTCCAATTTATAAAGCCTTTCAAACTAAGGGTACTTACATATTCTCGGCAGTCTAAGTCGATGCCGTACTTCTTTTGTAATTTTCTCGGACATCAGTAATCAAATTACGTGTTTGTCTGTTTACATTTATCGATCTATCAATTCACACCGACAGGCTTGTTAAAAGCTTTTTAGAAAGTTTTTTATAAAGCTTCGAACATCTCTTGTCAGTGTGACTATTGTTGACAGCTTCATTCTCTTCGGCAGCTTCGGCGCATTTTGAGGTGTGTTCAATTAAATTTATGACAACTCTGGCGAAATTATTTGTTCAGTCTCGGAAATCTGACAGAACAAAGAATCATCTGAATGTTTTCATTGGTGTTTTTTGATAGAAAAATACTGTGAATTTGGCGTTAGAAAATTTGGTTACCGATAATAGTCGAATGGTGCCGAAGCCGTAAATCATTATTATTTATCTTTATTTGAGTGGATTTTCGTACCCTTGGCGAGTTCGCCACTTAATCCGTAAATTACTCTATGTAGCAAATTGCTACTAGCAATAATTTATACAGGTTGCCTGCTTCATAAGACATCTTCTATACGTCAAGCAACAACATTGATATATGAGAGTTTTACTCATAAGCACGTCTCATCTTTCTTTGACATCAATGTTCATCACCTTTTCATTTCGATGACTTTGTTTTATTTCAAAATGTTGGAATTCAGTACTTAATAATAATTGAAAATAATTTTCATAGTGCTGCCAAAATCGGGAAGAAATTGTTGTCAAAATCGGGGGTAGATAAAAGTGGGTTTTGCCAAACTCGGAAAGGCACTAGAGGTTTTTGGCCAAAAATCATATTTTTCTGGTTTCTAGATTTTGTCATAGTTTCACTTTAACACGGATTCAGTCATTTACGGTATTTTACATACTACCGAACATTTGTTTACATGGATAATCAATGTTACCCAATATCAGCAAAATCAAAAAAATATTTGAAACTTTTTAAAGCAAAATTCCATATATTGCTGTGTGCGTTTGAAATGCAAATGCGGGAACACCAAACGCGGTAAGTTTTTTAACAAGGAAGGCGAAGTCAAAATTTGATTTTCTTTGCTGGGTTGGCGATTACTTTGGTTACTTTGTGTTACCGCATTTGAAGCTCAGTTAGACTGGATTTGCACGTCAAACGCAAACAGCAATATATCACGTGCTCTATGTCTCAGTAAAAAATATGAAGCTTGCAACATTGACTTTCATGATGTAAATATTAAAAAAAAATCCAAAAAACTTATCAATGTTACCCCGGATTACGGTACCAACTATCAAACTATATAGTCGTCGTTAAAAGTGGTAATAAAGGGTGTACGAAATCAAGTTGCGACACACAAAAAATCGCGGGATGCTTCTGAAGTGCCTGCTTCATGATGGCCCTGTACTTTTCAATTTGTACCACTCCAAAACCTCTTTCGAGTAATAGTACGAGCCAAATCCGACCAGAAAATCGTAGGACCATCGTGTGACCTCAGAAGATGAAGATACACCTATTCATTGATCGTTCCAGTTGTCACGAATTGGGTGCTCCGCTTTCCACACGAGCAAATTTCTTGCCAAATCATATTTTTTTGCAAACTTTGACATCTTCTGCTTCCAAACGTGTTTTACCTACTGTATTTAGCCGTTCATCGCGATTAGGCGCCTTTTGGACTTTGTACGTATGAAGTTCTTCATGTTTTTTCGCATCTTGCACGAAAGTTTTGGATAGATTCAGTTTCTTCGCCACATCTCGAACTGAACTGTTGGGATTCCTCTTGGAAGCTTGAGCTACCCGTTTGTGATCCTTAACACTATAAGGAGATCCATTTTTTGCGAAGTGCGGCTTCATAAGTGCGAAAATGCGAATAAAAGGGCGGGATTGCATCGAATCATGTTGGTGTCTTCAGAGCACTTATTCTTTGGATTGTGAAGAATAAGCCCGCCGAAGACATCGACTCGATTTGATGCAATTTTTATTAGCGTTTCCGCACTTGTAAAAACTTCTGCAATAGTCCAGTGATGGAAGAAATGCGCAGTACATAGCGTAAACAAATACACATTGAACAAATTACACCAAACATTTCAGTAGGAAATACCCAACTGGTAAAAAGTTACAGTCATTTAAAAGTGATTGTATTTGATTCCGTACACCCTTTAAGACTCCGGCTTGAGGGCATCCAGTGGATGCCATCCACTCAGTTTTAGAATTGCTGCTTGGCACAATGTTTTTTTTTTTTGTTTGTGTTGTGATGAATCCAATTAGTCATCATTGTAGTTTCCGAAATGGTATCGAAAAACACGTTATCAACAGCACTTTTGATATCCTAGAAAGCACCTAATCAGTAGACTTTCCATATTGGCAAGCATGTTGATTTACATGAACTGGCCAAATATACATCATGGATGTGATGATCGATAATGCATTCCAGACATTTCAGCAGAAAAAAAGATCATACTTACTGGTCTAACTCTTTGTTTCTTCAAACCCACATCCTCCTTTCAGGATAAACTTCAACTCTACCCCATTACCCCGAAATCTATTATCCTGAAAGCCAATTCAGCCAATGTACCTATTCTGTTTCTCTATCTTAATTTATTACCTAACAAGTTCATACATTACTATTGCAAATTTGAAACATTTCGATAGATTTCAATGAAATTAAATGAAACGAAGTTCTTACTCTTTCATTTCACCTTTTTTGTTCGCTGCTTTCAATCAGGTAACGAAACGGATGAGTGTGGAAAGAAGAACGAAGCGACGCATTTGTTCGTCATCGTCGAGACGACACAACCATGCCTTCGTGTTTCACAAAATGCTTTCGAAAATGCACAGCCCTGGATTGAACAGTTCCAACTCCTTCTACATTGATCCCTTAGGAATTCAACCCTGGAGTAGTCCTTACAGACCGCGAAACAGTTTGGAATCAAACTTCTAAGGCACTAATCTTGCGAAGAGCATCCAATTCATCCAGATGCATCCAACAACAGTGCACTTCTTATTTTGATTTTGTGCACAAGCAGAAAGCTTAAAATAAGAAGATCAGAAACGTTTGCCAACTATTTCTCCTGTTCAGTGCCTTTGAAAACGTGAGTAGGGGCACAAGTCAGCCATTGTGACGACCATCTTGGGATTCCGAGATGTTTCACCTTACAGCTTCCGTAATGTAGGACGTTGTAGTATCGAAGACATGATACGAGTCACTTGAAGTATCGATGAACGGAGAGTACCCATACAATTTGGTCGCAATCAATTCGACATAGACATCTCAGTTTGTTGACCGTGAATTACGGTTTGAGGTAAACGCTAAATTTTCAAAAATGAGTTGATATTGATGCAAATAACCGTAGCGATAAATGCGCAGCTATTCAGAAATTCAAAAAAAAAATCTCGACTTCCCTGGGCATTTAGTATCTTCGTACCTGGCACACGATAGACGCATGCAAAAATGATTAATTGGCAAACAAAGCTTTGAGTTAACAACTGTAGTGGCTGAAAAGCAGCTCTGTCTCAGTTGGAGCGTAACGCCAGAGAGAAGAAGAGCCCTAATATTATATCTGATAAATCTCATACTAGACATCGCTCTTCTACCATTTACTGAGTATAACAACCTAGACGCCTAGTTAGCTTTCGTCGTGCAACTATTTGCTGCTCCCCCTTTTAAGGCGAAACTGGAGGCTTTTCCGTTGGGATTAACATAGCCAGCTTTCAAATTCAAATTTTCTTGGTAGTAGTGAGCTCATCCAAGTACCGCTATGGGGAGTATTGTAATCGCGTGTAATTCAGATAATGGAAATTATAAGAATGCCATAATTGGGTGGACATTAACAAAACAATTACTCAAGGAACTGAAATAACTTACTTTGGGCTGAACGACCTTGGTAGCCTGTCACAGTGGAGCAAAATATCATAATTTTTAGTCAATTTCTCTATAGTCATAGATATGAGTTTTTGAGAATTGTTATCTCCGACGAACTATATAGCATAGATATAAACTATATTTCGTGGATCGAAAATTCGATCTACCTGGCTTTGAAATCATATAGGCTAGTTTTCCATTTCAATAGTATCAAATAAATTGTTAGAAGTATTGCAAAACGTTTGATAAAAATTGAAAAAAAAAAACGATAACAATTTGTCGGCAAACAAAATGTGAGCAACTTTTTTTTTATATCTAGGGTTGGTGCTCCCTTAGTGGACAGTCCCCTATAGTCACACTAGTGGCTTTTTACGGCGGTTTAGCTATAATCCTTTTCAAAACATTTTTTGACATGAAGGTCAGGAGCTATTTATCTAAGTACCATTGATACACAGCTTGATATTGTTCAAAAAATGATCGAAATAATTAGTTTTGCTTAAAATTCGAGCTCCCTTGTATAGGCGCAAACCTATTGTTCCTATAGTAGCACTACTGAGAGAAACTATTTTTTATTTCACAAAATAATTGAAGAATTAACAACTTTTTTTTCATCAAACGAAAGCTTTTGATCCACACTTTGTAGGAAAAATATAAAAGTTTTGTAAAAATACGGTTTTGATAAGTATTTTGCCAACGCCGTGATGCTAGTGCTATAGGAACAGAAATTAGAAATAGAGCTACTATAGGCACATGTATTCCTATAGTGGCACACGCGATAATAAATGCAAACATTTGAGTTTTCGTAGTTTTCATATTTTTCCCACAAATCCAAGATAAAAAGCTTTCAGATGTTGAAAAAATAATGACGGTAGCGTTATTTGTCGATTTTATACGATTTTTTGTTCTAAGCTATGCGGCTATTGATACATCGACCCTATTGCTAAAAAAATTAGTGATCATGGGTTCGATTTTCAGCACCTCCATAAAAAACTTCGTTTTGTCATCGAAACAAACCACATAGCGTGGAAGTCCATTCATTCTCCATCAGTATCAGATTGTTGAAGCATAAAATGAATTAATTGAGAACCAAAGACAACTCTCAGATTATTTTTGCATTGTTGGTGAATGCTTTGCTATTCTGGGGGATTGCCTGGACATATTGGAAATATGTGATATTTCTTAACCTCAATTTGTTCTGATTTTTCAAAGCAGATTTCGTTGAGTATTTCTGAAATATTGGCAAATGCTTAGGAAATCTGAGAGAATTTGTGGACATATTTGAATGTTGGAGGATAGTAAGAAAGGGAAGAAAAGCTCTGAACTTCACAGAGCACTATAAGATTATTTTGAAGTTTTTAAAATTTTGGTGATTTTGAATGGATGTTCCGAAAATTCATTTTTTTTATCGATGTTGGGAGCACAAAAAATTGATTGAATCGATTTTCTTCATTTAATTTTTTGTTTCGATTCAAGAGGAAGAAATTGATAAGTATTTTTTAATGACTTGATAAATCATAAACCTAGATTTGAATTAGCCTGTAAGTGTTTCATATATAATTTTGTATTTCAATCGTTATTCAATGGAAACAATTAAGAAATCGTGCGAAATTGCATTTGGTCGTATTTTAGGAGCAAACATCGGTCAATCGATTCGACATGTTGAATTTGAATCGATTCAGTAACATCGATGTTGAGATCATATTTGCCCTTAGCTTCTTACAACCCATATTTATCAATTTCATGTACACACACGCGCGTAGAGCGAGTGGGTTTTGATTACCGAACACCTCAATATATATGACAATATATTTCTAAGTTGTTTCTCAATACTTATTTTTGATGCATTGGTGAATAGTTTGGAATTCTGAAAAAATGTCTGGACTAATTTGGAATGATGACGCATAACGAGGGATTCTTAGGTTATTTCTGAACTAATTGAGGATTACAGAGAACTTTTAGGTCATATTTGATTGATGAATACTCTGGAATACTGAGAGAATCTCAGAATGAATTGGGGATGTTAAAGAATAACCAGAAATTAATAGATTAGTTCGTAACCAAATGAAGATCACATTAAACTCTTCGAATATTTCTGAATCGTTGGTAAATACTTTTGAATTTTATGATAATTTCTGCACAAATTGAGTATGCGGATAATGACAAGAAATCCTGAGGATCGCCAAGAATTATAAAAATATGTTTGAATTGTTGTTGAATACCTGGTATTCTAAGAGAAAGCCTCAAAAAAAAATTGAATGTAGCCAGGTAACGACAAATTCCTGGAATATGTCTGAATCGAACATAGATCACGAAAATATTCTCTCTGAAAGTATTTCAAAATATAAAGACGGATAAACAGCGGCTGAAAGCTTTTTTTTCCTAAAGATAATCAGTTTATTGTTATTTATTTTATTTCTGAATAGATGGTGAATAATTTGAAATTCTTATAGATTGTCTGAGTAATTTGGAAGTGTTGATTGCAACGAGAAATTTCTTGAAAATTTATTAACTAATTGAGAACCACAGAGAATTGGTAAATTATTTCAGAATTGATGTTGTATATTTTGGTATTCTGAGAGAATGTCTGGACAACTTTGGAATGTTAACGATAACAGAGAGAATCCTAGGTTGTTTCTCAACAAATTTTGGAGTACAGAATACTCTAAGATCAGTATTGAATTAACAAGATTATTTTAGAGATCAACAATTTACTTTCGAAATCTTGGGAGAATGTTTCAACGAATTAGAAATTTTCAGAGATAACCAGAAATACCTGGAATATTGCTCAATTTATTGAGCACCATAGACATCAATTCCAAAATTCTCCTATAATTTCTGAATTGTTTGTAATACTTTGAAATTCCCGAAGAATGCCCAGGCAAATCGGGATTGTTGATGATAACGAAAAAGTGCTTCTTGACGATATCAGAGAACAATAAAATTATTTTTGCATTATCCACATAATGTTTTAATTGAGAATGTTGAAGGATAACGATCAATTCATAGAATATTTCTGAACTGTTTGAAGATCACCGAGATCCCTGAGAGTATTTCTGAATTGTTGGAAAATAAATTAAAATTATGAGAGAATGTCTGGACAAATTGGAAATGTTGAAGGGTAACCTGAAGGTTAACATAGACCTCTAAAGTCTTTTATAAAAGGTCGGTAAATACTCAGATAAGAATAACGAGAACTTTCAACTTTCTCAAAATATTTCTTAATATTTTCTTCTAAATTGTTGAAAAATGATTTGTAACTCTCGCTCTGGACTAATCTTAAATGTTGAAAAATAACAAGAATTACCTAGAATATTTATGAACTAAATGAAAATCACAGAAAATGCAAAGATTATTTCTGAATTTTAAGTGAATAATTTGGAATTCATGAAGAATGCCTGTACACATTTTGAATTATCGCGGATTCAAGAGATCTCTAGGATATTTCTTAGGTAGTTGAGGATTACAGGAAACTTTAAAATTATGTTTAAAAATGCAATATTGATTTTGGATTGTTCGTAAATACTTTGGAGGATTGAGAGAACGTCTGAAAAATTGAGAATGTCGAAACATAACCTGAAATTCATAGAATATTTCTGAAATTATTGGGGATGCGAAACTCTGAAATGTTGGTAAATATCTTAAAATTATGGGAGAATGTCTGCGACATTTGGTAAAGTTGGAAGATATTAAAAAAATCAGAATATGTTTAAGCTAATTGAGAACCACATATATCTTTGAGTATTTATGAATTGTTGGTTAATACTTTGAAATTCATACAAATTTAAAATGTTAGATTCTTAGGATTGCAGAAATGTTCAAGCATATTTCTGAATTGTGTTTACAAACTTTGGCAATCTGAGAGAATATCCGTACAAAATGGGAATGCTGAGAGGAAATTGTTTTGAACATTTTTGTTCCTATTGAGGATTTTAGAGAACCCTGAGTGTATATTTGAATTGTAGTTGAACGCTTTGGTTTTATGTGAAAATGTCAAGACAAATTTAGAATATTTATGATAACGAGAAATTCGTAGAATATATTCAAACTAATAACGTAACACAGTGATCTCTAGGAGTGTATCTAAATTTTTAATTAATAATTAATATGAAATACTGAAATAATGTCTGGGCACTTAGGGAATGTTGAGAATAACGAAAACTTTGTAGTATATTTCTGAATGTATTAAGCATCACAAAGAACTCTTGGATTATTTCTGAATTGTTGCTCAATATTTTGGAATCCTGGAAGAAAAACAAAGGCTGATGATAACTCACCAAGGATTTCAGAGAATTCCAGGATTATTATTAAATTGTTGTTGGATACTTTGAGTATCTAAGAGGACGTCTGGAAACAAATGTTATACGGAAAGATAATGAGGGATGTAGATTCATGTAGATTCTGAACTCATTGAAAATAACAAAGATTGTTAAGATTATTTTTGAATTTGTAAGATGATTTTTCAATTGTTGATGAATAGAGTAAGGTGGGGCAAAAGTTCGACCTTAGTGGTATAATCAAAGTTTCCAGGAAAATAATAGCAGATGAAACAAAACAAATACCATACAGTGAACCTTCATCATATTGGCTATAACTTTGCTGAACAAACTTGTGTCAAAATATTTACCCATTTTTAGTTATAACAGTTTCAAAATTGATTGTCTTATTCGAACTTTTGCCCCACCGGTGGGGCAAAAGTTCGAATCTAGTGTGGGGCAAAAGTTCGTTGGCTAAAACACAAAATATCAATACTTTTATGCCAGGCATACTTTCTACCAGCCGTAAACTTATGTTTGCCGAAAAATACACACTAAATTTTCATCTAAAAATGCCCAAAACAGGGTTAATTGTAATACACCCAAAAAATAGCAGTTTTTCGCAAAACAAAGGGAAATGTAAAATTTTTGTGACATTTTTCGCACGATCAGGCAAATTTCGCTAAATTTGAAGATAATATGTAGATTTCAGGAAATTTGAAAAATTTTCCGTGGGTTTATACATGGGTCGAACTTTTGCCCCGCAGATTCGAACTTTTGCCCCGCTATGGGCCAAAAATTGATTCCAACTATTTGTGGAAAAACTAATCCACGTCAAAGCATCCTTATGATAGGCCTAGAAACACCCTTACATAAAATATTGAAAAATATTTTATCTTCATTTGGTTCCATGCATCGACAGTTTGACCAAAAATTACAATATTTACGTCGAAAAACAACAAATAGCCATAACTTTTCCAAATCTCAATCGATTTTTATGATATTTGGAGTGAAAGTCTCTTACTTGAATAGCATTCGAACCACCATGACATTTTTAAGTTTTGATTTGATTTGAGCTAGAAATCTTAAAAAGAAACTCTTGCCCCACTCGAACTTTTGCCCCACTTTTCTCTACCTTGGAATTGTGAGAGGATGTCTGAAAAAATTAGGAGTATTGAAGTATAACGAAAAAATCCTAAAATATTTTTTAATTAATTAGCACGCAGAAAAACCTCATAGAGTATTTCTGAGTTGTTGATGAATGCTTTGAGAATCCTAAGAGAATATCTGAATAAATTTGGGGACGTTAAGGAATTACCAGAAATACTTAGAATATATCTGAACTAATTGAGGACCACAGAAACCTCTAAGCGAATTTTGGAATTGTTGAATACATTAAAATTCTGAAAACATGTCTGGGAACATGGGAAATGCTGATGATGACGAGAAATTTCTAGTATCTTACTGAAATTGTCCAAAATCATAAAGAACTGTTGGACTGTTTCTGAATTGCTGGTCAATTCCTTAGGAACTCTGAATGAAATTTTGGACAATTTGGAAATGTTGATGATCCTAGACTATTTGTAAATTTATAATGGATTTCAGATAATGCTGAATTATTTTCAAATTGTTGTTGAATACTTTGATTATCACAGAAATAAATTAAAGTATTTCTGAATTGTTGATGAATAATTTGGAATCCTGGGAAAATGTCTGAATAAATTTGGAATATATAAGCATTATCAGAAATACCTAGAATACTTCTTAGCTTATTTAGTATCACATAACTCTCTGAGAGAATTTCTGAATTGTGGGTATGTCTGGGCACGTATGGATCTTTCATGGTAATTAAAAATTTCCGGTATATTTCTGAACCTATTGAGGATCACAAAGAACACTTTGCTTATTATTAAATTGTTGTTTGATAACTTAGGCATTTTTTGGACAAACTGGGAATGCAGATGATAACGAGAAATTTTTAGAAAATTTCTAAACTGATCGAAGATTGTAGAGAATTTTAAAATTATTATTGAATTGTTGTTGGATACTTTGAGAAACAGAGAGAAAATCTGGAAAAAATTGGTATATTGAAGGATAACTAGAATTTCCCAAGAAATCTGAGCTAATTGAGCAGAAATCTATGATAATATTTCTGAATCGTTGTTGATTACTTTAGAATTCTGGGAGAATGTCTGAATAATTCGAAGTGTTGAAGGATGACCAGAAATTTCCAGCATATTTCTAAATAATTGAAAGACTATACAGAAGTATAAGATAACTTCTGAATTATTGGTGAATATATTGGAATGCTTGGAGAATGTATGGACAGATTTGGAATATTTACGGATAACATGATTCCTAAGCTGTTTCTAAACACAAGAAAGATTACAGACAACTTCAAGTTCTCTTGGAGTTCAGAATGTCTGAACTTATCTGAAATGTTGAACATAACGAGACATTCCAAGAATATTTTTGAACTAATTAAAGATTGCAGAAATGTTCAAGGATATTTCTAAATTGTTAGTAATTTAAAAATCTGAGAGAATATCCGGACAAAATGGGAATGTTGAAGGAAAATTTCAGATCCTATTGAGGAGTATAGAGAACCCTGAAGAATGTCTGGACGGATAACTAGAGATTCGTATGTTAATTCTGAACTAAGTAGAGAATTACCTAAAATATTTCTAAGCTGAATTAGGACTACAGAAATCTCCGAGTTATTTTCTAATTTGTTAGCAAATAATTTAAAATTATGCAAGAATGTTAGGACACTTATGGAATGTTGCTGAAAAATTTATTGTATATTTCTGAACTTATTGAGGATCACAAAGAACTCTTTGATTATTTCTGAATTGTTGTTGAATAACTAAGAAACTCTGGATGGAATTTTGTACAAATTGGGAATGCAGATGATAACGAGAAATTCCTAGATTTTTTTAGATTATTATTAAATATTTTGAGAATATGAGAAAACGTCAGGATAAATTTGGAGAATAACGAAAAATTTAAAAAAAATCTGGTCTAATTGATCAGAGATCTTTGAGTAGGGGGAGATCCCCCAGTACCGGACACTAAAGCCACTAAATTCATAATTCGAAAAATATTGATATGATGGGCTCGTGTTACCCATTTATGATAAATATTATCATTTTTATAGTGTACAAAAATAAATTTGAAAATATAAATATGAATTTTTACATTGAGTTTTGATGATGTATTTTAGTATCAAATTGATCGATCTTGAAAGGTGGCACCCAATACCGGACACGGTCTGGAAATGCCTCGAATTCTGTAAATTTGAACATCATTGAATGTGTACACTATAGAAATAGTTTATAATTACCAATTCAATGCAATTGCAACATTTACAAAAATAATTTGAGTTTTTCTTAGTTTGCAAGATGCCTATCAAAAACCTCTTTCATATATGATGAAAAACAGCACATTTTACGATGTTGTTATGAATGTTCATTCTTCTTAATTTTATTGCATGTTTGATACCATGGTCGACGGAACCCATGAAAAATGAAAGTATTTTGAGACACTGATGCAATAATTACAAAGATATCATATAACAAATCAAGCTGTCCGAAACTGAGGGACAGGAGGTGCTTAACCAAAATTGTAATCTGTCCATATTTACTTCAATTATGGTACAAAATACATTCATACTATCAAATTAGGATTATGTTCGATCATGCTTGCGGGATCCAAAGTATTTTTTCATATTCAAAATAATTACTAAATAGGCTCAAAATTAAGAAGATACGTCAATTTTTCAAAGATTTTCAAACTTTTCTACTTTTTTAAAAAGGGATGCATGTTTCAAGGATGTGTGATTCTACGCAAACATTAGTCTACATAATAGCTTTCTTTTCTACTAATACACCATCTTGATTGGACCATGATTTCTCAATGTTTCGACTTTGTCCGGTATTGGGTGCTGTCCGGTACTGGGGGATCTCCCCATATTTATGAATTATTGTTGAATACTTTGGAATTCTGAGAGAATTTCTGAATAAATATGGAGTGTTGAAGGATAACCAGAAATTTCTAGAATATTTCTGAACCATTTGAGGATTACAGAGAACTAAAATATCATTATGAATTATTGGTGAATATATATAAGTTCTCAGAAAATGTCTTGAAAAATTTAGAAAATAAAAGAATAACGAGATTACTAATTTGTTTCTGAAATCATTGAGGATTACAGAGTTCTTCAAGATAACCTTTGAATTCGCAAGGATTATATCTGAATTGTTTTCGAATGTTTCCGAATTCTGAGAGAATGTTTGAAAATGATTTGAATGTCGAAGGATAACTAGATATTCCAAGGATATATCTGAACAAATTAGGATCACACAGATCTCTGAGAATATTTCTTAGTTGTATTCTTAGTATTTGAATACTTTGAAATTTAGGGAAAATATCTGAATAAATTTTAAGTGTGAAAGGATAACCAAAAAATTTCAGAATATGTCTGATTTATTTTAGGCTTACAGAGAGCAACAAAATTACTTCTGAATTGTTGATATATAGTTAGGAATTTCGAAACAATGTCTGAATAATTTGAAAATGTTGATTTCTCCTGGAAATCCTAGAAATATTTCTGAACCAATTGAGGATAACAGAGATCTGAGGCTATAGATAATTTTTGTCAAATATTTTGAGATTATGAGAGAATTTGTGGACAAATGTTAAACTTATTGTGCAACACAGAGATCTGTGAGAGTGTTTCTTAATTGTATTTGAATACTTTGGAATTCTGAGCGAATGTCTGAACAAATTTGAAATTTTGAAGGATTATAAAGAATTCCTAGGATACTGCTTAACTAATTGAGG
Source organism: Aedes aegypti (assembly GCF_002204515.2). Taxonomy (NCBI): domain Eukaryota; kingdom Metazoa; phylum Arthropoda; class Insecta; order Diptera; family Culicidae; genus Aedes; species Aedes aegypti. Next base: position 21,418,199 of record NC_035108.1, on the reverse strand, counting down.
ATCACAGAGAGCTATAAGAATAATTTGGAATTTTCAGATGGATGGATGGAATTTTTAGAACTTACAGATAAGTTCTCTTTGATTCTCAATAATTTTAAAAATAAACTAAGAATATCTCATCATCCATCATCATTGCAAATATGTCCCGACATTCTTTCAGAATTTCAAGCTATTCATCAATAAATCAGAAATAATTGAAGAAGTCTCTATAGATCTCAATTAGTTCAGAAATATTTTAAGTATTCCTTCAACAGTCCTAATTTGTTCAAACATTTCCTCTATATTCTTCCAACGTATTTAGCAACAATTTAGAAATTCTGTCAGAGCCTCTTTGACCATCTAGTTATTTGCAACTTTCCCAAATTGTCCAGATATTCTATCAGTAAAACAAAGAAACTACCAACAATTCATAAATACTCCCAGAGGTCTATGTGATCCTCAATTATTTTGAAATAAATTCTAGAAATTTCTGGACATCCTTCCACATTCCCAATTTGTCCATACATTTTCTCATAATTTCAAAGTATTTTTCTAAAAATAATATATACCCTCAGAGATCACTGTGATACTCAATTGGGTAAAATAAATTTTATAATGCCTCAATTTGTTTTGGTATATCTTGGAAGTTTCTCGTTATCCTTCTTAATACTAATTTTGGTTACGCATTCTCTCGAAAAGAAAAACAATCTTGAAAATACCAAAATATTCTTATAGTTCTATGATCCTCAATTATTTAAGCAAAATTCTAGGCATTCGTGATATTTCTTCAAAATTTGAAATTCGTTCAGATATTCTTTCAGAATTCCAAAGTATTCAGTAATAATTTAGAAATACTTTCACAGATCTCTGTGTTGCTCAATTAGTTTAACGTTTGGCCACAAATTTTGTCATAATTTCAAAATATTATTAAAAAACTATTTAAAGACTTAGAGATTTTTGTTATCCTCAATTGATTCAGAAATATTCCAAGAAATTCCAGGGGAATTCAACATTCTCAATTTATTCAGACATCGTTTCTAAATTCCAAACTATATATCAACAATTCAGAAGTATTTATGTTGCTCTCTGTAAGCTTCAAATAAATCAGATACATTCTAATTTTTTTGGTTATCTTTTATCACTTTAAATTTAATTAAGATATTCTCTCTAAATTCCAAAGTATTCATCAGCAACTAAGAAATATTCCCACAGATCTCTGTGATCCTAATTTGTTCAGATATATCGTAGGATTTTCTCGTTATCCTTCGACATTCAAATCGTTTTCATACATTCTCTCAGAATTCGGAAATATTCACAAACAATTCAATTACAATCTTGCGAACTCAAAGGCTATCTTGCAGAACTCTGTATTCTTCAATGATTTCAGAAACGAATTAGGAATCTCATTATTCGTTTATTTTACAAATTTGTCCAGACATTTTCCAACAGTTAGTTCTCTGTGATCCTCAAATGGTTCAGAAATATTCTAGGAATTTCTGGTTATCCTTCAACACTCCAAATTTATTCAGACAATCTCTCAGAATTCCAAAGTATTCAATAAAAAAACAGAAAACTTCTTATAGATCTCTGCTGAATAAGTTTAGATTTTTTTAAGAAAATCTCGTTATCCTTCCAAATTTATCCCGACGTTTTCTCAGATTCTTAAAATATTTAAAAATAATCTAAGAGTTCCCTAAAATCTTCGATTAGTTCAGAAATATTCTAGGAATTTTCAGTTGATACATTCCCAATTTGTCCAAAATTTCTTCCAGAGTTCCAGAAATAATCAAAGAGTTCTTTGTGATCCTCAATAAGTTCAGAAATATACTGGAAATTTTTCGTTATCAGCAACATTCCATAAGTGCCCAAACATTTTTGCAGAATTTTAAATTATTTACTAGCAATTCAGAAAATAACTTGTAGATTTTTGTAGTCCTAATTAAGCTTTGAAATATTCTAGGTATTTTCGATAATTCTTTAACATTCCAAAGTTATTCAAATATTCTCTCAGGATTCCAAAGTATCCATCAACAAAACATAAATAATATCATTTATTTCTGTAATTTTAAAATAATTCTTAAATGTTCTAGGAAACTCTAGTAATACTTCAATATTTCAAGGAAAATCTTATTTGTTCACATATTTTCTCGAAACTCCAACGGTATTCATCGAAAATTCTAAAAAAATACTAGTACATACAAAAATAATTTTAGAATTCTCTACTTAGTTCAGAATAAACATACGAATCTCTAGCTACCCGTCTAGACATTCTTCAAGAATTTCAAAATATTCACCAATAATTCATAAGTTATATTTTAGTTCTCTATAATTCTCAAATGGTTCAGAAATATTCAAAGATTTTCTGATAATCCTTCTTTCAAATTTATCCCGTTGTATTCTCAGAATTGAATGTATTCATCAACAATTAAAAAAAAAAACCGTCATCATGCCTCATTTGTCTAAGCATTTTTCAATATTTTCAAATTATTTACCAACAATTCAGAAATAATCTTTAAGTTCTCTGCGATCCTCAATTAGTTAAGGAATATTCTAGAAATTTCTCGTTATTCATTTTCACATAATCCAAAAATATTAAACTACAATTCATATATACCCTCAGGGTTGTCTATACTTCTCAATAGGATCAGAAATTTTCTTTTAACATTCCCATTTTGCCCGGATATACTCTCAAATATTCAAATGAATTTACCAACAATTCAGAAATATCCTCGAACATTTCTGCAATACTTAATTAGATCAGAAATATTATTGGAATGTCTCGTTATGTTCAACATTCAAAATCAGTTCAGACATTTAGAATTTCAAAGTATTCACCAACAATTTAAAAATATTCTTAGAAATCTCTGTGATGCTGAATTTGTTCAGATATATTCTAGGAATTTCTCGTTATCCTTCCACTATCATATTACTTTTAGACAATCTCTCAGAATTCTGAAGTATTCACCAACAATTAAAAAATAATCTTGCAAATTCAAAAGTAATCTTGAAGTTCTGTTCTGTCCTTCATGAATTCAGAAACAACTAGGTATCTTGTTATCCGTATATATTCCAAATTTTGTCCAAATATTCTCCAATAATTCCAATATATTCATCAATAATTTAGAATGAATCTCATAGTTCTTTTTAATTTTCTAAAAATTTCTCGTTATCATCTGCATTCCCAAATTGTCCAAAAAATTCCCAAGTTATTGAACAACAATTCAAAAAAAAATCGAAGAGTTCTTTGTGATCCTCAATAAGTTCATAAATATATCAGAAATTCTTAGTTTCCATTAACATTCCATCCGTGCCCAGACATTCTTGCAGAAATACCAACAATTCAGAAATTTTCTCAGATGATACTAAATAAGTTAAGAGTTCTTTGTGATGCTTAATACATTCAGAAATATACTTCAAAATTTTCGTTATTCTCAACATTCCCTGAGTGCCCAGACATTATTTCAGAATTTTATAATAATTATTCATTAACAATTTAGATATACTCCTAGAGATCACTGTGGAACGTAATTAGTTTGAATATATTCTACGAATTTCTCGTTATCATCAATATTCTAAATTTGTCTAGACATTTTCTAATAAAACCAAAGTATTCAACTACAATTCAAATATACTCTCAGGGTTCTCTATAATCCTCAAAAGGGGCCTTCCTTAGCCGAGTGGTTAACGTCCGCGGCTACAAAGCAAAGCCATGCTGAAGGTGTCTGGGTTCGATTTCCGGTCGGTCCAGGATCTTTTCGTAATGGAAATTTCCTTGACTTCCCTGGGCAATGAGTATCATCGTACCTGCCACACGATGTACGAATGCGAAAATGGCAACATAGGCAAAGAAAGCTCTTAGTTAATAACTGTGAAAGTGCTCTTAGAACACTAAGCAGAGTAGCCGGATCTGCCCCAGTGGGGACGTTAATGCCAAGAAAAAGAATAAAAGATCTTTGGGGTCTATGTTAACACATTCTTTCATAATTTCAATGTACCGTAATCCGGGGTAACATTGATCAGCGGGGGTAACATTGATCGGGATGACTCATCTTGTTAAATTTTGGAGTGTTGAAGGATGACCAGAAATTCCTAGAATATTTCTAAATTATTTGAGCATTAAAAAGAACTATGAGATTCATTCTGAATTATTGATGAATATATTGGAATTATTGGAGAATATTTGGACAAAATTTGGAATATATACGGATAACGAGATACATAAGTTGTTTCTGAATTCATGAAAGACAGAACAGAACTTCAAGATTACTTTTGAATTTGCAAGATTATTTTTTAATTGTTGGTGAATACTTCAGAATTCTGAGAGATTGTCTAAAAGTAATATGATAGTGGAAGGATAACGAGAAATTCCTAGAATATATCTGAACAAATTCACCATCACAGAGATTTCTAAGAATATTTTTAAATTGTTGGTGAATACTTTGAAATTCTAAATGTCTGAACTGATTTTGAATGTTGAACATAACGAGACATTCCAATAATATTTCTGATCTAATTAAGTATTGCAGAAATGTTCGAGGATATTTCTGAATTGTTGGTAAATTCATTTGAATATTTGAGAGTATATCCGGGCAAAATGGGAATGTTAAAAGAAAATTTCTGATCCTATTGAGAAGTATAGACAACCCTGAGGGTATATATGAATTGTAGTTTAATATTTTTGGATTATGTGAAAATGAATAACGAGAAATTTCTAGAATATTCCTTAACTAATTGAGGATCGCAGAGAACTTAAAGATTATTTCTGAATTGTTGGTAAATAATTTGAAAATATTGAAAAATGCTTAGACAAATGAGGCATGATGACGGTTTTTTTTTTTAATTGTTGATGAATACATTCAATTCTGAGAATACAACGGGATAAATTTGAAAAAAGGATTATCAGAAAATCTTTGAATATTTCTGAACCATTTGAGAATTATAGAGAACTAAAATATAACTTATGAATTATTGGTGAATATTTTGAAATTCTTGAAGAATGTCTAGACGGGTAACTAGAGATTCGTATGTTTATTCTGAACTAAGTAGAGAATTCTAAAATTATTTTTGTATGTACTAGTATTTTTTTAGAATTTTCGATGAATACCGTTGGAGTTTCGAGAAAATATGTGAACAAATAAGATTTTCCTTGAAATATTGAAGTATTACTAGAGTTTCCTAGAATATTTAAGAATTATTTTAAAATTACAGAAATAAATGATATTATTTATGTTTTGTTGATGGATACTTTGGAATCCTGAGAGAATATATGAATAACTTTGGAATGTTAAAGAATTATCGAAAATACCTAGAATATTTCAAAGCTTAATTAGGACTACAAAAATCTACAAGTTATTTTCTGAATTGCTAGTAAATAATTTAAAATTCTGCAAAAATGTTTGGGCACTTATGGAATGTGGCTGATAACGAAAAATTTCCAGTATATTTCTGAACTTATTGAGGATCACAAAGAACTCTTTGATTATTTCTGGAACTCTGGAAGAAATTTTTGACAAATTGGGAATGTATCAACTGAAAATTCCTAGAATATTTCTGAACTAATCGAAGATTTTAGGGAACTCTTAGATTATTTTTAAATATTTTAAGAATCTGAGAAAACGTCGGGATAAATTTGGAAGGATAACGAGATTTTCTTAAAAAAATCTAAACTTATTCAGCAGAGATCTATAAGAAGTTTTCTGTTTTTTTATTGAATACTTTGGAATTCTGAGAGATTGTCTGAATAAATTTGGAGTGTTGAAGGATAACCAGAAATTCCTAGAATATTTCTGAACCATTTGAGGATCACAGAGAACTAATTGTTGGAAAATGTCTGGACAAATTTGTAAAATAAACGAATAATGAGATTCCTAATTCGTTTCTGAAATCATTGAAGAATACAGAGTTCTGCAAGATAGCCTTTGAGTTCGCAAGATTGTAATTGAATTGTTTGTGAATATTTCCGAATTCTGAGAGAATGTATGAAAACGATTTGAATGTCGAAGGATAACGAGAAAATCCTACGATATATCTGAACAAATTAGGATCACAGAGATCTGTGGGAATATTTCTTAGTTGCTGATGAATACTTTGGAATTTAGAGAGAATATCTTAATTAAATTTAAAGTGATAAAAGATAACCAAAAAAATTAGAATGTATCTGATTTATTTGAAGCTTACAGAGAGCAACATAAATACTTCTGAATTGTTGATATATAGTTTGGAATTTAGAAACGATGTCTGAATAAATTGAGAATATTGAATTCCCCTGGAATTTCTTGGAATATTTCTGAATCAATTGAGGATAACAAAAATCTCTAAGTCTTTAAATAGTTTTTTAATAATATTTTGAAATTATGACAAAATTTGTGGCCAAACGTTAAACTAATTGAGCAACACAGAGATCTGTGAAAGTATTTCTAAATTATTACTGAATACTTTGGAATTCTGAAAGAATATCTGAACGAATTTCAAATTTTGAAGAAATATCATGAATGCCTAGAATTTTGCTTAAATAATTGAGGATCATAGAACTATAAGAATATTTTGGTATTTTCAAGATTGTTTTTCTTTTCGAGAGAATGCGTAACCAAAATTAGTATTAAGAAGGATAACGAGAAACTTCCAAGATATACCAAAACAAATTGAGGCATTATAAAATTTATTTTACCCAATTGAGTATCACAGTGATCTCTGAGGGTATATATTATTTTTAGAAAAATACTTTGAAATTATGAGAAAATGTATGGACAAATTGGGAATGTGGAAGGATGTCCAGAAATTTCTAGAATTTATTTCAAAATAATTGAGGATCACATAGACCTCTGGGAGTATTTATGAATTGTTGGTAGTTTCTTTGTTTTACTGATAGAATATCTGGACAATTTGGGAAAGTTGCAAATAACTAGATGGTCAAAGAGGCTCTGACAGAATTTCTAAATTGTTGCTAAATACGTTGGAAGAATATAGAGGAAATGTTTGAACAAATTAGGACTGTTGAAGGAATACTTAAAATATTTCTGAACTAATTGAGATCTATAGAGACTTCTTCAATTATTTCTGATTTATTGATGAATAGCTTGAAATTCTGAAAGAATGTCGGGACATATTTGCAATGATGATGGATGATGAGATATTCTTAGTTTATTTTTAAAATTATTGAGAATCAAAGAGAACTTATCTGTAAGTTCTAAAAATTCCATCCATCCATCTGAAAATTCCAAATTATTCTTATAGCTCTCTGTGATCCTCAATTAGTTAAGCAGTATCCTAGGAATTCTTTATAATCCTTCAAAATTTCAAATTTGTTCAGACATTCGCTCAGAATTCCAAAGTATTCAAATACAATTAAGAAACACTCTCACAGATCTCTGTGTTGCACAATAAGTTTAACATTTGTCCACAAATTCTCTCATAATCTCAAAATATTTGACAAAAATTATCTATAGCCTCAGATCTCTGTTATCCTCAATTGGTTCAGAAATATTTCTAGGATTTCCAGGAGAAATCAACATTTTCAAATTATTCAGACATTGTTTCGAAATTCCTAACTATATATCAACAATTCAGAAGTAATTTTGTTGCTCTCTGTAAGCCTAAAATAAATCAGACATATTCTGAAATTTTTTGGTTATCCTTTCACACTTAAAATTTATTCAGATATTTTCCCTAAATTTCAAAGTATTCAAATACTAAGAATACAACTAAGAAATATTCTCAGAGATCTGTGTGATCCTAATTTGTTCAGATATATCCTTGGAATATCTAGTTATCCTTCGACATTCAAATCATTTTCAAACATTCTCTCAGAATTCGGAAACATTCGAAAACAATTCAGATATAATCCTTGCGAATTCAAAGGTTATCTTGAAGAACTCTGTAATCCTCAATGATTTCAGAAACAAATTAGTAATCTCGTTATTCTTTTATTTTCTAAATTTTTCAAGACATTTTCTGAGAACTTATATATATTCACCAATAATTCATAATGATATTTTAGTTCTCTGTAATCCTCAAATGGTTCAGAAATATTCTAGAAATTTCTGGTTATCCTTCAACACTCCATATTTATTCAGAAATTCTCTCAGAATTCCAAAGTATTCAACAATAATTCATAAATATGGGGAGATCCCCCAGTACCGGACAGCACCCAATACCGGACAAAGTCGAAACATTGAGAAATCATGGTCCAATCAAGATGGTGTATTAGTAGAAAAGAAAGCTATTATGTAGACTAATGTTTGCGTAGAATCACACATCCTTGAAACATGCATCCCTTTTTAAAAAAGTAGAAAAGTTTGAAAATCTTTGAAAAATTGACGTATCTTCTTAATTTTGAGCCTATTTAGTAATTATTTTGAATATGAAAAAATACTTTGGATCCCGCAAGCATGATCGAACATAATCCTAATTTGATAGTATGAATGTATTTTGTACCATAATTGAAGTAAATATGGACAGATTACAATTTTGGTTAAGCACCTCCTGTCCCTCAGTTTCGGACAGCTTGATTTGTTATATGATATCTTTGTAATTATTGCATCAGTGTCTCAAAATACTTTCATTTTTCATGGGTTCCGTCGACCATGGTATCAAACATGCAATAAAATTAAGAAGAATGAACATTCATAACAACATCGTAAAATGTGCTGTTTTTCATCATATATGAAAGAGGTTTTTGATAGGCATCTTGCAAACTAAGAAAAACTCAAATTATTTTTGTAAATGTTGCAATTGCATTGAATTGGTAATTATAAACTATTTCTATAGTGTACACATTCAATGATGTTCAAATTTACAGAATTCGAGGCATTTCCAGACCGTGTCCGGTATTGGGTGCCACCTTTCAAGATCGATCAATTTGATACTAAAATACATCATCAAAACTCAATGTAAAAATTCATATTTATATTTTCAAATTTATTTTTGTACACTATAAAAATGATAATATTTATCATAAATGGGTAACACGAGCCCATCATATCAATATTTTTCGAATTATGAATTTAGTGGCTTTAGTGTCCGGTACTGGGGGATCTCCCCCTACTCAAAGATCTCTGATCAATTAGACCAGATTTTTTTTTAAATTTTTCGTTATTCTCCAAATTTATCCTGACGTTTTCTCATATTCTCAAAATATTTAATAATAATCTAAAAAAATCTAGGAATTTCTCGTTATCATCTGCATTCCCAATTTGTACAAAATTCCATCCAGAGTTTCTTAGTTATTCAACAACAATTCAGAAATAATCAAAGAGTTCTTTGTGATCCTCAATAAGTTCAGAAATATACAATAAATTTTTCAGCAACATTCCATAAGTGTCCTAACATTCTTGCATAATTTTAAATTATTTGCTAACAAATTAGAAAATAACTCGGAGATTTCTGTAGTCCTAATTCAGCTTAGAAATATTTTAGGTAATTCTCTACTTAGTTCAGAATTAACATACGAATCTCTAGTTATCCGTCCAGACATTCTTCAGGGTTCTCTATACTCCTCAATAGGATCTGAAATTTTCCTTCAACATTCCCATTTTGTCCGGATATTCTCTCAGATTTTTAAATTACTAACAATTTAGAAATATCCTTGAACATTTCTGCAATCTTTAATTAGTTCAAAAATATTCTTGGAATGTCTCGTTATGTTCAACATTTCAGATAAGTTCAGACATTCTGAACTCCAAGAGAACTTGAAGTTGTCTGTAATCTTTCTTGTGTTTAGAAACAGCTTAGGAATCATGTTATCCGTAAATATTCCAAATCTGTCCATACATTCTCCAAGCATTCCAATATATTCACCAATAATTCAGAAGTTATCTTATACTTCTGTATAGTCTTTCAATTATTTAGAAATATGCTGGAAATTTCTGGTCATCCTTCAACACTTCGAATTATTCAGACATTCTCCCAGAATTCTAAAGTAATCAACAACGATTCAGAAATATTATCATAGATTTCTGCTCAATTAGCTCAGATTTCTTGGGAAATTCTAGTTATCCTTCAATATACCAATTTTTTCCAGATTTTCTCTCTGTTTCTCAAAGTATCCAACAACAATTCAATAATAATTTTAAAATTCTCTACAATCTTCGATCAGTTTAGAAATTTTCTAAAAATTTCTCGTTATCATCTGCATTCCCAGTTTGTCCAAAAAATGCCTAAGTTATCAAACAACAATTTAATAATAAGCAAAGTGTTCTTTGTGATCCTCAATAGGTTCAGAAATATACCGGAAATTTTTAATTACCATGAAAGATCCATACGTGCCCAGACATACCCACAATTCAGAAATTCTCTCAGAGAGTTATGTGATACTAAATAAGCTAAGAAGTATTCTAGGTATTTCTGATAATGCTTATATATTCCAAATTTATTCAGACATTTTCCCAGGATTCCAAATTATTCATCAACAATTCAGAAATACTTTAATTTATTTCTGTGATAATCAAAGTATTCAACAACAATTTGAAAATAATTCAGCATTATCTGAAATCCATTATAAATTTACAAATAGTCTAGGATCATCAACATTTCCAAATTGTCCAAAATTTCATTCAGAGTTCCTAAGGAATTGACCAGCAATTCAGAAACAGTCCAACAGTTCTTTATGATTTTGGACAATTTCAGTAAGATACTAGAAATTTCTCGTCATCATCAGCATTTCCCATGTTCCCAGACATGTTTTCAGAATTTTAATGTATTCAACAATTCCAAAATTCGCTTAGAGGTTTCTGTGGTCCTCAATTAGTTCAGATATATTCTAAGTATTTCTGGTAATTCCTTAACGTCCCCAAATTTATTCAGATATTCTCTTAGGATTCTCAAAGCATTCATCAACAACTCAGAAATACTCTATGAGGTTTTTCTGCGTGCTAATTAATTAAAAAATATTTTAGGATTTTTTCGTTATACTTCAATACTCCTAATTTTTTCAGATATCCTCTCAGAATTCCAAGGTATTCATCAACAATTGAAAAATCATCTTACAAATTCAAAAATAATCTTAGCAATCTTTGTTATTTTCAATGAGTTCAGAATCTACATGAATCTACATCCCTCATTATCTTTCCGTATAACATTTGTTTCCAGACGTCCTCTTAGATACTCAAAGTATCCAACAACAATTTAATAATAATCCTGGAATTCTCTGAAATCCTTGGTGAGTTAATCAGCCTTTGTTTTTCTTCCAGGATTCCAAAATATTGAGCAACAATTCAGAAATAATCCAAGAGTTCTTTGTGATGCTTAATACATTCAGAAATATACTACAAAGTTTTCGTTATTCTCAACATTCCCTAAGTGCCCAGACATTATTTCAGTATTTCATATTAATTATTAATTAAAAATTTAGATACACTCTTAGAGATCACTGTGTTACGTTATTAGTTTGAATATATTCTACGAATTTCTCGTTATCATAAATATTCTAAATTTGTCTTGACATTTTCACATAAAACCAAAGCGTTCAACTACAATTCAAATATACACTCAGGGTTCTCTAAAATCCTCAATAGGAACGAATGTTCAAAACAATTTCCTCTCAGCATTCCCATTTTGTACGGATATTCTCTCAGATTGCCAAAGTTTGTAAACACAATTCAGAAATATGCTTGAACATTTCTGCAATCCTTGATTGGTTAAGAAATATTCTTAGAATATCTCGTTATGTACAACTTTCCAAATAAGTTCAGACATTCTCTCAGAATTCCAAAGTATATATCAACATTTAAACAATAATCTTAAATATTCAAAAATATCCCTGAAATTCTTTGTTTTTATATTTTGTTCTGAAATAACCTAAGAATCTAACATTTTAAATTTGTATGAATTTCAAAGTATTAACCAACAATTCATAAATACTCAAAGATCTATGTGGTTCTCAATTAGCTTAAACATATTCTGATTTTTTTAATATCTTCCAACTTTACCAAATGTCGCAGACATTCTCCCATAATTTTAAGACATTTACCAACATTTCAGAGTTTCGCATCCCCAATAATTTCAGAAATATTCTATGAATTTCAGGTTATGTTTCGACATTCTCAATTTTTCAGACGTTCTCTCAATCCTCCAAAGTATTTACGAACAATTCAAAATCAATATTGCATTTTTAAACATAATTTTAAAGTTTCCTGTAATCCTCAACTAGCTAAGAAATATCCTAGAGATCTCTTGAATCCGCGATAATTCAAAATGTGTACAGGCATTCTTCATGAATTCCAAATTATTCACTTAAAATTCAGAAATAATCTTTGCATTTTCTGTGATTTTCATTTAGTTCATAAATATTCTAGGTAATTCTTGTTATTTTTCAACATTTAAGATTAGTCCAGAGCGAGAGTTACAAATTATTTTTCCACAATTCAAAAAAAAACATTCAGAAATATTTTGAGAAAGTCGAAAGTTCTCGTTATTCTTATCAGAGATCTTAGAGGTCTATGTTAACCTTCAGGTTACCCTTCAACATTTCCAATTTGTCCAGACATTCTCTCATAATTTTAATGTATTTTCCAACAATTCAGAAATACTCTCAGGGATCTCGGTGATCTTCAAGTAGTTAAGAAATATTCTATGAATTGATCGTTATCCTTCAACATTCTCAATTAAAACATTATCTCAAATCTCCAAATTATTCAACAGCAATTGAAAAAATGTGGATAATGCAAAAATAATTTTATTGTTCTCTGAGATCGTCAAGAAGCAATTTTTCGTTATCATCAACAATCCCGATTTGCCTGGGCATTCTTCGGGAATTTCAAAGTATTACAAACAAAAATTACAAAAATGTCCAGGCATTCTCTCAGAATACCAAAATATACAACAACAATTCTGTAATAATTTACCAATTCTCTGTGATTCTCAATTAGGGAATGTGTACCAGTTATGGCCATAGTGGTTCCCTAATTGGCCATATGCGAAATTTTGATAACTTTCACATTTTAAATCTTTTTGAATGTTTTAACATCAAGATATATCTTAAATCTAACTACTACAACACACCAAAATTTTCAAAATTTGGAGACATTCAAATAATCACGTATGGCGAAATAGGGAACCACTATGTCCATAACTGGTACACCTACCCTAGTTAAGAAATTTTCAAGAAATTTCTCGTTGCTATCAATACTTCCAAATTGCTCAGACAATCTATAAGAATTTTAAATTAATCACCATATATTCAGATATAAAATAAATAACAATAAACTGATTATCTTTAGGAAAAACAAGCTTTCAGCCGCTGTTTTTTCGTCTTTATATTTTAAAATACTTTCAGAGAGAATATTTTCGTGATCTATGTTCGATTCAGATATATTCCAGGAATTTGTCGATACCTGGCTACATCCATTTTTTTTTTATACTTTCTCTAAGAATACCAGGTATTCAATAACAATTCAAACATATTTTTATAATTCTTGGCGATCCTCAGGATTTCTTGTCATTATCCGCATTCCCAATTTGTGCAGAAATTATCATAGAATTCAAAAGTATTTACCAACGATTCAGAAATATTCGAAGAGTTTAATGTGATCTTCATTTGGTTACGAACTAATCTATCAATTTCTGGTTATTCTTTAACATCCCCAATTCATTATGAGATTCTCTCAGTATTCCAGAGTATTCATCAACAAATATGAAACATTTAAAAAAATCAAAAATGACCTAAAAGTTCTCTGTAATCCTCAATTAGTTCAGAAATAACCTAAGAATCCCTCGTTATGCGTCATCATTCCAAATAAGTCCAGACATTTTTTCGGAATTCCAGACTATTCACCAATGAATCAGAAATAAGTATTGAAGAACATTATGCCTAGAATATATATCACTTGGAACCCTAAGATTTATTGTGAATTATTTGAAAATATTTTGGAATTCTTGAAATATGTCTGGACATATTTGAAATGCTGACGAGATTTTTTAATTGTATTTTCCTAATAAATTAAGGATGACAGAAAATTTCTGAATTGTTCGTTAATACTTTGGAATTCTGAAGAAATTTCGAGACAAATTGGGAATGAAGAAGTTTTATCATAGATCATTTTTTTTAATTTAATGTTTGAACTTATTGAAGGCTACAGAATATACCGTAATCCGGGGTAACATTGATCAGCGGGGTAACATTGATCGGAATGACTCATCTCGTTAAAAGTTCAAATAAAGATTTATTGATGAAACATTTTCGAATCATGAATGGTGCCTCTCTTTCTTATATTCAGAAGCTAATGAAAATTAAGGTTTTTGCCAAAATTGCGTTTACTTCATGCGTATATTTGTCAACTTTTTGAAACAATGATTTCTAGCATTTTCACTGACACTACCGAAAATTCATGTCTCACATGAGTTCTGCAGACGATGTGATCAAGAAAAATGCGCTTGTTACTAAGTATGACATCGCCAAAAACGATTCCGTTGTCAAATCTTTTATAAGTTCATTCAATTAGGCACCATTGACTAATTACAATTAAGAATGTAGAATTTCCTTAGGAAATTGCCTACTTTAAGGCGTATTCCGCGGTTGAATGTGTTTTTAATTTTGAAATAACTCAAAAAGTCAATGACTTATAAGAGTTTGGTCTTCATATTCAGGGGCCATGATTTTAGTAAGTAACGACATTTCTAATATTACCGAACGTTGTTTACTTGGGTGATCAATGTTACCCCAAATCAGCTGAATCAAAAAATCACTTTAAACATTTATTTAAACATGTTTAAATCTTTCGAAAAACAAAATAAAGTATATAGTTGGGAGAGGTGGGTGCCAGTACTTGTTTTAAAAATATAAAACTTGTAACATTTGTATTGTGAAATGAAAAAATTAAGAAAAACTCAAAAAAATGATCAATGTTACCCCGGATTACGGTACTTGAATTGTTTCTAAATTATTGGTGAATTCTTTAGAATTCTGGTAAAATGCTTGGACAATCTGAGAATGTTGAAGAAGAATGAGATTTTTTGTAGAATATTTGTGAATTTGTTGAAGCTTACAACGATTGCTATTGATTTTTTGATGAATACTTCGGAATATTTGAGAAATGCATATATGAACGCTGAACGTTAACAATTATTATTTCACTATTATTTCAAACTTTTTGAAGTTCGATAGAAAATTGTTTTAAATCCAGAATAGTTGGTGAATGCTTTAATATTTCTGAGAGAATGTTTGAATAAACTGGGAATGTGAATGGAGAACCAAAAATGCCTAGATTACTTCTAAACATTGCATTCTAAGCATTACAGACTACTCATTATTTATTAATGATTTGGTTATTATATAATAAAAGTTTTCGAGTATTCTAGATATTCAAAATTAGTTTAAGATTATAGTATTTTATTCCTTTGTTTATGAATTATTGGTTACTGCTTTGGATTTCTGGAAAAATTTCCGGACAAATTTGGAATGTTGATGAGAAATTCATAAAATACTTCTGAGCGAATTGAGAACCAAATACAACCTTAAGAATATTTTTCAATATTTGATGAGTCCCAATTCTAAAAGATTCTTTGGAAACATTTGGTCAAAGTTGAATGTTGAAAACAAGTGTCGAGATTATTTTTAAAGGGTTTAAGACAAATCTCAAAAATAATATCAGAAACATCTTTCTAACTCGTTAAAATAATTTTCCAGAAGCATTGATCACTCACCAAATCTTTAGGTATATTGTCAGAATACACCGCTTTCTTTAAATAACTTGAAAAATATTTTCAAATTTTCTCATTCCTTTCAAATATTCTCCTAGATTTTTCGTCCTCTCACCAATTAAAAAAATCTAAATACCTGTATTCCTCAAAAAATTCAAGAATTGGAGAGTCCAATGTAATTCCCAAGCGTTCCCATATCTTGTAAATATTATCCTAAGAGTTGTTATCATTCATAAATCATGCGAAAATATCCTAAAAATACCACGTTATTCACAAACAACATAAAAATTATCCAAAAATTTGTCATAAGCCTTAAACATTATTATATCCCCCAAATTTTCTAACCTATAGTTTTGATCATACATCAAAAAATAAAGATAATCTCGTATTCTTCGAATAATTGTGAAATAATCTCAACACTTCCATATTTCTTCTTCTTCTTCTTTCTGGCATTACGTCCCAACTGGGACAAAGCCTGCTTCTCAGATTAGTGTTCTTATGAGCACTTCCACAGTTATTAACTGAGAGCTTTCTTTGCCGATTGACCATTTTTGCATGTGTATATCGTGTGGCAGGTACGAAGATACTCTATGCCCTGGGAACCGAGAAAATTTCCGTTACGAAAAGATCCTCGACCAGCGGGATTCGAACCCACGACCCTCAGCATGGTCATGCTGAATAGCTGCGCGTTTACCGCTACGGCTATCTGGGCCCCCTACTTCCATATTTATTTCTCTCAATATTACTCTCAGAAGATTTTATTAGGTACCAATAATTTGAAAATATTGTAATTTATTGTTACGTTTAAACATAATGTCAAAATTATCCTTCCTATTAACTTCAGAGTTTCCCAACCGGTGGTCCGTGGACCCTTAGGGGGCCGTACAGATTTCTCAGGGGGTCCGCGAAGCTGTTTTAAATAAGTGTCATTTTTGAATTGAAAAGTAAATAAGAGGAATTTATAACATCGCTTGTTTTACAAGTGATCGTTATTTAAAAGGACTCGATCCCATCATTTTTACTACTTGGCATTACATCCTCACTGGGACAGAGCCTGCTGCTCAGCTTAGTGTTCTTATGAGCACTTTCACAGTTATTAACTGAAAGCTTTCTTTGCCAAAGTTGCCAATTTCGCATTCGTATATCGTGTGGCAAGTACGATGATACTATATGCCCAGGGAAGTCAAGGAAATTTCCCAGATACCTTCAGCATGAATTTGCTTTGTAGCCGTGCACTCTAACCACTCGGCTAAGGAAGACCCCGTCAATCGTTCAAATTAAAAATGGTTGAAGAGAAATGGAACGTTGTGAAACAAGACACAGAATCCAAAACAAACTAGTTTTTTTCGTTGTGCTGAGGGTAACTACAAGTTCAAATTAAAAATAAACCCCAATGGTTTACATGGAGTATCGTTCAAATTAGCGGGATGCGCAGTATAACTTTACCTCACTAAATTTGTATGTTTTTTTAGTGCAAACTAGAAAACAGAATGAACATCATTTCTATAGCATTGTTATTAGAAAATTCCTGGCATCCTGGATCCTTGATGAGATCCTCGAAAAGCTTCTGAGCAGTTCCTCAGCGAAATATTGACGGGATTTAAAAAAACAAAATGAGATTCTTCACTATTTCCATCAGTATAATTCTTGACGGATATCGGACAAGATTTTCTGTAGAGTTAATGATGAAAAGTTTTACGAATTTTTCCAATGACTGTTATCTGGTTCCTTAAAAGCTCATTAAAAATTATTTTAGTATATTCGAAGCAGTTGCATAGATGGAATCATTAGATATTTTGATTTCGCGGATTTTTGTAGAAGCCTTGGGTATACCCGAAAAAATATTTCACATCTTGTAAAACAAATTTACAACGTTTCTCGGGTTAATCTTGATTATGGGTACTCTTGTAAAAACTTTTGAAAAATTTCTGTCGGTTGTTTTTGTAGAAATCTTCTCAACCAACTGATTTTTGTTGGATTGTGGTATGATCATTTAGAAAGTTCTTATCAAACCTTACTAAGATGTTTGAATGACTCTTGGTAAGATTTTTAGTGAACTTCGAATGGTGTTCGAAGAATTCTTGCATTGATCCCTCAATCACTTTTAGAGGTCCGCGGAAAGTTTGTTAAAATTCATAGGGGGTCGCACCCTCAAAAAGGTTGGGAATCACTGATTTACTTAAATATTATTCCAGTAGCTCGAAACAATAACGAATAGTTTGAAAATTATTGAAGAAGTTCACAGTGAAACTGAAGTATTCCCATGTTGCACATATTAATCATTATGTGATAAAAATTCATCAATAAACTATTCCAGTGTTTCTTTATATTTGCAAAAATCATGTCACTGCCAGAATCATTCGTTCAGTATTCCTGAGCATTCACTACTAATCCAGAAAACAATATAGAAAATCCGATTATTCTCAGACTGTCTTATGTTACTTAAATTATCCCCAGTATTTGTAAATCGACCAAAAGTGGAAAGGAAATCTCAGTATTTTTCGTTGTCCTAAACAGTTCCTCCATTTTTAGAAACAATTTGCTTCTCGTATGTATTTCTTGGTTGTACTCAAAACTTGCAGTTTTGAATTTATAGCCATTGAATTTCTAAGAATATAATCTAATCTGATCCACCATGAACAAACTTGTTGCAAATTATTGATATTCACATCAATAAATCCTTTACAGAGTGAATCGATTTGCTCAAAATATAAGTTACGCTCACGCTTCAACGCAATACAAATAGCGAGTATAGCCACTATTTCTATAGACTTGCGAATGAGGATTTTATAGAGCCAAACAAATTGACAACGGTTGTACGAATGCAACAGGCAAACGAGGACAGAAGGAATGATGCCAACTCTCTCATTGCATCAATCCGCCAGTCTATGGCTAAAATGTGTTTGCTGCTGCAGGAATCTGTTCAAATATCCCACCCGTCCTTGATGATTTTCGTTCTCCGTTTTGTGCCGTCCGTAATCGACCGAGCAAACCGGTCATCTGCTGCTGGTTTTTTGTTTTACACATACACGCATGCGTATGATACTACTGGGTGATGAAAATTTCCGTGGAACGCTCCCTAGAAAAATGGTAATCTCGCGAAAAACGCATTTTCCACATATGGTGTCTTCGACGAATATGTTCCTTGTAAAATTCCCCATCTTTGGACGAGTTCCAAATTTTGCGTTTCCATATCAACTTTGCGAGATATCGGCGTGCAAAGCCAAAAGTTGGCTCAGGGGAAATCAAAAAAATTTCACAGGAAAATGGTAATCTCGAAAACGGAAAACATTTTCCACTAGGAAAAAAAATCAGAAGATACCTTGAACCTTCCTCTATCTTTCGACGAAAACCGATTTTGAAAATAATGAACCAAAAAAATATGAAAAATCGTGAAAGCCGAACATGGAAATCCAATCCAGTTTCGCCTTAAGTCTCCCTTCTACGGTTTTATGACACATTGCCATTCACGCAAGTCGGTCGCCATCGATGACCAAGACGATGCGGTTAGTTGATGGAAAACAATGCAATGATGGTTGTCTACGCGTTCAATTTACGGCGCAAAAGCAGCAGCAGCAGCACACGGCACAAAGTGTTATTAATGACCTCAATATGAGCTTCAATCAGATAGTCGTAGCGGTAAACGCGCAGTTATTCAGCAAGACCAAGCTGAGGGTCGTGGGGTCGAATCCCACCGGTCGAGGATCTTTTCGGGTTGGAAATTTTCTCGACCACCAGGGCATAGAGTATCATCGTACCTGCCACACGATATACAAATGCATAAATGGTTAATTGGCAAAGAAAGCTCTCAGTTAATAACTGTGGAAGTGCTCATAAGAACACGAACCTGAGAAGCAGGCTTTGTCCCAGTTGGGACGTAACGCCAGAAAGAAAAAGAAGAAGATGAGCTTCATGCCTCATACATATCCACAAATCAGGCCACAAACTTTACTTGGAGGTTCTTGTTAGGGAAAAGGAAGAGCCAGTTGACCACACATATCTGTTGGACCAAGTCTCTATAAATTGAAATTTCCTTTGGATACATTTGCTTATCATAGAGCTGAAAATTGGTTTCTACGTTCGAATAATCTAATAAGATCAGCTCTGGAAATGTTCCGTGAGAGATCATCTAGACTAGCAGATGCACCATGGTGTTTGTAGGCAATAAACCATTATTTGCAACAGTTCGCTCTTTGCCATTGTTGCACCGACTTGAAGGGTAGCCCGTCAATGTCTTTCCCATCAACGAACGATACGAGAAAATTTTGCGGAATCGTTCCGTTCCGCGAAGATTTTCTTCATTAGACTTAATTATCTTCCCCATGGCACACAGTATCCAACAACGCGGCTGGCAATGCTCGATTGGTTGGTAATAACCGTAAAATTAAACAAACTGATTTAATTGCACTGCTAATGAAATGCCACTCAAAACAATCGATGGCAGTAAAAGGGGCTGTTCGCCGGTCTTCGGATCTACTATCGCTCGAGCTCGAGGCCATAAATTCCAACAAAATGTTCACTTTTACGCCAACCGATTATGATGTCCATTCGAAAACTACCGACCCAAGACGGACACGATGTGTCGTCTGATAATTCGTTCTGATGTTATGAAGTAAATTGAAATAACTTTTTGCTAATTGCGATACAAAAAAATGGTTTCTGAGGGAGCGGTTGACATCGGCGTAGATAGGATTTTTTTCTAGAGGGAGAGACACCTTGAAATACTTTCTTATGCATTATGTCACAGCTTTCATAAGGGGTGTCTCCTCTAGAAGTTCCACCACACAATTCTTCATTAGTAACATCTAAAATTACTATAAGAAAAATGAAAATCATTACATCCCTAATTATGCCAAGATATGTGCATTAATTCCTCCATTGAACTATTGAATTCTCCAAAGATTCATCAGAAAATTTTGTATGAATTCCGCCAATGAAGTACATATTGTTTCAATGAAGCTTTTCATAAAAAAAACTTTTATATAATTCTACCAAGAACTGTTGAAAAAAAAAACCTGAAATACCTACTTCAAAAATAGTGTTTACAAATTTCTCTCCGACTTCTTTGTAAATTCAAGAAGCGCAATTAATGTACATGTTAATGTTGTAACGGAAAGTAACGACCATTGACTTAATGAGAAAACATATTTCATCGCAGTAGTTCACGGCATGTTAGTGAAAAATTGGTACACTGTTCCTTTAGTTGCGGTATATTTTTAATTTGTGTTCCTATAGTTGCGGTATCCGTGGTTTTCTTATGGGATCCTCCACTATAGGAACACTTTACCGCAACTATTGATACCAGCAAGAACAGTTTTAGCAATTTTTGTGATATTTCATCAGTTTTAAAGCAATTTGAACGCTGTTTTCAACTATTCAGTGTATCAACAAGCCAATAGGGGGCATGGGGCAAGAGCGACACCCGGGGCAATAGTGCCACCTCTAATTACACGTTGTTCAAATCAATTTTTTTTATGTTAAACTCAGGATAAGAATAAATTGAGTACTAATTGAGGGTTGTGTAAATATTACAGTTAAAAATGTTTAGTACAAAAAATTAGAAAAATGTCTTTAACTTACCAACGCGAAAAATGCGAAATATTATAAGAATGTAAGGCTGGAAAACAAGGTTTGACTCCCAATAAATACAAAACATATTGATTTTTCCGCACAGTATTGATGATTTTCAATTGTTTTTTTTTTCTTTATTTTAGTGTTTTTTAACATAAAGCTAGTTCAACACTCGTCAGAAGAGGTCACCGAAATGATGCCTCAAAAAAGAAGGACCCTTAAGGGGTGCCTCTTTCGAGCCCAACCAAGGGGTCTCGACAAACACAGAGTAACGCTATTTTAGCTGACTCACTGGACAGTCGACCTGTCGTTGTTTTACATGTAACACCCACCGACAGTCTTTAATTGAAATATCCTTATTGTGAATGCGCACCGCATAATACGAAACTTCCTTGTTTTTGAAAAATATGATAACCTAATTGCGTATAGCCGCCGACTTTGGCGGTGGACATCTGCTTAGCCGGACTAAGCTGGCTTGTAGTGTTGGGTCATATTTGTCCGTACAGGTTGATAGCTTTTAGGAACTCTATTAAAGTTGACACGGTGGCCGCGTCGTTTCCTAGGGAGCTGCGGATACTTCCCGAAATTCCGAAGGATCTCCGGGCTGATTCGTATTGCGGACATGTACATATAAAGTGCTCGACGGAGTTCTGAACGCCGCAGATTGAGCACATCCGTCTGAAAGGACCACGTCCATCCATGTTATGAGAAACCCGCGTATGCCCGGTTCTTAAGCGGGAGATGACTCGTTGATCGTGGAGAAGAGGACAATCAACCCAGTTTTCGGTTGAGAGTTTGATTTTTCGCAGGTGCGGAGAGTAAGACTGAGCCCATTCAGTACCCCATACGTTCTTGAAAGTTTTCGAAATCCATCTTTTGACGTCATCGAAAGGAACCGTTTCTTCGAAACGAGGAGAAAATGGCCAGTCCCGGCGAGGTTATCGGCAGCTACATTTCCGGGTATCCCACAATGTCCGGGAATCCATGCGTAGGTTGTGTTCGGCAGAGCATTCTCTAGCGTCCCCTGAATCCATGGATGTGTGGGCCTTTCAGATTGCAAGGCAGAAACCACGCTTGCTGAATCTGTAAGGATTAATACTGGTCGGTCGGATGGTATGGTGGCTGCTATGAAAATAGCAGCGGCTTTCGCGGAAAAAACGGAGCATATAGGAGGAAGACTAAGGCTTAGTGAAATGTCGGAGGCCGAAACTCCCAAACCGACGCCAAGGTTCGAGAGTGACCCATCGGTGTAGCGTTTTTCGTGACTGGGATACTTGTTATGTAGCCAATCGAGGACGGTAGCTCTAAGAAACGATGAATTGTCACCTGCGCGAAACTGATTTGCAATTGCGTTGTCTATGTTTGGTTTCGATGAGTGCCAACAAATATCTCCGTACCAGTGAACCTTGGCCACTGGGGGGAGGTCCACGTTGGCGGCCGACTGGAGGATTCTGCACGCTTCAGATAGGATAAAAATCCTGTCGTCTCCGGATGTTTTTTCGGTAATAGCGGCAGCTTTTCTGCAGACAGCCGTGTAAATGAAAAAACGGAAGGGGAGAAGACCTGCTTCGACGCAGCTTGAGTCCGCCGGAGTTGAAGGAAGCAATTGTTTAATATAGCTGTGAGGAATTTTTTTTCGAAAAAGTCCTTTTGACATTAATTTTAACATATATAAAAACAGTATGTCTTATGGGGCAAGAGGGACACCGCAATTTTCTCATATAAAATCAAATGAACTTTTATTTTTATTGTTAATATTGCATTAAATCAATGTTTCCTACTAAATAAAATCAAAATAAACCATTTTGGACATTCAATTAATTTCGTAAAATTACTTTTTAACTATAAGTCAACTTTTATCCCTCAGTTTTTATTTTTACTTACTCTAGAATGTATCGTTTAGGCGGGGAAATAATAATATACAAAATTTGTGGAACTTTGCTCTGGTCTTCTTGCCCCATACGAGTGGCACTCTTGCCCCGTGCCTCGTTTAAAAACCTCATAAGAAGAGACATTTTCAAAAATCTCAAATCATCATGTGTTTCTTATATTTTTGAATTCTATCGATAACATCATTTAGAACAAGAGGTGAGCTTACCCCTACACTGGAATAATATTCAAAAATTGTGATAATCAACCATGATTTGAACCTATATATCTTAAGGTGTCCTTCTTGCCCCCAGCCCCCCTACGTCGATTGGCAGTGTCGGTTCTGTGGCTAATGTAATAAAATCAGTGAAAACGGCACTACCGCAACTATAGGAACACCCACAACTAAGCGAACACTTACCCTAATGAGATATCGTTGAAACATGCGGGGTTCAAATTACGTCGGCTACATAATCATTTAATGTTATCTTACTCAACTTAATTTTCGTACGATGTTCGGGTCAATTTGACATAACTTTTGTTTGTTACTTAAATTGTTCTAAAATTTGTAGACTTTAAATCATTTGTCAAAAATTAGAATTTACCGTTTGATGAAAAGTTAGTCGATTCTGTAGGGCTGGGTGAAAAAAAGTTGCGTTTAAGGAGTTCGGGTCATATTGACCCACATTTGACGTACCGTAAAACGAGGTAACTTTGATAGTTTTTTGAGAGAAAATCTGATTATTTTTGCTTTCAGTTTTGAAGATTTTTATTTCATATTTTTAAATCAAGTACTGGTATCTTGGTTATCGATTGCATTTGAAAAATTGCATAACGATTTATTTTGAATGCATCTATAATTTTTAATTTATTTCGAAAGTCGATTTTTGGTTTTTGGGTGACTATGATAATGATAAGTAAGAGATATGTTTGCTCATGAAAATCCATAACCAAACTATTGTTTAACACACTTGCAATTGTAATTGTATTGGAGAATGGTAAAAAAGAAAGCGGATTAGATTTTATGCATTAAAGTGTCGCGCTGTTGTATTTTGTACAACACTGTTGAAAAAACCTCGCTTTTCGTTCACAACAGCAGCGTGGTGGTTCTGACAGTAACAAACCGCACGACGACTGGAAGGTTAAAGAAAAAATAGCTATAAGTTAAAACAAGCAAAATTAACACCATTATTAGTCTAGAGAAAACTTGTATATAATCATTAGATATTGATTTATTCTCATGTTATGATATTGTATTCACCAAAAATCAAGTGTTTTTGGAATAAAAGTAAGTGTCTTTCGAAGAAAATTGGACGAATGACTATCAGTATATAGGGCGCTGCATAGGCGTTTAGCGTTATATGGAAATTTCTGATTTTGATTATCAAATTGGTTTGCAGTCGGTTTTTCAGACAAATATACAAAAAAATAGATTGGAGTACATTGTACCTTTTAATGCCGCCCTAATTGCTTATCTTTGACAGATACGCGTATTTCGACTACCACTTGTAGCCTTCTTTAGTGTCAGTTACTCGTATCCACTTACAAGTACCAAATACTCAAATCTACTTTTTTGTTTCTCTTGTTCTGAGCAGAATCAGAGAATTTGAAGACGGGGTTGGTGGTCTATCGCTATCGCTTCTGCTTTGCCAGCAGAAGGTCGTGGGTTCAATCCCAGGCCCGTCGTTTCACATATTTGAAACACTCTTCTTAATAGCTTTCTTTCTCTATCTTTCGGCGTCATTATGGCGCAAACATCATCAGTAGTCTATCTATCGCTAGAATTGAATATATCGACTTAACCGCTTACCACAGTGGTATCCATACGGTCGAATACTTCATCCATCACTAACAAAAACACTCCTACTTCCAAGGTAGCTGTGGGAAATACTGGATATTCTCCGGTTTTCTAGTAACAACGGCTAACTAATTAACATCCTTCCTCTCCCCGGTGGACATAAGAACGTGGCCGGCGCCGTTATCAATCGAGAAATATCAAGGGTAGTGTAATTGTACATTGAAGATGGAAAAAAAAGCTAAAACCCAAGCTTCATCTGAGTGGTTCTCTGTGCAATATCACTACCCTGCTTGATCACGGAGTAGCAACTTCGAAGTGTATGTTCCATCATTTGATCGTTTTTTTTTTGATCGAATACATTGAAAAGAGCGTGTATATATAAGCTTTTGTACTAGAAATTATCGTTAATTTTTTTTATTTAGTAAATCCAGTTTAATATATAGGATTGATTGTCTTTAGTTGCTCAGAATGTGCCTAGGAAAAACAAAGCTTTGCCATTTAAGTTAGGAAGTATGTTTAAGAATGGTTGGTGCAGAAGGCAGTTTTCTCGAACTGTGAAACATAGTATTTGGTGCTAAATGAATTGAAAATGTTATCCAAATAAACCGGTTCAGGACACTACTTATTACTAAGTGGCCAAGGGCCAATGTAAAGTAACATTGGTGGCCTAGCGGTTCCATAACAGGTTCCAAGATTCCAGAACAATTTACGAATTCGGCATATCTTCGGTTATGTAAAGTAATATTGGCTTTCTAGTGGTCTCGTAATAGGTTCCAAGTTTTCCTAATATGTTACGGATTTGATAGAACTAAGCCATCAAAGTTTGCAGAAATCCATTGAGAATTCATCACACTTAGCTCATTTTTCAGGAAATCGGTGAATTTCATCGTAATCTCAACAACTGAACAGTTCGGTGAAATAAAACACCGTAATTTCTTCGGAATTTAACGGATTCCGGTGAATTTTTACCGAACACTGTAAAAATTTACCGTACTCCATTAATTTATTTCACCGAACTGTTCAGCTGTTGAGATTTCACAGGAATCCGTAAAATAATTTAAGTGTGATCTGACATATCTTCAGTTATGTGAAGTAATTTTGTTCACCTAGTGGTTCCATAACAAGCTCCGTAATTTTCTTACTGGCGAATTCGAATTTTTGATGCAACTAAGCCGTGCCGATACAACATCAAATTTAGCAGAATTCCAAAAAGAATTCATCAGAGATATCTTCTGTAATCTGAAGAAACAGTGACCACCGAGTGGTTTCGTAACATATTCCTGGAGTCCTGGAGTGGATAAGTGGCTAAATCCGACATTTGATAGAGTAGTGACGGTAGTGCTCTAATCAACTAACCGTGAAATTTTCAATGCATTTTACATGTTTTACAATTCAATACAACTGCATTTTATAACATCTATTCTGAACTATACTCCTTTGCAAAAATGGCCAAACCGAATAACTCGCCCCTATCCGAGCATACCATATTTTGGTATCAAACACTTAGATTTTTTTTTTCGCGAGCTCGGCTCTGCGAATCTTGGTTTTTCAATTTTAAGGCTGAGTAGCCCGTCATTCGTTTTGGCAACAATGATGACTTTTCAGCTAGCATTTCAAAGTAATAAAACTCAGTCTTGATAGTTTATATTGACTTGAAAATGTATCACTGTACGCGCTTACATGCATAAAGTATGCTGATACTTTTTCATCTGTATCAGTGCAAACTAACTGAATTTCTTTGATTCGAAATCGTGATATGAATTAGCAACAATCATCAACGACGCGTACAAATTTCAATGACGGCCTACTTCGGCTTAACTGAGTTTCAGCTAACAAATTGTCCAGTTGCTTAGTAACGAAGTACGATTGACTGATACTCGGCTTTTACTTCCTGAAATCCCAGAAAATTTGTTTGCCGACTACTCGGCTGTGCAAATCTCGGTTAAAATTAGCCGAGATTCGGCATTCTGAATTAAGTGTGTACCATAATTAGCTACTGTTCAGTAGTTCAGGTATTATTATGGTATTGAAAATTTGTTTAAAACAATTAAAAATACCTCATTGAGGTATCCGAAAGTTATTAAGGAGTGCTTGTACTATTGAAACATTTCATTTCAATATGAAAATTCATCATGTATTATTAGGGTATTTCAATACCTGATCCATATATCAGTTTGGTGTTTGTAGTAGATATTGTTTTAGATATTATACCTCTTATGCAGAGTTCTTTTATACCTTATTCAGGTTGTAAGTAATGAAAACACTTACCAAAAAACCTTCATACCAGAAAACACTCAGCTGCATTTTTTTCTTTTGGTGGCATCGGTTCTGAGAAGCCAAATTCAACCAAATCTAAACTTTTAGCTGATTTTGATTCACAAAATATAAGCCTAAGCGATAGTTTTGAGTACAACAGCTTATAACATGAAACGACTGCGAAATCGATACGTCAATTCCAGGTCAATATGACGCGAGCACCTTAAACGCAACACTTTTTAAATACTTTGTCTCCAATGTTGGTTAACATAAGTATCTCTATCTGTCCAAAATCTTTCATTTAATATTCATTATTTAAAACAAAATCTAGGAGGGGCCATCCCCACATGGCACCCCCATTTCCTGCGCCTGTCTCGATTCGGTCCATTCTCCATGCTGGGGGATACAAGTGACAACCAGAAGCGCCGGACGCATCAATCTTATCAACGGCCGTTTGTCGGACTCTATAGCCGAAGTCGACTGGCACGAGGGGGGTCATTGAGATGCAAGCGAACGAGAGAAAGAAGATGGATAATTTAATTTTTACGCGGATTGAACGTGAATGGACAACATGGGGAGCATGTGGATTGTCACTCAAGCGCTATCACCTCCCATCATCATCGAGTTTGAGTGCATGACTTCGCTCGTTACGCGTCCACCGTCGGTCGTCGCATATTTATGTAGTATGGTGTGGTGGGCGATGTCGATGATGAGGTAATGCCATCCGTTGATGAAGTGGTGCGGATAGGTAAAAATGGAATTTTACGGAACAGTGACGTGATTCAATTTTGATTTTGCTTTCGGGTGTCGCACCATGGCATAAATTTCACTTTTAGGTTCTCCATGGTCTAGTTAATCTGCCAGAGTGATAAGACACAATTCCATAATGTCGTCAAAAATTGTGTAAGTCGTAATCATCCCAGGGATTCTTCTTACAACAGGAATCTCTCCAGGAACTCCTTCACAAACCTATCCAGGGATCTCTCTAGTAATCTCTTCAGGGATTTTTTCCAGGAACCTCTTCAGCGATTCCTTTAGGAATCTTTTCATGAATTCTTACGTAACGTCAAGAGCAAGAGAGGAGAGAATCTCTCACTGTTGTCCTAGAGGTCTTCAGGGACTCCTCTTAAAATCTCTCCATGGATTCCTCTAGGAATCTCTAAAGAGATTTATCCAGGAATCTCTGCAAGGATTCCTCTAGAAATCTCCTCTAAGAGTCTCTTCAGGGATTCCTCTAGGAGTCTTTCCATGGATTCCCGAAGGGGTCTCTCCAGGGATTCCTCTAGGAGTATCTCTAGGGATTCTTCTGTGAATTTCTCCACGGATACCTCTCAGTATCTCCTCAGGCATCCATCCAGGAATTTCTTCAGGGATTCCTGCAGGAATTCCTTCAGGGATTCCTCCAGGAATATCCTCACGGATTCCTCCAGGAATCTCCTCTGGGACTTTTCTGGGAAGCTCTCCAGAGATTCCTCCACGATGCAGAGATTCTCCATGATTCTTGCAGGAAGCTCTCCAGAGATTTTCTGCAGAGATTCGTCTAGGGATCTCTCAAAGGATTACTCCAGGAATCTCTTCCCCCAGGACGTAAGTTGGGAAATAATGTCAGATAGAAAAAAAGGAAGCTCCAAAAATATCCATGGTCAATATTTTGCAAAACAAATTTGATACAATTACGAAACAGTTTTATACTAGAGTCTGGTTATGTTTTCTACAGGAAATCTCAAGCATTGCTATAGAAATATATTTAATATTTTCTCCAGGATCCCTCTAAAGATTGTTTCAGAAGTTCAGTTATTCAAAATTTTGTGTCAATGATTGTATTTGGTTAATATCTAACCAGAGATTCCTCCAGGAGTCTTTCCAGCGAATCCGCCAGGAATCCTTCAAAATTTCTCTACGGATTTCTTCTGGAATCTGAACAGGATTTTTTCCAGGATTTTTGTTTTCCCATAAATTACTTCAGAAAATCCTACCTCAGGAATGTTTCCAGGGATTTTTCCAAGATTCTGCAGGGAAGAAGAAGAAGAAGAAGAAATCCTCTATGCAAATTCTTCTGATATTCTTCCAGAAAATCTGATTATATTTTTGAGGAATGTTTCCAGAAACTATTGAAAAGGAGATATATCTCATGATATTCTTTCGAGATTTTCCGCGTGGACTTTTCTACGCATTATTCTAAGGATTGCTCCGTGATTCTTTAAAACTTAATCCAGAATTTTCATCAAGCCATTTTGCAGATTTCTCCCAGAATAATCAGTTCAATCCAGTCTCCTATAGATACCAGTGTAATCAGAAATCAGAGTAAATTTGTTTTCTTCCAAAGCAATGAAAAAACATCAATCTCCAACATGTTCTCTCGAAAACCTCATAGGAAACAATGCGAAAATTTAACGAAAAGTATGCTCTAATGTCTTTAATATCCTTTAAGCTAAAATCCTCTCGCGCTCAGCCACTCTTCGAGGTGACTGTTCCTTTTACCGAATATTTAGTGAATGTTATTGAACCGGTATATGAGCTAAATGTCCCACACTTATGTTAAGATATTCATACCAAATTAACGCAGAAAATTTACCACAAACAGAGAATGAACTATTCCAGAAATGCTATAGGGATTTATCTTTTATTCTTATATGAGGAAGCTAAGTAAAACAAACTGAAGACTTATTTTCTGAATTTCTACTGTCAGTGACAGAGTTCAAAAACCAAATGGTATTTTACCATAAAAAATGCAAACAATTGGTGCTCTCAGCTTCTAGTAACACTTGACAACATTTCAATCAAAGAATCCATTTTGGGTATGATAATAGGGTAACGGTCGTATTTTGGACCCCCTAAGGAAGTGATTTTACATTTTTGTCCCAATTAATTAATTGCACAGCGTAACCAAGTCAAATAACATACCAAAATGTAGAGAAAAACTTCCTCTACGAGATAAAAATGCCCATACGGGCATGTAGGATCCAAAAGGCTTCGAAAATAATTGAATTGTGATGCACTGTTTTTCATTATTTTGGACACACCAATACATTTTGGACCCTCAAAGTATATATGTTGGACCCCCGGCAATTTTTTATCGTTTGGCGACAAAGTCCACGGCACTGGTTGTATAATATGCTTGCCCATAGTCTAATCAATCGGTTGCGTACTTAGCTGGTAGTGCAACCTGGGCACTGTTGTCCTTCTGACATCAGCTAGAGTGAGGGGGTGCGTCCCGAGCGTCTGTTCACCAGGAGGTGCGGCTCAAACAGCGTCTGTTCTGGTATCCAGCGGCTGAGTATGAAATGTTGTATCACGTCAACTAACCTAAGGTGGCAGCCCCATCAACGTGATGTAGGTAGCGCAACCCCGGTAAGGTAGCATACCGAATTTCTCACCTACCACGAAAAATGGAGAAAGAAGAAATAACGAACGATATTTTCGGCAACCGACCTGGCAACGAAATAAGGACTATGAATGGAAACTTGGTACCTGGAATGTCAGGACGTTAAATGAACCCGGACGAGCGAGCCTTTTGGCTCGTGAACTGCAGAAGGTTGGAGTGGGCGTGGCCGCCATTCAAGAAGTGCGGTGGCCTAGATCTGGAGAACGTGAATTCCGGGCGGTCGATCCCATCGCCAACACTACGTTCAAATATAACATCTACCACAGCGGCGGCGATAAGGCAGAACATGGTGTCGGTTTCATAGTGATCGGGAAGCAGATGAAACGCGTTATGAAGTGGAAACCGATTAGCGAACGAATCTGTGTACTGAGGATACGGGGCAAATTCTTCAACTACAGCCTGATCAACATCTATGCACCGACGAACGACAAACCTGATGACGTGAAGGACGCGTTCTATGAAGGCCTTGATAAGGCCTATGGAGAGTGCCCAAAACACGACGTGAAAATCGTCACCGGAGATGCGAACGCGCAGGTCGGAAGAGAGGACTTTTTCCGTCCGATCATCGGTAAGGAGAGTCTTCACTCCGTTACCAATGACAACGGCCTACGACTAGTGACTTTCGCTGCTGCCAGGGGGATGGCCATCAGCAGCACCTACTTTGCACGCAAGGATATTCGGAAGCACACCTGGAGGCATCCAAATGGTGATACTTGCAACCAGATAGACCATATTCTGGTGGATGGCCGACATTTCTCAGATGTCATCGATGTTAGGAGTTTCAGGGGTCCTAACATTGACTCGGATCACTACCTCGTTGTCAGTAAAATTCGAGCGCGGTTATCAACTGTAGCGAATTCAAGACCACAGCGAACAATGCGATTCAATATCCAGCGCTTCTCAGCAGACGGTGTTACAGCTGAATACCACCAAAAGCTGGACGAGCGGATAAGTGAGGTCAATGTGAGCGAAAACCTCAACAATCTATGGGATGCAATCCAGGAAGTGGTGAGTGAAACAGCGCGAGAAGTGATAGGTACTGCTCGAAGACGCCCCAGAAGCGGATGGTTCGACGAGGAGTGCCAGAGGGTGACGGATGAGAAGAACGTGGCCAGACGTCGGATGTTAGTGTCTGGTACCAGGCTGAACAGAGAGCGGTACAGGGAAGCAAGATCAGCCGAAAAGCGAATCCATCGCAGGAAGAAAAAAGAGTTTGATGAGAACGTGATAGCCGAGGCGCAAAACTGTATGGAACAGAACGATATGCGACGATTCTATGAAACTGTCAATGGCGTGCGGAGAAAGTCAGCGCCGTCTCCCGTCATGTGCAACGACCGTGAAGCTAATTTGCTGACAGATAAAACGATGGTGGCTGCCAGGTGGAAAGAGCACTTCGAAACGTTGCTGAATGGAGGGAACGATAGAGCATCGGAGAACAGAATGAACATCGACAACGACGGTCAAGCTGTGGAGCCTCCATCTCTAGATGAGGTTAAGAAGGCGATTAAAGAGCTGAAGAACAACAAGGCTGCTGGGAAGGATGAGCTCCCGGCCGAACTTCTCAAGCACGGTAGTGAGCAGCTGCATAGAATAATTCACCATATTCTACTAAGGATATGGGAGGAAGAAGAACTGCCTGCTAGCTGGATGGATGGCCTCATTTGCCCTCTCTTCAAAAAAGGGCATAGATTGGAGTGCGCCAATTACCGAGGAATAACGCTCCTCAATTCGGCGTACAAAATTATGTCACGTATTCTGTTCAACAGATTGAGACCGCTTGAAGAGTCCTTCGTCGGCGAATACCAAGCTGGTTTTCGTGAGGGCCGATCGACGTCGGATCAAATGTTTACCCTGCGACAGATCCTCGATAAATTCCGGGAGTACAACTTGCAGACTCATCATCTGTTCATTGATTTCAAGGCGGCGTACGATTCAGTTAAAAGAAACGAGTTGTGGGAAATAATGATGGAACATGGCTTTCCGACGAAGCTGATTAGACTGATTCGTGCAACGTTGGAAGGATCGAAATCAAGTATACGTGTTGCGGATGAGATTTCCACATCCTTCGTAACCTTAGACGGATTGAAGCAGGGCGATGCACTTTCAAACCTATTGTTCAACATAGCGTTAGAAGGAGCAATAAGGAGAGCTTGCGTGCATAGGAATGGCACTATTATCACACGTTCGTATATGCTCCTTGGTTTTGCGGACGATATCGACATAATCGGGATTGATCGCCGAGCCGTGGAAGAGGCATACGTGCCTTTTAAAAGGGAGACAACGCGAATTGGGCTCAGTATCAATACCACGAAGACAAAGTACATGGTCGCTGGTAGACATCGTGGGCCCATAGGTGATGTTGGTAGTGAGGTGGTGATAGGTGGTGATATTTTTGAAGTAGTTGAAGAATTTGTGTACCTTGGAACTCTAGTGACTTGCGATAATGATGTTACCCGCGAGGTTAAAAGGCGTATTGCAGCTGCGAGTCGGGCTTTTTACGGACTTCGTAACCAGCTAAAGTCCCGCAGCTTACAGACGAAGACCAAACTCGCGTTGTACAAGACTCTAATTCTTCCGGTAGCTCTGTACGGCCACGAATCTTGGACGTTGAAAGAGGTCGACCGGAGAGCTTTTGGGGTCTTTGAACGTAAAGTGCTGCGAACAATACTCGGCGGTAAATTGGACAATGGCATCTGGCGGCGTCGCATGAATCACGAGTTATACCAAGTCTATAACGAAATGGATATTGTTAAGCGTATAAAACACGGCAGGCTGCGGTGGGCTGAGCATGTAGCTCGCATGTCGGAGGAACGTCAGGCTAAACTAATATTCAGCAGAGAACCAGGGAGAGGCCGTCGCCTCCGTGGAAGGCCGCGCACCAGATGGCTTTTTGCAGTTGAGGAGGATTTAAGGTCGCTTAACGTTCAGGGCGACTGGAAGCGATTGGCTCAGGACCGGGTCCAATGGAGAAGGCTTCTTCATTCGGCGTAGATTCAACGCAATAGCAAGGAATTGTTGCCCATCAAGTATCAAGTAAGTAAGTATAATCAATCGATTGACAATGGAAAAGCGAGGAAATTCTACGCTTTCAGTTCAGAAATTAGAAAAAAGTTTTTGTTTACATTTGAAAAATTTCTGACGTCTTCAATTTCTGTGTGTAACGTGTTGTAACGGTTGCATGGATGAACCGATTAAATTAAATTAATTTCAGATAAAATAAACACATTTTCCATGCAGAGACGCTTGATGCAAGTGCGGAATGGTCCTATCTTTCCAAATGGCATGCGGATTATATTGGTCTTTCGATTGAAACTGGAAAATTTGCAGGAAACTGGCCCAGGGTGTCCAAAATATATTGGTTACCCTACATGCGTTACACCAGAACAGAACGGAATCGTTCAAAAGTAATAAAATTTATCCCATTTTACAGTAATTATCTTTAATAACACTCTTTTCTTATAATGTGGAAGTACTGTAAAACGAGATTTTCCAAAAACAATTAATAAATTTGTCATATTATTGATACGTGTATCAATAAACTTCAACAAGATGATAACTGTACATATATTCAATAAGTTCCCTCACTTGTTACAGCTATATGAGATTTTTGTGATGCATTTCTTCCAGATCTTCCAGAACATACTTGCAGATTTTGTATAGGTCTTTATGATAGTGTAGGATTTCGTGACCATTCAATATGAATTAAAACTAAGATTCCGTTATTTCCAAAAATTACTACCATACCCCACAAATATATCTTATTGTTCAATGCTCTCCATTGCATAATGACCTCTTTCTTTAACTTTCTCTTCTCAAGTGATACGCGGTCAATGGTCTGTCCCCAGTTTGAATGATTAACAATCACAAAGCTCGACCCAACAACGCTGCCTAGCGCGCAACGTGTGCAGACCACGCATCCTTCAGATACCTCTGTCTACGTGAAGAATGCCACCTTACCACCTTGGAGGCGATTCGATAACAAACTTGGCCACGATGGCGTACCTGTGTCCAAAAATGTAATCGAAATTTGTACTAACTACGCGTAACTTACACGCAGCTTATACTAACTAAACGTCAGGTTGTGTATGCATCGCTGCTTCACATAAGGTTTACCCCTATTACCTACTCTTGAGGCGTCCATCACTAGACCATCATCAACACTCTTTTCGCGCCTCAAGAGTTTTATGTTTTGGATTGTATCGGTTGCATGCGGTGATAGCACTATGGGCAGTTTCTATATAGTCTGACGGACAAAAATATTTTTGTCGACTTCTGTCATATTTATGAGTTTTGTGATACCAATTTGATGTTTTGTTTTTAAAAAACAAGTTCGAGACAAACTTTTAAATATGATAAAGAGGGTACTTTTATGCACATAGATCAATTTTGCGGTTATATTATATGGAGTAATGAGCAAGAAAAATTCAGAATAATTATTTTCGATTTTTGGCCACCTTTCCGCCCATAGTGAATATAGTTATAGCGCAGTATCGCCGGTGATACCCAAAGTGAAAAGAAGAAAAAAGTGTGCGATTTGCCAAACAGATTCAAACATCGTCTCACCCCGCATTCCCGCCACTTGTACACTGGGGGCAACATAACATTACCCCGCGACCGACTTGGCCATCCCGAACCCGATCGATGGATGTAACGCACTAACTGTACAACCTGCCGGCCGCGGTCTGCCCGCCGAACAGTTGATTTGATTTAATGCGGCTATCTATATTCAATTGGTACCGGAGTGCTTCTGCCATTACAAACTGCCTAGTAGCGAGTTGTGAGTTTTTTTTTTTGGGGCGCTTGGCCACCACGTCGAGTTGTACGCATAACTCCGTTGCTGGACTCGATAAATATGTGTATAGTTGAGATGTTTTCTATGTTTTACTTTATCGAGTGTTCTTTTTTAATTTTACTGCAAATCTGTACAATTTTCATTATAATAGATAGGAGGAAACACCAAGCACTTTCCATATCGAACGTACACAATTGTTCATATCACCTGGAATTGATTTGAACTGGGGGCAGTTGGAAGCCTTTATTGGCGGTATTTCTAGATCGATAAATGTGTGTATGTTGAAGAATGTGTATCAACCTTATAGGTATTACAAACTTTGCTCTGGGTGTGATGTATTTTAAATTTTGGTCACAAAAAGATCTATATAAATCAGGACGTGGGTGTAGCAAGAGAGGACCACCAAAGAAGTTTTTGTCCTTCCATTCTGTGTGAAGTGAAGGAATGTTAGTTAGACAACCAAAGATCGAGTATACCTCTGCATCTCCACAGCTGTCATGGAAATTATATTATGTTAGTGGGATAAGGTTAGGATTTGAGAGTCACTTATATTTGGTAATGCGAACCATATGTTCGCGCTTAATCGGTCTCGAGATATTATACGCGATATGTACACCGAACAGGTCTTCTTCGACGTGATCAATAGATAAAACATTACTAACGATTCGCGACATTTTTTGTTTTATTCATTAGACGAAAGATGCTTCAAATGCGATTGATCCTGATCGCATCGCCCACCCTCGCAGGAGCAAGCGTCGCGAACGAAAGATCAAAAACAACCCTTTTTCCTCCACCTTTCTGTGCTTATGAAAAAAAAACAAAATCAATTGGTTTACTACAACGAATAATTTTATAATTGCATTTTTCGAAGATCATCTCCAGCATTCATCCTCATAAATTTATTGCGACATTGTAAACTCCATCGACCAAATCTTGGCTTTTAACCGAATATCTTACTATAAAAATTTCGACTTTAGGTTATTTGGTTTAATGACGTTTAGTCAAATGCCAGTTGGTCGCATGGAGATTTGATCGCGAAAGTCTTCATAACATTTTCATCCAAGCTAGTTTTGAAATGAATGATTGAAAATATTATTGGACCAAATAATAGATATATGGTTGAATGTATCCACTTGTATGATATTTGAAAATTTAAATTAGGCAAAGGTCTAGAATTTTTATGCCTTTTTAATGCTTCTATAGTTATTTATGCAACAAGTTGCTGTGATACAGTACACTAAGAACTGCCACTTAACGTTGGTATAATTCTTCTTCTGGCGTTACATGACAATGTCTAGAGTAAAGTGGGGCAAAAGTTCGAGTGGGGTAAGAGTTTTTTTTAGATTTCTAGCTCAATTCAAAACAAATATCATAAATGTCATGATGGTTCGAATACTATTCAAGTAAGAGACTTTCACTCCAAATATCATAAAAATCGATTGAGATTTGGAAAAGTTATGGCTATTTGTTGTTTTTCGACGTGAATATTGTAATTTTTGATCAAACTTTCGTTGTTGGAACCAATTAAGGATAACATCTTTTTCAATATTTTATGTGAGGGCGTTTCTAGGCCTATCATAAGGTTGATTTGAGGTGTATTAGTTTTTACATAAATGCTTGAAAACAATTTTTGGCCCATAGTGGGGCAAAAGTTCGACCCATGTATAAAATCACGGAAAAAATTGCAAATTGCCTAAAATCCACATCTTCTTCTTTCTGGCGTTACGTCCCTACTGGGACAGAGCCTGCTTCTCAGCTTAGTGTTCTTATGAGCACTTCCACAGTTATTAACTGAGAGCTTACTATGCCAATGACCATTGTTGTATGTGTACAACGTGTGGCAGGTACGAAGATACTCTATGCCCTGGGAAGTCGAGAAAACTTCTAACCCGAAAAGATCCTCGACCGATGGGATTCGAACCCACGACCCTCAGCTTGGTCATAGCTGCGCGTTTAGCGCTACGGCTATCGGGGCGCCTGCCTAAAATCCACATATAATCTTCTAATAAAGTTAAATTTGTCTGATACAGGTCGGACTCGATTATCCGGGGACTCGATTATCCGGGGACTCGATTATCCGGGATTCGATTATCCGGATTTTTTAGACTCGATCTTCCGGAATTTATTTTTTGATGTTCTTGTTTTTCAATTTTTATGCATAAATCTGAGATAATGTGGTATTGCAATATACAATATGAATGGTTTTGCAGTTTAGAACATATTTAAGCCACCGCATCATATAAATAAAATAACGAAAAAAAGATAACATTTAAGTTCTTTTATCAAAGATAAAATTTTTTTTCTTAGTGATTCGATTATCCGGAGTGAAAAAAAAATTGATACTCCGGATAATCGAGTCTGACCTGTAGTGTGAAAACTGTGACCAAAATTTTACATTTCCACTTAATGTTGCGAAAAACTGCGATTTTTGAGTATATTACAATTAATCCGGTTTTGGGCAATTTTTTGATGAAAATTTAGTGTGTATTTTTCGACAAACTTAAGTTTACGGCTGGTGTGAAGTATGCCTGTCATAAAATATCGATATTTTGTGTTTTAGTCAGCGAGGCGCATTGTGTGTTTCGGGTGTTTTATGCATGATATTCACGATGTAATAAGCGTGACAACCGAAAACACAGGTAGGTATCGAAAAAAAAATACGAAAAGTTATCATCACAGATGTTTTGCATTTTGCTTTATTATTGATTGATAATTTTATGAACAAGAATTTATAAATTCGTTAGCCAAACCAACATGATAAACATATTGCGAGTTTAACTTGTCTTGAGAACTACTTGTGGAAAGTTTATTGAAGTGTTGAAGATTGTCATAAGTGCATGATTACAAGTTTTAAGAGATACTTGACAGCTGCTCTCCAACACCGTCTCTAGTATGGGCCACTTTAGTCTTATGAGAGGTTTATCGTTGGGTTAGTGTAGGTTTATAGAATTACTGGTTTTATTTATAGTTTTATAGAATTGGTGTAAGAAAATACTTCAAGAATAGCATAAAATTAACTTTGCTACTTGGGCATATTCCTAACGGACACTGAGGGTTTTTACGGAATCCTGAGAATGTATAATTGAAGATTATGTCCAATATCTGATGCCTAAGAAACTCTTAAGATTTCTAGGGCGTACTGTGAAATCCTAGCGAGATAATGGATTTCTAGTGGTGTTTTGTGTAGTTCTGGCGAAATGTTGTAGATTTTGAAAAGGTGGTTTCCTGAGGAATACCAGTGATAATGGTGGCCGAAGAATAATGAATTTTTGAAAATCATCATTGGAGACCTGAGAATTTTCAGCAATATCGAGGCGAAACCCTAAGCGAGATCCTGGGAATTCTAAGCGGGATCCTGCGGATTCTTATCAAGATTCTTTTTCAGAATACGGTAATACATTTCTTTTTGTTTTTTATTCTTACAAAGTTTCAAGGAAAAGTCCAATTCTTGAACAATGGTCACTTATGCGATTATTGATTTTACATGACCCCCATATACAAATAGCGTAGATAAAGTTTTTAAAAAATCATTGAAGCGATAAAAACTATGTAGAACGTTTGCCACAATCAGCATTACGAGGTTATAGATTCATAGCATAGTCCACCCCTCCGGAAATCTGCTTCGAACAGAACCGTTCCGATGTCCCGATGCCTTATGATTCCATAAGGATGATGTAATAACATTCTGATGATGTTTTCGAAAATAATAGGTGAAAAATAATATTAAAAAATGGGTTCCGATTTTGGCAACTGAAAATTTCGACTTTGTTTCCAAAAACAAAATCCCACTGTATTTTGTAAAATTTACAAAAAATACAAAATTTGAAAAATATGTGTTCTGTATCTCGATATCGCCCAAACTCGATAGTTCCTTCAATATCGAGTTTGGGAGAGTTGACTGATAAAATTTGGTGAAACTTTTGAAAAAAAAACTCAAATTATTAGGAGATTTGTTAAGAATACATGGTAAACATTTTAAGAGCGTTTTATTTTTCTGTTATAAACAAAAAAATCTGAAAAAATTATTGACATGATCAATTTTTGATTTCTGTTGAAACACAGAGTCTTCAAATTCTTTGTAAGATTTTCTTAAGCCATACCTGAATATTTGCTGAACCTCCAAAGTTCTTGGGTAGAATATTCGCAGAATTTCCAGAAAGAATCCCAACAGAGAGACCCAACAGAGTATTTTGATATAAATCCTTCAGGGATTGAATCCTGAGAAAATTGAGAGAATCTCTCACGTATCGCTCTCTGTAACTATCATAACATGCTGCACATTATGAGAGACTGTTTATCGTATACTGCTACAAGTTTGATCAGATTGGGGGGATAGTAGTGCATGATAAAACCCCTCTAAACATGCTCCAAGCCAGGGGGACACTGTTGTTATTGGAAGTTCGTGGATTGTTTATCGTGCCAGTAAAGAAAAACACCTATCCCCAACGGTAAACAAGCGAGAAAAATGGATTTTATCATCGCTCTCTCGTTGGGGCGCTGGGCTCGCTGCTTCCATTTATCAGACTTGTTACACCTTGCGATACAATGGCGATCGTGGACCGCAACAGATGGGATGTTTTTCTTTGCTTGCTTTGATCGTGCTTCATTCTCAAATGAGAGCGAATTCTGCAACGCCTGAAATCCTTAGATTTCGGTGAGTGTTCTGGGATTTCGGTGCGGACCCTGAGACCTGATAGGCGTTCTATAATACCCAAGTAACCAACCAGCACTTAAAACTGCATTCGTTCAGCATTATACGCGCTTTCAAGGCAAATAAATTAATGCTCTTAAATCGTATAGCTGTTGATAGTGCTGTTTCAGAGCAGGTTTTGGTGAAATAACGTGCTTCTTCAATGCTGCACCTTCAGAAATGTTGATTGTCGCTGTCGAAATATGTAACGCCTCCAGGAATGGTTCGTGAATCATTTTTGGTGATTTCCGATGGTGAGGCTCCACGCTGCAAGCTCGGCTACAGCTGATGTTGTTCCGAGCACTGATTTTATATCCTACATAAGGTACGTTCTGCTCAAAAGTTCACCCAATTGGCTACCAACGAGCAGATACGTTGCGGTAATTTCTGAAAAAATAAAACCAGTGCCCGATAAATCTGAAATTTATTTTTTATTTTATTTTATTGATGTACAAGGGGGTCAGGGACCAAGTCTCCAGCATAAGTTTGAAAACTCATACCGTCCATAATACACCGGGGGAATTGGAGTTTGGGAAGTAGGCAACGCAACATCTTTGACCAGAAGGTTCTTTAAGTTTTGCTTTTACTCTAGACTTCCCCTACACGTATGAATGATGCAAGGTCGAAAGAACATGAATCAGTCATACAAGTAACGGTAGTGAAGTGTTTTGCCTAAGGATATGTGAAAGGAGGGATTTTGTGTGGTGTTTTGTAAATCGCTCTGTGGAACAAATTTGTTATTAGTTAAATAATAAGTTCATTTGATTTACCTTTCAATTAGTATTCAATGATTACAGAAACTTTATACTTAACAAAGGCGTGGAGTGCAGCGAGCTTGGTGGGCGGATCAAGTGCGTATCGATTTGGCGAGCGTGGGACAGAACCGAGGATGGAGAGCTGCGATCGCAAACCGAAGTTTTCTCGGCCATTACGCTGCCATGATAAGAGATGCCTTTCCTCTCCGTTGAATTATTCCTCGAAGCGGGTTAGATATGAAAACAAGGATAAAGAGAGAAGGAATGTTAGTGATTGTTACATGCTTTATAGCAGTATTGGCCTACATTGAAGTCATACAAAATTTCGCTCTTTGGATTCCCACGATAACAATCTTTGAAACTAATGATAAACAACAAAAAATGAATCCGAAAGAGCGAGAACCTTGATGTTTCAATGTATGACAATCCAGCTTTATTGCATGTGAGAAGTTCTTGGTGATATTCTCACAACGGCCATTCAGAATGGTTCGACGGATGAGATAAAAGATCATTATGATATAATTAACGCAAAGACATGTTAGTAAGCTCAAACGATTATTGTATTTGCAACTGTTAATTTTAATAGTTAAGCTAAGGGTCGGTTATTGCATATAACTTTATAGATAAGCAGAAGTAAAGCACAAACGCGAAGTAATGACCTTCCATCCCATCTTCAAGTGCTCCCCACAAGCACAACACTTCATTCTGGCACTTTAGAACGTCCATGTTGTAACTTGTTCACACAAGAAATCTGCCTCGACCGAGTTGGCAGAACGCGCCCGTACCCCTTTCTGAACCAAAGGACAGGGTGAAAAAATAAAACCAGTGCCCGATAAATCTGAAATTTATATAGGTAAATTAGATTCCTATCCAAATCATTTGCTTCATTCATGTCATTAAAATTAGCTAATGACATTGTGGTTCTATTGCACTTCTTTCAATGAAGCATAGTATTACTTCGCTCTGCCTGATTTTCTTCGCGGCAATCATGTTTGCTACACACCAAATTTTCATTTCTCCTTCCAGCGAAATGAATTGCTGAAATGGCTTCAGGACAACACATTTTTTTAGCAGCCGGCAAATGTATTACTTTATTAATAAGTTGAAAACAATATGAAGTGTCTGAAATGCACGACGGAAAAGTTTAACTGGCGTTTAAATTCAATGTTTTGATGAAAACTATGTAAAAAACAAAAATACATTGATTTTATCAATTTGCTGAATGATCAGCAAAAGCCGAATCTCCCGGAACGAAAATATTACTGATAACCAGCAAACGAATTGTCAAATCGGGTTGCTGTAAGTTCAGCAATAAATTATTTGCTGGAAGGATTGCTGAATTTACAGCACCTAAAAAATCAGCAAAATTTTGCTGGTTTCCAGCAATAAAATTTTGGTGTGTATGTATGAACGGGAGTATGAGAGAGACAACAAGTGAAGTCAAATGAGTAACACATAATCTACACTACTCGTTCATTGCATTCGAACAGCAAGGAAACAGCATTTAGATTGCTAGGAAACAAAAGTTGTCCACGCAACTGCTTCAATAGGGCAGCAAGCAGGTCTAATGCTGTAAGCAGTCTTTCGCGCGACTTATTTTAGTGCTTGATGGTTAGCTGGGATATGCTCAAGGATTGTGGGATTTCAACAAAATATTCTGAGGGTTTCTTAAAAAAATGACGTCGTATCGGAAATTCTACGATTTTGACATGCGTTCCACGATTTTCGTACAAACTCTGATTAGCATTCGGTGTTGTTATTCGCTCCAAAATTATCCTTCTTCAGGGATTCCTCTAGATGTTTTTCTTTAGAATTTTCAAGTGATTTCTCCAATAATTACCCCAGGGTTTATTTCTAGAAATCTTTCGTCGAAGTAAATCTAATTTCTCCAACGTGTCGCCGTCAATACTCCAAGGTATTTTTTTTTTTGAATGTATCTCTGCCTTAAACTAAAAGGTATATTCTTAGGATTCATAAGTTTTTTTTTTATTCCTAGTAAAATTTTCTTTATACATATTTAGTTATTCCAAAAACATTCCTTTACAAATTGCTACTCATAACTCACTTGAGATTAATAAATTCTTTTAAGGTTGTCTCCAAAAATCCCTTTTCTTGATATTTTCTCTGGAAATCATAAATGAAATCAACTT
The DNA here is from genome assembly GCF_002204515.2 of Aedes aegypti. Lineage (NCBI taxonomy): Eukaryota > Metazoa > Arthropoda > Insecta > Diptera > Culicidae > Aedes > Aedes aegypti. The sequence continues at coordinate 21,375,321 of NC_035108.1, read as the reverse complement.
CAGATTAATAAAAACTTGTTTATTATACCTTTTAGGGTCAAAGAGCTCGTCCAGATATTCTTAAAAAAAAATCTGTTCTTGAATTTTTAAGAATTTACACCACACTTAACTATTTATGATTATTCTGAGCAATTCCACTAGAAACTGCTTAGATAGTTGAAGGATTCCTACAGGAATTATGCTAAGCAGTTTTCAAGGATTCGATAATTAATCGCTAGCTACAATATTATTTTAAACACAGATTATTCAAGAAATTGCTCCAGGGGTTCTTCAAAGTAATTTGCCATAAACAGCCTTTAAATAGTGTCCTAGGAATTTCTTCAGAAATACCTTTTGAGCTTTTTCAAACCAGTTGGCAGAATACCTCCGTTCATAAGAAGTTCTATACGAATACTTCCTGTATGTTTTTCAGTATTATTCTATAGTTGTTCCCGCATTCCTGCAGAAATTTCTCCAGGCTAATCTGGGAGATATCATTAAATATAATGATAAATCATCGAGCTGTTTAGTGGAAACCGAATTAGTACTATACCATTACTTTCCACTAGTGTAGAGTCTAGTACACGACACTGAAGACGGCCTTACAGTTGAGGTCGAAATACGCGTAAGGATACAAACTCTAGTGGAATCAAATGGTATAGAGTGCAGAGCTACTTGGGCACTTCCATGATTCACTTTGGCATCGGGGGTTTTTCTTGGCCGAACTTTCTGAAACTTTGCAATAAGAAGCATTTCAGTACGACGCATATTGTGGCTTAATATGAGCTCAGTAGCTTTCAAAACATTATATCAAAAGTGCTAAGAATAGGATCCGGCTCACTAATATTAATTCGGTTTCTCATTTACTTATCATTAGATATGTTTTCAACATTTGTAATCGATTTCCCATATCAAAAGTTTAGTGATGTTTCTCAGGAATCGTCCAAATTTTCAAACAGGAATTCTGGTAAAGATACATTAGGAATAATTTCGGAGATTTATCCGGAACTTCTTCTAATGCCTCCTTCAAGTTTAACAATCATTTCTCTTTGAATTCCTGCATGATTCAAAAGATATCTCTCAACATATTATTTTTGCTAAATATATTAGAAAAAAATCTTTGAATTTTCTAAAGCATTTCTTGGAGGAAATTTCTTGAATGGAATCTGTTTAATTTCCTAAATAAATTCCAAAAGTAATCTCTCTAGAAACAACTGGATGGATTTTCGGAGCATTCTTGAGAAAATTTATTTAGAAATATTTGGATGAAATCCTGTAAGATTTTTTTTTTCAGATTATACCTTAATAGATTTCAGGAATTTCGGAATGGAATACTAAAAATTTTCGAGTTTTTCTCATAAATATCTCTGATAGAACTCTTCTTTGTTGGAATTACTGGAAAAAATTCGTCCGAGTCCCGGAAAACTACCAGGAGTAACGTCTTAAGAAATATCCCAAGAAAAAGTTAAACAATTCCTTAAAAAATGTAAAATTTATTTCTGACTGTATCCCTGAACCAACCCTTAGAGGAATTTCTGGTGTGTTTCCTGAAGGAATTCAAGAGGAAATATTCGAAGGCATCCGTTTTGATATTGAATTTAAAACTTGTTGAAGTTGAAGTTAGTGAAATCCAGAAATAAAATATAAAAAATTGAGTGGTTTATGGAGGATTCTCTGCAACAATTATTAGTATGAAGCTTATGAGCTCATGTACTGTGCCTTTAAAACAATCAAGGTTAGAGCACATTGAAGAGTTTCTGGAAGAATTCAAGTTACCCGGAGAATAAATTGAAATAAATCTTACAAAAACCTCCACCGGAATTTTTAAACATTTTCCAGGGCGTTTTTCCGTCGGATTCATTAGATAAATGCTTGGGAGCTGCCTGAAGAAATTCATATTCTAACATTTCATGCAAAAAGGGTGCGGATGTTTTATTTGCAGTCAACCCTCCATGAGTCGATATTGAAGGGACCATCGACGATTCTATGACATTTCCCGCAAAACCATTTCCCGGTATGCCGTTTCCCAGAATCCATTTCCCGGAATGACCCATTTCCCGGAATGCCACTTCCCGGAATGCACCAATAATAAACTTTCGCGGATTTTGTTTTGCGATAGAACTGCCAGAACTGAAGGGCTTACAAGAACCCTACACGAAGCGAACTGGACTATCAAAATTCATACCTATTTTTCTTATGAAAGATGAAAGCGCCCAAGGTCTTTGACTCGATTTTTTGTTCTCAAATCTTGAGAATCTTTTCGGGTTGGCAAATTCTTCTATTTTCGAGGGTATAGAATTTCTTCGTCAATTGGCGAAAAATATCAGTTGATTACTGTGGTAGAACTAATATGCACATGGAATCGATAAGCAGACATTGTCCCAGTTAGAACGTCATGTCAGAAAAAAAGAAGAAGATGATATTAATTAAAAACCCACATAACAGGATAAAGTTTATGCTAATATCTCATTCCGAAGGTGGAGAAGAAGTTGTGGGAAGCATCACAAACCTTACTAAATTGACAAGGGGGGGTTTGGTCAAATATGTCTAGTTTTAGCGTGAAATAATTTGTGTATAAATCAATGACTCAACAGAATAACCTTAGTTTGAAAGAAGGGAAAATTTATGATGTTCAATATTAGCAGCCTTCTCGCCAAACATTTTTCTGTCGGTATATTTCGGAAGAACGACAATTGCTCAAAAGAAGGGTGATTATCTATGCAAATGGCAGTAGCTATAATTGGAATTCATGATGATGTATTTGTTTATCAGTCTGAGCATTGACATTTGTTTTCATGACACAACTTAAAAGAACAGCCTACACTGAGAAAAATCTACACGTCAAGGTCGTGTGTTTTACTTTTAGATTTGCGCAAAGAGGAAAACCACATGATTTGAGTGTGGTAGCCATATGGATTTCGTAATTGACTTCACGGTATAATAACATGTGTATCAACATTAGGTTGTCATGTGAAACAAACATGAATGTCTAAATATTAAATCATGAAAACCAACTGATTTGCTTATTGAATTCGAAATGTAGTGGCTTTAGATAGTTATGTGTGATAGAACATGAATGTCATGAGACTGAAAGAAGAAATTTGGTAGAAGAACTCTTGCTCCCAAAAATATGGATTCGAGGCTCCTCTGCTTGTCGCAAGCTCACTTGAATGTTTTTTTTTTTCAAGCAAGTGAGTCAGCAACAAGCGTGGCGCCGCAAATCCATATTTTGGGAAGCCCAGGATTAGCATATTTCATTTTATTCGAAGCTGAAAGCAAGGAAAATCTGTTAGTGGAATTCGATTCTCTAACACCATACATTATATCCAATGCTGGAAGTAATACATTTCATTTATAGAAAATTAGAATGAACTCATTATATTCACTCGGATATCTTCACTAATTGAAAGAAAAACGAATCCGAAAATTTTCCTCTAACACTTTCAGCTTCAGAATTTGCCTCTTTTATTTGGAACATGATGATGACTGTCGTTCGACACGAGGTCCGACGGTAATTTAGTTCACTATGGCTTGATCACTAACAATTTAGAAATTTGGAACACGGAAATCGACAACAAGCTCATCGATTTCAAATCGACCAACTTGAATATGATGAGCATGACACAAGGTAACCATAAGTTAAACACACTGAATCCATGTTGGATGATGATCTATGCACCCATAGGTTGACACACACGAATTTGAAATGGAAAGCTTCAGGAACTTATGTGGAAAATTATGGAATTCATGTTGTCGGTTGATGAATTGGTCCATGACGCAAAACTAAAGAATTGAATGTGTAACACACACGAGGTTTGTAAGAAAATCACAACAAATGATATAGACGTTCATGAATCGATCCATAATTTTAAGCACATGGATCAAACGTGTGAATTTTTCTCAGTGTATGTATGAAAGAAGGGTTCCGGGTCATTTGGCCGAATGCCGTTTGACCGAACGCCATTTGGACGAAAGGGTCATTTGGCCGAATGCCGTTTGGCCGATATTGAAAACAATAATGAACTACAGTTAGCATACATTTGTAATGAATTTCAAAGAACAGTTTATTCCGAAAGAAGTATAAATCATCATTGATATACAGCTCTTTAGTGTTACAGTGAAACCTCCATGAGTCGATATTGAAGGGACCATCGACTCATACTCCAGTTTACGACTTATTCGTCTTTCTGTAGCATCGATTTGCTTCAATCCTTCTGATAGTACTTAGTAAACTAAATAATTTCTAGCAACCACAAGTTTAGCTTCTTCTTTTCACAACGGAGAAACAGTTAGCCTCTTTAACGTAAGTGTTCAGCGAGTCGTTCGGTATAATTTTTATTAGGACTATAAACTTATCATAAGCCTTAGTTCTATTAACTATGAAAATTATTAAAATATGAAAGAACAGCCTATGATCAAAAGAAGGAAAAATCTCTTATGAAAATTTAAGCTAGTGTTATGCAAACAATTATTATATCAGTATAAATATAAATGATTTAAAGATCCCATTTAAAATATAAGCTAAATTTTTGCCAATAGTAATGAAACCAGTACAAGTTGAAAGAATAGCCTATGTTTAAAAGAAGGGAAAAATTATTATGAAACTATCAAAAACTATGCAAACCCGAGCACACCGTTGGTAGCCCAGAGACGAACCAACCATAAACTTCACAACTTCGTCCTGAATGAACGGATAATTTTATGTATTCTCTTGGAGCTCATATATAGCGATCCACCATATCATATAAATTGATAAGTTGACTGGTAGATCAGGGCAACATTTATAAATCCTACACATAAGCGTTGAAAATATTAAATGTTTTTTTTTGTTCTTTATTCGGCCAAACGGCATTCGACCAAACGATCCATTCGGCCAAATGGCCAAACAGCGAAAGATGGACAATTGTCCAATGAAAATATAAATAGTATGGACAATAATAACTCTACCAGAACAACACGAAAATAGATCGGCCGAAAAGTTCAACGCTGACTGTACATAGTACCATAGTAGTTTGTCTATATGATATATACATAGACTAAACTAAGATTGCACCGGATTGTTTGGAAAAAAAATCCTACCCATAAAAATGCTCGATCTAATAAAACATCTAGCCCAAACCTTAACCTCACTTACTAACTGAAAAAAAAAGTTGAATAGATTTCATTGACGGTCATTATTTTAGTGATACTTGAATATCTTTCCGGGAAATGGGTCATTCTGGGAAATGTCTTTCCGGGAAATGGGGTATCCGGGAAATGATTTCCGGGAAATGTCTTTCCGGGAAATGGTATAGAACCCCATCGACTCATGGAAATATCGAGTCATGGAACAGCAATACCTAGGACAGGACGTGACAGCTCAACAAGGACTGCCCCGTTGTTTTTCAATCGATAATTTTGACGATACAAAAGCCAGTGCTACCAGTATCCTTTTTAAGCAAATCAGTTGAACAAATTCAAGTATCAAGGCTCACATTTTGGTTGTTTCTTGCATGCTTCATTCATTTAGCGCAATAGCGAATGCCAGCTTCTTTTTTAAAGTAGGTTAGATTCAGAACCGGCGATATTTTTAGTGAAAATTGATACAATTTCTATTATACTGCACTCAATTAAGTATTTTTGATTTATATGCGATTTATATGATTTACATGCGGTAAGCCAAACATCGAATATAGATTGATTTGTAGTAAAAAGATTTCATGAAACATTTTCAAACTTTCAATAAAAACTCTAACTTATGAACTAGCAACACGGCCGGCCTAGCAACAAAGTGCCCTGTTGCAATCCAACTCAACGATGTGAAAGTAGGCCTTTGCCAAAACGACCAATCAAAAATGGTCTTTTTTGACAGGCAAATGGTTTCAAATTTGCACTAGTACCTGACAAGTCCTGTCCTAGAGCAATACTATGGGAAGCTGTTCGAGGGGACCATCATAGTAACCATGACATTTTATTTTTAGTATGGTTCCATGAATCGAGTAATGGAGCATCGACTCATGGAGGTTTAACATAATCTTTTTTAATGAGAAACTCCTGAATCAACCTATGAGGTCGCTACTGGATATGGCCATGTTTGGATGGCTTATTTCGAATTCAAAACATAAGTCATCTTTAGTTCCGTCAGTTTGATTTTTAAAAAGACAATTTACACCGTCTTCAGCACGTAGGGCTGCACAGACTGAACGATCACTAACATCAGGCAACGGACAACACGAAACACCCAGTAGCCTAGCGATGAATTTTTCGTTTGACGAAAAGTTTTCACCGACTGTAGCGGGAATCGAACCCACACCCCGTGGCACAATACGCCTAAACGACTGACGCCGCTAACCGCAAGGCCACGAAGCCCACCAAACAACGAAACATGTGACTCTCGGTTACAAACCGCCACTTCGAGCGCTGATTGGCGCGCTTTTTTTGTACTAACGCTCGCGCTTTCGCTTCCAAAAGTGTGCCCCTGCACGTAGGCACAGCTCTGTCGTGATCTCAAAACACCGCAGCTGTCAGTCGCGATGCGACGCTGATGCGACTTTTACTGCCCATAAAAGCATAACTGTCCCATATTGATTTTCGGCCCAACACATTATTTCGTCGCAACATCCATGTTTTGATGTATATTTTACCATGCATATAAAAATTAACACACGTTGTTTGGAAATGTTGTGGAAAAATATGAAGTTGATGCAGTCCCATATTGAAAAATAAAGGCAAAACAGTCTCTATATGAACTTTCAACCTAAATAACAACTGCAAAACGTGAATTATGTTCAAGTTTATATTTTTCGATAATCAATAGAAGCAAAATGAGTTGTCTGTGTGGTTGTGTTAAATGAAAATGGTACAGTCGACTCTCCACATCTCGATGTTCTACATCTCGATATCTCTCCCTATGTCGATGATTTTTTTGGTCCCTTCAATCTGCATACATTTTCACTCTCCATATCTCGATATCCTCCTTATCTCGATATCTCCCTATCTCGATGTGATTTTCGTTCCCAATTTTCTCTCCGTATGTCGATACGTCCATCATCAAAGGCTACTAGACTAGATTTTAGAGATTCAAAACAATTTGCGAAGACGAAATGACATCTGTTTGTTTTTGATTTTCCTGGCAACGGAGTGATTTTCAATCTAGTACTCGTTAAAAATTTGTTCTATGTCTCGATCTCTCCCTATCTCGATGGTCCTTTCGATATCGAGATGTGGAGAGGCGACTGTATGTAGAAATGAACTAGAAAACTATGAATATTTGTATGAACAGGCAAACTTCAACCTTTGAGTGCCATTTTCTCAATGCCTACTTTTTCCATATGGGACAGTTATGCCTTTATGGGCAGTTTAGACCACCGCTCACCCACACATTCGTGGCGTCGCGTCGATATGCCGCCGCCGACGAGCGATTTTGTTGCGCGGGCGAAGAGCATGAATGAACGATTTAAAAATCCTCTCGTCGCTCGAATGAAAAAGGACGTCGTGCTAAACTAGCTGGATGGCTGGAGTCCGACCCGAAGAGGAACGACGTCGCTTCGTCAGTTTAGTCGTGAGCTACAAATCAAGCGGTATCGTGTGTGACTGTCTCCGCGTCGTCCATTGTAGGGAAAAAAGTGCTCCAGTCTTGGGAAAGAAGAAGCAAGAATCGTCGGGTGCTGTTTTCGGGATTTTCTCGATCGGTTAGTGAAGTTTTGACGCAAATAAGCGCTGATAAGTGACGGGTACAAGTGCAGTGATGTTTTGCGTGTAAATTTCCCACTGAGCGGTGCGGTTTTGTGTCGAAAATTGACGCTGAAAAGTGCAGATGGATTTTTTTTCGCATCATCCCCTGGAAGGAAGATTTTTCTTCCTTTTTTCTTCTGGCTGCCTCGCCCGCCTGTATCTTCGTGCACATCATCGAAAGGGGGGGAGCGCCGCTTCTGTGTTCTACGCCTGTCGTTGTCGTCGTCGTCGACGTCGCTTCTTGTGTGATTGTATTCGTGTGACAGCCAGGCATCGCCGAGTTTTGTTGGTGCTTTCTGTTGATATTGGTTGACAGATATTGCTTCTTCCGAGAGATTTTGTGCATCATCAGCAAGATCATAATGAAACGCAAGACTGAAGTGATCGGGTCTTGAATGGTGGAATATCAATCAATGAATCAGCCATCGTATTATCTATGATTCATTTTAGTAATTCAACAGTACAACTAGAATTTCACACGAGAATCCTTTTTGAGGTTGATTTATATTGTCACCACATCCAGGGCTGGTAGCGAAAAGTGGTGCCGAAAATTGTAACTGTTGTTTTGATGACCAGATTTTAGAAAATGAGACCAAATAGGATAAAAGTTGTATATTGCGAGGGGTGGGGGGAGATGGGCTTTGGGTTTTAAAGGTTGATTTTACAAGCTATTCTACCAGCCATTTCTCAAAAAGTTCCTCCAGGGATTATTACAAAAAGTCTATTAGGAATTCTTTCAGGAATTATCCAATGAATTCAATCATTTGATTCCCCATAAAACACTTTCAAAATTATTTTTAGGTATTCTGATTCTCATTAATTCATTCAGCAACTATACTGCAATTATTTTAGTTATTCGTCCAATCATTACTTCATAATGTTTTTCAGGAATTCCTTCAAAAATCCGTGCAGGATATTGTTTATGGATTAGACTTATTCAGTGGCGATTCTCTAACCTCAAACCTACCTGTTCTTCATATAGGTTTTTTTTTTGATTTTCACAACAAATGCGTATCTCAACAGTAGAGAATGGTCCGAATAGTTGATTTCAATCATTTATCTTTTTAATTAGACGTATAACAGGTAGAAAGTGAGGTTACGAGTCGGCCCTGGACTTATTTTTTTTGACATGTAATTACTATCATACCCTACATGGCTAGTCACATTCTAACAAAATTCGGAAGCGAAAAACTGTTCGACCTTTCACCGATTGATAATGTCTATGTTCAAATGCAAAATGGCAGCTTCGGTTAAGAAATGTATCTATAAACAACTGTAAAAATGCTCTAAGAAGAGTTATGGTTATAAGTTTACCCGATATCGACACACGCATGGTCATATGACAGCAAAATCTATAAATTTATGCTCAAACTATACTCCATTGAGTCAGTTGTCGTAATGTTCTAATCTGAAATAATCGCAGTCATAAATGCGGTTTCTTCTGCTGTGAAATATTTCTGAAGTTCCGGTACATTACGCTAAAGAAAAGGCCACCTAAAGCTCTCGAATATTCTGATGAAGCGTTCGTCGATATGGCGCCGTTCATAAATTTCGTAACGCTCAAACAGTGGGAAGAGAGTAGGACCAAGCGTTACGACTCAAACAAAATTTCGAAAATTTTCGTACAAAAAGCGTAACGGAGGGGGGAGGGATTCAGCAAATTTCAAATAAATGGATGCTGCCTATATGCTGGTCTTTCGAAATGACAGTTGGAGTGGTCTAACATGTAAATAAACTGTTGTATTAAGATTTTATAAATATGATGATGATATCCAAATTTTATGTCGATGGATGATTTGCCTCGTATGCGACAACAATTTGATGTGTAATGTTCAGGAATTTTCTAGAACCTTTCCTTATGAAAATCGATGTGGAAAATAATATCCTTAAACTTTAAATATTTATTTAATTTATCTTGCTTTTGTGAAATACAAAGTTCGAGAAAATTCCATGTTCCAGACTATTATCGAATGATTAACGGCTGTTTTAGTGCTGTATTATTTGCAATTGTAATAATCTCACATTAAATAAACTGTTATAGCGTTCTAAAATTACTGTTGTGGCGCTCAATGAAACATTCCAAAGCGTTACTGACAAGACAAATAAAAATGGGATTTCTGTCCGGTCTCGTTTTTTCAAGTATGAGCTCTTCAAACATTTTATTTTAGAGACAATAAGTTACTATCAGCCCTGTAATCAGTGTTGCATTTGAACGCGTTCAGTTTGCATTCCAGTTCAAATTTTTGAACGAAAGATCAAGTAGGCTTGAACATTGAGCAGTTTAACCCAGAGGCGTCTGGTCAGGCTGTTCAACCTGTTCATTAAACAGGTAGACCATTTGAATCAAAATCGTACGACTAATTTAAAAAAGAAAATCTAATTCAACAAATATTAAAATAGCATGAGTGTGGGTTCATATGCACTACATAGAAAGTTGCATAGCAATTGCCCCAAGGCGCCAAGAACGATCGCGTAGTGTGCTGCGTTCTCGCATCATGTAAAAAGCTCGCTTGATATCCACAGCACGAGCGTGGTGCTTCACTAAAGACAGCAGCGCAAAAGTTAAAGAGACATGCCATCGAAAAACACAACACTGTGCGTTCAACCTGTTCAACTGCTACTGTTGAACCAAATCCCATGTAACTAAGGTCCCACATACATTCACAGCTTAATAATCTGTACACGCTCAAACGCATACATGTGTGGAAACAACCCGCTCAACGAAAGAACTTGAAAAGGTTTAACTTTTTCCGAAAGATTCGTGCAATTTTGATGCTAACTTTCATGCAATACGAAATCGGTTGCCCTCGACACGTTCAACCAGCCGATTTGAACAAGCTGAGGAAGATGATAAAAGCTCAGGAAAAATGTATTATCAATGAAATTAGCGCATTTTTTTTTCGTAGACTGCTCTTATTTCCATATTTTAATAATAGATGATTCCTCATCTGTTTACTCTATAGTTTATTGTGGCATTTATGTTGTTGTATTAGAAAGATTAACTTTTTTAACGGAATTAACCCGACACCTAAACGGACAGCGTACAAGTCATTCGTGATGTGTTCTTACACTGCATTCATACAATTCAAGTATTGCAACGCTCATTTTTTAAATCCACATCCAGCGACGGCGGTAATCTGCGCGCAATTCAAAAGCAACGTCAAAATTCAAGTAGGTTTAATTTTTTTTCTCGTTCTTCAAGGACGCGAATGCTTCAAATTAGCTAAATCTGAAACATTTGATTATTTTTATTATCACTGCGAACACAACATTTTCAGTTATTCGCATTCCGTGGATTTTTCTTGCCGAGCATAGGTATTACTTTTTTTTCTAAATTTCTGCCGGATACACGAGATTAATATGCAGTTGAAAATATTCTCAAGTCAAGTAAACCGTACCTGGTAATAGTAAAAAATCAATCCCTGCAGTTATCTTACTAAATGCAAGGATGCATATTTGCACATTGATACATTGCCCACACTATTATGGGTCACCTTGTCACGATTATGAGGCACTCTGTTCCACACGCATTTCAAATGGAAATGTCCCATAATAGTGGGTGACCCATGATAGGGTGACCACTGTACATTTTGTTATTGTTGATATGTTTTGTAACTGAAACGTGCAAAATTCAGTTAATCATCAATTCACCGTTTGAATAGGCGTTATAAACAAAAAAAAAAAAAGGCGAATAGTACTAATTTTCGACTTACAAGAAATCTGTGCCAATTTTCAGATTTTTATACAAAGTAGGCCAAAAATGGATGAGTGGGTCGAAAATTAGTGTCTTCCACTAGTTACTGTTGTTGCACAGGTGGTTGGTTTGGGCACGCGACGCCTCTGGTTTAAGAATTTGAACTCAAAAGAGTTGAAAAATGAACGCGAAAGGAAAATTGTTTTCATGGCAGATTTAAAACAAATTTAAAAGCAGAAAGATTTACTAAAGATGTCAAGGGACATTAAAGGTTTCATACATTGTTCGTGATATGAATTAAATACTAAAGTAGTATTTTTAAGTTTTATGCTTCACTGTACATTTTAAAGTGATCGGCCCCGTGAGCAGCGTCAGAATCTTCAAGTGCAAAATTAGAACGCGTTCAGTTCATTTTTGGATCGCGTTCAGTTCAAAATGCATTACTGCCTGTAATAACTCATGGAATATATTTTAAGGAAACATTCTCAAGCATTCCGAATGAAGTTTTTCGAACTTCATTATTAGAAACAATTTATGAAATACATTCTGCTCTCTATCCCATGGTAAATCCAGTGCTCCAATGATTTTCGACGAAAATAAGACAAATCTAATAAGATTATTAGCAGTATTTAGTATATGGTTCCATACTGATCCAATCAATCCAAGAGTCAACTAACTGTTTCAATACTATTGATAGCCAATCAATTTACTATTGAAAAATCATCAAAAATGTTTAAACTGATTTAAAAAAAATAGCCCTTGTACAACATTGTTTGTTCAAGCATTTTTTATAAACAATTTTTTTTTTCGAAGAGAAATAGTCGATCAAAGTCGTGGGAATGAAAGGTTTTATTATTGATCTACGAAAAAAGCGTTTTTATAAAAAGTGCTTGAGCAAACAATGTTGCACATGGGCCCATCCCCGAGTTAGTCACTTATGAATTAAAAGTTATAGTGACGACTTCCTTCGGAAGGGAAGTAAAGCCGTTGGTCCCAAGATAAACTAGCCTATGGCTAAAATATCGTAAATATAGATAGATGAAGTTGTTCGGGAGCTGACCTAACAAAAAAATTGACCTAAAACTTCTAGAAAAATATCGGTTTCATAATTTTTCTCTGAATTTGAAAGTAATCCCCCAGCTTCCACGAGGACGTGGCCAGGACAATTTTCGATTGTTAGAGGATATGTAAGTTGCGTTCAAGAGATAGAGAATTGTCCCAAATACATGTCTATGGTAACAACCGGGAAATAGCGCTCTAGTGTTGTACCACCTACGAAGTTTTGCAAATCATTTAATGGACCTAATGATGATAATAATAAAACAGTTGAAAGTGATAGAAAAAGTGACTCGCTACCAGCCCTGCCTCCACAACCGACCACTTCCGTGCTTCGTCGTCGATCCATAAAGGGGAAGAACGGTAAGAACGGCATGGTCGCAATCGAGGAGGGGCGGAGGTTTCTTATGTTGAACGACGACTCTGTGTATTGGTGTGACTTCTCGGGTGACTCAATTACGCCAACCTAAATCTGAAGCACAGGAACAAGGAACGCAAGGATTGCGAACGGACATGGAAAGGGTAGGAACCCGTCTATATACGCGGTGCATGTCGTGGCAAATATTTCCAACTGCATTCAAACATTTTGAAACTTTTTCGTTCCGAAACCAAACAATATTGCTGTGCAGAATTTTTGCCTCGGTTACATTGTTGCAATCGAGCGCTTCAGCACACCCCAATCGTGTGAGCCAACACCCAGAAATTGCATGCTACTTGCTGAGGGACCGATGGTCGTCGGTTTGGTCATCACAAAACACAAAAAAAAAAGTTTGACTGGCTTGGCACCTATCAACAAAACTGCCCCAGCCAAATCCGCACTCGGTGCAAAACTATGAACGGATGTGGCGAAAAAATCAAGGTTACAAACCACACTGCAGGTTTCTTTCGATTTGTTTCCCCCCATTATGTCGGCGAGTCGGCCGACGACTTTACCACCCAAGATTGAAAGTTTTCCCTTCTTCGGGCGGTAGATAGGTAGGTACTTGTGGTGTCGTTGCGTTGTGCAATGCTTGAATTATTGTTTTCACTTGCGCCGCCATTAAAACCCGGGGGTGAAACGAACTGCAATATGTAGTCACAATAACAGCTTGGTAGGGTTTGAAGTGGCAAAGATTTGTGACGTGTCGCAACCGAAACTATGTGGGTTGTGTGAATTAGAAATTGTTATTGTAGCTTCTTCGAATTGGTATAGATGGGAGAGGTGATAAAGAAGCTTTTGTCATGGGGTTATTTCTGGTGTGCCCAATAATGTACGTGATGGAATTCGAATATGCCTCGAAAGGCCAAGCATTTATTCTTATTGGATTGACAGAAAAGTTCGATATAATTCCTTGGAAATGGCACATTTCAAGGTTGTAGTTACATATAGCTAAACAAAAGTGCGTGTGAGAGACAATTTCATCTCTGCGACATAATTCTAGATTGCGAAAATAGAAAAAAAATCATTAATTATAATTGAAGGTCCTGGGTTTGAATCCCAGGACGAGGATTTTTTTTATACAATTGCAAAAATGATTATATGGAAAAGAAAGCTCTCAGTTGATGACTCTTTGTTCAGAATTGAAGAAAAAAGAAAATCCTAGGCAAGTTTATGGTAGATCCACTAGATGAATTTATAGAGAAACATCGGCAATAATTCATGAAAAATTTGTACAAGAAATTACAGGATAACCTTTTGGAACAATCTCGTGGAAAACCCTTAGGTTCTATAAAGAAGGAATGAAGAATCTTGAAGGATTTCTGTAGATTTGGTTTACTTAAATTACGTGTTGAATTCTTTAAATAGTTCTAAACGATTATCTAGGAGTAAATTCTAGAAAGAATCACCGGATCTGGAGAAATTCTACTGGTACTGTAGAAACACTGGTCTGAATGAATCGGGATGGTGACGGTTCTATAATTGCTTATTTTGGACACTAAGCTGCTACCACCTCTGATATAGACAAGAAAACCCTCAGATATAATCGTAAAAATGGTTCACAGAACACGGTGTCTTTTTCATGTAACTTTATAACAAAAAAATCGGCATGTCTCAAATTTGGACCAATGAAAGACAAGACCTTCCTCTTTCATTTCCTGCTAAAATGAAAATAATCCATCGGGGGGTCTAGCGCAATTTTTTTTTTTTTTGAAATTTTGTTGTTCGTAATATCATTTCAAATGCACCGTAAATTAATAAATTTTAGTGAGGTGAACTGTTCAAACGGATTTAGATGAAAATGTTGCAAAAAGCTAGTCTCAATATCATGTAGATTATATTCTAGACATCCTAAAAATTTACAGGCCGAGGCCGAAATTTAAATTTTCGAGTTGCCTCTCTTTTGCTTTCATCCATTGTTGAAATTTGCATTGCTTTTAAAACTTGGTAAACAACCTCTTTTCAATTTTTATTTGTTACTCAAGAGCAATATTCATCTTTCTGACTTGGTTTAGAAAAAAGCGATCGAAAGACAAAAGGTCGAAAGTGACAATAAGTCGAAAGACAAAAGGAAGACAAGACGAATGGTCGAAAATGCAAAAGGTCAAAAGTGATGGTGGTAGGTCATTTGGCATAAAGTCGTTTGGCATAATGGTCATTTGGCATAAAGTCGTTTGGCATAACGGTCGTTTGGCATAACGGTCGTTTGGCATAATAGTCGTTTGGCATAATGAGTCTGAAACCAAGAATTTCACATTTTTTCGTTTTTACCTTTCTATTGAATCTTTCTGATGACATCTGGCTTGTTTTGGAGTCAATTGATACAAAATGACACTTTATTCAACAATCATTCGCTCCTGAATAAATTTAAGCATATTAGGAAAGTTATTGTCAATAGTATTTTATTATTTATCCAGAAATTACCCTTCTTTCAAATATTAATTCTTCACACTCAGATTTTTTTCACGAGCTCGACTTTGCGAATCTCAGTTTCCCGATTTTAACCGAGACTCAGCTAACAAATTGTCCGGTAGCTTAGCAACGCAGCATGATTTACTGAACTCGGCTCTTATTTGCTGAGATCCCAGGAAATTTGTTTGCCGATTACTCGGTTGTGCGGATCTCGGTTAAAATTAGACGAGATTCGGCATTTTAAACTAAGTGTGTTCTTTTGAGTTTTGCTATTGGAACAAATTTTTGCACTGAAGATTTTTATATATTTAGCACAAATTTACTCTCCTTTTAATTGTTCTATTTTTTTTAAAATATGATGCAACCATAATTATAGGTATGAAAATTGTTGATTTTAAATTTCAATAAATTTCTCCTTCTTTTATGCATAGGCTGTTCTTTGGAGCTATATTTTTTAAGTATTTTTTTGTTTCCAACTGACAAAAGGGCGGCAATCGATGACATTGATCTGCTGAAATTATCAGCGAAAAGAGAAATCGATTACTGCAGTTACTTCGATGGGTTGTGCTACTTTCCCCCAAATGTTGGTTCCCCGAATGCCAGTTCCCCGAATATCCCGTTTTCCCGACTAACCCATTTCCCCGAAAAGTTTTTAGCACTCATAATTATCGTAACATTATACATTTAATGGTGGTGAACGAACTGACCACCTAATATGCGCCCTTCTTTATTTAATAGGCGGTTCTTTCGAGTTTTACCGTCCTCAGCATTTTTGTGAACATGTGTATAGCCGAGAATAACAGAATACTTCCTTCTTTTGAATGTTTATCGTTCTTTCTTGTCACCACTTTTCGGGGAAACCAGTCATTCGAGGAAATGGTATTCGGGGAAAAGTAGCACAACCACTTCGATGATTTTGTACGCACTTTTTTATGTCTTTTCGTTTTATTATGAAATATTTTTTGCGTCCATTCTTGTAATGGCTTAATCATAAATTTTGCCTTCTTTTAAAAATAGGCTGTTCTTTATGTTTATACTGTTTTGAATTTTATTATTTAGTAAACCTAAATGTTAACTATTTTATCAATCCTTGCCAGATGTGTTGTTAGAATGATAATTACTTTAGAACTTGTCAATTTTCAACATATACTTTTTTTTGGGCAAACGCGTGATCTCCTTCCGAGGTATGCCTGAAAAAATATTATTTCAATCACGAATTTTCCCTTCTCTCCATAATAGACGGTGTTTTTGATGTACAAAATTAGAATATACATTGAACAGTTGAAAAGTTTCGCAACAAATATTTTCTTTTAAAGATGTATAGTTCATTTGACCTATGCTGTGAACAGACTTTTTTTGCGTTAGAGCCTTAAATATTTTAAACGAAAAATAATCTGCTCTCGTATATAGGCAATTTTTGCATTAAGTCTCACTGATAGATCTTTGGACTATAGCTTTAGATATTTTGCAAAAAAATCCATTCTTTTATCAAGTAATTTCATCGAGTGTTACGTCCAAACTGGGACAGAGCTTGATCTGCAGCGAAATATTCTATGAGCGTTCCCTTGATGAATAACTGCGAACTTTCTTTGCCAATTTACTGTATCAAATTTGTTTATCGCAACAAGCTCAAAGATACTCTGAGATGTAGAGACCCGTCACGAGTTTAATTGAGTAATGCTCTCTACACACTAAGCTCTTACGGTGAATTTCACCGTAATCTCAACAGCTGAACAGTTCGGTGAAATAAAATACCGTAACTTCGTCGGAATTTAACGGATTCCGGTGATTTTTCACGGAACACTGTAAAAATTTACCGTACTCCGTTAATTTATTTTACCGAACTGTTCAGCTGTCGAGATTTCACAGGAATCCGTAAAATAATTTAAGTGTGTAATGTCACAATAATTTTTGAAATTCTTAGCTAGGAAAATCTCTGAACGAACACCACGCTTGTTTAGAACCTACCAACATTTTTTGCTATGGGCTCGGTGGTGTTGATCTCGGTGAAAGCTTAAACAATGCCGATATTTATTTTAAGCCAATCATTATGCCAAACGACCATTATGCCAAATGACCATTATGCCAAACGGCCATTATGCCAAACGGCCATTATGCCAAACGACCATTATGCCAAACGACTTTATGCCAATCGGCTTTATGCCAAACGACCTTATGCCAAACGACTTTATGCCAAACGGGGTACAATCAAAGTGATTTGCATCATGGGAAATTAAATCATTTTTGAAAGAAGATTTTTACCTTTTATCCCCTCTTTATTCCTCTTAGATCTTTTATCCTTTCGACCTTATGTCGTAGATTCTAGGAAATTGACAAGTTCACATTTGTGCCAATGATAGACGCAATATAACATTTCATATCATTTCACAAATAACATTTCATAAATCATAATTCCAACCCAATTGCAATAGCAATGCAATGTTGACACTATTGTTCATGTGTTTATTGTGTGAATTGACAGTACATTGCTTTTGTTTGCGATGGCAAAACAAACAGAATTGCTGACAAATATTCTCAGATTAACAGCCAGTCTAGGGCTGAAAATCTCGTAAATAAGAATATAAACAATAAAGCTGTCGAATATAAACTTCCTTTTTAAATATATAGTAGAAAAAGTGCTAATTAATCCATACAAACATCGAAAGGTTTTATTCATTACAAAAAAGAAAAAAAAAGAAAGAAAGATTGATCGTGCGATCGTAACATTTTGCTCAGCGATCTCAATAAGTGCTGTAATGTTCAGTTTAACCATAGTTTCATTAGAGTTGTACGGAATTCTATACTAATTCATAAAACAAATACATTTAATCAGCTTAAAAATATTACTCAGTAACTTTACGATTTTTCTAGCTAACGAAATCATACGAAGCTTTAACAAAAATATCAGGTGAATCATAAAAGTCTCTGATTACACCAAAAAAGGAGCCAAAAACGGTGAACTTTATTGCATACAGACTTGTTTGCTACTTATATCCAGCAGATCTCAAGTACTATGTTTTCTATAGCTTTGTTGTGTTCTAAACTTATAAAAGCGCCAGCTCGAACGACTTTTGATGCTAATCTTCCATCAAAAGACGTTCGAGTTGGCGCTATAATTGAATTAGAAAAGTCAAAATCATGAAGTTTGAGCCGTCACATGCCTAGTTTTGGTGCCAAAACTTAGTGGTCCCATATTACGGGTTTCCCGGTGATCATTTCGGTGCTCCAAAAGAACCAGAATAACCATCAATTAATTCTTTTGGCAAAATACATTCAAACATCATAAATCGTTATGAGTTAGACACAATTCATTTGGTTTTTTGGCATCAATTCGAGTAATTTTATCGAATTGTCCAGATTGGCTACCTTCTGGGTCTCCAGGTACCGATTCCGCATGGACCATACTGAACCGAGTTTTTCAAGAGATGTGCACCGGTAATTGATTCCTTGTTATTGATAAATTTTATGACAAAATATCCATCAACCGAATAGTACCGATGTGAATTACATACACAAAACTGCGATGAAAACTTACTTTTCGGATGTTCCGGGTTTCCGGAACCGGGTATGAATAACTAAATGATTTGAGATCTCTATTTACAGTCCACGTAAATCTCTATTCAACAATATTAGGACGCTTCAGACTACTTGTTTGGTTGCGAAACTACAGGTTGTCGAAGTAAGGGTCTCTAAAGGGACTTTTTTCAGATGTAGCAGGTTCCCGGTGGCCACAGTGACCCAATTCCGGATCTGCGGATGGGTTTCCGAAAATCGACATGTGTGCCTTTCATTTCAGCCCAACAGTACTAATTTCGGTCAACACACTGATTTTTTTCGAGCTGTTTTAATTTTCGGGTCGAAAACGACCCTAAGTCACAATTTGTAACTTTTATTTTATGGAAGCTCCCTAAGAGGCCATTCAAAACTTTTGTTTCCGCAAAAATAAATGTTCCCACAAAAAATACCCAATTGTCAAAAAACGTCAAATTGCTAGGTTATTTTAATCAAAAGTTACAATGATTTGAATTTTGAAATGGGTCGAAAACGACCCAAGGTCCTTACTAAGGTTAAGCTATATCCCAAACACCGTAAACAAATTGAAAAAAAAAAAAAAAAAAATATTGTTCTAGACCCCCCGACCGATTATTTTCGTTTTGGTTGCATATGAAAGGGGAGAATCATGGCTTTATTGTGTCAAAATTTCACACATGCCGATTTTTTTGTTTTGAAATTGCTCTACGAAACACACCGTGAGAACAAACTGAGTAGCAAGCTATGTCTTACTGGGAATGTGATGCGATGGAATAGATGGAAATGTTCAAATAAAGGATATTGTAATGCTGGAAGCTGGTCTCTTTTAAGCGGTTTGGTTGCTATTTTAAGTCTCTAAGGGACAATTTCTTCACCTTCGCTTAAGCCGTAAATCACGTTTACTTATATACTTAAACTAGGTTTAAGGCTTGCGGTGGTTAAGAAACCGCTTATAAGAAGTATATTCTTCATTTTCAATTGAAGGTCTCTAAAATTTGTTTCACATTAGTCTCAAAAGCCATATTCCGCAATTTCTCAATGGGAGTGACTACTAATGTTTGAAAGACAAAAAAACTCAAACGATTTTTTTTTTGGAATAGTCTCTGGAGGATTCCTTTGAGAATTTTGAGACTAAAATCATCAACAAATATTTTGCGAAAAGTTTTAACTAACCAAAGTGACAAATAACGCAATTTTTACGTACCTACTTTCAACGTAAACAATGGCGCCATCCACCACTGCTGGCACGATGGTGCTCTTCAGACACTAGAGCGTTAAAGTGTTAAGAAGAGTTGTTTCAGTAGAGTAGTAGCAGAGCCTCCTCTTACGGGTGTTCCGTGTCTTCCCGGGGGATCACTCTTTGGCCACTCTGCTCCATACATGGATTAAAATATCAATTTTGACCATTTAGCAGCTATTGGAATGGTTTCTAAAAATCGCGCTCCTCTGTAGAGACATTTGTTAGGCCATCACGAATGTTCCGAGTCTTCCCGGAGGACCAGGGACATTTTATGTAGATAAGTACCTTAACAGGTAATGGCAATATTCTGATATATATTTAGATATCAGTTTGGTCGAAATTTACATACAAATGTAAATTATTTAAACATATTTAAATCTCCTTGAAACTGTGAGGGCCAAAAGCTAGTACAACTATTCCTTTTCGCTGAATGCCTAAAATTTTGAAAATCGGTTGGAGCCAGCCAAATTGTCATCAAAATAGATGAAAAACAAACAACAAAGCAAGCGCTTTCACAACCGTTTGTTTCAACTTTTGCGATTTCTGATACAATCGAACGAAAAATTTTCATGACAATCACAGGAGGCAACATTGTTGCAACCATTTCAACTCGTGATTAATCAGTTATTTTGATCATAACATCGAATTTGTTTTACGTATGCTATTCAATAACGTGCCAATGTTTCACGACATAGAGAAAGTTCTCGAAAATTGCAATGTAAAGCCTATAAAATCGCTCAGCACGCGGTGAGCGATCATTGTCACATTCTGTTCAAGCGATGATAAACTGTTGTTGTGGATTAGATTTGTTGTAACAAGAATAGGAGAGGACAATGTACTTATTGCAGCGTGTTGGTTAACAATTCATTCACTGATTTCATCATGTTGACGATATAGACAGAATGTACGGTTGGGAGACCATATAACAAGAGGTCATTTGGGATAATTAATTGAATGATGAAGAGCCATTTGGCATAATGGTCATTTTTGGGTACATCCTGAAAACTATTCATTCTGCGGATAAGAATTCTGGGGATTGTTTTAGAATTCTCTAGAAAGAAGCAGAAGAACATTTTCGGAACAGATAGAGAGAACTGTTAAAAATGATCACAACAAAATAATTTAACTAGAGTCGACTCTCCACATCTCGAATTCTCTCCTTATGTCGATGATTTCCTTGGTCCCTTATTTCTGCATATAAATTTTCTTACCGTATCTCGATATACTCCTTATCTCGATATCACCATCTCGATGTGGTTTTGTTCATTTTTCGTTCCTGATTACACACTTTATCAAAGGATACTAGACTAGATTTTCGTGATTAAAAAAATCGAAGAGCATGAAATGACGTCTGCTTTTTCATTATTATTCCTATTTTCCTAACAACGTATCGGTTTTCAATCTGGTATTCATTAAAATGTTATGTCTCGATCTCTCCCTATCTCGATGGTCCCTTCGATATCGAGATGTGGAAAGGCGACTGTAATACGTTAAGTACGGTTTCGAACGTTTTTCAAACAAGAAATTACAAAAGAATTAAAAAAAAAACAATTGAAGGAATCGTAGAAGGAATTCCTGATGTAATCTTTGTAAAAATTCCCTGCAAACTCATACTAAAACTCTTAAAGCTATCTAGCAATTACACTTGAGAAAGTCTTTGAAGTATTACTGTAAAAATCTGTGGGATTTTCCGGTAGGAATCACTCAAAAAGTTTGAAAAACGTCAGAAGGTATTCGTAGAAAACATGAAAACAAAAAGTATTTTTTAAAGGAATCACTGAAATAATCATTCGAAAAATCCCTGGATAAAGCTGTAGAGTTATCCCATGTCTATGTTCCAATATAAATATAGACTGGACAGGATATACCTCGTTTGGAATAATGCCATATAGCATAATGCCGTTTGGCATACAGTTGTTTGGAATAATAGCTGTTTGGCAGAATGACATTTGGCATAATTGTGAAAAACATTGAATTCGATCTCATTTCATCCATTTGGCAAAGAGGTGTTGATAAACTGCTCGCGATCGTACATTCCGTTATCAGTTACTAGTAGGACATTCATTTTTCAAGTAAAACAATATCCATTAAAGCTCCTTTGGATTTGCATCATACATAACTTCCGGGGCCATTGTGTCCGGGATATTATAGCATTTTTTTTACAAAAATGTGTCCAGCGCCTAAGATATGTCATGTTATTGGAAAAAATATAACATTCTTTTAATTTTTTTCGAAAATTCTGAGCAGAATCTCAATAGAGAAACTTAAGAGTAGATTGGAGTACCTTGAACCTTTTAATTCCGTCCGAAATGCTTATCTTCGACAGATACACTGAAGAAGACTGCAAGTGGTAGCCAAATACGTGTATCTGTCAAGGATAAGCATTAAGGGCGAAAATAAAAGGTACAAGGTACTCAAATCTACTTTTAAGAAGGAGCATGATATTTTATGATATATCTAATGGTCTCGGATATCTGGACAAACATTTCAAAAGGGCTCATCGACATTGGTAAACATTGGCTTTGTGGGCTTCGTGGCCGTGCGGTTAGTGTCGTCAGGCATTTAAATGCCTTCACCCGATTAATCGCATCGTTTCATGGGGTGCGGGCTCGATTCCCGCTTCAGCCATTGAAACTTTTCGTCAGGAATGTTTCATGGCTGTGCCACTGCAGCATGCTTGTCCGTTGTCTAGTGTTAAGTTACAGTCTGTGCATCTAAATGGCTGAAGACGGTGTCCGTCGTTTTATTTTTGTCAGACGCTGTTGAGCCAAACGCTTCAATGCCAAATGGCATAAAGGTAAAAAAATGGCCGATAGTTTTAATGAACCGTAAGGTCGAATGGGTAACTAACAGGGTAGGTCAGGATTATTTGCATTACCCAGAAGCCCACAATATCCTCTGTTAAATACTTATACCTAGGAAGAACAACATTGATTAAAAGAAGGAAAAAAAAACACTGATGATTCGGCCTAACGACATTAACGACATTAACGACCTGCACCCGTAGTAAACCTTTAAAAATCTCCTGGGGTAATATTTGGAAGAATTTTCGAAGCCTTCTCAAAAAGTTTCTTGGACGTTAGATATTAGAAAACTAGCGGCTACTATGAAATTTATCGTAAAGAGTTGTTACATCAAATCTGGGAGTGATACTATACAACAAATTTTTAAAGACTTCAATTATCGCTTAGCTTATGATAACACCCAAGAAGCCATTGGTAATCACTTCCGTTACACGTAGTGTCTAAGCAAATGGCTAAACAAACATCCAACCAATAATCCTTGGTAAATAGATATGATCATCTCTTCATCAGAGCATTGGTCAATAACAAATAAATCCATTCATAAACTCAGAAACGAAGTTCTACCAATGGTGCTTAGGGTGTTGTCCTAAATTATGAGAGAATTGTTTGTTCTTCTCCAAAACTGTAACACTTTACGGATCATCACAGGAATTGCTGTAGAAATTGTAGCATTTTTTGATGACTCCTCTGTATTTTTTGTGATTCTTCAATAAATTCTCACAAGAATTTCTCAAGTTCAGAGATCTCCATATTATTTGTTTTGAATTCTTCCAGCATTTGTTCGAGGAATGACATCCGAAGATTTTAATATTTTTTCAAGTAAGTACTCCATGGGTATTTACCTGAGAAAATATTCAATATATTTTTCATAAATTGTGTGTTCCAGAAGAAAATGCTACAGTATTTATTCTAGTCATTTCTCCGATTACTCCTACACAAATTTCTACAGGGAGATAGTTTTTTTTCAAGGATTCTCCCAGCAAGCCCTTTAGAGTTCTTTGAATGCATCATATGTTTCTCTAGTAGTTCCAAAAGAGATTTCCTTACATTTTTTTTACAGAGGTTTGTAAAACTCTATGTAAGGGTTCCTGGATAAATGCTCTGATTTCTAAAGAACCCGTGGGACATTCCCTGGAAAGATTTCTGAATAAAATCCTAATCAAAATCAGAAAATCTCCCAGTAATTCCCTACATAAGTTTTTCCAGCGATTTTTCAAGGAATAGGCAGAAATGGAATTCTATCAGAATTCCCTTCAGCAGTCCAACGCTGTTACCTCTAGTAATCCCCACATACATTGTTGTTATGTTTCCCTTAGGGATTCTTTCAGGATGTTTTTCAGAAATTCTTTCGCTAATTCTTCCACCGAATTATTCAGGAATATGTACCTAAAAAAAACTAAGAAGTCCTACAACAATTCTTTCAGGAGTTCATACGCATATTACATAGTAAATCTTAATGCTATTTCCACGGGGATTTAAAACAATCACGAATTATTTCGTGAAATCTTTCTAGCGTGAAATTAATCTAGCCATGTACCAGCACTTCATCCAGGATATACTATTCCAGGACACTTCTCCAATTATTTCTTCATTCGATCACGGATGTTGAGCAAGAAAAATCCAATACTGGGTTCTAACACTACAGAAAACTAAGGACACATCTTGTTGCAAAACTCACTGGACAATATGAAACTCTCATAGTCATATCTTGATCCGGAAATAATTCAATAAAAATCCAATTTTAGCCTGTTGCAACGGAAACTCTTGCTCTTGGATTGGACCAACGCAAACATCCAGCGGTGAAAGAAAACCCTCCATTCCTAGAGCAGTGCATACCGTGGCACACCTTTCGTTAGCCGAGGCAAAAAATCCTCAACCGCACAGCGCTCCAGCCGGGCTCCATCCGCCGAGTAATAACAATGGGAGCACATTGTTTTTATTACCTACTTCAGCGGAAATACCACGGCCGGGAGATCTGCGTTGCCCGGACCCATATGGAACTGGAATCCTCGCAGGCATAGCACCGTCCGTCCGCGAAGGAGCATCAAATATTCATCGCGTATGTTTTTTGTGCTCTAGCGCTCGGTTCAATTTTGGATCTGCTGCTGGCCCCAAAATTTCTCCATTTCCAAATCAAGCCAACCGAACTCAACTCGGCAAAAGGCAAAGTTAAGCTCCGTCCGCTTTTGGCCTGGGCAAACGGTTGTCGTCGTCGTCAGGCTGGCGCGCAAGGGTTATGAATGAAGGAGGAAACTTAAACCATAAGCCGAAAAGAAGGTTCAACTCGATTGCTGGTACTGACTGGTAGTAGTCTTTGGGCTTAGTGCAACGGGGAGGAGACGTGAAGAAACGTATAAAATAAACGAAAATAAGATTACGGCCTCCAGGCCCCTGGTTTACTTGCATGAAAACCATTCGCGGACAGCGGAAGGGTCGGAGAGCTGGGGGAATTCGTGATGGGACGCCATCCACCCTAGCAGGAAACAGTCGAATGTGTGCCTGGTGGTACTGGGTTTACTTGCTCCAATGGTCTATTCTATCGTCACTGGCATTGCACAGTTGTTCGAAGGCGGTTGAAATCTCCAAAATCAAAGTTGAATCCAAAGTTTGAATCAGATCTATTGGATTTTCACTTTTATACAATAGTCAACCGTGGACATGGTTTAAAAAAATAACAGCGTAGTATTTATTTATTTCCTTTATTGGAATCATTTTAATCATTACGTTAATTCAAATTATATCCTAATTATCGATTCAAAAATAAAGAAGCCTTTGAATATGAAAGTCCGTATAAATATAACTTATCATATTTAAAAAGGAGAAGTGAATTTACAATACTATTTGCATTTTAATTGACGGTTTGTTGGACGTTTTAGCCAACTTCTGTTACAGATCGATCCACTGCACATCATTGGTCGTCCAACGACGACGATGTCGTCGGAGTGTTATTTGGATATGCCAAACATGGACCCAGAGACTGGCTCTCGAATGGAGTGTATTAGAACCCTCTGGTCGGTCGGTGGTGCCCATTCCCCATAATAGACCCGGTGTTTGCCTTTTGGCTTTCTTCCGGTTTATTTAAGCTCCCACGTTGATTGACAATCATTTCTCCGGACTGGTTGACAGTAGCCAGCCGTGTGTCGTAGTCGTCGTCGTACCCTCAATAACCTTACAGGTAAATATCGTTTCTAGGATTATTGCATCCCGTCAAGACCAACTTATGGCAAACGAGTTCACTGGCACGGTCCATAGTTTTGGAGCGAAGGAGGGAACAGGTTTCACCCGTTGTCGATGTGAAATTGATGTCTGTCTGACGACTATTGACATCGCCGATAAGAAGTCAATGCAAACGTTTTTTTTTTCAAGCTGTGATAGCGATAAAGTTTAACTTTGGTCGTTCCCTTGAGGAGCGGTGCTATGATAAGGGTTTTTGTATTATTTATTATTGCGCCAGGTCACTTGCGATTGTGTTTGCATTTCTACGGAATTCAGCATACAGAAAAGCTTAGTCGCAGCAACTTTTCTCATAAATGGATAGAAGTGTTTTTTGTCTGACAATCTAATGGAATCTGTTGCAAAACCAAAAATAGTTTGAGATAAAAGATAATATTCTAATCGACTTCAAGTTCGATAGCCAGTTTCACTATCATTTCAGGAATGAAGCATACGCATGTTCTCATTCGCGTTCATAGCTTATTGTAGAGGATGAAGTAAAATGAATAATTCTTACTACTAAGAGTATCAATTGCGGATTGTCCATTTGTATACTGTAGCATGGATCAAATTGACCGAACCGGAGATGTTTGCAATATTCATGACACAGCAACGAACGATATGCTTTTGGAACATCGTCTCGGAAGTCTAGTGCTTGTCGGACCTGCAGTCGAAGTTTTGCAAAGGTCAATTAGGTACGCTCCATAGTCAGTTTATGTAATTGTAGCTGTGACAGTTGAACGGAATTTCACCCTTGCGTGGTGATCTTGAGAATACTGTGAGGAAGATTGCATGCCATAGATTGAAATGGGAATAGACTTAGGTGTTTGTTTCAACCTACGATTATTATCTATTAAACACATAATCATAGGTCACAGTTTATTAGTCATTGCTTTACACTTGAGTTCCAAATGGAAGTGACTCATAGAGTTGGGGCTTCTTCAGTCGCGGTCTAGTTTCCGATTCATTTTAAAACAAAATACTCCAACGTCCCAACTGAGACAGAGCCTGCTTCTCAGCTTAGTGTTCTTATGAGCACTTCAACTGAGAGCTTTCCTTGCCAACCGACCATTTTTGCATTCGTATATCGTGTAGTCGGTACGACGATACTTTATGCCCTGGGAAGTTGAACAAATTTTCTACCCGAAAAAATCCTAAACCGGTGAGATTCGACCTCCAGTTTGGTTTTGCTCAATAGCCTTAAGAGAACCTTGTAATATGCAGAAACATCCTCCGCCGGAAAGGAGCCGTTACATGATAAATCATAACCGTTAGAGGTGTGCCAAAGTACTGAGAAGGTGATATGTTATGCAGACGGATATTATTTTGTGATGTACCTTCACTTTGGCAACGTCAATCCCCATACTTCAGGGCTTCAGTTTAGAAATAGAGAAATACTTCACATTTCTAATATTTAAAATAATATACTTGTTTGATATAAGTAAAAGCCAATATTGTGGATAGTCTTCAAATTTGTATTTGAATTTTTGTGAAGATATTTTAAAGTACTGGCTATCAGCCAGTGATTGAAATCATTTGATAAATATTTGCTTGAAATACAAATGGAAAACGTGGTCTCATAATATTTCAGAACCAAGATGCAGAAAATACTTTCTTTGGTTTTGGTAGTCCTTGTAAGAATTTTATTAAGATAGATATTGTTCATATTGTGAAGCTGCTTTAACGGTGAACAATTTAGTTTCCGTGACGTTCTCCCTGCATTACAATTTTCAATGCCTGATAGATCCCAAGATGTTTGCTTACATATTATATGTTTTGTATGAAGTTTTAAGAAATTCAGAAATTCCAATTAAATTAGTAGAAGAAAATAAATTTCGACATTTGCCTACAAGGTTTTAAATGCAAATAAACAGTTAGTAAACAAACAAAAAGTTCTCAAGTGAACCTGCTTAGAGATTCTCAATTTATCATGAAATCCTCGAATTCATCTCGTTTCCTTTGTTCTCAGTCCGAGTCAACTGCTAGAACACTACCGTGTAAATCAATTTACAACGATTTACTTGGAATCAAAGGCTGCATCCGCAAACAGTATCGCATTACGGTGAAAATGAAGCAGCTTGCCTTCATCGCCATCTGAACATCACTACACACTTGCATCTCTCTGTTTGTTTACATGAAGCCTACCGTGCTTAAAGCCGTGATCTCTGGTTTCATTCGGTTGTCACTACCCCCTTACCCCCTTTTTTGCTGAATGCCTTTCCGCTACATTCCTCCGTATATTCAAATTAAATAAACCCATTCCCTTCATCAACATAAACGATGATCCCCGCGAAGCATCCCTTTGCACACTCCATCGGCACTGCAATCACCACCATCGTCATCATTATAAACGGCTTCATTTTTTCGTTCGAAGCCCGAGCGCTAACAAATGGTTTCATTGTGTAAATTACGTTACACATTACCATGTAAACCACCCGTGCCCACCCCATTTCCTCGCCGGCCCTCAAAGAGTGCACGGAATTCCAGCGACAAGCGAGATAAGATTTTTAATGCGGCTAAAGCATAAAGTACCCGACTTTACCCCGGCCCTACGCTCCCACACTTCTCATTGCTTCGCGTAGTGTAGTGCTCTTCGTCTCACGGTGCTCCCTAGATCATTATTATCAGAAAAAAAGTGTATTCAGCAGCCATTTTCTATGACAGTCTTTCTACATGTCTAATCAAAATAATAAAAAAAAACCATAGAACCCGTTTCGAAATTACGCCCTAACGAGGGTTTTAGTCCATAAACTTCGAAGGAAATCATATTATTTTATTTATCGAGATTATAAGAAAAAAAATTTCAACATTCGGTTCACAGATGGTATGTTTAGTTATTTTGAGCTCCAATATACCTCTTTTTTTTTGAGCTCCAATAGCTCCAATAAGAATTACAACAAACTTTGAGTTAATTTCAAATAGAATTAGGAGGTATTTCAATGCCGTTAATCATGTTTAATCCTCTAATACCCAAATTTTTATTTTCGATCTAAATATTATTTTTCGTTATCTAAAATCGTTCTAAACACGTTTCAGGCAATGATTTATTTTTATTCACAAATATATGAATTTTAGTTTTTGATTGTTGAAATTTTTATTTTTGAACATCCTTTTTCGTTTTTTTCTGCAAGCCTCTCCTGGTTATTGAGTTTTAGCAACAATAGAAACTTAAAATTTTACAGTATTTTTGAAATTATTATTTTTTAAATTTTTTCTGGAACATTTATTTTATTTTCCGTGTAACTACCGGAAAACAGGTTTCAAATTACTTCAATACCACCAGGCTTTTCTTCTATCATAGGTTGATTGTAGAAAAATATAAAAGGTTCGACTTTTTGCATTACACGTTAAATGAACCCCAGGCATTTGCAGGTTATAAAAACACATTTATTCAAACATTTTTCAAAAATAAAGAAAAGTTTCAAAACTCATAAAAACATTCCTTATATGCGTGTTATAAGCCAAGGTTTAAGCCAAAAATAAAATCGTTTTGATTTCCGAACTACGAAATAATACATAAAATGCCAAAGTGAACTCTGTCTAAAGGCATGCATTAGAGGGTTAAATGTAATCAACATATCTAGAATATCGTGCTACAAAAACCAACTTGTTAGTTTTGTTTGTAACTTTATCTGTAGTCAAATGATGGAATTGGCTCCGTTATGCCTTACAGTGCTTGAGCATATAACAAATCAATTATTTGTGAAAACAAAAATTAAAGTATGTAATTGCGGTTTGTCATTTACAAAATTCCAACATAATAAACGCTAATAGAATGTCTCAAAATTTTATTTAAAATTACAGTCCGCACTTCATAACTATGTTGAGTTATGGCACACAAAAACAGTGTAACTGTTTTTCAAGGGACTATCGAGGTAGCCATGAACCCCTGGGTTTTCTAATGTTTCTCTAACTCGATATCGATTTATGAAATATCGAGTCAGGGAGAGTTGTCTGTAATGCTTTTGATTTTGATGGTTACGCTTCAAAAATGTAGCTCAAAATTATGTTGAAGTTCTTATTCAAATTCACAACACATTCTGTAATTTGGTATAGTTATAATATGATTTGTTATAATCCTTTTTTTTATTATGGAAACACATCGTGTTATAATCCTGTTTCTTTGGCGTGGTCGAGAAACCAATTTTGAATTAATTTTGAGTTTGTGGACCTAAATCATCAAAAGGACATAAATTCAGAACGGACCCAGATTTGCACAGATTGTATGGTGATTTTTCTTCTCATAATAACGCTCTGGGGAGAACCGTGAGTCTGTTTCGAGTACACAGCCATCCCCAGAGTGAGTAGTTTCCTTTTTATGCATGCATTTCTCATAGGGCCAGTGCTCTGAATGCATCTTGCATTCATTATCACTAAGTTGTCCGCTTTTCTGGTGGTGCTCTTCCTTCACTACACATACACTACATGTTGCCTGGTAAACTAAAGCCCTGAATGTGGCACACTCTTCTTCGTAGTTTTTTTTTTATTATTATTATTTTGTCCTCATGGAAAGTGCAATATGATGAATGACGTTGTGGCGCTTGAATTGCGCATAAAAGAAAGAAGAGGTCCTATTGCAGGGCTGATAGCGACTAAATGTCTTTCAAATAGACTCTTGAGATACCTTATGCCTGAAATAGGAGACTCTTATTAAACAGGAACATAAAAGAAACAGAAACAGAACTAGGAGTTCAGGATTTATTAGACAATCTGACCTAATCAGCCATAAACAGATTCCTCTAAAAATTTTATTCAAGATACCTTCACGAAATCATCCTGGATTTTTTTCTAAGGATAGCCCCAGAAATTACTCCAGAAATTCCACCAAGAATTTTTCCAATGAAACCCATAGATTCCTAGGATTTTCTATAAAATTCAACGAAAAAAAAAAATACTCCAAAATTTTCGTTCAGGATATTTTTAAGAGTACAACAGTAATATTTCTAGAGATGTATCCAGCAATTTCTTAGGATTTCCTACAAATTGTCATTTAGGATTTCTTGAAAACATTCAGACATTTATCTACAAATACTTCCAGACATTACTCTGAAGATTCCTCCAAAGATTCCTTTAAGAATTCTTTCGAAATTTTTCAGATATTTTCAAAGAAGTCCTCATAGAGTTCCTGGAGTTCGTCCACATCCCTCACGAAACTATTAGGGATTTTTTTTTCATAAATGAGTGGAGAAATTTGAAAAAAATCTTAGTGAAAAAAAGGATATAGAAGCGATGTTGCGATGCAGTGCAGATGCAAATTCTGGAGAAATTCTCCTAAGAACCCCTTCAAAAATTTCTGGATAAAATTTTAAACGGATTCGTGGAAAAATAGAGAAATTTCAAGATTGAGAATATTCCTGAAATTTAATCTCTGCAGAACTTATTCAAAGAAGCTTTTTGAGGAATCTACGAAAAAATCCGGAAGAACCTGCGAAATTGTCACGTGAGAGTGTTTTAAAGGTTCTCTGACGCCTCTAAACAATTTCACCTGGAGGTCATTTTGGTCAACAAAAGATACTTTAGAACTCATCAAGTGAAAATAGACTTCTTAGAGACTAGCATTAAAATAGTGATCAAGTCTCTAAAAAGATGCCTGCTACCAGCCCTGCTATACACATTTCACATGAAAGGGCTCGGTTCCTTTGGTTAGCCCGAAGTCTGAACGACGTTTTCCCATGTTTATTTCTACAAAAAACTCGACTATTGAACGGCTGATGATGAGCCCGGCCATTATTCTGATGAAGGAGGAGGGCCTTTCCCTAACAGTATCCAAGACAGCTGTTCGGCTAAATTTCCAATGCAACTCGTTTCATGAGATGAGCTGTTTTGTGTGTGAGTCGGTGTGGAAAGCCGAGAAGCGTGTGGAAATATGATAATCATAAACATAAGAAAAAATCACTCAGAAGCAGAACAGAAACCCTGATATCAATTTCGAGGGTAATTAGAAATGAACAAACAAAGAGGCGAACAACAGCGGAGGGTGGTTGGATGGTTCAACAAAAAATGCAATCCACAATAACAATCCTCAACAAACGTGGACTCCTATGGAATTGAGGTCGGGGACGTCCAACAAGGCCGACACGATAGCAAGTGCAATAGAGATCGTCAATCCTGTGTATAGGTATTGAGTGAATTAAGCCATATGTGTTGTCCATGTTAGCCATCAATAATCAAAAATATAATTGCGGTGTTTAAGGGGTATCCCCGGCCCCTCAAACACCGCATGCTAATAATAAGCAGTACACGTTAGAAATATGAATCAATGCTTTGGGGTGTTCGATTATTGCGCCGCAGTGCGTTCCACGAATAGCTGCATACCCGCGGGAAATGGCGGTGGCCTCGTCTCGGTAACGGAACCAAGACGTGAGAAGAAACAGTATGCTGTCTGGTTCGGATTTTGAGGAGCGAGGAGCCAATGTCCACTTTCTAATCGGTTTTCGGAGAAGTGAAAGAGAATACGTATAGGGAGGTAAATGGGACACTTAAAATCTCCAGCATTTACCAAGGCTTTGTGCGAACCGATCGAGTGAGTTAACCCTTAAGGGCTTAAGATGATGTTTGATAATAGCTAGTGTGCAGCATAGAGAAAGAAAGCAGATGATTAGTTCAATGTTTCCCAACCGGTGAAATACGAACTCCTTGAAGGACGTGACGGATTCTCAAAGAGGCCGCGAAACCATAAATACAATAATTATCAATTAAGGGGCTAAGATGTTTCGCATACTTACAATTTCGCCGCGTCGCAACTCGATTTTCAATAGTGCGCATAATGCACACGGCGGAGAACATAGATGCGCACTATAGCGAAATGACTCGCGACGCGGTGAAGTTGGTCAAAAATCGAACTTCGCACGTTGGTTCACCCATTTTTAGTCGCGAAGCAGTATTGTACTTTAAATCAGAATCAGATAATGCACTATTTAGCAAACATAAAGTAATCAATGTGTCAAAGAACTAGAGTATTTTTTTTAAATGATTTCGATGGTTCTACCAAAAATTAGAATGACCAACAATAAGGATTCCATAAAGAAAAACTTTCAAGCATTAGCTTATCGAACTTAACATGATACACTGTTCCACTGTTGTACACTATATAGAAGCCGTTATCGACAGTTAAAAAATCTGATCCGAGTTAAGCGAAACCGATCAATTCATCGTTTTATTACTAATATTAGCCCACCTTCTGTGGTCTTCTTGAACATGCAATGTGACACGATGGGCTACAACTTATCACATTCTTCTTGTTATTCTTTCTAGTATTACGTCCCCTCTGGGACAGAGCTTGTTGCTCAGCTTAGTGTTTTTTTGAATACTTACACGGTTATTAACTGAGAGCTTTCATTGGCAAAGTTTCTATTTTTGCACATGTATATCGTGTGTCATGTACCAAAAGGATACACAATGCCCTGGGCAATCAAGAAAATTTCCAACCCGAAAGATCCTTGATTGGTCTTCCTGAATGGCTTCAAGTTTACCGCTACAGCTATCTGGGCCCCTAACTAAGCCCATACGGTTGCTATCAAGTCCCGCAATATATTTGCCCACGGACGAAATTCCACCTGGCCTTGAAATCTCTACGCAGCATAAAATGAGCTCGAAACTTCACACGCTCATCCACGGGGCTGCAAACTGAGCATATTTTCAAGCACCTCGTATGTAAAAAGAAAACAATCGACTGAAGTTATCGAATCAAAGGGGCGCAACCACCACCACCAGCGCCCGACAGAATTCGTCATAAATCCCAAAGCGCCCTCATGCGCACTGATGTATAATCAATAGTACGCCAAGCAAGGGCAAGGGGAGAGAATATGTGCTGCTCTGCACAATAATATTTTCGGTACGTAGCACACTCACTACATAGAGCTTGATACCGCACCGTCCAACAACGTCGTCGTAATCAATTATTCCATCCGAGTGTTGGGCTCTTGTAGTTTAGCACATGCAAAGGAATGGCGAGCAGAAACTAGAACAAAGCAACGAATATCGAGAGCACGCGAATGATGTTTATTATTATAACATTAATAACCATTTCCTTTTCAGCACGATCTGGTTGAGTCAATCTTATATATGAGTAGAGGTTTTTTTCCTATTCTTGGTATGGTCTCGATTTGAGTGTCCTGCTCCAGCAGTTTTGTGCAAATGGGAAGGATTCACGCCTGAAGATGATAATTTATCTAAGGCATAGCTGGTAGCATGTTTTGAGAGACTTGGTTCTGGAGGCTTCAGAAAAATAATCAGAGACTTTCAGGCTACCATTTCACAAACTTTTTCGAAATTTCTTCTCAGATTTCTTTAAGAAAACCTTCAGAAATTCTTCGAGTGAATTCCAGTGATTAAAAGTGGTGAACATGTCTGAACAAAGCTGTTCAGAATCAATTGCGCTTTTGTAAAAACAGCTATTTTTCCTCCGAGATTTCTGGTTCTCAAGGGTTTCTTACTACAAACTGGTATTTCAATTTCGATTTGATAGATATACAATTGGTTTGTCTGTCAAAACCAATCACACCTTGTTCACACCTCGAGTGGGCAGCTGCGAACTTACTCACACCAGACTTGTTCGAAGGTCGGTCATGTTTTTTTTGTGTTGGATTACACTCGTGAGGTGCTTCTTGATGCGAACATTTCCATCACTAGTAACTTCTTGTTGAACTTTACTAAAGAACCTATTATGTGACAATGCGAGTTATCTCCTCTCTCGCTTCCTTTAGATTATAACAGTGCAATACTAAAGCTTTTGTGAAGTTTTTCGCTATAGATCGAAAGACAATGTCCTTGGCTAGCATTTCATACGAAAAACGTAACAGAAGCGGTTAATGTGGCTCTGTTATTTTTTTTAAATAAAGTAAATAAAGAGCACTTCTCCATGTTAGATAGGTCGCAGCTTTTCAGCGCAGGACTTCTCCAAAGATGTCAATGCCTGCTCTATTGATCACTGTAGGAATTCCTGTAATGATTCTGACACCAATTCTCACAGAAATTCCTTCAGCGATTTTTAAGGGATTCTAGCGAAATTTCCCAAGAATTTGTTTCAGGAAATCCTTGGCAATACTTGATCCTTTGAACACTACTACTTCCTGTCATTTCCACAGGATTACTCTGAAAATTTTCCCAGGAACTATGCTTGGATTTCTTCCAGAGATTTCTGCACTAACTGCTCTATCACTAACCAATCTATTCAGTTGTTAACTTTATTCCAAAGATTCCTGCATGAGTTCTAATAAAAATGACAAAGGTTTATCCTAGAGTTTTTCAAAATGTATCTAGAAAATCCTACAATCGTTCCTCCAAGAGTTTCTAAGCCAACTTCCCGTCATTTTTATAAGGATACCTGCAGGAATAGATCAACAGTTTCTCCCAACAATTGCTCCAAAAATTCCTTCAGGGATTGTTACGGGAAATCTATTAAGGACTCTTCTAGGAATTCCTCAATAAATTTGACCTAAAATTCTTCGTAAAGTGCTTCTAGAAGTTTATCTACGTATTTCTCCAGAATTTCGTTCAATAATTACACCCCCAGTTCTTACAAACCTTTCTCCAGCAAAATTTCCATGGGTTCTTCAAAAGTTCAGTTAAGGCTTTACACTACACCAATTATTCCAATTATTCTTCCGACTATTACTTCACAAATTTCTTCAGGGATTACGTCTTACGTTTGACAAAGACATTCTTAAAAATAGATTACATAAGAGATACTTTACTTAAGAGTTGACTTTTGGATTTCCTTAGAAATCCCTGCCAGATTATTTTTTCTCTGAAGATATCCTTGGAAGAATTACTGGATAAATTCTTTGAGGACTTCCATGGGAGATTTCTCAAAGCATTTTTGGATGAACTCTTGAAGGAATCTTATGCTGAATATACATAGAGCAACTGAGTTGAGCAATTCAGTTGAATGCATCAGAGTTGAAAGCATTTCAATTGACTGATGTGTTTAGTAGATGAGCTCACTTGAATATTTCTCAGTTGAAACATGAGTTTAGATTGTTCAATCCGGAATACTTTTCCGGCAAGTGAGTTGAATTCAACTCAGATGAACGACGTTTTTAGTTTGAGCAAGTAAAATGAATGAAAAAGTTGCATACGTTCAACTTTCTTTCAATTCAGTTGTTTATGTGAGTTGCATGGGAGCGTTTACACGTTAAATTCGCATTCAATTCAGTTGCTTTCCCTAAGTAAACCCCGCACTAAGTTGAATCTCCGGAGTTATTTCTGTATCTATTACAAATGTTTCGTTTAGTGAACGAAAATTTAGTTGTACATTTACGAGAAAGTTTGGATATGCTGTCTCTCATTGATTTTTTGCAATCCTTTCGGTAAAAATAGTTTTCTGGCAAATTTTCAACAATTTTGGTGAGAATTTAAAGGTGACTCAAACACGCTGAAGATTTAAAAAAAATCTATATGAGCAAACATAAAAAATACTATTATAATCAACTTAATGTTAGTGCAAATTTCTGAACCTTAACAATATCTAATGAAATAAGTTTATTCTGAAGTAATTTTGTTTGGCATTTTGCAAAAGATTATAAGTCTTATATGCATATCCAAATTTTACGAAACAAATTCATGGATATCTTTTTCTATATCCGTCTGTAGAATAGCTCTTCTCTGCAACTGCCTTTACTACAGTTTGAAGAATGAGTTTTCACTTAGAGATGATGAATATTTTGAATTTAAATGCTCGTTCTTTGAATGGTAACAAAGAACAAGCATTCCAATTCAAAATATTCATTCATCAGAGGACGAACTGTTTTATTTTCTAACAGCCAATAAAATACATACGTATAGCATTTATTACTGAAACTTTTTTGAAACCTGGATCCAAACTCAAAAGAGATCCAAACTTTTTTGTTTATCATAATGATCGACTGAATGGAGCATATGGTGGAGATGCATTCATCATTCATAGAAGTATAAAACATCACATTTTTTCGTCATTTGAAACCACAGTTTTTGAAACTTTGGGCTTTTTTGTTGAAAGACAGCTTGATAAATAAACTTTCATATTTGCCTTTTCAATGCACTGGACATCAAGTTAATTTGCTTCAAGCTGAATTGCGTAAATTGACTCGCAATAAGTCATTTATTTTTGTCATTGGTGACTTTAATGCCAAGCATCGTTCGTGCAATAATTCGCAAAGCAATTCCAACAGCAGAATTTAATTTGATGAGTGCTCTTCAGAGTATTTCTCAATCCAATATCCTGATGGCCCTACTTATGTTTCCTCTTCTTGAAATCCTTCTTCGATTGATTTGGTCTTAGCAAAACTAGTTAATACAAGCAGATGCCCCATAGTAGCGATACCAGGAAACATAAGACTTCTAGTCTGACTACACATTAATTCCATTTTACGAGTTATTTCGATTTTCGCCGAAACCTCAAACATTAAGTGATTTAAATTTATGAATTTCTGTAAAATTTTAAGGATTGATTACGAACTTTTATCAAAAAACGACCCTAACAAAACAAGTGATATATTTATCACTGGGCCTCCGCTCACTTATCAGATGTTGATCATACTAGATCTCGTAAACCGGCCCACATCCAACCAGTTTCAGGTGTTTCCTCTTACAAATTCGATACAAATTCAGCCGAACAGTGGTGCATTGTTGAATAACATCGAACGCAGCCTGTCGAGCGGACTCGAGGCATAACGTCCGCGACGCTACAAGAAACCGAAATCCAGTTTTAATTAATCAATCAAATCCTCTCGCTCTCGAACCCGACTTGCGTCCGTCAGTTCGCCACCGTTCCAAAAAAAAAACAACGTCAAAACTCCTACTGATAGCGAGAGTTGTTGTTGTCCAGTCCACTCTTTCGATTGATGTTGTATTTTCTTTTGTGCAGTCACTATCGACACCGCACAGTGGCGCATGGCTGGACATAACCTCAAAAATTGAAGTAGATTTCTGTACCATTGAATGATGTTCTGCTATAGCCAATCTAACATATAAAATTGCAACCTGTTTCACAGTTTTGTTAACGTTTTGGTTAACCTTCTATTAGAAAATTGAACTTTTATCTCTGTTTTCAGTTTATGTCAATTTTTTCGTTTCTCAATTTTATAAAGTTTACTATGACCATCCAGAAAACTTGGTAAATAATTGTTTTCAATCGATTTCCTTCACTGTTCAGGTTTTGTCAGACTTTTGTATTAAAAAGCGCCACTGTGCACCCTGTTGAGCATAAGAGCTTCAGCGGCGGCGGCAGGAGACACTGACCTGTGGCGTGCGTCTTCGTCTCCACCTACCAACCGGCGGCCTAGGAAAATCGTTTTCGAAAACTTTTTAGTTTTTGGAAATTACGTGATCGATTTCGGTTTCGAGCTTCGGATGGGGCAACAAACTTTCACGTACGCGCACTAACATCCTCTCACACACCAACCATGTGAGCAGATTCGATTTTTTAGCAAACTTCTTTTTCGGTAATGGGTTTTGGTTGGGGTGGCGCAAATCCTATAACCAATTTTTGTTCAGTTGAGTCCGAACATAAGAGGCATTTTTGCAATGACGGTTGCATCTGTGCGAAGGATCTCGTAACGTAATGATAAATTATTGTCTGTTTTGGATCCTCTCGTCGTAGGTTTCGTTCGATTTCGATAGAAAATCATGGGTTTCGGACAAAACCAAGGTATATTTTTTACGTACGTACCAAATTCATAAATACGTGGCACTAATATACCAAAAATAATACTTGAAGTTTGTGCTTGAAAACAAAAAAAAAAGCTCTGTGTCCTGAACCAAAACCCTTACTTGATAAACCAACTTGCCCATATTTGCCAAATGCCAATTTCTGCATAATAACCAATTGATTCTTTCAACAAACTCTGCAGCCCGACAATTTTGAACAAGCTTGAGATCAGCACTGGCTGAAATCTTCAGCCATCATGACTGTGAACATCTCAGCAAAGGTAGCTGTTCCAATTTGGTCTAATTAATGATTCGAAATAATAACCAATAAAGATTAATGATCATTTTGATCTAATGGTGAGTTCGGTCTGATGACCCACACCCGTGAAATTACATCAATAATAAAATTCGGCATTCAGTCTGGACCAATATCAGTTTTGATTTGTCTTTAATAAAGACAATACTAATAATAAGTTTTGCTACTAGTTGAATGATAAGCTGGGGCATATCTATATTTTGAATATACAAATTTTGAAGACACTAATCTCACGAAGGGAGCATCCAGCAATAGTGAACTGTTAATTCTAGCTCCGTGCACTAGCAGAAAAAACTTAAAATAAAAAGTTCAGAAACGTTGGCTATACTATTGCTTCAATTTAGTCAGTGGCGTAGCTAGAGTTTTGAGGGCCCGGTGCGGAGGTAGATTTGGGGAACGTGTAACATTTGGAAGAAAACTTCGTGATTAAAAAACATCCTGCCGGTAAAATTCACCCATACGTGGGCGTAGTCAGAATTTTCACCAGGAAGTAGTTTTTGATGCTACGTCTTGTGGAATTAAAAGTATACCGTGCTGCATCGAATTGCCGGACACTGGCGTTTTCGCGGTGTTTTCGACCAAATTTCGATTTGATTTTGCCTAGCATCCATAATTATAATGTCTTCTACATTCTCCATGCATAAAAGTCTTCGAAAAAACAAGTTTTGGATTATTTAAGGCCGTTGTCCGGGATTCGAAGCATCTGGACACTTTGAATCAACACGGTATATGAAGCAATTGCTTTAGAAGGTATTTTTGGATAACTTTCTGTATGTTGTAAGGTATGGTAGGGGTTTAGTACCATATTTACGTTCATTCCTAGTTGAACTCTCCAAAGACTCATGAGAGACTTAGCAAAATATCTGGTGAAATCGATGATCAAATTCCATTAATTCTAGTATTGCGCAAATCACTTAAAAATTCTTGCTGTGTATTTTGATGCAGATCTAGGAGGAAATCATATTTTTTTCGGATTTTATTATTTCTATCATTTCATGAGGAATTCGGGGTTTCTGAAGTTTTTTTTTTTCCTTGAGTTCTGTCAAAATTCCTTAAATACTTAGATTTATTTCTTTTAAGAGTTTTAAAAGAAGTCTTAGAAGAAATGTTGCAAAAAGATTCAGAAGCATTCTTAAAAAAAAACTGTTAGAATCGCTAAGGAGTTTCTGGGGGAATTTACTGCTTTTATAACTTGAAGAACTTCTCGTAGTAATGGACGCATCTAACAAGGGTTCCCTAGAAAAAATAAGAAGGACGAATACTGAACGGATTTCAAATTATCTGAGCAATTCTCGCAAACTTACCCGATAAATATCCAAAACCAATCCTCAGATAAATCTCAAGCAGTATATTTGAAATATTTAAGATTATTTGTGTTTTTGGTAAAAGGATAATTGAGAAAACTATAGGATTTCTTGGCCAAGAGTACGCCAAGCAATTCCTGCAACCCTGCCTTGGTTTTCAGGAGAAAACGCTTAGATGTCTCCTCTGTGGAATTCTTGGTTGACACATTGATAAATTCGTGTAGGAATTCTTGAAGAATCGTTGAAAAAATCCGAGTAGAAATTCTGTGGCAATTTCTTTTAAAATCCCTTGATGAACTATTGTCTATATAGGAATGCCAGATAGATTATTTCTATATTATAGGGGTTTTAATCCAAAGAATTAGCAGGAATAATCCAGGTTGGCATAGCTCAGAATATTCTATAGAGTTTCTACATGAACGCGCTGAAGAAAGATCCTTGGATTTGATACTGAAGTCGATTCTGAAGAAAATCAGATCGAAATTCCGCAAAAAAAATTTGAATGAATTTCCAAACAAAATCATGGAAGTATTTTCTCGTTTTTTTCGACAAAATATTGGAGGAAACTTTGGATACGACTAATAAAAAAGTTAGTAAAATCCATGGTATGATTTCATATAAATTACCAGAAGAAATTTTTTATCCTGATTAATTATTTAAGGTCACCCAAAAATAAATTTAGATGATTTTTGTAGGTATTTTTTTATGAACTAAAAAATTATACCTGAAGGAATTTCGATTAGCAATATATTTTATGGATGAGTCATTTGGAATGGTCCAGTGAAATCCGTCAAGGATTCATCAAAATACTTCCAGAAACAATTTCAACAAATTATTAGTACATTTTATAGCAGAAACGCTTCTAATATACCTACCTATACTAATCTTTAAGAGTTCGAGATAATGATGATACACGTATTATTTCTTCTTCATGTCACCCATCCCTTGAAAATTCGATAATTTTGAGGGGGAGAAAAACAGATATTGTTCTGGTCAACCTTATCAGGGTATTGATGGTTTCTAAGTCAAAGGACTCCATGGAACAACGACCCCAAGGACAACCTTAAAACATGAATAATATATCTTTTTTTTTTACACGGCTTGAAAAAAGGGGTTTTAATTATATTTATACCTAAGGTTGTATCATACATATTTTTCAACTGGAGCCTGCTAAATGGTCTCGAACACAAAAGAAAGTTGATATTTGCATTAGACTAAATAGTAAATAAAAATAGAAATCTTTGGCTTTCTTATTCTACAAAATTCATGATTTCAAACGTTAACATCGAAAAAAGCCATTAACTCATGTATGTAACATTGAAAAGGTCTCTGTATCTTTTCCAAAATAAATGACAAAGATAATGCTTCAGAGCGTAAAGAAATGAGTACAAGCTCAAAGCTCAGCAATGCTCCAGATTTTTGGAAGTCAAAATTCATGAATTTGTGAAGGCCCCTACAATGTTAGGATCCAAAGCCACGGTGTCCTGGGCTTCTCGGTCCACTCTGAATCTAGCCCTGAAATATGAAAAATAATAGATAATCAAGGGGGTTCTGTAAACCAATTCAGTTGATTATTGTGAAGTACATAGTTTTTTGGATGATCCTAAGGGCCCATGAGAGTACTCAAATATTCTACTTGTAACTATTGATAAACAATCAAATCACTGTTGATTTCCAACCAAAATTTGTTTTCTGATTTCGATAAATTTAGGTACCTTTTGTTCCAGCATTTTTAATTGGAACCATTTCTTGTCATTTAAAAAATTTAAAAAGGTTGGAAGGGGTTAAAACAGTGAAACTCTGGGTAAATATCCTTGACGGTGGGTATCTTACCATCAGAACTATAATTAACCTGGTCGACATGGACATTTTTTCATCATCCTAAAATGATGTGCAGTCATAAGTCACAGATGATTCATTGTCCCGACTGCATCGTTTGTCGCTTCTCAAATAGTCTTGCCAACAAATGCAATTATCACCTGCAAATTGGCGATTTTACTTTTCAATTAGCATTTGTTCGAACAAAACTACACCTGCATATTTTTCCTCATAACTTTTGTTTGCTTCTCCAAATCAATGAACTTATGAGCATTTTCCTTAGCCTTGTGGATATGTCCAAAAGTCATGTTGGAGGTGTCTGGGCTCGTTTCCCACGTCGTTCCATGATCTTTTCCTAATAAAAGTTTCAGTGCCAAACGATAAACCTAAGTGATATTTTCAATTGGCCAAAAAAAGGGCTCAGTTTTTAGTCATGGAAATGCTTATAAGAACACTAAGCCGACAAGCAGGCTCTGTTCCAGTTAGTCTGTAACGACAAAGAAAAGAAGATTTTTAAAATGTAGGCCTCTTGTGTTACTATTACCCAGAATTTTATTGAAGTACACTCCTGTTATACGCATAACTGTCCTATGTATACGGGAAATCTCAGATAAAGTGAGAGAGATATTTTTTATATAAATCAGTAATATAGTATTGTGTACCTAACCATCATGGGGGCCTTCCTTAGCCGAGTGGTTAGAGTCCGCGGCTACAAAGCAAAGCCATGCTGAAGGTGTCTGAGTTCGATTCCAGGATATTTTCGTAATGGAAATTTCCTTGACTTCCCTGGGCATAGAGTTCCTGCCACACGAAATACGAATGCGAAAATGGCGACTTTGGCAACTTAAACTCAGTTAATAACTGTGGAAGTGCTCATAAGAACACTAAGCTTAGAAGCAGGCTCTGCCCCAGTGATGACGTTAATGTCAAGAAGAAGAAGAACCTAACTATCATGTACAAGTTATGATGTCATAATCAAACACACAATAAAGTTGAAACATATTTTCTGAACTAAAAATTCGAAGTTTTTTTTTGCTACAAATTCCATTTGAGAAGAATTTTAAGTACTCACACATTACATTATTCGCATAAAAAATGGCATCCTCCACACGATTACCGGGCGTAAATACACATACTTATCACCTCGCATCTTTCAGCCACACACCATAAGAGAGAGACCGGTTAATCACACCGTTTACGCGCCGTTTAGCATAGCAAAATGTATGCACCCACTCTGGTTCATTCGCGTGCAGTTTCGCTGTTGTGTAAGTACAGTAGCTAAGTGCACCACCGGCTTGCTTGCAAGTTAAGTAGATGGGGGGTGGTGATATTAAATTGCTGCCTTTCGGTACCCGGTGGGTGGCGGCTCTCTCCCATTCACAATTTTCGTTCATGAGTTGCATTCATGAAACAAAAGCAAGTGGGGCGGTTGTTGTTTTTCAATCGATTCTGTGCCACTTTTGGTTCAATCGTAATCAGTGAAGCGATATATGATTTACTTACTGAATTGAGAATGTTTTTTCAATGCTGAAATTCAACTCTTGCTTAAGAAAATCTACCACTAGCCCTAGTAATCAACAAGCATTCAATGCTCCACATCGGCGATATATAGTTCTAGTATAGGGCTTATAAGACATTCGAAAGTTCTATATTAGCACTATATGCCCGTTTTGGCGAAATATTAGATTCCGCGTGCTTATTGGCTTCCTGAGAATTCTTATCATATTTTGTCATTGAAGTTGACTCAACACTGAAATAATCATTTTATACCATGTGGAAAATATCTCGCCATTCCCATGATTAACAAAGCTATCCAAGCTATTTTTGCAAAAAGAAGAAACTGAAGAAATATAATCGAGGGGTGCAGAAATCTAGCGAAAAATTATCAGCAAACGCATATTAAAAATAACGAACGGGCGTGTGGAATGGTCAGCTCCAATTGAACCCAGAGAAGCAGCAACAACATCCAGAAGCCGCGATGCAACGAAGTGCAACTTTTGTTATGCTTGTTGTTGATTCTGCCTCGACTTGGTGCAATACAGCTGAGCTGGTCCAGTCTAGCAAGCAGGCGGCCAGCATGTTCGACTCTGGCCGCTGGTTAAAACAATATAATTTATTTCAATTGGCAGACGCGTGTATGCGCTACGCGATGTGCACATACATAGTTGCCGGGATGCAATCATTCTAAGCGTTCTCTAGC
Source organism: Aedes aegypti (assembly GCF_002204515.2). Lineage (NCBI taxonomy): Eukaryota > Metazoa > Arthropoda > Insecta > Diptera > Culicidae > Aedes > Aedes aegypti. The sequence continues at coordinate 21,330,996 of NC_035108.1, read as the reverse complement.
AGCAGTGCACACAGGGATAATTTGGGTGAATGTTGTTCCAAAATTATTTATTGGTCTCAATTACCGTTCTTGTGCTCTAATATTTACTAAAAACAATTGCTCCATTAAAATTCATTCCATCTATCAATGAGTAATTGTATCGAAAAACATGCCGTTATAGGCAATCAGTTTTTGAGTTCATTTTTAATTAACATTCGTTAAAATACTGTTTCAACACACGAAAACAAGGTTGTTTTACACAAATTGTCGAATACTTGACTTTCGCGATTTCGCGATTTCGCGATACCGTAAAATGTCGCGAAATTAACCAAGTCTGAAGAATTTATAAGGCAACCGATGTAAATTTTAGTATTCTGTAAATGAAAATATAGTCGACTCTCCACAACTCGAGTTTCTCTATAACTCGATGGATTTTGCGGTCCCTTCAAATTTCCATACATCGTGCTCTCCATAAGTTGATATTTCTATAACTCGATATCTCCACTTGTCGATGTCACGTGAGTGGTAAATTTCTCTCCATAACTCGATATCAATTTTAAAATCTTTTTTATATGGGGAAACGAGATCTGAATCATGTTTGGAGGTGAATAAATATTTGCAAGTTGTAATACAATTTGAAAAACATGAAAATATTGTCATTGTAAATAATGCGATTTTTCGAGCATTTTCAAAAAAGTTGTCAAAAAATAGTTTGTAAAATACTACGAACAATTATTATGCTTTCTTACAGGAGTGATCATATATGTATTGGAAATAAAGAAATATGTTCCTTTGATTTTTTTATTTTTTGTGTCGGTATATTCTATAACTCGATAATTCTATAAGTCAATGGTCCCTTGAATATCGAGTTATGGAGAGTCGACTGTAGTGATTTATTATAGATTTTAGTTTCAGCCAACAAATTAAAACGGAACTTGGATTTTCTCATTCCGTTTTAATTTTTTGGTTGACCCAAGTGTCTGAATTTATCTTCTTAAATCGTGAAAAATGACTTAATGTGAATGCAATACCACTAGTTTTCAACCCTTAAAGGATATTGGGAAATATGGTCAAAAGTATGAGACCGCGATAAAGCCGTGAAATTTTGGTTTATTTGCATTGGCCAGCCGCGAAATTTCAAGAATTTTACCGCGAATTTCCATTGTCTCTACTTAGGACCTTTATTTCTAGAATTAAATATGCTTCCAACGCAATAAAATGTCACTCTAAAGGTACATACGACGCCCTTTAATTATCTACTTTTCGCACGTTTAATAGGGTTTGTTCTAGAATCAGGCTAATGAAATCATTAGTCACTATCGAGCTGTATGCATCTCGAAAGGTACGCATGTTTTGGTAGGCACTCGATGATTCTTACTTCAATTTTGTTACGTCAAGTAATGGCAATTGATTTGCTCAGATTGACAATAACTAAAAACAAGTTGCATTTGTCGATTCGATTTCAGCGTTAAGTAGGCCAAAAATTTTGTTTACAACGAATTCATTACTTTGCAGTTATTTTCCAACAAGTTTCAGAGAGTTGTTCAAAGACAAAAGTAGGTAAGTAACCAAGGTTTATATAAAAAAATCAGTTGTGTGTGGTGAATGACTTTGCCGAACTAACCAACCAACTACAATGAATCGGTTTTTGAATTGAATCTCTTGTTTACATACTTTTGTCTTTGATCAACTGTTTTAAATTCATTGGAAAATGAGATCAATGTAATGCTGTAGACAAAATTAAGGTTATTTGTAGTTCGCCATCCAAATCTCAGCCAATTCGGACCATGAGAAGCTATGACACAGAGCCCTCAAACTTGAGCATTTTGTATGGGAAAACAACATTTTGTTACCAACTTTTGTCACTGAATGTAGATCGATCAAATGTTTAGTGCTAGTAAAAGAAAAACACGCGGAAAAAAACCAGTGAACTAACGAAACATTATTGTAATAAAAGCATTATTCTGCCTTGTTATGTTCAGATCCTCGAACTTTTTGTTTGATTCCGTGCCTAAGGTTTTGCATAGCGCTCTTAGTTACAGTTTTGGAATATTTAACCATTATTTGTTTCTTCTTTTGTTTTTACTTGATTTTTCTTCACGATGGCCCAAAATCTTTCAATTGGTTGTAGCTCTGGGGTACAATTTTAATGCTGTTTTCTGAATATCACCTCTGAAAAACTATTCCGTAATAGCTTGACGCTAATTCAGGTCAGAATAATACAGAACGCGTGGACTTTTGATTGAACGGCAAAAGCCATTTCAGCAGACAGTTTTTGAAAAACTCTTATTGTTTGCTTATACCAGTGGTTATGAAGATCATGCTCTATATTACAACTACACATAGCTTGCCAAACTATGCAATTTTTAGCATATTTTGGCAACTGTTAGTCTTGAAATGATCATCAATCTTGCCTCGTTGAAGTGTAGTACTACAGTTATCGTTCTGGTTTTCACGGAATCCAGGTTTCCGGGTCAACCTTCAATCTATCCTGGAAGCGTTTCAAAACGCTGGTTACTGGAGAACAAAGAACTTAAACGACTTTGTTATGTCGGACGGATTCTTCGGTTTAGGGACAAAAGATCGAAAGAAAAAAGTTCGAAAGGAGAAAACGTCAAAAACGGGTGGGAAATTTCTTCTTCTTTGAAAAAAAGGTTTTCAGGCCAGATTTTGCTATGCGATAACCTTAAGAAATAAGTCAAAAATATCATTTAATTTTCTCACTAATAAAATGCACACACTGCCATAAAATCATGTGATTTTACGTCTTTTGGATGCACATAAAAAAGCGAGTCGAATGACGTAAATTTGAGCCACATTTTAAATGCCATAGTGTCTGATTCGGGAAATGTTGACCATAGTGATATCGTTTTTGTGTCTTCTAACATGTACAATTACATATTTTGTTCATTAAATTTCCAAGAGCACATTTTTGTGTCATTTTATCATGCCATTGAGTCATACTTTGAATCACGTCCACGGTAATTTTCATTATTTTGAAGAGTGCACTGAAACGTAGCATGTGACATAGATTTTTTTAAGTAGGCTGAAAAATTTCGCATCCACAATAGCTCCTATTGTCAAAAATATAGAACCACGTCTTATGGAGAGCACGATGTATGGAAATGTTAAGGGACCGAAAAATCCATCGAGTTATAGAACATCGAGTTGTGGAGAGTCGACTGTATTTTTTATTCATTTTTCCATAAAAACTTCAACTTTCGAAAAGTTCATTGAGCATTTTTGAGCTGACAATCTGACCTGCAATCATCTGCTTATTATGCGAACGACTACACTACGTTGCCGTCTTAGTTGTCAATTGGGCATCGACTTGGGAAATTTTAGCTGAAAAGAGCTATAATAGAGGTTAAAAAAACCGTCTTGTTATATAAAAAAAATAAACACATTAAACTGTGTTGTTTGTCCATTCTGTTCATTTTAAATGCCTGTCATATACTTTGATCGTCAGAAACAATGAACAATGAATGCATTTGAAGATACTGGTGTGAATATACGTATGGTATTCTGTTGCAAATAAAGTTATCCGAAACGGTATTCCAAACATATTTAATTTCTGAAAAATAAGCTTTTTCAATGAGGTTATTATTCCTGGCAAAGATTGTGTATCGCTATAGCTTACTTTTTATCTAATACAGCATCTTGATTGGATCACGAATTCCGAATTTTTCGACAATGTCTGGTACTTAATTTGTAATGTCCGGCACCGGGGGTAATAAAGAATGATGAAAAAATCATTGAAAAATAAAACGACTTGTTTGCAATATAATCACTTTTTTCGAATGTTTCTTGAAGTCTGCTAACCACAAAATATGGCATACTAAATCTATAAAGTCTATTTTTAACCTAACCGGTTCAAAAGAGACTTCTGTCATTTTTTATACAGTAAATCCTGGCGCAAAATCCTAGAGAAACTTTCAGAGACTCTTCGCGATTATTCCACAAGTTCTTCAGAAATTCATCGAGTAGAAGATCAGGAATTCTTCTATTGATTTCTTCAGAGATATCTACTGGAATATTTCAGGAATTAATTCCTACTCCAAGTTCTGCCATGAATTCGTCCTGAAATTCATTCAGCGATTGCTGAATTCATGGGATGCTGCATTTAACGGACAGATTTATAAGAGTATTAGGAGCAATACCTGAAAATATCTTGATGGCTTACATTCGTGAAGGTATCCGTCGAAAATCTTGAGGGAGTTCCTTAGGAAGTCCGTGAAGGAATCACTAAATGAACTTTTGAATCAATCTTCGGAGTAATACCTGAAAGATATTTTGGGCCAAATACCTCCCTACCTGAATCAATTTCTGAACATTCTAAAAAAAACTCTTAGGAACATCCTTCGAGAAATACCTGGTCGGTTTATCTGAAGAATTCATAAGGAGTTTATCGGAAAGTAGTTATTTAAAAGTGATATTTTCTTCAAATAGGTGACCTTTTCAAAACACTGATTCCTGCTTGGCTTCTATTAGTTTCTAGGTCCCTATTCGGCCTCTGTTTGGTCGTTTTTTCAGGCATCAGGTTTCTAAAGTTCCTATTTTTTAAATTTTCAGTCGCTACCATCTGTGTATAAACTATATTCAAAAATTACATCGGGATAAATATTGTTTTCTCAATTTTGAAATTATAGCCACGAATTGGTTCTAGTTGCTCCTCTGTGCAGCGTGCGAAAGCTCTCATTTCGAATGCACGCGGCGCTCTATGCCTTGATTCCTTCGGAATCGTAAGTAGGAGAACACTCCGGAGTTGGACCCCCGTAATCAGGGGCGCAAAATAGTATTGATTCGAGAGTGATTGAGAGTGTTCGTCGGATCCTCGGTCGTCATTATTATTATATCATTGCCATCATCATCCGTCGTATAACTATAGTTGGTAGATGTTGTCGATTGAATCGAGATCAATCACTGTCTTGTTCATATACGAAGTGCGGGCATTCCAATTATCTTGGTTGCGCAAGATAACATAAATTCATCAAAGTCCTCCGGTTGATCGCAAGGGTGTACGGATGGAGTTTGCATTCGTGGAAGGACGTCGACGATGACAACGATTTCGGAGAGCGTTCGAATGCAATCAGTGGGAAATTAATACATATTAGAGTGGTTCAATATATCGTAACACTATAAACGATTGAATGAATAATTACTTTGAAGAGCTTGTGCAGTTTTATCCAAATGAGTTCAAATTTTGGGTGGGCACTTATAATTTAACCTAGATATAATCGAATGAGCAGTGTGAAGCAAAAACGATATTTTGGACCACCCTAATAAACATACTGCACATTTTCAAACGTCGTACATCTGTACCTCAGTAGTGCCTCACGGTGTTCGAATAATCGCGTTACAGATGCGAGCAAGAAGAAAAAAGTGAGATTAATTCATATAATTACGGTGCAATTATCATATTTTTACCTTACCCACAGGGCTCGATAGCATACCGGGATAAAGTGATATACCTATTTGTAGTTAGTTACCGGAGTTGGATAGATTTCCACGTGTGTGATATCATAGTGTAGTGAACGACTCCCCACACGGGATTAGTGCGCATATACCCCATACAAAAAAAAAAAGATCCGGATAATACAGAGTGTGGTTTCTACAAAGTGTTTGCAAGCAACAGGATTATGAAAATATGAGTGCATCGACGCCAACGCAACCATCTGGGCCTCCGGTTCCCCCGGTGAAGCCAATCCTCTCGTCGCCCGGTGCCTACATGGCAAACTTCCAAGCGGGTTCGCTCAATTCCGCCGGAACCGGAACGCCCGGTGGAGCAGCACCGGGGTCCACAGGGGCAAGCCCAGTGGCCCCCATTACGGCCGGCATCCACAGTAGCAACAAAACGCACGAAAAGCCAACGATAGCTGCCCGGCCCATTCCACCTCCAACGCTGCCAAAATACTCGTCCTCGTTCAACAAGATCGATCGGGACCGGAACGAGTTCACCAAGATTGACAAGGCGGAGCGAGAAAAGGTTTGATTGAACGATGTTACTCTCTTACTGTTCTTGATATGCGATTTTCTTGATTTTATTCGAGTCTGATTTAAATTTATGGATGATAAATCATGGTCGATTAATTTCAATCAGCTTTTGCCTTTTGTTTGTTTGTCATTTGCTTGTTAAGTTTATGTGGTTTCAATATTTATTGTTTATGCGTGCTATCTCGTCTTTCAGTTTGATAGATCATTTATTAATGTTGAGTGGGACATTCATTTTATAGAGTCGAAAATTTTGAATTTGATTTTAATTGAAAATTATTTTTCTTCGAAATAAAAATCGTACAAATACAAGAAACACTGATATTATGATTTTTGCTAGATTTTATATTCTGCCTCACATTTGTTTGTTCTGCCTCACATCAAGAGAGAAGGAAGCAAAAGAAAGTTATGAACCTGTGAAAAATGCTGTTATCTGATACAAATTTCAATTATATTTACCATCTTGCTCATCACGTTCTATGTTCCGTGGTACCCTTCATTATTTTCTGTTCCGAAGAAAACTGGTACGCTCAGTAATGTATATTCAATTATTCTAGCATATGCGTTCACAATCAAGAATACATGAGAAATAATCCTTTTTCAAATAAGACGTGCATGTAACTAAAGGTAAGCAACGGGATAGATACCTGGATATAAAATAACTTTTCTAATCGAATAGTTATATTATATTGAACCCAAGTTACTTAGTTAATGAGGAAATTCAATATCAAATATTATAAATCCTGTGAATTTTTTTTCCGTCGTTTTTTTGTCTTTTTACTGGGGAGTCGATGCCGGTTATGGCCCCTTTGAATATTAAGGGTGGCCACCAAACCGGGAAAAAGACGGGAATGTGAATCCACTGGGAAAAGACGGGAAAAACCGGAAATTTGAGGTGGTCTCCGGGTAAATCGTTTTGACCGAACATTTTGAGCTCTAAACTTACAAACCACTACAAATATTTAAAGAAAGTTGTTATGTGTGTTTGTATTGTAATTAACATCTTTGAATTTTTTTTTTTTTTTTTGTCGATAGCGATAGGGGTAGTACTGGCACTCTTAATCTGCCCTAAGCTCCTTCCCAGCATTTGCTTTTATAAGCCTCTATTGCGTTCATCACACAGACGTTCCTAAGCAATGTTGCTCAAATGGTCACTGTGTACGCTAGCAGCAATCAGCCCTTGCCGTAGTTTTGCAGTCTAGTAGTTCAGACTACTATCAAACTATGATAAGGCCTGAAATGCTACTAGAGTGGTTAAAGTGAAGAACGAAATAGTTTTATTAAAAGATCCTCATTCCCCATTTCATTTCACCACTCACTATCACTATCACGTATATCACCGATTATCACTCATCAGATATATTTTCCACTAGTGGTCCCGGCAAACTTCGTCTTGCCATCAAGTAGGCTGTTGAAAAGCGCCATGTGACGTCTCATACAAAAAGACAGTTATATTCACTCTCGTTTTTCGACATTCCCGGTGTATATTTTGAGTTTTTTAAACACACAAACACGTCGGAACACTTCAAGAAGCTAACTGTGGAAGAATCAGGTAAATCCTTTGACTCGTTCTCAAGTTATTTCGTGACATACAAACACCATTCCATTTTTATTTATATAGATAGATTATATCACTTTTCACTATCACAGCTACAAATTTTCATCAAAAATACATCACATTATTTTCATACACATTCACTGTTATTAACATTTACCATCATTTACCATTACTAAGCAATTAAAAGATATTCAACTTAAATTTTTCATTATTTTGTTGCTGTAAAGTCATTACTATTCAAACTACGATTTAGCACTAAGATCAAGAAAGTTACAAAAAAAAAAAATCACTTCGATCCATTCTTCTGCACTCACTGTCATTATAAACACTTTTATCATGCATATGTGAAGAACTAGGCAATAGTGTTTATCTTTAGAGAAATTATTGCAAAATGTATTGTGGCCATCGTTAAACTAGTAGGGTTCATATAATTATTTTTATAATATTTATAATATTCAACAACACTACCACCCTAACACTATCACTTCCAATGCCATTTTCAAAATTTTAATCACCAAACATTTTTTCAAACATCAAACATTAAACTTCATTCAAACTCACTATCACCAATTTTATAACGACGAGTGTAACGAAGAGTTTCACCAAACACACATTCTCATGTTGCATTATAAAACGATTGAACACACGTTAGCTTCGAAACTTAAACACCATTACTGATTAGTACAAAGGATTGTACAGCTCGTGTAAACGAACTGAACCATCAACAACCAGCACTGGTTTATAAGTAACTAATGAGCCCTGGCGGTCCCTCCGTTCGAAGAGGACATGATAATATGCCGAAACATATTAACAGATCCTCCGCCTGAATGCAGCCGTTTCATGATAAATCATGAACCGTTAGAGGTGTGCCAAAGTATTGGGAAGGTGATATGTTTCACAGACGGGTATTATTATGGTGCACCTTCTACTTTGGCACCGTCAAACCCTGTGTTCTTGGCCAGGGATTAACATCTTTGAATTTGAACAAATAACTTTCATTGAAATAGTTTATAAAATAATAATGATTTAATTACTACTTAGCAATGTATTAACGCTATACTTTCAGAGCTGGTTGCAAGTCACTTTTCAGTGACTTAAACCCTTTATTTGACATGGTCTCTAAAAAAACACAATTTCCAATAGAAAGTCATTTAAGTCACTTTTCAGACCATTTTCACTAAAGTCACTATTTTCGTGCTCTGATGATAATGAAATTGCAGGCTAGGATAGCTTTTCAAATACAATTCATGAATTTAAGCAACAAATATGCGAATTTAATCGTTTACTGTTTGCTTTATAATCTGAGCACAGATAAACAGACGTAACACGTAGAACAAATCACGATCAAAATCATAGTCACGATGACATGCACGTCCAATTCTAAAACCAGTGTGGTTGGCTGACAGACCAACACATGGTCGTAGTGTGTATACTAGGGTGCCAATGGAATGTATGGGAAAAATTTTGCCATCGAATTTCAAAAAAAGGTAGGGCTCAAAAGTTTTGTCTCCTCGAAAAAAGTCCCCATGCAAAATTTGAGCTCAATCGGACTTCATTAAGTGGACCCCCAAAGCGGTCAAAGTTTGGCTTTTTTGACCCATGAAAAATCTCCAAAGGGGGGGGTACATGAAATTTCCGAAATCGAATTTTTTTTTTTGATGCCAGATGTCTTAGAAATGCATGAAACGTCGAGATCTGGAAATTTTTTTTTTTTTGAAAAAATCGACCTTTTGGGACTTAGTAAATTTTTGAGTTGGGGGAGAGAATTGAATTTGAAATGAACGATTTGAATTCAATTGCTGAGAAATTCAAGGCAATAGTATTGAAACATATCCTATATGATTGTTGGCCACTGAAAGCATATGATATGTGATATTTCATTAGGGTGGTTCATTTACTTTCCATTAGGGTGGTCCTTTTTGTTAAAAAATAAAAAAAAAATAAAAATAGAATTTTAATTGAATATTGAAGACAATAGTATTGGAACATCTCTCACATTATCGTCAGCCATTTTCTACATTTAATATGTGGTATTTTATTAGGGTGGTTCACTTATTTTCCATTACGGTGGGCCTTTCTGTCGAAAAATCATAATTTGAATGGGATATTAAAAACAATAGTATTTTCTTACCTCTTTCATCATCGTAGGGCATTTCCTTCATTAGATTCGTGATATTTCATTGGGAAGGCTCACTTATATTCAATTACGGTGATTCTTTAAAAAAAATTGAGTATTTGAATGGAATAGTAAATACAAGAGTAATTAAACATCTCCTATGTCATCGTAGGCCACTGTTAATGTATAATATGTGATATTTCATTGGGGCTATTGTCCTCAGTTTTGCATAAGGGTGATCATTTAATTTGTAAAATATTCTCAACAGATCTAACAAATCAACTTTGTTTGTATAGTTTTGAATCATGATTCTTCATTGGCATGCAACTCTTCGTTAAGCTATTTTCATTAAGGGTTTCTTTTGAATAGTTAAAATAAAACGTTCCAATCATCAGTGAATTCAGTGAAGCACAACTCTAACTGCCATAATCAAAATACAGATAAAAAAGGAATGAAATAATTTTTGACGTATACAAATTATGACAATAGCTTGATGGGCGACGATGAAGGGCAACAAAAGTGTTTAGTTTATATTTTCAAAAAAGATTTTCAGCCTTGGGCTCCTTCATTCCCGAAACAAAAGTACGTTGCCTTCTGCTTGCTATAGTACACGCGATTCGGTTGTGACAACGTAGGTAATTCAAGTTTTGACAATCAGTTCTCGTTTATTCTTCAAAGATGTAACAAAGTTCCTTCTAGAAATTTCGTCGGAATTTCATATGGATTTTTTCGATGGAGTTTTCGACGGAATTTTCTTTGGAGTTTGCTTTGGAATTTTAATCGGAATTTCCTTCGAAATTCCTTTTAAAAATTTTTATTGGACTTTTCTACGAAATTTCCTTTTTTTCTACGGAATTTTTATCAAAATCGGAAATTTATCCTGAACTTGCTTCGGAATATCCTGTGGAATTTTCTTCGGTATCTTTAGAAGTGCCTTTTTAAATTTTCTGTGGTATTTCCTTCGAAATTTCCTATGAAGTGTCCTCCGGAATTTCATTCTGAACTTTTCATTGGAATTTTCTTCGAAATTTACTTCGGAGTTTCTTTTTGAGTTTCCTTCGAAATTTGCTTTGGAGTTTCCTTCCGAATTTCTTCTAGAGTTTGTTTCGGAATTTCCTGTGTTATTATCTTTGGAGCTTCCTTCAGAATTGTATTCGAAATATTATTTGGAATTTCTTTCGAAGCATTGGAATTTACTTTGGAAATTCCTTCGAAATTTTCTTTGGAGCTTTCTTCGGAATTTCATTTGGGATTTCTTTTGGACCTTTGAAATTTACTGCGGAATATTCTTAGAAATTTCCTTTACAATTTTCTTTGGAAGAGTTTTCTTGAGAATTTCCTTACAAATTTGCTTTGGATATTCCATAGAAAATTCCTTAGAAATTTTCTACGAAATTTCCTTTTAACTTCCTTTTTTCATTGCAATTTGCTTCGGGATTTGCTTTGGAATTTTCTTTGGAATTTCCTTAGAAATTCCCTTTTGAATATGCTCTGGATATTTTTCAGAATTGTCGTCGGAATGTCCTTTGGAATGTGCTTCAGAATTTCTTTTGCAATTTTATTCATTTTTTTTTTAATTTTTTTTTCGGGATTTCCCTTGTATTTTCGAAAGTTTCCATCGAAGTTTCCTTTGGAATTTCTTTTGGAGCTGTGATCTTTTCTTCGAAATTTCCTTAGAAATTCCTTTTTGAATTTCATTCGGAATTTGCTTTGAATTTTTTTATGGAATTTCCTATGGAGTTTTCGGAAATTCCTTTGGAATTTTCCACGGATTTTTCTTCGGAATTCCCTTGGGTTTTTTTTGGAATTTCCTTTGGAATTTTCTACGCAATTTTCGTCAGAATTTCTTCTGAAATTTGCTTCGGAAATTCCGTTGGATTTTTTTTAGTTTCCTTCGGAATTAACTTTGGAATTTCCGTCGAAATTCCCTTAGGAGTATCCTTTAAAATTCCTTTGCAGTTTTCTTTAGGGCTACTTATCAAATTTTCTTCAGAATTTTCTTAGGAATTCCTTTATTACTTCCTTCAAAATTCTCTTTGAAATTTCTTTCGGAATTTCGTTTGAAGTTTACTTCCAAATTTGTTATAGAGTTTCCTCGGAATTTCCTTTGGAACAACCTTTGGAATTTCCTATATAGATTTCGAAATTTTATTTAGAAGTATTGATTGGAATTTTTTCCTTTGGACTGTTTTACGTAATTTTCATTGGAATTTCCGTTGAATTTTCGCGGAATTTACTTTGGAATTTCCTTCGTATTGTTTTTTCGGAATTTTCTTAGGAGTATCCTTTGAAATTTCTTTGTATTCTTCGGAACTTCATATCTCATTTACTTCAGAATTTCCTTTGGAATTTCTTCATGAATTTCTTTCAGTAAGTTGCTTCAGGAAGTTATTTTGGATTTCTTTGGAATTACTTTCGGAATTTCCTTCTTCAGTTCTTCAAAATTTTCTTCGGCGTTTCCTTTGGAATTTCTTCTGGAATTGCCTTCGGAATTTCCTTTGGAATTCGCTTCGGAAGTTCCTTTGAAATTTCTTATGGAATTTCCTTTGCAATTTCTTTTAGAGCTGGCTTCGGAATTTCATTTCTGCGCAATTTTCGTCCGAGTTTTCTTTGGAATTTGCTTCGGAACATCCTTCAAAAATCCATTCGGATTTATTTTTCTGGAATTTCCTTTTGAATTTGCTTTGGAATTTCTTACGGGATTTGCTTTGGAATTTCATTTGGAGCTACCTTCGGGATTTGATTTGGAATTTTCTACGTTATTTTCGTCGAAATTTACTTTGCAATTTGCTTCGGAATTTCTTCTGGAGTTTTCTTCGAAATTCCTTTTGGAGCTTCATGCTAAATTTGATTCGGAATTTGATTTGGAATTTCTTTTGAAGCTTTGAAATTATTTCGGAATTTTCTTCGGAAGTACCTCTATAATTTTCGTTTCCTCTGGAATTTTCTTCGGTATTTCTTTCGGAATTTTCTCTGCAATTTCCTTCGAAATATCCTCTGGAATTACCTTTGGAATTTCCTTCGCAATTTCCTCTGGAATTTCATTCGGAAATTACTTTGGAATTTCCTTCCGTATTTCCCCTAGAATATTCTTCGAAATTATCTCTGGAATTTCTTTCGGGATTTTCTCTGGAATTTCCTTCAGAATTTTCTCTAGAATTTCTTTCAGAATTTCCTTTGGAATTTCCTTCGGAATTTCCTCTAGAATTTCCTGCGAAATTTCCTCTGGAATTTCCTGAGAAATTTCGTCTGGAATTTCCTTCGGAACTTTCTCTGGAATTTCTTTCGGAATTTCCACTGGAATTTCCTTCGGAATTTCCACTGGAATTTCCTTCATAATTCCCTCTGGAATTTCCGTTGGAATTTCCTTTGGAATTTCCTTCAGTATTTCCTCTAGAGTTTCCTTCAGAATTTTCTGTAGAATTTCCTTTGGAATTCGCAAAACTAAATTGGAAAGGTCACGAGGCTCAATGCTTGATCTCTGATCCGATCTGATCTGAAATCACGAAGTAGCAAGCGGATTTTGTATGAGACGAGGACTCCGAACTGGTTCAGCTTAGTGAAGTGTTGCATTCCGAATGAAAATCACGCAAAACTTTTCAAAAAGACCTTTCTAACAATGAGAGGCTTTCTAGAAAACTCTTTTGTTGTTAACTAAGTTACCTTTACATTTTTCGTCGAACATTACGCAAATATTATGTAGTAGTCCACACCATAATCTTACGGTCTGTAGATATTAAGGTTGAAATTTTTACAATGATACCATAATCAAGGAAAGTGGACGAGACTTTTTCGAGAAATCATGGTTTCAAACTATACGAAAAATGATGCACCCTAATGGAAAATAAGAGAAACTCCCTAATGAAATATGTTAACAGTATCTTACGATGATGTCGCATATCAAATGGAACTAGAGGCGCATGAATTCAGAGGAATTTAAAGCCTCTCTAAACAAAAATATCACGAATCTAATGAAGGAAATGCCCTACGATGATGAAAGAGGTGAGAAAATACTATTGTTTTTAATATCCCATTCAAATTATGATTTTTCGACAGAAAAGCCCACCCGAATGGAAAATAAGTGAACCACCCTAATAAAATACCACATATTAAATGTAGAAAATGGCTTACGATAATGTGAGAGATGTTCCAATACTATTGTCTTCAATATTCAATTAAAATTCTATTTTTATTTTTTTTTATTTTTTAACAAAAAGGACCACCCTAATGGAAAGTAAATGAACCACCCTAATGAAATATCACATATCATATGCTTTCAGTGGCCAACAATCATATAGGATATGTTTCAATACTATTGCCTTGAATTTCTCAGCAATTGAATTCAAATCGTTCATTTCAAATTCAATTCTCTCCCCCAACTCAAAAATTTACTAAGTCCCAAAAGGTCGATTTTTTCAAAAAAAAAATTTTCCAAATAACACCAGATCTCGACGTTTCATGCATTTCTAAGACATCTGGCATCAAAAAAAAAAAATTTCGATTTCGGAAATTTCATGTACCCCCCCCCTTTGGAGATTTTTCATGGGTCAAAAAAGCCAAACTTTGACCGCTTTGGGGGTCCACTTAATGAAGTCCGATTGAGCTCAAATTTTGCATGGGAACTTTTTTCGAGGAGACAAAACTTTTGAGCCCTACCTTTTTTTGAAATTCGAAAAATCGATTTTCATTGGCACCCTAGTGTATACGTCAAACACGAACAAAAACGATGCGAACGCTACGGGTGGTCGATTTGCCATCTACCATATATTTGAGTCGACCGTTACAAGGGTGGTCGATGTACTATGATGAGAGTGTGACTACTGGTTGTCTGTGATCTAAGTATGTAAAATTAGTCATTTTCAGGGTTGTATATCAGATAAAACCTGATATGTTTTTTTTTCAATAACTCATTTATTGAATCGGTCATATTGAAAAAGATTAAAAAAGGAATTAAAAAAATGATTGCATGCGTTCTTAAAATATCTACATTTCAATATTTTAAGGACGCATGCAATCATTTTTAATTCCCTATTCAAACTTTTTTCCTCGAGTTCGTCAATAATCAATTGTGGTCTGGAGTTGTTTATCTAAAAGAAAGGATTTAATTTTACAGAAATTCTGCCACAAATTTAGTATGAGTTTCTATTTTTTGGTAGTTTTAGAATTTTTATTTCTGTCAGGATTTTTTAAATACCCTGTTATTCATTCAAGATTTTTGCCACATTTATGTCTACAACCAACGATTTTCCTTCGACTTATTCCACAGATTTGTAAAGAAATGGTGCAAGTAATTCGTTTAGTTAGTATCTCTACTTCAAAATCTTCAATATTTTTTTTGCCAGTAAGTTCCTCATGAAAAGGAATTGTGCTAAAAATTCTAACACGAGTTGGTTTTCCGGAGTTCATGTAGTTGATGTTTTTTTTCGACTGGAATCTGAAATATAAAATAGTTATCTATATCTAGCTAATGTCCATCTCGCAACTTGTAGTTTTGAAGTCACTTTTAGGTCACTATTTTGATCATTTTGTTCACTAAAGTCACTATTATTTGGCTGTCTGACCGGTACCAGCCCTGCGACTATGCTTCTTAAAGATATTTTGTTTTTATCAATGATTAGCGATGTTTCGATTTTTTTTATTCTCTCCTTCTACTGTCAGGGGTATCACTTTGTAGACTTTACTATAACTTATTTGACTCAAAGTTAAAAAAAATGAAAATTAGGGGCAACGTGGCGCTTTGTAAAGCGGATGGTCATGGGTTTGATTCCCTGCCCTCTCAACAATAAACTTCGTCAGTCCGCTCAAGAACAACATGAGCCCATCCATCCGAGCCGTCTGAAAGCGGACTGACATCTGAGCCTTTTTCTGAGCGAACGCTCAACTGCAACCCGGATTAATACGGCAATCGACAAAAAAGACTATGAACAAATGGACCTCTCTTGGACTGAGAAAGCATCTCTGCGTGCTCTACGTTCTACCTGCGAAAAGTAGAGAGCGCAAAGAGACAGCGTAGCATCAGATCCAAAAATAGATTAGGGTATAAAATAGTGTGAATTTAGGCGTTGTGCTCTAGTACAACATTTTCAATCGATCCTCGCTCAACCTTGCAATACATATGATATTAGTTAGCTAATCGACTGAGAATGGAATAAATAGTGTGGCTTTGTGTTTTTTTGAAAAGATGAGCCAGCCTCGGCCTGCAAATTTCTCAAATAAAGTTATCTATCTATCGTGCTATATTTTCATTTTATACTTATTTGATTTAGAGAACCCTACATTTTTATGAAGCAAAAATTAAATTCTACTCCTTCGATTTTTTTCTGTAGCGGACATTTGCATTGGCAATAAGATGCACTTAAGTAAGAAGCATATTATTGTCAGTTCAGTAGCTTCAAAAAAATCATGTAAAGAGGAACACCTTTCAAAAATATGATCCATAATAGGCGTCGTCGGCAGCGAGCCGGATAATATAGGAATCAAATAAAAGGTCTATAATAGGAAACGTAAAATTTGTGAACATTCATATTATACAGACAGGCGCACAGTATTTCGATCGGCCGAAATAGTGATCATAATTCTGAAGTATCTTTAAACGTGATTGAATGAATTCCAGGTGCAAGGTTTCATCTGCCCCACCTGCCACGGACTGATTTTGGCACTTAAGGCTAAGTAGCCCGTCATTCGTTTTGGCAACAATGATGACTTTTCAGCTTGCATTTCAAAGTTATAGAACTCAATCTTAAAAGTTTATATTGATTTGAAAAAGTATCACTGTACGCGCTAACATGCATAAAGTATGCTGATACTTTTTCAGCTGTGTCAGTACAAAAATAAATGATTTTCTTTGATTCGAAATCGTGAGATGAATTAGTAACAATCATCAACGACGCGTGCAAATATTCAAAATATTCGAGAAAAAACTAGTTTTAGAGGGTCGTTCATAAAATACTACCATATTTTGGAAATACGACCGAATACACACTAGGTGTCTTTGGCAAAGTTATTTGTTTTAGAATTATCTATAATTTTGCCGAAGACACCATATTTGAAGATCGTCATTTAAAAAATAATAATTTCGCAGCGCCGCTCGTGGCAATGTTGCGAACTAACATTTATCGCCATATATGCGCTATATTTTAGGAGAATTTACATCAGGAGACACAAAAAAGCACGTTAATAGGTGCTACAGAATTAAGTTCACGATTTCGGTCAATCGAAATACTGTGAGGCGGGTCCATAATAAGCAAATGTACATTTTACTGGAAAATCAAATGATTTTGTATGTTTTAAATGCATACTATGGAGCAAAGACATGGAACTTGTTGAAAGGCTGCATAAAACGTCTAAGATACCATTGCAGAAAAGCGTCGAGAATCACAGCTACCAAGGGGTTCATCACTAGCAAAGAAACCCTATATGCACTGAAGCCAAGCGAAGTAGGGTAACAGCATTACATTTCGACCCATAAAACCGAAAAATGCACAATTGTCGGGCTCCATATAAAGAAGCAACCAAAACTACCATAAATGATTTTTACTAAAATTCAAATTTCTTTGACTTTTATGCCGCCAAATTGGCTGAAGCCAAAAATTTGAAAAATTTATAATTAAAAGAAGTAACAAAATTTATATTTTAGGAATTCAATATTTCGCAATTGTCATGCACTATCGGAGAACTTATGGTTCAATACTTTTATCCAGCATAATGATGAAAAAAATATTTCATTAAAGTTTTAGTACTAATCAATGATACATTTAAGTAATTTTGATGATCTTTAACATGAAAAACAACTCTTGTCGCGTCATGTCGCCGCCATTTCGAATGATGCACATAAAAAACATCCTTAGATCTTACAAAAAACGTTCATTTTTTTGCAGAAATTTGCTGATTTTCAAGTTAGAGTTATTTTAATAATTCAGTATTTTACGTGTATTTTGACTATATTTATCATTCTATGTTCATTCAATAAAAACCACAAGATAACATATTTCTTCGTTTTTTTTTCCGACCATTGTGAAATGGATGAAAATTGTTCGACAAAACGTAATTGATGTTCAAAATTCACTATAATATAGACACTCTTAATTTGTATCTATGTTGAGCGTTTTTGGAGTGATAATACTCCTCAACATCATCAGAGTTCGATGGCATACTCTAGAACAGCATACTGCCTTTGCCTCTTTGCGAGGGAGCGAAAAAATGCTAAGTAGAGAGGCAACGAAAAATGAGCGAGGAAGATGCATTACAAAACACAAAAGAGTAAAATTCCCTCAAAAAAGAAACTCCCCAAGGACTGCCTTGTTTGGGCGGGACATTCAAAAGTTAATTTGAAGCATGAGTAAAGGTGAGCATCTCAACAAGAGAGAGAGAGTACCAGAAAAAAGCCTCACATTTTTTTGCACTCTCACTCGAATCGCTTGAGGATCCGTGTTGAAAATTTTGAGTTCAGTTTTTACTCCTCAGAAAAACGTCAAAATCGCTTCATCTTTGCATCGCAGAAGAGTTTCTATCAAGCTTGCTTGTATGTATTAACTTAAAAGCATATAAAAAAGTATCTCTTTGTGCTATTCTTCGACCTACTGTTTCAATTTGCGACCCATGACATTTTTAATTTTCGACATATACCTACTTACTCATGGAAATATAATCGGTTTATTGAAATAAAAATGTGTTTTTGACACGGTTTCATAAAGTGTAGATTATATCATTGTTTATCTGAAAACAAAAACTATACTATAATTATGCATTTTGAGAATGCGTTGAGAACAGCAAAATTTTAAAAAGCCGGTATACTGCAAAAGAGTTTCCTTAATTTTTGTGGCATTCCTACCCCAAGCAGACAGAGCAGCTTACATCTTACTGTATGATGTAAGAAAAAATCCATATTGATTAACGGAGAGCTTTCTTTGACATAGATACCACTAGTGCGTTTTTGTCTGTATTATTTATCGTGTGGCAGCCTCATGGATATTATTATTGACGAATTCCATGTCAAATCGGTCAGTAACAGAACTCGACCATCTTCGATTTGCAGTAAATTTTGCACATGTTTTTGGTATGGTACAATAAGTGTTTCTCATAGAAACATCGATTATTTTAACTCGGGAATAAGTTTTGAAAATGGCCTTAAAATTCTAACACCGCAACTGTTGATTTTAGAGAAAAATGTTCTATGGAGGAAGTGTTGTGAACCGTTTGGGCTACAAGAAAAAAATATACATTGAAAAAATATTTTATATTTTTTTTTTCACGCAAAATTCAACAATAAAACTTAAATTTTAAATTACACAAAATTCCCATTTTTAATTTTTCAACAAAGAATCTTGATAATAAATAGATGTTTGGGACAACGTGTCATGATGGAGAAAATTTTAATAAAATAGTTTTTCAAAAAACAACTTTCATTTTCAAAATTTTGTTTTTTTTTTTTCAAAATAAATACGTTTTGATGATGGGGGCACGGACCTGGTGTAGTGGTTAGAACACTCGCCTCTCACGCCGAGGACCTGGGATCGAATCCCATCCCCGACATAGTCACTTATGACGTAAAAAAGTTATAGTGACGACTTCCTTCGGAAGGGAAGTAAAGCCGTTGGTCCCGAGATGAACTAGCCTAGGGCTAAAAATCTCGTTAATAAAGTCAAACCAACCAACGTTTTGATGATACAATAAGGATCTCGATATGATTCAAAACCATAATGATTATCTGAATGACTTCTCTAAAAGTAGTCATTTTCGAATTATATCATGTTTAATGCAATAAAAATAGTATTCAAATATTAGAATAGGCCATTTTACGTACATAAATTTACGTTTTCGAGAGTAAAATTTATTTTGACAAAAAATCAAAATTTTGAATGTCGACCAAAAGTTGTTATTAGAAAATCTTTTTTATGAAACACTTCTCCATCATGAAACTTTGTCCCAAACATCTGTTTCAAGATTCAATGGCAAAAATTTATAAAAATGGGATTTTTGTGTAATTTAAAAATAAAGTTTTGATTTGCATTTTTAATGAAAATTCATACAATATTTTTTTAGTGTATATTTTTTTCTTGTTGCCCAAACGGTTCACTACAACTCCTTCATAGAACATATTTCTCTAAGATCAACAGCTTCGGGGTTAGAATTTTTTAAATGACTTGCAGGCAAAAACCAATAGGCCATTTTCAAAAGTTTTTATTGAGTCAAAATGATCGATTTTCCAATGGAAAACATTTATTCTATCGTACCAATACCATGTGCAAAATTTAATTTAAATAAAAGATTATCGAGCACCATTTCTGTTTGTTTTCACTCATTCTGGATGGAATTCGTCTATTAGTACATTTTTTATTTAAGAGCTACGTTTTTATTGTTAAGTATCTTCCAGTTCGATTGAGGCTTAAACATTTCGCTAATTTCAGTGTTCTTTCGATTGCGAATCTCATTTTAGGTGCTTAAAAAACACCAAATCATAACGAACATACCAACACATCTAAAATAAGGGAATTTTAGGTTTTGTGTTTGATTTTACTATTTAAATTTCCAAGTTCTGAAAATATGAGACGATTTGTTAAAATAGCGCAAAATTATAAAGATTTTCCTAAACCGTTCAAATAAATTCTGTTGGATTTTATTTGAGTTAATTTGAATAAGCTGTTACCGCATAATTTATGATCTCGCCCTAAAAGCCATTGGTAATCAAGTGTGTAGCTTGTTGTTACTGTGTAAAAAATATATATTTACACGTTATTTAACTACGATGAAAAGAAGATCCTCCTCTATCTCTCAGTAGTGATAGTTTTTATCTTGGTCCATTCATTTGCTGTGCTGATCATGCATGCACTAACGGTAGTACTGATACTGTCCTATGTTACATTTCAACTATTTTTGAATTTTAGTTGACGATTATGATTTATTTAATAACAACATTGAAAAAAAGTAAGAACAGTAAGGATGTTTATATAAAAAGTAAATGCATTAGAGGAACAAAAAAAATAGATTGGAGTACCTTGTACCATTTAATTCCGCCCTTATTGCTTATCTTTGACAGATATGCGTATTTAGCCTACCACTTGCAGTCTTCTTAAGTGTCAGAGGACTGCAAGCGGTAGTCGAAATACGCGTATCTGCCAAAGATAAGCAATTAGAGCGGAATTAAAAGGTACAACTTACTCCAATCTATTTTTTTTCTTTATCTGTTGATATTCTACTCAGAGGATTCGAATACATTAGAAAGAGCAAATGCGATGCCAATTTGCCTTCTTGGACAATAACAGTCTCACTAGGGACCATTCAAAGGGGATGGGTGGGTGCCCTCGAAATGTTTAAACTCATACAAAGTATGTAGAATATTCATGCGAAAAGCGTTACGAAATGTTGGGTGGATGTCAAAAAATTGCCTTTTTCAACGTTTTGAAGGTTAGTTTATAGTATAGTACAGTCACAAATTCTGGATTTTCCATGTGATAAACGTAAAAAAACTGAAAACTGAACATTCAAAAAGAACACTATTCGACATAAAAAGGCTGAAATTGAAACCTAACTTTATATCACCAATAAAGCTTCTGAAACATGGATCCCAATCAACAGCCCATCCAAGTCTGTACCATCAAACGGAAGCTATGAGTCCTAGTTGACTGCAGAAAAGTTGTCCCATACATATTTCAATCAATGAATGACTGGAATCGCTCCGAGCCATTTCATAAAAGTTTAATCCAAAGTATGGTGAACAAGACATAGAAGATAGCGGCAGCAGTCTCCCACTATCAAGATCAGTCACACATTGCACCTTTGTCCCGCTCTGTTATGACCCGCATAAAGCTCTTCTATATGTTTATCACGTAAATGGGGCTGATGGGGTGGTTCGGAAATGCAAAATCCATGTCACGAAACGGTTCCTGATTCACACACCGGCACAACAAATCATTGTTACTGCAGTATTACATCTGTCTTGTCACCACATTTCCGGGATAGAGCCCCCGGACCTTTTTACATTGTTGTCAATATCTAGCGGTGAGCTGAGCGGTATTTAAATTTATTCATGCAGTTTTCATGGTTATTTTACCCTCCACGGCTATATCCGTTGTTGGTGGGGTAGAGCGCGTCCGTCTGCCGACGGATTTTCCTGTGTGTGTAATATTGATTTTGGATTTCTTTCGAGGCTTAGGGTGTAGGGTAAACAGTGAAGAAGAGTTAACAGTGAGACATCTTATTGAAAAATGGCTTTTAGGTGTTAACATGTATTTATGGAATCTCATGACTATGACATGACTAATTCGGTAAATAAATTTCTTTAATTTTCTTGAGTAATCAGTTACTATTATAGTTACATTATATGGGCTATTTTGACAAAATCAGTAAAGAAATCGAAGATAAATAATTTATTTTACACATTGAGAAATTTTCATCCATAATTTGACCTAAAAAATTGATCTTCTTCCTGAATCAAAATGTCTGAAGGTCTTCGTTGGGCCTCTAGAATTTTGCCCCAAAATTCATTGCAAGCTGAAAAATGAAAAAAAAAAAATGATTTCAGGGTCTAAATAAGATACTAGGAAGGCTTTTTACAGATTTGTAATGACGAAGACTATAAAAGAGACCAGTTTCGATCGAGGTCATAGACGTGTCACTCGAAACAATAAATGTGCTTGTTTGTAAAAAAAGCTAATTCAACAACCGATGTAGTGTACAATTAAAAATGACAGCTCATATTTGGTTTACTTCGTAAAACCATGCAGAAAATTTGCCGCTATTTCAACTCCTTCTTCAGTGTGTGGTGTCAGGAGTGCACTCTATCGAAACGGTTGCATGTCGAACAGCAGCAAATCATCGCCACTCTCCGATCCGTATTGCGTCTACACTTCAATCGCTCTATTTACCCCATGTTTTTGTTATTAAAACATATTACCCGCACTTGTTCCCCACTTCGAAATGACGCTCCTGCTCCCCTTCTAACATCATATGGTATTGTAGTAGCCCGAGACCACTTATACTTACCGTCTTTCCACCCCCCTCCAGACCAGATCTAGTCGACAGGCCACGGGTGGATGAATTGTGTTACGAGCCTGTGTTCTTCCTTTCATTTATTCGAAAACATCAACAGCAGCTTTAAATTGGCTTTAGCCGGGTGTGCTAATTCTTCTCCCCTTTCTTCTTTCGCCTTCGATCCATATCTGTTGGCGTTGTTCTCATTTACAGCTCCAGTCAAAGCGTGAAATGTTCTTCAAATCGGAGAGCAACAGTCCGTCTGGGCCGCCCCCAAATCCACCGGTACTAGGAAATCTCAACCTGGCGAACAATAACGTAGTGGTAAGTGTGCTTCTCTTTTGTTTGCTGCTGTTGGTAGAGGACACTCAACGTCACGGTGCTCCCCGGATCGTTATTATCAGAAATAAATCTTCAACAAAGCTGTGCTCACCAATCGATTTCTATGGCTAAACTGCATGTCTGTTCGAAATTTCAAATCAATCCTTTTAATTGTAGGGCCCGTTTTGAAGTTAAGCCATGTTCTATGGCCTTTCGATACCATCAATATCAAAATTTAAATCACATCAAAGGTTCGAAATTAGTTGCTGTAGGTATACTTTACATCTGGGAAGATTGGTGAAATGATAGGTCAACTATTTTATGAATTACGCCGTTTTCAAAGCGTAGAGTAAAGTGGGGCAAAAGTTTATTTTCTGGATTTATCTAGCTCAATTTAATACTAATATTATAAATATCATGATGGCTCGAATGCTCTTCACCATTACTTATATTGAAATTTTTTATTAAAATCGATAAAGACTTGGAAAAGTGATAGTAATAATTCTTGTACGTGTAGTATCATACAGGAGTAACTGCATTAATCGATTTCTCTTCGTCGATTTTCTCTCTAAGTCAGTACATAGAAATCAAACGTTTAAATCATTTTGCGATGCAGCATAAAGGAGGGTGATGAGTGCTTTCTACTGAATCAAAAAAAAAATCAGTTGAAAACAGTCACCCGGCCGAGTAATTAGTTAAAAAGAAAATCGATGAAGAGATGATCAATGCAGTTATGAGAAATATTTTGTTATTTCGAATGATTGGAGTACGTTTTTCTGAAAGCACTCAAATCACTTGGTCCAGTCTGATTAAACACCGACCAGTTGTCAAAAACATTAGTTTAAAATACCTAGTTGAACAAATTTCGAATACCGATAATCATCTTTAAATTTGTTCAAAGACATGTAGTAATTACATGGTGTAAACGCTCAAGTGGTATGAGGCACTACGTAGCGAATATGATCATGTAGTTGAAATATTTTTGCAGAACAACAACTTGTAAAGGTTGGTGAAGCTTAGTACTGGCATTTGAAAAGTTCCCCTTAATACATACCTTTCGAGTGCGTTTCACATAAAAACTGTTTTGTTTCAGAGACAGTAATGTGTGAAATGATCGGAAGTTAATGACAGGATACGCAGCAATAGTTGGACGAAAATAATGGAAAATACAGAACGTCCATTATCATTTTGTCCCACGCAACTCACAATTGTAACCTTGGCAGAGCTTGATTTTATAATCTGCATTAAAATCAATGACCTATTGCCTAGTGCAGGCCTGCTCAACCTTTTCGAACCGCGGGACACATTTCAGCAATAATATTTCACGGTGGGCCAAAACATTTCCAATTTTTTTTTAATAAAAATTCATTTGGGAGAACAACATAAACAATAATTTTAGAACCATGTAAATCCTACTAAGAATTTTATCACCTTTCTGCCCATCATTATTTAAAAATCATGCTTAGTGTTGTGGGGGATTTCAGCATGACTTTTTTCAAAAATCCAACACCCTCAGAACTAAAAACTATCCACTATGAATCAAGTGAACTGCTTAAGCGCTTTGACGGGTTTTTTTTCAATCGGGCAGAATAGAGTCTTTTGGTCATAGTTACTTTTGGAACTAAAAATCTTTTGGCTCGCGGTGACCATCCAATTGCTCATCACTCTTTGTTGTTCCCAGTTTTTAAGTTCCATATTTAGTGCATAGTGTGTATTTGATTCTTGTTTTGTAAGATCCTCTTCCTTTTCTTTTCCTTCAGTGCCATTATATCCCGGAACCCAATACACACATACTGAGTTCTCTTGACACAATTTTCACAATGAAAGAAAGCATTCCCACACAAGTATTGATGAGTATTTGAAAGCGCTCGACGCCTCTAATGCGACATAACTATCAGAAAAAAATACAGATATTTGCATGTCTGTATTTTCTTTTAATACAAATATGACAAATACCTAGTGTAACAAAAATCTTCGCTTGAAAAACTATTGGATAGTTTCCCATCGCCACTGAAATGTGTGTTCCAGGGCCGTATATTCCAGTTTGAATCCCAAGTTTTGTACCATCTGTGAAGAACATTGGGACCTCCGCCTTCCCAATCCGCACACGTCGTGTCGCATATATTGTAAGGGAATCATAGTTGTTCATAGTTTTCGTCCAGTCTTCATGCATAGTCATTACTGGCCCACATTTGATGTGTTGAGAAATTCAAGTATCCACCTGATTTAAACTTATTGGATCTGTTAAGCCTTAGAAAACTCTTCTGAGCTTCTAGTTGTACAACGGTTTCAGATGAAGAATAGCATCTAATGCTTTTGACGGAGTGCTTCGCATCGTTCCTGACATAGCGATGGATACAAGACGTTGTAGTTTTGACAGCTTTACTTGCTGTGGCCACTACACCTAGCAAAGGGTATGTTACTTTTGGACGAATTATGGATGAGTATATCCATATTATCATTTTTGGTTTCAAGCCCCATCTCCTGCCAAAAAATCTGAAGCATGCCCAAAACGAATTGATAGTTTTACTTATAACATACTCAATATGAAAATTCCAATTCAGTTTACAATCCAAAATTATCCCTAAGTGAGTAACCTGTTCACTAAGGTGCATTAGTACTCCTCCAAGCTTAAACTAAAAGTACCCGTGGATACGAGTTGGAAATAAGAAAAAACAGAGGAAACCGAAAACGGAGCCCAAGGAGAGCGCTAAACCGAAAACAGCGAAACGTAGGAATTTAGGCGAAGCCCTCGTTATCAAAACGGAGGAAGCAAAATACGCCGAGGTTCTGAAGGCGATGCGAAGCACAGAGAAGCTATCGCCATTGGGCGCAGACGTGCGAAGCATAAGGCGAACTAGGATTGGTGAAATGATCCTAGTCTTAAAGAAGGACGCCAAGGAAAAGGGTGCAGTCTATAAGCAACTGGCACAAGAAGTACTTGGTGACGAGGTTGATGTAAGATCCCTTACTGCTGAAGCGACTCTCCAGTGTAAAAATCTGGATGAGGTCACCGATGCAGCGGAGGTCTCGGCTGCCCTCAAAGAGCAGTGTGACATCGACGTAGCCAGTAAGGCCATCCACCTTAGAAAGGGCCCGCAGGGCACCCAGGTGGCGGCGATCAGGCTGCCGGTCGCAGAGGCCAACAAAGCGAAGAACTTGGGCATACTCAAGGTAGGCTGGTCGGTTTGCCGGCTGAGCATACAACAGCCTCCTGAAGTTTGCTTCAAGTGTTTCGGGAAGGGCCATAAGTCGTGGAATTGCAATGGTCCCGACAGAAGTAAGATGTGCAGAAAATGCGGCGCTGAAGGCCATAGGGCAAGCGATTGTAAGCAAATCGCTAAGTGCCTAATATGTGTCGACAGAGCAGACAACGGACACTTAACGGGCGGACCCAAATGTCCGGGCACAAGCGGAGTATCAAAGCAGCCAAAACGGAAGTAACACAGTTAAATTTAAACCACTGTGATGCAGCCCAGCAGCTGCTTTGGCAGTCAGTCTCGGAAACCAAGACTGACGTGGTGTTATTATCGGACCCATACCGCATACCAGCCAACAACGGGAACTGGGTGGCGGATAGGTCTCAACAGCTAGCAGCTATAGGGACGACAGGACGATACCCAATCCAAGAAGTAGTCTCTAGCTCAAATGACGGTTTTGCGATAGCAAAAATCAACGGCGTGTTCTATTGCAGTTGTTACGCGCCCCCAAGGTGGTCGATTGAGGAATTTTCCCACATGGTTGACAGGATGATGGCCGAACTAGCTAATCGGCAGCCAGTAGTGATAGCTGGCGACTTTAATGCATGGGCAGTGGAGTGGGGTAGCCGCTGCACCAATCAAAGAGGCCAGCTATTGTTGGAATACCTGGCCGCATTAAATGTAGAGCTGGCAAATGTGGGTACAGTGAGTACCTTCCGCAGAAATGGTGCAGAATCGATCATCGACGTGACGTTTTGTAGTCCTAACCTTTTAGGTACCATGAACTGGCGCGTTGATGACGGTTATACTCATAGCGATCATCAATCGATTCGCTATAGTATAATACCAGGCGGGCAGAAGGCAGCGCGATGTAACTCGACCCAAGCCCGAGGATGGAAAACAGCGCGCTTCGACGGCGAAGTATTCACTGAAGCCCTGAGGCGCGAACGAAACACTCTGGACCTAAACGGTGAAGAGCTAGTTGCTGTGATATCACGAGCGTGTGATGCTTCCATGCCGAGAAAAGCCCCTCCTAGAGAGAACAGGCCGCCAGTGTATTGGTGGTGCGAATCAATTGCAAATCTTCGAGCAATCTGCCTTCGGGCTAGACGAAGAATGCAACGCGCACGCACAGAAGCACAAAGAGAGGAACGCGGTGCAGCATTCAGAGAGGCAAAGTTGGCTCTCAAAAAGGAAATCAAGAGTCGAAAACGGGCATGCTTTGAAAGTCTATGCGAGAGTGCCAATTCTAGTCCATGGGGTGACGCCTACAGAGTGGTAATGGCTAAGACCAAAGGAGCCATAGCGCCCAAAGAGAAATCGCCCGAGTTGCTGCGATCGATAATCGATGTACTCTTCCCGCACCATCCCATAAGCCCATGGCCCCCAGCGCCGTATGCGGCAGATGAAGGAGAAGAAGTGGCGAGAGTGACGAACGAAGAGCTGGCAGAAGTCGTGAAATCATTCGCGTCAAACAAGGCACCGGGACCCGATGGTATCCCGAATGTTGCCTTAAAAGCGGCAGTGAACACGGATCCGGACATGTTCAGAACCACGATGCAACGCTGCATTGATCAAGGAATCTTCCCGGATGTATGGAAACGACAGAAATTGGTGCTACTACCAAAGGCGGGGAAACCACCAGGTGACCCGTCGGCGTATAGACCTATCTGTCTACTAGATACGACGGGCAAGTTATTGGAGAGGTTGATTCTCAACAGACTAGTACCGTATACGGAGAGTGCGGACGGCCTGTCCAACAACCAGTTTGGATTCAGAAAAGGTAAATCTACTCTGGACGCCATCCAGTCGGTCGTTCAAACAGCTGAGGTGGCAATCGAGCATAAAAGGAGCGGCATCCGTTACTGCGCGGTTGTCACTCTGGATGTGAAGAATGCGTTCAACAGCGCAAGCTGGGAAGCAATAGCACACGCGCTTCACCGCCTCAAGGTACCGGTGCAGTTGTGTAAGCTTCTAGAAAGCTATTTTGATGGTAGGATTCTACTGTATGACACAGAGGAGGGGCAGAAAAGCGTTCGAATTACCGCGGGAGTACCTCAAGGTTCAATCCTGGGCCCGCTGTTATGGAATGCGATGTACGATGACGTACTGAGGCTGCCCCTTCCGACGGGTGTTAAGATTGTTGGCTTCGCCGACGATATCACCCTAGTGGTCTATGGTGAATCGATGGAGGAAGTAGAGTTGACAGCAGCGCACTCTATTTCCCTGGTTGAGGAGTGGATGAAGTCTAGGAAACTAGGACTGGCCCGTCACAAGACTGAGGTGGTGGTGGTCAACAACCGCAGGTCCGAGCAACGGGCGCTTATCTCGGTAGGTGATTGCACCATAGAGTCCAAGCGATCCCTTAGGCATCTTGGGGTAATGATCGATGACAAGCTGAGCTTCGCTAGCCACGTTGAATATGCCTGTAAAAGGGCATCTACGGCTATAGCGGCGCTTTCGAGGATGATGTCTAACAGCTCTGCTGTAATTGCCAGCAAACGCAAGCTGCTGGCAAGCGTGGCGCTATCCATACTAAGGTATGGAGGACCAATCTGGTCAAAAGCGCTTAGAACGAACAGAAACCTAAAGCGGTTGGAAAGCACGTACAGGATAATGTGCTTAAGAGTAGCAAGTGCATACCGGACGGTATCTAAAGAGGCCGTGTGCATCATAGCCGGGATGACGCCCATCGGGCTCATCATCAAGGAAGATGTTCAATGCTTCAACCAAAGGGGTACCAGAGGAGTCCGCGACACGTGTAAAGAGGAAACGCTCAGAAGCTGGCAGCAGGAATGGGATAACTCCACTAAGGGTAGATGGACCCATCGACTAATACCAAATGTGTCAGATTGGTATGGTAGAAGCCATGGGGAAGTGAACTTCCACCTGACGCAGTTTCTGTCAGGACATGGTTGCTATAGACAGTACCTGCATAGGTTCGGGCACTCAGAATCTCCTGCGTGCCCCAATTGTGCTGGTGTAGAGGAAACAGCGGAGCATGTCGTGTTCGATTGCCCTCGTTTCATTGTTGTGAGAGGTCGCATGCTCACTACATGCGGAGGGGACACGTCCCCCGACAATATTATAGAGAGAATGTGTGCGGATGCCGAGTGCTGGAATGCAGTAACTACGGCTGTCATTCATATTATGTTAGAATTGCAGCGTCTATGGCGCGCCGACCAAGAGTTGGCTGCAGAGGATTAGCCCTGCCGAGGCTGGTCCCTTGTAACATTGTTTAAGTCGGCTAGGAGAAGCAGTTTGCCTAGGCTACTTCTGCTACACGTGTTGTGCTATATGCACTGGTCCCTTCCCGAAGAAATACCGTAAGGTGGTTCCGGGGAGATGAGGGTCTGAGTCCAAGGGTCATGTCGATGCACTGTTCACCACTTGAGCAATTCTAAATGAATTGCTCATGCACAGTGCATAGGCTGGTTTTAGCGGGTCGTCGTTGGTGCGTCATCCCCGCATTCCCTGAGTTATCTTCTCAGGGGATCTGTTTGCAGATTTCCCCCTTGTAAAAAACAAAAAAAAAAAAAAAAGCTTAAAGGCTTCCTTTTCTTTCTACTTTTGAAGGATTTATGTTAAGACCCTCTTAGAATGCACCAAGAGTGGGTAAAGTTGAGAGCCAGTTGAATTCTTCCTGAAATGATCCTCTCACAATAATGACTATATCATCCGCAAATCTTACAATTGCGAAACCTTTCTTTTTTTAATTTTTTAGAAGATCGTCAACTACTAAAGACCACGATAGAGGTAAGAACACTCCTCCTAGTGGGACACCCTTTTGTAGCTCTTGCTGGTATAGACGAACTCCCTAGCTCTGAAGTGATTTCTCTTTTTGCAAGCATATTATTAATCCAGTTAATGATATTCATGTTAAAATTCCATCATTGCGCTAGTAATTCAAGAATAAGAAGCGTTGCCGAAGGCTCCTTCAATGTCCAAGAAAGAACAAAGTGCTATTTCTTTCACTGAAAGAGTTTTTTCTACTTTGGTTCCAAGTGTATGAAGTACCGTAACGGTTGACTTACCAGATTGGAATGTAAACTTAGAGTCAGATAATAGACACTTCTGCATGTATATTGGATTAATCAAATCACGAGAGACTAGTTGGTCTATATGATTTTGAATGCATTCTATCTCGCTTTTCAATTTTAGGAATAAAGATAACTTTCACTGCTCTCCAAACAGACGGAGCATAGTCTAACCTTAACCTCGCCATAAACATATCAATAAGAGACGGGATCAACACGTCTTCTCCGTTTTGAATTAGTGCTGGAGATTTGTAAGGCTCAATAGACCTTATATCGTGTTGCATTCTTGCATTTGTAAAGATTACGTCTGCAAGATCCAATTCGGAGATTACTGTTCTACCAGATGACAAAGTTTCGATAAAACATCGTTCATCCTCAATTCAGAGCTGCTCATATCAAGAAATCGACACAGCAAAATGAATTTCAATGATCAAGTTTAAGGTTTCATCCGGATTTTTCGTAGAAACTCAGTCTTTTCGTGTTGAGGACTCAAGAATAAGAAATCCAGTACCTACTAAGGAAGCTGAAACATCGTGCAAATGTCACTGTTATCTTTGGAATTTACAAAATTCTATTTTGGATTTATGTCATCAGAAGGACGGAACTACAAAACGCGCCCTCGATTTGTTTTATATTTTGCTTAACATGCATTTTAGCCACGGAATTCGACTGGTGAGCACAGATTTGATGCAATTTTTATCTGATAAAAACGGTCTGGGGAGCACCGTGAGACGATACTGAAACGTGTTCGACATGAGCTGGATGGCGGCAAGCGCACGTGTGTGATGTGTGTGAGACGCTCTTTTTGGCGATGAGATGCTTCCTTTCGTCGGACGGGTACTCTGCAATTGATGCTGAAAGGGAAATTCAGGACGCCCGCCGCCGCCGCCCCAATTGGCATTGATAGAATGCCAAGTAAGCTGTACAGCTGGAGTATTCCTCGAGTCGGGTCAGACGATGAGGAAACCGATAGTTGTTGGATGGGGACGCTTGGCCTTTTGTTTGGTTGAGTGCTTTGACGCAATACAGTATGATATGTCGTGATTAAATTATATCAACAATAGGGACCAGTTGATACACGTCTGTCTCTTGTTGGTTTTCAGGTTGACAAATTTGTGTGGTAATGATTTTAACGTGTTGGTATAGTAGTTTACGGAACAAGTTGCAGAATGATGATTTTTTCAGCACGAGTCGTAAATTTATCCTACGAGGCTTGCCGAGTGGGATAATTACGACGAGTGCTGTAAAAATCGAGTTCTGAAACGAGTTACGTACAACATTTTTTGCAATTTCGTAGAAGACCACTTGCGGGTATCAAAAATTATATCGGAATGTATTCACCATTATTTTACAATTACTGAAAAATTGTTGTGCTATGATTTGTTACGCAACTCGAAACAGTTTCGTAATGAGAAAACGTTGCGTAATGCATCATTACAGCACTGATTTCAGTTGCGTAATGACAATTCTCGCACTACAGTGCAGGAAAGTAAACCGTCAGACTGGCGTGATGAAAAACAGCCTATTACGATGAGAAATTGCAAAAAAACTATTTCCTACCGACCTATGAACAGAATTGACATTAATGTATGACTGTAATGTATTTTATGCCATTGGCGTAACTAACATGGAATATGGACACCAAAACAAATTTGGTTTTATTGAAATAGTATACCAACAAGAAACCCATCCCGATTGCTCCTATGGCATGGAAAAAATACATTTTAAACATACATCAATGTCAATTCTGTTCTCTAACATCACAATAATTACTAAACAAATATATTTGTCAAATTTCCAATTAGCTTAATAATACAATATACGTACAAAATTGCCCCTTTTAGAGCCCCTCCTAGCTACACCACTGGTCCATCACCCGAAAGGCTTTGGGGTTTTTCATATTTCGACATGTAGAATCTAACAAAAATAGTCCGGTTGAAAACCCCGTGTAACACCATCGTGACCTTCCCTTGTTAGAGGAACATTTTTTGAAAACACAAAAAAAAATTGTTTCATTGGTTGTTCCATGAATTCTAGCCAAGAACATACTGGGAAGTTTATAGGGATTTTCACAGCTTTATAGGGAAGTTTATAGGGAGATCACAGCTTCTATAAGTCATTAATAATATATATCATTAATAAAAAGCATTCCTTCTTTAAATCGCTTAGGAATTATGATTCTTCTTTGGTAGTTATAGAATATTTTAGGAATCATTTCATAATGTTTCGATACTAAAACTCAAGAAATGTGCCTCTTTTTTAACGTCAATATGAAGTAAAGAAAAAATAATTGAGTGCTGTTCCTTTTAATTAGATAAGGGTGGATTAATTGCTTGTCTTCTGACATATACGACTACTACTTGTTGCCATCCTCAGTGCCAGTTACTGACATTCACGGTACTGAAAAGGCAACGGAGATCCAGTGGTAGTAAAACCAAAATTATGAAGCTTAGAAATTACCATGAAAAAACACACAATTCTTTAGGGAATAATCCTGCGATTTACCTAGGAACTATTTTAATATTTTTATCTCGAGATTCTTCCAAACTTATTCAAAAATGCATTCCTCTCAGGATACATCAGGAATTATTCCAGACATTCTTCCAGAAATTCATACAGTGAAACTTCAACATAAATTTTCGATTCATTCTTGGAAGAACTCATGCAGAAATCACTGGATTGTTGAAGAAGAGCTCCTGATGAAAAAAATCTTTGATGGTTTCTCGAAAAACTTTTGGAAAAGTGCTTGTTTCATCTGAAATTCCCTGAGAAGTCCATCTGAAAAGAGATTCCTAGAGGTATCCTTGAAAGAACTTGTTAGCTCTCAGGAGTTGGTTTGAAACAATCACAAGTAAAATTTTTATAATTGCAATTTTCAATGGGATTTTCTGGCAATTTTTAGCGAAACCATATAGGAATTCATGGAAACAATTTAATAAAATCCCTGAACATTAAAATATTATACTATAGCAGCGAAATACTCGAAAGCAAATCTATCGAAAACTTTGTTTTATTTTTTTTGGTATTGATTGTGAGCAATATAACAAAAAGCTTCAAGAAGCAATATTACAAAAAGTTTCAAGAAATTAATGTAGTGTTCTTTTCTAGCAGTTTTATCTGTGAAATTTGAGGAAACCTCTGTGTAAATGGTAACCTGAGATTTTGTGGCAGAAATCATGAAGATATTCTTGTAGAGTCTGTATAAGCATTTTTTGGTGACTTTCCAGAATATATCTCAATAGACCATTCTGACATTTTGACAAAAAATCAGATCCCCCATTTTTTTCTTATACTGCTTCGTGAATTTCCCCATAGATTCAGCTAATGGTGAATTTAAACGGTATTTATAAAATCTTTGCCAACCGGGATATTATCTTAAACGTATTTATTTTCCATGTGATTCTTATATGTAATTCTTGTAGATTTAACCAAAACCAAGAATACAGTAATAACTTCTTTGAAATATTTTGTAATGATTTTGTCAGCAATTTTCCGGGAATCGTTTTTCCGATTTTTTTGAATGAATTCAGATTGTTAATGCGAAATGCAAACAATCCACGAATAGGGATCTCCGTTTGTAGATAATGCCATACAAGGAAATGTTTGTCTGTCTGGGAAAACGAATCCACCAATGGGCTTGTGAAAGGCTCTCCTCGTCATCTTGTACAAGAAACGTAAACGCTTGCGCAATCTTGTTCTACATGCAACATCATTTATGTCCATAAGCACACACTTGTTGATTCTGATAAGAACGCCTAGCATCTTGCTAGCCATTCACCATCAATCACACACGCATCGCTGCATTCCGTAATCTTGCTAGCCTTGCCAGTCGACCAGCAATCGGAACGAACAACCCGCGCTTTTGTCTCCTCTACTACCGCCAAACCGGCCCCATCTGTACAGTAATAGAACTAGTTTCTCACGATTATGTTCTTTTCCAACTCCCTCATTACAGAATAACAGCTCATCGCATCTAAACAGTGCCGGCAGCGATAAGCATTCACTAAACTCGCATACCACTAACAGTTCCCTCGGATCTAACGTCAGTAACATGAATAACAACAATAACAACAATCACAACAGCGTCACAAGCAATGGCACCAGCGTCAACGGGCTAGCCAACAGTTTAACCAATATTTCGTTAAAAGAAAAACGCGAGGCGATCATGAATGCCAACAACCACCACGATGTGCTGCTGCAGAACAACGGACATCACGATTCGAACAAAATTCTGAACGAACGGCACGAGAAGGAAAAACCGGTGGTCAAATCTAAGCCCAAGGAGCTGGACGGGTACGTCGGGTTCGCAAACCTGCCCAATCAGGTGTACCGGAAGGCGGTGAAAAAGGGCTTCGAGTTCACGCTGATGGTTGTGGGTAAGTTTCCCTGAATGCATTGGGTTGTTTAAGCACATGATAATTAACATAACTTAAATATATAAAGCATTTATCGTGGCAATAGAAGTTTGCAACGAATTTTTGTTTTTAATTTATAGATGTTTTGTTTTTCGAGTATTTCAACATTGGATATTCTATATAATTGAATATTACTACTCCAGGGAAGGAGCTACAGAATAATTTTCCAAATTGTATTTTGAATCTTTCGCAGAGCTTTCTTGCTGGTATTACAACAGCTAGTCCATATTGGTACATGGCTGACCTGAAAATCTGTTTGAAAATCAAAAGCTTGTTCTTAAGTTAAAATTTCAATTGTGTTAATAAGTATTTGTTACATTTAGCTTGAATGCCCTCAATGTGATTTTCGAAAGTTACATTTTTATTTAACATGCGTCCTAGATACTTAACTTAACTTCTCTTATCGTGACAACATGTGTACTAAAAGGGTTCAAATAAAAAGCTTTTGGTTTATGTGGACTGAAAATACAAGTTGAGTTTTGGAAGCATGAGGAGAAATCTTCCATTTTGGCAAGTATGAAGAAAAAAAATCCAAACTTTTTTGCAATCTAATACAGGTGACATGCAAGCTTCGTTCTTCGTCATTCTTGTGTGAAGAAACGTCCTTCGTGCTTTAGTGTTAGTATTAGAATGAATATTTATTGAACCAATGTGACAATGTATAACAATCAATACTGCGATCCTACATCTCTCCCTTTTTCTAATAATTAACATCTTGTGTAATGAAATAGTAAGTGTAAATACAAGGATTATTGATTAAAGCCTTTCTACATTATATAACGCAAAATCTTGGAAATGCTTAGGGAGACGTTTTGGTCTTTTTGATTCGGCTACTCTGGACTCTGGTGGATATTGACGTTTTCGTCTTTCTTCATTCGATGGCAATTGGCTTGAAATCACATCTGAAATTCAAATACATTTTATACCAATATTTGAATAGGAATATATCTATATAGATTTATAATAATCAAATAATTGTTAGATTATACCTCTATCTCCTTCTTTTGAACACCTAAATGGGTTTTGATTACCAATCCTTTTTGTATGGTTAACATGTCGGTTGGATAAAACACCTGTTTCAAGGTTTTCCAAATGAAGGCGCGTCCCCTCTCTTTTGACTACTTTGTGTTTTTGAGGGTTGAAATTTGGAGATAGTTTATTCTTTCGAATGAAGTTCTTTACCACTACCAAGTCTCCAACATCGATAGTGGATTGTTTTGCATTCCGTTTTTCGTCAATATATTGTTTTCCTTTTTCCTTGATACGTGCATCGTTTTGTTTTGCTTGATCGAAGTTTACTTTACGTGTGGATCGTGGTAGCTTATCTCGCAAGTTCCAACCGAACATGAGTTCAGCAGGAGAGAAATTGGTAACTGAGTGTGGTGTTGATCGATACGCATGTAAGAAGTCTTGTAGGTCGCATTTTCAATCGCGACCCATTGCATCGCTGATTTTGATGCATATGGAACAGAATGTTTTATTTCAATTCCGTTTGTTTTACAGAAAGTAGAAAACTCATCAGACGCAAATGGTTGGCCATTATCACAAACTATTTCTTCAGGATATCCAAATCGTGCAAATATCTCTCTTAGTTTTGTGATTGTTAGTTTAGCTGTCATGGAGTTTTGGATAACTACTTCTAAATATCTAGAAAAATAATCAGTTACAACCAACAAATGGTGCCCTCCTGGAATTTCCATGAAATCCATTGCAATTTTCATCCATGGTCTTTCTGGTATTTCTGTTCGTGTGATTGGTTGTGTCTCCGGAATCGAAACTAAAACGCATCCTGAACAATTTCCTACAAAATGTTCAATCATGGAGTCCATTCCAGACCACCAAACTTTTGATCGCAGCCGTCGTTTCATTGATGATATGCCAAGATGAGGCTCGTGTGCTAAAACCAACGTTTGCTTTTGCAATACCCTAGGAAAAACTATTATGTTATCCTTCATCACAACTTTCTGGTTTGTAGTAATGCAGTTTGAAAGTTTCTTATATCTCATTAATGTTTTAGGCCATCGTCGAGCTGCATATGGTAACCATTTGATAAGCTCTTGAAGTTCCTCATCAGCATAAGTTGCTTTTTCTATTTCTTGTAACGACAGAGCTATGGGACACGTATCTTGAGTGATATATCTGATTATTCTTTCCGTTTCTTCATCAAAACTAGGTCCGTTATCGGGTATAGTTTGGCATAATCGAGAAAGGGGGTCAGCTATATTTCCTTTTCCTGGTCTATACATAATTTTGTAGTCGTAAGACATCAGTCGTAGTATCCATCTTTCTATTCGAGGTGATGGTTTAACCCGATCTCCAAAAATTACCACCAGTGGTTTATGATCGGTTATTAAGTTGAATGATTTACCATACAAATAGTAGTAGAACTTTTTGCACCCCCACACTAGAGCTAATGCTTCCCGCTCAGTTTGTGCATACTTCTTCTCAGTAGCTGTGAGGGTCTTTAAAGCATAATGAATTATCTTAAACTGACCAGTGTCATTTTTCTGGACCAATACTGCACCAAGTCCAACCGGGCTTCCGTCAGCAATTACATATGTTTCAAAATCTGGTTTATAAAATCCTAGGCTCTCGTCTTTCTTTAATATATTTTTGATTTGATCGAATGCTTGTTGATGAACAGAATCCCAATGGAACTTTGTTCCTTTGTACGTAAGTTGATCTAGAGGATTTGTTATTGTTGCCATGTGTGGAATATATCGATTTACAAAGTTCACTAATCCAAGGTGTTCGGATAGCTCAAATCAAATAAAACATGTGGACTGTAATTTTACTCTTTATTCACACGCGGTTTTAACAATCGATTTATCACGTCTTCTCTTCGCGAGATCAAGTGGAAAACTTATAGCGGAAACGGAAATTCATCTGACAGCTCGGTTGAGCAAAAGCGGCGCTTTACACCGTAAACAAAAAAGCAAAACTAATTCATAAAATTAACCCTAAATTTGCTCTCTTTTTCATTAGCTTTAACATAGACCCCCCTTGGGCTAGGCACAACCCTGGGTTACTGTTTCTATTCGTTGTCTGCAATAGGTAGAACAACTACCTGCGTTGTTGGTCGACAGTATTCTCCAGTAGCGGTACGCACCTTGACGACTCGGATTATGCCGTCCTTGCCGGCATGCGTTGCGGTGATTCTTCCAAGCTTCCAGGTCTTCGGAGGAGTGTTATCTTCTTTCAAGACCACCATCATGCCGGTCCGGATGAGTGACGGTGTCTTGAACCACTTTCCACGTCGTTGAAGGTCGGTTAGGTATTCGTCAGACCACCTTCTCCACAATGCTTGCTTCCTCTTTTGGATGATTAGGTACTTCGTTAGTGCATTATCCCTTACCTCGTGATACAGCGGCTCGGG
Source organism: Aedes aegypti (assembly GCF_002204515.2). Taxonomy (NCBI): domain Eukaryota; kingdom Metazoa; phylum Arthropoda; class Insecta; order Diptera; family Culicidae; genus Aedes; species Aedes aegypti. Next base: position 21,293,034 of record NC_035108.1, on the reverse strand, counting down.
AATTGCTGTCAGCTCTCGCCCGATGAGAAAATGTCCCGGGCTGAGCGCTCTGTAGTCCACTGGATCATCCGATTGTTGACAAAGGGGGCGCGAGTTAAGCACCGCCTCTATTTGAATAAGCAGCGTATTCATTTCTTCATACGTTAGGTTCGACTCGTTGAGCACTCGATGCAGGTGATACTTCACGCATTTTACTCCGGCCTCCCAAAGACCACCTTGATGTGGGGCCTTGGGAGGAAGGAAGTTCCAATTGATGCCACGAGGTTGACAAAAGTCATCGATGCCTTTCTTAAGTTGCTGGGAATTCAACGCCTTCATCAGCTCCTTGAGCTGGCGCTGGGCTCCGACAAAATTTTTGCCGTTATCAGAATACAGCTCATGAACGTTTCCACGCCGGCCTACGAATCGCTGGAGGGCCGCCAGAAACGATTCCGTTGTCATCGATGTCACCAATTCAAGATGTATGGCCTTGGTGCACATACATACAAATAGCACTATATAACCCTTCACTGGCGCACGGAGTCTCCCTTGCTTAAGGAAGACTGGTCCAGCGTAGTCGACGCCAGCTCTAGAGAATGGATCTGCTACTGTGACTCTGCACTTCGGCAAGTCTCCCATGTGCTGATCGGTGTCCTTCGGCTGCACCCGAAAACACTTCACACAACGCCGTAGCACTCGGTTGATAGACCTCTTCGCATTAACAGGCCAAAAATTCTTGCGGATCACAGCCAACAATCCGTTCAATCCCACATGGAGATTTTCACGATGCAAGGCTTCGATGAGTATTTCGGTGAAATGATGTTTCTCCGGTAGAATCAATGGGTGCTTCTGATCTTCCGGGAGAAAGGCATACCGAATGCGGCCGCCCACCCTGAGCAAACTAGTTGCATTCTCCAATTCGGGCTTCAGGTTGGCTAGTTTGCCCTTAACTGCTTCATTCTTCTTTACACACTTTATTTCTTCACGGTACACTTCAGCTTGCACAATCTTGACCATAGCGTGCTGTGCCATTCGGTAGTCTTCTCTGGTCAATTTTCCTCGACGTCGTTCTTCAATTTTTACACGGCAATTTCGAATAAACCTCATCACGAATCCGAAGATCTTCTCCAACTTACGGTAGTCGCTATTGTTCATAATCACCTTCAGCAATCGGTTTTCTGCAACTGTCGTTGCCGCCACTATTTCACTCGCAGCTTCCACAACTTGCTCGCCAGGATGAGCATCCACGGTTTCGAAGAGCGAAAGCAGCACAGATTCACCATCGTTCGATCTCAGGAAGACTGGGCCTTCCCACCACAAATCACTTTTAACCCGTAAAGTGGCAGGACGGACCTTAGTGCACAAAAATGCTTCAATCTCAGTCAATAGTCATCCGAATCCAATTCTTTAAAAAGTTATGGAAAGGGGATTAGTGTACCTACATTTTGGGGGGTGACCCATCCCTCCATACCCCTCCCCGCTTTTGTTTGACTCGAAAAACCTTGGCTCTTTAGTGTTTTTCTATAGCAATTTTACTAAGCATCATGAAAACAAAAATGCCATGCAGATTTTCGTTCTCAAAACTGGTCAAAATGATGAATTCAGACCAACGTAGGCATTTTGGACCATTATGATCCTCTCGGAAGAGGACACCGGTGAATCCGGATTTATATACATTTCGGTATAATTTCTTGCAATTTATGGGGGAACTTTTGGGAGTCTTTATTCACTACCAATGAAAGATCTTGGAATCTGAAAGAAATTTTAAGATATCAATAGAGATTCTGGGATTCCCGTATGACGTCAAGGGATTCAGTTGAACTACACTGAAATTTAGAGTTTAAGTGTGGGTTTTCAAGAATTTCGGTGAGAATACTATAATGTCTATAGAAGGTTTAAGAATTTGAGAAGAATCCTAAGTTTTCAATACGAATTCTCAGATTCCGAAAGCGAAAATGTTAGTTTTATGGTATAGTTTCTGTAAAAATGGCAATCTGGAATTTTTTAGGGTATTTTATTATCCTGATCAGCATCTAGGGATTATGGGGGAATTACTAACATTACAAGGAGAATTCAGCTATTTCAATAGGAATCCTGGTATTATGGAAAAATCCTGGGTTTTCAATGTGTGATTTCAATCTTCAATTTCGGTGGAAATAAATGGAAGTTTTATAATGGGTATTGTGGCATAAGCTGGAATACTGGAATTCCGATTATTACTGGAATTTGGAAATAATATATATGATGGAATTCAGAAAAATAGTGAATATAATATAATATCTGGTGTTGTGGTAGGAATCCAAGGATTTTGATAGTGATAGATAGGGAGAACTATAGTTGTGAGATTTCGATGAGAAGGCGATTGAAACTGCATTGGAAATTCAGGTTTATATTGTGTGTACAAAAATTTCGGAAAAAAGACGGGGTTGGTGGTCTGATGGCTACTGCTTCTGCTTCATATGCAGAAGGTCATGGGTTCAATCCCAGGCCCGTCCCTTTCCTTGTACTTTGTAGTTGTATATCTCACACTTGCTTCTATCTTCCATTCTAAATATATCACACTCAAACTATTCGTTCATAGCAAACGCTAGAACCAGAGACGGACTAGAAACCGTTTCCCTACCCGACTAAGGGTACATAACAAAATTATATCAGCATATGTTATTATGTTATAAGGTTTTTTCGAACATAGGTTGTTACAAACTTGATGCAGGATGTTGTTAAAATAACTAAAATTATAACAAAAATTGTATGACTAGTAACATAAACATAACAAAATGTGTTTCAATTCTATCAAAAACATATCAAAACAAGTTATAATGTTTGATACAAAGTATCAAAATTATAATACTGTTCGATATACGATAATATTCTATATAATTGAAATGCATAACTATCTATTTATTTTGTTATAAAGTTGTTAAAAATGAACAAAAAAATATCTTAAAGGGAAATAAAACACATTATGTTATATTTCTGTTTTATTATGTTCTATGGATAACGGAGCCTAACAAAATTGTATCATAATATGATATGCATATCATATTCTGATAAAATTTTATTATATTTTTGTTACAAGCCTCTAGTCGGGTAACGCTTCCTACTTCCACGCGCACGCCTTTCTTACGCCTGATACATAGGCAGTCTGCTAACCACAAAAGCAAACCTCTCTGCCATGCCTTTCTCCCAATCCATACACTCCCGCATGAACTGACGTGGATGCAGTGGAATATACGGTCTACGTGGGAGTCAGTTCAATGCATCATCAATTCCTCCCCCTTCCCCTCATTGGTCTGCATTCTGACGTGGCAGGTGCCATTGTTGCCTAAAAATAGAAGATCACCAGCACTTATACACTGAGGATGCCTGTTAGTCCCAAGCAGTCATTCGGTTGGTTCCTTGTGTAAGTGCAGCTGATCTGGCGATACTGGAGTGCATCCACGGGCGGCCAATCAAGCTCAAGCTCAAGCTCAAGCTGTGTACAAAAATTTCGGAAAAAATTTCTGAAGAAATTAAAAAAAAAAGATAATTGTTGTAGGATTTCAAAACAGAAATTTAGAGATACAGGGATTCAAAAAAAATCTCGTGGATTGGATTTTTGTATTCCGAACGATAAAGATTATTGGAAAACGGCATCCGCTTGAGATTTTGGTGGAAATCCTTGGATTCCTGAAGATCTTTTCTAAATTCCAAAATTCCAATCGGAATTCCAGAATTTCAACCGTTTCTTCTACTATAGTCATAAGCCAAATTTCATATGCCATTCGACATCTTAAAATATACCTGCCAAGGCATTCAAAATTCCCACCAAAATTCAAGCGAGTTTCAAGTGTTTTTTTTCGGAATGTTAGAACTTTTGAGGTATTTCATATTTTTTTCTTGACATTTTTTAAATATCCAAGACTTCTCCATATTCCTTTTTTATAAATTCGAGTTTTCCATCGGATACCCGCACCATATATTGGAATTCCTGAAATTACACCAAAAAAATCCCTGACAGAATCCAAGAATTTTATCGATATTCAAATATTACAACCGGACATTTAGGAGTTCAGAATCCTCCGTTGAAAATCTCATTAAATCTAAAGAGAACTCAGAGAATGTCTATCCAAATGAAAGGATTTTATCCTCAATCACATAATGCTTATAGGATTTCCTCAATCTCAGAATACCCACTATCTCATCAAATTCTCAGCATTACTTTCGAATTCCAAGAATTCTTCAGAACACTCATCATGTATCAAGAACTTCTATCAGGATTTCGGAATCAAAGATTCTCTGCCAAAATCCCAGTAGTTCAAACCAAAGTATTGGATAGATACATTTTCAAATATAGGAACCAAGCATGTAATCGATTTCTCCGAAATTCCAAAATTCCCATTGAAATGCATGGACGTATAAACAAAATCCGGAATGTCTATACCATTACCAGCACTTTCTCGGAATTCCAGAACAATGTTCATAAAACCTGACTCCCACTGCAGTTCAACCAAAATCCAAAAATTTCTTTCGAAAATCCAGATCCTCAAGATATTAGATTCCTTTTTTTGAATTTCCCGAATATTGGACAAAAAAAAAACATTTGCCAAGGGTGCCTGTTTTTGATGTCTATTTTCTGATAAGTGAAATTCTGATGAAATTCCTATTCTTAGATTTTGTTAGAGGTTATAAGATTTCGGTTGGTGGTAATCTCAAGGTTGAGGAAAGTTTTCTGAGAATCGGGTAGAAGCTCTTAGCAGTCTCGTATGATTTCTGAGATTCCGTGGATTCCGAAACGAGTTCTGGAATTGCGATGTGTCTTCTGGGATTGCAATAGGAATATAGTTCTTCTGGTTTTATTGTGGGTATTCTGAGATTTAGGTGAGAATGTTGGGATTTTGAAGTAAAATCCTGGAGATTCACTCTAGGATATTGGAGCAATTTTTGAGTTTCTGGAGAAAATTCTGAAATTTCACAATTCTAGGTCTGTGGAAATAATTCTGGAATCTTGATGGGAATTCTTGGATAGGTTCCTCAATTTTCTTACTGTTGAAATTTTGGTAGGTTTTCTTAGGACTTTAGTTGTAACTGTTTGGACAGCAGTTGTTGTGGGATTTTGGTAGAAATTGTGCTATTTCGGTGGAAGTTACTGAATTTGGAAGGAATTGTCGGTATTTCTTCTTAGATTCAATGAAAGTCCCTGGATGTCACTGCAAATTCCAATAGTGTTCTGAGATTGCGATAACATTTCAGATTCAAATATGCATTCTGAGATTATGGAAAGGGTTCTTTTATTTCAGTAACAGTTGTGAGATTTCAATAGGATTCCGATAGCACTCTGGAATTTTAGATATAGGTTCCAGTGAATCCTGCGATCTCAATCTGAATTCTAGAATTTTGTAAAGCTGTAAAAAACCAATGAATTCGATGGAAAATCTAGAATTTGGGTGTAGTTTTTAGCTTAGGAAGAGTTTTGGATATCGGTTCAAATTCTGAAATGTTCATAGAAGTTTTGAGTTATGAAATAGATCGATCACTTCGGAATAGATTGCAGTCAAATCAGCTGAGTTTATTTCATTTGAACTCAACTCGTCCAACTTTCACTCAATTCATGTGAGTACAACGAGATGGTTCACATGTTCATATCGCGTTCTATACAAATAAGCTCAAGTGACTTACTCATTCTTACCCCAAATCCCACATTATGTGAGGATGAAGATTTAGGAGGGAGTCATAAGATTCCGGTGAGAATCCTGAAAATTCAATACAAGTCCGAAGTTTTGAAGAAATTTCTAGGATTTTGAATTCCTGGGTTTTATTTAGTTCTTTCTTTTTAGAAAGTTTTGGGTTTTGATGGGAAATTTCAGGTTTTTTTTTGCATATTCTAAGAAGAATACTGGTTTTGCACTGAGTATCATGCGATGTTGATGTGAATACTTGAATCTGAATAAATATCTGAGGATATTAGAGGAACACCTAACATGTATGTGGAAATCCCTCGTTTTCAAAACAATACTTAGAATTTTACAAGTAATCCTAGAAATTATATTGAAACTACTGGGATTACGGTAAATGGGAATCATTATAGGAGGCCTTAGATTTTGGAGGAACTTCTGAGAATCCGGTGGAAATTGTTGAAATTCAAAATATTTTTTTTTTAATTTTTTTTGAGTCCAGAAAGAATAATATTGGATTACAGTAGAAATTCTAAAATTTAAAAAATCTTGAGGATCTGGATTTTCGATGGAAATTTTTGGAAATTGGTTGAACTGCAGCGGGAGTTAGGTTTTATGAACATTGTTCTGGAATTCCGAGAAAGTGCTGGTAATGGTATAGACATTCTGGATTTTGTTTTTTACGTCCATGCATTTCAATGGGAATTTTGGAATTTCGGAGAAATCGATTGCATGCTTGGTTCCTATATTTGAAGATGTATCTATCCAATACTTTGGTTTGAACTACTGGGATTTTGGCAGAGAATCTTTGATTCCGAAAGTAGTTGTGATATTTTTATGGAAATCCTGATAGAAGTTCTAGATACATGATGAGTGTTCTGAAGAATTCTTGGAATTCGAAAGTAATGCTGAGAATTTGATGAGATAGTGGGTATTCTAAGATTGAGGAAATCCTATAAGCATTATGTGATTGAGGGTGAAATCCTTTCTTCAGAAAATTTAGCCGAAATTTTTGTACACACAATATAAACCTGAACTTCCAATGCAGTTTTAAATGGCCTTCTCATCGAAATTTCACAACTATAGTTCTCCCTATCTATCACTATCAAAATCCTTGGATTCCTACCACAACACCATTATATTATATTCATTATTTTTCTGAATTCCATCATATATATTATTTCAAAATTCCAGTAATAATCGGAATTCCAGTATTCTAGCTTATGTTACAATACCCATTATAAAACTTCCATTTATTTCCACCGAAATTGAAGATTGAAATCACACATTGAAAACCCAGGATTTCTCCATAATACCAGGATTCCTATTGAAATAGCTGAATTCTCCTTGTAATGTTAGTAATTCCCCCATAATCCCTAGATGCTGATCAGGATAATAAAATACCCTAAAAAATTCCAGATTGCCATTTTTACAGAAACTATACCATAAAACTAACATTTTCGCTTTCGGAATCTGAGAATTCGTATTGAAAACTTAGGATTCTTCTCAAATTCTTAAACCTTCTATAGACATTATAGTATTCTCACCAAAATTCTTGAAAACCCACACTAAAACTCTAAATTTCAGTGTAGTTCAACTGAATCCCTTGACGTCATACGGGAATCCCAGAATCTCTATTGATATCTTAAAATTTCTTTCAGATTCCAAGAGCTTTCATTGGTAGTGAATAAAGACTCCCAAAAGTTCCCCCATAAATTGCAAGAAATTATACCGAAATGTAAGAAATGATACTGTAACCGTGGAATTTCCTACCGAAATCCAAAAATTTCTATCGAAATACCAATACATCAGAAATCAAAAGATGTGTTTTCAAATTCCATCATTCCTCCCAAAATTTCCAGACAGGATTCTCTCCGGAATCACAGGATTCTCTCCAATGTTCCAGGATGATCTTCAGAATTCTAGAATTACCACAAAAACACCCGAATTCTTACCGAAATCTACGAATTTTCTAAAACTCTAGTAACCTCCTGAATCTTAATACATCAGAACTCTCAATTTCTACTGATATCCCAGAACTCCCATCAAAATCGCAGAATTCTTACAGGAATCCAAAGATTTCAACTAGATGCCCAGAACTCTGCTAGATGCCCGAAATTTCTGATCGCCCATTGAAATCCAGCATTCGCACCAAAAATTTGTAAAACCTCCCATAAAACCTGCACGGTTTCTGTAGGTTCCTATAAATCCCGGATTTCTTACTAAAAACCCATAACTTTCATCGAAAACCCAGATTTCATATAAGAATCCTGAGAGTTCCTACACGATTTGCAGAAATCCTTGCAAAATTTAAAAATTTCCACCCATAGAAATCTGAGAATTGCTTTCAGGGCCTAAGAACTCCAACCAGAAGCACAGACTTCCAATTGGAGTCCCAGCATACCTTACATGAAATCTCAGGGGAATTGTCATTGAAATCATGGATTTCATCCGGAACTCAACACTGCCCCTCATAATTTCTTCCGGAATCGTAGATTATCTTCAATATATCTTAGGGTTCATTGGAATTTCAGAGTTCCCATAGGTATTTTAGAATTCTTACTGGAATCCTAGCCTAAATCTTAGAATACCAACAATTTCAACTGATATCTCAGAACAAAGAAGTTTTGATAACTTAGAACTTTCATTGCAATCTCAAAATTCATACCGGTGTCTTTCTTGACTGACGTATAGCCAATATTTTGCCATCTATAAAAGTCCTTCCAAAAAATTCGTACTCACTGCTGTCCAGATCAGTTTCAGAAGGGCCAGACAGGTCATTGTAAGCCAGGAAGGAATTCTGCCATCATTGTGATATATGTGGAAGATATAAACTGCTTTGAAAACAGCCTCTTTGCGGTAGTAAGCAAAATTTCTATAGTTTTGCATGAAAAATCATAAAAATTTCAAACTAAACATCGAGGGGAATGGACTAGGGGGGATGCGTCAACTTCAAGCGCCACCAAAAAGCCTAAGGGTTTGCTACCGAATGCTGGCTACAGAATGCCATTTGATTCGTATATGACTGAGATACAACCATTTTCACATGAACACTCCTATATAAATCCGGATTCACCGGTGTCCTCTTCCGAGAGGACCATAATGGTCCAAAATGCCTACGTTGGTCTGAATTCATCATTTTGACCAGTTTTGAGAACGAAAATCTGCATGGCATTTTTGTTTTCATGATGCTTAGTAAAATTGCTATAGAAAAACACTAAAGAGCCAAGGTTTTTCGAGTCAAACAAAAGCGGGGAGGGGTATGGAGGGATGGGTCACCCCCCAAAATGTAGGTACACTAATCCCCCTTCCATAACTTTTTAAAGAATTGGATTCGGATGACTATTGACTGAGATTGAAGCATTTTTGTGCACTAAGGTCCGTCCTGCCACTTTACGGGTTAATCAGTTGCTTCGGGTACAACCCACGCGAAATCAAATCCGCTGAATTGGCATTTGTCGGCACATACTTCCATTCGAATTTCCCTGCCAACTTACGAATTTGCAGAACACGGTTCCGGACAAAGACGGGAACGTCTGGCTTCATGGATTCTATCCAACCCAACACAATCGTTGAATCAGACCAGAGTATCACGCGGTTCACATCTATCTCGAGCGCTTCAGTCACCTTTGCAATCTGCTGAGCTAGCAGTAACGCCGCACAAAGCTCTAATCGAGGCGTGGTCAATTCGGTGGGTTTCATGTCGTCCTTTTCTTGTCGATCTAGTTCCTTCAGCGGAGCCACTCGTGACTTCGCACACAGTAAATTCATAACAGCTGGTCCTTCCGATTGCACATTCCGTATGTATACACAGCATCCCTAGGCCTTCCGAGAGGCATCCGAAAATCCATGCAGCTCTTGATAACTTGCAGCGTCCGTAGTCACTCTTCGTGGAATCTTCCTTCCTACTATCTCCGGTAATTCTCGCCTCAGCTTCGTCCACGTTGCTAGTTGGCTCTCAGCTAACGGCTCATCCCACTGCAGTCGGCCCTTCCAAAGATCCTGCATGATCAGTTTAGCAATTACGACTGTCGGACCCAGTAACCCCAACGGATCGTAAAGCTTCGCTATGTCGGACATCACTTGACGCTTAGTCACGCTGACATTCTCACCGTCCATTGGCCTCACTAGGAAGAAGAAATGATCGCCTACAGGATTCCAGGACAAACCAAGCGTCTTGGTTGTTACATTGATATCGTTGTTCTGGAAATCCATCTGCTTCTCTCGGAGTTCGATTGGAATATCCTGTAGTAGTTCAGCATCGTTCGCGCACCAGTTGTGCAATCCAAAGCCGCCTCTAGCCAACAATGCCAGGAGCTCTTGCTGAATCTCCCTTGCTTCGTCCAGCGTATCAGCTCCGGAAAGTACATCATCCACATAAAAACTCTTCTTCACAACCTTGCTCGCTTTAGGAAAATTTTCCTGCTCATCCTCAGCCAACTGATTGAGGACTCGGGTCGCCAAGAATGGCGCAGTCGCAGTACCGTATGTGACCGTTGTCAATTCTATCTCCTTCAGTGGCTGCGAACTCTGTTCTCGGTACAATACCTTCTGGAATTTGGTATCGTCGTCGTGTATCAGAATCTGCCGGTACATTTTCGGCACGTCCGCCGTAAAGACGTACTTAGGTTGACGGAAACGCAACATGATGCTGAACAATGGATCCTGCACCTGTGGTCCAATCTTGAGCAGATCATTGAGTGAAGTTCCAGAAGAACTCTTCATGGAAGCATCGAAGACAACTCTTAATCGTGTCGTTGAGCTGTCTGGGCGGATTACACAGTGATGCGGCAAATAATATCCCAGATTACTGCTTGCTTCTGGATTTTCGACGATTCTGCAATGTCCGAGGGCCAGGTATTCTTCCATAAACTGTCGATACAGCTTCTGTTGGTCAGGATTCTTCTCAAGGTGGCGTTCTAATTGGTAGAAACGCTTCTCGGCCATTTGCCGAGTCATTCCAAGACCTCCAACATCTCCTTTGAACGGTAGTCGTACCTTGTACCGTCCGTCTGCAGTTCTGCTGTGCGTTTCCACGAAATGTCGCTCACAATCATCTTCTGGGGATCCAACGTCAACCGACTGATCGTCGATCGACCAGAACATCTTCATCAGCTTCACGAGATCTTCGTTTGCTTCGTCGACTGTGGCTTGCAACACTCGCACTGTTCCGATCGTCGTTGCAGTTTTCACTCGCCCGGATATCAGCCATCCTAGCCTGCTCTCTATCAGCATTGGAAGGTCAGGAGACATCCTGATCCTACCGGCTCGCAAGATTTCATAAAATGCTTCAGCACCGACTAGCAGGTCGACTTGGCCGGGTTCGTAGAACTTCGGGTCCGCCAGACGCAAGGTGGTAGGTATAGGCCAGTTCTCCACGTTAACTGTCGATTGCGGCAGCGTCCCGGTCACCCGAGGGACCACCAGGTAGTCCAGACAGAACTCGTAATCCGAATACTGCGACTGTACATTAGCGTGCACCTTATGCCTCACGGTGCTTCTCATTCCATTTACTCCGACGATCGGTAGATCTACACCCTGTTTCCGAATTCGTAGAAACTCGGCCAGCGATTGAGACATAAAGTTTGCCATTGCACCAGAGTCCAAAAGCATACGGCATCTGTGCCCCACTCCAGCAGCATCAAATATATTCACTATTGCCGTCCCTAGCAACACTTGTTTCGAGTCATCATCACTGCACTTTGCCGAACACTGCGCCACTGTCGTTTCACTGCTGCTACCGATACCAGGTTTCTCTCCGGTAGCATCTCCGGCAGCAGGTTTCACCGGTGCAGCAGACTTCTCCTTCGTAAAGTTTTCTTCCGGATGCATCAATGAATGATGGCGTTTGGAGCATTTTGAGCACGTTGCGGTAACTTTACAGTTCGACGTTCTATGACCTCTCTTAAGGCACATGAAGCAAAGCCCGAATTGCTTGGCCTTGTCGTAGCGTCGCTTCACGTCCAAGATCTTGAATTCGTCGCATTTATCAGCACTATGCTTGCTTGAGCACAGAGGGCAGGTATCATCGGCTTTATGGGTAGTCGTCACTGTGTGCACCTTGCTTGCAGTTTGTTGAGCCCGAGTTGGAGGATTCGCGGTCCGCGACCTTGTGGTCCTCGCGTTTTCACAACGTTCCAAGATGTTCAGGTGATCACGAAGTGCTGTCATCATCTGCTTGTAAACAGGTAGTTGTCCTCTTTTAACATTCGATTCCCAAACCTTTCTACTGTCAGCGTCCAGTTTCGTAGAAATCAGCGTCGTCAATATGGCCTCTGATAATTTGTCTACATTCAAACCGTGGAACTCCAACGAGCTAACGCACTTGTCTACATCGTCGATTAGTGCCTTCAATTGTTGGTAAGATTCACACGTCATTGGTTTCAAATGCAACAACTTGTTGATCGTATCGTTAATCAGGGCCGGCAGGTTTTCGAACTGTTGGGTTAGGCTCCTCCACGCACCTTCGTAATCATTATCACGAATTATTTGAGCATCAATCGCACCCTGCGCTTTGCCAACCAATGCCTTATCAAGGTAGTGGAGCTTGGTGGCGGCAGAGTCGGCAGTACATTTGTCGGCAATATCTCTGAACATCTGCTTGAACTTGAACCAGTGTTCATATTTGCCGTCAAATGTCGGTAGTGCTGCCTGCTGTAATACAATGGTCGGGGGGAATCGTACTTGGGAACTCGAAGGCGCCGCATGCACATCAAGTCTGTTAACCAATTCTAGGGTTTTCTTTGAAACTTCATAAGCTTCAATCATTTCACATAGCGCTATGCAGGTAAACTCGTAGAGCTCCTCAAAATCCACGAATTTAGGTTCGAATTCCGTTTTACGCGTAGGATCGACAAGGTAAATCTTGTTCAGGTGCTCGTTGTATTCTTCATAGGCTGACTCAACTGTTTTTTTGTACAGCTTCAGAGCGTGAATACTAAACTTCTCATGATCAAGGTTAGCTGCTTGTACAGCTTGTTGAATACGAGTAACCTTACCTTGTGCTCTCTCGCAACATTGGCTCAAAGACGCAATGCTTTCCGCCATCTTGGTTTTCGCCTTTTCCTCCACGTGCTGAATTTTCTGCTCGGCGACGGATGCTACCGGTGTCGATATCGTCGGAAGATGGGGTGTTGCCGGAAGAGAAAAATTCAGCCTTACAGGACGCCCGGAACGGAGAAACATTACTTTCTTTCGCCTTTTTCTTTTTGTTTTTTAGCACTTCAATCACAGCGCCTTCTCAATTTATGAGGTTATGTTCACTTCACTTCGGCGATTGCTCTTCCGATTTTTTCGCCGATCACTTATCTCGTGCGAGGTTCTTCCGTGTTCAAACAGCTTACTTGAGCTTTCTTCCAGAAGCTCATCAATAACACTGCTAAATTCTGTTCAGTGCACACTGTGCAAACTTCTTATGCTACGCGTAGCAGAATACTATCAATGTTTCCAGAACCAAGCCGAGATCACACTTTTCTTCCTCCGTTCTCCATCGAACGGGTCGAAATTCCGCCGTGCAGCGGTCAAATTACCGCAGTGCAGCGATCAACACCAAATCACTTTTTCGAATGGCTCAACCATGACGAAATCACTCCCGACACGTTACAACGTGTTCCTGAACTTTTTCTACGTTGCCCAATAACAAGTCACAGAGGGCGGAGTCCCATTCCGGAACACAATCACCGCGTGGCGGAATCCATTAACACGATTCGACAAGAAGCAGATTTCTGTCACTCCGCAAGCGAAGACTTCGCGTTTCACGAGGCGGAATCCACTTTCAGGACACTTTTCACCGGTGCCGGAAACTTATTCACTGTTCGAACATATCCGGATCGAAAACGACCATGTTCGGATAGCTCAAATCAAATAAAACATGTGGACTGTAATTTTACTCTTTATTCACACGCGGTTTTAACAATCGATTTATCACGTCTTCTCTTCGCGAGATCAAGTGAAAAACGTATAGCGGAAACGGAAATTCATCTGACAGCTCGGTTGAGCAAAAGCGGCGCTTACACCGTAAACAAAAAAGCAAAACTAATTCATAAAATTAACCCTAAATTTGCTCTCTTTTTCATTAGCTTTAACACAAGGAAACTTCGAACTTCTTCAGTCGATTTAGGTGCATCGAGCTTATCAATTGCCTCCAACTTGCTCTTAGAAATTGATATACCATTTGGGGTTATGTGGTAACCAATGAAATCAAGTTCTGTTACGCCGTATTCAGTTTTATCTGCATTGATCAAAATGTTGTATTGCTGTAGCCTTTGGTTCACAAGATCCGTTCTACACCGCAATTCCTCGATATTCTTGGCTGGTATTAAAATATCATCGATAAAAATTATCAGCCAAGGAAAATCGGCAAATATTGTTTCCATCACTTTTTGGAAAAGTTCAGGGGCCGCCGAGAGACCGAACATGAGTCTTTTGTAACGCATTAACCCAAGTGGAGAAATGAAGGTCGTTATATACCTACATTTCTTATTCAATTCCACTTGGTGAAATGCTTGACGAATATCAAGCTTCGTAAAAATAGAATGGCCACCTGAAATTTTATGGTTATAATTATAAATCAAGAAAATATAATCAATATCATTATTGATCCCAACCTATTTTTTTAGTCATTTGTTCAAGCATCGGTAAGGGATGTACTTCGCGAATGACAGCTTTATTTGCCTCGCGTAAATCAACAATTATACGTACTTCTGTTTGACTTTTCCTTTTGACTATCATTGGAGAAACGTCCTTCGTGCTTCAGTGTTAGTATTAGAATGAATATTTATTGAACCAATGTGACAATGTATAACAATCAATGATTACTGCGATCCTACATTGTGTCATCTGCAAACAAAGATTTTTGACATCACTGAGGCAACTCAGGTAAGCCAGGTGTGAAAATACTGTGTAAAAAATGCTGTCTTTAAAAAAACAGCTCTTACAGGAAGTCTTTCAGAGTTGGAATTCAGATAATTAACCTGAAGTGTACGATTGGACAGATAACTTTGAATTATTCTAACAATGTATGTTGCAAAATTAAAGTTCTTGATTTTACAATCAAACCTTCATTCCAAACACATTTGAACGCTTTTTCTATGTCTAGAAGAGCAAGACCAGTTGAATAGCCTGCAAATTCGTTGCAACGAATTCAAATTCGTTACACGTAAAAGTTGATGAGTGGTCGAATGTCTATGTCGAAATCCGAACTTTTCATTGTAAAAAATGTATTTCGTTGATGTGGACCATCATTCTGTTCAAAATGACCTTTTAAAAAGCTTGTAGAAAATTCCATCATCGCAAGGAGCTTTCGTATGTTTGATTTTTTTAATAATAGTTCTCACCTCTTCCAAATCAGTCCCCCAGGAATTTTCGAAAACATTCTCTTGATTGAGAATATTTTCGAAGTTCTAAGTAACTTGATTTTCAATTGGACTAGTTAGACCTAAATTAAAATTGTGCGCGCTTTCAAACTGCATAGCAAGTTTTTGAGCTTTTTCGCAATTAGTTAGTAATAATTTGTTTTCCTCTATCAATGCTTCTGAGGTTTTTTCAAAATTTTAAATAAATTCCAATTACTGATGGAAGAAAATAAGCTGATTAAAAAAGCTCGGCAGGATTTTTGTTAGGTTTTAAAATTACTACAACCTTGTTATTTTTCAATTTGTCAGGAAAATATGCCAACTGAAAACATTTTTTAAATATGCCAACCAATAATGATCAGCTACTTTCTGGAAGTTTCTTGATGAGGAAGTAAAAAAATCGATCATCACCAGGGGTTTTAATAATTTTGATTGTTTTCATAATAGTTCTCACTTATTCCAAACTAGTCCCCCAAAAATTGTCGAATTGTTCTAGCTCATGTCTGTCCATTCCACAGGTGAGGCCGGTTTGGGAAAGTCAACGCTAATCAACTCGCTGTTCCTGTCGGATGTGTATCATCCGGAGCAGCATCCGGGTCCATCGAAACGGATCAAGAAAACAGTGACCGTGGAAAGCACGAAAGTATTACTAAAGGAAAACGGGGTCAATCTAACACTGACGGTCGTGGACACCCCCGGTTTCGGAACGGCCGTCGATAACAGTAACTGGTAGGTGTTCCCTCTAATTAAACGATATTGCATTTCGAATGATTAACTTCCTGTTTCTTCCCCCTTCTCAGTTGGGTCCCCATCGTGGAGTTTGTTGAGAACAAGTACGAAGAATATCTGACGGCGGAATCGCGCGTCCACCGGATGGCGATTCCGGACTCACGAGTGCACGTGTGTTTGTACTTCATCGCTCCGTCGGGGCACGGGTTGAAACCGCTGGATATCGAGTTCATGCAGCGGCTGTGCGACAAGGTTAACATCATTCCGGTCATTTCCAAAGCGGACACGCTGACGCCCGAGGAGATTACACACTTTAAGAAACAGGTGAGGGGAGTTGTTCATAGGTATTCTTTGAATTTATTGAAACAAAAACAGATTGATTTTTTCTGTTTGTGAAAAAGTCTCACTCTGATTACCTACATGCTTTTTTAAATAATATGCTAAGTATTCGAAAATAACCATTTTCAATATCATCCTTATCAAGTAGTGCATCTTAATTATCTAAAACAGTATAGTGATCAAACTGTGTCTCTCTTTGTCAACTTTTTCATTCATATCGAAAAACGAACATTATAGCAGTTTTATTTTGTAAAACTAAGTGATACATTGATTAATCCTTATTAAAGCGTTCAATGAAAGTTGTCCACAATACATGACATGGCGACCGTGACGCAACACGTCCAGCAAATGCTATCTGAGTTATTGGACTGGAAGTGGCCTATGGCACCCGTAACTTTTCTATCATCGCCAAAGACTTCAAAGAACGAGGATCCAATCTAATTGTGAGATATTATTTTCAAAATTTTCGTTCCTATAGTGCAGAAAACCGTTTCTCAAAGTATGTTTAGTATACTCTGCTATATAATATAGCAGGATTGTGAGCACGTTGTAATTGCCTTCCCTTCTTCTGTTGTCTTATCTTCTTCTCACGTTTTAAAGACCGATCAAGTGTTTAAGATCGTCGTCTAGAATAACAGATTCGAATTTCATTTCAGATTTTGGTATTGCAGTGCCACTTGCTTGAACATTAAAATTTGTTAAAGTTGAGAAAGTTTTGTCATTATCAAATTGCGTATGCAAAGAAGTGTTTGCGACAAGATAGTTATTGATGTATATTTTATATTCATTTCAATTAGTTATTTGAGAAGTAGACATCTTACCAAAAGTAAGAACATTTAAAGGATTTTCCGTTGATGATGAGACGCAATTGAAGTGTACCCGCAGCAGCATTAGCATAGGCAGCACTTTTCGAACTGACTGATATCGAACGGTACTTTTTGGATATTCTATCTTCAAAATTACGGGCACGTTTAACGTTCCCGTTCTGCTTGGTACGATACTGCATAATTTGTCTGCGCGAAGGGCAATCTTAAAAGTACTTATAAACTTGTTGGTATTTTCTTTTACAATCATTTGTTTATTTATTTAGTTCATTTAATCTTACATGCAATTTACATATAGTTTGATTTTTAAACCGAGATTTGGTGGTCCAGCAGTAATTTAACAGTTTTCTATATGATTGGAATTGGTTTGAAATATTAAGCTTACAAAGAAAAATGAGGGAAAAACTATGCATTTCGAAAAAAAAAGGATTGATAATAAAATGAAGGACATATCATTGCTACAAAGCACTCCTACTTCCAGAATAGCAGTGAAAAATGCAGAATATTCTCCGGTAACAACGGCTATGTAATAAGGATGCCGTGGATTACGTGGACGGAACCGTTATCAATTTTAAAATGTGGAGAGTAATGTAATTGAAGATGGTGAAAAGCTAAATGCTAAGCTCGATCTTAATGGTTCTCTATGCAATATCACTATCATGGTTGATCACGGAGTAGCAACTATTCCATTAGTTGATCGACTTCTAAAATTATTTGAAAAAAGTAATGTTCAATTGTATTGTCGTAAATGGAAAAAAATATACCTTTTATCTTCACGATTTTTGAGAAGTAGTTCGTGATCTGATTTCCCTAATTGGGCTGAATATATCAAGAGATTGAAAGCACTGGTTCTAACAAGGAGATATAGATTTTTTCCGTAAAGCATTTATTCAAACGCCCAATGATAATTATTCAGACGTTATGACATGGCGACCGTGACATTACAAGACCACCGCGTGTTTTCTTAGTTGGTAGAGTACGATTGGTAGAATTTCTTGATGGAATCCGTAGCCGTCGTTAGTTCAACATTGCGTATTTAAATATCATTTGAAGAACTCCTTTATTACTAAGGAGTGATTTAGTAGAAAATCTTAAAGTAAAAATTTAACTTTGTGCAAACAGAAAATTGCCATTAATCTAGTCTAGCGACTTTTCACCGAAACCTCAATCCTTAATTAACCTTTCGACAGATTCTCAACGAGATTGCCCAGCACAAGATCAAGATATACGATTTCCCGGACCCATCGGATGAGGAGGAGGATGCCAAAACGCTGCGACAGCTGCGAAGTCGAGTGCCGTTTGCCGTTGTAGGTGCTAATGCCATCATCGAAATTGATGGTCGTAAAATCCGTGGTCGTCGGTATCCGTGGGGTGTTGTAGAAGGTTTGTGTCTCACCGCTCAACATCAACTAATGGTGGTGATTATTAACGATTTCAATCTGTCCACTTGCAGTCGAAAGCCTAGACCACTGTGATTTCATTGCGCTACGCAATATGGTTATCCGGACGCACCTGCAGGACCTCAAGGATGTCACCAACAACGTCCACTACGAAAACTATCGCTGCCGAAAGCTCGCCGGTTTGGGTAACGACGGAAAGACCAAACTGAGCAATAAGTAAGTTTCATTTCTGCAGAAAAAAATTAACAGTACATTTCGTAAAATAAGCAGCGGAAAGGCCACTAATTGTTTTGTACATATGCCGCGCGCTCGTTTGCTTTAGTGCACTTGCTTTCAACACATGCACGGCACTCACAAGTGTTCAGTTTATAGGTTGATTGGTTCGGTGGCTACCGCCGAACCAACCTAAGCACGCTCTATTTAATATGCCTAAATTTATTCGATTAATCATGCATCACATTCTTTCCACACCACCACATCATTTCTAAAACGAATCGTCTCATTCTCTCATCTAACCTCTGTTACCACGTCTCACCCATTCAGCTTATGCAATATTGGAACGATTAATGCAAACTCATTTGGTACTGGATGGTAAGTTTGTTTTGAGTTTGGCTTTCAGAACGGTTTCCTTGAGTTCAGCATAAATTTGCATGCCGCTTTCATTTTTCACCCATAACAGTCACGCAATAGTTAAACTTAACCGAAGCACGTTTCGAATGCAATGCACTAAATTGTTTGTACACCTATTCAGGAACCCACTGGCCCAGATGGAGGAGGAAAAGCGCGAGCACGAATCCAAGATGAAGAAGATGGAAGCCGAAATGGAGCAGGTGTTCGAAATGAAGGTCAAGGAGAAGAAACAGAAACTGAAGGATTCCGAAGCCGAACTCACCAGAAGGCACGAGGAGAGGAAAAAGGTAAGGAGTGTGAAGCTTGCATTCCAAAAAGACACAAACTAACGCTGTAAAATTTTATTCCTGGTCACAGGCTTTGGAACTTCAGATCCGCGAACTGGAAGATCGCCGGAAAGCGTTCGAAATCGAGAAAGCCGAGTGGGAACAACAGAACGGAGTCACGCTCGAAGAGCTGCGGCGCAAGAGCCTCGAAGCGAACAGCAAAGAGTAAGTCAAACAGAAACATTTGCCTTTTCGGGCGCCTTACTAGGTGTTGATAATTATTGGCCGATCTCGTGTTCGATTTCCAAACGTTTCGCAATATTTGGTTCGATAGCGAGAGACAGTGCCTCGTCTCACTTGTCTGTTCTATTTTAGAGTCTTTTGGTTTTATTGTTCGCAAGGATTATTATTTCGTTGAAGGTTTCCTTATTTATTGTTTCGATTATTTTTCTCGGGGTGGTCCAAGAATTCTAAAAGTTCGTGAAGTTCAAATGATAGTTTTTCAACTTAAGTCCGTTTCAAACCCAAGATAAAACAATACCATTTCTAGTCAAGCGTAGGTATCTGATCATAGGTATCTCGGTGTTTATTTGTCTTTACAACTTCGCAACTTTCTTCTCTTGTGATATAACACTGCTATATTAGTGCAAATACCGCATTCAAAAGTTACTCCCTTGCACATAATGGTCAATCAGTCAAAAAAACTCTCATTTCATAACTATGTATGTGCTTTCAGTACCCAACTGACAAACAAGTTTTATTCCAGAGGGTTTATCATGCAATTGGCATAGCCCATTCCATTTTGGTCCTTCCCCTGACCGACAAAAATCGAAATAAATGAATAAATGAAAATTTGAAGATTGTCTCCAATGTTCGTGTTCATTGAAGTTGCGTCATGATAAACTTCTTGGAGAATTACTTGAATCCAACTCTCTGGCAAAATCCGTAACGGGTCTTGCAGCAAGGAATCTGTCAAAAATATTACTATGAGTATGGCATTCCCCCAATCTCTGGATCTTACGAGCAGAACCATACTGCCGTGAATCGCAAGTCAGTCCCATCTGTAAAAAGTAGGTATTGAGTAAATGGGATCTGATTTTTCCAAACTCGTTTTCCATACAAATATTCAAAAAATTCCTAAGAATTGGAGCATGTTCAAATCTTAATGAAACTTTCACAATTTGCTTTTTACTACGATATCTTCGAGAAAAATATGAAGATGATCAAAATACGGTTCATTTGCGTGTTACACAATCGGAATCTTTAGTGGGACTGACATGCGGTTACTTTTCATTATGGGACAATTTGACTTGCTGTTTTTTTTCTATTTTTTCTGAACAAATCATATTATTTCATTAGTTCAGCTTAAATAGTATTGGAAGATATGGTGAAAACTGAATTCAACTCAATTTTGACGAAAATGCAGATGGGACTGACTTGCGATTCACGGCAGCATACAATATGAATCTCTCCAAGAAGAAACGACGATGGATTCGTGTAGGAATATCTCAGAGAAATCCTCCAGGCATTAGGTACTCTGAATGTTTTACCTATGGATTTTTTCAAGAACTGTCTCAAGAATCACTACTGTGATTTTTTCTGGGAATATTTTTAGACAGTCCTCATCAATTCCTCTCGAGTCTAGACATTTCCTCAGAAATTCATTCAGAAGATATTTTCTCTAAAAAGTTTATATGAATTTTTCAAGTATCATGATTAAAAATAGCATAATGGATCTATATAAACACTCATCCAAAAAGGCATCTTAGAATTTCTGGATGCATAAAAAACAGAAAAAAATATTTATAAATTATTACAGTTATTATTACAGGGTGTTTACTACCTGGGAAAACCTGTAAAATCTGGAGATATCAGGGAATTTTGTTAAACCAAAAAAAAAACTGGAATCTCAGAAAATTTCGATAACAATCAAGGAAAGTTCTTTGAGTCAGTAATTTATGGTAGAATATGTCCATGTCAAAGGATTTCACGTCCAAATCCCCCAAAAATTCCGGCTGCGCCGCTATCAAAATACTCCTTGAGCTGTTCAGTGAGGATCTTTTCGGGTTTGAAATTTTATCGACTTCCCAAGGAATAATATAGCAATGGATTCACATACCTTCACGCACGTTTTCAAAAATTATTCGAAATTTGAAAGCTGGAAAACTGATTTTGGAAAAGTAATCTGGAATACAAACAACTTTCAATTTGAAACGTCGAAACAACAAATTTATTAATTTTAGAACTGGTAGCAGGTCTCTTTTTAGAGACTTGGTCTTTATTTTAATGCAAGTTTTTATTTTTGATGAAAGGTCTCTTGGATTTTTTATTTTTTAACCGAAATGACCTCTAAGGTCTCTTTTCCATATCTTGCTTACAAAATTATGTGGGCTCCAGAAAAACCTTCAGAGACTGTTACGAGACTTTTCAACAATTTCTTTAAAAAATTTATCTCAGATTTCTTGAGGAAAAGCTCTAGGAATTATCCTAGTGACTTCTATAGAGATTTCGTCTGGAATACTTCCAGGAATTCCTACACAGATCCTTCCAGAATGTTTTCTAGAGATTCCTCTACCAATTATCTTAGAAATTATTCCAGTTATTTTTCGAAGAATATCTTTTGAAATTTCTCCAGGAAATTGTGGATCACTTCATCGTTACTATCTCCAGTAGTTTGCTCAGGAATTACCTTGAAAACTTTAAAAAACACTATCTTAAGACTTCCTCTAGATATTTTTCATTATCCTTCAACCGAATTTTCCAGTTGTTATTCTAGGAGATCTTCTAAGGATTTTTTTTCCAAGAAAGACCGCAAAGGTTAATTGCACAGTTTTTGAAAGAAATTGTTCAGAGGTTTTTATTTTCAAAAAATACCCGACAAGAATTTCTACGTCATTTCATCCACGGTAAGACCAAAGAATTTCTCCAAGGACTCCTCGAGCGGTTATTCGAGGAAATCTATTAGGAACTTTAAAAAACAATCCTCAATCTCGACCCTGTGTTTCATTATGGAGTTCTTCTAGATTTTTGTTTTCTAGAAATTCGTTAAGATTTTCATCGAAGAATTACAACTACAGCTCTTCCAAACATTTCTCAAAAAAAATCCCATGAAACTTATAAAAGTTTATTTAAGGTTCAGAACAAATCAACTAGGTTTAATCCCAACAATTTAACTAGAAACTCTCCTAAAAATTCCACAATGAGTTCTTTTAGTAACCGTTATTCATCAAAGATGACTTGGAAACTTACACAAGTTTCATCAGAGATTACTTTAAAATTTGCTTTATAAACACTTCACGATTCTTTTTTGAACATCTGCTCAAATTTGAAAAATATTTCATTCACATTTCCATGGATTAATGCCTAGAAAAAAAATCCTGGCAGAATACTTGGAAAAATCTTTAGACTTCCTTAAGAAATCTTTAAGAATTACTATTCCTACATTCCTGAAGAAATCTCTGAGTAATTACTGGAGGTATCCTTAGAATTTTATGTGAAACTTTAAAGCAATTATGAAGGACAATATTTAAGAAATTCTTGGAGGCATATTTGGAGAAACTTCTATTTGAATTTTCCAAGAAGTTTCAAACGGAATTCTTAGAGGATGTCCTAGGAAAATCGATGGAAGAATAACGGAGAAAATCCTAGAGGACTTTCTTGAACAATATCCGGAAGAATCTGTAATTTAGAAATTTTTGACGATCTTTGAGTTCTCTGTTGTTATATTTGAAAAAAAAAAACGGGTTGTGCTTTTGAGATATCTAAAATAAAATTCTTTCACGAATTGTTCAGAAAAAATCTCGAAGTAAATCTTCGGAGTAATAATTTTTGGGCAAATACTTGAAATAATTTCAGATGGAATTCCTTGAGTAAATAATTGAAAAAAATGTCGTAATGTAAACTGTAAACGACCTATAAATGTTAAAAAACAGGAAATATCAGGGAATTTTGTTTGTGCAAACAATACAGTATACTTGTTGTACAAAGATCCTTTTGATACATACTAAGAGTTTGACGAATTTGTCTAGGAATTTCACTAATTAGAATTCCGTGCAAAACATTTACATATTAAAAAAAATTTTTAATCATTCCCTCTTAATCTAGAAAGGATTATTCAAGGCTTTTAATCTTTGAGTTGCAACAACCTAAAACTTTGGAAATCTATATAATAAAGAAAAATAAAACATTTTAAAAGTTTATGATCATATCTCAAAGTAAACATTATAACATTTCAAAAATGTAATGAGTAATTTCTTAAGGCTTTTATTGAATGTTCTTGATAATGCTGGAATTCACCATTAATAACTCTTTGAAGTCCTGCACATATTCACATATTCTTCCAGAAATTCCATTTATTTTGCTGCTAGACTTCTTTCAAAGTATAATTCACCAAGGATTTTTGCAATGACTTCTGAGAGAAATTCTTCCCTTTTGACAAAAACCAGAACAATACAATAATGCTTAGATAATAAAATAAATCAGCTCTTCTCAGTAAAACACAAAGAGTATCGAAATGTAATCGTGTAATATAATTAACTCATGGTTTTACAGCTGACGTAAAATGATCTATCAAACCGAAGCCCCAAACGAAATCCACTGAAGTGAGCTCTCACCATTTTATTCATGAATTCAAAAACATTGAATGAATCAGATCCAGATATGAAGTTTTACTTTTTCTCAAAACAACAAATGGACGGACAAGTAGTAAGTGGTCCTTCGATTTCGTTGTATACTCCTGTGGGGTGGACGACGGAATCGAGACCAATCGGGCTCGCGTTTTGCGAAAAGATATTCATGTTCAGTCGAGGATGAATTGACAATTGGTGAGCTCGTTTCAAGCTTATGATAACATATTATGTAATTTTCAAACAAACTATGGATGGTTCGTCACTAATAGTGTCGACATAAACCTTTATCCCCGTTTCAAATAGTTTTAATATACATATACAGCCATTCCATGAAAAACCGATCTAGTGGGTCTCCGAATTCCGTGCAAATTTGCTATTTTGTTCCTTATCCGAAATAAGGATACACGTATTTTTGGATTTTTTGATTAGGGTGACCATTTCCGAAATAGGGTGACAGGAAAAATCGCGATTTCGCAAAATTTTTATTTTTAAAAAAATTATAACTTTTGAACCGTTTGACCGATTTTCAATCTTTTTGGACGAAATGAAGGCTAAAGATTTTGACTTTTCGGAAAAAATATAAAATTTCACAAAAATTGTGTTTTTTACATGAAAAAACTCAATAGTTTCCGTTTTTTCGTGTTTTGAAGGCCTCGGGACCAAAGAGGCTATTGCTGCTCTCATTTTTTCTGTAAACTGTCAAATTTTCAGCGATGTATGTTTTTTAGTTTTTGAG
Organism: Aedes aegypti; assembly: GCF_002204515.2. NCBI lineage: Eukaryota > Metazoa > Arthropoda > Insecta > Diptera > Culicidae > Aedes > Aedes aegypti. Next base: position 21,268,496 of record NC_035108.1, on the reverse strand, counting down.
ATATATTTTTTTGAAAATAAAAAATCAGTCATTTTTCATCGGCACACACTGTAGATCTCAGCGCATTAGATTTGTAATGTTTAAAAAAAATCATAACTTTTGAACTGCTCAACTGATTTCCAATCTTTTTTTATGGAATGAAAGCTTAAGGTCTCAACTTTTTAGAAAAAATAGAAAACTTTGAAAAAAAAAAATTTCACATTAAAATATATGAAAGTTTCTAAAAAAACTAGAATTTTTTATATTTTTTTCACGTTTAAACATATTTTCATCAGATTTTTCACTTTTGTCTGAATAGTTGAAATTTTAAGCTTTCATCCCATACAAAAAGATTGGAAATCGGTTAAGCTGTTCAAAAGTTATAATTTTTTTTTGAACATTACAAATCTAATGCGCTGAAACCTACAGTGTGTGCCGATAAAAAATGACTATTTTTTTATTTTCAAAAAAATATACCTCAAAAACTGAAAAACATACACAAATTTTCTGAACTTTCAAGAAAAAATGAGAACAGCGATAGCCCCTTTGGTCCCGAGGCCTTCAAAACACGAAAAAACGAAAACTTTTGAGTTTTTTCATGTAAAAAACACAATTTTTGTGAAATTTTATATTTTTCCTGAAAAGTCAAAATCTTTAGCCTTCATTTCGTCCAATAAGATTGAAAATCGGTCAAACGCTTCAAAAGTTATAATTTTTTTAAAAATAAAAATTTTGCAAAATCGCGATTTTTCTAGTCACCCTATTTCGGGGTCACCCTAATCAAAAAATCCAAAAATACGTGTATCCTTATTTCGGATAAGAAACAAAATAGCAAATTTTCACGGAATTCGGAGACCCACTAGATCGGTTTTTCATGGAATGGCTGTATACCTTTCTTTTCTCGTCATTACAAAAAAAAACTTGTTTGACATTATGAATGTTATTTTATTCTTCTACCAATGGGGCTACCATTATATTTTCATGGTAAGATAAAAATTATAATCTGTTTCAAGTAAGAGTCGTATTTTCCTTGTTTATCCATGGATCGCATCACCGACTAAAGGTGCCCAAAACTTTTCCATGCTTCACTAATCAACACCCTTTCCGTGGTGATTGTGGAGATGCACAGGTATTCTCGGTCTGTAGAAGCAACAATCACTACACACTAACATTCCTTCCTCATCCCAACTGACTGTAAAAATTTGGCCGGCGCCGATATTGATCAGTAATATGAGAGCTACTAAAATGTACACTTCGAGAGTAAGCGGAAAGTCCCATTCTTTATTAATTTGGATCAAAGTGCAATTCTCACCAGTTCCGATCAATCACGAAGTAGCAACCATTAACCTGTCCCTAAGTCAGTCTATGCTTTGCTCTGCTATGCTAAACAACAAATGGACGGACAAGCTTCAATTTTATGAATAGTCTGAGGATCTCTTTATCCAAACTTTACCAAAATGATGGTTGAATTAGAACTATGTTTGAATTTTCACGAACAGCGTATTATTGGACCCCCCGCATTATTTCCCTTAATCGTTTTGCGTTTTCGCCCTCTACCTGTCCACCAACACCGAATGATTTTCTCATACGCACCATGCCACAATTGTGAACACTTCTACACTGACACGATACTTTTACGGTGCGCCCGCACACAGATCAAAAATCGCACCTTCTCTGGATAGAGGAAAACGAAGCAATGAAACTCATACCAATTATTGGTTCATTTTGCATTCGTTTTTGTTAACAATCGTTCGTTGATTGGTTCTATTGTGAACTACTGGGATATTGTATCACTATTGTTTTTTTTTTTTTTTCAACACGCCCATCTATTTTTATCTGCTTTTTTGCCAAATTTGTAAATGTGCCAAAAAGCTTCGAAACAATGCGCAATATAAGGTTTTTGTGTTTCCTTCTGTGTGATTCTCTCTTTGTTTACATTTGTCACTGTTTCTTAAATCTGTTCATCCGCTTTCGGATTTGATCTTTTGCTCTCACTAACATTCTATCTGATATTTCCTATATTTACTGTCGGTTCTATGCAAAATCATTCCATGTTGATGCATACTATCTATTACTGTTTCTTCAGTTCTTATTTAAAAATAATATAAAAGAGTATTAAAAATAAAACCCTAAACAGAAGAAATGGATTGAACTGATTAAACTGATTACTTCCCCCTAATTTACGCCTAACAGCATTGATTTTAAAACAAACGTTTCCGTTTCTTCTTCCTTTCTTTTCTTACTCTTGATTACACCTACAAACCGACATTTTTTGTGATTGACTAACTGCCCAAAATACAAACAAACAAAACCGCCAATCGCTCTCGTTACTGGGCGGGTACATTCGTCATACAAAAAAAAAACGTACTCCCAACTCAATCCTCAAACAACAAAACGCACAATGCAAACCAAAACGATTAACTGACAGGAAACGAAATTTTTGTGTGAGTAACTTTTTTTTTTCAAAATCGTACTTTATTTTTGAAACTATCATATCGCTACTGTCACAATTACAACAGTGCCCACCACAAACAGATACTCAACTTCAGTGAGGTTTTTTTTATTGCGTTGACTTTGGATATGATTTGCTGCGATTGATTTTACTTTCTCTTGTCTCACCTTATGATGGACAATTTGTGTAATACTTTTTAGGGTACTATTGTTTCTCTTTTGCTGCTTATTGCCTTTTCCTTACTTTCGTTTATTTTTTGTAGCTGCTTATTTTTATATCAATCTTTGTAAGGAATTACTTTTGGTACATTTGGTTTGCCTTCTTTGATTGCGATGGTGTAATGTTTGATCCTTTTTGTATTGATGGAGAGTTTTTCTTGTCTGCTGAGTATCTCTATTTAACGGTGAATGGTAATAATTTTAAAGGAAGTTAGAAAAATTGATGACGATTTCGAAATCACAGACAAACAGAGATAACACTGGCGAAACTTCCGTTGATTGAGCTTTGAACGATCATTTCAAATTGAATATGTTTTATACTACACACGTTTCACACTAGTGCCTTCTACAAATCTTGTTGCACAAAACCGTACATATTTCGCGATACATGGTCACTTAGATAATAAAAGCGTGACATGGACGATGGATTACAAATGAAATTATAGATTTTACGTCTGAGGAGGCTCGACGAGCTTGAAGTTTGTATGGAGAAAATCTTGAATATTTATAATGAACCCTTCTTCTTTCTGGCATAACGTCCCCACTGGGACAGAGCCTGCTTCTCAGCTTAGTGTTCTTATGAGCACTTCCACAGTTATTAACTGAGAGCTTTCTATGCCAATTGACCATTTTTGCATGCGTATATCGTGTGGCAGGTACGAAGATACTCTATGCCCTGGGAAGTCGAGAAAATTTCCAACCCGAAAAGATCCTCGACCGATGGGATTCGAACCCACGACCCTCAGCTTGGTCTTGCTGAATAGCTGCGCGTTTACCGCTACGGCTATCTGGGCCCCATTGACCCATTTTTACCCGAAAAAAAAATAAAAAGAGCCAAAAAAGTAAATTTGAGTATTGTACCTTTAAATACCGCCTCATAAAACACACTATGACAGATATGCGTAATTCGACAACGTTTTGTAGCCTTCTTCAGTATTAGTCCTTCAAAGGTTCATTACAGAGTTTCTGGTATAATTCGTCAACAATTTCGTCCAGGAATTTCTCAAAAGGTCCAAATAAATTTTCAAGTTTATGTTTATCATCCGTTGGATTGTCGTAGACCATTTCACCTCAGCGCCATTTAGGTGTTCCTCGAAATACTGCTTCCACTTTCCGATTACCAGCCATTCGTCCGTCATGATCCTTCCAGTAGAGGTTATCCCATTCGAAAGATACATTTCACATAAGGACTGTAACTGTGTGTGTAATTTTTTGCGAAATGGGCCACCCTCATCATCAGATCTGAAAGGTAACATCCTGGTTTCCCCTTTCATATTTTTTGTCACGACGGATTGATCTTCTGATGAAGCTTCCGCATCTCCTCGTATTTTTCTTCCAGGATTTCTACCATGGTGCTCTCAGTTTATTATTTTCAAAACGCTCTGAATTGTTCGTTAAATGGTGTATCGCTGGACTACCCCTTTTCCATTATGTCACATTTGTACACCACGGATTTAGGCTAACCAGATGTTATCCGTTGGGAGTACATGTTCTCCTTTTCGATCATATGTCCTCCCGTCCTCTTTGGACTGAAAATGTCCTCCTTTAGTGAGCAATTGATGCAATTGATATCCATAACTCTTTCTTAATATTGTTGATGAATAGTAATAACATTTCTGGCTTGAGTAAACTTCGATAAAGGCCCCAGAAGTAAGACGGTTCAGGTTGAACGAGTTTTCATCAGTTGTTCAAATGGTTTTCAAGTCGAAACCGTATTGCTCTCCTTCTGACATGATTCTAAAGTAATGAAATTCGGGGTTGTTGTCTATTCAGGAAGCTGTAATTCGAAGTTTTAGCAGTCAGTATTATGTGGTGTGGGTTGCTTGCATTTGAATGTTAGTGAAAAATCAATGGTTTTCCCTATGCCAAAAGCTATGAGGCCATCAAAGAATCTTTTAATAAGCTGTCGCAAGGACCTGGTCAGGGTAGCTTTCGATTTCGTAATAGTTATTTTTGCAATTTCTCATCGTAATAGGCTGTTTTTCATCACGCCAATCCTTCGTGAAACGGCCTAGTTTCCTGCACTGAGTTATGCAGTACGAAAATAGTCTTTTTGCAATTCCTTTGCAAATCAATCAATAATTGAGAAGTTGATCAACATAACGGCCTACTTTTGCTACTGAAAGAAATAGTGCTGAAAAGTGCTACTTTTCAGCACTCTTTTCGGTGCTGAAAAGTAACACTTTTCAGTACTATTTTGGTATGCGTCAACCGCATAACCCAGCCTTTTCATGACATGCTTATTCTGCACGGCGTGTGAGTCGAGACGAGTCGTTCTCACTTCGGGTGACGTGATGCGACTAATGTTAGGGTAAAATCACCGGTTTTGGCCATCCTAAGAGAAAATGTCAATAAAAATTAAATGGGAATCCGTATTTATACTACAAATATGTTAAATGCAAGCTTTCAATCCATATTATGTGTGTAAAATATCAAAACTGAGCTTAAATCATTTTTTCGCTTTGAAAATCGGTCAATATAGGCCAACGGAACCAGTTTCGGCCAGAGATTTAACTTCGGTTCCTAAATTGGTCAATCGCATCGGTTTCTCATGAGAGTGGCCAAATAAGGAGTGCCCGGCCAAATTAGGTGTATGGGAGTTAAAATTATCAGGAAAATGAATTGTTTTTCTTATGTTTTCAATCAATTTGGACAAGTAAATGAATGTATCATGTGAATGTGATCTACTGAACACAAAAGGATTCATGCTGATTGGCTATGTAAAACGGTGCACAGTGGCGCATGGCTTTTGTCCGGCCTCAAAAATTCATAATCTCAAAATCAATTGTTAATATTCTTTATAGACTTCAATACCATTGAGTGACGACTTCTCAAAATTTGTAATTGATCTGTTTTGTTTTCGATTTTTGGCAGCATCGTAAGTGTGGGAAAGTCAGCAAAATTGGACTACTTCAAATTCATCAACTATGGTTCAACTAGAAAACTTCAAACAACTGTATCTCAACGAAATCATAATCGATTTAAGCTCAATAGGCTTTATTTTAAAGCGCAAATTTAAGCCTATATTTTGGCTAAAATTACTTAACTTTTAAGGTGAAACAGTTTTGAATCAACTTCTAAGATTGCACTGAAACTTCAAAGGCACAAATCACACGAAGAAAGCATCCAACAACTGTGAACTTTTTATTTTGGCTTTGTGCACTAACAGAAAGCTTAAAATAAGAAGATCAGAACCGTTAGCCAACTATTTCTCCAGTTTTGTGCTTTTGAAAACGTGAGTAGGGGCACAAGTCGGCCATTGTGACGGCCATCTTTGGATTCCGAGATGTTTCACCTTAACATGTTATGTTGTTATTTGTAACAAAACATGTAACAAACAGTTTTTCTCCCAAATTTTTATAAATTTTCAAATAATCGTACGTTTTATGTGAAGTTTTTCGTGAATATGAGTTACTCACTACGAAGCAGCATATTATCCATACTTTCAAATGTACAATAGTTTTTCTTGCCCCTCTTTGCCCCTAGAGGAAATTCCATTTTCATTTTACATTATCATTTATCTATTTTATAATTCAAATCTGCTTCATGTGTCATAACGCGTTTAAAACTCTACTTAAATTAGTGAAAAGAAGTTAAATTTATATCTGTTGTTCAGGTTTATGTACAAATTTCTGCATTACAACCAAATTTTTAGTGAAAATAGCCTTCTCATTCGATTGGATGAAAAAACTTAATTAAGATAAATTTCACTTAAAAATCGAATTTTAAATTTGACAGTTATTTTCAACGGGATAATATAAGCCATTTAAAATAATTAATATAATACCATTATCAAGCGATTTAGGACGTATTTGAGGTTTTGTCCGACCTTTGCATGGAGGCCCGCCACTGTGCGGTGTATAATCCTCTATGGCTACAACTGGCGTATGGCCAAAACCGGTGCTTCCACCCTAATCAAATGGAAGCGAGTCGACACCTCACCGACTCGTCTCACCTTACAAGCCGCACATTTGCATTTGATTCTTGGATTTATTCTACGACTGGCGTGAGGTAAGAATTGTCGTTGTCGTAAAGCGACGTGACAATTCTCAACTCGAGTTAAGTGACTTTTTATTTGGTTTACACGGCGAGTCACTTCGCTAGAGTCTATATCCGTTGTGCGATCTGGTTCCGACACAGGTTGGTGATTCTGATGTGGGATCGGATCGTCCAGCATTCTGTCCTGCTACTGTCTTTGCTGTCTTCATTCCTCCAATGGACCGATGCACGAGTTCACTAATTTAACTGTGCAAAATTTCAGCTTGTTCGGAGAAACTATATTTACGCGCCAGCCGTTCAAAGTTTGTATGGGATTTACTATGGGAAAACTTACTTTTGCAAAGAAAAATCGCCAGAGGTCGCCCATTGACCTCTATAAAAGTTCTGAAGACGGACTCTGATAGGTATTTTTACGATGAAGAATATTGCCGAAGACCGCGAAACAATCCGACCCTTGTGAAAAAAGTTGTTCAATGAAAACCTATTGGCAAAGCGGCGTTGATTAACACGTAAAGGAATAACAATAATAACAAAATCGGCCAAAATTTCCGAATAGTCTATGCTTAATAACTTTTTTCACAAGCATCGGATTGCTTTGCGGTCTTCAGCAATGTTGTTCATTGTAAAAATACCTATCGAGGTCTGTGTTCAGAATTTTTATAGAGGTCAATGGGCGAACTCTGGCGATTTTTATTTGCAAAAGTAAGTTTTCCCATAGTAAATTCCATACAAACTTTGAACGGCTGGCGCGTAAATATAGTTTCTCCGAACAAGCTGAAATTTTGCACAGTTGTTATGGAACCTAAATGCAATCCAAAAAGTGGACTGGAGCGAGAATCTAAATTTTTCATTTAACCGTGTCCCAGGCTAATGCCCATGTGGGTTCTCTTGAAATGTATGTGTGTGCTTTTAGAGTGCATCCAGTTGAAACAATATTTTTCGAAATAGCAAAAAAAAGTTGTATGAAACTCGTCGCAAAACTCTATTTTTTCAGCACTCTATAAATGTACAACTCGTGCTGAAAAAATTATCATTTTGCAACTTGTTGCATAAATAACTATTACGCCACTGAAATCTCGCGTAACATTACTAAAGGACCTATCTAACATTGAGAGGCTCTCTTTGTTTACTTTCTCTTTCATTAATAACTGAGTCACATTAATCTCTTCTGTTGCTTTTTTTGTATGAAACGCTAGTCAAGGAAATTGACTTTCGATCTATAGTGAAAAACTTCCCAAAATCTTTATTATTCCACTGTTATAATCAAAAGAGAACGAGAGAGGAGAGAATCTTTCATTTGTACATAGGTCCTTTAGTAATGTTCCGCGAGAAATCAGTTGAACTGATTTGAGTTGCGTAATGAATCATTCCTTAACAATTTTCATAAATTGCAAGATTATGGGTAATGCATTCTGATATGGTTTCTTATACCCTCATGTGGTCTTCTACGAATGTTGTATGTAACTCGTTGCAGAACTCGATTTTTACATTACGAATCATCATTCTGCATTTTGTTACGTAAACTACTATTATGCAACAAGATGCAAAATGATTTTTTTTATTAGTATCATTCCAAACATTACACTCATTTCTTATATCTAGGTGTTCTGTGTTATTGGACAACACTATCATCCTAATTTGGTAAAACAAATTTAAGATTTTATTAACATTTCGTAAACAATATATTCCCTTTCATTTTTTCCATATTTGCGCTCCAACAATTCTGATTTGTCTGATGCATTTTGACACAGATGTATCATCAAATAGTTATGTTCCATTATTACAGGAAATAATGCAAGTATTTCGTTATCTCGAATGGTTCAGGTACGTTTTTCTGAAACCATTAAAATCACTTGGTTCAGTCTGTTTGATTGTTGATGAACTGTACCATTGAAACTAGGCTATGGCTGAAATTGCATTGTTAATTGTTTATTTAACCGTACTTCAGCTTTTCTTAGGCTTAGGCTCTTTCGAACACGTTTCGTTTACACGCTGTACACAACCAAATGTCGATTAACTCGATTAAACCAAATGTCTATTCATTCGAAAACAAGGTTTTATTTATTCTAATGATTTTTTCATACTGCACTTTGAAGTAATTTTAATGTTTACCTGGACAACTTGTGTTATGTTTAACGATTCTTTTCCAATTCAAAAAACCAGTTGCACCATTTGCAACTGCACTGAACTAACTGCCTTTACACCGTACAGAGCAACTCAGCAGACATTTTTGTATTTTGCAGTACTTATGTAGATAAGAGAGTTTTGTAAATTTGTTGTATATGGAGTTGTGGTTAGATGAACTCAATACGGTCGCTTTCGACTTTGCTTAGTAAAACAGATTGACTTCGGTCGGTACGAGTGACATATCGCAAAATCTTTCCTTTAGCCATTAAGCAATCGACTACATGTAATCTAGAAATCGAACAAATTATCAAACCATTACTGATGTGTATAAACCCTTCACTCTCCTTTCATCCTCTCACATTTTCCCCTAACCTGTGACCATAACCTCCTCGAATCCCGTGTATGTGTTCGTGTCCCCGGTATTGGACCCATTTTACAGGACCGCGTCACTTGCATCAAGAAGTTCCGATGAGTCCAAGGGCAGGCGCGTGTTTGGATCACTGCTGCGTAGACACACTAGCTTCGGAGCCCCCGATACCGTACGTGGCGGCACCGGGCTCTTGGGATCTTCCTCTGCCATTACTACCACTACTAGCGCCACCATCAATACTAATAACAGTAATAATAGCACGGTGCCACCCAGTCCGCAAGAGCATAACGAGTCCTAAGCAAGTTGATCCCCGAGACACCTATCTGTTTTCGGTCACCACCGGTCGTCGTTTTGTCGGGCAGGACTTGGCTCTGCACTAGCTTCACACAAATTGATCATTCCCATACCGATGGAAGAGCAGATAATGCAATAACTTGTGCTAACGACCACAATTGAGAAAGGAAAAAGCAATAACGCTTATCCTGCGTAGGTTGCACCAACTGTTTCTACTAGTTTCACTTCTACCATAGCCGAGGAAGATAAATAATATCATAGGAAAGAAAGAAGCACATCATCGCTTAAAAACACATACACAAGCAACACATCAGCACACTCATCCATTGTGCGAAATCTAGCAGTACTTAGCAACACTAAGCAAAACCAATGGGAATCGCATACCCAGCTATTACCACTTATTAGGGATTAGTCTACGTAAATAACCACTGCTAAATTACCATTTCCCTTCGATTGCTCGCTTGTTTGTATCCTTTAAACAATTTTTTAACCATTAAGTACTCTGTTTCGAATCGTTTCATTTGTGACAAGGGACAATTTCATGACAATTTATTATAAAACTATGTAGGAAAGTAACGATAAATCTAAAACATTAAAAAATCGAACAAACGCTAAAAATATATCATTAAAACGAACGATCACATTTGTACACACACTCGTTTCAACTTCATGGACCATGTGTTTTGTTTTCTGAAAGTGAAAATAAATCTATACACGAATGTGTCATTACATTGAAAATATCGGTTTTTTATCATTCATCCATTCACTACTCATCTCTGTATGTGATAAACCCTGGGATCAACCTTTCTTGAATGTTTGCCATTATGTTTTCTCTGTGCTATTTCCGTTTCAGTTGTCTGACCCTATGTTTGTTAGTTCAGTTGTGTGTTTGTAATTGTTTTGGGTTCTGTGTGCCGTCCTCACCCTGCGTTGAACAGCTCTCGAATCGTACCACGAAAGGTTCTGATTAGTTCGGTTTTATGTTCTTTCAGTATTTGTAGTATAATCGTCCCATCGTCATTATCTTAATGTAACCCTATATTTAAATAATATTCTATGTGATATTTGTCTAAAATTCTCATCTTAAACCATATCCTTTCCATTCATGTAGCCGTTGATAACGTATCATAGGTTGTGTGTTTTATGTAGACATAGTATTTATTGCAAAATTTAGCTTGAATATCAACACATATTGTATTAGTATCCTAGGCATGTTTTGTTTAGTGAATGTATCATGGTAATATTTTCATTGTTTCTCAATTGATTGAATACTCATCAACGTATCAAATTCTGAATAAGGATCATGGCAAAAGCGGATGGTTCTTTCGGATCTAGATCCGACTGAGGATCATTCTATCTGCAAATCTTTACAATTATCGCATGGACAGCTCCTGTCAGAATTGTGGAGTACTTATCCCATTTGTTATGATTTCTGCCGGAATTCCGAATGTTTTGTCTGAACCAGTGCAGAAAAAATTGTAAGATTATAGATATTCATTCAGGATTACCGTAATTTCGGGTGAAATTGATCATTTTTCACGGTTTTTCTAGTCTGTTTTCTATAATGTTAACAATGCCAAACAACTAAATGCAGGAAAACAAGTACGCCATAAGGTGCCATAAGTCGATGATTATGTACCGAAATTTTCTAACAAATGTCATTTTAGTGTTAACAAATGCCTCTAAAATAAAAAATCAGAGGATCTCATTTCGGGGTGAAATTGATCACTTGTCAATGCCATTATTGTTAGTTTCCAAAACAATTCTATATGATAAATTTGAGCTCCCTGAATCCGAATATGCTTGTAAAATTCTTAACAATGCAATATTTATATAAATAACGAATTGTTAAATTTCAAGTATTACGCGGAAAACGCCTAAATGTATGCAATTTCCTAAGGAATTCAATGATATCTAACAGAAATTCAATTATTTCAACCATATGAGCTAATTGGTGCGAATTTTGGTGATGAAATCTGATTTGGGGATATATCTCAAGCATTCTCACAAACTTTCAGGTTTATACCATGTTCAAATCCTTGCTTAGAAATAGAAGTTCATAGGTGTTTGTCAATACTGCACCGTGCATGATTTTGAAATTTTACGTTATTTTCATAGTAATAAACATTTTTTAACGCAAAAATCTTCACAACACGCAATTCGACAATAGTTACGACAAGCAACGTTCATTTACTGCAGCTCACATTGATATTTGTGCTCCATTACGAATAAATAAAATCGTGTGATACGATGATCAATTTCACCCTTCTGATCAATTACACCCGATTTTACGGTACTATCAACTATGATAATTGTTTTCTGATAACTTAGCTCTTAGACTTTTATCGAAAAAATCTCGTTTTTTTTTGCGGCCAAAAATCATGCCTCCTTGTCAATGTCCGACCCATAAAAGATATGCTTATCATAATCTGTGCAGACATAAACGTCACACACTCCTTGTCACTTGGGTTCAAGCGCTAAAAACATACAAAAGTGTACTGTCCATATCCATAACCCAAACTTTTTCACGATATATACAGTATTGGACAAAACATTTGCAACTTTTTCGTTTTTCCATACAAAATGGTTAACTTTAGAGGTTTAAATCTGAGTCATTTATAGACCAATTTGAATGAAATTTTTATAGTGCTTCTGAAATAACTTGAATTTTAACACATATTTTTAAGAAATTTTTCCAACCACGAATTCAAAAGCAATAACGGTTTAACAAAAGTGATTTTTTTGTAATTGGCATAACTAAACAAATTGAAGGAAGAGCTTTATGATATCTTCAGCAAAGTTGTAGATATTGACGGGATAAATAAGTTTGCCGAAAACAGTTTTTGTGTAGAACTATCAGATTCTTAGATAAATAGTTTTGAATTTTTCGTCAAAAATTACACTTCATTCAAATCGGTCCATAAATAACTGAGATCTGGCTTAGCAAAGTTTATCATTGTGTATGGAAAATCGAAAAAGGTGCAAATGTTTTGTTCAATACTGTACATCGTACTATGGGGTGAACCCAAACTTTTGCACGATGACTTGAATGACTGTTTCATTGGTTTTGAATAGTTTTTAGATTTTTCCGCTTTCGTGAGTGATCTTCAAAAAATATAAGATTACGATTCTAATGACACCTTGATTCACAATTTTTGTCGATCCAATGCTGACGAAATTACCATGTTTTTAAGCGTGTTTTTTGAAAAATGTCACAACTTCAAGTAAAAATTTAGAATACAAAATTCATTTTTGTTTTTTTTTTTGGGAAATACTTACGAAGTACCGTAATCCGGGGTAATATTGATCAGCGGGGTAACATTGATCGGGATGACTCATCTTGTTAAACGTTCAAATAAAGATTTATTGATGAAGCATTTTCGAACCATGAATGGTATCTCTCTTTCTTATATTCATAAGCTAATGATAATAAAGGTTTTTGCCAAAATTGCGTTTAGTTCATGCGCAAATTTGTCAACTTTTTGAAACAATGATTTCTATCATTTTCACTGACACTACCGAAAATTCATGTCTCACATGAGTTCTGCAGACGATGTGATCAAGGAAAATGCGGGTGTTACTAAAAATGGCATCGCCGAAAACGATTCCGTTGTCAAATCTTTCATAAGTTTATTCATTTAGGCAACATTAACTAAATACTGTTACGAATGTAGAATTTCCTGAGGAAATTGCCTACTTTTAGGCGTATTACGCGGTTCAAGGTGTTTTTAATTTTGAAATAACTCAAAAAGTAAATGACTTGTAAGAGTTTGGTCTTCATATTCAGCTTCAGGGGCCCTGATTTTAGTAAATAACGACATTTCCAATATTAGCGAACGTTGTTTACTTGGGTGATCAATGTTACCCCATATCAGCTGAATCAAAAAATCACTTAAAACATTTATTTAAACATGTTTAAATCTTTCGAAAAACAAAATAAAGTACATAGTTAGGAGCGGTGGGTGCCAGTACTTGTTTTAAAAACATGAAACTTGTAACATTTGTATTGTGAAATGAAAAATTTAAGAAAAACTAAAATAAATGATCAATGTTACCCCGGATTACGGTACGCTCTTTGCCTTTCGAATGCGCCATTGAGAGTTTCAATTGGACGTATAATCACAGAGATATGTACAGAAGAGTTTTGTATGTTGTTAGGAGGTGAACCCAAACTTTTGCATGGGAGTGTATGTTGTCTAAACTAATGACGATCGGAAATGCAAACATTTGTTTATTTTGTATTTTCTCAACAATCAAATTTTCACGGAAAGGAAGCCTGGTTTTATACCACCACTCTAAAGCTGTGAACCCTTGGATTACACGGCACATTTTCGCTGTTACCGTTATCCAGAGTAACATTGATCGGAATGAATAATCTCGTAAAAAGTTTGAATCAACATTTAATGATGCACCATTTTCAAAGCATGAAAGCACTTTTTCCCAGGGCAGACAATCATCAGATTCGTCACCGTGCGGTGACGAAATGAAAAAAAGACATCGTCATCCAGTATAATAACTCTGGCAGGTCGTCGTCTCGTCGTCGACGAAAGAATACACGACTAACTTCAACCCAAAATCGTCAACGAGAAATTTTTTCTTCATTCCGCTTGCTACCCTTACACACAAGAAGAAGGCGTATATTCGCTTGCTTCGCACCAACCAATGAATGCCATCACATAATTGCTTGTATTGGCAAATGAACCCGTTCTCCTCATGATTCCACAATAGCTCTGTTGGTAAGCGCATTGAGTTTACGATCCAGAGATCGTTTGTTCGATTCCAGACGGGTTTTGTTGTTTTGTTTTTAGGGAGTCGATGCCGGTTATGGACCCTTTGCGTATTATGGACCCCCTACAGAAAAACATAAAATTAACACTCAAAGCAACCTTATTCCTATGAAAATCCACCGGGGGAACTTCAATTGTATTGTTAGTCAGTAGTTTCAGGCAAAATATTTGGTTTGAGGCGCATAACTACAGATATTTGAACAGTTTTGTAAATGAAACCACACAAGAGGGTCCATAATACGCATTTCCAGGTGGGTCCATAATAGGCACGTCGGCAGCGAGCCGGATTACATGGGAATCAAATGGAGGGTCCATAATACGCAACGTCAAATTTGTAAACAATCCTATTATGAACCCCGGGAGGGTCCATAATAGGCATTCGGACAACAGTTTTCCAAATGTATATTTCTCTGGGAAAATCGTATGAATTTGTATGTTGCATGGGTGTACTGTGAAGTAAAGACATTGAACTTGTTATTAGACTCCACAAAACGTATATCCGCCTGATATATAATTGCGGAAAGGCGTCGAGAATGAATTTCAGCTAGTAAGGGGTCCATTACTAGCATTGACACCCTATTTTATTTTTTCAAAAAAATGCTCTTAGTCTGTCACACGAAGACACGATTCATATTATTAGTCGGCTCAGTGCTCCCGAACGAAGTTTCACCCGTAACGAAGGAATCGTATTTGCTCGTCATGACGCCGAGTCTATGTATCGGATCACTGCGGCAAATCGTCATCCGACGCTGGTTGAGTGACGATGACGATGTTTCTTTTAGTTTCGTCGCCGACTTTTTCCATTTGACGGTGACGATTGTCTGCCCTGCTTTTTCCTATTGTAATAGATAGTTTGACAGCTGAAAACTCAGCCCAATTAGTGAAAGTCTTCCACTAGGTGGGTTACAGCTTTAATGCAACGACCGAAATTTGACTGTACATGTTTTATAAAAATAGAACCTGCAACATTTGCTTTTTGAAATGAAATATTCAAGAAATATAAAAAAAAAACTGATCCGGATTGTGTTACTCACAACGGTTTTGTATTTTGCGTTTTGCTTTCCTCTTTCCTGATCGAAATAACTTAAACTTCTGATTTTTGAGCATATGGCTCATGTGCCACCCTATGAATGTGATCCAATAATTTAATGCAATAAAATATGCACAGAACGACTTAAAGCTTATGTTAGTTAATTGATGATAGTTTATGTTTGTGCTTGCTTACCGATGTGGAATAATCCTGTTAATAATAAACTGCTTTATTAGCGCTATCTACACCAGCATATCTTACTCAGTTTATTTTCATTAGATCATATATAGTATCCCAGTATGTCTTTATTGAATGTCAGTCAATATAAATCCTCTTACAAGATGTAGACATACAACACTGTATAACACCGTAAAATAAAGTGAAATTGATTAAGGTACACTGGGACAAGTTGAAACATGAAATGCAAGGCTTTGAAATGATGTCGTGAATTGTTGGCATATTTTTTTTTCACCAAAAGTTTGTAACATTTGTTAACCTGATGATCAGGTAAATCAAGTACCTTAATGTGTCTAATGATCTGGAACTCGAATTGAAAAGGTCGAATGTAACACTTTTGACTATCTGAGATAACTCTCCATGAAGTTTCTCAAACGAAATTCAATTCCTATTTCAAGCAAATAGCTAAAACGTACACAATATACGTATTAAGACACAAAACGAAATTCCTTCCAGTAAACCATTGAACAAAATCACAACAATAAAGACTGGAACGTGCATAAATTGGTCGATTTCAAATTGATCTGTTTTAATTGAAAATGCATTTAAAAAAAAACCTGAAATGCTGCATTTGAAAGTTGAATGTATATACAATGGTTGCTATGAAGAGTTTTCACCTTTTGCTCTCCAGTTTCCAAAACGACGTCCAAGTAAGAGAAACAGCGTGTCAAAATTTTGCTCGCGCAGCTAGAGAATCCGACGTTCTCGCACGAAACTTATGTGAAGGCAGATTTCAAGCAGCTTCCGGGACAGGAGTTTTATTCCGCATCAGAAAAAGGAATGGTGGCCGAATTTTACAAAACCATCAAACTATCTAAATTCCCGGCATCAAACTATCTATAAACTGCTTCCGGCATGTCATATGCTCATGTGGTCTTAAAAATGATATTTTCATCACTACGAGAACCATCAATGATGAGATTTACGTCTATGAGTGCCTGCGCCTACTACCATTCCTGACGCAATATAATAGATCTGTGGTGTTCTCACCAGATTTGACGAGCTGTCACTATCGGAAAAAGGCAAAGGAATGGTACAATGCGAAAAACTTGGTTTTGGAACCTTAAGACCACAACCCTCCCAACAGCCCAGAGCTCCGTCCTATCAAACGGTATTGGGCCTTGGTCAGATGGAATTTCCAAAAAAAAACTAATAAACCCATGGAAAACAAGCAGCAGTTTAAATCAAACTGGCGTTTGACGATGAATCATTTCGATGCAAAACTTTATGGAAGGGGTTAACCTGAAGGCACGGCAGTTCGGATATGGCAAATCAAAATAATAAACGATTTTTTTTTCCATTAAATATATGAATTAGGATATTAAACGAAAATAAGAAGATCTTTGTATTATGAATTATGACTGAAAGATATGTTTTTTTGTCGACCAATTTTTGCACTTTTGATCCGAAAGAATTGTTCAGTGGTAAAACCTTCACCAAGATCAATACACATGTTCAAAAGTTATCTAAGCATTCCATCTGACGAGAGGAGAGAATTATGCAAACTTTCGTTGAAAATCCAAAATAGTCGGGAGAAATGATAGAAAAATTCCTTAAATTTCAAAATTCTGAATCAATAATTTCAACTATAAATTGACAACATTGTATTGAGAAGTGTCTTCAGAATCACATTTAAAAATAAATAAATAAATCTCATATGCTTACCAAAAAAAACTTAATAAAAATGCTACATAATGATGCGCTAAGACTTTCTATAGAAAACACTCGTTTTTGCGGGCAAATTCCAAGTGGAATAGACTCTAGAGAGTCTAGAGCCCCGAAGCAGTTTATATAATCAAAAGATGTACCGTAAAATCGGGTGTAATTGATCAGAAGGGTGAAATTGATCATCGTATCACACGATTTTATTTATTCGTAATGGAGTACAAATATCAATGTAAGCTGCAGTAAATGAACGTTGTTTGTCGTAACTATTGTCGAATTGTGTGTTGTGAAGTTTTTTGCATTAAAGAATGTTTATTACTATAAAAATAATGTAAAATTTCAAAATCGTGCACGGTGCAGTATTGACAAACACCTATGAACTTCTATTTCTAAGCAAGGATTTGAACATGGTATAAACCTGAAAGTTTGTGAGGATGCTTGAGATATATCCCCAAACCAGATTTCATCTTCTAAACTCGTACCAATTAGCTCATATGGTTGAAATAATTGAATTTCTGTTAGATATCATTGAATTCCTTAGAAAATTGCATATATTTAGGCGTTTTCCGCGTAATTCTTGAAATTTAAATATTCGTTATTTATATAAATATTGCATTGGGGCCCACATAGCCGTAGCGGTAAACGCGCAGCTATTCAGCATGACCATGCTGAGGGTCGTGGGTTCGAATCCCGCTGGTCGAGGATCTTTTCAGTAAAGGAAATTTTCTCGATTCCCAGGGCATAGAGTATCTTCGTACCTGCCACACGATTATACACATGCAAAAATGGTCAATCGGCAAAGAAAGCTCTCAGTTAATAACTGTGGAAGTGCTCATAAAAGAACACTAATCTGAGAAGCAGGCTTTGTCCCAGTTGGGATGTAACACCAGGTAGAAGAAGATAAATATTGCATTGTTAAGAATTTGACAAGCATATTCGGATTCAGGGATCTCAAATTTATCATGTAGAGTTGTTTTGAAAACTAACAATAATGGCATTGACAAGTGATCAATTTCACCCCGAAATGAGATCCCCTGATTTTTTATTTTAGAGATATTTGTTAACACTAAAATGACATTTGTTAGAAAATTTCGGTACGTGAGTCGATGAGGCTCACCTTCGTACTTATTTTCTTGCATTTAGTTGTTTGGCTTTGTTAACATTATAGAGAACAGACTAGAAAAAACGTGAAAAATTATCAATTTCACCCGAAATTACGATACGATGAAATTCGTTAAATTATTTGATTTACTGCTATGTTCATTAATTTCATTGGAAATTTTCCTACATTTTGGCATTTTCTGTAATATTCTTCAAATTTGATTATTAAATACTTTCATGAATATCAAAATAAATATTCGAGATAGGGAATTCAAAATTTAGTAATTTTTTGAAACAAACGATGAGTAGGAAATATTTTTAATAAAATACAGATAAATATTTTCGACGGATTCTCATACGGATTTTTACCGCCTGTTGTTCTTTGCAAGTGCCTTACAAGGCCAAATTTTTCAGGACCTTTCCAACAAATACGTTGTATCTTTCTAAGCTATTTGATTTCTGATGGGTTCACCAACATTTTAGTAATTATGAAAACCAACTTTTACTATGGTTCTCTAACTCATAAAAGTATCGATATTATGTGTTTCAGTCAGCGAACTTTTACCCACACACACTAGATTCGAACTCTTGCCACAGGTTGAAATATTGATTATTCTAAATACCAAGATCGAACTTTTGTCCCACCTTACTATGTATGTCGATTTTTACAATTTCAATCGTTATGCTAAAGAAAACAAATTATATTGAAATTTGTTTCGAGCTGTTATTGCCAATCTTATTTATTCAAAACTTTATGGATTATGAAATAGTAGAGCATAATCTAGGAAGTTAAAAAAGAACAACTATAAGGCTAGTTTGGGTACAAATTTAGTACTACAAATGGTACACATTTTGTACACGTCTACCAAGGACGAAATAAAGGCATAGTAGTCGGGGTCAGAATAAGTACCACATCTAGTACTACATTTGGTCCCTTGGTTTTACACTCGGTACCCAAGATCGCAGTACGCTTTCCACAGTATTCTAGATTTTGATCTATTACCTCATGTGCCATTAAATTTTTGGCAACTGCAAGGGACTTGAAGGTCTTTATTCGTCTTTACGTCTACTACGTCTCAATTTCGTTCATAAACTGCTCGAAACATTAAAATAGTATGTTATTGGTTTGACACTACACACCTCATATCACTCATCGAGCAGTATAGTATCGTTTCACAAGCTTACGCATGATTCTGTTTCCCAATTGTGTCCCCAGTTGGTCGGCCTTCGCGATAAAATCCACTTGGCTTCTACCTCTAGTACTACTATTCTTTTTTATCTTCTTACTCTATTACCTCCTAGAAGCAAACAATAAACGTTTACTGTAGCTTTCCATCTCTTCCGTAGTAATGTTAACCGAACATCAGTTTAATCCCTATTTTCTTTATAATTTATCCCACCCACTTTTCAGAACCGTGGACGGTAAAGACAAAGGTAAGAAGAAGAAGGGTCTGTTCTAATGGCTGACAGAAACCAAAAAATTGGCGTCTCCGTCGTGTGGTCGTCCCCCTCCGATCTGCTCCCTCGGTAGTATCCCCTTTGGCTAGGTGTACGGCACACACACAGTCAAACACAAATTCGATTTGAAAGAACGAACGGCCCCTCCACAAATGGCGCCCAACCCCAATGTATAGACAACCAACCCGACCGAGACCACGCACTGACGACCCTCTTCTGCTACCACCGCCTACTATTACCACTACTACTACTACTACTGCTCCTATCACACTACACAATTGAACGCTCTAGTACTACCCGTTCTAGTATCTACTAGCTATAGATACCGCGCTACAACAAATCCGCTAGTTATTACTTCCGCAACAGCTCGCTTCGGTTTTTATACGAGTATATAAAATAAAAACAACGAGGACAAGAATGCCGTCGTGTGCGTGCGGGGGCGTGCGTGTTTGTAGTGTTTGCACTGTAAGCGAGATATCGTCACTTACAAAACAGAAAACAACTACACCAAAAAAACGAGACAGAACAGGACACGACACCACGGTTTATATACACTTCAAATATAGAATCCGTTTCGTGTACGAGAGATTTTGACGAATCTGACCGCGTAAGTAATGCTAGCGTGCAAGACGAAATAGTCCCACGAGACCCGCCCCCTGACAGGAGGAACGTAGTAGGTTATGTAAATTTAGTACATATAAAATGTAAGAGTAATACAGTTAATCTAGTACTGCGCGAAAAAAAAGAACAAAATACATTGCAAAAGTGTTAGTTTGTCCCCCGTTCGAATCGGTTTAAATGTGTAAGTTTTTTTTTTCTTTTCTTTGTTCAAAGAAAGATGTGAGAAATTATGATATTCAAACGCTTAGATTATAGGTTGAAAAACGGTTTTTTATTTACTGTACCGTGGCAACAACAGTGGCTTACGGTGTTTTTCGTTTTGAGGGAATGCGCACAGACACGTTCTTAGTATGCTCGGCTTAGACAGACCAACACATTCGCTTGTGCAGGAAACCAACCGAAACACCCACACAAACACACCAAGGCAGTGGCAGTGTGCATGAATTAACAGTGTACGTGCAAAGTGTTAGGAAATAGTGAAGAAGAATAAAACAAGAAATTTTTTGTGTAATCGTCTAACGGATATGCCATATATATTTAGAGTATGTATATTTATTAAATTATTTTATTTTTTAAAAAGTTTATTTTTATAAAATAAAGTTTTTTGAAACTTTTATACACACACCTACACGCTGAGGATAAGACATACAATACACACGCAAAATGTGAGATATAGATTTGCTTGATTTTTAGAATATGAGCAAAAGTATCAACCAGCGGGTAGAAAACAGGAACGATAACGTACACAGGCAGAGCAGCTAACGGTAGTTGTTTTGGCGAGCTTTTCAAACAGCATTATAGGTTAGGGTATTTGTTCTTAGATGGGACGATTTCGAGTAGCACCGTTAATATTGAGAGAGGCACACACGCAGTGGATGCAATATAGTTAGAGAAAACTAGTGAGAAATGGAAGGGTTTCTTGTATTTTGCTCTCGAGCGATAAAAAAAAAACAGGTTCAAGGCAATTTTATCATCGATTGACTCGATTAGAAACAATAGATAAAGTTAGTCGACTTTTAATCAATCTTAGAGTTACATAAAATACACCACAGAAGCAATTTGTCGATTCAGAACATCACTAGTGTTCTACTTTTATATAGTTCACCAAAGGTTTTTACTCGAACAATACTTTTTTTGCGGTAGGACATAAAATGAAACAGGTCTAATTTTTTATCGAGCCAGATAGATTTGCGAGTTTATTGTGAAATGGCGAATGCTTGGATTCACGCCATACCGGTTGTAACGATTTTTGGCACTGAATGTCACTTCTTTTAGAAGCACCCCCGAATTTATGCAATCATAGAAATAAACATACAACGAATATCCGATTTTACTCCGATACTTCAATAGCAGTGTGTTGATCAATCTCTTCCAATGTATCGGTTCTCTCTCACTCTCTGTCTGTCTCAGCCTATCGTTATTAAACTGATGCAAGCACCTGTTAGTTGTGGTGCATACCAACCTAACACCCTTAGGATGAATCAAATTTCCTGTTTCTACTCTCTCTTGGTCGAATCGAAATCATATTGAACCAAACTTTAAAAACAACATCGCTATTTAGCCGTCTTTTTTTAAGTACATTGGCAATTGTGAACCTTACACTATCTGTACAAAGCAAAAAGGTTTACAAACTTTACTATACTCGTAAAAATGATGAGAAAAAATTCTTTCTGAATATAAAAACCTAACTAGTATCTTTAAAACGTATGTAAACATTCAAAAGAAAGATAATGGCAGATTATATATATTTAGAGCGAAAACAGGAATCGAAAATGGGTAAGGAAAACGTTGGTAATATTCCCCTTCTCAAGTAAAATAGACACAGAAAAAAAAACTCATATAAAGAGGAAACTATATTTAGTGGAAAACGAAACAACAGAAAAAAATATCGAGAGACTGATACACTATATTGCTCAACAAAAAAAAGCCCACAAAACTATCCCTCACACTGTTTCGATTTTCAATGCGCAGCTTCCCACACGTTCGGTGCATACCACCCTTCCCTGCTTTACAACCCACCTTCACACAAAAGAAACCAAAAATGTCTCAAACGCTCACGATGACCACATTCCTTAGAGCCGGGTAATTCCCAAAACTTCCTTCAATGTTTAGAGAAAGTACTATAGCCCTACAAACTGAATCGAATTTCAAGCGAGAACATTTAATGAGTTTCACTCGAAAAATAATACTACATTTAATCTTAAACGCGACCCAAAATAGGTATCAGTCTGTATAGTCTTAAAAACAAAATTCCAAACCCCCACGCGGACCACCATCTGCGACAGGAGTAATCTTTCAAACAAATCTATTAAACATAAAGAAAATCTTCAAACCAAGAAAATATTTCAAACGATGACAACATCCACAACAACAAAAAAAAGTTCAAAATAAATTTGAATAAATGCTTGACAAAAAAAAACCGGGAAGCTTCACTGATTCCGAAATTTCCTACCATCCCATGGAATGGGCGCTGTTTGGGATAACGCTACGAACCACCGATTCCGGTGGTGAAAGCCCAGCTCACTGATGACCCCCCTAATTCATAGTGTGATGCGGCTTCACGCTTAGTTGTCTTCCATCAATTAAGTAAGGGTTCGAAGTATCTCACGTGCCATTAAATTAGTTTTAATTTTCATACAAAAAGTATTACTATGGGAGGTTGAAAACCCGTCAAATTTGGCTTTCGTAATTAACCCTTAAAAGCACGAGACGAACCTTGAATTTTTGAGTGGTCAAAATTCGATGACCAGTAGATCAATTAATTTGAAATAAAATTTAAAGTAAATGCGATTCGTTGGTCTTACAATCCTTGGGTGAGACATCCCCCCTGACCCTCCCCCATTTCTAGGTAACAGAAAAAGCGTGGAAACGAGGGTCTAAGATTGGTCTCAGGGTGTCTACTAACTGGAAAAACCTGGAAAACCTGGAATTATCAGGGAATTTTATTTAACATGAAAAAAACCTGGAATTCTCAGGGAATTTCGGCTACACTCAGGGAAATTATATTGAAACAGTAATAGATGGTATAATATGTCGTTATTGTAACACAAAATCACCTTAATTAAACATTTTTCGGCTGCGCCGCTATCAAAACGTTAGTTGACATGTTCAATCCTTTCAACGATATTTAATTAATCATTAAATATTAGTTCATTCAAAAAATTTCACAAAAATTTGTTTTTGTGAAAAATAATATACTTTGTAGGAAAAGAGCAAAAATTACAACAGGCACGTACATTTCTCAAGTGAGCTAATTTTCTTTTAGAGTCTCGATCACTATTTTAGTGCAAGTCTCTATTTATTTTTGTTGACGTCTCTAAAGTCTATTTCAATAAAAACTATCTCTAAAGTCACTTTTTTAATCTGCTTGCAGTGAATCCTGATGCAAAACTATACTATAACTGTTAGGTTAATAGGCGACTATTTCACAAGTTCTTAGGCGACTAACTATTAGGCGACTTTTCCACAGGTTCTTAATGATATTTCTTAGATCTCGCAAGGAATGCTTCAGTAATTCTAGTAATTTCTCCAGTGATTTCTTCTTGAATACTTTCAGAAATGTCTTCACAGATACTACCAGCGATTTTTCAATTGATGCTTAGGGGCGATCCATTAATTACGTAAGACAATTTTCAGGGTTTTTCAACCCCCCCTCTCCCCATGGTAAGATTTTTTGTATGAAAATTAAAAATAAATTGTATGACGCATAAGAAATCCCAAACCCCCCCTCTCCCCATAAACCCTTACATAATTAATGGACAGCCCCTTAGAGGAATTACTTTAGAATTTGGTCCAAAAATCCTAGAGCAACGCTTCCACAAAAGTTTATTCCAGAGTTTTTGGAAATAATCGTTTTGACATTTTCTCACAAAATCCTACAATAATTCCTAAGCCAATTTTTCAATAATTCCAGGCATTTTCATGAAGATTTTTTCAAATATTTATCCACTATTACTTTCAGGAATCGCTCCAAAAATCCTTCAGGCATTATTCGATGATCTACTATAAACTGCTCCTAGAATTTCTTGATAAATTGGACATAGTTTATTCAGAAATTTCTGTTGTAATGTCTCCAGCATATCATCAAAATATTGTTGATGCGGTTAAAAAATTTCTCTAATATTTTTTTAAAATAAAATCTCCATGGATTTTTCAAAACTTTAGTCAAGGTTCAGGGATTCGGTCCGAATTTCTTCAAAACGTCTGGTAGGACATTATTTGTAGATTCTAATGTATGTTTTAAGTATTTTAGGAAGAATTTTATTAAAAATTTAGGAGATTTTTTCAAAAAAAAAATGATGGCATTTCTGAAGGAATTTTGAATTCTTGAAGAAGCTCTAAACGGGAAGTCTTAGGATAATCAATGGAATATTTTTTGGATGGATGTATTCCTGATGTGATTATCCTTAATAAAAATCCAGATTGAATTATTGATATACCTTCGAGATTCATGAAATAATTACTTAGAAAGTTAATATGTAGAAATATCTCAAAACAAACTCCTGAAGAGATCTGCGGAGTAATATGTGAAAGAAATCTAGAGTAAATCGAGCTGTTATACTGAAAAATTCCAAGAAGGGCCTTACTTAGGGGCCTATTTTGTAAGTCGAGCAGCATGCATATTTCAGATGTCACTCGTCGACTCTCATAGTAATCCAGTCACATAGAGTGATAACTGTCGAAAAACTCGAGTGACAGAGCTGAGTCGAGCGTATTTTTCGGTCGACAGTGACTCCAGTCGAATCATTTTGTTCGACTCGACTTATAAAATAGAACCCTTAGAAAAATATCTGTTCAACTTAGGATTCAAACTCTCATCTCGTGCTTTCTTCTAATTTGAGGGATTTGCTCAACCTGGAATTATTTTTTAAAACCTGGAAATCTCAGGGAATTTCATTTCTGCAAATGAGTAGACACCCTGGGTCTCAAACGGATATCTTAACATCCAAATGAACTAGAAGTTTGGTGTCTTCGGCAAATCTGTTCAGCATATCAAGGGCTATCTGACGATGAAAAATCTGATTCCGGTAGGTTGCACTAGTGACAAATTTTATTCAACCAACTGTATCTCAAGATCTTTATCGGCTAGAAGGTTAGTGTCTTCGGCTAAGCTGTACAGCACAGGGTGACCAGCGCACCGGGAAATCGGGAAAACCGGGAAAAAGCCGAGAATTTCAAATCACCGGGAGAAAACCGGGAATGATATGGGAATTTCAATTAACGCCGGGAAAATGTTGCATACTAGTACTTATGGAACTGTTTAGTGGATTTTAACTATAGATTCAACATTTGAATCTCAGGCTAATCAATAAAGTCAGCGTATACAAAATAAAAACATAATATATAAAAAAATGTCACCAATTGGAACTGATTTGATCGATATTTTAGAAATAGTCTAAACGAAGACTTGCTTCAATCCAGTAATTAATTAAGCATAAGCATAAGCATAGATGACCGTACAATTCGTAGTTGCTACTCCGTGATTGACCAGAACAATCGAAGTTGCACAGAGATTTAAGGTGAAACAGTTTGGAATCAACTTCTAAGATTGCACTAAAACTTCAAAGGCACAAATCTCGTGAAGAAAGCATCCCACAACAGTGCACTTTTTATTTTGGCTTTGTGCACTAGCAGAAAGCTTAAAATAAGAAGATCAGGAATTATTGCCAACTATTTCTCCAGTTTTGTGCCTTTGAAAACGTGAGTAGGGGGAGAAGTCGGCCATTGTGCCGGCCATCTTTGGATTCTGAGATGTTCCACCTTAATGAATCAATGTGCACAAATCGAGAGTTCAAAATTTTAAGTCAATAACGGCGCCGTCCTTACGGTCATCGGTTAAGGGAAGGAATGTTAGTGTGACTACCGTTGTTACTAGAGACCGAGATCACCTCTGCATCTCCACGGTTGTCATGGAAAGGATATTGGGTTAGTGGGATAGGGTAGAGATCTGGGAGTCACCAATATTTGGTGATGCGATCCATGATATAATCACGCCTAACCGGATTCGCGATTTTATTCGATATTCGCATATACGCCAAACAAGTGTTCATCACTCGCCCCGCAAGAGCAAGCGAAGCGATCAATAGATCAAACACTTCTAACGATCCGCGGCGCTTTTTCATTTCCCTATACTTTTTCACTACTACGACCACGGGACGACGCGCGACATGTTTAATCCTGCCCTCGTCGTCCGCCCCCGCAGGAGCAAGCAACAAGGTCGAAGGATCAAACACTACTCTGCTTCAATCCAGTAATTAATTAGCCAATAACTTAAAAATTTATTGAAAAAAAACCTTGCGAATAGCGTTTTTTCATGAAGTTCCAAAAAGCATTTCATGTTACAAAATACAATGTCAGGGTGTTACTTTGTTCTAAGCAAGTTTGCAATTCGAGATCATTCAACCTTGCAAAAACAACTTTCTTTGAATTTTAGCTAGAAGTCTACCAACTTAGGTTTTATTGCTAAAATTTTGTTTAAGCATCCTTTGGGTAATATTATTTCAATCATTTTTATGAAGCATCTTAAAGGAAAGTTTACCTAACTTTTCAAAACATTATTTCTATGAATTTGACATATAAATATAGATATAACAATATAACAACGCTTCTTCTTGGAATATTGAAAAAAAAAAAAAATCTCCGAATATATTCGGAATATTTAAACCTATGACCGTGGTAAAAGATTTGATATTTGCTTCTTGCTTGATAATGGTAAAACATATTATGAAACTTTAATCCATTCTAGAAACTAACTATCTGTGTTATTTTGTCAGAAATAATTGACCTGAGGAAAACTTCTATGTTTTCGGTTGCATATATTATATTGAATTTTTCGACAATTGATAAACTCTGTTTAAAGCCTATCAAGACTGTGTGGCTATTTAAAATTCAAGTTATAGTTTATTCTAAGTTTGGCTAAATTATCATACAAGCATTGGTCAATCTTTTAATGAAACTAAACATTTTCATGAAAATGATGAATTCCACGGTTAAGTGTGCTGTTCCCGTCAAGAAAAGTAAAAATTTCTGCGACAGAATTGGTCAAGAAATTTTCGACTCAGCTCAATTTGAAATGAAATTTAACCTCCACTGCGTTCGGATTTACCCTAATAGTAATGCTTTGATGTATGGCCAAAAAAAAGATACTTGAAGCCGTTTAAAATGGTAAAAAATCGTAATATTTTTTTTTTTTTGCTTTTAATGAAACCGGGAATAATTTTGAAATTCCGAGAAAAAACCGGGAATTCTAAATTGACTTTTCACTGGCCACCCTGACAGCAGATCAAGGGTTGTCCGGCGGTGAAGGGTCTGATTGAGAATTTTTCCGTTAGGTGGCGCAAGTGACATTTTTTCTTCAATTGTCTGTATCTCGAGATCCTCATCAGCTAGAAGGTTGGTGTCTTAGGCAAAGAAATTCATCCACTAGGTGGCACTAGTAAAAGAAATCTTCAATCTTCACGGCTGCAGGTCGTTAGGCCGAAGACCATTAGGCCGAAAGGATCGTTAGACCGAAAGGGTCGTTAGACCGAAATAACATTTGATAATTTATTACTGTGTCGAATGGCTAACACATTCATCAGTGTTTTTTCCTTCTTTTAATCGAAGGCTGCTCTTTCTAGTAAAATTTCACAGCGGCTATTATGGGTAGATGAAAGAACCGAATTTAGTTCTATACCATTTAATTCCACTAGAGTTTGTATCCTTTGACAGATACGCGTATTTCGACCTCAACTGTAAGGCCGTCTTCAGTGTCGTGTTCTAGACTCGACTATTATGGGCTTCTCGATAATGCAAATTATCCTGATCTACCAATTTTCAATCCATACAACCTAAAAATTCATTCATTCATTCTTCTAGATAATGTAAATTATCCTGACCTATCCCTGTTAGCGACCCACTCAATCTTACGGCTCATTAGAACTATTGGCCATTTTAGGCCTAATGATCCTTTCGGCCTAACAGAGACGGGGTTGGTGGTCTGATGGCTACCGCTTCTGCTTCATATGCAGAAGGTCATGGGTTCAATCCCAGGCCAGTCCCTTTCCTTGTACTTTGTAGATGTATATCTTTCACTTGCTTCTATCTTCCATTCTAAATCTATCACACTCAAACTATTCGTTCATAGCAAACGCTAGAACCAGAGACGGACAAGAAACCGTTTCCCTAACGTTTCCATTCTTCCACGCGCATGCCTTTCCTTACGCCTGATATATAGGCAGTCTGCTAACCACAAAAGCAAACCTCTCTGCCATGCCTTTCCCCCAATCCATACACTCCCGCATGAACTGACGTAGATGCAGTGGTATATACGGTCTACGTGGGAGCCAGTTAAATGCTTCATCAATTCCTCCCCATTCCCCACATTGGTCTGCATTCTGACGTGGCAGGCACCATTGTCGCTAAAAATAGAAGATCACCAGCACTTATACACTGAGGAAGCCTGTTAGTCCCAAGCAGTCATTCGGTTGATTCCTTGCAGGCCCATGGCAACCATATATCGATACACAGTGTTCTTCGTAGCCAGGATGTCCCGGGCGATAAATGAATATCGCCCACTGTCAGTGGTGACAACTGTGAAAATGAAGACCATGGACCGATGCACGAGTTCACTATTTGACGTTTGAGCGGTGCCGTGTTATTTACGTGACCATGGCAACGAGTGAATTTGGCACCGCTCAAACGTCAAATTAGTGAACTCATGCACAGGTCCATTGCTTTGTTTAATTGTTTGATTATCAATTTTTGATATTGTCAAATCAGCTAATAAAGTGCCAAAAAGTTGAAGCACATTCAACATTTCGATGATTTTGGAAGGAGAGCAAACATTAAAAGGCATCCTGCAAGCCTGCAAGCAAGCAATCAGTGGTTTGATTGCGAAACTTGCTCGAGTATGGATCATAAACATTAAACAAAACTTCGCATTCTGATTGCACTCTCGATTCAAATTACCCGAAAATGAGTAAACACATGGAGATGTTGACTACGCTAAAGTCGTCCCGTGTCATGGGCCTGGTTCCTTGTGTAAGTGCAGCTGATCTGGCGATACTGGAGTAGCATCCACGGGCGGCCAATCAAACTCAAGCTCAATGACCCTTTCGGCCTAACAGCATTCGGCCTAATGGCCTTCGACCTAACGACATTCGGCCTAACGAGATAGCACCATCTTCACTATCTCAAGATTGGACCTATTCAAATGTCTGGAAGTTCTTCAGTCCAAGCTTTTGCTTGTCAGCTTTCGTAATTTGTCGAATAAAAGCAATGTCGCATCAGTATTGTTGAGATGTAGTAGAATACGTGCAATGTTATAATTCTTGGTGTTACTTGGGTATATACAGTACTGGACAGAATAAAGTACGCATTGGCCGTTTTTCCATACAAAATGGTCAAGTTTGGTGATCTGAATCTCAGCTTATAGTGGTCCGATTGATCTGAATTTTTTACCACAAACTAGATATAACATAGATTTTACACAATTGGAATATCACTGTGTGTTTCAACAATCTTTTGAATTATTTTAAATCTGCATTGAATTTGAAAAATTGCATAATTTTATTTTAAAAATATTTTGAAAACAATCAGTTTTACCGAAAAATGATGTTTTGCAAACTTGTGTGTCTCATCAAATTGCAAATTTTTGCAGAAGGACATATTGCTTTAAATATTTTCATTTAAAAATTATTTCTTTTTAAAAATTTGGCATTTTTATAATAAATTGAGATTTGCGATAACATAAAAGTTTGTTAATAAAAAACTATGAATTTCTAGCCTATCAAATTTGAGGTTACTTTCAAGCTGCGGTGAAAATTTCAGGTCAATCGGACATCTAGAAACCGAGATATAAGCCTCCAAACTTGACTATTTTGTATGGAAAAACGGCCAATGCGTACTTTATTCTGTCCAGTACTGTATAGGTGAAAAATACTGGCGCATAAAAATATACAATATCTATGCAACTGTGCTTCAAAAAACTATAAGGGAAGCCATGAAAACCGTCTTTTGATATGGTTCTATAACTCAATGGAAAGATTCTGAAAATTAAATTATGTAGAGATGGCTGTAGCGTCATCTCTCGGTTTATCCCTTGAATTAAGTTCCACGGTTAAACATGACTCCCCAAGTAACCAGTAAGCACGATAATGCGGCACGGTAACAGCATTATATGCGCATATAGGGTAATCATTTGATGCTTGTCAGTTTTATATACGCATATAATGCTATTATAATGCCAGAAAAGGCGAAAGCCATTATAATGCGAAGATATAACCGTGCTTCTCGGCATCACTAGTGCTGCACGACCACGTGAGAAACGTCAGTTGTTTTCGCCAGGTTTTTCGGGCGATTATTTTGTGCTTTCGCGTACGCAGCCAGAGAGCTTTCGCGTATGCGGCCAAGCAGCTGGTACACGAGGTAAATAAATAAATGAATGAAAACGGAAACCTCGAATAGTATGCAAAATGTAATAAAATGATTGAGATAGTACTTCTCCGTATCAGACTTATTCATTTTGGTGGTTTTCATCCTTTTGAGGACTTGAAATTGCCACATATTGATCCTTGTTTTATGATGATGAAATTCCTCATTATGCGCCTCGAACCTGCGACACCTGTATTGTTGAGTTGTTGAAGTTCTGCTCCTTTGCTCCTTCGCCCACATAAGATGAATAGTATTGGAAAGAAAAGTGACCAATTTAAACCACCACTTTTCCCCGTCATAAATCCTGCAATTGTAGTAGTGAGAAGACTTATGTTTGACTCCCTCTTACCACTATATGTAAACATAAAGCACGTGGTATATCTGTCAAAACACTGGATGGCATTTAAACAGGCCCTGTATGCGAATATAGAGCCAATATAGTGCTTATTTAATGCCCGTATGCATCAGGCTTAGAAGCATTAATGATGCTGTAATAGGGTTTCTATGCAGCGGAAGTGCTGTTATAAGGTGTGTAAGCATTTGTGGTGCTATTATAATGCATGTACGCATTTATGATGCTGATTAAGGGCTTATTATTAGTGCTTATGGTTACTTGGGTCTTTATTTTTCAATATATCGCGATACTGGAGATTGAAGAAAGTTTGATACTAGCGATATCTAGTGGTTGAATTCTCAATCAAACTTTTTCATGGCCAGATAGCCCTTGATCAGCTGATAAAGATCTTTATACATAACTGGGCCCAGATAGCCGTAGCGGTAAACGCGCAGCTATTCAGCATGACCATGCTGAGGGTCGTGGGTTCGAATCCCACTGGTGGAGGATCTTTTCGTAAAGGAAATTTTCTCGATTCCCAGGGCATAGAAGTATCTTCGTACCTGCCACACGATATACAAATGCAAAAATGGTCAATCGGCAATAACTGTGGAAGTGCTCATAAGAACACTAATCTGAGAAGCAGGCTTTGTCCCAGTTTGGACGTAACGCCAGAAAGAAGAAGAAGACATAACGGAGAGCTTTCTTTGCCAATTGACCATTTTTGCATTTGTATATCGTGTGGCAGGTACGCTGATACTCTATGCCCTGGGAATCGAGAAAGTTTCCAACCTGAAAAGATCCTCGACTGGTGGGATTCGAACCCAAGACCCTCAGCTTGGTCTTGCTGAATAGCTGCGTGTTTACCGCTACGGCTATCTGGGCCCCTTGTTAATAATAATGTTGTTACATATTGTTACTGATTTGCTACAGTTATGTGTCCAATCAGGTTTTGCACGGCAATTCCAAATCAGCGTTTTTTTGGTAGTCAGCTTTAGGCTATTGAACACTTAATAATGACGGCATTCACAAATTACGTAACGCTTTAGGGGGAGGGGGAGTATGCTGAAGCGTTACGGTTCATACAAAAATTTAAAAAATTTCATACAAAAAGCGTTACGGAGGGGTGGGTCAAAAAATATGGTACGATAGGAGTGACGTCACATGTAAACATTGATACTTACAAACTTACAGTGACTCAATCTCATTTTCGTACGGGGCACTGTTTTCATATCAAGTTGGTATAAATCTATTAAATGGTGCATGGACTTCGATATACTTTATCAATAATGAAGGTTATAGGTGTCATCTATTGTTTGGCAATGACAAACTGTATTCATTTGCTTAGATCTTTGGAATAATGGAAAAGTATTGAGATTGTGTCTAAAATTGACCCAATTCCATATTCGTACACCTAACATAAAAGAAATATACAGCATTCAAAACTAATTTTTAATGGACTAGATGATTACTTAAGTTCTTCGTTGTATTGTTCAGATGCAGTAGAGTACATTTGGAAAATTTAAAAGCGAACATATTTGAAACTTAAGTAAATTTAAGAAAAATACCAGTTTTCCCATGTTTTTTGCTAAAATATTCGGTAAGTCGAACAATAAATTCCATTTTTTTCAACATCACTTCCTTAAGAATGATAACTGCGAATATTGCACAAGTTTCAAAAAATTATAATCAGTTTTAGAGTAGCTAGGAGTGGATATCGACAACTTATACTTTTGAATCTTAGGTAGTATAACATTTATAACAAATCCAAAACCAAAAATTTTAGTCAATTTCTTTATGTTTGGCTCCTAAATGTATATACATAATCCATAGTTAATGTTCCTATCAAAACATTGCGTTATTATCATTTTTAATTTACATTTTACTACCAAACATGATTATAGAGATTTAAAGAATAAATATTATTGCCATAACCGCAACACAAACGTTTTTTAAAATGATGAAAACAATAGGATATATTCTATTAAATAGTGTATCAATGCTCTCTACTCATTCAAGTTATTTTGTATTTTTCTTATAAAATCAATAAATTGCAAAATAGGGTGCTATTTTGAATATAATTTGAATATTATTTCAAAGATAATTGAATATTACGATGACATCAATTATGTGGAGGTATGTACAGCGTAGTTTAGGGTACTTTATTGTAAAACGAAGTTCGTAGTTCAAATTATTTTTACAGACAAATTCAAAATTAACATTTACCTGTTGTTTAGAATGAAAATTTGGTTTACATTGATTAAAAATATCGTTTTAAAAGAGTTTTGAACTTATGGCACAACAATTTTCTGAACTCAAAAGGCATAAAAACTGTTTATAATTTCTGTAAACTATATATATTTCAACTAAATTTCTATCAGAGCTTACGAGTATAATGTATAGATTGGATCCAATGACAAAAATAAACGTTATTGTTCGAATTATAGGATTTAATAGCAAAAATCATTGGAAAACTGGCATTTCTCATAACTTTACCTAAATTTCATATATGTCCACTTATAAATTGCCCAAATGAATTTCACTACATCTGAACATCATAATAAAGCATTTCAGTAATCAAATAGAGCTTCTAAATTTAGTTTTGAACGTTGTGCGTATGAATTTTGGTAGGTGTACGAATATGGAATTGGGTGAATTTTAGACATCAATTCAATACTTTTCTATTAATCCAAAGATGAATGTAAGTGGAAACATTTTGTGATTGGCAAACAATAGATAACACCTGTTACCTTCAATGTGGATAAAGTATTTGTAGCTCAATACTTTATTTAATAGTTTTTTACTAACATGATGTGGAAACAGTATCCTGTACGAATATGAAATTGGGCCACTGTACATCAGTAAAGAGCCTGCCTTGTTAATTTTTATGTCGTGCTGCTGAATATCTTTGCTGAGGGCACCAATCTTCTAGCTGATTGAGGTACAGACAATCGAATAAAAAAATGTTACTAGCGCCACCTAACAAAAGAATTCCCAATTAGATTCTTCACCGCCAGACAGCTTTTGATCTGCTGAAAAGCTTTGCCGTAGTCACCAACCTTTTAGCTAAAAAGGATCTTGAGATACAGACAATTGAAGAACATTTGTTACTATCGGTAAAATTATCATTCAGACTCTTCACCGTCATATAGCCATAGCACAACCTATCAGATAAATTCTCAATAAGATTGGATTTTTCACCTCCAGGTAGTTCGAAATCTGCTGAATATCTTTGCCAAAGACACCAACCTTCACGATGATAGAGATCTTGAAATATATAAGGTTGAAGATTTCTATTTACTAGTGCCACCCAAGTAAACACACGATCGTATATAAAAGGATATAAGAGTACAAATGTGGAGGCGATATACGTACATTTCACATGCAGTCTAATGGTGCATGTACGTATATCAACTCCACTTTTGTACTCATATATGCCATCGTTTACGAGTTTGTGTTTGCTGGGACCTAGCGGATTAATTTCCAATCAGACTTCACCGCCAGGTAGCTCTTGATCTACACCTAATGTCGTTTTCGATTATTCCCGACGGTGCACCGTGCGAGTGTAACAATTGACACCGGAAAATAGAACGGTTTCGGTGCAATATTTTGACAGCTTATGATGGTGTTAGTGAAGGCGTCAATCAAAACAAAATATCAATTTTCAAACAGATAGAACAGCTGTTTCTGTTATTCGTGATGTGCTGTAAGGGATTAGAAAACATTAGATAAGGCCTTTCATGTGACAGATCCGTCTATTCATTTGTTTACATCGGTGGACCGGTGCTAACACGGGCCTGTCATTTTCATAGAAGAACTGTCAAAATGCTTCCCGATCAGCTGATTTGAGACGTCATGTGAATAGGCCTATTCACTTATGTTTTAGATAGTTTGTTAACGGTTTTACAGCACTGGATGAAAACATTACTATGTCGTGTAAGAAAACAAATGTTAGGTATACAAACAAAAATTTATTTTCCCTGGGAATTTATAACCATTATTCATTTATCCATTGATTCAATAAAATTTATTTGAAATTAAGAATGTTTATATATAAACACTTCACCAATCTTCTCTCTGGCTTATAACTTCATCAAAATTCATACTTACGCAATGTTTCTAGCTCACGATGTAAAAGGTTAATCCGTTATTTTTGTAATAATGCGAAAAGAGTATAGGAAATCGATCATTGCCAATGTAAAATCAATATCGAATTCTCGCCAATCGTCTGTTTTTGAAAAATATAGAAGCAGAGATTTTGTAATCCGAGTTCAAAATATGGGAACATACAGTCCAGCCGCTGCTGATTCTTTTGGCACGTTTTTTCAGTTGAATTTTCTGAAATTTGCTCATATTTTTTTTTACTCATGCTTCATAGTATCCCATATTATACTTATGTAATATGTATTTCTTGTAGTGATGTTCATTTATAAATGCGTAGAATATTTCTTTCTTTCTGAAAGGATTATCCGCTCAGTCGGAAATGAGCGAAAATGTATAACCTTGCTTGTTCGTTACCGAACGCAACAAAACCAACCAAAACGACCAAAACAAGAATGCCACTGACAGCTAAGAACCATAATAAAGAAAAACGACATAAGACACCACATCCTAGCTGGTTTGGATCTTGAGATACGGGCAATTGAAGAAAAATTGTCACTAGCGCCATCTAGCGGGAAAATTCTCAATCTTCACCGCCAGATAGCCCTGGATCTGCTGAACAGCTTGCCAACCTTCTAGCTGATTAGGATCTTGAGATACAGATGATCAATGTTGCTGAACAGCGATCGGAAACACGAGGCACGATGAATATTCCTAGCCATCAAAGGGGCTGTCTATTAAATACATAAGACAATTTCAATAAGAAATCTCGCTGAACAGCTTTGCCGAAGACACCAAACTTCTAGTTCATTTGGATGTTGAGATATCCGTTTGAGATCAATCTTAGATCCTCGTTTCCACGCTTTTTCTGTTACCTAGAAAAGGGGGAGGGGTCAGGGAAGATGTCTCACCCAAGGATTGTAAGACCAACGAATCGCATTTACTTTAAAATTTGTTTCAAATTAATTGATCAACTGGTCTCCAAATTAAGGCCGTTGAAAAAATCATAGTTCGTCTCGGGCTTTTAAGGGTTAATGGAGCGTAGCTTGACTTTAACCTTCGGGCGAACGCGCTTCCTTTCGTTTTTCGATTATCTAAAAATACAGTACCACCCAGTACAGTTTTTCAATGGGCACAGTACAGTTTTTCAATAGGCGTGATTTTTTTTTACGCGTATCGTTATTTTATACAATCCGATAACCCTGGAGGGATCGGTTTTGCTTTTTACTGGTTATTGAATAAAAATATTACTGCACAATCGACAAGCATTTCGCGAAATACTATAAATAAGCTATTGTTTTCTCTTTTGATTGCCGGCATTCAAAAGATTAATTTGAAAACGCTTAAACAACAAATATTTATGGTCTATCGCCAGCTTTCTAGGCGAATCCTGACGATATACCTTCCCCAACCTCCAACTCCGTAGCACTTATGAGGGTGTCGCTGAGTCGGTGGCCTCTCATTAAGTAAGTGCTACATCAACATTTCCTTCCCCTATCCCAAGTTACGGTAAAGATGGGCGTGGCCGGGAATAGCGATATTCATGCTTTTAGTATTCTTGTTTATGATTTGAACAAGGTATACTCCCCTGCCTTGTTCTTGAAAGTAGTCAGGATGAGATTATTAAAAAGAAACATGAATGTTGCTAGTATCCAATCTACGAAGTATACCGTAACTACGCTATCGCTAACGTAGCTTGACTTTAACCTTCGGGCTGTCGCGCTGTTGTACTTTATACAACAGTTGTGATTTATATGCTATCATTTTGCAACAAAGATATCTATCGACACCAAAACAAAATGTATTCCTCAAGAATCTTCTTAAGATAATAATGAACGCACTATATACGGTTCGAGTAAACCACAGTTTTAAATCGGTATATCTCAAAATCCAGATAATATATGAACTTGGAGTCTTTAGTAAAGTTGTTCTGGAGGTGAAGCGCTATCTGATGGTACCGCATTTAATTCGGGATTTGACCGCTAGATGGCACTAGTGGGCATGGAAGTTTTACTTTTGTTTTGCAAATATTTCAGGATCCTGATCATTTAGAAGGATGGCGTCTTCGGCAAAGTTGTTTAGTAAGTAAAAGACTATCATTGTTCGAGCTAGTTGATTCAAATTTTTGCCACAAGGCGGCGCTAGTGTGCATGAAACTTTTGTTTGCAGATATCTCAGGAGCCTGACCACTTAGAAAGATAGTGTCTTCGGCAAAGTAGTTCAGTTTCTCAAGACTATCATTATTTGAGGCAAGAAATAGGATATTTTGCCACAAGGCGGCGCTAGTGAGCATTAAAATTTTGTTTTGCGAGTACTTCAGGATCTTGACTTTTTAGACAGGCACCTCCAGCAAAGTTGTACAGAAGCTCAGGAACTATCATTATTTCACAAAATCTCGATCTTTAAGGATTAAACAAAGAAATAATTTGAGCTACTGAACAACTCAGCCGAAAACGCCATTTTTCTAAGCGATCAAGCTCCTGAGATATTTGCGAAACAAATGTTTTATGCTCACTAGCGCCGCCTGGTGGCAAAATTTTGAATCAACTAGCTCTAACAATGATAGTCCATAAGGCGGCATCCACAAATTACGTAACGCTCTAGGGGGAGGGGGGGAGTAGGCTCAAGCGTTACGGCTCATACAAAAATTTAAAAATTTTCATACAAAAAGCGTTACGGAGGGGGTCAAAAATTTCCAATTTTAGCGTTACGTAATAAATGGACGCCGCCTAAGTTACCGAGCAACTTTGCCGAAGACGCCATCTTTCTAAGTGGTCAGGATCCTAAGATCTGCGATACAAAAGATTCATGCTCACTAGCGCCGCCTAGTGGCAAAATCCCGAATTTCTTGTCTAAAATAATGATAGCCCTTGAGCTACTGAACAACTTTGCCGAAGATGTCATCTTTCTAAGTGATCAGACTCCTGGGATATTCGCAAAACCAAGGGTGTTGTACAAAGTACAACGCGCGACTACTCGCGTTACAAAAATTCGCGCGACGACCGAAAGGTTAAAGCTAGGTATAGCTTGACCCATTCGATCGAAAAATCCTTAACAGGGTGTCGACTACCTGGAAAAACCTGGAAAGTCAGGGATTGTCAGGGAATTCTATTTTTGACCTGGAAAGTCAGGGAAAATCAGGGAATTTCATTTGAGGTCAGGGAAAAAATATCAATACTACAACATTAAAAGTCAGCAATAAGTTAATAATCATGATGTTCACTATCAATACGAAATATCGAGAAAATGTGCAAGTAATCTTTTAAAATAGCAGTTCACCATTGAGAAAATGCTATTATGCTTATTAGAGTAAACTGTACTTATGCAATAAATTTATACATACTTATGACACATTTGTGGTATACGTACCATGGTAAAATTATCTTGAAATGAGTTCCATGCTGATAATTGTCTTCATTCAGGATAGCCTTGGAATAATTTTCTTGACGACTTGTCCATGGTATATGTATCAGGTTATCTGTCCAAGGTGTTATACTC
Source organism: Aedes aegypti (assembly GCF_002204515.2). NCBI lineage: Eukaryota > Metazoa > Arthropoda > Insecta > Diptera > Culicidae > Aedes > Aedes aegypti. Next base: position 21,229,812 of record NC_035108.1, on the reverse strand, counting down.
AAAATTGTTTGCTTTTTAACAGTTCTCTACGAACAACTACTTCGAAATTGGCGTGGATTATACATATTTTGTTCTAAAGTTTCCTAGACCAACTCATTGCCTAGTTTCGCGCATTTTGCTCAAAATCTTAAAAAAGGGAATTAACTCCACCCAATCATGTCAATCTTTACAAGTTAGCTATCCAAGTGAATCTGGTGAATCTATTTATAGAGAAAAACAAATAGGATTCTAGTATTTGAGTGAAGATGAATAAAAACCGTATCTCAAAATTTCAAGAGCACAAATCTGGTGAATCAAACAATCATTTATTAAAAAACAAAAAAAAAAGGTTTTGGTAAGTCGCTGGTGGCGCTCAATCGATAATTTTTTCAGCTCTGAACGCTGTTTGATTCTCTTAATTTTGCTCCTGATGATGGTACATTTTTTCGGTTGAAGCATGAAAAAATAAATGAAAAATTTGGTCCAAAAATGCCTATGTTTCAGATATAAGGGTATGGACAGAATATTTCCTGATTTTTTCAGGAGCTTACTTAAAGATATGCCGAGTTTTTTCCCAATACTCAGGAAATTCTCGAGAAATTCTGAGGATACCTCTCGAAAATCCTTGATTTTCATCAGGGAATCCAAAACATCATTGAAAAGCAGAAATTTCAGGAATGTTCTATGAAAGAATCTCCTCGATAATCTATTGGCGTTTGGAGAGATAACTTGGAGATACTCATGCAAAAGTTGTACCTCGGGCCATTTCTGAAGGCACGACAAATTCAAGAGGAACATCAGAAAACTTATTATTAGCGCATTGTTCAATCCTTTAATGCATTCAGTTAAGAATATTTAGATAAATCCCTCGGGAGAAAACCTACGTAATTCATATCGGAATCCTAAAAAAAAATAACTAACAACAAATTACCTGTAACGAAACATCGTTAACAATTATTGAAAGTACCATAAGAAAAAAAATGAAAAAAAAAAATTGGAAAAAATTCTATGTGATTCCTGAAAAATCCTGAATTCTACGAATTCCAAATGCTATTCTTGGAGAAACTCAAGACTGAAAGAAATTCTCTAACAATTTGAAAGAATCATGGAGATGAGGAGCTTATAGAGGAAATCTTAAAAGAGTTCACGGAGAAATATCTGGAAATATATGTTTAAGAATTTCGATAGGAATTTGTTAGACATCGATGTGGAACTCCTTGAAGCAATTCTCCAAGAAAGTTCTTTGGCAATGGCTAGCTTTTTACCTGGAAAAAATGGCCAAATTTTAGCATAACTTTCTTCCACTAAAAAGCATGGTGGATGATCGTAATAGTGTTGCGTATTATATAAAAAAAATAACAATGTTTAGGCAGGAAGGAGTCCAAAATTGCCGTTTATGCCTGAAATTTGTGAAATTATATCTGAGGTAGTTTAGTAGCTGAGTACATCTTTGTTCATACGAATTTTCAAATTTGGAAAGTAATAGATACTCAATTGCTCAGTTTTATCATATCAACTAAAATAAGCGCTCTAGAATGTTATCTGACAGGTATATTTCAGTAAAGTTGAACTTTTCCTCAGTTTGTACGTTCGACCTATAACATAAACTAAACATCGTGCAAATCTTTGGATATGTATCTTCTTGTACAAAGCCTACTTCAATTTAACCAATTCAGTTAGCTGGAATTTTTCTGGAAAACGACTGGAAGGTCAGGGAAAGTCAGGGAATTATGTTTTCAAAATTGAGTCGACACCCTGCTTAAGCAAAATGCTATCTCAGCATTAAAGTAAATTTCTATGGGGTGCTAAATTTTTTCTAGGGGGTTGCGTTCCACTGGATCAGAGTCGTTCAAGCCGGCTTGCAATGAATTTGAATAAATGCTTGACAAAAACCGGGAAGCTCACTGATTCCGAAATTTCCTACCATCCCTGAACTGAGCGCTGGAGTCGTTTCTTCGAGCTTTTTCACCGCATAACTACATCATCGACTTATCCGGATGGTGGTGAAATCACTGGCCGTCGTCTTATCGCGTTCGATCGGATTTTATCGCAACGCAAATAAAGATAAACTGCATGCCGTTTATCGATGCTTGCCTGGGTATTCCGCTTTCTGTGTCACGGGCCCGAGTTCTCTCTCAGTGCGGAAGCAGGAAGCGTGAAGTTTGCGAGTGGTTCGGGATACAGTGCATTCCCTATCTTTTTTGATTGATCAATCAAGAGGGGAAGCTACGACAAACAATAGAGGGCGCGTTGTCAGTTCCAACCGTTCAAGAAGATAACATGTCCGCCTATATCGTGATTCCGTTGATAGTATTCGTGCTAATCGTAGTATGGACGATGGTGGTGAGTTTCGAACGATTTTGATTTACGATAATGCCGAAGTCTTCACGTGTTGAAGTGTTGTTAGATATGAGGGTTCACCAAAATAGATGGCCTCAAGCTGATTTCACGGTTTACGAGATAAAAGATTTCTGTTTGTTTCAATGCGAACTTCTCACACCTTAACACTGAAACATGTGGCTTAAGCTTTTAAGCCGAAGCCGTTCGTCATCTATGTCGTTATGGGTATCGTAGACGTATCAACGGTTTTTCTTCATTTTACAGTACACAATCGACAAAAGGTACAACAGGACGAGAGTTTTGCAAACGCGAGGTAAGTAGGATCAAAATTCAATCATAAACTTACAGGATACATACGCTTGAATAATGTCATTATTTCCTGGAAACACATGGAAATGGCGTTGCAGTGTCATGAAACTGTCAACACGAAAAGTTACTAAGCATGTCTAGTCAGAGTTTCCAGTTGACCTTTTATTTATTTTTTTCTGAGATAAGTAACTCATTGTGGGTGTGTGAATGTGGACAAATTATGAAAAAATACACGTGCTTCCAATGCAGGTCGACTTCGGGATGGGAGGTAAATATCGATGTGTTACTTGCTTTGAGGGAGCCTTGGAGTCCTCTTCCCTTCCACAAGAAAACACTGGGAGTTTGTATATGGTAGAAGGTTGATTGTTGGAAGAATTCGTTTTGATAAACGTTATAATTATAGTTTGAAGTGGAAATGAAGGCATGAACTTAAAATACCGATACCTTTTCGTCATCGCACTACGCAAAATCGGACACGATTAATCCCGATTCTGTCTCGACCCCATTTGAGCAAGCAACAGAATCGAATAATCAAACACTTCTTTCGCATTCGAAGTTACAACACTGCAAAGTTTAAACACAGGTACGCATAAGTTGCTTTTGTTGTTTTGTGGTGTAGTCTAAGCTTTTCGGGAGTGCTGCAATATTCAAAACGAGAGGCAATATCCGGTGAAGTCGCTCTATATTTTTGACGCGTATGGCATTATCCACTGGCACTAAAGTACACCGGTGGATAAGACCATTTTAGTTTGGAAGAGAGTGGCGAGGCCCTTAGGAACCTTACGAATGCAGACATAACGCAGTTCTAGAAGTCCTAGAAGATACCGCCAAGGTCCCTGGGGTAGTGGACGTACAGTGTTGATCTATCTGCACCAGGAAGATTATTTTGTAAAATACTGGTGCTATAAATTTACAATTGCAGATAGTTTTTAAGTTAAGTGCTGTGCTTTGTGATTGATATAAAGTAAATTGCAAAAATGTATTTCTAATGAGCATATTTGTTAATTATCTAGATAATTTTTGAAGTGAAATGGTGTCATTTTAGCATTTTATTTGTCATTACATGTGAGCAATTCTCGCTGAAACCAGGCCGCCATCGGCATCCATCGTTAGAATTCCAATTTTATGTCACTGCTAAAACTAAAGGGTGGCCTTTCCAGGGTGTCTACTCGTTAACCGAAATGAAATTCCCTGATATTTCCAGGTTTTTCCAGATTTCACAAAATATTTCTAGTCTAGGTTCAAGTAATACACTAATTTTATATGTCTAAAACAAAATAATGACAACTTTTAAAGTGTTTTTGATTTAATAGCAATTTATACACTTCTAGACATTTTTAACGCGTGCTTAATCTATTCAAACATTCAATATTCCAATATGAAGGTTAGAGTGCTCCACACCGCTCATTCGATTCAAGATCAAATTCTGAGTGTCCTCCCAAAATTTGAGCTTATTTGGATGAAAACTGAGATTGCACAAGCCCTTCAAAGTTTGTATGGGAATTACTATTGGAAAAGCAAGCAATTCATTCAACCGGCCATAGTGTTTGCCTACGCGCTCTTAATAGTTAGAGCAATGCTGAAACTGTTAGATACATTTATCAGCTACAACTTTGCCGAAGACCGCATCGCAATCGGACGTCTCAGAAATTAGTTATTGATTTAGGTATATCCAATCGAAAATTCTTGAGCAGTGCTCATTTATCTTCAAAACAGGTAACATTGCTGCATCTGGCGCGAAACATAGCACACACAATTATTCATGGCTACTATGGGCCCATTCACAAATTTCATAACGCTGTAGGGGGTGGGTGGGTGTCCAAAAGCTGTTGCTGTTACGGTTCATACAAAAATAAAAAAGTATCAATACGAAAAGCGTTACAAGGGGGTGGGTGGGTGTCCAAAATGGCCAATTTTAGCGTTATGAAATATATGAACAAACCCTATGTTTTACTGAATATATCCAGTGATGCCTTCAGAGCAGCTCTTTAATTATAGCAAAAGATTTTCAACTCATACAAAAATCAATAACTAATTACTGAGACAACCGATAAGAAAACGGTCTTCGGCAAAGTTGTAGCTGACAAATGTATCTAACACAATCAGCGTTGCTCTAACCTTTGAGAACACGTGGACAAACACTATAACCGATTGAATGAATTGCTTGCTTTTCCCATAGTAATTGCCATACAAACTTTGAAGGGCTTGTGCAGTCTCAATTTTGATCCAAATGAGCTCAAATTTTGTGAGAACACTCAGAATTTATTCTAGAATCGAATAAGCGGTGTGGAGCAAAAACGATTTTTTGAACCACCCTAATGAAGGTGCTAATAATACCAAAGTTTAACAACTACCGAAAAGCTAAACATTACATATACTTATTGGATTAAATGGACAAATTGATGTGAAGTTTTGCGAAAAAGTTACACGTCTTCTCAGTGAGAATCGAACTCACGACTCCCTGATCTCTAGTAAGGGCGCGTTACCGCTACGCCATGAGAGGACTCATAGACGCAGAAGTTAACCTGAATTCGATTTCAGCTCAATAATCACGTGGTCCTTTTTCGCAAAGTGCACCTCTTTTGGATGAGTTAAATGCCCATCCAAACACAATGCTTTCTATATATATCCAATGCCTAGCCCGAGAGCGCATTATTTTTTAGGTAATGAAATAGCACACAACTTCTGCGTCCATGAGTGCTCTCATGGCGTAGGGGTAACGCGCTCTAACTAGAGATCAGGGAGTCGTGAGTTCGATTCTCACTGAGAAGACGTGTAACTTTTTCGCAAAACTTCACATCAATTTGTCCATTTAATCCAATTGCAAAGTATATGTAATGTTTAGCTTTTCGGTAGTTGTTAAACTTCCACTCGGATGGTTAACCGTAACCACGATTCATAATTAAAAACAAGTACCAAAGTTCAAGTTTTATTTAAATGAATTTTATTTGCCAATAATCTTTTATTGCATATAAAAACTCTGTTCATCATCGTGAACTGACCGGAACTGTTAAGGGCATCAATATGCGTCTTCTTGGATTTTTTAGTAATGAAATCAAATATCTTCCAATAATTTTGAAAATTGTGCATGAAGCAGTTTTTGTAGCGACTAACTGTCTCTCTTGAAATAAGTAAGCAGGACTCAAAAAGAGTTCGAAAAGAGACCAAACGGTAATAAAAAAAAAACGAGACCTAACAGTAACCAGGAGAAAAGAGTTTGATACGACCAGACATTTATCAGAGAATGGATATATAACTTTATATGAGCGATTTTTTTTCTTCAAAAGTTCATTTAGTGATTATTTTCCATGAAATCTCTCTAATAATTTTCTCAATGAATTTCTAAAAAAAATGTTTTGAATAGCTCAAAATAAAACCTGGATTTTTCCAAAAAATACCGCAAACAATTCCTCAGGGATTCCAATAGATATGTCGTTAATATAATATTTCTGATACATTTTCAAGAAAATGGAGGACCACCGGTTTTTCTAGAACATCCTCCAGGACTCCTGTTTAAAACATGTTGGAATATTCAACCAGATGTTTCCAAGGATTTCTCAGGATTTTCTACAAATTTCTTTGAGATTTTAACCATTAGAGAAATTTAGTGGAATTATTCCAGAGATTGCTCCTAATATGTCTTTGGGAAGTTATCAAATAATTGTAAGCAAATCATAGGGTAACTTCTGTATAAATTTGCGTATGTTCTTAAGTCACCCTTGATGAACAAGGATTTCGAGAAGTGAGTTCTTCTTGAGGAAAATTCACAAGATTCTTCAGATTTTTGCTAAGATAATTAAAAAAAAAATTAAATGAATCTCTGGATAATATTCCGCCGGATTTTGTAAAGGAACTCCTCGAAAAACATAGGACGAAATCCATAAAAAAGTATGAAAGATCGGAGGATTTCTTGAAAAAAAATGCAGTAGCGTTAACTGGTGTGGAACCTAAAATGAATATTCCATGGGGAGATTTTGAGTAATTCATAGAAATTTTTTTGAAAGAACTCCAGTAATCCTTCGTTGCAATGCTGGAAAAATTTCTTGAATAAAATCTAGGAAAACTCAATCATGAAACATGGAATATCCGTAGATGAAATGGCGTAGAAATTTAAAGTAGGTTTTATTGAAAACAAAACCTAGAACTAAATGTACCAAAATCTCTGGAATTTACCTTTGCGGGTTTTCTTGGCAAATTCTGTAGAAATCTTTGAAGATCTCTTATAGTAACGACTGAAGAACTCGATTGAAAAGTTAGTGAAAAAAATAACTGGAGAAAGTCCTGGGATAGTCTTTGGAAAATTGTTCAAAGTAATTCCTGAGAAAATTACAAGAGGTAATAACGTTGAAGTGTTCAAGGATTTCCTAAGGCAAACTCTGGATAAGAGTAGAGAGTTGGTAGAGAAATTTCTGGAAAGAACCCTGTAGTAGTTCTTGATAGTATTTTAAATGAAGTCCCTGGAAAAACCACTAGGATAATTCCTGAAACTGTACTTAAGAAATATAAGAAGAAATTCAGCATATTAATTATCTGCATCTGCAAGCAAGATAAGATAAAAAAAAGACTTCAGAGGCCATTTTGGTGAAAATAGAGATTTTAGAGACCTTCAATAAAAAATAGTAGCTTTTCAGAGACTTGAATTGAAATAAAGACCAATTAACTAAAAAGAAACCTGCCACCGGCCCTAGATAAGTTAATCCTTTACTAATTACATGTAAAAATATTGAAAACGTCAATCATGTTTTGGTAAGTTGACAAAATTTCAAACTCGAAATGATCGTCAAATAGCGTTTTGATAGCGGCGCAGCCAAATTTGTTTCAATTCAAGCGAATTTTCTAGCAAATAATGGTTGCTCTGCGTTTTGACGCAAAAATCCTTTGTCGTGAAAATATTGTACGATGAATTACTGCCTTCAAATAATTTCCCTGATTGTGATCGAATTTCCCTGAGAATTCCAGGTTTTTTCCAGGTTGAATAAAATTCCCTGATAATTCCAGGTTTTCCAGGTTTTTCCAGGTAGTAGACACCCTGCTTTCGGTCAATTTGGTGGACCCCTCGTACGCCAGCTAGCGAAACAGTTTGCGAAAAAGCCCATTTTTGGATAAATCTTAGGTATTTCTTGACGGTATATGTCTCATTTTTCCGTTGGAACACATAACAAACTTAGTGGCATCTGTGACTAAAAAAATGTTGGCGGCCATTTTTAATTTGGGTGCCATCTTGAATTTTGTTAGAAAAACCGTTTTTTTTTTCACCATTAGCGCACCGCTCGTTTAAAATTCTGGAGTCACCGTCCGAAAGCTGAGAAAAAACTGAGTAAGATAGGCTACAAAAACTAGGTGAGCAATGGTATTTACCCTATGAAATGAACGATTTTCTGAATCATGTTCTACGATTTTGACAAATATGGCGAGTGCAATCAATGAAAACATCATTTTTTTGTACAACAAAGAAACATGTTTTCAATCGTTGGTGTTATGTTCGAGTCGAGTGAAGTATAAGAGCAATAATGAAGTGAAAAATTGTAGCGGTCAACTTGGATTTTGAAGCTTGATTTTAATCATTCTACTATGAGTTTATTTACCTCGATATAAATCATAAACACATTTTTAACACTTTCATCACGCTGTCAGAAATGTTAACGATACTTTGCAAGTACGCTATCGATGGCACTGTATTGGTTACTTTTGCTTCTGCTTCACAATCCTTTGTTCATTTCACACAATCGTAAGAAGTTTTCGGGTAATTGCAAGCTCACTTTAAGGACATATAGGAAGGAATCCCTGTCATGGCAGTGAAAATGGCTTCCTCTCATATACAAACACATTTCTAGAAGTTCACATTATTTCTCAAAATATTTCACTTACCTACACTAAGTTCACTCCCAAATTGCTAACGAGACATCAGAAGACTATTACCTTACGATTTCCGAAGTTTTAACACTACTAGCTGGTGGAAATTTCAAAAGCCGTGCTAATTTTCAACACGGCCGTTTAACTTTGCTACATTGTTTACACTGCGAACGAAGAACACTTTTCGCCAAACTTTACCACTTTCGCTAAACGTAGAACCTCCAACACAGTTTACTTTCACTACTTGTTAAGAAAAGAACGATTACTGGTTGATTTCTGATGAAAACAACTTAAAATTTCACCAAACCGTGCTAAAAACAATCACTTGATCACAGCATTTCGTTTTTTTATTTTTCTAATTTTACGCCGGCTGCTCGCTTGCAGGGCTGTTAGATACGTTGATGGTTACGTACGACATCAAGCAATCTGATTTAGTCGAAGGGGCAAAGAAAGCTCTCAGTCAATAACTGTGGAAGTGCTCATAAGAACACTAAGCTGAGAAGCAGGCCCTGTTCCAGTGAAGACGTCAATGCCAATAATAAGAAGAAGAAGTTGCGATAATAGCTGAACCGTATTGAGTACCACTCAATAACGCCAATTGGGTGGTGGATAGCACAGGCACAACGGCGATACGAGCGAGGGGTATGTTTCCTATCCGGGAAGTAGTTCACAGCTCAAATGCGGGGTTCGTGATCGACAAAATCAACGTAATCTACTTTTGCTGCTGCTACGCGCCTCCAAGATGGACGCTCGAAGAATTTAGTCGGATGTTGGAGGAGTTGACCGACGAGCTAGCTGGTCGAAAACCAGTGCTGAATGGAGATGACTTCAGGGATGACAGCAGGGTAACCAATGCCAGAAGTTACAACCTACTGGAGACTCTATCAAAGCTAGACGTACGATTGTGCAACGAAGGCACCGTTAGTACATTACGGAAAGATGGACGAGAGTCGATCATCGACCTAACATTTTGTAGCCCATCACTGGCGGACAACATGAACTGGATGGTAAGCGAAGAGTACACGCCATGGATGCGATTCGCTACAGGATTGGCCAGCGGAACACTGCGGCAATGCAGAGGAATACAATTGGCGACCGGCAGTGCAAGACGAAGGCTTTCGACAAAGATGCCCTGAACTTGGGTGCGGTAGAGCTGACAACAGCGTTGGCGAGGGCATGTGATACAACGATGCCACGAAAACGGGAGCCCCGGAACGATCGACGTCCCACGTACGTATGAAACGAGGCACTTAACGCCCTCCACGCTGATTGACTTAAAGCCAGGAGACGTTACTAGAGCGCAAGAAACGTAGAAGGCAAAGAGGAGCGAAAGGTCATATTCCAAGCAGCCAGTACTACTTTCAAATGAGAGATAACGCTGAGCAATTCTGAGTGCTTAAGGAGCTGTGCCGAGCAGCTGACACCAACCCCTGGAGAACGCCGGTGGAAACGTGTGCTGAAATGCTGAGGGTTATTGTCGAGGGTCTCTTTCTAACGCATGATCTGACACCGTGGCCACCCACACCCACCCCGTATGTCGATGAAGAAGAACAAGAAGAAAACGCTGTAGATCGTCAGGTCTCCAATGACGAGCTTGTAGCAGCTGTGAAAGCATTGAATTTGTAAAAGGCGGAACGCATAGAATCCCGAATGTGGCACTCAAAGCGGCGATCCTAGCGTACCCGGATATATTCCGGAATCTGATACAGAAATGCCTGGACGAAGGTCACTTCCCAGATATATGAAAAATCCAGATGCTGATGCTGCTACCGAAGCCATAAAACCACTCGGTGATCCATCATCATACTGACCTATATGCTTGCTGGATACACTGGGCAAACTCGTGGAAGGGGTTATCCTAAACAGGGTGGCTAAATGTACGGAGAGCGAGCACGGATTATCAGAAAGCCCCCCGGAAAGTCGACGGTACAAATACAGTTGTACCATGACCCCACAGTTATGGATCAAATAGTGTGGAGTCCAACCTATAAAATTCAATAGAACGACATGGAAAACGTAAAATTGTAATTTAAAAACACGAATTGAATCGTTTCAAATTGGAACTTCGGTTAGTAAATTGTTTGGAGTGTAATATTTACATAGGATCGAATGAAAATTAAAAATTGTATCGGTTTCTGAAAACCATATTATGGATCAATTCTCATATTATGAATTAAATTGTGACATATTACGGATCAGAGCGCAAAATCAAGAGATTTTCAACTCAATGCATCTGTATTGCATGATTTGGCGAAAGTTAACAATGTGTCACATATTTTGTAATACTGCATTGTAGTTACTGAGACATGAACTGTTTTCGATCCACACCAAGTTTTCCACCCATTTTTGTCTGCTAAAAACGAAATTGACAAACCTTGATGTTTTATTAGTTTTATCCTTAGTGCTATTGTCTGAAAATGTCGAATCCAATGATTAAAATGGCAGAAATCTACATTCTTTGGAAGTGATCTATAACCGTGGTAAACAATCATTTCCTGGTCCATATTATGAATCACTAAAGTTCTAATATTCGGTATTTAGAATCAACAATCAAGAAAAATGTTTTGAAAAATGATGAATTCATACTAAATCGAAGCGAACGAGCATTTTTTATGCTATAACATTTGAATTTTACCACCTGTGGGAGCTTATGAATGCTGACGGCACTTCTTACAGAAAACGACCATATAATGATAGCTGTGTGGTACCAACTAAACATTTGTCAAATACACCGTTATTTAGCGGTTGAATGTTGTGCTTAACATTACAAATGGTAGAAGACAAATATTATAACATGGGAAAAATATGTTTTACGTCAACGTTTATGTTTTGAGCGAGTTATCCGATGTTGAACGCCAATGTGATCCGTCCCAGACAACCAGAAATCGCATGTAAGTTCACGTTACAACTCGTTTATTCATACTAATTACATCAAACCCGCAAAACACCGTGTATAAACTCGTCAGATTGATGAGTTTCCTCGCATAGAACACTTCTTTTCTGAGTTCATTTGTAAATTTTGTTTCGTCTCGTACACTCGTACAAAGTAAGTCGAATCAATCCGTAGCAGCTGTCAAATCAACATTTGTTATAAGTTAAGTCGCATGAGATCACAGGTTAGTTCGGTAGAATATTTATACACTCGCATTGTATGTTCTTATTCATCACATAATATATGCACGCATATCGCCTCGTGATGCTACGCTGTAGCCATCAAGGCAAGGCAAGGCAAGGCACATTTTGGTTGTCTGGGGTCACTGTGTGAGCATGGTATATGCAACTGGGCGATATTCAAAACTGAAAAGGCAATAGATGGCTCTTTTTCAGTGGTAGTAAACACGAAATCCTGAAGCAAAGAAAGCACCAGGGAAGTTGAACTAAACACAAAAAGTTTTGTATACACATTACGCTTGATATCTAATCACTACTTTTTTGAACCAGTTTCCTAAATGCAAGTAATTTAAGTTTTTTATTATTTTCCATACGTTTTGACAGTTCTCGACTACCACGCACTTGTGTTGGAAGTTTGAGAAAATTGAGAATCCAGCGTAGCGCGATCAGTGAGTAGAATACAAACATCAGTGTCACCGCTCGGTGGCCAGTGAGAGAAACTGAATGTTCGAAGGGTTTGTCTTTTTGCCGCTGGCGCCAACTGTTAGCGATCAAGAATGAAATATACAGTCGTTACCCTATTCGGACGGTCCTGGAGAGGGCTGAGAAGGTATTGAAGCGAAAACGAAAGGAAATCGTTACTGTGCCGTAGTTACGGTAGACATTAGGAACGCGTTCACAGTACCCAACATCGCCACAGCGCAGCATGAAATGCGAGTTCCTGACGATCTATGCCGGATTCTCCAGAGCTACTCCGAGAATCAGCTGGTGGTGTATGCAACCGATGCCGGCTGAAAGGAGCTAAGAGTAACGGCGGGAGTTCCGTAAGAGTTCATACTGGGTCCGACGCCGTGGAATGGGATGTACGACGGGGTCCTATCACTGGAATTAAACATGGGCATCGAGATCGTCGACTTTGCTGATGACGTCGTCCCAACAGTAATAGGCGAAATGCTAGAAGAAGTGGAAGTGCTTGCCACGGAGGCATCAGCCCGGTCGAGAACTGGATGAATGCAGTCATGCTGAAGATAGCCCACCACAAAACGGAGATGTTACTAGTCAGCAGTGTTTGGATTTCGATCCGAATAAGCCGATCGAACCATATTCGAAGAGTGTAACAGTTCGCGAACCATAACAGTTTGTGGCACATCGCATTCGGAGAGCCCTATGAATGTAAACATTCACTTTCTCGTCTGGTACGTAGCACAAGCGCGTTCAAGAGCAACAACTTTCACAGACTGCAACAGTATCGAGCCATTCGGGTGATTTATGTTTTGCATAAAATATTTTCTCATTTTTTTCTGGTAATGCAGCATTTAACAACCTAATTATAATCTATTGGACCATTGAACACCCCTTTGGTTGCAAACATAGCAAAGTAAATAAAAAATATTCGCCTCTGTTTCTTGATCAGAATGAGAGTGGGTCAGCGAATGTTACAAGTGTTGATACACAGTGATCGTCGCCAAACAGTGGGTGGTGTTTGTCTTGTTTTCGTTCATGGCTCGTTTTCTTCCACGAACGATAAATGTCATGCGTGTTGTATGAATGCAGGTGGATTAATGGGATGAAATTATGGATCGTGTATCAATGATTGGTAAATTTTCCAAAGCCTGCTAGTCAGCAATCGCAAAGCGGATCAACACGCTGAGATTGTCGTCGGGGCACAAGTCGTAGCATCACAGCGTTCGCTCAGACACCAAAGCGTGATCATTAGAGTGTCCGATAGAGGGGTTAATCTGACCAGATTGGTAATCATGATTACATCCCATTAGGCTAACTGGAGTCCCTAAAAACATTTAACATGATTGATGAATGTACTTACTACCACAATGATATTGATAAATATATTTTCTGCTGTCTAACCTCCCAATGCCTTTATCCAAATCCTGCTGTACGCTTACTGATAACTCAAATGTGGAAGAGGCCGTTTGTGTCCTCCATCCAGAAGCAAGCCCTTGGTGTTACAATCAACGCAACGTCATCGATAAATTGTCCAGCTCGTTATCAATTTTACACCACACAACAGGTATCGTTATCGCCGTTTGGAAAAGCATTGCATCTGCCATCACCCGTTAATAATTTCGCCACACCGCACGACAGTAGAAACAATGTCGTGTACAAAGCACTCAGTCATTCAGTCTACGTTGTAGTTTGACGGTCTAGAACACGAAACGGGATTGTTCGCAACAGGAAAAAGGGTGTCTTACGAGCAGAATGGTGGAGTCCGTGGTAATCCCATTGATCCTGCTAATCTTTCTGTTGAGTGCACTATCAGCGGTATGTGTCATGGCAGATGGCCTGAGAACTCCTGAACATTTTTCTAGAACAGTAGTGGGTAATGTGACGTATTAATAATCTATCATTTTGTTTCAAAGTATTCGTTCGTCAAACGCTTCCGACGGATTCAAAAAATGCAAGCTCGAGGTAAGTACCTACAGTTGTGTTCAGAATAATAGTAGTGAAAGCCGATTTTCATACAAAAAGCTCAACTTTAGCATGCTGTAACTTTGTTTCCATATGAGCAACCGGCATGAAATTTTGGCAGTGTACTACAAATATACTCAATTTTATTATCACAAAATTTAACACTACCGGCTTAAAAATTAGGCACCAGGTGAAATCGCTCAAAATAATAGTAGTTTTTCTTTTGTAAATTTTTGTTCAGCAACAATTTTATAAAAAATTGGCTTGTTTATACATTTATGGCTTGGGTGGAAATGGTTGAAACGACGAATGAAGAAAAATTCAAAAACTCAAAGTACAGCAGGTATTTAAATTATTAAAACTACTATTATTTTGAGCGATTTCACCTGGTGCTTAACTTTTTAGCCGGAAGTGTAAAAATTTTCAAATCTTGAGATAATAAAATTGAATATATTTGTAGTTCACTGCCAAAATTCCATGCCTATTGCTCATATGGAGGCAAAGTTACAGCATGCCAAAGTTGAGCGTTTTGTATGAAAATCGGCTTTCACTACTATTATTCTGAACACAACTGTGCATATCGATCGGAAAAATGCTACTAAAATCAAAATCAGTGCCCACAATACTTTATTCAGTCAAGATGACGAGGGATTTTTCAAAATAGTTCCATCAGATAATGGCAGAGTTGCATCATATGGTCTCAAGTAGCTTGGCGGCGTCGTCATTTATACCAATCTTCAATTTCCTCCTTATGATGAGTTTGGTAAACATGAAATACTAGACATAGTGTGCTTCCTAGTGCATCGCCTAGTTCATTTCTAGTCGAGTTGTGGTTCTGAGAGTAATAACTACGTTCTGAGAGGCCTGGTCCTACTTCTACCTGGTGTTATCATTGTTTTAGCGATTATAAAACTCGTAACGAATTGCAATGGACGACCAAGTTATCGCGCTGTTACCGTGGACGTACCATATTTGACGCGGTTAAGAAAATTCTAAATTCAAACTCTTGTCAAATCGTCTAAATCTATCCGATTTTGTTGAAATTTGAACTTATGCTAGCTCAACTATTATAAAATTAGGCAAAAATCAGTAAAAAATATTAAACGATTTTTTCTTCATGTTTGATTGACTTTTTGTGGAACACATTAGGTTCCTTAATTGACGCATCAATTCTTCAATGTGCCTAATTTGACGCACTATGTTCCTTATTTGACGCACTTACAAATAATTGCTAAAGTTTAAAATATACAAGAGTTTCAGTATTCAATAGTTCAATTGAATGAAAAAAGCGTTTTAGAGAGGACATAAAAGTTAGAACCTTCGGAAAAAGTTTTGAATGACGTCATCCGGTAGTCACTTTTGCTATGCGTTTAGTTAGTGTAGAAAATAAAACCGGCGATTGAGTTCAATCTATAGGTAAGCATTATTGTTTAGTTTAATGTATTTTCGTCGTGATATCAAACCAGGGAAAATTTTGAAAACTACGTTGCGCTGGAACGGGGAAAGTAGTTGCTAAAATAAGGACAAATTGGTCAAAAACTAGAACAAAAACAACCGGTTCCAAAAATTACCGTTTGATAATCTTCGTTACTTATAACACGTGAACTACGCCTACTTGTCCCATCTTCTATGTCACCCTTATGGACCCCGGGACAAATATGCGTAGAACCAACGGCAGTATGGGCCTCGAAATAGATCGAGAACCATATATGGGTCATACATTAAGTACGTCATGTTATTAGGGGGAAGGAGGTGCTCTGCAAGATGTGACGAATCATACAAGTTTTTTGAAGGCTCCATATAAAAAGTGTGAAGTAGGGCGGATGGGCGAGGTTTTTGTAGAAAATAGTATGTTTTTGTGACACGTATCTCATGGACACCCCCATATTGTATAAATTATACGGAACAAACCATTGAACCTACACCTCACCTCCTGACGCATTTATTGAAGCTTCCTTGAAACATTAGGGGACGTCCATAAACCGCGATAAATTGTACAATTTTCAACCCCTCTCAACCTTGACCTCATTTATTTTATGAAAAGTGCGAATATTTTGTATGAATCGTTGCGTTTCCCTGAACCTCCTCCTCTTCCTAAAAACGTGACGTTATCTATGGATGATCCTTTACATGTGCTTACATAAAGCCTTGGGTTGTTCTGCGGACGGATTTTTTGAATGCAAGCCCCATAAATATTTATTTTCCTATTTTCGATTCAACAAAACATGCTGAACAAAATAGCAAATAATTAGGAACATTGTGTGCCTAACTTGACGCACAAGATTTTCATACAAAAATATGTCTTAAAGTTTAAAAGTAGAAAACTTTCGACGTCAATTCATGAATAAAAGAATATTACTGACTGTTGTTGATGATATTGATGTAAAACAGCACAATAATTTCACGAAAATTGATCAACAATAGTTAGCATATTCACTAAGGAATGAAAAAAATTGACGCACTTGTCGGATGCATTTTCAAATAAATTTTATTTTTTAACTATTATCAATGAAATATAAACTTTTTTCGATCGGAATTCATCAATAACATGTAAATAAAGATTAAGCAATACATTTTCGAGTGCTAGTCTGATCTAGAATTAATTTATGATAACATTAATTAGAAAATGCGTCAAGTTTGGACCCGCGTCAAATATGGTACGTTCACGGTAGTTCCAATTATCGCAATGGTGATAGTGTTTGCTTACCTCGCCGGGGTACGTACATAAGCTAACCGGTGTAAGTTTTGAATTGGCGATTTGCAAAAACTATAGATTTGTTATCAACAAAATTCTGTGAAATTGAAAGCATATTTTAACCATTATAAAATTTTTGTTCGTGTTCAAGTTATTTTTCGTGAGATATCGAAAATTGCAAGCGGCAGGTGAGTGTTTTTAAATACCTACATAGAAGAAATTATAGCTATAGCAATTTTGATCTGTTCCTAATGTACTATTTTGCACAAAGATGCTTCGTAACATGGTGTGTATATTAACACAGAAAATACTCGCTCTAGAACTATCCTACCAACATTAATGAGCTAAGGCATTGTCAAAACCGTCATTTCTTCTATAATTGTTTACATCTGGAACGGATTAAGCGAAAATGGAGGTGTTCGAAAATTGATCGATAAGCTTATCTCGACTCATGACAAACAAAATTTCGAAGGCAACACAAACTGATGTCATTTAGGAGGTTATAAGTAGGAAATAAAATAATGATTTTCTTTAGTAACAAGATGACAAGATGTGGATTTCGCTATTACATTGAACCCACACGTCGGTTGTCACACTGGTTGTGAAGAATACGTTCAACAGCACTAATTGGGAAGCGATACCCAACGCACTTCACCACTCCAAGGTACCGGTGCAGTTGTGTAGGTTGCTAAAAGCTATTGCGATGCTAGGATTCTATTGAATGACACAGAGAGGGACAGAAAAGCGTTCGAATTATCGCAGGAATACCTCAAGGTTCAAACAGGAGCCCGATGTTAAAGTATGCGGTGTATGATGAGCCTCGCCGACATCACCCTAGTGGTCTATGGCGTATCGATGTAGGAAGTAGAGTTGACTGCAGCGCACTCTATCTTCTTAGTTGAGTAATGGATAAGGTGTAGAAAACTAAGAAAAAAAAGCCGACTTAAACAATGTTACAAGAGACCAGCCTCGGCAGTGCTGATTCTCTGCAACCAACTCTTGGTCGGCGCACCATAGGCGCTGCAATTCTAGCATAATGTAAGTGACAGCCGTATTTACTGCATTCCCCTCCGGATGTGTTCGCTACGCGATCTCTCCACAATGAAACGGGGACAATCGAACACGACGTCATCCCGGCTATGATGCACACAGCTTCTTTAGATACCGTCCGGTATGCACTTGCTACTCTTAAGCACATTATCCTGTACGTGCTTTCCAACCGCTTTAGGTTTCTGCTCGTCCTAAGCGCTTTTGACTAGATTGGTCCTCCATACCTTAGTATGGATAGCGCCACGCCTGCCAGGAGCTTGCGTTTGCTGGCAATTACAGCAGAGCTGTTAGACATCATTCTCGAAAGCGCCGCTTTAGCCGTAGATGCCCTTTAGGCATATTCAACGTGGCTAGCGAAGCTGAGCTTGTCATCGATCATTACCCCAAAATGCCTAAGGGATCGCTTGGACTCTATGGTGCAATCACCTACCGAGATAAGCGCCCGTTGCTCGGACTTGCGGTCGGACACCTCAGTCTTGTGACGGGCCATCCCTTGTTACCTAGACTTCATCCATTCCTCATCTATGGAAATAGAGTGCGTTGCTGGCAACTCTACTTCCTCCATCGATTCACCATAGACCACTAAGGTGATATCGTCGGCGAAGCCAACAATCTTAACACCCGTCGGAAGCGGGGGAGCCTCAGTACGTACATCACATTCCATAACAGCGGGCCCAGGATTGAACCTTGAGGTACTCCCGCGGTAATTCGAACGCTTTTCTGCCCCTCCTCTGTGTCATACAGTAGATTCCTACCATCCAAATAGCTTTCTAGAAGCTTACACAACTGCACCGGTACCTTGAGACGGTGAAGTGCGTGTGCTATTGCTTCCCAGCTTGCGCTGTTGAACGCATTCTTCACATCCAGAGTGACAAACGGCGCAGTAACAGATGCCGCTCCACTTATGCTCGATTGCCACCTCAGCTGTCTGAACGACCGACTGGATGGCGTCCAGAGTAGATTTACCTTTTCTGAACCCAAACTGGTTATTGGACAGGCCGTCCGCACTCTCCGTATACGGTACCAGCCTGTTGAGAATCAACCTCTCCAATAACTTGCCCGTCGTATCTAGTAGACAGATAGGTCGGTACGCCGACGGGTCACCTGGTGGTTTCCACGTCGTTTCTGTCGCTTCCATACATCCGGGAAGATTCCTTGATCAATGCAGCGTTGCATCGTGGTTCTGAACATGTCCAGATCCAGACGCTAATGATTTCACGACTTCTGCCAGCTCTTCGTTCGTCACTCTCGCCACTTCTTCTCCTTCATCTGCCGCATACGGCGCTGGGGGCCATGGGCTTATGGGATGGTGCGGGAAGAGTACATCGATTATCGATCGCAGTAGTTCGGGCGACTTCTCTTGGGGCGCTATGGCACCTTTGGTCTTAGCCATTACCACTCTGTAGGCGTCACCCCATGGACTAGAATTGGCACTCTCGCATAGACTATCAAAACATGCCCGTTTTCGACTCTTGATTTCCTTTTTGAGAGCCAACTTTGCCTCTCTGAATGCTGCACCGCGTTCTTCTCTTTGTGCTTCTATGCGTGCGCGTTGCATTCTTCGTCTAGCCCGAAGGCAGTTTGCTCGAAGATTTGCAATTGATTCGCAGCACCAGTACACCGGCGGCCTGTTCTCTCTAGGAGGGGCTTTTCTCGGCATGGAAGCATCACCGTTTAGGTCCAGAGTGTTCCGTTCGCGCCTCGGGGCTCCGGCGAATACGCCGTCGATGCGCGCTGTTTGCCAACCTCGGGCTGTGGTCCGGTTACATCGCACTGCCCTCCGCCCGCCTGGTATTATACTATAGCGAATCGATTGATGATCGCTATGACGTATAAGGTACCTAAAAGGTTAGGACTACAAAACATCACGTCGATAATCGATTCTGCACCATTTCTGCGAAAAATACTCACTGTACCCACATTTGACAGCTCTACATTTAATACGGCCATGGATTCCTCAATCGACCACCTTGGAGGCGCGTAACAACTGCAATAGAACACGCCGTTGATTTTTGCTATCGCAAAACCGCCATTTGAGATAGAGACTACTTCTTGGATTGGGTAGCGGGCTGTCGTCCCTATAGTTGCTAGCTGTTAAGACCTATCCGCCACCCAGTTCCCGCGGTATGCTGTATGGTGGTCACAGTGGTTTAAATTTAACTGTGTTACTTCCGTTTTGACTGCGCTCTGCTTGTGCCCGGACATTTGGGTTCACCCGTTAAGTGTCCTTTGTCTGCTCTGTCGACACATTGTAGCACGTAAAATACGGCTAAAGGTTTTCCGTCTCCTGTTTCGTTCCCTGGCTCAAGAAACAGACGGCTTTAGCGCCACCTCCGAAGAGGACCGTCTGTCGAGTTATGTTTGCCCGGCAAGAAACCCAACCTCAGGGCGGGTTTGTTTTATAAGAGTCCAAATAGCAATTTAGGAAACGATACAGAAAACTCAAAGGAATAGTGGATCGAGATTTCTCAGTTATAGAGGTCGCCTTAAGCGATTCTCAAAAAATAGTTGATGTTGACCGTCGTTCTACCGACACAAAAAGACACCACTCACGAGTATCATCACTGGAAGAACTCACTAATTCAAATTTCCCTGTTCGCTTCAGACACGTGAGTGGAGAGACTGATTTCCCAGGCAGTCTATCCTGGCGTACAAAAAACAGAAAAAGAAACAGGTAGAACGACGCGAAACGTGAGAAATCTCGAAGACCAAAAAAACTGTTACAGGGAAAGCTCTAACATATTACAAAAATACATAATCTGGTTGAGAACAGCAAAAACATTTAGAAATTTATTCAAATTTGATAACCTAGGTTTTATTCATAATTGTGTGTTCCTTTCCTCTTCTACTTCTTCTTCCTACTTTCCCTAATGTGTGTGCGGATTTGCTAAACTAATTCTATCGACATTTATCGATCATCTTCTTTTTATCTTCGAGCTCGGTTATTGTGTGGGGTTTTAACGCATGCGCATGGTTAGTTTGGTTTGGCTTGTACTCACGGACCCTTTTAGATGCTGCGATGAATGCCGCCGGCAAAGCAGAAGCGACGGCCGTTCAATGGGCTGGCAAAGCAGAAGTGCCGGACGAAGAATGGGACGGCAAAGCAGGATTCCGAAATTAGCACATCGACGATGGTGGTATTGCGGCTACTACTCCAAATACGGCAACGAACTGCGACTTTTTAGATTTACTCCTTGATGAAGTGTCGCACGCCGGAAATCACGTGCGTCGGTGACGTATGACGCAGTTGACGACGGTGGGGATCGTCGGGGGCTTCACACGTGGCCTGTCCACGAGGTAATAGAAATGGTGGTGGCCGCTCTGTCGGAACGGTTTGTTCCCTTCCGGCTTTCCCCTCAAACCGGGACTTCTGAACGCTGAAGCGTGGGGTCGAGAGCAGCGTTTAGCTTGCAGATGCAGTGTGCCGAGCTTGGGCCGTAGATCGCTAGATTTCGATCCTAAATAAAAAACCGTCGAACGGCTTTTTTATTCACAAACGCACACACAAACTAACTTGACCGCACTTAACCTTCTTGGCTTTAGGCTAACGAACTTTACTTGACAAATGAAACACACCGCGACACTTAACGATTATTCACGCACTCTCGCCTCTTCCACGGTCCAGGTCAAAATGGACGAGTAGAGATTCTGAAAGTCCTCAGATAAGGTGTGATTTTACATCTTCGTGGACGGAAGTACGTAAAATCACCGAAGTAATTTCACGACCTTTTCAAACGACGATCCTCATCAACTACGAATGAGAACCGATTGAAGCGCTATCTCTTTCGCTACCATTCCATCTGAATGACCTGTATCGTTCCGTCTATTTTTGGACTCCGATCTATTTATAACGATCGTTAACGTTCGGGCTTGAACTTTGAACCTTAGGCTTATTCGTGTTTCGTGGTGTAGTGTGTAAGGCGACAGGGACTTTTATTTGATATAGTATTGGTAGAAGGCGACTTGTATGCAAGTTTTGTATGCAAGTTTTGTATGCGGTTTTGGAAAAGTGCATTTCATTTTGAACTGTGATACTGAATATCGCATATATTTAAGTGAACTATTGAATTTGTTAAATTTGACAATGAAATGATATATGATTAAATGAAAAATAATTTAACACGAATAATAAATTAACATTGAAGAACATGAAAAAACAATATAATTATGTAACAATTTATGTACATCTATATTTATATTGAATAAATCTTAAAATAATATTTACAAAAAAGTGACCATGCTACATTATCCTCTACTAAAGGTACGAAAATTTGATTGAAATTGAGAGAATTTCAATCAAATTTTCGTAGGGTTAAACCCTAAAAAATGTTCCAGCTGATTTTGATTCTATTGAAGAAAAATGATTGGGCTATTGAATTGAAAAAATGTCAGTTGGCAGGCAACGCATACACACAACAACATTAAAAAAAACGTGACAATAAAATACTTGCATCTGGAGTAGGCCTTCACTCCAGAGAAGTAAACATGAACTAGGACCCCTGTCTTCTACTCCAGCCATCATGAGCCGAAAACTAAGACAGTGTCCGTAAAACTTCCACAACAAGAACCTGTGAATCCTGAACGTCAGTCTACTCCAGAACATGTTCCGAATCCTTGACTGCGTTCACTTTCCACAATAAATGGACTAGTGAAT
The DNA here is from genome assembly GCF_002204515.2 of Aedes aegypti. NCBI lineage: Eukaryota > Metazoa > Arthropoda > Insecta > Diptera > Culicidae > Aedes > Aedes aegypti. Next base: position 21,207,394 of record NC_035108.1, on the reverse strand, counting down.
CCTAGCTGCGATCTCTCCAGATATTCTACCCGAAACATATGATCACAACCACTTTCCACTTTAAACAGTGTGCTGCGAAAATACTCCAGACATAAGTCCGAACACATTTCACAACACACAAACAACATAAATTTTAAAATCTTCATCATAGATATTTCATTCGAAATATTATGAGAACGTACAATACCACAAACAATGAATCACCCCTCGATCGGTCACTCCGGGAACGAGCCGTCACTCACTCCCTTGTAACTCACCCACTCATGCGCTGCCAACGTAACGGAACAAAACTAAACACGAACGTCAAAACGAGCAAAACAAAATGTGAAAAAAATAATAAAGTGCAGTTTGGATTTGGAGCTGGCTCGGAATTTAAAGTTTTTACGATGAAATACTACAAGGATGGTGGAAAACATAACGGAAAGTTTAAAATTAATTGTATCGTTGGTTGTTGTGGCTAATTGAACTGTTGTTCGGGCTCGGGGAGGGTTGATTTTCTATTTTTAGGTGAAGCAACATCTACGAAGTTCAACCGTTCAACAATGGCATGGGCGATTATTTTAATTGGAAACTGGTTCTAGTGATTGATTGGCTAACTGGATTACAAGAATTGCTTCGAATAGCACAAGGACGGATATATATAACAAACGATGGACTGGATAACTTAAACGCGAACGAAGACGGACGAACTATTCAGAAACGCCATAGAAGGACGAAAATAAACACTGTCGATAAAGAAGATCTGGACAACCAAAAACGATGACTGAATGAGAAAATGCAACTAGGACTGGATACTAAATCGAAGGACGAAAACGAAGGGCTAATTCCAATAAGAATCGTGAGTGAATTTACTTTACTAATTAATCTAATTTTAAGGTACTAATAATAGCATTACCGTAGGGCGTTAGGCGCGTACTAACTAACTAATCTAATATTTACATTATGTACATGGGAGGATTACGTTTCGTAGTCTCAACTCCCTTTATTCTTTGATTCTTTTGCCCTTGAAGGTGTTTTCGTGGAGATTTTCATGGAAATACCTTAGTTGCTTCGAGGGGAAGTTTTCATAGCTTGAGTTTTCATTGTCCATCGAATTTTCCATGTGAGATGACGTCATTACAGGCGATCAATCACAGTGATGGGTGATTTAGAGCCACCGTATGGTCAATTGGGGCCAGAGGTCAAACATGGGCTCCTTCCTTGCTTCATAAGAATCAGTACTAACTTAGTACTGAGTACTAAGGATCGGAAGTCATCACTTAGGCTCTCTGTAGTCTTCGTGTTGCCACTACTACTTATCAGATCATCGCCCAGCTCCTTCTATGCTTGATGATTCTTACTACTTCAGTGAGAAATCATCGCCCAGGGACACTCTACAATCGACAATGGTGATCCTAAACCATTTCTCACCCCAATCCAATCGACTATGTGACGTATGACTTTCCCCGAAGGTATTTTTGAAAATAGTCTCTCACGTTACATAGCTTTGAAAAAGTCATTGGTCACCTTAGTGACTCGGTGATTTATGAACCCGTAGGCGTGTTTTTTTTTATAAAAGGTCACTCCGAAGAGGTTCATAGCTTGAAAAAAAATTGTCTAAGACGGTGGGTGCATCCTCTTCAGATGACTCCCATAAAAGACGCCTAGCCTTTTTCCTTGAAGGTCCTCAAGCTCGTAGCAGTGTTTTCCTAAAATTTTCCTGACTACGGCGAGTTCGTACTTCGGGGCTAGCTTCGCGCAGAAGTTCTTTGCCTTGCTCGACTGTTCGAAGGTTCGCTTCAGTACCGTTTCCCCAGCGACGTAAGTAGGACATTCCGCATTCGATCGCAGATTGTACGTTCGCTTGTGGCGTTCGTACGCTTTCGCGAGATGTTGTTTTATCTCCGCATACAGACTTTCCAGCTTATCCTGAGTGTTTCCACTCCTTGTCGTATTATCCGGCGAGCCTTGTCGCAATCTTTGGTACTCTTGACCGTCCGAAACCATCTCACGGCCGAACACTACAAAGTACGGAGTGTACTTGGTAGATTCATGTACAGCGTTTCGAATCGCACACGCAATCGATTGAAGATTTTCCGCCCAGTCTTTGTGCTGTTTTATCGTGGCCCGTATCGCTGTCGTAACCACTCGGTTCACCCTCTCTGTATTGTTCACCTGTGGGTGATACGACGGGGTGAGCCAATGATTGACCCCATATTCTGTCAGGAGATCTCGGAAAGCCTTCGACGTGAATTGCGTCCCGTTGTCCGTCAGAATCACCTCCGGTACCCCGAAGAGTAGAAAAATCATGTTTCGCACAAATTCAATCAGTGAACTAGCTTTCGCTTCACGAAATGGTTGAACCAACACGAATTTGCTAAACACATCCGTCGCAACGAGCAAACAGGTGTGTCTTCCTTTCCCTGATGCCGGCAGAGGACCAACGTAATCAAGCGTTACGAATTGCCAAGGATACTCAACAAATTCTTTCTGTGCTCCCATGGGCGGAGTCGAATTCGTATTTCCCGATTTCGCAGTCTGGCATTTCAGACACTCTCGACAAACTTTCCTTACTTCCTTCGCCATTCCTGGCCAGTAATATCGTCTTCTGAGTCCCTGAACCGTTTTCTCAAAACCAAAATGCGCAACTTCGTGATCCTTTTTTACGATTTCGTTTCGTTCTAATCGTCGAGGTACAGTTTTCCATCGGAATCGGCTGTCCTCGGCACGGTTCTTGTTCGTCACGTACCTAAGAATTTGTCCGTCGGATACCCGATATTCCGGATATTTCTTAGGGTTGGCTTGTATGTCCTCGGCGAGTTCTTCGTATTCTTCGTCTTGCGATGACAGATCGAGCACATTTACCGATCGGGAGAGACAGTCTGCTGTTATATTACTAGCTCCTTTCCGATACTCTAGCTGAATGTCGTACGACTGTATTTTAAGGGCCCATCGGAGGAGTTTGGAATTACCGGACTCCACTCCAATTGTAAACAGCCACAAAAGGCTTCGAGCGTCTGTGACCACTTTGAAACGCGACCCCTCGACATAATGTCGGAAATTTTCAATGGCCAATAACACCCCCAAACACTCCTTCTCCACACTCGAATAAGCTCTCTGCGTTCTGCTTAACTTTTTGCTGAAATAAGCAATCACTCGGTTCTCTCCGTCCTGTTCCTGAATCAAGGCTGCTCCTACTGCTGTATCGGATGCGTCACTCTCAATTGTAAACGGTTTGGTAAAGTCTGGATTTGCTAGAATTGGAGCGGAGGTCAGTACCGATTTCAATTCCGTAAACGCATTTTCAGCAGCTTCGGTCCACTCAAACTTCTTCTTCGCCTTCTTCAAGAGATCAGTGATTGGTGTAGTTATCCGGCTGTAGTTCTGTATAAATCGCTGGTAGAATCCCGCTAAACCCAGCAATCTACGCACATCCTTAACCGTTTTTGGTCTTGAATAGTCAAGTATTGGTGATATCCTTGACGCATCAATCGCGACGCCCCGTTCGGTCAAGAGGTATCCCAGGTATTTTACCTGCTTGCGGCAAAACCGTGATTTTTCGAGCGAGATGGTCAGGTTGGCCTTTTTCAATCTCTCAGCTACGATTTTCAACAGTCGAAAATGCTCTTTCATCGTTCTGGAAGCTATTACGATATCGTCCAGATAGACGAATACGTACGGTATCAGATCAAACCCAATGACCTTATCCATCAACCTGCACATGGTAAAAGGTGCGTTGGTTAACCCAAAAGGTAATACCTTGAACCTGAACAACCCTTTACTTGTTCGGAAGGCCGTGTAGTTTCTGCATTCCTGTTTCAGCGGAATTTGGAAGTATGCGTCCTTCAAATCGATAATAGAAAAGTACTTCGCATTCTCCAACCGCTGAAAAATTTCCAACATATTCCTAATTGGGTAACTGTCCTTCGTAGTCATGCTGTTCAATCTCCTAGAGTCCAAACAAACCCTAATTTTGCCGTTCGATTTTCTGACTGGCACCAACGGGTTCGTCCATTCGCTATAACACTCCTCTATGACCCCCATGTCCTTAAAACGCTGGATTTCTGCATCGATCTCTTTTTGAATGGCCGGTGCTGAACGGTACATTACCTGATTCTTTGGTTTCGATCCTTCTTTGAGTACAATTTCATGCTCAATCAAATGCGTTCGGCCTAAGTTGTTGCTACTAGTAAACTCAAAATCCCTAATCACTTGAACTAGTTCCTCTCGCTCCCTATCTGTCAGTTCATGTTCAGTTTCCAAGGTTTCGACCATTGGTTGCTGTACCTCCTCCGGAATGTCCAGCGTAGGAACGTCTAATGTTGTGTCGCTTCCTGTTAGTTGAATTTTCGGCAATTCTCCCAAAGGTTCCAGGGTGAACGCAATCGTCTCTTGTGAAGTTGTGAAACTACCCACCGGCTCTGGTCCATTTCGAAGATCTCCATTGTTCGAGTCCGAGATTTGGAGCATTTGATTCAACTCAACCATAGAATCGACGCAGCCGACAGCAGCTTCCAAATTCACAACGAGTTCAGAAATACGGAACAGAGGAATCAGCGGAACGTCCACCATGTAGATTGTGATCATTCGCAGGATGAATGCGACGAACCGGAGGAAGTAGATGTGGTGGATACAAGAATGAATCACCGGGGACACGTTGGGCGCCAAAATGTAGCACGTAAAATACGGCTAAAGGTTTTCCGTCTCCTGTTTCGTTCCCTGGCTCAAGAAACAGACGGCTTTAGCGCCACCTCCGAAGAGGACCGTCTGTCGAGTTATGTTTGCCCGGCAAGAAACCCAACCTCAGGGCGGGTTTGTTTTATAAGAGTCCAAATAGCAATTTAGGAAACGATACAGAAAACTCAAAGGAATAGTGGATCGAGATTTCTCAGTTATAGAGGTCGCCTTAAGCGATTCTCAAAAAATAGTTGATGTTGACCGTCGTTCTACCGACACAAAAAGACACCACTCACGAGTATCATCACTGGAAGAACTCACTAATTCAAATTTCCCTGTTCGCTTCAGACACGTGAGTGGAGAGACTGATTTCCCAGGCAGTCTATCCTGGCGTACAAAAAACAGAAAAAGAAACAGGTAGAACGACGCGAAACGTGAGAAATCTCGAAGACCAAAAAAACTGTTACAGGGAAAGCTCTAACATATTACAAAAATACATAATCTGGTTGAGAACAGCAAAAACATTTAGAAATTTATTCAAATTTGATAACCTAGGTTTTATTCATAATTGTGTGTTCCTTTCCTCTTCTACTTCTTCTTCCTACTTTCCCTAATGTGTGTGCGGATTTGCTAAACTAATTCTATCGACATTTATCGATCATCTTCTTTTTATCTTCGAGCTCGGTTATTGTGTGGGGTTTTAACGCATGCGCATGGTTAGTTTGGTTTGGCTTGTACTCACGGACCCTTTTAGATGCTGCGATGAATGCCGCCGGCAAAGCAGAAGCGACGGCCGTTCAATGGGCTGGCAAAGCAGAAGTGCCGGACGAAGAATGGGACGGCAAAGCAGGATTCCGAAATTAGCACATCGACGATGGTGGTATTGCGGCTACTACTCCAAATACGGCAACGAACTGCGACTTTTTAGATTTACTCCTTGATGAAGTGTCGCACGCCGGAAATCACGTGCGTCGGTGACGTATGACGCAGTTGACGACGGTGGGGATCGTCGGGGGCTTCACACGTGGCCTGTCCACGAGGTAATAGAAATGGTGGTGGCCGCTCTGTCGGAACGGTTTGTTCCCTTCCGGCTTTCCCCTCAAACCGGGACTTCTGAACGCTGAAGCGTGGGGTCGAGAGCAGCGTTTAGCTTGCAGATGCAGTGTGCCGAGCTTGGGCCGTAGATCGCTAGATTTCGATCCTAAATAAAAAACCGTCGAACGGCTTTTTTATTCACAAACGCACACACAAACTAACTTGACCGCACTTAACCTTCTTGGCTTTAGGCTAACGAACTTTACTTGACAAATGAAACACACCGCGACACTTAACGATTATTCACGCACTCTCGCCTCTTCCACGGTCCAGGTCAAAATGGACGAGTAGAGATTCTGAAAGTCCTCAGATAAGGTGTGATTTTACATCTTCGTGGACGGAAGTACGTAAAATCACCGAAGTAATTTCACGACCTTTTCAAACGACGATCCTCATCAACTACGAATGAGAACCGATTGAAGCGCTATCTCTTTCGCTACCATTCCATCTGAATGACCTGTATCGTTCCGTCTATTTTTGGACTCCGATCTATTTATAACGATCGTTAACGTTCGGGCTTGAACTTTGAACCTTAGGCTTATTCGTGTTTCGTGGTGTAGTGTGTAAGGCGACAGGGACTTTTATTTGATATAGTATTGGTAGAAGGCGACTTGTATGCAAGTTTTGTATGCAAGTTTTGTATGCGGTTTTGGAAAAGTGCATTTCATTTTGAACTGTGATACTGAATATCGCATATATTTAAGTGAACTATTGAATTTGTTAAATTTGACAATGAAATGATATATGATTAAATGAAAAATAATTTAACACGAATAATAAATTAACATTGAAGAACATGAAAAAACAATATAATTATGTAACAATTTATGTACATCTATATTTATATTGAATAAATCTTAAAATAATATTTACAAAAAAGTGACCATGCTACAACATACAGTATCGGACATATAAACATATATACCAATGCCGTTTTCCCATACAAAATGGTCAACTTCAGATAGCTATATCTACGCCGTTTTTCAACCGACTCTTCTAATTGTCTCTGTAACGAATTACAAATTACCTACCTCAATTTTTGATAACTGTTGAGAAAGTTGTGTGAAAGAAAACTATTGGTTTAAAAGTTACATATAGGTTGATTTTTGACATAAAAATGCACAAAGACGAAAAGTCATGTATCAGACAAACTAGGCGTCATATCCTTTCGGTGTCTTCAGCGCATTTGATCCTTATTACTTAATAAACAAATCGGCTAAAGAGACCAATATGCTACGACGCGTAATTTTTCTGCTAGAACACTTTGTGTCTTGGTGCATTATTTATTTCCAAATTCAACCTATCTGTAACTTTTAAATTAGTAGTTTTCACACAACTTTGACAATAGTTTTCAGAAATAGAGAAAATTTGTAGTTCGTCACAGAAAAAAATGAAAAGAATCGGTTGAGAAACGACGGAGATATAGCTATCTGAAGTTGACCTTTTTGTATTGGAAAACGGCTTTGGTGCATTTTATATGTCCGAAACTGTATTGGGCACTTAGCGCCTAATACAGTATCGGCATTTGCTGCATTTTCTGCACAGCTTACTTTTGTCGGGACCATTGCATTTTCACGATTTACGGCCCTTCCATGAAGCAAACTTAAGGAGGCTGCCCAGCCTACCTTGAGTATGCCCAAGTTCTTCGCTTTGTTTCCCTCTGCAACCGGCAGCCTGATCGCCGCCACCTGGGTGCCTAGGGCTCTTTCTAAGGTGGATGGCCTTACTGGCTACGGTGATGTCACACTGCTCTTTGAGGGCAGCCGAGACCTCCGCTGCATCGGTGACCTCATCCAGATTTTTAGACTGGAGGGTCACTTCTGCAGTGAGTGATCTCACATCAGTTTTGTCGCCAAGTACTTTTTGTGCTAGTTGCTTAAAGGTGCAGCCCTTTTTGCTTCTTTAGGATTAAGATCATTTTACCAATCTTAGTCCGCCTTATGCTCCGCACATCTGCGCCCAATGGCCTCGTTCAAATTCCTACGGTTCGCTGTTTTCTGTTTAGGATTCTCCTTGGTCACCGTTTCCGGTTTTCTCCTTTCTTTCTGACTTCCGACTCGTATCCACGGGTTGCTAGTGCTTTGCACCCGTGGTTCCTGTGGAAGCACTGCCTGGTTTGGCTCATAACTCCTTTGCTTTCTTGGCTTTAGACTTGTTGGTCTCTCCGCTGTTGCCATGTCCTCTCGATCCCGGAGCCTGACTCGTGCCAGCTTTTCCGCTCTGGAAGACAGCCGCATAAGATACTTATGCGATACCTTTAGAAACCATGCGTCTTTTCGCCACATATTCATCCTCGGATCCTCTTTCGTATCGCGTATTGAATAATATCATCTGATATATTCGCGTTGCCTTGAAGGAAAACACTTCAGTCTGGCACGACTTTGTGTCTTTTTTGCCTTCTACCTTGCAAAGTTAACAAACTCGATGATGATATCGAGTTGCTCAGCAGCCACCTGCATTTTCGGGAGGTACTCTCCATTGCGATCCATGGCCTCGATTAGTCCCGGGAAATCAATCACCTCACATACTGCACTGGAGCAGCCAGTGCCTGCCGTTGTCACAGTGTATACGGTTTTGTCTGCACTGTTCTCACTTAAATTGATGATGATCGCCTCCTTCCTTGGCGGGAACTTTAACCGGTTAAGAAGCCTCTCTTTCACATTCCGCTAGTTGTTTGTTCTCTTATGAGTCCCCCAAAGAGCCGCTATCCACCTCCGCTGGAATAGTCGCCTTTGTGATCCCATGATTATCTATGCAAGCATGGAGACCCTTGCTAGGGTTGCAATAGTCATTCGTGGGATACAATGTTTAGAACCGGATCGGCGCAAGTCAGGTAATGGCATCTGAGCCTACTCCAGCCGAGTTGGAACCAGGCGACGGATTTGGAACGTACCAAGGCCTGCCACGGTTTTACGGGACGGAGGCAGCGTGCGCCATTCGCTCACTAGTATGCAGCTCCTGTCTGGGCACCATATCATTTGACGTACGGTTTACAATTGGAACGTGTACAAAAGTGTTTTCTGTGATTTGTACTGAAAGGTCTTTTGCCAAGCTATCCTGATCGATGCCAGCTAATTAACTAGGAGACTCTTGGAAAGAAGAGTTAGGTCGCTGCTAGTTTTCATTTTTAACATCATCACCGGCAACTTACACACTTCAACGCCTCTTGCTGAGGTATCTTTCCATGTTTCAGCATGAAGCCCTCGCAATGCCCCCTTCCTCGCCATTCCTGTCCACAGAACCAGTTATGGCCAAAATAAAACCGTTTTCCACTAGCGTAAGGGCATTCCACATGGCCGAATTTACAAATGTGGGGTCCCGGGAGCGATTGTCTTGTGGGGGCCCTTTTTCCTAAAAAAAATGTTTTGATACTTTAGAATAGACTAGATGTTTTTAATGTCCTTTTTACCTTTTTTTTTGTAATTTGATAATTCCTTTCGCATTTGTACCTTATTTCACATTATGAATATTCTATGTTATAATATTCAAATTGTTGAATATACAATTTATTTAAGTAGGTCTTCTTCTAGAGACATGGTGTCTATTTTAAAGCAAGTCTCTTTTTCATGGAAGGTCTCTGGGGAATCTATTATAATCAAAATGATCTCTAAAGTCTCATTGTTGCATATTATGTTTGCAGATAATCCTGATGCAAAACTTTACACCAATAATTTCCTCAGGGATTACCATCAGTGTACCATTATCCGCTCATGTTCCAGTAGCCCGCTCACACTGAAAAAAGATAAGTTAACACAAAGTAAATTTGAAAACTATAGCCGCTATACGGTTCAAATCGACGAATTGAATTATACTGTGGACATTTTCTTGCTTATTTACTCATATTACCTTACTTTTTAAACTCGTAAGCGGGCTACTGGAACATGAGCGGGTACTGGTACGTTGACGGTACTTTGATTTTTCCCAAAAAGTACAGTTGCTCCAGGTATTTTTTTAACTACCGTAAAACGGGGTGAATAGAAAAAGTGGGGCGAATAGAAACAAAGCGACCTTCAGTTAAAAATGCGACTATTATGTAATGATAAACTTTAAAAACCTACTGAAATATATTTTTTTCATTAATTCAATAACAAAAGAGTATCCCTAGACTATTTTAAAATTAAAAATTTTGCTACATTTCTCATTAACAAATTGAGAAGAAAATATTGAAATCTCAATTATTTTTTATCATTGCGGGGTGAATAGAAACATACAACATTTTTATAAATGTTTGTACGATATAATTTTTATTTTTTAACAGCAATTGGGGCCTTAAAAAAAGGAAGACGCGACTCATATTTAAGGCTTATAAAATTGGTTTTTATCCACACGGTTTAAGTTGTACACATTCAAACATGTCGGAAAGTGTTTCTATTCGCCCCATTTTACGGTAATCCTTTAACCGATCTCTCCAGTTGTTACACTAGGAGATCCTACAAAGATTTTTCGAAGATGTTCTAAACGTTAATCTTGGAGGATATATTTAGCAAATCGATGGAAGAATCACCGGTTTAAATCTTGTAGAACTTAGGACTTCCCTGAAAAACGTCTGATTTTTTTTTAGTTTCTATGGTTATCCTTGAAAAAAATCCAGTTTACACTCTTAAGTTATCCGAAACAAAATTACACTGTTCGACAAAAAAAAATCTTTGGGTGGATCAGGGTCGCGTTTATATGGGTCTTGAATTGCAAGAAAAGTGTAGAAAAAGGCCGTTTTCAAATGATTTGCAGCACCTTTGGATTATTTTTTGACAAAGTTTGAAATTTTCGCATTTTTTATCAAAAAAAAAGCGCAATAAGCAAAATATCAATATATTTTCAAATTCAATTATTCAAGCATTGAATTAGTCAAATCAATATTTTTTAGCACTAGATCGCTTCAGGGAAACGTACACCATTTCAGAAGAATATTGGCATCATTTTTATATATGAATTTGGAATGTTGACGATCATTAAGCAAGTATGTGAGGATGTACACCATATAAATACTACTTATTTTTCTATTTCACACATCTGGTTCATTATATAATAAGTTTTATAGGTTCAAGAAGACGCTTGATTAGGATTAGATTCTTTGCTCCATTAGATAACACAATGAGCAATGCAATCTAGTAACATTTGATTTCAACAAGGATACGACTACGGAAAATTGATGTGTCTGTTATGCTTAATTAGTTAAAAAAAAACTTAGATATATACTTATTATCACCTTAAGACACCCATATTTTGGAAAAATACGCGGATTTGGATTGTATATTTAACAAAATTGATTTAATTTTACTAGAATAGTAATGTACAATGTAGTTACAAATTTTAAAATGGTTTAGACATTTTATTTGGTATAAATTAGGGGTGACGGTCTAATCCCATCAAACGTGGTCGGTTTTACCCCGCTAGCGCAATTTCCACAACTATGGCTTTATTTTTTTATGTTTAATTAACGACCTTTTAACTCAATCAAGAGTCATTCGGGTCGGGATAGCTTTATTTTATCGATATATTACAATTCATTTACATATTTCCTTTCTTTTCACGTTTATATTTCTTTTGGATCCAAACAAACCACTTGTCTGCATCTTCTTCGATGGGGGGTTCTTCCTCTTCAACTGTATCCATATCATCGTCGTCGGTTGTAAACTCATTCTGCATAATGTACGATCCGTCCGTAGCTCAATTGTTTTTATCTATTCTCTTCCGTGGTGGCGATCTCTCACATGATGTACGTGTTTCACTAAACGTAGGTGATGATCTCTCGTCTGACTGGATCACTGTTCGCTTAGATTACTGTTGTGTTGTGGAAGCTTTTCTTGCTGCTGTTGAGGCTTTTTGTCGCTTTTTTTCTTTGCAACCTTCGATTTCGTCGCAACAGTAATTGTGGCGGGAGGAATTTGATCTGGTTCAACTGATGTAGTCTTGTTCGATGCTGTTTGAGTCAAACTCTTCTTGTTGACTGTACAGGATTTGCCAACATGAACTAGTTGGGTACAATGGCGACATGTGGCCGGCTGCGATATATAAGATATATATGTTTGTTCACGTTTAATGGTGACGTACGATTTCAGGTGTTCCTTCAGAGTCATTTGCACGATGCGTACTCCAGAAGGGATTTCCCTGCCAGCAAAGTGTTTACCCCATACCGCTTCGGTCACACTAAAGACTTCACCATACTGCCGGAAAAATGTGGCAATGTCCTCATTTGTGACATTCTCTGAGAGGTCATGCACTTTTACCTTGAGTCTATCGTCGTCCATCAACAGGCGCACTTTGTACCGTTTCCCAGCCACTTCGAGCTGGTGACGGTCGTCGTGTTGCTCTACCACCTTCAGAGCAGTTTTTAAATCGATGCATTTCACATGTACACAGCACTGAACATGGTTCATTTGCAGGCGTAGAACCTGACTCGGCTTCAGAGCTATGTTTCTGAAGATGAGATTATGCACATCTTCAAAACTCGGACGCTTTTCGAAGTTTCGAAGATCTATCTTGAACGAATTTTGACGAAAGCTAACTACCATTGTTGCTACCGAACAACGCAGGTGCCATCAAGACAAAGCGATAACCGATAAACGATAACGGGTGCTCAGCATGAACACATCTGAATGCAGCAAAAGCTTCAGCACAACTGACTATGGCCTTATTACAAAGCTAAATATTTACAATTCATATTTCACTTCACTGAAGCATATATCACGTTTCTGTTGAAGCATGGACGGGTAAATTGTTATGTTTTAACAAAAAAAAATCCCTTCTAAAATCCTTAGGTTAGGTTAGGAGCATCTGTTAAATTTAGATCAAATTCAATATCAGCAGAACATTTGTTTTTGATATTTGTTATGGAAATTTTTATGTATACATCACCCTTAATGTTTCGGAATGTCAAAAATCTTGTGTTTATGGAAAGTGCTTGGTAAACTTTTTAGAAAACCATCATTTTCATAGCAAACTGAAGGTGGTCCGTCTTACCCTGACGGGCGTTCTTATCCCATTTTCCCCTAACAATGATTGTAGGGGGAGATCCCCCAGTACCGGACACTTAAGCCACTAAATTCATAATTCGAAAAATATTGATTATATGGGCTCGTGTTACCCATCTATGATAAATATTATCATTTTTATAGTGTACAAAAATAAATTTGAAAATATAAATTTGAATTTTGACATTGAGTTTTGATGTTGTATTTTAGTACCAAATTGATCGATCTTGAAAGGTGGCACCCAATACCGGACACGATTTGGAAATGCCTCGAATTCTGTAAATTTGAACATCATTGAATGTGTACACTATAGAAATAGTTTATAATTACCAATTCAATGCAATTGCAACATTTACAAAAATAATTTGAGTTTTTCTTAATTTGCAAGATGCCTATCAAAAACCTCTTTCATATATGATGAAAAACAGCACATTTTACGATGGTGTTATGAATGTTCATTCTTCTTAATTTTATTGCATGTTTGATACCATGGTCGACGGAACCCATGAAAAATGAAAGTATTTTGAGACACTGATGCATTAATTACAAAGATATCATATAACAAATTAAGCTGTCCGAAACTGAGGGACAGGAGGTGCTTAACCAAAATTGTAATTTGTCCATATTTACTTCAATTATGGTACAAAACACATTCATACTATCAAATTAGGATTATGTTTGATCATGCTTACGGGATCCAAAGTATTTTTTCATATTCAAAATAATTACTAAATCGGGTCAAAATTAAGAAGATACGTTATTTTTTTAAAGATTTTCAAACTTTTCTACTTTTTTAAAAAGGGATGCATATTTCAAGGATGTGTTATTCTACGCAAACATTAGTCTACATAATAGCTTCCTTTTCTACTAATACACCATCTTGATTGGACCATGATTTCTCAATGTTTCGGCTTTGTCCGGTATTGGGTGCTGTCCGGCACTGGGGGATCTCCCCCTATAACGTTTTTTCCTTCCCCGATGACCGTATGGACGTGACCGGCTCCGTTATTGATTTGTAAATTTTGAACTCTCGATTTGTGCACATTGAGTAAACATTCTCAAGCTCATTCATTAAATCTCTGTGCAACTTCGTTTATTCTGGTCAATCACGGAGTAGCAACTACGAAGCGGTCATCCATGCACATGCTCTAAACAGACCTGACTAGAAAACGTGACTTTATTTCGATAACCCTCTGTGACTAAATACAAGTGTATCAAACTTAAACAATTTTATTTACATATTTTCAGCGGCCGCATCCCAGAATCCAGCCATAATATACACAATTCCCACAAATGCACCTTCTTCGGGGCCACAACGACCAAACACACTATTTCCAAGTCGACCAACTTCTTACTATGCCCATTCCACCGGTATATATCTTTCAAAAGCATCAATATTTATTATTTTATCTAACATGATGCTCATTTCTTGCAGACTTGCCACCGTCCTACGAAGATGTAACAAAGGATAGTCCTGTCGTGGTTATACTCCCAATAACGGAAGACGCACCGCCTGCATCGACTGTACCAATCCAGGCCACAACGACGACATCCCAGGGCCCGCCAACGATAGCAGTGACGACTACCGCGACAACGACGGCATCTGCCTAATGTAACTCTGATCCACGTGCTGTGATAACAATAAGTTCTAGCCTAGATTCCGTTTGCTTTATATTATTTTTTTGTTTTATTCCCTAAGCAAAAGTGATTTGATTGTGTAGAACTGTAATAGTATTTAGTAATAAATATTAACAACCTTTGTATAAAAACTAAAAAGGCATCTCTAGAAAAGAAAACAAATGGACAACGAAACGAAAAGAAAAAAAAAACTGTGAGATGGCTCTACTTATCTTTGGCGGTGGCGTCAACCTTGGCTTTCGGTTGCAACATATCCGTTAAACTCGGACCCTTGCGGCCGTACGGATCATCCGGCAAAAAGAAAGCATCCATCACCCACGTGTAGCCAGCAACTCGCGTTTCGATGATCTTTTTCCAAGCTACAGGCAAAAAGGAACCAGAAATAAATTGTAAGTAAAATATTCTATGTGAAATAAAGGTAAACCTACAATCATTTTCCTCCATCAGGTCCCGAAAGTTGTCGTTGGAGATGATGACCCCATCGAACTTTTCCGCCACGGAGATGATCAACCGGTCATCGTAGGAGGACGATTTTTGACCGGGGAGGTTTTTGCTGGGCGCCAAAAGAATGTCACCCTTTTTGTACAATTCTTCAAGGAGACGTTGGTCGGTGGATTTCTCCTTTTTCAGTCTGAAAATAGCGGAATGCATACGGATTAACGATGCTGCTGCAATTGTGGAAGTACTTTTTATGTGTTAGAAGGGTCTGACCCGTTTGACATAATGTTTAGTCGTTTGGCATAATTTGAAAAGAAATCAACTACAATATCTAGTAAAGCTCGAGATAATAAAATTTTGTGTCTTCATTTTTTAGATATCATGCCCCCCGAAGTTACAGAAAATACAGGTCCATTAGAGCCACTACAAGAACTTCATCAGATAGTTTTACGATACGGGTCAAAAAAGTGCCCCTTACGGAAAAATATGAGCCACAATACTGAAACTGATGGTTTTGAATAGCATAGCGTAGCATAGCATACCATAGCATAGACTGACTGTACATGTCAATGGTTGCTACTCCGCGATTGATCGGAACTGGTAAGAATTGCACTACGATCCAAATGAATAAGGGATGGGAGTTTTCGCTTACTCTCGAAGTGCAATTTTAGCAGATCTAATATTATTGATCAATAACGGCGCCGGCCAAGTCCTTACAGTCAGTTGGAATGGGGAAGGAATATTAGGATGTAATGATTGTTGCTTCTAGAGACCGAGAATACCTCTGCATCTCCACAATCACCACGGGAAGGGTGTTTATTAGTGAGGGAGGAAAAGATCTGGGAGTCACCTCTGGTCGATGATGCGATCCATGGACAAGGGGGAAATATACGATTTATATTTAAAGCTAGTTTTGTATTTTTGTCTCGAGAAGTTTTTGGTAGAAGCTTTAAAATATACGTCAACATCTATAATGACGAACAATTCAAAAGATAAGTAGATGAAAAAAGCGAATTTAGTACTATACCATTTAATTCCACTAGAGTTTGTATCCTTTGACAGATACGCGTATTTCGACCTCAACTGTAAGGCCGTCTTCAGTGTCGACTAGTCGAGTCTAGTACACGACACTGAAGACGGCCTTACAGTTGAGGTCGAAATATGCGTATCTGTCAAAGGATACAAACTCTAGTGGAATTAAATAGTATAGTACTAAATTCGTTTTTTTCATCTACTTATAGGTATTCTACGAAACAGCTCGAAAATTTATTATCAATTCAAAAGATGTTTTTATTAATGACGAAAACTGAAAATTACATGTATATATTTTAAATTATATGAAACAGGAAAATAGTTTGTTTGAAAATTACACACGAATATTACTGTGCATTTTGTCTCGATATGGTAGATGTTTTAAAAAATACGTCAACATTTACAATGTCAAACAATTCAAAAGATAATTTTTAATAATGTCAAAAAGAGAAAAATATATGTATATTGAAATTGTATAAGAAAAAAGCATAATGCCGACACTTATAGTGACGAACCATACAAAGTTTGTTTTAATATTACTTAAAAGTTACGCTTTCAAGAAAATATGTGTTATCACAAGCATGAAACGAACTCACCAGTTGGTAATCCATCCTGGACTGAACACAAAACTGACACTAACAGCAAAACATCTTGGCGTCCCGAAAACAAACCGTCTTGCTTGTGCCTTCCCAAATACCTACCCAGCAAGACGCTCCAAAAAAAATATTCTTCGGAGAAAAACCTATCGGACGACGCAAAACCGAACTGTCCTATTTGGGCTTCACGAAGCACTCTGAAACTGATGGTTTTGAATAAAAAAAATTCTTGCGAGACATAATGTACAGTATGGCCCATAAAAATGCAAAAATGGTCATATCATGTTTAATGGTAGTTTTTACATAGAAAATGTGAATGAAACATAAATATCATTCATTACTTGTATTGTTTAATCTATTTAGACTCAGTTTTTAGCTTTGGACATGATTTTTATCTGTTACTTTCACCTTACCAGAGAGGAATTGGAAGCACACCTTCAAATTTTATCATGCGGACGTCGAGTTCAATATCTGTGTGATGAAAACTTCTAAAACATCAACGATGACGTGGAATTCTTCACAGGCCTTGTCTTCAGCATACGCCCAAATCAAATTATAGAATTGGATCATACCTGGGTAATTGGAGACTTAAACATATTTTCGAAAAAACGGCTCATTTTGGAGAGCTTTGGTTGAACCTTCATATAAGTGTGATAAACGGCTCCGTTTTGCTCAAAACCTATAAGCTAGTATTGATAATAGTTGTCTCTAACGTATGGAATAAATTTCATCCTTAAAAATCTGTTATAGGCCTCCGTATTTATTTTTTATTCAACCTTCACAAAAAATAAAGGCATATGAAACCTATAAGACGCAAATGTCCTCAAAATTATGACCCCGGCAAAATATTTTATTGTGATCATGAAAAACACGTACTCTAAGAACTCCTCCATCCTCTGATACCAAACAAACTAAAATTTTAAACAATAAAGTGTAATGTTTTAACGTGGAAAGTTTATCACCAGAGTATACGACCATCAGACGCTGTTTCTAGCTTTGGGCGGACAAAACCTTTGAACTTATTTGCTTTATTACATTATTTAGGACAGTAAGAAAAAATATGACAAAAATTGTCCTGGATAGCGAAGTTGTGTCAGAATATACTACAATAATCAGAAATTACATTCACTAACAAAAACTATGAAAATACCGCTTGTGGATGCTATATTCACGTTCAAACAACTTTCGCTTTTTTTATGGGCCATACTGTAGAATAGGACAATCTCTATGTGAGAGTTTTGTACTAAAACTGAGTAAAAGGCTGATTTGAACAAGGAAATAGTATGTTTGACATGGTTCTCAGAACTTCAAATAACTTAGACCAGTTATGAAATTCTAGTATTAGAATCATGCGTAGTGATGATTAATAATATTATCAGGGAGGCATACCTCCAGGAAAATCACAACATGAATTATTCTAAGTTTTTTCCAGGCAATCCTCCAGGGATTCCCTTTGAAATTTCGCCAGTGATTTGTTCTGGGCTTCTAATTCCATTAGAGATTCCTACAGAGATTAACCCATAGTCCAGGGGTTGCATCAAACAGAATAAGAATTCCTCCAAGGTTTACTTTTTCTTAGATATTCCTCCTGAAGATTTTTTAAGAAATCCTGAATTTTATTTCTCTACATCTTTTGTTCTGGTGGTTTGTCCAGATATCATTTCATTTATTTAGTTAACATCTACACAGATAACACTGAATCAACAATTTCACGCCACAATACTCGGTTCGTGGCCGCATCTCTCCATCCTCGGTTCTGCCCCACGCTCGCCAAATCGATACGCACTTGATCCGCCTACCTAGCTCGCTGCGCTCCACGCCTTCTTGTACCAACCGGATCCGAAGCGAATACCATCTTTGCAGAGTTGCTGTCCGGCATTCTTGCAACATGCCCTGCCCATCGTATCCTTCCAGCTTTGGCCACCTTCTGGATACTGGGTTCGCCGTCGTAGAGTTGGGCGAGCTCGTGGTTCATCCTTCGCCGCCACACACCGTTCTCCTGCACACCGCCGAAGATCGTCCTAAGCACCCGACGTTCGAAGACTCCAAGTGCTTGCAGGTCCTCCTCGAGCATCGTCCACGTTTCATGCCCGTAGAGGACTACCGGCCTTATGAGCGTTTTGTACATGGTACATTTGGTGCGGGCGTGAATCTTTTTTGACCGCAGCTTCTTCTGGAGGCCATAGTAGGCCCGACTTCCACTGATGATGCGCCTCCGTATTTCACGGCTAACGTTATTGTCAGCCGTCAGCAAGGATCCAAGGTAAACGAACTCGTCGACCACCTCGAACGTATCCCCGTCTATCGTAACACTGCTACCTAGGCGAGCCCTGTCGCGCTCGGCCCCACCAGCTAGCATGTACTTTGTCTTGGCCGCATTCACCACCAGTCCTACTTTTGCTGCCTCGCGTTTCAGGCGGGTGTACAGGTCTGCCACCTTTTCAAATGTTCGGCCGACGATGTCCATATCATCCGCGAAGCAAACAAATTGACTGGATCTCGTAAAAATCGTACCCCGGCTGTTAAGCCCGGCTCTCCGCATAACACCTTCTAGCGCAATATTGAACAACAGGCACGAAAGTCCATCACCTTGTCGTAGTCCCCGGTGGGATCCAAACGAATTGGAGTGTTCGCCTGAAACCTTAACACAATTTTGCACACCTTCCATCGTCGCTCTTATCAGTCTCGTGAGCTTCCCGGGAAAGCTGTTCTCGTCCATGATTTTCCATGGCTCTACGCGGTCGATACTGTCGTATGCCGCCTTGAAATCGATGAAAAGGTGATGCGTTGGGACCTGGTATTCACGACATTTTTGGAGGATTTGCCGTACAGTAAAGATCTGGTCCGTTGTCGATCAGCCGTCAACGAAGCCGGCTTGATAACTTCCCACGAACTCGTTTACTACGGGTGACAGACGACGGAAGATGATCTGGGATAATACTTTGTAGGCCGCATTTAGAATGGTGATCGCTCGAAAGTTCTCACAATCTAACTTGTCGCCTTTCTTGTAGATGGGGCAGATTATCCCTTCCTTCCACTCCTCCGGTAGCTGTTCTGTTTCCCAGATTGTGCCTATCAGCCGGTGCAGACAAATGGCCAGCCTTTCCGGACCCATCTTTATGAGTTCAGCTCCGATACCATCCTTACCAGCAGCTTTATTGTTCTTGAGCTGGTGAATGGCATCCTTAACCTCCCTCAAAGTGGGGGCTGGTTGGTTTCCATCTTCCGCAGTACTGACGAAGGCATTTCCTCCGTTGTCCCGTCCTTCATTGCCTGTGCTCTCAGCACCATCCAGGTGCTCGTCGAAGTGCTGCTTCCACCTTTCGATCACCTCACGCTCGTCCGTCAGAATGCTCCCTTCCTTATCCCTGCACATCTCGGCTCGCGGCACGAAGCCGTTGCGGGATACGTTGAGCTTCTGATAGAACCTACGCGTTTCCTGAGACCGGCACAGCTGTTCCATCTCCTCGCACTCCGTCTCATCCAGGCGGCGTTTTTTTTCCCGAAAGAGGCGGGTCTGCTGTTGCCGTTTCCGTTTATAGCGTTCCACGTTCTGCCGGGTCCCTTGCTGCAGCATGACCGCCCGCGCTGCATTCTTCTCCTTCAAAACCTCCTGGCACTCCTCGTCGAACCAATCGTTCCGTCGACTCCGTCCTACGTACCCGACGTTGCTCTCAGCTGCATCGTTGATGGCTGCTTTTACAGATATCATATTTTCTATTTTTAAACTACGAAAAACCTCGTGGGAAAGACAACTTCAAAATCCGGACAATCGGAAACATTTCACACGAAAGTTCTCACCTTAAGAATTTTCAATAGAACTCAAATTTATGTTAGTTGAGTCTAGTACACGACACTGAAGATTACAGTTGAGGTCGAAATACGCGTATCTGTCAAAGGGTACAAACGCTAGTGGAATATAATGGTATAGCACCAAATTCGGTTTGAAAGCGCGCACAATTTTAATTTACCTAGGACTTACTAGTTCAATTGAAAATCAAGTCACTCAGGACTTCGAAAATATTCTAAATCAAGAGAACGTTTTCGAAAATGCCTGGGAGACTGATTTGGAAGAAGTGAGAACTATTATTAAAAAAATCAGAAATATGAAAGCTCCTGGCGATGATGGAATTTTCTACATCCTCATCAAGAAACTTCCAGAAAGTAGCTTATCATTTTTAGTTGATATATTTAACTAATGTATTCAATTAGCATATTTTCCTGACAAATGGAAAAATGCTAAGGTTGTTCCAATTTTAAAACCAGACAAAAATCCTGCAGAAGCTTCTAGCTATCGTCCAATCAGTTTGCTTTCCTCCATCAGTAAACTTTTTGAAAAGGTCATTTTGAACAGAATGATGGTCCACATCAACGAAAATTCAATTTTTGCCAATGGACAGTTCTGATTCCGCCATGGATATTCGACCAATCATCAACTTTTACGTTTAACAAATTTGATCCGTTCCAACAAATCTAAAGGCTATTCTACTGGTCTTGCTCTTCTGGAAATAGAAAAAGCATTCGAAGTTTGAAAGTTTGATTGTAAAATAAAAAAATGTGATAGAGAAATTAAAAAAAAAATAATTTTCCAACATACTTTGTTAGAATAATTCAAAGTTATCTGTCAAATCGTACACTTCAGGTTAATTATCAGAACTCCAGGTCTGTAAGATTTCCTGTAAGAGCAGGTGTTCCCCAAGGCAGCATTTTGGGACCAATATTATACAATATTTTCACATCTGACTTACCTGAGTTACCTCAGGGATGTCAAAAATCCCTGTTTGCGGATGACACAGGCCTCTCCACCAAAGGACGAAGCTTACGTGTCATCTGTAGTCGATTGCAAAAAAGTTTGGATATTTTTTCTTCATACTTGCAGAAATGGAAGATTTCTCCCAATGCTTCCAAAACTCAACTAATAATATTCCCACATAAACCAAAAGCTCTTTATCTAAAACCTTCAAGTAGACATGTTGTCACGATGAGAGGGGTTCCAATAAATTGGTCAGATGAAGTTAAGTATCTAGGGCTCATGGTAGATAAGAATTTAACTTTCAAAAATCACATTGAGGGCATTCAAGCCAAATGTAATAAATATGTAAAATGTCTCTATCCCCTTTTTTTATTTTTTTTTTGTTTTTTTTTTTTTTGTATGGTATTTAGTTGGAGCTGCATTGTGAAAATCAACAGCTCCATTGTTTGAAATAGTAGTGTCATTACTAATACTGTCTAGTCGAAATGGTTTTGAATAATTTGTCATTCAAGTGCTATTCTGATTACTCCTGTCTTTTACGTAAGATTAGAGTCTTAAATATCAATTGTCGTCAAATCTTAACAAAATTAGGCTGTTTAGTTAGAAGTCTAGTTAATTTCATTTATTGGTCATTACGTTCATATATCCTTAAAGAAAAAATGTCGCTTTCCTTGTCTGTTCAACAATTTTTCGATACTAGCAAGCGTACCCTAATGATCGATCTCAGCGTCTTACTTTCCATAGTCATTTTTATAGTGAACATTGAAGAGTAAAGTTACCTTAGGCTTCTATTACAGTCTTCTACAAGATTCACTTTTCGGTGACAAATGCAATGCTTCACAACGCCTACTTTCTACTTGTAAATTTTGCGAAAATGAAGCTGGAATTAGATTATTTATACCGCTGTTACAAATGAGGTATTTCTTATTATGGCAATGTAAAAACCACATTCCATTTTTTGGGTGTGCTAACGTAAGAACTTCCACTACGATCACATAAAAACGCGACGCGAGACGGAACACAACACTTATTGTTCTTACAAATAAAAAGGATATTAAAAATTACCTTTTTTATGTCGACCGGTTTCGGGCTCGATGTTGTCCATCTACGGGACGATGTCCGACTGATTATTCAGATTCACATACACATATTCATGCAGATTGCAGCATACGTCGAGTGGGGGGGGGGGGGTGATGTTATTGGGGGGTCGTCCTCATTCATGAGAGGGCGATCAGCGGTAGCTATATACATAGACTCCCATGCGTTGAGGTGTGAAGCTTTTCGGACATTTTTTAGCAACTTAGCCTGTTGCCAATCGATGCTATGGTTTTGAGCTATAGTGTGGGCTGCTACACTGGATTCGTTCGGTCGTTCATGGTCCACTGCATTTTTATGTTCACGCAGGCGAACTTTGAACTTACGGCGGGTTTGGCCGATATACACTGCAGGACAATTTTGACACGGAATTTCATATATTCCTGATTTTTCCTCAGCAGGAACCTTGTCCTTCAGATTACATAAATGATCCTTCAGTATGTTGCCGCTTTTATACACCACATGAATACCATGGTGTTTCAAAGCCGCCTGAATAGGGTTTGTCATTTGGGGGTAAAACGGAAGACTTATCCTTTTTATTTCTTCTTTGTCAAGGTGAAGGGTTGTGGCAGTCTGTCTGTGCTTTTTTCGTTCATGTTTACGGAGGATTTTGTCAACGAAGTCTTTACCGTATCCATTCATTTCGGCTGCAGAGTGAATTCTTCTTCGTTCTGCCACAAAATCCTCTTTTTCCATCGGTATATTGAATAGCCGATGGGCCATGGAATGGAATGCTGCTTGTTTTTGAGCCCCGTAATGATTTGAATCCGATGTGATGTACCGATCTGTTGACGTGGGTTTTCGGTAAATCGCAAACTTTAGTTTCCCACGGTAAGAGCGTTAAGAATTCAGTAGAGTTGGTAGGAAAACTGAAACACGTTGAGCTACGACGAGGCGAAATTTTGGTATCCTTTGATGTTATTGCGCTTTTCCCAAGCATACCAGTAAAAGATGCATTGAATAGCTTGCAAAGTCATCTAGAACGAAACCGCGTCCCTCTCTACCAAATTAATGCGTACCTTCAAGTTGCTGGCAGTGATGGAAAGTAGCAAACATTTCTTCTGAACTGGAACAAAAACAAAACACTCCCGAGCGTCAGAGCGCTGGTTTACTCGCATCTGTCGTGCTCCCGAGTAACCGAAGCTAAAAGTGATTCGCGAACGTGTTCGGAGCTGTTCAGAGTCATATTGTGCCATTGGGAAAAAAGCTGCTTTCCCTCCGAGATTTAAGTTTTCCAAGGGTTTTTGACTACTAACTAGTAGTTTTTTGTCGATTTGATGGTTTTACAATTAATTAGTCTGTCAAAACCATAATAAATCATACCTTGCTCGGTAACTCGCGAGTAAACGTTCCCGAGTTTGTTGCTACTTCTTTTGACATGTTCTCCCGAGCAGCCGGGAGCGGTCTTACTCACACTTAGCCAGTTCCCGAGTCTGTGATGTTTGTTATGCGCTAGTATACACTCGTGAGCTGCTTCGTGATGCGAACTTTTCCGCCACTGGTTGCTGGAGCTTGTATGAACCAGAATTTCTTCTCGTTCAGGGGTAAGTTCTACAAGCAAACGTTCGGCCTCAACATGGGCAACAAATTGTCCCCACTATTAGCGGAAGCTTTCATGAGCGATCTGGAAGCAGAGTTGTCGAAGCATAAACTTTTCCCCAGAGTTTGGTGGCGCTACGTGGATGACATTTTTGCTGTTGTAAAAGAACGTTACCTGCACTGCCCATAAATGCATAACAGTCCCACGTGAGTTTTCGTCAATTTTTAGTTGATTGCGGGATACGTCATTAAATTGCATGCTCATTCATGGTATTATAAGAAAACAATACATTTGTTCTAGAAATGTTGAAAACAACATCGAACATGATGTGTCCCACGTTACTAATAAACGCATGTCAGTCTCGCGACCCAAGATATGCATTTAAAACAAGTAAAAAAAATAATTGCTACTGGAATAATGTCGCAGTTCACAAACAAAGAAATTTAAAGGAAGCTTTATTCATTTACATCGATTTTATTCTATAACAGTTCTAGATTTCTAAAATTTCTAGATTGTATCAGATTTCTTCATCATTCTCATGAATATCATCCAAAATCGTCTTCTCAGCTAAGTTGCGTCTTTGAACATCTACTTGTTCCACGCTCTGGCGAATATAGCTGGTGTGCTCTCGTGAATTCAATGCCTAGAACACCGTGTCACTTTAGAAATTTTAAGCCTGCAGTTCATTTCACACCCACCCCACAATCGACAAGCTGCGATAAACGGCGCTTTTTGGCGTTGCATCTCGCTTTCAATTCCTTTTTTGTTCTCTTGCGTTTTTGGCGAGCTTATCAACTGCCGTATAACTTCCGTCAGAGTCCATTTCATCAGTCCCCCTCGCATATTCAGTGTCCTCCAACGATCTCAAATAGCTTACCCAATGCTCAGGGTACGTCTTCGGTGAAAACTGAAAGCTGCCGTCGCCGCCAGCATTGCCGTCACAGCCGTCCATATCGTCAAATCCATCGAAGTTGTTTTCAGAGCCCGCGTCATTGTCCATAGGGACTCGGACTCCATGGGCCAAATTCCTGCACTCATCCTCGGAACTATCAGAATTACCATAACTTTTCAAATTATCGAGAGCAGACATTTTCGCGACTTTGAATGCGTACACTAAATTGTCAAAACAACAATAGTTCACATGTGAAGACCGCTGCATCATAGTAAGCACTGATACTGTTATGCGTTTATTCTCGTACATTCAAGAGCAAATAAACGCATATCAGTCACGCGTACATTTTCCCGTTTATTAACTAATTATTTGAGAAAATTAGTAAACAAAATGCATGTAATACTATAAACAATAGTTCATTGCACCATTTGAGTGCAAATTTGGGTGCAAAGACATTGCATTTTTGATATAATTAGAGTAAATAAAGCACAAAAGTGTTCACGACTTCTATCGCGTTTTTCTTAGGTGCGCTGTTTTGCTAGTGGGACTGGTATGCATTTATGGGCAGTGCAGCAAACACTCGATATGCTCAATGCCCGACATAGAACAATAAAATTTACGGTAGAGAAAGAAAACGAGGGCCAGCTCCCGTTTTTAGATTTGTTAGTCTCCAAAACAACAGACAATCAACTAAAGTTTGCGATTTACCGAAAACCCACGTCAACAGATCGGTACATCACATCGGATTCAAATCATTACGGGGCTCAAAAACAAGCAGCATTCCATTCCATGGCCCATCGGCTATTCAATATACCGATGGAAAAAGAGGATTTTGTGGCAGAACGAAAAAGAATTCACTCTGCAGCCGAAATGAATGGATACGGTAAAGACTTCGTTGACAAAATCCTCCGTAAACATGAACGAAAAAAGCACAGACAGACTGCCACAACCCTTCACCTTGACAAAGAAGAAATAAAAAGGATAAGTCTTCCGTTTTACCCCCAAATGACAAACCCTATTCAGGCGGCTTTGAAACACCATGGTATTCATGTGGTGTATAAAAGCGGCAACATACTGAAGGATCATTTATGTAATCTGAAGGACAAGGTTCCTGCTGAGGAAAAATCAGGAATATATGAAATTCCGTGTCAAAATTGTCCTGCAGTGTATATCGGCCAAACCCGCCGTAAGTTCAAAGTTCGCCTGCGTGAACATAAAAATGCAGTGGACCATGAACGACCGAACGAATCCAGTGTAGCAGCCCACACTATAGCTCAAAACCATAGCATCGATTGGCAACAGGCTAAGTTGCTAAAAAATGTCCGAAAAGCTTCACACCTCAACGCATGGGAGTCTATGTATATAGCTACCGCTGATCGCCCTCTCATGAATGAGGACGACCCCCCAATAACATCACCCCTCTTCAACTTGACGAAATGGATGACCTAGCAATAAACTCCCCCCCCCTCGACGTATGCTGCAATCAGCATGAATATGTGTATGTGAATCTGAATAATCAGTCGGACATCGTCCCGTAGATGGGCAACATCGAGCCCGAAACCGGTCGACATAAAAAAGGTAATTTTTAATATCCTTTTTATTTGTAAGAACAATAAGTGTTGTGTTCCGTCTCGCGTCGCGTTTTTGTGTAAAAACCATATTAAAATAAGATTGTCGCCACTTATTTCTACTCAGTGAATCTACTAGCCATTTTCCTAAGTATATGTATATGTCGTATATGATAACGATGTGTCTAGCTAGCTAATAGTAAGAGTGGCTACGGATCATTCTGGTTAGCAAAAGGCAAACTGATCGTCACCAATAGTATTAATGTTCACTTCGAATAGATTAATTATTTGAAATGGGCATCTATTCTATCAATGACGCAGAATGCCCGTTGGATCACATCCGAGATATTATTGCGTCTATGCCATGTAAATTATGACGCGGCTTTAAGCAAAAAGTGCCAAAATGTGATACCACCACTACAGCACAGACAAACAGACGTTACACTTAGAACAAATCGCGATCAAAATTATAGTCGAGAGAACATGTACGCCCAATGCTAAAATCGTTGTGTTTGGCCGATGGACCAACAGATGGCGATAGTATGTAAATGTCAAACGTGAACAAAAACGATGGGAACGCTGCGAGTGGTGGATTGACCACCTAAAATATTTTTGAATCGACCGTTAAAAAAGTGGTCGATGGAAGATTATGAGAGCGTGACGTCTGATTGTCCGTGACTACAGGTTACGCCTTTGGTTTCCATCATATGGGCTAATGGATTACGCCTTCCCATTGCGGCAAAGTCGCATAACCAAGGGGAGGGATTTGAGATATCGAAAGATGATAATTAGATCAAAAATAGAAAAAATTGGGTACCAATTAGAGGGTGAAATCACCTAGAAGACTTTTGACTTTTGTCCGCAATTATGACAAACGACTGTTATGTCAAATGGGATAGACCCGGATTAGATAGTATTTTATTTAAAATTTGATATTGCAGAAAACAGAATTAAAAATAAAACAATGAATAAGTTGAATTGTACCAAACAGGATTGCCTGTAAATAAATACCTGAATTGTGGAACTACCGCTTTTACTTCATGCCCTAGTTTTTTGAAATATTGTATGCAAATATCCAGTCCTTTGACGGAGAACGCCTGGCCATGTGTGTGCCTGAATGTAAGAGAATCAGAAACATATGTCATTTTCTTGAATTCCATAAATCAAATTTCACTTACGCAAATGCCACATTATTTCCATCGATGACAACGAATCTCTTCTTCGGAGTATCACTACTACTGTCTTCGCCTTTCTCTTTAGGCGCTGCCTCAACGTTCTCATCTTTCTGCTTTTTATTTTGAGCTGGTTTATTAGTCAACTTGTTCTGCTTCTTTTCCAGACCCTTGAACAACTTTTTCCTCGGTGACCGATTGAACCTTCCTTGATTTCTACCATCAGGCTCCACATCAAACCCTATCGGTATGTAATCCATCTGTTCGTTGCGCTTCTTTTGAGTAGAATCATCGCCCACCAGATCGATCACCTCCGAACAAAATATCACCGATCGGTCTTCAATCTGTTTAGGTTTTGGCACAGTTACTGCATCACAATCCACCACATCATCGTCGTCGTTCTGGTCATCATCCTCATCTTCATCGATAGGAATTTCCTCTAGGTTGACTCTTTTGTTCATGCTATTTGATTCCTCTTTTTTATCTTCCTCATCCTCGTCCCTGATCTCGCCTTCTTCCAAAGCACTTTCTTCAACGATCATCACGCTTGGATCCTCCGCCCCCTGTACATTCTTTACGTATCGTGGCACTTCCTTGTCGTTGAATCCGGCGGTAGTGTCCACGTAGAACAGCGGCTGATTGCTGCAGTCGTCTTCGGAGTCTATCACTATCGTGTCACTGTTGGAGGGTTTCAGCGGTTGCTTCCGGTTACGGTTGCGCCTTCGAGGCGTTAGTTTCGAGGTGGATGGCATTCCTCTGTCCGCAGCTCGACGGGGAGATATCGGTGGGTATAGGATCTGTTTCCGGGAAAGAGGGCTTTTCCTGGGTTCCGATTTACGCTCTAACATAATTCGTTCGCGGAGCTGCTTCTGTGGTGAAATTTGTTAAAAAAGGGTTAGTTATCCTTGTTGGGTATCGATGTCACTGCGACCTTTTGGTTAGATCTGTTGTGACACGTGTCCCATTTAATTTAGCTTTGTCAAGTTGACGTATCACCATTGATATTGGTAATCATCGATCCATGACTTCAAGCATTGTTCAATCCAACACGGTGTCACAGTTCTTACGAATTGTGCCAACGTATTGGGGTTTGTTCTCCAGGCTTCAAAGGGTTTCATCAGACCTTTGAGATGATATCTGCTCGGATATGTAGGTGTGCCTTTGTAGCTACAAAGCAAAACCATGCTGGTCTGGGTTCGATTCCTGGACGGTCCAGAATCTTTTCATAATGGAAATTTCCTTGACTTTCTTGGGCACAGAATATCATTTGACATAAAAAAACAAACCCATCTTGGGCATAGAGTATTACGTACCTGCCATACGACTTACGAAATTCAAATGGCAACTTTAGCAAAGACAGCTCTCGTATGAAATCTAATATCTGTGGAATTTATTGCTTTTAGAACATTTAACTGAAAGACAGGCTCAGCCCCAGTGAAGATGTAATGCTAATACGCAGAAGAATGTGCAGTATTATAATAAAAGTTCATTGAATGCACTAAGATCCTTTTTAGAAAACTGTAATGCGTTGAATGGGTATCAAACATGACATTCATGTCTTATATCTTGGTGTTCTGCGTTAGACAACACTATTATCCTTTTTCGGTAAAACTAAGTTAAGCTATTATTACCAACATATTAGATTCAATTTTCCGTCAGAAATTTTACAATTGAATTGCTTATAATATAAAAAAAGGTTTATAATAAACTAATTATAAATTGCATTGCTATCTGCATCCCACCCCCTATAAGTGAGGAATTGCATAAAAAAGGATATACCGTAATTGTTTTCATCTCATGCTGAATAAATGCGGTAGTATTGGAAAAGCTTCGCCTGAGGTTATGTTGGGGGGACCTTTTTCAATCACTACGGTTTCCTAGTCAAGATGGCTTTGCTAAACTCTAAAATGCCCAAACGAACCGAAACTTCTGGAAAATAAAAAAACAGCGTTTTCAATTCCCTAAAGACCGCTTAGCCAATATTGTTTCAATAAATGCAGTGAAGAAGACACCAAATTGAGTGAACGTAATCTCGCACTGTTATTTGCAATACCCACAATTTTACTCGCAATATCGCACTTGTTATATACGCAATGCGGTACACCGGGGCAAGTTGAAACGAGTAGGGCAAAATGAAATGCAAAGTTTTGGGCTAGTAGACACTGTCTAGATGCAAGCAGTGTTTTCTTCCCTAAACATTCGTTTCAAGTAGGGTACCGTGGGGCAAGTGGGTAATGGATTTCGCATAGTTGGGATTCTTCAAATTCTAGAGACTTTCCATTAAAACAAATGAGGTCGTGTATATTTTTTAGCTTGACTCCCATCAAATATAAGCAGTATGCTGAAATTGATTTTTATGTAAAGTTGAAGGAAAAAGTACAGAAAAAGTGTTTGAAAAACGTCCACGAATGGGGCAAGTGGAAAGTTTATCGTTTTGAACAATAAATAGAAAAACTAACAGTTATATTCACGATTTCTATTACCTTTAAAATTTGTTAAGGCGTCCCAATGAACAATAAGATAAGTAACATGTAAACAAAGAGCATTTTATTCTTGTTACTTAAATTTTCTTCTGTTCAGTTATGTTTGTTGAAATGATTCGACAATATTATAACTGCAACATTTCCAATGTTGTTAGTTCTTAGATCAAGGGACAGCGATTGCATTTCTGCTCTGTAGAATTTCCACTGCTCGTTATTTATTTTTTTTAAGAAAGTCGGATATGACGTCGGATAATTCTTCGGGAGAAATCAAACGGAATGCTTCAATAAAGTATTTGGAAACTTTTTTTATATGGATAGACCTATATCCCATTTTTTATGTTTTGAACTAGATTTACATAGACATTCCACGAGATTTCCGTGCATTCTCTTATATTGGAACTTTTCCAATCGGCTGTCCGAACTAAACATATTAATCGTAATATATGGCAACCTTTTTTAGAGAAGTTCCATGAGTTGGCAATGATAATAGCTTTTAACGCTTTGAGTATAGTGTTTCTTGAATTATCTTGAATTCTATGATAATTGCGAATCTTGTATTGTTATAGCTACCTAAAAAGAAAATACAAATTCATTCTCTAATAAGAAACTTTTCGCTTGCCCCAGGTGATTGAAAATTGAAGGTGTTTTGATTTAGTTATTTTTTGGGCTTCGAATTCATTCTAAAACTTTTTCTATTTTAGTTTGAAACTGTCAGATAGGACAACTTAGAAGTGGCACAGAAAATTATTGCCCGCAATTTTTTTCCACTGAAAATATTAAAATATTGCACGCCGCCAACTTGTTACGGAGTACTAGTCGAAAGGCTAACAATCATTCGCTCTATTATGCGAAAATGGTTGAAAAATCTCTGGAATCTTTTACCTACCGTAATGCTTTGAATGGCCTCAACGGTTTTTGCATGCTTTTGAAACTTTAATTCACATATTCAGTAAAATATACACATTATTTTCACTTACCCCATTTACCCACTTGCCCCACGGTACCTTAACTTAATAATCGGGTAGTTTAAGTTCTCATCATTATAAAATTCCATTACCCAAGCAGATGAAAAGAGTTTGGTAATAGAAAATATATAAAATGGATGTCTAAAGGTGATATTTACTTGACAGATTCAAGAGATAAAAGAACTAGAACAGTATCTATAATTTACTCCTGGAATAGGGACAGTATTTAGTTTGAAGCGTCTCCTTTCACCCGGTTGTATTTTGTAAAAAATGTAACTTAGTAACATTTATGGAAACATGTTTTAAAAACATTATTTTGTGCATAGTATTACACTATACGGGGCAAAATGCTCCTGATAAATCTGATGATGATAAAAAAAACCTTGCATGAATAATGTACAAGAAGGCAGTATTTATGTGAGAGTTTTGTATGGAAACTGGCCTTAAGTCTGATTGAATCTTGAAATTGTATGTTTTACAGACAATTCAATAAATCATGATTCCCAGAGTTAATTAATAACTATGATCTTAAGTTTTGGCGCGAGAAAATATTAAATTGATAAAATTTACAAGAACAACTTTCAAAATGCTACTTACAATTTTAAGAACACGGCGAAAATGTTGCATTAAGGTTATTTTATTTAACATTTTGAGGAAGTTTTTAACAAAAACCCAAGACATCATGAGTCATGGACAAGATTATAATCAAATACCAGGAAGGATTTTAAAGAACTTTTAGCATGATTTTATTTTAACTAACGACCCTTTTATCCACTGTCATAGATTTTTCGACAATGTTAGAAAGCATAGCACTCTGAAAAAAATTGGCCCATCAAATAACTTTAGTTCGGAGATACAGCCCGCGGTTCAAAACGCTGGGCAGGCCTGGGTTAGATCAACTTCATAACCGATTAATTAAAGCCTGTCCACGTTAAATTTCGGACACCCAAATAATGGCAGCAAAAAAAAAGTTACTCATAATTCAACAAAAACAATTGTTCATTTCAGAATAAAAGAGTTATATCTACAAAATAAACAGTTGACAAGGATGTTAATCCTTCTTTCTGTAAAATTCTCGAACTTTCTGTGGTACACCCGCCATCCGTGTCCGAAATTTATCGTGGATAGGCTTTATTTGTCAAAAATTTAGAAAGTTCAGTTCACTTAGAAAGATTTGACAAAAACTAGAACAAACTGCAAAACTAAACAGTCAGTGATATTGTACTATAATTTGCTTATTGAAACATCAAAATGCTGTGAATCTGTCTATAATTTTTATCTTTGAATTCTACGCATAATTTTCGAAAAAAGATTCCCGATGTAGTTGCTCTGTTCAGCTGGAAGAAACCAATAATTTCTGGACTGTCGTGAATCGCAAGTCAGTCCCATATGTAAAGTTGGCATTGATAAAATGTACTGAAAAAATTTTGAGCGTTTTTGTCTAATTAAAACAGATTGTAAGATATGTTGAAAATTTATATCAATCCAATTTGACTTACAATTCATAGCAATGGC
This sequence comes from Aedes aegypti, assembly GCF_002204515.2. Lineage (NCBI taxonomy): Eukaryota > Metazoa > Arthropoda > Insecta > Diptera > Culicidae > Aedes > Aedes aegypti. The sequence continues at coordinate 21,174,985 of NC_035108.1, read as the reverse complement.
ACAAACTGAACATCATCGAAGCTAAACATTTCCGAACTAATTGTATACTGCTTTGCCCTCAGCCATGTGCATCATGCGCACTATTGAAAATAGAGTTGCGACGTGGCGAAGCTGGTCAAAAATCAAACTTTGCCCCTTGGTTAACCTATTTTCTAACGCGAAGCAGTATATAATTAGTCAAGAAGCTGATAACACTGCGGAACACGATTTTGTCTCAAGCACCAAAATACCGCTATTTACTTAATTAAGGCTTGTTGAATCCATTGCCAATTTCAGAAATATTATAGCACGTCTAGTTTTTGAGATATTGGCTGTTGAAAATGTTAAATTTGACTATTTCAGCCAACTTGCATGCAAGTTTGCTTGTATGGCAATTTATTTGCTTAATTTGCCTTAGAACTCAAATTACAGGTGTATAACAATACTTATCATCAATGTTCATAATACTTCCGATGCTCAAAACTTATTTTTTGTTTGTTTAGAAAAGTATTGTATTTCGCCATATAAGATAAATGAAGAATTTCGTAAGGAGACTGCAAGCATGTTGAAAAAATCGATTTAACCTCAATTAAATCGTGCAATTTCGATCAAATTAAATCTGAAATGAAAGTTTAAGTCTTATTTTGCGTGCTTGATAGATTAGACCATAATATTTTTTGATAAATCATTGTTTGAATTTTATGTAAACATCAATGAAATCAATGTTTTATACAACTTTGGCCACCTATAGCTAAAAATTGTGACGTGCGGGAACATTTCTGATAACGGCATCAGATTCAGCAACCCCAAAATCTACTAGAGACACATAATTTGACTCAAGAGACACGCAAAAACGTCATTTTTGTTACGCTGTGTAATTCTTCGTAAATAGTTCAACGTGCAGAAACTTCGCTGAAGGTTCGTTCGTAAACAATTCTGCAAGGATTTTTAATGATTACATTTTTTTTCACAAATTTTTCAAAATATACTCATGAATCATAAGCAATATGATCTAATCATTTTCTAGGAATTTATCAAGGAACTTCATGCAGTTTACGACAATTTATCCAAGAACTTCTAGAGAGTGTGTTTCGGTAGTTCTGTAAGAATTGTTCAACAGATTCCTCCAGGGATGCCTTGAGAAATCAAGAGCATCACGCTCGTGCTATGTATAACAAGCGAGATTTGTTCAAGATGCGTATATTCAGTACACGATGTTACCAGTCTTGTGTTAATCCATGAATTGTTTTAACGATTGTTTAGGAATCTCTTGAATGTTCTCCATGCATATTTCAGTCAAGAAATATTTGCAGGAATGCCGATGGCAATTAATCCTAGAACATCTACATCTGGCAGTAGAAAGTATGTAAAAATGATGTAACTTCCTGTTGGATCAAGGGTAGGACAATCTTTTGACTGTCCTACCCAGGTATTTTTGTGCGTATGACATGTTTTACCTGTCCTAGGGTGAGTCGGGGCAGTATGACGGGTAATGGGCCTGATTTGAACTTGAAAAATGGATTTTGACTACAATTACTTTATGAACTCATAAAGTATGCTTCAACTAGCCACCACTGCAAAAACCGTTCAAAAATCTATTTTTATCAGTGTCTGCATATTTCAATATACAGTCAACAACGCCGATCCTCAGTAGGCTCCGTCATCGTTGAATTCTTCTTTGTGTGAATGTTTGTTTGACAATACATGCACGAATCTGGTAGAACGTGCATTCAGTTTTTCAATTACTTTTGCTACACTAATTCTCATCCACTACTGACATTCAAATTCAATTTCACTAGTGAAAAACATCATTTCCGTCAGAATACCCCACAAAACATCCGCAAATTGCAAAAGTTGTATTTTTTTATTAAAAGACAATCATGATTCATCAACTGGAGGCATCACATTGCCGTTTTCTTACACCAGTAATATGAAATTCATTTGTAATTTTTTATATTCAATTTTCAATTTCAGTGCCTCTAGGTGAAACTGAATTTTGAAATGACACCAACAGTGGGTGAAACTGAATGTGTGCGTGTGTTGCACCCACTCTCTTTCTCGTCGCATTCGCACTCGAAGTCAGATTGGCTTCTTGCTAGCGGAGTTTGTTTTTGTTCGTTTTCGCACTGATCGGGTATCATTCGGCTGAATTTTTACGACACTGATTTTTATGCTTCACATACTCACGAAAATATGAAAATTTGTTGCTACTACGAAAATCTTACAAGATTTGGATGTAAAAATCAGCTTTTGGCATATTCTTGAAGAATACGTTCGGGTTTGGTGGCGATAGATACCTCTCTTGCAAAATAATAGCATACCGTGAACGTACCATATTTGACGCGGGTCCAAACTTGACGCATTTTCTAATTAATGTTATCATAAATTAATTCTAGATCAGACTAGCACTCGAAAATGTATTGCTTAATCTTTATTTACATGTTATTGATGAATTCCGATCGAAAAAAGTTTATATTTCATTGATAATAGTTAAAAAATAAAATTTATTTGAAAATGCATCCGACAAGTGCGTCAATTTTTTTCATTCCTTAGTGAATATGCTAACTATTGTTGATCAATTTTCGTGAAATTATTGTGCTGTTTTACATCAATATCATCAACAACAGTCAGTAATATTCTTTTATTCATGAATTGACGTCGAAAGTTTTCTACTTTTAAACTTTAAGACATATTTTTGTATGAAAATCTTGTGCGTCAAGTTAGGCACACAATGTTCCTAATTATTTGCTATTTTGTTCAGCATGTTTTGTTGAATCGAAAATAGGAAAATAAATATTTATGGGGCTTGCATTCAAAAAATCCGTCCGCAGAACAACCCAAGGCTTTATGTAAGCACATGTAAAGGATCATCCATAGATAACGTCACGTTTTTAGGAAGAGGAGGAGGTTCAGGGAAACGCAACGATTCATACAAAATATTCGCACTTTTCATAAAATAAATGAGGTCAAGGTTGAGAGGGGTTGAAAATTGTACAATTTATCGCGGTTTATGGACGTCCCCTAATGTTTCAAGGAAGCTTCAATAAATGCGTCAGGAGGTGAGGTGTAGGTTCAATGGTTTGTTCCGTATAATTTATACAATATGGGGGTGTCCATGAGATACGTGTCACAAAAACATACTATTTTCTACAAAAACCTCGCCCATCCGCCCTACTTCACACTTTTTATATGGAGCCTTCAAAAAACTTGTATGATTCGTCACATCTTGCAGAGCACCTCCTTCCCCCTAATAACATGACGTACTTAATGTATGACCCATATATGGTTCTCGATCTATTTCGAGGCCCATACTGCCGTTGGTTCTACGCATATTTGTCCCGGGGTCCATAAGGGTGACATAGAAGATGGGACAAGTAGGCGTAGTTCACGTGTTATAAGTAACGAAGATTATCAAACGGTAATTTTTGGAACCGGTTGTTTTTGTTCTAGTTTTTGACCAATTTGTCCTTATTTTAGCAACTACTTTCCCCGTTCCAGCGCAACGTAGTTTTCAAAATTTTCCCTGGTTTGATATCACGACGAAAATACATTAAACTAAACAATAATGCTTACCTATAGATTGAACTCAATCGCCGGTTTTATTTTCTACACTAACTAAACGCATAGCAAAAGTGACTACCGGATGACGTCATTCAAAACTTTTTCCGAAGGTTCTAACTTTTATGTCCTCTCTAAAACGCTTTTTTCATTCAATTGAACTATTGAATACTGAAACTCTTGTATATTTTAAACTTTAGCAATTATTTGTAAGTGCGTCAAATAAGGAACATAGTGCGTCAAATTAGGCACATTGAAGAATTGATGCGTCAATTAAGGAACCTAATGTGTTCCACAAAAAGTCAATCAAACATGAAGAAAAAATCGTTTAATATTTTTTACTGATTTTTGCCTAATTTTATAATAGTTGAGCTAGCATAAGTTCAAATTTCAACAAAATCGGATAGATTTAGACGATTTGACAAGAGTTTGAATTTAGAATTTTCTTAACCGCGTCAAATATGGTACGTCCACGGTATAAATCAAAACTGTTGTACCGTCAAGCTACCATTCACCGTGCATTTAAGAAAAATTTGACCTTCAAAAAATTATATAACTTTTCCAAATAATTTGAAGCGCACTAGAATACCACTACGTAGCGTGCAATTATATAATAATTCAGGGAAAAATCTAAAACTAGTGATACATAACAAAAAATTACTCAAAAACTATGTTTGAAAATGTTATGTTAAGGTCGCCTCGTACCGTTCTATGTCACCATTTACCGTGCACACTAGTGCACCATTCACCGTGCGTATAGTTTTCGTCATGATTTAATTTTGTATCTCGAAAAAACGTTGTTGATGGTGCATTTATGTTGCTAGTAGTGTGCGCACTCATTTTTAAGAGTATTCAAATCATCATTTACAATAAAAACCATAAAAAAATTAAAATTGTCTAAATAATATTTTTTTTTATAAAAACCGTTATAGGAGGTTTGACTGTATTGTCCAAACCATTCCACATTCACTCAAAAACTAAATATGAAGTAGTTCAATGACAACGTAACAATAAATCTAATATTGCTGAATACAGCTAATGCTCGATAACTGGGTGCTATTTAACTGGGCTGCTTTTTAACTGGGTGCTCGCTAACTGGGCTGTAGCCCAGTTAAAAAACAGTTAAACGTCAAAAACTTTCACCATCCCGTAACTGACGAGGGGCGTGGAAATGCAAAATAAGGTTTCGGCATTATTTTTTTAATTGTAAATTTGTCTTTTTTCATTTAGATTTTAATTTTTTTTTTCAATCCAATGTGCAATATGTCGAAATGAGAAATAAATCACAAATAGTTATTATTGCTTTGTTCTTAACTGGTTTATTGATATTCATACAAAATTCATGTGTGTACTTTAGAAAATTCATTTAAAAAAATCGCTGCACTGGATCTACAAAGCTCGCTTGCGCCATTCGTTTTCGATCAGCTTTGTTCTCAATGACCTCAAGCGGCTTACATCGGCAGCATCATTTTGCACGAAGTGAAGTAAGTAGTCCAACGAATGAATGGCTTTCGTGAATTCCGGTTCCTGTTGATGATCTCCCCCACGAAAACTGTTTAATTCACCTCAATATTTACAAGACGGTACGATTAAAACGCGAATTCAATGACGGAATGACACGAACACGACGCGATTCCAAAACCGAATGACGCCAACCAAAACTTTGCATCTAAGTCCCCCTCGATTTTTATTTGAATGTGTGTGTGCGTTGGAATGGCAGTCCAGTTATCGAGCACTGCTCGCTAACTGGAAGGTTCTCTCAGCCCAGTTATCGAGCATAAGCTGTAGTATCATGCCTTTTACACTAATGCACGGTAATAGGAACCATATATATTGAAAAGGGTCCATTCACCGTGCATTTGGGTTTCGACTGGAACAAAATAAAAAATCAAGACTAACAATTCAAAAGGCCTCATCTCCAAAAAGTAAACAATGAGAAAAACGCAATCTTGTTTTGTCAAACAATAAATCAAATTTATATTATGAATTTATGCATTGTATGTTATTTTATCATCCAGAAAGTCGCTGAACAAACTGATTTATAGCAATGAATATTAATTACTATCATTTTAGCAAAAAATCCTGCTAAAAAAACGAGTCAAAGGAAATGAGGCTTTTATTTCACCAAAAGGTATTAAGCCCTTTTGATTTGTGCCTATAGACGCCGGCCGACGCTGATGAGGCCAGTGAGTTGACGCCTTTGTTTACTCTAACATGTGTTGAGGCCTTCTAGTTGTGGCTTCTTTTTTCATCATCTTGTGATGTGGCCTTTTGAAAATCATCCAAAATTGATGATGAAATAAGAAAATTGAAGTGTAGAAGAGTGTTAAGTGGTGAAGTAAGGTACAAGGAAATCTCTACAGCAGAAAAAAGATTCGGGCGGTCGATTAAATATGTAATTTATTAACTCCCTCGTCATTCATGAACATAGGGTGTGCTACGCGAGTTTGTCGTCAAGAAAATATTGGTTCAATATTGCAATTGAACGTTATTTTTCATGCAATTGTAATCAAATCGTGTTTTGTCGATAATTAGTGAAGTACAGACAGGCTGACGCAGGTATTATAAGGTAGTGTGATACAAAATACATCAGTCTACAGGAACCCGATGGAAAATTTGATCATGTTCACCATTGCGACAAGCGCTGTGTAAAATAATACAAAGCGTAATCGCTCCGTAGCATAACTTACTTCTACTTAGTAAATTGAACCGTTTTTCGTTCTCTAAATTGCAATTTTGAAGTTTTTTTTTAATAGGCCTCAACTCGGTTTCAGTCGAATATGTAAATGAGGCCTTTTTAGAAAAAGGCCGCATTTGCGATAAATAACCTGATTAGCGGAAAATGAGATGGGGCCTTTTAGAAAAATGTAGTTTTTTCAACTTTCATGCATATTTTTGTATGGCTATTGTATGTTTCTGTAAGAATAGGCTCTTATACACAAAAATCAGCAAAAACCTGATTTGTTTACTTTTTGGACTTGAGGCCTTTTGAATTGTTAGTCTTGAAATTCTAATTTGCATAAAATATCATTGCTCATACGATGAAATACATCTTACTAATAGTATCCACAGTGAAAATTTAGTGAAATTTCAAAAAATTTCATACTCTATCGTTAAATTGACAAAATGTGATTTTTGGCGTTTCTACTAAGAGTGTTGAAAAATATCATTATCAAACTGAATTAACATGATTTTGACTACATAAACTAGGTTTTTCAAAATGCTTTGTGACAAAAACTATTTCATTTCATCAGTTTTATCTTATTTTGCTGACAGAAGAATAATTTGTAAAAATACACGGTACTAAGTACTACAGCGCAACAGCCCGTACGCTTATTGTTTAGGTCACTAGAAGGCAATAAATCTTCGAGCTGTTTAGTGGAATGCCTATAAGTAAATGGAAACCCGAATTTAGTACTCCACCATTAAATTCCACTAGAGTTTGTATCCTTTGACAGATACGCGTATTTCGACTCAACTGTTAGGCCGTCTTCAGTGTCGTGTACTAGACTTACTCACTAGAAGGTAGCCCTTCACTTTGTCGAAGATGGTTTTTCTAAATTTAATATAGATCGGGAAGTATTTCCTGTTTAACACGAAAAATTAAAGGTGTTGAATACCGTTGTACTCACGTTACAAAAATACTCGCGACCGCCGAAAAGTTAAAAATCATTTTTTATAAATTTAGAAAGTGCATAAATCTACGATTTTTAACAAACTTATTATTATATGTATTTTATATAATTATTAAAGTTTGGTCAGAAATCCCTTCAATGTTCAAATTGTTCAATATTGTCGAGAATTTCAGTTTCAACATTGGAAGACGATGGATAAATGATAAAAAATGAAATCGTGAAGATCTCCGGCTAACACTACAGTTAATAAATTGATTCAATTGCGCTAGAGTTAAAAGCCTCGAAGTAATTTCCAACAGATCCACTTGATTTGTTTGTTTTTTCTACAGAGAGCTATGTTTATAAATATTGCCATTTTTTAAACCGTATATTGTGAGGGGTCTAATATGATTTTCAATACCCACGGTAGTCTAAAAAAATTCCAAACTCAGATACCTTCGATATGTACATTGTACATAAATTCTCAAAACCGTCTTCTGAATGAAAACTTAGACATACAGTGACCCCACGCAGTTGAATCACCCACAATTTATGAATCAGCAGACTCCAAAAGACAAAATTATTATCAAACTTGTCACAAAACATCACAGAACTATTTTTACTGATAAGAAACTAAGTGTAAAAGTAATTCTGTGATGTTTTGTGACAAGTTTGATAATAATTTTGTCTTTTGAAATCAGCTGATTCATAAATTGTGGGTGATTCAACTGCGTGGGGTCACTGTATCTTCACATTCGACGACGCCAGACATGCAAAAAGTCGTTACACTTACCAATCGCTTAACTTCCCTAGCCTTGTCGCGCATCTTCTTCTTCCGTTCGCTGATCGGTCCCCCTTCGCGCAATTTTGGTTTGCCGATGAACCGCGGCGAGCGTCCGGTCACTTTTCCGGGCATTTTGTGCACACCAATGTTCCGTCTCGGTTTCTTATTACGTGCCATTCCTGTTTGTGAGGTACAAGCAAAGTTTTAGATGGAAACAGGAATTTTGGTGGTTAACGGTTTCATATATAGGATGTAACTGAAGCATGGACGTAGCCGAAGAGAGGCAGGGGGAAAATTGTCGTTAAATTGGAGGAAAATTACTGTTGATCACCAAATTAAGGTATTCTATACCTCATAATTCCCTATAGTTACTACCTGAATAAGGTATTGAAGAGCATTGCATAAGAGGCAAAATTACCAATAGTATGTCGTGCATATTCTGCGAATACCTACCAAACTGATAAGTTGATATGATATTGCAATACCAAAATAATACATTATGGGTATTCATATGTATGCTATACATTGTTTTATATGTTCTTTCCCAAGTATGTTCCTTTCTTAAAATTTTATCAGGAAATTCTTGATGAAATACAACCTAAGCCTAAAATAAAACCTCTGTGAACTCCTTTAAGATTTAAAACCATTGTCACTAGAGACCGAGATCATCTCTGTATCTCCATGGTTTGCACACTAAGGAGTTCATTCGTGGAGAGGGTTCAAAAGTTAGAGTAATTGTAAGTAGATTCCACATTCTTCTATCATATTTTCAAATAGTTTACATAGATTTATGATTTTGCCCCACTTTCCCCTACATGATTTGGACTCACCTTGGTCCAAATTAGTTCAAAAAGTGTCCTATTAGAACCCAGATATGACAGCAAATGAAATCCTTTAAGTTCGCTCGTGCGATGGCTCTGCCCTGGTGCCCTGGTACCTTGCTACGCCCATGAGTTCAAGGACGGTTGCCCAAAACAAATTTCATTATCATTATCAATGGCAGCAACAAGACAACGCCAACGAAGTTCGATCCTCCCCCAAACGCAAATGTGCAAAATATGAGAGTCTAGAAAGGCACGTGCTGGGTCGTTCTGCGCATGTGTCCTTGACACCCTTCAACAGAGCTCCTGACGGATGGCGTTTGGTTGTGATTACACATCCAGTTTCTTTTTGTTCCGAGTTCAGGAAAGATTCCGCTCTTTAGTGCAGTTTTTTGAATAAATTCTAGACCAAATTTGTTAGATTAGATTCTTTGCAAATGGAATCGGTTTGGCAAAACATTACCACGGCGTTGGAAATCCCATCGGAAGTGGCGGACAAGTGGCTGGCAAAGTTAAGGCAACAGTACGCTCAACCCAACAGGCATTATCACAATGAGAAGCAAATGCTCCGGCGGAAGGTTGAGCACCTTTCTGGCGCCAGCGTGTGTCTTCAGCTGGCGCTACTTTTTCAGTACTATAATTTCGACGCCGGAAAGGATTGCGTCAGGGAGAATTGCGAAGCCCTGAAGGAGTTTCTAGCGGAGGCCAAAATTGATAATGTAAGAGATTATCATTGAGGAGGGAAGCTGATTCATTCAAGATCGATAAATTTGCTTCTTGCCGAACGTCTTGAGATGGCAAATAGAGGGCTGCATGAACACGTCCGGAGTTAATCGTCAATATGAACTTCCTTTTCCCGATCAGCCTAGATAGCCGCGTATAGTGTCGGTAGCGGTTATTTCAATTTTGGTTCAAATGCTATTCAAGTATTTAAGCAAAAGTTGGAATCAGCGGGGCAAAAATTTGACCCATGTATTATCTTGCAGAAATAATTGGAAATTGCCTGATCGTTTCAAATTTCTCGATTTTACAAAGTTTTGCAAAACAACTACACCTTACTCTAAAAGATACTTATTTTAAAAGCCTGAATCTTCAGGACAATCTGACATTCCTAACCCGTTGTGGTAAGGAGCTGTATGCTCTCTTTACTCTCTTTTGCAGCCTCCCTTTTAGGGTGCTGTTGGAACTCATTGTGGCATGGAGATGCTTTTATTTTAATTGTGATTTTCCCTCTGCTAGTGACCCACTCCTATGTTTACTTCTCCTGTCCTTTGCAATTAGCGGCTGATGAATTCAAGGTCTATAAATTTGCTTTTTGCAGAAAGCTTTGGAGAACAACGTCCTTCGACTGATAGGAGACGTCTCGGTGGAATGTTCCGATCTACCGGAGGAAGATGTTCTATACTTTCAGGATTTGGATCTACTCATACTGGGGTAAGACTGAAGATGTTTTTCAATAGAAATCCATTATAATGAATGTGCGTTCGATTGTAGATATCCAGCAGAAGATTATAAGGCTTATACCGAACTACTACGAAAGGAGTATCCTTCGGTGGAAACGAGTTCCTACGACAAAATGAGGTTGAAGGTAAGATAACAGCGCTCTCAGGTGTATGAAGAAAGAGTTTTAATCGACGGTATCTCTTGCAGATCCTCCAGACGTTCAACCGAATCCCGTTCATCTATTCTACCAAAGAGTTTGGGGATAAATTCGAGACAACTGCCAGGACTAACATTGGAACCGAAATCAAGGAATTGGAGAATCAGTAAAATAATTGAACGTGTTGAAATATAGATATTAGGAAGTTACTCGTGAAACACATATTGCATGCATCAATGAGCAAATAAACAAAATAATATAACCCTCGAGTTATTTTGATGGTTTTGCTTCCAGCAACCATTAAGCCGTAATTTTCAATCAAAAACAAAGGCACTAACCTTGAGAGTTTTTGTCTCCAACCTGGCACCTCAAATAGTTGTCCGCAGTTCCCAATGTATGGATTATTCAATGGAAAATGTTTGCACGCAAATTTTGAATGAAATTAATGCAAATCGAGCACTTCCACATGCAGATAACTATCGCAAAATCACCAAAATCACGAACAAACTTGTAGCAACAAATGTCGACACGAGAGAGGGCTGTTAACAAAAGCACGCTGCTGTCAGAAACGCTGCGATGTTTGCTTTGGTGATTTTTTGTTTTGGTCTCACTTTTGTGCGCGAAAAGCGCATCAGGGTGGCTCTCGTTTTTTAGCGGCTCACATCTCAACATGTGCGTTGCCTTACGAAAGGGCCAATCCAAAAACAATCCCCAGAATATAAGGCAATCCATGAGACAGCTGCGATCAGCTGGTTTTTTGTTTATCATGAGGTTTTGACGTTTCGCGATCGGAGTGACCGTTCGATTACAAAGGAAAATGTAAAGCTCCGACAACACTCTCATGCATTGTTTACCCTGCCGTTTCGGTTACGTGTACACTTTTAGCTGTCAGTCCTATCGCGAAAAGTCCTCATGGTTAGCCTTATTACGCTCGTTCAAACTTTGACACACTTTTGAAGTTTCAAGTTGGCTGTCAAAAGTGAGTAACTTTATTTTATAAAAGTGAGTAACTTTTCACTCAATCATGAAAGAAAACGACCTTACTCACTTTTGAGTGAACACAAACATATTTGACTCACTTTGTAAACGTCATTCTAATATTACGTAACGCAAAATCCGTTGTAGTGAAATTTCTTCCGTCGACGTGATGTCAGACTGTTTGAAAAAAAAAAACGAAATAAAAGCCGAGCCGGCAGAGCAATGACAGTTAGTTCGCTTGAAACTTCGCTTCGGAAGTCCAACCGGCGAATTCCAGATTAGTGCTGCGAGATCAATAATCCTGATATTAAGTGAAGCGAGGTCGGAGTGAAAATGGCCAAGTCCTGGTTTTGATCGAACAATCGCAAGAGAAAAAATATAAACAGTAAGTTTACCGTCGTACTTTTTATTGGACTAATTATCAATTCTGTGCACTTTTTTCAAAACGGCGAAATTGACATTGATGACAATATGAGAAATTATTGATTGAAATTTCCTCACAAGTAATTAATTCTCTATTTCCTATACACACTATTTTTAACCCGCATTACTTTTTATCATATTGATTATCGATTGGGTCCTAAAATTTTTAATGAAATTATGTTTTTATTTAATAACACGAAAAAGCATGTTACTGTAACTACTTTAGCAATTTTTCCCGCTCAAATAATGGCTATATCATGTTTAAACTTTAATTTAAAAATTTGGTCCATAAATGAACCTTGACACTTTTGATCATGTTTGACGTTCGCTTAGTCGACAAAAACACCACAGGGGTTTTAGTTCGACCACTGGGGTTGTTCCTATCTGACATTTCGCAAGGGACACGGAAAACAAAATACACCCAAAATTTGAGTTTAAGCCAAAGGATGTGACAAAATCTAAAAAAATGTTTTTTGGGCTTAAACCAACGGAAAACATTAGAAAATTGAGTAAACATGTGTTTTTGGCCTAAACTTAAGCGTTTGGCACTAAAATTGGGACAGGGCTTTAGGACCCTATTAGCCCTTTTGCCACCATATGTGTGGTGTGCAGGAAAACAGGCGGAATAGCACACTAAGAAAAATCGAATCAAACTTTTAATTACGCCGTTTTGTCTTTTATGATTTATCAACTAGTAGTTCGAGTAAAATATTTTTTTCTTGCATTTCTTAAAACTATGTTGCATGCAGGAACCAGCCAAGTATTAAACTCAATTTCTAAATTTTGTTAGATTCGCCCTTCTGAAAAAAGTTTCCAGAATTCTTTACAGTCTAACTCGGAAGGCTACTGGCTCGGTCAAACTACATCCTCCATGACTTTCATAAATCCCCCTGAGATTTATAACATCCGGGGATCCATTCCAAAACAGCGAAAATTTTAACACAAATATCATTTTTTTTACTTGTTATCATGTATTATTCATATACTTAAGTAAGAGATAATGAATAAATGTTATGCTTTTTGAATAATTCTTCTGATTTTACACGCAGCGAACTAGACTATCGGATTTCATACATTTTGCCTTATGAAAGGTGGAACGATTATTGCAATACGAGCGCTTTATGTATCATTTTAGCATCACTCCACATCAAGGCGTCGATAGGCGCGTGGTGCATGCTCGGGCCTATCCATTGCAAGGTTCTTGGTTCGATTCCAGGTTGCCGCGAAAAGGTTTTTTGTTTTCAAATTCTGGTTTCATAAGGCAAATTTATGAATTTAAATCCGATTTCTTGTGGCGAATTTTCATTAGGGGTTCCTATGTTTATCGATAGTCCATTTGCCTGAGTGTATGAATAAAATAATACATTTATTTCCAAAAATATTATTTCCTGAAGTGAGTGACATCTACTCACTTTCGCAAATTTCAGATTAAAGGAAGTGAGTAAGTGTTACTCCCATATTTACATTTGACAATGTAACTCTAAAGTGAGTAACGATGATGCTACTCACTTTTGAGCAGTTCCACTTTGTTCCGAAGTGAGTCGAAATCTACTCACTTTTGAGTAGATCTGAACGAGCGTGCAGATTTAAAAATTCATTTGTCATTTTTAACGTCAAAATTAAGACATTGAAGTGTAATAAAATTGTGTCATACCTAAAAAGCTAGGAAAAACTGTGACTTTTTTTATCGCAAACAACCCAATTCCGATAAACCGATTTTGTGCCGATTAAGTTCTCATTTTCACAAATTTCAGGTGCAGAGCGTCTTCATGTGTCATATTCTACTTTGCGGAAGAGCAAAAGGGCTCATTCACAAATTTCATAACGCTAGAGGGGGTGGGTGTGTGGCCTAACGATGTTACGGTCAATACAAAAATTGAAAAACATTCGTACGAAAAGCGTTACAAGGGGGTGGGTGGGTGTCCAAAATGGCCAATTTCAGCGTTAAGCCTGATTTGGTGCTGAACAGGAATCGCTAAAGAAATTTCTCGCCGATTCCTTGCAGAAATTTTCTACAGCGACTCCCGTTTGAACTGACATCTCTTTTCAACTGCGTACTGCGATCCGAAAAAAGCGCTTCCTTGATCGATTCCTTGCAGGAATTTCCCATGCATCAAGATAGGCCAAGAAATTACTTGTCAGCAGCGAATCAGGCTTAAAGCGAAGTATGCATTTCAACAGAAAAGTAATCGCTCATCTCGATGCGTGAGAAATTTCTTGCAAGAAATGCTCCAGAAAAGCATACTTCTTTGATCGCAGTACGCAGTTGAAAAGAAATGTCAATTGGGTCCTAAAATTTTTAATGAAATCTTGTTTTTATTCAATAACAAGAAAGTGCATCTTACTGCAACTACTTTAGCAATATTTCCCGCTCAAATAACGGCTATATCATGTTTAAACTTTAATTTAAAAATTGGGTCCATAAATGAACCTTGACACTTAAGATCATGTTTGACGTTCGCTTAGTCGACAAAAACACCACATGAGTTTTAGTTTTACCACTGGGGTTGTTCCTATCTGACATTTCGGAAGGGACACGGAAAACAAAATACACCCAAAATTTGAGTTTAAGCCAAGGAGTGTGACAAAATCTAAATAAATGTTTTTTGGACTCAAACCAACGGAAAACATTAGAAAATTGAGTAAACATGTGCTATTGGCCTAAACTTAAGCGTTTGGCACTAAAATTGGAACAGGGCTTTAGGACCCTATTCAAATGGAGCTCACTGTAGGAAATTTTTTGACCATTTTTTGGGCAGAAATTTTTACTTTTCTTGAGCGGAACAGCATACTTAGCTTTATGAAATAAATGCATGTGCCCAAAGAAAAAAACAACAAAGGGACATCTGTTTTCAGAATGGACCGATGCACGAGCAGGCTTCTTCCTTGCTCTTGACTTATCCTCTTTCTCCCCCTTTTAATGATCAACTACCAAAGAGAAGCGATTTTACCCACACACAAAGTGAGCGTACGAGCTCTGCGGGATGAAGAGTTCACACGTTTGTGTTTTGTTATTTTCATTCCCACAGTGGAGAAGAGCTTGTTTTGACAACCTCAGTGCTTAAAAGAGAAGGAGATTATTTTTTCCCTTTCTCAGTTAGGGGGAGAGCATGTTTTCCCATTTCTCAGTTCGGGGAAGAGCATTTCCAGACAGCTCTTCGTTGTCTCTTTGTAGCTCTTTGCCCAAAAGGGCAAAGAGGACAGCGAAATCATGCTCTTGTGTTGACGGAGAAACCAACCTCAGTTCATCCCAAAAGCAATGATGATGTGTTTGCAGAGCCTCGCAGTAAGCTAGAGCTGTCAAATGGAAGATGTGCGTTTGGATAGAGCCAACGTTTCTCTTTACTCTCTCAGCCACGGATTATTCAACCAACAGCGAATGCTGGTTCATAATTGTTGTGAGCGTACGAGGTCGCTTCATCTATCAGATCAAGATGAGCAGAATAAAGCCTGTGCACGAGTTCACTAATATGACGTTTGAGCGGTGCCGAATTCACTGGTTTCCATGGTCACATAAATAACACGGCACCGCTCAAACGTCAAATGGACCGATGCACGAGTTCACTAATTTGACGTTTGAGCGGTGCCAAATTCACTCGTTGCCTTGGTCACGTAAATAACATGGCACCGCTAAAACGTCAACTAGTGAACACGTGCATTGGTTCATAGTGAACTCGTGCATAGGTCCATAGCGTTACACACGTTATGTGTTAGTTCATAAGAGTTCGATTTTGTGCGTATCATTTAAATGTTTAAATGTGTATTTCACATTATTCAACCTTTTATGGATTTTAAATGAAAATTTCATAACAATATTGAAACACCTATACAAATTTAGAGTTGCACTTTTTGATTTTCAACCACCAGACAATTTGTCCTTCAGCGTTTGTCTATTTGTCTGTGCTGCAAATGAAACGTCATCATATTTCTGTTGTTTTTCTTTCGTTTGTGTTGTGTAGTGGTGTGTGTGTCCATCCGCGTCGGGCTCGGGATTCTTGTTCGGCTGCGCCAGTTCTGTCAGGCAGTTTAGTTCTCTTCCATCATTCGTGCGCTTCGGTTCGAGGTTCTACAATTTTAAATTCAACTTCTATCAGCAGGGCTAGAAAAGTTTGTAGGAAATCCCTACCCCATCAACATCAGTTGGAAGTGCAGTGCAATCGGTTCTATTATCACTCATAGGTATAGCCAGCTCCGAGTATTTGGTCGCGGTCGGTTTTAAAGATAGAAGCGTTGTTTTGGTCGCGCGCCACACGAAGTTATATAAAGACTGCCTCTTACATTTTGTGTCTACGGATTGTGTCACCAGTGCTCTTGGTTGGCCGCAGTATTCCTTCGGAGTTTGTCAGCGGAAGTTGTGCTTTTCTTTTCTGTGTCTAGTTCGTTCCCTTCGAATCTTCCCTTCTTATCATGGCTGATAAAGTGAAAGTGTGTATCGTTGGATCAGGAAACTGGTAAGTGATGGGATAGTTATAGATAAATTCTTTAAGCGCAAAAAATCATCTCAAATGGTAATGCGTCTTATTATGTTCTGGGGATTTAGCTGTAGGGCAAACCTTTTTCAGGATATTGTTACGTAAACCTCAAAACCTATAGGGTGCTAATGGCGAAATGTGGAACGAACAAAGGATCACAACCGATTATGCTTTCTTCTTTGGTTGGTGATAATGGCGGATAATGAAAAGACTTTTTTGTGATAAAAGGGAATCTCGTAGTCAATAGTAGGTCACTGAATTTTAATGTCCCACGAATTCGAATACGGCCCCCGTACGGTCAAATTTAAATGAACGAAACGCGAAAAGCGTCCAAAAGTTTGTTTACATCACACTGTTGCGAATTTATCAAAAAAGTGTGTCGACCACCGTTCGCAATACAATATGAGATGGATTGTAAAATTATATTGGTTCGAAATCTTCTTCGCGATGGTTGGTTAGCTAACTTTAGAGAGAGCGTGCGAAAGATCGTTGGTTGGTGGCTGATGATGCATCGTCAAATCTGAATGTCTTGCCCCAATAGAATAAGCAGGAAAAAACTGCTCAGCGGGACCTTGACCATTCAAGACACTTTTTTTTGTCCTTGAAAAGAAGATTGATTACTTACAATATTTTGCGGCTTGTGAAAGGTAGTCTTAGTAATTAATGGTGGAAATTATCACGTTGTACAAGATGTGTTATAAATTACGAATTTTGACACAGCAAAAAAAGCTTGTCGAACTTATTGGAAAAGATATAGCTACTCCATTACAATTATTAAAATTTGTATGACATGTTATCCACCATAATGAATAAAAGGGATTGATAGGTGTAAAGGTAACATGGCCTTAATTCTATCAGTGATCTTATCATCTCTTTAGAATATGCGTCCTTAGAGGTCAGTTGGATACATTACCGGTGAAGAAAAGTGCTCTGCCAGAATGCATTCGATTTTTCGTCAATTGCTAATTATTTTCATAGACTCTGTACTATGAAGAACTCAAATATATTAAAAAAGTGATTAAATACGAGATCAGGATCATGTTTATTAGTCTTATTAAAAAAAATCAGAACAATCATTCAAAATTAAGCTCATATGCACATTTGTTACTGTTTCGCACTCTTTGTTTGTGGTGTTAAGTTTTGTAAAACTATATGTAAATTATGAGATTTGAAAAAGTAGCAGGAATATGTTGTGCTTAGTTTGACGCATCCAATAATTTTGTTTTTGCAGTTTCTAACTAACTGTCGCTATAGAAGATACCATGTTTTTGGCTAAATATACCGGGTTGATATACGATGATTGTTGATTTTTTCACTGATTCATAGGGTGGTTCAAAAAATTGTGTTTTGCTCCACACCGATCATTGGATTCTAGATCAAATTCTGAGCTTCCTCCCAACATTTGAGCTCATTTGGATAAAAACTACGACTGCACAAAACCTTGTAGTTAGTATGAGAATTACTATGGGAAAAGCAAGGTCAGTGTTTGGTCACGTGCGCTTGAGAGTTAGAGCAACGCCGATACTGTTAGATATATTAGTCAGCTACAACTTTGCCGCAGACCGTTTTCAAATCGGTGGCCTCAGTAATATTTATTTATTTATTTTTGTATGATTTGAAAATCTTCGGCTTTAATAATTGAGCTGCTCTTTGTATGCACGCACTGACAAGCATAAATCAGAAAGGGTTATTCGATAATTTGATCAACCTAACTCAAAACAGCTTGGCATTGTTTAATAGGGCTAGAAACAGTGTTCTTATATCAACTGTAGTAGATACAGCAATGAAAAAATGGAATATATTGCATCGCATTTTTCTTAAATCCTTCCGAGCGTTAGATACGTCGTTTTGGACAATTATATGCGTGTAACTTTTTTTGTGTGTATATGATTGACGACCCGGAATACCATTACCCGGAAAAAAACATTTGCCGGAACGTACTATTCACCGGAATGCACCATTACCCGGAAGGCCAAATCTTCCATTATCGACGACCTTTTTCAGTAGCATTTCTACAGTTAATAGCTGAGAGTTTGACAAATATGTAAATAATCTCTAAAACGTCGTCAAATTTGCCAACCAGAAATAATTTTGAACCGGCGGTATTCCATTTATTTGTGATTTAAGACCGGTTTGCTACTGACAAGAAAAGGAATCGCCTATCTCGATGCGTGGAAAATTTCTCCCAAGAAATGGTCAAGAAAATCTCTTTTTTCTGATCGCAGTACGCAGTTGAGAAGAAATGTTACTTCAAAGGGGGCTCTCTGTAGGAAATTTCTTGACCCTTTCAGTCAAGAAATTTCTTTACTTTTCCTGAGCGAAACAGCATACTTAGCTTTAATTAGAAAAGAATCGCATGATAGGGTGCAGAGCTACATGGGCACTTCCATGATTCATGGGAGGTTTTTCTCGGCCGAATCATATGAAATTTTTCAAAAAGAGACACTACAGTACGACGCACATTGTGGCCAAATATGAACTAAGTAGCTTTCGAAAAACCCCACTGCCAAAGTGAATCAAACATGTCAAGAATAGGATCCGGCTCCCCATAGATCAAAAAGCTATGTCTTCAAATTTAGGCTATACAACTATACATTACAGGCAAGGATAAAAAGAATGAAAAGTATTATTTTTGTTATATATATTTGATGTCAAATATTAACGAGGTCAAAATAAATCGAAAAAATCGCCTATTAATTAAGGTAGGGGGCATTGGAGTAAATGGTACATCCCAGCATTTGAAAATGTTTGGATTTATGATGGTTTTCTTATTCCTTTCAGTTAAAACAGTTTAGAATCCAATTTAAATATTGTATAAACAAATAAAAAAAAACACTAATCTTGCGAGGGAAGTGACAAAAGAAAAAGAACCCCCAACCATATAAAGAAAGGATGACCCGAAATGACTCATTCTAGAAAAAGGGATATTCGGAGGATTTGCATTCGGTTGATTGACGTTTACAGAAACGACATTTGGTGAATTGATACTCGGTGAAAAGTAGCACAACCAATCGTGTTAAAAATTCTAACCATTGCTTTTTAATTAACATTTGGACACTTGGAGAACTGACGGTCGAATGTCAAAAATAAAGTTACATAGTTGTAGCCAAACTTAGCCAGTTCAGCCAAGACAAGCTGCAAAGATAAGTTTAAAGAACAGCTTATTTTTAAAAGAAGGGTGAATCATCTGTGAAATGCAAATAGGGAGTCGATGCCGGTTATGGACCCTTTGCGTATTATGGACCCCCTACAGAAAAACATAAAATTAGCACTCAAAGCAACCTTATTCCTATGAAAATCCACCGGGGGAACTTCAATTGCATTGTTAGTCAGCAGTTTCAGGCAAAATATTTGGTTTGAGGCGCATAAATACAGATATTTGAACAGTTTTGTAATTGAAACCACACAAGAGGGTCCATAATACGCATTTCCAGGTGGGTCCATAATAGGCACGTCGGCAGCGAGCCGGATTACATGGGAATCAAATGGAGGGTCCATAATACGCAACGTCAAATTTGTAAACAATCCTATTATGGACCCCGGGAGGGTCCATGATAGGCATTTGGACAACAGTTTTCCAAATGTATATTTCTCTGGGAAAATTGTATGATTTTGTATGTTGCATGGGTGTACTGTGAAGTAAAGACATTGAACTTGCTATTAGACTCCACAAAACGTATATTGGCCTGAGATATAATTGCGGAAAGGCGTCGAGAATGAATTTGAGCTACTAAGGGGTCCATTACTAGCATTGACACCATGGTGCATATTGACATGATCACAAGTACGAAGATATCTTAGACTCCTCTTCAGTGTTGACCAGACTCATTTCCCCGAAATTCGAATTGTGAAGCCATGAACTGTTATAACTGTGCGTTGTATTCCTGAGATGGAGGGGGAGGTGGTTGGGCTTGAGTGTTGCACATGGGATACGACAGTTTCGATCTCGGTGGGCCGCAATTCAAGTTTCGGTGAAATGATTCGCACTCACTCACTCACTCATTTCATTTCACCGAAACTTGAATTGTGGCTCTCTGGGATCAAAATTGATCGATTTTGTGTGCAGTACTCAAGCTTAACCATCTGCTTTTCTATCTTAGGAGGATAAAGCATGGTTGTAGTAGTTCGTGGCTTCGTAGTTCGGAAAATGTTATTTTCGGGGAAATGAGTCTGAACAACACTGCTCCTCTTCGATGCTTACGTATTTTGAAGGAAGAACATCCCCTGTCGATTATCGTTGGTGATCATTTTAAATATTTCAAGTCAAAATGCTGACCGGAAGGACCGTAAAGCGGTTAAAAGAACTTTAATGAAAAAGGCAAAAAATTGAGAAATAATTTTCCGGTAAATGGTCCTTCCGGGTAATGGTTTTCCGTTTTATGGTCTTCCGGTAAATTGCATTCCGGGTAATGGTTATCCGGGTAATGTCGGAGAACCATGATTGACACCTCAATTGAAATTTAGTGTTTGTAGATTTCAATTGATAAAACAACTATGGCAAAGGAGAGTTATGTTTTTCTCTTTTGTTCAACAATTTGTAACATACATATAAAACTAGCTTGAGAAAAGAATTTAAAAGTCTTACATCATGCCCTCTTTTCGATTATGCGACATGGTCGCTAAAGAATGGCCTTATCTATTATCCCTTTAGATGGAAACCAAAGACGTAACCTGTTGCGGTGGTATCGCATTTTGGCATTTTTGCTCAACCCATTAACGCCCAGCGACCTCAAGGACAGTGATTTGCGCAAATAACTTGAGAACGACACAACATATCATGATTCTTAACTTGTTTGTAACTGTTTGCCCATGAATCGAGTTGCAATGTAATGACATGTTGTTTTTAGTAATAAATTTGATTGACGTTGGTGCATGTAAGAACAGTGCATAATGTTTCTTTCTTATTTAAACTGCGGGAGTGTTAAGTAAACGGCGCCAATGACAATGTTCTCCAGTTCATATAATAATCAAGAATTCAAGCGAATAGAGTGGGGTTGATGCCGTAATTGTGACTTCAGTTGACGATGGATTACCAACTTTTGGTGAGTTCGTTTCATGCTTGTGAAAACTGAAATTTATATCACAATGTTTCATTCATTTAATCGTTAGAGAAACTATGGATGGTTCGTCACTGTAAGTGTCGGCATGTGCCCTTATTCCTGTTTAAAAAAAAACACAAAGATGTGTATGTACTGTTTTATTTATTTGTCGCAATAATTGAAAATAATCTTTAATTTCTTTATTTCTATAATTTTACGGTAAGATACTTTAATAACACTATGTATGATATATTACTATATATTGGGTATGATTTTTTTTTTTTTTTTTTTTTTTTTTTTTTTTTTATTTTTTTTTTTTTTTTTTTTTTTTTTTTTTTTTTTTTTTTTTAATTTTTTTTTTTTTTTTTTTTTTTTTTTTTTTTTTTTTTTTTTTCGTTCTCGCGCGTTTTGCTGGGCAGTGTTTCGGAAAGCCCAAGCAAGACAGTTTGTTCTCGGGACGCCGGGGTTTGTGTTTCGTTTTCGCGCGTTTTGCTGGGGAGTTCTGTTTGATCTTTCGACCTTGACGCTTGCTTTTGCCGGAGCGAGCGACGAGGGCAGGATCAAACATGTCGCGCGTCGATCTCGTAAGTGAAAAAGTGGCGTGATCGGGGAGTTCGGTTGGAGTAAGTTAAAAAGTGCCGCGATCGGTTCGTTCATTTTGATCTTTCGACGACCTTGACGCTTGCTCCTGGGCAGTGCGTCAAGAAAGCCCGAGCTGTCGTCCGTGTTTTTTTTTCGGGTCACGCGCCTATTTTTTTATTTTTTTTTTTTTTTCTGAGTGCTAGCCGAGCAAACGAGTGAAGCTGAAAGTGGATTGTGGCTGCTCAGTCAAGGATAACGGATCAATTGGTGAGCTCGTTTCATGCTACTATTTCTAATCTATAAAATGTATGACTGCACATTTAATCGTTACAATGGTGGGATGTAAATATGATGTTTCAACAAACTATGGATGGTTCGTCACTGTGAGTGTCGACACAAACTCTGATTCATGATTTATTTATGTTTAACATTTTTTTGTCAGAACACCCCTTATATACCTTTATTTTTGTAATTAAAAAAACTTTGAATGGTTCGACACTACAAGTGTAGACTTGCGAAAGGTTCACTTTATTCACAAATCTCCCAACTGGTGGGGAACGTGCCTTTGGAGCCGGCCTTCTGATGATGTCCCACCCAATCAAGTTTTTTGTTTCTTTTCAAATGAGTAAAATATAATAACACATGCTTTCGTACTGACAGCTGTAGCAATGTTACATTTAGGTATTTGTCCAACAAACTTTGAATGGTTCGTCACCTCAAGTGTCGGCATAATTTTCCTCTACATAGAAATTATATGAACAATTATATTTACGTATAAGCATGTATATATCTCACAAATCATTGTTTATCATGGTCTAATCGCTTATCAAAGTGAATCCTTTGACCCAACGATCCTCCCCATTGACAAACATCCCTCCCAGTAACCTTTGTGGAGATGCAGAGGCAAACACGGTCTCCAAATAGCAAAGGTTACACACTAACATTCCTTCCCTCAATCCCACCTGACTGCAAGGACGTGGCCGGCGCCGTTATTGACCTTGTATAAATAGAGGCACTGAATTATGCACACTGAAGAAGATTATGGCCAATCCCAGCTGAACTTCTAGTTGATTCTTTGTGCATTTTCACTGACTTCGGTCAATCACGGAATAGCAACCATTGATATGTGTAGTCAGTCTAAGCTAAGCTAAGCTATATTACTATATATTGGGTATTGGGGAGGGGTAGCCTAAGGGAGTTAATTGAACTGTTGACTGGATGAAAGTGCGTGGGGTCGCCAGCCTTTTGTCATGAGAAAACAGCCTTATTGTTGTCTTCCAAAGGTCTTCAAAGATATTAACTAGCCCTGCTACAACAAATCATAAGGTAGATCATACCATCCCGGTATGATTCTGCAGCCATAGGTCATCCTTGCGCTGATGGTGGCTAAATAATCATCATCATCATCATCATCATCATCATAAATTTGATTGCACAATAACAGTGATTGAATTTGTGCAGTAAGAGAAGTTTTTGATTACACTCAAAATTTCGATTGCCTAAAAAATACCATACACCATAGTTTTGAACTTGCTAGCCTATAAATGAAAATTCAACGCAATGACATATATTTTTTGGAATTGATTTCCTTGCAGAAGTTCAGTGAACTTGTTTGGGGTGAAATGAGAATATCAGATTACACTCAATTTTTTTTGCTAACAAATTGATAAGACCCTCATTGTTTTAAAATACTTGCTAGTAAAACCAAACTTGAAGCAATGACATTCTTTTATTTTCGACATAAATTTCATTCTTGAAGTCTAGAAAGTTTGATTGAGCAGAAATAAAAAAAAAAGGAAAACACTCAATATTTCTTTTGCCTAAAAACTACTTAAATCTTGTTTGTTCTAAATTTTTTGCCTGTAAATCAAAATTCATGGGAACAAGTCGATGCTTCAGAAATGAAATTTTTTGTTTACACTTTTTTTTTACTTAAGGAGCTATAAAACTCAAGTTTTTAACTTCTTCTTCTTCTTCTTCTTCTTGGCGTTAACGTCCTCACTGGGACAGAGCCTGCTTCTAAGCCTGTTCCTATGAGCACTTCCACAGTTATTAACTGAGAGCTTTCTTTGCCAAAGTTGCCATTTTTGCATTCGTATATCGTGTGGCAGGTACGATTATATTCTATGCCCAGGGAAGTCAAGGAAATTTCCATTACGAAAAGATTCTGGACCGACCGGGAATCGAACCCAAACACCTTCAGCATGGCTTTGCTTTGTAGCCGCGGACTCTAACCACTCGGCTAAGGAAGGCCCGAAACCTGTTATCCTGTAAATTAAAATGCAAAGCAATGACATGTTGTTTTTTGATATTAATTTGCTTTTAATTGTCCAGTGAATATACTTGAATAGAAATAGGAAATTAAGATGACATTCAAAATTTATTTTACTGAAAAATTAGCATATCTTATTATTTACCCATTTTTTTACTGTTAATCAAAACTCAAAGCGCTGACATGTTGTTTTTTCGACCTAAATTTATTTGCATAGGATGTTTGGAAAGAAATAAACTAATTCACAAGTCACGATAAAAATGTTTCAGTCGAGAAAACCACTAGTGTAATTAAAGATTTATATTCCTTCCCAAACATGTTTGCTGGGCTTC
This sequence comes from Aedes aegypti, assembly GCF_002204515.2. NCBI lineage: Eukaryota > Metazoa > Arthropoda > Insecta > Diptera > Culicidae > Aedes > Aedes aegypti. The sequence continues at coordinate 21,150,531 of NC_035108.1, read as the reverse complement.
TACAATCATATTCATATAGAAAAAACTACATGTTACCGGGTCGAATTTTGATTTATAGAAGAATGGATTTTAAAATACGGGATATCCAAGTTTCTGGTGTAAAATAACTTTGAGTGGAATCAAAAATTAACATATCAACCCAAACATGTGCAGATTCGCTCAAAATCTTGAAAAAATGGATTCCAATCCATCAAATTATGTCAGTCCTTACAAGTTTGCTCAAAATATCCAAGTAGAACTGGTGAAACTAAGTATAGAGAAAAACCAATAAGGATTCTCGCATTTAAGTGATGATGAATAAAAACCTATGATCTCGAAATTCCAAGAGCATAAATCTGATGAATCAAACAATAATTTATTTGAAAAAAAAAAATTGGTTACTGGCTGGTGGTGATCAATAGATCTATTGTTCAGCTCTTAACACTGTTTGGTTTTCTGGATTTGTGGTCCCGATGATGGTACAATTTCTCGGTTTAATGTTCTGGATAGTTTCACTTTTATTATACTGCCGTAAATCGCAAGTCAGTCCCATCTGCATTTTCGTCAAAATTGAGTTGTGTTCAGTTTTCAACATATCTTCCAATGCTCTTTCAGCTGCCCTAACATGTTCCAATCCTCTGGATTTTTTTTTGAATATTTGTATGGAAAACTTCAAATCCCATTTTCTCAATGCCTACTTTTTACAGATAGGACTGACTTGCGATTCACGGCAGTATATGTGATGTAAAATTGCAGCACGAGAAAATAAATAAAATTTTGTCGAAAATACGGATGTTTCAGGCTATTTCTTGTTTATTTTTTCAAGTTTTTTCTGAAAATAGTTTGTTCAGATAATACCACCTTTCTTCAGGATTTTATCAGGAGCTTTCTCATAGATATGACCAGTTTTTCTTCTTAGAATATACCCAGGAAATTCTTCAGAACATTATTGAAAAGCAGACATTTCAGGAATATTGTTTGAAATAATCTGAAATCGAGTCTAGTACACGACACTGAAGACGGCCTTACAGTTAGGTCGAAATACGCGAATCTGTCAAAGGATATAAACTCTAGTGGAATTAAATGGTATACTATTAAATTCGGTTTTTTCTTCTACCTATTCAATAAGCTCTTGACATTTTGTGAGATTACTTGGAAAAAAAAATACTTGGAGATACTCATAAAATAATTCTTAGAGGAGTTCTACGGATCGTTGCTGAAGGCACGACAAATTCAAGAGGAGCATCTGAACACTTATTATTAGCGTATAATTCAATCCCTGAATGCATTCCGTTAATATGACTATAATACGAGGCCATACCTTGAATTTTCAAGAGCTCTAGTCTAAAGAACTAAACAGCGCTCTGAACTGAAAATTTTGATCGTTTGAGCATTCCAGAATGCAACCAACCAATCAAATTTTCAACGCGAACGGTTGTCAGGTTTACTAGATCTGTGAGCTTGAAAATTCGAAATTTGACTTTGTTTATAATCACCTTAAATTGAAGATACAACGAAGCCACACCTCAAATTTTCAAGAGCATGAATCTAGTAAACCAAGTAACTAATCATCGTGAAGCATTATTGAAAATATTCTAAGAAAAAATATGGAAGCATTTTGGGAAAACTCTATGTAATTCCTGAAAAATATCTTTAGACGTGTTCTTGAAATGATCCTAAAAAATCCAAATTCTATTCTTGGAGAAATTCAAGATTGAAAGAAATACTCTAACAATTTTTAGAAAACCCTGGAGATATAGAGCTTCTAAGGGAAATAGACATGGAGAAGTACTAAAGAAATACCTGTAAAAATATGTTTAGGAATTTCAAGTGAAATCTATGTGGAATTCCTTGAAGCCATTCTCCAAAAAAGTTATTCGGCAATGGCTAGAATTTACCTGGAAAAAGTAATAGCCAAATTTCAGGATAAATTTCTTACATTTAGAAGCATCGTGGATGATCGTAATAGCACACCTTAGTTCAATTACTCAGTTTTAACATATCAACTTGAATAAACGCTAAAAATGTTATCTGACAAATATATTTTAGTAACGTAATTGCTTTTGTTCAGTTTATTCATACGACCTATAACATAAACTTTACAACATGCAAGTTATCGGGTATGTATCTTCTTGTACAAATCGTACTAATTTCGGCTCAAATTAACCAATTGAGTGGCCTGGAATTTTTCTGGAAAACGACTGGAAGGTCAGGGAAAGTCAGGGAATTTTATTTTCAAAATTGAGTCGCACCCTGATGTGAATTTGGGTTTTGGAACTTATTTTTCAACAAGAAAACTATAACAGGGTCCTAAAATGTGTAATGAAATTTTGTTTTAATTTAATAACACGAAAGAGCATGTTACTGCAACTACTTTAGCATTTTTTCTGCTCAAATAACGGCTATATCATGGCAACGAGTGAATTCGGCATCGCTCAAACGTCAAATTAGTGAACTCGTGCACTGGTCCATTGTACAGCACAATGAACTATGGTTGAACTGTCAAATCTTGTGTTCATTCACGCGTACGTGTTTTTCACGTAGGAGTGATGGTCGCCAACAGTGAATATTATTGAAGGTTCATCTAACATACATCTGCATCTAGATGATTGTTACCGTTCTTAGGTAAACTGGAGAAGAAATCATTTTTTTTGGGATCTACGTGATTTTTCACGTAGCGTTGACGTGAGGATTTTTTGAGTGTAGATAGGAACAACCCCAATGTCAAAAAGTAAAATCCATATGACGTTTGTGTCGAACGTCAAACATAATCATAAGTGTCAAGGTTAAAAATTCGATATGATAAAGCTATTACTTTAGCGGGAAAATTAGTCAGAGTAGTAGCAAGCAGAGTTGTTTAATATCACTCATATCAGCTGATGACTGATGGTCTTAAACTATCACTATCACTTGCGAGCTATCAATATCATTTTGATTTGACAACCAACAGCAGTGATGCGCCATCGCACTCTAGATCATGATCACTGCGGAATGAGTGATCACGTGGTAATTATCCATGCTATAACTGTTTTTCAGTGACCAACAAATAGTTTCATTATATCTACAACACTGTAAAAAACATCGTACTGATAAATTGCCATGATACTTGCTTAATTTAAGACTAAACTAACCCATCAGTGATATCCATACACTGAAAACAGCGTTGCGGTTGAAAATACTATATCAGAGGGTTAAATTAAATACACAACGCCATTTGATTTGTGCAGACTAAATTCGCATTTATTTAGAATATTTTGTGCATTCAATTTTACCATGGCACCCTTTGTATAGTAAAAATTACTATATCATGGTTAAAAACTTGCAGCAGACCAGAATCGAACCGAGGATCTGGCGATTGTCAAGCGCGAACGCTAGCCGCTCGGCTATCGACGCGGTTGGATTGAGAGGGAACAAAACGCAAATAAAAAGCGTTCATGATAGCTCAATCGTGGTTGGAATAGTAAATTTAAAAACACGCTCATGGTTCTCATTACTGCAACGCTTGTTTCAGTGTAGTCTATCACCATCAATGCACTGGTGATGGAGTAGACAGCATGATGTTGATGTGATATGGAATGATCCGAATTGTATCGCAGGCGGCCTGTACAAATCAGCAAATTCAAAGCGTTGATAGTGACAGCGAGCAACTCTGGTAGCAAGAACACGCTCTATCGTTTTACGTAATGAAAACAAAAATGTATCGCAAATTTGAAAGTTTATTTTTGTAATATTTTGTACATTGTACTAAGTAGAGGAACATACTGTTAAACTCAATGGGAAAAAACATTAAATCGTTGTTGTAAAGAGTAGGTCGTGGCCAGAGAAAATGATTATACTAGAGAAGCGCGGAGAGCATTTTGCCTTTGTTTATAAACAATATCAGCAATAACCGTCAATAATTGAGGTGATTCGAGCAATATTGTAGTGTACGTGTCATCCCGGCAGTCGCCATGAGAAATCAATCTTATCTATGACGTCACTTTCGTGCCGCTTTTCACTCACACACATCCATCGTCTCTTCTGCGTAACATCCTTCGCAGTTTCATTGAATTTGCTCGATTGGAACCACGTTTGACGGTTCGATTGGAACCTTTGGTTTCAGTATTCGCGCTTCTCTTATATAAACAAATTCTCTGGTCGTGGCCTACTTACTATAGGAAGCATTCAGTAGCATTTAAGAATCTCAGATCTGAAGGCATTGTTTAAAGATGGCTAGGATTTAGTGTGTATCTATGTATATAAATCGTCAGAAAAAAAAGATACAATCAAACTAGGGTGATTTACGGCTTCGGCACCGTTCGACTATTATCGGCAACCAAATTCCAAACACCAAATATACAGTATTTTCCTTTCGAAAACATTCAGATGATTCTTGGTTTTGTCAGCTTCCCACTGACGAGATTTGCGAGACTGAACAATCAATTTCGCCAAAAATGTGATCAATTCAAATGAATTCGCCTCGAAATGCGGCTAATTTTGGAGCTGCCGAACTTGCAGTTCTTATGGGAAAGCTGCCGAAAAAACACAGAATTCTTCTGATGTACATATATTAAAAAGAAGAGTTATGTAAAAAGCTATGTAAAAGACGTCAAAAAAGTAACGTAGATATATGTAGTCCAATGTACATGTGGGGGCTCTTCTTATTTATGAAGAGGGCTTAAAATCTTGAAGTAGAGGATCTTTTTTCAAGACTATCCCAAGCAACCGAAAATTCGCATTCTTAAGCAGTGAATCCAAAAGTTCGCTTCTAGTAGATTTTGAGTTCCAATGAAAGTATATCGCTGAATAAAATGACATAAGGTACCCTGGGGCAAGTGAGAATCTGGGGTAAGTGGGACGTTTCGTCATAGCTCACTTAAGAAAAGTTTTTCATGGGGGTATTCTTCTAGAAAGTTGAAGATACAATGACAAGAAATTTATTAAGTATAAAACATATTGTTATTTTTATTACCATGTGGTTCATGTAACAGTTGTCAATTCAGCGCCATTTTCAACTTGCATGATAATTTGCGACACGTTTCACGTCTTGCATTGACTCGCAAAACATAAATGTGTTATAAATTGAATTTCCATCAGCAAGCTACAACTTCAATTATTATTACAAGCTGCTTACGATAAACCAGTATTTTGTTTTCATTTCATATGAAATTTTCGACGGTCTTACATACCCCAATATATCTTTGTACCCGGGGTAAGTGGGAACTATCAAAAGAAAAACCAGAATCAAAACTTTTCGTAGTCGTTTCATACATTTTCCTAGAGAGTAGCACTAAAACATTCAAACAAATGATTTTTATCAAAAAAGATAAATCTAAAATTACTTAATTGCATCAGAGGGAGAAGAAATGTGTAATTCTTCTATATGTTTTTTTTTATTTATTTTTTATTTTTGGAATACGACTTTAAAATTAAACAAACACAGAGATGAAATTTGAAATGCATCATGAGAAAGATCATTTTTCTATCTTATTTGAACTTTATTTGTTATTTCTACCAAATTTAGTAGTGATGGAAAACAATTCCACCCTATTAAGCGGTTTTCTACTATGCATATAAGTAATAACAAAACATATTTATAATATCGGCAATTATTGATGGTTTATGTGCTAATTTGTAATTAACAACTTTTAAATGATATATGTTGAACATGTTTAATTCCTCTTTACGCTTTTATTGAGGTATTTTCAGTTAATATTAAATGCGAGGTGACATACTATTAAATAAACGTTTTCTTCCTAAAGCGTTACGTATTTTATGGTTGATCCCTTATGTACATCAAAAATGTACTCGAAATTAAAAATATATGATTTATCAATCATTTTTTTGTAATGGTTGACTTACTGATGTGGATTGACGCATGAAACTAGATGTGTCCCACTTGCCCCGTTTAGCGAGGTAACTGCGTCAAACGGCTCATTCTAAAACTTTCCTCCAAGGTTTCTACAATTTCGAAATTATTCGATCGGTTTCATGCACACACCAGCAAATATGTTGCCAAAATGTGATTGTGCTGTTGGATTTGAAAAACTTTGACATTTGAAAATTTTATTTAACCATTTGATTGAACTACCGTTTTTTAGTTCTCACTTGCCCAACGGTACCTTAACGGATACTAACAGAGCTTGTTTCTCGAAAAAGTAACTCATGCATTTATCAACAGCTAAAAAGTTCAGAACAAGTTCGAGTTAAGCTTTTTCCCTACTTTATGGAAAACATCACTATTTAAGTAGTTTAAATGAACTTTATGTGAACTGAAGTCTTGAAGGTTCGAACGAATCTCTTGACAACTTGATTTTGCTGGCGTGACGGGAATGCAAAACGGTTTTCGGTCAAAAGAACATTTCAACGTAAACAATATTATGCATATCTTAATTGTGGATGACTATCGTTACATATACAAGAAATGAAAGGTTCTTACAGTATTCATTTTGAATGATTTCATTTTCTGTATTGAAACCTTACATTTTCTGTATATGTAAGGATCTGATAGAATTTTTGTCCAAGCCTTGTTTTCGGTGCCGAAAATAAATCATTTTGTTCAAAACTCGGCCCATTTTGGAAGCATACATTTAAAGAGAAATATATTGATTTCCCTATAAGAATGACGCCGCCAACGATGTAACACAAAAAAATTAACCAAAACGTATAAAATCACGGTGCTTTGCGTAGATGCCCTTGAAAGATTTCTGGGAAAAGCATCGCACTTTGTTGGTGGAAGACTCCATTGGAAGTAAAGCAGTATAAACGACCATCAGCTCACTAACTGTTTGGACAAGGAAGTAACAAGTCATAATGACTCGGAGGCAGTCTTCTCAGAGGGTTTTTTAGATATCTAGCGTATTTCAATAATGTGTCTTTCAATGACATATCGGAAAGCATACAAAATTATTGTTTGCTGAAATCCGCAAACTTATTAATTGGTCCAGAAATAATCATGCCAAAGTGAGGTTCCCAAGTAGTTTTTTATCTAGCTCTTTATTTATCTAGGGGGAAATGCAGTCAGACCACTACCCTGCTTTCCAACTGCCTTAGTTTTCTGTTCGTTCTAAGCGCGATGTGTCCTCCATATCTGAGTATAGTTAACGCCACGCCTGCCAGGAGATTTCGTTTGCTGGTAATTACACCAAAACTCTTAAACGGACAGTTTGTTTAGTGTATGATCGGTGCAAAAATACTCTATGCTCTAGGAAACCGAAAAATATGTTTTCAATACGGCATACCTTAAAGGGCTGGTCATTTAATGCTAATGTTATAGAAAGTATTGCTTATATTTTGCAAAAAAATGACCTTTTCAAATCCCTTCTTTGTCTTATTCTTTGTCTTATAATAGCTGAATCTAAACCACCTTCCATTTTTCTCCACCTCCCCCACAGGGGCTCGGCCATCGCCAAGATCGTCGGCGTCAACGCCAAGCGGCTGCCGAACTTCGAGGACCGAGTCACCATGTACGTGTTCGAAGAGATGATCGACGGCAAGAAGCTCACCGAAATCATCAACACCACACACGAGAACGTCAAGTACCTGCCTGGACACAAGCTGCCAGAGAATGTCGTAAGTACAAAGCCACAACATCTCCTTTCCGTCTTGCTGTTAGAAGAGAAGGTTTATTTTAGTGCACTTCATTCACCCAAACCATGTTGGATAGGGGTGATGTGGGAGTTTCTAGCGGACGATCATCATCTTCGCCGCTGTCGCATTATAGCGCACCCGTTTAAAGTGGATTATTTATATCAACCGTGCACTTGATCGACGGCCAAGATCGAAGCTCTCGTAATGCGGTCGATTAGACCTTGGAGAAAGGGGAAGAACTTTGAACTTTGTTCGACTGTTGGTGGACGGCGGTTCATATGCTTAGGTGTCATCTAAAGTGCCCGGATTCGAGGGCGATAAATATGAATCAAAAGCGCGTTATTTTGCTCGCTCGTGCAAATCGTGATTTTCACCAAATGTTCGCGAGAAAAATTGAACACTTGTAGAGATTCGTTATTAGGGGGTTCATGTTGTATGGCTGCCTTTGCTATCATGGTCCGCCTGCAGTAGCATCGTAGAGTTGATTAGCATTTATCTTATCAATGGACTTTCAACACCACATGCCCAATCTCGCCGAAGCGGAGGCTAGCTCAAATGAAAATTATACCGCCTTCATCGCCTTGTTTGCTCAATGCTTGAGTGGAGTAATAATTGATTACTGCACACATTTGTCTCAATCCACTGGGAAATATTGTTCTCCGTCGATTGGACGAATGAGAGTGATTATATTTCATGAGTAAAACCCGCTTGTGCGACAACAGCCAAAAGCAAAGTTCACCCGTCAATCTGCCGTTTTCGGGGGGATTGATAACGAATTCTTCAAACCTTTCACTTTTGAACGGGGGCTTGGTTACCGGTTAAGCGTGAACCGATTAACGCTCTCGTTTTTTTTTGTTTTGAACTTGGGACCAGTTCCCTGTAAGTGGTAAACAAAGTGAGCTAAACTCCTTTCGAATGGAACAAGGCCATGAATGTTACAGAATGGTACACATTTGACAAATTTGACAGAATCCGTGAAAAAAATACAAAGCCTGTGAAATCTTACGGAACTACGGTATCCCAGAGTACTGAGCTGTTCAGCTGTTGAGAAGAGTAATTCATGGAATCCGTAAAATAAGTTAAATGTGTAGGAACAAGTTTTAGTAGTACCCACGATTGTAAATTTTAAATCAATGGAATCGCATAACAACGGTATAGCTTGTAGCTACCGAAACTCTCAACGGCTGTAACCTTGTTGCAGGGTTGGTAGCAGATATTGTTTTAGAGACTTGGTCGTTATTTCAATACAAAATTTTATATATATTTTTTCTAAATGAAATGTTCTAAAGTTCCTAAAGTTTTATAGCAAGATAGTCTCCCACCTTACTATTTTTAATTCTATAATAAAATTGTCTTCTGAAAAAAAAGGTGAAAAAACATAGAAAAAATATTCTACGAAAAACGACCAATTTGTCTAACACTGTTTTTTTATTTTGAATTTTGATATTAAAGGTAAAACTATGAAAAATGGCTTTTTTTTCTTGTACCAGCCAACGTTAAACGGTACTTACTTTGTAGTACACATATATCACTAACTTCTATCTTACACTCTTAATCTAACACACTTATATACTATCCGTTCAAAGCAATCGATAGAATCAGAGACGCAAAAGAATCCGTTTCCCTACGTTTCTATTCTTCCATTATTATAGCACGCCTTTCCTTACGCCTGAAACATTGGCAGTCTGCTAACCAAAAGTAATCCTATCTGCCATAAAATTACCTCACCCCTACACCTTCCCGCATCAACTGGCGTAGATGCAGGGGTATGACTGGTCTATTGTGGCCTAGTTTTAATTCAAAATCAATTCCAAATCCCCTTCCCCTCATTGTTATGCATTCTAACGTGAAGGCGCCATTGTTGCCTAAGAAGCTAATTAACACTTGCACACTGAGGATGCCTGTTAGTCCCAAGCAATCGTTTGGTTGATTTCTTGTGTAAGTGCAACTGGAATAGTAATCAAGCTTCAGCTCAAGCTCAAGCTCCAGTTAAAGTCATCCGGTTTAATTTCTCGGCTATCCAGATATATATACACACAAGAATTCCTTCAGTGAATCATCAAGTTTTTAAAAGAATTTGTAATAGAATCCAAAAAAAACTTCATCAGGACGCCTCTAAGAATATCTTTGGGAATTATTAATGACACTACACCAAGAGTTTCTTCGGAAATGTCTCCATAGATTCAAATGATAAAACTGATACCGGTATCTGAATAACTTTTCCATTTAAAAGTATCATTCCAAGATTTTATGCTGCGATTCTTCCACAGTTTTCTATAAAAATTTCTCCAAGACTATCGTTTACAATTTCTTTAGGCAATCAACCAGATTTTGCTCTAACACTAATTTCAGGAGTCACTCTACACAAAATTTGTGTAGAAGTTCTTCTAGGTTTTTCTCCGAGAAGTACTGTAGTGATTCCCAAGAAAATCCTTCAAGAACCGGAAGCTTTTGGAGAATTACTTGAATAACTACTGTAGGAACTATTGCACAAACAAATGCAGTCTTTTTACAAACTCCTGGTTCTTTAACCTCTAATACCCAAACCCGCTTTTAGACGGTGTACACTTTGGAATTTTGTGTATTTTTTCGTAGCTCAGAAATCAAAATGATTTTATTTTTGGCTTAAACCTTGACTCATAACACGCATATAAGAAAAAATTTCATGACTTTTGAAACGTATTTGTATTTTTAAAAATTGTTTGAAATTTTTTTTTATATAACCTACAAATGCCTGGGGTTCATTTAACGTGTAATAAAAAAAAATCGTACCTTTTACATTTTTCTACGATCAACCTATCACAGAAGAAAAGTTTGGTGGTATTAATATAATTTCAAATCTGTTTTTACGTTAATTACACGGAAAATAAAAAAAAAATCCAGGAAAAAAATAAGAATATAATATTTTTAAAAGTACCATAAAAACTTGGATAACTATTATTGCTTAAAATCAGTAACTAGAAGAGGCTTCAAGAAAAAATAAAAAGGATAGGGATGTTCAATAATAAAAATTATAAAAATCAAAAACCAAAATTCATAGATTTGCGAATAAAAATAAATCATTGTCCAAAACGTGTTTAGAATTTAGATTTTAGATAACTGAAAATCATATTTAGATCGAAAATAAAAATTTGGGTATTAGAGGGTTAAACTCAAATTGGAAGGTTTTGTGAAGGAATAGCAATAAAAAATAAATAAAAAAATAACACAATTTATTTCTTAAAACGTCCTGCATGAATTTCTGGAATTTCAGAAAAAAAATGTTGTGCAATTCTTTTAAGAATAACCATATTAAATACAAGATGAATCACTACAAGTTTTGCTGGTCATTTTCTGGTTGAAAAAATAGTTTTTTTTATAATTTATTGAAATCATGTTTTTGCTAATTACTGTGAAAATTAGTGTAGAAACTTCTGGAGAAATCTCTTCCAGAATGAAATGACTTCCGAGAAAAAATCTGGATTTATCGACGAAAATCTCAACAAAACCCTCCTGGAGGAAACCCTGAAATAACTTCTGATCGAACTTTTGGAAAAACACTTGCAGCACACCTGCAAGAACCCTTGAGGGAATCCCTGCAAGGATTTCTTCCTAACACTTATTCAAGTCTTCCTTCGGGACATTAAAAACAATCTTGAAGAATATTTTGACAAAGAAATTGACATTTTCATCAAATTTCTGGAAGATCTCCTAAAAAAGTCGCACTTTCTCAAAAAAATATTAGAAGAATCACTGGAATAATTGTTTGAGTATTCCAAAGATGCAAATTCTTCATGACCTCTTGGAGAAATCCCTGTATGGTTTACTGGAGGAATATTTGATGAAATTCCGTGAGGAATGGCTGTAGGAACTTTAATTAGAATCATTGGACGAATAGCTAGAGAAATCCGGGATAAACTCCTGTAGGCTTTCCTAAAATGATTACTAAAGAAACCTGTGAGAGCATCTCTGATGTACTTCGCAACGAAATTCTTTGAATGATTTTCTGGAATATTTCACCAGGTAAATTGTTGGAGCAATCCCTACTCTAATCAAAGCTGTGAGTGTAGCTTAAAGTGAAATACCTGATTTTTTTTAGAGAAAATGTTTGGAAAATCCTCTAGAAAAGATTCCTGTGGAAACTTTTGGAGATATCGGTGTGAGAACTTCTGAAGAAATTCTTAAATTAAATAATTCCATGGAGGATTTGCTGTGGAATCACTGAAGCAATTTTTCATAGAACCCTTGGGGACCTTATAAAGAAATCATTGAAAAAATCGCTCGAGAAATCCTGGAGAAACTCTTGAATCCAACCAGCTTAACTTCCAACTGAAATGTGGTCTTGTGACTGGGTTGTAGTTGGGAAGACTTGATAAAAGTTTATGAGCTGTTCCATAAAATAATATAACGAAGAGTTAGATAGCTGAACACTATCACTTGCAATCTTTCTCAGTGTCAGTTATTCGCATACACTATAATACGCGTATCTGTCAAAACATAAGCAATGAAGACGAAATTGAAAGGTACAAAATACTTCTGGCGAGATGGACCAAACCTGGTCTTAGCCTGTCTGAACGACAAATACAAAAAAAAAAAATACTTCGATCTAGTTTTCTTTGTTTTATTTACGATATTTTACACCAGGGACGAAAATACTCAATCTACCCTCGCCTACATTGATACTTGCTGGGTAGAATCTTCGTTGACTTTTATTTGTTTTTATCCTCACCTTGACAACACAACACAGATTGGCAAAGCGCTTGCGCAAGATTGTCAGTTTCCTTTTGACCTGCTGCTACTCAACCGCTTTTTGATAATCAGAAACAAAAAATGATATTCATTCTAACCAGCTTGACTTTTTTACATTCCGCTTCGGGAAGTTGTAATTTTTGCACGAGGCACACTAAAGACGCGTCAATATAATCCATTCAGTGCATCGGATGCTTCATTACCCGTATAGCAGCATATTTTTTAAACAATTTGAACCTCATTGATAATCAATTTTCTAAAATTGATACTCTTCTGCTTCTGATAATCAAAAACACCAACGACATACGGGCATCGTTGTTTGTTTTGCCCATCTACTTTTGTGCCATCTTCATTGGTACAATCATATTGGTGGTGGTGCGGTTACTTTGATGGTGGCATAAATTCAGTGAATTGAGTATAGTGAGCATGATTTTTTTCGTCCCTGCTTTACACCGTATGGTGCAATCGTGCAATCGTGTCGAAATCTACTTTTGATTATCTTTGTTTAATCTAGGTTTCTAAAAGATATTCATTCAGGGATATTTCCAGTAATCATTTAACTTTTTTTCCAAGATTTTACCCCGAAAAGCCGAAAACCGCAATGTGGAATTAGCAGAAGGCAGAATAGGCCTTTTCACAATACGTGTCAAATCAACTGACTCGGAAGCTTTTTGACAGTTCTTTTATGAAAATGACAGGCCCGTGTATGCATGTACTGATTTACAAGGACGTCACGCTGCTTCTTCCACCGGGATGAAAACCTATTATTGCGGGCCGTGTTTACAAAAAAAAAAAAATGAACCATTTTGTTGTGCATTCATCCACTTCATGTTCATCCGGTAAACATTCGTTGTCCGGATGTTATTTAATGTAAACATTGCCCGCATTTAGAGCCGAAAAGAAAAAGAAAGTCGAGGATAAAAGAAGACCGTGGATAAGTCCATAGACCGAGCTGTCACATGAAAAGGCCTATTTCATTAGGCCGAAAAGACCGATAGGCAGGAATTACCAGAATGCGGAATTAACAAAAAGGCACAAAACGCCAGAAGACAGAAATCCCAAAAGGCGGAAAACACCGGAAAGCAGAAAAGGTCGAAGGACGGAAAGCATCAAAAGGTGGAAAGTACCAAGGCAGAAACGGCCGCAATTTTTGAATGTTCTTTTGCAGAAAATACTGAATGCCTTATACCGGGCAAACGCTTGCTGTTCGCACTCGCTGCGCTCGTAGGACGTAAAAAAATGAAAAACAGTCGATTACTTTTTCAAATCGACATAAGTAATTTTCATACGGTTTTGAGAAATTTAATTAAGAAGAATTACAAACTGTCTTCTAAAACGAGTCGATTTAATGCTTGCATATCGGGTATCGGAGACGTCAGTGGCATTCGCCGCTTCAAGTCCTCAATCAGGGTGTCTACTATCTGGAAAAACCTGGAAAACCTGGAATTATCAGGGAATTTTGTTAAACCTGGAAAAAACCTGGAATTCTCAGGGAATTTCACCAACAATCAGGGAAATTTCTTTTGGGCAGTAATGCATGGTAGAATGTGTACATGACAAAGGTCGAAACTCCCCAACAAATTTTGGCTGCGCCGCTGTCGCTGTTGAGTGAATCTTATCGACTTCCCAAGACATGATTATCTCTATTTTTGATGAAAGGTCTCTGAAGTCTTTTTTCCAAAATGGTCTCTAAAGTCTCTTTTTTTCTATATCTTGCTTGCAGCGAATTCTGATGCAAAATTATGAAGGCACCAGAGAAACCTTCAGAGACTCAGGGTGTCCATCCATCCGGGAAATCCGGGAAAACCGGGAATAACCCGGGAATTACAAATGACCGGGAAAAATACGGGAAATACCCGGGAATTTGGAGAACACCCCGGGAAAATATGTATTTCAAACATAAAATTACCGGTTTGTTTAAATTTTAAGTCGTCTGTTATTAGTACTTCACATTATGAATAATTTTTGGTAAGTAGGATCTTTGAAACATTTCTAGAAGGGTACTTAAGGGTTTTTGGCAAGGTGCTTTTCGAGATGAGTGTCAGATTTTCATTTTAGTTCTTGGTAAATATTTAATGGGATATTTACTGGAATTGAACCGATAATTGACCAGTATTTGAAAATTCTTTCTGAGAGATCACTGAAGTATTAGTAAATTGCTAATAAGACTTTTAGTGGATTCTAGAAAAGATCATAGGCTGATTTTGCTTGATATTCTTAGTAGATTTTTAGAGGTTGGCAAAATGCTAAGCCAAAAAAAGTTTGCATTTATTGGGAGATCTTCTGAAATCCTGGACAGATTCATTAGAGTTCGCTTTGGCGGATTTCTAGGGTTGTTGGTGATACTGGTTTTTGATGAAGCCTTATCAGGATTACTAATTTGACTAGTCTTTGATCTATTACAAAGTTATTATGAGGCCTCCGACGAGATTTTGTGTAGATTTCTGCAGATTGACAGCGAATTCTTTCAATCATCCAAAACAAATTTCGTAACTAGATCTTTGATGGATAAAACAATAACGAGGGCCTCTAGGTATTCTTGAGCAGATTTTTGTTATGTTTTTGACAAGATTCTTGATATCTTGATCAAATCTTTTGAAGATTACTTGGAAACTGCAATCTTGGATTTATGTCAAAAGTTTCAGAACAATAAAATGTATTTGGAAATACCGTCTCTGTATTTTTTTTCTTGGATTCAACATGAGTTTCATCAGATCAACTATTTCTCCATGAACAAGCCTTGTCTAACGCATAATTCCTAAGGCATTCTTAGAAGGAAATGGGTTGGCTATTTGTTTATATAATTCCAAAATTTTTCTGAACTTCCTATGAATTGGGTCCTAAAATGTTTAATGAATTCTTGTTCTTATTTAAAAATACGAAAGAGCATGTTCTTGCGACTATTTTAGCAATTTTTCAAGCTCAAATAACGGATATAACACATTTAAACTTTAATTTTAAAAATAATTCCAAATATGAACCTTGAAACTTTTGATCATGTTTGACGATCATTTTGTCGAAAAAAACGCCACAGGGCTTTTAGTTTTAACCTGAGAGTTTTAACACTAGGGTTGTTCCTATCTGACATTTCGAAAGGGACACGGTAAACAAAATATACCCTAAATTTGAGTTTAAACCAAGGAGTCTGACAAAATCTCAAAAACCATAAAAAAATGTTTTTTGGACTTACACCAACGAAAACCATTTAAATATTTAGTAAACATGTGTTTATGGTCTAAGTCTTAGCGTTTGGTACTAAAATTGGGACAGGGCTCTAAGACCCTATTCGAGGGGGTCACGATCTTTTAGATATTTCAACAAATATGTTATATCTTTTGATCTAAAATTCTTTAAAAATTTTAACCAAAAATACAGAGCTATTACAAAAACTTCAAAATGTTATCCGCGATAACCGCGACTTCTGAAATTCGATCCGCGACTGGAAGCAGAAGTACCAATCGCGAAAAAAAAAAATCAAATTGTCATCGAAATCTTCATGTCACAATACCCAATCGATTTTTAATTGTTTTGACAAATTTCTGTGTTCGTTGATGCACTTTTCTTAGTTCCGTAATCCAGGGGCAAATTAATTACTATAACTTTCTGTTATATTATCCCTAGGAACTAAGATATAGATATAACTTAATTTCGGCAAAACCAGTACTTCGTTGATCTCCATCAGTGCATGTAACTATTTTTTTTAGGAAATAATAAAGTATCATAAACCTAGCTTGAAAATAAAAAAATGAAAATGGTTCACTGGGGCGAAATTGATTTTCATATAATAAAGTAAAAATAAGAATAATAAATTTCTCCTAAATGTGGGTCCCCTAATACAGAAAATGACGTAAAAAAATCTTACAGCTTTTGCATTTGACCATTTTAATGTAGTTTATTTACCTTGTAATAGGCACGTTTTCCGAAAATAAACGGTTCGAAAAACTACGCTAGTTATGTAGCATGATTTTAAAATCGAGTTCAATAGTTCAACAAAATTCATATACTCAAATTTTGCATCTAAACTTAGCACCAGCGGATTGTTTAGTACTGACTTTTCCAACAGTATTGCTTACACCTAAAAAAAACTGTTAATATTTATGTGCAAAAGTATCCTTATAAAACTAAAACTGTTTGAAATCTTGGCACGTATGAAGCATCCTTAAAAGATATTGCTTTCTAATACCGACCAAATTCGCCAAATGACCCGGATTACGGTATGAAATGTTAGTCCGACAGTAATTGACCAATGTACAGTTCATTGCATTATACATTTAAAGCTCTTTCGACGTTTAAAAAAGATGCGTGAATATTTTGACTCGCAGATCCTTTCCTTATCCCACTAACCTAATATCCTTTCCACGGAAACTGTGGATATGCAGAGGTATACTCGGTCTCTAGTAACATTCTTTCCCTTCCCCGATAACCGTAAGGACGTGGCCGCCACCGTTATCGACTTTTAAATTATAAGCTTCCGGATTGTGCATTTTCAGAATGGTAGCAAATTGTTTAACTGACATTTTTCCGATATTATATCTAGATACACAATGAATCCTAACCATCTTAGCCAGTGCCTTCAGATTTCATATTCTTTAATGCTTTTTGTCAAATGTCGAATTACAGATGAAATGTTATTGCTTTTTATATTTTCCTACACCACATTTTTTACTTTCAAGAATCCGTCATCGTAATTATTGCCATCATCGATACTTCACAAACAGTTTTTCAGTTTAAAACTGAAACTTATACGATGAAATTGTGTTCACTGTGTTTTAGTTGAAGAATTGAATATAGTAAATGCATTTTCTTTCAAGTAAACTTTCTTGATTTTGAACGAAAAAAAAAACGCTATTTTCTGCAAAACTGGCCCCTAGTGACTAAACTTTACAGCGCTCAATGAGATGACAAGAGTTTACATTTTTAAATACAAATTTCCTAATGATGAACTGCACAACTTGTGTCAAAACAATTTATTGGCGATTTTTGTGGCACGATTCAGGAAATCCGCGATTTTCGCGACAGAATTGCAGTCATTCGTGATGTTTGCGCCTGGCCTGGCAAAATTCGCGACTGTTGTAACAGCCCTGATATCGAGTCGCAGGATCTTTTTGTAATCTGTTTTTTAAGTTCTTGGACATCCGGGAAAAATCCGGGAATTTGAAAACTGATTTTGAATGGACACCCTGGAGACTGTTACGAGACACTTCAACTAATTATTTACCATTTTAATCTAAGATTTCTCGAGTAAAACCTTCAGGAATAATCCTAGTTTTTTCTCCGGAGATTTATCTGGAATACTTCCAAGAATTCCTATCGGGATCTTTCCAGAAATTCTTCTAGAGATTCCTCTACCAAATCTCTAAGATATTCTCCAAAAGATTTTTATAGAAGATCTTGAGTAATTTATCCCGAATTTGCTCCAGGAAAAACTATTAAGGACTTTCTCTCGAAATTTTTTTCTCATTAATTCATCAACCGAATTTTCTAGTTGTTACTCTAGGAAATCTTCTAAGGATGTTTACTGTATTTTTTCCAAGAGAAACCGCAAAGGTCAATTCCAGAGTTTTCGAAAGAAATTGTTCAGAAGTTTTTTTTTTTTTTTTTCAAGAAACACGACAAGAATTTCTACGTCATTTCATCCACGGTACCTCCAAAGAATGTCTCCAAAGTATTCTCGAGGAAATATTCGAGAAAATCTCTTAAGAACTTTTCAAAAAATTCCTCAAACTCGACCCTGTGTTTCAACATGGAGTTCTTCAAGACTTTTTTTTAATAAACTCCAGAATTTCATCGAATAATAACAACTTCAGTCGAGTCTAGTACACGATGCTAAAGACAGCCTTACAGTTTAGGTCGAAATACGCGTATCTGTCAAAGCATACAAACTCTGGTGGAATAAATTAGTATAGTACTAAATTCGGTTTTTCATTCACTGACAACTACAGTTCTTCCAAACATTTCGCAAAAATTCCCATGGAGCTTACAAAAGTGATAAAAGTTTAAAGTTCCATACTAGTTCACACTAGCATTTTGCCAGAAAATTACACACATTTTTTTTTTTTTAATTATCCCAACAATTTAACAACAAAAAAAAACCTTCTAAAAATTCTAGTAACCGGGTGACTTAAAAACTAATACAAGTTCCATCACAGTTTGCTTTAAAATTTGCTTTAGAAATACATCACGAATTGAACATTTTCTCATTTTTTTCTGAAATTCTTAAATTCACATTTCCATGGAAAAATGCCCACAAAAAATCCTGGCCAAATCTTTAAAGACTTCCTCGAGAAATCTTAAAGAATTACTGTAGGAATTCCTAAAGAAATCTGAGTAATTCCTGGATTTATCCTTAGCAAAAATTTGAAGTTGAAATCTTGAAGAAATTATGAAGGACAATTTTTAATAAATTTTTTGAGGCATCATTAGATAAACTTCTGGTTGAATTTTTGAAGAAGCTCTAAACGGAAGTCTTAGAGGATGTCCTAGGAAAATCGATGGAAGAATCACTGGATAAAACCTTGAAGGACATCCGAAAGAATCAGTAAAAATATTCCTGTCGATCTCTGAGTTAATTTCAGCGGTTATGTTTGGCAAAAACCAGGTTGTGTTTTTGAGATATCTAAAACAAAATTCTTTTACGAATTCCTTAGGAAAATTCTCGAAGGGATTCCATGGGAAATAATCACTACATGAACACATTTAAGACATTTAAGAGGTGAGCCAGCATCGTGCTGCAAATCTTACAAATAAAGAAATCCATCCATATACCCTAGCCTGAGTAAATATTCGTAACATCTGGACCTTTGGGCAAATACTTGAAATAATGGAGAAATTCCTTGAGAAAATAATTGAAAAAAAAAATGGTCGAAAAACATGTTTTACGACGTGTAAATTTAATTGTGAAATGTTGTCACAAGCATCTGTAAGTATTTTTTTTTCGCCCATTTATCTGTCTTAACTATCCAAACTGCCCATGACTTCCATTTGAGATTTCTTCACTAAACGCGGGTCAAAAATGAATAGTGCATCTGTTTTTGCACAAGTACGCTGTAATCAATGAACTTTAAGGGTTAAACACAATGAAGCACTTTGAAGTTCCGTTCAGTTTACAATGATGATCAGAATTCTCACTAGCGATAAAATATTAAACTTCTTACCAAATACAATCAAGGCTTTGTGGCAAGCTTTGATATTGTTCCACCTTGAAATAGCTTAAATATGCATTAAAAAATTTGGAAGCTTGAAACGCTTTTGAATCAAATAATTTTGTCAATAACATTTCTTAAACCTGGAATTATTTTGTAGAAGCTGGAAAAACCTGGAAATATCAGGGAATTTCATTTATGTAAATGAGTAGACACCCTGTCAATGCCACTTGACCTAAAGTTAGTTTTTTAACTGAAAATCCATTCTTTCCCCTTCCTGGACCGCATTATGGTACCAGAGAAGTATAGAAATGTTGAGGGGATCTTAAGGGTTATCAAATTCGCATTTACAGTACTTTTCAGGGAGACATGCAGCATTCCGCTTATATGTTCCGTGAGAATCATCAGAGTGCCATATCAAGGCCGTTTACGACTTTTGCGGCATGCAGGATTCCAGTTGGGACACAAGTGGGGTTTTGGTTGCCCTCACCTCACCCTGAAATCGCTTTAAAATCGATCATGTTCCCCTGGTTCATTTTCCGCCTTTCGGTACTTTCTGCCTTTCTGTCTTTTCGGCATTTTCTGGCTTTTGGTTTTTTTTTTACCTTATGCTATTTTCGGTGTTTTGAAATTTCGCCTTGTGGTATTTTCTGCCTTCTGGCATTCTGCCTTGTGGTTTTTCTTCCCACAGACATTCCTTTAAAAATTCATTCATAGCTGTTCTCAGGAATTGATAATTCTTTTAAAACTCTACTACGAATTTTTCCATCGATTCCTTAAGTAATTACATTCAGATTCGTAATTCCTCCAGGACGTTTCAATAATCTCGGAAATCCTAAGGAAAACCATGAACAATACATTTTGAATCTATAGGAAAAAAACAACAACAAATTTTCCTAATTTTTTAAAAAAATTCGTGCAGTGAATCTCCAGAAAATTCCGGGATTCTCTTCAATATTTTTAGCAAGAATATGTGATGGAAACCTGAATGAATCAGTAAAGCACTTTTTAGAGGTATCTTTAAATGAATTCCTGCTCAAAATTTTTGAAGTAATCCTGACCAAAAATCTTGGAGGAAATCCTAGGATATATTTGTTGAATATTTAAAAAAGCCTTCTGAACGAAACTCGAGAATCCTAGAAAAATCTATAGAATAATCACTGAGAAATTGCTGAAACACTGAGGACTTCCTTGCGAAATCTTTAGAATCACATTTGGAATCCTTGAAATCTCTATAAAAACGCTGGTTGAATTTTTCACACATATTTCGAATCTGAAAATGGAGAATCCATGCAATAGACACTGCACGAATACTTGAGGAAATCTTTGGAGCACTACCTGAAGGAAACCTTAGACAAATGTTTGATTTCATTTTTGATAAAATTCCCGGAGAAATGTATGAAAAAGTATAAAGATATTATACCATGTTTGTTCTGATGTTACATAGAATCCCCAAAGAAGTGCCCACATGTCTGCTGGAATCTTTATGGAAAACTCTAGGAGTATATCATGATTTTTGTTTGGTCTTCTTTTTTAGACATCTTCTTCTTTTTTAGCACTACGTCCTTACTAGGACAGCACCTCCTTCTCTACTTAGTGTTCAATGAGCTCTTCCACAGTTATTAACTGAGAACTTTCTTTGCCTAAGTTGAAATTTTCGCATTGGTATATCGTGTGGCAGGTACGATGATACTCTATGCCCAGGGAAGTCAAGGAAATTTCCACTACGAAAAGATCCTGGACCGAATCGAACCCAGACACCTTCAGCAAGGCTTTGCTGTGTAGTTGTGGACTCCTTAGGAAGGCTATGTGCTCACTTAAATTTCCTTTTTTGTTCTCAGTCGCTACCAGCCCTGTCCTGTTGAAGCCAACTGCATCGAGCTGCATAATCGCCGTCGTTATGACCGTGTAAACGTCAGACATTGACATTGAGCGGGAGACCGAGATCAAGTCGTCGAGAACACATCAGCGTAGTTTCTGGTGTGGGTTGGGCCCTTATGATGGCTTTCTTCTCGCTTATACCACCCGCCTAGATGCTAATGGCATGTACGAACAGTGGAGCAATGTCAATCGGAACGTGCTGAACAAGTGATGGAAAGAGCGATGGCAGGATGCATGCCGTTGGATACCAACCAAAAATAACCATCCCAAGCCATGATACAGCATATTATTAGACGACGATGGGGCACTCATAGAAGCGAGTCGATGGAGGATATACGTATAAGCTCTATGCACCCGCATGTTGCTATGTGCATCGAAAATAGTGCATGGCTTTCCATTGCAACTATATGCCTTTTAGTCACGGAGCACGGTTGTGAGCACGATCGTGATAGTAGCGAGCGAATACCAGGAAATCAATTGCAGTCGTTCGTCATAGCTCTATGTAGAGATCTATGAAGCTTGCAGTATGCCCGTGTACTCACACTTCTGTAGGACACTTGTGCACGTGATTGGCTTTACGCCTAGCGCACAGTGATATCGATGCACGAGAAAAGACAACAGCTAACTGGAACTGGCACCATATCACTACGATCACGAAGAGGCTCTCAATTTTGCTCAAGTATCAAGTGTGTTTGGTTTGAGTTTTGCTTCCTCTTATGGGGCAGTCTGCGACTTGCTTCCTAGACCGTGATGGTCATTTTAAGTCTGTTTGAGTAGGTTATAGGCGTGTTTGTCTAGCAAAAAGATAACCGTTAGATAACTGGGTAATGCTGCAGATAGCTAATGGCTCTAACTGCACGAGCTTAATTTACTAGAAGAATTGCACTTATTGAAGTGTTCAACGTCAAACAGATTCGAGATTATGGCGAAATTTGCACAACAAGCATTGTGCAATTGTCATGCGATGCGAAAATTATGAGCAGACTATTATGTAATGAAAAGCTTTAAAAACACTTAGAATGCTATAATCTTTTGTGAGCATAGTTCTAAACGGCGGAAAATCCTGGCACATCATATGGCAGACCCTCGAGAAGTTGTAATGAAATCTTTTTTTCTATTCTCTGATTTATAGCAATAATTTAGTCTCCAGGATCTTTTCGTAATGGAGATTTCCTTGACTTGAAAACGGCAACTTTGGCTAAGAAAGCTCTCAGTTAATAACTGTGGAAGTGTTCATAGGAACACTAAGCTGAGAAGCAGGCTCTGTACCAGTGAGGACGTTAATGCCAAGAAGACGAAAACGCCTATCAAACATGTTAATAAACCATTGAGGGCTTTGATATTTTTGATCAAAGTGTATAAAAAAAAGCATCGATTATCTCGTCGCTGCATCGTCAAGAATCGTGTGCACCTTGCAGCTGTACACACCCACCCATACAGCACAACAGAGCTTCAAGTAATTACCCTGTTTTTATAGCAATTTGTTCAATGACGTGTATTGGCTTACCAGTTAAGTAATTTGCGATCAATCAAGTAATTATTTTCGGTATAGCGTGGTGAATTGTGCACTTGAATTGTAAGCCGATCCATTTTGCCTTACTCAAAAGATGATTCGCGTCATCCCCTTGATTGAGAGACGATTTTTTAATTCCTCAGATAAGTAATTAAGTCTCATGCGAAGGTGTGACTGTGCAGGTTGTTTATGTTTAAAGCGACACAAGACTTGTTACCCCCTAAGAACTTATTATACCAATGTGCGACTCTAGGGCTCTTATTTGCTTACTGGCAACCGTATATGTAGCTCTTAACCGCACAAATGACGTCACTCGAGAACGCTTAATGAATTGTGAATGACTGGTAGAAATGCGCGTTTAATTACAGCTGAAGCTGAGGACTGGACGTCTGATGAGTATTCATATCAGTATAATTCATTACAGGGCTGTTAGTAGGTAACTTTTCAGAGACTATTTGAATGCAAGTTTCGATTTTTTTTTTCAATAGTTGGCTTTTTAAGTTTCGTTTTTAAAATTTAAATGTCCTCTTAGTTACTTTTTCTATTTCTATGAATCCTGGTGCAAAATTCTAGAGAATCGAGAGAAAACTTCTACATGTTCTTTCGAAATTTCTTCTCAGATTCTTCGAGGAAAAGCTTCAGGAATTCTCCGAGTAATTTTTCTAATGATTTGCTTCTGAAATACCTTCAAGGATTCCTCCAGAGATCATTTCAAGAATTCTTTTAGGTAGTACTTCACCAATTATCACAGAAATTCGTCCAGAAATACTTTTAGCAAGTTTCCAAGAGACTCTTGGAGTGGTCCACAGTTTGTTCCAGTAATTTTCGCTGGAGTTCCTGTTGAAGATTTCCTAGGGTCTATCCCAGTTTTTTTTTCTAGAAATGTTTTTTTTTTACTTTTTCACTAATTTCTACAGTTCTTACTATAGTATGTTCCATGAACATCCACAAAGGTTCATTCCAATATTTTTGAGAAAAAAACGTTGAAATGTTTTTCCAGAAAATCCTCCAAGATTGCCTAAGCCGATTTTTTAGTTATTCTTCCAGCCATTTTCAAATTGATGTCTTCAAGAAGTCATCATCAGTTGTTACTGGGGTCCAGAAAATCTATGTGGAAGATTTCCTCAATAAATTCAACGAAGAAATCCTCATGAAGTGCCTTCCAAAACTCTCTAATTATTTTGTCAGCATTTCATCGGGGGTTATTTTTGCAGTTCTGCCGAACATCATAAAAGTTGATTAATCCTCCATCGCCCAAAAGTGAGCTGTTGTAAATGAAAATATAATTTCGATGGGAGGTGAAATGTAATGCTTAATCTTGTTTTTTGAAGAATCGGTTCATTTTCGAACCGGTAAAATCAATTATTTTTATTTTAGAAGATAACCGCTGAAGTTTGCTGCTATAATTTGGTTACAGTTTATTCGTACAACTGAAATGTGTAACTTTTTGAACTGTTTCATTCTACCGGTTCACTTTTTAACCGGTTGAATCATTTGTTTATATTTCAGAAAATATTTCATGTAATTTACTGTTAACATTTGATAGCAGATAGTACAACTGTAATGTGTATCTTATTGTACCGGTTCATTTTTCTGATTAACTTTTGAACCGGTAAAATATTTTATTTTTATTCCTGAAGATAATCAGAAAATTTGCGTTTTTATTTTGATGGAAGTTTAGTCGTTCAGCGTGCCACATTTTGAACTGGTTCATTTTACCGATTCACTTTTGAGCTGACATATAAGATTTTTTTTTGCAATTAGTGATTCTTAAGTTGGACGTATTTTTATTATAATGAATATTGAAGTGTAGTGTTAAATTTGTTATTAGATGAACCGCTTCATAATACAAGCGGTATGTAAGTTTATTCAAAATTTAATGTCGATGAGAGGTGAAATATTGAGAAAGTCTGTTTTTTTTTATGAATCGGTTTACTTTTGAAGCGGACTTGGTAGATTGAGCACCTTAGTCAACTCATCCATAATGTTTGAGGCTTTAGCTATTGAGTTGCATGAGCTACAACTCATGCGTGAAAAATCTCATGCACGAGGTATAAGCATTTGAGATTTTTGCAACGCTGTTTAGGCGATAACCGCTGAAGTTTGCTGCTATAATTTGGTATAAGTTTTATCGTACAACTAAAATGTGTATCTTTTTGAACCGATTCACAATTGAACCGGCAAAATCTTGCTTTCTCAGAAGATAACCGTAAACTTTAGTGTTGTCATTGAATAGCAAATAATTCATTCAACTGTAATGTTGTACTCTTTGTATCGGTTCATCACTTCTGATCCTGTACATTTTTTATTTTAATTTCATAAGACCTTATTTGTTAAGGTTTGCTATTTTTATTTGATGGATGTTTAGTCGTATAGCTGAACCGGTCCATCTGACCGATTTACTTTTGAACTGACAAAATACGTTTTTCTTCTAAGAGATAAGCGGTAAAGTTTACTGTCATTATTTAATGCAACTGAAAAGTGCTACCTTACCTAACCTATTCATTTTACTGATTATTTTTTGATCCGGTAATAGTAGTTTACGGAACAAGTTGTAGGATGATGTTTTTTACAGCTTGAGTTTATAATTACGACGAGTGTTGCAACAAGATACGTACAACATTTTTTGCAATTTCATAAAAGACCTCTTGAGGGTATCAAAAATTATATCGGAATGCATTCACCATTATTTTACAATTTCTCAAAAATTGTTGTGTACTGATTCATTACGCAACTCAAAACAGTTGCGTAATGAGAAAGCGTTGCGTAATGAATCATTACAGCACTGGATTCAGTTGTGTAATGATTATTCCCGCACTGCATAATTCAGTGAAGGAAAGTAGGCCGTTTCATGACAGATTGACGTATAGACGTATTGACAATAGAAATCGCAAAAAATCATGTTTTTTTTCAAGAGATAACCGGTGAAGTTTTCTGTTATAATTTGGTAGCAGTTCAGAAGATAACCGGTAAAGTTTGTTGTTGTAATTTGAAAGCAGTTGAGTCGGTCGGTTCAATCAACTTCAATGCTCTATGAAGAATCTTTCATGCTCTTCAACTCAGTGTTATTTGAGCACTTTTACAATTATTACCTTCATGTTTTCCTTAACTTAAATTCTTGGTTGTCGTCTATCTCAGTCTTAATCTGCGAACGTTTTAGTTTACTTTGCCCAACGTTTCGGCCATTTGTTGTGGCCTTTTTCATGGGAAAAATGATCAATCGTTTTTGTCCTTATTGATTTAGCTGTTCTGCGTGTCGAGTATTCATGATTTTGCTTATTTGTACTAATTTAGGAGCAGTTAATATTGGTCACTTCGTTGCAGTTTTAATTACAATTGCAATCGGTTCCATTAAAACTGTAACGAAGTGACCATTATTAACTATTTCAAAATTAGTACAACTCTCGCATAATCTGAAATAATGCCCTAAAAGCCATTGGTAACCACGTGTGTAGCTCGTTGTTTCTGAGAAAATGAATTAACAAACATCCAAACCAACACCACTGGCAGGTAGAGAATGATCCTTTCTTCACCATTGCGTTGTTGAACAACGTGTAACTCCATTCAAATGCATAGAAACAACGAGCTACACACATGGTTGAAATGGCTTTTAGGGCGAGATCAGAAGTTATGCGAGAACTAAGCAAAATCATAAATACTCGACACGCAGAACAGCTAAATCAATAAGGACAAAAACGATTGACTATCTTTTCCTTGGAAATGGTCGAAACGTCGGGCAAAATAAATTAAAACGTTTGCAGATTAAGTCAGCAGACAACCAAGAATTTACGTTTCAACTTCCAGTCGCAACCCCCAATATGTTTTCCTTAACAATTGACATGGGCGTAAATAGCCATCAGACTTGAGGGGGGACACGGCCCCTTCTCATGAGAGATAAAAGTCGTAAAGGATTTAGATAACTTAACAATGCTTGTTTCGATAATATTTGTGAACCGATTATAGTCGCGTACTTTCATACAGAGGTAGAACAAAACCTAAGAATCGTCCAAAACCGACTGATCAACTTTCTTAGATACCAAATGTCACTTTTATGGAAAATAGTAAAAATTTATTTAAAAATCTATGTTCTCGTATTATATTGCCAAGATGACGTATTCAACCCAATCTTATATTTGATTCTAGAATAGAATACAAGGATTTAAAAGCAGATTATAATCAGGATTTACCTTTCCAATTCGATTTGAACTAGATGTTTGCAAAGTTTTAAAACAAGATAAAAACTAAAATGTATCACCCATGCCTTTGAAAAAAAAAAAATGCTTGCTAGTTTGAAAATATGGATTATTGTTGCTCAACATTTCTGTAGCAAACGATTCATTTCTCTAAACCTCTCGAATACAAAATTTGAACATAGGATTGAATAATACCTTTTTTTGTTAGAGTTAAAAACTTTAAATCCTAAAGCTTGGCTACCATCATATTGAAGGATTGATGTTTTTTTTGTATTCAAATAAAGCTGTTGTCAGAAAATTCGTACGATAACAGTTATTTGATGAAAAAGGATGGAAGGTATTTTGCTCATGGATTTATTAATATCCAATCATAGTAAGGCAGAGCAAAACTTCGACCTTAGTGGTATAATCAATTTTTTTTATAAAAACAATAGCAGTTGAAAATAAATACCATACAGTGAACCTTCAACATATTTGCTACAATTTCGCTGATTGTCTTAAACAAACTTTTGCCCCATCGGTGTGGCTCGACACTTTTACGATAGACATACTTTATATAAACTTATGTTTACAGATAAATACACTCTAATTTTTCATCAAAAAATTGCCCAAAGCCCAAAAAAAAACGTTTTTTGCAAAACTAGGTGAAAATGTGAAATGTGAAATGAAAAAGGCAAATTTCGCTAAACTTGAAGATAATATGTGAATTAGGGGAAATTAGTAAATTTCTCTGCTAGATTATATGGGTCGAACTTTTAGCCCGCTGATTCGAACTTTTGCCACACTATGGACCAAAAATTGATTCCAAGCAATTATGTAGTTACTAATACAAATCATCCTTATGATGCATAAAAACGCCCTTACATAAAAATTCGAAGAAGATTTTATCCATATTTATTTTCATGCAATGAAAGCCAAATAGCCATTATTTTTCCAAATCATAATCGACTCTTATGATATTTGCAGGGATTGAATCCTGAGAAAATTGAGACAATCTCTCACGTATCGCTCTCTGTAACTATCATAACATGCTGCACATTATGAGAGACTGTTTACCGTATACTGCTACAACTTTGATCAGATTGGGGGGATAGTAGTGCATGATAAAACCCCTCTAAACATGTTCCAAGCCTGGGGGACACTATTGCTATTGGAAGTTTGTGGATTGTTTATCGTGCCAGTAAAGAAAAACACCTATCCCCAAAAGTAAACAAACGGGAAAAATGGATTTTATCATCGCTCTCTCTTTGGGGTCCTTGCTCGCTGCTTCCATTTATCTGACTTGTTACACCTTGCGATACAATGACGATCGTGGACCGCAACAGATAGGATGTTTTTCTTTGCTCGCTTTGATCGTGCTTCATACTCAAATAAGAGCAAATTCTGCAATGCCTGGATATTTGTAGTGAAAGTCTCTTACTTGAACATGAGCTTTATGAGCTTTGATTTGATTTGAGCTAGATCCTAAATCGAATCCTAAACATTCGATTTCTTATCATTAATCTAGAAACAAGTTTTATCTATATTTAATACAAATAACGCAATAACCAATAAAAAAACTTTAGAAAATTGGTGTCAACATAGCATTGAAAATTGTTGCGACATTTACGATTTTACATGGTTCGATGTGGTTTTTTGTACGAATCCGCCACTATCTTACTATATGTAAAGGAATTTTAATGTTCACATTTGAATGCAACTGCTTCACTGTCGTCTACGTACGAACTGCTACGCTTACTGCACAATTGTTTATTTTCGATATTTTTTTGTGGAACTTTACCATAACTCTCATACACAAACATTTTCCAGTAACAACGATTCGTTCTAGATAATTAATCACAAAATATCGCAGCTTGTTTTAAAATATGAAAAGACTTTGGTTTTCTAATTAAAAATACCACTACAAATGGATCAAGCCAGTTCTTATAGTTCTAAAACAAACTAGACAAAAAGGAAACAGTATGGCAGTATGTGACGTTTTAAAATTACATATTGATATTGCCTGTCAAACAATGATCATCCATAAATTCATATTCAAAATGCATTTAATGCGTCTAGTATCATAAGTGTTTGATACTAAAAACTAGTTTTAACTGTATTGTCATTTCTTCTCCATTTTTTTTCGGGGGGGGGGGGGGCAAGGCCATGGTTCGGGGGGCCAGGCCCCCCCTGGCCCCTCCCTATTTACGCCAATGACAATTGACCATTTTTACAAATGTATATCGTGTTAGTCAATAAACTTCCAATCCGCAAAACTCTTCGATCGGCAAGAGAAGTGAATTCACTGCCCGGTTATTGTCAATGCGTTTGTCGATATAATCTACTATCATTTATAGTAAACCATAAATTCCATGGTTTACTTTTTACGAATACTCCGGATTGCTCGGTAGTCACAATGCTGTATTCATCCTGAAATAGTGGAAAAATATTTTAGAAAAGTTCCGGATTTTCTGCGGTGGGCACCTAATGGCTATCCAGAATAAAAACATAGTTCCAATCTGGAGGATGCGAATAGAAAATCAACAAGCAGCCAGGCTGTTGTCAAATTAAAATTTTCATAACAATGAACAGAGTACGCATAGAAATGTACGGTCGTGATTTCGACACGCTAAAATTGTTGAGCTTAGTCCAAATTATGCATAAGTATTGTACAACTGTTCAAAATATGTTTCTCACTAACATACGGCCAGAAACTTTCTGATTAAGTCTATTCATTGGGTTCATTTCCTGCATTGAACTGTTGGAGCTTTGTATGAAGTATTTTAACACTTCAGTCGTCGCGCTGTTGTATTTTGTACAATACTGCTGAAAAAACCTCGCTATACGTTCACAACAACAGCGCGGTGGTTCTGACGGTGGCAAGCTGCGCGACGACTGTAAGATTAAGTGTACATTTGAATGTGGGTTCCTACGAGACAAGCAAACACACAACGGTTAGCACTCATGGAAAAGATTGTGTTTAATTTGAACAACCTAAATCTTTGAGTCCGCATCCCTTAGGTTCCAATATTGGTTTCATAAATCAATCAAAAAAACAAATAAGCTTTACAAATCTCGGGTGCCTTAAGGTGAAGATGAATCGAAGCCAAACTTAAAATTTTCAAGAGCACGGATCTGGAGAACCAAACATCCGTTAAAGCTGAAAACTTAATCGATT
The DNA here is from genome assembly GCF_002204515.2 of Aedes aegypti. NCBI lineage: Eukaryota > Metazoa > Arthropoda > Insecta > Diptera > Culicidae > Aedes > Aedes aegypti. The sequence goes on along the minus strand of NC_035108.1, from coordinate 21,120,369 downwards.
GGTCACTAGCTGGTGGTGACCAATCAATTAGGTTTTCAGCTCAAACAGATGTTTGGTTCTCCAGATCCGTGCTCTTGAAAATTTGAACTTTGGCTTCGATTCATCTTCACCTTAAATAAAATTTTAGGTACCGTGAAACGGGGTATCTTTGATAATGCGGGTAACTTTGACAGTGCGAGATACGAAACATACTAAACGAAATAACATAAATTCTGTAAATCAGTTAAGTAAAACGAATACAAAAGCAAAGAGTGTAAGCATAACACTTCATGTCAGAGCTGAATTTGCTTGAATCGAGTGCATTTGAAGCTTCATATTCAAATTATATAAATTGATGAGATTTTAGAAGCTTTGAAACGCTTACAAACAATCTGTTCTACGATCACTATTTAATGAAGTTATAATGATTCCATCACGCAATATTTATAGCCTAGTTATAGTAGAACATGAATTCGGTCTCAAATCTCTAAGCGAAAAGCAGTATTTCAAATTGGGACCATTTTTCTAATCAAAGTCAAAAATTTCCATATAACGTCAAACTTCTAGCGATATGCAACGCCCTATATAATTCACAGAATCGATTTTGTCTGAAATATACTTACTTATAATAAATAAAAAACGGTTGATTTATGGTAAGTTTTGTGTCGAAACATGATGTTCAAAAAATATCTCATCAGAGATATAATTTTATTCAAATTATTATCAACTCATAATTGTGTTTGTGATGTTTGTTTTAACCGAAAAAACTTTTTAAGGTGATTTTTTCTATAAATTATGTTTTTCAATAGATGAAATATGACTCTTGTCTCTATTAACGTTCTGCAATCCAGTACTAACATCAATGATGTCAAACTGTTGTTTGGTTCTAGATTTTCATGTTTTTCTCTACCCATTATTAAAGTTACCCCAAAACAGAAAGTCGACTTTCGATTATATGAAAAATTATGGGTGCATTCAGAACAAAATTGTATGCGATCTTTCAACTGCAATCGATTACTAAGATACCAGTACTTGTTTTAAAAATAAAAATCCTAAAATCAGAATGCAGATATATTCAGATTTTCTTAAAAAAAACTATCAAAGTTACCCAGTTTTACGGTATTTATTGCTGAGCAAAAATCAAACTGAATTAGTATAGCTTTCATTTGCAACTGATTTCATGAAAATCAAATAAGAATTGGTGACACTGGGTGTTGAAGGGTTAAAAATGTATCTAGGAAAGCATCCAAGAGTTTTGTTTTTCAAAGATCCTTCCAGGGACTCATTAGGAATTTCTATAGAAGTTTCTTTAGAGATTACTTTAGGATTTTCTTTAGAAACGTCCCCTAATAATTTCTGAAAAATGCCCTTTACTTCCTCAAATGACATTTTTTAAGGAAATTCTGAGAACTTGGTGGCATTTCTGGAAAAAAGAAATCTTGAGGATGTCGTAATCGAAAAATTTAGCGAAACCGATAGAAGGATTACTGCATGAATTCGTGAAGAAGTTGAGACTTTTTCGAGTAACTGCTGGTAAAAAAAAATCTAGATACATTCACTGGAGTAATTTCTGAGGTTAATCTTAATAAATTTTGAGGTTAGTCTTAATTCAATTTTGAAGGTATTGTGAATGAAAAGTTTGGAGGAATCACATATAAAGTCCGTAATAAAATCACTCAATGAAATCCAGAAAAAAAAAACTTTGGAATAATGTCTGTAGGAAACTTTAAAAATCACCATGAAAGTTCTGGAGAAAATCATGATCGAATACATACTGTAATACGAGCAGTCGTTAAGTCACAAAACATTTAAATAAAGCTTTCCATCAATTCGGGAAAAACCGTAAATTACAAAGGATTGGGAAAATACGGGAAATACACGGAAATTTGGAGAACACATCGTGACAATATGTTTCAAAATTTCAAGCGCTATGGACAAATCTAGATCTTTTTTCAGGAGGTGCACGACTGCCTGTACTTCACATCATGACTGATCTTCCAAGAGTTGATAGAGAAATAGTTTAGGCCCTTGAAATATTACTATAAGGGTACCTAGGAACTCCTGACAAGGTTCTTGTATAGAAGCTTGTTAGATTTTCATTTAGATTCATGACAAATTTTCAATGCGATCTCTGCTAGAATCCTAACGAGAATCTAAAGCCAATAATTGACCAGTTTCTTGAAAGTTCTTTCTGAGATATCACTAAAAAAGATTATTGGTAGATTGATAATAAGATTTCAGTGGATTCTAGAAAAGATCCTTGGCTGATTTTGCTTGAAATTTTTATTAGATTCGTAGAGATTGGCGAAATGCTGAGCCACAAAACAAAAATGGAAATCTATTAAAAGACCTACTGAAATCCTGAACAGATTCATTGAGAATACCGTTTGGCGGATTTCTTGGGTTATTGATTATAATGATTATTGGTGAAGCCTTGTCTGGATTACTAGTTTGACTCTTCTTAGATCTATGAAAAAGTTCTAATGAGGCTCCTGACGAAATTTTATATGGTCTTCTACAGATTTACAGTGATTTCTTTCAATCATTCCCAACAAATTCCTTGTAATTTTTCATGGCTAGATCTTTAATGGATAAATAAATAGCGAGGTCCTTTTGGTGTTTTTTACATTCTTGGCCAAATCTTTGACAAAAACGCTTGGAAGATGTTATTTTGGATATATGTCAAACAATTATAGACAACTTCATAGGAGGTCCATGGCTAATGCATAATTCCGAAGGCATTTTGAAAAGGTTGGCTTTTGAACTTTGCCGTTTTGTGGAGGTATTATTTAAATTTAGATAGAGAGCAGAAATTTATTAATATAGTTCCAAAATCTCTAAAATTCCAATGAATTCTAGTGGTCTCTTAAATATTCCAAATAATAGTTCATATCTGTTTCAAAATTCAAACCGTTTTTAGCTCACAGTATTTTATAAGTTTAATTAAAAATAATTCATATACATATGAGTTAGAGTAAGTCCCTCAAAATTCGACCATTTTGTATCAAAGGAAGATATCGAAAATGGATGCAATGACTTGATGCAGAATTATTTTACCATCCGGGAATTAAAAATCTTTATTTGAATGAATACCCAAAAACTTAAAAATATTCTTAGTGAAAAGCCTGTTCTAACTCTTATAAACCCACAAGAATACTCCTATCTTCTGTTTTCTTTTTGTTATCTTTGCCCCAGTTTGGTCCCTTTGTAGTTCCTGTTTTGTCTCTTTTGGGTATTTTTTCTGTCTTGAAGTCTCCAAAGATTCCAAGACACTTAGTCGCCACCAGCCCTGTCATCTTAGTATGATGCATGCTGACCTTTTATCAGCGTACTTAACGTTGCTGTATTTTAATCTGCTCAGCGTCAAAGCCGGCTGATTGTGGCTCGGACTTATATTGATGGTGCTTATCTTCACCAATACCTACTTGTGTTCTAAAAGCAGTGGGATTGCTCGACATAGATTTACAAGCATTATGCAGGCACAAGTTCAACTTGCACCTACTGTCCACTTCACATTGTGGCCATTGACTTTCAGAACAGCGCACATAAGGAGCAGTCAAGTTTGCGAAATGTGACTGTTTACTGTGCCACACGGCAGAATGTGAGTCAAACACATATTGTGTAACAACCGAGGAGCTTACTTTTTTGTTGCTTCTGATTATCTGTAGGTGTGTAACAAACAAACAACCAGTAGTACCGCCAGGGGAAAGGTACGGGTTCAAGTCACTTATCTTTCTTCTATAGCTTCGTTCTGTCGACGATGCTTGAAAGTGGAGGAAAATTGCCACAATGAAGGTCACCCAACGTGGCAGTGAGATTGATGTATATTTTCATTAATGTCCCATAGCTCTCAAGTGATTGATCACCAAGATTTGAGCTGAGTATTGTCTTTATGAGTTCAATGTTCTACTGATACATGACTCTAAAGAATAATCCCCCTCGAATACATCCCATGGTAGTTGCTTCCCAGTCTTTTCCAGTTTTACTATATGTGTTGATCTGATCATGAAGCAAAAAATCCACGAAATCCCAGATACACTCCTTTCGGAGTATATAACACTAACTTTTGCAGGCAAGTACGGTCAAATCAGCAGTGACAGAACGTTTTACACCAACGCGTCAAGTACAAATTATTCCTCTGGATTTGAGGTATTTAATGAAGTTTCATTCAAACTTCAGAGTCCTTATTCCGTATATGTCGCCGAATTACTGGCGATACACTACGCATTAGAGCTAATTGCCTCGCTTCCCTCTGTTCAATACTTCTTTTTCAGGGATAGCCTTAGCTCAATAGAAGCTATTTGTTCAAAAAATACGATTTATTTTGAGGGCTCTACCGAATCACACCATCAACTTTGTTTGGGTCTCTTCTCATTGCTCGATTCCGGGCAATGAGAAGGCGGACTCAATTACTAAGGTGTATCGCCTTCAATGATGTTTTCACAATCGCTCGCCAGCAATTCACAATCAGTTGGCAACAAAAATTAAATGAAGGAGATTTGGGCAGCTTTCGAATAGATCATGGTTTAAAGGGTTCGGCATGAGTGTAGACTTTATCAAACCGCGAATTTTACGCTTCTAACATGATTTTAACCCCGTTAGACGCCGTCAGGCCTAAATAAAAGTTGAGGTAAAAAATTCGAGCTGAGTATTAATGGTATCTTCTCCGTATTCTTTTAAAGGTCGCCGTTCCGGACGTCGTGGAAGCTGCCAAGGATGCCGACATCCTCATCTTCGTCGTGCCACATCAGTTCATCCGGGGTCTGGGAGCCCAGCTGCTTGGCAAAATCAAAACCTCAGCCGTCGGTCTCTCGCTGATCAAGGGCTTCGATGTTGCCGAGGGCGGTGGCATGGAACTGATTTCCCACATCATCACCAAGCACCTGAAGATCCCCTGCTCAGTGCTGATGGGAGCCAATCTGGCCGGTGAGGTCGCAGAGGAAAAGTTCTGCGAAACTACGATCGGTTGCCGGGACATGAAGATCGCCCAAACGCTGCGGGATCTGTTCCAGACGCCCAACTTCCGAGTGGTGGTGGTAGATGACGTCGATGCGGTGGAAATTTGCGGTGCCCTGAAGAACATCGTTGCATGCGGGGCCGGGTTCGTGGACGGTATGGGACTGGGCGACAACACCAAGGCGGCCGTCATCCGGTTAGGGCTGATGGAGATGATCAAGTTCGTGGACGTGTTCTACCCGGGTAGCAAGCTGTCGACGTTCTTCGAGAGCTGCGGCGTGGCCGATCTGATCACCACTTGCTACGGTATGTGGTGCCTCAGGATGGTAACTGGAGTGGAAATTTAAATGGGCTTATTTTAGGTGGCCGTAATCGTAAGGTGTCGGAAGCATTCGTGAAGACCGGAAAATCGATCAAGCAACTCGAAGATGAGATGCTGAACGGTCAGAAACTACAGGGCCCGATCACTGCGGAGGAGGTTAACTTTATGCTGAAGAACAAAGGCATGGAAGACAAGTGAGTAGAACTGCGAATTATTATCTTTATCAAAGGATATTTCAGCATTAACATTGTAAGTTGGTGATATTATTTTCATACTGCAGGTTATTGGTGATCTAACGCAATGGGGGTAGATTGTGCTCTTTTAGAATAGGGATTAGTGCCTCTTAATCAGAAATTTTAGTGACAAATTTGGAAGGAAAATCACTACAAGATTTCTGCAATTTAAGGCACAGGAAACAGCAAATATTAATTTCAATTTGAAAAATTTTCGTTACCTAACCTCACTTTTGATCGCCGTCTTCTGATCAATTTTGAAGATCTTCAGTCGTTTAGAAGAAAATTACATGATTAATCCGACTATTCAATTAGTTTATTCATCGTTGAGTTGGAGTCGAAAACTTCAACGGAATTCGATTGAGAGTCTTTTTGAGATCCGTTGTGCGAGATTCTTGACGATTTCTCGAAAAAAGAACATGCAACAAATTACTTCTAAGGTCCTTGATGTAAACTATGTCAAATTTTTGACGATCTTCGGAAAAAAAAATTGCGAATTTGCCGATTAGAACCTTGCCGGATTGTTTCCTTTGATCCAAGATTCGTTCTTAGAGAGATGTTGGTGGATTTTCTGGATAGATTTTTGATAGTTTTTTTTAAGTGTTCAACGCATTTTTACAAGCTTCTTGATAAATTTCAGTCAAAATTGTTGCATGATTGCAACTGTGGCGGTTCTCAGCAAGTATGTATGATCTTTGCCGGGTTTATAGAACAATTTATGATGGTATTGGTTAAATCCTTTGTTAATTCCCCTTGAAAACCTTGAGGAATTTCTGGCAGGAGACATCTACAGTATTGGACAAAACATTTGCAACTTTTTCGATTTTCCATACAAAAAGACCAACTTTGGTAAGCTAGATCTCAGTTATTTATAGACCGATTCGAATGAAATTTCCACAGAACCTCAGATATAACTTGAATTTTAACATATATTTTTGAATAATTTTTCCAATCACGAGTTTATGAGTAATAACGGTTTAACTGAAGTGTAATTTTTGACGAAAAATTCAAAACGATTTATCGCAAAATCTGATAGCCTTACACAAAAACTGTCTTCAGCAAACTTGTTCATCTCGTTGAAATCTATAACTTTGCTGAAGATACCATGAAGCTATTCCTTCAATATGTTTAGTTATGTCATTTATAAAAAATCATCAAAAAATGCACTTTAGTCAAACCGTTACTGCTTTTAAACTTGTGATTGGAAAAATCATTCAAAAATATATGTTAAAATTCAAGTTATGGCTGATGTTTTGCCAAAATTTCATTCAAATCGGTCCAAAAATAACTGAGATATAGCTTACCAAAGTTGGTCATTTTGTATGGAAAATCGAAAAAGTTGCTAATGTTTTGTCCAATACTGTATACTGAATTGTTTTTTTTTTAATATATTTTTATGGATTTAGCAAAATGTTAGTGGAAGATTTTTAGTGGTCTTTCGCGTAATCCTGATGGGATTCCCAGCAAAATTGTATGTGAATTCTTACCTCCTTCGTTTGTACTTAGCCCTAAGTTGAAACACCTCGGAATCCAAAGATGGCCGTCACAATGGTGGACTTGTGACCCTACTCGCGTTTTCACAGGCATTAAACGGGGGTGGCCCATTTCGCATAAAGACGTTTCGCATAAGGACGTTTCGCATACGGATGTTTGGCATAATGGACGTTTCGCATAAAGCAGTTTCATACAAGAACAAGTACCATTTTAAAGAAGGTATATGATTCTGATTATGCTAAATGTCCATTATGCCAAACGTCCGTATGCGAAACGTCCTTATGCGAAACGTCTTTATGCGAAAGGTCCCACCCCCATCAAACTGGAGAAATACATAGTAGGCAAACGTTCGTGATCTTCTTATTTTAAGCTTTCTGCTAGTCCGCAAAACCAAAATTAATAGTGCACTATTGTTGGATGCTTCCTTCGCGAGATTAGTGCCTTTGAAGTGCAATCTTAGAAGTTAGATTCCAAACCATTTCACCTTAAGTAGATTTATAGCTAAAACTTGTTAAATTATTTGTGAGATCTTCGGTGGATTCTTGTAAGATTACAGACACACTTCGGACGAAATTTTAAGTGTGTTCCTGGAAAGATCCGTTGTAGAAGTACACGTATTGAAATCGACGTGTATTTTCCAAGTGGCCGGAAATCAGCATTGTACGCTCTCCAACTACCTACGCATGCATTTTTTTGGATGGATTTTCTGGTTTTTGGAATCCTAACCACCATTCCGGACATCGGCGCAGCCCGCAACGTTTTGCAAGAAATATGACATTCAAAATTAGCAATTTTTCTCAAAAAACTCCAACATTTTTTACAAGAGGCGATCTGAAAATTCCCCCAGAATTTTCTCCAAAATTCTTTCAGTGATTTCTTTTAAGGATTCAACAGTTTTTACTTCGGAATATCGTCCAAAGATTTCAACAAATATGCATGCAGGAAAACAAAGGTGTATTCCAAGGATTCTGATGAAAAATGGTTGCGAGACTTTTCTACTAAATCCAAGCTTTTTAACCCCGATTTCTTTTTTCCATTTTATTCCACCCATTTCTACAGCAGGGCTGGTAGCAGGTCTCTCTTAAGATACTTAGCCTCTATGTTTCTCATGTCTCTTTGATCTAAATGGTCTTTAAAGCTACTGATTTCCTTGTCGTTGCAGTGAATTGTGATTCTAAATACCTAACCAGGAAGTTCCATAGGGACTATTCTGAAAATTTTACAAAATGCTGTTCCAGGATTTCCTTCAGCGGGTTTTACTACTTTCCCCTGAATGTCGGTTCTCCCGAACGCCGGTTCCCCGAACATCCCATTTTCCATTTCAGTCAAGCATTCTTCCAAAGAACTCACGAGGAATATCCACGAACTTTTCAAATATTTAACCATGTGCTTTTAAGAGGTTCTTCTGAGAATTACCATGGAAATTTCTTCATAAATTATTTCCGTACTTTTTCTGTGTTTTCTCCAAGAACTCCTTTGCCAGTTTTCACTAAGTTCTTCTTGGGATTCTCACGGAAAATCATCACGAATGCAGTAGTTATTATTCAACAGATTTTTCCTAAAGTTTTTTTTTTAGGATTTCTGATCTTACTAGAAAATTTCTCGAAGAATCTCTATCAAATTAGTTAAAAAATCTCTTGACGAATTCCGCCAGAGAATGCTTTGCGTATTATTACATATAAATTCCATTTGTTAGTTTGGAACATCATCGAGTTGTTCATTTATAGTTTGTTCAGAATTTTCTAGAACTACACACTTAAATTATTTCGCCGACCTCAGTAAAACGTTTCACCGAGAACTCAACAGCTGAGAATTCGGCAATTTTCAATGACGAATCTCGGTACTTATTTTACCGAGATTTCGGCAATCCAATTTTTTTGCCGAGATCTTGGCGAACGTTACCGAGATTCGGTAAACGTTTATCGAGATCTCGGTAAAAATTTAACCGAGAATCGTCAAATTATTACCGAGATATCAGCTGTTGGGTTCTCGGTGAATCCGTTTAAGTGTGTACTAGGGATTTCTCTAAGAAACAGTACAAGAATTTCTAGGAGTCTTCAAGATCACCAAGCAAGGATTCTTTTCACAAATTCTTCAGATGTTCCACCAACACTTTTTTCAACATTGCCTTTGAGGGTCTTCCGAAAGTTTCTCTTCAGATTAAGAACCTCACAGTAATTTTTCAAGGATTTCTCCAAAAATTCGCAGCAAAAATTATCCAGGACTTCCTGCACAAAACAGCAAAATATTCTTCTAGGTGTCTCTCTAAGGATTCCTCCTAAGATTCCACAAGTTTTTCACAAGCGATAGAATAGAATTCATTTAAGAAAATGTTCTTAGCGATTTCTCATAGAAGTTCTCCGCAGATCTATCTGCATTTTTTCACAAAATAAGCGTTTCTTTAGAGTTCTCTAGAAATCAGCAACACTCGCATGACTTCAAAATTCTCTCAAAAATATTGTTTTAAAAAAATCCTCAATAAAGCGTACCTAGAAATTTAAAAAAAAATCTAACATACCTAGCATTTCTACGCTAGTAATGGACCCCTTATGAAAGACCATGATTAGCGTTAAAACGGGTGGAATTTCTGTAGAAGGTATTTGGATATAACATCTAAGAAAATGTTTTGCATAAACTCCAAAGTTTCATGATACTAAAACTAAAAGATTGACTTTTTTTTATTATTTTGGATGACTTGTAGAAGTTAAACGCGAAAATATTGGCGGTATTTTTAAGAACATTTCCAAAGATGTCTTTGGTAATATTCGTAATCTTAGATTTTACTAAATTTAAATCATGGAGGAATTGTTTGCTATACTTTGAAAATTTGCTTTCCTTAGGGACTTTTAGAAATAACGTATAGGAATTCTGCAATTTTCCAAAACTCTAAGAAATCAACTTTTATTTTTAAGATTCTCCAAAGCGTTGCATCTTGGAATATGAAAAGGTTTCTGTACAAAGTTCCTTAACCCTCTCTTTCCCATGGTAGCACAGGTGATCCACCGATTTTCAACGAACGCGGGCTAAACCGAATTGGTACGAGTAGCTCAATAATAATTAGAAAAAATTTATACGCTCATTTGTCTTATCAAACATCGAAATAAGTAACCTAAGGGTCAAACTATTGATAAACAATCAACTAACTATTGAAAAACAATATTTTTTTATTGTGGTTTTGAAAGATATAGCTTGTTTGGAATAACTTTTGTTCAAGCTTTTTTTTTTAGAAACGCCACTTTGATAGTTAAATTGTCGAACAAAGCTGTGGGAAAGAAAGGGTTAAGGAAGTGTCATGCGAAGGAAGGAGAAACAACAAAAAGTTGAAGTGATTATTTATAATCATCTCTCCTTAGATGAATGTTTACAGGATAACCTCTCTAATGAATTTACAAAAAATATCAAGAAGTTCCATCAGAATCAAAATATCAAGAAGTTCCACATTCCCCATAATTCTTCCAGAAAGCCTCTTGGAATTCCTCCCTGGAACTGCACAAGAATTCAATCTTAGAATATGATTTCTAACAACTATTGATAAAACTATTTCTAAAGAAATGTTTTACGGGAGATCCTTGCACATTTATTTATAAGTATCTTATTTTTTTTTTATAAATCAGTATAAGATTTAACAGAGACAATTATTTTCTAGAGGAATTGCGAAAAAAACTTTGGGTTTTTGAAAGGTTAAACAATTATTTTAGCTAATTCGGGAAACATGTTCCGGAATAAATTTGTGGTTAAATAGTGGATATGAAAGGAATGGTTGTCCCCCAGGAGGATTTCTTTTTGCTCAAATTTGTGGACCCCTCGTACGCCAGCTAACTAAACAGTTTGTGAATTTCTGATTAATCTCAGGTATTTCTTCGCGTGATATGTCTCATGTTTCCCTTGGAACACATAGCAAATTTAGTGGCATCGTATAGAAAAATGGTATAGCTTTCCATTGAAGCTAAAAATTCACCTAGTTTTTGTAGCCTATCTTACTCAGTTTTTTTCTCAGCTTTTTGATGTTGATTTCAGAATTCAAAATGAGCGAATTTGAATTCTGACGAAATTCAAGATGGCGACTAGGTTCAAAATAGCCGCCAACATGTTTTTTGCTCCAATTGAAACTATATCCTTGCTCAATATGATGCCACTTTGTTTCAAGGATAATATGAGACATATCACGCGAAGAAATTTCTGAGATTTATCAAAAAATGGGCTTTTTTACAAACTGTTTAGTTAGCTGGCGTACGAGGGGTCCACCAATTTGAGAAAAACGAAAGAACCACCCTTTAGTTTTTGAAATTTTTTGGAAATTTCTCTGGCGAAATTATTGGAACAAATAGTATTGCCGCGGGCTTTCTCAAAATTTTTTGAAGATCCCTGGAGGCATTTTTGAAAGGAACATTCGAAGTAGTTCCTTATGACTTATTATTATAATTAATCTCTAATAATTCTGTAGAATATCATCCCGTTTTTTTTTTTTTCATTATTTCTCCGACAATTATTTTAGGAGTCCTGTTTCAGTTCTCTCCTACAACAGCTTATTAGGTATTTCTCCAGTTGTTTAAGTAGGGGTTTTTAAAGAAAACATTTCCGTTTTTCTTCTCATGATCCCTTAAAAAGTTTTTGAAAGTTCCCGACAATTTTCCTGATTAAATTCTTGGAACAAATATTCTTCCAGACTTGCTTAGAAGATCTCTAAAAATGTCCTTGGAGACGTATCTTAATTGAAACTATGAATGGAGACTTCCATAGAGAAACCCCTAAATCCCGAACTAAAGTTTTGAAGGACAAGCAAAATTATGTACGATTAAACTTCCCTTAAAATAAAACTGTAATAATATAAAACGATCTCACCAAACAATATGTCGTCTGTCGTTGTAATTACATAAATTCATCAATTTCCCTATTTCCAGATTCCCGCTGTTCACCGCGATTCACAGAATCTGCACCGCGCAAATCAAGCCCCAGGGCTTCCTGGATTGCTTACGTAACCACCCGGAGCACATGTAAGTTTTAAAACCATGTAAACGTCGTTTGTTTCGAAACTTTTTTTTTATCTCCTTCGAAAAGTCTTCTGCATATTTTTATTCGTACATTGTTTGGCTCCTAATTTCTGTTCGTTACAACATTTGCAAATCGTTTTTTTGTCTCACACAAACACCCAAATCTCAATCGACGCATCAAATCACACGAGTACAAACGCAAGGCGCATTAAATGTTCGAAGAGAGAGAGAGAGATAGAGGAAGATAGAAAGAGCTACATGAGAGTCACGTGACTAAAAATAGTTTATCGTAGAAAATAGTTGAGCAAATGGTATTTGTGGAGTGCTTACTTACACACAGTCACGTGTACTATATTTATTATTCTGTTATCGTTGTTTAAAGTTTACATTGAAAGTCGTGAAATTCTACGTGTCATAAAACCATGAACACCAACCACTACTTACACAGTTGCGAACTGCTCACGTGCAATATAATGTTTTTTTTTTTATTTAATGAAAGCTGTAAATTTTAGTTCATCCTGTTATATGCTAATGAATATGTAGCTCGTGATCCAAAGAAAACAAGTTTTTATGTATCTATTATATGATTGATGTATATTTTTGTTTATAAAAGAAGTGAAATAGTTGAATAGAGAACAGTGATTAACGTTCAGAATGAGTGTTTTAATGTTTTACTTGAATGAACTCTTCCCGAATCGTGGAAAGCAGTGCTAAACAGAATTAAGAGTCAACATTCCATATGAAAATCTAAAAATAGTAATGCTAGTAACTACCATAATATCTAACACATTGGCTTGCTACAAGAAATGTACAGTTAATAAAAATTCAAAATTTAACTACAACACTAATCCAAGATTTCTCGATTCTTAACTATCCTAAAAACCTTTCCGAATGTGTTCTCCCTAACTGACTGCAAAATTATTCTCTCTGACAACACACAGTTTCTGAATGTAAATCGTGTCTAAAACCTTTTCCGTCACACTTCACCTTTTGCAGCTTCGAAGCCAAACACTTGATGAAGTTTTGAAGACCCCGTGTGACTCTCTGTGCCGTGACTGAAGAAGACTTGCTTTAGGGCTTTTTCAAAATTCCTGTATCATCCGCTGCTACCTGCATGTGTATTTGCATTTGGTATTTGATTTCGGTTTTTCCCACTTTTATGTAATTAAACACACAGCTTTTGTTTTCTTTTTCGTAGTGCGTTGCATTTACGTAGCAGCAATCTCTTCAATCCGGAACCCGCCGAGAGGTTTGCTTCAGCAGTGTAGCTTCCTTTTTCCCGCAAATTTGTGTTGCTCACATTTTCCTGTACCCAGTCGCAATCAAACATCTACTACATCCACCGTTTATTTGTTTTATATTTGTTCTTTCTTTCTCCGTACACTTTTAGGAAACAACGGGCAAAACTCTAAATCAAATTCAAAACTAAATAACTAATCTAGTACTACAAGATAAGATTCGCTCCTTCCGGCACACACACTCGTATACATGCACGGTACTATCAGAACAAGAACGCATCAAGCGTGAAAGTGCGGCGTGTATGCGTAAACGTGCAATTCCAAAAACTCGCTCTAGCTCTAGTACTACTTTTCCAATAACACGTAACTAAAGTCTGTTCGTTTTGATTCATTAAGTCTGTCGAAATATCAAGATGCTAAGTATTTCTAGTGTGTTTTAAAACCAGTTGATCGTTCCTTTGTTGCCATAAAAACTAGCTGTAGTATGAGTGAGTAAGCGAGAGAGAACGAGGCCATTGTCGGATACGTGCTAGTACTGCATTTATAAATATATGTACCATACCTAAACAATCGATCAAAGAAGCCATTCGTTCCACATTTACTGCTACACACATACATACACTGAAAACCTTTCCACTGAAGAACGCTGCGCTAGCAGTCAGTGTGTGTTTTTTGTTAAGTTAGGTTAAAACTGCCTTTTATCTTTTATAACAAAATATAAAAACCAAAACAGTAAGCGCATTGCAAATGGTAAATAAAATTTGTCCAAAAAATTAAACAAAAACCCACGACGAACCAGCGTGTTCTAGTGGGTGCGATTGGTTTTTCATTTATTCGGTAGAGAAACGTACTTGTTTTGGGTTTTTGCGCGCTGAGACTCATCGCCCAAATCACGTTTTGACTAACACTAACCAACTGGGTCGTTGGGGAAATGCGGTGTTGATTTGATTGAGGGATTATGCAAGCGATTGGCGATTCGCACTCGTAAGTATGACTATTGAGTTGGCTATGTCGAAAAGGTCATATTATTTCTGAAAACTTACAACCGTTCTTAAAAATGTAAGATTTTGTAAGATTTTACTCTTACAGCTTAGTTTCTTTTTTCAAAATTGCGAATATGATCAGCTCCTAATTGGTTCTGCTATGGTGACCACAGTTTTGCCGATGTTGATAGCCGCATTTTGTTCTCATCACAACTTCCAGAAGAAATCAAAAATGATGACAGGGTCCCAAAGTTCAGATCATTCGCTTTATCAATCGAAATGAATATATTTTGTGCTGGAAAACGTACAGGTAGAAGAAGCAAAATGATCATCCTATTGCAACTCTTTTTACAGGATGCATAGAAATTTAAATATTGCCAAACTAATTTACATGCTGTATGCAGTATCAAAATCCTTATCCATTTAATGTGGGCACACATGTGCCTACAGTAGCACTATTTCTAATTTCAATTCCTATAGTAGCACTAGCTTCACGGCGTTGGGAAAACCCAAATCAAAATCGTATTTTTGCAAAACTTTTATATTTTAACTTCAAAGAATGGACCAAAAGCTTTTGATTGATGTCTTTCTTTATGTTGTTTAAACAAATAGTTTATCTTAGCAATGCTACTATAAGTACAATAGGTGCAAGGGGATTCTACTCCATTACCCTGAATGCATCACCCCGGATAGTATCCCCTTACCACGAATTGCATCACCTATTTGCAGGCATTGCGGAATTCGCTCTCATTTGAGTATGAAGCACGATCAAAGCAAGCAAAGAAAAACATCCTATCTGTTGCGGTCAACGATAGTCATTGTATCGCAAGGTGTAACAAGTCTGATAAATGGAAGCAGCGAGCGAGAGCCCCAAAGAGAGAGCGATGATAATATCCATTTTTCTCGCTTGTTTACCGTTGGGGTAGGTGGTTTTCTCTACTGGCACGATAAACAATCCACGAACTTCCTATAGCAATAGTGTCCCCCAGGTTTGGAGCATGTTTAGAGGGATTTTATCATGCACTGCTTTCCCCCCAATCTGATCAAAGTTGTAGCAGTATACGATAAACAGTCTCTCATAATGTGCAGCATGTTGTGATAGTTACAGAGAGCGATACGTGAGAGATTCTCTCAATTTTCTCAGGATTCAATCCCTGCCTATTTGTTTTTTCCTTGAATTCACAATTATCTTGACATGATGCTATTGATGACATTTCCCCATGATTTTGGAATTCGGTGTAATGTCATCCGGGGTTATGGGCCGTTCGGGGATTTGAAATTCGGGGCAATGACATTTGGGTTAATGGCATTCGGGGTAATGGGGTAGAATCCTCGAAGGTCAAATTATAAGTCTCCGGGATTGCTGAATCAATTTTGCTCTCAGAAATGCGCCAGCACGTAACATTTTTAGTTACACGACGTCAAAGATGTATAATACGCTAATTTCATTGATGTTGTCAATTATGATTTATGACGTTTTTAGGTGAATCAATCCACCGTGCATGAAAAAAAGGACTTGTAACTTTTTTATGAGACATATAGTTTGATTATAATTTCCCCCTCTTTAACCCCTCTACCGGCAGCTTCATTTTTTACCGCAATAAAAATATTCAAACCTTGATAACTTTTATGTTTCTCGATATTTTTGCATAATTTTTTCACAAGTTCTCAAAAAACTCTTCTAGTTTAAGAATCTATGTCGATACCTGCCATTTGTGATCTGGTTTCGAAGATATTCCGATGTTCTTCGGGGGACCGACATTCTCCATACAAAATGTCTTTGGCGGCTATTTTATTTTACGACAATTTATCAAAAAAATAATATGTGTGCTACATAAAGCTAGGTTATAAGGAGCTACGCTGAAAAAATCATTTAAATCGGGTAAGAAAACTTAAGGAGATTAAGGAGATATCTGAAAATTACGATATGATGTTTTTTGAAGTGTTTCAGATCTTTATTTGGCCAGCGTGATACCAGACACATGAATGCTCATTACTCAAACATAACAAGAAACAAAAAAAGTTATCGAGGTTTGAATATTTAAATTGTGGTAAAACATGGAGCTGCCGGTAGATGAGTTAATATCCAAATTTAATTTCCAAATCATAAAAAAACGTTTTAGTAACAAACATATTATAAACTTTGTTGGTTTGTATGCTGCAGTAGTAAAACACTGATTTTTGTAGGAAATTAAGCACAAAAATCAGCTTACATGCTGGTGAACTTGCATGCAAGTTGATTGAAATCGATAAACAATGCATTTTCAACCATCAGTATCTAAAAAACCAGACGTGCTATGATATTTTAGAAATCGTGGAATTGATCCCAGTTGTTGGCAGGTACTTTTATTGATCTAACGTTGGGAACATTAGCGTTTATTTATTACGTAACGCTTAAAAGAAAATTGGCAAGCAGACGTTACATTTGGAACATAAATTCCATCCAGATTTCGAAATACAGTCGACTCTCCACAACTCGATATTCTATAACTCGATGGATTTTTCGGTCCCTTTAAATTTACTTACATCGTGCTCTTCATGAGTCGATATTTCTATAACTTGATATCTCCACTAGTCGATGTCACGTGAGAGATAAATTTCTCTCCATAACTCGATATCTATTTAAAAATCTTTCTTATTTGAGGAAGCTTGGTCTACTTCGAGGTGAATAAATACTTGCAGGTTACAATTAAAGTTGAAAAACATGAAAATAATAAAAAATATTGTAAGTAAAAATGACGTTAATTTTCGAGCATTTCGAAAAACGTTTTAAAATAATAGTTTGTAAAATACTATCAGCAAAATAATATTGTTTTCTTACCGAAGCTTTCATATATCTACTGGAAATGAATAAATTTGTTCCTTCTATTTTGTGATTTTTTGTGTCGGTATATTCTACAACTAGATAATTCTATAAGTCGATCCCTTGAATATCGGGTTATAGAGAGTCGACTATTATTAAAAATCATGCCCAATGATCTTCGATTTGAATCAAAATTTTACTCATGTATTTAGTATGATAGAGTAAGTATTTTCCATAGATAAATTCATGTTGACTCATGTTGAGTTTTTAAATGTAATTCATTTAGAAAATTCTACAACCTTCCGATTGGGAGTCCCGTGCTTTACCACACTATCAATGTGTATTGTTGAATTGTGTGTGATCGATGCAAATGACTTCAAGCAAAGCGCACCGCTTAGTGTTGTCACTGTGGATGTTACCCTTATGAAGAATTTTGTCTTCCTGATACCATATCAAAGCCAATTCATGAGTTTCATGGCTTGTAAACCATGATTTGGGAATCAGATTTTTATCCGTGTAGAATATATTGTGCATTGATGGTTTATACCATTCACTGGGTGGTACGTTTTTATCCGGTTCAGAATAATTTCAAGATTCATATTTAATCATCAATTTTCTCCCAAACCTGTTTCCTAAGAAGAACAAATATTTGTGTTTGGTATTTGTGTAATTTAAAATGTATTTATTTTTTAATTATTCATGATATAAAATGAAATCTACTTCCTCCTCATAGAACTTTTTCCTCTAAAATCAACAGTTACATAGCTAAACTAATTTCAGAGGTTAATTTTAAGTCAAAAAGATCGATTTATCTATGCGAAACACTTGGTAGAATCATCATGACGAAAACAACATGTTCAAAATAAACTGCAAATCGATGAATGTCGAGTTCTAGGACTGATCGATTTAACATGGAATACCTCATATATCTCAACAAGCTGATAAGTTAAATGTTATTTCAGTGGTTCCCAGCCTTTTTGTAGTTGCGGTTTCATCGTTTAGTACATTTACTCAGTACACTTCAGTTTTAATTTTAGCACGCTGTCAACCGAATACTTAGTAATCCTGATTGCTTGGTCGATTTTTATGAGATCTCTCAACCCTCTAATACCCAACCCCGCCTTTAGACAGGGTACATTTTGGAATTTTATTTTTATTTTCATGGCTCGGAAATCAAAATGAATTTATTTTTGGCTTGAACCTTGACTCATAACACGCACATAAGGAAAATTTTTATGACTTGAAACTTTTTTTGCATTTAAAATTGTATATTTGTATAACTTATAAATGTCTGGGGCTCACTTAACGTGTAATACAAAAAATCATACCTTTTAAATTATTCTACAATCAACCTATCACAGAAGAAGAACCTGGTGGTATTCAAAAAATAAAAAAATCCTACCTGTTTTTCCGTTAGTTACACGGAAAATAAAATATGCTCCAGAAAAAAAAATATTAAAAGTTAATCATTTTCAAACTTAAACTTCAAATTTTTATTAGGCCGGAACAAATTTAAAATTTTACTTTTTCACCCCCTTCAAAATTTTTAAAAGCTAGAAGGGGAAAATAAATAAAGTATCTTATTTTTAGTGTTGGTTTTCATTATTTTCCATCTTTTTTGCTACCTTTGTAATTCATCCTTACAATAATACATGAGATAACAGGTGTTATTGGATGATTATTCCAACATCTGTTTGTTTTACTGTAACTTTGTCTGTGGTGTAGCCTTTGTAAATATAATATTTTAGTGATGTTCATGAATTAGTTTTTCTATAAACCTTCAATGAACATCTTGTGAAATCAATTCAATTTCAGATTCTTCAATTTTTTTTAAATACTTGTTTTCCTAATGACTTTTTTTATATTGATGTATGAATTTTGAAAGCATACTTTTGGTAATCATCATCTTCAAACTGCGTATCAAATGTGCTATTGTACCTTGTCTTCATTTTGTTTAAAAGAAAGAAATTGGCAGAAATTGCTCCATAAATATAAAATTGTATGTAGAATAGGTGCCCTCAAATCTGCTTTTCAGGACACTTACAACCTATTATACTGAAGTTCTATGCATATTTATCTCACAGTCGCTAAGATTTACAAAGAACAAGTGGGCGTAAAAGAGCAATATATTTCACAGTGACAATTTTCTTCAATTTCATTTAAATTTAGTGGAATATTTTTTACTAAGAGAATGTTACACACATGTTAAATCAAATTCAAATCATCTGAATTTGATTTCAAGTTGCAAATAAGTGCAACATTTTCGCAGTGTTCTTGAAATTGTTAATTGCTAGAGCATAATTTTGGTTTTGTTTAATTTTAATAATTTTTATATTCTTTCATAAAAAGCACAAGATTACAGTTCAAAAAGCATATTATAAAAAATGTTGCGAGCAATGTTATGAAAAATAAAAAATCACGTAATTGTTGCTCAAAACATATTGACTTGACGGTTCAATGTGCCAACATATAGTATAGCAACATATGAGAATAAAAAAGATAAATTAACCAGAATTTCCATTTTATTATTTATTGTCCCCCCTCCCCCTCGTCACATTTTGATGGAAGGTGTCAAAAGAAGATTTTAAGATTTGTTCCGGCCTTATTGTCGAAAATCAATAACCAGAAGAGAGTTCAAGAAAAAAATGAAAATGGACAGAGATGTTCACAACTAAAAATTATAAAAATCAAAAATTAAAATTCATAAATTCGCGAATAAAAATAAATCATTGTCCAAAAGATCTTCAGAAAGTTTCTGGGGAATTCCCTAGCGGACTCATTTGACATTTCTCTTCCAAAATTATTGGCTTGGCGGATTCCTGTAAATGCTACAATAGATGCCTCTCAATATCCTCGTTAGGATGCAATCTTCTTGTAAGATTTTCGGTAAATTGCTGGTAAGATTCTTCGTATATTGTTGGTCCCTTTTTTATTAATTTCTTCGATAAGTCTTTGTCCGCGGACCACCGCTTGAGAAGCATTTCTTAGAAGATATGTTACATTGATTGATTATCATACATAGATGTAAACAATCCCTAAAACAAATTCAAAATAAATAAGTTCTGACCGTGATGCTTCCATGTTTGATTATTTAGTTTTATTCATTAAAATGAATCTGACCTTCAATTAGAATTAACTGCACGAACAGATGCTCTCAAACTCCATAAAATTCAAGATGAAATCAATGATCCAAACAGTAAACTAGGGGTATATTCGATTGCTATACATCCTTAAAAGTCATAAGCACAAACTTGAAGTAGATAAGCAAAGATGATAAGTAGCAAAGCTAATAAGCTAAGCACAATTTAATGATAACATGCAATTACCTGTTACATTAACGTAGGGGTGCCGAACGGACCACGCTGCTGCCGCCATGTTTTCACTACGATTGACAAGAACGATTTGACGTTTAGCATCATTAGCTTGCCATATGACATTTTAAACGATAGTTGAATGATTTTCGATTGGGGATTTGCAAGAAAATAAAATCCTCCATAAGTTGGATGTTATTCATTCTAGTTACTATAATTAGATTACATACTTTAATGCCCTACGGGTGTGTACTGTAGGTCATCAAGGAATTGAATGATTTTTGTTCAATAGCCTGTAAATGCATCATATACTCCCAACATCATTCGAAATGAAGAACATGGGGGTTCCAAGTGAATTACAAAACATTCAATTTATGTCGACAACTTTCGTTCAGTGTAGTCCTTGGTCTAACAAACAACTTTTTACTTACACTAACACGGTGCCCCAATGGCCCGTCATTATGAAAAAAAAATGTCCATCAAACTGAGTACAGGGCACGATGTGCGTGATACAGTTGCCATACAGTCACCCCACGCAGTTGAATCACCCACAATTTATGAATCAGCTGACTTCAAAAGACAAAATTATTATCAAACTTGTCACAAAACATCACAGAATTATTTTTACTGATGAGAAACTATGTGTAAAAATAATTCTGTGATGTTTTGTAACAAGTTTGATAATAATTTTGTCTTTTGAAGTCAGCTGATTCATAAATTGTGGGTGATTCAACTGCGTGGGGTCACTGTATTCGAAATAATTACTAATCAGGCTTATATTTAAGGCGATACGTCAACTTTTTAACGATTTTCAAACATTTCAACAATTTTAAAAAGGCATGTATATTTCAAGCATGTGTTATTCTACGCAAAAATTATTTTCCATAATAACTTTCTTTTCTTCTAATACACCATCTTGATTGGACCATGATTTCTCAAGTATTCGACTTGCTGTCCGGTACTTCTTTTTCCTTACGATTTTTTTTTTAAATATGTATTACCAAGTAACTCATTATTCTCCTAATGATCCTTGACTTTCTGAGTAACGAAACTAGCTTTTCGGAAACACAAAAATGAACTCTAAAATTTTAGGAATGCGAAGCATTACATAGATAGACATACCAACTCAATAGTTTCGCCATTCGCCTCTGTCAACAAAGTGTTATTAGTCAGCTGATACTGATTGTGAACATTCTTCAGCCTCAAACATGGTAATGAAATAAATCGGTAATACATTGGTAATTTTCCACCATATTTATCACATTTTAGATAAATCAGTTATTTCAGTTGCCATTTCAGTTCTGTATCCATCCGTTGCTCGTGTATGATGTCGATTAGTTTCATTTCATACATCGGTAGTACCCCTTGTTTTGTAGATATTGTGCTAAACAACTTTTGTTCGTTTATTTTGGTAAGTACGTTTATGTTCGAATTCCACGACATTTTACGTGTGTCAACTGTGAGTTGATCCCGCCTCCGAATTCAGGGCCTAATTTTGTGCGCTTCTTCATTCTTGTTTGATTGCAGGCAAACTTTCTCCTAAATACCACCCACCCAACCAAAATCCACACATCCTACCGAAGACGCACGTGGTCTCCCCCAAGCGATGTGCTTTTTGTGTAGATTTCAGTAGACGGCAACTGTACGAATAAAAGACACGCCGAAAAGTTAAGTAGACCTTAATCGAATCACTGTGGTGCAACATTCGTAGAGAAAGAAAGTTATCGAAATTCGTTGTGATTGACTTTTAGAGATATATCGATCGATACCAATAGGGATGACCACTGCTAGCCAAAGAGATAAACCGAAAACTTATAGTGAAGATATTTGAAGTAAACATAAAGGAGGGAGAAGGCAGGTAACATCCATCAGGCATATCCAATTCAAACAGCCAATAACTTTTCGGTACATGTTCCCAAACAAGAATACATATTTAATTTCCAGTCTAACCCAATCTCAGCGAATCGAATTCGATTGCCTCAAATATTTGCATCACGTTTGCACCTGAAATCGGATCGGAAACACCGTTTTATAAACTCACGTATATCACACGATGCGGCCCTAGCTTATTGCATATTCTTCCTATACAAATCTTTTGTACAAAAATTAACCCCGTGATATATTTATAATGACAGTATGTACTTAAATTATCGACAAATTAATTCAAATTTTTACGTACCTTTCAATTGTACAAAAACGATAAATACGAATACAATTTATTATATTTTCATCATAAGTGGTAACTATGTGTAACGGAATACCTGAATGGTTTCGAACAGGAGATGATAATTAAGTGCGATTCTCTGGAGGAGAGTATCTTTTAATAGAATTTGAACATTCGGAATGGATAGTAAACATATGCGTGTATCGGAAATACTGGACTCTAGATTAAATCGGAAAATAAAGCGAACTACTGATGAAATCGATCAAAGGGGTCGTCCATGGTTTTTTATGTATCCGAAATTCCTTTCTTTTGGGAGGTATCCAATCTGTCGATATTGGACACTATGAGCTGTTAAATTCAATAACTTCACTACAAACCGAAATCAAAGAAAATGCCTGTTGCGTTATGCGATGCTTTTATGTGCAATTCAGAATCAATGGAAAATAAAGCTGAATGCATTTAATAAACATTTTGCTTTCGACAATCGTCAAGTTTTGCTAACATGATTTGAAAATGGACATGTTTAGAACTATAAACACAGTGAGATGTTGAATTAATAATTCTTCAAATGCATAAGAGTCAAGTTAAATATGTTTTCCATTTAAATGGATGTCTTCTACAAATGTTATAAGTCTTGTTTCAATTGCTTTTATACTACCTAATTCTTGAATATATATTGTTTTGCTTTTTAAATTTTAGATTTCTAATCGTTTGAAATTTATCCATGGCTGTTAATAAGAATTCCGCCAAAATGTTATGTATAATTACAAGCGATAATTTCCTCCCGATTTCTTTCAAAAATTTGTTAAAAAATGCCTCAAGCAATTCGTATTTTGAGTCAACGAAATTTTAAAAATCTTGCTGCTGCGAGTTTTTTACCGACTGAGATGAGAGAATTTAATTAATCGTCTATGCACAGCTTATATTGGTTTGTAAAAATTAGGGAGTTAGAACGCAATGGCGACATCTTCTTGATACAATCTCCTTCCGTGCGGCTTCTTACCTATTATAACAATGAACCGATTTCTAATTACAAACCATTTATGGCATCCAATCTTATTTCAGAATCTAATGTGCATTGGCGAAGGAACAGGGGGGGGGGGGGGCAGGGGGTCCTGGTCCCCTCCAGAATTATCCAGGCCCCCCAGAATTTTTAATGACAGTAAAAATAAAACAAAAAACAATTCGACATGAAGAAAAATCTTCTTAATTATTGTCCAAGACTCTTGTTATTAGCAAAAAACATTGCTTCAATATTTACGTTATTGTATGTTGTTGAGAAAACCTCGCTTGTCTTACACAGCATCAGCGTGGCTGTACTGGATTCGGTGAATCGCGCGACAACCGAAAGCTTAACTGTCCGGCTGTCGATTGATTGATTACTGTTAGAACTAGTCTTTTGTTGCATGCGATAAGCGCAATTTTTCAGTATCTCCGTTGCAAAAAATACCGTTTCAGCATGAAGCAGCATGTTCACTGCATTCTGATTTCCCATGCTTTTTGAAGATACCCTGCTCGAGGTGTCCGATGATAATGATTTCCCTTATGAGAATTCACTAAATAAATGTTCGTAAAAAAAAATTAAAAAATAGACAAAATTACTAAAGGCATTTTTTAGACAATACATTGCGGAATTTTTGTCGAAAAATAAAGTTTAATTTTCAAGGAATTTCGGCATTGGCAAGTTTTCTTCAGATGAATGGCTAAACATATGTAACAAAATCGAATATAGTGTTTTATTCCAGCTAATAATTATCTCTTTAATTTTGATTCAATGTTTTAAGTATTTTCGCATGAATATTTATTGCTTAAACTATATTTTTTAAAGAAAACTCATTATTTCATAAATTATTTAATTAATTTTCAACAAATTTGTAGCTATTTTTTTTCCATAAACGTTCTGATATTCTTCAACTACTAGAAATTTTTCTGCGATTTTCTACTAGTCATTTTTCTGTGAATTTCTTTAAATATTTTTCCCAAAATTTTTATTACAATTTTTTTTTTGCGAAGTTTATCAAAAGTCCTTGAGAATTCCAAAATACATCACAAATTGCGGCAAAAATTCTTCTGTCTTTTTTTCTAGAAATTTTGCTTCAAATCCCGGCTTACTTATTCATGAATTGGAAAGAAAATTGTATTTGAAATGTCTATTCCCGTCGAATGTTCCGAGGAAATTTGTTGAAAAACCCAAGGAAAACTTTTGCTTCAAAAATTAGCACAGCGGTAAAGGAATCTGTGGAGAAACTTGTAGCAATATAACTGGGAAGGGGGAAAAGGATTTATTACGGTATTCATAAAGAAGTTTGTATTGATCTTCCTTCTTTAAAAATAATTTTACCAGTTATTGTCAGAGTCCATATTCTTGGTTTGAATTGTTGTGCGATACGAGGGCGTAATTTCCATAGGTTTTCTGGCAGAATTGTAGAAAACTAGAAGTCAAAGAAGAATAGATTCATAATTTTTGAAGAAAATTCTGATGGATTCTTAAAAAAGGTAAATTATAGGAGTTTTGAAAAATTGCAGCATTTTTAAACGTATGGTTTCTGATTTCTGAAAGTCCATAAGGAATTCCTCAACAAATTTTCAAAGTAATGCACAATACAACTTTGGTAATGTTCTTAAAAAATACCGGCGATGAAAAATTCGCGATGGACTTCTACTTTACTTTAATATAATCGATATTGTGGATGGAATTTTTAAAGGTAGAAAAAATGGGTTCTTTCTACATCAATATGTTCATTATATAGTATCATGAAACTTCGGAGTTCATACAAAATATTATCTAAGATTTTTGTTACAAATAATTTCAATAAAACTTCCATCCGTTTAGACACCGATCATTTTCTGTTATAATGAACGAATTTTGATTTTTACGACAGGAATTTAGTAAATTTTTCCGATTTTTAGGGCCCTATTTTATAAATCGAGTCGATCAAAAACGACTCGACTAGAGTCAATGTCGACCAAAAATTTCGCTCGACTTGGCTCTGTCACTCGAGTTTATCGACAGTTGTCACTCTATGTGACTGGATTACTATGGGAGTCGACGGGTGACATCTAAAATATGCATGCTTACTTTGATCGACAATGACTTCAGACGAGTCACATGATTTCGCTCGAATTACAAATAGACCCCTTAAGCTGCAATTATAAAAAAAAATACCAGCAAAGTTCTTTCAAACATTTTTTGCATGTGTTACTTTAGAAATCTGATATGGAATGACTCGTAGAGGAATTTTTATAGCAATCCCAATACTGAGATATTCATGGAGTAGTTTTTGAACCAAAAAATGGAGAGTGGAGAAATGTTTAGGGTAAGTGTTCCCTTAGTTGTGGGTGTTCCTATAGTTGCGGTAGTTCCGTTTTCACTTATTTTAATGCATTAGCCACAGAACCGACACTGCCAATCGACGTTTTGGCTTGTTGATACACGGAATAGTTGAAAAGAGTGTTCAAATTGCTTTAAAACTGATGAAATATCACTCAAATTGCTAAAACTTTTCTTGCTTGTACCAATAGTTGCGGTAAAGTGTTCCTATAGTGGAGGATCCCATAAGAAAACAACGGATACCGCAACTATAGGAACACAAATTAAAAAAATACCGCAACTAAAGGAACAGCCTACCAATAGTGGAGGTATTATTTTTCACTGACATGCCGTGGATTACTGCGATGAAATCAGTTTTCTCATTAAGTCAATGGTCGTTACTTCCCGTTACAACATTAACATGTACATTAATTGCGCTTCTTGAATTTAGGCGGTTAAATGAAGTTCAACCGTGCTTAGTACCTCCACTATTGGTACATCTACCCTAAATATTATTTACGGAAGAATCCCAAAATTACCATTCGAAAAAAACATTGGAGGTAAATAGATTGGAGGTAACCTAGAACCGAAATAAAAAGTTGATGGAATTTCTGGAGATTTTTTTAAAAAGGTCAAGAATAAATAGCAAAATCTGATGCAAAATATCTTTTGGGAATTTTTGGGGGATTTTCTTTTAGGAATTTCATTAGTGCAGCTTAAAGAAATCTCTGGAAAATATTTAGATTAAGGAGGCAGGATCCGTCATTGATTTCGGAATTTTCAAGAGCAGTTTTTACGTGTAAAAATAACAAAATTTACAGGAAAATGTGTTGACTATATTCTATTCCCCAACCGAAACACAGTGAACACATTTACAACGAATACATTTTAGTTTTGAACAGATAAACTGCTTTTGAAGTTTCGTTGATTACGATGACGGAGCGTTGAACGTTAATGTCTATTACTCAGAAAATCTTTGAGTATTTGCGTGGAAGAGTGTTTGAAAGAACAGTTGAATGTATTCCGTTAGGAGCTTCATAAGAATGTTAGAATTTTTTAAACATGACTTAGTTAGACATTTTTGATTGAAAACAAAATTCGAGAGGGTTTTGAAGGAATGGGGGATGTTGCTCCTTGATTTTAGAAAAATCTAAACAATAATTATCTGGGCAAAAAATGCAGATAGATCTGCGAAAAAATCGTTGCTTGGTGATCTTGAAGTTTTTTTGGTGAGACTCCTAGAATTTTTGTACTATTTTTTGGAGAAATTAAATGAACAACTGGATAATTTAAATGAACAACTGGAGAATGGTTTAAACTAACATTTAGATTCATATGAAATAAGTACGTAGAGGACCTTGCAGAAGAAATGATTAACAGAATTTCTAATGTATTCTCTGGTGGAATTGATGATCATTTATATGTTCTTTTTATTCATATGGTAGTTGAAAACATTGTAGCACTTCAATAGAGAAATGTGTAGTGGAAATAAATAGTAGCTAGTTTTAAAGCAAATAATTCTAACATAATTAGTTTCGACCTTATGAGCGTACACTATGAAACGCTCCAAAGAACAGTCTATTTTGAAAAGAAGGGAAAATGTGAATCATTTGTGATAATGATAGCTATAAAATGTACAAAATGGAGATATAGTAAGGTCACCCATTTGACGCTGCACGCAATTTTTTATTGAAATTTCTTAGGTATCGATCTGTTGACATTAATATCATTTAAAATAAAATTTAATTAAATTTAATTTAAAAGTTAAGTTTAAATTTAATTTAATTAAAATTATGAAACGATGGCAACGAATGGTATTATATATGCAAACACTTTTCTATAGGATCGCACAAAACCAATCGGACAAACAAATTGCTGCGCCGCAGCATAGACACGCTGGCAAGCTCGTGCATGAATCGAGACAGCGTTAGATCGCCACTACAGTAAAAAATATCGATGCTTTGAAGGATCATATTGCTGGATTTCCATAAGACTGAATTCACACACAAAATCCGTTGAGTGATGGAGGATAGAGGAAAAATGATGATAAAAGAAAAGCTGTGAGCAATTCTGATAGAGAACAGACTGTTACAATAGAAAAATGTAAAAAGACGGAAATTTCATTTTAAAATAATAGCAGGTCTAACATTATTGAAAGGCTAAAGGACATCTTGCTTTCTAAAGATGATAATTCTTCTATACGAATAGATAGTGGTCAGCTTTTCCGCCAATATCTCGAAAGAACAGCTAATTTACGAAAGAAGGGATAACTACGGATAAAATGTTTGCAACTATCACGAGAATAATCACTATATTAACATGAATCTATGGGACAACTTTTGTTCATACAAGGGGAAATCTCTTTTTAAAAATAATTGTAACTGATGGTGTAATACCGGTGGTAATGGTGATGACTATCAAATACTGAAAGTGATGGATTAGAATCTCTCACATCGATGTTCAATTATTTTGTTTTATGATCTTTGATGAATTTGCAAAGAAAGTTATTAGTAAATAACTGTGGAAGTGCCCACTAAGCGGCTAATAAACAGGCTCTGTTCTTGTATACCACAAGAAAGAAGGAGAAGCTAGTCACCAACAAAATAACAAAGAACAGATAAAATATAGCAGGTATAATTTACGTTGAAAATTCCACCATGCGAATCTTGCCCTATAAAAGTAACCAGCTTACATCAGAGTCTCAGTCTCAGATTACAGTAACGTAAACATTATTTTGTCAAAAAAACTAAGTACTGTACTATCTTCAATACTATTCGGGGTAGAGGCATTCGGGGTAATGGGATGAAGCCGTCTGGTCGAAAGAGAAAAAAATACATAATATGATATACATAACATGATAAATTGATATTATCAGTCTACCCAAGTAAGCACTAATAATAAGCCCTTAATCAGCATCATAGATGCGTACATGCATTATAATAACACCAAAAATGCTTACACACCTTATAACAGCACTTCCGCTGCATAGAAACCATATTACAGCATCATTAATGCTTCTAAGCCTGATGCATACAGGCATTAAATAAGCACTATATCGGCTTTATATTCGAATACAGAGCATGTTTAAATGCCATCCAGTGTTTTGACAGATATACCACGTGCTTTGTGTTTGCATATAGTGGTAAGAGGGAGTCAAACATAAATCTTCTCACTACTACAATTGCAGGTTATATGACGGGGAAAAGTGAGGGTTTACATTGGTCACTTTTCTTTCCAATACTATTCATCTTATGTGGCCGTAGGAGCAAAGGAGCGGGACAACAACTCAACAATACGGGTGTCGCAGGTTCGAGACGCAAAATAAGGAATTTCATCATCAGAAAACGATGATCAAAATGTGGCAATTGCAAGTCCTCAAAAGGATGAAAACTACCAAAACGAATATGTCTGATACGGAGATACTATCTGTATCATTTTATTACATTTTTTGCATACTATTAGAGGTTTGCGTTTTCATTCATTCATTTATTTACCTCGTGTACCAGATGCTTGGCCGCATATGCGAAAGCTCTCTGGCTGCGTACGCGAAAGCACAAAATATTCGCCCTAAAAACCTGGCGAAAACAACTGACGTTTCTCACGTGGTCTTATATCAGCATTAGTGGTGCAGAGAAGCACGGTTATATCTTGGCACTATAATGGCACGCTATTTTACTGGTTACTTGGGGAGTGGTAAATTTATTCTACGAGGCTTGCCGAGTAGGATAATTACGACGAGTGCTGTAAAAATCGAGTTCTGCAACGAGTTACGTACAACATATTTTGCAATTTCGTGGGGGGCATCAGAAATTATATCGGAATGCATTCACCATAATTTTACAATTTCTGAAAAATTGTTGTGTAATGATTCATTACGCAACTCAAAACAATTGCGTAATAAGAAAACGTTGCGTAATGATTCATTACAGCCCTGATTTCAGTTAGATAATGACTATTCCCGCACTGCATACTTCAGTGCAGGAAAGTAGGCCCTTTCATGACAGATTGACGTGATGAAAAACAGCCTATTACGATGAGAAATTGCAAAAACCAACATTTACTATGATTCTCTAACTCGATATCGAGATACGGAAAATCGTGTAAGGGAGAGTTAACTGTAATTCCACTAGAGTTTGTATCCATTGACAGATACGCGTATTTCGACCTCAAAAGATCGTCTTCAGTGTCGTGTACTATACTCGACTGTGGTGTACTAGTTGCCCTTCATGCTAAGCACTGGCAAGACCAGTTGAGCAACCTTCAAATTTGTTGGAATGACATTCCAACATACATTGTATCAAATTCGTTACAGGTAGAGTGGTCGAATGTCCGATATCGGAATCTGAACTCTTCATTAGCAAAAAATGTATTTTCATTATGTAAACCATCATTCTGAACTCTTGAACGTTAATGAACGAAAATATACGCTGATAATGCGTGGTATCAGGTATCAGAAGGCCGGCTCCAAAGGCACGTTCCCCACCAGTTGGGAGATTTGTGCCATCGCCATATGTGAGCCTATTTCATCATCTACCCGATGGGAGAGGAAAGGGAAGGGAAAGATGGGAGGAAATAGGAGTGGGGTCCCTTGAAGAGGGAAGATCGCATAAGCGAAATGAGAGCATGTAGCTCCATACCACAATGGGTTCGAACAGCGCCCTAAAAAGGGCACTGCAAAACGCATGAGCGTAAAGAGAGCCTATAGCTCATTACCACAGCGGGTTAAGAATAACAGGATGTCCTGAAGATTCAGGCTTCTGTATTCAGTTTCACTTAATAAGTGTTTACCAAGTAATTGGAATCGCATTTGCGCAAAAACTGGACAGTTACATATCAGGTGATACGAAGTTCCATAATCGGAGTCACAACTATCACACACAAATGAGTCAGCACGCTGAATATTTGCCATGTGATAGTTGAGTCGGCAGTGGCCTGTCAACGCTCTGACCAAGAGACTGCAATTCTGCTTTGACAGATTTGTTAAATACTTCGCCACCTTTGGAGATGGCTCAGTAATATACAATTTTGTTTGACGACACGACTCCAAACTATTCCAATATTGCTTGTGCTGAGTTGCCGCCCAAGAGTTTATCTGAAGCTTCACCCAGCACTTCGAAATTGGAATAGCCGGCTCAGGGCCAATGAAGTCATGCGATGCTCCATCGCGAGCTAGCTCATCAGCCAATTCATTTCCAGCGATGGAAGAATGGCCAGGTACCCATACAAGGTTTACAGAGTTGACTGAATTCAGTTCCTCAATTTGAGTTCGACATGCGATAACAAGCTTCGACCTTGAGTTGGCCGAAGCGAGAGCTTTTATAGCAGCCTGACTATCTGAACAGAAGTATATGACTTTACCCATTACGCGCTGTTGAAGTGCTGATTGCACTCCACACATAAGAGCAAATATTTCCGCCTGAAAAACGGTGCAGTTTCTACCAAGTGAGTAAAACTGATTCAGCCTTAGCTCACGAGAATATACTCCTGCACCAGCTCTACCTTCAAGAAGGGAGCCATCAGTGTAACATACTATATTGTTTGATATACTTCTTTCCAAATAGCCAGACGTCCACTCTTCCCGTGAAGGAAATTGTGTGGTAAATGTCCTGTAAGGAAAGTGACAAGCAATTGTGAGATCACTTGGAGCAAGGACAATTTTGTCCCAATTCACCAAAAGTGGAAACAACGAAGTGTGTGTAGATCTACGATTCACTGGATTTTTCTCCAGTAGATCCAGTACCCATAAACGGTAAGAGCAAGAAAGTGCTTCTTGTTTAAGATATATGTGTAGTGGCGCAACGTCGAAAAGGGCCTCGAGCGCTGCCGTGGGAGTTGTAGAGAACGCACCAGACATC
Organism: Aedes aegypti; assembly: GCF_002204515.2. Classification (NCBI taxonomy): domain Eukaryota; kingdom Metazoa; phylum Arthropoda; class Insecta; order Diptera; family Culicidae; genus Aedes; species Aedes aegypti. The sequence goes on along the minus strand of NC_035108.1, from coordinate 21,088,730 downwards.
GCCATCAAGCACATCCTTTGGAGATGGCCCAATTTTGATTGGATTGTTCTCACTTCGCCCTTTTGCCACCACACAAGACATCCATATGCCAATATTGGTCGAACAACTGTTGTGTAAATCCATTTGATATATTTGGGTTTGAGGCCCCAAGTTTTACCAAAGGTTCGCCTGCATTGACCGAAGGCCATACAAGCTTTTTTGACTCTGAAATCAATGTGAGGTGTCCATGAAAGTTTGGAATCTAGAATGACTCCGACATACTTTACTTGATCAGTCACATTAATCTCAGTGCCAAAAAGACGTAAAGGTCGAATTCCATCGCGGTTTCGTCTTTCCGAAAAAAGAACAATAGATGTTTTATTCGGGTTAACCGAAAGGCCATATTGGCGACACCAACTCTCGACTACCTGAAGAGCACTTTGCATCAGGTCGAATAGGGTGCTTATGCACATACCAACTATCAGAGCTAGATAGTCGTCGGCAAATCCATAAGTTGGAAAACCGCAATTATTGAGTTGCCTCAATAGCGTATCTGCTACGAGATTCCACAAAAGTGGTGACAAGACTCCCCCTTGGGGGCATCCGCAAACACTCAATTTTCGAATCGCTGCTTGACGCAATGTCGAGAAGAGATGTCGGTTTTTGAGCATTTCATGAATCCAATTGGTAATCATTGTAGGTAGCCCATGGTTTCGTGCGGCTTCCAATATGGCATCGAAAGACACGTTATCAAAGGCACCCTCAATATCCAAGAAAACACCCAAGCACGATTGCTTCTGAGCGAATGCTTTCTCGATATCGTATACAACTTTGTGTAAAAGAGTCACAGTGGACTTTCCAGATTGGTAAGCATGTTGATTCACATGAAGAGGCATGTTTGCCAAATAAACATCACGGATGTGATGATCGATAATGCGTTCCAGACATTTCAGAAGAAAAGAGGTCAGACTGATTGGTCTAAAACTCTTCGCTTCCTCATACGACGCACGTCCTCCTTTTGGGATAAACTTTACAGTAATATCACGCCAGGATTTGGGAATGTACCCGGTAGCAAAACTGCTTACAAGTAGCTTTTTCAAAACATGTTTGATAGACTCAAATCCCTTTTGGAGCAGAACAGGATAAATCCCATCCGCTCCTGGAGATTTGAAAGGAGCAAAACTGTTAAGTGCCCATTGAATCGATTCAGTAGTTACGATACTGCGAGCCGAGGCCAGAGACTCGTAACTACATGAAAAGACATTTGGTTCATCCGTAGATGCTGTGTCCACACATCCGGGGAAGTGTGTATTGAATAAACATTCTAAAACTTCTTCATCGGAAGAAGTAAAGTCACCATTAGGTAAGCGAATTTCGTTCACTTGGAAATCCTTAGATTTTGCAAGAATTTTGTTCAACCGACTGACTTCACTCAAACTGGAAACATTTGTACAAAGGTTTTTCCAGCCGGATCGTTCAGCAGAACGAAGAGCCTTCTTGTAAGCCTTGCGAGCTGACTTGAACGACTCTGATCCAGCTGAACGGCGTCTGTTCCAACTCCTTCTACATTGTTTCCTGAGTCTAGTCAGATCGGAATTCCACCATGGGGTCCCTCTTGTAGTCTTTACAGACCGCAGAGGACATGCTTCTTCAAAAGCTTCCATAATGTAGGATGTTGTAGTATCAACGGCATCATCCAGATCACTTGGATTTTCAATGGACGGAGAATATCCATGAAATTTGGTCGCAACCAATTCAATGTAGAGTTCCCAGTTTGTTGACCGGGGATTCCTAAAACGCAAAGTCTGCGCAGTTACATTTGAATGTTCAAAGAAGATGTAGCGATGATCAGATAATGATTCCTCATCGGATACATGCCAATTCGTCAACTCGTGACTGATTCTATTCGAGCAGAGCGTTATGTCTAACACTTCTTCTCTATTAGAAACCATGAAGGTTGGGCGATTGCCTATGTTAAGTAATCCAAGGTCTGTACTACTTAAGTATTCCATCAGACTGGAGCCTCTCAAATTGATATCTGAGCTGCCCCAGATGATGTGATGAGCATTGGCATCACTGCCCACAATCAGCGGAAGGCCTTTTGTTACGCAGTGTACGACAACTCGTTTGAAGTCATCCGTTGGGGATGGTTCATCATGTGGTAAATATACCGAACAATAGACGTATTTCCTGTTGAGGTCACCAACAGAAACATCGATTGTGACAGCACATACATCTCTGGTAGTTAACTCAGAAATGAGTGTAGCAACGATTGCTTTATTAACGAGCACGCATGCGCGGGGCATGGAGCGCGAGTTTGCCATTTCAAGCTTGCTAAAAGTAGCAAAAACTGGGTCCACAAGGTTACCTAGATAGAAGTTCCCTCTACGAAAGTAGGGTTCTTGAACTAGCGCCACTTGGGCTGCACCATTTTGCATGAGTCTGCAAAGATTGATCGTTGCTGTTCTTTTATGCTGAAGATTGATCTGAGCTAACCTAACCGTAGCCACTACCCAAACTAGGCAGGATTAAGCTTTTTGCAATCTCAGCACGAAAAAGACCAGCAACGAAAAAACCAGATCGGTATCTATTTAAAGTCGCCAAAGGCGAAAGAGCACAGAATACACTGTGTAAAACGCATAATGCGAATCCATATAGGTGATAATTTAAATTAAATGTCAACATATTCATAATCCCACCCTTATTAAGCCTCAAGATAGAGACTGAAGAAGGGCAGCCGATTATCTCGGAGAAACACAAGGTCACCTGCACCATTGCTCCGGGTAGCACAGGAAGGACTCAATACTGTGGAGGGCGCCCTGGTACCCCACAGGCTCCGTTTGCGGTTAGGTTTTATTTAGACCCCCCTAACCATTCATTCTTAGGCACGGTACGCATCACACCATAAATTAGGGGTCACCTGTGAAGTGGACTTTTACCACCGGAACAGGCAATCCGTAGTGTTAATTCTTAGCCAGTTGAAACAACCGCTACCGACACTACACGGCTATCTAGGCTGCTCGGGAAAAGGAGGTTAATATTGATGATTAACTCCTGACGTGCCCAAGCAGCCGTCAAAAACCAACATTTACTATGATTCTCTAACTCGATATCGAGATACGGAAAATCGTGTAAGGGAGAGTTAACTGTAATTCCACTAGAGTTTGTATCCATTGACAGATACGCGTATTTCGACCTCAAAAGATCGTCTTCAGTGTCGTGTACTATACTCGACTGTGGTGTACTAGTTGCCCTTCATGCTAAGCACTGGCAAGACCAGTTGAGCAACCTTCAAATTTGTTGGAATGACATTCCAACATACATTGTATCAAATTCGTTACAGGTAGAGTGGTCGAATGTCCGATATCGGAATCTGAACTCTTCATTAGCAAAAAATGTATTTTCATTATGTAAACCATCATTCTGAACTCTTGAACGTTAATGAACGAAAATATACGCTGATAATGCGTGGTGCTCACCTGAGACGAGACTCGCGAAGACGGTCTTCTTTTTCTGTGATTACTGAGATTTTTTCTTATTCCACTTTGTGTTTGTACCAATTATGCGCATGCTGTTCGAATCCTCACATGAACCTCTCAGCAAAAAATGATTGAGTTTGCATCACATCGAATCACAAATAGCCGTTTTACGGAAATTTCATGCCAGCAAACGTAGCAGACATTAGAAATAAATAATCTTCTGCTTAGATTTATCGGCAACTTTGGAAAAAAACTGCTCCGCCGCCAGAGGTTTTTAATAACAGTTTACTTTGAACACAATACTTTTCACTTTTTCAGCCATAAAACCGGTGGGCTGCATTTGACGTTTCGTGAGAGGGGAATCTGGGCTGCATATTGGTTTATTCATAAATTTCATAACGCCAAAAATGGTAATTTTTGACAGCCCTCGTAAAGCTGTTTGTATGAATCTATATAAATAAAAATGGAATGATGTTTGTATGTCACGAAATGGCTTCCGAACGGGTCAACGGATTTAAATGATTATAATTCCGTTTTGTTCGTCAAGTGTTCCGACGTGTTTGTGAGTATAAAAATCCCAGGATATTTACCGGGAAAGTCGGAAAAACGAGCGTGAAAGGAACTGTCATTTTGTATGGGACGATTCATCACGTTTTTTAACAGCCTACTTGATGGCAAGACGAAGTTTGCCGGGACCACTAGTATTCTATAAAATTTGTATGAGCTGTAACGCCTCAATTACACCCACCCACCCCCTAGAGCGTTATGAAATTTGTGAATGGGCCCTATGACGTTGATATTTTTCCTCTTCGCGAGTCTCTCTCAGGTGCTCACTATGCCTACTCCTATTTCATCGAGATGAAAAATTTTGAATTTTCTGTTTGGCCCATGACAATTTTTAACAAAAAGGCATCAACATTTTTCGATAACAAATCAATCAAACCATCTAAGAAATAAATCAGTCACCCTATCCTTTTAGTGGAAATCTCAGCCCTTTAGGAACGTTTTCCCACTGTCATTCCAGTCTCACGCTGCGTCTGTTTATCATGAATGAAACGTCTAAAAATACCCACACGACTCCAGTAGCAACGCAACGCGATGCAACGGTCCCACTCACACTCCCGTTACTCGCCACCGTCAGCTGTCTCGTCGTGCATCCATCCATCTCGCTCTGCTCCACACAACCTAACGGGCTCCCATTCATCGCTCACCTGCTTCATTCGAGTGATTTTGGACTTTTGCTGGAACGGAGCTGTCATTCATCGTGTGCTGCGATTCGATTTTGTGTTAATTCTGCTCTCGCGGCGATCGGACGTGGTTTCGTCTCTCGTGTGTGTTTGAATAACAAGTATTTAACAAAAATTAAGAAAATACACTCCAGGCAGCATGAAGCATGAAAAACGGCGATTACAGAAGTTGCAGAACCATTTTCGCTAGTAGTTCGCGTTTCGGAAACGGGAACGGTTCCGCGATTTTGTCCGGAAAGTCGTGTATCGGAATTTTCCTCGGGTTGGCTGGTGAAACTGCTTTATCGATCAGTGTGTGTTAGGAAGAAATACGATTCATCATAGAAGGTGTTGCAACTGAAGAGTGAAGTGTCCTCCCGGAAGATTCTGGACCCTCCAGAGGGGATCCTTCCGGAAGCTCCTGGAGCTCCTGTTTTCGGTGGTGGTGTGTAAGGAAGCAATAAGGAAAAAATCAGCCCCAAAAATCAAGATGGCGAGCTGCTAGAGGAGCGAGAGAGTGTGTGAGAGAAGGCCTCCTTCTTCTGTCCTGTCCTGTCCTGGCTGTCCTCTTATTGGTTTTGGTCTTCTTCGTAGGTCGTGAAGTGTGTTTTTTGTGTCAGCCATCCAACAACAACAGAAGAGCCATCGCAATAGGCGGTGAAATAAAGGGGTTTTCATATTGCTATTATTCCTTGCGAGTAAAATCCGAGCAGTTTGGTGGTGTGTGAGAGGGCGGAGAGAGAGAAGAAAAACAAGTGCACAACAAAGGTGTAACCCCCCCTGTGAGGAGTTTTTTTGAGTGTCGTACCCTGCCTGTCCCCCCTTCTACTCGTGAAGGATTTTGATTGAGAAAAGTTTCCAATCCTCTCATTCAATGTCCCCTGGTTTAGTGTGTTGATTGGTTTAAGTTATACAAATTTGTTTAATGGTGTAACCGAATCGTGTCCAGATAAAAAAGGATTCAACATAAGCCAACGAAAATGTCCGACAAAATTAAGGTCGCGGTGCGGGTTCGTCCCTTCAATCGCCGAGGTAAGTCTACCAACCAAACCCCCCTTTTCACAGTTTTCCCTTAACCCTCCTCCAGCGTATTGCGTATATAGAACACGAGTTTGATTTCCTTACACGTAGAATTTATTAGTCATCATCGCATTCTGAAATCGATGGTCGCGCAATAACCCGAACAAAAATCGAAATCTATAGGTACAACTCATTTCAATTGATTGTTCGAAGGAATGGAACGGAATGGCTTTCGATTTCTCGACGAGCGAAATCAACCAAACGTTTGACCTTCAATTAATGCTGTGCAGCACCACTACTCGCCATCCAGCAGAAACAGCAGCAGTCGGTCGGAGCGGGTTGCAAAGTAAAAGCTTTTGAGTGAAGAAGGAAATTCGCGAAAAACGAGATCTCGTCTTCCTCAAATCCAAATATTTGGCACTTTGGTCAATCTGCAACTGTAGCTTTCTATCTTCAATCCTCATAGTTTACCTTATTATAAGGTCTTTGTGCAAATGTGTGCAATTATGACTTCATCAACAAACAAAGAACGTTATGGCTCTGTTACTGCACTCAGTCAATCAGTCTGTTGGATCGTCGTCGTTTGTTCATTGAAAATGCATGGCTCATTGAATGTTTTCATTGTAGCGGACTGGTAGGTACATGCTCGAGCGCAAAATGTGAGAACTCGGCATAGTCAAACGATTTCGATTTAATCATCGAGTTATCATATAGAAAAAAATGTGGCCGATATCACTCAACGAAATTGATTACGTTTCTCCTGCAAATCGACTCTTTTCCTGCTGTGAAAGAAAAGTCGTCTTCGGCTTACTTACACTTCAGACCTGGTGAATATGTTCAGTACAGCCGTGACATCTTATCTGGTGCGACAGGGTGTATAAATTTATCACGTATGCTCGACGACCATACGTTGCCAGTCAGAAGCGCTTGATTCTGATGGATTACGGTTGGCCAACACACCCAGTCGTGCAAATAGCGATTTCAAACGCTATATCCATTCCACTTTGTATTCCGGTGTCGCCACCTAATTTACCTTATACTAATGGATAGAGTTTACCTTATTTTCACTACTTGTTGAACTTAGGTATTCTATGAACACTTCCTCAGTAATTGACTGAGAGACTTGTTTGCCAATCGTCTCTTTTTGAATTTGATTATCGAGTGGCAAAGACGATGAACATGTTTTTTTTGCCAGTATTGAAAAAAAAGAGCTCTAAGAAACTCTAATAACAGATCATGCTCTAGCGGAGACGAACCAGCCAACGGCTGAAAGCCTCGATAATAAAGATAATAAAAATAAATAGATCATGCTCTTCAGCTTAGTATTCTTAAGAGATCTTCCAAAGTTAATCATTGAGAATTTTTGTACATCGTGTGGTCAGCACGAAGATACTCTTCTTTTTCTTCTTCTTCTTTCTGCCGTTACGTCCCAACTTGGACAAAGCCAGCTTCTCAGCTTAGTGTTCTTATGAGCACTTCCACAGTTATTATTATTAACTGAGAGCATTCTTTGCCGATTTGTAATTTTTTGTATGTGTATATCGTGAAGTAGGCCTGGGAAGTCGAGAAAATTTTATTTACGAGAAGATTCTTGACCGGTGAGATTCGAACCCACGTCCTTCAGCTTGGTGAATAACTGCGCGTTTTATACTACAGTTAGGCCTTAGATGAGGAGATGTCGTGTTGTTTTAAAAAAAATGTCATGGGGAAAAAGCACTAATTTTCGACCTACAAGAATTCTGTGCCAATTTTCGGATTTTCATACAAAGTAGGTCAAAATAGTATGAATGGGTCGAAAATTGATGCATTTCCTCTACATATACTCTACATTCTTTTACAATTATTCTATAGTCCCTATGGTTTTCAAAAATCTCTCATGGATCGCATTTGTGGCTTTTGCTACCTTCGTTCTGTCACTGCATAGTGAATTTTATCCATTAGCGTAACTTGAACTAGAGTCTAGAGGGGCCTTGATCCATTTGATAAAAAAAAAATCCTTTAAGCAAGGTGCATGTTAGCATGAGAGTTTACATTTTCTAGAGGGGACTTTAACTTTTCTATGGGGGGGCTAAAGACCCTCCTTGACCCCCCCCCCCCCGTATTTACGCCAATGATTTTATCACTACCTTATTAAAAAGAGCGGAATTTTGCCCTAAATTAACTTGAGCAGTTGGTTCAATAAATTTGTTCCATTCAAAGCTCATCTAACTCATGAATTATAAAGATATTTCAACGCTCATGTTGTTTATAGAGCAGCATCACTTTACGACGAATTCATATCAAAGCAATCCATTTTAATACTGTAAAATTGTTATTGAAATCATATTGAGGGCTCATCAGAGTACTTAAATAGTCTACTTGCTGGTTCAATAGTGTAACTATTGATAAACAATCAAATAACTATTGACCAATTTTGTTGTATGTTTTTGAATAATTTAGAAAATTCTAATAAGTTTTGTTCCAGCACTTGTTTAAACATTTACTGCCCTTCAAAACATTGTGGGCGTTGGAGGGCGAAAAAAGGATTATCATCTTCTCATAAGCACTGCTTCATCTATCTATGTAAATAAAAATGGAGTGGTGTTTGAATGTCACGAAATGGCTTGAAAATGGATGAATGGATTGACGTAAGTTTTCCACAGTTGCACTTGACAAGAGACGTTTACAACAGCCTACTTGGTGGTAAGATGAAGTTTACCGGGACCACTAGTTAAAAACCTGACTTAATCCACCGATGGTGAGACTGAACCCTTCTTACATTTCCATACAGGTATGAGATAATTATTATTCATCATTCATTTGGAACCTTGTACCAGTACAGTGGGGATTCGCTCGTTGGGGTTCCGCTACATGGAATGACTCGATGGTTGGATGTTCGCTGGTTGGAAAATATTCCAACTAAAAGCACTCAAATGTCAACAGAAAATGTCAAACTGACTTTGACGTCTGAGTATCGCCGCTTTGAAGTCTCCATATATAGAACAAATGCGTATGTATATGTGCGTTTTGTGGCGATTTGCTGTCCAGATGCGTTCGTGTGGAGCATTTTCACCAGCTGTCAGTCTTTCCTACTAACGGGTCGGATTCGCTAGATGGAAGGCAGTCGTGTTCCAACCAGCGAATCCCCGGTGTATAACTAAACTTTAGGATGTTGTGACTATGTTCTATTTGCCCTAATAGTTTAATGGTTTGCGAAAAAGTCCAGGAAACTGCACGTCAAAAGGCGGATATCGAACTTTATTAGTTTTCATACGCTTATTATCATAGTTTAAGAGGGTCTATAAACCCATGTTGCCATCCTGTAAAATAATATCGAAAAATGAAAAATTGATGTCCTAAAATGATTTTGCCAGCGATTTTTTTAAGATTTATGTGCAGGTTTAAATTAAAAAAAGGGGAATTTTAGAGATTTTTGAAAATAATGTTTATCTCTGTAATTTATAATTCGATTGCAATATGGTTGTGAATGATATTCGAGCTTTCAATCGACGAAAAAAGAGCTTAAATTGGATTTAAAATAGCTGAGAAATTGATCAAAATGTAAAAAAATGAATATTTCAGAGAAATTTTTTTTTTTCCAGTACTTTAAAAAATTCTTCCAATGATATCTCTGAAACTAGTAATCCGATTTCAATGAAAATTTGAAGGCTTATGATTGAATGTCAGAGCTTTCATTAGCCGATAAAAGAACTTAAATCGGTTCAAAAATGGCTGAGATATCGATCAAAATGCAGACAGTTGAAAATATTAGAATATGCTTTTTCTAGTACTTCACGATACTGTTTGAATCATAACTCTGTAATGAAATGTCCGATCGCAATGAAATTCAATAGCGTTCTATGGGAATGTTGTAGCTTTCTTTTAGAGCTAAAAGTGTTTAAATCGGTTGACAAACGGCTGAGATAATTGAGTGACATTTTTTGTAACACACACACACATACACACACACATACACACACACGGACATGTGCTCAGTTCGTCGAGCTCTATCGATTGGTATATGAGACTTGGCCCTCCGGGCCTCGGATCAAAAGTCGGTTTTTCAAGCGATCTTTATACCCTTCTTATGGTTGTAAGAAGGGTAAAAAGGGGAATTTTAGAGATTTTTGAAAATAATGATTTTTATCTCTGTAATTTATAATTCGATTGCAATATGGTTGTGAATGATATTCGAGCTTTCAATCGACGAAAAAAGAGCTTAAATTGGATTTAAAATAGCTGAGAAATTGATCAAAATGTAAAAAAATGAATATTTCAGAGAAATTTTTTTTTCCAGTACTTTAAAAAATTCTTCCAATGATATCTCTGAAACTAGTAATCCGATTTCAATGAAAATTTGAAGGCTTATGATTGAATGTCAGAGCTTTCATTAGCCGATAAAAGAACTTAAATCGGTTCAAAAATGGCTGAGATATCGATCAAAATGCAGACAGTTGAAAATATTAGAATATGCTTTTTCTAGTACTTCACGATACTGTTTGAATCATAACTCTGTAATGAAATGTCCGATCGCAATGAAATTCAATAGCGTTCTATGGGAATGTTGTAGCTTTCTTTTAGAGCTAAAAGTGTTTAAATCGGTTGACAAACGGCTGAGATAATTGAGTGACATTTTTTGTAACACACACACACATACACACACACATACACACACACATACACACACACGGACATGGGGGGGGGGGGTTGCAAAATGGTGAGTCGACAACCAGGAAGGAGCGTCCAACATAGCTCTGGTCCTCACAAGCCCCTACCTCACGCTTCCACGGGTCTAACGATGACAAAGACCGCCAGCAAAGGGTTGCGTACTTAGCTGGTAGTGCAACCTGGGCACTGTTGTCCTTCTGACATCAGCTAGAGTGAGGAGGTGCCAGGTGGGAGCTTGGGATTTTTACCCTTCCCAAGCGAAACTTGTACATACAGCCGTATGGAATACCACCTTTAGTACTTCCTTCGGGAGGTAGCCGAGCGTCTGGTCCATCTGACCGGGGGCTCAAGCACGGTCTACCTAGGATGTGGCGGGGGTTCATCAGTGGGCTCTGGTGAATCTCTACAAAAAACCACATATCTGCAAGTAACCCTGAACAAGCGACCTGGTACCGCTTTCAAAGTGCCTTAGCCCAACCATTGGAGTGCCAACCGGCACATTAGGATCGATGCCAGTAAGATCCTAATTACGGCATACTGGCTGCAAGGACAAGGACAAGGTCAAGGACTGTATCAACACGACGCTATAGAGCTGACAATCGCTCTATTCCACTTCCTTAGTAAGAATGGGTGACACTATTCTGAAACGGCAGGTGGGCTAATGGAACGGTTGTCCCCGTCCCGTTAAAACCGTGGCAGGCCTCCTAGTACGTTCAAAGCTCGCCACCTTAGCTGGTGGAAGTAGGCTCAGATGGATATTCCTGACTAGCGTCGATCTGGCTCTGAACCCGGTACCCCATGAAGGACCGTGTCAGCCCTCGCGTGGACCTCACTGCAAGCAAAGATACCCACGGGATCACAAGGACGACTACTTACGACGGGTGGAGATAGCGGCTTGGAGGGGGGACCCTTAAGCATGGAAGTGAATAACATCAACGTAGGTGAAGCAGCGAATCCGTTCGCAAAAAGTGGCTTGCCGAGGTCGCCACCGAAGCAAGGCCAACAGCAGGAGCTGGAACAGCAGCAGCTGGAACACCAGCATGGCGAAGATGAGCTGCACGAGCAGCGAACACGTGAACAGGAGCGGCGGGATAAGTCGCAAAGTGAGCAGGAGCAGCGTGAGAGACAGCAGCAACATCAGCTGCAAAGTGCGTGGAAGTTACCCCCGAGCCAATCGAAGGTGGAAGCGGCGAAAACCGTCGTAGATGAGCTTCGGGAATTCGTCGATAAGAGGCACAACGTGCACAAAGACATCAAGGACCTCGTGGCAAGGATTCAAGGAACCCTCAGATCCGCCGTGAAGGACTGGAGGAAAGTGATGCAGAGGATTGATGCTGTTGAAACCGAGTTAGCGGCGACCAAAAAGGCCCTGGCAGCTGCGGTAGTGCAGCCGGCAAAAACCGGCATAGCCCCTCGGAAAGATAGCAAGGGGAAAGAAAGGTCAGCGGGAATAGGAACTACGCCAAGTTTCACCCCTAAAAGACATAGGTCGTCACCAGGAGACGAAAGACAGGCTGTACCCAAGAAGCCGAAAAATGCAAATCCAAAACCGGCGGATGAAGTGCTCAGTGGGGGACCCGGCGATATCCCATGGCAAGAGGTCCGGAACAAGAAGAAGAGAGGCAAACAGGAGAATGCCAGAAAGCAAAGGCCAATCAGGAAGAAGGCAAAATGCGAAGCTGTTGTCGTCAAAACTAGCGAGGACACTTATGCTGAAGTCTTGCGGGCCATGAGGACGGACCCTCAACTAAAGGAGTTTGGTGCCGACGTTCAGAAGATCAGACGCACCCAGACGGGAGACATGCTCATCGAGCTAAAAAAAGACTCGGTGAACAAAAGCTCAACATACAAAGAGCTAACCGAGAGAGTCATGGGCGAAAAGGTGCAGGTGAAAGCCATGTGCCCTGAAGTGACACTCCAATTGCGGGATCTGGATTGGATCACCACCGAAGAGGAAGTGAGGACCGCCATAAAGGAACAGTGCGATCTGGAAACGGTGCAGATGACAGTACGGCTAAGAAGAGCACCGCTTGGTACACAGGCGGCGTCGATAAAGCTCCCAGTAGACGCAGCCAACAAAGCGCTGGAAGTCGGGAAAATTCGGGTCGGTTGTTCAGTATGTCCACTGAAGATCTCCCAGAGACCGGAGGGATGCTACAGGTGCCTGGAATACGGCCACCTGGCACGAAACTGCGAAGGACCAGACAGAAGTAAGCTCTGTAGATGGTGTGGCGACGAAGGTCACAAGGCGCAGGATTGCAACAATAAGCAAAGGTGCCTGATTTGCAAGGACAAAAGTCGCAACAGACACGCGACGGGAGGCCCTAAGTGCCCGGCCTTCAAGCAAGCGAGAAATTCTAAACCGCAGTGGAGGTAACTCAGCTAAACCTCAACCACTGTGACACAGCGCAACAGCTGCTGTGGAAGTCCGTATCGGAATCGAAGTGCGACGTAGCTATCCTTGCCGAGCCGTATCGAGTACCAGCTGGAAACGGTAACTGGATCGCTGATAAGGCGAAGACAGCGGCAATCTGGACGATGGGGAGGTATCCTATCCAGGAAATAGTGTTCCAGGCGGACGAAGGCTTCGTTATTGCAAAGGTTAACGATGTGTACGTGTGCAGCTGCTACGCACCCCCCCGCTGGACATTGGACCAGTTCAACGAGATGCTGGACGAGCTAACCGATAAGCTAGCCGACCGGAGACCAGTCGTCATCGCTGGCGACTTCAATGCTTGGGCAGTTGAGTGGGGCAGCCGTCTCACCAACCCAAGAGGGCGTAGTCTACTAGAAGCGCTGGCAAGGCTGGACGTAGACTTGGGTAACGAAGGAACAACCAGCACCTACCGTAGAGATGGCCGGGAATCAATAATCGACATCACTTTCTGTAGTCCCGTGTTGTCGGGAAGCCTGAACTGGAGAGTCTGCGATGGGTACACCCATAGCGATCATCAGGAGGTCCGGTATAGAATTGGTGGAAGAACACAATGCTCACAGAGAGCGAGTACACCTCATGAGCAGATGTGGAAAACGAAACGTTTTAACGAAGAGCTTTTCGTGGAAGCCCTCAGAAGAGAAGAGCAGGTTCTGAACTTGAGATCGGAGGAGTTAACGGCTGCGATGGTACGAGCATGCGACATTGCCATGCCACGGAAGGTCGAGCCGAAATACAGACGTCGTCCGGTATACTGGTGGAATGAGACACTTGGCAACCTCCGCAAAAGATGTCTCCAAGCCAGGAGACGGATGCAAAGAGCCAAAACCGATGGTGAGAGGGAAGAGCGAAGAGTAACATTGAGGGCGGCGAAAGCCGATCTGAAAAGAGAAATTTCGCTGAGCAAGAGAACGTGCTTCAAGGAGTTGTGTCGCGATGCCAATGCAAATCCGTGGGGAGATGCATACAGGGTGGCGATGGCCAAGATCAGTGGTCCAGCCGTACCCGCTGAAACATGCCCAGAGAAGTTGCAGATTATCGTCGACGGGTTGTTCCCACAACACGCGCCAACGGTCTGGCCACCGACACCGTATGGCCAGGAAGGTGAAGAAAGAGCAATCATTACCAATGAGGAGCTCATAGAGGCGGCCAAGAAAATGAAGCCGAAGAAAGCGCCTGGCCCAGATGGTATTCCCAACGTAGCGTTGAAAGCAGCTATCACGGCCAACCCAGATATGTTCCGGACATCACTCCAGATCTGCTTAGATGAGGGACATTTCCCAGCACAGTGGAAAAGGCAAAAACTGGTTCTGTTACCGAAACCGGGTAAGCCCCCCGGTGATCCAGGCTCGTTTCGGCCGATATGTTTGCTCGACACACTCGGAAAGCTGTTGGAGAGGATCATCCTCAATAGACTGATGGCGTTCACTGAGGGAGAGCGTGGACTGTCGGAGTGGCAGTTTGGATTCCGGAAAGGAAGGTCAACGGTAGATGCCATCAAAACAGTGATTGACACAGCCGACAAAGCAAGGACAAAAAAAAGAAGAGGTAACCGTTACTGTGCTGTCGTGACGATAGATGTGAGAAACGCCTTTAACAGTGCAAGCTGGGAAGCCATTGCTGTGGCGTTACATAAAATGAAGGTTCCGGATTATCTGTGCAAGATACTAGGAAGCTACTTTGAAAACCGGGTCTTGAGCTACAGCACTAGCGAAGGACAGAAGACGAGGTCGGTAAATGCGGGAGTTCCACAGGGCTCTATCCTGGGTCCAACGTTGTGGAATGCTATGTACGACGGAGTGCTGACGCTTAGGCTGCCAACAGGCGTCAAAATCGTTGGATTTGCAGACGACATCACGCTTGTGGTCATTGGTGACTCACTGGAAAGGGTGGAGGTTCTCGCTACAGAAGCAGTGGACGCAGTCGAAAACTGGATGTACGAGAAGAAACTGGTGATAGCCCACCAAAAAACGGAGCTGTTGCTTATCAGCAACCGAAAAGTGGTGCAAAAGGCTGAGATTACAGTGGGAGAACACACCATAGCCTCAAAGCGGGAGCTAAAACACCTCGGCGTAATGATCGACGATCGGCTGAACTTCAACTGCCATGTCGATTACGCGTGCGAGAAAGCAGCAAGGGCAGTCACGGCGCTGTCCAGGATCATGCCGAATAACTCGGCGATTTGCAGCAGTAAGCGGAGGCTATTGTCTAGCGTGGCTACGTCAATCCTGAGGTACGCTAGCCCGGCGTGGGGAACCGCAATGAAGACGAAGAGAAACCGAGTCAAGCTTAGCAGCACGTATAGGCTGATGGCCATGCGGGTAGCGAGTGCCTACCGAACCATATCTTCGGAGGCAGTATGCGTGATTGCCGGAATGGTCCCTATCGGCTACGTTTTGGAAGAGGATAAGGAGTGCTACGAAGCTAGTAGTACTAGAGGAGCCCGGAAGATTGCCCGAGCCGACACGATGGTGAAATGGCAACGCGAGTGGGATACCGCTGAGAAGGGAAGGTGGACTTATCGCCTTATTCCAAATCTGGCGAAATGGGTGAGCAGATCCCATGGAGAAGTCAACTTCCACTTGACGCAGTTCTTGTCAGGTCACGGCTGCTTCAAGAAATATCTGCACAGGTTCGGCCACGCAGAGTCGCCGCTCTGCGCTGAGTGCCCAGTCGTAGAGGAGTCGCCGGAACACGTCATTTTCGAGTGTCCACGTTTTGCTGCGGAACGTAGCGAGATGATAGCGGTCTGCGGTGCTGACGTAACCGTAGACAACGTAGTGGATAGAATGTGTAGCGATGAGGTGATGTGGAACGCGGTGAACATGGCGGTGACGAAAATAATGTCATTGCTTCAGCGGAAGTGGAGGGAGGAACAAGCCGGTGAACCGGAAGTCAGTCTCCAACCGGAATCGCCGAACCGACCTCGGCACCCAACCGGTAGGTAAGCTTGATCCACCGTCGGGGACAAGACCGAGTAGATCGTGGAAAAGCCCCGGAAATTGTAGGCTTCGTGGCCGTGCGGTTAGCGGCGTCAGTCGTTTAGGCATATTGTGCCATGAAGTGTGGGTTCGATTCCCACTCCAGTCGGTGGAAACTTTTCGTCAAACGAAAAATTCATCATTGGGCTACTGGGTGTTTCGTGTTGTCCGTTGCCTAATGTTTGTGATTGTTCAGTCTGTGCAGCCTTGAGCTAAAGACGGTGTAAATTGTCTTGCCAAATTGGTCGTCAGGGCACCTGTGAACCGGAAGTCATCCACCAACCGGAATCGCAGGATCGACCTTGGCACCTATCCGGGCAGCATCGGTACCGGAAGAACTTCCACCTCCGGGGAAGTCTTCGTCGGGGTAGGGTAGATTCACCGCCGGGGACTATCCGAATAATGCGCGAGAACCTGGAGTGCTAAATGGCATGCGTCCAGCACCGAGAGAACTTCCTTCGTCAGGGAGTTTCTGGCACCCATGGTATCGTGAGCCGAATGGCTGAATATGGCATGAATATGGCATGTTTAGATCACAAACTAGGAATACTAACAAATTATTAATGGGAGCCGAAGGGCTCAGCATGGCATGGATTAGGAACTAACAAATTAATGATGGAGCCGAAGGGCTTAATGAAGGGTGCGCGTAGCATGTGTCGCCTCTTCTTCGAAGTAATACCGCAAGGTGGTGCCGGAGAAGAATTTTTTACGGTGACGGTGTACCTAGGAGACTGTTTTTTAGTGGGTAGGCGCCCCATTGCGAATCCCACACAGTGCCAAACCATACACTGTGGCATGAGCATGAACAAATACAGGCCAGTCTTGAGAAGATTTTTTTAACTCCTAGTGTTGGCGCGGTGGGAGACGTAGAAAAAACGGGTCACAGTCCTTTTAGCGAATTCCATTTTATTCGGCAATAGCGCTTTAAAGCTAAAATATAAATTGTTGGTCACTTTTCCTACAGTCTATAATTATGTCCATTTGTACTCACATTTCGGTGACTCAAAATACAACGTCTACGTCCTGGTTACCGTCCTGTAATTTATAGTCAGTCTCGAGGTCAGTCTACCTGTTTAAGTCAGCTTTAAAGTCTTAGTCTTAAGTCATTCATTAGAATATAAGTTTACTCACTGTTGTATAGTTTAAGAAAGTATTTTAAGTTATAATTCAATTTTAATTCATTGTCGTAAGATTAAGTAGGAGTAAGTGCATGGAACATAACCTAAAATCATAAATTTGTGAATTATACACATTTTTCTTGTACATATTGTAGTTTTACGTGTTTAACTCACTAGCAATAATCAAAAGGTAATCCAAAACTAGTTCTAATCAATAGTAAATTAACAGTTTTTCCGTAGTAATAATTAATTCAGGATCCGACACAATTTCATCACCACATTATACAATTCATCTGCTTTTCTGTCATTCGTGCCACTCATACAATAGAAGTCATTGGATGTCAAGCTGATCCGTCAGGCCGGCAGCATCCCTGTGGAGCTTTTTGCTGAAGCGTCAACGTTCGTAACGCCTCCCGCAACATCCCCCCCTCCGTAATGCTGCTCCGACTTAGCAGGATTACCCGATGGTAATATGTTGAGCACAGCGAGCTTTGCCACAGGACGGCGAAGAACTCCTGCACCTGTCTGCACGTCTGCCTGCCTGATACGACCATCTTTCCCTGGGATTACTTTCACGACCTTACCCCTAGGCCAAAGGTTCCGAGTTGTTTCTCCAACAATGAAGACTACATCTCCTTCCTGAATAGGCTTCGTCTCCTCATGCCATTTGGTGCGTCGGGTCAAGTCCGGAAGATATTCCCGGATCCATCTTGCCCAGAATTGATCTAGAAGGCTGCGACACAGATTCCATCCGTTTCGAAGTGCTTCACCTTCTGCAACAGGAGCTTTCTCCGGCTGCTTGACACCATTTGAGCTAAGGAGGATGAAATGATTAGGAGTCAATGCTTCTTGGTCCGAAGTCTCCAGCGGCACGTAGGTCAAAGGCCTGGAATTGACCATTGCCTCAGCATCGCACAACATTGTTTGAAAAACTTCCTCAGATGGCGCACGAGAATTGTTGATCGACTCCATAGCGGTTTTAACTGCTCTTACCATCCTTTCCCAAGCCCCACCCATGTGCGGGGAGGAAGGTGGGATGAAGAACCAGCGTGTGTTAGCATCTGTAAACGTCTCCGACAATTCTTGGTTCATTGCTGATATTTGGTTAGCTAACTCCCGACTGGCGCCAACAAAATTCGTTCCGTGGTCAGTGTAGATTTGGTTCGGCGCACCACGTCTCGCGATGAATCGTCGCAAGGCCAACTTGCAGGCTTCTGTAGAAAGCGAAGCTGTAACCTCCAAGTGAACCGCTCTTACGACCAAGCACGTGAAGAGTGCCACCCAACGTTTTACTTGACTTCGGCCTATCTTGATCATATACGGGCCAAAATAATCTATACCGACCAGTGAGAAGGGACGAACGAACGGAGTTACACGTGCTTCAGGTAGGGGCGCCATTCTAGGCACCACAGGATTCGCTTTATATACTTTACACCATTGGCACCTTTTCGCTACTCTACGTACCACTGTTCGAAGAGCAGAGATATGATATCGCTGACGTAACTCGTTGACCACAGTTTCGCTATTGTGATGGCCAAATCGTCTGTGGTACCAATCTATCAGCAGTTCGGTCACTCGATGAGTTTTTGGTAGGATAACCGGAAATTTAGCATCATATGGAGCTAGTTCAGATGCCTCAGTCCTACCTGCCATACGAACTACTCCGTAGTCATCTAGAAACGGCGATAATTTGCTTATTGGACTGCTTTTTTCAAGTTTCGACGATCGTTTCCCGTCTAGCCCACTCTGTAGAACTGAAATTTCAACGGCATAAGCTTCTGCTTGAGCAAGTCTCCACAATGCCCTTTCCGCTCGCTGTAAATGTTCTTGCCTCAACGTTTGTTTATCATGTGAAGCTCCTTGCTTGCCGAAAGCCAAGTAACGGTCCACAAATGAATACGCGTACGCAGTGGTTCGAAGCATTCGTTCCCACTTGGAAAATCGATCATACTCGATGAATGGTTTCATAAGCTTTGTACGATGTACGTGCACGATTCGTATCTCCTCTTCCGTATCAACTAATGCCACCTGTTGCTGTGGCCATTCATTCTCCGGCTGGAAGAGGAAGTTTGGTCCCGTGAACCAGCGGCTGTCCGGATGGAAGACAGGTCCTTTCCCCCATTTAGTGGCCTCGTCCGCAACGTTCAGCTTGGTGGGTACCCAGCGCCACTCTTCTGCCTTCGATTCGTCTAAAATTTCACCAATTCGTACTGCTACGTACTGGCGATAATTCCGTGCATCCGAGCCAATCCAGGATAGAACCGTTTTTGAGTCGCTCCAGAAAAATCTGCGGCTTACGGGTAGTGTATGATACCCTTCGATGGATTTCGCCAATCGACTCCCAATAACTGCCGCTTGCAGCTCCAATCTGGGGATTGAAAGCGGCTTTAATGGAGCTACCTTGGCCTTTGAAGCTACCAAAGTGCATCGTGGCTGACCGTGATCTATGATGCGAAAGTAGGCGACACAAGCAAATGCAGACTCACTTGCATCCACAAAAACATGAAGCTGAAGCGTCCGATAACTATCCGGATTGTATCCGGAAAAATAGCACCGTGGAATCCTAAGGTGATCTAATTTGGTGAGTTGCTCGATCCACCGGGTCCAATTCTCCAGGATATTCGATGGAATAGCATCATCCCACCCAACTTGAGCTCTCCAAAGGTCTTGGATTATCACCTTACCGTGAACAAGCAGGTTTGATATCAACCCAAGTGGATCAAAGACGCTCATGACAAACCTCAGAATACTGCGCTTCGTGACCTCCCTTGCCGATCCTGAGCACTCGCCACCATTTGGTATCTTGACAAAATATACAAATACATCTTCTTCTGGTAACCATGCCATTCCAAGGACGCGTTCCACCTGGCTTTCCTTGTCGATGCTGAAATCCTTCCTTGAGATTGCTGCGTCTTCTCCGAGGGCCTGCAATACCTTCTTAGAGTTGGAACGCCAATTTCGTAATTCGAAACCTGCCTCTGCCTGAACCTTCCGCACATCCGAAGCCAGTATTGCCATATCCGTTTCTGTATCTCGACTGTCGAGATAATCATCCACATAGTGGTTATCTATCACCGCTGCAGCAGCTTCTGGCAATTTTTCTTTCCACTCCAGTGCATTCATGTTCTTCACGAAATTGGCGGAGCAGGGTGAGCAAGTCGACCCGAAGATCGCCACATCCATGACAAAGATATCCGGTTTTTTCGATGGGTCACTTCGGTAGAGAAAGCGCTGAACTTGGCAGTCTTCCTTCTTGATTTTTAGCTGGTGATACATCTCCCGAATATCTCCTGCAATCGCAACTTCTCGTTGCCGAAAACGACACAGAACCGCCGGCAACGATGTTAACAGGTCCGGGCCTTTCAACAGTACGTCGTTCAGTGACACACCATTCGCTTTTGCGGCTGCGTCCCAAATGATGCGTATCTTCCCTGGCTTGCGAGGGTTTGTCACTACCCCAAGTGGAAGGTACCATGTACGTTGCGGATCACTTCCCGCCAACTCCTGAGGCGTTGCTTTGTGGGCATAGCCTTTGGCCTGGTATTCGGAAATCTGCTTTTCCAAGCCCGCTTGCAGTTCCGGATTAGACCGCAGCTTTCGCTCTAAGCAGAGCAAACGACGTTCCGCCATATTATAGCTGGATGGCAACTCCACAACATCGTACCGCCATAACAATCCGGTTTCATAGTGACCGTCAGCACGCTTGATAGTCGTTTGTCGAAGAATCTCCTTCGCTCGGCGATCGTCTTCTGTTTCGGGTCCACAAGCAATGGAAACTCCGAGATTCTCCATCGCGAAATAGCCTTTTACTAGGTCGTGCAAGTCAGCTTCTTTGGTGTTCTTGCAGATGTGCAAAACTGGGGCCCACGAATCAACCTTACGGCCATCAGTGCTCCCAAAAACGGTCCATCCCAACCTGGTTTTTGCGGCAACCGGTCCGTGTGTCCGCCCTTCACGTATCTTGAGGGGTAACGACAGCTTTATGTTGTCCAACCCAATGAGGATTCTTGGAACGGCGTCCTCATAACTTTCCACCGGTAGCCCAGCCAAATGCGAGTATCGACGAGACAATTCTTCATATCGCAGAGTTTGCACGGGAAGATCCAATTGACTGACGGTACTAACATCTATCAAAGGAAAACTTTCGCTGCTTTCGTGCTCCGAAATCCTCAGCGAAACCATCCTGGAACCAGCTTCGTGACGGGAAACTTTAGAGGTCCAAGTCAAACACAATGGTTGCAGTTTGCCTTCGAGGTTCAACAAATCCGCAACTTCCTTATCGATCAGTGTCGACGATGAACCTTCGTCGAGGAAGGCAAAGGTAGATAGTTTTGCTTCCTTTCCGTACAATACTACTGGTACTATACGGAATATTGTAGAGCTTTCGATTCGACGATGAATGTTGATGACGGCTTCGGATTTCTGTCTTGTTCCAGAACAGTCGGAGGGGGTTTGTTGACCTACGTGTAGCGAGGGATGATGTCTCTTCGTACAATCTCCAACTCCACAGGTGCGTGTTGATTTGCAGGACCACTTTCCATGCGGCACCAAACAAACCATGCAAAGTTGGTGAGTTTCTACCACCTTCATACGTTCTTCGATGGACAAGGACTTGAACTTGTTACAGTCCTTGATTCGATGCCTGACGCTCTGGCAGACATAACAGGGTCTTTCCTGGTTTTCCGTCTTCTTCGCCTTCTGGTCGAATTTCCGCGGTTTGGCAGAAACATGAGCATTGATCACCACCTTTTCCTTTCTCTGCTTTTCATGCCCACCGGAACGAGCACCGTCAAAATCAGTGAAGTGAGCTACGTCACTTGCGGCCGACGTGATAGCGCTCATATAGTCGCAAAACGTCCCCAAATCGACTCGTCCAAAGTTCTTTTTATACAAAGCCCAATCCAAACGAATGTGTGGGGGCAACTTATCCACCAGCTCCTGCAGCAAAGTTGGATTGGTGAGGTGAGCTTCTTGATTGGCAGCTTTGAGGTGGCCCACAAGATTCTGGACAACGAGACCGAAATTAACCAACGTTTCAAGCCTTTCGGCTCTCGGAGTAGGGACACTGCGCACCTTGTTGAGCAGCGACTGAACTAGTCGCTCTGGGCTCCCGAATAATGTTTCAAGTGTTTCCATTACTTTCGGGACCGATGAAGGTAGCAAAAGGTTACTCCGAACAGCCTCTAACGCTTTGCCTTTAAGGCATTTTTGTAGCCTCATCAAGTTCTCGGACTGAGAATAGCCACACATAGCAGTGGAATTGCGGTAGCTGCTCACAAAAAGAGGCCATTCCTCGGGACTACCAGAAAAGACTGGGAGGTCCTTGGGCACTACCTGCCTGGCGGACAATTGTTGCTGAAATTGTCCCCACATTGCCTGTTGATTTTGCATCTGTTGCAGCTGGGTAACATACGGCTCTGCTGGTTGTTGTAGCGATATATGCGAGGACAATGATTGATGGACAGGCACAAAATTCTCCGACTCGTGCGGGTGCTGTGCTTGTGGAGTAAATGATACCGATTCTCGCAACACAGATGGAGGTTGCGATTGTTTCTCTAACTCATCGCACATCGTCGCTTGTTGACCTGCGAGTGTATACGGCTGCTGCTGGAACGACGTCTGAGAGACCGACGTCTGAGAGAACGACGCTTGAGATGTTGGTGGTAGTTGCATGCTCGATATCTGCTCGTTGGGTTGAAATGATGGGTTGATCGACGACTGCGATACCGGCGGTGGCTGCGACGGCGGCGGCACCAAAGTGCGGGGGGCCAGTGGTTGTTGTGTTGTAGAATGCGACTGACTCGTCTCTGCATGCTGTTCAACGCTCGAGGGTAGTAATGGGGATTCACTTATTGGTGGTAGTGAAGCACGTGCCTGATCAGCTGTTGGCCTTGATATTGGCTCAGCAAACAAAAATGTTGGTAAACGCGGCCGTGGAACCAACTTCGGTCGTATGGGTAGAGGCTGCATTGGTTGTGCTATCATCGACTGCGTATACACTGGTTGTGTTAAAACTGGTTGTATATACATCGATTGCGTACGTATTGAACGTTGACTTGTTGGCTGAGACACAATACCAACCGACCGGATAGGAGTTGATGCTGTGATCGGGTCTCTCATACCGGTTGTAGAGCACATACCCTCAGTCGCAACGTTATCGGCCAGCCAGTCGATCGCACGTCTGGATGAAGAATGTGCTTCTCCCTCACTCACTCCACCGATCAACGGATTCGATGGGACTTTGGGAATTGTTCCAGTGTATTTCGCAACCATTCCTCCAATGGGCACATTGACCTCGGTGCCAACCGAAATCGGCGGGAAGATATCGTCAACGTTCACAACACCTCCGACCGCTTCATCGACATCCTGGATCCATTCCTGAACCTGACTATTTCGGCTCAATCGACTGCGACGACTTCTTTGACTGCTAGCTTCTCCATCGTCCGCCTCAGCGATCAACAGCGCATATTTCTCGTCGAGATACCGCTTATCTAGCGCAGCTTTCGCGGCCAGGGCCTTTTCTTGACGAATCCGGTCCTGCTCCTGCTGTTCAAGGATCAGTTTCTCCTGGGATTTTTTCTCCTCTTCAAGTCGCATGAGCTGCAACTGAACCCGTGTTGAACGAGATGTACTGCTAGTCCTTCCCGAAATAGAGGCTTCGCTGATAGTCACCACCAAAACGCAATCTTTGCATGTCCACTTTCCGTTGAGACTCTCAGCTACCCCTGCACACGTACGATGGTACCAACGACGACATCGATCGCAAGCTACCATATTTGCTACGTGATTCGGGATTTTGCATTTCTCGCAAATGCACTGAGACCCCCCAGCACTGGCTTTCGCCGCAGCCCGGGTGGTAGTGGGCATCATGGATTCGTCCTTTGCGTGACCTCTATGAACCAATCGGTGCTAACTCAGCAGCACAGGCTGAACGAGTCGAAATCTTTAAAGATTGTTGGCGCGGTGGGAGACGTAGAAAAAACGGGTCACAGTCCTTTTAGCGAATTCCATTTTATTCGGCAATAGCGCTTTAAAGCTAAAATATAAATTGTTGGTCACTTTTCCTACAGTCTATAATTATGTCCATTTGTACTCACATTTCGGTGACTCAAAATACAACGTCTACGTCCTGGTTACCGTCCTGTAATTTATAGTCAGTCTCGAGGTCAGTCTACCTGTTTAAGTCAGCTTTAAAGTCTTAGTCTTAAGTCATTCATTAGAATATAAGTTTACTCACTGTTGTATAGTTTAAGAAAGTATTTTAAGTTATAATTCAATTTTAATTCATTGTCGTAAGATTAAGTAGGAGTAAGTGCATGGAACATAACCTAAAATCATAAATTTGTGAATTATACACATTTTTCTTGTACATATTGTAGTTTTACGTGTTTAACTCACTAGCAATAATCAAAAGGTAATCCAAAACTAGTTCTAATCAATAGTAAATTAACAGTTTTTCCGTAGTAATAATTAATTCAGGATCCGACACAATTTCATCACCACATTATACAATTCATCTGCTTTTCTGTCATTCGTGCCACTCATACAATAGAAGTCATTGGATGTCAAGCTGATCCGTCAGGCCGGCAGCATCCCTGTGGAGCTTTTTGCTGAAGCGTCAACGTTCGTAACGCCTCCCGCAACACCTAGAGATGCATGAAAAAAAAAAAAAAAAAAAAAAAAACACACGGACATGTGCTCAGTTCGTCGAGCTCTATCGATTGGTATATGAGACTTGGCCCTCCGGGCCTCGGATCAAAAGTCGGTTTTTCAAGCGATCTTTATACCCTTCTTATGGTTGTAAGAAGGGTAAAAAGCATAAGATGTGCTCGCCAAATTGATAATCTATCTTTGACTAAGCAGCCATAATCTACTTCATCAGCTTGCACAATACATTAAAAAAAATTATTCCGGCATACCGAAAACCTCAACTCAACTGATTGGGCCTTCAAAAAGGACTGCCCAGCAAACAAAACGCGTGGAACCAAAAAAAATCACTCCGGCGACGCAAAAACTGAACTCGCTGCTTGTGCTTTCAAAGAGCACTAAATTTCACGCTTAAACACTAAAGAATCAAAAACGATTTTGACTTCCTTTGTGGGGTAATCGACATAAGTAACTTTCGAACGGTTTGGAAAAAAATGAGATGAAATCAAATTTTATTTCTGAATATATTTTAAAATAAATCTACATTTCTCGCTTAATTTATGAACTCTCCCAAAAAGCCATCGGTAACCGAGTGTGTAGCTTGTTGTTACTGAGAAAATCAATGGATTAACGCGTTTTTCAATAATGCTATGATGAATAGAAGACCTACCTCTATCTCCCAGTGGTGATAGTTTTTGTCTATGACATTTGCTTAAAAACAACGAGCTGCACACTTGGTTATCAATGGCTTTTAGAACAAGATCGTAAATCATACCAGTTTTTTACTTTTTTCTTCGAGTGTACCCTGAAAACATTACATGCAAGCAGCAAGCGTCCAAAAATTCGGATTTTCTACCATTTTCCAACAAAAACTCAATGGCAAACTGATACACCGTTCTGATCAATTACTGACGAATTTTTGTACCAGCAGTGTAAGATTGATTGGTTAAGTCACTTTGCTTCTCCATATAACAGAGCGGTAACTGTAGTGGTTAGGTTGCGAAAGTTAAAAATCTTACCTACGTCGATTTGTAATTCTGAAAATTCAACGTTTTAAAAGTGAAAATTGAGTCAGTTTACAGTGGAACGTGTGGAATTTCATCTGCGAAACGCGTAGGATTGATAAACTAAGTTTGTTTGCTATTCTGATTTACTATTGTTTGAATTATTCATTTTTTTTTCTTAGTGAAAACCGTGAATAATTTTAACAGCCTGCCATTGTTAACGTTTTGCATGTAATATGTTGATAGCTATGTCAAAACGGTGGCCGTTTCAAAACATTGCATCAATATATGATATATAGCACTAAAACTTTTGAACGGATTTTTGCTAGACACTCAATACAATTCCAATTGATTTTTCAACCGAGTAGGTTAAATACTCATGATTCAATAAATAATGATAAGTTTGCAAAATGTAGGGTCTTGTTCCTAAATATTGTCATGCTTGCTTTTTTTTGCAGTAAATTCACGAATAATCAAGAAATAGGTAGCATGACAAATGTATGTTTCCGTTTCTCCTGATTCCAGGAAACCAAATAATCATATACATATATGTCTGGTACACTGTTCTTTCCAATTCACAGAATACTCTCGAACTTAACATTATTTTTGTTTTTGTTTTATGAACTTAGTCGGTAATCAAAACGTAAACAAATCAACTTCAAGCAAATTGTACACTCAAGATAATGTGCTCATTTGATTCATGTGCCAACCCATATGGATTTTTGCAATGCGGGTTTGCATAAGGAAAGCATGTGCGTAATCAATGGATTCTTGCCATTCTTTATTTCCACTGAAAGCATGATTATTTCATATCCAATCCATAATCCAGACACATACTTTACATGGGCGGATTCAATGGAGTATATTTACCAAACAAATCGTGTCAATGGAAGTTTTTTTGTTTTTTCTTGTTAAACCCAATAATGAGCAAAAATAAATAAGTAAATGTAAATTAAGTTTATTATATAGCTTAATAGACATATTAGAACAGTTTCAATATATGTAGTATGATAAAACAATGAATTAGAATGAGCAGTAGAAGCAGACGAACCAAAATTTACCATTTTTTTTTTGTTGGGAAACTCGTTTTGGTCTTTAATCTACGCAACGTGATTTATTTAAGTGGGCAGCGAGTTCATCAATCGTTTTTTGCTGTTGCATCTATCTAATGAAATTCCTCCATCTGCATAGAAGTAAACATAAGTTATATCAATATCAAAGTATCGTTTTTTAGCAAATATACTTTCCGATGCAGTCAAAATATTACTGGATAAATACAGCTTAACAAGACTACTACCGCGAAACCTTCATACGGACGCCATACATTTTTGCACAATGTGCTTCAGAAGAATGTATAACTTGCACATACTTTGAATATGTTTTAAATGCCATATATGTGCTGCAAATAGAAGGTATTTAATACTATCATAGTGAGTATATGACAAAATTAAAACAAATGATTTTGGTAATTTGAGCAAATTCACATGAATTGAAGGAAGCTATTTTCTTGAGTGTAGTTCGGTCTAACTTGATTCGGGTTGGGGTTGGATATGTGATTCAGAACGTGTTTCGCCATTTCCTTGGTTGAAAACGGATTCGATATATATAAAAGCAAGATAAATATGAATGAAATAAATGTACACCGAATATTCGAGTTTTTTTTTAATTTATAGTGAAACCTCCATGCGTCGATTTATATGACTCGCTATTGAAGCATACTAATAACAAAATTTTATTATTACTATGATGGTCCCCTGAAACAGCTTACCAAAGCATACATGTTGCATGAAGTCGATGGTTCCTTCATTGTAATTTCGAAAGAAGACAATAAATCACAAAACACTACATCAGCTGTTCAGCAGAATATTCGAGAATTCGGCAATATTTTTCTCTTTAATTTATATAATGTTCTGATTTTTTTAAACTATTCGATTGTCGCGCGAGTGTTTGTAACGCGGTCGCGCGTTGTACTTTGTACAACACTCTTGGTTTTTCACGATGAACGTCTAGGTTAAATATAGAAAAACCATCTTCGACAAAGTTGTTTTGGAGATCAAGGGCTGATATGTGGTGGTTATTGCAAATACAGAATTCCGCCACCAGGCGGCGCTAGTGAGCATGAAAGTTTTGTTTTGCGCATATATTAGGATCTTGACAACTTCCTTCTTAGACTGCCATCATCGGCATAGTTGCTTAGGCTACCATTATTTGAGGCAAGAAATTCGAAATTTTGCCACCAGTCGGCGCTAATGAGCATGAAACTGTTTTGCGGTTATCTTTGGAACCTGACCACTTTTAAAGATGGCGTTTTTGGTAATGTTGTTCAGTAGCTCAAAGGCTTTCATTGTTTGAGGCAGTTATTTAAAATTTTGCCACCATAAAACTTTTGATTTTCAGATATTTCAGGAGTCTGACCACAGGGGCCTTCCTTAGCCGAGTGATTAGAGTCCGCGGCTACAAAGCAAAGCCATGCTGAAGTTGTCTGGGCTCGATTCCCGGTCGGTCCAGGATCTTTTCGTAATGGAAATTTTCTCGTACCTGCCACACGATATACGAATGCAAAAATAGCAACTTTGGCAAAGAAACCTCTCAGTTAATAACTGTGGAAGTGCTCATAAGAACACTAAGCTGAGAAGCAGGCTCTGTCCCAGTGAGAACGTTAATGCCAAGAAGAAGAAGAAGAAGGAGTCTGACCACCAAGAAAGATGATGTCTTCCAATGTGATGGATTTTACTAAGGTGGCGCAGATCATTGATGCGTGCCACTAGTTCTCTCTTTCATTCTCCCGCTGTTCTTATGCAGCGCAAATAGTGACACAAAATTTTAAATAACTGCCTCAAACAATGAAAGCCTTTGAGCTACTGAACAACATTACCAAAAACGCCATCTTTAAAAGTGGTCAGGTTCCAAAGATAACCGCAAAACAGTTTCATGCTCATTAGCGCCGACTGGTGGCAAAATTTCGAATTTCTTGCCTCAAATAATGGTAGCCTAAGCAACTATGCCGATGATGGCAGTCTAAGAAGGAAGTTGTCAAGATCCTAATATATGCGCAAAACAAAACTTTCATGCTCACTAGCGCCGCCTGGTGGCGGAATTCTGTATTTGCAATAACCACCACATATCAGCCCTTGATCTCCAAAACAACTTTGTCGAAGATGGTTTTTCTATATTTAACCTAGACGTTCATCGTGAAAAACCAAGAGTGTTGTACAAAGTACAACGCGCGACCGCGTTACAAACACTCGCGCGACAATCGAATAGTTTAAAAAAATCAGAACATTATATAAATTAAAGAGAAAAATATTGCCGAATTCTCGAATATTCTGCTGAACAGCTGATGTAGTGTTTTGTGATTTATTGTCTTCTTTCGAAATTACAATGAAGGAACCATCGACTTCATGCAACATGTATGCTTTGGTAAGCTGTTTCAGGGGACCATCATAGTAATAATAAAATTTTGTTATTAGTATGCTTCAATAGCGAGTCATATAAATCGACGCATGGAGGTTTCACTATAAATTAAAAAAAAACTCGAATATTCGGTGTACATTTATTTCATTCATATTTATCTTGCTTTTATATATATCGAATCCGTTTTCAACCAAGGAAATGGCGAAACACGTTCTGAATCACATATCCAACCCCAACCCGAATCAAGTTAGACCGAACTACACTCAAGAAAATAGCTTCCTTCAATTCATGTGAATTTGCTCAAATTACCAAAATCATTTGTTTTAATTTTGTCATATACTCACTATGATAGTATTAAATACCTTCTATTTGCAGCACATATATGGCATTTAAAACATATTCAAAGTATGTGCAAGTTATACATTCTTCTGAAGCACATTGTGCAAAAATGTATGGCGTCCGTATGAAGGTTTCGCGGTAGTAGTCTTGTTAAGCTGTATTTATCCAGTAATATTTTGACTGCATCGGAAAGTATATTTGCTAAAAAACGATACTTTGATATTGATATAACTTATGTTTACTTCTATGCAGATGGAGGAATTTCATTAGATAGATGCAACAGCAAAAAACGATTGATGAACTCGCTGCCCACTTAAATAAATCACGTTGCGTAGATTAAAGACCAAAACGAGTTTCCCAACAAAAAAAAAATGGTAAATTTTGGTTCGTCTGCTTCTACTGCTCATTCTAATTCATTGTTTTATCATACTACATATATTGAAACTGTTCTAATATGTCTATTAAGCTATATAATAAACTTAATTTACATTTACTTATTTATTTTTGCTCATTATTGGGTTTAACAAGAAAAAACAAAAAAACTTCCATTGACACGATTTGTTTGGTAAATATACTACATTGAATCCGCCCATGTAAAGTATGTGTCTGGATTATGGATTGGATATGAAATAATCATGCTTTCAGTGGAAATAAAGAATGGCAAGAATCCATTGATTACGCACATGCTTTCCTTATGCAAACCCGCATTGCAAAAATCCATATGGGTTGGCACATGAATCAAATGAGCACATTATCTTGAGTGTACAATTTGCTTGAAGTTGATTTGTTTACGTTTTGATTACCGACTAAGTTCATAAAACAAAAACAAAAATAATGTTAAGTTCGAGAGTATTCTGTGAATTGGAAAGAACAGTGTACCAGACATATATGTATATGATTATTTGGTTTCCTGGAATCAGGAGAAACGGAAACATACATTTGTCATGCTACCTATTTCTTGATTATTCGTGAATTTACTGCAAAAAAAAGCAAGCATGACAATATTTAGGAACAAGACCCTACATTTTGCAAACTTATCATTATTTATTGAATCATGAGTATTTAACCTACTCGGTTGAAAAATCAATTGGAATTGTATTGAGTGTCTAGCAAAAATCCGTTCAAAAGTTTTAGTGCTATATATCATATATTGATGCAATGTTTTGAAACGGCCACCGTTTTGACATAGCTATCAACATATTACATGCAAAACGTTAACAATGGCAGGCTGTTAAAATTATTCACGGTTTTCACTAAGAAAAAAAAAATGAATAATTCAAACAATAGTAAATCAGAATAGCAAACAAACTTAGTTTATCAATCCTACGCGTTTCGCAGATGAAATTCCACACGTTCCACTGTAAACTGACTCAATTTTCACTTTTAAAACGTTGAATTTTCAGAATTACAAATCGACGTAGGTAAGATTTTTAACTTTCGCAACCTAACCACTACAGTTACCGCTCTGTTATATGGAGAAGCAAAGTGACTTAACCAATCAATCTTACACTGCTGGTACAAAAATTCGTCAGTAATTGATCAGAACGGTGTATCAGTTTGCCATTGAGTTTTTGTTGGAAAATGGTAGAAAATCCGAATTTTTGGACGCTTGCTGCTTGCATGTAATGTTTTCAGGGTACACTCGAAGAAAAAAGTAAAAAACTGGTATGATTTACGATCTTGTTCTAAAAGCCATTGATAACCAAGTGTGCAGCTCGTTGTTTTTAAGCAAATGTCATAGACAAAAACTATCACCACTGGGAGATAGAGGTAGGTCTTCTATTCATCATAGCATTATTGAAAAACGCGTTAATCCATTGATTTTCTCAGTAACAACAAGCTACACACTCGGTTACCGATGGCTTTTTGGGAGAGTTCATAAATTAAGCGAGAAATGTAGATTTATTTTAAAATATATTCAGAAATAAAATTTGATTTCATCTCATTTTTTTCCAAACCGTTCGAAAGTTACTTATGTCGATTACCCCACAAAGGAAGTTCCCGGTCGGTCCAGGATCTTTTCGTAATGGAAATTTTCTCGTACCTGCCACACGATATACGAATGCAAAAATAGCAACTTTGGCAAAGAAACCTCTCAGTTAATAACTGTGGAAGTGCTCATAAGAACACTAAGCTGAGAAGCAGGCTCTGTCCCAGTGAGAACGTTAATGCCAAGAAGAAGAAGAAGAAGGAGTCTGACCACCAAGAAAGATGATGTCTTCCAATGTGATGGATTTTACTAAGGTGGCGCAGATCATTGATGCGTGCCACTAGTTCCCTCTTTCATTCTCCCGCTGTTCTTATGCAGCGCAAATAGTGACGTCACTATTTTCGCTGCATAAGAACAGCGGGAGAATGAAAGAGAGAACTAGTGGCACGCATCAATGATCTGCGCCCAGGGATCCTGAGAAAATTGAGAGAATCTCTCACGTATCGCTCTCTGTAACTATCATAACATGCTGCACATTATGAGAGACTGTTTATCGTATACAGCTACAACTTTGATCAGATTGGGGGGATAGTAGTGCATGATAAAACCCCTCTAAACATGCTCCAAGCCTATTGCTATTGGACACTATTGCTATTGGAAGTTCGTGGATTGTTTATCGTGCCAGTAAAGAAAAACACCTATCCCCAACGGTAAACAAGTGAGAAAAATGGATTTTATCATTGCTCTCTCTCTTTGGGGCTCTCGCTCGCTGCTTCCATTTATCAGACTTGTTACAACTTGCGATACATTGACGATCGTGGACCGCAACAGATGGGATGTTTTTCTTTGCTTGTTTTGATCGTGCTTCATACTCAAATGAGAGCGAATTCTGCAATGTCTGTCTGTGCCACCTTAGTAAAGTCCATCACATTGGATGTCTTCGGCAAAGCTGTTTAAAAAGCCAAAGGCTATCATTGATCAAGCTGATTGGTTCTAAATTTTGCCACCCGATGACGCCAGTGAGCATGAAACATTTGTTTTGCAAATATCTCAGCAGTCCGATCACTTATAAAGATTGCGTCTTTGGCAGAGTTATTCAGTAGCTCAAAGGCTATCCTTATTCAAGCCTGGAAATTGGAGATTGGCTAAAATAATAATAGCTACTGAACAACTTTGCCGAAGACGGCATTCCTAATAGTCAGGATCTTAAGATATTCGCAACACCGAAGTTTAACGCTCACTAGCGCCGAATGGTGGCAAAATTTCAAATCTCTTGGCTAAATTAATGACAGCCTTCGAGTTACTAAACAACCTTGTTGAAGACACCATCTTTGTAAACGGACTGTAAATGGCTCCTGAGGTATCTGCAAAACAAAAGCAAGAATTTCATGCACATCAGTGCCACCTAGCGGTCAAATTCCCCATTAAATAAGGTACCGTCAGATAGCGCTCCACCTCCAGAACAGCTTTCGTAATTATCTGTATTTTGAGATATATCGATTTCAAATTGTAGTCTAATCAAACCGTATATAGTGCGTTCATGATTATGTGTCTTCCAAGTATTTTTTATTTATTTTACCGCATTATAAAGGGCAAACTGTAAGCAAAAACTGTTGAGTATTGTACCTTTGAAGATTCTTGAGAAATACATTTTGGTTGGTGTCGATAGATTGCAAAATGATAGCATGTAAATCACAACTGTTGTACAAAGTACAACAGCGCGACAGCCCGAAGGTTAAATGTTTCACAACAGAAGAAATATTACAACAGCTTATAATTATTTTATATTAGAAAATTCAAACAGCATTAAGGCCACGTGCTCAATGGAGTATGGACAGGGCATAAATTTAGGCGAATTTGCGGTCATGTTAATAAAATTATAACCATTATCCTCTGCTTCGGACATTATGTTTACACTGGAACGGAGTTAGCTTTTCAGCTTTTTGTTCTTACAGCACTTTAGAAGTTGTTAGAGAGATTTTTATGTCCATGTTGTCATTTTTCAGTTGAACATATACATTATTATTTATTTTTAATTACTCATTTATTTATTAGGCTTCTGCGTACTTATTAATCTTTGAAAGACTATACACATCTTTACGCTTTTAAATTCAGTTGAAACGTGGCTAGCCACGTTGGGTAACCTAGTGATAAAATAAATCTTCCTTCTTCTTGGCATTACGTCCACGCTGGGACAGAGCCTGCTTCTCAGCTTAGTGTTCTTATGAGCACTTCCGCAGTTATTAACTTAGAGATTTCTTTGCCAAAGTTGCCATTTTTGCATTCGTATATCGTGAGACAGGTACGATGTACTATATGCTTTCGTACCGATATACTGTATGCCATTATACCCGATTTCTTGTTATGCTTTAATAAAATAAATATCTGACGTGGTATTCTTTATGTAGCGATTAGGATATGTTTGGTTCACATGCATCCTTCAATTTTTCATCCAAAAATAGATTTGACGATTTTGATGTTTTCATAGAACACTTCACTGAAAAGTAGGTTCTGCTCCAGTTGAGACGTAACGCCAAAAGAAAGGTCGAATCCTATCTGAATACTACACGATGGGCTAGCAATTCTGAATAGTTTGCAGTTATGCAGGATGTCTCACAAAAATCAGCCATCTATTTAATTCAGGTTCTGCATCAGTAACTTTTTCGACTATTGAGTGACATTCACTTCTTCAGTCACCGTAGGACGCTAACCACTCGCGACCAAGAAACCATACAGAAAAAGCAAACATTAGATAGTACGCGCTACTACTACTCAAACATTCTACCCTCTCAAGCGGAATACAAGCCATCGTCGTTGGGCTGGTAAGTCACACACTTGACAAGTGAGGCTCCGCCACCAAACCACAAAACAGCGCAACAGAAACACACGACAAACCTAGATATCACCGTGCACAAAAGCGTATGTGGGAGTACGAAAGAACCTATCCACGCCAAGTCGTTGTCGTAATGAAGGCGCGTTTCAGCCTACTTCCTTTCTGGCTGAGCTGTCTCTTAAGGTCTTTTCGGTTTTATAACCAGTTGTTGCGAATGATACCCATGTGCTTCTTAATCCACGCTACCGACATATCTGCTATAAACTCACTAAAACAAGACTTTTTTCTTCGTTTTTTTTTTCATCCCATTTGCAGAACTGGAGCTCGCCACCGAGAATGTGATAGAAATGAACGATTCACAGACGATTTTGAAATATCCTGCCACATTAGATAAGATGGAAAGGTAAGTTGGTTGCGGGAGCTCTTGGGGGGGAGGTGTGTTGTTAAGTAGAACTTTTGCTGAATGGAAAAACTCATCAAGCAAAGGAGCGGAAGGAAAACATGTGGGGGGAAAGTGGTCCTTGAGGCACCGTTTCTTGGAAGTGAATGTGGGAGTGGGAGATGGCAGCATGGCGTTGGAGACGCCTTTTGGGAGGAGCACAATTCTTGTCTTTGTCCTCCCCACCGAAAATTCTACCGCGCTTGTTTTGTCAGTTGTCGACACTATTCTATTGTCATTGTTGGTTCATTGTGTTCGAGGGCTGTTGCCTGTTTCAAGCATTCGTTGGTATTTTTCCAGGAGCGAACTGGTTATTCGGGCCGTATGAACAAACAGTGATGTATGAAGGGTATTTAGATCATGCCTATGATTGGAACAATATCAGTTCCATGCTACTTGTTATCTGTTATCTATATTTAATTTACAGCGTCATTTTAATGTATTTCAACTATTTTTAAATGGGTTTGGTTGGTCACGTAACTTTTATGACCATGTCCCACCTTGATATTGTCGACGTTGTTCAACAAAGGACTAATTCACGAAATTGATAACATACAATGATTTATAGAGCTGGGATAGTTTTACCCGAATTTTGTTTCATTTGCCGTAGCAGTTTAGAATTTTTCAGGTGAATTGATTTCACCTGCTTATGAGAGAGGAAAAAGAAAAAAACGCATTCAATTTTTTAACCTAACTAAGCCTAAACATATAACGCAATAATCGTGGTAACAGAAGATTGCAACGATTTTTGTCTGAAATTTTAAATGATTTTATTCGACATTTGTTTCAATGTTTCAACCTTGGATATTCTATGTATTTCATTAGTACTATACCAGGGAAGGAGCTTCAGAATCATTTTCAAAATTTTGTTTTGAATCCTCTGCAGAGCTTTCTACCTGGTATTACAACAGCCAGTCCATGGCTGGCCTGAAAATTTGTTTGAATATCAAAAGCTTGTTCTTAAGACAAAGTTTAGATTTTCTATGAATAAAGGGATAGTCACATTTTATATATTTGTTGACAAAGTTCCTGCAATCACGTGGGTTTGGCTGTGTTGTTATGTGTGTTGTCACGGTTTTTGTGACTTAGCGGCTTTCGGCCGGCGAATATGGTGCTATGCCACCCGACATATGTTGGAGAAACAACTGTTTTGTG
Source organism: Aedes aegypti (assembly GCF_002204515.2). Taxonomy (NCBI): domain Eukaryota; kingdom Metazoa; phylum Arthropoda; class Insecta; order Diptera; family Culicidae; genus Aedes; species Aedes aegypti. The sequence goes on along the minus strand of NC_035108.1, from coordinate 21,053,085 downwards.
AAATAATATTTGCGTATGCTTTCCATCACAATGTTGAGAAAATGAACCGTGTGTTTCACGTTCGCTGAATATTTGCGAATATCTACGGAATGATGAAAAAAAAAAGTCAGTGAGGCGCTTGGCAGGTTTCCATGGTGATGACGGCGCCGCGGCCGACTTGGATGAAATCGGTGAGATTGTTCTGGTTATGATTGTTGCTTTGATAAACAAAATACGAGCCAATTCTAAAAATTATATTTTTAGAATTTGGAAGTGTGTTTGTATTATCATTATCCATTTGATAACGGTAATGCATACATGCGGGGCTTATTGTAAGTGAAGGTGACTTCTGAATGGACGTGTCTCTCCAGCCATTCTGAAATGGGTCACTGGATCTGCAATAGAGCTATCACCTTCTAACTCCTGGACTAAAGCTATTTGCAAAAGCAAAGTAGCATTGCAGATAGGTTTATTTTCCATAATATCACTGCCGAACAGTGGGTGTTAGATGGAATACACACACACACAGACACATTTTATATATTTGTTACATGTGGCTTGAATGTGATTTCTTCTTCTTTCTGGCGTTACGTTCCCACTAGGACAGAGCCTGCTCCTCAGCTTAGTGTTCTTATGAGCACTTCCACAGTTATTAACTAAGAGCTTACTATGCCAATGACCATTTTTGCATGTTTATATCGTGTGACAGGTACGAAGATACTCTATGCCCTGGGAAGTCGAGAAAATGTCCAACCCGAAAAGATCCTCGACCGGTGGGATTCGAACCCACGATCCTCAGCTTGGTCATGCTAAATAGCTGCGCGTTTACCACTACGGCTATCTGGGAATGTGATTTATGAAAGTTAATTTGTTATCTAGCATGAGCCCTAGATACTAACCTTCATGTGACCAATTTATTGGAACCCCTCTCATCGTGACAACATGTCTACTTGAAGGCTTCAAATAAACAGTTTTCGGTTTATTTGGGAATATTATTAGTTGAGTTTTGGAAGCATTAGGAGAAATCTTCTAGTTTTGCAAGTATGAAGAAAAAATATCCAAACTTTGTTTGCAATCGATTACAGATGGGGGCTTCGTCCTTTGGCGGAAAGGCCTGTGTCATCCGCAAACAAAGATTTTTGTCATCCCTGAGGTATCTCAGGTAAGTCAGATGTGAATATATTGTAAATATTGGTCCCAAAATGCTGTTTTGAGGGAAACCAGCTCTTACAGGAAGTCTTTCAGACCTGGAGTTCTGATAATTAACCTGAAGTGTACGATTTGACAGATAACTTTGAATTATTCTAACAATGTATGTTGGAAAATCAAAGATTTTTTAATTTTACAATCAAGCCCTCATGCCAAACACTGTTGAATGCTTTTTCTATGTCTAGAAGAGCAAGACCAGTAGAATAGCCTTCAGATTTGTTGGAACGGATCAAATTTGTTACACGTAAAAGTTGATGAGTGGTCGAATGTCCATGGCGGAATCCGAACTGTTCATTGGCAAAAATTGAATTTTCGTTGATGTGGACCATCATTCTGTTCAAAATGACCTTTTCAATAAGTTTACTGATGTAGGAAAGCAAACTGATTGGACAATTGCTAGAAACTTCTACAGGATTTTTGTCTGGTTTTAAAATTGGTATAACCTTAGCATTTTTCCATTTGTCATGAAAATATGCTAATTGAAAACATAAGCTACTTTCTGGAAGCTTCTTGATGAGGATGTAGAAAATTCCATCATCGCCAGGAGCTTTCATATTTTTGATTTTTTTTAATAATAGTTCTCACTTCTTCCAAATCAGTCTCCCAGGAATTTTCGAAAATGTTCTCTTGATTGAGAATATTTTCGAAGTCCTGAGTAACTTGATTTTCAATTGGACTAGTAAGTCCTAAATTAAAATTGTACGCACTTTCTAACTGCATAGCAAGTTTTTGAGCTTTTTCGCAATTGGTTAGTAATAATTTGTTTTCCACTTTCAATGCCGCTATTGGCTTCTGAGGTTTTTTTTTTCAAAATTTTAGATAATTTCCAAAAGGGTTTAGAGCCAGGGTTCAACTGAGAAATTTTCTTTTCAGAATTTTTGTTTCTTAATTGTGAAAAACGTTTTTTTATTTCTTTCGGCAAATCCTGCCATATAATTTTCATAGCAGGATCGCGAAGGCGTTGAAATTGCCTTCTCACGTTTTTAAGAGGGATCAAGAGTTTAAGATCATCGTCTATAATCATGGTTTCAAATTTTACTTCACATTTTGGAATTGCAAAGCTCCTGGCTTCAAGAGTTAAAGTTTCAAGAGCATTGTCAATATCAAGTTTACTTTCTAAAGAAATGTTAACATCAAGATTAGAGTCAATATATGTTTCATATATATTCCAGTCGGCTCGAAAATAATAGAAAGTGGAGTTGATAAGATTGAGAATCGCTTCATGGGATATTTGAAACGTAACAAGGACATGATCAGAATCAAAATCAGCATGAGTAATAAGTTGGCTACAAAGATCACTAGAGTCGGTTAAGACCAAATCAATTGTAGATTAGTAAATTTTACACCTACTTGGTCTGCTTCAGTCATAGTGGTGGCTTTGAGCATTGCATCAATCATTAGATTCAATTGTTCAGTTAGAAAATTAAAATCAGAAGCAGACATATCACTTGAAGTGGGTACATTATCTGATGATTTTCCGTTAGAATTTTCGGTAAAAGAAGAGGCGAAGTAGATGTTACCTGTGGCGGCAGGGTTTTTTCCACTTGATTTGAAACAAGTAGAATGGGTACTCATAGTACGAATAGGGGAGGAGTTCAAATTACCTGCTACGATATCGGCAAAGGATTTTCCGTGGGTTGATACAATCGAAATTAAAAGATTCAAAGGGCTACCCGACGGATTAAAATTAGTTTGTGAATGGGCATGATTATGATCTGCCTGATGGGTAAGGACTGTTCATTTTATAAAGTGGACACTTTGTTTCCCAGTCAACATTTTGGTTGGTATAACTTTTGCTATACATCATTCTATACGAATCAATTCGATCGTATAGAATGCACGAAAAGGCTATATACCTACCAAAGTGGAGGCTATATGCGTACTTGGCACGACTTTTTCGGATTTTCTGCGATCAGATATACGATGCCACCAAATTTGGATGAAAATTAAAAAAAAGTTTCCAATGAGTCTCGAATATGGGACCTTTGGATCAGGAATCGCACACCTTACCACTGTACCACCAAGGGTTACTTGTTGGAAGAGTGATTATTTGCCAATTTTAATACATGTTTCATGTACAAGCGACATATACTTTGTTGTTCTTTGAGGCCCATCGTCAGCAGCTAGACTAAGTTTGGGTGGCAATTTTTGCTAAGTTTGCGATTTCATACGATGCTTACTAGATTGATATATGATCTGTCAGTTTATATAACATAACGTGATTCTATGTGCACTATTTACGACATGTTATGTTGTCAACACAGATTGTTGTTTATGAATCGTATTGGGGATTTATATACAACTTGTATTGACATTGATAACGCTTAATATGGCATCTTGTGCAATTCTGATTTTGGACGCATGAATGATGATTTTGGATGCACATTCTTATACGATACGTGGTTCACTGGGTTATGCTATATCATTTTATTTATTGATAAAATCGTAATCGGTTTTCTGTGTATCGTTGACCTATTATTCTAAAATGCTATGAAAATATAAAATCTTTGAAAATACTTTTTATTGAAGAGCTAAATAGTTTTTCCAAAAACTCTTAAAAAAAGCTGTCCGTCAAAGTTTAACATTATTTTTCGCAAAGCAAAAATCCTTATTTTTATGAACAAATTGTATGTTTGTATCCTTTACTATTCTACTAAAGGTAAAGCTTTAAAAATATCAATTATATTTCACCATTCTATGACATTAGGTAACTTTAGTGATTTACCCATTTATGGCCAAATTTGCTGATACCCAATCCTTTCACTCCCAGCAAAAGAGAAAAGTAAAAAGCGTGTTCAAAACTAGTTTGGATTACTAAAGAAACTATATTAGTATAAACGAAAGCTAAATCGTGAGATTAAACTACAGTCTTAAGTATAAATTTTACTGTTTATGGTAGTTTTACTAAAAAGTCTCATACTTTTAAAATCATGAACGCATATTTATCGATCTACAGCAAATTGTAAACAGTTTTCTCCGAATTTTTCAATTGGTAATCTCAGAATAACATATTATGAAAATAATATGTGGAAAATAAAATCGATTTTATTACAGCAGTGTTGCCAATTTTGATGATTGTCAATGTACTTTGATGGGTCTTCTAAGAATAAAACAATTGTGTTTCTGTTGTGCTTTGAATGTGACGTGGGGACTTACTAAGTAACTCTATGAAGGCGTAAGTTATTTTTCATATTAATACTATATTAGGACTTCCGTCAGGACGTACTTTTACACAAAAAATTCTACTCATATCAATTCCCATCAAATTTAAAAAAAATTCTTTAAAAATATACGGGAAAATTGATTTTATTATATCTGTAAAATTGTTGCTCCAAAAATAACTTGATTTTTTCCATCATGCTTCTGATTGATGATGCTTTCGAAGAACAAGCCTTTTTTGAAAATAGAAAATATAAATTATCGAATTTTCCAGCCAATTTCTTACAATCATTGATTTTGATAACCTCAAAAAATCGACCGATCTAATCGTTGTTCCATATTCGTGTGAAATTTAATTATTTTGGAGAATTTTTATTATCACAACATTGTACAATACTAGTCGAACGATGAGCAAAAAAACCGATTGAATTTTCATTGATTAATAAGAAAGATACAGCATGCACAAAGTGTCCACTTTATAAAATGAACAGTCCTTATGATTCTTGATCAAGCGATTGTTAACTGAAAAATGAGCATTGTTCGATACTCTACCAGGCACATTCCGGAAACGACCGTTATCGTAACGTATATTATCTTTCATCTGCTGCACGAGCCTCAACGACTCTCTTGCGCGAAGGGCAAGCCCAAAAATTGGACTTATGATTGCCCCCGCAATTCGAGCATGTAAACTTGGTATCTTCCTTCACTGGACAGACGTGCTTAGCGTGGGAGAACCTCTGCAAATCGTGCATTTAGCATCCATGCGGCAATTTTTTGTACCATGACCCCACTTTTGGCACCGACGGCACTGAGTGGGGTTCTGGTAATTTCCTCCAGGTTCCTGGAAATGTTCCCATGTCACACGGACATCAAACAAAAGTTTTGCTTTTTCTAAAGCTTCAATATTATTTAGTTCTTTTTTGTTAAAGTGAACTAAATAATATTCTTGAGAAAGCCCTTTCCGAACAATGTTAGATTGGGTTCTGTTTTTCATAATGATTACTTGGACTGGGGAAAATCCAAGTAAATCATTAATTCCATTTTTGATCTCTTCAGGTGACTTATTGTCACTTGAGAGACCTTTCAATACGACTTTGAACAAACGTTCAGTTTTGTCGTCATAAGCAAAAAAAAATGTGCTTTTTCTCTTCAAGATGTTTGAGAAGAAGTTTGCGATCTTTAAGAGTTTTCGGCAAAACGCGACAGTCTCCTTTCTTTGCGATTTGGAAGGAGACTTGATTCCCCTAATGGAGTTCAAGATTTCCTGCGGGATTTAGCAAATTCGGAACAATTGACTACGATAGGTGGCACTTTTTGTTTCCTCACTTGAATCAAAGAGCCTGGGCTAGAGATTTGGTGTTCGGAAAATTTGTCTAGAGCATCGAACTGATTGCTCATTTCGATACAATTATCATTATTATCCATTTCACCCTTGGAAGAAAGTTCGCATTCCGGAGAAACGTCCTTTCTTCCATTCTTGCCACGTGTAGTGACAGTTTTAAATCCCACTTTTTTGGAAGGAAGTTGTGAATTCAGAGATCCACCCTTCCTTTTGTTTGTAGTTGCAACCATGTTTAGTGAATAAACAGAAGAGGACGACACCTCCTAAGAGGTTTTTTCCCAAGACGGTATCCAAGTAGGATTGCCGCTAGCTACCAACGGGTCCAACGAAAAATCGAAGGCACGGGCCCAAACAAGGATCGTAAAGGGTTAGTAGATAGTAGAAAAAATAGTACTGAAAAGTACTGTTATAATAGCACTGAAAAGTACCGTTTTCAATTTTAGCACTGAAAAGTACTGTTTTTGCAGCACTGAAAAGTACTGCTTTATTTGAAAAGTACTGCTTTATTGCTTTAAGTAGTTCTTTAAAAAACTTCCAAGAGCAGAGAGAATTCGTGTACGCACAGTACGAAGCTACGATGCGCACTGAAATATTCAAGTACTCGTAACACGCATTCGAGCAACCTGTTCTATCCTAGAACAGAACAGAATTTCAGTGTTCTCCAGTTAACGCCGCTGGTTGAAAGGGATACAGAAAAGTAAAGGAAAAATTTCATTTCCATTCTACCTGTTTCCCGTAGTCATCGCTAGTATTATTGCGTTCTTTGTGTGTTTGTAGCATGGGGCAGGAAATTTGTTTCCCCAAATGATAGTCCTATCGAGACCAGAGATTGGGAAAAAAATGAATTGGTGTGTCAGGTTGTTCACAGAAGTAGGGAGACAAGTACTGCCACTTTTATACGATCCTTACTGGAACAAAGCCTGCTTTCAGCACAGTAACCTTTGTGAATAATTAGTTAAGATATTGATTACAAGTTGTCTACGCTTATCATAAATGTGTATGTTATAATCCAGAATTGATGTCAAAAAGCTGATTTCAACCATTTACTCTTCACTTACCCTTTGAAATTCGTTAGTTTCGAATTCTATATACTTCGCTCTGTGCTTCAATTGATACTGCCAAAACATCTACGAGTGGAAATGTATTCAATTGAAAGCAAAAAAATGTTACGATTGCAGAGGTAAACCTATTTCGTATAGTTCTACGTTCCTTGTTTCAGCGATATGATTGGTTGATCTTTGAACTCCGAACCGAAAGCAGCACCAAGCGATGAAACGTTGACTGTTTGCGCTTGTTTTATTTATTGCCTGATTCGATATTAATATTTGCTGAATGCGAAATCCACCTAGCCTAGCCATGTTTCTATTTGATGCGAACGATTCGACGGTTCATCGTAGCTTGACGACCACTTTAACTAGAAGCCATCAGTCAATAAAGTGGTGATTTGTTGGGGAAAAGCTTTTGTTTTACTTTCCGATGTGACGCACGTCAACCATCCATCGTGACCGGATTCCTCAATGGGAGCACTCGAGTAGGAGAAAAATGTTTAGTAATAGCTAGGTTTGATATGGATATGTAAACGTGAAGTTGAGTTGACATATATAGGAGTACATGGAAACCGAATTTAGTACTCAACCGTTTAATTTCACTAGAGTTTGTATCCTTTGACAGATACGCGTATTTTAAAATCAACTGTAAGGCCGTCTTCAGTGTCGTCTTATAGTACACGAATCTGTCAAAAGTTCCAAATCTAGTGGAATTAAATGGTATAGTACTAAATCCGTTTTCTCATTTACTTATAGGATTTATTATAATAGATTTAAGAGATAAAATATGTGAAATTCTATCTAAACTTTACACCTAGAATGTCATTAGCATATCATATTCAGCTATTGTAAGATCTAATCAAAAGCAGTGAGATTGATCATCATATCTCGATTACTTTTTCAAATCGACGTAAGTAACTTCCATACGATTTTGAGAAAATTAATTCTGAAGAATCACAACCTGTCTTCTAAAACTGTTTTAAAATGAATCACCTTTTTGACATTTTTTCGCCGTGTACATTGTTTAAATTTTGCATACAATAAGCTCGCATTCAAAAACTAGGGAGATCCTGTTATTTCCCACAAAAAAATTATTACAACATGATAAGCCGATTTATTCAGTTACTTTCGACGTTTTTCTACCAGTGTAAAATCGACTCAAGTAATGTTTTGTTTCGATTCGTGGTTAAGTCACTTTGTCTCTCCATACAGCGGAGCGGCGAAAGTAGTGGTTAGGTAGCAAAAGTTGAAAATCTTACTTTCGTCGTTTTGTAAATCCGGAAAGTAAACGTTCTAAAAGTGAAAAATCGAGTTGGTTTAGAGCAAAATGTGTAGAATTTCGTCTGCGAAACACGTAGAATCGATAAAACAAGTTTTTATACTTTTTTGACTTGAGTCTGTTTGAATAAGTTTTCGAGATATCACGTTTTAATAGGTACTTCACTACCACTCGGGCAACGCATAAAATACTCGACTCAGGTAGAATTCGTTTCTTGAGCTGTGGATTCATATGGGGAAAGAAACTGTCATGGGAAAAGTTGATAGTTCTGTCGTTCGGTTATAGATTCGTTGTCCTTCGGAAAACTTTGCCTTTCAATCACGCTCAAGGCAAGGCAGCAAGGTTCCACGTGCCCAGCCTTGACTCTTCGATATCGGAGGCGGAACGGGCGAAATGGATGTCGTATCAATCAGCAATTAGCGTTCAGGTCATAATAGGCTACTCCACGGGTGGAATGACTGTTGGATGTGACAAAGCTAGAAAATGTTGACTATTTTTCGTTTGTGTGGAGAACAGAATTTGCAAATATTGTGTTTCATGAAGAAAAATAACTGGCGAGACACTTGTGCTTTATAATTGTAATTATTATCTGTATTATATTGGCGAAAAGCCCTTGGCGAGTTGTCCGCTAGAAACGGTTTTTGTTTTTACGGGAAAATTATAACTTGTAGCATTGAGAGTATTCCTTCAGTTTGACAAGTAAGAAAAAAAATATTCAAACTTTTTTTGCAAGCTTCTACTATGAAGATGGCTCAAGCAGGAAGTATATTTGGGCAGGGTATATTGGGATACTATTGAAAAAAGACCAGTATATATGACGAGAACGTGTTTTTGTTCCAACAATTGATGTAGAACCAAATAAATAAATAATATTGCTCTCTCAATACAATTCAAATCTTTTGATGGCGCTCAAATAGTCGTTGCGATAACAAACGCAAAAATGTTCACATGACAAACAAAGCTCTCAGTTAATGACGGTGAAAGTGTTCATCGCGCATCAGGCAATGCAGAATTCATTCTCAATTGATTTTGAAGCACGATTAAAGCAAGCAAAGAAAAACATCGCATCTGTATCAGTCCATGATCGACAATAATTTGCAAGTTGTAACAAGCTTGATAAATAACAGCTGCGAAAAGAGAGAGAGAGAGAGCGATGAAAAAACACATTTTTCTCGCTTATTCACATGCCCGTACATCCTATAGCAATACTGCCCCCAGGTTTGGAGCTTGTTTAGATGGGTTTTGTTATGCACTATTATTTCCCTCGATACAATCAGAGCTGTAGCAGTAGACTATAAACATAATCTGATGATGTGCTGCGGTTCATGGCTGTCGCAGAGAGCGATAAGTGAAAGATACTCTCAATTTTCTTAGAATTAAACCCCTGCTAAGCATATAAGTATGCTGCCCCATTTGAGATGTATTGCCAGAAAAGAAGAAGGATGTGTGAAAACTAAGTTCATTTTTGCAGAAAATGTTTGCTTTAGACGTAGTTATGAGTTTACCTAGAATTGAGACAATTTGAGTCTTATTGAATTACCACGGATTAATGGGATTCATCTTTTTAAAGCTCAATCCGAATAATAGTTAGAATGAAACAGATGGAAATGTATGAAAAAAACAATGCAACTAGTGGATAATCATTTTAAGCTTTATTATATCTATTATAACCAAGCTTCCGAATTTTCACTCACTATCACGATAATGGATTTCTTCCTCACCACAATTTCAGCGAAAAGCTGCGTTGCGAAATTATCCGTCTACAAAACAAAGCGAAAATAGATAATGGCACAACTCCACAGCTGTGAGAATTTTATTTTCTCCTTCTCCTCTCCATAGAGAACTTTTCATGTGTCCATCGCCACAAGCAGCAGTTGCTTTTATGCTTCAAATTAACTACTACTTTCGTCAAGTTGATGTGGTAGCATGGTTAGCGTGCACGCATTGTGGTAGTTTTTAGCAATGTTCTAGGTTCGAATCCCAATCAACAAGACTTGTTTTTTTCAACGTCTGACATTTTACTCTCTCTTTTTCAGGAGGAGAAATTTTCCCAAACTGTTCAAGAATTTGATTTATCCAGTTTACGTGAGCGCTGAAATTGAGGAAGGACATTCCGTCTAGGATCGTTCTAAACATTTGGAGGGTGATCATGTTTCGTGTTCCGTGCATTCCTTGGACGTTGGACTGAGGAGGAACTTTTTCAAGGGATTGTTTATTCCTGTATTTTGAAGAGCACTCGAATTTTACGAAGTTTCCAATTCTTTGGTTTTATCAAGTGTCCAAGATTGAAGTTGCTTTGAAATTTATCAAGATTTTAATTGGATTTTGTTAAGTATATTTTTTCTTGTTATTTTCTTTTATTCTTTATTATTAGTTTAAGCTTTGATTATTTTTTATTTTTTTTTTTTGTTATTTTTTCATGAAAGCATGCATATATATTTTACCTTTTATCGATTTTTGATACGCAATGCTTGTGAATCTATATAAATAAAAATGGAATGGTGTTTGTATGTCACGAAATGGCTTGAAGACGGTTCAACGGATATTCACAATTCTTTCACTGTTGCATTCGTCCAGGGTTCCGACGTGTTCGTACGTAGAAAAAGTTTAAGTTAAAGTCGTCGGAATAGTTGTAAAAACAGATGAAAACTTATGTGTCATTTTGCACGGGAGATTGCATGCCATTTTCAACAGCCTACTTGATGGCAAGACGAAGTTTGCCGGGGCCACTAGTTAAATATATAAATCACCCCGTGTGTCGGCATAGTTTATGAACACTCATCAAATGAAAATAAATTATTTTTTTTAATTGACAATTATTTTTGAATAGTTCGTCAGCACAGGTGACGACATACATTTGTCTTCGTTTATAATGAAGCCATACAAAATAGTGATATTTAAAATCAAAATTTCATGAGTCGCATCACTTACAAGGTGAACCCTGATCATGTAACTTTTCAACCCTTCCCACTAACAAAAATCCTTCCTGCGACTACCGAGGAGATGCAGAGGTGATCACGGTATCTAGTAACAACGGTAGTCACACTAACATTATTTCTATAATTTTACGGTAAGATACTTTATAGTGTTAATATGATATATTACTATATATTGGGTATTGGGGAGGGGTAGCCTAAGGGAGTTAATTGAACTGTTGACTGGATGAAAGTGCGTGGGGTCGCCAGCCTTTTGTTATGAGAAAACAGCCTTAGTGTTGTCTTCCAAAGGTCTTCAAAGATATTAACTAGCCCTGCTACAACAAACCATCAGGTAGATCATACCATCCCGGTATGATTCTGCAGCCATAGGTAATCCTTGCGCTGATGGTGGCTAAATAATCATCATCATCATCATCATCATCATGTTCTAGGTTCGAATCCCGTCGCTGGCACCAGTTTTTGTTTATTCACACAGTGAAAATTCTCGGGAGCAGTTGGTGAGCGAAAATATGATGGAGTGAAAAAGAAATTATCCCCAGAGTGGAATGATTTTCGGTTATCCTCCATCGTTACTTTAGGGAAAATAAGTGTGAGCGAAAAAAGATGTTCACGTGTGAAAGCGATAAAAGCATTCTCCTTACGTGCGAAAAATCGATGATTTCGTATTATTGATACGAAAATTCAGAACCCTGATTATAACTGGTTATGATTCATATCAAAACGTTGCTTAAGTGACACACAATTTTATGTTTAAACATGTCTGATTGATTTACGTTTTAATCAGCCATCAGCAATAATTAAACCGTTCCAAATAGAAGACCTTGCACTTTATGCTAGCAGCCATCAGTCATCCGGCTTTTCATGTAAATTTGACCCGCTTGTTCAAATTTCAGTCACGCCACCGCCACCAGTTGTCCTACATCATAGCGTTGCAACACCTCGTAAGAGTCGTATCCTCCGGCAGCAACGTAAAAAACACACGAAATGTAACGGTGGTAGACTTCCCAATTCTCAGCAATGACACGTGGATCCCTTTCAATTAGTGTTTCTTCCGAGGCTCCATTTACTTACGTTGTAAGTAAGGCCATAAGGCGGTTCCTTCCGACGAAAAGCCATAAGAACTGACACAGCGTCGCCGACGATAAACTCGCTTCCAGTTTATTTTTTTCACCCTCCGCTTTGTGTATGAGGGCATGGGCGTAGCCAGAATTATCACGAGTTATTTTGCAGTATTCATTATTCATAAAATAACGCTTCATAATAAACTTCCCACTTCAACTTAATATAAGGATCCCACTTCAACTAAATATAAGGATTCTGCCGAAAATCTCACCAGAAATTATTCAATAATTTTGTTATGCCGCTGATCACCCAAAAAATCTGTCTGAAATGTTCTTCAAAGAATCTTCAAATCTCGACTTGTCGAGTCTAGTACACGACACTGAAGACGGCTTTACAGTTGAGGTCGAAATACGCGTATCTGTCAAAGGATACAAACTCTAGTGGAATTAAATGGTATAGTACTAAATTCGGTTTTTTCATCTACTTACATTATTGAATTTTTTAGAGTAATACTTACCAGGGATATCAAATCCAATCAATACTACCAAGGAAAGGAAATTTCCATTACGAAAAGATCCTGGACCGACCGGGAAACGAACCCAGACACCTTCTCCATGGCTTTGCTTTGTAGCCGCGGACCTTAACCTTAACCACTCGGCTAAGGAAGGCCCCGTAATATAACTCATTATGTTTCAAATCAAACAAAAATATAACTCATTTTGTTATTTTCCATAACCGAATTACAACCAAATTTGTTATACGTAATCCCCTTTAAAGTTTTTATAGCAAATTTTGTTATAATTATGCTTTAAATCGAAACAAATTTGAAACAGCCTTTGTCATTATAACTGATTTTATTTTAATTCTGTTATAATTTCCTCCATCAACTCAAAATGCTTCTAACAAAATGAAACAAAGTTAGTTATTCGTAAAAAATCTTGATATAATTGTGTGTCATTTTGTTGTATCGATTGGTCGGGCCCCTTCTGGAATTCTTTCAAATTTTTACAATGATTTACAACTACACTGCGTACGTAACAAAAATTAAATTTTCGCGTGTCTTAAGGATCAAATTATGCGTCTCTAGAAGCAGGTTTGCTGAAATTGATGCCGTTCTCATAAATGTTCTTGTACGTCTCAATTTTGAGCTACATAGCTAAAGTTGTATGACTGGATTCATTGATGTTTAGAGTAAGGTGGGGCAAAAGTTCGACCTTAGTAGTATAATCAAAGTTTCCAGGAAAACAATAGCAGTTAAAACAAAACAAATACCATACAGTGAACCTTTAACATATTGGCTATAATTTTGCTGAACAAACTTGTGTCAAAATATTTACCCATTTTTAGTTATAACAGTTTCAAAATTGATTGTCTTATTCGAACTTTTGCCCCACCGGTGGAGCAAGAGTTCGAATCTAGTGTGGGGCAAAAGTTCGCTGGCTAAAACACAAAATATCGATCCTTTTATGACAGGCATACTATACACCAGCCGTAAACTTAAGTTTGCCGAAAAATACACACTAAATTTTCATCAAAAAATTGCTCAAAACTGGGTTAATTGTAATATACCCAAAAATAGCAGTTTTTCGCAAAACTAAGTGTAAATGTAACATTTTGGTGACAGTTTCCACACGATCAGACAAATATAACTAAATTTGAAGATTATATGTGGATTTTAGGCAATTTGCATTTTTCCCGTGGTTTTATACATGGGTCGAACTTTTGCCCCGCTGATTCGAACTTTTGCCCCACTATGGGCCAAAAATTGTTTTCAAGCATTTATGCAAAATCTAATACACTTCAAAGCAACCTTATGATAGGCCTAGAAACCCCCTTACATAAAATATTGAAAAAGATTTTATCTTCAATTGGTTCCATACAACGAAAGTTTGACCAAAAATTACAATATTCACGTCGAAAAACAACAAATAGTCATAACTTTTCCAAATCTCAATCGATTTTTATGATATTTGGAGTAAAAGTCTCTTACTTGAATTGCATTTGAACCACAATGACATTTATTAGATTTGTTTTGAATTGAGCTACAAATCTTAAAAAGAAACTCTTACCCCACTCGAACTTTTGCCCCACTTTACTCTACATGAAATTTAAGGTATGATTTGACAAACTTTTTGTTGTTTGAGAAAGACTTAAATCCAAAGGTCATTCGTTCCTTACAAACTTTTTAGTGATCTAATTAACCATACAAGCGAAATAGGACTCCAACTTTCATTCAAGGTATAGTTTTTCACAAAAGGTTTTTTTATTCACAAAACCTAGACGCGCTATGAAATTTTTTGTAAATGGCAATGGACTCATCAACCCTAAATTAAGTAAATGGCGGTACTTTGCTGCTTGAAACAGAAAAGTGATCCTTAGTGTTATTAAAAATATATTGTTACAAAAATTCCATTATTTTGAAATAGTAAACTTACCTTGGGCGAAACAAACATTAAATCCAAACAGCAATTCCTCTTCTGAGAACTCTTCAATTCATCGAAGAATGTTGCAAGGAAATCTTCTACTAGGACTTCCACAATGGACTCCTTGAAAAAGGAATTTCTCGAGTAATATAATCAGGATTTTTTCCAAGCAGAGCTTCTTGAATTCCTTGAAGAATAACTACACGGATTATTACAGGTACCGTAATTTCGGGTGAAATTGATCACTTTCGAAGGTTTTTCTGATCTGTGTTCTATACTGTTGTCAATGCCAAATAACTTTATGCAGGAAAACAAGTACGACGGTGAGTCTCATTTACTCATGTGCCGAAATTTTCTAACAAATGTGATTTTAGTGTTAAAAATTTTATCAAAAACAAAAAATCGGGGAATGCCATTTTCGGGGGAAATCGATCACTTGTCGATACGATTATTGTTTGTTTTGAAACCTACTCTACTTACTTAATTTGAGCTCTCTGATTCCAATACTAAATACTTAACGAATCAATATATTTGGAAGTATTAGATAATTAAATTTCAAAAATACCACGGAAAACGCCTAAATGTAGGCAATTTTCTAAGGAATTTTCAAACATCTAACAGAAATTCAATTATTCCAACAAAATCAGCAATGTGGTACGAATTTTGATGATAAAATCTGTTTTGGGGATATATTTTAAGCAAACTCACAAGCTTTCAGAATGACACCATGTTCAAGTCCTTGTTTAGAACTAGAAGCTTATTGATGTCTTCCGATACCCGCCCGAACATGATTCTGCATTTTTACATTATTTCCATAGAAATAAACATTTTTGAACAGCAAAAACTTCACAACACACAATTTGACAATAATTAAGACAAACAAACGTTCATTTACTACAAGGTTCATTGATTCTGGTGCTCTATTAGTTAGAATAAAATTGTGTGACACGGTGATCAATTTCACCCGAATTTACGGTACTAGTCTTAAATGAATTGCCGTGAAAATTTCTCCGGGAATTATTTCTGCGGTTCCCTTGGATATACTCGCATTTCTACAGTGGTTACTCCCGAATTTGTCGGAGGGTACTCCAAATAATTCCGCTAGAGATTTTACAAGTGTTTAAGCAAAGGATTCTTTCTTCTTTGAGCTCTCTAAGAAATCATGAAGTTCCTCAAGAATGACGTATAGATATCACTAATCGTTATGTTTTTCATTCGAGAATTTCTCCGGAAAACAATTCACGGTTTTTTTTTTCAGAAGTTCCTTTCCAAGTATTGTAACTTGATTTCCTCTAGGAACTATATGAATTTTTTTTCAACATTTGATGCAGGGATTTCTTCCCAAGGAAATTTTTGTTTTTTTTTTCTGACAAAAAATTAAACCTAGATTTTCTTGAAGGATACATTAACAATTATTCCAGAGATAACTAAGAAAATTCCTCAAAATGTATATTGTCAGATTCATTAGAATTACTTTAATTACTTTATGTATTTCTAGAGTAATTTCAAACGAAATTCCTGAGGAAATTTTCAAGGAATTCTTGGAAAAACTCATGTAGAAATACTTGAATGATTTTTTTTCATTAAATTCCTTCAGGTATGGGAGATTTCCGAGAAAAGATATATGCTTAATGTAGTTTATCAAGGAATCTTTGGAATATTTCCTGTAAAACTTATGAATACCTTTTTCCCTACAAGAGTCTCAAGTTCTTGAAAACATATCAGAAAAAAATGCTTAAAGCAATATAGAGGATTCCCGTATTGAAGTTATGAGGAATTTATGATAGATTTCTTAGGAATCTTCGATATTATGTTTCGTAGGATGCTTGCAAAAATTCGGAAGTTACTATAAGAAACGCTGGACAAATTTCTACAAATCGCAAAAAAAAAAAACAATCCTTCAAACTTTTTTCAAACCGTGCAAAATAATTCAGCAAAGTAGCTTTTATATTTTTTGTAGATCAATTGGAGTCCAAGCTATCTTGGAAAAATCATTTAACTGTATATTTTGCACGAAAATTTTGTCCACTGAATTTTTGAATGTTCAAAAACCATATTTTTTATTACACATTTTTATTTTATATCGTCGAAAGTAAGTTTTAAACTTGACGTTTGTATTATCCTTTATTCACGGAAGAAATAAAATTTTTGTAAGGAACTTTGCCGAAGACATCATACGCATTTTAAAGTTATTAAATATTTACTAAGGACAGAAATGTGACTTTCTAGGTATTGTTTGCAGAACTTCACACAAATGTGATACAATTTCCAACATATGCCTCCATAAAACGGAGAAAATCCAATTTTGAATCGTTCTTTACATATTATTGTTGATAGGGAAGGCTGGGTTTTTAATTTGATGGACAGGTTTTAACTTTTAAGTGTCGTACAAAAACTGATTGTTGAAATAATATAATAGTCATAAATTTCACTTCATGTTAATTGTTCATCAGGTAAAGTGTATTATGCGAAACGTTCTCACGTAAAATATTTCTATTCAAAAAGGGTCACCCACTGTTTCCATTACTCTGAATATTTTGGAAACAATTTTACAGCTACTGTACAGCATAAAGGATAGAGGATAATTATTCAAAACTTTGATTTGAAAAATTTAGATAAAACTAAATGTAATAAATGCGGTTTTCTTGTGAAGCTAATCAAACATTTAAATTGATTTTGTTGGCCTATACACTATAGGCAGACTCCATATAAACAGGTGGCCAAAAATGTTTTTTCCATCCCATGTAAATTTTATGAGTATGCAAATTTTATGTTTTATTTGAAAAACATGTTTTCGAGACTAATTTTTAAATAGGGCCTATAGCGAAATAATGAGTTTTGATATTAATGAAGAATAGGCCTCTTGCGATAAACGTTGTGAAAACCATTACAAATATTAGAACGTACATAATAATAATGATATGAATCATGTTGCGATATTAGATATTTCCCTGAAATAATCTTTAGCTGTTATTAATAGAATATTGTTAAAAATATTGAAAAAGATCAAAAAGACCTAAATGAAACAAACGTGCAAATTTGTGCATCTAATTTTTTTTACGATCCTTCAGTTTACATCTTAAAATAATATTGGAAAACCTGTGACAACTTGGAACAAAAAATATGGAATATGTATAGTTTTGATAAAAAACATAGATTTTTTTCAGTGTAGTTCTTATATTTACCCTAACTTAAGTATGAATTTGTATACAATTTTACTTTTCTTGGCTAGTTTGTTTCAGTAATCTTTCGAACAGTACATAAAGATCTGTATAAAATATTACTATTACACAGTATATTTAATTCATCTAATATTCAACTTTGATATACTGTATCAATAAAACTGCAAAAGAACTTGCTCTAATATTCCAGGAATATCTTAACTATTAATCATGGAATGTTGTACAAGAAAAACTCATCAGAACAACGATTATTTGTCACCTGTTGTTATGAGGTTTTGTGCTAACATCATTACAACATGCTGTTCGACAATGTGTCAATGTTTTCAACACGGAGGAAGATCTCAAAAATTGCAATGCGAAGTCCAGAAAATCGGTGCACACGTTGTGATCGATCATTGTCATATTCTGTTTAAGTGGTGATAAACTGTTGTTGCGGAATAAAATTATTGCAACAAGAATAGGAGATGGCAATGTCTTTGTTACTGCGTTTTTGGATGACTCACTGGCAGTAATTCTTGAATAGCTCCAAAACGCATAGAATTAGGGGAATGTTGTCTTTGGCAAAGTTGTTCCTTACAAAATGTTCCATTTTTGAACAAACAAAGTTTGGTACCCATTTATAAAAAATATAGAAATGTACATGTAAAAAAATAGTTTATGAACTTAAAAACAATTGGTGTGCCAAAATTCCGTGCAATATATGCAGGTTATGATTTTTCCCAGATAGCAGCCCCAAGGGTTCTGCAAAAAAACTATGAGTTTTACGAAATTTTACTGACGTATAAATATTTGTTTGGCATAAATCACAAAAATCTAACTTTTTTTTTTCCAAAAATCTCAACGGGGCAACCTCTAAACGTCATTTCTCAGAGTTCTCCTCATACAAAGTTTTGAAATTTTATGACTCCCTAGTTTAGGTGCTTTTTAGTTTCACGCAAAAGTTGCAAAAAATTCACTGCGTGGAAGGCATCAACAGCTACCATAATGACTCTGAGGAAGTTCGCCTTCCCTGATGAAAATCCTGGCTCCGCCCATGTATGAGGGTATGGTGAATCAAAGGAGCGGACTGTTTTGTAATGTCACCGACAAGGGGACTAAATTTGGTGACTAAAGTACTGAAAAAGCGCTACAATTTGCATCTATAGACGTGGGTAGCTTCATACATAGGCGTTTGATACGCGATATCCAGCTTTGGTAGTCGTCCTTTTCCGCTGTAGCGATTCAATTCTGAATGAAGAAAGCCGTGGGGTGAGAAAATGAATGAAAAACTTCAGCACGTTATCCACCCAAGCCACCCCAAGCTCGCCCCCAGTGCTGACAGTTTCCACATCCGCCCAAAACGCGGGCAAATCAGGGCTGATAGAAGCAAGGCTATATCGTGTTGTGCAATTCGGTGGGTGGTAAAAATACTGTCGACTATATTCGATTCTCCAATTCACGCCATTATTTTTACCCACATTTTTGCGGAGCCAGCCTTGACCAAAATAACAAATATTTATTAGAGGAATTGCGGCCCATCATGCCAATCGCGCACATGTCGTTCCGATCAAAATCGCTATCCAATCCAATTCAATCACGTTGAAATCGAAGTTCAGTTTTCTCCTCGACATGTAGCGTGAGTCAATTTCCAATGAACCCCTTATCAGCAGCGAAAAACGTGAGGAAATTGGAACGAGTCTCTGGCTCGCTGTCGACCGTAGTTTTGTCTAGCTCAGTTGTTCTCAATCTAATTGATCAGGCGGGCCTCTTTAATGCCTTCAAAAAATTACGCGTGCTGCAAAATAAGTAAGGATTCATTTTAACGACTTCCCATGGGATTTCAAATATACTTCTCTACAAACGCGTAAATAGGATTTTTGAGAGCTATGTTTCTAAAAGAAGCATTTATGCAATAAAAAATCGGTATTTTCATGATTTTCATAGATCACTCGAACTTTTGATACTCGATCTAAAGCAAAACTTATAAAATGATACACATTGTAGAAAATTCTGAAGTCTCCTGACTTTCCTACAAGATTTTTAAGGTCTACTAATCTCGATCATTAAACTAGCGAGTGATCGCAAAGCGAAGATTTTTTTATGTAATTTGAGGACATTTTAAAGCACTTCGGTGACCACTGGTCTACCTGGTCGCAAGTTGAATCACATCAGAAGTGCGGACGACGTCGTGGTGGACAGTGGATGGCAAAAACATGACAATTATTAGGTAATCGAAAGGCGATCAGCAATGTTGGCCGCAGACGGGAGACGACAACGGCAATAATAGACCGAAACAGGCTGTCGGAGGAGGGACGGAAGGCGGAAATTGAGTCCCATTTCCGATGCCAGCATGTCTAGCTGGTGGACGGTTTGCCGCTAGAAAGATCCAATTTTTGGCAATCGAAGGCAACGGTCTGAATGGATAGCGAGTTTTCCGTGTGTCTATTGCTATGCGATTCCACATTGATCCCTTCTGGTTTCAGTTAGCACTGCAATCATAAACATTATTGCTTTTTAGGCTCAGGGAGCACCTATCAATGGCGTTGTATTTTTGTCAAAAAATCTTCAAGCTCTTAAATGCTACATCATTTATGGATTCTCTCCTAGAGCTATCCTAAGACTGTAGAATTATTTGAAGCTTTTTGAAAACCATATTCATAGACCGTGTTTTGACAACACAGGTGCTACTTGCATTTTCATAAATTGCGTTAACTGCTAAAATGGCAAATTAGGCAAAGAAAGTTATTATCTAATAACTGTAGAAGTGCTCATTGAACACAAAGCTGAGAAGCAATAACTGTTCTAGAGGGGACTTAATGTCAAGAAAAAGAAGAACATGAATAAAGTTACGCGCAATTAGCGTTATCTAGAAAAAATCGCAATGCAAATCCAATAAAATTGAATCATGCAGTTCCCCTATATACATCAACTTTACCCTCACGCCCAAATTTATCGAGTTAGTTAGCACCAATGGCGTGTTCTGTCCCCCGTACCTTGAATGGAAATGCACCGAATTGAATTTATGAATCATCCACGTCGGATTCAAAGGTTGACTATATATAATACGTATTCGTCGCCTTCAGAGAGAGCGTGGGAGACCATACAGTATAACGAAAATCACAGTTCTCGGATTGGGGAACGCTCTGCTCTGCTCAACGGTTGTCCATCCTGCTTATGTCAATCGGCACTTGTTCCTATCGTCCAGTTTTATATGACCAGAAAGCATGCATTTACATTTTCACCCCGGGGAGAAAGACAAACTCAACTAAAACATCGGGGTAGAAGCACCGGTTTTGGGCAGCCTAAGAGAAAAAAAAATATGGAAAGCCCTAATAATATAGAAGACTGGCTTCTCACAAACTACAGGACAGTCTTGATCAAATCGCTTTTCCAGATTAATTCAGTGCTACAGGCAGATGTCTTTCTAAAATATATGGTAGTATCTTCTTAACTTCGGTTCTTAAATTGACCTATCACGCTGATTTCTCATGATACCAGGCCAAATTAAGGATACCACAGGATGGCCAATTTGGCTGTATAGGATATAAAGCTAGATAAATATTATTTTTTTCTTTTTTGTGAATGTTTTGTACTAAACACGAAATACTCCAAGCTAATTTTCCGTGTAAAAAGATGTATGATCTACGATGGCTACAATTCCCACTAAGGCCAAAACCGGTGCACCTACCCCATATGTATCTATGATTGCAACAACCAAGCCGAACCGTGCGCGCCCCAAATCCGAACCCGTCGGCCGTTTTTTCGACTGGCCGCCCTCTCTTTTACTCCACCGGTATCATTTGGTGTTTGTACTGTACATGCGACTGATAAGAGCGGCGCGCACCTTATATTTTTTATCCGTGGTCCCATTAGCTTTTCACTGCTAGCTGTATATTTGTGTGCTTGTATCTTTCTCTCGGGCTATGTGATTGCTTGCCGTAGCGGAATATGGGGCAAGTGGAGCAACCTTAAAAAAATTGTACTCTAATATTGTCCAAAGCTTATCAAACTCTCCGATTTAGCATCGAGTCGTTAGTCTAATATCTTCTCAAGTGTCATTCAAAATGAAAAGATAAACTCCAAGTTGGATAATTAACTGCTTCGGCATCATGCGACTATTCTCGGCAACCAAAATTGAAACACCAAGTTTACAGTATTATTCTTGATAAGATTCCCGGGAGTAAATAAACAATTTTGCCATTTATTGAAAAAAATAATGCTCAAAATACGGCTGATTTCGAGTTGCCAATAATAGAAAAGAAGATTAACCTACAGTTCTTATAGGGAAGGCAGTCGAAAAAAAAACTTCCTACAATAGTTACACTGACATGAGACTTCCGAACTTTTGTAAAATCGTTTCCAAAAAGTTTTTGAAAACTATGTTGGTGTGAATTGATAGGTCAGTGTATAAATTTAAATAACAGACAAGTTATTTTTTTATGTCCGAGAAGATTACAAGATTGCTATTGGCTCAGATAACCGAGAATACGTAAACTTCCCTATTTTAAGGTGAAGATGCATTGAAGCTAAACCTCGAATTTTCAAGTGCATAACCTAGAGAACCTGACAAGCGTTCGCACTGAGAATTTGATCGATTAGTTTGGCTTTAATGCATCTTAACCTTAAAACATATTTTCAAGTTGATCGGGACTTCTTTATAATAAGATTTATCACACGTTGAATTATCATTTGGTCAATTCGACGGTATCTGAAAAAATGAACGACAGAAATTGTTATTTTTCAATTGTTTCAAATTGCAATTGGTTTGTTCCTGGGAGGGAGGAACCGATACGAAATTAATGTACGTCAAGGTGAACCGAGATGCTGCTGTCACGAACTGTCACTGTGAGCCCAGATCGTAAACAATGGACAAACATGATGAAAGCGCGTAATTCATCAACACATATTTTTGCATTTTATCAAATGTGACAAATAACACAGCGTAACAAAAATGACGTTTTTGCGTGTCTCAAGGATCAAATTATGTGTCTCTAGTAGATTTGGGGTTGCTGAATCTGGTGCCATTCTCAGAAATGTTCCAGCACGTCACAATTTTTAGCTACAGGTCGCCAAAGTTGTATAAAACACTGGTTTTATTAATGTTTACATAAAATTTAAAGTACAATTTATCAAACTTTTTTGTAATCTAATCCACCAAACATGCAAAATAGAACTTGAACTTTCATTTCAGACATAATTTGATTGAAATTGCGCGATTAAATTTCGAATCAACCGATTTTTTCAACATGCTTGCAGTCTCCATACAAAATTCTTCGTTTTTTCTATATGGCAAAATACAACAATTCTCTAAACCATCAAAAAATAACTTTTCCGTATCGAAAGTATTACAAACTTTAATGATAAGTATTGTTATACACATAAAGTTTGAATTCTGTGGCAAATTAAGCCAATATATTACCTTACAAGCTGGCAAACTTGCATGCAAGTTGGCTGAAATAGTCATTTTTTGCATTTTCAACAGTCGATATCTCAAAAAATAGACGTGCTATGATATTTCTGAAAACGGCAATGGATTCAGCAATCCTTAATTAAGTGAATAGCGGTATTTTGGTGCTGGAGACAAAAACGTGTTCCGCAGTGTAATCGATTGAAAAGCTATTCATGCTGATTCAAAAGTAATGTCACGATAGCATCTTTTATTCTGATTGAATATAAAGTATTCAAATACTCATAATTTTAATTTTTCCAATAAAAACTAAAATTAACTGCATAGAAAACTTTGGCCCTTTTCCATGTTTGTCTAGAAAGATCGAAGGTACATAGCAAAAGAAAGCTATCGATTTTCATCAAGTCTGCCTTGATTGTCGTTGGCAAGTTGGAATTTTCTTGCAGTTTGAAATAACTTTGTGTCATATTTCGTGTGTAGTATCGGTGCCTCCCTCCCAGGTTTGTTCAATCCCTACAAAATAGACCATTATGGTGAATGTAATATTATGCTTATACAGCGTATTTTGTTTAATGTTTGGCTTTTTTCTAAATAAAAAAAAAATCAATGTTGCTCAGTGTTGGTGTTGGTAGACTCACACTAAAATCTCATTCATTGAGTTCTCCCACGAGAGCAAACTGATTTCAGATCTGCCGCGAAAAACTAACTTTTTTTAATTACTTTATTAGCATCATTCCAAACATTACATTCATTTCTTATATCTAGGTGTTCTGTGTTATTAGACAACACTATCATCCTAATTTGGTAAAACAAATTTAAGATTTTATTAACATTTTGTTAACAACATATTACATTTCATTTGCCGTAGCAGTTCAGATTTTTTACAGGTGAGTTGATTTCACCTGCTTATAAGACAAAAAAACATGTTTTCAATTTACTTAACCTAACTTAACCTAAATATATAACGCATCAATTGTGACAATAGAAGATTGAAACGATTTTTGCCTGAAATTATTAATTATTTTATTTGACACTAGTGGTCCCGGCAAACTTCGTCTTGCCATCAAGTAGGCTGTTGGAAAACGTCAAGAAATCCCCTATACAAAATGATACCATAGTCTTCTCCCGTTTTCCCCATTATTCCGGAGACTTTCCTGAACTTTCTCCTCGCACGAACACGTCGCATCCCTTGTGGAGGGCAACAGTGAAAAACTTGCGTCAATCCGTTGATTCGTTCTCGAGCCATTTCGTGACATACAAACACCACTCCATTTTTATTTATATAGATTTGTTCCAACATTGGATATTCTATGTAACTCATTGGTACTATACCAGGGAGAAAGCTTCAGAATCATTTTCAAAATTTTATTTTGAATTCTCTGCAGTGCTTTCTTCCTGGTATTACAACAGCTAGTTCATATTGGTACAGCATACAACATGGCTGGCCTGAAAATTTGTTTGAATATCAAAAGCTTGTTCTTAAGACAAAGTTTTGATTTTCTATTAATAAGGGGATAGAGACATTTTACATATTTATTACATTTGGCTTGAACGCCCTCAATGTGATTTGTAAAAGTTAAATTCTTATCTAGCATGAGCTCTAGATACTTAACTTCATCTGACCAATTTATTGGAACCCCTCTCATCGTGACAACATATCTACTTGAAGGTTTCAAATAAAGAGCTTTTGGTTTATGTGGGAATATTATTTGTTGAATTTTGAAAGCATTAGGAGAAATCTTCCATTTTTGCAAGTATGAAGAAAAAATATCCAAACTTTTTTGCAATCGAGATGACACGCAGACTTCGTCCTTTGGCGGAGAGGCCTGTGTCATCCGCAAACAAGGATTTTTGACATCCCTGAGGTAACTCAGGTAAATCAGATGTGAAAAATATTGTATAATATTGGTCCCAAAATGCTGCCTTGGGGAACACCAGCTCTTACAGGAAGTCTTTCAGATCTGGTGTTCTTGATAATCAATCTGAAGTGTACGATTTGAACGACAAACTCACTCAAAGCTGAAAAATCTCAAGTATGAGAAAAAAGAATTTGAAATTTTTGCAACGCTGGTGTTGCTTTCATTTTGCAGGACTGCCGGCAGGTATCTTTTACGAGAATTGTTCGCTATTTAAATGCAAGTCTCTAAAAAGTCTATATTTTTGAGTAAAGGTCTTCAAAGTCTATTTTTTAAACATAAATGGTCTCTAAAATTACTATTTTCCTTTTTCTTCTTGTAGTAAAACTTGGTGCAAAATTCGAGAGACTGTAGAGAAACCTTCTGAGATTCTCACGTGATTGTTTCACAGGTCGTTCAGTAATTTCTTCTGAAATTACTCGATGAAAAACTTCAGAAATTTTTCTAGTTATTTCTTCTGGAACGGCTTCAAGAGCTTCTCCAGGTATCTCTCCAGAAATTCTCTTAGAGTTTCTCCACCGATTCTCTCAGGAGTTCGTCCAGAAATACTTGGAGATACTTAGAGGAATTTTTTCATAATCTGCTCAAGAGAATCCCACGCTACTTCCTCCACTAATTTCCACTGAAATCACTCAGAATTTTTTTACGGTAAATATCCCAGGCTTTCACTCAGCATTATTTCTTTCACTGATTTCTCTGTGACCTTTCAAAGATTCATACAGGTTTACAAAGGTTCATTGCAAGTTTCTAAAGTAATTCGTATGGAGATTTTCCAAGCAATCCAACGAGAATTCTTCCAAAAGTTCTTACGTAGGTTTTCTCAGCAGTTTTTTGTATGAATTTGGTTACGTGTTTTCGATGTTTTTTTTTCAAAAATTCCTCCAGTTATTATTTTAGGAAATCTTTTAGGAACTCTTCCAGGATTCCCTCAATAAATTCAACCTAATGTAGGTTCTCTTTTCGGTGAAATTTTGATACAGATTTTTTGCGGTGAAATTTTGATACAGATGCCTTATCAAATGAATAAGTTCCAATCAATATTAAAGCAAGGGTAAATATTTTGCTATTTCGAATGCACTTCGTCCAGTATGTTTGAGCACCAACTATTTCATGCTGTGATTATTCTTGTGGTGCTTACGAGCATTTCTTTGTTATGTTTGTCAATTAAAATTTCATGAATTCTTCAAAATTTCTCTTAAGGTTCATAGTAGCAAATACAACAGCAATGATTCCAGTATTTCTTCTGATCATCCCTAAGATAAATGTCTTCTTATTTCTTTAGATGATTTTCTAAAATCACGCAGATTAAATATTATATCAATTTACTTTTTTTTGTATTAATTAACATCAATGTTGCTGAACAACGATCGGAAACGCGAGGCACGATGAATTTTCGTAGGCATCAAAACAGAATCTGCGAATAAACACAAACAACCGTTCGGGCGCTTCATTCGTTCGTGTTTCATTTTCGGATCGCTGTTTCTCCCGATGCTGTCATCGGGTGATTTTCCATCGCTCGATAATGTGAACGGTACGATCCACGCTGCCTGCTCTTCGCGAAGAACAGGAAAATATTCATTTCGATCATCTTCATGCGGGCTTGCAACAATCACGCTAAACTTGCTCCGCTTAAAAATGAGTGCCGAGCGCACAAAATTGGCCTCTTTTCGTGCAGCACAGATTCTGTGCAAAGGGGCTGTACACAGTTTTGTGCAAACGGTGGTAAACAAAACTAAATGAGTGAATTGCGCACAGAGGAGGAACGCTTGGAATGCGGCATTCGTTTCCATTTTTGTTTTGCTTCTGAAAACATTAAAAAAAAACATTCCAATTTTAAAGATTTTCAGAGAAATTTTCATTTGAATAGCCGAAGCGGAAGCAAATGGGGAAAAAACTTTCGCATTTGCGACCATCTTCCGGCTTTTCGCTAGAAAACATCTCAGAAAACTCCCCATCTTACCAACGACCAACTGTTTGCTGCCACGCGGGATATCATTGACAGTTCCGTTTCCATCGATCCCGGACAGCCGAAGGCCAAAACGTCGGCAACTCACAGAATGAGTGCGACCTACTCAGAATTTTTACTCAGTCAGCCAGTTCTGCATTGGTTGCCTCATTCTGTGTAGTTTTAACACATGCGCTGCGTGGAGCTGGCTTAGCGTGGAGTGTTTGCTTGACTTTACGAGAAGAAGCAACCTTGCAATGAATCACGAGAATGAACAGCGCGTGGATAAATGAATCCTACGAGTGGAAAGGCTTCGCGAACCACTTATCGTGGTGTTCATTTTGCTTCTTCGGCGTTGCATCCGTTCGCTTTTTGCGATGCTCTTCGTGACGCAAAAATGAAAAATGAATTTTGGCGAATGTTGGATCGCGAAGATGCGTCGATCATTGTTCACGAAGAAGATCCATCGCAACCCTGATTAACATAACAGTTCATCTAGAAAGACTTCCCAATTAACCCAGCAGTTCTACTAGAGATCTTTACATAAGTTCATCATGAGCTATTGCGAAAGTTTCATCAGAGATCATTAAAGGATATTTTTTTGTAATTACCAACCAGATTGTTTCAGGCATTTTTAAAAATACTTGAATATTCTGTATAGACATTTCAAGATAAAATCCTGGATACTTTATTTGTGGACCCCCCTCATATAATTTGGACCTCATATAATTTACGGAGGTTTTCTTAGGATAAATCTCCGGAGTAATTCCTGAAGTTATCCTTAAAGAAATTCATGATTGAAATCTCAACAAATCATGAACGACAACTGTAGAGAAAATGAAATTTCATCAATTGTTTTTGCTGAATTTAGTGTGTAGGGAAAATCAATACAAGAATAACTCGGTAAAATCCTGTTCTGATAAGCACTTACATGATAAATTTGTGAAAAAATCTTTAGAAGATCAATTCCTGAATATATTCCTGCTAAATCGTTGTGTTTTTTATTCCTGTCAGGTCTCGTTTTGTTTTTTTAGTCTCTTTTTTCAAGCATGAGGTAACTAATGTTCAAACAGTTTTAAACACTCAGTAGCTACCAGCACTGATATCGATCACGAACTCTTGTTCCGGGTATTTATTTGAATTTTCAAATGAGAACAGCGTAAAACGATTGTGAGCAGGGGATAGGGGGCGATTACGTTTGAAGTGTTTTATTATTTTTTAACAGTATAGAACACATTAAAAAAGTTAAAAAAAAAAATGGGTCTGTGAACTTCTTAACGACAACGCTTTTTTCACTTCCGAACAAGTGGCACACTTGCCTCCTCAAAAAGGTATAAATCACATCCAAACAGAATTTCTTAAGTTAAACTAAATACTTTTTTCGTTCAAGTGCCACAACAACTAACACATTTGAAGAGTTGCACGATGCACCGCACATTGGAAATCCATATTTACAATTTACCTTCATACCTCGCTACATAAAAATACACAAACTGATATTTAGATGTTAATATCTAAAGCGATAAAGATATATGAAAAAAAGAGAGATTTTCATAATATTTTGTCCATTTTGCTCAGAATTATAAGGAAACATGTTGTTAAACTTTTTTTTCATTTATTTAGTTAACATCTACACAGATAACACTGAATCAACAATTTCACGCCACAATGCTCGGTTCGTGGCCGCATCTCTCCATCCTCGGTTCTGCCCCACGCTCGCCAAATCGATACGCACTTGATCCGCCCACCTAGCTCGCTGCGCTCCACGCCTTCTTGTACCAACCGGATCCGAAGCGAATACCATCTTTGCAGGGTTGCTGTCCGGCATTCTTGCAACATGCCCTGCCCATCGTATCCTTCCAGCTTTGGCCACCTTCTGGATACTGGGTTCGCCGTAGAGTTGAGCGAGCTCGTGGTTCATCCTTCGCCGCCACACACCGTTCTCCTGCACACCGCCGAAGATCGTCCTAAGCACCCGACGTTCGAAGACTCCAAGTGCTTGCAGGTCCTCCTCGAGCATCGTCCACGTTTCATGCCCGTAGAGGACTACCGGCCTTATGAGCGTTTTGTACATGGTACATTTGGTGCGGGCGTGAATCTTTTTTGACCGCAGCTTCTTCTGGAGGCCATAGTAGGCCCGACTTCCACTGATGATGCGCCTCCGTATTTCACGGCTAACGTTGTTGTCAGCCGTCAGCAAGGATCCAAGGTAGACAAACTCGTCGACCACCTCCCCGTCTATCGTAACACTGCTACCTAGGCGAGCCCTGTCGCGCTCGGCCCCACCAGCTAGCATGTACTTTGTCTTGGCCGCATTCACCACCAGTCCAACTTTTGCTGCCTCGCGTTTCAGGCGGGTGTACAGGTCTGCCACCTTTTCAAATGTTCGGCCGACGATGTCCATATCATCCGCGAAGCAAACAAATTGGCTGGATCTCGTAAAAATCGTACCCCGGCTGTTGAGCCCGGCTCTCCGCATAACACCTTCTAGCGCAATATTGAACAACAGGCACGAAAGTCCATCACCTTGTCGAAGTCCCCGGTGGGATCCAAACGAACTGGAGTATTCGCCTGAAACCTTCACACAATTTTGCACACCTTCCATCGTCGCTCTTATCAGTCTCGTGAGCTTCCCGGGAAAGCTGTTCTCGTCCATGATTTTCCATAGCTCTACGCGGTCGATACTGTCGTATGCCGCCTTGAAATCGATGAAAAGGTGATGCGTTGGGACCTGGTATTCACGACATTTTTGGAGGATTTGCCGTACAGTAAAGATCTGGTCCGTTGTCGATCGGCCGTCAACGAAGCCGGCTTGATAACTTCCCACGAACTCGTTTACTACAGGTGACAGACGACGGAAGATGATCTGGGATAATACTTTGTAGGCCGCATTTAGAATGGTGATCGCCCGAAAGTTCTCACAATCTAACTTGTCGCCTTTCTTGTATATGGGGCATATTACCCCTTCCTTCCACTCCTCCGGTAGCTGTTCTGTTTCCCAGATTGTGCCTATCAGCCGGTGCAGACAAATGACCAGCCTCTCCGGGCCCATCTTTATGAGTTCAGTTCCGATACCATCCTTACCAGCAGCTTTATTGTACTTGAGCTGGTGAATGGCATCCTTAACCTCCCTCAAAGTGGGGGCTGGTTGGTTTCCATCCTCCGCAGTACCGACGAAGGCATTTCCTCCATTGTCCCGACCTTCATTGCCTGTGCTCTCAGTGCCATTCAGGTGCTCGTCGAAGTGCTGCTTCCACCTTTCGATCACCTCACGCTCGTCCGTCAGAATGCTCCCATCCTTATCCCTGCACATCTCGGCTCGCGGCACGAAGCCGTTGCGGGATGCGTTGAGCTTCTGATAGAACTTACGCGTTTCTTGAGACCGGCACAGCTGTTCCATCTCCTCGCACTCCGTCTCCTCCAGGCGGCGTTTTTTCTCCCGAAAGAGGCGGGTCTGCTGTTGCCGTTTCCGTTTATAGCGTTCCACGTTCTGCCGGGTCCCTTGCTGCAGCATGACCGCCCGCGCTGCATTCTTCTCCTCCAAAACCTCCTGACACTCCTCGTCGAACCAATCGTTCCGTCGACTCCGTCCCACGTACCCGACGTTGCTCTCAGCTGCATCGTTGATGGCTGCTTTTACTGTTCTCCAGCAGTCCTCAAGAGGGGCTTCGTCCAGCTCACCCTCTTCCGGTAATGCAGCCTCGAGGTGCTGCGCGTATGCCGCTGCGACATCCGGTTGCTTGAGCCGCTCTAGGTCATACCGGGGTGGTCGTCGGTACCGTACGTTGTTAACGACGGAGAGTTTTGGGCGCAGTTTGACCATCACCAGATAGTGGTCAGAGTCGATGTTAGCGCCACGATAGGTCCTGACGTCGATAATGTCGGAGAAGTGCCGACCATCAATCAGAACGTGGTCGATTTGCGATT
Organism: Aedes aegypti; assembly: GCF_002204515.2. NCBI lineage: Eukaryota > Metazoa > Arthropoda > Insecta > Diptera > Culicidae > Aedes > Aedes aegypti. The sequence goes on along the minus strand of NC_035108.1, from coordinate 21,022,291 downwards.
CTGTCTGCTGTGGTGATCTCCAGGTGTATCGTTGTTAACCCAGCGCCCAGCGTCCTAAAAATAGGACAGAAGCCCCGAACGCCCAGCGTCCTATAAATAGGACAGTACTTGTGGTGCAAATATCTTGAAAATAAAGAGGTTTAGGAGAAAACTGTCTTCTACAAAGTGGATCACAGGACTGATGACTTCCACTTGGTAACTATTTTAATTCAGAATTAACTCACCAGGTGGCGCACAGACGCCAACAAATGTCGCATTTATAAGCAACATATGAAACAACTTTCCAGCGTACAAATATTTGCTTCGTTTATATCTCAGTCCAGCGATGAGATACAAAATTGGTGTCTTCGACAATGTTGAACAACTAAATAATACCTATTCGCATAGAACCTTATAAATTCGGAAAACACTCCCAAGATGGCGCTAATGAGCCAAAATTTATTGGCTAATATCTTAGCCCGGTTATGAGATACAAAAATGGTGTCTTCGACAAAGTTGAACAACTAAATAATACCTATTCGCATAGAACCTTATAAATTCGGAAAACACTCCCAAGATGGCGCTAGTGAGCCAAAACTTTCTTTGCTCATATCTTAGCCCAGTTATGAGATACAAAAATGGTGTCTTCGACAATGTTGAACAACTAAATAATACCTATTCGCATAGAACCTTATAAATTCGGAAAACACTCCCAAGATGGCGCTAGTGAGCCAAAACTTTATTCACTTATATCTTAGCCCGGTTATGAGATACAAAAAGGGTGTTTTCGACAAAGTTGAACAACTAAATAATACCTATTCGCATAGAACCTTATAAATTCGGAAAACACTCCCAAGATGGCGCTAGTGAGCCAAAACTTTCTTTGCTCATATCTTAGCCCAGTTATGAGATACAAAAATGGTGTCTTCGACAATGTTGAACAACTAAATAATACCTATTCGCATAGAACCTTATAAATTCGGAAAACACTCCCAAGATGGCGCTAGTGAGCCAAAACTTTATTCACTTATATCTTAGCCCGGTTATGAGATACAAAAAGGGTGTTTTCGACAAAGTTGAACAACTAAATAATACCTATTCGCATAGAACCTTATAAATTCGGAAAACACTCCCAAGATGGCGCTAGTGAGCCAAAACTTTCTTTGCTCATATCTTAGCCCAGTTATGAGATACAAAAATGGTGTCTTCGACAATGTTGAACAACTAAATAATACCTATTCGCATAGAACCTTATAAATTCGGAAAACACTCCCAAGATGGCGCTAGTGAGCCAAAACTTTATTCACTTATATCTTAGCCCGGTTATGAGATACAAAAAGGGTGTTTTCGACAAAGTTGAACAACTAAATAATACCTATTCGCATAGAACCTTATAAATTCGGAAAACACTCCCAAGATGGCGCTAGTGAGCCAAAACTTTATTTGCTTATATCTCAGTTCAGTTATGAGATACAAAAATGGTGTCTTCGATAAAGTTAATCAACTAAATGAGAACTATTCGCCTAAAACCTTATTTGTTCGGAAAACACTCAAAAGATGGCGCTAATGGTCGAACATTTTGATTGTTTATATCTCAGTTCAGTGATGAGATACAACATTGGTGTCTTCGACAAATGTGTTCAACTGAATGAGATCTATTCGCCCGAAAATTTATTAGTTCGGAAAACATTCACTGGATTGCGCTAGTGGACAAATATTGTATTTGCTTGCATCTATGTTTTGTTATGAGATACAAAATTGTTGTCTTCGACAATGTTGAACAACTAAATGATACTTAGTCACATAAAACCTTATAACACTCACAAGATGGCGCTAGTGGGCAAAGATTTTGTTTGCTAATATCTCAGTCAAGTGATTAGATACAAAGTTTATGTCATGGACAATGTTGAACAATCAAATGAATCCTATTCGCCTAAAACCATATTAGTTCGAAAAACATTCACAAGGTGGCGCTAGTGGTCAAATATTTTATTTTTTTATATCAGTCCAGCGATGAGACTGAAAAAAATTGAACTCTCGAAATTGGTATCTTCGACATAAAAGGAGATATTTTCACAAAAAAACATATTAGCTGGGTATTGTTATTATGTGCGAAACATCAAGGAAACAACCAATAATAAATTGGTCAGCCTAGATCAAAACAATGGATACTTACTATCGATCCGAGCAACAATCGCTTATTTCGAATGCAATGCTCCTTACGTTTTTAGATGAACCTTGACACCATTTAGATCTTTTGATCTTTTGAAGGGAGTATTGAACGAAAAAAACGACAAATTGACTTATCCATCCATGAACTGAACTCCAAGGGTGAAGGGCGGCTGTCAAATGAGAGTAACATTGAATAGCCGCCAACCTAAGTCCAGAAGCAGTTTTATGACTTAAACGTGGAAAAGTAAAAATTATTTTTCGCAAAATTACAGGTAATAAATGCGCTTGAAAGATATTGTTTACAAGCAGTTATTTACTACGCGCTACTGCAGTGCGTTGTTGCCAATTTAATCAGAAAATTCTACTTAATTCCCAAAATGAATGTTTTCGAGAAAATTGATTACGCCTTCACCATTGTTTGATCGTAGTTTTGTTTGGTTGTTTACTTTTTAGAACCAGCGACGCGTTGAGGTAGCAGTAAAGAGCCTTCCTTGCTGAACTCACTAAGACCAAGAACTGTGACATTTGAGCGGGCACGCTTCAGTATGCTCCCCAGGTATTCTGGCCAGCTCTAGTGTCAAAAATCTTGGACCGCGTGGATTCGGTTCTATCGGTAAATATGTGAATATATGCATCAGTGATGCAGTAACTTCAACGTTATAGCCGAATAATGTTGGTTTCAAGTATTCACATCTGTAAAGCATGTAATAGTTGGAGTCCAATATTTGACTGTCATTGGACTGAAGAACTAACTTTTGATCAGCACTAACGTAATTCTGATATTGCCAAATATATATTTCAATCACTGTCAGATCCGAGTCACATTGTATACTAATAACTTGACCCAGAAAAAAATATTTTGATAGTTTTGTTTCCATTATCAGCTGGCAAGTTTTATATAATCTTTTTAAAGACTATTCTTAAACATCTGTAGGTTTTTTTTTCTAAATCAAAATATTTGATGTAAGATTTTATTTTATTTTTGGTATAAATGGTTTAAGTGTGCATAATTGTACATGTACATGTATGTCTGTATCTTTCTTATGTGGTAGTGCAGAAATTGAATTGAAGTCACTAAATGATTTAGTTCTGGCATGAACCTTTCGCCTCTGAAATTTGTATTCTTTATGGTGCAATTGCTTTATCAAGGTACGTCCATAAATTACGCCACGCAAAGTTTTGCCATATTCATCCTCCTCAATTTTCCTCTGTTTCACACTTTTTGTATGGATTCCAATTTGTATACGGGTAGTCACGTTTCATTGTAACCCCCTCCTTCCTCTTCTGTACGTGACGTAATTTATGAATTACCCCTCACCAGCAGTTTTTTCCAACTTGTTTACATTGTAATGGGTCGAACTGCATGAAAATATATTTGATTAATCTCGAAAATAAACTTATAGAACAGCTAGATATGGACGACACACTTTCAAGATTTTTTTTGGATCCCCACCATAGACTTGAATTTTTTTTGGTGAATTAAGGTTTAATTTATGGGAATACGACTATGAATAACAAAAACGGAGCTGAATTCCAATTGTGAGATACCTTGGGCGTTAACGGGTTAAACTTAAAAAGAATAAAAATATTTACACGTTGTTTTAAAAAATAAGTGGTGGCCAACCCGATCAAAAATACAGAACATAATTATAAAAAAATATATCACCAATTGTAATTTATATCAACGCTTGATATATTTTGCTTTGCAATGTCATGTCAACATTATTACAAAGTCAGTTATTTTTATTAAATTTATGTTTGTTATTTTAATAATATAATATATAATAAGATAATGTGTTATATATTTAAAGGTTTAAAGTTTTTTTAATAGTTTCAATCGTATTTTCTGAAATTCGTAAAATTATCAAATGGATTTTTCAATAAATTATTTTGGTGCATATCATTTTTTGACTCATTCTCACCCCCAACGACGGTAGTACATAATATCGCAAATATAACAAAATTTGTTATTAACAACATATTTATATCCAGTTTTTGTGATAATTTCTTAATGAATCTCAATTGATTGTTTCTTATTCTGTTAAACAAATTATATTCTCTATCTTAATCTATAATAATGGTAGAACCAGTGGAATATTTTTTTATTTTAACATCTCATCACATAATTTTATTAAACTTTCTTGTTTAAAAAGCTTTGACATAAATAGGGTAACGAACTACTTTAGCACTTCCATGAATCACATTGGCATGGAGGGGTTTTCTCGGCCAAATTGCCTGAAACTTTATTCAAAGATGCACTTCAATACGATGCATATTGTGGCCAGATAAAAGACCCGCAACTTATAAATGAAGCCCTACCGAAGCCAATTGAAAGTGTCATGAATAGGATCCAGCTCTGTGTGTTAGCTCTCTATGATCGGGCTATTCTAGCCTCTATATCACACTTGCCCCAAACTCCGCTAATGCCTATTGGCTACACGTGGGGCCATATCTCTGCGGCGCGGCGCTCTATGCTTCTTCTTATGCTTTCTCGACTCAACTCAACTGCTGCCGACCAGTTCGTCGACGGGTGGTCCGAGTGTGATGATGGGGTCTTACCCCTTTTCGAAACGAGTCAGCAGCAGGCACTATTCGTGGTATATGTATACAGTACACTATTCCATAACACTTCGACACGTCATTGCAAACACCGCCGCGCCGCCGCTGCTGCTACCCGTGGCCAACTCCATCAGCCTGCAGTGCACAGCTAACTTAACTCGGTACGGTATGAATTTTCCATTTTTCGGTGAAATTTTGACTGACGGCTGACCTAGCATCTCACTATCAGCCTGCACCAAGACAAGCTGTATGAAATATGACGAAGAGTTGTACATAGGGAGCTCAGTTTTTTAGATTGGTTGTTGTACTTTTTATCGTTTATTTCGTAAATATTTGGAAATCACTATGAAATCTGCAGTTACCTCAAAAGTCTTTTTGATTTGCGATATTTTTGCACCATTTTTTCAGAAGTTCTCAACAAAATTCTATTTTCATTATCTTTGTTGATCATTGGTGATACTCAAATGATCCTTTAGGATCTCGCAAAGTTGTTCAGTAGCTAAAGGCCTATCATTATTGAGGCCAAGAAATTAAAGATTTTGTCCACATGCGGCGCTTTGCGCATATTTCACGATCCTTAGATACCTTAGAGATGATCCTTGAGTTCGTCTACCTCGAATACTTGCTTACGTTAGTCGTGAAATATAGAGTTTGTGGAAACCGGGCCTACTATGGGTTCCAGAAGATCTTGCGATCGAAAAAGATTCATCCCCGCAACAAATATACCATCTCCAAAACTCTAAAAAGATCTGTAGTTCTGAAATGTGGACTATGCTCGAAGAGAACCTGGAACCTGTTTTGCTGCAAGCTTATCTGTTAAGATGTGTAAATGTAAAAAGTCGTTTACTTTATTGTTCAATTTTATATCTAACGGCCATGTCCATCAGCTGTAATTACGTGAAACTTTTTTTTTACGTCCAAGACCTTGCTCAAAAGTCCTAAAGATCCATTATACTAGAGAAAATCGAAAAGGGTCAATTAAGGTGAAGATGAATCGAAGCCAATCCTCAAATTTTCAAGAGCACGAATCATGAGATCCGAACATCCGTTTGAGCTGAAAACTTAATCGATTGGTCACCACCAGCGAGTAACCAATCGATTAAGTTTTCAGCCTAAACGGATGTTTGGTTCTCCAGATCCGTGCTCTTGAAAATTTGAGGTTTGGCTTCGATTCATCTTCACCTTAAATTGCACTGTTGTTTAACAAGTGTATTACATCAAATCGTACAACAATTGCTTCCTCTGTGTAGCCCTTCTCGTTTAATTTCATCATCGCTAGAACCATAGAATCATTCTAGCAATTCGCAATCGCAACCATACAGAAGCTTCGACGCATACCGAGTTAGCGGTCAATTCTCTCAGTCAGCTGTACGGTAGCGTCTCTCTTGTTCCATGTAACTGCACTTCGGAGGCCGACCTCGCGATCAAAGCGTTATTATTTTTATTACTGCTCACTTCCCGCCTCTTCGGGCCACTTGACCGGCTTAAACCTGACTACAAACTGCCAGTTCATCATTGGAAAAACGACTCGAAATCATAATTTACGAAATAATCGCTGATCAAAAGTATTTATCAAAGTCGTAAGCTGCTGGTGGTGGTGTTTTGCGTTGGTAGCTGACCACCGAACGACTCCAGGGTCATTCCGCAGTTAGTTTGCCAGCGAAAAACTGATATTCAACCGAATGCAAGAGCACACCGAAACTGATGCACAACAACATTTCAGCACTTGCTTCATGTACCGTAACCAGTTGAAAATTTTCAAGCATTACCCAATTTTTTGCGGCGCAACATGAGTGTAGCCAGAAGGGCCCACTTCTAATACAGAAAATATTACGTCTCCTTTTACGTCGTGACTTCTTTTAAAGTTATTGCAGAAGATCTTACAAGAAGAACACCAGAACAACTAATTATCTCAAAACCATGCAAGAAAATGGATTCATCGCGAAAAAAATTTGAAAAACATCTAGATATGATTTTTAAATGTTTTTCTTGAAATTCCTCCAAAAGTTACACTAGATAAATGTTTTTTGAGTACATTCAAATATTTCTTAGTGAAGTTTCTCATGAATTCCTTTAAGGATTCCGCCACAAATTCTTCAATAAAATCTGCTATGTATTTTTATGGATTTTACCTTTTATGAAAGGCATCTTGGATTTTTTAAAAATACTTGAAGAGGACGAGCTGTTTTATGTTCTAACAGCTAATAACATACACATTTCAAATAAATCGCAGTAACCTGTGAACAAAAATCACCGAATTTGAACAGTAAACTGTAAAGTTTTTCTGTGACCTCGAAGATAATTGATCCTGGATGTTCTCGAAAGATATATTAAGAACTAGTGATCCCAGCAAACTTCGTTTCGCCATCAAGCAGGCAGTTGAAATACGCCATTAAATGTCCCAGAAAAAAATACAGTTCCGTTCACTCTCGTTTTTTTTTCGACTTTTTCGGTGCATAGCCTAAGCTTTTCATTCATACAAACACATCGGAACACTTCAGGAGCATTACTATGAAACAATTTTCAATATCCAATAGCCTGTTCTCAAGCCATTTCATGAAATACAAACATCATTCTATTTTTATTTATATAGATAAATTATTTTGAAGATAAATGAGTTCCTACTTTAAAATATTAGTTTTTGGATTCCATGAAACGTTACTTCAGGAACAACAAAAAGTTATAGATTTTTTAATAGTTTCTGGTATTTTTTATTCTGATATAATCCGAAGAGGCAACACGCAATGAATTCTTTTTCAGTTGTAAATCTAGGCGAGCTATTGTATAAAATTCATTAAGAGTATCTGAGAAATTCCTCAGTAAAAGGATCAAAAAATGACCTCTTGATGGAATGCATGGAGAGATTCATGGCAGAATTTTAGAAGAATAGTTAGGAGGGATTAAATAACACAGCGGAACAAAAATAACCTTTTCGCGTGTCTCAAAAACCAAATTATGTAGCTTCAGTGAATTTCTTCTTCTTTCTGGCGTTACGTCCCAACTGGGACAAAGCCTGCTTCTCAGATTAGTGTTCTTATGAGCACTTCCACAGTTATAAACTGAGAGCTTTCTTTGCCGATTGACCATTTTTGCATGTGTATATCGTGTGGCAGGTACGAAGATACTCTATGCCCTGGGAATCGAGAAAATTTCCAACCCGAAAAGATCCTCGACCAGCGGGATTCGAACCCACGACCCTCAGCATGGCCATGCTGAATAGCTGCGCGTTTACCGCTACGGCTATCTGGGCCCCCCTTCAGTGAATTTATGGTTGATAAATTCGTTGTCGCTCTCAAAAATGTACAAGCACGTCACAATGTTGTGCTATAGGTCGTCAAATTTGTATAAAATACTAATATTATTGAAGATTAATTAAAAAATATTCTACTTATTATGATATATTTTGGAGATTCAATCCACCGAGCCTGTCAAATTAGACTTAAAGTTTTGTGTGAGACCTAGTTCCCTCCCCTTGGTTATGCGACCTTGCCGCGATGGGAGGGCATAATCCATTAGCCCATATGATGGAAACCAAAGGCGTAACCTGTAGTGGTGGTATCACATTTTGGCATTTTTGCTTAAAGCCGCGTCATAATTCATATGGCATAGACGCACTAATATCTCGGATGTGATCCAACGGACATTCTGCGTCATCGATAGAATTGATGCCCATTTCAAATAATTAATCTATTCGAAGTGGACATTAATACTATTGGTGACGTTCAGTTTGCCTTTTGCTAACCAGAATGATCCGTAGCCACTCTTACTATTAGCTAGCTAGACACATCGTTATCATATACGACGTAGGGAATACTTAGGAACTCTTAGGAAAATGACTAGTAGATTCACTGAGTAGAAATAAGTGGCGACAATCTTATTTTAATATGGTTTTCACATTGCCATAATAAGAAATACCTCTTTTGTAACAGCGGTATAAATAATCTAATTCCAGCTTCATTTTCGCAAAATTTACAAGTAGAAAGTAGGCGTTGTGAAGCATTGCATTTGCCACCGAAAAGTGAATCATGTAGGAGACTGTAATAGAAGCCTAAGGTAACTTTACTCTTCAATATTCACTATAAAATGACTATGGAAAGTAAGACGCTGAGATCGATCATTAGGGTACACTTGCTAGTTTCGAAAAATTGTTGAACAGACAAGGAAAGCGACTTTTTTCTTTAAGGATATATGTATGAACGTAATGACCAATAAACACTTTTAACAACAAAAAATAAAATTAACTAGAACTACTACTAAACAGCCTAATTTTGTTAAAACTTGACGACAATTGACATTTAAGACTCTAATCTTACGTAAAAGACAGGAGTAATCAGAATAGCACTTGAATGACAAATTATTCAAAGCCATTTCGACTAGACAGTATTAGTAATGACACTACTACACAACTATTTCAAACAAATTCTGATGGAGCTGCTGATTTTCACAATGCTTCCTTTTCTCAGAAGCAAGGAAATATGGGTACTTTTCAAAAACTACCACGTCACAATACTAATAAAAAACAGTGTTCATGTGGGCGCCATTGCCTAGTCCGTCTGAGTATTGGTCCTGGTAGAGGGGAAACTTGGCAAAAGCCAGACCGAGGGTTCAGCCTTGACAAGTTAAGCTGTCAGGCAGCTCCAACTAAATACAAAAAAAAAAAAAAAAAAAAAAAAAAAAAAATTTGTGTGAGACCTAGTTTGGTTGCACTTTCCCGATTTACTATCGACTAGTGGTCCCGGCGAACTTCGTCTTGTCATCAAGAAAGCTGTTGTAACATGTCATGTAATCCCCCATACAAAATGACACATTAGCCCAGGGCAGACATTCGACAAATTCCGAACACTTTTTAACAATGATTTTTCAAGAAAATTACTCAAATTTCTTCGCAGGACGATCGGTTCTTTTATATTACAAGTGCTCATAATAAAAAATTAAAAGAAAGATCTTTGAATTCATAACTGTTTAGCATTTGAGTTATGTAAAATAGAACTTGTGAGCAAGTTGTGAAAAATGCAAAATGTCCTGATTTTGAATCTCCAGGAGATGATAACCCTAGATACAAAACCGTTTCAATTCTTGAAAAGTGAACATCAAACATGATAGCAAAATGATGTTTAGATACAAATTGTTCACTTTATCGTGAATTTGAGGCGTCTCCGGACCCAAAAATTATCACTTGTAGGATCAATCAAATGCAGGGAACGTGGTTATCGAATTCAATCGTTTCTCAAAGGTTCACACTGATGCGTTTTTTTTTTAACTATCTGTGACTTGAAATTTGCCTACCTCAAGAGGCACAAAAGCAAAACACCCTCCCGACCTGGCCCAGAGACACACCGGAATAACTCCGTCCATAGAAACATTCCTGAGTTCCTCTGGCCACTTTGAAAACGGCAATAGATCAGTCTCAAATTAAGTGAATAGCAGTATTTTAATGCTTGAGACAAGAACTTGCTTCGCAGTGTAATTTGATGAAGCCGAGTGTTTCCGATGTAATTCTTAAAGAAATTCAAGGGAAAATACCAGAAGGTATGAAATAAGAAATTTAAAAAAGACACCTACACATTAATGCTTCCAGTGGACGGTTATGTCCTTTGAAGGAGGCACCACACTAGACAACGGACTAGCATGCAACGCCCAGTGGCACAATCGGAAAACGTTCCTGGCGAAAAGTTTTCCAGACTGAAGCGGGAATCGAACCCACAGTCCTTGACACGATGCGGCCACATGCTTGGTAACACTAACCGCACGGCCACGAAGCCCACGAATTTGTGCAGGAGTACATCCTTGAAGTAGTTCATGGAGGAATCTTTGCTAAAATTTATGGAAACCAATATTTTTGAATACCTTGATGGGGTTAATGCAGGTTTTCAATGCAAGACTTCCAAAATCCTGCAGGACGGAGTTGGGCTACCGCTTCTGCTTCATATGCAGAAGGTCAAGGGTTCAATCCTAAGCCCGACCCTTTCATAGTACTTTGTAGTTGTATATTTACTTGCTTCTCTCTTCCACTCTCAATCTATCACACTCACACACTATTCGTTCAGAGCAAACGCTAGAACCAGAGACAGACAAGAGACCGCTTCTATACGCTTCCATTCGATCATCATTATAGCACGCTTTTCCTTACGCCTGATACGTAGGCTGAATATTGAAGACCGCCGGTCACGATTCTACTTCATCTGACTATTCAAAAACTTAGTTACAAGAACAAAATTTACTACTCGTGGGCCTCATCACATTGAAATTCAAAATCAGATCGCGGGTCGCAGGGGTTTACTGGTTTATATCTTTTCTAATGTCACGTTTTATGCAAAAAGGGTTCATCCAAATGATGAAAGTCCTCGCTACGCCCATGCCGATTAATGCGAAAAGTGCACCTCACACATCAAGCGCCAACCGTTAAAAGTTTTATAACGTGTTTTTCTTGTCTACTCTTAATTGCAGAAAACCGCCAAAAATATTCGCATTCGATCACTGTTTCTACTCGACGGACCCGGATGCGGACAACTTCGCCTCCCAGGAGCTGGTGTTCGCCAACATGGGCCGCGACATCCTGGACAATGCCTTCCAGGGCTACAACGCGTGCATATTTGCCTACGGCCAGACCGGGTCCGGAAAGTCCTACACCATGATGGGCAACCAGGAGAACAAAGGCATCATCCCGAGGCTGTGCGACGAGCTGTTCGGGTCGATTGCGGCCAAGCAAACCGAAGAGCTGACCTATAAGGTCGAGGTGTCCTACATGGAAATCTACAACGAGAAAGTGCATGACCTGCTGGATCCAAAGACGAGCAAACAGTCGCTCAAGGTGCGGGAACATAACGTCCTCGGGCCGTACGTGGACGGGTTGTCCCAGCTGGCAGTCACATCGTTCATGGTAGGTATAGTAGTTGATCTACTGTATTTTCAGTTTTGTATTCTGATCTATGACTGGGAGGTTCTGTTGTTTTTACGGTCACAGTTGCGGAGTGGTCCAATGCTGGCCAAAAAACGGTAAAAAAGTTTGCAAATTGGCTTTCTTTGGTATTGAGTCTGACGTCTTCAAATTTTCAGATCGATTGGCTATAATGTAAACTGCACTTAACAATGCAATTTATAAAACCTTCGGTCAACTATTATATCAAGTGCGGCCACTATGAGTCGTCCAGCTTGATGCATACCGGAATAAAAGCTGCCCGCTGCATGGGAAACAAACAGTAGAGAAATGAATCGATAAATGGGCAAAACGGATGCGCCCACATATAGCTGGGTATATCTACATATGTGCGGGTGTCATACATTCATGTTTCCAACACTTTCAACCGGAATCTGGGATGGGACTTTATGCTGAGTCAGTGTGGTGAAACTGACGGGTGGATATTTTGATTACTGAGAGATTGTTCGTTCAATGAAACTTTCCATCAATATAGGTAAAATAGACACCTTCATAAATGTAGATCATTATGAATTGTAAGCCATTGAAGTTCTCTTAATAATTTAAACAGCATTGCTAACTTGACCTCCCCTATAAGTTGGAGTGGTTATTTACCCATTCTTGTGAAATGCGCGGAAATACCATTTTATTACGTCCAGCAAAAAAGTAAATCAAAGTACATAGAAAACCATAGTTTTTATTGCAGCAGTGATGTCATGTTTTTAGATAATGCACTATATTATGCGTAGGTTGTTTTTTTTTCATATTAGAGCTATATTAGTGCTTTGGTCATGATGTAATTTGAGCCTGAATAATAATTTTAGATTATTTTTAATTTAAAACATTGTTTTCCTAGAAACGGTTTTCATATTTTTATCAAAACTATTGCTACGACAAGCTTCAGTTTTTGTCTTTATGAACAGATAGGTCTAAACAAGATGACAGCCAAAAGATAAAAAAAATTTCAGAAACTTGTTTCTGATGCTATTGAAGAACAAGCCTTTTTAAATAAAAAAAAAATTGCCAAGCTTTTCAGCCAATCTCTATTAATCACTTATTTTGATAGCCTTAAAAAATTACCCTTTTGCTTATTCTTATAAATCGAATACTTTTTTTTATTATTTTGTTTACTATTTTTTTTCCACAATATTGTACAATATTAGCCGAACGATTGTCTCTCTCTCTTCTTGGCATTAACGTCCTCACTGGGACAGAGCCTGCTTCTCAGCTTAGTGTTCTTATGAGCACTTCCACAGTTATTAACTGAGAGCTTTTTTTGCCAAAGTTGCCATTTTTGCATACGTATATCGTGTGGCAGGTACGATGATATTCTATGCCCAGGTAGGTCAAGGAAATTTCCTTTACGAAAAGATCCGGGACCGACCGGGAATCGAACCCAGACACCTTTAGCATGGGTTTGCTTTGTATCCGCGGACTCTAACCACTCGGTTAAGGAAGGCCCCCAACGAAAGATTGTACAATAGGGTGCGGCTTATTTTTCAAAAGTTCTTAAAACCAAAAATTCGTGTGGTCTACTGAATTCGAATCACATTAAAAGAGAAACGTCTTGAAGGTGAATTTTCAGGATATAAAAAATGACCTTCAATGAAGTAAACATAACTTTGATATTTTTCAACCGATTTCAAAACTTTTAGCATCATTACCTTCAAAATTAAATTTATGAAAACTTTTTAGAACATCAAATTTGTCTAAAATCAAAACAAGTTTTAGTTAAAATGTCTTGACCAAGTTATTCAGCAAAAACATGATTTTTTACGAAAAATGCCCGTTTTTTTTATTTTTGCCAGTTAAATATTATCTCTAAAGCTGAAACACGCAGTTGCTGGCTAGTGTAGTGTGCTATTTCCATACCTAAAAATAATGCGCTCTTGGGCTAGGCATTGGATATATACATAGAAAGCGTTGTGTTTGGATGGGCATCTAATTCTTCCGAAAGAGGTGCACTTTGCGAAAAAGGACCACGTGATTATTGATCTGAAATCGAATTCAGGTTAACTTCTGCGTTCATGAGTCCTCTCATGGCGTAGGGGTAACGCGCCCCAACTAGAGATCAGGGAGTCGTGAGTTCGATTCTCACTGAGAAGACGAGTAACTTTTTCGCAAAACTTCACATCAATTTGTCCATTTAATCCAATTGAAAAATATATGTAGTGTTTAGCTTTCGGTAGTTGTTAAACTTCCACTCGGCGGGTTAGCCGTAAAACCACGATTCATAATTAAAAACAAGTACTTTTTTTTTGTTTTTTTTTTTTAGCTTTATTACAGAGACTTTCAGCCCTGAGCTGGTTCGTCTCTTTTAAAAGAGAGAATTTTTAGAGATTACGTATATCAAAGTATTCTTAGATTTTTTTACGGTATTCTGAAACATGGATTTAGCTTTCTGTAGTTTCTGGTGCATAGTGTTCATAGCCTTCAGGAGTATCATCGCCGTTCGTCCTGTCAGTAAGCAAGTTAAGCATCAATACTGTAATCCCAGAATCCACACTGGAATATCAGAGTTCATGAATATGAAAACCCACGCTGGAATCCCAGAATCCACACTGCAATACCAGGAATCATACTGAAATCCGAGGATTGACACAGGAATTCCACGATCAACAATACAATCTTATTATCCATATGTGATTACCAGGATCGATACTACAACACCAGGATTCACACTAGAACCACAGGATTCGAACTAAATCCCCAGAATCCACACTAGAATCCCATAGTAGAATTCAGCCTGTAATCTCAGAAACCACACTGTTATTCCAAAAATCACCGCTTCAATCCTTAGATTTACACTATTAACAAAGGAGCCACTATCAAATACCGAAATCCAAACAGAAATCTCAGGATCCACACTGGTACTCCCAAGAGTCACTCTGGAATCCTAGTATGTATCTATCCGGGGATCTCAAGACTAGGATCCACACTGGAATATCAATACCCACATTTAAATCCAAGGATCCATATGCATACCAAGATCGACATTATTACCCTACCAGTTCCATCACAGTCCCAGGACTCAATCTGGAATCCTTCGATCTACACCACAACCCTAGAATTCACACTGGAATAAAGGGATACACACTGAAAACCAGAGTCCACGCTGGAGTTCTGGGATCCACACTAGCATTTCAAGATCCACAATGAAATTATGCAATCCACACTACAATCCCAGGATCTACACTGAAAATCTACGATCTATACTACATTGCTAGGATCCACATCATAATAACAGCATCCACACTGAAATACTAGGGTTTACACTGAATGCAAAGTTCCACATTGGAATTCGGCGATCCACATTACAATCCCTGGATCCACACTGAAATCCTACGATTAACACTACAATTCCAAGAGCCACACTGGAATCAAAGAATCCACACTGCAATACCATGATCCACTCTAAAATGCTTCGATCCACTGACCCTTTAACAACTTTGCCGAAGATGCCATCCATCCATTTTGTCTAAAAACTTAACTATATTCGTAGAAGTAACTGATCTCAAATAAGATCACTGGGCGTTAGTTAGCTAATCTTTTCTTCTTTCTGAAGTTACTTCTCAACTGGGACAGAACCTACCTCTCAGCAGAGTGTTCTCAAGAGCACTTCCACAGTTATTAACAAGGACCCACGACCTTCAGCTTGGTCATGCTAAAAAACTGCATGTTACCGCTACGGCTATCTGGGCTCATAAATACATAGAGTATATTTTGGAGAATCCCATGAAACTTTAGCTTGTTAAGTTTGTGCCACAGCTATGAAACATTAGTCAAATGGAGTGGATATCAATTTTCAACATATCTTCCAATGATCTCTCAATTTCACAACAGTTGATACAGCACGACTTTTTCTGTTAAGTAAGGCAAAATAGCGCAAAACTGCTCACTATATTTACATATGGGACTGACTTGTAATTCACGACAGTACAGCAATTATCAGTTTCTTTCTGTAAGCTCTGTTAAGTTATCCCACAGAAAAAAAATCCGTTCTCGTATCCGTGAACAGCAGACGTGAACTCGTCAACAAGCAAAAATACACCGTGAACTAGATCATGTTTATGTGACCTTTTGTGGTAGTTCATGGTGTATTTTTGACAGTTCACGTTTTCCAGAACTCTTTTTTAAGCGTGCACGGGAATCACAATTCTGCGAAGAACACAAAGAAAAAAAATAGACGGATTCACAGAAATGTGATGTTTTAATAAGGAAATTATAGACTGTTGAGCTTCGCAGTTTTTGTTAAGTTATAAAATTTTGATACATTAATGAATGTTTGCCCTTTACTGGCATAAACCAGATTTGCTGGTATGTCTGAAACATAGTATTTGGAAACTTGCAATCAGAAAACACAGTGTGTTTGTTTGACAAATTGAGACATGAATTTGCGAAAAAATACGCGTTCTAGTGAGACTCGAACTCACGACTCCGTGTACGCTAGACCGGCGCTTTAACCAACTAAGCTACAGAACACCTTATGATTCTGCGGAATAGAAAGCCAAACTGAATCCGAGTACTAACTATAAACACATCTCTTTTCGCAAATCCATGTCTCTTTCGGACTTAGATGCCAAACCCCCAACGTGCCGGCAAGCATTCGGCTTATAGGTATGCGGCTGTAGAGCGTAAGAACTCAGTATCCATAAACAATTCGCTCTCACTTGCGATCGGGAGATACAAACGTGAGCGTGTTGGGGGTTTGGCATCTAAGTCCGAAAGAGACATGGATTTGCGAAAAGAGATGTGTTTATAGTTAGTACTCGGATTCAGTTTGGCTTTCTATTCCGCAGAATCATAAGGTGTTCTGTAGCTTAGTTGGTTAAAGCGCCGGTCTAGCGTACACGGAGTCGTGAGTTCGAGTCTCACTAGAACGCGTATTTTTTCGCAAATTCATGTCTCAATTTGTCAAACAAACACACTGTGTTTTCTGATTGCAAGTTTCCAAATACTAAAATTTTGATCAAATAATAAATCACAATTGAAGGATATCTAACCAATGAATTTGAAGCTTTCTCAGTCTTGTGTTAATGACCGACATGAAACAGTATATTTTCTGCCAAAAATTTGAAAATTTTACTGAACATCCTTGCACAGAAAAAAATCCGTTCTCGTATCCGTGAACAGCAGGCGTGAATCGTCAACAAACAAAAATACACCGTGAACTAGATCATGTATACGAGATCGTTCATGGTAGTTCACGGTGTATTTTTGACAGTTCACGTTTTCCAGAACGCTTTTTTGAGCGTGTGGACATAAAGATTTAGCCAACGTTTGTCTCACACATGGTTTTGACGCGCCTCTGATAGATTTGGAAAGATCATGACAGAAACACTATAAATTTGTAAGAAAAGACAAATACTAATGTTATTGAAATGTTTCCAGTTTACCTAATAATATTACAATTTCCTGCTAAGCTATTAATCTGGTCGTATGAATTTGGAAAATGTCAATTTTCATATATTTGACAAGGCTTGATCGAAATGCTTTTGTTTTCTCTTTTTTTTCTTATTTACACATGTACAGTAGGGTGGTTCAAAATATTATATTTTGTCCATACGGCTCATTCGATTCTAGATCAAATTCCGTGTGTCTTGAACTCATTTGAATGAAAACTGAGCTCTTCAGAGCTTCAAAGCTCTTCAAAGTATACCAATTCCGTATTCAAATCGGACGTCTCAGTAATTAGTTATCGATTCACATCCAACCGGAAATTCTCCAACAATGCTCATTTATCTTCTGAACAGGCTACATAGCTGCATCTGGCTCGAAAGATAGCACCCACAAATGTTTCACTGCACATATCCAGTGATGCCTGAAGAGCAGCTCAATTATTCTAGCCAAATGTTATCAACTCATACAAAAATCAATAACTAATTACTGAGGCGTCCGATTTGAAAACAGTCTTCGGCAAAGTTGTAGCTGATGAATGCATCAGCCTCAAGAGCACATGGGCAAACTGCATGCTTTTAACATAGTTATGCGAGAAATGCTTGCTTTTAACATAGTAATTCTCCTACAAGCTTTGAGGGGCTTGTGTATACTTAGTTTTCATCTGAATAAGCTCAAATTTTTGGAGGAATTTTGTCTTGAATTGAATGGGCGGTGTGGTACAAAAACGATTTTTGAAACACCCTAATGTACAGCCTGGATTGTCCTTCTAACGAAACCAGGACGAAAAGCACTTTGCATAAATTGACATTTTGCGGAGCCCATGGAATACTTCATATACCACCGCGCACTGTTACAATTGCCTCTCCATATCATATGCATCTCATTATGACCAAGTTTTCTTTCCGGGTAGTGAAGTAAGTATGCTTAAGGAGGCATTGGAGACTCAATGTTGTCGTTGGCGGTGAATGTGTCATGTGAACGCATTTTGTAATGCAGGAATAATGCCTTTTTGGGATCATATTCAATGTGGCAGGAACTGCCTGCTGTCAGCCTTTTGTGCTCTATTGCTCTTTACCCTTCACTCCGTAAGCCGCATAATCGGAGCTTCAATACTGCGGTGGTACCTATCGCGCCACATGAGCGGATAAATAAGGTTCAAGGCCTCATCGATTTACTCCACGGTTCGGTTTACTTGGTGTTGAGGTAATTCAACCAGACTAGCGTGTGTTCTATGGTTGTTTTGAAGGATACTAAATTCAAATTACTGATGTAAGTGGTGGCGTGGATTGATAAACTGTAACAACATTTTTAAAGCAGTTATTTAGTCTAGTTATGATTGACTGCGGCGGTTGGAGTTTATCGTCAACTATTGCGACCTTTCTATGTCACGACAACAAGTAGCCATGGAGAGTTGCATCCGTAAAGGTATCGCCATCTCAAACATCATAAAAGGCATCAGCTACCATCGTTAGGTCATTACTGCTTCCAAGTTGTGCTGTTATAGCCTTTGTTGCTGTTCAAAGAAAGAAATGATGCATCACACGAGCGCGCTTTCGATTCAGTCAAGTCATCTGACTCCCACTACGCTCACATAACCTATATCTATAGTGTGCCCGTAGGTTGTTGCGCTCTTACTGAACTACTGAAGTTACCTACTTTGCGCCATTTGTATCAACAGGTAAAGAGTTGAATGATGAGGGCGGGTGTAACCGAGGTGCAGAAATTAACATACATATTCGACTTTTCACCGTGGCTGCCCTTGTGCGTTGTCGTTAGACAAGATCAGCTGTACGGGAATGAATGGTGTGTCTATATTTTAGTTGGTACCATGCCCACACAGTTACGGATCACCCACAGTGACGGATCACTTTGACGTTTAACATCGGATAACTCGCTCAAAACATAAACAGTGACGTAAAACATATTTTTCCCATGTTATACTATTTGTCTTCTACCATTTGTAATGTTAAGCACAACATTCAACCACTAAATAATGGTGTATTTGACAAATGTTTAGTTGGTACCACACAGCTATCATTATATGGTCGTTTTCTGTAAGAAGTGCCGTCAGCATTCATAAGCTCCCACAGGTGGTAAAATTCAAATGTTATAGCATAAACCATGCTCATTCGCTTCAATTAAGTATGAATTCATCTTTGGAAAACATTTTTCTTGATTGTTGATTCTAAATACCGAATATTAGCCTTTCTAACTAGTGATCCATAATATGGTCCAGGAAATGATTGTTTACCACGGTTATGGATCACTTCCAAAGAATGTAGATTTCTTCCATTTTAAGCATTGGATTCGACATTTTCGAACAATCGCACTAAGGATAAGACTAATAAAATATCAAGGTTTGTAAATTTAATTTTTTTTAGCAGACAAAAATGGGTGGAAAACTTGATGTAGAGCGAAAACAGTTCATTTCTCAGTTACTACAACGCAGTATCACACAATAAGGACATTTTACCCTTGTTTACAGCTCTAACACTGCTATTTTGTGCAGTAATATGTGACACATTGTTAACTTTCGCCAAATCATTCAATACAGATGCATTGAGTTAAAAATCTCTTGATTTTGCGCACTGATCCGCAATATGTCACAATTTGATCCATAATATGAAAATTGATCCATAATATGGTTTTCAGAAACCGATACAATTTTTAATTTCTATGCAATCCTATGTAAATATTACACTCAAAACAGTTTACTAACCGAAGTTCCAATTTGAAACGATTCAATTCATGCATTTAAATTACAATTTCACGTTTTCCATGTCGTTTTATTGAATTTCATAGGTTGGACTCCACACTATTTGATCCATAACTGTGGGGTCATGGTACTTATCTTCGAAAATACCAATTAATTCTACTAATGTAAAGGTAACTAGAATCGTAAAGAAATTAAACCACATCTTGTTTCTAAGGCCCAATAGGTATCTTTACTATTTAAAATTCTCTAGCAAATACTTTTTTAGCATTTGGGGAGACTTAATACCACTTTTTTGTTATATGAACTGAAGCCAATCGTAGTAGTTTTCTATAATACATTTTTTGTGAGGATACCGCATGTGTACGAAATTAAAATAGTATAGCACCTCAAATAAAATGTCTGTATGTTAGATGAGCCAGCCTATATTTCTGAAATCAAATCATAATAAACTGAAACATATCTAATAGATGGGGATTTGAAGTTTGCGTTTGATTTAAGACTCTCCAGGTTTTGACAATTCGAGACGATTTGTTTTTCATTTGAGTTAATTGAAACAAACTGCTCTTAAAACATTATTCTCAATACCATCCTATGGATTTCCAGCTATGACATTGTCCTCCGTGTAGACGAAGTATTTCATAAAATTCATTTCTGCATGCCTTAAAAGCTTTGTTTTTTGGTATGTACTAGTTAGTAGTTACTAGTAACAGACAAATATAAACATTTGTTTGAGATGACAAACATCAAACTCTGAGCGCTATTTTCTTATGGTACATTTAGGCTTTTATGGGCATTATAGTTCTTAAAAAAGATATAGATTTGGGATTCCTTCTAAAAACTTAGATGTAGCTTCGAGACACCAGTTACAACACTCTCCGTATTTCACAATCCATTAGAACTAAGGGACATTGGCCTCTGGCATTTCTCCATTTTGTCGGCAATTGAAAAACTTCCTTCCGAGCAATATAATTCCATTAGGCACCGCTTCGCCTGCAAACTTATCCGTTTCGCAACACGGCGGCGGACTTATTGCAGCTAAAGCTAGGCAACTGACCTATATCCCCAGGGATGCCAAATCGTGAATCTCGATAGAGTAATTTATTGTTCTTTTCCTGCATAACAAAGCTAGGGAGTCGAGAGAAGACCTCCGACAAGGACCAAACTCAGTCGCCACAGCTGGTTTCGCTTCAGTTCAGACGATTTGTGCGACATTTTCCCACTCTGTCACTCGTCCCCTGGCCTCGTCCTGTGACCGTGAGTGAGATACCGTTTCGTTACTCTACTAAAACATTGTGCTTTTTCTGCACGGATCCGCCTAGCGTGTCCATAAATATGGTAGTCAGGAAAAACCTCTTTCCGGGAATTACGAGACAAGGATCCAACGCTAGTAGAAGTGGCGCAAAAAATAAAACACACGTAAGAAAGAACCAGAAGAATCAAATGGCTCTCCGGAGATTTTTACTCCATTTATTGTTCTGGGTTTACCGCATGGTCGTTTGGGTCGCTCAGTTAGCCAACAGAACCGGCTGTCTATATCTTTGTAGGGTAAGGTGGGGCAAAAGTTCGACCAATTTTTCTGTATAAACTTATGACAGAATATTTTCCTATTTTCAAACATAACAGTTTGAAAAACGATTATCCAAAACTAGTTCTTACCCCACCTATGAAGCAAAAGTTCAAATTTAGTTTGGGTTAAAAGTTCATTGAGTAGGATTACACAAAATATTGATATTTTAGTTACAGAAATACATTATACCAGCAATGAAGTCATGTTTGCAGAAAAACAAACACTATCATTTAATAGGAAATTTGATCAATACAAAGTTGCAAAACCATGGTTAAACATGAAATTTTGATAATAATGATTTATAATCATACCGAAACAAAGAAAAAAGTAGGAATTTCAAAATTAAGTTAGCAGAAATTTCAAAATAGAGTAAAAAATCTCAAAAAGAAAATTTTACCCCACTAGAACTTTGGCCCCACTTTGCTATACGCGTTGAGCCGTACCTATCGCTCATTGCGGTTGGCTGTCGGTCCACATATGGCTGCGTGTCACGCTTTGGTTTTTCTCTCCAAACACGAAAAAAATCTAAGCTGAATCAAGCGACGTAAAATGGACTGTAATTATGCTGCAGATTAATGTGATTGGGATCCCGTTTGTGGACAGAGGTTCGGGTCGAGATTTTTCGGCTGACGTTTATTACGGTTTTGTGGTTTCCCCACCTCCCAGCCATCCCGCATCGCGCGTCACGCAACTGAAACCTGACCTTTACCGAAAGCTTAAATTATTAAAAGTATGTTTATTTAATTATCTAATTACAGGACATCGATAACCTGATGGCCGAGGGTAACAAATCCCGGACGGTGGCGGCAACCAACATGAACTCGGAATCGTCCCGTTCGCATGCAGTCTTCACGGTGGTGCTCACGCAGACCCTGATCGACACACTTTCCGGCGTGACGGGCGAGAAGGTGTCCCGGGTTTCACTGGTGGATTTGGCCGGTAGTGAACGGGCAGTGAAAACTGGTGCTGTGGGGGAACGATTGAAGGAGGGTTCCAACATCAACAAAAGTTTGACCACGTTGGGTTTGGTGATATCGAAGCTAGCTGACCAGGCCAGTGGGAATCGAAACAAAGATAAGTTTGTTCCCTATCGAGATTCGGTGCTGACGTGGTTGCTGAAGGATAATCTAGGTGGAAACTCCAAAACCGTCATGGTGGCAACATTGTCACCGGCTGCAGATAATTACGAAGAGACACTATCTACACTAAGGTATGCGGATCGAGCCAAACGAATCGTGAATCACGCCGTGGTGAATGAAGATCCTAATGCTCGAATCATCCGAGAACTTCGTAAGGAGGTTGAAACATTGAGGGAAATGTTGAAACATGCGACCGGGGCAAGCATTGGAGATATGAAGCGTGGAGACATTCACGACAAATTGGCGGAAAGTGAAAATCTGATGAAGCAGATCTCGCAAACGTGGGAAGAGAAGCTAGAAAAGACAGAACAGATACAAAGTGAAAGACAGCAGGCCCTCGAGAAGATGGGAATCAGTGTTCAGGATAGTGGTATCAAAGTGGAGAAGAACAAGTACTATCTAGTGAACTTGAACGCCGATCCTTCGTTGAATGAGCTGCTCGTGTACTATCTCAAGGATGTTACGCTAATTGGAGGTAGAAGTAATGACGTTAACAAACAGCCTGATATTCAACTGCTCGGATTGGGCATTCAACCGGAACACTGTCTGATTACCATCGAAGACGGTGAGCTGTTCATGGAGCCGATCGAGAATGCCCGCTGTTGTGTGAACGGTTCCGTTGTAACGGACAAAACCTCCTTGAACCACGGTGACCGCATCCTGTGGGGTAACCATCACTTCTTCCGCGTGAACTGTCCAAAATCCAACAACAACAATAACAATCTGTCCTCGGAACCTCAAACCCCTGCTCAACACTTGGACTACTACTACGCTCAAGAAGAACTGATGCAGAACGAATTTAGCAATAATCCGATCCAGGCTGCCATCTCCCGGCTGGAGAAGCAACACGAAGAGGACAAACAGGTCGCGCTGGAGAAGCAACGGCAGGAGTACGAGAAGCAGTTCCAACAGCTGCGGAACATCCTGTCGCCGACGACTCCGTACGCGCCCTACGCTCCGTACGATCCATTCCGTCTAGGTGAGTTGGAACACTTCTAATTTTCGTAAGAAAGTATGGAAATTCTGTAAACTATTTTTTTTTTCTATCTTTATTAACGAGATTTTTAGCCCTGGGCTAGTTCATCTCGGGACCAACTGTAAACTATTTGGACAAAGCGTTGCACTATTTAGCTCTTTTTAAAAGTTTTGGAATTGCTATAAGGGTTACTTCTGGGGTGTTTTACTGTCAAAGCTTGTTATAACGACATTGCAAGGGGCCGTCGTTATATGGAGATGTCGCTATAAGTGATTTCGGAAAATGGATGTCGATATATACAATGAATCTCTAATTCTTTGGTCAATACAATATTATCTGATTCAAATTTCAATATTGCAAAGATAATTTAATTATAACTTTCGATTAAGTAAACATATATCATTTCTAAAACATTCTGAGATTTTTGAAAGCCATTGGGCCACAGTTGACAATATAATACTACATAAGTAAATTCTATTGCCGAAATAAAAACAATTTAAACAAAATAAAAACACCATGCCAAAGTGAATCATAAAATAGTCTTGAGAGCAGTGTTGTGAAAAACTCAATTTCTCATAACTTACGCTTGATATTTTTCATGCGTGAGTTGTGAATCATGCAACTCAGCAGTCAAAAAATCATGGATGAGTTGGCTCACCTTTTTGACTCATTGTCTCGTATTTCCACAGTTTACTCACACACGGCAATAATTTCTTGTTAGTCTGGTAAAATTATAGTAATCCTTTCTAACGTAAACAACAACATTCGGGTTTCACGAATTTTCACCGGGTTTTGCGACTGAATCATTTTTTACGGTTTGAGTTGATTGAGTTGATTTTGCATCAAAATCTCAAGCGTGAGATTTGTGAAGCAGATCTCTAATGAGTTTGCTCTCACGGGAGAGCGTATTGATTGAGATTTTGAATGTGAGTCTATCAACACTGCTTGAGAGTTTCCGTATCATATTAACCTTTCGGTTGTCGCGCGAGTTTTTGTAACGTGAGTAGTCGCGTGTTGTACTTAGTACAACACCTTTGGTTTTTCATGTTCAACATGAAATACCTCGCGATCCAAATAAAATATAGTAAAACCATCTTCGACAAAGTTGTTTAGGAGATCAAGCGCTGACATGCGGTGATTATTCAGTTTCGGAATTCAGCCACCAGGCGGTGCTAGTGTGCATGAAAGTTTTGTTTTTCAAATATCTCAGGAGCCTGACCACTTAGAAGGATGGCGTCTTCGACAAAGTTGTTCAGTAGCTCAAGGGCTATCATTATTTGAGCCAAGAAATTCGAGATTTTGTCATCAGGCGGTGCTAGTGGGCATCTAAAACTTTGTTTTGCGGATATCTTTTTTTTTTTTTTTTTTTCTTTTGTTGGGATTTGAACCACTGCGACCATTAAGTTGATCTATTGTGGTATACCCCTGTTTATTTTTCGCATATTTTCAGGACGACAAGTTACTATTGAGAGTAACTGCAGTTGACTGATAGTGCGACGTACCCCAATCTGGTATGATTCTTAAAATGAATTCAACTACCTTATTGGGATTTCCTTGCCAAATTTCAAAAGGACTCAGTATGCCCTTGTTGAAATACTGTCTTCTTTGCGCAAATAGTGCTGAGCATTCACAAAGCAAGTGTTGAGAGGTCTCTATCTCACAGTCGCAAAACCGACAGATATCAGTTGGACTTCGACCCATCTTCTTTAAATGATATCTAGCTGGACAATGTCCTGTAAATAGTCCAATAACTATACAGAATGATTTTTTATTTAAGTTTAGAAGTTTTTCTGTAATTTGTTTATTTGGAGTTATCTTAGAATCCTGACAACTTAGAGAGATGCCGCTTACGGCAAAGTTGTTCAGTAGCTCAAAGGCCATCATTTTGTGAGCCAGTAAATTTAAAAGTTTGCTACTAGGTGGCGCTAGTGCGCACGAAACTATTTTGTGGATATCTCAGGAACCTGACTCCTTCAAAAGCTGGCGTTTTCGGTGAAGTCGTTCAGTAGCTGAAGGTCTATAATTAATGGAGTCAGTTGATTCAAAATTTTGCCACCGGGCAGCGCTAGCGAGCATGAAAATTTTGTTTTTCAGATATCACCGGAGCCTGACCATTTAGTAAGATGGAAAAGTTGTTTAATAAACCAGGGGCTATCATAATTCAAGTCAAAAAATTCAAGATTTTTCCACCAGGTGGCGTTAGAGTGCTTGAAACTTTTATTTTGAAGGTATCTTAGAATTCTGACCACTTAGAAAAATGGCGTCTTCGACTCCATATTTAGAAATTGAATCGTATAAAGTGTAGTTGGAAACCGCTTGTTTGCCAGGCACAAATAATTAACGTCAAAAGTTTGTATTTTTTTTTATTCAACAATCAATCTTGTTCCCACATTGTACTGAATTGTCCTGCTGATTATATTTCAAAGTATCGTGTCAAACTCAAAATGTATTAATACATGATAGCTTTTGAATTCTCTTGATTTTAATTAATTTAAAAACAGGGTGTCGACTACCTGGAAAAACCTGGAAAGTCAGGGAATGTCAGGGAATTTATTTTTGACCTGTAAAGTCAGGGAAAATCAGGGAATTTAACTTGAGGTCAGGGAAAAAATATCAATACTACAACATGTAACCGAGTGTTACAGGATTTTTAGAATTTTAACGTGTGCTTTATATGTCTTGATACTGTTACGTTTCTTTGGTTAGTAGGTGTTGAATTAGTAGGGTTATTTAAATGTAAATTGATAAAAATTGTATGTTGATTAGTAGGGTTAGTCATTTCAAATTCAAAAATTGTTAAAGCATTACAAAGTAGAGTGGGTACAAGTGGGAGACATATTGCATAACTGAGTGGGTACAACAACATACATATTCGGCGGGCGTAGAATATCATACAAAAGGGGTGGTAACAATGCACGTCTCATAATAGGAGAGATTTAAGGATTGAGGCGCAAAATTAATTCGCCATCTCTCACTTAAGTTCTGGCGTTCGTGTGCTTCGGATCGTAAAATTGAAAATTAAAAGTGTCCTTACGTTGTAAGTCAAGTGAGTGGTGAAGTGAAACGGGTGATATTAAGTGTTCAATCAGGTAGGACTGCACTCCTCAATGCCTGTATAACTTTCTCCCTAACACTACTTACGCTAGACTAGAATATGACTAGTAAGCAATTTTCTAAAACCCATCCCCGTTGCCCTCACAGGACCTTTTGTGGTACCTTAAGGTACTCCGCCATTTTGAATTCCAACGAAAGTTGGTGAAGCACACGATTCGGCATAGTGGCCCTTAGTTGGCCATTACGCCTAACCGAAAAAGATTAGTGCCGCTCTGGTCTTGCGAGGCCATAATCATCAAGGAGCGATTCCTCGGGCCCAAAGGTGCTCTAACCGTAAAGGAGGACCTCTCTCGGCAGAGTCAATCCGGCCTTGTCCTGGGCTCTGTCGATGCTTGTCAAAGAGAGAAGACGCCAGGGAGACAAGTAGATCGCACCATTCCGTCAAGCCGATCTACTCACCGATCCACCAGTCAATTTTCCGACCACCACTACCGCCATCACCCTGCTGGGAAATCCGCCGGAGGGCCAATCCAGCCGGCCCGCAGAGACATCGTCGGCGAGCGCTCGTCCATCGGCATCGAGACATCAGCATCACCAACAGTACCGGTACGTGTCCCAAAACCTTCTACACCCACTCTACACCCACAATTGCAATAAATTTTCAATAAATTCAACCCATACCCCATTTACAATAGAATTTCAATAAATGTCATTAGTTTCCTCAAATTACACCTTTTTAAAATCCCATAACCCAAGTAAGGTGACAGTATCTGCACGTTGGTCGTGAAGCCCCTCCGATTGCCCGGTAGTAAGCCGACCTTGAGACCCAGCTCGAGGGGTACCTTGCTACTGAGAGTTTACCGCGAGCTTTGCTAGGACAAACGAGTTTATTGTCTACAAAGTAATTGATCATGTTAAATCAATACACCTTCAGCATGGCTTTGCTTTGCAGCCGTGGACTCTAACCACTCGACTAAAGAACCAGGACGCAGAAAATTCTACAGAAATTCTGAGGATGATTCTCAAAGTTCCTCTATTATTTTTAGTAATCATTGAAAAGCAGAAATTTCAGGAATATCATTTGAAATAATCTTGATAATCTATTGACCAGTGCTGGGAATAGTAATAGTAGTAGGCTTGAATTTTGCGAAAATCACGTGGCTCTTCTCAGTACAGTAGTTCAAAAACGTGAATCTCATTAAGCAGCCTATGTTGGGTTCATGAATTTTCTGAACGTGTGCGGGAAAGGCAGCGGAAAATAGAACATATTTTACAGTAATTTTGGGTTGCCCTTAGCAATAAGTGTTTTGCAATTTTCAAGGCTTTTTGCCTGTAGCAGCGATGGACGTGAGTTTCACTGGCTTCGCTGACTGTGATTGGCTTTGTTTGGCTACTGTAGAGTGAATTTCAGAGTTTTTCTCAGCCCTGCTATACTGCCCATAACTGCATATTTGTAACATTCGACAAAAGTAGGCATTGAGTAAATGTGATACCAAGTTTGCATTTCATTGCAGTATGGGAGGGAACTGATATTTAAAAAAATCACTAAGAATTCAAAAGGCTTATTTGAGGCTGAAATTGTGTACAACTCATATCGCTTATTGGGTGAATAGTCAGAAAAAAATTCTGATAGAAATTTCGTTGCCACTGCATTATAAGGCTCATGTATAATCTCAATGTGACTGTTATGCGGTTACAATTGCCAATGTGATAAACCAACTTGGTATTTTTGTCGAATTTTCTAGAACAATCTCACAGATTTTAGTAAGTGGATCGAAAGTATTTGTCATTTGATGACTCTCCCCGGTATTAACTCGAAATTGTCAAACATGTCGAATGTGACTGTTATGCAGTTATGGGCAGTATAGACAATTTGTGATATTATTTAGAGATACTCGTAGATGAGTGCTTAGAAGAGTTCCTCGGAGCATTGCTGAAGGTACGACAAGTACAAGAGAAACATTAGAAACCTTCTAATCAGCGCATTGTTCAAGCCCTGAATGCATTCCGTTAAGAATATTTAGATATTTTTTTTCCGGGAGAAAAGCTAGGGGTCATGCATATCGAAATCCTAAAATATTAACTGTAACGAATCATCGTGAAAAATTATCAAAGATATTCTAAGAAAAAAATAAATAAAAACAATTTGAAAAAAATATGTTATCCTGAAAAATATTTTTTAAAAGCATTCCTAAAATAGTTCTAGGAAATCAAAATGCTATTTTTAGAAATATTTAAGACTGAAAGAAATTCTCTAACAATTTTTAGAGAATCTGGGAGATGAGGAGCTTCTGGAGGAAATCTTTCAAGAGTTCATTGAGAAGTATTGAAGGAATATCTGGTGATTATAAAACGAAGCCAAACTTCGAATTTTCAAGTGCACAAGACGAGAGTATCTGACAGCAGTTCACGTTCAAAACCAATCAAATTGCTTGCTTGCTGGTGGTGACCAATGGGATAGATTTTCAAGGCGGAGCACTGTTTGGATCTCAAGTCTTGTGCTCTTGGAAATTTGAGGTGTGGCTTCGTTCTATAATCACATTAAGAATTTCAAGAAGAATTTCTGAGCAATCTATGTGGAATTCCTTGAAGCAATTCTCCAAGAAAGTACTATAGCAATGGCTAGAATTTTGCCTGGAAAAAGAAACAGGATAGCTTTTTTCCACTAAAAAACTATGGTGGATGATCGTAATAGTTTTGCCTCTTGTATAAAAAAGTTATAATCAGGAAGGA
The DNA here is from genome assembly GCF_002204515.2 of Aedes aegypti. NCBI lineage: Eukaryota > Metazoa > Arthropoda > Insecta > Diptera > Culicidae > Aedes > Aedes aegypti. Next base: position 20,993,080 of record NC_035108.1, on the reverse strand, counting down.
GTCCAAAATTTTCGTTCATGCCTAAAATTTTAAATTAGGTCTGAGGTAGTTCAGTAACCGGGAACATCTTTGTTCATACGGATCGTCAAGTTAGAAAAGTAAATAGATTCTCAATTGTTCAGTTTTATCATATTACCTTGAATAAACGTTCAAGAATGTCATCTAACAGGTACATATATCTCAATAAAGTAAAAGTTTTTTTATCAGTTTATTCATACGACCTATAACATAACGAATATGTATCTTCTTGTAAAAATCTTACTTATTTCGGTTCAAATTAACCAACTCAGTGGTCTGGAACTTTTCTGGAAAATGACTGGAAGGTCAGGGAAAGTCAGGGAATTTTATTTTCAAACTTGAATCGACACCCTGAAAAAGTATATGTTGATATTACTTGAAAATAAAAGTTACCTTGCAACTCTTGTTAACGGATCAAAGCTTATCTCCATATTTTAATTTATTAAATAGAGATTGCAGTAGGCAGCGTGCGCGAACGGATGTGTTGAAAATTGATCTGTCACGTTTTTATCGTCTTCGAAAATTATTTGATTCGGATGGTGCAATTTTTTAAAAAAGTATCATGCTGAAATAAGTCGGTTTACTCAACACGCGTTCTGCTGGGCAGTGCGTTTTATCGCTGTAGATTTTAGTTAGCACTCGTTAGCGTTTGTGAAACGAGCATGCTGATTAACATAAAATACAGCTGCTTAGTCAAGGATAGATGATCAATTCGGTGATAGCGATGGAAATGTTAAATTAATTGATTTATCAAAATATGAACAGTTCGTCACTGTAAGTGTCAACATAAACTCTTGTACATTAACAATGAAAACCCCATACATTTCCTTATGCCAGTTTTTTATCATTATACAAAATAATCTTTGAATGGTTCTATGCAATAAGTGTTGACTTTCCGTATGTTCACGTTGTCTTTCGAGTACTTACTGAGAACACGCAGCTTCTCATTCGCTCTGTCCGCGTGTGTAGTATACATAAGTTGGATGGATATGGGTTATGGAAAGGGTCTGCGTGATCTGCGGGGATTTGAATTTTGAAACCTGTAACCTTCTGAGTTATTGGGTCACTAAGTGACTCGGTAGCTTAGTTGGTAAAGCGCTCGCCTAGTATACAAGAGTCCTTGGTTCGAATCCAACCGAGAACGTGTATTTTGTCATAATTTCACCCATAATTTACCCAGCTTTCAACGCGTAATGTGTTAATTAATTTAATAACCATGCGGATTGGATTACCGAACATTGCAATATATGTATCAATATATCCCTATATACATTTTTCCTTAATTCTTCCTCGTATCCTTTCTCAAATTATTTCAGAAATGATTCAAACAATTACTTTGAGGAATTTGCCATTTGCAAGAACATTCCCGTTTTTAGACAATTCTTCCAGGTGCATTAGATGTGATTCAATTTTGTCTGAATAGTTGAAATTTTAAGCTTTCATTCCATACAAAAAGATTGGAAATCGGTTAAGCTGTTCAAAAGTTATATTTTTTTTAAACATTACAAATCTAATGCGGTGAGACCTACAGTGTGTGCCGATAAAAAATGACTGATTTTTTATTTTCAAAAAAATATATCTCAAAAACTAAAAAACATACATCGCTGAAAATTTGACAGTATACGTAAAATTTTCTGAACTTTCAAGAAAAAATGAGAACAGCGATAGCCCCTTTAGTCCCGAGGCCTTCAAAACACGAAAAAACGGAAACTATTGAGTTTTTTCATGTAAAAAACACAATTTTTGTGAAATTTTATATTTTTCCTGAAAAGTCAAAATCTTTAGCCTTCATTTCGTCCAAAAAGATTGAAAATCGGTCGAACGGTTCAAAAGTTATATTTTTTTATAAATAAAAATTTTGCAAAATCGCGATTTTTCTGGTCACCCTATTTCGGGAATGGTCACCCTAATCAAAAAATCCAAAAATACGTGTATCCTTATTTCGGATAAGGAACAAAATAGCAAATTTTCACGGAATTCGGAGACCCACTAGATCGGTTTTTCATGGAATGGCTGTATATGTATTTTGCCTTTCTTCGCCACAATTTATTTTTCTGATGACCTGATCAGAACTTTTAAATTCTTTCCTGCTTTGCTCTAAGAAAAACATCAGAAAAGGTTTTTTTCAGGAATTTATTCTATGTTTTTCTTAGGAATTTATCCAGCTATTCTGTGAGAGACTTTCCTAGGAATTCCTCGTAGTGTTTTCAATTAGGGAAGGTGTACCGGTATTCGCCACTACGGATTACAATTTTACGACATATATAATTGCTTTAAGATATTACGGAAACATTCTTAAAAATCTCAAAAAAAAAATCTTTTTCCTTAAAATGTTTAGCCACACGCTCATCGTTTTTGTCAATATCTCTGACATTTTTCAACCAATTTCAATAGTTTAAAGCTTTTTTGAGCGCAAATAACGGCGCGTACATGATTGGTTGGAGATTTCACAGATGTTTCGTGTTTTTAAGTAAGTTCAGGTGAACCCGAACTTTTGCACGATACACCATACTGAGGGGTGAGCCCAAACTTTTACACGATGACTTGAATGACTGTTTCATTAATTTTGAATAGTTTTCAGATTTGTCCGCAAAAATTTCATGAGTGCTCTAAATAATAAAGAACAAAAAATTACGATTCACTTTGTTTTAAAATTTTGGTCGATCCAATGCTGAGAAAATTAGCTAAGTTTTTGCAGTGTGTTTTTTGAAAAATGTCACAACTTTAAGTAAAAATTTAGTATACAAAGTTCAAAGAATGTTTCTGGAAAAATACATACGAAGTAAGAATAACTCTTTGCCTTTCGAATGCGGCTTAGAAAGTTTCAATTGAACGTGTTATCACAGAGATATGGACTGAACACTTTTGTATGTTTTTTATGGGGTGAACCCAAACTTTTGCACGGGAGTGTACAATGTCAGGTTATACGGAGCTTAGTTTGCAATCCGATTTTTTCGGCACGCGTAAATCGACTCAATAATTCTAACAAAAATCATATATTGAGATTTATGTTGGTTAAGCTTTCATTAATTTTGATATAATGGAATTACATGTTATCTTTGATTAAGGAAGCTACAGTGCTGTTCTGAATAATAGCAGCGCATGTCGATTTTCATACAAAATGCTCAACTTTGACATGCTGTAGTTTTGTTCCCTTTCAAGCAATCGAGCTGAAATTTTCTCCACAGAACTACAAATATGATCAATTTTGTAACTACAAAATTTCAGTTTTTTCTGAGTCCCTGCCGAAAAGTGAGACACTAGGTGAAATTTTTCGAAAAAAAAGCAGTTTTTCATTTTAAAATTTTTCTTCTACAAATATTTTAAACATTTTCGGTTTAGGTGTAGGTTGGATAAGTAGGAGGAGATTGTTCCAATGGTAAGTGATATACAACTTAAAACTATAATGTCAAGCCGAAATTCAAATTTTTAAAACTGCTATTTTTTCGAACAATTTCACCTAGTATCTCACTTTCCGGCAGGGGCTTAGAAAATTTTGAAATTTTGTGTTTACAAAATTGGGCATATTTGTAGTTCTGTGGAGAAAATTTCAACTCGATTGCTTGAAAGGGAACAAAACTACAACATGTCAAAGTTGAGCATTTTGTATGAAAATCGACATGCGCTGCTATTATTCAGAACAGCACTGTACTTCATTCCTGGCATGAAATGTGAATCTGCGGCATTAAAATAGAACTGTATTTGGTTTTTGCCAAATATATCAAAACTCGTTGATTGCGAACTACAGAATTGCTGTAGTTCGGAAATTTGAATTCTATATACCTTTAGTTATGTGTTTTTATTGAATTTACCAAGAATTAAACATCCACAGATATTTTCACAATACTGTAGGAAACTCGCAAAAAATTGTGTTTCATCATCCACCAAACGTTGGAAACATCACAATCTGAAGATGAATTAAAATGAACGCCAACATGTTCAAGAACACAAATCTACGGAACATAACAATGATCTGAATTGAAAATATTTTCGATTGGTCGCAACCAACAAGTTATTAAATGATCAAATTTTCAGTGTGAACCATTGTTTTATTCTCTAAATCAATGTTCGGAGAAATCCTGGTTTGGATTGATTTGGTACACATTTTTATATAATCTATAGGGTAAAAGCACCGATTTTGACCATCCTAATGTTTTTAAAACATATATTGGAAGCCCTATTTTTACTACACACATGGCAAACGTAAGCTTTCAATCCATATAATGCATGAAAAATTTCGTAACTGAGATGAAACAAATTTCTGCTGGCTAGTGCATTGTTAAAGCCCAAACAGAAGGTGAAGATGCATCGGGGCCGGACCTCGAATTTTCAGGAGCGCGGGTTAGGAGAGCCGGACAGTGGATCGGGTTGAGCTGAGGGCTTGATCAAATGGTCATTCGCTGGTGGTAACCAATCGCTCAGGTTTTCAGCTTGAATCGCTGTCCGGTTCCCTAGATTTGTGCTCTTGAGCGTTTAAGTTTTGGCTTCGTTCATCGTTTATCTTCACTGGAAAAATCGTTGATTGTGTCTTCGTAGTTTTTTTTTCGCTTTAGTTTGCACATGTTCTGAGTGCAAGCGAGTTCAGGTTTTCGCGTCGTCGGGGTGATATTTTGATTTTGTGAAATGAGCATGCTGATTTAAGTAGCTACAGCTGCTCAATCAAGGACGGATGAGGATCAATCTAGTGAGCTCGTTTCATGCTTTTATTTTAAATGAACAACATATTTTGAAACGTACGTATATTATGAAACGGTGAGTATGTACTTAAATGAATTGATTTAACAAAATATGTACAGTTCGTCACTGTAAGTGCCGTATGTTGACGTTGTCTTTAGAGTACTAATAGAAGATTTTTTGAACTGAGGTTGCATGAATCGCATCACTCACCAAGGTGAATCCTGATCTTGCAGCTATGATCCCTCCCCACTAACAAAACAAAGTTGTTCTTCAGTCCGATGCCTGAAGGATTTCAAATTCGGTGATCAAGTTGCGCTAGTGAGCATGCCATTTTCGATTTGCGGATATCTCAAGATTCTTACTATTTAAAAAAATAACGTCTTCCGCAAACTTGTTTAGTAGGTTAAGGCCAGTACTTCGAAGTTATCAAAATAAATATTCATGGGGACGCCTGGTAGCTTACATACTCTTATCTACGGATCATCGTTTACGTGATTTGCCGTTCTACATTTAAACTTTCCATTTCTTCCTACTAGTTAAAGTGCGTCCTAGATAAGGTATATTTTGTATTTTAAATAGATGCACAGTTTTCCATACAATCCAAATCTGTTTTTACTCTCTGCAATGCGATAAAATATGTTTTTCTTATTTGTACCATTTCTCCCAATACCCAGGTAAACTCCCTCCAAACACACCAAACGCTCAACTGCGCGTAGAAAAGTGGGCCCAAGAGCGGGACGAAATGTTCAAACGATCCCTAGGCCAACTCAAAACCGACATTGTGCGGGCCAACTCCCTAGTCCAAGAGGCTAACGTGCTCGCCGAAGAGATGGACAAACAAACCAAATTCAGCGTCACCCTGCAGATTCCGCCGGCCAACCTCAGCCCGAACCGGAAGCGGGGTGCCTTCGTCAGCGAACCGGCCATTCTCGTGCGTCGAATGAACTCCGGCAGCCAAATATGGAGCATGGAAAAGCTGGAGAACAAGCTGATCGACATGCGAGATTGGTACCAAGAGTTCAAGGATAACAACTTCACGCTTATGGACGAGAACAAAAACAAATCGGATCCGTTCTATGAGTCGCAGGAGAACCATAACCTCATCGGTGTAGCCAACATTTTCCTAGAGGTCCTATTCCACGACGTTAAACTGGACTATCACACTCCAATCATTAGTCAGCAAGGAGAGGTGGCCGGAAGATTACAAGTGGAAATAAGCCGAGTAGCTGGCCAATTCCCGCAAGATCGAATCAACGAATCGGCTTCGGAAAGCTCCCAGGACAGTCACGAAGATGACGATATGTGCGATCCCCCCAGTAATCAAGTCACCTGTCGGATCAGCATCAAGCAAGCTTCCGGCTTACCGCTCTACCTGTCCAATTTTGTGTTCTGTCAATACTCGTTCTGGAATCACGATGTGGCAGTCGTGCCGGCCACCAATCAGGAAGTAGCTGCCCACAATCAAAATATTACCTTTAAATTTGACCATGAAAATGATTTCAACGTAACGGTGAACGAAGAATTTCTGGAACACTGTACCGATGGAGCTCTGTCAATTGAAGTTTGGGGCCATCGGTCGGTTGGATTCTCACGTGCTAAAGATTGGGAAGTCGAACAGCAACAGGCCAAGGCACGATCACTTGCTGATCGATGGGCCGAACTGTCCCGAAAAATTGAACTGTGGGTTGAGATTCATGAGTTGAATGATAACGGCGATTGGGCCCCGGTAGATGTCCAGTGTTCAAAGGATATGCTGACCGGTGGAGTTTATCAATTAAGACAAGGTTTTCAGCGACGAGTCTTGGTCCGCGTTAAACCGGTTCAGAACTCCGGCACACTACCAATTATTTGTCAGTCAATCATAAACGTTTCCGTGGGTTGCGTTACTGTGCGATCAAAGCTGCAGAAGCCGATGGATTCATATCAAGAGGAAGATCTCACGGTGCTACGAGACAAATGGAGTGAGGCTCTTGGCCGACGGCGGCAATATCTGGATCAACAAATTCAGAAGCTGATCAACAAAGATGATAAGACCGAGCAGGAGAAGGAAAGAGAGCAAAGTCTCGTCAATCAATGGGTCTCGCTGACCGAGGAACGTAATGCCGTACTTGTACCAGCCCCAGGTTCTGGAATTCCTGGTGCTCCAGCATCCTGGGATCCACCATTGGGGATGGAGCCGCACGTACCTGTCCTATTTCTGGATCTCAATGCCGACGATCTGACCACTCAGAGCGTGAACGACGAAGTTCCAATCGCCGGTATCAACTCTATCTTGCCAAAGGAACACGGAAACAAGTTCTACAACCTGCAAATCATTCAACACCAGGATAAGGACATTTGCGCCTGTTGCAGTTGGGACTCGTCGATACACGACAGCCCAGCGTTGAACCGAATGACAGAGGCTAACGAGCGAGTTTATCTGATTTTGAAGACAACGGTTCGGTTGTCTCATCCCGCGCCAATGGATTTGGTGCTACGAAAGCGATTAGCATTGAACATCTACAAACGGCAAAGTTTCACCGATCGACTGAAAAAGTTGCGCATTGGTCGCGCTGAATCCAGTTCGCTACAATCGGGTGTGACATACGAAGTTGTGTCCAACATTCCAAAGGCATCCGAAGAGCTGGAAGATCGCGAATCGTTGGCCCAGATCGCCGCAACTGGAGAGGATGTGTCCGCAAGCGATGGTGAAACATATATCGGTAAGTTTAGTACTGTGTGCTGTCTAGTAGATTTAGTAATAATATTGGTGTTCGTCATTTCAGAAAAATATACCAAAGGAGTCTCAGCGGTGGAAAGTATTCTCACTCTGGACCGTTTACGACAGAGTGTGGCTGTGAAGGAACTGGAACAGGTCCGCGGTCCGACGTTATCGATGCGAAAGACAGCCAGCGTGCCGAACTTCTCTCAGGTACAGTATTATCCTCGAAAAATTCCACGGTTCCGCTTTCTTGTGCCAAATGTCGTCGTCAACGTCGTCGTTTTCGTCGTCGCTGATATACACAGCTGCCGGGCAAAACAACTTGCTTCAAATTCAAGAACTTTATTTTATCGGTGACAATTTTGCCTCCATTCACACTTTTTGTTCGTGTTGAATCACATCCACTTACCACTTAGGAATTTTAACACACTTCTTTGTTTTGCGCCTCCACACTGTAAATTTATGATCATGCTTTGAACAACTTTTTCTTTGGTTCGTGTCTTGTTTTCTCACGTTTCTACATATCGATTTTTTCCTTCTCCGGCCATGGAAAGCAATTTTTGTTCTGTCTCTCGAGCTAAGGCACCAGTGCTGTCCTTTTGATAAATTTTTATATCTTTTGCCTTAACAACCTCACCCCCGCCTCATTCCGTCGTTCGATCAAACGGAACCACCGAATCCTATTGATATATAGCTATCTCTCTTTCTCCGTTGTTTGTGCATACGCTTTAACACTTTTGAACATTTATCTCTCTATTTATACATTATCTGCACGCTGCTAACAATATAAAAAATAACAAAAACCCAAATTGACCCGAAATAAAAAAATCAAAATTTGCAACATCCGACAACCCTATCTGAAATAAATCAAAATCCACCGTCCTCACGCGCCAAATCAAAATCTCACCGTAAAAGGTCGTAAAAGATACCCGGGAACATACTGGCCTCACCACTTCGATGACCGTAAGTATAGTAGATGTGGCTTACAGTTTCACAATTTCTTCTTCTTCTCTTGCGTTCCTCTTCCTGATTTCGTCACTCTTCTTTGGATTAAGGTTCTTGATACTTCTTCCTAGTTTCATTTGGGCTATTCTGAGCATTGAGCTGTTTCCGTTCTGGTTAGTTCCGTTATTTTCTGTTCTGGCTAATCATTTCACGGGCAAACTATCTGTGCGTGTATGTGTGAATCGTGCCAAGGTCGGATTATGTCAGATATTTTATTAGCGTTTAAGCAACACATTAGTTTGATAAGTTTGTTGTGTATAGGAAAACAGTGAGATTTTTGCCATTTATCGTCTCGTGCTCTTGGCCTAACTGAGCTTTTTCCCTACCGTTCTAGATGAGGTTCTTCGACGCGTCGTTAGAATCTCTGCTGGGCATCGGCCGGTCGGAATCGTTTGCTGATTTGAAGATGGGACTCAATTCAGGTAAGTGTATTTTACTGGACACTGAACCATGCGTCTTAAAATTTGTAGGACTTGATAGTTTGTAGTTTTGGAGAAATAATTTATACCCATTATTTGTTTACCCTTAAAATGTGGAAAGAGGGAAAAAAAGCCTTTCATTGAAAGTATTTAGTAATCGTTCTCAAGAAGGCACAGCATTCCTTATTCTTTTCTAAAACTTTACAATAGAAACTTTTTATTTTATTTTATTTTATTTTATTTTATTTTATTTTATTTTATAGCGGTAGTGAAGTGTTTTGCCTAAGGATATGGGAAAGGAGGGATTATGTATGGTGTTTTGTAAATAGCTCTGTGGAACAAATATGTTATTACAGTCGACTCTCCACAACTCGATGTTCTATAACTCGATATATTCTATAATTCGATGGATTTTTCGGTCCCTTGAAATTCCCATACATCTTGCTCTCCATAAGTCGATATTTCTATAACTCGATGTCTCCACTAGTCGATGTCACGTGTGAGGTAAATTTCCCTCCATAACTCGATATTTCTCTAAAAATCCTTTTTATACAGGGAAACAGTGAATCTTTTTTTTTTTTTTTGAAAAAGTGATCTTTTTGTTTAGAAGTGAAGAAAGACTTGCATGTTGTAATGAAAGTTGAAAAAAAAACCCGAAAATAACATTGTTGATTTTTAGTAAAAATAAGTGATTTCTCGAGAATTTTGAGAAAAGCTTTTTTAAATATGATTTTTTTAAATGCTATCAACAAAATAATATTGCTTTCTTACAAATGAGATCATAAACGTATTTGAAGTACAGAAATTTTATCCTTTGATTTTAGGATTTTTTGTGTCGATGTGTTCTATAACTCGATAATTCTATAAGTCGATGGTCCCTTGGATATTGAGTTATGGAGAGTCGACTGTAGTTAAATCTGATTTACCTTTCAATTAGTAATAGGAATGATTATAGAAACGTTATACTCCAAACCATCTACTTATGTAGCTAAACAAGTAGTAAAGCAAGTATTCTGTTATTTCGTAACTAGTCATCTGAATTGCGTGTATTAAAGTGTTGTTCAACGTCGTTGCTGTACCAAGATTTTGTTTTGTCATGTCACTTGTACAATACTTTCCATTTAAGTATTGTCTGTCAAATTAAATCTTCATTCTGATAATTGTCGTTTCAGTAATTAGAATCCAAATTGTTATCCAAACTTCTACAAACAAAGTCAAGTAGACTACCTGTGTAACTATTTATTTAATCTGAAATGATTTGTTTTACCGCCAGTCTTTTCTACTCATATTCCCTTGCTTTTTCAAAAAGGAAACATTGTGAAAATAAGCCATCTTGAATTTGTTTGAAAAAGTAGTGTAATTGTAATAATTGTTTTATTACTGTCTAGTCGAAATAATCTAAAATAATAAAGTGTGCTTTTTAGTCATGCTACTGTGATTACCCCTGTCTTTTTCGTGAGATTATAGTCATAAATGTCAATGTTAAATTGTTGTCTGAACCAAATTAGACTGTTATATTGGATACTTTTCCCATTTAGCTGGAGGTTGCTGCGATCCTTCGTTGATCCGTTGGTTCCGACGGTCGTTTCCGTATTTGCGTTTCCTCGGCCATTACGCTGCTATAATAAGGGATGTTCTTCCTCTTCCTGAATTGTTGCTCGAAGTAGTGGCGGGTTAAATATGAAAACAAGGATGGGGAGAGAAGAAATGTTAGTGATTTTAACATGCTTTATTGCAGTATTGGCCTACACTGAAGTCATACAAAATTCACTCTTTGGATTCCCACGATAACAATCCCTGAAACTGATTATAAACAAGAAATTAATCCGAAAGAACGAAAATCTTAATGTTTCAATGTAGGACAATCCAGCTTTTTTGCATGTGAGAAGTGCCAAAATCCTTCAAAAAATAAAAATTCCTCGCTTTAAGGTGAAACATTCTTCTTCTTCTTCTTCTTCTTTCTGGCGTTACGTTCCCACTGGGACAGAGCCTGCTTCTCAGCTTAGTGTTCTTATGAGCACTTCCACAGTTATTAAGTGAGAGCTTACTATGCCAATGACCATTTTTGCATGCGTATATCGTGTGGCAGGTACGAAGATACTCTATGCCCAGGGAAATCGAGAAAAGATCCTCGACCGGTGGGATTCGAACCCACGACCCTCAGCTTGGTCTTGCTGAATAGCTGCGCGTTTCCGCTACGGCTATCTGGGGTGAAACATCTCAGAATCCAAAGATGGCCGGCACAATGGCCGACTTCTCCCCCTACTCACGTTTTCAAAGGCACAAATCTGGAGAAATAGTTGGCAAACGTTCCTGATCTTCTTATTTTACGCTTTCTGCTAGTGCACAAAGCCAAAATAAAAAGTGCACTGTTGTGGGATGCTTTCTTCGCGAGATTTGTGCCTTTGAAGTTTTAGTGCAATCTTAGAAGTTGATTCCAAACTGTTTCACCTTAATAAGAGCATCCAGCAATTCCTCATGATGTACACACTAAGATCGTAAATCGACAAGATTCTTGAGCTGTCATAAAAAATGCTGGTTTAGTCAGTAATTCTTTCTACAGTCATTTACTACTGGGACAGAGCCTGCTTCTCAGCTTAGTGTTCAATGATCACTTCCACAGTTATTAACTGAGAGCTTTCTTTGCCAAAGTTGCCATTTTCGCATTCGTATATCGTGTGGCAGGCAGGGATGGGAAATCTGGGATAACGCCCTAAAAGCCATTGGTAACCATGTGTGTAGCTCGTTATTTCTGAGCATATTAATAAATAGGCATCCAAACTATTACCTCTGGCAGGTAGGGAATGATCCTTTCTTCACCATAGCGTTGTTAAATAACTTGTAAATCCTTTCAAATGCTGAGAAACAACGAGCTACACACATGGTTACCTGAGAGAGACTCGCGAAGAGGAAAAATATCAACGTCATATGCAGCCCAGATTCCCCTCTCACGAAACGTCAAATGCAGCCCACCGTTTTTATGGCTGAAAAAGTGAAAAGTATTGTGTTCAAAGTAAACTGTTATTGAAAACCTCAGTCGGCGGAGCAGTTTTTTCTAAAGTTGCTGATAAATCTAAGCAGAAGAATAATTATTTCTAATGTCTGCTACGTTTGCTGGCATGAAATTTCACTCAAATGGCTATTTATGATTCGATGTGATGCAAACTCAATCATTTTTTGCTGAGAGGTTCATGTGAGGGTTTGAACAGCATGCGCATAATTGGTATAAACACAAAGCGGAATAAGAAAAAACTCAGCAATCACAGAAAAAGAAGACCGTCTTCGCGAGTCTCGTCTCAGATGGTTACCAATGGCTTTTAGGGCGAGATCATAAGTTATGCGAGAAATGTACTGTAGCAAACATTTACCACCTCGACATTCACATTTTTCTACACGACCATCAAAATCTAGAGCAAACCATGACCGTTCAAAACAAAAAAATGTCACGGCTTTTTAAAACTGTAATCTTCTTCTTCCCAACGTTTTTTTCAAACTCGAATGCGAAATGACTCGAGCACAGTGGTGACACGATTTTCTCGGTTTTCGGGGTTTTGCATTTTTGATCGATAAATGCAGCATGAAATTGAACTTGTTTATATGTATTGCAACGGAATGATTGTTCTCTTGCTGTCAGCGCTAATAGATTTCAATTAGTTGAAAACACAAGCGAAATATTAACGATTGAGTTATTCAACTTTTTTTTTCAATCATTCACCTCGACATGGCTGCCCGAAAACGATCATAGTGGAGAGACAAAAACATTCAAGCAGTGTGTGAACCGTTGGCAGCGCAACGCCTGATGCTGTTTTGTGTTTTGATTGACTGGCAGAATCGATGATCTGTGGTAAATAGTGGTCACAGTTCCCCAGCCTGCCCAGGGAAGTCAAGGGAATTCCCATTACGAAAAGATTTTGGACCGACCGGGATTGTACCCGTCAGCATGGCTTTGCTTTGTAGCCGCAGACTCTAACCGGTCCTTAGCCGGCCCTATGAACATCAGTGAGTTCGAATAAAAAAGCCAAAAGTTCGGTAGTTTATTTATTAATAATTTAGAGTTCCGACGCCGTAAAAATGGTATCCGTAGAATGATTGCAAACAATTTTTTTTTTCATTGATAATCGAAGGTATATTTTGCAGTGCAGAAATTCGTTCAGAGAATCCACTTGAAACTCCTCTAAGAATTTCTTAAAGATTTGCTCCACAAAAAGCTATTGTTTTACAGAATTCCTCAAGAAATATGTCTTCCTTTGGGATTCGTGCAGATTTTTTTAGAGAATTCATTGATTATTTCACAGTTTCCTTCAGGAATTTTTTCTTAAAATTTGTCAAAAGATTTGTTTCGGGAATCCTTTCAGGAACTCCTTCAAATATCCATCAAGGATCATCCAATGCTCTGGCCCTTCTAAATTACAGTCACCCCACGCAGTATCACCCACAATTTATGAATCAGCTGATATCAAAAGTCAAAATTATTATCAAACTTATCACAAAACACCACCGAATCATTTTTACTGATAAGTAACACATAGTGTTCAGCCATTTCAAGGCTTTTTATCTCAGTAAAATAGCTCTTGATCGCGGTATGAACCAACAATATTACTGCATTCTTTTTGAAGTTATTTGGGCTGTATTTTTTGTGAACTTCGTAAGCCGTGTCCCTATTGACGCCTAACTAGAAACGACGTTTTAAAGTTTGTTTCAAAGATTTTTTATGACAGATTGAGCCCCAGCAAACATTTACAGATTCAATAAACATAGCTACGAGAGATAAATGCGTAGGGTAGAAGCACTAGATTTCGCCCCCCTAAACCATGTAATCGCAGGAATAATAAATTTCTGACTCTATTAATCAATATCAAATAATGTTATTGGGTTTATTCAACTATTCATCTATTATTTTAGGATGATCAAGCTGCAAAGTTATCCAAAACAAAGTTTCACTATTGAAAAAAGTATAATTTTTGGATTGATGGTGTGCTTTAATTTTCGTCCCCCCAAATTCAATCTTCGCTCCACCCATGCTCTAATCTTCGCCCCCATTAATTGAAGTACAGGTTTTCGATAGTTTAATCAAGTACTTATTATCTTCTCACTTATCATCTTCACTGGTACTTATCCTGCCTATTTCCACTATGTCTTTTTCTTTTTGGCATTACGTCCACACTAGGACAGAGCCTGATTCTCAGCTTAATTTTCAAAGAGTACTTAGTTCATAACTAAATGGTTTCTTTACATAAGTTGCCATTTCTACAGTCGTACCGTGTGGCAGGCACGATGACACTTCATGGACAAGGAACTCAAATAAAAATTCCATTACAAAAACATCCTGAACCGATAGGTAATCGAACTCAGACACCTTCAGCATGGATTTGCTTTGTAGCCGCCTACTAACGAAGGCTATGGAAGGTCCTGATTTCCACTATGTATTGTTTTTATTTATTGCAAAGTAATTATTTATGCTCTTGTAGCATTTTTGTGATATATGCAGGGTTCTGAATTTTCGTATCAATGATGCGAAATCTACGATTTTTCTCACGTAAGGAGAATGCTTTTTTCGCTTCCTCACGTGAACATCTTTTATCGCTCACACTAATTTTCCCTGGAGCTACGATGGTGGATAACCGAAAACCACTCCACTCCGGGGATAATTTATTTTTCACTCCATCATATTTTCGCTCACCAACTGCTCTCGAGAATTATCACTATGTGGATAAACAAAAACTAGTGCCGGCGACGGGATTCGAACCTAGTACATTGCTAAAAACAACCGCGATGCGTGCACGCTAACCATGCTACCACCCCAACTTGACGAAAGGAGTGGTTAATTTGGTGCATAAAAGCAACTGCTGCTTGTGGCGATGGATAGAGTAAGGTGGGGCAAAAGTTCGACCTTAGTGGTATAATCAAAGTTTCCAGGAAAACAATAGCAGTTTAAACAAAACAAATACCATACAGTGAACCTCCAACATATTGGCTATAATTTTGCTGAACAAACTTGTGTCCAAATATTCACCCATTTTTAGTTATAACAGTTTCAAAATTTATTGTCTTATTCGAACTTTTGCCCCACCGGTGGGGCAAGAGTTCGAATCTAGTGTGGGGCAAAAGTTCGCTGGCTAAAACACTAAATATCGATCCTTTTATGACAGGCATACTTTACACCAGCTGTAAACTTAAGTTTGCCGAAAAATACACACTAAATTATCATCAAAAAATTGCCCAAAACCGGGTTAATTGTAATATACTAAAAAATAGCAGTTTTTCGCAAAACTAAGTGGAAATGTAAAATTTTGGTGACAGTTTTCAAACGATCAGACAAATTTGACTAAATTTGAAGATAATATGTGGATTTTAGGTAATTTGACAATTTTTCCGTGATTTTATACATGGGTCGAACTTTTGCCCCGCTGATTCGAACTTTTGCCCCACTATGGGCCAAAAATTGTTTTCAAGCATCTATGCAAAATCTAATACACGTCAAAGTAACCTTATGATAGGCCTAGAAACGCCCTCACATAAAATATTGAAAAAGATTTTATCTTCAATTGGTTCCATGCAACGAAAGTTTGACCAAAAATTACAATATTCACGTCGAAAAACAACAAATAGCCATAACTTTTCCAAATCTCAATCGATTTTTATGATATTTGGAGTAGAAGTCTTCTACTTGAATAGCATTCGAACCACAATGACATTTATAAGATTTGTTTTGAATTGAGCTAGAAATCTTAAAAAGAAACTTTTACCCCACTCGAACTTTTGCCCCACTTTACTCTACAGGAAAAGTTCTCCATGGATCGGAGAAAGAGAAAACAAACTTCTCACAGCTGCGAAAATGTGCAATTATCTATTTTCGCTTTGTTTTGTGGACGGATAAAATCGCAAGGCAGCTAATCGCTGAAAATTGCTGTGAGGGATAAATCCATTATCGTGAGAGTGAGTGAGAATTCGGAAGCCTGGATATATGTTATTATTCCCAGGAAGTCGAGAAATTTCCCAACATGAAATAATCCAATGTCAGAATATCGGAATCAACCCCGATATGTCATACATTAAAGTTCTCCAATATTTTTTAAATAATTATATCAAGTACCGTTATTTCGGGAGAAATTTATCATATTCAGCGTTTTCAATAATGTTAGCAGTGCCAAAAACTGAATGCGGAAAAAAAGTACTGCGGTAAACCCATTAACTCATGTAGTGGTAAAAATAATATTTAATATTAAAAATCGGTTGATCATATTTCGTTTCTATTTCATTCTTGCTGAATATGGTGGGTTATTTGATTGACAATAATAAGTTCAATTTGTTCTCCGTCACAGACTATCAGTATAATGATGAGCAACAAATATCATACACTGAAATGAATTTTATTGTAGAAACTACTGAATGCATGGTAAAACTAAGAACTACACCTACAATTTTCAAGACTACATAAATCTGTTAACTTTTTTGAAGTGTAGTCAACATCAATACACAAGAAAATTTATTTATTTAACCAGAGTTGCAATATTTATGACTAGAAATAAACTTGATTTGAACCACACTGTGCTGTACGGTAGGTGTCACGGATTTAAATGCTTTGTAGTTAAAGCTACTATGGAAATGGTCACATTTACTGCACAGGATTTTTACCAGATTATGGTAAACTAAACAGATTTTAGTAGTCGGTTGAAAAACGTTGATGAAGTTCTTAATCCCACCTAATTCTAGTGGTAACGTCCGCGTCTACAAAGTAAA
This sequence comes from Aedes aegypti, assembly GCF_002204515.2. Lineage (NCBI taxonomy): Eukaryota > Metazoa > Arthropoda > Insecta > Diptera > Culicidae > Aedes > Aedes aegypti. Next base: position 20,976,520 of record NC_035108.1, on the reverse strand, counting down.
GCCATGCTGAAGGTGTCTGAGTTCAATTCCTGGTCGGTCGAAGATCTATTCTTAACGGGAATAATATTGACTTCGTTAGGCATAAAGTGTTTTTGTGCTTACCACAGAATGAAAGAATACGAAAATGGCAGCTTATGCAAAGAAACCTCTCAGCTAATAACTGTGCAAGTGCTCATATGAATACTGCTGAGAATATATAGCTAAGAACAGGCTCTGTCCCAGTGAAACGTAATACCAAGAAGTAGGAACTATTCGGTACATTTAGAAAATCCTTTAAACTTCCTGTAACCTCCTGTAAACAGTTAATAAATCAATGAATTTGTTTTGTTTTTCGAACAATTTCGAGGAGGGGCGAAAATTAATGCACGCACCACTGAAAGAACGTTACAGGTAGTTTCGCCAGGGGCGAAGATTAGAATCGTACGAAAACGTGCTTTAGTTTTCGCCACCCTGAAAAAATAGTTTAAAACTGGTTATAATTGCTGGAATAGTTGAAAAAATCTATTCGTGTCTCTTGCTGATGCATGTCTTATCAGAACTATTCATTTTTTAAAGATGAAATAGTTATCTTAATATGTTTTCCTTGCCTTTTAAAATAGACGCTTTTCTCAATGAACGCAAAAAATAGCGTATCATTTTTTCCACATTTTTATATGTGATTATTTGGCGGTTTAGAAGATTACTTTAATTAGTAACATTTGGAAACTAAGTATATTTTATTCCAATCTTTTATATAAGTTAAAAAGTAAAACATTTTTATTTTATTACAATCTAGAACAAGCTAATGTTCTACCAGGGGGGCGAAAACTAGGGAGGGGGCGAAGATTAATACATCTACCCTATTGATTCGTATTTGGCTGAGATTTTTGAGTAAAATACTTGATCAATAAATTGTGGGAAATATACACACCAGTCACAATTTATGAATCGGCGTTCAAACTACGAGTACTTAGTATTTTTAAAAATTCTTAGTTTCAAGTAATTCTTGATTCTTAGTTTCTTCTTGATTCTTAGATTCAAGTAATTTCCAATGTAAAATTTTGTTACGAGAAAGCAAAAGTGGTTTCGGACCGTTCACAAACTACGAAAATTTGTTTGATTTATGGAAAAGGAATCATAACATTATTTAGGGGGATTATTGTCTTATATGGCCATACAAATTGTTGACGTTGTTTATATAATTGAGGGATAAATAAAAAATGCTAAATTTGTGAGGAACAAAAAAAAAACAGTATAGATGTAAAAAATGTGAAGAATTTTTTAGTTACACCCAATAGGTTCTTCCTAATTTTGCTATAAAACGTGTTTTTTTTTAGATTAACTCCCAGGCTAAACTGTTGGCTCTTCTATCAGACACATGGAGAAGTCCAAGGTATTCACACTTTTCAAAAATAATAAAAAAAATCAGAGGTCATGGAGCATCGTTTACATTCATGTGCCACCATATAATCGCTATATAATATTGGAATCCTCACACTAAGAAAAATGAACATGTTAAGATCGTGTGTTTAACTTATTGATTTGCGCAATGAGGAAAACCAAATGACTTGTTGGGTAGCTGGAATATATATGGATTTCGTCATTGACTTCACCGTATAATAACATGTGTATCAGCATCAAGTTGTCATGTGAAGCAAACATGAATGTCTAATTATTAAACCATGAAAACCTACTGATCTGCTTATTGGATTCGAAATGTAGTGGCTTTGGATAGCCATGTGTGACAGAACCAGAAACTGAAAGAAAAAATATGGTGAAGAACTCTTGCTCCTCAGAATATGGATTCAAGGCTCCTCTGCTTGTCGCAAGCTCACTTGAATGTTTTTTTTGCGGGGCTCCGCAAATCCATAATTTGGGAAGCCCGGGATTAGCATATTCCTTTTTTTTCAAGAATCAGGGAAATCTGTTAGTGGAATCCGATTTTTCGTCTAAACCATGTTTTTTTTTATAAAAAAATAGAATCCTCTTATATCGGACAACTTTTCTAGTGAAAGAAAAATCAAATTCACAAAATGTCATCCAACATTTCCAGCTTCAAAATTTGCTTCTTATCATTGAAAGCATGATGATGACTGTCGTTCGACACGAGGTCCAACCGCAGTTCAGTTCGCTATGGGTTGATCTCAAACAATTTAGAAGTTTTGAACATTGAAACCGATAGCAAAGCTCGACGATTTCATCATAACAAACTCATTGCGCAAATCGATTAATTGACCAACTGGAACATGATGATCATGACGCAAGCTCACCATAAGCAAAACACACTGAATCCGTGTAGGGTGATGATCTATGCGTTCATAGGTTGACGCATACGAATTTTCAGGAACTTATGTGGAAAAAATATTGAATCCCTGTTATCAATCCATGAAGCAAACAAAGGAATTTAATGTGTAACACACACGGGTTTTACAAGAAAATCATTGCAAACCGATATGGACGTTCATGAATCGATTCATAATTTTAAGCACACAGATCAAACGTGTGGATTTTTATCAGTGAAGTAAAGGTAGTCGAAGAGTCAAGCCATCTAGATCTAATGAGTGTCTGATCACACTACCTGCTATTATCCTCCAAATAAACATGCTCCAGAAGCATATAAATCCACAAATTCAAAGTTCACTAGGCTCGCTCAGTAGCAAAATTTAAAATCAAGCAATGTCGTGCAGATTCTTGAAATACTTGGTTCCGGTTCACCCCTGAATATAATTAACGTTGTTCGAGGCAGTGCCTAATAAACATATGAACTATATAGCGTTTAATTGCAAAATAATTGAAAGTAAACAACTGATTCATAAATCGTGTTCACATTGATTCATATTTGTGGACAACTTTTTTGCCGATTCATAAATTGTGGTTTTAGACAATGTTCAAATAAGTGAAAATTTGAAATGTTTACATTAACTTTAATGATAATATTGTGCATTAACTACAGGTTTATACCCCACTTTACCATTCGGCATGGATTTCACAAAAAATATTGTTTGTCTGCAGTTTCTTTAACGTTTCACGTTTCGTTAATTCAGCTTAACTTGGTCTATCGATTAAGCTCGCGGCGTTCCATTTTTGCGGGGTTATGGTCCGGCATTCTTATGAGCGTTTGTAGACCCTCCTCAAGCATTGTCTACGTGCACCTAGTGGACTATGTATATGGTATACTTAGTACGGAGAATTTTTCTGGCCTCAGGGTCTTGTGGAGGTCATAGTAAGCACGACTTTCGACAATAATTCGTCTCAGAATTTTCCTGCTGCATGTGTTATTCGAATCCTACATTTTTTCGATGTTTCATACACAATGGTCAACTTTAGAGAGTTAGATCTATTTTAAGAGTATGGCTGAAATTTGGAAATACTGTGAAAAGCTACCCGCAGATAAGGACAAAGCGCGATGCTATAAATGCGAGTAAATTCTTTTATGGGTACTAGATCTAGAACTAGATCTAGAACTAGATCTGAAACCGTCCATGAGCATCAGTCGTTCCGTAGCAAAGAATTCTTCCACGGTTTACGTGCTTAAATTCGTGAAACGCCAATCGTTATCGGAGATTGTGGCACATCTTGCTGCAAAAGATTTTTTTTATCAATGCAATAACGAAAAGTTATTTTATGTTTATCAGGCAGTCCATAACAGCGCGTCGATTTTCTCTACCAACTTCACGAACATCGGTCATGAAATTGGTGACTGATTTTTATAAAGATGCAAAGTTACGAACTGAGACTAAAATTAGCATAAGCATTAGGCATGTCGCACAAATTCGTAGGTGGTACAGTCCTAGACAATTGTATGAGGGTTGCCTCCTTCCCGTCCGTTACCAAAGTCAAAGATTTGGGACTAACCTCTAACTCTTAGACAAGATTGACACATCCTCCAATAATCGAGAGCTGTCCTGGCCACGTATTTGCGAAAGCTGGGGAATGGGAAAGGATGATTGATTGAACACCTACTTAAGAAAGATGCAGAGAACTCTACGACCTCTCATAGATGTTACGGGATGTTGTGAAATGTTGATGGAAAGGGTAGTGCCAAAGGATACGTTCGGTAGACGTTCTGGCCGACAATGGTTAGTATTTACGCATTGTGATTATGCGCTGCTGATCAGAACAAACTCACCAAATTCCATTTTCGAAAATCCTCCGCAGTCTATCGCTCCTCTAATAATGAACAATAGCTTGAGCCATAACTTAGCACTGCCCATCAAAATGCACGCACTGCAATTCTTAATCCATCCCGAATCGAGCAAGCACGAATCACATTCGATTTTTGAATCAACACGCACGGGGGATAAAAAACGAGTCACGTCACGTGAAACGAATTCAATTGATGGTGCCCTCACAGAGCACTCTCGAGCAAAACGCAAACAAAACTTCAAAAAACATCTTCGGTTTCAATCTCCGATAAAAAATCTATCTATCGCTTTGAAAAACATGTTCCCACAGATTATTTGCATGTGGCGTAGCACCATCCGCCGAATCTAATTTTCACCAGCGAAATGGAAAAAAGCGAAAGAACGCGGACGAGGTAAACGTGACACAAAATTCAAAACGCAACCGTCCGCGCGCATGGCTTGCTGCGATCTTTTCCCATTCACGATTGAGCAACTACCTTTACGAACTGAGACCAAAATTCAGGATAAATTCCGAATAGGCAAACTCCTTAGTCTCACCCTGGATGAGTGGACTAGTCAGAGCAACAAGCGTTAGGTACATACACTACCCACCATAAGTATGTAATCGTTGCAATACTGAGTATTGCAGCACTTTTAAGTTTAGCATCACCCAAAATACACACAGAAAAAAATCCGTTCTCGTATCCGTGAACAGCAGGCGTGAACTCGTCAACAACAAAAATACACCGTGAACTAGATCATGTATACGAGACCAATCATGGTAGTTCACGGTGTATTTTTGACAGTTCACATTTTCCAGAACGCTTTTTTGAGCGTGCAGTGATAAAAGTTTTTTCAACAAAAATAAAAAATCGCAGGGGCTCAAGGACGTATTTTTTTAGATGACCTCAAAAATATATTGATCTAGCACTTCAGAATCACGAGATAATATTCATTTTAGGTGATGCTAAACTTTTCAAGGTGCTGCAATATTCAGTATGAGTGTTGCAATACGCGATTCCATACTTATGGTGAATAATGTAAATATAAACGTTAATTTTGGAGATAGATCTTTCTATAACCTCGGACTTTGCAAAATTCAAGGATCGCTTCCTGTTGAAAAGAGCTTTGGAAATTGTTTCGAACATGTGCTGCAGTTCGGCGTTCACGATAAAGACGATAAAGACATTGTCGCTTCAACGACTGATGGAGCTCAAGTAATAGTAAAATTTGGAAAAAAAATTTATAACTTAAACCAACAGTGTTACAATCACGCGATTCACTTGGGAGTTTGTGATGTCATGTATAAGGACCAATCATCATTTACAGCAAATGCTGATGAATCAGATGACGATGATTCAAATACAGAAAGTCAAGATGGTGATTTTCAGTCGAGTTTGTACAAATAAACCACTTTGATTAAACAAATTTAAATCTAAATCTAAATCCAATTTAAACATAACATTTTTAACTCATTAATATCTGTTTCTCAATAAAGGACGTTTCGAAGCACACTATTACTTTTTTAAATTTATTAGAAATATACCGGGATTAGCAACATATTTTATCTCGAATCCCGGGACAAACAAAATGGTCGGGAATTGGACACTCTAGTTGCAAATGATTTATCCAATACTATAGGTATACCAAGATACTAGGTATACGAACTCGTCTATAATCTCGAATTCAAGCATATGAACTGGTTGGATTCATTAAAAATCGAAACCCGCATGTTTCATAACATCTTCAAGCGCAATGCTGAACCGGAGATTAGATAGACTAGCCTTGTCGAAGTCCTTTGCATGTTTTGAACAAGTCCGAATGCGTGCCCGATGTAGATGATTACACTTTTCAGTTATGTCAGTTTCCCGGGAAAACCTTTTTCGTCTTAATCTTTCATAGCCCTTCACATTCAATGGTGTCGTATATGGCCTTGACATCGATAAACAGATGGAGTTAAGGACCTTGATATTCGCGACACTTTTGGATGATCTGTCGCAACGTAAGTAACGAAATAAGGCACATCCAGAAAGCCGGCTTGATATCTCCCAATAAATCTACTTGCTAGCGACGATAGAAATCGGAAGATAGTTTTGAAAAACACTCTGTACACCGCGTTAGCCAAGTAACCACTAGTATGTTAATTTGCCTTTTTGAGCTTATAGAGCTTTAAACGGCTAATGTAGAGCATGTCAGCCGTAATTAGAGTGATATTTGGTTACTTGGGTAAGAATAACTACCGGAAAGCTAAACATTACATATACTTTGCAATTGAATTAAAGGGACAAATTGATGTGAAGTTTTGCGAAAAAGTTAAACGTCTTCTCGGTGAGAATCGAACTCACGACTCCCTGATCTCTAGTTAGGACGCGTTACCCCTACGCCACGAGAGGACTCGTGGACGCAGAAGTTAACTTGAATTCGATTTCAGCTCAATAATCACGTGGTCCTTTTTCGCAAAGTGCACCTCTTTCGGAAGAATTAGATGCCCATTCTATATATATCCAATGCCTAGCCCGAGAGCGCATTATTTTTTAGGTAGTGAAAGTATCACACATCACTCGCCACCGACGTGCTGGCTAAGGTTTCTATTGTGTGTAAGATAGCTTTCACATTCCAGCTTGTCACATTACTTATAAATTGGACATATTATATCTTTTTTTTTATTTCTCCGGTATTTGGATTCTACCCCATTACCCCGAATGCCATAACCCCGACACATCTACTCCATTTCTTCACACTCTAGTTTTTTCAAGAGACCCTTGTTGTCCCGAAAAATATGGCTTTGCTGTCTCCTCATCTTTTTGTATCGCTCTACATATTGATGACTGCTACAGCAACAATGCTCGCGCTGCATTCTTCTCGTTTAAAACCACTTGACACTCCTCGTCAAACCTATAATTTCGTCGATGCCGATGCCACGATTCCGATGGCTTCCTCAATCGCAACTTCAACGCTTCTCCATATTCACCATATTACGAAACGCATAGAACAAGAATCGAAAGCGTACAAAAAAGTTTTTTCGATTTGCACTTCGGAACCTTGGGTGGAGAGACGTTTTGCCGACTATACATTGTTATGCACGCTTGTTGGAATTAATTCACTCGAAATTAGAAGATTTCCAAAGAAACTATATCGCTGAATCAGAGAACATAACGAATACTATCAGAACTAGATTCTCGAAAAACTAGAAAGTTCAGCACAAGTTCGAGTCGAACTTTTCCCCCACTTTGTGGTATGCATTATTCTATTTAAGCAAGTTAAACAAACTTTATGTGAACTGAAAATCATGGAGTAGTAACTACGAATTGTACGGTCATCTATGCTCATACCCATGCTCTTTGAAAGAGGTTTCTGTTTAAACGGTTCGAAGGCTATCACAAATACGCTAAATGTACGCAAACATCTAAAAATTAGACATGATTTCATGGAGACGCATGGTTGTTGAATATGTTTCTTCTCAAAGTTTCGAATAAACTTAATTCTATACCATTACTTTCAGCTCAAAGCACCCGTGAAACGAGCACGAATCGACAGAAACTGAAGAACACCACCACTGGCAGCAGTGATGAATCGCCAAACTCTTCCTACGGAGCAGGTAAGTTCCAGTGCTAGTTAGAAACTATGGATCAAATTAGAGTTGCAACCCTTATTCGTGATAATGGACAAAGCTAGCTCGTATCTGTGTCTAGGTGCTTTGAGTCGAACATTAACAATACCACAGTACATTCAACTATTAGGATATGTATAAGAACCCATCAATATACTTATTTGCACTCATAGACACCCAGGTTTTTACCGAGCAAATATATTTGATGTCTCTGTGATAATATTTCGACATTTTTTGAGAAAAAAAGCATGGATTCATTCCAAATTTGAAACCAAATTGCTCAAAACATCCGGGTGTAACAACAGTATTCCAGGAGCTAGTTACAAGCCACTAAATGTCACCCAATCACTGATCAGGACAACCGATCCAACAGAACAGCCAGAGAAATCCCATTCAACTTGCCAAACAAATCCACCGTATTGTATTCTTCTTTCTCTTTTCTCTTTCTTATTTCACTCACACTTTCATGGAATGCAGCTCGTCCCACATTCCTAAACCTTAACATAAATTTAAACTCCCTGCGATTACAGCCAACAAAGCGTACGTAGCGATCGTTTGGTCGATTGATTTGTTCTCTCATGATTTCCATTGAACTCTTGAGTTAAGATCGATGTCGTGTTTCGATAATTGTTTTCCCATTTTATTTAAATTGTTTTTATTCTTGCCATTCAGTATATCGATCACTTTGTAACTAATTCATCTTTTCTACACTTCTATCACGATAAAACAGCGTCCCCGGCGGCTAGCAAACTAGCCCAACGGATGACAACCCTGCACGAGGAACCCCTGATCAAGCAAATCTGCTACGAGGAGGAGGGCGAAGATCGATTCAGCGAACCCGAGTACGCCGATTACGATTTCTACGAGCCCGCCAAAAAGCCCAACCTCTCGAAGATGAAGTCCTCCTACACGGTGGAATCGTTCATCGACATCGACAAGCGGCCCCCGACCAACGATCTGGGCGGAAAGTACGGCGGCAGCGCAATGGCCAAAGGTAAAATGGGAAGCATGATGTCCGGTGGTGGTAGTGTTGGCACAGGTACCGGTGGTGGAATAGTGAAAAGCCAAAATATTGCCGCTGGGACGCCCAGCATGAGCTCTTCGACGTCCAGTGGATACGGCTCGCAGGCCGTTTCCTGCAGTAACCTTACCAACGACGATTCGTACTCGATCCGGTCGCTAAGCGTCGGAGAAACTCCAGGTTAGTTTTGTGCAATGATGATATTCCAATGAGTCAAATATTATAAGAGCTTTGTACTGTTTCATAATATTGTATAAGTGGATTCTATAGCATTCCTCGGAATATCATTCCCCCGAAAACCATTCCCCAGAATTTCACTCCCTAGAATCTCATTCATCAGATTGTCCCAGAGCTTACTCCATAAATTCTTCCGGATATTTTCCCAGAATCCGTTCAGAGATTTTTCCAAGGGTTACTACAAGAACTTTTGCAAAGTACTTCAGAAATTTATCCAAGCATTTCTCCAGAGATTATTTCTGGAATTCTTACAGTGATACCATTAAAAATTTTGCAAGGGATCCGCCTTACAATTCCTCCAGGTATTATATAATTTATCCTGCATGAACTCATCCAAATATTTGCACAGCGATTCCTGAAGAATTCATAAAGAAATTTCCTCAGAAATTCCTGAAGGGATTTCTCCAATAACTCTTACAGAAAGTTCTTTCAGGAATTTCTCAAGGACTTCTTTGAAGGATTGCTACAGGAATTTCTCAAGAGATTTTTTCAGAAATTCCTCGAAAAATTCTTCCAGATTTACAAATTTCAGAAATGTTTGCAGAGGTTCCTCTAGGGATTCCTTCCCAAATACAGGAATTCCTCAAAAATTCCTTCAGGTATTCTTCCAGAATCTCCAGGAATGCCAAAAGATATTCTTTTAGAATAAATGAAGAACCGAATTTAGTATTGTACCATTTAATACAACTAAAATTTTAATAGCTCTACAAAAGAGGGAAGGGAAATATAACTATTCCTAGTTTAAATATACTCGTGCATACGTTGGATTTGTTCAAGTCGAATCATTCCTTCAAAAATTTCTCGAAGGATTCCTCTTACAATTCCTCCAAATACTCTTCTACGTATTTCCATGAAGTCCTGCAGAGATTTCTACAGAAATTTCATCAGGAATTCCTCAAAAAATTCTTATACAAGTTCCTTCAGGAATTTCGGAAGAAATTCCCTGTTGGTTCACTCCAGGTATTTTCAAGTGATTTTTTTAGGAATTCATCCAGACATTCCTGGAAAAAATCCTCCAGAAATAACTAGTAAAATTTTAAACTATTTCAAAGACTATTCAACCATTCCTTAAAATATTTCGCTAGAGATTCCTCCAGAAATTTCTTCAAAAGATTGATTTGATTCAGGAATTGATTGATTGAAGGAATTGGATTCAGGAATCTATACAGAGATTGCTCTATGAATTCTTCCAGAAATATCCTCGGAAAACCTTTCAGAGATTTCTCCAGGGATTTCTATAAGTATTTCCTTAGAGATTCCTCCATGTATTCCTCCAGAAATTTCTCCGAGAATCTCTCCAAAGATTACTTCAGGAATTCCAACAGTAATTCCTTTAGAACATTTTCAGGACTCCTGCAAGGATTGAGCCAGGTAACCTCTGGAAAAAAACTAAAATATCTTTGAATTATTACCTGGGAAAATATTACTAGAGATAATCATTTAAAATCATTCTTGGAGGTATTCCTAAAGGAATCCTTGTATAAATTCATGGACTAATCCTTTTGAGAAATTCCCCAGAGCAATCTGGAGAAATTGCAGATAGAATTCTTGGAAAATCCTTGGAGGACTCTGGAGGAATTCTGGGAGAAATCCCTGGAGCAGTCTTTGGAAGAATCCTTTGAGAAATTTCTGGAAAATATCGGAATTATATCTTGGTGAAATCTTTGAAAACATTAGGACTAATTGAAGGAGTAAATCCTAGAAGAATCTCTGATGAAACTTTGGAGGAATTCCAGGAGAAATTCTCGAAGAATCCTTGGAGAAATGTTGGGAAAACATCTGAATTATGTCAAGGTGAAATCTTTGAAAGAACTACTGAAATCCTTGGACGAGTTTTTGAAAAAAAAAAAAACATCTGAATTATTTCGTGGTGTAATTTTCCTACACAAATTGCTTGAGAAGAAGTTTTTGGAAAATAAAATGCCAAAGAAGTTTCTAGAAAAAAAATGACTCCTGCAAGGATTGAGCCAGGAACTCTTACATGCGTTCCTTCAGTAATATCTCAAAAGATTGCTTGTAGGATTGCCCCAGCAAAGGTATTTTTCAGGAATTTGTTCAGGGATTCGTTGAAAATTTCCTCCAGAAATCACTTCACATATTTTTCCAGATATTCTCCAGATGTTCCTCTAGAGATTCCTTCAGAAATTCCTTAATAGATTTCTTCAGGAACTTCTACAGAGAGTACTTCCAGGTATTTCCCCAGTAATCCATCCAGAGATTGCTCCAGGGAATACTACAAGACCGCCTACACTCCTCCATGAATTTCTCCAGAAATTTTCGCTAGGATTTCTACAGAAATTTCTTTAAAGATTCCGCCAAAGATTCAAACCGTTATTCCTCTAGAGCTTTCATCAGGAATTCCAGTGATTCCTCCAGCAACGTCTTAAGGGATTCCTACAAAAATTTCTCAAGTAATTCCTCTTACAATTCCTCCTGGAGTTCTATGTATCCTCCAGGAACTCCTGCACAGATTTGTACAGGGATTTCTTTAGGAATTCCTTAAAGGATTTCTCCAGAAACTCTCACAGGGATTCCTTTAAGAATTTCTTGAAGGTTCGCTTAAGATTTTTTTGGATTCCATCAGGAATTAATCCAAGTATTGCTTGAAAAACTCCTCCAGAAATGACTTAAAAGTTTTAAACCATTTCAAAGATTTTCAAATGTTCTCTAGAAATTCCTCCAGAAATTCATTCAAAGAGTTTTTCAGGAACTTCTACAGAGATTTCTCTATGAATTCTTCCACTAATTTCCACAGAAATCCTTTCGGAGATTTCCCCAGTGATTTATATAAGATTTTTTTTCAGAGATTCCTCCATGTATTTCTCCAAAAATTCCTCCAAAGATTCCTCCAGGAAGATATGATTTTCTCCATGGATTCCTCCAGATTTTTAAAAGACACGGACACCGTTTTCAGCCATTTAGCTGCACAGATTGTAACTTAACACTAGACAACGGACAAGCATGCTCCAATGGTACAGCCGAGAAACATTTCTGACGAAAAGTTTCAATTGCTGCAGCGGGAATCGAACCCACACCCCATGACACGATACGCTCATTGCCTGACGACACTAACCGCACGGCCACGAAGCCCACCAAAGAAACTTATCAAGAAACTTTTCAAGAGATTCTCCAGAAACTTCTTTGGGTCTTCTTTCAAAAATGTCTTAAGAAATTCAATAATCATTTTCTTAAAAGAAACATGCAGAAGATACCAGAAATTTATTTGGGATGTTTTCGATGATTTTTTACACTAATTCCTCAAAATATTCTTGCAGAGATACTCCCAAGAATTTCTCCAGAAAATCTCCCAGTAATTTTTGAGGCATTTTATCAGAAATCAAAAACTTTTCATAGATTCTTTTGAAGATTTCCAAGAGAATTTCTTTAACGAGACTTAAATGGAATTCTGGAAATAATATCTGGTAAGATTTCTGAGGAAACATTTATATGGAGGAATATTCCGGAGAAACTACGGAGGGTTTACCTAAATAATCCCTGGCGGAAATAATGGTGAAACTATGGGGAAGTCTCAGAGGGAATTCGCGGAGAAGTCTCCGGAGGTATTCTTGGAGGAATTACTGGAAAATATTTAAATTATTTCTTGGTGAAATCTTTGTATAAATCCTTGTAAGAAATACTGGAATCCATGTAGAAGTTCTCGAAAATGTCGCTTATTTCTTGTCGAAATGATCTTTGAGAAATTCCATGAAAAATGCATTAAGTAGCTTTAGGAGAAATTTCTTAAAACAAAAATTCCAGTACAAATTACTAGAAAAAATCCAGGAGTAATTCTTGGAAGAACACCTGAGGGAATCCCTGATACAACTATGTCTCCACAGGGAGAGTTCTCGGAGAATCACTGGAAGAGTCTCTGGAGGAAGCCTTGAAAAAAATTCTGGAAAATCCCTTTGAGGTTCCTTGGAAGAATGCCTGGAGAAATCTGTGAAAGAATTCCTGGACAAGTCTCTATCTTTCCTGAAAAAATGTCATTGGCGTTATCCATTCTCGAAAATATCTAAAATATTTCATGGTTAATTTTTTTAGGAAATTCTCTGTAGGATTTACTGCATTCTCTAGACGAGTTTTCGAAAAAAAAGATTGAACCATTTCCTGCTGAAACGTTCCTGAAGAAATTCGTTGAGAAATCTCTGAAGAAGCTTATGGAGTAATCTTTGAGCAAATCTCAGGACATTCCTGAAAGAATTTCTGGAGAAATAGTTAGAAAAATTGCAGAAGGAATCCCTGGAGAAATCCCTTTTGAAATCTTTCAAGGAAATGAATTTGGAGAAAGTACTGTAACTCCTAGAAAAAAAAAACTAGAGACTAGAGAAATTCATTTAAAAATCCCTCTTTAGAATACCTCCCTGAGAGAATCCTTGGACAAATTCATGGACTAATCCTTTTGAGAAATTCCCCAGAGCAATTTGAAGGAATTCTTGGAGAAATCCCTGTCTCTGGAAGAAGAAATTTCTGGAAAATATCTGAATTATGTCTAGATGAAATCATTGAAAGAATTAGGAGGAATCCCTGGACAAATTTGAAGGAGTAAATCTTAGAAGGATCCCTGATGAAACTTTGGAGGAATTCCAGGAGATCCTTGGAGAAATTTCGGGAAGATATCTGAATTATGTTAAGGTGAAATCTATGAAGGAACTCCTTGCAGGAGTTTTTGAAAAAAAAAATCTGAATTATTTCGTGGTTTAATTTTCCTACACAAATTCCTTGAGAGAAAGCCGTAAAGAAAGCCATGAAGGAGTTTCTGAAAAAATAATAGATCCATACTTAGGAGAAACGAAAGGAGAAATCCCTGCTGGTATCTTGGAAGAGCCCTTTGACAATTTTTGGAAAAAAAATCCCGAGGAATCTGTGGAAGAATTCGTAGAGGGGTTTCTGGAGTTGTCATTGTAGAATTTCCATGCAAGATGCCCAACTTTGAAAGTTGAGTTTAAAAAAAAATACACTGCTTCCCAAGCTGAATACATCGATTCTACCCCATTACCCCAAATAAGCTTGAATGACATTACCCTGAATTAGAATATCACGGAGAAATGTCACTCAAGGTGTTTGCACATTCGAGGTAATAGCATTCAGGTTAATGGTGCATTCGGGGTAGTTGCATTGGGATTGATGGCAATCGGGCCAATGGAGTAGAATCGCCACAAAAATGTTTTTGATTTGCTTCACCATTAAGCAGAAGAGCTGATGTTAAATTGATAACACATTTATTTGAAATGGAATTTAGTTCAAACAATGGTGAAAGCGCATGAAATTTGTTCTATTTTGGGGGTCTTTTTTTTGGAACTGTTGGTACAGTTGGACCCAACAATGAAGCACCGATGAAAACGACCAAGAAATGTATTACCTACTTTCTTTGACTAGGAATATATCACTTTCTGGGGGGTGGTACATTATAGGAAATGAGATTCTAGAGAACAGTTCAATCTGAAGAATGGTTTTCTGGGCATTGTTATAGAATCGTTTAAATGTTATCTCCATATGTTTACATACACTTTCGTCAGAAGTTCCGAACTTGACTCCTCTTTCTCCCCTTTTGCAGAAACCATGTCACCGTCCAACATGCGAAACGACCACACCAATGCCAAATCGTCCGATTGCTATACCCCGGCGGAGATCAACAGCGGCTTCAACGCCAGTGCAATCAGCAGCGAATTCCCGAAGCGGGTGAATCCATTCCTGAAGGACGTTGCCAACTTTGACCAGCTGAATGGCAATCAGGGCGAAGAGTATGATGACGAGCGGGCCACTGAGCTGCATCAGATGTACAACAATAACCTCAAGCGAGCCAGCGAACCGGCGATCCTGAGCTCGTCTTCGGCATCCGAAATGATCAACGAGGAGGATGAAGGTGTTGATGAACAGGGCGGCGATGTCGAGGAAGACGAGGAAGAGGAAACCACCAGGACGATTGAGGAAGTTGGCGAGGAACAGATGCAGCAGCAGGAAGAGTGCAATATGAACGAAACCGTCGACGAGGAGAACAATAGTTCAAAACTGATGAACGATTCGGATGGTATGACTCGATGAATGGTTTGATTCTTGGCTCTGAAATTTAAATATCGTTTGTTTGGAATATTTTCAGTCATGGAGAGTAGTTTCACGACGCCCAGCAAGCATGAGAATATTCCCGAATGGGTTGTTGTTGGAGAGTCGGTGCAAATAAGGCCATACAATACAAGTGGTGTTATCGCGTTTGTTGGTGGAACGCATTTCCAGGTAATTTTTATCTTCTCTTATGAAATAACAACATTCTGACATACTGTCAAATATAATGATTATCCATTGTAGGGGAATTTGTTCATTTGTTTTATGATGTTGTTGATATTCAGGTTAACCCTCAAATACTAATTATTTTCGATCTAAGCATCAATTTTTTTTATTATTATTCCCAAATTTTCTGAGTTTTCGGGTTTAATTGTTCTAATTTTTATTTTTGAACATCTGTATTCTTATTCATTTTTTCCTTAAACCCTTTTCTGGGTACCGATTTTTGACAATAATTATAATTAGAGTTTTTACAGTTCATTGGAAAATACATTTTGTTTTCTAAAACATGATTTATTTTCCGTGTAATCATTTTAAATCCATCAGGCTTCTCTTATGTGATAGGTTGATTGTAGAAAAACATAAAATGTTCAAATTTTTGAATTATACCTACCTCAACCTAGACCCAGGCATTTGCAGGTTATAAAATAATACAATTTTTCAAATCTCAAGAATACAAAAATGTTTCAAAAGTGGTATATAACTTTCCTAATATGCAAAATTCCAAACCCTCTAAAGACGGGGTTGGATATTTGAGAGTGAAGATAAGTTGATAGAAAGCGTTTTTTTTTGCTGCAGGTGAAATCAACTCACTTGAAAAAAGTTCTGAATTGCTACGGAAAATTAAATGTGATATGTTGTTAACAAAATCTTAATACAGTCAACCCTGCATAACTCGATGTTGAAAGAACCATCGAGTTAAGGAGGTATCGAGTTACAGAACACAAAGCCAGTGCAACTGCGATCCAAGGGACCATCAAGGTACTCACGAAAACCAACTTTTATTTTGGTTCTCTAACTCAATATTGAGATACAAAATATTGAGTAAGGGAGAGTTGACTAATTTTACCAAAATAAGGATGTTTAACCTTTCGGTTGTCGCGCGAATTTTTGTAACGCGAGTAGTCGCGCGTTGTACTTTGTACAACACGCTTGATTTTAAGAACATCCCAGAAGCCTGACTACTCAGAAAGATGGCGTCTTCGGCAAAGTTGTTCAGTGGCTCAAGGGCTATCATTGATCGAGTTAGTTGATTCTCAATTTTGCCAACAGGTGACGCTAGTGAGCATGAAACATTTGTTTGGCAGATCTCAGGATCTTGACCACTTAGAAAGATGGCATCTCCGGCAAAGTTGTTCAGTAGCCAAAATACTTTCTTTGTTTAATCCTTGAAGTTCGAGATTAGCTAAAATAATGATGGTCTTTGAGCTACGCATCAATTTTGTCGAAGATACCATTATTCTTAAAGGTCAGGATTTTGAAGTATCAGCAAAATAAAAGTTTCATGCTCACTAGCACCGCCTGGTGGCAAAATTTTGAATCAACTAGCTCGAACAATGATAGTCCTTAGCTTACTGAGCAATTTTGCCGAAGATACCATCTTTCTAAAAGGTCACTGTTGAAAAACTCGAGTGACAGAGCCAAAGACAAATTAAAGACCTCCATGTCCCTTGCAGTTGCCCAAAATTTTATGGCTCATAAGGTAATCTAGAATGCCGTGAAAAGTGTACTGCGATCTGTCAAACTTGTCTACCTTTTATACTACCGAGGGACGAAATGCAGTACTAGAAGTGGTACCCAATCTGAGCCCGAGTGTGACGGACCTGGACAGAGCCGTGTCGAGCGATTTGTTTGGTCGACAGTGACTCCAGTTAAGTCAATTTAGTCCACTCGACTTATAAAATAGGGCCTGTGGTACTTATTGACTTGACAACATGAATAATCAAGAGTTTTTAAAAGCACGGCCTGCTCAGTGTAATGCTAAACTACCACATCTCCTTTCCTTGGACAGAAGATGTTCTTTTGCTCTAGATGGACTAAATGATATTTTGGCGTGTTAAAGACATATTAAGAACTCCATCAGTTATGATGTTTCTAATGCTTGTTTGATGCCTGGGGTACGTTTTTTCTGAAACCATTGAAAAACACTTGGTCCAGTCTGTTCGAACAGCGACCATGTAGGATCGCTATTTTGCTCTAAGTAGACAACTTTTATTTCACAGCTAGGTTCAAAAGCCATTGAACGTTTCTTTCGGAAATTGGCCTCAAATTTGTTTTTGACTATTTCCTCCAACGGACACAGTTTTTTTTTTGATCAGATTGGTTGGATTCACTAAGAGCGCTTCTTGTTGAAGCTCTTCAACTGTTATATTCAAATGACACGACAGCTGAAAACTGTCGTTAGAACTGCTCCCTTCAAAAGCTAGCGTTCAGGCACATTTTTTTTTTATGTGACTTACACTTGCCTTCCTAGCTGAATTACTCAGCAACTGATGTATCTTATTCCTTATGTCTGTCTTTTCAGTTAAGTATTCTGAATTTGATTCTTTTAATAATATGGCCTTTTCCTGAGGTCTGCTTTTTCGATTGGATTATCATTCACTTGTCTTTTACCCATTATAAGAAACAGTTTTGCTTTACCGGCCCTTCTCCTTGCCTTATCCGACTGATTTTCCACCCGTCGTTAAGGCGTCTCCCTCTCATGAGGCGGATTTTCATCCACCGTTTCGGCGTCTCCCTTAAGGCGAGACATTCTTGCTTTCTCCGGTTTTTTCACCGTTAAGGCGTCTCTCTACTATTAGGCCCTCTACTCTTGCCCTCTCCGGTCGGATTTTCGTTAAGGGCGTCTCCCTATTTTTAGGCAAGACTTTTCTTTTTCCCTCATACCTGATCGGATCAGATGTTATCTGTCGGAAATGCATGTGTACCTTATAGTTACCCTTAATCGATAAGTTCGGAATCAACTTGAGGTCCGTTCAGTTCCTATATGGATTCCGGCCGTTGGTTCTTACTCCTCGCCAATGTGGCACTTCTTGACTCGACAGCTTGATTAATAATGAACTCTTTTTAAAAGCACGGCCTGCTCAGTGTAATGCTTAACTACCAACTAACTCTCTAAAAATCAATTTGATGCTGCTCCCTTGATTCCTTCAAAACACTCTCTCGAAAATAATACTTTAAAATTTCTTACAAAATGTCTACCAAAGAAAAATTAAAAAATCAATCATTCCTGAAATGTATATTTCAGAATACTTCTAGGGGCCCAGTTAGCCGTAGCGGTAAACGCGCAACTAATCAGCAAGACCAAGCTGAGGGTCGTGGGTTCGAATCCCACCGGTCGAGGATCTTTTGGGGTTGGAAATTTTGTCGACTTCCCAGGGCATAAAGTATCTTCGTACCTGCCACACGATATACGCATGCAAAAATGGTCATTGGCACAGTAAGCTTTCAGTTAACCCGTATAGGCCTGAGTGAAAGCAAAAATTCTAAAACCCTCACCGCTCAGCGAATTTTTAATGGATTCAAATGATTTTTTGTCAGTATACTGGCACACATATCTAGTTTCTAGAAGTGGACAGAGGAACGCGGAAATATTCTTGTGGCCGAAGTTATTCCGGTAGATCACTGGGTCAGGTCGAGTGAGAAGGGTATTGTGCGTTTGTGCCCCTGAAGGTAGGCAAATTTCAAGTCACAGATAATTTCCGGAATCGACTATAATGTGGCCACTACATGACGGAATTTTAAGAAAATTGCATCAGTGTAAACCTTTTGAGAAACGATTGAATTGGATAACTATGAGTTTTGCATTTGGTTAATCCTACAAATGACCATTTTCGGGTCCCTGGACGCCTCAAACTTATGACAAAGTGGCCAATTTGTATCTGAACATCTGTGCCAAGCTTATGGAAACGCATTTTCGTGCACAGTTATGTTTGATTGCTACTTTTCGAGAGTTGAAACGGTTTAGTATCCAACAAATCTACAGCTGATTCTTCCGAGCATTACGTCCGAATGGCCACATCTGGTATATGTTAAACGGTGCAAAACTCTTCATTTATAATGTTGAATATCAGATCTTAATGATTTATGCAAATTTAAATGATTGTCATTGAAAATAAATAAAGGTAACTTGGCATGTCCCAAAAAATAGCCTTTTTTCACCCGACTTGACCCAGTGATCCACCGGAATATCTCCGGCCACAGGAATATTTCCGAGTTCTTCTGGCCACTTCCAGAAACTAGATATGTGGGCCAGTGAACTGACAAAAGATCATTTGAATCCGTTAAGAATTCGCTGAGCGGTGAGGGTTTCAGTATTTTTGCTTTCACTCAGGCCTATACGGGTTAATAACTGTGGAAGTGCTCTTAAGAACACTAAGCTGAGAAACAGGCTCTGTTCCAAGGGGGACGTAATGCCAGAAAGAAGAAGTTCCATCTAAAATTCTTCCGCTAATATACTCAAAAGTTTCCCTAGCAATTTGTTCAAGCATTTCTTCAGAGAATTATATTATTGTTTGTTCTAGGAAGGATGTCTTCACCATAGATTCATCCTAATATTTTTAAGAGTTTCTGTTTTTTTTTTTTTGAAATGTCGTTCTGTCAGGTTCTATAAATCCATCCACTCTCTATTTTTGGTTCAAAAGCTACTGCAGGAATACCTCAATATTTTTTCAGTGATTTCTTTGCGAATTACTCTACGAATCACTCCATATCCATATCCAATTTATTTTTATTTCTAGAGAAACGCATATTTACTAATTTACTGTCGAAAAATTAAGAGCACACTGTAAAATTTTTGATACTTTTTGACGAAATTCCTGAATACATATATTATATAAAACTTCACAGAAAAGCATAAGGAGTTTTTACAAAAAAAGTTGTTCTCTTTCTTCGCCTTTTCTGAGAGACAATCATTGGCGTTAAAAAGGATGGATTTTTAACTGACGATATTTGTTCTTAACATCTTTGTGCAATTCCAGGGTGGAATTCTTAGAGGCTTTCTGCCAGAATTCTAGGGAGTCCAGAAGTCTAGGACAGAATTCTGATAGATATCTGAGGTAATTTCTAAAGCGTATTCTGATGAAGCTTCTCGAAAAATTTGTTTTTTTTTATAAGTTAGAGAGGGTTAAATAACATTTTATTTTTCACCTCTAAAGAAAAGATTACAAATAATCACTTGTCCATCTTTCGTTGTCCATCTGCTGTTTCTAGCTGCTTCAACATTGTGTTGTTTTTCCTTCATCACAATATTCTTTAGAAATTATCCTTGAAATCTATCAGAATTCCGTTTTTAACTTCTGGACTCCCCTGAATTCTGGCAGAAAGCCTCTAAGAATTCCGCCCTGGCATTGCACAATAGTTCAATCCCAGAATGTAGATCCTACCAATAATTGGTAAAACTATTTCTGAAGAAAGGTTTTGAGGAAGATTACTATTCATTATTTCTTTTTGTATATCTCAATAATTCCAGCTTTTTTGCTAAATGTTTCTTTATAACTTCTTTAATCGCTATGTTGATCTCGAAAGTAAAGATTCTAAGGCAAGATACAGTTTAACAACACTTTTCTATGATAATTTTTGAAAAATCTCTGCAGAAACGTAGATAATGATTGTATAATCTGACCTTGTATAATTCTACTTCCCGAATTTCCATAAAAAAATAACGTAATTTGTGATGTAGGTATTTTGGTAACATTTCTGGAAAACTTTAGATGAACTTCGCGAAAGAATTTATATTTCTTAAAAAATTAAAACACATGTTTTCTTGTATTAAATTATTAAACTCATTGGTTGAACTCTAAACTCATGCGAAATTACTCAAAAAATTAAAGCAAAATATATTAAACAACAATATGGAATAAAAACCATTGCGGTAACACAAAACAATCAAAGGACACCTAGCAACGATTGTATAAATTACCACCGCCCTAGCAAGAAACATCTATCTTTGACACCGCATTTCTTGTGGAAAATCTTACCGCGTTTGGAGTTTCCGCATTTGATATTTGCATGTCAAACGCACATAGCAATACCATGACATACTACAATTGGTTTAGTTCATCGTGGATTACTTTGATCCCAATACATTCATTACTCGCGGTGAGTAAATCGACGAAGAGAAATTGATCTCTGCATATACGCCCTTAGGATACTGAACGGAAAAATTATTTTAGCAGAAATCGTGAGTAGGAGCACAAGCCGGTCATTGTATCAGCCATGTTTGGATTCCGACACGTGTCACCTTAAAGAATTTTTAAAGGAGTCTTGAATTTCCTTGAGAAATAAAATATAGGAAATGGTACCGGATATTACTGCAGAAATTACCCTCAAAATCGCATACGTAGTTTTTTCTGCAGAAAGTTTTCAGGGATTTCTTATATTACGAGATTCTATCGAGACTGGCTCCTGAATTTCTTGCATTTCTTGTAATTCTTCTTGTTTTACTAGATGTTCTCTATTTTTCCTCCAAGCCTTGATTCTATATTTTTCTACAAGTAAACAGTTTATCACAGTTCTTATAGGTACCTATTTTGAATTCTTTCGATATTACTTGAGAAATCCGTGAGAAAATTGGAGTCAAATTTTTGGAGGGACTTCTAAAATAATCCTTGCAGAAATTCATATGGAACTACATAATACCTTTAGAGACATCATGTGAGGAATTCTGATGGTCTCTTGAGGAAATCTAAGTGGATTCTATGGAGAAGTCGCGAGAAGAAAATCTGAACATTCACATTTCATTAGGAATTCCAGAAATAAAAATTAAAAAAATAATTATTGAAAGATTCTGTGAATCTGGGAAGGGTGTTGACCTCCAAAACACACCCTTTGATTGTGCCACTGTAATAGAAACTCCTGAAACAATTTTCAAGTGAGGGAAACATTGGTAAAAATGTTCAGGTATTTTATTCAAGGATTCTACCTCAATTTTTTACAGGAATTTGTTCAAAAATCACTCTATAAATCATTCAATTTTTTTTAATGATAGATATTTACAAAATGACATCGGTTTGACCCCACATAATTACGTAAAATGCCGATGATACGCTTGTCTTATGATTAACGTGATTAACCTTAATCCTTTTACATTTCCAGGGTGGCACTTGGATCGGCGTAGAACTGGACACACCAACCGGCAAGAACGACGGCACGGTGCAAGGAATACAGTACTTCAACTGTAAGCAGAAGCATGGAATTTTCGTCCGGGTGGACAAACTCATCCTGGACAAACGGGGTCGTGCAATTCGAGAGCTGAAGCGGGCCGAAAAGATGAAAGGTTGGTAGATTGATTAATTTGTCAATTCAGAGATTTTAATTCATATATTTTTTATTAGCGGAATTCGCTGGCCAGAAGGGCAAACCGGTCAGCGCGAACGGGCCACGCAAATGATACGGGTTTAACCGTGGTCTCAGCACCGCGATGTTGTCGAGTGGATCCTGCTCGGCTGCCGCGGTGGCGAGACCGATGCCACGGCGACGGTTCGTACCCAAGTCCGCGTCCATGGCGGCATTCGGAAGGACGAAGTGAATAACTGTATAGCAGTAATAGCACATAACCTCTTTATGGATTTTCCAAGTTTCTTACAGTCAAAGGAACAACGGAAAATGTCGATATAGAGAAATCAATCAGTAACCGAAGAGTAAAAAGAGATTCGTTTCATCAAACCACCCTAGATCATCCTCGATAGCGTACCTTGTTTTTTCGTGATTAAGTTTACAATGTCGTGATAATATACATACAAGCCGTTTAGAGATTACCCACTATGAAGAATGGTATGTATTAAGCAAAAATGATTTCTGAGCAATGGATAAGGATAATAATTGTGTATCCAGTTTAATTCTATTATTTATACTTTTATAGAGTGTGACATAGAAAAAAAAGACAAATTGCATCCATACCAAGCTTTTTCCCTAAATCAGAAAAAGGGGTAACTGAATATATTTATTGAATAAGCGTTTGCAAGTGCATTCTAGATAGAACGAGTGAAAAGCCGTAATTTAGAAAACCGTGTCAGGAAAGCAAATTTACGATCCAAAACGATATAATGAAACCAACCAGTTCTGTCCAAGGTCATCATTGAAGTGAAACCACAACCACAAAGCAAGCTCTAAAGTTATTATCAGCTATATTGTATACACCGTAAGCAAACAAAAAGTAAAAAACACAAAGATTGTGTTGAAAATTGGAGGAGTTTTCACCCTTTAAGGAGGAAAACAATTATTGCAGGTGACACTATATATTGCTAAGAGAATCAAGAATTCAACCACACACACAACCAGAACAACAACTTTGTAGCCAAAATCAGTCGAACGAAGCAGGAGTCGAGGGTTCAAAGACAGAGACGATTGATATAACAACTATAAATATTTATATTTATACACTACAAAAAAACAAGAAGTAAAATATGTCATTATGAAACGATTTATTCTACCGCTTCTTTGCTACAAGACAAAGCCAAGCAAGACAAGCCGTTTTTCAATCTCTTTCTTCTGTAAAATCTATACACAGCGGTACAGAACGACAGCAACAGAAAACCAATAGCCACTGATGAAGGAAATGGATACGACGATACTCTCATATGCAGCACAGCTTGAAATCAGAAATTGAGTCGGATTAACCACAGTTATTCGAAGTGGCAAATCAGATGAATGGTATATTTTCTTCGGAAATTATGCTGACTATTTGAATAGCTATTTAGTTTTACCTCTTGAATCAATTATCAAATTTGTTCAACTGATTTCGCCATTCCGGACCACTGTGTAATCGAATCAGAAAACTTTCATCGGAAAAGCCCAAGCATGAAGCAAAAAGCCAGAATACAATAGTTCAACGCTTGCCACACTGATTCTTAAAAACCGACATAGTAACATTCAAACCATAGGATCCTATCGACAGCCACAACCCAAACTTCTCTTTCTAAAAAAACAATGAAGCCAGTAATCAGTAGAATAGAGTTAAACGAAAAAGAACCTAAAATCAATGTGATGATGTGTCCAGTCGCGTATTCTGTAGTTATAGGCGACAGCAATGTAACAAGAGACTACCAAAAACTTTCAAACATTCAGTGAGTCCATCCCTTTTCACCATCAAAATTTTTTGAGTCTGGTTTACAACATTCAAAAAAGAGTAAAAAAACAATTCGATTGTAATATCATTAGTTGGTAGGAAAAGACGCTAGGAATGATTTCTTCTACAGCCCCGACCTCGGTATTTTCTAAGTAGTCAATATGTGCGTGTGTGTTTTTTAGCTGTGGCTTCGAAATTGAACCGGAACTGATTAATTTTTTCTCCCAGTGTTAGGAAAGTGAAGGAATGGGACGTATCAGCAAGCAACAAAGCAAAAACCAAAAACGACGAGTGAGACAAAGTTTTGGAACGCGGCGCGGGAGAGATTGACTCTCGAACGTGCAAGTTTAGTTGGGGTTTCCAACGAGAACGAAAAAACGAATCGAAAACCAAATGTGGAAAGAAGGTGTTTGATAAGGATAACAACCAGTTACAAATAACTCTTCAAATTTCTCAGTGTTTTATAGGCAATAATTAGGTCGACAAGGCAACCAGGAAGCTATTTAGAGAGGACGACGAAAAAGAGGAATAAAGTGTAGTAATTTATAATATTGAAAATGGTTAAGCTGTTGAGCATCGATTAGGTAGTAGGGCGTGTTGTGGAGCGCTAAGACGATAGTGACGCGTTAGAGGCTTAAGTAGCAGGATGATGTGTACCCAGTCAGTTGTAGTAGAAAGGTCTTCGAACTAGTGTGTGAAAATTGTGCGGTGGGAGGAGTGATGAGGTGCCCATTGCTACCGGATTTATCGCGGTAAAGTCGAGAGATTTCAGTTGGAATTGGGAGTGATTTCGAGTATGAACAGTCGAGGGAGGAAGATATGTTTCTTGTAAATTTTAATGTATTGCCAATTGGAATATTTGTGCTATCGCCATATTTGAGCCTATTTCATCATCTACCTGATGGGAAAGGTAAGGTAAAGGTAAGATGGTGGCGAAATAGGAGTGGGGTCCCTTAAAGAGGGAAAATCGCATAACCAAAATGAGAGCAAGTAGTTTCATACCACCCAAGAATTGATCTGAAGCTTCACTGAGGACTTCGGAATCGAAATTGCTGGCTCAGGGCCAATGGAGTTAAACTCCATTGAGGGCCAAATCATTCTCAGCGATGGGATATTAGCCAGGTACCCATACAAGGTTTACAGAGATGACTGAATTCAGTTCCTCAATTTGAATTTGACATGCTATAACAAACCTCGACTCTGAGTTGACCGAAGCAAGTGCTTTTATAGCAGCCTGACTATCTGAACAGAAGTATATAACTTAAACCATTACTTGATGTTCTACCAAGTGAGTTTAACTGATTCAGTCTCAGCTCACGAGAATACACATTAGCATCAGTTCTTGGTGCAGCGGTTAGAGCAGTGGATAAAAGAACAAAATGTGTGGTTCTCTTGGGTGACAACACTGACAACTACTGAATGATGGTTTATTATATTCTCAATGTATAGCAGTGTGGTAACGAATGCAGTGTGCATGTTGGTGTGTGTTAGGTACATCCAGTACATCGAGTGAGGATAATTGGGAGAAATGAGATAAAATAAATTATACACTGAAATAATTTATTGTGTTAAAATTGACAACGGTGCCACAGGGTTGTGTAGCCCGTCACTCCTCCGCAACGTTGACAAATAGACAACTCGGATGGCTCCTTGACACCGATGACATTTCTGTGCCTCTCTAGCTAGATTCGTTCCAACGGCTTCCTCATGAGGTCCACCTCCATGCGCTCTGTTGGCATGAAGCGAAGTTCGATGACTCTCTGTTACTGGAGGTCCTTGGTGTAGGCGTATTTCGTATGAATCTGCTTAGAGCATCGTTCACGACGCTCTGACTCAATGATCTTTATGCACGATTCCCAGATGATGATCGGATTGGGCGATGATTGATTGCGGTCGTTGAGCAACTTCCGGTACCACATGATCTGCTGGCATCCATCCGCCAACGCGACGAATTCAGCCTCCGTTGAGGACAGGGCGACACACCACTGCTTTCGTGTTCCCCAGTCGACGAGACCGACACCGAACTTTAGAAGGCACCAGGAATTTGACTTACGGCGCCTTCATCTTCGGCCTAATCGACGTCCACGAAGCATTCCATCTCGCCGGATCCAGAGCCAAGGTGCAAACGAAGGTTCTTCGTAGCCTTGGGGTATCGGAGGATCCTTTTAGCTTCCGTCCAATCTCGTTTAGTCGGGCTGGTGACTTTTCATCCAAGCAGTGAGACGGTACGAGGCGTTTGTAGGTAGTACCGTCTCCTCCTTTTGCTTCGTGCCTCAAGCAGGGTCGATTGGTACCTTGGATGGCTTGGCTTCGTCGTGTCCGAATCGTCGTATCAACTTGTTGATGTAGCTGGCCTGTTCGAGTGTGTAGTGATCACCAGCCTTGTCGACGCGTATTCCCAAGAATCGCTTGAGCTGCTTGAATTTGTGCTGCAACTGCCTATGAATCTCGTCGAACTCAACCTCGGAGTTCGTTGTTGGAGCTTATTAATAATGTCGTCAAAAACGCTACTCACTACGACATTTCTACGGTGTCTCTGCGACTACTCGTTTTGCCCAATTGGCGGTTGAAGATCTTGCCGGGGCTTTGGACAGCTTTCTGTGCGACGACGCTTACTTCCCTTGGGCTGGCCCCGCGTCAGAGCCCTGTTGAACTTCTTCTGGGCGGTCTTATGCACTTCGTTGCTCTACGACGACTATGCTATGTCCTCAGCCAGAGTGATGCAGATGGTGATCATTCCGGTGAT
The DNA here is from genome assembly GCF_002204515.2 of Aedes aegypti. Classification (NCBI taxonomy): domain Eukaryota; kingdom Metazoa; phylum Arthropoda; class Insecta; order Diptera; family Culicidae; genus Aedes; species Aedes aegypti. Next base: position 20,949,673 of record NC_035108.1, on the reverse strand, counting down.
AACGCACATTTCCTCCGACGATGTAGTGCGGTAGACACTCACCACCCGTATAGTCATGAGCCGAAACGTACCTGCCAGCTTATCTCGATTGCGTTTGGTTGTCAACGCTGCAGCCCAGGCAGGGACTCCGTACCTTAGTATGGACGATGATACGGTCGCCAGAAGCCGCCTCGTACTGCTTCTTGGTCCTACAATGTTGGGCATGATCCTAGCTACAGTGTTAGCAGCTTTCGCTGCCTTTTCGCAGGCATAGTCTACGTGGCTGTTGAAGTTTAGCCTGTCGTCGACCATTACTCCCAAGGTGCTTTAGAGAGCCGTTCGATGGGATTGCGTGTCTTCCGACGTCGATCTCTAAATGCTGAACCGCCTTGCAGTTGCTGACCAGCACCACCTCCGTGTTGTGATGAGCCAACTGCAGCTTGACTCCAGTCATCCACGTTTCAATGGTGTCTAGCGATTCCGCCGTCAGCATCTCCTCCTCCACTTATCGCAACAACAACGTCATCTGCGAACCCGACGATCTCGACTCCATTCGGCAGTGTTAAGGTTAGTAGACTTTTCGTGTGGCCTTGTCCAAGAAGCGGTAAGCTTTATGCTCCGAGGAGTAGCCCACGAACGTCAACTTTCCTTTTTACTTTCGGGATGTGCAGCCGAAAATCTTGAGGTAATCGACCTTCGGGTTCAGGCCAATCCAAAACTCGTATGAAGTAATGTCGAGAGGCTTCGTTGGTATAACGTTCTGGAGGTGAACCGGCCTGGTCACTGTTTCTGTCCAATAGCGTTGCTCCATGTGTGCTTCGAAGAGCATGCACGGGTTTGCCGCTCTGCGATGCCGTGTTGAGGGGATGGGTTATAACCGGCCGTATATTGCGCCGATATTCCTTCCTGCTTGTAGAACGCACGCAGCTGCTTTCCGCTATACTCGCCGCCCTGATCAGAGCGGATTTTCTTCGATTTCCGACCGAAAAGTGTTTTGGCGTAGACGAACTACTCCTCTATTTTCGTAGCGACCTCGGTTTTCTCTTTTAACAGGTAGAGGACGCAAAATCGGCTGTGGTCATCGATAACAGCCATGAAGTACCGATAACCGCTGACCGACGGCACCTCAACCGGACCGCAAACATCCGTATGCATTCGACTTGGCTTGAGACTCACTAGAGAAAGGAGTATGTGGCGTCTTACCTTGCAAACAGCATTCACATTTCTCGCAGATAATGCGGTGTGTGTACATCCAGAACTAGAACGCATACAAATATTGTAAAATATCGTTACATATTACATATTATCGTTACATATAAAACCTCACATCATTAACATATCCTTAGTCATATTCACCTACTTAAAACTAAATACATAACATAAAACGGGGTAATTTTGATAGATTTTTGAGAGAAAATCTAAATATGTTATTTTTTAATTTGTAAAAGAAGCACCGGTATGTTAGTTACCGATTGCATAAGAAAGATTGCATAACGGTTCCATCTGAATGATTCTATAATTTTTCATTTATCGAAAGTCAGTTTTTGGTAATGGAGTAACATTGATTATGAGTAGATAAGCACATGAAAATCCACAACAAACTATTTGTTATTTCAACAACTAACTATATAACAAATGATTCCAAATTGTAAATCTGTTTTTCGCTATGAGGTTTGATACCGGATTCATGTTCTACTATAGCTAGGCCATCAAGCATACGTACCGAACTCATTATAATGTATCAAATAGTAAAACAGATTGTTTGTGAGCGTGAGAGTGCTAGAATCTCATCATTTTTTAATATTCGAATATAAAGCCTCAAATACTATCGATTGCCACGAAAACAGCTCCGAGATGCAGTGTCACACTGATACTCCTTACTTTCGCATTCGTTTTCCTTAACTGAATAACATAATGTTTGTGATTTCGTTAAGTACGTTGCGGATCCCGCACTATCAAAGTTACCCGCATTATCAAAGATACCTCGTTTCACGACACTAAAATTTATTTGTCCATGCTGGTTATTAAAATTGTTGTGTCTATTTCCCAAAATGTGCCCTCCATAAGTGCAAAGTCGTGAATAAAAGTGCGTGATAACGTCGGATCGATTTGTTATCTTCGCCACATTTAATTTTTATTACAAACAATGACATAATGTCGATCCGAAGTAATCCACCCTTTTTATTCAAAATCAGGCACTTCAAACCCCAAATATAATGTGCGCATTAATTATGAGTAGATTAGTGATTGCACAAAACTTGTATCACGATGAGCTTGAGACCACATTAAGGCTATATAAGGACTGTTCATTTAAGAAAGTTGACACGTGTTTTTTACAGTAAACTGTTTATTTTCGAACAAATTCATGAGTTTACCTAAAATACATGGAAATCAACGTAATTTCGATCAAATTCACATAAATTTGAACATTTATTGAGCATTGCTGGAGAATGCTCTTACTTTTCTTTTGATACCTCCCATAAAATTCTGCACAACTTTTTTCGGAACTTTTCGAACTGCTTGTTGAACTGCTGACCACATTTTCTTGAAAAAATCGATGGAGCTTGCTTCTCTTCCATCCTTCTTAAGATGCCGTTTGATTATTGCCCAATATGTTTCAATGAGGCGTAGTTCTGAGCAATTTGATGGATTCGATCATTTTTCTACAAATTCGACTTATTCCTTCTTGAGCATCTCCAAAGTAGTTGAAGCATAGTGAGCCGATGCTAGGTCTGGCAAAAACAATGAAGGCATGGTATGCTTTCAGTAGATGAGCAGAAGCCATTTTTTAATGCATTCAGTTCTGTAATTTTCGCCGTTGATTAAACGAAATATGTAGTACTTTCATACCGCAGGAGCAAATTGCTTGCCATACCAAATCATTTTTCCCAAATTTTTCTGTTGGGATGTATCGTACGTCGTCAGGAATATCTGTTTTGGCCACAGCGTTGAAAAAATTCAATTTGGACACTTCGCGATTTAAGCCAAATCTCGGAACGGCAGTTTTTCTGTACACCATTTGTGCAGAAAAAAAATTGAGAGTCGCCATGTCAAGTCGACCCATCGTTTAGAATTAATAATTGTTTTGTGTCAACTTTTGTCTGCTGTCAAAATAAACACTTGAGATCACACTGAAACAAAATTTTATTTGTTTTTATGGAATTTTTACACCAAAATACTGCCATGTGTATCCATTTCTTGGAATTCCTATTCTTATTGAAAAACTATGCCGCATACTTAAAATATTACTGATTAGATTCAGAAAGAAGAATACAAAGCGATCGTATGAGCTTTTCTGAAGTGAAAATTGAATTTTCCATTATATAAAATACGGCATACTAGCATGGGCTGGTCATATTGTGTGAGTGTATGTAGAAAATGATGCTTAATTTAAAACATCTAAGAATTCATTCATGTTAAAGATATGTCAAATTGGACTTTAAGCCGTTAAAAGTCATCATATTAGTGTAAATCTAATATTCTCCTATGAACCCATGTATGGGCAAGGGCCAAAAATACAAAAATCGACTTTATTCAAATTTTTGCCGATGAAAGATTTTTTAATATGCCGCAAGCTTATTTTGACTGCCAAGGCTAACTTTTAGTGAAAAAAGATTGGAGGTTCATGCAAATTCGATAATATGTGTGTTTCAGCACACCGTGTAATATCACGTCAGGATCTGGGAATGTACCCGGTAGCAAAACTGCTTACAAGTAGCTTTTTCAAAACATGTTTGATAAACTCAAATCCTTTCTGGAGCAGAACAGCATAAATCTCATCTGCTCCTGAAGATTCAAAAGGGGCAAAACTATTGAGTGCCCATTGAATCGATTTAGTAGTTACGATACAGCGAGCAAAAGCCAGAGTCTCGTAACTACACGAAGAGACATTTGGCTCATCCATAGATATTATGTCCACAATCCAGGGAAATGAACAGTCGCCATTAGGTAAGCGAGTTTTGTTCACTTGAAAATCCTCAGATTCTGCGAGGATTTTGTTCAGCCGACTGACATCACTCAAACTGGAAATATTTATACAAAGGTTTTTCCAGCCGAATTGTTCAGCAAATCTTCTTTTAAGCCTTGCGAGCCGACTTGAACGACACTGAACCAGTTGAACGGCGTCTGTTTCTACTACTTCTACATTGTTTCTGAGTCTAGTCAGATCGAAATTCCACCTCGGGGTATCACTTGTAGTCTTCACAGATCGCAGAGGACATGCTTCTTCAAAAGCTTCCATAATGTAGGATGTTGTAGTATCAACGGCGTCATCCAAATCACTTGGATTTAAAATGGACGGAAAGTATCCATGAACTTTGATCGCAACTAATTCACTCTACGTTGAAGTTCCCAGTTTGTTGACAGGATATTCCTAAAACGTAAAGTCTGCGAAGTTAGTGCGAAGATGTAGTGATGATCAGATAATGATTCCTCATATGATACATGCCAATTCGTCAACTCGTGACTGATTCTGTTGGAGCAGAACATAATGTCTAATCCTTTTTCTCTAACAGATACCATGAAGGTTGAGCAAGTGCCTATAATAAGTATTCCCAGTTCTGTATTACATCAGAAAAGACCTTCTCAAATTGATGTCTGAGCTGCTCCAGATGATGTGATGATCATTAGCTTCACTGCCCACAATCAGCAGAAGGAATTTCCAAACAACGTTGGAATCAAATATCGACCATTCCATGCGAAAAGACCATAAAAGTCCTACAAACTCTCTTAGGACAGATTTCGTCGCCATTACTGGTAAAAAACGCTTCTTAATCACCACTTAACTTAAAAAATATATAACTGCACCTTCAATTCTATTGAATACATTCAGCCATTCTTCCTCACTCATTCGCAGACAGGGCTCCCAAGTTCGGGTGGACACGTGTTCCCCTAATTAAGAGATACACCTAACAAACACGGCTTCTATGGCTACGACGTCGAAGCGTAGCCATGCAACTAAGCGCGAATTCGACGACAGAGGATCCACTAGGAATCCATTCGCGCACCACGCCATCTCGAAAATCCTACTGAGGAATACGCATGGCGCAAGAAGACGCGCGCGTTTGCCTCCAGTAGCGAGTGCGCCACGTGTCCGTCCGGCGGGGTTAGCCCTGTTTTAAAACCCAACCGCCCCAGCCTGAAAACCGCATTCCGGGTTTCAGCCATCACTCCTTCCCGAACCGCGTCGATACCAATGAAATGATCTCCCGTCGCATGACGCAACAGCTATCGGAGTTCCTTCGGATTCGAATAAGTTAGACCCGTCGTCGTCGTCGTCGGATAGCACAGTCAGCATTGGAGGAGGCTTTAGCGAGTAGTAGTTGTTCTAGGGGAGGAAAAGCGAACCTGGTAAGAACCAATAGGGAAGGTCACGTTAAATTGGCGCTAGGCTACTAAATCTATAGTTTTTTAGGACGTTGTTGTGTGCCCACAGTTTCGCTGTCTGTATCCGTCTCTCTCTTTCTCTCTGTCGATGTGAATGTCATCAATAAGATGGCTCATAATTATCAAATTACAAAAATCTTAAGTTACAGTACAGCCCGATAATTTGTTCATTTGGACCCCCAGAAGCTACTAGGAAAATTTAAGTTGGATCCGTCAACTCTGAGGGTTCCAGAAATTCTCCATCAGTGATTATTTGGGTTTATTCTACGACTGGCGTGAGGAGACAATTGTCGGTCTCGTATAGCGAGGTGACAATTCTCGACTCGAGTTAAGTGACTCTCCATTTGATTTACACGGCGAGTCACTTCACTCGAGTCGAGAATTGTCACCTCGCTATACGAGACCGACAATTGTCACTTCACGCCAGTCGTAGAATAAACCCAACTATAGGATTTGCTGTTCAGGATTTTCACAAGGATTTCTCCAATAATGTCTTAAGAATGTCCCTCACAATTTTCTGGGTAATTTATTTGAGAACTTCTGTGGAGAATTTCTCAAAGAATTTTCAATTAACTTTATGAAGTGTTCATAGGATGAATATCTAAAGTAACTTCTAAGGTACCCTTAGAGAAATTCTTGGTTGAAATCTTTGAAATACTGAATGATAATTCTAAAGGAAATCCCCAGGAATCAGTGGAGACATCTCTGAAGAAATTATTGCTCGAGTTCTTGGGAAAGTCCTGAACGGAAATCTTGGACCAACTCCTAGCGAAATCAATTGAAAAATCACTGGATGAGCTCCATGATTTTTCTCAGAAATTTTCAAAAGAAGCTTCCTGAAGAAATTCATGGTGAAGACTGAAAAAAAATCTGGGGTTATTCTTTAATAAATCCAGTTTGAATTCTTGAAGGTATCGTGAATTTTATGTCATGTAGGAATTCAAAAAAATGAATTCTCTTGGGCAACTTCCTGCTTTAGCATGTTCAAATTCCTAATATCTTGAAAAAAAATTCGTAGAATCGTTTTTAGAGTAGACGGATTTAGCTCAAATTTTCACAGTGCTTCTGGGGATCCAAAAGAACAAGTTTTTGGGATGTAACTTAAGATTTCTACGGTTTGATCTCCTCACATAAAAATGAGCCACCTTTACCGTCAAACGTCCGTTTTTTGTCATTTCCACACAGACTTTACTTCTAGATAGGAAGCGCGAACGATAGAAGAGAAGAAGCATGGCGTTTCAACGATCAGGATTCAGTTACTTTTGCACCACCTTAATCGTGCACGTGCTTGTGTAGTGTATAGACCACCGTGTATCGCGCGTAGAGTAAGCGTAGAGGAAACCCATTCGCCGTCGGATGAATTAAGAAGGAGCAGGAGGGAGGGGAAGGGACAAGTGCAATTTCTGTTTGTTTTACTAAGAGCTTATGTTGCACACTGAACGAAATCCCCACGCGTTTTCCGATTGGTTCCTCAACAATTCGATCAACCGTATAAAATCAAAAACATGTTGCTAGTTTTAAGTTATTCCCTAAGTTAAAGCCTAAAAGCTGAAAGACTTTGTTAAACAATATTGTATCTTCCTATGTTAGTGTTTACTTTTATGCTTGTGTGTAAAAAAAACATGTGATTTAGTTTATATCTTTAACCATTTATATAGGATCCGTCAATCAATGGCACAACGTTACTGTCATCGTTTTCGTTTGTCATATCATCCCGCGTGGTGCTTTGCTTTACCTTTAGAACAACCCGAAAACAAGTAAAATTTTAGCAAACACAATATAAAGCAGAAGAAAGCACTTTTGAAAAACACAAGCTGTTCAATTCCACAAGTAGTAAAATTCATCTGCAAGTGCATTGTATAAATGGAACGACACATTATAGAAACTACAGCATACAACCGAACTAGAGACAGCATCAGTCTTCTTGCATCATCCGTTTTTGTACACATATGTTTCAAACATTAACATTAAATTACCGGTTTATAGCTTTTCGTTGAGGGCAAAGCGAAGCAAGACGGCGACGAAAAGCAGTAAAAAATGGGTGTAGAAAAAGAGGTTTAAAAATGATAAATTCTAGTCAAAAAAAGATGAAAAACATTAACCTAATAAATACTGAAAAAAAAAAAACAGAGAAAACCAGAAAATAACATACATAGAGGCATGGAGACATTTAAAAGAAGAAAGAATCGCTAAGAATCAATAACTATACAAGAAAAGGAATCGAGGAAAACAGATACAAGAAAATATATTAATACCGCTTATTCTGTAATTAAAGAAAAAAAAACAATGATCAAAATCACAAGGGCGGTGATACATCTACAAGAACAAGTTTCCGAAAGCCATGCTACAAATCATCCGTTCTATTGACTTTGAACCTCTGTTTGGACAGCTTGTTCTTCGACGGAGGTTTATCTTCCATCGGTTTGATCGTGTTGGTCATTTTGTACAGCAGCACCGACGAGCTGGGATCACAGAATGCAATGATAATGGTACGATTATCGGTCGTTGTGGGGTCGGTTAGCTCTGCTTGGTACCGGTCAATGTCACCCATGGTCACATCGTCGAACGTTGGCACCGGGATGTAGATGTCTGCGGGGGAATCTTGCTCCTTGCGTGCCGTGAGGTAGACGATGTCCAGATGCTTCGCGTAATGGTACTGGACGTCCCAGAGGTGTCGTTCTGATTGGGTGATCGAAGAGGAGGTCGGTATTATTATCACTGTGTGATGCTATGCAGCCTCCGGTTGAAGGTCATTCGTCAACATGGGGTAGATCACCTTTGGAATCATTCAATCTATCTAAAACAATGAAACAGTGTTTCTCAGTGCTACAAAAACAGTGCTACCTTTTTCGACCCTTGTTTGGACCCGTGCGTTCGATTTTTCGTTGGACCGTTAGCGAAAGCTAGCGGTGGTATTTCTTCTTGGACAACAGCTTGGGAAAATATACCTCTCAGAAGGTCACTCCTTCTTTCGTTCATTCACTGAACATAGTTGCAACCAAAAGGAAGGGTGAACCTCTGAATTTACAACTTCCTTCCAAAAAAGAGGGTTTTAAAATTATCACAAGAATAGTGAAGTACGGACGTTTCTCCGGAATGCAAGCTTCCTTCAAGTGTGAAATGGTTAATATTTAAAATGGTATCGAAATTAGCAATCAGTTCGATACTTTAGACAAATTTCTTTCTTTAATTCATGTTCTTTAATTCCTGTGAGCAAACAAAGAGTGCCGCCTATCGTGTTCAGTTGTTCCGAATTTGGAGGATTTAGGCAAGATCACACTACTAGGGGAATCAAGGTTTCCTTCAAAATCGTAAAGAAAGCAAACTGTCGCGTTTTGCCGGAAACTTCTAAAGAACTTCTTCTCAAACTTCTTGAAGAGAAGAAGCACCTTTTTTTGCTTATGACGGCGAAACTGAACGTTTGTTCAAAGTCGTCTTGAAGGGTCTCTCAAGTGACTGTAAGTCACCTGAAGAGATCAAAAATAGAATAAATAATTTGCTTGTATTTTCCCCAGTCCACGTAATCACTATGAAAAAGAAAACCCAATCTGGCATTCTTCGGAAAGGGCTTTCTCAAGAATATGAACTAAATACACTTTAACAAAAGTGATCTGAATAATATTAAAGCTTTAGAAAAGTAAGACTTATGTTCGATGTCCGTGTGACGTGACGTTCCGGAAATTTGCAGGAAACTTCCAGAACCCCACTCAGTATCGTCGGTATTAAAAGTGGGGTCATGGAACAAAACATTGCCGCATGGATGCTGAATTCATGATTTGCGGAGGTTCTTCTCACACTAAGGACGTCTGTCCTGTGAAGGAAGATACCAACATGTTTTTATGCGCAAATTGCTGGGGCGAACGAATCATTGAGGCTCGTAAAAGGAAGATGATGTACCGTTTTTCCTATTTGGAATTCCACAGACAAAATCTCCAACAGTTCTCATTTTATAGTTTTCGATCGCTTGCTTAATAATCATACCCATCAGGTAAACTATTTTTATGTTCATTCACAAGGTAATTTTGTTCCGTCGGGTAACCGTTCAAATCTTTTAAATTTGAATGGAAATAGCCAGGGTTTCCTATGCCAATGCTGTCGCTGGTAACTTCAGTTCCTCCCTACGGGTAAGCGTTCGAATTGTTCAAATCATAAGAAAATACCCATGCTTATATCGCCGTAGGTAACTTCTATTCCGCCGTTTTATCAACGAAAAATCTCAACGTAAAATCAACAGAAAATGTCCCTACTTCTGGTAACATGTCTATGAGGGATCCTGAAGTTTTTTTTTTTATTTTATGTTTTTAATCCTGAAACGTCAAATGAAAGTTGATACGAAAAAGATATATTAGGTGACCTGTTGTAGTAGACATGGCTGTCTTATATTTTTTCATATATATTCTTTCTATCAAGCGACAAGAAACTGTAACTTTTTCATCGCTAACCCAATTGATTAACTTTTGCGTTTGTATATTGTGAACAAAAAAAGATTCACAAACGGTAAGATAGAATCAACCATTTTGAATAGATTAACCCAATACATGATAGTTTCACGTGCTTTTCTATCTATTACATATTTTAGCTCAAGTTATATGGGATTCAAAACACGATTTATGGTGGTAAGCTCCATCGAAGTTAATACGCCAATCGCGTATTATCTTCGATTTTACTATAGTAATATCGAGGATAATACGCGATTGGCGTATTAACTTCGATGGAGCTTACCACCATTAGTGTTTGAACTTGATTAAGCTTGTGGCTAAATAAAGAGAAACTTTATGTAATGTAGCATACTTAATTTTATAAATAAGTTTTCCGTGTGTCATCAAATGACAGCTCTGAAAATGTAGTTCATATAACTTGTATATGCGTACTCACACACATGAGCATAGACAACCATAAAAGGTGATCTGAAAATAGAGAGCCCAGTTCAGTCTGGTTTCAACTTATAACAAGTAAAGATCATTTACACCGAAAGTGCCCCATTCCTCAAACTCAACAACTGACGGCGAGGCTGGTACGGAAACCACTGGAGTTCCAGGAGATCATCGAGAAGACGATTAGGAATCCAGCGGATTCAGCAGTAAACCAACCGGAAGACGTACAGTCGTTTGATCCTGCAAGAAAATTCTGGTCATCTGGATTCGGCCATTGTGAGGTCTGAAATTCATTTTGGTATTGTAATATTGTGAACATTACGCAGCGTTACGTTTGAGGTGATTTGGTTCGGTGCAGCAGATCAAAGCAAGGACATCCGGAGTGTGTATTTCGTGGGCGGCACAAGACACGTATACGCAACACGTCGGCAAAGGTCGATAAACCACAAAACCACACAGGAATTTCATTGGTGAGTCGCTGTTTTTTTTTTCCTATAACCGTTTTGCGACAAATTTTGTTTTTCCTTTTATGATTTTCTGGCTGATTTTTGGCTAAATTTTACCCTTTTCAATCATTTACAATAGCCTTTATTGAAAATTCTTTGCACACAATAGAATACCTAATTCAATTGTGTTTCAAACAATAGCCCTTACAATCCTGATAAATTATGGCGCAATCTGCCCTTGCAACCAACATTGAGCCTTACAGAAAAGGTGCGGGTTTCACAGAATGGGCTGAAAGGCTAGAATATCTGTTTTTGATAAACTCCGTTCAGGAGGAACATAAAAAGGCGTACTTGGCTACTTTAGGTGGCCCTGTAGTCTATTCGGAATTGAAACTTTTATACCCCAATACTGACTTGAACAACATTGCGTACAATGACATGATTTCAAAATTGAAAGCTCGATTCGATAAGGTTGCACCGGATATTATTCAGCGCCAAAACAACAAAAAGACGAATCGGTGGAAGATTTTGTCCTGGCTGTCAAATTACAGGCTGAGTTTTGTACTTTTGGCGATTATAAGTCTATTGCCATTAGGGATCGCATTATTGCTGGAATACGGGATAAAGCTCTCCAGCAGCGACTCCTTAATGAGGAAAATTTGACGCTTTCGTTAGCAGAAAAAATTATTGCCACCTGGGAAGTTGCTGGAGCTAATAGTAGGGGTTTAGCAGACCGAGTAACTGACAATACTGGGGTGGAAAGGGTAGATGCAATTGCATCGACTAGCAAATTTAATGGAAATCCACGCACTACATTGAAGAAGCTATTAGCTACACTGGATTTGGCGAGGACTGCAAACAGCGATCACAATGAGGGACACGATAAAGGACCGGTGAAATCAAGGTTGGGATATAGACCCAACTCTATAGGCAGACAGACGAACAATGGTGAACAAATGGGACCATACTATCCCAGGATGCGAGGCGACTGGAAGAGCAACAGGGAAAGGCAGAGAGGGCAATATGCAGATTTTGTGTGTGATTTCTGCGGAATCAAAGGCCACATCAAGCGCAAGTGTTTCAAGCTGAAAAATATGAAAAGGGACGCCGTTAATTTTGTGGACCAAGGATCAGGACATGACAAGGACGATAGTTTGGAACGGCTGTTCAACAGACTGAAGGCAGACGATTCCGGAAGTGAGGATGATTGGGATGCAGGTGATTTTGAATGCATGAATGTGACGTCTACTAAAAACAATCCCTGTTTATTAGAGTTATTGGTGGAAGGCAAAAATTTGCAAATGGAGGTAGATTGCGGTGCCTCGGTGTCGGTAATTGGCAAAAAAGAATATTGGAAAATGTTTAAAAAACCAGTAAAGCAATGCAACAGAAAGCTGATAGTTGTGAACGGAGATAGACTCAAAATTGAGGGAGAAGCAAGTCTTTTGGTCGAATTTAAAGGGAAAGTGGAGAATCTAAAAATATTGGTACTAAATAGTGACTATAATTTCATCCCATTGATGGGGAGAACTTGGTTGGATGTGTTTTTCCCAGATTGGAGGAATTTTTTCACGAACTCAGATAGCATTAACAAGTTGTTAGTAGGAAACAGTGATACAATAGTAAATGAAATCAAACAAAAATTTTCTAGAGTTTGAGAAAGATTTTTCTCTGCCGATTGTTGGTTATGAAGCAGAATTAGTGTTCAAAAGTGACGTGCTTATTTTTAAAAAGGCTTACAATGTCCCTTATCGTTTAAAAGATAAGGTAATAGAATATTTAGATAAACTTGAAAGGCAAAACGTAATTACACCTATTAAAATAAGCGAATGGGCTTCACCTGTGGTAATCGTTATGAAGAAGAATAATGACATACGTCTGGTTATTGATTGCAAGGTATCAATTAACAAAGTGATTATACCAAATACATATCCTTTACCCACAGCACAAGATTTGTTTGCGGGTTTAGCTGGATGCAAATTTTTTTGTGCTTTGGATTTAGAAGGGGCATATACGCAGTTAATGTTGACTGAACGATCAAGATTCATGGTTATTAACACTATTAAGGGACTCTATGTATATAACCGATTACCACAGGGAGCTTCATCAAGTGCTTCAATCTTTCAACAAATTATGGACCAGGTACTTCAAGGCATCGATTTCGTTTACTGTTATTTAGATGATGTGCTCATAGCTGGGAAAAATTTTGAAGAATGCAAGGAAAGATTGCTAATTGTTTTGGAGAGACTTTCTCAAGCTAACATAAAAGTAAATTGGGACAAATGCCGTTTTTTCGTTACAGAACTTGAATATTTGGGACACATTATCAGTGACAGGGGTTTATTGCCATGTCCCGATAAAACTTTAACTATACAGAAGGCAAAAGCTCCCAAAAATGAAACCGAATTGAAATCTTACCTGGGTCTCATAAATTACTATAATAAATTTATCCCTCGTTTATCAATAAAGCTATATCATTTGTACAATTTATTAAAGAACAAGGTGAAATTTATCTGGGATGTTCGGTGTGAGGAGGCTTTTAAAGAAAGTAAAAATTCACTTGTCAATGCAAAATTTCTGGAATTTTATGATCCCAAGAAACCTTTAGTAGTAGTGTCAGACGCTTCAAGCTACGGCTTGGGAGGAGTAATTTCTCATATTATTGACGGAGTCGAAAAGCCAATAAGTTTTACATCGTTTTCATTAAACTCAGTGCAGCGCAAATACCCTATATTGCACCTTGAAGCTTTAGCTTTAGTGAGTACCGTAAAGAAATTCCACAAGTATTTGTATGGACAGAAATTTCAAGTTTTTACAGACCATAAACCATTAGTAGGAATATTTGGAAAGGAAGGAAGAAATTCCATTTATGTGACACGCTTGCAACGATTTGTATTAGAGTTATCTATTTATGAGTTTGACATTCAATATAGACCCTCATCCCGAATGGGAAACGCAGATTTCTGCTCTAGATTCCCGTTGGATCAATTAGTCCCAGAAAATTTGGATACGGAGGGTGTTAACAATTTAAATTTTGGAAAAGAATTGCCTATTGATTATAAAACAATTGCTAAATGGTCCAAACAAGATGAGTTTTTGCAACAAATTGTTTCTTATCTACAGAATGGCTGGCCTGAAAGATTAGAGAGGCGTTATGTCGACATTTTTGCAAATCATCATGATTTGGAAATTATTGAAGACTGTTTGTTATATCAGGACAGGGTGGTGATTCCACAAATTATGCAAAATAAAGTGTTGGATCTGCTGCATGCCAATCACGCTGGTATTGTAAAAATGAAACAGCTTGCAAGGCGTTATGTCTATTGGTTTGGTATAAATAGTGATATAGTTTGTACCTTCTTGTGATATTTGTAGCAGTATGACAATTCTACCAAAGCCAAAACTGTTATCCAAATGGATCCCTACCACTAAGCCATTTAGCATTTTGATTTTTTTTTTCTATTTTGAGCATCATGTTTTTTTTTACTAATAGTTGACAGTTACTCTAAATGGTTAGAAATTGAATGGATGAAGAATGGTACTGATGCAAGAAAGGTAATTAATAAGTTAGTCGTATTTTTTGCGAGATTTGGTTTACCAGATATGTTGGTATCTGATAGGGGTCCACCGTTTAATTCTAATGCTTTCATTTCCTTTTTGGAGAGACAGGGCATTAAAGTTTTGAAAAGTCCACCTTACCATCCATCTAGCAATGGCCAGGCCAAAAGATTCGTGAGAACGGTCAAGGAAGTAATGAAAAAGTTTTTGATGCATAGAACTGTGATGGGTTTGGAGTTGGAGAATCAAATAAGCTTATTTTTAATAACGTATAGAAATCATTGCCTAACAAAAGAAGGAAATTGTCCATCAGAACAAATATTTTCGTACGCACCAAAAACGTTGATTGACCTAGTCCACCCAAAGAAACATTTTAAACAAAATTTGCAAGAAATATTGCCGCATGAAGATACTAACATCTCTAAACGGAATGGAGATGTCCATACGGGATTAAATGATCCACTGTGCAATCTGACGGCTGGAGAAGAGTTGTGGTACAAAAACCACAAACCTCATGTCAAGGCAAGATGGATTAAGGCCAGTTTCATTAAATGGCATTCTCAAAATACATTGCAGGTGCCAATTGGAAGCGTACCAATAATGGCCCACCGCAGCCAAGTGCGTAGATGTAACGAGAGTGACAACAATATGCCGAATGCTGTGGTCTTACTGCGGCGTTGTGATGAAGATGTGCAAAGGGATCAGTCTACCACTGGAGCAGAGGCGAGGGTCGAGGAACCTCCAGTTGACACCTGCAATCCAACCAAGCGTAAAAGAAAGCGCGATGAATTGGACCACAGTGTTTCTCTAAGAAGGTCAATGAGGCCTAAAAAGGCGAAGAAAGATAGTATTTATGTTTACAATTGATTATATAGGTGAATTTGATATTTCCATTGTATTATTGTACTTCAACCTTGAACTCAAAATCTTTTCGAATATCTCGATTAATTAATATTTTTCATAACAATGAATTCGGAATTTTGTATTATACTTTAGACTAAGCTGTCGGTAAAAACCGAAACTCGATCATCCGAAGGGGTGAGGAGTTGTAGCATACTTAATTTTATAAATAAGTTTTCCGTGTGTCATCAAATGACAGCTCTGAAAATGTAGTTCATATAACTTGTATATGCGTACTCACACACATGAGCATAGACAACCATAAAAGGTGATCTGAAAATAGAGAGCCCAGTTCAGTCTGGTTTCAACTTACAACAAGTAAAGATCATTTCGACTTCGCCCTTACACCGAAAGTGCCCCATTCCTCAAACTCAACATGTAAAAATATACATTAATAGACAATTAAAAAGAACGAATCTGTGTATGTTAAGACTACGGTACTTTTGTGTTATGATCCGTATCTTGTACATTATTTTATGTTGAAACCATACCATTTTTTTAACTTAGTTTGAACAGACCTAAACACAGAAAGAACTATAATTTAGAATAATTAGATATAGAGATATTTGAGATTCAATTTTCATATAATCAATGCTGAATTATTCAAAACTTGAATTACAGAGGGATTTATTGTTTCCAGCAGAGTTATGGTATCCAAAGTTACCGTTTCTTATATATGCTATAATCACAAAGTGTGACAGTACGTGTAGAAGGTATTGGAAAAAGCGTGACACAGGGGGGAGGGGGGGTGGTGGTCTAAAAATCTCAAAAAACGATGGACGTCATATTTGAATCGTCCCTAACGGTATCTTTATGAGTAATGTAGAGAGCAGTTTAAACATAGAGATGCCAGAAGAATCTTAAATATTTCATAGAGCTGAAGTAATTGAGTAGGAGCATACAAAATGAAGCCATTCGAAAGTAAAACAATCAGTAGATTGCCCCGTAGAAAACATAATTGTAAAACCGATTTTTACGGATACCTAACCTTTTCCTTAACTATTATGTACGGAGATGAACTAGCCATAGGGCTATAAATCTTCTGAATAATGATAATAATGATTATTATTATTATTATGTATGAATTGAAAGCGTTGAACAAATCGCAATTGCTTTGACAAATATTGAAGTTGTGTAATGCGTATCTATCCTGTTATTGTAAAATCATTCAAAGAAGTTCTCTAACAGTGACTGAATATTTTGCAAAATGCACAACGAGAAACATCAAAATGTGGAACTTTTAGTCTCGGACCACATGGAGTGTTTGCTGGTAAAATTGAGAAAAACACTAATTAAACTTTAACACTTCACTTCACTTTTGCTAAAGAAAAACGAAAATACTAAAAATATGTGGTGGCCGTGTCGTCAGGCAGTGATCAAATCGCGTCATGGGATGTGGGTTCGAGTCCTGCGTCAGCCACAGGAACTTTTCGTAACGACCGTTTCACTGCTGTGCCATTGGAGCATGCTTGTCCGTTGTTTAGTGTTAAGTTAAAGCTAAATTTGAATTTAATTGAATTACTTTTTATTGAAGAGATTTTCTGCCGTGGGCAGGTTCATCCCCAAGATGGCAGCTAAATGGCTGAAGACGGTGTCCGTGTCTTTTTTTAATAATCGCTAATAAGGCGAGCAAATAACTTTAAACTCTAATATGTTGCTTATCTTGACAGATAGGCATATTTCGTCTGCGACTTACAGACTTCTTCAGAGTCGAGTGCTCTAATAATCCCTCCATAAATATAAAAAAGTGTAGGTAGTGGTAATAAAGTGTTTGAGGGGCCCAAATAGTCGTAGCGGTAAACGCGCAGCTATTCAGCAAGACCAAGCTGAGGGTCGTGGGTTCGAATCCCACCGGTCGAGGATCTTTCCGGGTTGGAAATTTTCTCGACTTCCCAGGGCATAGAGTATCTTCGTACCTGCCACACGATATACGCATGCAAAAATGGTCATTGGCATAGTAAGCTCTCAGTTAATAACTGTGGAAGTGCTCATAAGAACACTAAGGGGTCTATTTTGTAATTCGAGCTAATTCACGTGACTCGTCTGTAGTCATTGTCGATCAAAGTAAGCATGCATATTTCAGATGTCACCCGTCGACTCCCATAGAAATCCAGTCACTTAGAGTGACAACTGTCGATAAACTCGAGTGATAGAGCCAAGTCGAGCATAATTTTTGGTCGACAGTGACTCCAGTCGAGTCGTTTTTGATCGACTCGACTTATAAAATAAGGCCCTAAGCTGAGAAGTAGGCTCTGTCCCAGTGAGGACGTAACGCCAGAAAAGAAGAAGATAGTGGTAAAATTGGTTGCCTACAGCGTGATGGTCATGAAACTGTTTTACGCCGATAGCATGAGAAAAAAAACTCAATGTAGTATATGCTATTCGTTATCATTATTATTGTCTTTATTAACGAGGCTTTCAGCCCGTGGCTGGTTCACCTCGACAATGCTATTCGTGGCTTACACGATAATACTTAGTGTATTATAATGATAACAGTTACCATGTAAACAACAAATGCAATTACATGAATGATAAATTTTAAATGTACAACTTCAATCAAACTTGAGACTTTTTTTTCTTCAGTACTGTTTCAAATGTACCTTTTTACTGTATTTTCGACTTTTTTTCACATCGAAGTTGGCTCCTGTCAGAGTAGGCTGCAGCATGTATTTCCTCGATTGTTTGTTTTATGTAAGTCCATGTAGGGTAAGTGTTCCCTTAGTTGTGGGTGTTGCTATAGTTGCGGTAGTACCATTTTCTCTGTTTTTATTACACTATTCACAGAACCGACACTGCCAATCGACGTATTAGCTTATTGATTCACGGAATAGCTGAAAATACCGTTCAAATTGCTTTAAAACTGATGAAATACCACTAAAATTGTCAAAACTTTTCTTACTTGTACCAATAGTTGCGGTAAAGTGTTCCTATAATGGAGGATCCCATAAGAAAACAAGGGATACCGCAACTATAGGAACACAAATTAAAAATTTACCTCAACTAAAGGAACAGTGTACCAATAGTGGAGGTATTATTTTTCACTGACATGCCATGGATTACTGCGATGAAATCATTTTTCTCATTAAGTCAATGCTCGTTACTTTCCGTTACAGCATTAACATGTACATTAATTGCGCTTTTTGAATTTAGGCGGTTAAATGAAGTTCAACCGTGCTTAATACCTTCACTATTGGTACATCTACCCTATTTAAGGATATTTTACTTTAAAATGTTAGATCAGAACACTGAGAAAACTGATACAAATTTCACCTTAAAGACAATTTTCATAAAAAAAAAAGTTGTTCGGGAACTCTCGGTGGATTCTTTTCGAGGAAAATGTCAAACGATAGCGAAAACCCCATATTTTCAAATGGTGAAGCATTTAGCGATGCCAATTTTTCATGATAAACTTTTGCCATATACACGCCGTGGCTTTAACGCATTCATGAAAAAAATCCGTTAAAGACTTATTTTTAAACGCAATGACATCGTCGAGGGAAAATCGTTATATCGACTTTTCGGATTTGTTTCTTTCTCTGGTTCTCGCTTAGTTTTCCCTTTGACGGCCAAACTAGGATCATCACCATTTGTGGCTTGTGGTCCGTTCAATATGTCCAATAAATGCTCTTGCCGAGCTCTGCTGAATTTATATGAATACTCAACAATGATACTTGAGGTGATACAGTTTGGAATCAACTTCTAAGATTCCACTGAAACTTCAAAGGCACAAATCTCGCGAAGAAAGCATCCAACAACAGTGAACTTTTTATTTTGGTTTTGTGCACTAGCAGAAAGCTTAAAATAAGAAGATCAGAAACGTTTGCCAACTATTTCTCTAGTTCAGTGCCTTTGAAAACGTGAGTAGGGGCACAAGTCGGCCATTGTGGCGGCCATCTTTAGATTCCGAGATGTTTCACCTTAAGAAGTTCCTTAAAGTAATACTTACTCTCGCAAAGATGGATATAAAGCCGGTAGGCTGCAGAGCATCGTGTCTCATCGCTGCAGCCGAGCTGGCGAAATTCTTTGAGCTGAAAAGATGTAAACATGATATTAATTATCTCACTTTTGAGTGTTTCGTTACGTAGTTTATTTTGCATGGAATGTAAACAAATTTGAGCAACTTCAAAAACTTGAAAATTTAATTTTATAATGTAAATTAATCATATTTACTATATTGAATATTGGACTTATTCCTGCCATGGTATGTAATTATGTCTGAAACATTAGAAATATTCATAAAACTATAATTAATTTAAATATATGTTCAGGTCATAATATTTTGATTTGGGTTTTACTGTGACGTCTTGTTCGCACTCTCAGAATATTCGTCTCGGAGTTTGGGTCAATAATTCGTAGGTGTCGATTGTATTAACATTACTATACATACGGAGATCAAAATAATAATATGTGCGCGAGATTTAGACTTTTGAGGCTATAATTTTGATTTTTTTATTTTTTTCTATATATTTAAAAATCTGTGAGAGATTATAACACCCTACGTAGAAATTTACGAGACACAGTTGTTAGGGTCGTTAGCCATTACAAGCGTTTCAAACGTTACTAAAGCCATCAATCTTGCACACAATGTTTTATTCAATTTTCCAATAGGGATGTGTGATGGAATTTCAAAAAATAAATTAATACTCTAATTGTGATCAATAATAATTGTTTTTTATCGATTTTGACCAAACGTTAAGGGCAATTCAATTGGTTCAAAAGGAAAATAATTGTCATAGTTTTACAAATTTTATAAGCCAGTTTTTTCGATAAAAGTCAAAGCAATGCTCATGAAAATCTATCATTGCTTTGCACTTGTTATCTGGAAAGCAGTGAATTAATTTTCGCAAGGATTTCTTGAAATTTGAACAAAAAAATGTTTTTTTCTTAGTTTTTGATGATTGAATTATGGTTTCTTGCGAAGTTCACCGAACATTCTATTTAATGAAAATTATTTTTCACGATATTTTAAATATCAAAATCTTTAGAACATTTATATATCAAAATCTTCAGAAAGCAGGCAAGATAATTTTACTGATGGACAATAAGATTGATAAGAAAGAGTTTATTAAACTATGCAATAAATTTTTCAAAAGACTTCATCGCTAGTCCACGGAGGATACGGACGAAGGATGAAATTTTACGTATGTATAGTGGTTATCACGCCCAATGGTATGGGTGCCCTAGTGTAGATGTAGTTGTGAACCTTAGAGGAAAACAAAATGCACTCAGTCTCGAAAAACACCCAGAAACCGGGTGTATATTTTTCAAATTGGGTAATATTTCCATATGCATTTTGATGAGTTCGGAATGCGTGTGCAAGTTTCTTTGAGGAAAACAAAAACAAACTGTGACGAGTGTATGCTAGTCTCACGGAGAAAACGAAGTACTCAAAAATAAGTTTTTTTAACTCAAAATTAAGTAATGACGGTCGAACTCAAGAAATGGGTGATTTGCATTCTGTCTAATACGTACATTAAACCCAACTTTTGAGTAATTCGACGAATACCCAAACTTGAGTAAAAAAATACTTATTCAAATTATTGCGCTTTTAACATACAATTATAGTATTTGAACTTGCGTACTTTATGTGCTAAACTAGTTACGAAATCGCTCGAATTGTCCCTTAACGTATTTTATTGTCATAAAAACGCAGTCTAAATAACTAGACACATAAATATGTTAATCGATCATTTATTTCCAAACACTTAAAAAACAAAAAGTTGAGTAAAAACAACTCAACATGTGGTATTTGAGCTGCGTACTACCCGTTGAGTAGTTTTAACTCAATTTTGGATGAAAAAATGTGACAGCCATATTGAAACGTCATTCCAGACTAGTCGTCGGTAATCGTCAAGATTAGTTATTGTGTTTATATTTTTCTGAAAAATCAATTATTTGTTGATGAAGTTTTATTTAGTAAACTTTTGTTAAAGCTTCGCTACTATTTGTTAAACTGGCCAGCCAATATTCCGGAATCCGGATTTACTGAAGGTAAGTAATATTATGTTTGATCTATTCCCTACCGAGCAGATCAGTATGCAGAAAAGTATAATATAAAATGGTCCCTTTCTTATTTTCAGGAATTCAGAATCTGATATCGTTAAATTAGTTTTGGTGTACGATTACCGAAGTCGAAAAGTGTCTGATTCCGATAAACTTAGTGCCCTGCTCTCGATGACTACCACTCTATTCGAACTGCTGATGGCCGTTCCCGCCAGCAACCGTTCACGATTCCCGGAACTGTTACCGACGAACAATTTCTGAAAGTGAAAAGCTGATGGTAGCTGTACCCAATATGTGTCATTTGTTGCCTGCCCACTGCTCGCTGTTCCTGCCATTCCAGTTATCCTGTGCAACCATCAAGGTAGTTGCTGCAAGTATTCTCTCCCGGTCCGAATTGTTCCTGCCACCCACGCCGTTGGTTGAAATAAACGAAATGATGAATCAAAGAAATGATTGTATCATTGAAGTTGAGTTCAGTTTATTTTCAATGATCACAAAAACACAGCTTGTTCATATTGCATTTCTGACTAATGTTTTAGGTTGCATTTTGATCCGATTAAAAATACCTATTTTTGAGTTTTAACATCCGAGGTGACATTAGGTAAAAATCACCCACTGAGATAATTTTGTACGATAACCCAAATTTGAGTACTAGGCTATTTACTCAAATTTGGGGTAACTCACGAAAGTGCCAAGTTGGGTAGAAAGAACTCGAATTTGAGTACTTCGTTCTCTCCGTATACGTGTGTTCAAATGTCACTAAGCTCTATAACAGCAATGTAAATATGTGCTGTACAATGTAACGGTTGTAACGGGTGGAAATTTTGACGTACAGCTTGCTGTAGAGCCGCTCTTTTCTATTTTAATTACCTATGGGACAATAATGGGTAGCATTCACAATTATTCGGTTATATAGCTACCCATATCGATTTATTTGTAGTATAAAAGGAACATCCTGGACCACAAGAGCTATTATTTTTGTCTTCATCGATCGGACGAAGCAGAATCTAAATCATTGAGGTAATTTATTTAGGTTTCTAAATTGTTGTTTAGGCTAAACATAATTGTATCTTTGCTTTCATAGTGTCTACCGGGGAGCCACCGCTTCGGGCTTGCAGATGGCAATTCGTATGTCTAATTTTGTAGAAATGTATCTGCATTTGTTCCATGGATTCTTCGAGCGCAACATTCTACGGGCAAAAGAGGGATCAGCACAATTAGATCCTAATTTGTAATGAGTTCCCCTTTCAAAATGGCTGAACCAACTGAACACTGTGTAATTGAAATGTCTTTTTGTACAAGTTGAAAAAATATAAAATTTTAATCAAATACCTACTATTTACCGAGAAACGTTTGTAATAAAATGAGATCTTTGTGAACCCTACCTATTGATCTTGATATTCCTAATGTAGAAATAATGAGAACGATCCTTTCGATCTTGCATCGTAGTTGGCATCGCCGTAGGCTTCTGCGATCCACACAAGAGTATGCTGCCCATAACTGCATATTATTCACATTCGACATTTTTGACGATTTCGAGTTAATACCGTGGAACATCATCAAATCATCAATATTTTCGACTAACTTAATACAATCTGTGAGGTTGTTCTAGAAAGTTCGAAAAAATGCCAAGTTGTTTTGTCACATTGCTCAATATAACCGCATAACAGTCACATTGAGATTATACATGGGCCCCGTAATGTAGTGGCAAAGAAATTTCTATCAGAATCATTTTCTGACTATTCACCCAATATGTGAGATGAGCTGTGCAAAATTTCAGCATCGTATAAGCATTGTTGAGTTCTCGGTAGTTTATTAAAATTTTGAAGCCTTCCCATACTGACGAGTAGTTCACACTTGGTACTCCATTTACTAAGCACTTTTGTCGAATGTTACAAATATGCAGTTATGGGCAGTATGAGTCCTTTTTCCAGTTTCCATTGTCAGCCTACTTTGACGATGGGCATCGTGTAGGTCAGGTTGGAAGGTATTTAATGCCACTGCTATCATCATCGTGCTGGACAGCCCAGAAGCTAGGAACGCCATACTTCGAGTATACTACAAGAAACACAAGGATGCAAAACTGTGTGTCCTTGATAACAGCTTGCCGCTGGAATATCGGTTTACAATGAATGAGGTTTTGTCACTTCACACATTCCGATTGCGCAACCTATCTCTAAGGTTGAAACAAAGGAAGATCATCAAATCGATATTCATTCGGAATGACACAGTTTCGGTTCTTCTTCACGGCCAGCAAGACTACACTCTTGTCAACAACATTTCTGAACTCCTGGAGCTCACCGGTCCTGTTCATGCAAGTGACGATTCATCCATGTTCTTCGACGCAGAGTCGGGGAATTCCTCACATGCATAATCTTCGCACCAGCACTACCTAGACGACAACCCCATTCCTCAACTTTATATGACGACAAACCCTAAGCTTCTTCGTATAGGACACCTCAACGTTCGTAGCCTCGAACGGCATATCGATGGTGTCAAACTAATGCTCGACAACAACAATTATCACTTTTTTGGTGTCACCGAAACCAAACTCAGCCAATCATCGCCAGTCGGACCTGTTCGGATTCCTGGGTACAACTTTATCAAGCACTCCTTATCATCCGGACGTGGTAGAGGTACCAGAACCTGCGGAGGTGTTGGAGTTTACGTGAAAAAAGGGATCAAAGCAGTGCCCATCCTGAAGTCTTCTCTTGATCTGGCAACGCCTATCAATCAACGACTCGAATTTTTAGCCATTCAAGCTAGAATTGGAGAGCTGAACACATGCATCGTAATTTTGTACAACCCTTCCGGTAGCAATATTCTGTTTGCACAGCAGTACGAAAAGCTTCAACTAGATCTTCTCGACCACCACTTTGATCGAATTTTCCTCGTTGGCGACTACAACATAAATGTAGACACAAGACAGCCTTCCGCAAATGTACTTGCTTTACATCAAATACACACTGCATTCAACCTTACTGTTCTGCCAACTTCAGCTACAAGGATAACGGAACATAGCTCAACCACGATCGATCTAATGGTTACCGACAAGCCACAGCTAATTAGGAAATCCAAATCTATCAACGCAAACACCATTTCGGACCATGAAGCAGTATATTTGATCGCCGATGTACGAGTATCAGAAGCACCACCCCAACTCATCAAAGTGCGAAACCTCCGTGGAATTGACCTTCTACGTCTACAAGCGGACTTCCAAGCGATTGACTTACTCAACATCTACCAAGAAGAAGACCGGCACAACTTCTAAATACCGAGCTTCATTCATTGATGAATCAACACGCCCCCGAAAGAACAATCTGCGTCCGCGACAAGCGTACGCCATGGATTAGTAATGAAATCAAGCGTGCCATTGCTCTGCGCGATCTTGCTTATGCATTGTACGTGCGGAATCCCAATCGTGTCAGAGGGAATGCCGAATGGCAAGACTACACTTCGAAGAAGAGTAGAGCCAACAACTTGATCAATACTGCAAAAAAGCGCTACGCTGAGTTACAGTTCAGCAGTGATCTTCCAGCCAAACAACTGTGGAGCAATTTGAAAAGAGAAGGCATTCACAATAATTCAAAATCCAACCTTGCCAATGAAGATTTCAATGCTGAACAGCTAAATCTTTTTTTTGCTGAAGGACACTTAGCACTTCAACATAGACCTTTGGATAGAGCACCGATCATCGAACCCGTTCTGGACGAATCTGAGGAACGTTTCCGGTTCAGGCCTACCAACGTTGAAGAAGTTTGCAGGAGAATAAACGAAATTAACACCAACGCGAAAGGAATTGATGAGATTCCTATCTCGTTCATTAAAATGCTTTGCCCATTCATTCTGCCACTCCTGATGCATTTATTTAATGCAATTATCAATGCTCAATCATTTCCCTCACTTTGGAAGCAAGCTCTGGTGACACCTCTACCGAAAACATCCACGCCAGGTTCGTCAAAAGATTTCAGGCCGATCAGCGTTCTGCCTGCAGTATCGAAGGTGTTCGAGAAGATTCTTCTCTCTCAAATCACCGAACATCTTCAGGACGCCAATCCTGCTCTTCTTGCCAAACACCAATCTGGGTACCGTAGAGCGCACAGTACGACGACGGCGTTGGTGAAAGTCACCCATGACATTCTGGGTAATTTCGACAACAACAGATGTACGCTGATGGTCCTAATTGATTTTTCATTGGCCTTCAACTGTGTCAAACATGACCTGTTGAAAGAAAAATTAAAAAGCGAATTTCGATTCTCGGACTCCGCTTGTAAACTTCTTTCATCGTATCTCGAGCAGAGAAGCCAACGTGTCGTTTTGGGAAGCATCTCTTCGGAACCTCGTATGCTGAATGAAGGGACACCACAAGGATCGTGCCTCAGCGCATTACTGTTTGCTCTGTACATCAACAGCCTGCCAAACGTCGTAAAATGTGAATACCATCTGTACGCAGATGACCTGCAGATCTACGTGTCTGGCCCAATAAACGAAATCGACAGACTCGTCCAGCTGATTAACGAAGATCTCTCCGCGATTGAACGTTGGGCTTTAGCAAACAGGCTGTTTCCGAATCCCAAGAAGACGAAGGCAATAGTCTTCTGTAAAGAGGGTACGATAAATCCGCAAGACAATATCCGTTTCTGTGGAGAAATCATCGAACTATCCAGTGAGATAACGAATCTTGGACTTACGATGGATTCCAACTTGAAATGGAGCAACCATGTTAACGACATTAGGGGAATTCGGGGTAAAACCGACACCCTAAGCGTATTGATAAAATTTGTGTACTTTCGTTTGTTAAACGAACCTAAAATTGTTGTAGAATCACAAATTGGTTATAAATCTATCAATCCTTGCGATCGCTGGATGATATATTAAGGTTATATAGTGATTTAAATCAAATTGAAATTTAATTATTTTTAGGTGAGCCAATTGAGAGTGCGGGTAAGACCGACACCCTGTTGGGGTAAAACCGACACATCCACTTTGAGTAGAATTTATACGTTGTGAACATCACCATCACATTGCATATTTAAAAGAATGCTTTAAACATGACTTTCGATATTTATGAACCCTTCTTTTAAAGGATTATTAACATATTACGTAAATTATTGAGGAGAGGCCAAAGTTCCACTAAATATATGTGAAAAATGCAAATGTCCCATGCTAAGATTATAAAGTTGGGGTGAATACACATGGATATTTTTAATTTGTGTTCATGGAATGCTTATGAAGATGAAGATGTAGCGAATGATTATGAAAATAAACACTGTTTTATTTGAACAAAACAGAAAAGTGTTATTATTTTCAGATTATAAAAACTGTCGAACTCCATGGGTTGTAAATAAACAATAAGATTAATTTATGTGAAAATATTTCAAATTCTATGTGAAAATAATTCAAATTCTTTTAAATGAGAAAAATTTCTTCAAGCTTTATCAAATAAGTTCAAACGTGATAACATAGAAATATTTTTTTTAAATACTTAATGATAGCTTGTGGCAAGTTATATAGTGTCATATTTCACATGTTAACAAGTTTGCCATCCGTGAACTTCACTGGGATTCGAAAATTAAGACTCAAATAAACTGCAGAGATAGTCTTTGGAATAGAAAGATACTCTGAAGTTAGATTATGAAGCAAAGAAAGGTGTCGATTTTACCCCAAATGAAAGTGTCGATCTTACCCCGAGTAAACATTTATTTTTCAATAGCGTTTTCAGCTGTTGAAAAACCAAAAATTAATTTCTCCTTCATGTTGTATCAACGTAATAATAGTAAATGATGATGTAGACGTAGAACAAATAATGATATTTTAAAAAATTCACATGCGGAATTGTTAAAGAAAAATAGCGAAATATTGCAACTGCTGTTGCTTCTATGTTATCCAATATGATTTATTGTTTATTTTGGTAGTTTATTGGTAGCGTTAGTTGTAATGTCATTTGAAACACAACATTTCACAAGTTAAAATATAGCGTAGTGGAAACTACAAGAAAATCTGCTCAAAACATGAAAAATCAAAGGGTGTCGAGCTTACCCACAGTGTCGGTTTTACCCTGATTTCCCCTACCAGGAAAGTTTACTGTACCCTTCGTACATTTCGACGGTTCCAGGGAGTGCTACCTCTTCAAACTCGCATGAAGCTGACTCGAGCAGTGCTGATGCCGTTCTTTTCCTACGGTGACGTTGCTTTTTATCCTGGGCTTTCAGCGGCGCAAAAAGAACAACTCAACCGCTGCTTCAAATCGTCTGTGAGATTTGTTTACGGACTTCGAAGACGTGACACAACGGGAATGGTACGACACACAATAGTTGGATGCGATCTTCCTGAGTACTATCGTCGGCGTATCTGTCATTCCATGCATGGAGCATATCATGGTAACCATCCAGAGTACATCACTCAACATACACCGATTGGTCGGAACGAGCGAGCTAGATCATTCATTCTCCCACACCATACAACCAGTGTTCGTAAAAGTGTTTTGGTGTATGGCGCGTCAACCTGGAACTCGCTACCACTCTCCGTCAGGCAACAACCCACATTAATTTCTCTTAAAGCAGCACTGAACAGAGGCAACTAGCCAATCACAATTAGCACCAATAGTTAACTTATCTTGCTAACTGTCTTTCCTTGTGTATTTTCCTTGAAATAATTTGTTCCTTGACATGATTTAAAGTGTAAATACTAACATGTTATCGTATTGCCAATAAATTACAATTACAATTACAATTACTTAATTTCTAATACAGTGAACAAAATTATGGGAAACGGATTCAGGTATGACTACAGTTAACTCTCCCTTACTCGATATTCTCGATACAGTGGGGATTCGCTCGTTGGGGTTCCGCTACATGGAATGACTCGATGGTTGGATGTTCGCTGGTTGGAAAATATTCCAACTAAAAGCACTCAAATGTCAACAGAAAATGTCAAACTGACTTTGACGTCTGAGTATCGTCGCTTTGATGTCTGCATATATAGAACAAATGCGTATGTATATGTGCGTTTTGTGGCGATTTGCTGTCCAGATGCGTTCGTGTGGAGCATTTTCACCAGCTGTCAGTCTTTCCTACTAACGGGTCGGATTCGCTAGATGGAAGGCAGTCGTGTTCCAACCAGCGAATCCCCGGTGTATCGAGTTAGAGAACCATAGTAAAAGTTGGTTTTCATGGCTAACTCTATGGTCTCGCAGTTGCACTAAATTTGTGTTCTGTAACTCGATACCTCCCTAACTCGATGGTCCCTTCAATATCGAGTTAGGGAGAGCTGACTGTATTACCCAGTGGAAGAAGCGCTGAATTGATTGATGACGATCTTACCGACGTACAGTGAGAGGCAAAATAAAGTGCCCACCTTACCAGTTTTCGAATTTCTCTCATTGATTTGGTTCAAATTAAAGTTAACACACCTAAATCTTTTGTGATATTTTATTTTTGATGTTCTTTCAAAGTTGCACTTACGAAATTTTGATAAAAAAAAGAATTTTACTTAAAGAAAAAGAAAATCAATTTGTATTGAAAAAAAAGTAGTGACAAAAATAAGTGCCCACTTCCTTCTTGGCCCCAGAAAAGATGATTTAAGAAAAATAAAAAGCAATTTAATAGTTAATGTGTCCTCCTTTGGCCTTAAGGACTTGCTGGAGGCTCTTCGGCATGCTTTTCACCAGGTTTTGTAGGTGTTGTGGATCTAGTTCTTCCCAGGCGCGCTCCAAGGCTTCAAAATAATTATTTTTGTTGGTAACACCAGTTTTTTCAACCCTGGCATCGAGAATCGCCCACAAATTCTCGATGGGGTTGAGGTCTGGGCTTTGTGGAGGCCATTCCAGCGGTTTAATCCGACAAGACCGGAAAAAAGACTTGGTCTTCTTTCCAGTATGCTTCGGGTCGTTGTTCTAGAGAAATATGAATTTCTCTTCAAGGCCCGTCTGGATCAGCGAAACCTCCAGATTTTCCAGCAAGATGTTAATGTAGGAATCTGCCATCATTATTCCGTCGATTTTCACGAGGTTTTCTACTCCACTCCATGAAAAACACCCCCAGACCATCACATTTCCTCCTCCATGCTTCACCGTTCCTTGGATGTGGTGCTCTGCATCACACACGAGCCCGCCGCTCTCGGTTAGACAGCTCGAGCTTCAGGAGCGCCACATCCAAGGAACGGTGACGCATGGAAGTGTGATGTGATGAAATGTGATGGTCTGGGGGTGTTTTTCATGGAGTGGAGTAGGAAGCGTCGTGAAAATCGACGGAATAATGACGGCAGATTCCTACATTAACATCTTGCTGGAAAATCTGGAGGTTTCGCTGATCCAGACGGGCCTTGAAGAGAAATTCATATTTCTCTAGAACAACGACCCGAAGCATACTGGAAAGAAGACCAAGTCTTTCTTCCGGTCTTGTCGGATTAAACCGCTGGAATGGCCTCCACAAAGCCCAGACCTCAACCCCATCGAGAATTTGTGGGCGATTCTCGATGCTAGGGTTGAAAAAACTGGTGTTACCAACAAAAATAATTATTTTGAAGCCTTGGAGCGCGCCTGGGAAGAACTAGATCCACAACACCTACAAAACCTGGTGAAAAGCATGCCGAAGAGCCTCCAGCAAGTCCTTAAGGCCAAAGGAGGACACATTAACTATTAAATTGCTTTTTATTTTTCTTAAATCATCTTTTCTGGGGCCAAGAAGGAAGTGGGCACTTATTTTTGTCACTACTTTTTTTTCAATACAAATTGATTTTCTTTTTCTTTAAGTAAAATTCTTTTTTTAATCAAAATTTCGTAAGTGCAACTTTAAAAGAACATCAAAAATAAAATATCACAAAAGATTTAGGTGTGTTAACTTTAATTTGAACCAAATCAATGAGAGAAATTCGAAAACTGGTAAGGTGGGCACTTTATTTTGCCTCTCACTGTACTTCTTCAGAAATTCCTCCAACCCTTTTTCAGCACAAAATCAAATTTTGTAACTATCTCAGAAACCATTTCAAAACTGGATTTGTTCCTCGGGAATTGACGCATTATTCTCTAGAGATTCTTGATGAAATGCGTTCTATAATTTAATTTAAATTATAGAACATATTTTTCGCAGGATTTTTGAGATATTCCAGTGATTTTTGAGAATTGTTTACAATGACTCCAAGGATTTGATTCATAGTATTTCGACTAATTATGCAAAAATTCTCGCTCCAGGCAATTTTTCGAATCCCATACTAACTGTGCATAATATCAGCTTGATTGGTAAAACTATAATTTAGCGCCAGCAGATCAAAGCTTATATGGGATTGACTATGAGAAAACTTACTTTTACAAAGAAATTTTACTTTTACAATTGCCGGAGGTGTCATCCATTAGCTACAGAAAATATCTATGTACAAGCCCTGAAGGAAGTCCCACATAAAAAAGATGAATTTTACTACTTCCAATCAAATAGTTTTATAATTCCACACGTTTCTTTATTTTGAGCAGGGTGCTCATCTTGCCCCACGGATGCAAACGCATTGATGTACTCAAAATGATTGAAACATTCTTTCAAATTTTGGACTTTCATCTTTATTAACGAGATTTTTAACCTTGGGCTAGTTCATCTCGGGACCAACGAATTTACTTCCCCATCAACATAAAGTGACCAGACGTCCCGGATTGAAGTAATCTGTCCCGGATCAACAAGCGTCCCAGATTGAAGAGATAACCAATAGAAATAGAATTTTCACTTGAAATATGAACAATAAAAAGTTATTCATTGTTATATGAGCATTCCAAACTATTATCGTGTTCTCATCAGGATCCACACTGGATTCTTTTGTTAAGATATTGACAGGACTTTTTTATTTTTATAAAATTTATGTTGTAATCCTCGCAAAATATTATTGGAATGCTAACAACATCCTAAAATTAGGTAAATTGTTGGTTACTGATCGAAATTTATAGAATCCACAGATTTATCTATAGTCAGTATCTATTCATAATTCTGACAGAAACTCACGGGTACAAATTTTAACTACCTACCTAACTCACCGAAACTACTCCAGAATCCTTCAAGGATTCAGTTCGAAACACCATATTTGTTTGCTTCAATACCTCTGACATTGTTTTAAAAAGCTTACAAAATTCTGATTGTAAATCCTTAAAATAAATTGTCCGAAAATATCACGTGATTCAGGTCTAAATTCAAATTAATTAGGCTATGTTTTATCTGTTCAATATTAAAAACCCTTGTGTAACAGGTTATGGAAATCCCCCTAGAATATTTGAAAGCACATGGGAAATTTTGAGCTAAAGTGCAAAACTGTAAAATGATTTTGAAAAATTTCATACAAATGATTTGCTTGTAGAATCTAATCTTTTTTTATCGAGAATTTTATTTGCATAAAGATTGATACAGATATTAATTTCTTTTTAAGGCAAAGTAGGCCGTCATTGCTATTTGTACGCGTCGTGGATGATTGTTAATAATTCATCTCACGATTTAGAATCAAAGAAAATCAGTTGGTTTTGCACTGACACAGCTGAAAAAGTATCAGCATACTTTATGCATGTTAGTGCATACAGTGATACTTTTTTCAAGTCAATATAAACTATCAAGACTGAGTTTTATCACTTTGAAATGCAAGCTGAAAAGTCATCATTGTTTCCAAAACGAATGACGGGCTACTTAGCCTTAAGTCCGAGACCACTTGAATGGTTCGAGAGGGGAGGTTTATAAATAAGGAACAAACAAATGAAAGAAGAAAAATTGTTTTTATTTTTTTTATTTTTAACGTTGCACTAACTATGCACATTTTTCAATCTTTCTCAGGATCGTCATTTAACCTGTTTATAAACTTTAAAAACTTCAAATACCTAACAGAGGTTACGAAAAGTATGGAGCTTTTTTCTCCCCTCAATATTTTCGACTTTTTGAAGGAGGGAGGGGTAGGGGGTGTATTAAAAAAAAATGATACTACACTGCCCATTAGGATCTTATTTTTCAAAAGCTCTCAAAACAAACAAAAAATCGTGTGCCCTTCTGAATTCAGATCACATAAGACGAGAAACCTCAAAATTTGAGCCAAAAATATTACCATTTCGAGGTGGAGCAAGTGACTTGAAGGTAAACTTTCAAGTTATAAAATATGACCTTCAGTGAAGCAGTATTTTACAACCAATTTCAAAACGTTTGGCATCTTTCTCTTCAAAAATCCATTTGGAAAAACTTTCTAGAGCATCATTTTTTTTTTCTAAAATAAAAACTAGTCTTAGTTGAATGTACAGTCAGTGACATAAGTTAGTAATCAAAGGCTGTTTTTCCATACAAAATGCCCAAGTTTGGGGTGCTGTATCTCAGCTTCTGGCAGTCCGAATTATCTGAAATTTGGATGACGAACAACAAATAACTTGAAGTTTTGTCTGTAAGAGAATTAGTACATTGCAGTCATTTTACATAGAGTTTCAGAGGGTTGTTCAAAGACAAAAGTAAGTAACCTTGAGACTTTGTAATTTAATTCTGAAAAGGTAAGTACACGACACTGAAGACGGCTTTACAGTTGAGGTCAAAATACGCGTATCTGCCAAAGGATACAAACTCTAGTGGAATTAAATGGTATAGTACTAAATTCGGTTTTCTCATCCACTTAACATTTTTTAAATTTTGTAACAAAAATCTTTTTAAATATGTTGAAAAATATACGCACTATTAAACTCGTATTCATAACAAGATTGCTTTTTTATTTCCGGCAAAAAATACCTAAATAATACAAATAAATTTTATTTTTTCATTAACAAATCATGTTTTGGATAGTGTTTGATGAATAACTAAGTCAAACCCATTTTTTAGGTAAAATGTGTTGTAAACAATGTTTGAAACCAACTAAATTAGCATCAAAAACATGTAGAAAGATTTGGAATCCTTTGAGTATTCATGAAGTTATAGTCAAACCAAAATATTTTTTTCAGTAAAATGAACAAAAATTTTGAGAAAACTACTCTTAACTAAGGGGCCTTCCTTAGCCGAGTGGTTAGAGTCCGCGGCTACAAAGCAAAACCATGCTGAAGGTGTCTGGGTTCGTTTCCCGGTCGGTCCAGGAACTTTTCGTGATGGAAATTTCCTTGACTTCCCTGGGCATAGAGTATCATCGTACCTGCCACACGATATACGAATTTGAAAATGACAACTTTGGCAAAGAAAGCTCTGAGTTAATAACTGTGAAAAGTGCTCATAAGAACACTACGCTGTCTCACTAGCAGGCTCTGTCCCAGTGAGGACGTAAAATACAAAGAAAATAGTATTTAATTTGATTTCATGGGCTAAGGAAGGACCCACTAGTTCACTTAGGGGTCTACAGTCGACTCTCCATAACTCGATATTCAAGGGACCATCGACTTATAGAATTATCGAGTTATAGAATGTACCGAAACAAAAAATCACAAAATCGAAGGAACAAATTTCTGTTTTTCTAATACGTAAATGTTCACCTCTGTAAGAAAGTAATATTATTTTGTTGATTGTACTCTACAAACTATTATTTGAAAACTATTTTCGAAATGCTCAAAAAAATCACATTATTTTGGCTGACAATTTTTTTTATTTTCATATTTTTCAACTTGTATTATAACTTGCAAGTATTTTTTCATCTCTAAACAAGAATTAGACCACGTTTCCCCAAATAAAAAAGATTTTAAAATAGATATCGACTTATGGAGAGAAATTTCCCTCTCACGTGACATTGACTAGTGGAGATATCGAGTTATAGAAATATCGACTTATGGAGAGCACGATGTATGGAAATTTGAAGGGACCGAAAAATCCATCGACTTATAGAGTATATCGAGTTATAGAACATCGAATTGTGGAGAGTCGACTGTATTTTGTAATTCGAGCGAATTCACGTGACTCGTCTGTAGTCATTGTCGATCAAAGTAAGCTTGCATATTTCAGATGTCACCATAGAGTCACATAGAGTGACAACTGTCGATAAACTCGAGTGACAGAGCCAAGTCGAGCGAGATTTTATGTCGACAGTGACTCCAGTCGAGTCGTTTTTGATCGAATCGACTTATAAATTAAGGCCCTCAGACTTTTTTGATTTATCTATAAATAAATTAACCCAAGTTCTTAAACGTGTCCTAAGTGGTTTCTATGAACAAGTTTTCGGAGGGACATTTTAAGAGGAGTTTCCATAGAGAAAAACGGGTTGTACCTTCTTATGAATTATTTAAGGAAATAATCTGAAAAAAATCTCTAAAAAATATGTTTTATTTTATTTTGAACAGGTGGTCAATTTTAAATCTCAATCAAACTTTTTTAAATGGAAAACCAAACCGCATCTTTCACGGTAACTTGACAAGCGAATATTTAATTTTCAGGCTCCATTAGCCTCCACAGATTGTTTCCCGAAGTCGGTTTTAAGAGATCTTAAATATTTCAAAAAACAATATCTTGTAATTTCTTGAAGACATCTCAACCGGTTTGCACGTTTTTTAGAGAAGCTTTTCAATGCATGTCACTAAGAACCCAGCAATAGTCAAAATTATAATAGGGGGTTGCAGTTCCGCAATGAAAATCGGAACATTTCCAAAACCGGATGACATATGATCAAAATCGTCAGCATATAGAAAAGTATTTTTGAGAATTCGTGAAAAATGGTGCGAAAAAAAAACAAAAACGCT
Source organism: Aedes aegypti (assembly GCF_002204515.2). Taxonomy (NCBI): domain Eukaryota; kingdom Metazoa; phylum Arthropoda; class Insecta; order Diptera; family Culicidae; genus Aedes; species Aedes aegypti. The sequence continues at coordinate 20,914,883 of NC_035108.1, read as the reverse complement.
ATTGAAGGCGATTCAAGCATTTTTTGTGTTGTGAAAATTCAAGTTGAATCGAAGCTCTCCAGCGTGTAATGCAGTATAACAAATCAACATACATCGAAATTTAACTAGAATAATTCCGCATCGCTTTTCAGACATCAAGGCTAAGGTTTGATGAAGTAGATCTCACGCCGTAACGCACCATTCCAAGGTGATCTACCCACGTTACGGCCCTCATCCGGGCAGACTCTCAGGGTTGTCTATTTTGTTGATAAATAAAACGCGAAACAACGCTTGTAATGTATTTTTCATTTCATTTGTTAACCTTCTCAAAAATGCATAAATTGCTTTTCTTTTTATCAATAAACGACTATTAGTACAATTTTCTTCTCGCCTACAATCATCAATATTTCCGTTCCTGTTTCGTAATGTATATTATTATTATGTTTTCTTCTTTTTTTTTCTTGATAAAAGTTATAATCACATGTGTGTATGTTAATTGTTGATGTGTGTAAACTAGCGTAACATAACTAATGATACTAAAATAAAAATAATAAACAACGTTTTACTTTTCTTCACTTCAACAGCGGCAGCACTCAGCTGCTTATACTGAATTGTTATCGCTTTTTTATCTGCAACTGTGTTAAGATGATAATGCTTTGCGTTCTTTATTCAGCTCAACTCAAATGATACATTTTCTGCGCGCCAGTAAAGTGATTGATTCGGTTAGCTTGAGGTGAGTGTATGAGTTTGTGTTTCTGCATAAAAGAATAATGGTAGTACAAAATTCTAAGTCAAGTGGGGTTTATTCATAAATAAAGGCATGTTTAAAACAACGTTTTTTTTTTTTCTAACACGATGATCGATCATCCATCCGGCTCAAGTCACTCTACAGCTATCTATCCATGTACTTGTGTATGAGTGTTTGTCTATACAAAGTCCTGCTAGGGGGGAGAGTCCCAATTCATACAAACATAAAAACTAACGCAAAAGTATACACAATTCGGCTTGAAAGTAAGTCTCACACCAATGTTTGCAAATTGATCGCGCTTGTGGAACAATTTCCAATACAACAATTCAAGAAAGGCACCTGACAAATATTCCTTTTCGGTTGTTTTTCCGCGTCTGTCTATGTGTGAGTGAGTGAGTGATGGAAAGTGCATGCTCTACAACGGTTAAGCTTAAATTCGTCTAAAAACAAGCTGAGAAGCCGTCACAGTTCCTGATTTTTGTGTATGGGTGTGTCCTTTGGAAGACATTTCAAACACATGCGCCAAACGCGTTTATTCCTTTTTTTTGCTCAACAATGCTTTTTTTTATTTTTCCTAGTGTTTCCTTTCTTTGTATATAACTTGTTTGTGTGTCCACTTTGTTGCCTAATGGTAATATATTAACAAGGGGTTGCATACATAGTTTTAACGCATTCTTATGCATGCTTTTTTCTTTTCTGTTCTGCTACGGATAAAGGAATAATGAGTGTGATATGCATCGAAGCGTGTCGTAATAGTAGCTGCTCACGTAAAAATTAACAAATAGAACAACGAACGAAACGTATCTTTCCTAAGCTGCAGTAGAAGATAGTAGTAGTGGTACAACAGCACGTTCCTATATGTATACGTATAAGGTTGATGATCATGTTCATAGTTGCAGTATAGTGGTACACGAACAGCAATAACCAATAGACGACATTAGGTAGCTATAGTTTTGGAGATATCTGAGGTTTTGAGGGGGAACTTGTGGGAAACCATTTTGTTGCATCGTTGAACCCAACCAGCAGTGAGTGCCTGTCCTGCGTCTCTGGGATCACTTTTCTTCTAACCCTACGTCTCACTACCACTACTGTCAACACCAGTCGGCCATGTAGGTGAAGTCCTTGAAGTAAGTCTGTTCGCTCTCGGTCAGAACACGCGGGTCCTTCGGTGGCGTTAGGGCGGCCCTCTCCGATGTGAACTCCTCGTCGAAGTTGGAAACGTCCTCCGCGGAGCGCTGCAAAAATGAAACAAATGTATTGTATTGTATATACTCTGTGTTCTGAATTATTTGCAATTTGGTAACTGTGTAATTGGTGTTTCACTAAATTCACGGAGAAATAAGTTCCAAGCGGTACTTTACGAGCTTCTTTCCAAACCATCACATTTCTAAATTCATATTTTTTTCTATATATTTGAAACAATTCACACTCTGGACAATTTAAAAAATCTTAAGATTTTTTCGATATCCCGCGAATTGTTTTGAAATGTAGAATTGAAACTCCTACAAATTACAAGACTTTCATGGAAAAAAGCTGAAATATTCTTTAATTATCCTGAAACACCTTGATGACGTTCATCGTTTTTCTGAATTTCTCGAGAATCCCGCAATTTAAAACACAGTCCCTTCTGAACTAGAAAAACTATTTAGAGAAATCTCAAGTGCGGAGAATTGTTTCATGAGTTGTGTTACGTAAGTTAAATTAGTATGTTATTTGATTAGTTTATCGAAATATGCAAGCTCAGAACAAGAACCGCAAAAACATTTTTCCGTTCATACGAAGCCAAATATGCCAACCTTGGCAAGTGAACGAAAAACTCGACGAAAAAAGATCAGCTGTCACTCGAAAGTGAATGAAAATCACTGACTGTCCTTCCGGTAAATCACACACACATGACGCTCGCGGACTCGACAGCAAGATGGCAAGTAGCCAGCAAAAGTTGATTGGTGGCAGAACATCGCTGCGGATTCATTACGGACGGAACGCTCTGCATGGACATTGGAAAGCTGCACGCATAAAGTGGTGTGAAATCACACCTAGATTGGTGTCGAAAATCTTCCCACGTGTGAAATTTGGGCAGGGCACGAATTACGCCCTCCAACACGCTACTGCCGCATCACTCTATAAGATCCACACCAAGCGATTCTGAATCCGATTAAGGAGCGGAAGAGAAGACTTCCATAGTTCGACCGCAAACCGTACAGGATACCAGCGCAGACATTCATATGTCACGAGAGATCCTGTTGCGTCTCTGAGAGGCGGTCGCTAGACATCCAGAACCCTACAAAAGCCTTCCAGAAGAGAAGTAGGTGTCCGACTTACAATTGGAGAAGAAAATGCTAAGGGATTGGTTTCCCTAGGGCTTTTTTGTTTTGGTATTTACAGCTTGCTTCGTCGCTTCGTTTGGAAGACTTGCAGTTGCTGGACAAGTGCCGCACGAGAGCGGCGAGGAGCAGAGGCCGGTCACAGGGCAACAACCCCTCGTAGCCGTGATTCGTGAGTGGTGGTGAGTCCAACACGAGCAGAACCAGCTGGAGCGGTGGGAGATCAACAACCGGCAGTCGATGTGTGTGTGTGAACCGGCACGGTGGACGACTTGTACAGCCACGAGTCGTCGACCAGGGGATGCCCAGCAGCAAGAAGGTAGTTCGGAGGCCCGGGTGCACCCAGAAGAACCGTGAGTGAGGAAATTGCACAAGAATGCGAGAAGAAAATGGAGATATTGGACAATAGTTAGCTAGGACAGTGATTATGTAGATGGACCGAATCAGGTTCAATAAAGCTTGCACGTTATGTTCATGAGAATTCGTGGCGTTTAAGTTGCTAGCTGGTCCGATCAATGCTCCTTCCCACTACGGCAGAGATCGTTTCACAATAATTGTTTCATTGTTTCAGTATCCTCTCAGGAACTCGAAAAATATATCTAGACATATCCACGGTAGAGTTCTTGAAAAAAAACTACAGGTTTATTGAAGAAGAATAGAATAGAAACGTTGTGCGAGGTCTCACATGAATTCATTCAGAATAAGAGATAAGGAGAAAGAAGGAGAGATAAATTGAAAAAAAAAAAACATGTGGAACGCTGTATTGGTAGATTAATAATAGATTATAATAGAATAAATAAATAATAAATATAGATAGAATTAATAAATAATAGATATGAGATTTCACGAAGAAAGTTTGTCCGGATTCTGTCCAAATGCAAACGATAACACGTGACAGTACACTCGAACGGAACGAATTTGACCTACACCTTGTTACCGTTTACTTTATTTCCAAGATTTGGGAGGAGGAAGTATTGCCGGAGGAGTGGATGGAAGGTGTCGTGTGTCCCATCTACAAAAAGGGCGACAAGTTGGATTGCGCCAATTATCGTGCGATCACAATTTTGAGCGCCGCCTATCTCTCCCAAATTCTATGCCGCCGTCTATCATCAATTGCTAGAGAATTCGTTGGACAATATCAGGCAGTATTTATGGGCGAACGAGCAACAACGGACCAGATATTCGCCATCCGCCAGGTGTTGCAGAAATGCCGCGATACACATCATTTATTCATCGATTTTAAATCGGCCTATGATACAATCGATCGAGAACAGCTATGGCAGATTATGCACGAATACGGTTTCCCGGACAAACTGATAAGATTGATCAAGGTGTTGATGGAGCGAGTGATGTGCGTAGTCCGAGTATCAGGGACACTCTCGAGTCCCTTGGAATCTCGCAGAGGGTTACGGCGGAGTGCAGATGGAAGACGGAACGTGGAGAAGGCGGATGAACCATGAATTGCACCAGCTGCTCGGAGAACCAACCATTGTCCACCTCGCAAAAATTGGGAGGCTGCGGTGGGCCGGGCATGTCACCAGAATGTCGGATACCAACCCGGTGAAAATGGTTCTCGAAAACAATCCGACCGGCACAAGACGACGTGGTGCGCAGCGAGCAAGATGGGTCGATCAAGTTGAGGACGATCTGCATTGAGGAGGTCCCTTCCCGAACCGGCCATCTAACTCTATTCTGTCACTGCTTCGGAAGACCCGAAAGGCAGCATCGAGTGCTTCGTGAAGCCCAAGCAGGACAGTTTTTACATTCAGAAATGGAATAGTGAAAAGTGAAAAATGAAAAAGTGATTTGTTTGATTTGTGTCCTCAGTACTGTTGGTTTTTGGCTGCCCTAAGTTCACCGAACCATCCGGAAGTGACAGGCAGCACATAAATTTAGAGAATCAATCCGGTGAGTTTGTTCCAGTATGATACTTTTTCTTTTGTGAGCCTTCCGGATCGTTTTTGTAAGCGTCGTGGAACTTCTGATCGTTTCTTGAACGGAAAATGTTATTTTCGGAGTTTGATAATTATGTTCAGATTGCGCATTCTGTCCGGGCAACTAACTGTTACGCAACTAACAATCGGTTGTGGATGCTTTTAACCGTTCGATGACCCTGGAGGGATCGATTCTGCTTTTCGTATAATTTTGAGCAGAAAAACCGACTGTGTTATCCTAGGATGTTTAGTTCGAACGCGCTTCCTTTCGTTTTTCGATTACCTAAAAATACAGTACCACCCAGTACAGTTTTTCAATGGGCACAGTACAGTTTTTCAATAGGCGTGATTTTTTTTTTACGCGTATCGTTATTTTATACAATCCGATGACCCTGGAGGGATCGGTTTTGCTTTTTACTGGTTATTGAGCAAAAATATTACTGCACAATCGACAAGCATTTCGCGAAATACTATTTATACTATAAATAAGCTATTGTTTTCTCTTTTGATTGCCGGCATTCAAAAGATTAATTTGAAAACGCTTAAACAACAAATATTTATGGTCTATCGCCAGCTTTCTAGGCGAATCCTGACAATATACCTTCCCCAACCTCCAACTCCGTAGCACTTATGAGGGTGTCGCTGAGTCGGTGGCCTCTCATTAAGTAAGTGCTACATCAACATTTCCTTCCCCTATCCCAAGTTACGGTAAAGATGGGCGTGGCCGGGAATAGCGATATTCATGCTTTTAGTATTCTTGTTTATGATTTGAACAAGGTATACTCCCCTGCCTTGTTCTTGAAAGTAGTCAGGATGAGATTATTAAAAAGAAACATGAATGTTGCTAGTATCCAATCTACGAAGTATACCGTAACTACGCTAACGCTAACGCTAACGCTAACGCTAACGCTAACGGAAGACCCGAAAGGCAGCATCCATTTATTACGTAACGCTAAAATTGAAAATTTTTGACCCCCCCCCCCTCCGTAACGCTTTTTGTATGGAAAATTTCAAATTTTTGTATGAGTTGTAACGCTTGAGCCTACTCCTCCCTCCCCCTAGAGCGTTACGTAATTTGTGGATGCCGCCAAAGGTATCATTCTCGATTTCGGTGCCCACCAAATCTGGTCAACTGCATCGGTATTCCTTTCAAACCCGATGCCCAGGTTGGACGTGGACCCCCACGTGGCCTCTAAAGAAGGCCAAGTTGACAGCTTCAGCTGGCCATTACTAATTCGTGTACCGCTCTGCAAGGTCCTCCGAATCGAAGTTTGGCAACTACGTGGCCAGAACTCCCGGCTTCAACTCGAGAAACACTTTTAGACCTTATGCAATGTATGTCCATAACAAGCTTCCTCCCTCCACACCCGTCAGTATGACATCCAACACCACAATCGGCAGCAACGAACTAACACTAACCCACACAACAAAATGAATTAAAACCTAAAATGAAAATTAGGAAAATGTATTTCCAGCTCTTTTCAATTATATAAGGGAAAGGTCTGCATACACGCCCGTTGGTTCCTTGCACCCTTTGCCCGCTTTTGCCTAGAACAGGGTTGTGAGTAGCTTCAAGCAGGTATAGTTCCGTACCTGAGAAGGCTGACTCTGAACTAGCCACTGTTAGAATTCTGACTTGCTCTTCTTCCATGTAATAATTCTACCCCAGGAATGGATAGGATCAAATTAAACTTGCTTAAATACCTCCCAGACGTCGTGAAGAGGCGCTTGTTGAACTTAGGGATGATCCAAATATGACGTTCATCTTTTTTAGGGATTTCTAGACCCCCCCCTCTCCCCTCTGTCACGCTTTTTCCAATACCTAATACACGCAGTGTCACACTTTCGTAGCAACGAATCAAATTTATGCGCATACTCACAGGATCATGATGGGAAGCCCACCCGGATGTTCTGATAAAGCTATATCGCACAACGATTGTGTCGGTTCTTGAATACGGTAGTTTTTGTTTCGAATCCGCCGCGAAAACACACATTCTGAAGCTCCAGCGTATTCAGTAGCACTGTGTTCGAATCGCGTTAGGCTGCATGAATTCGACTCAGTTTAGAAGTATTATAGCAGGTTCGTGGAATTGTCGTTAAGGTACCTCATCCGCTGTGAAGTGTTAAATCCATTGGTAATTTAAAATTTTGAATAGCTAATCGAACGAAATCCTCAAACAAGATTTATGATATTGTACTACGCGTACATGATTCTGGAGGTTAATCCTTCTTTGAATCGCAGCAATCATGGTTGCTTCCCAGACTTTTTAAGTCCCGTTGTAGTTTGTGATCTGACCATGAAGCAAAATATCCGTTCTAGAACTGCTTTCTTCGGAGTAAATCCTTTTTTTTTTTGTATGGTATTCAGTTGGAGCTGCTTGACAGCTTAACTTGTCAAGGCTGAACCCTCGGTCTGGCTTTTGCCAAGTTTCCCCTCTACCAGGACCAATACTCAGACGGACTAGGCAATGGCGCCCACATGAACACTGTTTTTTATTAGTATTGTGACGTGGTAGTTTTTGAAAAATACCCATATTCCCTTGCTTCTGAGAAAAGGAAGCATTGTGAAAATCAGCAGCTCCATCAGAATTTGTTTGAAATAGTAGTGTACTGCCCATAACTGCGTATTTGTAACATTCGACAAAAGTAGGCATTGAATAAATGGGGTACCAAGTTTGCATTTTATTGCAGTATGGGAGGGAACTGATATTTCAAAAAATCACTAAGAATTCAAATGTGCTTATTTGAGGCTGAAATTTTGTACAACTCATACCGCTAATTGGGTGAATAGTCAGAAAAAAATTCTGATAGAAATTTCGTTGCCACTGCATTATGAGGCTCATGTATAATCTCAATGTGACTGTTATGCGGTTACAATTGCCAATGTGACAAAACAACTTGGTATTTTTTTCGAATTTTCTAGAACAATCTCACAGATTTTAGTAAGTGGATCGAAAATATTTGTCATTTGATGACTCTCCCCGGTATAAACTCGAAATTGTCAAAAATGTCGAATGTGACTGTTATGCAGTTATGGGCAGTGTAGTAGTGTCATTACTAATACTGTTTAGTCGAAATGGTTTAGAATAATTTATCATTCAAGTGCTATTCTGATTACTCCAGTCTTTTACGTTAGATTAGAGTCTTAAATGTCAATTGTCGTCAAGTTTCAACAAAATTAGGCTGTTTAGTAGTAGTTCTAGTTAATTTAATTTGTTGTTGTTAAAAGTATTTATTGGTCATTACGTTCATATATCCTTGAAGAAAAAAGTCGCTTTCCTTGTCTGTTCAACAATTTTTCGAAACTAGCAAGTGTACCCTAATGATCGATCTCAGCGTCTTACTTTCCACAGTCATTTTATAGTTATTGAAAAGTAAAGTAAAGTATATTGAAAAGTAAAGTTACCTTAGGCTTCTATTACAGACTCCTACATGATTCACTTTTCGGTGGCAAATGCAATGCTTCACAACGCCTACTTTCTACTTGTAAATTTTGCGAAAATGAAGCTGGAATTAGATTATTTATACCGTTGTTACAAAAGAGGTATTTCTTTTTATGGTAATGTAAAAACCATATTAAAATAAGATTGTTGCCACTTATTTCTACTCAGTGAATCTACTAGTCATTTTCCTAAGAGTTCCTAAGTATTCCCTACGTCGTATATGATAACGATATGTCTAGGTAGCTAATAGTAAGAGTGGCTACGGATCATTCTGGTTAGCAAAAGGCAAACTGAACGTCACCAATAGTATTAATGTCCACTTCGAATAGATTAATTATTTGAAATGGGCATCAATTCTATCAATGACGCAGAATGTCCGTTGCATCACATCCGAGATATTATTGCGTCTATACCATATGAATTATGACGCGGCTCTAAGCAAAAAATGCCAAAATGTGATACCACCACTACAGGTTACGCCTTTGGTTTCCATCATATGGGCTAATGGATTATGCCCTCCCATCGCGGCAAGGTCGCATAACCAAGGGGAGGGTGCTTTCTTCGGAGTAAATTCAAAACAAACAAAAAATGGGAGTAAGTCCCGCCACGTCAACTGCAATAAAAGGGTTTACACTAACGGGTCAAAACAAATGACTCAACTGGATTTGGTGTATTTAATGAATTAACGGCTATACATTATGCATTAGACCAAATTGCCTCTCTTTCTTTTGATGATTCTACCCCATTACCCCGAATGCCATCACCCCGTATTCCATTACCCCAAATGTACCTGTTTCGTCCAGGGTTGACCAGGCCCTACGTTGTGTTTTAATTTTTGGTCCCGAAAGAGCAGACGAAATAACGAACAAACGAATTACTCCAACGATAATTTATTGCCCACCACACCGAGAGGCAGTGCTCCTGCTCGGTGGGGGATACTTCTCGTAACGATCACAACTTACAACTAACATGAATACAGAAAACATGCCTCTTATATACGCTAGAGGTAGTACGGTTGAGAGTAACATTACAATGTAAGCGATGCGCCGACAGCTAGCATCACGCAGCCCAAAGCAATAGCATCAAAGCAATTGGGCTGCTTGCTGCTAGCTGGGGCGAAAGAAGAGAAATTGAATATGCACTGCTGCGCTGCTGCTGTATCTTACTGCGCCTTGTAATGGGTGATGGTTGCGGTGAGACCGAACAGTACCATTACCCCGAACTCCATCACCCCGAATGCGATTTCCCCGAATTTACAATTATCTTAACATGATGATACTGATGACATTTGCCCTTGATATTGGAATTCGGGGTAATGTCAATCGGGGTAATGGAATTCGGGGTGACGGCATTCGGGGAAATGGCATTCGGGGTAATGGGATTCGGGGTAATGGGATAGAATCCTCCCCGATTTTACCCCATTACCCCGAATGCCATTTCCCCGAATGCCATCACCCCGTATTCCATTACCCCGAATTCCATCACCCCAAATGCGATTTCCCCGAATTTACAATTATCTTGACATGATGATATTGATGACATTTGCCCTTGATATTGGAATTCGGGGTAATGTCATTCGGTGTGATGGGTTGTTCGGGGTAATGGAATTCGGGGTGATGGCATTCGGGAAAATGGCATTCGGGGAAATGGGATTCGGGGTAATGGGATAGAATCCTCCCCGTAATTCCTCGTTAAAATACGATCTACATTGAGTGTTCTACACTGAGGCAAAATAACTTAATAATTTCTTAAGGAATAATTATGATCTGGCGCCACAACGAGTAGGGCAATTCGCCTAATGTTGAACGGCTAAAAACCTCGCCTATTGTTGAACAGTCCGTGTATTCCTTATGGCGTGTCCAACAATTAGCGAGCATTTTTTCGTTCAACAATTGGCGAATTACCCTATTGTCAAAATTCTTAAGTTTTACTTATGGTTTTGGTGAAAAATTTAATTACTAAATTTCATAAGTCAACCAATGAAAACCGATTCAATGAAAATTGCATAATTAATTTGATCAATTATTAATAATGTTTGCCTTTCATTTTAGGCGTCCTCAAAAATTGACATGTTTTGAAAACATGTGATCTACTTTCGATTAACTAGTACCCAACATCGATAGCGGGACAGTTCCTCTAGCGATTGCTAGAAAAAAATATTTCGAGTGATGGCTTTTAAATAATTCACAGCTCTTACTTATGAAACTTATGATCCCATATTCGAAATGGTTAAGCATTCAATGAAACCATAATTTGGCTGGTCCATAAGTCATGACTTATGGAAAACCTAGGTATTTTTGCCTCAGTGTATCGAATGAATCATATCACCATCGTTTGGGTCCATTCGCATTGCTCGATTCCGGGCAATGAGAAAGCGGATTCGCTTGCCAAGGTGGGCTCTATTATTAACCCGTGGTTTAAGGGGTTGGACTTAAGTCGAGATTTTATTAAGGCGAAGTAGGCCGTCATTGAAATTTGTACGCGTCGTTGATGATTGTTGCTATAGCAGCTCACGTTTTGAAATCGAAGAAAATCAGTTGGTTTAGCACTGACACAGCTGGAAAAGTATCAGTATACTTTATGTATGTTAGCGCGTACAGTGATACTTTTTCAAGTCAATATAAATTATCAAGACTGAGTTTTATCACTTTGAAATGCAAGCTGAAAAGTCATCATTCTTGCCAAAACGAATGACGGGCTACTTAGCCTTAAGGTAATGACATAGACTTATGTCCAACCACTACGCAAAAGGACAAAAATCACTTCTTTGGAAGCATTATGTTATTATTACTATAAGAAACGTAAATGGCAAATAATGCTATCAAGAACTTTTCAGATAACGAAATTACTTAATCGAGAAAATATATAAAGAAAAACAATACTCACAATGGTTGGCACGAACGGAGGCTTCACCTTCCTGAGCAACAGATCGTCCCAGACGATGTTTCGGAAGAAGGCCTGTCGCTTCACGTCTTCGGCATCCCGCTCAGATGAGCCAAGCCGCCTTTCGGGATTCTTCCGCAGAAGCTGTAACGAAAACAACGCAATCAGTTGGAAGGTCTTCCGTCAGTCGAAGCTCAACTCACCCTTCTCATGATGGCTATCGCTTCCAGCGACAGGAACCTCGGATACCGAACCTCGTCGTTCACGATCGAATCAAATACTTCTTCTTCGTCATCTCCCGGGAAAGGTGACTATTGGTAATAAAATATATATTATTACTTCAAGATATGAACTGAGACATTAGATATGATCTTACCTCTCCGACAAGCATTTCGAAGATCAACACTCCCAAGCCCCACCAGTCGACCGCCCGAGTGTACGACGTTTCGGTGAGCACTTCTGGAGCGAGGAATTCCGGCGTACCGCAGAACGTTCCCGTTCGATCGCCGAAGCCCATTCCTTCCTTACACAGACCGAAATCGGCAATTTTCACGTAACCTGAATCATATGATTGTTAGTGACGGGGATCAATATAAAGTAAGGCTTCAATTAACCTACCTTCCGTATCCAGCAGTAGATTATCGAGCTTCAAATCACGGTAGATGATTTTGCTCTCGTGTAGATACTGTAGACCGAGCACGACGCAAGCGGCATAGAATACCGCCCGCGGCTCCGAGAACACATCGGTATGGATGTGCATCATCAAATCACCTCCGGCGGCGTACTCCATCACGAAACAGACGTGTTGCTGCGAAAGACCAAAAATATCAGTAAATCTAATTTTCTGATCTAGATCGTGAATCGACTTATTTATTTTTTATCGTAATATATTTAGGTTGAAAAACGAAAACGCGAAATTTGTCACACTTACCTCAGTCTGGAAGCAAGCGAACAGGTTCACCAGGAACGGATGTCGCATCGTGTTGGCCACCTCGAAGATGCGCTTTTCGCTGAGCAAGGATTCCACCTCGTCCCGGGCGATGATGTCGCCCTTTTTGAGTGCCTTGATGGCAAAGTACTCGCCGGTGTTCCGGTACTGGGCCAGAATGACCTTGCCGAAGTGACCCCGGCCTAGGACGCTCAGCAACCGGAAGCTGTCGATGTGCATACCGGTGGCACCGGCCTGCGACTGGCGGCGGCTTTCGTACGCGCTGTCCCGATACTGGAGGGCCCGCGCCGGACCTTGCCGCCTGTTCGGAGGTATCGCACCAGCCGGTCCCGCGACTGCCATATCATGCTGCGGCTGTTGCGGTTGATGAGCTTGCTGTTGCTGGAGTTGTTGCTGCTGGAGTAGCAGTTGCTGCTGTTGGTAGTACTGTTGCTGTTGGAGCGCTACGGCCGCTGCTGCCGTTGCCGCTGCCGCCGCTTGTGCCTGCTGGTGATGGTGTGGTGTCTGTATTGGAACAATATTGCCCGATACGCCCAGCTGTTCGAAGGGTTGGATGATCTGGAGAAATGGGATAGTTGAGATGGGAAAATTTTGAGAATGGTTTACGTTGAACTAGGGAGACTGCATTCTCCATACAATTCGCATTAAATGGAGACAAAGCAACACATAATTTTTTTTATATTGATGGGTATGGGTTTGCGGATTTATTTTTATGGAAGCAGACATCAATACCTGTATAGGTTTATTTCCCACAATTAGATATGAAAAATGGCTGGGAATGACTGATATTGATAAATATGATTTTCGGAGATGTCAATACATTAGTAACTTATTGTGTATATCTTTAGTCATGCATAAAATGGGCGTTGTTTCAATAGTGAGAAATTTAATTGCGACTCAACAAACTCATGATTAAAACTTAAAGCATGGGAGAGAAAGTTTATAGAGACGAATACCTAGGAGTTCGAACAAGTAAAATATCAAATTGTGTAATGATGTTAAATTACGCAAAAATTCATTTGCTTCGATGTGGTTTGTTTGTCATACCTAACAGTACAGGTGAAATATGTGGAGCTTGGTTAATGAGGGATTTACATAGGGCAAGTTAAATTAGCAACTCACTTGATTGCATCTGAGTTGAACGTGTAAGCCTTTTCGTTCAACTCAATTGAATTGAATGAAAGTTGAATGTGTTCAACTTTTTCGTTTAATTTGAAGGGATTTAATCCACTACCGTTACGAATGACCATCCCCGGCGCCGGCAGTTAGGTTACAGTAACGTTAACACAGCAGAACAAAAATATGCGAAAAGGTGACTGTTTTAGGGATCGAATAACGAGTCTTCAGTAAATTTAGGGTTGCTAAATCCATTGTCACTCTCAGAAATGTTCCTACACGTCACAATTTTGTGCTACAAGACGACAAAATGCATTTTTTATTAGAATTAACTTTAATTTTAAATTCTGATTTATCTAAATTTTTAGTAATCCAATTCACCAAACATACATAATAGGACTCAAACTTTCATGTAAGATATATTCCAATTGTGCTATTAAGTATTTTTTAACATATAAAGTTTAAATTCTGTGATGAATTAAGCAAATTAATAAGCATACAAACTTGTAAACTTGCATGCAATTTGACTGAAAACGTTAAATCAAGCGTGTGCTAGAATAAGAACGTCAGTCGCATGATCGATTTCTCACCACCGATCTTTTCTTCTGTGAATAAAAGAGACAAGATGCGAGTTTGTAAGCATTTATTCACTTCATACCGCTTGGCAGCGATGCAATTTTGCGTCCTGAGGTGAAAAAACATACTTGCGTCTTGTCACTTTTACTCACAAAAGAGAGGAATCAATCATGCGACTTACGCCCTTATTCTAGCACACGCTTGAAATCACGTAATTTCAAGAGCCAATATCTCAAAAACTAAACGTGTTAGGATATTCTGGCAATAGATTCAGCAATACTTGGTTTGGTGGTGTCTGCAAGCGATCTCGAAAGTTCAATCACGAATTTACGATCATTATACAAAACCGCTGCACCCTTTTTGCACGAGACGTTAAACTATGAAGCACATTCACCATACTTTTGCTGTCATAGTGAGCTTAAAGAAGTCTGAAACGCGTCTTGATTTGGTTTGTTGGCTGAGTAACGCCTTGGGAATTCCAGATTGTAAAAGTTTGAAAAATTCGATTGGTAGAGTTCATGTTGACCGGAAAGTTATTGAAACAAAACACAAGGATTCCATACAGTTCCTTCAAGAATTCATTAAGAGATTGATTCCGCTAGCATGTATTCCAGGAATAACTGTTGAATTTCTCCAGGCATCTAGCAAGTATGTATTCCTCCAAGGACCCCGACAGAAAATTGTCTAGGAATTCCTTCTGAGATTTTTCCAGGATCTGTTTATAGTTTACCCTTTTGGCGATTTCCATTATCTCAATAGATGCCTTTAAATGTTTTCTATTGAATTTCTTCAGGAATTATTGTTAATGTACTTTTAAGTATCAAGATTTTTGTCAAATTACATCTAACTTTTGGATTAAGTTTAAATTACTTAAATGTATATAATTAATCTGAAAAAATTCACCAGAAACTGCTAAAATTATCAAAGAATTCTTACAAAATTTATCTCTGCCTTAGGCATGATTGCCCTAAGAAATTGTTTCAGGAATTCTTTAACGTAATTTTCATCTAATAATTGTAAATTATAAAAAAAAATAATGTAGAAATTAATTCTCAAATTTCTCTCAAACAGTTCTCTGGGCGAATGGAGTTCACGAAGCAAATCCTTGTGTGAAAGAAAGGAGAGGAATTCTAGATTGGATTCTTGGAGGTATCTGAAGCTATCTTTTATCTTATCAAATTCTTTGGCGTATTTTTTGAAATTCCTTTAATTTTTTGTTTGTTTTAAAATTACTTGGAACATCTTAAGCATAAACCATTTGAGTTCTGTAATACATTTTAGGCAGATTTCTCCCAAAATATATTGCGGATTGCTGATGAAACCTTTGCGTGATTTCTGGCTAGATTTTATTTCAGAAAATTATACTTTGGTAAACTCCAAAACTTCTTGAGAAATATCAATCAGGACGTAATTATTCTATAAAAATAAATACTGAAGACAATTTTAAGAAATTCAGACCCTTGCGAAAAGTTTCCATAGACCAGGAACGGGCAAGGCCGCCGAATTCTGATTGACTACTGGAAAGATCTTTGGCAGAAGTCCGATTGGACTCCAAAAATTATCCAAAAGTTCATCATGACGCAATTTATTGCGCACTTCACCCTTATTGGACTATCACAAAAGTTGTAGCTTAGCTTAGCTTAGACTGACTACACATATCAATGGTTGCTATTCCGTGATTGACCGAAGTCAGTGAAAATGCACAAAGAATCAACTAGAAGTTCGGCTTGGACTGGCCATAATCTTCTTCAGTGTGCATAATTCAGTGCCTCTATTTATACAGGGTCAATAACGGCGCCGGCCACGTCCTTGCAGTCAGGTGGGATTGGGGGAAGGAATGTTAGTGTGTAACCTTTGTTATTTGGAGACCGTGTTTGCCTCTGCATCTCCGCAAAGGTTACTGGGAGGGATGTTTGTTAATGGGGAGGATCGTTGGGTCACAGGATTCACTTTGATAAGCGATTAGACCATGATAAACGATTATTTGTGAGATATAAACACTCGTGAAGTGTTTCGTGACGCGAACATTTCCACCACTGGTATACAGACATAATCGGAACCTTACGAGAGTATAAATGATTTGTTGCAAATTTAATGCAATATCTCAAAATAAAATTCTGTCTGTTCAGATGAAGAGTTTTTTCGTTTTTCTGATGATACCAAGAATTTCTTGATATTCTTCTTCTATTGTTTTACGGTATATCTTAACATTATTCCACATAGTTTTATTTTCATTAGCAGTCCTTCGCAAATATTAACTCGATTTGAAATAAAGAAGTGTGGTTAACGATTTTCATTTAGCTTAGCTTAGCTAGCTTAGCTTAGCTTTAGCTTAGCTTAGACTGACTACACATATCAATGGTTGCTATTCCGTGATTGACCGAAGTCAGTGAAAATGCACAAAGAATCAACTAGAAGTTCGGCTTGGATTGGCCATAATCTTCTTCAGTGTGCATAATTCAGTGCCTCTATTTATACAGGGTCAATAACGGCGCCGGCCACGTCCTTGCAGTCAGGTGGGATTGGGGGAAGGAATGTTAGTGTGTAACCTTTGCTATTTGGAGACCGTGTTTGCCTCTGCATCTCCACAAAGGTTACTGGGAAGGATCGTTGGGTCAAAGGATTCACTTTGATAAGTGATTAGACCATGATAAATAGTTTTTTGTCAAATATAAATATGCTTTTATAAAAATATCATATTTTCATTTGATATGAACAATTTCTATGTAAAGGAAAATTATGCCGACACTTGAGGTGACGAACCATTCAAAGTTTGTTGAACAAATATCTAAATGTAACATTCCTACAGCTGTCAGGACGAAAGCATGTGTTATTATATTTTACTTATTTGAAAAGAAACAAAAACTCGATTGGCTGGAACATCATAGAACACTCTTATTGTTATGCCGACACTTACAGTGGCGAACCATCCAAAGTTTGTTGAATAAAGTGAACCTTTCGAAAGTCTACACTTGTAGTGTCGAACCATTCAAAGTTTTTTTTTTATAATTACAAAAATAAAGATAAAAAGAAAGGGGTGTTTTGAAAACAAAAAAATGTTAAACATAAATAATTCATGAATTAAAGTTTATGTCGACACTCACAGTGACGAACCATTCATAGTTTGTTGAAAAATCATATTTACGTCCTAACGTTGTATCGATTAAATGTGCAGTCATACATATTTTATAGATTAGAAATAGTAGCATGAAACGAGCTCACCAATTGATCCGTCATCCTTGACTGAGCAGCAAAAATCCACATTCAGCTTAACTCGTTTGCTCGGCTATATAAAAGCACTCAGAGAAAATAGGCGCACGACCCGAGAGGGAAAACAACTGACGACTGCTCGGGCTTTTTTGACGCACTGCCAAGGAGCAATCGTCAAGGTCGAAGATCAAACAGAACTCTATTTCTTAAAATTGGGAAATATATTCCAAAAAATATTTGGTACCGGTTGAGCGCAATGATGATGGTTATCACGCCTACTAAATATTTTTTTTTTTCGATTAAAGCCTTCATTCACAAGATATTTGAAGTTAGATGCCTTTCCCCATACAAGATAAAATGAGAAATTCTGTTGATCCACTGTGGACAAGAGCAAAGCAGGTAATCCATTACCGTTCGATTTCAGTTAGGATTCCATCATAGATCTCATTAAATATGTGTCATAAATCCAAAAGGAAATCTTTTCCAGGAATCCCTTAGTACCCTTCTAGAAATGTTTCAAAGATCTTTATCGATAACTATCTCTCTACCAACTTACCAAAAGTAAGTCAGGATAGGAATTACAAGTAATAGGTAGTCATTTATCTACTGGAAACATTTTCTGTTTTTTTTTTCCGAAGTGCTTGAAATTGAAACAAACCGGTAATCTTATGTTATGAAAACATAGTTTCCCGGTGTGTTCTTTAAATTCCCGGGTGTTTCCTGTATTTTTCCATATCATTTGTAAATCCCGGGTTTTTCCCGGATTTCCCGGATGGATGGACACCCTGTCAGTGCACTTGTTCCTTGTGCACCGTAAACACCATCATTGTTTGGTAACCCTGAGCTGCTATCACACTTTGAATGGGAGTGCACACTTTTGTGACGGTCCAATTTATACCGTCAATGCCCACCAAGCTAGAGTTCTTCGCTAAACTGTGCACTATGGCTTTCCGAAAACTTAGAGGGAACGCTCCTCCGGAAATCTAGAGGGTGCCTGTTGATGGTAGCCGAGAGAATGTGCAAGTTGAGAATCATAGGACACATGCACACTCTGGAAGCACTGATAATATAAAGACACTTTTTACACAACGTCGAAATTATAAAGGGAAATCTAAACGCTCAGCTTAGCTAGTAAGTGAAGTGCAGACCGACTATAGAGAGATTTACACTATGCTATAGGTATGACAAAGAGGAGGGGCAGCATAGCGATCGAATTACCAAGTAGAAGTATCCCAAGGTTCAATTCTGAGACTAATGTTGTAGATTGCCATGTACGATGACGTACAAGCCCCAGTGCGCATCGTACCTTCGTGCTGTGCGTACACGAATTCTCTCTGCTCTTGGAAGTTTTCTTAAAAACTACCTAAAGCAATAAAACAGTACTTTTCAGTGCTACTCAAACAGTACTTTTCAGTGCTAAAATTAAAAACGGTACTTTTCAGTGCTACTTAAACAGTACTTTTCAGTACTATTTTTTCTACTATTGATCCCTTTACGATCCTTGTTTGGACCCGTGCCTTCGATTTTTCGTTGGACCCGTTGGCGAAAGCTAGCGGTGGTAATCCTTCTTGGACACCGTCTAGGGAAAAAACCTCTCGAAGGTCACGTCTTTCTCGTTTATTAACTAAACATGGTATCAACAACTAACAAAAGGAAGGGTGAATCTCTGATTTCACTACTTCCTTCCAAAAAAGTGGGTTTTAAAACTGTCACTACACGTGGCAAGAATGGAAGAAAGGACGCTTCCCCGGAATGCGAAGTTTCTTCCAAGGGTGAAATGAATAATTGTATTGAAATGAGCAATCAGTTCGATGCTCTAGACAAATTTTCCGAACACCAAATCGAAGCAGCCTCTAGCCCAGGCTCTTTGATTCAAGTGAGGAAGCAAAGAGTGCCGCCTATCGTGGTCAGTTGTTCCGAATTTGGGGGATTTAGGCAGGAGATCTTGAACTCCATTAGGGGAATCAAGGTTTCCTTCCAAATCGCAAAGAAAGGAGACTGTCGCGTTTTGCCGGAAACTCTTAAAGATCGTGAACTTCTTCTCAAACATCTTGAAGAGAAGAAGCACAAATTTTTTACTTATGACGACAAAACTGAACGTTTGTTCAAAGTCGTCTTGAAAGGTCTCTCAAGTGACTATAAGTCACCTGAAGAGATCAAAAATGGAATAAATGATTTACTTGGATTTTCCCCAGTCCAAGTAATCATTATGAAAAAGAGAACCCAATCTGGCATTGTTCGGAAAGGGCTTTCTCAAGAATATTATTTAGTTCACTTTAACAAAAAAGAACTACATAATATTAAAGCTTTAGAAAAAGCTAAACTTATGTTCGATGTCCGTGTGACGTGGGAACATTTCCAGAAACCTGGAGGAAATTACCAGAACCCCACTCAGTGCCGTCGGTGCCAAAAGTGGGGTCATGGTACAAAAAATTGTCGCATGGATGCTAAATGCATGATTTGCGGAGGTTCTTCTCACGCTAAGGATGACTGTCCTGTGAAAGAAGATACCAGAAAATTTCAATGCGCCAATTGCAAGGGCTCTCACAAAGCTAACTTTTGGGAATGCATTTCACGCAAAAGAGTCGTTGAGGCTCGTGCCAAGCAGATGAAGGATAATATCCGTTACGAAAACGGTCGTTTCCGGAATTTGCCTGGTAGAGTATCGAACAATGCTCATTTTTCAGTTAACGATCGCTTGATTAGGAATCATACCCACCAGGAAGATCATAATCATGCTCATTCACAAACAAATTTTAATCCGTCGGGTAGCCGTTCGAATCTTTCAATTTCGAATGTATCTACCCACGGTAAATCCTTTGCCGATATCGTAGCAGGTAATTTGAACTCTTCCCCTGTTCGTTCCATGAGTACCCATTCTACTTGTTTCAAATCAAATGGAAAAAACCCTACCGCCACAGGTAACTCCTACCCCGCTTCTTCGTCTACCGAAAATTCCAATGGGAAATCATCAGATGATATGTCTGCCTCTGATTTTAATTTTCTAACTGAACAATTGAATCTAATGATTGATGCAATGTTCAAAGCCACCACTATGACTGAAGCAGTCCAAGTAGGTGTAAAATTTACAAATAAAATTGTTATTGGATTACGTTTTTCTAATGGATCCAAATAATAATTTAAATATTTTAAATTGGAATGCTCGTTCTCTGAATGGTAAAGAGGACAAGCTGTTTAATTTTCTTACAGCTAATAACGTGCACATAGCAGTTATTACCGAAACTTATTTAAAACATGGATCCAAACTTAAAAAAGATCCTAACTTTTTTGTTTATCGTAATGATCGACTTGATGGGGCATGTGGGGGAGTTGCAATCATCATTCATAGGCGTATAAAACATCAACTGTTTTCGTCATTTGAAACTAAAGTTTTTGAAACTTTAGGTGTTTCTGTTGAAACACAGTTTGGTAAATATACTTTCATAGCTGCCTATTTGCCTTTTCAATGCTCTGGACAGCAAATTAATTGGCTTCAAACTGACTTGCGAAAATTAACTCGCAATAAGTCAAATTTTTTTGTCATTGGTGACTTTAATGCCAAACATCGGTCATGGAATAATTCTCAAAGTAATTCCAACGGCAGAATTTTATTTGATGAGTGCTCTTCAGGATATTTCTCAATTCAATACCCTGATAGCCCTACATGTTTTTCCTCTTCTAGAAATCCATCTACGATTGACTTGGTCTTAACCGACTCTAGTCATCTTTGTAGCCAATTAGTTACTCATGCTGATTTTGATTCTGATCATGTCCCTGTTACATTTCAAATATCGCATGAAGCGATTCTCAATCCTATCAGCTCCACTTTCAATTATTTACGAGCCGACTGGAATATATATGAAACGTATGTTGACTCTAATCTTGATGTTAATATTTCTTTAGAAACTAAAATTGATATTGACAATGCTCTTGAAACTTTAACAAATTCCATTGTTGAAGCCAGAAACATTGCAATTCCAAAATGTGAAGTAAAATTTGAATCCGTGATTATAGACGATGATCTTAAACTCTTGATCCGTCTTAAAAACGTGAGGAGAAGGCAATTTCAACGCACTCGTGATCCTGCTATGAAAATTATATGGCAGGATTTGCAGAAAGAAATCAAGAAACGTTTTGCAGATTTAAGAAACAAAAATTTTGAAAATAAAATTTCTCAATTGGACCCCGGCTCTAAGCCCTTTTGGGAATTATCTAAAATCTTGAAAAAACCTCAGAAGCCTATACCGGCATTGAAAGAAGAAAACAAATTATTACTAACTAATTGCGAAAAAGCTCAAAAACTTGCTATGCAGTTTGAAAGTGCGCACAATTTTAATTTAGGACTTACTAGTCCAATTGAAAATGAAGTTACTCAGGAGTTCGAAAATATTCTCAATCAAGAGAACGTTTTCGAAAATGCCTGGGAGACTGATTTGGAAGAAGTGAGAACTATTATTAAAAAATTCAAAAACATGAAAGCTCCTGGTGATGATGGAATTTTCTACATCCTCATCAAGAAACTTCCAGAAAGTAGCTTATCATTTTTAGTTGATATATTTAACAAATGTTTTCAATTAACATATTTTCCTGACAAATGGAAAAATGCTAAGGTTGTTCCAATTTTAAAACCAGACAAAAATCCTGCAGAAGCTTCTAGCTATCGTCCAATCAGTTTGCTTTCCTCCATCAGTAAACTTTTTGAAAAGGTTATTTTGAACAGAATGATGGCCCACATCAACGAGAATTCAATTTTTGCCAATGAACAGTTCGGATTCCGCCATGGACATTCGACCACTCATCAACTTTTACGTGTAACAAATTTGATCCGTTCCAACAAATCTGAAGGCTACTCTACTGGTCTTGCTCTTCTAGACATAGAAAAAGCATTCGACAGTGTTTGGCATGAAGGTTTGATTGTAAAATTGAAAAATTTTAATTTTCCAACATACATTGTTAGAATAATTCAAAGTTATCTGTCAAATCGTACACTTCAGGTTAATTATCAGAACTCCAGATCTGAAAGACTTCCTGTAAGAGCTGGTGTTCCTCAAGGCAGCATTTTGGGACCAATATTATACAATATTTTCACATCTGACTTACCTGAGTTACCTCAGGGATGTCAAAAATCCTTGTTTGCGGATGACACAGGCCTCTCCGCCAAAGGACGAAGCCTGCGTGTCATCTGTAGTCGATTGCAAAAAAGTTTGGATATTTTTTCTTCATACTTGCAAAAATGGAAGATTTCTCCTAATGCTTCCAAAACTCAACTAATAATATTCCCACATAAACCAAAAGCTCTTTATTTGAAACCTTCAAGTAGACATGTTGTCACGATGAGAGGGGTTCCAATAAATTGGTCAGATGAAGTTAAGTATCTAGGACTCATGCTAGATAAGAATTTAACTTTCAAAAATCACATTGAGGGCATTCAAGCCAAATGTAACAAATATGTAAAATGTCTCTATCCCCTTATTAATAGAAAATCAAAACTTTGTCTTAAGAACAAGCTTTTGATATTCAAACAAATTTTCAGGCCAGCCATGTTGTATGCTGTACCAATATGGACTAGCTGTTGTAATACCAGGAAGAAAGCTCTGCAGAGAATTCAAAATAAAATTTTGAAAATGATTCTGAGGCTCCCTCCCTGGTATAGCACCAATGAGTTACATAGGATATCCAATGTTGAAACATTGGAACAAATGTCAAATAAAATAATCAATAATTTCAGGCAAAAATCGTTACAATCTTCTATTGCCACGATTAATGCGTTATATGTTTAGGTTAAGTTAGGTTAAGTATATTAAAAACTTTTTTTTTCTCTTATAAGCAGGTGAAATCAACTCACCTGTAAAAAAATCTGAACTGCTACGGCAAATGAAAAGTAATATGTTGTTAACAAAATGTTAATAAAATCTTAGATTTGTTTTACCAAATTAGGATGATAGTGTTGTCTAATAACACAGAACACCTAGATATAAGAAATAATGAATGTAATGTTTGAAATGATACTAATAAAGAAATTAAAAAAAAAAAAAAAAAAAAAAAAAAAAAAAAAAAAAAAAAAAAAAAAAAAAAATGACGTACAAGCCTCAGTACGCCCCAGCCCCAGCCTCAGCCCCTTCCGATGGGTGTTAAGATTATTGGCTTCGCCAAAGACATCACCCTAGCGGTCTATGACGAATCGATGGAGGAAGTAGAATTGACAACAGCGCACTCTATCTCCATAGTTGAGGAATGGATGAGGTCTAAGAACCTATGAGTGGTCCGTCACAAGACTGAGGTGGTGGTGGTCAACAACCGCACTTTCGAGCAACGGGTGCTTATTTCGACAAGTGATTATACCAAGTCCAAGCGATCCCTTAGGCATCTTGGGGTAATGATCGATAACAAGCTCAGTTTCGCTAGCCACGTTGAATAGGCCTGTGAAGGCCTACGGCTATAGCGACGCTTTCGAGGTTAATGCCCATACTGCTAAAACTATGTTGTAAATTTCAGTTTATGTTCATGCAAATATTTGGAGCATCAAAACTAACTGAAATGTCAACGGCAAATCGCTCATTTTTCAATCGAATACACTTTAAATATACACGATCATGTAATATTCAAGCATCTGAAGTCAGCGTAGTCGGAGAAGCAGTTTGCCAAAGATACTTCTACTACATGTGCTAAAGAGATATTTTTATTAAAATGGTTCAAAAAACCTCATTCGATTCTAGATCAAATTATGAGTGTTCTCTCAAAATTTGAGTTCATTTGGATGAAAACTGAGACTGCACAAGTTTGAATGGAAATTACTATGGGAAAAGCAAGCAATTCATTCAATTGGCCGAAGACCGTATTCAAATCGGACGACTCAGTATTTGTATATGCACAATTACTCCTCGAAGTTATAGGTAAGGTTGCCAGTGGAGAGAGGGTCTGAAGTCAATGCGTGGTATGACCATACTCAACTTTGTTCTCGGGTTGTCGGACGTGCGTCAACCCCACACTCTCTGAGGAACGTCTCAAGTATGGTATAAAGATACTGTAACTGTACTGTATTGTACTACTCTGTAAAAAGGTCCGTCTGTTTTCTCATTATACATAGTTATCATACAAACTTTGAAGAATTTGTGCAATCTCACTTCTCAACAGAATAACTTCGAATTTTAGAAAATAAGTGCGTTTATAGATAAATGTTGCTTCTTTATCAACTTCAATGACAGTTCATTTATGTTGAATTCGATTGAGAATCGGATAGCAAATAGTTAGACACATTAAACTGTTTTGTATTACGAGTCCGGTTTTTTTTGTGTTGCATCTTTTTTGCCGGGTTATATAGTCTTATAAGTAGAAAAAAAAGTAAAACCATGCATTTGTTAGTAAAGGGGACATGCGAGTGTTAATACTACCACACCGATGCTATGTTTCAAACAATTATAATAGAATGGTTAAATCCCACAATTAGTAAAGCCAATCATTGTTCGAATAATCTATGAATACCAATCCAACTGAGGTAAAGCAAAGTTCTAGAACCAATACCACTCAACCAAAAGTCACACTTATCGAACTTTACATCAAAATGTGACCATAGAGATAGTAGCCAATAGAGATAGGCGATGCAACACACGACTGCTAGGGGGTTTCCATTTGCATATAAAATATTCAGAAAATGCTCATTAAGACGGTAAGCTTTGCGCAAGAACCTAACCTCGATAATCTCGTCGTACGTTCCGACACCATCGCTGACCGTCACCGAGTACGCGGCATAGTCGTCGAACGGATACTCCACGTTGGGGGCCGGAGAGGGCGGTTCCTCCACGATCGGACTGGCCGTGCTGTATGATATGTAACTGTTCCGGTTGGACCCACCGCCTCCCATAAGCACCACTGGTGGCATGGAGAGAACAGGCCTGAGCAAATCTCCCGAAAGGGACTTCTGCAAAGCCGCCGAATTCGGAACCGTGGGTGGCGGTGTGTCAGGGAGTGGAGGTGGTGGCACATTGTAGTCCAGGTCGTCTTCCCCGGTTTCTCGATTCCGGTGAGCTGATGACTGAGTTGCAAACTGCGGGGCAACTTCCGACTGCTGCTGTTGCTGTTGGCCTTCGCTGCCGAGACTGCTATCGTGCTGCTGGAGGAAGTCGAACTCCCTCAGGGCATTCTGCAACTGAAGTGGGCGACGACGTCGGAGACGTTGGAGCACGAGTTTACGGGCAGGACGCCGCCGTGCGAGGGTGTTGAACGGTTTTGGTGGATGGGGGGTGGGTGAAAGTGGGTGGTTGATGGTGGGTGAAATAACAATAGAAAGTGGTAGAGGATATTTTCGTTGATAAAACATGATAGAGAGATAAAAATCAAGGCATGCGGAATGCTTGTTTGCTGGTGGTTGTGTGAGATACAGTTAAATGTATGTGCAAGTGAATGTCGAGTGCTCGAGTGTGGGTGTATGTGCGCATTTGGAGTTCACTGGTGTGTTCGTTAGGGAAAAGTCAGATACCGTTATCCAAGAGATATAATTTGCAAAAGAAAAATACAATAATTGAAGTGTGCGACGAGCAAATAGTATTTACAAAAATATTGGAACAGTTAAGACTATTATAATTATATTGATGATATTGATTTTTATTTATTTATTTATTAGCAATTTATTGTTGTTTTGTTTGCAAAGTTCTGTTTTTCGCTACATCAAGCTTCCAAGGATTTGAAATATTTCGTGAGAGCAATACCGGGGATGGAAGTTGAGGAAACTACTAGCAAATATCCTAACGAATTATTCGGCTGAAATCATTCGCATTATTTTTTCTTTGAATACCAACATACCGTGTTAGCACCATATCATAGACAGCGCCATGTTCTGAACAGTCTGTTCCATATTCTGAACATTTATCTTTTTACAGTTTTTAGAACTGAAAGACACATTGTAACATTAGACTGATGCAAATTTAGAAGTTTTTGCTCCCCTATGCTTAAACGATGCCAATTATGATGAAAATGATTCTCCCAAAATTAGAAGTGATTCGGAAGAAATTTGGTTGTGCACACACTATTTGAAGTTTATATGGAAATTATTATGGAAAAGGCAAACCTTTTGTGTTCAGTCCTCTAGCTGCTCGTCATAATAATCTATGGAAAAGTGAACACACTCATCTCATGTGAAATCTTTCCAGCTACAATTTTGCTGAAGACCACATTTTGATGGTACGTTATTTGTTAATTTGTTATTATTGATTCCAAAGTCTAAACCATGCTGAGATGATCATTTAACTACTTTCAGAGCAACACTGCTTTTTTGCTGTAGAACATAGTAGCCTGGATTACTTTGATCTACACGGAGCCGCAAATCAACCCCACTTTGACTTCTTTTGACGCAATTCGGCTCTTCCGTGGGATAACCCAAATTTGGGTTAACTGATGTATACCTATCATTAGGTTGTTTCCATTTGACAGCGGCAAAACAAACAACTCAGTGCAAAAAAAAATCTACCCAGCGTTAGCTTTCGAAGTCTCCGTGATGGGTTAAAACAACTTAACGTTAGGTAAACTCGAATGAACCCAAATTTGGCTTATTCCATTGAACTTCGACGCTGGGTCGGTGCGTCTCTCTCTGTTTTTGACAACATTGCTGTTGCGAGAGAGACAAAACAACCCAACCGTGGGTAAAAACTAAATGCAGTTTATCCAAATTTGAGTAAAAAGAACTTATTTTTTGGGTAGTCTGATTTCTCCGTGTATCCTTCCCGCCAGGAGCACCACTGTTGCCTACCGAACAGTTGGTGAAGCATGCTACATGTAAACCAACTTTATGATGATGAATAACAATTTATCCTGACGTCCAATCGAAAAGTGGTCTTCGGCAAAGTTGTAGCTGGGAGGATGTCACATTAGAAGAGTTTGTTCAATTTTCCATAAAATATTATGACGGGGCCCAGATAGCCGTAGCGGTAAACGCGCAGCTATTCAGCATGACCATGCTGAGGGTCGTGGGTTCGAATCCCGCTGGTCGAGGATCTTTTCGTAAAGGAAATTTTCTCGATTCCCAGGGCATAGAGTATCTTCGTACCTGCCACACGATATACACATGCAAAAATGGTCAATCGGCAAAGAAAGCTCTCAGTTAATAACTGTGGAAGTGCTCATAAAAACACTAATCTGAGAAGCAGGCTTTGTCCCAGTTGGGACGTAACGCCACAAAGAAGAAGAAGATTATGACGAAGAAATAGAGGGCTGAACACAAAAGATTGGAGTTTTCCATAGTAATCTTCATATAAACTTCAAATGGCGTGTGCACAGTCAAATTTCTTCCGAATCACTTCAAACTTTGGGAGGATGCTTTTTACCATAATTAAAATCGTTTAAGCATAGGGGAGCTAAAATTTCAAAATTTTCATCATTCTACTGTAACATAACCAACGTGATTAAATTGTTTTTTGAACAATCTGAGACTATAATAAGAACCATTGACGTATAGCTATTGCGTGAATAATTAAGAACATGCATGCGACAGACATGCTTATTAGAAATTGGAAATTTATCTTTTAAATTGCTAAAATATTCATTTTTTTTACGGTGAAAGTTCTCAAATTTTTATCACCTTAACATCCGATATTATATTTGTATTCGATTTTGCCATATTATTATTATTGCCTTTATCATAGTGGATCTTTGCCTTGGTAATTTCGCCACGAACCCATAAGGCCTTCCTTAGTCAAGTGGCCGAGTTCGCGGCTACAAAGCAAAGTCAAGCAAGGACTGATAACTTTTACGGCCCTTGTGGATCGCATATATGATGCTCTCGGAGTTTCAAATTTATTCAGGGGCATACTCGACTTTTTTCTCCCCGCGATAGAAGAGTATCTCAGGGAATTGACTATGTCATGGTTCCTCCTTGCTTCGATCATTTCTTTAGATGGCTAATTCATCGAGTGAGGTACAAGGGGTACAAGATATGATCACTGCAGTAGCGTCCCTGGGGGGTGGGGGGTGCGATGGATTCGGTCCGCTCCGGGCCCCGGGTTCTTAGTCATTCCGAAATCATGGTGAAATTTTATCATACCAAAAAATGAGTTTTTAACAAACTAAAATGTATAGGGGTAAGGCATATCAAGTTTTAAGGGGACCTGAATTGGTAATGGATAGTGGTTCCTATATCGTTCAGTATTTTGACGAAGGTAGCGAATATCAACGCTATAGAATAGAGATTTTTACAGAGCTTCGTGGTTTTGGATTCATAAATACATTGTTTTATTAATCATCTAATATCCGGGCGCCTGACGAAACCAGAAACTAGTTTGGTAACAGTTTATTATGAACCAAGCCGAAAAGCTGAAATGAATATTTGAACACAATATTTCATACATTTTTAAAGATAGCAAGGCATATTTCGTCCCTTTTTTTGCATTGCAATGAATCTTGATGTACATTCTTGAGGCTCCAGAGATTACTATGCGATTACTTTATAAGTGCATAGATTTCCATCTTCAGGAAATCTTCCAGAGATTCATTTAGAACTTTCTTCATGAATATGTACGAAAACTTTTCCGGGGATCCCTTCAGAAATTGTTATGAAAATTTCTCCAGTAATTCTCCTATGAATTCGTCTTAAAATAATTTCTTCAAAATTTTCTCCAGAATATCGTTCGGCATTTGAATAACGGAATTACATCGAAAACTTTCCCAGAAATTCTTATAGGATTTGCTAGAAAGATTCCTACAGAAATTATTTTACAGATTTCTTCAAACATTTCACTGAGCTATTTAGAAAATATTCCTACAAACAATCTTCCAGGAATATAACAAAGGATTATTCTAGCATTGAAGAAAATCGTGTACAATTGATTTCGAGAAATCGTGTAGAAATTGCTCCATAAATCCATAAATTCTTCCAGAGATTATTCCACAAAACCTATTGGATTTTTTCCCAGAAATGTCACAATTTATTCAACCAGGGATTCCTCGTATATCAAGGAATTTGGAGTGCTTTCAAATATTTCTAGAATTATTTTGAAGTACATTCTACAGTTAGTGTTTAGAGCCACAAAATGCTACATCAATTATTCATGTAGTTCCTCCAAGAGTTCCACACGAAATTTTTCAGGGAATTCCTCTGGAAAATTTTGGTTTCTTAAAATTTTTAATAACTATTTTGTTAGTTTTTCTGGAAACTTATCCATGATTTTTTCAGGAATCCAGAAGTGATCTGGAGATTTTTGAAAGACTCCTCTCTTGTATGAATTAATCATGTATTTCATCAGTGATATCTGTAGGATTTTTCTTCCTGGAATTACCCCATTAATTTCTGAAAAACTTCTTTGGCATCTTCTTGGACAGAGTGACGAACTCGCCAAGGGCGAATAGCCACTCAAATAAAGATAAATAATAAGCTTCTTGGACAAATTCCTAGAGAAATTTTTTAGGCACTATTTGAGGACTTCTTTGGGAAATTTTCTGACGGTACCATAAGAAAATAATCTGAGTTCAAATCTGCGAAGGAAATACTCAGTGTACTCCTGAAAAAATCTTCTAATTAACAGCTGATTTAAGCAAATCAACCCGAAAACCCTAGCTACGCCACTCACTGTGCTACAGTGCTCAATTTTAATAGAATGCCAAAAGCAACAAGTTTCAAGTGCATCCTTCAAAATACGACCAGTCACACCTGGTTGGGATGAGGAATGCGCTCAGTTGTATCGAGAAAAATAAAATGCCTTCAAAGCTTTTCGTAGACATGGTATCTCAGAACTTTTTTAGAGTACTCGAAGTTCGATAAAAAGCTGAAGAATCTAATCAAAGCGAAGAAGCGTAGTTATTTGGCGACGTTTCATTGATGGCCTTTCGCAAGAATGTTCAATGTCGACGCTCAGATAGTGGCTCGCAACATGCGAAACCGCTCATCTTCAAATGAGAGTGATGAATACTCCAACCGTTGGATATTCAACTTCGCAAAAAAGGTCTGTCCAGACTCAGTTCTAACTCAGCCGCCTTTCTGTGTTATCCAGAGAGACGATTCTTTGGACAGACCATTCACTATGCTGAAACTTTGAATAGCTCTTCTTTCATCAAACAATTCCTCTCTGGTACACGATATGATTAAGTTAAATCTTCTCGAAAATCTCCCAAATATCGCACAAAGACGGTTGATTGACCTGTTCATCTCATTCATGGAGCACAAGATTGTTCCACCTGAATGGAGACAGCTATTCAAAAGGTTGGGAGACCACCGTCTGATCACAATTCATAACGCCCGATCGCTATCTTAGCATGTTTAAGGCGAAGTAGGCCGTCATTGAAATTTGTACGCGTCGTTAATGATTGTTGCCAATTCATCTCACGATTTCGAATCAAAGAAAATCAGTTGGTTTTGCGCTGACACAGCTGAAAAAGTATCAGCATACTTTATGCATGTTAGCGCGTACAGTAATTATTTTTCAAGTTAATATAAACTATCAAGACTGAGTTTTATCACTTTGAAAAGCATGCTGAAAAGTCATCATTGTTGCCAAAACGAATGACGGGCTACTTAGCCTTAAGGAAATTGTTAGAAAAAATGATCCTATCGCGACTCGACTGCTGGGTCGAATCAAACAAGATACTTTCCAGTACCGTAAATTCGGGTGAAATTGATCACAGTGTCACTCGATTTTATTTCTTCCTAATGGAGCACCCATATCAATGTAACCTGCAGGAATGAACGTTGTTTGTCGTAACCATTGTTGAATTGTGTGTTGTGAAGTTTTTTGCGTTAAAGAATGTTTATTTCTATGAAAATAATGTAAAATTCCAAAACCATGTGCGGTGCAGTATTGACAAACATTCATAAACTACAAGTTCTAAACAAGGATTTGAGTATAGTATATACACTACCCGCCATAAGTATGGAATCGCATCATCTAGTATTGCAACACCTCAATTGAATATTGCAGCACCCCCCAAAAGGTTTAGCATCACCCGTAAGCTATTACACTAATGACGCAATATCTTGGAAACCTTACTTTCTAGAAAGCTGCGGTCTTCAGCAAAGTTGTTCAGAAGCCTTACGGCGTTCATCAGCTGAAAATTTTAATGCGCCATTTTGCCGCTACGTGGCGCTAGTGTGCATGTAATTTGGTCATATTTTAGACGGCTCTAGCTCATGAACCTGATTACTTAGAATGTTCGTGTCTTCAGCAAAGTTGTTCAGAAGTTAAATGCAATGTGAGGCAGCACTGATTGGTTAGCAATTTTGCCGCTATGTGGTGCTAGCGTACAGCTGAGAGAGGAGACAGCTCACTGACAGTTGGCATGTTTTTTTGCTCTCTTATAGTGGTAAGCTCCATCAAAGTTAATACGCCAATCGCGTATTATCCTCGATTTTACTATAGTAAATATACGCGATTGGCGTCGTAACTTCGATGGAGCTTACCACCATTAGACTTATTTCTTTAGTTCTTCGGTTGTGCACAACGGTCTAATGATCTTATTTTGGTCAAAATCATTCACTCATTGTTGTTCACTGTGAAAAAGGTATGAATAAAAAAATCAATAGCTGTTTGCCAACATACGACTATATTCAAGTATTCAACTTTTTAAATTAAGCAGTCATCGAAGAACACCTAGAAAGTTTAATTACCTTTACCTAAATTCTGACGGTATTTTACGCTTTGCTCTTCAAATGTGTGGTTTTCCAGTGTCAGTTTATGACAGGTTCCCTTGCCTTTTGGGAGCTCGCAATCTAAGCCATCTGTCTCCTCTCTCTCAGATATGCAGGTAGATTTGGTTATATTTTCGCGGGCTCTAGCACATGATCTTGACCACATAAAATGTTCGTATCTTCAGCAAATATTTAGAAGAAGGCATTCTTACGAACCTGTTTACTTAGACAAAATTCAAAACATTGTAGAATATAATACAGTGAGGACCCGATTTTGTCAGCCCCTCGATGAATTTTAGGCTGACAAAATGGGGAACCTGACAAAATCGGGTCATTTTGTTATGTTCCTGTTTTTCAAATTTCTACGTGTTAATGATTGCTTGTGAACCGCGTCAAGAACTTGCATGGACTTTTAAGAGTTCATTAAAAAATAACGTAACGCAAAATTTGTCAATTTTAGACCCCCTTTCACCTCCACGTAACAACTTTTGTATAGAAAATTTTAAATTTTTCTTTGAACCGTAACACTATGTAAGACCCCCTCCCTCCCCTGTTGTGTAACGTAATATTTGAACGGTCCCTAAGGGGTGTATGACCATTGGCGTAGCCAGGTTTTTTCTCCAGGGGGGGGGGGGGTCTTGAGAAGATCGATTCTTAACATTTCATTCACGATTTTCACGACCTAACGATCATTATACATTACACTCTTTTTGCAAACTTTTTGCAAACATAAAACTATACAAGATACCCACCGTATTTTTTCATAGTAAGCTAAGTAAAGTCCTAAACGCGTCTTATTTCAATGTTGAGTGACGGGTCTATTTAAAGTCTTGCAGATTTACCTATTGGAAAAATTCCAAAGATTCGATTCGTTGTGGTCCCTTTGATCACCAATTTTGCATTGTCCAGTAAAACAAATGGAATCAACCTGAGTTCTAAAAATTTCTCACAGAACACAGAAATTCCTAAAGAGGTTCATATTAAAATTCCTCTTGATTTAGAAACTCCTTCGAAATAGCATAAATAATTGCCTCGAAGCTCTTCTTTTAATTCATTTTAGTATAATTCAAAGAATGTTTCATACGGAGTTTTCACATAATTTTTCCAAAACATTGTTTTAAAACTCAATGTTTGGAAATGGAATGTGTGTAAAAATATTTCTTACTGTATGAAAACCAAGAAATTTTCTTTAGTTTAGGGATGATTTAATGCTTCAAAATGATTTTGGTGAAATTCCTAGTCAAGTTTCTGAAAATCTCGTGAGCAAATTTTGAAGTTTATCTCGAGACATACTTAAGATAAAAATGGAATGAATTCAACAAGGACTAAAAGAAGATAATTATTGAAGTAATTACTTGAAAAATAAAAATATTCTATTAGAATTTTGAGTGAAGTTTGTGGTCGAGTTCAAGTTCAAGCAAAAATCAATTTTAATTTGGACGCAAAACCCTTTCGGTGTACCCAGTATGTTTCTGGAACAATTTATGAAATTATTGTTTGGAAATTTTTGAAAAAATAAGTTTCAACAGGAATCCATAGATTAATTTTTGAAATAGTATTGAGAGAAATTCTCGGAGGAATTCATGAATGAACCTACACACATGTTTTTTTTGTCATAGACTCGGCTGTATGAATCTCGTTTTTTTTTTAATTTTAAGAATGACTTAACTAGCGAGTTGCCTAGTTGCTAAGTAACGAAACACAGTTTTACGATACTTGAGATCGCTGTACATAACTCGTTTAATATTTGGCATATTAAATTGAGTTTTTATGGAAGAATTTTTAGAATCACCTCTTGAAAACACCTTTAAATTTTGTTGAGGAAGCTCTGGAGAAATTCGAGGTACAGCCAGGAACGATTTGTAGAATAATTTCAGGAATAATTGGAGAATCACGTTGGAGAAATATCTGGAGGATTATAATAAAATTAAAAAATACGAGGAAATACGAGGAGTTTTATCCGATTACTCTAATGATAATATTCTGCTGACAATAAATTTTGTAGAACCTTTTTGAGTTTCCCAACAGATTTGATGAATTCTTCGAAAAATTTATGGCAAGAAGTTTTTCAAAAAGCTGATTGTTTGGAATACTCCATAAGTTTTCCAATATATCATCATGCAACAATTATATAAATATGAGTGCTGGAGACAATCTTTTATGAATACAAACACATGATAAATTCCCGTAATATTGTTTTTAGCATCGTCCAAAGGGGAGGAGGCATTCCCATTGCCCCCTCTGGCTATGCCCATGCGTGCACGACATTAAACATCATCATCATTTTTTATGAAAATATGGTAAAACATGGCAAAAACAATTTTTTGATAAATTTAAAATAGCGGACAAAATCGGGTCAAAAAGCTGATAAAATCGGGGGCTGACAATATCGGGTCAGTACTGTATAATTGTTTACTATGTGTTAAAAAAATTCAAAATTTGACATTTTTTGTTAAAATAGGCTATATTTAATGCCTTAAGGAATCGTACACAGTTTTAATTCAAAGTTATTTCCAACATTCAGTTCAAATTTCGGATCCATCATTTCGCTAAAAACAGAGCCACCCTCGTCAAAATTGCTAACCAATCAGTGCTGCCTCACATTGCTTTTAGGCTTCTGACCAACTTTGCTGAAGACACGAACATTCTTAGTTGTCATGTTCATGAGCTAGAGCCTGCTAGAATATGACCAAATGACATGCACACTAGCGCCACGTAGCGGCAAAATTGCTAACCAATCAGTGCTGTCTCCGATTGCTTTTAAGCTTCTGAACAACTTTGCTGAAGACACGAACATTCTAAGTGGCCAGGTTCATGAGCTAGAGCCGTCTAAAATATGACCAAATTACATGCACACTAGCGCCACGTAGCGGCAAAATGGCGCATTAAAAATTTCAGCTGATGAACGCCGTAAGGCTTCTGAACAACTTTGCTGAAGACCGCAGCTTTCTAGAAAGTAAGGTTTCCAAGATATTGCGTCATTAGTGTAATAGCTTACGGGTGATGCTAAACTTTTTGGGGTGCTGCAATATTCAATTGAGGTGTTGCAATACTAGATGATGCGATTCCATACTTATGGCGGGTAGTGTACCTGAAAATTTGTGAGGATGCTTGAGATATATCCCCAAACTAGATTTCATAACCGAAACTCGTATTAATTGCTCATTCGGTGGAAATAATTGAATTTCTGTTAGATATCAGGAAATTCCTTAGGAAATTGCATACATTTAGGCGTTTTCCGCGTAATTCTTGAAATTTAACTATTCATTATTTCTATAATTATTGTATTGTTAAGAATTTAGCAAGCATATTCGGATTCAGGGACCTCAAATTTATTATATAGAGTTGTTTTGAAAACTAACAAGAATCGCATTGACAATTGATCAATTTCACCCCGAAATGATATTCTCCGATTTTTTATTTTAGAGATATTTCTTAGCACTAAAATGACATTTGTTATAACATATCGGTACATGAGTCAATGAGACTCACCTTCGTACTTGCTTTCCTACATTCAATTGTTTGGCATTGTCAACATTATAGAAAACGGACAAGAAAAACCGTAAAAAATGACCAATTTCACACAAAATCACGGTACTCAATTTGGTATTTGCAAAGGAAAAGAAACAAATGATTGTCTAGCGTTGCTTTCATCAGATATTTAACTAGCCTTTGCAGACAAGGAGCAACTGCCTTCAGTTTTTCTGGATATAAAGGGCGCTTTTGATTCAGTTTCCATAGATATATTGTCAGAAAGCCTGCACAATAGTGGACTACCTGGAACATTGAATATTTTTTTTAAACAATTTATTGTCAGAAAAGCGTATGAGCTTTACTCTCGGCGAACTGACTGTTGGAGAGCAGGTATATCACACACCCTGTAGCAGCGGTGTCTGGAGGTAAACATATTGTAATATAATATATATTGTAGGAGAAGGAAATTGTAATATATACCCAGACAGTGAATAAAAGAGAGGTGCTGACGTGATAGTGATATCAGTCAGTAGCCTGCAGTGTGGAGCGGAAGAGCCTTGTTGTTTTGTAGTTCGTCTATTTCAACACTGACAACCTCCAGAATTAGTTATGTGGGCTTTTCCCACGGCTCATGTTTAAGTCCCTTGCTTCATAATTTTTATGTTAAAGATGTCGACAACTGTTTGGAAGAGCCATGCACGCTGAGACAACTTGCAGATGATGCTGTGGTCTTTCTTAAGGGCAGCCGATCGGAAATTTTACAAAGACCATTGCAAAATTCCCTTGATGATTTATTCACTTGGGCTAGAAAATTTAGGGATCGAGTTTGCGCCACAAAAAACTCAACTGGTTGTACAGTGATACCTCCATGAGTCGATGTTCCATAACTCGATATCGACTCATGGAACCATACTAAAACCAAAATTTCATGGTTACTACGATAATCCCCTCAAACTGCTTTCCGAAGCATTTGTTTCCACTACTCGATATTTCCATGAGTCGATGGTCCCTTCAGATATCGACTCATGGAGGTTTGACTGTATTTTCTAGGAAGCGGAACCCAGCCTAACTAAAGCTTAAGCTTTTGGGAAGAGACATCGACCAGTCTTTGACTTCAAAATACCTTGGCGAACCCATATTAGGTATTTAACGGGAAAATGCCAACAACGGATCAATTTTCTACGAACAATTACCGGAACATGGTGGGGGTGCTCACCCGGATGATCTCATTAAACTCTATAAAACAACGATTCTCACTGTTCTAGAGTATGGCTCTTTTCGTTTTCTCTCAGCAGCAAACTGCCACCTGATTAAATTGGAAAGAATTCAATATCGTTGTTTGCGTATCGCCTTAGGGTGTGTCAACACATTATACGAGTCTGGAGGTACTGGCAGTGGTAAACCACTAAAGAATCGATTTTGGGAGCTCTCGCTAAGAATACTTATTAAGTGCGGAGTAAGCAACACACTCGTTATCGACAACATCGAAGAAATGCTCAAACAGAATACTCAGTCAAAATAGAATACGATCTGTCCATGAAATCCAGGTCAACATCGATTTATTATAATTCCACGTATTTTCAACGAAAAGTACCAGAATGTCGATTCCTAAGGAGATTTTACATTTACATCCCCTATTAATGCATCCACCGTCTTCGGTGTCTCCAATGAAAACTCTTCTCAGGGTGGCCACCAAGTTTCCATTTTGAAATTCCCGCTTTTTTCCCGGTTTTCCCGGTACAATCACCAAAATTTTCCCGGTTTTTAATTTAGCTAATCAAAGATATTTTAACTCAATTTCTAATCTTTCTATTTCTTCTTCATGAAAATAAAGAGTTCTACAAAGCAAAGAACACACTTAGGATGAAACATAAAAATCTGTTAAATAATCCACAGAATTCGTACTGTGAAATATGATTCAACTTTTTTTCTGTCGAACAACAGCGGTTTCAACATAGGTAAATTGTCAAAAATTCACTGAAAATTCGGTAGAAGTTAAAATTTTACAAAAGTCTGTGAAAAATTAACTTAAAGTTCGGTGAAAGTCCATCTTTTTACCATATACC
Organism: Aedes aegypti; assembly: GCF_002204515.2. NCBI lineage: Eukaryota > Metazoa > Arthropoda > Insecta > Diptera > Culicidae > Aedes > Aedes aegypti. Next base: position 20,877,576 of record NC_035108.1, on the reverse strand, counting down.
GAAATTCACACTGATAATCAGTGAATTCATTAGGCGGCCATGTTTACAACTGCGAAAAAAGATTAAATTCCAAATAGCTCCCGTTGTTGAATGTTTTCATTTCAATCATCAATCTTGTTCGCGCTATTTAGGCGGAAGAACTATAAAATTCCAATAATGGAAACAAGTCATCACCAGAAATTTAAAACTTACTGAAACGTATGCTAAAATCTACGAAATTGAACAAAAAATCCACAGAAAAATTGTAAAAAATAACACCCAGCTTTTCGGTGCTTTTGACAGCTGAACGTTTTCTAGCTTCACGAACGGTTACATATCACCGAACGATTCATCGATTTTTTTTGTTCCTTATTAAGGTGATTTTGAGCGCATACGGCTAGTTCATCACCATTTGTCAGAAAACCGCCAGAAAGGCTGCTTTTAATAAGGAGTAATTCACCAAAATTTCTGCTGTTGGGATTTCGGTGAAATCGCACAGAAATCTGTGATTTATTCTTAGTGTGAAGTTTAAGATGAAAATTAAACATAGCCACACATGTAGAAGCATGTTATTTATTATTTCCTTGTCGTTTTTTTTTAAGAATGATAAATTAGATACTTTAATTGATTGTAAGAAAAAAAAAATGATTGAACCTTGATTCGAATCATCAAGTCAAAAAAGTTTGAGAAAAGTTTAAAAAATGTTATTCCTGGCAGTAGTGGAAAGATTTGAAAAATATTTCAAATCCTGGTTAGCGATTTTGTGAGCAAAGTGAAACATGTTTAAGACGCATAGTGTAAAGATTTTCCACAACTTCTGGTTTGTATATTTATAGCTCAAAAATGTTCGTCGTTCAACATGATTTTCCCGGTATCCATTTCAAATTCCCGGTTTTTCCCGTCTTTTTCCCGGTAGAATCGAATTCCCGTCTTTTTCCAGCTTTTCCCGTTTTTCCCGGTTCGGTGGCCTTCTGCTTACCGAAAATTTCAAGGACCTTGCACGGTTTATGTTGCTGAGCTGGCAGCAATCAGCTTCGCTTTGGGGATGATCTGCAACATGCCCGTAGATCACTTTTTTATCTTCTCAATTGGGGCACTTCGATCGATGAAATCTGTAAAGCATGCATCTTACTTTCTTACAAATATAAGAGAGCAGATGTGTGCACAGGTCGAAAGATCATACAAGATTACCGTTGTGTGGGTACCCTTACACTTCTCAATTTATGGCAATGAGAAGGCGAACTCTCTCGCAAAGGTGGGCGTTGAGGAAGGTGAGATTTATGACAGAAGAATTTTACACGATGATTTTTTTTTTTCATTTTGCACGTCAGAGTTCTCTTCACGGTTGGAAAGGGGTTGGCTAAATGGCCAATTGGAGCGGTGGTTATATTTTAAAATCCCTAGAGTTTGCTTGCGAGCGTGATGGAAAGGTTTGGATGTAAGTCGGGATTTCATTCGCGTGATGTCAAGACTTACGTCCAACCATTATTCGCTAGGTGCACATTTGCATAGGATGGGTGAGCAATATTTGTAATCGGTGTGCTTCCGGTTATGATGACGTCGATCACGTAGTTTGGCAATGCCCGTATATGAACGCCTCCAGAGTGCAACTAGTTGATACCCTTGCGGCCCAAGGTAGACAACTCCATGTTTCAGTTAGAGATGTGTTGGGAACCCATGATTTCATGTATATGGTCGCAATTTGAGATTTCCTTCGCTTGTCTGGTATAAAAGTTTTATTATCTTGTGTTCTCTTCCTCATTTTTTTTTCGTGTGTTATCCCCTTTGTATTGGATTGAGGATCCTGCCCATCCGGCAGACGAATACTGATACGATATTGGTACCAACGCCACGATACGAAAATCGAGCGATTACGATATATCTCCCGGATAAGCTGCAGAGAACCCGAAACCCAATCCTTACCATGTCCTTCCTTCAACAATAGTGATTACTAACCTCAAGCTGCCAAAAGTACTCTGGCTCTATCCCGTAATAATTTTGATACTAAAAAAGTAAATTGTAAATAATACAAAAATAACTTTCGACTCCGTAGAGCGTTAAACGCGATTGAGCCTCAAAAGAAAGGAACTAACTAGTTAAAAAAGCCTCGAATCCTTTCATAAACAAACATTTAGTTTCTTTTAGGCCAAGCGAAAAAGGATTGAATCAATTATTGCCCTCCCATTTATTTCAAGAAGCAAATCTCGAGTTCCACTTCAGCTACATCAGTCCACAAAACCAAGAGATTTTCATGTTATATGTTTTCATAACAATGATTAGAAGTAGGGGAAGGGGTGGTAAAATGAACATCATCTTATTTCTGATAGAAAAACGAGGAATTTGTATAGTTCAAACGCACAACATCAAAAACAGGGATGTAATCTATAGCAGCTACATGGATTCAGACTAAAATAGCTAAATTTTCACATATTTTCATCGCTATCAAAAAGCGATGCAAATGATCATTTTACCTGCACTGTGTGGGTAAAATGAACACCATGCAAAATACGTGAGCAAAACACATATTTCTGAAAATTTTCATTGCTTCACCAAAAATACATCCATTAATGACTGGAACCCATTCAAAAAGAATTCTAAAGGTATCAGATTTGACATCATATCATAACGATATTCACCTCACTGAAAAACCTCTAATCTTGCGACCTAAAAGTTACGTCAGTTCTAATTTTCAAACGTGGTTTTCTAAAATCATAGTTTTTGTTGATATTTTCACTTCAATTGACCTCCGTATCAACTCAAACACTTAGATTTATGCTCTAAATCGTCTGTGCGTGATAAAAATTCATCGAAATTTGTTTTTTCTCCGTAAAAGGCACGGTGTTCATTTCACCACATCTGTTCATTTTACCACCACTTCCCCTAGGTAAAATAGCATGGGCTTCCGTGTTACTTAAACTGTGTTATCTACTTCGGTTTTATCTAGAAAAAAAAATCCTCTATTCTCTGTTATCCATTCGACACATTTAGGTTCATTTTTTCTTATCTTAAATACCATCTGTGCATCTCATGATATTGAGTAATTGAGTGATGCGGTCCTAGTTAAGAAAACCCCTTCTATTTTGTGAATACTACTTGCTCGTCAGAGTAATACCTTCCACCGTTTAACTATTATATTAATCAATAAACCAATTAATAACTTCAAAACCAACGAAAAATAATTAGTACTCATAAAACCGACGTTCACTTCAAACAAAACGAAACAAAAAGGGATGTAAATTCACAACCGAAAACCAAAGAAAAACAAGCTCGTACAAATTTCCGCGACACTCCGTACAATCGTAGGGACGGAATGGAAGGTTCGCGCGCGCGCACCCCGTTCTACAGGGTCACTGAAAACAGTGCGGATGGTGGATGGACAAATGGACATGGGGCGAATCAAACTGCGCTACCAACACCACGAACGAAAAAGGAAAATGAGATTCCGGCATTGACATTTACGCGCGTTTCGGTGATAAGGAGCAAATCGTAAAACCGCACAGGTAACGTCAACCGATGTCCGACGACACAAGCTGAAGTCCGCTTCGGTTTATTGGTTGGTTATTTGTTGTAAGGAGACCAAGGGGAATGAATGGCATGACGAATCCGCAACACCACACCGCGATTAGAGCCGAGGATTAAGATGTTGCGCTCGAATGAGACTCGTGAGATAATGAAATCCCTGCGATTTTTTGTTATCGTCGTTCTTCGAGGTTTCCCTCGAATGAAATTAATCTGAAAACCGAAGGGGCTGTGTACGTACCTCTTGGTCCATTTTGCTAGAGGCAGGCGAACCGATTTGCTGCTGTGATGGAGGTGATGGCATCGGAGGTTTCTTCTGGCGGAAGCTGGGTGGGGTGCTGATCGACTGCGGTGGCTGCATCGGTCGCATTCCCGTCGGGGACGTAACCTGATTCTGCAGCGAGTGGGATGAGGGACTCTCCGGTAGGACGGCGACACCATGGATTCCTGAATGAAAGTGTTGGAATTTACGATCAGTGATAAGCGAAATAAACGCGATCTTACCAAGCGGTCTTCCGCCACCCAATCCGACAGTGTTGAAGTCGGCTGACTCACCAAGCGTTTCCACCGGGTCGTTTTCCGTCACTATATCAAATGGTGTCGAAATGGTGCTAGCGGTCGTAGGGGTAGTGATCATTGGCTGCGTTCCGGCGGTTCCTGCCGCCGGTGTATTGGTGTTTCGCTTCAGCAATCGTCCCCACGTTGCTACGTTGATGTTCATCTGTTTCGCCCGGGGAATGTTCTTAACTTGTTGTTTGTTAAAGATCATCCGCTGACGTTGGAGCTTTGGTTTGCGCGATATCATCGGGTTGAGGAATTTGATCTCTGCAAACAGAAGACCCTGCGGTTCCAGCTGCAGAGCCATCCCGTGCCGGATATCGTCGATGAACTCTTCCAGGCGTAGGAATTTGACCGCGCACAGTGATCGCCAGTCCCTCCAGTAGACGCCAATCTCAAGCTCTCGCGATCGATCTAGATCTATCGAGAAGCGCTGATCCCAAGCCTGTTGGGAGCATGGCCTCCACGACGTTTGACCCACGGTGATGTTGTCTAACTTAATAACAGCCATAATCTCCGACGACGTCTCGTCCTTCACGCTGTAGCTCTTGGACGAACTTCGGCTGGTGACACCCTTGACGAAGCTTTTCAGGTCTCCCGGACTAGAGCTGGAATCTTTATCGCGTCGCGATCGCCCAGGTACGTCTTCTAGCAGGTCTTGGCAGCCCATCAGGCGAACCTCGAGCTTACCGGTTACGGCGGCGCATCGACTGAACGACAGACTGTGGGCTGGTTTCCCCTGGGCCGTACCCCGGAACGGATGCAGGGAGGTGTACTGGACTGGAACCGGACTCGATGCTTGCACATTTTGTAGTTCGGCTTTGAGCTGTATTGCCGCCTGGGAATCCTGTGGCAGTTCTAACCGTCGCAGTTCGAGGGCTTTCCGGAGCAGGTCAAGCTTGCGGGAGGATTCCGATAGGCGGGTTTGAGCCTGTGGGGTAGGGAATGAAGGCATTTTGTAAGTAATTTGTAAACGCATTGATAAATTGCATGCAAATTGTTTAAAGATAATGAACTGTGGAACACTTCAGGAAGGGCTTACCTTTAATAACGGATTTTTATTAGAATTTGGGGATGTGATATTTTTAAACAAAATGTCCAGTGAAATCTACTTCTGTATTCATCTGCGCAACTGACTGTACAATTCATTCCGTTTACCTTATGTATTCTTACAACTAAATGCTGCATAATGGCAATTGAAATCGAGATGAGAAACTTAAACAATGAAAAAAGCAAATGCATTTCTAAAAGCAATATTTACAAGGCGACCGAAAAGCACTCTTCCATTTCCTACAATTTCATTTGGTTTCGCAGGTGAAGTTTCTTTCGCATGTCCACAATGTTGGACGGCGTATCATCGACGGACATGGCTCGCTCCCGAAGGCTACCATCCCTCTGCCGCATCCATCGAAGGCAGTGTTCGCACTGACATTCCGGATTCCGAACCGGTCCCATGTGGACGCCCGGTTTCCGTTTACCGCTGATCAAGCTACCGAATCGTCTAGCCAAGGCGAAATATTCGCTGGTGTAGCCTTCTATCGGGGACAACGTCCTTGGAGGAAACGTCGACGAGCCGTTCGCAGTCAGCAAAGCTTGCTGAAGCATTCGTTTGGACGCGTCTACGTTCGACTGTGCCCGGTTCGAGTTGCTCTTCACCGTAGAAGGACTAGAATCGCTGTATTCGTTTTGCGAGTGAACCGATTCGTTCGGACGGGATGGACTATCGAACACGAAGCTGTGATCGGACTCGGACAAATTGTTGTCCGACTCGCTATGGCGACGATACTTCGGGTTGTGTATCTCCAGCAGTTTTCGTTCCACCGAAGGAGACTTCCACGTCTGATCACCCCACACTCGCTCCATCTGGTGGATTCGGTAGCGATCTTCACTGTTGGCGTATTCAAAACTGTCCGAATGCGTGACATTCGTACGGCTTCGATTCAGATTCGCCGATTCTTCCAGATCGCCCACTTCGTCCAGGCCGGCTGAAGCGAGAGCACTCGATAAACTGCTTCCCGTGACATCTCGTTTCGCCGAATGAACCGAAAACGGATAGTTCGAGCTTATGTTATCATCACTCGGATCGCGCTCCAGGTACTCCAGATTGGCATAGGTCACCGCTTCTTTCGGTTCACCGAGGATCTTGTTGAACAGCATTTGCTTGGATTCGCTGATTTCATCCTTCGTATTGCTCCGCTTCACACTTTTTCTACCCTGCGAATCGGTTTTCTTCAAACTCCCTACGGTGGATAAGGTATTCTGATCTGAAAAATCCGAAATGCGAATTGAAAAAGGGACTCCAGATAGGTATAACATCAAACTACCAACCAACAGCGGTCTGCTGAATCATCCGTCGCGGAACCTCATGCTTTCCGGCTCTTTTGTGCCGCAGTTTCATCTCCTCCGACTCGAACACAGTCGGATGAGACACATTGGAGTTGGCCTTCAGCTCCGCTACATGGCTGGTGTCGAAACGACTTCCCGATGCCGACGATGGTGATGCGGATCGGACCGACGACTCATCTGACGACGAAGAAGACTCGGCATCCGATCCCGTGCAGTACACATCGATGTGTACCGTTCGGGGCTTCTTCTTGCTGTCCTTGACGCTCGAACGCTGCGATTGGAGTGTATTGCTCGGGGAGAGAATGTTCGCCGGAGAAAGGGGGGACTTGCGAGGTAACTGCAAACAATCAAGGAAGGACAACGCGTTATAAGAAGTTCAAGAAAACGCAAATAACTACTAACAGAGCCGTATTTTTCTTCTCGGCGAGTCGTAACCGGCGACAGTAGTGCTTCGGCAGCCTTCCGCGACACACTCCGCAGATCATCGCCACTGGTTTGAACGGTTTTGTCTTTGGACAGCTCAATGTCACTCGTCTGGCAGCTGACGTCTTTGGCTTCGTAGATCTTCGATCCGTCAAGCGACTGGAAACGACGTTACATGTTTGATAATTTTAGAACAACCTAAACGAAAGCGGAGGTACCTTTTCCGGAAAGCAGGTGTACTTGTCGGCCGTCGTCGTGTTGAACACATTGTTGGTGGTGGCATACTTGTTCACGCTAATGGTGGGCTCGTGGATTCCTCCAACACCGGTTGGCAGGAGATCCGCCGTTAACACTATACTACAGGTACTGGTGCATTTCGGGAATAGTGGCGACGTTGCGAAGGCAGTCAGAGTTTGTGGCGGGGCTAGCAGATTTAAGGATTTTGGTGCATCTTGTCCGCCTGGGACTGTTTTGGAGGTCTCGTCGCTTGGACTCTGTTTTAGGATTGATAAAGTGTGGGATTGGAGTTATAGATTTCCGAACGGAAATCATAGACAGCGTTGAGTGAATGGACGGACGAAATACTGCCAGTTAACCATTAATAATTAATAATACCCCTCAACATCACCAGATCGGTGATCAACATCGATGACAAACTCTATAGTAGCGTGCTGCCTTTGCCACTTTGCGAAGGAGCGAAAAATACTAAGCAGGGAGGAAACGAAAAATTAGCGAGGAAGATTCGGCGCAAAATTCCATCAAAAAAGTGTGCCAACACAACTCCGCGAGGCCTGTTTGATGCGGGCGGGACACTCAAAAGTTCTTTTGAAGCGTGAGTAAAGGTGAGCATAGCATCAAAAAAAAAAAAAAAAAGAGAGAGTGTCAGAAAAATTCTCGCATTTTTTCGCACTCTCACTCGAATTGCTTGAGGATCTATATTGAAAATTTTGAGGTCACCCAAACAACGTATAACAAAATCACCTGGAGGCTTTATATGTGCAAAATTTCACTTATAAGATGTCGCGAAAAGGCCTTCTACGTACAAAAGTGGAGGCGATATACGTGCATATATTATGTGATGAATAATAACATACAATGCGAGTGTATAAATATTCTACCGAACTAACCTGTGATCTTATGCGACTTAACTTATGATAACAAATGTTGATTTGACAGCTGCTACGGATTGATTCGACTTACTTTGTACGAGTGTACGAGACGAAATAAAATGTACAAATGAACTCAGAGAAGAAGTGTTTTATGCGAGGAAACCCATCAATCTGACGAGTTTATCCACGGTGTTGTGCGGGTTTGATGTAATTAGTATGAATAAACGACTCTTTAATGAATGTTCGAATCCTCTGAGCAGAATCTCAAATAGAGAAACTTTAAAGTAGATGGAGTACCGTGTACCTTTTAATTCCGCTCCTAAATGCTTATCTTTGACAGATACGCGTATTTCGACTACCACTTGCAGTCTTCTTCAGTGTCAGTTACTCGTATCCACGATACGAGTAACTGACACTGAAGAAGACTGCAAGTGGTAGTCGAAATACGCGTATCTGTCAAAGATAAGCATTTAGGAGCGGAATTAAAAGGTACACGGTACTCCATCTACTTTAAAGTTTCTCTATGAATAAACGAGTTGTAACGTGCACTTTCATGCGATTTCTGGTTGTCTGGGCAGTTTTTACCTCTCTGAAAAACGTCAAAATCGCCTCATTTTTGCATCGCAGAGGAGTTTCTGTCAAGTTGTGTCTATTTATAATATTAATTTTTGTTAGCTATATGTTTTCGTTGCAAGATTTTGATCCTTGATATATGGTGATAAAAAATTCCTCATATGCATCTCGAGCTCTGTCAAGAAATAGCAATTTCCAGTATTTGAATCCATTCGCACAGTAAATAAATTTGCGAATATGGAAGTGAGAAGTTTTATGTTTGCTCCTTATTACTGTTACGTCTTCTTCTTCTTTCTGGCGTTACGTCCCAACTGGGACAGAGCCTGCTTCTCAGCTTAGTGTTCTTATGAGCACTTCCACAGTTATTAACTGAGAGCTTTCTATGCCAATTGACCATTTTTGCATGTGTATATCGTGTGGCAGGTACGAAGATACTCTATGCCCTGGGAAGTCGAGAAAATTTCCAACCCGAAAAGATCCTCGACCGGTGAGATTCGAACCCACGACCCTCAGCTTGGTCTTGCTGAATAACTGCGCGTTTACCGCTACGGCTATCTGGGCCCCTGTTACGTCTATAAACACTAATTACGTGGTGTATCAAAATAATGGATAGCGCTGAACGATGCTCTATATGCACATAGTGCTCATTTAATGCAAGCATGCATCAGGAACATGGATGTATCCAAGTGGGAAGTCATTGCTCGCTTTTGCAGTCTTTCAGCTAGTGGTCAATCAATCAACAGTTCATAATGAATCTTGCGAAGAATTTTCCAAAAAACTGCCAAGTTAGCTGCCAACTGCCATCTTCTATCTTTTATCTTTTATGTTTTACCTTTTTTATTTTATCTTCTATTTTCTATCTTATATCTTCTATCTTGTCTCTTCTATCTTCTATTTCTATCTTCTATTTTTTATCTTCTATCTTCTACCTTCTATCTTCTATCTTCTATCTTCTATCTTCTATCTTCTATCTTCTATCTTCTATCTTCTATCTTCTATCTTCTATCTTCTATCTTCTATCTTCTATCTTCTATCTTCTATCTTCTATCTTCTATCTTCTATCTTCTATCTTCTATCTTCTATCTTCTATCTTCTATCTTCTATCTTCTATCTTCTATCTTCTATCTTCTATCTTCTATCTTCTATCTTCTATCTTCTATCTTCTATCTTCTATCTTCTATCTTCTATCTTCTATCTTCTATCTTCTATCTTCTATCTTCTATCTTCTATCTTCTATCTTCTATCTTCTATCTTCTATCTTCTATCTTCTATCTTCTATCTTCTATCTTCTATCTTCTATCTTCTATCTTCTATCTTCTATCTTCTATCTTCTATCTTCTATCTTCTATCTTCTATCTATTAAAAATGGAATGTTATTAGTATGTCACGAAATAACTTGAGTACTGGTCAACAGATTAATCTGATTCTTTCACAGTTAGGTTCTTGAAGTGTTCCGACGTGTTGGTGTGTATAGAAAGTCGAAAAACTCCAAGGAAAAAAAAATAGGAAATCAGGCGTAGAAAACTGTCACTTTTTTCATACTATCAAACAGCCTACTTCGGGACGAAACAAGGTACCTATATTATAAAAATCGCAGCTGGAAGAACTTAGTCTTCAGGTCAAAGTATTTTTTTGGGAATTTTCCCGAGTGTTTCTGTGGCATTTCTACACAAATTTCATAAAGGAATTCTGTTCAGAATCCTTTTACAATTCATATATGGAATCCTGATGGAACTTTTATTGGAACACAATACCTTACCTAATGAATTGTTTGAGGAATTGCAGCAAAGAACATAGTGAAAAGTTTATGAAGATTCTTCCAAGTATTCGTCTAGTATGGCTCCATTGCAATTTTTTCTGCATTTTTTTTAAATAATGTCTTCATGTATTCCATCCAAACTCTTCAAGAGTTAGGGTGAATTGTTGTATTTTTGGCAGCTATGCTCTCTTCGTCATAGGTTTTTTTTTCAAAACTATTAGGCTCAAAATTTGCATCAATACTTCTATCATATTTGAATGATACTGAGTTTGACCATGCAACGTTACTCTAGCGTATCAAATTATTGGTTCTACTTATAAGGTTAAAAATCATAATCAGGTTTCATCGCATAAGACATTTAGATTCCTTGGAACAAGAAGCTTATTTTAGAATGTAATCGTAATACTTTCGATGCTTAGAAGTCATTATTCGATGCTTAAAAAAAGTATTGCATTTTGCCATACACAAAAAAACATGTAAATTTAAGCTTAAAATGATACACATAGAGATAATGCCAGATTTTTCGTAAAATGAACCCCGATAATTTGCATTATTTATCGTCCAAATTAGCGGGGGTGCACGGTATGCTATTTTTTTTTTTTTTTAACTTGCTTAAAAATATTGATAGATTTTCCAAGTTGAAACAATCTCTAAAATTCAATCTAGATGTTTGAAAATATTACTACTTACTGAATTGTTTTGATTGTGGTGTTCTCTTCAAGATTCCAGATACACTCCCGTGCAAAAGCTTGGGTTTACCCCCCCAAAAACATACAAATGTGTTTTGTCCATATACTGTCAAAGATTGTGTATATCTACACAATTTTATACCGCTTTTTGAGATTTCTGAGATTCATTTAAATCGAAATTATTGTCAGCAGAGCTAATTCTAAATTTCCAAAGAAGTCCTCCAGATAATTTTCTAGAACTTTTATTTATTTACTCTTGAATTTTCCAAGAGTATTCTGAGCGGCTTCATTTGACACTTTTTCAAGGATTATAGGAAATAATTCTGCTTTTAACAAAGGAAAAAACATACATTTGATAAACTAAACTTTTGAAGTACTCAATCTTAAAATACTCATCAATTTGTTGAAGCTTTTTGCAATTATTCCTAAAGAAATTGAGAAAATATTTTTCAGCAATTTTACTAAAAACTTGTGGAGTATTTTTAAAGGAATCTTTGAAGAACATTACCGAGGATACCTTCAAGCATTTTTATGTCAGAATTTCCAAAGAATTACCAATAGGGTTTTTTGAGTTTTTTCTTGAATTACTTTGAGACTTATTAAAGCTATTCTTCCAGGATTTTTTTTAGAAAATTATAAATGTAAGAAAACCCTCATTGAACTCTCAAAGATATTTTCACAGGTATCTACTGACTATGTTTGGTATTTCTCAAGACAAGGATCTAATGGAACATTTATGGAGTAAAATATTCTCAAGACAATGGTTGTATGATTCCTAAAAAAATATTGCGAGTGGTGAAGAATACGTAGTGCAATTTTTGAAAAATTGCAAAACAAATCTTTAAAATTGTTTTTCTGGAGGAATCTTTGCATGAATTCCTGGAAATAAATCAAGTTATAACATCAATACCTCTGATGGGATACAGGAGGTTTTTGTACCTAGAATAGTTTAAAATTTCTTTCGAGAAAGCTTTCGAAGCAGTTTTTATAGGATATATGCAGCAATTATGGAACTATTTTTGGATGATGATGTTTCTCCTGAAGCTTCTTAGAAATTCATCCGGAAATTTATGTTATCCAATTCCTCCCGTAGTTAGTTAGTTAACTGTATCTAAAATATCTCACATTATTTCCTCCGGGACAATGTGATTTTCCTAGAAAGTAGGGACGATGGGGAGTTATTAACCGTAGGAATTAAATAATTTTGAAACTTTTTTTGGCTATGCCAAACACTTGAAATAACTTATCCCCCTTGTTACTCTCGATTGAACATAAGAGACACTCTAAATCCCCTTTTTAAGCAAAAGATTAGAATGCATAGAGGATTTGGATGAATTTATAAAAAGTGGAAGGTACCAGAAGGAAAAACTTCAAACAAATACTAGAGAAAGCTCTACATGAATTCCGAAACGAATTCTTGCGTAATACTTTAAAAGGTCGGACATTGTCTTCCGATCTATAGTGAAAAACTTCCCAAAGGCTTTAGTATTGTACTGCTATAATCAGGGATTGAATCCTGAAAAAAATGAGAGAATCTCTCACTTATCGCTTATCTGCAGCACATCATGAGAGCCTGTTTATCGTATACTGCTACAGCTCTGATTAGATCGGGGGAATAGCAGCGCATGATAAAACCCCTCTGGACATAGAGAAAGGATTTTATCATCGCTCTCTCTTTGGGGCTCTCGTTCGCTGCTCTAATTTGTCAAAATTTGATGTTATACATTGCCGATCATGTACCGCTACAGATGGAATGTTTTCTTCGTTTGCTTTGATCGTGCTTCAAAATCAATTGAGGACGAATTCCGCAATGCCTGATTGTAATCTAAAAAGAGCGATTATACCAGTAAAATATTGAAGCTTTGTTGCGGAGGTCCTTTTGTAGTTATGTGAGAATTCTCGAGAGAACTTCTGTCGAGTCTTTAAAAGAATACATATTAAAGCGATGCTTAGAGAAGCTCGAGAGTTATTTCTGAATGAAATGCTGGTCAAATCCATCTTAGGGTATTCTTGAAGAAACTGTTTGAAATTCTTTTATCTAACTGGGTAGGGTGAAATTTGTGGGCCATGGAACCACTATCAAACGAATATTCATTTTTATTTTCAAACAAAAGCCTTGCTGAAGGTGTATGAGTTCGAACTTTACTTGAATTCTTTATATAACAAAGTATTATCGTACTTGCCTCACAACAATGACATATTTTAAACTGAACGCGAGCCAAGAGTGAACTGAACGCGTTTTAATTTTGCACGTGAACGCAGTAAACATTGAACTCTCGTGGAATATTCAGACGCTGCTCACGAACTCCGTTCACTTTAAAATGCACAGTGCAGCACAACACTTAAAAACACTACTTTAAACTACATTGAATTCATGTCATATACAATGTATGTAACCTTAAATGTCCCTTGACATCTTTAGTTAATCTTTCTGCTTTTAAATTTGTTTTAAATTCGCCATGCAAACATTTTTTTGTTAGCGTTCATTTTCCAGCTCTTTTGAGTTCAAATTCAGCCTACTTGATCTCTAGTTCAAAAATTTTAACTGGAACGCAAACTGAACGCGTTCAAATGCAACACTGCCTCACGTTTTACGAATGCAAAAATGGAAAATTTAGCAAAGAAAAATCGAATCACTAAGCAGAGAAGAAGGTGAGGAAATAATTGCAGAAGAAAAACTGTGTGTAGTTTGTATGTAAAAGTAGTAAAAAAAACAGAAGTAAATTCGTTCAAGAATGACTGAGTCCTAATCACGTTGGGTATTCACACGTAATCGGAACCATACCAATCTGAGGTCGTAAGGAATGATTTGTTGCGAATATATTGCATTATCCTAGAATTCTGCCTGTTTAGATGAATAGTTTATTTGTTCTCGTTATGTACTTATTTTGTTTTACGACATATAAAAACATTTTTTCACATAGTTTTATTTCCATTAGCAGTCCTTCGCAGATACTAATTCGATTTGGAATAAAGAAGTGTTAACAACGATTATTTTCGAGAAAAAGTATCTACACTTAAACAACAAGAGGGCTGATTCACTCTGTCCCAGATTTCAATACAGGTCGGACTCGATTATCCGGAGTATCGATTTTTTTTTTCACTCCGGATAATCGAATCCTCCGGATCACACGAAGAAAAATAAAAATCTGCGATAAAAGAACTTAAATATTATCTTTTTTCGTTGTTTTATTTATATGATACGGGGCGTAGCTAGAAATCATTTCTAGGAACAGTAGGAGTTTTGAAAAGAAACAAAATTTTGACCAACATACACAAACACACTTTTTTTAACTCCCCCTTTTCTTAAATACACTCAAAACTGCAAAACAATTCATCTTGTATATTGCAATACCAAATTATTCCAAACTGAAAAACAAGAACATCAAAAAAACAAACTAAGGATAATCGAGATTAAAATTCCGGATAATCGAATCCCGGATAATCGAATCCGACCTGTATTTATAATTCTCACGCGAACATTATCGCAAGCAAAACAAAGTTCGTCAAAACCTCCTCATTTATGACCCTCGTGTGTATCGCACGTGTTTCAAACGACCTGATCATCATGTCATAATACGAGCACGTACGATCAAAAGAATCAAATCATAGTAAATGTCTCACATCATACCTCTATGATGTTCCACTCTAATACCGCCCACAACCCGAGAGGTAGTATTTCAAGGAAAACATTCCTTCGACATTCATTAGAATCGACCAAATCGCCTACTAATTATCTAAAATCCGTCCATTTCACTCAACGCCACCTACGAGATTTCGCTGCTCCGGTCCATGCATCTTGAAACAAAGCGCCCTCACCTGTGCAGACGACTTTGCTGCTGTACTGGCCGAAGTCGCCGTTTTCGTCTGGTCAGCAGCCGTGGCGGTAAAAATAGTCGAACCATCCTGTTTGAATGTCACACCCCCACCGTCACCTGCCGCCGGAGAATAATTACCGCCGACTCCATCCGTTCCATGGGGAGCACTAAATTTATAGATCACCTTCACAGGTTGTGGCAGCTTTGGGCTGGATTTGGGTGAATCACTTGCACCTGCACCAACGGAATTACTATTGGCCACTGGATTAGATTCGCCTTCGGGTTTCTTCTGGTCACTGGTGGCACTGCTCCCCTGGTGTGACAAGGTTAGCTGCGCATGCACTGTCCACTCGGCCGTAATCTCCGGTGGAACCGAAGTCGAACTGCTAGTCATGACTCCAACAATGTAGAACAATCACTTTAATAAACTTCAAATTCAATGTCGAGCATTTCTTCCTCGCAAAACAGGCATGTTCCACAATCATCTAGACATCCGTCAGTTTCACTCTATGTCACCACCGTCTTTGTGGAATCGAAAATCACTTCAGCTACAGAGCTACAACGAAAACAACAACGGACCTACATGTGACAATGTTTTTCCGACCGCGAAACACCACTTTGTGAATATTTTCATCGCCATCACATGCTCGTGCACTAAATGCACGGTGCTTCATTTATCGTTGTTATTAAAAAAATAAGCCATGAAAACTTTAATCGTGAGTTTGTTATGCATATAGTTGTTCTGCACCAACGGTTAAAAAAAATTAAAAGATCGTTTGATGGATTTTTTTGTTACGCCCTTTTCTATATATAACCTTCAAAATCGTTTTAGTATTGTCAATTCTCTATAACTCGATTTTGAAGGGACTGTAACCGTTTGGTTACAAATTGTTTTGTTGATAGTGTTGTTTGTTGGACCCTTCACGTTTCTTGTGCAATAACAGAAGGAATACCACAGGGGGGTATATATATATTGATAGGGTTCAGTGCCGCTGCAAATAGATTTATTTGCTACCAATGCTGCAATATGGCAGAAAGGATAGCTAAAG
Organism: Aedes aegypti; assembly: GCF_002204515.2. Classification (NCBI taxonomy): domain Eukaryota; kingdom Metazoa; phylum Arthropoda; class Insecta; order Diptera; family Culicidae; genus Aedes; species Aedes aegypti. Next base: position 20,861,754 of record NC_035108.1, on the reverse strand, counting down.
CTAAAAATGATTTGAATGACGGAAAGTGGGAAAACTGAAATTAGAAAGAACGGTTATTGCCAATAGCTGGCCTCTTTTAATATCAGGCGTCCGTGTGCTCAAGACGTGGTTTTTAAGTGCAGTGATTTTATTTCGGGATACATCCTCCCTGAATTGAAATAATTTTAAAGGAGTTTGGGTGGACACTAGGATGGCCCATAATGATCGAACTACAAAAAAAACTTAAGGAACCCCTCAGAAATTCTCGTCTATCATTTTGACAAGTTTATTCCATTTAGTGTTCGTTTAGTTGATGTTTTGATGAAACTGCCATTTGTCTTTAGCTTTACCTTCACAATAACCCGAAATCTCTTTATCGGTCGGATCTGCGGCAAATAAATGGGACAGTTCAGGTGCATACATCAGGACACAGCCCTTAAATTTGGTCTACACTTGAGCATACAACTTGCTGACACAAAATCTGGCCACATTATTCTGCATTTGTTTCCCATTTGAATGTCTTCAATTCCTAGAGATGAATCCGTTGCACGGTATTGCGTGCGTGCGGCGCCAACCTTTTTGGCAAAATCGCGGATCGAGTTGTTAGGATTTGATTTAAAAGTCCTGATAACCCCTCTTGCTTTATGGCTTGAGATCCGTCGAAATAGTTTCGCGGTGCTTTCTTTGAACACGCCACTCAGCAATTATTGAAAAACCTGACACTTTCGTTATTTTAGATCCTTTTTTTATCTTTGTTAACAAGATTTTTAGTTATAATAATTCTTCGAGCTGTTTAGTAGAAAAGATTTTTAGCCCTGGGTTAGTTCATCTGGGGACCAACGGATTTACTTCCCTTACGAATGAAATCGTCACTATAATCTTTTTAAGGTCATAAGTGACAATCTTGGGATGGGATTCGATCCCAGGTTCTCGACGTGAGAGGCCTGAATTCTAACCACTATACCAGGTCCGTCCCCTATTTTAGATCCTGACTAAGATGGGTTTACAAAATTTTTGTGCATAATAGGGCGATATTCAAAACTGAAAAGGCAATAGATGACTCTTTTTCAGTGGTAGTAAAAACGAAATCCTGAAGCAAAGAAAGCACAATGGAAGATGAACTAAACACAAAAAGTTATGTATTTATATTACGCTTGATTTCTAATCACTACTTTTTCGATCCAGTTTCCTAATTGCAAGTAATTTACGTTTTTCATTATTTTCCATACGTTTTGACAGTTCACCGACTACCATTCTTCCATGCGCTTGTGTTTGAAATTTGATAAATTTGAGAATCCAGCGTAGCGCGATCAGTGAAAGGAATACAGCACAGATAAACTGAATGTTCGAAGGGTTGTTGGCTGTACTTTTTGCCACTGGCGCCAACTGTTAGCGATTAAGATCAAAATAAACAGTCGTTACCCTATTATTTTCCTCCTTTCTTTGTCCATATCAAATTTCTCTAAAGTACGTTTAAATTGTGCTGTGAAAAAAATCATCAGAAGTTTTTATATTTATAGAGCACACATAGACTGTTTTCTAAATTCGACCACTAGAGTCGTTGTAAGAACCAAAACATTTGTTCCAATATATGGAGGTTACATTATATCCAAGCAGAATATTTTTCCCTGATTTTGTTCCAAATGAACCTGAAATTTATGTTATTCACCTATTTCATTCTTATTTCAATCTTTTTTTTTCCTGTTTTATGTTTTTTTTTGTTTTTGTCAATTTTGCGTCACAATTAGAACAGAGCCTATTTCTTAACTAAGTATACTATAAGCACTGTCATGGTTTTCCAGAAACTTTTCCAATTTCTTGAACTTCCCTGAGGCAAAAATCTCTCCGTCAAACACTATTGAAATGTTCATAGAACAATAAACCTAAAAGCAATCTCTGCCCAGGGATATGTAGCCGATTTACTTTAGTATTTTTGATAACTGGAGGAAACTTCAAATATTGTTTTACAAGTTTACGCTGGAAGAATTCCTGAAAAGTGCTTTTAATATTGTTCGATTTAATTCAGAGGTTCAAAAAAATTCAAGACAAACCTGGAATAATCTTGCGGAAATATATGGAGAATTCCTAAAAGGTTTCCAGGATAAACCTCTAGTCTAGATAAACATTCGAGCATTATTTGAAGTATGGCTGAAGTGTTTCAGAGATTCACCTTTAAAAAATGGTGGAATCACTGTAGCATTTCTTTTCGAAAATCCCTGGTGAAAAGCGTAGAGCTAGAGTTTACTGGAATATTCCTTGAAGAAATGTTGAAATATTCCTGGAAAATCCATGGAGGAACTCTTGGAGCAGTTCTAAAAGGAATACCTAGATGAGTTTTTTCAGGTAAAAGGTAATCTAGAGCAGTCCATGAACTTTTCTAGTACATTGTAATCAATTTTGTCAACTTATGGGATCTCTGAAGAAACTACAGTGAAACCTCCATGAGTAGATATTCTATGTCTAAACCATACTTAAAACAAAATTTCATGGTTACTACTTTCCAAAGCATTTCTGTTCCATGAGTCGATGGTCCCTTCAGATATCGACTCATGGCGGTTTGACTGTACTCTAAAATTATGGGAACAATAATTAAGGAACTCAATAATAAATTTCTGTAAGAACCCATAATAAAAGTATTGAAAAAAAAAATTGTTTGAAGGTTGTGAAACAGAATTAATAAAGAAATCACTAGAGAACTTCGTTAAATAAAATAGAACTATCCTTGAAGCACTTTCCACGAAAACGACCCTGAACGAATGCCTGGTATAATTACTGGCGATATTCTAGAAGAAATCTCAGGATGTATGCTTGATACATTTTAACAGATTCCTAGGATTCTTCACAAAAAAAAAAAATCTGGTGGAATTCGTGAAAAAGTTCTGGATGCATACCTAAGAAATTTTGTGGAAAAATCACTGTAAGAGCTTTCTTAAGAAATGTGGGGAGTTTGATTCTTGAATTTCTGGAAATAGTAGGTATTTCTCAAGTTTTTGGACGAATCCCTGCATGATTTTTTGATATTATTCTTTAAAAAAACATTATAAAAATTAGTTGTTTCCTGGTAGTAGGTCAAAAGTGTCGTTAGAATTTTGTGTGCCGAATCATTTTTACAAATTTAGGCCCATTTTTTTATTTTAAAATTTTATTTATTTAGGAATTTTTCCGAATTTCCGTTTAGAATACCATTAAAAAATCAACCAAGATTTGTTCAACGATGTTTCTAGAAACTTCATCAAATTCATGCTAAGCTTATTCCTGAAATTGCTTTAGATAGTCCTCATATCTCCGGAAACGTATACCCTGATTCTTACATAAAAATATCCAAAATTTTTTTTTTTAAAGAGTGCCTCTAGAAATTAATGCTGAGAAATCTTGAATCTCTCAAGACAATGAATTTCAAGCTTTTTGATTCATTTAGCCCAAAATACATCCAGTGATTCTTTCGACGATTTTTCTAAGAATATCTACAAGATGGATGCAAATTCAGGACTTGCTGTAATTTCTCCAACGATATTTTCAGGAATTACTCGAGTAATTCTTTCAAGAAATTCTGCAGCGATAGTTACAGAAAATCTGAGTTGTCCCAAGTTTTATTTCTGGGATTCCCCCATGAACTCACGGATTTTTTGGATATGTTCCAATTTTTCGTTTTGGATTTATCTAAGATTAAAGCTTTTTTTTCTTTAAAATGAAGATGCATTGAAGCCAAACCTCAAATTTCCAAGAGCACACATTTAGAAAACTAAATAGTCGCTCAAGTTGAAAACTTGAACTTGGTAGACCTCAAGAATTGTATTAGGGATTTATGAAGATTTTTTTTTGATAAATTACAGGCAACTCTCCATAACTCCATATTGAAGGGACCACCGAGTTGCAGAACACAAAAAAAAAACAGAAAACCGATTCAAGGGTGTCTAAATCGATATACAGATACATAATTTAGAGTAAGGGAGAATTGACTGTATATGAAAAATCCAAAAAAGTTCGGAAACATTGTATAGCAATTATATCTAAATTTGTTACAAACGACAAATTATGTTTGATTTTTGCTAGAAATCGAAGAAACTATACCACATTTAAAACAAAATCAGTTATAAAAACAAAATTTATTTTAGTTAAGAACATAATTATAACACAGTTTGTTATAAGTAACCTAAAAGCAAATTTGGAATCAAATGAAAATAATAAATTTTGTTATAATTGTTTTAATCTTGTTTAATGTAGGGGAAATATGGTTATAATTTTTGTTATTTTAAATACTAATCGGCCGAAATTATAAAAAAAATTAGAAGAATAAAGTGTTTACTGAGTAACCAACCAAATCTATTACAACTCTGTTGTAATTCACTGGTCGGGTTTTCAAAGTAAAAATTATACATCTCTGAGAAGTATTTGATGAATTCCTGCCGAAAAAAATCTCGTTCAAGGAACTCTGGTGGAAGCCTTGGAGGATACTTTTGGCAAATTACTGATACAATCATTGAAAAATTATCAAACGATACCTTCGCCTCCAAGTAATAGCTTCACTATTTACTAGAAAACTCAACGTAAGATCTCCTGAAGGAACAACAATCTTCGAAGATTTTTTAGGAAAATGGAGAAATTGGTGGAATGATTTCCAGAGGAATTTCATGAGGGACTCGTGAAAGAATCCCTGAGAAAATTTTCGCTACAATACCTGCGGAAATTACTGAAGGTATCAGCTGGGTAAAATGGTGGGAAGTCTATTAAGCATTCCTTATGCGAAATGGGTTAGCCCCGTGCGATACTAAGGCTTTTGAGAAGTTTTTCACTATCGATCGAAAGACAATGTCCTTCCAAAAACGCAACAGAAGAGGTTAATGTGGCTCAGATATTGATTAAAGAGAATACTAAGAGAGCTTCTTAATGTTAGATAGATTCTCTACAAAGTTACGCGAGAAATGTTTGGAAGAATTCTTGAATCGTTTTCTCGAGGAATCTGTGGAGGAGTCGTGTAGAAATCTCGGGAACATTCCGGAATTATACCACGTTTCTGTACAAACTTTATCTTGATTGTTCATGGAATTTTTAATTATCTTCCTTGAAATTCGTAGAAATTATTTAAAGCTCCCACGCAGATATTGTCGTACTAATTCCTTCTTGCAGCATAACATTAAGGAATCGTCTGAAAAACTTCATTATAAAGAGTTAGAGGTAGCTCTAAGATGTATTCATTCATAAATGTTCGATTAATATCTGGAGGTGTGATATCCTTATCCTTTTTATTTAAACTTGAGAAAAATGGTTTTGAAATTATTTTGTTTATCAAATATCAGAGCAAAATTATATCGAGAAATTGAAAAAAGTGACTTCATCGACCAAATATAACATTCAACTGTGCATGTAAGCAAACGTTTGAAGCTATGATCTTCAAACTATTGTTTCAGGTTAGTGTAAACTTATGCAACGAAATCGGCTCCGTAATGCCTCAAGCGCTTGAGCCTTTTTATGATATGTAATTGAAATCATTCATGAAGGATTTTATGCATTGAAATGCATTGTTTATGTACTAAAAATCAACAATTTCAATGATTATCATTTTGTTTTAATCGATCCATGTAGATACAACCATTTAAACAAACTACGTAGAACAACCATTTAAACAAACTACGTTCGAAGTTTCGATGGCTTTTTTGACAATTTACCGTTATTATGAAGCACCGTGCAGACAGAAAGAAAGCTCTTCGGAATGGGTTACAATAATGCCGCACTAAAAATCCGTGTGAGACGACAAGATGCACACGGATTTGTCTCTTCAAGGTTCCCTCGGCTGTCATAAATAGGTCAACCGTGGCACGTTGTCGTCGTCTGCGTCGTCACAACATATGGTTGATTCTTCCGTAGAACATACAAGCCCTACATGTCCCTTCACTCTTGGCACTGACTTCAGCACATGTAATTTCGAAAGTGAATGAAGCTCGTGTAATCACAATTGAACACTGCTGCGGGATGTCGTTTCCTGATGTAATGTCTGCGATAATTGGTCGCAGTCAACCTTTGCTTCGTTCGGGTTCATAGCACTTTCCCTAACACACTGTTCACCGAAAAAAAAAATCCCCACTTCTGGTCGCTGGTGGCATTTAGACACAAGATTCGTTATATTTATTCGTTCGATCTAGTGCCACCGTCCGTTGCTATATATTGTTATGCTTTTAAATAGAAAGATCATCGCGAGCGTCCGTTAAACAACTGCGAAACAACGCATCAACCGGTAGGATAACTCGCAAACTCAAACGTATCCCGAGTTGCTAATATATCAGAGTTATAACTTGATGTGTTATTTAATTACTGTAGTTTTTTTTTGTAGCAACTGTGGTTATAATTTACATGCATGATGTTATTGAAATAACTTAATTTTTTCGCTACAGCATATCAAATTGTAACATATTAGAAATACCATCTTGGAAGAAAAAAAATCAACTGGTTCTACGTCTTCTCAGCTCATCTGAGTTGGACTTTTCCGTAAGTTATAATAAAATTAGTTGTAACACATTTTAAAATAATCTTATTTTTCTTCTTAGCCTGCTTTTCAGCTTAATGTTCAATGAACACTTCCACATTTAATAACTGAGAGCTCATTTTACCATTTGCCATTTTCGCATTCGTATATCGTGTGGCAAGTACGATGATATTCTATGTCCAGGAAAGTCAAGAAAATTTTCATTACGAAAAGATTCTCAACCGAACGAGAATCAAACCCAGACACCTTCAGCAAGGCTTTGCTTTGTAGTCGCGGATTCTAATCTCTTGGCTAAGGAAGACCTCACATTCTGATATAATCTTGTTATGAATCATTGGAAAAAATGGTCATATCTACATCGTACCAACGGGAGATTTTTTTTTTTTTTAATTAGTATTATTCCAAACATTACATTCATTTCTTATATCTAGGTGTTCTGTGTTATTAGACAACACTATCATCCTAATTTGGTAAAACAAATTTAAGATTTAATTAACATTTTGTTAACAACATATTACATTTCATTTGCCGTAGCAGTTCAGTTTTTTTACAGGTGAGTTGATTTCACCTGCTTATAAGAGAAAAAAAAAACGTTTTTAATATACTTAACCTAACTTAACCTAAACATATAACGCATTAATCGTGGCAATAGAAGATTGTAACGATTTTCGTTTTTTTTAATTTTTTTTATTAATGATTGTATTTGACATTTGTTCCAATGTTTCAACATTGGATATTCTATGTAACTCATTGGTACTATACCAGGGAGGAAGCCTCAGAATCATTTTCAAAATTTTATTTTGAATTCTCTGCAGAGCTTTCTTCCTGGTATTACAACAGCTAGTCCATATTGGTACAGCATACAACATGGCTGGTCTGAAAATTTGTTTGAATATCAAAAGCTTGTTCCTAAGACAAAGTTTTGATTTTCTATTAATAAGGGCATAGAGACATTTTACATATTTATTACATTTGGCTTGAATGCCCTCAATGTGATTTTTGAAAGTTAAATTCTTATCTAGCATGAGCCCTAGATACTTAACTTCATCTGACCAATTTATTGGAACCCCTCTCATCGTGACAACATGTCTACTTGAAGGTTTCAAATAAAGAGCTTTTGGTTTATGTGGGAATATTATTAATTGAGTTTTGGAAGCATTAGGAGAAATCTTCCATTTTTGCAAGTATGAAGAAAAAATATCCAAACTTTTTTGCAATCGACTACAGATGACACGCAGGCTTCGTCCTTTGGCAGAGAGGCCTGTGTCATCCGCAAACAAAGATTTTTGACATCCCTGAGGTAGCTCAGGTAAGTCAGATGTGAAAATATTGTATAATATTGGTCCCAAAATGCTGCCTTGAGGAACACCAGCTCTTACAGGAAGTCTTTCAGATCTGGAGTTCTGATAATTAACCTGAAGTGTACGATTTGACAGATAACTTTGAATTATTCTAACAATGTATGTTGGAAAATTAAAGTTTTTAATTTTACAATCAAACCTTCATGCCAAACACTGTCGAATGCTTTTTCTATGTCTAGAAGAGCAAGACCAGTAGAATAGCCTTCAGATTTGTTGGAACGGATCAAATTTGTTACACGTAAAAGTTGATGAGTGGTCGAATGTCCATGGCGGAATCCGAACTGTTCATTTTACCAATGGGAGATAATTATAACCTCGATATGATATACCTATGATATAATTTTGATATGATCTGCTAGTCGGGATCAGTTCTGCCGCCGCTAGGATGTTTCGTTCAGCAGTAGTGTCGTGTGTGTTTATAAATAGCGGAGGAGTGAGTTGAGTATTTACTTAACAACAGAAAAAGGAAAGCGCGAAAGATCAATGAAACGGTCGCGAGATTGTTGGGAAACTGACCGCAAACGAAACCAAAATTGGCGGCCGAGGGCCTTTGACTGTGAATCGATTGATCAGCCTTTGTTGTCGGCTGTTGGACGTCATCGACGGGTGGAAGAATGAGGTAGAGTTCGTAGAACGATTAAACCTTTCCGGTTATTCCTGGTCCCTGAATCACATTCAACGGAGATTGGGAAAGTTTACAACTGAAACACAACTATAAATCTTATTTCGTTCATCGAAAGGTTCTGAAGAAACAGTTATCTATGAACAACCATGCGTCTCCATGGAAATGGAGTCAAAACGAATTTTGAAAACTATAAAGTGAAAAAAATCATAAAAGCCGAGAAGAACAGTGAGAGATTTTTACGTTGCGTTTGAAAATAGATGGGAAAATAATAAAAAAAAATAATAGTACGTTTTAAATATTTAACGTTTAGATTATTCGATCATCGATCCCCAAGCTATCGAATCCATTCGACACATTTGCAGTTTATAATGAACCTGATACAAATCGATAGGAAGAATTTTTTGTTCCATTTTACCTCCGTGGATCAATTTGTATTACTGCCTCTTACAGTTTCACGTTTGAAAACGAGTGAAACTGTTACAAATTATTTTGCCTTTTGAGCTAATGTCTTTTCGACCTTTTGTTATAGATGCTATGTGAGTAAAATCAAATGAGACAGAATACGGACACCTACAGAGGATCGAACCACGCCTTTTAAATGCACTTTCTATATATAACGTATTTAAAGTGTATTAAATAGTTTTTGAGTTCAATCGATCCGATTCACGCCATCAATGAAGATTTAAGGACTGTTAATTTTTTAAAGTGGACACCTTGTTTATGCTATATCTTTTTTATTTTTTGATAAAATCGTAATCGGTTTCCTGTTCATTGTTCACAAATGTCATACTATGTCATAAAAATAAAAAAAAAGAATTACAGAATGCTTTTGGTTGAAGAACTAAATTTGGTTTCCAAAAACTCCGAAGAATAACTGTTCGTCAAAGTTAAGCATTATCTGATCAAATTGTATGTTGGTATCCTTTACTATCATTTATCCTTTATCAATAATATTGAATAATAAATCTTCGAGCTGTTTAGTAGAATACCTAGGTATTCTACTAAATAATATTCAACTATTCTCTGATACTATGTCATTCTCTAGTGATGTATCTTTTATGGCCAAATTTACTAATACACCAAACATGCACTCCCCGTAAAAAAGTAAAGTAAAAAGTGTGATACAAATTGATTTAGATTACTAAAGAAACTATTTTTGTATAAAAGAGAGCTAGATCGTGAGTCGTACCGGATTGTTAAGTATAAATTTTACTCTTTATGATCGTTTATGAAAAAAATCTCATACTTTTAAAATCATGTACGCATATATATCGATCTACAGCAAATTGTAAGCGTTTTTCTCCGAATATTTTGATAGGTAATCAGGGATAACACATTATGGAAATAATTCATGGAAAATAAATTCGATTGCATTACAGCAGTGTTGCTAATGTTGATGGTTGTAATTGTGCTTTCAGAGATCTTCTGAAAATAAAGCATTTGTTTTTCTATTGTGCTTGAAGTATGAATAAGCAACTCTATGAAGGCGTAGGTTGTTTTTCATATTAATACTATACTAGTACTTCCATCAGGATGTACTTTAAACCAAAAAAATCTACTAGTATCAGTTCAATTTAAATTTAAAATATTTTCTCCTAAAAATTTTTTTGTTTCTCCTAAATAATTTTAGGATATCTGGAAAACTACTGCTCCAAAAAATAAATTGATAAAACATTTCAAACATTTTTTTTTCAACATCTGAGAGTTTGTTAAAAGATAACGTAGATTTGAATAATTTGATGCTACAGATATTTGTTCCAACATAACAACTATATAACAAACAAATATTTCTAAATCGTAGAAAAAAAGTTTTGATGAAGGGACATTTTAGGATTAGTCAGTCAATACTTTTATTATTGTTATCCGTTTTTCCATACTCATTTTTATCTACACTACTTATTTTAAAATTTGTAAAAAAAGAAGAAAACATCTGAGATTTCCAAATTTTTGAAACATATAACCTTTTTACGTTATGTTGCAGTGAAATAGAAGTGGTGAATTTTTCTGAAATTTCATTCGAGGATTTGACGTACCAAGTTCTTCTTAGTCATATAAGGAAAACGTACCGTCAAACGGGGTAACTTGCAACACATTTCAACTTCAAAGCTATATGGATGAAAAATTTAAGGATTCAGATGAGATAAAAACCATCTGGTAGCCTAATCGCCACGTAAATAAAACCACGCGATAATAATTTTAACAGTATTTGGTTTCCGGGCTCAGGAGAGACGAAAAGTATACATTTTTTATGCTACCCCTGATGTGGGGTAACATGCAACACATAGTGAAACCTAAATTTCATCATTAAAAACTTAACCTATATCGTTTTATTATGATCATTTACTAAACTTCTGCAGTAAAAGCATAACAATAATCAGAAACAGGATACTTTACTCTTAGAAAACTAATTATTTTTGATTGAATTATGAGCATTAAACCAATTCGATTGAAAACTACATTGGTATTGCATAGGATGTCCACACGGGGAAATTCTAGCATATCATAAGTCTTGACCATTATTAAAAAGCCATTAAAATGTTTCAATACAATTTATCAACAAATGTAATAGTATTTTAGGTTATACTTTACATAACTTTTATTTATATATATTTCAACCGAAGCAACGTATCTTATATTGATATGTATGTCTTTAAACAGCCTTTCTTAGTGTTTTGACATAACTATCATCATATTATATGCAGAAAGTTTTTACTATTTTCATGAAGGAAATAAAACTAATTCAATACAATACAATTACGATTTATATAAATGTTCTAATATTCAGTACCAAATGCTTATAGAACTGATTGATGTACAACAATTTTAATGTTACTGAACAAATATATGTTCAATTTCGCTTTTTCATGTGTTTTTAATGGCAACCGGCAAGAAATATCGAACAATTGAGATTAAAATTGCTGTTGCAAGTTACCCCACAAGGGCAGTCAAAAACGTTTTTGAATTTTTATAGTGTTCAGGCATCAAATTATCAAAACTTATTTACTGTCAATTAGTACACTATTATGAACTGTAACTGATAGCAAATGCCCTGAATGGCTCATTTTTACCGTTTGTGTTGTATGAGGAACGATTTTCAGCATTAATTTCATACAATACAACGTGTAATACGATTTTTACCTCCAGCAAACCAAATAAAAAAGAAACAATACTCAAACCCTCTACAAAATCTACTGTTTTAAGCCTAAAGTCAATAAACGGTGAAATGAATAACAATAATTTGACTAAATGCTAAACGAAACGTCAATTCGGTTACATGTCGAAGTGTTGCAAGTTTCACCCCTGTTGCAAGTTACCCCGTTTGACGGTACTCTAAGAATTCATACCGATAAGATTATTTTGCATTATTTCATATAGTATTTGAAATTATTTTTTTGCTAAAACATCTGTATCAAATTGGCATCAAAAAGATCAAAATTAATGAAAACTTAGACTTATCTTTACAAACCCAAAATATCCCCTTGTCTGGTCTGTCAGAACATCGATCATATGTGCTTTAAAATAAAAAAAAGGATGTTCATATTTTCATTGCATATAAAGCACTCCATCAGTTATTTTGATACTTTGAATAATTTTTGGTACACTTATGATAAGATGTACATCAAAATCTTAACACAGTATAACGTTTATGTAATACAAAAATATATATTTCATATAAGTGGGCGATTCTAAAATATGCATTTCAGTAATCATTGGCGTAGACACAAGGGGGAACGTGAATTCTATTCATTTTATAATGTTAAAAAAATGCTTCAAATCCAAATTCAAAGTAAACCAATTTTAATTTTAAATTCATGCAACTAATGTTTTCTTTAATATTTTATATATCTCTGTAGATTTTATACATTTACAGGATAAATTCAATGTTTTTTGGGGCTTATTCGTCAACTACAAAATTCATTTGATATTTCACATGTTATATGTACCCTAATTCAAATTATGCTTATTCTATTTATGTTTCAATTTTCAAGCTGTTGAACATATAGACTTAATTAACAGATTTTAGTTTAAGAAATTAGTGTAGGGTCGGTAGCAGGTCTTTTTCCAGAGACTTGATCTCCATAAGTCGATGTTCCATGACTCGATATCGACTAATGGAACCATACTAAAACACAAAATATAATGATCGCCTCGATCAGTTTTCAAAGCATATCTGTTCCATTACTCGATCGATATTTCCATGTGTCGATAGTCCCTTCGAATATCGACTCATGGAGGTTTGACTGTACTAGGAGTTTTTTCCAGTGATGTTTTCACTAATCCTTTATCCGAATTTTACTGTTGTTACTCTAGGAGACCTTACGAAGATTTTTTGAAGATGTTCTAAACGTAAATCTTGGAGGATATACTAAGGAAATCTATGGAAGATGGATGGAATCTCTTGGGTAATTTCTATGGTTATCCTTAGTTGTCCAGGTTATACTCTTGAGATATACGAAACAAAATTATTGGAGAAATTGTTTAGGAAAAATCTTGGAGGAATTCCACAGGAAATAATCACTTAATGAACTCCTGGAAGTCCTAATGAAAATCTTGAAAAACAACTAATAGGGTAATACGAACAGTAATACTAACGTGGCATTAGTAATTATCAAAAAAGATAATTGTCTGGTCTGATTCTATGATGAAGAAGCAAGTACATATTCTGATTCATTTGGGCTTTTTTGTACCCTGTTTGATCCATTTTCGGTCTCTTTTTTCAAGCTATAGGCGTCTAAAGTATTCAAGGAACTTAAACATTACCAGCCTTTCAGCGTGATCGATAGATCATTTTTTTAATAAATATTTAAATAATCAAGTCCTATAACTTCTGCAGATAAATAATTGCATTTGGACCTAGTCTTAAACTGCGTTGAGAAAGCTTTCGTACAGTTGAAAAAATTACGTTAGAAAATCGTTAGGTACTTATGCAAAAGAATGGCACTTGTTTATCCAAAGCGTTCTTCTTCTTCTTCTTCTTTCTGGCGTTACGTCCCAACTGGGACAAAGCCTGCATCTCAGATTAGTGTTCTTATGAGCACTTCCACAGTTATTAACTGAGAGCTTTCTTTGCCGATTGACCATTTTTGCATATGTATATCGTGTGGCAGGTACGAAGATACTCTATGCCCTGGGAATCGAGAAAATTTCCTTTACGAAAAGATCCTCGACCAGCGGGATTCGAACCCACGACCCTCAGCATGGTCATGCTGAATAGCTGCGCATTTACCGCTACGGCTATCTGGGCCCCAAAGCGTATTTGATTTTTTTCTCAATCTTCTTGTTACTCGTAAAGTCAACAAAAGCCCATTCTGAATGTTCTAATATTTTGTTTCAGTCAAAGTATCCCCCTACGGTAAATGCGGCCCAGGGCGCTAGATTAATATGAAAAACATAACTAATTTTGGAGGCAGAAGTTTTTATTGGTGTCAAAATAATTTACAAAAATCATAAATCCGTCCATTTTGGTGCCAGAAGTTTCACTATGTAAGCCAAACATTTTTTTTTCTATCCAACCAGGCTCAGATATGCCGTGTTAATTCGAAGTGTCCGGATGCTTCGAATCCCGGACACCGGCTAAAAACCACCCAATTTTATTTTCGGTGGCTTCCATGTTTGGAGAATGTAGAAGACGTCATAATTATGGATTTTAGTCGAAGACAAATCGAAATTTGGTCCATCCACACCGTGGAAAAGGCCAGTGTCCGGCTTTCGAAGCGCCCGGTAATTCGATGCAGCACGGTATCATATTTCAAGTTTTTACAAATTAGATCTTAAGAAGGGTGATTCAAGAGGTTTTGAATGAATCGGCCTTGTGCCGGATATCCGGTTCCTCGTGGAAGTTTTCACTAAATTGGCTGTTCTGAAACATAGCTTACTACATATCAAACATCTCTGAATTTCTTGTTCCGTATCTGCTCATCAAAACGAGGAAAATGAAAAAAAAACGCTTTTTGGCAATTTTTACTGGATTGTCTTTGTTTTAGCTCCCATAGATCGTACGGTTTTTTTTGAACATCTTATATACATATGTGTGAATTCATTAAGACACAAATAGGCTTGAAGAAAAAGATTGGAGGTGAACTGAAGGCACAAATTCGCAGACAAAAGTTTGCACTAGGATGGCCCTAATGGTCAAACTACAAAAAAAAAACAAATTTCATTATCAGGTAGCGGTCGGCAACTTCGTGGAAGGTCACCAATACAATGATTTCCAGAATCAGAGCAACTAGAAAACTATACAACCTAGAACCGACAAAGATAAAGCTCTACAAAGCTCCTTGAAAGGCATGATGATACTTTGCAGCCAACTAAGTACGCTTCACTGACAAGGGAAGTCTGAGTAAACATTAACATGCTTTAAAGAAATTTTCAAAGTGACGGTAAAACTCGAAAGAACCCACAATTAAATAAAGAAGGGTGCATATTAGATGGCCATTTTGTTCACCACCCTGAAATGTATAAAGTTACGACAATTATGACTGCTGGGTTAATCGGGAAAACGGGATATTCGGGGAAACGACATTCAGTGAAAAGTGGCACAACCCATCGAAGTAACTGCAGTAATCGATGTCTCTTTTCGCTGATAGCTTAAGCAATGTTATCGAATGCCGCTCTTTTGTCAGTTGTAAACAATAAAATATTTAAAAAATAGATCTTAGTGACATTTAAACACACGGAGACTAGCATACGCTCGTCATACACAGTTTGTTTTTGTTTTCCTCAAAGAAACTTGCACACGCTTTCCAGACTCATCAAAATGCATATGGAAATATTACCCAATTTGAAAAATTTACACTGGGATACTGGGTGTTTTCGAGACAACCACATCTACACTAGGGCACCCATACCATTAGGGTTGGTTCATATATTAAATAACGTTTGAATTGGCCATTTTGGACACCCACCCACCCCCTCGTGACGCTTTTTGTATTGATACTCTACAATTTTTGCATGAGCCGTAACAACGTTAGGACACCCACCCCCTAGAGCGTTAAGAAATTTGTGAATGGGCCTTTACGCGTGATAACCACTAATAGCTCCAAAGAACACCCTATGTATAAAAGAAGGTGAAATTTATTTAAATTTTAAATCAACAGTTTTTTTTACCATTAATTATGGTTACATTATATTTAGAAAAACAAAAACGTAGAACGTTTGAAGAAGGCTAAATTTGTGCTAAATATATCAAAATATTCAGTGCAAAAATACCTGCTATACCGAAACTCAGAAGAATTTATTTTTGAAAGAGGGGTTATTTCTGAATAAATAATAAAATGCTATTGGCAATAACTTTCTTTATATGTTTGAGATTATTCTAGAGCATATAATTGTTGAATAAAGTGTAATTTTGTGTCAATTGACTTCAAATGAGCGTGAAATCATCAGAAAGATTCAAAAGAAATGTAAAAACGAATGTCATCTTAAGAAATTCTTGGTTTCAGACCCATTATGCCAAACGACTATTATGCCAAACGACCATTATGCCAAACGACCGTTATGCCAAACGACTTTATGCCAAATGACCATTATGCCAAACGACTTTATGCCAAACGGCTTTATGCCAAACGACTTTATGCCAAATGACCTACCACCGAAAATGCAGTGTCTACTCAATTTAATGGAAGTTTATACAGTTATGATTTTGAAGAATTATTTATTCTACATCTCACTTTTATCTTCAAACATAATTCATTCAATTCATTTTAGGCAAAACTTGATGGTTTGCAAAAACAAAATGTTTTGTGATGCATTCAGTTTTTTTTTGTACCTTATATGGATTTTCATATAGCATCTGAGAGTTTCTTAAAAGATAACGTAGATTTTGATGTTACAGATATTTGTTCCAACATAACAACTATATAAGAAACAAATAGTATAGTAGAAAAAAAAAAGTTTTGATGAAGGGACATTTTGGGATTAGGCAGTTAATACTTTTATTATTGTTATCCGTTTTTTCATACTCATTTTTATCGACACTATTAATTTCAAAATTTCTAAAAAAAAAGAAGAAAACATCTGAGTATTCCAAATTTTTGAAACATATGACCTTTTTACGTTATGTTGCATTGAAATAGAAGTGGTGAATTTTTCTGATATTTCATTCGAGGATTTAATTTGACTATTAAGGCCGTACCAAGTTCTTTTTAGTCATATCAGGAATAATATAAAGCACTTCATCAGTTATTTTGAGACTTTGAATATTTTTTGGTACACTTATGATAAGCCGTACATCAAAATCTTAACACAGTATAACGTTTATGTAATAAATAATATACATTTCATATAAGTGGGCGATTCTAAAATATGCATTTCAGTAATCATTGGCGTAGACACAAGGGGGCACGTGAATTCTATTCATGGTATAATGTTAAAAAAATGCTTCAAATCCAAATTCAAAGTAGACCAATTTTGATTTTAAATTCATGCAACTAATGTTTTCCTTAATATTTTATATATCTCTGTAGATTTTATACGTTAACAGGATAAATTCAATGTTTTTTGGGGCTTATTCGTCAACTACAAAATTCATTTGATATTTCACATCTTTCCCTAATTCAAATCATGCTTGTTCTATTTATGTTTCAATTTTCAAGCTGTAAAACATACAGATTTACTTAACAGATTTGAGTTTAAGAAATTGGTGTAGGGTCGGTAGCAGGTCTTTTTCCAGAGACTTGATCTCCATTTTGAATGAAAGTCTCTAAAAAGTCTCTTTTTTCAATGAAAGGTCACTAGGGCTTCTTTTTTGCTTATTCTGATTACAGTGGATCCCGATACAAAATTCTATAGGCTCCAGAGATAAAATAAAATACTTCAACGGAGCCTTTCAGCAGAAGAAGAATTTCAAGAATTTTACTTCTTTTGGAGATTCCTCTAAAATTTCTCCAAGAAATTCTTCCAGAGATTTTTCATAGGATACTTAGAGAATTTTCTCCAGGAAATCCTAGAGCACTCTAACGGTACTGCCTCCAGTAATTTCATCTGAGTATTTTTTTGTTTGTTTTTGGGAAAAGTCTCTCTAAACAAAACAAAAAATACTCTATTTTTCCCAGAGACTATACAGTGAAATCTTCGTAAGTCGATGTTCCATGACTCGATATCGACTCATGGAACCATACTAAAACACAAAATATGATGATCGCCTCGATCAGTTTTCAAAGCATTCATATACTTCACTCGACATTTCCATGTGTCGATAGTCCCTTCGGATATCGACTCACGGAGGTTTGACTGTGCTAGGAGTTTTTTCCAGTGATTTTTTCACGAATCCTTTATCCGAATTTTACTGTTGTTACTCTAGGAGACCTTACGAAGATTTTTTGAAGATGTTCTAAACGTAAATCTTGGAGGATATACTAAGGAAATCTATGGAAGATGGATGGAATCTCTTGGGTAATTTCTATGGTTATCCTTAGATATCCAGGTTATACTCTTGAGATATCCGAAACAAAATTATTGGAGAAATCGTTTAGGAAAAATCTTGGAGGAACTCCACAGGAAATAAACACTTAATGAACTCCTGGAAGTCCTAGAGATAATCTTGTAAAAAACTAATAGGGTAATACGAACAGTAATACTAACGTGGCATTAGTAATTATCAAAAAAGATAATTGTCTGGTCTGATTCTATGATGAAGAAGCAAGTACATATTCTGGTTCATTTGGGCTTTTTTGTAGCCTGTTTGATCAATTTTCGGTCTCTTTTTTCAAGCTAGAGGCGTCTAAAGTATTCAGGAACTTAAAAATTACCAGCCCTTCAGTGTGATCGATAGATCCTTTTCTGAATAAATATTTAAATAATTAAATCCTATAACTTCTGCAGATAAATAATTGCATTTGGACCTAGTCTTAAACTGCGTTGAGAAAGCTTTCGTACAATTGAAAAAGTTACGTTAGAAAATCGTTAGGAACTTAAGCAAAAGAATGGCACTTGTTTATCCAAAGCGTATATGAATTTTTCTCAATCTTATTGTTACTCGTAAAGTCAACATTCTGAATGTTCTAATATTTTGTTTCAGTCAAAGTATGTACCATTGCATTGATTCTAATTTTTCGCAAAAGTTTAACTATGAATATGAGATTTGTGGGGCCCTGGGGCCATCTTACCCCCTCACCCCTACGGTAAATGCGGCCCGGGGCGCTAGATTAATATGAAAAACATAACTAATTTTGGAGTCAGAAGTTTTTATTGGTGTCAACATAATTTACAAAAATCATAAATCCGTCCATTTTGGTGCCAGAAGTTTCACTATGTAAGCCAAACATTTTTTTTTCTATCCAACCAGGCTCAGATATATCGTGTTAATTCGAAGTGTCCGGATGCTTCGAATCCCGGACACCGGCTTAAAATCACCCAATTTTTTTTTCGGCGGCTTTCATGTTTGGAGAATGTAGAAGACGTCATAATTATGGATTTTAGGCGAAGACAAATCGAAATTTGGTACATCCACACCGTGGAAAAGGCCAGTGTCCGGCTTACGAAGCGTCCGGTAATTCTATGCAGCACTGTATCATATTTCAAGTTTTTACAAATTAGATCTTAAGAAGGATGATTCAATGGGTTTTGAATGAATCGGCCTTGTGTCGGATATCCGGTTCCTCGTGGAAGTTTTCACTAAATTGGCTGTTCCGAAACATAGCTTGCTACATATCAAACATCTCTGAATTTCTTGTTCCGTATCTGCTCATCAAAACGAGGAAAATGAAAAAAAAACGCCTTTTGGCAATTTTTACTGGATTGTCTTTGTTTTAGCTCCCATAGATCGAACGGTTTTTTTTTGAACATCTTATATACACATGTGTGAATTCATTAAGACGCAAATATGTTTGAAGAAAAAGATTGGACGTGAACTGAAGGCACAAATTCGCAGACAAAAGTTTGCACTAGGATGGCCCTAATGGTCAAACTACAAAAAAAAAACAAATTTCATTATCAGGTAGTGGTCGGCAACTACGTGGAAGGTCACCAATAGGGTAAAAGCACCGGTTTTGGCTAGCCTAAGAGAAAATGTCAATGAAAATTAAATGGGAAGCCGTATTTATACTACAAATATAGTATCTGTGTAAAATACCAAAACAGAGCTAAAACCATTTTTTTGCTTTGAAAATCTTGTTGGTCAATATAGGCCAACGGAACCAGTTTCGGCTAGATATTTAACTTCGGTTCCTAAATTGGCCAATTGCATTGATTTCTCATGAGAGTGGCCAAATAAGGAGTGCCCTGGCCAAATTAGGTGTATAGGAGTTTAAATTATAAGTAAAATGAATTGTTTTTCTAATGTTTTGAATAAATTTGGACGAGTAAATGAATGTAGCTCTATCATATGAATGTGACTTACTGAACACAAAAGGTTTCATACTGATTGGATATTTAAAACGGTGTATAATCCACTATGGCCACAACTGCCGTATGGCCAAAACCAGTGCTTCTACCCTACAATAATTTCCAGAATCAGAGCAACTAGAAAACTATACAACCTAGAACCGACAAAGATAAAGCTCTACAAAGCTTCTTGAAAGGCATGATGATACTTTGCAGCCAACTAAGTACGCTTCACTGACAAGGGAAGTCTGAGTAAACATTAACATGCTTTAAGGTGAAACAGTTTGGAATCAACTTCTGAGATTGCACTAAAACTTCAAAGGCACAAATCTCACGAAGAAAGCATGGAACAGCTGTGCACTTTTTATTTTGGCTTTGTGCACTAGCAGAAAGTTTAAAATAAAAAGATCAGGAACGTTGGACAACTATTTCTCCAGATTAGTGCCTTTGAAAACGTGAGTAGGGGCCAAGTCGGCCATTGTGCCGGCCATCTTTTGATTCCGAGATGTTTCACCTTAAAGAAATTTTCAAAGTGACGGATTTCAATTCGAGAATTAGGAAAAACAAGGCCTCTATGCTGTCCAGCAGCTTCCAAGAAGAAATATTTCATACTCTTTGGATTCTTGAAGCTTCCGACTTGTATCTATGCAAAACCGTTTGAGATACCGCTCCTGAAACTCCATGAAGATGAAAAATTGCACTCTTAGATTCCTCAGACAAAGATCTTAGCTGAGTTTAATTTATCAAATTTCATGTTCTGACCACTCATCTGAACAAGAAAGAAGGCAAAAAACTTTGCCATGCTCTAAATAACCTCCCATTCTAATCTATTCTAGAAACATTAGGATAGAAACATAGAGGTAGGGTTCTGAATTTTCGTATCAATGATGCGAAATCTACGATTTTTCGCACGTAAGGAGAATGCTTTTTTCGCTTCCACGCGTGAACATCTTTTATCACTCACACTTATTTTCCCTGGAGCTACGATGGAGGATAATCGATAATCACTCCACTCTGTGGATAATTTGTTTTTCACTCCATCATATTTTCGCTCACCAACTGCTCCCGAGAATTATCACTATGTGGATAAACAAAAACTAGTGCCGGTGACGGGATTCGAACCTAGAATATTGCTAAAAACAACCGCGACGCGTGCACGCTAACCATGCTACCACACCAACTTGACGAAAGGAGTGGTTAATTTGGTGCATAAAAGCAACTGCTGCTTGTGGCGATGGATACAGGAAAAATTCTCCATGGATCGGAGAAAGAGAAAACAAACTTCTCACAGCTTCGGAAATGTGCAATTATCTATTTTCGCTTTGTTTTGTGGACGGATAAAATCGCAAGGCAGCTGATCGCTGAAAACTGCTGTGAGGGATAAATCCATTATCGTGAGAGTGAGTGAGAATTCGGAAGCCTGCATAGAGGATATAAACCTTGACATCATGAAATGATTGAGCCTTCCTTAGTCGAGTGGTTAGAGTCCGCGGCTACTAAGCAAAGCCATGCTGAAGGTGTCTGGGTTCGATTCCCGGTCGTTCCAGAATCTTTTCGTAAAGGAAATTTCCTTGACTTCCCTGGGGATAGAGTATCATCGTACCTGCCACACGATATACGAATGCGAAAATGGCAACTTTGGCAAAGAAAGCTCTCAGTTAATAACTGTTGAAGTGCTCATAAGAACACTGAGCTGAGCTGAGAAGCAGGTTCTGTCCCAGTGGGGACGTAATGTCAACAAGAACAAGAAGATCATTAAATGACCACATTATTATCAAAGTTAGTTTGTAGATCTTACTGTACCGCACGGTACCCATGAATTGCTACTAGATCAAGCTGGACAAATGTCTCTTGGTAATCAATAAAGGTCTAAATACATAGTTTCGAATACCGCCGTGCGGGGTGGGGTGACATTGAGCCTAGGGGGTGACTTTGACCGCCTCTTCCGATGCATCTCATGACTAGTAGGAGCACCAAAACACTAATCTATGGCCATCTATTGGCTATTAATAACGTATTTTTGAAACTTGACACATTATTTTTCATTTTCTGGCATTAGCTTACTGTAAAAATATTGCCCCAAAGTCAGCCTTATGGACCAATGTCACCCCGTACGACGGTAGCTTAGTGTTTAGATTATTCGACACCATTCATATTGTCGACATCCAAACGGTTAACAAATAGACCACAACCCGCGACACAACTACCGCGTACTCGAACCATGATTAAACCATGCGGCATTTCACGTTCACGTTCATTATATCGGGCACATTTTCTCTCGATGAATCCTTTCCATGCCGTGATATATGGACTCATTTGCTGACCGAAATTTCGAAATTTGTTTTTGTTTCCAATTTATGACGATGTTTACATTTCCACCCCTACGACGACATCGAATGCAATCGCGATGACTGTGTGTGCCGATTCACTGCACTTTTGACTGTAGCGTTCTTCACGGAGGCCACTGCACTGCGTGCGTGAATGGGAAAATTTGTTGCACCATATATCACTGCTCTGCTCACTACAGGACGCGACTCAACACAACGTTCTCTCCTTCCATCAGTAAGTTACGAGTTGATATTTTTTGCAAAATTCGAGATCACTTGATTTAACGCTTCACCATTAACAAGACTAACCCATACACGGTGTATAATTTATGTTCGTCAAAAAGCCACACCGAGAGCCGTAACCGTTCATCCATGTAATGCACGCGGTGGTCACATTTTGAAATTCAATCACATTTTTACGACCTGGGTCACGATCGATTTGGACGCGCACGGATCAGGCCGACCGGAACAATTCAACTGATCGGCAACCATTCGCAAAACCGAACTAGAACCGGTCGGTCGGAGAGAAAACGAACGAACGGCTCTATTGATCTGAGAGAAAAAGGTCCTCCCGAGTCGGAAAACTACACACTATGGGCCAGAAATCAAAAACAACCTCTGAGAAGGATTTCTTGTTATCGTGGACATGTGTGACTGTTGATCGACGACATAAGTCATAATGTATGAAGTTAAAACTATGATTTATCTAACTGTTTAGTGATCTAATCCACCAATCATGCAGAATTCAACTTGAACATCCATGTAAGATATATTCTGGTTAAAATTGAGCGAATAAAATTTGATTTCAAACGTTTCTTCAACAAGCCTGCGATATACAACATGCTTCGTTTATCTTATATGACAAGATGTAATACATTTTGAAAGCACTAAAAAAACGTTGGGCAACGAAAGTTTTAGGAACTATGTTGTTAAGTACTGTTATGCACATAGAGTATGAACTATGAGGCAAATTAAACAAATTAATTGCCATACAAGCTGGTAAACTTGCATGCAGATTAACTGAAATCGAAAAATAATGCTTTTTTTATAACCAATATTGCAAATCCCATTGGAACCAAATATTTCAAATTCCGTCACGAAATTTTTGTTTCTGGCCCATAATGCTGCCGGCTCAACACAGCGGCGAATAATGTTCGTGGCTCTTTGTGGTGTATTCGGGTCACGATCGACGCACGCACGATTGTTGTGCGACTTTTCACACCGTGAGGGAAATAGACCTATCTCGTTGGATTTTATCGTTCATGTTTTAGATTATTGGCGGATAGATTATTATTTTGAACTCTGACATTTTGGAGACCTTAAACGATGCTGATGAGCACATCTCAAATATGCTCTATTTCTCTCGCATAATGCTACCCTTATGTGGATCAAGGATGATCCTCTAGCAGATTTGAGGTTTAACGAGAGAGGTCTATTGAGCAGAACGTCATATGTATATAATGTATAAATCGATGGAAGTCTATCAGCAAGATTAATCTAGAATTTTCTGCTGTTGAATTAGAAAAGAATCAATAATCACACGCGCAGATTGATGAACTGGTCGATTTTCCCCGCGACGTCGAGATTCGTTCGTTTTCGTTCGATTTTATAGTAAACACTGAATCGATGGAGTCCTATGGTAGTTGACGACTGCCGGACAGACGACGACGACGACGAGAGATGACGAAACCACATTCAAGAGGAGCGTAGCAATTTGTAGGCAGTGTTGACGTCTCGATCGACGACGAGAAGATGTTGAAAGTTGTTCGATAGAAATTAAGTGGATTTTGGCAGCTCGTCCGGAATGCGGCGATTCGATGTAGTCGTCATCACACTGAAGTGCGGGTGATGGGACGTTATGGCGAACTCATTCACGGTTTTGAACATCAAGGCGAAAAAATGTTATTGAGTTTGTGGGACGTTAAGTGTTCGCCTTTCATAGCCTAATGGTTACAAAGCAAAGCCATGCTCCAGGAGTCTGGGTTCGATTCCCGGTCGGTCCAGGATCTTTTTGTGATGGAAATTTCCTTGACTTCCCTGGGTATAAAGGATCATCGTACCTGCCACACGATATACGAATGCGAAAATGACAACTTTGGCAAAGAAAGCTCTCAGTTAATAGCTGTGGAAGTGCTCATTGAACACTAAGCTGAGAAGCAGGCATTGTACCAGTGGGAACGTAATGCCAAGAAGAAGTTTCTTATGCCTGAAACACAGACAACCTGCTACAGCAAGCCTCTCTGCCGTAAAAATTACCTTACCTTCCCACATGAACTGGCGTAGATGCAGGGGTATATTCGGTCTACTGTGGGCCAGTTTTAAATGCAATATCAATTCCAACCTCTTCTCGTCATTCGTCAGCATTCTGGCGTAACAAGCGCTATTGTTGCCTAAAAATAGAAAATCACCAGCACTTTGCCTGTATGGTATTCATCTGATGGAGTTAACATTTATATAATAAACATTGACCTTCGAACTACCCTGAGTATCTCAATTTACCAGGTAACATAAGCAGCTGCCAAAATATATGACTTCCCTTGCCAATAAGTTGCGGTTAACAACATCCCTTTGTGCAAAACTGTATTATGACCGCCAGCATCGTACAACATTAGAACTCCACTACAATAAACCCAGATCGTGCATAAACAAAGCATAAATCTGCGCCAGAATCCCGCCAGATATTAATCGATTACTGCTGCCGTCATCGCTCGGCAGTGTTGCGGATAATCCGGTCTGATCAAGGAACGATAAATAGCGCTCCCCGAAACATGCAGGGTCAACAAATGACATACAGTGTTGGACAATACATTCGTAACTTTTTTTTTCATTTTTCATACAAAATGGTCAACTTTGGTGGACTAGATCTCAGTTGCGAGTTAAGAAGTTAAGGAACAGTGGGGTAAATGATCCTGTTGCAAAACTGGTACTACAAGTACACTAACACAAGCAAACTTGTTAGTTGCAAAAAATAATTAATTTGAAAATTGTTTTCCATAAATCAAAAATCCATTGTATCTCTGCAAGGTGTCTACTCGTTTACCGAAATGAAATTCCCTGATATTACCAGTTCCAGGTTCAAGAAATACTCTAATTTTATATGACCAAAACAAACTAATGACAATTTTAAAAAGTGTTTTAATGTGTGTTCACTCTTCTAGACATTATAAAACAATATGCTAACAATATTAAATCTTAATTCGAATATTCATGTGAATTGTATTTAATAATGATGGTGTTTATTATTTCGTTTGTAAAAGTTCTGTCTATCATTGTGTTTAGAAAACGGATAATAAAGTTCCCATTTAATCGAATCCGACCTGTATAACATTTACAAATGTGGTAATTTAGGTAAATGATTAATTAATTGCATTTCATTCGAAAACTTTCAAGAGCTCTGAATGAATCATGATTGTAAAAAAATAATTCGAAGTTGTTTAAATTCCAGATAACTTATCCGGAATCGGTTTTTCCGAAATTGAATATTTTCCAATAATTTTAGAAATTGTTCATGAAGCATGGCTGGTAGGGACTGAGTGTTTTGAAAAGAGGAAATTCAGAAACCTCTAGCTTGAAAAAAGAGAACTAACAATAATCAAAAAACAAATCGAAACCTAACAGGAACCAGGAGAAAAGAGTTTGATTTTTTATGGAATCAGACCTGACATTTCTCTGAGAATATTTTCTTGTTTGAACTTCCTTGAGATATTACGACAAATAATAGTGTTTGTATTACTGCTTTTTCAATGATTTTCTCAAGGAATTTCATCAATAATCTCAGGTATTTGCCCAAAGATCCAGATATAACACTGAAGATTTCTTCAAATTAGATAAATGGATAGATATTTTAATTTGAGAGATTTGATTTTTTCTCCAGGAGTTCATTTAGTAATTATTTCCCATAAAATCACTTCAAGAATTTTCCTAAGGTATTTCGCTAAGAATTTTTTTTTGGATATCTTAAATAACAACCTGAATTTTTCAAAAAAAAAAATCACAGGAATTATCTCGAAAATCTCATCAGGAATTACTTCATATCAAGCGTGTGCTAGAATAAGGGCGTAAGTCGCATGATCGATTTCTCTTCATCGATCCTCTCTTCTGCGAATAAAGGTGACAAGAAGAGGGTGTGTCAGCATTTTTTCACCTCTGGACGCAAGATTGCATCGCTGCCTAGCGCCCTGAACTGAAAAAATGCTAACAAACCCGCATCTTGTCACCTTTATTCGCAGAAGAGAGGATCGATGAAAAGAAATCGATCATGCGACTTACGCCCTTATTCTAGCACACGCTTGATATATAATTTCAGATATTTTTCAAGCAAATCTCTAGTCCTCAAGGTTTTTTTTCGGTGATTTTCCCATCGGTTTCCTAGAACATCGTCCAAGGCTCCCGTTTTAAACATGTTGTAATATTCAACCTGAAATGCCTTCAGGGAGATATAACTCCAGAGATAGCTTTTAAGATTTCATTGGAAATTACAGTAATAAGAAATCCAGGAAATTCTAGTATCAGTAACTCCTCCTGTAAAATTAAGAGATTTCTCAATGAAGTTTTCACAGATTTTGCCCAGCATTCTTCCATAAGTTTTTCGTGACGAATTTCCAAAGCAAATATTAGAGTAACCTCTGAAAAATCTTGTGTAAGTTCTAAAGTCATTCTTGATAAATAAGGATTCTTAGAGAAACTCTTGACAAAACTTAAGAGTAATTGCTAAAATTATTGAAAAAAAAAACAGATCAGTATTGAATCTCTGTGAAGCAACTTCTTGAAAAACGAAATCGCTAAGAAATTGGTAGGAATGATCGAAGGATTTCTTGGAAAAATAGTTGTAGTAGTAACTAATGTGGAATCTTAGATAAACTTATGAGAATTTTATGGTATTTTTTTATTTGATTCATGAGGAATGTTTGGGACAACTGTAATCCTTGGTTGAAATGCAGAGGAAATTCCAAAAATAAATAATAGAGTAACTGAACCACGAAACACAGGTCGAATATGAAATGTTCCTAATAGATTTACTGATTAATTACTCGAGGATTTTTTGTAACAATTCTTTGGAGTGAATGTGGACATAATGGCGTAGAAATTCTTAAAAAAACTGAAAGCTTATGCATCAACCTTTGCGGGCTTCTTGGAAGATATTCTGTGGGAATCATTGGAAGATCTAATACAGTTACAGCTGGAAAATTCGGTTGAAGAATTATTGAAAAAATATCTCGAGGAAGTCCTAGAATAGTCCTTGGAAAAAAATGAAGTAATCTCTAAGGAAATGACTGGAGGTAGTAACGTTGAATTGCTCGAGGATGCCCTGAATCAAATTCTGGTGACATTCCCTTAAGCATCCTTTGAAAAATTGCTGGTAGAATTGGTAGAGGAATCTCTTGAAGAATTCCTGTAGAGAATCCTGCATTAGTCCCTGAAAGTATTCCAGATGAAATATCTGGAGAAAACACAAGGAAAATTCTTGGAACATTTTCTCTAGAAATATGTGAAGAATTTCTGAAAGAATTAGTTGAATAGTCTCGTAACAGGCTCTGAAAGTTTCTCGAGGCCTTATAGAATATTGCATCAGAATTCACTACAAGCAAGATAGGGACAAAGATCCTTTAGAGACCATATTGGTTAAAATAGGGACATTTCATCACAAATAGAGACCAAGTCTCTGAAAAAAAACCCTGCCCCTAGCCCTAGATATGTGAATCCAATACTGATCAAATATACCTGAAGATATTTGATGTTTAGATAAGGCGATAAAGTTCCATATCTGAAAAGATCCTCACTGAATAACTTAAGTAACGTTATGATAGTGGCGTAGCCGAATTTTTGTTATTGAAGAGAGTATTTAGGAAAGTAATGGTAATCTCTGGATTTTGACGCAAAAATCCTTTGAAGTGAACATATTTTACCATGAATTACTGCCTCAAAATATTTTCCCTGATTGTAATTCAAATTCCCTGAGAATTCCAGGTTTTTTCCAGGTTGAATAAAATTCCCTAATAATTCCAGGTTTTCCAGGTTTTATCCATGTAGTAGACACCCTGCTCTGTCTTAAATCAAATTCTATTATTTTTTTCGACAAATGGTGAGAATTTCAGATCTAATTGAATGAATCACAATGAAAAATATATGATTTTTATAAATAAATACAAATATATTGGACATGGTACACTTACCCCTACCTTTTAATGGGGTGGGGTAAGACGATAAACTGCTTACGAAAAGTTTAATAAGCTTTAATATCCGCAAATGTTGTTCTCCTTCATTTTGTTCCATTCTCAGCTTGAATTTGTCAAGTTTACCACAGAAAATTTTAATTAATCTACCTAAAAGTTTGTTTTATCCTTTCTGGTATAAAAAATATAAAATACTAATAATTTCAAAACTTTTCGTGCTCTATCTAAGCTAAATTGCAAACGAGCAAAGTATACTAATTTTCCAATTGAAAGCATAGTATTGTACCTTATTTGACTATATAAATTGTTCTAGACAGATGAAACACATATATTCATAAATAGAATAGAAGGATTTTAGTTTGTTATTCAAAAGTAAATGTAACTTTTTGTAGATAAATTCGACTGGGATGTTTGAGATTTAAACTACGTTTATTTGGCTTTCTCAGTCATGGGAAAAAATCAAAACGGTATGTTTTGCTTTGCCCAACGTCGGGAAAAACAATACAAACCGTTTTGATTTTTTCCCATGACTGAGAAAGCCAAATAAACGTAGTTTAAATCTCAGTAAATGTAACTAATATTTTTAAACTACGAGTGTTTGTCGAAGACATCGTTAGGAATAATCCTACAAAACGTCTGTATAACTTATGAGTATAAATGGATGAATTGTCTCCAAATTATTCTAGTTACAATGTTTTTTTTTGTTCGACACATGGTTTATTATAATTTGATTAAATAAAGATACTACTATACTATTGATTATTATGTAGTTACCCCACGGTACCTTATGACAAATTTGACAAAAAAAAATCTCAACGACTTATGTATCTCAGAACTATAATAAACTATACAAAAAGTGTCTTCAGCAAACTTTTCATCTTGTCTAAATATTTTAAGTAGATGAAAACCCGATTTTAGTTCTATACCATTTAATTCCACTAGAGTTTGTATTCTTTGACAGATACGCGTATTTCGACCTCAACTGTAAGGCCGTCTTCAGTGTCGTGTACGAGTCTAGTATACAACACTCAACAGGACCTTACCTTATTACTATAATGCTTTTTCTTTTGAGTCATGCCAATTATTAAAATTCGTCCAAAATGCAATTTATATATGTTGTTGTTGATTTTGAACTCGTGTACAGAAAAATAAAGAAAATATATTTTGAAATTCAAGTTATGTCTGAAGTGCTTGAAAATTTAAATCAAATCGGTCCATAAATAACTTAGATCCAACCCTCCAAAATTCACCATTTTATATATAAAATCTGAAAAGTTGCAAATGTATTGTCCAATACTGTACCGCCTGACCGAACATCTTCGCACGCTTCGACCCTCCTCAGCTACTCCTCCACTATTCCACTACCAAGTAGACAAAAAGTTACACACGGCATTTTTCCCGAAAAGCAAATATAGAGTAAATATTATTTCAAGCAAAAGGCACAACATATGCGGCACCGATTATGGCGACTGACGACGACGACGCCGCCGAAAATCGACGACCGACACGGGAAGATACTAATTTACAGCAAGAAACAAAACGATCTTCATATTTTGTCGGAGTTTTCCCGCTCCGGATCCGGGGTGATGGGGATTTAAAAGAGACACCGACTAATTAGGATTGGGCGGTGGGGTATTGTTGGCAGAGGGAAACCACCCATCAAGCTTAGAGGGCGATTGTGAAACGATACGGCGCGGCGACGTTGATGACGATCAGGTCGGTTAGTAAAAGGGACTACAGTTTGACTATGGTTAGGAATGTGATGGCCCATTTGAAGATAGACGACGGAAGAATAAGTAAGTCAAGGCAAAGCATGAGTTGCGTCACAACAATAGACCGTTAGCGGAAGTGGTTTAGTAGAAACAGCTGATTTGCAATGTTGATGTGTTTTAAAGAATGAAACTTTCACTTTGCGCAGTCGATTGTGTAGGAAACAAAACACTGCAGTTAAATCAGAGAATGAGAGAAAGTTCACCGTAGCTGAACGATACTAGAAGGAAGATCACTTTTTTTGAAGGGTTGTAGTCAAAACAATAGCTTCCGACTACCATCATCGGGGTTCAAGTTGATCGTTGTATAATTTAAGAAATTTGATTTGAAATATTTTTATCGTGTGTGAGATTACGTTTAATATGTTCGGAGTCTCTAGAATTTTGCAAGAGGAATCACTGCAAGCAGGCCCGGATTTGGGGGGGTGCCAAGGGGGCAAATGCCCCGGGAACCGCGATCAAAGGGGCCCCCCGAGGATTGAAAAGAAGTGAAACGCTATATAATGAATTACATTTTACATATTCAAATCCGATACGAATACCAACAGAGATTTTCACCCTCATTATTTTTTACGGCGGATCCAACTTTCGATCGAATCCTATTCGTTCGAATTCACGGCCCATTTGATGTTGCTGGCGTAAACGAGAATGCAAAATGGTTTTCGATCGAAAGAGCATTGGAACGTAAACAAGAATAAAGGTGATTATGCCATGAGATTATTCTAAACATGATATGCAGTGAGGAAGCTCTATATGATTTTTATTTGAATCTTTCAGTTTCAATTATTTAACTGCTAAAGCAATTACCTTCTATTTGAGGGCACGTGAACCATCATTGTTTATTTTTAAAAGGAAATACTGGAGATACGACGGAATGGTCGAAATGGTTTTGAAACGGTATTTGGAAATCATTTAAATATTTGTTGATAGCACTTAACGCAGGGAAATCAATGCATTAATTAGAAATATAAGAAGTTTGTATTTTTAGTCATTTATTAAGATATGTTAATAATTAGTTTACTGCATCAGCCTTCTGGTAAGATACGACCAAAATTATAGTGCCTTATGCCCTGCAATGATCTTGAAAAAAAACCTTGAAAATTGAGGAACGTACTCAGTAATTCAGTCATTTTCATGATTTTAGTAGCAGGGACTGAAAATTCAATTTTACCAAACGCATCATTCTACCGGAAATTTGAAGTTCCCATATTTCAATGCATCATCTGCAAGTTTTCTAAGCGTGCATTGTTCTTCGGAACGGTTGCCAATTTCTTTAGCAAAACAAAAATATAATGCAAGGGACTTCACCCATTCTCTCCCACAGCTTTGTTCGGCAACTTAACTGTCAAAATGGCGTTTCTAAAAAAACAGCTTGAACAAAAGTTGTTGCAAATAAGCTAAATTATTAAAAATAATTTTACCCTTAGGTCACTTATTTAGGTATTTAATGAGACAAATGAGCGCATAAATTTATTCCAATCATTATTGAGCTAGTCGTACCAATTCGGTTTAGCTAGCGTTCGTCGAAAATCGGTGGATCACCTATGTTACCATGGGAAAGAGAGGGTTAAATATGAGCCTTGGAGTAGGCCCATGTAGCTTTTTATAGAACTTGTCAGTTGATCGAGAATGAAGCTGAATTAAAAGTGTCCCTAATATAAAATGACTTAAATCTTGCCTTTTGTTATTTTGTCATTTAAAATCTCAATTTAGTTATCTAATCATGATTTCGTGCATTTTTCCTTTTAGACTTGATTGAGAACGATTCATTCTAAATTCATATTCTATTATGTAAGTCTTTTAAACTATTTGTTGGAGATGAATTATTTACGCAATATTCATGAAATGGTATGTGTTGTCCAGTATTATGACAATCATTTTCGTAAAACTGAACATTCCTATGCTTGGCGTTTTCGGTTCATTTTGTATTAAGGGACCCCTTCAAGAGATCTAACCTGGGCCCCCGAGGCCTAAATTCGGCACTGACTGCAAGCAGATTAATAAAGTGACTTTAGCGATCATTTTGATTAAAATAGACACTTTAGAGACCTTAACCAAAAATAGACTTCTGAACGACTTTAAAAAAATCTGCTTACCTTATATATGTACAATTTTTTGTACTTTTAGTATTTGCTCTTTTCCTATAAAGTTGATTATTTTTGTATAATAGGCGAAAAAAATTGACAATTGATATTTGACCATAACGTATGATAATATACTTTCAATTGGAGAAATTGTATATTTTGCTGTTTTATTATAATTCAGCATAGACAAACCACCAAAAATTTTGTTTGAATTGTGAAATAACTGTAGTTTTTTTTTTTGAAATCAGAACCCTCTCTAACACTTTTAGGTGGATTAATTAAAATTTTCTTTGGTTTGACAAACTAAAGTTAGGGATAAAATAAAGTTTAAGGAAAACAACATTTAAGGATATTAAAACTTATTTAAATTTGCGTAAGCATTCTGCCAATATATGATAGTAATACTTGATCCACTCATTCCATCCCAGTACGGAGAAGCGTACCATGTTCAATATATCTGTATTTATCAATAAAAGTCACATTTTTACCATTTTGATTCATTTCATTAGAATCGAAATGTTCACCATTTTCTGCAGAGATGCAATAGATTTTTAAAATACAGAAAATAATTAAATGAATTCCTTTTTACAGTTAACACGTTTGCTTTTGTTTGTGTTTCCTTGGAGGACCGACGCGTAGCCATAACCCATGAAAATATCTCAGGCTA
Organism: Aedes aegypti; assembly: GCF_002204515.2. Classification (NCBI taxonomy): domain Eukaryota; kingdom Metazoa; phylum Arthropoda; class Insecta; order Diptera; family Culicidae; genus Aedes; species Aedes aegypti. The sequence continues at coordinate 20,828,966 of NC_035108.1, read as the reverse complement.
CTGAATTTTTCTTTTGTTCGGTTATTCGCTTTTTGAAACAATACTTTGATGAGAGTCTGTTGTGAAAAAAATAAACCAATTGGTGCAAACCATATTGTAATTTTTAGGTTTTTTGGAGACAACTCATCCGATTTGGGTGATTTTTTTCAGAAAAGCTCGTTATTACCTGACATTGTATAGCCTACATTTTATTTTATACTTGAATGTACAAATAATAAAATGACGACCAAATAAATTTTAAATGGGAAGCATCGGTCCCCCCAGAAATATCGGAACATCTTCAAAACCAGATCACTGACTGGCAATATTAAAACAAAATCTGAAAACAGAAGAGTTTTTTGAGAAGTTGTGAAAAAATGGTGAGAAATTAAAAAGTTATCCCGATTCGATTCGAAAAATTAAGCTGCCAGCTCACATCTCCGCGATAGGGTACCCCTAATAAACATAAACGATTTGATTTCTGAGGAATCAAATCGGTAGTACTACCGATATTTGACCATGCAAAAAAACCGTAGTCTCATCCTACTAGCAGCAAAACCGTTCAATAATCAGCATCCACGTGTGTCCTTAAATTATTAAGTATGTATTTGCCAGTCCACTTTGAGCTAGTACACATGATCGTTGTCCTTGCTTCAAGTGTAGTCTCGGTATTGGAAAACTTCGAATCTTTAACCATCTGCTAGGTAAAATAGATTCAATTTCAGAAACTGTTCCCAGTAACTAGGACTTAGTACCGTGAATTCTTAAATTACCATAACATACAACCTTGAAAAAAAAATGAGACTTGGGTTGGCAGAATGGTAGATCTTACCTTGTAACGCACGAAGAAAAAGTGACCTACCCGTGTTAGGGTGTTTCATATGTTAATCTAGAATTCAAGTTCATAATAGGTACAACTGTTCCGTTGAAAATTGGTTGGTCGATTGTCCAACCAGCTACAGCCCTGTCATCTTACAAGCTTTCATTGAGTGAAAAAGGTTATTTTTGAAATTTTCGCACACTGTTAAACGCTGCCCACACACAGGTCGCATTGCAAACAAACGAACGATAAAAACTGAGGTTATGTGTACTCCGACTTGATATCAACTCAAACAGAACACAATCATTTCTAACGCACGCAACATCCACTAACCTCCTCATCAATCGGCATAAGTGGTCTCACTTCCGAGGACCTTCGACATCCTTTGCTCTTCTTCGGTTTACCCTTTGAACTACTGGTTTTGCTCCGGATCCAGTCCATCACACACGTTCCGCGCTTTTGGCCCTTGACGCCCGTACAAGCCCAATCCGCCCGGAACGACCGCCGTCGGAATTTGACTTGTCCGAAGGGAGCACTCTGCCGCCGAAAGCGAGACCCGCCGTACGCACGCGATGCCGAACGCGAGATTTGCGCGTGACGGATTACCTACTACCGAAAGGAAATAGTTCGCGAGTTTATGCGGGCGCCCGTTCGAAATGGCACCCACCAATAGCAACCGATTCGGCAGATTGGAACAAAAAAGCCAAAAATAAATAGATTTTCCGCATATACAACCTACCGGGCAGTGCACAGAAGAGGGACTAGAACAAATTCGTGGGTATAACTCAAAATATGATTTATTAAAACAAACATTGAAGATATTAAAAAAATTAAAACACTATTGAATTTCGATGCATATAGATTGTCTAATATTGGGAAATATTAGCAATCAACACCGAATCTCTAAATTTAAGAAGTATTTTGTAAATATTGACACATGTATTGAGTTTTTCGGTAATCAAACCCGCATGGTAAAGCTACCGGTAGCTTAGTTGGTAAAGCACTAGTCTACAACAGTCATGGGTTCGAATCCCTCATCAGTACATGGATTTTTTTATAATATATTCATCTTTACCACGCATAATTAGTTGATTAGTTGAGTATGGAATTTAGTATGGGCCTTCCCTAGGCAAAGGAAGCTCTCAGTTAATAACTGTGGAAGTTCTCCTTGTACACTAAGCTGAGAAGCAGACTCTGTCCCAGCGAGGATGATTTTAATCATGATTGCTCCAAACACTCCTGTGTGTAGCGTACCAACCCCACGAATCGTGATAAACAAAATATCAGCGAAATGTGAGAGATCGACGGAGGCCACAAACCAATACTTGCGACCGTTTGGCGGGTCGCGAATTTCTTGCCGTACTTACTCGATGCTGTATTACCTCGCGCATAGGTAATGCAAGCCGAATTTTTTGGCAAGTTGTCTTCACCTCGGACCGTTACTGGTGAGGGACAGAACCACGCGAGTCATGGGTTGATCGTTCCATTCCGGTCCGTTGAATGATTTTTCCGCAGATGTTGATGGAAGCTGCGTGGGTGCAGTTGGAAAGGTTGACCAAATCTCTAGCCACTGACTGGCTGCTAGTGACGTTGGATTTTTCGTGCACAGCAGCCTGACAGTTTCACGGTTTGACGTGGGACGAATAAAGTAAATAAAACTTAAAAGCAATCTGATAAAGTTGTTTGTGGGGTAAAATGTCGGATTGTAAGAAAGACATCTACGAATATGACCGTACGGTATCTTGTCTGGTATGGTCAGAGATTTCCCAGCGAAATTTTATAAGAACAATTTGCCGAGAAATAATTTAGATTTTTTCGGAAATTCCTGCAGGGATTCCAGTGATTTCGTAAAGGATTTCTTCAAAGGTTTCGAAATAATTTAAATATATTTTACAAATTTCTTCTCTAGAACTTTCTCGATATAAATAATGCTTCCGAGTTTCCTTGATGACCTTCTACAAAGGTTTTCTTCACATATATCATCATTAATTTTACCAGAATTATCTTTTCCTCCAGAAATTTTACCATCAATTTTTCCTGTGAGTCTTCCGGGAATTTCTTCAGGGATTCTTTCACAGATTGCTCAAGGAACGCTTTCAGGAACAACTACAGCAATTCTTCCAGAGATTCCTACAAGGATTTCTGCAGGAATTCTGAAAAGAATTTTGTTTCAAAGATTACTTATTACTTTTACTACCTCAATAAATTCCTCAATGGATTCTAGCAGAGATTCCTCCTGGAATTCTTCCAGGAATTCCTCCGGGGATTTCTCCATTTATTCTTCGATTTACTGGAAGCTTCTTCGAGCTTTTTTCTAGTAAATCGAAGTAATTCGAGCTTTTTCCAGTAAATCGAAGAATTTTCCCAAAAAATTCCAAAGTAATTTTTCTAGAAATATTTGCTAAGAGTTATTTCAACGAATATTTCGCACGTTTGTCAATGGATTCCAATAATTTCATCTAGGATATATTTAAATATTTCGCCAAAAAATCGCATATCTGCCAACAATTTCTCCTAGAAATCTTCAAAATCTTTCTTAAAGTTTCTTCAATTTGCCCTCTAAAATTCTTTCGGAAATTCCACCAAACATTTACTCCAAGAATTGCTCAAGAAAAGGCCCCTTGGATTCAGCCACAAACTCATACTGGAATTCCTCAAAGATATTACAAGGAATTCCTCATGGGGTTTCTTGAGAAAATTCTCCTTAAAAACGTACTTCAAGACTGCTCCAGATTGTTTTTTTTTCCTGAGATTCGTCCGAGAATTCTTCTAGGATGTGCTCAACGAGCTTCCTCAGGGTTTTTTTTTCACCATTACCCTAGTATTTTCTTAGGGATATTTTGGCAGGAAATATTTCAATTTTTCGAAAATTCCTCCAAGGATTCCAATAATTCTAACTAGTATGTATTCAAAGATTTCCCCACGAAACAATCTTATATCCACCAGATGCTTCACCAAAAATTCCTGTACAGTTAAAAAAAATCCTTCAATAAAGCCCCCGGAGATCCCACCACAAATTCTTGCAAAGATATTATCAAGTTTTTTTTTCCAGGGTTTCGCCAGCGATTTCTTAAGGATTTTTTCTGTGGATATTTCGCTAAGAAATAATTCATGTTGAAAATTCCTTCAAGGATATTCCCAGTAATTTCTGCCAATTCTTTCTAGAAGAATAAATACTTCTCCTGCAGGATTCTGCAGGATTTCTTCCAGGAAAATCTCCACATATTCCAACAGGAATTTCTCCTGGAATTCAGACAGGGATGTTCCTCCAGAAATTCCTCCAGGATTACCTCTAGAAATTCCTACATGAATGCCTCTAGGAGTTTCTTCAGGATACATGAGAAATTTCTGAGATAACTGCCGAATAAATTACCAGAAAATCTTTGGAGAAAATCTCGGAGTAATACACTGACATGTTTATGAACAAATTCTTTGAGAAAATCTCTAAGGAAATCATTAAGTGAATTTTTGAGAAACTTCTGGAAGAATACCTGAAAAAATTACTGGAGGAACTCTTGTAGGAATCGCTTGAGACTTTATAGACGTAATCCTTTGAAAAAATATTGGAGCAATCCTTACAGGTGTTTCCGGAAAAATCCCTGGAGGAATTTCAGGGGGAAAGCCTGACAAAATTTCTAGAGGGATGTAAATTTCTAGAGGCAACCCTATTGGAATTACTGGAGAAGAATTTCTGGCAAGAATTTCTGAGGAAATCTATGAATAACTCCCTGAAGCAATTTTTGAAGAATTCCATCTAGATATCTAGAAGTTATTGGAAGAATCTCAAGAGGAAATTTAGGAGAAATGCGGTGAGAAATTCTTAAAGAAACCCCTTGAGATTATCTTGAAGGAATTACTGTAGGAGTTCCTAGATAAATCTCTGATCTCTGGAACAATTCCAAGAGTATTCCTCAAAGGAGTTCTTGGAGGACTCTCAGGAGAAAATCCTTTTTATTTGATGAAATCTTTTGTGTAATTTTTGGAGCGAAAAAGTCCTGAATTACATATGGAAATATTTCGGAAATTACTGGTGGATGTTCTTGAGGATGTTGAGAAACATCCGGAGGAATTTCTGGAGAAACTTCAGGATTATATTCAGGCAGAATCTTTCAAGGATTGGAAAAATTTCATTTGGATTAGCTCTGGATGAAAATCTTATTAAATTCTAGGGTAGAATACTGTGTGAACCTTGTGAAAAAAATTCTGAAAAATTCATTGTGAATCCCGGAGAAGTGCAAAATCTTTGAAAGAACATTACATAATAAATGATATCCTAAAAGATTTTCTAGAGATTTTTTTTGGAGAATTTCTTAACAAATCCTTGGAGAAATCTCTGACTGAATTCCTCAATTAATTGATGCAAGAGTTCAAGGATATTCTTTAATGAACTTAATAAGCACGTGACCTTTATTATTATTATTATCTTTATTAACGAGATTTGCAGCCCAAGGCTGGCTCATCTCGGAAAGAAACACGTGACCTTAATGCTGTTGTAATGTTATAATCTGAAATAATATTGAATGCTGTTGTAGTGCCTTCATCTGTTGTGAAACATTTCGAAAGTTCTTGAAGATTCTATGAATTGAGGAGTAGAATCTTGCTGAAACTTCTACAATATTCAGCTGAATAACTGTAGAAATGCTATGTAAACTATTATCAACTTGCAAAATCGCAATTGTGATGAAGTACCATCGAGTCATGGAATGGGAATAGTTGGGAAAACTGTTTTAAAGGAGCATAAAAGTAACAATAAAATTAGGTTTTTAGTATGCATCCATGAGACGATATCGAGTTATTGAACATCGACTCATGGAGGATTCACTGGAAATACGGAAAAAATTCGAATATTTGGCGCCCATTCATTTCATTCATGTCTTGTCTGCATATGTCGAATTTGTTTTTAAACCTGAGTTGGACTGGCGAAGCCCGTTCTGAATCTTATTTTCAACACCAGCCCGGTTCAAGTTCGACCGCACTAAAATCTGCTTGAAGTTGATTTGTTTACGTTTTAATCACTGACCAAGTTCCTACTACACTTTGAAAAACAATGTTCCAGAAAACTCAAAAGTATGCTGTTTAAGTGTTCCTCAATTTGTAATTCTTCTTCTTCTTGGCATTACGTCCTCACTAGGATAGAGCCTGCTTCTCAGCTTAGTGTTCATATGAGCACTTCCACAGTTATTAACTGAGAGCTTTCTTTGCCAAACTTGCCATTTTCGCATTCGTATATCGTGTGGCAGGTACGATGATACTCTATGCCCAGGGAAGTCAAGGAAATGTCCACTACGAAAAGATCCTGGACCGACCGGGAATCGAACCCAGACACCTTCAGCATGGCTTTGCTTTGTAGCCGCGGACTCTAACCGCTCGGCTAAGGAAGGTCCCAATTTGTAATTATAATGTTCTAATATTAAAATTGAATGTTACAATGATTCAATATTGCTGTTGTAGTGCTCAATGAAACTTTTCGGTGAAACATTTCAAAGCGTTACTGACAGACAGACAACTCTGGGATTTTATATATATATATATATGATTCACGGAGAAATTCCTGGAAGCATCCTTTAAAAACTCACTAGAAACCACTATTGGAACTGTAGAATGACCACTTGGAGAATTTATTATGAACTCCATACAGCACGTAAAACGGATTTAAAAAAAAATATTGCTCTAAGAAAGCTCAATTATTGGAATAAGGTCGGTTTTTGAAAGGCAGTATAATCAACTTTTGAAGCTCTGTCATATACAGCGGTAATTATATAGAGTACAATTTTATGCTCACGTAACTTCATAATTATGCAAAGAAAGTTTTCCAATCATTTTTTTTATTCGTTCCAATCGTTCGATATTACCATTAACGTGTAAAAAGATTCAAAAAACAGGTCCTTAAGAATCGAGTTGCGGCACAGAGTATATTAGCATAAACAAAAAACATTTTTTCTTTAAATTTAACACATTATTTTTCAGAGGTGTGCAAGATTTTCATCGTCATCTATTAGTAATTTGAAAAATTATCGTACGAAATCCCACTTTATTGAAACAATATCACCGCATCACAATTTTTAAATACATTGTAAAGTATTTTCGATCAAAAATTGTTTGTGGGTCCAACCCAATATTTTTGAGACTGTTTTGAATGTTTGCGACTACTTTTCGATACACTCCTTATCAGTATTATAGATATTTTTATGCTGACACAGATTCAATTTGTATGGAACACATGCTTGTATCAGATTGGAACAAAGCGTATGACAGTTGATTTTAATTAGATCGGAACTGTTCGAAAATTTTGATTTGGTCTACTTAATTGCCAAAATTTAGAATAGACCGTGACCGTGAAACCGACCCCACCAACTAGATCTAGAAGCTATGGTTGGCATGATTAGTTGAATTGAAGATCACTGATAATAAATATTCGAGCTGTTTAGTGGAGTATGTACTTGTAAGTAAATAAAAACCGAATTTAGTAAATAAACGAAAAACCGAAATTAGTACTATGCCATTTAATTCCGCTAGAGTTTGAATCCTTTGACAAATACGCGTAAGGAGTGTATCGAAAAGTAGTCGCAAACCTTCAAAACAGTCTCAAAAATAATGGGTTGAACCTACAAACAATATTTTGATCAGAAATGCTTAATAATGTATTTAAAAATGATGATGTGGTGATATTGTTTCAATAAAGTGGCATTTTGCATGATAATTTTGCAAATTACTAACAGATGTCGATGAAAATCTTGCACACCTCTGAAAAAATTGATATGGTAATAAATGTGTAAAATTTTTCGAAAAAATGATTTTTGTTTATGCTAATATATTTCTGTGCCACAACTCTCATGACATAGTGTAAAACATATTTTGAAAAATTCATTAACAAGCATTTGAGAGCAAATACAAACATCGAAAAAATAATCGTAATATCGAACAATTCTAATGAATGAAAACTTGTTTTTTTGATTGGAAAAGTTTATTTGCATATTTATGAAGTAATGTAAGTAAAAAATGTTATTCTATATAATTGCCGCTGTATATGACAGAGCTTCAAAAGTTGAATAAACAAAAGTGACTTTCTAAAACCGACCTTGTTCCAATAATTGAGCTTTTTTAGAGCAATAATTTATTTTTTTGAATTTTTTTTACGTGCTGTGTGAAGTAAACATATTTTTCGATAGAATAAGCTTTTCATCCTATTTTGTTTGATACACATTTTGTTCAATACGAAAAATGATCATCAAATCTTCAGAAGACACTTCAAAAATGTAATTTTGTGCAAGATTTTATTTTCCATGCTTTATAAACCTTGTTGTATTTAAATTAAGACTGCATATTATTCAATATTTTTATAGCTGCTTCAATATTTGATGACATGATGAAGATTTGCGTGAAAAAAGCTTTTAAAAAGATGTACTATGCTCTGAGAAATACCGTTTTGAATGTTTGCGACTACTTTTCGATACACTCCTTATTTCGACCTCAACTGACGATATTGACAGGTACGCGTATTTCGACAAACCTCGACTTCAAGTTCACGACACTGAAGATGGCCTTGCAGTCTTAAAATTCACTTCAAAATATGTGTTACAGGATTCAAACTCTAATTGGAATTATACGGTATACTACCGTTATACGCATAATTGACCCATGTTTCAAAATATGCAAACAAGAAAAACGCGTTTACAGATTTTAACACATTTAGGCCTCGTATTGACCAGGTGTGTGGTAAATTAAATTAAAATCTTTCCAATAGTATAAAAAATAGCGTGTTTATTAGAGTCAAGAGTTTGTATTACACTGTGGAACACGTTTTGGTCTCAAGCATCAAAATACCGCTATTCACTTAATTATGGGTTGCTGGATCCATGGCCGTTTTCAGAAATATCATAGTACGTCTAGTTTTTGAGATATTGGCTGTTGAAAATGCTAAATTTGACTATATCAGCCAATTTGTATGCAAGTTTCCCAGCTTATAAGGCAATTTTTTTGCTTAATTTGCCACAGAATCCAAACTTTATGTATATAACAATACTTATCAACACAGTTCATAATACTATCGAGGCTCAAAAGTTATTTCTGGTGGTTTAGAAAAGTATTGTTTTTTGCCATATAAGAGCAACGAAGAGTTTTGTATGGAGACTGCAAGCATTTTGAAAAAATTGATTTATTCTACATTTGATCTTGCAATTTCAACCAAATTATATCTGAAATGAAAGTTGAAGTCATGTTTCGTATGCTTGTTGGAATAAGTTCATTAAAAAGTTTGATAAATCATACTTTAAATTTCATATAAACATCAATTAAACCAGTGTTCTATACAGCTTTGGCGACCTGAAGCTAAATATTGTGACGTGCAGCGACATTTTTGAGAACGGCATCAGATTCAGCGACCCCAATTCTACTAGAGACACATAATTTGATCCTTGAGACACGCAAAAATGTCATTTTTGTAACGCTGTGTTATGGGAACAAAGTGAATTTAGCTACGAAATTCAAAGTGGGACTGTTATGCCTAGAAATACGGGGTATTTGGTGAATTTCTACGCATAACAGTCTCACTGATAGTAGTGACCAAATATGTGCTAAACATACTGCTGTATATGACAATCTTACGTATAGATTATACCGAATGTAGAAGACGCATATCCTCAAGACTATGTTAAGGCACCTAATGAAGGCTCAAGTGACATGTGGTGACATGTGCTAATCGGAGCCACAAGTGGGGAAGTGAAGAAGTACGATTTTATAGTTTGGGATGGAAAGCAAAGTTTTCTGTATGTGTGATAATGAGAAAATGAGGACCGCCAATATAATGGCCACTTCCTCTGGGGAACAGGGTATCTTAAACAACCTGGCATGTTATCGAGTCATCCAAGAACCTTTGAATTACCCTTATTTAGCCTTGATTTGGGAATTTATGAAGTTTGATGTTGCCAGTTAGGTTTCAGAACCGACAGTCTAGAGGCCATTCCCCCCAGGGAACCGGGAATCCGGAACAATCTGACATGTAGTCAAGTCATTCAAATACATTAAAACCACCTTTAGACTTGATTTGCAAATTCATGAAAATTTATAAGTCGCAAGCCAGGTTTCAGATTCGCCAATACAATGGCCACTTCCATCAGTAAATCGGTATTCGGAGCAACCCAGCATGTGGCCAAGTCATTCAAAAATGGTCGAACTATTTTTTTTGGACTTGGTTTGCTAAATCATGAAGTTGATTTGTCGCAAGCCATGGACTCGAATTTAAAGTGGTTACTGACTCTTCAAGTGGGATTATTTCAGTACTCCCCGTGATGAATCTAAAATTACGATGAATTTCTAATCGTTGACCGCGGTTCCAAAAACTAGAAGAATATTGTAATTGACTCTGAAAATTCGACTGAAATTCATTGAAAAACGGATGTGAAATAATGTTTTGATATTGAAAATTTAAATCATATTTGACGTTAGGCTCGCATGAATGATGTATGCACCCCGATAATACAAACACATAAAACAGGTTGTGTTTCACATGGGATGTAAAGCCAATGTTCAAAACGATTTTCCCAAACACCAGCTAATCCAAAACTGACAACTGAATATTTTGTTCGAGATCAGCGCAGCGAATTGTATAGTGTGACAGTTATGTGTAGAAATACAGTAGTGGTACTGTTATGCGTGGAAATTCAACAATGGGACAAATTGACTTGGCTTGCTTTTCAATGAGTTTCCGAACAAAGTTAATTTTTGGTAAGTGTTTTCTAAAACTATACGTTAAAATAATGCACAAAAAGTAACATGGGACAATTATGCGTATAACGGCAGTATAGTACTAATTCGCTTTTCATTTCATTTACATTGTTCTAAAGGAAATTGCGATGGATTCCTGACGGTGAAATTTATATGGCATAATGTCTAATCAAACTCTTTCTATGATGTAATGCCCAAAGGCAATTCTAGGTAAAATTCACCCGAAACTGTTCCTGACGGAATTTACGGATTTTTTAATGACCTATACATATTCCTTGAAAAAATGTTCCAAAGTTTCCACCAATCATTCCTTTTATTTGAAATTCCTTTAGAAATTCTATTCACACATTCGTTTAACGAACCTTGAAATATAATAAGGGTACCTTAGTTTACTTCGGCGTGTGTTCTGATTATTTATCAGAAACTAAATAATTTATAAGATATACTTTTATATGATGTATCTCATGAATCTAGGTTATCCGTTTTTATGATGACCACCCTTACTGAACAACCTTATGATCGAGAGATCACCTCTAGGTCCAGATAATGACACATATCTATCTTATAAGACTATTTCCTTCCGCGATGGACGTGTTTCATCATTCTCCTCCATTCATGACGATTAGCTCCAACAAAAAAGACATCGCAATTAATCTTAAACCGGGATCGGTCCATTTATGACGGTGAATATATTCGCCCGGCATCGGCACGTATCAACAAGTGCAAGTATTTGTAAATTGCGACGAAGATGACGACGACCAGCATCTTTCGAGCAAAACACACGTAACTGGGGAATCAAGCCGTCCGCCGTCGTCGTTTGAGTACAAACAATCCAATGAATCGCGACTTTGTCGATTGTGGTGGTGGTGGCTAGGTTTACCGTCAGCACCGTAGACAACCGGCCACTTCCAATCAAAGCATCAAGTGAACGTCTTCGGCACTTCGTGCGTGGTTCGAGATAGTCGTGCTAGGAAACGCCTTCCAGTAAGTCGGTATAGATTTTGAGAACAATATCAATTGAACATGAAGAAAAGTGAGTTGTCCTAATGAAATGTGATAGAACAGAAGTAATCAGGTATCGATCTCAAAAGTTTAGAGAGTGAATGTTTGCACGGTAAGTCAAAGAGCAGAAGAAACAAATCCGCGAGTAATGTGATGTGACGTCATTCTGCGAAAATTAAGTTTTGCTAAAGCAAGTGGTTGAGAGTTGAGATCACGTTCAGCGTGTGATGCGTGATTGGTAGTTAACACCAAATGGATATTTGATGATCTGTAGAATTGCGTTAGTGAAACTTAAGATATTAATTGAATTGTGGTTTAGATGTTAGCACATACAAGTATTCCATTAGTTAACATTGAAATACTTCACAATCTACTAAGGAAATATTGATCCTAATGTTTTAGTGTCTGAAATACCTTAGGATCGATTAACATACCAAACGGATCAGATGCGGTGTGAATGTTTGATATGCCATGATATTTGACTATAATTAAAGTTCAAGATAAAGGATAATCGTCTACACTTTGCAAGTCAACACGAAATCTTCTATCTGTTCTACCTGATAACAACACCTTCACCATAACATTTCACAGCGCTGTGCCCAATTTCAACTCCTTATCGCATCAAAACGTTTATACAAACTGACCTATTATCAATGCAGTATGCTTTTATTTCACAGAGCCGCAAGCGATAAATTTCGCTTCCACCCGACGATAGGCGACCAGTTCTTCGATACTCACTGCCATATACGGACTATATTATCGGTTCAATAATGACCAGCCGGTTGCTCGTGCCGTCAGTCGTGATCATTTCTGCAACCCTTCTGTTGCTCCTACAGCAGCCTAATGGAGCTGACTCGGCAAAAATCCTGTGCCTTTTCCCTACGGCCAGTAAATCTCACGTCCTCGGTACTCAGGCCTTGCTGAAGAACCTAGCCCAACGCGGCCATGAGGTAAGGTGTCAATCAACTTTTGCACACGTTCGTCTGATTTCTTTTCTTTTACCCTTTCTTCAAGGTCACCATGGTCAGTGCCTTCCCGTTGTCAAAGCCGGTGAAGAACTACCGAGATGTGTATGTGCCGATCGAGGATGCCTTCGGACCCGTCATGGCAGGCTTCATGCAGGGTGGCAGTCGAAACATGTTTAAAATGATGCCAATTGTTATGAAGGCCTCGCTCGATAATAGCAACTATACGATCAACTCACCGCAGTTCCAGAAGCTGGTCAAAGAAGAGCAATTCGATGTAGCCATATTGGGCTTTTTCATGAATGACTTCATCACTGGAGTTCGTTCGTGGCTGAACTGTCCCACGATCATGTACTTTTCGGCCGGGTTCAACAGTTTGGCCAACTTGGTAGGCAATCCTACGGAGATCTCTGCCGCTCCGCATTTGCTTCTGGGCAACAAGAACCCGATGAGCTTCTTCGATCGCGTGAAAAACACACTCGTATACATGGTGGATTTTGTAGTAGCTAAGGCCCTCGCTTACGCTACGAAGCCCTACTATGAGTAAGACAAGTTTTACCGATTCATCTTGCTTACTGTTAACGCTCTAATTCATTCTAGATCCAATTTCCCCGCTGAAAAGGGATACCCCTCGTACGAGCAGGCTAAGCTAGACGTATCGCTGGTCATGCTCAACTCGTACTTCACCCAAACCGTACCTCGACCATACCTGCCCAACATCGTTGAAGTGGGAGGCCTGCAGATCAAAGCGAAACCCGATCCACTGCCAGAAGACATCCAAGCGTGGTTGGACGGCGCCAAGGATGGTGCCATCTTCCTGAGCTTCGGGTCAAACCTCAAGAGCTCGAATCTACGACAGGACAAGTTCGATGCCATCATCAAAAGCATCTCCAAGCTGAAGCAACGCATCATCTGGAAGTGGGACACGGATGTTATGCCCGGTAAGCCGGACAACGTCATGATCGGAAAGTGGTTGCCACAGGACGATATTTTGGCGCACAAGAATCTGAAGTTGTTCGTGACACACGGAGGATTGGGCAGCATTACCGAGTCGATGTACCACGGAGTGCCGATCGTTGGAATACCCATGTTTGGCGATCAGGAAACCAATGTGGCGCAGGTCATAAAGGATGGTTGGGGTGCCCCGGTGTCGTTCGATGACCTGACCGAGGAGAAACTTACGGCGGCAATCAAGGAAGTCCTTGGTGAGCCAAAGTACGCCGAGAAGATCCGCAGCATGACCGACTTGTACAAAGATCGACCCCAGTCGGGGATGGATTTGGCGACGTTCTGGGTGGAATACGTGATACGGCACAAGGGAGCTCCGCATCTGCACTATCAAGGAGCGGATTTGAATGTTCTGCAGCGGTACTTGGTGGATGTGTTTGCCTTTCTGGGAGCGGTGCTGTACATCGCTAAGAAGCTGGTATGCTTTGCGTTATGCCGAGTGAAGCGAATGGTTTGCGGCAGTAATCAGAAGACGAAAAAGCAGAAGAAGCAATGATCTTAGCATTTATTTAGGAAATAATGAAGGAGAAGGTGTACTGTGTACACAAGGTTTCAGGGAACGTTTTTTGTACGATCACTCATCTTTTCTCACATTTTAGGTTCAAAACCAATAAAGTAAAATTGTCGATTTTTTTGCTGACACGCCGATCTTTTTTTTTAATTTGGCTTTAAGACTCACTCACATGCTAAAAATGGTGATGCAAATTTTGAAGCCAATAGCTTAAAAAACACCTATGACGAAGAGAACAAATATGCCGAAAATACAACAAGTCTCATTATATTTTCACATCTGTTGGGATTCAGCTCTATTAAAACAAAAAATATACATTGAAATACATATTACAAATGTTATTTGAAATGTTCATGCTAATACACGTATAACATGATGCAATAATAGATATGATTAATCTAAAAAATACAATTAAATCAACAATATTATATAGTTGTCGTTCTGTAGTCAAAACCTTACGCAAATCTTCCTTGACTAGTCTGCATTTGTTACACAACAATTTATTATTTTATTTATTTGTTGCAACGTTAAAGCACAAAGAAAGCTTAGATCAAGCGAAAAATGGCAAAATCTGTTTAAATTTTTGTGTTTGCATCTTTTGCTTGCTTTTTCATTAAAACTTAATACATTTTTACCTTCATCCAACCAACATACTTTTCATATGCCGAAAACCCAAACTGCCCTTCTACGCCTACTTGTCCCATGTTCTATGTAAATCTTATGGATCGCTGAACAAATATGCACAGAACGGCAGTAAAGTCGGCGTAAATTTGTTATTACTTGATGGATTTTGTCAGAAATTTCATAATTTTTCAACAGATTCTACTACGTTATAATCCAAACCATTGAGGGGCCCGAACGGAAAGAGGTGTAAGTGACATTTTGGTCAGTTTTAAGTTAAGTATACTAAAGTTTTTATTGGTTAAAGATTTTTTAGGTGATTTTACGGTCCAATATAAAATAATAACATAAATCACAGAAGATTGGATAATATTTTTGGCTTTTATACTTTTTGTATGTATTGAAAAAAGAAACTTCAAAGTCGATATTCTTTAAAAAAGGTTTTTGTCACTTGCACCCTTAATTTGGGGTATCAAAATTGGCCATATCGTCATTTCAACGGATATCACAAAATCCTGATGAGCTATAATGTTGGTGTCTTTGATAAAATTGTTCAACATATCAAGAGCTATCTCGTAAAAAAAACCTGATGAGAAATTCCTCCGCTAGGAGGCGCTTAAAACTTTCTTCGATCTCCTGTATCTTAAGGTACTGATTTGCTATAAAGTTAATGCATTCGGAAAAGGGCTATCTGGCGGTGAAAACATCTGATTGTAAATTCATCCGCTAGGTGGGACTGGTAACATTTTGCTTTCAATTTTTGTATCTGAAGATCCTTATTTGCTATCTTTGACAAAATGTTCAGTGGTCAGTCAGTGGTCCCCAACCTTTTTGAAGTTGCGACCCCCTCTGAAGTCCTCGCGGACCACAAAAGATGGATTGTCTTGTAATCAATATTTATGAAAACCTGTCAATGATCTCAGAATGTTTCAACAGCTATTCTTGGCAGACGCACTTAAAAACCACACCCGTACTGCCCATAACTGCATAACAGTCACATTCGACATTTTTGACAATTTCGAGTTAATACCGGGGGTGAATGAATGATGATAAATACTTTCGATCTACTAACTGAAATCTGTGATATTATTCTAGAAAATTCGAAAAAAATACTAAGTTGTTTTGTCACATTGGTAATTGTAGCCGCATAACAGTCACATTGAGATTATACATAATTTTCGTAATGTAGTAGCAATGAAATTTCCATCAGAAATATTTTCGGACCCTTCACCCAGTATGCGATATAAGTTGTACAAAATTTCAGCCTCAAATTAGCACTTTTGAGTTCTTGGTAATGCACCAATAGTTGCCGTCGTGTTCCAGTAGTAGATCAACGGATGGAAGCAGTTTTTAA
Source organism: Aedes aegypti (assembly GCF_002204515.2). Taxonomy (NCBI): domain Eukaryota; kingdom Metazoa; phylum Arthropoda; class Insecta; order Diptera; family Culicidae; genus Aedes; species Aedes aegypti. Next base: position 20,812,983 of record NC_035108.1, on the reverse strand, counting down.
AATGGATGTATAAAAATGAAGAAAAGTCCCAGAGATGATCTTTATGTTTCATTCGAAAGATATTAGTTGCTGTTCCGAGGGAAAAATGTTGAACCTATGTAAAATTTTACCATTTTGTTTAAAATTCTTCTGGAACTCGTGTACCAATAGTGGCTCAAGCGATTTTATGTTAAAAAAAGTTTTATCACTCTTTTTATATTTTTCCCATATAGTAGAGGTTGAAATCTTTCTGTTGACGCCAAAAGATCTCTGCTAAGACTTTTCGTTATTCTGTTATGATTTTTTATAGCTTAGGTAGTCTACTAATGGCACCGGCACCCTATCAATGTTTTTAAGTTAGAAAGGGAACAGTACGGTACAGATGACGATTGAGAAAATTGCAAAAATTAACGTTAAAAATAACAACTTTTTTTTTATTTTTTTTGTGTTCCTTATTTATTTTTATCAAGTGGTTTCGGACATAAAACAAAATTATTATTAGTATCAGCCTTATTAGGCTTTATATACACTAATTAGAACGCATACACTAATTAGAACGAATGCAATTTATCTCTCATATTTATTCATCATTCAAGAAACGCAATACATACGTTTAATGGTTTCGCGGACCCCCTCAGAAGACGTTACGACCCCCTAGTGGTTCGCGGACCACCGTTTGGGAGGCCCTGCGTTCGGTGATGCTGGTAATTCTCGCGTAACTTCTCAAAAGGACATTTGTAACACTGAGAGATTATCTTTTCTCTCGTTCTTTTTCTATCATAAAAGTGCAAAACTAAAGCTTTACCCTTTTGGTTGTCGCACAAACATGAAATAACTTGCGATCTAGGTTGAATATAGAAAAAAAAACATCTTCGACAATGTTGTTTAGGAGATCAAGGACTGACATACGATGGTCATTCAGATACCGAATCCCGCCACCAGGGGGTGCCCCGTGAAATTATACAACTTTGTTTTCCTCCCATACTGAGCTGTGCCAGTCTAATGAACACTTATTTCATAGAAGCCAGACCTAAAATTTTTAAAAAAATATTTTTTTTATTGGATGTATGAAAAAGTGTTATTGAACACACAAAAATCTGGGGTATTTGTTCGTGCTCTAACTTAACCCAAATCTGGTTTACAGACACAACATCAATTAGTGATTACCCAATGTGTTTTTCTGTGGTATCATTGTTGTGCCCAACGAAAAAGTTGTACCGTCATTATCAATCTGCCGACTCATTTTTGTTTGAGTCGGGAAGATTTTGGTAGCTGTGATTATTTTTTCCAATGTGTGGATAAGTAGCGCCCCTTGGCTGCCAATTATATACGTGTGTAGGTTATCAAAAATCAATGGCAGACAACTCTTTTTTCGTTTATTTATCTTCGCAGCTATATGGTTTTACTGGAATTTAATCTTCAATTTCAACTCGGTATTCTTTTGAGTATTTCCACAGTCTTGATTTGCTATCGCATAAGTTTGTATGTCGAGTTGACAACACAATGCTAAAATTTGTGCAGAGAGTCTAGGAGGATTGTGAAAGTCTGAAAAAGGTTGTCGAAATACACGTAGGGTCGATGTACCAATAGCCACATAGCTAAGAACAAAAAATCGTATAAAATCGAGAAATAACGCTATCGTAATTATTTTTACATCATCTGAAAGCTTTTTATCTTGGTTTTGTGAGAAAAATATGAAAACTATGAAAACTCAAATGTTTGTATTTATTATCGCGCCACTATAGGAATACATGTGCCAATAGTAGCAATAATTCTAATTTCTGTTCCTATAGCAGCACTAGCATCACGGCGTTGGCAAATACTTATCAAAACCGTATTTTTACAAAACTTGTATATTTTTCCTTAAAAGTGTGGATCAAAAGCTTTCGTTTAATGTAAAAAAAGTTCGTAATTTATCAATTATTTCGTAAAATAAAAAAAAATAGTTTCTACCAGCAGTGCTACTATAGGAACAATAGGTTTACTATAGGCGCAAGGGAGCTCAAATTTTAAGCTAAACTAATTATTTCGATCATTTTTAGGACAAAATCAAATTGTGTATCAATGGTACTTTGATGAATAGCTCCTGACCTTCATGTCAAAAAATGTTTTGAAAAAGATTTATAGCAAAACGGCCATAAAAAGCCACTAGTGCGACTATATGGGACTGTCTACTAAGGGAACACCGACCCTACCAGCCAACTTTAGCATGAGATGCAATATACCCAATCTACTTTTGAATCTCTTTATGAAATTAACTGCAATGAAGTTTGACTATTTTGTAGCCTTGATTTAATCATGAACACATTCAATGTAGAATTTATAAACTAATAATATGATATCTATCTAGTGGGGCCCAGATAGCCGTAGTGGTAAACGCGCAGCTATTCAGCAAGACCAAGCTGAGGGTCGTGGATTCGAATCACACCGGTCGAGGATCTTGTCGAAGTGGAAATTTTCTCGTGTTCCCAGGCCATTGGCATAGAAAGCTCTGAGATAATAACTGTAAAAACGCTCATAAAAACACTAGGCTAACATCTTCAGAATTCCTACTCTTATTTTAAGACAAGAGCTCATGAAGTTTTTAAAGATGTGTACTTCCTTTGATTTATGTTGAAATCGAGCTTTTAGTGGAATATATAAACCTATAAATCAATGAAACTTGAATTTAGTACTATCCAGCTTTTTGCTATAATACCATACATGTACTGTAAGAATAAATATTTTGGTTTTATTTAAATATTTTAAGTTTTGGACAAATTATTGTTAAAATAAGAAGACGCGAAAAATGCGAAATCAAAAAGTTCGCATCGCAGCGCACCCCATGCGGTGAAATTTCCAACTAACTTTTATCATCAAATTATAGAACAAATAAATTCAAGATAAGTCTTCTTTGACACCAACCCGAAAAATGCACTCCCAAAGCACTAGAGGTTTTGTCTGGCTAAATTCACCTCCTGGCCCAGTGTGCAATGGTATCATTATTTTGGAATCCCAAACATCCAGTTTATGTTGACTTGAACCAGTTGAGTTTATGATTTTAAGGTACCTTTTTTCTCCATTTTATGATAGTTTTCACCGGATTAGGAGCTGAACTGCTTGAGGTCATCGGATATCTGGTTTCAAAGATAGCTCATAATTCTCTGGGTGTTATCATGTGACTTTCTAACTTGAACAACTCTAGTCATAGATTTCTGCGATAAGTTGGTTTTCAAATCAAGATACCTATTTAGTAACTCTGTTGTCAAGAAATGGTACATTTTTTGGACTCAATATATGGCCGAAAAAATAAAAATATAATCAAAAGCAGGCTCGCATGGAATTTTCATGGCAGTTACCTAGCATCTGACAAATTATTGATTTTTGTATGAAGCGATTATAAATAGATCATAGATCGTGAGCAAACCAATGCTGTGTGAACAGTAGCGACCTCACAAGATCAACAAGTTCAGATTCTGCAAATAGAAGATTTTTTTCGGAAGATTATTAGGTAAAATTGGGGACATAAATAGTTGCTCTAAGAGGAGATAGGTCCTTATGTAACTTTCCGGAATGCAGAAATTCATAAAGAAGTATTTCTATATTCTGCCTATATTGAAAAATTGGAAGTTCAAACATATTAACTTCAACCTATGGAATGGACTCGAATCTTCAACAATCATTGACAAACCTTTTGACAAATTGAGAATTTAAGTTTGCGAATAATCCTTTTCATAAGATATTTCTATTTACTGCCTTAATTATAACCAGAAGCAGGTCAAACATTATGTTAGATATAACCAGGCTTGATAATACTCCTCAACATCATCAGAGTTCGCTGACATATTCTAGAGCACGGATAGCATCACATCCCAATATACAGCATTTTATTCCGCTGGACTACTTCCAGAGTTACTAATGACAGATTTTTTTTTGCTCCAAAATAGATATTACCATTTTTGCATTCATGTATCGCGGAGAAGTTTCAACGGAGAAAGGATCCTGGAAATTGTCCAACATTTCCCCAAATGACTTTTTTCCGAATGAACTATTCCCCCGAAAACTTGTTTCACGAATATACCATTTCCCCGAAAAGATCGTTATGAAATCTACATACTGAATGATATTAATGATTATGTTGCCAAAAAGTGTTCTACGTGCTAACAAATAAAAGTTTAGATGAAAATTTATTAAATTTGTTATAAAATCCATATGTTGATAGTAACTGATGTTCAGTAGGATATGCCAGGTGCATTGAACTCAAAAAAAACTTCAAAACCGTTCTTGGGATAGCCTGACATGGAAATGACGAAAAGAGCACATAGAAACGCGGTCGGATAGACGTTTGGTTTGAATTTTGCCTTCATAGAATAATAGACTATGCTTTTGAGTTATACTGTTCCAATAATTATTGGAATTTAACCAATAGTTGATGATATTCCAGTAGGAATTTTCCCTTTTTTATATAATGACTGCTACGCATGATTTCACAAAGGTACATTATTCGGCCCAAGTTTTATATTGCATATGTTCATTAGGCCAAATGTAATTTTATAATATGCTTATTGCAACATAGATCACACCTTAACTATACAGTAAAATCATTAAGCCCTAGCAAATTAGGCTAGAGATAGAATTTACATGATTGAACCTCCAGAATTTTCCTTCTAGATACTTTTGAATGCTTCTTTATTTATTTTCTTACAATCAATATCTGTTTTACAGATAAACAATTTTTTTAGAAACAATTTTGCCGAACGTCATTTAGCTAAGAGTGTCATCAAGCCGGAAAAGTCAAATAAAGTGAGCATTTCAGTAATGCGTGCTCAAAATACTACTAAGATAAAAAAATTGCATCTTATTTTTGAAAAATATGCTCCCATCAACAGTAGATCGAAAGCTTCAAAAATGTCGGATCAATAACTAAATTGTTATAATTACAAAAAGTTTCAGAAGGTCTATATATTTTTATTGATATTTTTATCCATTAAAAACAAGATTCTAACAAAAGGGAAAACCATTAACAGTAGCAAGCAAGAAGAAGAACCTTCGTTCTAAAGAGATATTTAAAAATATTTAAAAATAAGCAACTTCTAGGATATCAACTATTGTTACAAAAATATAACTAAAACATCTGTTTATGTTTTTTTGAAACACAAACTACTAACACAAAGATAATGACCGAAAATCAGCCTCGATGATATGTGCTTAACGTTCAAAAATGGGTCATCGAAAACGATGTCATCATCGAAACTTCAAAAGCTGTTTTTTTATGTTCAAAACTGAAATTTATTCGATGAAAATGTTTTCACTGTGTTTTTTGGTTGAAGAATAGAACACAGTGAACCCATTTTCATGTAAAGTCTTGATTTTGAACAGAAAAAACTGCATTTGATTGTTCTTAAACCAATACCTCCTTAAATTTCAGATGCGTCCCAAGCAAATTAGTAGACTCATTAACTCTTTTGAAATTCTTATGCACCGATGAATATGAATGATGTCTCTCTTGGATTACGCCTTTGAATCCTTCAAACTGGTTTGAACCAAAAAAAAGTTTATTCCTTGCTTCTGCCATTGTCCGTTCAATCAGATGTGTTTAAAATGGACTAACGACATGAGGCATCTGATTTTTCGAATCTTGAATATTGTTTATAATCTACCTTCTACATTTTCCGCATTTTTATTAGGATTCTCAGCATAGTTAACTTAATCAAATCTTGAAATCTTGAAATCTATCCTCTACATTTTCTACATTTTTATTTTTATTTTTATTATTTTATTAGCATAATTGAATTGAATTATTTTTCAACATATTTTCAAAAGAAGACGCGCCAATAATAACTATCATGTATCAATTTCCTTCAATCGTAATATCTCGGCTGTCGTTTTTCGATTCAATTCATTCGTAAGAGAACCATTCATTTGTAGTGATAATCAAATTTGTTGAATTCAGCCTGTTATAACGATAATTAGGCACGTTTGGGGGACGTACCTGGTGTAGTGGTTAGAACACACGCCTCTCACGCCGAGGACCTGGGATCCAATCCCATCCCAGAAATAGTCACAAAAAATTTCAGTGACGACTTCCTTCGAAAGGGAAGTAAAGCCGTTGGTCCCGAGATGAACTAGCCCAGGGCTAAAAATCTCGTTAATAAAGATAGAAAATAAAATTAAGCACGTTACCACAAGGCTAATTATTACATAATTCATAATGTTCTAAACCTATGCAGGTTTAAAACATCCTAAATTAAAAAAAATATTCTTAAGTTCTGATGTACTTGGTACAGCACTCATAATGGGTACAGGGATACAGAAGCTCATGATGCTTTGTGATATTAACCAAATAACTAGCAGGTTATAGGCCCAGATTTGGTTAAATGCCTGTGACGCTTCTGGAGAAAGATCGGCCGTTCAAGCTTCGTATCGCAAAACTGGATATTTAGACACTCTATAAATTGCAGAGTCGTAACAATGTATCCATCGGAGCGATAACCGATAAAAGACGAGGACGACAGAGGAGGAGCTCGAAGGATAGAATGCAAAGTCAACAGGAGCTTGAAAAGATAAAAACTTGGTATGGCCTAGAAAGTTTCCCGATTCGATAAATTTATCGACTGGACGAGATTTGAGCCCACCTCACCGTTAGGAATAAACCATTTTAGGGATGAAACTCTCGATACAAAACCACGCTGTTGTAACTTCGATCAACTATTTGAAATACATAATATTACAAGTAACCCCGTCGAATTGCATCACTTAATAGTAACAACAAAAGCGTGATCAAGATACGACCCAATACCAGGGTTAATTATCCTCTTATGATACACGATGTGGTAGTGAACTATACAGACTTCCCATTCAACTGAATCAATTCTTCACTAAACGAGCTACAAATACATCGCCATTCACGCTTCCCGCTTTTAATCAAAGAATCTCACCTACCAACACAAACAGTAATCAACATTTATTATAATAATCAGCACTCAACGGTCCCACCTCAACCACTTCAACTCAATTGCTCGACCGTCAACGTTCGTTCTTTCCGTCCAGACGTCGTCGTCGTCGTCGTCTGTCTATATCAGTCGACCGTAGACTTTACAGGAGATAAGTTTCGCAAAAGACATAGAGCAGCACAAGTGTATTCTCTCGGGGCAGCGGAGCACCATGATTGGCAAAATTGGATTCCCGCTGCTACTATTGGCACTGGCAATTAGTAGCAACAACAAGGGCGTAGAATCGGCGAAGATTCTCTGCATATTTCCCAGTCCCGGACGATCGCATGTTCTCGTTGGGCAAACCCTGCTGAAGGGGCTGGCCGCACGAGGTCACGAGGTAAGATTGATATCATAGCACTGATTGAATTGTAGCGTCTCAATCATAAACATCCAATTGCAGGTTACAATGGTGAGCCCTTTTAAGCTGTCGAAGCCAGTGCCTAACTACAGGGAGATTTACGTCCCAGCGGATGACACCGTGAGCAAGATGACGAAGAGCTTCCTGGAGAAGCCGCAAAACATGTTCAAAAGCATGCCAACCTTGATGCGGAGTGTGACAGAAACGGCCAACAAAACGATCAACGATCCCCAGTTTTTGGCCATCAAGAACGAGCAGTTCGATGTGGTTATAACGGGACTGTTCGTAGCGGATTTCATTCTAGGATTTGGTCCACATTTCAATGCTCCCACTATTGCATTATGGTCTGCAGGGCAGACCAAGTTCACGTCTGATTTGGTGGGCAACCCTAGGGCTCTGGAAGCCGTTCCGCATATCATGCTGGGTTCCCAAGGTGCCATGGGATTCTTTGGACGAATGAAGAACCTTTTGATTGGCACGGTGGAAAATTTAATCACTATTTACATGACCCACAGCCAACAGAAGTTTTACGACTGGAACTTCCCTGCAGATAAATATCCCAGTTACAAGGACGTTCGGAAGAACGTCTCGCTGGTGCTGCTGAACACACATTTTTCGAGCTCTGGACCGCGACCTTACATTCAAAACATAATCGAAGTCGGTGGATTGCAGATCAAGACCAAACCGGATCCTCTACCGAAAGATATCCAAGAGTGGTTGGACGGAGCCGAACATGGAGTAATCTATTTCTGCTTGGGTTCAAACCTCAAGTCATCTGATCTACCTCCGGAAAAGCTGCAAATTTTCCTCCGAGTTCTGGGAAAACAAAAGCAAAGGGTGTTGTTCAAGTGGGAAACCGACAGTATTCCCAACCAACCGAAGAACTTCCTCACCAAGAAATGGCTTCCTCAAGACGACGTCCTTGCTCACAAGAACGTAGTCCTGTTCATAGCGCATGGAGGCTTGGGAGGTATGGCAGAGGCACGATTCCATGCGGTTCCTGTTCTGGGAATCCCGATATTCGCCGAGCAGTCCCATAACGTGAATGGGGTCGAACGCGAAGGCTGGGGTAAGCAAGTGGATTACGCAACATTGACCGAGGAATCGTTCGAAACCCCACTGAAGGAGATCCTTACAAATCCCCAGTATCGACAGAAGGTGCAGGAATTGTCGGAATTGTACCGTGATCGACCGCAAAGTGCGATCGATCTGGCCTGCTACTGGGTCGAGTACGTTATCAGGTACAAGGGAGCACCTCACATGCACTACCAAGGCGCAGATCTCAACTTCTTCCAGGAACAGATGTTGGACGTCGTAGCTGCTCTGCTGGTCGGGGCATACGTAGTATTCAAAGTGCTAAAACTTTTGATCAAATCAATAGCAAAACGCATCTGCGGTGGACGTAAGAAGCAAAAGACTTACTAGCAAATTATCGTACCTTCTGTATGTCTCGCGATAACAAAATGTGTTCCACAGTTCATCTTAAAGCTAATAAAAATTCTTATCACTCACCTCTTGCAGTGCCTTCTTATCGATTGTCTTTGTACTCTGTAGCGTCCGAATGACATTTTTCGCTCCGTCCACCACGGCCGCCTCGATTCGTAACCGGTGCCTCAACTCATCGATCCGATCCTCCAGCGAGGTTTCCAGCTCCCGGGGCCTGTTTTCGCCGTTCTCCTCCGGCACCTTGTTGTTGAGCTTGTTCTGCTTGACCTTCAGTATCCGTAACCGGAGGAATTCGATTTTGGCTTTGGAATCGGCGAGCATCTGGTGTGCCTCGGCCAGCAGTTTCTTGTCCCGACCGTGGTGCCCGCTGGAGATCGATTGGATCATGTTTTCCGCGCCGTTTTTCACCTTGGTTTCTATGCTGAGCTGTTTCTCCAGCGAGAAGAGCAGCTTGTCGTTTGGTGTGAGCTCGGCTGGGCCGCTCGGTGTGACGGGCGAGGGAATCATATCTAAAACGGAAGGGAAGAGAATTAGTTTGATTTGCTAGTTTTAATGTTTAGTTTTTGGGTTGGGTTTTTTGCCATGCTTAAAATTCCAATTCATGTTTGTTAACCCTTTCTTTCTCACAACTTTGAACTACAATTTGATTGTCAAAATGGCGTTTCTACAAAAAAAATGTTTGATAATATTTTTGCAAATATCAAAATTATTCAAAATCACTTTTAAAAAATAGTTAAAAAACCATAGTTAGTTTTGTATAAGGCGTTCAGCTGTTGCAAATTTGACCTTTACTTTTGCCAATACTCAGACAGAAGGAGCTATGTTGTCCGCTTTAACACTATTTTTTAGCATTGTGCAGAAGTAGTTTTATAAAAATGACTTTTAATAGTTTCCCTTCCGCTGTCTTACTTATATAGTCAACCTTTAGTCAATTATTATTTAGTCTTGTATATTTCGTCGAAGGATTCTCGTTCACGCATTCAGAAGTAATTTAGGGGAAATCTTGTAAACAATTCTAAATTAGACACAATCGTCTATATAATACAAGTAAGGCTCATTACAAAGACCCGTTTAAAGTCTACACCTTGCACGTGCATCGAAATAAAATATAAATCCATCCAATAGAATGTTTCTATTTCAAGCGCTCTGAAGATAGAAGTAGATTTACTCCCAGCTAACCCTCTTCTCCTGATTCACTGTCAAGGACGAGTGCCGTATCTATCTGCGGTTATTCAATCCCACCGGAAATGATGTTTGTTCCATGAACAAGAACAAGACGAACAACGAATCGGAGCAGACGTTGGAAAACGGTGTCGTACGTTTTGAAATAGAACTAGGTGGATAAGCTTCTCTGACAGGCAGGTGGGAAATGAGATTGTCAATGTGTGGGTTGCTGCCAAACCGAAGTGGATTTTATGGCTTATAAATAAACTACAAATGAAGCTATATTCTATATCTCGATATCATAGTGAAAAATTGTTATCATGGTTATCCAGATAGTCCATTTAACCGTATTTACAATAATTTTTGTGTGCCATCTTGATGCCCGAATTGTGAACTCGTCAAGGGCGAAGAACCGCATAAAGAAGATAATAGTAATAAATCCTCATCAAAATTTCCTTATTCATGGGGCTGTACGTTTAGCATATGGATATTTGGTGGAGTGGACATTTGGGCCAAATAGCCGTAGAGGTAAACGCGTAGCTATTTAGCAAGACCATGTTGAGAGTCATGGATACGAATCTCACCAGCCGAGGAACTTTTTTGGGTTGGAAATTTCCTCATATCCCATGGCATAGAACATTTTCGTGCTTGCCACACGATATACACATGCAAAAATGGTCAACTGTCAAAGAAAATCCTCGGGTAATACCTGTGGAAAAGCTCACTAAGAGAAGACTAAGATAAGAAGCAGGCTTTGTTTCAGTAAGGGTGTAACGCCATAACAAAAATTAAAAATAAAAGAGTTTTTCGAATCTTATCCAAGAATATCAGAAAATTCTTCCAAGGATCAATACTGAATACTGGAATACCTTCACTGATTTTTGCAAGACTTCAACCATTGCTATTTTTAAAGAAAAAGTTTCCAAAGATGGCTTCAGGAATACTACTAGAAATCCTTGAGAGAATTCGGCCAAGAATTAATTCAGCAGAAGTGCATGGTCAGCCTGTTCAACCTGTTCTTTGAAGAGGTAGACCACTTGAATCAAAATCGTACAATTAATATAAAAAAAAAACAAATCAAAATCAACAAATCTTAAAATAGCATGAGGATTTTCAATATAGTGTGGGTTCATACGCACTACAAAGAAAGTAGCATAGCAATTGTCCCAAGGCGCCAAGAACAATCGCGTAGTGTGCTGAGTTCTTGCACCATGTAATAAGCTCGCTTGATACTCTACTCACAACACGAGCGTGGTACTTCACTAAAGACAGCAGCGCAAAAGTTGAATAGCCATGCCGTCGGAAAACGGTACTGCGCATTCAACCTGTTCAACTGCAACTGTTGAACCAAATCCCATAGTGGTTATCACGCACAATGGTATGGGTGCCCTAGTGTAGAAGTAGTTGTGAACCTTAGAGGAAAACAATATGCACTCTGTCTCGAAAAACACCCATAATCCGGGTGTAAATCTTTAAAATTGGGTAATATTTGCATATGCATTTTGATGAGTCTGGAAAGCGTGTGCAAGTTTCTTTGAGGAAAACAAAAACAAGCTGTGTATGACGAGCGTATGCTAGTCTACGTGTGTTCAAATGTCACTAAGCTCTATATAACTAAGGTCCCACATACATTCACAGCGTAGTAATCTGTACACGCTCAAAAGCCTACACGTGTGGAAACAACCCGTTCAACAGAATGAATTGAACACTTTTTCTCTTCGAAAGATTTATGCACTCTAAGAAGTTTCCTAATAGAATGTTTTCTGTTCGAAATAAATCGAGTGCCCATCCATCAAGATCTATTTACACCAACTTAGGATATCGACATCTTAACATGAGAGATTTAATAATGTGATTTTACATTAATAACAATCAAATGCATACCGAGCATGTATAAATTTTATTCATCCATTGTTAAACTAATAAATTCAGGTCTTTGTTGAAGTTTGCGCAGTCAAATTGGAAATGGAATGTGCTTAGAGTGTAAAGCATGCAAGTATGATGCTTACTTTCATGCAATACGAAGTCGGTTTCTCTCGATATGTTCAACCAGCCGATTTGAACAGGCTGAGGAAGATGATAAAAGCTCAAGAAGAATGTGTTATCAATGAAATTAGCGCCAGGCTTTTGAAAATTTAACGATCACTGACACACGAGCCATAATGTCAGCCCATTTATCCGCCTGCATCCTCTCCGAATATGGTTCGATCGGCTTATTCTGATCGAAATCCAAACACTGATTAGCGTAGTTATGTTTTCTTCGTAGATTGCTCCAATTTCCATTTTTTTTTAAATAATAGATGATTCCTTATTTGTTTTCTCTATAAATAATTGTGAGATTTATGTTGTTATAGAGAAGGATTAACCTTTCTAACGGAATTGTCGGGTCGCCACCGAAGTGGCGTGCAAATCATTCACGAAGTGCTTTTACGTGGTACACGCAGATATGCGTGCATTTCAAACGCATTGTCAAAATTCAAGTAGGGTGATGTGATAGTATCCATCGTATTAAGCATTGATCAGTGAGAACTGCAATTTTCCCAGTATTGCAGTGAATGATGCTGATACAAACCGATGCCAAACAATTCTTTCTCAAAACGGCTTTAGCATTGTACAATAACATTTTGATAAATTTAATCTGTTTTTGGAAATAATGCAAAGAAAATGCATCTTATCGTATTCTCAACCCGTCGTATCGTTTTCAACTCCGTCGCAATCAGTTTCCAGATTCGTCTCACAACTTACGGCTTACTGATTGAGTGGTTAAAACACAATATATCAACGCTATAATAAAATGTTTCACTAGATTATATAGATCTACGGGCATCTCCCTCCATTCCTTCAGCATGTTGGCATATACTAAATTCCTTTAAAATTAATTGTTCGTCATCAAAATTCAGCCCAAACATATGAACACAATTCCTTTTGACCGTACAATTATGGCATTTGCTCACAGTACAGCGAAAACAACACAATCAAAGGAACCGTATTTTTACGTCGAGCGTCGCGCACACATTGATGCGCACAAGCTTTTTTTTTCTCAGTACGACGGATAGAACTTTGTTTACATTTTCAATCATACACGGCGGTTGAGGAAATTTCGTAAAATTTGGTGATTTATTGTAGTTTTACGGCATGTGATTGGAATAAGATCCTTCAGTGATGAAATACGAAGGTTTTCCATAGTGAAAATAAGTGCCCGGCGAAGTAAGTCACCCACGGGAGCAGGAAGAAACTTGTGTTGGAAAGTGGTGTGACTGATGTCGATCTCTAAGCATTTCTCTCAAATCGTGTTCGTTCATGCGATTTCGGTGAAAATGTGTAAAGTGGATAATTGAACTGAAGTTATTTATCGAAATACATTTCTTTCATTGCATTTTTGGTGTACAGGTGGACGAATCATAAAAGCTTTCACAGAACTACATTTGGAAAATGAATCTATGTTGCAGGTAAGTTGGAATATCAGCCGTAGTGGAACATTTTAAGTTTGATACGACGAATAGTAGCTCTTACGACGAAGTAGAACGAAACCCTAGGTTTGATTTTTTCGTTCTTCAATGATGCGAATGTTTCTAATTAGCTTAAACTGAAACATTTGATAATTTTATTATCACTGCGACGCTATATCGACATTTTCGGTTAATTGCACACCGTGGATTTTTCTTGCAGAACACAATACACACATATTCACATATTAGTTGCAATGCCTGAGGACCAAGAAAATTATTCTAAAAAAAAAGTGTTTTTTCTTTCTAAATTTCTGCCGAATACCCTGAAAGTATTCCCAAGTCAACCAAAACTTACCAGGAAATTTCAAAAAAACAATCACTGATTTATATTACTAAATGCAAGAATGCAAAATCAATTTACAAACATTTTCAATTTACAAACATTTTGTTGTTTCTGATATGTTCCCTCCCGGGCAGTGTTGTTAGACGCACACTCAAAATCTCAATCAATACGCTCTCCCGTGAGAGCAAACTCATCAGAGATCTGCTTCGCAAATCTCACGCTTGAGATTTTGATGCAAAATCAGCTCAATCAACTCAAACCGTAAAACATGATTCAGTCGCAAAACCCGGCAAAAACTCGTGAAACCCGAATGTTGTTGTTTACTAACAAGAAATTATTGCCGTGTGTGAGTAAACTGTGGAAATACGAGACAATGAGTTAAAAAGGTGAGCCAACTCATCCATGATTTTTTGACTGCTGAGTTGCATGATTGACAGCTCACGCATGAAAAATCTCAAGCGTGAGTTGTGAGAAATTGAGTTTTTCACAACACTGCTCCCGGGGTCCATAATAGGAATGTTTACAAATTTGACGTTTCCTATTATGGACCCTCCATTTGATTCCCATGTAATCCGGCTCGCTGCCGACATGCCCATTATGGACCCACCTGGAAATGCGTATTAAGGACCCTCTTGTGTGGTTTCATTTGCAAAACTGTTCAAATATCTGTATTTATGCGTCTCAACCCAAATATTTTGCCTGAAACTGCTGACTAACAATGCAATCGAAGTTCCCCCGGTGGATTTTCATAGGATTAAGGTTGCTTTGAGTGTTTATTTTATGTTTTTCTGTAGGGGGTCCCTAATACGCAAAGGGTCCATAACCGGTATCGACTCCCTATCCAAAATTTAAAAAATGTTTTTGGAAAAATGCATTCAAAGAGTTATTCTTACTTTTTGCCTTCCGAATGCGGCTTAGAGAGTTTCAATTAGACGCGGACAGATATGGACAGAACACTTTAGTGTGTTTTTGAGGAGGGTAACCAAAACTTTTGCACGGGAGTGTATATCTTGTTGTTGCACAGGTGGTTGGTTTTGGCACGCGACGCCTCTGTAGGTAATTCAGATACTTCTCCAGGGGATTTTCCTAGTAATGCGTCTAGGCAATTTTCTGTAATTATGGGAGGATACCTCAGAGAATACTCTGGAGAAACTCCTATGGAGAACTTTAAAAAATCTTATACCCTTAATATCCTGAGAAATTTTTAGAGCACTCTCAAAATTGTAAGAACCTTCTGGACACTTGATGGTATTTTAGAGAATTCCTAGGAGAAATCGCTAGAAGAATTGTTTGAAAACCCTTAAAAAAAAACTCAGTCTGTAGAAATTTCAGCAGGAATAGTTGGACGATCCAAAATAAAGGAGGAATTACTTGAGAAGCCCCAGGAAGGATCTGTTGAAGTAATACAATCTTTGTGGAATCCAGGAGAAACTTCTTGTGAAATCCTTTAACGATTTATTTCAGAAATTCAGGAAGATCTTTAAAATAATCCCTAGAGTAACTACTAAGGAAAACGGTGGAGGATTTTTTGATAGAATCTCTAAACCAATATACTGCGGAAAAACTAATATTACACATGACATACATTTCTTTCAAAGCAAAATACTCGACGTAGATAAGTAAATAACGTAAATTTGATAGTACGGAGACTTACGGCTTCGGCACCATTCGACTATCATCGGCAACCAAATTTCAAACGCCAAATATACATAATTTTTCTATCAAAACACATCAGTGGAAACATTCAGACGATTCTTAGTTCTGCCCGCTTCCCGCTGGCGAGATTTTTGAGACTAAACAAACGATATCGCCGGAGATGTCATCAATTCAAATGAGCACGCATCAAAATGCGACTGATTCGGAGCTGCCGAAGAGATTCACCAGCAGTTGTTATGGGAAAGTTGCCGAAGAGATTGAGGCTGCCGACAATAGTCACACTGACAAGGGATGTTCGCAGCGTTGTAAAAACGTTTCCAAAAGCATGTTGACAAGTCTGTCGGTGTGAATCGATAGAGGATTGAGCAACGCATAAATATAAATAGACAAACACGGAATTTGTCTGCTGATGTCCGAGAAAATTACAAAAGAAGCATGGCATCGGCTTAAGATGCCGAGAAAACGTTCCCCTATATACTTCAAAATGCGTCGTTCTTGTAAAATCCGTAAAATTAAACTGTAAATTTCGATTATTTGTAACTTGAATTTACGTCGTTTTACTTGCTTTAATATGTCGGACACACTTCACGCAAATTTACATGATTTTTTCGAAGTTGCCTGACTAGTTTGGATGCCATATAATTTCTTCGGTAATTCCAGTAGTCCTTCCAGAATATTTTTGGAGGATTCATCAAAAGAAACATACAGAAATTATTCTTGAGCTTCACGTAGAAATTACTCCACAAATTCTGTCTGGTAATTCTATAAATATTTGTTCTGCGACTCGTTTTGGAATTTGTTAAGAAATGTTCTAAGAATATTACATCATAAAAAAGATGTCTGCAGATATTTTCCAAATGTACGCACCAAAAATTTCCACAAGTAACATCTCCATGAGCTTTTAAGCAGGGTAAATTTCTTCTTTCGTGCTTAATTCCTTCAAGAAATTACACCCGAATGTCCTAATAGGATATGCACTGAAAAAATGCTAAAGATTTTAGTCTTCCGATTATAATATATGTTTTCTTAGTATTGATTCAATTGTTGCTGAATCCCCAATAACTTCTCTTTGAAAATAAAATCGTCCAAAATTAGGGTTTTCAAAAAACTCCTTCAGAAAATCTAAGTCAAAGTTTCCACTAGAAATTATTTGAACGACTCTTTGACGATACCTACGACTTTTATGCAAGGATTTTTCCAAGTATTCAATAAATTCAACAAGTATCATTTTGTTTCAAATTTCATACATTACTCATTACACGAAAACTACTCGACTTTTAATAGCGATTTTTCAAGAAAACGTCTCATTTTTCTTCACAAGATGATCAATTCTTTTATGATTTAAGTCCTATACACTTAAAAGTTTTGAAAGTATCAACTCTTACCTTCATAATCGGTACGAATCTCACCAGTTGAGGAACTTTTTGTGATGGAAATTGAAAAATTTAAATGCGAAAATGGTCAATTGGCAAAGAAAGTCCTCAGGCAATACATGTGGAAGAGCTCACTAAGAGAACACTAAGATAAGAAGCACGCTTTGTTCCAGTAGGGGGTAACGCCAGAACTAAAATCAAAAATACAAGAGTTTTTTGAAACTTATCTAAGAATATCAGAAAATTCTTCCGAGGATTCACAGATTTTTGCAAAACTTTTATCAAACAAAAAACAATAAAAGTTGTGAAAATATCAACTCTTACTTTTAAAATCCACCAAATATGGAATAAAACGGCAGTAGGGGGAGATCCTCCAGTACCGTACACTTAAGCCACTAAATTCATAATTCGAAAAATATTGATTTTATGGGCTCGTGTTACCTATTTATGATAAATATTATCATTTTTATAGTGTACAAAAATAAATTTGAAAATATAAATATGAATTTTGATATTGCATTTTGATGATGAGTTTTAGTACCAAATTGATCGATCTCGAAAGGTGGCACCCAATACCGGACAAGATCTGGAAATGCCTCGAATTCTGTAAATTTGAACATCATCGAATGTGTACACTATAGGAATAGTTTATAATTACCAATTCAATGCATTTGCTACATTTACAAGAATAATTTGAGTTTTTCTTAGTTTTTTCTTAGTTCATATATGATGAAAAATAGCACATTTTACGATGTTGTTCTGATTGTTCATTATTCTCAATTTTATTGCATACTAGTGGTCCCGGCAAACTTCGTCTTGCCATCAAGTAGGCTGTTGGAAAACGTCAAGAAATTTTTTTTTTTTTTTTTTTTTTTTTTTTTTTTTTTTTTTTTTTTTTTTTGTATGGTATTCAGTTGGAGCTGCCTGACAGCTAATACTAATACTCTAGTCTAATACTGTCTAGTCGAAATGGTTTTGAATAATTTGTCATTCAAGTGCTATTCTGATTACTATTGTCTTTTACGTAAGATTAGAGTCTTAAATGTCAAGTGTCGTCAAGTCTTAACAAAATTAGGCTGTTTAGTAGTAGTTCTAGTTAATTTCATTTCTTGTTGTTAAAAGTATTCATTGGTCATTACGTTCATATATCCTTAAAGAAAAAAGTCGCTTTCCTTGTCTGTTCAACAATTTTTCGAAACTAGCAAGTGTACCCTAATGATCGATCTCAGCGTCTTACTTTCCATAGTCATTTTTATAGTGAATATTGAAGAGTAAAGTTACCTTAGGCTTCTATTACAGTCTCCTACAAGATTCACTTTTCGGTGGCAAATGCAATGCTTCACAACGCCTACTTTCTACTTGTAAATTTTGCGAAAATGAAGCTGGAATTAGATTATTTATACTGCTGTTACAAAAGAGGTATTTCTTATTATGGCAATGTAAAAACCATATTAAAATAAGATTGTCGCCACTTATTTCTACTCAGTGAATCTACTAGTCATTTTCCTAAGAGTTCCTAAGTATTCCCTACGTCGTATATGATAACGATGTATCTAGCTAGCTAATAGTAAGAGTGGCTACGGATCATTCTGGTTAGCAAAAGGCAAACTGAACGTCACCAATAGTATTAATATCCACTTCGTATAGATTAATTATTTGAAATGGGCATCAATTCTATCAATGACGCAGAATGTCCGTTGGATCACATCCGAGATATTATTGCGTCTATGCCATATGAATTATGACGCGGCTTTAAGCAAAAAATGCCAAAATGTGATACCACCACTACAGGTTACGCCTTTGGTTTCCATCATATGGGCTAATGGATTATGCCCTCCCATCGCGGCAAGGTCGCATAACCAAGGGGAGGGAAAACGTCAAGAAATTTCTCATACAAAATGACACTTTAGTCTTCTCCCGTTTTCCCCATTATTCCGGAGACTTTCCTGAACTTTTTACTCACACGAACACGTCGCATCCCAGTGAAAAACTTGCGTCAATCCGTTGACCCGTTCTCGAGCCATTTCGTGACATACAAACACCACTCCATTTTTATTTTATTGCATATTTGATACCATGATCGACGGAACCCATGAAAAATGAAAGTATTCTGAGACACTGATGCAATAATTACAAAGATATCATATAACAAATCAAGCTGTCCGAAACTGAGGGACAGGAGGTGCTTAATCAAATTGTAATTTGTCCATATTTAGTTCAATTAAGGTACAAAATACATTCATACTATCAAATTAGGATTAAGTTCGATCATGCTTGCGGGATCCAAAGTATTTTTTCATATTCAAAATATTTACTAAATAGGCTCAAAATTAAGTGGATACGTCAATTTTTTAAAGATTTT
Organism: Aedes aegypti; assembly: GCF_002204515.2. Lineage (NCBI taxonomy): Eukaryota > Metazoa > Arthropoda > Insecta > Diptera > Culicidae > Aedes > Aedes aegypti. The sequence continues at coordinate 20,793,879 of NC_035108.1, read as the reverse complement.
CAAACTTTTCTACTGTTTTAAAAAGGCATGAATATTTCAAGGATGTGTTATTCTACACAATCATTAGTCTACATAATAGCTTTGTTTTGTACTAATACACCACCTTGATTGGACCATGATTTCTCAATGTTTCGGCTTTGTCCGGTATTGGGTGCTGTCCGGCACTGGGGGATCTCCCCCTATAAAAATATGATTGCTCCATTTCTTCACCGAACAGCCACTTGAACTGTATGATAATACTCAATGAATCGTTGGAAGGATTTTCTTCAATTTTGTTTGAGGTTCTTTTTTGAAAAAAGAACTCAAGAAATACCACCTACAGTATGGCCCATAAAAAATGCGAAAAGCTTTATATCATATTTAATAGTAGTTTTTATATGGACAATGTAAACGAAACATGACACTTATTCAATATTGGTATTGTTAAGTCTGTTTAGACTCTGTTTTTCGCTTTGGACATGATTTTTATCTGCCACCTTCACCTTAGCGGAGAGGAAATGGAAGATTACCTTCAATTTTTATCATGCAGGAGTTCAATATCTTTGTGATGAAAGCTTCTAAAACATCAACGATGGGGTGAGTTTCATCACAGCCCTTGTCTCCAGCATTCGCCCATACCAGATGATAGAATGGATTCATACCTGGAGCATTGGAGACTTAAACATGTTTTAGAAAATTTGGCTTATTCTGGAGTGTCGTGATTGAACATTTATATAAGCGTGATAAGCGGCTCTGATTTGCTCAAAACCTATGAGCCAGTACTGATATAAGTTGTCTCCAGTCGAAGGAAAAATTTTTATTAAACTTTAACAAGAAATAAAGGCATTTCAAACCCTTAAGACGCAAATGACCCTAAATTCATTAGCCTGGCAAAATATTTTCTTGTGACCATAAAAAACACGTTCTCTAGGAACTCCTCCATCCGTTGATACAAAACAAACTAATATTTACAACAATAAAGTGTGATTTTAGAAGGTGGAAATTTCACCACTAGAGCATACGACAATCAGACGCTGTTTCTAACTTTGAGCATAGCATAGCATAGCATAGCATAGCATAGACTGACTGTACATGTCAATGGTTGCTACTCCGTGATTGATCGGAACAGGTAAGAATTGCACTTCGATCCAAATGAATATGGGATGGGAGTTTCCGCATACTCTCGAAGTGCAATTTTAGCAGATCTCATATTATTCATCAATAACGGCGCCGGCCAAGTCCTTACAGTCAGTTGGGATGGGGAAGGAATGTTAGAGTGTAATGATTGTTGCTTCTACAGACCGAGAATACCTCTGCATCTCCACAATCACCACGGGAAGGGTGATTATTAGTGAGGAAGGAAACAGATCTGGGAATCACCTTTGGTCGATGATACGATCCATGGATAAGGGGAAAATACAATTTAAGAAGATTAAGAAAATACGTCGACATTCAAAATGTCGAACAGTTATTTTTAGTAATGGCAAGAAAGCTATGTATAATGAAATTATATTCAATAATAAAAAAGTTTTATGCCGATACTTGAAGTGACGAACTATTCATAGTTTGTTTGAAAATACAAAACATGATAATTATAAAAGTATTTGTATTTGCATGTTTAGAAGTTTAATCAATTTATGAAAATAAACCTATAGGATATCTCCAAGAAAACGTAACCCTGTAGCATGTCGACATTCATAATGTCAAACTATTCAAAGGTTACTTCTAGTAATGACGAAGTTAAAAAGGTATATGTAGTTCTTTTTTTTTTTAAGAATGAAGGTCAATGTCGACACTTGTAGTGACGAACAATCCATAGTTTGTTTGAAAAATACAAAAATGTTACGTTGCCTCGATACAAATGTGTAATCATAAACATGAAACGAGCTCACCATTTTGTAATCCATCCTCGACTAAACGCGTATATCTTTTCGCACTCGCACAACGTGAAAGGGAGTGTGTACCCTACAGCCCAGCGAATCGCGCGCACCGCCGACGACACATAAAAAAACAAACACGAATGCTTGGACTTCTCCAAAGCACTGCCCAGCAAATCGCGTGCAAACTGGGGAACCGGGCACCACACCGCTGGCAACACGAGTAAAAAAACAAACACGATTGCTCGGGCTTTCCCGAACTACTGTCCAGCAAATCACGCACAATCTGGGGAACCGGCAACCGCACCGCCGAAAACACGAGAAAAAACAAACACGACTGCTCGGGCTTCCCGAAGCACTGTCCCAATCAGACGCTGTTTCTAACTTTGAGCGGGCAAAACCTTTAAACTTCTTTGCTCTATTATATTATTTAGGCTAGCAAGTAAAATATGACAAAAATTGTCCTAGATAGCGAAGTTATGTCAAAATATACTACAGTAATCGGAAATAACATTCACTCACAAAAACAATGAAATAAACGCATGTGGATGCTATATTCACGTTCAAAAAATTTTCGCATTTTTTTATGGTCCATACTGTATCTACAATAGTCTGAAAAATGTTCAGGAAAACCTGTCTGTACCCCCTTTAAATAGAGCGTAAAAAATGTCTTAAAATAAGTTATCGTCAGATTACAATCTATTGCATTTCTAAATTGATTCATCGGAAACTTTGCAAACAACCAAAAATATGTGCAATAAAACTAAAATGATCTTTTGACGTTGGATAACGTCTTACGGCAACATATGGGGGTACAATTCAGAAAAACGAAAAATTGAGCATGTAACGAAAAATGGTCAGGTTTTGACCGCTAATAACTCAGTCATTTATCGATAGATTTTCAATATTTATCCATGAATCGATTGGAAATTTATCTACGCGTCGATTCAAATGGAGGACACTATTGATTATTAGCAACAAACTATTGAAACATCGTAAAACGTTGACCCCTTTCCTATCTAACCAATCACGTTCAAACACATTTTTCTGTTCCGCTTCCCACTATAAAAGCGCACCGCACCCTGCTTCTTCCCTCATTCTTCTTTTTGCCGTCAGACTGTGAACACGTTCGGCGAGCAAATTTCGAGAGTCATTCGCGTCCTCAGTTCAGTTTTCAATAGGACGCGAATACAACACACATTAGAACCGAAGAACCACGCATTTCGGAGCCGCAGCTACTGAAGCCGCTCATTTGAGTGCACCAGCCAGCATAATCGTTTTCGGCCAGAAATCGTCGCTACCAGCCAGTGCTCCGCTGTCATTGCCATGCGGGAGGCTAGCGCGGTCATTCTGGTTCATTAGATCGAGCGGCACAGCCGTCACCGTCCGTGTAATATTCCCTAATTTGTACGAGATGGCTGAAAAAATCGACCAAAGCCGCTTGTTGAAGCGCACATCGTCATCCGCACCGCAAATCTCATCGGGCGAGGAGGATTGCAACCAGTGCGCCGTCAAAATGTGTCCGTGCTACGCAAATTCAACAATTCAATCGGCCCTTTCCGGAGCCAACAAATGTGTTTTAAAGAATTATTTGTATAATATTCCCTAATGTGTTTACCACATACTTGCTATAATCTCTTAATTCATCTCATAGCATCATACAATAATTGATTTATTACGAATAATTGACAATACGGCAATTTGAAGCTGTTTCCGAGGATGCTGCTGCAGTGCCGTCGGGTTGCAATAACAGCATAATGCTAATCTGTACATCCCTTACCCAGACATCAGTTTCATACAGCCTATTTCCCAGATAAGAAAACGAAGAATATGAAAGGAGGAGCATCATCTGCTATTCTAAGGGTATAAAGCATCCCTCCTTCGTTGAATCTGGTTTCATTCTGTTTTCGCTTTCGAGCTGGTAAGAGCTCCTCCAAACTTGCTCAGCTCCTCGCCACCAGAGGCAAGCTGTTGTACGAGATGGCTGAAGAAAATCGACCAAAGCCGCTTGTTGAAGCGCACATCGTCATCCGCACCGCAAATCTCATCGGGCGAGGAGGATTGAAACCAAGTGCGCCGTCAAAATGTGTCCGTGTTACGCAAATTCAACAATTCAATCGGCCCTTTTCAGAGCCAACAGATGTGTTTTAAAGAGTTGATTGTGTAATATTCCCTAATTTGTTCGAGATGGCTGAATAAAATCGACGAAAGCCGCTTGTTTTGAAGCGCACATCGTCATCCGCACCGCAAATCTCATCAGGCGAGGAGGATTGCAACCAGTGCGCCGTCAAAATGTGTCCGTGTTACGCAAATTCAACAACTCAATCGGCCCTTTTGAGAGCCAACAAATGTGTTTTAAAGAGTTATGTGTATAATATTCCCTAATGTGTTTACCACATACTTGCTATAATCTCTTAATTCATCTCATAGCATCATACAATAATTGATTTATTACGAATAATTGACAATACGGCAATTTGAAGCTGTTTCCGAGGATGCTGCTGCAGTGCCGTCGGGTTGCAATAACAGCATAATGCTAATCTGTACATCCCTTACCCAGACATCAGTTTCATATAGCCTATTTCCCAGATAAGAAAACGAAGAATATGAAAGGAGGAGCATCATCTGCTATTCTAAGGGTATAAAGCATCCCTCCTTCGTTGAATCTGGTTTCATTCTGTTTTCGCTTTCGAGCTGGTAAGAGCTCCTCCAAACCTGCTCAGCTCCTCGCCACTAGAGGCAAGCTGTTGTACGAGATGGCTGAAGGAAATCGACCAAAGCCGCTTGTTGAAGCGCACATCGTCATCCGCTCCGCAAATCTCATCGGGCGAGGAGGATTGAAACCAGTGCGCCGTCAAAATGTGTCCGTGTTACGCAAATTCAACAATTCAATCGGCCCTTTTCAGAGCCAACAAATGTGTTTTAAAGAGTTATTTGTATAATATTCCCTAATGTGTTTACCACATACTTGCTATAATCTCTTAATTCATCTCATTCCATCATACAATAATTGATTAATTGACAATACGGCAATTTGAGGCTGTTTCCGAGGACGCAGCGTAGTTAACGTCATGCAATCGGGTCTTGTACACAGCCCCCTTTGATATAAATTGTATGGCGCGTGAGAAATCTGAAACCCCCTCCCCCCATGAACCTTTATGTAATAAATGGATGGCCCCTAAGGATATTATTTCCATCTATTAAATGTAAGGACTAAAGAATATGATTATCTCTGGGATTATTCATAAGGAACGGTCGCATTTCCCAAGTGATCCATTTCATTCATAATTTTCTTGTCAATTATCGCAGTCATGATCATTGATTAGTTGCGAGTTTGGTGATGCATTCCCTATTACGGACATCATTTTTATACTACAAACAGATCACCCAAAACTCTTTCTCTGTTTATTTGGAGAGCAAAAGTTACCGCCCATGCTTCTTCTTCCATCGACCGGTTCTATCGGTGTTGAAGTGTTAACCGAACCAACCAAATAATAACACTCAATATCCATAATAGATCAGAATTGACATGCAACAAATAGTTTGAAAATTGATTAGATTTTTAGATTTCTAGGTAAATCTTTCATAAGTTCGTGACGGTCCTAAATCAGGAAATAGAAGAAGCTAACGTTATCCAACGTCAACTTGGCGGTCGTATCTCGGAAACAACCTCTTACTTTTTTTTTCAAATTTAAATTGAAACAACTTTTATTTATTCCCTGACCTCAAGTACATTGTCGTGACTCTAGTTCGAAAATTGAGTTTTGCTGATATTATCAAACTTTCCAGGTTTAGACATCCTGTGTGAAAACACTTGAATTTCTCGTGAAATCTATGGAGAGCGTGAGCATGAGCATAGATGACCGTAAATACGTAGTTGCTACTCCGTGAGGTGGAAGCAGCACTACGATGTACACCTGAATGGCGCAGAGAACACAGGCACAGAAGGTCAGGACAGCGAAGGCGATGGTTACGTCAGCACAGCGGACAGCGGAAATCAACCAGTTCCCACGATGGGGGAAGTTAAGGATGCCATTCAACAGCTCAAGAACAACAAAGCCGCTGGCAAGGATGGTATCGGAGCCGAACTCATCAAGATGGGCCCGGACAGGTTGGCCGCTTGTCTGCATCGGCTGATAGTTAGAATCTGGGAAACGGAACAGCTACCGGAGGAGTGGAAGCAAGGCGTTATATGCCCTATCTACAAAAAGGGCGACAAACTGGAGTGTGAAAATTATCGTGCAATCACCATCCTAAACGCCGCCTATAAAGTGTTATCCCAGATTCTCTTCCGTCGTCTATCACCTATAGCAAACGAGTTCGTGGGAAGTTATCAAGCAGGTTTCATCGACGGCCGCTCGACAACGGACCAGATCTTTTCCGTGCGGCAAATCCTCCAGAAATGCCGTGAATACCAGGTCCCTACGCACCATTTGTTCATCGATTTCAAGGCGGCATACGATAGTATCGACCGCATAGAGCTATGGAAAATCATGGACGAGAACAGCTTTCCCGGGAAGCTCACAAGATTGATCAGAGCAACGATGGACGGTGTGCAAAACTGCGTGAAGATCTCGGGCGAACACTCCAGTTCGTTCGAGTCTCGGCGGGGACTACGACAGGGCGACGGACTTTCTTGCCTGTTGTTCAATATTGCGCTTGAAGGTGTCATGCGGAGAGCCGGACTTAACAGTCGAGGCACGATTTTCACGAGATCCGGACAATTTGTTTGCTTCGCGGACGACATGGATATTATTGGGAGAAAATTTGAAACGGTGGCAGATTTGTTCACCCGCCTGAAACGCGAAGCAACAAGAGTCGGGCTAATGGTGAATACGTCGAAAACAAAGTACATGCTGGTTGGCGGAACTGAGCGCGACAGGGCCCGCCTAGGAAGCAGTGTCACGATAGACGGGGATACCTTCGAGGTGGTGGACGAGTTCGTCTACCTCGGATCCTTGCTGACGGCTGACAGCAATGTTAGTCGGGAAATACGAAGGCGCATCATCAGCGGAAGTCGTGCCTACTATGGGCTCCAGAAGAAACTGCGGTCAAGAAAGATTCACCCCCGCACCAAATGCACGATGTTCAAAACGCTCATAAGACCGGTAGTCCTCTATGGGCATGAGGCGTGGACTATGCTCGAGGAGGACTTGCAAGCTCTTGGGGTTTTCGAACGCCGAGTGCTAAGGACGATCTTCGGCGGCGTGCAGGAGAACGGCGTGTGGCGGCGAAGGATGAACCACGAGCTCGCTCAACTCTACGGCGAACCCAGTATCGTGAAGGCAGCTAAAGCTGGAAGGATACGCTGGGCAGGGCATGTTGCAAGAATGCCGGACAACAACCCTGTAAAGATGGTGTTCGCCACGAATCCGGTCGGAACAAGAAGGCGTGGGGCGCAGCGAGCTAGGTGGATTGACCAGGTACACCAGGACCTGGAGAGCGTGGGTCACAGTCGAGGATGGAGAGAAGCGGCCATGAACCGAGGGAATTGGCGTAATATTGTTGGCAAGATAATTGATGTAAAGCCAAATAAGTAAGTAAGTACTCCGTGATTGACCAGAACAATCGAAGTTGCACAGAGATTTAATTAATGGGGCTTGGGATTAGCTTACCATTCTCAATGTGCACAAATCGAGAGCTCAAACTTTAAAAGTCAATAACGTCCTTAAGGTCATCGGGGAAGGGAAGGAATGTTAGTTAGACAACCGTTGTTACTAGAGACCGAGTATACCTCTGCATCTCCACAGTTGTCATGGAAGGGATATTGGGTTAGTGGGATAAAGTAGAGATCTGGGAGTCACCCATTTTTGGTGATGCGATTCATGCTACAATGACGTCTAACCGGATTCGCGAAATAATTCGATAATCACACGGTACGCCGAACAAGTGTTCATCGCTCGCCCACGCAAGAGCTACCGACACGATCAATAGATCAAATACTACCTACTAATGAATCGCGGCGCTTTTTCATTACGACGCGAACACGAAGCGCGACATGTTTGATCCTGCCCTCATCGCCCATCCCCGCAGGAGCAAGCGTCAAGGTCGAAGGATCAAACATTACCCTTTCTCGAGATGTTCTAAAGTGAGTTCAAATAATAATTCATGGGGAAAGTTACCCATTTAGAGTAGAGTTTAAAAACTCTGGAAGAGTTCTTTCCAGAAACAATACAATTAAAGCCTGTCCACGATAAATTTCGGACACGGATGGCGGGTGTACCACAGAAAGTTCGAGAATTTTACAGAAAGAAGGATTAACATCCTTGTCAACTGTTTATTTTGTAGATATAACTCTTTTATTCTGAAATAAACAATTGTTTTTGTTGAATTATGAGTAACTTTTTTTTGCTGCCATTATTTGGGTGTCCGAAATTTAACGTGGACAGGCTTTATTCGGGTTAAATTTTAGTAGTAGATAGAGTAGAGTAGGGATTTTCAAAGTGATTTCTGCGTAAAATATGTAAGACATCCCCAGTTCCCTCTTAAAAAATTCCACGAAATGAATTTTTGGGGTTTTCTTGGAAGAAATTTTGAATAAATTTATTTAGTAACTCATTAATGCATCATTGGATTAATTCCTCGCAATCGCATGAGTAATTCCTTGGAGCATCCTTCAAGTAATTCTTAATTCGAACTACGTGGAATCATTGCAATACTTTCTAGAACAATATTTGGAAGAGTACCTTAACAATTATTAAAAACAGTACTTCCTGGAAGAAGCTACGCTCATGGTAAGTAAGAACTAGGAAAAAAATTACTTTCGTTATGGTGAAATTTGCAAAAGTGGTAGAGAAAAAGGATTATTAGTAAGCAATTTGCAGTAATCTTCGTAATGTGCTAGGATTTTTTTTTGCTGTAAATGGCGTTAGACTACTAAAACCTACTAAACCAAGCTCAAAACTAGTCAAAAGGCCAATTAGGATGCTTTACAGTATAAATTCTACCGACACGGAATGTGTTACTTAAGCAACACGTTATTCTAAAAATTAGTATGTAGAACTCTAATATTCTAATAATTCTAATAATCGTTTTTTCCTAATATCTGGATATAAAGACCCAAACGAATAAATTGTGTATGTTGTTTCTAGTTTAAAAAAAGAGTAGAACATTAGCCCTATCAACGTCAGAGTTGCACAATATCAATCATATCAGCTACACGGGTAGAAATCAGAATCCAAAAACAAGATAATGTCTCATGATATCATGATTCCAGCGTGTTTTCGCCTTATGAAAATACACCATGATTTGGACTCATGATATCATGAGTCAGATTGCCGTAACGCAACACACGCGTTAGGTTTTTTGTAGCTGATTGCTCGGAATCATGATTCAAATGCCAAAAATGCTGAGTCGCGCATCCGTTTATGATCGACAAAATAAAAAAAAGTTATTAATAGCATGGATTGAGAATCGAGCAAAGAACCTTCCGATTGTGATCCACGTACTCTACCACTCAACCGCTTCGTCATTTTGAAATAAGAGTGATCGATACGAATGTGATGAAGCAAAGTAAGCCGCTTAGTGTTTTCACACTGGATGTTACGCTTATGAGGAATCATGATTATGACTCCAGGAACCATGATTTGTGATCCTGATATTATGACCTAACCAATTTATGAATTTCATGATTTGAAAATCATGGTGTGGGGATCAGATTTTTATCCGTGTAATGGCTGATGTACTAAAACTATCAATATAAGTTGCGAACTATTAATATCACTTTGATCTAACAACCAACAGCAGTGATACGACATCGCACTCTAGATCATAATCACTGCGGAATTAGTGATCACGTGGTAATTATCCACGCTATAAATATTTTTAAGTGACCAACACACAGTTTAAATCTATCTGCAGCACTATCAAGATTATCGCAGGGGACGGACCTGGTGTAGTGGTTAGAACACACGCCTCTCACGCCGAGGACCTGGGATCGAATCCCATCCCCGAGATAGTCACTAAAAATCTCAGTGACGACTTCCTTCGGAAGGGAAGTAAAGCCGTTGTTCCCGAGATGAAACTAGCCCAGGGCTAAAAATCTCGTTAATAAAGATAAAAAAAAAGAAAAGATTATCGTACTGATAAATTACCATTTTATTTGCTTAATTTAAGACTAAACTTAACCCATCAGTGAAATCCATAGCCTTACGCCATCAATCGCTGGTGATGGAGTAGACAGCATGATGTTGATGTGATATGGAATGATCTGAATTGTATCGCAGTCGGCCTGTATGGATCAGCAAATTTCAAGCGTTGATAGTGACAGCGAGCAACTCTGATCAACGTATAAACTAAAAAAAATCTTAGAATAACAAAACAATGATTCAAATTGCAAATGATTGCTTTAACTATATTTTTATCATTGCCATCACGTGCATTTAAAAAAATACTTCAATTCCATTACACCGTTTTTCCGCTCTGTATTTTATTTATGTGTTAAAAGCATTACAACAATGCTATAATGTAGGCGTTTGCTCATCCAGTTACTACACCGTTGGATGTGCTGCAATCCGCTAAGCCACCCATTATGGTTGAAGGCACCAATGGTCCAGATTTCCGAAAATCATGGCAAAAATTAAGCAAGCCTTCTTTAATTTCTTTATTAGTATCGTTGTGAACATTACATTAATTTCTCATATCTAGGTGTTTTGTGTAAGGCAACACTATGATCCTAATTTGGTACAACTAAATTGAACTTTTATTAACATTTTGTTAACAACATATTACATTTCATTTGCCATAGCAGTTCAGAATTTTTACAGGTGAGTCGATTTCACCTGCTTATAAGAGAATAAAATGTTCCGATTAACCTAACCTAAATATATAACGCCGGGGCCTTCCTTAGCCGTGTGGTTAGAGCCCGCGGTTACAAAGCAAAACCATGCTGAAGGTGTCTGGGATCGATTCCCGGTCGGTCCAGGACACATTGGATATTCCATGTAACTCATTACTGCTATACCAGGGAGGGAGCATCAGAATCATTTTAAAATTTTATTTTAAATCTTCTGCATATCTTTCTTCCTGGTGTATCAACAGCTAGTCCATGTACAGCATGCAACATGGCCGGCCTGAAAATTTGTTTTAATATCAAAAACTTATTTTAAGGTCACATTTTTTATTTTCTGTGAAAAAGTGTATGAAGACGTCTTATATATTTGTTACATTTGGCTTCAATACCCTCGATTTGACTTTTGAAATTTAAACTTTTATCTAGTATGAGCCTTGATACTTAACTTCATCTGAAAAAATTATTGGAAACCCTCTAATTGTGACAATATGTCTACTTGGATTGTACGACATTCCCCAGAAAACCATTCCCCAGAATGGGACATTCCCCAGAAAAAAAATAATAAGAGATTTTTGGGCTGTTAAAATCGAGGTAAATGGTAAATAGTAAATAGTGAACGCATTTAACTGAAAAACTGGAACCGTTTGGACGATTTTTATATATTTTGACGTTTTTCTCCTTACAAACTTCAAGCTCGTTTAGCCCCTCCTTAGAGTTGAAGGGTTCTGTTCAAATTTTTACAGTAGTTTATTGTATCTAACTAATATGGGCCACCCTAGTACATACATACTACGATATTTTGTAGCTATTAAGTTTTGCTGTAAAAAGAAATTATAAAAGACAAGAGAAATTTTCTAGTGTAATTGTGATTCATTAATCTACATAAATACGAAGACAATAAACCTAGGAAGAACAGCATATATTCAAAAGAAGGGAGAATATGCTATGTAAGCAAAAAAAAAACAAATTCCATCAATTTATAAATATAATATAAATCACCCTTCAAAAATACAGTTAGAAAGAACAGTCAATTTCGAAAGAAGGAAGAATAACTATGAAAACAAAACAAACATCAAATATTGGGTCAAATTAGATCATAAAACATAGTCAGAGCAGCTTATTTTAAACGGTTGTGCTACTTTTCTCCGAATGTCAGTTCCCCGAATTACGTTTCCACGAACGCCAGTTCCCATAATTTCAGTGCCCCGAACACTCTGTTTCTCCGAATAGCCTAGTTTCCCGAAAGGTTTTTAGCTCTCATACTGCCCATAACTGCATATATGTAATATTCGACAAAAGTAGGCATTGAGTAAATGGAATACCAAGTGTGCATTTTATGCCAATAGTGATTTGAGTACGTTGATTGAAAGTATTTATCATTTGATGACTCTCCCCGGTATTAACTCGAAATTGTCAAAAATGTCGAATGTGACAGACATGCAGTTATGGGCAGTATAATTGTCATAACTGTTATAACACCGCCTTGAAGGTGAACGAACCTGTCATCTGATATGCACCCTTCTTTGCTTGATTTGCGGTTCTTTCGAGTTTCACCATCATCGGCATTGTTGGCAAGATGTACTAACATATTTAGTCGAGGATAACCTTACAATTGCTTATCATTCTTTCAAGTTCAGCACCCAGTCCCTAAAGACTATTCTATATTGAACTGCATTTGTTTTTGGGGAAACGAGTCATTCGGGTGCCTTTTGGGGAAATGGGTCATTCGGGATCATTTCCCCGGGGATAGATTCAGGGAAACGACAATTGCGCAATCATGTTAGGCAAATGTAAAATTGTTAAACAGTATTTTTCCCTTAAGACTTTGGTTGGTGAACCACGTACTCATTTATTTTGGATTTTCAAACCCCCTCCTACCCCCTTCTTTCGTCTTTTGACTGAACAAACATTTTGAAATTTGTATGGGCCGTGGTCTTTGGCCAAACCATGCACCCCCATAGATGATCAAGTGGTTTATAAACGGTCCCTTAGATGGTTTGCCTAAGAAAAGGGAAGCAAACATTCTCCTTTAAAAATGTTTTTTGGACTCCATTCCGATTTTATTTGCTTGACTTCCATAATAATGATTTTGACCAAATACACGGGTAAAAATGTGTTCCTGAACCCACGAAAATTATTCACAAAATCATTAATATGCATATTCATAGCACTCTTTTCCATATAAAATCAGACCATGAACATGGATATTCATGATTCCAGGGACAGATTTTTTCCGTGTAATATATTGGGTGAATTGACGCCTGTGTCCGATATTCGAAGCTTCTGGGAACTCGAATAAATTCAGTAGGTACATTTTTTCAACGACAAAATAAAACTAATATTGTTATTCTCCACTCTTCTAATACGTATAAAAACGATTCTGGGGAATGTCCTATTCTGGGGAATGTCCCATTCTGGGGAATGGATTTCTGGGGAATGTCACATTCTGGGGAACGGGATTCTGGGGAACGTCATTCTGGGGAATGTCGTTCTGGGGTTTGGCTTTCTGGGAAATGTCCTACAACCGTCTACTTGAAGATTCCAAACAAAGAGCTTTTGTTTATGTAAGTTGAGTTTTGGAAGCTTTAGGAGAAATCTTCCATTTTTACAAGTATGAAGAAAAAATATCCATTTTTTTTTGCAATCTACTACAGATGACACGCAGACTTCGTCCGTTGGCAGAGAGGCCTGTGCAATCCGCAAACAAAGATTTATGATATTTCTGAATTACCTCAGGTAAGACAGATGTGAAAATATTGTATAATATTGATCCCAAAATGCTGCCTTGAGGAATAGCAGCTCTTACACGAAGTCTTTCAGACTTGAAGTTCTGATAATTAACATGAAGTGTACGCTTTGACAGATAACTTTGGATCAATCTAAACTTTAAAGTTAATTTTACAACAGAGCCTTCATGCCACTGTCGCTTTTTCTATGTCCAAAAGAGGAAGACCAGTAGAAGCCTTCAGTTTTGTTGGAATGAATCAAATTTGTTACACTTAAAGTTGATGAGTGGTCGAATGTCTATGCCGGAATCCAAATTGTTCATTGGCAAAAATTGAATTTTCGATGATGTGGACCATCATTCTGTTCAAAATGACCTTTTCCAAAAGTTTACTGATGGAGAAAAGCAACTGATTGGATGATAGCTAGAAGCTTCTGCAGGATTTTTGTCTAGGTTTAAAATTGGTACAACTTTAGCATTTTTCCATCTGTCAGGAAAATATGGCAATTGAAAACATTTGTTAAATATATCAAATAAAGCATAAGCATAAGCATAAGCATAGATGACCGTACAATTCGTAGTTGCTACTCCGTGATTGACCAGAACAATCGAAGTTGCACAGGGAATTAATGAATGGGGCTTGGGATTAGCTTACCATTCTTCAATGTGCACAAATCGAGAGCTCAAATTTAAAAGTCAATAACGGCGCCGGCCACGTCCTTACGGTCATCGGGGAAGGGAAGGAATGTTAGTGTGACTACCGTTGTTACTAGAGACCGAGATCACCTCTGCATCTCCACGGTTGTCATGGAGAGGATATTGGGTTAGTGGGATAAGGTAAAGATCTGGGAGTCACCAATGTTTGGTGATGCGAGCCATGATATAATCACGCCTAACCGGATTCGCGAAATAATTCGATAATCGCATTAAACGCCGAACAAGTGTTCGTCACTCGCCCACGCAAGAGCAAGCGACGCGATCAATAGATCAAACACTACTAGCGATCCGCGGCGCTTTTTCATTTCTCTGAGCGAACGACGCGCGACAAGTTTGATCCTGCCCCCATCGCCCGCCCCCGCAGGAGTAAGCGTCAAGGTGGAAGGATCAAACACTACTAACGAACCGATCACTTTTTCACCGCTTCGCTACCGACGCGCGACATGTTTGATCTTGCCCTCATCACCCGCCCCAGTAGGAGCAAGTGTCAAGGTCGAAGGATCAAACAATACTCTATTCAAAAGATGTTTTTATTAATGACGAAAACTGAAAATTATATGTATATATTTTAAATTATATGAAACAGGAATAATGCCGACACTTGTTGGGACGAACTATACTTATTTTTTTTGAAAATTACATTTGAGTATTACTGTGCATTTTGTCTCGATATGGTACAAGTTTTAAAAAATACGTCAACATTCACAATGTCGAACAATTCAAAAGATAATTTTTAATAATGTATAAAAGAGGCAAATATATTTATGTATATTGAAATTGTATAAGAAAAAAACATAATGCCGACACTTATAGTGACGAACCATACAAAGTTTGTTTTAAAATTACTTAAAAGTTACGCTTTCAAGAAAATATGTGTTATCACAAGAATGAAACGAACTCACCAGTTGGTAATCCATCCTCGACTGAACACAAAACTGATACTGACAGCAAAACTTCTTGGCGTCCCGAAAACAAACCGTCTTGCTTGTGCCTTCCAAATACACCCGATTCTGTTTTTGCACGGATTTTTTTTACACGGCCGTGCAAAAAAAGTTTCCATACAAATTTTTTCGCCAAAATCTTATTTTTGCATGAAACGTCGAGAAATGGTGTTACTTTTTTTGCACGGTTTTTGAAATTTTGAACTGAAAACTTTTTTTGCACGGTACGCATCCCCCGTGCAAAAACAGAATCGGGTGTACCTACCCAGCAAGACGCTCCAAAACAGAAAAAAAAATCTTAGGAGCCGAAAACACGCGCGAAACCGTGAGCCAAATCTATCGGACGACGCAAAACCGAACTGTCCTGCTTGGGCTTCACGAAGCACTACCCAGCAAGACGCTTGAAAACAGGAAAAAAAAATCTCCGGCGACGAAAACATGCGAGAAACCGTGAGCCAAATTTATCGGACGACGCAAAACCGAACTGTACTGCTTGGGCTTCACGAAGCACTACCCAGCAAGACGCTTGAAAACAGGGAAAAAAAAAAAAATCTCCGGCGACGAAAACATGCGCGAAACCGTGAGCCAAATTTATCGGACGACGCAAAACCGAACTGTCCTGCTTGGGCTTCACGAAGCACTACCCAGCAAGACGCTTGAAAACAGGAAAAAAAAATCTCCGGCGACGAAAACATGCGCGAAACCGTCAGCCAAATCTATCGGACGACGCAAAACCGAACTGTCCTGCTTGGGCTTCACGAAGCACTACCCAGCAAGACGCTTGAAAACAGGAAAAAAAAATCTCCGGCGACGAAAACATGCGCGAAACCGTGAGCCAAATTTATCGGACGACGCAAAACCGAACTGTCCTGCTTGGGCTTCACGAAGCACTCTTTGTTAAATATATCAACTAAAAATGATAAACTACTTTTTGGAAGAAAATTCCATCATCACTAGGAGCTTTAATATTTTTGATTTTTTTAATAGTAGTTCTCACTTCTTCCAAATCAGACTCACAGGAATTGTCGAAAATGTTCCCTTCTGTTTTCGAAGTCCTGAGTAACTTGATTTTCAATTGGACTAGTAAGTCCTAAATCAAAATTATGTGCGCTTTCAAACTCAATAGCAAGTTTTTGAGCTTTTTCGCAATTAGTTAGAAACAATTTATTTTCCTCTTCCAATGTCGGTATTGGTTTTTTGTGTATTTTTTTCAAAATTTTAGATAATTTCGAAAAGGGCCAGGGTCCAATTAAGAAATTTTTGAAAATTTTTGTTTGTCAATTGTAAAAATTTCTTTCTGAAGATCCTGCCATATAATTTTCATAGAAGGATCGCGAGTTCGTTGAAATTATTAGGCATTTGCCATTTCAAACAATGTTGGACAATTAAATTTTGTCAGCTTTTTACAAAACTGGACCTCTGTGCAGCGGCGTCGGCGGTAAGGTCGTCGAACCGGTTGGCACGTCCAATATTGGTCAGAGTGAAGGCGGCATCGTTGCATCGGATGTGCAGCACGAACAGTTTTGCAGTCGAATGCGACTGAGTATAGGAAGATTAATGATAATGACAGTTGCAATGATTTTAATCGATCCAAATAATGTTTCAATTGGGAAGAATCATGCCGCTGATTGATTGCCATTCATGGCGTTTAGTTTTTGGCCTTTCTTAGCCTGAAGGTATCTGGGTTCGATTCCCGCTCGGCTCAGGACTTTTTCGTAATGAAAATTTCCTTGACTTCTCTTGGTATAGAGTACCATCTTATCTGTTACACGATATACGAATGTAAAAATGGCAAAAATAGCTTAAACTTTGGCAAAGATAGCTCTTCAAAACTGTGGAATTGCTTATAAGTACAGTAAGCTGAGAATCCAGGCCAAGAAGAAGAAGTAGTGTTTGATAATCTCAGGAAATATGTTGTCCGACATCGCAATTCATCGGTCGTTATTTTACAATCACGTTTCCTTATCTTAGGCGGGGTATGTTTGCACTAATGAAGACAGTCAGTATGCTGTGTAAACCAGCGGCAGCAGAATGATTGCAAAAATATGGCTTTCTCAGGGTCTTTACATGGGCGAACAATGGTCAAGCGGCTGTTGCATAATGTATTTTGTTTACAACTTGATACTGCATAAAATGTGGGTTGCATCGAGGGGGATTGAATCATTGCTTGGGAAAACTGTGAAAAAAGATTTCGTAGACGTGATTTAACCTGATTTATTGATAATATTGTCAACAAAACAAATTGAGAGTAGACATTTTTGTTTAGATAGCTTACAACAAATTATTATTTGACATCCTAGCTTCTAGAACGAGACATTCAAACGATTCTGAGGGTGATAAAATAAGTAATAGTAGATAATGTCTAATCAAGGTTTTTCGGCTAAACAAAATAGACTAGTACGTGCAATATGGCCTAAAATTAAGCCTTCAATTTGACTTCTGGGTTTGATACATTTGTTGAACGATGTTTAACAATCGTAAGGTGCTGAAAGGAACTTTTGACTATTATATGTTTAGGGCCGATTTTGACAGTATATCTACTCGAAGAGTGTAACAAATAGAACACGTCGTAAAAGCAAGGACACGCTAAAATGGTGTTTGCTTCAATTCCACCGACTTATACCTTTTGCTTCTTTTTGGCGTAAAGTCTCTAGAGGGATAGGCCTGCTTCTCAACTTAATGCTCTTTTGAGCACTTTTACAGTTATAACTGAGATCATTCTTTGTCATATGTGTTTACCTTGTGGCCAGTACCAATATACTGTGTGTCCTGAGAAATCGAGAAAATTTACTTTACGAAAAGATCCTCAACCGGTGGGATTTGAACCCATGACCCTCAGCTTAATCTTGCTGAACAGCTGCGCGTTTACCGCTACGGCTATCTGCGTAACAGAGAGTATGCTCCTTCATAAATTAAAAGTGTTGAAATAAAAATAACTATCTTATCTGTGCCATAAACTCCACGGCAAAGTTACAGTTTCAAATCCAATAGCCTCGTATAGACAGAGTGTACACAAGCCCACATAAGCAAAGTGCATTGCTGTGAACGAACCATTTCGAATTATCAGTGCTAATTGTTTGCATTTTTTTTTCTATTATTATTATTATTGAATCAGTGCCACATTACAACACAGCTGCAGCAGCAACGAAAGGAAAAACGCTTTGAAAATTACCGATAATTGGAATGGATTATCTTTTGTCGGCTGTGCGCGCTTCTCGCTTCTGCTTCTGCATACTACTTGCATATTGGTTGGTGTATGGAAAAAAGTTCATCAACCAACAGACACCCACCGGCAGACCAAACTCTTCCATGGTGGATTGGATGCGAGAGGGGTAAGAAAATTCCAAACAGTCATTATCACCCACCGTTGCACTTTGGGATAGAAAATTATTTAGTTGGTCAAAACTTCTAAAGCTCTTCTATGATGCATAGAAGTTCAATGTCTTCAACGAATGATCTAGGGTCAATTGGGGCTTTTTCATGGTATTTATTTAGATCTAGATAACTTACATATTATCAAGAACAGGTCTTTCTTTTGATAGAAGTGTCCCATTACTTTGTTAGAATAATCCAATATTTTTTTGGGATTATTCTAACAATGTATTTTTGACAATGATTTTTTTTTAAATTTTACAATCAAGCCTTCATGCCGAACGCAGTCGAATGCTTTTTCTATGCTTAGATCAGCCTTCAGATTTGTTGGAACGAATCATATGAGCTTTTTCGCAATTATAATTATTGGATTATAATCCAAAGTTATCTGTCAAATCGTACACTTCAGGTTTATTATCAGAACTCCAAGTCTGAAAAACTTTCTGTAAGAGCTGATGTTCCTCAAGGAAGCATTTTGGGACCAATATAAAATATTTTCATATCCGACTTTCTTAAGTTACCTCAGGGATGTCAACAATCTTCGTTTGCGCATGACACAGAGCGCTAAAGATTTTGGCCTAACAAAGTAGGTTCCTGTCCCATAGTACGTCAGCGCAAGAAGCTCGCCCCGAATGATGATGCATGTGCGTCTTCTTCGATGTCGTAATATTGTACCAGCATAGCAAATAGCCCACCCCGGCGCATGCTGGTTAAATTGAAACTCACCCTGTCCGTTACTGCTGCTGACGCTGTTGCCCTGCGTCAGTATGATTTGGCTTTCCAGTTCGTGCAGTTCGGACTTCAGCTCTGCCAGTTTGTTGTTGCTCTTCTTGACGATTGAGGCCACATCCGAGAGCGATCGCCGGTCGGTGGCCACTTCCCGGAGCTTTTCCGCGCCCTCTTTGATTTTGAGCTCCTTGCGAATCTCCCGCCGGATGGCTTCTTTGATCTCCTCCAGCCGATTTGGCAGCAGGCTCTCCGGGAGGTTGTCTGTGAGGCCATATTTGTGACTGAGCTCGTACAGTACCGGGTGTTTGATGTAATCGCCCTGGAATGTCGGAGAAGAGAAGATGGAAAGGATTAGTTTCGGTATATTTTTTAGATATTTGGGTGAGATCCGGAAAAAAGAGTTTTCAATTTGCTCACTTAGTAGAAATGAACTGCAGTATGCAAAGACTCATTTCGGAAAAAAAAACAGTTGAAAATTTGTGATTTTTTTTAGATGTATTTTTTAACCGGGCAGGATCCATCATCAATTTTAGAATTTTTTGGAGAAGTTTTTTGTTTAAAATCAATAAAGCTGACACGAAAATGTGTTTTTTTTTTGTATTCTATTCTCCATACGAAATACAGTGAACATATTTTCGGCGAATAAATGTCAGTTTTGAAGAGAAAAACTGCTTTTGCAATTTCGATGACTACAATTATTGTGATGACGGATCATTGAACGTTAACGCTCAACGCTCCGTCATCGTAATCATCGTCATCATCGGAACTTCAAAAGCAGTTTTTCTGTCCAAATCTAAAAAAATATTCGATGAAAATGTGTTCACTGTATGTCGGTTGGAGAATAGTATACACTGAACACATTTTCATGTCAATTTTCTTGATTTCAAACGAAAAAATTGCTTTTAAAAATTTCGAAATCAATGACGGATCCTGCCCCCTTAAGCAATTTTATGAAGATTCCTTGAAATTGTGGAAAATATTTTTTCTGTTTGTTTCTTGTTTGACCGTATTTGAACGAAAATACCAGCAGATTGACAACCACTGGACCAACGTGTGCAACTGGCATCCAAAAAGGAGTCCAGTCACTTGAACTTGAACTGCCATGCGAATCAACATCCGATCAAGAGGGAAAACATAAAAACGTTTTTCGTGCGCGCTAAATTTACTAGCTCAGTGGCACACGTACGAGGAATGATAATTTTGTTGTCAAATAAAAGGAGGGCTCTAAAGACGAAAGTCGGTCACCTGTCGTCGCGTGGCTTCGGCTTGGTGGTGCACCCGGAGACGATTTCGAATTTTTGAAGGAAGACCTTCAGATCGGAATCCAATGCAAATTGTATGGTGCTCGTCATACGCCGGCTGGCAGAAAATGACTAGGTTTATTTTTGAGAACCACGCCAAAGGGGCGACACGCAAAAGAGAAAACGACAATTTTGGATAGTCACCGGTGTTTTTTTATGCTTAGAGGCTCCAGTCACATAAGTCACCTCACTATTTTCGACGGAAACGGGTCAAATCAAACGCTGGGAAAATGTCAACTGCTCCACATAAAAGGGGTCACATCGTTTCCCAAAAGTGCATTCGATTCAGTTTTCGAAATTAAATTAAGCCATCAAAAAGGTACAAATTGACTCACAAATCAGATGTAAATCAAACCATTAGCTGACATAATCCAGTACAGTGCAGAGAGAGCGCCCTTTGAAACCTTATCTGGCAATAAAAAGCGAAACTGGGTGGATCAAGTGATTCATCGGATTACCGTTAGGCGGCTTCTTCCTCTCCCATGGCTCGAGCAACGCGCACATAGGGGTAACTGGACCAAATTCCTGGCCATAAATGGAAATGTTTGAACGGATGAACATGTGAAAGTTAACGAAACGTTTACATATGGCCAAATAGGGAACCACTATGGCCACAACTGGTACACTTTCTCTATTAGTTTTTGTATGGATGTTTGAAAACAGTTTTAACGCATAGTGGGGTGAAGTTCGAGCCATAACTAACGTAAAACAAATCGATTGTATGACATTTGCCAGAAAACCATTTGCCAGAATCAATTTGCCAGAATGATTTTTGCCAGAAAACCATTCCCCAGAATGTACCATTCGCCAGAAAGCCATTCCCCAGAATGGACCATTTGCCAGAAAACCATTCCCCAGAATCATTTTTTGTAATTCGTTTCAAACCTTGATATCAATTAATCGACATATTTGTGAAGATGCTTCGAAGCCAAACCTCAAATTTTCAAGAGCGCAAATCTAGAGACCCAAACAGCCATTCCAGCTGAAAATTTAATCGATTGGTCACACGCTGGTGGTGAGTTTTCAGCTCAAACCGCTGGCTGGTTCTCGAGGTTTATGCTCTTGAAAATTTGAGGTTTGGCTTCGATGCATCTTCACCTCAAGCCTACCGAAATTTTCGATATTTGTCATTTTTGTATCTTGAATATACTCATATTATTTGCACTTATAGCATGAAACATTGTGTAGTCAACGTTCACATTATTTACCTCAAGAGGATTTGACTACTAGCACTGCACAGCTGCAGCGCAAAATTAATTAAAATTTAGCGTCACTTCTACAGTACTTCACTCGCATCGTAAATATTGCTCCAAATAATGTTTATATCTTTGTAAAATTATAACAAGTATAAAACAACGCAACTGATCGATCCGTGTTATTTAGTCTATGTTGTTTAAATCCTTCGCATACAATTTTATGCAATTTTCACTACTTGCATAGCTGGTCTGAGAACAAAAAAGCTGAAACGTTTGACACGAATTAGTTTAGTTGAATAATTTCTGAAATATGAATAGTGTATCTTTGCGGAAAAAAATGCAAAACAACTTAAAAGAACAGCCTTTGAGTGAAAGAAGGGAAAATTATGTTTGAAATATGATCAGTTTAGCGCCAATAATCATTGGAAAAATATAACTCAAATGACTACCCAATGTTCTTTCGGTCATATATATAAATACATTATTCAGTCCTTGAAAAGAACGTTAAACTGTTTTACTCTTGATAATAATTTGAACCGCATTATTTATTGTTTTAAAGTAGTTTTACAACATTTGTGACAGGCTGCCGGAAAACTCAATCTTCTGTGTTTACCCTGATTGCTAGTTTTAGCTATCTGGAACCGGAGATATTTTGAAATTCTTAGCAGGACTGCTACGTGGCCATGATTAATGGTGGAAACCAAAAAAAAAACACACATATATTGGTTTCTCATATTCAGTCGCATGCTCTACGAAACAAGTCGGTTATGAAGATTAATGTTTTCGGAATCACTCGAGTTATCTTCAATGAGCAATTAGATGAAGGTCATGGTAAATATTCCATTATTGGATCATTTTCAATTAAGTTTTTTTTAATAGAGGACATATATTGATTGTCCATTTCCCGATATTTGCATTTTTTACAAAAATCCTTTTTACAGACATTTTTATTGACAGCAGTCCTATATTGATTTTTTTTAGCTGTAATTATTTAAAATTGAAATGACATAACCTTGTTTACATTACTTCCATTCCTTCTGTTAACTGCAGTACAATTATAAAGACTAGCCAATAATATAAAGAAGGGTAAATCTCCTATGAAGCATATAAGTCCTTGAATTAGTTAGCCCTAAAGAACAGCCTAATCTTCAAAGAAGGGAAAATCATTAATAGAATATTGAAAATACAGTTGCCTATAAGGGGTTGTCCATTAACAACGTGGTCAATTCTTTCGGATTTTTTACGGATTTTTTTTTCGTCCATACAAAAATTTAAAAAGAATTGTTTGTATCGTGGTCATTGGCCAGGCCCCCTTCCATCCTCCCATAAATGATCACATGGTTAATGGACGACCCCTAATAGCTTGTATAAAATTGATGACTATTTTAACATTAAAAAAAAAACAGTTATTTCTCAGAAACTATGAAAACCTCGGAAATCTATTACACCTTCTTCTTCTTATCTTGTATTACGTCCCAACTGGGACAGAGCCAAATCTCAGCTTTGTGTTCTTACGAGCACCTCCACAGTTATTAACTGAGAACTTTTATTGCCAATTGATCATTTTTGCATGTGTATAACGTATTGCCTATATGAATATGCTCTATGTCCTGGGAAATCGAGAGAATTTTCAATCCAATATTATATTCGCCCGGTGGAATTCGAACTCACGTCCGTCAGCTTGCTGAATAGATGCATGTTTACCCCTACAGCTGTCTATATAATAAGTTTATGATATCATTATTAGTTTAAAACATTTTATCAAACAAAAAGCTTAAAAACTTACGTCACAATTATTTTGCATATAATTATGTATCGTACGCTGAAAATCATAATGATTCGAAAGATTTTACACACCTAAATATTGCTAAACAAAGCAAAGTAATGTAGTAATATTTTTTCTGGGAAATGGTCTTTCTGGGGAATGACTTTCTGGGGAATGGTCCATTCTGGCAAATGGTTTTCTGGCAAATGATCCATTCTGGCAAATTGATTCTGGCAAACGGCTTTCTGGCAAATGGTTTTCTGGCAAATGTCATACAACCAACAAATCACGTTATTTTTTTCTATCTTTATTAACGAGCTTTTTAGCCCTGGGCTAGTTTATCTTGGGACTAACGGCTTTACCTTTCTTCCGAAGGAAGTCGTCACTATAATCATTTACGTCATAAGTGACTATCTCGGGGATGCGATTCGATCCCAGGTCCTAGGCGTGAGAGGCGGGTGTTCTAACCACTACACTAGACCCGTCCCCCAAATCACGTTCAATTTATTTTACGAAATATACCAGATCACTTGAAAAAGTTACCAAAGTTTTTAATATTTACTTTTGTTTTATTACAAACTACAAACGAATTTTTAATTTTAGATGATTTAAAATTGCTTTTTAAAGTGGTTTCAAAACATCAACACATAAAACTCTAATGTAAAGTTCAAAATATTGTCCACTGCAGTAATAATACATTTAAACAGGAACCACGATATTAGAGTTCAGTTCCTCATTTGAACAGCAGTGATGGAAAGTGGGAATCATTTCTGCTGAACTGGAACAAAAACAAAACCAATTGCTCCCGAGCGTCAGAGCGCTGGTTTACTCGCATCTGTCGTGCTCCCGAGTAACCGAAACAAAAAGTGATTCGTAGACGTGTTCGGAGCTGTTCAGAGTCAATTGTGCTTTTGGGAAAAAGCTGCTTCCTCTCCGAGATTTATGGTTTCCAAGGGTTTTTTAATTACAAACTGGTAGTTTACGGTCGATTTGATGGTTATACAATACATTTGTCTGTTAAAACCATAATAAATCACACCTTGCTCGGTTACTCGCGAGTAAACGATCCCGAGCTTGTTGCTACTTCTTTTTGCATGTTCTCCCGAGCAGACGGGTGTGGACTTGCTCACACCTAGCCAGTTCACAAGTCAGTCATGTTTGTTATGCGTTGGTATACACTCGTGAGATGCTTCGTGATGCGAACTTTTCCACCACTGTTGAACAGGCATTTCTTTGAGAATATCTCTAAGATTTTTTTTTATTCCTCGTGGTATTACGACAAGTATATCTGCTCGTTTTGCTGTTGATTTCTTTCATATATTACTCCAAAGATCTTTCAAGAAGTTTGATTAGTGATATTTCACGAATTTTCTAAGTTCTTCTTCAATGAATTTCTTAAAAAAACCTTCATGAATTAAATCTGGATTTTTTTTTCTAGGAATAAGGAATTCCTCTAAAGTTCGTTTCATCCTTCAAGAAAGTTTCAACCTTTTTGGAGGTTTATCCATTGGGTGGCATGAATAAAAAGCGTGGAACTTTACTACATGTAGCATCTACTCAAAAACAAAATCCACTAAGTTTACTACAGCCTTTCGAACATGCAGTACGTACTGCTTTCGAACATGAACTTTTACTACATACGAGTAGCAGTGACTGATGCTGCACGATAAGAAAAATCCATTCAGAGAGCAGAGTGATTCTGCACGTAAGGATAAATCTATTCAGAGTGACGCTTAAAATCAATATAATCATGCATATGAAGGAAATGCATGGAATCTAATCGATTACGCGACAATTTGCACAAATTCATGAAGGTGTTGTAATTTGACAAGATTTGTGTAATTTTGTGTGGTATTCTATTTATGTGTATGATTTCATGATGATCAAAGAAATTTCGGTCTTCGCCAACGGCAGTGTTTGACGAATTTTTGAATTTTAGCTTAAAAACTATGAAGAGATTCTGAGATTACAGCTATCAAACTAAGAACCACATATTTCCTAGCACCAGTTCTGAAATTCTGGTAAAATTCTGGTAGAATTTAGAGGCTCCCCGGATGTTTTCTTAACAGCATGTTAAATTTCGGAAATTCTAAGTGTTTCTGTGATATTCTCGTTATTTCGGTGGGGTTTCTGATAGTATCCTTGGAATTTTTAGAATGTAGAATGTGATTTTGATGGGAATTGTAGTGACTCCGATGGTACTTATTAGAATTCAATGAGGATCTCCCCTAAAACTACAGGGTTCCCTTTGAAATTATTAAAATTCTTATCGGCTTCACAAAAAATCCCATTGTAATCTAGACACTATTCATCGAAATCAAAAGCCTTGCTTTGAAATTCCAACGGAACTGGAGATCAACGGAATCTTAAAGGTTTTTCCCGTCTCAAAGATACCCACAGAATTCCAAGAGATGAAAAACTTTACTACATTTTATTCATACCGCCCATTGATTCTTCCATTGAATTCCCTCCATTGGATTTTCTCAATCATTCCTGTTTAGAGCATCTTCAAAAATTCAAAATTTCTTTTAAAATTCATCATTTTTTTAAATTTTCCAAAAAAGTTTAAAAAAAATTTCTTTAATCATTCATCAAGGGCATTTCATTCCAGGGAAATGCCAAGGAAATTTTCCAGATTTATTGGAGAAAATTTAAAAAAAAATACGGGTAGAATTTCTAAACAAAAAATTCTAGAGTATTCGCTGATAAAATTTGTGTAAATTCTAAGTATACCTTGATAAACTCCTACGATGATCTCTGAAAAAACTCCAGTATTCTTGATGAAATTCTTTCTATTAGTTTCTTGATAAATTAATAAGATTACTAAAAACAAAACAAAAGAACCGAATAATGATGCATAATTTTTTTTACAAATTCCTTGTGAAAATTCTGACAGAACCATGAAGAAATTTATGTATAAATGATCTGACTAATAACTATAAATGAAATTGTGAAAATTCCATGAAAATTTGGAAATTTGATAAATTTTTATATTTTATTTTAAATGAACAACAATTGCTAAAATATCAACAGCACTGTTGATTTTTTAGCAATTCAGTCACCGTAGATGTTTTTTTTTAATAATCCTCATGACAATGCCTGACATAAAAGAAAAATCGACGAAGGAATTATTGTAGGGTTTCTAAAAAAATGTCGAAACGATTTTTTTTTTCAAAATTTTGGAATAAATCTTTGTGAAAGAAGTCATATAGAATCTATGGTCAATTTCCCAGAAGTAACAACTGGAGATATCGGTGAAAGAATCAGTAAAAAATAGCTGGAGGAAATCCTGGTATAATCGCTAGGAATTTTTCAGAGTAATGTCTGTGAAAATTACTAGAGATCGTAGCGTTGGATGGATTTCCTAGACCAAATTCTACAGAAATTCCTCTAAGCATCCCTTGAGAAAACTCTTAACTTTGAAGAAAGTTTCGATTAAAATAAAGACTTTAGAGACATTACATCAGAAATAAATTTTTGAAGACTTGCATTAAAATAGTGACCAAGACTCGAAAAAGAGATCTCTTTACCTGAGAAATGTACTATATTCCGTACCGTAAACCAGTGCAACTGCGATCCAAGGGACCATCGAGTTAGCCATGAAAGTATACCTTTACTATGGTTCTCTAACTCGATATCGAGTGATGGAGAGTTAACTGTATAACAAAAGTTATACCAACCAAAATGTTAACTGGGGACGACGAGTTGTTAAATTTTCTAACAGCTAATAACATACATATAGCAGTTATTACTGAAGCTTATTTGAAACCTGGATCCAAATTAAAAAGACATCCAAATGTTTTGTTTATCGTAATGATCGACTACGGCTTCCTTAGCCGAGTGGATAGAGTCCACTGCTACAAACCAAAACCATGCTGAAGGTGTCTGGTTTCGATTCCCGGTTGGTCCAGGATCTTTTCGTAATGGAAATTTCCATGACTTCCTTGGGCATAGAGCATCATCGTACCTGTTACACGATATACGAATGCGAAAATGGCAACTTTGGTAAAGAAAGCTCTCAGTTAATAACTGTGGAAGTACTCATAAGAATGAAATGCCAAGAAGAAGAATGATCGGATGGATGCAGCATGTGGGGGAGTTGCTATTATCATCAGGGATAGGGTGCGACTCAAAACTCTTTCAGTGCAGCACGCGCTGCCGGGAGACAGCACGTTCAATTTGAAAGAGACGTGCTAGTGCAATATGAATTGTGTTGCACCCATTCTTTTTTGTGTGCTTAAACTCCCATGTGCCGTTGCTGATAATCTCTTTGAGCATTAGGCAAGGCTCTCTCAAATAACATCACTTTGCTTTGATGACGGTGTACGGATGGACGCCACTGTCAAACGAACCACACAAACGTTTGTTTACTTCATAAATCATACATGATTTCGCCTCACACAGAGGGTAGATGTACCAATAGTGGAGGTACTAAGAACGATTAATCTTCATTTAACCGCTTAAATTCAAGAAGCGCAATTAATGAACATATTAATGTTGTAACGGGAAGAAACGACCATTGACTTAATGAGAAAAATGATTTCATCGCAGTAGCCAACGGCATGACAGTGAAAAATAGTACCTGCACTGTTCCTTTAGTTGCGGTATATTTTTCATTTGCGTTCCTATGGACCAATGCACTGCCCATAACTGCAAAACAGTCACATTCGACATTTTTGACAAAATGGAGTTAATACCATGGAGAGTCATCAAATGATAAATACTTTCGATCAGCTTAGTGAAATCTGTGAGATGGTTCTAGAAAATTCTAAAAAAATACCAAGTTGTTTTGTCACATTGGTAATTATAACCGCATAACAGTCACATTGAGATTATTAATGGGACTAGTAATGTGATAGCAATGAAATTTCTATCAGAATTATTTTCTTACAATTTACCTAGTATGTGATACGAGTTGTACAAAATATCAGCCTCAAATAAGTACTTTTGAGTTCCTGGTAATTTTTAGAAACTTTAGTCTCCTCCCATACTGCCATAAAATGCACACTTGGTATTCCATTTACTCAATGCCTACTTTTGTCGAATGTTACAAATATGCAGTTATGGGCAGGCTGCATGAGTTCACTAATTTGACGATTGAGCGGTGTCGTATTCACTTGTTCCTATTGTTACGTAAATAACACGGCACCGCTCAAACGTCAAGTAATGAACTCGTGCATTGGTGCATAGTTGCGGTATCCGTTGTTTTCTTATGGGATCTTCCACTATGGACCGATGCACGAGTCCACTAATTTGACGTTTGAGCGGTGTCGAATTCACTGTTTGCTATGGACACATAAATAACACAGCTCCGCTAAACGTCAAATATTGAACTCGTGTGTTTATGGGTCACTGCAAAACAATCTACACCGTGTCCAGTATATTCTCATACAAATTCGAGATAACATTACTTTGCGCTCGTCTAACTGACATCATTGGTGATAATATTTTTTGATAGTGGTTACAATACTGATTCACTGCAGGAAATATTTTGGAAATATTTCAATTATAAACTTATGTTATCAACCTAAGAATATACGAAAAATATTTCCAGCGGCACGCTCATAGGCAGAGCCCAATTTCAATCTGCAGTTATCGCACATATATTTATCAAATTTTATCAATATTTATGTATTCAAAACGCAATATGATTAACTTAAAGTTTCTGAAACTTTTTTGTGAATGCTCTGATTTTCACTTTGTAAACCAGACCAATATGAACAAAAATTCATTTTAAGTGCAAAACACGACTTCAATGGACATTTCATCACTCATCATAGCAATTATTTTTTCTTATTCATAAAACAAGCTTTTCTACGTTAGTATAATACTACCAGACTACAATGAAATACTACAATATTGGATTATCCTACATTCAGTAAAGTTATACCAAAGAAAAGAAAAAGTGTATGAGAATATATTGGACACGGTGTAACTCTCTCTTTTACTCTTACATAAAATTTGTAAACAACAAGGTCAGTAAACGTCAAAATACCAAACAAAATCAAAACAGTGCAGAGCCCCATTGTCGTTTTTGTTTTTAGGAACTGGATCGGTGATCAATACATAAACAAACCAACTTCAAGCATAGTTCGCATAGCATAGTTGTAGTTCGGTCGAACATAAATCGGGTTGGGGTTGAAACTGTGATTCAGAACGGATTGCGTCAGTTTCAACCTAGATTCAAAAATGAATTCGACATATGTTATTGCTGTGTGCAATTCCACGGAAGTGTCAAGAGTTTTGTCGGTTTTTTTGACACCCCCTCTCCCGAGGGAAGATTTGTTGTATGAAATCAAAAAATAATTTGTCTGGCACGTAACAAATATCTTCCTGCCCCTTCCACATGACTCATCCTACACATAACTCCTTACTTAATTAGTGAACGGCCTCTAATTACAAAATAATTTCCGAACATTGTAAAAAATGTCCTACGTCCTAGTTTTAAATTCATTTGATTTCTACGTAAGGGCCTATTCACAAATTTCATAACGCTGAAGGTCCTTAAGATGTTACAGCTCATACAAAATTTGAAAAATGCTCATATAAAATGCCTTACGAGGGGGTGGGTGGGTGTCAAAAATGGCCATTTCCGGCGATATGAAATTTGTGAATAAACCCTAAAATGATTTTGAAAGGTAGAGCAAGCAACAAATAATTCGACAACGCCGTCAGTCACATTCGTTCTCGATTACGTTTCCAATGAAAAGCACCAAACGAAGCACATTGTGCTTTACTCCAAGAGTTTTAAAGAGTAGAGCTGGAGCTATCTTTTGTCTCTCACACAGTTGCGGCAATACTCGCACCTTCTTTTGTGTAACTCAACAAAAACAGGAGACGCACGCAAAAGTCGTGTGCAGCACATGCATATTTTGCACCGCTCCGAGTTTTCTGGCATTCTCTGATTATCATTCATAGCCGTATAAATCATCAACTTTTTTCGTCATTTGAGACCAAAGTTTTTGAAACTTTGGGTGTTTCTGTTGAAACACAGAATGGTAAAACACTCATAGCTGTCTATTTGCCATTATCAATGCACTGGGCAGGAAGTTAATTTGCTTAAAACTGACTTGCGAAAATTGACTCGCAATAAGTAATTTTTTTTTTGTCATTGTTGACTTCAATGCAAAACATCGCTTATGGAATAATTCGCAAAGTAATTCCAACGGCAGAATTTTGTTTGAAGAGTGCTCTTCAGGATATTTCTCAATTCAATACCCTGATTGCCCTACATGTTTTTCCTCTTCTAGAAAACTTTTTACGATTCATTTGCTTTTAACCGACTCTAGTCAGCTTTGTAGCCAACTTGATTACGCACGCTGATTTTGATTCTGATCATGTCCCTGTTACATTTCAAACATCCCATGAAGGATTCTCAATTCTATCAGCTCCACATTTGATTATTTTCGAGCCGACTGGAATACATATGGAACATATATCGATAGTAATCTTTATGTTAACATTCCTTTGCAACCAAAACTTGATATTGACAATGCTCTCGAAATTTTGAACTAGTTCCATAGTTGAAACAAGGGGCATTGCAATACCAAAATGTGAAGTAAAATTCGAATCCGTGCTTATAGACGATGATCTTCAACTTTTCATCCGTCTTAAAAACGTGAAGAGAAGGCAATTTTAACGCACTCGCGATCCTGCTATGAAAATTATATGACAGGATTAAAAAGAAATTAAAATCGTTTTACTCAATTAGGAAAAAAAAATTGAAAATAAAATCTCTCCATTGGACCCTGACTCTAAACCCTTTTGTAAATTATCTAAAATTTTGAAGAAAAAAAACCTCAGGCGCCAATTTTGTTATTGCCAGACAGAGCAAAACAATTGATTTCATACAAATTGCGAAAATGCTCAAAAACTTTTACCCACGATGTTACTCCTGCGTGCAACGCAGTAAAATTGAATTTAAATTCAAGCACTTGAAAGTACTATCCCGGGCGAAACTCCGAAAGAGCTTTTCAACTGAACTCTTCTCTAGTGTGCAAAGTGGGAAGTGCAGAGGCGAAGACGATTCCCCACCAGGCAACGACCACCCCCCTTCTGGAATGTGTTGTAAAAGCACATTTGGGAAGCACACTCGTTTCATGAAGACATTGCCATCGTCGTCGTCGTCGACGGAATCGTCGATGGAAAACACAATTTGCATGAAATTATCATACACCTTCTCTCTCGCCCTGTGGCAGCCCGGTTTGCACGTTATTCCAAGATCATCGTAGATCACTTCTTGGGATATGGAGAGAGAGAGCGGTTCAATGTACGAAGGTGCCAAGAAGTGGTGCAGTTGAGGAAGCTTCTAATGCCAATGCGTGCCGTAGTCATCGCAGAGTAGACGACGTTAGGTCTCCATAAAGTGTCGGGGCCGGAATATGTGACGGGAATATAAATTCGCGACAAAATAGGACACGGGACAGTTTAGGAGAAGTGAAATGGAATCAAATCATCATTATCGGGTGGGCGTCGAATAGAATGGAAGTGATTCGGATGGTGTTCTCACGGTTTGTCGAAGAACAGTTTTAGTTGATGCGACACTTAAGAAGATCCCGTTGGCTGATGTATGATTGAAAACATCACTTGAAGATTGTTTGGTACTACTAGGACTATAGATATAGTATAAACTTTGCGGATTAAGGTGACGATGAATCGAAGCCAAATCTCAAATTTTCAAGAGCACTAATCTGGAAAACCAGACATTCGTTTAAGCTGAAAACTTGATAGATTGCACAGCTAAAAATATGTTGTAAATTTAAGTTTATTTTCATGCACATATTTGGAGCATCAAAATAAACCTAAATTTCAACGACCAATTTATTATTTTTCAATCGAATTCACTTTAAATTCACACAATCATGTAATATTCAACCATTTTTAGTTGAAAATTGAATGTATATTCATTTAAATTTTCATGATGCTGTTACAACACACGAATTTGATTTATTTTTACAATAGACTTCAGTTTACATCACATTGAAAATTAAATATTTTTTTCTGTGTGGTGATCAAGCAGGTGATTGTCAAACACATAGTGTGCTGCAACAGTTCCACAGGCATAATACTAACCGTAATCGATATTGCAATCGGACCAATATTTGCAACACAACGTGAAGCTATTTCAGAAATGCATCTACCAGCTAGCTAGTGGTTCATCAGGGGAAAATATTTAAATTATCTACGGGCAACGAAACAATCCTCCAATTAATACTGGTTGAAACTAACTCATCAGCATCTGATACACAAGCGTCGATCGCCTATCCGAACAACAAGCGTAAAACAATGTAAGCAATTTTCAAAATCGAACAAACATCTCGCATTTCTAAATCCGTTAAACGCGCTTGCAACAACATCGATTATAAGCGAACCGAACAGCAACAGTGTAAAAGCATATTCGATTATAAGCCCAATTCACCTTGCAACCGGTGAAGTACCTTGTCTAAAGAGTAGGGCGCGGCTTATTTTTCGAAAGTTCTCAATATTAAAAGTTCGTAGGTTATTCT
Source organism: Aedes aegypti (assembly GCF_002204515.2). Lineage (NCBI taxonomy): Eukaryota > Metazoa > Arthropoda > Insecta > Diptera > Culicidae > Aedes > Aedes aegypti. The sequence goes on along the minus strand of NC_035108.1, from coordinate 20,760,980 downwards.
AATTCGAATCACATTAAATGAGAACTATGTTTACTTGGATGAGTGTTCATAAGGTCAAAACTTTTTTAGTGAAAGTAGGACAATACCCAAGAAAACAATTTTTAACTAATACTGATTAGAGATTTAAAAAAAAAGTTTTATTACTTTAGTTTTGAAGACATTCTTTCAGAGAGACTTCCAAGTCAAGAGCACACACACTTTTAGTATTGAACACTTTTGAAAAATAAGTTGCACCCTACTACCCAGAGGGTGCCCACAATAAACCGTGCTCTCTATCTGGACAGATAACGAACGAAAAATTACCAACAAAAACAGAAAATGCACAAACAAAAAACTTAAACCCGATCTCTCTACGCACGATTCCTTTACGCAGCAGTATTATTTCAGTTCAAGAGCGAGAGAAAGAAGGAAAGCCAAAGAGCCAAAGAGCTTCAACGCAAAACAAATACCTTATCTGTGGTGGCCGCGGCGCTAATGCAGGTGCTAAAGACACGGCTGCGCCTCTTACGCTGCCGGTACTCGGCAATCTGAAGATCCATTCTACGGCTGCTGCCCTCTGGCTGGTGGCGTCTTCTCTTGCAATTACCGAGCACCCGAGATCACTTCACTCACTTGTTGCCGTTTGGTTTAGGTGTTTTTTTCTTCTCTCTCTCTCTGATACACTTGTCGCTCAACTTACGCACTTCTTCGAAGGAAACACCGAAACCGAACCCCGGATGAAGATGGCACGGTGCTCCCTAGACCGTTGTTATCAGAAAATAACATTATCGAATATTCTGCATGGATGGGTAAAAATCGTTGGGCCTCGTTTTGAAGTAACGCCTTTCTGATGGTATTAAACCACTAATTCAATGGAAATAGGTATGATTCAAATAGTTTTTCTTTTGTCATGGTTATCAAATAAAATATACCATCAAAACTTGGTTCAAAGTTGTTTTTTTTTAGTTGTTTGTAACCTCTGGATAGAGTTTTGAATAAAAAGATCAACGCAATTTGTGTTACCCCCTTTTTGTGGCGTAACTATTCAAAATATTTAAAATGATGAGGTATACCAATACCGTTCATCACATTTCAATGCTCTCAATAAAAAACTGATATTACATGCTGCAAGTTTTTTTTTACAAAATCCTTATTTTTTAGGCTCAAGTGCTGAATTATATTACGGGCCAATTTATAAGTATGGAACACGTATGTAGTGACGAACCATCGAAAGTTAGTTAGAAAATTACATAAACATATTGTTGCCACTATAAAAATGTGTTATCATAAATATGGAACGAGCTCACCAGATGGCAATCCATCATCGACTAAACACGAATAGCTTTTCGCAATCGCACAACGCGAACCAAATAAGATTGATCGAAATACGCGTAACTGTCAAAGAACTCTAGTGGAATTAAACTATACCATTTGACTATATTCGGTTTTCATTTACTAAAAACGTAGTGCGAACCTATTACTGTGATGGTATGTTTGAATATATCTAATTTCCTTTGAATTCGTTAAATACCCGCAAAAGAGCGTAACTTTGTTTTTTTTTTAATTTTGCTCAGAAATGCAGGATAGCCATAAAAAACAACTGGAGAGCACGATTCTATAGATTTGTTTTTAATAATAACGGTCTAGGAAGCACCGTGAATTCGGATTCGATACCTTCATCAATTGAGCCTCGGCACCGACTTGGGTGAGGCTGCACTATTGCGTTACAAGTAGCAATTATGGTGCTTCCACTCTTACACCACCATCTTCCTCGAGGGGTTTGCTGGATTCAATCTTCCCCCATTATTGCGGAGCGGTTTGTATTAGCCCGAAGCATTTTCTCTCGTTCGATTAGTGACCGCACGATTAAAGGACCCTAGTCAACACAACACAGCGACGACGACGACGACGACTAGATTAGCAACACTTGTTTCCCGCTGATAGTTTGCTGCTACTGGTGATGCTGCGGAAGCAAACGTATTGCGTGTCAAGGAGTGGTTTTTCTTTTCTCGTTGTTCGCGCAGTGGCACTGAGTGGTGGATAGTGGGATGATTTCGATCGAAAATTGGTTATGTGGTCAATTGTGAACACGTCGAAAGGATATAGCAAGCTTACAGAGCAATGATTAATTCACGATTTTCAAAAATATTTCAATAGCTCTGATTTTTTTATAAATACCTAAAAATTTAAAACTAGATGATTGAAAAAAAATTCAAAACTGAAACTTAATGATCCTACCATTTGATATTTTCCATACTTGGGATAGGAATTTTTTTTAAATTAAGGTAAATCTAATGAATTTCATTTTTTTTTGTCAGTAGCGATAGGGGTAGTACTGGGACTCTTAATCTGCCCTAAGCTCTTTCCCAGCATTTGCTTTTATAAGCCTCTATTGCGTTCATCACACAGACGTTCCTAAGCAATGTTGCTCAAATGGTCACTGTGTACGCTAGCAGCCATCAGCCCTTGCCGTAGTTTTGCAGTCTAGTAGTTCAGACTACTATCAAACTATGATAATGCCTGAAATGCTACTAGTGTGGTTAAAGTGAAGAACGAAATAGTTTTATGAAAAGGTCCTCATTCCCCATTTCATTTCATCACTCACTATCGTCACTTTTATTTTCGACACTATGACGTATATCACCGATTATCACTCATTAACTTTCGTAATACACTTCAGATATACTTTCCATTATATCACTTTTCACATCACACCATTTTCATATAAATTCATTGTTATCACCATTTACCATCTGTTAGCATTACTAAAAAAAATCAAAAGATATTCAATTTAAATGTATCATTATTTTTATTGCTGTAGAGTCATTGCTTCTCAAACTACGATTTAGCACTATGATCAAGAAAGTTACAGTAAAAAAATCACTTAGATCCATTCTTCTGCACTCGCTGTCATTATTAACACTTCTATCATGCACGTTTGAAGAACTAGGCAATAAAGTTTATATTCAGAGAAATGATTGCACAATGTATTATTAAAATAGTAGAGTTCACATCATTATTATAATATTTCTAACAAAACTATTAGAATCACTTACACTTTCATTTTCAAATTTTCATCGCCATAAATTTTATTATAAAATCACTATTAGCACCTTCACAATCACTAAATTTAATAACGACGAGTGTAACGCAGTTCCACCAAACACCCATTTTTTTGCATTATAAAACGATTGATCACACGTTGGCTTCGAAACTTAACCACCATTGCTGATTAGTACAAAGGATGCTTCAGCTCGTGTAAACGAACTGAAACATCAACAACCAGCACTGGTTTATAAGTAACTAATGAGCCCTGGCGGTCCCTCCGTTCGAAGAGGACCTGATAATATGCCGAAACATATTAACAGATCCTCCGCCTGAATGCAGCCGTTTCATAATAAATCATGAACCGTTGGAGGTGTGCCAAAGTATTGGGAAGGTGATATGTTTCACAGACGGGTATTATTATGGTGCACCTTCTACTTTGGCACCGTCAAACCCTGTGATCGTGGCCAGGGAAATTAAGGTAAATCTAATGAATTTCATTTTTATTTATATATGGTCCTATATATGAGAACATTGGCAATACCATTGCAGTTGTATAAATATAGGATAGATTAGAATTAAGAATTTGAATCTTATAACTAATCCTCAGAAGTGGGGAACTGGGGGGTTTGCGATTCTGATGAGTTTTGGACAAAACACTTTTAAAAGTATGTATCAATTCAAATTTATTGTAAAAAATCACTTCATACTTTCGAATCCGTCGAAAAAATATCTTCCAGTAATAATTTCAGTACAGTGCATGTGCAAAACTACGGAGGGTGCCAGAAGTGCTATATACTTCTACAATTTCTAGGCAATTGCAACAGATTTTGAAATTACAGTTAAGGTGAAACATCTCGAAATCCAAAGATGGCCGGCACAATGGCCACCTTCTGCCCCTACTCACGTTTTCAAAGGCACAAAACTGGATGGATAGTTGTCAAACGTTCCTGATCTTCTTATTTTAAGCATCTCTATAACATGAGCAATCAAAAAAAAAAAATAGCAAAAAGAAAAGGTGCAATCTGCACATAATCTGTAGAAAGACATGCTGATAATTTTACTGATGATTTGAGTGGAATTAGTCAAGTATTTTGGAAGATACTAATCTGAATCCCACATAAAGTTGACTATGCAATGTTCAATGAATTTACAAGTATCTTCCCTGAAGGCATTCACAATTGATGGAATCAACTAAGAAATTTGTGAAAGTTCTTCTTATATTAATACAGCCATTCCATGAAAAACCGATCTAGGGGGTCACCGAATTCCGTGAAAATTTGCTATTTTGTTCCTTATCCGAAATGAGGAGACACGTGTTTTTGGATTTTTTGATTAGGGTGACCTTTTCCGAAATAGGGTGACTAGAAAAATCGCGATTTTGCTATATTTTATTTAAAAAAAATCTTAACTTTTGAACTGTTCGACCGATTTTCAATCTGTTTGGACGAAATGAAAGCTAAAGATTTTGACTTTTCAGGAAATATATAAAATTTCACAAAAACTGCTTTTTCACATGAAAAAAAATCAATAATTTTCGTTTTTTCGTGTTTTGAAGGCCTCGGGACCAAAGGGGCTATTCATGTTCTCATTTTTTCTTGAAAGTTCAAATTTTACGTTTACTATCAAATTTTCAGCGATGTATGTTTTTTAGTTTAAGAGATATATTTTTTTGAAAATAAAAAATCAGTCATTTTTCATCGGCACACACTGTAGGTCTCAGTGCATTAGAATTTTATTTAAAAGAAAATCATAACTTTTGAACAGCTCAACCGATTTTCAATCTTTTTTTATAGAATGAAAGTTAAAGATTTCAACTTTTCAGAAAAAAATATAAAACTTTGAAAAAAAAATTGTTTACATGAAAATAAATGAAACTTTCTAAAAAAACTGGAAATTTTTATATTTTTTTATATAATTTTTTTTTCAGACTTTTTCAGATTTTTTAATTTTTCAAACAAAATCTGAAGCTTTCATTCCATAAAAAAATCATCGGTCGAGTTATGATATTTTTAATCCAATGCGCTGAGACCTACAGTGTGCCGATAGAAAATGACTGATTTTTTATTTAAAAAAAAAAAAATATCTCTTAAACTAAAAAACAAACATCGCTGAAAATTTGACCGTAAACGTGAAATTTTCTGAATTTTAAAGAAAAAATGAGAACAGCAATAGCCCCTTAGGTCCCGAGGCCTTCAAAACACGAAAAAACGAAAATTAATAAAATTTTTTCATGTAAAAAAGCAATTTTTGTGAATTTTTTTCCTGAAAAGTCAAAATTTTTAGCTTTCATTTCGTCTAAAAAGATTGAAAACCGGTCGAACGGTTCAAAAGTTATGATTTTCTAAAAAAATAAAAATTAAGCAAAATCGTGATTTTTCTGGTCACCCTATTTTGGAAATGGGCACCGTAATCAAAAAATCCAAAAACACGTGTACCTTCACTTCGGATAAGGAACAAAATCATGGAATTTTCACGGAATTCGGTGACCTATTAGATCGGTTTTTCATGGAATGGCTGAATACATATATTGAGCTGTTCGGTAGACCAATCCTCAAGGTTTTTAAATTAATTAACTCATTACGCGTTAGATGGATACATTATGAGTGAAATTATAAAAAAAAATACACTTGCTAAGGTTGAATTCGAACCCACGACTGCTGTATGCTAGACGAGTGACTTACAAACTGAGCTACCGAGCCGCTTAGTGACCCAATAACTCAGAAGGTTACAAGTTTTGAATTCACTCATAATTTATCTATCTTTACCACGCGTAATGAGTTAATCAATTTGAAGTGGAGTTTGGGATAATTTTCTACTTTTGTGTGAACTTTTTAAAAAATTTATGAAGAGTTTTTGATGAAATCACCGAGTGGAAGTTTGTGTGAAAGTGTTTTTTTTATTATCCTGAAGTTGGAATTATGGGTAATTATAAAGTTATTTTTACGATATTTTAAATAGAAGAATCTTTTTCATGAATCTGCACACAGCTGATGAAATGCATGAAGGTTGGCAAACTACTTTTAGAATTATTTTTGGAAACCTAAGGCAGAAATTTTCAATGAATTTCTGGCGATCATTTTGAAATTCTTTCAGGAAAGCTTCTAGAGATTTATTCGTCGAATGATATGTTTCAGAGCTGCCACAAAAGTAAGCAATCCTTAGCGAGACCAGGTTTTTGAAATTAATCGGTAAATTGAATAATCAAAAACTTATAGCTTCATTATCCATTTCACTTATAGCTTCATTCCAAATTTCAGAGAATCATGAAATTAGATATATGCAAAAATAGGTAATAGCTTTATCCTAGAATTGTATTCCGTGAAAAAAAAAATCAAGGAACAAATTATTGAATCCCCTATTTAATAATAGTCAAGAGTTTGCAGAGTTGAGTTTTTTCCTAAATGTTTCCATTTAAAAAACATTGAATTTTGTTTATGTATTTGAATTCTCGGAGCTGAATCTCAATATAGCATATCAAAGAAGTAGATTTGAGTATTCCACCTTTTAATTCCGTCTTAATTGCTTGTCTTTTGACAGATACGCGTATTTCGACTACCAATTGTAGCCTTCTTTAGTGTCTGTTATTCGTATCAACTTCTTAATCTCATCATTAATTTGATACAAATCAATCTCTGATTTCATTTTAGAACGACATTTTTCAAATTTCACAATTCATGACGCAAATCCGTCAGGAAACGGAATTGTAATATGAGTTCATTATGCAACACTTTTTCACAAATTAAAAAAATACTTTTAAACTTATTTGAGTCATGATAGGACGTATAACGAGGAAATGCTTTATGACTAAAAAAAATACATGGGAAAGTTCATTCACTCACCCGAACGCAACCAATAAAAACTAGTTGCTGTCATCAAGACTCTGTGACACTACCCCGAATGGGTCATTACCCCGAACGCCATGACCCAGAATGCATAACATTTTTAGACTTTTTGTAGTTAGAGAATGGGGAGATGATTGTACGATTCCTTATGAGTATTTAAGAAGTTAGGCTCAACCATGTATTTTTTCATATTTTAGGAGATAAAAAAGCAGGTAGTTTTTGGGGAAATGTTTGCAGCTAAGACGTGAATGATCATTGTAAGCAAGATAAGCTGGTTATGGGTTCGAATTCCTCCGGTGGCGGATCTTATGCATTGAACATTTCCTTGACGTCCTTGGGCATACAGGGACATGTACAAGAATGGTAAATTGACAAGGAAAAAATCCTATTCACAAATTTCAAAATACTAAAAAGGGACAAAAAATGTTGTGGGTGGTTGTCCTCAAAATGTTACAGCCCATACACAATATGTAGAATTTCCATACAAAAAATGGTACGAGGGGGTGTGTAGGTGTCAAAAATGGCAATGAACCCTTGAAGTGCGAAAGTGCCCACTGAGCTGATAAACAGGCACTGTCTCAGAAAGAATGAGAAGAAGATAGCTGCCCATAACTGCATATTTGTAACATTCGACAAAAGTAGGCATTGAGTAAATGGGATACCAAGTTTGTATTTTACTGCAGTATGGGAGGAAACTAAAATTTCAAAAAATCATTAAGAATTCAAAAGAGCTTATTTGAGGCTGAAATTTTGTACAACTCATACCGCATATTGGGTGAGTAGACAGAAAATAATTCTGATAGAAATTTCGTTGCTACTACATTATGAGACTCATGTATAATCTCAATGTGACTGTTATGCGGTTACATTTGCCAGTGTGACAAAACAACTTGGTATTTTTTTCGAATTTTCCAGAACAAACTCACAGATGTTAGTAAGTTGATCGAAAGTATTTATCATTTGATGACTCTCCCCGGTATTAACTCCAATTTGTCAAAAATTTCGAATGTGACTGTTATGCAGTTATGGGCAGATAGTTGCCAACAAGATTTTTCGAAAGAATAGATGACATACAAAAGAAGGGAAAATATATGATGGACATTTTACCGACGAATTTTACGTGTTATTTATTACCAGTTTTCAATAGACGCATTTTTGCCCGCAAAACAAGATACTAAGCTGTATCTCCTACTATTCGGGGTAATGGCTTATTCGGGGAAATGACCCATTCGGAGTTGTGGCGTTCTGGACAATGGGATGAAGCCGTCATCAAATGATCAGTGAGAGCTGAACGCTTCTAGGGTCAGCGCAATCCCGACGAATCGCTGAGACTCACTGACAAGAGAGAGAGAACTAACCTGCTCTGGCAGACACGAAAAAAAATCACTGATTGCATTCAGCTGAATGAACTGATTTCGTGCTCACTGAATCATTCCGCCGAGTGTATTTCATAAGTTCTCAAGAACGAATGCCACTCGAGTGGAATCAGCATACAAACAATCATTAGCTATTGCAATCGGATACCTTCGGCACACTGAATCGGTAGTGACTAGTTCTGTTGTAGTTTTTTTCCTGACTTGTCCGCTCGGCGAAAAATAGGTAGAATGCGCATTGAAAATGGAAACATTCAGCTTGATTGGAGAAACGAGAACCTTGCTCTTGACTGCGTGTGATAGTGAGTGAGGGAAACGCAATAATCAAGTGAATGTTTTCCATGCTTGCTCTCAGTAAGATCATTCTGAGGGTGACCAAGAATTAAGAAAAAAAAAATGCGGAGACGCAAAAACGCGCCGGCTTTGGACATCTCAGAACAAGGATGCTTTGAACGATTTCATCAAAAATTATTAGATACAGAGATTTTCTAAAGATTTTCAGAAATTCACCAAGAAACCATTTCAAGATTACTTTTAGGGATTTCTACAGAATCTCTCCCAGAAACTTTCTCCCTGAGATTCAACCAACAATACCTCTAGGAATGAATCTAGATTCTGCCAAATTTTACTGATCTAGGTGATTTCAAATTTTAGTGATTTTTGCTCAATGAATTCCTCCAGAAATGTTTCCGCGAATTGTTACAAGTTCTTCTCCTTTGTCACAACATCTCTTTTTATAAGTAATTCGCCATCAAAAATTCTTCCACGAATTCCTTCCTAAAATTCATCAGGAAAGAATGTTTAGAATAATACATTGTGTTATTATCAAGAAATTCGCAATGGGTTTATAATTTGTGCAGACAATTCCTGTAAATATGTTTGATGAAAACTCCGGAAGAATTTTTTAAGGAAAATATTTAGCCATTTTCCGACCACATTAGCCCGTTATGTGCAGCCGGAAACTACCATTCCCGTAGACTCAGAAATTATCCAAGCGGAAGACAATTTATTGGCTTGCCAGATTGGTTTCGCTTTCGTATCACGCACAGAAATTGGCTCAAACGACGATATATCGAAGATATACTGCATGACCATAATATCGCGATCGTTGTCATCTTGTTATATGTATGGTCAGGCCAATGCAAGTGTAATGATGACAACCCAGCCCAACTCAGTATGATCAACCGATTAAATCCACTCTATTACGGCGGAAGTTGACCCAACACCAGTCAGTCAGTGGAGCAATAAAATTATGTCTCATTAGGTAGTCCAATTTGGTACCGCAATGTTGACTCATGGAGGACAGTTTTCCTATAGGGCCTACTGAAAGTGCGGAAAGTGCTGAGATCATGATAGTTTTGCTGATAATTACACGGGCAGTAGGGCTCGGAAATATTAATTAATTGAAGCGCGCGGATACTGTGGACGGTCAGTGTTTTTCCAACGTTCGTGAATGACAAGGCAGATTCCGATCAGGAAACACAAAATGGCTTCAACAATTTGTGATAAAACAAATATTTTCTGACATGATTCTACATGATGGAGAATGTGTGACTCTATCGAATGAAACAATTTACAGCCCGAAATTGCAAATTGCTATCATATTGCATCATTTGGTGTACCGGATCGTGCAAATCAAAACGTTTTTCGTGGGCTACAGGGCTGGTAGCGACCAAGTGTTTTAATAATCAAAAAGAAAAAAAAACATAGATTACTTATGAAATCACTCGATACATGTTTGAAACAACCATAGGAGTAATCCCTGGATGAAATTTCTGAAGGCACTGCATGGGAAATTCCTTGATAATAATTTAACCTTTCAGTCGTCGCGCGGTTTGCCACCGTCAGAAACACCACGCTGCTGTTGTGAACGAAAAGCGAGGTTTTTTCAACAGTGTTGTACAAAATATAACAGCGCGACGACTGAAGTGTTAAGGAATGTTATTAATAGTCTCTCTGAAGCAATTTAAGAAGAAACTTCAAGACTTTTTTTTTTGTAGGAATCTTTGGGCGAACTTCTAGAGTAGAATTGGTCGAAGAATCCAATCGAAGTAACAACTAGGGGAATCGGTGTAATACTTCAAATCCAGACGAATTTAGTTCTCTGGGAAAGTCTACTAGAGTAATCGCTGTGGGCAGGCATTGCAGAATTCGTTCTCAATTGATTTCGATTGGAATTGATTGATTTCGAATTGTATCATGATTGTTACAGAGAGCGATAAGTGAGAGATATTCTCAATTTTCTCAGAATTCAATCCCTGGATGGGGGAATTACTAAAGATAGTAGCGTTAGAGTGCTCAAGTTTTCCTAAAGCAAACTTTGGATAAAATCTTCCAAGAATCTTCTGGAATTTCTGAAAGAATTGGTTAAGGAATCACTGGACTAATTGTTGAAGTATTCTCGAAAGGAGTCCTTGAATGTATTCCAGAAGAAATATCTGGAAGAATCACTCGAACACATTTTGAAGGAGAGTCTCTAAAGTTTTTTCTGACCTTCTAAAATGCTGCACTAGGAATCACTGCAAGCAGAAAAGCAAAAACAGTGGCGTTAGAGACCATGTTGTTTCAAAAAGAGACTTCAGAGACTATTCATTAGAAATAAAAACTTTTAAGAAACCTGCTACCAGCCCTGCACTGTGCTACCGGTTCTGAGCAGAATCCGTATATCGTCCCGTCATCATCTGTTGTTGAGTGATGTCCCCGAGTGAGCGGATGAACCACGCCGAGCGTCATGGAAGCGACCGGGCGGCGGGCTGTGTGCGTAAACGCGAAGCCAAAAACAAACGAAGGAAATCTGTATCGCCGTGCACACGCGAAGTGCCGTCAGCTGATTTGCGCTCTCATGTGCATAATAACATCCATCCAGCAATTTTCCCATGCACAGTGGTTTAAAACGCAAAATCAGGATTATCAGCTTTTCCGATGGCAAAAAGCGAAAATATCGCCAATGTACGGCAATGTTGTTGCATATGTTAAGGGGAAACTTTTGCCTTCAAGACATTTTCAATTAATCCTTTAATTCTGTTTGTCTACTAAGTTATTGGAAATTAGAAATGGACAAAAAGAATCGAAGCCGTTCAAAAGATCCGGATCACTCAAAAGAACGAGTGATTCATGGCTCTATCTTGGCGAGAGTCGGTTCATTTGATCAGCACGGATCAGACAGAAAGTGACCCGGAAAAAGGACGAACTTTTGTTTCTCCTATTCTCCTTTGTTCGTTGCTCGGCATTATTATAACGCTTGTCACGTGCCTTGCTTTGTACGCCACGCCACACATGCAAGCACAGTTTTATGCTGCTCCGTGCTCCCAGCGCTCTCAGCATAGACAAACAAGTTTGCCCCGCCCACTTCGTTACAGGCAGATGATTGATAGTGTAGAGAGAAAAAGTGCTCACTTGAATGGCAAAGTTCCTACATTTGCTTCTTCCCTTTGGTTGGAGTAGGGGAAATCAGCCGAGTTTCGTGAGTTTCTGGGGATGAAGAATGAGAATGATAGAGAGAAAAATACAGATGGTACGACGCATGTCGCGCAACAGGGAGTGAACCGATTTTTTTTCCATTCGCTCTTTCTTTGCGAGCTGCTGAGCCACTGAACCGTTCAAAAGATCCGGTTCACTAAAATGAGTGATTCGGATCGGATCAGTTCACTAAAATGAGCTGTTTTTCCCATCTCTATAGGAAATGTTAAATGAAAAAATAGTATTCAAAGAAGATATAAGATTATATTGAAATCTGTTAAGAGGTACAAATTTCCACTTAAATTTGTTCACTGCGATTTTTATGACTGAAAAAAAATAGGGTAAGTGTTCCCTTAGTTGTGGGTGTTCCTATAGTTGCGGTAGTGCCGTTTTCACTGATTTTATTATATTCGCCACAGAACTGACACTGCCAATCGACGTATTGGCTTGTTGATACACGGAATAGTTGAAAAAAGCGTTCGAATTGCTTCTAAACTGATGAAATATCACTAAAATTGCTAAAACTTTTCTTACTTGTACCAATAGTTGCGGTAAAGTGTTCCTATAGTGGAGGATTCCATAAGAAAACAACGGATACCGCAACTATAGGAACACAAATTAAAAAAATTACCGCAACTAAAGGAACAGTGTACCAATAGTGGAGGTATTATTTTTCACTGACATGCCGTGGATTACTGCGATGAAATCAATTTTCTCATTAAGTCAATGGTCGTTACTTCCCGTTACAACATTAACATGTACATTATTTGCGCTTCTTGAATTTAGGCGGTTAAAAGAAGTTCAATCGTGCTTAGTACCTCCACTATTGGTACATCTACCCTACACCGGCACGTCAATGCTTCCCAATAAACGATTTGTCCTTTGAAGAAAGCACCACACTAGTCAACGGCATGGTCGAAATACGTTCCTAGCGAAAAGTTTTCCGGACTGAAGCGAGGATCGAACCCACTCTTTTCGGATTTACGCGGCTAAATGCTTGGTAACACTAACCGCACGGTCACGAAGTCCACAATTTAACTTACATTGTCCTTCGATTGTACGTACTATACTTTCCAGTTGAACTCATTCGTGCCTTGTAGTGTATTTGGCATTTTTATGTCAATTTATCTTGGTTATATTTCCTTGTATTTGCTGCAATTTGTACGCGTTTTTTTTTTTGCAGTACAGCGCTCATTGATCCCATACCCATATCTAGGAAGATATATGGTGCCTTCGGCAAAGTTTCTTCATATTTTTCAGACATTTTTTCATTGATGTGAAATGAGGGTGCCCCACATGGTTTACGAGATCAGCATATAAACTTTTTTGCTGAAGCATTTAGGCCTACAATGTTCTAGAACAGTCGATTTGGAGCAACTTTGCCTGAAAAACCAAATTTCTATCTCTTATAGATCGCGAGTTATGATTTTTTTTAAACAAAAAGGTTAGAGTGATACTGAAAAATCAGTTTTTTCTTGATAACTTTTTATACGAAGATTTCTCGCAAAAACTTTTTTCCGATCACTTTTAGAACTTTTGATTGCGCAACTTTTTGCTGAAGAAACTACTGTTCTATCTCTCATAGTTACAGAGTTATCAGAGATTTTCTTGTAAAAAATGGTTGTTTTCAAATGTCGATATTTCTGAAAGGTGCAAACGAATTCAATCTTTTGTCGCCATTAGAAATATTATCTTTTTCTCTGTTTATGGTAAAAAACTGTGAGGACGGTTTTTGTTTTAAAAGATTGAGAAAATCGTCCATAACTTGAAAAATAATCGAGATAGTCTTTGGTGCCTTCAGCAAAAAGGTGCAAAATTGATAGTTCTGAAAGTGTTTCAGACAATGTATTCAAAATAAATCAACGCTTTAAGATATATTCACCATTAACCGGAATTGGTATGGTAAAGAAAGTGGAAAAAGAGATATTTGCTCGAACAAACGAAATTACTGTATGTAAAGCCATTTAAAATTGAATATACAGTAAGCGGAATCTAAGGAGTTGGAGGTAGGAAAATAATTTCCTATTGGAGGTTGGAGGTTGGAAAAATATTCCTACAATTTGCATTGTCAATGCAAACTAGGGTGTCCCAAAATTCAACCTGTGGGCTCACCCCACAAATAAATATTTCTAGTTCAGCCGAATACCGTAAAACCTAGTGTGTATATATTTTTGCAGATCCCGTATCTGGTGAAAATCGTTCACTGTACGTTTTGCTCGGAAACTTTGCACACTGTCTTTTTAAATATTCGACAATCATTATTTTCTCATCACATTTTTATTTTATATTGTCAAAAGTATCAATCTTGGCACTTGTATTATATTTTTACGGAAAGATGGGAAATTTTGCGAGGAAAAACTTTACCGAAGACATCATACCCATATTTGTGTTTATTTTTACGCATGTAAGAGATATTCAAGGTTTACTGAGGGCAGAAATGTGACTTCTATACCTATCTATATTCTAATACAGAATATTATACAAATGTTAACCAATTTCCAACATATGTCTCCATAAACCTAGCTATAACCCGTCAAAAAAATTATAAATCCAGCCTTAACAGCAATTATATGTGACATATGGACACACTCGGTTTCCTTCGGTTTGTGAGAAAACATGTTGGAAATTATAAGAAAGAACATTTGTGATATTCTGGAAAAAAAAACAAAAACTCCAATTTCTGCCGGCAATAAATCTCGAATAACTCTGATACATATAAAATAAAAGGTGTGATGCCTTGGGCCAAGTTTTTCTGTACAAATTTTCCAACATTTTGATATGTAAATAATAATACTAGCGTGAATTTGATACACACTCTTGATGATGTAAAATCGAAATGTACTAAAAAAATCACATTTGTCGAAATAAAAAAAAAAATAGTATGCAGAATACAAAGCGTACGGTGAATTAGCAAAAAATATAAAAACTATGGATTTTACACGATTTTTTGCTGAACTAGAAATATTGGTTTGATATTAATCACGAAAATCGGACATTGTTAAAAAATCTCAACGAGGCAACTTCTAAATGTCATTTCTCAGAGTTTCTCTTATACAAAGCCTGATAGGAACATTCTAATGAAGGTGATGCTTCCTACAGCAGCTCTGGATAATATTTACATTATTAGAAACACAAACATGACTGACCATATTTTTCGGAACCAATTTTACGGAAATGGTCATACTTCTGAGGATTACCAATGGATTTCAATGCGTCTGCCGGCATTCAAATTCCTATTAGTTCTAGTATCTAGGATAATTGTGAACATCTATACAACTTCATACCGCATAAACATACAAACAACAGAAAAAATGCCAATTTGACATGACCTCGGAAAATCCGAAACATCTCCGGTGTCTGGTGGCCAATATGCATGTCGAAGCAAGTTTCTAAAACTAAAGCAAATTTGCCGTCGACTGCTTCCGGATGCACCCGATTTCATTAATTTTTCATAAAGTTATTAGCATTTGAATTTGTATTTGTTCTACAATGACAAAATTATCCTGGTAAAAAGTTCTTACACTTTATACCGTTATACCTTAACCTTTGAATAATGATCTATATTGTGCGTATTACGGCACTTTTTATGGAAAATACTGAAATACGTTTGAAAAATGCTTAAAATTTAATAATAACCAAGTTTTATCCATCAGAAAAGTATCAAAAACTAGACATGCATGGGCCCAGCAGGAAAAAATAGGATAGATTTGGAAGTTGTGATGTATAAACTTTTTATTGACTATTTGCAACTTTCGAAATGTTTAAGTATGAAAGAGGTATTATTTTTATAATAAAATTCTGTTCTTTCTTAGACAAGAAAGAAAAATTTATTTTGATAATTAGGCAAAGATTGATATATTGCAAATATATAAATAGTTCTAGATTCTTGTACAGGGCTAGTTACGACTGAAAGTCTTAAAAATAGGAACTTAAAAACCTGAATTCGACTAGGGATTATGTATAAGGGATATGTATAAGATTGTTTGAATTACTTTGTCATATTATTATTATTATTCAGAATTCTTGAAGATACTTTGTAATATTTCTTCTGGATTTTATTTTATTTGCGGAGTACCGACGGAGAATTTCGTCCAAGATACCTTCGAGAATTTCAATCAAACTGGATTATTTTCTGAGTAAAACGCCATAAATTGCAACAGAGATTCCACCAGGAACGTCTCCAAAACTTCTATACAATACCCTTAGGAAATACTCCACAGATTCCTCCTAAGACTCTTTCAAGAAGCCATCTAAACATTATTTTAAATCCAGGAATGTTTCCAGGGAATTGTACAGGAAATCCAAAAATATCAAGATAAAAGGGAATAAATACAACTGTCAAGAATTTTTATAAAAAATTCATGAAAGATCTAGCAGGTAATTCTAAAAGAAGTCGAAGTTCAGATAAATTGTTAAGACAATGATTGAAAAAAAAAAAAAACACAGTGGAATGCCAAAAAAAGTTATCTTAAGAGATTTATCGAATAAAATCAGACAGAATCGCAAAAGAAAGTAATGTAGCAATGATCGGACAAATTACTGGAATTATTGCTGTAGCTGATTCCAGTAATTGATTTTACTTAAGAAATTACTCGAAAAATGTTTCAGGGTGTCTACTCGTTTACCGAAATAAAATTTCTTGATATTTCCAGGTTTTTCCAGGTTTTACAAAAAAAAAATCCAGGTTCCAGAAATACTCTAATTTTATATGTCTATGATTTTTTACACCCCCACTTAGGTCTTAAATCTAGTTTTATTATATGGGTTTAAAGTGGTTTATGGCTTAAGCAAAGGTGAAGAAAAGGGCCCTTAAACAAACAAATGACAAATTTTAAAATGTTTTCAATCTAATAATTATTTATACACTTCTGAACATTATTTAAAGCATGCTGAACGATTCCAATATCCAATATTACAATATGAACATGCTAACAATACCAAAGCTTAAATTTTATTCAAATGAATTATATTTTCCAATGATGATGTATTATATTTCGTTTGCTCCGTGAACTGAACGAAACTTTCAAGTACATCAGTATGCTTCTTCTTGAAAGTATTTTAGTACAGATGAATGGTACATATCATTTCCATCGGTCGTTTAGATAACTAAGACAACTTCATGGGCGCAAAAGTAAAACTTTATTTGGATTTGTGGTAATATTTCACAATAAATACTAAGTTTATCGATGTATTAGCAAGCAATCATACAGTTCTGATCTACATAAAAGCTAAATTCTTTAAAATATCTTAACATTTACACGGTCATCTGCTACATATTTAAGTAGATATACATATACCCATCTAAATTCATACAAATAATCCGTAAAACTTTTGGATCCCGATCCATTTTTTTTCGGAAATAGAAACACGAATTATTAAGCCCCTGGGTAATCGCGTTCGACCGTATAACATAACACTGTGGTAATTAAAATAAATGTTAAATTGTCGCATTTCCTTCGGAAAAGTTCTAAATTAATCATGATTGTTACGAAATTTTCAATTTAACACTTCCATCGTCGCGCTGTTGTATTTTGTGCAACATCGCTGAAAAAACACGCTTTCGTTCACAACAGCAGCACGTTGGTTCTGACGGTGGCAAACCGCGCGACGACTGGAAGGTTAAAGTTGTACAAATTCCAGAATACTTTTCGAAAATCGTTTGTTCTAAAATCGAATATTTTCCAATAATTTTAAAAATTCTGCATGAAGCAGGGTTGGTGGTGACTGAGTTTCTTGAAAATAAGAAATTTAGAAACCTCTTTCCAGAAAAAAAGACACTAAAAAGTAATCAAAAAGAGACGAAACAGTAATCAAAAAGCAAAACGAGACCTAACAGGAACCAGGATAGAATAGTTTGATCAGACCACACATTTCTCTGAGAATATTTTAAACTTTGTTTTTTCAAATTTCTCGTGACGGTGACATTACGACGACATACCAACAAATCTGGTATATGCTAGTAAATGAAAAACATGTATTATGACGACATTACGATGGGGATTGATTGATATCTTTATTTGAGATTTTCACACTCCAAGAATTTCCTAAGGAATTCCTCCAAATATTTTGTTTTGGGTATCTCAAAATAGAATCAAGATTTTTCCAAAAAAAAATATCACATACAATACCTTAGGGCTTCCATCAGAAATTCCTATATTTATTTCCATTATTTCAGATATTTTTCGAAAAAGCCTTTAGTCTTCTAGGATTTTATCCGGTGATTCTCCAATCAGTTTTTCTACAAACATCCTTCAAGACTCTCGTTTAAAACATGTTATAATATTCAACTAGAAACTTCTCCAGATGATTCCTAATTCTCAAGAATTTCTACAACATTGTTCTTTAGATTTTTGTTTAAAGATTTCATCAGCAAATTTCTCTGGGGATACCTTCAGGAATTACTCCAGAGATTGCTCCTAAGATTTTTTCGGAAATTCCTCCATTATTTCTAAAAGATTTCTGAAGGAAGTTTTCACAACTTATTTTTCGAATATTCTTCCAGGAGTTTTCTTCGTGGAAATTTGAATGAAATTTTCCAGTATGCTGAGAAATTGTTGAGAAAAATTCGTGACGTATTCCTAAAGCAAATTTTAGGGTAACCTTGTTACATTTACTTATGTAATTTCTTAGGTCACCTTTGATAAAAAGGTTTTAAGAAAGAGTCACTCTTGAAGAACTATTAGAAGATTTCCAAGATTATTGCTAAATTATTACTAAGATAATTGAAAAATATAGAAGAAAAAATCAAATCTCGCAGGATATTTTGAAGGAACTCCTGAAAAAAAAACAGTACGAAATTCCTAAAAAAATGTGAAGGAATTATTGTTACTACAATCGTAGGATCTCATAAAAAATGTAGGAGTGTTAACTAGTGTGGAACCTTAAATGAACTTTTCAATATTCCATGGGGATTTTTTGAGAATTCATTCAAAACGTTTGGATGAACTCCAAAATTCCTTGGAAAAAACGCTGGAAAAATTTCTAGAAAAAAATCTAAAGAAACTTAATAATGAAACACAGGTCGAATATAAGGAATTATTTGTAATGTTCTCAATAGATTCATTCGAATAACCCCTCGAGAAACTTTGGAGCTATTCTTTGGAATAACCGTAGATGAAATAGTGTTGAAATTCTTGTCGGGTTTTCTTGGAAGAAATTCTGTGGGAAACTTTGGATATCTCTTAGATTAACGACTGTAGAATTCGGTTGAAAAGTTAGTGAAAAAGTATCTGGAAGAAGTCCTAGGATAGACTTTGTTCTCAGGGAATACCCTGAGAAAATTACTAGAGGTAGTAACGTTGAAATGCTCAATCCTGAAGCAATTTATGGAGAAATTCCTGTAAGCATCCTACGAAAAATTGCTGAAGAAATTGGTAGAGGTATTTCTATAAGAATTCCTGATGAAATCTCTGGAGCAACCACAAGGATAATTCCTGAAACTGTTCTCGAGAAATGTGAGAAGAAATTTTGTATCTTAATTATCTGCAAGCAAGATAATGGAAAAAAGAGACTTTAGAGACTATTTTGGTTAAAATAGAGACTTCAGACCCCTTTTATCAAAAATAAAGACTTTTTAGAGACTTGCATAAAAATCGTTTCTAAAATAAACCTGCTACCAGCCCTTGATATGTTAATCCTTCACTAAATAAATAAAGAGATATTAAAAACATCAATCATGTTTTGGTAAGCTGATAAAAATTCATACTTAAATGGATCTTCATTGAATAGCTCATATCATGAATTACTGCCTCAAAGTAATTTCCCTGATTGTGATCAAAATTCCCTGAGCATTTCAGGTTTTTTCCAGGTTGAATAAAATTCCCTGATAATTCCAGGTTTTCCAGGTTTTTCCAGGTAGTGGACACCCTGTGTTTGAAATAACTGCAAGAGGAATCACTTGATGACATGCTTGAGAAATTCCTGAAGAATTTTTTTGGAGCAACTTTTTGAGAAATTCCTGGTTTCTCAATTGAGGAATTCTTGGAAGAGTTCTTAATAGATTTCGTGGAATAATTCCTGGAACAGTTTTTGGAGCGATTTCTGAGAGGAACCGTGTGTGGTACTGAAGGAACATGAAAATGTTTGAAAAAAAAATCTGTTAAGAGTTTTGCTAGAAAAATCCCAAAACAAATTTGTTCAAAAGATCTGGAATAAACTGTTGAGGATTTTCTTGCAAGAACTCCTGTATGAATGCTTGAAAAGTCTGGTTCGTGTTGAACTAAAAACAACACATTAATAACGATGAAAAAATGGAAGCATATGAGAATAAATATCCGAATGAAATCATGGGATAGCCTTTTTATAGAGACTGACGGTAGTAGCTGAAAGGATTCATGACACTCTAGACAATTTCCTGAGATAATTGGTAGGGAATCACGGGACCTTTTTTTTTTTTGAAAGAATGCCTTGAAGAGTCTTTGAAAATATTCATGAAGAAATCTGGAGAAATTGGGTCCTAAAATTTTTAATGAAATTTTGTTTTTATTCAATAACACGAAAGAGCACCTTACTGCAACTACTTTAGCAATTTTTCCCGCCCAAATAACGGCTATATCATATTTAAACTTTAATTTAAAAATTGGGTCCATAAATGAACCTTGACACTTAAGATCATGTTTGACGTTCGCTTAGTCGACAAAAACACCACAGGGGTTTTAATTTTAACACTGGGGTTGTTCTTATCTGACATTTCGGAAGGGACACGGAAAACAAAATACACCCAAAATTTGAGTTAAAGCCAAGGGGTGTGACAAAATCTAAAATAAACATAGAAAATGTTTTTTGTACTTAAACTACCGGAAAATATAAAAAAATTGAGTAAACATGGGTTCTTGGCCTAAACTTAAGCGTTTGGCACTAAAATTGGGACAGGGCTTTAGGACCCTATTACTAGAAGAATTCATGAAGCTTTTCTTCCAGAAACGAGAGAAGAAATTTCCGGACAACTTGAGGAATAATTGTGTAACGGTGTAAGGGTTTTTAATGATTTCTCTGAAACCATTTTAGTTAAAAACGAGGCTTTAGCGAATTTCCACTAAAAACAGACTTTTAAAAAACTTGCATTGAAATAGTGACAAATTCTCCAAAAAGAGACTTTTTATCAGTTCTGCATTTCAGGTCATAAACATCGCCAAGTGAATATTTGTACTTTGAATGTTTTTTTTTCTATAAAATAAACTATAAATCCTTTATGCATTGTAAGATAGAGATAATGTGTCCTCCACATAACTTTTTTTTCCTTCAGCATTTCCAACAACTTTGTCGAAGACACCAAACGTTTTTATCGACAAACAGAAAAAAATCAAAGTTCAATCATGTTTATACATAGAAGGATTAATCAGAAATGTCTTAAAGCCAAGCCTCTTTACATATGCAACAACCTTAACGAACATAGTATAGTCATATTTTCACTCTTTGACACAGATGATCATGTGTACTTTGCGTTTCAAACCACTGTGCCATGATTCCGACCCGGCAAGTAGTCAGCAGGGGTTCGCGTGAGCTCAGGCAATATTCGAGCGGAACACCGCTCCGTCGTTTCCGTCGTCGTCGTCGTCGAACCTTCTGCATGGGAATCGAAACCGTTTGTGTGTGCTTTTGCGCTATCATGTTCACACTCTCGTTGGCAATTCGTTCACCGAGATAAGATAAAACTCTTCCCGATAGCGTGCCAACCGAGGAGGGTTCGTTCAATCCTTTGATGATGATTTTTTTCTTCGCCCCATTCTTGCATGGTTGAGAGCCACGTTTGTTTGTGCAGTGGGGTGTTGCTCAGTTTGTGCAATAAAGTAAAAAAGACCTGGAATGCACCTGAACAAGCACGTAACAAGACAAACAACTTCTTAATGAACCTCGAACGACCCCGAACTCATTGACCAAAGCCGCGGCTTGACACCGAAAACAACACGAAAAAAGTGAAGCTTCGATTCGTAGCCCACCGGCAATTCATCGAACCGAATGTGACGTGTGGGGATGACATGAACGTAGTTAGGATTTCTAACAAAGGGGAGGCGAACGGTCTCATCATTTATCAATTTCTAACAAAATATTCATTTCTAAAATCTTCCGCATTCTTTTTCTGTAATAATTCCAAACATTTGCATAAAATGTAATACAATGAAGAACGTAAGCTCTCATTTGTTACGTTATATGTAAATGCTCAACTTTTATAGTCGCAGTTTCAGACAATTTAGCCTGGGAACTGGAAACTGAAACAAAAAAGAGATTTTCTGTATATCATGGAAAAATAAATTAAATAGGAGCCAGGAGACGAGAGTTTTTTTTTGACAATCCCCCAGATGCCACTGATTTCTAAGGATTTTCTTTAAGATTGTCTTCCGGGGGTTTTTTCAACATTTCAATCAGGATTTATTTTAAAGGAAATTACTCTAGAAATTCCTCCTAAGATTTCTATAGGAACTTCTATAGGCATTCTTTGACAAAATTCTTAAGAAATCTCTCAAAGAGTTTATCCAAGAGTTTTCTAGGGATGCCTTCAGGGATTTGCATTTTGTTCCTGTAAACTTTGTAGCAAGCAGATGATCATGGAAGCCCCAACACAACTTTTCGTCAACGTCCCCCCCTTGGCTATGCCCGTGTAGTGCGCACATCGACTAGTTGTGCCAAGTGGTGTGCCTCCCACGCGCTTAGTGGTCATTTGCCGCTTTTGAGCCGCGATCGCTGCTACCTACCACAAGCCGCCAATTTGCCGCGCGTCCAACTTTGGCGGAGTCGCCGATGGCCAAACTGGAATATTTGATCGCTACGAGGAGGTTCCTTGGCAAGCTTTGCCCAATCTGGCTACCACCTTAACGCCTTTTGGATCGCATGGTTTCGTCTTAGATGGGAAACAGGCCAGAGTGCGCGGGTGGACGATGATGGCAGTGACTGACTATCAATTAGCGGCCGATAATTATATAAAATGCGTTTCTGCGCCGTTTGTCGTACGCAAAGTTATGGATGGTCAATCAGCATATGGGCAGCTTGCGGTTTGTAACTATAAATATACTTATGGGTAGATGACACCTCGATGGAAACCTTTGCGGTATGCGGCTACCTAATGAGTCGCCGAGGATGGTCATCGATGATCGTTAGGTGATGAGCGGAGTTGGCGACGACAAGAATTGATATGAGTAGGTTTTGATTATATGGTCATTTGAATGGTAATAACCTGCGAACATATAGCAGAAACTAAGACTAGGAACTTTGTGCCATGTTCACCTAGAAATTGTTGCACTTGATTTTATATGACAAGGAATATACTGCGCGAAATGAATATACGAACACGACTCGAAAGGCTCACGATCATGCTCTCCTAGATCGTGTTTATAACAGAGATTATAGACTAGAGTTTGAAGTTGACCCAGAAATGAAATGAATAGCTTTACAATAAATAGAAAGACTAATAATCTGCTGGGAAGAAGAAGTTTTAATTCGGAATTCTTAAGCGCAGAAGAAAGCAACTACATCATTTGCTCCACCATATATTTCAGCAGACTTGATTAGCTTAATTAGTAGCTTTCAAAATCTAATACGCTTAATCGTAAATAATTTGAAATCCTAGAAGTAGAAACAGAAATCATTCTTTTGCACTGTGTGTACATACATTCTTGTTCATTAATTTGATGAATTAGATAAATTTTCCAAGAAAAAAAAACCGAAGCATCTTCTAGCCCAGGTTTAAGTGAGGAAGCAATGAGTTCCGCCACACGTGTTCAGGGCAGTGCAAGGGTCTATTAACTCATTACCCATAACTCTATGAGAGTTACTTTTTGAATTATAAAACGTTGGGTGCTGGATCAGGGTGTCGGCTTCCCTGACTTTCCCTGACCTTGCAGTCGTTTTCCAGAAAAATTCCAGACCATTTTGATTCACTTGTTTTGTAGAGTTTATGTTTTAGGTCGTATGAGTAAACTGTGCAATAATTTTTACTTTACTCTAACACACATGTCGATGTAAACGGTAATTTTGGACACCTTTCGCTACCTGATTATAACATTTTTTATAAATAAGACGTCATTTTATTAAG
Organism: Aedes aegypti; assembly: GCF_002204515.2. Classification (NCBI taxonomy): domain Eukaryota; kingdom Metazoa; phylum Arthropoda; class Insecta; order Diptera; family Culicidae; genus Aedes; species Aedes aegypti. The sequence goes on along the minus strand of NC_035108.1, from coordinate 20,737,251 downwards.
ATCATCCACTATACTTTTTATTTGGAAGGACTTTCTTCCTGAAATTTGGCTATTTATTTTTCAGATAAAATTGACCATTGACTCATTGGAGAAATACACCAATGAGTTCAATAAAAAACTCTTAGAAATTCCAAATTGAATTCTTAAAAGTATATTTCCAAGTATTCCTTCAATATTTCCTCAGGAACTCTTCTATTATTTCTCCCAGAAGCTTCTCAACTTTTTTCTCCAAATATATATGTTTAATACCACAAAGAATTATTTCATTAGCTGTCCCAAAAAATCTTACGTTTTTTTTACATAGTCCAAAAACTTCTCAAATAATTTTTCGATTACACCTCCTAGAATCTCCACAAAATTGTTGGAGAATTTCTTTCAGTCATGAATTTCTCCTGGAAAAGGATCTAGAAATTTAGGGTTCACATAGACATTCTTTCCAAAATGTCTTCATTTTTCTTGAAATTCTTCACGATAATTCTCAAAAGGTAAATTATTTTAGTTAATATTTCAGGATTCCGATATGATTTTTTCTCCCCTAGGAATTCATGTGAATATTTCTAACGTAATAAATTCTGGAACTGAACAACGCGCTTATAATAAGATTTCTGATGTTCCTCTTGAATTTGTCGTGCTTCCGGCTGCTTGGGCACGTCAGGAGTTAATCATCAATATTAACCTCCTTTTCCCGAGCAGCCTAGATAGCCGCGTAGTGTCGGTAGCGATTGTTTCAACTGGCTAAGAATTAACACTACGAACTGCCTGTTCCGGTGGTAAAAGTCCACCTCACAGGTGACCCCTAATTTATGGAGTGATGCGTACCGTGCCTAGAAATGAATGGTTAGGGGGGTCTAAATAAAACCTAACCGCTAACGGAGCCTGTGGGGTACCAGGGCGCCCTCCACAGTATTGAGTCCTTCCTGTGCTACCCGGAGCAATGGTGCAGGTGACCTTGTGTTTCTCCGAGATAATCGGCTGCCCTTCTTCAGTCTCTATCCTGAGGCTTAATAAGGGTGGGATTATGAATATGTTGACATTTAATTTAAATTATCACCTATATGGATTCGCATTATGCGTTTTACACAGTGTATTCTGTGCTCTTTCGCCTTTGGCGACTTTAAATAGATACCGATCTGGTTTTTTCGTTGCTGGTCTTTTTCGTGCTGAGATTGCAAAAAGCTTAATCCTGCCTAGTTTGGGTAGTGGCTACGGTTAGGTTAGCTCAGATCAATCTTCAGCATAAAAGAACAGCAACGATCAATCTTTGCAGACTCATGCAAAATGGTGCAGCCCAAGTGGCGCTAGTTCAAGAACCCTACTTTCGTAGAGGGAACTTCTATCTAGGTAACCTTGTGGACCCAGTTTTTGCTACTTTTAGCAAACTTGAAATGGCAAACTTGCGCTCCATGCCCCGCGCATGCGTGCTCGTTAATAAAGCAATCGTTGCTACACTCATTTCTGAGTTAACTACCAGAGATGTATGTGCTGTCACAATCGATGTTTCTGTTGGTGACCTCAACAGGAAATACGTCTATTGTTCGGTATATTTACCACATGATGAACCATCCCCAACGGATGACTTCAAACGAGTTGTCGTACACTGCGTAACAAAAGGCCTTCCGCTGATTGTGGGCAGTGATGCCAATGCTCATCACATCATCTGGGGCAGCTCGGATATCAATTTGAGAGGCTCCAGTCTGATGGAATACTTAAGTAGTACAGACCTTGGATTACTTAACATAGGCAATCACCCAACCTTCATGGTTTCTAATAGAGAAGAAGTGTTAGACATAACGCTCTGCTCGAATAGAATCAGTCACGAGTTGACGAATTGGCATGTATCAGATGAGGAATCATTATCTGATCATCGCTACATCTTCTTTGAACATTCAAATGTAACTGCGCAGACTTTGCGTTTTAGGAATCCCCGGTCAACAAACTGGGAACTCTACATTGAATTGGTTGCGACCAAATTTCATGGATATTCTCCGTCCATTGCAAATCCAAGTGATCTGGATGATGCCGTTGATACTACAACATCCTACATTATGGAAGCTTTTGAAGAAGCATGTCCTCTGCGGTCTGTAAAGACTACAAGAGGGACCCCATGGTGGAATTCCGATCTGACTAGACTCAGGAAACAATGTAGAAGGAGTTGGAACAGACGCCGTTCAGCTGGATCAGAGTCGTTCAAGTCAGCTCGCAAGGCTTACAAGAAGGCTCTTCGTTCTGCTGAACGATCCGGCTGGAAAAACCTTTGTACAAATGTTTCCAGTTTGAGTGAAGTCAGTCGGTTGAACAAAATTCTTGCAAAATCTAAGGATTTCCAAGTGAACGAAATTCGCTTACCTAATGGTACTTTACTTCTTCCGATGAAGAAGTTTTAGAATGTTTATTCAATACACACTTCCCCGGATGTGTGGACATAGCATCTACGGATGAACCAAATGTCTTTTCATGTAGTTACGAGTCTCTGGCCTCGGCTCGCAGTATCGTAACTACTGAATCGATTCAATGGGCACTTAATAGTTTTGCTCCTTTCAAATCTCCAGGAGTGGATGGGATTTATCCTGTTCTGCTCCAAAAGGGATTTGAGTTTATCAAACATGTTTTGAAAAAGCTACTTGTAAGCAGTTTTGCTACCGGGTACATTCCCAAATCCTGGCGTGATATTACTGTAAAGTTTATCCCAAAAGGAGGACGTGCGTCGTATGAGGAAGCGAAGAGTTTTAGACCAATCAGTCTGACCTCTTTTCTTCTGAAATGTCTGGAATGCATTATCGATCATCACATCCGTGATGTTTATTTGGCAAACATGCCTCTTCATGTGAATCAACATGCTTACCAATCTGGAAAGTCCACTGTGACTCTCTTACACAAAGTTGTATACGATATCGAGAAAGCATTCGCTCAGAAGCAATCCTGCTTGGGTGTTTTCTTGGATATTGAGGGTGCCTTTGATAACGTGTCTTTCGATGCCATATTGGAAGCCGCACGAAACCATGGGCTACCTACAATGATTACCAATTGGATTCATCAAATGCTCAAAAACCGACATCTCTTCTCGACATTGCGTCAAGCAGCGATTCGAAAATTGAGTGTTTGCGGATGCCCCCAAGGGGGAGTCTTGTCACCACTTTTGTGGAATCTCGTAGCAGATACGCTATTGAGGCAACTCAATAATTGCGGTTTTCCAACTTATGGATTTGCCGACGACTATCTAGCTCTGATAGTTGGTATGTGCATAAGCACCCTATTCGAACTGATGCAAAGTGCTCTTCAGGTAGTCGAGAGTTGGTGTCGCCAATATGGCCTTTCGGTTAACCCGAATAAAACATCTATTGTTCTTTTTACGGAAAGACGAAACCGCGATGTAATTCGACCTTTACGTCTTTTTGGCACTGAGATTAATGTGACTGATCAAGTAAAGTATGTCGGAGTCATTCTAGATTCCAAACTTTTATGGACAGCTCACATTGATTTCAGAGTCAAAAAAGCTTGTATGGCCTTCGGTCAATGCCGGCGAACCTTTGGTAAAACTTGGGGCCTCAAACCCAAATATATCAAATGGATTTACACAACAGTTGTTCGACCAATATTGGCATATGGATGTCTTGTGTGGTGGCAAAAGGGCGAAGTGAGAACAATCCAATCAAAATTGGGCCATCTCCAAAGGATGTGCTTGATGGCGATGTCTGGTGCGTTCTCTACAACTCCCACAGCAGCGTTCGAGGCCCTTTTCGACGTTGCGCCACTACACATATATCTTAAACAAGAAGCACTTTCTTGCTCTTACCGTTTATGGGTACTGGATCTACTGGAGAAAAATCCAGTGAATCGTAGATCTACACACACTTCGTTGTTTCCACTTTTGGTGAATTGGGACAAAATTGTCCTTGCTCCAAGTGATCTCACAATTGCTTGTAACTTTCCTTACAGGACATTTACCACACAATTCCCTTCACGGGAAGAGTGGACGTCTGGCTATTTGGAAAGAAGTATATCAAGCAATATAGTATGTTACACTGATGGCTCCCTTCTTGAAGGTAGAGCTGGTGCAGGAGTATATTCTCGTGAGCTAAGGCTGAATCAGTTTTACTCACTTGGTAGAAACTGCACCGTTTTTCAGGCGGAAATATTTGCTCTTATGTGTGGAGTGCAATCAGCACTCCAACAGCGCGTAATGGGTAAAGTCATATACTTCTGTTCAGATAGTCAGGCTGCTATAAAAGCTCTCGCTTCGGCCAACTCAAGGTCGAAGCTTGTTATCGCATGTCGAACTCAAATTGAGGAACTGAATTCAGTCAACTCTGTAAACCTTGTATGGGTACCTGGCCATTCTTCCATCGCTGGAAATGAATTGGCTGATGAGCTAGCTCGCGATGGAGCATCGCATGACTTCATTGGCCCTGAGCCGGCTATTCCAATTTCGAAGTGCTGGGTGAAGCTTCAGATAAACTCTTGGGCGGCAACTCAGCACAAGCAATATTGGAATAGTTTGGAGTCGTGTCGTCAAACAAAATTGTATATTACTGAGCCATCTCCAAAGGTGGCGAAGTATTTAACAAATCTGTCAAAGGAGAATTGCAGTCTCTTGGTCAGAGCGTTGACAGGCCACTGCCGACTCAACTATCACATGGCAAATATTCAGCGTGCTGACTCATTTGTGTGTGATAGTTGTGACTCCGATTATGGAACTTCGTATCACCTGATATGTAACTGTCCAGTTTTTGCGCAAATGCGATTCCAATTACTTGGTAAACACTTATTAAGTGAAACTGAATTCAGAAGCCTGAATCTTCAGGACATTCTGTTATTCTTAACCCGCTGTGGTAATGAGCTATAGGCTCTCTTTACGCTCATGCGTTTTGCAGTGCCCTTTTTAGGGCGCTGTTCGAACCCATTGTGGTATGGAGCTACATGCTCTCATTTCGCTTATGCGATCTTCCCTCTTCAAGGGACCCCACTCCTATTTCCTCCCATCTTTCCCTTCCCTTTCCTCTCCCATCGGGTAGATGATGAAATAGGCTCAAATATGGCGATGGCACAAATCTCCCAACTGGTGGGGAACGTGCCTTTGGAGCCGGCCTTCTGATACCTGATACCTGATATACAATTTAAAACTATAATGTCAAGCCGAAAATCAAAATTTTAAAAATGCTATTTTTTCGAACAATTTCACCTAGTATCTCACTTTACGGCAGGGGCTTAGAAAATTTTGAAATTTTGTAGTTACAAAATTGGGCATATTTGTAGTTCTGTGGAGAAAATTTCAACTCGATTGCTTGAAAGGGAACAAAACTACAGCATGTCAAAGTTGAGCATTTTGTATGAAAATCGACATGCGCTGCTATTATTCAGAACAGCACTGTATATAAAAAGGGTCTTATTTTAAATTTTCTTCTTCACATGCTCAAAAAGTAGTATCGAAAATCTTAAAAATACACATATCAGCGAAATTATAGCTTATTTATGGTAACAAATGATAGTCCGTTTGAAAGCCATTTTGTTCGTATGTCACGCCACTTCATACATCTAGTTTTCACTGTAAATGAGAAGTATGACGTTTGATTTCAAGATATCCTATCTTAGGCAATATCACCATTAGCCAATCCGAATATATCATTGCGTAAAAGACCTGAAAATTGTCACTCAGCCCTGAAAAATGGCGTATTTAAAAAATAAACGGTATTAAAAGTTGCATAATTTCAATTTTTCAATATTTTACAGAACATATTTTGTAGGCAAGGAACGCAGTGCCACGTGTCAGTTACCATGGATTTGATAGCTATTAAGTTACTCTTTTATATGCAAGCTAAAAATGTTGCCCCAATTTGCCCCTGTAAATGTTAGAGGAAGGTGAAATAGCCGATTTTTTAACATAAAATATCATATAACTCCGAAAATATAAGAGATACATTTTTTATGTCTTCTAAAGAAATGCGTATTTTATCAATTAAAACAACTTTGTAGAACATGTGAAGAATCTCAAAAATACCCAGAAAAGGATATAACGAAAAAACTAGTTTTAAGGGGTCGTTCACAAAAAAATGACCTATATCTCTTAAAATTCAATAGATAGAGCAAAAGTGTCTTCAGCAAATTTTCATGTAGTGAAATTATCTACAACTTTGCCGAAGACACCATTGCTGTACCTCCACTTTTTCAAAAAAGTGAAAATCTATCTCACTGCTAGGTGGATTCATCACAAAAATAATTCTTTCTTAAGAAGGGCTTCAACATCCCGAACAACTTCTCTGAAGACACCATACCTCTAAAACCAACTTTTCTGGTGCAAAACATTTTCGATCACGAATATAGGCCCTTGGAAGCACTGTGGTGTGGTTGTAATTATTGCCAATAATCGAAACATACATATTTATATTTTGTACAGTTCTTATAGGACGGAAATGACACCCAAAACGTGTACTGGAGCGAGAAATTATAATTTTCATATAATCGTGTCCCAAGCTAATGACCATCAACAAAATAATGTTCTTACGACCAAAGCTGATGAACATTAGTTTTTGAAACGATTGAAAAGGGGTAACAACAATCGGAAATGCAATATACCGGAGTCTGAAATAATTCCATTTTAAGCTCATATAGCATCATTTGATAAGCTATTTATGTCAAAAGATTGATAATTATTCAGCAAAGCAAACACGACACTCGTAATAATATTTTAGGGCCAGTTTAATCTACTCCGGAGTAGCATCTGTTGTTGACAAATTTAAACCTAATAAACCCACTCGAGCCGATAGGTAACTGACTTCAGTCAAGCCCCGCGCCTGCCTATTATTGGCATAACCAGCCATTAATCAATCATGTCAAATTCGTTGGCTGTCGCTGCCGATCACACATTTCTCAGACTGCGTCCCAGCGAAGTACGCAGCAGAGCCGTCGGAATCTTTTGTCAATTCTCTAAGCCCGGGTACAGACCGAAGACCATCGCACCGCGCTCCAAAGGAATTTTGCACGTCACTCTGCGACACGGTGGACGGAACGGAATAAATTCAGCATCTTCGACGGCCGCAACAAAACGCAAACTCAATTTGCTCGAGCCCCGCAAGACGCACAATGGGATCATTTCCGAAAAAACCGGTCAGAGTTCAAATGGCTTTATAGCGTGCCTTTATAGCAAATGTCTTTTAAAAAGATCAAAAAGTTAGTGTTTTTAGCAAAATATTAAATTTAAAACAATTTTGCAGAATATATAAATAATATGCTTTGATATCGTTTTCAAGGAGAAATTGCAGCAGTTTGGTAAAATACCTAACCTCGAAATCATTTTTTTTTTATTTTTCTCTGCCTAAATTGCAAAATACCAAAATAATATCTTCGACAAATTTGTTGACATTTAAAAATAATATTGCAGCAAAATACAGAAATACGATACAACAAAAATACGTTTTTTTAAAAGGTTGTGCTACCTTTTCCCGAACACCAGTTCTCCGAATATCCTGTTTCCCCGAAGTGCTTGGCACTCATAATTGTCATAACTTCATCCATTTCAGGGAGGATTCACCACCCTGAGGTGGATGAAATTATGACAACCAGTCACCTGATATGCATCCTTGGTTATTTGCGGTTCTTTCGAGTTTCACCGTCCTCGGCAACATTGCTAATATCATTTTAGTCGGGAATGACCAAATATCTCCTTCTTTAGATTTTTTATCGTGCGTTGTTGTTTGCCACCATGTCACTGAAGAATATTCTGTCCAGGGTGTCTATTCGCTTACCAAAATGAAGTTTCCTGATATTTCCAGGTTTTACAAAATAATTGCAGGTTCAAGAAATCTAATCTATCTCTAATTTTATGTGGTTAAAACAAACTAATGACAAATTTTGAGGTATTTTAAGCTTTTGCGTTAATAAATTGTATAAATCAACTAGACATTTTTCAAAGCATGCTGAAGCTATTCCAAAATCGAATACTCCAATATGAAGGTGTTATCAATACCAAATAAGTAATCATACAGGTGACTTGCAAAGAAAGCCAAATTCTTTGAAATATCTCAGATTGATTGAATCGTGTTAATGGTTATTATAAAAGTCATCTGCTACATATTTGATTAAACATAATTCCATCTAAATTAATATAAATAATCCGTTAAACTTCCTTATCCCGGATCCATTTTCTCAGAAAATAGAAACAGATTAACAAACCCCTGATTGATCGCGTCCGACTTAACAATTACATCCGACGTCCAACATATAACATTTAAATGTGAATTAATTAACTCATTACGCATGGTAAAGGCTGCGATTTGAACCCAGGACTCTTGTATGCTAGACGAGCGCTTTACCAACTAAGCTACCGAGCCACTTGGTGATCCAATAACTGAGTTGGTTACAAGTTTAGAATTCAAATCCCCACAAACGTTTCAACGTTTCAACATGTGGATTGTGTCTTCCTCGAAAAACGACAAATTGATTTCTCCTGAGGAAGACACAATCTCTGTGTCGAAAAGTTGGGTTAAAGTAAAATTCGTTTTAATCATTCCAAGACTGCGTAGCCGAAAAATCCACAAGTACCTAATTCAGATAAATAATAGTTTTTGCATTTTATTCGAAAACGTTTTAGAGTTTTAAACTAATCATAATGGATCAAATATTTTCCAATAATTTTAGAAATTGGACATAAAGCAGGGTTGGTAGCGACCGTCTTAAAAATAAGGAAATTTAGGAGCCTCTTTTCTGAAAAAATAGAATAAACAGGATCCAAAAAGAGACCAATAAGAGGCCATATAGTAATAAAAAATCGAAACCAGCAAAAAGGAGTTTACCAGACATATCTCTGAGAAAATTTCAAAAAAAAAATAAAGATTTCTCGTGACATTAGGAATAACTTCATATATTATTTCAGATATTTTCCAAAAAGCCCTTCGTTCTCCAGAATTTTATCCGATGATTTTCCGATTGGTGGAGACTCCCAATTTAAAACATGTCGTAATTTTCAACCAGAAACTTCATCATATGTCTCCAAGAATTTCTCAGGATTGTTTGAAAAATTGTCCTTCAGAATTTCTTTATGATTTTAACTAAAAATTTCTCAAAGGATACCATCAGAAATTGCTCCTAAGATTTCTTTGGGAATTCATCCAATATAAGAGCTTTCTTAAGGAAGTTCATTTTTTTTCTCAAGCATTCATCCAGGAGTTTTCCATCTTCATGGAAATGGGAATGATTTTTTTCCAATAAGCTGGGAAATTGTTGACAAAAACCATAACGTATTCTTAATGCAAATCTTAGGGTAACTTCTGTTAAAACTTGTGTAAGTTCCCAAGTCATATTTGATGAATAACGATTTCTAGAAGGACTCAGTCTTGAAGAACTGTTAGAAGATTTCTAAAATTATTGCTAAGATAATTCTAAAAAAAAAACAATTAAATCTCTGAATAATTTCTCGTAGGATTTTGTGAAAGAAGTCATGAAAAAAAACATTGGACGTAATCCCAAAAAATAGGGTAGTAATGATCGGAAGAATTCTTGAAAAATTGCTATAGTATTAACTGGTGTGGCACCCTAAATGAACTTTCCAATATCCCATAGAATATTTTGATTTTTTAAGAAATTCATTGAAATTTTTTTGGAAGAACTCCAGTAATCCTTGGATGATATGCTCTAGAAATTCCTATAAAAAAAAACTAGGGAGACTCAATGAAACATAGGTCGAATTTAAGGAATTATTTTAAATGTTTTTAATAGATTCACTCAAATAAACCCTCGAGGAATTTTTGGAGCATTTTTTTGTAATGACCGAGACTGAAACAGCGTAGAAATTCTTGTACGCTTTCTTAAAAAAAATCTTGAATGAATTTAGCCAAAAACTCCGGAATTATCCTTTGTGGGTTTTCCTAAAAGAATTTTTTAGGGAATCTTTGGAATCTCTCTTAGAGTAATAACTGGAGGTAGTAACGTTAAAGTGCTCATGGATTTCCTGAAACAAATTCTGGAGAAATTCCTGTAAGCATTCTCTAAAAAAATGTTGAAAGAATTGGTAGAGGAATTACTTGAAGAATTTCTTGAGAGAACCCTGTATTAGTCCTGACAGTATTATAGCTGGAGAAACCACTAGGATAATTCCCATTTTAATGAGTTCCGCTCCAATACCATCCTTCATATCTGCTTTGTTGTTCTTGAGCTGTTTGGTAGCATCCTTAACTTCACCTATTATGGGAGTTGGCACGTCTCCCTCATTCGCCGTACTGATGAAGCTATTCCTCTGTTGCCATGGTCTTCGGCCTCTGCGGCATTCATGTGTCCATAGTAGTGCTGCGTCCACCTTTCGATCAACTCACGTTCGTTCGTAGATACCCCCATCATTATTCCGGTACATTTCGACTCGCGGCACAAAGCCTTTGTGGGTTGCAATGATTTTTTTGTAGACCTTACGCGTTTCTTGAGAACGATGCGGAATTCGGGGAAAAATAGCACAATCATTTTATATTTATCGATAAGTTTTGTTTGCGGTTTAAGCAGTTTTTGCTCGGTACAAAAATAGAGAACATTATGAACATATTCCCTGAATAGACATCGACGCCCTCCAATGTCATCTAAGACGCGTTAGAGGTTTTGATCGTCTTCTCCTGAAATGGTCCCATTGTGCGACGAACTGTGTAGCGAAAGTGCTCTGCCGCCCAATTTCCACACAGCTGGGTGCGCTAGTGTGTGCAAATTCTTTTCCTCGATCATCGTCTATGGCGACGGCGGCGTCATGCCTGGGATAGGAAGGGATTCCAGCGATGGAGGGTACTTTCCGGCAGCGACGGAAAAATTCAAACTTTGTTGTTTTATTATTGCTATTAGAAGCTGCCGAACGGTCTCTTGAGAATGTAGGGTTACCATATTAATCATTGTCCAAAAGAGTACATTTTTGAAACTTCATTAAAGAGTAAAAGCTCAGTAATGTGAGAATTAAGTCACGTTTTCTGAAGCACATATTAGGCGACCAAATGAAATCTATCACATTGAAAATGCTACGCAGTATTTGCAGCAAAAAGGGGCGAATAGAGGGAAACGGCATATTTTTTCTGGTTCTAGTAATTGCTAGAACATACGAATAAGCGTAGAATGAGAGAAAGAATGAAAAATATCGATAGATACAGATTGCACAACAAAGAAACTTTTACAAAATAATCTACCTACGGAAAGGGCCAGGGATTAAAGCCATGATCTTCTGCTTACCAAGCAAAAGCGGTAACCATTAGACCACCAAGCTCCCTTAAAAAGTCAGCAATACAAAAAAGTACACAATTTTTAAAAACAACATACATGTACTCCAAAAAGAGTATGGCTGGTAACCCTATTTAGGAGTACAAAATACGCCGCTATGGGTATGACTCATTCAGTCAGGCGGCGTGTGCGAGCCGTCAAAGTGCAGCACTTTACTTGTACGCGATATGCGCGCTGCTCCATGCAAAGGCTCACGTAATTATTGTAGAGGCTTGGGACCGCGCAAAGGCATCCATCTAGCTGCTTAAAACTTTCACTCCATTCCTTTGAAGAAGTTTTTTCTGTCTTTCTATTCCGCTTTCGGTCCTTCTATCTCCTGCGATGGCGCTGCACAAGTGGACGGACATTATCAGATTTTTTCGCTGGCTTCAATGATGTTATGCCCGTGGTCCCCTTGGATGTAATCGCAAAAATGAGCAACTACCGTAATGCTTTTGCACGATTACCCGGCACCGTGGACGCCATTAGGCATTTCTTTTGATGAGTTTAGCACGGTTACGTTTTGATTGCGGTTTCCTGGGGAGAGGTCATCCAGTAGTAATTTTTATGAATATTGGCTTTGTTTTTTTTTATGAAATTGTTATCGTTAAATGGTCTTATGTAAGTTTCATCATGTTTCTGTAATCGGTTTTTCGTTCAGCGATGCTCTGGCATTATTATGCATTTTTCATCGGAGCAAAGTGCATTGATGAAAAAACTATTGGTCAGCAATGTCAGAAAACATCACAGTTAATCATTAGCTAATGGCAGTGCACACTAAAACAGCTCAATGATTGTAGATAATGAGGCCAATGAGGGACTTTTTGAGTCTATTGTTAACGTCTTTAGGGACCTTCCTTAGCCAAGTGGTTAGAGTCCGTGGCAACAAGGCAAAGCTATGCTGAAGGTGTCTGGGTTCGATTCCCGGTCGATCCAGGATCTTTTCGTAATGGAAATTTCCTTGACTTCCCTGGGCAAAGAGTATAATCGTACCTGCCACACGATATATGAATGCGAAAATGGCAACTTTGGTATAGAAAGTTCTAAGTTAATTACTGTGGAAGTGCTCATAAGAACACTAAGCTGAGAAGCAGGCTCTATCCCAGTGAGGACGTAATGCGATCCAATACAACTCCAAATAGAGACATCATGAAATCATCAAAATTATCTAACATAGCGGTTTTCAGATCATACTTCCCGGAGCACTTGGTGCTCTGCAAAGCCTTGACAGTGCTCCACTGAAGCTTATATAATATTTTTACCTTTACTCAAAAATATTTTGAACTAAAACTATATGTTCATAAATACGCCATAAATTTTGTTGAAAGTGCGTTCCAAATATATTCAAGTACAACTAAAACGGCATGCATTGAAACGGATCATAACTTCAAGGCAGGTAGTAACTGAGAGTCTTTAAAATAGGAACTTTAGTGACCTCATGCTTAAAAAAGAGACTGAATAGAGACCAATGAGGAACGAAGAAAGACCATAAAAAAAAAAAAAAACAAATATAATCTAGACAGAACCCAGACAATCAAGAATCATACTAGAATTGACGTAGAAACTCATTTACTTGTACAAATAACATCAGATTCGCAAAAAAACGGCGACGGAAATCGTTTGAGTGGCGGGTTTCCTCGTATTGAACGCTATTTTCTGGGTTCTGCAGTGCTTTTTGTTTCGTTCAGTATACAAGTACAAATTAAGTCGCATAAAATTACATAATAGTTCGCAATAAAATCTTTAAACTCACATTGTATACCAACTTTATTCATATAAAATATACACACCTATCGCCTCCACTTTTGTATGTATAACGCCTTTTGCCGACATCTTATACGGAAACTTTGCACATATAAGTATCGCATACATGCAAAAGGTGATTCCGTTATACGTACATTTTGATTGTCTGGGAAACCATAATACAAGAGTTTCATTATTATTTTTTAGATAATCTAGTTAAATATTCGTCTAAGGAAATTTTAGAAGTTTTTTTTCTTGTATTTAAAATCAGGGCTGGTAGCAAGAATTGGTACCGAAAAAAGTTATTTTAGTGACCAAATTTGGGAAATAAGTGACTAAAAAGTGACTTTCTATTCTCGAAAAAGTGACTAAAAGTGACTTGAAAAGCGAGCCGTAATCAATCTTATTTCAATTCTAGTATACTGTTTTACGATCAATATCAATCATGATAGGGAATATTCCATATGATCTTCTGCATGTAGTAGGTCTAGTTGAGTACCATATTTGGACATTTTTATTGTGCTTCCAAATTTACGAGATATCGCCTAGAATTTTTTCAAACAGGGTAGTTTATATTTACGTAATAATCCTTTTTAGTAGATTATCAATATTTTCAAAATGTTGTGTCTTTTATATTACCAAAGTATTTTATATTGTACATTTTAATAAGAATTTGGAACATTTGTAAAATTAAAATTTTTGTCATTTCACTTTTCCATTTAAACTCCAGCTCTTCTACCTAATAAGGTCAATATTTTTACGCATTAATCGATATTTCAAGTAAAAAATGATGACAGAAGTTCGAATTTGATTGGAATACTGCTTAAACCGCGTCCTTTGAACGCCGACTAAGAAAGAAATTTTCCATCAGTAAGTTTAATGGAAGGTATTCACATTCTAAGACTTCTCCGTAAAATTACGACAAGTAACTTTTCGTTTTGCCGTAAATTATATACCTTCATGTATTCAATCTGTTTTTTTTTAAAGAAAAACCACGAACAAAACTCAAACTTAAAAAAAAATCATATGTTTTGTGTAAAATTTTGAAAAATCCACGAGGAATTTCTAAAAAAAATCCTAGTGTGATTTCTGATGAAACTTGTGTGAGTTATAATAATGAATACCTACAAGGATAACTGAAAGATCTCTCGAATTCTTGATGAATATATTTCTTGATAAATTGATATGATAATAAAGGCATATAAATCCATCAATGGTCGGAGCAATGACTGTAATAATTGCTGTAGTATTAACTAGTGTGGAACCTTGAATGAAATTTTAAAGAATCTATGCAGGTCTGGAAACTGTATTTGAAAAAATATCAGTGAAGTGTTTGAGCCGCAGTAATAATACTTTGAAGAAATGCTGGAGAAATTTCTAGAGGAATATAATGAGGAATCCCAGATGCAATTCATCGAGCAATTCTTGGAAAAGATTTTATCCAATAATAGCTTGAGTAAGTTTTGAGAAATTCCGTAGAGTAATTATGGTTGAATTTTTGAGAGAATCCTTATAAAAATGCCTAGATTAAATGAAAAATGCGTAGGAATTATTGGTTTCTTGTAAAAATGTCGATTTTTCTCGAAACTCTATAATAAACCTTTGGGGTAAAACTTCTGTAGGGCATGCGGGAAAAATCCTAGAAGTTGAAGTTGAAGAAATCTGTGAAAGAATCAGTGATCTGGAAGAAATACTGAGATTTTTTCTTCAGAGTAATCTCTGTGAAAATTGCGTAGGAATGCTCCAAAATTTTTAGTATAAAATTGAGAAGAAATTCCTCTGAGCTTCTATTGAAAAATTGCTGGTGGCATTCCTGGTGGAGTTCTTGAAAGTATTCCAGAAGGAATCTCTGGATAAATAGTTACGTAATAGTCTCTGAAGGTTTCTCTGGAGCCTCTAGAATGTTGCACCAGAATTCATTGCAAGCAGATGAACCATGTATGTCCGACGACTTCAATCGACATTTTCTTTATGAAAAATCGTTTTTGTAAAAAGTAATTCCAAAAACAATATTTCAAAGGTTCTATTTTTCAAAATCAGTTTAAAATTTGTTGGTTGTTTTACAATAGTAAACTGATTGCTCACCAATAGTTTTACTATTCAAAAAGTTAGTTGACTTTTGGATTAATCTGATAAGTATAGAATCATAATCTACTGTTAACTCTCCCTTACTCGATATTTCGTATCTCGATATCGAGTTAGAGAACCACAGTAAAAGTTGGTTTTCATGGCTACTGCGATAGTCCCTCGGATCGCATTTGCACTAGTTTTGTGTTCCATAATTCGATACCTCCCTTACTCGATGGCCCCTTCAATATCGAGTTACGGAGAGTTGACTGTAGAAACTAATGCATAGTATTCCTTTGGTTCGGTTTGCCTCAAGTTCGTCAAAAATAATTGAGCTCTGGAGCTACCATGGGAAAGAGTGGGTTATGGCAAAAAAGTGACTTTAGATACCATATTGATTATAATGTCTTTAGAGACCTTAACTAAAAATAAACACTTTTCAGAGATATGCATTGAAATAGTATCCAAGCCTTTAAAAAAGATCTGCTTACCTGAAAATATACTATTTTTACTTGCTTTAATCTTTTCCTACAAATATCATTTATTTCATATGCTCATGAAAGATACCAAACTAGAACTGGGAATCGTATTTGCCTTTCCCATTTTAGCAATCCTAACTCCTACTTCCTTATTTAAACAAGTTATTCGAAATAAATATTAAATATAACTTAAAGTGAATGGACTGAATACCTCAAGTTGTAACAGCTGCGCAGCCGAAATTTTTTTTGATTGAATAAATGTTGTGTTACAAAAAGGACATATTCTGTCATAATAATTAGGCGGCATCCACAAATTACGTAACGCTCTAGGGGGAGAGGAGGAGTAGGCTCAAGCGTTACGGCTCATACAAAAATTCAAAATTTCCCGTACAAAATGCGTTACGGAGGGGGGGGCGGAGGGATCAAAAATTTTCAATTTTAGCGTAACGTAATAAATGGACGCTGCCTTAGTGGTTCGAGGATTTTTTCTTGCGTATAGCCGAAATCCTCTGTTAATTCCAGGTTGAATAAAATTCCCTGATAATTCCAGGTTTTCCAGGATTTTCCAGGTAGTAGACACCCTGCTAACTTAAAACTTAGCCTAAATTAAGAAGCTACCAGCCTTGTACTGTATTTATAAGAAAGTATTTCTTGTGACAATAAGGCAAGTATGACTGTACTTTTTATAGTATGTATTTTTATTAGATCATTTAGTGATTTTTTTACGAACCCCTTAAGAATTACGTTCGAAATATCTTCAAGAATTTAACCTAGAAGCATTCCAAATATTCCACCAGCATTGTCTTCAACAGGGTAGACAATCGTCGCCTTCAAGTGGAAAAAGTCGGCGACGAAACTAAAAGTCATCGTCACTCAATCAGCGGCGGATGACGATTTGCTGCAGAGATCCAGTCACATATGCTCGGCGGCATGACGAACAAATACGATTTCTTCGTTATAAGCGAATCTTCGTTCGGGAGCACTGAGCCGACTAAAAATATGAATCGTGTCTTCGACAGATTATGAGCATTTGAAAAAAAAAACAACAACAAAACACGTCTGGAATCGAACAAACGATCACTGAATCGTCTACTCTACGCGCTTACCAACAAAGCTATTGTAGAACCATGAGGAGAACGGACTCACTTGTCAATACAAGCAATTATGTGATGGCATTCGTTGTATGGTGCGTAATAAGCGAATATACAGTAAACGCTTTCTTCTTGTGAGTAAGGGTAGCAAGCGGAATGTAAAAAAAAATTGATCGTTGACGGTTTTGGATTGAAGTTAGTCGTGCATTCTTTCCTCGATGACTAGACGACGACCTGTCAGAGTTATTATACTGGATGACGATGTTTTTTTATTTCATCACCAGTCGGTGACCAATCTGACGATTGTCTGCCCTGGTCTTCAGGATTCCTTTCAGAGATTTCCAGATGGGGTATTTTTTAAGAATTCAAACAGTAAGTTCCTTAGAGATGCCTCCATTAATTTCAGAGACTCAACCAAGTTATAAAAAATGTCTGGAGGGACCTAATGAGGAATACCTGGTCAAATTTGATTAGGAATTTTTGGAAGAGTTCCTCATAGTTCTCCAGAAATAAACCCTGGAGGAACAACAACGAAAATCGATATACAGTGGGATTCCATTTTTGGCATGCTCCATTTTTGGCATCCTCCGATTTTGGCAACATTATTGAATAGCATCAAAATTTGTAAATTTTTGTTAATATCATTGCGTCTTTTATTTTAATCATTTGAAAATCAGGTCAGCTCCTACTCTTACGCTCCTACCGCATTCTAGAGCTCCATCGAGCTTCGTCGACATTCACCCTCCTGTGTGCGTTTATTAAATTTGAGATGTTCATATGTTCGCAACGTTTCATGAAGCCATTAATCTCTATAAGTATCTCAACTAGAGTTTCAAATTCTTTTCTCAGGCATTCATACTTTGTGACTAGCCCACATGAGACTGCCGGTAGGTGATAAAGTCAATAAAAACTATTTTTCTTCAGATTTGGAGCAGCTCGGTTGAACAAATTCGAACAGAGTTTTATTGACAAATTTCGTCTCGCCTTTCGGTTTACTGTTCTTGTTATTACATTTAATTACATACAAAGCGTATGAAGAAGCATTCAGCAATAATAGAAATAAATCAAACAAAAAGTCATTCCTCTTAACTTATTATTGATTTTGTTTTAATAAACTACGTTATTCAAGTAAATTTCTGAAGTGTCAACATATAATCATAACTTTGACAGTAACTAGAGGAATGAATGAACAAACGGCTTCTTCTATGCACCGTTTAGTAGCATCACCATGACAAATGCAAGCACAGTCTAATTTTTTTTTTCTCAATAAGATCAGTAAAGCGTGCGGTGAGTATGATTGAGAGATTTTTTTTGTAAGTTGATTACGATGGCCCATATTAATCAAACTATAACAGTTTAAAGCAACACCCAAAAAAATTGTTCATTTGGACCTCCAGAAGCTATTGGATCCGCGTAGAATCCAAGTGGACGGAGCTAAACAAGCTCCAAGTTTGTATGGAGAAAATCGGCAAAATATACGGAAGAAACGTTTCGAACTACTGTTTCTACCATAGATGGCACTGCAGTTGATGAATTTGAATTTGAACATACTGTAATCAATTTAGAAGGAACTTCAACAAATCGGAAGTCTTTCCGTGTAGAAACAAAAAAATATACCTTGGGAAACCATAATTCGTGTTTTACCCATGGGTAGAACGGTGTTTTTTAAGAAACGATCCAATATCCGATTCCATACCAGCCTGGTCCAGGAGTGCTCATGCTGGAGTATACTGCATTCCATATCATTATTTTAATCAAGTATGTTAGCCGCATGAAATAATAAAATTGCTCCTTACGAGATCCTGGTAATTCCTATCTAGGTATGGCAGTATTCTAAGTGAATCCTAGAGATTTCTTGGGAGATATTATGTTTTTATAGTGGGCTTATGCATGAGAATTTTCGGAGTGGATGCTTGAGGATACTGAGTGAAATCTGGGTATTACTATCGAAAATATGAGGTTTCTTGCGGGTTCCTGAGAATGTATAGCTACTTATTACGGATGCTGTGCGAAGTCTGGCAATTCTCAGTAAACTGATAAGATTTCAAAGTCGTCCTGTGAATTTCTAGCGGAATACTGAGGATTTGTACTGGTAGTTCGAGTATTTATTGTGAATGTTTAGGATTCTGAATAGGTTTCCAGATAAATTTATGGTTTACCTTACTTACGTCGAAGAATTTCCATTGGTACCTTGAGAATTTTCAGCAATATCGCAGCGGAATCTTAGAATGTCCCCAAATTTCCTAGTGAGCTCTTGGGCAGATGTCAATTCCTATCTGAATCCTGAGCAAGATCCTGAGAGTTCTAAACAAGATTCTGTAGATTGCTAGCGAATTTTCGTTGATTTAAAAAATATGGTTGATACAAGCCTAACATCGAAAATACAGTTAAACTCATTTCAACTTAAAGTTATAAGAAGCTTATTTGTGTATTGTACGAAATTAAAAGCCACTGTTATGGATCATGAGAGCCTCATACAGCTTGAGGGCCGCATGTTGAGTACCACTGTACCATAACATTTTGTATTCATTTCTTTTTGAATTTAACATACCATCCATATTACAATGGTAAATCCTATTTGTGTATATCAAGTGATTTCAGCTGTTTCTGTGCGCCTCCCTGCATGATATGAGATGCCTTATTATGCAAAACATAATTTTGAAGATCCATTTCCAAATAACTGTTTCATTAAATTTAAAAAAATCATTTATTTTCGTACGGTTTTGAAGTCTGTCCATTATTTGTTACTATAAGGGCGATGTAGCAATATTCTAATGATATTTTTTAGATTAAATAAATGGATTTAGATTTTGGCACGGTTCCATTTTTGGCAACTGAAAATTTCGACTTTGTTGCCAAAAACGGAATCCCACTGTAGGAACTCTTGTACAGGGTGTTCGTATATTATCCGAACAACAAAATATAAGAAAGATGATCTCACATTTAAAACGATAAAACATCAATGACCGTGAACCTTTTTTAATACATCCATATGTTGACACAAAATAGAATTTCAAATAATTTAGAAATAATTTCTACTTTCTGAGATAGGCAAATTTTAATTTTTCGGAGACGTTATTCCTGAGGGCCGTTAGTCATTTTAGAGACTTTTTCTCCCTGAAATCTGAAATAGATTATTCCAAATTTTCTATTACTCCTTGAAGTAATCTACAGTTCCTTGGCTTCAAGTTAGGCTGGAAATATAAAATAAATCAGTTCTTATCCTGTGAGTTCTATGGACTTTTATCTTCCGTCAAAAAACTCGAAAAACGGCTCTCTCTAAGACCTTTCAACACTTTTGTCTTGGTTTTACAAATATTTGAAATCGGATATGTGTGAAACTTACTGCTAAAGAATATAATAGGTCAATGTATTATACCATGCAAGAATACTGAAATTATTCCGCTTAATTGCATAGAGCCATGCCTTCAAAGTTTGTACGGATAATTTCCCGACACTGTAAGCATGCTTGTAGAATTTCCTGGAAAAATCGATCAACGAATTTTAAAGGAAAAATGTTGTTTTCTTGGTACAGCTGTAGTAGTTGCGTTGGATTTCCAAGAGCTAAATCTGGAGAAATTCCTCTTCATTTCAAAAATCACAAAAATGCATTTTCAAAAATCAGTTCAATTCCAGGGAGAATTGGTGGGAAATTTCAAGAGAAATTTATGGAGGGACACCCAAAGGAGTTCCTGACAGTATTCCAGAAGAAATCTCTGGATTGCTCACAAGAAGAATTCCAGTTGGTTTTCCTCGAGCAGTTCGAGAAGAAATTCCTGAAGAACCTGTGGAATAATCGCTTAAGAGTAACTGAAAGCTTGACTGAAAAAAAAAAAATGCACGGCGAAAACCAAATAAAGTTCTCACTGAATGCAAAAATTATCATTATTTAAGCTGTTATTGAAGCAGCTTTTGTAAGCGCACACTGTTCGGATTCAAATTAATTGTTTTTAAATTCATTTTTTTGGGATTAATAGCATCAACTTACAAAGGTCGAAATTTCCTGATTTCGATGATCTAAACAAACGCGAAAACCGCACAAGCTGTAACAACCTGATATCGAGGGTAGGTGATTTACGACACTGATTTGCTGAGGTTAGAAGAAGAAAGCTTTTTAAGACTTTATTTTTGTGAATTTTAACTCGATGGGCTAGTTCTTCATGTGAAAGATTGATTGTGAAGGAAAAACTTTTTGTACTTTTCTTGTCTTAGCGATTGCTATAAACGGATATGAGAGGTGGATTGAGAAGAAGAAGTAAAAAATTGAAAAACTTAAAAGTAGATGGAGTACCGTGTACTCCATCTACTTTTAAGTTTCTCTATTTGAGATTCTGCTCAGAGGGTTCGAACATTCACTAAAGAGTAAAAAATTGACAAATAAACAGCTAAAAATTGATAGAATTGGGACTGGCCAAGGATCACATAACAGAAGTGGATTATAAACTAGCAACCGAGTCTCTAATCTCTGGATCTCACGGGCGATTCTCAAGAGGCACCACTCGATAGCTGAGAATAATATTTACTGACTGATAATTTTTCAATTTTTTTTGGCAATTCCTGCGGAACTGCAAGAGTAATTTTCGGTAATATTTTTGAGGTATGTTTGACGCCATTACTAGAGAAATTTTCAGGGCAAGTTTTACTAGGAGATTTTTCAACTAAAATGTTGAAATGGCTTCGACCGTTTTTTTATAAATTGCTGACAAACCTCCTGAAGGAATTTCCCGTGGAGCTTATGGAATTCTAGACAAATGAATATAAATCTTCCTGATTTGGCCAAAGAGTCTCTCTACAAATCTAGAATTTAGACAATCAACCATAATCTAAGCTCCTTTGAAAGTTGTATTACAAGCTTGGCAAAATATCTCTCGAATTTCAGCCAAAAGCTTCTACAGGAATGTTTTAGGTTATTCTTCCACAAAGTACTCCTGAAATTTCATCACACATTCTACTAAAAACTAAGATAGAAATTAGACCAGCAGTTCAACAAGCTCAGAGATTACCCTTTGGTTAGTGATTCCTCCGATAATTCTTTCATATATTGCTGTAGGTTTACACCAGAAATCTCTCGGGATAATGGCCGAGCCTTTTCGCCAGGAACATATTTCGACTGTGCCACTGGCTTCGACGGAAGGCCACTAGAAGCATTAATGTATTGGTGTCTTAAAAAAATGACACAGTATTGCCAAAGCACATTCTCCACAGAAATATCATTTTTTTATGCTAACCATTCCAATTTCTACAACATTGGTTTGGAAGAACAAAACATCCAGGAGATCTGATAGAATATAAATCTGATATTTAAATGAAAAAAAAAAAATGGAATTGTAGATGGTGATGACTGTAATCAAATTTCAGGCTACTTTTGAGCATAAAATCGAAAAAAAAAACGTACAAAGGCTTTTGTTATATGGATATACTTTATGTAGCAAATATGTAACATACATATATAGTAGGGTGCCAATGGAATGTATGGGAAAAATTTTGCCATCGAATTTCAAAAAAAGGTAGGGCTCAAAAGTTTTGTCTCCTCGAAAAAAGTCCCCATGCAAAATTTGAGCTCAATCGGACTTCATTAAGTGGACCCCCAAAGCGGTCAAAATTTGGCTTTTTTGTCCCATGAAAAATATCCAAAGGGGGGGGTACATGAAATTTCCGAAATCGAAATTTTTTTTTTGATGCCAGATGTCTTAGAAATGCATGAAACGTCGAGATCTGGTGTTATTTGGAAAAATTTTTTTTTGAAAAAATCGACCTTTTGGAACTTAGTAAATTTTTGAGTTGGGGGAGTGAATTGAATTTGAAATGAACGATTTGAATTCAATTGCTGAGAAATTCAAGGCAATAGTATTGAAACATATCCTATATGATTGTTGGCCACTGAAAGCATATGATATGTGATATTTCATTAGGGTGGTTCATTTACTTTCCATTAGGGTGGTCCTTTGTGTTAAAAAATAAAATAAAATAAAAAATAGAATTTTAATTGAATATTGAAGACAATAGTATTGGAACATCTCTCACATTATCGTCAGCCATTTTCTACATTTAATATGTGGTATTTTATTAGGGTGGTTCACTTATTTTCCATTACGGTGGGTCTTTTTGTCGAAAAATCATAATTTGAATGGGATATTAAAAACAATAGTATTTTATCACCTCTTTCATCATCGTAGACCATTTCCTTCATTAGATTCGTGATATTTCATTGGGAAGGCTCACTTATATTCAATTACGGTGATTCTTTAAAAAAAATTGAGTATTTGAATGGAATAGTAAATACAAGAGTAATTAAACATCTCCTATGTCATCGTAGGCCACTGTTAATGTATAATATGTGATATTTCATTGGGGCTATTGTCCTCAGTTTTGCATAAGGGTGATCATTTAATTTGTAAAATATTCTCAATAGATCTAACAAATCAACTTTGTTTGTATAGTTTTGAATCATGATTCTTCATTGGCATGCAACTCTTCGTTAAGCTATTTTCATTAAGGGTTTCTTTTGAATAGTTAAAATAAAACGTTCCAATCATCAGTGAATTCAGTGAAGCACAACTCTAACTGCCATAATCAAAATACAGATAAAAAAGGAATGAAATAATTTTTGACGTATACAAATTATGACAATAGCTTGATGGGCGACGATGAAGGGCAACAAAAGTGTTTAGTTTATATTTTCAAAAGAGATTCTCAGCCTTGGGCTCCTTCATTCCCGAAACAAAAGTATGTTGCCTTCTGCTTGCTATAGTACACGCGATTCGGTTGTGACAACGTAGGTAATTCAAGTTTTGACAATCAGTTCTCGTTTATTCTTCAAAGATGTAACAAAGTTCCTTCAAGAAATTTCGTCGGAATTTCATATGGATTTTTTCGTTGGAGTTTTCAACGGAATTTTCTTTGGAGTTTCCTTTTGAATTTTAATCGGAATTTCCTTCGAAATTCCTTTTAAAAATTTTTATTTGGCTTTTCTACGAAATTTCCTTTTTTTTCTACGGAATTTTTATCAAAATCGGAAATTTATCCTGAATTTGCTTCGGAATATCCTGTGGAATTTTCTTCGGTATCTTTAGAAGTGCCTTTTTGAATTTTCTGTGGTATTTCCTTCGAAAGTTCCTATGAAGTGCCCTCCGGAATTTCATTCTGAACTTTTCATTGGAATTTTTTTCGAAATTTACTTCGGAGTTTCTTTTTGAGTTTCCTTCGAAATTTGCTTTGGAGTTTCCTTCCGAATTTCTTCTAGAGTTTGTTTCGGAATTTCCTGTGTTATTATCTTTGGAGCTTCCTTCAGAATTGTATTCGAAATATTATTTGGAATTTCTTTCGAAGCATTGGAATTTACTTTGGAAATTCCTTCGAAATTTTCTTTGGAGCTTTCTTCGGAATTTCATTTGGGATTTCTTTTGGACCTTTGAAATTTACTGCGGAATATTCTTAGAAATTTCCTTTACAATTTTCTTTGGAATTTCCACAGAGTTTTCTTGAGAATTTCCTTACAAATTTGCTTTGGATATTCCATAGAAAATTCCTTAGAAATTTTCTACGAAATTTCCTTTTAACTTCCTTCTTTCATTGCAATTTGCTTCGGGATTTGCTTTGGAATTTCCTTAGAAATTCCCTTTTGAATATGCTTTGGATATTTTCCAGAATTGTCGTCGGAATGTCCTTTGGAATGTGCTTCAGAATTTCTTTTGCAATTTTATTCATTTTTTTTTAATTTTTTTTTGGGATTTCCCTTGTATTTTCGAAAGATTCCATCGAAGTTTCCTTTGGAATTTCTTTTGGAGCTGTGATCTTTTCTTCGAAATTTCCTTAGAAATTCCTTTTTGAATTTCATTCGGAATTTGCTTTGAATTTTTTTATGGAATTTCCTATGGAGTTTTCGGAAATTTCTTTGGAATTTTCCACGGATTTTTCTTCGGAATTCCCTTGGGTTTTTTTCGGAATTTCCTTTGGAATTTTCTACGCAATTTTCGTCAGAATTTCTTCTGAAATTTGCTTCGGAAATTCCGTTGGATTTTTTTTAGTTTCCTTCGGAATTAACTTTGGAATTTCCGTCGAAATTCCCTTAGGAGTATCCTTTAAAATTCCTTTGCAGTTTTCTTTGGGGCTACTTATCAAATTTTCTTCAGAATTTTCTTAGGAATTCCTTTATTACTTCCTTCAAAATTCTCTTTGAAATTTCTTTCGGAATTTCGTTTGAAGTTTACTTCCAAATTTGTTATAGAGTTTCCTCGGAATTTCCTTTGGAATAACCTTTGGAATTTCCTATGGAGATTTCGAAATTTTATTTAGAAGTATTGATTGGAATTTTTTCCTTTGGACTGTTTTCCGTTGAATTTTCGCGGAATTTATTTTGGAATTTCCTTCATATTGTTTTTTCGGAATTTTCTTAGGAGTATCCTTTAAAATTTCTTTGTATTCTTCGGAACTTCATATCTCATTTACTTCAGAATTTCCTATGGAATTTCTTCATGAATTTCTTTCAGTAAGTTGCTTCAGGAAGTTATTTTGGATTTCTTTGGAATTACTTTCGGAATTTCCTTCTTCAGTTCTTCAAAATTTTCTTCGGCGTTTCCTTTGGAATTTCTTCTGGAATTGCCTTCGGAATTTCCTTTGGAATTCGCTTCGGAAGTTCCTTTGAAATTTCATATGGAATTTCCTTTGCAATTTCTTTTAGAGCTGGCTTCGGAATTTCATTTGGAATTTTCTGCGCAATTTTCGTCCGAGTTTTCTTTGGAATTTGCTTCGGAACATCCTTCAAAAATCCATTCGGATTTATTTTTCTGGAATTTCCTTTTGAATTTGCTTTGGAATTTCTTTCGGGATTTGCTTTGGAATTTCATTTGGAGCTACCTTCGGGATTTGATTTGGAATTTTCTACGTTATTTTCGTCGAAATTTACTTTGCAATTTGCTTCGGAATTTCTTCTAGAGTTTTCTTCGGAATTCCTTTTGGAGTTTCATGCTAAATTTGATTCGGAATTTGATTTGGAATTTCTTTTGAAGCTTTGAAATTATTTTGGAATTTTCTTCGGAAGTACCTCTATAATTTTCGTTTCCTCTGGAATTTTCTTCGGTATTTCCTTCGGAATTTTCCCTGGAATTTCCTTCGGAATTTTCTCTGCAATTTCCTTCGGAATATCCTCTGGAATTTCCTTCCTTGGAAAGGTCACGAGGCTCAATGCTTGATCTCTGAGATGAGTGCATCTGAAATCACGAAGTAGCAAGCGGATTTTGTATGAGACGAGGACTCCAAACTGGTTCAGCTTAGTGAAGTGTTGCATTCCGAATGAAAATCACACAAAACTTTTCAAAAGACCTTTCTAACAATGAGAGGCTTTCTAGAAAACTCTTTTGTTGTTAACTAAGTTACCTTTACATTTTTCGTCGAACATTACGCAAATATTATGTAGTAGTCCACACCATAATCTTTCGGTCTGTAGATATTAAGGTTGAAATTTTTACAATGATACCATAATTAAGGAAAGTGGACGAGATTTTTTCGAGTAATCATGGTTTCAAACTATACGAAAAATGATGCACCCTAATGGAAAATAAGAGAAACTCCCTAAAGAAATATGTTAACAGTATCCTACGATGATGTCGCATATCAAATGGAACTAGAGGCGCATGAATTCAGAGGAATTTAAAGCCTCTCTAAACAAAAATATCACGAATCTAATGAAGGAAATGCCCTACGATGATGAAAGAGGTGATAAAATACTATTGTTTTTAATATCCCATTCAAATTATGATTTTTCGACAGAAAAGCCCACCCGAATGGAAAATAAGTGAACCACCCTAATAAAATACCACATATTAAATGTAGAAAATGGCTGACGATAATGTGAGAGATGTTCCAATACTATTGTCTTCAATATTCAATTAAAATTCTATTTTTTATTTTTTTTTATTTTTTAACAAAAAGGACCACTCTAATGCAAAGTAAATGAACCACCCTAATGAAATATCACATATCATATGCTTTCAGTGGCCAACAATCATATAGGATATGTTTCAATACTATTGCCTTGAATTTCTCAGCAATTGAATTCAAATCGTTCATTTCAAATTCAATTCACTCCCCCAACTCAAAAATTTCCTAAGTCCCAAAAGGTCGATTTTTTCAAAAAAAAAAATTTTCCAAATAACACCAGATCTCGACGTTTCATGCATTTCTAAGACATCTGGCATCAAAAAAAAAATTTCGATTTCGGAAATTTCATGTACCCCCCCCCCTTTGGAGATTTTTCATGGGTCAAAAAAGCCAAACTTTGACCGCTTTGGGGGTCCACTTAATGAAGTCCGATTGAGCTCAAATTTTGCATGGGGACTTTTTTCGAGGAGACAAAACTTTTGAGCCCTACCTTTTTTTGAAATTCGAAAAATCTATTTTCATTGGCACCCTAATATATAGCTATCATTACGCAGTTTAATGCACTTCTTAATCTCGATGAAATCAGCTCAAACTTAGACCAGCCTCCTTTTAACATGCCAGTCAAGATAGGGATGTGGGGTTGAAATCAAAAACTTATTTTAAAAAAGGTATCACGAGAGAATTAACTCAACTTTCTAATAGCATAAATATATCATATTGTCAAAGTATGTCAATGAATTTCTAGAGTCTAGAGTCTAGAGTTGATTAATTGGTGTTCTTTGATTACGAAAAATGTGAAATCGATCAGGTTCATGGACGCACGATGTTGAGTCGTTATCGTGAATAGAATTACCGAAGTGATACCATAGAGCAGATAGTGACCATTTTGATTATGCAATAGTTATTAGCTGTTTGAGGAAACCTGTTAGAAATCTAATCTATCTAATGTATGACTCACTTATATTTGTTTCAGTCCTTCCCAAAGCCTAGGTATATCATGAAAACATAAATTACGCACCAGTAAAGCTCTTCTTCGTATTTTTCTTGGCATTACGTCGTCACTGGGACAAAGTCTGTTTCTCAGCTTCAGTGCTGTTCAATGAGTATTTCCACTGAGAGCTACCTTTACCTAAGTTTCCATTATCGCATTCGTATATCGAGTGGCAGGCAAAATGATACTCTATGCCCAGGGAAGTCAAGTAAATTCCAATTACGATAGGATCCTGGACCGATCGGGAATCGAACCCAGACACTTTCAGCATGGCTTTGCTTTATAGTCGCGGACTCTAGCCACTAGGCTAAGGAAGCTCTCATGATAACAATCTGCTACTTCTAAATTTGTATTAGCCATTTACCCGACAGCAGTGAGAGGAACCAATTTATTCAAATTAGTACCAACAAGCAACTGTATGTACAAACGTTAGTAAATTACCACAAGTCTGCAAATATTTAGCAAGATCGAATTTAGTTCGCTAATTCCACCACTCAGGCATACCGACAAATGTCAACCACATATATAAATAGCCCGGAAAATATCCAGACGTACGGGCAAATATTTGTCTCAGCTCTATTCCACTCAAGCCAACAGAACAGTTGAGATGCGATCCGCTAAGCTAGCATTTCCAATGGATCATTTGCACTTCTGAACGTTTGTTTGAACTCGTAGCACCCAACACATTTTCGACAGCTTTATCACTGAAACCACAAAACATTTTTGGACACTATCTGGAACGTGTCATAGCACTATCTTCGAATGGTAGGTAACTTTCAATTTCGACCGTAATTTTCGCTTTTCATTCACAAAACTGGCCACCGCCGTCACTAGCTTCGGTACCAGCAACTTCTTATCGTGGTGTTTGCTCTTTTAAAATCACGCACTTTTCGGCCATATCACTTCGGCGGGGCTGGGGCACGTTCTAGATTACTTCGTATTATTGCTTCGCTAATTCCGATCACGATTGAAGAAGCCGACTTTGTGGCACGCAGCACCCCCTTCTGCCTTTGTCTTCCAATATCTCTTCTAGAATTGACTGCTGCTCGAACTCTAACCTTAAACCTTCAAGAGCATAAATCAGAAGAACCAGACAACTGTTTGATCTGAAAACTTGACCGATTTGCCACTCGCTGGCGGTGACAAATAGATCAAATTTTAAGCGAGAATGGCTTTCTGGTTCACCAGATTCCTGCTCTTGAAAATTTGAGCTGTGGCTTCGATGCATCTTCACCTTAAATGGTTGCTCTAAGGGCAACTCCATCAATTAAGTTGCACCACGTTCGTTACCATGGCAGGGCTTCCTTTCCAATTGAAGAAAAAATATGTCAATGGAATCACTCGAAGAATCGGACGACCAATCGCGCACGAGGTGGAATACTAATGCGTTACGACGCGATGCGACGCCCTCTGATCGATTAGGTGCCCGTTCTACGGCGACGACGACAGCCGGCTGACTAATTGTTTGGCGTCGAGAATATCGGTGAATTTGTTAAAGTCAGGGCGTGACGTGGCAGCGAGGGGATGAGCGAGAGAAAGAGAGTCACAATCGATAACGTACGCGCCGCCTTTTGATAAAGCCTATCGACGCACAGCGGGCAGAGTCGGAGCCGTGTTAGGACATAGAATCCGCTGAACTAGAATCTTGAAGTGGCGCAATTCTGGAGGAAATATGCTCAAAAACTCGATTTGAATAGGTTTCATCCTGGGCAGATTTGAGTAAGTGGTTCTGAAGAAAAGAAACTAAACAGAAATAAAAAAGTTGGTTCTACCTGGAACTAAGGAACAAAAAGACTACCCATAGAATTTCTTCAAGAAGGTATTTTGCTTTAAGAATTTAACCTGGGTTGTTCTCTAAGGGTAGCCCCAGAAATCATTCAAAATATTCTAGCAAGAACTGGCCTTTCGAAGAACAAAATATATTGCCTCGCAATTTAGCAAATCACTGATTTCAACTAAAAGATTTTTATTTAACAGGAATTAATTCAGGAGAAAATGTTCAAAACGATACATCTACTGAAGCCTGCGCAAGATGAAATTTGCATCATTTCATGAATCAAATTCAGCTGCTTTTAAATAAGTCCAGTTACGACTTCAGTTTTGCCCACTGTGCAACGATGCGTCATTTAGAAGAATTTTCCAAGATAAGTCGAAATGGGATAAACAAAAGTGGGAAGCAATTGTTGAACAGATAGTGCAACAAGGTGCTGATTTTGAGTTAAAGTTATTTTTTTAATCAAAAAATATGAGTAATAAAGTAATCCTTTAAAGACTTCTTTCACAGAAGACTATCTAAATTGAAGAAATTTACTATCAGGTAAAAGCGTTAACTTAATCCACCCGAACGACGCTCAACCGCCTACGATTATCTTCTTTTTGGATCTACAGCAGCAAATATATTCACTCACGACCAGTCATAAATCGATTAGCACACGGTCCAATAAACACAATTATCATAAAAGGAAACACAAACACAGTGTGGTGTCGGGGTGCCAGAGTAAATCTTCCATGCTCCACCGAAAATGGGTCCTTTCCGACGACGGACGGGAGGAACGAAATCCGCCGACCGACAGTAATTTGAAACCGGTCGCGAAGGTGAACTCGTCTTTTAGTACAGATCCCCCGAAGACCCGATGGATCTGCACTCCGGCTCTACCGGTCCACCGAACTGTACTGAAATCCCTACAAAGTAAGCCCAAACCCGAAGCCCGCCTTAGTGCAACGGAATGAAATGAAGCGCGATACTACACCGGGCCACATTAGCTTTCCGAGAACGGCAAGCAGCACCCATGTATCGAACTTCCCCAGCAGAAAATCCCTGTTGACCTATGTCATCGGGCGCAGTGTTGGTTGTGTGCTTAGACGCAGTGGTTGGTAAACGATTAAATGTGGGACACGAAGAGAAAAACGGAGTTTAACCCTTCTTCTTCTTTCTGGCGTTACGTCCCAACTGGGAAAAAGCCTGCTTCTCAGATTAGTGTTCTTATGAGCACTTCCACAGTTATTAACTGAGAGCTTTCTTTGCATTCTTTGCATGTGTATATCGTGTGGCAGGTACGAAGATACTCTATGCCCTGGGAATCGAGAAAATTTCCTTTACGAAAAGATCCTCGACCAGCGGGATTCGAACCCACGACCCTCAGCATGGTCATGCTGAATAGCTGCGCGTTTACCGCTACGGCTATCTGGGAGTTTAACCCTCTAATACCCACATTTTTATTTTCCATCTAAATATCATTTTTAGTTATCTAAAATCGTTCTAAACACGTTTTGGAAAATGATTTATTTTTATTCGAAAATCTATGAATTTTAGTTCTTAATTTTTATAATTTTTATTTTTGAACATCCCTACCCTTTTTCATTTTTTGGAGCCTCTTATAGTTACTGATTTTTGGCAATAATAAAAATTCATGTTTGTTTCTGGATTTTTTGATTTTCTGTGTAATTAACGGAAAAAACTGGTTGGAAAATATTTCAATACCATCAAGCTCTTCTTCTGTGATAGGTTGATCGTAGAAAAATATAAAAGGTACGATTTTTTATATTACACGTTAAACGAACCCCAGACATTTGTAGGTTATAAAAGAATACAATCTTTCAAACATTTTTTCAAAAATACAAAAAAAAAAAATCAAAAGTCATGAAAAACTTTTCTTATATGGGTGTTATGAGCCAAGGTTTAAGCCAAAAATAACATCATTTTGGTTTCCGATCTACGAAGAAATACACAAAATTCCAAAGTTTACCCCGTCTGAAAGCGGTGTTGGGTATAGAGGGTTAATACTTCACCTTCGAACTAGAAATTTGTATCATTTGATAGATATTCGTATTTTGACTTTGAATCTAATACAAGACAGTGAAGGCCTTATAGTTTAGGTCAAAGGATACAAAATTCTTGTTTGAATTGAACGGTACAAAACAAAGGTTTTCTATTTACTCAAGACCAGTGAATCAATTGTCAACCAACACGCAGCAATAATGACTCCTCTCCTATTCTGTTTTTTTTATTTACTTATATTCTAATTTGTAGCTCATTTCGCCATTGGGCATCACTAGAGCGAAGATCAATTCGACTGATGTACTAGAGCACTACGCCTAAATTCATACTATTCTATTACCTAATCTATTTTTGGATTTGATGCTACGCTGTTTCTTTGCGCTCTCTACTTTTCGCAGGTGGATAGTAGAGCATGCAGGGATGCTTTTCTCAGACCAAGAAAGGTCCATTTGTTCATAGCCGTTTTTGTCGATTGCCGTGTTATTCCGGGTGCTGTTCAGCGTTTGCTCAGAGAAGGGTCAAGATGCCAGTCCGCTTTCAGGCGGCCGTAATGTTGGACGGATGAACTCGTGTTGTTCTTGAGCGGACTGACGAAATTTTTTGATGAGAGGGCTGAGAATCAAACCCATGACGATCCGCTTTTGAAGCGAACGTGTAGCCAACTACGCCACGTTGCCCCCTCCTATTCTTGTTGCAACAATTATATTCCGCAACAACAGTTGATCACTACTTGAACAGAATATGACAATGATGTCACGTTATCGAACAGCGTTCATAAAACTAAGGGTTTATTCACAAATTTCATAACGCCGAAAATGGCCATTTTTAACATCCACCCACCCCCTTGTAACGCATTTTGTAAGAATATTTTCCGAATTTTGCATGACCTGTAACATCTTGAAAACACCCACCCACCCCCTTCAGCGTTATGGAATATGTGAATGGGCCCTAATTCGATTTTGTGTTTAAAACAACTGATTTATCACGAGTTAAAAAGGTTGCACGACAATTTTTCTTTTGATTGTATCCCAATCCGAACAAGTTGGGATAAACGGTTGTGAGCGTGCTTGCTTTGTTGTTTGTTTTTCGTCTGTTTTGACAAATTGATTCACTGCTCAACACAATTTACCAGAAACGAAACTAGATTAGAATAAAGAAGAACGGCTACGGCCGCATGGTTTTGGATTAACGTTAAATTGAAAGGTATCAATTTGATCAAAGATAATATTTCTCCAGAAATTCCTCATGAAATAATTTTGGTGTTTTTTGAACAATTTCTCCAGAGATTTTCCAGTAATTCTGGCACGGATTCTCGAGAGATCCGCATAAGTTCATATTAGGATTTTATACGAAAACATCTTCATGTAATCATTTAGTAACAATATCATGAAATCGTCAACTGGCACTTCTTGGAAATCCTTCAGACATTCTTACTAAGATACCTTCAAAGATTTCTTCAAAAACTCCTTCAAGCATTCCTTCCAAAACTCGCCACGGTTATCGTTTTCTTTTGTATCTAGGAATTCTTTCAGAGGCATCATCAACTACAAGCAGCAGCAAGCTTTTGACTACCTTTTTTTTAAATAGGCATGACTTTTTTTGTTCTAGGATACTTTTTCTCCATTTTTTTCACAACTACCTGCTCAAAAATTATTTCAATTTTAAGAATATGTGTCAGTTTTGAACATTGACCATCTGGTCTAAAATATATTCCGAAATTCTTTGGGGCACCGACGCGTAGCTATAACCCACGTTAATTTCTCAGGCTACAGATTTTTTTTCATGTTGGGTTAATCGATATTCAAAACATTAGTTTAATGAAAATCTGTTGTGAAAATATGAAGCAAATTGGAGCAACCAATTTCGAGTTTTGAGCACTTATGAATTTTGCTTCGATCTGGTCATATAAGCATATTTAAAACTTCGAAAAACATAATTTGCTAATTTTCAGTTTTCTTGGAGATAACTCAACTGATCTTAATGATCTTTAGTCTGACATTGTTTAGTCCATATTTTATTTTATTAATAAATTGACTACAAACAAATGGCGACCAAAACAGTTTTATATGGGAAATGTCGGTACCTTAAACTATTACGGAATTCTTCAAAACCAATGATCAATCGACAAAGATTTCAAAAATAGAAGAGTTTTTTTTAGAACTGGAAAACAAAGGAATTATCGCGATTCAAACCTTTTTTGCGATAGAATAGTGATGCTGCTCGTAGAGGGGTTAAGAAAGTACTTCAAAGGTTTCCACAGGATTTTGGTTTTTGAAAGATTTCCTTCAGACGTTTTTTAAAGACTTCGTTAGGAATGCCTCTAGGGATTCTCTCCATCCCCCTTGGGGAACTTCCCTAAGCTTTTTGAAAATTCCACCATGTACCCCTCCAAGAACTTTTACGGGCATTTACCAGAGATTTCTTATGTACTTCTCTGGGAAAGATTGTTGCTGGATCAATTTTATCATAAATCTTTGTAGGAAGTCCTTCACGGGTGATTCGAAAAATCTCTCAAGAAATTCCTCTAATAACAGGGTTTTCTTCTGAAACTTTCTCCAAGCATTCACCTATGATTACTCGTATTTCTCTAAGGATTTCTATAAAAATTTCTCGATCGATACTTTTTAGAACTGATACAGGCATTCTTTAAATAATTCAGCCAGGGATTCCTCCTTCCCCTTTTTAAATTCCGGTAGTTCTAACATTTCATTGAAATAGTCTACCGGGGATTCCTCGGCGATTTTTTTTTTCCTTCTGAAACATTTCACGAGATTACTCCACACATTGCTGCAGAGATTCCTCTGTAGAAATTTCTTCAGGAGATAACTTTAGGAATTTTACCAGATATGGAGGAGCTAGGAGCTTTTTCAGGGAAATCGTCCAAGGGCTCTTCACAATTTTCAATTTTCAGGTTATTTTTTCATTTTTCAGCGAAATGCCCACTTTTCCGGATGTTTCAGACTTTTTGAACACAGTGGACATTACGGATCTGACGATGGCAATGAAAATAATACGATTCTAAAACAACGAATGACATTTGTTTGGAATAAATTACAGCTCTCTAGGTCTTCAAGGAAATGTCCACTTTCACGGGTTTTCCGGAGGATCACAAAGTGGCCATTTATCGCCACAAAACGGCAATGACTGTGAACCGATTCTAAATCATTTTTACGGATCTTCCGAAGGACTTAAAAAGGCCGCTCAATATATTACGGAGGCAATGACGGAGTAACCACGTTACCTCTGTACAAACCGTTTGAAAATTCTAGACCAAACCGCGAGTTTTACGGTTCCCCAAATTTAATTTACTTCGTTAAGGAGCAATATGAATTTGTAGGGGGAGACCCCCCAGTACCGATCAGCACCCAATACCAGACAACGTTGAAAAATTTAGAAATCATGGCAGGATTTGCAGAAAGAAATCAAGAAACGTTTTGCACAATTAAGAAACAAAAATTTTGAAAATAAAATTTCTCAATTGGACCCTGGCTCTAAGCCCTTTTGGAAATTATGTATAATCTTGAAAAAACCTCAGAAGCCAATACCAATACCGGTATTGAAAGAGGAAAACAAATTATTACTAACTAATTGCGAAAAAAGCTCAAAAACTTGCTATGCAGTTTGAAAGTGCGCACAATTTTAGTTTAAGACTTACTAGTCCAATTGAAAATCAAGTTACTCAGGAGTTCGAAAATATTCTCAATCAAGAGAACGTTTTCGAAAATGCCTGTGAGACTGATTTGGAAGAAGTGAGAACTAGTATTAAAAAATTCAAAAATATGAAAGCTCCTGGCGATGATGGAATTTTCTACATCCTCATCAAGAAACTTCCAGAAAGTAGCTTATCATTTTTAGTTGATATATTCAACAAATGTTTTCAGTTAGCATATTTTCCTGATAAATGGAAAAATGCTAAGGTTGTTCCAATTTCAAAACCAGACAAAAATCCTGCAGAAGCTGCTAGCTATCGTCCAATCAGTTTGCTTTCTTCCATCAGTAAACTTTTTGAAAAGGTCATTTTGAACAGAATGATGGCCCACATCAACGAAAATTCAATTTTTGCCAATGAACAGTTCGGATTCCGCCATGGACATTCGACCACTCATCAACTTTTACGTGTAACAAATTTGATCCGTTCCAACAAATCTAAAGGCTATTCTACTGGTCTTGCTCTTCTAGACATAGAAAAAGCATTTGACAGTGTTTGGCATGAAGGTTTGATCGTTAAATTAAAAAGCTTTAATTTTCCAACATACATTGTAAGAATAATTCAAAATTATCTGTCAAATCGTACACTTCAGGTTAATTATCAGAACTCCAGATCTGAAAAACTTCCTGTAAGAGCTGGTGTTCCTCAAGGCAGCATTTTGGGACCAATATTATACAATATTTTCACATCTGACTTACCTGAGTTACCTCAGGGATGTCAAAAATCCTTGTTTGCGGATGACACAGGCCTCTCTGCCAAAGGACGAAGCCCGCGTGTCATCTGTAGTCGATTGCAAAAAAGTTTGGATATTTTTTCTTCATACTTGCAAAAATGGAAGATTTCTCCTAATGCTTCCAAAACTCAACTAATAATATTCCCACATAAACCAAAAGCGCTTTATTTGAAACCTTCAAGTAGACATGTTGTCACGATGAGAGGGGTTCCAATAAATTGGTCAGATGAAGTTAAGTATCTAGGGCTCATGCTAGATAAGAATTTAACTTTCAAAAATCACATTGAGGGCATTCAAGCCAAATGTAATAAATATATAAAATGTCTCTATCCCCTTATTAATAAAAAAATCAAAACTTTGTCTTAAGAACAAGCTTTTGATATTCAAACAAATTTTCAGGCCAGCCATGTTGTATGCTGTACCAATATGGACTAGCTGTTGTAATACCAGGAAGAAAGCTCTGCAGAGAATTCAAAATAAAATTTTGAAAATGATTCTGAAGCTTCCCCCCTGATATAGTAGTAGTGAGTTACATAGAATATCCAATGTTGCAACATTGGAACAAATGTCAAATAAAATAATTAATAATTTCAGGCAAAAATCGTTACAATCTTCTATTGCCACGATTAATGCGTTATATGTTTAGGTTAAGTATATTCAAAGCGTTTTTTTCTCTTATAAGCAGGTGAAATCAACTCACCTGTAAAAATTCTGACCTGCTACGACAAATGAAATGTAATAAGTTGTTATTACATTACATTATTTAACCCTCTAATATCCAACCCCGCCTTTAGACGGGGTACACTTTGAAATTTTGTGTATTTTTTCGTAGCTCGCAAATCAAAATGATTTTATTTTTGGCTTATACCTTGACTCATAACACGCATACAAGAAAAGTTTTTTATGACTTTTGAAACTTTTTTGTATTTTTAAAAATTGTTTGAAAAATTGTATTCTTATATAACCTACAAATGCCTGGGCTTCATTTAACGTGTAATATAAAAAATCGTACCTTTTATATTTTTCTACGATTAACCTATCACAAACGAAGAGCCTAAAATCATTTCAAACCTGTTTTTCCGTTAATTACACGGAAAATAAAATACGCTCCAAAAAAAAAAAATTATAAATTTAAAATTTTTAAAAATACCGTAACAATTTAAATTTTTATTGTTGCTAAAAATCAACAACTAGAAAAGGCTTCAAGAAAAAATGAAAAAAGCTAGGGATGTTCAAAAATAAAAATTATAAAAATCAAAAACCAAAATTTAAAAATTTGCGAATAAAAATAAATAAATGCCCAAAACGTGTTTAGAACGATTTTAGATAACTCAAAATAATACTTAAATCGAAAATAAAAATTTGGGTATTAGAGGGTTAAAGATGGTGTAGTAGAAGAAAAAGAAGCTATTATGTATAGAGAGGAATGGTTGCGTAGAATAACACTTCCTTGAAACATGCACGCCTTTTCGGAAAACAGAGATATTTGAAACCCGATAAAAAAGTTGACGTAACGCCTTCAATATGATCTTATTTAATTATTATTTTGGATATGGAAGAATAATCTTGATCCCGCAGGAATATTGGAAAACCAACATGATTTGAAAGTGAGAATGCATTTTGTACCATATTTGAACTAAACTCAAGATCTCTTCATAGGATACAGATTTCTAGCTAGAATTCCAAAATTCTCAGAAAAATCTTTGTTGTCAAATCATTATAAAATTCAGATGTACATAAAGTGAATTCCAGATTTATCGCAAATTTATACTTCAAATCATGTAAAATTACATAACCTACATGAATTTGTGTCCATGCTCGATTACGATTACGATGAATACCGGGAATGTTGTAATATTCACATTTTCACATGATTTTTCGTGTGAATAAACGACAAATTTGGCATGCCCTTTATATGCATGATTTTATTAATTTTACGCGTCATTTTGAATGGATTTTTCTCAACGTGCAGCTAGAAAAAGAGAGGTCAGGGCAAGGAGCAAATGTCGAAACTGAAAAAGCAGTTTTCTCCTTTTAAATCATCTTTGATTTGTTGTTTTAAAAAGAGAAAACTGCTTAGAGTTTTGACATTTGCTCCATTTTTACTTGCGCTTTAAAGCTTTTGAGAACGTGAGAAGTCTGCAATTGTGACGGCCATTATTGGATTCAGAGATGTTTCTCCTCAACATTTTACAGATTTGTTGGAGTCAACTGTGGCGACAATCCAGTGTTTTGTATATTTGGAGATGGTTAAAGTGCAACGATTGTTAAATATTGAGAAATAAATGGTACAGAACACTATGAAGGTTGAAATCCACTGTTGTATTGACAATGTCAAGGTTACGGAGGATATTGTAGACAGACATCATTGAGATCGTAAAGGATATCACACGAAGCTACAATATCTGGAGCAAATCCTACAACTTCATTCCATGACGAATCCTATCTTCATCATACAACACGAATTTTCAAGAGCACAAATCTGAAGAATCAAACATCATCCAAAGCTGAAAATTTGATGGATTGGTCATCACCAGCGAGTGACCAATCAATAAATTTCTTAACGCGATCGGTTGTCTGGTTGTCTAGATTTGTGCTCTAAAAATTTCAGATTTGGTTTCACTTCTAGATACATCTTCACCTTAAACATTTAGGTTTTCGAAAATTTTAAAATCTGCCTAGCTTTAGAGAATATCGAGATGATATACGAAAGATTTTCATTCGACAGCAACTCTAGCATTTCCTCAGAAAAAAAAAAATATTTCCCATGTTTCGTTCACGTTTTCGAATGGCTTAATTCCTTTAGAGTGTGTATTAACCCCTCTATACCGGCAGCTTCATTTTTTACCGCTAGAAAAATATTCAAATAGCGATATCTTTTTTGTTTCTCAATATTTTGCACCATTTTTTCACAAGACCTCTAAAAACTCTTCTAGTTTAAGAAGCCGTGTCGATATTAGTCATTGGTGATCAAGTTTTGAAGATATTCCGATGTTCCTTGGGGGACTGACATTCTCCATATAAAATGTCTTTGGCGGCCATTTTGTTTTTGGTCAATTTATAAAAAAAAAAATAAAATGTGTACTATACAATGCCAGGTAATAAGGAGCAACTCTTAAAAAATCATACAAATCGGTTCAGTATTCTAGGAGAAATCTGAAAATTACGATATGAGGTTTTTAGAGTTTTGAAGATCTTGATTTTTCCAGTGTAGTACCAGAAACATAAATTCTCATTACTCAAAGACGGCTGCCCCAAATTGCTTCATTTTATCACAACATACTCGCATTAATGTATCATTCCGAGTAGTGAATATCCGATTACGATAAAAATTCTGTAGCCTCAGATATTTACGTGAGCTATAGCTACGCGTCGGTTCCCAAGGAATTTTGGAATCCAGATGACCAATTATTAATATCGACACATATTCTAAAAAAAGAGTATTTTGAGAGTTTGTGAAAAAATGGTGCAAACATATTGAGAAACAAAAAAGTTATCGCGATTTGAATATTTTTTTTAGCGGTACAAAAATGAAGCTGCCAGTATACTCTATAAAGGGGTTAATCACTGATTGATGACATCAGTAGAAATTGTAGATATTGGTGTCTAGTTTAAAAAATCGCATTGAGAATCAATTCTAACGTTTTTTCGGGCACCAATAGAACTATTATGTTGATTGCTTCTTGATATTTTCAAGAACAAGACGTATAGAGTAAAGTGGAGCAAAAGTTCGAGTGGGGCAAGAGGTAAATGGGTAAATATTTTGACAGAAGTTTGTTCAGCAAAATTATAGCCAATATGGTGAAGGTTGTCTGTAAGGTATTTGTTTTGTTTCAACTGCTATTGTTTTCCTGGAAACTTTGATTATACCACTAAGGTCGAACTTTTGCCCCACCTTACTCTACTATTTTTGAAGCATTTGAACCACTGCAGCTTGGTTGTTTAAGCTTTTTCCAGTTTTTGGCGCTAGGACAGGATCTGCTTCTCAACTGCTCTCTCTGAACTGACTGGGAATCAAACCCACTAGTAGTGCTACTTGGCTCATATTTGGCAACAATTTGGCTGAAAACCCCCTCAACGCCCAA
This sequence comes from Aedes aegypti, assembly GCF_002204515.2. Lineage (NCBI taxonomy): Eukaryota > Metazoa > Arthropoda > Insecta > Diptera > Culicidae > Aedes > Aedes aegypti. Next base: position 20,697,482 of record NC_035108.1, on the reverse strand, counting down.
GTAGTTCTTTACTCTATCGGGAAGAAAACTCAGCTTCCAATTTGCAACATCACTGCCAAAGTCATCTGAACCGCAAGAAATGTAAAGTGGAGAACCCCTGCTTCCGCGGCACAAGAAAAGTCAAGCCTCGAGTTCAAGACCGGCCGGCTCGTGTCGGAGCGAAGACGTTGTTTGGCGGGCAAAGAGAGGTTCCCGGTGGCAGCGACGGGATGCGAAATCCAATTATCGTCTACGTACACACATATTTTATCGATAAAAGCAGCTAGCTTGCGAGCGCGCTTTGGGGAATAACACCACCACCAGCTCGCATTGCATAGCAGCGCACATGAACAACAACAAAAAGAGCGTTACACTCCACCCCACACACATGGATATTTGGAACTGGGTAAACTGACGCGAACGGAACGGATAGATACACAGATCAAGACCAACAATAGATAAGTCCTAAAGTTCAATATTGCATAGCATATCATAATATGATTGATCTAAATTGGAAAGACTTACTTTGATCCAAATGAATAAGGAATGGGATTTTCCGCTTACTCTGGAAGTGCAGATTTTAGCAGTTCTCATATTGCTGAACAATAACGGCGCCGGCCAAGTCCTTACAGTCAATTAGAATGAGGAAAGGATGTTAGTGTGTAATGACTGTTGCAACTAGAGACCGAGAATACCTCTGCATCTCCACAATCACCACGGAAGGGTGTTTATTAGCCAAGGAGGAAAAAGATCTGGGAGTCACCTTTGGTCGGTGATGTGATCCTTGTTGGATGAGGAGGAAAAGTAAGAGTCCTGAAAACTAAGTTTACATATTTGTCTCACAGTGAAAATATATTCGTAGATACTATTAGAAGATTAAAAAAAGACGTCGACAATCATAATGTCGAGCTATTCAATGATTACTTTTAGTAATGACGTAAAAAAGGTATGAGTATATTAAAACTATAGGAAATATATTGGAAATAGATAATCTGAAAATGCCATTTTCATTTGCGTTATGAGCTCTATTTGAAATTGAGGTCTTTTCAATTGTTAATCTTGAGATATCGGAACAAACTTTGCGGAGCGGATCGGACAGGTGGCGGTGAGTGCGAGCTTCCGACACCTCATCATCTTGCTTGGCTCATTGTGGGCTTGCGGTGATGGCTCGTGACGTGACGTGTGTTTGTGTGATTGTGGCGTGCAACTTCTTGATATGCTTCGGATTTTGATGGGGCAAAGTTCGGGAAATGAATAGATAACCTTTCGGAATGAAAGTAGATCCTATTTTGGTTTATCGTGTCACGGATGGAAATAGCTAGATATGATTCATGGTGTGGGGTTTGGATTATGATCCTAAGAGTTTTGCATGGGAAATAAGAAAACTTATCGATTGTTTTATTAATTGTATTACTTGTGAATTCAATGGTAGATCTGAGTGACTTCGTCTATCGTTCGGTTTAATAGTTACATACCTGGAAAGAGAGAAAAGAGAAATCATTAGTTTTCAGCGTCAGAACAAGAAAACAAATCAAAGGCACGTCTGTGATAGATTTTGTAAGACATAACATTAGAAGATTATGCCAGATTGCAGCTTTCATTGGATCCACGAGAAACCAGCCAGTTGCAGTAGTCGGTACGTGCTGAAATGGAATTTAATTAAGATGTTTCTTTTGTTTCAACTTTCCCACCGGAATGCTGGTGTTATTTATTTGTTCAATTCCATCGAGAGATCCACCAGATCGTCATGCAGCAGTCAACAATATTCTTCCGATACCACCCCGCGTAGAAGGTAAGGGTTCTCGCAAGAAAACACTTTTATTGGATTCACAAAGCACGTATCCACCACGCTGCTATGCTGTAAGTTGGAACTGCCGACCGACGATGAATCATCCATGTACCATCATCCCTAATGGAATATCCTTCATCTCGAGGTTATTTATTTGCCGAGTTCTTCAACAACTCCGCAGAGCAAATACGTGACTGTGCCTTGGCGGCAGTAACGCAGTGGATCCCTCATTCCATTCCATTTCATCAGCACAGCCCATAATTAGGTGGAGGGCCTGATGAAATGTTCTAACGAAATTTAGCAAACTTTCTAATAAATTTAATTTCTTAAGATTAAGAGGGAAATAAACATCCTAGTTTTAAAAATTTTCAAACCCAGTTTTTTTTGCTCAAAATTGAAACGATACTCATGAAAATCTATCATTGCATTGCACATGTTATCTGTAATGCGCTGATAGATTTCCGCAGAGATTTCTTTAAATTTGAATGAAAAAACTGTTTTTTATTTTTTGATGATTGTATGATGGATTCATTAGCCTTAAACCTCAAGGCAAGTGAACGAAAATAAAAACTAGCTTATTGTCTCATACGTGTAATCTCGATGATTTTACAATACTATACTAAACTAACCATGTTGTTGTAGCCAGGAAGACATAATGAATCTGATATATCAAGGGGGAAGCTTTCTCTTTGGTTTATCGATAAATTGTGTATGTCTAATTTTTATAGATAACAATCAGTTTATTGAAATCTCAATTATCTATCTTCTGTCTTCTATCTATCTATCTATATTATGTGCATAAAAATTGAATGTTGTTTGTGTGTCACGAGTTGGCTTGAAAACGGGCTATCGGTTTTTGAAAATTCTCTTATACTTATGTTACTGAGGTGCTACGACGTGTTTGTGTGTATAAAAAGCTCAGGATATTCACCGGGAAAGCCGGAGAAACCAAAGTAAAATTAACCTTCATTTTGTAAGGGGTTGTTCATTGCGTTTTTCAACAGTCTAATTGATAGTCTTCGCTTGACTTCCCAGGGTATAGAATAGTAGTTTAATATCGAGTAATAAACAAACATCACGCCAGGTATACTAATGTTTAAGTTTAACGTGTTATTATGTATTTGTAAATTCATGAACTAAGTAAACTAATCAGCTGGCATTTCTTCTGTTTCCATTTAGGTACGACTCCGAAAATTTACTTCAGGAATTCATCCACTGATTCACGGATTTTCCTATGAATTTCTCCAAGATTTTGTTTAGGATACCTTCCTCAGAAGATGCTTCCAGAAATTTTTCAAATGAGTACTCAGTCTTCCAGGAATTCTGTAATTTATCTCCCGTAGATTTCCGTAAGATCCCATATTCAAAATTGTTTAAGGTCTACTCTTTTTTTTGTCTAAGAATATCTGTAGAATTATCTCTGAGATTCGTCCAAATATTTCCTTGGGTATTTCCCAGTGATTCTTCTAGAAATTTTTGGAAAAAATTCCGAATATTTTGTCTCAAAACAGCTCCTAGATATCCTCCTAAAATTTCGTTTAGGATTTCTTAAGGATTTCAACCAGCAACTTCTGAAATGGACTTTCAGGAAATATTCTTAAGATTTCTCTATGGTTTTTTTTTTCAGGAATTCCTTCCGAAATTCTTCCAAAAAATCAGCAAGAGAGACGTAAGAAAATTGATGCAGTCATTTTTCCAAGAAAAAAAAAATGCGCCGGAGAAATGTTCAGAATTTTTTGAAGGAATTTTTAATCAAGCCCGGAAGATATTTCTAGAGTTAATCCAGACAAACCTCAGACAAGATCTTTGAAGGAATTTTTGGAACGTAAGGAGTTTTGGATGGTTCTTTAGAATTTAGAACTACAAATATCAAACGAACCTTACATGATTTGCCGGAGGAATCGCAGACAACCCTCAAACCCCTCAACTCCTGTAAAATTTCATATAGAAATAATTGGTGGAATTGCTGGGAGAGTTGCATTTCCTGATTTAAAATTAACCAGATGAATAAGTCGAGAAAACGTTTGCCAAAGTAAACCTTGGATTAAATGCTGGGAAAATCTAGAGAAAAAATATTAGCAAATTGTCGAAAAAATTATTAAATTATTAACACCGAGTAACTCATGGAGGAATTCTTTTAGACTGGATATGTCCCTGACAAAATTCATGTAGGAATTATTCGAGTAACAACTGGATAATTATTAGAAGGAAATTCCTGGAAAAAATCTTGATGGCCTTTCTAGAATACCAGATGGGATTTTCGGTGCCATCTCTGTGGAAATTACTTGAGGTGCAACCGGTGGACTGCTAAAGCCACGAGGAGTACCCCTTAAGAAATTACTGGAATCATGGAAAAAAGGAATCCTGCCAGCGAGTTTAAGAGAATTATAACAGATCTTGTTACTTAATTAACATGTTGTTATGTCAAAATGTGGTTATAACTTTGGCAGTGGTTAAAATAACAAAAAAATAATTAAACTTTCTCTACATTAAACAAGTTTGGGACGAAATGTGTTGAAATTTACACAAAATTTAAACTTATTATGTTCTATATGTTAGAGTGATGTGATTCCAAATTTTACCAAATTTTGTTGAGCACCATAACTGCAAAATTAATTGTTTTCTGATACAAAATGAAAACTTCAAGGCATAGAAGACACTTAAGCAAATGTCAATATACTTGAACTACAAAATTTGTTGTTTCATGATACACAAACAAAATCCTAAAGGTATAAGAGACATGGAAAATGACTGATTATATATTTTCAAAAAAAAATATCTCAAAAACTAAGAAACATACATCGCTAAAAATTTGACAGAAAACGTAAAATTTTCCGAACTTTCAAGAATAAATAAGAACATCTATAGCCCATTTGATCCCAAGGGCTTCAAAACACGAAAAAACGGATTTTTTCATGTTTAAAAAATATACAATTTTGTTAAATTTTTGCAAAGTCAAAATCTTTAGCTTTCATTTCGTCCAAGAAATTGGAAATCGGTCAAGCGGTTCAAAAGTTATAATTTAAAAAATAATAAAAAAAATTGCAAAATCGCGATTTTTCGGGTCACCCTATTTCGGAAATGGTCACCCTAATCAAAATAGTAATACAAAAATACAAAAATACGTATATCCTTATTTTGGATAAGGAACAAAATAGCAAATTTTCACGGAATTCGGTGACCCACTAGATCGGTTTTCATGGAATGGCTGTATACTTAAATCCAGTTTAGGAACAATTTGTTGATTGTTTAACGATACGTATTCGATTTTCTTGTAAAGTAGGCTAAACAGTTTCTTTTTTATCCATAATGATGTATTGAGGTTCAAGTGTGCCAACGGCATTCTAATACTCTATTTTTTTACGTTTAAATGCCATCAAAGTAGCTAAAATCTTTCAAAAGAATATAAACTCAGTTTTAATAAAAATTCTAGGTAGGAATTAATGCATCATTCGATCAACTTCTGCTTCTGGTGTTAGATATTGATCATATTTGCACGATAGTCAATAAAAATGCAGAAAACAATGACAGTAACAGTGAAACCTATTCTATTTGAAAATAAAAATGTACTAAAAAGTTATACTTTTAAAAAATTCAAAAAAATGTATACAATTTTTCGGAAACTTGTTTTTTTCCCAGATCATTACTTTCAGGGATTCACAAGAAGATATAAAAACAATGAGTATCACGAAACATTCCACAACGAGAGTATTTTTTTTAGAAACAAAAGTTTGATGACATTTTTAGCTACCATTTGGAGGTTTAGCACTACAAGTTTTCTGACAAAGTGTAATATTGAGACACCCTACTGAACATGGTATTCTGGCGAATCTAATTAGCAGGGCTGAAGCAAAAAATGGTGCCCGAAAAAGTGACTACAAATGACTTGAACATCGAACCGTAATCAGTTTTATTTCAGTTCTATTACACTGCCTTACAATGAAGAAGTTACCATCCAATATGATCTACTGCAGGTTGTAGGGCTAGTTAAGTACTAAATTTGATTTTTTTTATCGTACATCCAAAATTTCAAAATATTGCCTACAGTTTTTTTTAACAAAAATTGCACATTAACGTGAATAATTCTTTTGTTCGCAGTCTTTCAATCTTTTCAAAATTTTAGAAAGAGGTTTCGAAAAAGATCACTTAAGATAATAAGATAAGAATAAGACTTTAACGCTTCTACCTAATAAGGCCAATATTGTGTGTAACTAGATCAAGATTACGGAATATATAATATTTGCATATAAATAATATTTGAAACCGATGTATCATAGATACGTCATACGTCCTTTGAACGCCGACTAATGGAGAACAAATGATGGATTTAAGGCGAAACGTCTCGGAATCCAAAGATGGCTGTCACAATGACCCACTTGTGCTCCTACTCACGTTTTCAAAGGCACTAATCTGGAGAAAAAGTTGGCAAACGTTACTGATCTTTTTATTTTAAGCTTTCTGCTAGTACACAAAGACAAAATAAAAAGTGCACTGTTGGATGCTTTCTTCGTGAGATTTGTGCCTTTGAAGTTTTAGTACAATCTTCAAAGTTGATTCCAAACTGTTTCACCTTTAGCCTGAGTGGAATTTAATTTTTCATTAGTAAGTTTAAAGAGTGGTACGTTTGGCCGAATGGATATTTAGCATAAAGACGATAGGCTGAATATGTTGTTCCTCTGAGTTATATTGTTAAAGTAGTTATTAAAATTACGCTTTTAATATTTCAATCAAAATTACTTAGACGCTTTCATGGTTCACTTCACTTCTTCTTCTTCTTTCTTCTTTCTGGCATTACGTCCCTACTGGGACAGAGCCTGCTTCTCAGCTTAGTGTTCTTATGAGCACTTCCACACTTATTAACTGAGAGCTTACTGTGCCAATGACCATTTTTGCATGCGTATAACGTGTGGCAGGTACGAAGATACTCTATGCCCTGGGAAGTCGAGAAAATTTCCAACCCGAAAAGATCCTCGACCGGTGGGATTCGAACCCACGACCCTCAGCTTGGTCTTGCTGAATAGCTGCGCGTTTACCGCTACGGCTATCTGGGCCCCTTATAGGGGGTTATTGTCTTAAGATACGCAATAAAAAATCACTTTAGTACAATTAATATTCTTGTTAAGTATAAACTCAGTGGCTTCCAAAAAACCTCCTGCCGAAGTGAATCAAAAGTGGCAAGAAGAGGTCCGGCTCCCCAAATGTCTTTGAAGAAAGTATGCATGATTTTATAAGCGTTTCGATGAGAACGACAAATGCTCTGAAGCATTTCTGTCTTACCATTCTTATGTATTAACCTATGAATATATGTTTTGGTAGCATTCTCAACTAGTTTTGAAAGTATATTCAAGCCAAGGTCTATCAGGCCATTTTTAAAAATTTGGTTTGCAAATGAAGTCTGTCCTAATAAGTAGGATAAGTTTTTATTCTCAAATAGAACATGCAAAAAATAATCTTTGTTTTGCGATTTATTGTTCAAAACCCTTTTTATAGATTTTGTGAAAATTTAAAGAGCCAATATGCTACATACTAGGATGGTTTGATTAACCCTCTAATACCCAACCCCGCCTTTAGACGGGGTACACTTTGGAATTTTGTGTATTTTTTCGTAGCTCGGAAATCAAAATGATTTTATTTTTGGCTTATACCTTGACTCATTACACGCATTTAGGAAAAGTTTTTTATGACTTTTGAAACTTTTTTGTATTTTTAGAAATTGTTTGAAAAATTGCATTCTTATATAACCTACAAATGCCTGAGCTTCATTTAACGTGTTATATAAAAAATCGTACCTTTTATATTTTTCTACGATTAACCTATCACAAACGAAGAGCCTGGTGGTATTAAAATTATTTCAAACCTGTTTTTCCGTTAGTTACACGGAAAATAAAATACGCTCCGAAAAAAAATTAAAAATTTAATATTTTTCAAAATACCGTAACAATTAAAATTTTTATTATTGCCAAAAATCAACAACTAGAAAAGGCTTCAAGAAAAAATGAAAAAAGCTAGGGATGTTCAAAAATAAAAATTATAAAAATCAAAAATCAAAATTTAAAAATTTGCGAATAAAAATAAATAAATGCCCAAAACGTGTTTAGAACGGTTTTAGATAACGAAAAATAATACTTAAATCGAAAATAAAAATTTGGGTATTAGAGGGTTAATTAAACGATTTTCAAAGACAAAGAAAATATATAGGGTGCATATATTTCAAAACGTAAACTTTTACAACAGAAGATAAAAATCTAATTATCCACCACAAGATATAAAAATTACTGGTAATTTAATTTATTTTTATTCGCAAATTTACGAATTTTGGTTTTTGATTTTTATAATTTTTATTTTTGGCCATCCTTATCCTTTTCCATTTTTTCTTGAAGTTTCTTCTGGTAACTGATTTTTAGCAACAATAAAAACTAAAGATTTATCGATACTTTTGAAATTATTATTTTTTAAATTTTTTTGGGTTATATTTTATTTTCCGTGTAGTTCCCTTGAAAAGGAAGACAACGAGGAAAGCTTTGATCATCAACTCTATCAAAACAAAGTACATGATTGGCGGTAGAGAAAGAGGCAAGCCTAGTTGTGTTGAAGTAGTGATTTTTTGCTTATTTTTCTACAACTCCATCTAAGGCTATGCGATGGAGCAAGAAATGGGAACGTTTTGGATAGCTGCAGACCCCTTGGGCGATCCCCAAGGGGTCGTCCATCAATATTGTCTTACGTTATTAATTTGGGGGTTGTCCATTAAGCGACGAAGTTAAGCTCTACAATACGCCATGGCCCTAGTATGACTCCATCCAAGCTTTAGAAAACAATTCCTATGAGTAGAAATCTCTTAATAACGAGTTTGTATATTATTATATACAGTCAACTCTCCATAACTCGTTATGGGAGGGGCCATCGAGATAGGGAGGTATCAAGTTACAGAAGTTAAAACCATTGTCCCTGTGATCCAAGGGACGAAATATCGAGTAAGAGAGAGAGTCGACTGTATTAGGAATATGTTATTTATGGCATGAGTTATCGAACAAATGAAAGTAAAAAATGCACCTAATGAGCAATTCGTCTTAATAACTTCAAAAGCCCTGTACTTCAATGGAGAGTGAGAGTAATTCAAATAGCCTCGTGCTATGCCTAGGACATGATACATATATTTAATTTTGATATGCGACTCCGGCCTCTCGCACCCCCAAGATTCAATGGATAATAGACTATCGTTACTATGACAGTGGCGTAGCCACGAGAGAGCAGTTTACAATCCAAACCCCCTTTTACACGAGATTAACATGATGATTTGATTTGAAACAGGAGTATCACTGCATCGATGACAACGTATGCATTGAGCTTGAGCTTGCATGGCCACCCATGGTGCTCGTACTACTCCATTATCGCCAGATCAGCCGCACTTACACAAGGAACCAACCAGATGAATGCTTTTGTAAGTGCTGGTGAGTTTCTATTTTTAGGCAACAATAACGCCTGCCACGTCAGAATGCAGACCAATGAGGGGGAGGAGAAGGAATTGATGTTGCATTAAAAACTGGCCTACAGTAGACCGGATATACCCCTGCATCTACGCCATGCGGGGTAAGGTAATTTTATGGTAGAGAGGTTTGCTTTTTTGGTTAGCAGACCGCCTATGTATCAGGCGTAAGGAAAGGCATGCTAAAATGGTGGAAGAAAGGAAGCGAAGGGACACAGTTTCTTGTCCGTCTCTGGTGCTAGAGATTGCTAGGAACGAACAGTTTAAGAGTGATAGATTAAAAGTGAAAGACAGAAGCAAGTGAAAAATACAATTAAAAAGTACGATAAAAGCGACTGGTCTGGGATTCAACCTTCTGCTTATGAAGCAGAAGAGGTAGTTATTAGACCACCAAACCCATCTTAATTTTCGAAAAACAATTGGAAATCGGCCAAACGAATGTCGCTTTCAACCTTCTATCCACGCCACTGACTCTAGAGAGCGATCATAGGTATAGAGGCAAAAAGGGCGGTCATTGTGCATAGGTATCAATTACAATAAGAGCATTGCATCGATTGCATTGAAAGGCAATTGGTGCAGTGGTGAGGGTGCAGGGTGCAGACACAGGCAATAATGCATTCGGTACGGGATCGATAAATATCGGGCTGAAGGAGCCTTCCTGCATTATTTCACTACGTATACCAGAGATGCCAGATTCCAGCCGCAATAATAGTGGTTGAGATCGGATAGGAAAGGTAGGGCAGGTATTTTTACGACCCTTTTATGATTTGCTCGGTGCGCGCGCGCCAAAGCCGAAGAAAGTGAGAGCTGTGAGCAATTACATTAGCCCGAAGTGCATTTTAGCGAGCGGCGGATCATAAATCGTGCCTGGGGATTAAGTGTGACTTAATTGATTCGGGACGAGGTGGATTTATTGGTTTCGGGGAAAGCTAGCGGATGTTGACGTGAACGTAATGACAATTTTTTTCTATCTGAATCGTTTACAGTTGAATGAAAAATCTTAATTTTACCACCTTCTGTATACAGAGTTGAATGTTTTCAAATTTGTCTAACTGGTAATTATATCTTTTGCAAACGTACCACCTTGTTATCTACATTGTGTAAATTGTATTCATATTTCACCAACCTCACTACTACCTATTTCCAACCCGAAATTTTTAAGAGGTGAAAACTTCCCACGCCAAACCCATCGACAGTATTATGACTCCGTCCAGCTTGTCAAGACCAACACCGCCCGTGTGAATCGCTCTACAAACCACCTGTGCGCTAGACCAGGGGTTCCTCTTCCCAACAGTCCAAATAGGCGTAAAGTGTGTTTATCCGCTTTCTGAGCCGCCGTGACCATCAGCTGTGCGATGTACGAACGAAAAACAACAACAATATAGGAAAAAAAAAACCTAACTGTGTTTTCTCGCCCATTTCACCGGCTTTTTTTCTACTTTTTGCTCCAGTCGAACCTGTTGACCATAGTCTTCTTCAGTTGCCTACCTGGAAAGCTCTCTTGTAGAGCGCAAAAGATTTATCGACATCTTTCCTTGGTTGCACTACTGTTTCCAGCCACGGTTCTCCGATTGTTTTCATTTTCTCCGCCAAATTTGCCACACTGACTGCCCGCGGTCCGAATTTAGCGAATTCCGTTAGCGAGTTCAGAGCGCTCGGATCTTGAAGCCTGGCCGCGTGCCGAGTTCAGTAGATTATCAAGACACACGAATTGAGGCCTTTAGCAGCTAGAGTTGCCTTCAGCAGTGCTGAGGGGAAAACCCTATAAATCGATAAAACTTCGCGCGTTGAAGTCTGGTGGTGTTCATGGTCCTACGCTTCACTGCATTGCTGATTTTTGGGTCACGATAAAGCCTTTTTCTCGAGCTGTTGCGCTTTTTGAAGGGTACGCCACGAGGTCGTCGATCTGCGTGCCAAGGCACCACCGCCGGCTCGGTTCGATTCATAACGGCGCGCAGTCGATGCTCTGTTACAACAATAACAAATCCAAAAGGGGCAATCGATTATACGGACTAAATACGTGGTGGTATGACTCCCTCAGTAAGGAGCTCGGTATGCTGTTTTCATGGGCGTAGCTACGGGGCGAGCTACGAAAATCAATCTTTTATTTTAATTTTTCAAAGTTTGTCTCCATACAATTGAGTCACAATAGACTTCTAGGGAATTTTTGGACTCCACCAAACAATCAGGCTTCAAAAGAGATCTTACAAGAAATACCAAGAGGTCATCAAGAGTCTGCAATAAATCTTGCCAGAGATTCAACAAAAATCGGTTATGTAAGCTGAAAGGATTCTGCCAAGGATATTGTCAGCAGATCTACTAATTTTATTGAAATAATTCTTCGAATAATGCGCCGAGGAAGAAAGCTCGTAATATTCTTCCTGGGATTGCATCCTGGAAATACTATAATTTCGTCCGGTTTATCGTTGTCAGGTATAATATTTGCAGCATATCGGTGATAAGATACAAATTTCGAAATGGCCAGGCACCCACTGTGCAGACTTCGATTTGGAGATAATTTAAAAATTCACGGCGATAAAATTATTCACTTATGAATAACGTGATAGACGCAGTTTCAATTTTTACGAAGAAAGAAACAAGAACATCCGTACCAACCGTTTCATTTCAAAGGGAAAGATTAAATCATTGGGAGTGACGTTGTTTAGAAATTTCAACCGTATGTCCTGGCCAAAAGCCTTGGCTTAAGCGCCATTTGAGCACATTGACATATGGCTATTTCTTGGCCTATTAAGGGCCATTACTCGATCTCTGAAAACTTTGCTTTTTACTATTGAAGCAAATTCTATTACTTTATCTGAAATTAAACTGTGAGCCCTCTGGGGCTTTTACAGAATTGCTGAAAATATATTACAGAAATCTTCTCACAAGTTTTTCAAAATTTCGAATAGGAATTTCATGAAGAACATTTTCAAACATTGCACATTGGGGAATTCCGACCCCAAAGGTGGAAAAAATTGATAAATTCCACAATAGAAAGATAAAAAATAAGTTTTATAGCTCATTCGAAAGGAAATTTTCTCAGAAATCGATTGGTGATGGTTTCATGAATGTGGGGCCACTCTGGGATAAGCTATGGTGCCCGTTTTGCCCCAATTCCTTGAAAATTTTAGATTTTCATGTTGTTTTGAGTAAAACTATTTTATTGTGGAGATTATTTCCCATGAAATCCATCATTTCTAGTCCATTCAACAATGTTTCACAGAGAACGTTATAAAAAGATGGAAATTTAGGGGATTATGGGGCCAAATGTTCAATGAAATATTTTTGGCGAGGAATTTTTGTTTTAAATTTTTTCTACGTGTTTTTTTATTGAAATAAATTCTAAAATAGCCAAATAATCATGAATATAGCTTGCAGAAATAAGTTGTAGTAAAATTTGTAGAATATGTATGATAATTATGTATGCTCTAAGCAACATATTGTGAATAATTTACCTTTTTATATCACAAATTCCAAACATTTCCAAACGATGTGCGATAGTTTGGGTAAACGATATTAATCTAAATGGTCGATTGCCGTTAGCCTCATTGATAGGATACAATATATAAATAAATCATAAAACATAGAAGATTTTGGGAATCTTTTACACATAAACAAAAAAATAACCATATAAAAAAATCAAAAATGAGTCTATCAAGAAATCATCAGCCGTTTTTTCTGATTACAACAAATTACTCAGGATCAGGTTAGTTATTCAATCATTACTGTAGCAATTTCGTGAGAGTCAAAATGCATTTACAAGAAATTATTCGGGAAATAATTTTGTCTTTTTATGGATATTTGGTATTCAATATCCAATTGCCATCATACACTACAGAAAAACTTATCATATAAGTGATAATGCAGTTGTTTATAATGCTCAATTCTAGGTTTTTCCAAAATCGATCATTCATTTCATTAGTATAATTTATAGTTACTATGTTTGTTATGTTGCCTCTACATCTGCTGTTAACAGATTGCTTGTTGGTTGACATCAATGTTCCTCATGGTTTACCATACTTCGTTTATATTGTAAACAGTAATTATGGTTACATCTGTTTGACTGAATTTCAAGCATGCTCAAGAGCTTTCTAAAATGCATAACATGAAGAAATCTAAATTAATTAACTCATTACGCGTGGTAAAGATGGACAAATTATGGGTGAAAATATGAAAAAAAATCCACGAGCTCGGCTGGGATTTGAACTCAAGACTCTTGTATGGTAGACGAGCGCTTTACGGGCTCGGTCGCTTAGTTGGTAAAGCGCTCGTCTAGCATACAAGAGTCCTGGGTTCAAATCCCAGCCGAGCACGTGGATTTTTTTTTTTCATAATTTCACCCATGATTTCTCGCGTAACAATTCTAAAGGGCCAATGATCAAATTGTAAACAAATCGGGTTTTGATACCATTCGATAGCATCTCCCAACACCCACAAACTTTGCAAACATTGTCAACATAAGCATAAAACTTACCGTTATAAACTCGGTTTTCGAAACGGCCAATAACCGCTTTTTTCCAAATCATTCATTGGCCCCCGCTCGAAAAGGCCAATGATTGGTTCTCGCTCCATCAAGAAGGCCTACAATCGGAAAATTTCGCAAACTGTCATTGGCCTTAGCATGGTGAGAGGCCAATGACTCTCTCTTGCTCATTCATTGAAAACCGAAAAGGCCTAGCCTTGGGCCAAGCACGCTAATAAAATTCTATTTTGGCCAATAAAAAAGGCCCATGCCTTGATGAAAATCGAAAATGGGCCAAGCATTTAAACTCATCATTTTTTCCACATTTTTGTCAGTTTTCAGAATAAAGTCAATTATTAGTGTGTAGTAACAGTAAATCGTCACTCAACTAGCAAGAAATCACATTGATTGATTTGAAATCTGAAAAATAGGAATTGAAAATGTGATGAATGATATTCAAATCGAATTTTCTCAGAGTCAACGATCTGAGGATTGGCCCTTTTGAATTGTTACGCGAGATTTGTCCATCTTTACCACGCGTAATGAGTTAATTAATTTAATAACCATGCGGATTGGATTACCGAACAGCTCAATATAAGCGTCAATTTATTTTGAATTAAGCATTATTAACTACTACATCTTCAATCAAAATGTGCCTTATTGAAATATATGGAAGACTTTGTTTGTTTATGATCACTTTTTCAGTAGTAGGGTGCAGGCAGAGCTACTTGGGCACTTCCATGCAATTTTGTTCTCATGAAATTTCTTCAAAATGCAATTTTATTCTCATGAAATTTCTTCAGGTATGATTGTGTAACTAATTTAATTCTGAGTGATTTGTTTCAATCAGAAAAAAACTGCAGATGATTACTTAATGGATCCATTTTTGAGTGTTTTTATTTGTTTTTTTTTTATTTATGTGTAAAAGATCCCCATAATCTCCTATGTTTTAGGATTTAAATACTGTATCAACTACTGAATAAACAATTTAGTATATAATAAATTTGATTCGGAGATATCTGTTCAATTAATTATGAAAATCATTTTTAGGGGAATTGGGGCAAAAATAGCCAAAAAACTATATGCTCCCACTATCTCCTATCAATGAGGCTAACGGCAATCGATCATTTAGATCAATATCGTTTACCCAAACTATCGCACATCGTTTGGAAATGTTTGGAATTTGTGATATAAGAAGGTAAATCATTCACAATATTTTGCATAGAGCATAAGTAATGATCCTACATATTCTAAAAATTTTAATACAACTTATTTCTGCAAGCTATATTAATGATTATTGAACTATTTTAAAATTTATTTCAATATAAAAACACTTTGAAAAAATTTAAAACAAAAATTCCTGTTCAAAAATATAAGGAATTCATTTGAGCAACCCTTGAAAAATTGCTGGTGGCATTCCTGGAGAAATTCATAAAGGTATTCTAGAAAGAATCTATAGAATACCTGAAGCATTCCTTTAAGATTCCTCCAGAACATGTGGAATAGTAAAAAAACATTTTGAAAACAAATTTGCCTTTATTAACTTTCCAATTTAAGCTCAAAAAAAAAGTCTTCGAAAAAATAAGGACTTAACATCTCTAGTAGCGTATTGATAGCGGCGCAGCTGAAAATTTTTATTATTGAAAAGATTTTCTCTCACAAAAAGGGCATATTCTATCCTGCATTACAGATTCAAAATATTTTCCCTGATTATGGCCGAAATTCCCTGAGAATTCCAGGTTTTTCCAGGTTGAATAAAATTCCCTGATAATTCCAGGTTTTCCAGGTTTTTCCAGGTAGTAGACACCCTGGGTGTTATTTAATAACCTGAACCTGGTTATTTTAATAACCTCGATTATACACATATCTAGTTACTAAAAGTGGCCAAATGATCTCGGAATGTTCCTGACCGCAGTTATTCCGGTGGGTCACTGGATCAGGTCGGGTGAAAAGGGTGCTGTGATTTTGTGCCCCTGGAGGTATGCAAATTTCGAGTTACTGATAGTTTCCGGAATTGGTTATAACGTCGCCACCAAATCAATGAATTTTAAGAAACATTTTTTAATTATTTACTTTTTTGAATAACTTAAACAGGAAATCCTCTAAGGATACTTCAGTAATAATTTCAGAGAGTTTTACAGGACTTCATTCAATGCATACCTTTAAGAATCCTTTAAAACATAAATTTACGGAATCCAAACGACATTTATGAAAATATTACTTCACGAGTTCCACAAATTATTGCAAGAAATTCAAAAATGAATTTAAACAAAACTTTTCGTTCTTCAAATAAAAAAGAACTGAAAAAATGTGATGATTTCTAGAGGAGTTCTTTGAATTATACTTTTTAGCATAAAAAATATTCAAATCGCGATTTTTTTTTGTTTCTTTATATCTATTAGGGTGCCAATGGAATGTATGGGAAAAATTTTGCACATCGAATTACAAAAAATGGTAGTGCTCAAAAGTTTTGTCTCCTCGAGTCCCCATGCAAAATTTGAGCTTTTTTGACCCATGAAAAATCTCCAAAGGGGGGGGGGGGGGGTACAGTGGTCACACTATTATGGGTCACCTTGTCACGATCATTAGTCACTTTGCTCTGCATGCAATTCAAATGCAAATGACCCATAATAGTGGGTGACCCATGATAGTGTGACCACTGTACATGAAATTTCAGAAATTGAAAATTTTTTTTTGATGCCAGATGTCTTAGAAATGCATGAAACGTCGAGATCTGGTGTAATTTGGATTTTTTTTTTAAATCGACCTTTTGGGACTTAGTAAATTTTTGAGTTGGGGGAGTGAATTGAATTTGAAATGAACTATTTGAATTCAATTGCTGAGAAATTCAAGGCAATAGTATTGAAACATATCCTATATCATTGTTGGCCACTGAAAGCATATTATATGTGATATTTCATTAGGGTGGTTCTTTTTGTTAAAAAAAAAAAATAATAAATAGAATTTTAATTGAATATTGAAGACAATAGTATTGGAACATCTCTCACATTATCGTAAGCCATTTTAATTTTTCCACACATTTTTAATATGTGGTATTTTATTAGGGTGGTTTACTTATTTTTCATTACGGTGGGCCTTTCTGTCGAAAAATCATAATTTGAATGGCATATTAAAAACAATAGTATTTTATCATCTCTTTCATCATCGTAGGCCATTTCCTTCATTAGATTCGTGATATTTCATTGAGAAGGCTCACTTATATTCCATTACGGTGGTCCTTTAAAAAAATGAGAATTTGAATGGAATAATAAATACAAGTGGAAAAATAAATATAAGTGATATTTCATTGGTGCTATTGTCCTCAGTTTTGCATAAGTGCGATCATTTAATTTGTAAATTAAAAATAAATATTCTCAACAGATCTAACAAATCAACTTTGTTTGTATAGTTTTGAATCATGGTTCTTCATTGGCATGCAACTTTTCGTTAAGATATTTTCATTAAGGTTTTCTTTTGAATAGTTAAAATAAAACGTTCCAATAACAATAATCAGTGAATTCAGTGAAGCACAACTCTAACTGCCATAATCAAAATACAGATAAAAAAGGAATGAAATAATTTTTGACGTGTTCAAATTATGACAATAGCTTGATGGACGACGATGAGGGGCAACAATAGTGATTAGTTTATATTTTCAAAAGAGATTCTCAGCCTTGGGCTCCTTCATTCCCGAAACAAAAGTACGTTGCCTTCTGCTTGTTATAGTACACGCGATTCGGTTAAGACAACGTAGGCAATTTCAGTTTTAAAATCAGTTCTCGTTTATTCTTCAAAGATGTAACAAAGTTCCTTATAGAAATTTCGTCGGAATTTCATATGGATTTTTTCGTTGGAGTTTTCAACGGAATTTTTTTTGGAGTTTCCTTTGGAATTTAATCGGAATTTCCTTTGAAATTTTCTACGGAATTTTCATCAAAATTGGAAATTTATCCTGAATTTGCTTCGGAATTATTATTTTATTTAGTTGGTGTTACATCAATTAATTTGATAAAACCTCGTTAACGATGTTACGCCAATTTACTCGGTCCAAGGCTGTGTCTCTCCAACCTCGATTTTGGCCCACGTTCTCCAGATCTTGTTGCACCTGATCAAGCCACCTCGCTCGCTGTGCTCCCCACCTTCTTGTGCCAACCGGATTCGACGCGAACACCATCTTTGCAGGATTGTTGTCCGGTAGTCTTGCAACATGCCCTGCCCAGCGCACCCTTTCGGCTTTCGCAACCTTCTGGATACTTGGTTCGCCGTAGAGCCTAGCGAGCTCGTGGTTCATTCTCCGCCGCCACACACCGTTCTCCTGCACTCCGCAAAAGATCGTCCTAAGCACCCTTCGTTCGAACACTCCAAGTGCTTGCAGGTCCTCTTCCAGCATGGTCCATGCTTCATGTCCATGCTTCGGAATATCCTGTGGAATTTTCTTCGGTATCTTTAGAAGTGCCTTTTTGAATTTTCTGTGGTATTTCCTCCGAAATTTCCAATGAAGTGTCCTTCGGAATTTCATTCTGAACTTTTCATTGGAATTTTCTTCGAAATTTACTTCGGAGTTTCTTTTTGAGTTTCCTTCGAAATTTGCTTTGGAATTTTCTTTGGAGTTTCCTTCCGAATTTCTTCTAGAGTTTGTTTCGGAATTTCCTGTGTAATTATCTTTGAAGCTTCCTTCAGAATTGTATTCGAAATATTTGGAAGTTCTTTCGAAGCATTGGAATTTACTTTGGAATTTCCTTCGAAATTTTCCTTGGAGCTTTCTTCGGAATTTCATTTGGGATTTCTTTTGGACCTTTGAAATTTAGTGCGGAATATTCTTATAAATTTCCTTTACAATTTTCTTTGGAATTTCTACAGAGTTTTCTTGAGAATTTCCTTACCAATTTGCTTTGGATTTTCCATAGAAAATTTCTTAGAAATTTTCTACGAAATTTCTTTTTAACTTCCTTTGTTCTTTGCAGTTTGCTTCGGGATTTGCTTTGGAATTTTCTTTGGAATTTCCTTAGAAATTCCCTATTGAATATGCTTTGGATATTTTTCAGAATTGTCGTCGGAATGTCCTTTGGAATGTGCTTCAGAATTTCTTTTAGAATTTTATTCAGTTTTTTTTATTTTTTTTTCAGGATTTCCCTTATATTTTGAAAGTTTCCATCGAAGATTCCTTTGGATTTTTTTTTTTTGGAGCTGTGATTTTTTCTTCGAAATTTGCTTAGAAATTCCTATTTGAATTTCATTCGGAATTTGCTTTGAATTTTTTTATGGAATTTCCTATGGAGTTTTTGGAATTTCCTTTGGAATTTTTCACGGAATTTTCTTCGGAATTTCCTTTGGAATTTTCTACGCAATTTTCGTCAGAATTTCCTCTGAAATTTGCTTCGGAAATTCCGTTGGATTTTTTTTAGTTTCCTTCGGAATTAACTTTGGATTTTCCGTCGAAATTTCCTTAGGAGTATCCTTTAAAATTCCTTTGAAGTTTTCTTTGAGGCTACTTATCAAATTTTCTTCAGAATTTCCTTTGGAATTCCTTTATTACTTCCTTCAAAATTCTCTTTGAAATTTCTTTCGGAATTTCGTTTGAAGTTTACTTCCAAATTTGTTATAGAGTTTCCTCGGAATTTCCTTTGGAATTTCCTATGGAGATTTTGGAATTTTATTTAGAAGTTTTGATTGGAATTTTTTTACGGAATTTTCCTTAGGACTGTTTAACGTAATTTTCATCAGAATTTCCAATGAATTTTCTCGGAATTTAATTTGGAATTTCCTTCGAATTGTTTTTTTCGGAATTTTCTTAGGAGTATCCTTTAAAATTCCTTTGTAATCTTCGGAACTTCATATCTCATTTACTTCAGAATTTCCTTTGGAATTTCTTCATGAATTTCTTTCAGTAAGTTGCTTCAGGAAGTTATTTTGGATTTATTTGGAATTACTTTCGGAATTTCCTTCTTCAGTTCTTCAAAATTTTCTTCGGCGTTTCCTTTGGAATTTCTTTCGGAATTTCTTCTGGAATTGCCTTCGGAATTTCCTTTGGAATTCGCCTCGGAAGTTCCTTTGAAATTTCTTATGGAATTTCCTTTGCAATTTCTTATAGAGCTGGCTTCGGAATTTCATTTGGAATTTTCTGCGCAATTTTCGTCCGAGTTTTCTTTGGCATTTGCTTCGAAACATCCTTCAAAAATCCATTCGGATTTATTTTTATGGAATTTCTTTTTGAATTTGCTTTGGAATTTCTTTCGGGATTTGCTTTGGAATTTCGTTTGGAATTTCTTTTGGAGCTATCTTCGGGATTTGATTTGGAATTTTCTACGTCGAAATTTACTTTGCAATTTGCTTCGGAATTTCTTCTGGAGTTTCCTTCGGAGTTCCTTTTGGAGCTAAATGCTAAATTTGATTCGGAATTTCATTTGGAATTTCTTTGGAGGTCAAAAAAGCCAAACTTTAACCGCTTTGGGGGTCTACTTAATAAAGTCCGATAATATACGTCGATATTGATCATTGGTCATTTGGTTTTGAAAATATTCCGATGTTCTTTGAAGAACTGACATTTCCTATATAAAATTTCTTTGAACACCATTTTGTTTTTAGTCAATCAATCAAAAAAAAAAAAAAAATGTGGGCTATACAATGGATTGTACCCCGTTTGGCATATAGTCGCTTGGTATAAGGCCGATTAGCATAAGGTCATTTGGCATAAAGCCGTTTGGCATAATGGAGCTTATCGTGGTATAGATATTTGAAAATGCGGCATTGACAAGAAAAGTTCTCAGTTTATAATTAAGGAAGCGCTCATCGAATGATGCAAAGCATGCTCTGTCCCATATTGACGTCCAATGACACTTGATGAAAGACAAAAAAAATATACAAATACAAAATATTGAAGGCTTCATTCCAATGATATATTATTGCAGCGTAATTCAGAAATAGCCTCTAGACGAGAACTTTTTTTTTCGTTTAAAATTTTTAAAGTTAGTAGTCCAAAAAAATCTTCTAACAACATTGCTAGGATTTTTTTAACAGAAAATATTTATGGCAAAATTATTGAACAATCAAATAATAATTTTATTTTGGAAGTGGTAAATAAAAGAGCCGTATATTCTAAAGAGAAGGGAAGATTTGTGATTGGAATAATAATCCTCCTCAAATATCTCAAAACAAGATCCGGCGTGAAAAATAATTTATGTTGAAATATTAGCAGGATTTAAAGTGATGATTATTTATGCTGTTCCAATAATCATCACTTTAAATCCAACTAATATTTCAACATAAATTATTTTTCACACCGGATCTTGTTTTGAGATATTTGAGGGCAATTATTATTCCAATCACAAATCTTCCCTTCTTTTTTAAAATATACGGCTCTTTCAAGAATTGATAAAACAGAAAAATTCAAAATTGTATGACAGTCAACTTTACTAAATATTATCTCATAGCAGTATTGATATGAAGAACAGGCTATATTTAAAAGAAGAGAAAATTAATGATAAACCAACAGAAGATTGACCGCCAAAAATGATTACTACATAATGAAACGAAAGGACTTAAAAAATGTGTTTAGAATCATCGGAGTAACTACAGTAACCGATGTCTCTTTTCGCTGATAACATGTACAGATCAATTTATCAATTGTCACCCATATATCAGTTGGAAACAAAAAATTATCTGAAAAATGCAGCTTCAAAGAGCAGTCTTTGTTTAAAAGAAGGTGAATTTAATTTGAATGTCAATTAACAGTTTTGATACCATTAATTATTGTTGTATCATATATTGAAAGAACTTTTAATGTTTGATAGAAGAGTGAATTTGTGCTGAGCATATAAATAGCTGCTAAAGCAGCATTTGTGCTAAATTTGTTCCAGTAGCGCAACGAAATAATAAACTACTATTGACAACATTTTTCTCACTGTCAGCGATCATATATAGGTAATATGCCTTAGTTTACTTAAAGTCATTTTTTGTACTAATTGATTCTGAAATACGCTTGATGTCGTATAGGTTTCTCAAAGACCTGTGTGTATCGAGTTTTCTCAAAGAGGAGTGTATCGAAAAGTAGTCGCAAACAAACTTATAGACAGAGTTGTACCACAAACATAAATGCTCTTTTCTCAAAAACGATTGCTCCCAATTGCTTAATTTTTTTCCCGACAGACTCTCATCAAAGTATTGTTTCGAAAAGTGAATAACCGAACTCGAGAAAAAATCTGTAGCCTAAGATATTAAAGTGGGTTATGGCTACGCGTCGGTCCCTCGAAAAATTTCGGAATTTCTCCGGATCCAGACGACCAATGATTAAAATCGACGAAGATTTTAAAAATAGAAGATTTTTTTGAGAACTTGTGAAAAAATGGTGCAAAAGTATTTGAAAACAAAAAAGTTATCGCAATGTAAATATTTTTTATTGTAAAAAATGAAGCTGCCAGTAGAGGGATTATAGGAATTTTAAGAAAAGCACTTGAGGAAATTGTTGTTGCACAGATGAAGAGAAGGAAGAGAAATTCTTAGAGAAAAAGTAATTTTAAGCTCTGTAGATTTTGTTTAGATTGTTGGAGTAGCCACAGGTTTTTATTAAATTTAGGGGAGGGATTATTAGAGTATGTTTAAACAGGGTGTCTACTCGTTTGCCGAAATGAAATTCCCTGATATTTCCAGGTTTTTCCAGGAATCACAATATAATTCTAGGTTCAAGAAATACTCTAATTTTGAATGGCTACAACAAAATAATAACAAATTTTAAAATGTTTTTAATTTAACAGCAATTTATACACTTCAAGACATTTTTAAACCATACTGAAACTTCCAATATCCAATATTCCATTATGTAGGTGCTAACAATGCCAAAATTTAAGTTTTATTCAAAATAAATATATTTTCCAATGATGGAGTCTTTTATTTCGTTGTAAGAGCTCTGTTCATGATCGTGAACTGCACGGAACTTTCAAGTGCATCACTATGCTTCTTCTTGAACGTTTTTTACCTACTACCTTCTCATGCAAAAAAAAAAATACTATGCACCATTCATTTCCAAGGGTCTTTTGGAAACCTAAGACAGCTTCATGGGCGTAAAAGTAAAATTTGATTTGGATTTGTGACAATATGTTAAAATAAAAATTAAGTTTAATGATGTTTTCGCAAGTAATCATACAGTTCTTGCCTGCAAAAAAAGCCAAATTCTTTAAAATATCTCAAATTGATTGAATCGTGTTATTACAAAAGTCATCATCTGCTACATATTTGATAAGGTATATTCTCACCTAAATTTATACAAATAATCCGTTTAACTTTTGGATTTATTTTTTTGCGGATAATAAAAAAAAGTTCCGTGCGTCAAATTCAAGAATTTGCGTTTTGTTTAACATAAATACACTTCAAGTAGTAGTACAAATTGAGAAGATTTTTCGGTGAAAAGATAAAAGAGGAGGAATGGAAAATATTTATCAACAATCCCTTGACTGCGATTCAAAATCGCTGGGTGGCAACGCAACCTTGGTTCGGTGGGCAGTACTGGAACACTATGGATCCTTTCAAGCACAGTGTTGTTGCTGTTTCCAAAATCGATGGACTTCCGTCAACGTGTGCGCCCGAGTTCAGACGGAAGAAGTGGCCTTTTGCGGATAGACCAACAGTAAGTCTTGGCGCCCGGTTACAGATGGAACAATGCGTCAATAGCCCAAGGCTACCAAAAATGAAAAATGCGGTCTTTGTTGCCTACCGAAAAAGTTCCGACGATTGCCTCAAGCGTAACTTGCAATCATTGGCGGTAACAGCGGGATCCTGGAGTATACAAACATCAAACGTTGGTGCACTACTGATATCTGGTGAGATCGTTTTTAATACTTTATATTATCATTTTTGTGCAAATTGCACACAAGGTCTCAGTTTTGGTGAGTTAAACCATGTATTCATAATATCTCGGTATTACTAATTTATTTTTATATATTTTCAAATTTATGGGAAAAAGTTTTGGTTTCTGTATAGCGAAAAAGGGACAAAATTGGAATTCATCTCGTTTCAGAGAGCGAGCAAAGGTGCTTGAATCAAGGCTATAGAGCCAGGACATGAGGAAGAAATACCTATGTCCCATCCCAGGAGAACAACAATGGAGTGTGCATTAACTTTCTTAGCAACGCCACTCCCAACGATTTTACCTATATCTAACCCTAAATCGAAACGGTTGGTACGGTTGTCCCCGTTTCTTCTTTCTCAAAATTGGAAAATTTTTGTCTATCAGTTTATTCATGCGTGAATAACCTGATCGTCATGATTTTTTCAATCTTCCCCAAGTAACCATAAGCACTAATAATAAGCCCTTAATCAGCATCATAGATGCGTACATGCATTATAATAGCACCACAAATGCTTACACACCTTATAACAGCACTTCTGCTGCATAGAAACCCTATCACAGCATCATTAATGCTTCTAAGCCTGATGCATACAAACATTAAATAAGCACTATATTGGCTTTATATTCGAATACAGGGCATGTTTAAATGCCATCCAGTGTTTTGACAGATATACCACGTGCTTTGTGTTTGCATATAGTGGTAAGAGGGAGTCAAACATAAATCTTCTCACTACTACAATTGCAGGTTTTATGACGGGGAAAAGTGATGGTTTAAATTTATCACTTTTCTTTCCAATACTATCTATCTTATGTGGCCGTAGGAGCAAAGGAGCAGGACAACAACTCAACAATACGGGTGTCGCAGGTTCGAGACGCAAAATGAGGAATTTCATCATCATAAAACGAGGATCAAAATGTGGCAATTGCAAGTCCTCAAAAGGATGAAAACTACCAAAACGAATATGTCTAATACGGAGAAGAACTATCTGTATCATTTTATTACATTTTTTGCATACTATTAGAGGTTTCCATTATCATTTATTCATTTATTTACCTCGTGTACCAGTTGTTTGGCCGCATACGCGAAAGCTCTCTGGCTGCGTACGCGAAAGCACAAAATATTCGCCCTAAAAACCTGGCGAAAACAACTGACGTTTCTCACGTGGTCTTATATCAGCATTAGTGGTGCAGAGAAGCACGGTTATATAATGGCACGCTATTTCGCCTTTTCTGGCATTATAATAGCATTATATGCGTATATAAAACTGACATGCATCAAATGATTACCCTATATGCGCATATAATGCTGTTACCGTGCCGCATTATCGTGCTTACTGGTTACTTGGGTCTTCTACCCCAAAGTCTGCACAGTGGGCCTGGCCATTTTAATATTTACATCGTATCGTTGATATTCTGCAAATATTAATACTGACAAAAAAATACCTGAATAAATTTAGGTATTTCCAGGATGCTATTCAATATTGGCTGTGCAAGCGCTTAGATTAGATTAGATTAGATTAGATTAGATTAGATAATAGAAACACGGATAATCTAGCCTACGGTTGTTCGCGCCCGATCTGTGTAACATTTAAATGTGGAAATTAAAGTAAATTATGAATTGTTACATTTCATTCGAAAATGTCCAGGAGTTCTAAATCAACCCTCTCCTTCCTATGGTAGCTCCATAGCTCCATTGATTTTCGGCGAACTTAAGACAACCTGAATCAGATAATTGTATTTACGATTACATAAATATGATTACACATACATCTTTTTACAAGATTTTGTAGATTATTGCTAAGACAATTGAAAAAAAAAAAAACAGTTGAATCTCTGCATAATATCCCGCAGGATTTTGTGAAGGAACTCCTGGAAAAACATAGAACTAAATTCCTAAGAGAATGTGTAGGAATGATCGGGAGATTTCTTGAAAAGAAATGCTGCAGTGTTAACTGGTGTGGAACCTTGAACAAACTTTTGAATATTCCATGAGAAATTTTTGAGGAATCATTGAAAAATGTTTGAAAGAGCTCCAGTAATCCTTGGATAAAATGCTGGAGAAATACTTAGAAAACAGTCTAGGGAAACTCAATAATGAAACACAGGTCGAATTTAAGGAATTGCTTGAAATGTTCTTAATATATTCACTCGGATAACCCGTCGCGAAATTTTAGGAGCGATTCTTTGGAATAACCGTAGATGAAATGGCGTAGAAATGCTTGTCGGGTTTCTTGAAAAAAAAATCCTCGAACGAATTTTACCAAAAATTCTAATCTAAAATAAACCTTTGCGGATTTACTTGAAAACAAAGTAATTTGAATGCTGTTTTCAACTATTTCGAGTATCAACAAGCCAATACGTCGATTGGCAGTGTCGGTTCTGTGACCAATGCATTGCAATGCAATAAAATCAGTGAAAATGGCACTACCGCAACTATTGGAACACTCACAACCAATGGATCACTTACCCTAATGACTGCAGAATCTGAAAAAAATAGTGGAGGAAGTCCTAGAATAGTTCTTAGAAAATTGTTCAAAATAAATCTGAGAAAATTACTGTAGGTAGTAACGTTGAAGTGCTCAAGGATGTCCTAAAGCAAACTTTGGAGAAATACATTTAAGCATCCTTTGAAAAATTACTGCAATAATTGGTAGAGGAATTTCTGGAAGAATTTCCGGAGAGAACCCTGTTTTAGTTTTTGATAGTATTTTAGATGAAATCCCTGGAGAAACCTCTAGGCTAATTCCTGAAGCTGTTCCTGAGAAATATTGGAAGAAATTTTGCATTATAATCATTTGCATGCAAGATAAGGAAAGAAGAGACTATAGAGAACATTTTGGTTACAATAGAGACTTCAAAGACCATCCATGAAAAATAGAGACTTTTTAGAGACTTTGATAACAATAAATACCAATTCTCTAATAAGAAACTTGCTACCGGCCCCATATAACCATTTACTGGTAATCTATGTTAATCCTTTACTGATATATTCAAAACGTCAATCATGTTTTATAAAGTCTATAAAATTTCATACTCAAAAGTAGAAGAGAATTGAAGAGAATTTTCTTGCAAATAATTGTTGCCCAGATTTACGCAAAAATCCTTTGTCGTGACCATATTCTACCATGAATTACAGCCTCAAACAATTTCCCTGATTGTGATCGAAATTCCCTGAGAATTCCAGGTTTTTTCCAGGTTGAACGAAATTCCCTGATAATTCCAGGTTTTCCAGGTTTTTCCAGGTAGTAGACACCCTGGTATTATACCTGTAACGCACCTTTTCGTGATGCGTTACGGGGTAAGATCTACCAATTTGAACCCTAGTCTCGTCATGTTTGTCGGGCTAGTGTAATATGTTCTGGTAATTCAAGAATTCGCGGTACAAAGTCCTTGTTACTGGCAACAGTTTCTGAAATTGAATCTATTTAACCCAGCAGCTGCTAAAGACTCGGAGTTTATCAGTTCCAAGACTGCACTTGAATCTAGGATAACCATAAATAGTATACAGTAAACCGTAAATAGCGAGACCTTTTCATCATATTCGATTTTTATCAATCTCCAAGGAATACTTCATTACCTATCAATGGAAATGGAGTAATGCGACATGCACTATACACTAAGGATACGGGTAATGCCACAATAGATCTGAACAATGGTCGCAGTGGGTCATCCGAACAGAAGAAAAAAACAAATTACAAAACTCGCAATACTGAGAGTTAAAGTCTTGCATTGAATTTCTGAGTTAATAGCCACAAATTACTTCGAGTCAAATTTACCTTTGTTCCATGGTTTCGGCTCCTACCCGGAAAGTACTTCTGGAACCAAGATCCAGCTTACACCTCATGAAAGAAAATGAACCGAATGATGCGTTCTTGCATTGGTCCGGATTTAGTTAACCCTATTTGTTTCAGAGCAGCAATTAATTGAACATAAGAAGTTCTGTTCCGGAGCATAGTGAATTAAATGAATACCTAAGAAAAATACTGGAGGGATACCTATGAAATCAGGGAGATTTTCCTGGATAAAGTGCTGATGAAATCTATCTTAGAGATTTATTGGACGAACTGTACAAAATCCTTATATGATCTAACGGTCCAAGAAACTAAGGATGATCCCGGGTGTCTCTAAGGCAAGGGGAAAAATGCTGGCCAATGGGATCGCTACCAATCGAATCTTCAAAGTTTTTCCAATCTCCAAACCATTAATTGGAATCGATACTCAGATTGTACCCCGTTTGGCATAAAGTCGTTTGGCATAAGGTCGTTTGGCATAAAGCCGTTTGGTATAATGGTCGTTTGGCATAATGGTCGTTTGGCATAATGGCCGTTTGGCATAATGGCCGTTTGGCATAATGGCCGTTTGGCATAATGATTGACTTTAAATAAATATCGGTAAGCTTTTACCGAGATCAACACCATCGAGCCCACAGCTAAAAACATTTGGTAGGTTCTAAACAAGCGTGGTGTTCGTTCAGATTCTCCGCGCTAAGAATTTCAAAAAATGCTGTGACATTCGTGACGGGTCTCTACATCTCAGAACAGAACAGAGTACCCTTGAGCTTGTTGCGATATACATGTTTGAAAATAGTAAATTGGCAAGGAAAGTTCGCAGTTATTCATCAAGGGAACGCTCATAGAATGTTTCGCTGCATATCAAGCTCTGTCCCAGTTTGGACGTAACACTCGCTGAAAATTACTTGATAAAAGAATGATTTTTTTTTGCAAAATATCAAAAGCTCTAATCAAAAGATCTATTAATGCGACTTAATGCAAAAATAGCCTTTATACGAGAGCAGATTATTTTTCGTTTAAAATGTTTCAGACTCTAACGCAAAAAAAATCTTTTCACAGCACAGCTCAAATGAACAACACATCTTTAAAAGAAAATATTTGTGGCAAAACTTTTCAACGGTTCAAAAACGATCAAAAACGATCAACTGATGGAGCATATACTTTGTAGTAGCTACTCCGTGATCAATCAGGATAGTGATATTGCACAGAGAACCACTCAGATGATGCTTGGGTTTTAGCTTTTTTCCATCTTCAATGTACAATCCCACAACCCTTGATATTTTTCGATTGATAGCGGCGCCGGCCACGTCCTTATGTTCACCGGGGAGAGGAAGGAAGTTAATTAGTTAGCTGTTGTTACTAGAAAACCGGAGAATCTCCTGCATTTCCCTCAGCTACCTTGGAGGTTGGAGTGTTTTGTTAGTGATGGATGACCTCATCCATTCGACCGTATGGATACCACTGTGGTAAGCGGTCAAGTCGATATATACAATTCTAGCGATAGATAGAACTGATGATGTTTGCGCCATAATGACGCAGAGAGATAGAGAAAGACAGCTATTAGAAAGAGTGTTACAAATATGTGAAAGGGAATGGCCTGAGATTGCACCCACGACCTTCTGCTTGCGAAGCAGAAGCGATAGCCATTAGACCACCAACCCCGTCTTGTGGCAAAACATTTCAACGGTTCAATATAAATTCTAATTTTGGAAGTGTACATCAAAAACACCGTCTATTATCGAGAAAAGGGAAAATGATTGAAATATTATATTTTCCAGCAGATCTCGTAAGGAGATCACGAGTTTGCCCCAAAAAAAGTATATATAGAATATTGGCAGGTTCCGAAATAATTATAATTCTAACAACACATCTGGCAAGAATTGATAATAAAAATGATTCACAATTAGCTTTACTTAATAATAAAATTTTTAACAGTATAAACATAATGAACAGCCTATTTTTAAAAGAAGGCAAAATTTACAATTAAACCAATACAAGAATTGACGCCAAAAATTATTGCGGCAATGACTGGTTCCCCCGAAAAGTGGTGACGAGAAAGAACGATAAACAGTCAAAAGAAGGAAGTATTCTGTCATTCTCGTCTATACACATGTTGGCAAAAATGCTGAAGACGGTAAAACTCGAAAGAACCGCCAATTAAATAAAGAAGGTTGCATATTAGATGGTCAGTTCGTTCACCCCCTGAAATGTATATAGTAACGACAATTATGGGTGCTAAAAATTTTTGGATGAGTGGGCTAGTCGAGGAAACGGGATATTCGGGTAATGGCATTTGGGGAAATGACATTCGGGGAAAAGTAACACAACCCATCAAAGTAACTGCAGTAATCGATTTCTCTTTTCGCTGATAATTATCGATTGCCGAAGGGGCGTCAGTTCTATACAAAAATACTTAAAAAATATAGCTCCAAAGCACAACCTATGCATAAAAGAAGGAGAAATTTAATGAAATTTGAAATCAACAGTTTTCATACCTATAATAATGGTTACATCATATTTAGGAAAAAAAAATAGAACAATTAATAGAAGGGTAAATTTGTGCTAAATATATAAAAATCTTCAGTGCAAAAATTTGTTCCAGTAGCGAAACTCAAAA
This sequence comes from Aedes aegypti, assembly GCF_002204515.2. Lineage (NCBI taxonomy): Eukaryota > Metazoa > Arthropoda > Insecta > Diptera > Culicidae > Aedes > Aedes aegypti. Next base: position 20,667,517 of record NC_035108.1, on the reverse strand, counting down.
GAAGAATTAATATATAAAAGAAGGGTAATTTCTGGATAAAAAATAAAATACTATTGGCAATAACTTTCCTCTTGTGCTCAAATTTATTCAAGAGCGAATGATTGTTGAATAGAGTGCCATCTTGTATCAATTGACTCCAAAACAAGCCTTGTGTCATCAGAAATATTGAATAGAAATGTAAAAACGAAAATTGAGAAATTCTTCAGACTCATTATGCCAAACGACCATTATGCCAAACGACTTTATGCCAAATGACCATTATGCCAAACGACTTTATGCCAAAAGGCTTTATCCCAAACGACTTTATGCCAAATGACCTACCACCGATACTCAGTCTACATATCGAACCAAGACACGTTTTATACTCCACTTACGTGTTATGCTCACTGTGAAGGACAAAGGAGGGTGAACATCCTTCAAAACGGGTGCATAGGCTGTACATAATTGTTGTTTTTTTGCGAAAAAACTCGTGAATGCACTTCTGAGGTCACTCGAAACTTCCATCCCTTTGTAGGAAATCATGGCTACACCCATGATTGTTTGTATCGTAAAAATCGAACATGTGCTCCCTCGTCTGAAAAGGCAATGACGTCGTCGATGACAACAATAATCATGAACTGCATAATAAATTGCGCTTTAAATATAGGGAAAATGAATCGAAATGCGATCAGTAGTTACACACACGTCTCGTGCTCGGCGTAACACGGCGAGAGTAGCCCACAGATGGACGGATGCAGAATGAACGGTGAAAAAAAAAAATTGGCCAAAACTAATTTTATGGATTTGAACGAAAAAAAAATCTTATCTGTGTATCAAGATAAGATTTTTTTCGTTAAAATCTATACAATTTGTTTTGTCCAAACTGTTTTTTTTTTATTATTCCAGATGGCACTGTTCACAGAATAAATAACCTTTATTAACCTAGTATTAATATAAGCGATTTTAAAAGAAATGCAATCAAATATGATTAAGAACTTCCATTTTGTTTATATTTTATCGAATTTGATAAAAAATGTATGAAGGGTAGATAAATATGATTTCAATCATTTTAGTATTAAAAATACTCAAAAAACATAAGTGAAATAGTGTTTTTTCTTCAAATATCTTCTTCTTCATCTTCTTCTTGGCATTACGTCTTCACTGGGACAGAGCCTGCTTCTCAGCTTAGTGTTCTTATGAGCACTTCCACAGTTATTAACTGAAAGCTATCTTTGCCAAAGTTGCCATTTTCGCATTTGTATATCGTGTGGCAGGTACGATGATACTCTATGCCCAGGGAAGTCAAGGAAATTTCCATTATGAAAAGATCCTGGACCGACCGGGAATCGAACCCAGACACCTTCAGCATGGCTTTGCTTTGTAGCCGCGGAAGACCCCATCTAACTACTCGGCTAAGGAAGGCCCCTAATATTCAAATATCTCTCATTTAAAAACCACACATTTTCAGCAAAAAACTTGATTAATCTATTTAAAATTTCTGCACCATGACGTGTTTTTGTTTTATGTTAAAATATAAATTTTGTACATTTAAACATATAAAAATTTATGTATCATTTTTGATTATTTTGGCCCTTTATTTCTACGAAGCTCGACCACTGTAGGTTGGTGCCAATCGGCAGTGTTTGGACGGTGGCGGTGTGGAGTCAAAACATAAAATTATGTCAGAAAATTCGCCGTTTGTGGCGCGGAAAAACTGGTGTGCGGAGAATTGGCACGCGGGAAACAAAAGCACTAAATTGCAATCGTTAAACTACAATAAGCACCACATGAACAGCTACTGCGCCGCGATGCCAAAAGCTGCCGAGCTGGTGCAGTGTTTATGCTGTTTGGACACGAGCAGATGAAGAAATTTTATGTAAGAACACTCCGACGGAAAGCCATGGAATGGATTGTTCGCAGCAGTAGCATTTTTTTTTTGTGTTTGGTGTGACGATGATGGGAACAAAGTGCAATTGTGAGATTTTGTTTCGCGCGGTCTGTTAGGTAAGGGCATCAGGCAGCTGCAGTAATTGGGACCCAATTTCATTTCGGTGCGGTTTAGGTGCATTATTTAATTGAGTAACTATTGGGGTTTTTAGCGGCTAGGAGGTTGTAAATTTGCCAATTGTTGCTTTGAATAGTATGCAGCCGGCAGAAGTAATAGCCACTGAAATCAATTGGAATAGTTTTGTCCCAGAAAGTTGCAACACAAATGCTTTTCAACGAGAATGTACTATGATGGCTATCGTTACTGCTTCGAAAGATGTATTAACACATATAGAGCTGTTCGATAAACCAATCATCATGGTAATTACATTGATTAACTCGTGAAATTCTGAAACAAAAAATAGGTGCTCAATTGGGATTCGAAACAATGACTCTTGTATGCTAGACAAGTGCATTACTAACCAAGATACTGTGTCGCGGATTATCCTTATAATTCATAAATCCAATGAAAATATGTACCGAGGTGAGCAAATCATTCGGACCACTCCCTAATCCACGGAACGATTGCCCATGATTGAGGATCTGATATATGAAAATATATTTTGATTACAGTATTGCCAAACATATTTATTTTCAACTTTAAAATGTTTACGACGCAAGATGCATTGTCTGCGGAGGTTTTTCGCACGCTATCAAAAAGTTTGTATGCGCAAATTGCGGGGGTAACCATAAGTCTAACTTTTGGGGTTGCCCTTCGCACAAATGAGTCGTTTAGGCTCGTGCCAGGCAGATAAACGGCAACGTTTTTCGTAGCCGGAATTCCCCAGGAAGAATCTCCAACGATTCTCATTTTTCAGTTAACGATCGCTTGCATACATAGTCACCAGGGAAATCAAAATCATGCTCATTCACAAGCTATTTTTTTTCGTCGGGTAACCATTCTAATGGAAATACCCATGTAAATTCCTACGCCAATGTTGTCGCAGGTAATACCAGCTCCTCTCGAATTTCTTCTTACGGGTAACCGTTCGATTTTTTTAAATCAAATGGAAACACCAATGCTTATGCACCCGCAGGTAATTTCTATTCCCTTTTTTCATCAACGGAAAATCTCAACAGAAACACAGCAGAAAAATTACCTTCTTCTAGTCACAGGTTTTGTCACTGATTTTGAAATTATAACAATTGAACAATTGAATCTAATGATTGATACAATGTTCAAAACCACAACTATGGCTGAAGCAGTCCAAGTTGGTGTAAAATGCAATGTGTTCAACGAAACAGGGTATACTACATGACTTTTTGATGGTACAACGGCCTTAAAGGATCGCTGCCAACTGAATACATAATACAAAAACACTTATTATAGACTGAACTTTTGCAATATAATTTACTAGAAAACATATACATTGCAGGGAAATGAAAATTGTCATTGTATTTTTTTTTTGCGATAATTTATTTTTTGAAGATTTCAACGCACTTCTGTTCAAAGATTTTTCTTGTCATATTTTTTCTATTCAAACTATCATCTTATTGAGCATAAAGGTAGAATTATGAAAATCCAAGTAGATAAACAATTCTTACTAGTTTTTCCTCATCAGATAATACCTACAGTGAACAAATACCCCTTCAGCTTCGCGGTCAGATCCTTCAGCAGCACCATTCTGCTCGACTTGTAACTGCTACTGTAATCGTTGGGATCGTTGATGCTCATGGTTGTTGTCACTAATCAGCTCAATTTTCCGCACTCCTCTCCACTTTCCTGATCAGAGCACACCGTCACTATGTCACAATTAATCAATCTCTTTGGACTGCCAATTTTCACCCCTTGAAATGACCGCTCACTTCCTTCATTTTTCCAACGGCTGCTTCGCAAAGCCACAAGCACTTGATCCAATTATACCCTCATTTGCCAACCGTATACACTTTGCAGAAGCCGGGCTCTGCGTTTCCCTTGATTTTTCTTGCCTTCAAGAGCGACACTTGTTCGATTTTTCTTTCGCACATTACCACCCGTCGTCGTGTTGCATTTTCACTGCTGCAGGAGGAGGAGGAAAAAATCCAAACAAATTACACTTCTTTTTTCCGCAATCAAAACATCTCAATTTCTTCCATAAACACCTTCTGCGTTCAAGCCGTACGCAAAAACACATGAACTCTCAGACACATGGTTGTTGTTGACGTTTTGCGTAGATTGCCTGTCGAACCGAACTGCGCGGCGAAACACTTGATCTTCCAGCGGCCAAGCACCCTAACTAACCGGCCAATAGTGCTCTCTGTGCCTATCGTTTCATAGCTATATCACTAGGGTGGTTTAATGTACAAAAAAGTTTGAAAATACTAATCCTACTTCTTTTTTACCCTTAAACCTTCACCAAAATGATTAAACATTTGATCGAACTCTTTTTATATCAAAAGGAATGTAAAAAAGATATGGAAGCTGCAATTTCCGATTTTTTTAGGATCTTGAACCGCCCTACTCTAAGGGGTTAGGGGAGTTAACTTATAGAGGTAGGAAGTGTTCGTAATGAGTGAGTTTGCAAAAATAAGGAAAAATAAAATCATGCATTGCAATCCTACACACTCGACACGAAGAGCAGGAGGAGGATGATGATGGAGATCGCTGTTGGATGATATGTTATGGCGGGCGGAGGGTTGGTAATTACAAACCTGACGCGAACCCGCAGACGTAAATACACACAGGCCACGGCAGGAACGACGACCGTTTCGGAGAAGCGGTTCGTGTCCCGGCAGAGTCCGGACGCTCTCGAAACGGACGATAGGTGCTTAATTGGGGTTCGATTTTTCATATTGGAGCGCTGATTGGAGCTGTGGAGTGGTTTAAGAAGGCTGGGCCACAAATCAAATATCAAATATCAAATATCAAATATCAAATATCAAATATCAATTATCAAATATCAAATATCAAATATCAAATATCAAATATCAAATATCAAATATCAAATATCAAATATCAAATATCAAATATCAAATATCAAATATCAAATATCAAATATTAAATATCAAATATCAAATATCAAATATCAAATATCAAATATCAAATATCAAAAATAAAACATCAAATATCAAATATCAAATATCAAATATCAAATATCACATATCAAATATCAAATCTCAAATATTAAATATCAAATATTAAATATCAAATATCAAATTCAAGTATCAATAGCAATAATAGTACAGCTTACACAAAGTGGAAAATATATTGAACTAATAAGTGTATAGTACAAGTGTTTAAAGAACACTAACCTCAGAAACAAGCTCTGCCACATTGGTAGTAAAACCAATCAGAAGAAATGTGTTTGTCATTCTATAATTATTTCCTGGCATCATGGGAAATACAAATTAAGTCAGGGATAGACTCCAAGGATTAGGAAATTCGGCTATGGTCCACGCTAAGCCAATTGAGTGCGTCTGAAAAGCCTTATTGTACGTAATCTGCTTCAATTTCGGTAGACCTCTATTTACACTACTCTCGTGACGAAGGTATTTATTTGAGTGCAGTGCATTGTCAAACCAAATTAGAAATTTAAAAGCCAAGTGTCCTTGTTCGACATATTTTTATTAGGCTACCGCAATGAGCAAGCGAACGCAATTGAACGACGGCCCTGAACATTTGAATCCTCCTTGAGAGCAAACCGAGCCGCTACGAATATCTTTTAACAAGTTTTCCAACTGAATTATTCAAGAATTATGTAAAACTTCATTTCCTATTCATAAGGTGTGACATATTATGACCAGAGATGTCGTGCGAAAATATCCACGATCAGAGCGGAATAGGAACTGAGTTTACCAACTCATAAACAATCAAGCACAAATCGAACTTCAATTACATAGAAAAAAAAGAGTTGCAGAAGCAGGATATCGAGCCACTCCAGCGTAACTATATCAAACTATTTTTATTTCCATGCGCCGAACCGAAGCGCGTGGCCCGGCTCGCTCCTTTCGCCAACTTCCGACGATACAGATTATGGACTGCTTTTTATCTGCTTTCAATTTCTTTTCAGCCCCACACACGAAAGCTGTCGAATTCGAGATTCAGGAAGAAGCTCTACCCACGCATAACCCCCGGATGGACGGTCGCATTCAACGATCGTCGATTGGCGCAGATAAACATTGAAACTTAACGACAGTGATGCACTATGGGTCAGAAATCAGAATTTCGCGACAAAATTCCAAAAGGCTTTTATGAAAATAATCTTATGAAATGAATACAAACGTGACTGCATACCGAGGATTTTTTTCGATTAATTACAGTTTTAAATTGAACTTTTAAATTTAAACGAAAAAACTTTATTTTCTGTAAATTGAGAAACATTTGATTTGTGGTAAAAAATTACAAAAATAATTATATTGTTTTTTTTTTCAAATGACCTAAATTCCAGATTTTTTTCTTGATTTTACAGTATGATGTGGAAGCCTGAACTGCGTATCCTATATCACATGCTACCAATAATTCTTGCCCATATGTGTTAAGTACGAGTTATAATTTAGTTTTTATTTTTAAAACAATGATACTATCATTAGAACTCAACGAATCAACACATTTTATTAATAACAATAGAAACATCCACAAATTACTACACACTCAGAAACAATCATTGAGATTTATGTGCCCGACATATTGAAGCATGTTAAATGACGTAAAATTAAGTTACAAATGACGTAATTTTCCGTCACATTGAACTGAGTATTGTTCGGATCACACCAATTTTCAGCCACATTGGACGACGTATTTTTAAGTTCAAATACCATCAAATTTAAGTCATTCCATTGTTTCCATCGAATAGTTTTGAATTTACGTCATCTATTTTCTATCTAGATAAATAAAAATGGAATGGTGTTTGTATGTCATGAAATGGCTTACGAACGGGTCAACGAATTTGAATGCTTCTTTCTCCGTGTTGTTCGTCAAGGGTTCCGACGTGTTTGTGTGTATAAAAATCACAGTATATTCACCGGGAAAGTCGAAAAAACGAGATTGAACGAAACTGTCCTTTTGTATAGGGCGAATCAAAGCGATTTTCAACAGTCAGTTTTTTTTCTTAGTAGGTACTTTTAGAGTTAAACTCTGTTCATATTAAAATGGTTTTCAGAAGCATATTGGTTCGGTTCAAAAATTACATTTGACTTTATTTTCAAAATTCTACTCGATTTGTTAATGTCAAATCAATTAGATACGAGAACCAGGCAAAAAAAAAATGGAATCCTTATGTAAAAGCTTTCAGCATAAAATAATAGAATTTACGTTGAAATACCGGTGTAGACCGGTAGCTTCTGATATTTCATCTCATTAAATGAAGCTATAGACTGTGTTTAAAGTTTTGGTATGAACCCAGTAGGGCACTTCCCTGATTCACTTTGTCATGGATGGTTTTTCTCGGTCGAATTGTCTGAAACTGTGCAATAAGAAGCGCTCCAGTACGACGCATGTTGTGGCCTAATATGAGATCAGTAGTTTTCAAAAACTTTTACTGCTGAAGTGAATCAAAAGTGCAAGAATAGAATCCGACTCTCTATACTGTGTAATATCGATAAAAATCTATTGATCTATCTATCTATCTATCTATATAAAAAAATGTAATAGTGTTGGTATGTCACTAGTTGGCTCGAGAACGGGTTATCATATTTTGAAAATTCTCTCATAGTAATGTTCCTGAAGTGTTCCAACGTGGTTGTGTGTACGAAAAGTTTATGATATTCACCGGAAAAGTGGGAAAACGAAAGTGAAAAGAACTGCCGTTTTGTATGGGAAGTTTCTTGGCGTTTTTCAACAGTCAACATTGATGTGATAAAGTGATCTCATGCATGAAAAAAGAGACCTAAAGAGATTTAACAGGAAACAAAAAGAGACTTCTCAAGAAATTACTCCAAGTGTTTCAACAGAATTGAATCCAGGAAGGATACCTTCAGAAATAGAGATGGAGATAGTTCCAGAAATTTCTTCGAAGAATCGTTCAAGAATTCACTGAGAAATTCCCCAAATGAGTACTCTGCTATCGCAATTCATTATTGGATTCACTCCGAGATTTTTTTTAACAGAATTTCATCAAAGATTGAACCAGTAATTTGTCAGTAGGATATGCTCAGAAATTACTCCAGAGATGCATCTGGTGGTCCCTTCAAAAATTCTTCAACGGATGCTTCCCGAAATTTACTAAATATGTCCTCAATGTAATCATCCAGTTTTTTAATAGAAACTTCTCTAAGATTTTTTTTATGAGTATTGCATGACTTGGATGACTATCCAGAAAAATGGATAAAATAATTGTTGAAAACAATTACCATACCAATAAATCAATGAAAAATACTTGAGCGGAATTGATGAGAAATTTATGTAGAAACAATCGGAGAAATTGAAAGAATACTGGCTGAAACATTTTCTGATGAGTAATCTTATTTCGAAAAATGTTTGGAAGGCACTACAGGAGCAATCCGTGGATAAAATGTTGAAAGGGGGAATTCCTGGAGAAATTCCATGAGGAGTCTAGTTGATTTCATCGAACAGTTTTCAATAGAACGAGAAATATTTCCAGGAAGGATGCTTGCAAAAATTCCTGGAAGAAATCATTCCTGAAGAAATTAAAATTATCGGAAAAATCACACCCAAAAAAATTACCGTAGATACTCTTTGACTATTTCTTCTAGTATTTTCTCGAATAATTCCTTAACAAATTTCATCGATCCTAGAAAGCTTGTTTGATTTTTTCAGGAAGGATATCTAGAAGATATATCACAAAAAAAAATAGACAAATTGGTAGAATCACTGAAAGAATTTTTGAAGGAAATGCTGGAAGAAAGCCTAAGAGAAATTTTGGTGTATTCACTGTGGAAATTACTGGAGGTAGAAGCGTTGGACTGCTAAAGAATATTCTAGAGTAAATTATGGAGGAATTCAGCTAAACATTCATTGAAAAATAAATCGAGCAGTTCTAGAACGAAGTCCTGGGAGAATTGCTGGATTTAATCTGGAAGATTTCCCAACTGTATTTCTGAACAAACCCCGGGAAAATCATTGAATCTTTTCTTTGATTAATCTGTGAAAGAATCAGTGACAATTCATTACATCACGTTTTACTTGACGAACGAATCTAAAAATGGCAATTTCGTCATATTTGGAACGTAGAAATTCGCTAATTCGGGCCCAGATAGCCGTAGCGGTAAACGCGCAGCTATTCAGCAAGACCAAGCTGAGGGTCGTGGGTTCGAATCCTACCGATCGAGGATCTTTTCGGGTTGGAAATTTTTTCGACTTCCCAGGGCATAGAGTATCTTCGTACCTGCCACACGATATACACATGCAAAAATGGTCAATTGGCAAAGAAAGCTCTCAGTTAATAACTGTGGATGTGCTCATAAGAACACTAAGCTGAGAAGCAGGCTTTGTCCCAGTTGGGACGTAACACCAGAAAGAAGAAGAAGAAGAAGAAATTCGCTATTAATCACATGTAAACCAGTAGCTGAAAATCAAGAATTTCTATTCGTCGAACAAGTAGATTTGAGCATTAGGGAATCGTTACTGAAAAGAATTCCTGGATAAACTACGTAGGAGTTTCATTGGAAAGAAGAATTCAATCAAGGATTCACTGAAGGGAGAAAATAATAAAAAGTGAGATCAACTGTAGTTTTTTATTTCTTTGGAATGAATGATTTTTTCATGATATTTTATATATTTGAAATTAAATAGGAAATAAATCAATTTTGTTTCCTAAAAGTCATAATCCCAAGATTAAATTAAATTCAAAACTCAAATTTAAATGAAAATTTGTATTTAGGTTGCTTTCTTGTCCTTATGCGTGTGATTGTAATTTTGTCGCGAAATTTTGGTTTCTAGCCCATAGTGGCGACGGCCAACGTCTCATGATAGGAGCGCGCGAATAAAGTCGTAGGAGAATATCGTTGTGCAGATGCGATAAAATGTAGAGAAAAATGTTGTTGGCGGCGGCGGCGTTATGTAGAGGAAGATGACGTTACGTCGAACACGGTGCACCACCGCACAGTTGTCGCACTTCATGCAAAAGTTGGTCAAAAATACAAATCTCACTCAAACCGTTCAACAATTAAAATTCATTGAGAACACAAGATTTTTTGAAAATAGTCGCCGAAACAAAAAATCCGGTGTAGTTGTCAAAATCGGTTCAAAATAAATATATTTCGTTTCTGTGATAAAAAGCAACTTCTTATTCTTGACATTACGTGCTCACTGGGACAGAGCCTGCTTCTCGGCTTAGTGCTCAATGAGCACTTCCACAGTTATTAACTGAGAGCTTTCTTTGCCAAAGTTGTCATTTTCGCATTTGTATATCGTGTGGCAGGTACGATGATACTTTATGCCCAGGGAAGTTGAGGAAGACCGACCTGAAATCGAACCCAGACACCTTCAGCATGGCTTTGCTTTGTAACCGCGGACTCTAACCACTCGGCTAAGGAAAGCCCCTAAGAATAAAGCTCATTCTATCATATAAAACCGATTGAGCAAGATTTAGCACGGAAACAGATATTTCGATAAAGAAACGTCAACAAAAAATGTAAAATTAAAAAGGCCCAATTATAGCTGACTTTTTAACAGGATTTGTTATTCAGTACCAAAGAAATCCACAAAAACATCATTGAAAATTTTTGCAAACATCATATTTCTGACTTTTGGCCACTATGCGTCGGTTGGATCGGAGGCGGAAAGGAAGTTACTCGGCTGGATGGATAGATGTTACGACGATGACTGCGATCGAGATTGGAAATTCCCAGGCGACGGATCACGATAGCGACCGGATTACAACAAAAGTTTATAATTGTATCAAAATTTGTTACAAATAAGAAGTTTTGTTTTATTCTAGATCAAATATTTTAAATTTTAATTGCATTTAAGACCAAAATATAACACAAATTGTTTTGAAGAAGCAGAGAGAAATTTATTATACATCGTCAGCTCTATTTTATGTTATGAAAACAACTAATTTTGTTATAGCTCTGTTATGGAAATAACACAATAAGTTAGATTTTTTTTTAATTTGAAACAATTTTTGTTTTATGTATATGAAATTTTAAAATAATAAATTTGAAGTAATTAGTTAAATTTATAAGACATTTTGTCAGAATTAAATCATGTTAACTGACTAACAAACTCTCTTACAATGATGTTCCAGTCCACTGGTCGGGTAGAAAAGCCAAGCAAGATAGGCGCTGGTAGATAGAAAGTGAGGTGAGTTGATTTTCCGATCTGATAGGATGGCTGACTGGCTGGCCGACTGACTCTGACTGAGTGACGGAGTTGTTGTGTGTGGGATGGAACCGGTGTTTTTATTGCTATGGGAAATTGTGTTGATTTCCTGGGAGCAGAAAATCACTTTACCGGGGCAACTATTTTCGATAATCGAGTTTGGATTGGATGGGGGCGAAAGGCGCGCTTGTAGATTGAATCGCTTTTCAATCACAGTGTACGCCAGATTGCACTTCTTGTGATTGTGTAACATAGCACTTCGTTCGATTTTATAACATGCGGGAAGATTGAATTCAAGTTCGATTCCAGCGGACATCCGGAAGAAAATGGGACAAGTCTGGGAAAACTTATGCGGTTTTACCTAGAGAACAAAAACAATATTCAAATAATTTGATATTGATTGTTTGAAGATTCTTGGTGATAATGACAATCGATTCGCGGATGTCAAAAACATAACAAATGTATAAATCTGTTACCAAATATGTAACAAGATAAGAACAAAGCAATCTTGAAAACAAAATTATACTAACTTCTGCTAATTTAACAGCTGTTGTTTAAACAACTTTGTTATGCGACTCTGTAACGGGTAGGCGTATAATACATCAACGTTTTTCGTCATTTGAAATTAAAGTTTTTGAAACTTTGGGTGTTTCTGTTGAAACACAGCTCAGTAAATATACTTTCATAGCTGCTTATTTGCCGTTTCAATGCATTGGGCAGCAAGTTAATTTGATTCAAACTGACTTACGAAAATTGACTCACAGTAAGTCAATTTTTTTTGTCATTGCAATGCCAAACATCGCTCATGGAATAATTCACTGAGCTATTCTAACAGCATAATGGTATTATTTTGATTATTATTTGTTATTTATTATTATTATTAAAATATTTTATTTGATGAGTTTTCTTTAGGATATTTCTCAATTCAATACCCTGATAGCCCTACATGTTTTTCCTATTCTAGAAACCCATCTACGATTGATTTGGTCTTAACCGACTCTAGTCACCTTTGTTGCCAACTGGTTACTCATGTTGATTTTGATTCTGATCATGTCCCTGTTACATTTCAAATATCCCATGAAGCGGTTCTCAATCCTATCAGCTCCACTTTCAATTATTTTCGAGCCGAGTGGAATATATATCGATAGCAATCTTGATGTTAACATTTTTCTACAAACAAAACTTGATATTGACAATGTTTTTGAAACTTAAACAAATTTCATCGTTAAAGCAATATATAAAAGAAACTTATTTCTTCAACTTTTTGATGTCGTATTCTAAAGACTCCAGTAAACAAGCTTCAGATAATGAACCTGCTAAAATACCTACAACTCCATTCTACCCTTCGCATCCAATTATCGCACTAAAACTGCCCAAGCTTTCGAGCCCCCAGCAATCACTTCGCGACACACACGTTTGTCACATCTTGTTTACATTCCCCTTTTAGACACCTCTTCTTAATTCTGTCCAATTTGCCCCAATCAGGCTTGTAAGTTAGTCAGCTTCTCGGAAACCACATCCACGGCGGCACACGTCATCCATTGAGCTCTCACAAAACACATCACACACAATTCACGTTCTCCCCAGTTCTCCAAGCAAAATTTATTATTCCATTCATCTAGGCACGGTAATAATTCCTCTATTGTCCAACCAGCCCGACCAGAATCACATAACAAAATTTTGACACATTTCTATTAACAGCAGTTAAAAATAATATAAGTTGATTTAAATTTGTTATCAAGATGGCTTTGTTTCTAACTTTATATTTTTTATAGCAGATTTATAACAATATTTGTCATACTTTTGAAATTGCATTTGTGTAATTGTTGTAAGTCACATTCGATGTAATGAACAATAACATAATTTTCAAAAAAAAAAAATATTTTTTGACATCCTTGTAAAACATATTGTAATAATTTCATTATGAATAGTTATTTGACACCTTTTTTTCTAATTTTAACAATTAACAATTCTATAAAAACTGGTGATATAAAAATCATTTCAGAGGAATTTTTATAATCTTATTCCATCCGCCTGGTCGGGATCGCTTTACTACAAATCAACTTTTTTTGCACTAAATCTGTCCATCTTCATCTACTCAACAATCGTATGATGCCTCCACAAAACTGCGCCTCCTGTGTTACGATTTCTTCTCTCTTGAATGTCATGCTGCCTGGTTCCATACGACCGACCGAACACGAGGACAGGTGAAAAGTTCATCCCAATGTCCAATAAATTCAATATCAAGGTGGTGCGCACTGCAGTGCAGCACCACGTACCCCACACAAGAGGTCCTTGAGCTCCGCGCGGTGCAGATCACGTCTCAAGGCTCTTCCTCGCTATCGGTGCAGTGTTCCGAACCGAAAGTCAATACCATCACAGTCGCGGTGGCGCACTTTGCTCAAAAGTTCAACCTGCTCTCGACAGGACAGGTACAGGTATTACGCGGTGAGTCTGAAAGCGTTATTAACGAAAAATAATGTCTACTATTTCGGCACTCATCATTCGAAGATATGGCATTCGATTTGTTTGGAAATATTGCAACAAGAGGATCGAAGGTAATCGTGATTTGCGCATCAGTTTGTGACAAAAAAAGCAAGTAATTATTAATTTTTCAATGAGCATTTCCTAGATGTGATGTCCAAGCATCTTTCCTGTGAATTTGAAATTATCCCATAGAAAAAACCATGAGTTACAGTTAAGGCCCAAACGCAATGATAGCGGAACGGCAACGGAATGCGGAACCGGTTCGCCAGCATGTATCACAACATCTCGACTGAGCTGACAACGAATGAAATTGGATCAACACTGAGTCGACAAGTTGATTATAGTTCATGCTGGCGAACCGGTTCCGCATTCCGTTGCCGTTCCGCTATCATTGCGTTTGGGCCTTTACTCATATAAAAATCAATAACTAATTACTGAGACATCCGATTTGAAAACGGTCTTCAGCAAAGTTGTAGCTTACATTATTAACGTAGTTCTAATCCCCAAGAGCACATGGGCAGACACTATGATCGATTGAATGATTTGCTTACTTTTCCCATAGTACTTCCCATATAAACTTTGAAGGGCTTGTGCAGTTTCAATTTTCAACCGAATGAGAATGAGCTCAAATTTTTGGAAGGACACTCGGAATTCGATCTTTAATCGAATGAGCGGTGTGGAGCAAAAACATTTTTTTGAACCACTCTAATATCTACTGTTCTGATTTTTATATAAAATGGACATGTTCGGAGACCTGCAACTCGACTTTTAGCAAATCGATCCGAAATTACGACAATAACTCGTCGGTCAAAAATTATCAAATTATATACGAGATTTGTTGTTATAGATAAACGCCCATTTCAACAAAAAAGGGCAAATATTGATTCTTCGATATTTCAAAAACAAACAATTTAGAATAAACATTATATACCACAAAGTTTTAAATGTATTATAAATGAAAATGCATGCCTTCTTTTAAATAATCATTATGAACATGTTTCAATTTGGCAATTTTGTCATTTTGCTCAATATGGTGTTTTATGATCATTATAAAATTCTTGAACAGTATTTTAACACTTTCTGACAAATGAAACTTCAAGTTATTCCTGACAAGCAGTTCAACTTTCAGATCAATCGAATTGACAGAAACTGTGATACAAGTTTCCAAACTTGTACGTTTTGTATGAAAATCGATCGTTGTGATCTTCATTCTTGCCATTACTGAAAGAGGTAATATTCATTGGTCCATCAAAGATCTCGCCATAAATTCATCAAGAATCTCTTAAATCGTTGTGAATAGCTGGAAGGATTTACTATAAATCTTCAGAGAGCCATGCGAAATCTCGTCAGGAGCAGTAGTGGAAATGTTCGCATCATGATTAACCTCACGAGTGTAAACCAACGCAAAACAATCATAACAGACTCGCCAACAAGAAAAGTTCGCGAACTTTTACTCGTGAGTATCCGAACAAGGTATGATTTTTTAGGATTTCCACAAATAAATCAATTGTATATCTATCAAATCGACAGTTTACTGCCATTTTGTAGTAAAATAAACTTTGAAAACCAGAAACGTCGGAGAGAAAATAGTTTCTCCTTTCCAAAAGTGCAATTGACTCCGAGCTCCGAACACTTTCACGAATAACTTTATCTTCGTTTACTTGCGAGTACGACAGATGCGCATAAATCAGCATTCTGATGCTCGCGAGCATTTTGTTTTGTTTTTGTTTCGGTTCATTCAAATTGTGTGAATTTTAAGTAGGATATCACGTAGGTCTCTCATGAAATTAGCCAATTAATTGGCTAATAATTATCATATCAATTCAGCTGATCGTCAACCATTAAGGATCTGCTAAGATTTTCAAGGAAAATTACCTAATGATCTTCAATAGATCCCACCTTAATTAGTAGATTAGCACCTCGATTTTTTATAGGATTCCTGCAAAGATCTCATAAAGAATTTAGCATCAATTTCAACGGATCAAGCAACTCAACACCACAGGAATCAAGAAAACAGAACCTGGCCAGATTATTGTATGTATTTTCTTGATTTTTTCTTTCTGGCGTTACGTCCCCACTGGGACAGAGCCTGCTTCTCAGCTTAGTGTTCTTATGAGCACTTCCACAGTTATTAACTGAGAGCTTACTATGCCATGTGTATATCGTGTGGCAGGTACGAAGATACTCTATGCCCTGGGAAGTCGAGAAAATTTCCAACCCGAAAAGATCCTCGACCGGTGGGATTCGAACCTACGAGCCTCAGATTGGTCTTGCTGAATAGCTGCGCGTTTACCGCTACGGCTATCTGGGCCCCAAGGACAAAACGTCGAAAGCAGTCAATTTTCAACATCATTTGCCAGACGTCTTTTTTCACATCGGGATCGACTAAGTGTGCTATGATTATATGAACATTATTTCTTTCAAGAAATTTAGTTTCCTTTAATATCCGTTTTGGCATTCGAGGTTTCGGGAATCGACGTTTTGTCATTTTACATGCTTGAGATTTTCACGCTTGACTTGTAACTCACGCAACTCAATAGACAAAAAAAATCATGAATTATTTGGCCCATCCGTTAGACTCATTGGCTTGTATTTCCACAGTTTGATTTTTCACGCAAAGCACTTATTCTTTGTTTTTCTAAGCAAACCTTTCTAATGTAAACAATAACATTGGGTTTTGACATATTATCGATGTGTTTTATGATTGAATCATTTTTGACGCAAGTGATTTTGTATCAACATCTCATGGATGAGTTTTGGAAGCAGATCTCAAATGAGTTTGCTCTCGCGGAAAAACTCAAAGATTGAGATTTGAGTGTCAGTCTACCAACACTGCTTTGAAGATTTTCTCAGTAGTTTATGAGGTGATTTTTTACGGATATCCCAAGAAATACATCCGAGAATTACGTTCTAAAAGATAACCTGGATTTTTCAAAGGATAACCTTAGGGTCTTTCAGGATTTCCTCCGTAGATGCTGTCAGATATTTGCCAAAGTTCTAAGTTTTTCAGAAAATTCAAGATTTTTAAAAAGAATTTCCAAGCATACCTCAGGAGTTTCTCCAGGAAATGCTCCTAAGATTTTTTGAGGAATCCGTACAGAAACGTTTTGAAAAGTTTTCTAATGGCACCGTTCACAAATTATGTAACGCTCCAAACTTAATTTCTTCATCTAGAAGCGTAACGCAATTTTGTTAAAGAAATTTTTAAAGTAAGTTTAGGAAAAATCATGGAGGAAAGAAAACTTAAACTTATCCTTTGATGACACTTGTGAAAGTTCCAAAGTTACCCTTGCTAAACTCCTATAAGGATCTCTGAAAGAACCTCTAGATCAGGCCTGCCCAACCTATGGCCGGCGCCTTCATTTTGTGCGACCCGCGAAGAGTTTCAAGATTCTACTCATATCTGGCTCGTTGAATGAACTACCAACTTTAAGTTCGAACATACCAAGGCAGAACTATTTTAACTTTTAAGTTGATTTTAAGATTTAATCTCAATTTGATATTTTTTCTTACGTTAAAAAATACATCATGTTTTTGAATTCAGAATGAGTTAATTTGAAATTGTGAAAATATGTTAATGTTTAGCTTGACTTTCTGCCCTTTTTTTTAGTTTGATTAACCATGAGAACTATTTTACACATAACTCTTGCTAGAAACGATCGACTTGGGGTTCATTATGATAAGTTTTCTGAGTAATTAGTTTAGTTGTATCAGGTTTCCATTACTTTGCACACTATTTGATAGCCAAGACTGAAATTCTATCCAGTTTGAATGAAAGATATTTCAAAAAGGCCAATCACAATATCGTTGAATCATAGGTTCAATTCTCTCAGAATTTTGGGCATCGATTTATAGCAACCTTCTCCCAGATTCCTATTTCGGATTGAAATTTGGATTCACATTCTAATCAGGATCCAATAATTCAAGTTAGAATCTATGTCATCTAGTGGAAATTCTTTCAGAATTATATGCAGTATGCTAATAAAATTCTGAACAGTAATTTATAAGATTTCAGATGAGAATTTTTCGAATGAAGGGTTTTTACAAAATCAAGAGCAGCATTTTCATAGAACCCGAACCAGGATTTTCAAAATATAACATGTTGAATTCGGACAGAAAATGAATGCAGATTAAGGCAGAGCCCAAATAAGCATTTTTTAAAAAGAATCTTATACCAGAACTTGTATAATTCTCATTAATTCCATGGTGGGCCGTGGGCTGAAAATCTCCCTAATAGAGATAATAATAATAATAATTCCTTGACAAGATTAGCACAACATCCATGATTGAATCTTACATAATCCTGAGCAGAAGTAATTATTTTAATTTTGATGTAATCATGAGAAACATCGAAAATTTCTGAAAAAAAAAGAAAAAAATTGGCCCGCTGTACAATATTTTTTCAACAATTTGGCCCGCGGTCAAAAAGGTTGGGCTGACCAGCTCTAGATTATGTATTAATTTCTGAAAGATTTCATTGACAAAACATTGGACAGAATCTCGAAAGAAAATGGGACGAATAACTGGAATAATTGTTGTAGTATGAACTGGTGTGAAACCTTAAGCGAACTTTTCTTGAGAAATGACTGGAAGAACTGCAGGAGTAATCCTTGAACGATATGCGAGAGGAATTCCTAGAGAAATTTCTGGAAGAACTTCATGGCAAATCCCAGGTTGATTTTATTTTGAATGATGATTTCTGCGGATTGCTTTAAAGAATAACTAAAAAAATAACGTAGAAATTTCTAAAGAAGTTCCTAAAATAAAATGAATACCTTCAACAACTCTGCAATAAACTTTCTTAGATTTTTCGTGACAAAAATTAAAGATTTTTTTTTGCCGTTATTCTAAATAGAGTAACTGGAGACATCAGCGTAAAACATCCGAAGGAAATTCTGGGATAGTCTTTGGATAAATTTCAAACCTTCAAGAGCAACGATCTAGAGAACGATTGGTCGATCGCTGGTAATGACTGAATCGATCATATTGTCAGCTTCTAAATTGACCAGACATGTTTGGCTACAAAGCGGGACACATTTTATAAACTTCTGAAATATAGTGTAAGAAGTTTTAAAAAGTACACATTTTTACTACACTTTTTTTAATTTGTGGAAGGGATTATTAGTCGAGAAGTCTGTAAGTCGCAGACGAAATAGGCCTACACTGAGAGGCAAAATAAAGTGCCCACCTTACCAGTTTTCAAATTTCTGTCTTTGATTTGGTTCAAATTAAAGTTAACACACTTAAGGGCCGATTTCTTCACCTTCGCTTAAGCCGTAAACCACGTTTACCCATACGATTAAACCAGGTTTAAGGCCTAAGCGGTGGTGAAGAAACCGCTTATAAATCTTTTTTGATATTCTTTTAAAGTTGCACTTACGAAATTTTGATAAAAAAAAGAATTTTACTCAAAGAAAAAGAAAATAAATTTGTATTGAAAAAAATAGTGACAAAATAAAGTGCCCACTTCCTTCTTGGCCCCAGAAAAGATGATTTAAGAAAAATAAAGAGCAATTTAATAGTTAATGTGTCCTCCTTTGGCCTTAAGGACTTGCTGGAGGCGTTTCGGCATGCTTTTCACCAGGTTTTGTAGGTGTTGTGGTTCTAGTTCTTCCCACGCGCGGTCCAAGGCCTCAAAATAATTATTTTTGTTGGTAACACCAGTTTTGTCAACCCTGGCATCGAGAATCGCCCACAAATTCTCGATGGGGTTGAGGTCTGGGCTTTGTGGAGGCCATTCCAGCGGTTTAATCCGACAAGATCGGAAGAAAGACTTGGTCTTCTTGGCAGTATGCTTCGGGTCGTTGTTCTAGAGAAATATGAATTTGTCTTCAAGGCCCGTCTGGATCAGCGAAATCTCCAGATTTTCCCGCAAGATGTTGATGTAGGAAATTGCCGTCATTATTCCGTCGATTTTCACGAGGCTTCCTACTCCACTCCACGAAAAACACCCCCAGACCATCACACCCACTTCCTTCTTGGCCCCAAAAGAAGGAAGTGGGCACTTTATTTTGTCACTATTTTATTTTTTTCAATATTGATTTTCTTTTTCTTTGAGTAAAATTCTTTTTTTATCAAAATTTCGTAAGTGCAACTTTAAAAGAATATCAAAAATAAAATATCAAAAAAGATTTAAGTGTGTTAACTTTAATGTGAACCAAATCAATGAGAGAAATTCGAAAACTGGTGAGGTGGGCACTTTATTTTGCCTCTCAGTGTATCTGTCAAGATAAGCAATATATTGAAGTTTAAAGGTATTTGCTCGCCTTACTAGTGATTTTTAATATTAATTTTTTTTTTTGCAAAAGAAAGGTGAAGTGTTAAAGTTTAATTAGTAGTTTTTTTTCTTACACATTTTTATTGATAATTTTTAAAAATTAATAATATACGGCAAAAGCACTAATATTCGACCTACAAGAATTCTGTGCCAATTTTCGGATTTCCATACCAAGTAGGCCAAAATCGTACGAAGGGGTCGTAAATTGGTGCTCTTCCCCTATACAATTTTTTAGGAAAAGGATAAGCTTTTTTTTCATGATTTTGTTAAGTTAGGGAACCAGATCCTATTCTTGGCACTTTTGGTTCACTTCAGTAGTGGGTTTTTTTGCAAGCTTGTATTTGATCATCATATGTGTCGTATTGAAGTGCTTTTCATTGCAAATTTTCAGACAGTTCGGCCCATGCTAAAGTGAATTGTGTAAGTACCTAAGAAGCTCTGCACCCTTCTTAATTCTATGGAGTTTTTAAAATATTACATTTTTGCTCAAATATAATGTATAATATTCTAGTGAGATTTGCACAAACTTCGTGGAAGAGTTTTGAATATTTAACAGCTAAAACATCAAAACAAGTATAAATTTAGATCTGAATCATACGATATCTTCGAACCAGGTTTTTGAGGAGTTCAAATCAGAATTTCTTAAGCTTTTCGAATCAATTTCAAAGATATTCAAGCGAAAATTTGTAGTACTTCGAACTGAATCCTTTTATGATTCTGGATTGAATATATTCCAAGACACATTCTATATCAAGAAAGATTCTGAGCCTAATTCGGCGAGTTAGTTTGCTTAAAAAATCCTCGGAATTCAGACTTGATTCTGGACAAAATGCAGGAATTGACAACATATTTCGAAAGTGGAAGAAAATTACTGAGAGATTCTGAACAGAATCTTAAGAGGTTTCCTAAAAGTGCCATGAGAAGATTCTGTACTGAATCATGAGACTCAAATTAAAAAGTGCTGGTTTAAATCTTATGAGTGTTTTGACAAGACTGTGCCTGAATTATTGTGGAAATTTCTATTCGTGAATACTGTGCAAATGATGATTTCTACTAGAATGATGTTAAGATTCCGACTATAGGTAAATTTGTGGTTTCCATTAATTTCGATCAGAAACTAAAAAGCTACAGCAATGTTGAGTGTGAATAGAATCGTGCTAAGATTCCAATAATATTTTGCAAAGATTTCAGTATAAATCATTGAAGAATAGGAACAAAGTTCTGTTGAGATTTGTTAAGATCTTGATCAGAATCTTTTTGGCCCAAGATATCGGTGGAAGAATCTTTAGAGGAACTCATGGAAGTGTCCCTGAAAATATATTTCAGAAGAAATATCTGGAAAAATACTTGGAAGAATACCTATAGCTGTTTTTTCAGGAGTCTAAGAGGAAATTCATGAAGAACCTGTAGATCAGTCGCGTAAGCGTAATCATTCCACTGTAAGCAGAATAAGGAAAAGGGCTATTATAAAAACCTTAATAACTTTGCTTAAAATAGAGGCTTTACAGACGTCAAAAAAATAGAGACGTACAGTAAAAAAGTGACCAAGTCAAGACTAACAATTCAAAAGGCCTCAAGTCCAAAATGTAAACAAATCAGGTTTTTGCTGATTTTAGTGTATAAGAGCCTATTCTTACTGAAACATACAATAGCCATACAAAAATATGCATGAAAGTTGAAAAAACTACATTTTTCTATAAGGCCCCATCTCATTTTCCGCTAATCAGGTTATTTATCGCAAATGCGGCCTTTTCCTAAAAAGGCCTCATTTATATATTCGTCTGAAACCGAGTTGAGGCCTATTAAAAAAAAACTTCAAAATTGCAATTTAGAGAACGAAAAACGGTTAAATTTACTAAGTAGAAGTAAGTTATGCTACGGAGCGATTACGCTTTGTATTATTTTACACAGCGCTTGTCGCAATGGTGAACATGATCAAATTTTCCATCGGGTTCCTGTAGACTGATGTATTTTGTATCACACTACCTTATAATACCTGCGTCAGCCTGTCTGTACTTCAATCATTATCGACAAAACACGATTTGATTACAATTGCATGAAAAATAACGTTCAATTGCAATATTGAACCAATATTTTCTTGACGACAAACTCGCGTAGCACACCCTATGTTCATGAATGACGAGGGAGTTAATAAATCACATATTTAATCGACCGCCCGAATCTTTTTTCTGCTGTAGAGATTTCCTTGTACCTTACTTCACCACTTAACACTCTTCTACACTTCAATTTTCTTATTTCATCATCAATTTTGGATGATTTTCAAAAGGCCACATCACAAGATGATGAAAAAAGAAGCCACAACTAGAAGGCCTCAACACATGTTAGAGTAAACAAAGGCGTCAACTCACTGGCCTCATCAGCGTCGGCCGGCGTCTATGGGCACAAATGAAAAGGGCTGCACAGCTTTTGGTGAAATAAAAGCCTCATTTCCTTTGACTCGTTTTTTTAGTAGGATTTTTTGCTAAAATGATAGTAATTAATATTCATTGCTATAAATCAGTTTGTTCAGCGACTTTCTGGATGATAAAATAACATACAATGCATAAATTCATAATATAAATTTGATTTATTGTTTGACAAAACAAGATTGCGTTTTTCTCATTGTTTACTTTTTGAGGATGAGGCCTTTTGAATTGTTAGTCTTGAAGTCTGTTACCAGCTCTATTGTCAGGGAACACTTTGAAGCATATTCATATAAGTGAATAATAGTGAATATATCCTTCCCCGAACTTATCACTAATCACGATTACTTTCGAATCCGTTCTTGAAATATTCCCAAATTCCCAAAGGAGATGCTTGAATACTTTATCTGTCGAATGAGTGCCGAATTGGTGGACATTTTTATTCGTTAATAAAACTTCTAAACACACCGTGCTGTATTGATCTTCTTTTTCGCCCATTCTTGTTCCACGTCTTCTTAATGGTGCCACCACCTTATTTCTGCGTGGCTGCGACTTCAGGTTCATTATTCAGGTGCCTTGCACCCGCTGCTGCTGCTGCTGCCTTGCTGCTCGATGATGATAATCGATGAAAGTGAAGGTTGAATGAATGCGTTTTTGTGTTACGTTTCGCGCGCGCAGAGTTTTGGCAGCCCGCGTATGTCAGGCGCGGCGTTTTCCTTCATAAAATTCCGTGTGGCCCCACTGACTGACTGACATAACACACTTTGCTGTTTTTTTCTCTCTCTTCGGTTTGTGGTCGGAGGTGACCAAAGCCCAAACTTGATCGATCAACCGACGACGATCGATCGATTGATCACACTCCGCGGTATAATTACATGTTACTAACCACTCCGAGTCGTGGGCTTTTTGGAGTATCACGAGTGATCGATTGACCGACTGGCGAAAAAAAGAACGGTACCATTCGCGCACATGGATCCACTCGTGTGGAGATATGAGGTAATGTTTGATGGAAAAATTACTGGAACGGCACTTATGTAAAATCTAGGGTGCATTACATGGCTCTTTGTGCAACTAAACGAGCGCAAGTTCTTCTTCTCACTGAACACTTCCGGATCCTTAAGTTGCCCCCACGACCCGAAAACAACTTTCCAAAAAAATCCCCTCAACCCAAAAACCATTCTTCTTCTTTCTGGCGTTACGTCCCAACTATGACAGAGCCTGCTTTTCAGCAACTGTTTTTAGCACTTCCACAGTTATTAATTGAGAGCTTTGTTTGCCAATTGACACATTTTTTGCTTTCATATATTGTGTTGCAAGCACGATGATATTCTATTGGGAAGTCGAGAATATTTCCATTAAGAAAAGATCCTCGACCGCCGGTATTCGAACCCACGATTCTCAACTAGGTCTAGCTGAATAGCTGCGCGTTTACCGCTACGGCTATCTATGCCCCTAACCAAATCACACTCGTAATGAGAAGAGGTCACCACCTTTACCACAATCTCTTTAGTAGCTCTTCAGCAGCCAAAAATTCCGTCCACGCAAAAAAAAAAACACTCTCGACAGTGAGACAACGACCGCGACGACGAACCCCAAAACGATGATGACACGAAAGCACCACTCGCCGCGAAAGTCAATTTGCTACTAACGTTTTGCCTTTGCTCTGTTATTGTTGTTTGGCTCCGTCGTGCCCAACAAAAAAACGAGAAGAGAGCCCGACCCGACCCAACGACCACGCCACGATGACTGAAGCAAACCCCCCGAAGCCTTCTCAGTTCCAGCCAGCCAAGCCAGCCAGCTGGTTCCGAATTCCTCCCTCCGGGTGCGGTGCGAGAGACGTGCTTTGTTGTTCGGTCGAGATCCAGACATCATCGAAGCGTTTAGGAGGTGGAAGCAGCGCGGTAGGTTTCCTCTCCCTC
Source organism: Aedes aegypti (assembly GCF_002204515.2). NCBI lineage: Eukaryota > Metazoa > Arthropoda > Insecta > Diptera > Culicidae > Aedes > Aedes aegypti. Next base: position 20,643,247 of record NC_035108.1, on the reverse strand, counting down.
TGAGCTAGACACAATCCATCGGGTGATCGCGCGGCACGATCGCGATCGCTAGTTCGCGAGAGCGTAGCGCGGCTGATAGGCAGTGTTGCCAGATCTATAGGAATTTGCGGAGATCTACGGAACTGAAAAATTTCTACGGATCTACACTCAGAAACACGGGTAGTCACAAAATTACTAAATTGTTGTAATATATGACTACTCTCTATCTGCCTCTCTTTCATGCTCTTACTAAAATCTGGACAAGAATTTCGTGGAATAGTTCGGTAAGACTTGCACATAGAAGTTGGGTACATCTCACAGAATTTTCCATAGATTTGCTAGGATTACCATCAAATCCTGGGCGTCATTATCACAACATTTTGTTTGGGTTGGTGGGATTTTGACAGAATCTTTGGCAGATTTCTGACAAGATTTGGAGTTGGTAGAATTCTAATCAGTGGCGTACCCAGAAAATTGATGAAAGAGGGGGGGGGGGTTATTTTTTCCGAGATTATTTATTGTACCGTAAAATAAGGTAACATTGATCAGCGGGATAACATTGCTCGGAATGTCCCTCCTAATAAAAAGTAGGAATCAAAATTTATTGAGCTTGAGCTTGAGCTTGATTGGCCGCCCGTGGATGCACTCCAGTATTGCCAGATCAGCTGCACTTACACAAGGAACCAACCGAATGACTGCTTGGGACTAACAGGCATCCTCAGTGTATAAGTGCTGGTGATCTTCTATTTTTAGGCAACAATGGCACCTGCCACGTCAGAATGCAGACCAATGAGGGGAAGGGGGAGGAATTGATGATGCATTGAACTGACTCCCACTTCTTCTTCTTCTTTCTGGCTTTACGTCCTAACTGGGACAAAGCCTGCTTCTCAGATTAGTGTTCTTATGAGCACTTCCACCAGTTATTAACTGAGAGCTTTCTTTGCCGATTGACCATTTTTGCATGTGTATATCGTGTGGCAGGTACGAAGATACTCTATGCCCTTGGATTCGAGAAAATTTCCTTTACGAAAAGATCCTCGACCGGCGGGATTCGAACCCACGACCCTCAGCATGGTCATGCTGAATAGCTGCGCGTTTACCGCTACGGCTATCAGGGTCCCACGTGGACCGTATATTCCACTGCATCCACGTCAGTTCATGCGGGAGTGTATGGATTGGAGGAAACCCGAGTAGGAACAAATAACTCCCCAATAACTTATGCATACCATATTTTGGTATCATACCATAATTAGGTATTATTCAGTTGTCAATACCTCATTTTGGTATTATAATGGTATTTGAAAAACAATTAAAAATACTTCATTTTGGTGTTCGATAGCTATTGAGGACTGCTGGAGGTATTGAAAAATTTCACTTTTATATGACAATCCATCAAGTATTATTTAGGTATTACAATACATGATCTAGTTATCAGCTTGGTATTTGTAGAATATGCATAAGGTATTATTTGAGGTATTTTACCTCTTATGCAGGGCTCATTCATACCTCATTCAGGTTGTAAGTATTGGAAATTGTCTGTTATGGAATACCTCAATTTGGTATTCAGTAGTTATTTTCTTCTGCTCGGGAAGGCATGGCAGAGAGGTTTGCTTTTGTGGTTAGCAGACTGCCTATGTATCAGGCGTAAGAAAGGTGTGCGCGTGGAATAGGAAGCGTTAGGGAAACGGTTTCTTGTCCGTCTCTGGTTCTAGCGTTTGCTATGAACGAATATAGTTTGAGTGTGATATATTTAGAATGGAAGATAGAAGCAAGTGAGAGATATACAACTACAAAGTACGAGGAAAGGGACGGGCCTGGGATTGAACCCATGACCTTCTGCATATGAAGCAGAAGCGGTAGCCATCAGACCACCAACCCCGTCGTTCTAAGTTCTTACACTAGAATAACTTAACATTTAAGTAAAAAACTCACAAGATTGTTCATTTTAAACGATAACTAGGTATTGTAGTATCCGGATCTGCAAAAATAATCACTTTCGGCCGATTTCGCCATCGCCCAAATGAACATGAGCTGGGTTTGAACCAGCACAACCATCCGCGACAAAATCGTTCATTAAACTGACTTCTCGAGTTCTCGACCACGCGATGAAGCTCAAATCGTTTTTCCGCTCATTCTCTTTTGAACTGTCAATCAAAAGCACACTCAAAAGATTCCTCTCAAATATATTGTACACTGACAACCAAAAGTATACACTGAAATAATATATTTTTTCTTCACATACGTAAATTCTCAACATATCAACTCTAGCTACCACAGTTATGAAAAGAATCACTTGATCAAATTATTAGGACTTCTCTTAAACTACAATTTGTAAGAGATATTCGAGCGAGGAAAGTTTTCTGCATTGAGGCGTTTTTTCAGTTCACTCTTAAAGATAAACCATAAAAAAAAACATTTTTAAAAAACATAACATAGCAATTTGAAAATTGATCAATTTTTAATAAAATTTTCGAATTTCCGATTGTGTCATAATAAAATTCCATACAAAATCTCTGGCTTTTAACCCTTATTGAAATCTACTTTTTCTTATGCTGGTGTGTGAGAGCAAAAAGAGTTGTGTTTGATCTTCCGACCTTGACGCTTGCTCCTGCGGGGGCCGGCGATGAGGGCAGGATCAAACATGTCGCGCGTCGGTCGAGTAAAAGTGAAAAAGTGGCGTGATCCATTAGTTGTGTTTGATCCTTCGACCTTGACGCTTGCTCCTGCGGGGCCGGCGATGAGGGCAGGATCAAACATGTCGCGCGTCGGTCGAGTAAAGTGAAAAAGTGCCGCTTTCGATTAGTTCTTTATGATCTTCCGACATTGACGCTTGCTCCTGGGCAGTGCTTCAAGAAAGCCCGAGTAGTCGTCAGTTGTTTTCCCTCACGGGTCGCGCGCCTATTTTCTCTGAGTGCTTTTATATAGCCGAGCAAACGACTGAAGCTGAAAGAGGATTGTTGCTGCTCAATGATGACGGATCAAATGGTGAGCTCGTTTCATATTACTGTTCCTAATCTATAAAATATGTATGACTGTACCGTTAATCGTAGATGTAAATATGATGTTTCAAAAAAATATGAATGGTTCGTCACTGTGAGTGTCGACATAAACTCTGATTCATAAATTATTTATGTCTAAATTTTTTTTTATTCAATACACCTTCTTATTTTTACCTTTATTTTTGTAATTAAAAATAAAACTTTGAATGGTTCGACACTTCAAGTGTAGACTTCCGAAAGGTTCACTTTATTCAACAAACTTTGAAAGGTTCGTCACCTCAAGTGTCGGCATAATTTTTCTCTACATAGATATTGTTCATGTCAAATGAAAATATTATATTTACATATAAGCATGTTTATATCTCACAAATCATTGTTTATCATGGTCTAATCGCTTATCAAAGTGAATCCTGTGACCCAACGATCCTTCCCATTAACAAACATCCCTCCCAGTAACCTTTGTGGAGATGCAGAGGCAAACACGGTCTCCAAACAGCAAATGTTACACACTAACATTCCTTCCCCCAATCCCACCTGACTGCAAGGACGTGGCCGGCGCCGTTATTGACCATGTATAAATAGAGGCACTGAATTATGCACACTGAAGAAGATTATGGCCAATCCCAGCCGAACTTCTAGTTGATTCTTTTTGTATTTTCACTGACTTCGGTCAATCACGGAATAGCAACCATTGATATGTGTAGTCAGTCTAAGCTAAGCTAGCTAAGCTGGTGTGTGAGAGCAAAAAAAGGAAAAAGCAGATTTTTAACTTCAATTTGTTAATTTGTTAATTTCAAATTCAGATTTTAACTTCAATTTGTGAGCAAGCTTTATTTTTCATGACAATCAATATCGTCTCGATGTGACAACTAGCAGCACTGATCGGACACCACGTAACCGTTCACGTGACTATGTTTTAAATTGATAATTTTTCTAGCTGTTACGTCTGTTTGTCTGTGATTTAATAGTCAAGTTAAAATTTAACATAACATAGTAATCAGCATTTAGCATGGCGTGCTATTTTTATGGAAAAAAAACTACATCTACAATTCCAACAAAAAGATTCCACAAATCAGTCATTAAATTTACCGTATAAGTATAAAGAATAGCCTTTGATTCAAACAGAGGCGTCCCGTGAGGAATTTGATTACCTGTGCACTGACTCGCACAAACCGTTTATTTTGAATTATAAATAGGAATTTTTCAATTGATTTTTTAAAATGTATTTCAGCTTAAAATGTAATTTCTTATTAGAAACACATTAAAATGTAATTTCCAATACTGTATGCATTCTGGAAGTGTCTGGAAGCTATTATATTTGTTGCTCATTGGACGTATTTTTTGTTTGTTTTCTTCGTTTCAATCACTAGTTGTAAATTTTAGGAATTTTGGATGATTCCTTATATAATGTTTAGGGACAAGGAAAATTCTCAGCAAAATTCTCAAAATTTCGCTGATACCAAGTCGATGAAAGAAAAATTTTGCGTATTTATCGCGGTCCCATAGTTTGATCATATTTGACATAAAATTGTGTATTTACAGTAAAAATGACCTTTATATGCGTAAATTTCAAGAATTTTTCGTATTTCGCGAACTGAGATAATAAGTTTAATATCATATTATCAATGCAAAATTTAAAGCAAGAAGAAAGACTTTTAACTTGAAACTAAACGATTAGCACATTTTTTTATATGAAACTCGGCTTACAAATAAATAAACCATTCTTATGAGCAAAAATCTGAACTTTTCTGAGATTATCATATAAACCTTCAGAATTCAACTATTTACGCGTCATTTTCCAAGTTTCGCGATGATGGATAAATTCCGTGGATTTCGTGGCTTTCGCGAAATTCCGAATCTCCATTATTCCTAACGTTGTTATTCTATATAATAATTCTTATTATTTACAGCTTGTTAATTGTATCACGATATCTTAGCTTTTAACGATGTCCAGCGCTGGTACATCTCCTTGTATACTTTTGTGGATACATCAAAGCTTTTAAGTGAAATGATGACTGACTGTTGAACGCTGAAACCCACTTTACGCCCACCGCAATTTATCAGTTGTCGGTCTGTTGAGCAAGAAAAGCTATATTCACTCATAGTTTATAAATCAATTCGAAGCCACATAAATTTGGTTTATATAATAAGATAAAACATAATCAATTTTGCCAATATGTTTATAACATCTAGTTTTGGTTCCAATCAATATTTCACCTAGTAAGGCGCGACACCTGGAAGCTCCATGCAACATACATACACACAAAGCATGTATGGCGTTGACGCTTTCTCTTCCATCAGCAGACGTCGTGACGCCAGTTGCGCGCGCTTTCTCAATTCTTGCAAACCAATGCGAGCGTCATGGGCAATTTCTCTCTCGGGTGCACAAATTGGAGTGAACCAGATTTTACCAATACAATGCCACTGTTACTCTAGAAATGCCAATACAAATGCACATTCCTGCTGTGTCCATACACGCTATTTTCGTGCACAAGAAAGAGTGCACGACTGAAATGAACATTCTTTGAAATACGATGGAGACGCATGGCAGTTTGTCTTGTTTGCTTTGCTGTTTTCGCTTGCTGGTTGAGCAAGACCATGGGAGGGAGAATCAAACGGTTTGTCCACAGAGGGCGATGCACCAATTGAAGGTGAAGAAATCAAACAACATTTTCAAGCAACTACACATTATGAATGTTGGAAGTATTGAGAATTATAACATATACATATTTAATTTGTTAGTTCGAAATCTTTGACTGTGCAGTGCACCAAGTGCACCTTAGGACGAGACGCCACTGGATTCAAAGAAGGGAAAATATATGATGGAAGTATTAAAAGCAATAGTGACATTATTTTTGAATGAGTATGTCTCGAAAGAACAATTTAATTATAAAAGATAAAAAATCTGATTAAAACATTAGCAGCACTAACTACAATAATTTTGTCGACAGTATAACTATAAAAAATAACCTTCAATTTGAAGAAGGGATAATCTCTGATGAAAAATTTGCCAATAATATGTGTACAACCAAACTCAAAAGATGAACAGCAGTTAGCGTCGTTCATATTCTTGATATTACGCCCCAACCCAAGCTCTTAGCTTAGTATTCTAGGAGCACAGTTATTTTTTTTTTTTTTATCTTTATCAACGAGATTTTTAGCCCTGGGCTAGTTCATCTCGGGACCAATGGCTTTACTTCCCTTCCGAAGGAAGTCGTCACTGAAATTTTTAGTGACTATCTCGGGGATGGGATTCGATCCCAGGTCCGTGTGTTCTAACCACTACATCAGGTCCGTCCCCGAGTCCACAGTTATTGACCAAATGTTTGCTTTGCCAAAATGGCCATTTTGCATTATTATTTGGGCACGATACATGAGCACGTGTATACTCCATGTCCAAGGATCCTGGATCGACTGGGAACCGAACTAAAATACCTTCAGCATGGCTTTACAGTTTACTCTACGGTCACAGAAGTTACCACAAAGCTAATGAAGCAATTTAAAGCATTTTCATGCTAATAATTTAATCAAGTTTTTGTTCTAAAAATTGACCTCAAAGGATTCACAACTGTGGGATGACTGCAAGGCAATCGTATTTCAAAGGACACACTTTTGATATTTAGGGGCCCAGATAGCCGTAGCGGTAAACGCGCAGCTATTCAGCATGACCATGCTGAGGGTCGTGGGTTCAAATCCCGCTGGTCGAGGATCTTTTCGGGTTGGAAATTTTCTCGATTCCCAGGGCATAGAGTATCTTCGTACCTGCCACACGATATACACATGCAAAAATGGTCAATCGGCAAAGAAAGCTCTCAATTAATAACTGTGGAAGTGCTCATAAGAACACTAATCTGAGAAGCAGGCTTTGTCCCAGTTGGGACGTAACGCCAAAAAGAAGAAGAAGAACTTTTGATATTTGAAGCCATCCACAATTATCAAAAATGTCAGCTCACTTTTCACACAAACAAATTCATTTTTGTTATTCTGGGAATCATGCCTATCGTCCATTATGCCTAATGTCCATTATGCTTAACATTCATTATGCCAATCGTACTTATGCCTAACGTCGTGCACCCACACCACACTTAAGATCAAACTTACTGCACGAAAAGATATCACGTGGTAACTCTCCTAGTAACCATGGTTTTGTATGACCTTAATTCAGTATTAGAACAAATTAATTGCCATTTACTAGAATAATGCTAATGCCATGGTCTATATGATGTTCATGTGATACAGAGTGAGTTGATTTTTCATAGAATTTCCTGAAAAGGTTCTCCAGGAAATTGAAGGACAAATTTCTCCAAAGGTTTCAAAAAGCGTTTCTGATACGAATTTTCGAAGAAATCTCTGAAGGAATTGAGGCGCAATTTTTGAAGTACGGTATAGAGGAATTCTTAAGATATTTACTGGAAGGATTTCTGGCTAAATGTTTAAAGAAATTCTTGAATATATTGTTGAATAAATACCCAATAGAACTTGGTAGAGGGATCTGTCGAAGAATACATAGAGCAATATCTTGAAAGAATTGTGAAGTAATTTGTGTGCAAGTCCCTTGACGAACTGCTGGAAGAAGGGAATCATTTCTAGATTAATACCTAGTGGAAGTCCACAAATAATTGTGAGCTTTCTACATACATTCATAGCACATTTCTTGTCGGAATCCCTGAAAAAATCTGATATGGAATTTATGGAAAGTCTATACACCAAGGTTTTTTTACACGTGTCCCTACGTGCCGTGTGAAAAAAAAAACCGCGCAAAAAAAAAACATGCTGATTTCGGAATCCGTGTAAAAAGAACCGTGTTAATTCTGAAATCCATGTACGTAAGAAAAAAAGCCGTGTAAATTCCGAAATCCGTGTAAATGAGAAAATAAAGCCGTGGATATTCTGAATTCCGTGCAAAAAAGTACCGAGTAAATTCCGGAAGCCGTGTAAAAAAAGCCTTGTAAAAAGAAACCGTACAAAAAATTTCAATGTATATGATTTTTTTTTATTTCTGTGCTGTTTCAGTATTTTTCAGTATTTTTGGCACTTTTTATATTCTTTGAAAAATAACAAAAAATATTCTGAGAAAATTTAAGCTCTCAAAATCCTAAGCTGCTCTTTCTTCAGACATCATAAAATTGTATTCAAACGATCAGCTTTCTTTTGAAATTTGTAGCTTTCTTCCAAAAAAATTGAAATCCTGGTATGTATTAAGTTCTGAAAATCTGGCAGCGCTGATGCTGATGTGACGATTTCAAGCCAATGAATGTAGTACGATCGCCCCGCGATTCCAAAACCTGGAGGAGAAAGAGAACGTGACGGCGAAGAGATTTGCGGCGCGATCTCCGGCGATTCGCTCGTTATCAAACGGCTTTACAGGATCATTATGACATGAGGTACCACACCACACTTGATTCGCTCATTTTTCTTCTACCCGATTGTTGTTGTTGTTGTTACAAGACGACGGTGATGATGTTGACGTTGGCTGAGAAGCGATTGCGTATAGGAAACCGACCGACCGACAGACGGTACTTTTGGCAAAGTATGCGCTGCGATGGGTTGTAATAAGCGAACGGCGTTTCTTGTTCTATTTTCTTGATTAATTGGAGACGTGTGTCGCTGAGAAAGAGGTTCGCTATGATGGGGCAAAGGAATGATCGGTGATGATTGTGATAGGAGAAATGGTGAATGAATGAAATTGTTTTCAAAATATATAAAGCAATTTGTTTTATTATGGGGTTTAGAGTTCAGAAAACATTTTAGATAGGCTGGTAAGGTTTGTTTGAAAAATATTGATCAATGTTAGGGCAGGTTCAGTGGATTATGTTCGTTTTACAGCAGTGCGATACTCAAGACTCGAATCAGTGACATTCTTCTTCTTCTTCTTGGCATTACGTATTCACTGGGACAGAGCCTGCTTTACAGCTTAGTGTTCTTATGAGCACTTCCACAGAGCTGCTTTGCCTTTGCATTTGAGAGCTTTCTTTGCCAAAGTTGGAGAAACCTATTTGGATTTCCTTATAGATAACTGACCAAATTTCTTCAAAACCTCTGAATTAAACCCAACTGGATACACTTAGAAGAACTCCTGTAGAAATCTTTGAAAGAAATCTTAGAGTAAAAACTGAATAAAACGGTGGAAACATCTCTGGAGGAAATCATGATAAAAATTTGGGAGTAATCCTTATTGATATTAGTAGAGGAAGTAGAGTCCTAGTGCTCAAGTATTTCCTGGAAAAAATTCTGGCAAAATCTCTTTAAAGAATCGCTAGAAGAGATTCTGGACGAATTGGAGGAATCTCGAGAGTAATTGCTGGAGGTGTCCTTGAAAGTGTACTAGTGAGCTTTGTTTTTTTAAAAAGCAAGCAATCCATGAACGACTGAATGCATCAATTCTACTATGATCAGAATCCTCACTTCCATCATACATCATTCCACACAATCGACCCAAATTGCCTCCCTTCCGGGAAAGAAATTTCCAACTTTCAACCGAACCAAAAAGCAATAAACCAGAAAGCTCGACTTGTTTCTCGTTGTTTCGTTTCGCTCCCCGACCATCATCTGGGCCGATGTTGGTCAGTTAAAAATGACAACAAACGGCGGTAGGCACTTGGCACAAACATGGGGGAAAAAGACAACGAAAAACACTAACTAGACAGAAGTACAGAAATACAATACGCTTTTAGGCTAAATGAGAAAACTGCACAACATCAACAACTGCTGATAACAAAACATCTCCATCAGGAACGAGAAAAAAAAAACATTCCCTCGGTGATATCGAACAATTGCAGAGCACATCCCGAACAGTTGGAAGAAACAGGATAGTAACAGAATGAGATATTTTTGATATCCGATTTTTATATCTTCAGTTGTTATAAAACGTGTGTTCTTAGTAGTTAAGATATCAAAAAATTTAACAAAATTTCCACTAACTAACAAAATTATAACAAACTTTATTATAATTGTTAATAATCTATTTAAATGAAAATAGAAGTGTGTTTATATGTCACGAAGTGGCTTGAGAATAGACTATCAGATTTTGAAAATTCTAGCTTAGTTATGTTCCTGAAGTTTCACGACAAAGTTTAAAATTTATTGTTAAAATTCAAACAAATGTTGTCTGTTGAAAAATATAAAAAACTTTCAACGATGGAATTACGTCATGTTATGGTATTTTTAACAGATGTTAATAAAAAATAGTTATGATCATATTATATGCTTCGTATAGGGATGCCTACCCAACTTCGGTGGTATTGTCGGAGAGGAACAATTCCGAAATGTGGGCCAGATCGATGAAATGTAGGAAATATGACCACGAAAGTCAAGTTCACCGTACACGAGTTGGAAGGTTGTAGGACAAAAGGTCGAAGGACAGAAGGTCGAATGACAAAAGGTCGAAGGACAAAAGGTCGAATGGACAAAAGGTCGAAGGGATAAAAGGTCGAATGGACAAAAGGTCGAATGGACAAAAGGTCGAATGAAAAATAAGGTCTAATGGACAAAAGGTCGAATGGACAAAAGGTTGAATGGACAAAAAGTCGAATGGACAAAAGGTCGAATGGACAAAAGGTCGAATGGACTCCAAATTGTACCATTGAAATGATTATCGTGCACTCAGTTGCTAACATTTTGACCACAAATTTCTCCCTTCTCATCTGAAGTTTTTCCTTCTTTTAAATGATAGCTGTTCTTTAGAATTACCGTTTGAAGCAAGAATTTGTACTAAGGCTATCATTTTCCAAACAAAAGATTAATTTTCTGAACGTCGGTTGTTATAATTGTGATACTCCAAAGCATAGAGTAATTATTATTAGCTTTTTATTTGATACATTTTCAAAAGAGATTTGTTCTTCTTTTAAACATTGGCTGTTCTTTTGGAGTTATACATTATAGTGATTTTATACTGTTGTAGACACTTGTATCGACGATTATTCCTTCGTTTATACATCGGCTGTTCTTCATAGATTTCAATTTTAAATCTTGTGTGTATTTTTTTTTTTAATTTAAATGCTGCTTTCTTATAAATATCGGCTGTTCTTCATGCTTTATAGTGTTTATGGGCATTTCAATTGCATATCTAAAAAAAAAAATGTCCTTCTTTTGAAGTTTTGCTGTTTTCGGGGCTATGTATTAGAGTTTTATCTGACTTTTGGTTTCGATTGATTTTAATTAGCATCAGGGAAAAATAATCATCCTTTTTTGGAATTAAGCCCCAACTAGGGTAGGGTCTTCTTTTCAGCTACTCAAGCATTTACTGAGAGCTTTTCTATTAATTTTATCATTTTTTTTTTATTTGCACATCATGCTTTTTATTAAGAGATGCGGGATTGGATGTTTTTATTAGGATTGCCGGTGTGATGTCGTACCAATGCCCATGCTCTGAATTCAGGTTTACAGAAAACACATACATTACTCTTGAGCTCAGACTCATTTCTCTTCGGAACCACCTGATGGTATTACTTCGAGAAGAGCCTATTGCATATAGCACTTTACCACATGCAGCAAAAAAAACCTAGGGAAACTGCTTATTCTAGCTGCCTTGAACATTGTTACAGGGAACCAGCCTCGAACCATCTAACAAGTGTAATGCACCTCGATGCACTTAGAGTTACACAATTACCAGGAGAACATAAATTACCTGACGAGTCTCAAACCAAACCGCCTTTCAACGCATCAAAATCGTAGTGTGCTGCGCTTCGCGAAAATTCTAAAAGCGAGCGCGAGAAGATTCAACACATGCGCTGCTCGGTGCTACGCTCGCCATCGGTGTCCAAGTTGTACAACAACTACTTAGTAACGAAGAGTCTCTACAGCTATTTATACCTTATTATGCAGGTGACTAGATGGTCTACATGTTACGGTCGAAAACGCGCGATCCGGAAGTTACAATTTCGATTCTCGTTTTAAAATTTTGTCTTCACGTCAATTATTGTGCTGTTTTTGAACAACGCCTGTGACGGAGCGCATGAGACGCATGGACAAATTACCCTAAGAAAAAAGCGAGGAACACCAACATAGGTCTCAAAATGTACAGTGCACGGGTGAGCCTGAAAGGAATGTGGCTCTTGTCCATAAGGCTACAGCACGTACACAGTAACTCTGGATGCACTACGACCTGAAAAGTCTAACAAAATTTCACCCCAAAAAGATCGTTGACCAGCTGAAATTGAACCTTCCTCAGCACGGTCTTTCTGAAAATATGCGCGTTTTCGTCACGTCTATTTTAGCTGTAGCGCTTGTGCTTGGTTTTTATCTCAAAAGTATAGCCTTTTATTCTTCCTAAATTGTTGTCCATTCGACCTTTTTTGTCATTCGACCTTTTGTCCATTCGACCATTTGTCCATTCGACCTTTTGTCCATTCGACCTTTTGTCCATTCGACCTTTTGTCCATTCGACCTTTTGTCCATTCGACCTTCTGTCATTCGACCATTTGTCATTCGACCTTTTGTCCTTCGACCTTTTGTCATAGATTCGAGTTGGAAAGAGCATTGCAGCCCAGCCCAGCAGCACACAATGGAGCAATAAAACCAAAACACTCTGGAGATTTGTCGTCGTCTTCATGACATGACTTAATTCGGAAGGTAAGGAGGAGATACAGTACCATTCAATTCAGTCCACCGTTTATAGTTTTGTATGATTCTGACGTAGATGGGCCTATTGTGGGTACACGGGGTGTACTGATTCATGTAATGATTTACGATTGAAAGTGGGGAACATTGTCTGTCCGAAAGGAATCGTATATCTTATCTCCGGACGGTGAATTGAATTGTAATTGTAGGAACTAGGATTGCAGGGCTGGAAGCGATTGAGTGTCTTAAAACTTTAGAGAATTAATTTCTGAAAACTAGAATAAACAGGTATCAAAAAGAAATCAAGTGGAGGCCAAACAGGAGCCAAAAAGGGACCAAACAAGAAAAAGAGAAATCAAGAAAACAAAAAGAAACCAAATAGGAACCAGGGGATAGGAGCGTTAATAAAGGTGCCTCAGAAAAGAATGTGATTAATATTATTTGATGAGTTTGTTCGCTGTAAATATAGTTTACACGTGTATATCCAAGTTTTCGCGCAAAAAATGTACATCATTGCGTTACCAATCATCATTACATGGAATTTTTGCGGATCAAATCGACGGGATCGTTCAGCTCGATTTCTAATCCCACCAGCCGTAGACCTCGTCAGAGGAATTCCCCTCCCCAAAATACCTGCATCGTTTCTCAGAATTTGAAAACAAAATCGAAGAATTGCTGCTTGCCGATGATGCTGTGTGTGGGAAATCCACTTAATCGAGAAGAAAGAAAAAAAAAACCTTGGACTCGGCGCTGCTGTCCATACTTGAGACTCAATTGTGTCTGCAATGAAGTGATGAAACATGTAGAAGTAGCCCTCTGCTCACTTGTGAACCGGGAACGGTGATTCTTGCTAGGGTTTCTTCTTCTTTAGAGATATTGGCCATGACGGGTAAACAGTAGTACAAACCTGAAATCGAAACAGCAAAAAGACGAATTGTTAAAACACGTAATAACACTCAACACTCGGAAGGGAATCAAAGCGAAACACAAGCACTCTATCGAAAGAAATCGGAAAGTAGCTAGTGTGGCTCACACAGCAAAATAACAACAATAGCAAACAGTTAAAGACGGAGAAACTACCTTAAGTTTAACTGAGCAACTTCAACTGCGGGAAGCGCACAGGAGAATCAGGTTAATCTTATTCCGTGGGCATTCGTCGTCTTCTCCTCATTGTGTGTTGGCTGGATGGAACTTACTTGGCTGCCAAGGCTGTGTAAGTTGCCGTAGGTTGGCGTTAATCAGTGCTCTCTTTTTCCCAGCTAGATGTATCTGCCCAGACCGGCAACAATTGCCCCAACGCACACAGTTCATTGCTCTAGATTAGTAAATTGGTCTGATGTGTGCCGTATATGTATGTCATCATCGGCCAGCGGCATAACTCACAGCAGGGCCATCAACGCTCGCGGATGATCAATTATGTTTGCAGAAAGAGACTGAGCTGAAATGACTTTACTGTTCCGTACTCGGTATCCACTGGTCATACGATTTCCTTTTCTTCGATGTATCAATGATTGAAGTCAGTATCGTAGGGACATAATTTTGATCGAAAAATTATTCTTTTTTTTTCAAAAAATAAATCAAGAAAACTACTGCAATGAAAACATATTTACAGAAATTTACCCGAATTTATCCCTAAAACCGATTATTAAGCACTAGATTATATTAAATCATCATATTTACGGTTTCGCATTATACGGTTATAATACAGTGTATTCTGTGCTTTCTCGTTTTTGGTGTCTTTCAAAAGATACCAATCTGATTTCTCGTTCATATTTTTTTCGTGCTATGTTTGCACAACTCAGATTAAACCAGGCTTTGAAAAATTTAACGATCATTGACACACGAGCCATATTTTTATCCCATTCAACCACCTGCATTCATACAACACGCATGACATTTATCGTTCGGGGCAGAAAACGAGCCATGAACGAAAACAAGAGACACACACCCACTGTTTGGCGCCGATCACTGTGTGTCAACACTTGTAACATTCGCTGGCCCACTCTGATTCTGATCAAGAAATAGAGGCGAATATTTTCCATTTTCTGTGCTATGTTTGCAACCAAAGGGGTGTTCAATGGTCCAATAGATTATAACTAGGTTGTTAAAGGCTGCATTACCAGAAAATATGAAAGTTATTACCAATTTAATGCAAAACATAAATCACCCGAATGGCTTGATACTGTTGCAGTCTGTGAGAGTTGCTGCTCTCGTGCCACGTACTTAACGAGAGAGTAAATGTTTACATTCATAGGGCTCACCGATTGCGATGTGCCACGAACTGTTATTGTTCGCTAACCATACTCTCCGAATATGGTTCGATCGGTTTATTCGGAACAAAATCCATAAATGAGCATGAGCATGATTGACCGCCCGCAGTTGCTACTCCGTTATTGCAAGAACAGTTGTACCTACACAGGGAACCAACAGATGCTACGCAGGATCAGTAGCATCTTCAATGTATAAGTACTGGTGCTCTCATTATTATAACAAACAATACCGGCGCCGGCTGCGTCCGAATGCAGGTCAATTTGGGAATGGGAGGGAAATGTTGACGTGTTACTTGCTTTATGGATGCCGAGGAGTCCTCTGCACTCCCACAAATAGACACTGGGAGTTTGGATATTGGGGAGGGATTCGTTTTGGTAAACGATAAAGATATAATTTTAAATGAATACGTGAACACGAATGATCGATACCAATAGTGCGGTTACTATGCGAACCAGACACGATCCGAATTCCGTCGCTCGCCCACAAAGGAGCATGCAACAGATTCAACGGATCAAACACAACTCTATTCGGATCAAAATCCAAACACTGGAAAAAACTATTTTCTTGACAAATCTGTAATGTTTCTCTAAGATTTGTAAAATATTTTGTCTAAGAAAATTATTTTAGATTTTGGAATGGATCCATTTTTCTACACTGAAAATTGTAGATCGTGTTGACATAAAACGATTATGGCAACCGAAGCCGAGCCGACAACTGTTGAAAAATATTTGTACTACTACTCGTGAAATTCCCTTAAATTTTCATACTCTAATTTCAGATAGATAAAAAGTTATAGACAAAATAATTTGATTCAATAGCGTTTCAAGCTTCCAAATCATTTAATGCATGTTGAAGTTATTTCAAGGTGGAACAATATAAAAGCTTGGTTTTTTTCAAATGAATTGTATTTGATAAAGTACTGAACTGTATTTGATAATGAGACTTCATCATGTTATATCGTTTGTAAGAGACCATCATTGTGAACTGAACGGAGCTCTCAAGAGCGCCAGTATGCTTCATTATTAATGTTTATTAATATCTGCGTATTCATGCGCTATCCATTTTCGGCCTGCGTGAAGAAAACTCAAATGGCGAAAAAAGAAAAAAAAATGACTTACAGATATTTATGACAATATTTCACATTGAAATTTACAAGTCGTAAGACATTACGCTAAATTTTTCAATTATTTTCTCAAATAATTTTATCAGAAATTATTTCAAGTGGGTATTTGCCCAAAGATCCAGATATTACTCAAGCTGGGATAGATGGATATATTTCTTTATTTGAGAGATTTACAGCCCGAGGCTAGCTCAGGAATTCATGTAATTATCATTTCCCATAAAATCCCCTTCGAGAATTTTCCTATGAACTTCGTAAAAAAAAATGTTTTAGATATCTCAATAACTCAACCTGGTAACATTGATCGCAATGACTCATCTCATAACAAAATCGTATCATAATTTATGGATGGAACATTTCCAAATCATGAATGGTGTTTCTTTTTCTTATATTCATAAGCTAATGAAAGTGAAGATTTTGGCAAAAATTCCGTTCACCTTATGCGGAACTTTGTCAACTTTTCGAAACAATGGTTCCAATGGTTTAGGATGACACTACCGAAGATTCATGAGGCACATAAATGCTGCAAACCATATGAACAAGGGAAATGCGATTCCCACTAAAAATGGCATTGCCAAAAACGATTCCGTTGTCAAAACTTTGATAAGTATGCTCAATTAGGCAACATTAACGAATAACTGTTCAGAATGTAGATTTCCTTTAGGTAATTGCCTACCTTTAGGCGTATTCCGTGGTTCGAGGAGTTTTTAATTTTGAAATATCTCAAAAAGTAAATGACTTGTAAGCGTTTGGCTTTCATATTCGGCTTCAGGAGCCATGATTTGAGTAAGTAACGACATTTTCAACATTACCGAACGTTGTTTACATAGGAGATCAATGTTACCCCATATCAGCTAAATCAAAAAGTCATTCAAAACATTTTTTTAAACATGCTCAAATCTTTCAAAAAGCAAAATACAGTATATAGTCACAAGCTATGGGTGGCAGTACTTGTTTTAAAAATATAAAATTGGCAACTTTTGCATTTTCAAACGAAATATTGAAGAAATATTCAAAAAAATGATCAATGTTATCCCGGATTACGGTACACAAAAACCTCATTTTTAATATTTTTTAAATTTACACCAAAGAATCTTGATAGTAAACAGATGTTTGGAACAAAGTTTCATGATGGAGAAATTTTCAATATTTTTTTTTTCTCTAAGAACAACTTTTGGTCGATATTCAAATTTGTTTTACAGTCGACTCTCCACAAGTCGATATTCTATAACTCAATGGATTTTTCGGTCTCTTCAAATTCCCATACATCGTGCTCTCCACAAGTCGATATTTCTATAACTCGATATCTCCACAATTAATTGTCACGTATGAAGTAAATTTCTCGCCATAACTCGATATCTATTTTTAAATCATTCTTATTGTGGGAAACTTGGTCTTATTCTTGTTTGGAGGTGAATAAATACATGCAAGTTGTAATAAAAGTTGAAAAACATGGAAATAAAAAAAACTATTGTCAGTCAAAATAATATGACTTTTCGAGCATTTCGAAAAAAGTTTTCATATTATAGTTTGTTAAATACTATGAACAAAATAATATTGCTTTCTTACAGAAGTGATCATTTATGTATTGGAAATACAAAAATTTGTTCCTTTGGTTTTTTGACTTTTTGTGGCGGTATATTCCATAACTCGATAATTCTATAAGTCGATGGTCCCTTAAATATCGAGTTATGGAGAGTCGACTGTATTTTTTTGTCAAAATAAATACGACCTGATCAGTGTTGCGATGGATCTTCTTCGTGAACAATGATCGACGCATCTTCGCGATCCAACATTCGCCAAAATTCATTTTTCATTTTTGAGTCACGAAGAGCATCGCAAAAAGCGAACGGATGCAACGCCGAAGAAGCAAAATGAACACACCGATAAGTGGTTCGCGAAGCCTTTCCATTCGTAGGATTCATTTATCCACATGCTGTTCATTCTGGTGATTAATTGCAAGGTTGCTTCTTCTGATTGATTGATTTGACTTTATTAACGAGATTTTCAGCCCTGGGCTAGTTCATCTCGGGACCAACGGCTTTACTTCCCTTCCGAAGGAAGTCGTCACTATAACTTTTTACGTCATAAGTGACTATGTCGGGGATGGGATTCGATCCCAGGTCCTCGGCGTGAGAGGCGAGTGTTCTAACTACTACACCAGGTCCGTCCCCCTGGGTTGCTTCTTCTCGTAAAGTCAAGCAAACACTCCACGCTAAGCCAGCTCCACGCAGCGCATGTATTAAAACTACACAGAATGAGGCAACCAATGCAGAATTGGCTGACTGAGTGAAAATTCTGTGTAGGTCGCACTCATTCTGTGAGTTGCCGACGTGTTGGCCTTCGGCTGTGCGAGGATCGATGGAAACGGAACTGTCAATGATCTCCCGCGCGGCAGCAAACAGTTGACCGTTGGTAAGATGGGGAGTTTTCTGAGATGTTTTCTAGCGAAAGTTTTTTCCCCATTTGCTTCCACTTCGGCTATTCAAATGAAAAAATCTCTGAAAAACTTTAAAATTGGAACTGAATTCCGCATTCCAAGCGTTCCTCCTCACTCATTCAGTTTTGTTTACCACCGTTTGCACAAAACTGTGTACAGCCCCTTTGCACAGAATCTGTGCTGCACGAAAAGAGGCCAATTTTGTGCTCTCGGCACTCATTTTTGAGCGGAACAAATTTGGCGTGATTGTTGCGAGCCCGTTTAAAGATGATCGAAATGAATATTTTCCTGCTCTTAGCTTAGCTTAGCTTAGACTGACTACACATATCAATGGTTGCTATTCCGTGATTGACCGAAGTCAGTGAAAATGCACAAAGAATCAACTAGAAGCTCGGCTGGGATTGGCCATAATCTTCTTCAGTGTGCATAATTCAGTGCCTCTATTTATACAGGGTCAATAACGGCGCCGGCCACGTCCTTGCAGTCAGGTGGGATTGGGGGAAGGAATGTTAGAGTGTAACCTTTGCTTTTTGGAGACCGTGTTTGCCTCTGCATCTCCACAAAGGTTACTGGGAGGGATGTTTGTTAATGGGGAGGATCGTTGGGTCATAGGATTCACTTTGATAAGCGATTAGACCATGATAAACAATGATTTGTGAGATATATACATGCTTATACGTAAATATAATATTTTCATTTGATATGAACAATTTCTATGTAGAGGAAAATTATGCCGACACTTGAGGTGACGAACCATTCAAAGTTTGTTGAACAAATACCTAAATGTAACATTCCTACAGCTGTCAGGACGAAAGCATGTGTTATTATATTTTACTCATTTGAAAAGAAACAAAAAACTCGATTGGTTGGGACATCATAGAACACTCTTATTCTTATGCCGACACTTACAGTGGCGAACCATCCAAAGTTTGTTGAATAAAGTGAACCTTTCGCAAGTCTACACTTGTAGTGTCGAACCATTCAAAGTTTTTTTTAATTACAAAATTAAAGGTATATAAGAGGTGTTCTGAAAAAAAAAATGTTAAACATAAATAAATCATGAATCAGAGTTTGTGTCGACACTTACAGTGACGAACCATCCATAGTTTGTTGAAAAATCATATTTACATCCCACCATTGTAACGATTGAATGTGCAGTCATACATATTTTATAGATTAGAAATAGTAGCATGAAACGAGCTCACCAATTGATCCGTTTTCCTTGACTGAGCAGCCACAATCCACTTTCGGCTTCACTCGTTTGCTCGGCTATAAAAAAGCACTCAGGAAAAAAAAAAAATAAGCGCGCGACCCAAAAAGAATAAAAAAAAAAAAAAAACCGTTCGGGCTTTCTTGACGCACTGCCCAGGAGCAAGCGTCAAGGTCGAAAGATCAAACAGAACTAACCGATCGCGGCACTTTTTCACTTTCTTCAACCGAACTCACCGATCACGCCACTTTTTCACTTACGAGACCGACGCGCGACATGTTTGATCCCGCCCTCGTCGCTCGCCCCGGGAAAAGCAAGTGTCAAGGTCGAAGTATCAAACAGAACTCCGAAATGAATATTTTCCTGCTCTTCACGAAGAACAGGCAGCGTGGATCGTACCGTTCACATTACCGAGCGATGGAAAATCACCCGATGATAGCGTCGGGAGAAACAGCGATCCGAAAATGAAACACGAATGAATGAAGCGCCCGAACGGTTGTTAGTGTTTATTCGCAGATTCTTTTTTGATGCCTACGAAAATTCATCGTGCCTCGCGTTTCCGATCGATGTTCAGCAACATTGGACCTGATGATACAATAAGAATCTTGAAATTATTCTAAACCATAATGATTATCTGGATAACTTCTCTAGAAATAGCGATTTTCGATTTATATCAAGTACAATGCAAAAAAAAAAATCAATAAAATAGGCCATTTTCATTAATTATTCGCGATTCTCCATGAAGAACAATACGTTTTCCGAGAGTATAGGTCATATTTTTTTCCACCGTTGATGGAGAATCGCGAATAACTAATAAAAATGGCTAATTTTATTATTTATTTGCATTAAACTTGATATAGTCAAAAAATGACTACTTCTAGAGAAGTGATCAACATAATCATTTCTAATTGTTTTTTTTTTTTCAGTGTAGGTGCAGTTTCATGATTCACTTTGGCATGGGGGTATTTTCTCGGCAGAATTGTCTGAAACTTTGCAATGAGATTCATTTTACTACGACGCATATTGTGACCAAATATGAGCTTAGTAGCTTTCAAAAAACCCCACTGCCGAAGTGAATCGAAAGTGCCAAGAATTGGGTCCAGCTCCCTATATTTTTTTCTTTTAGTGCAACTCCTTCATAGATTTTTTTTTCTGAAATCAACAGTTTCGGAGCTAGAATTTTTCAAATATATTGCATGCAAAAACTTATAGGCAATTTTCAAAAGTTATTCTTGAGTCAAAATAATCGATTTTTCTGTGGAAAACACTTATTCTACCATACCATAATCTTGTACAAAATTTAATCCAAATCGAAGATTATCAAGCACGATTTTTATTTTTTTTCGACTCATTCTGGATGGAATTCGTCCATAGATTTTTCTAGGACATACTCTAAGACATCCATTTAAAACTTCATCAAAAATTCAACCAGAAGTTTCTCCAAAGATGCCTCCAGGGATTTCTTCAAAATTGTCGTTCATAATTTCTTTAAGATTTTAACAAGGATTTTTTCTAAGGATATCTCCAGGAATTTTCAGAGATTTCTTTAGGAATTCCTACAATAATTCTTTAAGATTTCTCAAAGAAGTCTAAAGATTTGTTCAGGTATTCTTCCAAGAAATATGAATGCATTTTTTTTCATAAATTTGAAAAATGTTCAAATAAATTTGTGAGGTGTTTCTAAAGCAAATCTTGAAGTAATCTCTAATGAAACTTTGGTAAACTTTAAAGTCACCCTTGGTGAATACGATTGCTAAAAGAACCCATAGACCCTTGAGGATTTTTTAGAAGAGTTTCTAGGTTAATTGTTGGGATTATTAAAAAAAGCAAAACAATTGTGTAGGATTTTCTGGCGAAATTAGTATGGAACCTTAAATAAACATTTGTAAGTTCCATGTTTTTGAAAAATCTGTTTGGAAGAACCGCAGTTCTTCGATGAAATTCTGGAGAAATTTCTAGAAAACAAAATCTAGAAGAACTCTATGATGAAACGAAGGGTCGAGTTTGGGGAATTCTTTGAAAAGTTCTTAATAGATTTTCTCGAATAACCCCTCGAGACTAACTTGGAGAAAATCTTTTAAGTTACCGTGGATGAAATGACGTAGTCATTCTTGTCGGGTTTCTTCAAAAAAAAAAAAAAAAACTTTAAACAACTACTTTCACAAACTCTGGAATTAACATTTGCGGTTTTCATGGAAGAAAATCAATAAAAATCTGTGGAAAATCAACGGGAAAACTCAGTGGAAGGATTATGTATTGGAATAATATCTAGAGGAGGTACTGAGATAGTGTTTGTAAAAATTAAGTAATCCCTGAGCAAATTACTGGAGAAAATAACGCTGAAGTGCTCAACAATTTCCTGGAGCAAATTCTGGATAAATTACTCAAGATATTCTTTGAAAAATCTCTGGAAGAATATCTAAGAGAATTTGTAGAGGAATCTCTAGTAGAATTTTTTGGAAAGATCCCTGTAGGAATCCCTGGAAGTATCCCAGATGAAATCTGTGGAGAAACCACTAGGATAATTTCCGAAGCTTTTCCTCGAGAAATCTGAGATGAAATTTTTAAAGAATTAGTGGAAAAGTCTCCTAACAGTCTCTGAAGTAGATGAAAACCCGAATTTAGTGCTACACCATTTAATTCCACTAGAGTTTGCACATGTGTGCTTACGATGGTTTTCTATAGGTAGGGTTGACCTCGAAATACGCGTATCTGTCAAAAGATACAAACTCTAGTGGAATTATATGGTATAGTACTAAATTCGGTTCATCATCTACTTCATCATCTAGAATTCACTGCAAGCAAGATATGGAAAAATAAACTTTAGAAACCGTTTTGGTAAAAAAATATAAGGACTTCAATCTTTAATCAAAAATAGAGGTTTGCATTGGAATAGAGACCAAGTTTTTAAAAAGGGAGTTTATCAGCCCTAAAATTGATAAATTGATTGTTTCGGCGTTTTAAATTGAAAGTTGTTTATATTCCAAATAATTTTCCCAATATCAATTTTCCAGTTTTTCAAATTTCGAATAATTTTATAAATTGCCCATGAAGGTATACGGATCCATTACTGATCAAATATTATTCCTAAAATTCAATCTTGTCTTGGGAAGTCAATAAAAAAATCCTCACTGAACAGCTCAAGGAGCATTTTGAAAGCGGCGCAGCCGAAATTTTTTGGCGCGTTTTAACGTGAAAATCCTTTGTCATGAACAAATTCTACCATGAAGTTAATTTCCCTGATAGTAAAAAAAAATCCTTGAGAGTTCCAGGTTTTTTCCAGGCTTCCAGGAATTCCAGGTTTTTTTCAGGTAGTAGACATCCTAGTTATTCTTTACTCAATGCAACCAAATTATCTTTTGGTACTACGAAAAAGTATATACAAAAAATACGCGCGATATGAGTGAATAGGATTATAAGAGTGTCCCCCTGAGGCCCTACCGGAACCGATTCCTGGGTATCCGGATGTGCTCAAAATCACATATTGGTCCATGATATTATAGCTACGATGTTCAGGATAAAAAATCACGAATTTTGAGCCATCGTACGATATGAGTAAATAGGGTTACAAAAGATTACAATTGAGCTCAGTCGGTTCCAGGGTATCTGGATGTGGCCAGAATTTCATATCCATGGCATTATAGCTATGATTTTCAGGATAAAAAACACGAATTTAGAGCTTTACTTACAGAATTAGAAAACTCTGACGCGATTAGGTATTTAAATCAAATTTTATCGAATTTCTTTTATGTGTTTTTGATTTCTCAAAAGATTTTTCTGGAAGGACTTTTTTCTCTTTTAGGCGTAATCATCTGTATTTGCCGCAGATACAGTAAGGACCTCAACGTTTCCTACCACCAAATCACCCATTTGGCCTAATCAATCTTGAAGTACAACGAGCCAGTTCTTCAGCCCCAATCGATGTACTATCGCCGCGAACGACAAAAAAGCAAAATCCCTATTGCAGCCGCACTCCCGCCATACCTCAACCACTTCTATCTGTCAATTTTCACATCGTGAATGCCCCCAATATAAGTTGAGGATTACAAAGCAGGCAACAAACGGTACCAAATTACCTAATTATTTCTATCCTCGAGGCAATATCGATCACGTGCAACGGTTCAATCATAAACAACTCAAACACGCCACATGTGGACACATGTGACAACGGTCGTTATTCCAAGCATTCGAGATTGCTCCGTTTCATCTGCAGGCAATTGGCTGGTCCAGAACCATCAAATCAACTCGATTGTGCAGCTGAAATTGAGCTTCGCTTAGCCAATGCTGGAATTCTTTCTGAAAGAAGCCATGGATTTCAAGAGGAGTCAAATTCAGTTCTGTGTTTGGGTAATTCCCCGAGCGCTCTGGGAACGATAGAAATAGTGATTAGACAGCTCATTGACACGCCAATTTTCCGCCATATGAAAATAAAAACCAAATGACGCCGAGTGGTTAGCTCTTGCATGATATGAGCATTGGTTGAGAAATTAAATTTGAATTACTCACAACCTGGCAGATAGTCCACTGTGAGTAAGCCGGCTATAACGAGTAAACGAGCGGGTAAACCGGATCCACGAAGAGCAACGATCAATTCGGTGGCCACGATAATTAGCGAGAAAATGAAGATCCTATCGCGGTCGTCGTGCCCAAGGCTGTATGTTAGCATACCTACTAGTAGCTTGCGTTCATAAGTGGGAATAGGTTACAGCAGCCACCGAGATAGTTGGGGATCGTGACGAAGCGTTTTCCACAGCTTATTACTTAATCGTCTTGAACTGATGGAACTGGACGGGAATGGCTTGGTTTACGGGTCAAATGCTGACTTGGTGGATAGTTCTACAGGGCTAGTAGGGAAAAATAGTTATTCAGGGAGCTAGTGTTCGAAGAAATGACATCTGATGAAACGTCATTCGGGAAAAAGTAACAAAATCAACGACGCTACCGCAACTAACGGAATACTCATAACCATTGGATCCCTTACCCTATAAACGATTAACAAAAAAAAATCTAATAGATCATATAAAAATATAAAAGTTTTGTAAACATATGGTTTTGATAAGTATTTTGCCAACGCCGGGATGCTAGTGCTACTATAGGAACAGAAATTAGAAATAGTGCTACTATAGCCACATGTATTCCTAAAGTGGCACACGCGATAATAAATGCAAACATTTGAGTTTTCGTAGTTTTCATATTTTTCCCACAAAACCAAGATAAAAAGCTTTCAGATGATGAAAAAAATAATGACGATAGCGTTATTTTTCGATTTTATACGATTTTTTGTTCTTAGCTATGCGGCTATTGGTACATCGACCCTAGCGGAAAAATTTCGGGATTTCAGAATTTCTCGTAATAATTCCTGGCGGAATTTCTGGAGCAATTCATGAGAGCATCCGGGGGATTTTAGAGGGAATCAATAAAGAGACCTGCTAACAGTCCTGCTTCTATATATTTTGGCTTGTCTTCGACAAAACTCAACACCATCGATTGTTATCGAAAGCTCATTAGCACCCCGGTAGTCGTTCCTAGCGCTTGACGCTTGGTTGTAATCAGTAGTGATAGTTGTTCTGTGGAAGTCCCATGAACTGCGGCGGTGGAATCTGATCCATCGCTTGAGCCGGTTCTTGACGCTTTTAATAGTTTCCCGTTTGCTCCCCTTGTTTCCTGTCGTTGCTGCTGTTGTCATCGAACGGAGGAAAGTCGAACACAAACAAGGTTCAAGCTGTAAACAGTCTGCAGTCCACTATGGGCGGTTTCCATACAGACTGGCGGCCAAACATATTTTTTCCATCTCATGTCATGTTTATGAGTGATACAAATTTGATGTTTTATTTTCAAAAACAAGTTTTCGAGACTAACTTTTGAATAGGGCCTATAGCGAAATAATAAGTTTTGTTACTAATGATGCATATAAGCCATTTATGCGATTAACGTTGTGAAAACCATTATAAATGTAGGAACTTACATAGAAATGATGATATACATGATTTAACGACATTCAGTTCTTCTTCTTTCTGGCGTTACGTCCCAATTGGGACAGAGCCTGCTTCTCAGCTTAGTGTTCTTATGAGCACTTCCACAGTTATTAACTGAGAGCTAACTATGCCAATGACCATGTTTGCATGCGTATATCGTGTGGCAGGTACGATGATACTTTATGCCCTGGGAAGTCGAGAAAATTTCCAACCCGAAAAGATCCTCGACCGGTGGGATTCGAACCCACGACCCTCAGCTTGGTCTTGCTGAATAGCTGCGCGTTTACCGCTACGGCTATCTGGGCCCCTACGACATTCAGTTATTCTCTGTATTATTTTTTAGCTGTTTTTAATAGAAAATGATTAAAAATATATCAAAAATTCGAAAAGCCCAAAATTAAAAAAGTGCAGCTAAATTATTCTCGATCCTTTAGTTTACATCTCAAAGTACCCTTGGAAATAAATTTTAGTCTGGGACAACTTGGGACAAAAAAGTATGGGATGTGTAAAGTTTCGATATCAAATCAAATATATTTTTCTCAGTGCATTCCTCGCATTTTTCCGACCTAAAGTACTAATTTTTATTTCATTTCATTATTCTAAGATAGCTTTTTAAATAAGCTTTCGGACAGAGTATAAAGATCTGTATAAAATATTAAGATTATGCAGTATATTGTATTCAATGTGTACCTTGTGTTTGCACTGAATTCTTCATTGTTCTTAAAATTCTAACTTTGACATACTGTATCAATTAAAATATAAAAGATCTTGTCCTGATATTCCATGAATATTTTAATAGAAGTGTTTACTATGGAATGATGTACAAGAAAAAACTATCAGAACAAGTCCTTTTTTCGATTATTGGCCACCTGATCGCCCATAGTGCAGTCTACAGTTGCGGGTTTGTCCGAACGATGCTCTCCCCTAAGAGCATCACCACCAAGTTGACGCTTGGAAAGCGTTTGTAGGGCTTTGTTTACGTTACCAAGTGGATTGAGGCCGTCGTAGCGGACATGAAATATGAGCCACTTTACGATTTTCAAGCATTGGGCAAGTGGTTCTCATTCCAAACTGGATCACAGGGCTGGTAGCGACTGGGTGTCTTGAAAATGAGATCTATAGAAACCTCTTGCATGAAAAATTCAACCAAACTTCATAAAAAATTGCTTCAACAATTTAAAAGTACCACCTTCGAGAACTCAAACACGATTTTTTTCGAGGGATAAGCACAGAAATTACTTCAGATATTTTATCAGAAGTTCCTTCAAAGATACTGTCAGAATTTTTTCAAGAAAGTCATAAGTTCTTCAGGAATCCAGTAAATCTCTCATCGACTTCTCAAGGACCTCATTCAAGATATATGTTTAGAATATTGTAAAGAATTCAACCAGTAATTTCTCCAGAGATGCCTCCAAGACTTTTTTAGATTTTAACCACGAATTCCTCTAAGAATTCTTTCAGGAATCACCCCAAAGATTATTTTTAAGATTCTTTCCAGAATGTTTCCAGAAATTTATTAATACATGTTCCAAGAGAATCTGTAAAGAATATTTCCTGGCATCTTTCCAGGGATGTCTCCACGGTAATGTAACGTAAATTTTTCAGAATTATTGAGTGATTTTTTTAAAAATCTTAGAGATAGGTATATCTAAAGATAATTTCAAAGTAAAACTTATGTAAGTTCTAAAGTAACTCTGGATGAACTTCTAGAAAGATCTCTGAAAAAAACTTCTGAACTTTTGAGGGAATGTTAGAGGATTTCCTACAAGAATGGTTAAGGTACTTACTTACTTACTTATTTGGCTTTACATCAATTATCTTGATAAAGCCTCGCCAACAATAATTCGCCAATTCACTCGGTTCACGGCCGCTTCTCTCCATCCTCGACTGTGACCCACGCTCTCCAGGTCCTGGTGCACTTGGTCAATCCACCTAGCTCGCTGCGCTCCACGCCTTCTTGTTCCGACCGGATTCGTAGCAAACACCATCTTTACAGGGTTGTTGTCCGGCATTCTTGCAACATGCCCTGCCCAGCGTATCCTTCCAGCTTTAGCTACCTTCACGATGCTGGGTTCGCCGTAGAGTTGAGCGAGCTCGTGGTTCATCCTTCGCCGCCACACGCCGTTCTCCTGTACGCTGCCGAAGATCGTCCTTAGCACTCGACGTTCGAAAACTCCAAGAGCTTGCAAGTCCTCCTCGAGCGTAGTCCACGTCTCATGCCCATAGAGGACTACCGGTCTTATGAGCGTTGTGTACATCGTACATTTGGTGCGGGGGTGAATCTTTCTTGACCGCAGTTTCTTCTGGAGCCCATAGTAGGCACGACTTCCGCTCATGATGCGCCTTCGTATTTCCCGACTAACGTTGTTGTCAGCCGTCAACAAGGATCCGAGGTAGACGAACTCGTCCACCACCTCGAAGGTATCTCCGTCTATCGTAACGCTGCTTCCTAGGCGGGTCCTGTCGCGCTCAATTCCGCCAACCAGCATGTACTTTGTTTTCGACGCATTCACCATTAGCCCGACTCTTGTTGCTTCGCGTTTTAGGCGGGTGAACAAATCTGCCACCGTTTCAAATTTTCTCCCAATAATATCCATGTCGTCCGCGAAGCAAACAAATTGTCCGGATCTCGTGAAAATCGTGCCTCGACTGTTAAGTCCGGCTCTCCGCATAACACCTTCAAGCGCAATATTGAACAACAGGCACGAAAGTCCATCGCCTTGTCGTAGTCCCCGCCGAGACTCGAACGAACTGGAGTGTTCGCCCGAGATCTTCACGCAATTTTGCACACCGTCCATCGTTGCTCTGATCAATCTTGTGAGCTTCCCGGGAAAGCTGTTCTCGTCCATGATTTTCCATAGCTCTACGCGGTCGATACTATCGTAAGCCGCCTTGAAATCGATGAACAAATGGTGCGTAGGGACTTGGTACTCGCGGCATTTCTGGAGGATTTGCCGCACGGAAAAGATCTGGTCCGTTGTCGAGCGGCCGTCGATGAAACCTGCTTGATAACTTCCCACGAACTCGTTTGCTATAGGTGATAGACGACGGAAGAGAATCTGGGATAGCACTTTGTAGGCGGCGTTTAGGATGGTGATTGCACGATAATTTTCACACTCCAGTTTGTCGCCCTTTTTGTAGATAGGGCATATAACGCCTTGCTTCCACTCCTCCGGTAGTTGTTCCGTTTCCCAGATTCTGACTATCAGCCGATGCAGACAAGCGGCCAACCTGTCCGGGCCCATCTTGATGAGTTCGGCTCCGATACCATCCTTGCCAGCGGCCTTGTTGTTCTTGAGCTGTTGAATGGCATCCTTAATTTCCCCCATCGTGGGAGCTGTGCTGACGTAGCCATCGCTTTCGTTGTCCTGACCTCCTGTGCCTGTGTTCTCTGCGCCATTCAGGTGTTCATCGTAGTGCTGCTTCCACCTTTCGATCACCTCGCGTCCGTCCGTCAAGATGCTCCCATCCTTATCCCGGCACGTCTCGGCTCGCGGCACGAAGCCTTTGCGGGATGTGTTGAGCTTCTGATAGAACTTCCGCGTTTCTTGAGAACAGTACAGCAACTCCATCTCTTGGCATTCCACCTCTTCCAGGCGGCGCTTTTTGTCCCGGAATAGGCGGGTTTGCTATTTCCGCTTCAGTCTGTGTCGTTCCACGTTTTACCGCGTACCATGCTGCAGCATTGCAGCCCGCGCTGCATTCTTCTCCTCTAAAACCTCCTGGCACTCCTCGTCGAACCAATCGTTTCTTGAGCCGTACGCATTTGCGACATCCGGTTGTTTCAGTCGCTCGAGATTGTACCGGGCGGTCGTCGGTACCGTACATCATTGATGACGGATAGTTTTGGGCGCAGTTTCACCATCACCAGGTAGTGGTCGGAGTCAATGTTAGCGCCACGATAGGTTCTGACGTCGGTTATGTCGGAGAAGTGCCGTCCATCGATCAAAACGTGGTCGATTTGCGATTCTGTCTGCTGAGGTGATCTCCAGGTGTACCGATACGGGAGGCTGTGCTGGAAAAAGGTGCTACGAATGGCCATGTTCTTGGAGGCGGCAAAATCTATCAGTCGTAGGCCGTTCTCCTTCGTCAGCCGGTGGGCGCTGAACTTTCCAATCGTCGGTCTGAACTCCTCCTCCTAGCCAACCTGAGCGTTCAAATCTCCTATGATGATCTTGACGTCGTGGCTTGGGCAGCGGTCGTACTCGCGTTCGAGCTGCGCGTAAAATGCGTCCTTGTCATCATCAGTGCTTCCGGAGTGTGGGCTATGCACGTTGATTATGCTGAAGTTAAAGAATCGGCCTTTGATACTTAACTTGCACATTCTCTCATTGATCGGCCACCACCCGATCACGCGCCTTTGCATATCAACCATCACTATGAAAGCTGTTCCCAGCTCGCGTGTGTTGCCGCAGCTCTGGTAGATGGTATGATTACCTCTAAACGTTCGCATCAATGCTCCTGTCCAGCACACCTCCTGCAGCGCTACGATGTCGAAACCGCGGGTCTTCAGTACATCGGAGAGTATGCGAGTACTTCTAATGAAGTTGAGAGATTTGCAGTTCCACGTACCGAGTTCCCAATCGCTAGTCCTTTTTCGTCGCTGTGGTCTTTGCCGATTGTTCTGGTCAGTATTCTCTTGTTGACGTTCCTGTGCTGATGTGTTTTTACGGTTGGCTTGCAGGGCCTGACACCAACCCCCTAGATTTCCGGAGGACCATACCCCCTAAATGTTCGGAGGGCCATAGTGCGCAGTTTAGCTTAGAGTCCTTCTCTGGCACTCGGACGATGATCAGCCGCCCCTGACATGGGGAACAGACGCTGTTGTGAGCCGCTCCTAACATGGAGTACAGACGCTCCAGGTTTGCAAAAGCAAACCCCCCCCTTCCCTGTCAGCATACGACCAATGTTCCCACCGGGGGTTGGTTACCCGACCTTCCCCAAGGTTACTCGTACCCCGGCCAGTACCACGAGGAGGTAGGGATAGGAGTTGCTGGGCAAGAGGCTAAGGACCGCACTAAGGGGTCTATTTTATTCCTGCAGGTACGCGAGGTACCAATGGTACGCCATGCCCAGCCATTTACCGCGCCAAGGTATACTATATATTTTTTTAAATTTATAGAAGGAATTATTAGAGTATGTTTGAGAAAAAACTACTAATTGATTTTTAATACTTTGCTTCACTTTTGCAAAAGAAAAAATTAAAAACTAAAAATCACTGTTCCATATTTTGACAGAGAGGCCTAGACTTGAGTGATCGACACTGTAAGTCACAGACGATATAATCCTATCTGTCAAGATAAGCGACATATTAGAGTTTAAAAATATTTGCTCACCTTACTAGTGATTTTTAGTATTTTATTTTTTCTTTTGCAAAAGTGAAGTGAAGTGTTAAAGTTCAATTAGTATTTTTTTATGATTAAGATACAGTCAATTCTCCTTTACTGTTTATGTATATGCATGAACTGTTTATGTATATGCATGAACTCGAGTCATAGAATGAGCTTAGAGGTACTTGCTGGAGTATCGTTTCGCGTAGTTAACACTCCAGTTCCTCATCCGTTGTGAGGCCTTCTCAATCCATTGGTTATTTAAAACTTCGAAAAGCTGCTTGAACATAACCCTCGAACTCGTTTCATCAGTGTATACTACTGGTACATGACGCTGGAAGTCGGCCAATCTTCAGGTTAACACCAATCCTAGTCTTCGACTGTTCAAAGTTTATGCCTCCCATGTTTGCAAGTAAATTCGGGCCTGTCAACGAGGACCGACAGTTCTTCACTGATGGGTCAAAAATGGATAATATCACTGGTTTCGGCGTTTACAACGTTTCTCATAGCACCTCCTTCATCAGTTTTCGCCCACCCGAGCACTTCTTTATTTTTCCGACCGTTTAAGTTCTCTGGAGGCTGTTTGGTCAATGAAGCCGGTGAAGCACTTAGTGTACTCCCTGAATGGATTACGCCAAGCATTGAGTGCTTTGTCAAATCGCTCTTACACTATTGCCCTAGCTTGAGTGCCTTCCCATTGCTCCATTCCGAGCAATGAGAAAGCGGACTCTCTGTCTAAGGTAGGCGTTAAAGAAGGCGATGTTTACGAGCGTCAAATCACCTTCGATGATTTTTTTTTGCGTTGGCCTTGTCGGAAGACCACATGTGTCGAAAAAAACATGGTTTAAGGGGGGCATGAGCTGTGATTTCATTCGTGTCATGTATCGACTTACGTCCAATCACTATTCGTTAAACGCGCATACCCTCAGAAAGCAATCTCTGTGTTTGCAGCTTGGCTTCATAGGATATCGAATTTGCCGTATAGGAATGCGGTGAGCATCGTGGCATCAGATCTGAACTGACTGTGAAAAGATTTCGGCTCTGTTATGCCCTACGGCGCCCGAGCCTGTCAAATAATCGAGATAAGTAAAAAATAATAATGTTTTATGTATCCCGATTAGGATGAGTTGACTGTAATTGAACCAAAATTTCTTCGATTTTCTCGAATAACTTCTGAACAAATTTATGAATTAATCCTTGAAGAAGTCGTAGATGAACTTTAGAAGAAATTCATATGGAAATGACTGAAAGTAAAACTGAAAAAAATTGATGTACCGCAGGAATAATAGTAATTCTTTATATTTTTTAAATTCTTACACAAATCTCTACAAAAACTCTAAAATAAATTTCTGAAGATTTTCTTAAAAGACTGGAGAAATCGGTGGAATCGTTAATGGAAAAAAATGCAGGTAACTCTAGTACAGACTCTGCGAAAATTTCAGAGTAATCCTTGTGGAAATTGATGGAAGTATTGATAGTAGCTTTGTAGTGCTCAAGAAGTTGCTGGAAACAAATCTGGAGGAGCGACTTTAACCCGTATAGGCCTGAGTGGAAGCAATAATACTAAAACCCTCACCGCTCAACGAATACTAAACGGATACAAATCATATTTTATCAGTATACTGGCTCACATATCTAATTTCTAAAAGTGGCCAGAGGATTTCGAAAATGTTCCTTTGGGCGGAGTTATTCCATGGGTCACTGGGTCAGGTCGGGTGAAGGGTGCCGTGGTTCTGTGCCCCTGGAGGTAGGCAAATTTCAAGTCACAGATAATTGTGATAATAATCGTCTATTAATGTGGCCACTAGGGAAAGTGTACCAGTTATGGCCATAGTGGTTCCCTATTTGGCCATACGTGAAATTTTGACAATTTTCACATTATAAATCTTTTTGAATGTTTAAACTTCAAGATATATCTTAAATCTAACTTCTACAACACAAACAAAATTTTAAAATTTGAAAACATTAAAGTTATCACGTATGGCGAAATAGGGAACCATTATGTCCATAACTGGTACACGTACCCTATATCAAGGAGTTTTAAGCAAAACGCATCACGATTGAATTGGATTACCATATGTCCTGCATTTGTTTAATCCTTCAAATGATCGTTTTCGGGTCCCCGGGCGCCTCAAATTTACGACAAAGTGGCTAATTTGTATTTAAACATCTGTGTCAAGATTATGGGAACGCATTTCAGTGAAATACTGTGTATGATCTCCACTTCAAGAGAATTGAAACGGTTTAATAGCCAACAAATATATAGCCGGTAATTTCGGGCAGTAGTCACATATGGTACTTTCTAAATGGAGAAAAACTCTTTATTTGAGATGTTGATTATCAGATCTTAATGATGTATGCAAATTTAATTAAAAAAAACGTCCTTTTTTACCCGACTCGACCCAGTGACCCACTGGAATAACTCCGGCCACAGGAATATTCTCGAGTTCCTCTGACCACTTTTAGAAACTAGATATGTGAGCCAGTATAGTAATATTATTTGAATCGATTATGTATTCGCTGAGCGGTGAGGGTTTTAGTATTGTTGCTTTCACTTAGGTCTATACGGGTTAAACCCATCTTAACCTTCGGGCTGTCGCGCTGTTGTACTTTGTACAACAGTTGTGATTTATATGCTATCATTTTGCAACAAAGATATCTATCGACACCAAACCAAAATGTATTCCTCAAGAATCTTCTTAAGAACAATACTCGACAGTTTTTATTTACAGTATGACCCTTTATAATACGGTAAAATCAACAAATGTACATGGTAGTCGCATAATAATGAACGCACTATGTACGGTTCGAGGAAACCACAGTTTGAAATCGTCATATCTCGAAATCCAGATAATATAGAAACTTGGGGTCTTTAGTAAAGTTGTTCTGGAGGTGAAACGCTATCTGATGGTACCTCATTTAATTCGGAATTTAACCGCTAGGTGGTACTAGTGGGCATGGAAGTTTTACTTTTGTTTTGCAGATTTTTCAGGATCCTGACCATTTAGAAGGATGTCGTCTTCGGCAAAGTTGTTCAGTAAGTTAAGGACTATCATTTTTCGAGCTAGTTGATTCAAAATTTTGCCACTAGGCGGCGCTAGTGAGCATGAAACTTTTGTTTGCAGATATCTCAGAAGCCTAACCACTTAGAAAGATGGTGTCTTCGGCAAAGTAGTTTGGTAGCTCAAGGGCTATCATTATTTGAACCAAGAAATACGATATTTTGCCATCAGGTGGCGCTAGTGAGCATGAAGTTTTTGTTTTGCGGATACTGCAGGATCTTGACTTTTTAGACAGGCACCTTTGGCAAAGTTGTTCAGAAGCTCAGGGACTATCATTATTTCAATAAATCTCTAACTTTAAGGATTAAACAAAGAAAGAATTTGAGCTACTAAACAACTCTGCCGAAGACACCATCTTTCTAAGTGATCAGGCTCCTAAGATATTTGCGAAACAAATGTTTTATGCTCACTAGCGCCGCCTAGTGGCAACATTTTGAATCAACTAGCTCAAACAATGATAGTCCTTGAGTTACCGAACAACTTTGCCGAAGACGCCATCTTTCTAAGTGGTCAGGATCATGAGATCTGGGAAACAAAAGCTTAATGCTCACTAGCGCCGCCTAGTGGCAACATCCAGAATTTCTTGGTTATAATAATTATAGCCCATAAGCTACTGATCAATTTTGCCGAAGACGTCATCTACCTAAGTGTTCAGACTCCTGAGATATTCGCAAAACCAAGGGTGTTGTACAAAGTACAACGCGCGACTACTCGCGTTACAAAAATTCGCGCGACGACCGAAAGGTTAAACATTTTTCTAAAGAATTTTTGAGAGAATGGTGACAAAATCTGCACAATAAAATTTAGAGGGAATCTTGGAGAGGGCCGGGAAACTATTCTAGAAGACATCTCTGAAGAACTTACAAGAAGAATTCCTTGAGCTTATTCACATGGAATTTTAATGAACAAATCTGGGAGAACCTGAAACAATCGCGTAACAGTCTCTGAAGGTTTCACTGATGCAGGGGAGTTCAACGTACGACCCAAGGATTCATTTTATGCAGCGCGCGATAAATTTAAAGGTTCTTCCTACATCTAATCTGTGACTACACTATCAACTAAAAGTTCAGTTGTTTATTTCAACATCAGGATTATTTTCAATTCTATACATATTTCAATTTGATCACTTTTACAATTCTTCTTTTTTCAATGTTTTTTCAATCAACTTGATAATTTGAGAGGTTCAGAAAGGACCAAAGTTAATTTATAAGGACCTTTATAATATTATAAGGACCAAGTAACATAACTGTCTACACTATTAAACACTGAATTTCTATAAAGCTGTGACGAATGTAGTTAAGGCCAAGTGTATGGTACAAATAGGTATATACATTGTTCATTAAATCGCATCAACATAACATGGAATCATTCTCTGAAACCTCAAAATTGGCCTGGAAAAAAATCTTCTTAACATTTTTAATGCTTTGCACTTTATTTTGCCATGGTGTTCCTAAATTCGTCACCATCCATGAGAAATCAATCTAGGTGGCAACAGTGCTGTTAGAAATCACGGTAATCGACACATTTTCGTTGACATTTGACAGCCTTCACATTAAGCATTCGCAACAGGAGCGTTCAAACAAACTTAGGAAAGAAAAATGCAATTGAATGCAATCACGATGGCCATTTCCAATACAAAAAAAAAAACAAAGTTTCTGGCCAGTTTTTCTCAGCCTTCAGATAGTGACCTCATAATTCAAAACCAGCGGTTTTGGAGTGATTCAAGAAATGATTCAAAATGCAAAATAACGACCAAATTTGAAATGACCGCCAATTTTTTTTAAACTTTAAATGAAAGTTACATCTTTCCTCTAAACGATGCCACCAAACTTGTTTTGTGTTCCAAGGGAAATATGAGACACATCGCGTGAATAACTAAGATTTATAAACAAATGGTCTTTTTCACAAACTATTTGGCTAGCTGGCGTACGAAGGGTCTATCTATTTGAATAAATCGAAAGGACCACCCTCTAGTTTTGCATATTCTAGCGATCAATGACATAAAATTGGAATTCTAACGGTGTGCCGATGGCAGCCTGGTTTCAGCGAGAATTGCTTCTATGGTGATTTCATACAAAGTTTACTTTTAATAAAATCCTGCAGAACATTTTCACCCAGTCTCAGAACAAATTTTGAATTAAATCCTGAGCGAGCACAATTTTTTCAGAATCATAACAGATTTTCAGAGGAGATTTGTACAGAATCATTCAACAACAACTCATTATTCTCAGTTTCCTCAATTCTTAAATTTTTCACTGAGCGCCTTTCGTTCATTTTACCAATGTGAACCAATGAAATTTGGCCCACCACACAATACTGCTTTAGGAATTTCAACCGCAGTTCAAAAAGGTTGGGCAGGCTAACTCTAGAGCCTCTAAGATTTTAAATTAGAGTTGCAAGCCGAATAAAAGGAATAAAAAGTTACTTAAGGGGTCATTTTGGGTTAGATACCTTATTTCATCGAAAATTTTGATCAAGTATCTAAAAAGAGACGTGCAACCAGCCCTGCGATCATTGCATGTTGACACTCTCTGTTACAGAACTACAAGGATTACTCATACAGTTTCATTCCATTTACTTTGAAGCTTATTCAACTCAAAATCGCATCGCTAACAAAACTCCAGAAATCTCGCCCTTACCGCGAACATCGTGGCAGCACCTGCGGCAACTAAGTTTCCCGCCGTATCAAACGCTGCTGATCGCAGTTCTGTGCAGCTATCGAAGCTGCTGCGCACAATTCCGGCAACGCAACGGGACCACCTAATTGAACAACGGGTTCGGAAACTAAACTGCTCGCGTCAAAAATAGCTCCGATTTCGATCCACGATGCCAATTGCGGCACGACAGCTGCGGTCCAGATTTGGGAAGAAAAGCCCCCAATCATATCGTACCTGCGTGTGCCCGCCCGGTGGAATGTTCTCTTCTGAAGATGCGAACACCACAGACAATCAGACGTGGCGCTCGAATTCGTTTCGTCGTATAGGCCAGTAGCGCTCATTTTTAATGTTTGATAGTTGACCAACTGCTCACTCGAGGCGCTCGTTTTGCTTTTTTTTTTTCGAGTTCTATTTTCCGGATGGTCAAATATAGTATTTCAAGCATTGGGCGGCAATGTTTGTTAATGTTTTAAATTGATAATTGTTCAAGCTGTTATGTTCGTTTGTCTGTGCGGACACAATGCAGTTGCATCACGGGCGTTTCCTCCTGGTGCAATAACTGCGCGTGACTTCATTGGTGTCGTAAAAATATGAATTGATTTTCTTATGATCGTCTCCCGAGCAGGAGAGAGAAACAAATCGGAAATTTTCATTGATCAGATTCTTATTTCCAGTATGACTATATATACAATCTCAACCCTCCATAACTCGATATTGAAGGGACCATCGAGTTAGAGAGGTATCGAGTTACAGAACACAAAACCAGTGCAAATGCAATCCAAGGGACTATCGAAATAGCAATGAAACCCAATTTTTAATGTGGTTCTCTGACCCGATACCGAGATATCATCAAGATATTTATCAATTTCGAAATCTGATGTTTGGGTAAGTGAGACAATTGATATTGTATACGACAAATTTGCATTTTTTTAATCTTAATCTTTCAACTAGGCAAATTTCGTCTTACCATCAAGAAGGCTGCTGAAAAATGTCATAGAACGTCCGATACAAAATGACAGATCCATTCACTCTCATTTTTCTCACTTCGTCCGTTAATATCCTGAGTTTTTTATACACTCAAACACCTCAGAACACTTCAGGAATATTACTGAGAGAATTTCAGGAAATCCGTTAGTTTGTTTTCTAGCCATTTCGTGACATCTGAACTCCATTCCATTTTAATTATAAAAATCCTATCCTATCACTATCCTCTTTCATTGTTTTTTGTAATTCAAATTTTTCAACTATCACAGCTTAGCTTATACTGACTACACATATCAATGGTTGCAATTCCGTGATTGACCGAACTCAGTGAACATACACAGGATTCGCTTTGATAAGTGATTAGGCCATGATAAACAATTATTTGTGAGATATAAACATGTTTGTAAATATAATATTTTCAATTGATATGAAGAATTTCCAAGTAGAAGAAAATAATGTCGACATTTGTAGTGACGAACCATTCAAAGTTTGTTGAACAAATAGCTAAACGCAACATTCACACAGCTGTAAGAACGAAAGCATGTGTTATCATATTTTACTCATATGAAAAGAAAAATAAACTCGACAGGCGGACCATCACAGAGTGTTCTTATGCCGACACTATCGACAGTGGCAAACCACTAAAAGTACAGTCAACTCTCTCTTACTCGATATTGAAGGGACTATCGAGTTAGGGAGGTATCGAGTTACAGAACACAAAACCAGTGCAACTGCGATCCA
Organism: Aedes aegypti; assembly: GCF_002204515.2. Classification (NCBI taxonomy): domain Eukaryota; kingdom Metazoa; phylum Arthropoda; class Insecta; order Diptera; family Culicidae; genus Aedes; species Aedes aegypti. Next base: position 20,604,921 of record NC_035108.1, on the reverse strand, counting down.
AAGGACCATCGAGTTAGCCATGAAAACCAACTTTTACTATGGTTCTCTAACTCGATATCGAGATACGGAATATCGAGTAAGGGAGAGTTAACTGTACATTGAATAAAGTGAACCTTCTGCAAATCTACACTTATAGTGTCGAACCATCCGAAGTTTTTTTTAATTACAAAAATAAGGGTAAAAAGAAAATAAAGGTAAGGGTTGAAAGTGCAGTCATACATATTTTTTGATTTGAAATAAAAGCATGAAACGAGCTCACCAATCAATCCTTCAGCCTGACTGAGCAGCCACAATCCACTTTCAGCTTCACTTACAGCATACAGACTCCGCTCGGAAACAAAGCGTTTGAAAGCGAACTCGAGCGCTTGGTCCTCCGTACCGCACTCCCTTTTTGTAGTTGAATAATTTTACAACTATCACAGTCGACCAACTCTGGGTAAGTCTGTTCATCGGTTTTTGTACTTATTTCGGTAAATGGCTTCCATGTTACACAATTTCAAAAAAGAACATAACGGTTTAAATGAAGAAAGCATAATTGTAGTAGATAATTTTTATTTTTCTATGGAGAGTTTGATCTTCAGCCTAATGTTGTGTGAGCACATCCATATTATTTAAATGAGAATTATATTATATAAATATTATATCTTTTTCTCACAATCGTACATAGTACATGAAATGAAATTTTTGGTTAATATCTACCAAGGTTTTATCATGTTCAATATTACAAGTAGATGAGTAATAGGCGACTGCTGTAAGCACACACACTTTCTGTTGACTGCAAGTTATTCTTCTACTTACCAAAGAATATCAACTAATGTCTTCAGGAATGCATTGCTCTTATGTTTTACGAGTAATTTATTCAATTTATTCACATCATAATAAATCATAATTCTTCTAATGACTGGTCATGTAGCGCCTGCTATCAATTGGACCCTGTTGGGTTCCATTATCTTTCTCTGCACGAAGGGCACTTCATACTGCTAAATTGTCTTATTAATTGATCGGGTACATTCGTACTGCTCTGTTCAATCTGAACCCGGCAGTGCATCATAGGTTTGTGTTTATTTAAAATGCAGGTGTAATGTGCACAGTGTCGCCTTAACTTCCACTTTCGCAAGTATGCAAGTAAAAATATCCAAACTTTTTTGCTATCTACTACAGATAACACGCAGGCTTCGTTTTTTGGCGGAGAGGCCTGTGTCATTCGCAAACAAAAATTTTTGACATCTCTGAAGTGACTCAGGTAAGTCAGATGTGAATATATTGTTAAATATTGGTCCCAAAATGGAACACCAGCTGTTAAAGAAAGTCTTTCAGATTTAAGAGCTCTGATAATTAACCTGAAGTGTACGATTTGACAGATAACTTTGGATTAATCTAACAACGTATGTTGTAAAATTAAAGTTTTTCAATTTTACAAACAAGCCTTTATGCCAAACACTGACGAATGCTTTTTTTATGTTCAACATGGCATAGTACTGTAAAGCAGAATTTCCAAACCGTTCCACTTCAACATTGCACAAAACAACCCGATCCATAAATAGAACAAGTTATGTAGGTCAACAAAGGAAGCTTCCTGCAATCGACGAGAAAATACCCCTAACTAATAGATCCGATTGATACTTGCAGTGGCAGAGCCCGTCACCACCATAATGGATACTTCCATCCATTATCAGCTCGTTTGCGAGTCCGTGTGTCTATGTTTGGTGCATGTGTTGATTGTAGTGGCCCGTTATAATGTCACTCGAACTCGAAGTGTTCGTACAGTCAGCCCACAGATATGGACCAGTTATGGATTATTTTTAAGAACATCCATCCCACAAACGTGGATCAATGAGAGAGAAGGATCAAATCAACTAACATCCCTTTTGGGACGCACCAAATCATGATCATGATCAAAATTTGATTGTAAAGGTAGAAAGGTAACATTATAACAGCAACTAGGAATATGGTAGACAGTTTATTTCTCAGAAACAGAAAAAACAGTTTAAAAATTAGTGTACATTTGTAAGATTTTTGTTTGCGCAATTGCAAATATATTTGATGATAAATTTTCTGTTTAACCCAGCACTGATCCACATCTGTGGGTTATCCATGACTGTAAGATGACTGTACATCGTCTTGCCCATGGTTCTATCTTGGGAGCTGCTCTACACCATCGTGGTTCTTATCATAATGACAACCCACTGTGTGTCGCAAACAGATAAGTGCAATAATTATCATGTCGTACAGGCTATTCTCAACAGACCAACTTCAACAGGAACTGGAGCGCACAGTGCATCCGACAAACGACCGAACCCTTCTCTCAAGAGACACACAGCCACAGCCATACGGTTAACAAGCGTCAATTAAGACTTCCAGCTCGTTGCCTCATTTGAATAAATAAGTTGAATCACACCACCCGATCGGATTTAATCCATCGTCGGGCCTTTCCCGAGCTTCAGCAGTAGCTATACCCGAGTGGAATCTGGTTTCAAAATCTTATCAAAGGGATGTTAAGTTTTGTTATTCAAAACAAATTGGTAAACGCTTTTGATAACCATTTTCTAAATCTAGCAGATTCGCTTCAAAATTTGATATAATTTTGATATTCTCAAATCTAAATTGAAATTCTATTTGTTCATCAAACTAAAATCAAAATTTCTTTATGGTCCCTTCAAACAGCTTTCCAAAAATAATCTGTTCCATAACTCGATATTTCCATGTGTCGATGGTCTTTTCAATACCGACTTATAAAGGTTTGACTGAAATATTATTTTATAGTTAGCCCAAGAGAATGGACACCATTTACACGATGATATGAATACTACAATTGAGATTACCATTTGAAAATATAAAAATATTAATTTACAGCTACATACGAAGTACATGGTTGCAGGTAGAGATAAAGGTAGCCAGCCTAGTGGTGTTGGTACTGAGGGAGGTCTTTTAATAATAAATCTTTGAGCTGTTTAGTGGAATACCTATAAGTAAATGAAAAACCAGATAGGGTACTATACCATTTAATTCCACTTGAGTTTGTATCCTTTGATTGATACGCGTATTTCGACCTCAACTGTAAAGCCTGTCTGTAACTCGAGACTAAGTCGAGTCTAGTACACGACACTGAAGACGGCCTTACAGTTGAGGCCGCGTATACGTCAAAGGAAACACACTATAGTGGAATTAAATGGTATAGTACTAAATTCGGTTTTTAAGGACTTTTGAGCTGTTGAAGCTTTTGTTTATCTTGGAACACTTGATTAGATCAGAGTATTATACTGAGAATGTCATGAACAGCATCAAAATTAGTTTTCAATTGGCTATCATTTTTTGCTCGGGTAACTCAATCCAAATTAGCAAATCCCATTAAGGTGGGAAAAATCCTAAAATCACAACCATTTCTCACTCAGGCGACGACTGTTTTTGGACATCTAACCCCTGACTTGAAAGATATAAACCAACCGATAGGAAAGATCTTCCGTTCAAGCATCGAAAATTCGGTAACCTTTTGACTCTGTTTTTTGGTGAGCGATTCCGAGCTTACATAATGTCACAGTTTTATTGTTTTTTACCGTATGGGGTGGAGTTGGCTTGGAGATTAACTTCCAGGTCGGACTGCTCTGCTGAGAAGCCGGAGCGATTGGGTGACGTAAAAGACGTCCGTCTGCTGCCATGATGCTGCGTAGTAGTTGCTGTAAGATTTAGTCAGTGCTACCATACCAGACTAGACCAGTCTAATTGAAAATGAGTAAGTGTGAGGTGCTGCTGTTTGCGAGAGCGCGTGAAGTATTTTAACAATTTATTGCTATTTAAGCACATGTTGCGACGCAGATCCGCTTACTTACGGCGAAGAGAACCAACATATACGTTACATATGCAGCTAGACGGATAGTTGGGCCGCAAGCTCTTTCAAATGCGCTAGCAGACAGCGCCGAAAGGGTTTGTGGAGCAGGTTGAATCTGCTATCAGTCTCAATGGCATTTCTTGTACCTGTGGTGACGTTCAATGATAGTTCCTTATCCTACGCTCGAATACTTTCTTTATGCACAGCAGCTCGGCAATATTGAAACAGAATGAAAAAAGCCTAATATTACAAATTCTCAGCAATTGCTTGCAAATTACAATATAATAAAATTAAACGTTTAGCAATAGACAGAGACAGATTTCCAGTTTTTCAAGCTTTCAAAGCTACATATTTCGGATCGGTTATGAGATATTGTCCGCGGAGTTGGAGTAGGTTTTCATTAATTATTTAATGTTTTAAATATGACACATTTATTTGTATTTAATCTTCACATAAAAAAAATCGAACGGTTGACGAAAATAATTAATTTTATATAACTCTTAATTCTAAATCTGTAAACAACATAAGAAAAAAAGCCAAATTCTTCAGAATATCTCAAATTGATTGAATCGTGTTAATGGTTATTGCAAAAGTCATCTGCTACATATTTGAATACCTTATCTCCTCTAAATTAATTTCTATATCTAAAAATTGTCTCTAATAAAAATAATTCGTAAAACTTTTGGATCCCTAGATCCATTTATTTCGGATAATGGAAACACGGATTACACAGAGCAACAAAAATGACATTTTTGCGTGACTCAAGGATCAAATTATGTGTCTCTAGTAGATTTGGGGTTGCTGAATCTGATTCCGTTTTCAGAAATTTCCCAGCACGTCACAATTTTTAGCTACAGGTCGACAAAGTTGTATAAAACATTGATTTTATCGATGTTTACCTTAAATTTGAAGTATATTTTATCAAACTTTTTTGTCATCCTATCCATCTAGCATGCAAAAGAGGACTTAAACTTTCATTTCAGATGTATTTTGATTGAAAATGCACGATTAAATTTAGAATAAACCGATTTTTTCAATATGCTTGTAGTCACCATACTAAATTCTTCATTTCTCTTATATAACAAAATACAATACTTTTCTAAACCATCAAAGAATAACTTTTCCGGGTCAAAAGTATTACAAACTTTGATGATAAGTATTGTTATACACATAAAGTTTGAATTCTGTGGCAAATTAAGTAAATAAATTGCCTTACAAGCTGGAAAACTTGCATGCAAGTTTGCTGAAATAGCCAATTTTCGCATTTTCAACAACCAATATCTCAAAAACTAGACGTGCTATGATATTTCTGTAAACGGCGATAGATTCAGCAACCCTTTATTAAGTAAATAGAGGTATTTTGATGCCGGAGACAAAAACGTGTTCCGCAGTGTTATCGAGCCCCGTCCGACCTGTATAACATTTAAATGTAATTAAGATAAATGATAAATTGATTAATTTCATTCGAAAATGTTCAAGAGTTCTAAATTAACCCTTCCGTTCCAATGGTAGCACCAGTGCTCCATTGATTTTCAGATGAATACAGTGCAATCTATATAAATAAAAATGGAATGATGTTTGTATGTCACGAAATGGCTCACGAACGGGTCAACGGATTTGAATGATTCTTTCTCCATTTTGTTCGTCAAGGGTTCCGACGTGTTTGTGTGTATAAAAGTTCCAGGTTGTTCACCGGGAAAGTAGGAAAAACGGTAATGAACGGAACTGTCATTTTGTATGGGACGATTCATAGCGGTTTTCAACAGCCTACTTGATGGCGAGACGAAGTTTGCCGGGACCACTAGTAGTTATATAAATATGATTCTATATACATTAGATTAACCCACCTAATTAACTAGTTCAATTGTAAAACAATTAACAAACAAATTTTCTATTGAAAAGCAAGTAATTCTATTGGATTGGTTTTGAATAATTTAGCGCAACCTTATTTGTTTAAACAATTTTTATATAAACGCTTTTTTCGTTAAGAAATAGTCGATTGAAGTCGTGGAAAAGAGAGGGCTATTAATAATTGCTACGAAATTTAAATTGAAACTTTGAATTTCAGATTATTTTTCCAAAATTACAAATGAATTCTTCAGGTTAGATGAATGGATAAATAACTTTGTTTGAGAGATTTTCTTTTCTTTTCAGAAGTTCATTTGGTGATTATTTCCTATTCCTCTCCAAGAATTTTCCCAAGGGATTTCTCAAAAAAATAAAAAATCAAACCAGGGTTTTAAAAAAAAATATCACATATCCGATATTTTTTCAAGGAAGCCCTCAGTCCTACAGGATTTTATCTAGTGATTCTTTCATCGATTTTTCTAGAACATCCTTCATGTAGGAATATTAAACCTTAAACTACTCCAGATGTCCATTAGAATTTCTCAGGATTTGCTACAAAACTGTCCTTCAGAATTTCTTTAGGATTTTAACTAGAAATTCCTCTAAAAATACCTTCAGGAATTACTCCATTTGGGAAGTCATCTAATAATCCTAAAAGATTTCTCAAAGAAGTTTAAAAAAGGCAAGCATTCTTCTAGGGGTCTCCAATGTTTTTCTCCAACGAAATGTGAATGAAATTTTTTGGAAAGCTGAGAAATTGTTGAACAAAAATTGTTGTTCTTAAAGCAAATCTTAGGGTAACTTCTGTTAAAACTTGTGTAAGTTCTTAAGTCATCCTTGATGAATAAGAATTTCTAGAATACCTCACTCTTGAGAAAATTTTACAAGATTTTCTAGATTATGGCTGAGATACCTAATTTAAAAATAATAAAAAAAAAACAAAAGCAATTGAATCTGTGGATAATATCCAGCAGAATTTTGTGAAGGAACTCCTGGAAAAACAAGGGACGAAATCTCTAAAAAGATGTGTAGGAGTGATCGGCGGATTTCTTGAAAAAAAAAAAATGCTGTAGTGTTAGCTGGTGTGGGACCTTAAATGAACTTATTAATATTCCATGGTGATTTTTTGAGTAATACATTGAAAAATGTTCGGAACAACTCCAGTAATTCTTTGATGAAATGCTGGAGGAATTCCTAGACAAAAATCTAGGGAACTCAATAATGAAACACAAATCGAATTAAAGGAATTAATTGAAATGTTCCTAGTAGATTCACTCGAATAACTCCTCGAGGGTTTTTTGAACAATTCTTTGAAATAATCGGCGTTGAAATTCTTGTCCAGTTTCTTAAACAAACAATCCTTGTACAAATTCTACAAAAAATCTATTACTTTTTATCTATCTATCTTATTATCAAAAAATCTAGATTTAACCTTTGCGGGTTTTCTTAAAAAAAACCTTTGGAAGATTTCTTAGTCTAACAACAAGAGCATTTGGTGGAAAAAATAGTGAAAAAATTTCTGGATCCTTGGATAGACTTTGGATTTTTCTTTCGGTTGTAAACTCTGAGAAAATTACTTGAGGTAGTAATGTTGAAGTGATCAAGGATTTCCTGAAACACTACTATAAGAATTGGTAGAAGAATTTCTAACTGAATCCTGTATTAATTTATGATAGTATTTAACATGAAATCCCTGGAGAAATCACTAGGGTAACTTCTGAAGCTATTCTTGAGAAATATGATTAGAAATTTCGCAGCATTATTATCTGCAAGCAAGATAAGGAAAAAAGAGACTTAAGATACCATTTTGGAAAATCTTCAGAGACTTTTAAACAAAAATAGAGACTTTTTAGAGACTTGCATAAAAATGAAGATCATTTCTCTAAAAAGAATCCTGCTGCAGGCCCTAGATATGTTAATTAAATATAGAGATATAGAGATAGAGATATTAAAAACGTTAATCATGTTTTTGTAAGTCCATTAAATTTCATACTCGAAAGGAACCTCACTGAACAGCTCTAATAGTGTTTTGATAGCGGCGCAGCCGAATTTTTCTTCGATTTAAGAGAATTTTCTTGCAAATAGTGGTGCCTCTAGGTTTTGACGCAAAATTCCTTTGTCGTGAAATTAATTTCCCTGATTGTGATCGAAATTCCCTGAGAATTCCAGGTTGAATAAAATTCCCTGAGAATTCCAGGTTTTCCAGGTAGTAGACATCCTGTCAGTGCATCTTTGACGATTTGCTGCTAGAAAACGTACAGCCGGAGCAAGGATTTGTATAGTTGCTGGTCCTCCTCGGCTAACTAACGGCGATACAACCTGCAGCAAACTTGTCCGATTGCCTCGTGACAATTTGACTCCGATCATCTGGAATAATCGTAGACGTGACTCGCACGCTTTTTTCACAATCTTGCAATGGAGCTTGCAATGCAGAGAAGGCATTGCAGAATTTGCTCTCATTTGATTTTGAAGCACGATCAAAGCAAGCGAAGAAAAACATCCCATCCGTTGCGGACCTTGATCGGCATTGTTTCGCAAGTTGTAACAAGTCTGATAAAAAGGAGCAGTGAACGAGAGCCCCAAAGAGAGAGCGATGATAAAATCAATTTTTCTCGCTTGTTTACCGTTGGTGATAGGTGTTTTACTTTACTGGCACGATAAACAATCCCCGAACTTTCGACAGCCATAGTGTCCCCCAGGTTTGGAGCTTGATTAGAGGGGTTTTATCATGCGCTGCTGTCCCCACGATCTGGTCAAAGTTGTAGCAGTATACGATAAACAGTCTCTCATAATGTGCTGCATATTATGATAGTTACAGAGACCGATACGTGAGAGGTTCTCTCAATTTTCTCAGAATTCAATCCCTAATCCAGAGAGATACCTAGAACCTTCAACCGGTTGGTATTCGGGATGGAGCCTTGGTCAACGACGATATTCCGCGCCGGCTCTCGACACGCATTCGGGCTGCAGCAGACATGGCGAACCCAAAACTCTTCGCCCATTTACAGACAGCCTTCACGGCCGCCTGCAATTTCGTGTGAAGTCCTTCGCTTTTTGCCCCATTAACGAGAGTATGTCGACTCTATTCGGCAATCTCCGGAAGATGCACTGCATCGCCACCAGGAACAGCGTTATGCATAATACTGATCCTTGCGGCACACCCTTTTTCAGTTTGTGTTCACTGGACGTGTATCAACCTATCGACACCTGAAACGTTCGCGCCGAAAGCTTTGAAGAACGCTCATCATCCGACCACGTATCCGCCATGATTTCAGGGTGCGAAGTATACCGTGCCACTAGGTGGTGCCATATGCTTTGGGCAGACCCAGAGATGCTTTCAAACAGTGCTTGTCGACGTTTGCTATTGGTATTTGGTGCTGATGCTTGTCAAATCGTCCGTTCTACTCCAGCTCAGTGAGCACAGTGAACGGCGGTTCCGTTCGAGTAGCTTCGCCATGCAGCTGGCCAGCGAAATAGGTCGAAATTCAGCAGAGCCGGAATCTTGGCAGTTCGGTTTTGGGATCGGAACAACGAGGGCATTCCACCAGCAGTACAAATTTTACGGACACGGGAAGACGTTGAAGTAGCGGGTACCCTATCGTGTCAGTACCTGTCGAGGCACCTCGCCCTTTGTCGAGAGCCCACAGAATTTCGGTTAGGATAATGTCAACGTTGTACGCGTCGCCGGTATTAGACGAAACATCTATGGACTCTCTCTCAGGTGCCATTTTTGGCATCTGGAACTCGTAGATCTTTCGCCGTAGTACGTCACCAATTCTTCCCGCCACTTCTTCGGGGTTGTCCGTAAAAGTTGGGCCATTTGAGAACAACTGCCCGTCTCTGCCGATGTCCACGCAGTCTGTTAACCATGCGCCGCAGTTCGATCGTCGTGCTGTGCGGGGAGATTTTCCCTACAAAGCTTTCCCGCGATTGCTCCTTCGCTTTTTTGATCGCCTTTCGTGCATCCGCTTTTGCTGCTTGGAATTCCGCCAACGCTTCGGGTTGGTCTGGGTTAGGTCGCCGACGAATTTGCCGATATGACCACCTAGGTATGGATTACGCATTTGAGAAGTGATCACTGTTGTGCGTGTTTGATAAGGTTCGCCAGGTGAACCTCCTAGCCAGACTCTCCGAGCAGATGGTCACATCGATCGCCGAAGTGTTGCCCGAAGCCGGGTCGATGCGGGTAGCTGAGCCATCATTAAAGATCACCATTTGCTACGTAAAGATTGTTTTGGATATGAAACGTCCAAGCGCGCTTGATATGGTGCGATATGGTGAGCGTTGAGGTCTCCCAGGAGCAGAATCGGACCTTCCAGCCGGTCGAACAAATTAGCCAGTGCGGTGTGGCATTGAGCTGAACTCGGTGGTTGCCTTGATCGGTGCGTGAAGGCGAACAGCGACGAGATTTTAAGGGTTGTCTATTTGCACACGTTCGAACGGTATACCTCGGATTGCAAGGCCTACTGGTTGTGCAAGGTGTTTCTAATAGTTGGCGTTCCTCGACTGTATCGGGAACGTGTAGTTTCTGTCAACAAAGTCTGACGGAACAATAGTCTGGTTCACATTGGTCTCCTGCAAGGCTAAGACGCATGGTTCGAGGTCGGAGATGATCAACTCACTGATGTTGGCCCTAAGACCATGGATATTCCACTGGCGGGCGAAGCAGCCACCGGAGCGACTATCCATAGCTGATCGTGTTAGCTTTGTCCCACAGTAACAGCTGCTGTCTAAATCATTACACTAGTTCTGCCAATACAGACAACAGCCGGCACTGGTAAAGCGCATTGTGTTTTTTTCTAAGATGATCTCTTGAAGGGCCTTCTACGGAAGATGGAGGTGATGCGGCGTATCCTGAAAGAATATCAGGGATAGCAGTAACCGTTTGCGATGGTAAAGTAGAATGACTGACCTGTGGGACGTCTTGCCAACAGTGCCAGCCATTGCCGAAACTACTACACGACTGCTTCTAGAAATACCGGCACTGGAGTAAGACTTTGTGTAGTATCGTCGGTGAGTTGGTTGTTAGCGAGGCGATTGGTTGATGCTGGTTGATGTCGACTTGGATTTGCTGTGATGTGTATTACAGACGCGGCAGTACCTGTTTGTGGTTGAGAATTTACAAGACTAACCTGTAGGACGTGTTGCCCCATAATGCCAGCCATTGCAGAATCTACTACACGACTGCTTCCAGAAAGCATATCCTGCCGATAGCCTGGGGAAAGACTTTGTGTAGTATCGTCGGTGTTCTCGTTATTGGTTTCGTAGCTGTTGCCTTATGTTGGTACAGAGTGGATGGTATATCGGTGAATTTACAATGTCGTGACGTCGTGTAGGGTTCCATCGGTTACGGAGGTGACTTCATCATCAACGGGTTGGGGTAAGACGTTCCGGATGACTCCTTCAACCTGCCGTACTTGCGTCGGAAGAGGTACTACACTTTCCCTACTTCCGAATCGAAAAGTCTCGTTGTCCGTGTTCTTGCGAGGGTCGTCGTTGTATTCCAAACGATGTTCGAGAGTGAAGTTATCGAAGACTCTGATTTGGTGGTGTCTCCGATACCTTTGACTCTTCGCCGGAATACTCCATCTGAGCCAGGTCATGGGTGGTCGGTGTGGTCTTCTTCGCTCTTTCAGACAGTTCAGAATGTGTCGTAGCTGAAGCAGTCATAGCAGAGCATAGGGTTTGAAAAAAAGGATTAGTAGCAACACATAGTAAGCCAACTTTCAAAAACTCAAAAACTACGTGGTCTCATAGAAAAGATCACCCTAATTTAGTCACAGAATTTGTTGTCTCATATGGAAAAAGAAGGCATTGAGAATATTGCGCTCAAAGATTGAAGTTTTGTCTTCTGATGTTTTCTCATTCTGTTCACAATTTCCTACGACATGTTAACATGTCATATTCATTTTGCACCACAAAATAAAGACTTGAACAAAATTTACGTTTTGTAATTGCATTCCTGGGTGAACTTTTGGTAATAACCCACTATTTTTAAGGAACCATTCCTACAGGTTTCTGGAGAAAACTCTGGTGGAATTCCTGGCCATCCTGAAAACGTTGAAATTTGGATGGTCTGTCACATCTAGGTAAGCTATTCTTTTCATAGTTTACTGCTGTTTCTTCGAGTTTACAATACTCTTCCTACCAGTGGCAACGACAAACCTTCAAAAGAAATGATCTCTAAGCCCGACGAAACGAGAACGTGAGACCCTTACGCCACTGTAGCGTGTCCACGTCTTACCTGCGCGTCCCCAAGTTCCCCTTCAATCCCTTAAGAGAGGAGCGTGTCACATTGTATGCACGCATGTGAGGTGGCTAGCTTGTTGCGGTCGCACTAAAGAGTGTTAAATCTCGCGCGTTTTCCGACAGCAAACAGCCCCGCAATCAGTCCGTCAGTGTGTACCCTACACCTAGCTAGTGTAGTGGCAGTTAGTTTGTCAGTCAGTCAGACCGAATTGTAGCGCCTCTCATTGGGGTGGCCCATTTTTATGGGAGGAAAATTAAACTGAAAAACTCTAAATTTAATCCTCTCCAGAATTGTTCATTCGGACCCCCAGAAGCTACTGTAAAAGTGTACAGGAATCGACTGTGATGGAGGTTATGTTTTTGGGATTTCGGCTGTAAAAGTTTGAGCGGAATTTGTCAACTCCAAGGAAGGGCTAAACGAACTGGAAGAATGTATAAAGAAAATTGACCAAACATATACAAACAATGTTGAGGCCTTGTAACTGAAAGTGTTTAAAGTTTGATCATTATGGACCACCCTAGCTTCTAATCCATCCAGCGTCTCAACAACACGCTACTGCAGAGTATAATCACGGAACGAAGTCAGCTTAAGCTAACGCCAGGTGCGATTAAACCGTCAAAGGTAACCACGAAAGACACCAATGGTGACGAAATCAACTGACGGCAGCCGGAGTAAAGAGCGTTTGCTTTTTTTTCTTATATTCGGCGGGTTCATTATGCATCTGGAACTGGGTCTGATTTATTGATGCTTCAAGATGAATGATGACCGTTTGCCTTTGGGGGGTATGCCCTCGGGTGACGCTTTCGGTCGTTGGAGATTATGATAATTTCATTTAATTAGAAGGTGGCAAAAGCTGACGTCGATATAAACAAAACATGCAGTTGATTGAACAAAACAAAAACTAAACATAACTGCAGTTAACAATCGACGATGTTTGGAAACAGTGACACGCGGTTACCGAATCGAAACTTGTTTTAGGAATTGCCTAAATAATCGATTGCCAAATTTTGCAGATGTTGGCCGTTACTCTCGCTGCTAGGAACTGTTACATAATACAGCTCAAGCGGTCGGGAGAAGCAATCCAATCGTATCCGACTACAAAATTCCGCGTTCAAATTTATGCGAATTTCATTCAAATTAACTCATTGGGTCGGTGGCGCTCATTTAGGTCCATAATCCATTTTTTAGAGTCTATATCGTACGATACAGTTGGGTATAGCTAGGAGATCAAACATAGCAAAAAGCTATCGTATCAATCTAATCTGGAAACTTTCTTGCAATAGGTTTGGATAAGAACACTCAATTCGGGTTAAGATAGGTTTCTAGTGGATGTGTTGACTATACTGGCTTACTGTATCAAGGTATGTTCTATTCCTGAGTTGATTCTGATGAATCGTGTGAACACTAGTAACTTTCTTAACCTTAACCGTCCGCTGCTACAAAGCCATGATGAAGATGTTCCGGTTGAATTTTCGAACGCTTCATGATGTTTTCGTAATTGAAACTAATGTCTTGTTCACACTACGGAGTTTTATCATGATAACGTAATAAAACTGTAGCACGAAGCCCGTTTACTCTGGATATTATGGTGATATTGTTTGACAGCTGATATTATGGTGATATTGTTTGACAGCTCTCTTCTTACCTCTTCTTAGATCACTGTTTTGCCAAAATTGTACAGCTGTATGATGCAGTTCCTGAAGGAGTTCCTCCGGAAGTTCCAGTAGAAGTTTTTCTGGAAGTTCCTGTATGAGTTTCTCTGGAAGACCCAGTAGGAGGTCCTCTGGAAGTTCCGGATGGAGTTCCTTTGGAAGTTCCAGAGTGCTTTCATACGTTCCACCAGAAATTCCTCTAGAAGTTCATTCGGAAGTTCCTGAAAGAGTTCCTCAAGAAGTTCCTGTATGAGTTCATGCAGAATTCTCTGTTGGAGTTTCTCCGGAAGTTCCTGTAGGACGTCCTCCGGAAGTTCCTGTAGGAGTTCCTCCGGAAGTTCCCGTATGAGTTCCTTTGGTTGTTCCCGTAGGAGTTCGTAGGACGAACTTAATCACGAAGCCTGTTCACACCGGATATTATGGTGATATTGTTTGACAGTTTATATAATGCTGTTACTCCTCCCTGAAGTTGTTGTAGGAGTTCCTCTGGAAGTTCCTGTAGGAGTTTCTCTGAAAGTGCCTGTAAGAGTTCCTCTGGAAGTTCCTGTATGAGTTCCTCTGGATGTTCCCAAAGGAGATCTTTCAGAGATTCCAGAGGATCCTCCAGAGTTCCTTCATAAGTCCTACGAGAAACTCCTGTAGGAGTTCATTCGGTAGTGCCTGAAGGAGTTCCTCAAGAAGTTACTGTAGAAGTTCCTCCGGAAGTTCCAGTAGTAGTTCCTCCGAAAGTTTCGGTATGTGTTCATCCGGAATTTCCTGTATGTGTTCCTCCATAAGTTCCTGTTGGAATACCTCCGGAAGTTCCTGCAGGAGTTCCTCCGAAAGTTTCTATACTAGTTGCTCTGGAAGTTCCCATAGAAGTTCCTGTAGAATTTTGTCTGGAAGTTTCTGTAGGAGTTCCTTCGGAATTTTCTCTGGAAGTTCTTGTCAAAATTTATCTCTGAAAGTTCCCGAAGGAGTTTCTTCGGAAGTACCAGAGGATCGTCCATAGTTCCTTCATAAGTTCTACTGGAAATTTCTGTAGGAGTTCATTCGGAAGTTCACAAAGAAGTTACTGCAGAAGTTCCTCTGGAAGTTCCAGTAGTAGTTCCTCCAAAAGTTCCTGTAAGTGTTCATTCGGAAGTTCCTGTATGAGTTCCTCCAGAAGTTCCTGTTGGAATTCCTACGGAAGATCCTGTAGGACGTCCTCCGGATGTTCCTGTAGGACGTCCTCCGGATGTTCCTGTAAGAGTTCCTCTGAAAGTTCCTGTAGGAGTTCGTGTAGCAGTTTTTCTGGAAGTTCCTGTAGGAGTTCCTCTTGAAGTTTCCGCAGGAGTTCCTTCGGAAGTTCCAGAGGATCCTCCAGAATTCCTCCTTCCAAGTTATACCGGAAATTTCTGTAGGAGTTCATTCGTAAGTTCCTGAAGAAGTTACGGCAGAAGTTCTTCGGGAAGTTCCAGTAGCTCTTCTTCTTCTTTCTGGCGTTACGTCCTCACTGGGACAGAGCCTGCTTCTTAGCTTTGTGTTCTTATGAGCACTTCCACAGTTAATAACTGAGAGCTTACTTTGCCAATGACCATTTTTTGCATGTGTATATCGTGTGGCAGGTACAAAGATCCTCGACCGGTAGTCTTGCTGAATAGCTGCGCGTTTACCGCTACGGCTATCTGGGCCCCAAGTTCCAGTAGTAGTTCCTCTTCTTTCTTGTGGAAGTTCCTCTCAAAGTGTCTGTAGAAATTCCTTCACAAGTTCCTCCGGAAATAGGGGGGTCTGTAGCCTTGAGGTTACGCTTCCGCTTCATAAGCGGAAGTTCATGGGTTCGATTCCCAGCCCCTCCACAAAAAACCCGTCCAGCCACCAGAAGACGCCTCACGGAGGACCGTGCTTTGGGGAGCACATCCATTCTCCATCAGTATCAGATGGTGACTGAGACAAACTGACCCTCTTCGCAGGCAGCTAGCCTCACTAACAGCAGAGCTCTCTCCTACCTGCTCGGTGTGAGAGTAAAAGAGTAGGAGAGAGTGAAAGTAAGATGTAAATATAGATAAGTTGAAAATAGATCTGTATCGATAAAGAAGAAGCTACAGATCAAATGATTCCGGCACAGTAGTGGCCACGAGCACAGAGTACCTTATAAAAAAAAAAAAGTTACTAGTTAAACTTCTTTAGGATGCTCCTTTCGAAATTTCTCCGGAAGTTTTCCTAGGAGTATCTCTGGAAGTTCCGCTAGGAAACTCTCTTGAAGATCTTGTAGAAATTCCTTCGGAAAACTCTTTGAGTTCCGCAACGAGTTCATCTGGAAGTTCACCTGAGAGTTGCTTTAGAAGTTTGTCAAGGAGTTTCTACAGAAGTATCCCCAATGCTTGAATTCTTCCGGAAATTTTCCTATGATTTGTTCTGAAAGTTTTCTTCGGAGGTCCGCCGAAATTTTTCCCAGGATTAACAGCAGAAGAGTTCTTCCAGAAATTACCCAAATATATCTTCCTGAAATTTTGCTAGGAATTCCAGATGTTTCCCCACATCTTCTCTAAGAATTTGGAGTTCATCTAGATGTTCCGCAAGGATTTCCTCTAAAAGTTCCGCTAGGAGTTCCTCCGCAAGATTTCCCAGGATTTCTTCCGGAAGTAAACCTATGAGTTTTTGGACGGTTCGCTGAGAGTTCCTCCGTATCGGTAGAAGTTTCTTTAGGTGCTTCTGTGAAATTACATCTAGTAGCTCCACAAGTAACTGAAGGACTTCTGACGTCATGCCCTGAAATGCCCTAAAATGATTCACTGAAAAAATCCAAAAGGAAACGCCTGAGGCATTCTTAGGCAAGTTTTTGGAGAAGTGCACCGAAACATTCGTGGAAAATTGCCGTAGGAACTTTCAAAACTGTTACTTGAGAAAGTTTTTGAAAAACTACTAATAGATTCAAATATAGAAACTACTTATAGAATTCTTTATTAAAATTACCAATGAAGCTTCTGAAAGAATTTTTAGATAAGTTGGCAAGGAATACTTGGAAGAATTCTCGGAGCAGTATTTTCAAGAATCTCTGGAGGAATCCTGAAAGAACTTCCTAGAGAAATTACCGGAGTAGTTCCTTGAAGCATTTCCCTGGAAGAATTTCCGAAGTACATCTAGTAGTTCATTTGAAAATTTCTCTAGAAATTGGTTTGGAAAATTCCCTAGGAGTTCTTTCGAAACATCTTGTGATTTCCATTGGGATTTGCGCCTGAAGATATACTCAGGCGAAATTCCAGATGTTATCTGAACGACTTTATAAGGGAATTCTGGAATGAACTCACATGGAAATTCCTGGCAAAATTCTTTAAGAAGTTTCCCAAAGAATTCCTTGCAGGATGTCCCTTACTCGTTTCTGAAAAAAAAACCTAAATTCCTGGATGAGTTTTGGGAACAATTCCATGGAGATCTTTTGGAGTAATTCTTTACAGGAATTGGTAAAGTAGATTCTTGATGAACTTCTTACGTTATTCTCTGAAATGTCCTAAATCTAAAAGGAAACGCTGAAGCAATTCCCAGGGAAGTTTTTAGAGATTTTGTTAAGAAAAAAAAAATTACAATAGACCCACAACATAAACAACTGAGAGAATTCCTTATAAAATCCCCGAGGGCAGTTTTGGAATAATTCCTTGATAAGTTCGCGGGCAATGCTTGGAGGAGCAATATTCAAAGAATCTCTGGAAGAGTTCTGAAAGAAATTCATAAAGGAATTACCGTAATAATCCCTGAAAGAACTGCCGAAGTTTTTTCTAGAAAAAATCATGGAGTAACTCCCTGAATAATTATCTGAATTAAATCATGGAATGTCCGCTGAAAGAATATTAATCGCCAAGTTATCTACAGATGATTCCCTTTTGGAAAGCCCGAAGTAGTTGCTGGAGAATTTTTAGAATTCCTAGAAAAAATCGCGGATGAATTCACGGGGTGGTTCCTGGAGAAGTTCCCGGAAGAGCTCCGGGTGAATTTTCTGAGAAATATATAGAGGAAGTTTCGGAGGAGTTATCGAAAGAATTCCCAGAATTATTCCCTGGGAAATTTCCAGTTGGTTTTATGGAGGAATTTGTGTAATTCCTGGAAAAATTGTCGGAGCTATTTTCAGATGGATTCCTTTAAGATCCTTTAAGAATTTCCGTCAGGGCTTCATTTACATTTTTTATTTCATTTAATTAGTTAACATCTAAACAGATAACACTGAATGAACAATTTCACGCCACAATACTTGGTTCGTGGCCGCATCTCTACATCATCGGTTCTGCTCCACGCTCACCAAATCGATGCACACTTGATCCGCCCACCTAGCTCGCTGCGCTCCACGCCTTCTTGCAGGGTTGCTGTCCGGCATTCTGGCAACATGCACTGCCCATCGTATCCTTCCAGCTTTGGCCGCCTTCTGGATACTGGGTTTGCCGTAGAGTTGAACGAGCTCGTGGTTCATTCTTCGCCGCCACACACCGCCAAAACGTTCGAAGTGTTTGCAGGTCCTCCTCCGCCTTATGAGCGTTTCGTATATGGTACATTTGGTGCGGGTGTGAATCTTTTTTGTGACCGCAGCTCCTTGTGAAGGCCATAGTACCCATAGGCCATAGGCCCGACTTCCACTGATGAAGCGCCTCCGTATTTCACGGCTAACGTTATTGTCAGTCGTCAGCAAGGATCCAAGGTAGACGAACTCGTCGACCACCTCGAACGTATCCCCGTCTATCGTATCACTGCTACCTAGGCGAGCCCAGTCGCGCTCGGCCCCATTAACTAACATGTCGTATTCACCACCAGTCCAGCTTTTGCTGCCTCTCGTTTCATGCGGTTGTGCAGGTCTGTCACCTTTTCAAATGTTCGGCCGATAATGTCCATATCATCCGCGAAGCAAAAATCGTACCTCGGTTATTGAACCCGGTTTTCCACATAACACCTTCTAGCGTAATATTGACCAACAGACTCGAAAGTCCATCACCTTGTCGACCGGAATGTTCGCCAGAAACCTTCACACGATTTTGCACACCTTCCATCGTTGCTCTTATCAGTCTCGTGAGCTTCCTGGGAGAGCTGTTTTAGATGGTCGATACTATCATACGCCGCCTTGAAATTGATGAAGAGGTGATGCGTTGGGACCTGGTATTCACGCCATTTTTGGAGGATTTGCCGTACAGTAAACATCTGGTTCGTTGTCGATCGGACGTCAACGAAGTCGGCTTGATAACTTCCAATGAAGTCGTTTACTACAGGTGACAAACGATGGAAGATGTTCTGGAATAATACTTTGTAGGCCGCATTTAGAATGGTGATCGCTCGAAAGTCCTCACAATCTAACTTGTCGCCTTTTTTGTAGGGGCATATAACCCCTTCCTTCGACTCCTCCGGTAGCTGTTCTGTTTCCCAGATTGTGCCTATCAGCCGATGCAGACAAATGGCCATCTTTGTGAGTTCAGTTCCGATACCATCCTTACCAGCAGCTTTATTGTTCTTAAGTTGGTGAATGGCATCCTTAACCACCCTCAAAGTGGGGGCTGGTTGGTTTCTATCATCCGCAGTACTGACGAAGGCATTTCCTCCGTTGTCTTCATTGCCTGTGCTCTCAGCGCCATTCAGGCGTTCGTCGAAGTGCTGCTTCCACCTTTCGATGACCTCGCACTCGCCGTCAAAATGTTCCCATATTTATTCCTGCACATCTCGGCTCGCGGCACGAAGCCGTTGCGAGATGCGTTGAGCTCCTGATAGAACTTACGTGTTTCTTGAGACCGGCATAGCTGTTCCATCTCGTCGCACTCCGTCTCGTCCAGGCGGCGTTTTTTCTCTCTCGAAAGAGGCCGGTCTACTGTTTTTGTTTCCGTCTATAACGCTCCACGTTCTGCCGGGTCCCTTGCTGCAGTATGACCGCCCGCGCTGTATTATTCTACTCCAGAATCTGCCTATATTCCTCGTCAAACTAATCGTTCCGTCGACTACGTCCCACGTACCCGACGTTGCTCACAGCTGCATTGTTGATGACTGCTTTCAGTGTTCTCCAGCAGTCCTCAAGAGAGGCTTCATCCAGTTCACCCTCTTTCGGTAGTGCAGCCTCTAGGTCATACCGGGGCGGCCGTCGGTACCGTACGTTGTTAACGACGGTGAGTTTTGGGCGCAGTTTAACCATTACCAGATAGTTGTCGGAGTCGATGTTAGCGCCACGATAGGGCCTGATGTCGATAATGTCGGAGAAGTGCCGTCCATTAATCAGAACGGGGTCGATTTGTGATTCTGTCTGCTGCGGTAATCTCCAGATGTATCGGTATGGAAGGCTGTGTTGTAAGCCGTTTTCGTTCGTCAACCGGTGGGCGCTGAACTTTCCAATAGTCGGTCTGAAATTCTTCCTCCAGGCCGAGCAGCATATTTGCACAGTTTGTATACTTAAAGTTTGTATATTTAAAATATCACATTCTTCTTTTTCTTCTTGGAATAACGTTCTCACTGGGACAGAGCCTGCTTCTCAGCTCAGCTTATGAGCACTTCCCACAGTAATTAACTGAGAGCTTTCTTTGCCAAAGTTGCCCTTATCGCAATCGTATATCGTGTGGCAAGTACGATGATACTCTATGCCCAGGGAAGTCCAGGAAATTTCCATAACGAAAAAATTCTGGACCGACCGGGAATCGAACCCAGACACCTTCAGCATGGCTTTGCTTTGTAGCCGCGGACTCTAACCACTCGGCTAAGGAAGGCCCCATGTTCAATATCGCATCCAAAAGGAGATATTTGAGCTGTCAAAAATGTATGGAAATATCCCATTCCAGAAACATGATATTGGCCCAATATCATGATCGGATGTCGATCATTCCTTAAGCAATTCCTACGGTATATTCGTTTCTCTTTTGTCCTTTCTATTCTGTAGAGTCAGTTTGCATTTTGTTAACTTCATACAAGGTTATCTGTCACTTTATGACACTCTTTATCGAATCACCCTGCGATAAAGATGCTGACAGTAGACTCCCGCAAGCTGTTTATATCCTTACACTCCAGTTATGCTAGATTCCTGGTGGTCCTAGAATTTATGATGTTTGAGAACCGTGTTACAAACACAGTGCTAATTATCCTATGGACAATCCGTGTAGAGCTTTCTTGGATTCATTCCTTCGATCTACCCCTGTTTATGCGACCTTATTATTATACCTTTTTACCAGTGATTACTGTCTGTGCTTGTTGTCGTAAAGACATACGCTCACTTTCAACTTCAGAATACTTTCCGTGGCGATTGCGATGTTTACCTGGAAACAGATAGAAAACAAAGAACACATTAAAGAGTTATCTACAATGCAAATAATCAGTTGAAACTCCGAAAAAGCTTTAACCCATTTTTAATTATAACCGTGAAATGGCTCGAACTTTTGCCCTACTATTGGACAAAAATAGTTTAGAAGGATTAATGCAAAATTTAATACACCTCAAAGTATTCTTATGATAGGCCTAGAAACGCTCTAACATAAAACATCGAATAAGATTTTATTTTTATCTCGTTCCATGCAACGAAAGTTCGAATGAAAATTGAAATTCTTACATCTAAAAACAAAACAACAATAAGCCATAACGTTTCCAAATATCAATCGATTTCTATAATATTTGGAGTGAAAGTCTCTTACTGGAACAGCATTCGAACCACCATGACATTTATAAAATTTGCTTTGAATTGAGCTAGAACTCTAAAAAAGAAACCTTTGTCCCAATTTCAAACTTTTAACCCCACTTTATTCTATAGCTCAACCGCTTTTGCAAAATGAGATTGCAAAACTAATTGCATATGAACGTGTATATTTTACGTCCTAATTTTATCGTGACCATCGCCAACAAAGTTGCAGCTGATTGCTGATTCTACCGCGTCTTTGTCGCTCCACCGCGAATAGCAATGACGCAACGCTGTCAGCAAGTTGTCGGTCCTACTAGAAGCAACGCGACAGACTATACCGCATCAGATGATGTTAGTTAGCTGACAACCGAGCTGATGGCGCAGTCAGCGGCGGATGCCGGGATTAACTTTAAGCGTCACCGACCACTTCAAGTCGGCGTCGTCATCATCATCATCATCATCATCATCCTCAATGGTATCGTGTATCAATTTATGTAAACATGGTCCCACACCGCGCACAGCCGGTAATAAGTCGACTCACGAAACCGAGCGAGCGGCGGTCCCACCAAACCAAAAGTGGGCAGATTGTTCAATCTGATGGAAAGAAAAATCATCTTCCAGCTTCAGCCGGCAGTATGATATTGTAGACACTTCGTGAAGGGCTCGCACTTTCATTTCCTTCATCAATCCAGCCTGTTGATTCGAGATGATGGTTGGCTGTTGCTTCCATCTAATGCTTTGTGAAGTCTTTGCGTGAGCTGCTGCTGAGGGAACAAGTGCATTAGTAGCTCGAGTCGCTTGATTGCATCAAACATCAGGGAGAGATGAAGGCGAATTGGATGCAAACGTCTCTCACGTCTCGTCTCGTGGAATCGTGATGAAGGCGATGTAACTCAGTGTGTACCTTTCTTTATTCATCAAGTCGATTACGACGAAAAAAAAACAGATGTGTGTAAAATCATTAACGGTAAGAGGGCTGAAACATTTCTGCGTCGGTTCTTCCGAGGGTGCTTATGATTGAATTGATTCAAGCGGACTCGTTGATTCACATCGCTAGGGAAAAAGCTTCCATCATCCAAGGGAACCAGTCTTGCTTCCTGGGTTGTTCTGCTGCCGATACTGATGTAATGTGTAAGCACAGAGCAGCAGGAAAACGAGTGCAAAAGTTACCTAAGATCTTGGTAGGTACTCCGTTCAGCGAGTATCTAATCAAAGTCACTTGTTCGATGAAATTTATTAAACCACGTCGCGATAAAGCTTTTCCCGACATGATTTTATTACAAAAAAGAGAAGCAGATTCTCTCCGACACACTAATGGCCTTTGGCGCAGGAACAGCAGGGGAGCTAGGGGGTAGATTCCGTCCCCTAGAAATATTTTATGTTAAAAAAAAACAAGCTAATTTAACAGGACTCTAGTTAAATAGTATAGTACTAAATTCGGTTTTCATTTATTTATAGGTATTCCACTAAACAGTTCGAAACTTTATTATCTGGAATCAGGAGATAATAAATTAATTTATCTTTTCTAAGATTTTTTTTATTCATCGTGACATTATGACAAGTATTACTGTAAATATTTTTTCATAATTTTTACCAATCATTTTGTCAGAAAGATATTTTCTAAAAGTTTTCTTCACATACTCTATTAATTTCTTTAGTACAAAGTTCTGTTATGATTAATTCCAGGAATTCCTCCAGAAATATTCTTTTAAAAGTGTTTCAATAATGTCCCAATAAGGTCCCAAGTACTCCAGGAATACAGTGATTCATCGATTCAACCATTTGTTTCTCCAGAGATGCCTTTAGCCCTTTGGGGCCTGATTTTTTCCAAGAACTATTATACAGTTTTTTTGAACGCCTTTCAATAGTTTTGGTGCTCAAAATGCTAAACATAACAAGAAATGATGACAAATATTTTTTTGGGAGGTACTAGGTCTTCAAAACTGCTCTTGAGTTCATAACTTGAAGTCTATGCTTGTAATAACAACCTTGTTCATCATACAAGGTGATGAACTGTAATCTACCGTATATTCTGAACCTTCTGAGTGTTCAGCAAATATTATCAGATCATTTAGAATGTTTTAGATTATCTAACTTGTCGGGATGTTCAGTATATAAGATCTGCAACGCGATGAGAGTCAGGATTTAGTGGTAATAAATTAATAACCACGAAACGAAGCACTTCCGAAACATGGTGTATTCGACAAAGTTTCCAGTCATAATTAGCGACATCTATTGGGAAGCATCCATAAATTATGTCACGTAAAAATATACTATTTTCAACCCCCCTGCTTTTCACCTTTTGTTTGAGAACAATTTGTGAAAACGTCAGTAGAGTCTAAATGCGTAAACGAGTAGAAACACGTTTTGAATATATGTGTTTGTCGACGAATCTTCTTCTTTTTTCTTGGCATATCGTTCCCACTGGGAGGAAGCTGGCTTCTCAGCTTAGTGTTAGTTTAGCACTCCCACAATCATTACCTGAGATCTTTCTCAGCTAATGACCTTTTTGCATGGATATATCGTGTGGCAGGCATGCGCCCATACTCTGTGCCCAAGGAAGTCAAGACTCTTTCCTTTACGAAAAGATCCGGTAATCGTCATACAAATCTCGAGCTCTACTTCTTTTTTGCAATCGTGCAACACGACTATCCGTGTAGAGACGTCACTACTGTATTGTCACAGACAAACAGACGTAACACTCTTGAGAAGCTCATGGTACATGCATTTAACGATGAATTTGAATTTCATTTGACCGACGCGATCGTTCCACCAGAGGCGCTAGTGTTCGACCGCTTTGACTTTTGATAGTGTACACGTTGCTGAATGATGCGAACAAAACTTACAGGCAATTCGTGTAGTAGTGTGCGTGTTAGGCAAACGTCAACTAAAAATCCATCATGGCAGACAGTGCTTCGCGCGGTTCTTGCAACAGATGGCAGTCCATACGGAAATGCCCGCACCTTGGCCTTAACCCCGGCCATGAAATTCTGCACAACCTGTGAATCAACCGTTTTTTGCATGTGAACCCATACTTTCTTCAGTTCCTCGACTGTCTTCACTACCTTAGGTCGTTTACACACTTAATTTCCGAAATTGACTTCGGTAAAACGGATTGCC
Source organism: Aedes aegypti (assembly GCF_002204515.2). Classification (NCBI taxonomy): domain Eukaryota; kingdom Metazoa; phylum Arthropoda; class Insecta; order Diptera; family Culicidae; genus Aedes; species Aedes aegypti. The sequence goes on along the minus strand of NC_035108.1, from coordinate 20,580,646 downwards.
GTGAATCCAACAGCCGAATCTCGGTAAAATATTTGCTGAATCTCGGCAAAACTTTTACCGAGATTTCGGTAAACCATTACCGAATCTCGGTAACGTTTGCCGAAACCTCGGTAAAAAATTATTATATTTCGGTAAAAAGTTTACCGAGATTCGGCAATTTTTTTACCGAAATCTCAGCTGTTGGATTCTCGGCAATCCGTTTGCTGAGGTCGGCAAAATAATTTAAGTGTGTAAGAAGGTGCTGCTTCATAATCGCCCAGTACTTCTCGATGGAGCGGAGCTCCGGAGTGTTGGAAGGGTTGAACATTTTCGGCACGAAATTGACCTTATTATCCGCATACCACTTCAGCACGTCCTTGGAGTAGTGGCATGAGGCCAAATCCGGCCAGAAGATTGTTGGGACGTTGTGGGCCTTCAGGAGAGGGAGCAGCCGCTTCTGGAGGCACTCTTTCATGTACACTTGTCCGTTCATCGTGTCCTAGGTCACGAAAGGTGCACTCCGCTTCCCGCACGTGCAGATGGCTTGCCAAACCAGGAATTTCTTCGCAAATTTGGACCTCTTCTGAGTGCGGACATGCTCCGGAACGCTGAACTTATCCTTGGCCGTGAAAAACAAGTTGCCGGGGATCTGTTTGAAGTCGGCCTTCAAATATGTTTCGTTGTCCATGAAAGTATGGGTTTACATGCAAAAAACGGTTGATTCACAGGTTGTGCAGAATCTCATGGCCGGGGTTGAGGCCAAGGTGCGGGCATTTACGTATGGACTGTAAATAAAATACGAGTAAAATGGTAAAATGAAGTTTAATAGTTATTTCTCAATCCCTGAAGTTTTGATGGCAATCGGATGAAAACTCGAATTTTGCGAATCAATTTTGTATGTGGCAATTTCATCGTGGACACCCTTTACTCTATGCCCAAGGCAGTCAAGAATATTTTCATTGCGAAAAGATCCTGAACCGACCGGGAATCGAACCCGGAACCCTCAGCATGGTCATGAGAATACCCGCGTCTTTACAGCTTGGGCTATGGGGGCCCTATATAACCTGGTAGATTATATAACTGAACTCTATTTAGCGAAAAAAAACACTGCCACAAGAGCAGATTTGAAGTTCTGAGCTCCAGGATAGATTGGAAAAGCTTTTGAGATTCTCAGAGGTCAATAGATTCCGTTTGAGTTGAAAATATTATTATTTGCAGCGTAGCCAGATCTACGGAAATTTTCGTAGATCTACGGAATTGAGCACTTTCTACGGATCCGTAAGATAATTCTATGGAAAACGTATATTTTCTACAGAAAGCTACGGAAATTCTCATTATTCTACGGTAATTTACGGATTTTTCCAACGGAAATCTACGGAATTGCAATGCCGGGGATCTCTCCCCCCGCTTATCACTTTTCGTCTACGGAATGATTTCCAAAGAAATCTGGCATCGCTGATTATTTCTAGCGCAAGCAACTACTGCTGTAAATTTCGAGAATTGAGCTTCGGGATAGTCTGAACGTCGTAGAATATCCCAGGACATGAAAAGGCATGTGAAGCAGCGTTTTTCTTGACATAATAGGTATGTATTACCAAGTACGAACATCAATTGTATTTACAAAAGGCATTTTAAGCTACTTTTATACTAATTATTCTATTTGTCAGACTTCTGCATGTTCAGGATGTTCTAGGTTGCCAAGTAGGACATTAAGGCATACACCTAAAATTTTTCCCTGACAGGGAAGTATATTTGCAAGGACTTTTCCGAAGACAGTAAATTTTATTCATTGGTTCTTTTTATACAGCCATTTTCCGACTGCGGTCATAAATGACCGTGCCGGCCCCAGAGGGAAAACTTTGATTATTTTAGCGAGAAAAGTAACTGGAACAAGGGTAGACCTGAAGTTCTGAACTCCAGGGTAATTTGGAGGGCCTGGAATACTCCAAACGTTCCTTGAAATATCTTATTGATTCGTGAGAAAGCTCAGTGAACATTAAATAACTTCATCGTTTAGTAAGAAATATTACTAGAACAATTGTAGATCTGAATTTCTGAACTCCGGGGTAATCTGAGTGGCTCGGAATACCCCAAACGTTCCTTGAAACAGCTAATTGATCCGTGAGATAATTCAGTGAACATGTTAGATTTTATAACTTCACTCAGTTTAGCGAGATAAATTACTTGAACAAGTGCAGACCTGAAGTTCTGAACTCCAGGGTAATTTGGAGGGCCTGGAATATCCCAAATGTTCCTTGAAAGAGCTTATTGATCCATGAGATGGTTTAGTGAGCATGTTAGATTATATAACTTCACTCAGTTTAGTGAGATAAATTACTGAAACAAATGTAAACCTGAAGTTACGAAAACTAGGGTAATTTGGAGGGCCTAGAATACCCTAAACGTTCCTTGAATTAGCCTATTGATCCGTGACAAGGTTCAGTAAACTTGGTAAGTTATATATCTTTACTCAGTTTAGCAAGAAAAAATACTGGAATAAGTGTAGACCTGAAGTTCTGAACTCCATGATAATTTGGATCACCTATAATACTCCAGGGTAATTTGGAGGGCCCGGAACACTCCAAACGTTCTTTAAAACATCCTATGTATACGTGCGAAAGTTCAGTGAACATGGTAGATTATATAACTTCACCCAGTTTAGCAAGAAATACTACTGGAACAAATGTAGACATGAAATTCAGATTTCTAGGGTAATTTGGAGGGCCTGGAATACCTCAAACGTTTCTTGAAGTAGCCTTTTGATCCGTGACAAGGTTCAGTAAACATTGTAGATTATATAACTTCACTCAGTTTAGCGAGAATAACTACTGGAACAAGTGTAGACCTGAAGTTCTGAACTCCAGGGTAATTTGGAGGGCCTGGAATATCCCATACGTTCCTTGAAATAGCTCCTGAGATTCTCAGAGGTTGGTAGATTCTATTTGAATTTGTAATGTTATTGTTTTTAACCCAAACAATTACTGTTACGGTTGTAGATTTCAAAGAGTGTGCTTCAGGACAGTTTGGACGTCCTAGAACATCCCAGGACATAGCAAAGCAAGTGAAATAGTGTTTTCGTTAAAAGAGTAATTCTGTATTATCTAGCCTGAACATCATTTATGTTCACAAACAGCATTTCACGCTTCGTATGTACTTATAGTTCAATTTTCCAAACTTCAGGATGTTCAGGATGTTCTAGGTTGTCAATTAGGTCATAAAGGCATATACTTCATATTTTTCTCTGATAAAAGAGTATATTTGGGACAACTATGCCGAAGACAGTATATACATTTGTTCATTGGTTTTTTTTACAGCCTTTTTTGTACTGCGGTCATATATGACCGCGCCGGCCCCAAAGGGTTAGATAATTTTTAAGATTTCCCCCGAAACTGGTGTTTACAATTTATTTAAGATTTAAATCAGGGATTTATCTAAGTATTTCTCCATAGATTCATATTGAGACTCCTTTAAAAAAATTTTCAGAAATTCTATGAGAAATTTTATAAGCAAGTCAACAAGCAATTTTTGTGAATACTTCCAGGGATGTCTCTAGAGAATTGTGGAGACATTTTTTCATAAATAATTGCAGAAATTTCTGAAAAAAAAACCGGGAGGTATTTCTTAACAAATCCTATTATAATTTTTGAGAAGCCTACTGCTGAAATTCCTAATGAATTTCCTGAAAGAACTCCATAAATTCTTAAAGGATTTCCAAGCTCAATGACATAGATAAATTATATAAATATTAAATAATATCCAAAAAAAGTTTCTGATGAAATTCCAAGCTGAATGGCTTAGATAAATTATATAAATAATAAATAATATTCAACAAAAGTTTATGATGAAATTTATCGGAAATCATCGGACTGAATCCGTGGAGATATCCATGTAGGAATGATCGTGTATATAAGCTGTAGTGTTTACTGGTGTGAAACTTTAAGCTTCTGAAGAATTCATAAAGATTTTACTGGAGAAATGCTTCGAAAAATCTTTGGAAAAACGAAAGGAGTAAACCATGCTGGACAAAATGCTGTAAAACAGCTAGAAAAAATTTCATGATGTACTTCATGAGAAATCAGTGGTTAATTATATTGAGGAATTTTTGAACGAGTTCGTAATAGATTTCCTCGAATAATACCAGGAGGAATTTTCGGAACAATTTCTGGGAGAAACAGTAGATGAATTCTTGAACAAATCCATATGAAAATATTGGCAGAATAAACTGGAAAGTCCTTGAACTAACTTCTTCAAACGCTGTGGAATGATGTTAACCCGTTTGGCATACGAAAATTTGACCGAATGGACGTTTGGCATAAACTCGTCTAGCGAAAAATAAGGATGTTCCGGGTAATTTGGCCGAATGCCGTTTGGCCGAAATTGAAAACAATAGTGAACTACAAATGAATTTCAAAGAACAGTTTATTCTTAAAGAAGGATAAATCATCATTAATGAACAGCTCATAACCGTTAGTTCAAGAAACAGTCAATGCTAAAAGAAGACCCTAAATGCAAGCAATTATTCACTTCTCCACTAGCGGTGATAGCTGCCAGCAGAGACGGGATCAGCGATTTTTACAATTTCTTTATAGGCCAACGAATCGCCAACGATTCAAAACGAATCGTCATCAATCACTATCGAAAGTCACTGAAAGGTTGACCGAGGGTTCATCGCATTGCGTTTGTAGCTAGCTTTTGACAATAATTACACGTTTCACGACTCAAATATAAATGAACAGCCAATGATCAAAAGAAGGGAAAATCTTTAAAAAAAATTAACTAGATGCAATTAAAACAATTTGATGATTTAAACAACATTAAATACTCAAATAAAATGTAAGCTAAATTATTGCCAATACTCATGGAACCTGTACAAATTGGAAAAATAGTCTATGCTTAAAAGAAGGAAAAGTTTCTGATGAAAATCACTCTAACCCTAGCACACCGAACCAACCATCAGCTTAGGGTCTTGACGCGAGTTTAAAACTTCGTCCTGAAATAACGGATTATTTTAATTATACTCTTGGGGCACTAATATAGCGACAAGCATGACGTTAGTAATTGTTAGTAATTCAACCGTTCGACCAAACGGCAATGGCCGGACATCCTCTGAGGAATACCTACCTGTCAATAGAAGAAGGGAATATTCAAAAGTCTAGTGTTAGTACCAAACATTATCTTAACAAATCGACCAAGTGTCCGCTCATTTTGTTCATTCGACCAAACGTGCATATGCCAAACGTTTAGCCCTACTCTGTGGATTTCTGTATCCTGTAGAAACCTTTGGAAGATCTCGTAAAGTAACATCTCTAGAAATCCCGGCAAATGTTGTACCTACTGCCACTTCAAAATCATACGTCATATGCCAAGTTACTCTAGATCACTGTTAATAGGATTGAGATAATATGACCCGTAGATTATTTTAATGTTTCATTATTTCCCAACATCCCTCGTAAATTCTCTGAACTTTTTATTCGCACGAGCACGTAGGAGTCTTGGACAAAGGCATCAGTGAAAAAAAAAAACAATTGTGCAAATCGTTTTACCCGTTCTCAAGCTACATGGTGACATACAAACACCATTTCATTTTCAATTTAAACAGATAGATTCAAGAAGTAATTTTTGGAGACTTTCACGAATGGATTGCGGAATACTCAAACTAATTATCTCTATAAAATCTGTAAAAATCCCAGAATCACAAAAGTTATTTAAAAAAGTCTCTTCAAAATTCGTTGGATGAATCTCTGTGAAATTTTTGGAAATATTTAATAAGGGGTTTTTAAAAGGAAACTTTGGTAGAATCTCCAGCAGAAATGCTCAATCAAATTACGCAACTGTGACCTGTGGGATGTTTTCGTTGTGGCATTTTTGAATATATATTCTAGATTTAATCTAAAGGAATGTCTAAATTCTCAGCGGAATCTAAAGGAACCTCTGAATATTTTTTTAGCTAAACTCTAGGAATATAGGGAAAGTGTACCAGATATGGCTGTAATGGTTCCCGATTTGGCCATATTTTCATTCTCGAAAACTATCACATTTTGAACACTGTTTAATTTTTATAACATCAAGATATATTCGATATCATAAGTATAGGGTGTCCCAGAAAGTATGGGCACGACTTTACCATACTGTAATTTCAAGCCTAATGCAGATTAAATTCTGATTTTCATACATTCTATTCTTGCACTTCTTCTTCTTCTTCTTTCTGGCATTACGTCCCAACTGGGACAGAGCCTGCTTCTCAGCAGTCGCATGAGCACTTCCAGAGTTATTAACTGAGAGCTTACTGTGCCAATGACCATTTTTGCATGCGTATATCGTGTGGCAGGTACAAAGATACTCTATGCCCTGGGAAGTCGAGAAAATTTCCAACCCGAAAAGATCCTCGACCGGTGGGATTCGAACCTCAGCTTCTTGCACTTATCGAAAGCAGGTTTTGAATTTTGAGCATTTTGCTACCTGTTTGTTGGTGTTTTATTTCTAGACTAGCTTAGCCAACGTGGCTAGCCACGTTCCAACGAAATTTGGAAGCTAAAAATCCATTTTCAAAGCAATCTTTGTACTCTGAAAATGAAAACAAACTTAACAAATTAAAATTCAACATTGTGAATTTCAGCTTGCCCTTTCCCCGTTTGAATTAGCCTCTGTTCTGTGTATCTCATATCCTTTCTAAAAATCGTCTAATTTTATGCTCTAACCAGACTTCCATGAACATGTTATCACTATGCAGTTGTAAGGCTCTAATCTTAAATTGTTACAACCCTAAATGCGGTAGTAGTGTTTCTGCAGCTGTGAAACACTTGAAAAAATTCAGAATATTCTACGAATTAGGGAGAAAAATGATATCGAAAACTCTCAAACATTCTGCTGTTGTAGTGCTCGTAGCGCTCAATGAAACATTTCGGTGAAATTTTTCAAAGCGTTATTGACTCAGGGATTTTATATATATGATGCTTCTCTTATCAGTTTTGCAAAAATCGCGATACAACTGAGCGGTTTTGTTGTACGAAATTTGTAAAGTACGTACAATAAAAATTTAAAAAAAAATTATCATTGCCGATACGAAAAATGATCAGACTATCACTTATTTTAATAGAAATAATAACTTAAGCATATGAATTTTCAACAGAAACTAAAAATCCGAATTGAGCTGTGTTCGATTTATGAAAGAGTGAAAACCAAGTCCCTACATTTACGCTAAAACATGCAAAAATCTAGAATTTGTGTTGCCTATCCAAAAGTATAAATATTCGACATTAGTATATCTATGTATCTGAAATGAATCATTTTTATTTATTTTAAAAATACCTGAAAAGCTATGTTTTTGTGAAGTTATCTTATGTGGAGAGAAAAACCACTCATTTACAGAACTGAAATTTCCTGAAATTTCCAGGTTTTTCCTGGTTTAGAAAGATTCAGATTCAAGAAGTTCTCCAAAATACATTAAATAATTGACTAACAAATAATTTAGGATGACTAAAATTATATTTCCAAAGATAGATAGTTTGGCTTCGATACACTTAAACAAAAAAAAAGTTCAAAACAATTTTCATTTCAATAAAAAAAAAACAGTTATTATCTGTTTGTTTTAAATGTGTGAACTACAAAGAGAAGTTAAATAAGAGAAAAAATATGTCTATTGTATTTTTTTTTTCTAAAAAACAAGAATGCTTAACAGATGATCTGCATATGCCTGGGGAAATCAGGACTAGTTGCAATATATCGTCTTGAAAATATGAACTTTAAAGATCTTCTGCCTGAAAAAAGCAAATATGAATCAAAAAGAGACCATACATGAATTATGAAAAGCAAAAGAAAGGAAACCTAACAGTAACCACATTAGAGTTCGATACATATATTGAAAAATATTTTTAAGACCTTTTTTTTAATTGCTTATGACATTCCTGTAGATTACTTTCACATATTACTATTGTATGGAGGCTTCATGCATGTTGAAAAAGTTGGATTAAATCGATATGAAATTGAAAAATTTCAATCAGTGGATTGATAGAATTGTTTAAATTTCCTTTTAATATCTATAAAATCGTTTTTTTACAAATTTGACGACCTGAAGCATTGTGCATTGTGAGGTTGCGAATTTCTGAAAACGGCAATGGATTCAGCAACCTCAAATTAAGTGGAAACACATAATTTGGAGACACGTAAAAAGGTTATCTTTGTTCCGCTGTGGAATAGATTTCGAATCATGCATGAAGGTATTTTTGAAGCAATTCATGAGATTAATCGTGAATGAACTTCTAAAAACATCCTCATGAAAATGCCCAGTATAAATGAGAAAATCTTATCGAATTATTGTAGGGTTTCTTGGGAAAATATCTTGTAGAATTATTCTGAAGAATTTCCTCTAGGCATCCCTTGAAAATCGCTGGTGCATCTCTGAAAATGTTCATGAGACTATTCTAGAAGGAATTTCTGGAGAAATCATAACAATTCCTGAAGCATTTCTCGGGATCCGAGAAAAATTTCATTAAGAACCTTTGTAATAGTTGTGAAATAGTATCTACAGGTTTTTCTGGAGCCTCTAGAATGTCGGCACCAGTATTCACTGCAAGCAGATTACGGCAAAAAAAAAATCCGCAAGAAATATGTCAATAAATGTTGGGAAATATCTGGAGGGATTCTTAGAGAAATCTTTAAAAGACAAATTAGATGAATTTATGACGAATTCTCAGAGGAATCTCTTAACCCTCTAATACCCAACCCCGCCTTTAGATGGGGTACACTTTAGAATTTTGTGTATTTTTTTCGTAGCTCGGAAATCAAAATGATTTTATTTTTGGCATAAACCTTGACTCATAACACTCATATAAAAAAAATTTTTTATGACTTTTGAAACTTTTTTGTATTTTTGAAAGTTGTTTGAAAAATTGTATTCTTATATATCCTACAAATGCCTTAGGTTCATTTAACGTGTAATGCAAAAAATCGTACCTTTTATATTTTTCTACGATCAACCTATCACAAAAGAAAAGCTTGGTGGTATTAAAATAATTTCAAAACTGTTTTTCCGTTAATTACACGGAAAATAAAAAAAAGTCCAGAAAAAAAATTAGAAATTTTATATTTTCAAAAGCACCGTAAAAACTTGAATTTTTATTAATGCTTAAAATCAGTAACTAGAAGAGGCTTCAAGAAAAAATGAAAAAGGATAGGGATGTTCAAAAATAAAAATTATAAAAATCAAAAACCCAAAATTCATAGATTTGCGAATGAAAATAAATCATTGCCCAAAACGTGTTTAAAACGATTTTAGATAACTGAAAATGATATTTAGATCGAAAATAAAAATTTGGGTATAAGAGCGTTTAAAATGGTTGGATAAATTTCAAGAAACATAAATCTAGGAAGAATTTGATGAAGGACCCCTTAGAAAAAAAAAAATGCTAGCTACGCCAATGCTAATGGCCCGCGACTGTAAAAAAAGCAACGCAAGCTAATATAATTTTCCATTCGATTTCAACGTTATTTTCCGGTTCCTCTTCTGGTGTTGGGGTGAAGCTCTCGGCGGACGGCCACCGTCGTATCGTGTGTCTCGATTCGATGTTGCTTTTATTATCAATTAGCTTTGACATCCGCCAGTCGCGAAATGGACCGCTGGCTGGCTGCCGGCATCATTCGTGGCGCGGCGGCTGGCTGGGAAAAATTACCGTTCCACGGATAAAAGTGATGGCGCTCTAGCCCATCGGACGACCAAGAGACGGAAGTGCCCGCTTTGTGTGTTGTATCACAGGCGCAAAAAAAAACCTGTCGAATCGATTCCGGGAGGGATCGCTCGTCACAGCTCCACTATTAACCTCTATACTGGCAGCATCATATGTTGCCACGAAAAAATATTCAAATCGTAAGAACTTTTTATGTTTTTCAATATTGTTTAACCTTTTTTACAAGTTCACAAAAAATCTTCTAGATTAAGAATCTGTGTCAATTTTGATCATTGATCTTCTGGTTAAGGAGATGTTCCAAAAATACAAGAGGGAACAATGCAGAATGTTTCTCATATTAAGATTACTCGCATTTCAAAACAATACTTTGATTAGAGTCTGTTGTGGAAAAATGATTCAAACTGATTCAATCGTTTTTTTTAGTAATGAGCGTTTATGTTTCTTGTACCACTCTAGTCGTGAGAAGAATTTAGAAGCACCAAAAAATAAAATGGCGATCAAAGAATTTCTATATGAGGACTGCCGGTCCCCCAAGGAACTTAGGACTCTCTTCAACCCCCTGGGTCAAATTCAACACAGATTCTAACACTAGAGGAGTTTACCGATTACTTGTGAAAAATAAAAAAAAACGCAAAAGTTATCGCGATTTCAATATTTTTGTTTTAAAAATATGATGTTGTCAGTAGAAGGGTCAAACAGTGGGCCTCTCCTCATGGTGAACGCGATACAGATTCCAACGTGTGCTGAGCAACAGGTTCCACCAGACTGGCGCGTGCGGCAATGTTTGAAACTAGTTAATTGCGACGGCAAAGTGCGTCGTAATATTGTCCCAGTCAGTGTTGACCACGTTATCCTATATTGTAAATTTAATCGAGGATTTCATCGAAACCATAGATGGCTCAAATCTACCACTGAATAGCGTTTTTATGGAGATCGTCAAAGCGAAAATATCGATTCTACTACAGGACGTTCCCCTAAATGGTCCGTACTCAGGAAGAGCAACTGTTTTTGAGCCACATGCTAATTAAGGCCAGTAGCAGACGCAGACTAGGACAGAGCTAATCCGACAAAATCCAGTAATGATCTATGCCGTCAACAGGTGCTAGAGTGGCTTGGAATGGTGGTTGCATGCCATAGATGAATGGCAGAATTTATGGCTTCTATTTCATCGACCAGGAATGGCTAAGGCCAATATCATCAGCAGAACTCCGGTTCACACTACAGCCGTTGAGCTTCCATCTGGGAATGATGTGGATGGTATGGAGCGGGCATTATGTTTATCGTTCGTAATTGGGTGAGGTGATATATGTATTCGAATTTGAACGCAAACTCTTCTGTGCATGTAGCGAACTTGTGGGACGCTGGTCATTCATCGCTTAGATCATTTTTCCGATTGGGTACTGGTATATCGCGTACTACTTGATACTTGATGGGTCACAATTTGCTGCGCTGGATCCAAAGCGAACACCATCTTTGCAGGGTTGCTGTCCGGCATTCTTGCAACATGCCCTGCCCATCGTATCCTTCCAGCTTTGGCCACCTTCTGGATACTGAGTTCACCGTAGAGTTGGACGAGCTCGTGGTTCATCTTTCGCCTCCACACACCATTCGACCAAAACTCCAAGTGCTTGCAAGTCTTCCTCGAGCATCTTCCATGTTTCATGCCCGTAGAGGACTACCGGCCTTATGAGCGTTTTGTACATGGTGCATTTGGTGCGAATGAGAATATTTTTTGACCGCATGGCAGGCCCGACTTCCACTGATGATGCGTTTCCTTATTTCAAGGCTAAAGTTATTGTCAACAAGGATCCAAGGTAGACGAACTCGTCGACCACCTCGAACGTATCCCCGTCTATCGTCTGCCACGCTCGGCCCACCAGCTAGCATGTACTTTGTCTTGGTCGCATTCACTATTATTCCAACTTGTGCTACTTCGCGTTTCAAGCGGGTGTACAGGTCTGCCACCATTTCAAATATTCGGCTGACAATGTCCATATCATCCGCGAAGCAAACGAATTGTCTGGATCTTGTAAAAATCGTACCCCGGCTGTTAAGCCCGGCTCTTTGAATAACACTATCTAGTGCAATATTGAACAACAGGCACCAAAGTCCATCACCTTGTCGTAGTCCCTGGTGGGATCCAAACAAACTGGAATGTTCGCCTGAAACCTTCACACAATTTTGCTCACCTTCCATCGTTGTTATTATCAGTCTTTACGTTGCTAAGCTTTGGTCTGTCGCGCTGTTGTACTTTGTACAACAGTTGTGATTTATATGCCATGATTTTGTAACAAAGATATTTATCGTCACCAAACCAAAATTTATTCCTCAAGAATCTATACTCAACAGTTTTTGTTTACAGTATGGCCCTTTATGATGCATTAAAATCAAGGAATGTACATAGAAATCGCAAAATAATGAACGCACTATATACGGTTTGAGTAGACCCCTATTTGAAATCGGTATATCTCAAAATACAGATAATTTCCAAACATGAGGTCTTCAGTAAAGTTGCTCTGGAGGTAAAGCGCTATCTGATGGTACTTCATTTAATTCGGAATTTGACCGCTAGGTGGCACTGGTGGACATGGAACTTTTACTTTTGTTCTGCAGTTATTTCAGAAGCCTGACCATTTAGAGGATTACATCTTCGGCAAAGTTGTTCAGTAAATTAAGGACTATCATTGTACGAGCTATAAGACTCAAAATTTTGCCACTAGGCGGCGCTAGTGAACATAAATCGTTTGTTCTGCGGATACTTCAGGATCCTGACCTTTAAGAATGATGGCATCTTCGACAAAGTTTATGCGTAGCTCAAGGGCTATCATTATTTTATATAATCTCGAACTTCAAGGATGAGACAAAGACCGCATTTGAGCTATTGAACAACTTTGCCAAAGATGTCATCTTTCTAAGTGATCAAGATCCTGAGATCTGCGAAACAAATGTTTCATGCTCAGTAGCGTCACCTGGTGGCAAAACTAAGAATCAACTAACTCGATCCATGACAGCCCTTGAGCTATTGTACAACATTGCCGAAGACGCCATCCTTCTAAGTCAGTGATCCTCAGCCCCTTTTTTTAAACCATTTTTATTTTTGATAGCGGATAGTTTTCATAATTATTTTGTTCAAAATTGCGAAACTGATCACCGTTGGTGATCACGGTTCTAAGTAGTCAGACTCCTGGGATTTTCGTAAAACCAAGAGTGTTGTACAAAGTACAACGCGCGACTACTCGCGTTACTAAATTCGCGCGACGACCGAAAGGTTAACGACGGAGAGTTTTGGGCGCAGTTTAACCATCACCAGATAGTAGTCAGAGTCAATGTTATCGCCACGATTGGTCCTGTCGTCAATAATGTCGGAGAAGTGCCGACCCTTAAATCAAAACATGGTCGATTAATGATTCTGCTTGCTGTGGTGATCTCCAGGTGTATTGGTGTGGAAGTCTGTGTTGAAAGTAGGTGCTACGACTGGCGCGGCGAAATCAATAAGTCGTAAGCCGTTTTCGTTCGTTAGTTGGTGGGCGCTGAACTTTCCAATAGTCGGTCTGAACTTTTCCTCCTGGCCAACCTTAGCGTTTAGATCTCCTATGCTGATTTTGCCGTCGCTCATTAATCCGCCACCACTCAATCACGCGCATCTGCCTCTGTTCTCAGCTCGTGTGTGTTGCCGCAGCTTTTGTAGATGGTAAGGTTATCTCTTTACGTTCGCACCATTGATCGCCTGCTACGCTACGCTGCCGAATCCGCGGTCCTTCAGCACGTCGCATGTGCTCCTGATGAAGTTGAGAGGTTTACAGTTCCACGTACTGAGCTTCCAAACGCAAGTCCCTTTACGTCGCTGTGGTCTTCGCCGATTGTCTCGGTTCGTATTCTCTCATTGACTTTTTTACGGCTGGCTTGCATGGCCTGACGCCAACCCCTTAAATGTTTTAAATGTTCGGAGGGCCATAGTGCACAGTTTAGCTTAGAGTCCTTCTCTGGCACTCGGACGATGATCAGCCGCCCCTGACATGGGACACAGACGCTGTGTTGAGCCGCTCCTAACATGGGGTACATACGCTCCAAGTTTGCAGAAGTAAACTCCACCTTCCTGGTCAGCATACGACCAGAGTTCCCACAGGGGTTGATTGCCCGTTCTTCCCTAAGGTTACTCGTACCCCGGCCAGTACCGCGAGGAGGTAGGGATAGGTGTTGCTGGCCAGGAGGCTAAGGACCGCACAGAGGGGTCTGTTTTACTCCTCTAGATACGCGAGGTTCAGTGAGGAAAACTGAGTTTGTAAACTTGCCTTGTTCAGTGTGTTAACCGGATCCTTGGTTGAGCCTAGCTTGGTTGAGGCAGAGCTGGTTAGTGATGTGTCTGTCAAATGAGACGGAGACTCTCTTCATATGTTCGGCGAAGTACTTCTAGTGTGCACACTGTGTGCTGTTTTTTCTTCTTGCTGATGTTGGCTTTTATCTTCAGTGTATCCGTTGATCCATGTGTCATCTTGAAAATATATTCCAGTTCCTTTGTTTTTCCGTCTTTGCTGAGAGGTAGAGTCTGCATCCATGTGAGAAGCTACCATCTTATGCTAGAACGAATTATTCGACGTGTAGGGGATGACTTGCTGGATGTTTGTAGACTTCCTAAAGATTTCGAAGTTGAATGATGAATTTTCTTCCCTGATGACAAGTAAATCCAACAGCGGTGATTTTCCCAGTTTTCCTTCTCGTGGGTTAGCTTGCTATCCTGGTGTCATTGTTGATTGTAGCCAAAATCCTAGATAGATCCTTCCACTTGATAACGCTGGATATCTCCACCATCGTTCCGGCAATGCTCCTTGTTTCTTAAAATTTTCCTCAAGATTCGCCATGAATAACTCGGACAAAATCGGAGAAAGCAAGTGTTTCTCATGGGGGTTCCTTTCGTCTGCTTGTCGAAGTTTTATCGAAATTGGAAGTAGTTCTCATCCATGCCATACATTTCCTGACCGTTCCTTTCCATGCTGCATCCGTCCTTCGGGGTAGTAAACAGTCCTCGAAATGATTTATCCTTAACTGGAATGCTAAGGAAGAAGCCGCTACGTTGAAAGACACCATCATCTCGTCAACCTCGATGTTTCATGACTCGTGATAGTTTCTTGGAGTACTCCAGGGTATTTTAACTGACCTAGTGAGGAAGAGATTCAGCTTACTCTGGAATTCCTTGACTAATCTTTTCGTCAGTTCATGGGTGGGGTATCCATCTGCCAAAATGATTTCTCGCATTTCTTTTTTCTGTTTTTTTTTTTTTTATAAAAATGGTGTCAAAATCTTATCGAACTTTTATATACTTCGAATATTTTTAAGAAAACCTTAAGCATTTGAGCTGAGATTGAGTTGTTTTGAAGAAGTTCAATTATCCAAGACAAAATATTTTGAAATTTTCAGGGTGTGATAGTTTTGTTGGGATGCTTATCTTCGTAGAAAAAAAATCTAAGGTAGGTGAGAGCCGGATCATAATTTTGGTACTTTTGATTCACTTAGGGTCTAAGGCAGTAAGGTTTTTTTTTAAGCTAAATAGTTTTTTTTTGGTCATAATATACGTCGTATTGCTGCGCTTCATATTGCAAAGTATCAGACAATTCGGCCGGGAAAAGCCCTATGCCAAAATGAATCAAGGATGTGTCCAAGTGGTTCTGCACCCTACATGTAACTCCGCCCCCATGATAAAAAATAAGGAATATTTCACGAGTTTTATCAAAATTATGAATATATCGGTGAGCGTTGAACTTGTAGTAATTAGTTTATTCAAACACAAAAATGAAGGCTCAAAAAGAAATATTACGTTACAAATACTCACTAAAAACAAAAGTCGTTCCGTTTTCTAACCAAAGCAATTCTGCTGTTTTCAAGCCAATATTTGACGAAAAACCAAATATAGTACCATTTAGATGCCTGCCCGACTAGCGAATCATGATATAAATGTATCATATTGAGATATAGATATCTACTATTTTTATAATTTAGTAAAATGTATTCTCGATGTTTCGTAACAAGATTATATTAGAATAAGTTACAATTATTTTTAGAGTACATCATGTTACATTGAATTGCTGCAAATTTTGTTATAATTCAGTTATAATTGGAACAGAGTCCAACCATCATTTTTTACCAATTAATTTATTGGAAGCTCAATCGCCATTAACGCTTTACGGAGCCGAAATTAATTTTCGTACTTGTTTACAATTATTCAATTTCTTAAGTACCATGTTTAGGTTGTAACGATAATAGGACAATGTTTTATTAAGTTTTATTGCATGTGGAATATTTGCCAAGAACAAACATGTATGTCATTTAATTATGTCACTAATTATGACGTCATTTACTTAGAGAGAAGCAATTTGGAAAACATCTTGTCCATGTTCGGACGAGTAAAAATATAGTTCTCACCCGAAATGTTTTTTTACTTTGTAGGGTGTTCGTAACAAAAGATTTTACAATTTCGATATACAGCAATACAAAATTTTAGTAATTCTAACATCATCCTAAATCCAATTTATAACAACTGCTGTTAGAAATAAAAAGCCTGAAATTTAAAAGAATTGCTCAATCAAACAAATCAAATCTTTTTAGATTAGAATCTAAAGTTTAATATGGAATTCAAAGTTACTGAGAGAGTGACTAACATTAATCTTACTTCACGAATTGCATAGGAATTATAGCGTTGATTTAAGCTTGTAAACGGTCATGAAGAACAGGTGCTCCGTGCAACAATGTTGTTTCAAAAAGTGCTTCGCGAGAAAAAAAAAGGCTGAAAACCCCTGTCCTAGAGTAACAACTGCAGAGTTCAATTGAAGGATTAGTGGAAAAATATCTAGAAGAAATTCTAAAATAGGTTTTTGGAAGAAAATCAATGTTATATTTGAGGTAATTCCTGGAGGTAGTATCTTTGGAGTTCTCAAGGTTCCTGGAGCAAATTCTGGAGATATTCTTCTAAGCATCATTTGAAAAATGGCTGAGAGAATTTCTGGGAGCACTGGTAGAGAAAACTTAAGAAGAATTTCTGGAAATATTCCTTTAAGAGACCCTGAAAATATTCTAAATGAAGTGACTGTGATAATAGGGTGCTAGATCTCTGACCCAATTATTGTTCACACTGCTGAAGTTTAGGCCAGAAACACATGTTTACTCAATTTTAAAATGTCTTTTGTTGGTTAAAGTTTAAAAAGATGATTTTTTCGTTCTTCGATATTATGCCATATCCCTTGGTTCGAGTTCAAATTTTGGGTGAAATTGAATAGAAAGTAAATAGAATCCAAGTCTCTAAAATGAGACCTACTACCAGGCTTGGAACACTGATATGGAGAAAAGCCAATTCAATCCGTTTTCTGCGAAACATTCAATAAGTATTAAAGCTGTATAAAATACGGATTATGTAGATCTAGCGTACTTTGCCGCAACTAACAAAAAGTTACATTTGAAAGATACGCTTATCTCGACCTCTACTTAAAGCCGCCTTCAGTGTCGTTTACGAATATCAGGACAAATACCCCCTTTGCTCGTGTTGTTATGTCGATCAAATTAACAGACGTGTAACAGTTTGCCTGTTACTTTGGGTCAATGTATTACCAATAATTCGCAATTACTCAATTACTATCTTCCCGAGAAGATCATGAATTTCAACTTCTATGTGTAAACAGCTACTATAAGTTCTTTCCAGATATTCAAAATCGAAGTTCACCTAAGCCGAAGACGCTAGAGCATGATCCCAAAATGGACCGAAGGTTCCTACGCGCACCGTCTCACGCGTCGTCGTCTGTTTTATTTTCGCTTCGCCTTGGACAAGTTGGACAAATTTATTCGTCGTCTGGCGTCCATCGTTGTCGTCGTCGTCGTCGTCACCGTTGTCCAACGTTTGCCAATGCCAAACATTCGACAGTGGGGTATACAATTATTTATGTGTATAGAGGAGCCACTGGTCAACTGTCTTGTTGCGTCGTTCGAATGGTGGTGTTCGTGGAGGTGAGCGAATTATTTTAATTGCGACTGTCACGGACTCTCCCACGCGAATTCTTCCCGCTTCGGCGAGGGCCTGGTCCTGCGAACTAGTTCGATCCCCATGAATGAAAGCAATATCCCCATCGGAGCAACACGTTCCATTTCGCCGATAAAATGCTAAACGTTCCTCGATGGGCAGCTTGAACGTTTTTGGAATCTATGCCAGCAGAATGAAATTCGTTATCTTGTTGGGTGATAAGCTCCGTTCGGTTGGGTTGCGAAGGATTACCGGCGACATCGACTGATAACCGCTGCGGTCAGGTAAGTCTACAAAGGTGTGGCTCTCAGTTCGGTAACAGTATCAGTCGATTTCGGTAACATGCATCTTAGGCGTAAGAAAGGAAGTTGTTATTTTCGTTGATGACTTCATCGCGCGATTTAGAACCCAGATGACGCCGACCTGGAAGTCAATCTTCTTGTAGTTTGCGCCTAGCTAAGGCACCATTCCCAATGTGATTAATAATTGCTGCCAGGGTAGATCCTCATCTGTTCGCAAGAGATTACAATTCACTTCTCAATGGTTTTATTACATGGTCCGAATCGTGACTAGGATAACGATTTTCTTCCAAGAGCATCTGCTTTTTGTTCGTCCCTCGCCGAAGACATCCGGATTTTTGATTCGCGTGGCACCGAACAGCGATAGTGCGCTTCAAAGGATAGTTTTTGCGATTATGTCTTCCACACAATATGACAATGTGATAGGGTCTATAGTCTGGAAAATGAATAAGCATTAGAATTATGACTAAAGTTCGACAGACCATAGCAGCTTCAACGGTCCTGAGAAGAGTATTGGTATCACTGCTCAAGCCTGATTGAAATTCTTTTCCATCTTCTATACAGGGATGGTAGGTCTCTTTTTAGAGACTTGACCACTTAACTCATTTTTTCAATCAAGATAGTCCCAAGTCACTTTTTTCCTTTTCTCCTGGCAATCAAACCTGCAATTTCAACTCAGATTCCTCAATTGAAAGCTGCAGATATTCGTCTAGTCTAGTATTTCTGCAGGAATATTTCCAGGGATCCCTCCCATTCATCTAGAGATTGCGCCATCAATTTTCTCAGGAATCTGTCCAGAACTTCCTCCAGCGTAGTATCCCAAGGGATACTCAGATAAATTTATTCAGGATTTGCAACAGGAAATCCTTCAGCACACCAACGCCACGAGCTTGTGTAATTACTCCTACAGCAGAGAATGTTATTTTCACAATTATTTCTTCCGACATTCACATTCGTGGTGGTTCGCTTTTCTTCGGCTTTCGCTCTACTATGGACCTGTGCATGAGTTCACGAATTTGACGTTTGAGCGGTGCCGAATTCACTTGTTGCCATGGTCACGTAAATAACACGGCACCGCTCAAACGTCAGATAGTGAACTCGTGCATCGGTCCATACCTAGGGCAGGACGTGACAGCTCAACTATGACTGCCCCGTTGTTTTTCAGTCGATTACCTTGACGATACTAAATCCAGTGTTACCAGTGTTACTGGTAACTTACCAATATCCTTTTAAAGCAAATCATGTGAACAAATTGAAATATCAAGGCTAATAATTTAATTGTTTATTGTATGAACCATTCATTTAGTACAATAGACGATGCTATATGTTTAAAAATCAGGTTAAAAATCGAAACCGGTGATATGTTTAGAGAGAGTTGACATAATTTCCATTATATTGGTTAGAATTGGGTATATTTTTATTCTTTTTTGCATTGTAGGAGCACATGCTTTGAACTTAACATCGAATATTCCATACCGTCGTCTTCGATCCTGCACTTTTCTTTTTCTTCGGAGTGCTCGCACTAATTATGGGCACAACGAACCGTTTGTTAGCATGTGTCGAATCTTCAACCGTTGTTCGTCTGAATTCGATTTCCATCTCTCTCGTTACACCCTCCGTAAAAAATATAGCCAAATACTTGCAGCCTCAGTTAGTCGAAGTAGTTAATCTTTGTTAGATAGCTTAGGATATAACTAGTTGTATTTTAGATGTAATTATAGATGTAAGCCAAAATTGTATCATTTTGAAACTATGTAAATTCTGTTGATACGAAAAGAAGAGAAGGTTTTGCGCCCATTTGAGAAAGATTTTAATGTTGATCTACTCACTTGGGCTTTTCCCTACTCCAAATAAAGAAAAATAAAAATAAAGAATATAAATAGATATGAAACAAAAATATTTCATGAAAATTTTCCAAACTTTCTGTAGAAACTCAATTTTATGAACTTGCAACACGGCCGGGCTAGCAATAAAGTGCCCTGTTGTTATCCAACTCAACGATGTGAAAGTAGGCCATTGCCAAAACGACCAATGAGAAGTAGTCTTTTCTGACAGGCAATTGGTTTCGTTTTTGTACTTTGACCTGTCCTGTCACGTCTTGTCTTAGCTCTATAACGCTCTCTGTTCTGCAGGATACCGGTCACAAGCATACGGTTTCCGGCGACATTTTTCGCGTCTGTCACTCTCTGGCACTCTTAATCGAACCAGACGTTTCGTCTTTGTCATTGACCAATGCCAATTACTTCCAGCTTCGTGGATAGGGTCACAGGCTGTTGACATCTTCCGAAACGTTGATTCTTCCCAAACTGCTCGCCTAGCTCGGCAGCAGCTCTTTGCAGCTACCCTATCAGTCGACAAGCGTTGGATATTGAAGCGCAGTGTTCTGTTATTTCAGGACACTGAATAATCGCGCTCATTTTTAATCTACAACAAGATAATGATCTGAGTCGATATTAGGGCTCCGAAAGGTCCTTAAATCCATTTACTTCTACTTCATCTTCAATTTTCCGTAGCCAATTAGTTATTTGAATACCTCATGAAGAGTATTGTTCATTTTGGCACATTACTACTGATCAAAAATTTTTTATCATAAAGGTGAAAAAACGTCCATGCTGAAATGAATTTAAAGGCATGGACTGGTTTAGGATTTCCTCCAAAGATTTGTCTAGTAATTATTCCATCGACTCTTTATTCGTTACTCTAAGTTCTAAGAGATCTTCCCAAAATTCATGCAACAGTTCTTCCAAGAAAATCCACCAAGGTGTATTCCAGAGAAGTTGTAGATATTCGTTTAGGGGTTTTGCTATAAAACCTCCAATACTTCCAGCAGGAGTTGTAAAGCCGATTTTTCAGTTCAGTACGAATACTCCAAGGAGTTGCTCCAAACGTTTTTCTAGAGTCCAGGGATTATTCCAGAAAATCTATTTAGAACTCTTTTAGGAATTCCTCATGCACTCCCTTCAGAAATTTCATTAGAATCTTCTCAAGCATTTCATTCTGAATCCTTAGTTCTAAAAGACTTTCTTCACAGTTCTCTGGAATAATTCCTGGATATATTTTTTTGGACAGGGTTTCCATTCAAAATCAGTTGTTCAATTCCCGGATTTTAAATTTGAAAACTGATGACAAAATGATCCTGCGACTTGCTATTTTCCAGACGTTTGGTAAGAAATTTTGATGTTTAATATGGCTTTCAAAATATTCATTACCAGAAGCTACATCATACAAAATAAACAGTTTTACAACTTTATCTAGGTTTTTTATAAATTATTTTTGAATGCAATTTTAAAATTCCGTGAGTTTACACGCTTCTATTTAAACAAAATTGAACAAAAATGATATAACAGTTTATTAAAATATCTAAAAGACGTCCCCCTTCGTAGAATTCACAGGAAATTCAGAAAGATTTTGAAATAATATGAACCTAGGACAGGACGTGACAGCTCAACTAAGACTGTCCCGTTGTTTTGTTCAGTCGATTACCTTGACGATACTAAATCCAGTGCTACCAGTATCCTTTCAAAGCAAATCATGTGAACAAATTGAAGTATCAAAGCTAATAATTTGATTGTTTCTTGCATGGATCATTCATTTAGTACAATAGAGTATGCTATATGTTTAAAAATCAGGTGAAAATTCGAAACCGGTGATATGTTTAGAGAGAGTTGACATAATTTCCATTATATTGGTTAGAATTGGGTAAATTTTTATTCATTTTTGCATTATAGGAGCACATGCTTTGAACTGAACATCGAATATAAATAGATATAAAACAAAAAAATTCATGAAAATTTTCCAAACTTTTTGTAGAAACTCGAATTATAAACTAGCAACACGGCCGGGCTAGCAACAAAGTGCCCTGTTGTAATCCAACTCAACGATGTGAAAGTAGGCCTTTGCCAAAACGACCAATGAGAAGTGGTCTTTTTTGCCAGGCAATTGGTTTCGTTTTTGTACTTTGACCTGTCACTTCTTGTCTTAGATATGAACAAAGTTGAGCTCTATGTATCTGAATGTATACCATAGTTGCATAAAACGACCAAGTTTAATAGTCAACTCATTTTCTTTTTAATAATGCCTTCGGATTCATGAGCTTGACATGGCTGATCCCTTATGATGGGTCCATAGAGCTTATTAACAGAAACAATATATCGTCACAAATATTTAATTGTTCCCCGATTCCAGTTAGGATTCCTAAATTGTACATAAAAGCGATTTTTCATATGGAAAATTTGCTATGAGTCTAAAGTTCGTATTTGTGAGAGACTTTGTCTCTGGCCAACCTTGCTTCTAGAAAGCCGCAACAAATTTCTTCGAATATAACGCTGCTACCAATCGCGTTGAAAACCGCAATCCAAACAGATTATTTAAACAGAAAAATTGGCAATCAACATCACCCGGTAGCAAAGTACTCACTCTAGAGTAAATACCAATCCACTCTTTCGCACCGCGTCTACAAACCGTTTTGTTTGCAGTCATGTTTTTTGTCAATCCGAGACTAGCTAGGTACCTACGCTCTCTAGGCTAGTAGAGAAGCTCCGATCCCAAATCTCAACGCGGTGAAGTCAGGGCTGGTGGCGAATGAGTGTTTTGAGAATAAGAATATTAAGAGATCTCATGCCTGACAAAAGACCGAACAGGAGCATTTCTCTGCAAATATTACTCCAAAATAGTCGAACTGCTAAACAGACAGCAACAACATTCTGAGGGTCATGGGTTCAAATATCACCAGCCAAGATTTTTTGTTAAGTGAGTTTTCTCGCTTTCTCAGGCTACACGATATATGAATCAAAGAATGGCAAAGAAAGCTCTCAATCACTGTGGAAGTGCTCATAAGAATTCAACTAATATTGTTTCAGAAACTTTACATAATTATGTGATAAATTTAGAGACTTGCATTAAAATAGTGGCCACATCTCTAAAAAGAGACCTGCTACCAGCCCTGTAACTAGTCGACGAAAGGCTAAAATTTATTTACCCTCGGAGGAAGCGGGGCAGTATCAGCCATCCGTCGATTCGCTTTCTTTCGACAAGCCGGATTTGCTTGGGCACCCCACTTCCTCTCACTTGTTGTACGTTTCCGTTTCAGCACTGGTAGTGGCTGGTTGCAAATTGAATAGTTATGACCATTTAAATAAAACCTATTATGCTAATACAAACGGAATACACGGGGAACTCGCCATGACCGATCGATGAAATAGGGGAAATATTCAAATGAGCTGTCGTCAATTTTGCCATTACGACCAACGCGTGTCGATTGACATTCGCGGAATCTCAATAACCTTTCCCAGGGATGGGTCCGAGACTCCGAAGTGGTGATCTTTCAGGATACATGTTTGCGTTTGATGATTGTGATGATTGGTGAACTTTACTATTAAAAAAAGTTTTCGCCGCTTTTCTTCCGCACTGGGACAGAGCCTGCTTCTCAGCTTAGTGTTCAATGAGCAGTTACACAGTTATTAACTGAGAGCGTTCTTTGTCAAAGTTGCAATTATTGCATTCGTATATCATGTGACAGGTACTATGATGCTCTCTATGCCCAATCAAGTCCAGGAAATTTCCCAGATTCTGGACTAACTGGGAATCGAAGCCAGACACCTTTAGCGTGGCTTTGCTTTATAGCCGCGGACGTTACCACTTTGCTAAGCACTGGTGCAAAACTGCTTATGAAACGACTGAAAAACGAGCTCCATACAAGCTCAGTTAAAAAAAATGGAACATTTGGAACGAGCACTTATTTTCAAGTGCGTTGTGTTTTTCCATCTGCACTAACCTCGCAGCTTCAAATTAGATAATCGGAAGGCTCTTGACATACTTCTGGCTGTCAATCTTCATAAGCGGCAAGATTGGAACTGATGTTTGATTGCAAATACGACAATATTTCATGTTAGTACCAAGTTAGATACAAAGAGAAGGTTTTAGTAGTGATATGAAGTTCTGTTCGCAATTTGAGAATTTAATAAAAAAAACTTTGGGTTTATACAATTAGAATTTTTTTTTCTTTGAGTTTTCATAAAAGCGTATGAGTTTTCACATTCATGTCAAACATTTCAATAAAAAATGCTGTTTTGATTTTCGAACCCGCTGAACTGCATTTCTAATAAAGACGATCGAGAGTAGATTTGAGTAGTCCAGTAATTGATTATTGAAAATTTCTGGATGAATTTAGGCAAAAACAATGATGAGGAATAAACTGATCAAAACCTTTTACTTTACTCCAGTTGTCATACAAACTTTCTTGAGCGTTTTCTTTTTTTTTTTTTTCAAGGTAAAATTCCAGCCAATACTGAAGATCTATTTCGTGGAAAAAAAAATCAACAGAAATTTCCCTAGGGATTGCTTTTAAAATTCTAAAACGTATTTTTCCAGGAACTTTTCTAAGATTTCCTCTAGAATCTTCTTTTCAGCTAGTATTGTTCCGATATCACAAGGAATTATGTCGTTTACTGTTTAAAGAACTTTTACATTGTATTAGTTTCCTTTGAGAATTCCTCTAATCTAAAAAACCGCTCCCAGCACTTTCTCAAAAAATGTTAAGAATTCAGGGGGTGTAAATTGCAAAAACCTAGTTATGAGAAAGTCGACTTAAATTTATCAGTTTTGTAGTTTTTCATTGCATGTGAGCCAAGAAACGGAAAGAGCACCTAAAATACGCTTGAAAAGCTTAGAAACAGTAGAATTTTTGAGTATATCTAACTCAAAAGTGACCAAAACGTCACTTACTCCCCCTTTACGTTTGGGCCTCTCAATTTCTTTCAGCCAATCCGCTTAAAATTTCTTCAAGAATAACATTTTGAGTTTCTGAGAATATTTAAAGAACACTTCACGATGATTCGTTACAGATAATTTATTTTGATTAATATTTTAGGATTCCGATATGAATTTTGTCTAAGTTTTTTTTCTCTGAGAAATTTATCCAAAATTATTCATTGAATTCAGTGCTTCGTGAAGCCCAAGCAGGACAGTTCGGTTTTGCGTCGTCCGATAGATTTGGCTCATGGTTTCGCGCGTGTTTTCGTCGACGGAGAACTTCTTTTTCCCCTGTTGTTGAGCGTAGGTTGCTGGGTAGGTATTTGGAAGGCACAAGCAAGACGGTTTGTTTTCGGGACGCCAAGAAGTTTTGCTGTCAGTATCAGTTTTGTGTTCAGTCGAGGATGGATTACCAATTGGTAAGTTCGTTTCATGCTTATGATAACACATTTTTTTGAAAGCGTAACTTTTAAGTAATATTAAAACAAACTTTGTATGGTTCGTCACTATAGGTGTCGGCATTATGTTTTTTTCTTATACAATTTCAATATACATATATTTTTCTCTTTTAGACATTATTAAAAATTATCTTTTGAATTGTTCGACATTGTGAATGTTGACGTATTTTTTAAAACTTCTACCATATCGAGACAAAATGCACAGTAATACTCATATGTAATTTTCAAACAAACTATGTATGGTTCGTCACTACAAGTGTCGGCATTATTCCTGTTTCATTTAAAATATATACATGTAATTTTCAGTTTTCGTCATTAATAAAAACGTCTTTTGAATTCTTCGGCATTATAGATGTTGACGTATTTTTTAATGCTTCTACCAAAAACTTCTCGAGACAAAAATACAAAACTAGCTTTAAATATAAGTCGTATATTTCCCCCTTGTCCATGGATCGCATCATCGACCAGAGGTGACTCCCAGATCTTTTCCTCCCTCAATAATAAACACCCTTTCCGTGGTGATTGTGGAGATGCAGAGGTATTCTCGGTCTTTAGAAGCAACAATCATTACACCCTAACATTCCTTCCCCATCCCAACTGACTGTAAGGACTTGGCCGGCGCCGTTATTGATCAATAATACTAGATCTGCTAAAATTGCACTTCAAGAGTAAGCGGAAACTCCCATCCCTTATTCATTTGGATCGTAGTGCAATTCTTACCAGTTCCGATCAATCACGGAGTAGCAACCATTGACATGTGCAGTCAGTCTATGCTATGCTATGCTATGCTAGAAAGCCTTTCTTTCGAGGAATTTCATGAGGTATCAAAATTAAAAAAAAGAAGGAAAGAAAGCTCTCTATGCAATCCTAAAGTAACCCTAATTCAGCAATTTTCAAAAATTTCAGGATATTGGAAATTATAGCCAATGTTTTTTTATAATTTTCAGAAGGTCTGTAATTTTTTTAGTTACGGTACTTAAATATAAAAGAAACCTAATTTGTTTTACCCTTTACAACGTTTTATCTATTTTAATTCGACATGTTGAGAACACTTGTGAAGATTTTCATGATTGTATGGAGTAAACTCCATTTTTCTCAAGATTTTGAACAACACGAGATTGATTTTTCTTGCAATACTTTGATCTAGAGCACTTCAAAACTAAATATTTTCAACAGCAATCTACGCCATCGTCTAAAAAGTTGTTCGTAGAGCATTTTGATGTTTTGTAGATAATAAAGTAGAGTAAATTTACATGACGTCATGTTTACATGGCATAAATGATGTTTACATGACGTGTAATCTATATTATTTTTTAACTGTGTATAACGTTTTAAATCTCACAACTGATAAACATGTTTGGATTTTAAAACATCATCGGCAGATTGGCCCTTTTACGAGTCTCCATACAAGTTAGATTCTTTATGAATTGGCATAGGGACACCTACACAGTTAAAAATAATGAAGATTACACGTCATGTAAACTTCATTTATGCGATGTAAACATGACGTCATGTAAATTTAAGTCTGGAATCATGTAAATTAGTGTTATATGTCATGTAATCACTCAGAATCCTGCTGGATTACATGACCTATAATTGAAGTTTACATGACATGTCATGTAAATATCCATTATATACCACGCTCCAATTATGTGCATTATCTCAGAAATTTACACGTTTCGTTCGAACTGTGTAGAGTGATTCTTAGAATAATTCGTGATGAAATGCTCACAAAAATATGCAGGAGAAATTTCCACACAAATCCCAATTATCAACGCGATTTCACGGTGAACTTTTAGGGTGTTTGTTTGTTTTTTTTGTGTATTTACGACACTTTACACCAGGGGGTGCATTCGTGTCGGCGTCGGGTTATCTTTTAGGGTACCATCCAAAAAGTATTGAAGGCAAATTACTTTAAAGAATCCCTGTAGCAATTTCTTGAAGAAAACCTGCCAATTTTTAGTAAAATTCATAATTGTCTCCTTGAAAAATTCATACAGAAATTCTTCGAAAATCTTAGCAGTTTCTGGTGAAATTTTTCAGATTGTTCATATGAAATTGAGTTTGGTATAAAATACATCAGTAAAAATTATAGAATAATAACTTTTGAAAAATTTTAAACAGTTCTCTGGGAGAATACAAAAAAAAAATCCTAAGAAATATGCAGAAGTTTCATCTGATCTTGAACGATTACTTGGCGGAACAACTTTGACCTTTTTAGAATTTTCGCGAAACAAGGCCCTGTATTTTGAAGAAATTCCTGGCAGGAATAACAAGCATCCCAAAAAAAGAAGTCTGAGATATTGCTGACGACTCGTTATAGAAATTGGAGCCACTCCGAGGAACGATTTCTGGAAATAAATCCTTAAGTGATTTTTGAAGACATTCCTTGAAGAATGGAGAGAAAAAATAGACTTTGATGAACGGTGAATTCCAATCAGGACGCAACCATTTTATAAATAAAAGTGCTGAAGGCAAATTCTAGAAATTCAGACACAAGTATAATTTCTGTAGCTAAAAATTTTCGACGACCAGGAGAAGACGAGGCAATGCAGAATTCTCTGATTGATTTCTGTAAAGATCTTTGGAAGAAGTCTCATTTTTTTTAGAGAGGCTTGCATGGGTCATTGGACTTCAAGAAGTTTATCATTTTACACGGTACCGCGTAAAAACTTCAGTTTAATGAATTGAGAACAATCTCATCTAATCATCTATACTTTCCTCAATCCTGAAAACCCATCATAGTCAGAAGGAGGAACGACGCAAAATTCTATAATTTTCATATCGCATACCATACCGGTACCAATTATTTTACCGTGCAGAACTTAAGGTTGATGTACCAGGTAAGTCCAAATACGTTTTCGCAGATAAATTCATTTGCAAGTTGACGGTTTGGAAAGCTATCTGCTGTTATGCAAGAAAACATCCCTAGTTTTTATCGCTAGAACAAAAAAAAAATGGGCCAATTTACAACGAGGAGAATT
This sequence comes from Aedes aegypti, assembly GCF_002204515.2. NCBI lineage: Eukaryota > Metazoa > Arthropoda > Insecta > Diptera > Culicidae > Aedes > Aedes aegypti. Next base: position 20,552,491 of record NC_035108.1, on the reverse strand, counting down.
TTAAGAAAAGAACTTTCCCATTAATTCAATCTAAAAAAGGTCCCATATAGTTCTAAACCAACTTGGCAAGCTGGAAGATCTAACAGATCTAACGTCAGAGAATCGATTTTAGTGAAAAAGTTTCAGTCTACCAAATTACCCATACATCCAACAGATCGAAAAAAATTGGGCAAAAACCAAGCGTGAATCTAAGAAATAAGTGAAAATAATACAAACACCGTCTGGTTTAGACATTTTCTTTAAAAATTTACAAATAAGGTAAACAATGGTACTGTGCAAACAAATTGTGGGTGGAATTCGGCAAAACGTTTGAAAACTCAACTAAAAAAATATTTTTCCCATGAAGCTTAATAAAAATGCTACAAAATAATATGCTAAGATTTTTTCGTTTTCTCCTCTTATAGAAATCACTAATATTGTGCGGCCAAATTCTAAATGGAAGACTTTATTGCGACCAGGCATCCCAATTGGGAAGTAACACAGTTAGTTATATATGAGTTAAAATTTCAAGTTTTGAACATATTCGGTTGTATTTTTATAGTAGTATTTACATTATATCTCACACTTATATAGCTCAAACAGCGCAAAAAATGGCGGCTTATATAACATCTTATAGGTCTGACAACTAGTTAAAATCACATGTAATCGATGATTTTTAAACAAACCCTCAACATAATAAAGATGAAAATTTAAGTTGCGATATTCATTTGTTCTAATTAGATTATTTTTCAGTACTACATACTCACAAATCAAGTGTATAAAGCGACAAACTTCATTAGTTGTAATTAAGGTATTTGAAAGTGCAAATAACGTATGTATGATTCAAGATGATTATCTACAATACTGACATTTGTTTTGGTTGTTGTAATGTTATTTGTAAGCTATATAACTTGAAAAATACATTTGTAGTACACACTATCTTATTAGAACGTCCAATGTCATACTGGCATGCAAAACAAATGAAATGGAGGTAAACGAAAATGGATCATGTTCATCGATACTTGGGAAGTTTAATATGCGGTTCAAAATTTATGGTGAAACTTTAAATTTCACTCTTCAATAATTCATGGGCCGTTATAAAAATCCTTGATTATAATACAGATCCATCCAAAATCTTTTGTTTTGTGGAATTTGCTTCAATTCTCACAAAAACATAATATGGCAGATTTTCAATTAGGCTTACAGTGCCGTTCGAAAATCTTTGAACTATTCAATTATTTAATTCAACTTTTATATTGCTCTGTTCACATCGGTCACACTCCACTCTGTTACTCAATTTTTTACATATCAAGTCAAGATTGCTCAATTCACTAAATTGAATTTTTAACAAAATGTATCTGGTTAATATGATCGGTATTATCTTCAATGAATTCGAAACAAGGTTATATAAATTCTCAACCGGTACTGTAATCTAGACTATTTATTTGATCAAATGTGAAATCGTTGTCGTTGATTCTGAAATAAGTTGAAATTAAGTAGAAATTAAGTTGTAATAACATCCTCAGAGAATCTTAGCAACGGGTTTTTGATACAATTATAATAACGTTTAAAATACATCTTGAGAACTTCTTTTCAACATACTATTTGAGAATGCATGTTATTGTTATTTCGATAATAATTATAACACCCGAACAACTTTAATATAGCATCTTGCTTAGTAAACGTATTTTTATCCGTCAAACGTCAAACATCGGTTTACAAATGTCAACATTGTAAAATTAGCAGTAATGGTGACGGAAAAAACTCGCGCGGTAGCTGTTTTTTGTTAATTGATTTGGAATTTGTTCTTCGTACTTGACTACAACGATTCCAGCCAACACATTAGGAACTTCTGTTTTTTTCTACCAGAGCAAGTTTGTTATTATGTTGATTCTAGTGACAATCAGGTGTCCGTTGTTCACAAAACACTCAGGACTATGTGATGCGCCCCTTACGGTGCCAAAACCGTCAGATATCGGCACCTTTTTGCGTTTATTTCTCAAAGCGAGTATGGCAAAATTCGTGAAGTTCTTGACTAAAACAGTAAATCCTAGTAGAAGAGGCAAACAAAACTTGTGGGGCAAGGGGAAGAATTTGTGTTCAGCTTGTAAAATAATGCCTATTATAGCAGTACTCTGTGTGACCACTTATGTTCGTTTTCGCGGCTTATGGTTCTGTTTTTTTTTTTTCAAGAGTTTCCGACGGTTTTTCACGCCATTACCGTTGATATGATCAAACCAGTTGGTTTTTTTTTTGTTATTATGAAAAGTAATCGAATTTAAAGAGCATCGCTAGCAATTTCGTTTCATTTCTATTTCGGATTTTTCTCCAGAGGGTGTCAGTATGGCGTTTTCTACGGCGTTCTAACAAGATTTATCAATTTCGAATGTTTTATCGAAGTTTGAATCTTGCATAAAAAACATTAAAAACACATTATTATAACTTACATTTTATAACCACCGATACTTAAAGTATGATTCCTTGTGAAGTTATATGCACGTTTGTAGAGCATTATATCAACCAAGTCAGATAGTCATTTCTGGGTTGACTGTTTTGAGATGATTTGTTTTTCGATAGCTATTTTATAACTGTTTTATAACTCAAGATGTTATGCTATTCACTATTACAACTTTTATATGACAAGATCTGCTATCTCCTTTCAGAGAAGATGTTTTTGGTGTTACTTGGGATACGAATTAATATTTATATTGTGGATTTGTAGTGAGATGATTTATTAGTGAGATGATTAAAAATTGTTTGGATGATTTCTTGTATTTTTTTTTTTTTGACGGCTGAATGTCTTTTCAAATATATAATAAGGGGCTGTCCATTAATTATGTAAGGGTTTATGGGGGGAGGGGGTTTAGGATTTCTTACGCGCCATACAATTTATTTTTAATTTTCATACAAAAAATCTTACCATGGGGGGAGGGGGGTTGAAAAACCCTGAAAATTGTCTTACGTAATTAATGGATCGCCCCTAAGCATAAGCATTCAACATATAGTTTCTTCAAAAGATCTTTTGGTACAGCCAACAGAAGTCTCACGCACAGAATTTGATCGTCCAATCTGGAGTTTTCTTGATCACCATAGAAATTACTTCGAAGATTCCTTCAGAAATTCTTGCAAAGACTGTTTCAGGCATTTCTCAAGAAAGTCTTAAGTGTTCCATAAATTTATCTAATGATTTCCTTAGGACTTTATAGAGCATCTTTCGAGAACTCACAATTACTCCAGATGTTCCTCTTTTTTAAATTTATAAATGAAGTCTTCGGAAAAAACAGCCAATCTTGTCACTGATGTCTCCGGGGAAATATCAAAGTAATTTTTCAATTTTTTTTGAAGATAATTTTAAACAAAATCCACGAAGAATTTCTAAATAAAATCCTTGTAAGAGTTTTAAGTATGCCTTGATGAATTCCTATGAATATTTTTGGAGATCTCCTAGATTCTAGATGAAATTCTTGATAATTTGCTAAGCTAACTGAAAACAAAACAATCGAGTTTCTGAAAAATGTCCTACAAGACTTTATGAAGAAATTCCGACAGCATATTTATGATACTATAAATTTATATGATTTGTGCTAACGTAAGAACAACACGACATTCACGAAAACGCGACGTGAGACAAGACATAACACTTATATTTCTTACTATCGTCAAAAAAGCTTGAAAATTACCTTTCTGTCGACCGGTTTCGGGCGCGATGTAGCCCATTTCCGGGACAATGTCCGACTGATTGCAATTCGTACGATGTTAGTAGTACACGTCCGAAGAGAAAAACTGCTACTGAAGTGTCGTATCCACCAGATCAAACAGACACGATACGATGGGGGCGATGATGAACATTGATTCCCAGGCGTTTAGGTGAGAAACTTTTCTTACACTTTTGATGAGCTTTGCATTTTCCCAATCTATTTTGTGATTGAAATCTACCGCATGAGCTGCCACACTGGATTCGTTTATTTTATTGGAAACAACCGTATTTCTATGTTCTTTAAGACGAACTCTCACTTTCCGGTCGAACTTTGTCCTTGAGGTTGCACAATAAATCGCGCAAAGTCTTGTCGCTTTTGTGAACAACATCGTACGAATCGCAATCAGTCGGACATTTTTAAGCTTTTTTGACGATAGTAAGAACTATAAGTGTTTTGTCTTGTCTCACGTCGCGTTTTCGTGAATATTTGTAATAATTGCATTAACTGGTATGGAACTTGCATGATGAATCCTTGGATACTTTTAAATATAATATCGATAAATATTGAAGAAATTCTTGAACCGCAGACGATTTTGATGAAACACTGTGAAAATTTCGAGAGAAGTTTGTGGAGGAACTTATACCTAGAGGAATCCAAGGTCGAATTTATTTAGGAATTCTTGGAAAAATCCTTAACAGATTTCGTCGAATGATGCTTAAAGGAATTTTTGGTAAATTTTTAAGAATAATCTTGAATAAATTATCAAAAGAATCCTTATGAAGTTTGAAAAAACGACGTGGGAATTATTGTAAACTCTGGAATAAACTTCTGTGGAAGAACTCCAGTTGGATCTGTGATAAATTTCCTAGAAGAAACAACTGGAAATATATCTGGAGGGAACCCTGGGATAATCAAAAAAGAAAATCAGAGTGCTCTATGTAAAAACTACTGGAGATAGTAACGTTACAGTGCTCAAGGATTTTCTTGAAATTCATCTAAGCATCCCTTAAAAAATACTAGTAACATCTCCGAAAGAGTTCCTGAAAGTATTTCAGAAGCAATCTCTGGAGAAATCACTATAATTCATGACACATTCCTTTGAATCTGAGAAAAATAAAAACTTTTGGAATTTTCGCGTAATAGTCTCTGTAAATATTGCATCAGGATTCACTGGAAACGGATTAGGACAAAAAAGTGACTTTAGAGACCATTTTTTTATTAAAACAGAGACTTAAGATACTTTATATCAAAAAATAGGAACATTTTAGAGACTTGCATTAAAAAAAACTCTGAACAAACAATAATAACTATTTTGTAAAAAAAATGAATATTCTCAGCTATGTTTCAAAAGCTCATAAGTTTTGCAACCTTTCCCAAACATGTTTTATCCTGAATAAATGGAAATCACTAAAAAAAAAATAAAGGCCTGAACATCTCAAGTAGCGTTTTGATAGCGGTGCAACGATTTTTTTTATTGAATATATTTTGTGTCACCAAAAAGGACATGTTCTACCATGTGTAATTGATTTCAAATAATTTTCCTGATTGTGGCCGAAATTCCCTGAGAATTACAGGTATTTCTAGATAGTAGACATCCTTTAAATGCTGATGGAAACCGGGCACCATCTCAGTAGGTAGTTTGCAAATACACAAGCAAAGCCCAAGGAAAATTAATCTTGTTAAATGTGTATCATTGACTTACTTTTATGAATTCCCCTTCAATTTACTGTAGTTTACCGCTGTATACATAGTTACATTGTAAATTGTACATGTATTCAATCCGTATCATTCTCAGATGATCGAATGATGAGATGAAACCAGATGGTAACCAGAAAGATTAGGGAAAATAAGCGGTCATTCACTGCCGTGCATTGCAAGTCAGTCCCATCTGTAAAAAATGAGGCATTGAGAAAATGGGTTGTGAAGCTTCCAAACTCGTTTTCCATTAGAATACCCATTAAAAAAATCCAGAGGATGATAACGTGTTCTAATCTTAATGAAACTTTGAAAATTTGCTTTTCGCTACGATATTTTTCCGAGAATGAAGATGATCAAAACACAAATAATTGTTGTGTTACATATACGGTTACTTTTCATTATGGGACAATTTGACTTGCAGTTTTTTTTTATCATATTTTTCCGAACAAATCATAGTATCTCATTAGTGCAGCTGAAAGAGCGTTGGAAGATATGTTAAAAACTAAACTCAACGCAATTTTGACGAAAATGCAGATGGGACTGACTTGCGATTCACGGCAGTTCAGTGCTTCTAAATTGTTTAGGGGGACGGACTTGGTGTAGTGGTTAGAACACACGCTTCTCACGCCGAGGACCTGGGATCGAATCCCATCCCCGAGATAGTCACTTATGACATAAAAGTTATACCTAGTGACGAAGAAAATGGAAGTAAAGCCGTTGGTCCCGAGATGAACTAGCCCAGGGCTAAAAATCTAGTTAATAAAGAAAAAAAAAATAATGACTAAAATTTGGCAATGGCAACATACGGGGGAAAACGGGGAGTAAATACCTGAACAAGTTCAAATCGAGATATAGAGAAAAATTGTGTACAGATACAAGTGACAGCAGATCAGATAGGAAAAATGCAGACCAATATAGGGAAAGATATCGAGATGATACCTAAATGTAGAATTTAGTACAGATAGCTCAAAGAATTTTGAAAATCTGTGATATCATGGAATGGCATACTTTGATGGAACCCATTGATTCTTTGATCATATCTTAAAATATGCAATGTTGTAGAACCCGGTGGATTGACCTTTAGCCAGGTCAAGGAAACTTCTCATGCTCCATTTTTCCCCCAAGTCCGACTCAGGTGACGGACGATGACATGTTTCAACGCGATCAGTCAAAAAAACAGCGCTCGCGAACCACTTATTATACAATTTGCACTGCGCAGAGTCCGGCCGCGGAGAGACCTTCAACCCTGCATTCGAAGATCAACGAACGATCTCCCTCCCCCTTTTGCCGGACTGCAGCATTACGCTGATCTCCCCCCTGAATTCAAATCAATCACGATCGCCACTTTGCGGTGCGCGATGATGAACCGCAGCATACTTTTGCTGGTTGTTGTTATTTTGCTAATGCTAGCCGCCCACAATACAACCCCAGGACCAGAACCCATCCATCCGCTGGTCGTCGCGATCATCATACCTGATAATATGATTCCGCCATTTTGAGTTTGCCGAGCAGTAGTTCCGCTCCGTCGTTCCTCTTTTTATGCTATTTACTACGGGGCTCTGCTCTGAAGCTGCTTCTCACCGCCTGCTCCGTTTTAAGTCTCGGGCCACTAAATGGATGATTCCTTCGCTTTCTCACTCACTCGCAAAAAGCGAAATTCCTTCGCACCCTTCACCGAAAAAAAAAAGCCCTGAATCACACAACAGGTATTCTAGAGCTATTTGCCGCTATGACACACCAATAATCTGAATATGAACACTTTTCCGCGACCGTGGGCGAATGGATCTTCACCTCGAAAATACCCTTTTTATCAATCAACGAGCACTCCGCGAATAGAACATAGATCGTATATTTTCTGCGGCCACTTTGATCGTCGATCGCACTTTCTGAGCTGCTGGATTTGCAACACAACACACAGTATTTTCACAAGAGTAGGCCCTGAAACTGCTGTATTTCAATTCCGACGCGACTATTGTTTACGCATGATTGCGCACACTCACACCGCTTAACAACTCGAGTTTCCAAACGTCACAGATTCAATTTCGCGTTTTTCCTCCACTGACTGGCTTCTGGGAGAAGATCGCGAACCTGGAACGGAATTTCTGGCTGAACACGAACTTCCTCCCTCCTTTCGACACTCCCCTCGATCCACAACGCCTTCTTCGGCAATCAACAATAAACGTGTCTGTCGCTAAGACAACCACTAACAGCAACAGCGCCACAACACAAACACCATAAAGCAAAAGAAACGATCGCCGAGCGAAAACCTGTCCCGTGTCCGTTCCGGAAATTCCCCCCGGATTTCGGTCGAATTCCTGAACCGCCTTTCTCAACTCGTAAACTCCGTGACTAAAACTTCTTGCCCGCAAAAGAACACACCGAATGCGAAGGAAAACACTCCGGAAAACGCTCCCTAGAATCTACCACACCGCCAACAAAAGCAAGATGAGCCAGAGTCACGAAACGACACTGAAGAAACTGATTCTTGAATTCCGTGACGGACGGGTGTGTTGTTTCTCGTCGGTCAGGGCTTCCACTTTGTAGTGGTGGTGGTATTCGTGTCCCGCCGATTGTGTGTAGAATAACGGGTTGGGAGATTGTGTTGGTGCTCGAACGCACCCAAAAACGGGAAAAATAATAACACAACAGCACACACGCGCAATGTTCCGCGAAGGAAAAAAAAATCACGCAACCCAAACAAAAAAATAACTGACTGACAGTGGGGTGTGACGTTTGAAACGTCAAACCTTTGAGCGTCACACTTCGGAGCGATTGTGAGCGTCATCGCAGTGCCAGTGGAGATGGATTGTGGTATAGCTTCTTAACTAATTAAGGTGCACCGTATATTAAGGTTCTGTTCGGAATCGGTCATTTTGCCAAAATTGGAACAGCAGTTTTCTTCCGAACGGACAAAAATTCAAGTAAAATGAAAACGTTCATTTGTTCATTTTGTCAAATACAGTGCAGAACACTTGTATGGGTTGAAGAATAACCGTTTTCAAAAATATCATAGCTCGTATAGTTTTTGAGATATTTGCTGTTGAATAAGAAGAATTGGACGATTTTAGCCAACTTGCATGCAAGTTCGTCAGCTTTTATGTCAATTTATTTTCTTGATTTGGCACAGAATTTAAACTTCATACGTTTAACACTTATAACCAAGTTCATAATACTTTCGATGCTCAAAAGTTGTATTTTGATGGTTTGGAAAAGTATTAATTTTGTATTGTATTTTGCCATATAAGAGAAACGAATAATATTGTAAGGAGACTTCAAGTATGTTGAATTTATCGATTTAATCGTGCAATTTGAATCAAATTACATATGTAAAATGAAAATTGAAGTCCATATCATTGCCCGCAGTGAGAGAGCGTTGCGGGACCATGCCCGAGGGATTTTTGTTTTTTTTTTTTTTTGTTTTTTTACAAGGGGGAAATCTGCAAACAGATCCCCTGAGAAGATAACTCAGGGAATGCGGGGATGACGCACCAACGACGACCCGCTAAAACCAGCCTATGCACTGTGCATGAGCAATTCATTTAGAATTGCTCAAGTGGTGAACAGTGCATCGACATGACCCTTGGACTCAGACCCTCATCTCCCCGGAACCACCTTACGGTATTTCTTCGGGAAGGGACCAGTGCATATAGCACAACACGTGTAGCAGAAGTAGCCTAGGCAAACTGCTTCTCCTAGCCGACTTAAACAATGTTACAAGGGACCAGCCTCGGCAGGGCTAATCCTCTGCAGCCAACTCTTGGTCGGCGCGCCATAGACGCTGCAATTCTAACATAATGTGAGTGACAGCCGTGGTTACTGCATTCCAGCACTCGGCATCCGCACACATTCTCTCTATAATATTGTTGGGGGACGTGTCCCCTCCGCATGTAGTGAGCATGCGACCTCTCACAACAATGAAACGGGGGCAATCGAACACGACATGCTCCGCTGTTTCATCTACACCAGCACAATTGGGGCACGCAGGAGATTCTGAGTGCCCGAACCTATGCAGGTACTGTCTATAGCAACCATGTCCTGACAGAAACTGCGTCAGGTGGAAGTTCACTTCCCCATGGCTTCTACCATACCAATCTGACACATTTGGTATTAGTCGATGGGTCCATCTACCCTTAGTGGAGTTTTCCCATTCCTGCTGCCAGCTTCTGAGCGTTTCCTCTTTACACGTGTCGCGGACTCCTCTGGTCCCCTTTTGGTTGAAGCATTGAACATCTTCCTTGATGATGAGCCCGATGGGCGTCATCCCGGCTATGATGCACACGGCCTCTTTAGATACCGTCCGGTATGCACTTGCTACTCTTAAGCACATTATCCTGTACGTGCTTTCCAACCGCTTTAGGTTTCTGTTCGTTCTAAGCGCTTTTGACCAGATTGGTCCTCCATACCTTAGTATGGATAGCGCCACGCTTGCCAGCAGCTTGCGTTTGCTGGCAATTACAGCAGAGCTGTTAGACATCATCCTCGAAAGCGCCGCTATAGCCGTAGATGCCCTTTTACAGGCATACTCAACGTGGCTAACGAAGCTCAGCTTGTCATCGATCATTACCCCAAGATGCCTAAGGGATCGCTTGGACTCTATGGTGCAATCACCTACCGAGATAAGCGCCCGTTGCTCGGACCTGCGGTTGTTGACCACCACCACCTCAGTCTTGTGATGGGCCAGTCCTAGTTTCCTAGACTTCATCCACTCCTCAACCAGGGAAATAGAGTGCGCTGCTGTCAACTCTACTTCCTCCATCGATTCACCATAGACCACTAGGGTGATATCATCGGCGAAGCCAACAATCTTAACACCCGTCGGAAGGGGCAGCCTCAGTACGTCATCGTACATCGCATTCCATAACAGCGGGCCCAGGATTGAACCTTGAGGTACTCCCGCGGTAATTCGAACGCTTTTCTGCCCCTCCTCTGTATCATACAGTAGAATCCTACCATCAAAATAGCTTTCTAGAAGCTTACACAACTGCACCGGTACCTTGAGGCGGTGAAGCGCGTGTGCTATTGCTTCCCAGCTTGCGCTGTTGAACGCATTCTTCACATCCAGAGTGACAACCGCGCAGTAACGGATGCCGCTCCTTTTATGCTCGATTGCCACCTCAGCTGTTTGAACGACCGACTGGATGGCGTCCAGAGTAGATTTACCTTTTCTGATTCCAAACTGGTTGTTGGACAGGCCGTCCGCACTCTCCGTATACGGTACTAGTCTGTTGAGAATCAACCTCTCCAATAACTTGCCCGTCGTATCTTGTAGACAGATAGGTCTATACGCCGACGGGTCACCTGGTGGTTTCCCCGCCTTTGGTAGTAGCACCAATTTCTGTCGCTTCCATACATCCGGGAAGATTCCTTGATCAATGCAGCGTTGCATCGTGGTTCTGAACATGTCCGGATCCGTGTTCACTGCCGCTTTTAAGGCAACATTCGGGATACCATCGGGTCCCGGTGCCTTGTTTGACGCGAATGATTTCACGACTTCTGCCAGCTCTTCGTTCGTCACTCTCGCCACTTCTTCTCCTTCATCTGCCGCATACGGCGCTGGGGGCCATGGGCTTATGGGATGGTGCGGGAAGAGTACATCGATTATCGATCGCAGCAACTCGGGCGATTTCTCTTGGGGCGCTATGGCTCCTTTGGTCTTAGCCATTACCACTCTGTAGGCGTCACCCCATGGACTAGAATTGGCACTCTCGCATAGACTTTCAAAGCATGCCCGTTTTCGACTCTTGATTTCCTTTTTGAGAGCCAACTTTGCCTCTCTGAATGCTGCACCGCGTTCCTCTCTTTGTGCTTCTGTGCGTGCGCGTTGCATTCTTCGTCTAGCCCGAAGGCAGATTGCTCGAAGATTTGCAATTGATTCGCACCACCAATACACTGCCGGCCTGTTATCTCTAGGAGGGGCTTTTCTCGGCATGGAAGCATCACACGCTCGTGATATCATAGCAACTAGCTCTTCACCGTTTAGGTCCAGAGTGTTTCGTTCGCGCCTCAGGGCTTCAGTGAATACTTCGCCGTCGAAGCGCGCTGTTTTCCATCCTCGGGCTTGGGTCGAGTTACATCGCGCTGCCTTCTGCCCGCCTGGTATTATACTATAGCGAATCGATTGATGATCGCTATGAGTATAACCGTCATCAACGCGCCAGTTCATGGTACCTAAAAGGTTAGGACTACAAAACGTTACGTCGATGATCGATTCTGCACCATTTCTGCGGAAGGTACTCACATTACCCACATTTGCCAGCTCTACATTTAATGCGGCCAGGGATTCCAACAATAGCTGGCCTCTTTGATTGGTGCAGCGGCTACCCCACTCCACTGCCCATGCATTAAAGTCGCCAGCTATCACTACTGGCTGCCGATTAGCTAGTTCGGCCATCATCCTGTCAACCATGTTGGAAAATTCCTCAATCGACCACCTTGGGGGCGCGTAACAACTGCAATAGAACACGCTTTTTTTTTTTTTTTTTTTTTTTTTTTTTTTTTTTTTTTTTTTTTTTTTTTTTTTTTTTTTTTTTTTTTTTAATTTTTTTATTAGTATTATTCCAAACATTACATTCATTTCTTATATCTAGGTGTTCTGTGTTATTTGACAACACTATCATCCTAATTCGGTAAAACAAATTTAAGATTTAATTAACATTTTGTTAACAACATATTACATTTCATTTGCCGTCGCAGTTCAGTTTTTTTACAGGTGAGTTGATTTCACCTGCTTATAAGAGAAAAAAAAAACGTTTTTAATATACTTAACCTAACTTAACCTAAACATATAACGCATTAATCGTGGCAATAGAAGATTGTAACGATTTTTGCCTGAAATTATTAATGATTGTATTTGACATTTGTTCCAATGTTTCAACATTGGATATTCTATGTAACTCATTGGTACTATACCAGGGAGGAAGCCTCAGAATCATTTTCAAAATTTTATTTTGAATTCTCTGCAGAGCTTTCTTCCTGGTATTACAACAGCTAGTCCATATTGGTACAGCATACAACATGGCTGGCCTGAAAATTTGTTTGAATATCAACAGCTTGTTCTTAAGACAAAGTTTTGATTTTCTATTAATAAGGGGATAGAGACATTTTACATATTTATTACATTTGGCTTGAATGCCCTCAATGTGATTTTTGAAAGTTAAATTCTTATCTAGCATGAGCCCTAGATACTTAACTTCATCTGACCAATTTATTGGAACCCCTCTCATCCTGACAACATGTCTACTTGAAGGTTTCAAATAAAGAGCTTTTGGTTTATGTGGGAATATTATTAGTTGAGTTTTGGAAGCATTAGGAGAAATCTTCCATTTCTGCAACTATGAAGACAAAATATCCAAACTTTTTTGCAATCGACTACAGATGACACGCAGGCTTCGTCCTTTGGCGGAGAGGCCTGTGTCATCCGCAAATAAAGATTTTTGACATCCCTGAGGTAACTCAGGTAAGTCAGATGTGAAAATATTGTATAATATTGGTCCCAAAATGCTGCCTTGAGGAACACCAGCTCTTACAGGAAGTCTTTCAGATCTGGAGTTTTGATAATTAACCTGAAGTGTACGATTTGACAGATAACTTTGAATTATTCTAACAATGTATGTTGGAAAATTAAAGTTTTTTAATTTTACAATCAAACCTTCATGCCAAACACTGTCGAATGCTTTTTCTATGTCTAGAAGAGCAAGACCAGTAGAATAGCCTTCAGATTTGTTGGAACGGATCAAATTTGATACACGTAAAAGTTGATGAGTGGTCGAATGTCCATGGCGGAATCCGAACTGTTCATTGGCAAAAATTGAATTTTCGTTGATGTGGGCCATCATTCTGTTCAAAATAACCTTTTCAAAAAGTTTACTGATGGAGGAAAGCAAACTGATTGGACGATAGCTAGAAGCTTCTGCAGGATTTTTGTCTGGTTTTAAAATTGGAACAACCTTAGCATTTTTCCATTTGTCAGGAAAATATGCTAATTGAAAACATTTGTTCAATATATCAACTAAAAATGATAAGCTACTTTCTGGAAGTTTCTTGATGAGGATGTAGAAAATTCCATCATCGCCAGGAGCTTTCATGTTTTTGAATTTTTTAATAATAGTTCTCACTTCTTCCAAATCAGTCTCCCAGGCATTTTCAAAAACGTTCTCTTGATTGAGAATATTTTCGAACTCCTGAGTAACTTCATTTTCAATTGGACTAGTAAGTCCTAAATTAAAATTGTGCGCATTTTCAAACTGCATAGCAAGTTTTTGAGCTTTTTCGCAATTAGTTAGTAATAATTTGTTTTCCTCTTTCAATGCCGGTATTGGCTTCTGAGGTTTTTTCAAGAATTTCGATAATTTCCAAAAGGGCTTAGAGCCAGGGTCCATTTGAGAAATTTTATTTTCAAAATTTTTGTTTCTTAATTGAGCAAAACGTTTCTTGATTTCTTTCTGCAAATCCTGCCATATAATTTTCATAACAGGATCGCGAGTGCGTTGAAATTGCCTTCTCCTCATGTTTTTAAGACGGATCAAGAGTTTAAGATCATCGTCTATAATCACGGATTCAAATTTTACTTCACATTTTGGAATTGCAATGCTCCGGGCTTCAACAATGGAATTTGTTAAAGTTTCAAGAGCATTGTCAATATCAAGTTTAGTTTCTAAAGAAATGTTAACATCAAGATTGGAGTCAACATACGTTTTGTATATATTCCAGTCAGCTCGTAAATAATTGAAAGTGGAGCTGATAGGATTGAGAATCGCTTCATGCGATATTTGAAATGTAACAGGGACATGATCAGAATCAAAATCAGCATGAGTAATCATTTGGCTACAAAGATGACTAGAGTCGGTTAAGACCAAATCAATCGTAGATGGATTTCTAGAAGAGGAGAAACATGTGGGGCTATCAGGGTATTGAATTGAGAAATATCCTGAAGAGCACTCATCAAATAAAATTCTGCCGTTGGAATTACTTTGAGAATTATTCCATGACCGATGTTTGGCATTAAAGTCACCAATGACAAAAAATTTTGACTTATTGCGAGTCAATTTACGCAAGTCAGTTTGGAGCAAATTAACTTGCTGCCCAGAGCATTGAAAAGGCAAATAGGCAGCTATGAAAGTATATTTACCAAACTGTGTTTCAACAGAAACACCTAAAGTTTCAAAAACTTTAGTTTCAAATGATGAAAACAGTTGATGTTTTATACGCCTATGAATGATGATTGCAACTCCCCCACATGCCCCATCAAGTCGATCATTACGATAAACAAAAAAGTTAGGATCTCTTTTGAGTTTAGATCCAGGTTTTAAATACGTTTCGGTAATAACTGCTATATGCACGTTATTAACCGTAAGAAAATTAAACAGCTCGTCCTCTTTACCATTCAGAGAACGAGCATTCCAATATAAAATATTTAAATTATTATTTGGATCCATTAGAAAAACGTAATCCAATAACAATTTGATTTGTAAATTTTACACCTACTTGGACTGCTTCAGTCATAGTGGTGGCTTTGAACATTGCATCAATCATTAGATTCAATTGTTCAGTTAGAAAATTAAAATCAGAGGCAGACATGTCATGTGATTTCCCATTGGAATTTCCGGTAGACGAAGAAGCGGAGTTACCTGTGGCGGTAGGATTTTTTCCATTTGATTTGAAACAAGTAGAATGGGTACCCATGGTTCGAAATGGGAGGAGTTCGAATTTCCTGCTACGATATCGGCAAAGGATTTACAGTGGGTAGATACATTCGAAATAGAAAGATTCGAACGGCTACCCGACGGAATAAAATTAGTTTGTGAATGAGCATGATTATGATCTTCCTGATGGGTATGATTCATGATCAAGCGATCGTTAACTGAAAAATGAGCATTGTTCGATACTCTACCAGGCAAATTCCGGAAACGACCGTTATCGTAACGGATATTATCTTTCATCTGCCTGGCACGAGCCTCAATGACCTTTTTGCGTGAAGGACAATTCCAAAAATTGGACTTATGGTTAGCCCCGCAATTACAACATATGAATTTGGTGGTATCTTCCTTCACTGGACAGACGTCTTTGGCGTGAGAAGAACCTCCGCAAATCATGCATTTAGCATCCATGCGACAATTTTTTGTACCATGACCCCACTTTTGGCACCGACGGCACTGAGTGGGGTTCTGGTAATTTCCTCCAGGTTTCTGGAAATGTTCCCATGTCACACGGACATCAAACAAAAGTTAAGCCCCTGGACTGTCGTCCCTGCTGCCCCTAAGGGATGATGGCATGGAAGTGCTGGAGTAATGCGCCAATTCGAAACGCGTTGGACTCAGTGTAAGTTTTGAGCTCTCGTACTTTCTGCGCCAAACGAGATTCGGACGATGATGAATCGGTACCAGAACCTAAACCGGTGCAATTCTCGAGTCAGCTTTACAGCCATTGTGATATTGGGCGGTATGAATAAAAAGCGTTGAACTTTACTACATGTAACATCTACTCAAAAACAAAATCCGAAAAGTTAAATACACTTTTGGTATGAATAGAAAACATGTAGAACCTACTACTTTCTACTACCTACCTACGGAAATGCATGGAATCTAATCGATTACGCGACAATTTGCACAAATTCATGAAGGTGCTGTAATTTGACAACATTTGTAGTGTAATTTTGCGATTAGTCTGGTATTCTCTTTATGTGTATGATTTTATGATGATTTTACATCAATGAATTTTCTGAATGTGTATCGGTCTTCACCAACGCCAGTATTTGACGAATTTTTTGAATTTTAACTTAAAATCTATGAAGAAATCTTGAGATTACAGCTATCAAACTAGGAACCACAAATTTCCTAGCACCAGTATTGAGATTCTGGTGATATTGCGGTAGAATTTTGAGGCTTCCCGTGTGTTTTCCAGCATGTTGAATTCCGATGATTCTAAGTGTTTCTGTGATACTCTCGTTATTTCGGTGGGCTTCCTTGGAATTTCTAGAATGTAGAGATTTTTCTGGGAATTGTAGTGACTCCGATGGTAGTCGTTAGAATTCAATGAGGATCTCCCCTAAAAGACCAGGGTTTTCTTTAAGATAACATATTAAAATTATTATCGATTTCACAAAAAAAAAACCCATTGGAATCTAGAAAATATTTACCGACATTCAAAAGGTTTATTTTGAAGCTTTTGCTTTGAAATTCCAACAGAACTAGAGATCAACGGTATCCTAAAGGTTTTCACAATAATTCCAAATATTGATTTTCAGAATTCCAAATATTCACACAATATTTTGCAGGAATCCCACCAAAATCTCAAGGACTCTTACAGAAATACCGTCTCAATGATACCCACAAAATTCCAAGAAATTATTAATCGGAATCCCATTTCCACCCGAATTCTCGAGTTTTTACCAGATTTCTAATATTTCCGCAATATTCCTCATGTAGAGTATGGTAAACTGTTGAGTTGGAAATAAGAGTGTAACTGGAGAGATATGTAGAAAAGCGGGGTAGAGAGATAGGAGAGTCGGAACCGGAGGGGACTTGGTGTTGTGTATTGTAAGCGGACGGTTGTGGAAAATAAACGAGTAGAAATCTAAAGTGTTTTGTGAATTGGTTTGGAGTGTTGGCGTTAATCCGAAAGGTAAGACTCTACATTTTGGCGCACCGTCGGTAGGATATGATTCCGCAAGCTATAAAATTATAATTACGATTATAATAAAAAAAAATTGCAGCAGCGAAAAAAAAAACATAACCAAAGAACAAATGTTTAATGCGAGTCCGGTTTTGTACCGAAGCGCACCAATACCAGTCTGTATGCTGTGAAATTAGCGAGTCCGGTCTTGCACCGAAGCGCACTAGCACCATTTGCAAATGTGATTTAAAAAAAGCGAGTCCGGCTCAGTACCGAAGCGCACCAATACTGTTCAGCGAGTCCGGGTTTTGTACCGAAGCGCAGAGACATATGGGCGCTGCCATAGTAAACGCGTCGAGCGACGCGTCCGCGTGTGCGAGCCCGCAAAGCAGAATATCAACAACAGGAAATCCTTTGATCGCATCGCGTTCGCGGACGCAGACGCGTTACTATGGCCTCACCGTATGACAATAGTATAGTCAGCGAGTCCGGCCTTGTACCGAAGCGCACCACTACAAATCAGCCCAGCCCATACACTGGGAGCAAATATGAGTCCGGTACACACACCCAAGCGCACCATTACAATCTTAGCTCACCAGCTTATCTTTGGCTTGCA
Source organism: Aedes aegypti (assembly GCF_002204515.2). NCBI lineage: Eukaryota > Metazoa > Arthropoda > Insecta > Diptera > Culicidae > Aedes > Aedes aegypti. Next base: position 20,534,890 of record NC_035108.1, on the reverse strand, counting down.
AAAAAGAGAAAAAAAAAAAAAACACCAGAAAAAAAAGTTTTGAAATTCCATGTCTTGATTTGTTTTTTTTTTAATGTGTTTTATTACGTATTATTCTCAATGAGTTTTAAATATCTAACGGTATTGACGTCCTTCCTGATTGTTAAATCATCGGCATGTTAACGATTTCAATTTAATTCACGATTATTTCAAACTTCCTAGACCTCACGCTGAATATTAAAGTAATGATATATGTTCATAAACTAGGTCGATCGTTTCTTTCGGTGTACCTATCGAACTGTCATCTGTTTACAGAACGATGAACATAAACATTGAGTGTCGGTTTTGTTTTTATCTGCTGGTGTTAAGTTTGCTCATAACCGTCGTCTACGTGAAACTATTGAAGTAAATTGCAAAGAACTTAAGAAAATCAAGTGCTATAATTACATTCTTATGACCAACATTTACAGATGGTTTTCGAAGGAAAGCAGTTATCGTTTGAACCTTTCAATGATAAGGTCGACACCCACGATTTAAGGCGCGAGTGGGAGGAGTGGCACAGAGCTTTCGAGTTGACACTGGAGCTACGGAATCTCGAGTCGCAACATGAGAAACTCGTTCTGTTGCTAGCTAGCGGCGGAAGAGGTCTACAGCGTATATTTTATAACCTGAGGCCGTCGTCGGATGAAATCTACCCCGGACCTGTGAAAGTGCCATTGATGCCTGTTGAAGTTCCCGAGTACGATAACGCCATAAAGAGGCTAAATAAGTTCTTTATTGGCAAACGGAATGAACGGATTGAGTTGGAAGTGTTCCGTTCGATGAAACAGACAGGTGATGAAACTTTTAATCAATTTCTGTTGAGGCTTCGTGGACAAGCAGCGAGATGCGATTTTTCCGACCGAGAAGAAAAAGAGGTACTTCAACAAATCACCATGGGCGCACAGGATGAAAGAGTGCGCGACAAGGGGCTTGAGGATGTTATGGACCTCGACGAATTGATCAATTACGCCATCAATCGTGAAATCCTCATGAAGCAAAAAGGAAAATCGAAGCTACTTGGAGATGAGCAACCGGGATCATCAGTAGCTGCAGTGCATCAGAACTGGAATAAGCGGCAAAATTATAACGATGCGAACCAGGTCAAACATCGTAGAAATTTGGAGGTCGAGAACCGACAAACCGTTGGTAAACGGGATCAGTCCGAATGCGGCCGATGCGGATCATCAAACCACAAGACCGAATCTCCAACCTGTTACGCCCGGAATGCACGTTGCAATGGGTGCGGAAGACTTGGGCACTACATGAGGAAATGTCGGTACCTTGGTCGGAACGTGACCAGACAACGCGCTGGCTCCGATACTCGATACAGACGAGGTCGCCCGAATGCTGATCTGAATGCTGTTAACCGTTACGAAGAGTGGACGAAGGAAACAAAACCGCTAACTGATGAGGAGCCGAGACCAAAGGTAGTGTGTTATAAATAAATTAAAAAAAAAATGTGAATAATAATGATGGGTTGGATTTCTGATGAATAAATCAAACCGAATATTTTGAGAATTTTATTTAATAAGAACGTATATGTCCATATAGCTCACTGTTCTCTTATTTGTCCTAGGTTAAAACTCTAATTGAACCGGATGTTTGTAGTAATGGAATGGTAGAGTGTTCGATAGACAATTACCCGGTGACTTTCTTAGTTGATTCGGGATCAGCAATTAACGCTGTTACGGAGGAGGTATGGAACAGTCTCGTTAGAAATAATGCAACTGTATACAAAACAAAACTACAATGCAATCGAACATTTACGGCATACGCGAGCCAACAACCGTTACGAGTAAGAGCTATGTTCGAAGCATGGATTTCAGTTAATGATTCGAAACCCAGCTGTTACGCAGAGTTTTTTGTGATAGAAGGAGCAACCAAGTCACTCCTGAGCAAAACTACCGCCGAACTATTGAAAATACTCAACATTGGTCTCGATGTGAACAATGTTGATGTGTCGACCGAACATTTTCCCAAATTTCCCAACGTACTTGTAAAGCTGTCCATTGATAAGTCGATTGTTCCTCGGAAAATTGCTTACCTTAAAGTACCCGAAGCACTGAAAGAGAAAGTGGATATGAAGATTATGGATATGTTGCGTTCTGACGTGATTGAACCAGCCAACGGTCCAGCGGAATGGATTTCACCTATGGTCGTTGTGCCAAAAGGCAAGGACGACATCCGGCTCTGTATAAATATGAGACACCCCAACAAAGCGATTCAGCGCGAGCATTTTCCATTACCGATTATCGAAACATTTTTAAATAAATTGCGGGGTGCTACGTATTTTTCGAAGCTCGATATAACGTCAGCATATCATCACGTGGAGCTGCATCCAGAGTCACGAAGCATCACTACGTTTATGACGGATAGAGGTCTAATGCGGTTTAAAAGGCTGATGTTTGGCATAAACTGTGCCCCTGAGATCTTTCAGCGGATCATGACTCAGATGCTTGCAGGTACGTTTTTATGTTCCTTATGCTTTTAAGGGGTTGGGTTAAATTACATGATATACAATACTCTGTTTTAACTCAGGTGTTGAAGGGGTAATCGTTTACATTGACGACATTGTCGTATTTGGTAGAAATCAGCAGGAGCATGATGAACGACTGCGACAGGTCCTGGAGATTCTTGAGAAAAACAACGCTAAACTCAACAGAGACAAGTGTGTATTTGGCGTGGGTGAGCTCGAAATCCTTGGTTTCAAGGTGAGTGCTGCGGGTATCAGTCCAACGGAAGAGAAAATTGAAGCTATCAAGAACTTCAGAAAACCTGAAAGCAAGGAGGAAGTTAGAAGTTTTCTGGGGCTTGTAAACTTCGTAGGTCATTTTATCCCTCATCTTTCGACTAGAACAGAACCCTTACGTCAGTTTATTCGTGGTGATGCTACTGTCTTTGGCGAGGAGCAAACAAAGGCATTTGATGACCTGCGATGTGAACTGGCTAACAGCGTAAGAAAACTAGGCTACTTTGATTCGGCTGATGAGACCGAATTATACGTAGATGCGTCTCCCGTTGGCCTCGGGGCTGTGCTGGTACAGCGATATCGAGGTTCCCCCAGAATCATTTGCTTCGCGTCAAAGGGTTTAACTGCGGCCGAACGTGTGTATCCTCAAACACAACGTGAAGCGCTAGCAGTTGTATGGGCCGTCGAGAAATTTTACTTGTACCTCTTCGGTCTACGCTTCACCATATTCACGGACCATAAAACGCTTGAGTTCATTTACGGAAACAAGCACGTAGAAGGGAAAAGAGCTCTTTCGAGGGCCGAAGGCTGGGCTCTGCGCCTTCAACCGTTTGATTTTGAGGTTAAACACATTGCAGGGCTGATGAACATATCTGATCCGTTATCCAGATTGTGCTCCCAAATAGATGCTCCGTTTGACGATAACGCTGATCATTACCTATTCGCCGTCGGAGAAGGACCCACGGCAATATCGCTCGAGGAAATTAGAGACGAAACTAAACGGGACGAAATATTGATCGCAGTCAAACTGGCACTTGAATCTGGAAATTGGCACCCTGATTTATTCCGCTTCCAGGCATTTTCTAAGGAGTTGGGGATTTCCAATGGTATAATTATTCGGAATGAAAGAATTGTACTTCCGAAAAAACTTCGTTCCAGGGCTCTGGATATTGCTCATAGGGGCCATCCCGGAATAGTAGCCATGCGTAGAAATTTGAGGGAAAAGGTGTGGTGGCCGTGTATGGACCGTGACGTTATCGAGAAAATTGAGGAGTGTGCTGGCTGCGCAGCTGTCAGAAGTCAAATGCCACCCGAACCGATGTTCAGAAAGGAAATGCCGGATCGTGCTTGGCAGCAGATAGCTATCGACTTCTTTTCGGCGAAAGAATGTGCTACGTTTTTAGTAGTCATTGATTATTATAGCAGATTTTTGCAAGTCGTCGAAATGAAAAGTACAACGGCTACTAAAACAGTTGATGCATTGGAAGCAATTTTCTTGGATCACACGTACCCGGAGTGTATACGCAGCGACAACGGCCCGCCATTTTCGAGTGAAGAATTTGCTAATTACTGTTCGATTAAAAACATCAAGCTCGTTCGCACAATACCGTACTGGCCCCAAATGAACGGGCTCGTAGAAAGGGTGAATCAGGGTATTCTTCGTGCACTCAGGATCGCTAAAGCGACTAACACGGATTGGCGAAAAGCATTGAAGGAGCATGTGTACATCTATAATACGACTCCTCATTCGGTTACTGAGAAAGCACCGATGGAACTTCTAACAGGACGTCCGGTAAAAGATCTACTACCGTCCTTGCGAACGGACCCAGCTTGGAACCGCGACGAAAGCGTGCGTGATAAAGATGCCATTAGGAAAATGCAGGGTAAAATCTATGCTGATCAGCGTCGACATGCCAAAACCTCCAAGATAGAAGTAGGAGATGAAGTGATGATCAAAAACTTCAATAGCGGAAAACTGGAGCCTACTTTCAGACTGGAAAAATTTAAAGTCGTCAGTAAGTCTGGAAACGACACTACCGTTAAAGGCGAAGACGGGGTCACGTTGCGTCGCTCTGTTACCCATCTTAGGAAATGGCCCAAATCACCATCTGCATCATTTCAACAAACTTCATCAGAACTAACGCCGGCCTCTCCATCATCGCTCACATCATCTAATCAAGGAGTGGACGGAACATCTTTACACGGATGCTCAAATGAAGGAAAGCGGAAGAATGGTAATGCACATGGGGAACAAGCCACGCCTGCAAAACGTCCCATGAGGAACAAAAAAGTGCCTAAAAGATATGTACAAGTTATCAATACAGTCGAATGATTTTTTTTTTTTTTTTGAGTAGGAGAGGGATGTAGAGTATGGTAAACTGTTGAGTTGGAAATAAGAGTGTAACTGGAGAGATATGTAGAAAAGCGGGGTAGAGAGATAGGAGAGTCGGAACCGGAGGGGACTTGGTGTTGTGTATTGTAAGCGGACGGTTGTGGAAAATAAACGAGTAGAAATCTAAAGTGTTTTGTGAATTGGTTTGGAGTGTTGGCGTTAATCCGAAAGGTAAGACTCTACACCTCAAATGGCTTTTTTTCTCAGAACTATCATTAAAATCCGACATACCTATCGGAATCCCACAGTTCCTACAGGAATTCCAAGCGAAATCTGAGAACCTAAGATTTAAGAATTCACATGTAAAATTCAGAACAGAATCTGAATTCCCACCAAAAGTTCGAAAGTTGTAGAAAGGAAAATGACACAAACATGTTCCACTCGTGTTCCACACGTGCAAAAATGGTCAATTGGCAAAGAAAGCTCTTAGTTAATAACTATGGAAGAACCCATAAGAACACTTATTTGAGGAGCAGGCTTTGTCCCAGTTGGGACGTAACACCAGAAAGAAGAAGAAGAACTCGGCTATCTGGAACTGATTTGGAGGTATGTTACAGAACATATTCTTAAACAAGCCGATTTTTATTGAGGAGGCTAGAAGCAAAAGGGTGTAAGCGATAATACACTGATAAAAATCCACGCGCTCGATCTGTGTGTTTAAAATTATGGATCGATTCATGAACGTCCATATCGATTTGCTATGATTTTCTTGCAAACTTCGTGTGTGTTACACATTAAATTCCTTTGTTTTGCTTCATGGATTGATTCATCAACCGACAACAGGGATTCCATATTTTTTTCCACATAAGTTCCCGAAGCTTTCTTTTCAGATTCGTATGTGTCAACCTATGGACGCATAGATCATCACTCCAACACGGATTCAGTGTGTTTTGCTTATGGTTATCTTGTGTCATAATCATCATGTTCAAGTTGGTCGATTCATTGATATGCGCAACGAGATTGTTATGATGAAATCCATGAGCTATGCTATCGATTTCCATGTTCAAAGCTTCTAAATTGATTGTGATCAATCCATGGGATGCATAGTGAACTGAATTGCGGTTGGATCTCGTGTCGAACGACAGTCATCATCATGCTTCCAAAGAGAAGAAGCAAATTTTGAAGCTGAAAGTGTTAGATGAAAATTTGTGAATTCGATTTTTCTTTTATTAGTGAAGTTGACCGATATACGAGAAATCTACCTTTCTATAAGAAAACATTGATTATAATGTATAGTTTAGTAGAAAAATCGGATTCCACTAACAGATTTTCCTGGCTTTCAGTTTCGAAAAAAATGGAATATGCTTATCCCTGGCTTCCCAAATTATGGATTTGCGGCGCCACGCTTGTTGCTGACTCACGGGTTTGAAAAAAAATCAAGAGAGCTTGCGACAAGCAGCGGAGCCTGGAATCCATATTTTGGGGAGCAAAAGTTTTTCTACCAAATTTCTTCTTTCAGTCCCATGACATTTATGTTCTATCACACATTACTATCTAAAGCTACTACATTTCGAATTCAATAAGCAAATCAGTTGGTTTTCATGATTTAATATTTGGAAATTCATGTTTGTTTCACATGACAACCTAATGTTGATACGCATGTTATTATACCGTGAAATCAATGATGAAATTCATATGGCTACCACACTCAAATCATGTGGTTTTCCTCATTGCGCAAATCACACGACCTTGACGTGTAGATTTTTCTCAGTGTAACCTAATTTTGAGATAATCGACAATAAAGTTTTTTCAATTCATATACAAATTGTATGGGAGCCAAAAAAAGCCAATCTCCTACGATTTATGTTATGTTTTCCATTGAACGGAAAAGTCACCTAAAAATACCATCGGAATGCTTGCAAACTGTTGTTTTTTTTGCTGTGCTTAGCACGAAACCAAACAAAATATCACTTACACAACTTTGCATTTGTTCCCCTCAATTATAATAGAAAAAATATATCAGTCACCATCTTCGGGACATGGTTTGTAGTAGATCTATTTTAAGAGGCTTAGTCTATGTTTCAATGCAAGTCTATTTTTAACGGAAGGTCTTGAAAGTCTCTATTTTGAGCAAAATGATCTCTAAAGTCAAATTCTTCTTTATTCTGCTTGCAAGGAAATTCTGCTTAAAGAGGTTCTAGAGAGACCTTCAGAGAAGATTACGTGATTTTTTTATCAAGTTCATCAGGAATTTTTTTTCAGATTCTCCGAGGGAAAAATTCAGGAATTCTTCTAGAGATTTCTACAAATATCTCTTTAGGTACTCTTCTGGGATCTCCTTCAGCAATCTATCTATTGATTCCAGCACCAATCGGCTTACGCCTCCCGAAAAATCAATGGTGTTTTAAGGGATGTTTAGAGGAATGTCTACGTAATTCACTCCAGGAAATCCTGGAGCTAAAACGTTTTTCTTCTCTATTTGGATTTCCCCAGTTGTAACTATAAGAGGTCTTGCAAAGTTTCGTACAGGAGTTTGTTTAAGAATAAAAATAACATTCTACAGTTCATAAAGAAATTTATTTGGGAATTTTTCCTTTGAGATCTAAGAGAATTCCTAAGCCAGTTTCTCCGGTTTCTCTTTCAGGAGTATGCATCCATTAAAAATTGCTCCAAAAATTATCCAAGGATTATCCGAGGAAATATATTTAATGCTCTTCCAGGAATTCCTCTTCAAATTTGACCTGGGATTCCTCATGAAGCTCCTTCAGAAATTTCTCTAAAGATTTCTCCAACATTCAAGTAAAATCTCCATGGCTTCTGAGGTTCCACACCAGCTAATATTACAGTAAATATTCCAGTAATTCCAATCATCTAAGAAATTTATCTACCAAATCGAACAATACTTCAATAGCCTCTTTTCAAAGATTTCATCAGATGTTACTTTGGGATTTTCTTCTGAAATATGCAACAATTTTTTAAAAGTTTCATGAACAATTCTAATACATCATTTTGTAGAGATATTCCTGGAAAATGACAGCGGAAATTCTTTGGGAAATTTCTCTAAGAACTTCGAGAATAATTCCTAAAGTAATCTTAGGAACAATCTCTGGAGTAATTCCTGAATTAATTCTCTTGTTGAAATCTGAACGATAATTTTAAAGGAAATTCTAGAAAAACGTTTGAGAAAATACTGTTTGAAATCTAAAATATGTTGCAATTGAAATCTTGGTGAAAGATTTGAGAAAACGATGGTAAAAACGATACTTATGATTTTCTTTGAAAATTTCTGAAAGGATCTTTGAAGAAATTGATGCCGGAATCTCTGAGGTAACTTCTATGATTATTTTGAAACAATTCCACTTTGAACTTTTAAAGGTATCTTTTTGGAATCCTTTGGAACTTCGCGAAAATCACAAAATAAACTCCTTAAGAAATCTTTGGAACCCTACCGGAGTAAGTAATATTCATAGTTAATAAGTTTTATCTATATAAAAACCTGACTTAATCCACCGATGGTGAGACTGAACCCTTCTTACATTTCCATACAGGTATGAGATAATTATTATTCATCATTCATTTGGAACCTTGTACCAGTACAGTGGGGATTCGCTCGTTGGGGTTCCGCTACATGGAATGTCTCGATGGTTGGATGTTCGCTGGTTGGAAAATATTCCAACTAAAAGCACTCAAATGTCAACAGAAAATGTCAAACTGACTTTGACGTCTGAGTTTCGTCGCTTTGAAGTCTCCATATATAGAACAAATGCGTATGTATATGTGCGTTTTGTGGCGATTTGCTGTCCAGATGCGTTCGTGTGGAGCATTTTTACCAGCTGTCAGTCTTTCCTACTAACGGGTCGGATTCGCTAGATGGAAGGCAGTCGTGTTCCAACCAGCGAATCCCCGGTGTATAACAAAACTTTAGGATGTTGTGACTATGTTCTATCTGCCCTAATAGTTTAATGGTTTGCGAAAAAGTCCAGGAAACTGCACGTCAAAAGGCGGATATCGAACTTTATTAGTTTTCATACGCTTATTATCATAGTTTAAGAGGGTCTATAAACCCATGTTGCCATCCTGTAAAATAATATCGAGAAATGAAAAATTGATGTCCTAAAATGATTTTGCCAGCGATTTTTTTAAGATTTATGTGCAGGTTTAAATTAAAAAAAGGGGAATTTTAGAGATTTTTGAAAATAATGATTTTTATCTCTGTAATTTATAATTCGATTGCAATATGGTTGTGAATGGGCGCGGTAAATGGCTGGGCATGGCGTACCATTGGTACCTCGCGTACCTGCAGGAATAAAATAGACCCCTTTGTGCGGTCCTTAGCCTCTTGCCCAGCAACTCCTATCCCTACCTCCTCGTGGTACTGGCCGGGGTACGAGTAACCTTGGGGAAGATCGGGTAACCAACCCCCGGTGGGAACTTTGGTCGTATGCTGACAGGGAAGGGGGGGGTTTGCTTTTGCAAACCTGGAGCGTCTGTACTCCACGTTAGGAGCGGCTCACAACAGCGTCTGTTCCCCATGTCAGGGGCGGCTGATCATCGTCCGAGTGCCAGAGAAGGACTCTAAGCTAAACTGCGCACTATGGTCCTCCGAACATTTAGGGGGAATGGTCCTCCGGAAATCTAGGGGGTTGGTGTCAGGCCCTGCGAGCCAGCCGTAAAAACACATCAGCACAGGAACGTCAACGAGAGAATACAGACCGGAACAATCGGCAAAGACCACAGCGACGAAAATGGACTAGCGATTGGAAACTCGGTACGTGGAACTGCAAATCTCTCAACTTCATTGGAAGTACTCGCATACTCTCCGATGTACTGAAGACCCGCGGTTTCGACATCGTAGCGCTGCAGGAGGTATGCTGGACAGGAGCATTGGTGCGAACGTTTAGAGGTAATCATACCATCTACCAGAGCTGCGGCAACACACGCGAGCTGGGAACAGCTTTTATAGTGATGGGTGATATGCAAAGGCGCGTGATCGGGTGGTGGCCGATCAATGAACGAATGTGCAAGTTAAGAATCAAAGGCCGATTCTTTAACTTCAGCATAATCAACGTGCATAGCCCACACTCCGGAAGCACTGATGATGACAAGGACGCATTTTACGCGCAGCTCGAACGCGAGTACGACCGCTGCCCAAGCCACGACGTCAAGATCATCATAGGAGATTTGAATGCTCAGGTTGGCCAGGAGGAGGAGTTCAGACCGACGATTGGAAAGTTCAGCGCCCACCGGCTGACGAACGAGAACGGCCTACGACTGATAGATTTTGCCGCCTCCAAGAACATGGCCATTCGTAGCACCTATTTCCAGCACAGCCTCCCGTATCGGTACACCTGGAGATCACCTCAGCAGACAGAATCGCAAATCGACCACGTTTTGATCGATGGACGGCACTTCTCCGACATAACCGACGTCAGAACCTATCGTGGCGCCAACATTGACTCCGACCACTACCTGGTGATGGTGAAACTGCGCCCAAAACTATCCGTCATCAACAATGTACGGTAGCGACGCCCGCCCCGGTACAATCTCGAGCGGCTGAAACAACCGGATGTCGCCAATGCGTACGCGCAGCATCTTGAGGCAGCGTTGCCGGATGAGGGCGAGCTCGATAGGGCCCCTCTTGAGGACTGCTGGAGGACAGTCAAAGCAGCCATTAACGACGCTGCCGAAAGCGTTGTCGGATATGTGGAACGGAGCTCAAGAAACGATTGGTTCGACGAGGAGTGCCAAGAGGTTTTAGAGGAGAAGAATGCAGCGCGGGCTGCAATGCTGCAGCATGGTACGCGGCAAAACGTGGAACGATACAGACTGAAGCGGAAACAGCAAACCCGCCTATTCCGGGACAAAAAGCGCCGCCTGGAAGAGGTGGAGTGCCAAGAGATGGAGTTGCTGTACCGTTCTCAAGAAACGCGGAAGTTCTATCAGAAGCTCAACACATCCCGCAAAGGTTTCGTGCCGCGAGCTGAGATGTGCCGGGATAAGGATGGGAGCATCTTGACGGACGGACGCGTGGTGATCGAAAGGTGGAAGCAGCACTACGATGAACACCTGAATGGCGCAGAGAACACAGGCACAGAAGGTCAGGACAGCGAAGGCGATGGCTACGTCAGCACAGCGGATAGCGGAAATCAACCAGCTCCCACGATGGGGGAAGTTAAGGATGCCATTCAACAGCTCAAGAACAACAAAGCCGCTGGCAAGGATGGTATCGGAGCCGAACTTATCAAGATGGGCCCGGACAGGTTGGCCGCTTGTCTGCATCGGCTGATAGTCAGAATCTGGGAAACGGAACAGCTACCGGAGGAGTGGAAGCAAGGCGTTATATGCCCTATCTACAAAAAGGGCGACAAACTGGAGTGTGAAAATTATCGTGCAATCACCATCCTAAACGCCGCCTATAAAGTGCTATCCCAGATTCTCTTCCGTCGTCTATCACCTATAGCAAACGAGTTCGTGGGAAGTTATCAGGCAGGTTTCATCGACGGCCGCTCGACAACGGACCAGATCTTTTCCGTGCGGCAAATCCTCCAGAAATGCCGTGAGTACCAGGTCCCTACGCACCATTTGTTCATCGATTTCAAGGCGGCATACGATAGTATCGACCGCATAGAGCTATGGAAAATCATGGACGAGAACAGCTTTCCCGGGAAGCTCACAAGATTGATCAGAGCAACGATGGACGGTGTGCAAAACTGCGTGAAGATCTCGGGCGAACACTCCAGTTCGTTCGAGTCTCGGCGGGGACTACGACAGGGCGATGGACTTTCGTGCCTGTTGTTCAATATTGCGCTTGAAGGTGTCATGCGGAGAGCCGGACTTAACAGTCGAGGTACGATTTTCACGAGATCCGGACAATTTGTTTGCTTCGCGGACGACATGGATATTATTGGGAGAAAATTTGAAACGGTGGCAGATTTGTTCACCCGCCTGAAACGCGAATCAACAAGAGTCGGGCTAATGGTGAATGCGTCGAAAACAAAGTACATGCTGGTTGGCGGAACTGAGCGCGACAGGACCCGCCTAGGAAGCAGTGTTACGATAGACGGGGATACCTTCGAGGTGGTGGACGAGTTCGTCTACCTCGGATCCTTGTTGACGGCTGACAACAATGTTAGTCGGGAAATACGAAGGCGCATCATCAGCGGAAGTCGTGCCTACTATGGGCTCCAGAAGAAACTGCGGTCAAGAAAGATTCACCCCCGCACCAAATGCACGATGTACAAAACGCTCATAAGACCGGTAGTTCTCTATGGGCATGAGGCGTGGACTATGCTCGAGGAGGACTTGCAAGCTCTTGGGGTTTTCGAACGCCGAGTGCTAAGGACGATCTTCGGCGGCGTGCAGGAGAACGGCGTGTGGCGGCGAAGGATGAGCCACGAGCTCGCTCAACTCTACGGCGAACCCAGTATCGTGAAGGTAGCTAAAGCTGGAAGGATACGCTGGGCAGGGCATGTTGCAAGAATGCCGGACAACAACCCTGTAAAGATGGTGTTCGCCACGAATCCGGTCGGAACAAGAAGGCGTGGGGCGCAGCGAGCTAGGTGGATTGATCAGGTACACCAGGACCTGGAGAGCGTGGGTCACAGGCGAGGATGGAGAGAAGCGGCCATGAACCGAGGGAATTGGCGAAATATTGTTGGCGAGGCTTTATCAAGATAATTGATGTAAAGCCAAATAAGTAAAGTAAGTATGGTTGTGAATGATATCCGAGCTTTCAATTGACGAAAAAAGAGCCTAAATTGGATTAAAAATAGCTGAGAAATTGATCAAAATGTAAAAAAATGAATATTTCAGAGAAATTTTTTTTCCAGTACTTTAAAAAATTCTTCCAATGATATCTCTGAAACTAGTAATCCGATTTCAATGAAAATTTGAAGGCTTATGATTGAATGTCAGAGCTTTCATTAACCGATAAAAGAACTTAAATCGGTTCAAAAATGGCTGAGATATCGATCAAAATGCAGACAGTTGAAAATATTAGAATATGCTTTTTCTAGTACTTCACGATACTGTTTGAATCATAACTCTGTAACGAAATGTCCGATCGCAATGAAATTCAATAGCGTTCTATGGGAATGTTGTAGCTTTCTTTTAGAGCTAAAAGTGTTTAAATCGGCTGACAAACGGCTGAGATAATTGAGTGACATTTTTTGTAACACACACACACATACACACACACATACGCACACACATACACACACACATACACACACACGGACATGTGCTCAGTTTGTCGAGCTCTATCGATTGGTATATGAGACTTGGCCCTCCGGGCCTCGGATCAAAAGTCGGTTTTTCAAGCGATCTTTATACCCTTCTTATGGTTGTAAGAAGGGTAAAAAGAGGAATTTTAGAGATTTTTTGGATAAAATCGATTTTTATCTCTGTAACTTTACGTTCGATTGCAGCATGTTTATGAATGATGTCAAAGCTTTCAATCGATGGAAAAAGAGCTCAAATCGGATCAAAAATAGCTGAGAAATTGATCAAAATGTAAAAAATTGAATATTCTAAAATAAACTTATTTATTTCCAGTACTTTACAAAATTCTTCTATTGATATCTCTGTAACAAATAATCCGATTTCAATGAAAATTTGAAGGGTTATGAATGAATGTTAGAGCTTCCATAAGTCGATAAAAGAACTCGAATCGGTTCAAAAATGGCTGAGAAATTGATCAAAATGCAAACAGTTGAAAGTAATAAAATATGCTTTTTCTAGTACTTCACGATACTGTTTGAATCATAACTCTGTAACGAAATGTCCGATCGCAATGAAATTCAATAGCGTTCTATGGGAATGTTGTAGCTTTCATTTAGAGCAGTGATTCCCAAAGTGGGCGAATTCGCCCCCTGGGGGGCGATTTTTGGGACGAAGGGGGCGAAAATTTTAGAAACAGAATTTGGGGGGCGAAAAATCCAGTAAAGGGGGCGAAAAGTCTAGTATGGGAGAAATTGAAAAATGACTCATAACGTTCGGAGGACACACGATTTGATAGAAATTTATGCTAATGCTTCTGAAGGACAATCAATTTCATTCTAAATTATTTCTTGTTTTACCTTAGGTCGAATATACCTCTGATATAAGCATGGCCATTTTAATTTATTCTAGATAACACTTGATGATTGGCAAAAGAAAATATTTGTGTTATGCATTCAGATTTTTTTCATATCATATGAGTTTTAAGAATTTTAGGTTTTCGCAAGATCAGAATGATTTCAAGATACGGAGAGCATTGATAACACACATTTACACCGTCTCCATACATTTAGCTGCACAGACTGTAACTTAACACTAGACAACGGGCAAGCATGCTCCAGTGGCACAACCGCGAAACATTTTTGGCAAATAGTGTCAATGGCTGAAGCGGGAATCGAACCCACACCCCATGACACGATGCGATCACTGCTTGACGATACTATCCACTGGACACAAAGCCCACAATACTAAATCTGTATAAAAAAGTGAAAAAGTTTTGTATGCCATGAGTTGGCTTGAGAACGGATCAATGGATTCGAAACACATTCACTGTTGCATTTGTTCTGGACTTTAAAGTAATCGTCCGAAGAAAAAGTTTAATAAAATCTCTAGAATAGTCGGAAAACGTAAGAAAACTAAACTGTAAATTTGCTTAGGAAATTTTATGACTTGATGGCAAGACGAAGTTTTCCAGGATCACTAGTATTTAACATAAAGATTTTTTTAATATTTCTATTGTTAGCATCCAGTTTTTCACAGAGAAAAATATGTTGTACCCTTTTTTTGTTATTTAGGTTGCACTTTTTCTTACCATTCTTACTTCTTATGGTACAAATATTTTAATTAACAAATCTCTGAAAATTTGGTTGACAAAATCAGGTTCCAACGATGAATTAAAGCCATTTTGTGGAGTGTATATGTTTTCCACAGCAAATATGTTTGATATTTTTAACACTTTTGTAGTAATATACGAGTAAACTTGATAATTTGATCGACTTCCGTACGCCTTTTCTAAAATATTGATCAAATGTTTAGTACAGTGTATAGATTAATTCAAATATATGAACTTGTATATGAACCATTCATCAGGGGGGCGATTCCAAAAAATATTGGCCTCGAGGGGGCGAAAGTCGAAAAAGTTTGGGAAACACTGATTTAGAGCTAAAAGTGTTTAAATCGGTTGACAAACAGCTGAGATAATTGAGTGACATTTTTTGTAACACACACACACATACACACACACATACACACACACATACACGGCTTGTGATGCATCGATGCCGAGAAAGTTGGAGCCTAGGAACCGAAGGCGCCCAGCGTACTGGTGGAATGAGACGCTTAGTACCCTCCGTGCTGCATGCTTCCGAGCCAGAAGACGCGTCCAGAGAGCAAGAACCGAAGTAGAGAGGGAGGAACGGAGAATCGCTTTCCGTGAAGCTAGAGCTGCTTTCAAACAGAGATTAAGCGGAGCAAGTCCAGCTGTTACAAGGAGCTATGTCGAGAAGCCGAAGAAATCCCTTGGGGCAACGCCTACCGTATTGTGATGGCGAAGTTTAAGGGTCCGGCGACACCAGTCGAAACATGTCCAGACAAGTTGAGGATTATCGTGGAAGGTCTGTTTTCGCATCATGACCCAACAGTGTGGCCGCCTACGCCATACGAAGACGAGGAAGAAGAACCCGGAGGTGTGCGAATCTCTAATGAAGAGCTACTAGCAGTGGCGAAGGGCCTGAAGGTGAAGAAAGCTCCTGGTCCGGATGGAATCCCCAATGTAGCACTAAAAACCGCGATATTGGCGTTCCCGGATTTGTTCAGGACGACGCTGCAGAAACTCTTGAATGAAGGCTGTTTCCCAGACAGTTGGAAGGTTCAGAAGCTGGTGTTGGTGCCAAAACCAGGGAAGCCACCAGGGGACCCAGCATCGTATAGACCTATATGTTTGCTGGACACACTTGGTAAGCTCCTGGAAAGGATCATCCTTAACAGGCTGACACAATGCACAGAGAGCGAGAGTGGCTTATCGAAGAGACAATTCGGATTCCGGAAAGGGGTCTCGACGGTGGATGCAATCCGGACAGTTGTGCAGAATGCGGAGAAGGCATCCAAACAGAAGAGGAGAGGCAATCGGTTCTGCGCCGTAGTGACGATTGACGTCAAAAATGCTTTCAACAGCGCCAGCTGGGAGGCTATAGCCTTAGCACTGCATAGAATGCGAGTTCCTGGCTACTTGTGCAGTATGCTAAAAAGCTATTTCCAAAACAGAATCCTGGTATATGAAACGGAGTTGGGTCAAAAGTCGATCAGGATCACGGCAGGAGTGCCACAAGGCTCAATCCTTGGTCCAACGCTTTGGAACGCGATGTACGATGGAGTATTAATGCTGGAGCTACCTAACGGAGTGGAAATCGTTGGATTCGCAGATGATGTCGTTCTAACGGTGACTGGCGAGACGTTGGAAGAGGTCAAAATGCTGACGACGGAAGCGATTGACACGATTGAAGCGTGGATGACCGGAGCAAAACTGCAGCTGGCTCATCATAAGACGGAGCTAGTGCTGGTTAGCAACCTCAAAGCTGTTCAGAGGGTTGAAATCAACATCGGTAGACAAGACATTTCATCAAAACGTGCTTTGAAGCATCTGGGGGTGATGGTAGATGACCGTCTAAACTTCAACGCTCACGTGGACTACGCCTGCGAAAAGGCGTCGAAGGCGGTCAACACGATAGCGAGGATCATGCCGAACGTCGGAGGACCGAGAAGTAGTAAAAGGCGTCTCCTAGCGAGTGTAGCGGTGTCTATTCTCAGGTATGGAGTCCCAGTTTGGGCCGCAGCGGTAAAAACCAAGCGTAATCGGAGGATGTTGAACAGCACATTCCGACTCATGGCCATACGAGTAGCGAGCGCCTATAGGACGATTTCATCGGAGGCAGTATGCGTTATCGCTGGCATGATGCCCATCTGCATCACCCTGGCCGAGGACGTGGACTGTTATGAGCGAAGAGGCACCAGAAATGTGAGAAGGATCGTCAGAACGGACTCGTTGGCTAAGTGGCAGCAAGAGTGGAACAACGCGGAGAAGGGAAGGTGGACTTACCGTCTAATTCCAAATGTGTCACTGTGGGTTAATAGGAAGCATGGAGAAGTGAACTTCCATCTGACGCAGTTTCTGTCCGGACACGGCTGTTTCCGGAAGTATCTGCATCGGTTCGGACATGCTTCTTCACCTTGTTGCCCGGAGTGCGAGAATGTGGAGGAAACACCGGAGCACGTAGTCTTCGAATGTCCTAGGTTCGAAGAAGTGAGGAGGGACATGCGACGAGTCACTGTCGATAACGTTGTCGAAGAGATGTGCCGAGAAGAAAGCATTTGGAACGCTGTCGATAGCACGGTATCGAGAATTATGTCCGAGCTTCAGAGGAAGTGGCGTAGCGACCAACGATCTGCTAGCTAGAGTGAACGCACGAAAAGGAAGAATGGCTGCTCGGTTTCGGGAGACATTCCTTTGCCGGGGAACTCTCTGACGGAGTAGGCTAGATCCACCGTCGGGGACTAGCTGAGTAGACGCGGCGTTGCACCGGTCCCGGGTCGTAGGAGCACCAGTGTACCGGACGATAGGCTTCACCGGAATCGCTGGACTGACTTCGGCACCCTACCGGTCGTCCTGTAAAAAAGTGAAGATCATCAGTAGCAGCAGCAGCAGGAGAATCGGTCTCGGGAGAACTTCCATCGCCGGGGAATTCTTCGTCGGTGTAGGCTAGGTTCACTGCCGGGGACTAGTTGAGTAGACGTGTCATAGCGCCGGTTTTAGGGTCGTCGGGGCACCAGTGAACCGGAAGCTAGGCTCCACCGGAATCGCTGGACTGACTTCGGCACCCTTCCGGTTGGCTCGAAACGTAGAAAAAGAAGAATCGGTCTCGGGAGAATTTTCACCGCCGGGGAATTCTTCGTCGGTGTAGACTAGGTCCACCGTCGGGGACTAGTCGAGTAGAGTACGTCGGGACGCTGGTAATGGGTAGTCGAGGCGCCTACGAACCGGAAGTTATGCTCAACCGGAATCGTTGGACCGACCTCGGCATCCTACCAGCTGAACAAAGAAAAGGAGAAGGTCGTCGTAACTGTGTGAGTACGCGCCCTGAATGAGTGCAGAGTAGTGTACAAACTGGAGCCGAAGGGCTCAGAATGTTGCATGTAGGTATTAATAAATTGACGGGTCGCCAATGGGCGAAAATAGGTACTAATAAATTACTAACGTGAGGAGCCGAAGGGCTCAGGATGAGGCACAACGTTGAACGGTTTTAAAACTGCTAACAGGAGCCGAAGGGCTCAGGAGCCAAAGGGCTCAGGAGCCAAAGGGCTCAGGAGCCGAAGGGCTCAGGAGCCGAAGGGCTCAGCATGTAGAGTAACAAATTGAAGAGGTGCGCTCAGCACGTTAGCCTCCCCTCCGAAGTAATACTGGAAGGTGGTTCCGGAGGGTTATGGTACTAAACCTAGGAGAGTGTTTTTAGTGGGGAAGGCACTTTGTGGATCCCACACCGCGCCAAAAATTACACTGGCATGAGCATGAACATATACAGGCCAGTCTATGAAGATTTTTAAACTCCTAGTTGCATGAAAAAAAAAAAAAACACACATACACACACACATACACACACGGACATGTGCTCAGTTCGTCGAGCTCTATCGATTGGTATATGAGACTTGGCCCTCCGGGCCTCGGATCAAAAGTCGGTTTTTCAAGCGATCTTTATACCCTTCTTATGGTTGTAAGAAGGGTAAAAAGAGGAAATTTAGAGATTTTTTTGGATAAAATCGATTTTTATCTCTGTAACTTTACGTTCGATTGCAGCATGTTTATGAATGATGTCAAAGCTTTCAATCGATGGAAAAAGAGCTCAAATCGGATCAAAAATAGCTGAGAAATTGATCAAAATGTAAAAAATTGAATATTCTAAAATAAACTTATTTATTTCCAGTACTTTACAAAATTCTTCTATTGATATCTCTGTAACAAATAATCCGATTTCAATGAAAATTTGAAGGGTTATGAATGAATGTTAGAGCTTCCATAAGTCGATAAAAGAACTCGAATCGGTTCAAAAATGGCTGAGAAATTGATCAAAATGCAAACAGTTGAAAGTAATAAAATATGCTTTTTCTAGTACTTCACGATACTGTTTGAATCATAACTCTGTAACGAAATGTCCGATCGCAATGAAATTCAATAGCGTTCTATGGGAATGTTGTAGCTTTCATTTAGAGCTAAAAGTGTTTAAATCGGTTGACAAACAGCTGAGATAATTGAGTGACATTTTTTGTAACACACACACACACATACACACACACGGACATGTGCTCAGTTCGTCGAGCTCTATCGATTGGTATATGAGACTTGGCCCTCCGGGCCTCGGATCAAAAGTCGGTTTTTCAAGCGATCTTTATACCCTTCTTATGGTTGTAAGAAGGGTAATAAAAATGGAGTGGTGTTTGTATGTCACGAAATGGCTTGAGAACGGTCCAACGGATTGCCGCAAGATTTTCACTGTTGCACTCCTCAAGGGATGCGACGTGTTCGTGCGAAGAAAAAATTCAGGAAAGTCGCCGGATTAATCGGGAAAACGGGAGAAGACTAAGGTGTAATTTATAAGGGGGATTTCTTGACGTTTTCCAACAGCCTACTTGATGGCAAAACGAAGTTTGCCGGGACCACTAGTTTTTTATAAAAATTTAAACGCACAGAAGGCCTTAGAATTTTACCGCAATTTTAATGATCCTAAATACTGGTCTCAAAAATGCTAGGAATAATGCGGTTCCTGGTTTGATGCCAAAATTCGTTGAACACTGACGTTGGCGAAGACCGAAAACCGCCCAGAAAATTTTTTGATGTAAAATCATCAGTATCAGCACATTCATGAATTTGTACAAATTGTCGCGTAATCGGTTAGTTTCCATGCTCGAATAATAGCTATGCCGATAAATATGCGACAAATTTGGCTTTCCTTTTATGTGCATGGTTTCACGAGGATTCTATCAACATCAAACTGGCATCAACGATAAGCCCTGCTATAAGGCAATCCTAGAGTGCCTGTAAACAAGAGTGACGTCAACTTCCAGTTTTGACAGGTCTCCTGCTCGATTGGAACGCGGATTTGTATGAAAATGACAATTCGCCGCTGTTCCAATTTTGACATTGACGCCACTCTTATCTAGATCCACTCTGGGCAATCTGAGACAGCTGCGATCGACTGGTTTTTTGTTTATCATGAGCTTTTGACGTTTCGCGATCGGAGTGACCGTTCGATTACAAAGGAAAATTTTAAGCCCTGATAACACTCGCATGTTTTGTTTACCCTTCCGTTTCGGTTGCATGCACACTTTTAGCTGTCAGTCCTATCACGGAAAGTCCTCATGGATAGCCTTATCAAAATATGCCTCTATTCAACTCAGAAGTGAGAACGCTGAACAGATTGATCACAGAACATTATTTCTAACCATACTGGTCGAGTATCATGTGGATCAAATACCGAGAGGTACTGTGAAATATGCGATCAACTTAACACCTCTGAAAACATAATTCTTATTCAGAGTGGATTTAAATAAGAGTGGCGAAAATATCAAAGGCGAGTAATTGTAATTTGACTCTAATGGCGTTTTCGTTTATTGCTAGGGATGAACCTAGTTTCGCCCTGGACCGCACTAACAGCTGTCAAAACGTTTTTTTATTGGGTCGGGTCGAACCCGGATCCGCCCCAGGTTTGACCCAAACACTACGAGGTTCGTTCTGCCGATTTTTTGCGATCCAACCTGAGCGGGATTTAACTGTCAAAAATTGATGATTTACATTTTTATAATTATCAAAATTAACGACAAAAAATGTTTACGAAAACATTCAGCATTATTCATTGCATCCATATTAGGACTTTATATTGTAATTTTGCACTCAAAGAAGTGAAATTTCATGAAACCGTGTGGCTGATAGTTCGAATGTAGGTATGACATATTCGATTTGACTCGAACCTGGATCCGTTTTCGTTCGTTTATTGCGAGTCGGGTCAGCTCTGACCTCAGGTTCAAAACCGAAAACGCTAAAGTGTATCAGAATAGAGAAGAACTATAGAATGTCTCGATGATAAATACAACATAGAGACGACAACCACGCAGTAAATTTCCTGACCAATAAAAATGACATCTCGCTCGCTTAAGCGATATTTGATGTATACATCTGCACGACGATGTACGTGTCAAATGTACATCTCATTTATCCGAACGAAGTTTAAACTGCGTGTTTGGGAGTAAGCCCACCCACTCTAGCTACTTCATTGGTAAATTGATAAAACCTCTCCTAGGAATATTTCTCTCCTCCCATAGAGCAAGTGAAGTAATGACGTCATCATTATGATCGTCATCTAATTTGGATATTTTACTCCTCAGTAGGCTCTAACTCTTAAGGCAGGACGGTAGGAGAAGAGCCAAACGGATTTTAAAGTGTTTTATGTTATGTTAGCTGTAGAAAACTGTTTGTAAAATACTTGTAAATATATGTGGACTGTAGTTAGTAATAAATGTGAATGTTGTGAATAATATATATTAAGTATCGGACTATTTGTGTATTATTGTGGACAAAAGAGGAAGTTTTGGACCCCAAAAAGAAACGGAATGGCCTTAAACCCTGGTCAGCCAAGTCAATTTATGGAAGTGCAATAAATTACCCCCTATTCGATGTTGGGAAGGGTCCGGTAACCCAACACTGCGAAATGATGATCCCATGTGCTTTAAGGTAATCGAGTTCAGTTCACCTTCGAGCGTCGGGGTCCCTCAAGGGGCTCCGCAGCTTGTAGGTTGAAGCGCCCATCTAGCGAATAGGGAGGCGTGGGTTGGATCCCCACCGGAGCACGTGGTTTCTTTTCGCAGTTTCAATTTCAATTTGTACATTTGACATGTGTTTCGTCCTATAGATGTAAACTTCAAAACGTCAACCAACTCCGGTCAGGTCGGGTGGACTGCGTTTCGGATGAATGGAATAAACACAACTGATTCTACTAGTCACTTCTCTTTAACAAATATCAGAAAATTTGACTTAGACAAATCTTCATGCAAAATCGAGTAATGGAAGACTTAAGGTGAAGATGAGTCGAAGCCAAAGGCCATGGCCCCGGGCCCCCACATATTAGAGGCCCCCACAAATCTCGACAAAAATATTTAAAGTTAAACTTCCACGAATGATTAGAATCAGTGAATCAAATTGTCATCAAAACATATGAAAAACAAATAACAAAGCAAGCTTGCTCACAACCGTTTGTTCCAAATGTTGCGGATAAGGAAATAATCAAAAGCAAAATTGTCATGACAATCACAGAGCGCAAAATTGTTGCAAACTTTTCAACTCACGATTCATCAGTTATTTTAAACACAAAACCAAATTTGTTTTAAGGATGCTGATCGATAATGTGTCAAAGTTTACCAAAACAGAGAAAGTTCTCGAAAATTGCAATGCGAAACCCAGAAAATCGCTGCGCACATAGTGATCGATCATTGTCATATTCTGTTCAAGTTGTGATAAACTGATGTTGCGAATTAAGGGGTCTATTTTGTAATTCGAGCGAATACACGTGACTCGTCTGTAGTCATTGTCGATCAAAGTAAGCTTGCATATTTCAGATGTCATCCGTCGACTCACATAGTAATCCAGTCACATAGAGTGACAACTATCGATAAACTCGAGTGACAGAGCCAAGTCGAGCGAAATTTTCGGTCGACAATAACTCCAGTCGAGTCGTTTTTGATCGACTCGACTTATAAAATAAGGCCCTAAAACTGTTGCAACAAGAATAGGAGATGATTATGTCGTTGTTGCTGCGAGTTCGGTGACAATTGATTCATGATTAGAATCAATGCAATAGTGCATACTATTCGGAATCGCATTATATGATTTTAAAGATTCATGTTTTTTTTTTCAATTAATCCGGAACAATGGGCAGAATCTTTGGAAATGAATCTATTATGTAAAATTACTTGAAATAAATATTCAAGCATTCAGAATTTTTTCTTTACGAGAAACAAGAAAATCGAAAAAGATTCAAAAACGATTTGGATAAACAAGTGGAGTACCATCCTTTTGCTTAAATTCTTGACGATTTTCTAACATGACTTTTCCAACTATAACTAAAGCTTTCTCAACGATTTTCAAGACTATAATGCAATATCTGCAGATCAAGTAACAGGACTTAATTATTAAATTATTAATTTTTAAAATAACTCTATCGATCACATTGCAGACCTGGTAGTGTTTAAGTGCCTTGAATATAGGAACTTCAGAGAACTCTAGCTTGAAAAAATGGGCCACAAAGAGACCAGACAGGAGCCAAAAAGAAACCGAAATGGATCAAACAGGAACCAGAAAAACAAAATGTAACCTAAAATGAACTAGAAAAAACGGAATCAGGCAAGACATTTCTCTTTTTTCTTGTAATTCTTCATTACGACATTACGACAGTACTGCTCGTATTCCTGTATGTATTTTTGCATATTTTTTCTAGGAATTTCGTGAGAATTTAGGTATTTTTCAAGATATTTAATGATAATTCCGAAGATTAAGTTATTATTTCCTATGGAATTCCTCCAAGAATTTTTCTAAGGTAGCTCTGTAAGAATTTTGTTTCGGATACCTCAAGAACATTTGAACAAGGATAACTATAGAAATAACGCAGGAATTTATCCAAAGAAGAATTTTTGGGAGTATTGGTAGAGGAATCTCTAGCAAAAAAAAAAATTCTAGAGGGATCGCAGTATAATTCCTTGAAAGTATTTCAGATACTTCAGAATTTCTTGAAGTTTTGTTCACGAGACTTGTGAGAACCTACTGAAAAGCTGCTTGCCTTTGATTTTTCTCTGGAGCCCTTTGAATTTTGCATCAGGATTCATTGCAATCCTAATGAGGGAAAAAGAGATTCTAGAGAACATTTTGATTAAAATAGAGACCTTAGAGATTTTCCATTAGAAATAGAAACTATTAAGAGACTTCCATAAAAATAAAGACCCACTCATAAAATATTAGTAGATGAATAACAGTTTATTTAGCTGAAATATGTTTGAGAGTGGATGGTTCAACTCTTATTTCGTGTAAATGTTTGTTGGGAAGTCTTTAGAAAAAGACCTGCTACCAGCCCTACAGCAATTTATTCAACTCAAAACTGTTAAATACATCTGTTTGTTCAACAACATTAATAGAATAATCATAATTTGAATTAAAATCATCATCAAACGAAATTTGTTGATGACGAATAAGTCCCAAAAAACATTGAATTTAACCTGTAAACATAAAAATCTACTAAAATATAACCTACATTAATTTAAATTTCAAATTGATTTACCTTCATAGGGGATTTGATGCATTTTGTAACGTTATAAAATAGTTTGACTGGTAATGAAAATCTTTTAAAAACATTTCAAATATCTAGTGTATGCTAAGGCATCAAAATGTTTTTTTTTTTCTGGGAAAAGGGCCCCTGGACACCCACATTTGTAAATCCGGCCCTGACTGTGATATTGAATCATAACATCATTATTAATGTTAACAGCACGTTTAATATGAAATATTTTACCCACCTCAACCACACAGCAGTTCCGCCACTTGTTCCGGTGTTTTGGAGAACACCACTTCCGGTTGTTCGTACCCGCTGCTCGGATCATGAATCCGCTCGTATATCTGCTTGTAGATGGCAACGATCACGTTGAAGGAACGTTTCTGCACGGTTGCCCGATGGTTGCCACTCAGCAGCAGATTGACCTGTGGCAGCAGTAGTATTTCCGGCATCTCCAGAAAGCTGTCCAGCTTTGACTGTTTTGGAGAAAATGATAATTTAGAAGGTGGAAATGTCGTGAATGAGTGTAATTACCATAAACATTTGCAGATGGCGTTGCTCGATGTGGGCGGCACTGCTTTGAAGTACGGTATAAATCGGACCAAGATTCAGGTTGGCCACCAATGATGATGCTTGCTCCGATGTCAACGTGTCCAGTTGGGCATCGGATTGAGCATGAAGCCGTTCCAAACGATCTTCCATGTACTCGTAAATGGTGAGAACGCTTTCAATTTGGTACAATGAGTTTAGCAAGTAAACTGCCATGTCCGTGGTTGGGAGATGCGATGCGGATTCCTGAATCGATTGCAGCAGAGGATCGATCACGCAGGTTACAATTTTCAGGATGTCGGATTGACTACCCTCGACCATGCTGGCCACCGAGAGGATTTCTTTTAGCAAATTTAGGAGCTTGGCAACACTTGGGGATGGGACGAGATCAGTTTGAGGGGGCTCCAATCCTAGCTTGTGCTCATTCGGCCCTTGAAGCAGTTGCTTCACCTGGAAAGTTAGCGAACTTAGATATGAGCTCTCGGAATGTGACTGCAGATCAGCGATGCACTGTTCAAGTTGTCCACCTTTAACAACCTAAAATTTTCATATTTAAGTAATTAAACACCATAGTTGGGAATCTATCTTACATTGTTAATCATGTTTTGATAAAATCTTATCAAGTTGGAGATCGAGTACAGAACGATGGTGTCCTTCTCAGTATTCAGAATCATTTCAACGCGGACTCTCAAGGGATGGCACACCCCATCGGAAATGTTGGTCATCGCCAGCTGTGTCTGCTCGGTAATGTCCTTATCGCACATTTTGACCAACATCAGAAGGTTTTCCCTCTCTACAGGCAAAATTTGATGGATATAAGCGAACATATCGCCAACGTAACGTTTTGGGTCATGAGCTAGCATTTCAATGGGTTTGGCATTTGGGCTGCCGACCGTGAGCGCGTCGATGAAACTCCGAACTACGACCGACCTTCTTGCCGTGGAATATTCGTCGATCACGTATTTGAACAAAACGGGTCGTTCCTGTAGCCGTGCCATTGCCTGGATGACCAGCATTCCGATCTCGTTGGCATCGACATTGCGGCAGTGACTTTGGGTCCATCGATAGAGCCGCTCCAGGGCAGCTTCCTGGTGCAAGGTCATCTCCTCCATGATATCGAGGGCGGCCGTTTGGTATCCGCTTTGAAGCAAAGTTTTACAATCGGAATGGATCATCTGAACGTGATCGAGTACGTTGAAGAACTCGGCCGTTATGGGATCGTCACGTGTTACCCCGTACAGGGTTTGATGTTCGGCCACCGAAAGCTGGAAACGCGAAAGGAATCCGGAAGCGATCCGTTGCTGCAGTAGGAGTTTATTGTTCTCCTCCTGGAGCGTGTTGGCCTGTTGGATCAGCTCCTTCTGTTGCGCTTCGGTATTGCTCAGCTGTGCTTTCATGCCCTCGACTGATTGACCAATGGCAGCGATATCCGCACAGATGTCATCCAGGGCAAGCTTCACTTCCCGGAATGATGATAAGAAGTTCTGGATTGAGACAAAATTTGACGACATGTTATTTACATAACCTTTGAAAACCAGAATTATTATTTCCGAAAAGACCCTACTTAGTCGTAAGTCAAAAGTTACTACTTCAGGTAAAACTGCTTAAAACATTTGCGGTTCTGGTTTGGATTTATTCTGGTATTTCGCAGAAGTTCTGTTGATACAATTAACAATATTGATATTTTTGAAGCCACACTGATAAAAATCCACACGCTCGATCTGTGTGTTTAAAATTATGGATCGATTCATGAACGTCCATATCGATTTGCTATGATTTTCTTGCAAACTTCGTGTGTGTTACATATTAAATTCCTTTGTTTTGCTTCATGGATTGATTCATCAACCGACAACAGGGATTCCATATTTTTTCCACATAAGTTCCCGAAGCTTTCTCTTCAGATTCGTATGTGTCAACCTATGGACGCATAGATCATCACTCCAACACGGATTCAGTGTGTTTTGCTTATGGTTATCTTGTGTCATAATCATCATGTTCAAGTTGGTCGATTCATTGATATGCGCAATGAGATTGTTATGATGAAATCCATGAGCTATGCTATCGATTTCCATGTTCAAAGCTTCTAAATTGTTTGTGATCAACCCATGGGATGCATAGTGAACTGAATTGCGGTTGGACCTCGTGTCGAACGACAGTCATCATCATGCTTCCAAAGAGAAGAAGCAAATTTTGAAGCTGAAAGTGTTAGATGAAAATTTGTGAATTCGATTTTTCTTTTATTAGTGAAGTTGACCGATATACGAGAATTCTAACTTTCTATAAGAAAACATTGATTATAATGTATAGTTTAGTAGAAAAATCGGATTCCACTAACAGATTTTCCTGGCTTTCAGTTTCGAAAAAATGGAATATGCTTATCCCTGGCTTCTCAAATTATGGATTTGCGGCGCCCCGCTTGTTGCTGGCTCACGGGTTTTAAAAAAACTCAAGAGAGCTTGCGACAAGCAGAGGAGCCTCGGATCCATACTTTGGGGAGCAAAAGTTCTTCTACCAAATTTCTTCTTTCAGTCCCATGACATTTATGTTCTATCACACATGACTATCTAAAGCTACTACATTTCGAATTCAATTAGCAAATCAGTTGGTTTTCATGATTTAATATTAGGAAATTCATGTTTGTTTCGCATGACAACCTAATGTTGATACACATGTTATTATACCGTGAAATCGATGATGAAATCCATATGGCTACTACACTCAAATCATGTGGTTTTCCTCTTTGCGCAAATCTATAAGTAAAACACACGACCTTGACGTGTAGATTTTTCTCAGTGCAATATGTATATAATCAAGCATAATTCTTCAATCCGACGTATCTGCAAAAATAAACAAATCGAGATTTGCTTTGCATGGGCTTGACAAACGCGTAATCTACATATTGAGCCTACAAAACTACTCCTATGTACACTTTACTCAGTGTTTTAATTTGGCTACATACACCCTACGTGGGGCCCAGATAGCCGTAGCGGTAAACGCGCAGCTATTCAGCAAGACCAAGCTGAGGGTCGTGGGTTCGAATCCCACCAGTCGAGGATCTTTTCGGGTTGGAAATTTTCTCGACTTCCCAGGGCATAGAGTATCTTCGTACTTGCCACATGATATACGCATGCAAAAATGGTCACTGGCATAGTAAGCTCTCAGTTAATAACTGTGGAAGTGCTCATAAGAACACTAAACTGAGAAGCAGGCTCTGTCCCAGTAGGGACGTAACGCCAGAAAGAAGAAGAAGAAGAACCCTACGTTTCTAGAGCGACTCAACTGTCAACATTTTTCATTCTAGCACATACACCGTACATATGCTCATAGTAAAGCGACCTATATGCAAAATCAATACATAAAATTTTAATCAGCAGATACGTCACACTGTTTGGGAATCACTAAACATGTTGGAAATCGAGAAATTCGGATTTCCACAGCTGCAGCTTGCTGACGCGTCGGCAAACTGATGTGGAACACCATCAAGATTCGGTTCTAGACAATATTTCTTACCAAATTTCTCACGAGAACTGTTCTCCATCTACTTTTCTTATTCACGGCTCCATCAGGTGCTCATGTTAGTTAAGATGAAATTGGAAACATTCGGAAACCAATATTCGTTGTATAGTTGAACGTAAAAACCAGGCATTGCATTTCATCTCATCATTTGATCATCTGAGAAAGATATGGATCGAATAATGCAATATCATCTTAGAGCTCTTTGATCGATCTTTGATCAATATCTTTGACTCATTTGATGCTCGATGAAATCTTTCAAACACAGTAATCCATGCGGTTATGGAAAACTATTTTGACAATGCCACCGTTTGGCAATGGCTTTGAAGGGCAAACGGCAAACGAAAGTAAGTGGAAATAACACATTTTTAAGAAAAGCAGTTCTTTATTTATATTTCTTTTAGGTTTTCCAGCATGTTACAACATTGAACACAGGATACGGGTAGCACCAAAGTTGCGCGTTCTACTTAAAATTAAATGGAAGCCAGTTCCAGGGCCCCTCAGCTGGACATTCTATATATATATATATATATATATATATTTTTTAAACTTTATTCTTTTTGGTTCGTTTTTTTTAGATTGATTGAATCTATGTTCTAATAAAATATTATTAAAAAGTCCAAATCTGCAATATCATATTTGCTTATATCTCTTGCATACATGCCAATAAACTTGTAAGGCTCTGGAAAACTATTCCAGTATTTAGAGTAACGGAATGGAGGAGTATTTTAAGCACTGCTTGGCAAATTAATTCACTAAGTTTGTTTAAAAAATTCCGGTAAATTTTCACTGGAATCTCATCAGCTGAACACTTTGGTAGCCTAAATTACCAAAAATTAAAATTTCACAGATTCCGGTTTATTCCTTCATTTGCAATACTCATAAGACCCGACGTGGTCATAAATTACGCGGCTATAATTCGTACGTTAGCACAAACCCCATGAAGTAGAAGTCCTCATTTGACCCGTTTTACAGAAAGCACAATATAAGTGTTCACTTCTCTTTATAACGAAAACAGCCATCATAGAGAGGTTAACATCACAATTTAATTTAGCTGTATTCCAGTTCTTTATTTCACTATTTTAGGCTTTGAAATTCGTTAGCATTTACAAGGCATCATTTTATCTATGGCAAAGTTAGTCAGAAGAATAACACTTACAACAAATTACTGTATTGAATAATTATGCCTCAGTTAATTGATTTGCATAGTAAAGAGTTGTCAAGATAATCTCTAGATGTATATGATTGAAAGATGCAATCCTTCCAATGCGCTCTTGGATTGAAGATAATATCTTTCCACCATATAAAGATGATCTCTTCGATCAGATTAGATTGTAATGCCTGGTAAAAACTAACTTTATTAAGTTTTATGGGAATTTGCAAACCGGTGTATGTGCAACTACAAAACAATACTGGTGTATATGACGTGACGCATGTGAAAAACGAACTGTCAAACCGACGCATCAAGCAAGGTGTATGCATCAATCAAGGTATGATATCGACGAACCATCAAGGTGTATGTGAGCAGCATAAAGCAAAAGGGTTTATTCGATAATTTTACCAGTTTTTCAATCTAATTCAAAACAAATCCGAATTGTTTAATAGTGGTTAGAAACAGTGTTCTTTTTTTCAACTTATAGTAGATACAGTAATAGAAAAAATGCAAAACATTTTAAATAGGATTTAAAATGCTTTACAATATATTGCATTGCATTTTTCTCGAATCCTTCCGAATGAGAGTTACGCCTATTTGAAAAATCATGCTTGATATTATTACACTGAGAACAGCGTTGCGGTTGAAAATACTATATCAGAGGGTTAAATTAAATACACAACGCCACTTGATTTGTGCAGACTAAATTTGCATTTATTTAGAATATTTTGTGCATTCAATTTTACCATGGCACCATTTGTATAGTAAAAATTACTATATCATGGTTAAAAACTTGCAGCGGACCAGAATCGAACCGAGGATCTGGCGATTGTCAAGCGCGAACGCTAGCCGCTCGGCAATCGACGCGGTTGGATTGAGAGGGAAAAAAACGCAAATAAAAAGCGTTCATGATACCTCAATCGTGGTTGGAATAGTATATTTAAAAACACGTTCATGGTTCTCATTACTGCAACGCTTGTTTCAGTGTAAAAAGGGTCATCCTGAATTAGTAGCATGCTATCTAAATAATGCAATAAATGATATTCCGTACATATATTCCTCACGAACACCATTGAAAGTGAATATAGAACTCCTGGCCTGTCCAAATTGTACACGCAAAAAAATTGTGCGGTAAAAACTATCATTTTAGGGGGTTAACTTAAGCGCTCGCACCGGCAATTTTCAGCAGACCAGAAATGCGCTTGATTTTACCATGTCTGTAGTCGAAATCAGATTGTTGTAAATTATTTCTGTCAAATGTACCAGTAATGTGGTGGGATCAGTGTTGACCAGACTCATTTCCCCGAAATTCGAATTGTGAAGCCTTGAACTGTTATAACTGTGCGTTGTATTCCTGAGATGGAGGGGGAGGTGGTTGGGCTTGAGTGTTGCACATGGGATCCGACAGTTTCGATCTCGGTGGGCCGCAATTCAAGTTTCGGTGAAATGATTCGCACTCACTCACTCACTCATTTCATTTCACCGAAACTTGAATTGTGGCTCTCTGGGATCAAAATTGATCGATTTTGTGTGCAGTACTCAAGCGTAACCATCTGCTTTTCTATCTTAGGAGGATAGAGCATGGTTGTAGTAGTTCGTGGCTTCGTAGTTCGGAAAATGTTATTTTCGGGGAAATGAGTCTGAGCAACACTGGGTGGGATGTACCGTAATCATAGTGAATTGGTTATTGGTCTGAATTTCCATAGTAGTTTTAAGAATGGGCGTAGTCAGCTAAAATAGTTATTTTACCCACAGAAGTTTTTCCCGTGTATGCATAACCAAGCAACATACGTTACCCTATTGCATCTTGCTAAAAGTACCCAATAGAAGAGTGCATGGTGACGTCACGAAAAATTCTCCTTCTCTGTCCCTCTTTCATCACGCTCAATTGACTGTCCTGCTCTTTGACACTCACTGCTGGAATTGTTTAGATTTTTTTTATATGTAGTTGACATTCACTGCTGGAATTGTTGACATTTTTTTTATATGGAGTTTCGAGGTTAGGTCAAGCGTGCAACGATCTATCTATTTCACCCCACATTCTCCCACTGATGTTTACATTCATATTGGACCAAAAATTACAAACTTTCTACGACCGCTACACCCAGTGAATCGTCCTCGGCGATCCCCGACGAATCTCATACCTCATTGATGGCCAAACTTCTTCGCTCGATCTGGCTTCGCAGATTTCGCCTCGATTGCAGCGTATTTTCCGTATAAAACTGCGACAGATCCGCCAGAGCATCCAACGTTTCCCGGTCCGATTCGATTCGCGTTTCCAGAATCTTGTTCAGCCGTTTCTGGATGTAATCTTCCTTCTGCGCGTCCTCCATCATTATTGCACTTTCAATTAACTAAATTGGTGAATTTAATTTCAAAACTGTTCTCAAACTTACGAATCTTAAAAATTTTGTAGCATTTGCTGTCGTGTAATTTTACGAATAAAAACGTAAATAAAGGCATATCTCATTTTGACAGTCAGCTGATGCAGAGATGGATTCTGCAAATGAACATCACGCGACCGAAACCGAGGGGTACGCAAACATGTTTGTGCGCTTAAATCCAGTGCAGTCAAAGCGCGCCAAAGTTCGCAGTTCAAATTCAAATCGGAAATCTAACACCTTTAACGGCCTCTAGACGACCACGATATTGACAATATACTTATTGTCAACACTTTCCCTCAATATTTTCAGCTAGTTTGGTTCGCGTCAGCCACAAAACTAGTCATTTTTTTATGATGCCGATTCGAACACCCAACGAGAACAAAACAAGCCTCACTTCGGCTGCTATCGACTGCCGAGATCAAACTGAGACGGGAAACGAGGAGAAAAATTGAAACACAGATCAAACTTTCTTGATTTCACCTCAATATTTTCATATATATATTATTTATATATTTTTGTTTCTGGATGGTTCTTGTAGAAATTTTCTCCAAAACTGTTGTAGTTTATGATCCGTAAAACTTGGGAATATGATCCAAGCTGTATCAGTGATAAATAAGGGGTCATTTTTGTAAATCGAGCAGATTCATGTGTCTCGTCTGTAATCACTGTCGATCAAAGTAAGTATGCGTATTTCAGATGTCCCCTGTCGACTGCCATAGTAATCCAGTCACATAGAGTGACAACCGTCGAAAAACTCGAGTAACAGAGCCATGTCGAGCGTATTTTCTGATTAATTCTGAGTGACTCCAGTCGAGTCATTTTGGTCGAATCGACTTATAAAATGAGGCCCTAAATCATTTCTTCTCGCTTCAATGGTAAGATAAAAGTCACGGCATAATAATTAACAAAGCAGGCTCTTTACTGATGTAAATACCAAGTTTGATTGTAAATATGTGACGTCACTCCTATCGTACCATATACCTTCAGGACCACTAGAGAGTGATTCCAAGCAACAGCACCAAAATTTGGTAAATTTTTTAATTCATTTTTTTCTATTGAGCTGAAACTTTGCACAGTTTTCCAGTTCCATCTAAATCGTCATTTTCCGATATCAAATCTTCAAGTTGAGTCACGACTAACTTTTCAAAAGGGTGTACACCGGGGATTCGCTGGTTGGAACACGACTGCCTTCCATCTAGCGAATCCGACCCGTTAGTAGGAAAGACTGACAGCTGGTGAAAATGCTCCACACGAACGCATCTGGACAGCAAATCGCCACAAAACGCACATATACATACGCATTTGTTCTATATATGCAGACATCAAAGCGACGATACTCAGACGTCAAAGTCAGTTTGACATTTTCTGTTGACATTTGAGTGCTTTTAGTTGGAATATTTTCCAACCAGCGAACATCCAACCATCGAGTCATTCCATGTAGCGGAACCCCAACGAGCGAATCCCCACTGTATGTGAAAATGGTTCAAAAATATTCAAAAAGCTGCACAGCAAAAACGGTTCGTTCGATTGTTAGACAACTAAAGAAACAAAGTTAGACAACTAAATAAAGATTCCAAAAAAATACACACAGTAAAAAAAAAAAATTTGCATTAAAAAACATAATTTTTGACACAAAATCTCAAAACCCTATCGGAATACCAACGTAATTTTTTGAGGGAAAACGGTCCATTATATTAGCTATCTACCATAAAAATTTGGTGATGGTAAACCAATAAACAAAAAAGTTATAACATTTCAAACATGTCACAATTTTCACATTTTGTAGAAAAAAATTTTTTTTTCGGTGTAAATTATAACGGGAACCGCAGTTTGTTGCTGATTTTATTGTTAAGGGCCTTGCGTGAATTAAACAAGTCGTTTTCATGTATTCATTAGTATTATGTATATTATATGTATAAACATTATGTATATGTATAAATATTATATGTATATGTATATATGTATAAATTAAAATGAATTAACAGATTACACGAAAATAAAATTTTTTTTTACCAGGATATTTTTTTTAGAGTATGATCGATGAGTTTCTAAATGTTATACATAAACTTTAAAAGTTTTGGATTTGGGTATGCGTTATGAGATCATGAAAACATTTTATTAATACTTATTTATTTATTTATTGTTTTTCAATTTTTTTACAATATCGAACACTTTTGCATCATTATCAGTACAGTTCGAGTATAGTTTTGCTTTAATTTTATTTTCTGACAATGGAATGAAACAGTGAAATTTTTGGGTTCCTTGGATCGTTTTCGCGTTATTATATTGCTCGCTGAGCTCTGATGCCGTTAATTCGTACTCTTCAGTAGTAGTAAAACAAAATGATAATTTTGTTAAATCTTCTTCTTTTCTGCGATTCGCCCAATCAAATAGTTCTTTTGCAGTTTTAATTGGATGCTCACGTTCTTTGGCTAAACTTGCTCTTGTGGCCATGCGCTTTATGGTTCCTCCAATAGCATCACAAGGACCTTTGCCATGTGACGTAGCAAAGAAATGCCATTCGGCATCAATTCCGTACTTTGATTTAAATTGACATAGGCTCGAAAAATTCTTACGGTTTTTGTACTGCGATGCTGCTCCATCAGACATGAAATATATCTTTCTGATTTCTTTATCCTTATCAACGCGTAAAAAGTTAATCATTTTGGCAATGAACAAATTTACAGATACTGAGTCGTGTCTTAAATCTTCGGAAATTACAATAAAACTAAAATGTTCAATTTGCGTACTTCCATTGAAATAAATAACGAATGGATGAATTGTAGCTTGTTGTACGTTCCAGTGATGGGACTGCACTTCATCTTGCAATACAAAGCTATAGTTTTCAGAAAAATCGCAAATGACTAAAAATTCACCATCTTGTAATGTATTTTTCGTATTTTTTAAAAAGCGGGATTGCTCTGTTTTAATAAAGTCGTGAGGAATTAAACTTTCTAATTTCAAGCAAAAAAATGACACAAACTCATCTACAGGTTTTACAATAGTTTCTAGGTCACACCTATCCGTGGTCACCCATTGCTCAAATTATAACTGATCAATATAATTTTTTTCAAACTCAGCGAATAAAGTATTTTCCAATGATGAAGAATCTGGACAATCCGAACAAGATCGTAGATAGCAATTTGATGTTGTATTTTCACACGAAAGACTACCAGTTAACATTTTAATATCCTTTGATAAATTGATTCTTTTCAAACTATGTAAGATTAGGTTAATATTTTCGTGTGTTGTGCACACACAAACATTATGTGTTCCTGAATTGGATAGAAGCTTGCATTGCCTTGGACGAAGGTTTGCAAATGAGGAAAAACCTACCTTAATATTTTCGTTAATTTCCTTGAAGCGTGTATACGCTTCTTTTAAAATAGTCATCATTAATCGTTTTTGGATTGCTTGACGCTTTCCATCTTTTTTTACAGATACATAATCTTTTTGGCCAGGCATAGCTCTACTTACTTCATCGTCTTCAAAATATTGAATTATTTTTTCTTTTGTCTCATCTGTTAATGAAGTACTCGACCTAGCATTTTTGGTTGCAAGACAGTTATTTTTGAATTGTTTTGCCTCTTTTGCTGTATTTTTATTGGTTTTGAACTCATCAATGGCGTCTTGAATAGACCACGAGTTGGCAGCATCGACAAAATCAATAATTTTTCTTTCCTTGTCGTGGCTAGATTCGAGAACCTTTCCTTCATATTCATAATTACCTCATCGTAGTCTGTATTTTCCACATCCTCAGGTCCTAATTTGAAGAGGTTTCTTCGTACAGCTTCGTTGATTTCACGGTATTTTTTCTCGGGATAATTGACGTAACCCATCTTCGTCCATTTAATCGGAGTCACTTTTATTCCAGCTATCCCTTCGTTGAAGCGTTCGATGTTGACCTTCTGGATGCACTCATCTTCTGATTGATTTGTTGAAACAGATGTCGCTGATGGTACCGTGGCAAGACTATCTGCACTTGGTACTTCTGGTAACTCCTCAGTTGTTGTCGGTGCATCTAGTAATTCCTCAGTTGTTGTTGTTTTCGAACTTCCTGCAACCTGATCCACCGATGATGTACAGATTGCCCGTTTGTCAACGTTTAAACGGCAGGACGTACAAATGCGTAAATTTGTATTCAATGTAGACATTGGAGCATAACCAGCCGCTTTCAGTTTATCTATGGTGCTCTCGGTGAGATTTCGTAGCTCTTTCGAACACTTTTTTTCTGCAAACGGCCTGCAACAGTTGAGAAAGCGACTACTCATGTTGCTCGTTAGATTTTAATAAACAAAATCACTTTTAAGTTTTTACTGACTAGTTTGGTGTCGTTTGCTTGACTGAAGAAAAATTTTACAATTAAATCTTTTATAACCATAGTGGTAGTATATTTTTAGCTTTTTCGTGAGTATGTTCATGGTATGTACCTATAATGTTTTTGATGTTGTTGAAGTTACTCGCTTTCTCCCAAATATGATTAAAAAAGTCTATTCTCTACCAAGGCGGGTCTATACCCAGGTGTAATCAGATTTTAACTTTGTGGAGAAGACCAGCGCCGAGAAAACCGACCTGCTTTACGTATACTAGATCACCTGGGTATAGACCCGCCTTGTTCTCTACGAGGTAAACTTTTTGCAGGTAAACTAGTCGTATACCTGTATAGAAAACTTTTTTTGTTGCTTTTGTCTTCAATATTAGATTTCTTATAGGTTTCTTTTATCAAAAGGTTGTAACCTTACACATGACCGTCACTGTTGTGTCGCGTGAGTACCTATGGAACTCAAGGTCTACCACAATAAATGAGAGCAAAAATTATCTTACCATGTTCAAAACCTCATCACACTCACAACAGAACAACACAACACATCTTCCGATCAGCTATATTTGACCATAGTTGATCATGATCTCCGTCTCCTCTGGACTTCAACACCACTGACTGATCTGTGTAGAGGTAAGGGAGAGCACAGCATCCGAGCCCGATTCTTGTTTGGGTGTCACCACACAGCCAACAGATAACCGAACTATTGTCTAGCTACGCTCATATATGGTCTTGAACCGCAGTGTCTCGATCAGTAGCCAGTTAATCCCAAAGCAGGCAAGTCCTACACACCAAATTTTCGGTTTATCTTCCAGCAATTTCGTTTACTGAAACCGATTCAGCAATAAATCCTTTTGCTGATGTACAGCATTTTTGAAATTGTTTACTGGAATTCAGCAATCTGACTTGTCACACCATCAGATTTACTGAATTTCAGTAACTTATATGACAAATGATTGATAACCAGCAATAGGTTTAAAATTTTGCCGTAAATCAGTAAACATAATTACTGAACTCCAGTAAAAGTTGTACTTGTCACAGTCGATAGCAACCACAAAAACAACCGAAATTTTGTTGTCTCCTACTGGTTCCATTTGCCAATCTGCAGTTTGTTGGTTTATGGAAATCGTATAATCTATTAGCCGTACATCTCTCACAATATTTGAGTAAGTACTATATTGAGTAGAGAACTAAATATTGCAAATTAACGCAAGTGTTTATTTCTTTTCTAGGATGATAACAAAACCGGAACGGAAAATCAGTCTCTTCCTTTCGGTTGCAAAAGCAGGAAAATATTGTTTAATTTCTATGTGTAGAAATAAATGTGTTGGGCATGAAACAAAGTTGCATATTTATAATTTTAATAGTGAACTTTACCGAAACTATACATCAACCAGATCCTAGTGACTCAAAATTGCTAAAAAGCAGTAAAAATCCCACTAAAGCAACAAACAACCAAGTGCTGATTATTCAGCAAGTGAAAATGTGCTTTGCTGGATGATCAGTAAAACAGCTGTCATTTTTACGCGAATTCGCTTTGCTGAAAGATCCAGCAAATTTCATTTTGCTGGATCGATTGCTGAATTTACAGCACAAAAAAAATCAGCAAAAATTTGCTGGTTTACAGCAATAAAATTTTGGTGTGTAGGCAAAGTCTTACAATTACCATTGCGCCTGACTGGCATCTTGTGACCTTTAGTGAGTGCGTATTAAGTGATTCTGTGGTGAGAACATACCGAAAAACGGGCTGGAAGGTAAAACTCGCTGATGAAGTTCTGCAGTAGGATACATAAGTGCTTAATTTTTACAGCCGCCTAAATGCCCAGAACACCCAAGTTAGCTGCATGTCGATGCATGCCATGATGGAGTAGTTCGGATACGTTTTGAGATCGGTAAGCGTGGAAGAAATTAATTCTATGGCATATCCCGAATTGTGCTTCTAAGCCGAGACTTATGTGCTCCCCTCCTCAACTACCTCTATTCAGGCCTTTCTTTTCAACCCCTAAATCGATGGTGGTGGTGGCCATCAGCCTGGCTCAGTGCTTGGGCATCCCAGACGGTCATAGTGGGCTTTGTCGCGGAGTGGTTGCTGTCCTACCGGCAATACGGTTTGTCCGGACAAGCTCCTGGTTCTACGGTCGCCGAGGGATACACCGAATACTGACGCTCACTTCACCTAGGTTTAAGTACACATCCTAACCGTAAGTAATAAAACCATCACTAATTTTACTATGTTAAATTTATGCTTTGATTTTGCCATGGAATGACTCGTAATGATTTCAGCGGGTTTCCCTGTATTCGAACCCGGTAGTAAGGTTGATTGGTTCATGGGTTTAGGAACCAATGTCTCTGCTTCTCCTTTCTACCATCTTTGTCTCCGTCTCATGCGACCTTTCCCCTGGGGAGGTGACAAGGTTTCAACACTATTGAGAGAATTTTTCTTCAGTTACGTACAATAAAAAATATGACACTATCAAGACTTTAGATCACAACACTGGATCGCGTCTAACTTTCTAATAGATGCTATAATAGTTATGAATAATTAAATAAAATATCATGAAAACAACTTGTTAACCTCATGTGGTACCCTTAACAAAAAATTCAGCAACAAACTGCGGTCCTAAAAAAATTAACAATGAAAAAAAAAATTCACTAAGTGTCAAATTTGTGAAATATTTGAAATGTCATAACTTTTTTGTTTATTGGCTTACCATGGTAGATAGCTAATATAATGGACCGTTTTCCCTCAAAAAATTACGTTGGTATTCCGATAGGGTTTTGAGATATTTGAGTTTTTGTGACAAAAATAATGTTTTTTAATGCAAAAAAAAAAATTTTTACTGTGTGTATTTTTTTTTGGAATCTTTATTTAGTTGTCTAACAATCGAATGAACCGTTTTTGCTGTGCAGCTTTTTGAATATTTTTGAGTCGTGACTCAACTTGAAGATTTGATATCGGAAAATGACGATTTAGATGGAACTGAAAAACTGTGCAAAGTTTCAGATATTTTTGAAATGGTCGATCAGAATCGACTTGCATGCCTCCGTGGAATCCCTCTAGATAATTTTTTTTCGCAAATTTGTTTGAGGTGGATAGGAATGATGTCGTCAAGTAGCTGTCAGTTTTCGGAATATGTTACCTTCTAAATATCTACAGTATACATAATAGTGACAGATTTATGCATCTTTTATTTTCAGCCTATCCCACTGCCGTGAATCGCAAGTCAGTCCCATCTGCATTGTCGTCAAAATCGAGTTGAGCACTGATGAAATAATATGATTTGTTCGGGAAAAGTAGGAAAAAGCAGCAAGTCAAATTGTCCCATAATGAAAAGTAATCGCATATCAGTCCCACTATAGACTTTTGCACCATGGAACACAAAATTGTAACTTGTTTTGATCATCTTTATATTTTTCTCGGAAAGATATCATAGTGAAATGCAAGTTGTGAAAGTTTAATTAAGATTGGAACATGTTCCAATCCTCTGGAATTTTTTGAATATTTGTATGGAAAACTAGTTTGGAAACTTCACAGTATATTTTCTCAATGCCTACTTTTTACAGATGGGACTGACTTGCGATTCACGGCAGCCCAGTGATTTAAGATCTTTTGTAGCCTACTACATCTCTCCTGTGTTTTATAAAAAGATAAAGTGTATGCATAATTAAATATTGTTGTTTGGCAAAAATAATAATACAAATATTTGAGTTTTCTCTTCTCAAACTTTGAACGAGAATAATATCTACCTCAAAAATAAAACTTATTTTATATAGAAGACTTCTTGAACTTTCGTTCAAAACTTCTTAGCGGTTTTCAGAACTTTCAAAAGCATCAAGCATAGTGTCCTGGTATTCTACACTAATTGCAAATTAAATCCTGAGCGGTACACAACTTCCCAAGTAACCACAAGCATTATAACATTGCACGTATTCTACTGCATATCAACAACATTGATGTAACATTGCCTTTATTCGACATATTTCAAGAGCTGTCAAGCAATATAGCATTAACTCCACATTACAACTGTATCAATGCACTAATATCACTTTATAAATTGCACTGCTGCACTAACGTTAGTTTATAAATTGCTTCATTGCTTTATCGTCATTTTGCATTAGTGCAACTGTAAAAGGGCCCTTTTCCACTTTTAAACTACTTTAATGGTAGGCTTACGGCACTGAAGCTACATTATATA
The DNA here is from genome assembly GCF_002204515.2 of Aedes aegypti. NCBI lineage: Eukaryota > Metazoa > Arthropoda > Insecta > Diptera > Culicidae > Aedes > Aedes aegypti. Next base: position 20,494,596 of record NC_035108.1, on the reverse strand, counting down.
TGCAATGATATAATGCTCCATGGTTACTTGGGTTGTTTTCACCGTAATTTCCAGCACACTTCTCTCTTTTTTACGATCGCAAACCTTAAGGGGGCAGGATCCGTCATTGATTTCGGAATTTTCAAAAGCAGTTTATTCGTTCAAAATCAAGAATGTTTACAGGAAAATGTGTTCACTGTATTCTATTCCCCAACCGAAACACAGTGAACACATTTTCATCGAATAATTTTCAGTTTTGAACAGAAAAACTGCTTTTGAAGATTCGATGATGACGATGATTACGATGACGGAGCGTTGATCGTTAAGTTTCACATCCAGGATAAATGCAGTGGAGGCAGCGGAGCGCACTTAGGGTTTATTCACAAATTTCATAACGCCAAAAATAGCCATTTTCGACACCCACCCACCCCTTCGTAACGCTTTTTGTATGAATATTTTACAGATTTTGTAACATATGAAATGAATATTTTACAAAATTTGTAACACCACGAGGACACACACCCACCCCTTTTAGCGTTATGAAATTTGTGAATGGACTCTTAGAGATTCACCGAAACACATCAGTGTTGCTAGACAAATCCCTATATATGGCTGCCGACTCATTTCAATGCCCCCACTGACTTCTCCAGTTTTGCCATCCCAACTAACATTCGCTCATTAAGCAAACACTATTATGGCAGTTTTCTTCAGAATCATGTTTAATAACATCTTAATAATTTTCATGCATAGCTAAATATATGTTGCAAATTTCAGTTTGTTCTCATGCACATATTTGAAACATCGAAATATGGTCGCTTCGATTTCGTGACTGTGCTACCAAGACATCGTCCAGCTTAGCACGCAGTTCAATATGTTGATGCCGCAAAGTCCAAAAATTTTCTCGCGTTGCAGCAATTTCACTGGATAATCTTAAAATTTCTACATTGTTCCTTATCAAACAATCAACCATAATATTATCAATGGAAGTGTAGTCGTGTGGAGCCTACTGGATACCATTTCCTATCCACTCAGTGTTTGCCGCATCCATGGGCGTAAATAGCCATCAGACTTGAGGGGGGCCACGGCCCCTTCTCATGAGAGACAAAAGTCGTAAAGGATCTATATAACTTAATAATGCTTGTTTCGATAATATTTGTGAACCGATTATAGTAGCGCAATTTCATACAGAGGCAGATCAAACCCTGAAAATCGTCCCAAACCGATTTATCAACTTTCTTAGTTACGAAATGTCACTTTTATGGAAAAATAGTAAACGTATTTAAAAATCTTTTTTTTTTCGTTTTATATTGCCAAGATGACGTATTCAACCCAATCTAATAGATCTTGAACAGAATACAAGGATTTAAAAGCAGACTATAATCAGGATTTACCTTTCCAATTCGATTTAAACTAGAATTTTTGGAAATTTATAAAACAAGATAAAGATTTATATGTATCAGTTCAATTAAGGTTCAAGATCAATGTGAAATTCTAACCTCTTGAAGCCGACAACTAAAAAAACCCAAGCCTTTGAAAAAAAAAACGCTTGCTAGTTTGAAAATATGGATTATTGTTGCTCAGTATTTTTGTAGCGAACGATTCATTTCTCTAAACCTCTCGAAACCAAAATTTGAGCATAGGATTGAATAATACCTTTTTTGTTAGAGTTAAAAACTTTAAATCCTAAAACTGCTTGGCTACCGTATCATATTGAAGAATTGAAGGTTTTTTTTGTATTCCAAAAAAAGCTGTCCTCAGCAAATTCGTACCATAACAGTTGTTTGAAGAAAGCAGGATGGAAGGTATTTTGCTCATGAATTTATTAATATCCAATCAGACTAAGGTAGGACAATAGTTCGACATTAGTGGTGTAATCAAAATTTTCATAAAAACAATAGCAGTTGAAAAGAAATTACTATACAGTAAGCCTTCAAAATATTTGCTATAATTTCGCTGATTGTCTTGAATGAAATTTTGCTTCACCTGTGGTGCAAAAGTTCGCTGGCCGAAACACAAAATACCGACACCTTTACGACAGACATACTTTATACCAGCCATATACTTATGTTTACAGATGTGAAATGTTGGTGACTTTTATCGCACGATCGGACCAATTTCGCTAATTTTGAAGATAATATATGAATTTGGGGTAATTTGTAAATTTCTCTGCGAGCTTACATGGGTCGAACTATTGCCCCGCTGATTAGAACTTTTGCCACACTATGGGCCAATAAATGATTCCAAGCAATTATGTAGTAACTAATACACCTCACAGTATCCTTATAATGCCTAATTTATTATTAATTTCCATGCAATAAAAGTTTGACCAAAAAATATATTTTTCCAAATCTCAATCGATTCTTATGATATTTGTAGTGAAAGTCTCTTACTCGACCACTGTGGCATTTATAAGCATTGATTTGAATTGAGCTAGAAATCTTAAAAAGAAAATCTGGTCCACTCTAACTTTTGTTCCACTCTCTTTAGTAATGTTCAATTTTGAGCTACTAAAAATCGAAAAATAAATCCGATCGGCCTTAAAACACAGAGAACAGACGTTCATCTTTGATCGTCAGCGTGTGTAAAGCTTTTTACTGGACATTTCAAAGTATGTCGTTATGCTCCTGTTACGCGGCGCTGTCATCAGAATATAGGAGTTTCAATTTTGCCGCTTTTTACACTTTGGCGTTAGTGTCACCATCAAAAATTGCCACTTGTCGCTAACGTTGCTTAGTGTGCCAATGTATGTTGACGTTCACTAGTGCCATCGTGTGGTCGAAACGAGTTTGTATGTCGCGCTGTCTGCGTTGGCGGCGCTGATGATTGACTTTAACCTTTACACATGATTTTAATGGAATTTTGTTCGAGCCTCCATGTCTGTTCTCAGTGCTTAAAACATGAATGTACGACTGCGAAATACATATTTTGCTGAAAAATAGATGAGCTCATGCTTGAAAACAATTAGTTTTTATACAGTAGATTGACAAAGATGTAAGTAAAGCACGGAATACTCAAGTAGACTTGTTTGATGCTTCAGAGATGCTGTATTTAGAAAAAAATAACACATCCTAATGAAAAAAGAGAACACCCGGCACCGTAAAATGTCAAAAAAGTGGACTTGGAATTTCATTAACTATCGTTCTTGCTTGACCCAATCTCACCCCAATTTTCAATGTTTTAGACATCGTACAGAAAAAAATGATTTTTTTATGGGAAAATCAAACAGATTCCGGAAAATACCTGTGATGTATAATGAAAAGACTTTCAACATTCTACTAATACAACGATAGAGGCTAGAGTACATGCGTGATACTTTGTACAGGAGAAATTTAATGTTGTAAATTTTATCTAGTTTCAACATGCAAGTTCATTGATGTAGTATACAAAAACTACTATTTCTAAAAATGTATAATGTTATGAATTATGTGTAATAATATGTTCCCTAACATATGAATTATTATTTTAGTAATATCAGCGTTATTAGCTGAAATATTTCACAAAACATATTTTTCCGTTTTGACCCAATCTCACCCCCTAGACCCATTGTCACCCCCATCGACGGTACTAATGTTTACCTTATACATCTTAGGTAGTAAAAAGAAGAGCACAAAAGGTGCACACAGTGAGAAATTAAAATAAGGGCTACTCACTGTCAGGGGTTGCAATTCTAACACCCCTGCTCAACCACTGAAGTTAGCCAGCCCAATGCTAGCACAATGCTTACGAAACACTGCAACAAGAAGACTCTTCGTCATCATGTCTGCCTGCTGATCTACTGTTGTTACAAACTGAAGTACGATCATCTTCTGCCGTACCAGGTGTCGGAGATAATGGAACTTAACGTCCACATGTTTAAGGCGTCCGAAATCTTTAGATTCTTCAGCAATGCGCATCGAAGACTGATTGTCCTCGAAAAATACGACTGGCTCTCCAGGATCATACCCAAAATCACGAATCAATCTCACTAGCCATTGCTCGTGACAAGCCGCTACACAAAGTGCCGCCAGTTCCGCTTCAGTTGATGAGAGAGACACAGTTTGTTGCTTTCGTGTAATCCACGCCGTAGTGCAACCAATTACTTTAAAAATAGCACCGCTTACAGAACGCCTGTCTGCAACATCATTGGCCCAGTCTGCATCACAAAACACTTCCATCGTTACAGCACTCTGGTTCCTACGGTAAATTAAGCCCACATCTAACGACCCCTTTACGTAGCGCAGTCACGGTGCTCCAATTACCGTTATTATCAAATAAAATATACCATTCAAACGGCAGTCAGCAGTTGATTCCTGACGTTGTTCTGCACCTCTGGGCCGATTTTTAAAAAAATCCTTAGGCAGAATTTTGAGTTACGCCCTTTTGAAGTTTATATGATAGAAATCACACGAAATATGCCACTTTAACTTGTTTAAACAAAGAAATTATAATAAAATTTTGTAGTTTTAATTTTTTATATGGTTTTAGATATTAAAAAATACATTTTTCTAAAAATTCTCGACCGACATTTGAAAAGGGCCAATGCTTTGTTTGCTAATAAGCCAATACACGAAAAATGATATCTACCAAATTAACGCCTGTTAGTGATTCTAGGAAATTGTCCAAAGCATTCAAATTTGTATGAAAAATTCTTGGACAGGATATGCAGATACGCCCTCTTGAAATGTATGGAAAGAATATGGAATATGGGATATGGTGGATTCTGCTCCATCTGTAATCAGCGATTAGCTAGGTGCATACATAATCATTACACTTTTGCGGTTGTTCTTATTTCATTCAATTTAGCAAGTTGTATAGAAGGAATGATTCAAATTGTATTCAAATGTAACGCAGAACCTCTCTCTTTCCTCTCCCACGTTACAGCTTTTGTATGGAAAATGTATGAACCGTAACACTACCGAACTTTCTCGTTACGTAACATTTGAACGATTCCAAATTTACACGTACACATGTTGTCTATACTGACATTGAAAAAGGACCAAAGTATAATTGAAATATACACATTTCAATATGTATTGAAAGGTCGCTGAACAATGACCCCAACTAACAATTTTAGCGCTATAAGCCAAGTTTATTTGCCTTGTGCTGTATAACAGTTGAATTGAAGCAGCGAACGCAGCAAAAAATGAAAGCTGTCAAAAATAGAACGATTAGCGTTAATACAGCTGTAACGCAAACGTTTTGCAGCTACAAATCTTAGCTGAATAAATTTCATCAGTTATCGCTTTTGCAGCTTTCACTAAGCTGTAACTCAATACCTTAAAGGATAGCAACCTAATGATATGGAATAAAACTAGCCATCATCAATCCGGCTGCTTCTATACAATATGATTTGTTATGCTGCTCAATATATATTTAAGAAGCGCTTTGTCGTTAGTTACACAGCAAGCATACAGCAGTATGCTGTAAAACAACAACTTGTGACGCATCTACTCAGCTTGTTGGATGTAAACATTGTGTTTGACGTTTCACACCCTTTTACAGCTTGATGAAGTGGTGTAAGCGTGGCTATGGCATCTTTTACGATCATTATAAAATATTGTGTGAACCGTTTTCGATGTAGAACAAAACGGTGTGTTTTCTTTGCCTTTCGATATAGACTGTGGTGGCAACAAGGACAGCGTCGAGACTTGTGGATGCAGAGATCGTGAGTTCGATTCCAAGCGGTGGCAGGTAACGTTGGGAACATTAAATTCAGATACTAATGATATGAATTCTGGAAGCTGTGAAACAGCTTGAAAATAATATTTAATCGATAATACAGCGAAGCTATATAATAATTATTCAACAGTTGCAAAATGGTTGAGAAAGCGCCTTCCGAAGATTTTACACAGCTACTTGTCGTGTAACTGTCGAGATAGAGCAATGATCGATATGAATAAGAGCTGCCAACACAGCTTAAAAGTAGCTGAGTAGATTCGCCAGATTTGTTGGTAAAAGGATCGCATAGAAGCTTTCGTTCGTATGTACAGCGCCTTTACTCAGCATAAAGCCGTATAAAGAAGGCCTAGAGAATGTTTACATTTGCACTAAATGTTAGTTGGGACTGTATCAAAGTTGACCGGAACACTCGAACATCACTTATCTTTATCTATATTATACATTCATACATACATACTTCTATTCTAATCTGTTCTATTCTATTCAATTATACTCTACTTAAATTTATTCTACTCTGATCAACCCTACTTGTTCTTATACATATTTTTACAAATAGACACTGTAAAAATTACCAACTGCGCGCAAAAGATTTGAACGGTACTCTTTCGATATTTGTACGGCTTTTTAGCGCTCCCAGCTCTGTAAAAAATGCTATGCACAGATTCTGACTCCTAATGCGTGCTTCTCAAATGATCCATAAAAATGAAGATTTGAATTATTATTTCACAGTAAGTCCAAATAAGGGTTTCAACTTATATATGATAGTTTTTATGTATTTTAAGGAACTCAAGCTTTTTGTATTAAATGCTTTTCATTTGAGCTGGATCCTCGTTTTTTAAGGTAATTTGAACAAGTTTGTCGAGAGCTGGGAAGAGCAGAGTCTGACAAAATCTTCGAAATATCATATTACCATGTTTAATGTAAAAGACTTCTGCAATGCAACTGGTCGAGGACTAGGCTGACATAATGAGCTGGCGTCGGATAACGCTGTGCATAACGCTGTTTCACAGACCTGTCTGCGCTATAAAGTCGAACAAACATCGAAAGTGTATCGTTCAATTCTTTTGCGCGCAGTTTTTGATTACAACATTGGCATTTGTAAAAATATGTATAAGAACAAGTAGGGTGGATCAGAATAGAATAAATTTAAGTAGAGTAAAATTGAATAGAATAGAACAGATTAGAATAGAAAATAATTAAATAGAATTGAATAGAATATAGAATATAGAATCATGTAGATACAGATATGTAATGTTCGAATGTTGCGATCAAGTTCAGCTATATTGATGTGTATATATTTCAATTATACTTTGGCCCTTTTATAATGTCAATCTAGACAATATGTGTACGTGTAAATTTTGTGCAACTTGCTAAATTGAATGAAATAAGAACAACCGCAGAGGTGTAATGATTATGTATACACCTAACCGTTGATTATAGATGAAACGGAATTCACCATGCAATATTCTTTCCATACACTTCAAAAGGGCGTATCTGTATATCCTGTCCAAGAATTATTCATTCATATTTGAATGCTTTGGACAATTTCCTAAAATCACTATCAGGCGTTAGATTGTTAGATATAATTGTTCGTGTATTGGTTGATAAGTAATAACTTAACATAGCATTGGCCCTTTCCAAACGTCGGTAGAATTTTTTTTATGAAAATGTTTTTCAATATATAAAACCAGATAAAAAATCAAAACTACATTTTTTGTATAATCTCTTTGTTTAAACAAGTAAAAATGGCATATTTTCAGTGATTTCCATCATATAAACTTCAAAAGGGCGTAACTCAAAATTCTGTCTAAGGATTTTTTTTAAAATCGGCCCAGAGGTGCAGAACAACGTTAGGAATCAACTGCTGACTGCCGTTTGAATGGTATATTTTATTTGATAATAACGGTAATTGGAGCATCGTGGCAGTACTCTCTTCAAGTAAGCCCAATGAAGATCCGTCGTGCAGCTTTGATACTGGCTAAAACAGTTGACAGATGCTGCTAAATCTGGCCTGGTTGTTGTCGCTGCGTAGGTTAAACATCCAATTAGCTCTCTGTATGGATGTGTGGTTCTGTCAATTTCTGCACCATACTGTAGCTTTAGCCGGTTTCCCATGGGTGTGGAAATCGGCTTACAATCGTCCATCTTGAACCGTTTCAGCATGTCTACAAGATATTGCTTCTGGCTTATACGCATCACACCACTCTTCACATCACGGTCAATGCGCAATCCGAGGAAACACCTGATTTCCCCACCGTCTGTCATCTCGAACTCACTAGCTAAACAGCGCTTCACAGTTTTCACAAGCTTCAAGGACGAACCAGCAATCACTATGTCATCGACATATATCAGCATAAAAACGATTCCTTTATCCGACTTCCACACGTATAAACACTGGTCATTCCGGCTTCTCTCAAACTTCAGTCGTGTTTCTACAAAGTTGTGGAACCGCTGGTTCCAAGCTCGTGAAGCCTGCTTTAGTCCGTAGAGGCACTTTTTCAGTTGACACACCAGATTCTCACCAGCTTCATACCCTTCCGGCTGCACCAAGAAGATTTCCTCTGTTAGCTCGCCATTCAGGAAGGCCGTATTCACGTCCATCTGATGAACAATCATATCAAGCGTGTGCTAGAATAAGGGCGTCAGTCACATGATCGATTTCTCTCCATCGATCCTCTCTTCTGTGATTAAAGGTGACAAGATGCGGGTTTGCAGGCATTTTTTCACTTCAGACCGCTTGACAGCGATGCAATCTTGCGTCCCGGGGTGGAAAAACCCGCGTCTTGTCACCTTTATTAACAGAAGAGAGGATCGATGAAGAGAAATCGATCATGCGACTTACGCCCTTATTCTACCACACGCTTGATATTCTCCTGATTGGCAATCGCTAATACTGTCCGCAATGTATCCAACTTAGCGACTGGTGAATAAGTTTCACCATAGTCGAAACCTCTTCGTTGACTGAAACCATGTGCAACCAGACGAGCCTTATAACGGTCAGGTTTCCCATCAACGTCTCGCTTGACCCGGAATACCCATTTACAGGTGACTGGAGTACGATTCTTGGGTAACTTTGTCAATACCCAAGTGTTGGTCTTCCGGAGCGATGCTATCTCATCCTCTTTAGCCAGTCCGGTCTTTCCCGTGCTTCCGCTAAGGAATTTGGAACCTCGTCGACGAACCCCATGGCATTCAAGGCATATGCAGCGTATTCCATTTCAAAATCGTCATGCCATTTCGGCGGGCATCGTTGACGCTGTTGTCTTGGCTCATCCAGACGTACTTCGCTTGCTTCATCCTGTGCTTCTAGTTCAACATCACTACTTGCTCGAAAACTGTCAAACTCGTCATCCGAATCGTCCAACATTTCATCGTCAGTAGCCAATCGTTCTTCCAATGACTTTTCAGGAACCGGGAATTGAAATACATCACTTGAACACAATCCTTTTTCTTCAGCACTACTTCCATCAACTTCAACGAAATCAACATCCCGTGCATGGACAATTCGTTGCGCTTTGGCATTCCACACACGATAGCCGTTATGAGCATAGCCTACGAAAATTCCCTTCCATGCTTTGGAATCCATCTTCTTCCGGAGATCTTTCGGTATATGCACATATGCACTGCAACCGAACGTCAGTGCTGTAAAACGGTGAACAGAGTCTGTTCATGCACACCAGAAAAATGCAACAGCATCGGTGGTTCATTTTGTGTGATTGCGTGCTTGCTTTCTTTGCTCACGATCGCCCGAACACATATACTGTAAAGGGCATCGCATCATTTTATTTTGACATGCAATCACGCGTCCGATTCCTTTTGATATTTCTACAATAACACCACATATCGGTCAATTTTCTCAATACTGTCGTATATTAGTTTGTAATCTATCTATTATAATCATAATCCATCCAATTATTCACAAAATTAGCTATCAAAAGAAAAAAGAACGGCTGTGAGCAGACTCTGCTCATCCCGCAATCACGCTCTTTTTACATTTGTTTTGTTCTGGTTCTCCGATGCAAGAATCTGTGACCAAATCGGTCGCTGTTGGTTCGTGAGCGTGTGAGCGTGGATCCAGCTTAATATTGGTTCATTTTGCGTAAACGGCATGATTCTTTCCACCACTGCCGAACGTACGTAAGTTCGAAATATTCGGCTTCTTGCTTTCCCACAACTCGAATGGAGTAATACCAGTATCAATCGCACTTGACGGGCTACGGTTCACGAGGTAAGCCGCCGTCTGAATAGCCTGACCCCTAAATCGCTTGCTGATTCCCGAAATTAACATCATTGCTCGAGCTTTCTCAACGAGTGTGCGGTTCATCCGCTCGGCCCCCCCGTTCTGCTCGGGAGTGTATGGTACAGTCCAATTCACTTCAATGCCTTTCTTCTTACAGAACCGCTCGAACTCTTTGCAACGGTATTCACCGCCGTTATCACAACGCAGCCGGCTTATCTTCTTTCCGAACTTAGCTGTCACTAATGCTTCGAAGTTTCGGAATTGTTCAAACACTTCAGCCTTTGATTCAATCAAGTAAACCATCGTAAAGTGCGACCAGTCGTCTATGAATGTCACAAAATATTTAACTCCGTTTAGACCGACTGGTGTTACTGGTCCACATACGTCCGAGTGGATTACTTCAATCACTCGCGACGACCTTTTCGATTCACGCACAGGGAACGGTTTTCGCGTTTGCTTCCCCCAAAACGCACGGCTCACACATGACAACTCTTGGCGTTCAAATGTCCGTATCGACGGTGCCACAGTTCCATGGTTTTCGGTACACGATCACACGTTAGCAATGATTCACTTTTGCCTCGATTAGTTTTCCAAAAATCTAGCTGGTATAACTTTCCAGCACGCATTCCAGATGCAACAACCTCAGATCGATGGTAAATTTTTACTTTTCCACCTTCGTACACAACACGCATACCTGCTTCGCCTATATGCATAACGGAAAATAGATTGCAACGAAGTTCTGACACAAACAAAACGTTTTGAACAGTGCATATACTATCTTTACCACCCACACGCGAAACAACTTTCACAGTGCCGGAATACTTGGCAGTAATCGATTCGCCATCCTTGGCAATAGCAATTTCTATCGGATCGCTCAACGGCCTCAGGTCTTCTAGAAGTGATTTATCGTTCACAAGGTGATCGGAACATCCAGAGTCAATATACCATCGTATTCGACTGGACTCATTCCGTCGCTCATCTCCCCTGCTCACGCCGACAAAACACACACCACTTTCACCAGCCATATGAGCTTTCGATTTGGTATCTCGCCAAATTTCTTCTTCTTCTTGAATGGACATTCTGATAGGATGTGACCTTCTTTCTTACACCCAAAACACTTAATCTTTGCCTTCCTCTGAGACTGCTTCGATCCGGCGAAAGCCGTTTCATCGTTCTTCAGAACACTCAAATCAGCACCTTTTCGCTTCGTCTCTTCATCAAGCAGCCTGCACTTAACAAATTCCAGAGATAATTTTTCCTCTGGCGTCGTTTCCAGCGCCGTTACCACTGTCGAGAACGATGATCCAAGCGTTAATAGAAGGTGGCAAACGACATCGAGTTCATCTAAATCAGCACCGGTCGAATGGTATTCCCGGACTAGTTTGTCAAACTGCAAGAAGTGCTCCTGCAAGGAACCACTTTCGAACCGCATAGTCAGCATCCTCCGCTTAAGGTGCATTCGACTGGCAATACTGCGTCGTTCGAAAACCCGCCGCAGTGCATCCCAAATATCTTTGGGATACAGCTTATCCTGGATATACTCGAGCTGTGAGTCATGGATTCGGGATACCAGGAGTGATTTACATTTCCGATCGAGTTTTGCTCGCTTCTCTCGCTCGACTTCCTTCTGTTTCTTCACATCCTGGCTATCACCCACCACCTCCTTCAAGGATTCCACCTCATTAGCTAGCGTTCTGACACACTCCTGAAGTTCGTGTTCCTCTAATAGGATTTCCATTCGGAATTTCCACGCGGAATAATTCGTGCCATCAAACAGTGGCAAAAACATCCTTTCCGACTTTTCTTCCATCGCGCAAACCACTTCGACCGATACTACGTGAAACGCACTGGGACCAAAACCTGAAATAGTTTCGGATGGACACAAGAACACGGAACAAATCACGGATTTACGGAACTCAATAAAACGTGTCGATATGTATTCAGGGTTATCTTATAATACTAATGTTTACCTTATACATCTTAGGTAGTAAAAAGAAGAGCACAAAAGGTGCACACTGTGAGAAATTAAAATAAGGGCTACTCACTGTCAGGGGTTGCAATTCTAACAGCCTTAATTGTATCTTGAAATTTTTATTATCTTCCAATGTTTCTCAACGTACAGATATTAAACGTTTCTTTGACCCGATGTAGAGTTCATCTAACAGGTTAACGTTTATAATAAAGTTCAAATTATAAATGTAACTTGAATATTTATTAACTTCTTATTTCAACACATTGCAAGCTTATCCAATTTTTTAGTTTCATGGTCAATAAAAAATGAATGTAAATGAAGATGGTACCGTTTTGATTCATATTACGGACAGCTTCAAATTCCGGACACTCTACTTTGTATGGGAAACATTTCACGCGAAATGTTTCAATTTTTGCTGTTCAAAAGTTCTCAATTTCAAGGCTCGTTTTAGTAAACTTTTTCCATAAATATATTTGAAAATTTATAATGCCCAACTACCTTAGATGTCTCTTTGGTGGTTTAACGATTTCGATTGATAATTTGAATAAGAATCATGAAAAGGCTACACATTTTGATTTATTTAGAATTATTGAAGTTGCGGAAGCGTATTCTTCACCGACCGTTCGAAAGTAAAGGACTTCCGACGCTCGATAGCGCTAAGGAATCATACAGAATGATTTATTTTGTATGCTCTATGCTGGGTTATATTTCCCCGAGTCCTTAAGTGTCCGTAATATGAACCAAAACGGTATGTACCTACACCAATGATAATATGGTCCCATAAGGATTGATGTTTTTTAACCCAATTATTAAAAAATCAAATAGAGGTACCCCTTCTTGCATAAAGAAGTCTTAGAAATTTGCATTACGAAAAGATGGGATCGAACTCAGATTTGATTTGATACGCTGCACTATGGAGACCGAAAATGAACAACCATGCGTCCCCACGGGCTTGTTTCAAAGCGTGCCACCCTAGTTCACCGCAATTTATTCGAGCCTTCACCTCCCACAGAGGGATGCAAATGCAAGAGGGCTGTAGAAATTATTCAATATTCTGCCACCCACTTTCCCATGTTCTAACATCGATAGACGGGAAACTTTCGGGAGATGAAAAGAATGTCACCCTCACCACGTTAGAATTCTCAGGTTAGAATGTAGAAGAACTTGCTAACTGCGAGAGCGGAAGATGTGTGCTTTGCTTTCGTTAGAAATTTCGTTGCGGATTTTTCCCTCGTTTTCTCACTCTCTTCGCTGCATGTGGAAATCTCGAGCGAGCACGTGCTCGGATTGTATCGTAACAAAGCTCCCCTGCGTTGTACTCAGCCGGTGTGAGTGTGAAAGAGACAATCGTATGAACGTTTTGATTCTGATCCAAGAAAGCTTTGGTTTCGGTAAAAAATGTCGTTCTTTACGGGAGAGTTGGAAAGCTTTGTGAGAGAGAGAGCCCGAGAGAGCGCAATTTGCCGAGTCAGCTGTTCACGATTGGGGCATCCCGCGGATGTTTGGAGCCGAGTGAGGATCTTTCATTTTTGGGGGCAAGCCAATGCGGTGTCGAATTTCGTGTCCTAGGTTCAGTTGGTGTCGCACTGGATGTCCGAAAGGTTCAAACGTTGTGTTCGCTGCCGTTCGGGACGTGGATCTCTCGTGACGTTTGTTTCGGTTGTTGGCGCGAATTGTTCCCTACCTATTGAAGCTTATAGGTAATGGTGCTCGGGCCGGTATCTCAAGTGTTGGCATTGCGTGTGGTTGTGGATGATCTAGTGGGATATAGCCAAGCCCTAGTTTGGTCGGATTTTGGAATTACCCCTTCGAGTGATAGCTTTGGACAACGCACGTGACTTGTCGGGGCTATTTTTACACATTCACTACCACGGCCACTAATGATGATTACTCTTGCATGACAATGGAACCGTACGTCACCACCAGCACCTAGAGTCTCGATTTCCTTCGGCATTTGGCGTCGTTTGTTTCGACCCAAGTGAAGATAACCACCCAGGATACTTGTCCACCGTAGAAGTGGTAGTGCCTACGGGAGGACACGCTTGCAAGGGGCAAAGAATCAGCAGCAGCAGCACAAAAAAAGGTGGTGGTTAATTTTAAGTGCTTCTCCGCGGAAGAAAACAGCATGGCGCACTTTGAGTGAAAACGAGTGTTTTTGTTGACAGTGACAACAACTATAAAACTATAGGTAGTGTCGTCGTGTTAGACCGGTTCATTTGTTTGGTTTTTGATTTCTGGCGCAATGTGAAGTGTCAGGCACATGGTGCCCTGTCAGACCGTTAGTGTGTTCAGTCGTTTTCCAATGCAGCCCACAGACGCTCAGACGGTTTGACCAACATTGACAACCGTTTGACCGACTGTCAAAGTTCGGTGCAACAACACTATATTTCTTCGCATGTTTTGAATGATCTGATTTTTCCGAATTCTGTGGTTGTGGGGGAATAATTCTACGATTTTTGAGCAATAATCGTAGTAAGAAAGAGCAGAACTTTCAAAATTTAAGTTCCGGAGGGAATGGATATTGATGAGGAATTCTATTAAAAACTCGAACGAAGTATTCCAGCAAATTCTGAAATTATAAGTGGTCTCTAGTAATGCTACTTTGGAGTCAGTCAGGAATCCATGGGTTATTCTAGGCATTCTTCCAGACATTGATTTTAAGATCCTCTACAAATTATTCAGAATATCATCCACTGATTCCTTCAACGATCAAACCAAAAAAATCCTCAAGTGATTTCTGCAGTAATTCTTCCGAGTTTACTCTTGGCTGGCTCCAAGAATTCCTCCAAAGATCACTACAAAAATTTCTCCAAAGGTTTCTTCAAGAATTCCTCTAGAAGCTGGTTCCAAGGAATCCATCACGTATTATTCAGCAATCACATCACGAATTCTTTTAGAAACTTCTCCAGGGATTCCTAAAGAAATGTATCACAAGAAATTCCCCCAGATATTTCACCAGGACTTTCGTCCTCCTAGGATTCCTCCTTAAATTCCACTAGACGTTACATCAGAAATTTCACCAGGAATTGCCTCAGCGATTCTTTCATGTAATTTTTCTACAGATTTCTTCGGGATTGCATTCAAAAACTCCCCTAGGAATTTCTTCAGTTCAAGAATTCCGCAAAAACATCCTCCAAAGATTGATTTAAGAATTCCTCCAACGAAACTTTGGGAATTCGCAAACTGATTCTATCGGGATTTTTTTCCTACGATTCCACCAGGAAGTCATCTAGAAATTCTTAAAAAGATTGCTCAAGAAATCCCATCCAAGGAATTACACAATTCTTCCACTAGTGATTCTTCTAGTAAATTTCCTGAAAATTCCTCCACAGATTCCTCCTGAAAATCCTTCAGAAGTTAATCCAAACATTCTTCCAGGGATTTCTACACGATTTTATCTAAAAATTCCTACAGAAATACATAAAAATTACTCCAGGAATTCTTATAGTGATTCTACGAAGAATTTCTCCAAGGATTCCACCCGGAACCCTCTAGGAATTTCACAAGAAAAAAGAACTTCCGCGTCCTCGGGAATCCACCAGAAATTAATTTAGATATTCCTCTTGCAATTTTTTTAAAGGTTCCTTCTGCTTATCCTCCGGGAATCTTCCTGGGGAATCTTCAAAATATTTTTTTTTATAAATTCCTTCAGTGTTTCCTTCAAAGATTCTTTCTGGTATCCCTGAAAACACCCTACGAGGTATTTGTTCACTTATTCCAGTATTTTTGCAGGTATTTTTCAAGGAATCGTTTAGGAACTTCTTCAGAGATATATTAAGGAATTTCACCTAAGAATTCTTTGAGAATTTCTCCAGTGATATCTTTGTAAATTTTTTAAGGATTTCTCAAGAAATTGCTCCATGGATTTAACCGAAAATTTAAAAAAATCTTATGAACTCTTTGGAAATTTTTTAGCTAATCCCCTGGAGGAATTTTTCATAACCCTGAATAAATTTCATGCATGGAGTAAACGGGTGGTATTCCCAGTGTTTACTCTCGAAATATTTTGGCGAAATTCCTTAAAAAACTCCTCACTCGAAAAATTACTGGTGAAATAAAAAGAGAAACTGGTGAAGTCTCTGGAGGAAATACTGGTGAAAGCTTTCTAGGAAATTGTAGTCGAATCCCTTGAGAAATTTTTACGGGATCTTTAGAGAACATCTTGGCGGAATGCTTGGACTTTTTTTCGAATGTTTTGGAACATCCTCTGGAGGACTTTTTGAATTCCCGGTAAAAAAAAAACTGGAAAAAATATTGGCGGAGTTTCTGAAAGAATTTCTAGTGATGACCAGCTAAAATCCTTGGAAGTTTTCTGTAGGGATTATGCCAGATGAAATCCATGGAAGAACCTCTGGTGGAATCCTCTGGGAAATCCCTGGAGGATTTATGTAAGAGATTTTTAGATTTTTAGTCCTCAGAGAAAATCCTAGCGTACTTCAGGAAGGAATTCCTGGTGGATTACCGAAATGAATTCTTGGAGGAATTCCTGAAAGATTTGGGTTTTCAATTCCGTTGAAAAATTCCGGAAGGAATCTCGGTGTTGAAATCGCCTAAGAAATTCCGGGAGGACTAGCTTGAAGAGTTCCCCAGAGAAACCCCTGGAAGAAAATTCTGGTAGAATCCCATGATAAATTCTTGGAATAATCCGTAGTAAACAGCCTGATAGAACCCATAGTAACTCTAGAGAAATTCACGAAGAATAGATAGAATCCCTGACAGAACTTTTGATGGAGTTCTAAAATGTGTTCATGATGGAATCACAGGACGATTTCATAATAAAATTTTAGAAATTTTAGTCCATGGAAGAACTTCTGATGGAATCCTTGCGGAAACTCCTAATAAATTCTACAGAAGAATCCCTGATGAAATCCCTAGAGAAACTTTTGGTGGAATCCTTGAAAGAACTTCTGATGTATCTCTGGACGAATTCCTTATGGAATCCCTACGAAAGTCTTGATAGAAATCCTGTGGTAATCCCAGGTAGAATCTCTGAAGGAACTTCTTATAAAAAAACCTGGAGGAACTTTTGGTAAAATCCATAGAAAAAATACTGATGTAATCCCTAGAGGAACTCCTGATGTAATACCTGGAGGAATCTCTGACGGGATCCCTAAAGGACCTTCTGATGAAATCTCTGGACTCCTGATGCCTGGCGGAATCCTTATGAATTCCTAGAAATTCCTTGTGGAACCCCTGATATAATCTCTAGAAGAATACCAGGTACAATCTTCGAAAGAACTCCTTTTGGAATCACTAGAAGAACTTCTGAAAGTATCCCTGATGGAATTCCTGGAGGAACTTCTGGTGTAATTCCCAGCAAAACCTCTGATGTAATCCCTTGAGGAACTCCTATTGGAGTCCTTGGGGGAACTCCTGATGGAATCCCTACACGAACTTCTGTGGAAAGACTTAGTGGTGAAATCCTTAGAAAAACTTTTGAAGGAACTCCTGATGTAATCTTTTGAGGAACGCCTGATATAATATCTGGAAGAATTCCAGGTAGAATCACTGAAGGAACTCCTGGTGGAATCTCTACAGAAACTTCTGATGGAATTGCTAGGGGAACTCCTGATGGAATCACTGGAGGAGTTCTAGTGAAATCCATGAAGGAACTTCTGATGGATCCCTGGAGGAATGCAAGATGGAATCCCTGAAGGAACTCCAGATGGAATTTCTGAAAGAACCTCTGTAAGAATTTTTCAGGTTTCAGGTAGAATCCCTAAAAGAACTCCTGATGAAATCATTGAAGGAACTCCAGATGGAATCCTTAGAGGAACTTCTTAAAGAACCCCTGTAAGAATTTCAGGTGGAATCTCTGAAGGAACATTTGATGGAATCCCTGGAGGAACTCTTGATGGAATCCCTTGAGGAACTTCTGTATAAATCCCTAGAAGAACTCCTGTGGAAAGGCTTATGGGAACTCTCAATGGAATCCCTAGAGACTTTTGATGAAATTGCAAGAGGAACTCCTGATGGAATCTCTAGAGAAGTTCCAGGTAGAATCCTTGAAGGTGCTTCTTATGGAATCCCCGGAAAATTTCTAGTTGGAATCCATGAAGGAAGTTCTGATGGAAACTCTAAAGGAACTTCTTAAAGAATCTCTACTAATGGGAGGGATTAGTTAGAGGGATTACTACAATAGATCAAATATTGGTCGCAGTGGTTTATGTTCCGAACAGAAAAAAAAATGGAAGGGATGAGGGATCTACTAATGTAATCCATACAAGGGATCTACTTATGCAATCCATAGAAGAACTTCTGATATAATCTCTGGAGGAACTCCTATTGGACTATCAGGAAGAACTTCCAATGGAATCCCTGCAGGAACTCCTGAAGGAATCCCTGAAGAAATTCCTAATTGAATCTCCTGATGAAATCCCTTAAGAAACTCCTGATGAAATCCCTAAAAGAATTCCTGAGGGCTATTCCTGATGGAATCCCTAGACAAACTTCTGGTAGAATTTATGGAGCAATTCCAGGTGGAATATCTAAAGGAACTGCTAATGAAATCCCTGGAGGAACTTTTGATGAAATCCCTAAAAGAACTCCTGATGTAATGTAATCCCCAGAATAACTCCTGATGTAATCCCTAGGAGAACTTCTGATATGATTCCTGGAGGAAGTTTAGGTGGAGTCTATGAAGGAATTTGTCACGTAATCTTTAGAGGAACTCGTGATGAAATCCCAATAGGAACTCTTAATGAAATTTCTGTAGGAATTCCTGATATGATGCAGGAATGTCTGATGGAATCTGTGGAGGAACTTTTTATGAAATCCCTAATAGAAATTCTGATGCTTTACCTTGAGGAAGTCCAGATACAATATCTAGAGAAAATCCTGGCGAAAGAAGAAACTTCTAATGCAATCTCTAGAGGAACTCTTGATGTAATCCCTTTGGGAACCCCTAAACCCCCCTCTAGAAGAAATCCTGATGGAATTCTTTGAGGAACTTCTGATGTAGTCTTTCGAGGAACTCCTGATATAAAATCTGGAGAAATTCCAGGTGGAATCTCTGAGGGAGCTATTGATGGAATCCCTGAAGGAACTACTGATTGAAGCCTTAGAGGAATTCCTTAAGATATTCTTGAAGAAATTCCTGGTGGAATCATTGGAGGAACTCCAAATGTAAACCCTAGGAGCTTTCCTAATGATCTCCCTAGAGGAACTCCTGATAGACTTCTTGGAGAAATTCCAGGAGGAAACTCTGATCGAATTGCTAGAGGAACTCCTGATGGAATTCCTGGAGGAGATCCATTTGGAATCTTTGAAGGAACTTCTGATGGAATCCCTGGAGGAATTCTAGATGAAACCCATGAAAGAACTCCTGAGAAAAACTTCTGATGAAATTCCCAGAAGAACTCTTGATGGAATCGCTTTCTGGTTCCTGGTGGAATCGCTGAAATCTTATAATTATTTCATCTGGAAACTTTTAAAGTTTTCTTGATGGAATCCATGGAAGAAATTTTAAAGGAATCCCTAGAGGATCTCCTGATGGAATTTCGTGAAGCATTCCAGGTGAACTTTGGAAGGAATCCTTACAGGAATCCCTAGTTAAATCACTAGACAGAATCTTGATTAAATTTCTGGAGGAACATCTGGACCGATGAGGGAATTTTGGTACAATTCCTAAAGAAATTCCTGCAACATTACCTGGAAAATTTTCTGGTGAATTATTTATTTAGTTATCAATCAATCTGATAAAACCTCGCTAACGATGTTATGCCAATTTACTCGGTCCATGGCTGTGTTTCTCCAACTTCGATTTTGGCCCACGTTCTCCAGATCTTGTTGCACCTGATCAAGCCACCTCGCTCGGAGCACACCCGCCTTCTTGTGCCAACCGGAATTTTCTGGTGAAGTTACTGATGGATTTTTTTGTAGGAATTCTTGGTACAACCCCTGGAGAAATTCGTTGATGAACTTTGATGGAAACACAAAACACAGTAACTGTTTTAGATACAATCTGAGGAGCACCGTGCGATACACTCAAATAAAACGTTCAAATAACCTTTATGCAACTAATCAACCAAAAGCGACAAATATCATCTCCACAAACCAGCCTACCGTTTTGACTCATATTCCGAACACTTAAGGCCAACAGTGACTTCAAATGCATCTGATTGGCGAAAATTGGCTGATATTTGTGTGAATTTTAATTTCTTCGCAAAGTCTAACTGTTAGCTGTTGGGTGTACTAATAATAATGTTGATTTATTTAGTTTTAGTATTGTTTTTACGTAAAAGAATGGAACAACAATTTGATTCAAATGCCGAACACTGTATTTATTCTGTCTCATATTCCGAACACCTTGATTCAAATTCCGAACAGCACGAATAAATCGTACTCAAATAAATAATTTCGCAAATAAATTTATCTGAGCTTGTTCTACTGGTCTCGAACTAGAGAATCATCACTACTCCCGCGGTAAAAATTGTATTGGAAACGTGAAAATTTAATTGCAATTGACTGCCATTTCCTTGTTTTTCGGTGACATATTTCAACGAAACATTTCAACCAAATCGCCATACAAAAACCGAGTGTTCGGAATATGAGTCTGTTCGGAATTTGAGACAAAACGGTACTTAAACACGCGTTGTTTTCAGCCTACTACATCTCATACTGAATGGGAATTGCTTTTGCCACCGCCGCCGTCTAGTACTAACTGCATAGAGTGCTCTTCAGAATCTTTCTGGATCAAGTGTCGTTCCCCTTTACTCAACATCAAGTCATGTAGATGAAGAAAAAACCTGCATCTGGCGAGTCCTCTTGCGTCACTGGAATAAATAACATCTCCTAGACCCAGTCGAGGAAGACGAAGAAAAAGAAGAAGAAAGTGCAAGTGCTGACCTCGGAACGGCATTTCCATTATCCCGAATGAAGTAACGGCGAAAGTGCAATGCAGGTCTCGGGAAAATTGCTTGGATTCGTTTCAGAACTGGCGGTGTGAAAAATTGAACCGTGACAGCTCCGGCTGTGTGTGTGAATGTTTTTTCTTCCGCCCGCGGGAGGTGTTTGTTTATTGTTCGAAAACTGTGTGGATTAACTGTTATTTCGGCTGCTAATGAAAACAACGATAAATCGGGAATCCAGCCGAGCGGGAGAGAGTGCAAATCTTCGAGTGGTCCATCCAAGCCATCCAGAAGGGGGCGCTGAAAGAGCAGATGTGAGTGTTTTCTGACGGTAGCCTAGATCGATGTCGGGTTTCATGTTCCCAAGGGTAGCCTGATAAAAATTTTATTGAAATATAGAAGTGGGAAGGCCATTAACATACATCTACTCCAAATCCGTGTTATTGGGGATCAGCTTATAACGTTTCAAGGTAAAAATGTTTAGAAAGTCTCTTCAACGTTAATAATGCAGAATAGACCTAAAAGAAATAAAAAAAGTAGAACTGAAAGCTGGATCCAAACTCAAGAGATCCAAACTTTTTTGTTTATCGTAATGATTGACTGGATGAAACATGTGGTGGAGTTGCTATCATCATTTATATGCGTATAAAATCATTTTTTTGTCATTTGAATCCAGTTTTTTGTTTCTGCAGCTTTGGATGTTTCTTTTGAAGCCTATGCCTTTTCAATGCACTGGGCAGCAAGTTAATTTGATTTAAAATGACTTGCGGTAATTGACTCGCAAAAAGTCTTTTTTTTTTGTCATTGGTGTCTTTCATGCAAAACATCGTTCATGGAATAATTCGGAAAGTAATTCCAATGGCAGAATTTTATTTGATGAGTGATATTTCTCAATTCAATACCCCGAAAGCCCAACTTGTTCTCCTCTTCTAGAAACCCTTCTACGATCGATTTGTCCCTGTTGCATTTCAAATATCCCATGAAGCGATCCTCAATCCTATCAGTTTCACTTTCATATATTTGCGAGCCGACTCAAAATACATATGAAACATACATCGATAGAATCTCGATGTTGACATTTCTTTGAAAACAAAACTTGATTATAACAATGATTTCGAAACTTCAACAAATTCTATATTTGAAGCAAGGGGCATTGCTATACCAAAATGTGAAGTGAAATTCTATACCGTGATTATAGACTCTGTTCCGTTTTTGAAAAGGTGAGGAAAAGGCAATTTCAACGCATTTGCATTCTGATATCAGGAAAATATATGGCAGGATCTTCAAAAAGAAATTAAAACACGGTTTGCTCAACTAAAAACCAAAAACTTAGAAAATAAAATTTTTCAATTAAAGCTCTTTTGAAAATTATTTAAAATTTTGAAAAATCTCAGTAGTCAATTCCGGTATTGGAAGAGGAAAACGAATTATTACTAACTTATTGCGATGCAGCTTGAACGGTTGTATGGTATTCGAAAAAGTTCAGCTATTAAATTAAACCCAAATTTCTATTCGGGTAGAGAGTGCTCTGTCAGGAGGCCGTATTGTTGTAAAAATATTAACGGACACGATTTGGAACTATATGGCAATATGGTGCTGCTGGGGATTTTCGCTTATGACTCGAATCAGTTTTATTACACGTGCGCATACCGACCGAGCAGATGGGGTAATTCCGTTTTGCCAATCTATTATTAGGCGGCGGGGTAATAACCGAGTTCATTGTCGAATCTGTACTAGATGGATTGGTGATCGCATTTCTCTCAGTATCACGCAGTTTTATTACACTGTCTTTATTTTATCTAAATTTTAATGCTATTTCATATATCAATATTTTTAAATTTTCATTACGTTATATCAAAGCGGTAATTTAAGGACGATATATGTAAATATGTGTGTAAAATCCTATAATAAAGGCCCAGATAGCCGTAACTGTAAACGCGCAGCTATTTAGCCTATGACCATGCTGAGGGTCGTGGGTTCGGTTCCCACTGGTCCAGGATCTTTTCGTAAAAGAAAATTTTCTCGATTCCCAGGGCATAGAGTATCTTCGTACCTGCCTCACGATATACGCATGCAAAAATCAATCGGTCAATCGGCAAAGAAAGCTCTCAGTTAATAACTGTGGAAGTGCTCATAAGAACACTAATCTGAGAAGCAGGCTTTGTCCCAGTTGTGACGTAACGCCAGAAAGAAGAAGAAGAAGAAGTTAGGTTAAGTTAATTGAAAATATTGTTTTTCCAGGAATTTCTTCAGGAATACCTACAATGCATGATGCTATCATGAGTTTCGCCAGAAATTCCGAGTTTCCCTGAAAAAATTTCTGAGAGGAATTTAACGTCCCGCCCTTTCATTTTAAGAATTTGTATAATAACTCGCCCAGATATGTTTCCAGGAATTTCTCCCATTATGGCTCAAGGCATCTTTTTCAGAAGTTGTTGCTTACATTGCTTCTGAGATTTTTAAAACTATTGTTCCGAAATTAAATAATGATTTTATGGATTTTTTTAAACTTTTTAGGTATCATACTCTATCGTTTCTGACAAGATCTGCTCCAGGAATAACTCCCAGTTTTTTTTTCCGGTTATTTCTCCCAGAATTTGACCACAATTTGCTTCATAAAAAATCCCTACCTGTGTTGATTCGAAGTGTATGCTTCGAAACCCGGATACCGGCCTTAAATCACCCAAAACATTTTTTATTCAGACAACTTTTATGAATGAAGAATGTAGAAGACATCTTAATTATGGATTTAAGGGAAAAAAATATCGGAATTTGGTCCAAAAACACCGTGCCAGTGTCCGGCTTTCGAAGCACTCGGCAATTCGATGCAGCACAGTATATTTTGTCAAGGTATGATTCCTTCACACTTTCTTTCATGAATTTGCAGCAGGATTTGTTGATAATATTTTTTCATGATTTCTCCAGGAGTTTCCCTCGAGATGTCTTGGAAGTGTATAAGATTGGTTTTGGGTTTTAATCCATTCAACGTCCAGGAATTTCTTACGGAATTTGTCCAAGTTTTCAGGTCGGAAATCCTCTGTAAGATTCTTCGAGGCTCTCGAAAAAAATAATCTTCTGGGCTTAACAGATTCTCCCAGGATTTGTTCTAGAGATCCTAGATTCCGTTTTCTCAAAAAAATACTCCAGAATATTTCCGAGGATTATTCCAGAGATGACTCCAGGGATTTTCTCAGACAATCCAAAATCAGAAAGGCAGATCTTACCAGGTATCTAGAGAAACAGAAAGTGAAGTCCATAGAACTAATTGATCAAGTTTTCAGTTCAATCGAAAACCAAATTGAAATTCACCATCTATGTACTCTTGAAAATTTACAGTGTGGCTTCGATTCATTTGATTGTAAAATGAGATCATAAATTTCATACTCGGTTTTCACGTTTAGTAACAAAACGACATAAGTAAGATTTCCAGCTTTCGCAACTTGGACCCTAGTTTACCACTTTGTTATATGGACAATGTGATAATAAGTCTTCGAGCTGTTTAGTGAAATACCTATAAATAAATGAAAACCGAATTTAACCATTTAATTCCTGTTTGTATCCTTTGACAGTATTCCGACCTCATATGTAAGGCCGTCTTCAGTGTCGTGTACCAGACTCAACTTTGAGACAAAGCGACTTAACCACGAATCAAAAGAAAACGCTACTTGTGTCGATTCTACACTGGTACAAAAACGTCGTAAGTAATTGAATAAAATAATAGGATAGAAGCACAATAGTCTTCTCCTGTTTTCCTGATTTTTCCAATGATTTTCCCGAACTTTTTACTCGCATCCCTTGTCGAATGCAACAGTGAAAAACTTACATCATTCCGTTAATCTGTTCTCAAGTTATTTCGTGGCATACAAGCACCACTTCATTTTTATTTCACCACTTCATTTAGATATAGTAACACCTTATGAAGAAGTATATTTTTTGGAATGCCATGCTCTAATAATTCGCCCCCTCCTTAACGGAGATAAAGGTTTCCGATAGTCCAATCAAGTTATTGTTCTCTTTCTGACTTTCCATCCCCACTGGCACTTTGCCTGCCTCTTTCCTCTATTATCATTAAAATTTCAATCGGTAGAAGAACGTTGTGGAATTCATACGAATAGTGTGAAATATGTTGTTATTTCGAGGAAGCTGATGTTGTTTTTCCAAGAAAGTCGAGAAATTTCTCGACATGAAAATATAATAGGCTTCAATATCTCAAAAGGTCTGCTTTTAGTGGTAATTAAGCAATAATTTATTGTAACTGCTTTTGTTAGCAACACCTTTTAAGATGAAACATCTCGGAATCCAAAGATGGCCGACACAATGGCTGAATTGTGACCCTACTCACGTTTTCAAAGGCACTCAACTAGAGGAATAGTTGGCAAACGTTTCTGATCTTCTTATTTTAAGCTTTCTGCTAGTGCACTAAGCCAATAAAAAGTGCACTGTTGTTGGATGCTTTCTTCGCGAGATTTGTGCCTTGCATTGATTTGTATTCAAGTCTTTCTATACGGTGGAAAGCACTCTCCTAAATCATCCTCTTCCCAATAGTAAGATTGCATTGTTTGGGAGAAGTCGAATGCGATGCTCAGTTTCGTAGAAATATGTAGTTTAGAAATACAGGTACGTCCTTTTGAAATGTGGTTGTTGTTATGTCGGAATCAATCACGATGACATCGTTTTCCTTTTCAATAATCAATAAAATAATGAACAACTAATCTCATAAAACAATTGTATTGTTTCACATCGATCGATTAACAACGTTGAGAAATATTTCCGTTTCTAATTACCAAGCGTTTGGATTTTTGTTTTCCTTTGAGAACTTTTCCAATTTTCTCCTTTTGCATTCTCTGTTTAGCTTTCAATAATTTCAGTTCTGCCTTCTCCTTGTTCTCTTGCTCAATAGCTTTACTTTCTTCTCTAGCAACCTTTCGTTTCAGTTTCTCTTCTTGAGGGTCTTCTGCTGATGATTCATGATGAAGATAGGGTCCTAAATTTTTTAATGAAATCTTGTTTTTATTTAATAAGACGAAAGAGTATGTTCTTGCAACCACTTTAGCAATTTTTCCTGTTTAAATAACGGTTAATAACATTTAAAATTATATTACAAAAATAGGTTCAAATTTGTACCTTGACACTTTAGATCATGTTTGACATTCACTGAGTCGGCAAAAACGCCACAGGGGCTCATCTTTTTAACATTGGGGTTGTTCCTATTTGACATTTCGGAAGGGACACGGAAAATAAAATACACCCAAAATTTGAGTTTAAACCAAAGGGTGTGACAAAATCCCAGAAATCCGAAAAAATGTTTTTTGGCCGTACACCAACGAACATCATACAAAAATTGAGTAAACATGTGATTCTGGCCTAAACTTAATCGTTTGGTACTAAAATTAGGACAGGACGATGTAGCAGCTTTATTTGAACAACAACAACAATGAGAGCTGTTTCATATGTCATTATGTTTTATTCACCTTAGACTTCATTGGCTTCAAGGCCTAATTCAGCTGTCGACCCGTAATCAAACTACAGAATACTTTGGCTTCATCAGTTGGTGACAATATAATATGTTTTAGAGAGTAAAGACCATATTTTTTCCACTTATTTTCCTTGATGGAGAATCGCGAATAACTAATTAAAATGGCCTATTTTAATATTTAAATAATACTGTTTTGGATTAAACTCGATATAATTCGGAAATGGCTACTTTTAGAGAAATTATCAATATACTCATTATGGTTCAGAATAATTTCAAGATTCTTATTTTATCATCAGAACGTATTAATTTTGACAAAAAAAAATCAAAATTTTGAAAATCGGCCAAAAGTTCTTAGAAAAACTTTTTTATTGAAAATGTCTCCATCATGAAACTTTGTCCCAAACATTTGTTTACGATCAAGATTCTAGGGTAAAAATTAAATAAAAAAAAAAAAAAATAAAAATGGGGTTTTTGTGTAATTTAAAATTAAAGTTTTGTTTTTGATTTTTTTTAAGAAAATAAATAAAATATTTTTTCAGTGCATATTTTTTTCTTATAGTCCAAACGGTTCTCTACAACTCCTTCATAGAACACTTTTCTCTAAAATCAACAGATTCGGAGTTAGAGTTTTTTTTAAATAAGTTGCATGCAAACATTGATAGGCCATTTTCAAAAGTTATTCTTGAGTCAAAATGATCAATTTTTCTATGGAAAACACTTATTCTATCATACGAAAAACATGTGCAAAATTTAATCCAAATCGAAGACTATCGAGCACGATTTTTATTTTTTTCGGCTCATTCTGGATGGAATTCGTTTTTTGCACTAGCGCTGATCATAAACTCTGGAGTCCGAAGAGCGATTTTCGGGCGAAATTGTTATAACCTTATTCGTCCTGAAAAGTATTAGATCATGAAATTAAAATAAACTGAAAAACGATGAGATCACCTACCAGGTATGTTGTTTGTCAAACGGTTCTAGCAGTGATTGGCATCCAGATATTCCTTCAAGCTGTCTAGTAGCCAAGTTTTCGCAATTGGATTCCCTCGGTTCTGCATATCGAAAATCCACTCCTTTATTTCGTTTTCCTCTTCAGGTAGTAACGTTGTGTCTGGACCAGCATGTATTTGATCCAGATTCTTCAGCAAATCAGCAATTGAGCAAATTTGTACTACAACCTCCTGTAAACAGTTTTAAAATCATTGAGTTTGTTTTGGTTTTTGCCAGTTTCTCGAGGAGGGGCGGAAATAACGTTATATGATGTTTCGTCAGGATCGGTAATTAGAATCGTTTGAAAACGTGCTTTAGTTTTCGCCACCCTATAAAAGTAGATTAAAACTGATTCATATAGGTAGTTGAAGAAATCTATTTGTGTCTTTTTCTGATGTATGTCTCATTAAAACTATTTAATATTTACAGATGAAATAATTAACTGAATATGTTTTCCTTGCCTTCTACAATTGAGGGTTTTGAACGGAAAAAGTCGGGTATAATTTTAACAACCTTTTTATATTCATTTATTTGGAGGTAGAGAACATTGATTTAATTAGTAGCTTTTGGGAACTTAGAATCTCTTATATTAGTTTAAAAAGATAGTAGTTTTATTGTATTACAATTCAGAATAAGAATTTGTTTAATCAGGGGGGTGAAAACTAGGAAGGGGTGAAGATTAATATTTTTGCCTAACATTAAATTTCAATCATTAAATTTTGAAGCTCTTAATGCTTTTTTCCTTGTTAATCTGCTTTCTGGACAATATTGCACAGATGTGCAGTTAAAGAGTTAAAGACATTGCAGAATCTAGTAACAACCTTGTGCTAATGAAATTTGCAGCAATAATGTTCGAAGTACTAGTTGGTGGAAAATTTCACACGTATCGATAAGGATAATTCTTCAATTTGCCAAAGCGTCCTTTCACACAACTCAATATTATCCTATCTGTAATAAATCTTCCTTATACGAACCGGAGCAGTAATTGAATATCTTCAATGTATGTATTCGAATAGTTATGAATGCCACAAAAGGTTCCATTTTCCCTCTTTGCTCTTTGAATGTGATTTGCTATCTAGATCTCATCAGTACATACCTACCCCATTCCAGTATAACTGAGCGCCATTCATCATAGGCAACCATTTATATGGCAATCGAAAGACTGCTTGAAAAATGGGCACTGTAAAAAAATTCTTCATTATGGTTTGAAGAATGAGTTTTCATTATGGGATGATAAGTTTGCACTTACATTCCAGTACTGGAACATTTATCAAAATTTCTCCATAGTAATTTCTATATAAACCTGTCAGTGTGCCACCTTCAAATCACCTCCTAGAAAGCTGAAAATTTCACAGAACACTATTTTTAAGGTTAGGATGGTAAGAATCATATGGGAGATTGGACTTTTAAACTTTTTTAAATTTTGAATCGCCCTATTGTTCCTATCTGACATTTAGGAAGGGACACGGAAAACAAAATATACCCAAAATTTGAGTTTAAACCAAATTTAAACCAAATCTCAAAAACCGTAAAACAATAATGTTTTTGGATTCAAACCAACGAAAATCATTTAAGAAATGAGTAAACATGGGTTTCTGGTCTAAACCTGAGCGTTTGGTACTAAAATTGGGACAGGGCTTTAGGACCCTATTGATTCCGTGATGGATATTATATGCTGCATAAACTATTTGTAAATTCCAAGAGATTTTCAAGTCAGGTACAACAGTCCAAAACCGTTCAACATCAATTAAGTTTTTTATACCGTGCAAAGATTTTGTTTTGATTTTGATATCCTGCTTGAATAATCCACATTTTCATAGCTTCGTTGTCGGACTTGAAAAAGCACCAAAAGAGCAAAAGTCAACATTCAGATAAATCCTGCTCGACAGAATTTCCCATCCAACTCTCGATAGAGCTCTCAGCTTTGCTCATTACCATCAATAAACGCAAATTCGACAAATTGATGTAGGGGGGATGGGGTTGAACTTTTCTAATCTGCCGGTATACACATTTAGATTTCGTGCCCGATTACTCGATTCAATTTATTTTCATCGGCACCTGGCGATCTAATTAGCATTATGGTGAGTGAGATTCCATACCGATGTTTGGCACTAATTTGGATTATTCGGGGATGGTTTTGCTTTTTTCCGATAAAATAAAACTTGATTGACCTTATCACGATTGTGTCTCTAGCAGGAGTTTTAATCGAAAAAAAATGAGAATATCTATCACTTTCGCTCCGTGTAACAATCACGATCCACAGCACATCATGTGAGTCTTTTTATCATCTACCGCTACAGCACTGATTATATCGGGGGGATAACAGTACATGATGCAACCTATCTAAAGCTCCAAACTTGGGTACACTATTGATATAGGATGTTCTGGAATTATTGAAAAACACCTACTCCAAATGGTAAATAAGCGATTGAAATGAGTTTCTCTTTGGGCTCTCGTTAGCTGCTCTTGTTTATCAAGCTTGTTACAACTTACGAATCATGGCCTATCATGGAATGATACAGATGGGATTTTTTTTCCTTCGCTTACTTAAATCGTACTTCAAAATCAAATGAGAACGGATTCTGCAATGCCGGGTCTGTAGGCAATCCATGAGAACTTTCCGCGACAGGACTGACAGCGAAAAATGGGCATGTAACCGAAACTGACGGGTAAACAAAACATGCGAGTGTTATCCAGGGCAAAATTAAGAAGGTGATGTATTCCGAAAACTGACAGCTACTTGACAACATCATTCCTATCCACCTCGAACAAATTTGCGAAAAAAATGGTCTAGTGATCCGGAAGATATATGGTACGATAGGAGTGACGTCACATGTTTACAATCAATATCAAACTTGATATTTACATCAGTAAAGAGCCTGCCTTGTTAATTTTTATGCCGTGATCCAGGGCTTATCATTTTCCTTTGTAATCGAACGTGCACTTTGATCGCGAAACGTCAAAAGCTCATGGTAAACAAAAAACCAACTGATCGCAGCTGTCTCATGGATTGCAAAGTCTCTAGTCGCGTTTGCTTTTTCATTATCATACAAATCCTTGTCATTGCTGATGTGCTGACTTCTGTTTAAAGCGAAGTATGCACTTCGACAGAAAAGTAATCGCCTATCTCGGTGCGTGGGAAATTTCTTGCAAGAAATGGTCAAGAAAAGCATTTTTCTTTGATCGCAGTACGCAGTTGAAAAGAAATATCAATTCAAATGGAGCTCACTGTAGAAAATTTCTTGACTATTTCTTGGGAAGAAATTTTTACTTTTGAGCGGAACAACATACCTAGCTTAAGTAGGTGCATACCATAAATTATCCTTTCATTTTTTCATAACGCAGAAGATGGACGTGACCGGCAATGGAAGTTTCCATGTATTTCTATGTATGCCTTTTTTAAAGCTATTCCTTCAAAAACAGTTTTCCTTAAGTATCTTGAAGCAACTGTTAGTCAAGATTTAGTGGAGCTGTATAAAATTGAAATGTGCACAAGATTGAGTCTTCCAATAATTTCTTGGAATTTTTGCATACGGCATCTATGCTTGGTATTTTAAACTTACACACTTCAATTATTTCATCAACCTCAGCAAAACGAATCGTAGAGAATTCCGGTACTAATTTTACAGAGATTTCAGCAATCCAATTTTTTTTACTAAGATCTCGGTGAATGTTGCCGAAATTCGATTAATAAATACCGATATATGAGATGATTTTCGGCAAACCCATTTACCGAGGTGGATTAATGAATTCAAGTGTGTTTTTGTTCTTATAACAGACACTTTCATAAGTTATAAAAAAATAGATTAAATAATTTATCAATTACTTATAGTACTACAATTTACTCGATACATCCATGAATTTCATGGAACACAGTCTTTCAGATCTTCAACTGATCAACTGGTGCATAAACTGCAACTAGGATGAATGCAGGACACCTCTGTACTCTTGGGGGCTTCGACTTCAATTTTCTCGACTTCCCAGGGTATAAGGGTTCTTGCCATATGATATTCAAATTCAAGAAAAAATAATTGGCAAAGAAATCTCTCAGTTTATTAAGTATCGTGTTGAATCTTCTGTTTGGTAATATATTTCAATGGAACAATGAAATGTATAATTTCTGAAACGTTGAACCCATTCGAAAAATATTAGAGTGTCACTAATTGCTTTAATAGCTTTTTATGAGCGTGTATGACATGCACGTCGAGCTGTCAACGAAGAACAAAAAAAACCTTCTAATTGAGTTTTTGTACCAATTTTATTTGTCGTCTGAGTTTCTGTGTGAAAAGAGTATTTCACGAAACATGATAATGGATAAAATAGACTGTTTTCAAGTCGTCCGTGAGAGAGCGCACCGTAAGTCATGAGAACAAAAGAATTAATGGCTCGTACAGAGGCTCACGCGTGCTATAAAACGTTGGACTTTTACTGTGCGCGCTGTTTTCAAGTTGCCCGTGAGAGAGGGAAGGCGAGACAACACCAACACATGGCGCACAGTAAGTCAACAAAAGAATGTATGGCACGTACAAAGGCTCACAGCATAGGCCAGGGGAAGTGGATGAACTTGTCATTCATTTTTCTGTCAAATCTCATACAAAATCTACTTTTTCTCTGACAGAAATTCACTCTAGGTGAACCACTTCCCCTGGCCTATTGTTTTACTTCTGCGCAATGTTTATATTTACATTCTAGTGCAGATGCTTGTTTATCCGAAAGGCAGACGTTCCGCAGGCGTTTATAATTGTAGGTCAAGGAGTTTTGCTAAGAATTTCAAGAAAGTGTTTCCTCAAGAAGTAAAATTTCCTTCAGATATTGTTTCGGAAATTCTTTTTACTAATGCCATTTCAACCCTTTTCTAGATGTGCTCCTGAAGTTCTCGCACGAATTCTCCTGGCGTTCCTGCGGAAATTCTTTAAGGAGAAGTTTTAAGGATTCCTCGGGAATTAGTCCAGAAGTTCATTCGAGAGCCCTACCATGGATGCTGCAGGTTC
This sequence comes from Aedes aegypti, assembly GCF_002204515.2. Classification (NCBI taxonomy): domain Eukaryota; kingdom Metazoa; phylum Arthropoda; class Insecta; order Diptera; family Culicidae; genus Aedes; species Aedes aegypti. Next base: position 20,462,441 of record NC_035108.1, on the reverse strand, counting down.
CTGAAGTTCTTTCAGGGATTATTACGGGAGTTCCCTCCAGAATTTTACTAGGACTTCATCTAGCGGTTCATTCAAGAGTTCCTTCGTGGATGCTCCTAGGAGTTTCTTCAGGGATTTAATTCATCAGTTCTTCCAAGGATTTTCCTACTAGTTCATCCAGGGATTTCTCGAGAAGTTTCTCCAGGAGCGCTTCCAGGAACTCCTATAGTAGTTCTTTCGTGGATTCCTTCAGGAATCTTGGGATTTCTTCAAGATATCTTCCAGAAGTTCTTCTAAGACTCAGGGAGTATCTTTAGGATTCTTTCAGAGATTACTCCAGATGTTTTCCACCAATCCCTACAGGGATTTTTCCAGGGATTCGTTCAGGGATTCCTCCAGGTCTCCAGGAGTTTGTTCCAGAGAAATGCCTGTACGGATTGCTCCAGTTCTTTTTTTTCAAGGAATTCCTTCAGAAGTTCCAGCCGAAATTCTTTCAGTAGGGCTGATAGCGACTTAAGCCTGATGGTTTGCTGCTTAAAAGTAATTTCCTGGCCTATCTTGATGCATGGGAAATTCTTTGACCTTGTAGTACTTGAGGACGGCGAGTTTGACCTTCATCCTCCTCCGTCCGCCACAAAATTCTTCATTAAACTGTGTTTTCGATCACGCAATAAGGCTCTCTCAGCCTTCTCCTCCCAGCAACTAAAAGCCCTAAAAGCCATTGGTAACCATGTGTGTAGCTCGTTGTTTCTGAGCATTTGAATGGATTTACACGTTATTTAACAACTCCATGGTGAAGAAAGGATCATTCTCTACCTGCCTGTGGTGTTGGTTTGGATGCTAATTCATTCGTTTGCTCAGAAACAACGAGCTACGCACGTGGTTACCAATGGCTTTTAAGGCGTTATTTCAGATTATGCGAGATTTATGAGAAATTCCAGTTATAATTCGTATGAAATATTACGGCAAAACTCTTCTCTTTCGGGAAATATTCTGAGCAGTCATTGATATGGGAATGGCTATTAGATTTGTTTTTCAAACATTCTATCCAGAATCTTTTAGTGGTTTCCTCTAGTTATTATGCTTTGAAGTTTTTCCTGGAATCCATAAGTTATACTATGGTTTCCACCACAAGTTTTTCCTGTGATTTTTATCAATAATTTCTCCAGAAATTTATCCGCAGATTCAACCAGAAATCACTCCGTGGAACATTCTTCAGGCATACATTCAGGTGGATTTTTTTCAAGGATTCCTCTAGAGCTTCCTCTTCAAATTTTTGTGAATTTCCTCCACTGATACCTTCAAAGATCTGTCAAAAAAAGCCTCAAGGAATTTCTTCAGTAATTCTTCAGAGCTAACTCCAAGGCTGCCTGCTAGAATTCCTCCAGAGATTGTTATAACAATTTTTTTCAAAAATTTCTTCAGAAATTCTCTAGAAGTTAGTCTTAAGGATTCCATTACGCGTTACCCAGGAATCAAATCACGAATTCTTTCAGATACTACTTCTCAAGGGATTTCTCAAGAAATTCTCCCAAGGATTTCACCAGGACTTTTTTAAGGGCTTGCTCCTAGGACTCCTCCTTAAATACCACAAAGAGTTACTTCAGAAAATCCACCAGGAATTTCTTCAGCGATTCTTTCTAGTAATTTTCCAAAAGATTTCTCCAGGGATCTATACAAATACTTCCCAAGAGATTTCTCCAGTGGTTCATCCAATGCTTTCTTCAAGAATTCCACCAAAGATTTATTTAAGAATTCCTCCAGGGAAACTTCAGGCATGTCTATTTCACAATTTATCCAAGGATTCATCAAGTTCCTCCAGGGATTCCACTAGTAAGCCTTCAAAGATTTCAAGAGAAATACAAAATAATACACAAGAATTCATCACAACTTCATATCAGAAGGAATTTTTTTAGAGATTCCACTTGCAATTTTTTTAGAGGATCCTCCAGGATCCTTCGATATTTCTCTAGGGAATAAATTCTTCTATAAATTCCACCAGTATTTCCTCCAAAGATTCTTCCTTGTATCTCTAAAAGAACCCTTCGAGACATTCGTCTTGGGATTTCTGCAGGAATTACTATAATTACTAGGATTCCGAAAGGAATATATCCATCAATTCCGTACAGTATTTCTTAGAGGATTTTTTTTCAAGGAATCTACCAGAATCTTTCAGAAACTCCTTCAGGGATTGCATTAAAAATTCTTCCAGAAATAAATTAAGGAATCTCTCTAGAAAATTCTCTAGAAATTTCTCCAATGATTTTTTTGGTGATACCTCCTAGGAATTCTAAAAAAAGTTCTCCATGGATTTTTTTTTCAGAAATTAAAAAACATATTTTAGGTCCACTTTATGGATTCATCCTGAAGGCATTCAGAGAAATGTGTTGTTTGATCCTCTGAGTAAATATCAGTTAACTCTCTGGAGGATTTTTTGATAATCCTGAAGCACAATCCTAGTAACACCTATGAAGTATTTTATGGTTGAACTTCTGGCGAAACTTTGGTAAATTTTTTTGGTGGTAATTCTAGCGAAACTCTGGTGATATTCCCAGTGTTAGCTCTAGAAGAACTCCTTGTGAAATTCCTTGAAAAACATCTCTCGTGAAAAAATTACGGGTGATATAATTAGGAAAAATACTGTTGAAGTACCTGAAGAAATTACTAGTGGAATCTTTATAGGAAATTGTGGTCAAATCGCATAGCGAATATCCTATTGGATCATTTGAGTTCATCTTGGCAGCATTCACGAAGAAACCTCTGGTGAAATTTCCAGTGGAATCCCTGAAGGAATTCCTGTTTTGAATCCCAAATTACACGTAAAACTATTATAATAAATTTCTGGTAAAATCGCTGGAGGATTTTCTGAAAACTCCCAAGAATCCCTGGAGTTATTCCACGAGAAATTCCTTGAAATATCCGGAGGAATCTTTTGAGGGTTTTCGGGATCGCTTCCTTAAGGAAATCCTGGAGGAATCCTTTGAGAAATTCCGGAAGGAATCTCTTGAGCAATTCCGGTAATGAAATCCTTACAAGAAATTTCTGATAAAATCCCGCGACGAATTCCTGATAGTCCTCTAGAATCGTTGGATATATTGCGGGAGAAGTTCCTTGAGGATTGATTCATTGAGAAATTTGGGGAGGTATCCCTTGATTTATTCCGGGAGGAATCCTTTCAGGAATTCCGGAAGGAATCCGTTAAGAAATTCCAGGTGGATTACCTTGAAGAGTTCTTGGATGAATCTCTTGAAGCATTTTCTAGAAGTTCGGGTAGAATCCCCTAATGAATTTCGAAAATAATTCATAATAAATTCCCTGACGGAACCCAGAATAACCCTAGAGGGATTCCTGAAGGAGCCTTTAGAAGAATTCCTGAAAGAATCCCTGACAGAACTTCTGATTGAATCCCAGGAGGATTTTATAATAAACTCTTAGAAGTATTTCTAATCGAATCCATGAAAGAACTTCCGATGGAATCTCTGCAGAAACTCCCAATGAAATATATTGAAGAACTCCTTCGGATGGAATCCTTGGAAAAACTTGAGTAATTCCTGATGGAATCATTAGAGAAACTCTTGATAGAATCCCAGAAGGAATCCCAGAAGGAATTCCAGGTGGAATGTCTAAAAAATGGTAATAAAACCCTAAATAAAATGCTAATAAATCCCTTGGGAACTCCAATTGAAAGACAATGTTGGTCAAACCGTTTGAGCGTCTATGAGGTGCATAAAATGAACCCGCCTTGGTTCAAACCGCTTTTCGCGATTAGTGTCTTTCGAACTGTCAAATAATATCACGCTCAAATTGAATACTATAGGTTAAATATAGAAGAGGTTAAATATAGAAGAGTGCATGATGACGTAACGAAAAATTCATCACGCTCAATTGAGGACAGCTCTTTGACATTCACTGCTGGAATTGTTGACATTTTTTTAAAGATTGGACTCGGAAAAAATGAGACACTTGTGACACTTTGGGTGTAACTTTTTTATCGCGTGGGCCAAAATAAATTAAATTTTGGATAATACTAGTTTAGCGTGTTATGTTTATGTGTGCAAAATTGCGATCTGTCAAGTAGATTTCAAGATGCGTTCGTAACAAGTAGAGCTACGCCAGCAAATCTTGGTTAGTCGCACAGATAGATCGGTAAAAGGCTTGGTATACACCATTCCACCGTGTCCTGCGTTGTGAAAATGTTCCAGGAGACGAAGACCATTGAGCGGTGCGCTGGAAGCGGCTGAAAACCGAAAACGAAATACCCAGAGAAGGCGTGGAAGATAAGGCAGAACTTTAAGAATAGCCCGAACCTTTCCACCCAAGACGTGGCCAAAAAGGTCAATTCGTCGAGGTGGTTCGTCCAGCAGACCATGAGGCGGGCTGGGCTACGCGTTTTGATGGCTAGGAAGGCTGGCGCCAGACTGACAAGCAAAACACGGTGGCCAAATTGTGTGTGCGGTACCAAGTCATATTCGACGAGGCGGACACCAAACAAATCCCCAGCCTTGAGTTTCTTATCGGTACGTCCCGCATGGAGGTTCCGGTAAAGTTCCGAAAGAGAAAGATGGACAAACTCGCGAAGAAGTGCCTCTTGTGGCAAGGCGATCTGCGAGTGCGGACGGTATAACAAGCCGTTCGTTACAACCGGCACCTTAAACGGGCAGATTTATCGAGAGGAATGCTTGCAGAAGGGCTTGCTGCCCTTCCTCCGCTCTCACCGTGGTCCCACGCTGTTCTGGCCGGATCACGCCAAGCCTGTAATGTTTTTTCCGAGTGCAGTCTTTATACGAAGCTTAGAGGTTATGTTAGGCGTGTAACGATCTATATGGTACACTGACAAACAAATCATGCATACTGAAAGAAATACGAAAAATAATAAAATTTCAGCATTTTTTTTTTCATGAGGGCCTATCTGCATTAATCGATATCTCTTGATCGTTGCTCTCTTTGCGTTATCGCAGAAAACTGATTATCTTTTCGTAAAATATGTTTGTGCTGTAAGACGAAGAATCACTTATCTTGCTCCATTAACAAGAAATATTACAGATTTATTTAATTAAGCGAAGTTTTTAGCGAGAGGATCGATGAAGAGAAATCGCTTTTGTCAGTTGGACCCTATTGAAGTAACAGTGCAGATTTTATCTTCACATTCATAAGTTATTCAACATATCAACTCTAGCTACCAGAAAACGTATTATTTTACAGTTTTTTTTTTGTTGAAGAAACTTGATAGAGCTGTAGTTTTGTGTTTATGTTTATCTTATTTTAACTACTTAACTTTACCTTTTACCTTCCATTGTAACTTTACTACTCAGTGCAAGCGTTCCAATGTTCGTCTCAACAAGCGAACGTCCAAAATAAAGTAAAATGGGATTCCACGTTTTAAATGATGTGCGTAGGTTGAGATGAAAATGAAGATGAAGAAAGCTTTATCTACACTATATTAATTTCCTTCTCGCCACAAATTTTCGACTGCTCGATTGAATTCATTCAAGTTTTACCTTTACTGAGTAAATTGACGTAAGAGAAGCTACGTTCGTTTCCTTTCATCGTGTCACTTCTTCTTCGTCCTATTTCTTCGTAGTTGATAATTCGAGTGCAACTTAATTTAGTCATCCATCCAGTTCAAGAATTCACCCACAACGTTTCCGTCCCGGGAGGGACTCACTCTTCCGGAGATGTGGCCCGCTTGCATCGATACTTCCTCAAAGTCCACAGACGAGAGGCACGGAATAACGTCTTGTGGAGAAAGTTTTGCCAGGTTCTCCATCTCATGGCATATTGATCGCTCTTGTCGCTTTGATTCTACGCTCCGATACCATTCTGAACACCTTTCGATTTCATCTGCATCGTTGGATTGTTTGTTCACTGTTGGAAAATCAATTTCGAGTTGTAAAGAAACTTGGGCCGTAAAAAAGGAAAATTTCAAGTACCCGCTAAGACCTGTTAAATGCTCACACCATCATTCTGTGTCAGCATTAACCGCTAACGAGTCTGAAAATTCCGTTATCCGTAATGACTTTATGATGCTAAAATTTTTGTAGGCGATACCGATTCCCGATCAGTGGATTACAACAGAAATGTTACAAGTTTACTTTTATGTTTCATAGCACGTATATTTTTTGAATATACAAAAAATCTTGTTGTATAAGATTTCCTCCACATCAAGCAAAGATCGAGTAAAATATGTTATACTTAAAAATATAATTTAAATCTACTAACGAGTCAAAGTTGTAACGTATTTTGCACAAAACGTATTAACCAAGTAACAAAATCTGTTACAATTCTGTTGAAATCCACTGCTCGGTTTACCTCAGAGCGTGCTGAAAACGTTCCTTTTGTCTCTCACGGGTTCTCCCTTAAGTCACCCTAACAATGGGCAGGCCACCCAACAGAGCAATAGCTGCGGAATATGACCCAATAAAAATCCCACAACATGGTTCTCTACAATTTTACGGCGAGGTCTGTTTGCCATTCGGTCGGTTCCGCCGAAGGCTGCACACAAAAGATTCTACGTTCCATGGTGCAAAATCCAACCGAGTCGGAACTGCACCGGAAAGAATGGAATAATGCTTGACCGACCGACAGAGACGACATTGAAATGAATTTTATATTTCCGTTGTATTGCATTTTGCATGTTCCTAAAATATTTTGAAAATTTTAGAACTTTAGATCACTATGCAAGCCAATATGTATTTTTGAATAAGATAGAAAATTGTTACATCGACTTGATGCAATATTTTATTGTGTTAATTTAAATAGTACACTTTTACAAACTCGAGTCGAAGTAAAAACAATGGCATAACCATGTTTACAGGTTCGTTTCTTTTTGAAGCTTGCATACAATTTTTCATGCAAAATAAAAAACAATTCAAAATCAAACGACACGATTAAAAAATTTATCCCTTCTTTAATTTACATCAGGTATACCCCCTCAGTGCACTATTCCCTAGTTCACTAGTTTTTTTTTTGCAAAGCTGATGAAAAACGATGACCGACGGCGGCAAATTTGTGGGTGGACGCTGTTGGCTGACATGCTCACGAATTCCGTTCGAGATCTCTTTGCTACTATTCGGTCATGGTCAGCCATGTGTGAGACTCCAGTATCATCGGTGATGGTAAAAGGCCTATTAATAGAGGAGAAGATTTCCACTTCGCTCCGACAGAATGATAGTTTAATTAATGGATCATGGAGGTGGTAGTTCAGCATTTTTTGCTGGGGAAGTTACCCGAATAGAACAAAAATTGTAAATAGACCATACATGCCAGTGTAAGAGCACTATTTCTTACAATATATTGCCATATATTACAATATATAGCATAGAAATCATGATTAGGCTGGCCGCACGTCCCGTATTTACCGGGACCGTAACCTTCACGGGTTGTGCCGTCATTTTGTTGAAAATGCTCCATTTGTCACGTAATTTTGGAAACGAAGAACTCTATCGACAATAGTACGGTCCCATTTACATTAGTGAGTTTTATGCTAACAATTCACGACATATTAATTGGCATAAAGAGGCCCCTATACGACATCGATATATTTAAGGATTTATGTTACTTTTCAATATATTAATATCGGCTGAGTAAATTCCATAGTTATCCGAAATTCTGCTTCAAAATTGAGACTGATTTTCCGAAAGTTGAGAAGACTAAAACACTTTTTGATGTCATTGTTAGAAAGCTTGGGATAAAAATTCTTCATTAATATCACTCAAATAATCATAACTGATAAGATTGGCATTTGATAAACCTCAAAGCCCCTAGATTGAGTTACGTTAAAAATCATCGTAAAATGAAATCATTTTTCTCTTAGTTTTTATAAAGTATGATGAAGCCAGCCCTAGGCCATAAGGCTTTCCCATTTTAAACATTTTTTATTTCGTTTCCGCTTCAAAGCCAACTTTAGGCCTTTTACTTGGCCTTTTAAAGCTGTAAAGCCGTTCTAAGTTTTAAGCCATTTTAAAGCCGTTTTAAGCCTCTGAGCCTGTTATAAGCGATTTCTTCATCATCGCGTTTTTAGCCATTCTTAGCCGTTTTAAGCATATTTAAGCGATTTTAAGCCATTCTAAGACGTTTGGGGGCCCAGATAGCCGTAGCGGTAAACGCGCAGCTATTCAGCAAGACCAAGCTGAGGGTCGTGGGTTCGAATCCCACCGGTCGAGGATCTTTTCGGGTTGGAAATTTTCTCGACTTCCCAGGGCATAGAGTATTTTCGTACCTGCCACACTAGACTGGCCCTTAAACAAAAAAGTTGTAAAACTTAACGGGGCACCCCCTAGATATGAGCCTTAGGGTAAGAAAAACGCTCTCTCAAAATTTCAATTCAATTGGTTGCTCCACCAGCTGGCGCAATCGTTATGAAGTTTGTATGGGATATTCGTCTCAAATATATTGAAAATTGACCCTATGTCATTGTTTCGTTCCGTATACTAATTGTTCGCGTTCAAATAAGCCCAGAATGACAAATACACTAGTTGATACCCTAATAAACATAATTGCAGAAGGTTGTATCTGGATTTAATCTCATTTTCATTACTTTTTCAGTTGTTGAAAGTTAGGCTTAGATCAGCACTCCCGTACAGTCACTTATATGCATGCGACATGTGCCCCAGCTCGCCCAGCGTCATAGGTGGCTATGATGCGCTTAGTGGTTACCTCCAAGCTATGTTGAAGAAATACAAGCAGTATTGCATGATTAGACTGGCCCACCTTAGTATGGGAGGAAAATAAAGTTGTATAATTCCACGGGGCACCAGCCAGGATTATTCTTTAGGGTTAGAGGAAGACTTCCTGAAAGTTTCAGCTCATTTGGTCGTTCCATGAGCTGGCGCAATTGAATTGAAGTTAATATGGGATTTTCAGCTCCAACATATAGGAAACAGCACATCATCTACTGTTTGAGTTAGGAAAATTGTTGATCGCGTTCAATTGAACCCAGAATGTCAAAAACACTACTTGATACTATAGCAAACAATATTGTAGAAGCTTGTATGATGATTAAAATTGATAAAGTTGGTGTTTTAACTATCTGAAGTAGATTTGCAATATTGCTTAGTATTCCTTCAACTTGGTGGTAGCCACTAAGCGCATCATAGCCACCTATGACGCTGGGCGAGCTGCGGCACAAGGTGCATGCACATGTGTGATTGTACGGGAGTGCTGATCTAAGCCTAACTTTCAACAACTGAAAGAGTAATGAAAATGAGCTTAAATCCAGATACAACCTTCGGCAACTATGTTCATTAGCGTATCAACTAGTGAATTTGTCATTCTGGGCTCAATTGAACGCGATTAACTAGTGTACGAGACGAAACAGTGACATAGGGTCAATTTTCAATATATTTGAGACGAATATTCCATACAAACTTTGAATTGAATGCGCCAGCTGGGAGAGCAACCAAATGAGTTGAAATTTTGAGAGAGCTTTTTTCTTACCCTAAGGCACATATCTAGGGGGTGCCCCGTTGAATTTTACAACTTTTTTGTTTAAGGGCCAGTCTATTGCATGATATACTTCAGATGGTTAAAACACCAACTTTATTCATTTTGATCGTGGTACAATCTTCTACAATATTCTTCGCTATTATATCAAGTAGTGTTTTTGACATTCTGGGTCCAATTGAACGCGATCATCAATTTTCCTGAACCAAACAGTAGATGATGTGCTGTTGCTCATATGTTTGAGCTGAAAATCCTATATTAACTTTAATTCAAATGCGCCAGCTCATGGAACGACCAAATGAGCTGAATTTTTCAGAAAGGCTTCCTCTAACCCCAAGAAATAATCCTGGGGGTGCCCCGTGGAATCATACAACTTTATTTTTCTCCCATACTAAGCTGGGCCAGTCTACTGCCACACGATATACGCATGCAAAAATGGTCATTGGCAAAGTAAGCTCTCAGTTAATAACTGTGGAAGTGCTCATAAGAACACTAAGCTGAGAAGCAGGCTCTGTCCCAGTGGGGACGTAACGCCATAAAGAAGAAGAAGAAGACGTTTTAAACACTGTTAAAGCTTTACAGTTTTAAACCATTTTGAGTCGTTTTAAGTCGTTGTAAGCCCTTTTAAGCCACTTTAAACATTTTATAGCTTCAAAGTCTTATGCCTTTTAAAGAAATTTTAAGCAGTTTCAAGCCATTTAAGTCATTCTAAGCTATTTTAAATTGTTTTAAGCCGTTTTAAGCCGTTTTTAGCCATTTAAGCCATTTTAATCCATTTTAAGCCGCTCTAAGACGTTTTAGGCAGTTTCAAGCCATTTAAGCGTTTAAGGGCCGATTTCTTCACCTTCGCTTAAGCCGTAAACCACGTTTACCCATACGACTAAACCAGGTTTAAGGCCTAAGCGGTGGTGAAGAAACCGCTTATAAGCTGTTTTCAGTCAGCCGTTCTAATTAATTTCAAGCCACTTATGGTGGTAAGCTCCATCGAAGTTACGACGCCAATCGCGTATTAACTTCGATGGAGCTTACCACTATTAGTAGCCTTTTGAAGCTTCAAAGTTCTAAGCCGTTTTAAGTCATTTAAGCCATTTTAAGCTGTTTTAAGATATTTTAAGCCATGTTAAGCCATTTTAAGTTGTTTTAAGCCATTTTACACACTTAAAATAAATTGCAGTATCCTGTGAAATAAACCACCGAATTCGAACTGTAAACAACAAACATACAGATTTTCCTGTGAAATCTATTATTTTACCGAAAAAATCCGTGAAATCGACTGTTTTACCGGAGAAAATCAGCGAGATCTACTATTTCACCGGAAAAATCCGTGGAACAAACAAAATTATTTTACTGTAACCCTGTGAAATACTATCGAACAGTTCGGTAACAGCATTATTTTCACCGAACTTCTGTGAAATTGTGTGACAGCCGCTCTGGCAGGCTTGAGCTTCCTTTTGTTTCAGTTTTCGAACACCTTTATCAAGCAGTGAAAGCTGGCTTAGTAGTAGCAAGCCTGCTTCCCGATCGGAAGGTCGGGAGTTCGATTCCCAGTCGAACCATTTTCTTGTTTTTCTTTATGATTTTGTTCACTCATTTTACAGATTGTTCGGTGATTTTTCACCGAAGCTTCAGCTGTTGGACTACAATGAAATTTCACCGTAATCCGTTATTTTTTAAGTGTGTAAGCCATTTTAAGCCGTTTTAAGTCATTTAAGGGCCGATTTCTACACCTTCGCTCAAGCCTTTAACCACGTTTACCCATACGATTAAACCAGGTTTAAGGCCTAAGCGGTGGTGAAGAAACCGCTTATAAGCCTTTTTAATCCGTTTTAACAAATTTTAAGCCATGTTAAGCCATTTGGCAGGGTTAAGCTATTTAAAGCCATTTAAAAGCCGTTTTAAGTCATTTTAAGCTATTTTAAGACGTTTTAGGCAGTTTTAAATCATTTTAAGCTATTTTCAGCCGTGTTAAACCGTTTCAAGATATTTTAGGCTATTCTTAGGCATCATAAGCTGTTTTAAGCCGTTCTTAGACGTATTTTGCGGTGTTCAGCCATTTATAAGCCGTTTTCAGTCTTTTGAAGTCGTTTTAGACAGCCATTTTAAGCCAATTTTAGACGTTTAAAGCCGATTCTAACTGTGAAAGAGTCATGAAAATCCGTCGTTCCGTGCCTGAGCCATTTAGTGACAACCAAACACCATTCCATTTTCAGTATATATATAATATAGATAAGAACGGAATCTAAAAGAGATGTTCTTAATTTTTGTGCTCGAAGCTGTTAAATTAGCGCTGCTGTTATAAAACAAGATTGTTGCGATTTATATCCACGTCTTTTATTTTTGGTATATTTCGTGGCCTTTCCTGGATTTACGCGATAATGTTTTTCCGCAAAATTCTTGGCTTAAGATTTGTTCCGTTTTTAACTTGTTAGCTTCTGGTCAGCCTATCATGATCAAATGCACTGATAGAAATACCATGAAATGGAACGTTTTGAACCATACAGCGGAAGGTAATTTAAGGTTTTACAATGGGTTGTATCGGTCTTTGAGTATACTAACAATTCAAAAGTGACTTTTTGATACCACTTTTTTTATAGAAATCGATACCTTCTTACACGGAGCCACAAATCAACCCAACTTTGACTTCTTTTGATGTAATGCGGCCCTTCCGTAGGGGTCCGATTGATTTTGCTGACGGATTCGCGCGTATTTTCGTTGCCGGAGAATTTTTTTCCCCTGTTTTGGAGCGCCTTGCTGGGTAGTGCTTTATGAAGCCCAAGCACCCGACCAACCAGTCTTCATAATTCTTTATAGATCTTTAACCAACGATGGCGATCGCTAACGGTTCAAAACGAATCTATTTCGATCGCTATCGAAAATCACTGACTGGTTGATCGGGCAGGACAGTTCGGTTTTGCGTCGTCCGATTGATTTTGCTGACGGATTCGCGCGTGTTTTCGTCGCCGGAGTTTTTTTTCCCTGTTTTGGAGCGTCTTGCTGGGTAGGTATTTGGGAAGGCCAGGGTTGCCAGTAGATTTTGGAAAATGTCTGGCGAGTTCAAAATAAAAAGTCTTGCAAAATCTGGTAGACATCATTCTGCAGATATGCTCATAGATCGGAATTTCGACGGTATCAAAAACTGTATACAACATAGGATAATTATATAAATTCACTTCAGCATTGAAACTTGAGCATAGCCTATTTTAAATGCATAAGGGTGTATTGGAAAACATTCTAGTATTACAGCTATGCTGCTTATCAAATAAGCCTTTAATGTTTGATGTCCTGGCACTAAGATTCTTATGAGTGTAAAAAAATAAAGCCAAACCAAAACGATGAATCCATTAGAAAGTTTCGCCATGCCATACGTCTGTTTTCAAAAATCTACATCAATTTTATAAATGAGAACTGCGCTCTAGTAGAGTTTAAAATACTACCGTAAATTCTTCAATGAAAAGGACTATTTAAGAAAAATCAGATTTAAATGCTGAAATAACATTCCAAAATAATCAAAGTCACTAGGACAACCCTTATACTAGCAGCAATTTTTTTTTACCACCAAACAATATTTGAATCGCGATTGCTTTTTTTGTTTTTCAAAGTTTTATGTCATTTTTTCGCCAGTTTTAAAAATATCTTCTTTTTTAAGAGTATTTGTTGATATTGATAATTGATTATTAATCGATTACTACTTTTGAACAAATCCAATATTACTTGGGTAACCGATGTTTTTCATATACATCTCCTTTGGCCATTTTGTTCTTACTCAATTTATCAAATAAACAAAATATGGCTGAACAATGTAAGGTATTAAGAAGTTTCTCTCAGGAAATCATAAACATCGGTTGAGTCATTTTGAAGAAAATTGAATATTATAAAATTATTTTTTTCGAAGTTTTTATGATCTTTATACGGCAATAGCGGAACCAAATACATGAATACTCATTACCTACTCAAAAATGTCTCCATTAATTTGCTTCATTTTTTCACAACGGGCTCTCATAAAACTATTGTTTTGAAAAGTAAGAAATCGAACATAAGAAAAATTCTAAAGCCTGCTATATTAACGTGGATTATGCCTACGTGTTTGTCTGTAAAGTCAGGCTGGATTTGAAAAAGTCTTGCAAAATGAGTAGTTTGTCTTTTTGTCTGTTCTTCAATTAAAAGTCTTGCAGTGCCAGATTAATTTGGCATAATGGCAACCCTGGGGAAGGCCCAAGCAAGACGGTTTGTTTTCGGGACGCCAAGAAGTTTTGCTGTCAGTGTCAGTTTTGTGTTCAGTCGAGAATGGATTACCAACTTGTGAGTTCGTTTCATGCTTATGATAACACATTTTTTCTTGAAAGCGTAACTTTTATGTAATATTAAAACAAACTTTGTATGGTTCGTCACTATAAGTGTCGGCATTATGCTTTTTTCTTATACAACTACAATATACATATATTTTTCTCATTTTGACATTATTAAAAATTATCTCTTGAATTGTACGACATTGTGAATATTGACTTCTACCATATCGAGACAAAATGCACAGTAATACTCATATGTAATTTTCAAACAAGCTATGTATGGTTCGTCACTACAAGTGTCGGCATTATTCCTGTTTCATTTAAGTTAAAATATATACATGCAATTTTCAGTTTTCGTCATTAATAAAAACGTCTTTTGAATTGTTCGACATTATAGATGTTGACGTATTTTTTTCCAAAAACTTCTCGAGACAAAAATACAAAACTAGCTTTAAATACAAGTCGTATAATTCCCCCTTGTCCATGGATCGCATCACCGGCCAGAGGTGACTCCCAGATCTTTTCCTCCCTCACTAATAAACACCCTTCCCGTGGTGATTGTGGAGATGCAGAGGTATTCTCGGTCTCTAGAAGCAACAATCATTACACCCTAACATTCCTTCCCCATCCCAACTGACTGTAAGGACTTGGCCGGCGCCGTTATTGATCAATAATATTAGATATGCTAAAATTGCACTTCGAGAGTAAGCGGAAACTCCCATCCCTTATTCATTTGGATCGTAGTGCAATTCTTACCAGTTCTTCTTCTTCTTCTTCTCCTCTGATGGCGAGACTTTTGTGAGTCTATACTGCCAAGTGTTGTCAAATCATGAAGCATATGATTAGGGCATCTCCATCGTCCCTTAAATTTACTTAATGCGATCGAAATCTCTATCAATCTTTTTTTCGGTTAATTAATAGATTGTACCGATCCAATTTAGTCGGTAAACTACTGTAGTTGTACTGTCAAAGAGAAAAATCGCTCTGTTTGGTGTTAGTTATTATATTGTTATGTTATTTTTTTGAACGAATTTTGAAATTTCTCGATAGTTATTAGCGCCGGCTTGGTCAAGTAATGTTTCTATGTTATCGTGTTCAGTTAGTATTTTGTATTGCATTCTTGATTGTGAATATTTTGTGCAGTGTAGTAAGACATGGCTGGAGTCCTCTTTAACCCCACAGATATCGCATTTGTCGTCTTGTGTTAATTTCCATAAATACAGTTTTTCTTTTGATAAGGTATGGAATGTTCTTAATCTCCCAATTGTAACTATTTGTATTGTATCCAGTTCAAGTTTATCAAACCACGGTTTGAAGGTAGGTTTTGGCATAAGATTGTAATGTTTAACTCCTTTTTCTGTCGAAGTTGTGATGTATTCTTGTGTCCATTCTTCTAGTGTTTCTATTTTCGCTAAATTAATTGTGTCCTTGAGTGGTATTCTTGTGTGAATCATCTGTTCGTTAGTACATCCTTCTTTAGAGAGGGTGTCTGCTATTTCATTTCCTATTATACCTTTATGAGCTGGTACCCATTGAAAGTTTATAGTTTTCTTAGTTTTGTTTATTTTATTTCTAATATCCGTTATAATGAAGTTATCATCAGTGTTTTTATTTTTTATACTTATCAGTGCAGATTTTGAATCTGAGCAAATCTTACCAGTTCCGATCAATCACGGAGTAGCAACCATTGACATGTACAGTCAGTCTATGCTATGCTATGCTATGTAATGCGGCCCTTCCGTAGGATAACCCAAATTTGGGTAAACTGACATATGGCTATCGTTAGGAAGTTCTCCTTTGACAGCAAAAAAAGCTACCCAGCGTTAGTCTCTGTAGTGGGTTAAAACAACTTAATATTAGATAAACTTGAAAGAACCCAAATTTGGCATATTCCATTGAACTTCGACGATGGGTCGGTGCGTCTCTCTCTCTATTTTTGACAACATTGCTGTTGCGAGAGAGGGAAAACAACCCAACCGTCGGTAGAAACTAAATGCAGTTTACCCAAATTTGAGTTTAATGAACTTATTTTTTGGGTAATTTGATTTCTCCGTGTATGTATATTGTTGGTGTCCATTTTTATATATAGTTTGGTTTGATTTGTTTTCATTCACAACACTTTTTTAAAATTTATGTAAGGGATTATTAGAGTATGTTTAAGAAAAAAACTATTAATTGAACTTTAACACTTCGCAAAAGAAAAAAAATAAATGAGCATAAGCATTGATGACCGTACGGTTCGTAGTTGCTACTCCGTGAATGACAAGAATCATCGAAATTGTACAGGTAACCAACAGATGTAGCTTGGGAGTAGCATACCATCTTCAATGTACATTTTCGAGAACTCTGAAATTAGTAATGTCAATAACGGTGCCGTTATAGGGGCCCAGATAGCCGTAGCAGTAAACTCGCAGCTATTCAGTATGACCATGCTGAGGGTCGTGGGTTCAAATTCCGCTGGTCGAGGATCTTTTCGTAAAGGAAATTTTCTCGATTCCCAGGGCATAGAGTATCTTCGTACCTGCCACACGATATACACATGCAAAAATGGTCAATCGGCAAAGAAAACTCTCAGTTAATAACTGTGGAAGTGCTCATAAGAACACTAATCTGAGAAGCAGGCTTTGTCCCAGTTGGGACGTTACGCCATAAAGAAGAAGAAGAATAACGGCACCGGCCACGTCCCTACGGTCATCGGGGAAGAGAAGGAATGTTAGTGTGACATCCATTGGTACTAAAGACCGAGTATACCTCTGCATCTTCATGGTTGCCACGGGAAGGAGTTTTGTTAGTGGGAAGGCTTCAAATCTACATGATCAGGATTCACCTTGGTAAGTGATGCGATTCATGTAACCTCTGTTTAAAAAGTCATCTATCAATGCGTCGACATCTTAAACATCGAACTATTCAAAGGTTTGAATCTCGAAATTTTATAAAACATGAATAAGTCAACACTTAAAGTGACGAAATATTCATAGTTTGTTCAACAAATTCATAAAAAAATACATGTTATGATACAAATGTGTTATTACAAGCATGAAACGAGCTCACCAATTGGTAATCCATCCTCGACTGAACAGTTATAATCGCAGCGTCAACACGTATAAGCAGGAATATAAAATAACTCCGATGGCGCGCGAATGAAGTGCTAACTGAAAAAAAAAACACTCCGAGCGCACTAAAATGAATCTAACTGCTTGGGTCTTCGTAAAGCACTCCTTTCGCAAAAAAAAAAAAAAAAATACTTAAAATCACAAGTAAGGCACACAAATACCGTTTTGAATCATATTACGGACACTTTGAAGCGTGAGCCACCTAAAAGCATATATATTAAATCAATGTTTACGATTCCTCAGCGTTATCATGCTATCAGGACACTTACCTTTCGAATTGTAGGTGAAGATTTAAACTTCAATAAATTTAAATAATTAGAAATGTGTGTCCTCTTCACGATTCTTATTACGGACACGACCTCACTTTTGCTCCTTATTCCGGACGCTTTGATTTAAATTCCGGACTGATCGTAAAAAGCTAAAATGGAAAATTCAAATCGTTGAATAAACACTACCAGCCATAAGAAAAACGTCAAAACTAGTTGAGCATTGTAAATTTTCATGGATGCTATGGACAAATCATATTAAAACGAGTCTCCAAATTGGGAACTTTTGAACGACAAATTTTGAAACATTTCAATTGAAACCTTTTCCATACAAAGTTGAGTGTCCGGAATTTGAAGGTGTCCGGAATTTGAATCAGAACGGTACCTTTAAATTATAATATGTTGCTTGTCTTGACAGATTGGTCTATTCTATTTCGTCTGCGACCAACAGACTTCTTCAGTGTCGAGTGCTCGACTTGAAGACGACATCCGTTTAACGATACATTAACTGTACAGTATACAGACTCTATTAAATTTTACACACGGCTGATTGAGATGAAATAGAACTATCGTCGTGCATTTGCACCTCAAGTTTTAGTTTTTTGAGGGGACATCAACCCGACCAGTGGATTATAATATTTTTGTAACAGATTTTGCCACTTAGCGCGTTTTTTTTCTATCAAAATATGTTATAATTTTGACTGATTAGTAGTAAAAATAACAAAAATTATATGTAACACAATTTCCTCTACAATAAACAACTCATTATGTTTCAAATCAAACAAAATTATAACTCATTTTGTTATTTTCCATAACTGAACTATAACAAAATTTGTTATAAGCAATAACCTCTAAATATTTATAGCGAATATTGTTATAATTATGTGATGGCCGATTTTGTTTAAGTTATGTTATAATTTCCTCCATCAACTCAAAGACTTCATACAAAAATTAAACTAAATTTGTTATTTGTAACTAATTTTGATATGATTGTGCTATAATTTTGTTGTAATCCAGTGGTCGGGAATTCATTACGTGACACTTACATTGACAAATTCTGAAACCTTTATACATTTTGTAACGTTATTTGTTTGGAATATCACAAATTTTCTTATGAGCCGAAAAAATTGTGCTTACCCCCACCCTCCCGTGCCTAAAATGTGAAGGCTTGGAAGTTGTAAAAATAAAGCAGACTCCACAGATGAAAAACAAAATCAAATCTTGCGTAACATATTGCATACAAGATCTATACTGAAGCCAACCTGTCATTTTCAAAACGAATGGGAAAATGTGGTGAAGTAACATTTTTTAACTATGAGTATTACAGTACATTAAAGCTATTTTAAATTATTTAATATACTCCGGATATTAGGCCCAACACTGATAAACATCATCATCACCGTTATCGGAAGAAGCAAAAACGTTTCGGGATCATCCAAGTGGAATCATTCAGAACTGGTGGTAAAAGTTTTCGATTTAATTGGCCACTCCATCGTTGAAACATACTTTTATCTGATTTCGTTGCTTCCTGCTTTGGATTCCCCACTGTTAGGTTGAAACAAAATCCTATCTTTATTGTACCAACAATTGACTACAAATTTGGTTTCATTGTAGAGAGAAGCACTTTAAGTTGGCGGAAGGAATTATTGAAACAAAATATGTTGTTTTAAATTAAAAAACAATTTGTTTTTAAGTAACTTTTGGAGCTTATGTGTTTTTTTTTCGAAATGTTAGAAAGCTAGAATCAGCTACAAGCACTTGGCAAACTTTTTGCTGTCTTGGTAGTGTCATTCTCAAAACAGACCCAAGCCGTTCCCATAGGGGACGTTAGCCACAAGGAAGGACGTTTTCAAGTAATACTGCTCCATATGGTATGCCCTCTTCAACATCTAATCCAATTTCTCTCGCCGTTCCCTTACGGTACCTATCCATCTAGTATTCATTGCTTTCTTCTCCATGCTCCCTCTTACTTCGAGCAAAATAGACCGATATGCCGATAAACAAACTCAAAATATAATTATCACGGTGTATACCTTTGTATGTAAAAAAAGGTATAATTATCTTGCATGTAAAAACGAACTTCAAAACATCAAACGCATATATAAGGTAATGTGACACCACAAAAATTGTGATAATTGAAAACGGATCATAGCTCTCTTGACAGTTTATACATGTGCGTACGGGAATGATCAACTTTTCCCCACTGATACATTACACCCCGAATTACGGTACTTTAGTATGTGTTTTTTTTTAGAATATCGTATCGAAATCCTCAAACAAATCGATGAAATTAAATAGCTTGATAAATATATGCAAAAAAAGTTGAAGAAATAGTGACAGGATTTCCCGAACCTATAATAAAATATAGATTGTACCCCGTTTGGCATAACGTCGTTTGGCATAATGATTTACTTAGAATGAATATCGGCATTTTTGAAAGTTTTACCGAGATCAACACCACCGAGCCCATAGCAAAAATTTTTGGCAGGTTCTCAATAAGCGTGGTGTTCGTTCAGATATTTTTCAAAAATGTTGTGGCATTAGAGAGCATTACTAAACAGAACTCGTGACGGGTCTGGTGGAAGATTTCTTCGAAATCATAATTTTCTCTATATCCCAGACAACTTTATGCCAAACGGCTTTATGTCAAACGACTTTATGCCAAATGACCTACCATGATTTTATTCAATGTCTATAACCATTCCTCTGTTTAAAATGTTCATAGGTAGAGGGTAAGCTAGTTGATTGGACGATCGCTTCGGCAGAATTTTTTCCCGGTTTCAAAATCGCGAACGCGGTGGCGGTAGTGAGCAAACGTCGAACTCGAACAAAAGCGACGCGAGCGCCACGAGTGGCCCGTCATCCAAATACCAAATATTATAGTTGGGCGCTACTCTGCTGAGCTATGAAAATAATCAGAGTGTTACGTTTGTTTGTCAGTGATATTACATTTCATTCATGGTACAAAACATTGCCGCATGTATGCTAAATGCATGATCCTCACTCTAAGGACATCTGTCCTGTGAAGGAAGATACCAAAAAGTTTGAATGTGCAAATTGCGGGGGCAGCCATAAGTTTAACTTTTGGGAATGCCCTTCCCGCAATCGTTGAGGCTCGTACCAGGTTGATGAGCAGTGACGTTTTTGGTAGCCTGAGTTCCCCAGGTAGAATTTACAACAATTTCCATTTTTATGTTAACGATCGCTTGCTTAATAATCATACTTCTTCTTCTTCTTGGCATTACGTCTTTACTAGGACAGAGTCGGCTTCTCAGCTTAGTGTTCTTACGAGCACTTCCACAGGTATTAACCGAGAGCTCTCTTTGTCAAAATTGCCATTTTCGCATTTGTATATCGTGTGGCAAGTACGATGATACTCTGTCCAGGGAAGTCAAGGAAATTTCCATTACGAAAAGATTCTGGTCCGACCGGGAATCAAACCCAGACACCAGAACAGCAATAATCGAATAAAATTCTTTAATGTTTAAAAAAATGGATCCATCACTTAATATGCGTTCATTTTTTATTCTCTCGACACTCTTTCCCGATGCGATAGTATTTTCTTTCCAACCATAATCCAATTCTCTTCGACGCGCACATGATCATTTCCCTCACGAGAAAGTCAATTATTCAGACGATAAATCTATCAGTTTTCCACCCGCCAACTGCTCCCACCGGTTTTCCACTGCCCCGCCGTCGAATATCGATTACATATCGCGACGCCGTATGATACACCCCAACCTCGTCCACGTGGGCCAGATGTATAATTTGTGTTTACTGCTTCGGGTTGTATATTTTTAGAGAATCCCCCCCATTGCGGTCCGGCGGTCAATGGTTCCCTGTGCCTTGCCCTCCCTGCTGTGGCCATCTGTAGTTCGCGGACACAATGATGACGACGTTGGCCATCAATGGCTGCTAGCTGGTCTGACCCGAATCCTTCCGTTAACCACCCCGAACAAACACACACGTTGGAGGCTTCAGGGTAACTCTGAACCGTGGAAAAGTGCTCAACAATCGACAACTATTTATCCAATATTCATAATATGGTACTACTTCGGTGGTTCTTCATCTTTCTACCGTGGCGTCCCAACCGGGTAAGAGTCTGTTTCTCAGCTTAGTGTTCTTGAGAGCACTTCCACAGTTGTTAATTGAGAGCTCTGTTTGCCGATGGACTATTTTTGCATGTGCATATCGTGTGGTTGGTACGAAGTCGAAAAATTTTCCATTACGAAAAGATCCTCGCCCGGTGTCTTGTCGAATAGCTGCGCGCTTACTGCTACGGCTATTTGGGGCCCCACTTCGGTGCCTTATCCCGGACTTCTTTCAGACCGACCCCTGATCTGGGTTGTGTCAATTTTACTTAGAAAACTTTTCCGTTGATTGTTGGTTGGTTGGTGGCTCGCCCCCTCCCCATCTTCCTCCCCTTTTTGATCAGAGGTCAGAAACTGGCGGTGGAAAATTGATTTTCAATTAGACAATGAGTGCAGTCTCGGGCCGAGAATCAATCGATTTGCTCACTAACTGCTCTAAGATTGCGTTGTATTGTCGGTCCACTGGTGCTGCAGTGTAGTCTGGCCGTAATTGGCAATTCGATCGATGGGTTGGTGTTCTCAGGCTTCGATTGTTTCAAGGGCGAGACATGGATCGAATGATAAGTTGACTTAGCGATTTAGACTGGCAGTTCGGGTAAAGGTCATGGCATCGCATTATAGAAAGCAAACGGTTTGTAAGTAATCAGTTCATCAAGCCTTTGTCAATCTTTTTCTTTTATCTTCTGAGAATATTTCATGCCATAAACTAGGTCTTCAAATTTACAAGCATATTTTCAATTTGTTTTGTCAGTTCCGTAAAATAATTTGTAATTGAAATCGAATAACTACAACTCTGTATTTCATGACTTAGTGCTGATTCGTAATATAAAGCCTTCTAAAATTATTACATATTTTGCAAAAGATGTTCGTTTCAATTCATCGTTCAAATATCGGATCATGTTGATTTTACTAAAATTATCTACTTATTTTCACAATGGTCTAATTATCTCTACTCTGCTCTGATCTATACTGCTGTACTCTGCTCTTCTTCGCTCTACTCTGTTCATATCTGCTACTGCTCTATAATACTGTAGAGCGGTTCCACAGAAAATGACGACTTTTTTCCCAAATTTCATTTTTATATTTTTTGATTTGGATGAAATTTTGCACATGCTTTCTTTATGCCCAAAAATGCCTTTTTGCATCGTCGGCTCGCCATTTTGACTCTAGCCTTACTTTTGAGAAGGGCCTAAGAAAAAAATCCTTAATAATTTTTAAAAAATTATAACTTAGAAACGGTTTGTCCGATCAGTTTGGTGCCTTCCGCAAAGTTTTAGGTTATTGTTGGGACTATCTGGAAAAAAATATACACTGTAAAAAAATGTTGTAAGTTTTTATATATCGAAAATAAAGCTTAAAAATCAATTTTCTCAAAAATTGTATTTTTGATTTTTTTTATTTTTTTATATGTTAAAGTAGACAAAAAATGAAGTCTTTTGCACAGTGGGTCAAGATGGAGAAATCATGGACAAAAAAGTTATGATTTTTTAAAAAAGGTTGATTTTTCAATATGGTCTAAATAAACTTTTTGAATGATTTTCGACCAGATTTTATTAAAGTACGCAATGTTCAACAAAAAAGGTACAGTGGGATTCCGTTTTTGGCATGCTCCGATTTTGGCACCCCCCGATTTTGACAACAAAATGGATCCGTTTTTGGCAACATTTTTCAATACCATTAAAATTTGTAAATTTTTGTAAATATTATCGTGTCTGTTGCTTTAGTCACTTGAATAGCATGTCAACTCCACACCGATTACATTCCAGATTTCCATTTTCGTCGATGTTTTTCCAAATCTCACCAACTACTAAGGACTCGCGTACGCGCTTATTTACTTCAGAATGGTCATTGGTCATACATGAGCAACGTTTCATGAGACCAATAATCTCCACCAGTATCTCAACTTAAGACCATTCTTTTTTCATAGGCATTCATATTGAATGACCAGCCCACTTGAGTCTGCCAGTAAGTGATACAATAAAAAAACACTGTTCTTTAGATTTGGAACAGCTTGCTCGAACAAAGCACCAGCACCGACATAAGAGCAACGAAAAATCTATGACTCACACAGAGTTACAATCATAAATTTTGTCTCGCTGTCTTTATTATTATGGATTTATATACATTGCGTATGTAAAAACACACCGCAATAACAAATACAAATATGTACAGCAAAATGTCGTGTATCATAACTTTTTTTTTTTTTTTGACTTACGGAGATGAACCAGCCTAGGGCTGAAAATCTCCTTAATAAAGCTATACAGTAATACCTCGATATAACGTAACTCGATTTTTATTTTCGTTACGTTATATCGAGGTTACGTTATATCGAATCAAAATTTTTTTTCTGAATTTCGTTCATCATGTATTGTTTGGTGAGAAAATGGGTCTCGCATTGATATTATTGAACTAGCAGGTAATTTCAGTTTATCTCACTTTTTTTTTAAATATTTTTCCGTATGACATTTTCTTATATTTTTCTTTTTGTTTTATTTTTTACTTTTACCTTTTTATTTCAGTATTCCCTAATGAAATGTATTCAGGAAAAACCTTTGGAGGAATCCTTGAACACTCGGAGAAACTATACAATAAATTCATAAATGAGATCTTTCAGAAATCTTTAAAAATATTAATGTTGAGCAATCCATGAACATTTCTAGCAAGCAGTTATGGAATTTCAAGAATTTTGTTATGAGGAACTCGTGGTAAAACTTTTAGAGCAAATCTTTTTGTAATTTCTGGACAGAATTTTGGAATGAATGTCCCAAGAATTCTTTGAAAAATGTTTTTTTTTAGAATTCATGAAGAAATCACTAGAAAACTGTCAAAAACAAGAACTATCTTCGAGTAATTTTTCATGCGAAAGTTTCTGAACGAATACGTTGTGAATTTTCAGTAGTATTTTAGGAGAGATTTCTGGAAGATCTCCGGAGGAGGATGCTCAGTTTTTGGAATCCCTGAATATATTTTTGTAATAAAAAAAAATCCATAGAAAAATTTCTAGACTTATCGTCTTCAAGAATTACTTGAAGAACCCAATGAAATCATTGGAATCTTTCTTTAGAAATTCGTGTTGGAGTCAATGAAAGATTTCATTTCACATAGAATCCTTAAAGAACCTAAAGTAGTATATAGAATGGTTTCTGCATAAATATTTGTAAAAAGTTCTGCAGAAAATCATAATTAAATTGGTGGAGAAATGCCAAAAAAATTGTTCTTCAGGTTTTTGGACGAATACCTGTACGTTTTTTTAAATAATTTGTAGAGCATTCCAAGAATTATAACTGGATTGTTCTTTTAAAAGGCCGCTGGAAGAATTCATGAAAAAATGCTGAAATAATTTATAAATTTCTAGACTCCGGAAAAGTATGAGGTATCATATGTGGAATTCTTTGTAGAATGCATAGTTGAATCCACTTTGTATCCTGGAGAAATAACACATTAATATCTGGAGGGTCAACTTGTAGAATTTCTGGAATATCCGTGTCGGAATTATTTTAAGAATTGGTTTTAAGTTTATACATGAATACCAGGACAGTTTAAGATAAGCCCATGAAGCAATTATTGTCGGAATATCTGGAGGCATCCTCAGAATCCGTCGAGAAATTTCGATATCGATTTATGACTGTATTCAGTGATAGTAAACGCTTGAATTGCTTTGATTTAGTATTGGTTGGTGTTTGAATCTTGAAAAATGTTTATAGCAGTTCATAAACCATGTTTTTGATAAAAATTGTAAAAATAAATGGGGTCAAAAAAAAAGTTACGTTATATCGAGGTAAAAATTACGTTATATCGAGTTACGTTATAAAGAGCTTACGTTATATCGAGGTTACGTTATATCGAGGTATTACTGTAATAATAATAACTTTTTTTTAAATTTCATTAAATAACATGAAAAATACAGTCCAAACTACAATTTATTTTCAATAACAGCATTGAAGCCTGCGATGAATACGACTGAGAGTGTTTTTACTTTTTGTCTGTGGTATTGGTGTGTATATTGATCTTTCTGCATCAACTATTTAAAGCTACGTTCTCTCTTTTCTATAGACTCTATAAGGCGTTAGATTTGTTAAGAGACGATCCAGAATTCTGTACAAGATTGTTAATCAAGGATACAAGTCTCAACATCATCAAAATGTTCCTTACGAGCTGAGTCTATGCGTTTCCTAACTGTACCCTGGAGAATCCTTAAGGGATTCGTCGTTCTTGTGGGACTTTTCAGAAATTTTAACGAATTCATGAGGATATCTGCAGATTCCATGTGGACACTGAGAGCTTCTTGAGGGATCGTTAGAGCGTATAACTGGTTATGGAGGATTATGTCCAAAATCTGGTGATTCCTAATAAACTCTAGGGCGTCTTGTAAATTTTAAGCGGGATAATGTGAATTTCTAGTAGTATTTCTAATATTTTCGGCGAACGCCTGAGGGTTTTGAAAAGGTTCCCAGAGCAATTTGAGGTGTGCTAGTGGTAGCCTAATAATAATAAAACTGCCGTTTTGCAATACCCAGCGCTTTTGATTTGCAAACAAGTCTTTAAAAGAAAACATTTTTGTTTTCGTTTTCTCTCATAGTTTAAAAAAAAAGGTACAGTACTTCAATAAAAGTCACTTATACGATTATTGGTTTTACAAGGCCCTCTTATACAAAAATTATGCGTTGAGGCGTAAAAACGCGACCAGAAAATCGTTTGCCAGATTTAATATTACGGAGTTATAGAAACAATCCTTCGGGAAAATTCTTCGTAGTGAACCTTTTCGAAGTCTCAACGCCTTATGATTCCATAAAAATGATGTTTTAACATTGTAATGATGCTTTCAAAACCAATAGTTGAAAAATAAAATTTGAAATATGGGTTCCGATTTTGGCACGGTTCCGTTTTTGGCAACTGAAAATTTCAACTTTGTTGCCAAAAACGGAATCCCACTGTATATGAGAAAATTTTGCTAATTGCTACCGAAACATTTGAAAAGTTTATTATGACCATTTTCAACAAATTCACCTTTTTTTTTTAAATCATAACTTTTTTGTCCATGATTTCTCCATCTTGACCCACTGTGCAAAAGACTTCATTTTTTGTCTACTTCAACATATAAAAAAATGAAAAAAATCAAAAACACGATTTTTGAGAAAATTGATTTTTAAGCTTCATTTTCGATATATAAAAAATTACAACATTTTTTTTACAGTGTATATTTTTTTCCAGATAGTCCCAACAATAACCTAAAACTTTGCGGAAGACACCAAACCGATCGGACAAACCGTTTTTAAGTTATATTATAATGAAAATTGAAAATTATATCATACTTTTGTATTAAAATCGCTGTATCTTTAAAACGGTAAAAGTTAGCCTGATTTTTCCGTATACCTTTTTTGTTGTAAATTTTGCGTACTTTCATAAAATCGAGTTGAAAAATATTTAAAAAGTTGATTATGACCATTTTCAAAAATTCACCTTTTTCAAAAAATCATAACTTTTTTGTCTATGATTTCTCCATCTTGACCCACTGTGCAAAAGACTCCATTTTTTTCTACTTTAAAATATAACAAAAATAAAAAAAATCAAGAAAACGATTTTTGTGAAAATGGATTTTTAAGCTTTATTTTCCAAATAAAAAAAAATTATAAATTTTTTTTTACTGTGTATATTTTTTCCAGATAGTTCCAACAATAACCTAAAACTTTGCGGAAGACACCAAACCGATCAGACAAATAGTATCTGAGTTTTAATTTTTTGAAAATTGTTAAGGCTTTTTTTCTTAGGCTCTTCTCAAAAGTAACGCTAGGGTAAAAATGGCGAGCCGATGATGCAAATAGGCATTTTTGGGTATAAAGAAAGCATATGCCAAATTTCAGCCAAATCAAAAAATACAAAAGTAAACCGACATTCGAATTCAAATGGAACCGCTCTGTATTATAAGCTACTTAGCATTTCCCTACTCTTTTCTACTCCTCTCTTCTCTTCTTCTTCTTCTTCTGGGCATTACGTCCTCACTGAGACAGTTATTTTATTCAATTTCAATTTCATATCCAAATGCACGAACTTTTCTCTTCACATTACTCATAAGGTCCTGTACACCACTTGGACCAACTTTGTTTTGCATGGCCGTCCTTTTTTTCTTCATACCTTCCTCCGATTTCACTTCCTTAGGATGCTTCTAAAATGCGTGCCTCATGATGGCCCAGTACTTTTCAATTGGCCACAGTTCCGGTACGTTCGGGAAATTGAGGTGCTTCGGCACGAAATTGACCTTCTTAGCCTTGTACCACTCACTCCAAAAGCTCTTTCGAGTAATGGCACACGGTCTGATCGGGCCTGAAAATCGTAGGACCATCGTGTGACCTCAGAAGAGGAAGTAGACGCTTTAAGAAGCATTCATTTAGGTACACCTGCCCAATAACCATTCCAGTTGCCATGAATGGGGTGCTCCGCTTTCCACACGATAATTTATTTTTTATTTTTGGCAAACTTTGACATTTTCTGTTTTTTAACGTTCTCAGAGACATGGAAGTGACGGTTAAAGTGCACCAACGACTCTCCGTTGTGAACAACATTCGGTACCGACGCCCGCCACGGTACAATCTGGAACGACTCAAGCTACCCGAAGTCGCAACTGAATACGCGCAAAGCCTTGAGGCAGCGTTGCCGGAAGAGGGAGAGCTCACCGAAGGCCCTCTTGGGGACTGCTGGAGTAGTCTCAAAGCAGCCATTAACAACGCAGCGGAAGGTGCCATTGGGTTCGTGTAAGGAAATCGACGGAACGGTTGGTTCGACGAGCAGTGTCAGACGGTTTTGGACGAGAAGAATGCAGCGCGGGCGATGATGCTGCAGCAAGGCACCCGTCAAAACGTGGAGCGATACAAACAGAAGCGAAGACAGCAAACCCATCTATTCTGGGATAAAAAGCGCCGCCTGGAAGAGTTGGAGTGCGAAGAGATGGAGCAGCTGTATCGTTCTCAAGAAACACGTGAGTTCTACAAAAAACTCAATGCATCCCGCAAAGGCTTTGTGCCGCGAGCCGAAATGTGCCGGGATAAGGATGGAAGTATCTTGACGGACGAACGTGAGGTGATCGAAAGGTGGAAGCAGCACTACGATGAACATCTAAATGGCGCAGAGGAGAAAGATCAGGACAGCAGGAGGAAGGGTTTCATCAGTACCGCGGATGAGGGAGACGTGCCAACTCCCACAATAGGCGAAGTTAAGGATGCTATCAAACAGCTCAAAAACAACAAAGCAGCTGGAAAGGATGGTATTGGACCGGAACTTATTAAAATGGGCCCGGACAGGTTGGCCACTTGTCTGCACCGACTGATAGCTAGGATCTGGGATACAGCTACCGGAGGAGTGGAACCCGAGGAGGAAAGCCCAATATACAAAAAGGGTGACAAGTTAGAATGTGAGAACTATCGAGCGATCACCATTCTTAACGCAGTCTAAAAAGTGCTTTCCCAGATCATCTTCCGCCGTCTAACGCCACTTGCAAGCAGACTTGTGGGAAGTTTTGTGGACGGGTGATCGACGACAGACCATATCTTTATGTTGCGGCAGATCTTCCAAAAGTGTCGCGAATATCAAGTCCCTACGCACCACCTATTCATCGATTTCAAAGCGGCCTATGATACCATCGACCGCGAAGAGCTATGGACGAGAATGGTCTTCCCGGGAAACTGACTAGACTGATCAAAGCAACGATGGATAGTGTACAGTGCTGTGTGAAGATATCGGGTGCATTACCGGACCCGTTTGAAACACGCAAAGGACTTCGACAAGGCGATGGTCTTTCCTGCCTCCTGTTCAATATTGCGCTAGAAGGTGTTATGAAACGGGCGGGCTTCAACATGCGGGGCACGATCTTCAATAAATCCAGCCAGTTCATCTGCTTTGCTGACGACGTGGACATTGTCGAAAGAACGTTCCAGGTAGTTTCTGAACAGTATACCAGGCTGAAACGTGAAGCAGATCGGGTTGGATTGAAGGTAAATACGTCGAAGACGAAATAACTGCTGGCTGGAGGAACCGAGCGCGATAGAGCTCGCATTGGCAGACACGTGATGATCGACGGGGATGAATTCGAGGTGGTGGACGAATTTGTCTACCTCGAATCATTGATAGCGTCGGATAATAACTGCAGCAGAGAAATTCGAAGACGCATCATTGCCGGAAGTCGTGCTTACTATGGACTCCACAAGACCTTGCGGTCTGGTAAACTTCACTTCCGTACTAAGTGTACCATGTACAAGACGCTGATAAGACCGGTAGTCCTCTACGGGCATGAGACGTGGACAACGCTCGAAGAGGACCTGCAAGCGCTAGGAGTTTTTGAACGACGTGTGCTTAGGACGATCTTCGGCGGAGTATGTGGGAACGGCGTGTGGAGGAGAAGAATGAACCACGAGCTTGCGCAACTCTACGGTGAACCCAGTATCCAGAAAGTCGCCAAAGCTGGAAGGGTACGATGGGCGGGACACGTTGTGAGAATGCCGGACAACAATCTCGCAAAAATGGTGTTCACCTCAAATCCGGCCGGTACAAGACGAAGGGGAGCGCAACGAGCTAGGTGGTTTGACCAAGTGGAGCAGGATCTTGGAAGTGTGGAGCGATCGAGGAATTGGAGGTTAACAGCCATGGACCGAGTTAGTTGGCGTAACATTGTGGCGTAGGTCATGTCTTGAAGGACGTAGAGCCAGCAAAAGTAAAGTAAAAGTAAGGGACATGGAATTTGTGATGACCATTGAAAAACGGAAGTCTGCATTTACATACGTCTCATCATCCATAACGAGGCAATGTGGTTTCGTCAACATCTGGGTTTAGAGTTGCCGTATATGTGTTTTACCTACCGTTCATTGCGATTAGGCGCCTTTTGAACTTTATACGTATGTAGTCCTTCACGTTTTTTCGCATCTTGCACGAAAGTTTTGGATAGATTCAGTTTCTTTACCACATCTCGAACTGAACTGTTGGGATTCCACTTGAAAGCTTGAACTACCCGTTTGTGATCCTTAACGCTTTACGGAGATCATTTTTTGATACTTTTTTCATTCCAATCGATGGTCAAACGTTCGTGGTACCGATTTAAAACACGAGATACCGTAGAATGTGCCATTCCCAGCTTTCTGCTGATGGCACGATGAGATAGATCTGGATTTTGAAGGTTCGTGCGCAAAATTTCTTTGTGCCACTGCTGTTCTTTCGACTCTATCTTCACAACGATTTTACATTTGCTAGTGATACTGAAACAGCGTAAACAAATACACATTGAACAAATTACACCCAAAATTGTACAGTCAACTCTCCCTAACTCGATATTAAAGGACCATCGAGTAATAGGTATCGAGTTACAGAACACAAAACCAGTGCAACTGCGATCCAAGGGATAATCGAGTTAGCCATGAAAACCGACTTTTACTATGGTTCTCTAACTCGATATCGAGTAAGGGAGAGTTAACTGTAATAGATAATACCCAACGGGCAAAAACTTATAGCCATTTGAAAGTGGTGCAATTTGGTTCCGTACACCCTTTAGTTCAATCCACTTTTCTGAATCCTACACTGAAAATAATCCTCACGTCAAATGGCAACGTGAATTAACGTGTAAAACTTGTAATGCTGTTAAGGTTTGATTTTGGTGCGACATACAATTTCTACATGTTTTACAATAGGGCGATATTCCAAACTGAAAAGGCAATAGATGGCTCTTTTTCAATGGTAGTAAAAACGAAATCATGAAGCAAAGAAAGCACCACGGAAGATGAACTAAACACAAAAAGTTATGTATTCACTTTACACTTGATTTCTAATCACTACTTTTTTGATTCAGTTTCCTAATAAGCCATTTTACGAGACGTTTCGGAACAGCTGATCGCCGCGACGGCGTCAATTGACAGGAGACCTGGGATTAAATTACAGCTTGAATTTTAACAATGCCTCATCTTACCAAACGGGGACATGGAGAAAATGACAGAAAAGAGATCCAAAAATGTTCGTTACTGCAACATTACACATAGTTATTGTATCAGCTACCTCTTTGTTACCTATATTGCACATAAAAAGGCACTTTTGTGATAAGAAATATTTTAATAATTTGTCTCCATTTATGTTTTCGCCTGGATGAAAAGCTACGCTAGAAATGCGTACAGTCATCAACCATCATCATCGCGAAAACTGACGGTGATGATTGAAAAATCCCAGGTCTCCTGTCATATGACCTGCTTCGTAAAATGGCTCATTGCAAGCAATTTACGATTTTAATTATTTTCCATACGTTTTGACAGTTCTCCGACTACCATTCTTCCATGCGCTTGTGTTGAAAGTTTGAGAAATTTGAGAATCCAGCGTAGCGCGATCACACGGTGCCCCGATAGACCGTTATTATGCAAAAAAAATGTCCATCAAATCTGAGCACAGGGCTCGATTTCTGAGGTCATTCTGCACCTCTGGGCCAATTTTTAAAAAAATCCCTAGGAGGAATCTCGAGAAATCTTGGTTTGAAGTTTTTGACTTAAAAATTCAATATAGGGTAGGTGTACCAGTTATGACCATAGTGGTTCCCTATTTCGCCATACGTGATTATTTGAGAATTTACACATTTCGAAATTTTTTATGTGTTTCAGCAGTGAGACTTAGGATATATCTTGATGTTAAAACATTCGAAAATATTAAAATCGTGAATATTACCAAAACTTTACATATGGCCAAAAAGGGAACCACTATGGTCATAACTGGTACACTTTCCCTAATCCTTAATAAAATTTTGCATTAGCACTGAAAAAACCTACAAAAACAATTAAAAAAGTTGGCCAAACTGTTCTCAACTAGCATATAACTGTTACCATTGTTATAATTAGAAATATTTACTGACTTAACATACCAGAGTGGCTTAAGTATGTTTTTACATGGCTTAATCCAGTTAGCTTAGTTCAATAGAATGAAATCTAAGCAATAAATTCTTATAGGGTAGGTGTACCAATTATGGATGCAATAGGTCAACTGTTTGAATACAAATCAGATTTTAACCACGTTTCTAAAACGTATGCATGACTTTTTGATGTTAATTACTAGTTTGAGGCCTTGCGAATCAGATGAATTGAGCCGTTTTGGCACTAAATTGGCTTAAAGCTTTTAAAAAATGGTTTTAAATAGCCTTGTCTTTGTACCAATTATGGCAATAGTGTTCCTAGCATTCGACATAAAAGTGTGCCAATTATGGACTATCGAATATTTGCACGAAAGGATCTCAAATGCCATCCAGAGCGAATGATAATGCAACGCTAATAAGTAATGAAGTGATTGCTTAGAAAATTTTCCAGAAATTTTGTCTAAAATAGATTTTAAATCAATTTATTGCAATGGGTTCATGGGAGAAAATTAATTTTCGAAAAGGAGTCGAAATGTAGTTTAAATGCAAATTATGATACAAAACAGCATTAATGATCTCACATTACCTCTCCAGTGCCTGATTTTAACGAAAATAAGAGGGAAAATTCAAAAATGGAGTGTCGCTGAAAACCCTTCTCTACCATGAAATTAGCATCTTCCGCTTGCGAACGTTTTCGAACGTGTGATTTAAAAATCTTAGTAATTGGGTACAAAACACGCAGATAATGCCTTACCAAACCGTCCCGTCGTGGAAGTAACCCGTGAAATATCTTTACTTCCTTTATTTCACTGATCAAAAAATGTAAACAAACCGCCTCCTGAGTATTGCCATAATTGGGCTCTCATACACTCTTTGTACCAGTTATCGACATAGTGGAAATAACACGATTTCTAACTTAAAACAGAAGATTTGATTGCATACCAGCTACATTTATTCATTTGTTCTCACTAGGCATCATACATTCAACGGTTGAAGCAGTTTTTCCGGATGAAAACATACATTTCGTAACGGGTGTCCCTTAGCAAACTGCTAAGAAGGTGACATAAATGTGAGGCAAAATTTTCAAATGTTCATTTTTCGAAGCTTATTGCACGAATGTTCTTTTCAAGGTTTAGTTGCCATCAAAAACAAATAGTTTTATCATTTCTGTGAATATTAGCCGTTATATTCTAGTGAAACAATAAGAAAAATCTCTTTTTGTTCCCACTATTGCCATAATTGGTGCTATAGCCATAATTGGTACCTCTACCCTATACAGTTGATATTACGTTCGATAAACGTGAAACATTCAATGCTGAGTATAAGTAATTTACAGCTTATTTTTAGACTTTCACACTAAGTGACTAGCCCACCAAAGTCTGCCGTATTTATTTTCCTTAAAAAAATTGTTTCTACTACTTACTACTTACTACTCTTGATGTTTACGTCTAGTTTTCCGCCGAGTTTTGCCCTCACCATTCTGTGTAAAAATATCCTTTTCAATACTCCAGCCACAACAGGATTATAACTACACGGGAAACATGATTGTCATATGTCACAAGTGTTCGAAAATTAACAAAGTCTTTAACAACTTCAGACAAATCCTCAATGAGTATTTAATACTTTAGATCAGCATCACCAGGAATTCCACTCTATACACCTGCAACAATCTTTGTTTTATTTTTTATTTTCGGAATTCATCGTCAATCTATATATTGTTTTCTAGATCACGATCGACTCAGTAACGAAATTCCAGCTGCTGCAGGTAATATCAAAGGCTTAAAACATAAAGCTGATAGGCCGGCAAATACAATGAAGTGTAAGAATTGTAGACGAGGAGCCTATTTTTTTTTTTTTTGAAAATTACATGGAATGGAAGGAGATGAGTTTCAGAATTTACTGTTCAATATTGCGTTTTGTCGCATATACTCCTCGATTTTGCAGACGATGACTTTATTGAAATCTCGCTAAACATTACTAAAGGACCTATGTACAAATGAGAGATTCTCTCCTCTCTCGCTCTCTTTCGATTATAACAGTGGAATACTAAAGCTTTAGGGAAGTTTTTCACTATAGATCGAAAGGCAGTATCCTTGACTAGCGGTTCATACAAAAAACGCAACAGAATAGGTTAATGTGACTCAGTTATTGATTAAAGAGAAAGTAAACAAAGAGAGCCTCTCAATGTTAGATAGGTCCTTTAGTAAAGTTTCGCGAGAAATCGTCCGCAGTGCAGTAAAGCAGAGTTTCACTATTTTAAAGGTGGACAACTAGGATAAGCTTGTCATATCATGTACTCTATCCAAACGTATATAATTGCATGTAGACAAAGAAGGATGTTCAGATTTGTTGGTGCTGAAGCAGTGCTTGATGGAGATGTACAGTTGTGTTCAGAATAATAGTAGTGTAAGCTGATTTCCATACAAAATGCTCAAATTTGGCATTCTGTTACTTTCTTTCCATAGGAGCAATCGGCATGAAATTTTGGCAGTAAACTACAAATATATATAATTTCATTACCACATAATTTGTTAATTTTCACAATACCGGTTAAAAAGTTAAGCACCAGGCGAAATCGTTCAAAATAATAGTAGTTTTCATTATTTATATATCTGCTGTATTTTGAGTTTTTGAATTTTTCTAAATTTAAAGTCGATTGCTCATAGGGAAACGAAATAACAGCATGCCAAAGTTGAGTATTTTGTATGAAAATCGGCTTTCACTACTATTATTCTGAATACACTTATGACGTATGATAATAATGATAACACACGTGTACTAGCTGTGAATATCTCCTCTTATGGATTATGTAAGCAGCTTAGGGACCAACTTGCAAGGGGAAATAACATTTCTACACTGTTGCTTGATAAAGGCTTATCTGATTTCATAGATCAATTATTTCGTTAACAACTTCGGCAAAACACCTCGCGACCCTTTATCGCAGAACACTGAAAAGTGTTTCGAAAACTAACTCATTTTTCAATAAAAATGCAAACAGAACAACGATGAATGCAAGCATGCCATTTTGAATCACCATAGTCAATTTGCCCTGTATAAAATGCTTATTATTGGCTTTAAAAGCACATTTATTTGAGAACAGGTGCGAAAACTATTGTGTGAATAAAATAGGCAAACTTCAGTGAGCTGGTCATTTAGTGAGAATGCCGGAAGAAAAAGTTACATCATTCAGGTGGAGGTCAGCGGCTCCGTGAAAGACATTCGTGTATGTTCATGTGTATTGTACCAAATCATTCCAGATTTGAAACAAATGATTGATACTAGTTCTAAATCGACTATACAAGTATAAAAACTATAGAAATCTGTGAAAAAAAAATCTTAAGCCACTCTGGTAAGTTTAGTTAGTTGTTAATGTCTAATTATAACAACGGTAACAATTTTATACTAGTTGAGAACAGTTTGGCCAACTTTTTGAGCGTTTTTGTAGTTTTTTTTCAGTGCTATTGCAAAATTTTAATGAGGATTATATTGAAATTTGGATCTAAAACTTCAAATCAAGAAGTCTCGAGATTCCTTCTAGGGATTTTTTTTAAAAATTAGTTCAGAGGTGCAAAATAACCTCAGAAATCGAGCCCTGTGCTCAGAATTGATGGACAATTTTTTTGCGTAATAACGGTCTGTCGGGGCACCGTGGATCAGTGAGCGAAATACAAACATCAGTGTCGCCGCTCGGAGGCCGGAAAGAGAAACTCAATGTTCGAAAGGTTGTTGTCTGTAATTTTTGCCGCTGGCGCCAACTGTTAGTGTTTGAGAACAAAATAAACAGTCGTTACCCTATTGTGATATCAATGACTAGTAGAACTAGTTTGCCTAACATGACATTTAAGTCCTACATATTCCATCCACGCGTGACATTTTATTAACATGTTATTTTTTAGGAAATCGTGCGCCCGTAGTATCAGAAAATCAAGAAATGGCTATTAAATTCTACAGGAAACTTTTCAAATATTTGTAAATAAACGTGTTTTACATTTGAATTCGTATTGCTGATAGCGACTGGTTTTACACCATCAATTTATGTGTTTTACAATTAGTGAAAATTCACGTGTGAAACACATTGTTCGAGCGTGTAGAATGTTTTCAGTGTATTTCAAAATCAATACCTAGTTTTAATATGGTCAGCCATTTTACGATTTGAAATTATAGGTCTACTTTATACTACTTAGCTGTATTGTGTTCATATTTGCTCTACTCTACTCTTCTCTATTCTGTTCAGCTCCAATGTATCGTACTCTACTCTATTCTACTATGCTGCAGTCTACACTGTCATAAATAATTGATTCGATTCTGCTCTTATCTGATGTTTGATTAGCTTAATTCTGACCTATTCGCTACTATGGTGTGTTTTATCCTACTTTACTTTGCTTTCCTCTGTTCTGCCTTGCTCTACTCTGTACTTCTTTGCACAGCTAATTTCTGCGCTATCCTGTTCTACTCTTTTGTATTCCACTCTGTTCTTCCTTACTCGTCTTTAATGTGCTCTAGTCTGCTTCGCTCCACACTATTCTGCTCTATCCCTCATTATTTGGCTTTTTATATTCTGCGCTACTCTGTTCTACTCTAATCGTGGTAATAGAAGAATGCGATTTTTGTCTAAAATCATTAATAATTTTATTCGACATTTGTTCTAATGTTTCAACTTTGGTTATTACTTGTAACTCATTAGCACCGTTTCGACTCATATTCCGAACAGTTAAGGCCAACAGTGATTTTAAATGCATCTAATAGTCATACGTTAGCTGATATTTGTGAAAATTTTAATTTCTTTTAAAAGTCTAACTGTTAGCTGTAGGATGTGAAAAAGTTCATTTGTTTAGTATTGTTTTTAGTTGAAAGTATGTCTGTCTGTCTCATATTCCAAACAGCATGAATAAATCGTATCAAATGAATAATTCTCAAACAAATTTATCTGCCAAACACTGTCGAATGCTTTTTCTATGTCTAGTAGAGTAGCCTTCAGATTTGAATGAATCAAATTTGTTACACGTAAAAGTTGATGAGTGGTCGAATGTCCGAACTGTTCATTGGCAAAAATTGAATTTTCGTTGATGTGGACCATAATTCTGTTAAAAATGACCTTTTCAAAAAGTTTACTGATGGAGCAAAGCAAACTGATTGGACGATAGCTAGAAGCTTCTGCATGATTGTTGTCTGGTTTTAAAATTGGTACTACCTTAGCGTTTTTCCATTTGTCAGGAAAATATGCCATTTGAAAACATTTGTTAATTATATCAACTAAGAATGATAAGCTACTTTCTGGAAGTTTCTTGATGAGGATGTAGAAAATTCCATCATCGCCAGGAGCTTTCATATTTTTGAATTTTTTAATAATAGTTCTCACTTCTTCCAAATCAGTCTCCCAGGCATTTTCGAAAACGTTCTCTTGATTGAGAATATTTTCGAACTCCTGAGTAACTTCATTTTCAATTGGACTAGTAAGTCCTAAATTAAAATTGTGCGCACTTTCAAACTGCATAGCAAGTTTTTGAGCTTTTTCGCAATTAGTTAGTAATAATTTGTTTTCCTCTTTCAATGCCGGTATAGGCTTCTGAGGTTTTTTCAAGATTTTAGATAATTTCCAAAAGGGCTTAGAGCCAGGGTCCAATTGAGAAATTTTATTTTCAAAATTTTTGTTTCTTAATTGAGCAAAACGCTTTTTGATTTCTTTCTGCAAATCCTGCCATATAATTTTCATAGCAGGATCGCGAGTGCGTTGAAATTGCCTTCTCCTCACGTTTTAAGACGGATCAAGAGTTTAAGATCATCGTCTATAATCACGGATTCAAATTTTACTTCACATTTTGGAATTGCAATGCTTCTGGCTTCAACAATGGAATTTGTTAAAGTTTCAAGAGCATTGTCAATATCAAGTTTAGTTTCTAAAGAAATGTTAACATCAAGATTAGAGTCAACATACGTTTTATATATATTCCAGTCGGCTCGTAAATAATTGAAAGTGGAGCTGATAGGATGGAGAATCGCTTCATGCGATATTTGAAATGTAACAGGGACATGATCAGAATCAAAATCAGCATGAGTAACTAATTGGCTACAAAGATGACTAGAATCGGTTAAGACCAAGTCAATCGTAGATGGGTTTCTAGAAGAGGAAAAACATGTAGGGCTATCAGGATATTGAATTGAGAAATATCCTGAAGAGCACTCATCAAATAAAATTCTGCCGTTGAAATTACTTTGAGATTTATTGCATGACCGATGTTGGAATTAAAGTCTCCAATGACAAAATTTTTTGACTTATCAGGCAGCTATGAAAGTATATTTACCAAGCTGTGTTTCAATTGAAATATCTAAAGTTTCAAAAACTTAAGTCTCAAATAAAGAAAACAGTTGATGTTTTATACGCCAATGAATGATGAATGATGGGGGAGCCACATGCCCCAAGTCGATCATTAAACAAAAATATTAGGATCTCTTTTGAGTTTAGATCCAGGTTTTAAATACGTTTCAGTAATATCTGCTATATGCACGTTATTAGCAGTTAGAAAATTGAATAGCTCGTCCTCTTTACCATTCAAAGAACCATTCAAAGAATTTAAATATTTAAAATTGGAATAAAATATATAAATTATTATTTATTAGATCCATTAGAAAAACGAAATCCAATAACAATTTGATTAGTAAATTTAACACCGACTTGGACTGCTTCAGTCATAGTGGCTTTGAACATTGCATCAATCATTAGATTCAATTGTTCAGTTGGAAAATTAAAATCAGAGGCAGACATATCAATTGAAGTGGGTACATTATCTGATGATTTTCCGTTAGAATTTTCGGTAGAGGAAAAGGAGGAGTAGAAGTTTCCTAATGGCGGCAGGGTTTTTTTTTCATTTGATTTGAAACAATAAGAACGGGTACTCATAGTATGAAAAGGGGAGGAGTTCAAATTACCTGCTACGATATCGGCAAAGGATTTTTCTTGGGTAGGTACATTCGAAATTAAAAGATTCGAACGGCTACCCGACGGATTAAAATTAGTTTGCGAATGAGCATGATTACAATCTTCCTGATGGGTATGATTCCTAATCAAGCGATCGTGAACTGAAAAATAAGCATTGTTAGATACTCTACCAGGGAAATTCCGGAAACGACCGTTATCGTAACGGGTATTATCTTTCATTTGCCTGACACGAGCCTCGACAGCTCTCTTGCGCGAAGGGAAAGCCCAAAATATGGACTTATGATTTCCCTTGCAATTGGCGCATATGAACTTATCGGTATCTTCCTTCACTGGACAGACGTCCTCAGCGTGAGAATGACCTCCGCAAATCATGCATTTTGCATCCATGTGGCAATGTTTTGTTCCATGACCCCACGTCTGGCACCGACGGCACTGAGTGGGGTTCTGGTAATTTCCTCCAGGTTTCTGGAAATGTTCCGACGTCACACGGACATCGAACATAAGTCTAGCTTTTTCTAAAGCTTTAATATTATTTAGATCTTTTTTGTTAAAGTGAACTTAATAATATTCTTGAGAAAGCCCTTTCCGAACAATGCCAGATTGGGTTCTCTTTTTCATAATGATTACTTGGACTGGGGAAAATCCAAGTAAATCATTTATTCTATTTTTGATTTCTTCAGGTGACTTACAGTCACTTGAAAGACCTTTCAAGATGACTTTGAACAAACAAAATCCACAGTTTTGTCGTCAAAAGTAAAAAAATTGTACTTCTTCTCTTCAAGATGTTTGAGAAGAAGTTCGCGATCTTTAAGAATTTCCGGCAAAACGTGACAGTCTCCTCTCTTTGCGATTTGGAAGGAAACCTTGATTCCCCTAATGAAGTTCAAGATCTCCTGCCTAAATCCCCCAAATTCGGAACAACTGACCACGATAGGTGGCACTCTTTGCTTCCTCACTTGAATCAAAGAGCCTGGGCTAGAGGCTGCTTCGATTTGGTGTTCGGAAAATTTGTCTAGATCACTGATTGCTCATTTCGATGCAATTATCAACATTATCCAATTCACCCTTGGAAGAAAGCGCGCATTTCGGAGACACGTCCTTTCTTCCATTTTTGCTACGTTTAGTGACAATTTTAAATCCTACTTTCTTTTAAGGATTGTATTTAGAGATGAAAAACGAAGTTTTTTTCCTTTTTTAATTTGTTGTGCCTTTAGTGCCTCTACCATTGGCGCAGACGCCCATATATAAAGCCCAATTAATGAAATCATTTTTTTTTCACATTTCTCCACAGATCGGTCGTTGCCCACCAGAAGTACCAGAAAAGGCGTAGTGTCGTGAATTTTGAGCTCGAGAAAAAGCTCACTAATTGAGCACATCGCTTTCACCCACCATCCACTAGCTAACCTTTTCATCGCTAGGAATCCTTGAAGTGTTGGTGCAAGGGCAATAATTATTCGAATAGATTTCGAAGCAAATAGTTCACCGGAAGTCCTATGCTATAAAGAGAGCCATTTCCCAAGTGGCTCATTACCGTGCTAGTGATTAAGTGTCGAATTGAGAAAATCGGGAAAATTTTTGTCTGGTAACCTTTCGATCGTCCTCTTGCTGCCAATTACGGCCCAGATCCAATTTGTGGCAGAGAAAAGGTCAGTGATTACTCGGAAAGCAATATCCTCAGTGAACCAGCAGCCAAGTGAGTTACTAAATTCCGAGTGTTGGTTTATTCGCCATGTGAAAATGGCCCTCGGCCATTTGGGGAAATTGAATCCTATCGGCGGTGGTGCTTTCAACGTAGTTCGCGGGCCCCTGCAGAAGTGAGAGTTGGAAGCATCTAGTGAAACAAAGTGTGGCTGCGGATTCGATCCCCCCGGCCACCTAGGGCCGCGGGTGGATTAGTAGGGGAAACGCGAATCGGCCCAACCACGCCGCCTTCCAGCAGCAATAGTAGTAGCAATAGTTGTAATAGTGTTAGAGATAGCAGTGGAAGTGGTGGTGGTGGTGGTGGTGCGGCAGGCGAAAAAGAGAAAGCGGCTGGTTCCGCAGAAATAGTGGAATGCGGTAGAAGTGTTGCCGGAAGTAGCTACGGACCTATTATGGAAGAGTCAACCATCTTTGAGGTGGTGGACCGGGATAGTTTGCAGGCGAGGATGGCGCTTCCGCCGCGGTATCGCTTCCGGGATCTGCTACTCGGCGATTTCGCGTTTAATGACGACGGCGAAAGGTAAGTGAGATTGGTTTGCTTTAAAATATGGACGGGAAGGGTGAGATCATGTTTTAATTACGGGAGTAGCCGATGGGGATTAGGGGAGTGTTTGCACAAGGGAAAGTAGTCAATCATGGGAGATTGGAGCTTATTGAAATCCGGCTTTTGAACATTGGCGTAGGAATCGGGAGGGCTAAGGGGGGCCATTATTATAAATAATCTATTATCTTTCGTTGTTCATCTATTGTTTCGATCTATTTCAACATTTGGTGTCTCTTTTTTCCTCCGCAAGACGCTTTCTTGAGGAACTTCGTACAAAAATGGTTTCATACTCTGAAAAGCAACACTTTATAGAATTTAAGAGAAGTTTTGAAAAAAAAAAATGTGAAATTCTTATACGTATGGTTCCTGATTTCTAAAAGTCCATAAGAAAGTCATCCATACATTTTTCTAAATAATTCAAAACTTTCCTCCAAAATGTGAATTCATTAAAATCTTTCATTACCATTACCCTATACCATTGGACGTCTTTGGTAATGTTCTTTAAAAACACCGCCAATATTTTCGCTTTGAACCTCGACAGCTCTACCACAACTACATAAACTAGTCCCTTTAAAAAAATGGAACTTCTGCAAGAAGGCAAAAAACGGTTTCTACATCAATCTGTTCGCTAAATTATCATGGACATTTGGAATTCTTTCAAAACATTTTCTAAGCTGTACAAATACAAATACTTTCAGTAAACATTTCGTCCGTTTTAACGCCAATCATGGGTCATTATAAAAGACGAAAAAAAAACAATATTTTTTGTTTTGAATCCTACACATCTTACTTAAGCTTTTCCAATAGGCACATCGTCAACAATATCGTCAAAAAGTTTGAGAAATTGTACGGTAAATTCTTGAATTTATCTACAGGAATCTAGTATTTTTTTTTGCAAATTCGGTTTAAGCTTAAATTATTTACAACAAATTTCTTTTATTAGTTCCCTCCATTTTTTATATGTGTAGGGATCTGATATAAATGGGATTTGATTGATAATTTGTAGAGTAATTTGTAAAGAAATCCTTAAAAAAATATTGAGTTATTCCTGGAGTAGGTTTTGAAACTAGAGAATTGGTAGGTTTGTAAATGTTGCAAGAATCTCGGAGCAATTTCTAGAACCTATATGAATACCTGATGGAGTTTATGGAGATTTTTTTTAAGAATTTCAAGATAGAATGGCTAGTGTTGTTAAAAGATAAGCTCTGGAAAATACTTGGACGAATTTCTGGAAATTTAAGGAAGAATCTCAATGGAAAAGTTGGAAAAACTTTGGTTAACTCTCCGAAAAAAAATGATAAATGAATCGTTTGCTTGGTGATAATTGAAGACAATTTTAGTGAGACTTCTAGAATTTCTTGTTACTATTTTTGGAGAATCCCTCAGTTATTCCGTAAAATTCCAGAAATTCCAATCCAAATCCAATCCCAAATCCAATCCAAATCCCATCCAATCCAAATCCAAATCCAATCCAATCATCCAATCCAATCCAAATCCAATCCAATCAAATCCAATCCAAATCCAATCCAAATCCAATCCAAATCCAATCCAAATCCACCAAATCCAATCAAATCCAATCCAAATCCAATCCAAATCCATCAAATCCAATCCAAATCCAATCCAAATCCAATCCAAATCCAATCCAAATCCCAATCCAAATCCCAATCCAAATCCAATCCAAATCCAACAAATCAATCCAAATCCAATCCAAATCCAATCCAAATCCAATCCAAATCCAATCCAAATCCAATCCAAATCCAATCCAAATCCAATCCAATCCAAATCCAATCCAATCCAATCCAAATCCAATCCAAATCCAATCCAAATCCAATCCAAATCCAATCCAAATCCAATCCAAATCCAATCCAATCCAATCCAATCCAAATCCAATCCAAATCCAATCCAAATCCAATCCCAAATCCAATCGAATCCAATCCAAATCCAATCCAAATCCAATCCAATCCAATCCAAATCCAATCCAAATCCAATCCAAATCCA
This sequence comes from Aedes aegypti, assembly GCF_002204515.2. Lineage (NCBI taxonomy): Eukaryota > Metazoa > Arthropoda > Insecta > Diptera > Culicidae > Aedes > Aedes aegypti. The sequence continues at coordinate 20,419,221 of NC_035108.1, read as the reverse complement.
ATCCAAATCCAATCCAAATCCAATCCAAATCCAATCCAAATCCAATCCAAATCCAATCCAAATCCAATCCAAATCCAATCCAAATCCAATCCAAATCCAATCCAAATCCAATCCAAATCCAATCCAAATCCAATCCAAATCCAATCCAAATCCAATCCAAATCCAATCCAAATCCAATCCAAATCCAATCCAAATCCAATCCAAATCCAATCCAAATCCAATCCAAATCCAATCCAAATCCAATCCAAATCCAATCCAAATCCAATCCAAATCCAATCCAAATCCAATCCAATCCAATCCAAATCCAATCCAAATCCAATCCAAATCCAATCCAAATCCAATCCAAATCCAATCCAAATCCAATCCAAATCCAATCCAAAATCCAATCCCAAATCCAATCCAAATCCAATCCAAATCCAATCCAAATCCAATCCAAATCCAATCCAAATCCAATCCAATCCAAATCCAATCCAAATCCAATCAAATCCAATCCAAATCCAATCCAAATCCAATCCAAATCCAATCCAAATCCAATCCAAATCCAATCCAAATCAATCCAAATCCAATCCAAATCCAATCCAAATCCAATCCAAATTCCAATCCAAATCCAATCCAAATCCAATCCAAATCCAATCCAAATCCAATCCAAATCCAATCCAAATCCAAATCCAAATCCAATCCAAATCCCAATCCAATCCAAATCCAAATCAATCCAAATCCAATCCAAATCCAATCCAAATCCAATCCAAATCCAATCCAAATCCAATCCAAATCCAATCCAAATCCAATCCAAAATCCCAATCCAAATCCCAACCAATCCAATCCAAATCCAATCCAAATCCAATCCAAATCCAATCCAAATCCAATCCAAATCCAATCCAATCCATCCAAATCCAATCCAAATCCAATCCAAATCCACCAAATCCAATCCAAATCCAATCCAAATCCAATCCAAATCCAATCCAAATCCAATCCAAATCCAATCCAAATCCAATCCAAATCCAATCCAATCCAAATCCAATCCAAATCCAATCCAAATCCAATCCAAATCCAATCCAAATCCAATCCAAATCCAATCCAAATCCAATCCAAATCCAATCCAAATCCAATCAAATCCAATCCAAATCCAATCCAAATCCAATCCAAATCCAATCCAAATCCAATCCAAATCCAATCCAAATCCAATCCAAATCCAATCCAAATCCAATCCAATCCAAATCCAATCCAAATCCAATCCAAATCCAATCCAAATCCAATCCAAATCCAATCCAAATCCAATCCAAATCCAATCCAAATCCAATCCAAATCCAATCCAAATCCAATCCAAATCCAATCCAAATCCAATCCAAATCCAATCCAAATCCAATCCAAATCCAATCCAAATCCAATCCAAATCCAATCCAAAATCCAATCCAAAATCCAATCCAAATCCAATCCAAATCCAATCCAAATCCAATCCAAATCCAATCCAAATCCAATCCAAATCCAATCCAAATCCAATCCAAATCCAATCCAAATCCAATCCAAATCCAATCCAAATCCAATCCAAATCCAATCCAAATCCAATCCAAATCCAATCCAAATCCAATCCAAATCCAATTCCAAATCCAATCCAATCCAATCCAAATCCAATCCAAATCCAATCCAAATCCAATCCAAATCCAATCCAAATCCAATCCAAATCCAATCCAAATCCAATCCAAATCCAATCCAAATCCAATCCAAATCCAATCCAAATCCAATCCAAATCCAATCCAAATCCAATCCAAATCCAATCCAAATCCAATCCAAAATCCAATCCAAATCCAATCCAAATCCAATCCAAATCCAATCCAAATCCAATCCAAATCCAATCCAAATCCAATCCAAATCCAATCCAATCCAATCCAATCCAATCCAAATCCAATCCAAATCCAATCCAAATCCAATCCAAATCCAATCCAAATCCAATCCAAATCCAATCCAAATCCAATCCAAATCCAATCCAAATCCAATCCAAATCCAATCCAAATCCAATCCAAATCCAATCCAAATCCAATCCAAATCCAATCCAAATCCAATCCAAATCCAATCCAAATCCAATCCAAATCCAATCCAAATCCAATCCAAATCCAATCCAAATCCAATCCAAATCCAATCCAAATCCAATCCAAATCCAATCCAAATCCAATCCAAATCCAATCCAAATCCAATCCAAATCCAATCCAAATCCAATCCAAATCCAATCCAAATCCAATCCAAATCCAATCCAAACCATCCAATCCAATCCAAATCCAATCCAAATCCAATCCAAATCCAATCCAATCCAAATCCAATCCAAATCCAATCCAAATCCAATCCAAATCCAATCCAAATCCAATCCAAATCCAATCCAAATCCAATCCAAATCCAATCCAAATCCAATCCAAATCCAATCCAAATCCAATCCAAATCCAATCCAAATCCAATCCAAATCCAATCCAAATCCAATCCAAATCCAATCCAAATCCAATCCAAATCCAATCCAAATCCAATCCAAATCCAATCCAAATCCAATCCAAATCCAATCCAAATCCAATCCAAATCCAATCCAAATCCAATCCAAATCCAATCCAAATCCAATCCAAATCCAATTCCAAATCCAATCCAAATCCAATCCAAATCCAATCCAAATCCAATCCAAATCCAATCCAAATCCAATCCAAATCCAATCCAATCAATCCAAATCCATCCAATCCAATCCAAATCCAATCCAAATCCAATCCAAATCATCCAATCCAATCCAAATCCAATCCAAATCCAATCCAAATCCAATCCAAATCCAATCCAAATCCAATCCAAATCCAAATCCAAATCCAATCCAAATCCAAATCCAAATCCAATCCAAATCCAATCCAAATCCAATCCAAATCCAATCCAAATCCAATCCAAATCCAATCCAAATCCAATCCAAATCCAATCCAAATCCAATCCAAATCCAATCCAAATCCAATCCAAATCCAATCCAAATCCAATCCAAATCCAATCCAAATCCAATCCAAATCCAATCCAAATCCAATCCAAATCCAATCCAAATCCAATCCAAATCCAATCCAAATCCAATCCAAATCCAATCCAAATCCAATCCAAATCCAATCCAAATCCAATCCAAATCCAATCCAAATCCAATCCAAATCCAATCCAAATCCAATCCAAATCCAATCCAAATCCAATCCAAATCCAATCCAAATCCAATCCAAATCCAATCCAAATCCAATCCAAATCCAATCCAAATCCAATCCAAATCCAATCCAAATCCAATCCAAATCCAATCCAAATCCAATCCAAATCCAATCCAAATCCAATCCAAATCCAATCCAAATCCCAATCCAAATCCAATCCAAATCCAATCCAAATCCAATCCAAATCCAATCCAAATCCAATCCAAATCCAATCCAAATCCAATCCAAATCCAATCCAAATCCAATCCAAATCCAATCCAAATCCAATCCAAATCCAATCCAAATCCAATCCAAATCCAATCCAAATCCAATCCAAATCCAATCCAAATCCAATCCAAATCCAATCCAAATCCAATCCAAATCCAATCCAAATCCAATCCAAATCCAATCCAAATCCAATCCAAATCCAATCCAAATCCAATCCAAATCCAATCCAAATCCAATCCAAATCCAATCCAAATCCAATCCAAATCCAATCCAAATCCAATCCAAATCCAATCCAAATCCAATCCAAATCCAATCCAAATCCAATCCAAATCCAATCCAAATCCAATCCAAATCCAATCCAAATCCAATCCAAATCCAATCCAAATCCAATCCAAATCCAATCCAAATCCAATCCAAATCCAATCCAAATCCAATCCAAATCCAATCCAAATCCAATCCAAAATCCAATCCAAATCCCAATCCAAATCCAATCCAAATCCAATCCAAATCCAATCCAAATCCAATCCAAATCCAATCCAAATCCAATCCAAATCCAATCAAATCCAATCCAAATCCAATCCAAATCCAATCCAAATCCAATCCAAATCCAATCCAAATCCAATCCAAATCCAATCCAATCCAAATCCATCAAATCCAATCCAAATCCAATCCAAATCCAATCCAAATCCAATCCAAATCCAATCCAAATCCAATCCAAATCCAATCCAAATCCAATCCAAATCCAATCCAAATCCAATCCAAATCCAATCCAAATCCAATCCAAATCCAATCCAAATCCAATCCAAATCCAATCCAAATCCAATCCAAATCCAATCCAAATCCAATCCAAATCCAATCCAAATCCAATCCAAATCCAATCCAAATCCAATCCAAATCCAATCCAAATCCAATCCAAATCCAATCCAAATCCAATCCAAATCCAAATCCAATCCAAATCCAATCCAAATCCAATCCAAATCCAATCCAAATCCAATCCAAATCCAATCCAAATCCAATCCAAATCCAATCCAAATCCAATCCAAATCCAATCCAATCCAAATCCAAATCCAATCCAATCCAATCCAAATCAATGCCAAAAATCCAATCCAAATCCAATCCAAATTCCAATCCAAATCCAATCCAAATCCAATCCAAATCCAATCCAAATCCCAATCCAAATCCAATCCAAATCCAATCCAAATCCAATCCAAATCCAATCCAAATCCAATCCAAATCCAATCCAAAATCCAATCGCAAATCCAATCCAAATCCAATCCAAATCCAATCCAAATCCAATCCAAATCCAATCCAAATCCAATCCAAATCCAATCCAAATCCATCCAATCCAAATCCAAATCCAAATCCAAATCCAATCCAAATCCAAATCCAAATCAATCCAAATCCAATCCAAATCCAATCCAAATCCAATCCAAATCCAATCCAAATCCAATCCAAATCCAATCCAAATCCAATCTCAAATCCAATCCAAATCCAATCCAAATCCAATCCAAATCCAATCCAAATCCAATCCAATCCAATCCAAATCCAATCCAAATCCAATCCAAATCCAATCCAAATCCAATCCAAATCCAATCCAAATCCAATCCAAATCCAATCAAATCCAATCCAAATCCAATCCAAATCCAATCCAAATCCAATCCAAATCCAATCCAAATCCAATCCAAATCCAATCCAAATCCAATCCAAATCCAATCCAAATCCAATCCAAATCCAATCCAAATCCAATCCAAATCCAATCCAAATCCAATCCAAATCCAATCCAAATCCATCCAAATCCAATCCAAATCCAATCCAAATCCAATCCAAATCCAATCCAAATCCAATCCAAATCCAATCCAAATCCAATCCAAATCCAATCCAAATCCAATCCAAATCCAATCCAAATCCAATCCAAATCCAATCCAAATCCAATCCAAATCCAATCCAATCCAAATCCAATCCAAATCCAATCCAAATCCAATCCAAATCCAATCCAAATCCAATCCAAATCCCAATCCAAATCCAATCCAAATCCAATCCAAATCCAATCCAAATCCAATCCAAATCCAATCCAAATCCAATCCAAATCCAATCCAATCCAAATCCAATCCAAATCCAATCCAATCCAATCAAATCCAATCCAAATCCAATCCAAATCCAATCCAAATCCAATCCAAATCCAATCCAAAATCCAATCCAAATCCAATCCAAATCCAATCCAAATCCAATCCAAATCCAATCCAAATCCAATCCAAATCCAATCCAAATCCAATCCAAATCCAATCCAAATCCAATCCAAATCCAATCCAAATCCAATCCAAATCCAATCCAAATCCAATCCAAATCCAATCCAAATCCAATCCAAATCCAATCCAAATCCAATCCAAATCCAATCCAAATCCAATCCAAATCCAATCCAAATCCAATCCAAATCCAATCCAATCCAATCCAAATCCAATCCAAATCCAATCCAAATCCAATCCAAATCCAATCCAAATCCAATCCAAATCCAATCCAAATCCAATCCAAATCCAATCCAAATCCAATCCAAATCCAATCCAAATCCAATCCAAAATCCAATCCAAATCCAATCCAAATCCAATCCAAATCCAATCCAAAATCCAATCCAAATCCAATCCAAAATCCAATCCAAATCCAATCCAAATCCAATCCAATCCAAATCCAATCCAAATCCAATCCAAATCCAATCCAAATCCAATCCAAATCCAATCCAAATCCAATCCAAATCCAATCCAAATCCAAATCCAATCCAATCCAAATCCAATCCAAATCCAATCCAAATCCAATCCAAATCCAATCCAAATCCAAATCCAAATCCAATCCAAATCCAATCCAAATCCAATCCAAATCCAATCCAAATCCAATCCAAATCCAATCCAAATCCAATCCAAATCCAATCCAAATCCAATCCAAATCCAATCCAAATCCAATCCAAATCCAATCCAAATCCAATCCAAATCCAATCCAAATCCAATCCAAATCCAATCCAAATCCAATCCAAATCCAATCCAAATCCAATCCAAATCCAATCCAAATCCAATCCAAATCCAATCCCAAATCAATCCAAAATCCAATCCAAATCCAATCCAAATCCAATCCAAATCCAATCCAAAATCCAATCCAAATCATCCAAATCCAATCAAATCCAATCCAAATCCAATCCAAATCCAATCCAAATCCAATCCAAATCAATCCAAATCCCAAAATCCAATCCCAATCCAAATCCAATCCAAATCCAATCCAAATCCAATCAATCCATCCAAATCCAATCAATCCAATCCAAATCCAATCCAAATCCAATCCAAATCCAATCAAATCCAATCAAATCCAATCCAAAATCCAATCCAAATCCAATCCAAATCCAATCCAAATCCAATCCAAATCCAATCCAAATCCAATCCCAAATCCAATCACCAAATCCAAATCCAAATCCAATCCAAATCCAATCCAAAATCCAATTCCAAATCCAATCCAAATCCAATCCAAAATCCAATCCAAATCCAATCCAAATCCAATCCAAATCCAATCAAATCCAATCCAAATCCAATCCAAATCCAATCCAAATCCAAATCCAATCCAATCCACAATCCAATCCAAATCCAATCCAAATCCAATCCAAATCCAATCCAAATCCAATCCAAATCCAATCCAAAATCCAATCCAAATCCAATCCAAATCCAATCCAAATCCAATCCAAATCCAATCCAATAATCCATCCAAATTCCAATCCAAATCCAATCCAATCCAAAATCCAACCAAAATCCAATCCAAATCCAATCCAAATCCAATCCAAATCCAATCCAAATCCAATCCAAATCCAATCCAAATCCAATCCAAATCCAATCCAAATCCAATCCAAATCCAATCCAAATCCAATCCAAATCCAATCCAAATCCAATCCAAAATCCAATCCAAATCCAATCCAATTCCAAATCCAATCCAAATCCAATCCAAATCCAATCCAAATCCAATCCAAATCCAATCCAAATCCAATCCAAATCCAATCCAAATCCAATCCAAATCCATCCAAATCCAATCCAAATCCAATCCAAATCCAATCCAATCCAATCCAATCCAAATCCAATCCAAATCCAATCCAAATCCAATCCAAATCCAATCCAAATCCAATCCAAATCCAATCCAAATCCAATCCAAATCCAATCCAAATCCAATCCAAATCCAATCCAAATCCAATCCAAATCCAATCCAAATCCAATCCAAATCCAATCCAAATCCAATCCAAATCCAATCCAAATCCAATCCAAATCCAATCCAAATCCAATCCAAATCCAATCCAAATCCAATCCAAATCCAATCCAAATCCAATCCAAATCCAATCCAATCCAAATCCAATCCAAATCCAATCCAATCCAATCCAAATCCAATCCAAATCCAATCCAATCCAATCCAAAATCCAAATCCAAATCCAATCCAAATCCAATCCAAATCCAATCCAAATCCAATCCAAATCCAATCCAAATCCAATCCAAATCCAATCCAAATCCAATCCAATCCAAATCCAATCCAAATCCAATCCAAATCCAATCCAAATCCAATCCAAATCCAATCCAAATCCAATCCAAATCCAAATCCAATCCAAATCCAATCCAAATCCAATCCAAATCCAATCCAATCCAATCCAAATCCAATCCAAATCCAATCCAAATCCAATCCAAATCCAATCCAAATCCAATCCAATCCAAATCCAATCCAAATCCAATCCAAATCCAATCCAAATCCAATCCAATCCAATCCAATCCAAATCCAATCCAAATCCAATCCCAAATCCAATCCAAATCCAATCCAAATCCAATCCAAATCCAATCCAAATCCAATCCAAATCCAATCCAAATCCAATCCAAATCCAATCCAAATCCAATCCAAATCCAATCCAAATCCAATCCAAATCCAATCCCAATCCAATCCAAATCCAATCCAAATCCAATCCAAATCCAATCCAATCCAACCAAATCCAATCCAAATCCAATCCAAATCCCAATCCAATCCATCCAAATCCAATCCAATCCAATCCAAATCCAATCCAAATCCAATCCAAATCCAATCCAAATCCAATCCAAAATCCAATCCAAATCCAATCCAAATCCAATCCAAATCCAATCCAAATCCAATCCAAATCCAATCCAAATCCAATCCAAATCCAATCCAAATCCAATCCAAATCCAATTCAAATCCAATCCAAATCCAATCCAAATCCAATCCAAATCCAATCCAAATCCAATCCAAATCCAATCAAATTCCAATCCAAATCCAATCCAAATCCAATCCAAATCCAATCCAAATCCAATCCAAATCCAATCCAAATCCAATCCAAATCCAATCCAAATCCAATCAAATCCAATCCAAATCCAATCCAAATCCAATCCAAATCCAATCCAAATCCAATCCAAATCCAATCCAAATCCAATTCCAAATCCATCCAAATCAATCCAAATCCAATCCAAATCCAATCCAAATCCAATCCAAATCCAATCCAAATCCAATCCAAATCCAATCCAAATCCAATCCAAATCCAAATTCCAAATCCAATCCAATCCAAATTCCAAATCCATCCAGATCAATCCAAATCCAATCCAAATCCAATCCAAATCTCAATCCAAATCCAATCCAAATCCAATCCAATCCAATCCAAATCCAATCCAAATCCAATCCAATCCATCCAATCCATCCAAATCAATCCAAATCCAATCCAAATCCAATCCAAATCCAATCCAAATCCAATCCAAATCCAATCCAAATCCAATCCAAATCCAATCCAAATCCCAATCCAAATCCAATCCAAATCCAATCCAAATCCAATCCCAAATCCAATCCAAATCCAATCCAAATCCAATCCAATCCAATCCAAATCAATCCAATCCATCCAAATCCAATCCAAATCCAATCCAAATCCAATCCAAAATCCAATCCAAATCCAATCCAATCCAAATCCAAATTCCAATCCAAATCCAATCCAAATCCAAATCCAAATCCAATCCAAATCCAATCCAATCCAATCCAAATCCAATCCAAATCCAATCCAATCCAATTCCAATCCAATCCAAATCCAATCCAAATCCAATCCAAATCCAATCCAAATCCAATCCAAATCCAATCCAAATTCCAATCCAAATCCAATCCAAATCCAATCCAAATCCAATCCAAATCCAATCCAAATCCAATCCAAATCCAATCCAAATCAATCCAAATCCAATCAAATCCAATCAATCCAATCCAAATCCAATCCAAATCAATCCAAATCCAATCCAAATCCAATCCAAATCCCAATCCAAATCCAATCCAAATCCAATCCAAATCCAATCCAAATCCAATCCCAATCCAATCAAATCCAATCCAAATCCAATCCAAATCCAATCCAAATCCAATCCAAATCCAATCCCAAATCCAATCCAAATCCAATCCAAATCCAATCCAAATCCAATCCAAATCCAATCCAAATCCAATCCAAATTCCAATCCAAATCCATCCAAATCCAATCAAATCCAATCCAAATCCAATCCAAATCCAATCCAAATCCAATCCAAATCCAATCCAAATCCAATCCAATCCAATCCAATCCAAATCCAATCCAAATCCAATCCAAATCCAATCCAAATCCAATCCAAATCCAATCCCAAATCCAATCCAAATCCAATCCAAACAATCCAAATCCAATCCAATCCAATCCAAATCCAATCCAAATCCAATCCAAATCCAATCCAAAATCCAATCCAAATCCAATCCAAATCCAATCCAAATCCAATCCAAATCCAATCCAAATCCAATCCAAATCCAATCCAAATCCAATCCAAATCCAATCCAAATCCAATCCAAATCCAATCCAAATCCAATCCAAATCCAATCAAATCCAATCCAAATCCAATCCAAATCCAATCCAAATCCAATCCAAATCCAATCAAATCCAATCCAAATCCAATCCAAATCCATCAAATCCAACCAATCCAATCCAAATCCAATCCAAATCCAATCCAAATCCAATCCAAATCCAATCCAAATCCAATCCAAATCCCAATCCAAATCCAATCCAAATCCAATCCAATCAATCCAATCCAATCCAAATCCAATCCAAATCCAATCCAAATCCAATCCAAAATCCAATCCAAATCCAATCCAAATCAATCCAAATCCAAATCCAATCCAAATCCAATCCAAATCCAATCCAAATCCAATCCAAATCCAATCCAAATCCAAATTCCAAATCCAATCCAAATCCAATCCAAATCCCAATTCCAACCAAATCAAATCCAATCCAAATCCAATCCAAATCCAATCCAAATCCAAATCCAATCCAATCCAAATCCAATCCAAATCCAATCAAATCCATCCAAATCCAATCCAAATCCAATCCCAAATCCAATCCAAATCCAATCCAAATCCAATCCAAATCCAATCCAAATCCAATCCAAATCCAATCCAAATCCAATCAAACAATCCAAATCCAATTCCAATCCAATCCACCAAATCCAATCCAAATCCAAATCCAATCCAAATCCAATCCAAATCAATCAAATCCAATCCAAATCCAATCCAAATCCAATCAAATCCAATCAAATCAATCCAATCCAAATCCAATCCAAATCCAATCCAAATCCAATCCAAATCCAATCAAATCCAATCCAAATCCAATCCAAATCAATCCAAATCCAATCCAATCCAATCCAAATCCATCCAAATCCAATCCAAATCCAGTCTAAATCCACTTTTCAATTCTACATTTCCTTATGTATCTTTAAATCTTCTTTTAATGTAAGTTCCTTCACATTTGTTTTAAAGCAAGGATTTTCAAGACTCTCGTCCCACTCGAGGGCAGTGCAATCCACTCTTAAATGACCGCTCGTTTGCTCCTTCATTTGGAAGTTGTTGCTCGGAAAACGACTCCGTAAATCACGCTTCAATTTAAATCCTAATCAAGTTCATCCGATCTACACACCCGTTTCTTGCGAGGTAGAGCAGAGGTCTCTTAGAAATGCTGTTAATCACTTGCTAGCTTGCTACGAAAGAAATGTAACAAACTCTACATGAGACTACAGCTCCGCTATTCAGCAGGGATGCAGCTCTTGCAGTTCGATGCCGGGCGCTTTGATGCCATAACTTCTTCATCCGCCCAAGCATAGAAACTATACAATAACCACCCCCCATTTTTCCCTCTCTGTACCATCAATAGAAATTGCCGTTAAAAGCTAATGTTTACAAACGACTCTGGAAAACTCGTTGTAAGGCTGCTGTGCTATGTGTGAAATGTGCTCCCAACTCCCACACCTCTCGTAAGTGTGGTCTGCCTTCGGAGTATGCCGCGATGCACAGTGGGCAAAATCCGAACCATAGTCGTATTTATTTCATAGCGCTAAACTTGAAGGGTGCAAAGAATTTTTTTCATGCAAAATACTTCGAGAATTCAAATTGTGATTCATTTCAGGAAAAGTTTGAAGCATAGAGGAGGGCAAGCTGTTTGGGTGAAAGCTAGAAGCTTCTGCAAGATTTCTTAAAACAAAAATTGTCCAATTGAGAAATTTTATTTTCATAACTGTTGGTTCTTCATTTGAAAAAAAAAAACGGTTTTTATTTTCTTTCTGCAGATCTTGCCATATAAGTTTAATAGCAGGATCGCAAGGGCGTTGAAATTGCCTTCTCCTCTCGTTTTCAAGACGAATCATCAATTTAAGATCATCGTTTATTATCACGGATTCGAATTTTATGTAAATGAAACACAATCAGAATCAAAATCAGCATGAGTAACCAGTTGGCTGCAAAGGGGACTAGATAGACTGCTTCATGTATGTTATTAGCTGTTAGAAAATTCAACACCTCGTCCTCTTTAACAAGCAAAAAACGTGTGTTCCAATTCAAATTTTTCTTATACAATTTTTATTAATTGACATATTTTGAATCCAGTGTCCGATTTTGTGTTGCATTTTGTCCACGGTGCGGTGGTAGCTTGGCTTCAAAAGCTGTTTTTTTTCAGCCACATTGCATTTTCAGCGTTGAACATGTTTTTCCCAGGACTTTCCCGTTTTCTCTCAAATCCGCTCTACATGTATACCTATGCCGAGGCGGTAACTTGTCGTGTAGAGTAAAGTGGGGTAAAAGTGTTTTTGTTTTATTACTTCTAGCTCAATTCAACGCAAATATTATAAATGTCATGGTGGTTCCGTGCAAAATTATGGAAAACGATTGAGATTTGAAAAAGTTATGGCTATTTGTGAGTTTTGATAGCGAAAATTTTAATTTTTTAGTCGAGCTTCCATTACACGGAACAACATTTTTCGTTTTTGTTTTATGTAAGGGCGTTGCTAGACTCGTCATAAGGTTGTTTTGAGGTGTAGTAGTTTTTGAATAAAAGTATAAATTCGAATCCACAGTGTCATATTTTTCTGGAAGTATTCAATATTCATCTAAAGTCATAATTTTGCCCTACCTTACCCTATTCCATTTGTGCTTTTATTTGCGACAAATGTTATGCCACGAGTGAATATAAGTTGCTGTTGCTGCTGCTGCCCTTGCCCGGTACAAAGTGATCTCAGCTAATCTCAAGAGCCAACAGCAGCACATCAGTTTCGCTGAAAATTGCCTCCACCCGTCATCTGTTTCAAAACCAAAGTGACACGGATGGATGGAGTTCTTTTTGCCGACGGAGTCGGGCCGGGAGGCCATCAATCAGTTACTCATTCCGTTGCCGTTTAGATCTCAGGCAGGATTCGGAACCCGACCAGTGGATTACAACAAATTTGTATCATAATTAGATCATACATAAAACTTATCATCGCCAGGAGCTTACATATTTTGTAGTTTTACTAAAAGTTCACAATTTTTCCCAATCGGTCCCCTAGGAATTGTCGAAACTGTTCTCTTGATTGAGAATGCTTTTGAAATCCTGCGTGATTTGATTTTAAATTGGACTAGTGAGTCCGTAATTGAAATTATGCACGCTTTCAAACTGCATAGTGAGTTTTTAAGCTTTTTAACAATTAGTAATAATTTGTTTCCCTCTTTCAATGTCAGAATTGTATTTTGAGTTTTTTTTTGTTAATTTTAGATAATTTCCAAAAGTAAGATATAATGATGATAGACCTTGAGCTACTGAACAACTTTGCCGAAGACGTCATCTTTTCAAGTGGTAAGGATCCTGGGATATCCGCAAAACAAAAGTTTCATGCTCAATAGCACCGCCTAGTGGCAAAATCTCGAATCTCTTGGCTATAATAATGATAGACCTTGAGCTACTGAACAACTTTTCCGAAGACGTCATCTTCCTAAGTAGTCAGGATCCTGAGATATCCGCAAAACAAAAGTATCATGCTCACTAGCGCCGCCTAGTGGCAAAATCTCGAATCTCTTGGCTAGAACAATGATAGTCCTCCAGCAACTGAACAACTTTGCCGAAGATGCCATCTTCTTAAGTGGACAGGATCCTGAGATATCCGCAAAACAAAAGTATCATGCTCACTAGCACCGCCTAGTGCCAAAATCTCGAATCTCTTGGCTATAATAATGATAGCCCTTGAGCTACTGAACAACTTTTCCGAAGACGTCATCTTCCTAAGTAGTCAGGATCCTGAGATATCCGCAAATCAAAAGTATCATGCTCACTAGTGGCAAAATCTCGAATCTCTTGGCTAGGATAATGATAGTCCTCGAGCTACTGAACAACTTTTCCCAAGATGCCATCATTCTAAGTGGTCAGGATCCTGAGATATCCGCAGTTATTATTATTATTTTTATTATTATTTTTTTAGAAAATCTAGCCAGACATGAGTTAAACCAGCTTAGGACTGGAGAAGTCTACGATAAAGAAAAAAAAAAAAAACAATCAAGGAATTTCACTAGAATTGTTGATGTTTTTTTTTAAGATTTCAACTAAGCATTTCTCTAAGGATTCCTTAAGCAATTATTCCAGAGATTCCTGCTATGACTTCTTCACAAAGTCCTGCTTAATTTATTGGAGAAATTTTCCAAAGTTTTTCAACGGAAGTTCTTAAAGAATTTGCCAGTTTTACAGAGATGTCTCCAGGAAATTTTCAAGGATTTTTCAATACATTACTTGAAAATTCCTTTGAAAAGCCCGAAAAGTATTGCTAAAACAAATCTTAAAGTAATCTCTGATAGAAAACTCTTGATGGACTTTTGCGAGGATCTCTGAAAATCTTCCTAACATCAGAGAGGTTTTTCTGGATGAATTTATAAGATAAGTATTGAAAAAATCCAATGAATCCCTAGATCAAATCCTGTAGGGTTTCCTAAAAACATTCCATGAAAAACATTAAACAGAATCCTTATAGAAATATTTGTAGAAATAGCTGGAATAATTGCTGTAGAATTGTGTAACTCCTCAATTGATGAAGAATTTGAAATATATTTCCTGAAAACATCCATCGAATAATTTTGAGGATTTTTTTTTGTAGTAGAACCATTATCGAATTTCTTCGAAAACTCAAAAACAGAAACCCTTGAGGAGTTTTTTTAAGAACTCTTGTTGGAATCTTTCTGCTTCAGTGAAAAAAATCTGTAATGTAAATTAAATACTTGCATTTTAGGATATATTTAAATAATAACGGTGGAAATTCCTGATTAGGTTTATCGAATCAAAGAGAAGCAAAATAGTCACTTTAAAGACTTTGCATTAAAATAAAGACCAAGTCTCTAAAAAAAAAAACTTTCTGCCACAACTGCTGTATGCGTTTTCAAGACTTGTTTGCAAGGATTGCTTCAGAAACTAAAAAAGGAATTTGCTCAAAGTACAATACTACGGGAATTTCTTTTGGAATTCTTTGGTTTGACGATCTTTATGAATTTCGTTCGAGACACCTGAGAGTGGATCTGGATTTTTTTAGTTTGACTCCAGAAACAACCTCAGAGATTCCTGTATTCATTTTTCAGGAATACTCCCAAAGGTAATTCCACAAATTTTTCAAGAAAACCCAAGGAAACTCCAAATAAAATTCCGAAATAAATTCCAAAGAAAATTTTGAAGGAAAGGAAAGTCCGAAGGAATTCAAAGGATATTCAGAAAAAATCCAAAGAAAACTCCGAAGGAAATTCCAAAGAAAACTCTTAAGGAAATTACATATTAAATTCCGAAGGAAAGTCCAAAGTAAATTCCAAATGAAAATCCTAAGGAAAATTCGAAGAAAATTTAAAATGAAATTCCGAAGAAAATTACAAAACTTTCAAAGGCAATTCCAAAGGATACTCCACAGGAAATTCCGGAAGAAATTCCGAAGAAAATTCCAAATACAGTACCAAGCTCCTAAAAAAATCCAAAGGAAATTCCTAATGCTATTTCAAATAAAAATCTAGAAGAAATTTCAAAGAAAGATCCAAAGGTATTTCCAAAGGAAATTCCGAAAGATACTCAAGCTTAAATTTGCAGGGAAACTCCTAGGGAAATTTCGAAGGAAACTCCCAAGCATACTCCGAAAAACACACAAACAACTCCAAAGGAAGCACAAAAGAATCCAAAGGAAATTCCAAAGAAATTTCTCGAAGGAATTTTCCGAAGGAAATTTCGAATCAAATTCTGAAGTAAATCTCAAAGGAAATTCCAAAAGAAATTCCAAAGAAAATTACAAGTATTCCGAATGGAATTTCAAAGGAAACTCTACAGGAAATTCCGAAGAAAATTACAGAGAAAATTCTGAAGAAAATTCCAAAAATATTCCAAGCTACAAGAAATTCCAAAGAAAATTTCACAAATAATTACGAATTTAATTCCAAATAAAATTCTGTATATAATTCCAAAGGAAGTTCCAAAGTAAATTACGAAGCAAAACTTAAGAAAGAAAATTCAGAAAATAAAATTCCGAAGTAAGTTCCGAAGGAAACTTCTAACGATATACCGAAGGATACTCCAAAGGCAATTCCTAAAGAAAATTATAAAGGAAATCCCGAAAGAAATTCAAATAAAAAAAAAATCCAAATGAAATTGCGAAGGAAGCTCCAAGGTAAATTCCAAATGGATTTCAAAGGAAATTCCGAATGAAACTTTAGAGGAAAAGTTGAAGGAAATTTCAAAGGAAATTCCGAAGAAAATTACAAAAGAAACTCCGAAGAAAACTACAAAAAATCCAAACGGAATTCCAAAGGAAACCACAGAAAATTGCGGAAAAAATTCCAAAGAAAATTCTGAAGAAATTTCCAAGCTCCAAAAGAAATTCCGTAGAAAATTTCACAAGAAATACCGAATGTAATTCTAAATAAAATTCCAAAGGAAATTCCGAATGAAACTCCACAGTAAATTCCGAAGGAAACTCCAAAGGAAATTCCGAAAGAAACTAAGTAGATATAGAAAAAATCCAGTGGAGATTCCGAATGAATTCTTAAGGAATTTCCGAAGAAACTTCTCGAAGGAACTTACCGAAAGAGTTTCCCAAAGGAACTTCTTGAAACAACTTCCCGAAAAAAATTCCGCAGGAAATTCCATGACAACATACAAAAGAGATTCCGAAGAAAATTACAAAGAAAATTCCGAAGGAAACTTCAAAAGAAATTCCGAAGGAAATTCCAATGGAAATGCCGAATGAAACTCCAAGAAATTCCAAAGAAAATTTCAAAGGAAGTTCCGAAAAAAAATAAAAAAAATTCCAAATGAAATTCCGAAGGAAACTCCACGGAAAATTCTGCAGAAAATTCCAAGCTCCAAAAGAAACTCCAAAGAAAATTCCACAAAAAATTCTGAATGTTATTCTAAATAAAATTTTAAAGAAAGCTGCAAAGGTAATTCTGAAAGAATCTCCAAAGTAAATTCCGAAAGAAGCTTGTAAGGAAACTCCGAAGGAATTACAAAAAAATCCAAAGAAGACTACGAAGGAATTCCAAATGAATTTCCAAAGCAACTTATCAAAGGAATTTTCCGAATGAACGTCCTGAAACAATTTCCCGAAAAGAATTCCCGAAGGAAATTCCGAAGAAAATTGCAAAGGGAATCCTGAAGAAATTTTTAAATGAAATTCCGAATGAAACTTCAAAAGAAATTTCGAAGGAAATTCTGAAGAAAATTCCAAATGAAATTCCGAAGGAAACTCCATAGGAAATTCTGTAAAAAATTCTGAAAAAAATTGCAGAGGAAAATTCCAAGGTTCTGGAGAAATTCCCAAAAACATTCCGAATGTACTTCCAAAAGATATTCCGAGTAAAATTCCTAAGGAAGCTCCTGTGGTAATTCAAAGGAATGGCTTTGGGAAAATGAAAATGAGAACTTATATTCGTGGAAAATCGAGGGAAAATTTCTAAATGTCATTAAGTTACTGAACAACTTTGTGCAAGACACCAACCTTTCAAATCATCAGAATCTAGAAATATCGTATAAATAAGGTGACATTCTTATCCCTCAAAGTTTTTTTTTTTGCAAATCAGAAAAAGCGCCCCTACCAACCAAGCTCTCAACTGAAAGGATGATCCTCAACTCCTAAAGATAGATCGTAATGAGTATTTAAATTTCGCCGGAGACAGTACTGTGCCACTTAAGACATACGAGATATTCAACAACACCCCGAAATTGATGATATGCCATGGGTTTCCTATGAGCTAAGCGTTTCCTATAACGCAGATTACTATACCTTTAAGAACTTTTCATGAAATTCATTAATGAGATCTTATAAGATTTTTTCTGAACTTTCAAAATAGAACGAATATTTTGTTGAACACTCGTTGACGAATTTATCTAACAAATAAAATTGGGAGACCTTATTGTATATCAAAATTTATTATAGGTAATCTGAAAGCTTTTTTATCATTAAAATCGGTTGACCCGTTCGGAAGCCATTTCGTGACATACAAACAACACTCCATTTTTATTTATATAGAAGATTTTGTTAAAAAGTGCCTACTGAGTAACAAAATCGGTTAAATTTCTGTTCTAATCCACTGCTCGGGAAAGCGTGCGGTCTGAACTTTGCCCGTTGTTGACTTTTGCTGGTGTTGTTTGGTTCCGATTGTGTTTTCGTACCGGAGGTATCTTCCGGAATTTATCCTGGGATGATCCATTGTCGTAGTTGTCGGGGAACTCGAAGGCGATGATGATGACGATGTGATAAGCTGAGGAGGAAGCGTCGTTGGCTGGCATTTTAATGAGACCTCGGCGCTGGCTGAGACATTAATGTGCCAATTAATTTAAGCAAAACCATGCCGGCCGGGAGTAGGTGGAAGGCCGTGGAAATCGAGGCCCGGTGTGGATTCGACGATGATACGGCTATAAATCTCCGCGTAAGTAACTATCGAAACTGAAATCAAGCAGTTTTGTGCCTGTAATCATACTGCAGCTTAGCCACATCGTTAGATATATTTTTGGGCCGGAACTTTTGGCAAACATCATTAACTAATTGATGGACAGAAGTTTTGATAAAAGCTATTAAAAGGTGCTATAGAGTACCAGCAGGCTCTTCGATTCAAATAAATCAATCGATGGCAGTATTTCTGAATTTACTGGATTAAAGCTCCATTGGAATCAAGGTTGCTGACCGATTAAACGGTGGTGGACGTCTATCAAAGGAAGATACCAAAAAGTTTGTATGCGTGAATTGTGGGGGTAACCATAAGACTAACTTTTAGGATTGCCCTTCGCGCAAACGAATAATTGAAGCTGGTTCCAGGCAGATGAACGGCAACGTAGCTGGAATTCTCCAGGTAGAATATTCAACAATACTCATTTTTCAGTTAACGATCGCGTGCTTAATAATCATACACATCAGGTAAATTATAATCATGCTCATTCGCAAACTAATTTTAATCCGTCGGGTAGCCGTTCGAGTCTTTTCAATGTGAAGGGAAATTCCCGAGATAATTCCTATGTTAATGTTGTCACAGGTGATTTCAGTTCCTCTCCGTTTCTTAATACGGGTAACCGTTTGAATTGTTTCAAATCAAATGGAAGCCCTTATGCTGCTGCAGAACTTTTATTCCGTCTCTTCATGAACGGGAAATACCAACGGAAAATCATCAGAAATCGTATCTAGTAACATGTCACCCTCTGATTTTGATTTTCGATTTGAACAATTGAATCAAATGATTGATGCAATACTTAAATCCACCACTATGGCTGAAGCAGTCCAAGCTGATGTGCAATTTACTAGTAAAATTGCTTTTGGGCTCAATTGAACCCTGGCGCTAAGTTAAAAAAAAAACTCAGAAGCCATTCCTGGCATTTAAAGAAGGAACTAACTAATTTAGAAAAAGCTTGTTGATTTATACAATAAATCTAAAGTTTATTCTACTGGTTTTGCTCTTCAAGACATAGAAAAACTATTAGACAGTTTTTGGCATGAAAGCTTGATTGAAAAATTAAAAAAAAAACTCTTATTTTCCAACATACATTGTTAGAATAATCCAAAGTTATCTGTCAAATCGTACAGGTTAATTATCAGAACTCCAAGTCTGAAAGACTTCCTGTAAGAGCTGGTGTTGGTCAAGGCAGCATTTTGGGGCCAATATTATACAATATTTTTACATCTGATTTACCTGAGACACCTCAGGAATGTCAAAAATCTTAATTTGCAAATGACACAGGCCTTTCCGCTAAAAGACAAAGCATGCGTGTCATCTGAAGTAGATTGCAAAAAAGTTTGGATATGTTTTCTTCACACTTGCAAACTACCTAGTCGGAAGAAATGAATCTAATTAAATTAGTGCATTTGTTTCATCCCCATAATGCTTTGATCTGAGCTTTTCGCAAATCGCTCTTAAAGTCTTTTAGGATGGCTTGAAACTCAAACCCAACTATCTATTTCATCTTTTTCTCAACCATTGCAGTCGAACTTCCCATTCACGAAATTACCATGTTTCTGCTGGAGAGAAAACCATTCTATCAAAGATGGGTTGCGTTTCAAAGCAGGATCCTCTTCCAACACATCCAACACAACACATGTACCCGTATGCATCCAATCCTTCGCATTATGCTACGGCACGGATTCCAGCTAGATATATGCAGGGTACATCACTTTGCACTCTAATCCGTAATCCTTATCATCATCTTCCGCGCCCCGTACTATCATATCAAGCAATAATCAACAGTTCCGACTCTTGGCATCGAAGTATCAACAGGCGGCACATTTTCCTACAGCAATTCGCATTTGCCTTGCAAAAGTAGGTAAGACTGTGCAAGCAGTCGTGGTAAATCCACAGACAAACAAACCAAGACGGCGCTAGTATAACACAGTGTACTCTGTGCTTGTTTGCCTTTGGCGACTTTCAATGGATACCGATCTATTTTTTTCGTCGGTGGTCTTTTTCGTGCAGAAATTGCAAAAAGCTTAACCCTGCCTAGTTTGGGTAGTGGCCACGGTTAGGATAGCTCAGATCAATCCTCAGCACAAAATCAATCTTTGCAGACTCAAGCAAAGTGGCCTTCAAGAATTTTACATTCGTAAGGAAAACTTCTATCTAGGTTACCTTGTGGACCCAGTTTTTGCTACCTCCAGTAAATATGAAATGGCAAACTTGCGTGCATGAGTGCTCGATAATAAAGCAATGCTGCTACACTCATTTTTGAGTTAACACCGGGAACTATATATTGAATTGGTTGCGACCATATTTCATGGATACACTCCGTCCAGTTGACGCGATATGCGTCTGGTGTGAAACGTCAAACACAAAGGAAAAAGAAATTTCTTCAGTATTGCGTCGGTTTGTCTGTGATGGAACCGGCCACAGTTCAGACTAGAGGAGGTTCACTCCTGGCCTTGCCATCAACGTGCAGTAAGCGAACATAACGAATAATATCACCGAGGGGTAGAGATTACTCAAATGTAAATGTATGTTAATGTTTGCCGGGGAGTAGTTTGCCTTTGGTTTTCATGAGCTTGTAAGAAATTTATGCTAGAATTCAACGGTTGTCAAATTTGGGGTGAAGGTCAATGGTAATAATGTTTGGTTGAATCCAGGAGAAGAGCTCGACTCATGAAATTATTTCAGAATCTACTTTTAAGCTAAGCAGAATCATTTCAATTGCTATTAAAGTAAAATCGTTCTTGTTACATTGGATTATCACAATTATTATTATTTTGACATGAAGTATCTTACATAATGTATTTCGTGCTTTTCTGCCATTGGAATATTTCTTTAGATTCCTGGGCCTTCCGTAGCCGAGTGGTTAGAGTCCGCGGCTACAAAGCAATGCCATGCTGAAGGTGTCTGGGTTCGATACCGGGTCGGTCCAGAATCTTTTCGTAATGGAAATTTCCATGACATCCCTGGGCACAATCGTACCTGCCACACGATATACGAATGCGAAAATGGCAAAAAATATCTAATTGCTCTTCTAGAAATTTTACCAGGCATTTGGCCAAAGATTCCTTCAAGGATTCATTAAGAAATTCATCCATTTTTTGGGGATTCTTTTCAAGAATCTTTCCTGACGGAACAGGAAATCTTCCAAGAATTCCTCTAAAAAACTCCTTTGGGAATCATACAATGATTTCTCAAGGAATTCTTCAAGAGATTTCACCAGAAGCTTGTCCGAAGCTTTCTCGCGGACTTCTTCCGAAGATTGCTTCAATGATTCATCCCGGGAGTCCACCCAGAATTCTAACAAGAATTCTTCCAGACATTTAGAAAATCCTGCAGTGTTTCCTCCATGGGTGATTTCTCCAGGAAATGTTTCAGGAGTTCATCCAGAATTTCCTGTAGTAATTTCATCCAGAATTCTTTCCACAATTCCTCTTGAAATTCCTCCAGGAATTATTTCAGACATTCCTCTAGGATTTTCTCCTGGGATTGCTCCAGGAATTACTCCAGGGATTTGTTACCGTTGGGGCATGAAATCCGAAGTCATTATGCCGAATAAAAATAAGAACCTATTATATGTTTAATTTGTGAGTTAGATAAGAGTGTTAGTCACTTAAAACTATATTGAGCATGAGCATGAGCATAGATGACCGTACAATTTGTAGTTGTCCCTCCGTGATTGACCAGAGCAATCGAAGTTGCACAGAGATTTAATGAATGGGGCTTGGGATTAGTTTTCCATTCTTAAGGTGCATGTCCTTACGGTCATCGAGAAAGGGAAGGAATGTTAGTTAGACAACCATTGTTACTAGGGACCGACGAATCGTCTGCATCTGCACAGTTGTACGAATGAAAAAAAAATGTTAAAATTTCCCCTAGAAGAGCAATTAAACCAAACCAATTTCTATTTGTTAACTGAACTGCGATAGAAGGCTGTTGTTTTTGGTAAAGTTGTACGATTAATCTCACGATGCAAAAGAGCTATCAAGCCAATGTTCTTAGCAAAATTGTTCAGTAGGTTCAGGACTACAGTGATCCCTCCATGAGTCGATGTTCCATGACTCGATATCGACTCATGGAACCATACTGGAAACAAAATTTCATGGTTACTATGATGGTCCCTTCAAACAGCTTTCCAAAGGATTGCTGTTCCATGACTCGATATTTCTATGAGTCGATGGTCCCTTCAATATCGACTCATGGAGGTTTCACTGTATTTGTTATTACGATATTCTGTAATTCGGTTACATAGTCCTGAATCTAGCAAGCTCGTGGTGCTAGTGAGAATTGAAAATTGCAAACTTTTACATCTGCCAATGCAGAGCAGGCTTTGTCCCAATGAGGACGTAATGTCAAGAAGAAGAAGCAAAAAATTTAATTTAGTTCTAAATTACTATTTATTCTCAAATATGGTTTCCTACAATTAAGTTTATATTAAAAGCTACAGTTTGTCTCTTCACATTTTGATTTACAGGCAAATATCTGAAGAAAATAGGGTTTTGCCTAGCGTTTTTTTTGTTTCCTGTAAAAGAAATTTTGAGTGTTTGATCTTGGGCACTTTTGCATATCTCAAGAAAACCAAACTACCCTAAGAATATCTGCCCTGTTTATACACAACTTAGTAGAATCAGTTCCAGTGTAGGATGAAATATTAATTTTTGATCACACTCAAAATTTCTTTTACAGGAAAAAAAAAACGCTAGGCAAAACCCTATTTTCTTCAGATATTTGCCTGTAAATCAAAATTTGAAGACACAAACTGTAGCTTTCAATATAAACTTAATTGTAGGAAACCATGTTGAGATATCACTTCCAAGTGAGTTATTCACAATTTTAAATTATTTAATTTGCTAATTTTTGACGCCCTATATAAAAATCGTTCAAAACCGATTGATCAACTTACTTAAAAATCTATAATAAATAAACTTATTTAAAAATCTATTTTTTCGTTTCATATTGTCAAGATGACGTATTTAAGCCAATCTTCTAGATCTTGAATAGAATACAAGGATTTAAAAGCAGACTATAATCAGGATTTACTTTTCCAATTCCATTTGAACTAGATTTTTTGCAAAGTTTTTAACAAGATAAAGATTTATTTGTATCAGTTCAATTAAGGTTCAAGATCAATGTGAAATTCAAACCTATTAAAGCCGACAAGTCAAAAAAAAAAAACCCTAGCCTTTGAAAAAAAAATAAAAAAGAACGCTAGTTAGTTTGATAATATGGATTATTGTTGCTCAACATTTCTGTAGTGAACTTTGAATTTCTCTAAACCTCTCGAAACAAAATTTTGATCATTGTAGAATTGAATAATACTTTTTTTGTTAGAGTTAAAAACTTTTGATCCTGCTGCTTGACTTCCATCACATTGAAGGATTGAATGTTTTTTTTGTATTCAAATGAAGCTGTCGTCAGAAAATTCGTACGACAACAGTTGTTTGAAGAAAACAGGATGGAAGGTATTTTGCTCATGGATTTATTAATATACAATCAGAGTAAGGTAGGGCAAAATACCATATAGTCAACCTTCAACATATTTACAATAATTTCGCTGATTGTCTTAAACGAACTGTTTGCTGGATGAAACACAAAATACCGACACTTTAACGACAGACATACTTTATACCAGCCATAAACTTAACTTACAGATAAATACACACTAATTCTTCATTAAAAAAAATGTCCAAAGCCCAAAAAAGCAGTTTTTTGCAAAAACTAAGTGAAAATGTAAAAGAATGGTGACTTTTTTCGCACGATCAGGCAAATTAAGCTAAACTTGAAGATAATATGTAAATTTGGGATAATTTGTAAATTTATCTGCGAGCTTATAT
This sequence comes from Aedes aegypti, assembly GCF_002204515.2. Taxonomy (NCBI): domain Eukaryota; kingdom Metazoa; phylum Arthropoda; class Insecta; order Diptera; family Culicidae; genus Aedes; species Aedes aegypti. The sequence goes on along the minus strand of NC_035108.1, from coordinate 20,394,728 downwards.
GGGTCGAACTTTTCCCCGCTGATTCGAACTTTTTCCACACTATGGAAAAAGTCATTAATCTAGAAACAAGTTTTATCTATTTCTCTTACAAATAGCGCAACGTCTTCTAATTACAGAAATTTTACATGAATGCATATATATTTAATACGAAAAAACATCTCTGAACCGATTTGATACGGGGACGGACCTGGTGTAGCGGCTAGAACACACGCCGAGTACCTGGGATCCAATGTCATCTCGGAGATAATCACTTATAACATAAAAAGTTATAGTGGCGACTTAATTTGGAAGTGAAGTAAAGCTGTCGGTCTGGAGATAAACTAGCCCAGGGTTAAAAATCTCGTTAACACAGACAAAAAAAAAAGAATTGATGTAATGTTCACATAACCTACGTAAGACGCCAAAAATGTTGCGTAAGAAAAATTAATAAAAAAAATCATATTACACTTATAAAAGAATTAAAAGCGTATCTAAAAACAATCTTCAGTATGAAAAATGTTTTACCTTTGTTCTTCAGAAACAAATAGTAACAGGGTCTTATTTTCATTCTAAAAACTTCAGAAAATTTGTGTCAATATAACATTGCAAAAAATTGTTGCGACATCTACGACTTTACACGGTTAGATGTTGTTTTTTGTACGAATCCGCCACTATTTTACTATACGTAAAAGAATTTCAATGTTCATAATTTTGCTGTCACATTTGAATGCAACTGCTTCACTGTCGTCTACTTACCAGCAGTTCATATCTGCTCCCGACGTCTCAGAGACAAATTTATCGAACGACTCACAAATTTGAATATGAAACATTTAAAAGTTCGCGAAAAAAGTATACAAACTAAACTTCACCTGCTGCACCATTGTTTGTTTTTGGATTTTTTTTTTTTGTTTGAACTTTACCATAACTCTTATACACAAACATTTCCCAGTAACAACGATTCGTTGTTTTAAAATAATCAAAGCTTTTGGTTTTCTTATTAGCAACACCACTACAAATGGATCAAGCCAGTTCTGCTAATTCTAAAACACGGGGGCAAACCCATGATTTGAGGGGGGCCAGGCCCCCCCCTGGCCCCTCCCTATTTACGCCAATGGGAATCCCTGGACAAATTTCTACATATTTCACTACAAAACTAATAGAGAAACCCTGAAAACCCCAGATGAAAAATGAAAAAAAAAAAAAAATGAAAGTGCTCCTGGGGGTATTCCAGGCGAAATTGCTAGACGAATTTCCCTTTACTCTTGGCGGATTGTTAAAGGAATTCCTTGAAATGTTATTGGAGGAATTTTAGAGGCTTTTCTGAGTTAAACCTAGAGGAATCTTTGAAGGCATTCCTGGGGGAACGTCTGGAAGACACCTTGGAAGAACTCTGGGCCAAAATTCGACCAAATGTCATTCGATGAAATGTCATAGCCTGGTAACGGATGCTTCTGGAAAAAATTATTGGTGCAAAGAGTTCTCAAAAATCACGAAAAAGAATACTATTCGTTAGGATTTTAGGACATTTAGTCGAAAGACATTTGGTTGAATGACATTTGGTCAAAAGTACATTTGGTCGAATGGAGGCTTGGTCAAATGACTTTAGAGCATTTCGTCGAAAGATTATTTAGTAATGGCTGACCGAAAAATAGATTGGTTCAACAATTATAAAACCAAACTAGAATTTTTATTCAATGGGTGATCTTTATTTGGGGCAACATATGTTTCATCAGAAGTGAATAAAGAATTACAACGTGGTTGGAGCATGTACTAGCGTCCATATATGATATCTAATTTAATCTAATCTAAGCGCTTGCACAGCCAATATTGAAGAACATCCTGGAAGTACTGGAATTTCTTCTAGTATTTTCTTGTCAACATTCATGTTTTCAGAATATCGGTGATATTACACAAATATTAAAATGGCAGACTTGGTCTTGAAGATAACTCAAAAGTTCACGGCGTTCAGATTATCCACTTATGAATAATATGGTACACGTAAATGTTTGAATTGTTTTGAGGAAGAAACGGGGACAACCGTACCAACCGTCTCATTTCAGGGGGAAAGTTCAAATCATTGGGAGTGGCGTTGCTAAGAATGTTAATGCACACTCCATTGTTGAGGGTGCTCTTCTTTCAGGGATGGGATACAGCAATTCCTCCCTTATGGCCTAGGCTAAAGCGCCGTTGCTCGCTCTCTGAAACGAGAAGAAAATATTAAGGTTGACTCCCCTGCCCCTCTTTTATTTGCAGAACGTTTCAAATCATATAAATATCAACAAATCGTTTATAGAATACAACCACTACGATAGCTTGAAAACTAAAATTTTGTTAGGTCAGGGCATTAAAGACCATAAATATTCAAATATGCATTCAGTCAGAGAGGACCAAGTAAAAATCTTGAGTACCGGCGAAAATATACTGGTCCAATGAGCGGGTTCCAGGATATTCCAAACAGACACCATATAACTACCAAAAACTTTCATCAGACTCTGAAATAGCCTAAAAAAATAAATAATCATTCATTTCGTTGCTTTTTGACATTCGATCCGCTCTGTCTGTACAGAAATCGTTGCAGTTTCTGATTAATTACCCAAATATGATAAATCGACAGAAATCAAAATCTAATGCATCGAACAATGTAAAATTTATAAATGGATGAGAAGAAAAATCATTCAATGCATAAAAAATCTGACAAATTACTTGGAATGTTTTGTATTTTCTCGTATGCCTCAGTTGTTTTCGCTGCCATGGTTAAAATCTGAAAGAGACTCGCGAAGAGTAAAAATTTCAACGTCATATGCAGCCCAGATTCAGCTGTCACGATACGTCAAATGCAGCCCATCGTTTTTATGGCTGAAAAAGTGAAAAGTATTGTATTCAAAATAAACTATTATTAAAAACCTCAGTCAGTGGAGCAGTTTTTTCTAAGATGCTGATAAATCTAAACACAAGACTTGTTATTTATAATGTCTGCTACGTTTGCTGGCATGAAATTTCACTCAAAATGCCGTTTATGCTCCAGTGTGATGCCAACGCAATAGTTTTTTGGTGAGATGGTCATGTGAGAGCTTGAACGGCTTGCGCAAGATTGATGTAAACACTGAGTGGAATAAGAAAAAAACTCAGCAATCGCAGAAAAAGAAGACCGTCTCCTCGAGTCTCGTCTCAGGTTAAAATTACTTTGGCATACTTCTCTCGATTTTTATTGATTTTCCAGAGTAAATTTGTTACATGTCAAACTGAAACGAAGCTAAAGTAATTTTGCATCTAATGACAGAATAAGTAGTTTTGTACATACTTGGTCCACTCTAACTTAATGCCGAACAATTGTAGAAATAACCATATCCACTTTTGTTGTCGATTTCACCAGAATCCTACCGCTTATTTCTGCACACCTGGCTACGTCCTTCCTGAGACGAGACTCGCGAAGACGGTCTTCTTTTTCTGTGATTGCTGAGTTTTTTTCTTATTCCACTTTGTGTTTATACTAATTATGCGCATGCTGTTCAAAACCTCACATGAACCTCTCAGCAAAAAATGATTGAGTTTGCATCACATCGAATCATAAATAGCCGTTTGAGTGAAATATCACGCCAGCAAACGTAGCAGACATTAGAAATAATTAATCTTCTGCTTAGATTTATCTGCAACTTTGGAAAAAACTGCTCCACCGACTGAGGTTTTTAATAACAGTTTACTTTGAACACAATACTTTTCACTTTTTCAGCCATAAAAACGGTGGGCTGCATTTGACGTTTTGTGAGAGGGGAATCTGGGCTGCATATCACGAGTCTCTCTCAGCGTCCTTCCAAGCGCATCATGCCTAATAATAGTTCATTCATTTACTTGAAAAAGCGCTCGGAACCAAAACAGCTTTCATAAATTAAGGAGGTTTTAAAAATTGGCGAAATAATAATGAACATAAAAATATCAAAACTTAGAATTTTAGTCAGAATCATTTCAATTTCAGAATATTCCAAAATTGCAATCCGAAAAATCTGACGGAAGCTTTGCAGCTGTAAAATTTTTCACACCCGTAAACAAACGCGGCACACTTCGATCTCTACTGAAATGATAGAGACAGTCTGTAAAGAGTTGAATTCGAGAAGGATTGTTTGGAAAGCATTTCCATTATAATTAGTTGATAGACGGTTTGAAACTTAGCGGATAGGAACACTGAAATTTGTTAGTAGATATGCAGTAATGTTAAGCTATAATATTCAAATAAATCTACACGGAGCCACAAATCAACCCAACTTTAACTTCTTTTGACGCAATTCAGCCCTTCCGTGGGATAACCCAAATTTGAGTTGGGTCGGTGCGTCTCTCTCTGTTTTTGACAACATTGCTGTTGCGAGAGAGGCAAAACAACCCAACCGTGGGTAAAAACTAAATGCAGTTTATCCAAATTTGAGTAAAAAGAACTTATTTTTGGGTAGTCTGATTTCTCCGTGTAATTAGTTTGAGCTGATTAACATAAAACGGCCTTTCGATCTGCTACAAGAAATCAGTGTCGTGATCTCAACAACTAGCGTCCATATATGATATGATAAATTATTCTTAAACTTAGACTTTTTATTTTATACAATTTTGTAGAAGTTTAAAAATAATTGTGTATATTTATTGCTCAACATTGGATCCTTATGTTGAATTTATTATTCATTCAAAATATCATCATTCTTTGTAAAAAATCCTCCTCAGTATGTTCGTCACTCATTTATTGGAATGTCAAACATGGTGGAATTTATTATTCCACCATTTTTGATATTCTTTTTACTTGTACACCGTGTCCAGTATATTCTCATACAAATTCGAGATAACATTACTTTGCGCTTGTTTAACTGACATCATTGGTGATAATATTTTTTGAAAGTGGTTATAATACTGATTCATTACAGGAAATATTTTGGAAATATTTCAATTATAAACTTATTTTATTAGCGTAAGAATTTACGAACAATATTTCCAGCGGCACGCTCATAGGCAGAGCCCTATTTCGATCTGCAGTTATCGCACATATATTTATCAAATTTTATCAATATTTATCTATTCAAAACGCAATATGATTAACTTAAAGTTTCTGAAACTTTTTTGTGAATTCTCTGATTTTCACTTTGTAAACCAGACCAATATGAACAAAAATTCATTTTAAGTGCAAAACACGATTTCAATGGACATTTCATCACTTATCATAGCAATTATTTTTTCTTATTCATAAAACAAGCTATTCTACGTTAGTATAATACTACCAGACTACAATGAAATACTACAACATTGGATTATTCTACATTCAGTAAAGTTAAACCAAAGAAAAGAAAAAGTATATGAGAATATATTGGACACGGTGTATGTAGGATAAAAGGGAAAACTTTGATATCCTTGGGCCCTTGGCTTTTACAAAACGATTTTGATGAAGTGCATTAAAAGTATTACCTGTAGGATACGTTTCCACACTATGGGTTATTAATTATTGTTATGGTTGTGACCAGTTGAATCATATTCCAAAGGTAAATATGTTGCTTTGATAACGGAGTCGCTGACTTCGATTGATAGTAATTGGATAATTGAACAAACAAAAATAGTCAAACAAGGGAATTATGTTTATCATGTATATCGCGTGATGTTAGACAAGTCAACTTAAATGGTAAAAATTGATGTGCTTCCATTTGAGATTAGTTCCTCACGATTCTCTGACCCGTGAAATAAGTCTGAATGAGAAGAATGACATCTGGTAACATCTGGGTGATCGATTGAAATCCAAAAACATCGCTCGTCACATATTGAAGCCTTGAAGTTTGTCCAAGAAATACCAGTACAATGCAATGCAAGTTTCTTGCACTCTGTCATGTTCTAGCATACCGTGCACCCCCGTTAATTTGAACGGTACCTCATGCAAACCATCGGGGTTCGTTTTCAATTTGAACATCTAGTTACCCTAGAATCGCGTTTCTGGTAACCTCTTTCACTGTTTTGTTTTGTTTTTGCGTTCCGTTCCACAGCGTTCCATTTCACATTACTCCGTTCCATGAGCTAAATGACGTTTGAACCATTTTTAATCTCTGAACGATGTGCAAATTAGCGGGGTACAAATTAGAAAGTGTTCAGATTAAATGCGGTCAAACCCCCCCGTTGGTATTCAACGTCCAGTAATAGTACCTACCATACATGTCATAATCTGTTCAATTTTTCAACTGGCACTCTGTTAAATAATCATAAAAAACCCTATTCGTCTAAATTTTCGACTAAAAATCGTTTCAACAAATTTCGTCTAATAGACATTTGATCGAAAAGAATTTAATTGCTCCAAGAAGCATATGATATTTGGTTGAAAGGATTTTTAATCGGAAATTAATTCGAATAGGGATTTTCAGATTATTTTACAGAGTGTCATTTTGACATTAATATACAGAGATTGAGTCGTTGAAAAGGGGAAACCATGTTTGGTAAGTGCTATTGCTGGATAAAATGTAAAAATCTGCATTGGTGTACTGGTATGTTATGATCAATCTTCAAGCCTTCAATATGCGACTGTCGATATTTTGATATTCCAGTTGATCATTCAAACTCTCCCAACCTTGCGTTGTTCACGTTATTTGAAGTCATTTTTATCGTTCAAGCTTCTCTGTAAGTCGAATGAATCGCAACGAGCTGTTCTCAAATGGAAGCAAGTCAACTTTTGTCGATCCACAGGATTAACACTATTCTCTTGTTTGATTAATTGCGATTGAATTAGTTATCAACCTATTATCAATTGTAGTCATCGACTCCATTATTAAAGCCACATTTTTGCCAAAGGAATGTAATTTAGCTGGAAGTAACAATCGCTTCCTCATGGCCATCAAAATTGATCCTTTTATTCTATGAATAAAAATGCATTATAGACAGACACTTTAAGATGACAACATTTTTCAATAGCCAACTGTATCAGGTCTGGTCCCCGCATTCCGAATTCTTACCCACGGTCGTACGCTGTAAAGGCTGGTTTGCTATTGTGGCGCTTATATTAAATCCACATCCAGCGGCGGCGGTAACGCGCAGAAGATATGCGCGCAATTCAAACGCAACGTCAAAATTCAAGTAGGCTTGGATTTTTTCGTCGTTCAAGGACACAAATGTTTCAAATTTGCTAAATCTAAAACATTTGGTGATTTTCATTACTACTGCGACCGTATATCGACATTTTCAGATAATCGCATTACGTGGATTTATCTTGCAGAGCACAATACTGACAAGGAAAGGAATAGCCTATATCGATGCGTGGAAAATTACTTTCCAGAAATGGTTCGGAAAATCACAATTTCTCATCGTAATTGGCTGTTTTTCATCACGCCAATCTTGTGGAGTTCGGAATCGAAGTGGGCAAACGGGAGCCCCACGAAGAACTTAAAATTTCACTCTGATGTTACTATAGGAGTGAGTCGTCGAAGTTGTTCCATGCCTACTAGATCGTTTGATGTGCGATTCAATGCTACATTATTCTAATAGGCTTTTGATTGTCGCCCATCATAACAGGTTTAGAAGCCAAGATCCATAACAATGTTTATTCAGTGCCACACATCCTCCCTCTTCTCCGAAATGAAAATGTTTGAAGTGATTGAAGACTCAACATTTTGTTTAATCCCACATGTTTAATAAAACTTGGTCTGGGATCTTAAAACATCTCTATTCTATTATTCAAAGGTTTCCATGCATGAAAACCGTCATGACTATATAAAAAAAGGCATTCAAAAATCAAATGTCCTACGTCATCGCGAATGCTTCTAAGAGTTTAGGATATATCTTCCACATAGCTAAAAACTTCACCTTTATATATTGTCTCAAGTCTCTCAAATGTTTACTTGTGCATGCGACTTAGGAATATTCTTCCGCTGTATGGTACCCACTAAATCAGAACGGCGTTCAAAATATTGATTGGCTGAATGACTTTTCCATTCATTAGATCCGGCAAGCGAATTCTACGCTACAACAGTATCTAAGACGAACTAATTTTGGACAAAATATTGCTGTCAATGAACTGCAATGCGTGTTCAACAGAGCAGCATCTGCGTTTGACTTTCATCTTGCTAAACATACAATCCGCAATACTCACTCAAAAATTTTGTTTGACTTTACTTGTTTAGTATATACCTTGTTCTATTTTATTCTATACTAGTGGTCCCGGCAAACTTTTGTCTTGCCATCAAGTAGGCTGTAGTAAAACACCATGCCATCCCCTATACAAAATGACACATCAGTCTTATCCTGATTTCCTGAGTTTTCCGGAGACTTTCTCTAACTTTCTCTTCGCATGAACATGTCACATCCCTTGTCAAATTCAACAGTAAAAAAGCAAGTCAATTCGTGATCCGTTCTCAAGTTATTTCATGACATATAAACACCACTCCATTTTTATTCATATTGCTGTAAAATACCATACATCATTGGGCTTACATTTTTTTTATCCTTACATTAACGACCGCCAGTCACGCACGCTTGTGAGTATCGCTTTTGCTAGGAACAAATATGCGACCACCAGTTGCCCTTGCAACATCAATAACACTTGCTAAGAACAAATTTGCGACCACCAGTCGTAATAGCAAGTGAACACCACCATTGCTTATAACACATATGCGACCACCAGTCGTGTTAGCAACACCAACAACACTTGCTAGAAACAAATTTGCGACCACCAGTCGTGATAGCAAGTGAACACCACCATTGCTTAGAACAAATATGTGACCACCAGTCACGCTAGCAACATCAATAATACTTGCTAAGAACAAATTTGTGACCACCAGTCAAGGTGGCAAGTGAACACCACCATTGCTTATAACACATATACGACCACCAGTCGTGCTAGCAGCATCAATAAAACTTGCTAAGAACAAATTAACGGCCACCAGCCACGTTAAGAACTTATTTTCGTTGCAACCACCAGTCGGGTTAAGGGCATATTTTTTATTGCAACCACCAGTCACTTAAGGACATATTTTTTAAATCGCTACCATCAGTCGCGTTAAGAACATTTATTCATAGCAACCTCCAAACTTAATTTATTTTTAAATAAAATTACTATTTTTTGAGGATTGTTGCATTTCAACAGCCAGTGTATAGTAGTATTATTAGTAGAAAAGTCTTTTATTTGCCTCAAAACAATAGTCATATGATACATGGTGCTAATTAGAAAAAGTACATTAGGTAATAGTCACCTCAATCGTACCGATAATCGATGCAACTTTTTTTTTTCACCGAATCAGACAGCTTTATATTCAAGCTGTTAGGTGAGATATTACTGTATACGCAATGTACTGAAGCAAGAGTTAAAGACAACAATCTTTCAGACTCACCAACATTCAATTTTCATTCGATTCATTTCAATTTTATAGAAATATAATCACAAAAAGTAAACAAATAATTTCCTTTGAAATAGTAAATACGAAGGGATTTGTAATTGTGCGGACCTTTCGGACATATTCCGTCCTGCGGTAACCGCATAGATCTATCGCAGCACACATGCTACAAAAGATTTTCAAAATGCTACGAAACATATCAAATTTATTTACAAATTCGGCACGGACATATCCAATCGACTCCTTTGGAAAAATAATTCTGCTCTAGAATTCTCTTTCCATTAAGCTTACCTTTTTTTTCAATAAACCAATGCTATAAAATAAGTTCCCGTTTTTGGCAGAATGTTTAATTTGTATCTGAGGTGAATTTGCCCTAGGGTTTTTAAAATGAATATCATTTTTAATTGATTAAATTGTTCTTAAATAGTGTATGTACTTTTGTCAAACATGTATATTCGACTGTTTCAATCAAATCAATCTGTTTGATTTTTTTTTCAAGCACAACAAAAGAAAACCCTTCGAAAGCACTCTTGCGCAACTGAAACTGTTGAAAAGATGCTGGTTTAAAGCAAGAAATACTGGTTCAACGTGTAGTGCAGCGGTTAAATAATTTTCTCACCTTGTCTCCTCAGTCAGCCGTAGTATTTTTTAACTGTTCTCAGAAAACAATAATTTTCCCTACTTACAGAAATTCTTTTTTTTCAAATCTTTCTCAGGCTGTAAATTCACTCCACAAACACTGACTTTCACACGCGGTGTCGGAACAAACACATTTTCCTGTGGACACTCCCGTTTGCTAACAAATCCAGGCTCTCGAGGAACACGAAAATTAGTTTTAAATTCTGGCAGGTTCGCCAAATGTGGAGTTCGGAATCGGAGTGGGCAAACGGGAGCCCCACGAAGAACTTGACATTTCACTCTGATGTTACTATAGGAGTGAGTCGTCGAAGTTGTTCCATGCCTACTAGATCGTTTGATGTGCGATTCAATGCTACATTATTCTAATAGGCTTTTGATTGTCGCCCATCAGAACAGGTTTAGAAGCCAAGATCCATAACAATGTTTATTCAGTGCCACACAAATCTGTCATGAAACGGCTTACTTTCCTGCACTGAAGTATGCAGTGCGGGAATAGACATTACGCAACTAAAATCAGTGCTGTAAACGCTTCTTCATTACGCAACTGTTTTGAGTTGCGTTATGAATCATTAATGCTCAGCAGTTTCGTTTTCAGCTTGACAAAAACGACATTAAGAGGATTGGATTTTTCCTATCTTTTATGATTATTAAGCTGTAAATAAAAGTTCCGAGCACTCGCTTTGGAAGTTTCCATTGGATAAAGATCAGCAGTTATATATAAAGAACGATGACATTTTGAAAAGATAATTAATTCAACAATGCTTAATATTACAATAACTGAGTGACGAGAATATTGGGCATGATATTTTTTTCTTCAAAGAATGATGATATTTTGAAATAATAATAAATTAATCAGACTATTGTGTTCCCAACGTTGAGCAATAAATATACACAATTATTTTTGAACTTTTGCAAATTTGGCTAGCATAAAGCGTTTCGTCTTCCAATTCAAAAATGGTTGAAGAATAATAACATTTTCAAGAATAGTTCATCCTATGTAGACAGTAGTAGATATACTATTAACGTTGTAAAGCGTAGGTAATAATTATAATGTAAATAGATTCGTTATTGACTTCTGATGAAAAGTATATTTACCAAAAGAAACTTAGGACCATCTATTGAGCAAAAACTCTAGTTCGGTTCCATATCTGTTGAATTGAACGAGTTTTCGTTGAACCGTTATTTGTCAACGAAAGTTCTAGTTATTCAACCAAACGTCCATTCGACCAAATGTCCCTTCGACAAAATGTACATTCGACCAAATGTCCTAAAGCCAATAATTATCATGTAGATAGGTTCGCTATTAACTTCTGATGAAAATTAGGTTTTCCTAAAATAAACTTGAATCATCCATTGTGCAATAAAGTGTAAAGTTCAGTTTTATAGCTGTTAAACCGAACGATTTTTCGATCAACATTTACTAAATAATCTTTCGATGAAATGTTGTAGTCATTCGACCAAATGTCAATTCGACCAAACGTCATTCATTTCGACCAAATGTCCTAAAGCGAAACTTGAGAAACTTTTCCTAAAAGAGCTATGACGGAAGGTCCCACTTACCCCGGACTCTCACCTGCCCCGGGGTACCTTCCATTGATTTGAATGAATTGATGATCTGGGAAATTTCTTTTGAGTAGAAAAAATGCACAGGAAAATTATTTTCAAATATTTATTTCAGATGATATATTTTACATAAAAAAACATTATAGTTTCCTACAGAACCCGATAGATTTTTCGTGTGCTTCATTTACCCTCTCGAGTTCCTGTCGCAGACGATCACTGTCCTCTTTCATGAGCCTATCCCTAGACTTCAACAGGAATGCGTAGTCGATCTGTTCCGCTCTGTCCAAAAGGCGCACCAGTCGAAGCACCAAGAGATGTGTGTGACAAAGTATCAACTCATAGCTTCCCCGATTATCCTTCCGAGCCGTGCGGCCCTTGATTTGTGTTTCTTCCTTTTCGTCAATCGAAAAGAATGTCTGAATGATATGAATTCCTCCGTTTTTCTCCACCGAAAGCGAAGATTTGTAGTCCACGCCGCGTCCCATTTCACGAGTCGCTAGGGTAACAGTTCGACTAAGACCCGCTTCCGCAATGCAGCGATCTCTGACTCTTGGCTCCGTATTGTTGGTGATTACGTTCAGTCGATCCAATTGCGATTTAAACTCATGCTTGAATTGAGTTATTTCCGTTTCAGTGTCGAAAAACACAATCACGGACCTATGGGCATTGATGATTGCGTTGACTCGAGTGAATATTGCTTTTCTCCAGTCGATCGGCTTCTGGTGACATTGGAAATTTTTCGAAGGATTGAACTTAAGATTGGAACAACCGAAGAACGAAGGCATTATGGAGCTTTGTGTAATTTGGTAATGGTTTTCGATGGCATCTTTTTCGAAGGCAGTCAATTCCTTCAGTGTGCCGCTGACACCTAAAATAAGCGGAAATTTTTCCGGAATCTTTGAGTATGAAAAAGAAGCAATACTCAAATTCAAATAACCAAAATTATTAACACCATTTACATATTGAACAAAGTTTTTTTCTCGCAATTTGAAGTACACGAATGTGTTATGGTATCCTAAGCAACAATTTGTTCGAAATATGCCATGATCATCTTTATGTGTAATGCAGCCGTTTCGATCTATGCGGAAACTTTGAATCCAGTCATCGTGTTTTGTTCGGTTCTTAATAAGAATGGCCGTTTCAATCATTTGTTGGAGGTGAGCTGACAGTAATGATTCATTCGTATGTAGAACTTCGGTAACGTCGGATGCAATGTTCAAAAACTTATAACGGTTCGGTCGCTGTTGCAGAGATCTGAACATTTTCACCTCGGGGTCGTCGGAAGCATTTATGAACGATTGGATGTCTTTTTCCACCTGCCAATCATTTCTGTGTACCAAATGCCAAATTTGTAGCTGAATCTTTCCTAGACCACGAACTGGTGCCACAAATAGGGGATTGAAACTGTTACCGTAGAATTTGTCCATGAAAAAGACGTCAACCTCGTCAATCAATAGCACAGTGTTGTTCAATTTCGAAGCAAAAGTTCTGAATGTTTGGGTTTCGTCTGGAATTCCAATGCTTTTGCTGACATATTTGGTTGCCTTTGCATACAGTTTATGCATTTCAGTCCATGCTACATCATCAAATGTTTGATAGTAAATTTTTGAATCGACTGAAAATGTTTTAAACAAATCTTCGAAATCGTTGTAATCACGATTGGCTAAATAGCGGCTGTAGCATACCACAACCACATCATGATCGAACAAGGCAAGCATGGCTGCGACTAGACCCAGGACCACTGATTTTCCCTGACCGGTCAATATCTGTGCCAAATGTTTTTGCACGCCGGTGATACCCTCATCAATACTCAAAAGCCTCAAAATGCTGAGTATTTGGATCGTGTGAGGCTTAAGATGTTTTCCTGAGTTTGCCACATCTTTGGAAATTTTGATCGACCACACTGCTCCCAATCCAGCGAGAACTTCCGGAAGAGTTGTCTGTTTGAATTCGGCAGTCCATTTGGTGTTAAGTAACGGTTTGGCTTTGCTCCGAACATCTCCAACAATTGTTCGTATTTTATCGGTTGTGCTCAACTTGTTGCAATCCACCATGTATTTCAGAAACTGGTCATTATATCGATCAAATGATGTTCTTAGAAGCTCCTCTTTGAAAACCATATTGTGTTGCTCAAACAATTCCACGGCTTTGTCAATTCCAATGGAGTTCTGATTGCGGATATACCAGAACGATTCCTTGATCAGTTCTACCCGTTTGGTGAAGTCCTCCAGAGTAGTGCTGTCGTTGATAACGCTAATAAACGGTTTCACAGATTCTTCGTAGTACTTCTCAAAGTCGACGTAGTCGGATTGTTCCTTGAGGTATAGGAGAGAGCTTCTGACGGCATTGATCAGAAGAACGGTGGCAATCAATTGATCTGTGGCAGACAGTTCACTTTCGTTGGCCCATGTTTGCTTTCGTCCTATCTTTTCGATGTTATTTAGCAGTGTCTTTACCACTTCGACTTGATAGTGATCTGGTACTTCATCATTTCCATATGTTGCTACGAACCTGTCATTTTGTCCTCCTTGAACCTGGTAGCACTCATTGTCAGTATTGCGGTATGCATTTTCAACTCTCTTGATTATTTTACTTTGTAGTAATTTATTTTTTCTACAGCGTGTTTGGATTCGTACGTACCATACAAATGGCATATCTTCCATGTCCGTAAACAGATCGTTATATGCTCGGAAGAATTTGATCACTTCTTCTGGGCTGACATCTTTGTCCAACACTTGAGAAACTATATTTGAAAGAAGATTTTTGATTTCGTCAACTTCAAGTTTCAGATGGTTGCCCTCCAGTTTGCGTGTCAACTTGGGCAGGACTTCGTTGAAACGTTCCCAGTAATGCTTGAACACATCCAACAGATCTCGATACCGAGACAATGACATTTTGACGCTGAGAAATTCTGGTCCAATGAACGATATCTGCTTCCGGAGTATTTCCATATCCATTGCGCTGTTTCCCAGTCCTGTTTGTTCGACCTGTGCCACGAACTCCAATGTATTGTGTGCAACCATGCGTACAGATTCCTGGGATTCGTGGCGTGATGCATTCGATGAAACATAGCTATGGAACACTTCCAACACGGCCGAGTACACTTCAATTCGTTGAGTATTTCCTTGGAACATGTGCATCATCGTTGCATCTACTAGGCAGAGCCAAATGCGTAGGTCGTCATGAACGAGTTGCGAAACATTGAAGATTTTGATCTGGCACTCGTAAAAGAACTCCCCTCTCACGGTGATCTTTCCCGGTTCGAAATGATTTGCCATTTTTACAAGCATTTGAAGCTGTTTAATAAAACATTTGGCAAATAATGACGCCACATTGGCGCTTTCTTGTAAGGGCGTAATCTTCCACATGTTTTCAAATGTTAATATTTTTTTAATGCTAAGCTCCGCTTCGACGCGATTGGCCATTTCTAGCATACTTTTGCACACATGGAAGTAGACGTTGTTCACCAACGGAAGAGATTGACAATAATCCTTGGGTTTGATTTCCATGAAGGATTTGAAGAAATTCATTTCAATTGTAGGTAACGCTTCTTTGAACTCACTTTCACTCAGAGCACATTCTAAATCACTGAACAACTTGACATCGTTTTTTGTTAGTAGTAAGCAGCTATGTGGTTCTAATTTGGCAATGTTCTGTTTGAGGTATGAAGTGCACGTTTCCATTATGATGGTCTTATGGTTCTTGATCACTGTTGTCAATGATTCACCGAAGAAGTTCTTTTTCATCAAGCCTTGAATCCAACTTTTGCCCCGTTCAACTAAGCTTCGTTCTTCTAGTTTATGGGTCTGCTTCGCATATTGCGTCAACACAGCCTTCAGTTGGGTATGCTGTATGATTTCATTGGAGTTAATTTCATCCGAAAATTTGATGCTTATTTTGAAATTATACTCGTCAGCAATTCTCCACAATTCCAACAAACATTTGGCACTGTTTGGATCCACTGCGCCTGCGACTGCCAGATCATGTAGCACTGATTTTATAGTTCCTACGGTGTCGGTTGTTTGTTTAACCAGCTGATCGAATAACACATTGTCGATTTTCAGGTTTGCTAGTAACAGTTCCTTCGAGGCTTCAAAATCACTCATATCATCCAACTCCGGGATGTGTTCGATGGACACCTGAGCTACGTAATCGGACCCAATGGTCACTAAACATCCGTCTCCGTGTAATTTCCAGTATGTGTCTCCGCATCGAAGCTTGGCGGAATACGGCAAACCACCGGCATCGGGGTTTCGCAGCTTGATATACTGGTCCTCAGTGGAATTGGTTAGTTTCTTGCACTGCTTCAAGGTCGGGTTCGCTGGCTGTTTTGAAACGCTTCCGCTCGGTTTTGAGTTGTTCCGTTCGCCGTACGGAAAGTGAATTGCACGATAGAACTTTGGAGGATTATCGCGAACCGTCATCATGGCTGTCTTGCTGGAAAAGAAAGAAAGTAAAACATTCAAACGTTATTTTTGGTTAGTTTTAAAAAATGTGCTGGATGATCAAGGATTTTCCTGCACACTAATGTGCAAAGGATGAAACCCGTTGAGCAATAAAGCCATCCGGATTTCAAAGAATATGCAACTTTTCCACTTCAAACTTTATAAATACCTTGATCACTGAATTGTTATTACCGCTGATAACTTATCTAGCCACTCAACTGCAAATCGGCAAACGTTTGTACTATTCTTGCTGCACTAGTTGTAAATTAACACATTACAATTATATGATGTCTTCCAACGACTGATTCTTTTATGCTGATTTACCACCTCTTTGTGCTATGCTTTGGTACAAATGATCCTTACCGTCGACGCATACACGTTGGGTACCAAATCGAACGCACACTGACCTGATCGTACCTACGGGTAGCTGTTTATGGATGGCAGTGAACGAAGGAAGACACAAAAGAGAGACTAGTAGGAAACAAAACAAAAATTTCCAGATGCGGCTTGCATCTGGCTCTCTCACAAACACACACGCAGACACTTAGGCTGATGGCATACTGCTGGAGTAGTTAAGGGATAACAGGAGAGAAAAGAGTCAAAGCTCTCTCAATGCAAACTCATATGTGAAAAACGCGCGTTGCTGGTATGCTGAGGGCGATACGTTTTGATTATTTCATTACTTTCTCCAGATGATCACTACTACAGAACATCCTTCACTGTTCTATAAATGTGGCGGAAGAACCCCTAACAGACTATCGTCGGTTGTCGCACTTATACAGTCGACTCTCTACAACTCGATATTCTATAACTCGATGGATTTTTCGGTCCCTTCAAATTTTCATACAAGTCGATATTTCTATAACTCGATATCTCCATTAGTCGATGTCACGTGAGAGGTAAATTTCTCTCCATAGCTCGATATCTATTTTAAAATCATTCTTATTTGGAGAAACTTGAGCTTGTTTAAAGGTGAATAAATAGGGTACAGAGCTACTTGGGCACTTCCATGATTCACTTTGGCATGGTTTTTTTTCGGCCGAATTGTCTGAAATTTTGCACTAAGAAGTACTTTGGTAAGACGCATATTGTGACCAAATATGAGCACAGTAGCTTTCAAAAAACCACATTGCCGAAGTAAATACAAAGTACCAAGAATAGAATCCGGCTCCCTACTTCAAAGTTGTAATAAAAGTTGAAAAATATGAAAATGAAGTCAGTAAAAACGAATTCCATGTCAAATCTGTCAGTCACGGAACTGGACCATGTTCGATTTGCAGTAAATTTTGCACATGTTTTTGGTATGGTACAATAAGTGTTTTCCATAGAAAAATCGATCATTCTGACTCAAGAATAACTTTTGAGAATGGCCTTTACATTTTTGCATGCATCTTATTTCAAAAATTCTAACTCCGCTACTGTTGATTTTAGAGAAAAATGTTCTATGAAGAAGTTGTAGTGAACCGTTTGGGTTACAAGAAAAAAATTTACCTGCACCAAAAAAATATTCTATGTTTTTTTCATGAAAAAATCAGAAATAAAACTTAAATTTTAAATTACACAAAAACACAATTTTAATATTTTTTAAATTTTCACCATAGAATTTTGATCGTAAACAGATGCTTGGTCCAAAGTTTCATGATGGAGAAATTTTTAATCAAAAAGTTACTCTAAGCACAACTTTTGGTCGATTTTCAAAATTTGTTTTTTTTTGTGGAAATAAATACGTTTTGATGATACAATAAGAATCTTGAAATTATTCTAAAACATAATGATTATCTGGATTACTTACTTCTAGCCATTTTTAAATTATATCAGGTTTAATGCAAAAAATAAAACTTAAATATTTAAATAGGCTATTTTTATTAGATATTCGCGATTCTTCATAAATAATAACACGTTTTCGAGAGTAAAGACCATATTTCTTTCCACTTTCTTATTTTTCTAGAATCGCGAATAACTAATTAAAATGGCCTATTCTATCATTTAGCTCATATTTTTTATTAAACTTTAGATAATTCGTAAATGGCTACTTCTAGAGAAGTGATCAAGATTATCATCATGGTTGAGAATAATTTCAAGATTCTTATAGTATCGTCAGAACGTAGAGATTTTTAAATAAAATCAAAATCGGCCAAAAGTTGTTTTTGAAAAACCTTTTTTCTTAATAGTTTCTTCATTATGAAACTTTGTCCCATGCATCGGTTTACTATCAAGATTCTGTGATGAAAGTTTGAAAAATATTAAAAAAGAGGTTTTTGTGTAATTTAAAATTTAAATTTTATTCTTGAATTTTTAATGGAAATAAATCAGATATTTTTTCAATGTATATTATTTTCTTATAGTCTTAACGGTTCAGTACAACTTCTCCATAGAACATTTTTCACTAGAATCAACATTTTCTGAGTTATGCATGTGAAAATGTATAAGCCATTTTCAAAAGTTTTCTTCTATTCAAAATAATCGATTTTTCTATGGAAACCACTTAGAAAAAACATGTGCAAAATTTAATCCAAATCAAAGATTATCGATCACTATTATTATATTTTTCGACTCATTTTGGATGGATTTCGTCTAAAATTAACGCGATTTTTCGAGCATTTCGAAAAAAGTTTTCAAATAATTGTAGTAAAATGCTATCAACAGAATCATATTGCTTTCTTACACAAGTTGGCATATATCTATTGGAAGTACATAAATTTGTTCCTTCGATTTTGTGATTTTTTGTGTCGATTTATTCTATAACTCGATAATAGAGTCCTAAAGCCATGTCCGAATTTTAGTACCAAAGGCTTTAGTTTACGTCAGAAACACATGTTTACTTAATTTTTGAATGCTCTTCGTTGGTTTGTGCCCAAAATAGGAATAACCCCAATGTTAAAAAAGTTGGGCCTCTGTTGCGTTTTTGTAGACTAAGTGAACGTCAAATGTGATCAGAAGTGTCAAGGTTAAAATTTGGCCCCATTTTTTAAATTAAAATTTAAATATGATGTAGCCGGTTTTTAGGCGGAAAAATTTGCCAAAGTAGTAGCAAGAACACGGTTTTTCGCGTTATTCAATAAAAACAAGTTTTTATCGAACATTTTTGGTCTCTATTCTATAAGTCGATGGTCCCTTGAATATTGAGTTATGGAGAGTCGACTGTAGCTTTAAATGAGATATTTTTTTCTTAAAACGCAGGTGATTTTTATTCGTCGATCCATCGCTCTATTCTATCCTACATGTTGTAAGAATCACCATCTTCTTGTTTGAGGTGGATTTAACTTTCGATCAAAACCTATTCGTTCGAAACCATGGCCCACTTTATTTTGCTGGCGAAAACGTGATTGCAAGAATGTTTTCGATCGAAACAGCATTCGATTATAAGCAACAATATGGGTGAATAATATTTTTCACGTTCACATCCGAGCTCTCTTTTAATTTTGCATTCTGATACTTACTGATCGCATTGCAAAGGTCTTTCAATATATTTAATAGAAGAATTATGAATGTTAATGATACGTCCACCGAATCTTCATTATCTCTATTTGATAGAACAAATTATGAGGTGTGTTCTCAAACAGTTCAGAGGCGCATCCACGTTCGAAACCATGGGTAGAACAAACGTTGGCAATGGATCATCAAAATAACCAAAACGACCGCTATTGAAAGCATAGATAGCGCCACCGTAGCCTTGTGTGTTTGACAGAACAGTAATGCTGTCACAAGGTTAAATCCCATATACAGTGGCGCCTTTGTTTTGATGCGGTGAGCACTGACAAAAACTACATTCAATAATCCATTGTGCACCGTGAAGCCAAGAAAAATTGTGTTCTGGACTGGAAATGAATCATTGAAGGTAGTTTTTGTTAGCGATCACCGCATCAAACCAAAGGCGCCACTGTATATGGGATTTAGTATTGTGACAACATTGCTGTTCTGTCATGCTTTCCATAGCAGCCGTTTTGGTTATTTTAATGATCCATTGAAAGGTAATATACTTAAGGTGCTCAAAAGCCGTTAGGGGACTTTTTGGTTGGATGAGTTGAGTTGAGGAAATTCTACTTTTTTCAAGCGTTCTAACGATGTTTTCAGGTGATTTTTCGCTCAAAAGAAAATAACATAATTCTTAGCAGACTGGCTTGTTTTTTGACTCCCACACAATTTGTTTATTTGTCTTCTCATTTTTATACCAGTTGTTACAACAAGACTAATAAAGCTTATTATCTTTACATGGCTGGTGGCGACTGAGTGTCTTCAAGATAAGAAATTGGAGACTTCTTTCCAGAAAATAAAACAGACAAAAAGGGACCAAACAGGAATCAAGAAAACAAAACGAAACCTAATAAGAGATAAGAACTCAATTCTTCATAGCATTAGAGCAGACATTTCTCTAAGATCTAAGGTTTGTTTTTTTGAGAATTCCGCTTTAGTAATACTTATCTACTGCATGTTTTTTTCATAATTTCTCTAGAAAATTAATCAGAAATTTATTCAGGAATCTACCTACATGTGCAGATATTACTCTGAAAATTTTTGAAGGAGTTTATTTAGATTCTTTTCCCTCAGAAAATTTCATGAATTCATCTAGGGAATTTGTCCACGAATTTTGTATAGGGTACTACAAGAACTCAACCTGGATTTTCTCAAAGAGAACCTCAGAAATGGAATTTATCCAAATATTATTTCATAAATCATCTGAATTCCTCCAAAAATTCATTGAGAAATTTCCCAAGAAAGTCCTAATTCCTCTAAGATTTTATCTAGTGATTCAGCCATCGAGTTGCCCTGGTGCATCCTTCAAGAGTCCCGGTCAAACGTCTTATTAACTGAGAGCCAAAGTTGCCATTTTCTCATTTGTATATCGTGTGGCAGGTACGATGATACACTATGCCCAGGGAAGTCAAGGAAATTTCCATTACGAAAAGATCCTGGACCGACCGGGAATCGAACCCAGGCACCTTCAGCATGGCTTTGCTTTCTAGCCGCGGACTCTAACCACTCGGCTAAGGAAGGCCTCCCAGCCTTAGGTACATTCACATGATAGGGCTTTCGAGTGAGAAGGATCATATTAAATTATCTTTTGAGCTATTCTTGTTATCGACCTTCAGGTAGAGGAAAAAAGCAAATATTAAATAAATTGGTACGATTTCATTCCATAGATACAAACATGATATTACACCATTTGATACTATCCAAACAAAGCTACGTGCCCAACCGTAAAAATGCTTATCTACAATACAATTAAATATTGTAATTATCTGCAACTACTGTCTGAGATTATTAATTATTATTTTCTGCCTTTCTTGAATTTACTTTTGAAAATTTGAATTTGCCAATACAGACTAATCTATATAAATAAAAATGGAATGGTGTTTGTATGTCACGCAATGGCTTACGAACGGGTCAACGGATTTAAATGATTCTTTCTCCGTTTCGTTCGCCAAGGTTTCCGACGTGTTTGTGTATATAAAAATCCCAAGATATTCACCAGGAAAATCAGAAAATCGAGAGTAAACGGAACTGTCATTTTGTATGGAACGATCTATAGCGTTTTTGAACAGCCTACTTGATGGCAAGACGAAGTTTGCCGGGACCACTATACTGAATAAAAGTGTATCAATGTACATCTAGATAAACGATCTAACGATCACATTGCCAGATGAACAGGAAATAGATGAGGGAGGACTCTCGTAGGTCCCAGTTACCAATACAAATGAATAAAATACCACAGACAAACAGACGTAACACTCTAATTATTTTCATCGCACAGCAGAATAGCGCCCACTTCTAATATTTGCTAGTTGGCCGACGGGCCTCTAGCGGCGCTCGCATCACTTTTGTTCGAGTTTGACGTTTGCTCACTACCGCCACCTAGTTCACGATTGGCCAAATAAAGTATTTTTAGCATTGGGCTAAAATTGGGCTAGCTGTTACGTCTGTTTGTCTGTGAGAATACTGTACCCAATAGCTTTGTAAGTTTGTTGAAATATAGCATTCGATCGGAAAGGAACACTTTCTCGCGTGGGCCAGTCGTGAGCCGAAACATCCGAAGTTCCCTTAAGTCCGGTCTTCCACAGTCGCGTTAAAATTCTCTATCGCTTCCGAGATCAGCGAGTTCAGGCAAGCGCCACCGTCCGCCGAATATCTTCCCGTGAACAACTACTGTAAAGTTGATGAATTTCAATCATTTTAAAATATTCGAAAGTTTTTTCGTTTAAAATTAACAAAGTTCAAATTATTGATGGGCATGATAGCCATTATAATTATGGGTCTTAGGACATTTGGTCGAAATTACATTTGGTCGAATGGACATTTGATCGAATGGACGTTTCGTCGAATTACTAGAACATTTCGTCGAAATATTATTTATTAATGGTGAATCGAAAAATCGTTCGGTTCAACATATATAAAATCGAACTAATGCACAATTGATGATCTTAAATATATCTTGGGAAAACACATCAGAAATCAATAACAACATGATAATTGTTTTCAACGCTTATATGACGTGGTTAGTATATGTGCTAGTGTCTATATAGGATAAACTTTTCTTCATTCGAAAATTTCATATCGCTGAAAATGGTCATTTTTGACACCCAACCGCCCCCTCGTAACGGGTTTTGAATGAACATTCAACCATTTTTTATGAGCCGTAACATCATGAGCGGGTGGGTGAGCTTCAGCATTATAAAATTTGTGCATGAGTCCTTATTGCGTCTATTTATTGCTCAACATATGGAACATAATGATCTGTTGAATTTATTATTCTTTTGAATTACCATCATTCTTTGAATAAAAAAATCCTCCTAAATATTCTCGTCGCTCAGTTATTCGAATTTTGAACATTGTTGAATTTATTATTCTTTCAAAATGCCATTGTTCTTTACATATAACCAAAGACGAAATCACAACTGCTGATCTTTTTCTTTATATTAATCAATTTGAGTGCTTGGAACCTTTCAATTTTTACAGCGTGATCGTGAGTAAGAAATTGGACCCAGACCTGATACAGTTGGCCATAGAATAATTTGGACATCATGAAGAGTCTGCATATAAAAGGGCCAATTTTGATGGCCGAAATACATAAAAATCCTGTAAATGAGAAGTTTTCCTACTCTTGGAGAATTATTAAACAAGAAAATTGTGTTATCCTATGTATAGCGTAAGGTGAGTAGAGTTGACTTTGGTGACGAAACTTGACTTACTTCCATTTGAGACGGGGTTGGTGGTCTAATAGCTACCGCTTCTGCCTCATAAGCAGAAGGTCATGGGTTCACGTTTCCTCGTACTTTGTAGTTGTATCTTTCACTTGGTTCTATCTACCACTCTTAATATATCAGTTGATGTATCTATCACAGTTCATAGCATTTGCTAGAACCCGAGACGGACAGAAATAAACCGTTTTCCTACGCTTCCATTCGTTCATCATTATAGCATGCCTTTCCTTACGCCTGATACATAGGCAGTCTGCTAACCAAACCAGCAAGCCTCTCTGCCATGAAAATTACCCCACCCTTTTACCCTTCCCGCATGAACTGGCGCTGACGCAGTGGTATATACGGTCAACCGTGGGAGCCAGTTGAATGCATCATCAATTCCTTCCCCTTCCCCTCATTGGTCTGCATTCTGACGTGGCAGGCCCCATTGTTGCCTAAAAATAGAAGATCACCAGCACTTATACACTGAGGGTGCCTGTTAATCCCAAGCAGTCATCTGGTTGGTTCCTTGTGTAAGTGCAGTTGATCTGGCGATACTGGAGTAGCAACCACGGGCGGCCAATTAAGCTCAAGCTCAAGTTCAAGTTCATATTCATATGATGCAGTGGAGTAGCCAGAAATTTCTAGGAACTTTAGGGGTCTTGAGAAGAAAAAATAAATATTTGACCGTCATACACAAAAAAAACCTTTTTCGAACCTTCCTTTTCTTACCTACGTCCAAAACTGCTAAACGATTAATATTGTATATTTCAATACTAAATTATATCGAAATTATTCATAAAAACTGAAAAACAAGAATATCAAAAAATATATTTCGGATAATCGAGTCTGAAATTCCGGATAATCGAATCACCTGATAATCGAGTCCGACCTGTAGTATTATTTTTCCGCTATTGGATGTTCTATGGTTTGGTTGATCGATGTACAAGTTTGTTTTAAAAGCAGCTCCACTTATTTTGCGACATTTTACCGTGTACAATAGTAGACAACATAACTTATTTAGTTAAAATTATGTGAAGTGATATTTAGTACATAAAAAAGGAGGAGAGCGTCTATGCTGGTTGTGAATTACGAAAAAATCTCAAAACTAAAAGCAATGCTCTTTGTTGGTTCATGTTCGGCTCAACGAATCTTATTTTAAATATAGAATAATAGAACATGCAATTAAACTAGCGTGTGACTACTAGTATTGATTACTCTAGAATTCTTTGGCCGTTTACCCTGGGATTCTTCCTTAAATCACTTATGAATCCTTCAAAACCTCTTTGGGATTGTTTTGCAAATCTTGAGATTATTTCTGATTCTTCTCTAAGTTCTTCTGGAAATCACAGAATCCTTCCAGATATCGCTTTTGGATTAATAAAAAAAAATCGTTGCCATTCCGGTACTACCTCTGAGATT
This sequence comes from Aedes aegypti, assembly GCF_002204515.2. NCBI lineage: Eukaryota > Metazoa > Arthropoda > Insecta > Diptera > Culicidae > Aedes > Aedes aegypti. The sequence continues at coordinate 20,370,170 of NC_035108.1, read as the reverse complement.
CTTTCGGATATCCCTTTGTGATTCTTCTGGACATCTTTTTGAATTTTTTGCAGAAATCTGTATGTGATTTTGCGTCTATCTCCTTAAGGATTACTTTTGAAATCCTGGAAATTAAATTCTTCGAAATTCTTGAAGATTCTTTCAGATATACTATGGAAGATTCTACCAAAAATCCTGATGCAATGCTTCTGGACATTTTCAGAGGATTTAGCTAAAAAATGTACTACAACTCTGCTAGAAATTCTTCGGGAATAACTCCGAAAAGAACTCTGGATTTTTTTCCGGAAATACTTTTAGGATTCTTATGAGAATACCTCTGGTATTCTTCCGGTGATCACCTAAGATGCTTTCGGGAATTCTTTTAGACTACTTTCGAGGATGCTTCCGAAAATGTTTTTTATACTTTTCTAGAAATGCCACTGAGATTTTCACGTCAATCCTTGAACTTCTGGGACTCTTCCAAAAATCTTGTAGGAACATTTCCGGATATCTTTCTAAGAGACATTTGGAAGTTCCTTAACATAATTTTTGGAAGTATTCCAAAGAGATTTCTGGAAGAATTCCATTGGAATTTACAAAAGAATCCTAAAGGAAATTGCGAAAGAATCACAAGAATTTGAACGGAAAAAAAATGAAGTGGTTTTTTCAATTATAGTCTCAGGCGTTTGTCCGGTAGTATTCCAGTTGAATCGGAATAATCTAAGGCATGTTTCTGAAAGAATCTCAGGGGCTTATTCGAAGAAGTTTCGAGGAGATTAACGGAAGAACTACTGAAGGATTTCGGGTAAAATATCAGAAAGATTAAAATAATAATTTCGGATGGATTTCCAGAAGAAATCCCGAGGAATTCTGTAAGAATTCCTGAACCCAGAAGAAACCCAGATTTTTTAAATAGATTTCATTCCACTGGAAAGCAATCATAAAATGGTTTTCGGCCGAATTCCAGGGAAATTTTACGGAAGAACCCTAAAAGTATTTCCATAATAACCCAAGAGGGGTTTCCGGGGTAATCCAATAAGAAGTCCCTAGGAGGTTTTTGGAAGAATCACAAAGCGATCAGGGAAGTAACTACATATCATAATTTCAGAAGAGTTTCTGAAAGAATGTCAGTGGATTTTCAGGAAGTCATCTAGCACCACAATTAATATATTAACATATTTGTTACATATGACATATATACGTAACTTACATGAATGATGAGCAATGCCCAATACATAATTACAAATTGCGGCAAGCTGAGTGATTTGTACGCCATCCGGTTTGGGGGTGAATCGACGGTTTCGAAGTGGATTCAAAACAATTATAGGAGCGCGTGTGGAAAATAAGTATGAACTGCGCAGAATACATCAGACCGAATTACCATTGTTGCGCACTTCTAGGAGCATTTTTTTGTTAATAATATTTTTTGACATAATTTTCCACGCAACGTGTGATAGTAATAGAGCGACAATGATCATCAGTTGATTTTCCCCTACAGATTACTTTTCAATCGCAATTGTTATATCTCTCCGTGTACGCGTTCGGGAAATGAATCTGGTCATGGTGCAACAAACGCGCTACATTCGATGAATCTCATGCAACGAAAAATGTTGGCGCTAACCGTCATTCACTCATCAAAGCCATTTTGGTGAATATAACAACACAGCTGTTGGACGATCTTTTGCTTCCTCGTTCTTCGTACATTCTTTCCCAGAAATTCACGATTTGACCGGACACGAGCACGAGATTCGGCCAATTTCCCTACCCGAACCAAACAAAAGATGCAAAACTATGCGCTTGGCCGTTTAGGTGGGTACTTTTTCTCTTTATCTTTCGTTTGCCTGCAATGCAAGTGGACAGGGCACATTTTTCTGCCTGGCCCTAGCCTGAGAGCAATGATAGTGACGTGCTTATTTGCGCTGCATAAGCAAAGCAGGAGAGTAAAAGAGAGAACTAGTGGTACGTATCTATGATCTGCGCCGCCTGAGTCAATTCAGAACCTTGGGCTGAGAGCGCTGAGAACACGGAGCAGTAAACTGTGCTTGCTTGTGTGGCGCGGCGCGTAAAGGAAGACACGTACGTCAAGCGTTATAATAAAGCCGAGATACGAACGGAAGAGAATAGGAAAAAAAATACGGGTTCGGTCTCTTTTATCACAATTCTGCATCTCTTGACGGACTATGTTGTCAGGTTGGCCGACGACGCTGCAGAATCGTTCACCGTTCTGTGGCGTAGTTGGTTAACGCGCCCAGTCTAGCATATGGGGAGTCGTGGGATCGAAGCCGACCAGAACGATGCCATTTTTTCACAATTTTATACCTCAATTTGTTCAAATTAACTCTTGTGTCTACTCAGATTTTTTTTTTTCAACAGTTTTTGCTTCACGTGTCTTAACAAAATCAGAAGACAATCTTGCAAATACTTTTGGTCATACCTTTTTGGCAGAAAGTATGTGCAATACACGGATTACCAGCTTCTAACTCACGGCTTCAATCTTAAGACACCAAACAGCAAACACTTATCAGATGGCGACTAGATCTTGAGGAGTACGATTACAAAACCAAGTACAGACTGGACAAACAGAACTCTGTCGCAGATACTTTACGGATAATAGAGAATTCGTACCAATGACCATGAGGCCTATCAATGCTAATTCAAGCCAAATAATTCTTCAAATAAGTTCAAATGAAGAGGAAATAATTAGAAGATTAAGTTGCTGGTAAGGATGGTATCGGAGCTGATCTCATCAAGGTGGGCCCGGAGAGGCTGGCCATTTGTATGCACCAGGATAATCAGAATCTGGGAAACAGAACAGGTCCGGTGGAGTGAAACGAAGGGATAATACGCTCAATCTACAAGAAAGGCGACAAGTTAGATTGTGAGAGCTTTCGAGCGATCACCATTATAAAAGCGGCCTACAAAGTATTATCTGTCACCTGTAGTAAACAAGTTCGTGGGACGTTATCAAGCCGGCTTCGTTGACGGCCGATCGACAATGGACCAGATCTTTACTGTACGGTAAGTCCTCCAAAAATATCGTGAGTACCAGGTTCCAACGCATCACCTTTTCATCGATTTTAAGGCGGCATACGATAGTATCGACCGCGTGGAGCTATGGAAAATCATGGTCGAGAACAGCTTTCCCGGGAAACTCACGAGACTGATAAGAGCAACGAGGGAAGGGGTTCAAACTTGTGTGAACGTTTCTGGCGAACATTCCAGTTCGTTTGAATCTCGCCGAGGACTCTGACAAGGTGATGGATTTTCGTGCCTGTTGTACAATATCGCACTAGAAGGTTTTATGCGAAGAGCCGGGCTCAGCAGCTGGGATACGATTTTTACGAGATCCAGTCAATTTGTTTGCTTCGCGGATGATATGGACATTGTCGGCCGAACATTTGAAAAAGTGGCAGACCTGTACACCCACCTGAAACGCAACAACCAAAACGTGGTATTAATTTGATTGCCATAAGAGATCGAGACAGAATATAAAAAAAAAATACTACTGAAACTTCCTAACCATATCGAAATTATTTGTTTGCAGATTAATTATTAGATTTTATTCTTTTTTTATTCCAGGAGTAAATTTTAGATATCATTGTCAGAACTTTTATCTCTTATTTCTATCAAATGCACTGGTGGAAAACGTGGAAGCTTCCATAACAAAATTGAGATTCATATTGCCAACTATTTACCAGATGCATTGCTGGACGCGTCTGCTTGAATGGCGCATGCACTATTTTCCTGGAATTAAACGCTAAAGAGTGCCCAGCAAAACTTCGAGTCATTAGTTTATCAGAAAATCCATTTATTTCCAACCAACTGACCTATAGCTACTGACTGACAATGACGGCACTCTTGCTTCAGATCTTACGTCTCCTCCTTGGGAAAAAAAGCAATTAACTCATCGAGATTGAGCCATTTGTGTCCTGCTGCTGCCCGCTGGTGTAGATGGCTTGAAGACGACACAAGGGTTGCGCCAATAAATGACAGCAGCAGCAGCAGCAGCAGAATTTAAAGCTTTGCGTCCATTAAAATTTAATCCGAGCGGCTCCACATTCTGCCAGTGCACCATGGTCCCGATGGCAGATTTACGCGAAAAGATGAATTTAGAGCTTCAAGCATTAAAGAAAATGTAACAAATATGTAAAATGTCTTTATCTACTCATCAATAGAAAATCAAATCTTTGTTTTAAGAATAAGCTTTTAATCTTAAAACTAATTTTCTGGCCAGCCATGTTGTGTTCTGAAGCAATATGGACTAGCTGTTGTAATACCAGGAAGAAAGCTCTGCAGAGAATTCAAAATAAAATTTTGAAAATGGTTCTTAAGCTACCTCCTTGGTATAGTACCAATGAGTTCCAGAGAATATTCAATGCTAAAACATTGGATCAAATATCAAATAAAATAAATAATAACATTAGCGAGATGGATCAACTAGGTCCGAGCTCTAAAGACAGCAAAAAAAAAAAAAAAAAAATAATACCAATGCTACGGCAAATGAAATGTAATAAGTTGTTAACAAAATGTTAATAAAAGCTAATTTTTTTACCTATCATCCTAGATAGTGTTATCTAACACAGAACACCGAGATATAAGAAATGCATGTAATGTTTGTAATGATATTAATAAAGAATTAAGAAAATAAAAAAAACAACACAAATAACTTTGTAGAAGGCAGTTTTTGTCTAAAGTTTCATTCTAAATCTTCAAATGCATCTTTTCGCGTAAATATGCTTTTTGGACCACAGTGCAGAGGAAAGATTGCTTTTCCCTACAGAACGGAACAGCATCGGGGCTTCCGAGAGGTGTCGGTTACGCATCAATCGAACACTTCAAGTAAATGTTTGCTTCCGGTTGGCTGGTTAAACATGGTTTTTAATTAACTTCTGATAGCCTTCGGGTTGACGGGCTGTGGCGCAAAGACAGATGTTGTCCAGCTTTTGGTCACGACCCCTTTAAATGCGTTTGAGTTGATAAATTACTATTTCAAACATGACTTCTTTTTGCATTACGTCCTCACTGGGACAATGCTTGCTTCTCAGCTTAGTGTTCAATGAGCACTTCCACAGTTATTAGCTAAGAACTTTCTTTGCCAAAGTTGCCATTTTCGCTTTCGTATATCGTGAGGCAGGTACGATGATACTCTATGCCCAGGGAAATTGAGGAAATTTCCATTATGAAAAGATCCTTGATGGACCGGGAATCGAACCCAGACACCTTCAGCAGGGCTTTGCTTTATAGCCGTGGACTCTAACTACTCGGCTAAGGAAGGCCCTTCATGCATGACACAGGTAGGAAAAAATATTGCCTGGCAATGGCAAGCTTTTCCATTCAAATGGTATAACACGAGGGCATGCTTTGACATTGGTTTGTATGAAATAAGTGCCAAAAGGGGAAAAACTGACTTTGTTCGACAAAACAACTAAGTAATATATGAATATGGAATTTTACGAACAAACCAATGGCAGAAGTTCGGTAAAATAAGTATTGCACAATAAACAATTCTCATTGAAGATTGTAAACTTCTAAGCAATAATAAAATGAGTTGTAATAACGAAGTTTAACATTCAACAGAGTTTCAAGTGTTATTCAGAATCTATCTATATAAATAGAAATTGAATGGTGTTTGTATGTCACGAATTTGCTCAAGAACAGGCCAACGGATTTTCTTGGTTATTTCACGGTTGAAATTGTAAAGGGTAGCGACGTGACGTGGCGTTTTTAAACAGCCTACTTGATGGCTAGTCGAAGTTTGCCCGGACCACTAGTAGCAAATAAATAATAAATTTTATAGAATAGCACATTTTGTTTTCTCGTAAAAGTCTTGAAAATATCTAAGTTGATTCTGATTTGTTTCTGTTTTGTTTTTGATTCGACATTCTTCTTTACCCGGGAAATGAGAAGAAAAGAGAAGCCTTTTAGTGTGAGGACCTCCAGGAACATGTTTGCAAACCGCTGATTCAAGCACCCACCTATGTTGGTGTACAAATTGATGGATAATGTTTCAACCCCACTTTCTAGCAGGAAACAACCAGTTGGCAGTGAATAGAGGGAGTTCCGATTCCGGACCTGATTGCTGGACGTCTCACACGGACTGGTAGAGATAAGTTTCACACTCCACTTGGGGCAAAAGGATAAAATTAAACTTCAGATGAAGCACGATAAGATGGTCTCGCTCTCCGTTGAGCTTGAAAGAACTTTAAACTTGCAACAATGCTTTTGTTATATGAAGGAGATGTATGTAGGGTGCAGAACCACTTGGGCATTTCCATGATTCACTTTGACATGGGGGGTTTATCGCGGCAGAAGCTTTGCAATAAAGAGTGCTTCAGTACGACGCAAACTGTGGCCAAATTTGAGTTCTGCAGCTTTCAAAAAACCCCACTGCCGAAGTAAATCAAAAGTGCCAAGAATAGGATCCGGCTCCCTATTGGATCTCGATTTCAGGTTAAAAAATGGGAGTTAAATCGAAAGACAGGAATGTTCGTAGGGCATGAAGCTTCATCTAATACCTTTTTTTTTCCTTTTGAAAAAAAAAAATAAAAAAATATGGTCCACCAAAAAACTTACCATAATACTCTCAGGATCATGAATTTAGCAATCGTTTTGCTAAATTTGTAACTAGAACACTTCAATAGAATTATAGATTGTCATATGAATCCTAGTCCTTAAGAAAGCTTTGTCTTGATGAATGTTTTGCTGCGAAGTAATAAATAAAATAATGAAAATAATAAAGTGTAATGAGATAAAAGGTCGTTGTTGGCAGTATGAATGAAAAAGTGACAATATATTTTGGCAAACATATTAAAACGGTAATGTGACATGCGTACGAAACACACACACACACACATAGCCGTAGTAGTAGCATTTTCCTCTTTTATTTTACTCCAGGCTCGTTAGTATCAGATGTTTCAGAGGTAACAATGCACTGTGTTTTATTAACATAAAGTACACAAATTTGTATGAAAAAACTCGTTACAAATCATTTTTGTTTATAACTTTTTTCTTAAATTTTTAACATTTTTCATGTCTCTTACAAAGTTGTTAAACATCTTAAAACGCGTTTTTTTGCTGAACATTGTACCTCTCTATCTCTTAAAGTAAAAGAATTATCAGTCGAATTCGTTTTAATAAGGCTTATTTGTTTGATCGTAAAAACCCATGCAAAGACGCTAATAGACAAAAGTTTTTATCAACTGCCGAAAGGGGAGATATGGTACTTACATGATTTGTAAGAGTTGTCTGCGCCATTTTGCGCCTGAACTATCCCTTGAAAAAAGAGTAATTCACGAATAACTTTGTTACTTCAAAAGATAGGGTGATGATATGTTCAGCAAAAACGCGGCTTTTATTATGACAAATAACTTTGTAGAAAACACAAAAAATGTTAAAAATCTTGGAATAAAGTTATGATAAATAATATGATTTTTAGGGGCCATTCACATACAACGGCATATATCTCAAAAAGTATAAGAGATAGAAAAATCGTGTCTTCGACAAAGTTGTTTCAAATTGCCAATCCTACAACTTTGCCAAAGACACTATATGTCTATCTAAATGTTTTGAAAAAATAGTTTTTCTATCTCACTTCTAGGTGTATTGATCACAAAACGTTTTTCGTCAAAAGATGCGCTTTAATATACCAAGAAACTTCTCCGAACAAACTATATCGCTAAAATCAACGGTTTCGGCGCTATTCATGAAGCGTATGAAATCGAGACACAGTGCAATGGTAGCTGAATAGCAGCTATTTTGGCGTAAATTCTGGTTATTCAGCGTATTTCAAGTGAATAAACTGTTATTCAGCTTCCAGTGTTGGGTCTTACTAATATAATGTCCATGAATATGATAATATTTTGCCATAATAAAAACCACTGAGGGTTCAGAAGGATTCTCAAGGCATTTTCATATTATTCCCAGAGGACTGTTGAAGGTTTAACACAGAATTCCAATAGGAATCCAACTGGATTCCCTAAAGGATATCCAGAGGATTCCCATAGAATTTCGATTGAAATTTTCTCAAGATGTTCATACATAGAAACCACAAGGGATTCCCATAAGATCCTTGCGATTCCCGCAGCATTGCTAAACAACTCCCACAGAATTCCTAAGGGTTTCGCACAAAGCTCGCTGAAAATTCTTGCCTGATTCTTATGGGATTCTTACATGATTTCCAAAGTATGTCCACATCATTCTTTGAGGAATTATAATTGTTTGTCATTTAACCGGGATCGGACCCTCTCAAACATTAACAAAAGTTCCAGGATTCCTGGAAGATTTCCAATATATTTCTTATGTATTCCCGTATCTGCACAGTATTCCAACATAACTCTCATAACATTCTCACAGTATTGCCACTGAAAGCCCAGGATTCTCACAAGAATCCTAGAATTACCATTTAACCATTCCCACTGAAATTACAGAATCCTCACAGGAACACGAGAATCCTCACTGATCCACACTGAATTCTTTAAATCCACAATAGAAATCCAGGATCTATAACGTAATCCCTGGATCCATACTATAAACTCAAAATCCCCACTGATATCCCAATATTGAAACTGAAATCCTAGGATGCACACTGGAAATCCAGGACCAATACTGGAATTCCAGAATCCACACTGGAAACCGAGAATTCACGCCAGAGTCCTAGGGTTCAAACTTGAATACCATGGAAACCAAGGATCCATGTTCAAATCCCAGGATCCATACTGTAATCGCAAGATCCACACTGGAATTCCAAAATACACACTGAAATCTCAAGATCCTTACTGAAGTCACAGGTTTCACACTGCAATCTTAAGATCTTCACTAAAATCTCTGGTTCCACACCAGATTTCGCAACGACCCACGTTGCGATTCCAGGATCCAAACTAGAATACCAGGACTCACACTGTAATCCCAATATCCACATTAAAAGTCTAGGATCCACAATAAAGTAACACATTTTACACTAGAGTCCCGGGATCCACACTGAAACCCTTGGATCCATACTGAAACATCAGCATCCACATTGCACTTTAAGGATCTACATTGGGTTCCCAGCATCCACACTGGAATCTCAGAATCCATACTGGATTTCAATTTACCACATTGGAAATCCAGTATCCACATTAGAATACCAAAAACTAATAGATTTAATCTACACTGAAATTACAGGTCCACACTGAAATCCCAAAATCCACACTGGAATCGCAGTACCCAAACTTTAACAGCAGGAATTCGCTTTAGATACCCAGGATCCATGCAGGAATCCAAGGATCCACACTGGAATCCCATGATCTACGCTACAATCTGAAAATTCACACTGGAATCCCAGAATCAACATTGGAATCTCAACATCCACACTGGATTCCCAAGATCCATACTGAAATCTTAGAATCCATACTTGAATATAAGTATCCATACTGGAATCCAGAGATCTACACTGAAATCCAAGCATTCGCACTGGAATCTCAGGGTTTTGAAATCCCAGGATCCACACTGGAATACCAGATTTTACACTGGAATACTAGAAACCCAAAATTCACACTGGAATACCATACTGAAATACTGAAATCCCAATATCCACACTGAAATACCAAGAGTCACACTGTCACCCTACGATCCACATCATAGTCCCAGTATCCACTCTGAAATCCTACGATCTACACTACAATCCCTGGATTCTCGCTGAAATAGAGGGGTCCACACTGTATTACCAGAAGCATACTGAAGTTCTGGAAACCACACTGATAACGATCCATACTACAATTCCAGGATTAGTAATTAGTAAGGATCCACTGAAATACCAGGATATTCACTGGAGTTCCACGATTCACATTAGAATCCAAGTTTCACAAATAAATTCTGCAATCCCAGAATCCACACTGAAATTCTTTGATCTACACTACAATTTGAAGATTCAAACTGAAATACCGGAATCCACACTAATATGCTACGATCAATTACAATAATCCTAGAATCCACACTGAAATACCAGGATCCACATTTGAGCCTACACTGGAATTTTAGGATCTACACTGGAATCCTGTGAGCGACATCGAAATTCTGCGAAACACTACAATCCCAGGATCCCTTACCGAAATACAAGTATCCACACTGGAATCCTAGACTCCATTCAGAAACTTTCTGCAATCTCTCAGGATTCTCTGATTTGGAAACCACGCTTATTGCAGCAGAAGACAAGCGTGGTAATGCCGACAATAGCCGCTTGTGTCAGCTAAAAAAAATAAGAAATTTTTCATGCTTAAGCGAAGTATGCACTTCAACAGAAAAGTAATCGCCTATCTCGATGCGTGGGAAATTTCTTGCGCAGCCTAGTGGAAGAAATCTAAATTTAAAAAAAAAAATCTGTCAGACAGCTTTTTCATAACTTTATCGTATCTTCGTTTCCATCTGTAGCGATTTTCTTGCAATTTTGTCTAAACCATCAACTGTTATCATAAAAGTAACTGATCTCAAATGGTTACTGAGATTACAAACCATTAAGAATTACATAAAGACAAGAGGGCCATTTCGAGCCTACGGATTTATCAGCTGAACTTTCCATAGTATCAAGTTTTGCTGTTCCTAACACACGATTTCGAAACCAATTATGACAATGCTTGTGTAGTGTTCGGAACAGGCAGAAGCCAATCTAATGGCTGGATCAGCCGAATTGAACCAGGAGCAATTCCAGCACAATCTCATCGCTCAAAACACTTTACAAGACTGACTTGTCATTTCATCTTACTCCGCATTTCACATTTCCCATTTCTCATTCTACATTCCTCATTCCTCATACTCTCTCATATTCCCCGGAGAGGGTAAATCAACCTCTCCGGGGAATCGATTTATCCTCTCGGGGGAATTGCTTCCCCCTCTTGGGGGAGTTGCTTAACCCTCTCGGGAGAATTACTTTACCCTCTCGGGAGAATTGATTTACCCTCTCGGGGAACTGCTTTACACTATCTGGGGGGAATAACTGTACTCTCTCAGAGGAATTACTTTACCCACTTGGGGTAATTAATTTACCCTCTCGGGGGAATTACTTAACCCTCTCGAGAGAATTGCTTTACCCTATCGGGAAATTTACTTAACTCTCTCGGGGAACTGATTTACCCTCTCGGGGAAAATGCTTTAAATTCTCGGGGAAGTTACTTAACCCTCTCGAAGGAATTACTTCACCCGGTCGGGGGAATTGATTTACCCTCTCGGAGGAATTACTTAATCCTCTCGGAGGAATTACTTTACCCTTTTGGGGGAATTGATTTACCCTTTCGAAAAGTTTTCGGCCTGAGGCGGGAATCGAACCCACGCTCCTTAGCACGATGCGGCTAAATGCCTCGGTGACACTAACCGCACGGCTACGAAGCCATACGACTTTTCTTTCTCGGGAAACTGATTTACCCTCTTGGCTGAGTTGCTTTACCCTCTCAGGGGAATTATTTTACCCTCTCGAAGGAATAACTTCACCCTCTGGGAGGAATTGCTTTACCTTCACTCTGAGAGGAATTGATTTAATATCTCAGGAGAGTTCATGCATTGCCTTGGTGTATTTGGCCACATAACAATTCATAGCATAACATAACGAACATAAATTCACTTATTACAGCAACAAAACCAAATCTTAAAAATACGTACATCCTAACCTCATAACTCCATCAAAGCAATCCACAGAATATCAACAACCACTTCCAACACAGAATTTCATCCGTATAGCACCGAAAATATGACGTCACTATTTCTACTATTCCAATACTAACTCAAATGATTCCAATATCAACCTCTTTTTTCCATAAAGGCCGGTTTGCTACTGACAAGAAAAGGAATCGCCTATCTCGATGCGTGGAAAATTTCTCCCAAGAAATGGTCAAGAAAATCACTTTTTTCTGATCGCAGTACGCAGTTGAGAAGAAATGTCACTTCAAAGGGGGCTCTCTGTAGGAAATTTCTTGACCCTTTCAGTCAAGGAATTTCTTTACTTTTCTTGAGCGAAACAGACATGCCTATGTTTATAGTCTAAAATATCCAACTTTTTTTCTGTTGTATTAATTTTCAGTGCGAAAAGGATGTGTAAAGCATAAAAACTTGAAACTCATACGTTGTTTGTTTTTCGATTCTCTCAAATTACAGAAACCATCTCTACAAAGCATAAAATCACACCAAGTGTTTATCAATTTGCACCACCCAAAATAATTGAAAAGCTCCACAGTGCGATGCGTCGGGACGCGTCTATCGTGTGTGCACAATCATCGCGATCGTTGAGCGCAGTGATGTCAGAGTTGCTATCTGTAAAATCATAGCATTCAATGTGGATTGATCACAAAAATCATTAAAATTTTATTAAATCAGTGATCTTGTGATGGAAAACTATTTGCAAAATGATAAGTTTTTATAATATGCAGCAAATGTTCCGAAAACAAGCATATAACAATTGCAAGAAAAATCTGTCACCAATCACCGGGCAACACCGTCATCCCTTGCAAACATAAACCGTACCGATGCATAACATAAATATGCGATAAATCCAATAAAAAACAGAGAAATTCCGTTACCCTTCATTAAATTGTAATGTTTTGGTGTTGATATGTACGATTGAACAGTTGATTTTGGTTTCCAATACTCGTCAATCTACTAAATTTCCCATGTGTTTACATAAAAATATGCTTAACAAAAATGTTGTATTTTTTGTTTGTTTGTTTTGAAAATATACATGGAAAGGCGACACTACTACTATTACATCAATGATGATTCTAATGATTCTTTGAGTTACACGCCGCTTCACCTTAACACTGGAATGCCAAACACTACAGAAAACACTTCAATTCACACCGCTTGCGCACCTATAAATATTTGTTTTCCTTATCCAGCATCCGACTCAAATTAAACAAAAAAAAAATCAGCATCGATTGTCTTCTGTTTCTAGGCCGAGTCTTTAAATGTTTATGATCGGAACACATCCACCAACTATGCCATTGTAGTGTCCGGAGAGAAGAACCGGCTCAAGCCAATCAAATGGCTGGATCAGCCGAATTGCACCAGCAGCAATTCCAGCACAACTTCATCGCACGAAACACTTTACAAGACTGATGTGTCATTTGTCTCTTCCCGGTTGCTTAGTTTTTCATTGTTATTGGAATTATGCAGAGCTACTTGGACACTTCCATGATTCACTTTGGCATTGGGAGTTTTTCTCGGCCGAATTCTCTGAAACTCTGCAATAAGAAGCGTTTTAATACGACGCATATTGTGGTCAAATATGAGCTTTGTAGCTTTCATAAAACCTCACTGCCGAAGTGAATCAAAAGTGCCAAGAATAGGATCCGGCTCCTATATGCTTTGCTGCTTATTTGATATCTTCTTTAGTACCCCTCTCAATCCCTACAGTTTGCTGCCAGCTTTTAACTGTGGAAGTGGGTCGAAAGATATTTAGTCGAATGGCATTTTTGACCGAAAGACATTAGATCGTGTGGACAGCCGATTGGGAATCAACATCGATGCATGGGCAGATAATCAAATGGACAAACTGTTGACATATTGGTCTTTAGATAAGATAAAGTATGTAAAGTATGTTTTTCTCAGTGTCCACTTAATGGACAGGTAGGGAGTCGGATACTATTCTTGACACTTATGATTCACTTCGGCAGTGGGGTATATGCGTCGTATTGAAGTGTTTCTTATTGCAAAGTTTCAGGCAATTCGGCCGGGAAAAAATCCTCATACCAAAGTAGCTCTGCACCCTTCAAATAATCATAAAAAAAACTATTATTGCCTATCTTTCAATTCGGAAGTTCGACCATTTATTCATATGGAAATCTGTTCCTTCGGCCAAACATCATTATGACAAATTTATTTCGGTCATTTGTAACAAATTCGTTAGAATGCGTTTTGAACACTAAGCTCTAAGGTACGCTCTGTTCCTATGGGGATGATAATAAAACGAGAAGATAACGATGTTGGTGTGGTGTCAGAAGTAATTTCTCATATTCCTCAGTCTTGTATGCATTAAACATTTCCTTTGACATGTGTCGAAAGATGGACGAAATTTGCAACCGCAAATGTCAGTACATCAATTTATCTCAGTATATAAAAGACGGTTCATTGACAATTTTTTTTTCTCGCTAAGAAAGGAGATTGTTAACGAACAATGTCAGCATTCCGACAGTAATTTCCGTTTATCAATCTTTGATGAGACGGCAGTGTTTGCACTCCAAAATGATGAAAAATGACACCCGCATGGGAAACCTACTCCACATTCGCACTTCCGGTGCTGTCATGATGATTCATGGTGGTGCACTTTTGTTTTGCTCTAATCCTCACGACCATCGCAATCATTCGTATCCGTGTGTTCGTTTCAATTTGAAAGTGTCGAGGACCAGATTTGACGTCGAATTGACATTCTCAGGCAACGAACTCGAGACCTGAAATGGGTCTCGTATTCGCACATATACAGTGTCCCATCAATTATGAAACATTTTCGACGAATAGGAGCTTAAGCCACGGCGAAATTTCGTAGAAATCAAATGACCTGTAAGCAGGGTAAATATTGGCACATTTACAGAGAAACTAATGCTTGAGAGCGGTGAAACTATTGGGGGTAGTAGGTGCAAATGTCAGCTCTCCCTGTTATTTTTTATGTTTACCATAAAATAAAACATTGAGAATGACACAGTGAATTGTAACTCTAATTTCCAGCGCTGTTTAAGGATTGAATCCTGAAAAAATCGAGAGTATCTCTAACTTATCGCTCTCTCTAAAAATCATGATCAGCAACATATTATAAGAACCTGTTTATTATCTTCTTCTACGGCTCTGATTAAATCGGGGCGATAATAGTGCATGATAAACAAGCAGCAAGAAGATGCTTTATGACTCTTGAAGTCGAGAAAATTTGCGTCGCGAAAAGATCGTCGACCGGCGGGATTCGAACCCTCAGTGCTGAATAGTTGCGCGTTTACCGCTGCATCTATATGGCCTCCTCCTTATTGTTTGGTAATTCGTACAATACTCCGTGCGTTTTACACCACGTTCCCTGCTCTCGATACGAATGGTCCCAATCGCAACCAGAATGTAAAGTGCTGATGCTGATTTGGCATCGTTCCGTTACGGAAGCTCGTTTCAGAGTTGTTTGCAGAGTGCCAAGTTCATGACACACGCTAATGGATCACCCCCGTATAAAAATTGCGTTCGTTTCACACAAAATCGGGACCCCTACCGTGCACGATTATGACATTTGAGTAGAGATTGACATCATAAATTTAAAGTGATCTATTATTTTTGAAATGAACTTTCTCAGACCGATTTCAAGATTTTAAGATTCCGGAAGTTCTGTTATGGTGTGACACTGACACAACTTTTTTTGTGCACTGTATTAAGCGTGCCGGATTTAAAACTATGTGGTAGCTGAGCACTATTCTCGTCGCATCAGATTATCTGCAACTGCAATGGAATTGTCGGAAATGCAATTCACGTCATTGCCGAGAGCGCCTGAAAATACAAAATGCGATGGCCATTGACCGTGCCATTAGACGTGGGGCACAAATTACGTAACGTCAAACATTTCAGCCAAGTTAAAGAGCATTCAAAGAAGGCAAATAGAGTTTCGTTCTACTTCGTCGTAAGCGCTATTTTTCGTCGTATCAAACTTAAAATGTTGCACTACGGAGGATATTGCAACTTAACTGCAACATAAATTAATTTTCCAAGAGTAATTTTGTGAAAGTTGTTATGGTTCGTACACTTGTACACCAAAAATGCGATAAAACGAATGTATTTCGATAAATAACTTCACAACTTGTGTGACCTACTTCGCCGGACACAGGGGACGGACCTGGTGTAGTGGTTAGAACACTCGCCTCTCACGCCGAGGACCTGGGATCGAATCCCATCCCCGACATAGTCACTTATGACGTAAAAAGTTATAGTGACGACTTCCTTCGGAAGGGAAGTAAAGCCGTTGGTCCCGAGATGAACTAGCCCAGGGCTAAAAATCTCGTTAATAAAGTCAAATCAATCAATCAATCAATTCGCCGGACACTTACTTTCACTACGGAAAACCTTCGTACTTCTTCACTGAAGAATTTTGTTCCAATTGCACGCCGTAAAAGTTCTATAATTCATGATTTTTTATGATAATGTAAACAAAGTTCAATCCGTCGTACCTACTGAGAAAAAAAAGCTTGTGCGCATCAATGAGTGCGAGATTTCTTTGAATGTGTTGTTTTCGCTGAACTGTGAGCAAATGTCACGATTGGTCGGTCAAAAGGATTTGTGTTTATATGTTTGAGCTGAATTTTAATGGCGAACAATAATTTTTAAAGGAAATTAATATATTTCATCATGCTGCAGGAATGGAGGAAGATGGCCGTAGATGTATATATTCTAGTAAAGCATTTTATAATAGCCTTGAAATGTTGTATTTTGACCACTCACTATATCACAGTGAGCCGTAAGTTGTGAGACGAATTTGAAAACTGATTGCGACAGAATTGAAAACGATGCGACGAATTGAGAAAACGGCAAGATGCAATTTCATTGCATTATTTCCAAAAAGACGATCAAGATTTATCAAAATCTTATTGTACAATGCGAAAGCCGTTTTGGTAAATAATTGTTTGGCAACGGTTTGTATCAGCATCATTCACTGCAACGCCGGAAAATTGCAGGTTCTCATTGATCAAAGCTTCATACGATGGATACTAGCACATCACCTCTGTGTCTTGAGTTCAATTCTCACTAATCGGTAAATTGATAACAATAACCACTCCGTTTCCTTGAAGCATAGCGTAATTTGTGCACGATTTTTCCGCCAACGGTGCTATCTACATTTTCTGTGAATAGCTTTTGTATAGAACTGTTGGAGATCAATAGTTTCGCGAAAATAATCTCTATGACAATGAAGGACGTATTGTCGTCGCTCGGTTGCAACGGAAATGGAAATGGTCGCAAAATGATAAAGACTGAATCCCGTCAGATTAGGAAAATTGAAAAATCTGCATTTTCTACTGGTGGAGAGGTCACAAGTGGAGTGCGGTGCTTCTCAAAATTCGAATGTGTAATCGTTCTGTTTGGTTCTGCTATGACAGGTTTCTTCGTAGCACAGTATACGCTGTATTTGAATACGTTTTTCGTTGTGGTTATGGTATGGAGCATTATAAATATGTATAACAATGTTAAAAAGATAAACATACATTTTCGTCGTTGTCTCCTTTAGCTTAGACTATTTTCCATGTTCTAGCTGTCAGTGGAGCACCAGCAGTGTTCGTATTAGTTGTACAATTAGCAAAACGAAACTTTTAAAAATGATCAGAGGAGATTAATAGTCAGAAATGTATGGTGAGTAAAGCGAGATATTGAAAGCAGATGCATTTTTTGGTTATTTTGATGATTTCCTAATTTATTAATTCTTAAATAAACTTTTAGTAACATTTTGTTAACAACATATTGCATTTCATTTACCGTAGCAGTTCAGAATTCTTTTAAGTCCTCTGCAGAGCTTTCTTTCTGGTATTACAACAGCTAGCCTATATTGGTACAGCATACAACATAGCTGGCCTAAAAAATTGTGTGAAGATCAAAAGCTTGTTCTTAAGACGAAGTTTTAATTTTCTGTTAATGAGACATTTTACATACTTGTTCCATTAGGCTCAATGCCCTCAATGAGATTTTTAAAAGTTAAATTTTTATTCAGCATGAGCCCCAACTACTTAACTTTATCTGACAATTTTATTGGAACCCTTCTCATCGTGGCAACATGTCTACTTGAAGGATTCAAATGAACGGCTTTTGAATATGTGGGAATATTATTAGTTGAGTTTTGGAAGCATTAAGAGAAATCTTCCATGTTTGTAAGTATGAAGAAAAAATATCCTGTGTCATCGGCAAATTTCGATTTTTGACATCCCTAAGGTAACTCAGGTAAGTCAGATGTGAAAATATTGTATAATATTGGTTTCAAAATGCTGCCTTGAGGAACACCAGCTCTTACAGGAAGTCTTCCAGACCTGGAGTTCTGATGTACGATTTGACAGATAATTTTGGATTATTCTAACAATGTATGTTAGAAATTTAAAGTTTTCATTTTTACAATCAAGCCTGTCGAATGCTTTTTCTATATCTAGAAGAGTGAGACCAAATTTTTTGGAACGAGTCAAATTTGTTACACGTAAAAATTGATTGTGTCTCAGCTGTATTTTCAAAGAACCTCAAGACTTTGTTAGATCTTGCGTACGAATGTAATCCTAAATAAGCTTTCCTTCTCGTGTGCTTTGGAAAAACTCATCAAACCCATTTATAATCCACCAACCGCTCAAACAAATCAACGGCTAGCCCATAACAAGGCTTCCGGTGCCCAGGGCTCGCCCAAATAGGAACACAAACACGGAAACGATGCAATCGTCCCATTCGTTTGGCGAAATTGGCAAGACGACATGATGAGGATGATAATGATCCACCAAAATTGCGTTTATGACGGGGGAAATGGAGTAAAATGCGCCATTCGTGTATGTATGGGACATGCATGTCAGAAAAGTAAAGTATCGACATTTTGAAATATCAGTCTAATTTTGAATTTAACCATTGCTTTCACCTTTGCGTTTAAACTATATTCTTGTAATCACTTTCTTTAGTAGTTTTTTAGGTAGAATTTTCAGTATTTTCAATTTTGGCTAATAGTATGTATTTCTGGATAACTCTTGAACCTCAATAGAGCATTTTTTTTTTAATATTTGAAAATTGTTCATAAAACCTCTGGGAACGAACCGATTTTGTCCAGTCAAAAAAAAAAAAAAATATTTCCTTAAAATATATGGCAAGGCCTACTCGTACAATATTTATATTGACATATGTATGTCAAATGGAAGCCACAAATCGATATATGAGAAATGGTGGAACTGAGAAGAAATCTGTTTTTCTTATTGAAAATAACGTTGATCAATAAATGCAACCAGAACCAGTTTCGGCCACATTTCTCAATTCGATTTCTAAATAGGCCAATCACATTGCTTTCTAATACGAGTGGCCAAATGAGGAATACCCTTTCCAAATAATGTGTACAGCAGTAACATTTTAAGGAAAATATGTTGATTATGCAATAGCTTTTGAAAAAAACCAAGCGAATAAATGAATTTAACTCTGTCATGTAAGTATGTTCTACTAATCACAAAATACTTCTCGATGGTTTCTTTTGTTAAACAACCTTTAATCCTCTTGTGGAAAACAATGTACAACATAGTGGTTTCATTCTTGGCCATATGAAATGCGGAAAAATTTAAAATTTTACATAGCTTTGAATGCTTTGATATAAACATATAATTAATATCGTGCTACTTCAACATACAGAACGATTAAAAGTTTGAAATAATTCACGTTTTACGAACTAAGTTCCCTCGTTTTACGCACTGATACAATTTACGAACCAATTCGATTTACGAACCCCCGATCTAGTTCGTAAATTGAGGATACTTAATAATTAATTATTACTTATACAGACATCAGTGTATAAGTGCTGGTGTTCTTCTAGTTTTAGGCAAGAATGGTGCCTGCCACATCATAATGTAGGGTTTACAATGTAGACCAATGAGAGGAATGGAGAGAATTGATGATGCTTCAAGTTGGCTCCAACAGTAGACCGGATATACCCCTGCATCTGCGCCAGTTTATGCTGGAAGGTGTAGGGGTGGTTAATTTATGCCAGCGTGCTATAATGATGGAATAATTGAAGCGTAGGGAAACGGGTTTTTCCGTCTCTGGTTTAAGCAATTGTATCATATATCAACCGTGATAAATTAAAAGTGGACGATAGAAGCAAGTGAAAGATACAACTACAAAGTACGAGGAAAGGGATGGGCCTGGAATTGAATCCATGATCTTCTGCTTATGAAGCAGAAGCGGTAGCCATTGGACCACCAATCCCCTCCTCATTTGAAATGCAAGATTTTCATCAAAAACAACAAGTGGAGCATCATGAATTGTTAAATTATATGTAAACAATAACCACCCTATTCTGACACGAATGCACCCCTCTGGTGTAAAGTGTCTTAAATTATTAAAAAAAAGCGAACATGAAACTTTTGTTTTGCGGATATCTCAGGAGCCAGACCACTTAGAAAAATGGCGTCTTAGACAACACTATCATCCTAATTTGGTAAAACAAATTTAAGATTTAATTACCATTTTGCTAACAACATATTACATTTCATTTGCCGTAGCAGTTCAGTTTTTTTACAGGTGAGTTGATTTCACCTGCTTATAAGAGAAAAAAAAAAAACGTTTTTAATATACTTAACCTAACTTAACCTAAACATATAACGCATTAATTGTGGCAATAGAAGATTGTAACGATTTTTGCCTGAAATTATCAATGATTGTATTTGACATTTGTTCCAATGTTTCAACATTGGATATTCTATGTAACTCATTGGTACTATACCAGGGAGGAAGCCTCAGAACCATTTTCAAAATTTTATTTTGAATTCTCTGCAGAGCGTTCTTCCTGGTATTACAACAGCTAGTCCATATTGGTACAGCATACAACATGGCTGGCCTGAAAATTTGTTTGAATATCAAAGGCTTGTTCTTAAGACAAAGTTTTGATTTTCTATTAATAAGGGGATAGAGACATTTTACATATTTATTACATTTGGCTTGAATGCCCTCAATGTGATTTTTGAAAGTTAAATTCTTATCTAGCATGAGCCCTAGATACTTAACTTCATCTGACCAATTTATTGGAGCCCCTCTCATCGTGACAACATGTCTACTTGAAGGTTTCAAATAAAGAGCTTTTTGTTTATGTGGGAATATTATTAGTTGAGTTTTGGAAGCATTAGGAGAAATCTTCCATTTTTGCAAGTATGAAGAAAAAATATCCAAACTTTTTTGCAATCGACTACAGCTGACACGCAGGCTTCGTCCTTTGGCGGAGAGGCCTGTGTCATCCGCAAACAAAGATTTTTGACATCCCTGTGGTAACTCAGGTAAGTCAGATGTGAAGATATTGTATAATATTGGTCCCAAAATGCTGCCTTGAGGAACACCAGCTCTTACAGGAAGTCTTTCAGATCTGGAGTTCTGATAATTAACCTGAAGTGTACGATTTGACAGATAACTTTGAATTATTCTAACAATGTATGTTGGAAAATTAAAGTTTTTTAATTTTACAATCAAACCTTCATGCCAAACACTGTCGAATGCTTTTTCTATGTCTAGAAGAGCAAGACCAGTAGAATATCCTTCAGATTTGTTGGAACGGATCAAATTTGTTACACGTAAAAGTTGATGAGTGGTCGAATGTCCATGGCGGAATCCGAACTGTTCATTGGCAAAAATTGAATATTCGTTGATGTGGGTCATCATTCTGTTCAAAATAACCTTTTCAAAAAGTTAACTGGTGGAGGAAAGCAAACTGATTGGACGATAGCTAGAAGCTTCTGCAGGATTTTTGTCTGGTTTTAAAATTGGAACAACCTTAGCATTTTTCCATTTGTCAGGAAAATATGCTAATTGAAAACATTTGTTAAATATATCAACTAAAAATGATAAGCTACTTTCTGGAAGTTTCTTGATGAGGATGTAGAAAATTCCATCGTCGCCAGGAGCTTTCATGTTTTTGAATTTTTTAATAATAGTTCTCACTTCTTCCAAATCAGTCTCCCAGGCATTTTCGAAAACGTTCTCTTGATTGAGAATATTTTCGAACCCCTGAGTAACTTGATTTTCAATTGGACTAGTAAGTCCTAAATTAAAATTGTGCGCACTTTCAAACTGCATAGCAAGTTTTTGAGCTTTTTCGCAATTAGTTAGTAATAATTTGTTTTCCTCTTTCAATGCCGGTATTGGCTTCTGAGGTTTTTTCAAGATTTTAGATAATTTCCAATAAGGCTTAGAGCCAGGGTCCAATTGAGAAATTTTATTTTCAAAATTTTTGTTTCTTAATTGAGCAAAACGTTTCTTGATTTCTTTCTGCAAATCCTGCCATATGATTTTCATAGCAGGATCGCGAGTGCGTTGAAATTGCCTTCTCCTCACGTTTTTAAGACGGATCAAGAGTTTAAGATCATCGTCTATAATCACGGATTCAAATTTTACTTCACATTTTGGAATTGCAATGCTCCGGGCTTCAACAATAGAATTTGTTAAAGTTTCAAGAGCATTGTCAATATCAAGTTTAGTTTCTAAAGAAATATTGACATCAAGATTAGAGTCAACATACGTTTTATATATATTCCAGTCGGCTCGTAAATAATTGAAAGTGGAGCTGATAGGATTGAGAATCGCTTCTTGGGATATTTGAAATGTAACAGGGACATGATCAGAATCAAAATCAGCATGAGTAATCAGTTGGCTACAAAGATGACTAGAGTCGGTTAAGACCAAATCAATCGTAGATGGATTTCTAGAAGAGGAAAAACATGTGGGGCTATCAGGGTATTGAATTGAGAAATATCCTGAAGAGCACTCATCAAATAAAATTCTGCCGTTGGAATTACTTTGAGAATTATTCCATGACCGATGTTTGGCATTAAAGTCACCAATGACAAAAAATTTTGACTTATTGCGAGTCAATTTACGCAAGTCAGTTTGGAGCAAATTAACTTGCTGTCCAGAGCATTGAAAAGGCAAATAGGCAGCTATGAAAGTATATTTACCAAACTGTGTTTCAACAGAAACACCTAAAGTTTCAAAAACTTTAGTTTCAAATGATGAAAACAGTTGATGTTTTATACGCCTATGAATGATGATTGCAACTCCCCCACATGCCCCATCAAGTCGATCATTACGATAGACAAAAAAGTTAGGATCTCTTTTGAGTTTAGATCCAGGTTTTAAATACGTTTCGGTCTTCTTCTTTCTGGCGTTACGTCCCCACGGGACAGAGCCTGCTTCTCAGCTTAGTGTTCTTATGAGCACTTCCACAGTTATTAACTGAGAGCTTACTATGCCAATGACCATTTTTGCATGCGTATATCGTGTGGCAGGTACGATGATACTTTATGCCCTGGGAAGTCGAGAAAATTTCCAACCCGAAAAGATCCTCGACCGGTGGGATTCGAACCCACGACCCTCAGCATGGTCTTGCTGAATAGCTGCGCGTTTACCGCTACGGCTATCTGGGCCCCACACGTTTCGGTAATAACTGCTATATGCACGTTATTAACCGTAAGAAAATTAAACAGCTCGTCCTCTTTACCATTCAGAGAACGAGCATTCCAATTTAAAATATTTAAATTATTATTTGGATCCATTAGAAAAACGTAATCCAATAACAATTTGATTTGTAAATTTTACACCAACTTGGACTGCTTCAGTCATAGTGGTGGCTTTGAACATTGCATCAATCATTAGATTCAATTGTTCAGTTAGAAAATTAAAATCAGAGGCAGACATGTCATGTGATTTCCCATTGGAATTTCCGGTAGACGAAGATGCGGAGTTACCTGTGGCGGTAGGGTTTTTTCCATTTGATTTGAAACAAGTAGAATGGGTACCCATGGATCGAACAGGGGAGGAGTTCGAATTTCCTGCTACGATATCGGCAAAGGATTTACCGTGGGTAGATACATTCGAAGTTGAAAGATTCGAACGGCTACCCGACGGATTAAAATTAATTTGTGAATGAGCATGATTATGATCTTCCTGATGGGTATGATTCATGATCAAGCGATCGTTAACTGAAAAATGAGCATTCTTCGATACTCTACCAGGCAAATTCCGGAAACGACCGTTATCGTAACGGATATTATCTTTCATCTGCCTGGCACGAGCCTCAATGACCCTTTTGCGTGAAGGACAATTCCAAAAATTGGACTTATGGTTAGCCCCGCAATTACAGCATATGAATTTGGTGGTATCTTCCTTCATTGGACAGACGTCTTTGGCGTGAGAAGAACCTCCGCAAATCATGCATTTAGCATCCATGCGACAATTTTTTGTACCATGACCCCACTTTTGGCACCGACGGCACTGAGTGGGGTTCTGGTAATTTCCTCCAGGTTTCTGGAAATGTTCCCATGTCACACGGACATCAAACAAAAGTTTTGCTTTTTCTAAAGCTTTAATATTATTTAGTTCTTTTTTGTTAAAGTGAACTAAATTAAATTCTTGAGAAAGCCCTTTCCGAACAATGCCAGATTGGGTTCTCTTTTTCATAATGATTACTTGGACTGGGAAAAATCCAAGTATATCATTTATTCCATTTTTGATCTCTTCAGGTGATTTATAGTCACTTGAGAGACCTTTCAAGACAACTTTGAACAAACGTTCAGTTTTGTCGTCATAAGTAAAAAATTTGTGCTTCTTCTCTTCAAGATGTTTGACAAGAAGTTCACGATCTTTAAGAGTTTCCGGCAAAACGCGACTGTCTCCTTTCTTTGCGATTTGGAAGGAAACCATGATTCCCCTAATGGAGTTCAAGATCTCCTGCCTAAATCCCCCAAATTCGGAACAACTGACCACGATAGGCGGCACTCTTTGCTTCCTCACTTGAATCAAAGAGCCTGGGCTAGAGGCTGCTTCGATTTGGTGTTCGGAAAATTTGTCTAGAGCATCAAACTGATTGCTCATTTCGATACAATTATTCATTTCACCCTTGGAAGAAACTTCGCATTCCGGGGAAGCGTCCTTTCTTCCATTCTTGCCGCGTGTAGTGATAGTTTTAAAACCCACTTTTTTGGAAGGAAGTAGTGAATTCAGAGATTCACCCTTCCTTTTGTTAGTTGTTGATACCATGTTTAGTTAATAAACGAGAAAGACGTGACCTTCGAGAGGTTTTTTCCCTAGACGGTGTCCAAGAAGGATTACCACCGCTAGCTTTCGCCAACGGGTCCAACGAAAAATCGAAGGCACGGGTCCAAACAAGGATCGTAAAGGGATCAATAGTAGAAAAAATAGTACTGAAAAGTACTGTTTATGTAGCACTGAAAAGTACTGTTTTATTGCTTTAGGTAGTTTTTAAGAAAACGTCCAAGAGCAGAGAGAATTCGTGTACGCACAGCACGAAGGTACGATGCGCACTGAGCTACTGACTAATTAATTGCCGAAGATTCCATGTTTCTAAAGGCTGGTCTACAATGATGTGAGCGGCAACGCGGTGCGGCAGGATTTGACAGATAACTCATACATTTTCTGTCAAAACCTGCCGCGCCGCGTTGCCGCTCACATCATTGTAGCTCAGCCTTAAGTCTCAGGATCCTGAGATATCTGCAAGTTGCATGTTCACTAGCGCCGCCTAGTGGCAAAATTATGAATTAACTAGCTCGAACAATGATTGCCCTTGAGTTTATGCACATCTTTGCTGAAGACGCCATTTTTCTAAATGGACAGACTCCTGACGAATTCCATGTCAAATCGGTCAGCCATAGAAGTCGATCTTCGATTTGCAGGAAATTTTGCACATGTTTTTGGTATGATACAATAAGGGTTTACCATAGAAAAATAAATCATTTTGTCTCGGGAATAACTTATGAAAATGGCCTGTACATTTTTGCATGCAACTTATTTGAAAAATTATAACTCCGAAACTGTTGATTTTAGAGTAAAATGTTCTACGAAGAAGTTGTAGTGAACCGTTTGGCCCACAAGAAAAAAATGTACACTAAAAAAATATTTTATGTTTTTTCATGAAAAAAAAAAATCAAAAATATAGCTTAAATTTTAAATTACACAACACTCTATTTTATATATTTTTTTTTATTTTCGCCACAGAATCTTGATAGAAAACAGATGTTTGGAACAAAGTTTCATGATGGAAAAAATTTTAATAATTTTTTTTAAGAATATTTTTTGGTCGATTTTCAAAATAATGATTTTTTGTAAAAATTAATACGATCTGATGATACAATAAGAATCTTGAATTGATTCTTAACCATAATGATTATAAGAATAATTTCTCTAGAAGTAGCCATTATCGAATTATATCGAGTTAAAAACTATTATTTAAATATTAAGATAGGCCATTGTCATTGGTTATTCACGATTCTCCTTCAATAATTATACGTTTTCGATAGTAAAGACCTTATTCCTTTCCACTTATTTATTTTCCTTGGTGGACAATCGCGAATAACTAATGAAAATGGCCTATTTTAATATTCAAATAATATTTTTTTTTCATTGAACTCGATATAATTTGAAAATAACTACTTCTAGAGAAATCCTTATGATCGTTATGGTTCAAAATAATTTCAAGATTTTTATTGTTTCGTCAAAACGTATAAACTTTGACAAAAAATGTATGTTTTTTATATATATTTTTTTTCTTGTAGTCCAAACGGTTCACTACAACTTCTTCATAAAACATTTTTCTCTAAAATCAATAGCTTCGAAGTTAGAATTTTTCAAATTAGTTGCCTGCAAAAAAATATAGGCCATTGCCATATGTTATTATTGAGTCAAAATGATCATTTTTCATGGAAAACACTTATTCGATATCTGCAAAACAAAAGTAAAAGTTTCATGCTAGAGTGTCCATTTCACGGCCATTTTGCTTGTCCCGGATTCGATGATGCTTGACCCGGGAAATCCTGAAATCCCGAGATTTCAGAGATTTTCAAGAGAACTGGTATTTTTGTTTAAATGGAAGTCATTTAAAATTATTCAACTTTAAAAAGTTTTTACAATTGAATTTAAGAAGAAAGATATATTGTCGAGATAAACAGTTGACACATAATTTTATATCGATGGAATTGCTAAACAAAACTCAAAGCTTACCTTGATTAATCACGAAATTGTTGGAGAAGTTTACGAGAACTCGAATT
This sequence comes from Aedes aegypti, assembly GCF_002204515.2. Lineage (NCBI taxonomy): Eukaryota > Metazoa > Arthropoda > Insecta > Diptera > Culicidae > Aedes > Aedes aegypti. The sequence goes on along the minus strand of NC_035108.1, from coordinate 20,343,453 downwards.
ATAATTTAAAGTTCATTTAAGGTGTAGATAAATCGAAGCCAAAGTTAAAATTTTCAAGAGCACGGATCTGGAGAACCAAACATCCGCTTAAGCTGAAAATTTAATCAATTGGTTACTAGCTGATGGTGACCAATCGATTAGGTTTTCAGCTCAAATGGATGTTTGGTTCTCCAGATCCGTGCTCTTGAAAATTTGAACTTTGGCTTCGATTCGTCTTCACCTTAAGTCAATTTGATCCAAAAGATTTGAAAAACGTTTTGGAAACATTGAAGGTACTGTAGTGGATGATGCTTAAAGTTAATTATTGAAAATTAGGAATTGTGGTCTAATTTCAGATCGGCTTTCTCAGTCTGAAACGGTCTATATTGTAAAGAAACGTGATAAAAGACCTTTGCAACTAGACTGATAAAAATATGTTTTACTCATTTGGTAATTTCGTTTTTTAATTAAAATAATTTTAATGGGTTCTATTCCTTCATACATTTTTTTCTATCGAATTATGTTTCAGTCTGAGAAAAAAAGTCATTGTTTTGCATTCAAATTTATAGGTTTCCATCAAATTTTTCCATTCACCCCGGGAATGCCGGTATTTCCAAGATGGCCAAGACGAGACGGCATAATTTATATCCCGGGAAACGGGAAATCCCGAAATTTATCAAATTCCGGGATTTTTTTGTCCCGGGATGGGCACTCTGTTACATGTTCAACAGAGCCACCTAGCGGTCAAATCTCATATTAAATGCGGCAGGGGAAAACGGGGTAAAACCGACACCCAAAGCTTTTTAATGAAATCTGTATACCTACTTTCGCTTGTTAAACTAGAAGATATTGAAATCGATATATTTCAAAATTCAAATAATTTCAAAACTTGGGGATTGCAGTGAAGTTGGAGCGATTGATTTTTTCATGTTTTAAGCATATATATATACAAAAATTTTCAAGATTGTCCACTGACAGTATTCGACCAGACCGCAAACTTGGTTTTACTGAATAGCTGCGTTTTATCTGTGGCGGTTTCCGAGGGTTAATAGAGAAGTTCATTAACACAATTAACACAATTTAAATTGGAAGATCCCAAAACTTAAATTCATAAAACTATGAATATGGGGCCTTCCTGACCCGAGTGGTTAGAGTCCGCGGCTACAAAGCAAATCCATGCTGAAGGTGTCTTGGTTCGATTCTCGATCCAGGGTTTTTTCGTTATGAAAATTTTCTTGGGTTTCTGGGCATAAAGATATCATCGTACTTGCCACACGATAAACGAATGCGAAAATGGCAAGTTTAGCAAAGAAAGCTCTCAGTTTATAACTGTGGAAGTGCTCATTGAACACTAAGCTAAGAAACAGACTCTGTCCCAATGAGGACGTAATGCCCGTAACGAGAACCTTCCTGCATGGTTTCGCTTTAAAGCTTAGCATTTTGTCATTCAGAATTTCTTATCTCGAGAATTGTGCATTATTTATCAAACTGCAAGCAATCTGACACATTTCAAATCCAATTCCTTAAAAGCATTCGTATGCTTTCACGACCGTTTTTATCAATCGGTGCATTCTACTCTACCCAGGCTCTTCCCCACAGATTTCTATCTTTCTTCCGAGAATTGAATTAATCCAGCACAGCGACAAATTTGATAACAATACAAGCGTCTTGGATGAGCATTGATTTCCTCGTTTCCGTCTTTCGATACATATCTGCTTGCTGGGTTTGTTCTTTGTAATTGAAGAATATAGATTTTGGGGATGAGTGATTGAGATTGTGTGATTGTATTCTTCAATAACGGGGGGCAAATGGCTCTGAGCGTACCAGTTAAGTGAGAATGCTAACGGAGTATGAGACCGATTTGGATTTTTTTGCACAAATAGCCCACTTTTGAAGTACTTACACAGAATATTCTTTTTTTAATACAGAAAAAGCTTCTGAGGAATATCCAAAAATGTTTGCAGTACAATTCTGAATCAAGATATTTTTAAATTATGAAATAGTGATCTTCTTTTTCTTAGCATTAAACGTCCTCACTGGAACAGAACCAGTTTCACAGCTTAGTGTTCTTATGAGCACTTTCACAGATATTAACTGAGAGCTTTCTTTGCAAAGTTGCCATTTTCGCATTCGTATATCGTGTGGCAAGTACGTTGCTACTCTATGCCCAGGGAAGTCAAGGAAATTTCCTTTTACGAAAAGATCCTGGGAACCGAACCCAGACACTTTCAGCATGGCTTTGCTTTGTAGCCGCGAACTAGTGATATTGTCTTCAAAACTGGTGTTCTCGAAATCTGTCAGATGCATTTTGCGCCTACTTCCCCTATGCTGCATAAGGATGGGTCAAAATGGAGCACAAGTGCCAATAGATATGAATGGATGAAACGGCTGGAATGTGTGTTATTCTTACGATGAAGAGTGAAACGACGATGTCGACGTCGTATTCTACCGAAGGATTGGCACAGAGAAGCATTTCCTTACGTTGACAATATATATCTTAACGAACGAGGTATGATTCAATAATGTTTGTCTTACGGGAAAACATTATCTACATCCAAAATCCACATTTGGTTCTCACGTGAAACTAAGGTATAGAATTTCGATACGAAACAGTTGAAATTTATTTTCTTTGCTCTCTGATAACAATTGAAGAAGCGAATAAAATATTGGAAGAACATTAACACAACGAAATACTCAAACATGGATTTTTCATTTTCCCCATTTATAAGTGCAGAAAGTATCGCTTATTGCATTACAAGTCAACTCAATTTCTCCCTATAGGGAGTAATTGAGATGACCTGTAATGCAAGAAGCGTTACTGACGATATCGATTATCTCATTTGAATGATTAGGCGGATCAAAAAGTCTCATTAGGACGCTTTGTTCTCAAATTTGGAATACGCTTTAAAAACTGCCCTATTGTCAATTCAAATTAATACGCTTACCTTCCACTGGCATTTCAATTAGTTGAAGTGCTTCGTCGTCATTATTAAATAATTAATTCATGAGCACGGAAGCGTTTACCAGCGTAGTGTTAAAGGTGGGTGTGAAGGTATGTCCTTTGTGGTTTTTAAATCCAATGGCACGACGCCCCACATGAATCAAACTCGTCCAGTTGATTTCCCCAAGCAGTTGAGGGTGAGGGAGTATTGTTCTATATTGCTGAATGAGCAAATGAAATGAAAATCTTTTGACAATTGACTCGTTACATGCTGACTGGCGCCTGCCTCATAAATATCGATATTATATAATTGTGGATAGTCATTATCAGGCGTCGTCCGACAGCCATCGATCTCAATGTTTGCTACCAATCGATTATCATTCGCTTTGTTCGCACCTCTCCGGTGGTAATTACACCGGGTAATAGATTACGGCACGTTCAAGCTGTTGTTACAGTAGGGTGGCTCAGATATTTCAAAAATACTGGAAATCTTACTTCCCTTAGTTTTTTTTATGCAATCTTAATGAAAAAAAATGTAGTTCTGTCTAGTTTTCATCTAATTCAGTGGTGAAAAAAACGATGAAGGGTTTTTAGAAATTCTATGGATCCGTAAGGAAAATGTTTTACATATGGTAGAACTTTTATGTAAGTACAAACTTATTATCTTACAATCGTATCTTACTCTTCAAGTCATAGGAAAACTTCTAACGAGTTCATCTGGAAACCCTTCAGGGATTTTTCTAGCTTTTCCTGAGATTATTTCAAACCCTCCTCTAAATCTCACTGAAATTCTTCCAGGAATCCCTCAGTGATTCTTTCGTATATTATGTATATCTTTGGAATCCACCTTAGATTCGTTCGGTACTCCTTTCGAAATCCTTTCGATTATATGTCTGAAATTGTTCCGGAAATCCTTCTGTCGTTCTTCCAGAAATTCATCTGGAATTGTTCCGATCGGAAATCCTACTGGGATTCATCTTGAAATTTCTGTGGGATTCTTAAAGTGATCCTTGTCCCGGGGAATTTCCGAAAATCCTCATGGTATACTTCGGAAAATTTACCTGGCTTTATTCCAAAAATCCTTCTGAGATTCTTCCGGAATTCCACTGACATTATTTTGGAAATTTTCCGGATAATTGTTTTATTTATACCTCTGATATTTTCCAGAAATCGTTCTGATTCTATAGTAAATCTCCCTGGAAGTCTTTCGGAAATCTTTTTCGAATTATTATGGAAATCCTTCCAGCATTCTCCAGTAGTTGTTTGCTGCATTTCTTCCGAAAATGTTTCAAGAATACGTTCGTAAATCTTTCTGGTATTCTATGATTTTTTTTTTGAGATTTTTCCGGAAATACTTCGGGGATTTTTTCAGAAATCCCTCGGAAATTCTTCCGAAAATCTTTTTTAAATTACTATATCAATCACTTTGATATTTTCATAGAAGTGCTTCTGTAATACTTCGGTAAATGCCAATGGTATTCTTCTGGAGATCCCCTTTAAATTCTAACGGAAATCACTCTGAAACTGTAACATTCAAAAATTTACTTTTCATTATTTGAGTATCTTTCGGAAATTCTTCTGAAATTCTTCCAGCAATTCGTTTGGAATACTTACGGAAATCCTGTTAGAATTCTTCAGAATCTCCCTGATGTTTTTCCAAAAACCCCTCTAGAATTGTTTGACGAGGTTGGTGGTCTAAGGGCTACCGCTTCTGCTTCATATGCAGAGGGTCATGGGTTCATTCCCAGGCCCATCCATTTCCTCGTACTTTTTTAGTTGATTATTTCAATTTCTTCTATATTCCACTCTCAATCTATCACACTCAAACCCTATTCGTTCATAGCAAACGCTAGAACCAGAGACGGGCAAGAAACCGTTTCCCTACGCTTCCACTCAATCATTATTATAGCACGCCTTTGCTTACGCCTGATACATAGGCAGTCTGCAAATCAAAGAGCAAACCTCTCTGCCTTTCTCCCAAACCATACACTCCCGCATTAACTGGCGTAGTAACAGTGGTATATACGGTCTACTGTGGGAGCCAGTTTAATGCATCATCACTTCCTCACCCTTTTCCCCATTGGTCTGCATTTTGACGTGACAGGCGCCATTGTTGCCTAAAAATAGAAGATCGACAGCACTTATACACTGAGGGTGTCTGTTAGTCCCAAGCGGTCATTCGATTGGTTCCTTGTGTAAGTGTAGCGGATCTGACAATACTGGAGTAGCAACCACGGGCTGCCAATCAAGCTCAAGCTCAAGCTCAAATCCCTCTAGAATTGTTTGGAAATCGGTTCTGGCACTCTTCTAAAAAGCCTCTTTTATTTTAATTCTTGCTAAAATCATTGCAGACATCTGTAATCTGTTATTGGCGTTGCAGTCAGTGTAAATCAAAAGCTGATTCGTTTCAATTGTCCGACGTTTCGATGTATTTAACACCTTTTTCAAGGATTCTAAAATATAAACATTTAGGTACATAAATATCAATTGGTCAAGGAATTTTACAAGTCTTACAGAAACAATAGCTTTTTCGGTGGCTCTAACTGTCGAGCAGTGGTCATTACACATTTAAACATTCAAACAAAACTTCCTACAAACATTACAGAAAACATTAATCATTTATACTAAGTCAAAATATTCTAAATAATATAATTACTGGCACAATAAACTCTTAGTTATAAAACACTGATTCTAATTTAGTTTTCTTTGTCGTAAATCTACTTGTCCAACTGTCGTTTCGTTCTTAATTGACTATACTATGTTGTATGCAAGCCGGCTTTGGATAAAATCATCGATAAGCAATTAAAGCTTAACCATTATCCAAGGTCACTGAGACAAAGGTTAATCAATCAAAAAAGTAGACGGGATCGAGATTTGCCTGAAATACCTACAACTGAAGTATTGTACAAACCTTTAGTTCATGTTGAACATTTAACCAGTCGTTTGAAAACGCTATTTAAGAAAGACTATCCAAACATCGTTTTGGCAACACGGAATGAACGGACCGTAGGATCTTTTTTCACCAATGCCAAGGACGTCATCCCACCTCTCATGAAAACAAATGTTATATAGGCCTTTTCATGTGACAGATCCGTCTATGCATTTGTTTACATCTGTGGAGGACCGGTGCTAACACGGGCCTGTCATTTTCATAGGAGAACTGTCAAAGAGCTTCCGGATCAGCTGATTTGAAATGTCATTTGAAAAGGCCTATACAGAGTTCTATGCAACAGCTGTGATGCGAGCTACGTTGGACTCACTACCACAACTCTAAAACAACGTCTTTCCAACCACCAATCAGACGTAAACAAATTGGAAAAGATGACAGAACGCAATCCTGAAAGTCCGACAACATCATATGATCTTGCTCACTTGAAGGAGAAAACTGCCTTACTCCAACATTGCATAGAGAAGGATCATAGGTTCGCATTCGACAAAGTCAAAATACTTGACCAACATCGTCGCTCCTCTGCATTACCCATATTGGAAGTTTGCCATATAGTCAACACTGATCATACGGTAAACAAACAATCAGATGTTGACTGTTTATCTTCACAGTATGCTGGTGTCATACACACAATTAAAACCCAAAGAAGAGAACACAACGACACAGAGAGAGATGAACGCCATTTGTTTGCAGAAGACCGAGAACAACCAACACACAACCAAACTTGAAAGCCGGCTTGCATACAACATAGTATAATTAATTTAGAACGAAACGACAGTTGGACAAGTAGATTTACGACAAAGAAACCTAAATTAGAATCAGTGTTTTACAACTAAGAGTTTATTGTGCCAGTAATTATATTATTTAGAATATTTTGACTCAGTATAAATGATTAATGTTTTCTGTAATGTTTGTAGGAAGTTTTGTTTGAATGTTTAAATGTGTAATGACCACTGCTCGACAGTTAGAGCCACCTAACGAAAAAGCTATTGTTTCTGTAAGACTTGTAAAATTCCTTGACCAATTGATATTTATGTACCTAAATGTTTATATTTTAGAATAGTTGAAAAAGGTGTTAAATACATCGAAACGTCGGACAATTGAAACGAATCAGCTTTTGATTTACACTGACTGCAACGCCAATAACAGATTACTGCCAGTTCCCTCAGTCGATAGCATTCCTCCGATTCCAGACATCTTCTTGATATTACTTCAAATATTGGCCTAGAGTACTTCCGGAAATACTACTGTGGTTCTTGAGAAAATTCATCTAAGACTGCTCCGAAAACTATTCGAGAAAGTTTTCGGAAATCTCTCTCGAATTCTTGAAACAATCCATATAGGATTCTTCCGAAAATTCTTCGGAAAGTTTTTTGGATTCCTTTTTTAATTGAAGGAATCCCTTAGGAAATCTTCCAGAAAGCCCTCTGGGCTTCTTAAAGAAATTCCTCATATATTCTCCCGTATATCCCCCTGAGATTCTTTCGGATTTTTTTCTAAGACTCTTCTTAGAATTTGCTGTGGAATATTTACGAATATTATTTTTGAAATTCACCGGAAATCGTTCTGGGATTCTGCCGGATATCTCTTCTGAATTCTACCGAAAATACTTTTGGGCTTACAATCTTACAGCAATTCATCCGGATATCTTCGAGAATTCTTCCAAAATGATTTCTGGAAGATTTCCAGCTAGTTTTACCGGAAAAAAATCGAGAAGGGTTTTAAAAAGAACCCTAGTGGCATTTTCAGAAAAATCTTAGACAAGCCTGATAATACCAACATAGTTTTTGAAAGAGTCCCAGAAGACGAATCCCTAAATGATACATATCGGGAAAATCTCAGAACGGTTTTCAGATGAATACCCGACGTTTCTCTAGAAGAACACCAGAAAAATTTCCGGAAGAATCTCCGATGTATTTCTTGCAGAATTCCAGAAGGATTTCCGGAAGAATCCTAACGAGATTTGTGGAAGTATTTCATCGAGATTTCCGGAAGAATTTTTGGAAGTATACGAAAGAGTCACAAAGGGATGTTCAGAAACATCTCAGAAAGGTTTCAGGAAGAAACCATGTAGTAGTTCCAGAAAGATTTTCGAAAGAATCATCGAAAAATAACCTGAAGAATTTTAGCCAGATTTCTGGGAGAATCCTACAGAGATTACCGGAAAAATCCCAGACGGTTGTACGGAAGAATCCTAAAAAAATATTCCGAACGATTTCAACATGATTCCAGAATAATTGAAGAAGAATTACAGAAGACTTTTCTTTAAAATCTCCGAGCTTCCCACAAGGATTTTTTTTTAAATACCGGAAAAATTTTCGAAAGAATCTTCGAAAGTCATCTTTCAGAATTCTAGCAGGATTTTCGGAAAAACTCCAGAGGATAATTTCTAGAAGGATATCAGCCAGAAGAATCTCAAAAGTAATTCCGGAAGATTTTTGACATTCCCACAAAGATTTTTTGGATTGTCTGAAGAATTCTCGAGAAATATCCGGAAGCATTCCAGCAGAATTTCTTAAAGGATCCTAGAAACATCATCGGAAGAATCCCAGAGGCATTTTCTTAAGAAACATTGGGGTACTTCCGTAAAAATTTTAGAAACATTTTCTGAAGAATCGCAGTTATTCGGAGGAATTTCAGAATTGTACATCAATAATTTCTGAAGGAAGAATAATAGGTTTCAATAGTAGTTTACGGAACATGTTGCAGTTTATTTCATCCTTATCCCTGAGTTTTCTAGGATATAGAAGGAGGATATAGATATTCAGCCATTTCATGAAAACCGATCTAGTGGGTCACCGAATTCCGTTCCTTATCCGAAATAAGGATACACGTGTTTTTGGATTTTTTATTAGGGTGACCATTTCCAATATAGGGTGACCAGAAAAATCACAATTTTGCCAAATTTTTATTAAAAAAAAAATCATAACTTTTGAAGCGCTTGATCGATTTTCAATTTTGACAAAAAAGCTATAGATTTTGACGTTTCGAGAAAAATTTTCACAAAAATTGTTTCTTTTTTCATGAAAAAAATCAATAATTTCCGTTTTTTTTTGTGTTTTGAAGGCCTTGGGATCAAAGGGCCTATTGCTGTTCTCACTTTTTCTTGAAAATTCAGCAAATTTTACGTTTACTGTCAAATTTTCAGCGATGCATGTTTTTTAGTTTTTGAGGTATACTTTTTTGAAAATAAAAAATCAGTAATTTTTCATCGGCACTACAGTGTGTGTGTCCCAGCGGAATAGATTTCTAATTTAACAAAAAAAAATCATAACTTTTGAACAGTTCAACCGATTTCCAATCTTTTTTCATGGAATGAAAGCTTAAGTTTTCAAGTTTTCAGGAAAAATATAAAACTCCGAAAAAACATTGAAAAATATTAAAAACTGTAGTTTTTTAGGAAACGTTTCATGTTAAAAATAAAATTCAGAGTTTTGTTTTTTTTTCTGAAAAGTTTAAATCTGAAGCTTTCATTCCATAAAAAAAGATTGGAAAACGGATGAGCTGTTCAAAAGTTATGATTTTTTTTAAATTAAATTTTTTTTCCGCTGAGACCTACAGTGTGTGCCAATTAAAAATTATTGATTTTTTATTTTCAAACAAATATATCTCACAAATATACATCGCTGAAAATTTGACAGTAAAATAACACAATCTGAACTTTCAAGAAAAAGTGAGAACAGCAATAGCCCTTTGGTTCCGAGGCCATCAGCACACGAAAAAACGGAAATTATTGTTTTTTTTATGTAAAAAAAACAAAGTTTGCGAAATTTCATATTCTTTTTCAAAGTCAAAATCTTTAGCTTTTATTTCGTCAAAGAAAATTGAAAATTGGTCAAGCGGTTCAAAGGTTATGATTTTTTTTTAAATAAAAATTATGCAAAATCACGATTTTTCTGGCAATCTTATTTTGGAAATGGTCATCCTAATAAAAAAAATACGAAAACAAGTGTATCTTTATTTCGGATAAGGAACAAAATAGCAAATTTTCACGGAATTCGGTGACCCACTAGATCGGTTTTTCATGTATGTATGTATGTATATATTTTTGATAGTTTATTACCTGCATAATATTGCATCCAATTTTCAAATTAGTTATATAAAAAAATATGTGGATCCGTAACAGTTCTCATTTCTTCTTACAATTAAACGACATTTTCAATAGAATGAGATCAATTTCTATTTGTTTATATACTACGAAGAATTCTAAATCAATTAGATTAAATTTGTTTTTTTAGTCAACATTTGTACACGGAAACCTGTTGCAAAAATGCAGGTGCTTCTTAAAAAAACTTTTACATCAACTGTTGGAGTTTAGAAATCAAAACATAAAACATTACCGAACCTCAAAAGAATAAAAATGATCATTTCAAATCGAGCGCCAGTTTTCCGTGCGCGCGCGCTTTCTGCGAAGCTGTCAAAACAGACTTTTGTGCCATCCTTCTTTCGGATCAAAACTCAACAACCCAGCACGATCCATCTCGGGATGGATTGGTGAGCTGTCTGGTTGTTGCAGATGATCACTTATCGTGTAGCGCGACATCATCATTGCCACCAAGATTGCAACTCACCAGAAAACGATAGGTTGAATTAACAACAGCCGTCAGCTCTTACAGGAAGCCTTTCAGACTTGGAGTTATGATAATTAACCTGAAGTGTACGATTTGTCAAATAATTTTTTTAACAATGCTCGAAAACTTATTCAAACAGACTCAAGTCAAAAAAGTATACAAACTTACTTTATCGATTCTACGTGTTTGACCAACTCGATTTTTCACTTTTAGAACGTTTACTTTCAGGATTTACAAAACGACGAAAGTAAGATTTTCAACTTTCGCTACCTAACCAGTACTTTCGCCGCTCCGCTGTATGGAGAGACAAAGTGGCTTAACCACGAATCGAAACAAAACACTACTTGAGTCGATTTTACACTGGTACAAAAACGTCGAAAGTAACTGAATAAATCGGCTAATCATTTTGTAATAAAAAAAATTGTGGGTAATAACAGGAACTCCCTAGTTTTTCAACGCGAGCTTATCGTATGCCAATTTTAAGCAATGTTCACGGCGAAATTTTTTTAAAAAGGTGATTCATTTTAAAACAATTGTAGAAGACAGGTTGTGACTCTTCTGAATTAATTTTCTCAAAACCGTATGGAAGTTATTTACGTCGATTTGAAAAAGTAATCGAGAATGTATGATGGAAAATTGAAGTTTTTAAATTTTACAATCAAGCTTTTATGCCAAACACTGCCAAATGCTTTATCTATGTCTGCAAAATCAAGACCTGTAGAATAGCCCTCAGATTTGTTGGAACAAATCAAATTTGTCTAATAATTTAACAGAACTCTATTTTCACCATAAAGGTTGTAAGGAAGATGTGAGAATTGCGATTTTCAATCTTTTTTGTTTCATGAATCACCCTACCGTACAGCCCAGGCACCTTAGTCTTAGATGTCTTAATCGCGCTCAGTCGAGTCGCGTTTCTCACGCGATAAGATAAATTATCGCGGTGGCATGGTTGTTATGAAGCTATCTCCGGTCAAACAGCTTTCCTCCGGGTACGTTATCTTCGCGCCTCAATTGCCCTCATAAAGAACTGACTGCGAGTTGTCAAATCTGGTTTGACGAATCGGTTAAAGTTTGATTATCGCGCGTGCGGTGGTCCATTCCATTGGAAGGTTATAAAAATATCCATGCAATAAAGTCAGTTGCTGGTCAAGTTTCGATCGAGTTTGAAGCGGTTCAATCGAAGTGTCTCTCGGTTGTGTTTTGTAGTGATATGATAGCAGCGGGAAAACGAGACTATGATGATCACCTGCATAGTCACGGCCATGATCACCATCATGACAGGTTAGTTGAGAATTGAGATCGATACTTACAGCTGTTTTCTTGGCTGACGTACTGACTGGGACAGAGCCTACTTCTCAGCTTAGTGTCCTTATGAGTACTGACATAGTTCTTGACTGGGAGCTTCCTTGACTGTTTGACCTTAACTTCAATTATTGTGAGAGTAGTTACGTCTCCTTTATCCGCACATCAGCATCATCATTACTCTTGCTGCTTTGATGTTACGCCTCTGCGCCATTCAGGTATTCATCGTAGTGTTGCTTCCACCTTTCAATCATCTTGCGTTCCTCCGTGCTTATCCTGGCACGCGGAGCAATGTCTTTGAGGGATGCGTTGAGTTTCATGTAAGACTTACGCGTTTGATGAGAACGATATAGCTGCTGCATCTCTTCGCACTCCAATTTTTCCACATTTTGACCGGTACCTTGCTGCAGCATCATTGTCCGCGCTGTTTTTCTTCTCGTTTGAACCCGTGAAGTCAGCTTCTGCGGCATTTCTAATGACTGCTTTAACACTATTCTAGCACAGCTTGAGGGGCTTCGATGAACTGAATTTGGGTAGCTTGAGTCGTTCCAGGTTGTACGCGTTGCTCGAGCTGTTTTTCTGTCGATGAATCGATGGCGAAGGACAGCTACAACAGAATTGGTCTTTTCAACTTATATTCTATTTTTGATGAAATCCAGTCACCACCGTTGAGTTTACCCGTTCAACCGTTTTGCAGCCTAATTTAATTTGTCGAACCTACTACCACCATCCTATCTCGCAGGAAGAATCAAATCGGAAAAGTCTCTGATTGACGGTTTTGCCGAGACGAAATCATCGTCCGCTTTCCCTCTAATTAATTGCATTTCTCAAAACCGAACAAAATTGGCAGTGGGTGCCCTTCGCGAAATTGGAACCTTTGGCTGCTTCACTAGAGCGCTAAGTGGATGTCGAGAGCGGCGGCAGGTTGGTATCGTTGTATGTAACTCAATAGGCGTGTTATTATACGACAATGGGATTCAATTAGGGGCGCCGCGCAGAGAGGTAGCAGCGAGTCAAGTGCCAATCTTGGGAACCTTTCTTTCTAGAGGCAGACTGCACAAGATGGTATAAACGGTTGACGGTGACTATGTTTATTCACATAATGTCATTTAATTTATTCTTCACTGTAATAACTTTCATGAACATTTAATGTCAACCCATTTTCTTTGAATGATCTGAATTCACAACTTCCTTCCAAAAAAGTGGGATTTAAAACTGTCACTAAACGTGGCAAGAATAGAAGAAAGGACGTTTCTCCGGAATGCGAACTTTCTTCGAATAATGTTGATAATTTCATCGAAATGAGGAATCAGTTCGATGCTCTAGACAAATTTTCCGGACGCCAAATCGAAGCAGACTCTAGCCCATAATCTTTGATTCAAGTGAGGAAACAAAGAGTGCCGCCTATCGTGATCAGTTGTTCCGAATTTGGGGGATTTAGGCAGGAGATCTTGAACTCCATTAGGGGAATCAAGGTTTCCCTTCCAAATCGCAAGGAAAGGAGACTGTCGCGTATTGCCGGAAACTCTTGAAGCTCGCGAACTTCTTCTCAAACTTCTTGAAGAGAAGAAGCACAATTATGAAATATTGCACCTAATCTGGCATTCGTAGGAAAGGGTTTTCTCAAGAATATTATTCAGTTCACTTTAACAAAAATGATATGAATAATATTGAAGCTTCAGAAAAAGAAAGAATAAGGTCGATGTCCGTCTGACATGGGAATATTTCCAGAAACCTGGAGGAAATTTTCAGAACCCCTATTAGTGCCGTCGGTGCGAAAATTGGGGTCATGGTACAAAACATAGCCTCATGGATGGTAAATGCATGATTTGCGGAGGTTCTTCTCACGCTAAGGACGTCTGTCCTGTGAAGGATGATACCGCAAAGTTTCTATGCGCGAATTGCGGAGGCCATCATAAATCAAACCTTTGGGATAGCCCTTCGAGTAGGCGAGTCGTCGAGGCTCGTGCCAGGCAGATGAACGGTCATGTTTTTCGTTTCCGGAATTCCCTTGGTAGAGTATTGAGCAATGCTCACTTTTCAGTTAACGATCGCTTGATTAACCTCTCTACCGACAATTTCATTTTTTACCGCAAAAAAAAAAATCAAATCACGTGTTTCTCAACATTTTCGCACTATTTTTTCACAAGTTCTCAACTCTTCTAGTTTATGAATCCGTGTCGATATTAATAATTGGTGATCTGGTTTTGAAAATATTCTTAGGGGGCCGACATTCTCAATATAAAATGTCTTTGGCGGCCATTTTGTTTTTGATCAATTTATCAATAAAATAAAATATGGGTTGTTCAAAGCTAGGGAACAAGGAGCTATTTTGAAAAAAAATCTAACAAATCGGTTAAGTATTCTTGGAGAAATCTGAAAATTGCGATATGATGTTTTATGAAGTTTTCAAAATTTTTGTTTGGTCAGCGTGGTACCACAAACCTAAATGGTCATTACTCAAAGACGGCTGCACTAAATTTCTTCATTTTTTTCAAAACATACTCTCATTAATGTATTGTTCCGAAGGTTTACTATCCAAATTTGCGTGAGTTATTTTTACGCGTCGGTCGTTCAAGGGATTTAAAAAATTTCTCCGGATCCAGATGAGCAATGACCAAAACCGATACAGAATCTATAAATAGAAGAGTTTTTTTTACAACTTGTGAAAAAATGGTGCATAAGTGTTGAGAAACAAAAAAATCATCGTGTTTAATATATTTTTGTACTTTAAAAAAATGAAGCTGCCGGTAGAGGGGTTAAGAATCATACCCATCAGAAAGATTATAATCATGCTCATTCACAAACTAATTTTATTCCGTCGGGTAGCCGTTCGAATATTTTAATTTTGAATGGATCTACCCAAGGAAAATTTTATGCCGATATCGTAGCAGGTAATTTTAACTCCTACCGTTTTTCATACTACTAATACTAATACTACTACTACTAATTGTTTCAAATCAAATGAAAAAACACTGCTACAACGGGATACTTCTGTTCCGCCCATGGGCGTAGCCAGGATTTCCGACAGGGAGGGGCAAGCGACGTTCAAACTTCATTTACGAATTTTACGCAAAAACGATTCCTGACCAGTGAACATCAGAGTTGCAACTAGCGATGGGCGATTTTGAATCGATGTTCCGAAAATCGATTTTTTTGTTCCGATTAATCGATTTTTTGAATCGATGTTTGGAGCACTCAAAATCGAGTGAATCGATTTGCTTCATTCGATTTTTTGTTTCGATTCAAAATAATGTAATTGATTCGAATTTTTAATTGAATTGACATAGTGTTGAACCAGCCTTGAAGTGTTTAATCATTAATTTTGAATTTCAAACGTCATTGAATCGGAGGAATTTAACAATATATGCAATTTCATTTGGTCTTATTTTGAAAGCTTGTTTTTGTAAATTTCCATATGAGTTTGACATTCGAATCGATTCAAAAACATCGATTCGAATTATTCGATTCAATCGGTGAATCGATTCGAAATGTTCAATTTGAATCGATTCAGTAACATCGATGTTCTGGTCAAATTTGCCCATCGCTAGTTGCAACAGATTCTGTTACTCAGTTTGCGAGTTTTTTCTAAGAATATATGTTATAATGTTGGCTAGTTAGTAGTAAAAAAAAGAAAAATTATAACACAATTTGCTCTATATTAAACAAAACTGAAACAAAATGTGTTATAATTTAAACAAAAGTGTTACTCATTATGTTTCAACTCAAACAAAAATATACAGTTAAACCTCCATGAGCCGATGTTCCATTATTCGATATCGACTCATGGAACCATACTAGAAACAAAATTTCATGGTTACTATGATGGTCCCTTGAAACAGCTTTCCAAAGGATTTCTTCTTCTTCTTCTTTCTGGCGTTACGTCCCAACTGGGACAAAGCCTGCTTCTCAGCTTAGTTTTCTTGTGAGCACTTCCACAGTTATTAACTGAGAGCTTTCTATGCCAATTGACCATTTTTGCATGTGTATATCGTGTGGCAGGTACGAAGATACTCTATGCCCTGGGATGTCGAGAAAATGTCCAACCCGAAAAGATCCTCGACCGGTGGGATTCGAACCCACGACCCTCAGCTTGGTCTAGCTGAATAGCTGCGCGTTTACCGCTACGGCTATCTGGGCCCCAAAAAAGGATTCCTGTTCCTTGAATCGATATTTCTATGAGTCGACGGTCCCTTCAATATCGACTCATGGAGGTTTCACTGTAACTCATTTTGTTATTTTTCATAACTTATTATAGCAAAACTTGTTATAAGCCTTTGCTCTCTTGTCGGGACGATACTCTTTTGCATGAAACGTTAAATGATAAAGGACAACCATATTCTTTTTCATTCACAGTTACAAAAGTGGAATTAAACTCGTCTTAGTTCGATTTGGTTTCTGAGTAACATGCGCATCATAAAATTGGAAAATTTGCTATCATACATCTCACCAACATTTGTTCCAAAACTAATTTAAGAATTTCTGCAGTCATCCCATATTAAATTTTCGAAGTATTTCTTTAACAAATACGTCTAAAATTTGCCAAGAAAATGTCTCGGAATCCCTGTAGAAATTTCTTCAGGATTTGATTTCAATTTTCCTCTGGTTCTATTGTCTGTAAAAAACAAAACTTCAAAAATACAAGTCCAGTCAATGTTTGTTTCAGGAATAAATTAAAGATTGCTCTAGCAATTTATTTGAAGTCTTACCAATTTTGGTTCCTTAGGATATTGTCAAGATATTTTAAAGGTACTACCCCTATTATTTTAACTGGGATTTTGCTATACATGTTGCACAATTCTATCAAGGATTCTTGTACCAAATTTTCTAAATGATATTTTTCAGAATTTTCAATGATTCCTCCAAAAGTTTTTTCATGTATATGTATCTCTAAAAAAACTGTAAAATTCCTGCATAGATACATATAAAAGCTACTATGTATGCAGCCATTCCATAAAAAAAACCGAACTAGTGGGTCATCGAATTCCGTGAAAATTTGCTATTTTGTTCCTTATCCGAAATAAGGACACACGAGTTTTTTGATTTTTTGATTAGGGTGACCATTTCCGAAATAGGGTGACCAGAAAAATCTCGACTTTTGAACCGCTTGACCGATTTTCAATTTTCTTGGACGAAATGAAAGCTAAAGGTTTTGACTTTTCAAGAAAAATATAAAATTTCACAAAAAATAGGTTTTTACATGACAAGAAAATCAAAAAAATCAGTTTTTTCGTGTTTTGAAGGCCTTGGGACATTTTTTCTAGAAAGTTCATAAAATTTTACGTTTACTGTCAAATTTTTGGCGATATATGTTTTTTGGTTTTTGAGACAGCGTATTAGATTTTTTTATTTAAAAAAACATAACCCTGAAAAAAAATTACATGGAAAAATATGAAAAAAAAACAAGAAATTTTTATATTGTTTCATGTAAACACCAATAGCCTCTCTTGTTTCGAGACCTTCAAAACACAAATAAACGAAAATCTTTGATTTTATTTAACTTTTCGTGAAGTTTTATATATTTTTTGAAAAAACTGAAAGACAATTGAAAATCGGTCTAGCGGAAGAAGAGTTACGATTTAAAAAAAAAAAATGCAAAGTCTCGATTTTTTATGGTCACCCTATTTCCGAAATGGTCACCCCAATCAAAAAATACAAAAATACGTGTATTCTTACTTCGGATAAGGAACATAAAAGCAAATTTTCACGGAATTCGGTGATCCACTAGATCGGTTTTTCATGGGATGGCTGTATGTGAATATTTTTTTAGAAACCACTAACAGTTATTTTCTCATGTGCTCTTCTCAACATTCCTGTAGGCATAATTAAAAAGATTCGTCCAGCATTTCATACGTAGATTTCAATATGACATTTCCCAAGAATTCCTGAAAAATTCACCCTAAAGTCTGGAATTTCTTCTAAAAAAAGTTCAGATATTCTCTCAGGAAGTTCTCCAAGGATTTATCCAGGATCTTTTCTAAAAATAACTTTTTCAGAAATTCCTGAAATTCAGAGAGTAATATCTTGAGAAATGCTTTTGCAGATTAATATTTGGTAGTGTTCTTAGAGATATGTATGAATAAATTATAATTATAAAAATAAAACCCGAAGGAAGCATTGAATGAAGTCCTGAAAAAAGCCTTTAGCTATATACTTTGAAGAAGTCCTGTGTCAATAGTTGGAGTAATTCTGAAACAAATATTATAGGGAAATCATTTGCAAAATCACTTGGAAGAATATACAGGGAAAATTTATAAACATTTTTCCAATTATCTGAAGAAATTTGCAAACTTCGTTGCGCAATTAGCATTTCTATAGAAAATGCTTGGAAATGTTCTAAGTGGAATTCCTGCTTCGGTGAGAATTCTTTATTGATTTCAGAAACATAAATGGAATTTCTGGAAGTGGTTCCAAAAAATTTCTTGAAGGAGATCTCAGAGATTAACAAAAACTAACTTTTTGTAGGACGCAGGTTAGAGAAGAACTTCATGGAGTCGTTGAAGGTAGAATCCAGAGAGAGATATAGTTATTATGATCAATTTCTATAAGAATATATGGAGGGATTACTACTGATAACTGACAAAAATGTTACAGAAATTCAAGTTACTTCCAAGAACATTTTTGGAAAAAAAAAATTCCTTGGAAATTCCTTGAACAGTCTTAAAAAAAGGAAATAGCAGATAGTTAAAAGGAATCCCATGATGATTTTCTGGCGAATATGATTTTATTTTATTTAATTATTTTCGAGTCTATCTATATCTAAATTTTTCAAGTAATTTCTAGTCTAATTCAATTCAATATTACTTCCATTGTGAACTGTTGATAAAGTGTTCTTATTATATCGGGTAAGATCTACGACAGAAGTCTGATTTTGAACCGAATTCCTAGAGTTATTCATAAAGTTTTTGGATTTTTTTTATTTTGATTTTTTTTTGTCAGCCAAGGGGAAGCCCTCCCCTGCCCCTCTCTGGCAACGCCCAAGACTCTTTGTCTACCGAGAATCCTAATGGAAAATCATCACATAATGAACCTACTCCAAGTAATATGTCTGCCTCTGATTTTAATTTTCTAACTGAACAATTGAATCTAATGATTGATGCAATGTTCAAGGCTACCACTATGACTGAATCAGTCTAAGTTGGTGTGAAATTTACTAATCAAATTGTTATTGGGTTACGTTTGTCTAATGGATCCAATAAATAATAATTTGAATATATTAAATTGGAATGCTCGTTCCTTGAATGGTAAAGAGGACGAGCTGTTTAATTTTCTTACAGCTAATTACGTGCATATAGCAGTTATTACTGAAACATATTTAAAACCTGGATCCAAACTTAAAAAAGATCCTAACTTTTTCGTCTATTGTAATGATCGGCTTGATTGGGCATCTGGGGGAGTTGCAATCATCATTCATTGGCGTATAAAATATCAGCTGTTTTCGTCATTTGAAACTAAAGTTTTTGAAACTTGAGGTGTTTCAGTTGAAACACAGCTTGGAAAATATACCTTCATAGCTGCCTATTTGCCTTTTCAATGCTCTGGACAGCAAGTGAATTTGCTCCAAACTGATTTCTCAATCCTATCAGCTCCACTTTCAATTATTTTCGAGCCGACTGGAATATATATGAAACGTATGTTGACTCTAATCTTGATGGTAACATTTCTTTAGAAACTAAACTTGATATTGACAATGCTCTTGAAACTTTAACAAATTCCATTGTTGAAGCCAGGAGCATTGCAATTCCAAAATGTGAAGTAAAATTTGAATCCGTGATTATAGACGATGATCTTAAACTCTTGATCCACCTTAAAAACGGTAGGAGAAGGCAATTTCAACGCACTAGCGATCCTGCTCTGAAAATTATATGGCAGGATTTGCAGAAAGAAATCAAGAAACGTTTTTCACATTTAAGAAACAAACATTTTGCAAATTAGATTTTTCAATTGGACCCTGGCTCTAAGCCCTTTTGGAAATTATCTAAAATTTTGAAAAAAAAACCTCAGAAGCCAATACCGGCATTGAAAGAGGAAAACAAATTATTACTAACAATTTGCGAAAAAGTTCAAAAACTTGCTATGCAATTTGAAAGCGCGCACAATTTTCATTTAGGACTTACTAGTCCAATTGAAAATCAAGTTACTGAGGACTTCGAAAATATTCTAAACCATGAGAATTCGAAAATTCCTGGGAGACTGATTTGGAAGAAGTGAGAACCATTATTCAAAAATTCCAAAATATGAAAGCTCCTGGCGGTGATGGAATTTTCTACATCCTCATCGAGAAACTTCAAGAAAGTAGCTTATCATTTTTAGTTGATATATTTAACAAATGTTTTCAGTTGGCTTATTTTCCTGACATATGGAAAAATGCTAAGGTTGTACTAATTTCAAAACCAGACAAAAATCCTGCAGAAGCTTCTAGCTATCGTCCAATCAGTTTGCTTTCCTCCATCAGTAAACTTTTTGAAAACGTAATTTTGAACAGAATTATGGCCCACATCAACGAAATTTCAATGTTTGCCAATGAACAGTTCGGATTCCGTAATGGTCATTCGACCTCTCATCAAATTTTACGTGAAACAAATTTGATCCGTTCCAACAAATCTGAAGACCATTCTACTGCTCTTTCTCTTCTAGACATAGAATAAGCATTCGACAGTGGCTTGATTGTAAAAAAAAAAAACTTTAATTTTCCAATGTACATTGTTAGAATAACCCAAAGTTATCTGTCAAATCGTACTCTTCAGATTAATTATCAGAAATACTGCATGTGAGAGCTGGTGTTCCCCAAGGCAGCATTTTGGGACCAATATTATACAATATTTTCACATCTGACTTACCTGTGTTACCTCAGGGATGTCAAAAATCTTTGTTTGCGAATGACACAGGCCTCTGAAACGCAATTGAAGGTTTTGTGAATTTACTTTTACGCGCCATTTAAAAACTAATGAAACAAATGTATACCTACAACACAAAATCCATTCACGGGTCGCAACCATCACATCATTTTAGGATGCAATTGCTCGTAAACCAGCACGCCATTCCCAATCATTTCACAAATCACTAAATTCCATTAAAATTCCTATTCAATTCACCAGCGGGAAACGAATGAGAACCTGAGTACGTATGAAGTACGAAATGGGTGATTCACGTATGATTGCATGTCGATGCACAACCATCATCATGCATCGTAGAGCCTGGTTGGATTCGGTAAAGCTCTACTGGATTTTGCTTCCACTTCACCGCACAACAGGCTTCCCATATATTGGGCACCGAACATTCCAATTAAGTTGTAAAAGATGTCATTTCGGTAGTGCTCTTTAAACTTACGGTGACATTCTGAACGATTCATGGTTTTCTACAATCTTCGGTACAAGTGACGTACTTTACATTGAATCTATGACATTTGGTCGAAAGACATTTGGTCGAATGACATTTAGTCGAATGACGTTTGGTCGAATGGACATTTGGTCGAAAAGGTTTAGTTGCAACAGAATGCATTTGATATTTGGTCGAACCGACATTTCGTGGAAAGGATAGTGGTCGAATCTAAATAGTGTTGAAACAAAGTTTTATGTTCAGTCTGGCTATCGTCGAGAGTAGCATTTTGTCACTAATAAAAGAGTGATTGAATAATCGAAACAGTATCAGCCATTTAACGAACAATCTCTATGCGATTAGTAAAATTTTATTTTTCGATTTGATGGACGCTCTTTCATCTTACGTTTTTAATGTTTCGTGCTGCATTTTAGTTCAGCGTTCAGCTTCAAGCTGATCCTAAATGGAAGCAATCCAAATTTGTCTCCTCAGACAATTCGTCTTTCCTTACCCGATACATAGAGTCAGCACAATTTTCATTTTTAATTATTCAAATCTTCTAATGCAAACTCTGTTATTCACCCGAGGTCATCAACACTGTCAGCAAAGCCATATATTTGCTTGAGGAATGTCACAATAAGACAATCGGCCATAAGTCGAGTTACCGACACCTGACATTCACTTCGTCATAAAGGTTTTTCTTGAAGAATTTTTTTAATTCTGATTTTCTCATTCAAAAATCTTACCCACGTCCGTAAGCTGCAAGACCAGGAATTCAAAGCAAGATCCCGAGCACTCTCTCTGAATTCTTCCATCAGATGAAGATCAGCAGTTCATTACGTAGAACGATGACATTTCAAATGAAGAATAAATAATGAACACATTATGTTCACATCGTTGAGTAATAAAATAAAAACTTGTTAAGCTGGTTTTCAAAGAATAGTGATATTTTCAAAGAATAATAAATTCACTAGAGCGAAATATTTTAGTCAATGTACAAAAAAATGACTTCCAAAATGTTCATTTGAATAATCATCGAAATCCTAGATTTTGGCATAACTTCAAATTACAAATCAAAAGATGTATGAAATGTGTATAACACTACATAAAATGTCCCATTTTTTTTATTCAATTACAGTTAATGATTCAGATTATTCAAAAGAATACGTTATCTTACCAACTTTGCGAAATCTAGAGAACAATAATCAATTTTATGAATCTATCTTTCAATAAACCATTTGAAAATAAGCTTTCAATCAAATTTCCATTCAGCCAAATGTCCATTCGACCAAATGTCCTTTCGACCAAATGTACTTTCGACCAAATGTACTTTCGACCAAATGTCATTCGACCAAACGTCATTCGACCAAATGTCATTCGACGAAATGTCCTAAAGCCCTTTACATTCCATCTTTTGGCTTATCTGTAGAAAATGATTGATTTCTTCTACATGGCTTGAAACTTTCATTAGATTCTTATGGGTTTGAAAAGATTAAAAAAAAATCAGACAACAATGTCTCTAGTCTTTTCATATCTTGGGAGAACATCGACCCTTTCGAATCAAGAAACGTCCTGCCGCTAAATCATGACCCATCGCAATCTTACTTTGGTTGGTGGTAAAATGGCACCGAGTGCTTTCTCAGTATGTCCCACAAATTGAAGGTTGTAAGATGGATGAATGGTGGTAGTAAAATTGTGATTTTTTTTTTTCTGAAGAACTCACTAAGAGGACAAAAAAGATGCACTGCATCCAAAATTCAGGACAAAGCCACCAACGGGACCGGGACAACCATCTGAAAGAAAACCGGTCGGTGGTAGTATGGAAGGACTGTATCGGAAAAAGTTTAAAAAACTAAAAGCTCTCGACCTCCAAGGTAAATGAATCTTTTTGTCCCGGGTTTTCTGGTAATTGTTTACAATTACAAATCGTTTGATAATGCAATAAAATTCCTGAAAAATAAGTTTAGCTCAGAATAAACCAAGATGTATCCACCCTCTAAAAATGAGATTTGATCAAAAAGAGATTCACTAAACATATTTTAGCGAATTAACATTTTATAACGTTGAAGTTTTTACGATGATTAAATATGTTTCCTACTTAACTTCCGTCACATTCCTCAGTAGATGGTACCAGCAGCACAAGGGAATAGAAACTGCACGGCCTGATGCCTCTGCACATAAATGTCATGTAAGCCGGAATTCCTTTGACATCGCCTGAAATTGCAGCACTTCGTTCGGAGCACCCGTGCTTGTAAGGACGATTCTGGTTTTATTTCGAACAACCGACATGGTGGGCTTCAACTACACAGGTCTTCCATTACGGCTGACTCGAACCTGTTAACTAGATTGACAATGACTTTTGGGCTGGAATCCTTAGAAAATTGTCTATTGAAAATAATATCTTAGATCAAGATCTATTGTTACACTTTTTTGTTCAACCGTCAAAAAAAAAAATAATTGAGCTGACCTCAACCCTTCTTCACGGTTAACCGAGCAATTCCCCAAAGATATTTGCTCTCGTTTCTCACAAGGTAAATCAATACTTACGTAAGCCAAAATTTCTTCGATCTCCCACTTCAACCGGTATCGATTTTCCTCCAACAGATACTCGATACACAAGCGAAGACAACGCCGATTTATGGGAGTGTTGGAAGAAACAATCCCTCATCGGCCAAATCATGGGCGGAGCAAGCTATTTTAAAAGTTCATTCACGAAATGTGCTCAAAACAATCACAACACACAACTTCTAAAGAAATCGATAGAGAAATTCTGTAAAAAAATGCTAAAAGAATGTTTAGAATTTTTCTCAGCAATAACGCTTAAAGCGATAACGCTTAATACATATCGACTCAAAGATGTTCTAGTACAAGCTTGAACTCAAAACTTGAAGAAACAAGTGTTCATTAGCCTATTTGTATGTAAATGTTGGCCATAAACCTTCGAGAAATCAATAGTTACGCTTGTAGATTTGAAAATCTGAACTCAAAGGAATTTTAGGATAACCTTAAATAGTCGTTGAGCTCAAAACTCGATAAACCTAACTATATGAGCCTATGTGGATATTATCCTAAATTGCAGGGTTCTTAAAGGTCACTCGTAGCGCTTCTAGATCCGATGACTTGCACACTCCGAAAAAATCATGCGATTTTACGTCTTTTGGATGCACATAAAAGAAGCGAGCCAAATGACGTGAATTTGTGTCTTATTTTTAATACGATGGTGTCTGATTCGGGAAATGTCAATCATAGCGGCATCGTTTTCATGTCCTTCATCATGTAAAGTTACATGTTTCTTTCAATACATCTTTCAGAACCCATTCTTACGTCATTTCATCGCTTACATCATGTGTCATTTAGTCATAATGTGAATTACGTCCGGAGTGTTTTTAATTATTTTTAAGAGTGCGAACTCAAGTAGTTCTTGAATAACATTGAAGAATTGTTGAACTTCAATGGTGGTAGAGATAAATTTTTTAAGCCCGTATAGATGTTAGCCGTATATCAGCCCGTATTGTTCCCCTGGCTACGCCCACATACCGAAAGGATGTCGAACAAAAAAAAAAAAATGGAGAAAGGTGCGTGCCATTGAGAGTAACGACTGGTAAATATTTGCCACCTTTTTCATTGTGCGGCTCATATTTCCATTGGCTAGAATCCCCATTCTGGTGTTTATGGTGGCACGTGGGGAAAGGGTGAAAAGCAAACCAATTAAGTAGAACCCATCAGAGAGGCAGAAAACAGAGCAGAGCATTAGTAGATCTTGGAATGTTTCTTCTAAACCTTTTCAGGAGATTTCCGAATCAATTGAAAGGCATTTGAAATTTTGACATGAAGCAAGTTGAGCAATGCAAATTCGAGTAATGGATGTAGCTTCATACGATAAATGAAACTGATGTTAAAAATACCCATAGTGTTTCCATGTCTAGTTTATAATCTTTGTATACCCAAGGTCTGTTGTTTTAGAGGATTTCGATCAGCTGTTGAAAACTCGTTTTCCATCCGATCCGGATTGTTTCAATTCCGGATTTGTTGAGATTAAAAGCTGATAATATACGATGTACCAATAGTATCTCGCATAACTTTTCAGTGAGAGATTCTCTCCTCTTTCGCTCTCTTTCGATTACAACAGTACAATACTAAAACTTGTGAGAAGTTTTCCACTATGTATCGAATAAAAAACGCAACAGAAGATGTTAATGCTGCTCAGCCATTGATTAAAATGAAAGCAGACAAAGAGAGCCTCTCGATGTTAGATCGGTCATTTAAAAAAGCTACACGAGAAGTTATTTTACTTTTTAACGGGTTGTATGCTTTTTGACCCGGCAAACTTCGTGGCAAGGAAGTAGGCTGTTGTAAATCGTCATGTAAACCCTCATACAAAATAACTCATTAGTATTTGCCCGATTATTCCGGAGACTTTTCCAAACTTTTCAATCGCACTATCACTTTGCACTTGTCGAGTGCAACTTTGACAAAATTACATCAATCCGTTCATCCGTTCTCAAGCCATTTTGTGACGATTGTACCCCGTTTGGCATAAGGTCGTTTGGCATAAGCCCGTTTGGCATAAAATCTTTTGGCATAATGTTCGTTTGGCATAATGGCCGTTTGGCATAATGATTGACTTAAAATAAATATCGGCATTTTTTAAACTTTTACCGAGATCAATACCACTGAGCCCATAGCAAAAAATTTTGGTAGGTTCTAAACAATCGTGGTGTTCGTTCAGAGATTATTCTAGCTAAGAATTTCAAAAATTGTAGTTACATTAGAGAGCATTACTAAATAAAACATGTGACGGGTCTCTACATCTCAGAACATAGAGTATCTTTGAGCTTGTTGCGATATACATATTTGAAAACAGTAAACTGGCAAAGAATGTTTGCAGTTATTCATCAAGGGAACGCTCATAGAATATTTCGCTGCAGATCAAGCTCTATCCCAGTTTGAACGTAACACTCAATAAAAATTACTTGATAAAAAAAATGGATTTTTTTTTGCAAAATATCAAAAGCTTTAATCCAAAATTTATGAATAACTTAATGCAAAAATAGCCTATAAACGAGAGCAGATTATTTTTCGCTTAAAATGTTTAAGGCTCTAACGCATAAAAATCTTTTCACAGCATATCTCAAACGAACAGCACATCTTTAAAAGAGAAAATTTGTGGCAAAACTTTTCAACGGTTCAATATAAATCCTAATTTTGGAAGTGTACATCAAAAACACCGTCTATTATCGAAAGAAGGGAAAATTTGTTATTGAAATAATATTTTTTTCCAGCATATCTCAGAAGGAGATCACGCTTTTTTCCTAAAAACGTATATGTTGAATAGTGGCAGGTTCTAAAATAATTATTATTATAACAACACATCTGGCAAGAATTGATAGAACAGCAAAATATAAAAATGGTTAAACATTTAGCTTTACCAAATGATAAAATTTAAAACAGTATAAATATAAGGAACAGCCTATTTTTAAAAGAAGGCAAAATTTACAATCAAACCAATAGAAGAATGGACGCCAAAAATTATTGCGGCAATGACTGGTTCCCCCCGAAAAGTGGTGACGCGAAAGAACGATAAACAGTCAAAAGAAGAAAGTATTCTGTCATTCTCGGCTATACACATGTTGGCAAAAATGCTGAGGACGGTAAAACTCGAAAGAACTGCCAATTAAATAAAGAAGGGTGCATACTAGATGGTCAGTTCGTTCACCACCCTGAAATGTATGAAGTTACGACAATTATGAGTGCTAAAAATTTTCCGGGGAAATGGGCTTGTCGGGGAAACGGGATATTCGGGGAAACGACACTCGGGGACCGACATTCGGGGAAAAGTATCACAACACATCGAAGTAACTGCGGTAATCGATTTCTCTTTTCGCTGATAATGTGAGAAGATCAATGTTATCGATTGCCGCCCTTTTGTCAGTTGGAACAAAATAATACTTAAAAAATATAGCTCCAAAGAACAGCCTATGCATAAAAGAAAGAGAAATTTATTGAAATTTTTAATCAACAGTTTTCATACCTTTAATTATAGTTACATCATATTAAAAAAATAGAACAATTAAAAGAAGGGTAAATTTGTGCTAAATATATAAAAATCTTCAGTGTAAAATTTGTTCCAATAGCAAAACTCAAAAAAAGGATGAATATTAGAAAGAAGGGTTATTTCTGGATAAATAATAAAATACTATGATGAATGAAATGTTGACTTTAAAGTTTTGAATTTTTTTTTTCAGTGTAGAAAATGTGTTTTTATTTTTTCAATATTTTTTTCTCAAACTTCAGGAAATTTCACGACAGTCCCCCATACAACACTTTTTTGTAGGTCTTACCGCTTTCGAGTTATACGGGTTTATAAAAAAAAAGTTATAAAAAACCTTGACCCTTTCCAAATGTTAGTCTAGATCTATTTTGAAAAAACAAAGCATGCAAAGTATCTTAGTTTCACATAGTTTTCACACCCAGAAAGTTTCATTGAATTCTGAAGGGGTGCTGCCAATCCCTTTGTCGAGTTGGCGTGAAATCCGTCAAGGGTAAAACACTGATAAATGTGTAAGCCTCTTAAAATATTAGTAAGAATTTGTCACCTTAAATAGTAAAATGTTATTTCGTCCTAATTCCCCTTTCTGCCTAACGACCCTTTCGGCCTAATGGTCTTCAGCCTTACGAAATTTGGCATAACGGCCTTCTCCCATTTATATGTAATAGCAATGGCTATCTACCAATTATCATAATTGAGCGCTAGTTTACTGTACGATTGAAATAACAGTCGGTGACCCCATTGTCGGAAAATTAACTCCAGGCTTCTGGATAAGCTCCCATTTCATTTCTTCAGATAACATAAATTTAGCTTTTTCCAACTTTGTAGTATTGTTTAGATATAAATGGCTAAAATTAACTCAATAAAGTTAATAAATCTTCGATTTAAGTTATTGAAAATGATCTATTCGACAATTACCATTACAATACTTTTCCATTGTAATTTCTTGGATAAGGGAAAATCCAAGCACTTAGATCGTTTTTCTCTTTGATCTCTTCAAGTACTTATAATGAATTGAGAAACCTTCCAGTTTAAGCACCGTAAATTAAAATAATGTGCCTCTTCTCTTCAAGATGTTTGAGAAGTAGTTTGTGAACTTTAAGTCTGCTTTCTTCAAAATTTGGAAGGATACCTTGATTTCTCTAATGGAGCCCGAGATCGCATGCGAATTCGAAAACTCTGACCACCATTGTTGGCGCCTTTTGCTTCCTCACTTAAATCGAAGACCCTGAACTAGAGGCTGTAAGGATTTTTTGCTCGATAAAAATGTCTTAAAAATAATGTGATATCTTTGAGGAGTTCAACAGAATTTTCAGTTTGTGCCAATCAATATAATTTAAGTTTGAGCTTGACTAGCCGTCTGTGGTTCTAATATTGCCACGTCAGCGGTACATACACATTGAAACAACAACCCTCAGTGTATAAGTGCTTATTGTCTTCTATTTTTAGGCAATAATAGCGTCTGTCACGTTAGAAAACAGACCATTCACCTTACTGAAGGGGTGGAGGAAACGATGTTGCATTAAACTTTGCCCACTGCAGATCACCCAGTCAACATTTTGGTTGATATAATTTTTGTTATACATCATTCTATATAAATCAATTGAATCGTATAGAATGCACGAAAAGGCTAAATACATACCAAAGTGGAGGCTTTATGCGTACTTCCCGAGCAGAAGAAAATAACTTTTTTTTTTCAATTTTTTTATTAGTATCATTCCAAACATTACATTCATTTCTTATATCTAGGTGTTCTGTGTTTTTAGACAACACTGAACACCTAGATATAAGAAATGAATGTAATGTTTGGAATGATACTAATAAAGAAATTGAAAAAAAAGTTATTTTGTTCTGCTCGGGAAGTACGCATAAAGCCTCCACTTTGGTATGTATTTAGCCTTTTCGTGCATTCTATACGATTCAATTGATTTATATAGAATGATGTATAACAAAAATTGAGAAGAAAATAACTACTGAATACCAAATTGAGGTATTCCATACCAGATAATTTCCAATACTACATACCTGAATAAGGTATGAATTAGCCCTGCATAAGAGGTAAAATACCTCAAATAATATCTCAAGCATATTCTACGAACACCAAACTGATAACTAGATCAGGTATTGTAATACCTCAATAATACTTGATGGATTTTCATATAAAAATGAAATTTTTCAATTGTAGTTCAATACCTCCAGCAGACCTCAATAGCTGTTTAATACCTCAATGAAGTATTTTTAATTGTTTTAAAGATTTTTTTCAATACCATTATAATACCAAATTGAGGTATTGATAACTGAACAATACCTAATTTTGGTATGATACCAAAAAATGGTATGCATAAGTTATTGGGGAGTTATTTGTTCCTCCTCGGGTTGGCACGACTTTTTCAGATTTTCTGCGATCCGAAATACGATGTCACAAAATTTGGATGAAAATTAAAAAAAAAAAAGTTTCGAACAAGCCTCGAACTCGGGACTTCTGGACTAGTAATCCGACGCCTTACCACTGTACCACTGAGGGTTACATAACATACAAGTGATTATTTGCCAATATTAATGCATGTTTCATGTTCAGGGACACTTGCTTTGTTGTTCTATGAAGCCCATCGTCAGCAGATAGCAAGTATTGGTGGCAATTTTTGCTAAGTTATTGCGACTGCATATGATGATTTCTGGATTGATATATGATCTGTCAGTTGATACAACTTAACGCGATTCTACGTTGCAGTATTTACGACATGTTTTGTTGTCAACACAGATTGTCGTTTATGAATCGTATTGGAGATTTATATACAACTTTTGTTGACATTGATAACGTTTAATCTGGTATGTTATGCGATTCTGATTTTGGACAAACGAATATGTGATTTCGGATGCACATTCTTATACGATACGTGGTTCACTGGACATTGAGTCCACTGCATTTGCGCAAGGTAATACGAATTACTAGGTTTTGAGAGAGTTCGATACAGGTTTGCCTTTTGGTGTAGCGGATTGTCAATGTATCATGCGTAAGGAAATAGAACAAAGCAATGGTGAAAAATCTAATGTGAGGGGAACGGCTTCTTTTATTCTATTTCTGGTTATTAACCCCTCTACCGGAAGCTTCATTTTTTACCGCAAAATTCAAATTCAAATCGTTATAACTTTTTTGTTTTTCAATATTTTTGCACCATTTTTTTCACAAGCTCTCAAAAAACTCTTCTAGTTTTAGGATCTGTGTCGATATTGATCTTTGGTCATCTGGTTTTGTAGATATTCCAAAATTCCTTGGGGGACCGACCCGTAACTAGAACCCCCCGTTGATTTCTCAGGCTACAGAATTTCAATCGTATTCGGATATTCACTTTTCGGAACAATACATTAATGAGAGTATGTTGTGAAAAAATGAAGCAATTTGGTGCAGCCGTCTTTAAGTAATGGCCATTTAGGTTTCTGGAACCACGCTGGCCAAATAAAGATCTTAAAAACTTCAAAAAACATCATATCGTAATTTTCATATATCTCCAAGAATACTGAACCGATTTGTATGATTTTTGCAGAGAAGCTCCTTATTACCTGGCATTATATAGCGCACATTTTATTTTTTTGATAAATTGATCAAAAACAAAATGGCCGCCAGAGACATTTTGTATGGAAAATGTCGGTCCCCCAAGCAACATCGGAATATCTTTAAAACCAGATGACCAATAATAAATATCGACACGGATTTCGAAACTGGAAGAGCTTTTTGAGAACTTGTGAAAAAATGGTGCAAAAATATTGAAAAATAAAAAAGTTATAACGATTTGAATTTGAATTTTGCGGTAAAAAATGAAGCTGCCGGTAGAGGGGTTAAGATTGCTATGAACTTTTTTGTAAAATAAATAGAGTGAAAAATAATAAGGTATACACATATTACAATGAAAAGATCGGGTCTGAAATAGAACCCATAATATTCTACTTACAACGCAAAAATGATCCGTTAGTTTTGATTAATATGATACAATACAAAAAATTGGGTGACAAAACGTCGAAATACAAAATGTCGAAAGGGCAAAAAGTCGGCAGGACAAAATTTCGAAAGAAAAGAAAAACAATATGAGTTACGTCAAACAAAACGTCGACTCATTCTTTTAATGAGGAGAACAAAGCAAATCTATAAAAATGTATCGTAAAATCCAAATACTAATCAATGTTTTGAGCAGTTAAAGCAGTGAAAAAACAGTACTGGACAGAATAAAAAAACATACAGACCACATTTTATGAAGAATGGGTGGAACTTGGCATTTTATGGTCTGATTGACCTTAAATTTTCACCATAGCTCAGAAATAACACGAATTTCACTTAGCTTGAAAATTGTGATAGTTGAAACACAAAATTTTGAATTTTTATATTTAAGAATTATTTTTAATTCAAAACTTTAGTTTTTGTCAAAATTGAAGAAATTGAAGAAAGATTTGCGATAATTAAAATTTTGTTCATGAAAAGCTCTGAATTTATATCATAGCAAGATTTGAAATAACTTTTAATCTACGGTTATTTTAGATTAATCTGATCACTAGAAGCTGAGATCTATGCCTTCAAAAGCAGCGTCCATTTATTACATAACGCTAATATTTAAAATTTCAACCTACTCCCCCTCCCCCTAGAGCGTTACGTAATTTGTGGACGGTGCTAAACTTGTCCATTTTATATGGATAAAATATAAACTTGTAACTACATCATTCTGTCCAGTGCTGCATATTCATTTTCAATGTTAGCATCGTGATATTGTAATTTTGACCTTGTGCGAAAGAGATGATTAAAAAAACAATTGAAAATAATCAAAACTTATCGACGGAGTGACCATAACTCGCTAATGATCAAAATTCTAGTTATTTTTTTATTGAGTTTAGTTTTAGAAATACAATGTTTGTGTAGGTTCTTAATCTATTTCTTTTTACATTTATCTCTTAGCAATTAGAGCAGTTGACAACTGTCATTTATGCATTTTTAAACTATATTCAAAAAACTACCGAAATGCTTTGCAAACACTTTTCCATTATTCCATCTCATTTCTCTTAACTCTTTTTTAAACACATACAAATTAGGTTCTGAAACTGCTAGATTGTGAAATACAACCCGAATTGTCAGCAAGAGCGCAGATTTTTCTTTTTTAGAGTTCAAACTTATATTGCATGATAACAGTTGTTCAATATCTCTACACTTTATACCTAGGCGACCTCGAACGATCTGGCTGCACCATTCCCAAACTTTTTTTTGAGGCTGGGCAATCTTTTAGCCTATGCTTATTGCTATCACGGTGACCACATCTTTTACAAATATCATCGCTACGAATGCCGTAGGCGCACAATTTACTGTTGTTTGGTATTAAGTCATATACAAAACAAAAAACTTTTGCACGATCCTGGGTAGGGATGAAACTGTAGTCAAAGTTTTTCCAAACTGTTGGCCAATCAACGTCTACCAAATTCTCAATTCTAGGCGTACAATTATTTCTATCCACCAAACAAGCATACAAAACTTTAGTGCTTGGTAGATCAAACCTCGTTTTTAGTTCATATGCTTCTTCTAACCAAAACCTAGCATTTTTCGTGAGCCTCTGGGGCATCGAAAAATTTAAAAGGTAGGATTCTTCATGATTGTCGCCTGCATTATCAAGATTATTTAATATGTTTCTAATAAAAAGTGCTTTAATTTTTGACTCTGGGTCCACTAACTGCAGCCCACCTTTTTCATATTCTAAATATAATTGATTTCTTTCTACCTTAAAAATATGCCCGGACCATAAAAATTTTCCACAAGCTGATTTCAATTGAGCTAAATGTCGATTTAAAGGAGGAAAAACTTGAGCAACATACCAAACTTTCGACAAAATAAAGTATTCACTACCCAACACCTTTCGTACAAATTCAGGTTTCTTACTGAGTGCCTTTGCTATGTCAGCTTTATATTATTAATCACGGTATCACAATTATTTACAATTGTTTTATACCAGCTTCTATGGAAATTTATTCCAAGAATTTTAAGTGCATCAACTTCTTTAACCAATTGAGATCCAAATCGAGCCTGATTAAATCTCATAAAGGCTGATTTGGAAAAATTTATTTTAATCCTAGCATATTTTGAGAAATTTTCAAATATCATTAAAACCAAATCAAAATCATCATCATTTCTCACAACAATGTTGAAGTCATCAGCATACACTATCACTTTAATAAATTTATCATAAATCCAGAATTCTGTCAAATTTGCAGATAATTGTCGAATAAGAGGTTCTACGTACAACCCAAACAAAATCATACAAAGAGGACATCCTTGTCGCACAAAAGTACTTATTTTTATTTCATCTGTCAAAAATCCATTGACTTGTACTCTAGATGAGTCCACTTCATAAATATGTTTAATGCACATTATCAGTTGTTGTGGAAAATTGAACTTTTCCAACACTCTCCACAAATAATTATGATCCATTCGATCAAAGGCTTTGTTCAGATCGATACTCAGAATACTCCCTTTAAACCTTTTTGTTTCACATGAACGCGTCAAGATTCTTCGTAAATCCTTCAAGTTATTTATGCATGATGAGTTATTTAAACAAGCTGTTTGTCCCGGTCCTAACAATTTATCAAGTATTTTCATGATTCTAGTGGCAATTATCTTCATTAAAAGCTTATAGTCACAATTAAGCAACGAAATCGGACGATAGTCATCCAACGTAGTCGATCGAGTTCCTTTTTTTGGTATTAAATTATTACCCCATCTGAGAAGCCTTTATGAGGCTAAGGGCTCCCGAAAGATAAGAATTGAAAAGTCTGATCATATCGTCTTTCACACAATTGAAATTCTTGGAGTAGAACTCGTATGAGAGGCCATCTGGGCCCGGTGTACGCTTTTTAGCACAATCTGCAAGTACTTTTTTCAATTCCTCTTCGGATATTTCTTCAACAAGGCTCTGACTATCTTCGGTAGATATTTTCTGTGTAATAAAATTAATCGGATCATTGGAGGCATAGGATGTTATGTTCAAATTAGTGTCGTTAAACCGCAAACTGAAATATTCAAAAGCAATATTTTTGAGCTTCATTGGATCGACAATCACCGTGTTATCTTGTTTCAATTTCAAAAATCTACTGGAATCATTATATTTAATTTGAGAGGCAATTTGAAAAACATTTATTATCTCTCCTTGTAAATAGGAAGTCTCATTCATACAATTTGACAAATGTTTAAGCCGATCATGTTCAATTTCAATAATTCTAGATTTAATTATCTTGATATCTAGCCAAGTTTCCTCACCCCTCTGTTTTTTATGCATCCATTCATACAGTTTACCGTTAAAATAATGCTTTTCCTCTCGAATTTTTGAATTTAGCTCCCAGCTTTTTGTTTTAAAGAACTGCTTAGTTTTACTTTTAAAAATTTCCTTCCACCATCGGTCGATGTCATCATTATGGATTTGCCGTAATTTCCACTCTGTACAAGCAACGGAATACTGCTCGGATGTATTTTCGTTGTTCAAAATCGAGCTATTTATCTTCCAAAAACCTCTTCCCTTAGGTATAACGTCGGTTTGGTTCACCCTAATTTTCATCAAAATTCCGCAGTGGTCAGAAAAAGCCACTGGAACCGTACGAAAATCGCTAATATTACTGATAAAAGAAGCATGGGTATAAAATCTGTCAATCCGCGAAGCTGAATTGTTTCTGTGAAACGTGAATTCGTTTTTTCTCAGCGATAGCGCAACATCTTTCCATCCACACATATCTACTAACTGCCTCAGGCCCGTGCAATAATTTTTTGTCTCACCCACACAATCGGGGGGCGGACCTGGTGTAGTGGTTAGAACACTCGCCTCTCACGCCGAGGACCTGGGATCGAATCCCATCCCCGACATAGTCACTTATGACGTAAAAAGTTATAGTGACGACTTCCTTCGGAAGGGAAGTAAAGCCGTTGGTCCCGAGATGAACTAGCCCAGGGCTAAAAATATCGTTAATAAAGTCAAACCAACCAACAATCGAATCCATTCAATATGCAGTTCAAATCTCCGCCCACAACATTCGTGGAGGCACCTGGTTTGTTAAGATGTACAGTCAGATCATTCAAAAATAAGGAGTCTCGTTCTTTCTTGCGATTTGTTCCCGAATATGCATAAACGTTTACATTATTAACATTATTAACTACTATTGATGTTATTCTATTACCGATATCAAGCAATGGCTGCGCTATATCGAAAGAAGCTCTCACAAGTATAGCAGTTCCGGAACCGTTTTCATCAACGTTAACAACCGCACGGGGGGGCCCAGATAGCCGTAGCGGTAAACGCGCAGCTATTCAGCAAGACCAAGCTGAGGGTCGTGGGTTCGAATCCCACCGGTCGAGGATCTTTTCGGGTTGGAAATTTTCTCGACTTCCCAGGGCATAGAGTATCATCGTACCTGCCACACGATATTACGCATGCAAAAATGGTCATTGGCATGGTAAGCTCTCAGTTAATAACTGTGGAAGTGCTCATAAGAACACTAAGCTGAGAAGCAGGCTCTGTCCCAGTAGGGACGTAACGCCAGAAAGAAGAAGAAGAAGAACAACCGCACGATGAGACGGAACAAAGGAAAAGTTCGCGTATCGCACTTCTTGTAGAAACAAGATATCGATATCATTGACATTAATAAAATCTCTCAGCAAAAACTTATTGACAGTTGTCGTACTGCTATTCAAATTAATGCTACCTACATTGAGAATAAAGTTTACGTTGTCTTTCAAATACTTTTATCACTCATTGATTCACTAGAAATTTCCCCAACTCTTCCTCATTCGTCCCTTCGACTGGATCCTCTTTACTTGCTTCCTCACCTGACAGAGAAAGTTTTATCTGCTTCGTTTTGCTCCGGGTAATGCGGTCGAGCGCATCGCTCACGTTACCGATCGTGTTGCTCGATTTGATCTGCTGCTCCAAGTCTGTGTTTGAGTTGTCCGAGTCAGACAACTGATTTGTATTCTGCCCTTTGTTTCTTGCTTTGTGCCCCCTTTTTGATGAACTCTTTCCGCTTCCCTTCGCTTGCTCTTTTACCACCGACCCGGCGTCTCCATCTCCATCGACGATCGCTTTTTCCCCTCTCGCTACTTGTGATGTACGGTTGCTCTCCTGCTCCACATCGGCACGCAAGTTCATTCGCTGACCTTGAACGACACCCATCTCGGTGCTTTTGAGTGTACCCAGGTTCTCTCCAGACTGCTCAGTTGAATGCGTGTTAGTGCCAGACGAAACTGGCTGCTGGTCCATTGTATCAGCACTACCGCCAACAACGTCAACGGCGTCAATAGCTGATTTAGTTGTCGTAGTGGGACTTGTAACAATAGTTACCCCTTTCTGCATAGTTGGCTTGCTCCAACGATTACCATTAGCCACGATCCCGCTGTATGATGGTTGACTGGCATTCGCCATTCTCTAGTTTACAGATCTCTTCTGTGGACACTCAGCTTTTAAGTGCTCTGCACTACCACACTGATAGCACTTGTTCACCAAACCTTCGTAGAATACACGTGCTTTCATATTCCGAACGTAAAGCAACGTAGGAATCTCGACTTTGTCCTTTAACTCTAGGTAGACATCTCGCACAGATGTCCAAATAGGATAACCTGTTTCTTCACCATATTTTTCTCTCACCATTCGAACAATTTTACCGTATTTTCCGAGAACGGCCGCGATTTCACGGTCTTCGATTTCCGGAGGAAGATTAAACAATCTCACATAACGCACAATGGCGTTTGCCGGGGAAAGTTTCACTGTTGCACTTTGATACTTGCTGTATGCGAATTCCATAGTATCCGAGAGATTCCTAAGCGTATTCCTCATATCCTCCTCGGTCTTGAATTTGATGATGACCGAGACGTCGCACACTATGTCTGAATCAGACGATTATAAAAATCGAATGTACATCGGGTTTTTTCTCGCTTGAGATCAGTATTTGGTCTATATTTTCATAATCGGAAGGTTTTAAAATATTCTATCGGGGATTTTTTTTTCCATACATTTTCTATGGGCTGAAATGCGTGAAAAAAACGGGATTTCCGTGGGTTTTAGTATGAAAAATAGCTAAAAAGTGAAAAAAATAAAAATTTCACCGATGGAATATTTTAAAACTTTCCGAT
Organism: Aedes aegypti; assembly: GCF_002204515.2. Lineage (NCBI taxonomy): Eukaryota > Metazoa > Arthropoda > Insecta > Diptera > Culicidae > Aedes > Aedes aegypti. The sequence goes on along the minus strand of NC_035108.1, from coordinate 20,306,205 downwards.
TGTGAAAATATAACTCAAATGCTGAGCTCTAGCGAGAAAAAACCTGATGTACATTCGATTTTCATAATCGTCTGGTTCAGACATAGCGAGCGTCGTTCTTGTCCTTGTACATAAACAAAAGTTTTTCACTTTTCAGTCCCATTCTTGTCTTCATGAAACCGAAAATGTCAACATCCGATGGATCTGGACTACCTCTCTTGAAGCGCAACCGCAATGAGTTAGCTCTTAACTCAACATCAGCCATTTCTACAATTCTGTTTTCACTTATCCACTTCAAACCAGAAACCTATACAACAATTCAGCTGAGCTGAAAAACGTGCTCGCTGGAAGCGTGCTCGATATTTCTCACCGCGCGCTATTGATTTGCGTCCGTTCTATACCGAGTCACCGCACAAACTGAATTCGATGCATTTTTTTCATCAACTTGTTGAAAGAATGAGTGTATTTTGAAAGAATAAATAATACACTAATAATATCAACAGATACCCGACTATGGGTAAATAAAAAAATTATATCACATTATGTTATTATGATATAAAGATTTTATCGAACATAGGTTGTTACAATTTTTATGCAGGGTATTGTTAAAATAACTAAATTTATATCAAAAATGAATATGAATTGTATCATAAATATAACAAAATGTGTTCAAAATCTATCAAAAACATATCAAACCTAGTTATAATGTTTGATACAATGCATCAAAATTGTACTACTATGTTATATATGTTTTTTATCGGTTGTAGGACATTTCCCAGGAAGTCAAACCCCAGAACGACATTCCCCAGAGTGACGTTGCCCAGAAACCCATTCCCCAGAATGGGACATTTCCCAGAAATACATTCTTCAGAATGAAATGGCTGTATTTTTTCTAAAAAGTTGAGACCATAAGCTTTCATTCCATAAAAAAGATTGGAAATCGGTTGAGCTGTTCAAAAGTTATGATTTTTTTTAAACATTACAAATCTAATGCGCTGAGATCTACAGTGTGTGCCGATGAAAAATGACTGATTTTTTATTTTCAAAAAAATATATTTCAAAAACTATAAAACATACATCGCTAAAAATTTGACAGTTAACGTTAAATTTTCTGATTTTTTAAGAAAAAATGAGAGCAGCAAAGCCCCTTTGGTCCCGAGGCCTTCAAAACACCGAAAAACCGAAAATAGTGAGTTTTTTCATGTAAAAAACACAATTTTTGTGAAATTTTATATTTTTCCCGAAAAGTCAAAATCTTTAGCCTTCATTTCGTCCAAAAAGATTGAAAATCGGTCAAACGGTTCAAAAGTTATAATTTTTTAAAAAATTTTTAAAAATTTTGCAAAATCGCGATTTTTCTTGTCACCCTATTTCGGAAATGGTCACCCTAATCAAAAAATCAAAAAATACGTGTATCCTTATTTCGGATAAGGAACAAAATAGCAAATTTTCACGGAATTCGGAAACCCACTAGATCGGTTTTTCATGGAATGGCTGAATATATAAAAATTGTCCAAACGGTTCGAATCACAGTTCCGACCTGTATTTGATTAGTTTCTAGAATTTTCGTTTTGAAGATTATCCAGTCAATTAATGAAAGACTGCAACAAACCGAAAGTCCAGTCGTTAAAAAAACAATACGAAAATGTTTTACCAATGAAAACTACAATTAGGTTTTGCTCGAATTTTCCAGTTAAATACGTTCACTATTAACCATTTAACTGATTTCTAACACCCCAAAAATTACTATTTTTTTATCTGGGGAATGTCCCATTCTAGGGAATGGTTTTCTGGGGAATGTTCCATTCTGGGGAATAGCGTTCTAGGGAATGTCGTTCTGGGGAACGTCATTCTGGGAAATGTCTTTCAATCTTTTTTATCAATTATATAAACATTCTATTAGGACATGATATTCTAACAGTGTATAACAAAATTATATCATAATAAGATATGTATATCATTTTCTCATAAAATTTTATTATATTTTTGTTATATGCCTCTAGTCGGGTAGCTCAACCAGTAGCAAATTCAATTCACCTTTAAACAATTACTGCATTGAATTTTAAGAATATACTCAACTGGAACATATTCACAAAAATAATACAACACATTTTAGCTTATTGAGGTAGAACTATTCTTTTTTAATACAACAAATTGAGCTAAGGCATAATGCTTACGCTCTAAATATACAAACATTCTGTTGAATCTGGTGAAAAAGATTTTGTTTGCCCATGAAAACGAAAAGTGTGCACTGCTTTTGATATTCCATCCCTCTGCCATTAAGTGAGTCCAGAGGTGCGGCGAAATAAAACTCAGCGAGAATGAGATTTGTTTAAAACGAAATTCTGTAAACATATTTTTTGCAATTTTCCATCGTAATAGGCTGTTTTTCATCACGCCAATCTGTCATGAAACAACCTACTCTCCTGTACTGAAGAATGCAGCAGTGCGAGAATAGTCATTACGCAACTGAAACCAGTGCTGTAATGATTCATTACGAAACGCTTTCTCATTACGCAACTGTTTTGAGCTGCGTAATGAATCATAGCACAACAATTTTTCAGAAATTGTAAAATAATGGTGAATGCATTCCGATACAATTTCTGATACTAATCCTCAAGTGGTCTTCTACGAAATTGCAAAAAAAGGTTGTACGTAACTCGTTGCAAAACTCGATTTTTACAGCACTCGTCGCAATTATACTACTCGGGAAGCCTCCTAGGACAAATTTACGACTCGTGCTGTGAAAATCATCATTCTGCAACTTGTTCCGTAAACCACTATTATCATTTTACTTATATCTTCGGCTTCTTTTTTTAATCTCTTCTCTGCTTACTTTGATGAACATTGTAAATTTGGCTGTTTCCAACGTCGTTCGCATTGCAACCATTTTTGTCTTTGGCAACGTTATAGTCATCTTCGCTTGAAAAAATACTGCTTTCGACGTTTTGTCTCTTTCGATGTTTTGGGACTCGACGTTTTGGCATTCGACGTTTTGGGTTTCGACGTCTTGTCTTTCGACTTTTTGTCCCTAAGCCAATACAAAAACCGATTTGTTTCGTGAAATATGAATTTACGAACAACATGCTAAGTCAAAAGTAAATTTTCTAAAACATACTCCCCATGGAGTAGTTATCTTGCTTGTGAACAGCTCAGTGTACAAAAATACGACAAGAACTGACCTTTGATTGTCTCTTCTGCCTCTTTTTCAGGTAAGCAAATTGACATACACCGTGGAAATTTCACGCACCGGTAAGTTTTCCTCAGAGATCAAACACCAAAAAGTTTCGCAATTCAATTATTGCCGGACTTTGCTGTCCGTCCATCGCATCGCATCACCTTTCGTGTCTCGTGAATCTTCGCAACAAACTTAGCTATCTCTCAGCGCAATCGATAAAAGTTAAATCTTCCTGGTTCCTACCAGTGCACAGTGGGGAAAAATCGGACCCTAACAGGGACATGACCAGAATCAAAATCAGCGTGAGTAACCAGTTGGCTACAAAGGTGACTAGAGTCGGTTAAAAGCAAATCAATCGGAGAAGGGTTTCTAGAAGAGGAAAAACAAGTAGGGCTATCAGGGTATTGAATTTAGAAATATCCTTGAAGAGCACCCATCACATAAAATTCTGCCGTTTGATTTGCTTTGCGAATTATTCCATGAGCGATGTTTTGCATCAAAATCGCCGATGACAAAAAATTGGACTTATTGTCTGTTAATTTCCGCAAGTCAGTTAGAACCAAATTAACTTGCTACCCAGAGCATTGAAATGGCGAATAGGCAGCTATGAAAGTATATTTACCGAGCTGTGTTTCATTAGAAACACCTAAAGTTTCAAAACCTTTAGTTTTAAATGACAAAAATTTGATGTTCCATACACCTATGAATGATGATTGCAACAAAATTACGGCTTCTTAAAGTTGCAGTTTTGAGCCCGTTTTTGCCCACTATGCTGCGTGTCTTCATTGTGCGAACTCTCATTCAATGCAGAAATTACACTCCGCCCAGCCACGTTAATAAATGATGGCGTTTATATTGAATCGTTAAACGTGTTTTCGCTCGGGATGGAATATGGACCGTAAAGTTTATGAATGTCATATGAGAGGAAGATGAAAGCACGTTTGTTCCTATAGGATGTGGAATAATGCTTTTTAATATAAGAAGTTGAGGAATGTCTTCGGATTACGATCAGATTTAAATCGGGAATCCATTATTTGTCCATCGAATTGGTAGTCCATACCAAAATCGTCCATTCAAATCCCATCAAATTGCTTAAATGATAATCCGATAAAAGTCACGTTCCATCAATTTAGTGCTTTGCTTGATCAACCGAATATGTGCATGACATGGTTTCCGATTTTTCCTTTTCAGATTCGGTTCAATGTTTTTGAAGGTCGAGATTCTTGTAGCTGTATAAAGATGAAAATTTGTGGCGCACTGACTTCAATCCAATCCACTTGTTGTGCTTCTATGTGGTACAGGACAGTCATCATCATTTCAGACCGATGAGAGAACACGTTATGGATGAGTAGAAATGAAGGGAACGTGTTATCAAGCGTTACACTGGAAGCATTTTAAGGACAAATGAAGGAGTCGTGGTCGTTGAAGTCGCTGGGGACCGCATTTTTGTGTCTTTGTGTGTTTTTGAATTGTGGGAACGTGTTAAGTATGTTTGAAGTTTTGCACTTTTTGGAGCAAACAGAAGCAATTTTGCAATTTTCACAGTTTATGTTGCCACCTATTGAGAACATACATTTTTGATCGCAAACTGTTTGGAAGTTACGACCTTTAAACAAGTTTAAAACCATTTTTGAACCAGAAAAACTCCTATGTCAAAACGTTGAACTTAAAGTTTGAAAAAAAAACAAGAACATTTGATGAGATAATTTTTTTGGTAAACCCATTTCGCCTCTAAACGTTTCGCATATAGACGTTTGGTATAATGGACGTTTCGCATAAAACAGTTTCATACAAGAACAGGTAGCATTTCAAGGAAGGATTATAGTTCCTTTTTATGTCAAACGTTTGTTATGTGATACGTCCATCCATAAAATAATATGAAACATTTTTATGCGAACCTTCCTAACACCTCAATATTCGTTTCACGTCGCGTTGTTGGCCAATGTCCGGATAAGATACTAATTTAGAAAGCTAAAAACTATTCTAGTCTTTGTTTGATTGTGACTCGTCCATCAGGATGATATCTTCCACCGTTTGAGTAGCAGAAGAAAAAAGAAACCACAAATTCACCTCAGACACTTTGTTTCTATTTTTAGCCACCTTTATAGTCGGTCTCCGTTAATTAATGCCGCGTCACGCAATCAAGCTCACTGTTTCTTTTGGGCTTGGTATGCTCATCATTTAATATTGGAGTAATCCTGGAAAAAAGCGTTGAGCGTTGGTACAAGCCCATAACCATAAAGAGGTTCTTTATTGAAATGTCACAATTATTTCCATTTTTTGTTTGTAATGAATCAATCTAATTGAGCGCTTGTAACAAGCGAAGAAAATACTAAATGTGTTGTATCTTAACGTGATCATTAACCATTGCATGTATTTTCATGTAATGATCATACCGTTAATAGACTTCTTCTGAGTTAAAAAAATTGTGAATGGACGAATTAGTCATTTATGCTACGCTTCTATTTTATAATGGCCAAACTTAATTACACGGTTACTGACCACTATTTGTGCTTACTGCATTTTTGTAAGTAAAAACATCGTCAGAATCGTGAGATATACATAGTTATGAACAGAGTGTAATCAATAAGCTTGCATTTGGAATACCATCAGAGTAATATATATATACAGCTGAATGAAACATGATTGTGATTTTAGTTATGCTACTGGCCGAAGAGTGGCGCTTTTGTTCTATGAGTTGATTTATCCAAGAGGAGATGTTTGAATCTTAGATACAGTAAAAGCTCAGCCATGATTTATAGCAGGTGAAGAGAAACGGAAGTGGGCGTGAGAGATTTTCTGGAAAGTAGAAGAGCTACACTTTCAATTACGGTGCAAAATGTACATAAAATCATAAAAACATAAAATCATAAAATCATAAAATCATAAAATCATAAAATCATAAAATCATAAAATCATAAAATCATAAAATCATAAAATCATAAAATCATAAATAAAATCATAAAATCATAAAATCATAAAATCATAAAATCATAAAATCATAAATCATAAATCATAAAATCATAAATCATAAAATCATAAAATCATAAAATCATAAAATCATAAAATCATAAATCATAAAATCATAAAATCATAAATCATAAAATCATAAAATCATAAAATCATAAAATCATAAAATCATAAAATCATAAAATCATAAAATCATAAAATCATAAAATCATAAATCATAAAATCATAAATCATAAAATCATAAAATCATAAAATCATAAAATCATAAAATCATAAAATCATAAAATCATAAAATCATAAAATCATAAAATCATAAAATCATAAAATCATAAAATCATAAAATCATAAAATCATAAAATCATAAAATCATAAAATCATAAAATCATAAAATCATAAAATCATAAATCATAAATCATAAAATCATAAAATCATAAAATCATAAAATCATAAAATCATAAATCATAAAATCATAAAATTCATAAAATCATAAAATCATAAAATCATAAAATCATAAAATCATAAAATCATAAAATCATAAAATCGTAAAATCGTAAAATCATAAAATCATAAAATCATAAAATCATAAAATCATAAAATCATAAAATCATAAAATCGTAAAATCGTAAAATCGTAAAATCGTAAAATCGTAAAATCATAAAATCATAAAATCATAAAAACATAAAATCATAAAATCATAAAATCATAAACACATAAAAACATAAAATCATAAAAAAACATAAAATCATAAAAACATAAAATCATAAAAATCATATAATCATAAAATTCAGAATTCAGATAAAATTCAGAAATTCAGAAATTCAGAAATTCAGAAATTCAGAAATTCAGAAATTCAGAAATTCAGAAATTCAGAAATTCAGAAATTCAGAAATTCAGAAATTCAGAAATTCAGAAATTCAGAAATTCAGAAATTCAGAAATCAGAAATTCAGAAATTCAGAAATTCAGAAATTCAGAAATTCAGAAATTCAGAAATTCAGAAATTCAGAAATTCAGAAATTCAGAAATTCAGAAATTCAGAAATTCAGAAATTCAGAAATTCAGAAATTCAGAAATTCAGAAATTCAGAAATTCAGAAATTCAGAAATTCAGAAATTCAGAAATTCAGAAATTCAGAAATTCAGAAATTCAGAAATTCAGAAATTCAGAAATTCAGAAATTGGAAAATCGGCAATACGAAAAAAAATACTGCTTTTATTGATTGTCATCGTTATATGTAAAATTATGATGAGCACATATTATTTCTGGTAAGGGCTGCTAACCCCAATGATCTGTGTAACATAAAATCTCTTTTCTCTCCGCATTCGAAATGTATCATTTTTCAATCTCGAAAATTCTGCTATTCACTTCATATTTCACATCAAAACCAGATCTCTGCATCCAAGTATGGGATTGTTTGCAGTCTTGATTGATGGACTTAGTATCAGAGAAAGAGCGAAGTAAGTGTGCTAGACCATTGCCGGAGTCGTCGCATTTTTTATGAGCTTTAACCGAGGGCCATCCGTCGCCTGTCTGGGCCACAGGAATCGAATTCCATTTTCAATGATTTATTACGATGAAGATACATATGACAAGTTCAGACTCGGTGTCTGTTCGGTCCGACGTTTGGATCATATTGGCGGAAACATGTGGTCTCAGTTTTTGAGTGACTGTAGGAGCCTTAACGGTGAGTGCCTTGTGTGGAGATTGCGTTTTCTTTGTTGACGTACTGCTTGCCTTGTGTAATGGGAGAGATATCCTGGATGCGGGAGAACTACACTAGAAGCACGTGACTGAAAGTTTCTCGAGGATTGTTTATGAAACGATGACGCAAGGGGGTCAGAGTGGAGCTCCGCATGGAATGCAACAGCATTTGTTTACAGCCAATTATGAGAGAGGTTGTCTGATTGAGAGTAAGTTGAGTCATTCTCTGAGTTTTGAAGGTTCATTTTGATTTGAGTTGAAAATAGAAACCTTAGCCGATGATAGTTAAAAAAAAAATAATAATAAAATAAAAAATCATGATATTCGCTGAAGTAAACATAAGTTTGCCTTGGTAGCAGTGTTACGATAGACGGGGATACGTTCGAGGTGGTCGACGAGGTCATCTACCTCGGATCCTTGCTTGGATACGGAGGTGCATCATCAATGGAAAAAACTATCTTAAAGGACATTCCAGAATGTTGAAAAGAAATCAGTGAAGCTGTAGAGGAATAGTAAAACCAAATTAAAGAGCATGTAAAAATAAACGTTATCCAGTATAATAGAAGTAAATGTATGAAAATTTAAAGTTACCATGAAGAGTTAAAGAAAGTTAAAAAAATCAACAAAAAAATTGAAAATGGAAACATAAATATAAAAAACTAGATATAGAATAAGATTTGTAAAATTGTATCTTACCTAGCTCAAAAACAATTTCAGTGCTTATCATCCTTAAGTAATTGTAACCCAGGGATCTCAAATGAACTGTACTCTCCGAGTGCTCCTGCCGCATGAAGCACTCTGAGTGCTCCCAACAAATCCTTCGCCCTCTGCGTTGCGATGTTAGCCACATGATAGGATTGCCCTCCACCCAAAACTCCCTCTCGCCCCTCTTTTTAGACTAGGCAGCGCACCCTTCCCTTGGGCAGACTTCGCAGCCTGGGACTGCTGGATATATAGTGTTGCTGCTGCGCGGGCTTCAGAAAAACCAGTTGTTCCAAGTTGACCAAATCTGCCCCTTTGCCAAGTCAGTCAGTTTCGGTACGGCTTGGCGTTTGGCGGCGAGTTGCATTTCTTTGCGTGTGTTCTTTGGCGTTCCCGGTTCTTGGATTGCTGTTTTAGACTTCTGCTACTGGTGGGAGCGGCAGAAGTTGTGTGAAAAGTGCGTTCACAGCAAGAAATATATTCATATTGGTCGACGTAATTTGGGCGCTAAGTGTCAATATCGGACGTAAGGATATTTCGGTCAAATCGTAATTGGATTCGTCGACGAAAATCCCAAGAAACTCTTTTCAAGTAACAATTCAAAACTCGTAGCAAACTAAACTTACTTTCTGTAGAGTGTTGAGATGACCTAAAGGTATCGGGCCCGACTTTCACTCGCAAGATCAGAGTTCAAATCCCGGTCGAACGCTTACATCGTTTTTGTTAATTTTCAAACCGGTTCTATCGATTTTTGAACCCCGAATTTCAGCAGTCACTGGTTGCTTTCATACGTTCTAAAGATGTAATTGTACATCATATTTGCAACAGAACTGAGAAGCATCTAAAATTTCGCGAGATTATGATATTTTTTTTGCAGTGTTAGGCTGGAATCTTGGAAATTTCGGTTTGTGAAGGGTTTGACCAACGTCTAGCAGAATAGCAGTGATTGGGATTTGACAATCTGCCCGGGAGGTGGAGGTGGTGATAAGCAAATGGGATTACGCCTCCGCCAAGGGCAGGGCTGCTTCCGAAGAAAGTGATTGAAAAGAAGAAAGTGAAGGGAAAATTTCTCTTGTTTTGCGTGAGGGAAAATGGGTGGTACCGGCTGATGATGGAATGTGGCCAAAGTGAAAAAGTGGATAATTGAGAGTGATATAGTGATGGGGAAGTTTCCGGAGGATTGGGGATGAGTGAGCGATGGGTTATCAAGCTGAGGGTCACAACGAACGACGAAATAGATGCAGCTTCGGAGTGCGTAGAAAATAACAAAGAACCTGAGCAGCTGGAGTTCAGATGTGAGGGACGGGAACTAATTGGTGCTAAGCTGGAGTGGATTAATTTACCCTCTTCCCTGTAAGCGGATCATCGTGGGAGGAATTTCTCGGAAATCGTAAGGAAACAACATCTTTAATTAAAGCACCAATCAGCGGAGCGAAAATTCATACATATTCCTGGCGAAAAAAATGAGCTACGAATTGATTTCTACCGTGTCGTGAATCACCTCTTTTCTCGGAAGGTTAAACTCTTTCAGGTATTTTATTTCCTACAAATAGTGATTGCGGATTCGATTCAAGCATTCTTTGTGGAAAGGAAAGGAAAAACTCGTTAATGTTTATATAACCATCAGAAGAGAATTGTTTGGTGTGGGATGGAAGTTTCTCATCATCTCTTGGGACGTCGGGTCGATAGAGCTGGGCGATATCAACTTTAAGGCTTAAAATTTTAAGTTGATAAATGTAGATCCTCAAACATTACTCCACGTCATGTAAATGCTAAGTGAAATTGTTTTTGTTTGGTTATAAAGGTAAGAACGTCCACAATTTAAGTAAGGATAAATATCGCACAGCCCTAGGGTAACGGTAGCAACGAAGAATACTTGCAGCTGATTTTGCGCTACCAGTAGGGAACGGAGATAATAAGGGTATGCAATATGCAGTAGTACGAAAATTTGGTAGGATAAATAGAATAGCTGCTACGCACTGAAATATCTGAGCAAAACAGTCAAAGTGTCACCCCTACCATGATTTTATATAACCGAAGGTACCAAATTTTGACGAAATTCCAACTGAAATGTTGAACATAATGATTTGTACAATGTAATGTACCGTTTTGACTCATATTCCGAACACTTAAGGCCAACAGTGACTTCAAATGCATTTGATAGACTCAAATAACTTGATATTTGTAAATATTTTAATTTCTTCACAAAGTTGTTAGCTGTTGGGTTTGCTGATGAAATAGTTTATTTAAACTTGTTTGATATTGTTTTTACATAAAGATACCCCTCATTTCACGCGTTTTAGAGTTATTCAAGATTTACTGACGGCAGAAATGTGACTTTCGTGTTTTTTTTTGCAGATTATCATACAAATTTGATCAAATTTTCAATACCAATGAAAATCCAATGGCGCATCGTATTTCACATATTACTGTTGATAAGTTTCGTACAAGAGCTGACCGCTGTAAGAATATAACAGTTATCTATTTCGGTTCATGTTAAGCGTTCAACAAGTCAAATGTATTATGCTAAACGTTCGCATGTGAAATATATTTATTCGAAAAGGGTCACATTCGCCATTTTCGCATTATTCCTTATACTTTGGAACTAATTTTACAGCTTCTGTACAGCATAGAGGACAGAGGCTTAAGCAATATTTCTGCAAAACTTAAATTTGAAAAATTAAATTGAAATTAAATGTTATAAATGCGATTTATATGCGAAGCCAATCAAAAATTTCAACTGTTTTGGTTGACCTTTGATAATGTTATGAGGGATTATGCAGCATGTAGTGAGTGCAATGAAAAGAAATAATTATCTGAAGAGCTAAACACCGTCCACTAAATAATAAAACCAGTATTACGGAAATTATATGTGAAAAAAAGTGCACCACTCGGTTTCCTTAGATTTATGAAAACATTTGTTGAAAAATTGATAATATTTGTATGATATTCTGCAAAAAAAAAAATTGCATTTCTGCCCGCAGTAAATTATTAATAACTTCAAATCGCATTGAATTAGCTGTATGATGTCGTTGGCAAAGTTTTTCAATAAGTAAAGAATTATACCAGCGTAGAATTTGATTCCCACTTTTGAATATATAAAAAAAGGTAATAAAAATCATAGTTTTCCAACATTTAAAAAATCAGTGTGCAAAACATTTAGTGAATGTTTTTTTTTTCAGATTGTTTGGACCCCAGGAGATCTACGAAAAATATCAAAACTATGAGTTTTCCGAAATTTTGCTGAATTTGGACTGTTTGTTTGACATAGTAACTCATGATTTTTTTTTTCAAAAATTTCAACTAAGCAAGCTGAAAATGTCATTTCTCTAAGTTCTCCTCATATAAAAGTTTGATTGTAACATCCTTAGCTACCATTCTGAGGTTGAGCCCCCAGCGAAAATTTGGGACACCCTATTGAGAAAGTGAAGTGAAGTGAAGTAAAGTGAACTAACTTTCCAATATAAATTTCTTTTGTATGAATTTCTGTACTACTTCTATTCGCATAACGTTTCCCTGTATATAGAAAATCTAATGGAATATGTGACAAAGCTTCAGTGTTAATTTCAATTTTATTTTTATATCTGTAATGTTCAGTAAGAATTTTCTAAAAAAATATTCAAAAAATCCCTTAAAATCTTGTGATATGGTAATTTTTGATAAGATACGAAAAGCAAAAGAGTTTGTGATATAATCTTTGGAAAAATTTCAGAAAAGTTAGTTAGCAGCACCTTTAGTATTCCTGAAATAATTTTTATAAGGGGTTAACCTCTGTAGAAAACATAAAGTTATTCGTGTTCGATCTAAGAGATTTATTATCAAAATAAATTTTCAAAGTATAATTAATTCATGATAATATATCACATGATAATATATATGATTTACTCTTGGTAATAGTTGTTATTAAGCTTGAGCTTGAGCTTTCTTTTCACAGCAAGAGTATTCGTCCAATAACTCCTGTGGCAAAAAAACGTGGAAATAGCCAAGTCGCATACTAGTAAGTGATGAAATTCACTAATGTTTTGTTTATATTTTGAGAAAATTCACAAAAAAACTTACACTATAATTGGATTTAACTTTCAGCCTATCGGTATAATTTTGGTCTGAAATCTAACCTAGTCTTTATACTGAAAAAATATCTTTGTTTGACCATAACTTTATGAATAATAAACCGATTTAGAATCTTTTCACATTCTTTGAAGCTAATTTATTTGTTTTTAAACGGTGTAAACAGAATATTTAATATAACTTCTTCAATCAAATTTTCAATTTTCGATCTAAATATCATTCTTCGTTATCTAAAATCCTTCTGAACACGTTTTAGGCAATGATTCAGTTTCATTTGCGAATTTAGTTAATTTCTATTCATGAATATCCCTTTTCTTTTATTTTTTTCAAGCCTCTTCTGGTTACTAATTTTGGGCAACAACAAAAATTTGAGTTATCACAATACTTTTAAAAATGTTATTTTTACATATTTATTTTTTTTCAGCAACATTCTTTATTTTCGGTATTAATTTGGCGAATTTCGGTAAAACTTTCACTGAGATATCGGTATGCGTTTACCGAGTCTCGGTAACGTTCGCCGAGATCTCAGCAAAAAATATGGATTGCCGAAATCAAGGTAAAATAAGTACCGAGATTCGGCATTGAAAATTACCGAATTCTCAGCTATTGAGTTCTCGGCGAAATATTTTACTGAGGTTGGTGAAATAATTTAAGTGTGTACGATGTTTTTGATTGCACATAAAAGGAAAAATATTTAAAACATTTTTCAAAAATACAGAAAAGTTCCAAAAGCCATATTTTTTTTTCCTATATGCATATCATGGTCCAAGGCTTAAGCCAAAAATTATCATTTTTATATCCAAGCAATAAAAAATACACGAAATTTCAATGTGTACCCAGTTGATATTTGAAAACTTATCACAATATCTATTTTTACTATTCGTATGAAACTTGTCATAATATCTATTTTTACTATTCGTATGATATTCATTTAATATTTTAAGAGCAAACGTTTTTTTTAACAGAAAGCAAATAGTTTATTGTTCAATCATGATAAATTTTGATGTTAAAATCAAAGAATTAAAATTACCACTATTTTGATTTACTTATGAATAACTTATTTAGTTATTATTTTGCTATCAATATTTAAATAATAACATATTTCGTTATTCACAGTTGCCTATATTTTTGTTATTATTTTGTTATAACATTGGCAAAATATCATATTATTTAGTTTTTATTCCATACAATCTTAATTATTATTTTTGTTATCTAACTCTTTTTTCAAACAAACAAAGAACAAATTTTGCTATTCAAACATTCTATTTTAGTGGTAAATTTTGTTATTCATTTGCCATTTTCCTCTACCCGGGTTCTAAAGGCAAGGTTTGGTATTAGAGGGTTGAAAATTGTTTTGACATAGTTCTTCAACAAAAACTGCTCAAAACATGAACTTTTAATAAAAATTTGCCACATTTTCCCTATTGGCCCATAGTTTAAGTAAAAATGTAATTTCTGAATATCTAATAACCGGTTTCTTCACCACCGCTTAGGCCTTAAACCTGGTTTACGGCTTAAGCGAAGGTGAAGAAATCGGCGCTAAGTCAAAACATTTCTTTAAGTAAATATGTTGTATACAAAGTTTAAAAACAGCTAAATTAGCTTCAGAAGCATGTAAAAATATCTAAAATCGGTTGAGTATTCATGAAGTTATGGTCAAGCAAAGATGATTTTTTCAGTTTTATGAGAAAAAAATCTGTTAAAGAATACTTTCAACTCAGATTAGTTTTAATTGAAGACAAATTTTATGTACTGCAAAATTTTCATAAAATAAAATTTGAAGAAAATGATACTTGAAGCTTTGAAATTGGTTAAAATGTATAACAAAAATATGAAGACTTGACTGAAAGTCATAATCTTTTATTTACATATCCTATAACATATTGAAGTCGCTTGCGCCACTTCTAAGTCTAATATTTTTGACTCGTACTTTGAGGTTCTTTTTTTAAGTTATTTAAGTTCAAATGAGCTCAAGAATCTTCGGTTGTGAGAACTTTCGAAAAAAAAAAATAAGTCGAACCCTAGTAATGCCTAGGCGAGAGCGCATCAACGTTCATAAATCCGTCATCGTAATCATTGTCATCGACGGATTTCACGTCAACTCGACACGCGATTGGCAGCACCCCTTCAGAATTCAATGAAACATTCTGGATGTCAAAAGTATGTGAAACTAAGATACTTTGCATATTTTGTTTTTTTTTTTTCAAAATCGATCTGGACTAACATTTGGAAAGGGTCAAAGTTTTTTTTTACTTTTTTTTTATAAACCCGTATAACTCAAAAACGATAAGATCTACAAAAAGGTGTTGTATGGGCGACTGTCGTGAAATTTCCTGACGTTTTGAAGCTTAGCTTAGCTTAGCTTAGACTGACTACACATATCAATGGTTGCTATTCCGTGATTGACCGAAGTCAGTGAAAATGCACAAAGAATCAACTAGAAGTTCGGCTGGGATTGGCCATAATCTTCTTCAGTGTGCATAATTCAGTGCCTCTATTTATACAGGGTCAATAACGGCGCCGGCCACGTCCTTGCAGTCAGGTGGGATTGGGGGAAGGAATGTTAGTGTGTAACCTTTGCTTTTTGGAGACCGTGTTTGCCTCTGCATCTCCACAAAGGTTACTGGGAGGAATGTTTGTTAATGGGGAGGATCGTTGGGTCATAGGATTCACTTTGATAAGCGATTAGACCATGATAAACAATGATTTGTGAGATATATACATGCTTATACGTAAATATAATATTTTCATTTGATATGAACAATTTCTATGTAGAGGAAAATTATGCCGACACTTGAGGTGACGAACCATTCAAAGTTTGTTGAACAAATACCTAAATGTAACATTCCTACAGCTGTCAGGACGAAAGCATGTGTTATTATATTTTACTCATTTGAAAAGAAACAAAAAACTCGATTGGTTGGGACATCATAGAACACTCTTATTCTTATGCCGACACTTACAGTGGCGAACCATCCAAAGTTTGTTGAATAAAGTGAACCTTTCGCAAGTCTACACTTGTAGTGTCGAACCATTCAAAGTTTTTTTAATTACAAAAATAAAGGTATATAAGAGGTGTTCTGAAAAAAAATGTTAAACATAAATAAATCATGAATCAGAGTTTGTGTCGACACTCACAGTGACGAACCATCCATAGTTTGTTGAAAAATCATATTTACATCCCACCATTGTAACGATTGAATGTGCAGTCATACATATTTTATAGATTAGAAATAGTAGCATGAAACGAGCTCACCAATTGATCCGTTATCCTTGACTGAGCAGCCACAATCCACTTTCGGCTTCACTCGTTTGCTCGGCTATAAAAAAGCACTCAGGAAAAAAAATAAGCGCGCGACCCAAAAAGAATAAAAAAAAACTGTTCGGGCTTTCTTGACGCACTGCCCAGGAGCAAGCGTCAAGGTCGAAGGATCAAACAGAACTCATGAAATTTCCTGACGTTTTGAAAAACAAAAATTGAAAAATAAAAACACATTTTCTACACTGAAAAAAAAAATGATTCAAAACTTTAAAGTCGATTTAAAAAAAACGGCCAAATTTTGATCATCCTCAAGCAAAAAGTTTCGTAATTAAATTTACTAAAAGTCGTCCATACATTGCAAATTGGGCCTATTTTAGAGAAAAAAGTTTTTCTAACATCGATTTTTTTAAGTCCAAAATGATTTTTTTTAAAGTCCAAAAGGAATTTTTTATTTTATTTTTATTTCGCTTTAAATAGTGTAGTATGATCATATTTCCAAATGATAAATGAGTTTTTATCACAAAATAGATCATATTTGTTTTATTGGGAGTAGTTAAAAGAAATAAAACGGAATTATACAGAGTTTTTTTTTTAATTTAATTCAATTGATCTCGCACCAAACCGCTTATGAGAAAATCAACTCCGTCTAACAATCCGATTTATTTTTTTATGGTTGGAAAGATATCACAATAATATTTAATGGAGACGGACCTGGTGTAGTGGTCAGAACACTCGCCTCTCACGCCGAGGACCTGGGATCGAATCCCATCCTCGAAATAATCACTAAAAATTTCAGTGACGACTTCCTTCGGAAGGGAAGTAAAGCCGTTGGTCCCGAGATGAACTAGCCCAGGGCTAAAAATCTCGTTAATAAAGATAGAAAAAAAAAATAATATTTAATTTCTTATTTGATCAAAGCCAATCTTAACAGGCGTCTGGAAAGCGTCAATATTATGCTTATGAAAAAAGTCGTGGTTTGTTTTTATTTTTATTATTGCTATATATCCTAAAACGTAGTATCTACACATGAATACTTACATTATTTTTGGGCTTTACTGAATAAATTGAATATTTTTGGTTCATCCTCTGAATTGGTATACCGTTTGGCTGCAATTCGTGTATCACTAGTAGGCACAAAACAATGATATTTTTGGGTACCAGGGACAGTTTTAACCTTATCAAAAAATTCCACCAATTCCTCTGACATTTGTTCATTAGATATATAACAGAAATTTAATTTGGTGATACATGTTTCAGTTTGTTTCACTGCCCAGTCGAATAGTTCTCGCGGAGTTGCGATTGTGTTTCCATAGTATTTTGCAAAACTTGCTTTTTTTGCCATTCGCTTGAGAGTGCCATCAATAGCGTCACAGGGGCCTTTGCCGTGGGATGTGGCAAAAAAGTGCCACTCTGCTTCCAATCCATGTATTTTCTTGCAATTACATAAGCTGGCAATTTTTTTTCTATTTTTATAATGAGCTGCAGCTCCATCTGACTAAAAAATAACTTTTGATTAGTTTAACAAAATTTATCAATTTTGAAATAAATAGCTGAACTGCTACTGTGTCATGGGTCTGATATTATAATAAAACTAACACTTTCCAATTTATTATCTTTTCCATGGTAAATCTAGAATTGGTGTATCGTTGCTTGGGAATTATTCCAGTGATATCCTTGAGCAGCGTTATAATTTTCAGAAAAGTCGCTAATTACCAGTATTTAACCTTGTTTTAAGGAGTCTTTTTTGTTTCGTAGAAAAGCAGACTGTTATTTGCAAATAAAATCATGAGTTATGAGCTTATCAACTTTTTTTTAGGTAGATAACAATACAAACATATGCATTATTTCTTATTCATCTAGCGTTTAACGCAGGTAAGTTTAGTAAGTTTTTTTTTCACAAAACTTTTTCTAGAAGAGAATTTAATGGGGTATGGATAAGGTTGTTACTTTTCAATGTTTGCAATACTGCTGTGATACCTTTCAAACCATAAAAATCCGTCGGATTGTTAGACGGAGTTGATTTTCTCATAGACAGAGGCGAAGTCCATTGATTGCCTGCATTTAAAAAACATAATCACTGTATAATTCTGTTTTTTTAACAATTCTCAATAAAAAAACAATAAATTTTCTGATTCAAACACATTTATCACTTGAAAACACAATCAAAAAAATATAAAATAAAATCTTTGAAAAAATAAATTTCAGTTAAAAATTGAAAAATTTGAAGTTAGAAAAACTTTTTTCCCTAAAATATGCCCAATTTGCAATGTATGGACGACTTTTAGTAAATTTAATTACGAAACTTTTTGCTTAAGGATGATCAAAATTTGAAATGGCCGTTTTATTTAAATCGATTTTAATGTTTTGAATTTTTTCATTGTAGAAAACGTGTTTTTACTTTTTCAATATTTTTTTCTAAAACTTCAGAAAATTTCACGACAGTCCCCCATACAACACTTTTTTGTAGGTCTTACCGTTTTTGAGTTATACGGGTTTATAAAAAAAGCAAAAAAAAACTTTGGGTCTTAAAAAATTCGATGTTAGAAAAACTTTTTTCCCTAAAATATGCCCAATTTGCAATGTATGGACGAATCTTAGTAAATTTAATTACGAAACTTTTTGCTTAAGGATGATCAAAATCTGAAATAGCCGTTATTTTACATCAACTTTAAAGTTTTGAATATTTTTTTTCAGTGTAGAAAATGTTTTTTTTTAATATTTTTCTCTAAAACGTCAGGAAATTTCACGACAGTCCCCCATACAACACTTTTTTGTAGGTCTTATCGTTTTGTAGGTCTTATCGTCTTGACAACACATCGTTTTTTTTTTTCTCAATTTGCCGAAACGAAATAAAAATTAAATAGGGGAAGAGCACTAATTTTCGTCCTACTATAATTCTGTGCCGATTTTCGGGTTTTCCTCAAAGTAGGCCAAAATCGTAATGATAAGTCGAAAATTGGTGCTCTTTCTCTACATAAATTTCACCTTCTGGGATTTCAAGGAATTCTGCAGAATTTTGTTTCAAATATCATTTGACGAAACATTCTCGAAATATCGCATACCCTTACCCGTTGGAAGAACCGGGAGGAAAGACTCTGGTGGACCGTGGGAGTCGTCCAAGTTTTTGCCATATTTTAGACGGAGAAACAATGAGATGAACGACGACACATTTGGTTGCGAAAAAACCTGGGACCAGCGTAGATATCGTCCACCGTCAGCTTGTGTAAATACCTTCATTTGTATGTCCTGACGACGAGGACGAAATTTGGTCCATACTTTGTGCCGTCCCGAGTGGGTGAGAGTGGAAACTTTGTTTGTTTTGTCGATAGTCGGGGGAGATTGTTTGGGCAAGAGGAACGGCGGAACAGGTTGCCGTAGGTTCATTTGCTGGATGCGGCGATGCTGCTGTATTTTAGTAAGGCTCCCTGTGGTAGGTGTAAGTGCTGCTTGGAAATTGCCTTCGAGTTAAATTTCATCCAAAGTAGAATTTGAAATAATCTCGCTAAGTAGTATTCTAGTGATTTTGTGAAAAATGTCTGAGATTTTGTGATCAAGATTTTTAAATTTATTAATATTTCAAGAAGTGGTGTACGCACAGATATACAGCCAGATTCCCACTGATGAATAATTTCGCAACTTACCATGGCATTGAGTATCTTATCGTCCTTTCCTTGTACCTATCTCATATCTAAAAGAACATTTCAAGTCATGTTACGAACATTGTTCAATAATTTAAATTAAAATGAAATTGGACTAATGAAGAAATAAGAAAAAGATGAACATGCTCACCAGAATCAATATGTCCATCTGTTGATGCGAGTAACTGATACGGTATGAGACTGGAAGTGGTTGTCAAAATCCGTGTATCTATCAAAAGACAGGCAATAAGAGAGCAATTGAAAGACGGGGATGAACCAGCCTCGGGCTGAATTTCCCCATAATAAAGGTTCAATCAATCAGCAATTGAAAGGTAATTCTCTTAATTAGAGACTTCGGATTGACTCAGTAACATTCAGGAGTTGAACCCTGTCCATGATTCTAATAAATTCGTGTCAAGTTTGAGCGAAAAAAGCGAAAGCAATATTAATTAAACTTTCACTCAACTTTCTAACTAGATCATCACGTATAAAACTTAACTTCATCGTCAGCGAAACGCTATCAGAGCAAAATTAAATCTGTGCTCGTTAATCGCCTCAGCTTTAGGAAATCTTTAGGGATGGAACGCACTTCGCCTGGTAAACTTGTTCCTAGCAAAGACCGCAAACTGTCAATCTCGATGGAAACTGCCACTCTTAGCCACGATTCTAGCTTCTGAGTTTTCATAAACACTATCACAATCGTTCAAAGTGAGTGGGTTATTTAGAGCATCTTCTTCTAGACATCGCTACAGAGAGGATAGCCGCCCTCCTCAGCTTAGTGTTGTTACCGGTTTGATTATTTTATTAGTTATATCTCGTGCACAGTAAACTTAAATGAGAAACGTTCAATTTGTTTCATTTAAACAGCAGTACTTGTACGTTTTCTAGAGGAACACTTTGGAAGACCTGATTCATGAAGCAATTTCCGAATAGAATTGTTGAAAGATTTTCTT
Organism: Aedes aegypti; assembly: GCF_002204515.2. Taxonomy (NCBI): domain Eukaryota; kingdom Metazoa; phylum Arthropoda; class Insecta; order Diptera; family Culicidae; genus Aedes; species Aedes aegypti. Next base: position 20,285,755 of record NC_035108.1, on the reverse strand, counting down.
GAAATACTACTAGAAGGATATCTGTCTCAATTTCTGAGTGATTTGCATTGTAAGAAATACAGTTCAATTAAATTTTGCTTCATTTTTTACGTTCAGTTACAGTACAGTCTTCATTCAGATTGTATCATACAACGATAATTGTATGTTTATCGAACAACGTTGACATATAACTTTACTCAAATTAATTTTTCATTACCGTTTTAAACCTTATATTCATCAGATTACAGACACTTAAGGCCTCAGTAAACTTTAACTCATCAAATAAGTTATAAACAAATCTATACGATTCCTAAGCGTTATCAAGCACTTCCGCATATCTAAACGTTTATACAACCAATATTCAAAATCATTCCAGGAAAACTGGAATACCTTCTAGCATTTGAATTTATTTGAAATTTAATTGATTAGATCAATTATGGGAATAGTAAAATTAGATCGCAATGTATGTCGTTTAACGTAATTTTTGGAAGATCAGATCATGCCGCTTTCAAGGATTACGAAGAGTACAATAGAACAGATATTTTCCAAAGTCCTTATGATGTATTACATTACATTCTCTCCTTTGTACCACTTGCATATGTAAAGGATGCCTAATGGAATTTGCACTTCATAATAACACGAAATCCTATCCGCTGCTGGCTCGCAAGTATTATTTTCATCTCATAGAAAATTCCTCATTATTCAAGTATTCGCCCTGCACGTTGTATTGTTTGCGGTCATTGTCACTGTCATTGAAAGCGCGCCACATCGGCGGTGTCCACAATAATGACGCAGTGCCATCGGATACGCTAGGCGGGATGAGAAAAAGTGGGAGGAAAGAAACCATTCCATTTCACTAAATTTGCTCCCTTATGTTCGTGAAATATGGTAGTTCTTATTGTGCAATAAATTTGGTTCACGCACTATGGGCCAGAAATTAAAATTTCGGGACAAAAGTCCAAGAATCTATTTTTTATAAAAATAACTATAGCGATGAGTAAAATGAAAACCGCCCAAGTAGCACGCGAAACATTTTCCAACTTACCTGCTTCTAGCTCGGTTGCATATCAATATCAAGGCTCGTAAAGTTTCATTGCCGCTCCAATGAACATGCATTTCACTCCTTGTTTTTTGATTCATCATTTTTGAAACGACTAGATTTGCTTCAAATGCCATTTACAAATAGCAATAAAGTCATTTTTATCAAGATGTTTTAGCAACTTTTCATACAAACTCTTGAAACTTCTCCCAAAATGCCGGTTCTAATGTTATTTTTTTTTTTTTTTTTTTTTTTTTTTTTTTTTTTTTTTTTTTTTAAGGCACTCCGTGCTCGTGGCCACTACTGTGCCGGAATCAGTTGATCGGTAGCTTCTTTATCGATACAGATCTATTTTTAACCTATTTATATTTACATCAACTTTCACTCTCTCCTACTCTTTCACTCTCACACCGAGCAGGTAGAAGAGAGCTCTGCTGTTAGTGAGGCTAGCTGCCTGCGAAGAGGGTCAGTTTGTCTCAGTCACCATCTGATACTGACGGAGGATGAATGTGCTCCCCAAAGCACGCTCCTCCGTGCGGTGTCTTCTGGTGGCTGGACGGGTTTTATTGTGGAGGGGCTGGGAATTGAATCCATGACCTTCCGCTTATGAAGCGAAAGCGTAACCTCAAGGCTACGGACCCCCCTGTTCTAATGTTATGTTTCAAATTATTTTCATTCGATGCTTCGCAACTTGCATTCAATTTTCGTTCTCATACCCACAACTCAAGAAGATTCATCACAGTTACGACAAAGTTGCACTAAACTACGTGTATGACAGCTAGAAGTTTGTTTGTTTCAATCCAGTTGCAATATGGTCGAGTTGCACCTTACGTATCATCTAACAACGAAAGCATAGTCTAGCAACAGTTTGTTTGTTTAAAAGGCGTTTCTCTTGTGTTGCGCGGAAGTTTTTGCGAAAAGTTTAGATTATTTCAGGCATGGCTTAATTTTGCCAGCAATGAACTTGTATTCCGAAGGATGCATTAAAGTTATACGCAACAAGCTTTGATTGATGGGCCATGGGGTCGCTTTTATAGTGCATCAGCGAAGCAATTGTTCGAAGAGCTTGGTGGAGTAGTGAGTAGAGGAAAAGATTGGTGAACTTGAAATCGGAAGTTCAATTCTCGTTCTAAGTTTTGTTTTATTTTTTTTTAATTTTGGGTATTTTGCAACAAAAAAGCAATTTCGATATAACTTAAACATGTTGCAAACAGACTCTGCCTCTTGCGCTTTTTGCGTTGCTATTCAGTGCAATTGTAAGTCATATTTTCAATACTTGACAACTCTGATTAGTTTCAAGAGATAATTTTATTCTTGAGTTGAAACAAACTGTGCTGCTTGGGCGAATATATTTCCTACGATTTAAAACCAACTAGAGTTTGTATCCTTTGATAACTATTGATCTAAAAAAATATAAAAGAATTCTCGTAAACTTCAAAATTGCAGCCAGGAAAATTGGTGAGATTAGTATGTTGTTGTTAAAAGAACGTAAGTGGTTAAGATATATAAACTGTAAGACTCGGTACAAATAAATCACAGTCATTCAATTCGTTGAAATCAAATAAGGTATTAGAAATTCTGCTTGATTTATTTTGATTTAAATTCAAGCATATACAAAAATACGATTTGCAAATAAGAATTTCCTGCATACAATAAAACATTGCTGTCCAAAAGCTTATGTTTCACCACATCAAGTAAGACCTCTACTGTAGCTTAAGTATTGCTGACCATATTGTTTCGAGAGTGAATATGATCGAAACGTATTAAACAGTTTTGAATTGTAAGCCTTCTAAAAAACATTGTATCTACACGTATGTATTTCATATAATTTTTGTTCCATTTTCTTGACAATAATTAGTTGAAGATTATGTACAGCAAAAGCAATGTGTTATTAAATTTCAATCGTGGCAATAATGAATGAAATAGAAATATACTGTAAAATATTCTTTAAAAAAATATGATTTTACGTTCACATTTTTCAAGGATTTTGTTCTAAGAAGCTTCTTACTGTATCTTCAAAATACTTTGAATTGTTTTTTCTATCTTTAAAATTTGACTTTGTATGTTGAATTGTGAAACATAAGCGAATTTCAATGAAAATGCCTCATTTAACATAGAGTATGGTGGGGCAAAAGTTCGACCTTAGTGGTATAATCAAAGCTTCCATGAAAATAATAGCAGATGAAACAAAACATATTGGCTATAACTTTGCTGAACAAACTTGTGTCAAAATATTTACCCATTTTTAGTTATAACAGTTTCAAAATTGATTGTCTTAAAAAAAAATCTAGTGTGGGGCAAAAGTTCGTTGGCTAAAACACAAAATATCAATACTTCTATGACAGGCATACTTTATAGCAGCCGTAAACTTATGTTTGCCGAAAAATACACACTAAAATACAACTAAATGTAAAATTTTTGTGACATTTTTCGCACGATCAGGCAAATTTCACTAAATTTAAAGATAATATGTAGATTTCAGGAAATTTGAAAAATTTTCCGTGGGTTTGTACATGGGTCGAACTTTTGCCCCGCAGATTCGAACTTTTGCCCCGCTATGGGTTAAAAATTGATTCCAACTATTTATGGAAAAACTAATACACGTCAAAGCATCCTTATGATAGGCCTAGAAACGCCCTTACATAAAATATTGAAAAATATTTTATCTTCATTTGGTTCCATGTATCGAAAGTTTGACCAAATATTACAATATTTACGTCGAAAAACAACAAATAGCCATAACTTTTCCAAATCTCAATCAATTTTTATGATATTTGGAGTGAAAGTCTCTTACTTGAATAGCATTCGAACCACCATGACATTTCTAAGTTTTGATTTGATTTGAGCTAGAAATCTTAAAAAGAAACTCTTGCCCCACTCGAACTTTTGCCCCACTTTACTCTATTATACCTGAAATTTATAATCCTTTAAAATATTCTCAATCCAATTCAAAATGCTTCTTAGTCGTCCTATACAATACTTTTACACGTATAAGTTGATCTTACGCTAAGGATGATTTTTGTTCATTATAAAAGTTCTTGTTATTTCGTCGCCAAAATTTTGAATTCTGGCCCATAGTGCACAGCAAAGGCTAAAGAAAACGGCGTCGGAAGGTTGCGGAACCTTTCACTGGTAGGGTGCCGGTACCAATGGTTGTAATGTACCAGTAGATTGGACTATGGAATAAAACGTACATTTTTCGATAAAAACGAAATGTGCTAGTTTTGGTGGATAGATCGCATCTAGTTTAGTCGATTTGCCAAATTTCAGCTTTTTATCTTATCAAAAAGTCATATAAATAATTAAGTTTACGTAAAAAATTGGCTCCCTTCCACCAATAGTAGCCGTCGTGTTCCAGTATTGGATCAACGAATGGAAGCAATTTTTAAAATGGATGTATAAAAATGAAGAAAAGCCCTAGAGATGATCCTCATGCTTCATTCGAAAGATATTAATTGCTGTTCCGAGGGAATATTAAACCTTTGTAAAAATTTACCATTTTGTTTAAAATTCCTTGTATCATTCCCAAACGTCTACTACTGGAGCACTAGCGCAACTATTAGAACACGTGTACCAATAGTGGCTCAAGCGATTTTATGTTAAAATATTAGTTTTATCACTCTTTTTATATTTTTTCCATTTAGTATAGGTTGAAATCTTTCTGTTGACACCAAAATATCTCTGTTAGGACTTTTCGTTATTTTGTTATGATTTTTTATAGCTTAGGTAGGCTACTAATGGCATCGGCACCCCAAATGATTCGGTGATAGACTGTGCTGAGTGTTCTTGTGGATTAAAGACGTATCGTCGTGCGGGGTGACATTGGTTCATAAGGATGACTTTGGGCCAAGATTTTTACAGCAAACTAAAACCAGAATAATGAAAATAATGTGGCAAGCTTCAAGAATACGTTATGAATAGCCACTGGATGGTCAAGGATTAGTTTTTTGCCTCCCGTGCTAGTCAAGAGATGCATCGAAAAGGGCGGTCAAAGTCAAACCTAGGACCAATGTCACCCCGCACGGCGGTAGTTGATGACATACTAATTTCTTTATCCTTTGATCAGTGATGTGTCTTCGGTATAGAGCTATCTCATTGATGAGAGATTCACATTCAAGTGCCGTAATGTTGCACAACTTTGGAAAGCCAACATTTTAGAAATATTAAGGTCTTCGTTGTATTGTGAATTCATTCAACGAAACAATAAACCCAGCAGAATCCCATTCACAACACGTGCGACCCATTTCACAGAAATTTTGGATTAATTGCGAAAAGTTGATTTTCTGTACATGTACATTCGGTGATCCAGTGAAACGTGATGAGGATGATAAGTTCAGCTGTTCCATACCTTGATAATGCTTTTGCACCAGACTGGACAGCCAAGTGCACCGTTATGTATAACAATGACAATGTAACTGTTGTTGCATGTATACTGAATGCACCTACAGCTACTAGTACCGTCGTTGGGGGTGAGAATGGGTCAAAAGGGGGTTTGTACGATTTATTTATTGAATAACTGTTGCAATTTAACTTCATTAAACTTCAAATCTGGTGCATAACAACTGTTCAAAAAATCAAAGAAAAATATTTATTCACAGCGGCACCACAACTGAATGAAAAATGACTCAATCTCACCCCATAGAAGGGGTGACATTGGGTCACTGTAATTGAAATAACTTGTTTTTGAGAATATGATAGCAAAACCATTCACAGCTGAAAAATATTGATAGAGTACGATGCAAACAAGATGAAAAGATATCTAAGATGTTTCACAGGTATGATAAACCCACTTAAAAGAACGATTATACTAAAAAATTTAAGATCTATGAGAAAAAATATGTAAATCCAACATTTATCGTCAAATTCACATAAATTTTCTTGTTTTTTCCTTCAAATTGAACGTCTCATCGCCATTGCCATAAAGCCTATTCAGTTTCCCCATAGGTGTACTGAAACAGTGATTATTTTAAACTTCGCAAATAGTTAAATTTTGGTGCGACATTCCACGATCACTAAAATTCAGGCAGATGTTGACGTCATAATCCCAATATTTCAGCGATTTAACTTATTTGTACTTCCGTGAGATGTTTCTATAATATGAAAATACTGATAAATAATTATATTTAAAAAGAAAAAACTATAAGGGTACATCCCTATGGGGTTGTACAAACTGGTGACGTAGGACCACGACGGTTTATGTAACTGATTTTGATGTCGTTCTTGTTGCTCGTTTTGACTTCATACTGTTTTCAGTGCTCGAAACTTTCGTAAATATTTATGCATATAACGATTTGCAGTCAACTGTACGTTTAATCATGTCCCAAATATACTTTATATTTATCCGAAGAACGTGAGTTCGTTTTGTATGAACATTATAATTTGGACAATCATTCGTCATACTTATCTATGAGGATGTGAAATTCCACTTCAGGTTGTATGATCATTTTGATATTATATTATGAAATATATGATAGTATTTGAAAGAACAGTAGTTTCTCAATGTTCACTATGCTAAACTAAATAGCGAATATTTAATAGTAATGTGTCTTTAATGTGTAATGAGAAATTATTCAAGGATTGTAATGAAAGCTCCGGTCATCGCTTTGTTGGTCTTATGGTTTGAGAGAAATATTATTCATTGCTTGGCAATGTGAAAAATATAGTCGGAAATATTATTTTGTTAACTCTTTTACGCACATTTGGTGGCCCTGGTGGCTTTGTTAGCTCGGATGTTGTCATAGATGAATCGCACTGCAGGATGTTATCAGTTGATTGCCATGGTTAAACGGAGAATCCTCAACAAAAGTGTTTACATTTGAATAAATTCTGGATGGCATACATCAGCAACAGGTAGTGGATCACACGGCTGAAGTCGAAATCTGGAAATGTAGCTCAATTTTGAAATCTTGAGTCGAAATCTAGAAGCGCGGGTTAATCTAGGGCGATTTCACAAACCAGACGCTGATCAACAGCTCAGCAGGCTTCTGGCTGCGAGGTGCTACTCGCTAAGCAGGTTCAGATGAATTCTTACCAGCTCGAAAGCGAAAATGGAATGAAACCGAATCCGGCGAAGGAAGCATGTTTTAAACCCTTAGATTAGCAGATGATGCTCCTCCCTTTCGTGCTCTTCTCTTCTAGTCGACCAATCTGGGAAATGGGTATGTGCCAATAATTAGTTGGGCTTAGAATTACTTGAAAATTTCCGAAAATGATAATGCGTTCAAAATTGGTCGATCATGAATAGTTGACATTTACTAAATTTTCAATAGTTAGCTATAGATTATCAATAGTTTCTTTAGTATGAAGGTAAATTTATGATCCATGGATGTCAAAATGATGAAAATTGTTCAATGAGAATTTGTTTTCAAAAGCATTCTAAATATGTCGCAATTTTGTTACATGTGATCATTTTCATAATTTAAGTATTCCCATAAAATATGGAAAATTAAAGACGCTGTCCTAAATGCCACTCTATTTTGCAATCGTTGTGAAATGTTGAGCACTTACCCCGACGACACTGCAGCAGCATCCGCGAATTCAGTCACAAATTGTCGTGTCATCAATTATCATGACAAATTAAACTTTGTATGAAGCTGTGAGATTGGTTGAGGAATATAAGATGTAATAAAGTCGGAAATATTATTCTTGTAACTCTTTTCACACATTTGATGGCTCTGAAAAGGGCCGATGGTTTTCTTAGCTTCGATGCTGTCACAGATGAACAGCACGCACACAGGAACGGGTAGTGGATCACCGGGCATAAGTCGAAATCTGGAAACGATGCTCACTTTTGAAACCTTGAGCGATTTCACTAGTTCGACACTCTATCAGCAGCTCCTCGGATCAACAACTCAGGGGGCTTCTAGTATCTGGTTCCTAACGGGCGTGCTTCTTTACTGCTCTACCACCGACGCATGATCACGAGTCGAAATCTGGAAGCGCAGGCCAAACGCTCTGCCAGCGATGAAAATGGCGGCGGCGATGACGATGGCTGAGGCGCTTCTCCAAGCGGCATACTGCTTCTCTCGAAAGCGAAATTGGAATGAAATCGAATCCGGCGAAGGAAGCATGTTTTAAACCCTTAGATTAGCAGATGATGCTCCTTCCTTTCGTGCTCTTCTCTTTCTAGTCGACCACTCTGGGAAATGGGTATGTTCCAATAATGAGTTGGGCTTAGAATTACTTGAAAATTGCGGAAAATAATAATGCGTGAGAAATTGGTCGAACATAAATAGTTGGAAGGATTGATATTCACTGAATATTCAATAGTTAGATAATGACACTTAATAGTTTTCTTTATCATGACGGTAAATTTCTGATCCATGGGTATCAAAATGATGAAAATTGTTCAATGAGAAGTTCTTTTCAAAAGCATTCTAAATTTGATAGCCCTGACAAGGGCCGATGGCTTTCTTAGCCTCGATGCGGGCACAGATAAATAGCACTGCGGGATTGATCAGTTGATTGCCATGGTCCGTGGATGGCGCACAACAGCAACGGGTAGTGGATCACCGGGTACAAGGCGAAATCTGGAAACGATGCTCACTCTTGGAATCTTGAGCGATTTCATAAGTCCGACGCTTCATTCGCTGATCTTTTCGCTTCGGATCAGCAACTCTAGGGGCTTCTGGTATTTGGCTCCTAACGGGCTTGCTTCTTGACCACCGATGCTGAATTTATCACGTGTCGAAATCTGGGAGCGCGGATAAATTTGCGGCAGCGATGACGATGGCTTGGACGCAGTAGTCCGCCGCTCGGAGAAGCGCCCATGCCATCGTCATCGCCGCCGCAAATCAGTTTTGCGTCTTCCTCTTCCGACGACACAAATTGGACTGTGATGCGGGTGCAAAAGCAAAGCGATAATGACTCGCCCGATCGTGTTCACAGTCCGACCGCAAAAAGAAGACTGAGGGAAGAAACAGGGACCCTTTTGCTTTTATAGTGGGAAGCAATACCGTCGAAAAATGCTCGAACGTGATTGGTTGGATAAGAAAGGGGTCAACATTTATCAAATTTTCAATAGTTAAACAACAAAATTCACTTATCGGATATATTACTAACGATGCGTAGATACATTTCTGATCGAATGATACTAAAATCGTAATAATTGGTTCATAAACAACTAAGCTATTAACGTTCAAAATCTCCCCTAATTTCGTTACATGTCTCATTTTCCGTACTTTTAAAGTGCACCCCAATATAGAAAACAAAGACGTAGTCCTACGTCAAAAAAATACCAGAAGAACTTTTTTTCAACCGAAAGAGATCGTGAAATCTTGCTGAACTTTACTAAAGCACCTATGTAACAATAAGAGATTCTCACCTCTCTCGCTCTCTTTCGATTTTAATAGTGAAATACATTTCCCCAAATCAACGCTATTTTTTCAGCGACAGCGACAAATCGCCGCGATTTTGTTATGGAAGATTCAAATATGACGTCCCTTCCTCTTCTGTTACACTTTTTCCAATACCTAATACATGCACTGTCACCCTTTCATAGATCCCCCCTCCCTCGAATGATAAACGTCATATATGGCTAACCCCTTATTGTATCGCTGCAAGCACTCTTACATGGAACCACCTAGACTGACGTGACGAAAATCGCTGCGAAATCACGTTGCTGTTGTTTAGACACGCTCATAAAACTTCGCATGCATCGAATAATAGCAAAATCGCGTCTATTGTTTGTCGCTGACGTCGCCGTAAAAAATCGCTCTGAATTGGAGGAGCCTTGAAGCATTTGGGAAGCTTTTGACTATAGAACGGAAGACATTTTTTTGGCTAGCGCTTTACCCAAAAAAAAAAACGCAACGTCCTTTTGAAAAGTCACACGAGAAACCTTCTCATTCTGATTATATTGTGCAATTTCTATACGCAGCACTTCGTGGTAAACCAAAAAATACTTGTCACCATGTATTTTGTCTTACTGCCTTTAGGTATCTCCAATCAATCATTGTTAAGCTCGTGGGTATAACAGTTGACTGTGAGTATTTCTCGCTAAGACCGGCCCACTATTTATACTTCGTCTTTCAACGTGTTCAAACTTATGCTGGTTGCGAATACCATGAAAATTAAGTTTTTCCGACTAAATTTAATATGGCCGTCAAATATTGTTAATATTGCAAATGGAACTCCAATTCTCTTCCAAAACCATGGGCCGTATGAATAAAATGTAGTAAAGTTGAGTTTACTACATTCTCGGTAGTAAACGCTATATGTGGAACACGAGTGGAACATGTTTGTGTCATTTTCCTTTCTACACCTTTCGAACATACTACAAACAACGCATTGCTATGAATAAAGGTAGCATTTACTACAAAGCTACTGGTAGTTAGCTTCAGAGGTTGCTACACATGCTTTGAGATTGCGGAATTGAATGGAATAATTTACTTTTGAGTAAAAATCATGGGAAAACGATATGAGTTTTGATATTTCGGAAGGTATTTTGAGTTTTGCTTAGGAATTCTGAGGTTACGAAAACATTCGCCCCGCCAATGCTGAGATTCCGGAAAGATTACCGGCAGTAGCAATTTGTAATATCCGTGTGAATTCTGGCATTACGATAATTATGTTATTTTCTAGGAATTTTAGGATGTCGGTAGGAATTGAGATATTTATAATGTAATTTGGAATTTTACTTGTAAACTCTGACATCTCAGATTTCCTTTTGAATTCCGGAATTCCTGTAGGAACTTTGGGATTCCGATAGGGATGTCGGATTTTTTATGATAATTCTGGAAGTTTAAATACCATTCTAGGAATATTGCGGAAATATTAGGTATCTGGTAAAAATTCTAGAATTGGGTCTGGGAATGGGATTCCGAATATTAATCTCTTGGAATTCTGTGGGTATCTTTGAGACGGTATTTCTGTAAGAATCTATGAGATTGCGGTGGGATTCCTGCGAATTATTGTGTGAATATTTGTAATTCTGAAAATCAATCGTAATTATTGTAAAAACCTTTAAGATTCCGTTGATCTCCAGTTCCGTTGGAATTTCAAAGCAAAGCTTTAATATAAACGATTTGATTTTTGTGAAATCGACAAGAATTTTGATAATTTCAAAGGGAACCCTGGTGTTTTAGGGGAGATCCTCATTGAATTCTAACGACTACCAATGGAATCACTACAATTCCCATAAAAATCTCGACATTCTAAGTTCTAGACATTACAAGGATACTATCAGAAACCCCACCAAAATAACGAGAATATCGCAGAAACACTTAGAACTTCCGGAATTCAACATGCTGTTAAGAAAACACACGGGGAGCATCAAAATTCTACCGCAATTTCACCAGAATCTCAGTACTGGTGCTAGAACATATGTGGTTCCAAATTTGATAGCTGTTATCTCAAGATATCTTCATAGATGTTAAGCTAGTATTTAAAAAATCATCAATCACTGGCGTTGGCGAAGGCCGAAAACCACCCAGAAAATTCTTTGATGTACCATCATCATAAAATCATAGACATAAAGAGAATACCAGACTAATCGCAAAATTACACTACAAATTTTGTCAAATAACAGCACCTTCATGATTTGTGCAAATTGTCGCGTAATCGATTAGATTCCATGCATTTTCTTCATATGCATGATTGTATTAATTTTAGGCGTCACTCTGAATAGATTGTTCTTTACGTGCAGAATCACTCTGCACTCTGAATTTAAATTTCTTAACGTGCATCTTCAGTCACTGCTCATGTTCGAAAGTAGTAAGTACTACATGTTCGAAAAGTTTTTTATTCATACCAAAAGTGTAGTAAACTTTGTGGATTTTGTTTTTGAGTAGATGCTACATGTAGTAAAGTTCAAAGTTTTTTATTCATATCACCCCATGTTATTATGATGGAGTTGTCGAAGAAATTTCTGAGTTATGGCAGTTTGAGTGAGCTAAGAATTGTCAAAACTCATGGGCTCCACAAAAACTGTTTTAATTATAACTACCGAGGGGTCCATCAATTTGACCAATCGAATGCAGTTTCTTTACTTACTCGACAGGAGCTTTCGAATAACCATAAACTTGAACATTTTGAAAGACCAAGTATAAATAGTGGGCCGGTCTCAACGAGAATTACTCTGTATTAAATTTATCATCTTCTGCAATCCATTCTTAAGTACACCACACTTACGTTCACAGGAAAGTTCGGATCAAACTAAACGGTAACATTTTCTACTTTCATAAGTTACATCTTTATAGAGTTTACTGAGTTTCTTTCATCTTTCAACACTGACTAAATTTTTCAAAAAGGAGCTCATTATTTAGCAGCTATGAGCACTACCACAAGTACTTCCTGAGTTATTGTAGACAAACGGATCAGCAAGAAAAAAACGTTGTAGAGGAAGCAAAAAAACCTCAGCGATAATAAAGAGCTTCAGCTGATGGGCCTTCCACTGTCGACAGCTCGCAGTGCTTTCTGACGCAAAAGAACGGACGGCAATGTCGAAAGAAGCACAATTTAAAACACGAACTGAGTTTTCGCGTGCTTTGCGTGAGAAATCGCGATGCTTTGAAATAAATGGGAATACAGCCTGACTAGAATTGGATAACAAGATTAAAACACATATCTATCAATAGCAGTTGAAAATATCAGCTCTTGATATCAATGTGGCTATTAGTATAGGGTAATTTTTTGAATAGTCAAGGGTTATTTTTTACAAGCATCGAATTGTTGATTTTTATTGTTTAGATGAGTAAGGCCAGTAGAATAGCCTTCAGATTTGTTGGAACGAATCAAATTTGATACACGTTAAACTTGATGAGTGGTTGAATGTCCATGGCCGAATCCGAACTGTTCATTGGCAAAAAATGAATTTTCGTTGATGTGGAGCATCATTCTGTTCTAAATACCTTATCTTCCAAATCAGTCGCCCTGGAATTGTCGAAAACGTTTTCTTGTTTGATACAGCCTTCGAAATCCTTAGTAACTTGATTTTCAACTTTATCCATTATGATCTTGTTTCTTAGGTCTGGTCGGGAAAGAACCATCCGGTTTTCTCTTATTCTTCACCGACAAACTATTCTTCACAATCGAATTTACTGTTCCCAACAAACTGCAAACCGGAAATATGATTGCAAAGTTTTCCAAACTAAAAAGAAATCTGTTGTTCACAAGAAAGTAACTTCGGGCATACATTTTCAAACAAAAAGCAGATACTGAATCGAATAGTTCCACAGTGTCGATGTCCCCCGTGAGTGCTGTTCATTGGATTTCGTTCAGCAGGGAGATGTGATTGTCATAGCATTGAATGAATCAACCCGGCTTATCACGTCTGCTGAAATACTACCATCAAAAAAGTTTCCAGAACCACCCGCAGAGTAGTCATCCTGCACGTTTCGCCGAAAGAAAACTCAAGGAACAAACTTTTCCCATGATTTGGTTATTCGTTTGATCTATCAATGGGGGAGTTGTTTAGCCTGGTGGTTGAATTTGCGGCTACAAAGCCATAACGAAGGTGTCTGGGTTCGATTCCCGGTCAGTCCAGTATCTTTTCGTAATAGAAATTTCTTTAACTTCCCTGGGCGTATAAAGTATCTTCGTACCTGCCATTCGAATGCAAAAATGGCAACTTTGACTTCTTTCAGTTAATAATAGTGTTAAAGCTAATAGGAACACTAAGCTGAGAAGCAGATTCTATCCCAGTGGGGACGTAACGCCAAGAAGAAGAAGAATTTCTTGGCCAACGCTTATCAGGCGAGACTTCGAAAGTGAAAGTTAAAGAAAGAAAATTATTTTGATGTGGCAGAATTGATTACTTTGAAATTTCCCCAGTCAAACTTTGCCCTCCTAAATTTGGAACGAGAAAGTCAAAGGATTTGCTTCAATGAACGTGTTTGTCTTGAGGGGTATAAACTTTTTCGCAACTCGACTAACTACTGCTGGATGTTTAAGGTCTTAAACAAGCAGGCAAATTTCCCCCGCAAGGTCAAAGGAAACGTGTTGAGAAAATTTATTCCTATCTGATGAGTTTATGGCTACCGTGGGCTGAATTATGCGGGATAATATTTTCCACACGGAGTGCTGACTTCTGACATGTTATTAGATAACAACATAATATTCAGCTCTCTGTGCAGAACTCGTTGACAATATCTTCATGCTACGGTTTGCGGTGCTCGAGTGCAAAAGAGATGAATGGCGTCTATTAATCATTTTTTCTTTTCTGGCGCAGATGAAATATTGTCTGTTTTTACTTTTCAGTAGCACCGATAACCGAATGTGAGTGTAGAAAATCAGTAGTACTCAAGTAACTGAAAGCGTTGCATCAATCTTTCTGTTCAAAATAGGCTTGAACAAATCTCAAAACCAGGAGCGATGTGTTAGTGCGAGCAAATACTTGTTCATTCTTCTTCTTCTTGACATTGTGTCCTCACTGGGACAGAGCTTACTTCTCAGCTTAGTGTTCAATGAGCACTTCCACAATAGGGTCCTAAAATTTTGAATGAAATCTTGTTTTAATTTAATAAGACGAAAGAGCATGTTCTTGCAACCACTTTAGCAATTTTCCCTGTTCAAATAACGGTAATATCAAATTCAAAATTTAACTTTAAAAATAGGTTCAATTTTAAACCTCGACACTTTAGATCATGTTTGACATTCACTGAGTCGGCAAAAACGCCACATAGGCTCATTTTTTTAACACTGGGGTTGTTCTTATTTGACATTTCGGAAGGGATGCGGAAAACAAAATATACCCAAAATTTAAGTTTAAACCAAGGGGTGTCACAGAATCTCAAAAAATCATAAAAAAAGTTTTTTAACTGTAAACCAACGAAAAGCATTCGAAAATTGTGTAAACATGTGTTTTTGGCCTAAAATCAACCGTTTGGTACTAAAATTAGGACAGGGCTTTAGGACCCTATTATTAACTGGAGCTCTCTTTGTCAAACTTGCCATTTTCGCATTCGTATATTGTGTGGCAGGCACGATGATACTATATGCCCAGGGAAGTGAAGGAAATTTCCATTACGAAAAGATCCTAAACCGATCGGGCATCGAACCCAGACACCTTCAGGGTGGTTTTGTTTTGTAGCTGCGGACTCTAACTAGTAGGCTAAGGAAGTCCCCATGTCTCAACCCACCGGTCCCGAACTTTGTTCGACGTTAAAGTTAAAAAAATCTTCAACCCCTCTGGGAAGAACCCTGCTCTTCAGCATTTTCTATTTACGGCCAAAACAATTGAATTCCCAAATCAATAGAACAATGTGCCTTTACGCAACCAAATCGACGGATTCGACGTCGGCTGCCTTGCCGGCGTCGTCGTCTTTGTTCGTTGCCAAAACCTTTTCCGCAGTAGTACCGATGATGCCGGGGCCGAGGCGAGGCTTATAATAATTCCTTTCCTGCGAGAGAGATAAATTTGGACTACACAGCAAAAAATAAATTGTAATATCACGTCCATTTAACTGCACATCAGTTCCGTCGCAAACACGATGTATTTTTTCAATTAATAACTCCAGTAGGCGTCTGCTGAAAATTAGTTTCTAGAAATCGAATGAACAGAACAGTTACAAATGTTCAACCGGGATTTGAACTCTAGTCTAGCGAGTAAGAACTACATCTTATGTCTCTCGGTTAATTGACTACGCCGAGGAAAGTGAGTTCAATTTGCTACAAGTTTTGGGTTGCTTCGCGAAAAGATATCTGGGCATTTTTGTTGATCGATTCAGATAAAGTTTTTAGTGGAATTTTATTGTTAAATGGATGTTCGATTTTTGATTAACAGCTAAAAATGATGTTAACCAATATAAAATGATTTTTTGCTGTGTACAGATTTTTTTCCCTATCTGATCTCTTGGTGCTCCTTTTTGTTGGCAACGAGTCTGGAGATAACTTAGTTTTGGATTCTGCTCGTAATCTGTTCGAATGCTTCATGCGGATGTGTGCAATCTCTGGAGGGCCAAGGATACCGGCTGGAGCCACCAACTTTGGGGGTTGAGATCTTCCGATTAAAGCTTTTGCAAAAGCAAATGAAAAATGTCTTTAGGTTTGTAAGAGATCTGTTTTCGATTGAAAAGATATTATCGGGAATGTTTAAAAGAATCATTACTGTAATCGGCGTAATAAGCTTCGTATTACAGTCGGGTCTCCTATTAAACGCATTCCTATAACGTGCACTCCTATTACGCTCCCTCCTATAAGACACACCAGGACGTTATAGGAGACCCAGGGCTTATGGGATTTCATCACTTTGGGGGTGTCGTTGAATATCTCGTATGCCAAAAGAGATAGTACAGTACTGTCTTCGGCGAAGTTTCAGTACTAAGTACGATCTACCTTTAGGAGTTGAGGATCATCCTTTTAGTTGAGAACTTGGCCGGTAGGGGCGCTTTTTTTGATTTGCACTATATGAACCATGAGGGATAAGAATGCAAAATTTTGTAACATATGATATCTCTGAATCCTGATGTTTTTGAAGGTTGGTGTCTTCGGAAGAGTTGTTCAGTAGCTCAAGGGCTGACATGTGGTGGTCATTCTGATACGGAATTCCACCACCAGGCGGCGCTAGTGGGCATGGAATTTTTGTTTTGCGCATAGCTCAGTTGCCTGACCACTTAGAAAGATGGCGTCTTCGGCAAAGTTGCTCAGTATCACAAGGGCTAACATTATTTGAGCCGAAAGTTTCGAAATTTTGCCACTAGGTGGCGCTAGTGAGCCAAGAATTTTTGTTTTGCGCATAGCTCAGTAGCCCGACCACTTAGAAAGATGGCGTCTTCGGCAAAGTTGCTCAGTATCACAAGGGCTAACATTATTTGAGCCGAAAGTTTCGAAATTTTGCCACTAGGTGGCGCTAGTGAGCCAAGAATTTTTGTTTTGCGCATAGCTCAGTAGCCTGACCACTTAGAAAGATGGCGTCTTCGGCAAAGTTGCTCAGTATCACAAGGGCTAACATTATTCGAGCCGAAAGTTTCGAAATTTTGCCACTAGGCGGCGCTAGTGAGCCAAGAATTTTTGTTTTGCGCATAACTCAGTAGTCCGACCACTTAGAAAGATGGCGTCTTCGGCAAAGTTGCTCAGTAACACAAGGGCTAACATTATTTGAGCCGAAAGTTTCAAAATTTTGTCACTAGGCGGCGCTAGTGAGCCAAGAATTTTTGTTTTGCGCATAACTCAGTAGTCCGACCACTTAGAAAGATGGCGTCTTCGGCAAAGTTGCTCAGTATCACAAGGGCTAACATTATTTGAACCGAAAGTTTCAAAATTTTGCCACTAGACGGCGCTAGTGAGCAAGGATTTTGTTTTTGCGCATAGCTTAGTAGCCTGACCAAAGTTGTTCAGTATGACACTAGGCTATCGATTTTTCTCGCATTGTCACGTTTAAGTTAAGGTGCCTGGAGAAAAATATATACATTATTTACTCGGATAAAAGTATGGCTAGTATCCTAGTATTTTCGACGGATTGGGAGAATTTTTGATCAATAATTTGATATGAGAATGAGTGAGGATCCGTTTACTACTCAAATATGTGATCGTTCGCTTTTCATGTGAACCAGAGAAAAAAATATGTATGTTTATTTTTATTTCGTCATTGCATGAACTTCATTTCTTGAATATTTTCCAAGGTATGGATTGGATAGAAATGAAGTTAGGTTCGAATGTCAGTCATTACTAATACTCACTAGCGCCGCCTAGTGGCAAAATTTCGAAACTTTTGGCTCAAATAATGTTAGCCCTTGTGATACTGAACAACTTTGTCGAAGACGCCATCTTTCTAAGTGGTCAGACTACTGAGCTATCCACGAAATAAAAATTCCATGCTCACTAGCGCCACCTAGTGGAAAAATTTCGAAACTTTCGACTCTAATAATGTTAGCCCTTGTGATACTGAGCAACTTTGCCGAAGACGCCATCTTTCTAAGTGGTCGGGCTACTGAGCTATGTGCAAAACAAAAATTCCTTGTTCACTAGCGCCGCCTAGTGGCAAAATTTCGAAACATTCGGCTCAAGTTATGTTAGCCCTTGTGATACTAAGCAACTTTGCCGAAGACGCCATCTTTCTAAGTGGTCAGACTACTGAGCTATCCACGAAATAAAAATTCCTTGCTCACTAGCGCCACCTAGTGGCAAAATTTCGAATCTTTCGACTCAATTAATGTTAGCCCTTGTGATACTGAGCAACTTTGCCGAAGACGCCATCTTTCTAAGTGGTCAGACTACTGAGCTATGCGCAAAACAAAAATTCTTTGCTCACTAGCGCCGCCTAGTGGCAAAATTTTGAAACTTTCGACTCAAATAATGTTAGCCCTTGTGATACTGAGCAACTTTGCCGAAGACGCCATCTTTCTAAGTGGTCGGGCTACTGAGCTATGTGCAAAACAAAAATTCCTTGTTCACTAGCGCCGCCTAGTGGCAAAACTTCGAAACTTTCGGCTCAAATAATGTTAGCCCTTGTGATACTGAGCAACTTTGCCGAAGACGCCATCTTTCTAAGTGGTCAGACTACTGAGCTATCCACGAAATAAAAATTCCTTGCTCACTAGCGCCACCTAGTGGAAAAATTTCGAAACTTTCGACTCAAATAATGTTAGCCCTTGTGATACTGAGCAACTTTGCCGAAGACGCCATCTTTCTAAGTGGTCAGACTACTGAGCTATGCGCAAAACAAAAATTCCTTGTTCACTAGCGCCGCCTAGTGGCAAAATTTCGAAACTTTCGGCTCAAGTAATGTTAGCCCTTGTAATACAGAGCAACTTTGCCGAAGACGCCAACTTTCTAAGTGGTCAGACTACTGAGCTATCCACGAAATAAAAATTCCTTGCTCACTAGCGCCGCCTAGTGGCAAAATTTCGAAACTTTCGGCTCAAATAATATTAGCCTTTGTGATACTGAGCAACTTTGCCGATGACGCTATCTTTCTAAGTGGTCGGGCTACTGAGCTATGCGCAAAACAAAAATTCTTTGCTCACTAGCGCCGCCTAGTGGCAAAATTTCGAAACTTTCGGCTCAAATTATGTTAGTCCTTGTGATACTGAGCAACTTTGCCGAAGACGCCAACTTTCTAAGTGGTCAGACTACTGAGCTATCCACGAAATAAAAATTCCTTGCTCACTAGCGCCACCTAGTGGCAAAATTTCGAAACTTTCGACTCAAATAATGTTAGCCCTTGTGATACTGAGCAACTTTGCCGAAGACGCCATCTTTCTAAGTGGTCAGACTACTGAGCTATGCGCAAAACAAAAATTCCTTGTTCACTAGCGCCGCCTAGTGGCAAAATTTCGAAACTTTCGGCTCAAGTAATGTTAGCCCTTGTAATACAGAGCAACTTTGCCGAAGACGCCAACTTTCTAAGTGGTCAGACTACTGAGCTATCCACGAAATAAAAATTCCTTGCTCACTAGCGCCGCCTAGTGGCAAAATTTCGAAACTTTCGGCTCAAATAATATTAGCCTTTGTGATACTGAGCAACTTTGCCGATGACGCTATCTTTCTAAGTGGTCGGGCTACTGAGCTATGCGCAAAACAAAAATTCTTTGCTCACTAGCGCCGCCTAGTGGCAAAATTTCGAAACTTTCGGCTCAAATTATGTTAGTCCTTGTGATACTGAGCAACTTTGCCGAAGACGCCAACTTTCTAAGTGGTCAGACTACTGAGCTATCCACGAAATAAAAATTCCTTGCTCACTAGCGCCACCTAGTGGCAAAATTTCGAAACTTTCGACTCAAATAATGTTAGCCCTTGTGATACTGAGCAACTTTGCCGAAGACGCCATCTTTCTAAGTGGTCAGACTACTGAGCTATGCGCAAAACAAAAATTCCTTGCTCACTAGCGCCGCCTAGTGGCAAAATTTCGAAACTTTCGGCTCAAGTAATGTTAGCCCTTGTAATACAGAGCAACTTTGCCGAAGACGCCAACTTTCTAAGTGGTCAGACTACTGAGCTATCCACGAAATAAAAATTCCTTGCTCACTAGCGCCGCCTAGTGGCAAAATTTCGAAACTTTTGGCTCAAATAATGTTAGCCCTTGTGATACAGAGCAACTTTGCCGAAGACGCCATCTTTCTAAGTGGTCAGGCAACTGAGCTATGCGCAAAACAAAAATTCTATGCCCACTAACGCCGCCTGGTGGCGTAATTCCGTATCAGAATGACCACCACATGTTAGCCCTTGAGCTACTGAACAACTCTTCCGAAGACACCAACCTTCCAAAACATCAGGATTCAGAGATATCATATGTTACAAAATTTTGCATTCTTATCCCTCATGGTTCATATAGTGCATATCAGAAAAAGCGCCCCTACCGGCCAAGTTCTCAACTAAAAGGATGATCCTCAACTCCTAAAGGTAGATCGTACTTAGTACTGAAACTTCGCCGAAGACAGTACTGTACTATCTCTTTTGGCATACGAGATATTCAAAGACACCCCCAAAGTGATGAAATCCCATAAGCCCTGGGTCTCCTATAACGTAGATTCCTATTACGCCCCCCAACCATGTGTCTAATAGGAGACCTGACTGTACTTCTTCTTCTTCTTCTTCTTCTTCTTCTTCTTCTTCTTCTTCTTCTTCTTCTTCTTGGCATAACGACCTTTCCGGAACGAAGCCTGCTTCTCAGCTTAGTGCTAATATTAGCACTTTCACAGTTATTAACTGAGAGCTTTCTTTGTCAAAGTTGCCATTTTCGCATTCGTATATCATGTTGCAGGTATGATGATACTCTATGTCCAGAGAAGTTAAGGAAATTTCCATTACGAACAGATCCTGGACCGACCGGGATTCGAACCCAGGCACCTTCAACATAGCTTATTGCTTTGTAGCTGCGGACTCTAATCACTCGGCTAAGGAAGGCCCCAATACATCTATTATTTGTTTAAAATTTAAAGAAAGGTCATTGGGGTGAGCATATTGAGAAAAAAAAAATGCTCCAAGACTTGTCCCCCTATTAAATTAAATGTGAGATACAAAATTCAAACGATGAATGAATTATTTTGATTTGTTTTCCATTGTTCTTCGTACGCTTGCAAATCTACTGCACTGTGACCTCCATTTATGATTTTTAAAGTTATATTACGTGAATGAAATTTGTTTGCACCTGAGGCTATGCAGCGTTCTTTAAGCACGGCTCTTCAAGGTAACTATATCCTTCATGTTGATCTAATTAATGTTTTCTTATACTCACAAGCTTAATGTTAAGTTTTTCAGATTTATAGATATCACAGTGATCATGTGGACATTTATCATTGCAATTCATAGTCACGTGAGACTAAACATCTTTACTTACAACTATTATGTTTTGAGTCAAACGTCTATCTAAGATTATTCAAGATGTCATTTAGATAAAGGACTTCAGATTTACACGCGTAACTATTCTGACGTTGATAAATAAAGTTCACCTCCCAGTAAATGTCTCCCAGTTTCGAGCTCAACGGTTGTTTGCGGTTATCTAAAAACTTCTTTGACTAGAAGCCTTTGAATGTACGGGCAAAACCAGAGTTAAGAGGTTTATATGTGGAGTTCATACTCTGATGTTCTAATTTCAATCAAAGAGCTCAGTAAAGAACAGGCCTGTAACCAATAATTTCTTGAAGATAAATAAGTATTAGAGTGCTTCAAAAAATCGTTTTTGCTCCACACCGCCCATTCGATTCTAGATCAAATTCTGAGTATCCTCCCAAAATTTGAGCTCATTCGGATGAAAACTGAGACTGCACAAGCCCTTTAAAGTTTATATGGGAATTACTATGAGAAAAGCAAGCAATTCATTGATTCGGTCATAGTGTTTGCCCATTCACATTTATTTGGAGATTTGAGCTACGTTGATACTGTAAAATAAAATAATCAGCTACAACTTTGCCGAAGACCGTTTTTAAATCGGACGCCCCAGAAATTAGTTATTGACTTTTTTATGAGTAGTAAAACTTTGGTTATAATAATAGGGCTGTTCCGCAGGCATCACTGTATATATGAGGTAAAACATAATAGCCATGATTGGTGCGTGCTATCTTTCGCGCCACATGCAGCAATGTTTCCTGATCAGAAGTTAAATGAGCACTGTTGAAGAATTTGTGACTGGATGTAAATCAATAACTAATAACTGAGACGTCTGATTTGAAACCGGTCTTCGGCAAAATGGTAGCTTATTATTGTATCTCACAGTATCAACGTAGCTCAAATCTCCAAGAGTACATGGGCAAACACTATGACCGATTCAATGAATTGCTTGCTTTTCTCATAGTAATTCCCATATAAACTTTAAAGGGCTTGTCTCAGTTTTCATCCGAATGAGCTCAAATTTTGGAAGGACATTCAGAATTAGATCTAAAATCGAATGAGCGGTGTAGAGCAAAAACGATTTTTTGAACCACTCTAATAAATACAAATGATGTACAATCAGTGGGCTTAATTATGTGAAACTAAAATTTAG
Organism: Aedes aegypti; assembly: GCF_002204515.2. Lineage (NCBI taxonomy): Eukaryota > Metazoa > Arthropoda > Insecta > Diptera > Culicidae > Aedes > Aedes aegypti. The sequence continues at coordinate 20,263,379 of NC_035108.1, read as the reverse complement.
TTACCAGCATCGCTGTCAGGTTATCAATTGAACCCCTTTGTGTAACTTGCGATCGTATCACTACCACCGTAGATAAGTTCGCCGTCTCCAAGCCTCTAGTTTGCTCTATTCGTTGATTTTTTGCACACTTTTATGAGCCTTGTCGTATTGCTTCCGTAGGTTTCACATAGCTATCTAGTGTCTTCTTATAATTTATCCTGAAGTCTGCCTCATTGTTTTCATCATTTTGATATTAGTTTGCAGTAAAAATAGTGGCCCAAAGTTGTCCTCGCTTTTGGGTTTTTCAATTTGGAATTCACCTGGTTGTCCAATTTCATCCTCATACTTCTTCCTTAATTCCACCTTAATTCTTCCAAACTTTCAATTCTGCAAACATCACACGATTTTATCTCTTCAGGTACTTAAATATAACAGTCTTTTCAAATTCCGGTAGTTCTTTTCAGAGATCACCAGGCCAATGAAAATCTACAAGAAATCTGTGTCAGTTTTTGGACTTTCAAATATATCAGGCCAAAATCATAATAATGAGTTGAAAATTGGATGCTCTTCCCCTATTCATACTGGAATGGTTGCTATGCAGTAATCTATATAAATAAAAATGGAATGGTGTTTGTATGTCACGCAATGGCTTGAGAATGGGCTATCGGATTTTGAAAATTATTCCATAGTTATGTTCCTGACGTGTTCGGACGTGTTTGTGTATATAAAAAGCAAAGAATATTTAACGGGAAAGTTAAGAAAACAGGAGTGAACGGAACATCAATTTTGAACGGGGCGTTTCATGGCGTTTTTCAACAGCCTACTTGATGGCAAGATGAAGTTTGCCGGGACTACTAGTTTTACATAATTATTATAGCAACAGGGTAGCTAACTGTGCATTAAGCGGAGTTCAAATATTGTTGAGTTGCTTCGATTTCAACACCCCCTCCCAGTTGTTTCATTATAATCCTACTTCATACAGCTACAAATAGAGAAGCAAACAACGACTTCGTGAGGATGTTGCTTCTGGGTTGTAATGTAAATCAGCTTGAACTCACCATCGGCAATCGGCCTCGTTTCCTCTCGCTCTGCCATCGCAATTGCTCCTTGGTTGTCTTCATAGAGCGGTACTGGAAACAGTAGAGCATCTTGTTGAAGATCGGCCATCAATCCTGTGGTAACTCACTATTCTGGAACTTTGGAAGTCTAATACTCTTCTCTAGTCCCGGAAATCAAGTGAACAACTTCCATCAACCAACTCACTAATCGTCTACCCTCGTGCTTCATCGCCTTCTCTACCCAAAGTGTCACAGTACACTCTTAACGCAGTCAATATGCGTTCTATATTACCTTTATTATTAAGGTATTCCATCCAATCACCAAGGAGTATATATGATTGTAAGGTAGAACCACTTACATAGCCCGAGGGCACCACAAATCCGGTTGGCCAAATCGTTTCGTTCATGCAGGAACGCATGGCAACCTAGTCGGTTTCGGTATACGACATCGCCACAGTTGAATGTTTCTTCGATGACCAGGCGACAGTGTTTCCGTGCACCTGCAGTAGAAATCCAGAAACGCATTTCCGGTCGCATGTGCATGGACGCATGGAAGTCGAAGTCCACGTAAGCAGCAACCGTTGGTTCTTTCGGTTTTCTTCTGTAGGCTAATCCTAACTTCTTCATTGCTTGCAGTTAGCGTATGACTCGCTTCATATGCTTCCAATGTTCTTCACTGGCAGCATCCTGGAAACTCGCCAAATATCCAACGACGAATCACAAGTGTGCTCCAGATACTCTCATTTTCCGACTTCTCGCTTCAACTGCAGTCCGTTATCTTGAATTTCTGTATTAGTTTGGCCTTCACACGTCGATGTCGGCGATCGGCGTATACACAGTAGTATGGGACAAAATTTAGATTCTCGCTCCAGTCCACTTTTTGGTTTGCATTTTGGTCCTATATGCTATATTTTAGCGCCAGCCGTTCAAAGTTTGTATGGGATTTACTATGGAAAAAACTTACTTTTGCAATGAAATATCGCCAGAGGTCACCCATTGACCTCTATAAAAATTCCGAACACAGACCTCGATAGGTATTTTTACAATGAAGAGTATTGCCAAGGATCGCGAAACAATCTGACACTTGTGAAAAAAAGTTACTCAATGAAAACCTGTTGGCAAGGCGATGTTGATTAACACATAAAGAAATAACAATAATAACAAAATCGGGCAAAATTTCCGAATCGCCTATGTTCAATATCTTTTTTCGCAAGCATCGGATTGCTTTTCGGTCTTCGACAATGTTGTTCATCGTAGGAATACCTATTATCGAGATCTGTGTTCAGAATTTTTATAGAGGACAATGGGCGACCTCTGTCGGTTTTTCTTTGCAAAAGTAAGTTTTCCCATAGTAAATCCCATATAAAATTTGAAGGGCTGGCGCTAAAATATAGTTTCACTAATCGAGCTGAAATTTTGCACAATTGTTATGGGACCTAAATGCAATCCAAAATGTGGACTGGAGCGAGAATCTAAATTTTTCATATAACCGTGTCCCAGGATAATACACAGTGGTATATTCGTAGGCCCCAATGTATAAGCAATAATCGTGCTCCGATCGCACGAAACCCGTCAGGAATTCGTTGAAGAGGCTGTTCCAGCACTTGGGCGACTGCTTTAGACCATAAAGTGCACGATGCAGCTAGCACACTTCATTGAGCTTCCCGTTCAGAAATTTGGTCTTGACATCTAGCTACCTAGCCTTATAGCGTGCAGGACGCCCATCAGCAACAAAAAGGGCATTGTACATAAGAAAATCAGATAGCAAACTGGTCTCCTGCACGCCCGACTTCACCAGTAGTTTCGTTCCTTTCTGGTTGTGCTGGGAGTGCGGTTGCGCCTTCCTCGTCGTGGTCTTCCACTTCTGTAGCAGAATTTTCTACGAGGTCTTGAGCATCAACGTCCTCATCGTCGATGTCACGAGCATCATGTCGAGCTTCTCCAACTGTTTAATTCACCGACTGCTCTCTAATTCCCCTCTCTTGCTCGGGAACCGGAATTATTAATCGTTCGTTGCACTCTGTTGGTGTTTTGAAAGGAAAAGCTGTATCGTTGCAGCGGTCCACAAACTTTTTCCACTTTTCATGATCCCAGAGACACACACTTTCGTTTGGTTGGATCCAGCTTATCGCAATCATGACCAATTCTCCCCAAAGGTACTTCAGTACACCCGATTCGGTTGAACCGTTTTGCAATACCATTTCGCTGCGGGTGTACACGACCGTTGACTCCACTTGATTGCTTTATGTTTTCTAGTAGGCTAGCAGCTTTGTAATTTAACCATCGCCATCGCTTTGTCTAATTCGAAATAATCGAACATTCCTCTTCGGCAGGTACATGACTCCCAAGTGCGTATTCGCGACTACGAAACAAAAAGAGATTTACAAAGCACTCGCACTTATGGAAAACCTCCTAAGGAACTGTCACCGTGTGCGTGAAAAAAAAGCAAAAAATATATGTCTCCTTGTTTTTCTCACAGACAACCGAAGAAAACATCAGCAGCTTCGTAGTCCCGAATGGACCAATGCACGAGTTCACTAATTTGACGTTTGAGCGGTGCCGAATTCACTCGTTTCCATGGTCACGTAAAAACACGGCACCGCTCAAACGTCAAATAGTGAACTCGTGCATCGTTCATAGGGTAGGTGTTCCCTTAGTTGTGGGTTTTCCTATAGTTGCGATAGTGCCGTTTTCACTGATTTTATTATTGTACATCCACTTGAATATTGGATTATCCCGGCTATTTATAAGACTGCTCGAAACAGTCGTCGGGAATCAAGGGGCATCTCAATGTATGTCATCCATATCGAACAATGTGGCCGATGTTGTTGAAACACATAATTATGATAACTATACATACCTTACGCACGATAAACTATTGCCATTTATTGTATTGTTTCAATAAATGTGTATTTTGAGCGTTAGAAACACTTATCACAGGTTGACTTATGTTTAGTGAAAAATTCTTTTATAAATATTCCATCAGACCACCCCTCAACTTCCAAGAGTGAAACCAGTGAAACCGGCAGCTGAGTGTCAACAACAGCTTTTTTGGAAATCTGACTCGACGCCCACTCTGCTGTCCTTGTTGCTCTACTTGAAAGAGTAGGACTGCGCGCGAAAATCTTCTCGCTCGTTGTTGCTGCCAAATCTGACAGCGACTGTTTCACCGAGCGTTTGAAACGATGACTGTTTCAAACGGTCGTGAACAGTTAGGAACTGAACGGTCAATACATAAGCCACAGAACCGACACAGCCAATCGACGTATTAGCTGGTTGATACACGGAATAGTTGAAAAGAGCATTCAAACTGCTTTAAAACTGTTCTTGCTTGTACCAATAGTTGCGGTAAAGTGTTCCTATGGGGCTGTCCATTTATTACGTAAGACATTTTTCGGGGTTTTTCAACCCCCCCTCCCCCCATGGTAAAATTTTTTGTTTGAAAATTAAAAATAATTTGTATGGCACGTAAGAAATCTCAGACCCCCCCTCCCCCCATAAACCCTTACGTAATTAATGAACCGCCCCTATAGTGGAGGATCCCATAACAAAACCACGGATACCGCAACTATAGGAACACAAATTAAAAACCGGATTCTCTTCTGAAAAGCTTTTGTTCCTCCACTAGAAGGCGTGCTTTGACGGTCTCAAGCTTCAGTTGGTCATCCGAATTTCCGAAATGCCGTAGTATCCACATCGTAGCTAGTTGACAACGAAATACACAGCTTGCTCACCTGGTTGGGCTCCGTTCCGTAACCGTGGTACCAGCGTTCTTCTGCTGTCTTCCAAGGTCATCAAACCGACGGAAATGGTCCGCAAGGATGGTTCCTTCCTCGATTCGCAACAACGCCATCGACCACTGGATATAAGATTGGGCGGCAAAACCTTTTTTTGACGTAGGTATTTGCCTGCGACGTCCACAACTCTTTTGCAATTTGCTTGTGGTGATTATACTCCAGATGGCAGCTCATATAATTGATAGAAGACATCAAATAATGAGAGTTCAGAATCGCTTTAAAGATCATTGATTACACTTGTAGATCTGTATATTTTAAAATCAAAGATGCTGTTGAGTAACCTTAAACAGTTTTTGAACTGAAAATTTGACAATGTATTTCCATGAGCCTTCATGAGTTTGAATATTGATCAGTATTATTCATAACCGTTGAGGGAACATTGGTTACGCTTGTACATCTGAAAGCCTCTCCTGCACATCTAGAACTAGCGTAACTCCTTACGCATGCGAATCTCCAAACAGATGGATAGCCAAATTGATGGATAAGTCAGTGTACTCAAGTGTTGGTATAAAGTGACTCAATAAGCCCTTAATAGTATCATAAACCTCCGAAAGACCAACGGATAAACTTGTAGATCTGAAGGCCTATACTTCAAGCAACTCTTGTATAACCTTAAACAATCATTGTCTTGTTTAGTAAAATTTCATTTGGAAGTCTAACCTAAAAACACAATTTCTAAAAGAACTCAAAGCCTTTCAGTGTGACCAGTAATTCACAAAGAAGCCAAAAGCAACATGCAATCGGAAACATAAAAAGCAACAACTGTGAGCAGGAAAAAAGTCAGCTTCACAAAGCGGAAGCATTGTCCTCTTTACCGAGGCGAACGTTTACAACACCCACAGACAGACCACGACCACCGACTGAAGGGAGGAAATGCTTACTATTTTGCATCTCGACTGTGTCCTTTCCGAGTAAACGACTTCTAGTATTTTTTTACTTTCCGCCATAAACGGATATTTTCGTACCGTCCGAGCAATTGTTTCAGTATGGTCAGTTCATTTGTGTCCCGGTCCAAATGGCTCTTTGTTCTTATTGTGATAAGCGGGAGAGTAATGTCTCGAATTGGTTCAAAACCATCATATAGCTGTGGTGTACGCCGTCGAAAAAAGGTTAGAAAGCTTACACGCACAAAAGTGCCACTAGAGCAATACGCCGTAAAACCGTATGGTCGCCGCGAAGTGATTTTTGCCTTTTCGGTAGGTGAATGTTAGGGTGTTTCAAAATTTTACATTGTCGGAAAACTTGTTTTCTTTTTTATTAACGAGATTTTTAGCCCTGGACTAGTTCATCTCAGGACCGTCGACTTAACTTTTTCGAAGGAAGTCGCCACCATAGCATAAATGTCAAGTGACTATATTTACACATTTCATTACCATAAGAACAGTGTTTTCCCTAATTTCCATCATTTCATAGGTAAATAAATATATTAGCGTATGATACTCACTTTTGATGCTTTAAAACAAGAATGAACTGAAATAAGCATTGTTATATAGTAAATGATTTTTTGCAATTTCTCATCGTAATAGGCTGTTTTCCATCACGCCAATCTGTCATGAAACGGCCTACTTTCCTGCACTGAAGTATGCAGTGCAGGAGTAGTCATTACGCAACTGAAACCAGTGCTGTAATGTTTCATTACGCAACGCTTTCTCATTACGCAACTGTATTGAGTTGCGTAATGAATCATTGCACAACCATTTTTCGGAAATTATAAAATAGTGATGAATGCATTCCGATATAATTTCTGATACCCTCAAGTGGTCTTCTACAAAATTGCAAAAAATGTTGTACGTAACTCGTTGCAGAACTCGATTTTTACAACACTCATCGTTATTATCCTACTCGGCAAGCCTTGTAGGATATATTCACGACTCGTGCTGTAAAAACCATCATTCTGCAACTTGTTCCGTAAACTACTATTTCCGGATAGTTTGGACTTTAAGGAACACGCAAAATAACATCACTAAGGGCCGATTTCTTCACCTTCGCTCAAGCCGTAAACCACTTTTACCCATACGATTAAACCAGGTTTAAGGCCTAAGCGGTGGTGAAGAAACTGCTTATAAATTTTGCTAAACTACATTTTTTTTATACTGGTCATGTGAAAAACTACATTTTTCAGAAATCTCGACTAGGCATATTCCCCAAAGAACAATCATCTTGAATGGCATTGTCCCATGTTATTGGAATTCGGGGTAATGGGGTAGAATCTTGAACTTGTGCCCTCAAGTTTTCTGGGAGAGTGTAATTTCGGAACACCCTAGTATATATGCAACCTGAGTGTATCGAATTAGCCACGGAGCAAAGTCACGGTTGTTGGTTTGTTCTTGGTCATGGTGACCCTCTACAATCTTCTGTTACCTACGTGGATTCAGACATATACATACATATAACCCAAAATGGGTGCAGCCTTCCTTAGTCGAGTGGTTTGAGTCCGCGGCTACAAAGCAAAGCTATGATGAAGGTGTCTGTGTTCAATTTCCGATCGGTCTAGGATCAGTGGAAATTTCTTTGACTTCCCTAGGCATAGAGTATCATCGTATCTGTTGAAGTGCTCATAAGAACACTAAGCTGAGAAGCAGGCTCTGTCCCAGTGAAGACGAAATGCCAAGAAGAAGAGAAGAAGAATTGTGGGTGAAAAAGCACATTCCGACCCATGTGGTGTTTTAGATTGGCTCTCATGGATTCGATGCCTGCGAGGAGATGATTACAATTTTGGTTTGCAACAGTGCGTTGCGGTATGGTTTCCAGCAGAGTTTGAGTAATGAGAAAATGTACAGGGGTATGGGTAAGAAGTTGAACGTAATTTTCAGTTGACTGAGAATTTGATAAACCATCGATAACAGCAGTTGAAAAGCTGTTTGTTTGTCTTCTTTCTCTTGAAGTTAGCGATTTGCTACTGCTACTGACAATACATAATTCTAATGACTGGTTTTTTACCTTAATTACAACTTTTCCGTACTTTCTCTGTCAGTTAACATTCATCATCATAATATGCCCTCTTGTAACCGAGGTTAAATCCTCATTAGCATACGGTTACGCTATGCAATACCTCATCAAATTACCGTGCACGCCACGCTTTGATTGCGGCACTTTCTAGATTAACAGAAATGAGCATGCTCGACAAATGCTCGACAAAGGACAGCAGGAATATATTCCCCGGCACGAGTAGCAGGTACTCATTGGGCTAACCGGAAGAAGAGAATGATCATTATGATAAATTGCCTCACTGTAAATGAAGCTTTCGTAGCTACACAGACCTTCTTGAGCAATCTAATGTGGTGAATTTCAAGAAAATATCTTCAAAGGACTTCGACAGATTTGGTAAATAAGTGTAAAATAATTTTAAAAATGCATTATTTCAGCACTAAACCATTTAATTTCAACTACAAATTTCTATTTATTAGGAACTACTCGCTTTTCCACCTCAACTGTAAGGTAGTCTTCAGTGACGTTTATTAGACTATCCCTGTGTAGTTTTGATCAGTCCATGAAACAAGACTTCCATGAAATACCAGTTCATTTACGTTCAATGTGCAAAGCTTATTTTCCTTTTTTCGATTCTACTCCATTACCCCGAATTTGGTTACCCCGAATGTTGATTTTTCTTTTTGCGGTGGATTCTCTTTTCTTCGGCTCTCACTGCCCGGTACCGCTCTCTGCTCCGTCGGGTACCGGCCAAAAGCACACGGCTACTGGCGACATTCTTCACGGTTGTCACTATCTGGCACTCTTCATCGAACCAGTCGTTTCGTCGTTGACCAGTGCCAATCACTTCCCGCGCCGTTGTTGTCACAGCTTCGTGGATAGGGACCCACAGGCTGTTGACATCTCCAGATACGTTGATTCTTCCCAAATGCTCTAGCGGTACTGTGCAGCTACCCCATTAGTCGACAAGCGGATATTGAAGCGCAGCGTTTTGCTAGTTCTAGATCTCGTGACGGTGGATAATCGCGCTTAATTTTCAGCTTCAACGAGATAATGATCTGAGTCGATATAAGATCATCGAAAGCTCCTGACATACATGATATCTGAGAAATGTCGCCCATCAACCAGCACGTGGTTTTTTTGGGAGCATGTATCACCACTCGGGTTTCACCAGGTGTATATACGGATATTCTTGCGTGCGAAGTAAGTACTGCTGTGTGCCATCCTTCTAGCAGCAGCGAAGGTAACAAGCCACATTCCTTGGTTACGGAATGTAGGCTTTCCGTTCCAATGACGGGTCGAAAGAAGTCTTCTTTCACGATCTGCGCATGTGCGTCGGCGATGACCATCTTCACAACTAGTTTTGGGCTGAAACGAGACTCGCGGAGACGTGATTGCTGAGTTTTTTCTTATTCCACTCTGTGTTTTCATCAATCATGCGCCAGCCGTTCAAACCCTCACATGAACATCTCAGCAAAAAATCATTGTGTTTCTATCACACCGAAGCATAAATATCCTTTTGAGTGAAATTCTATGCCAGCAAACGTAGTAGACAATGAAAATAACTAGTCCTGTGTTTAGATTTATCAACATCTTTGGAAAAACTGCTCCGTCGTCTGAGGTTTTTTATCAACAGTTTCTTTTTAAGATTTCTGATATGTCCAGACCAGCTCATTGTTGAGTCGATTGTTAGTCCCAAAAATACATATTCTTGCACTTCTTCAACATTGACGCCATGCACTGTCAGAGGTAAGCGAGGAGGAGTTCTTCGCCTTTGGCGAATGAACTTGCATTTTTTTTTCTTCAGATTTAGAGACAGCTTATTAGCGCAGAAGTAATCATACAACAAATTACGATCATGATCCATTTGTTGTTGAATATTACGAATTGAACATCATTTTAGAAAAAATGAAGTGTCATTAGCAAATAAGCAGATTTTCCCTTTAAGCTTCAGCTCGCAGATATTGTTGATGAACAATAAGAACAACAATGGGCCGAGATTACTGCCTTGGAGAACCGCTGAGCTAATGGTACGAATCTCACTGATAGAATTTTCGATTGATACGAACTGCTGCCGATTGGTGAGATAGTTTTCCAAAGAAGCAGAGGCGATTGAGTTTTAAAATGTATTTCAGTAAAAACATTATCCACCTTATAATGTAATACCCAATACTGGACGCAATCTTCAAGTGTCTCGAAGTTATTATATTTGTTGCTCATTGAACATTTTTAGTTTCTTCGTTTTAATCCCTTGTTGTCAGTTTTAAACATTTTGAATCAACACAAAGTAAGTCAGAAATAAGTCCAACTTGAAACTTAACGATTATAACATTTCTAATAAAACCTCGACTTGTTTTGCGATGAAAGCCAAAATTCGTGAATTTCTTGGCTTCCGGGAAATTTCGAATTTCCATTGTGTCCAACGATGTTGTTCTTAATGATAGATCTTGTTTTTACAGATTTGTATCACGATATTTTAGTTTTTTAATGATGTCCAGAGCAGGGACAAAATCCGTTTACTTGTACACTATTTTTGATACATACATAAAGGCGTTTAAGTGAAATGGTGACTGACTGTTGAACGCTGAAACCCCCTATTACGCAATGAAAATATATATTCTCATTGCCCATTACGCCCACCGCAATATATTAGCTGGCAGTCCGTCGAGCAAAAAAAAAAGTGTGCCAGACCCTTTTCTGAAGACATACTGATGCGTAAAAATCAGACTAAAATGAGATGCATAGTTCATAATCCTACAAGCAAGCATCTTTTCCAGTATTTTGTCTAAAACTGATAAGCAGGAGATAGTTAGATAGTTTTTCAGTTCTGTAGGGTCCCCAGATATGAAGATTGGTATCACTTTCGCCACTTTTAAGAACTCATGAAAGTTACCAGTACCGTAATTTCGTGTGAAATTGATCATTTCTCACGGTTTTTCTGATCCGTTTTCTATTTTGTTGATAATTTCAAACATCTGAATGCAGTTAAACAAGTACGACATTGAACCTCATTGGCTCATATACAAATATTTTCTAACAAATGTGTTTTTAATGCTAAAAATCATCTCTGAAATTCAAAATCGACGAATTCAATTTTGGGGTGAAATCATGTCGGGACCCGGCGGTTTTTCTCTCTTTCAAATCATTTATCAGCGTGACTGTTTCATAAGGTGTTGAATAGAGAAATATTGATGACGGAGGGCTAGTTATTGTTTTGAAACGGTCAGAGTCTCTCGCACTGGGAATTGTTGTTGCTAACCGAGTTGCAATATTGCAGAAAAAACGCGTTGAATGCAGAACTAATCAACCCTTAATCGGGCAGTTAATCTCCGTCTTTCCAGATTCGATTAGGGGTATCATTATTGCGTTTGTTACCATCTACTTCATTGACTACTTTCCACGCATTACCTTGAGAAACCTTTTCAATGATAGTATAGTAGTAGTTATGTTTAGCAAATTTTATTTTCTACCAAAACTATTTTGAAACATGGTCTAATAGATCGAAAGTATGTTGATCATTAGAGTGAATTTTATGTCGCCTAAATAGACGATCTTTTATACTGATTAGTTTCCAAAGTTCTAATGGACAGTGCCCTTTCACATTTTGATAATAAACATAGTAATTTCACGGCCGCGGACAGACAAAACTGTAGAACGAATGACAGCTAATGTGATAACAAAGACTGCTCACAGGGCTGTTAAATGTCATGAATTTCACGTGATTTTGACATTTAAATAATGCTAATATCATCGCTCCTAGTGGAAAAAGTCATAGGAAAATGTTTTTCCCGGTGACCTTTTCCAAATTACTATCGGTTGCCAATATTTGCTGATGCGATATTTCGCATGCAAAAGTGCTATAGGCATTTTAATTTTTCCAAAAATTTTGGCATTCAATAGTACTGACTGCTCAACTAGGTGCGACAAATTGCTTGTGCAGCGTGGGGGGAGATCAGTGCGGGAAAAGTTCGCATCACGAAGCAGTTCACGAGTGTATTCCAACGCATAACAAACATCACAGACTCGGGAACTGGCTAGGTGTGAGTAAGTCCGCACCCGTCTGCTCGGGAGAACATGTCAAAAGAAGTAGCAACAAGCTCGGGAACGTTTACTCGCGAGTAACCGAGCAATGTGTGATTTATTAGGGTTTAGACAGTCAAACTAATTGTATAACCATCAAATCGACAGTAAACTACTAGTTTGCAGTCAGAAACCCTTGGAAATTATAAATCTCGAAGGGGAAGTAGCTTTTTTCCCAAAAGCACAATATGACTCTGAACAGCTCCGAACACGTTCGCGAATCACTTTTAGCTTCGGTTATTCAGGAGCACGACAGATGCGAGTGAACCAGCGCTCTGACGCTCGGGAGCGTTTGGTTTTGTTTTTGTTCCAGTTCAGAAGAAATGATCGTTACTTTCCATCACTGGGGGAGATAACACGTCCAGCCCAGGGCTGGAAAGTATCAATGTAAATAGAGAGTATCGTGCGAATTTTACTTAAATGCTTCCCTCACTGTCATCGGACGGTGGAAGAATGACAGAGATTTTTTTTTCAAATTCTCTTTCATTTTTCCGTCGCTATGGCTTGTGACGGAATCGTGAACTTGATAACTTGATTTATTAGGCATGATTGTTATTTATATCGCTGGAAGCATTGAAAGATATCCACTTAACTTATCAAACACATTTACTTCCTGTAATTCTCCAAAATGGGATAGAAATTTTAATAAGAAAACAACATTAAAATTACTCTCGTGAGAGCTTCATCATTGCAACGTGACAGTAAGAAGACTCGTTCCGTCAGTTTCGCAAGTCGGTCATGATATTTAACAGCCTTGGCCTTGATTTGATTAATGTAGAGATCACTGTTGGGTGGGAAATGACTGGAAAATGCGTACCATTGGTACTTCGCGTACCTGCAGGTATAAAATGGATCCCATTTGTGGTCCTTAGCCTCTTGTCCAGTAACTCCTATCCCTACCTCCCCGTGGTGCCGCCTGGGGTACGAGTAACCGATCTTCCGGGTATCCAACCCTGGTGGGACCTTGGTCGTATGCTGACAGGGAAGGGGGGCTCCTCTCTTCTGAGGGTGTAGCTTATCAGAGCGTCTGTTCTCCATGTTAGGGGCGGCTGTTCATCGTCCTAGTGCCAGCGTGGGACTCTAAACAGTGCTGTGCACGATGATCCTCCGGCGAGACAGGGGGTTGGTGCAGGCCTTACAAGCCAGCCGTCAAAATCATCAGTACAGGAAGCATACAATGTAAATTCGGACCGGAACAATCGGCATAGACCCAGGCATCGAAAACGGACTAATGATTGGAAACTCGGATCATGGAACTGTCAGTCTCTCAATTTCTTGGGAATTCTTTCCGAATTATTGAGGGTCCGCAAGTTCGACATCGTAGCGCTGCAGGAGGTTTGCTGGAAAGGGTCGACGGTACATACGTATAGGGATGGTTCTACCATCTACCAGAGCTGCGGCAATAGACATGAGCTGGGCACAGCTTTTATCGTGATGGGCGAAAAGCAGAGGCGCGTGATTGGGTGGTGGCCAATCGACAACAGAATGTGCAAGTTGAGGATCAAAGGCCGTTTCTTCAATATCAGCATAATCAACGTGCACATCCCTCATCTAGCAAGTGACGATAACGATAAGGACGCTTTCTACGCGCAGCTGGAACGTGAATACGACGGCTGCCCAAGCCATGATGTCAAAATATTTATCGGAGATCTCAACGCTCAGGTTGGCCAGGAGGAGGAATTTAGACCGATTATAGGGAAGTTCAGCGCTCACCAGCTTACGAACGAAAACGGCCTTAGACTGATTGATTTCGCCGCCTCCAAATCATGGCCAGTACCTACTTCCAGCACAGCCTCCCGTATCGTTACACCTGGAGATCACCCCAACAAACTGAATCGCAAATCGACCACGTTTTGATTGATGGAAGACACTTCTCGGACATTATCGACGTCAGAACTTATCGCGGCGCAAACATCGATTCGGGCCACTACCTAGTGACGGTTAAAGTGCGCCAACGACTCTCCGTTGTGAACAACATTCGGTACCGACGCCCGCCACGGTACAATCTGGAACGACTCAAGCTACCCGAAGTCGCAACTGATTACGCGCAAAGCCTTGAAGCAGCGTTGCTGGAAGAGGGAGAGCTCAGCGAAGCCTCTCTTGAGGACTGCTGGAGTAGTCTCAAAGCAGCCATAAACAACGCAGTGGAAGGTGCCATTGGGTTCGTGGAAACAAATCGACGGAACGGTTGGTTCGACGAAGAGTGTCAGACGATTTTGGACGAGAAAAATGCAGCGCGGGCGATGATGCTGCGCAAGGCACTCGTCAAAACGTGGAACGATACAAACAGAAGCGAAGACAGCAAACCCATCTATTCCGGGATAAAAAACGCCGCCTGGAAGCGTTGGAGTGCGAAGAGATGGAGCAGCTGTATCGATCTTAAGAAACACGAAAGTTCAACAAGAAACAAAATGCATCCCGCAAAGGCTTTGTGTGCCGTGAGCCGAAATGTGCCGGGATAAGTATGGAGGTATCTTGACGGACGAACGTGAGGTGATTGAAAGGTGGAAGCAGCACTACGATGAACACCTAAACGGCGCAGAGGAGGAAGATAAAGACAGCAGGAGGAATGGCTTCATCAGTACGGCGGATGAGGGAGACGTACCGTAAATTCGGGTGAAATTGATCAGTAGGGTGAAATTGATCACTGTGTCACTCGATTTTATTTCTTTCTAATGGAGCACAAATATCAATGTAACCCACAGTGAATGAACGTTGTTTGTCGTAAGTATGTCCAAATTGTGTGTTGTGAAGTTTTTTGCGTTCAAAAATGTTCATTTCTATGAAAATAATGTAAAATTTCAAAATCTTGTACGGTGCAGTATTGACAAACATCAATAAACTTCTAGTTCTAGACAAGGATTTGGACATGGTGTCATCCTGAAAGTTTGTTAGGATACTTAAGATATATCCCTAAACTAGATTTCATATTCAAAACTCGTACCAATTCATTGATTTGGTCAAAATAATGAAATTTCTGTTAGATATCAGGAAATTCCTTAGGAAATTGCATACATTTAGGCGTTTTCTGCGTTATTCTTGAAATTTAAACATGCATTATTCCTATAAAAATTGTATTGTTAACAATTTGGCAAGCATATTCGGATTCAGGGAGCTCAAATTCATTATGTAGAGTTGTTTTGAAAACTAACAATAATCGCATTGATAAGTGATCAATTTCACCCCGAAATGAGATTTCCCGATTTTTTATTTTAGACATATTTTTTGGCACTAAAATTACATTTGTTAGAAAATGTCGGTACTTGAGTCAATGAGGCTCACCTTCATACTTGTTTTTCTGCATTTAGTTTTTTGGCATTGTCAACATTATAGAAATCAGACAAGAAAAACCGTGAAAAGTGATCAATTTCACCCGAAATTACGGTACCAATTCCCACAATAGGTGAAGCTAAGGATGCTATCAAACAGCTCAAGAACAACAAAGCAGCTGGAAAGGATGGTATTGGAGCGGAACTTATTAAAATAGGCCCGGACAGGTTAGCCACTTGTCTGCACCGATTGATAGCCAGGATCTGGGATACAGAACAGCTACCAGAGGAGTGGAAGGAGGGAATAATATACCCAATATACAAAAAGGGTGACAAGTTAGAATGTGAGAACTATCGAGCGATCACCATTCTTAATGCAGCCTATAAAGTGCTTTCCCAGATCATCTTCCGCCGTCTATCGCCACTGGCAAGCAGATTTGTGGGAAGTTATCAAGCCGGTTTTGTGGACGGGCGATCGACGACAGACCAAATCTTTATGTTGCGGCAGATCCTCCAAAAGTGTCGCGAATATCAAGTCCCTACGCACCATCTATTCATCGATTTCAAAGCGGCCTATGATACCATCGACCGCGAAGAGCTATGGAAGATTATGGACGAGAATGGTTTTCCCGGGAAACTGACTACACTGATCAAAGCAACGATGGATAGTGTACAGTGCTGTGTGAAGATATCGGGTGCATTATCGGACCCGTTTGAAACACGCAAAGGACTTCGACAAGGCGATGGTCTTTCCTGCCTCCTGTTCAGGGCTGGAAAGCGTCAATGTAATTACAGGGTGTCGCACGACTTCTACGTAGTTGCTTACCTCACTGTCATCGAACGGCGAGACAATGACAGAGATTTTCTCTAAACTCTCTTTCATTTTTCCGTCACTACGGCCTGTGACGGAATCGTAAATTTGACTATTTCTAGTTAATTATCTGGTATAATTGTTGTTTATACCGTTGAAATCAAGGAAGGATATCCACTTAACGTTTCAAACACATTTACTTTCCGAAATTCTCCAAAATGAGGTACACATTTCAATAGCAAAACAAAATTAAAATTGCTCTCGTGAGAGCTCTGTCATTGCGACTTGATGAAGTGAACATATGAAATATAGTTTCGACTTGCGACAGTGAGAAGACTCGTTTCGTCAGTGTCGCAAGCCGGTCATGATACTTAACAGCCCTGCTCCTGTTCAATATTGCGCTAGAAGGTGTTATGAAACGGGCGGGCTTCAACATGCGGGGCACGATCTTCAATAAATCCAGCCAGTTCATTTGTTTCGCTGACGACGTGGATATTGTCGGAAGAACGATCCAGGTGGTTGCTGAACAGTATACCAAGCTGAAACGTGAAGCAGATCGAGTTTGATTGAAGGTAAATACGTCGAAGACGAAATATCTGCTGGCTGGAGGAACCGAGCGCGATAGAGCTCGCATTGGCAGACGCGTGACGATCGACGGGGATGAGTTCGAGGTGGTGGATGAATTTGTCTACCTCGGATCATTGATAACGTCGGATAACAACTGCAGCAGAGAAATTCGAAGTCGTGCTTACTATGGACTCCACAAGACCTTGCGGTCTGGTAAACTTCACTTTCGTACAAAATGTACCATGTACAAGACGCTAATAAGACTGGTAGTCCTCTACGGGCATGAAACGTGGACAATGCTCGAAGAGGACCTGCAAGCGCTAGGAGTTTTTGAACGACGTGTGCTTAGGACGATCTTCTGCGGAGTTTGTGAGAACGGCATATGGAGGTGAAGAATGAACCACGAGCTTGCGCAACTCTACGGTGAACCCAGTATCAAGAAAGTCGCCAAAGCTGGAAGGGTATGATGGGCGGGACACGTTGTGAGAACGTCGGACAACAATCCCGCAAAAATGGTGTTCAACTCAAATCCGGCCGGTACAAGACAAGAGAAACTGGAGGTCAGCA
Organism: Aedes aegypti; assembly: GCF_002204515.2. Taxonomy (NCBI): domain Eukaryota; kingdom Metazoa; phylum Arthropoda; class Insecta; order Diptera; family Culicidae; genus Aedes; species Aedes aegypti. The sequence goes on along the minus strand of NC_035108.1, from coordinate 20,246,323 downwards.
GCCATGGATCGAATTAGTTGGCGTAAAATTGTGGCGCAGGTCATGTCTTGAAGGACGTAGAGCCAGCAAAAGCAAAAGCAAAAGCAAGAGATCACTGTTGAATAAACGATTGATTCGTATTTCCAATTATTGCGAGAATTTTGTTTAGCTACGAATTGAGTAGTTCGGATGCACCAGTGTTGAATCCTTAAATGAAGTGTTGGCGATGGGATCCACCGCTCGGATTTCACGTTCACAGTTTTGAAACAGCATAATTTCAAGATAGCTGTCAAGTTCACGCCGTCATTTCGCAGCTCACGATCTAGGATCCCACGCTCGGGTTCTTTCAAAGTTCTCACGTCTCTAGACTTCCAAATCGTTGTACTTTATTCAAATCATGACCCTTGAAAAATATTTCATCGATAAAAGTAAGTTTTGTGCTCGCTGTACAATTGGAGCCAAAAAGTTTACATCAAAGTACCGTTTTGTCTCAAATTCCGAACAGAATACTCCGTTTTTGTATGGCAACTAGGTTGAAATATTTCGCTGAAATATGTCGTGAAATTACCAGGAAATGGCAGTCAATTGCAATTCAATTTTAACGTCTTCCAATATATTTTATACCTCAGGAATAGTGATGATTCTCTTGTTCGAGACCACTAGAACTACCCAGTAAACACAAACTCGTATACGATAGCGCATAAGAGTACAATTGTGGAGGCGATATACGTACATGCGCCATTAGACTGCATGCAAAATGTACGTATATCGCCTCCTCATTTGTACTCTTATATCGTATCATTTACGATCGTGTGTTTACTGGGTAGCTCAGATAAATTTGTTTGCGAAATTATTCATTTGAATACGATTTACTCGTGCTGTTCGGAATTTGAATCAAGGTGTTCGGAATAAGAGACAGAATGAACACAGTGTTCGGCATTTGAATCAAAATGTTGTTGCATACTTTTATGTAACAACAATACTAAACAAGTTTGAATAAACATTTTTATCGACACACCCAAAGGCTTTGTGAAAAAATTGGGGTAGGTAATGTCTGTTACATTACCGCGGGGTTCACGTAGAACTACTATGGACTCTCTTTTGTTCATGTTAAATAGTGTCTGAAAACCCTCCCCCTGTTGATTATCGACAATAAACTATTGAAAATATGCGTCAATCGAACGTCAAAACGGACGGAACGTTCAGACAGCGACAAAACACGCAATCGAAAATAGCGCGAAAGCATTAACCAATCGCGTGCGAGTATCATACGGAGCGACGAGGCAACAAAGCGAGAACCCCACCACTCGCCAGCGGTGAATGAAACTGGAGCAAATAAAACCAGTGGTTGTTTTGCTCCCAGCTCATTCACAAAACGAACGGCGTCACGGACAGATCATCTGGAGCAGCAAGGAAGAGCGCGTGAAAGCCACAGCAGTGTGCGAGTAGCGAACGGAGCGACAAAGCAACAAGGCGAGAACCCCACCACTCGCCATCGGTGAACGAAACTGGAGCAAACAAAACCAGTGGTTGTTCTGCTCCCAGCTCATTCATAAATCGAACGGCGTAACGAACGGATCTAGCAGCGGAGCAGCAAGGAAGAGCGCGTGAAAGCCACAGCAGTGTGCGAGTAGCGAACAAAGCAAAGAGTTGTTAAGAATGATTTCACTTAACAGAGTTGTTGATAAATATTCCTTTTAATAAGAGTTGTTTTGAAAAAGTTCACTTTTAGCAGAATTTTCTTCGGAAAATTACTGCTTTACCAAAGAGTTGTTAATGAAATTCCTGCAGCAAAGGGTCGAGTTTCTCCCCACGAATATTTCCGGCCAGGACCAGTCATGGAGGACAATCCATCCCGAGCACTACGGCTCCCGCGGCCACTACCGGCGACAATCGGACATTTCGACATAATCTGCAGAGTACTTGTTCAGATATACACTTTCGTTGGTGATTCTCCGTATCATGGGAACCAACTGATAACATCCCGTAGTGCTATTCATCTGTAACAGCATCCAAGCTCAATCGGCCCTTTTCAGCGCCAACATACGTTCATAAAAGAGTTTATTGAATAATATTTCCTGATTTATCTATAATGATCTAAATCTCCCGGTAAAATACCAAACCTGAATTGGTTCACATAATTTACCCCACATAATCACATGAATTTGAGAATTTACCGTGTACGCTGCTACAGCGCCTTCAGACCGTAATAACATCATAGTGCTTAGCATTGTATTTTATTTCCAATATCGTCGTTGATTTATCATAATGGAGGAACACTTCCTAAATTCTCAAGTACGGAAATTGGAAAATGTATTAAAATTGCGGCAGATTTTAAATACTGTTCAATAAACTGTTTCTTGACCATTTGTAATGAGCAACTATTGATCTGAATTGATTTTTCTACATGTTGTCTATTGCATTGATCTGGAAAATAGGCTATATGAAATTGATGTCTTGGCAAGGGATGTACAAGATGAGCATTATGCTGTTAGTGCATCCCGACGGCACTGCAGCAGCGTTCTCGGAGATTCTATGACACTACCCCGAACGCCACTACCCCGAATGCCACTACCCCGAACGCCACTACCCCGAAAGCCATTACCCCGAATGGGTCATTACCCCGAACGCCACTACCCCGAATGGGTCACTACCCCGAACGCCATTACCCCGAATGGATAAAATTTTGAGACATATTCTAGTTAGAGAGTGGGGAGATAATTGTACGATTCCTTTTGAGTATTTCACGAGTTTGGCTCAAAAATGTATTTTTCAAATATTAGAAGATAAAAAAGCAGCTAGTTGTTCAGCAAATAATTTTTACACACTAAGTTTTATCCTCTAATTTTGGGAAGATTCACACAGCCACATTGCAATGCTCTGAAGAACGGCCTGTTTCGAAAAGAAGGGTGAATTTATTATGAGAAGGATAGCTATAATATGTACAAAATTAGGTTGTAGTAAAGACTCTTATTGGACGTCGGTTGCCACTTCTTTTACTCATTTTATAGGTGTCGGGCATTAAGATTAAGATCTTCTTAAAGATTTTGTTTCGTATACGATGGTAATGGAAGTTCACCCTGAGATAGTCGCTGCAAAAGTTGTTCTATGGAACCCGCCTAAAAAACAACCTAATAGACGACCGTTCCGCTATCGCACTTGTACACTTGTACATGTTAGAAAAATCGGCGGCCTCTGATTGACGCTATAGTAAGAACTTTTGTTGATTTGTGGGATCATTAATTTGAATTTCTGTGAGATAACCACAAAAAAATATTTTTTTGATTCAAGATAATGAAGTGGTGGTAAATCCATAAGAGACCTGTCTGTTTTAATACAAGAAGAAAAAAGAAAGGGAAAATTTCTGATTAGAATTATAGCAGGAATCACTTTAGTGAGTGCCTTCAAGATATATTCCTTTATAAAAAGCTATTCTATATGGAAATATTAGTGACTAGCTTATCCAACAAAAACGTGAATGAACTGCCTATTTAAAAAAGAAGGGCAAATTTCTGGTGAAATGTTTGAAGCTATGACGTGAATGATCACTGTAACAACGTGATGCTATGACACAACCTATATTCATAAAAAAGAAAAATATTTGTTCAAAAACAAAATTGAAATATGAGCACCACCAACAAGTCCAAATATCGGTGATTACGCATCTGTTAAGCAACACCATATTGAGGGTTATGGATTCGAATTCCTTTCAGTCAATAAAAGGCTTATTTTAGTAAAGCCCATTCACAAATTTCGTAACGCTGAAGGGAGCAAAAAAGTGTGTGGGTGGTTGTCCTCAAAATGTTACAGCCCATTCACGATATGTAGAATTTCCATACAAAAAAAGTACGAGGGGGTGGGTAGGTGTTAAAAATGGCAATTGTTGGCGAAATGAAATTTGTGAATGAACCCTTGAATTGCGAAGGTGCCCACTGAGCTAATAAACAGGCACTGTCTCAGAAAGAATGAGAAGAATATAGTTGCCATCAAGATATTTCGAAAGAATATATATATGATGAACATTTTACCGACGAATTTTACGTGCCATTAATTACCAGCCTTCATTAGAGACGCATTTTTGCACGCAAAACAAGATACTGTACTGTATCTCATACTATTCGGGGTAATGGCTCATTCGGGGTAGTGGCGTTCGGGGTAATGACCCATTCGGGGTAATTGCTTTCGGGGTAGTGACCCATTCGGGGTAGTGGCGTTCGGGGTAGTGGCGTTCAGGGTAATGGCGTTCGGGGTAATGGGATGGAGCCTTCTCGGAACATCCTCAAATTGTCGTATTGTAGATTATTCGTGATCAGATATTGTATGACGCTACGATATGAATTAAGAGATATTAGCAAGTATGTGGTAAGCACATTAGGAAATATTACTAACTATACTGTGTTTATCACGAGAAGTTCTTACTAGCTCGAAAGTGTAAATGAAATGAACCGAACCCTGTTGTTGTTACGGAGGGATTTTAACCCGAAGGTCATTCGTCACTTAAATGAACCGAATCTGTCGAAGATAGTATGTTTTACATAATTTGAATTGCAGACGATGCTCCTCCCTTTCGTATTTTTAGCCTTCTTCTGATTGACCAATCTAGGATAAGGTACATGAAGTTGATGTCTTGGTTAGGGATTTACATATCTTGGAAAATTCACATGCACGTTCGTATGGACAGTAAAAATATCAACATTATTTAATAGCTTACAATAAATTAAAATCACGCATGTTTTGTTTTCGTGCAAATTTTAAATATTTCTGATCAATGTTCAATGTGCTCTGATTTATATACTATGACATTTGCAATAGACTAACATGTAGAAAAATTTCAGATCAATAGTTGCTCATTACAATTGGTCAAGAAACAGTTTATTGAACAGTATTTAAAATCTGTCACAATTTTAATACATTTTCCAATTCCCGTACTCGAGAATTTAGGAAGTGTTCCTCCATTATGATAAATCAACGACGCTGTTAAAAAAACCATACAATGCTAAGCACTATGATGTTATTACGGTCTGACGGCGCTGCAGCGGTAAATTCTCAAATTCATGTAATTATGTGGGGTAAATTATGTGAACCAAATCAAGTTTTGTAGAATACCGCGATATTTAGATCATTATAGATAAATCAGTAAATATCATCCAATAAACCCTTTTATGAACGTATGTTGGCGCTGAAAAGGGCCGATTGAGCTTGGATGCTGTCACAGATGAATAGCACTACGGGATGTTATCAGTTGGTTGCCATGATAAAACGAAGAATCACCAACGAAAGAGTATATCTGAACAAGTACTCTGCTTATACGACAAACCAGCTGAATATTTCATGGGTGCACAACAGCAACAGGGTAGCGGCTCACAGGGATTTGGTTGAAATCTGGAAACGTAGCTCAATCTTGAAATCTTGAGCGATTTCATAAGCCAGACGCTCGATAAGCAGCTCCTCGGATCAGCCACTCAGGGGGCTCTGGTATTGGTGCATAGCGGGCTTGTTTCTTGACTGCACTACCGATGCGGAGTTTACCGCGAGTCGAAATCTAGAAGCGCGGATCGGTCAACCTAGAAATCTTGAGCGATTTCTCAAACCAGATGCTGGATTGGCAGCTTGAAGATTAACAGCTCAGCAGGTTTCTAGCAGTGAAAAACTTCTCGCTAAGCAAGTTCGGAGGAGCTCTTACCAGCTCGAAAGCGGAATTGGAATGAAAATGAATCCAACGAAGGCAGCTTGTTTTATAACCTTGGAATAGCAGATGATGCTTCTCCCTTTTGTGCTGTTCGTTTTCTGATCGACCAATATGGGAAATGGGTATGTGCCAATAATGTGTTGGGCTTAGAATTACTTGAAAATTGCGGAGAATGCTAATGTGTGAGAAATTGGTCGAACATGAATTGCTGGAAGGGTAGACATTCCCTAAATATTCAATACGAGCTATTGATAATCAATAGTTTTCTTTATTTTGAAGGTAAATTTCTGATCCATAAGTGCCAAAATTATTACAATTGTTCAATGAGAATGTCTTTTCAAAAGCATTCTTAATATGTCGCAATTTTATTAGGGAGACTTACGGCTTCGGCACCATTCGACTATTATCGGCAACCAAATTTCAAACGCCGAATACACAGTATTTTTCTATCAAAACACATCAGTGGAAACATTCAGTCTGCCCGCTTCCCGCTGGCGAGATTTCCGAGACTAAATAAACGATATCGCCGGAGATGTCAAAAATTCAAATGAGCACGCCTCAAAATGCGACTGATTTGGAGCTGCCGAATAGATTCACCAGCAGTTGTTATGGGAAAGTTGCCGAAGAGAGTGGGGCTGCCGACAATAGTCACACCGACAAGGTATGTTCGCAGAGTTGTAATAACGTTTCCAAAAGCATTTTGACAAGTCTGTCGGTGTGAATCGATAGAGGATTGAGCAACGCATAAATGTAAATAGACAAACACGGAATTTGTCTGCTAATGTCCGAGAAAATTCCAAAAGAAGCACGGCATCTGCTTAAGTTGCCGAGAATACGTAAGTTCCCCTACATGTGATAATTTTGCTAATCAAAGTGTTCCCATAAAATATGGAACATCAAAGACGCTGTTGGAAATGCCACTCTATTTTACAATCGTTGTGAAATGTTGAGCACTCACCCCGACGGCACTGCAGCAGCGCCCGCGATTACAGTCTCAAATTGTTGAGTCATAAATTATTCATGACAAAGTGAAGCTGTGAAATTGATTTAGGAATATAAGAAGTCATAAATAAAGTCGGAAATGTTTCTCTTTCAACTCTTTTGCACTAGTTTGATGGCCCTGAAAAGGGCCGATGGCTTTGTTAGCTTTGATGCTTTTACAGATAAATAACACTGCGGGATGTTATCAGTTGATTGCCATGGTCAAACGGGGAATCCTCAACTCAAATGTATAAATTTGAGCAAGTTATTTGCTTATACGACGAACCGAAAGTTTCGTGGCGTGGATGGCGCACAACAGTAACACCGGGCTTAAGTCGAAATCTGAAGATGGCTGCGGTGATGATGGCTGGGTGAACGCAAACAAGCGGTGAACCACGAAGCGAGAATGTTTCGCCCGACCGTGTTCACAGTTCGACCGCCAATTCTCCTGTGGACTGCTTCCTCTTCTTCTTCTTCTTCTTCTTCTTCTTGGCGGCGGCAGCGGTGATGACTTTGGCTTTGGACGGCATCTTCTCTCGCTCGCTCGACAGTTTGATTTGAGCGAAGCAAGACAAACGGGGAGGTCCTTCGCTATCGATGTCTGTGCCTGAGAAGCACGCCCGGTCAGAGCAAGCCGACCTGCTGCCTACTGAGATGCGATCCAAGCGAAGAGTGAAAAGCATCTTTTCTCTAGCACCCCATATTTATAGATTTGGTTGAAATCAACGTTCTCTTTTAAAACAGTTATTAAACTATTTGAACATGTATGTGGGATTTAGTACGTAACCGAAATGAACCTTTGATGTTTTGTCTTTCGATTGAGGTGCTAATCAAGGTATTTCGTTGATCCAGCAAAAAGTTATAAACGTTCAAAATACTTCATGCCAATGTAACGCTCTTGGTTTTTTTTTTTTTTTTTTTATGCAAACTGACTAACTTTGATAAATTATATCTCAGTTATTTATGGACCGATTTGAATGAAGTTATCACAGAATATCAGACATAACTTTAATTTTAACATATATTTTTGAGTGATTTTTCGAATCACACGTTGAAAAGCAGTAACGGTTTGACTAAAATGAATTTTTTTACGATTTTTTTTATAATTGACATAACTAAACATATTTAAGGAATAGCTTCATGGTATCTTCAGCAAAGTTGTAGATTTTGACGAGATGAATAAGTTTGCTGAAGACAGTTTTTGTGTAGGGCTATCAGATTTTGAGATAAAAAGTTTTGAGTTTTTCGTCGAAAATTACACTTTAGTCAAACCGTTATTACTTATAAACTCGTGATTGGAAAAATTATTCAAAAATATATGTTAAAATTCAAGATTTATCTGATGCTCTGTGAAAGTTTCATTCGTATCGGTCCATAAATAACTGAGATCTAACTTACCAATGTTGGTCATTTTGTATGGAAAATCGAAAAAGTTGCAAATGCATGTGAATAAGTTGGGGCCTTCCTTAGCCGAATGGTTAGAGTCCGCGGCTACAAAGCAAAGCCATGCTGAAGGTGTCTGATTCCCGGTCGGTCCAGGATCTTTTCGTAATGGAAATTTTTTTGACTTCCCTGGGCATAGAGTATAATCGTACTTGCCATACGATATACGAATGCAAAAATGGAAACTTTGGCAAAGAAAGCTCTCAGTTAATAACTGTGGAAGTGTCATAAGAACACTAAGCTGAGAAGCAGGCTCTGTCCCAGTGAGCACGTCAATGCCAAGAAGAAAAAGAAGAAGAATAAGAAGATGTGAATAAGTTCTCTGTTTATTCGACAAACCAGCTGAATATTTCATGAGTGCACAACAGCAACAGGGTAGCGGATCACAGGGATTTAGTTGAAATCTGGAAACGTAGCTCAATCTTGAAATCTTGAGCGATTTCACAAACTAGATTCTGGATTAACAGCTCAGCAGGATTCTAGAAGCGAGGTACTTCTCGCTAAGCAAGTTCGGAGGAGCTCTTACCAGCTCGAAAGCGAAAATGGAATGAAACTGAATTCGACGAAGGCAGCATGTTTTATAACCTTAGAATAGCAGATGATGCTGCTCCCTTTTGTGCTCTTCGCTTTTTGATCGACCAATCTGGGAAATGGGTATGTGCCAATAATGTGTTGGGCTTGGAATTACTTAAAAATTGCGGAGAATGCTAATACGTGAGAATTTGGTCGAACATGAATTGTTGGAATGATTGACATTCCCTAAATATTCAATACGAGCTATTGATAATCAATAGTTTTCTTTATTATTAAGGTAAATTTCTGATCCATGGGTGCCAAAATTATTACAATTGTTCAATGAGAATGTCTTTTCAAAAGCATTCCAAATATGTCGCAATTTTGTTACATGTGATAATTTTCCTAATCAAAGTGTTCCCATAAAATATGGAACATAAAAGGCGCTGTTGGAAATGCCACTCTATTTTGCAATCGTTGTGAAATGTTGAGCACTCACCCCGACGGCACTGCAGCAGCGTCTGCGAGTACAATCTCAAATTGTTGAGTCATAAATTATTCATGACAAATGAAATTTTGTATGTAGCTGTGAAATTTATTTAGGAATATAAGAAGTCGTAAATATTTTTTTTTAAACTCTTTTCCACAAATTTGATGGCCCTGAAAAGGGCCGATGTCTTTGTTAGCTAAATTTGAGCAAGTAATTTGCTTATACGACGAACCAGCTGAATGTTTCGTTGCTGGAAACGTTGCTCACTCTTGAAATCTAGAGCGATCACATTAGTCCGACGCTCGATTAGCAGCTCCTCGGACCAGCAACTCAGGGGGCTTCTGGTATTTGTTCCTAACGGGATTGCTTCTTGACCACCAATGCTGATTTTATCACGAGTCGAAATCTTGAAGCGCGGGTCAACAGCTCCTTGGCCGATGAAATTTGCGGCGGCGATGACGATGGCTGGGTGAACGCAAACAAGCGGTGAACCACAAAGCGAGAATGGCTCGCCCGACCGTGTTCACAGTTCGACCGCAAGCGGACTGCTTCCTCTTCTTCTTCTTGGCGGTGGCAGCGGTGATGGCTTTAGCTTCGGACGGCATCTTCTCTCGCTCGCTCAACAGTTTGATTTGAGCGAAGCAAGACAAACGGGGGCGTCCTTCGCTATCGATGTCTGTGCCTGAGAAGCACGCCCGGTCAGCCGATCTGTCGCTTGCTGAGATGCGAGCCAATCGGAGAATGAAAAGCAAATGACGTCAAATTTTCTCTAGCCACCCCTATTTATAGATTTGCTTGAAATCAATGTTCTCTTTTAAAACAGTTATTAAACTATTTGAACAGGTATTTGGGATTCAGTAAGTAAACGACATGAAGCTTTGATGTCTTGTCTTTCGATTGAGGTGCTAATCAAGAAATTTCGTTAAGCCAGCGAAAAGTTATAAACGTTTAAAATATTTCATGCCAACGTAACGCTCTTGGTTTTGAAATTCCAATTTCACTCCTGTATAGAGAAGAAAGACGTAGTTCTACGTCAAAATTACCATTTTCACAAATATCATCTAATTTATGCCTATCAGATGCTTTTGAAGTCACTGTTGGCCTTAAATGTCCGGAATGTGAGTCAAAACGGACGTCTAATGTCTAATGTCTAGTGTCTTAGAATTATTTCAGTACAATTTGCGTGAATACATCGTTTCAGCTCTTTCATAATGGTATTATACATTAGCCAGTATCTCTTGCGGATCTCATCCTTCTTCCAAATCCAATATCGTTCAATTTCAATTATCCAAATGCGTACCTATGTCGTTTCCAAAATGCAAAATAGGTATTGAAATCTCTGGTGCTTTTTATTCCTTTCTCAGTCCATGTCAACGCTACTTATCAGGATACGAATGGTGGTATTATAGCTAGACATCTTTCAGTAGACTCGAGTGATTTAGACCGGTAGACCACATTAGTTGATGAAACGTGTTTCTATGAAATATTCAATCAGTACATATGAATATTGAAGCTCATGGAACCAGGCGAATTTGTTTTATCACAAATTCATAGAAGTTTGACATCAGCAAACTCTATCAAATGTCGACCTTTCCAACACACCAACCCGACGGTAGCAGTTGTCCGTTGTCACTTTGCGGAATTATGTGCCTATCGGGAATCACGATAGTAATCCCCATCGCGACTGTCTCCACCATGTTTTGGGTATGAATACAATACGAGCACATGGATGGGGTCGTACCACAGGCGACATTTGCATATTCGAAATTGAATTCAACACAAAGGGACGGATTCGGGAAGCGCCGGAATGTTACAGTGCCATGAGGATAAATCCATCAACCGTTCGGCCGGGATTGTAATTCATCAAGTGTTACACGTTGTTCGCCAAAAAGCTAATTGAATTCAGCGAACAAACTAAACTTTCATCATCATCGAAGTTTGTGCAGTGCCGCGTCGTGTACGACAAGGTGATAAGCTAACGCGGTAGATTTGTAGCGGTGAGGGGCGAACGGGAAACAGAAACTCAATTTAAAGTTGCTCAGCACCTTTCGCAGAAATTCCAACTAATCTTCGAAGTTTCTGGATCCAGATTCTCGAGCTCACAGGTCAGCTGATGCAATCTCTGCCTCAAATATTGATTTGGCAATGATTGACTGTGGACCATTGGCGTAGCTAGGATTTTTTTTCTGGAGGGGGCCTAGGGGGGCCTAGAAAATACTTGTTTCACAGAAGTAATGTCGGTCACAATAATCACGATTTTCCCAAATTTCGTAGTTTTACCAGAATTGTATTGATTTTATTTGTTTATTATTTTGTCTCATTTCACGGCACATCAGCGATATTTGTAAATTTCAATCTTCGCTACTGGATTCTTTTTGTAATCCAATCAAAAATTCTTCAAGCATTCTAGCAAAAAAAAAACTCACAACGATTGTCCTTTGTGGTACTTCCACGAACTATTCAGGTATTCAACCGTGTGCTTTGAAGAGATTCCTTCTTGGAGAAGAAATTCCTTCCTCAATTATTTTCGTACTTTTCAGTGCTTTTCCCAAGAATTCCTTTACCGGTTTCCACTGAGCTCATACTGGGATTCTCACGAAAAATCATTCCTAGACTTATTGATCATTACAAAATTTCTCTATCAAATAGCTAAAAAATAAAAAAAAAACACTTGAAGAATTTCACCACAGAATGCATTAAAAATTCTTTTAATAAATTCTCCTGGAAGGCCCTCTACATACTTATTACATATAAATTCCAATTGTTAGTCAAAAGTATCCTCCAGTTGTCCATTAAAAATTTGATTAGGATGTTCAGGAATAACTGAGAATTTCATCCAAAAAATAGTACAAAAAATTCTATGACTCTCACTAAAAATTTCTTCAAGATCAAAAAGCAAGGATTCATTCCACGAATTCTTCAGACAGTTCATCAACAGTTCTTCCCACTTTGCTTTCGTAGTTCTTCCTAAATGTCTCTGCAGGATTGTTAAAAAAAAACCGCAGTAAAAATTATCCGGACTTTCTGCAAAACAATCAAATGATTGTTCCAGGTGTTGCTCTAAGTATTCCTCGTAATATTTCACAGGAATTTCATGAGCAATTGTAAAAAAATACAATTGAGAAATTTTTATTCATGATTTGTCAGAGAAATTCTTCGCATTTATCTGCATTATTTTCGCATTTTTTTGAGTTTCCCTAAGATTCTTCTGAAAAAATTCACCAGAGATTCATCTGAATATTTTCCAGAGATTTTTTTTGTTTAAACCGCACTAACGATGCTTTTCGGAATTTTTGAAGAAATTTTTCATCAGATTTACTAATATTTTACAATTTATTCTTGAACTTTTTAAAAATTTCTCTACAAATTCCATCAAATATTCTTGCTCTTTTGAATAAACATTATTCGGAAAAAAAATACAGAATTTCGGTCGTAAAATTCAAGAATTGACAATGTACCCCATAGAAAAGTTAAGTGGTCCTTGTAGGATTTACTACAACAAACCTTGTTTTTTTTCCTTGTCTCCTATAATAGAAAATTATTGGTGTTTTTACTGAAAGCATCTGTAACTTAAACCTTAGATAAAATTTTGTATCAACTCCGAAGTTTTATGATACTCTGGTGAACATATTGATGTAGAATTTTTCCGACGTTCAGAGTTTCAAAACAAACTTTTTTTGAAGGGTCTATTATTCTGTAATACTGTAGGAGTTTAACGCGAAAACATTGCCAGTATGTTTTCAGATCATAACCGTACGTATAAAAATTCAAAACTCCTATAATTCACCATTTTTTAAATTCTTTAAAATATTGCATTTTTTGGAGTATGGACAGATTTTTGTACGAAGTTCCTCAAAGCGTCATGCGAAGGAAGGAGAAACAATAGCAGGTTGAAAGGTTGAACCATGTAGAGCAATAGATGGTTAATGGTAAAATGAAAGTCAAGTGATTATTTATCTTATTTCTAGAGGTAAATTACAGGATAGTTAAAACCTCTCTAATTAATTGACAAATAAAATAAATTTCTCAAGAAGTTGCATCAGAATCTTCTTTAGAAATTATTCTGGAAAATATCCTTCCTTGATTTCCGATTTTCTAGAATTCTGCCAGCGAGCCTATAGAAATTCCGCCCTAGTGGATTTTGCTAATAATTGATAACATTATTTCCGAAGAAGTGTTTTAAGGAAGATCAATAGAAATTTCTTTACTCTTCTGCTTCTCAGTTATTTTGCTACTTATTTCTCTACAGATTCCTGTACCGCTATGCCAATTTCGGAAGCAAAACTTTTTCTGGGGTTTTCAACAAATTTCCTTTGAAGAATTCGCAGGCAAGCGACATCTAAAAACCTTTTTTTTCAATTCTAGAAAAATCCGGGGATTTGAAGAGAAATTTCTCGAAAAAGAAAACCTAGAAGAGCGGTTCCACAGAAAATGACGACTTTTTTCCCAAATTTCATTTTTATATATTTTTATTTGGATGAAATTTTGCACATGCTTTCTTTATGCCCAAAAATGCCTTTTTGCATCATCGGCTCGCCATTTTGACTCTAGCCTTACTTTTGAGAAGGGCCTAAGAAAAAAATCCTTAATAATTTTCAAAAAATTATAACTTAGAAACGGTTTGTCCGATCAGTTTGGTGCCTTCCGCAAAGTTTTAGGTTATTGTTGGGACTATCTGGAAAAAAATATACACTGTAAAAAAAATGTTGTAATTTTTTATATATCGAAAATAAAGCTTAAAAATCAATTGTCTCAAAAATCGTATTTTTGATTTTTTTTTGATTTTTTTATATGTTAAAGTAGACAAAAAATGAAGTCTTTTGCAGGTCAAGATGGAGAAATCATGGACAAAAAAGTTATGATTTTTTGAAAAAATGAGAATTTTTGAAAATGGTCATAATAAACTTTTTAAATATTTTTAAACGCAATTTTATGAAAGTACGCAAAATTTACAACAAAAAAGGTATATGGAAAATCAGGCTAACTTTTACCGTTTTAAAGATACAGCGATTTTAATACAAAATTATGATATGATTTTCAATTTTCGGTCATTATAATATAACTTAGAAACGGTTTGTCCGATCAGTTTGGAGTCTTCCGCAAAGTTTTAGGTTGGGACTATCTGGAAAAAAAATATGCACTGTAAAAAAATATGTTGTAATTTTTTATACATCGAAAATAAAGCTTAAAAATTAGTTTTCTCAAAAATCGTATTTCTGATTTTTGTATTTTTTATATGTTAAAGTAGACAAAAAATGAAGTCTTTTGCACGGTGGGTCAAGATGGAGAAATCATGGACAAAAAAGTTATGATTTTTTTAAAATGGTTGATTTTTCAATATGGTCTAAATACACTTTTTGAATGCTTTTCGACCCGATTTTATGAAAGTACGACAATTTTCAACAAAAAAGGTATATGAGAAAATTTTGCTAATTGCTACCGAAACATTTGAAAAGTTTATTATGACCATTTTCATCAAATTCACCTTTTTTAAAAAAAAGTCATAACTTTTTTGTCCATTATTTCTCCATCTTGACCCACCGTGCAAAAGACTTCATTTTTTTGTCTACTTTAACATATAAAAAAATAAAAAAAAAATCAAAAATACGATTTTTGAGAAAATTGATTTTTAAGCTTTATTTTCGATTTATAAAAAAATACAACATTTATTTTACAGTGTATATTTTTTCCAGATAGTCCCAACAATAACCTAAAACTTTGCGGAAGACACCAAACTGATAGGACAAAACCGTTTCTAAGTTATATTATAATGACCGAAAATTGAAAATTATATCATAATTTTGTATTGAAATCGCTGTACCTTTAAAACGGTAAAAGTTAGCCTGATTTTTCTGAATACCTATTTTGTTGTAAATTATGCGTACTTTCATAAAATCGAGTTGAAAAATATTTAAAAATTTATTATGACCATTTTCAAAAATTCTCTTTTTTTCAAAAAATCATAAATTTTTTGTCCATGATTTCTCCATCTTGACCCACTGTGCAAAAGACTAAATTTTTTGTCTACTTTAAAATATAAAATATAAAAAAAAAAACAAGAAAACAATTTTTGTAAAAATGGTTTTTTAAACTTTATTTTCGAAATAAAAAAAATAACAATTTTTTTTTTACTGTGTATATTTTTTTCCAGATAGTTCCAACAATAACCTAAAACTTTGCGGAAGACACCAAACCGATCAGACAAATAGTTTCTGAGTTTTAATTTTTTGAAAATTGTTAAGGCTTTTTTTCTTAGGCCCTTCTCAAAAGTAACGCTAGGGTAAAAATGGCGAACCGATGATGCAAAAGGGCATTTTTGGGTATAAAGAAAGCATATGCCAAATTTCAGCCAAATCAAAAAATACAAAAGTAAACCGACATTCGAATTGGGTCCTAAAATTTTTAATAAAATCTTGTTTTTATTTAACAACCCAAAAGAGCATGTTACTTCAACTACTTTAGCATTTTTTCCCGCTCAAATAACGACTATATCATATATAAATTTTAATTTAAAAATTGGGTCCATAAATGAACCTTGACACTTGAGATCATGTTTGACGTTCGCTTAGTCGACAAAAACACCACAGGGGTTTTAGTTTCAACACTGGGGTTGTTCCTATCTGACATTTCGGAAGGGACACGGAAAACAAAATACACCCAAAATTTGAGTTTAAGCCAAGGGGTGTGACAAAATCTAAAAAAATGTTTTTTCGACTTGAACCAACGGAAAACATTAGAAAATTGAGTAAACATGTGTTTTTGGCTTAAACTTAAGCGTTTGGCACTAAAATCGGGACAGGGCTTTAGGACCCTATTCAAATTGAACCGCTCAGAAGAATGTTTGACGCATTTTTTTATGTATTTTGGAAATATTTGTTAAAGACTTTTATGAACTTTGCGGAAGAATTTGTAATAAAATTTTTGGAAAAAATATTTAAAGGGATTCGCAAAAGAATTTCTAGTAGAACAATCAGCAAAATATCTCAGTATTAGATTTGACAGAATCAACTTTTTGAGGAATTGCGAGAAAAAACTGAACTTGTGAAAGATTTAGTAACATTTTTTAGGTAAATCCGGGAACATATTCCGAAATCAATTTCCTAATGAAAAATAGACAAACAACCCGATGAGGAAAGAATATCTCGCAATAACTTATGCATTCCATATTTTGGTACCATACAATAATTAGGTATTGTTCAGTTTCCAATACCTCGTTTTGGTTTTATGAAGGTATTTAAAAACAAATGTTTCAAATAATTAAAAATACTTCATTTTGGTATTCGAAAGATATTGAGGACTGCTGGAGGTGACCTATTATTGAAAAAAAAATCACTTTTATATGAAAATCCATCAAGTATCATTTAGGTATTAGAATACCTGATCTAATTATCAGCTTGGCATTTGTAGAATATGAAGAGGGTATTATTTGAGGTATTTTATCTCTTATGCAGGGTTCATTCATACTCCATTCAGGTTGTAAGTATTGAAAATTATCTGATATGGAATACGTCAATTTGGTATTCAGTAGTTATTTTCTTCTGCTCGGTAAGGAATGAATGTCAACAAGGAGGAATTCACTATGAAAATATGAATAAGTCTTACAATATTATTTGACTTATTTACAAGACATTTTCAAAAGTTCTGAAGCCACCCTTCAATATTCCTTGAGGGATTTGATTATACTAAAATTCTGTAAAGAATATCGAAGTTATTTAAAAAATTCTACAAATCTGTTGGAAATTAATCAAATTAAAATTTATGAAGTAATAAGTTTTCTTGGAAAAACATAGTTTAAGAGATAATTGTGTTACATCTTTTCACATCATCTAAAGAAAACTTGGATACACCAAAATTCCATGAAAGTTATGTCTTAATTTTCAACAAGAATTTTCGCTATGTATTGTTTTAGAAATTCCTTTAGAAATTCTGTCTATATTTTTCAATTATTTTTTTCGGACACTTTACGAGTTGGAGTTAATGTATGGATTTCTTTAGAGAATTCTCATTACCGGATACCTCGAGCAGGGTATCCTCCAAAAACATAATAAATCAGAATGCAGGGAACATGCTGCTTTATGCTGAAACAGTATTGATTGGATTTGGAACAAATTTTGGGAATCGAATTTCCAGGATATTGACGCTTTTATTGTCGGAAAATTGCTCTTATCGCATACAACAAAAAGTTATTTCTAACAGTAACCATTCGTTCGACAGCAACGGACAGAACCACCACGCTGCTGTTATGTGAGACAAGCGAGGTGTCCTCACTTCAGTTGTTCAACATAAGAAAACGTAACTACTGAAGAGATTTTTGTCAATAATCATGACTCTTGTTATTGACAAAAATCTCTTCAGTAGTTACATTGATTCAGAAGATTCTGCTACGTGTTGATTTGTTGTGTTTTTTTTATTATTATCAAAAATTCTGGGGGGGGGGGGCCTGGATGATTCTGGAGGGGGCCAGGCCCCCCTGGCCCCCCTTGTTCCTACGCCAATGCTGTGGACCGAATAAGAGAGTTGATGAACTTTCTTGGTAAGAGAAAAGAAAAACCGAGTCCTTCTTCTTCTTTATTGCGTCCTCACTGGGACAGGGACTGCTTCTCAGCTTGGTGTTCTTATGAGCACTTTCATAGTTTTTAGCTGAGAGCTTTCTTTGCCTAAGTTGTCATTTCCACGAATTTCCATTGCGAAAAGATCCTGGACCGACCGAGATTCGAACCCAGACACCTTCAGCATGGCTTTGCTTTGTAGCCGCGGACTCAAACCGCTCGGCTATGGAAGGCCCCCGAGTGCTTCGTTCGTTTTTTTCACAACAGTACCTACAGGGATGATGGATTGCGAAAAATCGCCAATAGTTAGACGCTCTGATACGGTAAATGCACCAGTATACGCCACTCCAGATTGTATACGGTTTGACGAAGCAAACAGACATAAACCGTTTGGTGCTCTTAGAATCGCTTCACATGAAAAAAAGGAATAGTCAAACGGTAAAGAAATCCCTCAGTTAACATTGTGAAAGTGGTCATAAGTACACTCAACTGATAACTAGGCTATGTTCCAGTTGGGATATAACACCAGAAATAAGAACAAGAACAAGATGAATTCGAAGTTTTCGGTCAACATATTTACAGTGTTTTGAATGATCAAAAATATGTTTTTTCACGATAACGATTACTAGTATGCCTACCATAACATGAAAAATAAAATGAATTTACTACATTGCAATATTTGGGGTTATAATTCGCTCGTTAATCACAGCGAGTCTGGCACCCACAAAGATTTGCAATGCTAGGGCATATTCGAGGGCCACTTTCCTGCGAATATTATGGAAACGATTAGACCCTCCCAACTACTTTTTCGCGAATGAATTATTCATGAAGTGTTATGGGTTGTGGGTTTGCTTTGGAGTGGAAAAAGTTCTAGTTAGAGCTATAACCATAGCGAAACTCGATCTGATATGACCGAAATGAGTTCTACAGTTTATTGTCAAGCTTGGGTAGATGGCGAATGAAGCAAACTTAGCATAGACGTTTTAGGCTTTACAATAGCATGACAAGTGTCAATACAGCAACAAGTTAGAAAAGCAAAGAGAGTTAATAATATTAATGATATTAGGTAGGGCAAAGTGTATGAGAGCGTGTAATGGTTTTTGTTCGGATCGTAGAAAAAACTCCTTTGACATCAATATTTAAATTGAAAGAATGAAATGAATATTTGAATTTTTATATTCTATCTTTTAATACCGCCCTCAATGCTTATCCTTGGACAGATATTTGTTTTGCTCCAAAGTTTCAGCATTTGATATTCTATGTAATGTCATTAAGATCAAAAATTTGTTTTCAAGGCATAGTTTTCATGTCCTGTTTATAAGTACATAGATATAATTTAAATACTTGTTATATTTGGCTTCAGTACACTTCAATGTGACTTTTGATAGTTCATATACAGCCATTCCATGAAAAACCGATCTAGTGGATCTCCGAATTCCGTGAAAATTTGCTATTTTGTTCCTTATCCGAAATAAGGATACACGTATTTTTGGATTTTTTGATTAGGGTGACCATTTCCAAAATAGGGTGACCAGAAAAATCGCGATTTTGCAAAATTTTTATTTTTAAAAAATTTATAACTTTTGAACCGTTTGACCGATTTTCAATCTTTTTTGGCGAAATGAAGGCTAAAGATTTTGACGTATCAGGAAAAATATAAAATTTCACAAAAATTGTGTTTTTTTTACAAATTTTACGTTTACTGTCAAGTTTTCAGCGATGTATGTTTTTTAGTTTTTGAGATATATTTTTTTGAAAATAAAAAATCAGTATTTTTTATCGGCACACACTGTAGGTCTCAGCGCATTAGATTTGTAATGTTTAAAAAAAAATATAACTTTTGAACAGCTTAACCGATTTACAATCTTTTTGTATGGAATGAAAGCTTAAAATTTCAACTATTCAGACAAAATTGAAAAATCTGATAAAAATATGTTTAAACGTGAAAAAATTTAAAAATTTCTAGTTTTTTGTAGAAATTTTCATATATTTTTATGTAAAATTTTTTTTTTTCAAAGTTTTCTATTTTTTTTCTATTTTTTTCTGAAAAATTGAGACCTTAAGCTTTGATTCCATTAAAAAAGATTGGTTGAGGTGTTCAAAAGTTATGATATTTTTTAAACATTACAAATCTAATGCGCTGAGATCTACAGTGTGTGCCGATGAAAAATGACTGATTTTTTATTTTCAAAAAAATATATCTCAAAAACTAAAAAAAACATACATCGCTGAAAATTGGACAGTATACGTAAAATTTTCTGAACTTTCAAGAAAAAATGAGAACAGCGATAGCCCTTTTGGTCCCGAGGCCTTCAAAACACGAAAAAACGGAAACTATTGAGTTTTTTCATGTAAAAAAACACAATTTTTGTCAAATTTTATATTTTTCCTGAAAAGTAATAATCTTTAGCCTCCATTTCGTCCAAAAAGATTGAAAATCGGTCGAATGGTTCAAAAGTAATAATTATTTTAAAAATAAAAATTTTGCAAAATCGCGATTTTTCTGGTCACCCTATTTTGGAAATGGTCACCCTAATAAAAAAATCCAAAAATACGTGTATCATTATTTTTGATAAGGAACAAAATAGCAAGTTTTTACGGAATTCGGAGACCCACTAGATCGATTTTTCATGGAATGGCTATAAAGAGTTTAGGATGAGGGATCATTATAAGTTGAGTTTTGAATGCATTGGGCGAAATTATCCATTTTAGTATGCATAAAAAAGAATACATTGGTACATTTTGTGGCAATCTACCAACGAAGACACGCAAGCTTCGTCCTTTGGCTGAGAGCCGTGGATCATCCGCAAAAAATATTTTTGGCAGATGGGCCTCCCTTAGCCGAGTGGTTGGAGTCCGTGGCTATAAAGCAAAGCTATGCTGACGGTGTCTGTGTTCGATTCCCGGTCGGTCCAGGATCTTTTGGATTTGGAAATTTCCTTGACTTCCCTGGGCATAAAGTATCATCGTACCTGCCACACGATATACGAATGCAAAAATGGCAACTTTGGCAAAGAACGCTCTCAGTTAATAACTGTGGAGGTGCTCATAGGAACACTAAATAGAGAAGCAAGCTCTGTCCCAGTGCGGACGTAATGCCAAGAAGAAGAAAAACTCCACTCCTACCCGATCAGTGGATTACAACAAAATTGTTGCAAATAACAAATTTTGTTTCATTATTGTTAGAAGCACTTGGAGTTGATGGAGCAAATTATAACATTATTAAAACAAAATCAGTAATAATAACAAAAGCTGTTGCAAATTATGTAATTTGTTATAAACAATAAAATCAATCGCCTATAACAAATTTTGTTATAATTCAGTTATGGAAAATATTAAAATGAGTTATGTATTTGTTTGATTTGAACCAAAAAAAAGCTAAATTTTTGTTTAAATCATAACAAATTTTGCTTAGATTTTATTTAGTGTAGAGGAAATTGTGTTATAGTTTTTGTTATATTAACTACTAACAGCTAAAATTATAACATATTTTGTTATAAAAAAGTTCTAACTGAGTAACAAAATCTGTTACAACTCAGTTGTAATCCACTGGTCGGGTAAACTTCAAGAAATAATTTGAAAAAGATATGTTTAAACTTCTTTAAAGCCTTTTCTTTGGTTTTAGACTAGCTAATCCCAACCTCCTCAGAGACTCAGAAGTGCAACTTTAACGATGCATATCTTTCTAGTGTTCGAAGCGATTTTCAAACACTTCAAGACTGATATTCATCTTTGGGTTTTTGAAATAGATGCGTCTACCCAAAGTCATTAAGCAAAAGGCACTTCCTAGTTTTTTGAAAAACAAATTATTTCCACAAATTTTTCGACATGAAGTCAAACAAGCGACTATAGTAAATATGTTTGAGGAGAAATTAAAATCTTTGATTACACACAAAATTTCTTGAACCCAAAATATTACGAAAAATCCTATATTTTGGACCCGTTTGCCAGTAGCTCAAAATTTAATGTGATGACTTACAGTTTTTTCAATCAGAAATTTATTGTGAAGGACAAGTGAACATTTTTAAGTAAAAAACTTAATTTCCGATAACACTCAAAATTTACTTTACCCAGAAAACCACACAAAAAA
This sequence comes from Aedes aegypti, assembly GCF_002204515.2. Lineage (NCBI taxonomy): Eukaryota > Metazoa > Arthropoda > Insecta > Diptera > Culicidae > Aedes > Aedes aegypti. The sequence continues at coordinate 20,224,589 of NC_035108.1, read as the reverse complement.
CGTATTTCTTGAGCTTTTTCGTCTGTAAATTAAAATTAAAGGCTATGATATGTAGTTTTTTCATCATAAATTTACTTGTAGATGTCAAGTGATTACTGAAGAGTAGAAAAAAAACATATTTGACTACACTGAAAATTGTTTTTATCCACAAAACAACATAAACAACTTATTTCCCGAGTTTGTTCGTCTGTAAATAAAAACTCAATTTTATGACATGTAGTTTTTTCGGCCTGAATTTAGTCAACTGAACATGTAGTTTTTTCGGCCTTTTGGAAGTCAACTGAACATTTTTAGCAGAAATTTAAATTTTTGATTACATTCAAAATTTCTTTTACCTAAAATACTACGAAAACTCCTATTTTTTGGACCCTTTTGCCTGTAACTCAATATTCAAAGCGATGACATATAGTTTTCTCGACGTTAAATTGATTGTTAAAGTCGAGTGAACATGTTTGAGTAAAAAATTAAATTTCCGATAACACTTGAAATTTATTTTACCTAGAAACCACACGAAACATGTATTCATTGAGCTTTTATGTCTGTACATTAATGTTGAGGGCTATGACATGTAATTTTTCGACACGAATCAGTTTGAAGAGGTCAAGTGAATATTGTAGAATAGAAAGATATATTTTTGATTACACTCAAAATTGTTTTTACTTACAAAACAACATAAATAACTTATTTCCAGAGTTTTTTCATCTGTAAATAAAAACTGAAGGATATGATATGTAGTTTTTTCGGCATGAATTTACTTGGAGAAATCAACTGAACATTTTTGAATGGAAATTAAAATTTTTGATTTCACTCAAAATTTCTAAAACATTACGAAAATCCCTATTTTTTGGACCCGTTTGCCTGTAACTCAAAATTCTAAGCGATGACATACAGTTTTTTCGACGTTAAATTGATTGTAAAAGTCAAGTGAACATGTTTTTTTTTTAATTTCGATAACACTCAAAACTTATTTTACCCATAGAGCAACGAAAAACGTATTTCTGAGCTTTTTTGTCTGTAAATTAAAATTGAAGGCTATGACATGTAGTTTTTTCGACACAAATTAACTTGTTTAGGTCAAGTAAAAACTGAAAAGTTGCAAAATAAATTTTTGACTACACTCAAAAATATTTTTACCTACAAAACAACATAAACAACTTATTTCCCGAGTTTGTTCGTCTGTAAATCGAAACTCAAGGCTATGACATGTAGTTTTTTTTTGGCATGAATTTACTTGTAGAAGTAAAGTGAACAAATTTGTGCAGAAATTGATTTTTTTCATTACTCTCAAAAAAAAAATTACCTAAAATATAAGGAAACTTCTATTTTAAAGACCCGTTTGCCTGTAACACAAAATTCAATGTTAAATTGATTGTGAGAGTCAAGTGAACATGTTTGATTAAAAAAAATATATTGGCTTTTCAGTCTTGACAAAATTAAAAACTGTTATTTTATTTTGTCCAACGGTTCGGTTCGTTTCCTGAGGAAGGTCCCAAACGGACCGAAACGTTGGACAACATTAAATAACAGTTTTTAATTTTGTCAAGACTGAAAATCCAATATATCATCAACAAGGAACTACAGTCGAACTACCAACGATAAAAAATATATATCCGACTACACTCAAAATTTATTTCACCCAACAACACAAAAACGGATTTTCCCTAGCATTTTTTTGCCTGTAAATTATTTGTGTAGAAAAAGAAAGTTTTGATTGCACTTTAAAATTTTACCTAGAAAACTAAATAAAAACGTATTCCCATAGCTAGATCGTTTGTAAATCAACATTGAAGGTAAATTTTGAGTGTCATCAAAAATTTCTATTTCTGCTCAAACATGTTCACGTGATTTCTCAAAGATATTGCTTGCCGAAAAAAACTTCACGTCAAGGCCTTGTGTTTTTAATTACAGACAAACGAAATCAGGACATAAGTTTTTTTGTGTTGTTTCTAGGTTAAAAACAATTTTGAGTGTAGTCATTTTTTTCTACTCAAACACATTCACTTGACTTCTACAAGTAGATTTATGCCGAGGAAACTACATATCATAGTCTTCAGTTTTGATTCACAGACATAAAAGCTCAGGAACGTTCTTGTGTGGTTGTCTGGGTAAAATATTTTTTTAGTGTTATCGGAAATTGATTTTTTATTTAAACATGTTAACTTGATTTTCACAATAAATTTCATGTCGAAAAAACTATATGTCATCGCTTTGAATTTTGTGTTACAGGCAAACGGGTCCAAAAAATAAGGTTTTTCGTAATATTCTAGTTGAAAGAAAAATGGTGTTTAATCTAAAATTTCAATTTCTGCTCAAACATGTTCACTACAGTCATTCAAACAAATAAATGTCGTAAAAACTACATGTTATCGCTTTAAATTTTGTTTTATTGTTGAATTTGTTGACAAAATGCGTTTTTCAAAAAACTAGGAAGTGCCTTTTGCTTAAAAACTTTGGGCAGACGCATCTATTTCAGAAATGCAAAATCAGAAATGCAAGTATCAATCTTGAATAGTGTCCGGATCCATTGCTGAAAAAATTTTGAAAATCGCTACGAAAGCGACATATACACTACCCACCATAAGTATGGAATCGCATAATTCAGTACTGCAACACCCCAGTTGAATATTGCAGCACCCCGAAAAGTTTAGCATCACCCGTAAACTATAACACTAATATCGCAATATCTTGGAAACCTTACTTTCTAGAAAGCTGCGGTCTTCAGCAAAGTTGTTCAGATGCCTTACGGCGTTCATCAGCTTAAATTTTTAATGCGCCATTTTGCCGCTACGTGGCGCTAGTGTGCATGTAATTTGGTCATATTCTAGCAGGCTCTAGCTCATGAACCTGACCAGTTAGAATGTTCGTATCTTCAGCAAAGTTGTTCAGAAGCTTAAAAGCAATTTCAGGCAGCACTGATTGGTTAGCAATTTTGCCGCTACGTGGCGCTAGTGTGTATGTCATTTGATCATATTCTAGCAGGATTTAGCTCATGAACCTGATTACTTAGAATGTTCGTGTCTTCAGCAAAGTTGTTCAGAAGCTTAAAAGAAATTTGAGGCAGCACTGATTGGTTAGCAATTTTGCAGCTACGTGGCGCTAGTGTGTATGTCATTTGATCATATTCTAGCAGGATTTAGCTCATGAACCTGATTACTTAGAATGTTCGTGTCTTCAGCAAAGTTGTTCAGAAGCTTAAAACAAATTTGAGGCAGCACTGATTGGTTAGTAATTTTGCCGCTATGTGGTGCTAGTGTACAGCTGAGAGAGGAGACAGCTCAACGACAGTTGGCATGTTTTCTTGCCTTCTTAGACTTCTTCCTTTAGTTCTTGGGTTGTGCACAACGGTCTAATGATCGTATGATGGTCAAAATCATTCACTTTTTGTTGTTCACTATGAAAAAGGTATGAATAAAAAAATCAATAGCAGTTTGCCAACACACGACTATATTTAAGTATTCATATGTTTAAAATGTGCAGTCATCGAAAAACACCTAGAAAGTTTAATTACCTATACCTAATTTTTGACGGTATTTTACGCTTTTCTCTTCAAATGTGTGGTTTTCCAGTCTCTCAGATGTGCAGGTAGATTTGGTTATATTTTCGCGGGCTCTAGCACATGATCTTGAACACCTAGAATGTTCGTATCTTCAGCAAATATTTAGAAGAAGGCATTTTCTACGAACCTGTTTACTTAGACAAAATTCAAAACATTATGGAATATAATACAGTGAGGACCCGATTTTGTCAGCCCCTCGATGAAATTTAGGCTGACAAAATGGGGAACCTGACAAAATCGGGTCATTTTATTATGTTCCTGTTTTACAAATTTCGACGTGTTAATGATTGCTTGTGAACCGCATCGAAAACTTGAATGGACTTTTAAGAGTTCATTTAAAAATTACGTAACGCAAAATTTATCAATTTTAGACCCCCTTTCACCTCTACGTAACAACTTTTGTATAGAAAATTTAAATTTTTGTATGACCCGTAACACTATGTAAGACCCCCTATTATACATTACACTCTTTTTGCATGAAACATAACACTATACAAGATACCCACCGTATTTTTCATAGTAAGCTAAGTAAAGTCCCTAACACGTCTTATTTCAGTGTTGAGTGACGCGTTCATTTAAAGTCTTGCAGATTTACCTATTGGAAAAATTCCAAAGATTCGATTCGTTGTGGTCCCTTTGATCGGCAATTTTGCTTTGTCCAGTAAGACAAAAGGAATCAACCTGAGTTCCTAGTTATACATGTTCGATGAATTATCTAAGAATTTCTCACAGAACACAGAAATTCCTAAAGAGGTTCATAATAAAATTCCTCTTGATTTAGAAACTCCTTCGAAATAGCATGAATAATTGCCTCGAAGCTCTTCTTGGAATTCATTTAAGTATAATTCAAAGAATGTTTCATACGGAGTTTTCACATAATTTTTCCTAAACATTGTTTTAAAACTCAATGTTTGGAAATGGAATGTATGTAAAAATATTTCTTACTGTATGAAAACCAAGAAATTTTCTTTAGTTTTCATGGATTTATTTTTGCTGGGTTTTTAGTGCAGAAGTATTCATAAATTACATAACATGAAGTTGTGAATAAATCTCATAAATTATTCCTATGCATAAGGGATGATTTAATGCTTCAAAATGATTTTGGTGTAATTCCTAGTCAAGTTCCTGAAAATCTCGAGAGCAAGTCTATCTCGAGACATACTGAAGATAAAAATGGAATGAATTCAACAAAGACTAAAAGAAGATAATTATTGAAGTAATTACTTGAAAAATAAAAATATTCTATTAGAATTTGAGTGAAGTTTGTGGTCGAGTTCAAGTTCAAGCAAAAATAAATTTGAATTTAGACGCAAAACTGTTTCGGTGTACCCACTATGTTTCTGGAACAATTTATGAAATTATTGCTTGGGAATTAAAACAACAGGAATCCATAGATTAATTTTTGAAATAGTATTGAGAGAAATTCTCGGAGGAATTCATGAATGAACCTACACACATGTTTTTTTTTGTCATAAACTCGGCTGTATGAATCCCGTTTTTTAATTTTAAGCATGATTTAACTAGCGAATTGCCAAGTTGCTTAGTAACGAAACACAGTTTTATGATACTTGAGATCGCTGTACATAACTCGTTTAATGTTTGGCATATTAAATTGAGTTTTTATGGAAGAATTTTTAGAATTACCTCCAGAAAACACCTTTAAATTTTGTTGAGGAATCTCTGGAGAAATTCGAGGTACAGCCAGGAACGATTTATAGAATAATTTCAGAAATAATTGGAGAAACACGTTGGAGAAATATCTGGAGGATTATGAATGATATCTCGAGTGGAATTTCTGTGGGAAATACGAGGAGTTTTATCCGATTACTTCAATGATAATATTCTGCTGAAAATAAATTTGGTGGAACCTTTTTGAGTTTCCCAACATATTTGATAAACCCTTCCAATAATTTATGGCAAGAAGTTTTTCAAAAGGCTGATTGTTTGGTATACTCCATAAGTTTTCCAATCTATCATCATGTAACAGTTATATAAATATGAGTGCTGGAGACAAGAAACAAACACATGATTAATTCCCATAATATTGTTTTTAGCATCGTCCAAAGGGGAGGATGCATTCCCATTGCCCCCTCTGGCTACGCCCATGCGTGCATGACATTAAACATCATCATCAATTTTAATGAAAATGTGGTAAAACATGGCGAAAACAATTTTTTGATCAATTTAAAACAAGCTGACAAAATCGGGTCAAAACGCTGACAAAATCGGGGGTAGACAAAATCGGGGGCAGACAAAATCGGGGGCTGACAAAATCGGGGGCTGACAAAATCGGGTCTGTACTGTATAATTGTTTACGATGTGTTAAAAAATTCAAAATTTGACATTTTTTGTTGAAATCGGCTATATTTAATGCCTTAAGGATCGTACACAGTTTAATTTAAAGTTATTTCCAACATTCAGTTCAAATTTCGGATCCATCATTTCGCTAAAAGCAGAGCCACCGTCGTCAAAATTGCTAACCAATCACTGCTGTTTCACATTGCTTTCAAGCTTCTGAACAACTTTGCTGAAGATACGAACATTCTAAGTGGTCATGTTCATGAGCTAGAGCCGTCTAAAATATGATCAAATGACACACACACTAGCGCCACGTAGCGGCAAAATTGCTAACCAATCAGTGCTGCCTCAGATTGCTTTTAAGCTTCTGAACAACTTTGCTGGATACACGAACATTCTAAGTGGTCAGGTTCATGAGGTAGAGCCGTCTAAAATATGACCAATTTACATGCACACTAGCGCCATGTAGCGGCAAAATGGCGCATTAAAAATTTCAGCTGATGAACGCCGTAAGGCATCTGAACAACTTTGCTGAAGACCGCAGCTTTCTAGAAAGTAAGGTTTCCAAGATATTGCGTCATTAGTGTAACGGCTTACGGGTGATGCTAAACTTTTTGGTGGGTGCTGCAATATTCAATTTAGGTGTTGCAATACTAGATGATGCGATTCCATACTTATGGCGGATAGTGTATATGCAAGATCAAAGTTGCACTTCCAACTGTTTTTGCACCCTTGGTAGAAGAAGAGTTAATACAGAATACAGAAAGACTACCCTGAATTATGCATTCGTTTGTTTTTTAGGGGGTGAACCCAAACTTATACACGGGAGTATATATTGAAACTCCTCTTACCGTGACAACATCTCTACTAACTAGGAGGATTACAATAATCAGTTTTTTATGCATGTGGTAATATCATAAATTTAGTTTTAAAAGCATGCAAATGTTTTTTTTCAATTAACTACAGATGAAACCTCAAATTTGTTTTGTAAAGGTATGTTAAAATCAAGATTGCCATCAATGTAAGCTTCTTGGAACTGTTAAGATTGATAATCGATTCGTGGGAAATTTGAACTTTAAAAGGGACATGATCTGAATCAACGTCAGCGTGAGTAACTAGTTCTTTACAAAGCAGACTAGAGTCGGTTGAGTTCAACTCCTATGCATTTAAGAGGAAAATCAAGTGAGGACATCAGGGTATTGAATTGAGAAATATCCTGAAAAGCACTCGTCAAACAGGATCCTGCCGGTAGAGTTTCAACTTTATTACGCATGTTACATATTATGTTTCACGAATTCCCCGATTCGTTAGATTTGATTATCATAAAAAAAAAACAAATACTACTACTAGTTACTGTTTCCACTATTTGGGCTCCATAGAAAGAATATATTTTCTACAGCACATAGCCACAAAAAGGGACATGACCTGATCTTATTACAGCCGGTCTCACGTGCCCTGGAACTGGAGCAGAAATAATTCTCACAGTTGCCCATCTTGTGCCGGTTCATCAAAGCTGAACGACGACCACCCGTGGGAGGAAGCAAGCCTCGGCAATGTACATAACCCATATAGTGGCACATATCATAGAGTGCACCCCACATCGTAATGATTGCTTTCATGCTGCTGCTGTGCGGTAGGTGTCCTCTTTTATCCATTTGTTGTTTCCAAGTTGATGACACTGTTAGTCTTCCTATAATGATGATGCTACAACTCTCGTTTGGCACTACTGGAACACTGACCGGGTCATGGAAGGTTCACCTTCACCATTTTGCTTCCGGATCGAAGACCGGAATGAAAAAAAAATGATGAATTGCGACCATTATTCTCCAGATATGATTACACTCGTCTCGATAAAATTAAAATCCAAACCCCTTGCTGGTTCAGAAACATTAATTCTTAACAATCGCAGTAGATCAAATTGTTCTCCCAAAATGTGCCAATTCAGAGCGAACGGGCACATTTTATGGCTATTTGGATCCCGCCGATGCTTACTATTCAGAATGATTTATTGCCTAGATTTTATATTCTGGGAACGACCGCGGCCCCAGTCAAACGCAGGATTTTCATCCCTCCTGGAGGGATCCACCAATTGGTATACAAATCAGGCAGCAAATTTTACCTCACCTTGTTTGTCAGCATGATATTTTACTGTAAACAAATAATCTTTGCGAGAGGGTGGAACCCACGAGTCACGTGAGATGACTTTGAAGTTTTGTATCACGTTGAAGGAGGTGGATTTCCACAACGTTGTGGGGATAAAGCGTGCATGAGTCATGTTCATGACAATGAAAAGTAAAGTAAGAGGTTTGTTTTTCCTCGTTATTACAAAGTTGTTGTTTTAACAAGTTAAAATAGTTGAAATATGATGGAAAACACTAACAATGTGTGCGTATAGTTAAATTAAGGTTTTATGACCGAATACTACTAGTAATATAAAAAAAAATCAACAGCTAACCGAGTTTCAGTGAAGGAGAGTGGCAGCATGACCTGATCTAGCTCTATCATTTCGGAAAACAATCCATAGTAATGGTAGGAGCAAGACTGTCGTGAATAATAATAATAAGAACACACCAAGCCGTTCCCATAGGGGACATTTGCCACAAGGAAGGACGTTTCAAGTACAGGTCGGACTCGATTATCCGGAGTATCGATTTTTTTTCACTCCGGATAATCGAATCACTAAGAGAACAATTGAAATCTTTGACAAAAGAACTTAATTATTATCTTTTTTCGTTATTTTATATATATGATGCCGTGGCGTAGCCAGAAATTTTTTCTAGGAACAGAAGTGGTCTTTACAAGAAAAACAAATTTTTGACCAGTATACACAAAAAATCACTTTTTCAAACCCCCATTTTCTTAAATACGTTCTAAACTGCAAAACCATTAATATTGTATATTGCAATACCAAATTATCTTAGGTTTATGCATAAAAATTGAAAAACAAGAACATCAATAAACAAATTCCGATTATCGAGTCTAAAATTCCGGATAATCGAATCCCGGATAATCGAGTATGCCCTTTTCAACATCTAATCCAATTTCTTTCGCCGTTCCCTTACGGTACCTATCGATCTAGTATTCATTGCTCTCTTCTCCATGCTCCCTCTTACTTCGAGCAAAATAGACCGATATGCCGGTAAACAAAATCAAAAGTGAATAATACAGTTGAGTCAAAATCGTGCAACTAAGAAGCATGGACCGATGCACAAGTTCACTAATCTGACGTTTGAGCGGTGCCAAATTTACTCGTTGCCATGGTCACGTAAATAACACGGCACCGCTCAAACGTCAACGGGTGAACTCGTACACTGGTCCATTGAGGGTGCTCGTCCAGTCTGAAACAGGCGAGATATCAAACGAATGTCAAGTTTTGAATGAGAATCTCAACATTAAACATTAAACTCATAAAAGATAATCCTGTTCCATAACTTACAAAACGTCATAAGGGCCTTCGACCTTTGTCCAAAAATATCAGTTCTGTAATAAGGCAATCCATGAGACAGCTGCGATCAGCTGTTTTTTTTGTTTACCTTGTGCCTTTGACGTTTCGCGATCGGAGTGACTTTCGATTACAAAGGAAAATGTAAAGCTCCGATAACACTCGCATGATTTGTTTACTCTTTCATTTCGGTTGCATTCACACTTTTAGCTGTCAGTCCTATCACGAAAAGTCCTCATGGATAGCCTTATAACGAATGTTTGGCCTTCAAGAACAAAACAACGATTTAGGTTGGATGATTCAGATGGATTTATTAGCCGTTGGTACGATAGAACAAAGTCCACCAAAAGAGAAAGAAAGCTTCGGAGGAGCTTCTCTAATGATCTGTGTTGGATTCAGCTGGGTAGAAAATGAAAAAAAAAACTCAGAATTGTATTGTCAGCTGGGTAGAAAAACCCAAGTAACCACAAGCATTAAGGTATTACCGTATTTTAACTTTAATTCAACGAGTGCAATGCATCATTGCTTTTATTCTGCAATATGCGTGCAGTAATGCTTTAATTCCATTTTATGAATGCAATGTAGCATTGTTTTATTGTAGCAATGAAATGTGCATTAATGGGTGATATACGGTCACCATTCAATGCTTCATTGCATCATCTTACTCAATGCTTCATCACAACAAAAATGGCAAGATTTCATTGCTCTATTTATCGTCAATCCTTCCCTCACTCAGGCAAATAGGATAAAGAAATACTTAAATATCCCTTATGAAAATTCGCCACAAGAAATCTTGTTGAAATTCGTAGATTTGTCTTACGAGAAACCAGAATTTGAAAACAAAAAAATAAGCAACAACCTGGAATTGAACCAAAAACCTTACGATTGATAGGGACGTACGTACACCACACGGCTATCGATGATTCAATATGCCGAGATGCTAAAACAATACATAAAACGTGAATATTTAGCCCCACACAATGAAAACAAAACAAAATCTCAACAGCAAAATAGCGACAGCCGTGGTAAACTTGGAAGTGCAACAGTCGTGTCCACTTACTTATTGCGCACTTCACCCCAAATTGGACTATCGCAAAAATTATAGAGTGCAAAAGAGTGTGATAAATAAGGGTGCACGCGTGCATCGGATCATCAAAACGTTCCTTGAACCACAAGGAATAAGTGCACTAAAAACACCATCATGATTTGACGTAACCCTGAGCTGCTTCCACACTTTCAAGGAGCTTACACACTTGGGACGGTCCAACTTGGAGTGAAATCGACAGTATTTATCACTGGCAACGAAAGGGCGCTACTTGAAGTTGCACAATTTTCCCGGCCAAGACATGCAGCATTCATGGTCCGGAGGATAGGCGCGGCGAGTCATCGAAAACATCACACAATCAATTTAGGTTCAAATCCCACCATAGGAAGTAAACAAAATACACATATGAATCATACCAAAAAAAGCAACACTGACCTGACATCCAACGAACAAAAAAAATTTTGTTTGTTTCTATTTTTGATCCTTTCCTTCATGCATTAAATACACTTTGGCTAAAGCTTTTATACGGTACAGGCCGTAACTATACTTTAGCAATTGCTAACATAGAGCTAGGAAATGTAGCCGTATTTACACTTTAATAGCGCCCTTTTCCACTTTAATACTGCATTAATGAGACATGTAATGCAGTATGACTTTATAAGCCATATTTTATAGAAGCATATAAAGTGATATTGATGCAACTATATACAGCTGTACGGTTACTTGGGAAAATACTCCGATTTGTTCCATTTCAACAAATAAAAAAAAACTCAGAATTGTATCGTCAATTGCTGAAAAATGTTTCCATATAACCTGCTTAGGAAGTTATGAGAGGAAATTTGATCTTCTGACATTCTTAAAAAACACACTGTTGGCCAGTTGAGAGGGCGTTCGAACTCGAGTGGTCTAAAATCATTCCAGCCCAAAAACAAGTAATATCATGATAAATTTAAAAAACATCAGCATTCAAATCCTATCATCATGACAACATTGTTTAGTGTAAACGTTATTTATTGTAACATGACGCTGTGAACATACCCATACCTGACCTGGACTTTGACGAACGATCATTTCCTCACATTTTTGATCATCGGAGTTGGAGACTAGTGTTGACCTGAACCGTGATACATAGGGTCGTCTAAAGTATGCGCTCGTTATTGACTTTATCGCTAAACTGTATAACTTTTTGACAGAATTATAAATAAATAAATTAATCATGCAAACTAATCGTTTCAACCGTAGCACATCCACCCATATGAATTAATCCTTCCACAACTCAGAATTTCAGCATTGAAAAATGAGTGAAAAATAGAGTGTCCTTATAATTATTTTCTTCAGTGCATTTGATGTGTATTGTGGTGTAAATATGTAGTAAGGAGCACCCCCATTGCTTTTTCCACTTCTAATATGAACAATTATAAATTTGACCCCGCTAATTTGTGCATCGTTCAAATGAAAATCTAAATGGTTCGAACGTCATTTAGCTCATGGAACGCAATAAAGTGAAATAGAACATTGAGAAAAGGGACGCAGAATCAAATCAAAACAGCCAATAAAGTGACCATAAACACGTTGTTAAGTTGTGCGTAGGGTAACTAGCAGTTCAAATGGATTGCATGTGATATCGTTCATATAAATAGTACATGGTATCCTAGAGCGCTTTTTGTACGTTTTAAAAATAAAACCAAGATGATCGACGTACCGTGATTGAGTGATATCAAATCTTGTTTAGTGCCATATCAAGCACTACACTTTTCATTTTAGAGGAATTATTAGAGAATGTAAAGAAAAAACTTGACAAATTTAAACGATTCACTTTTTGCAAAAGATAAAAGAATATACTAAAAATCACTTGTAAGGCGAGCAGATACCGTTAAACTCTAATATGTTCACTTGTTTTTTAATTATGAATCGTGGTTTACGGCCAACCAGCCGAGTGGATGTTTAACAACTACCGAAATGCTAAACATTTCATATAATTTGCAATTGGATTAGATGGACAAATTGATTTGACGATTTGTGAAAAAGTTACACGTCTTCTCAGTGAGAATCGAACTCACGACTCCCCGATCGCTAGTTGGGGCGCGTTACCACTACGCCATGAGAGGACTCATGAACGCAGAAGTTAACCTGAATTCGATTTCAGCTCAATAATCACGTGGTCCTTTTTCGCAAAGTGCACCTCTTTCGGAAGAATTAGATGCCCATCCAAACACAACGCTTTCTATATATATCCAATGCCTAGCCCGAGAGCGCATTGTTTTTTAGGTATAGGAATAGCACACTACACTAGCCAGCAACTGCGCTGGCTGAGGTTTCTATTGTGTGGGCTTCCAATGGGTCGCGACGTTCTCAAACGACCGGTTACGGAACATGAGTCCGTTGCTCGATAAATACTTGTTTTTTAATTATGAATCGTCCAGCCGAGTGGAAGTTTAACAACTACCGAAAAGCTAAACATTACATATAATTTGCAATTAGATTAATCTTCACATCATTTTGTCCATTTAATCCAATTGCAAATTATATGTAATGTTTAGCTTTTCGGTAGTTTCTAATATGTTGGTAATCTTGTGACATATAGCAGTATTGCATCTGCAACTTCTTTTGCTTGGCATTAACGTCCGTACTGAGACAGGGCCTGCTTCTCAACTTAGTGTTCTTATGACCACTTCCACAGTTATTAACTGAGACCTTTTTTGCCAAAGTTGCCATTTTCGCATTCGTATATCATGTGGCAGGCACGATGATACTCTATGCCCAGCGAAGCCAAAGACATTTCCATTACGAAAAGATCCTGGACCGACCGGGAATCGAACCCAGACACCTTCAGCATGGCTTTGCTTTGTAGCCGCGGACTCTAACCACTCGGCTAAGGAAGGAAACTTACAGACTTTTTCATGTGCCTTTTTGTCACAAGATAAGGAACATATTAGACTGTCTATGTTTGTATGGTCGACGTAGCCGCCAGCACTATTATTGCAGAGAAAATGCGTTTTCGTTCGAATAATCTGTGAATTTGCTGTAGATTGAAGTTCAAAAGTTGACTGTGGAAGACTTTTTGAATAATTTCTTACTTTTGTTATCTGCAAACGCATACGTCATTTTATCCGACCAATCAGTGAGTTTGATGAACGATTATATGGATCAATTGACGTAAACACCAGGTCACTTTAATAGCAACCTGGTTGGTTTTGGTCGTATTAGAGCTTACGTCGACTATGCATATATGGGCAATAGAGTTTTACGATATTTGCTCGCCTTACTAGTGATTTCTAGTATTTTCTTTTGCAAAAAGTGAAGTGAAGTGTCAAAATAAATTCTCGATTACTTTTTCAAATCGACGTAAGTATCTTCCATACGGTGTTGAGAAAATTAATGAAGAAGAATCACAACCTTTTAAAACCGTTTTAAAATGAATAACATTTTTAAAAAATTTTCGCCGTGTACATCGCTTAAATGTTGCATACAATCAGCTAGCGTTCAAAAACTAGATAGTTTCTATTATTTGACATAAAAATAATTATAACAAAATGATAAGCCGTTTCATTCAGTTACTTTCGACGTTTTCTACCAGTGTTAAATCGGGTCAAGTAGTGTTTTGTTTTGATTCGTGGTTAAGGCACTTTGTATCTCCATACTACGGAGCGGTAAAAGTAGCGGTTGGGTTGAGAAAGTTGAAATTCTTACCTACGCCGTTTTGTAATTCGGAATTAAATGTTCTAAAAGTGAAAAATCTAGTTGGGTAAGAGCGGAACGTGTGGAATTTCGTCTGCGAAACACGTAGGCATGAGCATGAGCATGAATATGATTGACCGCACGCAGTTGCTACTCCGTTATTGCAAGAACAGCTGTACTTACACAGGGAACCAACAGATGCTACTCAGGATCAATAGCATCTTCAATGTGTAAGTACTGGTGTCTCATTATTATAACAAACAATACCGGCGCCGGCTGCATCCGAATGCATGTCAATTTGGGAATGAGAGGTTGTTGTTGTTGTTTGAGAGGGACTTTAACCCGAAGGTCATTCGTCCCTTTGGGAATGAGAGGGAAATATTGACGTGTTACTTGCTTTATAGAAGCCGAGGAGTCCTCTGCACCTCCACAAGAAAACACTGGGAGTTTGGATATGGGAAAGGATTCGTTTTGGTAAACGATAAATATATAATTTTAAATGAATACGTGAACATATACATGGATGATCGATACCGATAGTGCGGTCTTTTTATTCACCCGCACACTTTGTTTTCGTTATTTTTATTTTTTTTTTTTTCGAAAAACGCGAACCGGACAAAATTGATCCGGATTCCGTCATTCCGTCGCTCGCCCTCAGAGGAGCATGCAACAGATTCAACGGATCAAACACTACTCTCGTCTGCGAAACACGTAGGATCGATAAAGTAAGTTTGTTCAATTTTCTGACTTGAGACTATTCGAATAAGTTTTCGAGAATTAGTGTTTTTTTCTATTACGTGGTTTGCATTACCCAGGTGCATGTGACTATCAGATGCTGACCTTACCCACCTGACAACTTAGGTATACGAACGTGGACGAGCCTATTTGCGCTCGTAAAATGCTGGATAGGTTTTTTTTTATTTAAAAAGTTCTGAACATTGTATAAATATCTTTATAAAATATTAAGATTATGCGGTATACTTCATTCAAAGTATACCATGAGTTTGCATTGAATTCTTTATTTTTTTTCAAAACTCTTACTTAGACATAATGAATCTATTAAACTACAAAGGATATTAGCCTGATATTCCAGGAATACTCTAATAGAAGTGTTTACTATTAAATGATGTACAACCTATCAGAAACGGTAAGTTTTTCGATTATTTAGGTGGTCAATCGCCCATAGTGTTTTGACTTGAGTTTATTTTGTGTAAATCATTCCTATTGCTTCGAATAAGTATATAATCTACGGAATCACCTAAGAAGTTTGTATCACTTCATTGGTTTGTTCTTCAAAATTCTATGTTATTTCATTTTTGGTATTTCGTGGAGGAACGGGGCTTACGTTAACGGAACTGTCGTAAATGCGACCCTGGTAGCTACTCTAAACCAGCCTCGTCAACCCTTTACCTCCCTTAATAGGTTTTGAGCATTGGTAAAACGACTCAAAAAAGCATACCCCATATACCGTTGTTTCTGAAGAGATTTTTAAATTTTTACCATTCATGGAACCGTTCACGTCTGTAGTTTTCATATGGTCGGCGTTAAGTCAGAGTGGACTAAGTACAAAACTTGGAAAATAGGATTATTCTTTTATTAGATGCGAAATTACCCTACTTCCATTTCACTTTGATTAGATTCATTAAATGTTGTAAACTGCGAGAGATATGTAACAAAGTTTTTTGGATGATCAATAAAAATCCATAAAAGTATGCAGTCAGAGCGGACCAAATGCTTATAACCATAACAGCGGAAATGATCAGCGCGCTGAGGAATGCGAGGAAATGAAATACATTTCGAGACATTTGTCAGATTTTCCGACACCGAATGATTCTTCTACTTATCCATCAATAGAAATTTATAAATATTACTTAATTCGATGCATTCGATTTTGATTTTTGACCATTTAATATATTTGGATGGGTGGTCAGAAATTGCAACAATTTCTGTGCAGATAGAGCGGACCAAGTGTCAAAAAGCAATAAACTGATTGAATATTGCATTTTTTGAGTCGTTTTCAGAGTTTGATAAAAGTTTTTGGTAGTTCTGTGGTGCCTGTATGGAATGTCCTAGAACCCGCGTATTGAACCAGTATATTTTGGCCGGTTCTCAAAATTTTCACTTGGTCCACTCTGACTGAACGCATATTTGAATATATCTGATCTTCAATGCCCTGACCCTGCAATACTATAATTTGAAAGCTTTCGTAATGCCACTGATTGTGGGAATAAAGGTATGGATTATTAAAGAATTAACGATACTGATGTCGAAGGATCTTGATCTTGATAATCTGTTTTTCTTATAGATATGCACCCAGTTTGCAAGCATTATATGATTGTAATTTTCCTAGAAATTGTTCAGTCAGAGTGAACCAAATCACTAAACGGTGGTCTTCAGTTCAGTCAGAGTGGACCAAGTACACATAGCCCATCAAAAAATCGTTCTATTAGAGGTTAGGATTATGTTTTTTCATGATTATCACTTCACAATATATTGTTTGAAAGCAACACAAAGATGTATAGAAATAATGAATCAAACCTTTAACAAGTGAAAAAATTACAAAGCGTTAAACTTTAAGCCCATTTTTCTCAAAATATTTAAAATTTCACTAAGTCAGAGTGGACGACTTAACGCCGACCATATGTCATACAGAATATGATATTGGCCACATGGCTTCGGAGTCATTCTGGAGTGTAGTCGGATAATGATCTACTGACAAAATGCTTTAGAAGCGTAGACTTGGAAATGTAATTCTCCATGACTGGCTTTGGAAAAATTTGTTGAAATATCAATTTCTGCACCGGTTTAATCTATATGCTGATAATGGACCACTATGGACAATAGATTGTATGCCAACCGGCTGGACAATAGTTTCGCTTTGCCGATCGTCTACTGTCCACACATGACATGCGTAAACGAAAGAGCGGGGATAGGTTTGGATTTTTTGACAATTTGTATATATTTATTTTTATCTATCGCTATCACTCCATGTATTGTAAATATGATACCGACCAAATTGAATTGAATAAATTGTCATTTGGATATCGATCCGAAGAATACGTTAATAAGGTATATTAAAATTGATGTCAGACCTCAACAAATTTAACGATCATTGACACACGAACTGGATTCCGATTAATCCGAGGTACATTCAATTTTCATAATCTGCTGGACATAGCGTGCTGTGTGTTAACGCTTGTAACATTCGCTGATACATTCTCAACCTGATCAAGAAACAGAGGGAATATTTTCCATTTTCTTTGCTATATGTGCAACCCAAGTGGTGTTCGATGATCCAATAGATTAGAATCAAGTTGTTTTGCATTACCAAAAAATATGAAAGTTATTACCAATTTAATGCAAAACATAAATCATCCAAATGGCTCGAAAACCGTTGTAGTCTGTGAAAGTTGCTACTCTTTAATGCTCTCTCGCCACATACCAATCAAGAGAGTGAATGGCAGCACTCATAGGGCTCTCCGATTGCGATGTATCAACCACAAACTGTAATGGTTCACGAACTGTTACACTCTCCGAATTTGATTCGATCAGCTTATTCGGATCGAAATCCAAACACTGTTTCATGATTTAACGAAGACATTTTTGGTCACTTTGGTCGCATTTTGGAAGTTTTCCGGACACCTGTTACTCTTGGGTAGAAAAAAAGGCTTGAGACATCAATTTCCAAGATTTTTCTAATCAAGAATGTTGGAGACCAATTCCATTTTGGCTGCATTGTCCACATTACGGGAGTTTTCCGGATACCTTTCCTAAGAAAAGTTGGATCGGTTATGAAAGAAGTCTTGCGACATATCAATCAGTCTTCCGGGCACCTGGTTCCGTCGGGAAAGTGTCCATTAACGGACCAGTTATAAAAATTTGCTTGAGACATATCACTCTGGTTAGGGGCTTTCCTTAGCCGAGTGGTTAGAGTCCGCGGCTACAAAGTAATGCCATGCTGAAGGTGTCTGGCTTCAAATCCCGGTCGGTCCAAGATCTTTTCGTAATGGAAATTTCCTTGACTTCCCTGGGCATAGAGTATCATCGTACATGTTACATGACATACGAATGCAAAAATGACAAAGAAAGCTCTCATTTAATAACTATGGAAGTGGTCATAAGAACACTTAGCTGAGAAGCAGGCTCTGTCCCAGTGAGGACGTAAATGTCAAGAAGAAGAATATCACTCTGGTTTCCTCAGGAAAGTGGCCATAAACGGAACAGCAATAAAAAACACGGCAATTTTGAAGAAAACAAAAATCGAGTGTGTTTGAGACTATTGCAAGTATTTTTAGTTTAGTTGCCACATTCCGAAGGTCTTCCGGTCTCCTGAGTTCCTCGGAAGAATAACCATATACAGATTAACTATGAATCAAGGCTCGCAACACATCAGTTTTCAAGGGGGGTGACCCATTTCGCATAAAAACGTTTCGCGTAAGAGTAATTCGCATAAAGCAGTTTCATATACGAACAGCATTTTAAAGAAGGCATATGATTCTGATTATGCCAAACATCCGTATGCAAAACGTCTTTAAGCGAAATGTCCCTTCCCCGTTTTCAAGATTTTATGGATTGAGTATACTGCTGGCTGTTTCAAACATTACAGATGTCTTTAAGGAAATCGGTTCTCTTGAAAAAGTAGCCACAAACGGAACAATGATGAAAGATGATCAACTATCTTGAAAAAAAAACAAAAAAAAAAAATGTTGAGCTTTTTTGGTCTTAATTGTTACGATCTATAAGTCCCACGGGCACCTCTGGATTGTGACTATAAGCGGATCAGTTATAACACTGTCTTAAAAATTTTATAAATCAAGTATGGTGAGACCTTTTTGGTAGCATTGACCGTATTCCGAATGTCTTGCAGCCAATTGATTTCCATCGAAGAATTGTCATGAAAATAGGAATGTTCTTGCAACATATATGTCTTCAGGTTTTTTTTGAATCAATACAATATCATTTGTTTTCGAATATATAAATTAAAGTGATTAAAACCGTAGTTTTTTGGCAAATTTCTAATCACTTTTTCGTGGCATGACTCATATGTTTCTATTTATTCGTACAATATCACTAGCTGTGCCACAGATCGCCCCATAGCATCCGTTCTAAAGGTAGAAGTTCACAGTAAGGTACATTTTTGTCAAATCCACTTCGACAAGTCGTTCAAAACAAGCGGAAGGAAATCAAACCAACATTCAAGCATCGGTTTCCGAATCGGAAGGCTCTGTTGAAAGCGACATTTAGGTTGACACCATTTCTCCTACCACAACAAAAATGAAACATACACCCAATAGGTACTCTTTCGAATCGCTTCGAATTTTTCCGAAACGGGATATGCTGTAGTGCAAGAAGGAGCCATTTCCGTCATGGTCTTATTTTTCGTTCAATGCACAGCAGTGCCATTTTGCAGCATTCTGTTCACTTCAGTTTCAGCGCTTTAAATTCACACCATAAATGGGTAATGTCAAGCTTGTTCGAATCGATTTAAGTAATCTTCAAACCATGCTTCAAGACGTAGTACCAAGTACCTTTTAGTTCGATTAGCTATTCATTAGACCCTGCTTAGCCCTACAGAGGGTTAGTAGTAGCAGCACGCTCCTTTTGGTCTTCCATTGCCCTCCATAGCAGGGTTGCCCAACCTTTTCCAATAGCGGGCCAAATATTAAAAACAATATTAAGTTGAAATAATTCGCTTCGGAATATTCGAACATCAAGTTGAAAGAACAGCAACATGGCCGGTTATAAAAACGGTATTCAAGATGTAAGTTGGAAATGCCTGCCCTATGACCAGGGACGAAAATTTCATATCGAAGAATGGCCATAAATTTTGGCTTCCTATCGCTCGTTTGCCCCATCATGGTCACAGCTGCTGCGTGCTATCGGGATGGACTGCATCGGCTGCAATACCCCGACCGGGCCAGAAAACGTGCACGTGAGTGTCTTTCTCAATTACGTCGCCGGGGGCGGTGCTACGCCACTTGGATGGCTTGGGGGGGGAGTGAAGTCTTTGTCATGAGACAGTTCGGAAAGTTGTTCCATGAGATGCACCGAAAGCTGACGGCGCTATAAATTAGGAACTTCTTGTTGCTCTCTGGACTTGTTCTTTTGTGTGGGTGATCGGGTGACAGTTGGGAGACTATTTATCGTTTTAAATGAAATCAAATGGCGAACATAAATTGGGATCTATGTTTGGCTTTTGTTAACATTCTTTGACACACTTTCTCGACACAGTTGATAATTTGTTTCATAAAGTTTTCCAAGCGTGTTCATATTTCTATCCCAACTGGCGAACAACATAGGTTTTACATTTTCTGAACAGCTTATATTTGCATTTCATCAAATGAGTTTCTTCTAGTCAAAGTATACCGCTTTCAGAGAGCGCATTGAAACCCAGCAAATCCAAAGCACATTCCGCCTTTTGAAAGGCTTTGCGGAAATTCCAACAAAACGAGCAAAAGTTCTTTGGCTGCTTGATTCTAGTTGGCAGCATTCCAAGAAGACGACGACAAATGACATCCAGCCAGCTTATGGTCTTTGCTGGAAAACAATGACGATGCTACCGCCGTCAATGACGATAGCGATGATGGCGAAGAAAATCCAATAGCTGGAGAAACTGGTGAAATCCAAATCTTCGTACTATGCGCAGCTAAACGAATAGGAGGAGAAGCAATGACAGTCATAATATTCACACTTATAATCATCGGATAACAAGTTGTGGAAATTGAGTTGGAAGATGCTTTGTGGGTGGTTCAATCAATTTGCTGGATTCTGTTGGGATGAAAATGGGAAATAGTGTTTGAACTGAGTTAAATGTGCTGCAATTCTTCATACTTCGGTTTATAGAAGTTTGCAGATGCTCTTTGGATTCAAACAAATATAGTGCTAATCCATTGTGTGTGAACGTGGATCGAAACAACAGCTTTCGTGATCATTAAATTATTATATGCAAACAGTTCAAGTTTCATCACTATGTATAAGAAAAATAAACATTAACGAAATTCTGATTATGTTGTCAATAATTTTCCTCAAACTTCCTTTTAAATATATATCTTTAAAAAGTTTCTTTAATTTGTTTTCCTCACTCAAGAGCACTCTGTGTTATCCCGCTTAAGAATTAATGCTTTTGAATTTTTCTCCTGTTGAACTTTTTCTCTATTCGGTTTTTAAGCTTCAAGAATTGTTTTTTGAAGTTCCTCGCAGATTGCTCAATTTCTTCTTCTTCTTTCTGGCGTTACGTCCCCACTGGGACAGAGCCTGCTTCTCAGCTTAGTGTTCTTATGAGCACTTCCACAGTTATTAACTGAGAGCTTACTATGCCAATGACCATTTTTGCATGTGTATATCGTGTGGCAGGTACGATGATACTTTATGCCCTGGGAAGTCGAGAAAATTTCCAACCCGAAAAGATCCTCAACCGGTGGGATTCGAACCCACGACCTTCAGCTTGGTCTTGCTGAATAGCTGCGCGTTTACCGCTACGGCTATCTGGGCCCCATTATTTGCATGTTATTTAATTTCCTATGACTTGTTTAAAGAGCTTCTCTGAAACATCTTTCCAGTTTTCTGCTAATGAAGTAAGAATATAACGAAGGTGTATAATTATGAACAAAATTCAATGAAGATTCGATTTTCAGGCAATTGATGTTTGCACTATTCCGTTGAAAAAATAAAATATTTGAAATAAATTTCCAAATTTCCTCTATTGGTAAATAAAAAACCGAATTTAGTACTATACCATTTAATTCTACTAGAGTTTGAACGAAATACTGAATTCATCCAGAACAAACACCTGGATGAATATTTGGAGGAATACCTGGAGTAATCTCTGGAGGAACTCTTGGAGGAATACCTGAAAAAATTGCTGGTGGAATTCCTTAAGGAAGTATTGGAGAAATTCCTGAAGGAACTCCTGGAAGAAAATCTGGAGGAGCTTCGGAAGTAATGTTTGGAGAAACTCCGAGACGAATTCCTGAAGGAACTTCTGTTTGAATTTCTGAACGAACTCCTGGAGAAATATTTAGAGCGATTCATGAAGAAATATTTGGAGGAATACCTGGAGGATTTTATGAAGGAACTCCTGGAGGAATTCATGAAAGAACACATGGAGAAATTCCCGGGAGAAATTGAAGGAACTCTTGGAGGAAATGCTGAAGAAACACCTGGAGCAATTTCTGCAGGAACTCTTGGATGAAATCCTAAAGTAACCCCCGGAGATATTCCTGAAGGAATTCCTCGAAGATCTCTTGAATGAATTCCTGGAGGAATATTTGGAGGAATTCCTGAAGGAATATTCGGAGGAATGCCTGGATGAACTCCTAGAGTAATCCCTGGACCAACTCCTAAAGTAATCTATGGAAAATCTCCTGGAGGAATTCCTTAAGGAAGTATTGGAGGTATTCCTGAAGCAACTCCTGGAAGAATATCTGGAGGAACTTCGAAAGTAATCCCTGGAGAAACTCCGGCGCCGTATAGCTACTTTAGTCAAAGGAATGCCTTGAGAAACTCCTGGAGGAATCTCTGAAAATAAATCCTGGAGAAATTCTTTAAAAAACTATTGGAGGAATTCCTGAAGGAGTTCCTGGAAGACTACATGGAGAAACTTCGGAAGTAATCCCTGGAGAAACTCCTGGACGAATTTCTGAAGGTTTTTCTGGAAGGATCCCATAAGGAACTCCTGGAGGAATTCCAGAAGGAACTCCTAGAGGAATTTCTGAAGGAGCACTTGGAGTTATTCAGGAAAAAACCCCTGGAAGAATTCCTGAACGACATCCTGGAGGAATTCCTGAACGATTACCTGGAGGAATATTTTGTGAAATTCCTGGAGGAATATTTGGAGGAATACCTGGAAGAATTCTTGAAGGATCTCCTGGAGAAATTCCTGGGGAAATTCTTGAAGGATCAATTCCCTGGAGCATCTCGTAAATTGCTACCAGGAAAAATTCCTGGAAGATCTCTTTAGAAATCTCTAGCGGAAGAACTCCTGGAGGAATTTCTGAAAAAGCTCCTGGAGGAATTCCTGAAGAAACTACTAGAAGAATTCTGAACGAAATCTTGGAGGAAATCCTGAATGAACACCTGGAGGAATATTTGGAAGAATTCTGGAGGAATGTTTGGAGGAGTTTCCGAAGGAGCTCCTGGGGGAATATTTGGAGTAATTCCTAAAGGAATATTTGAAGGAAGACCAAGAAGAATTCCCGAATGAATATTTAGAGATCCTGAAGGAATGCTAGAGAAAACTCCTGAAGGATCTCCTTGAGAAATTTCTGAAAGAACCACTGGAGGAATAATTTGAGGAATTCCTGGATGATTATTTGCAGGAACACCTGACCAAACCCCTGGAGTAATCGCTAAATAATTTCCTTGCAAAAGCTCGTATAGTAATCCCTGGAAAAACTCCTGGAGGAATTCCTGGAAAACTCTTGAAGAAATTCCTGGAGAAATATTCGGAGGAATACCTGGAAGAGGCCTTCCTTTGCCGAGTGGTTAGAGTCCGCGGCTACAAAGCATAGCCATGCTGAAGATGTCTGGGTTCGATTCCCGGTCGGTCCAGAATCTTTTTGTAATGGAAATTTCCTTGACTTCCCTGGGCATAGAGTATAATCGTACCTGCCACGCGATATACGAATGCGAAAATGGCAACTTTGGCAAAGAAAGCTCTCAGTTAATAATTGTGGAAGTATTCATTAGAACATTGAGCTGAGAAGAAGGCTCTGCCCCAGTGAGGACGTTAATGCCAAGAAGAAGAAGAAGAAGAAGAACCTGGAGGAATTCGTGGAGTAATCGCTTGAGAAACTCTTGAAAGAATCCCTGGAAAATTTCTTAGGGAACTCCTGGAGGAATATTCGGAGGAAATCTTGGAGAAATATTTGGAGGAATACCTGGAGGAACACCTTGAGGTATCCCTAGAGAAACTCCTGGAGTAATTATTTTAAGAACTACTTGAGAAATATATGGAGGAATTCCTAGAACATTACTTGTAGTAATCCCTTAACAAACTCCTTAAGGGAAATCTGGAGGAACTCCTGGAGTAATGTCAGGAGAAACTCCTGAAAAAATTCCAGGAGGGATTGTTTAAGGAACTCCTAAAAAATTCTGACGATACTCCTGAAGGAATCCTGAAGACACTACTGGGGGAATCCTTAATGGAACTCCTGGAGCAATTCCTGAACGAACTCCTGGGAAATATTTGGAAAAATTCCCGCATGAGCTTCTAGACAAATTCCTGAATGAACTCCTAGAGGAATTCTTTAAGGAACTTTTGGAAGAATTTCTGAAGAGCCTCCTGGATGAAATCCTGAAGGAATCTCTGAAATAGTACCTTCAGAAATTTTATGAAAAATCCTTCAAGAATCCCTGGAGGGATTCGACGAAGAACTTCTGGACGAATTCATAAATGAACTTCGGTAGGAATACCTAAAATAACACCTGGAGGAACTCCTGTGGGAGTTTTAAACTCTGTTAGCCTCAATCACATCACTGTTAGTCTCACATCAGCATTATCAGAGATCGAGACGATCGTGTTAGTTTGCGTGGGCGGGATAAAAAGGGCTTAACAGCAACGTTTCTGAAAAAAGGCTCAAGTCCTCTTGGGCCCTTTTCAAATGTTTGTCCAGAAATAAAAACAAATCTGACACCTTTGCTTCACATAGTCCAATCCAATTGCGTGCGTAGTAGTGCAATATTGACAACATTTTCTTTGTTTGCTGTGAGAACTGTCACAACATTGCTTTTGTTTGCTGTGAGAATGAAAATATAAACGGAATTGCTGCCGAGCATTCACTTCCTTGTTGGACTGACGTTAAACGAAAGTTCGAATGATATCAACCAAACATCGACAAGTTTTCATTCTGAGGAAATCGACTTGTGTAAGATTGATTGTGCGTTGGTATTCGTGGCAGTTTGCTTGTGGACCTCTATTGCTACCAAGGTAATGATGGTAATGCACAGAGATCTCTCAACTACATACACATGACAAAGAATATGGAGAGGGATTCGCGATAAGGGCCTATCTGACAAATCAAAAACAATGAGAAAATAACCAATGAAATTCTCATGTGCAATTTTGAATCCGAATTGGAGAAAATATACTCAAACTTTAACCTTTACACTTTAATACACATTTCATAAACCTAGTTTTAAAATCCTCATCAATACCACACACATCTCCTACAATTTCCCTAGCTATTTCGCACTTAAAAAAATATTATAAGGTTTCGCCTTAAACGCACTCAAGGATGCCAGTATCGCCCAATGTTATGAGCCTGTAATCGATATTATTTTCAGTGTCGCCTATTACTTTTGCACCGTGTTTACATTCTGGTTTCAATTAAGCCTGCCATGTACGCCTTGTTTATTTTTTGTTTGCAGTGTCGGCGTTAACTCTCGCCGTGTTTTGATTTAGATTTCAGATGCGCCCATCACTTTGATAAACAAAAACACAGGAGTAATCAATAAAGTGTGTGGTTTTGCATGAGGTGAAGTTTCGTCTTCTACAAATTTGCGTTTTTTGAAAAGTTCAAGTGCAGTGAATAGACAATCAAGCTACAATTTCACCGTTATAGTTTCTTAAATTGTGTACATTTTGTCAGTTTCGCCTAATTCGCGAATCTTTCTAGATATGCTGCTACCGGAGAGTCTCAAATAGGGTTTTGTTATACTCCGTCCTAAGCGCTATTATTCGTCGTACCAAACTTAAAATGTTCCACTACGGTGGATATTCCAACTTATTTGCAACATGGATTCATTTTCCAAGTGTATTTTTGTGAAAGCTGTCATGGTTTGTACACTTGTACACCATAAATGCAATAAAACTACTGTATTTCGATAAATAACTTCAGTTCAATTATCCACTTATGCACTTTTTCACCGATATCGCATGGACGAACACGATTTGAGAGAAATGATTAGCGATCGATTGAGTCACACCACTTACCAACACAAGTTTCTTCCCGCCCCCGTGGGTGACTTACTTCGCCGGGCACCTATTTTCACTTTGGAAAACTTTCGTACTTCTTCACTGAAAGATTTCATTCCAATCACACGCCGTAAAACATCAATAAATCACCAAATTTTATGAGATTTTCTCAACGACCGCGTATAATTGAGAATGTAAACAAAGTTAAATCAGAGAATGTAAACAAAGTTAAAGTCGTACTGAGAAAAAAAAGCTTGTGCGCATCAATGTGTGCGCGATGCTCGACGTAAAAATACGGTTCCTTTGATTGTGTTGTTTTCGCAGCACTGTGAGGAAATACCATAATTGAACGGTCAAAAGGAATTGTGTTCATATGTTTGGGCTGAATTTTGATGACCAACAATGAATTTTAAAGGAAAATAGTATATTCCAACATGCTGAAGGAATGGAGGGAAATGCCCGTAGATCTATATACTCTGGTAAAACATTTTATCATAGCGTTGATATGTTGTATTTTGACCACTGAATATATCACAGTAAGCCGTAAATTGTGAGAGGTGTTTGAAATTCAATAATAATTCAAAATATATGACTTGTCAGAGTTTTGCCTTCAGTTTCGGCTTCTGGGGCTATAAATTTAGTTGTTAACGTTATTTTCAATATTATCCACCCTTACCCCAAATAGAATTAAACAAAATATCTCTCAAAACATTTTTTCAATCATGCTTAAAACTTTCTGATAACAAAATACAGTATATCCAGCAGTTAGTGTCAGTACATGTTTTAAAAACATAAAACTTGCTACATTTCCATTACATATTAGATAAAAAATTATAGGCGATATCCAGAAATCTGATCAATGTGTTACGGTACATGACAGATCTTCCATATTAGTATCCTTAGACGATTTTCTGGAATAATTCTCAGGAGAATCATAGAAGGATGTTTTTACAACATTCTGCAATTACTTAAAAAACATTAAAGAGAAAAACATCTTAATTACTTGCAATTAATGATCATTTTTCTTTGCAAAAATATTTCCATGAAAATCCTGGGTACAATAAAACGTTTTTAATAAAATTTCTGGAGGATTTTCTATGATATACATTAAAGAATGTACAGCACTACTGACAAGTCGAAAAAATTTCCAACCCGAAAAAATCCGGGATTCGAATTCGGACCGACAACAATACATCAGACAAATCAAGTTTAATGCTGCATTGACACCCATTGACCCATATTAACTGGAGTGACACGTATCTGACTGTCTTGATTGCTCTGGAAATGACTAACTCCTCAAGTCAACCCAGGCAATTATGGTTAGTAGTGATGATCTATTCAAATACATATAATTCTATTCTGCTCCTGACGCTAATGATAACTTGAATTAACTATTGACACGCAGATCTCTATTGGCGTTTAAAGTAGAGCTGTGTTTGCAATGAGCATAATAAATTTGATATCCGATAGTATGGATTCCGAAGGCAGATAATACATATGATGCATTAAGATTCTGTGTCTTGAAATAACATGAGTAGAGTCTATCTAGTTTGTGAAACAGTTTTAAACGAGTGAGACGATAATTTGAAATTATTATAAAGGTTAAAGTGTTCGTTCGAATTCCCATACAAACTTTAAATGGCTTGTGCAGTCTCAGTATCTATACGAATGAGATTAAATTTTGGGTGTGCATTCAGAATATAAACGATAATCATAAACAGAACATATTCAATCGAAATCGAAAATTACGATTATTGCACTTGCACTTTATGAGAGCTGCATCTGACATGTTCGACAAACAACAAGCCATCCACTTTACCCCTTTTTAAAATACAAACCATAATAGAAAGACAAGGAATATTTATAGAGCTTTCCTCCATGTGCATATTAAATGAATAAAACTTTATTGATATACTATTTCGCTACATTGCACAATCGTTTATAAAGGGTCATACGTGACCATAAAACTCCATTGCCTTTATCAGACAACAATTTGCCTGCCATCCGTTGCATTATTACACTTAAAATGTAGCTTTCATCGCCTGTACAGCGCAAACAACATTCATCCGCTCCGTTGGACCCCAGCACTCAATTGGAATACATAAATAAAGAAGATACGCCAGGCAGCCGAAACAGCTTCAATATTTGGTCCTTCTACACCGCCGACGAAATCGAGAGGGATTCGCGATTAGGGCCTATCTGACAAATCAATAACAATGAGAAAATAACCAATGAAATTCTTATGAGCAATTTTTAATCCCAATTGGAGAAAATATTCTCAAACTTTAACCTTTCCACTTTAATACACATTTCATAAACCTAGTTTTAAAATCCTCATCAATACCACACACATCTCCTACAATTTCCCTAGCTATTTCGTACTAAAAAAATATTATAAGGTTTCGCTTTAAACGCACTCAAGGATGCCAGTATCGCCCAATGTTATGAGCCTGTAATCGATATTATTTTCAGTGTCGCCTATTACTTTGCGCCGTGTTTACATTCTGGTTTCAATTAAGCCCGCCATGTACTCCTTGTTTATTTTTTGTTTGCAGTGTCGCCGTTTACTCTCGCCGTGTTTTGATTTCGATTTCAGATGCGCCCATCACTTTGATAAACAAAAACACAGGCGTAATCAATAAAGTGTGTGGTTTGGCATCAGGTGAAGTTTCGTCTTCTACAAATTTGCGTTTTTTGAATAGTTAAATTATCGATAGGGGAAAAGTTCAAGTGCAGTGAATAGACAATCGAGCTACAATTTCAACGCTATATTTTCTTAAATTGTGTACATTTTGTCAGTTACGCCTGATTCGCGAATCTTTCTAGAAATATTCACCATCAACGAAAACCGAACGTCACAGGCAAAACCATATGCATACATATGTGCACTCATTGTTTGCCCGATTAGCTCCGTATTTCGCACCACGCACCGGTTCCAGTTTGGCACCATTAATTTTGCAGTGCTGTTTTCGAACGTGCGTAGGCCAACGTGTCTAGTGCCAAATTAGGGCGGTTCCAATTCAAAAACATCCAAAGCTGCGTTCTCATACCTCTGTTTTACGTTCTTTTTTATATAAATAGAGCTCCGTTAAATTTCCATCCATTCTGGTGAAGATTTAAAGGTGGCTCAGAGACGTTGAATGTTTATCTTCTTCTCCTTTTCGGCATTACGTCCTCACAGAGCCTGCTTCTCAGCTTAGTGTTCAATGAGCACTTGCACAGTTATTGACTAAGAGCTTCCTTTGCCAAAGATCCAATAGGCGACCCTGGCTGAGGGCAGGTTGTGCATTTTTAACGTGGTACTCAAATAGTGAAAAAATGTGGAAATATCAAAGTAAAATCGACGAAAAATACATATCCGAACGTAGAAAAGAGCAAAGTCGCGAGTGCAAGTTAAATTTCAGTTGGAAAATGGATTAAAAGGTAATAATTTAGAATTTAAAAAAGTGGAATTGATGTGAATAAAAATGATTGGCGACAGCATGCGCGGGGGAAGCGATTAGTGTATGAGTGAACGCGGTCTCAGTAGTAGTGGTAGTAAAAGGTAGGACGGGTGGATGTGGTGTGGTGAGAGAGGTGAACGTGTGGAGAATTTTTGCTTGCGAGTCTTACCCACACCAACTGATTAAAATGATCTTTCGGAAGCGGGAAAGAGAAGCGGGTATGAACAAGATGACGGTACGATTAGAAAACTGGGCATGTACAGTGGTGTTCAATTGGAGTGTTGCAAATTTAATACAGTGCCCGTTCGATTTTGGCAACTCTACCGTTCGATCTTCATTTGGAGAAGCCCAGCAAGCGGGTACAGTTTTCGCATAGCAGAAGTGTGTTTTTTTTTGTTTTTTTTTTGGCTTTCGGTTCGTCGGAATGGAAGTTTTTTTCGGTTTTCGGGCAGTGCAGTTTGAGAAGCCCAACAAGTGGATTTGATTTTCGTATCGCTTTGTCGGAGGAGTGGAAATTTTTTTTTCTCAGTTTTTGAACAGTTTCGCATGAATGATATTTTATAGCTAACGGTGAAACAGTTCGACGACATCGTTGCGACGACCAGCTTAAAAATACTACAAGGATAAAAAAAAACCGGTGAGATCTTTTCATGATGACTTGTATCACTTGATTATATTTCCAATGTTATATGCATTTTGGGTTGGGTAGGACCATCAGGGCACCCGATTGAAGCGAGATAGATAGGAAGAGTGAAACTGTCAACTTCCTATCGCTAACATTTCGTGGAAAAAGGGCGGGCTCTTCTTCCCATCTATTGGGTCTTTCTGACAAGCAAGGGCTTGATTGTACGACTGTTCGTGTGAACTTACTTTTGGAAGGAGATTCTTTTTCCTTGCGGGTTTCGCGTAAGTGTCTCTGCTTATGGGTCCGCCATTCGTTTTTGGCCCTTCAGACAGGAGTATGATTGAATACGAATAGTCATACAATCTTGAACAAATTGTTTTGTTAGAAAAGGCCATTGCTACCGGTGGATACCTTGCTACAATAGATGGCAGCCTATATCATCATCATCATCAAGAGCTTTTTTTGCCAAAGTTGTCATTTTCGCATTCGTTTATCGTGTGGCAAGTACGAATTTACCCTATGCCTTTGGAAGTCAAAGAAATTTTCATTACGAAGAGATCCTGGTTGGCCGGGAATTGGACCACCTTCAGCATGGCTTTGATTTGTAGCCGTGGACAATAACAGGCTAAGGAAGGCGTTGAATGTTTATATGAAAATTTAATGAAAAATAAACAAACCAAAATAATACTCTTAACACTGGTAGAACTGACATATCTATGATGATGGTAATATGAATTATATCAACATTTTTTAAGCCTTAATGAAGAATATTACAGAGGAAAAAAAACACTTCCGTTAAATTCAATTACCCTTCTCAGCCCTTTCGTTTTTTATGGTTTGGAGAATGAGTTTCCGCTTTGAGATGGTTAATTTTTACTTACACTTGTACTAACATTTGTATTTTCAATTTTCAAAATGTTCCATTGTAATGTTCATACAGTGAGGACCCGATTTTGTCAGCCCCTCGATGAATTTTAGGCTAACAAAATGGGGAACCTGACAAAATCGGGTCATTTTATTTTGTTCCTGTTTTTCAAATTTTGACGTGTTACATGGTTACATGGACTTTTAAGAGGGCGATGAACATGGGCGTAGCCAGTTTTTTTATCAGCGGCTCCCCCTCCCTTATATTGGCAATATCGATTTATAACACTTAATAAAAGGCATTGCCATTGCCCCCTTTGGCTACGCCCATGCGTGAATGACATCAAACATCATCATCAATTTTAATGTAAACATTACGATAACAATTTTTTGACAAATTAAAAATAGGCTGACAAAATCGGGTCAAAAAGCTGAAAAAATTGGGGGTAGACAAAATCGGGGGCAGACAAAATCAGGGGCTGACAAAATCGGATCAGTACTGTATTAATTTACTTTGCCTTTGAGCCACCTCTAAATCGCTTACTGTAAAAGAATTCACAACACACTATACTTATCATTAAGAATATAAAAAAGATATGAGAGTTTGAATTCTCAAACTTTTTTGAAATTTGAACCACCCTAGTGCCACATTTTTCAACGAAAACAATGCGGCATCCTCGGTTGGTAATTGTAATCGACGGCAGCGATGAGACCACCTTCATAGCCGCAATTTTGGCCCTTTGTGATGATGACGCCACGACGATGGAGCTCTCCGAGGGCTCGTAAATCTCATCGTATTCGGGAAATTTCTCCACTACCAAAATGGGTTTTCGGTGTTTTGTTCAAGATAAAATCAATACGCATAACAGCTTCTTTTTGGCGTTACCTCCCTACCGTTATGGAGTCTGTTTCTCAATTTGAAGTTCTATGAATACTACGGTGGTTCAAAATATCGTTTTTTCTCCACACTGCTTATCTGATTCTAATTCAGATTCTGAGTGTATAGGTCGGACTCGATTATCCGGAGTATCGATTTTTTGTTACTTCGGAAAATCGAATCACTAAGAAAAAAATTGAAATCTTCGATAAAAGAACTTAAGTATTATCTTTTTATTGTTTTTGTTCATTCATATGATGCGGTAGTGTAGCCAGAAATTATTTCTAGGAACAGTAGAGATCTTTACAAGAAAACAAAATTTCGACCAGCATACACAAAAAACCGCCTTTTCAAACCCCCCTTTTATTAAATACTTTCAAAACTGCAAAACCATTCATATTGTATATTGCAAGGAAATTTTCTCGATTCCCAGTGCATAGATTATCTTCGTACCTGCCACACGATATACACATGCAAAAATGGTCAATCGGCAGAGAAAGCTCTTAGTTAATAACTGTGAAAGTGCTCATAAGAACACTAATCTGAGAAGCAGGCTTTGTCCCAGTTGGGACGTAACGCAAGAAAAAAAAAAATCTCTTAAAAGTCGCCAAAGGCGAAGAGCACAACATACACTGTGGAAAACGCATAATGCGAAACCATAAAGGTGAATATTTAATTTAAATTACAACGTATTAATAATCCTACTCTTATTTAGCCTCAGGCTTGAGCATTGGCGTAGCTAAGATTTTTTTCTGGAGGGGGCCTAGCCAAGATTTGTTTCATGGAAGTAATCTACCAATAATCACAATTTTCACAAATTTCGTAGTTTCAACAAATTTTTACTTATTTTATTTGTTTGTTATTTTGTCTCATTTCGCTTTGAAGAGATTCCGCTGAGAATTACTACTGGAATTTCTTCATGAATTATTTTCGTACTTTTCAGTGCTTTCTCCAAGGACTCCTTTACCAGTTTTCACTGAGTTTGTCCTTCCCACGAAAAATCATATCCAGACTTTCTGATCTCTCCAGAAATTTTTTCGAAGAATCTCTATCGACTTGCTTAAAAACATTCTTGAGGAATTCCACCAGAAAAGTCTAGGAGTCTCACCAAAAATGTCTTCAAGATCATCAAGCAAACTTTTCAGAAACTTTATTAACAGTTTACTCCGACATTAATTTTGAAGTGCTTCCTAAAGTTTCTCTACATGATTGTTTGTAAAAAATCGTAGCAAAAATTATACAGACTTCCTGCGAAAAAATATATTGACTCTTCCAGGTGTT
This sequence comes from Aedes aegypti, assembly GCF_002204515.2. Classification (NCBI taxonomy): domain Eukaryota; kingdom Metazoa; phylum Arthropoda; class Insecta; order Diptera; family Culicidae; genus Aedes; species Aedes aegypti. Next base: position 20,191,566 of record NC_035108.1, on the reverse strand, counting down.
ACTGTAAAGATTCCTCTCAATATTCCACAAAAAATAACATGAATTCAATTGGGAAAATGTTATTCATGATTTCTCAGACAAGTTCTCCGCAGATCTATCTGTATTTTTTCACAGATAATTATTTTTTAGATTTCTCTTAAGTCAGCGAGCAACATCTTGCCTTCCTTCAAAACGCTTTTGATTGTTTTTAATGCCTAATTATGAAATGTTTAAAAAATTCTAACATTCCTATAAAGTTTCTAGCGGAATACGTTCGACTGTTCCTTCAAAAACTCTTCCTCAAAAATACTCAAACATTTCTCGAGTAATTTTTTCAGGGATTTCTTAGAAAATTATATTATTGATTCCCTTAAATTCTTCCGAAAAATTTACCTAACATTCATCCTAGCATTTCCCAGATTTTTTTTTCTTTGAATCGCGATAACGAATCTTTTGGGATTTTTCAAAAAGAAATTTGTCGCTAGATTTTGTAATTCATTCTTGTACTTCTTAAAAAAATTCTCCAGAAGTTCCATCAAGTATTTTTTACGGTGTTATAAATAACTCCATTTTTTCGATTAATCTTCTCAGGATTCTTCCATAAATTACTTTTAAAAAATTATCCACTCTTTAGTTTTTGTTTAAAAAATTACTCCAGGAATACGTCAATATTTTTTGGGGATTACTTTATAAATTCCTCTACGAATCACTTTATATCAAATTTCTAAAGATACACATACAAAAGAAGGTTTAAAAGAACGTTGTTGGTATTTTTTTTAAATTCAGCTATATTCAAGCTATTCGGAAAAAAATTCTTATTTTCCTGTCATCTAATTCAAGAAATTAACCATAGAATTTTAGAAACTTGTTGATAATGTACCTCACAGAAAAGCTTAAGTGGTCCTTGTAGGATTAACTACAAAAAATCTTGTTCTTTTTTCTTCGTCTTTTATAACAGAAAATGATGGTTGTTAAAAAGGATGGAATTTTTACTGAAAGTATTTGTAGCTAAAATCTTAGGTAATATATTTTATGAACTCCGAAGTTTAATGATACTATGGTGAACATATTGATGTAGAACTCATTTTTTCCCACCTTTAGAAATTCCAAACAAACTTTTTTGAAGGGTCTATTGTCGATTATTTTGAAGTTCTGTAGAAGTTTAACACGAAAATAAAATACGATGTATTATGGTAAAATTTGTAATGTGAGATTTTGATGGGTTTTAATCTTAAAAAATTGTTAAGGAATTCCTGATGGACTTTCAGGAATCAGGAACCATACGTATAAGGATTCTGCAATTCTTTAATAACTCCTATAATTTGCCTTCCTTTAAATTCAGAAAGCAACACTTTTTGGGGTTTGGTAAGATTTTTGTACGATGTTTCGAAGCGTCAAAGGAGATACAACAAAATGTTAAAACAATTAGGGCAATGGCACAATAAAATATAATTCATAACCTTTTCATTAGAAGTAAATTACAGAATAGTTAAAACCTCTCCAATTAGTTTACAAATAATACAAATTTGATTATACTGAAATTCTATTAAGAACATCGAAAAGTTTTTTGCAAAGTTTTGTTCTAATTGTGTTGGAAATAAAGCAAATAGTTTATGAAATAATAATTTTCCTGGGAAAAATATTCAAGCAGTTTAAGCAATAAATTTATCCATGCAAAAATACAAAAAAAAAATACCGTAAAATGGGGTGTTAAGGGATGAAAATAAAATTCTACTTAAAATTCGAGCAACTTCTAGTATGCCAATAATTGAACAAAATACAGTCCTACCATTCTCCCGGTGTGTATATCAAAAGCCAATTACAATGAAGACGATCCTATGGCAGATTTCTGAGATAATCATAAAAATGTGTGATTTTTGACGAAAACGTAAAATGGGGTGTTAAGGAATTTGAGCTTTGTATATAAAACTATATTTTGCCAACAGCAAAAAAATATTATTTTGATCAACATCGTTGATGTGTCCCTTCAACTCTAAAGGTTTTGTTAAATCTAAAGATGATATTACTTCAATATAATTCAAGTTGGAACGCCTGAAAATGATCATCATTTTATTTTAACTGCTAAATCTCTCATACCTATTGATTCTATTTTCAAGCAAGCTATCAGTGCATCGCACAATTGTCTTGAAAAGATTTTTATACTTATATGCAGTATTTGTATACTAGAACAGTGCAGAGCAATCTTGTCATGACTTGTCAAAAGATGGATAATTTCAACAAGCTTTAAGTGTGAATAGGGTAAGTGTCCAATTTGCCTTTTAAATAAAGCACCAAACCAAATAACGGATTTGCATGTAACACACAGTGGCATGATCGGGAAAAATCCTAACGAAAAGTTTCCAATACAGAGCGGAATCGCTCACACTATACCGCACACTATATATTTTCCAAAAAAAAACTCGGAAATAACCTTATACTATAATTGTTTATCTAGGACCTAGGTAATACTTAAAAGAATTTGATGGAATATTGACCGTTTAGACTGATTTTGAGATTTATTGGCGTAATTTAGGTCAAACCTGTTTAGATGTGCTCGGGTGAAAGCTGTGTAAGTTTATGCTCCGTTCAAATTAAAATTATGTGAGTTAAGTTATTATGTCCAAAATTTATTTGTATTTGCAGTGTAAATAATGTTGTTAGCCGTTCAATCAATGTTTGTCCAAACCCACTTGACTTCAAAACAAATCAATGATGTAAGTAGTATTAATTAATGTTTCGGACTTGACAAGACAAATAGTATATATTTTTGTAAATTGTAGTTTGCCCTGAAGATGAGCAAATAAATGCTCGAAACGTCGGCTTTAATCAAAACGATTGTTTATTAATGTAACCCGTGGACCGAAATTACGCCAATAAAACTCAAAACTTAAAAGAATTAATAGCTCCAAAACCATTTCAAATAAAATAATCATTCCTATATGCAAACTTTTTTGCAATTTGATGGAAAAACTTATGAAAATATTATCATAAAAAACCATATTCACATTAATCAGTTTTTATTTAGATTCTCCTACCAATTTTACCAAATTGTAAATAAGTCATTTTTGGAGATATTTAGTGACTTACTAAATAGATCCTTTAACTTTACATTGTAGTTCAACTTGACGGAACAACTCAAAACTATATTGAAATATAATACGGCATAAATTTAATGAGTTTAGTTACTTAGAAAAGTTAGAATAGATAATTCCTTAACACCCCTCCTATTTTCAAAACGAGACTTTTTTCATAAAAGTTTCTGAAAATCGAAACCCAGACATAATTTTATGAAGTTTTTGTCTGTACTATGATCTCAATTAAAATTCCTTATCTTCTACCTCACTCGCGAATTTTTCTCAAATATATTTCATGGTTTTGTAGATAAATGTATATAGCCCATAACATTAGAACAAAAATATTTTGAAAGGTTTTTAAATTCTAGAAACCACAATACTTCATATTAACAGACAGCTCCTATTACAGAATGCAGTTCACAGTCCTCTGAACAAATCGAGCATTTCAGATGACTTATATATCGATTTTCAAGGTTTCTGTGATTTGTCGAACTTGATTGAGAAGTTCAATCCCTTAAAACCCCACGAGTCCTTAACACCCCATTTTACGGTAATCAAAATCAATGAGAGAGCTTATTGCTGGAATAAAACACTATGGTCGATTTTGTTACATTTTTTCACACAAGGTTAAACTTCTGACATTCATCTGACGAAAACTTGGCCATGTCGAAATTCCTTGAATATTAAGCTAACAAAAAATATCGCTATGTTTTGTCTGAGAAATTCCTTTAGTAATTTGGTAACTTTTTTCAACTGTTTTTTCGGACATTATGCGAGTTGAAGTTAATGTATTTGTGTGTGAATTCTCATAAGGGAAATCATCATCACCGGACAGCTCGAATAGGGTTTCCTCTAAAAACATGAGAAATCAGAATGAAGTGAATATTTAATTATTATTTATTACAATTCTTCAAACATTAGACATATAAAAATCAAATATGCTGCTGATGATTAAGCTTTCCGGTGTCGTGCTATTCACCAAAGTCAGAACCACCTCGCTGATGCTGTGTAAGACAAGCGAGGTTTTCTCACTATAGTTGAACAACATAAAATAACGTAACTACTAAAGCGATTTTTATCAATAACACGAGTCCTACGCCAATGGGCTTGAGACTGAAGAAAGGCAGCCGATTATGTCGGAGAAACGCAAGGTCACCTGCACCATTGCTCCGGGTAGCACAAGAAGGGCACAATACCGAAGAGGGCGGCCTGGTACTCCACAGGCTCCGTTTGCCCCCCAAACCATTCATTCATAGGCACGGTAAGCTTAAAGCCGTATGAATTAGGAGTCACCTGTGAGGTGGACTTTTACAACCGAAACAGGCAGTCCGTAGTGTTAATTCTTAGCCAATTGAAACAACCGCTTACGACACTACGCGGCTATCTAGGCTGATCGGGAAAAGGAAGTTAACATTGATGATTAACTCTTGACGTGCCCCAAACAGCCTACAAGTCGCCCCAAACAGTAATACCTAGTTGAACTTTCGGAAGAGTCGTCGAAAGGTTTCTGGAACAATTTATAGGAAAACATATGGTGTAAACGTTGGAAAAAAAATCCTCAAATTTAAGTAGCAACTTTTTCGCACAGGAAAAACAATTCTAGAATGCAATCATAAAAAAATGGATGAAGCTAGATGATGCTACTTTAAGAGAAATTGCGGTCCAAAAATAAAAAAAAAAAAATCAGGGAGATTCTTTAAAAAATGCTTGCTAAGAATTTAAAATACATTTCTGGAAGAAACTTCTAGGTATGTTCAAGAATTATTTCAATGATATTTAAGGGAAACTTTGAAATAAAATATAATAAAATAGCTAAGAGAAAACGCTACATGAGTTATTTGGAGAACTTCTTGCAGTAATGTCTGGAATAAATCCTGAACGAATTCATGAACAACTACCTGAAAAAAGGACGAATTTTAAAGCGGTAGCCAATAACCTCAGAAATTCTCGCAAGCTTCAAAGATAAATACTAGCGAAAAATTCTCACAGAAATCTCTGAAATAAACTTAACCTTAGTAAAAACCTTGGGTCTTTTTCGACCCATTTCAAAATTCAAATCAATGTAACTTTTGATTAAAATAACCTAGCAATTTGAAATTTTCTGACAATTTTTTTTGTAAGAATTTTTATTTATTCGGAAACAAAAGCTTTGAACGACACCTTTGGGAGCTTCCATAGAAAAAACTTACAAATTGTGACTTAGTCGTTTTCGACCCGAAAATTCAAACAGCTCGCCAAAATCAATGTGTTGAACGAATTGAGTTCTGTTGGGCTTAAATGAAAGGCACACATGTCTTGTTTCAGAAACCCTCCCGGAGATTCGGATTTGGTTTCTTTGGTCACCGGGAACCTGCTACTTCTGAAAAATGTCCCTTTAGAGGACCAGAATAACCATCCATTCATTCTTTTGGCAACACAAATCCAAACTTAAAATAACGTGAAGAATTGGGCACAATTCATTTGGTTTTGGGGCATAAATCTGAGTATATTCATCGAATTATCCAGATTGGCCAGCTTCCGGGACTCCAGGAATCGGTTCCCCATGGACCGTACTGGACAGAATTTTTCAGGGAATGTGCACCGGTAATTGGTTCCTTATTACGGAAAAATGTTATGCCAAAATATCCATCAACCGAATAGTGCCGATGTGAATCACATATACGAAACTGGGATGGAAACTTACTTTTCGGATGTTCGGGACCCGGGTATGAATAACTAAGCGATTTGAGAATCTCTAATCACAGTAAGGCTCTCAAAAGGGACTTTTTTCAGATGTAGCAGGTGGCCATAGTGACCAAATCCGGATCTCCGAGAGGGTTTATGTTACTAGACATGTATGTCTTTATTTAAGCCCAACTAAATTCGGTTCCGAGCTGTTTGAATTTTCGGGTCGAATACGACCCTAAGTCACAATTTGTAAGGTTAAAAAAATTAAAATAATTTGTGGAAAAATTCCTAGACTACTTCGAAAAACCTGTGAATTTCATTTCGGGGAAAAGGGTTGAAGGTCTCATCAGGGAAAAACCCCTTGGAATATTCCTCGATTGAAACCTGTTAGAATTTTTGAAGGTTTTCTGAAAAAAAAATCAAGAATTGTCCATCTATATAGTGAGCTTGAGCTTGAGCTTGAGCTAGATTGGCCGCCCGTGGATGCTACTCCAGTATCGCCAGATCAGCTGCACTTACACAAGGAACCAACCGAATGACTGCTTGAGACTAACAGACACCCTCAGTGTATAAGTGCTGGTGATCTTCTATTTTTTTAGGCTATAATGGCGCCTGCCACGTCAGAATGCAGACCAATGAGGGGAAGGGGGAGGAATTGATGATGCATTGAACTGGCTCCCACGTAGACCGTATATTCCACTGCATCTACGCCAGTTCATGCGGTAGTGTATGGATTGGGGGAAAGGCATGGCAGAGAGGTTTGCTTTTGTGGTTAGCAGACTGCCTATGTATCAGGCGTAAGAAAGGCGTGCGCGTGGAAGTAGGAAGCAGTGCTGTAAAAATTCAGCCGAATGATACCCGATCAGTGCGAAAACGAACAAAAACAAACTCCGCTAGCAAGAAGCCAATCTGACTTCGAGTGCGAATGCGACGAGAAAGAGAGTGGGTGCAACACACGCACACATTCAGTTTCACCCACTGTTGGTGTCATTTCAAAATTCAGTTTCACCTAGAGGCACTGAAATTGAAAATTGAATATAAAAAATTACAAATGAATTTTATATTACTGGTTTAAGAAAACGGCAATGTGATGCCTCCAGTTGATGAATTGAGATTGTCTTTTAATAAAAAAATACAACTTTTGCAATTTGCGGATGTTTTGTGGGGTATTCTGACGGAAATGATTTTTTTCACTAGTGAAATTGAATTTGAATGTCAGTAGTGGATGAGAATTAGTGTAGCAAAAGTAATTGAAAAACTGAATGCACGTTCTACCAGATTCGTGCATCTATTGTCAAACAAACATTCACACAAAGAAGAATTCAACGATGACGGAGCCTACTGAGGATCGGCGTTGTTGACTGTATATTGAAATATGCAGACACTGGTAGGAAGCATTAGGGAAACGGTTTCTTGTCCGTCTCTGGTTCTAGCGTTTGCTATGAACGAATAGTTTGAGTGTGATATATTTAGAATGGAAGATAGAAGCAAGTGAGAGATATACAACTACAAAGTACGAGGAAAGGGACGGGCCTGGGATTGAACCCATGACCTTCTGCATATGAAGCAGAAGCGGTAGCCATCAGACCACCAACCCCGTCTATCAAGAGTTGTCCATCTACAGTATCGGACATATAAAATGCACCAAAGCCGTTTTCCCATACAAAATGGTCAACTTCAGAGAGCTATATCTCCGCCTTTTCTAAACCGATTTTTCTCATTTTTTCTGTGACTAACTACAAATTTCCTCAACTTTCGAAAACTGTTTTAAAAGTTGTGCGAAAACTATTGATTCAAAAGTTACAGATAGATTGAATTTTGACATAAAAAATGCACCAAGACACAAAGTGATGTAGCAGAAAAACTACGTGTCGTAGCATCTTTGTGTCTTAAGCGCATTTGTTCATTGCGTGATAAGGATCAAATGCGCTGAAGACACCGAAAGGATACGAAGCATAGTTTGTCTGATACATTACTTTTCGTGTTGGTGCATTTTTTATGTCAAAATTCGACCTATCTGTAATTTTTAAACCAATAATTTTCACAAATTTTTTTCAGTAGTTATCAAAAATTGAGGTAATTTGTAGTTCGTCACAGAAAAAATGAGAAAAATCGGTTGAGAAACGGCAGAGATATAGCTCTCTGAAGTTGACCATTTTGTATGGAAAAACGGGTTTGGTGAATTTTATATGTCCGATACTGTATATAGTTACGTAAAACTGATTGAACAGCGTAGCAAAAATGACATTTTTGAGGATCAAGTTATGTGTCTATAGTAGATTTGGGGTTGGTGAATCTGATGCTGTTCTCAGAAATGCTGCAGGTCGCCAAAGTTGTATTTAACAATGGTTTCAGTAATGTTTACATGAAATTTAAGGTATGATTCATAAAACTTCTTAACGATCTAATCCACCAAGTATGCAAAATATGACTTTAACTTTCATTTCAGATATAATTTGTTTTAACTTTCACGATTAAATTTAGATTAAATCGACTTTTTAAACATGCTTGAAGTCTTCATACAAAATTCTTCGTTTCTCATATATGGCATAATACTTTTGTAAACCATCAGAAAACAACTTTTGGTCATCGATTTGATTGTTTAACATATGAAGTTTGAATTCAGTGACAAATTCTGCTATAAATTCCCATACAAGCAGACAAACTTGCATACAAGTCGCCTGTAATCGTCAAATTCGGCATGTTCAACAGAAAATCTCAAAAACTAGACTGGCTATGATATTTTTGAAAACGGCAATTGATTCAGCAACCCAAAATTGAGTTAATAGCGGTGTTTTGGTACTTGAGACAAAACATGTTCTGCAGTGTTATTACTAGCTCTACTGAATAGTTTTTTCGTCCAATTTAAGAAATTAATAGAAAATATTCTGGTGACATTGCTCAGAATAGTCTATGTAATTTATATATGGAAGCACTGGGAAAAGTTTCCTGTAGTTGCTAATTGAGGTTCTCAAAGAATTCCTGTAATAATTTCAAATTCTTGGAATCTCTTTCGTATTTTTGAACAAAATTTTAATTAAAGATTGATGGTGAAATCTATGACATAATATCAAATAAATTACAATTACATTCTTGATGAGTTATTGTTGTTCTTTTGATGATATACTTGGATGAATGGTGGTAAAAAAAACCAGAAACATTCATAGCTTTCAGATTTTTGGAGGTCAACAAACTTGGGTGAATTGATAGATCAGACTCAACATATTTAAAATAAGATCCTGAGGCTACATAAATATCTTTCCCAGGGTCACACCAAGCTATAATGAATCTTATCAACATCAGCAAACTCATTTTTATGTTGATCCCTAGACTGTGGGAGCAAAAAGCCATTGTCCCCCGGGGCCCTCGGCTCACTGTAGATTTAAAGTCTAATAAATTGTCAGTTTCCTACAATTTTTCATGCTACGAGAAATCTCTACAGGCCTCAACCTTAGGAACGTGGAAACGGGTCCGTACCGCACCTACCGCACCCCCCTAGCTCGGCTACTACATCCATTCCCCTACTTTGTGTTTTTTGCAGAGCTTCTAATACTTGTGGGAATCTCAAAAGCTTATTTTCTACATCTGATGTAATGATCAGCTTAATTACCAATATTACAAATAATGTAATAAAATCTCCATAGAAATTGAGGCGCTTGGCCCTGTTTTGGTTTATGTCCGTTGGAGTCTTTAGATTATATATTCACGTTATAACGTTTTGGGAAAGATGAAGAGGTTTTGTTCCTCTTCGAGAGAAATTTCTATAAAAATCATTCAAAGGGGTTTTCCCTTTTCCAAATTTTTGTTAAATAAAAAAATAAACAATTTCATGATATCTAAGTTTTCCTGCAGATTTCCAGAAGTTTTCTAGTTTATTAATAGAGCACCAATATCAATGTACATGCTAAATGCTTGTTGTTTGTATTAACTATTGTCCAATTTAGTGTTGTTATGTTTTTTGTGCTATAAAATGTTTATTCCTATAAAATTAATGTAAAATTGAGAATCATGTTCGGTGTGGTGTAAACAGACAATCGTAAACTTCTAGTTCAAAACAAAGATTTGAATTTCTGTTAGGTATTTTAACTGATATTTTTTTTTTTTGCTATTAAATAAGTTCTGATTACTAGGATACGCCCTGGGAAGAAAAGAGTTTCCAGATCATCGACCCTCAGGATTAGAACCCGTCACCCTCAGTATTGTCCTGCTATGTGTCTACCGCTGCGGCTACTTGAGCTCTGCATAACATACTTGTGGTAATTTTCCGCACCATTTAACCCCGAATGAATCATGACCGTATCTTTGGAATAGTCTTATGCCAATTCACCAACACAACGGCTCCCGTTTGTCTTCTCGGTTGGTCGCCCTCAATAAGATTTCCAAATTTCTACGAGCTTCCGAGAAGGTTCAGAACAATGAAAAGGGACATCACACAGTGACGAAGGGTCTTAACCTACAACATTCATTCTCAGCTTCCGTCATTCAGCTGCTCATTTGTAATTCGCTGTTCTGCTATCCGTCTTCACCACTTTCTGGTAGAATTGGATTGTCAGCTGGGGGTACTTTTTGGTGGACAGTTTTTGAAACTTGATGTATCACATCGTTAGCGCTAGTGGTGTGAAAAATCAGAGCGGTTCGCTAATTTATTGTCTTTTGTCAACTTTCTGCGGCTGTATTTTACCACTGGAATGAGGCGAAAAGACACTCATTCTGAAATGAGTATTCGCCACTTGAAGGCGAATAACGTTAAGCCGTTTAAAATCGTTGGAAAAAGGAACAACCTTACGTAGAACATAATCATTTGCGAACTCAAGCCTATTTCTGTAAATCCCTTTTCAAAAAACTTTACTCCAAAAAATTCTTTGAATTCTCGTGTGTTTGTAAACCCATAAGATATAGTATTTTCAAATCTCATAAACCAGAAAGTCTTTCTCTTGGGTTAATCTGCTTTCCTTCATTCGATCCATTTTTGTTTTGGTTGAAAACTTCTCGTCCAACTGTGTCAACTCGGTTAGAGCTTTAATCGATTGTAAACAGACAGATTATGTGTGTGTACCAGCACCAACCAGTACATGCCATTGGAATGAAATGGAATGGCGATGTGTCCTGAATAAGTTTTCTCATTTCGTTAGAAGTTTTCGAAATGGTTTCGGTTCAACGCGCACCATAACACCAACTCGGTGAACTCCGCCACTAGCTACCTCTGTGTGAAACTTGCCAGCACCAAGAGCAGAGTTGAGCACGGAATTATGAAAGTTCTTACCCGCCATGGTGCAATTGGTACAATACGCTTGGAATCGGGACAAGTGTGAAGTTAAAATCGTTTTCGAGGAAATGACACCGAAAGGAAGCGGATTAAGTGAGAACACACAACATGTTTCCGTGCTTTCGCTTTGTGGGACTGTAATCGATTTCAGATTCTGGAATGTTGCTTAACACTCCGGCGGCTGTGACCCAAAATCAGTAGGAACGGTATTTTCAACTCGCTATATCTCAGTGAGTTTTCATTCGATTTCTAATCTTTTTTCACGTATCAATTTTCCCAGGTATCAAGATTACTGCAAAATGTTGAGAACTCAAATTTGTACAGTATTATAATCTTGAGAACTGAAAAACCCGAGGCAAGTCTTAAAAAAATGCTGTTTTTTGCAAATAACTTTCTTTTTATCGCGAAGATCTACACATATTTTTTGCTTAAAATAAGCACAATCTTATAAGATATTAGAATTTGAAAACTTTTTGGTAATTTATCTTGAAAAGAACCACACAATCTTCACAAATTTACGTATAATACAGATAAAATGCTTATTTTGTTTGTAACTTGAAATTTATCGCGATGACCAATACATATTATCACCTGTAAATGTACATAAGTATATAAAGAACAACTTTGCTAAACGATGTTGTAAGTTTAACTTTCAATAAACTACAAAATTTTCACTAAAATACGTATAATACAAAGAAAATTCTCATATTTGTTTGTAACTTGAAATTTCTCGAGATGACCAATACATATTATCACCTTCAAGTGTACATATGTATTTAGTGAGCAACTTTCCAGAACAATGTTGTAAGTTTAATTTTCAAGAAACTACAAAATTTTCACTAAAATACGTATAAAACAGAGAAAATGCTCATTTTTGTTTGTAACTTGAAATTCCTCGTGATAACCAATACATATTATCACTTTCAAATGTACACATGTATATAATGAACTACTTTGCAGAACAATGTTGTAAGTTTAACTTTTAAGACACTACAAAATTTTCCTAAAAATACGTATAATACAAAGAAAATACACATTTTTGTTTGTAACTTGAAATTTCTCGAGATGACGAATACATGTTATCACCTTCAAATGTACATATGTATTTAATGAACAACTTTTCAGAACAAATTTCATGAAACTACCAAATTTTCCTAAAAATACGTGTACTAAAGAAAAAATATTATTTTTGTTCGTCACTTGAAGGTTTTAGCGATGACCAATACATATTATACATTTCTAATGTACATGTGTATTTAGTGAACAACTTTGCTGAAAAATATTGTAAATTTAACATTCAAGAAACTAAATGCGTTAAATACAGAAAAAAAAATCTTGTTTGTAATTTGAAATTTCTCGCGATTGGTTATTATCACCTTCAAATGTACATATGTATTTGATGAACAACATTCAAGAACAATGTTGTAAGTTAAGAACTCAAGAAACTACAAAAATACGTATTATACAAAAAAAAAATACATATTTTGTTTGTAACTTGAAATTTTCCGCGATGATAATATGGATTTTATCACTTTCAAATGTATATACAGTATTTAATGAACAACTTTCAAGAACAATGTTGTAAATTTAACATTCAAGAAACAGCAGATTTTTTCCAAAAATACGTATATACAGGAAAAATACTCATATATGTTTGTAACTTGAAATTTCACGCGATGACCAAATCATATTATCACTTTCAAATATACATATGTATTTAGTGAGCAACTTTCCGGAACAATGTTGTAAGTTTAACATTCAAAAGACTACAAAGTTTTCACTTAAGTGTTAAAGATACAGAAAAAATACTTATATTGGTTGTAACTTGAAATTTCTCGAGATGACCAATCCATATTATTACCTTCAAGTGTACATATGGTTTTGGTGAGCAATTTTCCAGAACAATCTTGTAATTTTAACATTCAAGATACTACATTTTTTTCCCAAAAAATTCGTATAATACAAAAAGCATACTCATTTTTGTTTGTAACATGAAATTTCTCGCAATGACCTCCACATATTATCAAATTTTAATGTACCGTCGGACGGGGCTACTTTTGATTCCAGGGGCTACTTTGGACACTCACCTTTTGTATTTATTAGCAGCGTAAATATTAATCTGAGCAATTTTGTGTCTTCAGCACTTTTATTAACCAATATATGCTCTACCACTAGGCATGATTTTTTCTTGGAACAACATCAACAATAACAGGATAAACAAGAAAACATTTCAAAAAAGCCCGAATAAATATTCACAAGGTATAAAACATTGGCTATACAAACATTGTTTGAATTTTACCCATGTCTTGGAAACTTATTGGGAGCATCACAAAACTATCGAATCGTCATGTTTCATTATAATCTTGTGATTTGTTTTGCTTAAAATTGTTGTTTTATTAAAATAATTGATCAAAGGTCTTATTTTTGCGACTTTTATTTTATTATAATGTTTTGGTTTGTGTATTTTACAACATCAAAAATATAAAATAAATGTTTGTAAAAGTGAATAAACATAAAACACATATATTTCAATACGTACCAATGCCAAATTCACAACATAATCTCTAAAAAACTATTTTTCGTCATATTTTACATGAATTTGTAGTACAGAACAGTTGCATCCTTCAAATGCCTAAATTAAACTAATCTTAAGCCAGCTCTTAACTGCTAAGAAGCTAAAACCATATTACAAAAGCATATTTACTTCTTTACGATCTTGCTGAACTTTACTTCATAGATTGCCTTTTTAATGAAAATTACTTACTGGTATTAAATTAGTTACCGGTATTAATGTGATCCTTCAACATATCGTTCATATAACAGAAGAGAATTGAAAAAAAAGAGTTTTTGTACATAACTCATTCATCATCGCAGTACCTAGTAGTTACGTCGTTCGTTTATGTCAACTTGAAAATCGAGCACTCGTAACTGATAGTTCCAATTTAAGAGGAAGTTGAAAATTTAAGTTTCATACTGCAAATTGAGAATAGTGAATGGCATGTTTCGTTGAAATTTGTTATATATGTGTAATTGATTCTAGCTTTGCAATTTTCTACATTAAATTTATCAATGAAAAATGTTCCATAACATCACAGTGGACGACAATCTATGAATCAGTTTGAAAGTTATAAGGAAAAATCATTTCATTAGCAAATTGTGAAAATGTCCAAAGTAGCCCCTTTTTTGTCATGAAGGACACACTTTTTTCGCTATTCAAGCATTTTTGTTTGTTCTTGATGGGTTTGCCTCATATTTTGCACATTTGTTACGTACATATACAACTTAAATATAGACAAAAATTATCAACATCTATCCATAATTCTAAGAGTTACAAATCCTCAAAGTTAAAGAATGTGGAAATAATGTCAAAAGAAGCCCCGTTTGACGGTACATATGTTTGAAGTGTATGTATTCAGCGATATCAAGATACGAAATATTGAGCAAGGGAGAAATGACTTGAACTTGTATTGGTCATCGCGAGAAATTATAAGTTATAAACACAACAAATTTTTTCTCTGTATTATACGTAGTCTTAAAAAAATATTGAATATTTTTGAAAGTTATTCACACAACATATGTATCGGCCTCCAAAAAAAAAAATGTTTCATTCCAGAATATTTTTTCTGTATTTCACGTATTTTTGGAAAAATATTGCAGTTTCTTGGAAGTTAAAATAACATCAATGTTATTGAAAGTCTTTTACGACATACCAATGTATTTTTGGAAAGTTTTTATCACACACCAATATATTTTTGAAGGTGATATTATGTGTTGATTATCGCAAGATATTTCAAATTAAAATTTAAAGTCACATTGAAGAAAAGTATATTTATATTATACGTAGATATTAAAGATAATATTTTAGTTTAATGAAAGGTAAATTGACAACATTGTTTGAACAATAGTTCACTAAATACATATGGAGTTAATTATATGTATTGGTTATCGCGATAAATTTCAAGTTACTGTAAAGAAGAGTATTTTTTCTGTTTCATACGTATTTATGGAAAAATATAGTAGTTTCTTAAGAATCAAACTAACAACATTGCTCTAGAAAGGTTTTCACTCAAAACATATGAAAATATAAAGTTGATGATATGTATTAGTTATTGTGAGAAATTTCAAGTTACAAGCCAGGGAGAGTATTTTTTCTGTATTATACGTATTTTTGGAAAAAAAATCATCAGGGTTTAACTTGCAGCATTATTCATAAAAGTTCACTAAATGCGTAAGTACATTTCTCTAAAAAATTCTTTATAAATTATGATCTCGCTTTAAAAGCCATTGGTAACCAAATGAGTAGCTTGTAATCACTAAGAAAACAAATGAATTTACACGCTATTCAATGTTCAATGTTACGATGAAGAGAAGATCATCCTCTATCTCTCAGTGATAATAGTTGCTCGTTCATTTGCTTAGAAACAAGGAGCTACACACTCGATTACCATTGGTTTTTTGGGCGAGATCACAAGTCTACGAGATTTTAAGGTTATAACATGCATTGGTCAAGAAATTGGGCTAGACATTTGAAGTTACAAATAAAGAGGGTATTGTTTTGATATTATAGTTTTTTTTTAAGGAAAAAAACTAAAAACATTGTTCTGAAGAGATGTTCACTAAATACATATACACATTTATATGTGTTTTTTATTGTGAAAAAATCCAAGTAATAAACAATATGAGTACCGTAAAACGAGGTATCTTTGATAATGCGGGTAACTTTGATAGTGCGTTACCCACTACATACTAAACCAAATATCATAATTAATTTTAATCGGTTAAGTAAAACGAATGCAAAACTAAAGAAAATTAGTATGACACTTCATGTAAGAGCTGTTTTTATTCGAATTGAGAATTTTAGAAATTGAAACGATTTTAGCATTTTCGAAACGCTCACAAACAATCACAATTTGATGTAGTTTTGAATAGTTGGTCACTTATCTTTGACAGCCTAGTTATCATAGAACTTGAATATGGTCTCAAATCTCTTAGCGAATATCATTTTCACAAACTGGGACCATTTTTGTAATCTTAGTCAGAAATTTCTATATATCGTTAAACGCCTAGAAGTTTGTAATGCCCTATAAATGTTACGTAATTCATTCAATTTTGTTCGATTATCAAGGTTACCCCAAAACAGAAATTTTGTAGTTTTTTGAAAGTTAAACTTACAAAATTGTTCTGGAAAGTTGCTCACTAAATACATATGTACATTTGAAGGTGATAATATGTATTGGTCATCGCGAGAAATTTTAAGTTACAAACAAAAATGTGTATTTTCTTTGTTTTATACGTATTTTTGAGAAAATTTTGTAGTGTCTTGAAAGTTAAACTTACAACATTGTTCCGCAAAGTTGCTCAGTAAATACATATGTACATTTGAAGGTGATAATATGTATTGATCATCTCGAGAAATTTCAAGTTACAAACAAAAATGTGTATTTTCTTTGTTTTTTTTTTTTTTTTTTTTAAATCTTTATTTGAGTGTATTTTAACGCACGAGGGCTAGTTCTACACTTATATTTTCTTTGTTTTATACGTAGTTTTGGGACAATTTTGTAGTTTCTTGAAAGTTAAACTTACAACATTGTTCTGCAAAGTTGTTCTTTATATACATATGTACATTTGAAAGTAATCATATGTATTGGTTATCACTAGAAATTTGAAGTTACAAACAAAAATGTGTATTTTCTTTGTATTGTACGTAGTTTTGGGAAAATTTTGTAGTTTTTTGAAAGTTTAAATTACAAAATTGTTCTGCAAAGTTGCTTACTAAATACATATGTACATTTGAAGGTGATAATATGTATTGGTCATCACGAGAAATTTTAAGTTACAAACAAAAATGTGTATTTTATTTGTATTATACGTAGTTTTGGAAAAATTTTGTAGTGTCTTGAAAGTTAAACTTACAACATTGTTCTGCAAAGTTGCTCTTTATATACATATGTACATTTGAAAGTAATAATATGTATTGGTTATCACGAGAAATTTCAAGTTACAAACAAAAATGTGCATTTTCTTTGAATTATACGTAGTTTTGGGAAAATTTTGTAGTCTTTTGAAAGTTTAAATAACAAAATTTTTCTGCAAAGTTGCTCACTAAATACATATGTACATTTGAAGGTGAGAATATGTATTGATCATCGCGAGAAATTTCAAGTTACAAACAAATATGAGCATTTTCTCTGTATTATACGTATTTTAGTGAAAATTTTGTAGTGTCTTGAAAGTTAAACTTACAACATTGTTCTGCAAAGTTGTTTATTATATACATATGTACATTTGAAAGTGATAATATGTATTGGTTATCACGAGAAATTTCAAGTTACAAACAAAAATGAGTATTTTCTCTGTTTTATACGTATTGTAGTGAAAATTTTGTAGTGTCTTGAAAGTTAAACTTACAAAAATGTTCTGGAAAGTTGCTCACTAAATACATATGTACATTTGAAGGTGATAATATGTGTTGGTCATCGCGAGAAATTTCAAGTTACAAACAAATATGAGTATTTTCTTTGTATTATACGTATTTTAGTGAACATTTTGTAGTTTCTTGAAAGTTAAACTTACAACATCGTTTAGCAAAGTTGTTCTTTATATACTTATGTACATTTACAGGTGATAATATGTATTGGTCATCGCGATAAATTTCAAGTTACAAACAAAATAAGCATTTTATCTGTATTATACGTAAATTTGTGAAGATTGTGTGGTTCTTTTCAAGATAAATTACCAAAAAGTTTTCACATTCTAATATCTTATAATATTGTGCTCATTTTAAGCAAAAAATATGTGTAGATATTCGCGATAAAAAGAAAGTTATTTGCAAAAAACAGCATTTTTTTAAGACTTGCCTCGGGTTTTTCAGTTCTCAAGATTATAATACTGTACAAATTTGAGTTCTCAACGTTTTGCAGTAATCTTGATACCTGGGAAAATTGATACGTGAAAAAAGATTAGAAATCGAATGAAAACTCACTGAGATATAGCGAGTTGAAAATACCGTTCCTACTAATTTTGGGTCACAGCACTTCGTGTAAGTGAAAGTAGTCATAGCTGCCGGAGTGTTAAGCAAGGCAAGCTTGTCGTTTGACACGTGTGCTTCCCACATTAACCCCTGAATGCCCAGGATGATCTTACTTTATTAGAAATGGTAAAACTTGTTTTAGTGTAGTGGTGTCGGGAATGGCCCATTTCGCATAAGGACATTTCACCTAACTCAAATCGATTCAAATAATCTATAAATCGAACGAAAAAAATATAATTTGGGAACATCTATTCCAAATCGTTCATGCACATTAATCCTCCTTAAGAAAATTATACCTAAACCTAGACGGTTAATACTAAGCTTTAGCATTTTTAGTATGATTAAATTGTTCTGGTTATTTTGGGGGTTAATTTTATGATACACAATCAACCGTTACGGTAGATGACAAACAGTTTAGAAATGGCTTTAAAATAGCTTTTTCATTCATCAATTTATTGCTAAATCGATGCGAAACGGTTGCGGCTACAGAAAAACACATCTATTTCAAACATTAATACTGTCCGCCGAACTCCGTCTACTTATAAACCGATCAAGCTCAATCGTGCAACAGACTCGCCGGAATATGTATGAATCACTCCGCCGCATCACAGTCGGCAGCAAACCGTAAAACCGATTTGAATATCACCATTTGCTTCCACTTCTTTTTTCTTCACATACACGCACTTGACACACAGGCGACGACCACTTTGTGCAGGTGCCCCGTCTGGAGGAGGACACCCCCGCACCCTCTTCGATTGAGGCAATCGACGACGGGTGAATTTAACCAGTGATGTTATGAAAGAAATGGCAAGAGGTTTTTGCGACGGTAAGAAAATGACAATGCTCCATAGAATTTCGGAAACTGCTCCACCATAAATGAAGTTAATAATTATTACAAATAGTATATGCTCCATAAATAACATCAGTATCGGTTTCTTTATTTGAGTGAAAAATTGTTTCTGGTTATGAGCGAAAAATTGTATCACTAAATAATTCCAAAATATACCATTAATGTGAAAGTTTGCTCCATAAAAAACAGAAAATGTACTTATAGTTTATGTTTTTAATAGTCGATACCATTTTTATCCATAATAATCAAAATGCATCATAAATTTGTTCAATTACTACAGTACTAACATACACATCAAACATACTTCATAAAAATATCATTTTTTATTTATAGCTATTAATTTGCAACTTTTTCATTAACTGCAAAACTAATGTACCTTCACACATAGAATTAATCGCAGATTTCTATGGAATTTGACTGAATTTTAAACAGCAGAACTTTCTGTGAACTGTTCGGTGAATTTGTATTTCATCAAACGGATCGCAAAGCTCATGTCACAATGTCAAAACTACCGAATAGTTTGATGACAACCGTTTGTGCTGAAAATTCAACTAACTGGTCACTCGCTGGTGGTGACCAATCGATCAAATTTGCAGCGCGAACGGTTTTCAGGTTCTCTAGATTTGTGCTCTTGAAAATTCGAGGTTTGTCTTCGATTCGTCTTCACCTTAAGGGATGCTTGATATCGTACGCCAACTAGATTGCAGTAAGCCGCGTGCGCGAGCGGTTGTGTTTTATTTCTTCTGTCACATTGTTTCGGCTAATAGAATCTCAAATCGGCTGATGTAAGTTAATATTTCAACGATTGATTATACCTACAATTTTTTGAAATGTTTTGAATTTCTGGAATTTGTGAAAATGAAAGAGACGTGAACATTTTTTTAACACGAAACTGTTTCTCTTCTACGTTTTTCCTATTGTTCGGTTTCACGTTTGAAATAATCAAATGTAGTTTGTGAACTTTTGAAAATTGTGTTTGTAAGTTCCTGGAGTCGCAGTATTTGGATCAGGAGTATACTGGACGTTGACCGACAGACAAGTACGGATTATGCAACTGACTGCAGGCGTTTGGTGAGTCCGTTCCTTTATAACGAAACCCGGATTTTTTCAGATTTGATCTTCGTGTTTTTCTTTTTTGTTTATTCGGATTTGGAGATTTACCCGTTTCAGCCGGTCGCTTGTCGCGGAATTGGTCATGCGTTGTAGGTGCTCAAAAGTTTATTTTTTACCTTCTTTTATTTTGCGCGTATCGGTCGGAATGTCCCAGTAAACACGAACTCGTATAAGATAGCGCATAAGAGTACAAATGTGGAGGCGATATACGTACATGCACCATAAGGATCCATGCAAGATGTATGTATATCGCCTCCACATTTGTACTCTTATATCCCATCATATACGATGGTGTGTTCACTGGGGTGTTTTTTATCTATCAATATTGTTTTTCTTTTTTTTTGTTTGTTCATGTTTGCAACAATTGGGATCAATTCTGCTTTTTAACTGATTAACAAGATTAACAGAAAATTACCACCTTTCAACAAGAAACAAAATTTTTCATAAAATAAATAAAAGTAAATAAAATATTTTATCTCTTTTGATTGCCGGCAATTAAAAGATTAAATACTTAAAACCCAATTGAACACCACATGTTCTGGGTCCAGCGCTAGCTTTTCAGGCGAATCCTGACATAATACTCCTCCCAATCCCCAACTCCATAGCACTTATGAGGGCGTCGCTGAGTGTTTTTGTAACTCCTTCTGCTGTTCTACACGGAGACGGGATTCTACTCAATTTTTAGTTTGATTCATCGCAATTCCATAGTTGAGCCCAATTACTTAATATTGGCTAAATTTCCAAGGTCCCCACTAGGTAGTATCCCAAGCAGCACACATTGTTACAAGTAAGTAACAGCAACGACTACTCAACATGTTCAATAGCTACAATAGGAAACATTGTAACATGGATAAATACTGCTATGTAACCGAAAAAGCGAAAAAAGTCGAGCCTTATGTAACTTGTTGGTCGTTACATAAGAAGTTTGCTGGCGACGGAAATGCAATTTGTTGGTTACGCATAAATTTTCCTGCGACAAAATAATAGAAAAGGCGTTGAGTTTATTGTTTCATTCTGACAGTTTTGAAACCGAACAACCATTTTAAAATTGAATGTCAACAAAAGTTGAACGTATGATCTTCGAACGCGTAATTATGCACAAGTGCATATTAAATTTAACATGCAGATTTAAATTTGTGGTGAAATCAATCATTTTACTTGCTCAAAATTGACGCGCTCATGAAATATCTTATAATTTTATATTGAATTATACATGATACCTGGATTGCTTACGTAATATGCCATTGTAATTGCCATACAAAATGGAAATAAACACTGTTCCTCAAATCAGCAGTGTTTCCCATTTGTATTTTATAGTTTGTGATTCTGAAATCGCGTTTTTTCGTGTCCCGCTGTTGGATTTTATTGATTGCCTATCATTAACCGCCATTTGTTTTTCTCTTGCTGCAGATACTCTTCCGAATATCTGTTTGAAGACAGCCAATCTAAAATGATGACGACTATTAAAAAGTTGTTAGGGCATGCTCACAAATTTCATAATGCTGAAAGGGGTGGGTGGGTTTCCTCGAAATATTACAGCTCATACACAATTCGTAGAATATTCATATAAAAAGCATTATATACAGGGGGTGGGTGGGTGTTAAAACTGGCCATTTTCGGCCTTATGAAATTTGTGAATGAACCCTTAGAGAGGCTGGATATTATGAATCCAACAATTTTAATTAATTACTGGAAAAATATCAATGAAAACAATACTTTTGTCATGTAGTGTTGACCACTGTCAGCAAGTTACTCGTTTGTTACACATAAGTTACCCAGAAATATTATGTTATTTTGAAACTGATGTGTAACTAATCTAATCTAATCTAATCTAATCTAAGCGCTTGCACAACCACTAAACACTTCAACATTTGTCAACAAATTTACGTAGCTAGTAAAATTAAATTCATTTCAGTACTCATTTCATTTCATTCAATCTATTTCGGAAGGATCTCACTCATTATACTGATGCTTCTAAATTCCTAATTCCTGTAAGGTACTTCAGCTGCCGTTCCTTCTAGCCGGTGCACACGTTGCGCTCGGCCTCTGCAATTTCACTCGCTCAACACTTGTTTCATTGCATAAAAAGCGTCAAAGAATATTGATCTTAGAGATTATGTATAACATCCACTATTGTCACTTCACTAACTTTATTCTTCAAATCATTAGCCGGGTGGCATAGCGCCATCAGCCGTTTCAGTGCCTCTCCGGACGAAAATCGCGAAACAGAGGTAAAAGCGACAGAAAATTTTAAACACACCTACTCGCGCGCACGGCTTGCAGCGATCTCCCCTGAAACTGATGTGTAACCACGGTAAAAAGAAGCAAGGTATTATACTCCGAAAAATGACATTTGGCAGTGACGTCATTCCTATCGCAAACTCGAACGAGTGCAAAAGAAAGCAAGGCCTGTTCTCCTTTACTATCCTCATGGCCTCATGCTTGACGATAGGAATGACGACACATGTTTTGATGAAAAATCGTTGTTTACAGGTGGGAATAGCCTACCTTGTTGTGTCTACCGTGATGTGTAACTATACTGAAACTTCCAATAAATTACACTGCCGTCAATAGGGGAAGGGGTATTAAAATGAACACCTAAAGGATATCGTCTTGCTTCTAATGGGAAAAACGATGAATTTGCGATAAATCATCAAATAATGTACAAAAATCCCCTATGTCAATTGACTGGAACATTACAAAAGTATGAAAATTAAATGCTCCATCCAAGAGAGGTTTGTGAAATGCTCAAATAGCTCGAAAGAAGGTAAATTCAAGCGCGTGCGTGAATGCAATGGACAATGGGAAACCACGTAGAAGCTCTTATATGGACTTTAGCAAGGCATTTGATCGCATAGACATAACAATGCTACTTTTTAAACTACAAAGAATTGAAATCGAGCCAGGACTGCTGAAATGGATTGAATCGTATCAAACTGACCGCCAACAAATAAAAAAAATTCAAAGGAAACACATCAAAACCAATTCAAGTCACTTCGGGTGTCCCTCAAGGCTCTCATTTGGGACCTCTTCTTTTTATTATGCATGTAAACAACATTTCCTTCATTTTCAATAAATTCAAAGTGTTAATTTATGCCAATGACATGAAGCTCTACCTGGAAATAAGAAATGAAGAAGACATCAATATATTCAGCAATGAAATAGGAAAATTCTACACATGATGGAAAAAAAGCATATTAGAACTGAATGTAAAAAAAACCAACCTAATATCATTTAGTAATAAAAGAACAACACCACGCATTTCAATTTCATAAGGAAATCAAAATGTGGAAAAATGTGAAAGAGTTAGGGACTTAGGAGTAATCTTAGACTCTAAGCTTACTTTCGTAGACCACTACAATACAATTCACAGGGCTAATACCATGCTTGGGTTCAAAATTAAAACCTTATATATTGCATATGTAAGATCAATCATGGAATACTGCAGCATTGTATGGTGTCCTTTCTCAATCACACACGAAGAAAGATTAGAATCTGTACAAAAACAATTTCTACTATATGCTCTTCGTAAATTAGGTTGGACATCATTTCCACTTCCATCCTACAAATCACGCTGCATACTTATTGACATACAAACTTTGAAAGAGCGTCGTAAAATCGCAAGCGTTTCATATGTAAATTATATCGTTTCGCAACGAATTAATACAGAAATCTTATCAAAATTAAATTTATACGTTCCTTCTAGGCAACTACGAAATCTTAACTTATTCTTGACAAATCATTATCGAACAAATTATGCCAAAAACGGGCCTCTAAATCAAATGATGGCCATTTACAATCAACATTGCGAAACTATTGACTTGATCATGTCTCGGCAAAATCTATTTTTTTCAAATCCATTAGAAATCGCAACACATAAAATAAAACAAAATGAAATTAACATTACTTGCACTACACTTTCTTTTTCAATATTTTTTATGAATTTCATAATTTTAGTATTAAGTATACGTCGGTTGACGAATATAAACAAATAAACAATAAGTTATAATTGACAGTCATTATTATTACTATGAATAAAAATGTGTCAATGCCTTCATTGCCGTGAATCGCAAGTCAGTCCCATCTGCATTTTTGCCAAAATTGAGTTGAGTTCAGTTTTCAATATATTTTCCAATCCCCTTTCAGCTGCACTAATGAGAAAAAAAAAAGATTTATTCGGAAAAAATGAGAAAAACAGCAAGTCAAATTGTCCCATAATGAAAAGTTATCGCATATCAGTCCCACTACAGATTTCCGTAAAACATAAAAATGAACCGTGTTTTGATCATCTTTATATTTTTCACGGAAGGATATCGTAGTAAAAAGCAACTTGTAAAAGTTTCAAAACGATTTGAACATGTTCCAATCCTCTGGAATTTTTTGAATATTGTAAATTTTGCACCCTATCGGACGCGACGATATTTAGCATCGCCGGTGAAACTGTCGCCAAAATCGTCGCCAGCCAAGCAACCGCTGTGAATTTGACGTTTCACCAGTCCTACCCACGGTGTACTAAAATTAATTTGTTAATTTGTTAATTTTTATGCCGTGAGTCATACCAATACAAAGACAAATCACCTCCTTTGATTTATTTTCTGTCATATGACGTTTCACCAGTCTTGCCAACACAAAGGCAAAGCACCTCCTTTGATTGGTTTGCTGGCGACGATTTTTTCAATCTGTTCGAAAGTTGACGGTGCGTTTTGTTGTGAATGAAACAGACAATATTTGCATGGAAAACGAGTTTGGAAACTTCACAGCCCATTTTCTCAATGCCTACTTTTTACAGATGGGACTGACTTGCAGTTCACATAATTATGAAAAAAAAAAAACTTTTCCTTGAGTTGTATTCATATAATTTATCGTAATTTATAATTAAGTACTAAACATCATTGAAAGAGATTCTCATTTGCTAGTAATACAAATCACAATTTTTAGCTAAGCTTTCATGGCAGTTTCATAAAAAAGCTCTCTTGGAAAAAATAGTTTAATTGTATGTAATGGAAATAGTTTCTCGTTGTTTTTTAAGCATATTTTGATTTAGAAGAAGAGGAAGTGATCTGCTAAAAGAATAAAGCACCAAAGAGTTCCAGGATACTAATCAAAACAAAGGTTCTCCAAATTCTTAAGTGAAAGTTATTATTTTTCACGAAAAATTGATGTTTCTCATAATGACACTAGTGATTATTTAGTTCCATTATAAGTTACAATAACTTCACTGTAAAGCAACCAGATTACATTTTATAAAAAAATGTGTTGAAAACTTTAAAAGTTTCAATTGTAAGTACCGTTTTGTCTCAAATTCCAAACAGACTCATATTCCGAACATTCGGGTTTTGTATGGTGATGATGTTAAAATGTTTTGCTGAAATATATCATCAAATTACCAAGAAATCGCAGTCAATTACAATTCAATTTAATCATCTTCCAATCTATTTTAAACATCAGGAGTAGTGATGAATCTCTAGTTCAAGACCAGTAAAACTAGCTCAGATAAATTTATTAGCGAAATTATTCACTTGATTTTGACTTATACGTGCTGGTCGGAATTTGAATCAAGGTGTTCGGAATATGAGACAGGATGAACACAGTGTTCGGCATTTGCATCAAAATGTTGTTCCGTACTTTCACGTAAAAATAATACTAAACAAATTTAAATAAATATTTTCATCGGTACACTCAACAGCTAACAGTAAGACATGCATAATGTATGTATGTATGCTCACCAGGTGCTTTTGAAGTAACTGTTGGCCTTAAGTGTTCGGAATATGAGTCAAAACGGTATTTATGCAACGGTCGACAAATCAAGTAGACGACTAGTCAAAATATTACGTGTAACAGAAATTTTTCTTTTTATGAGTTGGAATATAAGAGCGATTCTTTTTGAATTCGAATGTCGGTTTACTTTTGTATTTTTTTGATTTGGATGAAATTTTGCACATGCTATCTTTATGCCCAAAAATGCCTTTTTGCATCATTGGCTCGCCATTTTGACTCTAGCCTTACTTTTGAGAAGGGCCTAAGAAAAAAATCCTTAATAATTTTCAAAAAATTATAACTTAGAAACGGTTTGTCCGATCTGTTTGGTGCCTTCCGCAAAGTTTTAGGTTATTGTTGGGACTATCTGGAAAAAAATATACACTGTAAAAAAAAATGTTGTAATTTTTTATATATGGAAAATAAAGCTTAAAATCAATTTTCTCAAAAATCGTATTGTTGATTTTTTTATTTTTTTATATGTTAAAGTAGACAAAAAATGAAGTCTTTTGCACAGTGGGTCAAGATGGAGAAATCATGGACAAAAAAGTTATGATTTTTTGAAAATAGGTGAATTTTTGAAAATGGTCATAGTAAACTTTTTAAATATTTTTCAACTCGATTTTATTAAAGTACGCAAAATTTACAACAAAAAAGGTATACGGAAAAATCAGGCTAACTTTTACCGTTTTAAAGATACAGCGATTTTAATACAAATTTATGATATAATTTTCAATTTTCGGTCATTATAATATAACTTAGAAAAGGTTTGTCCGATCAGTTTGGAGTCTTCCGCAAAAATTTAGGTTATTGTTGGGACTATCTGGAAAAAAAATATACACTGTAAAAAAAAATGTTGTAATTTTTTATGTATCGAAAATAAAGCTTAAAAATCAATTTTCTCAAAAATCGTATTTTTGATTTTTTTTTTATGTTTTTATATGTCAAAGTAGACAAAAAATGAAGTCTTTTGCACAGTGGGTCAAGATGGAGAAATCATGGACAAAAAAGTTATGATTTTTTAAAAGAGGTGAATTTGTTGAAAATGGTCATAATAAACTTTTCAAATGTTTCGGTAGCAATTAGCAAAATTTTCTCATATACCTTTTTTGTTGAAAATTTTGCGTACTTTCATAAAATTGGGTCAAAAAGCATTCAAAAAGTTTATTTAGACCATATTGAAAAATCAACCTTTTTTAAAAAAATCATAACTTTTTTGTCCATGATTTCTCCATCTTGACCCACTGTGCAAAAGACTTCATTTTTTGTCTACTTTAACATATAAAAAAAAAATCAACAATACCATTTTTGAGAAAATTGATTTTTAAGCTTTATTGTCGATATATAAAAAATTACAACATTTTTTTTTAGAGTTTATATTTTCTTCCAGATAGTCCCAACAAAAACCTAAAACTTTGCGGAAGGCACCAAACTGATCGGACAAACCGTTTCTAAGTTATAATTTTTTGAAAATTATTAAGGATTTTTTTCTTACGCCCTTCTCAAAAGTAAGGCTAGAATCAAAATGGCGAGCCGATGATGCAAAAAGGCATTTTTGGGCATAAAGAAAGCATGTGCAAAATTTCATCCAAATCAAAAAATATAAAAATGAAATTTGGGAAAAAAATCATTTTCTGTGGAACCGCTCATAAGCTTCACTGTATGACTTACAATACGGCTTGAATTGAACAAAACCGGACCACGTGGTATATTGACAATACTGAATCATATTTTAAAGTAAGTATATGTTAAAATTATAATTATAAATCAGGGATAACTTTCATGTGTAGACTTTAGTCTAAACGAACCGTAACGTCGCGGTGTAGATAATCAGTTGGGAGAATGTGATCATTTCTGTACCCACAAGTATGGATCAATGCACGAGTTCATTATTTGACGTTTGAGCGGTGTCGTGTTATTTAAATATGTGGTCATGGTAACCAGTGAATTTGGCATCGCTCAAACGTCAAATTGATGAACTCGTGCATTGGTCCATAGTCTGTCAAAGAAGGTATGATTCGATTTTTATGATCTAAATTTCTGCAATGCCGCATTGTCTGATAGCGGCTCTTGATTTTACTATATTTGGTTCGACATTGAAAATATTTGTACAATGAAAAAGAAAACAGATTTTTAGGAAATGTTTGATGAACTGTTGAAGGTTTTATTTCCAAACATTTGACTTTTTCCAAGGCCATATAAAGACATTTTTTAAATAAATTGTTTTATTAATTTCAGATTTGCTTTCTGAGCTCAGTTTCAGTCTCTGTTCTTTTCGTAAACAGGTTGCCAATTTTAAAGAAAATTGCCTACACTGAGACGTTTAATGTGGTATATTCTTCGATTTGCAAAAATTAATTCAAAAATCATAACATACAGTAATCATAAAGAACGCGTAACAATTTCAATGACAATCTGCTTGACTTTAATATATTTTATGGAGCTTAATTCACAAACTTTGGGTACATTTGTGTTATGGTGCATTTGAAAACTATGTACTTGATCAATTTGATACATTAGGTCAGAACATTCGTTCTTATACAGCTACCACTAAACCACAGTATTGAACAACACATTTGCAACTTTTTAAAATTTCTGTATAAATCTATGAACATTTGTAGGTTAGATCTCAGTAAGTTATGAACTGATTTGAATGATTTTTTTTACAGTTCGTCAGATTTAACTGGAATTTCGAAATATATTTTCGAGTTGATTTTTTTTTTCAATCACGAGTTCAAGACAAATAACGTTTTGACCAATGTAAAATTTTTGACAAACAAATGTAAAGAAATTATCAAAAAAAATTAAAGGCCACAAACATTGTCATGAACAAACTTGTTATGTCGTCTAAATCTAAAACTTGCTCAAGATAGCAGGAAGCTATACTATAAGCTAATTTTTCAATTCTTAAAGCAATATCAATCATTGAAATTTGTTGAAAAAATACTTTAGTTTAACCATTATTGCTCTTGAGCTAGTTTTGTAGGATGTCTTGTGAAAAATTCATTCAAATCGGCCATAAAAAAATCAGATCAAACCCTTTGAATTCGCCATTTTGTATTTAAAATCGACAAAGTTGCAAATGTTTGTATGGAGTAATCTCATTTATGTATTGAAAATCTTATGTAAATTATAATGATGATTAACTACTTTTATCACGGAGCAGCTTTCGATTTCCCATGGAGCATTTTCATTTTCTTATTGTTGCATTACCTAGGCTGCCAGAAAAAATTCGCAATGCATACTGCCGTGCAACATCTGATGCTCGATCGTCATCGTTCCTCGTCGGGCGTCGCATTGGTCAGTGGGGGCGGTAAAGAGACCCGCCAATGTTGGAGCCATGCAATCGAACGACAATCATTAGTGCTGCTTCGTCGGGTTCAGATTCGTCGTCAACGTCGTCTCGTGCTAATTGGTGTGATAGGTGGCTTATAGAAGGTGTTTGGCTCACACAGAAAAAAATCGGTGCTGTGAAGTGATTACTAATTACGGGGGCTAAAATGGAAGAAAGTGTGGAAAGTGTGGCGACCACCGGGCTGGAGGAGAAGGAAGCCGTGGTGAGGGTCGTGGGCAAGTGGAAGGGCAAAATGAGCAAATTTCGCATCAGCTACAGTGCTTTGGGTATGTCTGAGGAAACGTCCAATTGTTCGCCGAACGGAAGTTGGAAGGCAATGCGTAATGTTAATTTTCCCCCAGAAACGTACGACGGAACGACACCGAGTGCGGGAGGCAACTGTGGCAGCAGTTATGGAGGAGGTCCCAACGGAGGTTCCCGGAGGGGGTCCAAGTTCTTCCAGAGGCCCCGCTCGATGTCCGCCTGGAGCGATATCAGCCGCAGCAGCATGCGTTTGGATGAGAGGTAATTGTTTTTTATATCACTAGAAAAAATTGGATGTTACACTTAAACGTTCTACGAAGTCCTATTTTTATTACCATAACCATTTTTTACGGAAGTTCGTAAATTGAGATAGAACGATTCAATGGAAAACTGAGTATCGGAATGATAATTTCGTGCAAATTATGCGATTTGTTTTGAGCTCTTGCTTTGTATTTACACTTCATATATTATGGTAATACATATTCATAGACATACCTGCCATAAACTCCAGGAAACTGAGGAATATAATTTTCAGATCCAAAAGCATAATATACGCTTTTGACAATCTTTACATATGAAAAATTGAGAATAATGAGTTGATCAGAGTATTAGAGTAGCTTTAGGTATTACTGGTCGGACACGATTAACCGGTGACTCGTTTATCCGGAATTTTAGACTCGATTAATCGGAGAATATATTTTGATAATCTTTTCCAGTTTTTATGCATACATTTTGAGATAATTTAGTACTGCAATATACAATGTGAATGGTTTAGCAGTTTTAGACGTACACTTCAGTGCAAAAAATTGGGTTAACCCCCTTAAAAAATATACAAAAGTGTTCTGTCCACATCTCTGCGATTATATATCCAATCGAAACTCTGTATGGTGTATTTGACCGGAAATGAGTTATTATTGCTTCGTTTGTATTCCTTCAAAAACATTGTTTGAATTTTGTACACCAGATTTTTCTTTAAGTTGTGACATTTAAAAAAACACACTGAAAAATCATATCTAATTTCCTCAGCATTGGATCATCCAAAATTTTAGATCAAAGTGTCATTAGGGTTTATTCACAAATTTCATAACGCTAAAAATGGCCATTTTCGATACCCACCCACCCCCTCGTAACACATTTTGTATGAATATTTTATAAATTTTATATGAGCCGTAACATCACGAGGACACCCACCCACCCCCTTTAGCGTTATGAAATTTGTGAATGGGCCCTTAGAATCGTAATCTTATATTCTTTGAAGACCACTCAATGAACAGACAGTCAATGAAACAGTCATTCAAGTCATCGTGCAAAAGTTTGGGTTCACCTGAACTTACTTAAAACACGAACATTTTGTGAAAGCTCAAACCAACCATGTATGCGCCACTATTGGCGTTCGAAAAATCTATAAACTATTCAAATTGGTTGAAAAATTGCCGAGATATTGACAAAATGGTTTACGTGTGGCTCAGATGAACCCAAACTTTTGCACTATGATTTGAATGACTGTTCCTGTTCGTGCATACCACGAAGCTAAGCTATACGCCACCTATATGTGAGCAACACCACCACATCAAGTCGGCACACCCCTGTTCATCGAGTGACATAAACGCCCAAAACGTAGGTGAAGCTCATCATGGCGAACAACCTTCTTCCGGGACACCTAATATAAAAGGGGAATAGCAAAGCGACATCGGTCTCTTTCTCGCCGTGAAGCACCATCTCGACGCCATCACCGCAAGTGGATCAGAACGCCATACAAGAAGCAAAGTTTTGTGCAATCTTAAACAAAAATGTGAAATTGAACTTGATGAATTTGAAACTATTAGTGAAGTAATCATAAGCGTAATAAATTAGTTATTAGCATTTGGACAGTAAATAAAATAGTGTTTAGCAAACCAAAAAGTGTGATCCTGAATTAAATCAGCTATTCTAAATCAAGAAACTACTGTGGCAATACTTTCTGGGAAGATCCGTTTCCGTTACTGCTCGCTGTGCTCTCGACAGTTCCATTGAAAAGTATTCAATTTTCAGATTTTTCCGCCAAAATTTCATTAGTGCTCTTCAAAGAATATAAGATTACGATTCTAATGACTCTTTGATTGAAATTTGTAGTCGATCTAATGCTGAGGAATTAGCGAAGTTCTACCAGTGTGTTTAAAAAAAAATTCGCAGCTTTAAGAAAAATTTAGCTTAGCTTAGCTTAGCTTAGACTGACTACACATATCAATGGTTGCTATTCCGTGATTGACCGAAGTCAGTGAAAATGCACAAAGAATCAACTAGAAGTTCGGCTGGGATTGGCCATTATCTTCTTCAGTGTGCATAATTCAGTACCTCTATTTATACAGGGTCAATAACGGCGCCGGCCACGTCCTTGCAGTCAGGTGGGATTGGGGGAAGGAATGTTAGTGTGTAACCTTTGCTTTTTGGAGACCGTGTTTGCCTCTGCATCTCCACAAAGGTTACTGGGAGGGATGTTTGTTAATGGGGAGGATCGTTGGGTCATAGGATTCACTTTGATAAGCGATTAGACCATGATAAACAATGATTTGTGAGATATATACATGCTTATACGTAAATATAATATTTTCTTTTGATATGAACAATTTCTATGTAGAGGAAAATTATGCCGACACTTGAGGTGACGAACCATTCAAAGTTTGTTGAACAAATACCTAAATGTAACATTCCTACAGCTGTCAGGACGAAAGCATGTGTTATTATATTTTACTCATTTGAAAAGAAACAAAAAACTCGATTGGTTGGGACATCATAGAACACTCTTATTCTTATGCCGACACTTACAGTGGCGAACCATCCAAAGTTTGTTGAATAAAGTGAACCTTTCGCAAGTCTACACTTGTAGTGTCGAACCATTCAATGTTTTTTTAATTACAAAAATAAAGGTATATAAGAGGTGTTCTGAAAGAAAATGTTAAACATAAATAAATCATAAATCAGAGTTTGTGTCGACACTCACATTGACGAACCATCCATAGTTTGTTGAAAAATCATACAGTGATCCCTCCATGAGTCGATGTTCCATGACTCGATATCGACTCATGGAACCATACTGGAAACAAAATTTCATGGTTACTATGATGGTCCCTTCAAACAGCTTTCCAAAGGATTGCTGTTCCATGACTCGATATTTCCATGAGTCGATGGTCCCTTCAATATCGACTCATGGAGGTTTCACTGTATTTACATCCCACCATTGTAACGATTGAATGTGCAGTCATACATATTTTATAGAATAGAAATAGTAACATGAAACGAGCTCACCAATTGATCCGTTATCCTTGACGGAGCAGCCACAATCCACTTTCGGCTTCACTCGTTTGATCGGCTATAAAAAAGCACTCAGGAAAAAAAAAAAAATAAGCGCGCGACCCAAAAAGAATATATATAAAAAAAAAAAAAACTGTTCGGGCTTTCTTGACGCACTGCCCAGGAGCAAGCGTCAAGGTCGAAGGATCAAACAGAACTAACCGATCGCGGCACTTTTTCAGTTACTCCAACCGAACTCACCGATCACGCCACTTTTTCACTTACTAGACCGACGCGCGACATGTTTGATCCTGCCCTCGTCGCTCGCCCCGGCAAAAGCCCGCAGCTTTAAGAAAAATTTAGCATGGAAAATTAAAAAAAAATGTTTTTGGAAAAATAGATACGTATGAATAACTCATTGCCTTTTGAATGTGCTATAGAGAGTTTCAATTGGATGAGTTATCACAGAGATATGGGCAAAACACTTTTGTATGTTTTTAAGGGGATGAACCCAAACTTTTGCACGGGAGTGTAGTTAATAAAGGTTTGAAAAAGCGGTATTTTGTGAATGCTGGCCAAAATTTTTTTTTTTCTTCTCAAGACCCCTAACGTTCAAAGAAATAATTTCTGGCTACGTCACTGCATCATATAAAGAAAATAACAAGATAATACTTAAGTTCTTTCATCGTAGATTATTATTTTTAAAACAGTTGTATGAGCTTAAAATTTCCTCGTTCATTTTCTCCATGCCTATTTTTTACCGATGAGACTGACTTGCAATTCACGACAGTATGTTGTTACTTCCGTAATATTAACAGAATTTCTTTTGCATCAAACAAATGTTTGAACTGCTGTCAGATCTTAGTCAAACAGTGTATTAAATACTTAATTGAAGTAGAGAAAGATTATTGATGTGTATGTAAAGTAATTAAAGTAATCCAAGCATAATATTTCTACCTTTAATAATTTATAAAATCGCAAAATTTCTTGTTTTTCAATATTTTTGCACAATTTTTACAAAATCCATTAGCACAATTTAAGGAAAGCAAAGTTTTTTAATAAGTTTTTTTGTACATATATTTCATTCACTGTAAAATATATCCCTAATAACAAAATAAAAATCGTATTTGTATGTATGTAGGTATGTAGGTAGCCACCAATCCTTGCTTGAGTCTTGCTCTGCATGCGGCTCCACTCAACAGTAAGGTCAAATTTTATTACCAATCTGCATTCAACATATCGCTGTATGAAGGGCCAAAAGGGGGGTGGCGGACCCGTAAGTAGAAACACTTACGCGAAACCCGCGGGAAATAGAGAATCTCCTTCCAGCCATATGATCCAACAGATTGAGTATTAGAATTTGCAATACTTGTCGAGCTTTCCACGGAAAGGTTTGTTTGAAGAAGGGCGCGTCAAATCTTTTACAACTGTTGGAGAGAAAAGTACTAGACGCGAACGTCTAACACTTTTCCTCCTGACTCCGATTGGCACTCCACTTCATTGTCCAGTTGTAAATTCAATGATGCCCTGATGCTCCCTCCCTCCCCAAAACATGATAAACTCAATTATAGTGATATGTTATATAGTAGATAAGATTATAATATATATAATAATATGATAATAAAATATGAAAATAAAATGGTAGTAACAATAAAATATGACGCAGTAAAACAGCATCTGAATGCATGCAGTATTATATCGGCCGACATATATTTTTCTGTTGAATATTTGTCCTACTGATGATATTAGGCTGTTCGAGGGAAGAATGATAAAAATAACCAAAACCTACTACATCGTCCATCTGTGACTTCTCTGATGCCCTAATGCACCCTCTCAATACCCAGCATATAATAAATGAAATAATTATAATAAAATATCTATATAAATAAAAATGGAGTGGTGTTTGTATGTCACGAAATAACTTGAGAACAGGACATCCGATTTGCACAATTCTTTCACTGTTGTCTTCTTGAAGGGCTCCGACGTGTTCGTGTGATGAAAACGTTTAGGAAAGTTATCGGAAAATTTGCTAAAACGGGGGAGTACTAATATATCATTTTGTATAGGAGATACCATGACATTTTTCAACAGCCTACTTGATGATTTGATGTCAAGACGAAGTTTGCCGGGACCACTAGTATATAATAGAATATATAGTTGTACATGATATGAATACAGATGTTTAAAAAATTCCATTCTTTTATTGTGATGAATTGAACCTCGTTAGGTAGTCTCCAAAATAAGGACGTATTACAATTTCCGGAATAGAACGACATGCTGAAATATTAATAGCAGTGATTATGTTAGTATCTCCGATGACTCCATGATGCTTCTGAAAATTATGCCAATATTGACTGCGATTGGCACTCCACTTCATTGTAAAACTGCAACTTCATTGATACCCTGATGCTCCCTCCCTTTCCCGTATATGTTATATCCGTAACAGTGAAATGTTGTATATGCTATAAAATATAATAATATTCAAAAAGCTGCACAGCAAAAACGGTTCGTTAGATTGTTAGACAACTAAAGAAACAAAGTTAGACAACTAAATAAAGATTCCAAAAAAAATACACACAGTAAAAAAAAATTTTTTTTTGCATTAAAAAACAATTTTTGACACAAAAACTCAAATATTTCAAAACCTTATCGGAATACCAACGTAATTTTTTGAGGGAAAACGGTCCATTATATTAGCTATCTACCATAAAAATTTGGTGATGGTAAGCCAATAAACAAAAAAGTTATGACATTTCAAACATGTCACAATTTTCACATTTAGTAGAAAAAAAAAAAAAAAAATTCGGTGTAAATTATTACGGGAACCGCAGTTTGTTGCTGATTTTATTGTTAAGGGCCTTGCGTGAATTAAACAAGTCGTTTTCATGTATTCATTAGTATTATGTATATTATATGTATAAATATTATGTATATGTATAAATATTATATGTATATGTATGTATGTATAAATTAAAATGAATTAACAGATTACAAGAAAATAATTTTTTTTTTACCAGGATATTTTTTTTAGAGTATGATCGATGAGTTACTAAATGTTATATATAAACTTTAAAAGTTTTGGATTTGGGTATGCGTTATGAGATCATGAAAACATTTTATTAATACTTATTTATTTATTTATTGTTATTCAATTTTTTTACAATATCGAACACTTTTGCATCATTATCAGTACAGTTCGAGTAAAGTTTTGCTTTAATTTTATTTTCTGACAATGGAATGAAACAGTGAAAGTTTTGGGTTCCTTGGATCGTTTTCGCGTTATTATATTGCTCGCTGAGCTCTGATGCCGTTAATTCGTACTCTTCAGTAGTAGTAAAACAAAATGATAATTTTGTTAAATCTTCTTCTTTTCTGCGATGCGCCCAATCAAATACAGTACTGACCCGATTTTGTCAGCCCCCGATTTTGTCTGCCCCCGATTTTGTGTACCCCCGATTTTGTCAGCTTTTTGACCCAATTTTGTCAGCCTATTTTAAATTTATCAAAAAATTGTAATCGTCGTGTTTTACCACGTTTACATTAAAGTTAATGATGATGTTTGATGTCATGCACGCATGGGCGTAGCCAGAGGAGGCAATGGCAATGCCTTTTATTAAAAGTGAATAAAATTGATATTATGAATATAATGGAGGGGGAGCCCCTGATAAAAAACTGGCTAAGCCCATGTCCATTGCCCTCTTAAAAGTCCATGTAACCATGTAACACGTCAAAATTTGAAAAACAGGAACAAAATAATATGACCCGATTTTGTCAGGTTCCCCATTTTGTCAGCCTAAAATTCATCGAGGGGCTGATAAAATCGGGTCCTTACTGTAGTTCTTTTGCAGTTTTAATTGGATGCTCACGTTCTTTGGCTAAACTTGCTCTTGTGGCCATGCGCTTTATGGTTCCTCCAATAGCATCACAAGGACCTTTGCCATGTGACGTAGCAAAGAAATGCCATTCTGCATCAATTCCGTACTTTGATTTAAATTGACATAGGCTCGAAAAATTCTTACGGTTTTTGTACTGCGATGCTGCTCCATCAGACATGAAATATATCTTTCCGATTTCTTTATCCTTATCAACGCGTAAAAAGTTAATCATTTTGGCAATGAACAAATTTACAGATACTGAGTCGTGTCTTAAATCTTCGGAAATTACAATAAAACTAAAATGTTCAATTTGCGTACTTCCATTGAAATAAATAACGAATGGATGAATTGTAGCTTGTTGTACGTTCCAGTGATGGGACTGCACTTCATCTTGCAATACAAAGCTATAGTTTTCAGAAAAATCGCAAATGACTAAAAATTCACCATCTTGTAATGTATTTTTCGTATTTTTTAAAAAGCGGGATTGCTCTGTTTTAATAAAGTCGTGAGGAATTAAACTTTCTAATTTCAAGCAAAAAAATGACACAAACTCATCTACAGGTTTTACAATAGTTTCTAGGTCACACCTATCCGTGGTCACCCATTGCTCAAATGATAACTGATCAATATAATTTTCTTCAAACTCAGCGAATAAAGTATTTTCCAATGATGAAGAATCTGGACAATCCGAACAAGATCGTAGATAGCAATTTGATGTTGTATTTTCACACAAAAGACTACCAGTTAACATTTTAATATCCTTTGATAAATTTTCTTTTTCTGCAAACGGCCTGCAACAGTTGAGAAAGCGACTACTTATGTTGCTCGTTAGATTTTAATAAACAAAATCACTTTTAAGTTTTACTGACTAGTTTGGTGTCGTTTGCTTGACTGAAGAAAAATTTTACAATTAAATCTTTTATAACCATAGTGGTAGTATATTTTTAGCTTTTTCGTGAGTATGTTCATGGTGTGTACCTATCATGTTTTTGATGTTGTTGAAGTTACTCGCTTTCTCCCAAATATGATTAACAAAGTCTATTCTCTACCAAGGCGGGTCTATACCCAGGTGTAATCAGATTTTAACTTTGTGGAGAAAACCAACGCCGAGAAAACCGACCTGCTTTACGTATACTAGATCACCTGGGTATAGACCCGCCTTGTTCTCTACGAGGTAAACTTTTTGCAGGTAAACTAGTCGTATACCTGTATAGAAAACTTTTTTTGTAGCTTTTGTCTTCAATATTAGATTTCTTATAGGTTTCTTTTATCAAAAGGTTTCAACACTATTGAGAGAATTTTTCTTCAGTTACGTACAATAAAAAATATGACACTATCCAGACTTTAGATCACAACACTGGATCGCGTCTAACTTTCTAATAGATGCTATAATAGTTATGAATAATTAAATAAAATATCATGAAAACAACTTGTTAACCTCATGTGATACCCTTAACAAAAAATTCAGCAACAAACTGCGGTCCTAAAAAAATTAACAATGAAAAAAAAGTGTCAAATTTGTGAAATATTTGAAATGTCTTAACTTTTTTGTTTATTGGCTTACCATCACCAAATTTTTATGGTAGACAGCTTATATAATGGATCGTTTTCCCTCAAAAAATTACGTTGGTATTCCGATAGGGTTTTGAGATATTTGAGTTTTTGTGACAAAAATGATGTTTTTTAATGCAAAAAAAATTTTTTTTTACTGTGTGTATTTTTTTTGGAATCTTTATATAGTTGTCTAACTTTGTTTCTTTAGTTGTCTAACAATCGAACGAACCTGTGCAGCTTTTTGAATATTTTTGAACCATTTTCACATACACCCTTTTGAAAAGTTAGTCGTGACTCAACTTGAAGATTTGATATCGGAAAATGACGATTTAGATGGAACAGAGAAACTGTGCAAAGTTTCAGATATTTTTGAAATGGTCGATCAAAATCGACTTGCATGCCTCCGTGGAATCCCTCTATAGTATTAAGATATGAAAACGATATATCTAACAAAATTCCATGATATACAGTAGAACACGACCCAATGAAATATAACAAAACATAAGTGTTGTATCGTCAATTGTCGTTGTGTAACGTTCTTTTTATCGCGCTGCCTTTAACTGCTGATTTATTCGTTACGACGCTAAAGAATTTCTATGTTTTGATATATGTTGTGAAGTTTCTGTGCGCTCATCTTCTGTACTGCATCATTTACTGATTTGGACGTTGGGAAGCTGGAAATCTTCAGAAAACCCGTGGGTATAATTGCTGGAGCCAAGGTGCACAACAATGGACGACAAGTGCAAGAAATGTTTCGCAGACATCGACACCATGGAGCATCTCTATACTGTGTGCGAAGGAAAATGTGCCGGGAAGTTTCATGCATCTTGCGTTGGTGTTAGTGAAGATCAGCTTTGTGCGCTATCCAAAAACATAATTTGGATATGCGACAGCTGCATGGTCGATTTTTGTAGAGCAAGAGATGATATGTCGGGATCGTGTAACACTCCTTCCCCCGCTGGAACCTCGATCAACGCTGAACTGGAAGAGATGAAATCGCAAATAGCAAGTTTGACCAGTGCGGTAGCCAAATTGAATCTTTCCATTGCGCCGTTTGAGTCTGCAAAACAACACTCAACTCCAATCACATCGCCGAAGCTAGTGAACAATGCAAGTGTGTGTATGAGCGACTGCACGACTGGACTCAATTCAAATGATTCTTTCTCGTTACTCCTAACAAACATCGATACACGCGTCACTGAGAATGATACTGTTTGTTTAGTGTCTGAATCTCTTTGCGTGCCTAGACCCGAATGCATGACGGTGACAAAATTGGTTCCTAGTTGGAAAAGATGCGAGGATTTAGATTTCATTTCCTTCAAAGTTGTTTTGCACGAAAAATGGAAGCAATCAGCTTTGAATGCAATCAGCTGGCCACGTGGATTGAAATTTCGGGAGTTCACTCGAAGAAGCAACTCGCCTTGGAAACCATCAGCGAGTATAAATGCAAGTGTATAGGCAATGTACCGAAAATATTTGCACTTTTGCAAAATAGTAAATTGTAGTTGTCTGTTAAGAGTCGTAAATTGTTTTGTAGAACTTCTGTTTTAGTATATTCGGTTTCTTTTTTTGTTTTTGGATGTAATTGAAGCCATTGATTGGAAACGTAAATTGAGATAGTTAAATTGTGAATAAAGTTATCTGCGTAATATGTGTTTGATTATGTATTGTAAAATGTGATATATTAATTTAAGCATATACAGTCTGTACAGTAAACTGAAGACGGTGAAATAAAAATAAAATAATAATATATTTATATATTGACACAGCCCACGTACGATCTCAATCAAGAATGGATTTGCTCGGCTCAATCTGTCTGTGTTGCACTACGAGATTCTCTGTAAAGAATGTTTATGAGGTAAGAACACGATCAAATTTGAAGCCAGGTTTGTTGAGTGAAAATTACAATCTATATACTCTGGAGACAAAGCCTGTAAATGTTAAAAGTTATTTTTCTCGAAATATCTGGTTTGATTTGATATGAGGACTGTGGCAAACTTAATTAAAACCAAAAAAAAATATTTAACCAATTTATATGCACACTCCAAGCAATGATCAAGAATAAGTCAAACGTGTAAAAAAAAAAACTTTTTAAACCTGTGCTACATCAATCAAAAAGAGCTTAAACAATTTGATTTCGTCAATTTAATAGAACCAAACTAGGGATAAAAAACTGAGCAATTGACAGACCGTTAATCTCAAATTAATTCATTTAACATAAAGGGATATCAGTCTACTGTTCTACATTTTCGGTGCATTGACACGGATTGGACCAAGCATAATTATCAAAAAGCTGGTAAATATTTAGGAGAAAATATTTTGTTCTTTTATGGATGTTGGAAATTGAGAGATACCATTAACGTGACATCAAAAAATCATGTGGCGAACCTTATGGAACAGGTTGGTGTATCTTTTGGTCAAACATGAAATAATAAATTGAAGTTACGTTAACTAATGATACACTTATTCTGCAGCATGTTCTACAATGACGTTTAAATGAAGGCAATTGCGCAGTTCGGAAAATTTACAGGGCATTTATTTGTCAGAATTTATTTTGCCACAGTCTTAAACAAAGTATAATGACAGACAAACAGACGTAATATTCATCTATGGTCAATGCTAAAATCCGTGTGTTTGGTCGATAGGCCAACATATGCTGGTAGTATGTAAATGTCAAATACAAACATAAACGATGCGGGTAATGCGAGTGGTGAACTAACCATCTGCCATAATTTGAATCTACCGTTGA
Organism: Aedes aegypti; assembly: GCF_002204515.2. Taxonomy (NCBI): domain Eukaryota; kingdom Metazoa; phylum Arthropoda; class Insecta; order Diptera; family Culicidae; genus Aedes; species Aedes aegypti. The sequence goes on along the minus strand of NC_035108.1, from coordinate 20,150,784 downwards.
AAATGTGCCCGATAGACAATGAGAGTGTGGCGTTGTGGTTTGTGTGTGGTAGAATTGAACATAAATTATTAAAATATATTATAACGGATAATATAATACAATACATAACACTACACTGTATAGCATAATATAACACTGTATAACACAAAATAATGTAATAAAATATAATTAAAAACAAGCAGACGTAACATCTAGAACAATTGTCAATTCAAAACCTAGTCACGAATATACTACTGCCCAATGCTAAAACAGAAATGTTGTTTGAGCGTCGCAGGCTTGCTTCCGAATGATTCTGTGAATCAAAACTATTATTTCTCTGTTGCATTTGCTTATGAATCTCAAGTGTTTCTGCGAGGATAAATTTCAGAAAATTACTGAACAATAGAGATAAAAATAATAATAAAAAAAATCATTTAATTGAATTTCAAATACATAAAAAAAATCTGGAAACCATGTAAAACTGAAAGTGTAACAACGTATGGTAAAATTAGCTACAAGCATACTTGCATACTAAATATAAACAATTTAATATAAGACCATATGAATTAGAAAAAAAAAACACAAAATTATATTTAATATACGAGTCAATTATGCACTCCCTCTCAATACATGTTACATAATATGAATTGATCAATATAGTTAAACATAATAATCTAATGAATTGTTACTATTGATAAACAAACTTGAAAAAAAAACTACTTCAGCAACTAAATGGGCTTGAAAACAGCAGAATTTGCAATCTCAATCATCGTCGTGAAAACGTATAGACGACTGCTGAAATCACGATGTTTGGCCAAAAGAGGGACCAGATTGCTATAGTGTGAAAACATGAATTGTGAATAAAAAAAATGTGACCGCAGTGGATTACTTAATTAGCTCCTAATATATATTTGAACTGATTGTCAATAGATGGTCCATGTTTTGCTGAAATGATGTGAGATACTGAGCTACTTTATCTAAAATAAAAAAATCCGTAACGTACATGTAAATAACAATTGAAATTACATTTAGGTTTTCACCAGTGACTAAATAACGAAAGCAAAAGTGATAAAATCATCGAAAGTTTTGGTTCGTTTGTTCCAAAGTGATAAAGTTGCCAAGATGTACATAATAATACAATATATCAATGTATTGGAAACTGTGAACGTGTATAACCCGATGTGGTGTATTTATATATGAATATATGATGTGGTGTATTTATATATGTTATATATATCATTGTGTATAACCATCTCTACGTAGTCTTAAAGGTTTTTTTTTAATTTATGCATAGAATTATGCAGTTACTAATACAACTGCGCGATGTTACGGCCCATACAAAAATTTAATAATATTCATACAAAAAGCGTTACTAGGGGGTGGGTGGGTGTTTAAAATGGCCAATTTCAGCGTTATGAAATAAATGAATGAGCTCAAACGTCAAAATCCTATATTAAATCAAAACGGTGCAGCACCCTATACCGTACCAACACTCTTCAATTACAGGATCGGCGCTCGGCACCCCTACACTGAACCAAGAAATATCATAGAAAATATTAAAAACGTCACATACTCTTACGACAATTGAAATCCGATTCACATTATATGTGTCCATTGACATTCATGTAAGAAACACATAAATCTCATCATGATACTCCATAATATTCAACTATCAACACTATGAAACGTATATGAACAAAAGTCATGTATTCAATCCAATGAATGCTATGGGATTGGCAGATGTGAAAATTAAGTCATTGTACTATAGCGATATCTTCGTAATGGCGAATTTGAATCTCAAAGAATCATCGTGGAGGGTTTGGAAGAAAATTTTAGTCCAACGCGACGTGAATCACAGAATTATGTTTGGGATAATCAAAGAGTAAGTAAAAAACGTTATTTAAATATTTATAAACGAAAATAATAAATGTGAATTTATTCTTTTGGACTTGAATTTACAGAAAACATCAACTTTATTCCTAGCTGATGTCAACGGAACAAGGTCGGAAAGAACAAACCAACCAGAAGAATTCAGAGCTAATAGAATCGGTTATCCAATATAATCCAATGTAACATCGCTTATTCACACAAATGCCAATAATGTATCAAATAAACAGATTTTTCAAAATTATAATAACATTGTTCATCAATTCTACTGAAAAAATCTGAAAAAGAATCATCTCAAACTCATTTTAATGTTTAATAAGAATCACTAACAAAACCAATAATTTTCATCTGAAATTCACATAAAACTCATTGACAAAATCCAATGGTTCGTATGATGAATTTGCATCAAATGTATGTGATTTATCAGATGAATTTAATTAAAAAGAAATCGTACATGTTTATGTGATAAATTGATGAGCGTTATGTGAAAAGCTAGATGGAAAAAAACTATATGTGTTTTCAGATAAATCTGATATGATTCCTTGGTTCAGTGTACTATGAACATTTACACTTCAATACTGTTACATGTTCAACAAACGTGCGCGTAAGAGTGAAACAACTTTTTCGTGTTATGTGTATTAGTAATTACGGTACGGCAGAAAGCCGGGCCGACCGCGAAACAACACTATGAATCCGGGCACTGAATTCAGCATACTTCGATATACACACACTTGGGTTTATTCTACGAGTGGCGTGAGGTGACAATTGTCGGTGTCGTATAGCGAGGTGACAATTCTCGACTCGAGTGAAGTGACTCTCCATTTGATTTGCACGGCGAGTCACTCTACTCGAGTCGAGAATTGTCACCTCGCTATACGACACCGACAATTGTCACCTCACGCCACTCGTAGAATTAACCCAACTGCCCCTCTAAGCCTACTTGTCCCATGTTGTATGTAATCCATATGAAGTGCGGGACAAATATGTGTAGAACGGTAGCACAGTACATCACACTGAAAAGACGCACAAATTGATCGCTCTCACATTCACAATGATCTGCCTGTCAGTTTTGCAACCCCCATCCCAAATTTCAATAACCACAATGAATCAACCTGAAACGCTACGAAGGATGGAAAAATTACTTGCGCACATCGGTGTAGATTGGAACAAACTCACCGGATTTTTCTGCAATCTGATCAGCATGTCCATCAGTCATCGTTCCGTTCCTCTCATATGGACAAAGAAGTACATAATTCTAATGGTGCGTCGTTCACTCTTTCACACACCCACACGTTTATACGCTTTCGGATGCCGTTCGGCAGTCTGCACTTCACACAAACAACGGGTACACAAAAATTGAAGCATTTTTTTCAACTATTCAGCCACGTTTTTAAAAATGCACGGATTCAATTACAACGAAAGCCCAGTCAAAGTATGCTAAAGAAGACACATAGTATTCCTCCCGAAAAATCACACATATTTCTGTCAATGCTTTGATTAAAACATGAGACGAATGCCTGCACTTGCGGAACCTAAAAAAAAGAAACGACTGCTCGCGACGGCGTTCCAAGCCGAACTGAACAAAATAAAAAAAATAAAAATCGTATTTGCTCAAAAATGTTTTCATCTAAAACGATTGTTTCCTATTTCTGATGATACTTATGAAAGTGAAAAATAATGTACATTTTTTTTTAAATTTCGACATCCAATTCAGTCATTGAAAGTTGTGTAAAACTACACTATATAAACCATATAAATACTCTCAGAAAGTTCTAGCTCATATAACAGCTTAGTCTTTACCGGCTATAAACTACAGTACCGTCAAACGGGGTAACTTGTAATAGGGGTGAAACTTGCAACACATCGACATGCATCCGAATTGACGTTTCCTGTAGCATTGATCAAATTTATTTTATTTTATTACACTACGCATTGACTTTAAGTACGAAACAAAAGATTTTTGCAAGGACTTGAGTATTGTTTTTATTATTGTTGGTTCGCTGTAAGCGAAAATTGTAATTCACGTTTTATCGTATGGAAACAAAACTAAAAATCGTTCCTAGTACCCCACAAACGGCAGCAATATGTAATTCGAGGTATTAGATATCAGTTACAGTATTTGTTAGTTTACAGACAGACTGGACGAAGGTTTAATTTTACGTCAATAAAATTATTAAAATCAAAAACGTTTCTGACTACCCATATTTGCAACAACAATGTTTATCTCAATTGCTTAATATTTCTTGCTGCTTGCCATGAATACAACATGAAACAAATGAAACTATTTGCACACGGATAAAATTGTACCTCAACCAATCAATTACACGTTAGATACTCAATATTAAAACAAAATACATGAACCGCATTATTGTTAGGATCATTTATTTTTGAATCGGGAAAAACGTGGATAATTAAATAAAATGCATCATAGGTCTGTCATTGTAAACTTTTTGCATGAAATATGATGTCAAGTTATGTCAAAATACCAACAGAGGATATTTCAAGACTTAGCACTTATTATATGGTACGGCGCATTAGTTAAAATATGTATTAAAACTTATTTTTGAAGCTTGACTACAAAATTTGTATTCAATTGTAGAACAACCTGCACTAAAACTTTTGATTGGCTTTTCACTAGCCAGTAAGACATGTGCTTTGCAAGATTTTTTTTCAATCGAATAGATTCATTGTTCATAATTGACGAGGTAGAGTACCGTTATCCCGGGGCAAACTAATCACTGGTTTGATCAGATCGGTATCAAAAGTTTGATCAGATCGGTACCAAAAAACAATTCCTCCCAAGGTTTCGTTGGCACCACAGACATTCCATGTAGGGGAAGTGGTGGTAAAATGAACAGGGGTGGTAAAATGAACACCGTTCCTTTTACCGAGAAAAAACAAATTTCGATGAATGTTTATCACGCACGGATGATTTAGCATAAGTCTGAGTGTTCGAGTTGATACGGAGGTCAATTGAAGTGAAAATATCAACAAAAACTAAGATTTTAGAAAACCACGTTTGAAAATTAGAACTGACGTAACTTTAAGCTCGGAAGGCTTCAGGTTTTTCAGTGAGGTGAATATCATTATATCAAATCTGATACCTTTATAATTCTATTTAAATAGGTTACAATCATTAGTGGATGTATTTTCGGTGGGGCAATGAAAATTTTCAGAAATATTTGTTTTGCTCACGTTTTTTGCGTGGTGTTCATTTTACCACCAACTGCTGTTCACTTTACCCACATAGTGCAGGTAAAATGAACATTTGCATCGCTTTTCGATAGCGATGAAAAAATGTGAAAATTTAGCTATTTTAGTCTGAATCCATGTCGCTGCTATAGATTACATCCCTATTTTCAATGTTATGCGATAGAACTACACAAATTTCTCGTTTTTCTATCAGAAATAAGATGATTTCCTTAAGGTGTTCATTTTACCACCCCTTTCCCTATTCTAGTTTAAAGGTGTCTTATGATGATTTTGAACTATTTCATTTTTATTAGGGTCAGTTTTGCATAGAAATATTCACACTTTTTGGAGGTGTAAACGTAAAGCAACACAGTTGGAAATGTCGGTGCTTAACAATCCACTGGTTCTATGCCTGCATGATCAATTTGAGTGGTTAAAATGATGTGTAAGCTTAAGTATAACTATCGAACTCATTTTTGATACCATACAGCATAGCAAATATAGTTTTTAACCCATAAAACCATTTATTCTCAAATAATGTGCTTATTTCAAGGGAAATTGCCTACATTTTTTTGTCCCATAGGAGTTTTAACTTCCGAACTCCTCATCCACCCCATACGCTTTTTGCAAAGGGGAGGCTTGGTTTATCAATTTGATATTTTATTCGTAGTGTCCTCATGTGCCATCGTCTTCTATCCGTTTTTTATTCGTCTGGCTCCCGCGTATGTCCATCGTCTTGTTTTCTTAAGTTTCCATCAGATTTTTTATTAATGGTTTACATTAACGCTTGAATCGATTCTCATTAGTCACGTATTTTACTTCATCTGGAAGTGCATTGAAAAGTCTAAATCCTTTGAAAAATAATAAATTTTGTGCTCCCGTCATTGTCAAATTTGATAGTCGAAAGTCATTTGCTCTTCGTGTCGCATATCGATGCACATCTGATCCGTATTGCATATTGCAATGATCAAAATAACACGGTATTAATTGTGTTATCGGCAAACAACTTTAGGTAGCACTGTGTGCTGTAAATTGCCCCACATCAGAGTAGCCTGAAATATGTATGTTTTTATTTTGCTCGGTTTTAAGTTGAGTATATTAAAAAATTCTACTGTTTGCAAGCCTTCAAACGGTATTTTCAGGTGATCCGCTCAACAAAAATATATAATTCATAGAAAAATGGCTTGTTCGTTTGACTCCCATACAATTAATAATGAATGGAATAAGTAGAATTTCTCGAAACTAGGTTTTTGACACCTGGTACCTCTTTGCTCCTAACCCTCTCATTTTCGTGCCAGTCGTTATCCCAAGACTAAGAAAGCTTTCCGTCATTCTTTGGATCACCTTTTTTATTAATCATATAAAAAGACATGAATATCTTTTGAATTTCTTCAGTTTCATTGAACAAATTAGACAAAAAAGACCAAACTTCTTGCCATTTAAACCAGGTAGGTTGATCTAATTTCCTCATTTATTACTAGAAAACAAACGGATGATTCGGGAGAAACTGAAGATTTTTGAAAATTTGCGCACAGATACCTTCAAATACTTTTCACTGAAATTTCTTCTACAACTAAAAATAACTCAAAAAATCTCCCTAAAATGCTCTGATTTTCTCTATTAATTGTACCACAAAATATCAGTGGAAATTTGATTAAATCATTTTTCAGAAATAAATAAAGAACTACTTCCCAAATTTCCTACGGCTATTCTGAATCATCTAAGAACTTTTGAAAAACCGAATTCAGTACTATACCATTTAATTCCACTAGAGTTTGTATTGAAAAAAACCATCGTATGCAAACATTATATATTAACACTAGGTATAAACGTATTTCCCTACCAATTATTTTTTTTTACTTAAAATTTATGAGCTTTTAGGTACATTCCATCCCTCTTTTGTTGAAACTTTAAATGCTGAAAGGTATATCACGGGAACGATTAGTAGGTACCAAGTTGAATAGCCATGTATTGCCGTTGCCGTTGTCTCTGTTGGGGGTTAGTGTCGTCAAAACATTCCGAATTTGCTGTCTTTTCTTTTTGTCGATGATGGCTTTTATCGTGCTTTCCTTGATCCGTTGATCCTTACCGTCTCGTAGATATATTCCAGTTCCTTGGTCTTTCCGTCTTCGCTGAGGGGTAGAGTCTGCATCCTGTGGATCATGTGGTGAAACGCTGCCATCTTATGCTGGAACGAATGATTCGATGTGTAAGGGATAACTCGTTGGGTGTTTGTAGGCTTCCTGTAGATTTCGAAGTTGTAAGTTGAACTTTCTTCCCTGGTGACAAGTAGATCCAAAAATGGTAGTTTTCCATCATTCTCCTCCTCGTGGGTAAATTCGTTTTTTTTCATCTACTTATAGGTATTCTACTAAACAGCTCGAAGATTTATTATCAGTAAAGTTGAGTTTACTACATTCTTGGTAGTAACGCTACATGTGGAACACGCATGGAACATAATTGTGTCTATGTTGCCGCGAAGCAAACAAATTGTCCGAATCTCGTGAAAATCGTGCCTCTACTGTTAAGTCCGGCTATCCGCATGACACCTTCTAGCGCAATATTGAATAACAGGCACTATAGTCCTTCGCCCTGTCGTAGTCTCCGCCGAGACTCAAACGACCTGGAGTGTTCGCCCAAGATGTTTTGCACACCGATACAGTTTTGCACACCGTCCATCGTTGCTCTAATCAATCTTGTGAGCTTCCCGGGAATGCTGTTCTCGTCCATGATCTTACATAGCTCTACACGGTCAATACTATCGTATGCTGCCTTGAAATCGATGAACAGATGGTGCGTAGGGACCTGGTACTCACGGCTTTTCTGGAGGATTTGCCGCATGGAGAAGATCTGGTCCGTTGTCGAGCGGCCGTCGATGAAATCTGCTTCTCACGAACTAGTTTGCTATAGGTGATGGACGAAGGAAGAGAATCTGGGATAGCACTTTGTAGGCGGCGTTTAGGATAGTGATTGCACGATAATTTTCACACTCCAGTTTGTCGCCCTTGTTGTAGATAGGGCATATAACGCCTTGCTTCAACTCCTCCGGTAGCAGTTCCGTTTCCCAGATTCTGACTATCAGCCGATGCAGACAAGCGGTCAACCTGCCCGGGCCCATCTTGATGAGTTCGGCTCCGATAACATCCTTGCCAGCGGCCTTGTTATTCTTCAGCTGTTTAAAGGCATCCTTAACATCCCCCATCGTGGGAGCTGGTTGGATTCCATTGTCCGCTGTGCTGACGTAGTCATCGCTTTCGCTCTCCTGACCTTCTGTGCCTGTGTTCTCTGCGTTTCGATCACCTCGCGTCCGTCCGTCAAGATGCTCCCATCCTTATCCCGGCACATTTCAGCTCACGACACCAAGCCTTTGCGGAATGTGTTGAGTTTCAGTACATAGGAGAGTATGCGTGTGCTTCCGATGAGGTTGAGAGATTTTCAGTTCCACGTACCGAGTTTCCAATCGCTAGTCCATTTTTGTCGCTGTGGTCTTTGCCGATTGTTCCGATCCGTATTCTCTCGTTGACGTTCCTGTGCTGATGTGTTTTTACGGTTGACTTGCAGGGCCTGACACCAACCCCCTAGATTTCCGGAGGACCATTCCCCCTAAATATTCGGATGACTATAGTGCGCAGTTTCGCTTAGAGTCTTTCTCTGGCACTCGGCCGATGATCAGCCGCCCCTGACATGGGGAGCAGATGCTGTTGTGAGCCGCTCCTAACATGGAGTACAGACGCTCCAGGTTTGCAGAAGCAAACTCCCCCTTTCCTGTCAGCATACGACCAAAATTCCCACCGCGATGAATTGGTTACTCGATCTTCCCTAAAGTTGCTCGTACCCCGGCCAGTACCACGAAGAGGTAGGCATAGGATTTGCTAGGCAAGAGGCTAAGGACCACACAAAGGAGTCTATTGTATTCCTGCAGGTACGCCATGCCCAGCCATTTACCGTGCCAACAACGGCCGTATCTCTTCGACCATAGATTTATCCATCGTAAGTCGTTGCTAGACGCTAGTCTATCGTGTTGGGAGTCTAGGGATCGAAGCCCACCAGAACGATTCTATTATTTTCTACAATTTTACATCTCAATTTGTGCAAATTGACTTTTGTGCCTACGACCTTCAGGTATTGTCAAAACACCGTCGGCTGGTTAAGCCGTAATAGACATGACAACCTTAGTTGAGTAAATTAATAGGATTTTATTGTCTCAGCGCCTTCACGAAAACTACTTATTAAATCAATATACAATGTTGCAAGTGCATTCATATCGAATTGAAGTATGCGTAGTGGAAATTTCATTAATATACAAACATTCCAGTGAGCCACAAATATAATGGTATGTAATAAATTCTATGAATATTCTTACCATTGCCTTTATTGGTTAAAACTTACAACTTTGAAGGCACGCTGCTAACTTATTTGCAAATATTTGCAGCTAGAACCTTCACAGGATCATTTACCTACTCAAAACCGTACTTTAAATAAAGTATGTAGTGACGAAGTCAGTTTATTTCTATCCTCAATACTCACATCAATACTGACTCCGAGATGTCAAATAACACTCTTAAATGTTTTGGAAGTGATAGATATACATCTGTACTAAGGTTCTGTAATGTGAACTGATTGAAAAATAAATTGATTCTGGTTTGCGAAGACAACAAACAAAGTGCTGAAATAGCATAATTTTTAACGTATTTTCAATACATGAAAAATGCACTTAATGATTCGAAGTCCTGCTATGAATATCATACAGGAACGTCTATAATGTTTATGTTTTTACATTCTTGAGATCATAATTGATACATGAAAAGGTAAAGGAGTGACAAACAAGACATTTTGTTTTTCGATTTATGGCCTATGGGCGGTACCACTGTGCAAGGTGTGCGTTCTTCTACTACTCACCTTTATTATCCCACATTCATCCTAGGTAAATGTAACTGAGAGGTTTAAGCGCAATTTTCTTTCGCTCTCATAATTGCATTTTCCACAAAATGTGAATATGCATGAAAAGAAGAAAGTTCAAGTAAAGGGTAGCACTAATCACTCGTATTTAAACAGGGTGAACATGGGAGCGTGAGATGAACGATGGCATCCTACGTTTCCGTTCTCGACTATACCAAAGAAGCATTCTTTTGAAGTAGGATGCAAGAAATTTGAAGTCTCGTCACCGTTGGAGATTTTCCTTTTCTTCTTTGAAGCAATCCGACAAAAAAAAAACTGTCGCGCGTCGTGTTTTTAAATGTCAGTTTTATATAAACTATAAAGGAAAAAAGTGCTTTCAGAAATTTTCAACTGGATAAAAGTGAATCGCTCACCAGAGGTATATATGAATATCATAGTGCACTAGAAGCGATTTTCGTGGAAATTCAAATGGGTTGATTGTCATATATTTTGCATTCGGAAATACACGACACATCATTATCGGTCATTCGTACTCGCATCAATCAATCATTTTCGGCAGTTACGCCTCATCGAAGCTAGTGCTTCACATTATTCAAATATGTCGCTAGAGCGTGACCGCCTCTTTTTATAAAGCAAATTGTTGCAACAAATCACCCGGCAATTCTCCGTTACGCACCAATCCCACAGCACTGGAGCTCCCTTTCACTGATGACGATAGCAATTCCATCCGGGGTCCATTCGATATGGCGTCGGTGAATTTCAATTGCAAATTTTTCCAATCGATCTTGCCGGATGGAAATACGGGGTGCGGTTTGTTGTTGGCGCCCATCGTCCACCCCCACCCTACATGGCAGATTCACATCCTCACTGTGAAGATGTGGCGTTAGGGTGAATTGTTAATCTAACTTTTTCTCTTATTCGTTCCGTTTTTTTTTCTCTCTTTCCAGGTAAGTCCGTTTCGCGTGTTTACGATTATGAAAAAGGCAAACAACACAATGCCGGAGGGTTTATCGGGTGGAAGTCACCTGCCAGCAGTGGGAAGCTGTTGTTGCAAATCAGGTAAGGAAGATTGTGGGGATGACGGGTGCCGGAGAGGAGATTGTGAGGGAAGATTATCGGAGAAAGAACACGCTTCGATGGCTACAAACAGCTGGTTGGGGGTTTCCTTTGCAATCAGGCTATGTGGATGAGAAAAATGGGGATAATTGTGTTAGGGGATGTGGACGTTTAGCGTTTGGAGTTCAGCTTTAAAACGTTCAACTAATAGCGAATGGTATTAGAAAATCACGTTCTTCGATAAGAGTAAAAAATAGAATAGAATCATAAGAACGACAACACTGTTCGACTGAAGAATCACGAATTTCAAGCTTCAAATTGGAGGAATTCTATACATAGATCTGACTGAAGCAGTCAAAATATATCTCTAAGAAAAACGTATTTCTTTATAGCATAAAAAAACAGTAGCGATCAATCTTTACATACTCAAGCAAAATAGTATAGCTCAAGTGGCGCTAGTTCAAGAACCTTACTTTTGTAAGTGAAAGCTCTAGCCATGTCACCTTGTGGACCCATTATTTGATACTTTCATCATGAAATGCCAAATCCGCGTGCCATGCTTCGTGTATGAAATCTTGGTTAGAATAGGATTGTTAAAATCTACGCAAAATAAGAACCCATATTTGGTATTGAAAATTATCGAGTTCTTGGCTGTTGGTTTCTCGGCAATCCATTTTTGCTGAAGTCGGTGAAAATATTGTAGTGTGCATAATTTGTTCATGTCTAATGTAAATTCTCCGAGAATGCTCACTGACCCGTCCGTCGCGACCGTATTCAAATTGTAATAAATTTGCTCAGCAAAACACGCACCAAATTGAAAACGGCAAGGTTCACGTGTAAGAGTCCCATTCATCAGTCACTGAAGTCCGAGCAAAAAGAACCTGACCGCTGCCTGCTAACTGTGGTGGCTACATTATGCATAGCGACACAGCAGCAAGTTGTCCAATCTGTTTGACCTAGTGCTAACCAGTTAGCCAAGTGTAGTGTGCAAGCAACGATAACGCGAAGTGAAAAACAAACTCCGACATGGGCGCAGCCAGGATTTCAATCAAGGGGTGGGGGACATGGTATCCTAAAAGTTACTTATTAACTTTTGATGGCGCTACGTCCTTCAAGACATGATCTGCGCCACCATGTTACTCCAACAATTTCGATCCATGGCTGCTTGCCCATAGCGTCTTGATCGTCCCACGTTTCCAAGATCCTGCTCTATTTGACCAAACCACCTAGAGCGTTGCACTCCTCTTTGCCTTTTACCGACTAGATTGGAGGTGAACAACATTTTTGTGGGATTGTTGTCTGGAATTCTCACAACGTGTCCCGCCCATCGTGCCCTTCTAGCTTTGGCGACTTTCTGGATACTGGGTTCACCGTAGAGTTGCGCAAGCTCTTGGATCATTTTTCTTCTCCATACGCCATTCTCACATACTCCGCCGAAGATCGTCCTAAGCACACGTCGTTTAAAAACTCCTACCGCTTGCAGGTCCTCTTCGAGCATTGTCCACGTCTCATGCCCGTAGAGGACTACCGGCCTTATCAGCGTCTTGTACATGGTACACTTAGTACTGAAGTGAAGTTTACCAGACCACAAGGTCTTGTGGAGTCCGTAGTAAGCACGACTTCCGGCAATGATACGTCTTCCGACACTGTCCACGTCGTCAGCAAAGCAGATGAACTGGCTGGATTTATTGAAGATCGTGCCCCGCGAAACTTTTGGTGTATAATATTATTGGCTTAAGAACGGTTAAACGGAGGGACGAAATTCTTTCACGGTTAACTTTGAAAAGAGTTGGCATGGCCTACTCCACAGCCTGATGCTTGGCAATACAACGTTTTTCGGGACAAATAGTTATAAATATTGCTGTTTGCGATTGATGTGCAAATCTCGTCTAACTGGGCTTCAAATGCGATAACACCAAGTAATCAAAGAATACTTAGCAACCATGATCCACAATAGCACAGCCAACCTAGCTTTTAAAATCAAACTTCAACTTCCTTGTGAAAAATCTAACCGAGTTTGGTCTTCCCGCATTTGATATTTGCATTTCAAACGCACACAGCAATAATAGGGTTTCAATGCTAGTAATGGACCCCTTAGTAGCTGAAATTCATTCTAGACGCTTTTCCGCAATGATATCTCAGACGCATATACGTTTTATGGAGTCTAACAACAAATTCAATGTCTTTACTTCATAGTACGTCTATGAAACATACAAAATCATTCGATTTTTCCAGCAAAATGTGCATTTGAAAAACTGTTGTCCGAATGCCTATTATGGACCCTCCCGGGGTCCATAATAGGATTGTTTACAAATTTGACGTTGCGTATTATGGACTCTCCATTTGATTCCCGTGTAATCCGGCTCGTTGCCGATGAGCCTATTATGGACCCACCTGGAAATGCGTATTATGGACCCTCTTGTGTGGTTTCATTTACAAAACTGTTCAAATATCTGTATTTATGCGTCTCAAACCAAATATTTTGCCTGAAACTGGTGACTAACAATGTAATCGAAGTTCTCCCGGTGGATTTTCATAGTAATAAAGTTGCTTTGAGTGTTAATTTTATGTTTTTCTGTAGGGGGTCCATAATACGCACAGGGTCCATAACCGGCATCGACTCCCTATTTTCAGAAAATAATATTCGATTAATAATGAGTCAACGTTTGGTGAATGCACCGGGTAAGATCAAATAGAATTAGGCAGATAAATTCATTTGAAAGTTGATGATTTGGCTAAAACATAATTGGGTTTTATCATTGGAGCAACAAAATTCACAAATTTACATTGAAAATTGTCTTTAGAATAGAATTTATTCATTAGTTCAACCACACAAAGATTCCGTAAAGTTGTGACCCGACTTAACCACCTACCATTACAGTCATGATGTCATAGAAATGTATTGCAGTCGAAGCTCGTTATAACGACCACTTTTATAGCGACAAAATCTTCAACTAAAACACAACGAAACCTAATAGGAGCCAGAAGATAAGAGTTTGATCTTTCCTAGCATAAGAGCAGACATTTCTCTAAGATTTGAAACTTTTGTTAACATTCCTCGTAACATTACTACAAGTATTACTGTTAGTGTTTTTTTTTTCAAGGTTTTCTCTAGGAATTTAATCAGAAATGTTTTCAGGTATTTGCCCAAATGGTCAGTTATTATTTCGGAATTTTCTAATGCATTTCATTTAGTTATTATTTCCCAAAGAATTTCTCCATGAATTTTTGTTAGGGTCGATTTAAATACAGTCGACTCTTCATAACTCGATATTCAAGGGACCATCGACTTATAGAATTATCGAGTTATAGAATATACCGAAAAAAAAATCCTAAAATCGAAGGAACAAATTCCTGTAGTTCCAATACATAGATCATATACTTCTGTAAGAAAGCAATCTTATTTTGTTCATAGTATTTTTCAAACTATTACTTGAAAACTTTTTTTTAAATGCTCGAAAAATCACGTTATTTTTATTGAAAATTTTTAATTTATTGTTATGTTTTTCAACTTTTATTACAACTTACAATTATTCATTCATCAAGAAACAAGAATTAGTCCAAGTTTCCCCGAATAAGAAGGTTTTAAAAATAGATATCGAGTAGAGAGAAATTTACCTACCACGTGACATCGACTAGCGGAGGAATCGAGTTATATAAATATCGACTTATGGAGAGCACGATGTATGGAAAAATGAGGGACCGAAAAATCAATCGAGTTATAGAGTATATCGAGTTGTAGAGAGTCGACTGAATGATGTCCATCGGTTTTCGGAATTCTAGACAATCATTTTACTGTCCTTCTTTTTCTTTCTGGCGTTACGTCCCCACTGGGACAGAGCGTGCTTCTCAGCACACTAACACTTTCACAGTTATTAACTGAGAGCTTACTATGCCAATGACCATTTTTGCATGCGTATATCGTGTGGCAGGTACGATGATACTTTATGTCCTGGGAAGTCGAGAAAATTTCCAACCCGAAGAGATCCTCGACCGGTGGGATTCGAACCCATTCAGTTATCCATTCCGCATGGTTGTTAAATTATATATCTCAATACGCGTGGTAAACATGGATAAAATATGGGTGAAATTATGAAAAAAAAAATCCATGTGCTCGGCTAGGATTCGAACCCAGGACTCTTGTAGGCTAAGCGAGCGCTTTACCAACTAAGCTACCGAGCCACTTGGTGACCCAATAACTTAGAAGTTTACAAGTTTCGAATTAATATCCCCACAGATCACGTAGACCCTTTTCATAACCCATACCCATTAGACTGGTCCAGCTCAGCATGGATGTAGAATAAAGTTTTATAATTGGGTCCTAAAGCCCTGTCCCAATTTTAGTATCAAACGCTCAAGTATAGGGCAAAAACACAAGTTTACTCAATTTTTAAATGATTTTCAGTCCAAAAAACATTTTCTTATGATTTTTGAGATTTTGTCCCACCCTTTGGTTTAAACTCAAATTTTGGGTATATTTTGTTTTCCGTGTCCCTGCTGAAATGTCAGATAGGAACAACCCCAGTGTTAAAACTATATGCCCTGTGGCATTTTTGTCGAAACTGTGAATGTCAAACATGATCACAAGTGTCAAGGTTCATATTTGGAATCATTTTTAAAATTGAAGTTTAAAAATGTTATAGTCGTTATTTGAGTTAGAAAAAATGCTAAAGTAGTTGCAAGAACATGCTCTTTCGTATTATTAAATAAAAACAAGAATTCATTAAACATTTTAGGACCCAATTCCACGGGGCACCTCTTCGAATTATTCCTTAGGGTTAGAGGAAGACTTCCTGAAAATTTCAGCTCATTTGGTCTTCCATCAGCTGGCGCATTTGAATTCCCAGCTCAAGCATATGGGAAACATTACATCATCTACTGTTTGGTTCAGGAAAACTGTTGATCGCGTTCAATTGAACCCAGAATGTCAAAAACAATACTTGATACCATAGCTAACAGTATTGTAGAAGGTTGTATCATTTAATCATGATAAAGTTGGTGTTTTAACTATCTGAAGTAGGGAAGGTGTACCAGTTATGACTATAGTGGTTCCTTATTTGGCCATATGCACAATTCGGATAACTTTCGCATTTTTAATATTTTCGAATGTTTTAACATCAAGATATATACTATATCTTACAGCTAAATAAAAAAAAAAAACTTTTTTAAATGTTGAGATATTCAAGTTATCACGTATGGCGAAATAGGGAACCACTATGGCCATAATTGGTACACCTACCCTAGATCTGCAATGCAGCTCTGTATTTCTTCAACAAAGCATGACGGTTACCACTAGGCGCATCATAGCCACCAATGACGCTTGGCGAGCTGCTGCGCAAGACGCATGCATATGTGACTGTACTGGAGCTCTGATTTAAGCCTAACTTTCAACAACTGAAATTTTAACGAAAATGAGATTAAATCCAGATACTACCTTCTGCAATTATGTTCATTAGGGTATCAGCTAGTGTATTTGCCATTCTGGGTCCAATTGAACACGATCAATTAGTATACAGAACGAAACAGTGACCAAGGGTCAATTTTCAATATATTTGAAACGAAAATTCCATACAAATGTCGAATTGAATGCGCCAGCTGAGTTGAAATTTTGAGAGACCTTTTTTCTAACCCTAAGACACATATCTAGGGGGTGCCCCGTTGAGTTTTTTTTTAAAGTTTTTTTGTTTAAGGGCCAGTCTAATACCCATCCATCTCATGTATACTACACACGCGCGCAGAGCGAGTGTAATTTATTTAGTGTTGAAACTGTTTGCCTATCATACCTATAACAACTGTATTGAGGAAGAGTAATGTTGCGGGAAGGATACATTTGTTAATAGATTAAAAATAATAACTCAGTTAAAAAGCTGAGGAATATTTTTTCTTATATTTTCATTTATAGCTTAATAAAAATGTAACAAAATGATGTACTGAGAATTTCTATACGTTATTTTTTTTAAGAAAAATCACTGCGGCTAAATTCTAAGTGGAACAGACTTTATGTGGATTCACTTCTGAGTGATAAATCATGAAATATTAGCTATCACAAGATAACGGCAGAAGAGGTTCCAGAATTGACCATTTGGAGGCCTAACAAAACGTGTCTTTGGGTGTCCGAAAATAGTCAGAATCGTATAGTTTTTGACATGAAATTTAATCACTTCTGTGTAAAAATCATGAATTTCGAGTATTCAAAAGACCATGTAACCGAAATTACCACAATAGTGTCAAAACTAAACTAGCGGATATATTTCATCCTATAAATCGATGGTCAGTGGTATATTTAAAGTTAATGATGAGTAACTTATTTCCCGTAATTATTATCATTAAAAACCTTAGGTACCCCAACAAATTTGAAACTAAATCTGGAATCATCTTCAAAAATTTTAATACAGGAATCAAAAATATAACTCATTTGTGATCAACAAAATTGATCGAACGATGATGAAGCTAGAGAATTTTGAAACTTTGATGTCGGCACCCAGTACTGTTAAGGTTGGCATATTACTGGAAAAATGGAGTTATTTCTTGAGGAATCCCAGTTGAGAGGCTTGGAGATATTCTCAGTAAAATACCTGGGTTCATGTAAATTTTGTATACATTTCACTAAACAAACTTATTGATTAATAGCAAGTTGCATTTCATCAAGGAGAGAAAAAAGATTTTAGAAGTGTCATTTGAAGGACTTTTTAGAGTTATTCGATGCAAAATCGGAAGAGTTATTAGGATTAATATGTGAAAAGAATATCTTGACGGCTTAGTGAAAAATTCTGGAGAAAAAAACTGGACGAATTTTATAAGAACGCATGAAGAAATTTCCTATAAACTATGCCCAGTGAACCACGCATCGTATAAGGATGTGCGCCGAAAATCTCATACTCATACGTCAAAAATCAGAATCACACAATGTGTCAAATCAAAACGAATAAATGTTAATACAAATTGTATATAATTCTCCACTACGATTCATTGTCGACAAACTTTGTTGACAACAAACCATGCCGTAAATAGTATAATCTAGAATCGCATCAAGTTGTATAAACTGACAGATCATATATCAAAGCAGATTAGCATCAAATGTAATCGCAACAACTTAGCAAAATTTGCCACCCGAGGTTGGTATCTTCTGGCGGTGGGCTTCAAAGAACAAAAAAGCGTGTGTGCTGTATAGCAAACTTACTTTCATGTTGGCAAATAATCACACCTTGTGTGTGTGTTGTTTGTGGTGTTGTGGTATGGTACCGGTTTAGGGATCCAAAAGTCTGGTGTTCGAGTCTCACTGGAAACTTTATTTTTTATTTTTATCGGAATTTTGTGGCATCGTATTGCTGACCATGGGAAGTCTGAAAAAGTCGTGAGAAGTGCGTATATGGCCTCTACTTTGGTGTGTATATAGCGTTTTCATGCATTTTATACGAGTGATATGATTCATATATAATAATGTATAGCAAAAATATGCAAACCGAAATGTTGAATGGGTGTAGAAGAGTCTCGAAGATGCCATCCTAGACAAATCTTGGACGTTGTGAAATTTCTGTAGAAATTTCCTAGACATTCTCGCACTGAACCAAGGACATACTTCACAAAAGTATCTTAAGAAATCATAGGATCAGGGTTGGAAAAAATCTTGAAATTCACTCTACAGTAGCCAAGCAAAGCAAATCACAGTCAGCGAAGCCAGTAAAACACAACACCATCGCTGTTGTAGCCGAAAAGCCTTTAAAATAGCAAAACATCCGTTGCTTAGGGCAACCCTAAATTAATGTAGAAAAATGTTCTTTTTCCCGCTGCATTTCCCTTATTCAAAGCCTTAAATGACACTAATGATACCGTGTTGGATGTGGGATCGAAATCACCTAAGAAATGAATCTAAATCCGTCCACTTTATACAAAACGCCTACTTTTTGTATGAAGTGTACGGATTTTGAGCCTGTACGGATTTCGGTCCCCCACTATATAGAAAATTCATGCATCTAACATAGGCTACTTGATGAGATTTATGTTTTTGAACTATGTACTGTACTGGGAAGAGCTACGTGAGTTTCTCGAAATTCAAGCCTACTACTATTACCATTCCTAGCACTGCATAGGATATTTCAGAGATTTCTATGGAGAATCTCGAAAAACTCCAAGGAATGATTTCTGAAATAAATAAATATATGAAAAACTTTATTTAGTTTTATTCTTTTTAATTCCACTATAGTTTGTATCCTTATAGGATTCATTCACAACTTTCAATACGCGGAAAATGGGCGTTTTTGACACCCAGCCACCCCCTTGTATTTTGTATGAATATTCTACAAATTTTGTAGGAGCTTTAACATTCTAAGGACACCAACCCACACCCTTCAGCGTTATGAAATTTGTGAATGGGCCCTTACAGATACGCGTATTTCAACCTCAAATGTATAGCCGTTTTCAGTGTCGTGTACTAGACTCGACTCTAGTACACGACACTGAAGACGGCCTTACAGTTGATGTCGAAATACGCGTATCTGTCAAAGGATACAAACTCTAGTGGAATTTAATGGTTTAGTACCAAATTCGATTTTTCTTTTATATATAGGTATTCCCTTAACAGCTCAAAGATTTATTATCAAGAATAAGGTCTGATGCTGACACTAACGAACCATCCATAGTTTGTTTAACGATTAAATAAATGCAATATTGCAACGATACAAGTTTCTGTTATCAAATGTATGCAACAAGCTTGCCAGTTCGTTCTCCATCCTCGGCTGAAGGTACTCCGGCGACCCAGAAAAAAAACATGAACCCACTTGCTTGCGTTTTACCAAGCGCACTCAATTTTAGTTTAGACTCCAAGAATAACACTGCGAGTCATTTTGTTTGTTTTATGCACCAAAATACCGCTATTTACTTAATTTTGGGTTGCTGAATTCATTATCGTTATCAGAAATGTCATGGCACATCAAGTTTTTGAGATATTAGCTGTTGAAAATGCAGAATTTTAATTGCGCGCTTCCATGATTCACATGGGCATGGGAGGTTTTCCTTGGTAGAATTTTAGAATTTCCTGAATCTGCGCAATAAGAAGCAATTCAGCATAACTTCAGTAGCTTTAAAATAACCCCACTGCCGAAGGGAATCAAAAGTGCCAAGAATAAGATCGGACTCCCTATGAGAAATTAAGGATTTCATATGGACACTGCGAACATGTTCGAAAAGTCGATTCAATCGTATCGTGAAAATTAAACCAAATTAAATCGTTAATGAAAGCTGAAGTCCTAGTGACTGGTATTCATGAACTTATTTGAGGTTTCGGCTTGCATACACAATCAAAAGTGTTGATAATTGTAGTTCATCGCCGATGTCCCGATCCTATGGTTTGGATCTTCTTCAGGGTTCCATAGGATTGGAACGTCGGCGAAATCCAAAAATAAGTTGAAGTCCTATTTTGCATGCTAGATGGATCACATCGCTAAAAATTTGATAAATCATACTTTAAATATAAAGAAACATATAATTAAAATCACTTTTTATATACAACTTTGTCACGTTGTACTGCCCTTCCACAACTACTTGTCCCATGTTCTATGTGAAACTGATTGACCGCGGGACAAATTTGCGTACAATGGCAGTGTTCTTCTTTTTCTTGGCATTAACGTCCTGACTAGGACAGAGCCTGCTTCTCAGCTTAGTGATCTTATGAGTTCATCAACAGTTATTAACTGAGAGCTTTCTTTGCCAAATTTGCCCTCTGTCGCATTTGTTTATCTTGAGCAGGAACGATGATACTTTATGCCCAGGGAAGTCAAGGAAATTTCCATTACGAAAGATCCTGGACCGATCGGGAATCGAACCCAGACACCTTCAGCATGGCTTTGCTTTGCTTGTGCTCTAACCAGTCGGCTAAGGAAGATCCCATGGCAATGTAGCAACCCCAAAACTACTAGAGACACATAATATGCTCCTTGAGAATCGCAAAAATCTTATTTTTTATACGATATTCCGAAAGTTCGTCATGATTTTACATAAACATAAATACCTACTGAGGATTATTTTTTAAAGACTCAATCAAAATATTGAGCTTTGTATTTGTTTCTGTGACCCCCACTGGCTACACCCAAGGCGTTGTGCCTTAACAGATTACACCCCGCAGTTTTCATGTAGAAAATAAAAAATCTCCCATCGAATCTCGACCTACAAGAACAGCTGACGGAGGTCGTCTCTCTTCATGCCACATGACATACTGCTGCAGATAACCAACCAGCCAGTCACGTGGTCAGTCCCCAACTGTTTTCACGAACTCTGCATCACGACAGAGCACACAAGTTCGTGCGATTGTGGGTGGCAATGAACTTTCTTGTTGCTCCTTGAGACTCACTTCAGACGCCACACGCCGGAGCTCGCAGTAACGAACAGGACATGCGCAGAAATCCAGATAACGGTGAGCGGGTGAGTGATTGTGAGTGACGTTTTATAGCAGAGCGAATATTGAAAAATTGTGCTGAGCTTTCTCGAAATGGATTTCTGGAAGCTTTCAAGTGAGAGCTTGAATTTTATGGTTGATAGCCAACCATAATTCCTTCCATCGGCTTTTCCTCATTTATCCAAAGTTCAAAAACCGGAAAAAGTTCCGCTATTGGCCACTGATGGCTCTTCATTCACAATCACACCTGTATATTATCATAGCTCCCATCCCCTTCAAGAATCGCCTCCGAAAGATTTATATCAATCAGTTGATTACATAATCAAACGTAATTCCCCGCGATAGGTCTCCACCAGCAGGTCGAATTAAACAAATGCCCCTAATTAGTGGCGTTGGCTTCCATTAGAAGAGTACTGGAAATATCACCAGGAATGGTTTTTCTCTCTGCGTCTACTAATGCTGATTGGCGATAATGATAGAAATGATTTACGTACACTGCTTTCAGTGAGGGGTCAAGTGCCGGTGCCAAGATGGTCAATTTAGGAAAGGAGAAGCGAGAGGAGCAGAATAAATAAACACTCGGAAAAACTGGTTGTTTTACTTAGGATGGTTAGACATGGAATGGTCATCGTCAGTTACCTAATTGGGTGTTTATTTTACGGCCTTCCACTTTCGTGGAGTGAGTCAGTGATTGTGCTACTTTGGAGTGAAAAGATTCTGGTATTTTTTTTTTGGTCTAGGTTTGTTGATGAGAGCAATTAGGCGAAAAACGATGGATGCTTCGGGTCAAGGGTAATAAAAAAGTTGTGTAATTTTCTCGGAATCGTCCGAACGTTTACCTTGGAATCTGATCTTCAATGGGTTTGTAATTGAATCATAGAGTTTTTTGTTTTGTTCAAGTTAAATTATCCAGATGAGCAGTGATAGCTCGAAAATCATTTTATGCTTAACTAAAATTCCTTTCTCAAATTCTAAGTTAAACAATTATAACAATGTTGTTAACAACATATTATATTTCCTTTGTAGTTGAAGATCATATTTTCAAAGATCCATTGAATTCACTTGCTTATAATTTAAGGTATCTGGGTTCGATGTCTGGTCGAGACAGGACCTTTTTTAATGGAAATTTCCTTGACCTCCCTAGGCATAGAGTATCATCGTACCTGCCACCTGCCAAAGGAAACGATTAATAACTGTGGACGTGCTCATTGAACAATAAGCTGCAAAAGCAGACTCTGTCCCAGTGAGGATGTAATGCCAAAAAGAAGAAGAGAAAGATTAATACAGGGTCAATAACGGAGCCGGCCACGTCCTTGCAATGCACAATTTTGTGACGACACGATCCCAAACTATTCCAATACTGCATGTGTTGAGTTGCCGCTCAACAATTTATCTGAAGCTCTGCACTTCGAAATTGGAATAGCTGGCTTAAGGCAAATAAAGTCATGAGATGCTCCATTGCCAGCTAGCTGATCAGCCAATTCATTTCCAGTAGTGGATGAATGACCAGGTCCCATACAAGGTTTACAGAGTTGACTAAATCCAGTTCCTCAATTTGAGTTCGACATGCGATAACAAGCCTCGAAATTGAGTTGACCGAAGCAAGAGCTCACAGCAGCCTGACTAACTGAACAGAAGTATATGACTTTAGCCATTACGCGCTGTTGAAGTGCTGATTGCGCTCCACACATAAGAGTAAATATTTCCGCCTGATAAACGGTGCAGTGTCTACCAAGTGAGTAAAACTGATTCAGCCTAAGCTCACGAGAGTATACACCAGCACCAGCTCTACCGTCAAGAAGGGAGCCATCAGTGTAACATACTATAGTGTTTCATAAAACTTCTCTCCAAATAGCTAGACGTGCACTCTTCCCGTGAAGGGAATTGTGTTGTAAATGTCTTGTAAGGAAAGTGACAAGCAATTGTGAGATCACTTGGAGCAAGGACAATTTTGTCCCAATTCACCAAAAATGAAAACAACGAAATATGTGTAGATCTACGATTCACTGGATTCTTCTCCAGTATATCCAGTACCCATAAACGGTAAGAGCAAGAAAGTGCTTCTTGTTCATGATGTATGTGTAGTGGCGCAACGTCGAAAAGGGCCTCGAGCGCTGCTGTGGGAGTTGTAGAGAATGCACCAGAAAGTTTGAAATCTAGAACGACTCCGACATAGTTTACCTGATCAGTTTCATTAATCTTAGTGCCAAAAAGACGTGAAGGTCGAATTTCATCGCGGTTTCGTCTTTCCGTAAAAAGAACAATAGATGTTTTATTCGGGTTAACCTAAAGGCCATATTGGTGACACCAACTCTCGACTACCTGAAGAGCACTTCGCATCAGGTCGAATAGGGTGCTTATGCACACACCAAATATCATAGCTAGATAGTCGTCGGCTAAGATAATCATGGTCTGTTCCAACTCCTTCTACATTATTTCCTGAGTCTAGTCTGATCGGAATTCCACCATGGGGTCCCTCTCGTAGTCTTCACAAACCGCAGAGGACATGCTTCTTCAAAAGCTTCCATAATGTAGGACGTTGTAGTATCAACGGCATCATCCTAATAACTTGGATTTTCAATGGACGGAGAATATCCATGAAATTTGGTCACAATCAATTCAATATAGAGTTCCCAGTTTGTTGAGCGGGGATTCCTTAAACGCAAAATTCTGCGCAGTTACATTTCAATGTTCAAAGAAGATGTAGCGATGATCAGATAATGATTCCTCATCTGATACATGCCAATTCGTCACTTCGTGACTACTTCTATTCGAGCATGAGCGTTATGTCTAAAACATCTTCTCTAGCAGATACCATGAAGGCGATTGCCTATGTTAAGTAATCCAAGATCTGTACTACTTAAGTATCAAATTGGAACCACTCAAATTGATATCTGAACTGCCCTAGATGATGTGATGAGCATTGGCATCACTGCCCACAATCAACGGAAAGTCTTTTGTTACACAGTGTATGACAACTCGTTTAAAATCATCCGTTGGAGATGGTTCATCGTGTGGTAAATATATCGAACAATAAACGCATTTCCTGTTGAGGTCACCAACAGAAACATCAATTGTGATAGCACATACATCTCTGGTAGTTAACTCAGAAATGTAGTGTAGCACGCATGTTCGCCATTTCATGTTTGCTGAAAGTGGTAAAAACTGGGTCCACAAGGTTACCCAGATAGAAGTTGCCCTGAAGAAAGTAAGGTTCTTGAACTAGCGTCAGTTGGGCAGTACAATTTTTCAAACCGTCTGCATACATGCATCTTTACTGTTTTTTTGTGCTGAAGCAATCTTCATATCCTCTGGTTTTGTAGCATCCATCAGCAGTACGAATTTGTGTACGCACAGTACGAGACTACAACGCGCGCTGTTTGGCTTAGTATATCTTGAACCTCAATAATGGTCATTCCTTATCTCCGTTTAAGCCTTTTGCAATTCGACACCTTCTTATTCCTGGCATTACGTCCGCACTGAGACAGAGACTGCATCTCAGCTTAGTGTTCTTATGAGCACTTCCACAGTTATGAACTGAGAGCTTACTTTGCCAAAGTTGCCATTTTCGCATTCGTATTGCGTGTGGCAGGTACGATGATCCTGGACCGATCGGGAATCGAACCCAGACACCTTCAGCATGACTTTGCTTTGTAGCTGCGGACTCTTATCACTCGGCTAAGGAAGGCCCCAATCCGACAATTCGACACCTTGTCCACTGTTGATACTGTTATTGTTTCTATATACAGTCAGTGACATAAGATAGTAACCAAATGCTGTTTTTCCATACAAAATGCCCAAGCTTGGGGTGCTGTATCTCAGCTTCTGGTAGTCCGAATTGGCTGAAATTTGGATGACGAACTACAAATAACTTGAAATTTTGCCTGTTAGTGAATTATTACAATGCAGTCATTTTTCATAGAGTTTCAGAAGTAAGTAACCGGAAGACTTTTTAATTTAATTCGAAAACTTATTCGGACTACCAGAGGCTGAGATACAGCACCCCAAACTTGAGCATTTTGTATGGAAAAACAGCATTTGGTTACTAACTTATGTCATTGACTGTATCTAGTAATGCAAATCCAAGCACTTGACTCCTTGATGGAAAGTCAAATCTGCCCTCTTCAATACTAATCTCCTAATCAAATAATCAATCTTGCGTGCTCTCCATCAGCTTCAATTAATTACCTTCCTGATCCCTGTCTGTTATTCCGTAATCAAATGATGATTATGATTACAAACGTTCGCCCGTTCTCTTCCTGGAAAAGCCCAAACGCGTACGTAGTAAGATGAAGGAACTCCCACAGCCGGGGCCCCAATCTATTGGCCTCGTTATTACCCCCCGGCAAAACATAACCATAATAATCAACACCCTGGTCCTTGGATTCCATGAAGCATGAAGCACACATCCGTGTGATGGGCGACGATGATAATGAAACCAATCTCGCCTCTCAACGAATAGGGCCAAACCGTCGATGGAAGGATGTGGCGTTGCACAGTGGTCCAGACTTGAACAATCCTGGCAAAAAAGACTCGTTCTTAACATTTCACTAATTTTGATCATAACATTTAACGAAATTGCTGTTTTTCGTACATTTTGAGGCCTTAAACTTTTTTAAACAACGAATGTTTCGGTAAATTAGGCTAGAGGATTCTTAACCAATGGGTTGTTTAGTCTTGAAAAAGCATTAACAAAATATATGAAACAATGAAAACCGAACCATTAAATTCCACTGGTATCCTTTGACAGATACGCGTATTAAGACCTCAACTGTAAGGCTGTCTTTAGTGTCGTGACCTTAACTCGACTCTAATCAGGTAGTACTAAATTCCGGTTTCATTTATTTGTAGGTATTCCACTTAGGGACGTTCCGATACTTCCGATATATCGGAATATCGATATTTTACTTTCGATATTCGATATTTTGGTATCGATATTTCCTATTCAATATATCGGTGATATCGATATTTCCTTCCGATATATCGTAAACGGAAACAATTGTAGGGTTTTCTCCACATATTTTTTTTTGTAATTCAAAAATCAGTTACCGATCAAATTGTACTACAGTGGGATTCCGTTTTTGGCATGGTCCGTTTTTGGCATGCTCCGTTTTTGGCAGCCCCCGATTTTGGCAACAAAATGGATCTTATTTTGGCAGCATTTTTCAATATCATTAAAATTTGTATTTTTTTTGTAAATAATATTGTGTCGTTTGCTTCAATCATTTGAAAAGCACGATTACCGCTTTCTAGAGTTTAATTTTCGCCGATATTCTTCCAAATCTCACCAACTTCTAGGAGTAACGTATGCGCTAATTTTATTCTAGATGACCGTGTGGTCGCCACGTTTCATGAAGTAATAAATCTCTATGAGTATCTCAACTAGAGTTCCAACATCTTTTCTCAGGCATTCAAGCTTTATGACCAGCCCACTTGAGTATGCCGAGTATGAGTAACTTTGATGAAACCTAGAGAAATAAATGACGCACCAGTTTCTTCTATATGCCATTTATAGCGCCACAATGACAAATGCGAACACAGTCTAAATTCCTCTTTATTCTCAATAAGTGGATTATAATTCTCTCTATATAACGTTTGACTTTTTAAGAAACGACCCAACACATTATATTCCAATGTCGCTTATGCTAGAGTAAACTGCGTGCCATATCAAGATTTTATTCAAGTATGTCGTCGTATGAAATTATCAAAATATTCCTTACGAAACCTGGTGATCCCAGGCTGGATCTAGGAGATCTCTAACTGTATTCTGGAGAATCCTTACGTGCTCCTATGTTTTTAAAATGAGCTTCTGAGAATGTTCAGCGAATACTTACAAAACCATGAGTGAAATTTGGGTATTCCTTTCGGATATTAGGGATTTATTGCGAGAATGTATATTGGGGATGCTGTGCGAAATCTGTCGATTCTTTGTAAACTCCTAAAATTTCTAAGGCAGCCTTATGAATTGCTAGCGGTATACTGCGGATTCTCAATTGTATTTTTTTTTGGCAAGATCTTGAGAGTTCTGAATAGGTTTCCACTGGAATGTAGAGATTAATAATGGCAGTCTGGAAAACATTTATGAACTCTTCGCATCCAAATCTTAAAATTTAAAGCGATATCCTCAAAATTCTAAGCAAGCTCTTGAGTAGATGTGAATTCATATCTGGCTGCTAAGCAAGATCTTAAGAATTTTAAGGAAGATTCAATTGATTCTAAGTGAGCTACTTTACAGCACTAACGGGTTTCTGTAGTTTCTTAATGGACACCTGGAGATTCTTATCGGGCTCTTGGGGTTTCCTAGCGTTCTTGCACAACTTTGAGGAATCGTACTGTTCTTTAATGAAGGTCACTTATGCGATTATTGTTTCTACGTGACCTAGGTATACAAATAGAATACGTAAAGCTTATAAAACAAAATTGAAGATATTTCAATAGTAAAAAGTGTGTAAAACGTCTGTCACAATAAATATGACGGATCTTCAGATTTATAACATACCGTCAAACCGGGTAACTTGCAACACTTTTTAACTTTAAATCTATATGGCTGAAAAATTTTAAGGACTGAGATAAACCAAATACAATCTGGTATCCTAATCGCCACGTAAAGCATACCATTTGGTGTATATTTTATTACAATTTGGTTTCCTGGGATCAGGAGAGGCTGAAATATGCATTTTTAATGCTACCCCTGATGTGGGGTAACATGCAACACACAATGCTGACAAAGGTATACTATCAAAAATTTTATCAATACCGTGTTCTTTATCATTAATAGTTAATTGCAGTAAAAGCATGACAATAAACAGAAACTAGGTACCATACTTTTTGAAAAGTCATTATTATTTATTGAATTATGAGTGTATTGACCCTATCCGATTAAAAAAATTATTGAATTTGTATTTTGATGTGGAATACAAGTGGAAATTATCATTGGCGTAAAAACGGGAGGGCTAGGGGGGGCTTAGACCCCCCTAGAAAAGTTCAAGCCTCCCCTAGAAAATTTTGACACTCATGCTAAGTATACACCTTACTTAAGGGATTTTTCCGATCAGAAGAGTCAAGCCCCCTCAAGATTAGAGTTCAAGTTACGCTAATGGAAATTATAGCAAATCACAAGTCTTGACGGCTAGTGAAAAGCCATTCAAAAGTTTTAGTGCAACTTTTTTATTCAAATGCATTGGTTTTTAGGTTTTGCTTCACATAACTTATTTTTTATTTATATATTAACCAAAGCAACAGATCATATATTGATAACATGTCTTGAAATGGCCTCTGTAAGCCATTGAAAATAGCTATCTCTATATTTCATGCAAAAAGATCACAATGGTAGATCTGCAAGTTAAATTTGAAACAGATTTTTCAAATTAATCATACTTTTCATGAAGAAAAAATAATAAATTCCAATAATAATGCAATTAATGGAACTTTTCTAGTATTTTATACCAATCGTGTAATAAGTTGGTTGAGGTACAAAAATTTTAATGTAATTCTACAAATAAATGGTCAATCTTGCTTTTTAATGTGTTTTTGATGACAAGCGACAGAAAACATCTTGCCATTGAGATTGAAAAAGCTGTTGTAAGTTACCCCATATGGGTAGTCAAAAACGTTTTTAGTAATATTCAGTGTTTAAACGCAAATTTAACAAAACTTTGTTATAGTCCTTTTGTACACTATTAAATACTGTAACGAATAGCAAATACCTAGAATATCATTTATATCCCGTTTGTGTGGTACTAGGAACGATTTTCAGCCTTGTTTTAATACGATCAAACGTGTGATATGATTTTCTCCTCTGGCAAACCAACCAAAGTAAAAATAATACCCAAAGCCTCACCAAAACCTCCCTTTTTATACCTAAGGCCATTAACTGGTGTAACAAATTAGAATAATTCTACTCAATGCTTTAGAAAACGTCAATTCAGTTACATGTCATAGTGTTGCAAGTTTCACCCCTGTTGCAAGTTACCCCGTTTGACGGTAGATCTAACCTATGGAAATCTACTTCGAAATGGACCGTTCGGAAGTCTGGCCATCATTTGGTTCCATAGAATAATAGAACAACATCCAAATGACATTTTTGAAATTAAAAAAATGGGTTCCGATTAAAAAAAATCGGAAAAAATTGTTCCAACAAGAATAGGAGATGACAATGTTCTTGTTGTTACGTGTAAGGTGACAATTGATTCACTGGTTAAAATACCAATAATCTTGAATATTCGAAGATTTTTTTTTGTCCTTGGGAAACTAAACAACAGGTCACTAAGCGATATACGAATTTTGCTCCATTCAAATATATCATATGATATTCCGATGTATCGATATTTTGATCCAATATATCGGTGGTATCGATACTTTGATTCGATAATCGTATCGAATCAAATATCGATACTTCGCAATATCGGAACGTCCCTAATTCCACTAAACAGCTCGAATATTTATTATCAAAATATCTGTTTTTGAACATGTGCAAATAGCTGTCAAAGTATCAACTCTAGAAGAGAAACATTTTTTTCTTGAAATTGTCGTGTGTGTTCTTGACTATCTGATACACAGCGTAACAAAAATGACATTTTAGCGTGTCTCAAGGATTAAATTATGTGTCTCTAGTAGATTTGGGGTAGCTAAACCTGATGCCGTTCTCAGAAATGTCCTTGCACGTCACAATTTTTAGATACAGGTCGCTTAAGTTGTATGAAATACTGGTTTAATTGATGTTTACATGAAATTTAAAGTATAATTCATCAAGCTTTTTTCTGATCTTATCCAGCAAGCATGCAAAACAGAACTTAAACTTTCATTTCAGATGTAATTTGGTTGAAAATGCACGATAAAATTTAATTTTAACAGATTTTTCCAACATGCTTGCAGTCTTCATACAACACTTTTCGTTTCTTATACATGGCAAAATACAACACTTTCCTAAATTAGCAAAAATAACTTTTGATTATCGAAAGTATTTTGAATTTTACTGATAAGCATTGTTATACACATATAGTTTAAGTACTGTGGCAAATTGAGCAAATAAATTTCCATACAAGCTGGGAAACTTGCATACACATTGGCTGATATAGTCAAATTTTGCATTTTCAACAGTCAATATCTCAAAACTAGACGTGCTATGATATTTTTGAGAACGGCAATGGACTCAGTAACCCTTAATTACGCAAATAGTGGTATTTTGATGCTTGAGACAAAAACGTGTTCCGCAGTGATACATCATCTACAAATGTTTGATTTTGTTTCTCAAAGTAGAAACAATGTTGAAAATTGGATATTTGTCAGCTCGTTAAAAATCTAGACCTCTGTGCCTTGGTACCGTTTACTGCCGGATTGAAATCTTCTCAACGGAACCGATAAGTTTTTCATCGTGGCAATGTTTTTGTTATGTTGTGTGGAAAAATTTAACGATCTTCCGCACCGAGCGTTGGAAGCAAAAATTAAGAGTGAATAATAGAGGACGACGGTCGTATCGATAGGTCGTTCCCAACATACAGGCTTTGGAAGTTTAGAAGCTGGGTTGCCTAGCTCCAGGAGCAGAGGATTCCCATTAGTGCGGGACAAAATTTAGATTTTTCGCTCGAGTTCACTTTTTGGATTGCATTTAGGTCCCATAACAGCTGTGCAAAATTTCAGCGCGATCGGTGAAGTTACATTTTAGCGCCAGCCGTTCAAAGTTTGTATGGGATTTACTATGGGAATATATTTTGCACAAGCATCGGATTGCTTTGTGGTCTTCGACAATTTTGTCCATCGTTGAAATACTTATCGAGATCTGTGTTCAGAATTTTTATAGAGGACAATGGGCGACCTCTGGCATTTTTTTTGCAAAAGTATGTTCTCCCGTAGTAAATCCCATACAAACTTTGAACTGCTGGTGCTAAAATATAGTTTCACCGATCACGCTGAAATTTTGCATAATTATTCTGGGGTCCAAATGCAATCCAAAAAGTGCACTGGAGAAAGAATTTATATATTTCATACAACAGTGTCCGAGGCTAATTTCCATACGTGTCCACTAAGGTGACCCATTTTTATATGAGAAAAAAATCAAAACTCAAAAATGTTGCAGTGTTAGTTTATTTGAAGCTCCAGAAGCTACTGTGAAAGTCCCAGCAAAATCCATCAAACCAAAGGGCCTTCTCAACGAGCTTGAAGTTTGTTAGGAGAAAATCAATCATATTTATGGGGAAGACTGGTACACTGTCGACCATATGTGGCTTTTTGTTTCATTATTCATTTGAAGACTCTGGAATCAATTGAAGAAAGGCTATGATAAACCAGGATACACATACGGAAAGTATGAGCAAAATTATTTCTATTTGTTTTTTGTTTATTCAACAATTTTTGCTGATACCAGGTCGCCCTCGACACATACCTTATGAATTCAATTTTTTTTGCACGCGTTTGTCTGGCCGATTATCATATTACTCATATATTTGTTAGAAATGGCAAACTTTTTCATCAATATCTCTATTTTCCGTTGGGATAAAATCATCGTTTTTTGTGTCAAAAGCAAGCTGTTTTTCATGTGCCAATATTGAGGTAAGGGATCACGGCACTAGTTATTTTGTATTACCCTTCGGGCTGTTGCGCTGTTAAACTTTGTACAACAGTTGTGATTTATATGCTATCATTTTGCAATATAGATATTTATCGACACCAAACCAAAATGTATTCCTCAAGAATCTTCTTAAAACAATGCTCAACAGTTTTTGTTTACAGTATGGCCTTTTATAATGCAGTAAAATCAACAAATGTACATGAAAGTCGTATAATAATGAACGGATTATATACGGTTCGACTAAAGCACAGTTTGAAATCGGTATATCCCAAAATCCAGATAATATAGAAATTTGGGGTTTTTAGTAAAGTTGTTCTGGAGATGAAGCACTATCTGATTGTACCTCATTTAATTCAGAATTTAACCACTTGGTGGCACTAGTGGGCATGGAAGTTTTACTTTTGTTTTGCAGATATTTCAGGATTCTGACCATTTAGAAGGATGGTGTCTGCGGCAAAGTTGTTTAGTAAATTAAGGACTATCATTATTCGAGCTTGTTGATTCAAAATTTTGCCACTAGGTGGCGCTTGTGAGCATGAAATTTTTGTTTGCAGATATCTCAGGAACCTGACCACTTAGAAAGATAGTGTCTTCGGCAAAGTAGTTCAGTAACTCAAGGGCTATCATTATTTGAGCCAAGAAATAGTATATTTTGCCACCAGGCGGCGCTAATTAGCACAAAAATTTTGTTTTGCGAATACAGAAGGACCTTCGGCAAAGTTGTTCAGAAGCTCAGGGACTATCATTATTTTTTACAAAACCTCGAACTTTAAGGATTTGACAAAGGAAAAATTAGAGTTACTTAACAATTCTGCCGAAGACACCATCTATCTAAGTGATCAGGCTCCTAAGATGTTCGCGAAACAAATGTCTTATGCTCACTAGCGCCGCCTGGTGGCAAAATTTTGAATCAAATAGCTCGAACAATGATAATCCTTGAGTTACCGAACAACTTTGCCGAAGACGTCATCTTTCTAAGTGGTCAGACTCCGGGGATATTGGAAAAATCAAGGGTGTTGTGCAAAGTACAACGCGCGACTACTCGCGTTACAAAAATTCGCGCGACGGCCCAAAGGTTAACTTTGTAAATGTATTCCACCTTGCATCGAAAAATACAGGCAAATGGGTGACATCAGCCAGAGTTTAGTAATATTTATTATCTATCAATATTTTTTAAAGATGTGATTTTTTATACCAATACCCTTGTCATTTTACTCTGATGAAGCATGCGAGTCTACACATCTCCGGTACAGAATGAAATAATATTGTCGCACCCTAACAAGGCGCAACGCACCGACTGATCTAATTCACTCAACAAACAGCTCCGACCCTGATCTTGATTTGCCAACGACTCATAGGTCTACGAATGACAGGCAAACTATCGCGAATAGGAAAACAAAACATACGTAAAAGGTGATAAGCAGCAAACGTGTAGGTGCAAAGCGAATTGTCTATTTGGTAAAATCTAATAATTTGAATAGTCTTTTCTACTTAAATCTAGTTTTTACGGCCAGGCCAAGTTTAAATTCATTATTCTACTTAAATTCTACTTGAACTTAAACATTCAGCAAAGGTAAACTAAGAATTAAAAACCATGCAAATCCTAACCCTAACTATGTACATTTTTACAGTGAGACATAAATTGTCATTAAACTAGAACTAATAGTACGGATATTGTAGCTAGTACGGACGAGAGTATTAGCAGAAGAACACTAAACGTAAGTAATTAATTATTGTATTGCAAGAAGAGAAAAACGAATTCCTACATATCCTAAACACAACATATAAAAAATCAATCATTGAAGCCACAGTGGGTTGAGGTCGCATAATTAATGCTGAAATTCAAAGTGATTTCTAAAATGTATCTATTTGCTTTTCTTTATTCCTCAAAGGGATTTTATAACGCTTCGTAAATAAAGTTGTAACGAAATCGGAAACTGTTCTGTTTGTCAATCCGTCCGTCTACTGGGGCAACAAATATGCATCATGAAAAGTTAGTCCAGAGGCAAATCTATTTAGCAAAGATCCAGAATTCAATCTCTGGCTTGCAACCTTAATCGCGAAAATGGATTATGAAATTGTTGGAAGTGATTTATAAGAATCTGATTTTGATGTTAATGCAATATTTGTATTGCATTTTTATTAACAATTAAAATGGTTTCATTGTATGCGAGTAACCGACAGTGAAAAATACTACAAGGTGTTCGAAAAATGCGTATATGTCAAAAGGTAAATATTGCGGGGAAATTTAAAAATTTGGATTGCCTCGAGGAAATAATGCGCAGTGAGCAATCTCCGCATAGAGCAAATGAACCACAGTAAGCATTGCAGTTTTAAACATGATTCAATTCGTTGACATTACTGATTTGCAATGTAACGATAGTTGAAATGCAGCACATTATTTAGGTCAATATATTCCCACAACGACGCAGTAATCAAAATTGCAACTACCCATAGAGACTAACCATTGCTCGAACTACTTAAATGCATGTATCTAGAATTTCTTAAGCAACAGGCCTCCACACATGTGGTTTGACACAATCATCCCACAAACACCTACCATTTCTATGTAAGGCTATCCCGAAAGTTTCCTGTAGCTTATGAGATAAGAATTAGTTGGTAGCTCCTTATCACAAATTGTGAACCTGCTGGCATCAACATCATTATTGTCATAAAGCATCATGTTGGAACCAAATAGTGCAACACGCTACAAGTATGCAGCACCTAGTTTTTATGTAGTTTCTAGATACTACAAGTCTCCATTATACTTTCTCGCATTTGTGATACTAATTATCTTCCCACATATAGGGATTGGCATAAACAAGATTCAGACTGAAGTTTATTTTAATACGATTCGCTCAGAACCCGTGAAGCCATACCATGCATTATGACAGCAGATGCCTCATAAGCACATTGTACGTTCCGTAGTCAGCGGTGACAATGATGATTTTGATGGAAAATTTATCAATCAATAATCCCGGATTTTCCCTGAATCAAAATTTTTCTTGCAATGCATAATAATGGTTAAAAGATCGACTTGTTTCCAGCGGTATCCAGA
Source organism: Aedes aegypti (assembly GCF_002204515.2). NCBI lineage: Eukaryota > Metazoa > Arthropoda > Insecta > Diptera > Culicidae > Aedes > Aedes aegypti. The sequence goes on along the minus strand of NC_035108.1, from coordinate 20,115,756 downwards.
GATAATGATTTATAAATATATAATTTTTATTGAAAATAGAGTAAAATGACCTTCAATTGGCCAAAACCATACGAAAAAATCATGTGTCGTCAATATTCATTTCTGGTTTTATCCATGAAACAATATTACTTTTGTTATAAAAAGATCGATTCTATCCCAGCGGAAACCAGATATATTGATTTATGAATAAATCGTTTTCATTGAAAATCGGGAAAAATTACCTCTAGTTAGTCAAAACCTTTCGAAATATTAACGTGCTGTAAACACTTAACTCACTATCGTTTTATCCATGAAAAATCTTCCTGATTCAAAAAAAAAAGTGGTGTAATATGAACGATTTTTTTTTATAAAATTCAAGATTGTGGCAAATTTTGAAATAGCTAGCTCTTTAGCAACAAATGATAGTTTAATCCATTCTTCATACGATGCAAATATAGAGAAATAGCTACCTATATGTCTCAAGGCAAATATGAAACATCACGTGAAAAGACATTTTTCTACTCATGGACTTTCCGCAAACTTGATGGCTCATTAAGAATTCATTAAATTGAATTCTAGTCTATTCTAGCAAACAGCTAAAAACTGAATTGTTACTATATGTGCTGATGGTGGCCTGGTTTCAGCAAGAATACTCAATTGCTGTCTCTTCTCTATTGATTAGGAAATCTTAAACAAGTCACTACGACTACAACATCACTTATCACAGAAAATGTTGTTTTTACATAGGTACAGGGGTTAGACAACGGATTCCAAATCGGTGGTCCGCGCACCTCTAGGGGGCCGTGAAGGCATCGTGAAATGATTTTCATCAAAATTTGAGATTTATGTTGCAGAAATAAAGCGAAAGAAATGAAAAGCATGTAGGCGATGGGTCTGGTTCACGTTGTGCGTTTGTGAAAAGATTTGCGAGGTCAATCGAGGATGGATTATCAACTGGTGAGTTCGTTTCATGCTTATGATTACACGTTTTGGTATTTTTTTTCAAACAAACTATGAATGATTCGTCACTACAAGTGTCGCCATAAACCCTTATTCTGTTTTAAATAATTTTTATATACATAAACCTTTCTTTTTTCGTCATTACTAAGAATAACCTTCGAATAGTTCGACATTATGATTTACAGGATTACGTTTTTTAGAGATATTGTATAGTTTGTTTTAGTAAACATTCATGACTATTTCACTTATTTACATCGAACTGCATCAAATTATGAAGATTGATTAGTGTTTTGAACTTATTTTTTACAAATTTATATCATTATCCTTTTGTATTTCAAACAAACTATGGATGGTTCGTCACTTCAAGTGTCGGCAAAAACCCTTATTCTTATTGAATATAATTTTGTTATACTTAGTCTTGTTTTCTTGTCATTACCTTCGAATGGTTCAACATTTTAAATGCCTAAATATTTTCTTAATCTTCTATATTAGTATATTTTCCCTTCTTAACCATGGATCGCATCACCACCAAAGGTGACTCCCAGATCTTTTTCCTTCACCTCCCTTCCCGTGGTAATTGTGGAGATGCAGAGGTATTCTCGGTCTCTAGAAGCAACAATCGTTACACCCTAACATTACTTCCCTATTCCAAATGACTGTAGGGACTTGGCCTGTGCCGTTATTGATCAATAATATGAGATCTGCTAAAATTGCACTTCAAGAGTAAGCGGAAACTCCTGTCCCTTATTCATTTAGATTGAAGTGCACCCAACTAACAATTCACAGTCACAAACAAGCATGCATGTTTAATTATTGTTCAATAATGGTAATGACAGCTGAATAAAAATTTTGCTCTATAAAGAGCTGAGAAGGTGCTTTTTCAACACAAACTTAGGTCAGTGTTCAACGTTATGCATTAGAATGAACAAAAGTTGAATCGCCACTTATTAAACGTTTCCAAAGATTCTCATTCGACTGGTCAAGATTGTTTTACTAATGAGCTGAACAAGAAATGTTTCCCCCAATCAAAAAGCCAATATTCCACTAAACACAAGTATATTCAGAAGACGAACTAACGTTTTACTTGCGTCGCACTTCAGCTATTTCCACATGTTTAACATAAGCATGAATGAGAGCTGAAGAAGTATCTTATAAAATCCTAATTCAGCTCCAGTATATTATAAGAACAGTTGATCCAATAGAGGCCGAAATGACGATTAACAAACACATTGTGCAGCAATAAATAAGCCTTGTAAAAGCGATCACACTATAGCTAAATTTCATAAAATGGACAAAATATCCGAAATTCGTGTTGAGTTCCGAACGCATTTCAAAGCATATAACTTATGCTTTCTCAAAACTTTTTAAATAGCTGTTCAGAAAATAAATATGGCTGCTAAGCTTTTTTCACCTGCTCGGGATGTTGTTTCGTACAAGAAAAGTGGAAATTTCTGTGACAGAATTGATTAAATAGATTTCTATAGCTACATTTGAAATGACATTTCTTCACAACTGAATAGTGCGATCTAAGAAAAATGATTTATTTGGCCATTTCTGAAAAAAAATCCCACGCGTCAAGATATTCGAACATCTTCGACTTCAAATGATTTAAATATATTCATACAGGGAACTATTCCTTTAATGCATAATAGGTTTATGAAAAATACAAATCAATAATATAATTAATTAATACAAATATAGTTTATAAAATAAACGAATTTCAATTTCAGTTAATGAATACTTCAAATTAAAGTTTTGAACAAACTAAAACTTATTATGAAGTTAGCTTAAGGTGAAGATGCATCGAAGCTAAACCTCAAATTTTCAAGAACACAAATCTAAAGAACTGAATATCCGTTCAAGCTGAAAACTTAATCGATTGGTCACCACCAGCGTGTGACCAATCGTTCAGGTTTTCAGCTCGAACCGCTGCGCAGTCTGGTTCTCTAGATTTGTGCTCTTGAAAATTTGAGGTTTGGCTTCGATGCATATTCATCTTAATCATTTCAAACTGATTTCACTTTGTGTAAATAAACATTATTTTTGACCATCATTGACATACATTTTCTCACTGTGCGCTAAAAATAGCCGACTGAACTCAGCTTGGATCAGCACTGAACAGCAGCTGAATAATATGCCTGTTCAGTTGTTGATTAGCGTACCATGTGTTGATTAGACGACGTCGAATAGAAGCTCAAACATGATCAATATTCAGCTATGAGAGGTTTATATTTTGTACTGGACGATTTATTCATCAATTCTAGGATGGCGCAGATGGCAAGGCATACCGCTGACGATTGGAAGGTCTCGAGTTCTATTCCAGTATCTAGGCGATTTTTAAATATAATTGTTATATCATGATAATTGTGTACACTACATTTGAAGTTCCTAGAAAAATATTTTTTTTGTTTTTTATTTGTTTTTAAATTTTTTTGGACCAGTCGTATAAAAGCTGAACTAAATGCTTGTAAAACGTTTTAAAAGCTGAAAAATAAAGTTGAAATTCAACGACATGCTTTAAAGTTTCTCCAAATTTGTGTGAACAACGCCTGAACAAAGGTTGGCCATGAAAATTATTAAAATATTATTAAACATTATGCTTGATAAAACTGCCATAATGATGTTTGTTAAATGAGTGAATGTTAGTTGGGCAATTCTTACCATCTCCGATCAATCACGGAGTAGCAACCATTGACATATACAGTCAGTCTATGATATGCTTAAACTCGTAAATGTTCAAAAACGTATCCATCGGAAAGTCCAGACACATTTTCTGCATGATTCTTTGCAAATTTTGCTAGACTTCTGACGAATTCATAAAAAAATTCTTCTATATTCCTTAGTGAGCTATTGACGGAATTAAGTACATTCGAAACTCTTTATTGATCGGTAGTTGCTAAACTTTTCACTCGGCTGGTTAGCCGTAAACCACGATTCATAATTAAAAACAAGTATTTATCGAGCAACGGACTCATGTTCCGTAACCGGTCGTTTGAGAACCTCGCGACCCATTGGAAGCCCACACAATAGAAACCTCAGCCAGTGCAGTTGCTGGCTAGTGTAATATGCTATTTCAATACCTAAAAAACAATGCGCTCTCGGGCTAGGCATTGGATATATATAGAAAGCGTTGTGTTTGAATGGGCATCTAATTCTTCCGAAAGAGGTGCACTTTGCGAAAAAGGACCACGTGATTATTGAGCTGAAATCGAATTCCGGTTAACTTCTGCGTTCATGAGTCCTCTCATGACGTAGGGGTAACGCGCCCTAACTAGAGATCAGGGAGTTGTGAGTTCGATTCTCACTGAGAAGACGAGTAACTTTTTCGCAAATCTTCACATCAATTTGTCCATCTAATGCAATTGCAAATTATATGTAATGTTTAGCTTTTCGGTAGTTGTTAAACTTCCAATCAGCTGGTTAGCCGTAAACCACTATTCATAATTAAAAACAAGGACTCTTTAGTGATGATTTATAGATTTATAATGAAAGTTTCTGATTCTGATACATGAAAGATTTCAGCGAAGATTTTTGTCGGCTATATTAAAAAGTCTTTGAGTTACCCATTAGAGAGCCCTCCAAATTTAGCAGGCTTCTCCAGAGCTTCATACGGATGTGATGCTTAGTAGATAACTCACCTTTCGTTGAAAAATTATTTGGCGAGAATTTCACGGATTCTGTTTAAATCATTGGGAATACCCAAAGAAATAATTCAAAGAACCATCTCAAAAGATATTTCATATCTTTTGAGATGTGTTTTGAGAAAATATTGTTGTCGTAGTCTTCCGAACTAATTGATTTTTTGTCGGATTCTGACAACAGTATTTTGGAAGTTCCCTATTGGACACTTGGAAGGATGTTTTGTAGCATCTTGGTTAAATTCTTAGATGACTTAATTGATTTCAAAGGATCATTGCAAATATTGGACATTATCTGTGCTGTACACGGGTAGAAATCAGAATCCAAAAACAAGATTATGACTCATGATATCATGATTCCAGCGTGTTTTCGTCTTATGAAAATACACCATGATTTGGACTCATGATATCATGAGTCAGATTGCCGTAACGCAACACACGCGTTAGGTTTTTGTAGCTGATTGCTCGGAATCATGATTCAAATGCCAAAAATTCAGAGTCGCGCATTCGTTTACGATCGACGAAATAAAAAAAAAAAGTTAAAAACAGCATACATTGAGATTGTCCCAAGAACCTTCCGATTGTGAGCCACGTACTCTACCACTCAATCACTTCGTCATCTTGAATTTAGAGTGATCGATATGAATGAGATGAAGCAAAGTGCGCCGCTTAGTGTTTTCACACTGGATGTTACGCTTATGAGGAATCATGATTATGACTCCAGGAACCATGATTTGTGTTCCTGATATTATGACCTAACCAATTTATGAATTTCATGATTTGTAAATCATGGTATGGGGATCAAATTTTTATCCGTGTTGTTAATTATAGACGTGTTTTTTAGATGTAGGCCTGCCAATCTGTTGATTGATTATGAGATCTTCGGAAGGCTTCCCTAAGGCCCTTGTAAAATTGGAGCAAATGTCTAAACTGAAGAAGCAGTTCTCTCAGTAATAATCTCCAGAAAATACGAATATTTCAGGTTAATGACTACTGATTTCGGTGGTCAAACGAACCAAAGTGGTGATTCATCTATAATTGAACTAGAAGAGTCAAATATATTCAAAATTAACCACCTACCGGGACTCCAGGAACCGATAACGTGTGGACCATACCAGACCGACATTTACAGGGTCTCCGGTATTTTATCCTTTATCGCAGAGAATTTTCATGAAAAATTATCCATCAAGCGAATAGTACCGATGTGCATTAAATATAGACAACTTCGATGGAAACTTACTTTCCGGATGTTCCGGGTTTCCGGAACCGGGTATGATTGCGGACATGATATGGGTATCTCTATTCATAGTCCAACTGAATACCTATTCAACCATTCAGATTACTTGTTTGGTTACGAAATTACAGACCATCAATGTAAGGGTCTCTAAAGGAACTTTTTTCAGATATAGCAGGTTCCCGGTGGCCACAGGTCGAAAACGAGCCTAGGTCACAATTTGTAACTTTTCGTTAGGGATTGTGGATGTTCAAAGATAATGAGATTACGGGTCTTATGCCGTACTGCTTTGAAATTTTGGACATTCGAATGCTGAGAAAATAGGGCATGTGTTTCAGTGTAATTTAAGAAAAATATCACAGCTTTTACTTATTTTTATAAATAGAATAAAAAAAATCCTGCGAATTAGAATCAACTCATTGCCTTTCAAGTGAGCCGAGAGTTTCAATAAGACGTATCACCACAGAGATATGGACAAAACCTTGTTGTATGTTTTTAGTAGGCGACTCAACATTTAACACGGTCGTGTATTCTCTAAACTCTAAGCAAACATGAGAAACACTCACTCGGTTATTACGTTCCCCTCGCTCAATAGCACACGTGGTCAAGAGTGAGATTGCCGTTTTTCCAACTAAGCTGAGTGTTTCAATATCCAATGCGCTTTCTACTTGTTCGCCGACAAGTTAGACAAAAAACGGCAACAGAAAGATTTACTACCGACTCCGTGTGCCGAAGGCATCCGATTGCTGTAGCGAATGATTATTTACATTCCGATTCCACACGAGCGGCAATAGTGTTTGAGAGCTGATGAGCGCTCTCTGGCTAGAAATACACCCGGCGAAATGATTCAGTGAACGCGAAATTCGTACATTCCCCTGAATGCTTACATTGATAGAATGGTGAAAGCGTTCTTTCATGTCTCCCATTTTAGAGCTAATTGGTTCGCTATCCGCTCCGTGAGTCTTTTGATTTTCGGGTTGTCTCAATCGTTTGCGATTCGTCGGGATTGCGGTCACTCTAGTAGCGTTCGGCTGACACTGCACCTTGATTGGCAGCAGGTGTTTTGCTATTTTTTATCGATTCGTGATCAAACGTCAACATCCCACCGCAAAATCGCTAGTGTTTGGAGGTGATTTAACCCTCCAACTTGCCAAATAACCTCCAAATCATCACCTCCAAGTTAGTTCTAATAGCCTCCGTTGTATGAAATATGGTGGCGCGTCGATCGTCGGGAGTTTATCGTTAAACAGTCAATAGCATTCGGGTGTGTGAATGAACTTTACCATGCTTGACTTTAAGCTCCACTGGTGGTCCTGTGACAGATTCTGAGTGCATGGGGATGTGGCGAATACGGAACACTTCTACAACCATATCAATATGGGTATCAAACTTCATGATTTTTCTAAAAGAAACCTCCAAAAATATTTACAAGATATGCCATCCAAGAGCAAGCAGGTTTTGGGCAGAGAATATGATAATGCTAGAGAAACGCGGAGAGTATTTTGACTTTGTTTCTAAACAATATTTACAATGACTATCATTAATTGAGGTCATTCGAACATTATTTAAGTGTGCGTGTCTTCCTGACAGTCGCCAGAAGAAACCAAGCTTATCAATGACGTCACTTTCATATCGCTTTTAACTAACACACATCCATCGTCTCTTTTGTATAACATCTTTTTGAGTCTCATTGAATTTGCTCGAATGGAACCACGTTTGACGGTTCAATTGGTACCTTTGGTTTCAGAATTCCCGCTTCTCTATATAAACAAATTCTCTGGTTTTGGGTACCCCCGGAAGATGTGGACAATATAAAATAAGTACGGAACCACATCAACATGAATATAAAACACTATGGTTTATCGAGGAGGTGTCTTCCGGACTTTCCTTAGTCGAGTAATTAGAATTCGCGGCTACAAATCAAAGCCATGTTGAAGGTGTCTGGGTTTGATTCCCGGATAGTCCATGATTCTTTCGTAATTTCCTTGACTTCCCTGTGCATAGAGAATAATCGTACCTGTCACACGATACACGAATGCGAAAATGGCAACTTTGGCCAATAAAGCATTCAGGTTATAACTGTGGAACTGTGGACACTAAGCTGATGGGCAGGCTCTGTCCCAGTGAGAACGTAATACCAAGATGAATAAGTGGTGTCTCTAGTTATTACAAAGATAGAAAATTACACTAGCTTTCCTGTAGCAGATTTCAAGTGCCCCGAGGGTTGTAGAATCCTAATGAAATTTGGAATAAGCTACCCTAGATTTTGTCACGTTTGTGATCATGGGCCACCCTAGTGCCCACACTGAGAATGAATCTAATGTTTGCGTTGAAAATTAAAACCGATCCCAAGCGGTAAAAGTTGAATGGATTTCATCGTCTGCCCTGCAGGCATACTTTGCAACTCGGCAAGTTAGATGGCAACCGGCGCCGAAGGTGAGAGGATGAGTCTAATTAGGAGCAAAGGTGAATGCGGCGCAAAATGTTTATACACAGAGCGGTCTCCAACGCCAAGAAGCTACGGAATGACACCAGGCTTCAGACGTTTTCTGGTTAGGTGGGGAAGCACATCGTGGTAAAGAAATTAGCTTTTGTTGTTTATCAAGAACATATAAAGTTGCGTCCTTTGAAGTCAGTGACACGACTTCGTCTTCTTATTCCCTTCTTTATGGTATTACGTATCTACTGGGCAGAGTCTGCTTCTCAGCTTAGTGTTGTATGAGCACTTCCAGAGTTATTAACCGAGAGCTTTCTTTGCCAAAGTTGCCATTTTCGCATTCGCGTTCCGTGTGGCAGGTACGATGATCCTCTATACCCAGGGAAGTCAAGGAAAAGATCCTGGAACGACCGGGAGTTGATCCCAGACACCTTTAGCATGCCATTGCTTTGTAGTCGCGGACTCTAACCATTAGGCTAAAAAAGGCCCCGAAACAGCTTTGTATCTTGTTGTGAATTGTGCTCAATGGACTACGGTACACAACCGAAGAAAATCAATTGCAAAAAGTCAAACAAGCTTTTCCCGATGATGCATTAAAATTCCATTAAATCCGTATGACTTTTGTTTCACGCCATACCTATTACGGCTCTCATTTATCATCATCCATCTCTTGTAAGCCACGCTGGCGTAATTAATCAGCGCAATTAAATACCTGCTGCTGATGCACGAGAATGGGGAATTATTGTTACAAGAAGCCATTATAATGCTCGGCATAATTATGCGCTGAATCGCGACCGGGACAGATGGAACCAGCATTGTTAATAATGCTCTCTCTCTATATGTCAAGAGGGCATATCATATGCGGGACAATGCTCCGATCAATAGATATGCTTCTCGGGAAATGGTTAATTTGCCATTATGCATCAAATTGGGTCAGCGTTTGGGGGCAGGGATTTGTTGCATTGTGATTGACATTATTATGAATTACTTCATAATATATGATTATTTTGTTGTAGCCCTGGTTAAGCTTTACTTTCACATTTAGTTCGACCTATCCACAAAATTCCATTAGTAGCTACTTCATTTCAATTTCTGCAGACAATTTAACAGTTGAAAAGACAGGTTCAATACAGTTTACACTGAACTACTGATTTAACAAAGTACTTAAACTAAGTCCACAATACTTTGTCAAAGTTTCTTAGCCACTAGCATGTACATCCAGAGCATTGAAGGTTTTGGCTTGCGAATTCCACGAGACTACAAAAATATTCCTAGTTAGGGATGCTCCAAATATTTGTTACTCTCCACATGCATTATTTTTCTATGGTCAATCGGGTTTGCAAAAATTGAAATTATACCATTTGCGGTAAAATTTTACACGATTGCCATCTCTGTACACAAAAAAATTGTGTAGGTTTCACTGTTCTAGAGAAAATTTGAACAACCCTAGGAACATTGTTTCCTTACCGTACTTAGCTATGACCGGAAATGAGATACGTGAAAGAATTTTAAAAGTCGGTTGGGCCGTTGCTGAGATACTTATTGCTGATTGAAATTTAAGGTACAACTGATATTTGATCCCGGGGCTTCTAGTGTTAAGGATTTTTGCCATGAAATCTTCCAGGAATGCGGGATTTGTTTCAGAATACTAGGAATATTCCTTCCAAAGTTTCTCTGAGATTTCAACGAATATTTTCCTATTCTTGAAAGGATTTTCGTCGTTTTTAAAAGGGGTCCGTCTTGAAGTTTTTCCTTGTGTTTGTACAAACATTGATAAATGAATGTTCACAAGCGTTTGTTCTTTTAAAATCTATGTAATGCTTGTGAAATCTCTCAAACACTCTTTTCTGATACTCCTCTAAATTTTGATTTTGTGCGTACATAGATTAACCTATTATTATAATTAACCAGCTTGCAATATGTAATTTTTGGCAGATGTCTTAGTATAAATTACTTTACTCAGAATTTAAAAGTCCATGGTTTCAGATTTCATATTTTCTTTTTTGGTCGACCATTTTTTTCCATTTTAGACAACTTTAGAATATTAACGAAACATTTATACATCTTTTTACAGTAGTACTTAATAAAATTACTAACAGTCAACCACATGATGATACCAATCACACGTTATTCGACTCGCACCTCATCAACATTGTAAAACTCTTCTAAACCCTTAAATTGCACCATCCGCTTCGATTGCTCTGCAATCAAATTTCATATTTCCACATCTGGTGGTTGATGGCCGTGGCATTTGCCCTCCGGTCGAACCATATGCCGCTGCTGCTGCAGTGTAACGCTCGATAAGTGTGTGATGCACACGGTTCAATAGCGATCCCGTTATCTGTGCTTGTTTACCGGAATAACGCAATCTTCCCGTGCCATATGACCTAAAGCCCCCACCGAAGCCCACCCTCCCCGTTGGGAAAACGAATTCTCCGTTCGGTTGTGCACCAGGCGTAGGGTGGTTCAAATAACAAACAAAAGTTGAAAATGCAATCTCTCATAGCTTTCTTACAACTCTTAGAGATAAAAATAACTTATTGATATATTTATAGAGCCCTGAAGATGGTCCAATAGTCGGACCGAAACGTCAGCGATGATCAAAAATTAGTCAACGCAATTAATACGGATGAAAGCCGAAACTCCGAAGAAAATTTACCTTTTATCCAGTTCAAACATATGATTAGCCCAAAAAGAATTTGTTCTTCTTCTTATTCTTGGCATTACGCCCTCATTGGGACAGAGTCTGCTTCTCTGCTGAGTGTTCAATGAGTAATTCCACAGTAATTAACTCAGAACTTTCTTTGCCAAAGTAGCCATTTTCGGATTCGTATATCGTTTGGCAGGTACGATGGTACTCTACGCCCAGGGAAGTCAATGAAATTTTCATTACGAAATGATCCTGCCCCGACCGGGAATCGAACCCAGACACCTTCAGCGTGGCTTTGATTTGTAGCCGGATATGGGAGGTGCAAGTTTCTGTTTATTTATTTTTTTTTGCAATTTGAACCGCCCTAACCGGGCCAGCCGTTGTATGCACCAGCATCGGTGTGCCGTGTCGTGCCGTGCGAACAAAGACATATTTTAATTAAATTTTCAACGGCTCATTAGATGGAGGCCTTACGGAGCGATGATGATGCCTTTAGGGTTGGTCTCCCTTCCCTACATTAGCTTTCCGGTGCGGCGTTGTGATAAGTGTCGAGTTGTATCTATTTATTCGTGTGCTGTCGAGAGTAAAATCGATTGCTTGCAAGACGAAGAAAAGCTGCACAACTGTTTCTGCTGCTGCGGAGGAGGAGGAGGAAGAGAAGGAAGAGAAGGAAGTTTTTCAAACAATCAATTAGGGTGCAAATTCATTCCACTCCAATTCTGTTTAAACAGTCACACCTTGCTAATGGCATCCGCAGCCACTGTAGAACACTTTAACACACAGCACTCGGAAATGCTTTTGCCAGGTTTCTCGATTCCGACTACCGTGCGATTTTGATCTGCCGGCATGGGCGTAGAAAGATTTTTTTCTGGGAAGGTTTTGTCATCCGCGATGTTTCCGGTATTAATCCAAGATCAAGACAAATACGCGAAAAAACGCCCAGATAGGTTCAAATCCCACCGTTCGAGGATTTTTTTATAAAGGTAATTTTCTCGACTTCGCTGGGCATAAAGTAATTTCGTACCTGTCACACGATATACACATGCAAATAATGGTCAGTTTGCAAAGAAAGCTCTCAGCTAATAACTGTAGGATTTGTCATAAAGTCAACTTAGTGAGAAGCAGGCCCTGTCTTAGAAAAAGAAAAGGGATTGTTCATCAAATGACAAAAAATTCGGTTTTTGTGATAAAATACGCATCGAAAATCCTTAATGAAAAAAAAAGTTATCATGATTTGAATATTATTTTGAGGTAAAATATGAAGCTGTTGATTAACAAGAATTACATAGTGAACTTTTTTTATAACTTCAAGGAAAACCAGGCTCGTGTGACAGTGGTCGTTATATTTTCTAAACCTAGTATGTTTCAAAAATAACATAAAACTAAAAAAGATAGGCACTGGACTCGAATCAGCATCATCAGTGTGTAAACTACTCACTTTATAATCATAGCAAAAGTACATTGAGACGTTGGTTGGTTGGTTGTATGATTTAGAGAGCATCTGTGTTGTTTGCTAGCAACGTCATTAATTATATGCGTGTGAGTAAAATAATTTCATACACACATCGAAAAATTATTAGCCGTTAAGGAGTTCAGAATATCCGGTTAAAGTTCCAATTATTCAATATTTCTGTGCCAACTAATGTTGTTTCATCTGATGGGATTTGTGTGGTATATGATGTATAATGAGTAACCTATCTTTAATGTGTTTGTCGTACTGCTCCTTAGCATGACGATATACGGATGAACTCACATTCATCCATCGTGTAATGCTTGTGTCACTCGTGAGGGCCAATCGTCCACCAACGCGCAGTAGGCCACGACTCTACCTATTTTACTCATGGGACGGCACACGAGACGGACGCACTTGCATAGCGCGGCTCCGGGCAACTTATTGTGGAAAACCATAGTCCGCACAGGATTTTTCAAGGAATATGATGGGAATCATAAAAGAACATGTATAAATACCTCTAGGAATCGTGTTCCACCTAAAATGAGATAACACTAGGGTACCTCCAAAACTCACATCGCTATTATTTTTTTTCTTGTTCAAATTAACTTAAACTTTGCCAAAACAAACACTACTAAACGATGCATATTGTGGCCAAATATGAGCCCGATAGTTTTAGAAAACTTGCTGGTAAAGTGCTCGATTTTGAATCCAGAAGTCCCGCGTTCGAGACTTAATTGAACTTTTATTTTATGTCCATCAATATTTTGTGGCATCGTATTTATGCTCCCAGAAAGTCTGCGAAAGTCGTGCCAAGTGCGTATATAGCTTTCACCTTGGTATGTACAGGGTGTTCAATAAACTTGAACATACTTAAAAAATGTGGTAAAAAAATGAAAATACATGACATTCCTTGCTAAGTCAATTTCTATTGAAGCAATGTGTATTGAAAACCTTTAGGAAATATTAGCTGGGAGCATTTGTGTTTTATGACAAGCTTGAGACGTTTCTCAAAAGAATCGCACCTGAACCATTGGTATCTTGTCCCAGATCTTGGAAATGAGCTTCTTAAATTGGTCCATAGTACTCACTTGATGTTCGCTCTGCTAGGCCCGCATGGATTGTAAAGAATTTGCATGCTGGCCATAGAATTCATAAAAAATTAGTGTAAAACACTGGAAACTTGATTTTGGTAACGATTTAAATCTTCATCTTTTCTTTCACAACTTGAAAATTTCATATTTAATATGAATGTGAATATGAAATACAAAAACTAATATCACCTGAACTTTACACTGCTAAAAAATAACTTGAAATTTACTCAGTGCAAAATTTACAGTAATTCAAACCTCTACTTTTGAGTTATCGAAAATTTATATTTCGCAAAAAAATGAAAATTAATGAAATAATTTTATAAAAAAAAAAAATATATGCGTGAGTCGGACACAATTCTTGACATTTTTGATTCACTTTGGCAGTGTTTTTTTTTAAAGCTCATATTTGGCCACAATATGCCTCGTATAGATGTGTTTCAGACAATTCAGCCTAGAAAAGTCCCCCATGCATAAGTGAATCACAGAAATGTCCAGGTAGCTCTGCACCCTACTACATACTTGTTCGTCTTACCAAATTCAGTAGTTTCTCAAATGCTTTATTGACAATAAAATTCATATTTTAGCTTATGTTTATTTCTGGTTTTGCCATTTCTGTCAAATTGTGAAATTTATTTAAAAAAAGATGTAAAAAACAACGATTTTGCTACTTTACCCTGAATCTCGTTTCCCAGAATATCTGTTCCCCGAATGACCCTTTTCCTCGAAAGTGGTGCAGTTCAAATAAGTGCTATAATAGTTTTAGTGGCGAAATGATGAAGTAACAGGAACGATAAGCAATCAAAAGAAGGAAGTATTAGGTTATTCTCGACTGTACACATTTTGCGGTAATTTAAATTACCGAAACCGTCGGATAATGAAGCAATACTGTTCTTGCTCCTCTCTAAGACTGAAACGGCCGAAACCATATATTCATATATGTCTACTTTGTATTATCAAATTTATTCCGGAATATGTTCCCGGATTAACCTAAAAAATGTTAGAAGATAAAAAAACCGAATTTAGTAGTACTATACCTAGTACAATGCCTCCAAAAATTATAGATTCTTTCAAATCTCTGAGGTATTTCGCTGAAAGTTCTATTAGAAATTCATCTGTGAATTTCTTCAAATAGTTACCCTAATATTTTATTACAAATACTTCCACGAAGTTCAATAAAAGCCCATTAGAAATATTTCTGAAATACATAAAAAATTGCGGGAAAAATTCTTTTATGTATTCTTTTTCTAGAAATTTTGCTTCAAATCAACAACAACCTTGTCAACAAGTTTCAAAAATTCTACGATATTATACATGAATTTTACGACAAGAGTTTAGTGCTGCAATTATTAAAAAAAAAAAATACCAAAAAAGTTCTTTCAATTGTTTTTGTATGTGTATTTTTATAGAGTGATTCGTAGAGGAGTTTGCAAAGCAATGCCTAAAAAAATTTTCCTGGAGTTGTTTTTGAACCAAAAAATGGAGAGTGGATAAATGTTTTAATGTTATTTATGGAAGAATCTTGAGATTAAATTGGAACACATTTGAGCTATTTATAGAGCCCGAATGAGTACTTAATAGAATTGTAACTCTGAGGAATTTTTTTTTCAGAAAATTTCCAGCCGTTCAAGAAAATATAAAGAAAAAAAAAACTCTGAAATATACTTAGATGAATCTCTGGTAAATTTTTCGGCAGGATCTTAGGGAAAAAATAATATAATTCTATAACAAAACCCTGAACAAATCACTCGGGAAATGTATGAGTATTTTCATGGAAGAATGAAAGAACAGTTGAACGTATTCCGCTAGGAACTTCATAGGAATGATAGAGTTCTTTAAACATTTTTTAGTTGGGCATTATGAAGCAAAATATATATTTTTGAGAGGGTTTAGAACAGGCCTGCCCAACCTTTTTGAACCACGGGCCAAAACACAGAAATAATTTTGTGTTGCGGGCCACATTTTCAAACGCACAAATATTCGAATGAACTGTGACAAAAGTCAGCAAATGAAATTCATAAAATCTGACAAAAATCTGAGAATGAAGTAAATTTCATTTTGAGTAATCGAAAAACAGATAATTGATGCTGAGCATTCTGCAGGATATTGCGAGAGTTCCATTCAAAATTAAACAATATTCTAGTTCAGAATCTTTTGAAGAAAGTAAAATTTTGGATCTTGTTTTTCCACAGGATTTTATAAAAATTATACTTCGAATTCTATCAGAATCCGGCCTAGTATTATAAGCATGACCCTGAATATGCTAAAATCTTGATCAAGCTATAACGAAAATCTTCGATTCTTACTCAATAAGCATTTCGAATACTTGAGATCTTTGAGATTAGTTTAAAGCTGAGATGAGACTCGCGAAGACGGTCTTCTTTTTCTGTGATTGCTGTTTTTTTCTTATTCCACTCTGTGTTTACACCAATCATGCGCAAGCCGTTCATACCCTCACATGAACATCTCAGCAAAATAATATTGCGTTTGAATCACACCGAAGCATAAATAGCCTCTTAAGTGAAATTCAATGCCAGCAAACGTAGCAGACATTGGAAATAAGTAGTTTTATATTTAGATTTAACAGCACCTTCGAAAAAACTGCTCCTGCTGACTGAAGTTTTTAATAACAGTTTATTTTGAACACTATACTTTTCACATTTTCAGCCATAAAAACGATGGGCTGCATTTGACGTTTCGTGACAGCAGAATCTGGGCTGCATATAACGTTGATATTTTTCCTCTTCGCGAGTCTCTAACAGGTAAAAAGTTAAAAAAAAAATCCTGCTCAAAATTATCAAAATTATAAATTTGCTTAAATTTTTGACAAAAAGTTACAAAGCGTTATATTGTAATCTGGCACAGAATTTAAGAAAATTATGTATTGAATTCGTTGAAAATCCTGTCTAAAAGTCCTTGGAATTCTGGTGAAAATTGTGTGATAATCTTGACAATGTTTCCCATCAAAGTCGTGTCCTGAATTCAAGGTTTAGTAAACAGCCCGTATTGTTTGTAATACTGTCAAGGATTCTGCGTGAATTACGCCCAGGTATTGGTTAAATTTATTCACAGGATTCTGTGAGAATATTAGCCTTTGACTCAGTGAAATCCATAAGTTTTGTTCAGGCTACATATTTTTTATGTCAAAGAAAATCATGGTAAAACATTGTTGAAACACCCAGAACTTGAGATTTAGAATTTGAATCATGCATATAATTAAATATATAAAAAGGTTAAAAAAAAAAACAAAATAATTTAAATAAGTACCTAGATAAAATATTAGATTGAAACTCAATTGAAAATTAAATAGTCCTGGTATGTTCTAACTTTGGATTGGTAGAATAGTCAACGGGCCAAATATGAGGAGAATCTTCGAACCCTCCGCGGGCCGCACAAAATGAGGTTTCAGATATTCCAACATGTGCAATGAAGTGATTCCTCTGAGAATTCCTACGAAATTCCTTCATGAATTATTGTCGTAGTTCTCAGTGCTTTCTTCAGTAACATTTACCAGTTTTCACTAAGTTCGTCTTGGGATTCCCACGGAAAATCATTCCCAGATTTTCTGATCTCACCAGAAAATTACTCGAAGAATCCAATTGCTTAAAAAATCTCTTAAAGAATTAAAAAAGTTCGTGGAAGAATTTCTAAACATTCCTTGTGAGTTTGTTTTTCTAGTATTCTTGAAGGATTTTTTACTGGATTACAAAAAGAATGAATCTTTTGCGTAGCAAAAATTCAAATTGACAAAAATCACTGATGTGCCGTGGAATGAAACAAAATAAGAAATAAATAAAACCAATACAAATCTGTTAAAATTACGAAATTAGCGAAAATCGTGATGATTGCTATCGACATTACTTTTGTAGAACAAGTATTTGCTAGGCCCCCCTAGGCCCCCTCCAGAAAAAAAATCCTGGCTACGCCAATGCGGGTAATACACACTTTATAAAGAATATATTCTGCCTAGTGGGGGCCTTCCTTAGCCGAGTGGTTAGAGTCCGCGGCTACAAAGCAAAGCCATGCCTTGTGTATGGGTTCGATTCCCGGTCAGTCCAGGATCTTTTCGAAATGGAAATTTCCTTGACTTTCCTGGGCATAGAGTATAATCGTACTTGCCACACGATATACGAATGCGAAAATGGCAACTTAGGCAAAGAAAGCTCTCAGTTAATAACTGTGGAAATGCTCATAAGAACACTTAGTTGAGAAGCAGGCTCTGTCCCAGTGAGGACGTTAATACCATGAAGAAGAAGGAGAAGATTCTGCCTAGTACT
Source organism: Aedes aegypti (assembly GCF_002204515.2). NCBI lineage: Eukaryota > Metazoa > Arthropoda > Insecta > Diptera > Culicidae > Aedes > Aedes aegypti. Next base: position 20,098,040 of record NC_035108.1, on the reverse strand, counting down.
GTTACTTGTAAACAACAGAAACTCAATTTTACTACGAACCACACTTTTTCAGAGTTTGTATGATTTCACCAGAACTTACTTAAAAAAAGAACCGAAAATCCTTCAAGGATCACAAAAAAAAAACTTCATCGATTCCTCCATACACCTTCACAATGATACTTGTGGAGATTCCCAAATAACCACTAGCCCGCTTGTTCACCTTTTTGTGCTTATAGGGCTATTATACGGCTAATATAGAGCATACCAACTCTATTGAAGCCTTTTATTAGCACGGAGGTCGAATAAAACTTAGGTTATTTAGATTTTTTCATGAAAATTATGCAATTTATAATAATTTTTGAGGTTCCAAAGGTATCAAAAATTTTTGCTGCACCTATTTGTTTAGAAACAGGGGATAGGGGAGAGCTCACTGCAAAATTTGTGAGGAGTCACTATCGATATATCTCTTGGAATTTATTTGGTAATTCTTTCTTTGACTTTCCAAGAGATTTTTCGATTGCAGAAATCGCTATTAAAAAATACCACTTGGCGTATGATTGACACCTTAATTGCGACACTTTTCTTTTATTCATAACTTTTTTTTTGGCGTTATGGTCTATTTGGTCTGCATAATGTTCTCATGAGTACTTCCGCAGTTAATAACTGAGAGCTATATTTGCCAATTAACTACTTTTGCATTCGTATACCGTGAAGCATGCACGAAGATACCATATGCCCTAAAAAGTCGAGAAAAATTCCATTACGAGACGCGTTTACCTCTACGGCTACATTCTACGAAAACTATTGAAGTACACGGGTAGAAATCAGAATCGAAAAACAAGATTATGACTCATGATATCATGATTCCAGCGTGTTTTCGTCTTATGAAAATACACCATGATTTGGACTCATGATATCATGAGTCAGATTGCCGTAACGCAACACACGCGTTAGGTTTTTGTAGCTGATTGCTCAGAATCATGATTAAAATGCCAAAAATGCTGAGTCGCGCATCCGTTTATGATCGACAAAATAAAAAAAAGTTAAAAATAGCATACTTTGAGATTCGAGCCAAGAACCTTCCGATTGTAAGCCACGTACTCTACCACTTAGCCGCTTCGTCATCTTGAATTAAGAGTGATCGATACGAATTAGATGAAGCAAAGTGCGCCGCTTAGTGTTTTCACACTGGATGTTACGCTTATGAGGAATCATGATTATGACTCCAGGAACCATGATTTGTGATCCTGATATTATGACCTAAGGGAGCGTCCATAAATGACGTAGCATTTTTTCACTGATTTTTTACATCCCCCCTCCCCCCACGTAGCATTTGGTCACAAATTCTGATACCCCCCCTTGTAAAATACGTAGCATATCAAGACACCCCCCCCCTTTTTAATTTTTTTATCATTGTCATGATTATCCGAATTCAAAATTCAAAATCGACTTTGAAATTTTTGCAGTTTATTTTATTCCACACAAATCATATGGGAGTCTAAGCACCAAGCCAATTTTCTACGAACTATGTTATTTTAACTGTTAGACCGGAAAATCACCCCTGAATATATCGTTGGAAAGCTTGAAAACAGTAGAGTAAGGTGGGGCAAAAGTTCGACCTTAGTGGTATAACCAAAGTTTCCAGGAAAACAATAGCAGTTAAAACAAAACAAATACCATACAGTGAACCTTCAACATATTGGCTATAATTTTGCTGAACAAACTTGTGTCAAAATATTTACCCATTTTCAGTTATAACAGTTTTAAAATTGATTGTCTTATTCGAACTTTTGCCCCATCGGTGGGGCAAGAGTTCGAATCTAGTGTGGGGCAAAAGTTCGCTGGCTAAAACCCAAAATATCGATCCTTTTATGACAGGCATACTCTACACCAGCCGTAAACTTAAGTTTGCCGAAAAATACACACTAAATTTTTATCAAAAAATTGCCCAAAACAGGGTTAATTGTAATATATTCAAAAATAGCAGTTTTTCGCAAAACTAAGTGGAAATGTAAAATTTTGGTGACAGTTTTCACACGATCAGACAAATATAACTAAATTTGAAGATAATATGTGGATTTTAGGCAATTTGCAAATTTTTCCATGATTTCATACATGGGTCGAACTTTTGCCCCGCTGATTCGAACTTTTGCCCCGCTATGGGCCAAAAATGGTTTTCAAGCATTTATGCAAAATCTAATACACTTCAAAGCAACCTTATGATAGGCCTAGAAACGCCCTTACATAAAATATTGAAAAAGATTTTATCTTCAATTGGTTCCATGCAACGAAAGTTTGACCAAAAATTACAATATTCACGTCGAAAAACAACAAATAGCCATAAATTTTACAAATCTCAATCGATTTTTATGATATTTGGAGTAAAAGTCTCTTACTTGAATAGCATTCGAACCACAATGACATTTATAAGATTTGTTTTGAATTGAGCTAGAAATCTTAAAAAGAAACTCTTACCCCACTCGAACTATTGCCCCACTTTACTCTAGAATATTTTAGTGTACTCAGCTCAAAATCGATCAAAATGTCACTCACATCCCTTTGCATTTGAGCCCCTTAATTGTAATATTTTGAAAATCTTAGCGATTACTATACAAATTATTTCAGGGTGTTCATTCAAAATTAGTTTTCCCATTCCCGGATTTTACTCGGTTGCCAAAACATTTGAAGAGGATGACAAAATAATCATGTGACTTTTTTTTCATACAAATTTTGAAGACTTGATCTAACTGATTTATGGATCATTATCATTTAAATTTAAAGTTTTACAAAAATATGTATGAACTATTTGTTGAAATATTTAGAAAACCGTCCACCCCTTAGAATTCATAAAAAGTTCTGAGAGAAATTGGAATGATACAAATAAATGACGGCTCTGTGTATCTAAATTTAGATTATATTTCCACGAAACGTAAAGTACAATAGACGGCCCATTTACTTCTGAAAAATGCCTTTGGAATTATAAGTTAGACTCTTGTCGATGGCTGGTTCCTGGAGAAATTCTTGATCTAGTGAAACTCATGTTTGGACGGAGAGATCTTTTTAACAGACACGATAATTCTAAAAATATTGTTTTGTTCTCCTATCAAGCTGTATATAAATTTCGACGTAAATGAAAAATTGCATTTTCCAAGCTCGTATCAAAGATTTGGCCAAGAATCTCGTCTAAATATAGCCAAAATATGGTCAAGAATACCTGAAGGACCTTGTCATTTAATCATGAATGATTTTACATAAAATTTGTTGAGAATGACTGGAAGAATTCGCTTTAAATTTGCAGAATTCCATGTAAAATATTATCACGGGTCTTATAAGAACTTTGTCATAGATTGAAGACTTGTCAAACTAGAAATTCAGACAAGGCTTTGCAAACATCAGTAACATCAACAAACGGAATTTTTAATTAATCTGTTCATGATTTGAGTAGATTTCCCAATAAATATGGCAAATATTTTTTGTTGGCTCAGCTTTTCGCCTTTCTCGAGTCTACTAATAATTTCAAGCAATATCAGCCAAGGACATTTTTTAACCTACCTTATCAGCAATCCACTAATATTTCTTCAGTTATCTCTAAGAAAAAACTTTAAAAAAATGATCAATTATTGATTTCAGCAAAAATCTTATTAAAGGTAAATCTAACAAGCATCTTATCAAGAACCTGGCCAGGAATCCCTTAGTACACTTCTGTGAATGATAGAGCCATTTCCATAACACTCAAATTTGATGGCCTTTTTATTATCCAGGCTATTCCATCAATAGCATTGATTATCAATACAAATAGATAAATTGATTAGGTAGGAATATTATGTCTTTTTAACAAATTGGAAACCAATGTTTACCAAGTCAATAAAGTGTAGATTTTTAATGAATTGTTTTAACTTTTAAATTGTTTGTATATAAATAAATTAATTTAAACTTTTTGAATCATCATTTTAAAATCCTATTAAACCCAAACAAAAAAAAAGTTCGATAAAAAATAACTGTATGTCAATTTTTATCAGCGCTACTCTTTTTAATGACATGATTCAAAATGCTACGTCCCAACTAGTCGACCCCTCCCTCCCCCTCGTCACACATCGTCACACATTCGTGAAGCCCCCCCTCCCCCCTAAAATGCTACGTCATTTATGGACGACCCCTAATCAATTTATGAATTTCATGATTTGTAAATCATGGTGTGGGGATCAGATTTTTATCCGTGTATAAGAGATTTAGGCCTAAATGAGCCTTGTAACAACAATTGCGTACGGTAGCTTAATTCAGTTTAAATTGACTTCAAGAAGGCGTTTTTATTTTTGGGTAATTCCTATATCGTTATCTGCATTCAACAGCGAGGCATAGAATTTATTTCTGGTTTTGTACAGTTTTTGTCCACTGCGCAAGGGAAAGTTTTGCATTAGATATTTCATTTAAATTGGATTTGTGCTTCGTATCAATACCTAAAATCATGACAAAATTTAGGTGGAGGCTATCACCTTGCCCCTCTTTTTCTACGCCAACGTCTTCCAGCGTTGTGAATAAATAGAACTCCTCTACAAAAGAAAAACATCCAATGTACGACACCACTGCCCAACTAAATGCTGCTTCTTTCCGGCAGGGTGTTGCAGGGAACTGGTGTGGCAAAGGATCCCCGCGGTTACTGCGCTTAATGGACAACGACCTGCTCCAAAGGGCTTCTGCTTGCGTCTTGCATGACTCTCGGAGTCAAGGTTACTTCGATTCTCCCTGGAACCGAAAGCTTTCTCTCTCTCACACACAAAACGAGGAAGCTTTTCCAACCGGAGAAAAACTCCATCCGTCTCGCTCTCTTAACAAAGTATTCCGTCTCGTTCCCCATTGCGTGCAAGAGCTTTCGCTTGCCGTCATCATCATCGGTTTACATCCGTCCATATGATTTGCCGCTTGACGTGTGGGTGGGTGAATCAGCTGTGCAGTTCTGTGTAGTGTTCGCTCTCTTCGTTCTCCGTTTCGGAGAGCTGCCGGAATTTCCCGCCATCGTCGGCTATCCCGATTTTCCACAACAAATTCCGGAGCACTTTTCCCGATTCTCACCGCTGCTACTAGCACTGGTGGTGGTGGTGGCAAGTAACAATGTGGATCAACCGACGACCAAAACAGGCCGGGAGGAAACTCTCCGGACTCAGTTGTAATCTTCACGCGGTCGCGGTTGCAAGTGTTGTCCTTGTTAACAAAGTGCTGTATTCATCACTACCCAAAATAGAGTTTAAGGCAACGGAAGGCGGCGGCAGCAAAGACGACAACGACGACACGTCTCCATCCCCTTCCTTACATCTCGTCACATCACAGGAAGGAGATCTCTTCCGAAGATTGTTGTTTGTGGATTACTTGAAGAAGAAGACCACTCAGGAAGAAGATCGCACATTTTCCTGGATACACAAGCGAAGTGGTTGTTTTTTGAGGCGAAGGGAGAGTTTCACAGTTCGGGAAATTCGGCGGATGTTAATTACGCCCCAATATTGATCCCCACACGCCAGGAATAGAAAGTGAAAGTCGGCCTGTTTGGATTTCTGGAAAGATTGTGTGTTTTGAAGAGGAGTGCACGCGAGTGAGAGCTACCAATATAGATGAAAATCAATGCTGTGTTTAATCTATAAGTTAGAGTTTAAGATAATGTGACCAATATCGTTAGCTTTAGAGAGGTTAAATGCTGTAACCGAACTGTAAATCTTCAGCGCATCGTGCTTTGGAAAGAAGCTTTAATCGTCGTTCGGAGCAGATGATAGTCGACCCCTACTTAATGGATTAGCAAGGTCCCTCCTCAACGTGTAACGGACACCACTAGTCGTTCTTACTCTCTTATGATAGATCAGGTGATTGAATTATACATTGATGTATTTTAATCCCGAGGGAAACGATCGTCAAATCCGTCGTAAATTGTAACAGAAGCTAGACGAATTTTGCACAGACCATCGCCACAATGAAATATGACGCCTTCGACAACAAACTGGAAACTCGCGATGTGAATCGCACCTCGGTAAACAAACGGAAGCCATCATGAATTAATTTGCAACTGGCATCGGCCCGAACCGACCTAACTTACCTACATCGACCATTTGGAATGTATGATAAACATTCCTGTTTGCTATCGGTGGCCATTTGCCCATTGGAATTTGACCGACCTTCGACCAGGGAATGGGGGCGTCCACGGGATACATAGACGTAACCGGAATTTCCATTAGAAGGGGCAAACGACCTCAAAGCCTTTATTCAGTTATTTCCTAATGACAATTTTGGACGCTTTCCGCAACACTCCAAAGGACGTAAACCCTTTTTATGTTTAATTACAGTTGGCTTGCGATTTTATTCAATTGTTGACTATGGGCTCAATTAACGGATTTGGAAAAGATCTGAAGATTTGATCAGTGACGAAAGACTATAAATCAGTCTAAGGAGATTTCCAAGAAAACTTGCTCCAGCGTTTCACTCAATGATAACTCCAAAATGTCTGCAGGCATCCTGCAAAGAGTTCTGAGGAAGGAGTTCACCAAGAATCTTTCTCTGAATTTTATCTGAAGTTTCCTGATGGGATTTCTCATAGATTCCTTCTCCCGAAACGTTCAACAACTTGCTACAAAGACCTTTTTTTAAGATACCAGTGGCTTTAGTTTTAAAAGTATAGGTAATTACCTACTAGTTCGTCTAGAAATTAACCCGTATCTGCCCAGCAAATGAGAAAAAAAAAACAAATTGCTGTCATTTCGGCAATTCTTGATGGATTGCCTTTGTTATAGTTCGAATGAAATCGTCTGAATGTCGATCATCCTTGATTTTTTTTTTAGAAAATATTCATTGATTCGGAGTTATTCCAGTGGGTCACTGGGTCAAGTCGGGTAAAACAATCCAATCCTTCCTTTTCAATCGACTTTTACACAACTAATTGATATAAATCTAACATTTTTCGATTTATTTTCATTGTTTCGACTGCGGACGTCATGTAATAACTAAACTAGTCAATGAGACTAGCTTTTGCTTTGGGATCTCCGTGGAAACAGCCCCAAATATGTAAGCTAATTTTAGTTTTCTTCTAAACTGACAAACTTGAGTATTAAACATTATCGTTTTGATAAAGCGCCTTAGACCCGATCGAACAAAACGATTTTGAGGGTATTGGCCACCTATAAATAAAAGTATAATTGCCAAATTTTCCTAAGCTCGATTTTTTCCTATTTTGTGAAAAACGTAGTTCACGGCTATGCTACTTACTGGACCTGACATTTATCCCTACGTCCATGTCTGAGTTAGTTTTTGCAAATGATGATGTTTAACACCCATATTTCAACAGTTTAAAAGAAGGCAGTGGCGTAGCTACGGTGCGGAGACAATTTTGGGGACCCTTCTAAATAGGGGTATGTGCCAATCGACTAGTCAATAAATTGAAAAAATAATATACTTTTAATCAACATTAATATTTAGGATTGAAAAAATGGACTTTGTTCATCTTTTGTTGAAATCGTTTTTAATTTTTATTTGGTAGTCAAAATGTCAATTAATGGAGAGTTCTTCTTCTTCTTGGCATTAACGTCCCCACTGGGACATAGCCGGCTACTCAGCGTAGTGTTCTTATGAGCACTTCCACAGTTATTAACTGAGAGCTTTCTTTGCCTAAGTTGCCATTTTCGCATTCGTATATCGTGTGGCAGGTACGATGATACTCTATGCCCAGGGAAGTCAAGGAAATTTCCATTACGAAAAGATCCTGGACCGACCGGGATTCGAACCCAGACACCTTCAGCATGGCTTTGCTTTGTAGCCGCGGACTCTAACCACTCGGCTAAGGAAGGCCCCTGGAGAGTTACAGTAACCAATATACTTTGACCCCTCATATATTTTGAACCCCCTGGGCCATTTTCCTGTACATTTACCAGTTTAAATCGAAAGACGAACTTAATTTGCATGCCATTTGGAAAGATAAGACTATTCCGCATTTGCATCAACCGTTTGTACATAGAAAATGTGTTTATTTTAACTGAAATTAATTAAATTTAATCGGTTCATCCATGCAACTGAAATAATTCCAGAAATCTTTGAAAGTAAACATTTTTCATGAAGAAATTAATGAAGAATTTATGAGAATTCTTGGAAGAATTGATGGTGGAAATTCAAGAATAACCAATGAGGTAATTATTGAAAAGATAGGTTCCGAAAGCGGCTGGAAGTATTTCTGAAAAACTTACATGAGAGACTTTCGAGGAATTCTTGTATGATTTTTCAAAATAATTTACACGAATTACATAAATTGTAGAACAAACCTTTGTTATTCTCGTGGGAAGAAATCTGTAGGAATAAGGTATCTCAGATTAATACCTGGAGAAATAGTTATAAGCATTTCTGAAAACAATTCGTTGTAATTCCGTTGTTGGACTGCTGAAGGATTTTCTGGAGCAAATTTTGAAAGAATTTCTCTAAGCATATCTTAAGAAATCATTTCAAATTCCTGGGAGAATTTTTAGAGGAATCTCCATAAAAATTATTGGAGGGTTCCCTGGAGAAGTCTTTGTACGTATACCTTAAGAAAGCGCTGAATTAATCTCTAGAAGAATTCTTGAAGATGAAAATTCAATTAACCTATGAATTTGTCGCGCAGTAATGCCTGGAACCTAAAAAATTTACATCAAAATTCATTACATTGCGAAAATGGAACAATATACTTTGGATAGATAAGATGTTTTGCTTCTCTACTCAGACTTTAGAGACCTTTACCTTTGTTCGCATTATCGAAATATGCTTTGGTACTTTTCAAGGCTGTGTACAAACATTCATTTCGGATTAGTTCAGAATATGGCTCATAATAAAATATTTCCAAACCAGTTCATGGCTTTCTCAGGCTCAAGTTATAGAGGCTCCCCAGATGTTCTATAATTAACAGAACAAACCACGATGTTCTGTTCAAAAGTGCTGTCCTTTAGTGTTGAAAGAAACGCTGCCCTTATCAATATACTAGATGATATAGGGGCGCTTACTTATTACCAATTCAGGGCCTCTCCAAACCTGATATTCCTTGCCACGATAAATTTTAATTTGTGAAATACTCCACATCTAATGCTATGAGAAATTTTCAACATGATCTCGGGGCCCCTAGGAACTCGAGACCCGGTGTGGACCGCACCCACCGCACCCCTCTAGGTACGCTACTGAAAGAAGGTTCTAAGGAGGTCCCATGAATAACCAAAAGAATACCCAAGGCCAAAGCTAGTTTCAGCGTCAAATTAAGTTCTCCCACGTCTGTAGTCGAAACTATAAAACTAAGTTGAATTGGAATCAGATTTATACTAATAAGTTGTGTAATAGATGGTTGGAAAGAAAGTTAGGGCCATTTTTATCCGACTTGCCTCAGTGACCCACCGGAATAATTCCGAACCGGTGGATCTTTTTAAATATTCTAATGATCCCTCGCAAAACTCAACATCCAGGCGATTCCATAAGAACTAAAACGAAGTCAAAATTTTCCGAGATAGTAACAATTTGAACTTTTTCCCATTTGCTGGGCGGATAAGGGTTAATTTCTAGAGAAACTTCCTTATGCTTTTAAAACCAAAGCAACTGATATCTGATATATGAACTTTTTACATTTTCTAGGCGGAAACGGATAAAAACCAATATTCCTTAAAACCTCCAGATATTTTTTATGCATTGAACAAAGTATTGAGCTATGAATTACACTGATAACTACTCTAGGAATTTCTCAACATATAGGAATCATATTACAATTAACTTAGCGCATAACGGGTGGCTACATATTGTTACAATAGAGGAGGGGCGGAGTGGTTCTGGTTGCTGTATTTTATCATTTTTATACGATTGAAAAGAATAAATGTCCATACCGGAGAAAACGTGTTTGCTTCCACTAGGTTCAGGAAGGCCCACAATATAAATTATTTGGAACATTCATTCATGTATTTCTCCATGGACAGTTTTAGAAACTTCTTAAAATTTATTAATAGTTATTTTCTCCGAAAAATGTCTGGTGGTATTTTCATGCATAGTTTCAGTATTTCCATAAAAAGTTCACTCATAGACGTCAACATGAACATCCAGATATTTTTCAGAGAAATATAATATGACTTCAGAATTCAGCACAGTAATTTATGAAGCAACATTTTTTTTAAATCTGAAAATATTTACTTTGAGGAATTTCTTGAGAGATTTGAGAAATTTCTGGGTCTCTCTAGTCCTTATGTGAGAGAAATTTCTGGCCGATATGTTTGTGAAATCTTATTAAAATGTAATAAAAAAATCCCTAGAAAATTGCTTGACTAATTCCTGTGGAAATATCCTTATTGATGTTTGATTATAGGAATAAATCTTGATAAAAAAATCAAGATAATAATCTTGATAAATGCCTATAAGGAATTTGTGAATACGACTCTTGGTATATAAAATAAAATAAATTTCTCTCGACTCTAGGTAAATAAATGTCTTGAGGATCTTCCTAATAACACTGTTCGACAAACAATTTTTTTGGATGGATCCGGGACGCGTTTATATGGGTCTTGAAGTGCAAAAAAAGTGTAGAAAGAGGCCGTTTTCAAATGATTTGTAGCACCCTTGGATTATTTTTTGACAAAGTTTGAAAATTTGGCATTTTTAATCACAACAAGTGTAATAAGCAAAATATCAATATCTTTTGAAATTAAATTATTCAACCATTGAATTTGCCAAATCAATATATTTTAGCACTGTATGACTTCAGGGAAACGTGCACCATATCAGGAGAATATTGGCGTCAATTTTATATATGAATTTGGAATGTTAACGATCATTAAACAAGCATATGAGGATGTGCACCATATAAATACTACTTTTTTTTAAACTATTATCCCGTTGATTTGACAAATTCAATGGTTGATTAATTTAATTTCAAAAGATAAGCAATATTATTACACTTATTGTGATTAAAAATGCCAAATTTTCAAACTTTGTCAAAAAATAATCCAAGGGTGCTACAAATCATTTGAAAACGGCCTCTTTCTACGCTTTTGTTGCACTTCAAGACCCATATTAACGCGTCCCTGATCCATCCAAAAAAAATTTTTTGTCGAACAGTGTAATTTCTCAGAAAACTTCAGAGAATATTCTTCGCTAGGATTTTTAAAAAAAGTCCTATGGTGGAACTCTATCCTGATGGAACCACAGTAGGAAAAATAAACCGTGATGCCTCAATTCAGTGTCGTAACCTGGAGGACGAGGCTGGGTTTAGGATCGAAACAGCCAAAAAATGTGAATCAAATTTCAAAAATTTTTGGCTGCGCCGCCGGTAACATCTTATTAAGGATTGTTCAGTCTTGTATATAGATGTCAACTGAGTTTCATTTTTCAAAGCTAAACACTTTGCTTTGTGTGTCTAGTTGATGAACATGAACCAAAGTTTGTTAAAACCAATCTTTTATATCTCATGGTTGAAATTTTTGGGTATTAGGTATGAGGATTCTAAAGTTTAATGCTTTCTTAAACGAAAATGATTTTGCATGAAAATTTGTAACGTGCATTGTCATTTCAGATTCCAAATTATTTTACTATCACTAGAGAGTTCACTTACTGCTATTTGGAAATACATGGATCTAGCAACAATTGACTTAATGACCAAAACATAACTACAGTTAGGAAAGAATTCTTCCTCAAACATATTATTATGAACATTTCTTCTAATTATTGTAAAACTTTTATTTGGAATTAACTGACGAACAATGAAAATGAAGATTCCTGAAAAACATTTCTTTGAAGATTGAAGTGACGTACACATTTTGTAAAGATTGGTTTGCCTCGAATTTTTTTAACACAGATCTGTTATTCTTATTCAGACCGCTTGGCAACGATGCAATCTTGCGTCCTGATGTGAGAAAATGGTGACAAAATTGCGTATTGTCATCTTTATTCACAGAAGAGAGGATCGATGAAAAGAAATCGATCATGCGACTTACGCCCTTATTCTAGCATAAGCTTGAAATTAAAAATGTTAAAATTTTTCCTATAGGAGAAACACTGAATATTTTTCTAAAACTACTAAAATATTTCTTAAATAAATAAAAACGTCGGAGTGTAATATTTTACAATGTTAAACACTTAAACATTAACATTCACATTGAAACTTTAACATCTTTTTTTTATTGGTATTGTAATGTTGTTCTTTTTATATTTTTTTATCAATATTCGGAAACTTCACAATTATTCCCATCATGTGACGTCTCTGATGATAGTTTAGGTTTCTTGTATCTTCTTAAGTAGACGTTGAACTAACATTCCTTCCCTTCTTTAGCGATTGTAAGGACGTTGTCAGGTGTACAATGTGATGTTTGTTTTCTTTATTTCTATGTAGAAAAAGACGCTCATTCCAAACGTTTTTTTTTGCGACACTACATATAGATTTATAGAAACCAATAGAGCTGAGTAATACACAGCACCCACGATTAGTACAGTCGTTATGCTCTATCAAGAATATTCGTAAATGTTAAGAATACCGTTACAAACAAATCGTCACTAATACGCATATGAATGTAAAATTCTTGAAACAAATGCGATTGATTGTAGGCATTATATTATTTTGCTTAATGAAAATTAAACCTATGATTTAACTGTTTTTAGCGATTTAAATTGTAGTAAATCATCTATTTCCTAGTTTTTATCGATCACAAAATTCATACGTGGCATATGTGTTTGTGCAGGAGGTTATTGAAGAGAGAAAAAAGGAGGTTATTAGAGGATTATTCAGTGTTACCTCACTGATCTTTGTTACTCCATTATATATAAGATATGCAATTAATTGTTTGGTTGTGCTGTTTGTAGAATTGCTAGATGAATACTTGTATTTTCTAGTACTAGTATTTTCGGTCGTCCAAAACCATATTAATATATTGGCTTTTGGAAGAATCTTCTTCTTCTTCTTCTTCTTGGCATTACGTCCTCGCTGGGACAGAACCTGCTTCTCAGCTTGTGTTTTTGTGAGCATTTCCACAGTTATTAACTGAGTGGTTTCTTTGTCATCGTATATCGTGTGGCAGGTACGATGATACTCTATGCCCAGGGAAGTCAAGGAAATTTCCTATACGAAAAGATCCTGGACCGACCAGGAGTCGAACTCAGATACTTTCAGCATGGCCTTGCTTTGCTGCGGACTCTTACCACTGTGCTGAGGAAGGTCCTGGAGGAATCTTAAGCTGGTTTTAAAATTGAAAGTTTTGTAAGTGCTTCAAAATAATTCTCGGAGAAATTCGAGATATGGAATATTTCTTTCGGAATCGGTGTTGAAATACATGGAAGAATTGATAAGGACTCTCTGGGTCAATTTGAAGTATCACTAGAAATAAATTCAGGCCAAAATGCTAGAGCAATTCAAGTATAAATTCTTTGAAAAAAGTTAAAAATTTGGAGGAATATCTAAAGGTAAACCTTATGAAATTACTTGAAAAAGTCATCGTCTATCCTTTCTGAATGGATCTACAAAAAAAATTGAATCTGCTAGCACCCTTTTTAGGGTTCTGGCGCATTTAAAAATTATAATGTTTGGAAGACCCGCAGTAAACAGTTGACGAAATCTTTTAATGATCATTGAACTCAGTGGATAAAAATTGCAAACAAAATATTATTTTCCAACTACCGAAAAGCTAAACATTACATATAATTTGCAATTGGATTAGATGGACAAATTGATGTGAAGATTTGCGAAAAAGTTACACGTCTTCTCAGTGAGAATCGAACTCACGACTCCCCGATCTCTAGTTGGGGCGCGTTAACCACTACGCTTTGAGAGGACTCATGAACGCAGAAGTTAACCTGAATTCGATTTCAGCTCAATAATCACGTGGTTCTTTTTCGCAAAGTGCACCTCTTTCGGAAGAATTAGATGCCCATCCAAACACAACGCTTTCTATATATATCCAATGCCTAGCCCGAGAGCGCATTGTTTTTTTAGGTATAGGAATAGCACACTACACTAGCCAGCAACTGCGCTGGCTGAGGTATCTATTGTGTGGGCTTCCAATGGGTCGCGACGTTCTCAATCGACCGGTTACGGAACATGAGTCCGTTGCTCGATAAATACTTGTTTTTAATTATGAATCGTGGTTTACGGCTAACCAGCCGAGTGGAAGTTTAACAACTACCGAAAAGCTAAACATTGCAAATTATATGTAATGTTTAGCTTTTCGGTAGTTGTTAAACTTCCACTCGGCTGGTTAGCCGTAAACCACGATCCATAATTAAAAACAAGTATTATTTTCCAGTTTATTCAAAATATTTTTTTTATCGGCCAGGAGGGAGTAACGATCACTCTAATCTTGATAATAAATTTTCGAGCTGCCAATTCTAGTACTATACCAATCAATATCACTAGAGTTTGTATTCTTTGACACAGACGCATATTTTGACCTCAACTGTAAGGCTGTCTTCGTTGTCATGTAGGGGCTCCTGGGGTAATATGCACTACCGGGGCAAAACGCACCTTGTCAATTTCTCTCAAATAAACGAGTTTTGAGAGAAAAACACTATGTGGATCGGTGAAACGTTGCAAATTGTTGACACCCTAAGAATTTGATACTTGATGGGCTACAATCCGCTACGTTGAATCTACGCCGAATGGATAATTCTTTTTCACTGGACTCGGTCCTGAGCCAATCGCTTCCAGTCGCCCTGAACGTTAAGTGCCCTTAAATGTTCTTCAACTACAAAAAGCCAATATGTGCGCGGCCTACCACGAAGCCGACGGCCTCGTCCGTATTATTTTTGCGTGTCGTTCTTCCGGCATTCATACCACGTGACCAGCCCAACGAAGCCTGCCGTGTTTTATGAGCTTGATAATATCCACTTCTTTATATACTTGGTACAACTTATGATTCATGCGACGCCACCAGATGCCATTTTCTTGTTTACCGCCGCAGCACTTTACGCTCAAAAACTCCAAACGCTTTCCGGTCGACCTCTTTTAACGTCCAAGATTCATGGCCGTTTAGAGCAACTGGAAGGATTACTGTTCTATATAGCGTGATTTTGATGCATATTGAAAAACTTGACAGGGAGATAGAACAATAAATTCGAAAAGCACGATTCTGATGTAACTTTCCCGATCATTTCCCTTATTGTTTTGAGAGCGATGAATTGGGAATATTTACAACCTTTAACCATAAAACAGATGATTAGAGACTGGGTAAGTTGTTGATGACATGATTTGGCGAAAAAACACAACGATTTCAATTTTCCATGTTCCATGTTCCAATTTTCCATGAGCGCCCGGTTGGGATAACATGCACTCCATTGGTCGGGGCAGAACGATCCATTCCAAAATGAACTACAATCATAAAAGGTCATTTAAAGTCTTCACTAACGTATTTATGCACACTTGTATACTCTTGTAGACAAAAATCATAAAACATTAAAAAATATTCAAAATGTGAAAGTTTTCGAGAAAACACATATGTCCAAATAGGGAACCACTATAGCCATAACTGGTACACTTTCCTTCCATGTTGTGTTGTTGTTCATGTTCATTTTGGCACATATTCCTTAAGTGGTGCATATTACCCCAGGAACATCCCCTGCCCTCTTCTAGCTACGCTCATGGCTAGACATCTATTTATAGTTGTGCCTCCGCCCCTTAACCCTCTTTCAGTTCCATTGATTCACTTTTCCGGATCCGGTGGATGTGCTTCAGGTGTTTTGTTGTGTGGTCCGGTTTTTGCGGTGTTTGATTTGAATTCGGAAGTCCATCCCGAACAGCTATTTACTGCTGGTCGCAGAGAAATGCGAAGCTGTAGCTGTGCGTGTGTGTCTGTTAATGTCCGGTGCCGTTTGATCCTTCTGTTCGGTGGAAGCGGAACACACATGGCAAAACGAATTGAATCCTTACTCCGTTTTGTGGTTTTTGAGGGTGGATAATTCGACGGGTTCGATGTGGATTCTACGGAAGGCTTTTTTTAAACGAAGTTGTTTACTGACAAATGTAGATGACGTCGTTTCTAAGAATTGACAGAACAAACGTAGAAAAAAATCAAGATATTTAGATAGGTCTTCACAGTAATCACTTTTGTGAAGAAAAATAGCTGTGATATTAGGAAAAATGTTGATTTATCCATCCATTTTATTGAAACAAGGTACTCAGTGCTTTTATTTGAATTTATTTCTGATGTTGTTGATAAAGACTGATAGTTTTACTTCTTAATTTTAGTGGGTGAGATAATTAAAGATTGTTTATGTAATCTGCTTTCGCTTTTACTGTTTTAGCATCATCATAACTCAAATCAAGCAACCTGTAACTCCCATACGAACAAGTTCAACTCAGCTGATTTACCTCTGTTGATAATTTAATTAGTGAATTTATGCCTCAACCTGCTGCATCATGGTACCGAAGTGAGCACATTTCATTGGAAGCCGAGAATCTCTTCGTCAGTCTACAGTCGTGTCAGATACAAATGATGTTGATAGTAAACAAATCGTAAAATGTGTTTTCCCAAACACCACTGCATTTGACCTGAGCTACTTTCCTCCTGAGCGTATGAGCCACTGACTGGCTGCTTACAGCCGGACAGGAAATTCATAAAATTCGAATTTATTTACCAGCTCGAAAAAAAAAAATTCAAATAACATATATTCAATTCAATCACGGACCCAAACATCAACCGTGAAGGCAGTAAACTTTCCCGTACTCGTGATGGATTTCTCTCTGTTTCATTCCAGCTAAGGGTGGCCTATCATGAACAACAATGTACGCACTAGAGTGGTTCAAGTAAAAAATATCATTGGAATTTTCATTACAGTCTTTATGATGAAAGTAAGGACTGTATTGGTACACATTGAAGGTGCTCGATTACCAAGCTGAATGAAAATTTGTGTTCCAGTTCATCCAATATTTCGTAGTAAAAAACCATTTTGTGTTTTAATTTTGAAACAATTATCACGCTTTTTATCATTTTGTTTTATTCATATGAATAAACATTAGATGTCTTTGAGTCACCTAACTGACAATTTGACAGATCTCCATTTAGATCATTATAATTATAGAAAAGATGTGAAAGATGAGATTTTCATTTTTTTTATTGTTCTCTGAATCACCCTAGTCCGCACCTTTCACTCGGGAGAAATTTCAATTCAATCTCGCTCGACCGTCCACGCGGTCACGGGGGTCCCATTCGGTAGCCACTGAAATATTCGCACAATTTTGGGGCCATAAAAGTTATTGCCACTGCCCAGCGCCACCATGGATTCGTACTGACTGACGGTAGAGCTTCTGTTCTGTTCTGACTGACGTTCGGTGTCCATCTCCGTCGACGAGTGACGACCTTCCGTAATCGCGTTTGGGGCACATGGCGTAGTTTATGTGGTCGGCCAGTAGTATGTGATATGCAACCTTGGGAATTGAAGCGAGAACTTTTTCATTAATATTTAGTCAACGGCCGGGACCGGTACGGGTCCCACTAGTCGTATAACTTACTTCCGGACATTGGAGGTCTGTTTTGTGAGTGAGTGAGCTGTGGAAAAAAGTTGCCGGGCGAAGTCTCCCGAGGTTGTTTAACTTTTTCGATATTGGTTATGTGGGTTTACTTTCGTTCAACTGCGTTAGTTTTTTATTCGAAAAATAAACATCTTCGTCGTGGGAAACATGAGTAAAATCGATGTTAAAAGTGATTGCTTTCATAGATGAGTGTCAGTTTACTCAAATTTCGCTGCAAGTATTATACATTGTTGAAAAAAGTTACAAAATTGATGATGATCTGCTTGCTTTTGGATGACATTTTCTCGACTAATTTTAATATTCATGGAGGCTATCTCTGTCTCCACCTCTTATTTTACTTATAGTAAGGTACAGAACAAGTTCAAAAGCCTGGCCTGTTGTGTGTTGGCACGGTGTGGGATTCATGTTAGGCGTGCTTTGCTTAACTACTAAAAAACTTTCCCTAATGGTCCTGTGTCTGGATCTCCCCAGGAACTACATCCTCCTCGTCCTTGATGGCTACAGCGTAGCGTCACGCCGTTGCCGGGCGTATTGTAGAGCTCCATCTTCGTCGGTCTTGGGCGAAACTTCTCCAGGTGCCCCGAACGATTAGGGTCGCCAGGTCCTCTTCCACTGCGTACAGCCAGCGTATTCGTGGTCTTCCCCGAAGCCGCCGACCTCTGCCTGGTTCCCTGCTGAATATTATTTTTGCAATTTCTTCCGACATTCGCACTAAGTGACCAGCCCACTGAAGTCTGCCGTATTTTACACGATTTGCATCTTTGTACACTTGATACAACTCGTGATTCATGCGACTGCGCCACTCACCATTTTCGAGTTTCCCACCGAGTATTGTCCACAGCACTTTACGCTCAAAAACACCGAGAGCTTTCCGGTCTGACTCTTTCAACGTCCATGCTTCGTGCCCGTAGAGAGCCACAATTGCTGAAAGTGCTCCTTCCACCTGGCAGCCACCGCCGTTTTATTGGTCAGCAAATTCCCTTCTCGATCATTGCACATGGCGGGCACTGGTACGGTATTGTGCCGCGCACCATTGACCGTTGCATAGAATCTCCGCATATCATTCCGGTTCATGCTTTCTTGAGCGTCAGCTACGACACTTTCTTCGTGGAACTACATCACGTTCTGCAATTTCGGTTGGAGGATGACTTCCGGTTTGCAGGCGCCCCGAAAACTTATTACCGATATGACGCTACGCCCGCTATAGTCTACTCCAATCATCGCCCAGAGCATCCATGACCTGACAAAAACTGGGTCAGGAAAAAATTAACTTATCCATGTTTCCTGGTCATCCACATCTATACGTTAGAAATATGTCTGTGGGTCCACCTTCCTTTCGCCGAGTTATTCCGCTCCTGCTGCCACTAGGCTATTGACCATTTTGATGGTATTCCTTACATTCCTTGTGTTCCTTTGATGGTAGCATGCGTTGTCCTCAGCCAGAGTGATATAGATGGAGATCATTCCAGCCATAACGCACATTACCTCCGACTATATAGTGCGGTAGGCACTCACCACCCGTGCGCTGAAACGTCCCTACCAGCTTCTTTCGGTTACGTTTGGTTCCCACCGCTGCAGCTCAAGCCGAGACTCCGTATCTCATTATGGACGATGATACGGTCACCAGAAGACGCTCCTTTCTGCTTCTTGGTCCTCCGATGTTGGACATGATCATAGCTACAGTGTTAGCTGCTTTCGCTGGGATTGTGTGTCCTCCTTATGTGCCTTGCAGTTGCTGACCAGCACCACCTCCATTTTGTGATAGCCCAACTGCAGCTTGACTCAATCATCCACGATTAAATTATGTCTAGCGATTCCGTCGGCAGCATCCCTACCTCCTCCGCAGTCTCGCCAGTTATCGCAAGAACAAAGTCTTCTGTGAAACCGGCGATCTCGACTCTATTCGGCAGTGTCAAAGTTAGCACTCCATCGTATATCATATTCCATAGTGATGGACCAAGTATGGATCCCTGTGGAATTCCCATCGATAGTTCGGTTGACATCCGTCCCTGGTTTGTGTCGTAAACCAGTACCCAGTTCTAAAAGTAGCTTTGCTGAACTTTACACAGATATTCGGGAACCCGCATTCTTTGTAGGACTGTGGCGATGGCCTCCCAACTAGAACTTTTGAACGCGTTCATTACGTCAATTGTTACCACTGCGCAGTATCGATTGCCTCTCTTCTTCTGCTAGCATTCACCGTCTTTTTGGCTTTTCGGCAATCCGTTCTCGCCTTCTGTGCAGATCGTCATCCTACCGAGGACGACCTTCTCCAGAAGTTTACCAAGAGTATCCAGCAAGCATATTGGTCTATATGAAGCAGAATCTCCTGGTAGTTTTCCCGATTTGGCAGCTACATCAGTTTCTGCTCCTTCCATCTGTCTGGGAAGCAGCCTTCCGCTAGACACTTCGGCAACGCTGTCCCAAATATATCTGGGAACGCCCAGATTGCTGCCTTACCATCTGGACCAGGAGCTTTTTCAGTTTCAATCCTTTCGCAACCATTATCACCCAAGCATGGGAAAATTCACTCACTCACCCGAACGCCACCGATAAAAAAAAGCAAATAATCGGCTGCTACCGCACATTCAGTGATAGCTGTATCGTACCTGATGGAGTGTAGCATGAAACCGTCAAAACCGATTGTGTAAAAGCAAGAATCGGAAGGAACACGAAGAGAAGTGAATACCAATACACTTGTATCTGCGAGGCACGAGTGAACGCATTAAGCATCCATTCGCCGAATGCATTGAACTGAGTGAGCGGAACTGAATCATTCCGTGGTGTGGATTGACAGTCAGTGAATACTCATCAGCACTCAAATCCGAATGCCACTCCAACGGAATCAGAATGTAAACAATCATTCGGCATGCATTCGGTTGCCTTCGGATTTTAGAATCGGTAGCGACTCAATCATTGCCGTTTTTTGTTTCGCTTGGCGCTCGCTGAAGAAGCAGAATGGGCACTGGAAATTGAAACGTTCGGCTTGGTTAAAGAAACGGCTTTCTCGCTCCCGACTGTGCGTGGAAGCGAGTGAGGGGAACACAAAAACTGAGTGAGTGTTTCCCATGCTTGTTATCACCCCGGCGTTAGAAACTCGGATATCGACGTTTTCATCACTTATGTCCGCATATAGTGTGAGCGGCCACGCGGTGGGAGCATGCGTAAGAAAGAGACCATTCACTATCAACTTCAGTTTGTCGGGGCACATTTTAGCTGGTGTTACTTGACCCTTCATCTTCGCCATCACTACTCGTTTAGCGGTACTCCAGGGATTTCCCAGACAACCAGAAGTCACATAAAAGTTCACGTAAAAACTCGTTTACTCATACAAATTACACCAAACACGCAAAACACGGTGGATGAAATCGTCAGTTTGTTGAGTTTCCTCGCATAAAACGCTTGTTTTCTGAGTTAGTTTGTACATTTTGTTTCGTCCCGTACACTCGTACAAAGTAAGTCGAATCAATCCGTAAAAGCTGTCAGTTCAACATTTGCTATCATACGTTAAGTCGCATAAGATCACAAGTTAGTTCGGTAGAAAATTTATACACTCGCATTGTATGCTATTATTCATCACATAATATATGCACGTATATCGCCTCCACTTTTGTACGTAGAAGGCCTTTCGCTACATTTTATGAGTGAAATTTTGCACATGCAAAGCCTCCAGGGGATTTCGTTATACGTACATTTTGGTTGTCTGGGTTGCGTCAGCTTCCCAGCACAACTCCTTGTAGCAGTTCGACTTACTCATCGCTGTCTCCCGTTTTAACGCGACTCTGACCAGTCGGTAGGTCACCTTACGCTCTTCCATGTTGGCTTCCGATCTAGCTCTCTGCCCGCGTGTTCTGGCTCTTCAGCAGGCTGCACCAAGTGTGGTGAGTCTGTCGTTCCACCAGTATGCAGGACGCCGCTTATTCCTTGGCTCCAATTTTCTCGGCATAGCTGCGTCACACGCTCTCGCCAACGCTTCTGTCAGCTCTCCTGCATCCATGTTTGGAGCGTCGCTTACGACTCGGAGTGTTTCGACGAAAGGTCGAAATGCTTCGTCTTCCACCTATGTTCTCAATTTCTCCTCTCCCGTACTGCACAGCTTCACTGGCCAACGCAGTAAAAGATCATTTGATGGTCACGGTGGTTGTATTCTTCTTCTAACAGCTACAAACGAAGATTCCGTTAATTTTGACGATCACAAAACCTTCGTGTGAGCGTTCGACTACTTCGTGGATGGGGAATCGGCCCGTTACATGGATTGCCGTCGTCTCTGCTCTGTCTGCTACCCAATTGCCGTTATCGAGAGGAACCCGATACGGTTCTGCAATTATTGCAACGTCGTACTTTGTTTCCGTTGTTGACTGCCACAATAGTTGTTGTGCGGCGTCATAATGATTGAGGTTCTCCTGCGTTATCTTCATCATCATTACTGACCTGAGTTCGTCCACATTCCTCTTTACTTTCGACAACTCCGAATTCTCATACTGCCGGTCGTCTTGAACAGTGCTACTCACCGACTTTGGTGTGAACCCTTGACTCAGGAAGCCTGCATCCAGCTGGTTTTCCGGCCGCGGTGGCTCACTCGATGTGCTACATCTGCTAGTGCTGGCTGCTACCGTCTGCAATATCACTGGCGATCTCTGCATCTTTCCGCTCCATGCGAATACTATCGCGTCTTCGTTTCCTCCACTAGATCCTCCATCTCAATTAATAATTTGCTCCCTTCGGGCCGCTATCTCTACTTGTTGTCTCTACTTTGTCCATGCAAGCAGGGAGCTCCCGGGAGGCCATGCTAGGGTTGACACAATCCTGGGGGTTGTGTTCAGAGCCGGATCGGCGTAAGTCAGGAGCCTACTTCTCACCGAGGTTGGTGGCGAGTTTCTAACGTACACCAAGGCCTGCCCAGTCTCCTCATAGTCCTATTCGCCGTTTCAAGTTGCCCCACTTCCTGTTTTCGTGACCATGAAGCCAACGTTCTTGACTATTCGTAGACAAAAAATGTTGTTGCCACTTCATGTCGGTTCATGAGTTATCCAAGTTATATTCTTACTCTTCTAAATCTGACAATTATGCCAGTTAATTATGTAAATTTACTCTTTATTGTTAAGCTTAAAAAATATGATGAAAACGAAGTTTTTAACATTTTTTGTTGTTGTACGGAAAATAATCAAAATCAATTTTTACCTGCTTCAATGAAGCATCATGCAGCGCTAACCATGCCAGTGATAGATCATAAGCAGTGCTGTTAACATTTCTCGCAACATTCGTTTCGCTTCCATGGTCAGAAACAGGCTTGATAGAACAGATCCTCAAGCGATACGAGTGAGAGTGCAAAAAAAAACGCATAAAGGAAGCACGTTGCTCTAGAGTATTTCACCGAACTCTAATGATGTTGAGGAGCATTATCAAACCTGGTCAGAAGTCAATTGATTTTCGTACACTCATCTGCTATCGTCATTTTCCAGACACGACACGAACGGTAGAATGAACATCAAGAAACACAGAAATTGTGGAATGAGTGTCGTCTTGCACGATGATATTTCTCATAAACCATTAATATTGCATATATTTCAGGAATGTTAGATCATAAACAACAAGATTAACATAATCTGTCTTGTTATTTCGAATGTGACAATACAATGAGAGCAGCACTTATTACAAAAAAAAATAGAAATAAGCAAAACCGTACTATTTGCTACGTACGTTCGTTTGAACACTCGAATTGTTGATACTGAATGCAAATCCTATTGAATGTCGACGATTCGGGTTGACTACCATGACAAAACATTTACAAGACTGATTATCGGTGTCTTCGGAAGGAATGTCAAAAATGCCTCAATGAACAACTTTATAGAAGAAATGTTTTTTGCTGGAATTCAATTAAATAAAGCAAAAAAAAATATGCTAAAACGCTCCAAAAGATAAAGCTGATCTAGATCAGTTTCAACTAATATAGTACAAATTATTCCAAAACATATTGTCGAAGAATCCGGGGATGCATATCCAGAGTACTAGAGGTTTTGGCCATCGAAAACGCAATTTGCCCAGTGTGATACGGACGCATGGTATAATGGACGCTAGGAATAATGAAAATTATATTCCTTCTTTGAAATGCCACTTCTTCTTGTAAGAAACTAATTTAGGTGAAACTTCTATATTACCAGAGAAAATTCGTAGTCGCTTTGAATGTGGTAAACAAATCTGAAAAAAGGCTATTATTATTTATAATTTTAGCGGTGGTTTGAAAGGACTAAAAAAATGTGGTGTCCTGGAGTCCATAACCAATATATATAAAACAATGTAGGGGAACATGGGCAATCCGGACCTAGTAGAAATTTTTGGTCAAAAGTTTTATGTTCTCGTGAAAGCCTG
This sequence comes from Aedes aegypti, assembly GCF_002204515.2. Taxonomy (NCBI): domain Eukaryota; kingdom Metazoa; phylum Arthropoda; class Insecta; order Diptera; family Culicidae; genus Aedes; species Aedes aegypti. Next base: position 20,074,216 of record NC_035108.1, on the reverse strand, counting down.
ATTAAGCGCGCTCACTTTTTTTCTCAGAGAGTTTTGTGATATATCCTACTAGGACATGACTAGACATGTTTGAACAAAATTCTCCAGAAGGTTTGAATTGGACCATCCCTGTTCCAATTCGGACCCCAAGTTTCTAATTCGGACCACCCTATTTATATTACATATATCGTTTTTTGCTATGGATGTTATAAAATATAACTAAGATTTGTTTGGTATCAAAGCCTATTTAGCTACTTCTGTAAGCGCAAGCATAAAAGGTAAACTCTATGCGTGAAAAATTTCTATTTAAATTCAGTCAGAACTAGCCCAAGTAAAACGTAAATTTCATTAAAAAAAACCTTGGTGAAATCCAAAACTGGTTCAAAATTGAGTACAGATAACTTTCCCTAACTCGATTTCAAACAAACTATCCTGTCTCAATATTTTACCAAGATTACATGTATTTTTTAAATTTTGGAGCTTTTCATTTTATTATTTTTGTCTATTCAAAGAAGTAATTTTAGCTTTGAATGTAGCTAAATTTCAACACATTAAAACTTTGAATGAAAAATCGGGTTAAAAAAGTAAACCTGTAGGGGAAAGGGTGGTAAAATGATCACCTTAAGGATATTATCTTGTTTCTAATAAAAAAAAACGAGAAGTTTGTATAGTCCTATCACACAAAATCAAAAATAGATATCTTATCTAAAGCAGCGACATGAATTCGGACTTAAATAGCAAATTTTTCACATATTTTTATCGCTAGCAAAAAACGATCCAAATGTTCAATTTAAAATGAACAGCTGTTGGTGGTAAAATGAACATCATGCAAAAAACGTGAGCAAAACAAATATTTTTGAAAATTTTCATTGCATTTCCGAAAATATATCTATAAATAATTGTAACCCATTTAAAAAGAATTCTAAAGATACCAGGTTTTACATCATATCATACAAATATTCATCTCACTGAAAAACCTTAAGGTGATTATAAAACGAAGCCAAACTTTGAATTTTCAAGTGCACAAGACTGGAGCATCTGACAATAGTTCGCGTTGAAAATCAATCAAATTGGTTGCTTGCTGGTGGTGACCAATGGGATAAATTTTCAACGCGGAGCGCTGTTCGGTTCTCTCGTCTTGTGCTCTTTGGCTTCGAGCTAAAAGTTACGTCAATTCCAATTTTCAAACATGGTTTTCTAAACTCTTAGTTTTCGTTGAAAGTTTCACTTCAATTGACCTCCGTATCAAGCCGAACACTCTTATTTAAGCTCTAAATCGTCCGTGCGTCATAAAAATTCATTGAAATTTGTTTTTACTCGGTGAAAGGCATGGCGTTCATTTTACCACCCTTGTTCACTTTTCCACCACTTCCCCTACGGAAAATTGAAAGAGACAGCATCGAGTCTCGGAACATTGAGTAAGCTGGAGAAGTATCGACTTACATTTAAGGGCCAAAGTACGCTATATTGAAGTGATTATAAAACGGAGCTAAAGTTCAAATTTTTATGTTCAAAGCACATTATATCGGGTAAGAAAAAGTTGACTGTAGTGTTCTCAGCACTCGTAAACGTTATTTTTGTATCGTATGGCCAAACTATTTTGGAAAGCTGTATCCAAAATAGGCTGTGATGGAGTTTTTTTCCAAGTAGCTCAATTCTTAATTCTTTTATTTATGTTGTACCGTATATCAGATTTTTTCGAAGAATTTTTGCGACCGCAATAGAAACAAAGACATCATCGATCAACATTACAACTTCTGTGGTTTTCTATCTACTCGAAAAGACCTTCACGGGGTGGAGCTCTTGGAATGGACTGAGTACTCGCTAAAGCTAAGCTAAAGCTAAGCTAAAGCTAAGCTAAAGCTAAGCTAAAGCTAAGCTAAAGCTAAGCTAAAGCTAAGCTAAAGCTAAGCTAAAGCTAAGCTAAAGCTAAGCTAAGCTAAGCTAAGCTAAAGCTAAGCTAAAGCTAAGCTAAAGCTAAGCTAAAGCTAAGCTAAAGCTAAGCTAAAGCTAAGCTAAAGCTAAGCTAAAGCTAAGCTAAAGCTAAGCTAAAGCTAAGCTAAAGCTAAGCTAAAGCTAAGCTAAAGCTAAGCTAAAGCTAAGCTAAAGCTAAGCTAAAGCTAAGCTAAAGCTAAGCTAAAGCTAAGCTAAAGCTAAGCTAAAGCTAAGCTAAAGCTAAGCTAAAGCTAAGCTAAAGCTAAGCTAAAGCTAAGCTAAAGCTAAGCTAAGCTAAGCTAAAGCTAAGCTAAAGCTAAGCTAAAGCTAAGCTAAAGCTAAGCTAAAGCTAAGCTAAAGCTAAGCTAAAGCTAAGCTAAAGCTAAGCTAAAGCTAAGCTAAAGCTAAGCTAAAGCTAAGCTAAAGCTAAGCTAAAGCTAAGCTAAAGCTAAGCTAAAGCTAAGCTAAAGCTAAGCTAAAGCTAAGCTAAAGCTAAGCTAAAGCTAAGCTAAAGCTAAGCTAAAGCTAAGCTAAAGCTAAGCTAAAGCTAAGCTAAAGCTAAGCTAAAGCTAAGCTAAAGCTAAGCTAAAGCTAAGCTAAAGCTAAGCTAAAGCTAAGCTAAAGCTAAGCTAAAGCTAAGCTAAAGCTAAGCTAAAGCTAAGCTAAAGCTAAGCTAAAGCTAAGCTAAAGCTAAGCTAAAGCTAAGCTAAAGCTAAGCTAAAGCTAAGCTAAAGCTAAGCTAAAGCTAAGCTAAAGCTAAGCTAAAGCTAAGCTAAAAGCTAAGCTAAAGCTAAGCTAAAGCTAAGCTAAAGCTAAGCTAAAGCTAAGCTAAGCTAAGCTAAAGCTAAGCTAAAGCTAAGCTAAAGCTAAGCTAAAGCTAAGCTAAAGCTACGTCAAAGCTACGTCAAAGCTACGTCAAAGCTACGTCAAAGCTACGTCAAAGCTACGTCAAAGCTACGTCAAAGCTACGTCAAAGCTACGTCAAAGCTACGTCAAAGCTACGTCAAAGCTACGTCAAAGCTACGTCAAAGCTACGTCAAAGCTACGTCAAAGCTACGTCAAAGCTACGTCAAAGCTACGTCAAAGCTACGTCAAAGCTACGTCAAAGCTACGTCAAAGCTACGTCAAAGCTACGTCAAAGCTACGTACGTCAAAGCTACGTCAAAGCTACGTCAAAGCTACGTCAAAGCTACGTCAAAGCTACGTCAAAGCTACGTCAAAGCTACGTCAAAGCTACGTCACGTCAAAGCTACGTCAAAGCTACGTCAAAGCTACGTCAAAGCTACGTCAAAGCTACGTCAAAGCTACGTCAAAGCTACGTCAAAGCTACGTCAAAGCTACGTCAAAGCTACGTCAAAGCTACGTCAAAGCTACGTCAAAGCTACGTCAAAGCTACGTCAAAGCTACGTCAAAGCTACGTCAAAGCTACGTCAAAGCTACGTCAAAGCTACGTCAAAGCTACGTCAAAGCTACGTCAAAGCTACGTCAAAGCTACGTCAAAGCTACGTCAAAGCTACGTCAAAGCTACGTCAAAGCTACGTCAAAGCTACGTCAAAGCTACGTCAAAGCTACGTCAAAGCTACGTCAAAGCTACGTCAAAGCTACGTCAAAGCTACGTCAAAGCTACGTCAAAGCTACGTCAAAGCTACGTCAAAGCTACGTCAAAGCTACGTCAAAGCTACGTCAAAGCTACGTCAAAGCTACGTCAAAGCTACGTCAAAGCTACGTCAAAGCTACGTCAAAGCTACGTCAAAGCTACGTCAAAGCTACGTCAAAGCTACGTCAAAGCTACGTCAAAGCTACGTCAAAGCTACGTCAAAGCTACGTCAAAGCTACGTCAAAGCTACGTCAAAGCTACGTCAAAGCTACGTCAAAGCTACGTCAAAGCTACGTCAAAGCTACGTCAAAGCTACGTCAAAGCTACGTCAAAGCTACGTCAAAGCTACGTCAAAGCTACGTCAAAGCTACGTCAAAGCTACGTCAAAGTTACGGTAAAGTTAGCTTGGAAGCGATAGCCTCCATTTTTATTGTTTAAACCGCGTTTTTAGTTGGAGCTTGTTATCTGCTGTTATATTAGAATTCTATTTAATTCTGTTGTGCCAATAGTTTCCCACATCTGACAGAAACATCTCTTTAAGTCAGGAATAAGGAAGATATAGCAATATCTTATGGAACCAGTTTCTCGTTCTTCCAAACGAGCCAAATCGATACCAAAGACAGCTACTTGGTAATGAAGGATCTGCATCTCCTGGATGGAATTTTATTTATTAATGCGAAAAGGGAGCCACGTGGTGCTGTATGTGAACAGGAACCTGGTCTTCGTGCCCGATAGTGACATGTGTGCTATTTTCCCATTTATTGTATGGACTAGACGTGAGAGCAAGAGACTGGGAGGAACAGATTGGAAGGACACGTACGAATTATGAAATTGTGATACCGGTTAGAGAGCGGGGTTTTTGGGGCGACACTATGAATATTTAGATTGAAAGTTTGATTACGGTTGGAGGTTGGTCGGTTCGGAAGTCACGTTGATAATTAGTCGTTAATGTGATATAAATTTGAATATTTAAATGCGAGGATGTCGGTGGGAGCCAGTCAATGTGGATGTTTCTGATATGTAGATATTGATGGTGTCAATTCTGTTCGGATTGACGGTTCGTTGTTATTCAAATGCTATTCTTGTTGGTAATATGGTAAGCTGATAATCGCTAAGTCATTGTGTCGATGCCTCAGGATTCATTGGAATTCTTGCATGACAATTTATCAGAGATTTGCGTTGACGGATGAAATTGACAGCTCTAACGACGAACCAAGCCAAAGAAAAATGTGTCACTTTGCAACCCAAGCGTACTTCCAGAACTTATCAGGACCAAGGCGTTCATTATATCACCGACGAATTCCACTGCGACCGAACTGACAGGTGACACAGATAACTATCCATCGGCGACGACGGTGCAGTTTAGTATACAAGGCTTCCAATCAATTTTTAATGGCGCATTGTGACGATCGTTTCCCAGGATTTTATTTGTGCTATTTTCATTGGAATGACTATCCACCTCATCGAAATCCGTTGCTGCTGCTGCTGCTGCCATAGAACTCTCTAATCATTATTATCTGAATCCGAACGGGCGAAGGTGAAATCGGTGAAAATTAATTACTGCTGTGGTTTTCCGGAGTAAATGAAATTTTGCGGTTAACCTTCGGGCATTTGTCTTCATTGGTTGGATGGGATTTTTGTAATCGAACTCAGGTTGCTTTGAACTTGTACCATTTGCCATCGTTGGCTTGAAGCAATATATCTTCACTCGTGTGACACTCAATTCACTTGTTCTGCCACAACCTTACCACTGATCACCGAAACGATGAGAGGCACCGTAATAAATCTTCGGAAAAACAAAAAGGAAGAATGTCCTCCCCATCACCCTGTACCCGGAAGGAATTCCTCGACAGAAGCACAAACAAGAGTCGATAGCTATGGAGTGCTTCCGGCTGCAGCCACTCGTTCAGTAAGATGGTGCATAGCTTGTTAGTAGATTGTACAACTTCCTCAAGTGGTATCTACCAACCGGGAGAGGAAGACCGCCATCATCCAGTCGGTGGTGATGCATTTTTATACCTACCGCAGCGCAGCAATTCTTGTGCTTTTACATCTTTACATATACTGCACCACAGGGTGATAGGATGCTGCAATAAGGTGCCCCTTTTTGTAAGAAAAAAGATAAAACCGTAGAAATCTTTATTTCATTTCCCCAAATTTGTTCATTTAGATCTCCAGAAGCTACTGTGACAATTTGAACGGAATCGGTCAACCTTAGCAGAGGCTATACGAGCTCGAAGTGTATGGAGATATGTGGGAATTTATGGGAAAAACTGTTCCACCTAAATTTTAAGCCATAGGGTGATGAAGTCAATAGAGTCAGTAGAGAAGAGACTATTACAAACCGGAAGTCTTTTCGGAACTGAGGGTCGGTTTTCCCCAGGTTATAGTCGATATTCTCCATACAAACTTCAAGTTCTTTCATCCCTTCTTAGAGTTGACAGAGTCTGTTCAAACAGCTTCTAGAACAACTTGGGGTTGAATATAATATTTTTGTAGTTTGATTATTTTAGGTCACCCTAATGCTGCAACCTTTTGGGGCTGATGGCAAGATAGTGATGGCATCCTGTTTCAGTCCGGAATGTTTTTGCACACGGTGAAGATGTCGACTACGAAATGTGGTTGCACGGTCACGGTGTCGTCAGAGGGACAGAAATGCCCGCTTTTTCCAAACGAGAAGTGCTTTGGAAGGATTCGAGAGCACATTGTAGAAACTTTCAGACAAGACATTAACACCGCTGTGGTGGGTCTCTTCATTTGGGAAATGCAAAACTTTTGAAATAATAAACAAGATAGAGTTGGCAAATGAACGTGTGATGGTTTTGGTTTTATGACTTTAACCTTTGTGTTCCTGACCTATTTTTCACAACCAAATTCATTTGTGGCTTTGAATTCCACAATTTCCAGCCGATTTCAATAAATTTTTGATACTACACCACGACCAGTGAATAAATTGTCACCCAACACGCAGCAACAAAGACATTGTCACCTCCTATTCTTGTTGCAACAATTTTATTCCGCAACATGAGTTTGTCATTACCTGAACAGAATATGACAAAGATCGATCACCACATGCGCGGCGATTTTCTGGGCTTCGCATTGCAATTTTCGAGAACTTTCTCCGTGTTGGTAAACATTGACACATTATCAAACAGCATCCATAAAACAAATTTGGTTTGTGTTTAAAATTACTGATTAATCGCGAGTTGAAAAAGTTGCAACAATATTGCGCTCTGTGATTGTCATGACAATTCTGCTTTTAATTGTGTCCTTATCCGCAACAGTTGTGACAAACGGTTGTGAGCGAGCTTGCTTTGTTGTTTGTTTTTCGTCTATTTTGATGATAATTTGATTCACTGACCACGACACTATTCAAGTTTCATGTTCTGTACTGGGAAGGATTCCTGGTTGATGCCACAGGGGATCAAAATTTGATCAGCACAAACCATATCTTACGACACACCAATCTTTAAGATTTTACAACCGGAGTTTTAAACATCCATATTGAGTAATTGTGTGCAACAATATCCTACAATCGATTCAGGGACCCTGGAAAAAGATGTCAATCCGATGGTCGCGTTCCGTCAATATCAAAGTTTTTTTTAATCGAGAGTATAACATGAAGAATACTGGCTAATTTCTTGCAACACAGGGTCATCTACAAGTACTTCCAGGAATACACTAGAGCCGACTCTGGGACTCTAGAAAAGGACGCAAACTCGTTGATTGCAATCCATATAAAGTTCACGAAAACTTGATTGTGAAAAATAGGTCAGGGACGCAAAGGTTAAACATGTTTCGGGTTTTCATACATTTTAAGCAGGTTCTAGGTTAGAAGAGCGATATTGCGAAAAACAAAATTACAGCCTATCGATTTGGTGCCTTAACCGCACTTATGCAGCGTGAGATGAATAATAAATGCGGTGAAGACACTAAATCGATCGATTTTTATGACGTTTTCGCGCCTATCAATCAGGAATGTAATTTTATTACAATATTCAGACCACTCATTCAACATTTTTTTAAGTCCAACGGTTTCAACGATCACTATATAACGACCTGGGAAGGGTTACGTTTGGAATTCTGGAAAGGATTCTTCTTGGAATCCTGAAAATAATTCCGATTAAATCCTGGAAAGGATTTCGTTTGGTATCCGAGGAAGGATTAAGTTTAGAATCCTTGAAAATATTCGGTTTGGAATCCTGAAAAGGATTTCATTTGGAATACTGCATCCATTTGGAAAATGATACTGTTTGAAATTTTGGAAAGATTCGGGTTTGAATCCAGGGAAGGATTTCGTTTGGGATCCGGGAAAAGATTTCGTATGGAATCCTGTAAAGAATTCTGGAATTGATTTCGTTTGGAATCGTGGAGAAGATTCAGTTTGGAGTTTTGGGAAGTGTTCAGTTTGGAATCCTGGTAATGATTCCGTTTTGAATCCTGAAGGTGATTCTGTTTGGAATCCTGGAAAGGATTCCGGTTTACATCCTGGAAAGGTTTCCGTTTGGAATCCTGGAAAAGATTCGGTTTGGAATCCTGGAAGAGGTTTCGTTTGAAATCCTGGAAAAGATTCTGTTTGGAATCCTGGAAAAAAATCTGTTTAGAATCCTTGGAAAATTTTTCGTGTGGAATCCTGGAAAGAATTTCGAAAAATGATTCCGTTTGGAATTATGGAAAAGATTCCGTTCGGAGTCCTGGAAAAAAAAATCCTTTTGGAATCTTAGAAGGGGTTCTGTCTGGAATTCTGGCAAGGTTTGCGTTTGGAATGCTGGGAAGGATTCCATTTGGGGAGTCTGTTTAGAATTCTAGCAAGGATTCCGTTTGGAATCTTAAAAAAAATCCGTTTGAAATCCTGGAAACGATTCCGTTTGGAATCCTGGAAAAAAATCCATTCGGAATCCTAGAAGGAATTCTGTCTGGAATTCGTACAATGTTTCCGTTTGGAATGCTGGAAAGGATTCCATTTGGAATGCTGGAAAATTTCCCGTTTGAAATCCTGGAAAGGATTTCACTTGGAGTCCTGGAAAAGATTCCGATTGGAATTCTAGAAGGGAGTCTGTTTGGAATTCTGGCAAGGTTTCCGTTTGGAATACTGGGAGGGATTCCGTTTGGAATTATAGAATTGATTCCATTTAGAATTCTAGAAATATTTCCATTTGGAAACTTGAAAAGGATGCATTCGGAATCCTGGAAAATGTTCCGTTTGAAACCCTGCAAAATATTTCGTTTGGAATCCTTGAAAGGATTTTGTTTTGAATTCTGGACAGGATTCCTTTTGGAATGCTGGGAAGTATTCCATTTGGAATCCTAGAAAGCATTTCATTTGAAATCCCAACTAACAATTTCAGCGCTATAAGCCAAGATTATCTGCTTCCTGCTGGGGAACAGTTGAATTGAAGAAGCGAACGCTGCAAGATACGAAATCTGTCAAAAACAGCATGATGGATTGGTATGACCATGGTTATAACATCTTATAACATCATTATAAAATATTATATGAACCGTTTTGGATATAGAAGAAAATGGTGCTTTTTCTTTGCTTTCGATTTATACTGTGGTGGCAGCAAAGACAGCGTCGAGACTTGTGGATGCAGAGATCGTGAGTTCGATCCCAAGCGGTGACGGATACTCTAATTTGTGTAGCGTTTGGAACATTAAATTCAGATACTTATGAATTGAGTTCCGGAAGCTGCGAAAATGCTTGAAAATAATATTTAATCGATAGTACAGTGAAGCTGTATAGAAAATAATTCAACAGTTGCGAAATGGTTGAAAAAGCGCCTTCCGAACAATTATACAGCTACTTGTCCTATAAAAGTCGAAACAAAGCAATGATCGGTATGCATAACAGCTGCCAACACAGCCTAAAAATAGCCGAGTAGATTTGCCAAATTTGTTGGTATGAGCTCAAGTAGCAAAGTAAATTTTATGATATTCTTGAAGTATTCTATTACACCAATTCTATAAAACTAGAAATGAAACCAGTAATTCTACAAACCTACACTAATCCATTGATAAACCTCTCATAAGACTAAAGATGCTCATACTAGAGTCGATGCAAAGCATCGATAATTACAATCATGGCGGTAGTTCGAATCTTCGAACCATGATACATTTTGCTGAACTCGGGCAAGCGTAACAAATATCACTTGAGAGTTCTCAGGCTTGATGAGATCTTGATGAAGACAAACTGATCTTCTTGAAGATTCGTTCGTTTTATTAAAGAGAAGCACATTTTGACGTTTGTTTATTTGCACTTTTCGTTTTTGGAGAAAAGCGTTCATGTTACATTTTGTTACGGCAAGAAATTTAAAGCTACAAAACGACTGAAGGTAAGTATTTCCAGCTGTGGATAACTACATAATAAGGCTCAAATTTTGAGCAGGAAAAGCAATCGGACGTTTAACCACATCTAGAAGTCCACCTTGCAAGGAGGTGTCCAGTGGTCCAGTTCCGCTCCTATATCATGGCCAAGAGGAGGAAGACCACTGGAACTGGTTATTTGCGTTATTAGTACGTTGTGCGCCGCACTAAGGGCGGTTTCCATACAGACTGGCGGCCAAAAATATTTTTTCCATATCATGTCGTATTTATGAGTTTTATGATACAAATTTGATGTTTTATTTTCAAAAACAAGTTTTCGAGACTAACTTTTGAATAGGGCCTATAGCGAAATATTAAACTTTGTTATTTATAATTCATATAAGCCATTTATGCGATTATCGTTGTGCAAACCATTATCAATATTAAAACTTACATAGAAATGATGGAATGAATGATTTAGCGAAATTCAGTTATTTTCTGAATTAGTTTTTAGCTGTTTTCAATAGAAAATGGTTAAAAATATTGGAAAAATTCAAAAAGCCTTAAATTAAAAAAGTGCAAATTTGTGCAGCTAAATTCTTTACGATCCTTTAGTTTACATCTCAAAGTACCTTTGGAACTGAATTTAAGCCTGGGACAACTTGGGACAAAAAAGTACTCGATGTGTGAACTATAAGCTTATTCGATTTTTTTAACCGCCTTATAAAAAAACATCATAGAAGCCACTATTTTGAAGCTTTTTTTCATTATTTTATTGTTACTAGGAAGCCTTTTTGTAAGCTTTCAAATGGTGTAAAAACATTTTACGTAAGTATTATAGTAAAAAAGTTATATTCATTTGAGTAAACCATAGTTTTTGTTAATGAAAACAAGTTTTTCTCCATAGGCTCAACTTTGGCACCTCATATCTGAGTGTGCAATGCAAATCATGCCCTAATATTTTGGGGGTTTCTTAGCAGACATGTTAACAATGAAATGGTGAACAAGAATTGAAATTTGGGGCACATCACTTTTCTGATTATTGGCCACCTGATAAGCCATAGTGCGCCGTGAGCTCAACAACGACTTCCGTGAAGAACAGATCGAAAATCCGCGCAAAGCGCTCCGTAAACGATAATTACAATCACTATAATCAGTAATGTACATATTAGTGCGTTGATTGGTGGGGGAGAAATTTATGATGTTCTCGGCCAAGAGTTCTTACTCTCGCTCGAGCGCGTTCTTACAGATGAGTACGAGAGTTTTATAAAACTGTTGCCAAGGTCACTTGTTCCTATTGAAAATGAAGTTTTATGTGATGCATCCGAAGTGTTCTTGAAGAAGTATTTAAAACCTAAAACGGTTTAAGATCATTTCTACTGGGTGGAAATCACTATAAAAACTAGAAGCAAATCTACGATAAAACTATCATAAAAATAAATAAAGCTAGTTAGAATCTAAATTGTTACTTGGGTAGGATCGCATGAAAGCTTTTTTTCGTATGTACAGCGCATTTACTCGGCATTAAGCCGTATAAAGAAAGATCCGAGAATGTTTACACTCGTACAAAATGTTAGTTTGGATCCTGGAATCCTTTTAGCTTACAACTTTTTCTTAAAGTTTCGAATGACCTCTCATACATTTGGTAACAAGTTCGTCAAGCATCAACCCAGTAACTAAAATAATTATCATCAACTTATGTAGTGTTCAGTGCTAAATTATTTTTTCTAATATCACACACATACAAATACAACGTAGCTAGTAGGTAAATATTAGACTTTAAGATACAGTCAAACCTCCATGAGTCGATATCTGAAGGGACCATCGACTCATGGAAATAACGAGTCATGGAACAGAAATTACTTGGGAAGCTGTTTGAAGGGACCATCATAGCAACCATGAAATTTTGATTCTAGTATGGTTCCATGAGTCGATATCGAGTCATGGAACATCGACTCATGGAGGTTTCACTGTATATAATATTATGCAAACTATTTCTATAATTAAATAAATAAAAACCAAGTTATCAAAAAGCTAGATAGATGGATGGCATAACGTTCAAATTGAATAAACACCTAGGCATTTATATACAGTAGGTAACACTATACATAATGTCAGCACTGGTTGACAGTGTGAACGAGGCTGAAAGGTGTTGGCCAAATTTCGCCGTTTGGGAGATTCCGGGTGGATTACACCTATACAGTCTCAAAGGAACGCCTTCGAATGGGCGGTCTAAGGTTCTAGAGCCAGCGAATTGTAGTCGACTCGTTCACTTAGTTTTAGAACGCGAAGCCAACAAGAAGTGCCCGAAAAATATTATAGAAAACCCAAGTTCAATTAAAACGTGACAAATAATCTCAACCGTAGAACCGGTTGTAGAAGTATTTCCGGTGTTCTGTCACCATTCTGGATTACACCTTCATGGCTGAACATCTCGTGTACCGGGAAGGCGCCACACTACACCACGAACACGGTTGTGTAAGCCGAAGCAAGAAGACTGCGGTACCGAATTCTGTAACACGCACGAGTACAACCCAAGGTCGACGTCGCGTGCAAGCCCGTTTGGGAAAGGGTTCGATTAGATTAGATCGACCCCTAGTTCCGAGAAATCCCTGAAGCGATTGGCGATTCAGCCGGAATCCGAAGGCACGTAACATCTACATCCAAACAAGACTACATTCACACACACACACACACACACCTACACTACGTGAGTACCCTGTATCTGGTAGGTTATAGCTAGGGAATTGGGTCCTAAAATTTTTAATGAAATCTTGTTTTTATTTAATAACACGAAAAAGCATGTTACTGTAACTACTTTGGCAATTTTTCCGGCTCAAATAATGGCTATATCATGTTTTAACCTTAATTCAAAAATTTGGTCCATAAATGAACCTTGACACTTTTGATCATGTTTGACGTTCGCTTAGTCGACAAAAACACCACAGGGGTTTTAGTTCGACCACTGGAGTTGTTCCTATCTGACATTTCGTAAGGGGCACGGAAAACAAAATACACCCAAAATTTGAGTTTAAGCCAAAGGATGTGACAAAATCTAAAAAAATGTTTTTTGGGCTTAAACCAACGGAAAACATTAGAAAATTGAGTAAACATGTGGTTTTGGCCTAAACTTAAGCGTTTGGCACTAAAATTGGGACAGGGCTTTAGGACCCTATTAGGAGGTTAGGGCCGATAGGGCCATTATTCTATTAATCGTGCCATCACCTTAAATTCCTATGGTTTTTCCTCCGTTAGCCGGGTCAGCCGGTTGGTCTCGATTGGTGTGCTGCTTATATAGCCCAATGGAAGACTTCTGGAACCTTCGGCAGAATTCTCGTATGGGATATTCCAGAACATCTGGGTAAAATCCGCTCGTCTTGCTACACTGCCAGAGAGAGTCACTCACGAGTAACTCACTGCACTGTGTGATTCGGTAGAGTGCCATCTGGATGACATTCGTTGTCTGACAGCTGTCATTATCAGCTGGGTGAGTCGTCGGTCGGCATTCGTTGCTGCTGTTTTTTACGTTTGGTGTGTTGTAAATCGTGCTCAACGAAAAACCTGATGTCAACAGCTAAAAACCTAATCTCAACAGCTGAACAGTTCGGTGAAATAAAACACCGTAACTTCGTCGGAATTTAAGGGATTCCGGTGATTTTTTACCGAATACTGTAAAAATTTACCGTACGCCGTTAATTTATTTTACCGAACTGTTCAGCTGTTGAGATTTCACAGGAATCCGTAAAATAATTTAAGTGTGTGGAATAATAGTCATTTCGTCTTTGGTTCGAGCATAAACCTCTCACGCCGTGGATCTGGGATCGAATACTATCCTAGGAATAGCCACTTATGATGCAAAGACTACAGTGACTGCTTCTCTTTGAAGGGTAGTAAATCCGTTATTCCCCAGAACAAGAACTTTCGATATTAAAGATTCAAAAATCCTTATCGTAACTACTGGGAAAACTTTGGAAACACCTACAAAGTCCTTGGGTTTCGGTGTAAATCACTTTGGCTCTCTTTGAAAGCCTAGGAATCCGCTGAGACATACCTGATAATCTATTGATTAAAAACTACTGAGAATAATTTGGGAACTTCAATAAAATCTGAAAACCTGTAGGTAATCGAACCTTATTACTCTATGGGAACCTCTTAAAACCCTAACGGAGCTGCTTATATAAACCAAACACAGGAGTGGCGAAGTTTTTGAAAATTCCTCCCAAATCACATCGACGTCCTTTCAGAATCCATTTGAACTTTTGGAAGCTGCTGCGGACTTAATAAAACCTCTTACAATGTTTGGGGGTTCTTCAGAACCGTTGGAAAATCCTCACCAAATTTTGCGAAATGGTTTCCTGATTTTACTGAAGCTGATGGTTTGATTTGATTCTGAAGTTATGATTTGATGTACTGGCATGTCCGAAGTTTTTTATTCATCACAAGCCTTCTTGATGAGAAGATTTATGTCTGAATCAATACATCTGATTTTTTATCGCTATACATCAATAGTTGAGCTTCATTTTCATAATCAAAAGGTTCAATTGCAGAGCTCAACTTACTAGCTTAGCTTAGCTTAGCTTAGACTGACTACACATATCAATGGTTGCTATTCCGTGATTGACCGAAGTCAGTGAAAATGCACAAAGAATCAACTAGAAGTTCGGCTGGGATTGGCCATAATCTTCTTCAGTGTGCATAATTCAGTGACTCTATTTATACAGAGTCAATAACGGCGCCGGCCACGTCCTTGCAGTCAGGTGGGATTGGGGGAAGGAATGTTAGTGTGTAACCTTTGCTATTTGGAGACCGTGTTTACCTCTGCATCTCCACAAAGGTTACTGGGAGGGATGTTTGTTAATGGGAAGGATCGTTGGGTCACAGGATTCACTTTGATAAGCGATTAGACCATGATAAATAATTATTTGTGAGATATTAACATGCTTATATGTACAAATAATATTTTCATTTGATATGAACAATATCTATGTAGAGAAAAATTATGCCGACACTTGAGGTGACGAACCTTTCAAAGTTTGTTGAATAAAGTGAACCTTTCGCAAGTCTACACTTGTAGTGTCGAACCATTCAAAGTTTTTTTTAATTACAAAAATAAAGGTAAAAGGAAATTTAGACATAAATAATTTATGAATCAGCGTTTATGTCGACACTCACAGTGACGAACCTTTCAAAGTTTGTTGAAAAATCATATTTACGTCTCACCGTTGTAACGATTAAAGGTGTAGTCATACATATTTTATAGATTAGAAATAGTAGCATGAAACGAGCTCACCAATTGATCCGTCATCCTTGAGCAGCAACAATCCACTTTCAGCTTCACTCGTTTGCTCGGCTATATAAAAGCACTCAGAGAAAATAGGCGCGCGACCCGAGAGGGAAAACAACTGACGACTGCTCAGGCTTTCTTGACGCACTGCCCAGGAGCAAGCGTCAACGTCGAAAGAACAAAAAGAACTAATCGAACGCGGCACTTTTTCACTTTACTCGACCGATGTGCGACATGTTTGATCTTGTCCTCATCGCCGGCCCCCGTAAGAGCAAGCGTCAAGGTCGAAGGATCAAACACAACTCAACACTTTAGTTTTATTTTATTTTATTTTATTGATGTACAAGGGGGTCAGGGGCCAAGTCTCCAGCATAAGTTTGAAAACTCACACCGTCCATAATACACCGGGGGGTTTTGGAGTTTGGGAAGTAGGCAACGCAACATCTTTGACCAGAAGGTTCTTTAAGTTTTGCTTCTACTCTTGACTTCCAATACACGTATGAATGATGCAAGGTCAAAAGAACATGAATCAGTCATACATATAGCGGTAGTGAAGTGTTTTGCCTAAGGATATGGGAAAGGAGGGATGTTGATTTAATTAATCTGATTCACCTTGCAATCAGTAATAAGAATATTTACAAAAACATGATACTTAACTTTTCTCGGCCAATACGCTGCCATGTCTTTCCTCTCCAATGGATTTTTCCTCGTTGTAATGGCGGGTTAGATATGAAAACAAGGATAAAGAGAGAAGGAATGTTAGTGATTGTTACATGCTTTATTGCTGCATTTGGCCTACAATGAAATCATAGAAAATTCGCTCTTTGGATTCCCATGATAACAATCCCCATGCAGCTTACGAGAAACTCCATGGCAATGATCACTGTACGCCATGTGCGGCATAAGGCAATCCATGAGACAGCTGCGATCATCTGGTTTTTTGTTTATCATGAGGTTTTGACGTTTCGCGATCGGAGTGACCGTTCGATTACAAAGGAAAATGTAAAGCTCCGACAACACTCCCATGCTTTGTTTACCCTGCCGTTTCGGTTACTTGTACACTTTCTGCTGTCAGTCCTATCGCGGAAAGTCCTCATGGATAGCCTTATTCAGGACATCTCAACAATACTGAGGACGAACAACAAAAAATGAATCCAAAAGAGCGAAAACCTCAATGTTTCAATGTAGGACAATTCAGCTTTAATGCATGTGAGAAGTTCTTGGTGATATTCTCACAACGGCCATTCAGAATGGTTCGACGGATGTAGATAATGTAGATTTGGTGGCTGTTTGGGCACGTCAGGAGTTAATCATCAATGTTAACTTCCTTTTCCCGATCAGCCTAGATAGCCGCGTAGTGTCGGTAGCGGTTGTTTCAACTGGCTAAGAATTAACACTACGGACTGCCTGTTCCGGTGGTAAAAGTCCACCTCACAGGTGACCCCTAATTCATACGGCTTTAAGCTTACCGTGCCAAAGAATGAATGGTTAGGGGGGTCTAAATAAAACCTAGCCGCAAACGGAGCCTGTGGAGTTCCAGGGCGCCCTCTACAGTATTATGCCCTTCCTGTGCTACCCGGAGCAATGGTGCAGGTGACCTTGTGTTTCTCCGAGATAATCGGCTGCCCTTCTTCAGTCTCAAGCCTGAGGCTAAATAAGGGTGGGATTATTAAAACATTGTAATTTAGTTTAAATTTTCACCTCTATGGTTTCGCATTATGCGTTTTATGCAGTGTAATCTGTGCTTTTCGCCTTTGGCGACTTTTAAGAGCTACCGATCTGGTTTTTGTTCGCTGCTGATCTTTTTCGTTCTGAGATGGCGAAAAGCTTAATCCTGCCTAGTTTGGGTAGTGGCTACGGCTAGGATAGCTTAGTTAGATCAATCTCCAGCATAAAATGTCAGCAACGATCAATCTTTGTAGACTCATGCAAATGGTACAGCTCAAGTGGCGGTAGTTCAAAAACCTTACTTTTGTGAACTTTTATCTAGGTAACCTAGTGGACCCAGTTTTTGCTACTTTCAGAAACATGAAATGGCATACTCGCGTGCCATGCCTCGTGCATACGTGCTCGTGAATAGCGCTGACGTCGCTACACTCATTTCTGAGTTAACAACCAGAGATGTATGTGCTGTCACAGTTGATATTCCTATATGTGACCTCAATAGGAAATACGTCTTTCGTTTTGTGGTGTATTTACCACATGATGAACCATCCTCAATGGATGATTTCAAACGAGTTATCGTTCACTGTCTATGAAAAGGCCTTCTGCTGATTGTGGGCAGTGATGCTGATACTCATCACATCATCTGGAGCAGCTCAGATATCAATTTGAGAAGCTCCAGTCTGATGGAATGCTTAAGTAGTTCTAATCTTGGATTACTTATTGTAGGAAATCGCCTACATCTCTATATGAACATAAGAATGTAAATTCGCAGACTATGCATTTGTTATACTCCACAAACTGTGAATTGGTTGTGACCAAATTCCATGGATTTTCTCCGTCCATTGGAAATCCTAGTGATTTGGATGTTCCCACTTCCGGTGAATTGGGACACAATTGTCCTTGCTTTGAGTGATCTCAAAATTGCTTGTCACTTTGCTTATAGAAAATGTTCCCCACAACTCCCTTCGCGGGACGAGTGGATGTCTGTACATTACTGAGCCACTCCAAAGGTGGCTAAGTATTTCAATTGCAGAGCTCAACTTACTGTGGATAAACCTGCTCCAAAGAAGAGGATAAAAATTAGTCAAAAGCTAGGACGAGACTCGCGAAAGAAGGTCTTTTTTCCTTTATTTCTGAGTTTTTTTCTTAGGGCAAACGCTCCCTTAGTGGAGGTAGCTCCAATAATGGAGGTAATGTGTTTTGGCATGTTGCGCATTAATAAATGATAATGTGATATGTTTCTATGATGTACGATGCGAAAATAATACAAGCAATCTTATTTCTACGGAATTTAATCGTTAAGCTATTTAAAACAATTATTTTGCTTAAATATTAAGCTCATTTGTACCTATAGTGGTGCATCAGTACCCATAGTGGAGGGTCCCGTAAGAAATCAATGGTTTGCGCCACTAAAGGGACCATTCTTAAAGCATACCTACTAAAGGAACTGTGTTCCTATTATTGGTGTAAGGCTTTTGGCAGGGAGATTTCAAATGAATCGTGATTTCTATACATTTTGATGATAAAAGGATTTGAAATCTATCGACTGATACGTTAAAAATATATTTCTTGATTTAATCACCTTGTTTTAGAAGTTTTCCCTTAGGTGCACCACAAATGGTACGTTTGCCCTAGTCCACTCTGTGTTAGCATCTCGGTAATCGACACGTTTTCGTTGACATTCGACAGCCTTTGCTTTCAGCATTCATAACACGAGCGATCAAAAGAACTTACGAAAAAAGAAATGTCAATTGAGTGCAGCTGACCACGATTGCGACACCAGAAAACGGTACGCTTTTGTTAATTTCTATCATTTTCTATAATAAGAGCTGCTTTCATTGTATGTGTGTCACATACGACATAACTAGCAAGATTATTCTACACTCGTTGTTCATGATCGCACATTACTGAAATCTATGCAAAATTCTTGATTTATGAAAATATTATCGTGTCAGACGACATTCATTCCACAGTTTTTGTGTTTCTAGATGTTTATTCTACCGCTTGTGCTGTGTGTGAGAGATGACGTTAGTGGATGTGTGTAGTGAAATCATTTGACTGATTATCATTGAAGCGAAACGAACGTCGCGAAAAATGTCGAATGTTTACAACACTGAACTACATCAATCATGTTCTAGCCGTTCTGACCATCTCATCAAAAACAAATATATTGCGTTTGCATCACACCGAAGCATATACAGTCTTTTGAGTAAAATTTTAGGCTTCATTCCAGCAAACGTAGCAGACATTTGAAATAACTAGTATTGTGTTTAGATTTATCAGCAAAACTGCTCCGCTGACTGAGGTTTTTAATAACAAGTGGTTTCGAATACAATACTTTCCACTTTTTCAGCCATAAAATCGATTGGCTGCATTAGACGTTTCGTGACAGAGGAATCTGGGCTGCATATGACGTTGATATTTTTCTGTTCGCGAGTCTCTCTCAGGTCGAAAGTAAACATAGGATGTGTTTAAAGTTAGTTTAGATAGCAAAAGTAAATCATGTAAATATCGATAATTGGCGAGTATGGAATAATTCGAAATAGTAATGAGGTAGTTGGAAAGTGGAACAAGAGTTAACTTAAAGTGAGTAAGTAAGTTTAGAGTGATCAATTGAGGAAATCGGATTGAATTGAAATTGTGTCAAATATGTGCCGTCAGTGTATCAAATATACTACAAATATATAGATTTCTGATATTTTTTTAGCGTGATTTTTAGCCCTGGGCTAGTTTATGTTGCAACCAACGTCAAAAGTGACAGTCTCGAGGACGAGATTCAATCTCAGATCCTCGGCGTGGGAGGTATCTGCTCTCACCTCTACATCAGTCCCATGATATTCTTCATCAGAGCTGATTGGATTCATGGATTCGGACTTGATTTAAAGGTGACCCGAAGGTGAATTAAGGTGAAGATGAATCGAAGCCAAACATCAAATTTTCAAGAGCACGAATCTGAAGAACCAAACATCCGTTAAAGCTGAAAACTTAAATGATTGGTCACTAGCTGGTGATGACCAATCGATTAGGCTTTCAGCTCAAACGGGTGTTTTGTTCTCCAGATTCGTGCTCTTGAAAATTTGATGTTTGCCTTAGATTCATCTTCAACTGTAGAGTAGGTCTTCAGATAATCAAACGAAAAATAAAAGTAAGTCGAGAATGATCTGAGTGAAAATGAGTTCAAAACAAAAGAAAAGGATGTCTTTATTTCAGAACTGGAATTCGAGTATGTCCAGAGTATTAGATATTCATTAGACAGTAAATTAAAATTCAGTTGAGAGTGATTCGAGAGTAGAAGTGACAATCACATAAATAAAGATGAATCTGCAGCGTATTGAGAACGAGTCAATGATGATTCCAAGAGTTATTGTGTCTGATTTGAGAATAAAGCGGGGCTTTGCTCTATAGCTGTCATCTCATTTCAAGGATAGATCCGTTGAAATTGTAAAACCAATCATTTACCTCCTCTACTATATGCAGTGCTGGTAAAGTTCGCATCACGAAGCAGCTCACGAGTGTATACCAACGCATAACAAACATCACAGACTCGGGATCTGGCTAGGTGTGAGTAAGCCCGCACCCGTCTGCTCGGGAGAACATGTCAAAAGAAGTAGCAACAAGCTCGCGAGCGTTTACTCGCGAGTAACCGAGCTAGGTGTGATTTATTATGGTTTTGACAGACAAATCAATTGTATAACCATCATATCGACAGTAAACTACTAGTTTGTAGTCAAAAGCCCTTGAAAACCATAAATCTCGGAGGGTAAGCAGCTTTTTTCCCAAAAGCACAATATGACTCTGAGCAGCTCCGAACACGTTCGCGAATCACTTTTAGCTTCAGTTACTCGGGAGTCGACAGATGCGAGTAAGCCAGCGCTCTGACGCTCGGGAGCGTTTGGTTTTGTTTTTGTTCCAGTTCAGATGAAGCGTTTGCCACTTTCCATCACTGACTATATGTCCTTTTTCAATACAATGCATGAGTTCAACGTTCTTTCAAACAAATTCAATAGGTCCCCCTACCAGCCCAATTTGGGAGAGAACCCATCGAAGCTCTATTGAGCGATCCGGTTTGGTTTCCATATCATTTCCCCAACCCAACAAAAAAAACCCAAACCCTACCGCAAAGCTGTGCATAAAAATAGCTCCGTAGGGAAAGCAATCAACCGAAAAGATACCTTTACATTAACAGCTTTGTTGTGTTATTTCTGTCCCATACGACCACTTTCGTCCTCTTCGCCATCACAATTCCACACTGTCCAACTGTTCTGGAAACTCCCAGAATGGCTATTAGGGAAAAGCAGCTTTCGAGTGGTCGGTCCTCATCTCGGCTTTGGTGAATTACGCCATTAACAAAACGCCAAGTGGAAACAAATTGCAATCATCTCTCTCCGCTTTCTGGACGCGGGGAGTTGGATTTGTTTGCCGAAATTGACTCGCTCTTGAAATGAGCTGAAGCATTTCGGGCGGGGAGATAACGCAATTGTGAAATGTAAGACCTGCCTCAAGTTGCACCAATTAATTGGTTTTCATTCGAAGCCACCAGGCAATTGATGATGGCCATTTGAGGCCATTCTGAAATTACATTTCTCTGGTTTCTTCTAAGCGTTGGAGTTTCGTTGCTTTGTTGCCATGCCGCTGCCGGGGCACTGTGGGCCAGAAATGAAAATTTTGCGACAATATTACAAGCACATCCATAAAGAACAAAAATAAACCTTAAAGGAAAACTTACTCATATATGCATGAACAAGTTGTATTTGGTTCGTCACATCGATTTAACACTATGACAGCATTGCTATTCTGTTAAACACACACACATCTACGGTGACGCTATCTATTCATTTCATAGCGGACGTTTTGGTTATTTTAATGATCCATTGAGAATAATTGTGACGATTATGAGTTTTGAAGACTTAAAAATAAATCATCTCATACTATTATTTTTTTTAAAATTGTTTTAAGACTTTTGACGCGAAATTTTTATCTCATGCCCATAGTACGGTGAATTGAATGAGCGATGAATCCTCTTTATTCGGAAACCAATGCTCTTTTGGTCCTTTCGTAGCCTTGGTCCTATTTGAGGCACGTTCGCCGAAAACAACTTTACCCAAACAATTTCTGTCTAAACACAATTTCATTTGGTGGTGGCGGTGGCGGTAAACAGTAAAGTCAGGTCGCAGCGGGAGCTGAAAATTAACGATAAATAAATCAAGATAATCGGAGTTAGGTTCTTTCGAGGAAAAGTGTGAAAAGTGGCGAAGCCATTTGGGGCGTTGGGATCAGCAGCTCCTCTTCCCCACACTTTTCCGACAAAACGGCACCTGAAGGCAGATGAAATCAATCAAAGGCTGCCTCCCCCGAAGCCACTGTCTTGTGTAAGTGGGAAAAGTTTTCGGGTTCATTGGCAGGCCAACAGACAGGCTATGGAAAAAGTGTGGCAGCCGGTGAAAATCTAAATCTTATGCGTGACTGAATGGACGACTTTCGGGTATGTGTGGAAATGGTTCGGGGCCAGTTTCCAGCAATCATCCAAGTCGAAATAATAATCACTCATGTAGAACACGACGTTTGGAAGGCCGGTCATTGCCTGCGGCCTCTTCCAACGCTTTCTGAAGCTACTGAAAAATTGATTGGAATTGTTGCTTCCGGGTGAAGTTTTGTGCTGTGAGATGGAGGCATGATGAAAAGATGGATTTATTGTGTATGGTGCATTGTTGAGTTAAGAATAATGTCATTGTTTCATTACGAGTTTTTCTAATTGATTAGCATGTTTGATACTGAATATTAAGATTCTATGATACTACCCCGAGCGCCACTACCCCGAAAGCCATTACCCCGAATGGGTCATTACTCCGAACGCCACTACCCCGAATGGGTCACTACCCCGAACGCCATTACCCCGAATGGATAACATTTTAAGACATATTCTAGTTAGAGAGTGGGGAGATAATTGTACGATTCCTTTTGAGTATTTCACGAGTTTGGCTCAAAAATGTATTTTTCAAATATTAGAAGATAAAAAAGCAGCATATACGCAGCAGCAAATAGTTTTTACACACTAAGTTTTGTCCTCTAATTTTGGGAAGATTCACACAGCCACATTGCAATGCTCTGAAGAACAGCCTATTTCGAAAAGAAGGGTGAATTTATTATGAGAAGGATAGCTATAATATGCACAAAATTAGGATGTAGTAAAGTCTCTTATTGGATGTCGGTAGCCACTTCCTTTACTCATTTTTTAGGTGTCGGGCATTAAGATTAAGATCTTCTTAAAGATTTTGTTTCGTAAACGATGGTAATGGAAGTTCACCCTGAGATAGTCGCTGCAAAAGTTGTGGAACCCGCCTAAAAAACAACCTAATAGACGACCGTTCCGCTATCGCACTTGTACACTTGTACATGTTAGAAAAATCGTCGGCCTCTGATTGACGCTACAGTAAGAACTTTTGTTGATTTGTGGGATCATTAATTTAAACTATGAGATAACCACAAAAAAAATATATTTTTTTGATTCAAGATAATGAGGTGGTGGTAAATCTATAAGAGACCTGTCTATTTTAATACAAGAAGATAAAAGAAAGGGAAAATTTCCGATTAGAATTATAGCAGGAATCACTTTAGTGAATGCCTTCAAGATATATTCCTTTATAAAAAGCTGTTCTATATGGAAATATAAGTGACTAGCTTATCCAACTAAAACGTGAGAGAACAGCTTTTTCAAAAAAGAAGGGCAAATTTCTGGTGAAATGTTTTCAGCTATGACGCGAATGATCACTGTAACAACGTGATGCTATGCTATGACACAACCTATATTCATAAGAAAGAAAAATATTTGTTCAAAAACAAAATTGAAATATGAACACCACCAACAAGTCCAAATACCGGTGATTACGCATCTGTTAAGCAACACCATATTGAGGGTTATGAATTCAAATTCCTTTCAGTCAATAAAAGGCTTATTTTATTGAAGCCCATTCACAAATTTTGTAACGCTGAAAGGAGCACAAAAGTTTGTGGGTGGTTGTCCTCAAAATGTTACAGCCCATTCACAATATGTAGAATTTCCATACAAAAAAAGTACGAGGGGGTGGGTAGGTGTTAAAAATGGCAATTGTTGGCGAAATGCAATTTGTGAATGAACCCTTGAATTGCGAAGGTGCCCACTGAGCTGATAAACAGGCGAGAAGAATATAGTTGCCATCAAGATATTTCGAAAGAATAAATATATGATGAACATTTTACCGACAAATTTTATGTGCCATTAATTACCAGCCTTCATTAGAGACGCATTTTTGCACGCAAAACAAGATACTGTACTGTATCTCATACTATTCGGGGTAATGGCTCATTCGGGGTAGTGGCGTTCGGGGTAACGACCCATTCGGGGTAATGGCTTTCGGGGTAGTGACCCGTTCGGGGTAGTGGCGTTCGGGGTAATGGCGTTCGGGGTAATGGGATGGAGCCGAATATTTAACATGAGATAGTCGTTCGTTCTTGTAGCCACCGAAAGAGAATGGTTCCATCCCATTACCCCGAACGCCATTACCCCGAACGCCACTACCCCGAACGCCACTACCCCGAATGGGTCACTACCCCGAATGCCATTACCCCGAATGGGTCATTACCCCGAACGCCACTACCCCGAATGAGCCATTACCCCGAATAGTATGAGATACAGTACAGTATCTTGTTTTGCGTGCAAAAACGCGTCTCTAATGAAGGCTGGTAATTAATGGCACGTAAAATTTGTCGGTAAAATGTTCATCATATATTATCCCTTCTTTTATATGTCAGCTATTCTTTCGATATATCTTGATGGCAACTATATTCTTCTCATTCTTTCTGAGACAGTGCCTGTTTATCAGCTCAGTGGGCACCTTCGCAATTCAGGGGTTCATTCACAAATTTCATTTCGCCAACAATTGCCATTTTTAACACCTACCCACCCCCTCGTACTTTTTTTTGTATGGAAATTCTACATATTGTGAATGGGCTGTAACATTTTGAGGACAACCACCCACAAACTGTTTTGCTTCCTTCAGCGTTACGAAAATAAGCCTTTTATTGACTGAAAGGAATTCGAATCCATAACCATCAATATGGTGTTGCTTAACAGATGCGTAATCACCGGTATTTGGACTTGGTGGTGGTGTTCATATTTCAATTTTGTTTTTGATCAAATATTTTTCTTTCTTATGAATATAGGTTGTGTCATAGCATCACGTTGTTACAGTGATCATTCACGTCATAGCTGCAAACATTTCACCAGAAATTTGCCCTTCTTTTTTAAATAGGCTGTTCTCTCACGTTTTTGTTGGATAAGCTAGTCACTAATATTTCCATATAGAACAGCTTTTTATAAAGGAATATATCTTGAAGGCATTCACTAAAGTGATCCCTGCTATAATTCTAATCGGAAATTTTCCCTTTCTTTTATCTTCTTGTATTAAAATAGACAGGTCTCTTATGGATTTACTCACCACTTTTCTGCCATCATCATTTCTTCAATTTTTTTTGTGGTTATCTCACAGAAATTCAAATTACCCACAAATCAACAAAAGTTCTTACTGCAGCGTCAATCAGAGGCCGCCGATTTTTCTAACATGCCCGACACCTATAAAAATGAGTAAAGGAAGTGGCTACCGACGTCCAATAAGAGACTTTACTAAATCCTAATTTTGAACATATTATAGCTATTCTTCTCATAATAAATTCACCCTTCTTTTCGAAATAGGCTGTTCTTCAGAGCATTGCAATGTGGCTGTGTGAATCTTCCCAAAATTAGAGGACAAAATTTAGTGTGTAAAAATTATTTGCTGAACAACTAGCTGCTTTTTTATCTTCTAATATTTGAAAAATACATTTTTGAGCCAAACTCGTGAAATACTCAAAAGGAATCGTACAATTATCTCATCACTCTCTAACTAGAATATGTCTCAAAATGTTATCCATTCGGGGTAATGGCGTTCGGGGTAGTGACCTATTCGGGGTAGTGGCGTTCGGGGTAATGACCCATTCGGGGTAATGGCGTTCGGGGTAGTGGCATTCGGGGTAGTGGCGTTCGGGGTAGTGTCATAGAATCAAAGAGAATCATTACAACTGAGACTGATGTTGCATCTGTTCTATTACCACTTACACTAAGTTATCAGTGTACATAACTATGGATTGGTATGCCTATATTCGAGATGTTATGAACATAATATTAATGATGACAATGGAGCAGAATGCCGACATTGTGAGAAAATGTTTTACAAATGGTTCATGATTTGGTAAAGTCACCTACAAAATCCTTTCCTAACACAATTGAAAAGGCGTTTATTATTTGACTTCGAAACATGTAACCTTCAAAATTTTAAATATCAACTGGATATCTTTTTGCCGAGTAGTTTGAACAGTAAATGAAATATATCTCATTACTTAAACTTTCTTGAGTTTGATACCAATTCTGGTGACAATCAAAGATGTTTTAAAAGACACGAACACCGTTTTCAGCCATTTAGCTGCACAAACTGTAACTTAACACTAGACAACGGACAAGCATGCTCCAGTGACACAGCCGAGAAACATTTCTGACGAAAGGTTTCGATAGCTGCAGCGGGAATCGAACCCACACCCCATGACATGATGCGCTTTGATGCCCGACGACACTAACCGCACGGCCACGAGGTACTTTGAAATGCGTTGTTTAAAATTTTGAATGTAGAATATTTGATCGAAATTCATCATTTACCCCATCTTGTCCCCCAGGAGCTATTCTGAAATTTTGAGCGTATTTCGTCATCTCTAAGGGGTAGTAGTTTTCTTAACGAAAATCGACCGAAAATATGGATAAAACGTTTCCAATGAACTTACCTAATTCATTATTGATTTGAAGATTCTCCAATCAACAAAAAAAAAACACTACAGGTATGTTCCGTTTTTATCACGTTCCGATTTTGTCACGCTCCTACTTCGTCAACAAATTATTCCGTTTTTATCAACACACATTTTTTGTTGAATACTTAGAATATAAACTTAAAACTTATTTTGAAACAAATCAAATGTTTTCCAAAAGCCTCAGGTTTGAATTTTGGACATTATGTTAGTGTTGAGCACCTACGATGCATGGTAGGTGTCAAGACATATACGATTCAATCCTATCCGCTAATCAATTGGAGTTTTCAAACTAAGCATGGGCTGTTGGACAAAACTGACGCATGCTTCAATAGTCAAGAGTTGCTCTGGTCACGTCCTAACAACAACTGGAATTTGTGACTAGTTGAATATGTACTTGAGAGAGTTACAAAGACCTCTCCGTTTTTCTTATATCACTTGGCATCATATAATTTTTGATACGAATGTGGTAGACATGTATGTTAAGTTCTTTGTTTTAACTGATGCACCTGGGAATGAACTCAAGCATGTTAGGACAACGGCAAGGGACATGATCGAGTTTATTTTAATTTTTTATAAGACTGTCGACCCCAGAATAGTTTGGGCATTCACGCTCATTCTTGTTTATGGCAGATCCAACTTTCAATCGAATCCTATTCGTTGGAATCCATGGTTCACTCGATTTCACTGGCGTCAACGGGAAAGCAAAACGGTTTTCGATCCAAAGTACATTTGAATGTAAACAAGAATTGAAGTGATTATCTTTCATCTCTCAAACTCGATACCATTACACAGATTACAGCAAACAGTTGTTGATTAGGACCTATTTCAAGAAAAAGGGGAAGAGGTCCAGTAAAACTTAGCAATCTACTGAAAATATTGGAATCTCACATCACGCACGTTCCTTTCTTAAATTTCCTGGGTTCTTGATATTTGAGCAGACATGCACCCCTTCTTCCAAAAGACCAAAACGTTTATTAGGAGTATTATACCAACAGCCATACGCTTGTTCATGAAACATAACAAAAGATTCTGACCAAAAATTTCTAATTTGCTGATGCTTGTTCTGGAGATTGTACACTTTTATGATTTTGATGAACTTATTTAATATAAGTGTTACTCAACAAAGAACTAGAACTTTAGTTGCCATCCTATACGTGATCTAACGTAAAACTAAAAGGCGAAGGTGGCGTTGTTCTAGAATGGCGTTGGTGCAATTCCAGTCAAAGGTGCTAGTGATAACTGTAGAAGGTAAATTCCAACAATCATTCTACTGATTGGTTTTGACAATTCAAAGCACAGGAAACCGTAAATATTCATTGGAGTTTGCAAAACTGTCGCAACATAAACCCACATTTAAACGCCAATCGGGTGCGGCTAAAAATGCAAAAAAGTAGCTTAGCAAAAAAGCTCTCAGTTGCTAACAGTGGAAACGTTTATCAGACCACTAAGCTGAGAAGAAGGTGCTTTTTCAGCTGGGGTGTAATGCCATGAGAAAGAAGAAGAAACAGAAGGATGAGGATGAAGAGAAGAAAACAAAGTTTTTTCTTGTGCAATCTTTCTTAAAAAAAGAAAAGAAAACAATGATCAGCTTGACCCATTTCCTTGTACTTACTTTTAAAAATACGACCTATCTCTTGATGCAAAGCCCATTTATGAGAGAATTGTTTAAATATTCTTTATTCCATTTATTGAAATTCCGATGAAAAAAACGAAAACTATTATTGATTTATTGCAGAATCATATTGATTGTTTGGAGTCTGCAATCCACTTTCATTATAAACCTATACGAATGAACAATCTAAATGCTCTTCAAAGCTTCTAAACATCATTAATGTGCAGTTATATGATAAAAATGTGTGTTATTCTGACGAAACTGCAATTTTTTTTCTCTTCTATTTTGTGTACGACAATTATTGCGTTTTTGTCAACTGAAAATTACCTATCGTGTTGATAAAAACGGAACATACCTGTATGACTTACCATATACCTATGGAAACTTCCACAGAATCGAGAAAAAAATTAAAAAAAAAAAAACTCTTCATCGTTATTGTTGAGCACTTTTTGTTAAATTACTACGTTGAGCATGAATGCAGTAAAGCTCAAACAACGTTGTTTTTTGCACAGAATCTTTAATAAAGATAATCAAAAAAAAAAATTAGTGCTGCTTGCCTTTTAATTCTGCTCTTATCACTGATCTCTTGACAGATACAGATTCTTCGACTAACACTCGCAACAGTGGCGCAACTAATGGGGATTTTAGCAGTCAACCCTCCTCCTCCAGAGCAAAAAATAAGAATTATCAAACATATGTTTGAAATTCAACACGGCAACCCACAAACACTTATCAGTTAGTTGTGCTGACAGTAATTTTCTTTTAAGTAGTGGCCTTCTATTTTGAAGACCTCAGAAACGAAAATTTCTCGTTTACTCTGATAAATGAACGATAGATGATGTTTCTGGGAGATAAACGATAAATAAATTCTGATAAATTTCAGCGCGAAATTTGTTAAACATATATGTTAACATGTTTGCAAATTGAGACTTTTTTGTTACAGCGGATTGATGCAAAATCCGATAGTCCGATGTTTCAAAAATCTTTTTGTCGGCTCAGCATTGAGCCACATTTTATGGCCTTCAGAGAGTTCGTCAATTTCCGGAGAAACACTTCCTTAGACTCAATTATAAGGAATATCCTAGGAAAGATTAAGGGAGATGGGGGTTCCGTTTTGAGGCCGAAAAATCACAAATATTCGCTTACATCCTGGAAATTCTTGGATTCGATCAACTGCTAGTAATAATCGCCAAATGTCTTACTGTAGCGTTGAAAACTTTGAAACCTTGTTTAGGAAACAGCACAGACAAAGAGTGTTTGAAAGCTATCACGCTAATTTATGTGCCTCTAAACATAGCTTGGATGAAATTTTGAACAAGTTACGAAGGCTGTAGTTTCACTTGATATCAGAAAACATATTCTAATCTCGTTCAACCATTCATATTTAAAATGCAAAATCTCTGCTACTTTATGTAAAGAACGTTATAATCTTTGGAACCTGTTCTTTTTTCCCACACAAGCGTATTTAAGAAAACTTTTAGAAAATTTGACCAGATACAAAAGATTTCCGTTGACTATTTTATATTACATGTATGCTTAGGGTGGACGAGAGAAGCTCTGAACGAAGGAAAACGTTTTTTTTTACCAAGCCATGACAGATTCAAATAAATACTCTTAAATACTTCAATAATTGAAATAAGTTCTGTTTTGAAAAGTCCGTTTGTTATAAATTAAAACACTGTCAAATACAGCTGCAAATATATAGAGCTTAATTTTTCACCTTAATTTCATCATAATTGTGTATGAAAACTTTTCCAATATTTAGTTTTACGTTTCTGTAGGTCGATATGATAAATAACGTTTCGAACAAAAACATAAAAAAAACGAAGTCCTAAAGAAAACACACATTTTCGTTTTTTGAAGTTTCTTTCAAATGCTGGGTTATGTATTTTTCAATATATGTTTTTTACTATGTGATGACTCATCACATCACTGATGAGAATGCTTATATAAGCACAGAAATTTTTGTTTCGAAATTCGACATATTTTTGAACATTTTTATTTATTTAAAGGTGTGCAAGATATTCTTCGGTGCTTTTGAGAGTTGGCGTTTTTTTATGTTTTTCAAAAACATAGTTCGATGCATTTTTTTACATATTTCGAATTTATTCAATTTCAGTCGTTTTATTCTTATTTCAGGTACAGTCGAAGCTCGTTATAGCGACATCGCAAGGGACCGTCGGTATACGGAGATGTCGCTATAAAATCGTCGTTATAAAGAGGTTGGATGTCGTTATGGAGCATGGAGGAATAGAACGATCATAATATGTACTCTAAATAGCTAAACGAATATCGTTATATTGAGTGGCTATTGAATATAACACTAATGTCGTAATAGGGAACGGTCGAAACAGAGAAATGTCGCTATGAAATTTGAACTTAGTATGGGAATTTGAAGGGCCCATTGGAAATGTTGTTATAGAGAGATTTGTCGCAATAAAAGTTGTCGTTATAACGAGCTTCGACTGTATTTGCACATATAAAGTACCATATTTTCGGATGAAATTGATCATTTTTCTGTTTCAATAATGAACGATGCAATGAACAACATAACGGCCAATTTTTCCCATCAACAAAAACTGAGAAGTGCTACTTGTTAGCATTGTTTCATAACGGTGCTGAAAAGTAGTACTTTCCAGTTCTGTTTTGGGAGATCGCAAATTAATAGCTGAGTGCCTCCATCGATTTGCTATGGGCTTCTTAATGACTGAGTCAAGTAACTTCTAATCAGCTAAAAGATTCTGAGTAAGATAGGATCGATGTTCATTGAAATAATCCAACTACAAAAGTAATTTTCGTAACTGCAGAAAAATGTTCCGAAAGCCTTGTATGATAAATGTACGGCGCGTGTTGAAAAAATCTGCATTTTGCAACTTGTTGCTCAAATAACTATTTTGCGTGTTTTGTTTGATTCCATTATAATATGTGTTTCGTCTTTTCACTTCATTCCTTCATTGTTTTAATTTTTTGAGATTCCATATATTCTTAGTTGACCAATAAAATCAATATACAGGTCGGACTCGATTACCCGAAGACTCGTTTATCCGGGATTCGAGTATCCGGAATTTTGGTATTCTTAATCACAGTTTTTATGCATAATTTTGAGATAATATAGTATTGCAGTATACAATATGAATGGTTTAGCAGTTTTGGACGTTCAGAAGAAAACGGGGTTCGAAAAAGGTTTTTTTTTGTGTATGCCAGTCAAAAATTTATTTTTCTTTTCAGGACCCTAAAGTTCCTGTAAATTTCTGGCTACGCCACTGCATTATGTAATTAAAACAACAAAAAAAAAAGGAAATATTTAAGATCATCTATCGCAGGTTTGAATTTTTCTTTTAGTGATTCGATTATCCGGAGTGAAAAAAAAATTGATACTCCGGATAATCGAGTCCAAGAAGTATAAGAATTTCATAAATTTGAGCATGAGCACGAGCATTGATGACCGTAAAATTCGTAGTTACTACTCCTTGATTGACCGGAATAATCGAAATTGCACAAGAAACCATTGACACCCCTAGTGACCAACCATTTAAAGAGTTTGTTGCGCTTGCAATCCGATTCATGGAACATGCACCGAAATAATCTTCTGTCAGTTATGAAAAATATGTTGGCCCTTATTATGTCGAACGATGCAAAGTGTTTATGTAATTACAAGCAGAAGTAAAGGTATGTGTCCTTCAATATGTATTAGGTAAACTATGAATTATAGTACGCCGACACCACGTGTCGATCCAATCATTGTATGAAACATTCATACAGTTTCAAGATAAAGATATGTGTAAATTTATTTCACTCTTCCGAAGTAGAAGCATGAAACGAGCTCACCAATTGATGATCCATTGCTGACAGGGTTACTCCAAATCACTTCAATTCCGTCACCATAAAGCTTCAAGCATACGGGCAAGCTTAATTGGGCTTCACGAAGCACTGCTCAGCGAGACACGTGAAAACAGGAAAAAACTTCTCCGGCGACGCAAAAATGGACCGTCATGCTTGGGCTTCACTAGGCACTGCCTATATAAGAATGTTTTAATTTTCCACATAAACATTAGTTAAGATATATTCTTGTTTTTCATTCGTGTTTCTTATTTTTTTATTTCGTACATTAACTAAATGTTAGCAAAATATATAAACTGATAAACCATGAACATTAGAAACTTTCACCATGACATACGATTTTGTCCAGTATTTTAACACTTCAGTCGTCACTAGACAGTTTCACAAAAATTAAAATTTCTTGGATTCAACCAGTCACCCCAAAGTCCTAGTTGCAATACTAAAACAAACTACCAGACAAATTTTCATCCAATTTGGAGAATATTAGGAGGTGCCTCAAGTCGAATTTGTGTTTTTTGGCTATTTTTTACATTCAAAAAATTCTATCAAGAATTTGGAAAAATGAAAATCAGAATGAATACCACTAGTTGAACGTATTATTAGTACTTTACAACTTTTGAGAACACTGTATGCCGATTAGAGATGGTTTTAACCTCATAAAATTGATTTCTGTTCATTAAAGTACCTGTAAAACATACATTTCTCTACAGTTTTTGTTCTACGAGATTCTAAACCTCATGCCTGATCATGAAAGTTCAATCGTAGTATCATTCCTTTGTCATTTCTGAACATTATTGTAGTACATCATTTTTGTCTCCGAATTACAGATAAATTGTAAACAATCGTCGGAAATACGACATTCCTCATTCTCCTGCATTTAGAGCTGCTGCCAAATGGCGCAAATGCTGACATGTTACAAAATTGAACATAGTAGCTTTGCTTTTTCAATGATGGATGATGATTGAAGAAAACATCTAGCAAATGTCATCAACGCAGTCGTGGTTCAAACAACATTCTCATTTGATGCCAAGCAATTACATATGTGATATAGCCCCGAAGTCAAGCTTCTCGACTACCGATCTTGATAGAATTTTTTGAATGTAAAAAATAGCCAAAAAACACAAATTCGACTTGAGGCACCTCCTAATATTCTCCAAATTGGATGAAAATTTGTCTGGTAGTTTGTTTTAGTATTGCAACTAGGACTTAGGGGTGACTGGTTGAATCCAAGAAATTTTGATTTTTGTGAAACTGTCTAGTCGTCACGCTGCACACTGGTTCAAAGCCCGAAAAACGTGCGTTTTTTAGTTTTCGATGTCTACACGTGATTTTAGAAGGGTAATGTGTTCTGAAGACTTGGAGAATATTGTTTAAACTTTATTTTGATATAAAAATAATTGTTTTCTATTCACCTAGCAGTGCAGTGTGAAAATATTTTTTTCTATATTTGCTCAAATCGAGTAGCAGTCCTCAGCAAAGTTGTAGATAATGATAATTGAAAATTTGTCTTCAAAGACACCAATTTTGTACAAACGTTTGTTCAAGAGTTGCAGAGCATTTTGTTTAAAATACTCCTAAAACCAGATTTTTTAAATAACCTTTTCCATAACGGTTGTAGCAAAAATGTTTATTCTAGAGAGTTGTCAACAATCAAAAAATCATTGTTTTTCTCGAAGACACCAACTTTCTATCTCATCTTGTTTTGAAGTTATTAACAATTTTATTTAAAAAATAGACACTTTTTGTCTCAAAATAGCATGGAAAGCGGTAAAAAGCGGCAACCAAACAATTTTATTCTGAAAGATATTCTTTTAGGCTAACGGTCAGACATTGTTTCATTTTGTTCCGTCGTGTTCCAATGCTCATTAGGAACTATTGTTTATGGGCCCATTTGAAGCATTTTTATGAATAACTTCACAGAACAAATATTTTAACGCAAGCAGTTGTACTTGAAAATTATTTGAACATCTCTATTTTGCTCTTTAAACAACTGCCCTCACAAATTGAAACTGCCAAAGTAATAAAATCATGATAATTTTCACTTATATCATAACATTATGTCAATGGACGATCGTTTCAGTTCTCATTTTACTAGTTTTGTCATTTAATCAACACAAGTATATCGCTCATCATAGAACAACATTTTTATAACATGTTACTGTGTATGAGTGCGGGCGAGGAGGAGAATGACAGCTGATCAAGTGGGGCATGTTTTCATTTTATTTTATTTATTTTTTTTTAAATTGCTCTAAATGGGTCCACAAACAGTAGTTCCTGATGAGCATTGGAACACGACGGAACAAAACGAAACAATGGCTGATCGTGGTTTCAAGGGGTATTGTATACAAAATGCTCTGTAACTCGTGAACAAACGTTTGTACAAAATTGGTGTCTTAGAAGAAAAAATTTCAATTATCATTATCTACAACTTTGCTGAAGACTGCTACTCGATTTGAGCAAATTTAGAAAAAAATATTTTTACACTGAACTGCTAGGTGGATAGATCACAATTATTTTTATATCAAAATAAAGCTTAAGCAATATCCTCCAACTCTTCAAAATACACCATCCTTTTTAAATCACGTGTAGACATCGAAAACTAAAAAACGCATGTTTTTCGGTCTCTGAACCAGTGTGCGCTGTTGTATTTTGTACAACAGTGGTGAAAAAACCTCGCTTATCGTACACAGCATCAGCGTGGTGGTTTTGGCTGTAGCAAACCGCGCGACGACTGAAAGGTTAAAGGCACGGACACCGTCTTCAGTCATTTTGCTGTACAGACTGTAACTTAACACTAGACATCGGACTAGCGTGCTCCAGTGGCACAACCAACAAATATTTCTGACGAACAGTTTCAATGGCTGAAGCGGGAATCGAACCCACACTTATGAAGCGATGCACTTAAATGCCTGACGACACTAACCGCACGGTCATGAGGCCCACAATTTTGTTAGACATTGGCTTTAATTAGATAGAATTGGACCAGACTTTGATTAAGAATTAAGTCTTATTCAATCCATTTTATGAAAATGATTGTAAATGGACCGGTAGATTTTGTCAACATGAAATTTGTGTGTGAAAGTGTTTTCAAAGCCGATTGGACATTGCATTAAAATATTTCAAGGTAGCCATGTTTGTTTGAAATTCCAACTTTTCCCAATTTTCCTTGCATTTCTCAATTTTATCGCTTCTATGTGACTAAACGTGTCCTATACAGTCAACTCTTCATAACTCGATATTGAAGGGTCCATCGAATTTGAGAGATATCGAGTTACAAAACACAAATCCAAGAGATCATCGAGTTTGCCATGAAAATCAACTTTTACTGAGCTTGAGCTTGAGCTTGAGCTTGATTGGCCGCCCGTGGATGCACTCCAGTATCGCCAGATCAGCTGCACTTACACAAGGAACCAACCGAATGGCTGCTTGGGACTAACAGGCATCCTCAGTGTATAAGTGCTGGTGATCTTCTATTTTTAGGCAACAATGGCACCTGCCACGTCAGAATGCAGACCAATGAGGGGAAGGGGGAGGAATTGATGATGCATTGAACTGACTCCCACGTAGACCGTATATTCCACTGCATCCACGCCAGTTCATGCGGGAGTGTATGGATTGGGGGAAGGCATGGCAGAGAGGTTTGCTTTTGTGGTTAGCAGACTGCCTATGTATCAGGCGTAAGAAAGGCGTGCGCGTGGAAGTAGGAAGCGTTAGGGAAACGGTTTCTTGTCCGTCTCTGATTCTAGCGTTTGCTATGAACGAATAGTTTGAGTGTGATAGATTTTAGAATGGAAGATAGAAGCAAGTGAGAGATATACAACTACAAAGTACGAGGAAAGGGACGGGCCTGGGATTGAACCCATGACCTTCTGCATATGAAGCAGAAGCGGTAGCCATCAGACCACCAACCCCGTCTCCATGAAAATCAACTTTTACTAGAGTTCTCTAACTCGATACATATCGAGATACAGAGAATAATGGAAAATTGATTGTATGTTTAATTGTGTTTGTTTTCTTAATTGCTTTGCCTACCTATGTTGTGTAGATTTCCTGATATACCTGTTTTCTATTTGTCATCTTTCTCATTCTCATCTGTTCTTAGCTTTGTCTTTTCTTCGGTTTTCATGTTCTTTTATAAAATAAATACATTTCATTTCTTCCACGCCATAATTTTTATTTTTTTTTCATTCAACTGCTTTTTAAAAATTTTCTCACCGAAAAAAACATATTTGTAGAAAGTTACTACAACTGTCCATTATTAGTACTGCCTTTTGTCGTTCAGAGCCAACCCAACTAACCATAAGCACTAATAATAAGCCCTTAATCAGCATCATAGATGCGTACATGCATTATAATAGCACCACAAATGCTTATAGACCTTATAACAGCACTTCCGCTGCAAAGAAACCCTATTACAGCATCATTAATGCTTCTAAGCCTGATGCCTACAGGCATTAAATAAGCACTATATTGGCTTTATATTCGAATACATGTTTACATGGGCATGTTTAAATGCCATCCAGTGTTTTGACAGATATACCACGTGCTTTGTGTTTGCATATAGTGGTAAGAGGGAGTCAAACATAAATCTTCTCACTACTACAATTGCAGGTTTTATGACGGGGAAAAGTGATGGTTTAAATTGGCCACTTTTCTTTCCAATACTATTCATCTTATGTGGCCGTAGGAGCAAAGGAGCAGTACAACAATTCAACAATATGGGTGTCGCAGGTTCGAGACGCAAAATGAGGAATTTCATCATCATAAAACGAGGATCAAAATGTGGCAATTGCAAGTCCTCGCAAGGATGAAAACTACCAAAACGAATATGTATGATACGGAGAAGTACTATCTGTATCATTTTATTACATTTTTTGCATGCTATTAGAGGTTTCCGTTTTCATTCATTCATTTATTTACCTCGTGTACCAGTTGTTTGGCCGCGTACGCGAAAGCTCTCTGGCTGCGTACGCGAAAGCACAAAATATTCGCCCTAAAAACCTGGCGAAAACAACTGACGTTTCTCACGTGGTCTTATATCAGCATTAGTGGTGCAGAGAAGCACGGTTATATCTTGGCACTATAATGGCACGCTATTTCGCCTTTTCTGGCATTATATTAGCATAATATGCGTATATAAAACTGACATGCATCAAATGATTACCCTATATGTGCATATAATGCTGTTACCGTGCCGCATTATCGTGCTTACTGGTTACTTGGAAAATTGATTGATAGCTTTCAGTTTTAGCTTTATAGGTTGTCTATACTGTAAACTCTCCATATTTCGTAACTGGATATCGAGTCATAGAGCCACAGTAACCACAGTTGGTTTCAATGGCTACCTCGATACCTTGAAATTTAAATACACTGATTTTGTGTTCTATAACTCAGTATCCCTTTAACTCGGTGATCCTTGGAACATCGAGTTTTAGAGTGTTGACGTTATCAACTTAGTTTGTAAATATTAATCTAAATTTTATCTCCAAATTTAAGCTTTTCTGATTTTTGTTTAGTACTCTGTTATTTAATTTATCTATTTATATAACGAAATGTTTTCATCGTGTAGTTAATTATTTAATTTTTCCACATTTCCTGTTTGTATCAAATATTCCTCATTTACTTCTTAGTTATTCTACTTATGTAACTTTTTCTTGTTTTTTGTTCTTCAGATTTTTTATCATTTTTAAATTAATTTCAGATTATTATATGAGTCTATTTTTCTGTTTTTGCATCTTCATATTCATGATTTTATTTTTTGATTGTCTAACTTTAGGTCTGTTTAAGTTTTTTAAATATATTTTATTGTTGGTTTTATTCAATGGTTTTACCTTCATCTTTCACTTCAACTTAGATTGAAACTTCGATTTACTACTTTCAAGCTGATCGGTCTTTAACCAAGCGAATTGTCTTCTCTGACATCCTTATTGTAGTTTCAAAATCTAAAATGCTGCAAAACCCATCACTGCCTTCTATTCTGCCTACCTATTCTCTTAAATGTAGCTTCTACTCATGTATGTGCTGTTCAGCGTCGTGTTGGTTCATACCATTAAAGCCAACATAGAGATGTTGGTGGAAGTGGTGAAAAACATTTATTTTACTCCATTATAACGTGGAACGCTGCGGTTCTCGGAGTTCGTGCCGATGTCGGCTCGGTTATAAATATATGACGATACTGCGAAGTCTGGTCTGTTGGAGCAACGATAGAATCTAGTCAGCGTTGAGGTGGGACGTGTTAGTGAAAAGGTTGTGCGTTTTAGGAAATGTTAACTCTTCTGGGGACTTTCTTAGACTAAAGGTATCGTCCGGAACTTCAAAGCAAAGCTATGCTGATGGTGTCAGGGTTCGATTCCCGGTCGGCTTAGGATCTTTTCGTAATGGAAATGTCCTTGACTTCCCTAGGCATAGAGTATCATCGTACCTGCCACACGATATACGAATGCGAAAATGGCAACTTTGGCAAAGAAAACTCTCAGTTGATAACTGTGGAAGTGCTCTTAAGGTGAAGATGGATCAAGCCAAACTTCAAATTTTCAAAAGCATAAATCAGAAAAACCGAACACGCGTTTGAGCTGAAAACTTAATCGATTGGTCACCACCAGCTCGTGACCAATTGTTTAAGTTTTCAGCTTAAACCGATGTTTGGTTCTCCAGATTTGTGCTCTTGAAAATTTGAGGTTTGGCTTCGATTCATCTTCACCTTAAGGCCACTGAGTTGAGAAGCAGCCTCTGTCCCAGTGAAGACGTAATGCCTTGTAGGAGAAGAAGAACCCGGGTCATCCGGGTGTATGTGAGAAACGAAATGCCCTGAACCTGATGCGGTTTGATACGCGCACACGTGTCCCGCCATTAAATGAAATCGTTTGAGGCCAATGTGTGCCATGCACACCCAAATGTAAACAACTCACTTTGTCATTCAGAGAGAATTGACCGCCGGCTGAAACCTCGGTACTTTGCTGTCCACCACTCATTATGGGCCCCCCATAATTGCGCTTATTTTGTTTGCTAACTCGGAATCACGGTGCACAGGGGAGTAACTAGAGAAAATTTGTGGCCGTAATTTCAAACTTTGAAAAATATATTATTTTTATAGCAGGATCGTGAGCACGTTGAAATCGTTGGCGCGATCCCAAAAGTTAGACTTTTGATAGCCCTACGCAATTTGCGCATACAAACTTGTTGGTACCTCGCCTCACAGACACAGACACAAATAAATTTGGCCAATATTGACCTGGAATTACTCATGTGTACAGTGTTTGAAAGGCTACACTCATGGAGAGAGCTAACAGTTGCCTGAAATGACACCGATCCGATATCGTTCAACGCTCTGTTAAGTATCCACTCTCTGACGACGACGGCGAGGTGTTGTGGAAAATTGGGTGTCGTTTTTCAGACTGTTCCTATTCTGCCATCAACATGAAATAGTGAAATAGTGCAAAATGCCACTATAAGGATTTGAATGACAACATTTCCCAAAGAACAGAGAGAACAAAGAGTCAGCAACCAAGCTCCTCCATGAGTTTGCTTAGTAGCATGAAAACGCTAATTTGGATTAAAATTAACAGAAAATCCTACAACTTAGACATCAACATCTAATGTTGAAGTTCACCTGAAAATTTGGGGAAAATCTTTAAAATTATCTCCAAGGCTTCCAGCGTCAACTATTGGGTGACATGTTTTAACATCGTTTGGAAAATAATACAAATTGAAGAACGATTCAGTTGAGGAATGATTCAATGAGTGTCGTATTGGACCACGTTCCCCAAACCTACTAGTGAGTAATGCGAGAGCCGCGAGGAACTTCGCGCGCAAATATAATCATCAACTGCTCTTGTCAGCCGTGAATTTCCCGGCTCTCGGTGTTGAACATCGATTTCCACATAGCAATGTAGTGGGTGGTTTTTGCAGAGCACGCGCGCATAATAGCAATAATAGTGCCAATGGGGCGTGCGAATTTATTGCCAGCCAGTTTTTCATGCACTACTTTCCCGTTTTTTTTGTTCCATCACTTGTGAGAGAAGCCCGAAAGAAGAGTGCATCGTCAGCATAAAGAATCTGGAAATGAAGGAAACCACTTCCGGGGGGATTCCCGAACGAAGTGTGCATATTTTAGGGACGGTGAAAGTGCAGCTCAGGCGAAGCTCGGCTTGTGCGATGAATATTCGATTCGATGGATGCACAAATTTGGCCTCTGTGCCTGTGATGCCTGGAACTGCAGGCGAAATTTTCACACAGGAATTGTTTTTGCCTGGAAATGGAGGAAGCAGTCTTGCGTGGGATTGATTCGCAGGTGAAGTTGAGTTCCAGTGGTGGGTTGTACGTGGCTTCTCCGTGGGATGTACTCGTAGATGGAAAGCGATGGGGTCTGAGAACTTGATTATGTCAAAAAGTGTGCCTTTATGCCTATTCGTACAGTTTGGGTTAGCAAAAACCGATTAAGTAAAGATTGAATAATTTTGTCTGCTGAATACGATGAATCGATAATGTAAATTTTCCATAAGACCGCCTAAATATTTTTTCGAGAAATGATGAAAGTTGAAATATAATTCAAATCCGAAAATAAAATGTGCAGCTACATAGCTGGCTTTTGGCTAACTATATGATCCAACTTCTACCATCAGCAAGGCTCTGCTCAGAGCTTACCGAGGAAAAATAATTAAATAAAACGTGACAAATTTGTTGCCTGCCCGGGCGCTGACCACAACAAACACACATAAATACCAACTTTGGTGAGCCGTTTGCGTCCACAGTAATTATTCTCGGCGTGACGCATGGCATCAATTTCATTTGAGGTGGCCTGCCTGGCCTGAACCCCGTTGTTGTTGGTGCAATTTATTAAGCCTATGTCACATTCATTCATTAAAGCCTTGCGAGGGTTGTGACTTGTTCACCTACCGAAAGGAACAATAGAATGTTACATGTGTCACAGTTTTCGTAATTATTCGAAAAATTTAAGGTTCGTAATGGAAATCAAATGCCATTCCTGTTGTTACAATGTTTCAGATCCAAACCAGTGTTAAGTTTTCAGATAGATTTCAAAATTTGGATTAATTACTATCGGTGTAACCGGCAAATGATGCCTGATTGACATTTATCGATAAATGTATTTCCATTTGGTCGAATTATTAGCGGCCACATTTTAACTTTAATCCGCCTGACGTCCAGTGGCGAACTGCGGGCTTAAATGGTTGATTGCTCACTGCGGACCGAAATAGCCATCCGGGATAATTAGGGACGTCGATATAGTTTGAGTTAGGGATTATTGGAAAAATTTCTGCTAATATTTGCGGTATCGATAAGCGGTTTCGCTAGCTTATTAGCTGGTAGATGGCTTGATGAAATGCTATTCGGGTGGGAAATTTCATCAATCTGATGTTGACTTTTAGATTTTTTCGGTTTTCCTGCGGAGCTGGAAACGCCTGTGCGGAAATGTTGCTTTGTTTGAGTAAAGAAATTTTTAATATAAAGAATGAATTTGAAATTCAAAAATTAAACACTTCCTTCGACTTTAAAAGGTATTGCCAAAAAATTAGAATTATCATATTAGTTTGAAAAGGAGGGTTGTTATGTATCCTTTCAATAAAACATTGGAAAGTTTG
Source organism: Aedes aegypti (assembly GCF_002204515.2). Lineage (NCBI taxonomy): Eukaryota > Metazoa > Arthropoda > Insecta > Diptera > Culicidae > Aedes > Aedes aegypti. The sequence goes on along the minus strand of NC_035108.1, from coordinate 20,032,532 downwards.
CATACCCTCTTCTTCTTCTTTCTGGCGTTACGTCCCAACTGGGACAAAGCCTGCTTCTCTGATTAGTGTTCTTATGAGCACTTCCACGGTTATTAACTGAGAGCTTTCTTTTCCGATTGACCATTTTTGCATGTGTATATCGTGTGGCAGGTACGAAGATACTCCATGCCCTGGGAATCGAGAAAATTTCGAACCCACGACCCCCAGCATGGTCATGCTGAATAGCTGCGCGTTTACCGCTACGGCTATCTGGGCCCCTTGATACCTTATCCAGACGAAAACCGTAGAATATATCGTGTTTTTATTGAAAGGCATTTAAGGAATTTTTCGCACGAAACAATAAGACGTATTGTTCTTCTATAGTATTCTTATTAATTTTCGTATTGACATAGTAGTAGTCCCAGCAAACTTTGTCTTGACATCAAGTAGGATGTTGCCATGAAAACTCCCGTAAAAAATCATCGATTTGTTTTCTCCCGTTTTCTCCGACTATTACGGAAACTTTCCTCAACTGTTCCTCGCACGAACACTGCGAAGTCCAGGACGAATGCAACAGTGAATAAAGTATGCGAATCCGTTGTCCTGTTATCCCCACGGTGCTCCCCTGACCGTTATTATCAGAAAAAAATCTCCATCAAATCTGTGTTCACCAGTAGTTTTCTATAGCTAAGGTGCATGTCTGAGCCAAATTTTAAAAAAATCGTAGGGCCCGTTTTGAAGTTACGCCCTTTTGATTATTTAAGTCCACAAATTCAAAGTAAATCTGAAATATTTGAACGGGTTTTCATTAGCCGTGACTACCAGAAGAAATATACCATCAAAATTTGGTTATTAGTTGGTTAATATATTTATTTGTAACTTATGGGCGGAGTTTTGAATGAGAAAATCAACATAATTTGGAGTTGCGCCCTTTTGGAGGTGTAATAATAAAAAACACTAATTTTAAATGGAATAATTAGGCAATTCAATACCGTTAAGCATGCTCAAATGTTTTCAATGGCACATAGCACTTACATGCAGCCAAAGTGTTTTACCATTAACTGATTTTTCATAGGCTCAAGTGCTATAAGGTATTACGGAGCCAATTATGTACCACATACAAACAGACGTAACAACTAGAACAATTATCAATTTAAATCATAGTCACGTGAACATTTACGCCCAATGCTAAACTACTTCATTTGGCAAACCGCGAACTAGGTGGCAGTTGTGAGCAATCGTCAAACTCGAACAAAAGTGGTGCGAACGCCACGATTGGCACGTCGGTCAACTACAAAATATTAGAATTGGGCGCTATTCTGCTGTGCTATGAAAAAAATAGTGTTACGTCTGTTTGTCTGTGTTTGTATGAACTGCTGTAGCCCAACTAGCTATCCCCTCGGCTTTTCCGGCTAACTTTGTACTACCCCAGAACATAAACTTCAATTGCTGAGTAATGTAGTATTGACCAAACTATGTCACTCAAGACCACTGTCAATTCTTTTGTTATCATTTGTAACATTTTTCACAAATTCATTTAGATTTTTCACAAATCTAGAACTTTACATATATGTTCCCCGGTCTTTTAGATTACACAAACACGTAAGAGTCCTAGATAAATACAATAGTAAAAGCCTTATTTTACTTGTCTCCTTAACAATCAAAACTCTCTTGAGATGATTCTATAACTTAACCTTGAATTTCATTTCCCCGAATGTCATTAATCCAAGTGTCATCACACTGAACGCACTATTACGCTGAATGCTATTGACCAGAAAATATAAATACCTTGAAATGCCCCGTGATAATGGAATTCAAAGTGATACCATTCAATGAACTGGAACTTGGTATGATGGTCTTCAGGTTTATAGTATTTGGGGTAATGGAATTTAGAGTTAAGGGGTATATTTTAAAAAAAGATTTATAGCACATGGTAAAAACAGAGTTCTTCATGGATTCTGCGTAAATCCTAGTTTAGGTTACCGAAAAATCGTAAATTGTTCTGTGGCCCCGTTGGTTACTTGCTGGTCTACTAGTCATAACATGGTTTGAATCCTATACAAGTTCAAGATTTCTATGTAAAGACTCACCATCAGCTGCACCCTGTACAAACAAAAATGATACTTTGGGAGCGACACAAACTTTCCCAAGCTGACGAAGACAAAATAATTAAAATTAAGCTCTGTAAGTGCTGCGATTTAAAATTCCATTAAACAAAATGATAATGGATGTTCTAAACTATGCATTATTCTCTTTCAATTTCTATCCCTGCTTTCATCGTTGTAAGTTTTGTTCTACTACTGCTACCCATAACCGAAAACTCAAGTTCGAACGTATTTCTTGACGTATGCGTATACATGCGTTTCGTTACACAACACGTACCAAAGATTTGCATGAAAACTAATCTGAATCGTAAGTACATGGGTTCACCAAACAAGCCAGAATATTGTGCTACAAAAACTAATTTAGTTACATTGTGAAATTGGCTCCGTAACGCCTTATAGCACTTGATGCTAAGTGAAATCAGCTAATTGTGAAAGACTTTTGCGGCATATAAGCACAATGTGTCATTTAAAACATTTTAACATGAATAACAATACAAGAATTAATTATTATATTTCACACTAGTGTTTTTAATGATTACACCTCCAAAAGGGCGTAACTCCAAATTTTGTGGATTTTCTCATTTCAAACTTCGCCCATAAGTTACGAATAACTATATAAACCAACTTTGATTCAAATTATAGCATTATATTTCTTCTGATAATCACGGTGAATGAAACCCCATATAAATATTTCAGATTTCCTTTGAATTTTTGGACTTAAACAATCAATAGGGCGTAACTTCAAAACGGGCCCTACGATTTTTTTAAAATTTTGCCCAGACATGCAGCTTAGCTATAGAAAACGACTGGTGAGCACAGATTTGATGGAGATTTTTTCCTGATAATAACGGCCAGGGGAGCACCGTGATCCCGTTATCATGCCAACTCGTGACATACAATCACCAATTTTTATAGTTTATTATCTGGAAAACTTGGGAGCTTCGAGCTTAGACCTGTGCGCCGCCGCTCCACGCCGCCGCCGCCGATTCACTTTACGTCACGCCGACGCCGATTGACGAATCAGCGGCGCGCCATACGCCGGTCAGCGTCCTGCCGCCGATTTTGTATTTTCACGCCAATTAATATTTCAGCTCGAAAAATATAAATTTGAAAAATTGCCTAGGAAATATTTTTACAGCAATTCTTCTGATAATACCTTTTGGAGTTGCTTCAGAATTTCCTCAATAAATGTAAATTTGTTCAGAATTGTTTCCAGGATTTTTTTCTTCAGATTTTTTTGCAAATATAAAGTTAAATTATTTGTCAATAAACTTCTGTATAAGTTACACTAGTCATGTCCGAGTCTATATTCAGGAAATCAATTCTTGAATTCTCTTTAAAGATTTATCTGATATGTTTTTTATTGATTCCAGTGACTTCTTCATAAATTGCTTCAAAAATATGTCTTCCAGGTTCTACCAGGAGCTCGTGGATTTTGAAGGATTCCACTGTGAATTCTTTAAGAAACTCATCGTTGAATTGCTTCATATTTTTCTGGAATATTTCATCATCAATCAATCAATGATCAATCATTGCGGGGTAAAATTGATCGGAATGGCTCATCTCGGAAAAAGTTCGTATCATCATTTATTGATGAAACTTTTCCAAAGCATGAAATGCGCTTCTCGTTTTCATGTTCATGATCCAATGAAAATAAAGATTTTTGCGAAAATTGCGTTGACTATATGAGTAAAATTGTCAACTTTTCGGAACAACGATTTTCATGGTTAACGATGACGCTACCGAAGATTCATGTCCCTCATAAGTTCTGTAAGCGATATGAGCAAGGAAAATACGGTTCTAACTAAAAATGGCAACTCTTAAAACGATTCCGTGGTCAAAACTTTCATGAGAATGTTCAATTAGGCAACATTGACAAATTACTGTTCAGAATGTAGAGTTTCCTTAGGAAATCGCCTACCTTTGGGCGTATTCCGCTGTTCGAGGAGTTTTTAATTTTAAAATAACTCAAAAAGTAAAAGACTTGGAAGCGTTTGGCCTTCATATTCGGCTTCAGAAGCCATGATTTAAGTTAGACATTTTCTAAATTACCGATCATTGTTTACACAGGTGATCAATGTTACCCCATATCCGCTAAATCAAAAAACCATTTTTTTAAACATGCTTAAATCTTTCAAAAAACAAAATACAATATACAGTCACAAGCAATGGGTGGCAGTACTGGTTTCAAAAATATAAAGCTTGCAACATTTGCATTTCCAAATCAAATTTTTTTAAAAATATCCCAATCACGGTACTTGAATTTTTTATTCGGATCTTCTCCAAGGATTATTTTTCATATTTCTTCATGAATGATTTTGAAAGCGTTCCAAAAAATATTCCTGGAATTTGTCCATGCATTTCACAAAAAAATATCTAAGAATTCTTTCAAAAACTTTCCAAAGATTTGTTTAGACTTCATTGAGTTTTTCCAAGCATTCTAGCAAATATTTCTTCAGCGATTTTGAATTATATCTAGGATTCCTCCTCTGCCCTCATCATGTATTCACCTTTGTCTTTGTTAAGCCGTTCAAAGGTTGTTCCAGAATTAATTATCGGATTGATCTAGTGATTTTTTCGTAAATAGTCATAGAATTCCACTACTATTTTTTTCGAAGATTCTTTAAAGGAACTACCCGAATTTTCAAAGAATATTACTATAAATTATTGTAAGAGTTTTTTTAGAATTCTTTAAGAACTGTTTTTAAGATTCTTGCAGAAACTACTTCAATTATCCGTTTTGCCTACCAAATGCGTGAGAAAATATCGTTTGTGGGCACCTGCATGATTCGCTTTGGATTTGGATGGGTTTTTCTCGTACAAACTATTTGAATGCAATAATAAGCACTTTAATGCAACACATATTTTAGCGAGATGTGTACATAGAAGGTTTGAAAACACCTCTTGCCGATGTAAGTCAAAAGTGACAAGATCGTGTAAAATTGCCCAAAGAAGAACATTGAACCTGCAGGACTCTTAAATTACTAGGGGAGATGCTCCATTACCGGACAGCACCCAATAAAAATTGAGAAATCATGGTCCAATCAAGATGGTGTATTAGAAAAAAAAGAAGCTATTAAGTATAGAGAGGAATGGTTGCGAACAACACGTTTCATCATATATGAAAGAGGCTTTTGGAACCATTTACACACCAAGTAAAACTCATTGCTCTTGTGAATGTTGCAAATTCATTAAATTGGCAGTAAAATACTAATCCTAGAGTACATTTTACAGAATTCGGGGCATTTACACATCGTTTCCGGTATTGGGTACCTGCTTTTTAATATTGGTCGATTTGATACCGTAATCCGGAGTATCATTGATCAGTTGCAGGGCTGTGCATTTTCAAAAGCATTTTGTGAAACACGAAGGTTTGGTTGCGTCGTCTCGATGGTGACGAACAACTGCGTCGCTTCGTTCTTCTTTCACCACTCATTCGTTTCGTTACCTGATTGAAAGCAGCGAACAAGAGAGGTGAAATGAAAGAGTAAGAATTTCGTTTCATTCGATTTCATTGAAATCTATCAAAATGTCTCAAATTGGATTTTATTTATATTTTGCAATAGTAATGTATATAACTTGTTAGGTAATAAATTAATATAAAGAAAGTATGCGGGCCACCACGTCGTTCATTTGAATTAATCTGCTCCTAAAGTTAGAGACTACCAATTGAAAGACCAGCTCGCTGCGGTGAGGCTCTGATATATGACGCGCGACGCACAGGCAGCACGAAAGAAATGAAAGACTACGCTTGCTGCGATGAAAGGAAATGTTTGTCGGATTGAAACGAAACAGTAGAGTTTCAATAGAAAGGGTAGCTTGAGTCAGTCTGTTGGGGACTGAAAATGCTTTCAATGAATTGAAAATGGACGGCCCTGATCAGTTGGGTAACACTTATCGAAATGACACATCTCATAAAAAGTTTGTATCATAATTTATTGATAGAATATTTCCAAATCATGAATTGCGCTTTTTTTTTCATATATTCATAAGCTATTAAAAAAAAGATTTGTGAAAAAATTGCCTTAAATTTATGCGAAAATTTGTGAACTTTTCGAAACTACGATTTCAATGGTTTAGGATGACACTACCGAAGATTCATGTCTCACATAAGTTTTGCAAGCGATATGAGCAAGCGGTTCTCATTAAAATGACACTGCAGAAAACGATTCAGTTCTCAAAACTTTCATATGAATATTCAATTAGGCATCAATAACGAATTAATGTTGAGAATGTAAATTTTTTTGGGAAATTGCCTGCCTTTAGGCGTATTCCACGGTTTGAGGTGCATTTGATAATCAAATAACTCAAAAAGTTAATGACTTGTAAGCGCTTTACCTTCATATTCGGCTTCAGAAGCCATGATTTCAGTAAGTAATGACATTATCAATATGATTCTATGATTCTATGACACTACCCCGAACGCCACTACCCCGAATGCCACTACCCCGAACGCCATTACCCCGAACGCCACTACCCCGAATGGGTCACTACCCCGAACGCCATTACCCCGAATGCATGACATTCTTAGGTTTATTCTAGTTAGAGAGTGAGGAGACAATTGCACGATTCTTTATGAGTATTTACCGAGTTTGGCTCAACAATATATTTTTCAAAGATAAGAAGATAAAAAAGCAACTATATTTTCAGCAAATAATTTTTACATACTAAGTTTCGTTTGGATTTATCCTCTAATTTTGGTGAGATTCACACAGCCACATCGCAATACTCTGAAGAACAGCCTATTTCGAAAAGAAGGGTGAATTTATTATGATAAGGATAGCTATAATATGCAAAAAATAGGATGTAGTAAAGTCTCTTGTTGGACGTCAGTACCCACTTCCTTCACTCATTTTTGTAGGTGTCGGGCTACTAGCATTAGGTTCTTCCTAAAGATTTTGTTTCGTAAACAATGGTAATGGAAGATCACCCTGAGATAGTCGTCGCAAGTGTTGTCCTATGGAATCCGCTTGAAGACCAGCCTGTTAGACAACCGCTCCGCTATAGCAAGGAAACCTTAATACACTTGTACATATTAGAAAAACCAGCAGCCTCTGATTTTTGCTACAGTAAAAACTTTCGTTGGTTTGTGGGATAATTAATTTGGATTTCGTTGAGATAATCACTAAAAAAACTTTTTTATTTAATTCAAGACAATGAAAAAAATATTATGGCAGAAAGTGGTGAGCATATCCATAAGCTACCTGTCTGTTTAAATACAAGAAGATAAAAGCAAGGGAAAATTTCTGATTAGAATTATAGCAGTATTCCTTAAAAAAACTGTTCTATATGGAAATATTAGTGACTAGCTTTTCCAACGAAAACTTGAAAGAACAGCTTATTTAAGAAAGAAGGCCAAATTTCTGGTGAAATGTTTTCAGCTATGACGTGAATGATCACTGTTACAACGTGATGCTATAGCACAACGTACATTCATAAGAAAGGAAAATATTTGTTTAATCACAAAATTGAAATTTGAACACCACTAAGAAGTCCAAATATCGGTGATCACGCAGTTATTCAGCAAGACCATATTGAGGGTTATGGGTTCGAATTCCTCCGGTGGCTGATCTTATGCATTTAACATTTTATTGTAGTCCCTGGGCATAGAGACACATGTACAAGAATGGAAAGTTGACAAGGAAAGCTTTTAGTCAATAAAAGAGTAGGGCGTCTGTACCAGTCATAGTGGCAATAGTAACGGTTTGAGGAATAAAAAATCGCCAGAAAATAACGGATGCTCTTTTTTCATATCTGAATACGTTATATGAAAGCTTTTCTATTCTATTTTACGTAAAAAAATAATCTAAGAATAATAAAATCACCGAATCTTTCAAAAAAGCACTTCCTCCATTACTGGAACATGTTCCAGTAATAGCAGCATTTGCTAACGTCTGTTCCTATAATAGTGGTTTACATTGATTTTCCATTGAAACCCACTATTATAGGAACGTCCCACTATCACTGGTGCAAAGGAGCAAAAAAGTTAAGGCTTTTAATTGTTTTCTACTATTTCCTTACTAATTTTCAACCAAATTTATTACACATTCATATCAATTTAACATGGGCCATGTTAGAAAAATACACATAAAAATAAAAATTGACTATAACACGCTTGAAACCGCACTACCACTTTTATTGGTACACACACTACCACTGGATCAGCCACCCTAATTTTATTAAAAGCTCATTCACAAATTTCGTAACGCTGAAGGGGACAAACAAGTGTTGTGGGTGGTGGTCCTTAAATGTTACAGCCCATACACAATATGTAGAATTTCCATACAAAAAATGGTATGAAGGGGTGGGTAGGTGTCAAAAAAGGATATTTTAGCGATATGACATTTGGGAATGAACCCTAGAGCTGCGAAAGTATCTACTGAGCTGACAAACAGGCACTGTCTCAGAAAGAATGAGGAGAAGATAGTAACCAACAAGATATTTCGAAAGAATAGCTGACATAAAAATTAAGGGAAAATATGTGATGAGCATTTTACTGATGAATTTTACGTTCCATTTATTACCAGTTTTCATAAGAGATGCATTTTTGCCCGCCAAACAAGATATCGCTCTGTATCTCATACTATTCGGGGTAATGGCTCATTCGGGGTAGTGGCGTTCGGGGTAATGACCCATTCGGGGTAATGGCTTTCGGGGTAGTGACCCATTCGGGGTAGTGGCGTTCGGGGTAATGGCGTTCGGGGTAATGGGATGGAGCCGATTCTATGACACTACCCCGAACGCCACTACCCCGAATGCCACTACCCCGAAAGCCATTACCCCGAAAGCCATTACCCCGAAAGCCATTACCCCGAATGGGTCATTACCCCGAACGCCACTACCCCGAATGGGTCACTACCCCGAACGCCATTACCCCGAATGCAAAACATTTTGAGAATTATTCTAGTGAGAGAGTGTGGAGATAATTGTACGATTCCTTATGAGTATTTAACGAGTTTGGTTCAAAAATATGTTTTTCAAATATTTGAAGATAAAAAAGCAGCTAGTTTTTCAGCAAATAACTTTTACATGCTAAGTTTTGTTTGGATTTGTACTCTGATTTTGGTGAAATTCACACAGTCACAAAGCAAGAAGAAAAGCCTTTTATGAAAAGAAGGGTGAATTTATTATGAAAAGGATAGCTATAATATGAACAAAATTAGGATGTAGTAAAGTCTCTTATTGGACATCGATACCCACTTTTAATGTTTGTAGGTGTCGGGCTACTAGCATTAAGATCTTCTTAAAGATTTTGTTTCATAAACGATGGTAATGGAAGATCACCCTGAGATAGTCGCTGCAAGTGTTGTTCTATGGAACCCGCTTAAAGTCTAACCTGATAGACAACCATTCCGCTTTTGCAAGGAAACGTTAATACACTTGTACATGTTAGAAAATCGGTGGCCTCTGATTGCCGCTACAGTGAAAACTTTCGTTGGTTTGTGGGATCATTAATTTAAACTATGAGATAACCATAAAAGAAAAAAAATACGATTCAAGGTAATGAAAAAAATGATGATGGCCGAAAAATGGTGAGCAAATCCATAAGAGACCTATCTGTTTTAAGATAGAAGAACGGGAAAATTTTTGATTATAATTATAGCATGATTCAATTTAGTGAATGCCTTCAAGATATATTCCTTTAAAAAAAACTGTTCTACATGGAAAAATTAGTGACTAGCTTATCCAACGAAAACTTGAAAGAACAGCCTATTTAGGAAAGAAGGGCAAATTTCTGGTGAAACGTTTACCGCTATGACGTGAATGATCACTGTGACAACGTTGTGCTATGGCACTATTTATATTCATAAGAAAGGAAAATATTTATTTAAAAACAAAAAAGAGAAAAGAAAAAGAAACAAAATCGTAATATGAACACCACCTAGAAGTCAAAATACCGGTGATCACGCAGCTGTTCCGCAAGACCATAGTGAGGATTACGGATTTGAACTCCTTCGCTGGCGGATCTTATGCATTGAACATTTCCTTGACGTTCCTGGGCATAGAGGCACATGTACAAGAATGGTAAATTGACAAGGAAAGCTCTTAGTCAATAAAAGGCGTAATTCATTAAAATCCCATTCACAAATTTCGTAACGCTGAAGGGGGCAAAAAATGTTGTTGGTGGTTGTCCTCAGAATGTTACAGCCCATAAACACTACATAAAATTTCCATACAAAAAATGGTGCGAGGGGGTGGGTAGGTGTCAAAAAAGGCAATTTTTAACGTTGTGAAATTTGTGAATTAACCGTTGAGCTACGAAAGTGCCTACTGAGCTGATAAACAGACACTGTCTCAGAAAAAATGAGAAGAAGATAGTTGCCAACAAGATGTTTTGAAAGAATAGCTGACATATAATAGAAGGGAAAATATATGATAACAATTTTACCGACAAATTTTACGCGCCGTTAACTACCAGTTTTCATAAGAGATGCATTTTTGTCCGCTAAACAAGATACCGCACTGTATCTCATACTATTCGGGGTAATGGCTCATTCGGGGTAGTGGCGTTCGAGGTAATGACCCATTCGGGGTAATGGCTTTCGGGGTAGTGACCCATTCGGGGTAGTGGCGTTCGGGGTAGTGGCGTTCGGGGTAATGGCGTTCGGGGTAATGGGATGGAGCCTATCAATATTACTGAACGTTGTTTACATAGGTGATCAATTTTACCCCATATCATCTAAATTAAAAAATCGCTGAATACATTTTTTAAACATGCTTAAATCATTCAAAATACAAAATACAGTATATAATCACGAGCTATATATGCAAGTAAAGGTGGTAGTACTCGTTTTAAAAATACAAAACTTGCCTCATTTGCATTATCAAATGAAATTTTCAATCAATATTCAAAAAACTGATCAATGTTACCCCGGATGACGGTACTAAAATACATCATCAAAATGCAATGTCAAAATTCATATATATATTTTTAAATTTACTTCTGTACGCTACAGATAACATTTATCATAAATAGGCACCAAGACTGCATAAAACAAATAGTTTTTGAATTACGAACATAGCGGCTTAGGGTACTAAGGGATCTCCCCCAACTTATTGATTTTTTTTAAATTCTGTAAAATTTCCCCTAAATATATTCTTTAAATTCTAGGTCTCTAACATGTTTTTAGAGGAATGCTGCCAAAGATTATTTCTGGATTTTTTAAATAGATTTGTTCAAGCGCCACTTCAAGAATTCTTCATCAAATTTCCCTATGCGTTTTTCTAAGGATTTTTCAACACATTTCTTTAATTTCTCAGGAATTCCTCATATGACTTCTACACAAGTTCTTTCTTGGAAAACGTGTGGTTCGGGTGTTCCATGTGGATTTCATTTTTGAACATTTGTGTTCTTGTACCTTTGAGGATTCCTGCAAAAAATCCAAATTACCAATTATTTCCTATGAAATCTCTCTAGTAAATAATTCAGTAGTACATTACTCATATATTATTCCAACGATAATTTCTTCAGGTTCTTCTATGTATCTTTTTAGAAAATATTTCTAAACTTTATCCCAGATTTTATTCAAAGATTTATGTAATTACTACTGTTCTTTTTCCGACAGATAATCCTCCAGACTTATCTTTAGGCATCCTCCCAGAATAAAAAAAAACTGAATTTTATCAACAACTTCTCCGAGTATTTTTTCAAGACAGTTTTGAAATTTTATTAGTAAATCCCCTGAATTTTATCAGAGATTGTTACAGATAAACAAATTTAGGGCAACAATTTGATTTGCTCTATTATTTGACGAAAACACGCTACAATTATAAATAGCCCAAAAATATGGATCAATGTTTGAGGAAATACATAAATAATCATCATTTATTTTGAGGACTGGGCAAGATACATACATATTTACTCCATTATATTTCTTAAATAACGTTAAAAACATTTAAGTAGATGAAAAAACGAATTTAGTACTATACCATTTAATTCCACTAGAGTTTGTAATCATTTATTCTTTTTTTCATGCTGCTATTCTATTTTATCAAATAAGGCTTGATAGTGCGGAAAAATGTCATTATTTTCATTAAAATTCAGTATTTTTCATCAAATTTTACGTACATTTTGGGAATCACGGGATTCCCGGGATGTCAGAGCTAAAATCCCGGGAAACGGGAAGTCCCGAAATTTGTCAAATCCTGGGATTTTTTGTCCCGGGATGTCCCGGGATGGACACTCTAAATACAACGTAGGAGAAGACATCCTGGTCGCTCGAATCAAAGATATGGCGATTGATGCCATATAATGCCATCAATAAAAAACATGTAAAATTCTACCAAAACAAAAACCCCTAACATAATTTGCACGAAATAAAATTTTTAATTCAGCAGCTCTGCTTATACAAGCTTAATATTAAAGTTTGGTAATGTATCTTTTTCATATGAATTATTATTTAAATATAAAATACCTAGCAGAAGATTTATTATAAAGAACCCTTGAATGCTACCTTTGATTTCTTACCCAAATGGTCGAAAATTTGAAAAAAAACACTATTTCATAAAGATATGGGAATGGGGTTTCCAAAGATTTTTGTAGTTTGACCTAATCGTAAATTTTTATGTTTAAATTTCCTCCACGCCAATGTACGCCGCCGCCGCCGCCGAAAATGGTCAACGGCGTGACGCCGATGAGGCCGCCGCCTATTAAAAATATTTCGGCGCGCAGGTCACGAGCTTTGCTACCAACACAGGCAAAATACAGGAAGCTTCAATGTGCTTTTATACTGACGGCAATCAACCGAACAGTTCTATCGATCGATGACTGATATTGGGCATTAACACGCAGTTAGAGAATTTGTCTCTATCATGTGTGCTCTTCCCGCCGATCACCATGATCCAGTTAGAACTGCATTTTCTTATTAGCCAAATTTCATTATTCTATACCTCAACATTCTGATGAGCTAGAAGCTTATGGGAAGCTTAAGGTGTCTACGGCAATCTTGTACAAAACATCATGGGCTATCTCGGAGTAAAACATTCGGTTGAGTAACAATAATTCACCAATTTTCTATACATCGAGAAAGTTGATATTTTCGGCAAAGTTTTTCAGCAGAACAAGGTACAGTTGTGTTCGGAAAAGAAGAATTTTAAATCAATTTTCACACAAAAATCTCAACTTTGTCATGCTGTGACTTTGTTTCCCTGTGACCAATCAGTATTAAATTTTGACAGAGAACTAAAAAGTCTACAAGTGATATCTAACATTATTTTATTTGAACATAATTTTTTTACACAATTTAATTGAAGATAGTTACAAAACTTTAGCTTGTAACTAAAATTATGCCTTTATTCCTTTGCATTGAGTGGTAAATACTTCAAAGACCAAGAGGCACTCTTAAAGAGTAAAGATTTTTTTTTTTTTTTTTCCTCTGTGGGGACATGATACCACTGTGACCATTAAGTTGATCTATTGTGGTGTTATCCTCTTTGTTTTTGCCGTACTGTAGAAATATGTTTCTATATGAAGTAACTATCTCCACAGCTATTGGCGTGCATCCCAAAGAGTAAAGATAAGTAATAATCATAATTTAGTCCTTTCAATTATTTATTTCATTAAATTATTTTGAACTGTATTCTTTTGTATTCAACTACCTTCGTTGAACTTACTTCACGAAATTCAGGAAAAACCATCAATAATGAGCGAACCTTGAAAGTATTATTCCTAATTTGCTTTGTAAGATAAACTAGGCTGTATGTAGCTTGGATGAGTTCAACTATCGAATTAATTGTAAATTTTTATTCGGGCTGTCGGCCATCCCCGGGCCCGTACTCATTGTCGAGCTCATTTATATTTTGGGCTCTTACGTCACTTCATCGGTTGAGGGAAATTGTGCGACTGATAGGCGACTACTGCTAGCTTCATTGAGCCCTACCAGCAAAGACATCGACCAAAATTAACGAACCAGAACACTATTTCTCCACCGATGCTGAAAGCGATGCAGGATGGGGCACTCGGGGTCTATTTTTCGTTGGCATCTGACCGCATCCGAGAGTCTGTCACCTCTTGTCCGAAATGTTCAAACCATATCAACTCCCAGCAGGATGATTGACAGGAACTATTCCATCGTCCACCAAAGGTTGGTTGTAGTTGTTGATGATGCCGGTCGGTGGTCACCATCTCACTATCAACAAAATAGTTTTTCATCACCATCATCGTCATCATCCTTGGGGGCAGGAGGTGATAATTTTTACAGCATCTCATCGACTGTCAGTTCCACGAGGCTTCATTTAGTCAGTAGTGGTTGACGGTCACACAGATGACACCGACTGATCAGAGGTTTAGCACCGGGAGCTCTTAAGTGGAACGACAAATTCACTTTTAGGAATTAGGCCAACGGGATTATTTCGGCAGATTGGATGGGACACTCGAACGCGAACAGCAGTGCATTGATTTGAATTACATACAAACAGTATTGAATCGGTCACAAAAACTAACATGAAAATCAAATGGATTATAAAATTTTTAAAATAAACATTCACTGAGTGGAAGTAACTAACACCAAGGAAGATTCCTGATGATACTCTTAATAATCCAATATTTTTTTATTGTGAGCCTTTTCTCCATATCAGTTACTTCAAGTTTATTTGAACTTGTTTTCCTTCTTCTTTTTTTGAATTTTTTTCAATTTGTTTGACTCTCAGATTTTCATTTTTACTTAACATTTGAACAAATAACACTGAATCAACAATTTCACGCCACAATACTCGGTTTGTGGCCGCATCTCTCAATCCTCGGTTTTGTCCCACGCTTGCCAAATCGATACGAACTTGATCCGCCCACCTAGCTCGCTGCGCTCCACGCCTTCTTGTATCAACCGGATCCGAAGCGAACACCATCTTTGCAGGGTTGCTGTTCGGCATTCTTCCAACATGCCCTGTTCATCGTATCCTTCCAGCTTTGGCCACCTTCTGGATACTGGGTTCGCCGTAGAGTTTGGCGAGCTCGTGGTTCATCCTTCGCCGCCACACACCGTTCTCCTGCACACCGCCAAAGATCGTCCTAAGCACCCGACGTTCGAAGACTCCAAGTGCTTGCAGGTCCTCCTCGAACATCGTCCACGTTTCATGCCCGTAGAGGACTACCGGTCTTTTGAGCGTTTCGTACATGGTACATTTGGTGCGGGTGTGAATCTTCTTTGACCGCAGCTTCTTGTGGAGACCATAGTAGGCCCGACTTCCACTGATGATGCGCCTCCGTATCTCACGGCTAACGTTATTGTCAGCCGTCAGCAAGGATCCAAGGTAGACGAACTCGTCGACCACCTCGAACGTATCCCCGTCTATCGTAACACTGCTACCTAGGCGAGCCCTGTCACGCTCGGCCCCACCAGCTAGCATGTACTTTGTCTTGGCCGCATTCACCACCTTTCCTGCCTTGCGTTTCAGGCGGGTGTCCAGGTATGTCACCTTTTCAAATGTTCAGCCGACAATGTCCATATCATCCGCGAAGCAAACAAATAAACTGGATCTTGTGAAAATAGTACCCCGGCTGTTAAGCCCGGCTCTCCGCATAACACCTTCTAGCGCAATATTGAGCAACAGGCACGAAAGTCCATCACCTTATCGTAGTCCCCGGCGGGATCCAAACGAACTGGAGTGTTCGCCTGAAATCGTCACACAATTTTGCACACCTTCCATCGTCGCTCTTGTCAGTCTCGTGAGCTTCCCGAGAAAGCTGTTCTCGTCCATGATTTTCCACAGCTCTACGCGATCGATACTGTCGTATGCTGCCTTGAAATCGATAAAAGGTGACGCGATGAGACCTGGTATTCACGACATTTTTGGAGGATTTGCAGTACAGTAAAGACCCGGTCCGTTGTCGATCGGCCGGGTCAACTAAGCCGGCTTGATAACTCCGCTCACGACAGGTGACAGACGACGGAAGATGATCTGGGATATTACTTTGTAGGCCGCATTTAGAAAGGTGATTGCTCGAAAGTCCTCACAATCTAACTTGTAGCTCTTCTTGTAGATTGGACATTAACCTGAGACACGGTTATATGAAAAATTTAGATTCTCACTCCAGTCCACTTTTTGGATTGCATTTCGGTCCTATAACAACTGTGCAAAATTTCAGCTCGATCGGAGAAACTATATTTTAGCGCCAGCCGTTCAAAGTTTGTATGGGATTTACCATGGGAAAACTTACATTTGCAATTAAAAGTCGCCAGAGGTCGCCCATTGACCTCTATAAAAATTCTGAGCACAGATCTCGATAGGTATTTCTACGATGAACAACATTGCCCAAGACCCCAAAGCAAACCGATGCTTGTAAAAAAAGTTATTAAGCATAGACTATTCGGAAATTTTGCCCGATTTTGTTATTATTGTTATTCCTTTACGTGTTAATCAACGTCGCCTTGCCAATAGGTTTTCATTGAATAACTTTTTTCAAAAGTGTCAGATTGTTTCGCGGTCTTCGTCAATATTCTTCATCGTAAAAATACCTATCGAGGTCAGTGTTCAGAATTTTTATAGAGTTAAATGGGCGACCTCTGGCGTTTTTATTTGCAAAAGTAAGATTTCCTATAGTAAATCCCATACAAACTTTGAACGGCTGGCGCTAAAATATAGTTTCTTCTATCGAGTTCAAAATGTTGAACCCAAGGGAGCCGATTTCAGCCTGTGCAGACAAATGGCCAGCCTCTCCAGGCTCATCTTTATGAGCTCAGCTCCGATACCATCCTTACCAGCAGCTTTATTATTCTTGAGCTGGTAAATGGCATCCTCAACCTCCCCCAAAGTAGGGGCTGACTGGTCCTCCGCAGTACCGACGTCCCGATATTCATTGTCTGTGCTCTCAGCGCCATTCAAATGTTCGTCGAAGTGCTGCTTCCACCTTTCGATCACCTCACGCTCGTCCGTCAAAATGCTCCTATCCTTATCCCTGCACATCTCGGCTCGCGGCACGAAGCCGTTGCAGGATACGTTGAGCTTCTGATAGAACTTGCGTGTTTCTTGAGACCGGCATAGCTGATCCATCTCCTTACACTCCGTCTTCTCCAGGTGGGTTTTTTTTCTCCCAAAAGAGGCGGGTCTGCTGTTGTCGTTTCCGTTTATTACGCACCACGTTCTGCCGGGTCCCTTGCAGCAGCATGACCGCTCACACTGCATTCTTCTCCTCCAGAATCTGACGACATTCCTCGTCGAACCAATCATTTCGTCGACTCCGTCCCACGTACCCCACGTTGCTCTCAGCTGCATCGTTGATGGCTGCCTTCACTTTTCTCCAGCAGTCCTCAAGAGGGGTGATATCCAGCTCACCCTCTTCCGGTAATGCAGCCTCGGGTGCTGCGCGTATGCAGCTGCGATACCCGGTTTGTTCAGTCGCTCTAGGTCATACCGGGGCGGCCGTCGGTACCGTACGTTGTTAACGACGGAGAGTCTTGGGCGCAGTTCAATCTTTACCAGGTGATCAGAGTCGATGTTAGCGCCACGATAGATCCTGACGTCGATAATGTCAGAGAAGTGCCGTCCATCAATCGAATCGGCTTACGAAGGAAGTGAGCCCGGAGACGATGAGTGCGCACTGATGGAGAACGTTCCGTATCAGGAAGTTGTCGGGTGCCTCATGTATTGGCGCAGAGCACTCGACCGGAGATAATTTCCTCGATGAACACGCACAGCTGGTTGAACAACAAGCCGGGACTCAAATACGGTGAAGCATGTTCTGCGTTACCTACGTCGTACTTCCGGCTTCAAGCTGGTTTATAAGAAGGACGAAGATTCCAGCATTGTCGGCTATTGCGACGCCTATTGGGGATCCGATCCAGGCGAGCGAAAGTCGACCAGTTTCTGGACCAATCTCATTCATTTCATGGATGTGCAAGAAGCAACCGACGGTGGCACAATCTATCGGCAACGCGGAGTACATGTCTGTATCAGCCGCTGTACAGGAAGCTTCATGGTGGCGTGGACTTTCGGCACTACTGGACAACAACGACTATCCAATAGAAATCCGTTGCGACAACCAGAGAAGCATCGCAATTGCGAAGAATGGTGGGTATACCCAAGTAACCACTAGCCCGTTAATTCGCCTTTTTGGCCTTATAGGGCAATTATATGGTAAATATAGGGCTTGTTGGCTCTGTAATAGCACTATATTAGCATAGAGGGCGAATTACAGTGCTTTTTTGTTATTTGGGTAATCATCGCGCGAAGCATATACATATATACGCCACTTCTTCATCAAGGACGCACTGAGCCGTGGTGTGGTACAACTGGCGTTCGTTGGCACGGAGGAGCAGGTTGACGATGGCCTTACCAAAACACTGCAGAGCTTGAAGAGTGTCGTAAGATGATGGGAATCTCTGCGGTTTGAGGAGGAGTGTCGAAGCGGTATCTCAGCAAGTATTGACATTAATATCTGTAAAGCCTTGATTAAATCACGCGCGCAATGCACGAAAGTTTGTAAAAAAAATCGTTCACTATTCGCGTGAACCGTTCGAGGTTCTGTAAGAACAAACTGTTCGCTCATATACCTATTACACAGTTCGAACAAACACGTCTTTGGTACCATATTTGTTGCTACGTCGTAGATTGTTGGTCATAGATAGGTAGCTACGTGTGGTGTATTCATTGTTCGTCAAAATGTCACTGCTGTTTTTGCGCTTTTAGAATATATATATATTATAACCAACCAATTTCCCTCAACACATCCTTCTTCACTTCAAGATATTTATTTGAAACTCTTCTATGAATTCATTCAAAGACCCTTGCAAACATTAATGCAAGAATGTTAAGAATTGTCTTCAGGAATGACCCAATAACAATTTAGCTTAGCTTAGCTTAGCTTAGACTGACTACACATATCAATGGTTGCTATTCCGTGATTGACCGAAGTCAGTGAAAATGCACAAAGAATCAACTAGAAGTTCGGCTGGGATTGGCCATAATCTTCTTCAGTGTGCATAATTCAGTGCCTCTATTTACACAGGGTCAATAACGGCGCCGGCCACGTCCTTGCAGTCAGGTGGGATTGGGGGAAGGAATGTTAGTGTGTAACCTTTGCTTTTTGGAGACCGTGTTTGCCTCTGCATCTCCACAAAGGTTACTGGGAGGGATGTTTGTTAATGGGGAGGATCGTTGGGTCATAGGATTCACTTTGATAAGCGATTAGACCATGATAAACAATGATTTGTGAGATATATACATGCTTATACGTAAATATAATATTTTCATTTGATATGAACAATTTCTATGTAGAGGAAAATTATGCCGACACTTGAGGTGACGAACCATTCAAAGTTTGTTGAACAAATACCTAAATGTAACATTCCTACAGCTGTCAGGACGAAAGCATGTATTATTATATTTTACTTATTTGAAAAGAAACAAAAACTCGATTGGCTGGAACATCATAGAACACTCTTATTCTTATGCCGACACTTACAGTGGCGAACCATCCAAAGTTTGTTGAATAAAGTGAACCTTCCGCATGTCTACACTTGTAGTGTCGAACCATTCAAAGTTTTTTTTTATAATTACAAAAAAAAAGATAAAAAAAAGAGGTGTTTTGAAAACAAAAAAATGTTAAACATAAATAATTCATGAATTAGAGTTTATGTCGACACTCACAGTGACGAACCATTCATAGTTTGTTGAAAAATCATATTTACGTCCTACCCTTGTATCGATTAAATGTGCAGTCATACATATTTTATAAATTAGAAATAGTAGCATGAAACGAGCTCACCAATTGATCCGTCATCCTTGACCGAGCAGCAACAATCCACATTCAGCTTAACTCGTTTGCTCGGCTATATAAAAGCACTCAGAGAAAATAGGCGCACGACCCGAGAGGGAAAACAACTGACGACTGCTCGGGCTTTCTTGACGCGCTGCTAAGGAGCAATCGTCAAGGTCGAAGATCAAACAGAACTAACCGATCGCGGAACTTTTTCACTTCACTCGACCGACGCGCGACATGTTTGATCCTGCCATCGTCATCCGCTCCCGCAGAAGAAAGCGTCAAGGTCGAAAGATCAAACAGAACTCTGTCTTCAGGAATGACCCAATAACATTGTCGATGAAGTTTCCGAGTTCGTCGGAAACTCAAGAACTTCATGATTTTCAGAATTTCTTCCAGGGTATCGTTTCGTTCATTGAATGTTTTATGAATTCCTTCCGAAACCCATTCGATTCCTCCAGGAAGAACTTTTGTTCGGTGCCAGAATTTCAAGACCGGTTCCGATAAGGCTCTAGAAGTACCGCCAGCAACTCGTTCAGTAATTTTGCCAGGAGTTCCTCCTGGGATTCCTCAAAGCATTATTCCAGCATTTTTTGCAGGGATATTTCTGCCAGGAGTTTCTGCCGAAATGCTTCCAGCGATTCCATCATAGATCCAATAAAATCCTCATCGAATCAAAGGATTTCTCAGGAAACTTTTTCAGAAATTATTACTCTTTCAGAGATTTTTCCAAAGAACAATTTCTCCTTCCATTCCTGCAAAAATTGTTCCAGAAACACCAAAGAATTCTTATAGGAAAATCTCTATAGGGAATTTTTGCAGAGATATTTCCAAGGCTTTCTCCAGGTTACACTACGACAATTTCTTAATGTATTACTTCAGATATTTCTCCAGTATTCCTCATGATGTCCTCTCGATATTTTTCTATGAATTATTTCTGAGATTTTGTCCAGAGATCCCTCCATGATTTTTTCCGCAGATTGCACTGAAAATTAATCAAAGGATAATACAAAAACAAACTTTATTAATTCCTATAAAGATTCCTTCCAGAAAATTCACTACATGAATTATTCGTATGATTTTTCCAGATATTCGTTCAGGGATTTCCTTTAAAATTTCTCCAGAGGTTTCATCGGTGGATTCTTCAAAGAATTCCTCTATAAACTACTACAGGAATAAGTGTTGTAACCAATGAATCCCTCCAGGGAAATAACCCTAGAGAAATTCTTGCAGGAGCCTATAGAGGGTTTCCCCAGGAAATCTCCGGAGAAATTCCTGAAGGAATCCCTGGGACATAAAATATGCTTTTTAGCTGCGCATTCTTTATTTTTTCAACGATTTTTTTAAATAAAGACTGCGAAGACGAAAAACATATTTCATTCAAATATACAGTTCAAATATACAGCTAATCCATCGAACAATTTCTAGAGGAAACCAAACCAAAAAACTGGATAAATCTCTGCGGGAATCCTTGTAAGAGATTTCCCTAGAGTACACCATGGGGAATTCTCTGGATAAACTCTATGGTTTATCTAAGTTAATTACTGGAAGACTCCTGGAGGAATTCCTGGATAGTCCTTGGAGGTAGCCAGGAAGCATCACTTTAGAGATTTTGCTGGTGGAATCCCAAGTGATATCCCGGTAAAACCCCATGTAGAGATTTTTCTGAAGAAAACCCTGCAATTATCCTTAGAGGAATGCATTGAGATTTTTTTTGTAGAAATTTCAGGTGAAATCATCGGAGTGATCGATGAAGAAATTTTCTAGAAGGAATTGACTTAGAGATTCTAGTGGATGAAGTTTTGTATACATTTTCCTGATCAACTCCTGGAGTAATTGTTAGGGTAATTTCTGATGAAATTCCTGTATAAATTCATTGGAGAATGTCAGGAAGAATTCGCAGAAGAACTCTTAGAGAAATCCCTGGATGCTTCTTTTTTAAGGCCCAGAACAAATATCTCGAGAAATCCCAGGGGAATCCCTGTAGATACTTGGAGTAAGTCATGCAGCGATTTTCTTGGTAGTAACTCTAGTAGAATTCCTGAACGAAATTCTTGAAGAATCTATTGAGGAATTCGTGAGTTGTAGAACACCTGGAGGAATTCCTGGTAAAATTGCTGGAGCAAGTCATTTAATTCCTAGACGAATTTCGAGATGACTGCTCGGGGATATCTTTGTATGTATACGTGAAGAAGTCCTCAAAGGAAATTCTGCAGAAATCATTAGAGAAGGGGATTTTTTTTTATTTCCGTACAGGTTTGTTTTCCCGGAAAACTCAGTTGGAAATTTTTGTTTTCCCCTGACACTACTTACTTTGAAATATCACAACTCAAGAACAAAGCATCATAGAAACAAAGTTTTTTTTTATGAAAATGAAAGCAAATTTTCTCAGGAAATATTAACTGGAAAAAGTTTTCCACAAAATTTTCCACCGTTGAGAAAATTCGTAAAGAAAATCCGGAAAAACTATGCTCCAACTCGTGGAAAATTTTCAAAAAAATATTTTTGAGAAGATAATTTCATAAGCTTTAATCGCTGAAATTTTTGAAATGTACCCATATTTCAATCGAAGCATCAGAAAAACAAAGATTTTTTATCAAAGCAATTGCAAATTTTCTAGATCCTATATCTTAGGATTGGTTTTAATGAAGTATAAGTCAGAATGATGATATTTTTCATGAAAAATTACACATGGAATCGGTGGCAACATTAAGCGAATGGCTAGAGATGCTAGTGTTAGAAAGTCAGCGGAAATTAATAACGCCATACAATTTTTTGACTGGGCTGTGTCGCAAAAGGTGAAAGACCAATTTAAAAAAGATTTGGAATTTATCTATGCAACTGAAAATGACTATTCAGAGGCTGAAAAATTTCTTCAGGAAAGATTTTCTAACCTTGTTCCAATTCCTGGAACAAATAATATCATTCATTTATATCAAAAGACGAACGAAGCATTTTTGCTAGTGAATTCTCAGATGCACATGAAACCTATGAAAATACAGCATGCTTTGTACTTAATAATACAAAGAAACGAAAATCTTCTGGTGTTAGCAACCAAAGACAATCTTCCCGGTTGAAAAAAATAGATAGTATTAAGATGAAAATGTAAATTATATACTAGATAATTGAATGAATAAAATTAAAAAATATAATAATAATCTTATTTGTTCCATAAAAAAGAAAGAATCCCTTTTCAGTGTAATGAAAAATTGAGGCAGAAACAGTTTTTGAAATATGGGTTTTCAAAGAAAAGGCTTATATGGTCATTTTCCTCAAAATTGGCCATATCTCAAAACCGAAATAAAAGTACATTTCAAAAATTTCAGCGATTAAAGCTTATGAAATTATCTTCTCAAAAATATTTTTTTGCAAATTTTCCACGAGTTGGAGCATAGTTTTTCCGGCTTTTCTTTACGAATTTTCTCAACGGTGGAAAATTTTGTGGAAAACTTTATCCAGTTAATATTTTTTTTTATTCCTGAGAAAATTTGCTTTCATTTTCATAAAAAAAACTTTGTTTCTACGATGCTTCGTTCTTGAGTTATGATTTTTCAAAGTAAGTAGTGTCAGAGGAAAACAAAAAAAATACAACTGAGTTTTCCGGGAAATTGCGCGACCCAGATTTTTTCTCAATTTTTTTTATTCATATATTGATGAGCCCTGCCTGTGGAAAAAGTTTCATGAAAATCTGAGACCCTTCGGCCCACTCTGTACGGAAATAAAAAAAAATCCCCAGAAACATCTTGAGTAATGCTTGAAGATATTATCCTAGTGTTACTCTTGGAACAATTCCTGGAGTAGGCCTTGAAGATATTTTTGCAAGAATGTTTGTAGAGAAATCCTTGGAGATGTCTCTGAAAGATTTTCTAGAGAAACCTCTGAAGGATAAATCGCTTAGAAAACCCATGGAGAAATCTCCGTAAAAAATCCGGAGTATTCCTGAAACATATACACATAAATAGGAATCCTTGAAAAATTTCCTGGAAGAATCCCAGATAATATTTTACTGGGGGAATCTATAAAAGAATCGCTGGAAGCATTCCTGCAGGAACTCCTTGCGAAATCTCTAAATAAAGGATTCCCTGTAGAAATTTCCTTGCAAAAATTCCTGGAAAAATCGTTGGAAAAATTTCCTGAAGGAATTGCTGAAGGTAATCCTGGAGCCCTATCAGATACGGTTTGAAATGTCTCATGGCGAAATCTCTGGCAAAATCCCTGGAGAAATTCCCACAGAGATTACGGAAGAGATTATCTTAGAGGTTTTTCTGGTAAAATCCCTGGAGGAATCTCTGGATAAATTTCTGGAGACATCTTCCTGAAGGAATAACTGGAGCTCCATTTGAACTGGTCATTTTATCGCTGTGAAAAGTTATAATTTGTCAGTGATAAAATTTCATTTCACTTATAGATAAAAAATACATGAATTATGACTTGTCGAATGATACCGATTCCTTATATTTTTTTTCGAAGCTATGAAGATTTATAAAAATAAATTAGTTACTTTTCAACCACTGCTAAAGACAGACATCATTAGCTACTATCTACAAGAATCATCGTTCCAAATTTTCGTGAAACTATATTCTGGGGGTTCTTTGTTTATCTTCAAAAAAATCTTAGGAATTTTTTCAATTATGTTTGTTGACCTGTTCTGGAATCTACATTATAGGGTTACATACATTATGGAAATCATTCTTCACTACCAGTCTGAACTTGTGATGGTATCATTCTACAGTGGATAATTTATTAATCTTGGAGATAATCAATGTGGGGGGCCTTCCTTAGCCGAGCGGTTAGAGTCCGCGGCTACAAAGCAAAGCCATGCTGAAGGTGTCTGGGTTCAATTCCCGGTCGGTCCAGAATCTTTTCGTAAAGGAAATTTCCTTGACTTCCCTGGGCATAGAGTATAATCGTACCTGCCACACGATATACGAATGCGAAAATGGCAACTTTGGCATAGAAAGCTCTCAGTTAATAACTGTGGAAGTGCTCATAGAGAACACTACGCTGAGAAGCAGGCTTTGTCCCAGTGAGGACGTTAATGCCAAGAGAAAGAAGATAATCAATCTGGATCTGATTTTCTGTTATTATGATGTCCTCATGAGTGTTCAATGTCAAGAGCTTAAAGCTAGCGAAATTCAATGTAGATGATGTCCTCGTATGTAGTCAACTGCTCAACACGTGATTGTCACATGCGAGAGACATTCAATGTTAAACTAATCCATCACAATCCATCGGCACAGACATATTTACATACCAGTTGACCCGTTTCCATCGTCTTGGAGCTCAACAGCGAGAGAGAGAGATAGTCTGAACGTTGAAAGTGGAAAGCTTTGGACCGGGGTTTGTTTGCAAACGCCCACCTCTCATCATTAACTACTCCGCCGGCTATTCGTCTCTTTGAAAGCCGACCTGATCAAGGAGGCATAACAACATTAGAATACAATTATATCAACTGTTGATATCTATATCAATGTTTGTTCTATTCAAATGAAATATCATAACAACTTAATAGGGGCCTACCTTAGCCTAGCGTTAAAGTTCGCGACTACAAAGCAAAGCCATGCTGAAGGTTTCTGGGTTTGATTCCCAGTCGATCCTAGATCTTTTATTGATGGGAAATTTCTTGACATCCCTAGGCATATAGTACCATCGTACCTGCCACTCGATATACGAAAGTGGAAATTGCAGCTTTGTCAAAGAAAGCTCTCAATTAAGAATTGTGACTGTTGTAATATTGCCATATTTTTTGCAATTTCAACATCTTATCAGCTTATTTTATAACTCCCGTTGTTATGATCATGATTTATTCTACAGATCGGGGCGTAGGAAAACGATATCGGGTGTGATTTGTCCTCCGTCTGTCGACGTCCACTTCGACGCCATTTCACCCCGGCGGCATTTATTATCCCTGATGGCGATGGGTTCCGGGATATAATGATGTGGTTCATTAGTCTGATTTAGCATGACGCCCAGCTGTCCGATCTGAAGATTTTGCGTGCAGTGGACTGAAGCGGAATGGTGCGTATCTATTCGAGATTGAAATGTTTGTGCGATTAGAATCAGATGAGGAGATGTGTGCTTGGAGCCGATATCCGGAGGCAAAACTATTATGTGCAATGACTGGAGAAAGCATTTCCGATGAATGTGGTATCGCCTGAAAGCCTATTTGTGGGCAAGTGAATAAATTAGTTTGACAAATATTTGATTTATCACTTTTATTGCTGCCAGGGGACCATGATACTCTAATATTTTGTTTTACAGGAAAATCATTCTGGCACTAACATCCACTTGGACGTAAAGGGAAACTTTTCCTGAATTAGCAAGCCAATAAGCGGATTATAGTCACTTCAGCTTGTGTAACAGATGCTGAAAAAGTTTTCCAATTTCAACAAATTTCATCGAAAATTAATTGTTTGAAGGTATGGGTCCTTAAACTCACCAGGTTTCTGCTTCTGCACCTAAGTGGTGATGAAATTGAGCCCGAATCTCCGGTTCTGGAGTCGGAAGTGGCTGAAATTCATAGGTAAATGCATATTTATCGAACTTGGTAACTGCCTCCCTTCGGACTTTGCTGCGGTGGCCACAGAGTTATGAAACCGAAAACCTCTATTTAGAGCATCTGCTAGCTGCACTCGAAACCGACCACTCGAATTTGCCTTCGAGTGCCTTCCACCGAACCATTGAAGAGCGGAACCAAGCTCGGGATAGTTATGCATGCAAAGGTGATCGAGTTCAGAAAGTGGTCTTCCATTGGAAGCAAAGCGAAAGGAGTTAGTTTTCAATTTTCGATATTGTAAACTTTTCCTTTCCTTGATAGTTCTGCCTCTGTTTTGATGATTAAGAAGAACTAGTTTGACTATGGTTGTTGATGCAAATATAGCTTTATGATTCCACTCAAACATATTCTGGTGCAATCGATATCAATGTTTGGGTGGGCAAAAGTTTCATACATGGAACATTGACTTACCTGGAAGGAGATTTTATTGATATGGTTAAATTTAGAATCAGAGTTCTTTGTCGGTTTTTCTTTCTGCTATCAGAAGTTTTCAAAACTACCTAAAACAATTAGACAGTATTTTTCAGTTCTTCAAAAACACACATGTCCCATTAAGTCGATCATTAGGATAAACAAAAAAGTTTGGATCCAGGTTTCACACAAGTTTCAGTAATAACTGCTATTTGTATGTTATCATGTTAAAATTAAGCAGCTCGTTCTCATTACCTTCTTCTTCTTCTTTCTGGCGTTACGTCCCAACTCGGTTAAAGCCTGCTTCTCATATTAGGGTTCTTATGAGCACTTCCACAATTATTAACTGAGAGCTTTCTTTGCCGATTGACCATTTTTGCATGTGTATATCGTGTGGCAGGTACGATGATACTCTCCCAAGTAGCACTGGTAACAAATGCAATATTTTAGAAAAATAAAACAAATTACATTGCCGTTGCATTTCAGATAATTTGTAGCATACCTTATTGATGATTTTCAATTTTCGTTACTAAACTATTACATTGTAACTTACGCTTTGTTTACATTACATAGGTGTTGCATTTTTACTTGCATGTAACTTAACCTAGAGCTGTCAAAATGAATAAGTTACATTGAAATTGAATCTGAGGTTGCAAAGAAACAAAAAACACGCTAGGTTACATACAGATTACTAAGCCACATGTGTGTAACAGCATAAAGTTTGTTTACCATTTGTCATAGGGGAAGGGGTGAAAAAATGAACAGGATGGTAAAATGAACACCAAACTTGTTACGCATGAACAACAAATTTCAATAATTTTTATTACGCACGGATGATTTAGAGCATAAATAAGAGTGTTTTTGTTGAATTGAATAAATTGAAGTCAGAACCACG
Source organism: Aedes aegypti (assembly GCF_002204515.2). NCBI lineage: Eukaryota > Metazoa > Arthropoda > Insecta > Diptera > Culicidae > Aedes > Aedes aegypti. The sequence continues at coordinate 20,004,891 of NC_035108.1, read as the reverse complement.
TCCAGAAATTAAAACTGATGTAATTTTAGGCACGGAGATGTTGAGGTTTTTCAATGAGGTGAATATCGTAATGATAATATTATGATGTCGAAGCAGAAACCTTAAGAACTGTTTTCGAAGGGGTTATAATCATTCATAGATGTTTTCTTAGGACTGTGATAAGAAAAACTCAAAAAATGTTTGTTTTTGCTCGTGTGTTTTACCACCGACATAAAATGAATATTTCCATAATATTTTAATGACGATGAAAGTATGTGAAAATTTAGCTGTCTTAGTCTTAATTCGTTTCGCTGCGTTAATTAACTTTTCTTTTTTGATGTTGTGCGATAGAACTAGTGTAATTAATAAACAAATTAATAAATGAAGGACAATTTGTGCGAAGACATCGAGTTACATTTGTAATGTTCTCTTTACTACTTTTGTGGGGAAGGCCAATCTTTGAGCCGATGACACGGAATGACGAGAATTCGTTTAAGGGGGCAGGATCCGTCATCAACTCGATAATTTTCAAAAGCAGTTTTTTTGTTCAAAATCATGAATATATTCATGTGTTCACTGTATTTTATTCTCCAACCGAAACACAGTGAACACATTTTCGACGAGTAAATTTCAGTTTTGAACAGAAAATGGCTGTTGAAGTTTCGATGATTACGAAGACGGATCCTTGAACGTTAAAGTGTTTGGGTCCTCTAGACAATTTGTAATCAAACGTCAACATTCCACCGCAAAATCGCTAGTGTTTGGAGGTGATGTTTACTTCAAAATTTCGAAATCAACATCTCCAACTTAGTTCTAATACCCTCCGTCCACGAATTATTGTGGCGCGTCGATCGTCGCAAGTTTCTCGTTAAACAGTCAATCCCGTAAATGATTGTGTTTTGTTAAGCTTAATTACTTTTAGAGGACAGCAGTCAGTGGCTGTCTTCTTTGTTGAATTTTGTTCCGGGATTAGAACTCCCAAAGGGTCCACTTATGCACTGTCATAGTTAGAATTACGTGCAATAAATATGTTACATTTGTCCTTGAAAAACTTATCGAAGGATCAAAACTTCAATCAACTCGTGGGGGCAAAACCCCCACCACCCTATTTCATAACACAGCTGTTGAATTCAAATTTTCCCAAACGTAATGCCACGCTGAGGTAACGCGCAAATTAGAACCTTACAAATGTAAATTTTTCGCATCAGCATTATTGAAGAATAACATCAGAACAAACGCCTGTAGGTATGCATTATATATACATAATCGATGAAGAGAAATAACTCATGTCTCGCGTTGAGTATCATACAGGCGTATCTGCAGTGATCGATTTCTCTTCGTCGATTTTCTCTTTGGCTTAGTATACAAAACTTAAACGATTTTCGGAACATTTTACGATACTGGATGACAGAGGACAATTACTATTTTCTATCAAGACATAAATAGCAGTCGAAAACATTGACCCGGCCGAGTAATTTGCAGAAGAGAAAATCGACGAAGATATATCGATCACTGCAGATACGCCCTTATGATACTAAACGCGAGATGTTAGTTAGGCCCTATTAAAGTGACAGCACAGAAATGCACAAGGGGCTACCATTCCCCCTAGTAGTCATTTGTCCATACACAAAATTTACAATTTGTATGGACCGTGGTCATTGGGCAGAATCTCTCCCCTCCCCCAATAAATGACTACGTGATTAATAACCATAAGCACGCATTTTTTTAATTGATTTATTAACCCTAGAAATACTCAAATGGATGGATGTTGTTTCTACTATTTGTTAAAGAACATAATTAGAGAGATTATAATAAAAAAGCATGTTTTTCAAATCTACACATTTAGATTAAATTACTGGGGTCGGTAAAATTCTACTGGGTTTTGGAACTACCGAAAAAGTCAGTAAAATGAAAACTGTCGCCACGCGTAATTGAAAAGCAAATTTCCCCATGTTTTATTTTTTATCAATATATGATATAAAAAGAAAGCTCTCTGCAAAATTTCAGTGAAATATCTCTGTTTTTCGATTTCTGACAATTTTTTAGTTTACTGACTTTTTCGGTAGTTCAAAAACCCACTTATTTTTACCAAACAGATTGAGTGTGTAAATCGCTATTTTCCTTATCATAGTCGCTATTTTCCTTATCATGGTATCCTCAGTCCCTAATATTGGCACAAATTGATCAATTTCTAAATTCAATTCGTTGTTTCACCTCAGGACGCAAGATTGCATTACTTCCTAGCGTCTTGTAGTGAAAAATTGTTAACAAACCCGCATCTTGTCACCTTTATTCACAGAAGAAAGAATCGATGAAAAGAAATCGATCATGCGACTTGCGCCCTTATTATAGCACACGCTTGAATTTACTTTCTTTTGAGCTTTTTGAGCCATTTGAGCACGTCACAAACCATGTGCTTTCTTGGACGGAGCATTTAATTTTCATACTTTTGTAATGTTCCAGTCAATTGACATAGGGGATTTTTGTACATTATTTGATGATTTATCGCAAATTCATCGTTTTTCCCATTAAGAGCAAGACGATATCGTTTAGGTGTTCATTTTAATACCCCTTCCCCTATTGACAGCAGTGTAATTTATTGGCAGTTTCAGTATAGTTACACATCAGTTTCAAAATAACATAAGATTTCCGGGTAACTAATGTGTAACAAACGAGTAACTTGCTGACAGTGGTCAACACTACATGTCAAAAATTTGTATACGTATTGTAAATTTTGATATAAGAACTTTACTATTTTATGACTAGTTCTTCTTCTTCTTTCTGGCGTTGCGTCCCAACTGGGACAAAGCCTGCCTCTCAGATTAGTGTTCTTATGAGCACTTCCACAGTTATTAACTGAGAGCTTTCTTTGCCGATTGACCATTTTTGCATGTGTATATCGTGTGGCAGGTACGAAGATACTCTATGCCCTGGGAAGTCGAGAAAATTTCCTTTACGAAAAGATCCTCGACCAGCGGGATTCGAACCCACGACCCTCAGCATGGTCATGCTGAATAGCTGCGCGTATACCGCTACGGTTATCTGGGCCCCATACCACCGTTCTCATTACCATTCCAGTTAAAAATATTTGGATCTTTGTGCAAATTCGATTGCTCTGATCAATCACGGAGTAACAAATACGAGTTAATATGGTATGCCTCATTTATAACCATTTTACGTTAATGAAAGTGTAATCAGAGCTCTGAGAAAAAAAAAACAGTTCTAAAAGCATAATACAAAACACAAAAACCCTTCCAGGAACAACTCGCAAAGCACCGGAGCAATTTAATCATTACACAGGTAATCTCCTCCACCCAAAAAAGAACGTAACGTGAGTCTTCATCTGCCGAATGTTTATCCCCTCGGATCACATCTCACGATTAAGTATCCCAAGAACAACGCTCCGGCCCGGGGCGCAGAAGTCACGATTATTTTCTGCTCCCAAAGCGTCCCATGACAACAGCAGCGGAAGTTATTCATCCTGCTTCCAGCTAAGCTTTCCTAAGTCACCATCCGCAGCACAGATCCAAAGATGGAGCAAGATTCCTGGGGTGCACGTGTGTTTTTTTTCTGCTCTGTTTGTGTGCCGCTTTATCACATTACCGATGAAAGGAAAATCGAGAATTTGGTTAAAAATAAATTTCATGGCTGAGAAATCGATTTTAAGCGCTGGTTCATCGGCAAGGATTTTTCTAAGCAAGCTACTTGTGGTTAAACCGGGCGTTACAATGTTATCGAAGTGGTATTGAATTACTTTTTGGGAGGTTTCATTATTGGTGTGAAATGAGATGGTAATTTTGCGTGATGAAGAATTCATATCCTTCACTGCTAATCTCCATTAAATCTGCGGCAATAGCAGATTGCCTAAAAATGTTGTAAGTTTTATAATATATTTTGCTCCAATATTTCAATATTGAATATTTCATGTAATTCACTAGTACTATAGATGAATTCCATGTCAAATCGGTCAGTCACAGAACTCGACCATCTTCGATTTGCATTAAATTTTGCACATGTTTTTGGTATGGTAGAATTATCGTTTTCCATAGAAAAATTGATTATTTTGACTCAAGTGTAAATTTTGAAAATGGCCTATACATTTTTCCATGCAACATATTTAAGAAATTCCAACTCGAAAACTGTTGGTTTTAGAGAAAAATGTTCTTTGAAAAAGTTGTAGTGAACCGATTGGACTATGAGAAAAAAATATACACTGTAAAAATATTTTATTAATTTTAGTATCATGTCCATCATGAAACTTTGTCCAAAATATCTGTTTTCTATCAAAATGCTATGGTGAAAATTTAAAAAAATATTAAAAATGGGGTTTTTGTGTAATTTTAAATTTAGGTTTTATTTTTGATTTTTTTATGAAAATTAATAACATATTTTTTCAGTGTATATTTTTTCTAATAGTCTAAACGGTTCACTACAACTTCTTCATACAACATTTTTCTCTAAAATCATCAGTTTCCGAGTTAGAATTTTTCAAATAAGTTGCATGCAAAAATTTATAGGTTATTTTCAATAGTTACGCTTGAGTCAAAATGATCAATTTTTCTATGGAAAACACTTATTCTACCATACCAAAAACATGTACAAAATTTAATCCACATCGAAGACTATCGAGCACAATTTTTATTTTTTTCGACTCATTCTAGATGGAATTCGTCTATACAAAAATTAAGCTTATTTTCAAATTTTCATTTGGAATCCTCTGTAGATTTTTCTTCCTAACACAGCTAGAGCATATTGGTACAGCAGACAACATTGAAAAAATGAAAATTTGTTTGATGATCAAAAACTTGTTCTTAAGACAAAGTTGATTTTCTGTTGATGAGTGGATAAAGACAGTTTATATACAGTGCTGTTCTGAATAATAGCATCGCATGTCGATTTTCATACAAAATGCTCAACTTTGACATGCTGTAGTTTTGTTCCCTTTCAAGCAATCGAGTTGAAATTTTCTCCACAGAACTACAAATATGCCCAATTTTGTAAACACAAAATTTCAAAATTTTCTAAGCCCCTGCCGGAAAGTGAGATACTAGGTGAAATTGTTCGAAAAAATAGCAGTTTTAAAAATTTGAATTTCGGCTTGACATTATAGTTTTAAATTGTATATCACTTACCATTGGAACAATCTCCTCCTACTTATCAAACCTACACCTAAACCGAAAATGTTTAAAATATTTGTAGAAGGAAAATTTTAAAATGAAAAACTGCTATTTTTTCGAAAAATTTCACCTAGTGTCTCACTTTTCGGCAGGGACTCAGAAAAAACTGAAATTTTGTAGTTACAAAATTGATCATATTTGTAGTTCTGTGGAGAAAATTTCAGCTCGATTGCTTGAAAGGGAACAAAACTACAGCATATCAAAGTTGAGCATTTTGTATGAAAATCGACATGCGCTGCTATTATTCAGAACAGCACTGTATATGTTACATTTGGTTGAATGCCCTTAATGTGATTTTTGATAGTTAAATTTTTATCTATCATGAGCCCTAGATACTTAACTTCATCTATCCAATTTACCTCAACGTGACAACATGTCTACTTGAATGTGTCAAATAAATAGCTTAAGGTTTATGTGGAGATATTATAAGGTGAGTTTTTGAAGCATTAAGAGAAATCTTCCAGTTTTGCAAGAGTGAAGGGAATATATCTAAACTTTTTTGCAATCTACAACAGATAACGCATCGGAGAAGCCAGTGTCATCTTAAAACAATGACTAACTCAGGTTAGTCAGTTCAACAGATAACTTTTTATTATTCGAACAATGTATGTTGGAAAATTAAAGTTTTTTGATTTTACAATAAAATTTGCAGTAAAGCTAAAGAAAACGACTGGTGGAGAATTTGATTTGATGAAGATTTTTCCACGGTCTGGGGAGTATCATGATTACATGTTTTATTATTCCTTCATGCATAGAGATTACAATCACATATTTACGCTCAATCAGAACGCTTCATCGTTCGCTAATGTGCGTGGCTAATAGATTTCCTAATGGGGTTGGCTTCGGATTGCCCTCTAATAATTGAACTTTACTCAACTGAAATGTATTCTATTTCGAAACACAATGCATTTCCGGTCAGCAAATAGTATGCATTAGTGATGATTGAAAATTATAGATATCGGTATCATCCGGATTGCTCTTATCCAATTACTGTCAGATGATGGTCAATGACCATAAAGTCTAATCCTTTAAATTACACACCACCCAACTCCAAATCATTTGAAAATTATACCACCATCTAGAGCACCTGAAACTCCCCAGCAGAAATTTAATAAACCCATCCTGTTTCCCACCATGTTTACTGCTCCGAAAAATGTAAACCACAGCTCAGAACAAAAAACGAACCAACGAAACCACCTTCTACAAAGTTTTCGCGATCAAAAAACGCTGAAGGGAGAAAACAACGATGGTGGTAGAGTGAAGATAATCCAGCGTCGATCCGTCGTCGCTTCTGTCTGCCGTTTGGATAGATGGATGGATGTTGTCCTTGACATTTATTTTGACTTCCGTTGACAGCCATCCATCGAGTCCTCGGTCGAGTTGAGAATTCTCAAGATATCATTATCATCGCCATTGACGTCGGCGGTATCGTTTGACCCAACGGGTTCTAGATGAAAAGGAATAAATTACTGGTTCTATTGCTTATTATTCCAGTTCGGTAACTTTGAATCCTATTGAATATTTGGATTTGATGAAATTTAATTGGCTGATAAGAAACAATATAGTAAACCGCAATTGAGAGGGTCAATTAGCATCGTACTTCAGAAATTGATATTAAATAGACAATAAACCGGAAAATATGCATGCAAATAATTAACCACCTCACATTTTGCCGAAATTTGGACGACTCATTCATTTGAGTACAATTTTTAAAGTTAAAACTTTTAGTATATTTAATAAATTTATTTCTGAGTAGATACCATTCTCTCAATGTTTTTGGAAAATTTTAGGAAAATGTTTTGATTTTTCTTAGGCTGATACAAATATTAATTTTCTTTTATGTCACCCCCCCCCCCCTTCAAAAATCCGAAAATTTTGAAGGGGAGAAAAAAAAGATTCATCATTTTTTTGACACCAGTTAGGTTTTTTTTTAATGTTTAGAGTAAACCCTAGGTAGAGTAATAATCCAGATGACGACTGGAAAAGGTTTAACAACTATTGTTAAAAATAAAAATTCAAAACAAATAACTTTTTTTTTTCATTTTTATTTTTTTGTTCCTTATTTATTTTTATCCCCCCCTCGTACCTTCCAAGTGGTCTCGGACATAAAAGAAAATTGATATTTGTATCAGCCTTATTTATTCCAATAAATTCTTCAAAACTAACAGATTTGAAACAAAAAAAAAAACAGATGAAAATGTTCATTGAATCCAGGAATTTCAAAAGAGACAAAGTTAATGAAATTTATATTCTTGTTGGAATTAAATAGTACAGAACCCAAAAACGAGGGCCTTCCTTAGCCAAGTGGTTAGAGTGCACGGCTTCAAAGCAAAGCCATGCTGAAGGTGTCAGGGTTCGATTCTCGGTCGGTCCAGGATCTTTTCGTAATGGAAATTTCCTTGACTTTCCTGGGCATAAAGTATCATCGTACCTGCCACACGATATACGAATGCGAAAATGGCAACTCTCAGCTAATAACTGTGGAAGTGCTCATAAGAACACTTGAGTTGAGAAGCAGGCTTTGTCTCAGTAAGGACGTAATGCCAAGAAGAACCCAAAAACGATTTTTTTATTATAAAAGAATTTCCAGAACAATATGTTTAAATTTTTGGAACAACTTTTGAGAGAATTCGTCCGATAACACTGTGGAACACATTTTTGTCTCAAACATAAAAATACCGCTGTTTACTTAATTTGGGATTGTGTTAATTCATTGCTGTTTTCAAAAATATCATAGCCCGTCTAGTTTTTGAGATATTGACTGTTGAGAATGCAGAATTTGACAATTTCAGACAACTTGCATGCAAGTTCACCAGCTTGTATGGCTGTTTATTTACTTAATTATCTAGAGAAATGAAACTTAATGTATTAAACATGTCAACAATACTATCGATGCTTATATGTTATTTCTTTGATGATTTTGAAAAGTATTGTATTTTGCTATATAGGAGAAACTAAGTATTTTGTATGGATACTGCAAGTATGTTGAAATAGTTGATTAAATTTGAATTTTATCGTGCAATTAAAACCCAATTTTAAAATGAAAGTTGAAGTCATAATTTACATGCTTGGCGGATTAGATCAGAGCGGTTCCATTTGAATTCGAATGTCGGTTTACTTTTGTATTTTTGGCCGCATATGATTTCTTTATACTCAAAAATGCCTATTTGCATCATCGGTTCGCCATTTTTACCCTAGCGTTACTTTTAAGAAGAGCCTAAGAAAAAAAGCCTTAACAATTTTCAAAAAATTAAAACTCAGAAACTATTTGTCTGATCGGTTTGATGTCTTCCGCAAAGTTTTAGGTTACTGTTGGAACTAACTGGAAAAAATATACACTGTTAAAAAAATTTTTTTTTTCGAAAATAAAGCTTAGAGATCCATTTTCTCAAAAATCGTTTTTATTTTTTTTAAATATTTTAAAGTAGACAAAAAATGGAGTCTTTTGCACAGTGGATCAAGATGGAGAAATCATGGACAAATAGTTATGATTTCGAAAAAAAGGTTGATTTTTCAATACGGTCTAAATAAACTTTTTGAATGCTTTTTGACCCGATTTTATGCAAGTACGCAAAATTTGCAACAAAAAAGGTCTATGAAAAAATTTTGCCAATTGCTACCGTTTCCGAGATACAGCGATTTTAAAATTAAATTTACTGACAATTCACAACTTTTGGTTGTTTTCAGATGTTTTTCGAGTTGATAAAATAAAGATTTTTTTTCAGAAAGCATTTTATTTCATGTTCTTATACAATGGTGGAGCGTCCTACTATGATACAGATTTCTTACTTTTTCATAATGTTTACAATTTTTTTACTATCATTACAGTTTGAAAATTGCCAGTCATCATCCAGTCCAGTGGTTGCCCTCGGACCAATAGTAGAATGCACGCCGCTTTTTTCAGTAATTGTTTTGCTTTCGTTGCCGTGTATAATGTTGTATAAAATGTGTTCTTAATTGTCTCGGCTGTCCATTATTTAGGCAATACAGTTAAGAGTTGAAATTGCTCTGCCCTTGTCGTCCGTTAACTTGTAAACTTTTCTTTGAGCTGTTCAATTATTTTATAGAATTCGTCGGTTCCAGTAGCGCAACCAGGATTTGGTTCTGGGGGGGTTTTGATATCTTGAAGGTAATAATTTTTGGGAAAGTAGGAAGCCAGACCCCATTCTTGGCTCACTTCGGCAGTGGGGGTTTTTAAAAGCTAGAGCGCTCATATTTGGCCACAATATGCATCGTACTGATGCGCTTCTTATAGCAAAATTTCAGACAATTCTACCGAGAAAAACCCCCCATGCCAAAGTGAATCAGGGAAGTGCCCAAATGGTTCTGCACCCTATATTTCAACAAAAAAATGGGTTGTAGAGTTTTGGTATATTTTGTTTTGAATGTGCATACTTGGTTAAACTCATTAAACAAGATTGAAATACATAACGCGTGATTATGCTCAATCAGCATTTACTTATCTGTGTTCGTTGAATATTTACCATAGCATTCGTTGGCGTCCCATGTTACAGTATTCAATATGCAGAAGGAGAAAACATTATCTGCGTATTTTTTTAAAACTGAAGAAACGATTCTCCGGAAATTCATATGCTCTGAAGGTCGGGAAAGTTTGCAATGTAATGAGCAAATTGAAAGATTATTTATGCTGCGGATGGGACCTTTTTCCCAATATATTTAAATGGATGACCAACTTCTGACACAAATGCTTCAGTTAAGTTTTTAGAAAAGGCAAAACAATATTATAGCCTTACAGCACTGTACAGAATAAATTGCCCACGGGTTGCTTTTCATATTAAAAGATCTTGGAGACCTGGGTCTTGGCTTCTAGTGGGCTTTTTGTAATTTGCACTGAAATTAATAAATAAGCTTTCACTCACTTCACATAATTTCACTCAGCAGAAAATTCATGATATTTCAAACACAAACTTCTTTGTCATCGTATGTTTTGCATCGTGTGAAAAATGTCTTAACTTTCACTTTGATATTATTTGAATACAAAATTTTTACTAAATAATATTGTTCTAAAAACAAGTTTGAATTATTGATCAATTTCGCAAAATAGTGGAATGAACAGTTTTATTTTTGTGTTTTTGTTAAATTTGAAGATTTATTACTACTCAAAAGATTGATTTTTTAAAGCTGCGAATTTCCGGCTAACCTATGTATTTCCAAGTTAGGATGTAAATTTTAAGTCATCCAAGTACTAGAAGCCGAGATCCAATCCTCCAAACTCGACCATTTTGTTTTGATAAAACGACCAACTTGTACTATATTTTGTTCAGTTCTATATTATAGTACAAGTTTGCAAATATTTTTGTTCTATTACTCTCTTCAGGGGTCTAAGAATTTGAAGAAACCATAGAATAAGAATGTTACTGTAAAAACCACTGAAACTCAGAGTGTTAATACGAGCTTAAATTACTGATCCATAATTGTGGAATGTTAATGAACTACAGAAGATAAGCCTTATATTTTTCGGCTCTGGGGGGGGGGGGGGTGTTTTGACCCCCAAAACCCCACCTTGGTTGCGCCACTGGTCGGTTCTATTTTCATCAAATTTAGCTTCCTTATTTAGCGCAAAGATGTTTTGTCTAATGCTGTTGACTATCTCGTGATATTTTTTCGTGACATATTTATTAGAACTAATTTTTGTCTTATCGATCGGCGCTACGAGTATACAGTGGATCCACAATTAAGAATCATCCACAATTTATGAATCAGCTGACTTTAAATGACAAAATAACAACAAATATCAACACAAAACATCACGTAAACAATTTTACTCAAAATAAATTATAAGCGAAAATGTTTCCGTGATGTTTTGTGCTATTTTTTACTGTTATTTTGTCTTTTAAAGGCAGCTGATTCATAAATTGTGGGTGATTCTTAATTGTGGATTCACTGTACTTGATATTGACTCATTGAAAATATCGATATTCACTTTTTGGATGTATTCATGGACGTTGAAATCCGTTGTCTCAATCGATGTTGCTGACGTTGCTTCTAATGTCTCCTTACTAGAAACATTCAAGTTGGAGTTCGTTGATTCTATTGAAGTTGCTGACGTTGCTTCCAATGACTCCTGACTAGGAATATTCATATTGGAATCCGTTGACTGTATTGAAATTGCTGTTGCTGATGCTTCTATTGTTTCCTCTTCCAAAAAATCATCTTCCTCTTCACTACTTGATAAGTCATCACTGCTTGATAATGCTGTTCTTTTGGCCAATTGTGAATGACACGAATTGCAAATTTTAAATTGTTTATTAAGCTGATTTTCATCTGCAAATCCTAGTTCAACTAATTTGGCAATATTATTTTCCGTGAGATTTCGGTATCTTTTTGAACACTTTTTTGAAAACACATTTACACAACCTTTGTTGATAGTGTTCATTTTATCCTTCATTGTTCTAAGCTATCTTTTACTTTTCACTTGATTATCACTTGCTTGTGTCTTTGCTGCATCAGCTCTTTTTTATACCAACATGGGTACTTGAATCAACTATTAGGTACGTTTCTGTCCGACCACAAAAATATACCAACGTGCTGTACTTTAAGAAAACATCAGGTATATTTGTGTGAGACAACTGGGCCCGTTACTCCTCTACTCATAAAGCTTTTGTTTTCGAATGGAAATATTTCATTATCTTAAATCGATATAAATGCATTTCACGTATTGATTGCTTTACATTCGTTATTTTGTTATTTTTTAACTTTGACATATTGTTCCATATTTTCTTGATACTCACATATCAAAATATCACAATGTTGAATGTTTAAGTTGTGTTTCGTTAAAAAAAAATACATAAATCATTTTTACAGGGCACATTTTTTTATTTCGCCTCATACCATGAAAAATTACCAAATCAATATTTTTTCCAACATTTTAGTCAAAAATTATCTGCTCTTTCAGACAATGAACAAATTTCTAGGCTGAGCCTCGAAAAAAATCGAAAATTGAAATTTATATCATAATTTTGTATTAAAATCGCTGTATCTTTAAAACGGTAAAAGTTAGCCTGATTTTTTGTCTACTCTAACAGGTATTAAAAAATCAAAAATACGATATGTGAGAAAATTGATTTTTAAGCTTTATTTTCGAAAAAAAAAGTTACAACATATTTTTTACAGTGTATATATTTTTTTCTAGATAGTCCCAACAATAACCTAAAAGTTTGCGGAAGACACTAAACTGATCGGACAAACCGTTTCTAAGTTATAATTTTTTGAAAATTATTAAGTATTGTTTTCTTAGGCCTTCTCAAAAGTAAGGCTAGAGTCAAAATGGCGAACCGATGATGCAAAAAGGCATTTTTGGGCATAAAGAAAGCATGTGCAAAATTTCATCCAAATCAAAACAATATAAAAATGAAATTTGAGAAAAAAGTCGTCATTTTCTGTGGAAATAAATCGTTGTTTAAATTTCATGTAAACATTAATAAACCTGCGTTTTATACAACTTTGGCGACTTGAACATATAATTGTGATGTGCTGGAACATTTCTGAGAACGGCCTGAATCTACTAAAGACACATAATTTGATTCTTGAGACACGCAAAAAGCCTATTTTCGTTACGCTGTGTTATGTCTAAGTTGAAATTAAAGTGAAATTTTTGAATGATTTTGAGTGCTTTACAAAAAAGTTAGAAACTTCGGGTTTCATGAACAACTCTTAAAATAATTTTTGGGACAGAGTTCTGTTTGATCCTTCGACCTTGACGCTTGCTCCTACGAGGGCGGGTGATGAGGGCAGGATCAATCGTGTTGCGCGCCGCTCGCGTGGCAAGGTGGAATAGTGTCGCGGGTCGCAGAACGCGTTAGTAGTGTTTGATCCTTTGATCTTGTCGCTTGCTCCTATGGGGCGAGCGACGAACACTTGATCGGCGTTCAATGCGTTTATCGAGTAATATCGCGAATCCGGTTGGGCGCATTCATTTCAAATTATATATTTATTGTTTACCAAAACGAATCCCTCCCTCATATCCAAACTCCCAGTGTTTACTTGTGGAAGTGCAGAGGGCTCCTCGGCTTCCATAAAGCAAGTAACACGTCAACATTTCCCTCCTATCCCTAAATTGACCTGCATTCGGACGCAGCTGGCGCTCTTTTTGTTTATTATGATGAGAGCACCAGTATATTGAGGATGCTACTGATCCCGAGTAGCGTCTGTTGGTTCCCTGTGTAAGTACAGCTGTTCTTGCAATAAGGGAGGAGCATCGTTTCACACTAGCGCCGTCTGCAGGCCTTGTTGCACATAATCGTATTTCGTGCAACCAGAACACCATATTTATTTCATTTTGAAGGTAAACTACAAAAGACTCATAAGAGAAGTTACAGAGGCCTTCACAGAAGTATGTGCTGTAGATGTCTGCACCACCATATGACTCTCACAGACGTATCCACTGAAGTATTCACAGATTATTTCAGCATCGTTTTCCTTCATTAACTGAGAGAAAACTAATTTTTCTTTACAAAAAGATCATCGACTGGGGGAAATCAAACCAACGACCCTCAGCTTGGTCTTGCTGAATAGCTGCGCGTTTACCGCTACGCTTATCTGATCCCCTAAGTTTGTAAAATATGCCTTTTATTACCGACCTTTTATTATCGACCTCACCTTTTTAATTTGTTCGAAAACATTAAATTTTCGGAAGAAAATTTCGGAAAAAAATCCAACAAAATACTGCAGTCAAAAAAAAAACACCCAAACGAGGCCGTAGCCCGGATTTCCGACAAGAACTATTTTTTGATGCTAGGTCTTATGGAATAGAAAATATATATAAAGCAATTGCTTTAGAAATAAGGATATTTCAAGTTAGTCTTGGATAATTTGCTGTGTGTTGTACGGTATTTAGTGGTATGCTTACAGTTATTCCTGGTTGAACTCTTTGAAGATTCGTGAAAAAAAACTTGGAACAATTCATAGGAAAATAACTGGTGATATTTCTGAACAAATTCCTAAGATTGAAGAATTGCGCACATTACTGCAAAATTCTTTATTGTGCTTTTTGATGCAGTTTCAGGAGGTCATCAAAATAAAATGTTTTATATTATAATTCATGTTATTTTATGAGGCATTTCCAGCGAAACTCATACGTATACTTAGTAAACATTGAACAAAAAAACATGCAGAGATTCTCCTCAAGTGTAAATATTTTCAAGGAACTTTCTCTATAATCATTTAATTCCAAAGTTTATTTGAAAAACGCCTTGTAAAAGAAAATTTAGATCTTGCACGAATACTAAAAAAAAACTCGCCGAAGTCCTTGTAGTAATCCAAAAAGATTTCCAATTATCTGAGGCATTCTCGAAAACTTTTAAGTAACCTGAAAGAGATCCCCATATAAATAGCAAGAGGTATATTTTATATAAGTAAAAAAAAATCGAGGGAAAATGGAGTTATTGGTAAAGGAATACTTGGAAAACCACTGGATTTCTCGGCCAAGGGTACGACGAGAAATCCCTGCAGAGGTTTCAAGCGTAAATTGCTCAGAGCACTCCTCAGTGGAATACTTGGTTGAAACCTTGATAAATTCTTGAAGAATCCTTGAAAAAATCCGGGTAGAAATTTTCGGAATCTTCTTGGCAATTTCTTTAAAAAACTTATAAATAATTGACGTCTATGTAGGAACGATTATATTTTCAATAGCTATTTTATAATGAATTTACTTCCGACTTTCACATATTAAATTCTTGGTTACATTGCTCAGAATATTATGTAGTTTCTGCATGATCGCGCAAAAAAGCTCCCTAGATTTATTGTAGCTGTTTATTCTGTATAAATCCAGTAAAAAATACTTAAAGGATTCCTAAACCAATTCTTGAACACTCTCGTTTTTTCAACGAAATTTGGAGGAATCTCTGGATACGTTTAATGAAAAAAGACAAATGTTGGTTAAATCTATACCATACTTCCATGTGAACTACCACGACATTCTTTAAGTATATATCCTGATGAATTATTAAGGGTCACCCGAGAATGTATTTTAATTATGTTTGGTAGGTTGTTTTTAATTAATTTGAAAAATAATACCTGAAGAAATTTCGATTTGCTATAAACTTCATGGAGTCATAGGGGATTGTTCTGTGAATTTTGTCAAAGAATCATAGAAACATTTCCTAAAGCAATTCCAACATTTCATTATGGTAGAAACGCTGGAGAAATAGCTGTAGTTATCTCAAAAAAGTTGATTTTAAGATAAGACTTAAACTTATATTATTTTTCTTTCATGTCCTCAAAGATTAAAAAGTTTTGAAGGGAAAGGTATCTGAGCCTACTTAAGTATCTATCTACATCAGGGCCGCGTTTAGCTATAAGAAAGCTCAGTTATCTCAGGCATGCAATCGATAAAACAAGGGAAATAACTTATAAAAAAAATCGATTTAATCTAAATTTAATCGTGCAGTTTCAACCAAATTATAACTGAAATGAAAGTAAAAGTCCTATTCTGCATGCTTAGTGAATTGGATCACAACAAAAAAAAAGATAAATCATACATTAAATTGTATGTTAACATCAATAAAACCAGTGTGTTATACAACTTTGGCGAGCTGTGACGTGCTAGAACATTTCTGATAACGGTATCAGATAAAGCCATCCCAAATCTACTAGAGACACATAATTTGATCCTTGAGACACGCAAAAATGTCATTTTTGTTACGTTGTACAATTTGTCCCTTATTGTTTAGTCGAATTCAAAAGCCCTTCACGAATGATACCTGATTGAATTCTCATGTTTTTTTTACCATTGTTGAATTTTCTGTATTTAAATTTGTGAATTCTGATATAAATGAAAAATATTCTGCCAGAAACTGTTGTGTGAGAATGATTATCTGAATTGCTAGTGAATTTTTCCATGATATCTTCAAATAACAGCATCAGAACTTGCTCCGTTAATTCATTCTAGAAGTTCTTTTCAGAACCCTGGCCGCCTGAAAAATAGTCCTGAAAAAACCACAATCCACGACCACAAGCAACCTTCGTTAAAAAGCCGGAATCTGATCGGAACTTTTACTTTCCAAGTAACCACCATTCATCACCTTCTGTTCCTTGGGCCACAACCTGAATTTCGAAAATAGCCCCGATTTCCTTGTGGAGAAAAACGAAGTCCATCTTATCGCATCGACTTTGATCTCCGCCGTCTCCAGAGCTACACCTGGGCAGTCACGAGGCAGCACCAGGCGAGAACTTCGTTAGCAAATTGTGTTGATTGTAAGATTGTGAAATATATTATGCGCCGCCTTTGCCTTCCCCCTTGATGGGTGGCTTTTTGCACCCATTTGGACTTTGGGGTGGAGAGGGAATGCTCACTTTTTCAGCGCTTGGAAGCGAAGAAGACACAGTGGTTCAGATATAATAAATCATGCCAAAAATTGGGTCCTAAAATTTTTAATGAAACCTTGTTTTTATTCAATAACACGAAAGAGCATCTTACTGCAACTACTTTAGCAATTTTTCCCGCTCAAATAACGGCTATATCTTGTTTAAACTTTAATTTAAAAATTGGGTCCATAAATGAACCATGACACTTAAGATCATGTTTGACGTTCGCTTAGTCGACAAAAACACCACAGGGGTTTTAGTTTTAACACTGGGGTTGTTCCTATCTGACATTTCGGAAGGGAGTTTGAGCCAAGGGGTGTGACAAAATCTAAAAAAATATTTTTTAGGTTCAAACCAAGGAAAACATTAGAAAATTGAGTAAACATGTGTTATTGGCCTAAACTTAAGCGTTTGGCACTAAAATTGGGACATGGCTTTAGGACCCTATTATGCATGTTTAATTTTTTACAAGTTTTGTGCATGAGAAGTTGTTACTCAACATCGAATTTGAGGAATGTGGATCCTATTTTAGGCAAAGTCACCATTTTTGGTATGCATGCAGAGATAGACATTCGTTTAGACGAACTTCTAAAACAGATCAAAATTTCCTAGAGAATGATTCCACCGGAATATTATTTGGTTGTAGTTATCTTTCAAGAGATGATGTAACAGTCATACACATACACTAGAAAAAATGAGAGACCAAACACAGATCATATTTTTCTAGAAAATATCATTTTATTTCTTACATCAAGCATGTTTTATAATTTTTGAGTCATAATGGCGAAAGTTTTCATAAAAAAACCTTTGTTTTGACCTGGGAGAGACAAGACAGCCCACTGTCAGCTGGTATGTTTTCTAGCCTTCTTTGACTTTTTTTTTCAATTTTTGGGTTGTGCACAACGGTCAGATAAACTTATTTTGGTCAAAATCATATTTACTTTATGTTATCCACTATGAAAAAGGGTATGAATACAAAAAAATCAAAAGTAGTTCGCCAACGCACAACTATATTTATGTATTCTACTTTTTAAAATGTGAAATCATCGAAAACACCTAGAAATTTAAATTACGTTTACTTCAATTTTGACGCTTTTCACGTTCTGCCCTCTGAATGTTTTGGTTTTCCAGTGACAGTTGGTGACAGGTTCCCTTCACTTTTAAGAGCTCGTAATCTAAACTAGCTGTCTCCTCTCTCTCAGATTTTGACATATCAACCGCGTTACTAAAGTATTTTCACTAATTACTCTAAAAACCTCAAAGAGAACAAATAAAATGTACAACTTATACTCGAAATCATTCAAACACTTTGAAGATTTTGAAATATTCTTAAGAAACACTCAAGTAAATGCATGAATTCGTGGGCAAATTAACTGCAATATTGGCTAAACGAATGTAATGGTAAAAAATGACATTTGTAGAGTTTTGGCTCCGTTTTTTCATTGTATGCGTAAATGTAGTATATCATATACTCATGTAAGAGAGAACTCGGCTAAACGAAACTGTTTAAGAATTTTAGAAAAATTTCCAATCGTTTAGAATTGGACCTCTCTGCACCGGTGCCGTGCAAGAAATGGGGAATCGGTAATTTGTTGAAACGATACCATCAACACGGAGCACCCGGCACGTTCCTAACCCGGTCTTCCATCAAGAAGCCGGACTGCAAACTGGAGCGGGAAGGAAGGGACTTCGTAGCGGTGTTTTGTTGACTTTAATGGGCTGCCAGGTCGTGAATTGTGGTTGTTTGTTTTCATGAGCGAAACGGCGAGCAATTTGCAGCTGTCAGCTTCGACGGTGTGTTCCGGCGGATGGATGGGTACCTGCGCTTGCACTTGTTGAGATGGCTGGAAATTTTCGGCGGAGGCCTCAAATTGTGGTGATTTGTTTTGGGAGTTGTCGAGGCGGAGATTCCGACACTGTGATCTGTTTTGCGTTGAGATGAAAAACGACCAGACGGGGAAAGCTTTCAGGGAATTACCGAAGATGATGAGTCTTGGAAAATAAGAATGATGACCAATTAGTATGATTATGTTTGGAACAGCTGAAACAATTTCAGAATCATTTTAAAATTCAATGTCGACGTCTCTGCAGAAGTTAGAAGAATCAAAAGAATAAAGAGTTCAAAATCATCGTCTATAATCACGCATTCAAAATTCACTACATATTTTGGTAATGCAAGGGGCATTGGAATTAGTTAAAATTTCGAGAGCACTGTAAATATCAAACGGGGTATTCGGGGAACTGACGTTCAGTGAAAAGATATTCGGTGAAAACTTGTACAACCCTAGAGTACCGGATGTGAGTTTGCTGAACATCGTTAACTGTCGACATGCTTTTAAAGACCTGACTTTTTACTCTAAACTGATAGAGCTATCACATGTATGTAACAAACCAAAAAGCAGTAGCAGCAACAGCAACTATAGATGAGGGTATTCCAATGAAATTAGTTCGTCCCATCCGAATCTGACAACTTTCCGACTAATGCAGACTCCGATCTTTGTGTGCCACACAAATGGCACCTCCTCCCCCGTACACTCCGTACATTCTCTTTGCAGGACCAAGTCGCAGGACAAAGCTCCAACACCAGGACAGGAACCGAAACCCTTTTAGAGTGCTCATCGTTTTACCGTGATTAGAGATATTTTACTCCGTTTGTCTAGCAACTAACTAGAGGAAAGTAGCAACTACCGTAATTGGTGCAGCTTTAACGTCATCTCCTGTTAACTGAAGTGTTGTGTCTGTATGTGTGTGTGTATGGGTGTACGTGTGATCTCCGTCATCCAGCCAGAGTACACACTGAACCAAATCTCCGTTTCGCCTTCTTAGTGAGTAGTGAGCCTTCGTATTACCGTCTAGAAACGTAATTCGTGCACCGTCAACGGAAAGTCAATTATCGAAAGTTCGTAAGGACTGATAGAGTGTTTCATATACCCTTTTAGTACGTAAATATACTACATGTAGAAGTGTGATAGAAACCCATTTTTACGAAGAAACTCTGCGTACAGTTTACCAAAAGTGCGAAGCCGGAAGACAATGCCAAGTGCTTTCCTCGAGTGGCGTCAGTTTGTGCGAAATTGGAAAAGTTTATCCCGTGCGTGAAGAGGCGCTTATCTCACGAAGTGAAGTGAACCAAATTTTGCCAGCTAAGCCGAACGCCATCAGGTATATTGAATGGATCGATGTTGGTTTGATGTTTGTGCAGTCCCTCGTCGTGTTTTAGTTGTTTGTTTTTGCGAGTGTTAGCATTGTGTGTAATCAATCAAACGGATAACGCGTTCCGGAACATTGTGAGTGTTCAGTTGATATGGAATCCTTTCTCCTTGGCTAGTACCTATCCCACAAAATACACACGCAAGCAACCTATCTGTGATTCTAGCGGCCCTTAGAACTTGATCTACACTTTCACCTACGACTACAAATGTACCATAAATGCTAAATGTGCTAAATGTATGTTCCCGGGTCAATGTTATGGAATATTGACTGAAACGCACCAATGTCCCTTGAACACGAATCACCAGTCGTAAGTGTTTCACATGTATGTTACATAATTCTTTTCAATATTTTTTCCAACCTTTGCTTGTTTTAACCTTGTATAAATTATTCTTTTTCCATCGCACAACATTTACTTATCAGTATTTAAAAGTATTATAACCAAAACAAACCAGATATAGTATGCATGGAACTTTTGAAATATTCAAAATCTTACATCTATCGCTCATGTTTAAAAGGTAAAGGTGAGAAATTCGCTTCACTTCAATAAAATGACCATATCAGCAAATGGAGAGGAAACTTCGGATCGAATTTTTTTATGTATTTCATGAAAAAAAAAAACACAAGTGAGGTTTTGTTATACTACTTCGTGAAGTTGGAGTAAGCAACTCTATATTGCTACTATAAGATTTGAAACCTTAAGGTGAAGATGAACCGAAGCCAAACCTCAAATTTTCAAGAGTACGAATCTGAAGAACCGAACATTCGTTTAAGATGAAAACCTAATCGGTGGTGGTGACCAATCGATTAGGTTTTCAGCTCAATGTTCGGTTCTCCAGATTTGTGCTCCTGAAAATTTAAAGTTTGGCTTCGATTCATCTTCACCTTAATATTACTTTTACAATTCAGTGTGATAGTAACTGGCTACAAATTCATTGAAATTTCTTTTTAATTTATAATATTTATGGAAGAATATTCGGGATTTAAAATATGTATTTCAAAACAATTTTTTTCGTTTAAGTCCTAGGAAAAATATTTCAAAACTTCTTTATGATTCTCAGAGAAATCCTTTTCATGTTTTTAAAGACGTTTTTCTCAAGACTCTTTCAATATTTTAAGGATTCAGTAAAATTATTATTTTGATTTTATGAACATGCTCCTAGGTAATTCTGAGAAACTTATACGAGATATAGAAGTATCTTCAAAGACTCCCCAACTACTTTCAAAGGGAGTATTAGGAAATTTCTTTAGAATTCCATGATCCCTTAAATTTCTAAGAACAAATTCCCCAAAACTCTGAGAACAATTTTCTTGGGTTAAGAAGACATTCTCGGAAACCCTGGAAGAATTCTCCTCGAAATCCTGAAGAGATGTTTTCTCAAGTACTAAGAAGGATCTCCTTGAAAATTTTAAAAGCATTTCCTTGAAATTCTGAAAAAAGATTGATGTAGATTTTTGGGAAGGATCCCAAAGAAAGTTTGAAATGGATTTTTTTAGATTCTTCCTTAGAAGAATTACTCCGATTTCTCTCCGAACTGTAAAAGAATTGCTCTGGAATTCTGCGAAGGTTTGTATTGATTTTTTCTGATATCGTTATAAATGTCCCCTGAAATCGCGATAAGGATCATACTGAAATCATGAAGAGCATATCTCTGAATTCCTGTGAAGATTTTATTTAAAATCTAGGAAAGGGTATTTTAATGAAACTCTGAAAAACCCTTTCTTAAAATTTCTGTTAAAGTTTTTCTCTTTAATCTTACTTTTCTAAGAATGAAGAATACATTTCTTGAAATTCATGAAACATGTTTTCCCGCAAACCTTAAGAGATTTTTCTGAAAACATTAGAAAAATTTGCACGAAATCCTTAGAACAACATATGTGTAGCCTTGGGAAAGATTTTATTTAAATTCTCAAAAGGACTCTTAAATCTTAGGCTGAGTAGGCTCTGAAATCCTGAAAAATTCTCTTATGTCTTCTACATCTTGAGAAGTATTCTCTGGCAATACGAGAAAGAACTTCATTTTAATTTTAATAAGGATTTCCGAGAAAAAAAATCTTTGAAATCCAATGAAGGACTTTCCTAAAACCCTGAAAGCAATTCCTCAAAATCCAGAGAAGCATTCACTCAAAATCTAAGTAGGATTTTTTTTCGAAACTCTTAAAACATTTTTGTCGAAATCCTAAGAAGTACTTTCTCAAAATTCTAAGAAGAATTTTTTCTAAATTCTGAGGAGAAATTTCTCAAAATCCTGAGGAGTAGCTTTCCACAATCCTTAGAAACAGCTACTCGAAATCCTGAGAAGGATTTTCTCAAAACTTTGAAAATGATTTCCACAAAATCCCGAGGTAATCAAAATTCCTGAGAAGGATTTCTAAGAATCCTGAGAAAGATTTTCTCAAAATCCTAATAAGCATTTTCTCAAAATTCCCGTGAAATATCACAGAATCCTGAGAAGGATTTTGTCAAAATCCTGAAAAGGATGTTCTCAAAATCCTGAGAAGGATTTTCTCAAAATCCTGAAAAGGATATTCATAAAATAATGAGACTCATTTTCTCAAAATCCTGAGAAGAATTTTCTCAAAATCCTGAGATGGACTTTCTTATAAGGCGGCATCCACAAATTACGTAACGCTCTAGGGGGAGGGGGGAAGTAGGCTCAAGCGTTATGGCTCATACAAAAATTTAAAAATTTTCATAGAAAAAGCGTTACGTAGGGGGGAGGGGGAGGTGGTCAAAAATGTCCAATATTAGCGTTACGTAATAAATGGACGCCGCCTAATCATGAAAAAAAATTTCTCAAAATCCTAAAAAACATTTTCTCAGAGTCCTGAGAAAGATTTTCTAAAAAACCTGAAAAGGATTTTTTCAAAATCCTTAGAAGGATTTTCTCAAAATAATTATCTCAAAATTCTCAGAAGAATTTTATCCAAAACCTGAGAAGGATTTTTTCAAAATCCTTAAAGAATATTCTCGAAATTCTGAGAAGGATTTTCTAAAATTATTGTTAAGGATTTCTCAGAATCCTGAGAAGGATTTTGTCAAAACCGTGAGAAAGATTTTTTCAAAATCCTGAGAAAGATATTCTCAGATTCCTGAGAAGGATTTTCTCAAAATCCTTAAAGGGATTTTCATAAAATAATGAAAAGAGTTTTCTCAAAATCCTTAGATAGATTTTCTCATAATCCTAAAAAAGATTTTCTCAATACTCAAAGAAGCATTTTCTCAGAATCCTGAGAAAGATTTTCTTCAAAGCCTTTTCCCAAAATCCTGAGGAAGATTTGCTCAGATTCCTAAGAAGAATCTTTGAAAAATCTTGAGAAGGATTTTCTCAAAATAATGAGAAGGATTATCTCAAAATCCTGAGAAGGATGATCTAAAAATTCTGAGAAGAATTTTATCAAAATCCCTAAAAGGATTTTCTCAAAATTCTTGCGAAGAATTTTTCAGAATCCTGAGAAAGCTTTTCTCAAAATTCTGAGAATAATTTTCTCAAAATTCTGAGAAGGATTTTGTCAAAATCCTGAGAAAGATTTTCTCAGAATCCTGAAAAATACTTTCTCAAAATCCTAAGAGGCATTTTCTCAGCAGAAAATCTCAAAATTCTGAGGAAGATTTTCTTAAAATCCTCAGAAGAATTTTCTCAAAACCCTGAAATGGACTTTCTCATAATCCTGAAAAAGATTTTCTCAAAATCCTGAGAAACATTTTCTCAGAATCCTGAGAAAGATTTTCTTAAAAGCCTGAGAATAATTTTCTCAAAATCCTGAGAAAGATTTTCTTAAAAGCCTGAGAAGGATTTTTTCAAAATTCAGAGAATGATTTTCTCAAAATAATGAGAATAATTATCTCAAAATCCTGAGAAGGATTATTTCAAAATTTTTCGAAGAATTTTATCCAAATCCTGAGAAAGATTTTCTCAAAATCCTGTGAAGGATTTTCTTAGATTCCTGGGAATGATTTTCTCAAAATCCTTAAAAGGATATTCATATAATAATGAGACTTATTTTCTCAAAATCCTGAGAAGAATTTTCTCAAAATCCTGAGATGGACTTTCTCATAATCTTGAAAAAGATTTTCTCAAAATCCTGAGAAACGTTTTCTTAGAATCCTGAGAAAGATTTTCTTAAAAGCCTGAGAATAATTTTCTCAAAATCCGGAGAAAGATTTTCTCAAAATCCTGAGAAGGATTTGCTCAAAATAATGAGAATAATTATTTCAGAATCCTGAGAAGGATTATCTCAAAATTCTTAGTAGAAATTTATTCCAAATCCTGAGAAGGATTTTCTAAAAATCCGGACAAGAATTTTCTCGAAATTCTGAGAAGGATTTTCTCAAAATTCCGAAAAGCATTTTCTCAGAATCCTGAGAAAGATTTTCTCAGAATCCTGAGAAAGATTTTCTTCAAAACCTGAGAAACATTTTCCCAAAATCCTGAGGAAGATTTCCTCAGATTCCTAGGAAGAATGTTTGCAAATCCTGAAAAGGATTTCCTCAAAATAATGAGCATAGCATAGCATAGCATAGACTGACTGTACATGTCAATGGTTGCTACTCCGTGATTGATCGGAACTGGTAAGAATTGCACTACGATCCAAATGAATAAGGGATGGGAGTTTCCGCTTACTCTCGAAGTGCAATTTTAGCAGATCTAATATTATTGATCAATAACGGCGCCGGCCAAGTCCTTACAGTCAGTTGGGATGGGGAAGGAATGTTAGGGTGTAATGATTGTTGCTTCTAGAGACCGAGAATACCTCTGCATCTCCACAATCACCACGGGAAGGGTGTTTATTAGTGAGGGAGGAAAAGATCTGGGAGTCACCTCTGGTCGGTGATGCGATCCATGGACAAGGGGGAAATATACGACTTGTATTTAAAGCTAGTTTTGTATTTTTGTCTCGAGAAGTTTTTGGAAAAATACGTCAACATCTATAATGTCGAACAATTCAAAAGACGTTTTTATTAATGACGAAAACTGAAAATTACATGTATATATTTTAACTTATATGAAACAGGAATAATGCCGACACTTGTAGTGACGAACCATACATAGTTTGTTTGAAAATTACATCTAAGTATTACTGTACATTTTGTCTCGATATGGTAGAAGTTTTAGAAAATACGTCAACATTCACAATGTCGAACAATTCAAAAGATTTTTTTTAATAAATAATTTTTAATAATGTCAAAAAGAGAAAAATATATGTATATTCAAATTGTATAAGAAAAAAGCATAATGCCGACACATATAGTGACGAACCATACAAAGTTTGTTTTAATATTACATAAAAGTTACGCTTTCAAGAAAATATGTGTTATCATAAGCATGAAACGAACTCACCAGTTGGTAATCCATTCTCGACTGAACACAAAACTGACACTGACAGCAAAACTTCTTGGCGTCCCGAAAATAAACCGTCTTGCTTGGGCCTTCCCAAATACGTACCCAGCAAGACGCTCCAAAACAGGGGGAAAAAAATTCTCCGGCGACAAAAACGCGCGAATCCGTCACCAAAATCAATCGGACGACGCAAAACCGAACTGTCCTGCTTGGGCTTCACGAAGCACTACCCAGCAAGACGCTCCAAAACAGGGGAAAAAAATTCTCCGGTAACAAAAACGCGCGAATCCGTCAGCAAAATCAATCGGACGACGCAAAACCGAACTGTCCTGCTTGGGCTTCACGAAGCCCCTGAAAAGGATTTCCTCAAAATAATGAGAAGGATTATCTCAAAATCCTGAGAAGGATGATCTGAGAAGAATTTTATCAAAATCCTTAGAAGGATTTTCTCAAAATTCTTGCGAAGGATTTCTCAGAATCCTGAGAATGATTTTCTCGAAATTCTGTGAATAATTTTCTCAAAATTCTGAGAAGGTTTTTGTCAAAATCTTGAGATAGATTTTCTCAGAATCCTGAAAAATACTTTCTCAAAATCCTCAGAAGCATTTTCTCAGCAGAGAATCTCAAAATTCTGAGAAAGATTTTCTCAAAATCCTGAGAAGAATTTTCTCAAAATCCTGAGATGGACTTACTCATAATCCTGAAAATGATTTTCTCAAAATCCTGAGAAACATTTTCTCGAACCTGAGAAAGATTTTCTTAAAAGCCTGAGAAGAATTTTCTCAAAATCCTGAGGAAGATTTTCTTAATAGTCTGAGAAGGATTTTTTCCAAATTCTGAGAAAGATTTTCTCAAAATAATGAGAATAATTATATTAAAATCCTGAGAAGGATTATCTCAAAATTCTTCGAAGAATTATATCCAAATCTTGAGAAGGATTTTCTCAAAATCCTGAGAAGAAATTTCTTGAAATTCTGCGAAGGATTTTCTCAAAATTCCTGTGAAGGATTTATCAGAATCCTGAGAAGGATTTTCTCAAAATCCTTAAAAGGATATTCTCAAAATCCTTAAAAGGATATTCATATAATAATGAGACTTATTTTCTCAAAATTCTGAGAAGAATTTTCTCAAAATCCTGGGATGGACCTTCTCATAATCTTGAAAAAGATTTTCTCAAAATCCTGAGAAACATTTACTCAGAATCCTGAGAAAATTTTTTTTTTTCAAAATCCTGAGAAGGATTTACTCAAAATAATGAGAATAATTATCTCAAAATCCTGAGAAGGATTATTTCAAAATTCTTAGTAGAATTTTATTCCAAATCATGAGAAGAAATTTTTTGAAATTCTGAGAAGGATTTACTCAAAACTCCTGTGAAGGATTTATCAGAATCCTGAGAAGGATTTTCTTAAAATCTTGAGAAAGGTTTTCTCAAAATCCTGAGAAGGCTTTTCTTAGATTCCTGGGACGGATTTTTTCAAAATCCTCAAAAGGATATTCATATAATAATGAGACTTATTTTTTCAAAATCCTGATAAGGATTTTCTCAAAATAATGAGAAAAATTATCTCAAAATCCTGAGAAGGATTATCTCAGAACTCTTAGTAGAATTTTATTCCAAATCATGAGAAAGATTTTCTCAAAATCCTGACAAGGATTTCCTCGAAATTCTGAGAAAGATTGTCTCAAATTTCCTGTGAAGGATTTCTCAGAATCTTGAAAAGGATTTTGTCAAAATCGAAGATTTTTTCGGATTCCTGACACAGATTCCCTCAGATTCCTGGGAAGGATTTTCTCTAAATCCTTAAAAGGATTTTCATAAAATAAAAAGAAGGATATTCTTAAAATCCCGAGAAGAATTTTCTCAAAATCCTGAATCCTGAAAAAGATTTTTTCAAAATCCTGGGAAACATTTTCTCAGAATCCTGAGAAAGATTTTTTTAAAAGCCTGAGAAGAATTTTCTCAAAATCCTGAGAAAGATTTTCTCAAAATAATGAGAACAATTATCTCAAAATCCTGAGAAGAATTATCTCAAAATTCTTCGAAGAATTTTATCCAAATCCTGAGAAGGATTTTCTCAAAATCCTGAGAAGAATTTTTTTGAAATTCTGAGAAGGATTTTCTCAAAATTCCTGTGAAGGATTTTTCAGAATCCTGAGAAGGATTTTCTTAGATTCCTGGGACGGATTTTTTCAAAATCCTCAAAAGGATATTCATATAATAATGAGACTTATTTTTTCAAAATCCTGATAAGGATTTTCTCAAAATAATGAGAAAAATTATCTCAAAATCCTGAGAAGGATTATCTCAGAACTCTTAGTAGAATTTTATTCCAAATCATGAGAAAGATTTTCTCAAAATCCTGACAAGGATTTCCTCGAAATTCTGAGAAAGATTGTCTCAAATTTCCTGTGAAGGATTTCTCAGAATCTTGAAAAGGATTTTGTCAAAATCGAAGATTTTTTCGGATTCCTGACACAGATTCCCTCAGATTCCTGGGAAGGATTTTCTCTAAATCCTTAAAAGGATTTTCATAAAATAAAAAGAAGGATATTCTTAAAATCCCGAGAAGAATTTTCTCAAAATCCTGAATCCTGAAAAAGATTTTTTCAAAATCCTGGGAAACATTTTCTCAGAATCCTGAGAAAGATTTTTTTAAAAGCCTGAGAAGAATTTTCTCAAAATCCTGAGAAAGATTTTCTCAAAATAATGAGAACAATTATCTCAAAATCCTGAGAAGAATTATCTCAAAATTCTTCGAAGAATTTTATCCAAATCCTGAGAAGGATTTTCTCAAAATCCTGAGAAGAATTTTTTTGAAATTCTGAGAAGGATTTTCTCAAAATTCCTGTGAAGGATTTTTCAGAATCCTGAGAAGGATTTTCTTAGATTCCTGGGAAGGATTTTCTCAAAATCCTTAAAAGGATATTCAAATAATAATGAGACTTATTTTCTCAAAATCCTGAGAAGAATTGTCTCAAAATCTTGAAAAAGATTTTTCTCAAAATCCAGAGAAACATTTTCTCAGAATCCTGAAAAAGATATTCTTAAAAGCTTGAGAAGAAAAAAAAAAAAAAAACTACAAATGAACTTTAACACTTCACTTTTTGCAAAAAAAAAAAATAAAATACTAAAATCACTAAGGTGAGCAAATACCTTTAAACTCTAATATGTGTTGCTTATCTTGACAGATAGGCCTATTTCGTCTGCGACTTACAGACTTCTTCAGTGTCGAGTGCTCGACACTGAAGAAGTCTGTAAGTCGCAGACGAAATAGGCCTATCTGTCAAGATAAGCAACACATATTAGAGTTTAAAGGTATTTGCTCACCTTAGTGATTTTAGTATTTTATTTTTTTTTTTTTTGCAAAAAGTGAAGTGTTAAAGTTCATTTGTAGTTTTTTAAACATACTCTAATAATCCCTCCCAAAGTTTAATATAAAAAAGTGTAGCTTGAGAAGAATTTTCTCAAAATCCTAAGAAAGATTTTCTTAAAAGCCTGAGAAGGATTTTTTCAGAATCCTGGGAAAGATTTTCTCAAAATAATGAGAATAATTATCTCAAAATCCTGAGAAGGATTATCTCAAAATTCTTCGAAGAATTTTATCCAAATCCTGAGAAGGATTTTCTCAAAATCCTGAGAAGAATTTTTTTGAAATTCTAAGAAGGATTTTCTCAAAATTCCTGTGAAGGATTTCTCAGAATCCTGAAAAGGATTTTGTCGAAATTGTGAGAAAGATTTTTCAAATTCCTGAGACAGATTTCCTCAGATTCCTGAAAAGAATTTTCTCGAAATCCTTAAAAGGATTTTCATAAAATAATGAGAAGAATATTCTTAAAATCCTGACAAGAATTTTCTCAAAATCATGAAATGGATTTTCTCATAATCCAGTAAAAAAATTTCTCATACTCGTGAAAAAGATTTTCTTAAAACCTTGAGAAAGATTTTCTTGAAAGCCTGAGTATAATTTTCTCAAAATCCTGAGAAAGATTTTCTCAGATTCATGAGGATTTTTTCAAAATCCTGAGAAGGATTTTCTCAAATAAATGAGAATAATTATCTCAAAGTCCTGAGAAGGATTTTCTCAAAATCTTTCTTGAAATTCTGAGAAGGAATTCTAAAATGTCTGTAAAGGATTTTTCAGAATCCTGAGAAGAAGTTTGTCGAAATCCTGAAAAGGATTTTCTCAAAATCGTG
The DNA here is from genome assembly GCF_002204515.2 of Aedes aegypti. Lineage (NCBI taxonomy): Eukaryota > Metazoa > Arthropoda > Insecta > Diptera > Culicidae > Aedes > Aedes aegypti. The sequence continues at coordinate 19,975,660 of NC_035108.1, read as the reverse complement.
AGAAAGGTTTTTTCAAAATCCTGAGTTCATTTCCTCAGAATCCTGAAAAGAATTTCTCTAAATCCTGAGAAGGATTATCTCAAAATCCTTTGAAAGGTTCTATCAAAATTCCTGAGAAGCATTTTTCAGAATCCTGAGAAAGATTTTCTCAAAATCAAAATCTTGAGAAGTATTGTTTTTAAATCCTGAGAATTTTTTTTTCAAAATCCTGAGAAAGATTTTCTCAGATTCTTGTGAAGGATTTTCTCAAAATCCTGAAAAGGATATTCAAAAACTAATGAAAAGGATTTTATCAAAATCCTGAGACTATTTTTCTCAAAATTCTGAGATAGATTTTCTTAAAAGCCTAAGAATAATTTTTCAAAATCCTGAGAATGATTTTCTCAGATTCCTGAGAAGGATTTTTTCAAAATCCTGAAGGAATTTTCTCAAAATAATGAGAATAATTATCTCAAAATCCTGAGAAGGATTATCCTAAAATTTTTAGAAGAATTTTAACCAAATCCTGAGAAGGATTTTCTCAAAATCATGAGAAGAATTTTCTCGAAATTCCGAGAAGGATTTTCTCAAAATTTCTGTGAAGGATTTCTCAGAATCCTGAGAAAGATTTCGTCAAAATACTGAGAAAGATTTTTTCAAAATCGTGAGAAAGATTTTCTTGAAATCCAGAGAAGGATTTTCTCAGATTATAGGGAAGGATTTTCTCAAAATCCTTAAAAGGATTTTCATAAAATAATTAGAAGGATTTTCTCAAAATATTGAGAACAATTTTCTTAAAATGATGAGATGGATTTTCTCATAATCCTGAAAAAGATTTTCTCAAAATCCTGAGAGGGATTTCCTCAGAATCCTGAAAAAAAAACTTCTCAAAATCCTGAGAAGGATTATCTCAAAATGCTTAGAAGGATTTTTTCAAAATTCCTGAGAAGGATTTCTAAAAATCCTGAAAAAGATTTTCTCAAAATCCTGAGAAGGATTTTCTCAGATTTCTGGGAAGAATTTTCTCAAAATCCTAAAAAGGATATTCATAAAATAATGAGAAGGCTTATTTTCTCAAAATCCTGAGAAAGATTTTCTCAGATTCCTGAGAAAGATTTTCTTAAAAGCCTGAGAATATTTTTTTCAAAATCTTGAGAAAAATTTTCTCAGATTCCTGAGAAGGATTTTTTTCAAAATCCTGAGAAGGATTTTCTCAAAATAATGAGAAAAAAATAATCAAAATCTTTAGAAGGGTTTTGTCAAAATCCTGAAAAGGATTTTCTCAAAATCGTGGGAAATATTTTTTCAAAATCCTTAAAAGTATGTTTTTAGATTCCTGATAAGGTTTTTCTTAAAATCCTGAAAATGATCAAAATCCTGGGATGGATTTTCTCAGAATCCTCAAAAAGATTTTCTCAAAATCCTGAGAAGCATTTCCTCAGAATCGTGAGAAAGATTTTCTTAAAATCCTGAGAACAATTTTCTCAAAATCCTTAGAAAGATGTTCTCAAAGTAATGAATAGGGTTATCTCAAAATCCTGAGAAGGATGATCTCAAAATTCTGAAAAGAATTTTATCAAAATCCTTAGAAGAATTTTCTCAAAATTACTGTGAACGATTTCTCAGAATGCTGAAAAAGATTTTCTCAAAACTCCGAGAAGGATTTTCTCAAAACCCTGAGAAAGATTTTCTCAGAATCCTGAAAAATACTTTTTTAAAACCCTGAGAAGGATTTTCTCAGCAGAAAATCTCAAAATTCTGAGAAGGATTTTCTCAGCAGAAAATCTCAAAATTCTGAGAAGGATTTTCTCAGCAGAAAATCTCAAAATTCTGAGAAGGATTTTCTCAAAATCCTGAGAAGGATTTTCTCAAAATCCTGAGAAGAATTTTATCGAATTTATGAGATGGATTTTCTTGAAATTATGAGAAGGATTTTCTTAAAATCGTGAGAAGGATTTTCTTAAAATCCTGAGAAGGATTTTTTCATAATCCAGGAAAGGATTTTCTCAAAATCCTGAGAAGATTTTTGTCAAAACCCTGAGAAGGATTTTTTAAAAATTCCTGAGAAGGATTTTTAAAAATAATGCGAAGGTTTTTCTCAAAATCCTGAGAAGGATTTTTTCAAATTTCTGTGAAGGATTTTCTCAGAATTATGAGAAGGATTTTCTCAAAATCATGAAAAGATTTTTCTAAGACCCCTGAGAAGATTTTTTTCAAAATCCTGAGAAAGATTTTTTCAGATTTCTGGGAAGAATTTTCTCAAAATCCTGAGATAGATTTTCTACGATTCCTGAAAAGAATTTTCTCGATATCCCGATAACGGTTAAAATAAAGAGTAGGTTTTTCTCAAAATCCTGGGAAGAATTTTCTCAAAATAATGAGAGAAATTATGTCAAAATTCTGTGAAGGATTTTGTCAGTATTATGAGAAAAAAAACCAATAACATCGTTCATGAGCCCCGTTGATTTTTCTATTCAATCTTTTTTCTATTTGGAAGTTCTGCTTTTTCAATAAGGCTTACGCAACGTAAGGCCTCGAATAAGAAAACGACGAATCGTCGGAAAAAATCCTTCACGAATGTCTCAAGGTTTCTGGAGAAGGAAAAAACAAACAAATTTGTTTAATGAACGAAACGTCTGGACAATTGTGATGGATGAAAAATTATGATCGATTAATTGGCCTTTGGGAAAGGGAACTGACCTTCTACTGCTCCTTTTCCCCGTTCAAAGATTCTATCTTGGGAGCAGAAAGCACTTGGCTGCACGCCATTTGCATAAATCACACCGCGACGACGGTTTCTGTCGTAAAAAAGCCTTCTCCGGTTCTGCAAGGCTTAATGAATGAGTGGCTCTCGCAGGAGTTCTGGTCTGGGGAGCAAGGCTAAAAATATCCCCGGTTTTCCTTTCTCCAGTCGGGCAGTCGAGCCAAGAGACAGGTTGAGGTTGATATTCCACGGCAGCGTGCGGTCTTCCAGCGATGATGATGGTCGGCATCCACACTAATGAGGGAGGAAAGGTAACGTTCCGAACAGACGCCGGAAATTTGCATAAAGACCAACAAATTGAATGCCTAATGAAGTGAGTCTGTGCGTGATTCTGTGTTTCTTTCATTTTTCCCTTGTTTTTTTTAGGGATCGATAAGATCTCTAAGGGACTTCTTGGTGGGAGACTCTTGGAAAGTGGATTGTCGCCATTCTTTCTATTGTTTTTGTAATGAAATAAAAAGACTTTTTTGGCATCTAGCTGTGGATGGAAAATTGGATTCAAGGTAATTTAATTCAGATGAAAAGGAAAGATTATGAAGGAGCTCAGTGAGACTCGCTCTGTAAACATCTACTTCAAATGAGTAAGTGCACTGCTTAATAATGATTTCAGAAACATTTCCATCTTGCACTAAAAAAATCATCCTTTACGATGGAGTAGCGTCGAGTCATTCAATTGTTGCTCTTGCACGCCGTTTTCCTTTCGAGGAGGTGACTCATCATGAAATTCAAATTTCTAAAGAACGATGAGTTGTTGGCACTAGACCACTAGCTTGGCCAAGGCTCAACAATTGAATGTGAATGTGTTGCAGCTGGTGATAAATTATTCCAAGCTCTCCCCCTTCTACAGGTGATAGTTCAGAGGAAAACGTTTTTACAGCTCGTAAAGGTAAGCCCTTTGTAGTGGAGGCACATTTTGCGACAGCACGGTCAATGGCGACCTCCGTATCTTAATCCATCCCCGACAGGTGTAAATGAAGATAAATGATGGCAATAATTGCTGCATAACTCCATGGGTCGACTTTTTGCACGCCTATTTTCCAGCTAAGAGAGCGAAATGGATGTCGCAGGTGTTGCAGAAATGTGATCGATAAAAATGGTTGCACGTAACTGGGTGATCAACGAACGAGATTTGCTTTGTTATCTACTGCACCTGTGGAAGAATGATGCATCGAACATTTTTCAACTATAACAAGCGGGGAAAAGGATTGAATTTCTCACCCATATGATTCCAGATTCATTGTAGAATTGAGAAATGGATACTATGAAAGGTAATAATTATATCAAATCTTTCGAAAAAGCATAAAGATTTTTATTAAGTGACGTTTTTTTTTTCATATGCTCTGAGTAATATAATTCTGAAAAAATCTGCCGCAGGACAAATTATTTCCACGAATTTCGACTGATATTTTCTTAGATTTTACAGACATATTTTTATAGAATCTGAAAAGGATTGCCACGAAATATGACAATGGATTCCGTCCAAATTGTGAAATACGATTTCTTGGAATTAAAAAGAAAAGTCCTTCAAAACCCTTACAAGTATTGTCTTGAGATCTTGAAAGGTTTTGCTTTAGAGAGTCTGTCATACAATTTTGATCAGGATTTCCTCGATATACTGAGTAAACTGTTTTCAAAGTACTATGCATAATTTCATCAAAATTCTGAAAAGGAATTCCTAAAACTCTTTGAAAAGATTTCATATAAATTATGGGTAGAATTTTTCTAAAATCTTCCGTAGGATATCCCCTTAAACCCTGAAAAGGATTTCACTAATATTCCTATACATACCTGAGACCCTGACCCTTCCATGAATTATCCAAATCCAAATTATAAGAAGGATTTCCTTTAAATCCTTGAAATGATTTCCTCGAAATCCTTAGAAAAATATTCTTCAAATCCAGAGAATTATTTCCTCAAAATCCTGAGATCTTCCCTGAAATCTTGAGAAGCATTTTTTTTTTTGAATCGTCGAAAGGATTTCTCTGGAAATTGGAAACATAGTTTACTGAAATCCTCAGAAAAATTTCCCTGAAAATCTGAAAATTCTGGCTTTTTTGAAATTCTAAGAGGAATTTGCTGGAATCCTATGTGGATTTTGGCCTAAAATCTGAAAAGGATTTTCCTGGAATCTGAAGTAGAATTTCCTTGACATCGTGAAAAGGATTTGTCTGAATCCTGAACAGGGTTTCTCTAGATCTCTGAGAAGAACAGCATAGGAATTTTTTAAGAGATAACTTCTAAAATCTTAGAATAAAGGATTTCTCTGATATCCTGAAGACAATTCAACTGGTTGTTATGGAAGGATTCCTTAAAATCCTAAGCAGGATTTTTTTTTTGCAAACCTAAGATGAACTTCTTAAAAATTCTAATAAGGAATTGCAATATAAATTCTTCTAAAGCTAAACCTAAAATCCTGGAATCCTATGAATTACCTGAAATTTTGAAAAGGATTTCCTTGAAATCTTTTGAAGGATTCCGCTGGAAGTTTGAGACGGTTTTCGTCAAAAACCTGAACGAGATATTGCTAAAATCCTGAAAGCAGTTTTTCTGATATCCTGCATGATAAAATCCTGAGAATGATTTCGCTGAAAGCCTAAGAAGTATTTTGTTGGAATTCTCAGAAAAGTTTCTCTGAATTTTCAAAATAATCTTCCTGAAATGCTGAGATGGTTTCTCGTGAAACCCTGAAATGATCTCAGAAATTCGTAAAAGTGTTTTTTTGAAATCTTTAGAAGGATTATCAGGAATCTCGTGATGGGTTTCCCTGACATTCAGTGAAAAAAAATCGTAGAATATTCAAGTTTTGTAACTAGTTTCACTGAAATCCTTTGAAAGAATCCCTTGGTTTTATAATGGATTTTCCTGAAATTTAAGAATTTTGAGATGATTTTTCCTGATAATCCTGACTTTCTGAAATTCTGAGAAGGAATTTCTTGAAGTCTTGCAAAATTTTTCCTTCATATTACGATTTCTCTGAAATCCTGAGAATTTTGTGAGGCATTTTCCTGAAATTCTGATTGAGATTGTGTATAATTCCTGAGAAGAATTTTGAAGTTTTCCAAAAAAAGATTTTCTAAAAACTCGAAAAGAATTTCCTTATAATTTTAGGAAGAATTTCTTTAAAATCATGTGAAGAATTTCCTCTCAAATTGTGTGAGAAAAATCTACAATTTGTCCTAAACCCTGTAAAGAATTTTCCTGAAACCCTGTAGAGAATTTCCCAGACAGAAATTCTATGGATGATTTCCCTGAAATCCTGTGGAGGATTTCTCTTAAATCCTGTCGAAGATTTCCATGAAATGTGAATGAAATGTCTTGTTAAGGATTTCCCTGAAATCCTGTCGAGGATTTCCCTGAATTCCTGTGAAGGATTCTCTGATGAGAGTTTCTCAGAAATCCTATGGAGGATTTCCCTGAAACCCTATGGAGGATTTCCCAGAAGTTCTGTGGAGGATTTCCCAGAAATCCTGTGGAGAATTTCCCAGAAATCCTGTGGAGTATTTCCTAGAAATCCTGTGAATATTTTCCCTGAAATCCTGTGAAGGATTTCCCAGAGATCCTGTGTAGGATTTCTCTGAAATCCTATAGAGGATATTCCTGAAGTTCTGTGAAGGATTTCCCTGAATGCCTGTGAAGCATTTTCCTGGAATCCTGTGTAGGATTTCCCTGAAATTAACCTGAATTATTGTGGAGGATTCTCCTGAAATCCTGTGAAGGATTTTCCTGCAATCCTGTGGAGGATTTCCCTGAAGTCCTGTGGGGATTTCTCAGAAATAAATTCTTGTGGAGGATTCCCCTGAAACCCTTTTAAGATTTTCCCTGAATTCCTGTGAAGGATTTCCCAGAAATCCTGTGGAGGATTTCCCAGAAATCCTGTGGAGGATTTCCCAGAAATCCTGTGGAGGATTTCCCAGAAATCCTGTGGAGGATTTCCCAGAAATCCTGTGGAGGATTTCCCAGAAATCCTGTGAAGGATTTCCCAGAAATCCTGTGAAGGATTTCCCAGAAATCATGTGGAGGATTTCCCAGAAATCCTGAGGAGGATTTCCCAGAAATCCTGAGGAGGATTTCCCAGAAATCCTGAGGAGGATTTCCCAGAAATCCTGAGGAGGATTTCCCAGAAATCCTGAGGAGGATTTCCCAGAAATCCTGTGGAGGATTTCCCAGAAATCCTGAGGAGGATTTCCCAGAAATCCTGAGGAGGATTTCCCAGAAATCCTGAGGAGGATTTCCCAGAAATCCTGAGGAGGATTTCCCAGAAATCCTGAGGAGGATTTCCCAGAAATCCTGAGGAGGATTTCCCAGAAATCCTGAGGAGGATTTCCCAGAAATCCTGAGGAGGATTTCCCAGAAATCCTGAGGAGGATTTCCCAGAAATCCTGAGGAGGATTTCCCAGAATCCTGAGGAGGATTTCCCAGAAATCCTGAGGAGGATTTCCCAGAAATCCTGAGGAGGATTTCCCAGAAATCCTGTGGAAGTTTTTCCAGAAATCCTGTGGATGATTTCCCTGAAATCCTGTTGAGGAATTTCCTGAAGTCCTGTAGAAGATGTTCTGGGAAGGATTCTCCTGAAATCCTGTTGAGGATTTTCCTGAAATCTGGTAGAAGATTTGTCTGAAATTCTATGGAGGATTTCCCAGAAATCCTGTGGAGGATTTCCCAGAAATACTGTGTAGGATTTCCCAGAAATCCCGTGGAGGATTTCCCAGAAATCCTGTGGAGGATTTCCCAGAAATCCTGTTGTGGATTTCCTAGAAATCCTGTGGAGGATTTCCCAGAAATCCTGTGGAGGATTTCCCAGAAATCCTGTGGAGGATTTCCCAGAAATCCTGTGGAGGATTTCCCAGAAATCCTGTGGAGGATTTCCCAGAAATCCTGTGGAGGATTTCCCAGAAATCCTGTGGAGGATTTCCCAGAAATCCTGTGGAGGATTTCCCAGAAATCCTGTGGAGGATTTCCCAGAAATCCTGTGGAGGATTTCCCAGAAATCCTGTGGAGGATTTCCCAGAAATCCTGTGGAGGATTTCCCAGAAATCCTGTGGAGGATTTCCCAGAAATCCTGTGGAGGATTTCCCAGAAATCCTGTGGAGGATTTCCCAGAAATCCTGTGGAGGATTTCCCAGAAATCCTGTGGAGGATTTCCCAGAAATCCTGTGGAGGATTTCCCAGAAATCCTGTGGAGGATTTCCCAGAAATCCTGTGGAGGATTTCTCAGAAATCCTGTGGAGGATTTCCCAGAAATCCTGTGGAGGATTTCCCAGAAATCCTGTGGAGGATTTCCCAGAAATCCTGTGGAGGATTTCCCAGAAATCCTGTGGAGGATTTCCCAGAAATCCTGTGGAGGATTTCCCAGAAATCCTGTGGAGGATTTCCCAGAAATCCTGTGGAGGATTTCCCAGAAATCCTGTGGAGGATTTCCCAGAAATCCTGTGGAGGATTTCCCAGAAATCCTGTGGAGGATTTCCCAGAAATCCTGTGGAGGATTTCCCAGAAATCCTGTGGAGGATTTCCCAGAAATCCTGTGGAGGATTTCCCAGAAATCCTGTGGAGGATTTCCCAGAAATCCTGTGGAGGATTTCCCAGAAATCCTGTGGAGGATTTCCCAGAAATCCTGTGGAGGATTTCCCAGAAATCCTGTGGAGGATTTCCCAGAAATCCTGTGGAGGATTTCCCAGAAATCCTGTGGAGGATTTCCCAGAAATCCTGTGGAGGATTTCCCAGAAATCCTGTGGAGGATTTCCCAGAAATCCTGTGGAGGATTTCCCAGAAATCCTGTGGAGGATTTCCCCGAAATCCTGTGGAGGATTTCCCCGAAATCCTGTGGAGGATTTCCCCGAAATCCTGTGGAGGATTTCCCAGAAATCCTGTGGAGGATTTCTCAGAAATTTTGTGGAGGATTTCCCAGAAATCTTGTGGAGGATTTCCCAGAAATCTTGTGGAGGATTTCCCAGAAATCCTGTGGAGGATTTCCCAGAAATCCTGTGGAGGATTGCCCAGAAATCCTGTGGAGGATTTCCCAGAAATCCTGTGGAGGATTTCCCAGAAATCCTGTGGAGGATTTCCCAGAAATCCTGAAAAACTTTGTGCATCAACTATGAGAGTTGGGTAACTGGCGAGTCCTGCCTCATTGCAGCTAATTAGTGTCAGTCAAGTGGCGAATGAAAATAAAATCATTGTCGAGTGAAGAACAGCATCAGTTAAAATTATCCCACGAATCATGAATGGCAGAAATATTGTTTGCGATTTTCTTCTGGTAGAAAAGTTACGCTCGCTGTCCCTCGGAAACTTTCTAGGTCAACCATTTTCCGTGCCCATTCGGGTAAGCCTTTTGGGGGGAAATGTGTATTTTTCAGCTTTTTCCTGTGGAGGATTTCCCAGAAATCCTGTGGAGGATTGCCCAGAAATCCTGTGGAGGATTTCCCAGAAATCCTGTGGAGGATTTCCCAGAAATCCTGTGGAGGATTTCCCAGAAATCCTGTGGAGGATTTCCCAGAAATCCTGTGGAGGATTTCCCAGAAATCCTGTGGAGGATTTCCCAGAAATCCTGTGGAGGATTTCCCAGAAATCCTGTGGAGGATTTCCCAGAAATCCTGTGGAGGATTTCCCAGAAATCCTGTGGAGGATTTCCCAGAAATCCTGTGGAGGATTTCCCAGAAATCCTGTGGAGGATTTCCCAGAAATCCTGTGGAGGATTTCCCAGAAATCCTGTGGAGGATTTCCCCGAAATCCTGTGGAGGATTTCCCCGAAATCCTGTGGAGGATTTCCCAGAAATCCTGTGGAGGATTTCTCAGAAATTTTGTGGAGGATTTCCCAGAAATCTTGTGGAGGATTTCCCTGAAATCCTGTGGAGGATTTCCCAGAAATCCTGTGGAGGATTTCCCAGAAATCCTGTGGAGGATTTCCCAGAAATCCTGTGGAGGATTTTCTAGAAATCCTGTGGAGGATTTTCTAGAAATTCTGTGGAGGATTTTCTAGAATTCCTCTGGAGAATTTTCAGAAATCCTGTGGAGCATTTCCCAGAAATCTTATGGAGCATTTTCCAGAAATCCTGTGGTGGATTTCCCAGAAATCCTGTGGATCATCTGAAATCCTGTAATGGATTTCTCTGAAATCCTGTGGAGAATTTCCCAGAAATCCTGTGGAGCATTTCCGTGAAAACCTAAGGAGGATTTCCCTGAAATCCTGTGGAGGATTATCCTGAAATCCTGTCAAGGATTTCCCTGAAATCCTGACAAGTATTTCCCTGAAATCCTGACAAGTATTTCCCTGAAATCCTGTCAATGCTGTCAAAGATTTCCCTGGAATTCTATGTAGGATTTCCCTGAAATCCTGATAAGGCTATCCCTGGAATCCTGTCAATGATCGCTCTAATATCTCTCAAGGATTTCCCTGATATCCTTTCAAAGAGTTCCCAGAAATCCTTTCAAGGATTTTCCTGCAATATTGTCGAGGATTTCCCTGAAATCTGCGAAGGATTTCCCTGAAATTCCGTGGAGAATTTCTCTGAAATCCTGTCAAGGATTTCCTTGAAATCTTGTGAAGGATTTCCTTGAAATCCTGTGATGAATTTTCCTGAAACCCTGTGAAGGATTTCCCTGAAATCCTCTGAAGGATTTTCCTAAATTCCTGCAAAGGATTGCGTGAAATGCCGTAAAGGTTGACTTCCGTGAAATCCTGTATAGCGTTTCTCAGAAATCGATTGTCTTGAAATCCTGGTAAGGATTGTTTTGGTAGAACTTTATTGAATTACAAGGAACGATTCTTAAAATCTAGAGAAGGTTTTCCTCGGGACATTGATATGGATTGCTTTGCAATCCTTAGCAGATTTTTAATGAACTTCATAGAACGATTTTCTTGAAAGTCTAAGAAGGAGTTTCTTTGATATCCTGAAGATTTCCTTGAAAACGCTTAGATTGTCTAAGAAATGCCGTGAAATTCTAGGAAGCATTTCCTTAAAATCCTGTTAAAGATATTTTTTGGACCTGAGTAGGATTTTCTTGTAATCCTCAAAAGCAATCCTGTGAAATATTTCCCTCATGTCCTGTGCAGAATTCATCAGAAATCCTGAGGGGGTCTTTATAGAAACCTTTAGTTAGATTCCGTTGCAATTCTGAAAAGGAAGGTTTACTCGATAATTAGAAAACGTATCTTTTTGGAATCATGGAACGAATTTCTGCCAAAATCAAAGATGGATTTTTGACGAAATCCAGAGAAGTGTTTCTTTAAATTCTTTTGAAAAATTCCTGACAAATCCTTCAAAAATTTTCTTAGAAATTTAATTATTGATTACTTCGTTATACTCACAAAATTTTCTCAAATTTCTTACGATGGAATGGTTTCGAAACCCGTCTATGATGTTTCCATAATTCTTACAAGGATCTTTTTGGATTCCAGTTTAAAATTTCTCGATATCCTATGATGAATGTAATTAAAATCTGAGATATTTTTAGGTTGATTCCTTTTGGAGTGAACCCAGGGTTCTGATTTTGAAAAGTATTTGCCTAAATATTTTTATTTTACTCTAGAAAACGTCCTCCCAAAACCAGGATATCAATTGCCCTGGAAGCTTCATAACGAATTTCTCATGAGTTTCAAATATGAATTCCTCATAGAAATGAAAAAAAGTAATTAAAAATCTAGATAGATCCTTCTTGCAAACCTGAGGATGAATCTCTTAACATTTTGACGAATATTTGCGTTGAATGGTGACCTATGTTTCATTTAACAATACAAGTTTCAAGCGACGTCTTTTCTGCGCTGAAAATCGATTCATTTCCGTCAGTCTCTCTCAGCGAATGTTTATCGTAGGAAAACTTTGTGCATCAACTATGAGAGTTGGGTAACTGGCGAGTCCTGCCTCATTGCAGCTAATTAGTGTCAGTCAAGTGGCGAATGAAAATAAAATCATTGTCGAGTGAAGAACAGCATCAGTTAAAATTATCCCACGAATCATGAATGGCGGAAATATTGTTTGCGATTTTCTTCTGGTAGAAAAGTTACGCTCGCTGTCCCTCGGAAACTTTCTAGGTCAACCATTTTCCGTGCCCATTCGGGTAAGCCTTTTGGGGGGAAATGTGTATTTTTCAGCTTTTTCCGCCCTGTTTATAGACGGCAAACAACCGTCGGATTAGCTTCGCTGGTAGATTCGACTTTTCATCTAGCCGGCGCTCTTTTTTTTTTTTTGAACTAGCTCGAATGGAAGGGATTTCGTCTTTAATCATCCCTATTGAACGAATCCATCGAGAGGAGGTAGCTTTGAGCCGAGCGCCTTTTGGCAATCAATCGCAATGAGCTTCTGAGCGCCGGAAAGCTGGCGAAATCCGATTGATGACCGGATTTTCCGCTGGCTTCCTCCAGCTTACGATTCTGGTTTTGCTACATGGCGACCTCCGCCTCACCAGAACAGGAGGGCGAATATTCGTAACAGCCAGCAGCCGTGACATTTTTAAAAGATGAAATATTCACACGAGTGCGCTTCTCTCTCTGTGCCTCGTGGCTCTTCGGTTGAAATCCTCGCTCTGTCGTCGGTGTGAGGCTGAAAGTGTAGTAAAAAGTGCTATTTTTAGATCACAAACTTGGAAAACACGGTCGCAGCCACTAGAATTCCATGTTTTAAAAGTTCAACATTCCCGAGGTGATAACGTGTCTAGGGGGAGTGACGTTCTGCCAGGTTGGAAGTTTGCTGCAAAAACTTCTTCTCCTTTGTTCAGGTGGAATTCCTCGGAATGTAAAACACACAAAGAAGTTTCCCTCCACTCCCTGATGAGTTCAGTTGCAAGCGCTAATTTATATAAGCTCTCGTCCCGCTTGGCAGCAAATCCGATTTCAATCAGGAGGAAATCTTTCGCATCGCAAATCCGTCAGCAAATCCTCCATTAGCTACTTAAGCCCCCTTCGGAAGCACTGAACCGTTCGTCCCCTTTTGCAGTCCATTACCGTCGTTGTCGTCGTCTTTGGCACCTTATTATCGATTCTCCACTCGATGGCGCATTCTTCCGTCGACAGAATCCAGACGGCGAATGATTGATATCCTTATCCTTTTTCCCATTCCATTTGTCGTCGCACAGTGTGACGAGTCACAGTATAGGCGGTCAAAATCTGTTAGGTCTTTGAGTTGAAGTCTCTAACTATAGGTTTATTTGGGATTTTTTCTTTCAAAAGAGGGATCCCAAAATATTTTTTAGTATGAAGCAGACTACTTTTTTGGAACAGACTAAACGCCAGGTCCATTTTTGGTCGGTTTTGGACCAAGATTTTAGCTGTTCGAAATCTTGTTTGACGCATGTTTGTATATCAGTTGGGATTTTTCTCCCTTAAAGAGCCAAGCTTGGGGGACGCTCCTTCGATTTCCTCCAGGAATTCCTCTGGAAATTTCTTGCAGACATTCGTCCGGGGATTTGCTGCAAGAATTACGCCGGGGATTTGATTCAGGAAATCCTTCGGGTATGTATTTCAGAAATTTCTCCGTGGATTTCCACCAGGAATTTCCTCTGGTAATTTTGTACAAGAATTAGTTCGGAGATTTCAGTCATTTTCTCCCGAAATTCCTTCGAGGATTTTTTTTATAGAGAATTCATCCGGAAATTTCCTCTAAGAATAGGGATTTGCAGCAGGTATTTCTCAGGGAATTTCATCTGGGAGTTCCCCCGGGGATTTTAATATGAATTTTCTCCAGACATTTTATCCAAAAACTCTTTCGGGATTTATTACGAGAATATTTAGGGGATTTCCACCAGGAGTCGAATTTCCATCAGGAATTTCTCCATGGAATGTCCTCCAGCAATTCCTCCAGAAATTTGTTCCAGGCATTTCTCCGGTTTTCAGCAAAAACTCCGGATTTCCTCAATGAATTCCACAGAAGAGGATTTCCAATAGCAATTGCTCCGGTAATTTCGTCCAGAAATTCCTCTAGGGATTTTGGAATTCATTTAAAAATTACTCCGAAGATTTTTCCCACAAATTCCTTTGGGGTTGTTTTTAGAATTTTTCTGTACATTTCCTCCAGAATTTCTCTGAGCATTTTCAACAAGAATTTCTCCAGGGATTGCTCCGGGTATATCGCTCAAGTACTTCTCCGAAGATTTTCTCTATGAATTCCTCATGGGATTTTCAATAGCATTTCCTCAGGGGATTATATTCAAATATTTTTACGAAGATTTCCTCCGGAGATTTTATCAAGAAATTTAACTGATGAATTTTTGTTAAAATTCACACGGAGATTTCCAGGAATCCAGTCATTTCTCTGGGGATTTGCATCAGAAATTTCTGCAGGGATTTCCTCCAGGAATTCCTCTGAGGATTTCTCGCGGAACATTACTAAAGGACCTATGTACAAATGAGAGATTCTCTCCTCTCTCGTTCTCTTTCGATTATAACAGTGGAATACTAGAGATTTTGGGAAGTTTTTCACTATAGATCGAGAGTCAATTTCCTTGACTAGTGTTTCATACAAAAAACGCAACAGAAGAGGTTAATGTGACTCAGTTATTAATGAAAGAGAAAGTAAACAAAGAGAGCCTCTCAATGTTAGATAGGTCCTTTAGTAATGTTCCGCGAGATTTCATTATGGAATTCTTTTAGGCATTTTCTCCAGAAACTAATGGAAGAGCGAATCCATCCGGGGGTTTCCTCCGGGAATTTCTCCGGAGGGCTTACCCCAGCGATTCCCTCGAAATTCTTCCAAAGTCATTTTTCAAGAAATTTTCCGGCGATTTTCCCCAAGAATTCCCCGGGGATTTCGTCTTGGAATTCCAATGGGGTTTTCTATACAAATTCTTCCGGGAATTTCATTGAATAAATCCTCCGGGGTTTTTCTCCAGGAATTCGTTCTGGGATTTTTCCAGAGAATTTATCGGGGGATTTACACCAGATATTTCTTCCAGGAATTTCTTCGGAAATTTGCTGGATTTTGTACAAGAAATTCTTCCAGGCATTTCTTCCAGGAATTTCTCTGGGGATTTTCTCCACCAATTCCTCTAGCGTTTTTCTCCAGAAACCCTTCCAGGGTTTTGTGCTAGGGAATTACTACAGGAATTCCACTTAAGATTTCAACGAGTAATTCCTCTGTGGATTTGCTCCAGGAATTCCTCCGGGGAGTTCTCCCAAGAAAGTTTAAGATTTGCACCACGATTTATTCCAAAAAATCCTCTAGGAAATTTCGCCAGGAATTCGTCATGGGATTTCTTCCAGAAATTTATGCGGGGATTCCTCACAGCAATTCCCACGGGATTCCCTCCAGGAATTTATCCGGGGATTTACCCCAGGAACTCCTCTTGAGATTTCCACCAGGCATTTCTCCAGAAATTCCTCCGGGGATTTCGCTCTGGAATTTTTCATGGGATTTCCATCAGGAATTCCTGCAAGGACTTCTTTCAAAAATTCTCTTGGATTCCCACCAGGAATTCCACCAGAAATTTGTGCCATAAGTTCATGAGATACCAGGATTGCCTCCAGAAATTTTTGCAGGGATTTCTTACAGCAATTCCTTCTGGACCCCCTCCAATAAATTCCTCCGCAGATTTTCTGCTGAAATTCCTCCGGGGATTTCCTCATAGAATTCATCCGTGCATTCGCTCCAGGAATTCATCCGGAGATTTCCTTCAGAAATTCCTCCGGTGATTTTTTCTGAAAATTCCTCCAGGGATTTCCTCCACGGCGGACGGGCCTGGCGAAGTGGTTAGAACTCACGCCAAGGACCTGGGATCGAATCCCATCCCTGAGATAGTCACTTATGACGAAAAGGTGGCGACTTCTTTCGCCAGAGTCCAGTCTCTCCAGAAATTCCTCCGCAGTTCCTTCACGAGTTCTTTTAGATTTTTTGCCGGGAGTTCCTTCTGAGCCCACCGGGAATTTCGTCAGAGTTCCTCTGAGAATTCCGCTGTTGTTTCTACGGGAATCCATTCGGAGTTACACCGGGAGTTCCTTTGGATTCTCCAGGAAATCTTTCAGAGTTCCTTCAGCAATTCCTCGAATTTCCTCCAGAAATTTCTCCGAGCTCCTTCAGGAATATCTTTGGAGAATTTCCTTCAAGGTTCCTTCCGGATTCGCTCCATGGTTCCATCAGGAATTTCTCCGGAGTTTCTCTAAATATTATTCCTCGGCAATTTCTTCGAAGTCCTTACAGTAATTTCTTTGAAAGTCCTACAAGAATTTATTCCGAGTTTCTCGTGTAATTCCTCCGGAGTACCTCTAGGATTTTTCGAAAGTTCTTCCAGGAATTCCTCAGGGGATTTCTAACAGTAATTTTGACCAGGAATTCCTCAGAGAATTCCATTTAAAAATTTCTCCTCCAGAGTTCCTCCAGAAATTTCACCGGAGATTTCCTCCGTGTATTTCGAGTATTCATCAGAAGATAAGAACTCCTCAAAAACTCCTCCTGGCATTTTCTCCAGGGGAATTCCAATAGCAATACCTCCTGGGATTTCGTTCAAGACTACCTCTACCTTTTTTCAAAGCGTTTCTCTGGAGATTTCCTCCATGAATTCCTCAAAAGATTTCTTCCAGGAATTTGCCGGGAGTTCCACCTGAGCCCACCGAGAATTTCGTCAGAGTTCCTCCGAGAATTCTGCTGTTGTTACTACGGGAATCCCTTCGGAGTTACACCGGGAGTTCCTTTGGATTTCTTTCATGGATTCTCCAGGAAATCTTTCAGAGTTCCTTCAGCGATTCCTCGGATATCCTCCAGAAACTTCTCAGAGCTCCTCCAGGAATATCTTTGGAGAA
Organism: Aedes aegypti; assembly: GCF_002204515.2. Lineage (NCBI taxonomy): Eukaryota > Metazoa > Arthropoda > Insecta > Diptera > Culicidae > Aedes > Aedes aegypti. The sequence continues at coordinate 19,959,194 of NC_035108.1, read as the reverse complement.
TTTCCTTCAAGGTTCCTCCGGGATTCCCTTCATGATTCCATCAGGAATTTCTCCGGAGTTCCTCTAAATATTATTCTTCGGCAATTCCTTCGAAGTCCCTACAGGAATTTCTTTGAAAGTCCTGCAAAAATTTATTCAGAGTTTCTCGTGTCATTATTCCGGAGTTTCTCTAGGATTTCTCTAAACTTCTTCCAGAAATTCTTCCCGATTTCATCCAGCAATTTCTCGGAACTTCTTCTGATTTTCCACCAGGAATTTTTATAGAGTTCTTCCAGAAATTTTTTCCCCAAGTGTTTGCCCTAGATTTTATCCAGTAATTCCTGGAAAATTGTTCCGCAGATCCATCGGGAATTCTAACGAATATGCTCCATAGTTTCTCCAGGAATTTTTCCGGTGTTCGTCAAGCAATAACCACAGAGTTCCACCAGAAACGTCTCCGGAGTTCTTTCAGCAACGCATCTGGGAAATCCTTAAGGATGAGATACGGGGATTTTCGCGAGCAATTTTTCAGGGTACTTCTTATAGTAATTCCTCCGGAGATTTCGTCCAGGAATTCCTCAGGGGATTTCCAACAGTAATTGTTTCGAAGATTTTGTCCAGGAATTCCTCCGAGAATTCCATTTAGAAATTCCTCCTCCAGAGTTCCTCCAGGAATTCCTCCGGGGGTTTCCTCCGGGAATTTCAAGGATTCGTCCGGAGATAAGAACTCCTCAAAAACTCCTCCGGGCATTATATCCAGGGGAATTCCAATAGCAATACCTCCTGGGATTTCGTTCAGGACTACCTCTGGGGATTTAGAGCAGAATTATACCGGGGTTTTCGTTCAGCAAATCATCCGGGCATTTCGTTAGGAAATTCCTCCGGGAATTTCCCCAGAAATACCTTAGAGGGCTTTTTTCAGAGCGTTTATCCGAAGATTACCTCCAAGAATTCCTCCAAAGATTTTTTCCAGGAATTCCTCCAGGAATCAATCCAGGGATTTCCTCCGAGAATTTTCTACAGGAATTCCTTCGTGGATTTACTCCAGGTATTCCTCCGAGGATTTTCTCCAGAAATTCCTGCGAGGATTTTTTTTCTGAGAATTCTACCAGGAATTTCTGAGGGGATTTCCTCCATGGATTCCTCCGGGGATAACCCCCGAAAAATCCTCTGGGGATTTTCTCCTGGAACTCCTCTGGATAACTCCAAAAGCAATTCTTCCAGGGATTTCGTCCAAGAATTCCTCTGGGATATCGTACAGAAACTTTTCCGGGGATTTCGTCTAGGCATTTCCCGGGAATTTGCACCAGAAATTAATCCGGGGATTTCCTCCAGAAATGCCTCCTCGGGTTTCTCCAGAAATTCCTCCAGAATCTCCTCTTTCTCCAGAAATTCCTCTGGAGATTTTTTCCAGGGATTTCGTCCAGTAATTCTTCCTGGGACTTCCTACAGGTTTTTCCTGCTGAGATTTCATCCAGGAATCCCTCCGAGAATTATCTCCACTGATTGCTCTGGAGATTCTTTCCGAATACTTACCAGGAATTCCCTCGGAGCTCCATCTGGAATTTCTTCAAAATTTGTCCGAAAAATCTATAGTATTTACTACGGGAATTCCTTCGGAGCTCCACAGAGAACTCCTAAGGGTTTTTTTTTTCATGGATTCTCAAGAAATTATATCATTGTTCCTTCAGAATTTCTCCGGAGATTTGCACCAAGAATTTTTCCAGTGATTTTTTTGCAGAATTTCCTACGGATTGTTTTCCAAGATAAGGAAATTTCCACCAAGAACTGTCCCGGAGATTTTATCCGGGAATTCTTCAGGAGATTTCCAATAGCAATTCCTTTGGGGATTTTGTCCAGGAATTCATTAATAAATTCGAAGATTATCTCCAAAAATTCCTTTGGAGATTTCTTCAGAAGATTTATCCTGAGATTTCCTCTGGGGATTTTCCCCAGGAGATCTCCCCCAGGGATTTCTTCGAAGATATCCCCCTGGTGCTCCTCAGTGGGTTTTCAACAGCATTTTCACCGAGGATTTCATCCAATATTTCCTCTTCGGATATTTTCATGATTTTATTCGGAGTTTTCCCCCAAGAACTCCTTCGGGGATTTCCTCTAGGTATTCCTCCGGGATGTTCTCCAGAAATTCATTCAGGGGTGTTTTCCGAGAATTCATCCGGAGTTTTGGTCCAGGAATTTTGCTGGGGATATACACCAGGAATTTCTCCGAAAATTTCTTCCAATAATTCCTCCGGAAATTATCAAGCTTTTCTCTGGGGATTTTCGCCAGGAATTCCTCCGGGGATTTCATGCAGAAATTCATCCAAAGATTTCAAGGATTTCTCCGAAGATATCCTCAAGAACTCCTCCGGTGATTTTCCTCAAGAACTCCTCAGGGAATTTCCAACAGTAATTCTTTCGAGGATTTCGTCCAGGAATTCCTCAGTGGATTTCCAATAGCAATTTATCTGGAGATTTTGTCCAGGAATTCGTTAATAAATTCCTTCGAAGAGTATCTCCAAAACTTCCTTCGGAGAATTTTTCGGAAGAATTATCCGGAAATTTCCTCCGGGGATTTTCCCCAGGGACTTCCTCAGGAGATCTCCTGCAGGTATTTCTTCGTGGTTATTCCCCTTGAGCTCCTCAGTGGATTTTCAACAGGATTTCCTCCGAGGATTTCGTCCAATATTTCCTCTGAGTATTTTTTCATGAATTTCTTCGGGGTTTTCCCCCAAGAATTCTTCCAGGAATTCTTTCGGGAATTTTCATTTCCAATTTGGAGATTCTCTCCAAGAATTTTTCTGGGGATTTTGTTCGGACATTCTTTCGGGGATTTCGTCCGGGGATTTCATTGAGAAATTTCTCCGGGATTATCTCCAGAAATTCCCTCAGGGATGTTTTCTACGAATTTATCCGGAGTTTTCGTACAGGAATTTCGCTGGTCATTTACACCAGGAATTTCGCTGAAGATTTCTTCCAAGAATTGCTCCGGAGTTTTCGACGATTCCGCCGGGGAAATCCTCAAGCACTTCTCTGGGGATTTTCGCCAGGAATTCCAATAGAAATTCCTCCGGGGATTTTATCCAGGAATTCTTCCGATGATTTCAAGGATATCTCCAAAGATTTCCCCAAGAATTCTTCCGGTGATTTTCTCCAGGAATTCCTCAGGGGATTTCCAACAGTAGTTCTTTCGAGGATTTCGTCCGGGAATTCCTCAGGAAATTTATTAAGAAATTCCTTCGGTATATCCTCCAGGAATTCCTTCAGGAATTTCAAGAAATCCTCCGGACATTTTCTCAAGAAATTCTCCTGGAATTCCGTTCAGGACTCTTCCTGGAACTCTTTCGGAACTCCACCGAGAATTCCTAAAAATTTCTCCATTCGGGAATAAGTAGGAGCTCCACTGGAAACATCCGGAATTTTTACGCAGTTCCTTCATGAATTCCACCGTACTTACTTCAGGAATTTCACTGCGAGTTGCTCCAAGAATCCCGCTGGCAATTTTTTACCGCATTCTACTCAGGAGTTTCACAAAAAAAATTATCGGGAGTTCTATCAATAATTCCTTAGTCCGTCTCCTAGTTTATAGTTCCCCCGGAAATTATGCGATAAGTTCCACCAGGAGTTCCAATGCGCAGAGATGAATACGCAAAACGCCTAGAATTCCTAAGTCCGCCAGAAATCCCAGGATGGATGAACACTGCCTGGAACTCCTTTGTAAATTTCGCGGTATGTTTAATGCGTGTTTCTAACGTGAATTTCTACAGAGATCCCTCCAGGGATTCAGCTGGAACTTCACTTTTTTCAAGCATCACCAACATGTTTGTTTTTTTGATCACGTTCGAAAAGGATCGAAAAAAATACAACACCGGTGCCTGCTCGTGCGGTTTGGTCTATTTCTACTGGTCTAAAAAATTTTGGCAGGTCCATTTTTGGAATAAATTTGGACCAAAAAATTGATCTCTGGTAAAGTTGCCCTTATAACTTTACTGTACCGTTTTGATTCATATTACGGACAGCTTCAAATTCCGGACACACTACTTTGTATGGGAAACATTTCACACGAAATATTTCAATTTTTGCCGTTCAAAAGTTCGCAATTTGGAAGCTGGTTTCAATTAGCATTTTTCATAAATATCTATGAGAATTCATTATGCTCAACTGCCTTAGACGTCTCTTTAGGGGTACGACGATTTCAATTGATGATTTGTGTTTTCTATTAATTATTTTCTTGAGCTGTCCGGAATTCGAATCAAAGAATCCGGAATATGAGGCAAAAGTAAGCAAGCGTCCGGAATAAGAATCCTGAAAAATCCACACGTTTCTATTTATTTAAAGTTATTCATGTTGCAGAATGAAAATCTTCACCCACCATTAGAAAGTTAAGTGTTTTGAAGATTTGATAACGCGGAGGAATCATAAAGATTGATTTATTTTATATGCCTTTTGATGAATTTTACTTCACTGAGACCTGAGGTGTCCGTAATATGAATTAAAACGGTACATACTTGAAAGTTTTGACCTCGTTTTCACTATTTAATTTTTATCTTTAACTTGTTTTATCCTTAAAACTGTTTTTTATTTCTACTTTTTTCATGGTCACAATGCAAAGTTGTTCAGAATAAAAAATCCCAAAACTTCTAAAATAATCATCTTCCTAAAAATGTGTTTTTGAGAATATTTTCGCTTGGTTGCTTGTTACGTTACCTGAAAATCATGTTTTATGATTACTCGGGATGATATTTAAAAACAAAATGTCACAAATACATCTGCATGGTCTGCTGCCAAGAGATTTTGACCGTCTATTCTTAGATTCGTCCCACCGTGCGTCGTCGCATGGCCATCTGATCGAAGTGCTCATCCAGTTTCCCACGTGTTCAGCCATCATATCGATAATGATGATTTATTTCGATTCTGCTCTTCCGGTTCTGCCACAACCGCCACCACCTGCAGGAGCTTCCACCGATCGGTATTTGGTCCTCTTTGATTGAATTCTCCGCAAAGCACCGAGACAGATGAACGGTTGGATGGACAAGTGAGCTCACGGAAGCAGATGACTACATTTGGAAGATGATAGTGCCTTTATCAGGATGGATCCGGAAGTGTGTGTGGGCCAAGATGTGTGTAGGGATAGGAATTCAATGGAATGGAATTCGGTTATAGAAGGATGACATTATATTAATCAAATCCAGAAGAGAACATGGACATGATCTTAGATATAAAACATTCACCTGTGCTGGATGGACGCTGCTGAACTAAGATAATGCATTATGTTGGCGTAATATGATTGAATAATACGATTCCATAATCATAATGTATTTGTAAAGTAAAATTCAACTTAATACATGTAGAAAGGAAAGATTTCCTCTAATGCTTCCAACACTCAACTTAAAGTGTTCCCATGTACACTAAAAGCTCTTTATTTTAAATCTTTACGTGGACATTTTCTACGATGAGAGGCATTATGATAAACTGAATAGATGAAGTTAGGTATCTCGGACTAATGCTTGATAAAAATTTAATTTTAAAAAATCACTTTGAGGCCGTTCAAGTGAAATGTAACAAATTTATAAAATGTCTGTATTTACTGAAAAGGTAGTTGCAATTTTACCAAATTGAAATTTTGCCTTACACAATGCTCCTAAATATATGAAAGTAATACTTCTAATGATATTCATAATAAATTCAAAAAGACAATGAATCAAGTAAGATAGAGTATCTTTGAAACCACGGAAGCTCAAAATAAATTGATAATGTCAGCCTGTCTATTTGATAGTGAGATGGATGCTAGTTGAATAATTGCTTCAATTAGAAAACCTCTTCGTTTGACGAAGCTGTTCCATACGAAGGGTTTCATTTCTCTGGTGATTGAAAGGTTTTAGACCGTAAGATTATGGGAAGCGGCATGGTCTTTATTTAAAGACTAAATACGCTGTTGTTTTCAGTGTTCGTAAAATACTGCCAAACCACAAACATATTATTCAAATCGAGCAAATGGTGTGAAAGCATTTGCGTCAATCACTGGGACCATGAGAAGCTCGCCACCTTTAAGACACGATCATAACTAGCGCTTAACCCATTCTAAAACCCTCCATGAGCTAGGGAGTGCTTCCTCTGTAACCTAAAATTTTCAAACATTCCAAGAAATCCTATCGCAAGGGTACAACTGACTTCCGTTTCAGCAAAACCAACAGAAGATACCGCACTTCATTAACGTTTAACCGCCTCATCCCGGAGCACAGCTTGCCCAAAAAGCAGCTAGCAGTCCCTTGGTCGTAAACATCATTTTCGGATTGTTTATCTGCTCAGTGAGTCGTCGCCGCCAAGGACACAGTAACTATTGCGTTTCGCAGCACATAATTTTGGATGTTGGGAGACGCATATTTTCCGATGCCAACGTTTCCCTCGGTGTCAACGAGAAATGTCGCACTCCGCTGCTGGCGATGGTAATGAAGTGATATAGTCGGACCCCTGAAGTAGGTTATCTCAGCTCAACAACCATCCCTTTCCATCCTTGAATTCGCAAACCGACTGAAAATAATTACATTTCAAAGGATGTTAGGGAGCATTATGTTGGCGTTGGTTGTTTTGCGAGTTTTGAATGAGAACAAAATGGTGCAGAAACGTAGTTTCTCTGCAGTGGTCTGTTTGCACAATCGGAAGCCGGTTTAGGGACAATATGTGGAAGACACCAAAAAATCGAAACGACAAATGAATTAAGGAACAAAACGTCGAAAGAATTGTCAGGATACGAATTTCTTGGAAGAATGCTGCATTTCCAAAGGAATAATTATTTCACTATGTTTTTCCAGTTGGGACGTAACGTCCCAACTGAGACAGAGTCTGCTTCTCAACATTTCAACAGCTATTAACTGAGAGCTTTCTCCAATTGGACCATTTTTGCATTCGTATATCGTGTGGCAGGAACGGATATACTCCCTGCCCTAGGAAGTCGAGAAAATTTCCTTTTTACCAATAAATTCTCGACCTGTGGGGTTCGAACCCACGGTCTTCAGCTTGGTCTTACTGAACAGCTGTGCGTTTACCGCTACGGCTATCTGGGACCCACTATTGCCTAACGTTATTCATGACATATTTAATCGAACACGATGTTAACAAAAAAGTCTAAAACACAAATCCAAGCACTGTTGAAAATTATCTGCTCCCAACATTTTTTCTTTCAAAGCCTTTGCGACGATCTGGCATTCGATATTTTGTCTTTCGACATGTTGTCTGTAAACCTCAAGATTCGACGGAACACTGAACCTCTAGCACAGTTTGAAAAAGCGTGCACATTTTTGTGACAGTCCATCTCAGGATGTAATCAGCAATATTAACCTTCCTTGTGTATGTTATGCTTGCATGGTCAAACTAGGTGCATATCTCTAAGATAAACAGATTATCTTTCGATAAAGGATAAAAATCCTTCGACACCAGAATCGTAAATTCTTCAATAATCCACAAAGTCAATACCGAAATCAGTGGCATAACGATAGCATAAAAATTAAGGTTTTGCAGGGTCAGGGCATTGAAGACCAGAAATATTCAAATTTGCGTTCAGTCAGAGTATCTCTCGCAGTTTGCAGCATCCATCAAATCTGATCAAAGTGAAAAGGATGTAAGGTAATTTCACATCTGATGAGAGAATAATTCAAATTTCCCAAGTTTTGTACTTGGTCCCCTGTGACTTATCGCCGACCATAGGGGGAGATCCCCCAGTACCGGACACTTAAGCCACTAAATTCATAATTCGAAAAATATTGGTTTTATGTGCTCGTGTTACTCGTTTATGATAAATATTATAATTTTTATAGTGTACAAAAATAAATTTGAAAAAATAAATATGAATTTTGACATTGCATTTTGATTATGTATTTTAGTACCAAATTGATCGATCTTGAAAGGTGGCACCCAATACCGGACACGATCTGGAAATGCCTCGAATTCTGTAAATTTGAACATCATTGAATGTGTTTACTATAGGAATAGTATATAATTGCCAATTCAATGCATTTGCAACATTTACAAGAACAATTTAAGTATTTCTTAGTTAGCAAGATGTACATAAAAAACCTCTTTCTTATATGATGAAAAATAGCACATTTTACAATGTTGTTCTGAATGTTCATTTTCCTTATTTTTATTGCTTCTTCGATACCATGATCGACGGAATCCATGAAAAATGAATGTATTTTGAAAACACTGGTGTAATAATTACAAAGATATCATATAACAAATCAGGCTGTCCGAAACTGGGGGGCAGGAGGTGCTTAACCAAAATTGTAATTTGTCCATATTTAGTCCAATTATGGTACAAAATACATTCATACTATCAAAATAGGATTAAGTTCGAATATACTTGCGTGATCCAAAGTATTTTTTCATATTCAAAATAATTACTAAATAGGCTCAAAATTAAGGCAACACGTATTTTTTTTTTGAAATTTTCAAACTTTTGTACTATTTTAAGAAGGCATGCATATTTCAAGGATGTATTATTCTACGCAAACATTAGTCTCCATAATAGCTTCCTTTACTACTAATACACCATTTTGATTGGATCATGATTTCTCAATGTTTCGACTCTGTCCGGTATTGGGTGCTGTCCGGTACTGGGGGATCTCCCCCTATAGTTACATAATGCGACAGCTCAAAGTTCATGATTTTTCATCCAGATCTGAATAGACATCATGCAAAATACCAAACATTAAATTCTTCTCCTTGTTTCTGGCGTTGCGTCCCAACCGGGACAGACCCGCTTCTTAGCTTAGTGTTCTTATGAGCACTTCTACTGAGAGTTTTCTTTGATTGACCATTTTTGCTTATGATTATCGTGTGGCAGGTACGAAGTTACTTAATGCTCTGGGAAATTGAAATCATCTCCAAACCGAAAAGATCCTTGACCGTTAGGATTTGAACCCATGACCCTCAGCTTTCTGAAAAGCTGCGCATTAATCGCTATAACTACCTGTGCATCCCAAAAATAAAATAAATATATCCAAATACTTGGTAACATTTCCGTTACAGTCAAATAAGGAAAAAATCCCCTGAAATATCTTCAGAAACTACTCAAGGATTTAACCAGGAATTTGTCCAAGATAATCTCTACTGTAATATTTATAGCAATTTTTCCAGGGGCTTTACTAGGGATTTCACCATATGTTCTTACAGCAACTCCTCCAGCGATTTTTGCACGAAGTATCGCTACCATATATTTTAGACTATTTTCAACAGGGTTGCATAAAAACTCTCAGCAATTCTTTCAAAAACTCTGTCAGGAGTTCCTCCAGGGCATCCACCAAGGATACTTACAGTAATTCTTCTTGGAATTCTGCCAAGAGTTCCTGCAGGGCTGCTAAAAGGGATTTATCTAAGGAATTCGTGACAATTTTGTTAAGCCTTCAGTGATTCCTTCATAGATTCCTCCTGAATTGAATACTCAATTGAGACTTTTTATTCGATATTTGTCCAAGGATTCCTTCAGGAAATTTTCCTGGAATTCTTTCAGGGATTACACCAAGAAATTTCAAACGATTTCTCCTGATATTCCTTCAAAGATTCCTCCAAAAATTCTTATAGAGACTCCCCAAAGGAAACCCCCAGAAAATTTCTACAGGGATTCATGCACATATGTCATCAAGGCTTTTGTTATGGACCTCCAAAAATTCAACCACGATTTCCTGCCTGAGAAATCCTCCAGAGATTCTCCCATGAATGCCTCGAGGTATGTAATCAGAAATTCCCCTTAACAAGAGTTTTTCCTGAAATTTCTTCCAGGAACTGTTTTTTAGGCGGTTTTTTTTTTAGAAATCCCTGAATAAATACCTTGAAGAACCTGTCGAAAAATTGATGGAATAACCCCTGTTGGATTTCATGAAGGAATCCTTGGTTGAATATCTGGAGAGAGTCTTGCACGAATCCCTGAAGGACATCCGCGGAAATCTTTGGAGGAATCCCTGGAATATTCTTTAGAGAAACTCATCTTCTTCTTCTTTTCTGGCGTTAAGTCCCCACTGGGACAGAGCCTGCTTCTCAGCTTAGTGTTGTTATGAGCACTTCCACAGTTATTAACTGAGAGCTTACTATGCCAATGACCATTTTTGCATGCGTATATCGTGTGGCAGGTACGAAGATACTCTATGCCCTGGGAAGTCGAGAAAATTTCCAACCCGAAAAGATCCTCGACCGGTGGGATTCGAACCCACGACCCTTAGCTTGGTCTTGCTGAATAGCTGCGCGTTTACCGCTACGGCTATCTGGGCCCCTCAGGAACTCATGTAGACTTTTAATATCCTTAGAAATAGCTAGAGAAATCTCTGGATGAATCTCTGGAAAAGTCTCTGGAAAAATTCCTGTCTCTGAAAAAATCAATGAAGCACCCTTTATCGCTTTGAAGAATTACCTGGGTAACTTTTTGCTTCCAGTGAACAAGTTACCATTTGAAGGAGTGGTGCAACTAGACAATGGACTAGCATGCGACGCCTAGTGGCACAGTCGACATACTTTCCTGGCAAAAAGCTTTTCGGGTTGAAGCGGATCGGAACTCCTTGGATCGATGCAGTTGAATACTTGATAACACTAACTGTATGAAGCCCGTAAACTCGCTGAATAAATCCCAGGATACATCTCTATCCTTGAGGGATTCGCTGAATAATGAATACCGCGCTGACATGTTGATCAAATACATTCATATCGTGAGAGCCGTCTGGAGGAATGTAAAGGGCACAAATGAACAACGTGTTAGTTTGAAAGCAACCCATAATTGTTCGATAGCTTCTGAATTCGGAACTGATAACTGGCTAGCTTTAAAGCTGGCTCGTACTGCTAATAATACACCTCCATAGTTTTTCAAACTATTTTGAGGATTGCGATTCAAACAAAAAACGCTGTAAGTATCGCTGAAAATCTAAGTATCACTACTTACGGCTTATGGCTGTTTGAATAGGTTTTAAAGATTTTTGAAATGTTTTTAAACGAATCTCAGAGGCTGTCAGGCAGTTAGGCTGAAACAGAGTCTATAAATGGAGAGTTGCGCAAAGAGTGAATCCAAATCTACCTAACCGAAACAGATAGGCGCTATTTTCGAAAGCGAAGAAATACAAATATTTAAAGAAGTCTTTTCGCAAAACTCTGTGATTATATACTCTTAGCTGAAGAACGTGGAGCCAACGTACCTTAGGCCAAAGTTTGATAGGCCAAATGAGTTATTGGGCCGATGTTCGTTATGTCAAAAAGATCAATAGGCCGAAATTTTCCAAACTTAACCGGAACCGAACATTTTTCCTTCTTTTGTGTTAGGCTATTATTTCTTCGTTTTAACTGAATCAGCCAAATGAAACGTCGGCCTAATGATCATTTCGACCTAACGTACTTCAGCCTAACGAACTTCGACCTAATGGCCCAGCATCTCGGCTAGAACTACATGTTGGAAATAAGATGTTTCTAAAAAACATTGTAGAGGAATCCTTAGAGAAATTTATATTGGAGTTCTTAGAGGAGTTTTGGGCGAAAAATTCTAGAAGAAAACTGTTTAATTTCTTCGATATATATTTACTAAGAGCTTCCTTCAGAAATTTCTGTACAAAAATCTGGAGGAATTCCTGAACAAATCCCTAGACGTGCATATGAAGTAATATCTAGAGGAACCTTTAGGAAATTTTCTTGGTTGAAAGTCACTGGATGAAAAACTGAAAAATTCTTCGGAGTAATACCTGAACAAAGCCTTGGATCTAATCTTTGGTAATTTTTAGAACTAATGTCTTATGAACAACCAAAAGAAAATAATAAAAAGTACTTGGAGTGAATCCTGGAATTACTAAAAACTGCTGGGAATGATGAGATTCTGATCGATCTTCTTGAGCACGGATGTAAGCAGTTGTCCCAATCGATCTTTCGAGTACTTCTGAAAACATGGGAGGACGTATAAATGCCTGGATAGTATAACGCCATCAACTCTCAATCTACAATAAAGGGCACATACTGGAGTGTGTTATGGGGACACGGGAGACCGTGTTATTTTCCCTATCGTTTGTCTCACTCTAACAATTATCATCAAAACTTTGCCGAAGCAAATCTCGAGTTTTAGTAAACCGATGAAGCTGAAAATTTAATCGATTGTGCACCACATATATAGAATATAGTGATAAATTTTTCACATCCATATATGGAGTGGTACTTGAGATCTGCTTCTTCAAAAGGATAGGATGATTATAATGACGTCCCGTGCGGCCTTAATCGCAGGAAAATTATCCCGCTAGCATACAAAATACTGTCTAACACATTGAGGTCGCTCAAGGAGTCCTTTGCCGACAAATACCGGGATGATTTTCCTGAACGCCAATCTACAAGGACCAGATGTTTATCTTGCGATAGATCTTAGATGAAGTCCTGGAGTGTAACTTACAAACTCACCTGTTTTTGTTTTTATCCACCGTACTTTTCGGTGAGCTGTGACAGATAATGCCTAAACATGATTTTCCGACGAAACTAATTAGGCTGATACGTGTATCGATGGATAGTTTAAAATCAAGTATTCAGATTGTAGACCAGGTGTCAACCTCGTTTGTGACATTAGACTGATAATGGCTTTCTCATTCTGATAAATTAAAACAACTAGTTTAGCTAAACCCAACGTTTAGACGTTTGTCCCGTGTATTGGACTTTTTTTTAAGGGATAAGCATAAGGTGTCTCTCGTCACCTAATGTTGAAATCTTTTGGAGAGGTGTATATATATTCAAATCTACACGCAACCCGAGCCTGTAAGATTTCATTACAATTCTGCATGATTCTAATACAGAAACTGTATAAGAACGTTGCATATACAGAAATAATTTATTGTAAACAATCATTGTAATGGTCGACAATACAAGGCATTGTATAACAAAGAACATGGAAAGAAGCGAAAGAAATCCGAAAAATACGTTTGTGTTCGCGCCGAGTTCGAGATGCATGAGAAACAGGTTGGCAGCGTCATTACGCAGCCATGAGGCGTAATGAGTTTAAATTATTACAAAAAGATTTTGCCGTCGCGGTCGGGATTCGAACCAGGAATCTTAGTATAATCATCCATCAAATGCCGCGCCATCCATCACGACTATATCAGTCTCTTAACAAGAGCATGCTTGAAGACAATTAAAAAACAACACTCGGCTGCTGTTGGCGAAGCCGAAGAGTGGAAGTAACTACAGTCTCAAATTAGACACACGGTTGAGGAGCGTAATAAATATCAGCGTTATATATGGGATTTCATCTTCGACAGTATTCCCAAAATATCTGATATGTATTAGAAGATAGTTCAGTACTGTCTAAGGCGATGTTTTAGTACACGATACGACCTACCTTGAAGAGTTGAGGATTATCCTTTAAGCTGAGAACTTGGCCAGTAAGAGTGCTGCTTCTGAGCTCCCACAAATATGTAACATATGATTTCCTTTGGGGTTGTCCATTAATTATGTAATACATTTCCGAATTTCAAACAATAAGAAATCAAAAGGCGGAAATACCAAAATGCGGAAATTACCTAGGCCGAAAATACCATAATAGGTAGGAAAAAAATGGCAAAAATTTCAAATAAACAGGAACCCCTACAAGGCAGAAAGTACCACAAGGCAGAACACCATGGGGGTGTAGAAGGGTTACAGAAAAGTGAGTAATCAATTCTGACTCCACTGACACTCCTACTAGAATCTTACATGCCTCTCGAAGGGGGTAGAGGGATTACTGAAAAGTGTGTTATCAGTTCTAACCACATTGGATGCTCAGACTAGAATACAGCGTGTTTCTCTGAAAAACACCGAACACAGGATTGAAACTAAATTCGACGAGATCTTAAAATGCGTGGTGTTTGTATGCTGATGTACAGAAAATATTTTACTGAAAGCCAGCTGACAAACGTCATTTATTGCTGAAATTCAGTTTTAAAAATTGCCGAGGGGACGGAATTCCATAGCCATTAGTGAGTATAGATATGTAATATAATACATGTCCCATAAGGTTTATATAAAATCATATATAAGGCCAAGTTCTCAACTTAAAGAATGGTCTTCATTATTAAAGTTAAAACGTTCTGCTTATTGAAACTGTTATATTTTATCACATACGAGTTATTGGATAATGAAAGCTCTGAAAACCTCCGAAACGATGAAATCCCATATTCACTGGTTTTCAAGTTCGCGTTTTAAGAATGCGTTCAATAGGAGACGCGACTGATTCGGAAAGCGGAGCTAATTTATTTTTAGATATGGATTCGTGCTTTACACCCTGTAAGGGAATGGTTGTATTGAAAAAATAAATGGTATTAAACGTTCAAATACGAGCTACCGGCGGACCCAATACAATTCTTGTACAGTTCTTATGTAGGGATTATAGTAGGTATTACCTTGCATCTTTTGTGAGGAATCGTGGGGTAAGTGGGACAAATGAAAATAATATGAATATTTTAATGAATATGTGAATTAAAGTTTTAAAATCATGAGTAGACCTTTGAGGCCATTCATATCATTACGATGGGTAAGTGATTCCTGAGGTTGTTCAACCGTTATTGCATAATAGACCGAAAGATTGTCAACCTGTCAACAATTATTCTGTAACAAGTTGGCATCATGCAATCTTATTTTTATATATTCAGTGGAAAAAGTTGCAGAAAATATTTTTTTTTGTACCATTTTAAGTTGTTCTCTCTGAAAGTTTAAAACTGAAATAAGAAATAGTTTTAGAATTAATTTGACGTTGAACTTGTGTTTGCTCTTTAGGTAGCTAAAAGTAAACAAAATTTGCAATTATCGTAGAAAAAAAGGACGTGCTTATTAAAGAAACACTTTACACAAAGCCTTAAATGCTTTAAGAAATCATGGAATTTCTCTAAAAGAGATTGCCAAACATCACGATAATAATGTGTCTACTTCGGACAGTCAAATGAAAGGAAGACGTTGATTGAATGATCGAATATAAAAGAACACATGGAAATCCCGTAAAGCCATTTCAAAACATAAAAATGGAGTATAGGTCTATCAACATAGAAAAAGGTTCTAAGTACTTTATTTAATGATTCCGTTTTAAGAAACGAAGAAACGATTTCTTCCAAAAAGTTATCTGACGTTATCTCCAACTTTCGTTAAAACAAATAACTGATAAATAATAAATCTACAGAGCAAGAAGGCAATTGCTGTCTCATGATGTAAGATTTAAATTTGAAATTGATGTAGTTATATTGTTGTAGAATCATTTAAACGAACATAATTAAACATAAGAAAACATAACTGACCAGAATAACATTGCTTAACATTTTTATTTACATATTATCAATGTTATTGTTCATTTGGGACTCCCTAACAAATGCTAAAGTTGATAGAAATCGTAAATATAATTGTTAGTATTTTAATTTATTGTTCGAAACGGTAAACTTTTAAATTGCTTCATTTGTGAGGCAAGTGAAAAGGAGAGATACTTTTATTATTATTATTACCTTTATATATGAGATTTTCAGCCCTAGGCTGGTTCATCTCAAGAAAAAGGAAGAGATATATTTTTCAAAACTTTGGCTGTATTTTTTTTCAATTTTACATGAAAATCAATTGAGCATACCACTCATATTTGGCGGTAGTCAAGTTAAAAACTATACACGACCTCATTTATTTCAATTTAAAGTCTTTAGAATTTGAAGAACCTCAACTATACATTTTCCATTACCCACTTGCGTGTACATGTTCCTTTCTTTCTTTATTTGCTGACATTACGTCCCCATTGCAACATAACCAACTTCTCAGCATAGCATTCGTATGAGCACTTTCACAGTTATTAGGTGAGAGCTTTTTTGCCAAAGTTGCTCTTTTCGCATTCGGGAAGTCGAGGAAAAAACACTGGCCAAGTTCTCAATTAAAAGGATGATTATTAACTCTTTAAGGTAGATTTAAAGAGTACTGAAACTCCGTTGAAAACAGCATTGAACTATCTTTTAGCACATATGAGATATTCAATAATACCTTCAAAAATGAATTCTCATAAGTTCTAATGTTCGCGTAGTAGTGGTGTGCCTAATTGGAGACCCGACTGTATTCGAATGTCAACTGGACACGAAAGAAGGAAAGCATACTGTAGAGCTGATGTATCACATACTGCTATCCCACTTCGTCCAAAAGAGAATCGAGTTTATTTTTAGACATGGCTGCGTGCGTTTAAGTTTAAAGAGGGATGTTTGCATGTGTTGGATAAAATAAAGTAAAAAGTTATAATACCATGAGCTGCCGGTAGGCACATTACAATTATTGTATTGTTCTTAGGCAGAGATTGTATTAGGCGGGACCAGTTTATAATCATTAGTTTGTTAATTGTTTTATCGTTAGTAGTGTGTAGTGTATTCAGTCCCCTTTTATGATTACCAGCCCAATGTTAAATGGCATTACAAGAAGCTCCACTTCACCTCTCCAAAAGAATTCAACATTAGATGAAGAAAGACGGTTGACTGCTTAAAAGGTCCAATACACGGGACCGAAAGTTCGGACACAGCCAAACTAGCCGTTTTAGTTTATAAGACTGAGAAAGACATAAAATTACGTCTATCCTCCCAGTCACAACATCATTACTAATTAGACGGATTGAAGCAAGGAGACACACTTTCGAATTTATTGTTCAACATTTCACTCGATCGAAAGTCACTGAAAAGGAAGACAGCGAGGATAGGCCTGACCATTGATTCTACCAGAACGGAAAACATGGTTGCAGGTAGAGTTAGAAGTAGGTGTTGGTGCTGAAGTAGTATTTGATGGGCATGTGTACAAATTTGTTGAAGAATTTGTTTATTTTGGAATACTTGTGACATATGACAATTGATTCAAAAGTTACAGATAGCCTGAATTAGCTCATTATTTCGTAAAGACAAAAAGTTATGTAGCAGAAAAATTATGGTGTATTTAAAATGTCAAAACTCAACGTTAGCCAAATTTAGTCTGATTATTTGAAAACAGTATTTTAAAACCTTAGCATGTTTTTACAAAACTATTTTGATTATTGGTAGTTTTCTATTGAAAAATGCGATGAATAGGTTGAGAATCATCTGAGATCTGAAGTTTTGGACAAAAAATGTGTGGAAAATGGTTTTGGTGTATTTTATATGTTCGCTACCACCTAAAGTACCTATTGGTTAGATACTTAGTCATTTTCATCCCTACAATAATTCAGGCATAACAAAGTTTGTTTGGCCCGTCAAAGATTGTCCGTTCTGGGTTGTGTGCTATTTAAGGATCAAAATTCGTCATTCAATTATCAAAAATTAAAAACAAGTTTTTTCGATCAAGTTTCAAGAAATCCTCATGAAAGTCTTAAATTGCATTACTTTACTCTTAAAGTAAGATAAGCTTCGACGTAACGAGAGACGTCCCAAAGCGCAAACCAAACAACTGAGTTTTAACATGTTTAAAATTTATGTTATAAACGAAAAATAACAATAACTTTTCGAAAATACCTCTCTATAAAATTGTAACAAATCAATATGTGAACCATACTTGCACGACTCGCAACCTTCCGGAAGGCAAATGCCAGAACGTCACGTCTGACCTCCATATTCAGCATTCGTTTCCACAGCCACCGTAGGAGTTTGTCAGTTTATTCTCTCGTTCCGCCTAGCTATGGGCACGAGGATATGTAATGTATCTATATATCTATGTACGTGGAACAAATATGACAGTTCAGGACATCGCCTTGCTCGGATGAACGATTCTCGATTCACTATATCTACTGGTCCGCTCCAGCAAAAACCTCGCCATGCAGGCTGAGCTCCGAGGGGAGGCTCAAAAGCACGTAGGTATTGTCTGAGTCTACGTCCGTTCCGTCGTGGTCCATTCCGTCAACACTCTTCCATCTGGTCTCCACTCTCCAGTCGGTCGGACGGAATGTTGTCAGGAGTGACAAAAAACGACATGTTTGACGTTCTACGTCATTCCTCGGAAAACCATTTCCTCGAAATGCAATTCACTAGAACACTATTTACCGAAAAACCATTTCTCGGAAGAATCATTCACCATTTATTTAGTTTTCTACAATGTTCTGTAAAACGATAATTACGACGATTATTTTTTTTTTGCAAAAGCTGATTGTTTTTGCTTATACTGAAGAGCTAGTTCTGTGTTTATCACAGGCCACTTGGTTGAATTACATTTGGTCAACTGGAGTTTTGGTCGGAAATCTATAGAACAATTCGTCGAATGACATTTGTATGAATGACGTTTGGTCGAACGGAAATTTTGTTGAAAGATTAGTTTGAAACGTTTAATAGAAGTTTGAACTTAACCACATTCAATCAAAATGATATTTTATGTGAACATATATTTCATCACAGTTCAACAATGAATCGCCATATACCTACATTAATGCAACCAAGTGTTCTAATGTTAAAACCGAGTTCCATTTTTCTGCGAGTACATTCCGGTTAAAGATTTTTCGGTAAACAGTCTTCCGATTAATTTCATTCCGGGTAATGTGATAGAATTCATATTTAGAGTGGACAAAAAAGACAAACTCTTTCACATGACCGTGATGATCCATACCTATCTCTATGTGACATTGATCAGCTCTGTAAAGTGACCGTAGGTACGTGGCAAACGAGTACACACACATCCCGATGCAGCACACAGAAAGACTTAAAAGTTTTGCATGAAAATTCAATTACTCAGAACTGTATGGGCACTTCGTTGTAGTTGTTGTCGTTTTTGCTTGCATCGTTTTCAGATCTCCTTCTTGCTTTATCGTCTCGATTTCGGGTCCGTGAATATTCCCCCTCTTGGCAGGCGTCCTACCGTCCACTCTGACATATGCTGCAAATACTGTAGACAGTGTTGGGAAACTCGTGAGTACTCACTGAAAACTGCAAACTCGCTCGCGAGTATGAGTTGTACAGCTTGAACTCTCGCGTGAGTATACTCAGGCGTGAGTTTCAGCTGTACAACTCATACTCGTGAGTGAGTTTTTGACTATCACTAACTCACTCGTGAGTTATTTTACTCACTTGGAGTATTGTAAATGTTCTAAAAGCTTGCGAATGATCCAAATATACAACAAGTAATAAGTAAGTTTGTTCTAGGAGCGGCATTATTTATATTATGAGATGGAAATTTCAATCTGAAGACTTTTTGATTCACGGAAAACGTCTTTGTAATATGATTTTTGAACACAAGCTTTAATTTATTTTGGGCATTTTGTTCCGTATGTTGCATCGTACCTTTTCTTTTTTTCTTCTAGCGTTACGCCTCTACTGGGTCAGATCCTGCTGTTCAGCCTAATGTACTTGTAGCATTTCCACATTTAACAACTATGAGCTATGTATGCTTTATCTGCGACACTAACAAAAATATAAAAATCAAATTTTGACCAGCTCAGAAAAAAAACCTATAAATAAACGGTGGGAAGAGGGCTAATCTACAATTCTTGCATACACGCAAACAAATTTTGTTGTATAATTTACCGAATCCATGGTAGAATTAAGAACTGCACCAACGATTTTCAACCGACTACAAAAATCTGTTAAGTTTACTATAGTCTGGTTAAAATCACTGAGCAGTTAATGTATCTGTTGCGCTAGCAACTGAAGAAAACTATGTTCCGAAATTTTAAACAGGTTTATTGAGGCCAACGTTAAAGTTTCCTGGAAATATCGATTTCAGTGAGGTTAGTTCACAAATTGTTACTTATAAATTGGCTTACGTTTTGTAAATTTCTTGCGTTTTTATCCCGGGTGATAAATTCAACTTCGCTCTGTTGGCTGTATCTAAGGTTACATAATTCATACATTATTTTGAGAGTTTTATACCAATATGATCTTCAATTACCGTTATAACATGTTCTAATTCATAAATTAACTTGAAACCAGCGGCTGATCTTTAGGAAGATTTATAACTTTTACTGAAAAGTGAATTTAATGTTAATGCATGATCTGTAGCACATAATATCAAATTTTACCGTAGTTCGTAAGTAGGATATCAAATTTTCAATTCTAATTTAAGGGAAATTTATCGCAAATTATCAATAATTCAGCACTTTATATGCACAATGTTGCTTTTTAGCTCGCAATGATAAACGAATCGCACATGTCTTTCCAAAACACGGTTCTGTCCCCGTCACTCTGCTCCTGTCTAGTCGACGTCAATGTACATCGGGTCGGTGAATTGGAGGTGCGCTCATTTACGAGGGGCGTTCGCAACAGTATCTATACAGTTAATGTATCTATGTCCGTAGTAACTTCGACTACAATGCATTGTATTTCAATCCATGACACCCACCGTACAACATAATGTGGTCAAAAGTATAATGCAAAACTTGTCAAATGTAGTATGTTTCTAGTCATAAATACTACAACACTGGTTAAATAAACATAATCAATTTTCTTGTGCAGTGATGTTGACTATGTTTTAGAAGAGTTAACAGATTAATGTAGTCGGTTGAAAATCGTTGGTGCAGTTCTCAATTTTACCATGGATTCAGTATTCTCTACAATAAAATTCATTTCAGTGTAACTTAAGATCTCGTCCTAAAAGCCATTGGTAACCATGTGTGTAGCTCGTTGTTTCTGAGCATTTGAAAGCATTTGAATGAATTTACAGTTTGCCATAGTGTAGGTTTGAATCGTTTGAATGCTTATTAATTATTTTGCTCAAAAACAACGAGCTGCACACATGATTACCAAATGGTTTTTAGGGCGATTAAGCGAGAATTGTGATTTGATAATGGACAGACATACTGATAAAACATATTCATTTATCAAAGTATTGGCAATACTTAAATAATCTGCATTTTAACTAAATAACTAAATAAATATTCAATTAAATTCTGAAATAAATCAATTTTATCTGCGCAGTCTAAGATAAACGAAAACGATTAATCTTGCTTGATTGATGCTGAAAACAAAACAAAACAAAGCAAGAGAGTGCCTGACAGCGCTGACAGCTAACCACCATACATTTAATGGTAAAAAGGCGCATTGCCTGTTACACCAATGAACCGATTGTGATCGAGTATGAAAATGGTGCACTACCTGTGTAATAATAAAAAAACGATTTGTTTTGCTACTCATATGGTAAAACGATACAGACTGAAAAAATAATGAGAAATTACATTCGGTTTTAATGATGAACACCAACGTGTTTCGAAAACCTAATTTTATTAAATTGGAAATTCCAATTTGGAATGCATACTTTAATGTGGTGATTTGTATTGAAAAAGTTCAAGTTCTTCTAGAAATTTGTACTGTAAAATGATTTCCTGATGAATTAAACTCATCAAAACAACTAAGCTGTAGTAATTTTTCTGCAATTTGGTTTAAAAAGAATTCCGTAGTTTAGCCCAATTACTCTACAGTGATACCTCCATGAGTCGATGTTCCATGACTCGATATCGACTCATGGAACCATACTAGAAACAAAATTTAATGGTTACTTTGATGGTCCCTAGAAACAGCTTTCCAAAGGATTGCTTTTCCATGACTCGATATTTCCATGAGTCGATGGTCCCTTCAATATCGACTCATGGAGGTTTCACTGTATTTTGGTTAAATTTCCAAGGTTCCTCTTTAGAAATTGTGGCAAAGTACCCCCCTTGGGTAAATGCAGCTCTCTCTCTATTGTTGACAGGCATACTGTAAGATTTTGCATTTATGAAATAATCGATTTACTTAAATTTTGATAAACTTAAAATTTAGGTTTTTTTTTTCTCTATGTAGAGAAAATAATTACTGTTAATAAACATACTGTTTAACGTACAAGTATACTTCAATAGGATCATAGCACTACCTCTGTTTGCGCACATAAGAGCGTCTGTGTGGTAGTCGGAATCTTGTCGGACACCTTTCATTCATGGTCGCGGTGATAATCGGAACTGTAGCAGAATTAACACACGAAATTGCTGAACTACAACACAACGTTCATTTGACGGAGAACTGGTACACAAAGTCTTCTGTATTAATGCGGCTATTTATTGCAAACTTAGCTTCAACTACGGTTTATTCTGTCTGGATTTCTATTTAACCACTGTTCTGTACTGTAAACTGTTCACATAAACTTTGAACATTCACTGTATTTCTGGACGATTACAAACTGGACGCGCACGGACTAACTACATTAACTATTGATCGGTTATTAACTGTAATGTACTCAACTTTGGTCTTTTATATGATCATGCTGTACAGACTAATTGTTCTGAACTATTTCTAAAAGCAGTTCTGCTGAGTTCAGTGACCTATTACTGGAAGTTTGTTGCACATAATGCTAAGTTTTGGCGGTAACAGTACTGAGTGACTGAGTGCATAACAGTTCCATGAGATTTAGTTACGGTTACACTACAGTCTGACTATTCCAATCTAAATTCATTGATTCCATCTGAACTTGCGTAAACAACCTCAATAACAGAAACCTTAGACAAAGACTCGACAATACGTATCAGACTTTCGTGCCAGAACAAATCACCAGCCTCTGATTGTTCACCAAATAGCGTTGCCAGCAATGATTTGTACGGTAACTTCAGCATCTTCTGTGCTCAGATTTTTCCACTCTCCTTTTCAATTTTCATTCATGTGCACCATTTTTCTGACAACACAATGTATGATTAAGAGGAGAAAAAAACTAACAATAAGCCAGGTGTCACATCTTTTCTAAGATTAAAACGAACAAAAGAAGCGAACATTATTTCAGGAAATATTGTTTTATACTTTTTTAACCACTTTGGACAATTATGAGAATAAATAATGCATGAATCATTCTTATAATGATACTTACTTACGATAGGTACTTCACATTTCTGTATGTCTGTTCCTAAAACAGCTGTACAACAAATTCTATATTTGAAAGCTATGCAAGTTTGCTATTACCGCATAACAGTCAAATTTGCCAAATAAATAGTCATAGGCCCGTAGATGTGGTTTAATGAGGATAAAATTATCAATCAGAATC
Source organism: Aedes aegypti (assembly GCF_002204515.2). NCBI lineage: Eukaryota > Metazoa > Arthropoda > Insecta > Diptera > Culicidae > Aedes > Aedes aegypti. The sequence goes on along the minus strand of NC_035108.1, from coordinate 19,936,286 downwards.
ATTTAGTTTCTAGGTTTATTCATACATCTCATAACGCAAAAATGATTATTTTTGGTACCCACCCACCCTCTTGTAACGATTTTTGTATGAATATTCCACATTATTTGTGTATATTGTAACATTCTGAAGACACCTACCTACACCTTTGTGAATGAGCCCTCTCCTAATAGTCTACTTTTTCGCAACCTCCTTTATTTCTTGTTAGCATACTGCCGTGAATCGCAATTCAATCCAATCTGCATTTTGGCTAAAATTGAGTTGATATCAGTTTTCAACAAATCTTCCTATGGTCTTTCAGCTGCACTAACTAGACACCACATTTTGTTCCGTAAAATGAGGAAAACCACCAAGTCGGATTGTCCCATAATAAAAAGTAACCACAAAGCAGTCCCACTACAGATTCCCGCACAGCGTAACTCAAAAATGAATCATATTTTGGTCATTTTCAATTTTTTTTCGGAAAAGTATCGGAGAGAAAGACAAATTGCAAAACTTTTATTGAGATTCAAACATGTTTGAATCTTCTAGATTTTTTTGAATGTTCGTCTGGAGAACGAGTCTATAAACTTCACATGTCATTTTATCATGGCATACTTTTTACATATAGGACTGACTTGCAATTCACGACAGTATAGAAGTCAAGCAAAATATATGAAATTTTATTATAAATTCCATGTTTAAAAAATGACTCTTAATTCAGTAATGTTTAAATATCCATACTAAAAAAATGCATATCTCAATACAGAAGTCGACAGTAGCTGTTAACACTATTAATAATTTATATTTCACTCTGCCAGCTAGTAAACATAAACTACAATTTTATTTTGCTTTGGGATTTGGTTACTCACCATACTCACAAAGAGTAACTTGCTCACTCACCGAGAGTAATGACGTCATACTCACAGCGAGTATTACTCTTTACGTGAGTAATACTCGCAGTGAGTTATGACGTCATACTCTCGCGTGAGTAAGAGTAAGGAATGAGTAACTCACAGTGTGAGTATTACTCGCAAACGAGTACGAGAGTGAGTATTTTTTTACTCGCGAGCACGAGTTTCCCAACACTGACTGTAGATGACCGAAATTGTGAGGTTATATTTTCAACGGGATTTCTCCATCCAAATGAAACTGCATTGTGTGGTGCGCAGTTTGTGATTCCTGCACAAATGTGTCCCCTCAGGTGGGGTTGGGTTTGAATGAATGAATGTAAGAGTTGTTCATTGTGCAGATGCTCAATTTCAAGATAAGAACTGAATTCAATGCCGTTTTAACAGTAAAAGATAAATTTGATGGCTGGTTGCATCATTAAAGAATCTTTGGCTCAGACAGGATTTGCTTTGGATTGTTTTGCAGATTGGGAAGGGGAAAAGGATGTGTGGAAGTGAATTGGGTACTCCCAAAGAAAACTGTTTTAAGAATAGAGGAGTGATTTGCATGCTCAAATTTTTATGTTTTTGAATCATAATTTGAACTGAAGGGTTAGCATTTACCCCATCAGAAATTTGTGATCTAATATCTAAATTATTCAAAAAATAAAACAAATTCCACAGACTATGTCCCTTAAAATCAAAATTTCTTTGAAGAAAGGTGCGTAACTCAATCCGGCTCCATCAGAGTTCCCGAAAAATCATACAGAGCATCGAATTGAATTTGCCGGAATGACTTTCATCTCAAATTAACCTGCCAATCAGCTACGCACATGTAACACGCAACAAGCCTGTCCCGTTCCAGGGTTGACAGAAGCCATGCCACAGTTACAGTTGCCGAATTCGAGAGCCCTGTTCGTCAGCTGCTTTTGTTCCGTCGACGACGATGGGTAATTGAATTTTTGATTCCATTTGGCGGAAAATTTAAGCACTCTCGCGTTCTTATCGGCAAGGGTACCCGATCGAAAAGGAATATCAGAATAATAATTACAGTTGATATTATTTTAGTATAAAGAAAAATGTTCAATTTGATGGAGAGACCTGTGTCATCCTCAAACGAAGATTTTTCACATCCCTGAGGTAACTCAGGTAAGACAGATGTGAAAATATTGTATAATATTGGACTCAAAATGCTGCTCTGAGGAACACCAGCTCTTTAGTAAGTCTTCCGGGTCTTGGAGTTCTGATAATAACCCTGAAATGTACGATTTGACAGATAACATTGCCTTATTCTAACAATGTATGTTGGAAAATTGAAGTTTTTTAATTTTACGATCAAGCCTTCATGCCGAACAGTGCCGAATGCTTTTTCTATGTCTAGAGCAGAGAGCAAGATCAGTGGAATAGCCTTCAGATTTGTTGGAACGAATCAAATTTGAAACACGTAAAAATTTATGAGTGGTCAAATGTCCATGGCGGAATCCGAACTGCTCATTGGCAAAAATTGAATTTTCGATCATGTGGACCATCATTCTGTTCAAAATGACCTATTCAAAAAGTTTACTGATGGAAGAAAGTAAACTGATTGGACGATAGCTAGAAGCTTCTGCATGATTTTTGTCCGATTTTAAAATTCGTGCAACCCGACTTTAAAAACAACGTGGTGGATCGCAGCAAGCCGTGCGCGCGAGCGGCTGCGTTTTGGAACTTGTGACACGTTTACCTTGTCCCGCGTTTTTTTCTCGTTTCGGCTGGTGAAAATAAGATTCGGCAGATGGTGCTATGTCACGTGCAAATGGTCTGCAGAAACATGTTTTTCAAAATGAAAAAAAGTGTTTTTTTTTTTCTTGTTAAAGGTTATATATGAAGACGATTTATGTTTTTTTTTTTACTTTTTTTCACTTCGTTCCACGCGACTCGTTTTTTATCTCCGGTATGTGTTAAGCGTATTGATTTAAAACTTGAATGGTTCGTGGATGGTCGGTTAGAGATGGAAGTTTTTTTTATCGATTTTTCAGTTACGGCTTAAGCAAACGTGCAGAGGAGTTTCGAAAAAGGAATGTGGTGAGCTTGTTCTGATCAGCAGCGCATGATTACAATGCGTAAATATTAAATATTGGTCGGCCAGAACGTCTACCAAACGTATTCTATGGCACTACTCTTTTTATCAACATTCCACAATATCCCGTAACATCTATGAGAGGTCGTAGAGTTCTCTGCATCTTTCTTAAGTAGGTGTTCAATCAATCATCCTTTCCCATACCCCAGCTTTCGCAAGGACGTGGCCAGGACAGCTCTTGACTGTTGGAGGATGCGTCAATCTTGTCTAAGAGTTAGAGGTTAGTCCCAAATCTCTGACTTTGGTAACGGACGGGACTGTACCACCTACGAATTTGTGCGAAATGCTTAATGCCAATGCTAAAGCTAAAGCTAATTTTAAAATTCGTGCAACTTTGGCGTTTTCCACTTGTCAGGAAAGGTGTATATATTTATGCCAACTGAAAACATTTGTTAAATATATCATATGCCTTCTCCTCACGTTTTTATCACGGATTAAGAACCTGCAAAACCTGGAATTATCAAGGAATTTTGCCCGCAATCAGGGAAATTATTTTGAATTAGTAAAGGTAATTAGTAAATTAGTAAAGGTACCGTTATTTCGGGTGAAATTGATCATTTTCACGGTTTTTCTAGTCTGTTTTCTATAATGTTAACAATGCCAAACAACTTAATGCAGGAAAACAAGTACGAAGGTGAACCTCATCGACTTATATACCGAAATTTTCAAACAAATGTCATTTTAGTGTTAAAAAATATCTCTAAAATATAAAATCAGGGGATCTCATTTCGGGGTGAAATTGATCACTTGTCAATGCCATTATTGTTAGTTTTCAAAACAACTCTACATGATAAATTTGTGCTCCCTGAATCCGAATATGCTTGTCAAATTCTTAACAATGCAATATTTATATAAATAACGATAGAAGAGAATTACGCGGAAAACGCCTAAATGTATGCAATTTCCTAAGGAATTCAATGATATCTAACAGAAATTCAATTATTTCTACCATATGAGCTAATTGGTACGAGTTTTGGTGATGCAATCTGGTTTGGGGATATATCTCAAGCATTCTCACAAACTTTCAGGTTTATACCATGTTCAAATCCTTGTTTTGAAATAGAATTTCATAGGTGACAAACAATACTGCAACGTGCATGATTTTGAAATTTTACATTATTTTCATAGTAATAAACATTCTTTAACGCAAAAAAAAACTTCACAACACACAATGCGACAATAGTTACGACAAACAACGTTCATTTACTACAGCTTACATTGATATTTGTGCTCCATTACGCATAAATAAAAACGTTTGACACGATTATCAATTTCACCCTTCTGATCAATTACACCCGATTTTACGGTAAACGTAAAGGTTAAAACGATGTTCTGTACTTTGATGTTATAGTCATTTTTATTTATTCGACATAAAACTTCTTTAAACAGTTAAGTAGAACTTAAGATTTCCATGTTGGTCAATGCAAGTACAGTTCCTAGTTCCAGTTAGTTGTTGTTCATGTGCTTTTTAAACATGGTTAAGAACACACTTTACAAAAATGTTTTCGCTTATTCTACAAACATAAAAAACATTGTAGAAAAGACCAAAAATTTCAACAGGTATTGCATATAGTACAAGGTAAGTAGGAGGTCACCTTTTCAAGTCTTGGTCACTTTTTTTAAAACAAGTTTTTTTTTTCTATCTTTATTAACGAGATTTTTAGCCCTGGGCAAGTTCATCTCGGGACCGACGGCTTTACTTCCCTTCCGAAGGAAGTCGTCACTGAAATTTTTAGTGACTATCTTGGGGATGGGATTCGATCCCAGGTCCTCGGCGTGAGAGGCGTGGGTTCTAACCACTACACCAGGTCCGTCCCCAAAAAACAAGTGTTTAAAAAGTTTATATTTTCGATGTAAGGTCTGTAATGTTTCTATTTTAATTAAAATGTTCTTTAAAGTCGTTTTTTGCTTTAACCTGCTTGCAGTAAATCCTATCCTGGTGCGAAATTAAAGAGACTCAAACAATCCTTCAGAGACTATTACGCCATTATTCCAAAAGTTCTTAATGATATTTTTTTCAGATCCCAAGGAATACTTAAGGAATTCTAGTGATTTCTCCAGAGATTGCTTCTCAAATTCTTTCAGGAATTGCTACCAGCGATTTCTCAAGGGATGCTAAGAGGAATTTCTTTAAAAGTCGGTCAAGAAAATCCTTCAAACGCAACAACACTGAGGCAGATCGCTGTTTTCGACGGCCAAAACCTCTAGTACTCTAGATATGCACCCTAGAGGTTTGATGTCTTCGAGAAAGTGTTTTAGAATAACTTGTACAATATTTTGACACATTCAGATTTGATCTAGATAAGTGAAAACTGATCAATTTGAGTTTTATCTTTTGATAGGAGCGTTGTAGTGAAAAAACTTTCTTTTGCTAAGTTGTTCATTGAGGCATTTTTGACATTTCTTCGGAAGACACTTACACTCTATCACTGACGTGGATTGCGATATATGACAATTTAGTTAAAACAGTCAAAAAATCGATTTTGGCCATTTTTTCATACAAAAAAAATGTTAAAAAATATTTTGTCATCAAGTATGAGAATCATAACTATAACAAAGTAAATATACATCATTTACTAGGTAAATTTTCAGATTTAATTATATTTTTGGTAAAAACGGATTAAAAATAGTGTTTTCTAAATCCAGGATAACTCATGAAGCGGCAAATGGCGGCAGCTAATTTTTTGTATACGACTAGTCAAGAACATAGGTTTCATTGTCCCGAAGAACGAAAAGTGGGGCCACGTGGGACTTTTTTGCTGCGGTGGTTTGAAAATTTGATGAAAATATGTTAAAAAATTATTGGATTTGAAGAAATTTTCATGAATTTATATTTTTTGAAATGTATTTCTAAAACGTATTCCATGTTGACGAAGTGTTTTAAAAAAGTCATCACCAAACTGGTATCGTATAATATGGCTTTTATTAAACACAATACTATTACTCTAATAAAAATCAAAGAATAGATATACATATGGGACAAATTATCTTGAATTCCGTTAAAAAGTTTATTGGAACACCAGTTTAAAGATGACTTCTTCAAAACACTTCGTCAACACGCAATATGTTTGAGATATACATTTGAAAAATATAAATTCATGAAAATGTTCTCAATAATAATCATTTTTTAACATATTCTCATCAAATTTCCCATCCACCACAACAAAAAAGCCCCGCGTGGCCCCACTTTTCTTTCTTCGGGACAATGAAACTTATGTTCTTGACAAGTCGTATACAAAAAATTAGCTGCCGCCACTTGCCGCTTCATGAGTTATCCTGGATTTAGAAAACACTATTTTTAGACTGTTTTTACCAAAAATATAAATAAATCTGAAAATTTTGCTAGTAAATGATGTATATTTACTTTGTTATAGCTAAGCTTCTCATACTTGATGACAAAATATTTTTTAACATTTTTTTGTATGAAAAAATGGTCAAAATCGATTTTTTGACTGTTTTTACTAAATTGTCATATATCGTAATCCACGTCAGTGATAGAGTATTAAAGTCTTCCGAAGAAATGTCAAAAATACCTCAATGAACAACTTTGCAGAGGAAAGTTTTTTGCTAGGACGCTCCTATCAAAAGATAAAACTGATCTAGATCAGTTTTCACTTATCTAGATCAAATCTGAATTTGTCAAAGTTATTCCAAAACACTTTCTCGAAGACACCAAACCTCTAGGGTGCATATCCAGAGTACTAGAGGTTTTGGCTGTCGAAAACAGCGATCTGCCCCAGTGTGCAACGCTACGACCTCTAGTATTTTTTACGAAGATTACTCTGAAAAAAATCCTAGTGATTATCCCACGATTTCCTGCAGATGTTTTTTCACCGATTTCTCCAGTTGTTACTTCTAGGGGATTTCCCCCAATTCCTGTAGGAGTTCTTACACAAAATCGTTTCGATATTTTTACTAAAAACGTTAGAATTCCTACGTTTTTTTGCTTTTGTGCAAGGTATTTTCATGAGGACGATGTTGAAAATTTAAAGGAATGGCTTTAAATCTCGACATGTCTCCAGCAATGCATTGAAATATTATTGCTGCGAACATTTTTCAAATAATTTTTCGAATAAAATTTTCAAATCTCATTGGATACTTAAAAGCTTAATTTAAGGTTTCACAACAGTTAATACATCGTCATTTTTTACAGTTATTGCTCCGATCATTGGTATGTACATTTCTTCAGGGATTCTGTCAGTATTTCTTAAAGAAATATTTGAAAAAAAAAAAAAAAAATTGTGCGGCATTGAATTATTTTTATTTTAGGTCATCTTAGTAATTTATCAAGAAAATCCCGGAAAAAATGTCATCAAGAATCCAGGAGTTCAGAGATCATCGTAGAAATTCACCAAGACATACTTAAAACTTACATAAGCTTAACCCCTCTGCCTGCAGCTTCATTTTTTACCGCAAGAAAAACATTAAAAATCGCGAAAACTGTTTTGTTTCTTGGTATGTACTTTTACACCATTTTTTCACAAGTTCTCAATAAACTCTTCTAGTCTTAGAATCTGTGTCAACACTGATCATTGGTCATCTGGATCCAGAGATATTCCGAAATTCCTTTGGGGACCGACGCGTAGCCGTAACCTACGTATATATCTCAGGCTACAGATTTTTTATCGTATTCAGATATTCACTCTTCAGAACAATACAATTATGGAAGTATGTTGTAAAAAAATTAAGCAATTTGGTACAACCGTCTTTGAATAATGAGCATTTATGTTGTCGGTACCTCATTGGCTAAATGAAGATCTTGAAAACTTCAAAAAACCTTCTATCGTAATTTTCGGATATCTCTAAAAATACTTAACCAATTTGTATGATTTTTTCAAAGTAGCTCCTTATTACATGGCATTGTATAGCCCACATTTTTTTTTCGATATATTGACGTAAAACGAAAGGGCCGCCTAAGACATTTTATATGGAAAATATCGGTCCCCCAAGGAACATTGGAATATCTTTAAAACCTGATCACCAATCATTTATATCGACACGAATTCTTAAACAAGAAAAGTTTTCTAAGAACTTGCGAAAAAATGGTGCAAAAATATCGAGAAACAAAAAAGTTATAGAGATAGAGAGGTTAATCAGTGATTATTCTAGAATTTTCCTTAGCAATTCCCCGCGTATTTTTTAATTTTTTCCCAAAAAAAACTGAAAAAATGCTTGGCATTTCTTTGGAAACATACCTTGATGAATGATTGGAAAATTATTTGAAGACTTCCTTATAAAAAATAAAAAAAAATGGAGGAACTCCTGTAGGAAGAATTACTTAGAAATATCGTGAAATATTACCAATCACACTTTTCAAGCGATCATTGGAGTAATATGTGAATGAAATCTACAGCAAAACGTGCAGTTATACTTGTCGACATGTCACGAGGAGTCTTATGAGGAATCAAACTTTTATGTCGTGGTTCCTGTTAGGTTTCTTTTTGTTTGTTTTTTTTTTCAGCAAAGAGGTATCTAAGGTTTTTTTTCCCAAGACGAACAGTCACTACCAGCCCTGGTTACTCCAAGATATCATCTATGCAAAAATACAAAACGGCCTCCAGACGATCCAGAAAGGTCCATAAATATGAATCCCTTTTTAAGGGAAAGGCTATTTTATTTTCTGAATTTCGAATTGACTATGTACTTCAACCTGACTTTGATTATTAAAAGCACTTTCAGATCATTTGATGAGGTTCTTAGGTTTTCGGGGAAATTAAAAGAAAATTGCCATATTTTTTAGTGCAAACAGATAATTTTTTTTATTGCAGTGAAAAATTAGTGTTCCAAAGCCAAAATCCTCAAAAAATAATTTTTAGCCATCTAAAAATAAAAAAAATGTCAATACTTTAGGTATTTTGGAGAATTTTCTGAACCTGGAATTATTATTTTAAAAACCTGGAAATATCAGGGAATTTCATTTCTGTAAGTGTTCGAATTTTCCTTTACATTTTAAAATTGCAATGCCCCTCTCCTCAATGGAATTTGATAAAGTTTATGTATGTTTCATATGCATTACAGTCGGCTCGTGAATACCGTTTTGATTCATATTACGGACAGCTTCAAATTCCGGACACTCTCGTTTGTATGGGAAACATTTCACACGAAATGTTTCAATTTTCGCCGTCCAAAAGTTCTCATTTTTGAGGCTCGTTTTATTAGGTTTTTTCCATAAATATCATTGCAAATTTATAATGCCCAACTACCTTAGACGTCTCTTAAGTGGTTGAACGATTTCAATTGATGATTTGACTGTTCCATTAATGATTATCATGAGCTGTCCGTAATTCGAATCAAAGCGTCCGGAATATGAGGCAAAAGTGAGGGAGCGTCCGGAATAAGAATCATGAAAAGGTCACACGTTTTGATTTATTTAAAATTATTCAAGTTGCGGACGAGTATTCTTTACCCACCATCCGAAAGTTAAGGGCTTCCGACGCTCGATAACGCTAAAAAATCATACAGAATGATTTATTTTGTATGGTCCAAGCTGGGTTATACTTCACTGAGGCCTTAAGTGTCCGTAATATTAATCAAAACGGTAATTGAAAGTGGAGCTGATAGGATTGAGAAACGTTTCATTGAATATTTGAAATATAACAGGGACATGGTCAGAATCAAAATCAGCATGAGTAACTAATTGGCTACAAAGATGATTAGAGTCAGTTAAGATCAATCCATCATAGATGGATTTCTAGATGAGAAAAAACATGTAGGGCTAGCAGGGTATTGAATTGAGAAATATCCTGAAGAGCACTCATCAAATAAAATTCTGCCGTTGGAATTACTTTGAGAATTATTCCATGACCGATGTTTGGCATTAAAGTCACCAATGACAAAATTTTTTGACTTATTGCGAGTCAATTTTCGCAAGTCAGATTGAAGCATATTAACTTGCTGTCCAGAGCATTGAAACGGCAAATAGGTAGTTATGAAAGTATATTTACCAAGTTGTGTTTCAACTGAAACACCTAAAGTTTCCAAAACTTTAGTTCCAAATGACGAAAACAGTTAAGGTTTATACGCCATGAATGATGATTGCAACTCCCCTCATGTCCCATCGAGTGGATCATTACGAAAAACAAAAACATTAGGATATCTTTTGAGTTTAGATCCAGGTTTTAAATACATTTCGGTAATAACTGCTATATGCACGTTATTAGCTGTAAGAAAATTAAACAGCTCGTCCCCTTTTCCATTCAAAGAACAATCATTCCAATTTAAAATATTTAAATTATTATTTGGATCCATTAGAAAAACGTAATCCAATAACAATTTGATTTGTAAATTTCACACCTACCTGCTTCAGTGGTAGCTTTGAACATTGCATCAAACATTAGATTAAATTGTTCAGTTAGATAAATAAAATCAGAGGGAGACATATCACTGCAAATGGGTACATTATCTGATGTTTTTCCGTTAGAATTTTCGGTAGACGAAGAGGCGGAGTAGATGTTTCCGGTTGCGGCAGGGTTTTTTTTCCATTTGATTTGAAACAATTAGAATGGTGACTCGTTGTATGAAAAGGAAAGGAGTTCAAATTACCTGCTACGACATTGGCAAAGGATTTTCTTCGGGTAGATACATTCGAAATTAAAATATTCGACGGATTAAAATTAGTATGAGTATGATTCTTGATGTCGATCGCTTGTTAACTGAATTCCGGAAGCGACCGTTATCGCAACGAACATTATCTTTCATCTGCCTGGCACGAGCCTCAACGACTAGCCTACGCGAAGGGCAAGCCAAAATGATTGACTCATGATTGTTCCCGCAATTGGCGCATAAGAACTTATCGGTATCTTCCTTCACTGGACAGACGTCCTTGGCGTGAATAGAACCTCCGCAAATCATGCATTTAGGATCCATGTTACAATTTTTTGTACCATGACCCCACTTTTGGCACCGACGGCACTGAGTGGGGTTCTGGTAATTTCCCCCAGGTTTTTGGAAATGTTCCCACGTCACACGGACATCGAACATAAGTCTTGCTTTTTCTAAAGCTTCAATATTATTTAGATCTTATTTGTTAAAGTGAACTAAATAATATTCTTGAGAAAGCCCTTTCCAAACAATGCCAGAATGGGTTCTCTTCTTCGTAATGATTACTTGGACTGGGGAAACTCCAAGTAAATCATTTATTCCATTTTTGATCTCTTTTGGCGACTCATAGTCACTTGAGAGACTTTTCAAGACGACTTTGAACAAACGTTTAGTTCGTCATAATTAAAAATAAGTGAATCGAAGACCCTGGGCTAGAGACTGCTTCAATTTGATGTTAGGAAAAATTGCCTAGAGCACCGAACTGATTGCTCATTTCGATGCAGTTATCATCATTACCCATTTCACCCATGCAAGAAAGCTCGTTTTCCGGAGAAACGTCTTTTTCCATTTTTTGCCACTTTCAGTGACAGTTTTAAAGTTGTGTTTCTCTTATTCTGTTCCGATCGGGCAAGTACCTGTACGGCCACCACACGAGATGAAAGTGTTCTTGAATTACCATTCATATGGACCTTGGTGCTTGTGCTTTCATATCCACATGGTACGGTTGTTGACTTTGTTGCATCGCATTTTTCTGCCGGAGTAATATTTTACGGTGTGCTCATTAATGATTAACGATTCGTGCCTAATGGTTGGGAGTCCTTGGAGCAAAAAATGGCAAGCCCCCATGAAAGCTGCCGCAGGATGAATGGTGCGGTAATAAAACCAGATGAAATGGACTGTCGAAAGCCTGGTACTTTATTTTATTATTGGGTCTTCCTGGTCCGAAAGGCGAGATGCTCGAATGCAGGTGAGAGTAAAATGGCTCACGTTTTCGTTGAGGTTTGCTGTTGGTTTTTCGGTAGTAAAACACATTTTACAGTTTCCCGTTCTTCTAGCAGTGAAGTTGTGTACATTTTGTTCCCAATGGTTCCCCTGTGAATGAGTGTATTATGGTGGTTTCAAAGTCTCTTATAAACTTCCCTATAAATACCCTCCCGGAACATCCTTTTATTTCCCAAGCATAAATCTCTTACTAGCATTCTTCAGATTCAAGTGACTGGATGGAACATGAATTCACAGTCATGCACTGGAAGCTATTTCTAGCATTCAAATCCAATATTACCTCTTTGGAAGTCTCAGCCGGTTTTTTTTTTTTTTGCTCCTTTATCCCGAACACTTTGGATCGAATGGAAAATTCCTCGAACAGCATCAAACATCTAGCATATCATTCACCATCCTTCCATAAACTGTTTTCGCTGCAAAGAGGAAAACGATGCTTAGGATGATCAGCGTTTCCACTTGCGTCTCTCTCGAGGAAGGGAAAGATGAGAGGTACCTACATATCGATGTGCGGAAGGTGATGATTGGAATCACATTCGTGATTCGGATTCGAACGAATAGGTCAGTGTGAGGTGCGACCAATGTTGCCAGATACAGACATTGTAGAATTCGTTGTCAATCAAAGCAAACGAAGACAAACATCATATCTACACCGGCCCATGATCAGCAATGTTTCGTTAGTTGTAAAACGCTTGATTGTTATTTATCAGCGAACGAGAGCCCCGAAGAGAGAGCGATGATAAAACTTATTTCTCTCGCTTATTTGCTGATGGGGGTAGGTGTTTTATTTTACTAGCATGATAAACAATCCCCTAACATCTTATAGAAATAGGGCCGCTAGGCTTGGAGCTTCTTAGAAGGGTTTTATCATACACTTTTATCATTCTGATCAAATCAGATCTATAGCAGAAGATGATAAACATACTCGCATGATGTGCTACGGATCATGATTGTTACAGAGACTGATAAGTGAGAGATTTTCTCTGGTCAGATATAATAGTTTCAGTAAGATTCTAACAATTAAAAAAATTTTCTTATACATACTCCAACAATCCCTCCCCTAAATGTAATAAAAGTGTATTTAAAAAATCAGTAGAGAGTAGTATGGGGCATGTTACAGTAGGACCCCCTAAATTTTTACATCAATGAATAATTGTTTTTTCTCTATGTGTTGAACATCAAAGAAGTTTTTTTTGCTCTTGCAGGACAGTTAAGGTTTTTTTTTTGACGCCGAAGTAGAAGTTTTTTCGTTTTCGCTTGGCAGTGCTTCGTAAAGCGCAAGCAAAACGGTTCATTATTTCTTTAACTCGTATGCGTTAGGCGTGCTGGTGACGAAATTTAAAATGATTTGGTTCTGCCCTGTTGACGCTGGATTATTTAATGGTGAGCTCATTTCATACTTCTATTTCAAATAAATGAAATATTATAACACATCTCTATCGTTTAAAGGGCTTCTGCGTGTATGTATTATTTTTTAACAATGATTAGTTCGACACTTCAAGTGTCGGAGTACTAAAGTTCATATTTTACGGTCATTATTGTGCATGCTCTTTGTATTTAACACAATGTTCTCTTATAAGTCTAAATATAGGTTTTCTCGCGCATTCCCGACTATTCCGAAGAGTTTCCTTAACATTAAATTCACACGAACTTGTCAAAGCCCATCACGAATACAATTGTGAAAGAATGGTGTCCAAATATATGGCCAATTGCCGTTTGGCCGAACGCTATTTGGCCGATTGCCGCTTGGTCGAATCGTGAACTAAAAATCACACGCTGATGAGTTGGATTTCAAAATGCGGCTCAATGATTGATCAACTATATAGTTTATACATTTTTATGATGTTATCGGACGTCATGTGTATCAGGATATAGAGCACCTAGGAAATGATAAAAATGTTTGTTAATTTAGCACGAAGCTGTGAACTCTGCACCTTGTGTCAAAATTCTTGGCTGAAGTTGGCCTTAGTGATTTCATCAGAAATATTCCTTTTTTTCAACTTTCAGCACCGTTTTTTAACTTATTCTGAAGAGATAGTTATTGATATAGCAATGATAAATTATCCTTCTCTGAGGGGCCCAAAAAATTTGAATTTTTGTGTATTCTAAATCGAACAAATTTGTTTTTCTGTGGTTCTGTGGTTCAGCTCGGTTGCTTGAAAAGGACCAAAAAGAGCATGCCAAAGTTTTGCATGAAAACCGTCATGCACTGCTACTATTCAAAACGCTATTTTCATTTTATTATTTCTGTCAAACGGCATTCGGCCAAATGGCGTTCAGCCAAACGGTATTCGGTCAAATGACCCGGAACCCGTTTTCATGCCAATTCGTGACATACAAACATCATTCCATATTTATTTATAGGTATACAGTAATACCTCTATATAACGTAACTCCATTTTTATTTTCATAACGTTAACGAAACACAATATTTTTTTCTAAATTTCGTACAACATGTATTGTTCAATAGAAAAATGGATCTAAAATTGATGTTATTGACATATCATGCATTTTCAATTTCTTTTACATATATTTTCGATATGTTTCCATGTTTTTTTTTTATTTTCATTACCATTTTATTTTTACCTCTTTATTTCAGCAATCCTTAAAGAATTGTATTCCGGAAAAATCTTTGGAGGAATCCTTGAACACTTAGAAACCCAAAATGAAATTCGTGAATGAGGTCTTTCTGAAATCTAAAAAAAAACAAATATCGAGCGGTCCATAAACATTTCTAGAAGGCAATTATGAAACTTCAAAAATGTTGTTATGAGGAACTCGAGGTAAATTTATTTAAACAAATCCTTCAATAATTTCTTGACAGAATTTTAGAATACATTTCCTAATATCTTCTTTTATAAACGTATAAGAGATTTAATGAATAAATCACTAGAAAACTCTATTGAAAACAAGAATTTTTCTTGAGGGATTTTCCATGAAAAGTTTCTGAATCAATACGTGGTGAGATTATCGGCAGTATTCTAGGAGAATTTTTTGGGGATCTGGGGAACTTGTCCAGTTTTTGGACGAATTCCTTAATATATTTTTCAAATTAAAAAATCCGTAGAAAAATTTCTAAACGAATACTTCAAGAATTGCTTGGAGAACCAACTAAGAAAAACCGAGAACTTTGTTAAAAAACTCCTGATAGAATCTATTAAGGATTTCGTACCACATAGAATCCTTGAAGAAGCGTAAGTGATACATGGACTGGTTCTTTCATACATATTTGGAGAAAAATCTGCAGAAACTCATAATGAAATTGCTGGAGATATTTAGAGAAGATTGTTTTTCAGGTTTTTAAACGAATACCTATACGATTTTTTGGCGTAATTTCAAGCATTCCAAGAAATATTATTGAATTGTTCTTTAAAAGAGCCGCTGGAAGAATTGATGAAAAATTGCTGGAATAATTTGTGAATCTCTAAACCTACTCGAATCCACTTTATATCTTGGAGGAATAACTTGGTGAAATTCTTGATCATAGACACAGTAGATTTTATGAATATATATATATAAAAAACTATTGCAGAAATTCATAATCCTTGAATTTAAAATTTCTAGAATCCACATTTCCTTGGAAAAAGTTGTTGGACATATTATGGAGAAATTCCTGGAGGAATCATTAAACCATTTATTGTTGGAATTCAATGAGATTTTTCTGATGAAATACTAATCAAATGTTCCTAAAAACTCTTGGAGAAATCCCTGAGATCGCGTTTAAAAAACACTTGGAATCATTTCTGAAAAAATCACAGAATGTATTTATACATGAATATCAGGAGGGTTAACTAGTGGAATTTCTGGGAAATCCTTGTCGAAAATATTAAAAAAAGTGTTTTAAGTTTGATACATGACTGACTATCAGGAGGGTTTACGATGAGTCCATGGAGAAATTATAGGCATCCTCGAAATGATTGTAGTTAAAATTCGTGACGAAATTTCAGGAGAAACATCAAACTTTTTGAGAAATCATTAAAAGAATATCTGTAGAAACTTCTAAAGCACTAACTAAAGGCATTTTAAGAAAAAAATTATTATCAAATATACGTTAAATGGATTGGCGATGGCAGCGTCACCCGTCAATACACAATTCCAATCTAAGTTTGATCTAGTTTTTTTGAATGCAAGGTCAAAATCAATAATTTTCAAAGTTTTAATGGAAAATAATAATGAGTAGCAGGCAAGAATATATAGAAAATATAAGATTGGGTTGGTGGTCTAATGGCTACCATTTCTGCTTCATAAGCAGGAGGTAATGGGTTCAATCCCTGTCCCGTCCCTTTCCTCGTACTTTGTTTCTGTATCCTTCACTTATTTTCCACTCTTTATCTAACATAGTTGATCTATCACAGTTAATAGCATTTGCTAGAAGCAGAAACGGGAAAAACAACCGTTTCCCGATGCTTCCATTCTTCCATCATTATAGCACGCCTGACACATAAGCAGCCTGCAAACCAAACAGCAAGCCTCTTTGCCAAAAAAAATTTCCCCTACACCTACCCGCATGAACTGGCGTAGATACAGGGGTATATACGGTGTACTGTGGGCCAATTTAAAATGCATAATCAATTCCTCCCCCTTCCATTCATTGGTCTGCATTCTGACGTGGCAGGTGCCATTGCTACATAAAAATAGAAGATCACCAGCCCTTATACACTGAGGTTATGCTGGTTGGTTTCTTGTGTAAGTACAGCTGATCTGCACGGGTGGCTAATCAAGCTCAAGCTTTTGATAGAAGGTACTAGATAGAAGCTAGAAGCTAAAAGCTAGAAGCTAGAAGATAGAAGCTCAAAGCTAGAAGCTAGAATAGAAGCTAGAAGACAGAAGATAGAATATAGAAGATAGATGATAGAATCTAGAAGCTAGAAGCAAGAAGCAAGAAACTAGAAGCTAGAAGGTGAAAACTAGAATTTAGAAGCTAGAAGCTAGAAGCTAAAAGCAAGAAACTAGAAACTAGAATCTAGAAGCTAGTAACAAGAAGCTAGAAGCTAGAAACTAGGAGCTAGAAGCTAGAAGCCAGAAGCTAGAAACTAGAATTTAGAAGCTAGAAGCTATAAACAAGTATCTAGAAGCTAGTAGCAAGAAGCTAGAAGCATAAAGCTAGAAGCTACAAGATATAAGATAGAAGATAGAATCTAGAAGCTAGAAGCCAGAAGCTAGAAGCTAGAAACTAGAATCTAGAAGCTAGAAACTAGAAGCCAGAAGCTAGAAGCAAGTAGCTAGAAGCTAGAAGCTACAAGATAGAAGGTAGAAGATAGAATCTAGACGCTTAAAGCTAGTAGCTAGAAACAAGAAACTAGAAGCTAGAAGCTAGAAACTAGAATCTAGAAGCTAGAAGATAGAAACAAGAATCTAGAAGCTAGAAGCTATAAACTAGAAGCTAGAAGCTATAATCTAGAATGTAGAATCTAGAAGCAGGGTAGCAAGAAGCTAGAAGCTAGAAGCTAGGAGCTAGAAACTAGAAGCTAGAAGCTAGAAACTAGAATCTAGAATCTAGAATATAGAAGTTAGTAGCAAGATGCTAGAAGCTAGAAGCTAGGAGCTAAAAACTAGAAGCTAGAAGCTAGAAACTAGAAGCTAGAAACTAGGAGCTGAAGCTGGAAGCTAGAAGAAGCTATTTGGCCAAAAAAGGCACAAAATATTTGTTTTAAATTTCTTCATACATCTGGCAACACTGGAAATAAATTCTGTTTTCGTCCTACCATCCAAGGCTAATGGCCGACCCGACGAGTATTGAATGTGACTCTCTGGATGTCTGGGCTTGTGCACTAGCCCCGGCGCTCTTGTTTTGTTTGAAAGACGATACCGATATTTGTCAACATGGAGTTAGGTGAGATTTATAGACAAGAAGATGGAAAAGGTACAATTTCTGGAAACGAATCTCCTAGAATTGTACACTTTTGTGTTCCTGATATTGAGCCGTAAAAGCTTGAATGGAAAATCGCATCTACAGTAATGTTTTGCTGATGCATGGAATTGTTTTGCGTTTTGTTGTGTCTTAAATTATCGTATATTGTTGCAATAATTTTGAATAATTCCAAAAAGATTGGTGTCTGATTGCAGATCCGATAAGAAATCTCAAGAAATATCAAGTTTCATGCAAATAATATTATTTAAATATTCTAATAGGCAATTTTTATTAGTTATTCGTGATATAACAAGAACAATAATATTTCTAGAGTAAAGACCACATTTTTTCCACTTACTAATATTCCTTGATGGAGAATCGCGAATAACGAATGAAAATGGCCTATTTTATTATTTAATTTATAATTTTTGAATAAACTTCAAATAATTCGGAAATGGCTACTTTTAGAGGAGTGATCAAGATAATTATTACGGTTCATAATAATTTCAAGATTCATGTTGTATTTATTTTGACAAAAAAAAACAATATTTTGAAAATCGACCAAAAGTTGTGCTTAGAAAAAAAAAATAATTGAAATTTCTCCATCATGAAACTTTGTCCTAAAAATCTATTTACTATTAAATTTTATGGTGAAAATTTAAAAAAATATTAAAAATATGGTTTGTGTTATTTGAAATTGAAGTTTTTTTTTTGAATTTTAAATGAAAAAAGCAATAAATATTTTTTCAGTGTATATTTTTTCTTATAGTCAAAATAGTTCACTACAACTTCTTTAAAGAACATTTTTCTCTAAAATCAACAGTTTCAGAATAAAATTTTTTAAAAAAGGTTCATTTAAAAAAAATTATAGGCCATTTCCAAAAGTTATTCTTGAGTCAAAATGATCAATTTTTCTTTGGAAAACATATATTCTATCAAACCAAAAACATGGCCAAAATTAAACACAAATCGAAGATTATCAATCACGTTTTTTTTTCGACTCATTCTAGCTGGAATTTGTTTTTAGTGATAGCAGTTTCGACAACACTCGAAGTTCGGAAACAGACAGGATTGAAAATCGAAGAGTTATGCTTCTTTATTTCACTCTCCAATGTTTCATATACGATTGACTTCATTTCATGAACAAACTTTTAGGTTGTTTGATTTTCTATTAAAGTAGTTCACTTAGTAGAGGCCTCGCAAAAAAAACGATCTGAAGTGTCTTACAGAATAAAATGAAAGTATAAGGCTCTGCAATTCGGTTGTAATCTGCCATTAACGCAAAACTTTCGTTCTACCCAAACTCATCTCGATAATGGTGTAAACTTGCTCTAAAGTTTAATTTGTTGCTAGAAGCACGAAGAAAGCAGCAAACTTCATTGTCGAACTCTCTTCTAGAAAAAAAAAACTTTTCTGTTTTCCCACACGTAGCTACCATTCTGAGTCAGGTGTGTCCCGAAGTGGACGCAGCAAAACTTTATCGCTTCACACGTTGCATTTCCCACTCTTCACGACACCGTCGTGACAGGTAAAGAGCGCTTCCAGCTCCGAACGCAAATCGCTTAGACGCTACCTATTATTACTCAAACACGATGTATTCGATTTGATGGTGCATGGTGCCTTTAAAAAAGTTTGAATAAATAACAAGAACTATTCTGAAACATGCATAAAGTTTCAATCATTTTGAAAAAAAAAAGTCTTTATTTTCGTTTTGAGCTGGAAGTATTCTGAGGAAAAAAAACTGGTCCCCAAGGAATATTCCCCCCAAGAGTCAACTTTTCAAGGACAGTCAGCCAACCGCGGCAGTAAAAATCAATAGACCCCGGTTGGGAGTCTATTCTTTGTCGTCGAAGAGGCGGCGGTCACCAACTTGGACTCAATTGCAATCAAACCCACCGAGGTGGGGTGAAAAGATCGGAAAATCAATTAACTGATACGCGGATGGTTGGAAATTAGCCAGAATCGATAAAGCATTGGCTGGGACCAGCCAAGGAAGAAAGAACGGATCGGTGGTCAGGTTTACCTGGCTGATAAGGGCCCCTTATTAGGACAGAGAAACTTTTTCCATTAGCCCTGGTGTGAAAGTGCGAAGCGAAGGTCAGAGTGTGCATAAATTATTCGATGGCAAAACTTTTGCCTCAAGTGTTCACAAATTGATTGACGTTTTAATAGGATTAAACGTGCTTAATTCGATTCGAATCTTGATTGGTTTAACCTTTCCGATAATTTCAACATTTCCGGAATTTAACCGACAATTCTCGACGACGTTAAACCCTCGTTATCGCCACTATCCCATCTGGAAGTAGCATCGATCTCCATAATCCGATTGATAGCGTAATCAATGGCTTTAATCTCTGTACATTGTCGACCCTTATCTGGCGTAAAATAAGCAAAGCCAGAGTCAACCACCCCAAGGGGGGAACCATGAAACCGGAGACACTGTTTTCCGGTGATCCCCGGAATTCCCGGAGGCACAGCCGGAGTTTCTGTTTTGGCAGTCAAATTAAAGTCAACAGCTTCGGTTCTGATGGTGGGTTGGCTGCCAGTCGGAAATCTGAGCTGTTTCCCCTGCAATCAACGATGGGTTGTTATTAATGTAATGATGGAAATTGTTAAAAGGCATGGGAGACAGGAAAACGAGGGGTCATTTTCGTCAATTTTATGTCAATTCATGGAAGGCCTATGGAATATTTTAAAAGCGGTAACTTTTGATGAATGGTTTCGAGTTCTAACCCGGTGACGGTTGAATAAAAAAAAAACACGAAAAAACAACGAGTTGGACGGATGTTTGCAGGCGAAGCTGACAACTCGCAGTTAAACATGCACTGAGAAGGATCCCCCTTTTCCGTGTATTCGTGGGGGACTTTTTTTTCTGAGGAAATTGTTTTGATGAAGCCCGGAGTTTCACACGGATTGACGGAATCATAGAGCGCGGGTTAATTGACTGAGCCAACTTTTGCTAATCAATGGCTAACTGGCACGAAACTTGTCCGATTGCTGATTGGGTCCTTTGGGTCCTAGCATTAGGATGGCATGATTGTGTTTCATGCTTACTCGTTACGCATCAGATATATAGTTTGTATATATAGTAGTTTTAATCAGTGTAAGGAAAATTCGAAAAAGGAGCCTACGGCAGTTTGAGTAATCTGATATTTTTTTTTTATAATTCGTAGTACGTTATATGTTTGAATAAAATAACTTTGCAGATTGTTTCTCAACCAACTCCCAACTTTTTTCAGTGCCAGCTCATTCGAATCATCGACGTATGTAAGAATCTTTCCGACTTTTGACCCAATATTTTTTTTCTTTATCTCTTCCAAATATATAACAAATACATATTCAATTCAATTCAATTCATTTTATTTCACATAGATTCAAACTTAGTCTATTATACACAATCCATAGTTCTTTTAAAGGGTCGTTTATGATTGTCTTGCGAACTAGCTGTGGAATTATAACTACTAGCGTATTATAAAGTTATTTATTTTATTTTTAATATGAATTCTTAAACATTTCCTAAACATATTAACTGAATGAGAATTTTTTATACTTTCTGGTAATTGATTATATATTCTTGGCCCCATATTCTTAAATCTCCTCCTCCCTATCTCAGTTCTAAATCCACTTCTTTGTAATAGATGAGCCTGTCTGGTCCTATTATTGGTGAGCAGTGGTATTGAAAATCCAGTTGTGGTGCAAGTTTATGTTATGAACTATCTTGAACATTGTTATTCCTTCCCTCATTGTGTAAAATCCTGCTATCGGAAGAATATTGTGCTCCATTTCAGTGTACAGAGTGTTTGTAGGCTGCAGATATGAGAATCTGTAAAAGGCTTTAATACATCGATTCTGCTGTATCTGTATTTCCTTCAAGTACGTATTGTACGTTGAACCCCAAGCCCGGTATATCGTACTGCTATCGGCTGTGGATGAAGGCGTAGTACATCTTCAAGAGAACCTGTTGTGGTACAAACGATGATAACCTTCGAAGAATCCCACATAATGATGAACACTTTGCAACTACTTCACGTATATGGGCGTCCCACTTCAACTGGCTATCAATTAGCACACCCTGGTATTGGAATTGATCTACTTCTTCAATAACGACTCCATTAATAGTCAAAACTGGATGCCCCTGAGTATCTTTAGCTCCTAATAGCATCGTTTTGGTTTTTTGTAAGTTTAGCGCTAATAGGTTGTTTTCCAGATAACTGGTAACTATATGTAGATCAGTTGACATATCCTCGCTCAACTCGTATACATTAGTTGCTTCGTAAGATATCGCTGTGTCGTCCGCAAACAGTCTTAGTTTTCCTTTTAATTCCAGCTTTGCTATATCATTGACGTATATCAAGAACAACAATGGCCCAAGATTGCTGCCTTGTGGGACACCGCAACTAATGGTACAGGTAGTGCTTCTTATTCCAGATACTACAACTTGTTGTTGGCGGTTAGTCAAATAGCTGCGAAGATAATTATTTGCGGCTCCTCGAATACCATACGCATCTAGCTTCTGGAGAAGAATGTGATGATTTATCGTATCGAAAGCCTTTGAAAGATCTAAAAAGACGACTCCGGCAGACAGTTTACGATCTATTGAACTAGCAATATCATCAGCCAATTCCAATACTGCTACTTCCGTTGACAATCCTTGACAAAAACCAAACTGGCGCTGATAGAGCAATCCTGTGGCATCCATGAAGCTATTTAAACGCATCGATAACAGCTTCTCGAAAACTTTGTTGATGGACGGTAGAACAGAAATTGGTCGATAGTTTGTAGGATTTTTTGCATTTCCTCCTTTGAACACTGGAAATACAAGCGCCTTTTTTAGACAATCTGGATAGATGCCCATAGAAATACTGTCGATGAAGCAATTGCATATTATAGTGGACAACGCTACGCCATTTTGTTTCAATGCCATAACCGAGAAACCGTCTATTCCAGTAGCTTTTGACACATCTAGCCCAGAAATTATGGTAGAAACTTCCACTTGCGATGTTGGTCGAAGGAACATTGTTCTGTTAGATATTGTCACCGTGTTGAACTTATTGATGTTTCCATCTGAAACCAGGCTGCTAGCGAGACTTTCCCCGATGGAAGAAAAGAAGTTGTTGAAGATGCGTCCAATGTCATTTGGGTTGGTGGTTTCGACGCCCTGAGTTTCTAAAACGGGTTCTTTTTCTTTGCTTGAAGTATTTCCGATAAGTTCGTTTCTTTACTCCATAGTTGCTTAGGGTTGCTAGAGGAAAAGATTCGTTGGTAATAAACTGATTTCGTTCGATGTTTGGCTTTAGCTAACATTTTGTTTGCGTGATCTAAAAGGCTTCGTAGTTGTTGATTCAACCTATCTCTTTTCCATCTTTGAAACAAATTGTTCGAGTTTTTGCTTAGTTTCCATATGTCAAAGTTGTACCAAGGACAGGTAGTGGTTTTAACTTTTACATTAACTGATACTGTAGACGAGAAACGATTTACCAGATGCGCATAGTGATCAGTAATAAGCGATATACGATCATTGGGATTTAATGAGTTGAAATCGAATGATTGGAGAAACATTTGAAAGTTTGAGTTGACTAATCGATGATTCACCATTCTTTTGTTCAGCGTTTTGCTAGTCTTGTGTATTTTGGTACTAAACTGAGTCAGAATGTAGCAGTGGTCGCTCAGATTACAGCCAATTGTGAAGTTTTTAACACATTCAGAGTGGTTGGCTTGAGTAATAACATGATCGAACAGGTTATTGCTGGCAGGACGAGTCATGTGCGTGTTTCTAACGATCATATTATAAGATGATAATAGTTGTAGGTATCTCTGTGTCCCTAGAGACTCCACATCATTGACTGCTACGTTCATATCCCCCAGTATGAAGCAGGGACATTTGGAATCCACCGAAGATAGAATATTTTCCAAATTACTAACAAAGTGATAAACATCATAGCCAGGAGGACGATAGATGCCATGTACGATAATACGTACACTAGACAGTAATTCAACTGGTATATGATGATACCCGTTATCCGTACAGTTATTCTTAACATGGAAGTTTAAACCATCTCGAACAAATATAGCTAGGCCACCGGATGAGTTGTTGCGACAAGAATAAGTACTGTTATAACCAGGAATGTTATAAAAATTTGATCTGCCTTGTTTGATCCACGTTTCTCCTATTACCAATACGTCGATTGTTGAATTTAAGTTTCGTAGAAAAATACATAGCGAGTCTAACTTTTTGTAGCTGTTGAAACCACGTATATTAATTTGTAACACAGTGATTCCTACGAAGGAGGCAATCGGTATGGATGCGTTGTCTAACTGTTGATTTATGGCAAGATTGATTTGCTCCATCTTGTTGTATTAGTCTATGTCCAACTGGAGCGTTGAAGGAATTACAGCTTGTTGGTCAGAAGCTTATTCAAATCAGCTCGAGATTGAATTTTGATAGGCTTTGAAGTTTTTGTTTGTTTAACAAGTATGGTACAATTTCTACTTGGCCAAACATAGGGGGATTAGGGGCATAATGAACATACGGGGCGAAATGGACACCCTCTCAATATCTGATAATACGCATATTTCATCAAAAGTTCATTCACTGCATGAAATCTGTAATGCATTTGAAATGTTTGACGGTATAAAAGTTTAATTTTTGCTTCAATTGTTCTTCAAAACTTGACTTCAAATTTTTCTCAGTTTGAAATTGGCATATAAGCAAGACCGTGGAAGAATCTAATTTTTGAGCAAAGTAACGAACCCAGAAAGGTTCTTTTTAGCTATTATGATTGAGGGAGAGCCCTTTTGCATATCGGAACGATTGACAGTCATTGAATATATTGGAATAACTAAATTTCATGCAGGTGTTCATTTCGCCCCGATACCTTTTTACCAGCCTTGTTTTCGACCCAATTTTCAATCTCGCTTTTTTGACATATGATATGATTTTTATCACTATGAATGAATGTGGCACGTCGTACTAACATCAAATTTGAAAACTAGCCGGGGGTAAATTAAAAACATTGCCATTTAATGGTCTTAAAACGAACATTCGCTTAACGTGTCCATTATGCCCCTAATTCCCCTACTGGAGTTTCAACGAAGTTTGATGCTTCTTCGGTTCTCGGAAGATGTCCATTGATAGTGGAGACAAATCATCCCTAATATGAACTTTGTTAGTCCAACCGTGGGGCCAACGTACGCCTATGATCATAGTTACGGTTAGCAGACCAAACTGTTTTTTCTTCGTGATCAGTGCCTCTTTATCACGGATATTATTGAAAGTGATTTTGATCGGTTGATTTTCACCTTTGGCAGCTGATACCCTAGCACATGAAACTATTGAGTTGTTGCTGAATTCAAGACCCAATGTACGGCAAGTTTCATAGTAGAGAGATTTTGTGTTTTCATTCGGAACACGTGGAATGCCTACTACAATTGCATTTGCTGTTAATTTTTCTCGTTGGTGTATATCCAAATAAACTTCATTCTTGTAAACTGCATCAGAAACTGCAGCTGTCTCATTTGAAACCAACGCTAAGGTTTTTTTCAATTGCACATTTTCAATTTTAAGTTTACTTATTTCCTCTCTTAAACACAGTAGCTGATCAACGAAGTCGTCAAGTTTGTTGGATAAAAACTGTTGACTTCGTTCGATATTAGCGAGTGCCTTGTCAGCATGATTCGATAAGTATTCAGAAATCAAATCTGGCAACTCTTCTATGCTACGAGAAGACATTGTGCTTGCAGTTCAAATGCTCGTCAAAAGATGGCGCTTTTGAAAAACCAAACAATGGTGTAGTGGTTCCCTGATGTGGCCAAACGTCAACGTAATCCGATCGAGTTGTGTGATGCTTACCTACACACTTACACGGATAGTGATGCAACTTTTTCAGATGTGTCGAAGTAGGACGATGATGGGTACGCAGGTGTATTCAGCAGATGATTACAGCAGAGCAATAGAACGGTGGTTTGACGGTAGCGGTGGAGCAGTTGGCAGTGGTGGCAGGGCGGCGGTGGGCAAATAAAAACAACCAGCAAAATACTCCGTTTATTTCAGCATATTCGGCAGTACAAAATAATCGTCATTATCAAGATTCTTCGATTTACAGCAGCAGGACCATTGAGCGTTCTCTAAGAGTGGCGCAAAGCTTAATTAGAGCCTTCAACTTGGTAACAACAGCATATCAACAACAGCAGCAGCAGAATTCACAAAGCGGGTTTGTGTTTACATACGAACACTAGTATGGCCGATGGTTTCTAGCAGCAGCACAGCAACCTTACGGAGGAATTCACCAGGAGTTTTTACTCACGTATGTGCTAATCTTTGTGATGGCAGGACAGCAGCGATTTTGGAGCGATTTTTATGCAGCACAGAGATTTTTTATCTGATATTTCAATCAAAATTTTCTCGATTTAGGCGGAGCACAGAACACAACAGCTAGTTTACAGCAGGGTTGCCAGCAGGGAAAAAAATAAATATTGTAACGATGGAGTAATTGAATGGTTGATGTACTTGTTTCTAAACACTTTAAAACTAAATACACTTAAAACTAAAAGCATAATACACATAACAATATATTATTTGGGAGCCTAGATAGCCGTAGCAGTAAACGCGCAGCTATTAAGCATGACCATGCTGAGGGTCGTGGGTTCGAATCCCGCTGGTCGAGGATCTTTTCGTAAACGAAATTTTCTCGATTTCCAGGGCATAGAGTATCTTCGTACCTACCACACGATATACACATGCAAAAATGGTCACTCTGCAAAGAAAACTCTCACTTAATAACTGTGGAAGTGCTCATAAGAACACTAATCTGAGAAGCAGGCTTTGTCCCAGTTGGGACGTAACACCAGAAAGAAGAAGAATATATTATTTGCAATGTGATTTAACCACATAGTAATCAATATACCACAATAAGTGTTACATCTTTTAACTCAGCATTTTTTCTGTCGCAAAAATGGTGCTCAACTACATCTATTCGAACAGTAGAATTTCAATTCAACCATATGTTACAGTTAAAGATATGTTGGGCACCCGCCATTTTATTTATGTGCATAGTGGGCGATTATTGATGCAGTATGCTGCAGTATACTATTACTAATTCAATGAAGTAGTATAATTAAATCTCAATAGAGCCCCTTAAAAAATTTTTTTGTAGACATCCTAGAGCATCCTGAAATATATGTAGTTCTTCAAATAAACAAGCATAATTTGTTACATATTGCTGAATTTTGTATCTGATACAGTCAGGTTTCCTATTGGACACATGATTGGGGGGCGTTATAGAAATTCGCGTTATAAGAGGCCGTAATAGGTAATGGGATTTTATCTACTTGGGGGGGTTGTTGAATATTTTATATACCTACGTTAAGAGATAGCACACTACTTTCTTGGGCAAAGTTTCAGTGCTCAGAACAATCTACCTTTCGGAGTTGAGGATCAGTTATATAGTTATATTCTATCCAGCAAATCGATCGCACGTTTTTCTTTGCGCGTCCGAAACCCAACACAGTGCGAAACTATTAGCGCATTTATTCAAAATGACACGCGGCGTTCCCAGGAGGAAAGGAAGAACCGCGTTTTTGCTCCCGTTTTACTTCAATATTATAGGAGATAACATTGCGGTGTTTCAACAAACGCGGCTGTTTCTTTCCTGAACCATTCGCCGCGTGGAATTTTGGGCAAATGCGCAATTTTGGAAACATTACAACAGCAGCGCGGTTTATCACGTCCAGTGGACCAGCCAATAATATCGGAGTGATTTGCCAAGTGGCAAACTAGTCCCGAATAGTATACGGCGTACTCACATGAATGGTTAGAGGCCTTTAGAGTCATTGAAAACTAACCTTAAATAACTTATTACAGTCGTAGATCCATCCAATATCCGTACAAACCAAAAAAATATTCCGATGACTTAAATGAATGTACCATATTAAAAAAAATATAGATGGACCATTGATCACGCTTGTAGATCCTTAAGTCTATATTCGATGAAGTCCTTGGAAGACTTAGGGCATCGATACAAATTATAACAATAAATACTTATTTTACTGCTATGAATTTGATAAGGGTCTGTGCCATACAGAGATGCCAGGTTGAAAGACATAACTTCCATTGGAAGACATTTAAGTAGTGTGCAAGAGATTTGGAAGACGGAAGATTTTAGAAAGACTTTTCAGAATTTGTGAAGACATTTGAAAGACAATTTTAAATTAATGGCATTTTTTGATTCATAAATTTGAGAAAAAAACATGTCGGTTGTAAATTACAGAAACCCTTCTAAAAGACTTTTGCTTGTTCCAATCAATCTATAGCCATCCCTCTCCGAATTCGATTGAAAATACTCCATGGATTACTTCAGACATTGAACTGAAAATTCTATCAAGGATTATTCCAAAGTTTCTTCTACAGCAGTGGTGGAAAAGTTCGCATCACGAAGCAGCTCACGAGTGTATACCAACGCATAACAATTATGACAGACTCGCGAACTGGCTAGGTGTGAGTAAGTCCAAATCCAAAGTGTGATTTATTATGGATTTGACAGACGAATTTATTGTATAACCATCAAATCGACAATAAACTACCAGCTATACCGTTGGAATCCATAAATCTCGGAGGGGAGAGCTTTTTTTTTCAATTACACAATTGACTCTGAGCAGCTCCGAACACGTTCACGAATCAATTTAGCTTCGGTTACACGGGAGGACGACCGATGCGAGTAAATCAGCGCTCGGAAGCATTTGTTATTTTATTTGTTCCAGTTCAGCTGAAATGTTCGCCACTTTTCATCACTGTTTCAGAGTTTCTTCTAGGAACTCTTGTAGAGATTCGTAGATACATTCTAGTAATGTATTAACGTATTATTCCAGAGATTCATAAAAGTTTGTCAGGGATTCCTACAAGGATTTTTTTTTCTGAAATCTGATTTTGTGAATCTGGTATATTTTTTAACGAATTAAAAAAAAAACAAACAGATTCTAATATGATTTTTTTTGGGATCGCTACAATCGTTGCTATTGAAATTATCCAAGAGAGTTTCGGGATATCCGTTAAGATAGTTTCCACCGGTCCCTCCAGAATTTCTTCAATAATAATTATTTGACAATATTTAGAACGATATCTTCAAAAATATCCTTAATAAATTTTCATGATATTAATTCAGATTTGTTTAAGAATACTCTAAAGTACGATTCAAAGGAATCTGTGGAGTATTCTAGATACTTTTAAATGAATCTAATTGAAGTAATCCTAGTGAAAATCCTGTAGAAATTGTTTTGAAAGTTCTTGAAACTATTTAAAAAAAAAGTCCCTGGAGAAATACTGAACAGCCAAAAGTTAAGGTGCAATAAAAATGCATTGATATTGACATTGAGTTCCATGAAGCTTACCGCTGATTTAAATACACACATCATGGGCAATGCAAAAAAAACAAGTCTGTTAATTAGAAGTGTCTTAATTTTTCCAACATTTTCATCAAAGTGTCTGGATTAAATAATTGGACTGTGGAAAAGTTCTTGAAGATTTCTTGTAGTTTACCAAAATAATATTCATACACCAAAGATTTCTCTTAGAATAATTATTACAAAAAATGGACAAGAAAAGTGTAAAAAACACATTTCTCTAAAAGTTTCAAAATACTATCATCAGTTATTAATTCTAGAATTCCACTAGTCGTTACTTTGAGCATTTCTCTAGAAATTCCTAAAAAAAAATCTTGTACCATTCTGTCCTGGAATATCATTCAAAATTCCTCTATGGAATGTTTAGAATTACTGCCAAAGATTTTACAAAATAAAAAAGTATACCGTGTTAGAATTGGACTTGCACTGCGAGAATTTTCAGTAAAATATAGACAAGTATTCGTTCACAAATCCGTCCATAGTTACCACTTGCTAAACCTTCACAAATTCTTATAAAAGTTCTTTAAGAAATATCTGCTAGAATTCTTTCAATTTCCAACAAATTATTCCAGCAGTTTATAGAGCTTTCATGCGTTTCTCAGAGAATTTCTACTAAAACCATTTCCAGAATTTTTATTTAGTTTTTTTTTGTAGAGGCAAAAAAAATCTCAAATACTGCTATTCTTTTTAGCATTGGTCTTGAAACTTTCCATGCAATGCCCTCTTATTAGTTACTAGGAAATTTCAGAGGAATTATTCAAGTAGTCCGTAGAAAAACGTCTGGTGTAATTCTTTGAGAATCGTTAACAAACTCCTTGTAAAACGCATAGAAGATTTTTTATGGAGATTTAAAAAAAATCGATAAGTATTTCATATGAATATAAAAATAGTTACCTGGAATTTTTTGGGATGAATTTCATGCATTCCAAATAAAGCACAAATTATCCAAGGAAAAACTTGAGAAAAAAAACAATGAGAAATATCAAGAAGAATGGAAACCTTAAAAAAGATGCAGAAATTCCTAGGGTAATTCATGAAGTTAAATAGCGCAAGAAACAGTTGAGTTCTTTTGTTAGGCATTGAGAGTTGCTGAAGAGATACCCTAAAAATTGTGAAAAAAAAAACATTAAAAGAATTCTCGGGGGTATTCCGTATGTTATCTGTGGACAAATGTTTCCATGCTTCTCATTAGGAACCTTCAGAAAATTCTCTAGCTTGGTGGAATCTACGACAGGAAACGCAGAGAGGAATCCCTTAAGTATTAATGGAGATAGTTTCTAAATAACGCTAAAAGGAGTTCTAGGATAACTTGCTTGAAAACTGTTCAGGAAATTTTTAAGATTATGGGAAGAGTTCATAAAGAAGCACATGGGTTACTTATTATAAAATCGATTGAGTAATTTGTTAAAGTGTCTGAAGAAAACCATGAAAAATTATTATATTATTGCTACAATTTCTGAAGATTGCTGGAGTAAGAAATGGGAATGTTTTGAAAATCTGTATTGAAATTTCAATAGAAATTTCTGGAGAATATTTTGTGGAATTGCGGGATACATTGGTGCTGAAATCTTTGATAAAAAAATGAAGAAATTCTTGGACGAAGAACAAAATATTGTTAGAATAACGCAAAGAGCCATAGAAAATTTGTGAAGGAACTCGTAAAGAGGTATTCTGCTAGAAATTTTATCTATTGAGTCGTTCATTAAACTTATCCTTTTTATAATGCTTAGCCGAATACATTTATATTATCTTGGAAGAGTCCTTCGATATTCTTCTAAAAAAATCATGACACGCCACTGGAGAATTCCGTGGATAAATAAATGTAGATATATTTCTAGGGATTCAGGAAGCAATCTGTGAAGATATTATTATAAGAATTTCTGGTTGAACACCTAATGAATTCTCAAGAATTCGGATTAAATTGAAATCTGGTTGAAAAAAAAAACACATGCAAAGGTCAGCTACAGGATTTCTTTGAAGAAATTCCTCAACAATGATGTCAAACATGATAAAGGAGACGCTGATTTTCTGAGTAATTATGCTTAACTAAGGGGCCCACATAGCCGTAGCGGTAAACGCGCAACTATTCAGCATGACCATGCTGAGGGTCG
This sequence comes from Aedes aegypti, assembly GCF_002204515.2. NCBI lineage: Eukaryota > Metazoa > Arthropoda > Insecta > Diptera > Culicidae > Aedes > Aedes aegypti. Next base: position 19,905,125 of record NC_035108.1, on the reverse strand, counting down.
TGGGTTCGAATCCCGCTGGTCGAGGATCTTTTCGTAAAGGAAATTTTCTCGATTCCCAGGGCATAGAGTATCTTCGTCCCTGCCACACGATATACACATGCAAAAATGGTCAATCGGCAAAGAAAGCTCTCAGTTAATAACTGTGGAAGTGCTCATAAGAACACTAATCTGAGAAGCAGGCTTTGTCCCAGTTGGGACGTAACACCAGATAGAAGAAGAAGGCTTAACTAAAAACGGAGCAAATGTCAAAACTGAAAAAGCAGTTCTCTGTGTTAAAATCAACAAATCAAAATAAATCAATTAAAACACAGTAGTTTGTTATTTGAAAGTAAAACTGTCTTTTTTTTCAGAATTGGAGATTTTGAAGCTGAAAACTGATTTTTCAGTTTTCAGCTCCATTTTTACTTGGGCCTTAACTCGTAAATGTGGACTTAATAAAGTTACCATGATAATTAAAATGTTTGAAGTGGAAAACTTTGGAAGACATTTTTCCGTGCAATTGGAAGACATTGGAAATCAAAAACATCAAAGGATCGCTAAATACGCCAGTACATTGCAGGTATATATTCCAGGAAGTTTTAGGATAAGCTTAAATACCTGCTGTACTACCACAACTCGGATCTGAACAACAAACGATTCTTCAAAATTTAAATCTTACAGGGTCCAGTATTGTGAGATATTCTTCTAATAGTTATCATCCTTAGTCGCAATTTTGCTTCTTGTTCGCTATGTTTGAGTCCAAATGACGTAAGATATTAAAACCTTCTTTAACGGTTGATCAACTTTGTCATAGATGTCGACTATCTATGTCGTGAGGTCTTCTTGTCTTCTTGTCTCTTGTCTTCTTGTCTTCTTGTCTTCTTGTTCTTGTCTTTGTCTTCTTGTCTTCTTGTCTTCTTGTCTTCTGTCTTCTTGTCTTCTTGTCTTCTTGTCTTCTTGTCTTCTTGTCTTCTTGTCTTCTTGTCTTCTTGTCTTCTTGTCTTCTTGTCTTCTTGTCTTCTTGTCTTCTGTCTTCTTGTCTTCTTGTCTTCTGTCTTCTTGTCTTGTCTTCTTGTCTTCTTGTCTTCTTGTCTTCTTGTCTTCTTGTCTTCTTGTCTTCTTGTCTTCTTGTCTTCTTGTCTTCTTGTCTTCTTGTCTTCTTGTCTTCTTGTCTTCTTGTCTTCTTGTCTTCTTGTCTTCTTGTCTTCTTGTCTTCTTGTCTTCTTGTCTTCTTGTCTTCTTGTCTTCTTGTCTTCTTGTCTTCTTGTCTTCTTGTCTTCTTGTCTTCTTGTCTTCTTGTCTTCTTGTCTTCTTGTCTTCTTGTCTTCTTGTCTTCTTGTCTTCTTGTCTTCTTGTCTTCTTGTCTTCTTGTCTTCTTGTCTTCTTGTCTTCTTGTCTTCTTGTCTTCTTGTCTTCTTGTCTTCTTGTCTTCTTGTCTTCTTGTCTTCTTGTCTTCTTGTCTTCTTGTCTTCTTGTCTTCTTGTCTTCTTGTCTTCTTGTCTTCTTGTCTTCTTGTCTTCTTGTCTTCTTGTCTTCTTGTCTTCTTGTCTTCTTGTCTTCTTGTCTTCCTGTCTTCTTGTCTTCGTGGCAATAACATTTTGGCACAGTGAGTGATTTTCGATGATTTCAAATGATCGTTAGTTTCTTAATTTTTTAAAAGTACTAAGTTTGAGACATCAGACATGCACGGAGTTAAGCTTACCGGAACCATCATTAAGCTTTACACTGATCCAACTTTAACGGCTGCGACGACTTCAATTCAGAGATCTCACCGTCCAACACAGCTGACGGCAGGCGTACCGTATTGAGACAGTCAATTAAAATCGACATCGTTAGCGTTGACCAGATACCGGATAGTGTTCCAAGTTTGTCCCAGCAAAACTGAAACCGGTCATCATCTCCTCGTCGGTTAATATCCTTCCCTGTTCGGCGAAGGGATATTCTCCGGATGCTGTGTGAGCCAAGCGTGGCATTTGTTCCATTGGCCGGTATCATGCCAGTACCACTAATTAAAAATCAATAATCAATAAGCTGTCATAATGAAAGCCGTAATTGTTGAGACGCCTTGTTCGGTCTCGTTGTTGCTCCGGTGGTTGTGCTACCGTGTAGCTACCGTAGTGTGCCGCACCGATGCCCGTGTAGAAAAATTGGCAAGTGGCAAATGAAGGGGAAATATTGTAGCTGACAGCTGTTCTTACCAGTCTTATCTGTGTGATTTTATTTTTTTTTAAGATGTACCCGAAACACGTCAGTTGCTAATTGTTGCTCGTTTGAAAAATGCCTCAAGCGATTCAATCATTCATCTTCTATTAAAACTTTTTTTCTATTTATCGCCTTTACCTTAAGTGACTTTGCAGGCTCTAGTAATAGGAGATTTTTTCACATTTCCAATAATAATGATTCTGCTTTCATTTAAAATTTAACTCTATTGTTTGATATCGATCCCTGAAGATGATCCGATCCAAGGGACAAAACGTCGACAAAGATCAAATAAAATTTAAAGCATTTCAAAGGGATTAACAACAAGACAAGCTATTGATAAAAAAAAAGTAAAATCCAAATGCTTTTCTTAGAACTTAAAAAAAAACATATTTTCCAACTTTACAAAACCTGAAAAATGATAAAAAATCTGAGTTTTTATTCGGAGAAGCATATTGTACCGATTTACCTTAAACAAGACAAAGAAAAGATGTTCGAAATGGTGCCGTTGGCTTTTCGCTCTTTGAAGAAGACCCATCTCAGTCGGTATCAATAGCTAGGCCCTGCCTCAGTAATTAACTGACAGATGTGATGTTTGCGGAGGTATAAAAAATATCAGAACCGTATTCCTGTTTCAGCGATGTTGTTATTACAACCCGTTCCCTATAGAGACCGCTGATGTTGAGCCATCGCATCATCATCATAACCATCAGGATCGGGTGGCAGTCGGTTGTGACGAGGGAAAAGGATGTGAAATTAAATTAAATTATGCCTCGACAAATGGAGCAGCGAATTACTAGTTGGTTGCCATGTGCGCCGCCGACGAAAGTCGTGAGTGCAAAAAATGTTTTAAATTATATATGAGGTTGGCAGAGACAGCTTTTAAGGGAACGATCGGCTTAAAAAAATTGCAATTTTTCTTTCTAAGTCGATGTGGCTACACTTACAGTAAATTCATATTTCAGTGATTGTTTGGACATTTTCAATGCCACACACTTAAATTATTTCACCGACCTCAGTAAAGTTTTTCGCCGAGAACCCAACAGCTGAGAATTCGGTAATTTTTAACGCCGAATCTCAATACTTATTTTACCGAGATTTCGGCAATCCGAATTTTTTGCCGAGATCTCGGCAAACGTTACCGAGATTCGGTAAACGTTTACCGAGATCTCGGTAAAAGTTTTACCGAGAATCGTCAAATTATTACCGAGATATCAGCTGTTGGGTTCTCGGCGAAACCGTTTAAGTGTGCAGCTAACGGCAGAAAACTGAAACAACGGTATTTGTCAAAAATTCGCTTCCATACAAACTAGCACACTTTCTGTAAATGCCAAAATTTATCCGATTCCACTAAAGTTTTGCCTTAAACCTACAAACCTATTTATGGAGCATTAATAAAGTGTGACATAATTAAAAGTGTTACTGAAATAAGAATTTTTTTTTTTCAATTAAATTATTTCTTATTAGACAGTGATGGCAAAAAATCCAATCCAAATCCAAGCCATGTTTAGAATGAGAAAAATCATACTGAACAAATAATCGCAAAAGCTTCCAAACCCATTATGCTTTTGTAGGTGACATTTTCCTAAAAACACCCAATGATCAGGAGGATAATGCCAAATAACGGTTCTAAGGTGACAAATGTGTCGTATTACTTTGCTTTTGTTGAAGATAGGTTCAAATGTAGCAAAAAATTAAAAAAGTTTCCAGTTTTTCTGCAAAAAAAATTGTTTGTATACGATGGTCAAGAATAAGTTAGAACATTACACTCTTAAAAATAGTTAAAATCACTCCGGACGTGATTCACATTATGACTGAATGACACATGGAGTAAGTGGTGAAATGACGTAAAAATGTGCCCTGAAAGATGTATTGAACGAAAAATGTAATTTTACAAGATGAAGGACATGAAAATGATGCCACTATGATTGACATTTCCCGAATCAGACACCATCGTATTTAAAATGTGATACAAATTCACATCATTTGGCTCGCTTCTTTTATGTGCATCCAAAAGACGTAAAATCACATGATTTTTTCGGAGTGTGTACGTTTCTATAAAGCATCTAATGAATGACACCACACAATATCACTTTCCTGTAAATACCATACAACTTTCAACCCTTCGCTTAGTCCTTTGTACATAAGATAAGTTGTTTGTATGCATGTACCACACTGGATCGTTGTTTCCTGTAGCACCCGCAAAATCTGCTTATTCTGCTAGAAAAAAAAGAAGCTCTACCCTCAAATCCCGTAAAAGTCAAACGTCCATAAAACATAGAAAACAAAAAACCCACAACCAACTGTCCGCTGTTTTTGCTTCCATGGCCCAGCAGCACCAGACCAGCAACAACAGCAGCAGCAGCAGCAGCAGAATGTCGCTCTTCTTCTTCCGGCTGCACAACCTCCAGCGCGAGGAGGCCAACAAAAAGCGCAAGAAGCAACAACAGCAACAGCAGCAGCGGCAACGGCAACGAAGGGGCGCCAAAGTCTTCCGCGGGGTGTCCTGCAATTCCGGTTTCAGCCACCTGACCCTGGGACCGTCCCGACTTTTCGAGAAGACCCCGATGAGCCCGTCGGACAGTCTGGACGAGATCGCACTGCAGATTCCCAGGTAATTTTAAGGATTTTGCAGGGAATGGGAGGGAAATTGGTCCAATTTGTAGGTTGCACAGTGGGCAAAATCGGACCCGTAATCGGATTTATTTACTCACTGAATTAAAATCTTGAAAACATTCAATTGAATTTCAATTAATTCATATTTAAAAACTTCCTTATGATTGGCCTAGTATCGCCTTGCATTAAAAATCGAAAAGAATTTTATTTAATGCTGTTTCATGCAAAGAAAGTCGATTGTAAATTAAAACTTACACTTCTAAAATCAACAAAAAGCAATAATTTTTAAAAATCTTTTTCAAGAACGGAAAGTCTTTTGCGTGTATAGTATTCCGTCTAAATTACGTTTATAACATTTGTTTTGGATTGAGCATAACGTTCTTAAAAGAAGCACTTGCTTCATTCGACTTTTTGCTGCACTTTACTCTAAATTTTAAATGATTTTACCCAATATCTAAGTTTTTAAGCATTTTGGCACACGAGAATCATATAATTTTTAAGGTTAAAAAGGAATGTACTCGTTGAACCATGAAGACATTACGTATATTAATGAATTTTATCCGTATTATGCAGTTCTGGGTTGAAAAAAATATCCGTTTTGTCGAAATACCTCATTCTGGTATTTGAACGTTTTTTTTTCGTTGCATGTTCAATTATCGTTGAATAGAATCTGATAAGAATCTAAAACTTTCTGACCTTCAGCTAAAGTTCTTTTTGAAAACGAACACATTTGTGCTCTAAGAAACGACCTCTAAGAGCGGCGCTACAAAAACAAAGTGACTCATTATTCATTAAGGGTCAAAAATGACCCATGACATTGAACTGCTCGTCAAAATCAATTTTCAAACCCATTTACGTTTAGACGAAACCCAAGAAGGAAACCCTGGATTTTCTGTATGTATTGCCATTCTAGATCTGGAACATATGTCAGAAGAAACTGGTACCTATCATTTTCAGAAGTTTATACGCATGTATGGCACGACGGCTTAAATTAAATGATTTTGCATTCCGATTCACAAGACCATCAAGAGGACAAATAATTAGATTTGGTCGGAACATTCTGAAATGCGATACCTAGCTTAAAAGTCATGATTTTTCATACAGATTCAAAAAGACACCATAAATACCAAACTTATTTATTTTTACTTCTTTCCGGCGTTACGTCCCAACCGCGACAGAGCCTGATTTTTAGCTTAGTAGTAAATATCGTGGGGCAGGTACGAAAATATTCAAGAAGAAAAGAAGTCAAGCGAATTTCCAACCCGAAAAGATTCTCAACCGGTGGGATTCGAACCCACAACCCTCAGCTTGGTATTGATAAAAAGATATACGTTTACCGCTCTGGCTATCTGGGTCTTCTAAAAATAAAATTATTATATCCGAACACTCGCAACCATTTCCGTTTCGATCAACTTACGAAAAATTTCTTTTCCAGGAATTTCTTGAAAGATTTCTAATCAAAATTCCTTCAAGATAATATCCACCGTGGACCATACAGTGATTCTCCCAGGGATCTCTCCAGAAAGAATGATTGATCACTACCAGATTTTTTATCTAGCAATAATAGGGCTCCAGGAATAAGTTCAGCAATTCCTCCAATAATTTTGCTAAGAGTTCCCGACCAGATGGAAGAAACAAGATTATTACAGAATGTGTTCCCCTGATATGATTTTTTTTATAACACCAGTTGTTATAAAACATGCACCGTTAGTAGTTAAAATAACAAAAATTCTAACAAAATTTGCACCAAATTAAACTAAAATATAGCAAACCCTGTTATAATTATAACAACATTATTACAGAATGTGTTGCAAGGATGTTACAAATTAACAAAATTATTGCTAACTATGTTACTGTTTATGACACCGGATTTTATTTACAACAAACTTATAAATGCGATGTCAAAAATATAACAAATGTTGTTATAAATGTGTTACTAAAAATATAACAAGTTGAGAACAAAGCCATCTTGATAACAAAATTATATCAATTTCTGTTATTTATAACTGCTGCTGTTAGGAATGTGTTATAACCTTGTTATGTGGTTCTGGTCGGGTTCCTACAGCGCATACCAGGAATTCCACCAAAGATTATTCCAGGGATCTGCAGGAAAATATCTACATGAATTCCTCTACAGATTTCGTGAGGAGATTCTAAAAATGTTCATGCAGCATTGCATCCAGTGGTTCTTCCATAGATTTCTGAACTAAAATAATTGCTGGGATTTCTTTGGAAATTTCTCCAGGGAGTACTTAAGGAATTCTTCCAGAGATTGCTCCAGGGATTCCTTCGGATATTCATCCAAAGATTCTTCAAGCGATTTCTCCTGGTATTCCATCATAAATTCCTTTATAAACTCTCCAGAGACTCTTACAAGGATTCCTTCAAATAAGGTACCGCGGGGCAAGTGGGAACGAAAAAAACGATAGTTCCAACAAATTGTTCAATTAAATTTTCAATTGTCAATATTTTTCAAATCAAACAACACAATCACATTTTGGCAACAAATTTGCTGGTGTGTGCATGAAACTGATCGAATAATTTCGAAATTGTGAAAACCTTGGAAGAAAGCTTTAGAATGAGCCATTGGACGCAGTTACCTCGCTAAACGGGGCAAGTGGGACACATCCAGTTTCATGCGCCAATCCTCATCAGTAAGTCAACCATTACAATAATATGATTGATAAATCATAAATTTTTAATTTAAAGTACATATTTGATGTACATAAGGGATCAATCATAAAATACGTAACGTTTTAGGAAGAAAACCTTTATTTAATAGTATGTCACCTCACATTTAATATTAACTGAAAATTCCTCAATAAAAGCTCAAAGAGGAATTAAACATGTACGAGATATATAATTTAAAAGTTGTTTATTAAAATGTAGCACATAAACAATCAATAATTGACGAAATTATTAATATGTTTTGTTATTATTTATATGCATGGCAAAAAACCACTTAATGGGGTAGAATTGTTTTCCATCACTACTTAATTTGGTAGAAATAACAAATTAAGTTCAAATAAAATAGAAAAGTAATCGTTCTCATGATGCATTTCAAATTTCAGCTTCGTGTTTGTTTAATTTTGAAGTCGTTTTTCATAAATAAAAAATAAAGAATAATTACACTTTTCTTCTCCCTTTTATGCAATTACGTAATTTGAGATTGATCTTTTTTTTTTATAAAAATCATTTGTTTGAATGTTTTAGTGCTACTCTCTAGGAAAATGTATGAAACGTATATGAAAAGTATTGTTTCTGGTTTTTGTTTTGATAGGTCCCACTTACCCCGGGTACAAACATATTTTGGGGTAAGATAGACCATCAAAACGTTCATATGAAATGAAAACAAAACACTGTTTTATCGTTAGCAGCTTGTAATAATACTTAAAATTGTAGCTTACTGATGGAAATTCGATTTATAACACATTTATGCGAGTCAATGCAAGACGTGAAACGTGTCACAAATTATCATGCAAGTTGAAAATGGCGCTGAACTGACAACTGTTACATGAACCACATGGTAATAAAAATAACAATATGTTTAGTACTAAATACATTCCTTGTCATTGTATCTTCAACTTTATAGAAGAATACCCCCATGAAAAACTTTTCCTAAGTGAGCTGTGACGAAACGCCCCACTTACCCCGTATTCTCACTTGCCCCGAGGTACCTTAATCATTACAGAGATTCATGCAAAAATGTCTTCAAGGCTTGCTCCAGGAATTCCTCCAGGGGTTGAATAAGGATAATCTCTTCAAGCATTACTCCAGATATTCCTCCAGTAACTTTTTCAAAATTTCCTCCTAGGATACTAGCAGAGATTCCTCCAGAAATTATTCCGGAAATTTCTTCAGCGATACTACCAGAAATTTCTCAAAGGGTTTCACCAGAAAATTATGTTTTTGCTCATTTATTTTTCCTGCAACGGATTTCCTTCAGGGAAATTATTTCACGAATTTCTCAAATGATTTATCAAGAGTTTCCCACAAGAATTCTTCCAGATATACCTCCAGGAAAATCGCTACAAAGGTTACTCCAAGGATTTTTCCTGGTTATCCTCCAGGGATTCTCCCAGAAACTCTCCAGAGATTTGTTATAAGCCTCCAAAAATTCCTTCAGTGTTTTCTCCTATATTTCCCTTAGAAATAACTCCAGAGATTCCTACAGGAATCTCTCTAGGAACTACTCCAGCTATTCATCCATAAGTTTTACAGAAATTCCTTCAGGAACTTTTTTTTTCCTGAAGAAATTATTGTAATATTTCTGGATAAATTTCTGGAGGAATCCCTGGTAAAACCTCTCAATAAATTTGCAAAGAAATCCCTGTTGGATTTATTGAAGGAGTCCCTGTTTAAATACCTCGAGAAATTATTGCATGACTCTTTGGAGGGATAGCCGAAGAAAGCTTTGGATAAATTCATGAACAAATCTCTGAAACATTTTTTATAGTAACCCATGAACAGATATTTGTGGAACAATCCTAGTAGAAATTGCTGAAGAAATCTCTGGAGGAATCCCTGTAAAGATTTTCCTGGAACAATCCCTAAAGGAGTTTCTGAAGTATTTCCTGTATGAGTCTCTTCAGGATTAGCTGGGTAAATTTCTGAAGGAATCACCTGGGTATATTGCTGAAGAGATCTCAGAAGAACAACCTGAGTAACTTGCTGAAGGAATTCTAGAGATATTTTTCTGGTGAAATTCCTGAAATATTCCTTGGAGCAGTCCATGGAGGAATTTCTGTAGGAATTCCTGGAGGAATTCATGAAAAGATTTTCCTAGAGAAATCCAAGTAGAGATTTTTTTGGAGGAATCCATTTAAAGATTTTCCAAATGTCTATGGATAAATTCTAAGAATTATTTTGGTAATGGGAGATTTTTTTGGAAAAATTTCAAACAAAATTCTTAAAGAAATCCTCAAAAGAATGTTTGAAGGCCCAAAACGAAACTTTGGGGAAATTTCTGGGAGAATCCCTGAAGGATAACCTGGAAAAATCGTTGCAGAAAGAGTAAATCGCCGTATCATGTGAAAAAAATCTCCAAATTTGAACTGCAAACAATAGAAATACGGTTGAATCTACTATTTTACCAACAAAATGCTTGAAAATAAATGCAATAACTTAATAAAAAGTAAACTAACGGACAGTCCGGTGACAACACTATTTAAATCGAGCTTCTGTTAAACCATATGACAGCCGCTTTGATTGGCATGAGTTCCTTTAGTTCGGTTTTGGCACACCACATTCACACAATGAAAGCTGGCTTTCAGAGATAAACCAGCCTTGGACTGCAAATCTCGTTAATAAAGACAATAATAATAATAAAATAAAAGTAAAGTTTCACCGTAAACTGAACTTTTCTCAAGTGTTTGGAGTAATTCAAGTAGCGGTTTCTTGAAAGTATCCCTGAGAGAAATCATGTAATTCGTGAAGTAATTATTTTAAATTTTCGCAATACACCCAATTCTGTTTTTACACGGGGGATGCGAACCGTGCAAAACAAGTTTTCAGTTCAAAATTTCAAAAAACCGTGCAAAAGAGTAACCTTATTTCCCGACGTTTTATGCAAAAATAAGGTTATGGCGGAAAAATAATGTATGGTTTTTTTTTGCACAGCCGTGTAAAAAAAATCCGTACAAAAACAGAATCGGGTGTAATTTTGGAGACAGAAGAACAATGAAGCACTGGAAAAATATCTGGAAGAACTCTTAAACAGATTGACATGTGTAAATTCTGGAGGAATTCCTGGAGAAAGCCTTGGAGAAGAAATAACAGGAAATATCGCTTGAAAAATCTCTGGAAGAATCTCTGGAATAGTCCCTGGAAAAGTTCCCTGAGAAATCTTTGGAGAAATTCCCGGCGGAATCCTGGGAGCAATTGCTAGAGGAATCTCAGTAAACATTTTACTGGAGGTATCCATGAGGAAATCACTCAAGACAGTCCTGCCAGAACTCCTGGCGAAATCTATAAAATCTGTAAAGTAATCCCTGTGAAGATTTCACTCTAGGAATTCCTCGAATAATCCTTGGACCCAAATAGCACACATATTTTAATAGAGGCAGATTAAACTGTTATATGACCATATCTAGCCTTATATCAGTTGATATGGCTTAATTGAAACATGTGTGTTACTCGGATAGGAATCCCTGAAGGAACTGGAACCGATAAAAGAATCTGGTAGCATTTCAAAGTTTTCCCTGGAGAAAGCTCTGCTAAAATCCATGGAAGAATCCCCTGAGAAATCGCTGAGATTACTGTGTGATTATCTTGGAAGAATTTTAAGTAAAACCACTGGAGGAACCTTTGAAAGAATTCCTGGAGAAACCTCTTGAAGAGTCTCTGGTAGGGAACTCTGATTAACTAAAGGAATTCGCGTTGATTTTTTTGGAGCCCTATTCGAAATCAGCAATAAAACTTATTTTTAGGTAAAAATATGAATTATGATTGATTCCAACTCGTTATAGAGTTTCATTCTACTTAGTCGTAAGCGCTATTATCTTCTATATAAATAAAAACGGAATGATGTTTGTATGTCACGAAATGGCTCACGAACGGGGCAACGGATTTGAATGATTCTTTCTCCGTTTTGTTCGTCAAGGGTTCCGACGTGTTTGTGTGTATAAAAGTTCCAGATTGTTCACCGGGAAAGTAGGAAAAACGGTACTGAACGGAACTGTCATTTTTTTTTTTACTTGTCTCGTTTATTTGGCAGGCTCAGGCGCCGTAGGGCATAACAGAGCCGAAATCTTTTCTTTTTTTTTACATTATTTACATTTTGAAATTTGAACTTATTTTAAAAACTATGTTAGTTTGCGGAAGTTTTAAGGTTAGTGGATACATTTGAAATAGGGAAGGAAAGGATTTTTTGGAATTACTTAAGCTACTTAGACTACTAAGCTGATGAAGCTTGAAGGGACAGGATGTCCAGATCTGTAATGAAACTAAACAGAAACGGTTTGTGGGAGACACGACGAGAAGAGGACAATTTGAATGGGAAAAAGAAAGACAGGGAACGAACACAATCAAACCCGGATATTGATACGCTTCAAAAACAGATGGATTAAATTCATATATTCTAAATCAAGGCCCGCCAACACTTCCCTGACAGGTTTCTGCTGTTTTCCTCGGATCCGGAGAGTTTCAGTCAGCTCAGATCTGACGCCACGATGCTCAACGCATCCCCACACAACATGTTCGATATCCTGGTAAGCCACGCCGCAAACACAGAGATTGCTTTCTGAGAGCCCAATACGGTGGGTATGCGCGCTTAACGAATAGTGATTGGACATAAGCCGACACATGACACGAATGAAATCACGGCTCATGCCCAACCCCTTAAACCATGGCTTTTTCGACACCTGTGGAAATATGGAATGCAGCCATCTACCCATTTCTCCGTCTCTCCATTTCTGTTGCCAGCTGATCAAGGTCTCCCGACGGGCCAATGCAAAAAATTCTTCGAAGGCGATTTGACGCTCGTAAACATCGCCTTCTTTAGCGCCTACCTTAGCCAGAGAGTCCGCTTTCTCATTGCCAGGAATGGAGCAATGCGAAGGGACCCAAGCTAGGGTAATAGTGTAAGAGCGAATTGACAAAGCACTCAATGCCTGGCGTATTCTATTCAGGAAGTACGCTGAGTGCTTCACCGGCTTCATTGACCGAACAGCCTCCAGAGAACTTAAACTGTCGGAAAAAATGAAGAAGTGCTCGGGTGGGAGAGAACTGATGTACTCTAAAGTGTAATGTATAGCTGCTAGTTCAGCAACATATACAGAACATGGTTTTTGAAGCATGAAGGAGGCGCTATGAGAAACGTTGTAAACACCGAAACCAGTGATATCATCCATTTTTGACCCATCAGTGAAGAACTGTCGGCTCTCGCTGACATGCCCGAATTTACTTGCAAACATGGGAGGGATAAACTTTGAACGAAAGTGATCTGGATGGGCTAACCTCCAGCGTCATGTACCAGCAGTACACACTCATGAAACGAGTTTGAGGGTTATGTTCAAGCAGCTTTTCGTAGTTTTCAATAACCAATGGATTGAGAACCTCACAACGGATGAGGAACCTGAGTGTTAACTCCGCGAAACGATCTGTCAGGGGCTGTACTCCTGCAAGTACCTCTAAACTCATTGTGTGAGTCGAGTTCATGCAGCCTAGCGCGATGCGAAGACAGCGGTACTGAATCCGCTGTATCTTCAGCATATGTGTTTTCGCCGCGGATTGAAAGCAAAAGCTACCGTACTCTAAGACCGACAAGATGGTTGTTTGGTACAGCTTGATCAGATCTTCCGGATGGGCTCCCCACCATGTTCCGGTTATAGTTCGCATGAAGTAGATTCGTTTTTGGCATTTCTGTGTCAGATACACAATGTGTTTCCCCCAGGTGCATTTGGCGTCGAACCAGACCCCGAGATATTTAGAAGACAAGCTATGAGTGATTGTCTTACCCATGAGTGTAAGCGGAAACTTGGCAGGTTTGTGTTTCTTTGAAAAGACAACCATCTCAGTTTTCTCCGCAGAGAATTCGATACCCAGCTTTAAGGCCCAAGTAGACAAATTGTCCAGAGTATCTTGTAAGGGTCCTTGTAGTTCGGCTGCTGTTGGTCCTGTGACAGAAACAACACAGTCGTCTGCAAGCTGTCTTAACGAGCAATTTTCCATGAGACAGTCATCAATGTCTCTCACATAAAAATTATAAAGAAGGGGACTCAGACATGATCCCTGGGGGAGACCCATGTAGCTAATTCGTGAAACTGACAAGTTGCCATGAGTAAAACTCATATGCTTCTCGGACAACAAATTGTACAAAAAATTGTTCAAAACTGATGAAAGGCCACTTGCGTGGAGTTTGTCTGAAAGGACATCAACACAAACTGAGTCAAAAGCACCCTTAATATCCAAAAACACTGAACCCATCTGTTCCTTTTGGGCAAAGGCAAGTTGAATTTCTGAAGAAAGCAGCGCAAGACAGTCGTTCGTTCCTTTGGCTCTGCGAAAACCAAACTGTGTATCTGACAGCATGCCATTCGATTCAACCCATTTATCCAGCCGAAAGAGAATCATCTTCTCTAACAACTTGCGAATACACGACAACATCGCAATTGGGCGGTACGAATTATAGTTCGACGCGGGTTTCCCGGGTTTTTGGATGGCTATTACTCTCACCTGCCTCCAGTCATCCGGAACAATGTTACACTCCAGAAAGTGATTAAACAAGTTCAATAGGCGCCTCTTTGCGACGTCAGGTAGGCCCTTAAGCAAATTGAACTTGATTCGATCCATTCCTGGAGCGGAATTGTTACATGAAAGGAGAGCAAGTGAGAATTCAACCATCGAAAAAGGTCTATCCATGGCGTCCCTATCCACCGGAATATCTCGTCGCACGCGATCAACAGGAACGGAATCCGGACAAACTTTCTTAGCGAAATCGATAATCCACCGAGGAGAGCTCTCTCGATCTTCATTAACCGACGATGTATTACGCATTCTTCTTCCGACGGTCCAAAGCGTTCTCAACGAGGTCTCACGTGATAATCCTTCCACAAAATGACGCCAATAACCGCTTTTCTTCACTTTGACCAAGCTTTTAAACTTGCGTTCAAGGGAAGAATAGCGCTCATAGTTGTCAATTGAACCACGTTTCCGGAAGTCTTTAAACGCGGCGGATTTCTCGCGATAGAGTGCCTTACACTCTTCATCCCACCACGGATTGGGAGGCTTCTTGCGAACCGACGGACCAGGCACAGGACGGCGTTGGGCTTGAAGAGCGCTGTTGAGAATCAACTCGGATAAAAAGCGATACTCTTCCAACGGAGGAAGTACTTCTACCGCTTGTTCTCCATCAATGATCGTTTTCGCGTACTTTCCCCAGTCTATGTGCTTTGTGAGGTCGTAGGCGAGATCGATGGATGAAGACTGTTGTGTTCCATTGGAAATTGAAACTACAATCGGCAAGTGATCGCTACCATGGGGATCCTGGATTACCCTCCATGAACAATCCAGCGATAACGAGCTTGAACATATTGAGAGGTCTAAACGGCTATCCCTAGGACTTCCATCTTGAGCTGGAGGTGCCACTCGTGTAACTTCCCCAGTGTTGAGAATTGTCATATTGAAGTCGTCGCAGAGGTCATATATCAACGTTGATCGGTGGTCGTCATACAGTTCCCCCCAGCCTGTTCCGTGGGAGTTGAAATCCCCAATGAACAACCGTGGTTCAGGCATAACAGAGCAGATGTGAGAGAGATCTCTGCGAGATATCGCCGATCTCGGAGGAAGATATATGGAGGCGACACTGAGGCTTTTGCCTCGGATAGTCACCTGACATGCAACGACTTCAATGCCTGACATCGGCGGCAGATCGACTCTGTAGAACGAGTGATGCTTTTTGATCCCCAAAAGCACTCCTCCATATGAGTCGGATCGATCCAGGCGAATAATATTAAAATCATGGAAAGGAAGGGTCACATCAGGTGTTAGCCATGTTTCTGATAACGCAAAAACATCGCACTGTAAATTACTAACTAAAAATTTAAAACTATCTAATTTAGGCATAATACTACGACAGTTCCAGTGTAGAACAGAAATCATATCTTCGACCTCTGTGGATAAATTATCCATCAAAAGATATGATCGTTGCAAGGAGGGGCATTCTAGAAGCCAGTTGCTTCAAAAGAGGAGTCACACATGGAAGCAATCCTTTGACAATGTTCTTCACTGGGTCAGAAGCATTGAAGAAATTAAGGATGATATCTACAATGCCAGAAAGCGTAAACATTGGAACGCCCTGAGGTTGCCCTAGGGGCTCCGAATGCGAACTTTCTTTTGGCTGAGCAGTTTGAAATTTTGGAATATTTGGGATTTTAGATTTTCCCGGTAGTGGCGGAAAGTCTCTTTCCTCTTGGAGTTTGAATCCAGGAAGTGAAAGCTTTGAGACTTTCGCGACAGGCTTAGTATTTTTCATGGCTGGTGGGTCATCACTGCTAGACAGATTCCGAGGCTTTTTTGTGGGTCTCTGGAGTCTCACACGCTTCCTCGATGAACCCTTGAAAACGAAGGAAATTCCTTCACCAACCTCAGAGTCGGAGCCCTGATCATCAAGAGACAGAGAAGAGTAGATATTTTGGGATTCAGCAGACGGAGCAGCCTTTTTCAACATCTCGGCAAAACTACGCCGAGAGCGCTGCTCTAATGATCGTCACTGATGTTGCTGCCGGCGTACGTACGTCGGGCAGTTTTCGAGGGCATGTGGTGGACTTTCGTTGCAATAAACGCATTTTGGCGGTATACTACATGCACCATCCACATGTCTCTCCCCGCAAGAAGCACATCGAGGTTTGTTGCAGCAATACTGGGCAGTATGGCCCAGCTGCTTGCAATTTGTGCAATTCATTACCTTCGGTACGTACAGCCGCACAGGTAAACGAAGTTTGCCGATTACAAGAAAATTCGGCAAAGCAGATCCGGAAAAGGTCACACAGAAGGATTCAGAATGTGAATAGATCTTCTTTTCTCCCACCAGGGATACGGAATGCAATTGCTTGCATTCCAGTATGGGGACAGATGGGAGAGAAGGGTTTTTGAAGCGACCACAACCCTGCATCAATTCTTCGCAGGTCATACTGCCTTCGGTGACCACTCCCGCAATCTCAACCCGATGGCTTGGCAGATAAGTTTGATACTCCCGAGTAAAGAGCTCACAGGCCACAATCTCATTGGCCTGTTTACGGTCACTGACGGTGACGCGCAGCTTACCAGAACCCACTGTGTCAATGGCGACAACGAAAGAGAATCGCTTAGTCAGATCCTTACTGATCTGAATAGTGTTCAACCGTTTGCCTTTGGATCGAAAGAAAACAACAAAAGGCCCACCAGAGTCGGGCGGGTAGGCCTTGAGGCGAGGGGACGTCGGAGATGGTAGAATATTGGTGTCCATTTGAGACACATCAGATTGAGGGGACACACATGGATTGGGCATAGAGGTGTTTGTGTTTTGTTGGTTCAACACATTCGAAGACTCAGTGAGGGGATACGACGTTCCCCCGCCATCATCATCTACACCCATTGCGGTAGCTTAACACCGCAAAGGGCGCACGAATAACTCAAACTAACACTATTCGAAGAAATGGAAATTGAATCAAACTGAAAAAAAAACACATACAAAGGGGAAAGGGAAGAGGGAAAACTTTCACACGCAGTAAAAACTAATCAAAAAAGACGTGAAGAGGAGAAGAACAACGAGAGGTACTTATCTTTTACTCTATCCACGCTGGCGTCGTCGATGCTGTAACCGATGGGCGTCTACGCTTGGGGAGAGGTAGCAAGTAACGTACGACCATTCGCTGGGACGCGTAGATGTGTGGTTGATCTCCGCTGACCACGCTATACGCACACCACAGACGATGATCGCACTGATGAATTCTGCACTGCACACAGGTAGCACACGGGACGGGGTGCGAGCTGCCTTCGATGATACACGTGATCAAAAAAGGACGGTCTGGTTCCTGGTTCGCTGGTACGGTGTATGTGTGGTTGGTCTCTCACTGCCTGCCACCAACCAACACAGGCGTCGATAACGATGGTGACCACTGTCGGCATGGAGAGCGCACCGCTGTGCACGCTATATACACACCACAAACGATGATCACTCAGGTAGCACACGGGACGAGGTGCAAGCTGTCTTCTACGATACACGTGATCGGAAAATAACCACGCAATGGCGAAAACGTTCAATACTTTTGCGCAAAACTCGATTAAACGGCAACACAATGGCTTCGCCAAAAGTGTTCCGCTTCCAAGCCGAACTGAGGCTCTTCACTGCACTAAAAACACTTTGCAATAGGCGTCGAAATACCAAAGATTTGGAAAAACGGGGGTGAACCCGGACACACGAGAACTATCGACTGTCTCGCACGGTAGCTCAACAAGGAATGAACTGTCATTTTGTATGGGACGATTCATAGCGGTTTTCAACAGCCTACTTGATGGCGAGACGAAGTTTGCCGGGACCACTAGTTCGTGAATAAAACTTAAAATGTTCCACTACGGCGGATATTCAAACTTACCTGCAAGGGTTCATGCACAAATTATGTCACGTTCCAAAGGGGGGGGGGGGGGGGGTCAACCCAAGCTTGACAAGCCTTTCAAAAATTTTGGGGGACTCATACAAAAAGCGCGACATGGGGGGGGGGGGTTGGTCGAAAAGTTGATATTTAGCGTGACATAATTTGTGTACCATCCCAAAGATTAATTTTCCAAGTGTGATTCTGTGAAAGCACTTATGGTTCGTACATTTGTTTACCAAAAAATGCAATAAATCTACTGTATTTTGAAAAACAACTTCCACTTTGCACTTTTTCCCCGAAATCGCATGGACGAACATGATCCGAGCGAATACGATACAAGTTTCTTCCCGCCCTCTGTGTCACTTACTTCACTATGGAAAACCTTCGTACTTCACTGAAGGATTTCATTCCAAACACACACCGTAAAACTTCTGTAATTCACGAAAATTTATGAAGTTTCCTCAACGACCGCGTATAATTGAGAATGTAAACAAAGTTCAATCCGTCGTACTGAGAAAAAAAAGCTCGTGTGCGATGCTCGGCGTAGTAAACGGTTGCTTTGATTGTTTTGTTCTCGCTGCACGGATAAAAATCTGATCCCCACACCATGATTTACAAATCATGAAATTCATAAATCGGTTAGGTCATGATATCAGGATCACAAATCATGGTTCCTGGAGTCATAATCATGATTCCTCATAAGCGTAACATCCAGTGTGAAAACACTAAGCGGCGCACTTTGCCTCATCACATTCGTATCGATTACCCATAATTCAAGATGACAAAGCGGTTGAGTGGTAGAGTACGTGACTCACAATCGGAAGGTTCTTGGATCGAATCTCAATATATGCTATTTTTAACTTTTTTTTATTTTTCTCGATCATAAACGGATGCGCGACTCAGCATTTTTGGAATTTGAATCATGATTCCGAGCAATCAGCTACAAAAACCTAACGCGTGTGTTGCGTTACGGCAATCTGACTCATGATATCATGAGTCCAAATCATGGTGTATTTTCATAAGACGAAAACACGCTGGAATCATGATATCATGAGTCATAATCTTGTTTTTGGATTCTGATTTCTACCCGTGTGCATTGTGAGCAACTGACATGATTGTTCGGTCAAAAGGAATTGGGTTATGTTCATGGCAAACAATGAATTTTAAAATAAAATGAATGTATTTCAACATGCTGAAGGAATGGAGGGAGATGCCCGTAGATCTATATATTCTGATATAACCTTTCATTATAGCGTTGATATATTGTATTTTGATCACTCACTATATCACAGTGAGCCGTTAGTTGTGAGATGACTCTGAAAACTGATTGCAACAGAAATGAAATAGACGAATAGAGAAAACGGCAAGTAATAATTTCATTGCATTATTTCCAATAAACGATCAAGATGTTAATAAATTATATGAAGATCTGAGCATGTCCGCACCACACTCTACCAGAACAGGTTCCAGAATGTTCCGACCGAATCATATTCTCTTGTAAATTGAAATAACACTGAAAATTATATGTTTAATCAACATCCCACGAATAAAATATAGAAGGCCAGATGTGAGGCTAAATGGCTAAAGGCCACTTCTCCGACTCAGCAGTATAAGGCGCTATTGGTATTACAGGAACTACCATTTTTAACCTTGAAAATGTAAAAATCTGAAAATATAGATTCTAAGTAAAATTGTAAAAACATACCCCTATTTGAAACAGATGTGGCCTAAAACCAATATTGTAACCAATATTTTAGACATTGTTACGCCCAACTTTGACAGAAAAAAAACAGCCATTTTGTGAAATAATACGCCCAAAGCAACTGAAAAGGCACAAATTTAGGGGGAAATGTGAAAAATGGACCACCTCCTGAGCACAGGATGGAACTTGCACCAATTGATTTATAGAGCATTTTTTTCATCTGAATTATGCATTTCAAGATTCTAATTCAGCGACTTCTTAATAATTCCGACTACGAGTCCGATATCGCCCACTATGGCGTCGGTTTCATTTAACTTGGAGCGGCTCCTCCGGTGTCGTTCACTTTGGATTGTTGCACGAAATGAAATTTTCCCATTAAAAGTTGGTCGTGTGTTACGCCGCTGAAATGGGGAAGGAGGCCTCTGTTTTTGGTTGGGACAGCACTCGGGTCTGATTTGGAGTTGATTAGAGCCGGAGTCCTGTTTTTACCGGCGCGGCGTTAACGGAGCCATGTTGGTTAGTCGGTTCAAGGGAAATAGAATGAATCTTGGAAGCAGTGAGACACTTGCGAATTCGCGATGGTTTGAAATGAGCTCTATCTAGGATTATTTTGTGCTGAACTGTTGTTGAAATTAAGTGAGTATTCTATTTGTTGATGACATGCTGAAACTAATCTAGCATAATTATTATTTCAGAAAATACTTTTGACTTTCGCTCTGCTTGTGTTGGCAATTCAAAAATTGATACATATTTCGGAGGTTATTTCGGAGTTCGACTGTGTTTGACTGATTGTTCAAAACTAAATTGCTGCAATCTTAACACACTTGTGCCTCCCACCCAACTAGGCTCCCATCGTGTTGAACACCGGAAGACAAACTTTTCCATTCGAATGATTGCAAAGATACAACTTTTAATTGTTGCAGTTAGCCCCCATACCGAATGCCCACGTACAGGTAAGGACATTCAACTTCTGGACCCTTTCTTAATTAATTTGATTCCAAGATTATCACACGATACCAATCGATTGTCGTTTCTCGATTTCAGTGGCTGATTGAAAGAATGTGACATATGGCACACCTCAATTGATACTTATTCTTGACCAGCATGGAGCATCGACGAAGTTTATCCCTATATCTTGTTTTACATCTTAATTGAACATCGTTAGCCAAACAAAGATTGGAGCATGGTTGGCACAGCTTTAATCTCTTTTTATTGTTCCCCTTAAACATTATGTCCTAGACAAAGCTTCTCACAGTTGGGTAGTAAATGCAATTTGCGTCGTTGCACAGAAGTCGGTTTTTGGCGACCACACTGAAAATGGGAGACATCATATGGTGAAAATCAGGAGGAAGGAAATTAACCTTTAAATAGCGCAGTAGAAGTTTTGTGAGGTTTAAATGCTCCAGATGGCAGCTTTTTTCTTACTTGAAGTATAAAGAGTGCAAAATATTTAAGTATAGAATAAACAATCTAATCAACATGACAGACGCTAAAAGCTTCCATAATGCCATCTACAAATTATGTAGTGAAGAGATAATTGAATAATTTAGGGGAATGTCCACCGTGTTGTGTTTGCCAAAGTATAATTGGTTTTGGTGAGTACTTTGGTTCTAGATGACATGCATTATGGGCGAAAACGACCGTTTAGGGAAAAGAAGGAACACAAATGACATGACAATTTGAGTAGGGAATGTAAATCTGTTATGGTCAAAGCGAGAGTGGGGCTTTTTTAGATTTCTAGATGGATTCAAAACAAATGATATAAAATTATGTTAGTTAGAATGCTGCTCAAGAAACAATTTCAAAAGTTTTAGAAATCTATAGTGAATTGCAAAAGTTATGGCTATTTTTTATTTCTTTTTGTTGCAAGAATTGAAATTTTTGATCTTATGTTCATCGCATGGAATAAAATAAACATAAAAGCTTATGAAGAGACCCAGATAGCCGTAACGATAAACGCGCAGCTATTCAGCTAAACAAAACTGAGGGTCGTGGATTCCAATTCCGCCGGCCAAGGATCTTTTCCTTAAGCATTAGCTTGATTGGTAACGCACAGTTACTACTCCAGTATCACCAGATCAGCTGCACACAAAAGGAACCAACTAGTTGACTGCCTGGGCCTATCAGACACTCTCAGTGTATAAGTGCTGATAATCTTTTATTTTTAGGCGACAATGGCGCCTAACACGTCAGAATGCAGACTTATAAGGGCAAGGGGGAGCAATTTATGTGGCATTCAAAACTGGCCCACAGTAGATCAAATATACCCCTGCATCTACGCCACTTCATGTGGAAAGGTAAAGAAGTACGGGTAATTTTATGGCAGAGAGGCTTGCTATTGGTCAGAAGACTGACAATGTATCAGGCGTAAGAAAAGGCGTGCTATAATGATTGAAAAATGAAAGCGTAGGGAAACGATTTCGTGTCCGTCTCTGTATCTAACGATTGCTATGAAAGAAATATTTAAGTATTTAAGTAATAGATTAAGAGTGGAAAATAGAAACAAGTGAAAGATGCAGCTATAAAATACGAGGGAAGGTACGGGCTTAGGGTTGAAACCGTAACCTGTTAGGATCTTTTCGTAAAGGAATTTTTTTCAACTTTCTTGGGCATAGAAAATCTTTGCAATGATCGATTTCTCTTCAGCGTTTCTCTCTTTGCATTGATTCAGAAAAGAAAAATGCTTCACTTTTTGAAATATTTTTTAATGTTGTGCGATAAAGGATCGTTGTATCTTAGCTGACAAATTTTGGCGAAGTTGCTAGCGAAAGGAAACAGTTAAAAAGAGGAAACGATGAAGGCTATGCATACTTTTTGAAGTAAAGACATAAACACTGAATAATGAAATTGAAAAAAAAGAAGTTTTTTAAACCATCATTTGACCCTGATGGTCATCCTTTTAGAAATATCTGTCATGTACTTATCCACTGGACTCGGTCATGGGTCAATCGCTTGTAGTCACTCTGATTGTTAAGAACCCTTAAGTCCTCCTTTACTGCAAAAAGCGTGGCCTTGGTACACTTGGTACAACTCGTGATTCATGCGACGCCGCCATATGCCGTTTTCTAATTTATCGCCGAGTATTTTTCGTAGCACTTTACGTTCATAAACCCCGAAAGTCATCCGGTCGACTTCCTGCAATGTCCATGATATATAGGACAACCGGAAGGATCAGTGACTTGTATAACGCGAGCTTTACTGCCCGATCCTCGCTGTCTCCCTCTTGAAAGGCACGAACGCCTTCTTCACTGCCGATGATCAATCCCGATGATGTCGATATCGTCCGCACCTTCGAGCGCTATGTTAAACAGCAAGTTAGAAAGAGCTTCACTCTATTTCAATCCATCTAAGGTTACGAACGATGACGAAATCTCGTCCACCACCCGCACACTTGATTTCGATGCGAAGGCGACCAAAGGTGCAACTGTACGAAAAATGACGACTCGAGCTGCAGCGACAAAAGGTGCACAGAAGGCGACTTCTAGGACAACGAAGAAAAAGAACGTTGAAGATTCCATCAAGAAGGATGTCGTGGAGGCTGAAGGGCGCGTAAAAGATGCAAAGTCAACGGTGGGCGCAAAGTTTAGCAAGGCCGCTTCCGTAACATCGGGAGCGTCGCGAAAGTCTACGAAGGCACGATTGGACGTTGAGCTACAGCAGATCGAGGCTGAAGAGGCATTAATGCGCGAAGAAATGCAACGAAAGAGAGAACTAGCGAAGAAGAAGTTTGAGGTTCTTAAAGAGATGGCCGACTTGGAAGGTAGTGGAGAATCAGCCGTCGATCAACCGAATGCTGTTCATAAAGTGGAACATTAGTTGAAGCACCATGGCGAAGATCACTCAAAGAGCAAGCGATTGCCGAATAAGGAAGCAAGTTCTTCCGACTCCGACGACGATGTAGACATGGAAACGTCGAGCGAAGGGACCGGAAGCGAATTGGATAGCGAAGAAAAAACATCATCCGATAGTGAAGTTCACTGCGACAGAGTGGAAGAGCGATCCGTCGGAGAGCTTGAAGCGCGCAGACATTATGGGATGAAGAAGACCACGACCAGTAAAAATGCGAAGTATGGAAGCGGCAACAGTCTTTCCGGAGCGATAAGAGACTTTCTAAGGATGAGTTAGCAGCACGTCAGGTCGTCCCTCGCGAGATGCCGAAGTTCAGCGGCAATCCAGAGGAATGGCCCATGTTCCTGTCGACGTATGAATACACCTCGACTGGTTGTAGGACAAAAGGTCGAAGGACAGAAGGTCGAATGACAAAAGGTCGAAGGACAAAAGGTCGAATGGACAGAAGGTCGAAGGGACAAAAGGTCGAAGGGACAAAAGGTCGAATGGACAAAAGGTCGAATGGACAAAAGGTCGAATGGAAAAAAAAGGTCGAATGGACAAAAGGTCGAATGGACAAAAGGTCGAATGGACAAAAGGTCGAATGAACGAAAGGTCCAAATTGTACCGTTGAAAGGATTATCGTACATTCAGTTGCTCACATTTTAATCACAAATTCCTCCCTTCTCATCTGAAGTTTTTCCTTCTTTTAGATGATAGCTGTTCTTCAAAACTATCGTTTAGAGCAACAATTTGTATTAATGCTATTATTTGCCAAACAAAAGCTTAATTTTCTGAATGTCGGATGTTATTAGTTTGATACTCCAAAGCATTATTTATTTATCATTAGCTTTTTATTTGATACATGATTTGTCCTTCTTTGAAACATTGGCTGTTCTTTTAGAGTTATACATTATAGTGGTTTTATACTGTTGTAGACACTTGTATCGACGGTTATTCCTTATTTTATAATCGACCGTTCTTCCTAGATTTCACTTCTACATCTTGCCTGTATTTTTTTTTAAGTACAGGCTGTTCTTCATGCTTTACAGAGTTTATAAGCATTTCAATTGCATTTCTAACAAAAGATTTTCCTTCTTTTGAAGTTTTGCTGTTTTAGGGCTAAGCATTAGAGTTTTATCTGACTGTTGGTTTCGACTGATTTAAATTAGCATCAGGGAAAAATAATCATTCTCTTTCTGGAATTAGATCCCAACTAGGGTAGTGCCTGCTTCTCTGCTACACTAGCATTTACTGAGAGCTTTTCTGATAATTTGATCATTTTTGCATTTGTGCATCATACTTTTGATTAGGAGATGATCTGCAACCCGAACCGATGCAACACTTTATCATAAGCAGAAGAAAAAGCCAAGGCAAACCTCTTAGCCGTCTTGAACATTGTAACAGGGAACCAGCCTCCGCAGAGCAAACCCTCTGCTCTGCAGTCAACTCATGGCGGCAAGCCATAGGTGCTATAATTCCAGTATAATCTGAATGACAGCCGCAGTTACTGCATTCCAGCACTCGGCACCCCAACACATAGCACATCGAATGCCATGCACCTCGATGCACTTAGAGTTACATAATTACCAGGAGAACAAAAATCACTAACGAGTCTCCAACCAAACCGCCTTTCAACGCATCAGAATCGTAGTGTGCTGCGCTAGGTTCATAAAAATTCTGAAAGCGCGCGCTAGGATAGATTCAACACATGCGCTGCTCGGTGCTACGCTCGCCATCGGTATCCAAGTTGTAAAACAACTGCTCAGTAACGAAGAGTCTCTACAGCTATTTTTACCTTATTATACAGGTGTCTAGATGGTCTACATGTACGCTCGAAGACGCGCGATCCGGAAGCTACAATTTCGATTCTCGTTTTAAAATTTTGTCTTCACATCAATTATTGTGCTGTTTTTGAACAACGTATGTGACGAACCGCATGAGACGCATTTAGAAATTATCCTAAAAAGCAAGGAACACCAACATAGGTCTCAAAATGTACAGTGCACGGGTGAGCATGAAAGGAATGTTGCTCTTGCACACAAGGCTACAGCACGTACACAGTAACTCTGGATGCACTACGACCTGAAAAGTCTAACAAAATTTCACCCGAAAAGATCGTTGACCAGCTGAAATTTAACCTCTCTCAGTATAGTCTTTCTGCAAATATGCGCGTTTTCTTCGCGTCTATTTTAGCTGTAGCACTTGTGATAACTTCCTTTTTTTTCTGAAGAGTATAGGCTTTTGTTCTTCCTAAATTGTTGTCCATTCGACCTTTTTCGTCATTCGACCTTTTGTCCATTCGACCTTTCGTCCATTCGACCTTTGTTGTCATTCGACCTTTTGTCCATTCGACCTTTTGTCCATTCGACCTTTTGTTCATTCGACCTTTTGTCCCTTCGACCTTTTGTCCATTCGACCTTCTGTCATTCGACCTTTTGTCATTCGACCTTTTGTCCTTCGACCTTTTGTCATAGATTCACCTCGACTATGTGTGGATACACCGACGCCGAAAACATGATTCGGCTGAGAAATTGTTTGAAGGGAAATGCGTTCAATGCTGTTCGGAGTTTCTTAATGCGGCCTGAAACCGTAGGAAGGGTAATTCGTGCTTTGAAACTGAGGTTTGGCAGACCGGAGACCATCATCGAGTATTTGAAGGAGAAAATCATAGCGATGCCAGTCATTAGACCAGACGCAATGGACATGCTGGTTGACTTTGCCCTGGAAGTGCAAAACCTTTGTGCCACCATAGAAGATTGTGGTCAAAAACAGTATATGTGCGATACGACACTACTGAAGGAGTTTGAGAAGAAGTTGCCGCCACAAATCAGGCTTGACTGGGCGCGATACAAAAGGAAGTTGTCTAAAGTTGTCTACCTTTATTCGGTGGATATACAATCTAGCAGAGGATGTGAACGAGCCGCAGAACCGTGGAAGTAAGGTCCAGGAATTTCAAGGACTTCGGAAGGAGAAATATGTGAACACTCACGCAGAAGTTGCCGTCAAGGATAGAAATGAGCAAGTTTACCCAGCTCAAAAAAGTCTGTCGATGACTGTAACGAGTGGAGAGAGCAAGCCATGTCCGGCCTGCAAAGGTGATTGCAAATTTCTGGGAAAATGCAAGCGATTTCTAGATTTGTAGTATGAAGTGAGACAGTTCGAGGCTTCACTTTTTGCCGTAAGTGCCTTCGGCAGCACAGAGGTGGCTGTAGTTCAGGAGAATGCGGAAAGAACGGGTGCACATTCAAGCATCATCCCGGATAAAAACGTACCATTCAGTGAATGGAATAAACCATTAATGTACAATATAACGTAATGGATACAATACATCGTATTGTAATTGAATGTCTAAGCAACATTATTTTTTTGTGAATATACAACTCAAAAACAATATAATATATTGTAACAGAACACTGTATTGTTTTTTATTGGTTTTATACCTTATAATTTTGGTCAAATTCCTATTTTCGCGTAAAACAACTGTTGCTTTTTTCTGTATAGCTTGACTGAAAGAAGTAAACAAAACAAGTTCAGAAAGCAAGAATGTTGGGTGAAAAATATTCAAAAAGTAAAAATAAGTAGTTCTGTAGAAGTCACTTGACATTAGCTGTGACGACGAATGCAACCATGATAAATATCTTTACTTTTTTTGCTACTGTTGGCACGAATATCCTGTAAGTTGCGGGACAATCCATACAAAATACAAATTCTATACTTTTTGTATTTCGTATGGATACAGTTTGTTCAATTGTTTTGTATTGTACAACAATACACAAATGGTTAATCAATACAATACATGAACTATATATCGCATTGTATTTTCAAAATGTATGTATGAAACAATATCTATATTTGTATTGTTACGATACTTAACCACCCATACATTATATTGGAAAAATCTCATATACCATACAGTAAACTGTTCAAAACAATATATTGTACTGTAATTGTATTGTCATTTTGCAATATACTGTATTGTATTTCCAATATTTTTAATGGTTCTGTTACAATACGTTGTATTGTATTTTTAATCCGGGATGCGCTGCTCCACAAAGATATGGCTGCACCAACTGCTTCCAGCAGTGGCGTGTCCAACAAAGGAGGATTTCTGAAGCAGAATGAGGAACGCACCGTTAATACTCACCAATCTGCAACGGGTCCGGGTTCGTTTCGCTATCTGCCTGTAACGTTGTTCGGCGATGGAATACGAGTAAATTGTCACGCCTTATTAGACGACGGATCAGAGCTAACACTCATCGATAAGCAGCTTGCGGAAGACCTGAAGCTTTCTGGAACGGTTCTCCCGCTTTGTTTAAAGTGGACGGGAGGGACCCATCGCTACGAATCTGACTCACAGAGCATCAACGTCAAAATATCCGGACAGGATGGGAAACGGACTTTGCTTCAGGATGTAAGAACAGTTGAAGAGCTACAATTACCCAGTCACTGGATATGGACCATACTGGTTCGCAAAAGACGCGAAGGAAAGATGGGCTAACCGATCGCCGTTAAAACCAATCTCGGCAGGACTGTATACGGCGGCTGGACATCACAAACCTTTTCAAGTACAGCCAGTCACACGTATCACATTTGTTCATGCAATGAAAAGGATTCTGTTCATCTGAACCAGATGGTAAAAGCCTACTTTTCTATCGATAGTTTAGTGATTCAGTCAAACCAGATCGAAAAGCTTTCTAAGGATGATGAACGAGCAATGTCTTTACTGGAATCTCAAACATACTTTGACGGAGAGCGGTATGCAACAGAACTATTGTGGCGGTCTGATAAAATCCGTCTACCGGACAACCAAGTACAGTCGAAGCTTGTTATAACGACATCGCAAGGGACCGTCGTAATAGAGAAAAGTCGCTATAAAGAATAGTTATAACATTGAAATGTTTTTGAAGAGATCGAAAAATGTCGCTATAGAGAGCTTTTGTCACTATAAAAGTTGTCGCTATAACGAGCTTCGACTGTAGTTGCAGTTCGTCGTAGGATATGCTATGAGAAGCGCATGGGGAAAGATCCTGAGTTGTCAAGGACTTTGAACGATAAGATCGCGCAATACAGGCCAAAAAACTACATCCGTATCGTTTATTCTTGCTTGTCTACCATTAGGAGTAGGTTTTTTATTTTACTGGAACGATAAAGAACCCCCGAACACTCGATAGCATTAGTATTCTCCAGTTTTGAAGCTTGTTTAGAAGGGTTTTATCATGCACTGTTATTCCCCCCATCTAATCAGAACTGTAGCAGTATATAATAAACAGGCTCTCATGTTGTGCTGCAAATAATGATTGTTATGGAGAGAAGAGCGATAAATGAGAGATTCTCTCAATTTTCTCAGGCTTCAATCCCTTACACGTAGTCGACATTTCAACACATCAAAAATCAAATCGTACAAAATCAATTTGTACATTGCTTCTGAACGGATCACATATTACATATCATTAGAAATGCAATGCAATTTGGTTGAAATCACATTTTTTGTACTTGATCTGGTTTAATAAAAAAATGTATGTAGAGTGCATAATTATGTTTGAAATGAGCTTAGTTTGAAAAATATCGTCATTATTTAAAAATATTGAATTATTAGAATAAATCTAACTTGTAAACCAACAAACTTCTGCAAATTTTTTATCGTTTTTTGTAAGATCTAAGGATGTTTTTGATATGCACTATTTGACATGGAGGGGACATGACGTGACAAAAAATGTTTTTATGTTAAAAAACATCATAATTACTCAAGAGTAACATTGAATAGCATTTAAACTTAAACCCAATATGTTTTCCACCTTCGTTGAGCCATTGGCTTTCAGATTGTGTATAACATTAGGGAAATTGTGCATTTCCAAAATATGAATTTTGTATATTAATTTATCATCAAATTTTACAATTTCGTGACTTCAGTCAATTTAACTGCATAAACATCAAAGAAATTTGAATTTTAGTTTAGTTTCAATCAAGGATCATAATAATATGATACATCAGGTGTATTGTAAAATGTCAAAACACTTAAAAATCTCAAAACAATGTTGGTAGTTTTGGTCGCCTCCGTATAAGGGGCCTAACCATTGTGCACTGTAGTATGTATTCAAAACGAGTGTAGGAATACTCGAAGAAAAGATCTCAAACTTTAGGCAAATAGCATTACATAAAACTGATTCCACCAATGTCACGAAACCACATATTGCACTAACTGCTTTTTCTCAAATGGCTTCACAGTAATATGAGAACATTACCAGCCATGATTGTAAAGTGGATGCCAACTGTGCATTGCTAATGGAACCGCTCTCCCGAAAATCAGAAAATTGTGCCACATGAAAATCTTGCTCTTGCTGTATGGTGATTGTTATGTCTGATTGTGTAAAATCGGGTTCAATTTAGATTGTGCCACGTGACTCTACCGCAAAATGGTAAGAAGAATCAACGTCACAGAAATAATATCTACTGCATAAACAATGGATTCATAGATTTGTAGAAATTAAAATTACTTTTTGTTTGTGAAATTTTTAGCTCTTATTATAATCAACGCATCCAACTCACCTTAGAGTCAGAAATATTCACTTATATTTGAACAATATCGATTTTACGTCCAATTTTTCGACCACCTTTAAACGCCACAGTCACGCGGTTGGGGCATCTAAACATTGATAATGTCCTTAACAAGACCCATTTCAAAACATGTATCCCTCGGATCGGTCACCTACTCACGAAGGCATATGCCCAGGAATCCGTCAGACCCAGACTGAAATAATTGTTTGATTGACAGCGACAACAAACTCCGCTTCGTTCTTCCGACCATTTCTCCGACCCAAGGTCATCCACTCCTGCCCTTGTTTGGTGGACTTACATTGTAGCCTCTCCAGGATAACATCCCGACCGGGAAATTGAGACCTTTTACGGTGGTCGGGGCCAAAGGAAAAAAAAAAAGTTGAAAACGAAAGTGCTTCCCTGTATGTATGTATGGTCGCCATCGAGTCGTGAGAGTCGAACCTGTGGCCTGACATACTTTGTCCTTTCTCAAGTTAAATATTTACGAACTGGCAAACGAGTTACCAAACAGACTGTCCGGGCTGTTTTGTGTGTTTTATGGGAAGGAAATACCGCATGACGGCTTTCAACCGTTCCACAGTGGGACGAATGGTTAAAAATCGTGATTTTTGTTTCAGAATCTACGACAAAATGTCGAAAGACAAAATGTTGAAAGAACGACTAACTTTTTTCAAAAGAGGAAACGTTTCGCCCCAAGCAAATCAAGCTTGATCTTTTGTCCTTTCGATCTTTTATCTCGTTACTTTTTATTTTTCAGAGGAGAGTTAAAACATCTTTATATTGGTTACTATTCGAATGAAAATGAAAAAAAGGATACGTCACGTCGGGTGATCAGTAAGTTCGGAATTTTGTAACAGTTGATGCTATTCATTTTAACTTTTTATTTGACGACTTTCAAATATGGAGTAAAGTTCTAAATTACTGAATTTGAAGCATTTCGGTAGAGTGACCAGACAACGAATCAGTGCTTTGAGCAAACTTGTTTTAATTTCATCAATCAACTCTGTCGAATAAATATAGTCAACAGGTTGAAACATACAGAGCCACATGTGGTCGAATTCAGTACTGAATATTCTGGTCACCCGATATGAAGACACCAGGAAAAAAGTTCACAACTCTAAGCATTCGTCCCACTATGCATTCCGTCCAACCGGCGGCTGCTGGCAATAATGGTCGTGTTACATATTTTCGGTTTTGTAAGGCAAACGTAAATAATGGGAATAACCGAACGCGCCTTCAGAAGAACAGTGGCTCTCGCCAAAGCGATTCATATTTGCTGTGCTTCAGGGCGGAATAACTTCAGAACCTGGCGATCGCCTTTGACTAGACTCGGTGGAATGAATGAACGGAATTGCTTCATCGGTCTTCATAAATTGCGTTGGTCACAAAGGCAGGAATGTCTCTGCGATGATTGCAATCAAATTCGGAGCCCACCGTTTTGGCACCGTTGATAAATGTTTTATGCCGATGGGGTGGTGGAAGAAGGTGGATCACGTCTGTCACGTTTGACGATGATGATGTGGTTGCCGTACGTGAAAGTGGTGTTTAAATATTTTAGCACAAATACGAGAGCTTTTGCTCAAAAGGTCACAAACTCGATTGGTCTGCGATAGAAGTCGATGTTAGTTAAGATAATTCAGCAGTAGTCTAGGTCAGCTTTTGAATCCTTTTACGAATTGTATTGCCATGTGAATTGAGACCATGGGTTGAATTTAGAGGAAATTGAGAGTATCTCTCACTTATCGTTCTCTTCTCTGTAATAATCATGACCTGCAGCATATCATGAAAGTTCATGTCTACTGCTACAGCTCTGATTATATCGGGAGGATAACAGTGCATGATGCTTATCTTGCCAGTAGAGTAAAACACCTACGCCCAATAGTAAATAAGCGAGAAAAATGGGATTTATCATTGCTCTCTCTTTGGGCTCTCCTTCGCAATTATCAACCTTGTTACAACTTGCCGAACATTGCCGATGATGGACCGATACAGATGCGATCTTTTTCTCAATAGTGAATACAAAACATTTTCAGATACTCATGTCCACCACTGATTAAGACAGTACGACGTGTGGTGGCGCTAGTGTTATTGATTTTTGTTCTAGAATAGATGTTCATTACCTGAGACTGCATGATGTACTCAATCAAATGGATGATCAGGGTCGTCCTTTAACTTTCTGATTCATAGGTCTTCATTTGAAAAACTCTGGTGGGACATTTATGCTTTTATGGACAGTATAGTATCAAAAAAATCCATCCGGATTTTTTTTAGTGGCACTTGTTTAAAAAGTATACTTTTGTAGGAATCTCTGTGGAGACTTCTAAACAGACCTCTATAGAGACTCATGTGGAGATCTTTGTGGGAACTTCTGAGCTGTTGGGACCTTTTTGGCGGCAAACAAGAAGCCTTCTGTGGAATCTTTTATGGTGACTTTGATAGAAGCTTCAGTGAAGACTTTCATGGTGAGCTTCTGTAAGGAAATTATTGTGGAGAAATTTTGAAAAAAGTTTCAAACACATTAGTACTGGAATGTGAATGAAAGCTCATCGACCCATAGTGAAAACTCACTCTTGGAACCTTAATAAAGGATGTTGCTAAACAGCAAATCTCTTTTAAGCTTATTTTGTTTGGGATTTTTGTATATGTTTTCAGGGCTATAATCCTATATGAAGTAAAATGATAGCAAAAAAGCATATGAATATCGCTTCTCATATTCGTCGGATTGAATTGCTCTATACAGAATTTTTTTTATGGTTTGAAGAATTAGTTTTTACTATGGGAGCTTGTACTAACATTACAGAACCAAAGTGTTTGGAACATTTTTCAAACTTTCGCCATATTGATTTCCATATAAACTAACATCGTCCTTCGGCCATTTTTAAATCACCAGCTAGAAAACTGAAAATGTCACAGAACGCTATTTTTATGATAAAGATGGCATAGAAGATATGGATTTTCAAGCTTTTTTAAAATTGTGAACCGTAAGAGTCTTCTGTGAAGATTTGTTAATTCATACGCTTTTCGAAATAGTTTTGGAATAATATAAAAAGTGAGCAGTTCCATTTTAAAAAAATAAAAACTTTGTATTCTTTCTATGGACTTCCAACTTCCGTAACAACAATACCATTAACTTAATTAGAACTTACACAAAGATTTCAGAATTCCTGTTTCCCAGGAGTGCAAAAGCTGAAAACAAAAATCAGGGACCTTTTGGGAATTAGATTGTTTAAAGTTTTTCCACGGATTCTTCCGCAATACACGCAGATTTTTTTCAACCCAAGACCGGTCGCATTCATGTACTGATACACGCGCCTTGAAAAAAGCTCGCTTCTCATACACAGCTCGAGCGAGGTGGTGTTGGCGATGGCTGAATGCGCGACCGCTCTTGAGTTATTTTTTTTGTGATTTCTTTGACGATTAAGCGGTTCTATCCCGTTAGGCCGAATGTTGTTAGGCTGAATATCGTTAGGCCCAATGTCGTTAGGCCTACCCAACTAACATTCACTCATTTAACAAACACCATTATGGCAGTTTTATCCAGCATCATGTTTTATAACATTTTAATAACTTCCATGGCCAACCTTTATTAAAGCATTGTTCACACAAATTTGGAGAAACTTTAAAGCATGTCGTTGAATACCAACTTTATTTTTTAGCTTTAAAAACGTTTTACAAGCATTTAGTTCAGCTTTTATACGGCTGGTCTAAAAATAATGAAAGACTAATAAAAACAAAAAAATATTTTTCTAGGCACTTTATAAATGTAGTGTGCACTATTATTATGATAGTATAACAATCTTATTTAAAAATCGCCTGTATATTGGATTCGAGCTCGAGACCTTCCAATCGTCAGCGGTATGCCTTGCCATCTGCGCCATCCTAGAATTGTTGTTTATACCGTCCAGTGCAAAATATAAACTTCTCATAGCTGAATATTGACCATGTTCAAGCTTCTATTCGACAACGTCTAATCAACACATGGTACGCTAATCTACAACTGAACAAGCATATTATTCAGCTGCTGTTTAGTGCTGATCCAAGCTGAGTTCAGTCGGCTATTTTTAGCGCACAGTGAGAAAATTTATGTCGATGTTGGTCAAAATAATGTTTATTTACACAAAGTAAAAACAGTCTGAAATGATTAATCTAATTTCATAATAAGTTTAAGTTTGTTCAAAAATGATTAATTAACTTAAATAATTTTATAAATTATAGTTTGATTATTTTTTTATTTGTATTTTTCATAAACCTATTACATATGCATTGAAGTAAAAGTTCTCTGTATGAATATATTTGAATCATTTGAAGGGTTAGTCCTCAGAACCCACCTGAATAGAAAAATATTCGAATATCTCCATGCGATTTTTATTTTCGGAAATGGCCAAGTAAATCATTTTTCTTAGAGCGCAGTATTTATTCAGTTGTGAAGAAATGTCATTTCAAATGTAGCTGGCTATAGAAATTTATTTAATCAAAGAAATTTCCATTTTTCATGTACGGAAAAACATCCCGAGCAGGCGAAAAAAGCTTAGCAATAGGAAATATAATATGGATAGCTAAAAGTGATATTAACTTGATAGATATATGATATAAAATATCTGGAAATGATATCTAAAATAAACTACTAGAACAAAATTGGCATGTCATATTCAGATTCTGCAAGATTTTACCAATAGCTGCGAGCTATTCATTAGATCTGCGTACATCAAATTTTTCATAGGTTTAGAAGTTCCAGGATCAAAATTACTTTGCTCCTACTCGGAATACTTAGCTTAAATGTTTATTTTTGTTTTTCACAATAATTCTGCATTTCTGGAGACTGACCATGTTTATTTTCTGAACAGCTATTTCAAAAGTTTTAAGAAAGCATAATTTATGAGCTTTGAAATGCATTCGGAACTCAACACGAATTTCGGATATTTTGTCCATTTTATGAAATTTAGCTATAGTGTGATCGTTTTTACAAGGCTTATTTATTGCTGAACAATGTGTTTGTTAATCGTCATTTTGGCCTCTATTGGATCAACTGTTCTTATAATATACTGAAGCTGAATTAGGATTTTATAAGATACTTATTCAGCTCTTATTCATGCTTATGTTAAACATGTGGGAATAGCTGAAGTGCGACGCAAGTAAAACGTTAGTTCGTCTTCTGAATATCCTTTTATACATGTACATTTGTTTAGTGGGATATTGGCTTTTTAATTGGGGGAAACATGTCTTGTTCAGCTCATTTGTAGAACAATCTTGACTAGTCGAATGAGAATCTTTGGAAACGTTTAATAAGTGACGATTCAACTTTTGTTCATTCTAATGCATAACGTTGAACATTGATCTAAGTTTGTGTTAAAAAAGCACCTTCTCAGCTCTTTATAGAGCAATTTTTTTATTCAGCTGCCATTACCATTATTGAACAATAATTAAACATGCATGCTTGTTTGTGGCTCTGAATTGTTAGTTGGGTAATGCCGTCAGGCCAAAAAGGTTACTAGACCGAAAATGGCCATACTGTCGAAAGGGTAAAGGGTCTTGATGATTTGCAATACCTAGAAGCTACCGAATGAATTTTGAGGTCAAATGGATTGTTAGTTGCTATATCAGGATTACATGGAAGCTCACAATATCCACTGTAAAATAAAACTAGAAAGAACAGTCCTTGATAAAAAGAAGGAAAAAACATTGATGGATGTGTTAGCCATTTGAAACAATAATACTAACGACCCTTTTGACCTAACGGCATTCGGCCTATAGAAATTCGGCTTAACAGCATTTGGCCAAACAGCATTCGGCCTAACAACCTGCACCCCGATTTAGCTTCTTATAATGGTGTTAAAAGCTTAATTTCTATTTTTTCAAATTTTTCTTCTAAATTTACCCTGTATTCATTGGAAGCTTTTGGTGGAAATTTATTCGGGTATTACTCAGGCTACTTTAAAAATTTCCGAAGAAATCAGTGAGGTAAGTATAGAAATTCTCAGACGAATTCTATAAAGAATCCCTGGACAAGCAATGATTTTTGAATGAATCACTAGAGATATGGATCACTAGATGAATTCCTGAAGGGATATATGTAATAATTTATAGAGGAATCGCTTATGGAACCCCAGAAAGAATTCCTTGAAGAACTCCTAAGGAATCTGCAGAATTTTTAGCGAAATACATGTAAAAACAACTTGAAAAATCCCTGGAACTACTTGAAGAATCTCTGGATGAATTCCAAGAAGAATCCGAATGATACGAAATTTCCCTCCTGTAATGCCTGACACAAACCCAAGGAGAAATTTGTCAAAAGCAGTTATTACCGGCATTTCTGACGGTATCCTTGAAGTAATTTCTGATGAATTCCCTGTAAGAACCTTTCGAGAAATAATTGTAAGAATCAGGTATTTATTTATGAATAGCGCAACAGATTCCATCAGCAAAACCGCCAGAGTTTTTTCAGGAATACCTTCAAAAGTTCAATCAGAAATACCAACAGGAGTTATATCAGAAATATCACCAAGGATGATTTTGGAATACTGTCAGGTATTTTCTCTGGTATACCGTGAGGGAATCGTTTAGCAATAATACAAGGGATTTCGGGTGCAGGTCGTTAGGCCGAATGCCATTAGGCCAAATGCCTGAAAACCAAAACAACATTTGATCATTTACTACTATTTCAAATGGCTAACACTTTCATCAGTGTTTTCCTTCTTTTAAACAAAGGCTGTTCTTACTAGTTATATTTCACAGCGGCTATTGTGGGCTTCTAGGTAATGCAAATTATCCTGACCTATCCCTGTTAATTACCCATTCGATTTTATTTTCGGCCTAATGACCCTTTCGGCCTAACGACCCTTCTGGCCTAACGGCATTCGGCCTAACGGGATAGAACCGGATTCATTTTGGAATACTGTCAGGGATTTTCACAGGTATACCGTGAGGGAATCGATTAGGAGTAGTAGAAGGGATTTCTTCAAACATTGAATTCCTTCAGGAACGGCGCGGAAGATTTTTTGCGGAATATCAACTGGGATTCCTCCAGAAATACCACGATTTTTTTTAAATGCCATTTGAGACTCTTTCAGGGATATTTCCAGGGATTCCTTCTAGAAAACCGATAGGAATTTCTACGAAAAAAAAAAATGCTTCAGGAAATCTTTTCACAATTCCTCCAGAGATTCCGTCAAATATTCATTCCGTGATTCCATCGGAAATTTGCTCAATGATTCTTTTTGGAATTTTTCCAGAGATTCCTAAGTAACAGTTCAGCTGAAATATGTTTGATAGTGATTTGTTCAACTCTTTTTCCGCTAAAATGAATGTTGGGTTCCTTCATGATTTTTGCCGAAAATTCTTTCAGAAGTTCCCCCCAGGGATACCTTAAGAATTTTCTTCAGCGATATATTCAGAAATTTCACCAGAGATTAACTTAGGGATTTATTCCTCCAGGGATATCTTCTTGAAAACTCCAGGGATTCCTTCAGTAATATTATAGGGATTCTGCCAAAAACTTTTCCAGCGATTCCTTTACGAATTCGTGAAAAACTTTCTGTAGAAATATTTTATGTCTGTTTGTCTGTGCAAGAACATTTTTTTTAAAGAATTTTTCTGGAGATTCCACCAGGAATTTTTGCAGAGGTTCCGCAAGGAATTCTTCCTGGGCTAAAAAGAAATGATTCTCCAACTACTCCAGATTTTTTATCGGAAACTCTCTGAAGGAATTACTAGAGGGGGAATAAAAAGACACCTGCACATAAATGCTTTCAGTGGACGATTATGTCATTTGAAGGAAGCACCACACTAGACAACGAATTAGCATGCAACGCCCAGTGGCACAGTCGATATACGCTCCTGTCGAAAAGTTTACCGGACTGAAGCGGGAATAGAACCCACTTTTTTTGACTCGATGCGGCTAAATGCTTGGCAACACTAACCGCAGGGCCACAAATTCTAGAAAGAAAGAATATATCGACCTTACAAAGATGAGCCGTTGACTTCACCAATTACAATTTTTTCGATGCTATTTTCTTACAAATGTTTCATCACATTGACAAGTTCTCATATTGCAGACAAAAGTACAAATGTTTTGTTATTTAGAATGGTTGTAGCACGTTTTTCTGAAACCTCTAAAGTCACTATGTTTAGTCTGATTTGAGACCGACCAATCCACGAAAGAAATCTCAGGAATTGCTCCAAGAAATCCTTCAGGAATTCTCCAGGGATTACTTAAGAAACTCTAGCAGAGACTTTATCAGGAATGCGCGAAGCATTTTCTTAATGAATCTTTGGAGAACTTCCTGTAAGGTTTTCTTGTAGAAATAAGAATATCTCTACAGGAACCTTTGGGAATTTCTCTAGGAATTTCTTCAAGAATTCCGCAAAGGACTACTCCAGTAATTCATATCAAATACATTCTCCATGGATGCCTTTAGGTATTTCTTCAGAAATGCCTTCAAGGTTCCCAAAATTTTGCAGCTATTCTTCTAGAGATTCTCTCAGAATAATTTAGGAATTCCTGAAGGATAACCCGTAATATTTTTGAAGGTATCTTTGATGATATTCCTGAAATAATCCTAATTATCCCCAGAAGAATTCTCGAAGTAAACCTTGGCAAAATTCTTGAAAGAATACTTCTTAAGGAGGCATCCCTTAAGGAACTCCTGGAGAAATCTCTGTAGGAAATTTTGATGGAATCTCTGGAAGAATTTCTGATGGAATCTCCAGGGGATTTTTTGAAGAGTGAATTGTGAAGAAATTCCTGAAACACAAACACTAAAGAAATTCCAGAAGGAAATTTTGAAGGAACTTCTTGGATAATCTGTGGAGGAATTTTTTGAAGAAATCTTTGATGGAATCTCTGTAGAAGTTTCTGAAAGAATCTCTGGAGAAAGTTCAGAAACAATTTTTGGAGTAATAACGAAAGAAATCCTTGAAGGGCAAATTCTTGATGAAATATTCGGAGCAATTACGTATGGTATCTCTGCATTTCTAAAAATATTCATAAAGGAATCCTTGGAGAAATTTCCAAAGAAATCTCCGGAGGCTTTTCTGAGTAAATTTCAAGAAGGAATCATTGTAGAGTTCCCGGAATACCTGGAAAATATCTGAAGATGTACCCGGAGGAACTCGTGAAGGATTTTTTGGAGGAATTCCTAAAGAATTTTTTGGATGAATTCTTGAAGAAAATTGAAATTTTTGCACGAATTTCTCTTGAGATGTGTTGGAAAATTCATCCAGGGATTTCTTTAGTGGTCCTCGAAGTACTTTTTGGATTCCTCCAGGAATTTCTTCAGATAGTTTTTGGAGGAAGCCCTTTAGTAGATATCGAATCACCTCCTGAAGGAATTCATCTAAGAATTCTTTCAAAAATTCTTTACGGATTCCTTTTGAAAATCCTTCAGAAATTCCTTCAAATATTTGGAATCCCTGATAAAATGCCTCAAGCTACTCCTGAATGACACGCTGTAAAAAAATCTTTTGTGATTCACGTTTTTGAAAATACAGTATCTCCTGATGTATGGAACCACTTCAACAAGTTGCAATACTTGTCCAATCCATTGTCAATATTGAAAAAAGTGTAGAATCACTGGAGATTATAAAATGCTGGTAAAGGGTGAACACGAAATTATTGCGACACCGAAAATGTTATGCCAATTTTCTTATAATGTTTAGAATCAAACCAAAATGTTAGGGTAGTTTTGTATATATGTAAAAATTGAAAGAAAAGTTAATCGATGGAGCCTTGAGTGTAAAATTGAAGGCATTTTCGCTTGATGCCCTCCAAGTCTTTACAGTGTCATCCGGTATCAGTATCTCAGTTTTTTTTTTTTTTTTCATTTTCTTAACATGTCTTTCTCGTCTTAGACTGTCTTCTTGCTCTTCCGGAGTTCCCGCTTCATTATTTCCCAGTACCGCTCCACCGGGCGCAGCTCCGGACAGTTTTGCAGATTCATATCCTTTGGAACAATAGGTACAGAATTGACCTCATACCCATTCAGCACACTTTTAGAATAATGGCTTGATGCCAAATCTGGCCTAAATAGCGGAGCTTCGTCGTGCTGCTGCAAGAACGGCAAAAGGCGCTTCTCGAGGCACACAGATTTGTAGATCTCGCCATTTACTGTGCCCTTTGTCGCGAAAGGCTCACTCCTCAGTCCGCAAGAGCAGATCGCCTGCCAAATGAGATATTTGGAGGCGAACTTCGAAATTTTCTTCTATTTAAATTTGTCGTCCACATCGAACTTACTCTTCCCGGTGAACTCCAACTCCAGAATTTGCTCAAAATCGGCTTTTATATACGTTTCGTCGTCCATCACACAGCAGCCATATTTTGTCAGCATCTTCTTGTAGAGCTTCCGTGACCGAGTCTTAGCCGTCGATTTTTCCGCTCATCGCGGTTTGGGAAGTTCTGTATACTTATTGTATGTATGTAGTCCAGCTCTATTCTTTGCATTCTGGACGTAGCTCTGCGACATGCCGATCTTTTTAGCCAAATTACGGCTTGAGACGTTGGGATTTGCTTTAATCATCCGCTTCACCTTTCCCTCCGTTTTTTATTTCTCCGGTCCTGGTTTTCGTCCAGTTCCTCTGCCGTGGTCCAACGTCAACCGCTCCTGGAACCGCTTCAACACTCTGGAGACGGTTGAATGTTGAATGTTCAGGAAACGACAGGTCAGGAAATTCCAGGTGTTTGGAAAGAATTTGTGCTCTCGACTCGCGTTGGTTCACCTCCATTTTCGTTGAATCGAAAAACACGACTTACGGTTTGACAGCATGTAAACAATACACATCAATGAGAAAGTATGCAAAATTTGGTTGATTTTTACCCAATGGTAGAAAAGTTATGCCCTGTTGAATGTGTCGCAATAATTTCGTGTTCGCCCTTTATAGTGGTTCTAAAATTAAAATTT
Source organism: Aedes aegypti (assembly GCF_002204515.2). Classification (NCBI taxonomy): domain Eukaryota; kingdom Metazoa; phylum Arthropoda; class Insecta; order Diptera; family Culicidae; genus Aedes; species Aedes aegypti. The sequence goes on along the minus strand of NC_035108.1, from coordinate 19,864,278 downwards.
TCAGTTGGTGTAGCAATTATCAAAACGGGTGTTGCAATACATGCATAATCTGAAATAACGCCCTAAAGCTATTGGGAACCAGTTGTGTAGCTCGTTGTTTCTGATAATTTGAATTTAACAACGCTATGTTGAAGAAAGGATCATTCTCTACCTGCCAGTAGTGTTGATTTCGAACACGAAATAATTGCTTTTAAAAAATGTGAAAAGTTAGAGGTGCTCATCTTGCCCCACCTTACACCTTACATTTATGGAAAGATCACAGACACAGTATGTAGTAAGCTCATGCTATTACAAAAAATCTCATATTTTGTTTCAAACTAAAGTCACTCCAGTATTGGAAAAGAATGAGACATCTAGCGGAGACTTCTGAGAAACATTTTCTGGAAACTTTTGTGAACATTTCTAGACATCTGACGAGACTTTTTTTAAGACCCTGTGAAGAGGTTTCTGTGAAGATTTTTTTGAAGTCTAGAATAATAAATAAAGGTGAAGTAAAATATTTATTTTAAACTGAAGAGCTTATAAAATTGCACTTTTCGCAAAACAAAAAATGATAATGTATGCTACGAAACAGTCGGTGTGGATGAGGATTTGGTTCCTGCAAAAGCACTCCAAAACAATATACTCGTGAATAAATCTAACATGCCAAGAATGTTATGTTGTCTAAATAATTAACAAATCATTTCACATCAGCAACACTCATACATTATCAGTCAACCTAACGAATGCCAGTCTGGAAATCCTTCTCATCATCCCTCGGGAAACGCGAAAATTATTCATCTCAAAGTGCTAACACGTGTCCAAAACAAAGCCTTTCAACATCAACTCCCATCACCACCGCCAGCCAGTTTCAAAAAGAGTAACTCAATGGTGCTGCTGGTTTCTTGTCTACACTACTTGACATCTTTTACCCTTCGCTTTTTCTTCTTGGCATTACGTCCTCACTGGGACAGAGCCTGCTTCTCAGCTTAGTGTTCTTATGAGCATCTCCACAGTTATTAACTTTCTTTACCAAAGTAGCCATTTTCGCATTCGTATATCGTTTGGCAGGTCAAGGAAACTTTCATTACGAAAAGATCCTGGACCGACTGGGATTCGAACCCAGACACCTTTAGCATGGCTGTGCTTTGTAGCCGCGACCTCTAACCACTCGGCTGAGGATGGCCCCTTCTCCTCCTTTTAAATAATACCACATCCAAATACCCATCATCAGTGGGCTTTGCGTGTAGCTAGCAGTACCCTGTGCTTTAAAGAGAAGAAAAGTCGTGGAAGACCGGGTAAACCGGGAAAACAACACAGTCAGTGTATAATTTACAAATAGACAAACAGACGAAAAGCAAATTATGCCCGGTTGGTGGCTGCTACTGTCGGGGTGGAGCAAGCCTAACAGGGGGCCGGTTTCCCGAGTTGGATTGAATAACTGAATACAATTGGTAGTAAACTTTCTTCTTCTTTCTTTACTGTTTCTCGGACAAAAATGTCACATTTTGCGACAAATTGGCGTCGTACTATTCGAGCGGTTCCACGCCGTTTCGCAAACCCGATTATTTTTGTATTTTTGAATCGCCTGAAAATTTGCATACAGATTCTTTATGACCAAAAATGCCATTACGCACTTTCAGAACGCCATTTTGAACCTCGCCTTATTTTTGAGAAGGGCGTATTGGAAAATGCATGGCAAATCTTTAAAAAACTGTAACTCGAAAACGGTTTGTCCGATCGATTTGAGATCTTCTAAAAAGTTGTAGGTATTGCTTAGGACTATATGGAGAAAAATATGCACGGTAAAAAAAGTTACAGATTATTTTTTATTTCAAAAACAAAATTTTAAAATCGATTTTCTCCAGAAACGCAGTTTTGATTTTTTTTATTTTTGGATAAATTTTAGGGGACAACTTATGTGATTTATTGCACAATGTTTCAAAATGGAAGAATGATGGACAAAAAAGTTATGATATTTTAAAAAATTACAGATTTTGAAAAAAAATCGAAATAGAGGAAAACAATAATTTTTTATGTGATTATTTGAAAGTACAGAAAAATTGCAATCGAAAAGTACTCAAGTAATTTTTTTTCTAGATTGCATCAATTTCGAGATATACTCATATTTATATAAAATTTTCAAATAAAAAAAGAAAAATAGGCCCTTTTCAAGCATATTTCGTGTTTCTCCATTCCAGAAAAAAATTAATTTGTTTGAGCGAATCGTAGCTAAATCGTTTATCGTTTGATCAAAACATTTATGCTAAAGTATTGAAAAAAGAGTGCACGGTAAAAAATATAAACCATATTTTCAAATGAAAATTTGAAGCTAATAGTTCTTAAAATCCGCAACATTGATGTTTTTAATTTTTGGATATATTTTGCGGTTGTTGTAGGTATTGTTTAGAACTATTTGGAAAAAAAATATGCACGGTAAAAAATAATGACTATTTTTTTATTAAAAAAAATTAAAATCAATTTTCTATGAAAATGCATCTGTGATTTTTATTAATTTTGGGCATGTTTTAGGGGACAACTTATGTGATAAAACATTACAAATTTTGAAAAAAATCTAAATATAGGAAAACAATTTTTTTATGTGTTTATTTGATAGTACAGAAAATGCATTGGAAGAATACTTAAGTAAAAATTTTCTAGGTTGCATCAATTTCCAGATATACTCATACTTATATAAAATTTTCAAATAAAAAAAGAAAAATAGGCCCTTTTCAAGCATATTTCGTGTTTCTCCATTTCGGAAAATTTAATTTTGATTTCAACAACACAAACCAAGTCAAGTCAAGTACACAACACTGAAGACGGCTTTACACTTGAGGTTGAAATACGCGTATCTGTCGAAGAATACAATATTCATTTGGACATGGCAAATGAATAAAAGAAAAACGATAATTTTTTTAAACGTACTTCATGGGTACAAAAATAATGCGCTATGTTGTCAAGTTTTATCACTGTAGCAATCATCATTGAAAAAAATGCGGTACAAAAACTTCGTGGTGTGAAGTACCTATGTAGTATTAGTGGATTAAGGAGGCGTTTTACAGAGGTATTTATTTTTGTTGTGCGTGAAGCTGTACAAATATATTTTTTTCGCAATGAGTTATATCAGTTCAAGATGTATTAAAGTGTTCCCGCATAGAAAAATACAGTTTGTCTTTCATTCCAAACAGTATGTTTCTTTTAACTGTAAATGTTAATGTATCACAAGCAGTTGCTCTTATGTTGGACAATATAGAACCAAAAGCTTTTGACTGTATAAAATGATTTTTATAACGTATTCCAAACAGTAATCCTTTGTTGCAATGTCCACTTATTGTTGGATAATATGGAGCTTAACATTCGCGAAGTATAGTTGAAATGTAAGATCACAGTTTGTCTAACGGTTTGGGCTTGATTTTTCGTTACATACTAATTCAGGGACACTTAACTATATGTTACTTTTTTGCAACAGTTTGGCAAACTGTTACACACATTATTGCGTTCAATGTAACGCTTAAAAATTTTCACCAACAAATTATCATTATTATTACGACTATGACATGCATATTGGCTGTGTAAATTTCAGAACATTTGCTTTAATTAATAATATGCGTTGTTCTTCTTTCTTTAAAAAATCGTTCTATGCAATAAAAATTTCATGCATTTAATGAATATGAAACTGTGTCAATTGTTTTGCGGGTGTATGTTTTCGACAGCCTGTAAAAAAAAACAAAACATCAACCGCTTGAACGTTTTTGCGGTCGATTTTACAAGTCCTAGTAGAATTATGGAATAAATAAGTTTAAAGTTATCTGAATACATCCTTGTGGACGATTACGTACAGTATTTTGCTGAATTCCTCATCTCAAATGCAACGCAGGTACCACCGTTGGAAGCAAACAAATTGCTGCAAAACCAGCCTGCAAAATGACTTGTGTTGTCGTCTGCATGAGCTCTGTCAGCAACAAAATCGATCGTTGATAGGAAAAATGGAATTGGACCAACTAAAACCAGTGGCAGGTAATCACTTTGGTAACTTAGATTTTTGTAACAACTGACCATCAGTCAAATCCGCAGGACTGGTCCAGCTGGAAACCTTTTTGTGATGTATTCTGCCGGATGTCGTTCAAAGCTCATCTCGCTACACGGCTCAGCTGGAAGTTTTATGCGCGCATCGACCTGAGATGTATGGCAAGAGTTTTACATGTCAGCCCGGCCCGGCGGAAGGTTTTCTCTCGAACGAAGAGCTACAGTGATGGTGCATCTGGTGCATGATAAATTTAGGATTATGTGATGAATAATAAATTTAGGATTATGTGATGAATAAATTTATGATGTTTTTATCACTATAGAGTGGTGAAAATAGTGTAATATAAATTAAAATAGTGACAGTGTCGGTCAGTTAATTACTGCTACTTTTATATATTGCTACGTTCGGAACGTGTGACAGAACCTAATAAAATGCAGTTATATACTTAATATGATCAGATAATTAAATTGTGATAGATATTTTTTCGACCTATATGTATGTTTTATTGATTTAGTTCGAAATATTCGCGTAGGAAAATGGATTAATCAAAGTGTGAAAATTTATGTTTGATTGATTTTTTTAATGTTTGCAATAGTACTGTAAAAAGCGCTGCAATGTATGCAAAGTAGTTTAAAATTGACTTTCTGCACTTTGATTTATCCATTTTTTATGCGAATCTGTATCCACCATTTATTTTCATATGATATAACCACAACAGAACAGTACAGCATATGTTAAAAATACCATACCATACCATACATCAACAACATAACGTATAGTGTACATTTCTAATTAAACTTTATTGTTCAACTTTATCACGACTGTTTTGATAACAGTAAATTGGCCAATAAATGGATAGTATTTCAACATCTTGGCAAACAGTAAATGAAAAATTTTGTTCGAGAAAATCGTCGTTTTCAAATGGTTACATAACTTAACCGCCTATTTCCCACATTGTTATTTTCCCAAATACCATTTCCCGAACTGTAAAAATTGTTCATGGTACGGTTAGTTTATTGTTATTTTGGACGTTATATAGAACTGTTCATAAATTGTCGCAAATAGTTGTGGATAGTTTCGGAAACTGTGGCTGTATTGTTCCGGTTTATGCGGGTTCAAACAAAGTTGTTCTAAACATTGTCGAAATCTTACGGATATTCAGAAATTGGTTTTGTTGGGATTTGCTGAGCAGAATAAATTAAATAGTAAGATTAAAATTTGTGATTCTTGTCGTTTAAAACTGTCTAATTGTACTCAACTATCTAGTAGCGATGACTCATCGAGCAGTGATGAACATGTAACTTCTGATACTGAAATGAATGTTCCAAGTCAGGAGTGTTTGGTAACTGTACCGTCAATGACCTCGGTCAATACGACTGATTCTGAAATAGGTGAATGTTCAGAAAGTGTAAATATTGAAATTTTTAATAAATCAATTTCCAGTTTTTTAACATCTCCAAATGATCGTAAAAAAAAATGAATTCAATAAATTATGTAATTTTCGCTTTAAGAAGTTAAGAAAAAAATAAGAAGAAAAATATTCAAGTTAAATACAATTGACGAAATTGACAGAGATAAAATTAACGAGTTTGATGAAATGATTGCACAAATTAAAGATAAATTTTCTAAAGACGGTATCACCAGGAACGAAAAACTCCAACTTCTTTCAATATTGCCGAGGTCATGGACGGTTCAGAAAATAATGGATACATTTAATACATCCAGGTATTTGGCAACACAAGCTAAACAGTCATTAGAAGGAACAAGTAAATCTCGTACATCTTTCGGGCTAAGTAATGTAGCAAAAGAAATTGTAGTAAACTTTTACGAAGATGATGAAACTAGCCGAGTGATGCCTGGCCAACGTAATTATGTTTCTGTAATGAGAGACGGAAAGAGGCTGGCAATTCAAAAAAGGTTAATGATGACAGTATAGAAAGAGTCGTTTAATCGATTTACTGAATTACATAGTGGTGTTCAAATAGGATTTTCATCTTTTGTAAAATTGAGACCGAAGAATTGTAAATTGTTAACTAGCTCTGGAACACATAATGTGTGCGTATGTACTATTCACGAAAATGTTAATTTGATAATTCATAGTTTAAAGAAATATAATTTACTGCATGATTTAAATTTTTTTACTGATAGTTTATTATGTGAAACAAAAACAGTGGATTGCACCTTACGTTGTTGTGAAAAATATTCAGATTCTACTACCTTTGAACGAAGCTTGTTATCAGAAATCGAAGAGAATGGCATTGACGAATTACAATTTGAACAGTGGGTCACAACCGACAGGTGTGATATTGAAACTGTTTTCTCCATGGTTGTACGATCTTGCCGCGATGAGAGGGCTTTACCCATTAGCCGGGCTTAGCCCTGGGGACCAAAGGTACACCGTTGTGATAGAATCACATTTTTAATGCCACGTTTAGATTTTCCGTGTATATCTCGGAAGTGATGCAACTCAGCTAGATTCTACTCGAGTATTTTTTGAAAGAAATTTTCCATATTTAAAAACATATAGTTATTTCCTTACTCAAAAAAACGCACCAAAAATATCGTTTTAGATAAATTCGTTTTATTTATTTAAAAAAAAAATCTATTTTGTACTCAAAAATTTTCCGTTTTGAAGCATTGTGCAAGAAATTACACACAATATGCTGCAAAACGTATCCAAAAATTGAAAACATCAATTTTGTGGTTTTTAAGAACTATGAACTTCTAATTTTCATTTGAAAATTTCGTTTATATTATTTTTGCCGTGTATACTTTTTTAAATACTTTAGTATATAGGTTTTAATCAAACAATAAACAATTCAGCTACGATTCACTCAATCAATATAAAATATTTCTGGAATGGAGAACACGAAATATGTTTGAAAAGGGCCTATTTTACTTTTTTTTTTGAAAATTTTATATAAATATGAGTATATCTCGAAATTGATGCAACCTAGAAAAAATTTACTTAAGTACTTTTCGATTGCAATTTTTCTGTACTTTCAAATAATCACATAAAAAATTATTGTTTTCCTCTATTTCGATTTTTTTTCAAAATCTGTAATTTTTTAAAATATCATAACTTTTTTGTTCATAATTTTTCCATTTTGAAACACTGTGCAATAAATCACATAAGTTGTCCCCTAAAACATATCCAAAAATAAAACAAATCAAAACTGCGTTTCTGGAGAATATCGATTTTAAAATTTTGTTTTTGAAATAAAAAATAATCTGTAACTTTTTTTTTACCGTGCATATTTTTCTCCATATAGTCCTAAGCAATACCTACAACTTTGTAGAAGATCTCAAATCGATCGAACAAACCGTTTTCGAGTTACAGTTTTTTAAAGATTTGCTATGCATTTTCCGATACGCCCTTCTCAAAAATAAGGCGAGGTTCAAAATGGCGGTCTGAAGGTGCAAAATGGAATTGTTGGTCATATAGAATCTGTATGCAAATTTTCAGGCGATTCAAAAAATATAAAAATTATATTTAAAAAAAAAATTCGTCATGTTCGGTGGAATTGCTCATTCGTACCATCAAAAAAATTATTCCTCTTCTGTCAATACGAAAATGACCAAGTAAGTTTTTAGCTTACGGTACAATGATGTTGTTATAATTTATCAGAAACGATCACAGTTTAAAAAATTTACATCGAGTTGCAGGTAACAAAATGTCCTCCCTATTATTCGCCACATTTTTTTCATTCGATATTAAAATTACATGTTTACCTCAATATACAGCTGGTATTCAATATTTCTTGCAAGAAATTATTTCTTATAAAATTATATTAAATGCAATACAAACTTTCACGTTCAAAACAGTTGCGTAATGAGAAAGCGTTGCGTAATGAATCATTACAGCACTGGTTTCAGTTGCGTAATGACTATTCCCGCACTGCATACTTCAGTGCAGGAAAGTAGGCCGTTTCGTGACAGATTGGCGTGATGAAAAACAGCCTATTACGATGAGAAAATGCAAAAAAAAATTCCAGCATCGAATATTGTATACAATCTTCTTTTCAAATTTGTGCATCCATATTTTAGTTCCTTACAGTTATTTCCCCCTGTTCGGAAATAAACAAGTTAACGAAGAAAATAACATTCGGTTCACGGTTGGGTGTGCTTTGAAGATGCAAATGTAGTACGACAATTATCACAACTTTGTTGTTTTCCATACAGTAGAGGTAGAAGGAAGCGTTCAATTGGGTCATTGAATAAATTTGTTTGCTTTTTGCCGATGTTTTTTAATGTTTTTAGATCAAAAAGAACCTTTGCAAACGTATTTCGGCTGTTCTTGGCATGTCAACATTTTTTAATTTAAGATTATTCTTCTAGATGTAAAATAAAGATGTGTAATTGTATTTAAAATATTAAAATACTTATGTTTTTGAGAAAAACAAATCATAGAATTTCTGATTTTAATCATCCAAAACCATGTCCTGCACTCGTGAAATATCTAAAATCTAAAAAATATAACTCAAAAATCTGTGCTCTGTGATCACAGATATCTGTAGGCAAGAACAGGAAAAAATCGGTGGCATCACTGACTTTGACGTTTCGCGTTGAAGCCGGTGTGATGAGAGTGCGTGTATGTGTGTGTATCTGTGATCTTTTGTATCGTTGCGTCAGGACGGTACATAAAAGAGATTGAATGAAACACGAAGTAGAAAAAAAGAGAAAGCGATATTCGATTGAACGCGGATTCGGTTCGGGCTCTCGACTTTGAACGCAACTCTGCGCTTTCAGTCTTGTGATTAATTTCGGAACGATAGGTTCAGTTTGCGTGATACGTGAGAATAAGAGATTGTCGGATTCATTTACGACAAGGTCTTTGGAATATGCTCCGAATTGAGATCGTTGAATAAAAAAACATGTCGACAATCTGGATCTTCCCAAACTTCCTGAAGTCGACCAGCATAATTTGTAAATTATTAAAGAAAAGTAAATTTAATACATATCCAATAGTGTTTCAAAACTTTAAATGTGATTCTCGGTTCTAAACCATTCATGAACGTCCGGAAAGTTAAGCCATAAGATCTATAAGATCTATCAGCATGATAACTGATTGCTTGATAAGCAAAACATGTTTAGTAGACTAATGATATTAAGCTGGATGAATTATTGAGTTCAATGTAAGCTTTTCTTCATCCAATGAATTCCTAGAATATAATTCAAGACCCCGGTTCGCAGAATGTGAATGACCCCGGTACCCACTCCTAGAATGTGGCGTTCCAATAGTATTACATAATTTTTGTCTGCTCCTCGGTTGCCATGTTTAACTTCTGCACAATGTTTATATATACGTTCTAGTGTACTCTTGAAGATGTTTCTTTATCCGAAGGCCAGACGTTCCGCTGCGTTTATAAGTGTACTTGATCAGACTAGTTTTGCCGGCTGAGGCGGGAGCTTCCACCAGGTATTCTTTCGGAGTTTACTAATGCCATTTCAATCTTTTTGAAAAATTCCTCCTGAAGTTCTCACAGAGATTCTCCTGGCGTTCCTGCGAAAATTCTTTAAATAGAAGTTTAGGGGATTGATGCAGCAGATTCCTGGAGTTCTTTCAGGGATTATTCCAGGAATACCTTCCAGAATTCTTCCAGGACTTCATCTAGGGCCACGTTTCTCAACAGGGGGTCCGCGGACCCCCGACTATGTAAAAAGCACGCTGCAACGAACACCTCACAGCGAGCCGTTTTTTCACCGTTACCAAGGTTGAGAAACAGTAGGGGTTCATTCAAGAGTTTCTTCGGGGATTCCGCTAGGAGTTACTTCAGGCACTTCGTTCAGGAGTTCTTACAAGCATACTCTCACGAGTTCATCCAGGGATTTCTCCAGCAGTTTCTACAGGAGTGCTTCCAGGATTTCCTCTAGTAGATCTTTCGTGGATTCCTCCTGCAGCTCATCCAGCGATTTCTCAAGGAGGTCAACCTGGGATTTATCTAAGTGATCCTCCAGAAATTCGTCTAAGACTCAGGGAATACCTCTGGGATTCTTTCATAGATTCCTCGAGGAGCTTCTTCAGAGATTCTTTCAGAGAAGTGCCTGTTGGGAATTCTCCATTTTATTTCAAGGGATTCCTTCAGAAGTTCTAGCTGAAATTCCTTCAACAAGGCTGGTAGCGACTCAGTGTCGTGAAAATTGGAACTTTGCACTATAGGAATTTATCATGCAAATTCTCCAAAGACTGAGAAATTTTTCAAGTAAGTTTTAGCAGCTTACTTCGTAAATCGAACAGATTCATGTGACACGTCTGTGGTCGAGCAATGTAGTAAGTAATGTAGTGCGTTTGAAACGCAAATATCAAATGCGGGCACACCAAACGCGGTAAGATTTTTAACAAGGAAGGCGAAGTCAAAATTTGGTTTTCTTTGCTGGGTTGGCGGTGATATGGATCATGATTGCTAAGTATCCTTTGGTTACTTAGTATTACCGCATTCACGGTGCCCCGACAGACCGTTATTATGTAAAAAAATTGTCCATCAAATCTGAGCACAGGGCTCGATTCCTGAGGTCATTCTGCACCTCCGGGCCAATTTTTAAAAAAATCCCTAAGAGGAATCTCGAGAAATCTTGATTTGAAGTTTTTTACTTAAAAAATCCATATTATGCATATTAAAATTTTGCAATAGCACTGAAAAACTTACAAAAACGCTCAAAAAGTTGGCCAAACTGTTCTCAACTAGTATAAAAATTGTTACCGTTCTTACAATGAGAAATATTTACAACTGGCTTAACTAACCAGAGTGGCTTAAGTATATTTTTACGTGGCTTAAACCAGTAAGCTTAGTTTAATAGAATGAAATCTAAATAAATGTCAATATACAATTGATGTTACGGTCGATAAACGTGAAACATTCAATGCAGAATATTATTAATTAACAGCCTATTTTACGACTTTCATACTAAGTGACCAGCCCACCAAAGTCTGTCGTATTTATTTTGCCTAATAAAAATTGCTTTTTGTACATCTGGTACTACTCTTGATGTTTACATAAAGTTTCCCTCCGAGTATTGCCCTCAGCACTTTACATAAAAATGTTTTGTTCAACATTCTTAGCCGATTGTACCCCGTTTGGCATAAAGTCGTTTGGCATAAAGTCGTTTGGCATAATGGCCGTTTGGCATAATGGTCATTTGGCATAATGGCCGTTTGGCATAATGATTGACTGAAAATAAATATCGGCATTTTTTAAGCTTTTACCAAGATCAACACCACCGAGCCCATAGCAAAAAATGGTAGGTTCTAAACAAGCGTGGTATTCGTACAGAGATTATCCAAGATAAGAATTTCAAAAATTGTTGTGACATTATAGAGCATTACTAAATAAAACTCGTGACGGGTCTCTTCATCTCAGAACATAGAGTATCCTTGAGTTTGTTGCATTATACATATTTGAAAACAGTAAATTGGCAAGGAAAGTTCGCAGCTATTCATCAACGAACACTCATATAATATTTCGCTGCAGATCAAGCTCTATCCCAGTTTGGACGTAACACTCGATGAAAATTACTTGATAACAGAATGTTTTTTTTTTTTTGCAAAATATCAAAAGCTCTCATCCAAGGATCTATCAATGCGACTTAATGAAAAAATAATCTTTATACGAGAGCAGATTATTTTTCGTTTAAAATGTTTCAGACAGACAAAAAAATCTTTTCACAGCATAGCTCAAATAAACAACACATCTTTGAAACAAAATATTTGTGGCAAAACTTTTCAACAGTTCAATATAAATTCTAATTTTGGAAGTGTACATCAGAAACACCGTCTATTATCGAGGGAAAATTTGTGATTGAAATAATATTTTTCCAGCATATCTCGGAGGAAGATCACGCGTTTATCCCAAAAAAGTTTATGTTGAATATTGGCAGGTTCTAAAATAATTATCATTCTAACAACACATCTGGCAAGAATTGATAAAACAGCAAAATATAAAAATGGTTAACAATCAGCTTTACTAAATAATAAAATTAAAAACGGTATAAATATAAAGAACAGCCTATTTTGTAAAAGAAGGCAAAATTTACAATTAAATCAATAGAAGAATGGACGCCAAAAATTATTGCGGCAATGACTGGTTCCCCTGAAAAGTGGTGACGAGAAAGTACGATAAACAGTCAAAAGAAGGAAGTATTCTTTAATTCTCGGCTATACACATGTTGGCAAAAATGCTGAGGACGGGAAAACTCGAAAGAACCGCCGATTAAATAAAAAAGGGTGCATATTAGATAGTCAGTTCGTTCATCACCCTAAAATGTATAAAGTTACGACAATTATGAGTGCTAAACACTTTTCGGGGAAGTGGGCTAGTCGAGGAAACGGGATGTTCGAGGAACTGACGTTCGGGGAAACGACATTCGGGGACCGACATTCGAGGAAAGGTAGCACAGCTCATCAAAGTAACTGCAGTAATCGATTTCTCTTTTCGCTGATAATTTGAGCAGTTCAAGTTTATCGATTGCCGCCCTTTTGTCAGTTGTTAACAAAAATACTTGAAAAATATAGCTCCAAAGAACAGCCTATTGATAAAAGAAGGAGAAATTTATTGAAATTTTAAATCAACAGTTTTCATACATATGATTATGGTTACATCATATGTAGGAAAAAAATAGAACAATTAGAAAAAGGGTAGATTTGCACTAAATACATAAAAATCTTCAGTGCAAAAATTTATTCCAATAGCGAAACTCAAAAGAAGAATTAATATTTGAAAGAAGGGTAATATCTGGATAAATAAAAAAATACTTTTGGCAATAACTTTCCTAATATGCTTAAATTTATTCAAGAGTGAATGATTGTTGAATAGAGTGCCATTATGTATCAATTGACTCCAAAACAAGCCTGGTGTCATCAGAAAGATTCAATAGAAACGTAAAAATGAATATTGAGAAATTCTTGGTTCCTGACTCATTATGCCAAACGACTATTATGCCAAACGACCATTATGCCAAACGATCATTATGCCAAATGACCATTATGCCAAACGACTTTATGCCAAACGGCTTTATGCCAAACGACTTTATGCCAAATGACCTACCACCTTCTTAGCCACAACAGGATTATAACACGAGAAACATGATTGTCATATGGTCGGTGTTCAGACAGACAGGACCAAGTGTTTTTTAATGGTTTCAGGAAAACGTACCCCAAGCATTCGGTAAAAGTATAATAAAATATGTACATTATTTGCTGTAAGAATGGAACTTATCTATTTGAAGAAACATTTGTTTTAAAAAAGAATTGAAAATATTGTAATTGATGGAGTCGTTGACTTATCATTGACTTTGATTTATTTTTTTCGGGATTCATCGTCAATCTGTTTATTGACTTCTAAGTCGCGTTCGACTCGGTAACAAAAAATAGCTGTTGCAGGTAATATCAAAGACTTACAAATAAGACTTCAAGCTGATTAAGCAAATACAATCAAGAGTAAGAATTATAGACGAGGAGTTTGTTTTTTTGTTAAATTGCATGGAATATGAAGAGATGAGTTTCTAAATTTATTGTTCAATATTGCATTTTGTCGCATATACTTCTTGATTTTGCAGACCATGATTTTATTGGAATCGATCGCAGTTCAGTAAAGAGGGGTTTCTTTATTTCAAAGATATACATACAACTAGGATAAGCTAGTAATGCCATTCTCTACCCAAACGTATATGGTTGCATGTGGAGAAAGAAGCAGGTTCAGATGTGTTGGTGCTGAAGCAGTGCTTGATTGAGATGTGGATGAATTTGTTGAAGAGTCATATAACACTTGTGACCTATTATAAAAATGTTTCTTTTGTAGTAAAAACACGTGTTCTGGCTGCGAATATACTTTTTTACGGATAACGTAACCAGCTTAGGGACCCGCAACTTGCAAAGGGAAACGACATTTCACTGTTGCTTGATAAAGGTTTATTTGACTTCATGGATCCATTATTTCTTTAACAACTTCGCCAAAACGCCTCGTGATTCTTTATCGTACAACACTGAAAATTGTTTCGAAAACCAAATCAGTTTTCAATAATAATGCAAACAGAGCAACGCTGAATGCTTTCATGCCTACATCACTGTTAATTTCCCATGTATAAAACGCTTATTCTTGGCTCCCTTAGCACATTTATTTGAGAACAGGAGCGAAAACTATTGAGCGAATAAAATATGCAAACTTTAATGAGCTTGTCATTTAGTGCGAATGCCGGAAGAAAAAGTTGCATCAATCAAGTGAAGCTCAGCGACCCCGTGACGTGAGCGTACCAGAGTAACCAAATCATTCAAAATTTGAAACAACCTGTAATACTATCTCTAATTGACTATGAAAGTATTCACATGACTTATCTGCTAACTATTATTGTGCTACATTTATTCTCAGATATTTTTTTTAAATAACCACTTTGATAATTATTCATTTATTTAGTTTACTTTTCAATCGGTTTTACATAATCAATGAAAAAAAGTTAAATCGAAGCGAAACATAAAATTTTTAAGATCACGAATCTAGAAAACCAAACATCCGTTTGAGCTGAAAACCTAATCGACTGGTCACTAGCTATTTTCAGCTCAAACGGGTTTTTGGTTCTCCAGATTTGTGCTCTTGATAATTTGAAGTTTGGCTTCGATATAATTTATTTTTTCATTCATCTTCGCCATAAAAACTGGCTTAAGTTAAGCCAGTTGTAAGTATTTTTAATTGTAACAACGGTAACGATTGTATACTAATTGAGAACAGTTTGGCCAACTTTTTGAGCGTTTTTGTAGGTTTCTTCAGGGTTTTTGTAAAATTTTTATATAGATTATATTGAGTTTTTAAGTAAAAAACTTCAAATCAAGATTTGTCGAGGGATTTTTTTTTTAAATTGGCCCAGAGGTGCAGAATGACATCAGGAATCGAGCCCTGTGCTCAGATTTGATGAACTTTTTTTTTTACATAATAACGGTCTGTCGGGGTACCGCATGTCGGGGGCGCATTTGAAGCTCAGTTATGTAGACTGGATTTGCACGTCAAACGCAAACAGCAATCATTCAGTCACAAATAGTTGTCGAAAGCTCGAGTGGCAGAGCCGTATTGAATTATTTTTTTGGTCGACAGCCACTCCAGTCGAGTCATTTTGATCAACTCGACTTGTGAAATAGATCCCTTAAGTCCTCCAGGAATTCATCCATCGATACTTTCATATTTTTTTCTAGGATTTCAACCAAAATAAAGGGATTTATTTTGTAAATCGAGCATATTCATGTGACTGTCGATCAAAGCAAGCATGTATATTCCAGATGTCACCCGTCGACTCACATAGTAGTCCAGTCACATAGAATGACAGTCGTCGAAAAACTCGAGTGACAGAGCCGTGTCGAGCAACTTTATTGGTCGACAGTGATACCAGTCGAGTCATTTTGATCGACTCGACTTATGGACAAATGCACGAGTTCACTATCTGACGTTTGACCATGGCAACGAGTGAATTCGGCACCGCTCAAACGTCAAATTAGTGAACTCGTGCATTGGTCCATAAGATACTTCCACGAATTTTATGGAAACTCCTAGAAAGATTTCAGCTCGATTTTTTTTTGTGATACCTTCAGGAGTTACCTCAGAGTTTTCCCCTAAGATTTTTCCGAAGAATTTATCCAGGATCTCTTGCAAATTGTCAATTTTTTTTTAGGAATGACTGGTGAAATTTCTGGAAAAAAACCTGGAAATATTTCTTCATAAATACATAAACTAATTTCCTAGAAAATTTTGAAATGAGTTTGTGTTGATTTTCTAGAAAGAACTCCTGTTTGAATCTTTTGAAGATCTCCTCTAATATTAACTGTTGAAATCAGTGGAAGAATCATTTTGAAAATATCTGAAGAAAATCCTGGGACAGTCTCTGTGAAGCTACTGGAGGTAGAAGCGTTGAAGTGCTCAAAGATTTCCTGGAGCAAATGCCAGGAGTATGCCAGGAGAAATCTAACGAAACCACAGAATTCCTGAGACTTGCTTTCGAAATGAAAAGCCTGTGGAAAAGTCGCGTAATAGTCTTTGAGAGTTTTTCTGGAACCTCCAAAGTTTGGCATCAGGATTCAATACAAGCAGAATAAGAAAAAAATAAAAGGCATTTAGAGACCATTTTAGTTAAAATAGAGACCTTAGAGACACTTTTTAGAGTCATGCATTGAAATAATGACCAAGCCTTTGGAAATAGACTTGCTACCAGCCCTGCTACAGGCCTCCAGGAGACTTTTCAGCAACTTTTCGAAGAGATTGTTCAGACTTTTCTTCAGGGGTTCTCTAAAGGCTCTTGGAGTTTCTCCATGAGTTTCGCCAGGTGTTTGTCCAGGAGTTTTTTCAATGATTTATCCAAGGCTTCCTCTAGGAGTTAATCCAAGGATTTCTCCATAAGTTCCTTGAGGAGTATTTCCGGGGATTTCTTCAGGGCTTAATGAATTTCTACAAGGATTCCCCTTGAAGTTTCTCCTGTGATAACTTCGGGCGTTTCAAGAATTTTCTTCAAGAATTCATACAAAACTACATGAGTTTTTTCCAGTGATTCTTTTAGGAGTTTATCCAGATATTACTTCTGGTGATCCTCCATAGATTCCTCTGAGATTTTTCCCAGGAACTCCTCCAGCGATAACTACCTCCAGGGATTTCTCAAAGATTTCCTCGAGGGACTTCTAGAGTTCCTTCGGTGATTTCATCTGGAACCACCAGGCCTCCAAGAGTTTTAACGGAGTTCCTCGAGGAGTTATTATAGAGAGCATAGGCTTGCCATCCTTTACTTTCCCTCCTGCTTGGAATAGACCAGGATCAGGTGGACAGCCATTAAGACTCCGGCACCGCAGATCTCACTGGTGCACTCACGACACAGACGGTGGATTGTGCCGTTTTCGTCGACCGCGAAGACGCAGCACCAAGTGGAGGATGGACTCCGTCTGGATGTTGTAGTCGGACAGGGTTCGGCCATTTTCCAGCTTTTTGCTGGCGAAGATCAAACGCCGCTGATTTGGCGGAATTCCCTGCTTGTCCTGGATTTTGGCCTTGACAATCTCGAACGTGCTGGATGGTTCGACCTCAAGGGGTATGGTCTTGCCCGCCAGAATTATAACGATCCCGGATGACTAACTCTGACGAGGAAAGGAACAATAAAATCGAACAAAAATTTCTACAACGAATTGTTAAAAAAATAAACGTAAATCAAAAAATGCGAATAGGCGGCATCCATTTATTACGTAACGCTAAAATTGGAAATTTTTGACCCCCTCCCCCCTTAGTAACGCTTTTTGTATGAAAAATTTCGAGTTTTTGTATGAGCCGTAACGCTTGAGCCTATCCCCCCCACCCCCTAGAGCGTTACGTAATTTGTGGATGCCGCCATACGAAAATGGCAATACGGCAGTATTGACCATTTGGAGCTAGAAAAGATCATGGGTTGGAACAACATTCCTGGGAAAGGGTGATGAATTTTCGTACCTGTTGTTCAATATTGTGCTTAAAGATGTAATGCAATGAGCTCGACTCACAGTCCAAAATAAGATTTTCACGAGATCCGGTCAGTATGTGTGCTTCGCGGACGACCTTGGAAAACATTGGACTTGGAGTCTTCGAATGATGACTGGTTGGAACCATGTTAGACGCTGTGCTCGAGAATCGTTTAATTCTACGTTCTCGAGATCGTTTAATTGTACGGCAAAACGTGTATTATGAAGGTGGCTAAAGCTGGTCAGGGTATGATGTAAAAACGTTTCATGCAAAACGTATTGTGCACCGTTCATATAGCGTCGATGTATTAAGTGCCATGCGCCCCCTTTAATCCGTTTCTCCGCTTTAGAGAACGATGGGGCTCATCATACCTGATTTAAGCCGCAAAATGAAAATTGGTAGAGATCAATTTGACTAACACTCAAAGACGTTTGGTCTCCTAGAGTTTCCAGGCATAAATTAATATTGCCCGTCTCTTTTCCATGTTCCGACAATATGTTGCCATTCATAAAAGAGAGCACAAGTAAAATAGCTAAAGGCAGTTCTCCTGAATGCAATATCTCGGGCGTGATCTTTAAATCATAACATTATTTCACCGCTCTCCAAAGAGTGCATTAGCCGGAAACAGAAAACGCTTGTTCCCATCATACCGCATCCGAAAATAAACTCCCTGACACACAATTTGTCCTGTTCTGTTCCCGTATCCCATATTCGCTCCCTCGAGGGGGCAATCAGACAGCTGGACAAGGCGAAGGATGGATGGGGAGGGAAGACAGAGAACAGCAAACAAAGCACTTAAGAAAGTGCACACTTGCCCGAAGAACGTCACACACATCGCTCCCCATCGGATCGTCTTGAATTTTCCCGCTGCTCTCCTGAACCGTCACTTGGAACCAACACATCACACTGGTCAGACTCCATGTTTGTATGGCCAAAATTATCACAATGATTTCGATCCGATTTGAAAGAAATATTCACAGCACGATAGACATAACTTGACTTTCAACATACATTTCTGAGCAACGCCTTTCGAAAAATATAATTACCAATGATATTAGTGATACAAGCACGAAGTAATGTTACCTCGAATTTGTATGAGAATATACTGATCACGGTGTAAAAATAAATCAAAGGGTTTAAATTTAAAACTAATCTAAACCTTAAAATTCACAAAAAAAACAGAAAATTCAATGTTTTTGGTAGGGAGAACAATACCTATAGAAAAATTCAAAATGGATGCATGGAACGAAAAATACTGGATTAAGGCGATAAAACCAGTTTTAACCAAACTTCTTTTTTCCGACCATTGTGCACACGACCGAGCAGCGAACCAACAATTTGCTGACACCAGTTTCAGTTCACAGTGTTGGCACTTTACTCGAGGTGCTTTTGTTTTTGCGACCATCCAACCACCCTGTGGAAAAAGAGGGGTTGGGAGTGCTATGGGTGTCAGAAGGGATCTTGCCGATAGTCATCATTAAAATGTGTTCGCTCGATTGGAAGTTGGAAAAGTGCACTGCAAGCATGGTCGAAATCGTTGGTCGTTGGTATACCTGTGGCTGTGTGTTGCGGTAGGTTGGTATGAACTGGTTTCTAAACATTGGGTTTTCCGACGAGCTTTTTGGGTGTTTGGCGAGATTGAGAGTAAAATGTGCGTGGAA
Source organism: Aedes aegypti (assembly GCF_002204515.2). Taxonomy (NCBI): domain Eukaryota; kingdom Metazoa; phylum Arthropoda; class Insecta; order Diptera; family Culicidae; genus Aedes; species Aedes aegypti. Next base: position 19,845,157 of record NC_035108.1, on the reverse strand, counting down.
AATACAAGTGAGAGCGATGTAGAGATGTAGGAGAGGATGCACACTACAGGAGAAACAGTTTGACTTCGCGAGAGAGCGTTTCGAAACTTTGGAGGGATGTGTGGAAAGTAAAGGTGATTTAGGTCTTGGCTATGTGTCTTGGATGCTTGCGTTGGTAGCCGCAATGAAGAGCTTTTATATAATGGCAAAATTGCCAGTCTATAATTTTTTTATTAACTTAATGCTAATTTTCTTTTCTATTTATATCTTTTCAGGTAAGCGATGCTATTACATTATTCTATAGTGTAATCCAGGTGAGTTACTCTGATTAATAAGTGGATGATTATTTTACCTTGCTGAGAAATGCGCATGGATCCTTGTTTGGAACCGTGCCATCGATTTTACATGGGATCCGTAAGCGAAAACTAGAACGGTGGTAATTCTTCTTGGTCACCGGCTTGAGAGAAAAAACCTCTTAAAAGGTCACTTCTTTTTTCGATTTTTCACTAAACATGATTGCAACTACAAACAAAAGGAAGGATAAATCTCTAAATTCACATTTTTCTTCAAAAAAAAAAAAAAATTGGTTTAGAACCGTCACTAAACGCAGTAAAATGGAAGAATGGATGTTTATTCGGAATGCGCGCTTTCTTCCAAGGATAAAATGGTTAATAATGATAATTGCATCGAAATGTTCAATCAGTTCGAAGCTTTAGGCAAATTTTCCAAATATCAAATCAAGGCAGCTCATAGCCCAGGCTCTTTGATTCAAGTGAGGAAACAAAGAGTGCCACGTATCATGGTTAGTTGTTCCGAATTTGAAAGATTTAGGCAGGAGATATTGATATCCATTAGGGGAATCAAGGTTTCCCACTAAATCGCAAAGAAAAGAGACCGCCGCGTGTTGCCAGAAACTCTTAAAGATTGTGAACATCTTCTCAAACATCTTGAAGAGAAGAAGCACGACTTATGTCGACATAACAGGAAGTTTGTTCAAGGTCTCTCAAGTGAGTGTAAGTCACATGAAGAGATCAAAAATAGAATAAATGATTTACTTGGATTTTCTCCAGTCCAAGTCATCATTTTGAAAAAGCGGACTCAATCTGGCATTCGTCGGAAAGGGCTTTCTCCAAAATATTATTAAGTTCACTTCAACAAAAGTGATTTAAATAATATTGAAGCTTTAGAAATAGCAAGACTTATGTTCGATGTCCGTGTGACATGGGAACAATTTCAGAAACCTGGAGGAAATTCCAGAACCCCACTCAGTGCCGTCGGTGCCAAAAGTGAGGTCATAGTGCCAAACATTGCCACATGGATGCTAAATGCATGATTTGTGGAGGTTCTTCTCACGCTAAGGACATCTGACCTGTGAAGGAAGATACCAAAAAGTATGCGCGAATTGCAGGGACAACCATAAATCTAACTTTTGGGATTGCCCTTCGCGCAAACGAATCATTGAGGCTCGTACCAGGCAGATGAACGGCAACGTTTTTCGTAGCCGGAATTCCCCAGGCAGAATCACCGACATTCCTCATTTGTCAGTTAACGATCGCAAGCTTAATAATCATACCTTGAGCGTAGCCAGGATTTCCGGCAGGGTAGGACAAGCGGCCTTTAATGTTGATTCACGAATTTCACGCAAAAATTCAACCTTCTTCTTCTTCTTGGCATTCATCTTCACTGGGGCAGAGCCTGCTTCTCAGCGTAGTGTTCTTATGAGCATTCCACAGTTATTAACTGAGAGCTTTCTTTGACAAACTTGCCATTTTCGAATTTGTAAATCGTGTGACAGGTAAGATGATACTCTACGCCCAGGCAAGTCAACCTTTGCACCCTTTTTGCATGGACCGTTGAACTATGGAGGACATCTATCCCCCTTTTTCATCCACAGTTAGAAAACTGTAGTCAAAAACACGTATCAGTTCAATTTGTTTTCTTTGTAACATGTTCCTTAACGGCTCAAGAAATGTCCTTAAATAGATTCCAGAAACATTTCAGGTAACCAATTCTAACTTCGGACTTTTTGCAGACATCCGAAAATTAGTGTTTTCGAAGTATGTCACTAAGCAATCCGCCAGAAATTTGTCCAAAAAATGTCTTTGGATTCCTGTAGCGATTTCTTCAAGATTTGATTTCAGTTTTTCCTATGGTTATATGGTCAATCAAATGGAAAAAATCAAAAACACAAGGCACATTTGATATATGAATTCTAACTTATATTGCAAAGACTCCTCTGATCGGTTCCACAGAAAACGACGACTTTTTTCCCAAATTTCATTTTTATATATTTTGATTTGGATGAAATTTTGCACAGGCTTTTTTTATATGTTAAAGTAGACAACAAATGAAGTCTTTTGCACAGTGGGTCAAGATGGAGAAGTCATGGACAAAAAAGTTATGATGTTTTGAAAATAGGTGAATTTTTAAAATGGTCGTAATAAACTTTTTAAATATTTTTAAACTTGATTTTATGAAAGAACGCAAAATTTACAACAAAAAAGGTACACGGAAAAATCAGGCTAACTTTTACCGTTTTAAAAATACAGCGATTTTAATACAAAATTATGATATAATTTTCAATTTTCGGTCATTATAATATAACTTAGAAACGGTTTGTCCGATCAGTTTGGAGTCTTCCGCAAAGTTTTAGGTTATTGTTGGGACTATCTGGAAAAAAATATTCACTGTAAAAAATAATGTTGTAATATTTTATAAATCGAAAATAAAGCTTAAAAATCAATTTTCTCAAAAATCGTATTTGTGTTTTTTTTTTATTTTTTATATGTTAAAGTAGACAAAAAATGAAGTCTTTTGTATAGTGGGTCAAGATGGAGAAATCATGGACAAAAAAGTTATGATTTTTAAAAAAAAGGTTGATTTTTCAATATGGTCTAAATAAACTTTTTGAATGCTTTTCGACCCGATTTTATGAAAGTACGCAAAATTTTCAACAAAAAAGGTATATGAGAAAATTTTGCTAATTGCTACCGAAACATTTGAAAAGTTTATTATGACCATTTTCAACAAATTCACCTTTTTTTAAAAAAAAATCGTAACTTTTTTGTCCATGATTTCTCCATCTTGACCCACTGTGCAAAAGACTTCATTTTTTGTCTACTTTAACATATAAAAAAATAAAAAAAATCAAAAATACGATTTTTGAGAAAATTGATTTTTAAGCTTTATTTTCGATATATAAAAAATTACAACATTTTTTTTACAGTGTATATTTTTTTCCAAATAGTCCCAACAATAACCTAAACTTTGCGGAAGGCATCAAACTGATCGGACAAACCGTTTCTATTTTATAATTTTTTGAAAATTATTAAGGATTTTTTTCTTAAGCCCTTCTCAAAAGTAAGGCTAGAGTCAAAATGGCGAGCCGATGATGCAAAAAGGCATTTTTGGGCATAAAAAAAGCATGTGCAAAATTTCATCCAATTCAAAAAATACAAAGGTAAACCGACATTCGAATTCAAATGGAACCGCTCCTCTGTAAACTGCTCCAAAGATTTATTAAGTAATATATACCGGATTCCAATAAGTATTTTTCTAAGAGTTCCACATATGGTACATTCAATTTCTCAACAGATTCCATCCAATATTTCGTTTTAAATTTCTACAGGAATAACAATCATAATTCTTTAAAGGATTCTTTCAAGGATACTGTCAATGTTTATTTCAGGATTCAATTCAAAATTGCTTAAAAAACAATCTTTAATTTATTAATATATGTTTTTTTTCTGGGATCATCAATTACTTCAAGTATTTTTAATTGGACCCTGCCATACATGTTCCACAATTCTTTCACAAATTCTGCTATCGAACTCTTTGAATACCTTTAGAGATTTTTGGTGAAAAACTTCTGAACTCTTTCAAAAATATCGTATATTTTTTTTATATATTTTGAAAAATTCTATTTAGAATTTTTTAAGAATTAACCCCAACAACTTTTCCAAGAACCAAGAATTATTTCTAGATCACCAAAATTTCTACAGAGATTCATACAAGAGCTACTCTGTGAATTCTTTCAGATATTCCTAACAGTTACTTTATCATGAGCTCTTTTCGACATTTCTTAAAACGTAATTCAAAAGACCCCTCCAGAATTTTATAAATCTTTTTGACACAATTCTCCACAAGAATTCATAAAAAAAATCCGTCCAAAAACGTTTTTAGGAATTCCTTTTAAAAATATTTCAGAATTTTTTTTCCAGGAATTGCTTTTAGGACATATTCAGGAGTTTCTCTGAGCACATCTCTTGTAGAAATTTATGGAATCCAGAAAGTAATATGGGGCCTTCCCCAGCCGAGTTGTTAGAGTTCGCGGCTACAGAGCAAAACCATGCTGAAAGTGTCTGGGTTCAATTTTCGGTCGGTCCAGGATCTTTTCGTAATTAAAATTTCCTTGACTTCCCTGGGTATATAATATAATCGTACCTGCCACATGATATACGAATGCAAAAATGGCAAATTTGGCAAAGCTCTCAGTTAATAACTGTAGAAGTGCTCATAAGAACACTAAGCTGAGAAGCAGGCTCTGTCCCAGTGAGGACGTTAATGCCAAGAAGAAGAAGAAAGTAATATTTTGAGAATTATCCTTTGGATCTGTAGATTAATTTTTGGTGCTGATCTTAGATACTTTCACATATATGTAAATTATATTTTCCAGGAATACCTTCAGAAATTCCTCCTGCTCCAAAGATAGTTTCAGGGATCTATCCAGAAATTCTTCTACAATTCTTCCAGATATTTTGCGAAGACTTTCTTTAGTGATTCCTCCATAGGTTCCTCCAGTACAATCCATACTGGGATTCTCCACGGATTTCTTCGGGAACTTTTCAAGCGATTATTCCAGGGGTTTCTTTAAGGATTTTCTAAACGTTTCCTCCTGATGCTGCTATAGAGCATCCTCCAGGAACATTTCCAGAGACTCCTCCAAGGATTACACTAAGAAAATCTCTACAACAATCTTGGTTTTATCCAGGAATTCTTCCAAGGATCTTAAAAAATAGTCCTGTTTTTTGTTCATAGATTTCTGCAGAAATTCTTCTAAGCATACTTTCATAATTTCACCCATAATTTGTCCATCTTTACCACGCGTAATGAGTTAATTAATTAATAATTTCAGAATTTTTCCTAGGCAGACATCTCAAAATTCCTTCAGCAATTATTCCGGAGATTTCATCAGGGATTCATCATGGGATTCTAGATATTTGTTTTTGACCTCCAAAAATTCATTTACAAATCCCTCTAGAGATTCCCTCATGAATTCCTCCAAAGATTTAATCAGGAAATACAAATCGCTCAAGGAACTTCTTATTGAAGAAGTTTTTGAAAAAAAAACCCTGGATAAATTCCTGGAGAGATAGCTGAAGAAATTCTTTAAGTAATTCCTATGGAATTTCTAAAACATTTCGTTTCCTTAGCGTATCGTTTCCCAAACTTGGTTTTCGTGATCCCTTCCCTTTTTTGTAGGAACTTTAAATTTAACCTTCGGGCTGTCGTGCTGTTGTACTTTATACAACAATAATTAACAATAAGCGTGTGCTAGAATAAGGGCGTAAGTCGCATGGTCGATTTATCTTCATCGATCCTCTCTTCTGTGAATAAAGACGACAAGAAGCAAGTTTGTCAGCATTTTTTCACCTCAGAACGCAAGATTGCATCGCTGTCTAGCGTCCTGGAGTAAAAAATGCTAACAAACTCGCATCTTGTCATCTTTATTCACAGAAGATAGGATTGATGAAGAGAAATCGATCATGCGACTTACGCCCTTATTCTAGCACACGCTTGAGTTGTGATTTATATGCTTTTATTTTGTAACAAAGATATCTAACGACACAAACTTAAAGCGTATTCCTCGAGATTCTTCTTAAGAATAATACTCAACAGTTTTTTTTTTTTGGCTTTTTATAATACGGTAAAATAAACAAATGTACATAGAAGTCGCATAATAGTAAGTGGACCGCAATTTTAAATCGGTTTATCTCAAAATCCAGATAATTTCGAAACGTGGGGTCTTCAGTAAAGTTGCTCTGGAAGTGGAACGCTATCTGATGGTACCTCATTTATTTCGGAATTTGTCCGCTAGGTGGCACTAGTGGGCATGGAAATTTTACTATTGTTCTGCAGAACAAAGTTGTTCGGCAAAGTTGTTCAGTAAGTTTAGGACTATCATTGTTCGAACTATATGATTCAAAATTTTGCCACCAGACGGCGCTAGTGTGCATGAAATTTTTGTTTTGCGGATACTTCAGAATCCTGACCTTTTAGAAAGATGGCATCTTCGACAAAGTTGATGCGTAGCTCAAGGACCATCGTTATTTTAGCTAATATTGTACTTCAAGGTTTGAACAAAGAAAGCATTTGAGCTACTGAAAAACTTTGCCGGAGATGCCATCTTTCTAAGTGGTCGAGAGCCTGAGATCTGCAAAACAAATGTTTCATGCTTACTAGCGTCACCTGTTGGGGCAAAATTAAGAATCAATTAACCTGATCAATGATAGCCCTTGAGTCACTGAACAACTTTGCCGAAGACGCCATCTTTCTAAGTAGTTAGGCTCCTGGGCTATTCGCAAAACCAAGCGTGTTGTACAAAGTACAACGCGCGATTACTCGCGTTACAAAAATTAACGCGACGATCGAAAGGTTAAGAGCTGTTAGGTACATCACGGGAACGATTAGTAGGTATGAAGTTGAAAAGCCATGTATTACCGTTGCATTGGTCTCTGTTGAGTAGCGTCGTAGGTTCCATTTCATTAAAAAATTCTATGAGTCTATGTATCTCTGGAGGACTGCCTGAAGAAATCTCTGGAATAATTTTCAGAAGAAACCATGTAGAAATGTTTCCTTGGGTAATTCTGGGAAAAACTCTTGAAGAAACTGCTGGGTTAATCTCTGGAGGGATTTCTGTAGAGATTTTTTTTCGGAAGAATCTCTGGAGGAGTTTCTGGATAATATCTTGTAGAAATCTCTGAAGGGTTACCTGTAATCGTTGGGGAAACATCTGGAGGAATCCATGAAGAGGTTTTCCTAGAGTAATCTTGGTAGAGATTTTCTCAGTAGAAATTCTTAGAGTATTTACTGCTAAAATTCCTCGATCATGGTTCCATAGGTAATCTTTGGAGGAATTTCTACAAGAATACTTTGAGGAATATCCGAGGGAATTTTGAAAAATAAGATGAAATTTCTGAGGGAAGATAAGCTGTAAAATTCATTGGAGTAATTAACCTACAAATTTTCCAGGTGGCATTCCATAGGGAATTCCTTGACGAAACTCAAACAAAAATCGCAAAATATTTTTTTGTTCCTGGAGGAATTCGGGGTGGAATCCCAGTTAAAATTTTACTTGGAGAATCTTTTTATAATCCTTGAAGTGATACCTAGATGAATCCAAGGGCCCTGAAGAGTAATAAATGGGGATATTCTTGCATGTATCCATGAAGAACTTCATGGAGGAATTTCTGATGACATATCTGCAGTAATGCTTGAAGAAATTGTTCTGGTATAACCACTAGAGAAAGACTTGGAGACATCTTTGCAAGAATCCCTATAAAGCTTTTTTTCTTGATGAATCCTTGAAGGAGTCACTGGAATAATCTCTGAGAGAATATCAAGATAAATTTACTAATAAAATTGTTATTGGATAACATTTATCTAATGGATTCAAACATTTTTTTTTATATTTTGAATTGGAATGCTCGTTCGTTAAATAGTAAAATGGACGAGCTGTTTAAAGTTCTAAAAGTTAATAACATAGAGTAAAGTGGGGCAAAAGTTCGAGTGGGGTAAGAGTTTCGTTTTAAGATTTCTAGCTCAATTCAAAACAAATCTTATAAATGTCATGGTTGTTCGAATTCTATTTAAGTAAGAGACTTTCACTACAAATATAATAAAAATCGATTGAGATTTGGAAAAGTTATGGCCATTTGTTGTTTTTCGACGTGAATATTGTAATTTTAGGTCGAACTTTCGTTGCATGGAACCAATTGAAGATAAAATCTTTTTCAATATTTTATGTAAGGGCGTTTCTAGGCCTATCATAAGATTGCTTTGAGGTGTATTAGTTTTTGCTTAAATGCTTGGTATCATAGTGGGGCAAAAGTTCGAATCAGCGGGGCAAAAGATCGACCCATGTATAAAATCACGGAAAAATTTGCAAATTGCCTAAAATCCACAGATTATCTTCAATTTAGTTAAATTTGTTTGATCGTGTGAAAATTGTTACCAAAACTTTATATTTCCGCTTAGTTTTGCGAACAACTGCTATTTTTGAGTATATTACAATTAACTCGGTTTTGGGCAATTTTTTGATGAAAATTTAGTGTGTATTTCTCGTTAAACTTAAGTTTACGGCTGGTGTAAGGCATGCCTGTCATAAAAGGATCGATATTTTGTGTTTTAGCCAGCGAACTTTTGCCCCAAACTCGATTCGAACTCTTGCCCCACCGGTGGGGCAAAAGTTCGAATAAGAAAATCAATTTTGAAACTGTTATAACTAAAAATGAGTAAATACTTTGACACAAGTTTGTTCAGCAAAATTATAGCCAATATATTGAAGGTTCACTGTATGGTATTTGTTTTGTTTTAACTGCTATTGTTTTCCTGGAAACTATGATTATACCACTAAGGTCGAACTTTTGCCCCACCTTACTCTACATATATTAGATCAGGGGTTCCGTGGACCCCTAGGGAGCCGTGGAAAGCTTTCAGGGGGTCCGCGAAACAAGTGCCGTTTCTCCTGATTGGTGAATACATGTGAGGAATCTTAAATCCGATTTGTTTTAAAGAAAACATAATTGAGTTTCTAATTTTTGATCTGTGATGTATTTTCAAAGTTTAACCTATTTTTTTTCTCATCTGTTAAAGTGTTGGGCAATACCTTCAATGTGATCTTGTCAGTTAAGGATTGCACGTCAACTATAATTACTCAACATCCATTCAAATTCAATCCAAAATCAAATGAATTCCTGGAAACATCCTTAGGAAATTTCCGGAATATTTGTGGCATAATCTGTGGTAGATTTTGCCAGCTCACTGACGAGATCTAAGGTTTTCGGGGATTTCCTGAAAAAAATTTTTTTTTGTTAATTCCTCCAACGAAAGATAGTTGGCAACGAAATCTGCAGTGAACTCCTGGGAGTATTTTTGACGATTTATTAGTGGAAGTAATGCTTGCATGGTATTTTATTTTTTCACTTCTGACTCACTTCGAGGTTTCTTTTAAATTGCTGAGCGCATATTTGGCCACAAAATTCGTTGTTTTCAAGCGCTTCTTATTGCCAAGTTTCAGACGATTCGGCCGAGAAAATTCCTCCTGTCAAAGTCATGCCAAAGTTCTTTAAGTTGTTCTAAACCGTACATAAATGCGGCTTTCTGTTGTTCCTATTTGTCCTGCATGAATTGTTAAATTTTGTCAGGAACCTTTATTCCTGAATTCTTAATGGACTCCTCCGAAGGATCACAGCAGGGTTCTTGCATTGACGATTTCTTAAGATCTGTTGTGGATTACAGGCATGATTTGTAGGAGTGCCTGCCCAGTACATCAGATAACACTTCAATATTCGTATTGTGTATGTTGTACAACACAGTTGGAAAAACCTCTCTTTTCGTTCTCAGCAACAACGTGGTGCTTCTGGCGATGGTCAACCACGTGGCGACCTGGAATATAAATCATTTTGAGAGATTCGATTTTTCCGTAAACATTGATTTTAAGAACATCCATCTTTAGGGGTCCTCTAGATGTTTGTAAAGGTTCAAAGGGGGTCGCGGCTTCGAAAAGGTTGAGAACCACTGTATTGAATATTACTGAAACTTATTTGAAACCTGGATCCAAACTCAAAAAAGATCTAAACTTTTTGCTTATCGTAATAATAAACTTGATGGGGCTTGTGGAGGAGTTGCTATTATCATTCATAGGCGTATAAGCATCAACTTTTTTCGTCATTTGAAACCCCTGTTACATTTCAAATATCCCATGAAGCGATTCTCAATCATATCAGCTTCACTTTCAATTATTTTCGAGCAGACTGGAATACATATTAAGCATATATCGATAGTAACCTTTAGGTTAACATTACTTTACAAATAAAACTTGATACTGACAATGCTTGAACTTGACCAAATTCCATTGTTGAAGCTATCGGTGGTTCCGTGATCCGTGATTATAGACGTGGATCTTAAATTCTTGATCCGTCTTGAAAACGTGAGGAGAAGGCGATTTCAACGCACTCGCGATCCTGCTATAAAAATTGTATGACACGATCTGCAAAAAGAAATAAAGGTGATTACAAAACGAAGCCAAACTTTGAAATTTCAAGTGCACAAGACTGGAGAATCTGACAACAGTTCGCGTTGAAAATCAGTCATATTGCTTGCTTGCTGGTGGTGACCAATGGGATAAATTTTCAACGCGGAGCGCTGTTTGGTTCTCTAGTCTTGTGGTCTTGAAAATTTGAGGTGTGGCTTCGTTCTTTAATCACCTTAAAAACGATTTTCTCAATTGAGAAACAAATTATTCTTAGTAGATATATTTAACAAATGTTTTCCTGACAAATGGAATAAGGTCAAGGTTGTACCAATTTTAAAACCAGACAAAAATCCTGCAGTAACTTCTAGCTATCGTCCAATCAGTTTGCCTGGCCCCATCAATAAACTTTTTGAAAATGTCATTTTGAACAGAATGATGATCCACATCAATGAACATTCAATATTTGCCAATGAACAGTTCGGATTCCGCCATGGGTAATCGACCACTCATCAACTTTTACGTGTAACAAATTTGATTCGTTCCAACAAATCTAAAGGCTTTTATACTGGTCTTGCTGTTCTAGACGTAGAAAAAGCATTCGACAGTGTTTGGCATGAAGGCTTGATTGTAAAATAAAAAAAAAAACTTTTATTTTCTAACATACATCGTGAGAATAATTCGAAGCTATCTGTTAAATCGTATATTTCAGGTTAATTATCAGAACTCCAGGTCTAAAAGACTTCTTTGAAGAGCTGGTGTACCTCAAGGCAGCATTTTAGAACCAATAACATACAATATTTTCACATCTGACTTACCTGAGTTACCACAGGGATGTCAAAAATCCTTATTTGCGGATGACACAGGCCTCTCCGCCAAAGGACGAAGTCTGCGTGTCATCTGTAGTCGATTGCAAAAAAGTTTGGATATTTTTTCTTCATACTTGCAAAAATGGAAGATTTCTCCTAATGCTTCCAAAACTCAACTAATAATATTCCTACATGAAGCAAAAGCTGTTTATTGGAAACCTTCAAGTAGACATGTTGTCACGTTGAGAGGGATTTAGTATCTAGGGCTCATGCTAGATACAAATTTATCTTTCAAAAACACATTGAGGGCATTCAAGCCAAATGTAATAAATATGTAAAAGTAGTTTACGGAACAAGTTGCAGAATGATGATTTTTACAGCACAAGTGGTATATTTATCCTACGAGGGTTGCCTAGTAGGATAATTGTGACGAGTGCTGTAAAAATCGAGTTCTGTAACGAGTTACGTACAACATTTTTTGCAATTTCGTCGAAGACCACTTGAGAGCATGAGAAATTATATCGGAATGCACTCACCATTATTTTACAATTTCTGAAATTTTTTTGTGTAATGATTCATTACGCAACTCAAAACAGTTGCGTAATGAGAAAGCGTTGCGTAATGAATCATTACAACACTGATTTCAGTTGCGTAATGACTATTCCCGCTCTGCATACTTCAGTGCAGGAAAGTAGGTCGTTTTATGACAGATTGGCGTGATGAAAAACAGCCTATTACGATGACAAATTGCAAAAAATGTCTTTTGCAATTCCTCATCGTAATAGGCTGTTTTTCATCAAGCTAATCTGTCATGAAATGGCCTACTTTTCTGCACTGAAGTATTCAGTGCTGGAATAATCATTACGCAACTGAAACCAGTGCTGTCATGATTAATTACGCAACGCTCCCTCATTACGCAACTGTTTTGAGTTGCAGAATTGATCATTACACAACATTTTTGTTCAGAAATTGTAAAATGATGGTGAATGCATTTCGATATATTTTCTGATACCCTCAAGTGGTCTTCTACGAAATTGCTAAAAATGTTGTACGTAACTCGTTGCAGAACTAGATTTTTACAGAACTCGTCGTAATTATCCTACTCGGCAATCCTCGTAGGATAATTCTACAACTTGTTTCGTAAACTACTATTATTCACTCATTAACAGAAAACCGAAACTTTCTCTTAAGAACAAGCTTTCGATCTTCAAACAAATTTTCAGGCCAGCCATGTTGTATGCTGTACCAATATGGACTAGCTGTTGTAATATCGGTAAATTATCTCCATTGTGTCTCTTTGGCATCACTGACGAAAAAAGCTCTTCAAAAAGTCCAATCCGCCTCTCACGTTACCAACCTCCAAAGCTTTGCTACCATTCGAAAGCACTCCACTCTCTCACTCTCCCTCGCTTCGCCATGCGGTGAGAGAACCACAACAACATCGCTCTCTCCAACTCACGTGCTTATGCACTTCCGAAAAGGATATGTTTATCTCGAATCCCGAATAGAACTTTCCGCCACCCTTTCGCCCCAACCCCTCCCCACCACTTGTAATCATTAACGGTGAATCAATTTTTTTTTTGGTGTACAGCGCGCGCGTTCTTCTCTTCGGGGAGATGGTGAAGTTCCTCAGTCAACTCGAGACCGTTACCGTGTCAGGACCAAAAAATCCTTACCAGCTTGCTTGCCGTGCGCTATGGATTTGATTGAAAGGGAGCAAAGCAACAAAAAAAAAAGCCGGGTGCGTGACGAAGCGTGACACGTGTGTGTATGTGTGCGGTTAGTGTGACGACCATTCACAGTTAGCCTAGTGAACCTTTCTCTGGTGACCAATGCAAGTGCCCTCGAAGTCAGTGTTTTGTTTTTTGGTGGAATTGTCTACGTTGGATTTAGAATTCGTTTAATCTGAGCCGTGCAATCTCAAATGTGATCTCCGACGCAATCTGAAAGCAATAGATTCCATCCTGTGGCGCTTTAGTAATTATTCGGGTGCGCGGTGGTTAAGCAAAATTACTATCGATCGGTGTTTGAGAAATGAAATGGTGAAACAGTTTTCGGTAATGGATTAGTGGCGGATGCAAAACGAAAAATTTGTGCATTTGGGTGGCCCATAAAGATCAAACTGCACAAATCGTAGGTTACACTGCTCAAAATTGTTTGTTTGAAGCCCAAAAGGTGAATGTGGAAATTTGAGCGGAATCCGTCAAGTGGGGTCTAAACGTGCTTGGAGTTTATATGAAGGATATCGACCGAATATTTGAAAAAAGAAAAATGGTTCCAATTGCACATTCGATCATAGGTAACGCTGCAGTCTATGAATTTCTTTCAAAATCGATTTAACCCCTCTACTGACAGCTTCATTTTTTACCGCGAGAAAAAAAATTCAAATCGCGATAACTTGTTTGTTTCTCGGTACGGACGAAACATTAATTTGAAAATTCGACAACAAAAATTCAAAACTTACTTACTTCTCCAGTCCTCATCGAGGAGGTTCGAAAAAAAATGATGGTTCAATCTCCCATATATTTTACCATCCTTACGATAAAAATAGTATAGTGAGAAGTTTTTATCTTTTTCGACGTTGATTTAAAGGTGGCCCAACGGCGATGTAAGTTTATGTGGAAATAACCATAGCAAAATTTTGAAAAATGTCTCAAACACGTTCATACGGTAGTGTAAGTGCTCATTTTTTAAACCATAATAAATAAAGCTGGACTCCTTATGTATCAAGTCTCGTCTATCCATTAGACTTTTGTATTCTTTCAAAATTATTAGCAAAATGGGATTTTTTGATGAACATAGAAAACTGTTAGATCCTACCTTTAACTAGAGATCTAACATCAGAGATTTTCCTGATGTTTTTTTGAAGAGTTTTTTTTTTTTTGAAATTCGTCCTGAAGCACTTCAAGCAATTCTTCCAGTGCGTTTGCAGAAATTTATTTAAGATTTATCCAATTGGTTCCAAGTGTAAAGATTGAAGGAATATTATGATACTCTGAAATGCTCAATGAATTATTGGCGACTTGAAGCAGAATATTTGAGACTGCTTTAAGGGAATAATCTTGTATTATTTCAAAAATTTTGGTGGAAGCTTATGGAGGATTGTTAAAATTTTGAAATTGTTTCTATACTGTAAGCGAATAGCTGGAAAAATTAAACATTTTTAATAAAATATGTTTAAGTTAATAATTAGGCCAAATGGAACAGTGCGAAGCAGTGCTCGGATCTTTCTTTTTTTTTGTGGATATCAATCACTTTCGAAGGAATATATGGGTCATTCCATAACAAGTGCCCACAAACATGTATTAACGTGTAATCCACCATCACAGATTTCAATCAAATTTCAGTTAAAAGTTGATTCACTTAAAACATGCATGAAGCCAAATTTTTATGCTACTCGAACACATTTCAGTCCATGGAACCACTCCCCTTGATAGAAAAAGTAATAAAAACCCATGATTTTGCCTACATTCTTCAATTTTTATCTTCAAAACTATTAGGCATACAGAAAAATGACGTTCGGTATTTTTGAGGCAAATTTTCAGAGTTTTGGTTCAATACAGTGTTGCCAAAAAAACTTATTTTCATATATAAAATTCCACATCGATTTTTCATTTAATAATCTTAAAATTTTGATTTCATCGTGTTTTCAGATGTTTTACTAAACTGTTATGAGTCAAACTTGAGAAATTGCATTCTTAAGCAATTCCACCGAACACAACGATTTTTTTTTTAAATTTAATTTTTGTATATTTTGAATCGCCTGAAAATTTGCATACAGATACTTAATGACCAAAAATGCCATTTTACACCTTCAGACCCCTATTTTGAACCTCGCCTTATTTTTGAGAAGGGCGTATCGGAAAATGCATAGCAAATCTTTAAAAAATTGTAACTCGAAAACGGTTTGTCCGATCGATTTGAGATCATCTACAAAGTTGTAGGTATTGCTTAGGACTATATGGAGAAAAATATGCACGGTAAAAAAAGTTACAGATTATTTTTTATTCCAAAAATAAAATTTTCAAATCGATTTTCTCCAGAAACGCAGTTTTGATTTTTTTTTATTTTTGGATATGTTTTAGGGGACAACTTATCTGATTTATTGCACAATTTTTTTTTTTGAAAATGGAAGAATTATGGACAAAAAAGTTATGATTTTTTAAAAACTTACAGATTTAGAAAAAAATCGAAATAGAGGAAAACAATATTTTTTTATGTGATTATTTGAAAGTACAGAAAAATTGCAATCGAAAAGTACTTAAGTAATTTTTTTCTAGGTTGCATCAATTTCGTGATATACTCATATTTATATAAAATTTTCAAATAAAAAAAGTAAAATAGGCCCTTTTCAAACATATTTCGTATTTCTCCATTCCAGAAATACTTTATTTTGATTGAGTGATTCGTAGCTGAATTGTTTATTGTTTGATCAAAACCTATATACTAGAGTATTTAAAAAAGTATGCACGGTAAAAAATATATAAACGAAATTTTCAAATGAAAATTTTAAGTTCATTGTTTTTAAAAACCGCAAAATTGATGTTTTATTTTTTGGATATGTTTCAATTTCAGATTTCAACGAAAAATTTATTGCTTAGCACAAATTTCAGGTATTTTGGGCTGGTTAAGAACTGAAAAAACAAGAGCCTTATAAAAAGGTTCACAACAGTACAAATTGTTCCCGAAGCCATATATAGGAAAACAAAAAATGAAACCGTTAATTTAAGAAACATGTGTCTAGGTCAAAGTTTCTCCATATTTCAAGACATTTTTTTGAGTGATGTGAAATTAGGGTGGCCCCCATGGTTTACGAGATCAGAATATAAACTTTTGTGCTGCTACAATCAGGCCTATATAACGTTCTACAATGTTAAAAAAAAAACAAATTTATACAACTTTGCTGAAAACCCTAAAATTTTATCTGTTATGGCTCACGAGTTATATATTTTTTAACAAATAATTCAGGGTGGTCCTAAAATATCAGGTTTTTCTTGATACGATAATTTCTCACAAAAGCTTTGTTCCGTGCTTTTGAATTTAGAACTTTTGATTGAACAACTTTTTGCCGAAGAAACTGCTTCAGCAAATAATTTTTCTTCTATCTACTCCTTTGATTCCGCTTACTGTGATCGATCTAATATTAACACATGTATATTCAAATTTGAATGACTTTCGGCTGTTCGAGCAAATATTCATTTTTTCACCTTAAATATATCGGTTGTTGAAGCCACTAAACAGACAAATTCCGCATGTTCGGCAATATTACAACTTAATTCTTGATTTGATACAATCATATATATTTCGAAATTACAAGAGCTTTAAATTTATTACAAACTTGTTTGGTTCAATAATATTTTCAATATATTTTTTTTTCTTTGCTGTCTTTAGAGCTCGGACCTAGTTGATCCATCTCGCTCATTTTCAATAATTCAACTAAAAAAGGTAATCTGACAACACTATCAAGATATTTGTTTAGTGTTTTTTGTATGTTTAACTCATAATTGTGAGATATATAATCCATTGCGTTGGAAGGGGGCAATAGAACTAATCACAGCAAGCTGGTAGGCATCTCTGAATGAATCACTACTGTCACTCTAGGACAGGACGTGACAGCTCAACTAAGACTGCCCCATTGTTTTTCAGTCGATAACCTTGACGATGCAAAAGCCAGTGCTACCAGAATCCTTTTTAGGCAAATCTTGTGAACAAATTCAAAAATCAAGGCTCATAATTTGATTGTTATCTTTTAAGAAATCAGGTTTATTTTCAAAACCGACGTTATTTTTGGAGAAAATGTACGCATTTTCCATTATTTTGCTCTTAATTAAGTATTTTGTATTTATTTTAGCATTGTAGGAGCACATGCGGTAAACTTGACATCGAATTTTATTAGATTTGAAACAAAAGGGTTTCATGAAAAAATTTTAAACTTTTAGTAAAAACATTAATATATGAACTAGCAACACGGCCTGGCTAACAACAAAGTGCCCTGTTGCAATTCAACTCAACGGTGTGAAAGTAGGCCTTTGCCAAATCGACCAATGAGAAATGGTATTTTTGACAGGCAATTGGTTTCGTTTTTGTACTTCTACCTGACACGTGTCTTGTCTTAGCTGTCACTTGCCCACAAAATGCATTCATTCTGCCTCACTTGCGAACTGACACTTGCCTGGGTAAGTTGATTAAGCATCGCGTGGAGGGTGATTCCTTTCCCGGTGATTATCCTAACTTCATAGTAATCAGCCCAGAATACATTAATTTTGCACTGAGCAAGTATTTCGTCGTAATCTAAGACTGCTTGGGATTTTAAATGGAAAATTTGTGCTTTTTAACTTTAAAACGCAATTTCTCAAAATTCGCTCAACCCACCTCAGAGAGTCAAATGTTTTTGACTGTAAAGTATCTGATAAACCTCAATGGAATCAAACATCCGACGAAAATTGATTTAAAGGTTGAAAATTGAAAATAAGTATATTTGGTAACACTGTACTATGGGCCAGGGACGCAATATAGCGAAACAAAATTATAACTCTGTAACGAAGCATTTTCGACATTTGGTGTCTTCGGCAAAGTTTTTTGTAACAACGGTGTGTGGTGCCACACCATGCGGACGGTTTAGCACCTGTCCGATTGTGTCAGTAGATGCTCCTCGTGGTTTCAAAAAACTTGGCCGAAGACACCAAGTTGTCGTATTTCTTCAAAAATAAAACTATTTTTGTTAATTTTCGCGTATAGGCCACATTTGATACTTTTTCTATTCAAAACAAACCTGATAACAAACCGTCCGCGTTAAAATTCGTCAATTGACTGCGTCAATTGCGCACCGACAGATTTCAATGCGTGTGCGATGCCGAAAACTTTCCGTCTCCTTTCTTCACTCGTTCTTCTGTTTCTCTCCACCCCCAGTGGTGAATCTATCGACGTATTTCTATACCGCGTCTATTCGGCTCACTCGCTCTGCATCCTCGTTTTCATCTTTTATTGCTTATACTTGGACCGGACGTAGAAACTGTCGTGTAATGCTTAAAATTACACTGGGCGGAATTTACTATCGATTATTATTTGTAAAGTAATATAATGACAAATAGAATTTTTTTGTTCCATTAGATCTACAATATTACACAAGTGTCGGAAATGCTTCGTGGACGAGTTATTAATTTTGTCCCGCCAGATGGCGTCTTTGACCCATAGTGCAGTGTTGTCAAATAAACTGCTCTTCAAATTTTAAATTTTAAATCGGTTTTTCGTCAAATACAGTCACACTTCATTGAGTCGATATCTCAAAGAACCATCGAATCATAGAAATATCGAGCCGTGGGAACAAATGTCTTGGAAAGCTGCAATCAAAGTAATCATGAATTTTGTTTTATGGTTCCATGAGTCGATATAGAGTCATGGAACATCGACTCATGGAGGTTTTACTAAATATTGATTGACAAATTTTCAATTCATCATGTGTATCAGATGTTTAACAGTCGAAACACTTAATTTATCACCCCCTGTGTTATAGGGGAATAGTACCATTTTCGACCCATTCATACGATTTTGACCTACTTTGTATGGAAATCCAAAAATTGGCGAAATTGGCAAGGTTTAAAATTAGTGCTTTTCCCCAATGCTGTTTGTCATTATTTTACAATGTCACAGTAAATGCTTGTTTCGTGGATTTTTTTTTCCGGTAAAATAATAGATTCCACAGGAAAATCTGTAATTTTGTTGTTTACAGATCAAATTCGGTGATCTATTTCTCAGGATACAGCGATTTATTCTTAGTGTGTACCAAACATGAGATAGCAGTGTTGCCAAATTTGCTTTTTTAACATAATATACTGACGTTTCATCTCTAAAATTATGATGAAATTTGATTTTCATGACATATTTGGCAACACTACAACTTAATACCTGACTTGATACATTCGAATACAATATGAAATAGCAAAAGCTTTAAGTTTATTTCATGTTCTCTTGGTTCGGCATTATTTTTAACAATTCAATTGAAAAAAAGTAATCTGGCAATACTGTTGAGAATTTTTGTGTTATCTCTTATTTATTTTATTCCCTGTCAGCCAAGAATATCTTAATTTTGCACTAAGCAACATGTTTTTCGATGAAATCCAAGATTGCTTGTTATATTACATGGAAAATTCGGACTTTTATCTTTTAAACGCAATTTCTCACGATTGGCCTCAGCGAGTTGTTTTCGCCAGAAAAATGACTAATTAATACGGTGGAATCAATGTTTTAAAAATCAACTTAAGTACTCTTTACAATACTGTACCCATCCAGAATATTTTTTCCTAGGCTCGATTTCCTTCAAAAGTACTATAGTAGGCATTGATTTAGTAAAGAATTCAAAGTAGGTCATTCAAGGTAAACTGATCAATCTTTTCCTAGCTGTCAACTATAATTGAAGCATTTTCACAGGCTGCTACAATGGCGACGAAGTGAAACCGGATACGTAGATTAGTTAAAGTAATTAATCGAATCCTAGAACAAGTATCAAAACAACTTGAAGCTTCAAGCAAAAAAATGGCCAAGAGATAATTATTGAAAACAATCATAATTGGAAGCTTAAATCTGGATTGGCATGTGATGTTTGTATAAGATGTTCGACCATTTAGGGTAACTAACAGTCAGTACAGTTTTCTTGGGCAAATAATCATAAAGACTGAAACCCACTGAAAATGGGTGCTCCTGAATTTTGCATGAAAAAGAACCTAAATGAAGGGATGTTAAAATCAAATACGAAATACAAATATCAGCCGTTTACATCAATCAATTAGAATAATTTATGATAAATATAAAAAATAACGGCGTACAAGGGATTTGTAATATGAGTGATACCAAAAAATCTAATCTATAGTTGACAAAAATATTGATTAATAAATCAATTTTCTAATAAATAAGTTATTTAAACATTCAGGATTTTTTCTATATTCTAGGAACGCAGCAGAGGATTTTCCGAGAACTGCAGATTATTTCTAATAACATTATTTCTCAGACTGTTTCAAATGTGCAGTGAAAGCACAATACTATGAAGCTATGAAGAGATAAATAAAATGGAAGTCCTATCACTGAATGTGTATGAATTTTATGATAGAGAAGTGAACAAAGTAGTGGCAAATGTTTGATTTCCAACTCAAAAATTGAAATCAATGTCTTCTTCATGAATGAAACATGAATCTACTTGGGGGCCCAGATAGCCGTAGCGGTAAACACGCAGCTATTCAGCAAGACCAAGCTGAGGGTCGTGGGTTCGAATCCCACCGGTCGAGGATCTTTTCGGGTTGGAAATGTTCTTCGACTTCCCAGGGCATAGAGTATCTTCGTACCTACCACACGATATACACATGCAAAAATGGTCATAAGCATAGTAAGCTCTCAGTTAATAACTGTGGAAGTGATCATTAGAACACTAAGCTGAGAAGCAGGCTCTGTCCCAGTGGGGACGTAACGCCAGAAAGAAGAAGAAGATGAATCTACTATAGAAAAAAATAAGAAGAAGGAGGAGAGGTTTAGAAGGCATTGATTTGGTATAGATATCAAAGCAGGTCATTCAAGGTAAACTGTCCTGAAAACTATTCCTAGCTGTTAACTACAATAGAAGCTTTTCCACAGGCTGCTGGAATGATCGATATGTATTAAGAAAAAAATCCGACTGATATGAGAAATTTATGGATAACTTTCTGATAATTGAAAATGACTGAAGATTTTGGGATTTATAAATTTTTTACGATAATTTCAGAATAAAATATGAATGATTAGGGTGCCGGTACCAATGGTTGTAATGTACCAGTAGATTGGACTATGGAATAAAACGTACATTTTTCGATAAAAACGACATGCGCTATTTTTGGTGGATAGATTGCCTCTAGTTTAGTTGATTTGCCAAATTTAAGCTTTTTATTTTATCAAAAAGTCATATAAATAATAAAGTTTACGAAAAAAAATTGGCTCCCTTGCACCAATAGTTGCCGTCCTGTTCCAGTAATGGATCGATGGTTGGAGTCAGTTTTTAAAATGGATGTATAAAAATGAAGAAAAGTCCCAGAGATGATCTTTATGGTTCATTCGAAAGATATTAGTTGTTGTTCCGAGGGAAAAATGTTAAACCTATGTAAAAATTTACCAATTTTTTTTAAATTCCTTGTATCGTTCCCGAACGTCTACTACTGGAGCACTAGCGCAACTACTGGAACACGTGTACCAATAGTGGCTCAAGCGATTTTATGTTGAAAAAATAGTGTTATCACTCTTTTTATATTTTTCCCATATAGTAGAACTTGAAATCTTTCTGTTAACGCCAAAAGATCTCTGTTATGGCTTTTCGTTATTTTGTTATGATTTTTTATAGCTTAGGTAGTCCACTAATGGCACCGGCACCCTAATTGATTGCCCAATAGATATTTTCAAAAATGCCTACAAAAAATTAACAAAATTTTCCTCTATAATTTTATACGCAAATTTTCAGTGATTTATTCACGAAAATCCACCATAATTCTTGTGGAGATTTTTCGGGGTATACTAATTTTTTTTTTCAAAATTTTTTCTCTGTTGCGAGGGTTTGAGGCAAAGTTTAAGGCTCAAGAATCCATCATGCAATCATTAGCAATCATCATGAAGTAGAACCAGTTTTTTCGTTCAAATTTAAAGTTATTCTAAGGAAAAACTATCATCGACTTACGAATAGCAAATGCAATGATATATTTTCTAAAACATTGAGCTAATAACTAAAAATTTGTAAAATTATGATGGTTATTTTTATTCTTAAGGTGAAGTAAACCGTTATTGAAATTTGCGACATCGAATCTACTGAAAACCAATTGGTTTTAAAATGACGAGGCAGAAAAAGTATCAGCATACTTCCTGCATGTGAACATATACAGTGATACTGTCCCAAATCAATATTTACCATGAGGCATTAGTTTCATCACATTAAAGTTGTGAGCTGCAACGTGAACATGGCTGTCAAAACGAATGACGAACTATTTTGTCTTAATGAAGGCAAAATATAGCTTTGCTTTAGAGCTACCTACCAAAATTCCCTTAAAAAAGGGGAGACAAATGTAAGGACACCTTTCTACAAGTTTTATGATAAACTCTTGAAATCATACTAGAGAAACGCATCCTCAAATCCCTTCAATGTTTCTATTAGTTCCTCAGTAAAATATCTGATTTTTCAAAATAAACCCAAGTTTTAATTTGAAAAATCAGATATTTTTCTGAGGACCTATGATAAGGGGTGCTCCATCAAACACGTGTTCATTTTTTTTTGGATCTAAGAACCTCCCACCTCCCCCTTCGTGGTCATTTGAACATACAAAAAATTGAAAAAATGTATGTAGCGTGGTCATTGGCCAGACCCCCCTCCCCCATAAATGACCACGTGTTTTATGGACGACTCCTCACCGAAATAGGACAATTGGCATTGAAAATTATCACAAATCTCGGATTCCATCGGGCATCGATTTCCGTCATCTACTCGTCGGTCCCGTTTCAAAAATACCAATATTGCATGGGTTCCGAGTTATTTTTACAGTCCGGAAGACGCCATCTTGGATTCAAAAATGGCGTCATCAACTCGTCAAGAAATATTTATATGCCTTGGGTTGCGTGAAGAACCAGAAATTTCGCTTTAGTTTTGTTGGAATTGTGTATGATTTTCTACAAGATTTTTTAAGATGATAAATAATTTAACTTCTTAAATTTACACCGAGAGCTACATTGTCACTTCCATAGTTTGTATTTTATGTGAATAGAGACAGAATTAATCTCTAATCATATTGAATTTAAAGATACAGTACTGACCCGATTTTGTCAGCCCCGAATTGTTCAGCTTTTTGACCCAATTTTGTCAACCTATTTAAATTTGTCAAAAAAAGTGTTATCGCCATGTTTTACCACGTTTACATTAAAATTGATGATGATGTTTGATGTCATGCACGCATGGGCGTAGCCAGAGGGCGCAATGGCAATGCCTTTTATTAAGTGTTAAAATTCAATATTACCAATATAAGGGAGGGGGAGCCCCTGATCAAAATAACTGACGACTCCCATGTCCATCGCCCTCTTAAAAGTCCATGTAACCATGTAACACGTCAAAATTTGAAAAATAAGAACAAAATAAAATGACCCGATTTTGTCAGGTTCCCTATTTTGTCAGCCTAAAATTCATCGAGGGGTTGACAAAATCGGGTCCTTACTGTATTTGATCAATTCATTATGTATGGTTAAGATTTCTTGAAGAATATTTGAAGAAAATGGACAGGTGAAGGATCACAACTCATAAATACTCAATCCAAAACACGTTTTCAAGTCCATCGGATGTAAACAAAGTTCTGTCATCAGATCATGAGAGTAAAGACCTATACCAGCATAACCCTATCTGGATTTCAAAATATTAGTTCGAAATTTAAAGTTACACCATTTTCAATTTGTCAGCTTGGTTTTTCCTTAGTACGGCTATTGGGAATTTATTAATGTAACCATCGGATGAAATGTTCCTTACAAACAAAAAAACCCATCTTTTATTAACACATCATTGTGGTTTTCTCATTTTTGGGTAGTGTTTTATAGAGATGGGCAAAACGACTCATTGCAATGAACGGATCCGATTCGAATCACTCATTTTAGTGAACCGGATCATATGAACGGTTCAGTAGCTAAACGGCTCGCAAAAGAAGAGCGAACTGAACCGAACGTGAAAAGAGCGGTTCACTCCCTGTTGCGCGACATGCGTCGTTCCTTTCGTTTTTTTTTTCTCTCTCATTCTTTGTGTATTTTTCCCCAGAAACTCACGATACACTCGGCCAATTACCCCTACCCGAACCAAAAGGAAGAAGCAAAACATGTGCTTGCCATTCAAGATGTCATTTTCTCTCTATCTTACATCTTCTTTTTTGCAAGTGACCGGAGCTAATTTGTTTTGTCTATGCTGAGAGCACAGAAAGCACGGTTCAGCAGAAAACGTTGCTTGCAAGTGTCGCGTGGCGCCGTGGCGCGCAAATCAAGACACGTGTCAAGCGTTGTAATAAAGCCGAGAAACGAACAAATAAATAAAGAATAGGGGACAAAATCGGTTCGTTCTTTTTCCGAATCACTTTTTATCTGATCCGTGCTGATCAAATGAATCGACTCTCGCCAAAAAAGAGCCACGGATCACTCGTTCTTTTGAGTGAACCGGATCTTTTGAACGGCACCGATTCTTTTTGCCCATCTTTAGTGTTTAAGAACAAAAGCTTCGAAAAAAATGGCAATTTTTCACATATTTTGGTCATGATATATAAACCGTTAGCATGACTGTCTTTCACAAAAATATCCTCTTAACCAACTTTGCTGGGTTGGGTGACAAAACGTCGAAAGGACAAAACGTCGAAAGGACAATACGTCGAAAGGACAAAACGTCGAAAAGAATGCTAAAATTTCTAAGGGACAAAACGTCGAATACCAAAATGTCGAATTCCAAAACGTCTATCGTCAAACGTAGTGTTCTCTTCGTTTCAAATTTTAGATTTTACTCCCACTAAAAAGAGCCATCAGTTGCCATTTTAATTTTGACTGCCATCCTTTTGTCATAATAATGGTTAACATCACTTCTGCATACCTCAGGATTCAATTTCAGTATGCTTTAAGTGCTGCATTGCTTCTTTTCCCGTCACAATTGGATGATTGTTTGACATTTTTTGAAAATTGCTTTCATGCTTACTGTGATGAAAATTGCAAATTTTGCTGTTTCCACCGCTGTTCGCATTGCAACCATTTTTTTCCATAACAACGCTAGTTATCCAAGAATCTTCGCTAGAAAAATGATAGCTTTCGACATTTTGTCCCTTCGGCGTTTTGTCCCTTTCGAAGTTTTGGGATTCGACGTTTTGGCATTCAACGTTTTGTCTTTCGACGTTTTGTCCCTAAACCACTTTGCCGATCGTTTAGGAAAATAAAAACATATTATAAATCAGGTTTTTGGTTTAAACTTTTGCTTCTGAAAAGCAAGCTTTAGTGTGAATTGAGCCCATTCCTTGTTATTGTATTTAATAGAAAAACTTTTACCGGAAGAGGACTGAGAATGAACGCTTTTAAGAATACCAGGTGGTGGAATTCGCATTGGAAACATTTCTACAACGTTGTGATTTTTTTTTGCTAGGGAGGGGCATATTGCACGGGTTGTTTCGAGACGTAAACATTTGGACCGTTTTCAAAAAAACATCTTATACACTTTTTTGAAGCAACCTGGAAAATGAATGTTGTGTGCAGAGCATGGCCAACTAAATAAGCAACACATTGACATGAAAAAATTTAAAAGTGATGCATCTGCTACTGCAAAAGGGCAGTTTTTTTTTCTTTAAGGGGGGCGTATTACACCTTTTTACCTTACACAAACATGGGAAAACCCTCGCCCTCCGTACACAGCACCAGCATTGTGCTAGAGTGTCACGTGACAAATTGATGGTTAACTAATTTTGCATCCAAAAAATGTACTTCAATGCAACATTTCAGCTTCAGATTTGACAGCGTTCATTTATTACGTACCGTAAAATTGACAATTCACTATTCTCTTTTCTCTTAAATGGCAAGTATGGGGCATTAATGAGTATTGAAGCCTCAGAACCTCCATGCTATTCCTCGCCTGATACTGAAAGATAGACATGTTTTTTTATATGATTCAGGTTCAGACAGACAGCAGTTGGACTTAATTACATTAAAAATTTCATGAATTTCGTTTGTTCAAGTTCGAGTTCAAAAATTTGAAAAACCATCAAGATAAAGTTTATGTTGCTTGGCCAACGAAATTTTGTAGAAAATCCTTGCTTTTTAATTTACTTTACTATTTTAATTTAATTTAATCTTCAAATCAACAATGAAAGAGTTTCATCCACTACTGCGCCAACTATGGTGGATAAGGTAATAGGAACCGTTGTTTTTATCGATTTTATACATGCAAACTTGGAGCTCGTTTAGATCCCTTAGAGTTGTCAAATTCTGTTAAAATTTTCACAGTAGCTTCTAGGGGTCCAATTGAACAAATTTAAAGGGCGTACCTTACGACTGTTTTAATATCATTTTTCATTTCATACACAAATGGGCCACCTTACTGTGAATATTCCAATAACCGCTAATGATGGTAATAGCGAAGCTGCTGCTGTTTGCCAATGGGTCAAAGTGGTTACAAGTGCAACTTCCGCAGCAAAAACGTGTGGAATAGGTGGCGTTAACCGATAGGCGCGCCTCCCCCCGATAATGGCAATCGAAAAAGTATCGCAAACACAGTATCTAGTAGCTGTCCATTCAAGTGAACCAGCATTCGTTGGGAATTTAAGTAGTGAAGTGAAGTGGAAAGCCACCGTCGAGTGAGGCTGTGAACGAGAGAAAACCAGCGAGAGAGCATTACTGGAAAGGGAGGGTACTAAGCTCGCTTCGCGCAGGAGGATTATGGCCGCAACCAGTCGTTACTCATCCTACAATTGCTTGACCTCATGGGATTCATACGACAAAATACCAAGGTGAGGTAAATTAGAAAGATGTAACGCAACAGAAGCTTTATATTGAAATAGCTGACAATATTATATTTTTCTTGTAAATTAAGCGTTATTTATTTATTTTTTTCGTTGAAATCGCTGCAACCACCTGTTTTGTTATAAACCTTTCCAACTAACTTTCTCGTCCGTGTGACCTTTTCGCGAGTTCGTATATCGTTCAACCTATTGTCTCTATTGACACCATTCACCCGAATAACATAGAACCCATTCAATAGGCGACAAATTATGCCACATACCTCCAAAGAAACACACATACACCTTCACGTGGACCACAACACCATTGTCTCGTATTTGGAGGCGCAGTTCATCAAATTTGGCCCATATCCGATAGCGTCAAAGAATTCCGCTCGGCCCGAACCAACAACCTCCGGTCGGTGAAGTTGACGAAGGCCGAAGGACGACACCTCTACTTAGCTAATACGTTCCCCCACTCGAACGGAGCTTTACGGCTCGCACAGATAGGCCAAGGTTCAACACGGGGTTTTCCCGGGAAATTACTATCAATAAATAATTGATTGATGCCGGGTCGTAACGCGACAAAACAGACGTAACGATATCAATATTGCTAACGATGATGACGACGCCAACGGCGACGAAATATTTGAATGTGTGCGTTTGTGGAATACTAGGTGTTCCAAATTTCGAGGAAATGAAGGCGAACTGCGTATTGATTCGTGGGAGGCTCATTTTTGGAGGGAAACCAGGTCTTCCCTCTCGTGGACGTGGGCATCCTGCAACGTAAACGCTAATTGCGACCTTGAAGCGTTTCGACATTAATCGAGAGTTGCTTCACACAACAAGAGTAAAACTCCTTGTACCTAGCATAGAACGCTGCAAGACAGGATACGTACTCCCTAGTGCACATAAATTGGACTTTGTAGAAGAACGCACCCTGGGGCCTCGTAACGGATATTTACGATTGGATGTGAATCAAGATGATTTTCTTGTTGTCTGAAGTACGTGTCCAAACGAGTCAGGCGTTAAATGTGTGCGATGCTATTTGACCACGTGCTCACCTTGTGTGGGCAGTGGGAGCTTATAGTGGTGCCAATGTTCTCGAGAAAAACAAAATTTAAAGGTCACACTGTGCTGAAAATAAAACACATCGATGTGACACCGAATTCTTTGGCTGTGGGGGGAAAGTTTCTACGATTTTTTGGGGTAATTATTGAAGCAAGGAGTCTCTGTCGGGGATAATTCTGAGCAGTCATCGATATGAGAATTTCTCCAAGCATTCTATTCAGAATATTTTAGAAGTTTCCTCTAGTTACTCTACTTTTATTTTTTCAGAAATAAATGGGTCATACTAGAGATTTCGCCAGAAATTCCGCCTGGGATTCTACCAAAAATATTATCAATATTTTTTTCCAAAAAAAATATCTACAGATTCTATGAGGAGTAGTAGAGTATTCTGTGAGGAGTATCCTTCAGGAATTCATTCTGGCTTTCATTCATAGATCTTTTCAAAGATTTTCTACAAAATATTCAGGATTTCCGCTACTGATTGCTTCAACGATAACTTCAAAACAATCCTCAACATAACAATTTCTTCAGGTCTTCTATCTTCAATTATTCTTCAGTTCTATCAGAAATTCCACCAGAAATTTATTTAACGATTCTTACTTGTAATTTTTTTACACATTCCTCCGGAGCTTTATCCAACAACATTCCAAGGGATTTCTTCATTGATTCATCCAATACTTCCTTCAATTTCACCAAAAAAAAAACCCCCGAAGATTTAGCAAAGAGAATTGCTCCAGTGATATTTTGGTTTTTCCTAAACAGATTCTTTCAAGAATATTTTCCTGCGATTCCAACAAGAATTTCTCTAGATATTCTCAAAGAGATTGCTCAAGGAATCTCTCCCTAGAAATTACTACAGGTAATCTAGCAAAAATTCTACCAGGAATTCCTTCCATCAAAAATGTTCCAGTGATTATTCTATTTTTTTTCCTAAGAATTCCTCCACAGTTTCCTCCAGAATATCCCTCAACGAATAATCCAAACTTTCTTCCATTATTTGCTTAAGGAATTCCAACACGATTTTCTCTAGAAATTTGTTCTAAAATTCCTACAGAAATACATGCAGCAGTGGCGCAACCAAGGGGGGGTTTTGGGGGTCGAAACCCCCCCCATAGCCGAAAAATTATAAGGTTTCCAAGTATATTTTTGAAATTCAACACTACACATCATACAACTACAGAGCAGTAACTTAGTTTGGTTCGTATGAACACTGTTATTGTCAGTAGTTTTTACAGATTTATTCTTCAAAGTTGTTGTTTTTTTCTTAAACTCTTCATGGAGTTTGATAAAAATAAAATTATCTGGTAATTACTGCTATAAAAAGCTAATGAATAACAAAAAATTCAGGCCTTTTTTAATCAAACTGAAAGCGTTGAGTCAGCAGTTTGAACAACCTTCAGATATATTGGAATCTTTTCATTGATGCAGTATCTTAAATATCAAAATTCTTACAGTTGCCTCCGCATTTTGCCAAAGTTTGCGATCTCCAGAGCATATGAATTCCTTGATTTTAAAAGATTAGAGAGAAAAACAAATCAGCGAATGCTATTGAATTTAGCTCCCGGTTGAAGCATTCGCCACCAATAGGAATTTCAACAATGTTGTGATTTTGTAGGTATGAATCAATAATTACATTCTATTTTTTAAGTAAATCGTAAAAAATACATAGGGTGTTAATTTAAAATTTTTGGATTTGTCCATTAAAAATATGAATGCATTGGCGTCCCACTAAACTAGTAAAACAATCGTATTATGTACTAAGTCTTCCAAAAACAAAATTTAATTGTAGCATTGAAAATTTTAGGGTGTTATCACACATTTGCAAATAAAATATTCACAATGAAAGCAGAACTCATTTTTGACTTTTTTACTCGATTTTCTAGATTTCCATTTATGTAAGATGTGACAATTCGTCTTCTTCTGGCAGTTTAGTTTTGCAATCTTGATTAACTTTTCACCTTCTACAACAATAGGGGCAATGATTTGTATTGCAAATTGCTGCACTTAATAATCGAAGTCATTTACATTGTTGAAAAATTTCAAAATATAAGGGGTGAATAGCATCACGTGCATGTATTGCAATTGCCTAATTTATTTTACTATGCAAAAAAAAACTTACTTAAATTCATCAATTCGATTTTTGTCAGAAAATATCTTCTCAGAGTATTTTGAAATTCACAAAACCCCCCCTAGAGCCAAATCCTGGCTGCGCTACTGACATGCAGAGATTATCTTCTATCTTCTATGGAATCGTCAGTAAATTATTTTAAGAATTTCTCCAATGTTTTAATGATGGCATCTCTGAAGGGACCTTACGACTCATTCGTCCTAAGATTTATTCAGGAACTACTTCATTAACTGTCAGAAAACGGTGCGGAAATTAGCGTTACACAGATTTTAGAACATCTGTTACTCTTAAACTGGTCATTCGATTTCAAATCTTTTTTCACCGTCATAAAGCTTGACTCTTCAGCTGGTAAATAAGAATATTCTACATAGTCGTAGCAAGGAACAAAGAGTTTCAAGGAGGGTGTGGAAATATGTCTTCCTAAAAAAGAGCATTAAAATGGTTCAGAGCTCATATCTCAGCCATCAGACAAAAATGTTATAATTTTATTTTACCGTTGGAAAGATTCATGACCAGTATTGCAGGGAAAATATCAAACAGAGTCGTAGCAAAGTAAATGAAGAATGGGGGGCTTCCATTTGGAATGTTTACCAAACCTATAAAAAATATTTCGGTGCCGCTATGCAACCAATACTTGATTTTGTTTCACGATTCGACACTTCTTCTGTAGATCATTCATATAAAAATACTAAACATGGTCGTAGCTAGGAAAAACAGTATTAAGGGTCTTTTATTAAAAAATGCTCCAAATCTTTAAAAAATCATAATTTTACAATGAACAAACCGATTTTTGATTTTCTTTAACCATTTGAGTGCTTAACGTTATGTCTTTAAAAAAAAATAATATTGCACATAGTCGTAGTGAGAAATATGGTTTTTAAGGGGTATGCCCTATATCTTGAACTTATTTACCTGTACATCAAAACTCAAAGCGATGCCATTTGGTTTTTGTTCTCCATTAAATTGATAGCAGAAGTCAAGTTATTAAATTTGAAAATAGACGTACATTTTTGAAAACACTCCATATGTATTTTACCTGAAACTAAGGAAAACCCTTTTTTCACTTCACACTACAAATTTGTTTAACCTTAGAAACTACAAGAAACCCTATCTCATAAGCATGTTTACCTGAAAATCGAAATACAAAGCAATGGCATGTACACTCCCGTGCATAAGTTTGGGTTCACCCCCTAAAAAACATGCAAAAGTGTTCTGTCCATATCTCTGTGATTACACGTCCAATTGAAACTCTCTAAGTCGCATTCGAAAGGCAAAGAGTTTTTCTTACTTCGTATGTATTTTTCCAAAAACATTATTTGAATTTTGTATACTAAATTTTTACTTAAAGTTGTGACATTTTTCTAAAAACACACTGAAAAATCATATTTAATTTGCTCAGCATTGGGTCGACCAAAATTTTTATTCAAAGTGTCATTAGAATCGTAATCTTATATTCTGTGAAGAGACCCCACGAAATTTTGGCGGAAAAATCTGAAAAGTATTCAAAATCAATGAAACAGTCAGTCAAGTCATCGTGCAAAAGTTTGGGTTCACCCCTCAGTGTGGTGTATCGTGCAAAAGTTTGGGTTCACCTGAATTTACTTAAATCTGTGAAATCTCAAACCAATCATGTACGTGCCATTATTTGTGCTCAAAAAAACTTTAAACTATTAAAATCGGTTGAAAAATGGCAGAGATATTGACAAAAATGATGTGCGTGCTTCTCAGGTGAACCCAAACTTTTGCACGATTTGCATCATACTGAGGGGTGAACCCAAACTTTTGCACGATGACTTGAATGACTGTTTCATTGATTTTGAACACTTTCCAGATTTTTCTGCCAAAATTTCGTGGGGTCTCTTCAAAGAATATAAGATTACGATTCTAATGATAATTTGATTAAAAATTTTGGTCGACTCAACGCTGAGGAAATTAAATATGATTTTTCAATGTGTTTTGAAAAATGTCACAACTTTAAGTAAAAATTTAGTATACAAAATTCAAAAAATGTTTTTAGAAAAATACATACGAAGTAAGATAAACTCTTTGCCTTTCGAATGCGGCTTAAAGAGTTTCAATTGGACGTGTAATCACAGAGATATGTACAAAACACTTTTGTATGTTTTTGAGGGGGTGAACCCAAACTTTTGCACGGGAGTGTAGATTTTTCGGAATAAATTTGCTTTTAGACGTTAGATGAACATGTTTAAGTAGAACAAAAAATTTATGATTACACTCCAAATTTATTTCACCCAAGAAACTACGTAAATCCATGTTACGGTGAAATAAAATTATAATAGTTTTGATTGATGGTTGAGTTATGAGCTGTGAACCATTGTAACGCTATTTTTTTCGTCACCGTCGTCTATGGTATTTTTTTTTCTCACAGTAGCGTGACAGTTAATCAACCAGAAATTCCTCTAAGGATTCCTAGAGATACTTAGTTATGTACGAATCCTTGTAACTTCCTAGCAAAATCAATTCCCGATACCGGTATGCGCATACGTCAGCAATCCCAGTAAGCGCATACCCAACCAACCAACACGTGGAGACAGTGAGCATCGAGTTACCAGCAGACGCCAAGGTGTGCAGACATAGCAACTTACATTCGGCCATCATAATTGCATCAGCCAGGAGCAAACCGAAGAGTCAGTAGTAGATCGCCCAGCAACGGAAGCCAACGGCCAACACTTCGACACGAAGTACCCGGATTAGCTGAGGTAGCAGTTTCTATGTCAGTCAGTTAGGACCTAGGAAGTTTTTAGTCAGGGAACAGTCAGGCAGTTCTAGTTTCGATTTAAGTGAAGAAGGTTCTTCTTGCAGTGCAGTGAATAAGTGAATAAAGGGTTAAAAACCCAAGAACAATCTTTTTTTAAACTCAGTGATGATAACCCATCTATAAGTATTTATCCATCAACTCCTTCCAATATTTCTTGCGGGATTTTTTTCCAAGAAAAATCGCGAAAATACTTTAGAGAACCCATTTGGATCTCCTTCAGGGATTGCTTTAAAAGGAAATTCTCTGGACAATTCTCCAATGATTTCTTTGGTGATTCCTGCAAAGATTGTTCAAATTGCTCCAAGGATATTCCCAGACATTTTTGATAAAAAATGTACAAGGTTACAGTCAACCTAGAAGAATTCAGAGATATGCTTTCTTCAATCATCGGGGTAAATATCAGTGCAATCCCTGGATGAATAATATTTATTCGGAGAATTCCTGGTAGATTCTCTCGCGGAAATGCTGGTTGTTTTTCAGAAAAAAAATCTAGTGGACTCTTTGGAAATTTTTTGGTTAATTCCATGGAGGAATTTCTGATAACCCTGAATGAACTCTAAAAAGAGAAATCCCAGTAAAACCATTGAAGTATTTTCTGGTAGACACTAAAACGAAACTCCGGAAGATTTTTCTAGTGGAAGTTCTGATGAAACTTTGGTGAAGGAATTCTTGGTGGAATAACTGAACGAATTATTATTTGTAATCCCTGGAGGAACTCTTGATAGATTCGCTGTAAGATATACTGGTCGATTCCCCAATTTCTGATATTATCGTGATGAGAAATTTCAGGTAAAATCCTTGGAGGGATTCCTGATGATTCTCAAAAATCCCTTAAGATAGTTCGCGACATTTTTTTTTCAAAAATTCCTTGAGGAATCCCTTGGGCAATGCCGAAATGAATTCCTTAAGAAATTTCTAGAGAAATTCCTTGAAAAATTGCGCGAGGAATCCCTTGAAATGTCCGGTGTGAAATCCTAATGAGAAATTGTTAGTAAAACCCCTGGGAGGATTCTCTGGAGGAATCATTGGAGATGTTGCTGAAGGAATTCCGAGAGATATCCCTTAAGTATTCTGGAAGTACTCTCTGGAAGAATTCTTGGAGGAATCTCCTGATTGTTCCTCAGAGAAGACCTTCTGATGAAATCCCAGAAA
Source organism: Aedes aegypti (assembly GCF_002204515.2). Lineage (NCBI taxonomy): Eukaryota > Metazoa > Arthropoda > Insecta > Diptera > Culicidae > Aedes > Aedes aegypti. Next base: position 19,811,496 of record NC_035108.1, on the reverse strand, counting down.
GTACCTATTCATTATGGAATCACAGGAAAATTTCATAATGAAATCTTTGACGAATTCCTAATGGATGCTTAGAAGTATTACTCTGGAAAAACTTCTAATGGAATCCCTGTAGAAACAACTAATGAAATCTATAGCAGAACTGCTTATGAAATCCCTAGAGAAGCTTCTGATTCCCTGGTGGAATTCCTGATGGAATCCATACGAAATCTCTTGATCAAATTCATGTAGTTATTCCAAGTAAAATCTCTGAAGAAACTTCTGATGGAATCTCTAGAAGAACTCCTGATGGAATCATTCTGTTTCTGTTCGGGATGAACCACTGCGACCAGATTTCTTTGATCTTTTGTGGTATATCCGTGCCCTTTGTTTAGTGCATGTCATTCTACTCCACTACTATTGAGAAATAATGAAGTAGTCGTTTTTAATACAATTATCATTCTTTACCATTTTGCATAGAGTCTCTTTAGAAAAAGATACCGCTATTTATACCTTTTGAAGTAAATTGTTTGTCACCATTAAACTCACAAAAGCGCGTCCCTCAATCCCTGTCCCTCAAGGTTCGGCCAGATATCGAAATATAAGCACTTGAGCTCGGAATGAATTTGTCTAATGAATTAAACCCAGCCTCAGTTCCTGATTGAGTCATTTTTCCACTTCGACCTCCTCATCATCTAGGACAAATAGGTGAGTCTTAGTGGCTGTTACTCTTACTGATCTAACCTCGTAACGCACCTCGAAAAGGTGATGAAATCGCTGTAAGAATTCCTGATAAGATTTCTAATGGAAATCCTGATAGAATCCGTAGAGGAACTCCTTATGATCTCCCTAGAAAAAAATCCTGATGGAATTACTTGAGGAACTCCTGATGTGCTCTCTTGAGCATCTCCTGATATAATCTCTGGAGGAATTGCAGGTAGAATCTTTGAAAGAACTTCTGATGGAACCCTTGAGAAACTTCTGATGGAATTGCTAGAGAAGTTCTAGGTAGAATCCCTCAACGAACTTCTGGTTAAACCATCAGAAGAAGTCTTGATGGAATCCATAGAAAACTTCCGATGGAATCACTAGAGGAACTTCCGATTTTGGTGAAGCAGATTTCGATGAAGTTCGTGGTGGAATCTCTGAAGAATTTCCTGGTGGCATCCTAACAATTGTTTCTGATGGAAACTTTTCAAGTTCTCCTGATTAAATCCCTGGAAAAACTTCAGATAGATACCCATGAGGAATTCCAGGTGAACATTCGAAAGGAATTATTACAGAAATTCCTAGTTATATTACTGAACAAAATTTTGATTAAATTTCTAAAGAACACCCGGTGGAATCATGAAATAATTACCAATGAAATCCATTAGAGAATTTTGGAAGAATTCCTGCTGGTGAAATTCCCGATGGAATTCTATATATAAACCCTGGAGGAATCCCTTGTTGAACTGCTAGTAGATTTGCTAATGAAATAGAATAAGGATTGTGGTAAAACACAAGTGAAATATATAGAAACGACTCAAGTGTTTACATTTGCTTTAACCCCATGGCGTCGACGCTGCGTAAACTCATGCATTTTCACTGGCCGCCGTTAAACGTCGATGTTCGTGCAACATCCCTACAGACAGTATGATCAGTTCGTCAAACATTTGGCTCCACCCACCGGTGGTTTGAGCAAAATCAAACTCGTTTGATTATGGTCGACCGACTTGCCAATCGTCAATTCGGTTTCACACGGTCCAACATAGCACCAACATGGGCATCAACGGAATTAATGTTGTTCAAACGGTCTGCGCGTCTGTGGGCTGCATAATGCAAGAACTTCTCGATGGAGTTCTACACCCTGTTATGTATTTTTATAAAAGCACTTGTGTTTAAAATCAAAGTTACATTCTTTCTAGTTTTGGGACTCTTACAATGATTCATAGTATTGAAAGGTTCCATATTAGAGTGAGGCTTATATTTCAATAGTTCCTTAAACCAAAAATTCGTGTGCTCTTATGATTTCAAATTACAATAAAAAAAGAGAAACCTCAAAGTTTTAAAAATATTAAGATTTAGAAGTAATGCTGAATTATCAAGTTTTTGAAAATGGCCTTCAGTGAGATCACCAAAACTTCGTTATTTCCTAACTTTTAGTACTTTTAGCAACTTTTTTTTTATTTTGAAACTTTTAGCACTATTATCTTCAAAGTAAAATTTACGAAAACCTTGTAGAACATAAAATTTGTCTAAAATCGAAACTAGTCTTAGTTAAAAACAGTTTTCTTCAACTTTTTTTCTCATTTTCCTTAAAAAAATCATCGTTGTTTGACCATAACTTCATAAAAACAGCCGATTTAAAATATTTTCCAGGGTTTGGAAGCAAATCTAGTTTTTTTTTTCATATTAGTACCCAGAAGGTAGCTAAAGGCGGAAGGATGCAATGGGCAGGTAACAAGAATGCCGGACAGCAAATCTGCAAAGAAGGTGTTAGTTTTAAATCCGGTTGGTACAGGAAGGCGTGGAGCGCAGTGAGCTAAGTGGATGGATGCAGTGCAAACATGGAGCAGAACCGAGGATGAAGAAATGGCGGCCGCTAGTTGCGACCCAGGTGAATCAGTTTAATGCAGAATACCGGAGTATATGGATCCAACGGACCAACTTGACGAGGCGTTCGTTCCTTCAGCTGTCCGGAACGAACGGGATTCCATTTTCGATCAACCGTTCATTACCGAGAAATCGGTTGAGGCAGGTGCAGGTGGTCCAATCGAAAGCGCGAAGTCCGAAGCGCCAAACTGCTTAAGCTAACACAGCTAATTGACGAATCTGAGGTGGAAGTAGAGTTCCTAGTACCGACCCCTTTTTACCAGTACTGGTTCTACGGTACAGTAACTCTCAGTACCGGTAGTACCGGTAAAATACCGGTACTGGAACAAAGGTTTGTGATATATATAAAGAATTATTCCGAATAATTGCTATCAAATTTTGTGCTTTAAGGGCATTTTTAGGCAGTCTAGAAAAATGCCATTGAACAATATAACCAGTCAAACCACGTTGTGCCTTAATTGAAGCACCTTTGAATGCTTTAGTATCCTGAATGCTTTCGTTATATTTGATCCTAGTTGTCTAGAAAACTTGATATTCATCATAAGCTGCTTCATTTGTATTCAACAATCGATAATTCGTGCTTCTAACGTTTTTATGCGCGGAGATAAAACATCTTCAGTGCTGAAAAGATGCTGGTTAGAATGAGCCTTTATGTAATACGTTCGTTGATCGACCTAAGAAGTTTGCCATCAACGAATTCTACATAACTTACGTTCCATTTATTGTGAAAAAATTAATATTGATTCAAATGATTAGTGAATTTTTCATCAGTACCGAAAATACCGGTACTCAATGCTTTCCAGTACCGGTATTTCGATACCAAAAATTGGTCTGTAATACCGGTACTTTCGGTACCAAAACCCTAGGTGGAAGTTATCCCTCATCTGAATTTGAATGTCAGTTTGTGCGTCATTTCCTGCATTGATCTGCTTCAAATGGAGGAGAAGGACATCCTACATCAGCGTACCATGTTCAACGGATCACGAAGGGGGCAGAAGCTATAGATAGTCCGTGGTCTACGAGTCAATATCAGCGAGCTAAAGCTGCTCATCTCCGACCTCCAACCTTGCGTCGTAGCTTTGCATGAGACAAAGGTTTACCAGATTGTTGTTCCACAAGACTTCTTTGGCGTTGCTGCTACAGTCGACGAATTGCAGCTACGGTGCTAGGCCTTGCCATCCGTTCGAACACCTCTCGAAACCTCTCTACATCTCGTTGATCTTCGCCTTCACGCATCGATCCAGGCAACCGTAGTGTCAGTGTATATTCCGCCGAGTTCAACTCATTGTCAGCCCACACTGTGGGAACTATTCGATCAGTTAGAAGGTCCGAATTTGTTACTGGGAGATTTCAACGCTCACCACATCGCATGGGGATCACACCAATTAAACGCGCTTGGGTGATTTATAGCTGAAGCAACGTTGACAAAGCAAGTGGTTATCTTCAATGACGGCTAAGCAATTCGCATCGACCCTGCTCCGTGCAACACTTCAGAGAGTCTGGCTCGGATGTTCACCTGGCGGACCTTACCAGACACACACAGCAGCGATCACTTCCCGAGTGCGGTCATGCCAGCAAACAACGTGGTGAAAATGGCTCTTCGACCAAGCTGACTGGCAGATACATGAACGGATTACAGCGGATACTATCCCCCTAGCGATCGAATGGGATTAAGAAGCTTCACCGAGAAAATAACTGCAGCAGCGACTAAGACCATCCCGCGGACAAGTGGCCGAATCGGACCGAAAGTGGTGGTGCCCGAGATAAAGGCGGCGACAAAAGTGTCTTCGGTCGCTCCGACGTTTACTTCAGGTCAACTCAGATCAACCCATAGCGATGGCGGAATTCCTAGCAGCAAAAGCAGAGGCGTGGAAGGCGATTGAAGAAGTGAAGGGACACAACACGTCGATAGAACTGTTGCGCACAGTTATCACACTTCGTGGAAATCGGCAGATACGCTCAGTTATCCTCAAACGGCCTAACGGTTTCACGAACAACCCCGAAGAAGTAGCGGAAGAACTGGTGACGTACTACGGCAAAAGATAGGCGATATCTAGCTACCCTCCATCGTTTCAGATGGCGAAAATGGCAGCTGAGAGAGGGTCCATAGATGTTTCGTCTAATACCGGCAACGCGTACAACGTTGACATTACCCTTGCCGAACTTCTGTGGGCTCTTGACAAATGGCGAGATGCCTCGACAGGTACTGACATGGAAGGGTACTCTCTGCATCAACGCCTTCCCGTGTCCGTGAAATTTTTACTGCTGAACAAAATCAGGCGCAGCGGCGAGTCTCCCACCAGCTGGCGGAATGCCCTCGTTGTTCCGATTCCGAAACCGAACTGCCAAGATTCCGGTCCTGATGCCTTCCGTCCTACCTCGCTCACTAGCTGCATGATGAAGCTACTCGAACGAATTGTCAACCATCTTCTAATCACGGAGTCGAATGGACGTGTAGGACGCGGTACCGACAACTACTTCGCCGAGCTGGAGAGGTTGATACCAAACGCCGACCAGCACTGATATATCGGGAATGTTCAGTCTACCAAGAGAATGCAACGTTTTCTCTGCAGAGGCGTATGCGATAAAAATGGCGGATTCTATCCCCATCATCCGGAACGAAATGGTAAAACTCACGGACTCGGCTAGTTGCCTGCAGTCCCTGGAGGCAGGATCTTCCAAGCACTCGTGGATTCAAGAGATCGAGCACATCGTGAGAAACAAAAATGTTCAGTTCTGTTGAATCCCGGGACATGCCGACATTACCGACAATTACGAGGCTGATCGCTTGGCCAACGTAACAAGACCGGCTATCGACATTCCCATCCCCGGCGATTATGCTCTGAGAGCGATAAAGCAAGCCATTCGGCACCAATGGGATAGCCAATGATTTGGAATAAGAGCTGTAACCGTTGGTTCCAAATTTTAAAGTCTGTAGGTTCCTCCTCAGAGGCACAGAAGGTCAGGACAGTGAAGGCGATGGCTACGTCAGCACAGCGGACAGCGGAAATCAACCAGCTCCCACGATGGGGGAAGTTAAGGATGCCATTCAACAGCTCAAGAACAACAAAGCCGCTGGCAAGGATGGTATCGGAGCCGAACTCATCAAGATGGGCCCGGGCAGGTTGGCCGCTTGTCTGCATCGGCTGATAGTCAGAATCTGGGAAACGGAACAGCTACCGGAGGAGTGGAAGCAAGGCGTTATATGCCCTATCTACAAAAAGGGCGACAAACTGGAGTGTGAAAATTATCGTGCAATCACCATCCTAAACGCCGCCTATAAAGTGCTATCCCAGATTCTCTTCCGTCGTCTATCACCTATAGCAAACGAGTTCGTGGGAAGTTATCAAGCAGGTTTCATCAACGGCCGCTCGACAACGGACCAGATCTTTTCCGTGCGGCAAATCCTCCAGAAATGCCGTGAGTACCAGGTCCCTACGCACCATTTGTTCCTCGATTTCAAGGCGGCATACGATAGTATAGACCGCATAGAGCTATGGAAAATCATGGACGAGAACAGCTTTCCCGGGAAGCTCACAAGATTGATCAGAGCAACGATGGACGGTGTGCAAAACTGCGTGAAGATCTCGGGCGAACACTCCAGTTCGTTCGAGTCTCGGCGGGGACTACGACAGGGCGACGGACTTTCGTGCCTGTTGTTCAATATTGCGCTTGAAGGTGTCATGCGGAGAGCCGGACTTAACAGTCGAGGCACGATTTTCACGTGATCCGAACAATTTGTTTGCTTCGCGGACGACATGGATATTATTGGGAGAAAATTTGAAACGGTGGCAGATTTGTTCACCCGCCTGAAACGCGAAGCAGCAAGAGTCGGGCTAATGGTGAATGCGTCGAAAACAAAGTACATGCTGGTTGGCGGAACTGAGCGCGACAGGGCCCGCCTAGGAAGCAGTGTTACGATAGACGGGGATACCTTCGAGGTGGTGGACGAGTTCGTCTACCTCGGATCCTTGTTGACGGCTGACAACAATATTAGTCGGGAAATACGAAGGCGCATCATCAGCGGAAGTCGTGCCTACTATGGGCTTCAGAAGAAACTGCGGTCAAGAAAGATTTACCCCCGCACCAAATGCACGATGTACAAAACGCTCATAAGACCGGTAGTCCTCTATGGGCATGAGGCGTGGACTATGCTCGAGGAGGACTTGCAAGCTCTTGGGGTTTTCGAACGCCGAGTGCTAAGGACGATCTTCGGCGGCGTGCAGGAGAACGGCGTGTGGCGGCGAAGGATGAACCACGAGCTCGCTCAACTCTACGGCGAACCCAGTATCGTGAAGGTAGCTAAAGCTGGAAGGATACGCTGGGCAGGGCATGTTGCAAGAATGCCGGACAACAACCCTGTAAAGATGGTGTTCGCCACGAATCCGGTCGGAACAAGAAGGCGTGGGGCGCAGCGAGCTAGGTGGATGGACCAGGTACACCAGGACCTGGAGAGCGTGGGTCACAGTCGAGGATGGAGAGAAGCGGCCATGAACCGAGGGAATTGGCGAAATATTGTTGGCGAGGCTTTATCAAGATAATTGATGTAAAGCCAAATAAGTATGTAAGTAAGGTTCCTCCTCAAACATCCCACTACATTGATCCCGCCTGCTAGTGGATTCCCAATTCCCAATCCAAATCATAGATTCAAAAATTGAAATGACAGCCTCACTGGCGGCACCTTTTGCTGTCATTGCAGCTTTGGCGTTATTATAGTAACACACGTTACATTTTCTCGAAACTTACGTCATTGATTGGCAGGGGTTTGAGTTACCTAAAGCTAGTCGGCCAACTCGTACTACCCCGTACAATCCAATACTCACGAATACGCGCAACTAATCCATTGAAACACAACCACCAATAAATCTCGACCCACCGTAATATTCCCTTCTGCCACTGTGGAACATCCGTGCCCGAGACGTATGTACAGACCTGGCAATTACCCATTATGACCAGAGAGGGTACCACATTTTTTAATAAACAAACCACTAACCCGACATACTTCCGAGTAAAAGCTACGGTGTTTTTTAGTTAATTGGTTAACTTTGAGTGAGTAATTTTGTCAAATTTTATCAATGTTAGGATAGACCGAAATGTAATTGTATGTTGTTTGTTTCGTGAAATATTTGAATAAATACAGGCCCTGAAGAAGATCCAAACCATAGGATCGAAACGTCAGCGATGAACTAAAATTATCAACGCTTTTGATTGTGACTGTGAGCCGCAAAATAAGTACTTCGACAATTTCAGATAGAAATTGATCTCAAAACATAAATCACAGTTATTTGATGTGTGAGTATGAATTGTAATAATAAAACTCCTGATGGTCATTAGTTACCTCTATGAATCTGAATACTTACACCGAAGAGCTCGTGAGTTTAAGAAGACATACTTCAGATCATTTGGGGAATAGTGGCCTTCAATGTTTCGAATTTACAAAACATTCATAACTAAGCGAATGCTGCGTAGCCTCAAATACACACATATTCCATAACCAGTATATTATGTTAATAAAATATACGTTAATACAAGTAACTTAAATGGAGAAGAAGGATGAACAGCGTCAAAAAGATTCTTCAATCAACTTAAAATTGTTTTAGTCCAGCGTTTGCCGAAAACCCGAGGAAAGCTCTAGCATAGCTGCACGTCCTCCTTCAATCGATAAATCATTCCGGTGACACTTTCTGTCAAACACACATTCACTATGCTGCTCTGCGCGCCCCGAAGGAAGGAACATAGATGTTAGCTTTTACAGTCACTTTAACCTAACTTGTTATCGCAGTCGTCGGTGACGCTCGTTAACTTCTTTGTCCACGTCGAACAGTACATGTCTGCTGGGGAAGCGCGCTCTGGGTGGTGGATGAAGCCTTGAACTCTCTTTGCTTTACGAAAAATACCCTAAGAGCAAAGTGTCATGGATGGCGACGGGGTTGGCAACTAAGATCGAGGAAAGACATCAAAGTTTTCCTTTTTTTTCTTTGAGCTTTAGGCGACATGGTAGAGGAAGAGGGTTTTCTTCGCCATTTTCGATAGTTTCGGTTTGGAGAATTTCAGACGCTGCAGTGCGGAAAAGTAAGTGCACACATTCTTTCGCCGGCAGCTGCTGCAGACTCTGGGGGTATTTAGAAGTTGACGTGATACTGAGATGGGACAATGAAACTGCCAAGCGGTGGGAGCCAACATGTGCCATTTTCCCGCAAGGTAATTGTGACAATCTTATATGCAGCAGTTTGGTCTCGATTTATTTCATAACATAACAATTGTGAGAAACAGAAGTTTAACTTGGGGGATTTGAGTGATATAAGGTACACCGGGGCAAGTGGGACTAAGAAATAAAAAAAACGATAGTTCAATCAAATGGTTCAACATAATTTTCAAACATCATTTTTTTGCAAATCCAACAACAAGGTCACATTTCGGCAACATATTTGCTGGTGTGTGCATGAATTTGATCGAATAATTTCGAAATTTTGGAAACCTTAGAAGAAAGTTGTGGAATAAGCATTTATTTAAACGCAGTGATGATTCGAAGTGTCCGAATGCTTCGAATATCGGACACCAGCCTTAAAATACCCAAATATTCTTTTTCTTCAACTTATGAAGATTAATGCGCATTGTTGAATTTCGAATTGAATATAAACCAATAACTAATTATTGAGACGTCCAATTAGAATAGGACTTCTGCAAAGTTGTAGCTGACAAATATATTTATCAGTATCTGCATTGTGCAGTCTCAGTTTTCATTCAAATGAGCTTAAATTTTAGGAAGATACTCAGAATTTGATCTAGAATCGAATCAATGATGTAGAGTGAAAACGATTTTTTGAACCATTCTATTAGGCATACTTTGTCATACAAGTCAGCTGAAAGTATTTTATATCAATCTAATAATTTTCATATGCACTTGATTTTGTGGACCTAGAACGTAAACGGAGGTTTCATTGTAATATCATTACAATTTGCTAAGCCGAAATTTGTAACACAAAACGCCGAAATTTTCGCAATCATTAAAATAATTATTCCATTTGTCACGTGCTCGTTGACCCGATTCCAACGCACAATTTGCGAAGCAGAAGTCTGCATTTTTCCAACGCCATTTTCGGACGATTCGTATTTCAAGGGAAACAAATGCGAAGCCATCATCAGGGTCCAGCCAGTCCAGTCAGTCTTGTCAGTGTCCGGTTGTTGGGTTGGGGCTTGTCCTTGTTTGGGTGTGTTGTGTTTCATGACTACTTTTAGGCGCAGCAGTGGGTATCCATTTCGCATTGCCTCGTGCGCGCCGTATAATTAGACTTGATTGCGACGAACGGACAACTGCGCTGGCTGTCCTCGAGGACAGCGATATGGTTATTGGGGTGGACCAAAAAACGTCCTTTGGTGGAAAGGCGCAAACAAAGAATTTTGACATCCCTGAGCTAAATTAGGTAAGTCAGATGTGAAAATATTGTATAATATTGGACTCAAAATGCGGAACACCAGCTCTTACAGGAAGACTTTCAGACCTGGAATTCTGACAATTAACCGGAAGTGTACGATTTGACAGATAACTTTGAAGGATTCTATCAATGTATGTTGGAAAATTAAAGTTCTGTAATTTTACCATCAAGCCTTCATGCCAAACACTGTCGAATGCTTTTTCTATGTCTAAACTAGTGAGACCAGTAGCTTTGATGCAACGAATCAAATATGTTACACTTAAAATTTGATAAGTGGTCGAATGTTCATTAGAGTGGTTCAAAAAATCGTTTTTGCTCCACACCGTTAATTCGATTCAGGATCAAATTTTGAGTGTCCTCCCAAAATTTGAGCTCATTCGGATGAAAATTGAGACTGCACAAGCCCTTCAATGTTTATATGGGAATTACTATGGGAAAAGCAAGCAAATCATTCAGTCGGTCATAGTCTTTGCCCATGTGCTCTTGGGGATTAGAACTACATTGCTAATGTAAGATACATTTATCAGCTACAACTTTGCCGAAGACCGTTTTCAAATCGGACGACTTAGTAATTAGTTATTGATTTATATCCAATCGCAAATTCTTCTACAGTGCTCATTTATCTTCTAAACAGGCAACATTGCTGCATCTGGCGAGAAAGATAGCACACATAAATCATGGCTACTATGTTTAACTGCATTTATCCAGTGATGCCTGTAGATCAGACCAAAATCTATAGCCAAAGTTCTACAACTTATATAAAAATCAATAACTAATTACTAAGCCATCCGATATGAAAACGGTCTTCGGCAAAGTTGTAGCTGATAAATGTATCTTACATTAGCAATGTAGTTCTAATCCCCAAGAGCACATGGGCAAAGACTATGACCGATTGAATGATTAAATAGGCAATACTGTAGATAATGTATTGGACAAAACATTTGCATTTTTTTCGGTTTTCCATACAAAATGATCAACTTTGCTAAGCTAGATCTCAGTAATTTATGAACCTATTCGAATGAAATTTTCACAGAACATCAGATTTAGTTTGGATTTTAATATTTATTTTTGAATATTTTTTTCAATTACGAATTTATAAGTGAAAACCGTTTAACTAAAGTGTAATTTTCGACGAAAAATTAAAAACTATTTATCTCAAAATCTAAAAGCCTCTCAAAAACTGTCTTCAGCAAACTTGTTTACCTCGTGCAACTTTGCTGAAGATACCATGAAGTTATTGCTTCAATATGTTTAGTTACGTCGTTTATAAAAAATCTTCAAAAAATTCACTTAAGTCAAACCGTAACTGCTTTTGAACTTGTAATTGGAAAATTCATTCAACAATCTATGTTGAAATTCAAGTTATATCTGATGTTCTGCCAAAATTTCATTCAAATCGGTCCATAAATAACTGAGATATAGCTTACCAAAGTTGGTCATTTTGTATGAAAAATCGAAAAAGTTGCAAATGTTTTATTACTGTACGTAGCTCCAACCCCTAAAAGCATATGGGCAAATACTATGACCGATTGAATGATTTGCTTGCGTTTCCCGTAGTAATTTCCATATAAACTTTGAAGGGCTTGTGCAGTCTCAATTTTCATCCGAATGTGCTCAAATTTTGAGAGGATACTCAGAATTTGATCTAGAATCGAATGAGCAGTGTATGTGTTCATGTCTGTTCAAAAGGACCTTTTCAAAAAGTTTATGGATGGAGGAAAGCAAGCTGATGGGACGATAGCTGGAATCTCCTGCAGGATTTTTTTTCTGGCTTCAGAATTCGTACAACTTTAGCATTTTTTTCAATTGTCAGGAAAATATGCCGATCAAAAATGTTTGTTGTATATTCTAACCAATAAGCACTCTCTGGAAGTTTCTTGAAGAGTATGTAGAACATTTCATCATCGCAGGGAATTTTAAGCCATTTTAAGCCATTTCAATCCATTTTAATCATGTGTTAGCCATTTTAATCTATTTTAAGCCATTTAAAGCCTATTTAAGCTATGTTGTGCCATTTTAAGCCATTTAAATCCCCTCGGGCTGCAAATCTCTTAAATATCTCTATCTATCTAACCATTTAAATCCATCTAAAACCATTTAAGCCTATTTTAGCAATTTTAAGCCATTTAAATCAACTTTAGGCCATTTAAAGCCATTTTGAGCCATTTATGCCATTTTAAGCAATTTGAAATTGTTCGCGCTGGGGCGAACGGTTGGCGGCGGTGGCGGCGGTGGTTGGAATTGAGCGGAGGAGGCAAGCGTCGATTGTGAAAATTCTAACAACTCTTTGGAGCTCTAAAAAGAGCTGGGGTTTGACGCTGCTCCTGGCCTCAGAGGGAATGGTGGCTGGAATGAAGAATTCCGACGGCTACACTAAAAAACACTGTTTATTTCTCTGCTTTCCTCTTTTTTACAAGGTTTGCTTTCACTGCTGCTGCTGCTTCGATGTGCACTCGCGCGCGGATGGGACTTGAAAGAACAGGGCACGGCAGCGACCGCTCTTTTATACATGTCACCGATCGCTGCTCGTCGCTGATTGGTGGGGAGTTTTCGTTGGCTTGTTTGGCAGGACGCTTAACATGTTCGGACGTGTTTTCGGCGGGAGACGGAACATCCTCCCCCCGGTTGAGGAATCTCAACAGTCCAAAGTTGGTGGGTCTCGATGGGGATCGTTATCCACGATGGGCAGAACGGACACCTTGTTTATCGGTCGTCGATAGGTGGCTCCATTAGCGAAGACATCTACTGCTCGTACCAGGCCGTCCTCTCCAGGGTACACGGCTGTGATTCGTCCTAACTTCCAGTTGAGTGGTGGCTGATTCCTGTCTTGAAGGAGTACGATCATATCCACACGGATGTTCGGCATCTCTCGCTGGTTTTTCTACCGAGGCTGCAGGGTGTTCAAATAATCCCGGCTCCAGGCACGCCAGAATTGCTCACGCAGAAGCTGGAGGTGTTGCCATCGTGTCAAACGAGATGCCTTCACGTTTTCCAGGGATGGTTCAGCCGGGGCGATAAGCAGACGTCCAATTAAGTAGTGTGCCGGAGTTATGACCAGCGGGTCCGCCGAGTCGTTGGAAATGGTGAACAGAGGCCGGGAGTTCAAGACAGCCTCGATTTCGGCCAGGAGCGTACACATTTCCTCGAACGTCAGGCTCATATTCCCAGCGACACGTTTCAGGTGGGTCTTCGCCGACTTTACGGCCGCCTCCCATAATCCACCGAATTCAGGAGCGTCCGGCGGGATGAAATGCCACTCGATCTCGTGGTTGTGGCAGAAGGATTCGATGATCTTCACGGTTTGTTGGTCGTGGAATTGTTGGTGCAGCTTTTTCAATTCGTGATCAGCACCACGAAAGTTTGTTGCGTTGTCCGAATGAATTTCATGGACCATTCCACGGCGGGCAATGAAACGTCAAAGGGACGCCAGGAAGGCATCGGTGCTTAAATCGGAGACGCCCTCCAAGTGGACGGCCTTGGTTGCCATGCACACATACACGGCCACGTAGGACTTTACCAGAGTCGGACGATGAGTTCCTTGCTTGGTCCAGAAAGGCCCGGCGTAGTCCACGCCGGTGACGGCGAAGGGCGGTGACAGCACGACTCTCGATGCTGGCAGGTTTCCCATCAATTGGTTAGGGGTCGTCGGATTGGTTCGGAAGCATCTAACGCACCGACGTGTGATCAACCGGATGGTCGATCGTGGGTTCAGTATCCAATACCGTTGCCTCAAAGCGTTCATCAGGCCCGTTTGCCCAACGTGGAGGAGCTCGACGTGCATTTGCTGGATCAGAAGCCGTACCACCGGATCCTTATCCGGTAGGATGATAGGATGACGGCTTTCGAATGGTAGATGTGAGCGATCCAACCGACCACCTACTCGAAGCAGTCCTTCGTGGAAGATGGGTCGTAGACTTCCAAGCCTCTTGCAGGACTCGTTTGCCATAACTCGCTTAATTTCATCGGCGAAATGTGCCTGCTGTACAACGTGTAGGATAGCCTCCGTTGAGCGACGCAGCTCACGGACGGTTAGAAGGGGTCTTCGCTCACGTTCGGTTGGGATCTTTTTCCGGCAATTGGCAGCGAAACGCATTACGTATCCCATAACGCGTTGGAGTTTGCGGAAGCTGCTGTACATGGGGAGAAATGATGCAAGGTCCATACTCACGTCTGGCGCTGCCACCAGCGCTTTTAGTTCCGGCAGCTCCTCATCTGGGATGTCTTCAGGGGGATTTACGATGTACTCGATTCTCTGGAGGAATTCCGGTCCATTCCACCAAAGGCTGTTATTCTTCAGGGACTCGGCTAGTTGACCATGCGATACGACGTCGGCTGGGTTCTGCTGGGACCGGACATATTCCCAGCGGTACTCACCGGTGTGTTCCTGGATGACAGCGATTCGATTCCTTACGAATATTTGTAGTTGGTGGAGAGGTTTCCTAATCCAGGCTAGGACCACCGTACTGTCACACCACAGCACAATGTCCCGGAACGACATATCCAGGGCTGGTAACACTTTTTGCACCAACCGGGTCAACAGGAGGGCGGCGCACAATTCCTTTCGAGGGATGGATATTTCTTTGATGGGGGCCAACTTCGACTTGCTGGTGAGTAGACGTAGCTTCGCTGAGCCATCGGCAAAGATGCTTCGCAAGTAGATGCAGGCTCCGTACGCCTTGTTGGAGGCATCAGAGAAGCCGTGCAGCTCATGGGCCACCGCGTTATCGAATGTGACACGTCGTGGTATTTTGATTTCATAGAGATGTGTCAAGGAATCTTGGAGTTCCTGCCACTGCTGTGCTGTATCATCGTCCACTGGGTCGTCCCACTCGGTTTTGAGCTGCCACAGTTTTTGCGCCAGGAGCTTTGCCAAAACGATGACCGGTGAAACCAGTCCCAAGGGGTCGAAAAATTTGGCAATCTCCGAATACATCGTCCGTTTCGTGGGCCGTTGCGGATGCAACGTCGATGGATTCGGTCGGTATGCTATAAGCATCAAGTCTGCAGATGGATCCCAGTGTAAACCAAGAACCTTGATAGCTTCGTTCACTCCATGTTCCTCTAACACGGTCTTCTTTTCTTGTTCTTCCACAGGAATGTGCTCCAGGAATTCTTGAGAATTGGAGCACCACTTGTGTATGGGAAACCCTCCGCGTCCAAGGAGTTGCTTAAGTTGTTGTTGAGCCTCGATGGCGTCCTCCAACGAGTCTGCGCCGGAGAGTACATCGTCCATGTACGTATCTTCTTTCACGATACGAGCGGCGATGGGAAAGTCCTCGCCGTCTTCTTCGACGAGTTGCACCAGGTTGCTTGGTACGGTGCTGACGCCGTACCGTAAGTCACGGTACAAAGTTCCAGGACTCGCATGGGCATCGTCGGATGTTCCCTCCAAAAGATTCGGAGGAATCGGCGATCGCATAGGGCTTGAAGTACTTGACGGTACATTTTTGCGATGTCTCCGGTGAAGGCAACCTTGAACTTCCGGAAGCGTAACGCGATGTGGTGTAGGTCGTTCTGCACCACCGGACCAACTTGTAGTACATCGTTCAGGGAGAGATCTGATGGCGACGACTTAGCACTTGCGTCGAACACGACTCGGCATTTCGTGCTTGAGCTGGACGGCCGTAGCACCGCGTGATGCGGCAAATAATACGCTTGCTGGTTCGGTGGATCGTCGGCTTCGTTGGTCTCGTGGCAGTGTCCAAGAGCTTCGTACTCCCGGAGGAACTCCACATACTGCGCCTGCAGTTGCGGGTTGTGGGACAGTCACTTCTCCAGCATCAGAAACCTCTTGAGTGCTAGAGCACGGCAGTCGTCAAGCCGGGTGGAGTTTTCCTTGAAGGGCAGCTTAACGATGAATCTTCCGGTTTCGTCACGCTGATATGTGGACAGAAAGTGTGCTTCACAGGTAGCTTCCTCGGTTGACAACTTGGAAACTTCCGACACCTCCTCTATTTGCCAGAATTGCTGCATTCCTTCTTCGATGTCTCTCACGGATGCGAGCGAATAAAGGAGCGACACGATCGACACAAGCGGGTCGTCGATGACACCAGCCACGATCCACCCCAGGTGAGTGTCTCGTAGCTGTGGAAAGCCTTCATCTAGGTTTAGCTTACCTGGTTTCAACAAGTCGAAAAATAGCTCCCCACCGATTAGCAAGTCCACTTTATCAGGCGTATGGAACTTGGGATCAGCGAGGGCCATTCCTTCCGGGAACTTCCAGTTGGAGATGTCGATCTTGGATGCTGGAATCGAACGGGTCACTCTTGGGGTAACCAGACACTCGAGGTTCGCTTGGAAGCTGGATACACAGGAACGGATCTTGATCGTCACCTTGTCACGGGCCAGGGACCGTAGGGCGTTGATGCCAACGATTGGAACGTTGGCTGGGTTCTTTTTGAGGCCAAGGCGGTTGGCCATCTCCTCCGTGACGAAGTTGACTTGGGATCCGCTGTCCAACAGGACCCGGCACGGGTGTGGCTGGCCCTTCCTGTCGTAGGCTTGCACCACTGCGGTTAGCAACAGTACCGTCTTGGTGGATTGGACCAAGTTCGATGAACATGTTGTGGACACAGGCGGGTCCACGGGGCTCGGTTGACTCGGCACGGCTGGAACTACTGGCGGATCTGCCACCGTCTCTGTTGGGAGCGAAACGTTGGATGTAGTCGGTCGATTTGGGGCCCCATCGTCATGGAGCAACGTGTGGTGTTGGTATTGACATTTGCGGCACGTCTTGTCGGAAAGACAGTCCTTGGATCGGTGCCCTTTCCGCAGGCAATTGAAGCAGATTCCAGCAGCTCGGATCTTCTCGTTTCTCTGGGCAGGAGTGAGACTGGACAAGGCCGAACACTGGAAGTTGAGATGAGAACCACCACAAATTTCACACGCTTTCGTTGGTTGGGATGAAGTGGTCGATGCTGCATGGCTCTTTTGCGGATGAACCTTGGATGGCGAATGGATCAGCTTCTGCTTGGCGCTGGATTTCGTTGTCTCAAATGCCGTTTCACAATTCTCGAGGATTTGGCACCTGGACTTCAGGAAGGCGATGGTTGGATCGTATTTTGGAAGCTCGCCTCTCTTTTGGGTCCCTTCCCAGGCCTTGCGGGTGGATTTATCGAGCGCCGAAACCACCAGGTAGACAATCATGGGCTCCGAGATGCCAGTGATTTGTTGTCTGAGAAACTTCAGGCCCTCGACGTGGTGGGTGACGGTGGATAAGTGGGCCCTCAACTCCTTGTGGGATTCCGATGCCATCTCTCTTAGTGAAAACAAGCCACGGATGTGGGTTTCTACGAGAACGCGCTTGTTCTCATAACGATCCTCCAAAACGGACCAGGCTTGCTTGTAGTCACCTTCGCTCAAGATCTTCGCATCCAATAAGCCAGCTGTTTCTCCGATGAGCGCCTTATCGAGGTGATACAGTTTTATGGCGTCTGTATCCCCCGAATGGGCCATCAGATCCTGAAAGATGGATTTGAATTTTGGCCACCCGGAGTAGCTGCCATCGAACGACGGGATCGGCACACTAAGTGGCTGCTGTTGGATGACTACCTTCGGCGTAATGCTTTGGCCAGGCGGGGGCACTGTGTTCCTCTTTGCCGGTAACAGCAACTCCTCCAGTTCTTCCGAAACGGCGTAGTGGAGATCCTCGAAGCTAGCGTATTCGTTCTCCTGCTCCTCGATACCTTCGTCTGGCACCAGTGCTAGCACTTTGCTGTGGAAGCCACTATACTCGGCGTATATGGCGGACAGGCTCTTGGAGAAGACGTTCAGTTGGGCCAATCCGAAGGACTCGTTGTCGATGAGAGTTCGCTGAATCCGAATCACTTTCTTCTTGGCTTGGTTTCGCTGACGATACAGCCCTTGCAACTCCTTGGCAGTGGCGGCATCCATTGCGACTTCCCACTCAGGAAATCCGTGGAAAGGTGGAGAATTTTCGGGAGGCAGCGTTCTGGAAGGATATCCGTGCTGCTCGCTTGCAGCGTCCTTTGGTGGGTCGCCTTTCGGTGGCGAATGCTCCAATGGCATTTTTACGTCACTTTTTTCACTACTTTTTTAAACTCGAACGCGATACTTCAATTTGAGTTTGTATGCGAACGCGGAACTTATTTTTCTTTCACTCACTCGAATCACAATCGTAGCAGCGGAAGCAGTTGTTTTGTTTGGGCACAGCACTTTTTTAGCGTAGCGCGTCGTTTTTCTCTTCGGCGGGAATGGCTTCTGTCGCTCAGTTGAACGGCACTGGGGGAACTTTCTCGGCGAAAGTCTTTTCGGATGGCCACCGTGATCCGGTTCGGTATGGACCAAAAAAATGTTTGCGCTGGGACGAACGGTTGGCGGCGGTGGACTGTACTTGAGGTTGGAATTGAGCGGAGGAGGCAAGCGTCGATTGTGAAAATTCTAACAACTCTTTGGAGCTCTAAAAAGAGCTGGGGTTTGACGCTGCTCCTGGCCTCAGAGGGAATGGTGGCTGGAATGAAGAATTCCGACGGCTACACTAAAAAACACTGTTTATTTCTCTGCTTTCCTCTTTTTTACAAGGTTTGCTTTCACTGCTGCTGCTGCTTCGATGTGCACTCGCGCGCGGATGGGACTTGAATGAACAGGGCACGGCAGCGACCGCTCTTTTATACATGTCACCGATCGCTGCTCGTCGCTGATTGGTGGGGAGTTTTCGTTGGCTTGTTTGGCAGGACGCTTAACATGTTCGGACGTGTTTTCGGCGGGAGACGGAACAGAAATCATTTCAAGCCATTTTAGGCCTATTTTAGCAATTTTAAGCCATTCAAATCAATTTTAAGGCATTTTTAGTCATTTAAAGCCATGTAAGCCACTTAAAGCCATTTTATTCCATACAAGCCATTTTGAGCCATGTCAAGCAATGTTCATTTTAAGCCTATTTTAAGCCATTTAAAGCCATTTTAAGCTATTTTAAGCCATTTTGAGACAAAATAAGGCTTTTTTTAAAGCCATTTTGGGCCATTTTAAGCTACTTAAAGTGATGATTTTTGTTTGTTGATTTAGGATTTTGGATTTTGGATTTTGGATTTTGGATTTTGGATTTTGGATTTTGGATTTTGGATTTTGGATTTTGGATTTTGGATTTTGGATTTTGGATTTTGGATTTTGGATTTTGGATTTTGGATTTTGGATTTTGGATTTTGGATTATAACAACAGTTTGAAATAATGATAGTTTCCTAACCCAAAGTAGTTTCTACCGGATGAAAATACCACCCTTTGTATGAGTAGCACGCATGTTTTTTTCGCTACGGGTAAAAACCTCAAAATCACCTCCGAAAATGCTAAAAATTTGACAGATCTCTATGTTTATCATAGGGATATAATAGAAGAAATGAATCATGCGACTTTCAAACTTCGTTTTAATCCGAACCGCCCTAACGATGGTACGACGAGGCAGGCAGGCAACAATGATGGTGATTCACGGCAGACGACAACTCAGTTAGAATGTTGATAGTTGCCCAACCAGTTGGTACGGCTATCTTGTGGAAGAACATCATTTTGGAAGATGGATTTTAATGCGATTCATTTCGGCGTCGGAAATGGGAAATTTCATTTCGCGTCAGTGAAGTTACGATGATTGTCGTGGAATTGTGTTGGCAATGGGGAACAAGTACGGCAGATGCAATTTTGAAGTCCAAATTGCGGAAATAAAGTGAAAGCGATGATGCTTCCAGATGGAAGACCGAAATGAGTGGAATTTAGTACTGTTATGCATATTGTTAGGTACGCATTTATATGATATGAATCTAATGGAAAATTTTACTTTTTTATCTTTGCAGGTACGGTTTGATGGCTGTTTTTGTCTAATGTTAACTAACATGGTATGTTCTTCAAAACTGTTGTTTAGATAGCTTATATTAAGATGTGTCAACTGAATAAAAAAAGTCGAAAATTTTATGCTTCGTAGACAATTATGTTTCCTTAAAATTTAAGTTTCATCCTTTTGACCCCCAAGATTAACATTCGACATTGTGTCATAATTTTTTGTCAAATATATCGACCAGCGGTTAATGTACTCAGCTGATCACGTAAATCGTACACGTCTCTTAAATTAGAAGCTCTTCATCACTAGGACTGCCTCAGTTTCTACCTGCAATCATATACTAAGTTGCTTCAATGCAAACTGTGACTATATGAGTTTCAGTTCTAAGGTAACCTCGATACTTAATAATTAAATCCTCTTTGGGAAATCCTAAGAATCTCTTCTGAACCTGAAAAAGGCAACTTGTGGCAAATGCAAGCTAATCGTAATATTTGTCCGATCCATGCCATAAAACAATCGCAATTTTCGTAATGCGCAATCATAACTAATCCAAAATTGTTTTCTGCATATTCGCCATTTTCCCCTAACCTCAACCCACAACCACAGCCAACACGTATCCCATCGGGTGTCTGCCAGCATTTTCCTCCGAGAATTCGTTTCGCTTCTGCTGCTTCGGTAGCTGTTGCTCACGTCCATTTGTCACGTCGTTTGTAGTTCTTTTTATGGCATCGCTCCCACCGCCTCTGCCAAGTATTCTCCGACAATTGCACACCAGTTGTCGGCGGGTATTGTTGGGGACAAAGAGCCTAGATAGAAACAGTGTAAATTGCCCTCTACACCATCGCCACGTACTTCCCAACCGAGCCGAACCGTGCCGTGCCGGGAGTTGTCTGAAGCCAATTCAGCAGATTTGACCGGAGGAAAATCTGGGACGACTTTGGGATCACGCTGGGGTGGAAGCAACCATTGTTTCTATCTTTGATCGGCCCATTGAGTTTAGAGCCTATCCAAGCAAAAAGGTTACAATTGCGAGGCACAGTGGCGCGTCTTCAATCAAAAGATGGGCAAAACATTAAATGTTCTCTAAATAATTCTCAAACTTTACTTGATGTTCAAAGTGACCGTCATGTAAATAAACAACCATATAAAATTTCGTTTTTTTAGTTTCTTTTTATTCAAATAACAGATTTTACAAATTTAGATAACAAGGATGGCTCCAAAATAAAATTTAAATGAAATACACTTCAACTTCACAATGGTAGTTTAACTAAATTATAAGCAGAATTGTGCAACAGAATGCAATCCTATATGTAAGATTGGCGCATGAATGTGAAATTTACACATATGATTTAACCTTAGTTTGATACTGGGGTCATTATGACCCAAAATCGGATTTCAACCTGCAATATCTCTGTTGTTATCAAACGGATCTTTCTGAAATTTCCTGACTTTTAATATTTTGTGGAAACGAAGCGCAAGACCAAAAAAATTTTTTCTTAAGGTGATTCTAAGATGGCGCCACAAAAAAACAACTTAATAAGATACTGGGGTCATTATGACCCAGAAATGTATACCCCTATAAATCAGCGAAATATCAACCGAATAATGAAATTTATGCCGCATTCAAAAGATATACTCCTCAAGATTCTGATCAGTACCTGGAATACCGGTTCTGGTTCCAGTGGCCACCGGGAATCGGCTACGAAGGGGACCATGTTGGCCACGTGGAATTTCAGTACACCCAGTCCAGAAATCTGCAGTCATCACCAAATTGTATGAGATGCAGGCCATATAGGAACGTACTGCCTTCAGCAAACTTGCTTCAGGGACCAAGAACTTCCACATGGGATACAATTTAGTTCAGAACTCGACCACCGCGTGGCGCTAGCGTCGATATGAACTTCCGGTATGGACTATTTATGCGATAAGTCAAGATTGCGAGTACATAGAAGGTTGCTGTCTTCGGCAAAGTTGCTCAGGAGGATAAGGACTTCTACATAGGATACAATTCAGTTCAGAACTCGACCACCGCGTGGCGCTAGCGTCGACATGAACTTCCGGTAGGGACTAATTATGCGATAACTCGAGATTGGGAGCATATAGAAGAATGCTGTCTTCGGCAAAGATCCTCAGGAGGACAAGGGCTTCCACATAAGGTACAATTTAGTTCAGAACTCGACCACCGCGTGGCGCTAGCGTCGGTATGAACTTCCGGTATGGACTAATTATGCGATAACTCGAGATTGCGAGCACATAGGAGGTTGCTGTCTTCGGCAAAGTTGCTCAGGAGGATTAGGACTTCCACATAGGATACAATTCAGTTCAGAACTCGACCACCGCGTGGCGCTAGCGTCGATACGAACTTCCGGTAGGGGCTAATTATGCGATAACTCGAGATTGCGAGCACATAGGAGGTTGCTGTCTTCGGCAAAGTTGCTCAGGAGGATAAGGACTTCCACATAGGATACAATTCAGTTCAGAACCCGACCACCGCGTGGCGCTAGCGTCGATATGAACTTCCGGTAGGGACTAATAATGCGATAACTCGAGATTGCGAGCACATAGAAGGTTGCTGTCTTCGGCAAAGTTGGTCAGGAGGACAAGGGCTTCCACATAAGGTACAATTTAGTTCAGAACTCGACCACCTCGTGGCGCTAGCGTCGACATGAACTTCCGGTAGGGGCTAATTATGCGATAACTCGAGATTGCGAGCACATAGAAGGTTGCTGTCTTCGGCAAAGTTGCTCAGGAGGATAAAGACTTCCACATAGGATACAATTCAGTCCAGAACTCGTTGACGTTGGCGTCGGTTTGGACTTTCGGCTAATTATGCGATAATTCAAGATTGTGAGCATATAGAAGGATGATGTGTTCGGCAAAATTGCTCAGGAGGATAAGTTACATGATAAGTCACATGAGATACAATTTAGCTCGGAATTTGACCACCGCAGTGTGCTGGCGTTTTATGAACTTACAATAGGAGCTAGTTATGCGATATTTAGAAATTGCATACACATAGAAGGATGCTCGTTTTTCAGACAATTTTCAGATTTACCATGCATTTTTGAGGAAGAAATATTTTACCAAGTACGAACATTTTAGTGTTCTAATATTTATCAAAAGCGACATTTTCTTAACCCTCCTAGAGGAACTTGAAAAAATTACTGGAAAAATATCAAGAGAAAATCATGAAAGTATCACAAAAAGCGGGACCCATTAACTACATCCAACGAAACCTCTTATTAAAAAAATTAGCAATAGTTGCAAACTATTTCTTGCAAAAGTGAAGAAACAATTTCTGGAGAGATTGTGGAAGGAACTGCATAGGTAGATAATTTGTGCAAGGAACTTTCAAACAATTTTCTATGAAAACAGAAAAACAAATTGCTGAAAGAAATCCGTGAGAAACTCCAAAATGACCTAAACAGTTAGGAGTAATTTTTAAAATCATTGGAAAAATAAATAGATTGATAAACTTACGCCTTGAGGAGTATTAGGGGCGTCTCTCCTAGGAGATAATTTATAAGGATGTCCTCAAAAAATATTCTGGGGCGTATCCCTAGAAGAAGTTAAAGATAGAATTCCGAAAGAAACTCTTGAGCTTGTTTTTTTTCTTAAGAAATTTCTTACCTTTTCTTACCTTTACTTAAAAAAGTGCACGTCGTAAACTTTAATTTGAACGTATTCCTCTGCGTGAATGGTGATTATCTTATCACCTAAACTATTCTTCGCAAGTTAGAAGTAAGAAGATTTGCTAGCATGACTTGAAGTACAAAGATGTGAATGTTTTCGGATAGTGATAATCATCAATGTTATTATAGGTTGGACTCGATTATCCGGAGTTTGTTTTTGGTATTCTTGTTTTCAGTTTTTATGCATAAATTTGAGATAGTTTAGTATTGTTATATACAATATAAATGGTTAAGCAGTTTTGGGCGTAGGTAAGAAAACGATAGTTTGAGAAAAGTTTTTTTCTTGTGTATACTAGTCAAATTTTTTTTCTTCTCAAGCCCCAATGTACCTAGAAATAATTTATGGCTACGCCACTGCATCATATAAATAAAAACAACGAAAAACGATAATATTTAAGTAATTTTATCGCAAATTTAAATTTTTCTTTTAGCGATTCGATTATCCGGAGGATGAAATAAAAATCGATACTCCGGATTATCGAGTCCGACCTGTATTGAGATAAATACAAGTTTATAGTAAAATGAAAAGGTACGTGAATTTGATTTAACGTTAAATTTAGTGCTGAAGTAGTTGATTTGTTTCAGAATAAATTATTTTTGCGTAAGTAAAAATAATTAACAGGATAGTAATGTCAACATAAAAAAATTCTTCTTCGTTAACTTCTGCAAATTTCAACATATATTGCGTACAAGATTTAGTGTAAAAATTTTGTATTATAACAATATTACCATGAAGAACTTAGAGAAATTTCATCACATTATCTTGAAAAAAGATTTGTACAAAAAATCAATTTTCTCGTAAAATTGCATAATAAATTATTAGAAGAATCAAATTCAACTCATGTAGAACTTCAACGAGACTTTCAGTAGACTTACAGAGCAATTCCAAGAATGACCGTGGAGGAATTCATACATTAACTTGAACGAATGTTGCAAACATCTTTTGGACTAAAACTAGAAAAAGCAGCTGGAGGAATTCCAGAAATAGCTTCAATGGGACGCATTATTAAACTGTACCCGGAAGTGTTTTCAAGAAAACCCTCTTGAGAAAATTCAAATCGTCAAATCGAAAAATAATAACTTGAGAAATACCGAAAACAATTTAAAATCAGATCGTAGAAGAATTCAATAAAAAAGACCTGTGAGGGATTTACAAAAACTCTGAAGAATTCGCTCCAGATAAAAATTTTGGAAAATTTCAAAAGGTACTCTTTTGAGGGAGTTTATAGATTTATAAAATTTCTCCGGGAATTAATCCATCCTCATGGAACTTTTCCAGGCATTATTGCAGAGATTACTTCAAGGACTTCTACAGCGATTATTCCAAAGATTCTTCAAGCTATCTCTCCTGACATTCCTCCAATAAAAATTACAGATTCCCCTAAGGATTCCTCCAAGAAGATTACTTAAGATATTTCTCCAGACATTCCGTAGGTAGTCCTCTCAAGATTCGTCTAGGAATTAGTCCTTAAATTGCCTCCAGGAATTCTATAACGAATTATTCCAGAGATTCCACCATTCAATTGGGGATTTTGCAAGAAATTATTTTATGAGTTCTTATAGGGATCGCTGAAGAAATTCTTGCAGGAGCCTAAGAAGGGATTCTCGAGGAAAACTCTGGAGGAATTCCTTACAAAAATTCCCGGAACATCAAATATGCTTTTCAGTTACGCAGTCTTTATTTTTTTCAACATTCTATTTATAATAAAGACTACGTAGACGAAACTCATATTTCATTTATATAAACAGTCAAATCTCTACCAGTTCATTCCTGAAACGATATCTACAGTAAACTGTAAAGATTTGCATAGAGAAATCCCTGGAGGAGCCTTAGGATAAACTCCTGTAAGAATCCATGAAGGATTCTATAAGTCAATTACTGAAGGACTCCTGGAGACATATCTGGAGGAACCACTGGAGAATCCTTGGAGGTATCCCAGGAAGAATCGTTATGGAGATTTTGATGGTGGAATCGTTAGAGAAATCCCTGGAAAATCCCCTGTAGATTTTTTTCTGGAAAAATCTCTGGAAGAATCTTTATAGAAATATTTAAATGGAAAAACATTCTGGAAAAATCTAAGGAGAAATATTCGAAGGAATCCATGAAGAGATTTAAAAAAAATGTAGAGATTTAACTGGAGGATTATATGTAGAGATTTTCTTAATGTAATCCATAGAGAAATATTTAGCATAAGTTCTGATAATATTCCAGCAGGAATTTATGGGAGAATTTCTGAAGAAATTTCAAGAAGAAGTCTTGGGGGAATTCATGGAGTATTATTGGACCCAGAACGAATCCCTGAAGAAATTCTTGAGGAATTCTGAAAGATTATCTTGGGAAATCCTTGAGGCAATTCATGTAATTTCCTTGAGGAATTTGTGAGTTTTAGAACGGCTGCAGAAATTCCTTGTGAAATCCTTGTAGAATTTCCTCGAAGAATCATCCCTGGAGCGATCCGTGGAGGAATCCTGGAAAAAATCTCCGGTATAATTTCTGGACGAATCTCGAGAGAACTGCTTGGGGATATCTTTGTATGTATCCGTAGAGGAATCCTCGGAATAAATTCTGGAGAAATCACTAGAGAAACATCTTTAGTAATCCTTGAAGAGATTGTTTTAGTGTAACTCCTGGAGAAAGCCTTGAAGATATCTGTGCAAGAATCCTTGTAGACACATTTTTTGGAGCAATCCTTGCAAAAGTCTGTGGAAAGTTTTGTAAAGGAATGCCAGAAGAAATTACTTAAAAAATCCCTGGATTTCTCGGAGAAATTTCGAAGCATTCCTGAAACGAATCCTGGAGGAATCATTGGGGAAATTCCTGAAATAATCCCAGTAAAGATTTTTCTGGAGGAATCAATGGAGGAATCACTAAAGACATTTCTGCTGGAAATCTTTGCGAAATCGCTAAAGTACATATTTTCTTGTAGGAATCCTTGTGAAAATTTCTTGTCAACTCCCTGGCCTGGAGAAATATGAGTATGGAAACCAAGAATCAAATATACTGTCAGTTAGTTATAATCTTAGCTCGAAAAACTGCTTTGAGGAAAACGTCTTCAAATAACTACAATTTCATGCATGGTGAACAAAAGTTCTTCCTGGTAGAATCTCTGGCAAAAGTCCTAGTGGATCTCCAGGAGAAATCACTGTAAGGATTAAGGTAAAGATCAGCTTGGATTATTTTCTGGTAAAATCCCAGGAGGAATCTTCGAAAGATTTCCTGGAGAAATCTCTGGAAGAGTCTCTGAAGATATTTGTAGAAGATGATGAGCAGAAGGGCTTGAGTTTGTATACCATCGGATGAGCTCTCGGTAAAAAACTGTAGAATTCATCATACAAATCATTTAAGGTTACTGTACTATCTCCTTTGAATAACTCTGATGTGAACTACGTCTTGAGATCCAGATGATTTTTTGAAGGAATTCCAGAAGGAAATACTGGTGTAAAGTCATAAGATTCCTCCGGATCCAATTAAAAAAAAAAGTGCACAGGTAGTGCAAAAACTTCTAAAGAAATTTAGAAGTATTTTTTTCCGCAACTTTATGACATTATCTGTATCTAACTCTTGTTGGAATTTTAGAAGTGACTACATATAGTTCATATCATATCATAGAGCTCATTTCATATTATATAGTTTATATCGTACCATATACTTCATTTCAGATCGTGTAGTTCATAACATATAGGAGCAATATAATGACGAGCGTCACGCGGAATTTACTACGCAGAATAAAAAAAAACTTAACAAGTTTGCCGAAGATAAAACCTTCAAAAGAGAGCTCCTTCGGGAAATGCATATAGACGCCAGCACCACATGCCGGTCAAATTTTGAACGTATGTTCATGCCGAATTCATTATTCTCTCGAACAATTTTGCCGCAGACAGCATCCTTCTATAAGTTCACAATCTAGATATATCGCATAATCAGTAGAGATGGTCGGGTCTCGGGTTTTCAAACCCAAACTCGACCGGTTCGGGTCGGATTTGCAGGCTAGAAATTTTTTTTCGATTAAGTCGGAATCGGGCTTGTAAAAAATCGGGTTTAGGTGGAGTTTAGTAAAAGTTATGGAAAGATTAACAACCAGAAAGCTTCCTTATGCATCAGAAACGATGAATTTATCTATTTTTAAAACTCTGTTTTTTCTTACAAAAATTTCTTGGGTTTCGAGTCGAGTACGGATTTGAACAGAGGATTTTTTCAGGTTCGGGTCGGTTCCGGGTTTGAAGAAATAAAGTAAGTAGAGTACGGGTTGGGTTTTGGCTCGAAAAATGTGAAACCCCCCTCTAATAATTAACCTCTACCGGAAATAGAAAACGACGTCAAATTCACCGGGTGGTCGAGTTCTAAACTGAACTGTAGCCCATGTGGAATACCTTATTCTTTTGTGAGACTGACTCTAATATTGTGGTTGGTCCACAAACCCCTCACGCTGAAAACCTGGGATCAAATCACATAACCTGATGGTCACTTTGGAGCCGTTGGTCTCGAGATAAACTTGCTATGGGTTAAAAACCTCATTATAAGAGACAAAAAAATATCCTCTTGGGCAACTTTACCAAACACATCCTTCTATATGCACATAATCTTGAGTTATCGCATAACTAGCCCTTACCGGAAGTTGATACCGACGCAAGCGCTACGCGGTAGCCAAGTTCTGATCTAAATTGTAACCAATGTGGAAGTCTTTATCCTCCTGAGCAGTTTTGCGGAAGACAGCATCCTTCTAAATGACCCATAAAGCGGGTACATTAACTTTTCGTGGTGCGTTATAGGGAAAAGATAAGTGAACTAGTGAACCCTAGTTCTGACTGCTACAAACAAAGAGAACAGGATGTTCTAGTAATGAAAGGAACACTTATTAGTCCTTGTAACATTCGAAACCTTGTTAAAAGTGACAAGTCTCGGTTTTCCCAGTTGCCGAGAAAAATCTGACAATGATCGAGACACGGAAAAAAATGGAGTCTAATTCAACAATTTGTTTTCTAATCCTTTATTCATTTAGTTCTCTAGTTTGAAAAAGTATGGACAAGGATTCTGATGCATGGACAATATCTGTGTAATTTCTTAGCTTTATCAAAGGATCCGATTTTGACTGACAAAGGTGCACTCATCACACTCTTCGAAGGGAATAAAAAGCGAAACCTTCCAATTAGAATCCTTTCCAGCGATCGAGTTACGAATTACAACTGTAAGAAAACCGAATACTTTATCTCTTCTCAATACTGACAGAGTAAAACGATATGAACTAAACAAAACACACGAGATACACTACAATAGATCAAATGTTGGTCGCAGTGGTTATGTTCCAGACAGAAAAAAAATCCTTCTATATGGTCGCAATCTCAAGTAATCGCATAATTATCTCCAACCGAAAGTCCATATCGACGCTAGCGCCACGCGGTGGTCGAGTTCTGAACTGAATTGTATCCTATGTATAAGTCCTTATCCTCCTGAGCAACTTTGCCGAAGACAGCAACCTTCTATGTACTCGCAATCTCGATTTATCGCATAATTAGCCCATACCGGAAGTTCATGTCGACGCTAGCGCCACGCGGAGGTCGAGTTCTGAACTGAATTGTATCCTATGTGGAAGTCCTTATCCTCCTGAGCAACTTTGCCGAAGACAGCAACCTTCTATGTGCTCGCAATCTCGAGTTATCGCATAAATAGTCCATACCGGAAGTTCATATCGTAGCTAGCGCCACGCAGTGGTCGAGTTCTGAACTAAATTGTACCTTATGTGGAAGCCCTTGTCCTTCTGAGCAACTTTGCCGAAGACAGCATTCTTCTATATGCTCCCAATCTCGAGTTATCGCATAATTAGCCCCTACCGGAAGTTCATATCGACGCTAGCGCCACGCGGTGGTCGAGTTCTGAACTAAATTGTACCTTATGTGGAAGCCCTTGTCCTTCTGAGCAACTTTGCCGAAGACAGCATTCTTCTATATGCTCCCAATCTCGAGTTATCGCATAATTAGCCCCTACCGGAAGTTCATGTCGACGCTAGCGCCACGCGGTGGTCGAGTTTTGAACTAAATTGTATCCCATGTGGAAGTTCTTGGTCCCTGAAGCAAGTTTGCTGAAGGCAGTACGTTCCTATATGGCCTGCATCTCATACAATTTGGTGATGACTGCAGATTTCTGGACTGGGTGTACTGAAATTCCACGTGGCCAACATGGTCCCCTTCGTAGCCGATTCCCGGTGGCCACTGGAACCGGAACCGGTATTCCAGGTACTGATCAGAATCTTGAGGAGTATATCTTTCGAATGCGGCATAAATTTCATTATTCGGTTGATATTTCGTTGATTTTTAGGGGTATACATTTCTGGGTCATAATGACCCCAGTATCTTATTAAGTTGTTTTTCTTAACATCCGCGGAAGGTTAACTTTCCTTCAATATTACTTGCAAGTACCACTTCACTACCAACATCACGATTGGAATCACGCTGTCTACCGGCGAACATGATTTGCTAGTATTCACGGTAAGTCCAATCCTCGCTGTCTCCTGTTTAAAAGGCACAAATGCCTATCCTACGGATCGACGATCAATTCCGATTATTTTGATATCGTCCGCAAAATCTAGGGACATATGTGAACGGGTAACGACGGTGCCACTCTTCTGCACACCTGGTCTCCTAATTGTTCCTTCGAGGACATTGTTGAACAAAGGTTCGAAAGCGCATCTCCTTGCTTCAATCCATCTCCTCCTTAGTAGGTCGAAATCTCATCCACGACCCGCACACTTGATTTCAATCCATCTAACGTTGCACGAGTAAGTCTAATAAGTTTTGTCGGAAAACCATGTTCTATCTTTAGCTGCCATAATTCATTACTCTCTACTGAATTGTATGCCACCTTAAAATCAATGAACAGATGGTGAGCCTGTCAGTTGTATTTCCGGAACTTATTACGGATTTGTAACTAAGTATACTAACCAACTTGCTATTCGCCGACGAAGGGCTCCTCCGGCGGTCTTAATCTTTTGAACAGAACACGCGACATTTTTTTTGCGCAGAATTAAGGAGCATTATTCTTCGGTAATTGGCGCACTCCAGGCTGTGTTCTTTCTTATACAGAGGGCAGATGAGACCCTCCAGATAGCTAGCAGGCAATTCTTCTTCTTCTTTATCCTTTACAGAGTACGGCGCAGTATTTCGTACAGCTGCTTACTAGCATGCTTCAAAAGTTCAGCCGGGAGCCAGCAGCTAAAGTTATTCAATTCCTTGATCGCTCTTCTAATCTCATCTAGCGTCGGGGATCCACAGCTTGTCCATCGTTGCGTTCATGTTCTCTCCGTTCAACCAATGCTCAAAGTGCTCTTTCCACCTGGCAACCACTATGAGTTTGTCTGTCAGCAAGTTACCTTCGCGGTCATTGCACAGGACGGAAGATGGCGCTGTTTTTCTCCATAAGCCATTGGCAGTTTCGTAAAATCTCCACATATCATTTTGTTCCATGTTCCGCTCTCTAAACTGCCGGTTGCCAGTCGCAAACATCCGGCGTCTGGCAACATTCTTGTCATCCGTCACATTCTGCCACTCCTCATCAAAGCAATCATTTCTGGGTCGTCTCTGAGCGGTACCTATCATCTCATGCGCAGCTGTGCTCATTGCACCGTGGATAGATTCCCACAGATTGTTGAGGTTGACGCCAACGTTGGTTCTGCTCATCATACTTCCGTCGGTATTCGACTGCTACACCTTCTGGTGATAAGCGCTGGTTATTGAAACGCAAATAGTACTAGGTGATAAATAAACAATTTCTCTTTTTTAGTCGCATGAATTACTAGTTACACTAAGTCTATAAATATATGGATATTGTTAAGCGTATTATTATATTGTAATAAAACATAGCAGGTCGGTTGGGCATGTGGCTCGTATGTCGAAGAAACTTCAAACTATGCAAATATTCACAGAACCAGGTAGTGAGCACCACCTAGGAAGCAGACCATGCACCAGATGACTTTTCGCATTGAGGATGATGATATGAAGTCGTTTAACGTTCAGGGCGATTGTAGGCGATCGCAGGACCAGGTCCAATCGAACAGGCATCTACATTCGGCGAGGATTCAACCCAGCAGCAAGAAATTGTTAACAATGGGCAATCTTCCATTAAATATCTAGTATCAAGTTTACTTGAACTGCGTTAAATAAATTCAAGTTACGTTACTTTTTTTACGAAGTTCGTAGACCAGCGAGAGAAGAATTCAGAGAAAATTGAGAGTATCTCTCACTTATCGCTCTGTGTAACAATCATGATCCGCAGCACATCATGAGAACTGTTTATCGTTAAACATTGCTGATCATGATATGCTCTTTTTGGCAAATATTACATTAAAACAAGATATTTATTCCGTGAATTATTCATTCGATGTTGCAGGAGATCTCGTCCCGATCAACTCATCGATTTGATTTGAGCATTGATATCTCTTGATGGAATAGCCTGAATATTAATGAGAACAACATATTCGAGTGCTATTAAAATTACCCTATCATTCAATTTTCTTAATAACTCGGTAATTTAAAGAATTTTTATTATTTAACTGTTACTGTCGGATTGTTCGGAAGAAAGTGCGCTTACTTCTAAGCACTTCTTACTTGGCACGGGTCCCAAGTAACCACTAGTCCACTAATTCGCCTCTTTGGGCTTATAGGGCTACTATACGATTAGCATGCAAGGCGAATTAAATTGCTATATGAGTACTTGGGTCAAGGTTCTCAATACATATCTAGTTGGAATATATTCCAACTTTAAATCAACGAACAAAATGGTACACCGTCCGGTAGAGACCGGTGAGCATTGGTAGCAGAACGTACAAGCAGATGTCCATATTTCTAAAGATGTTTTAAGGCGAGGGATTGCTAATCTGGCTATTACGGAAGTTCGTGATGGTAAATCCGGAACATCGGAACAGTATCGGAGCTACGGGTAGAGGATGTATCAACACTACTGGTATGGCGAGAAAGCGCTGCACATTGGGGAAATCCAAACCCAAACGTGGAAAAAATTGATAACTTTCACAATAGAAAGATAAAAAAATAAGTTTTATAGCTCATTCGAAAGGAAATTTTCTCAGGAATCGATTGGTGATGGTTTCATGAATGTGGGGCCACTCTGAGGTAAGCTATGGTGCCCGTTTTGCCCCGATTCCTTGAAAATTTTAGATTTTTATGTTGTTTTGAGTAAAACTGTTTCATTGTGGAGATCATTTCCCATGAAATCCATTATTTCTAGTCCATTCAACAATGTTTCACAGAAAAAGTTATAAAAAGATGGAAGTTTAGGGTATTATGGGGCCAAATGTACAATGAAATATTTTTGAAGAGGATTTTTTGTTTTAAATTTTTTCAAAGTGTTTTTTTATTGAAATAAATTCTAAAATAGTCTAATAATCATGAATATATCTTGCAGAAATAAGTTGTATTAAATTTTTTAGAATATGTATGATAATTATGTATGCTCTATGCAACATATTGTGAATAATTTACCTTCTTATATCACAAATTCCAAACATTTCCAAACGATGTGCGATAGTTGGGGTAAACGATATTGATCTAAATGATCATTTGCCGTTAGCCTCATTGATAGGAGATGGTGGGAGCATATAGTTGTTTGGCTATTTTTGCCCCAATTCCCCTAAAAACGATTTCTTTCATAATTAATTTAACAGATATCTCCGAATTAAATTTATTATGTACTAAATTGTTTATTCAGTAGTTGATACAGTATTTAAACCCTAAAACATAGGAGATTATGGGGATCGTTTACACATAAATTAAAAAAAAAAAACAAATAAAAACACTCAAAAATGGATCCATTAAGTAACCATCTGCAGTTTTTTTTCTGATTGAAACAAATCACTCAGAATTAAATTAGTTACACAATCATACCTGAAGAAATTTCATGAGCATAAAATTGCATTTTGAGAATAAAATTGCGTGGAAGTGCCCAAGTAGCTCTGCCTGCACCCTACTACTGAAAAAGTGATCATAAACAAACAAAGTCTTCCATATATTTCAATATGGCACATTTTGATTGAAGATGTAGTAGTTAATAATGCTTAATTCAAAATAAATTGACGCTTATATTGAGCTGTTCGGTAATCCAATCCACATGGTTATTAAATTAATTAACTCATTACGCGTGGTAAAGATGGACAAATCATGGGTGAAATTATGAAAAAAATCCACGTGCTCGGCTGGAATTTGAACCCAAGACTATTGTATGCTAGACGAGTGCTTTACCAACTAAGCTACCGAGCCCGTAAAGCGCTCGTCTAGCATACAAGAGCCCTGGGTTCAAATTCCAGCCGAGCTCGTGGATTTTTTTCATATTTTCACCCATAATTTGTCCATCTTTACCACGCGTAATGAGTTAATTAATTTAAATTTCTTCATGTTATGCATTTTAGAATGCTCTTGCTAGAAATTCAGTCAAACAGATGTAACCATAATTACTGTTTACAATATTAACAAACTATGGTTCACCATGAGGAACATTGATGTCAACCAACAAGCAATCTGTTAACAGCAAATGTAGAGGCAACATAACAAACATAGTAACTATAAATTAAACTAATGAAATAAATGATCGATTTTGGAAAAATCTAGAATTGAGCATTATTAACAACTGTATTATCATTTTTATGATAACTATTTCTGTAGTGTATGATGGCAATTGGAATATTGAATACCAAATATCCATAAAAAGACAAAATTATTTCCCGAATAATTTCTTGTAAAATGCAATTTGACTCTTACGAAATTGCTACAGTAATGATTGAGAAACTAACCTGATTCTGAGTAATTTGTTGCAATCAGAAAAAAACGGCTGATGATTTCTTGATAGATTCATTTTTGATTTTTTATTTGGTTTTTTTTGTTTATGTGTAAAAGATCCCCAAAATCTCCTATGTTTTATGATTTAAATATTGTATCAGATACAGAATGAACAATTCAGTACCCTCAAACGGGGTGACTTGCAACACTTTTCAACTTAAATCAACCAAAACCATGATCTAAACATCATCTTAAAATCTTAATTCCTTTTTGTGCTTTTAATGGCCGGCCCGTCTACAGAATGTGATGACAGAAGATTGAATCCTAATATTTTATCATATCAAAAATAATAAAAAAGATGAATTTTTGTGAATGTCCTCGTGCGACACTCAAAGCTAATTTAGATTTTGCTAACAAAATGCTGATATTTTTTTAGTCGGACTTATTAACTATTGTTATTCATGTATTTTAAACATTCGAACCAGTTCAAGAGTATTTTGATTACTTATTGGTAAGAAAATAATTGGAATATTTATGTATGGGCAAATGAGGTGTTAAATTATCAAGATCCAATATCATAACCAAACAATATTTTAGTTGATTGATGAATTATTACTCGTTTGATTATAAAGTAGACCTAACACAAAACTTTTCCACTTTTATAAAACTTTGAATTACTTGAAAATTAGGTGTTGCAAGTCACCCCGCATAGGTTTATTCTTTTAAAAAGTATTTTTATTAAAAAGTTGTTGCTACAATTTCGTAAAATAAAATGTGTCGTATTATCACTTATTGATTATAGAAACATCATGTAGAGTATTAGTTATGTAAATTAAATCTACCTTAATTTTTCAGGTCACGATTTGGACCTTCCATCAAGTATCAGTTTTTAAGACATTTAAAACAATAATGTCTAATGTGTAAACATATTTCTAATAACTGCTTTAATTGTGGCCACTACTTGAATTGTGAGCCACACGTATTGTAGCACCGATTTATAACGAATATTCTTTTGATATTTGGGTTTAATGGTTAAATTTTGTTGTAAATTGCAATGTGTTGCAAGTCACCCCGTTTGACGGTACACAATAAATTTGATTTGGGAGAAAAAATTGAATTAATTACGAAAGAAATCGTGTTTAGGGAAATTGGGGCAAAAATAGCCAAAAAACTCTATGCTCGCACTATCTCCTATCAATGAGGCTAACGGCAATTGATCATTTAGATCAATATCGTTTACCCAAACTATCGCACATCGTTTGGAAATGTTTGGAATTTGTGATATAAGAAGGTAAATTATTCACAATATGTTGCATAGATCATACATAATTATCATACATATTCTACAAATTTTACTACAACTTATTTCTGCAAGCTATATTCCTTCCCAAAAACGAAAACAGCCAAGGGAAATTCGATGACCGAATTTATTCTGGGCCGTCTAAGAACTCGAACCATTTTGGGCTCCAAGTGGATGTACAATGCCCTGGGCTCGCGAAGGACCAGCAGTGCTCCACAATACTGATGGACCAAAAATCTTCAGAGCGTTCAAAGGACCGGAATACTTTTGGGCTTCCGAAAGACCAATCTGGCTATCAAAAAGATCAAAATTATTCTGGGCGACTAAAAGACCAGAATGCTGCTGGGCCTTCGAAGGACCGGAACTGTTCTGGGTCTCAGAGGGACCGGAACACATCTGGGCTTCCAAAGGCCCGAAGTCGTTCTGGACATACAAAAGACCGGAATTCATCCGAACCTTCGAAGGAACAAATGCCTTCTGGGCCTGAAAAGGACCAGCACAGCAGAAAATATAAATAACAATCGAAACATGAAGAGTGAATTACTAGTCCTCTAATGAACATTTATAAAAATGAATACTGATATTAAATTTATTCAAATAAATCTTCACCATGCCAAAGGTGCAACAGGAATACTTTGTCGAAGATTTTTGAAAGAAAATTTTAGTGTCGCGTTTATTCAAGAACCTTGGGTTAACAAAAACCGAGTTCTTGGAATCGCTGGGCAAATAGGAAAACTAGTTTATGACGAAGGAAACTCAAATCCTCGGACAGCAATTTTAATAAAAGGGGGAATTAAATTCGTACCTATTACACAGTTTATTGCAAAAGATATAGTCGTGATTCGCATGGAAATACCCACAACTAGGGGCAAAACTGAAGCTTATGTAGTTTCAGCTTATTTCCCTGGAGATATGGAGGCGGTACCTCCACCCTTTCATTAATTATTGTAAAACTAATAATAAACACTTTATCATTGGTTGCGATGCAAATTCCCATCATACAATCTGGGGAAGCACCAACATCAATAAAAGAGGGGAAGACCTTTTTGAATACATATCTTCGAACAACATCGATTTATGTAACAAAGGAAATCAACCTACATTTATAACTAAAGCTAGGGAAGAAGTATTGGACATAACCATGTGTAGTCCTTTATTTTTAACGCGTATAAAAAACTAGCATGTTTCAGATGAACAATCTTTATCTGATCACAAGCACATAGTGTTTCAATACAATGCTGGGGAAATAGTTAAAATAGCGTATAAAAATCCCAGGAATACTAACTGGGAGAGATATGCTTCAACAATGCAATCTGAATGTTTATTGCTAAATACTACAATTCAATCAACTATGCAATTGGATAGAGTTGCAAAAAATATTACTGAAAAAATAATTCAAGCATACAATGTTAATTGTCCTGTCATGGAAGAAATCTCAAATCGAGAGGTTCCTTGGTGGAATAAAACATTAAATAATTTAAGGAAAAAATCACGAAAACTTTTCAATAAAGCGAAAATATCTGGGCAATGGGACCAATATAAAAAGGCTCTTACAATGTACAACAAAGAAATTAGAAAATCAAAACGACGAACCTGGAGATCCTATTGTGAAAACATAGAGAAAACTCCAGATATAGCTAAACTGCAAAAAGTGCTTTCCAAAGACCATTCAGATGGTCTGGGAAATTTAAAGAAAACAAATGGTGATTTTACTGTAAACACACAAGAAACCCTTGAAATGTTGAAGGAGACTCATTTCCCAGGATCAAACTTAGTGTTAAGTGATA
Organism: Aedes aegypti; assembly: GCF_002204515.2. Classification (NCBI taxonomy): domain Eukaryota; kingdom Metazoa; phylum Arthropoda; class Insecta; order Diptera; family Culicidae; genus Aedes; species Aedes aegypti. The sequence goes on along the minus strand of NC_035108.1, from coordinate 19,774,146 downwards.
ATGAAGAAAGTATAAACGTTGAAGATAATTATGGGCCGGCCGGGACTATAAGATATAATTCGCTTATACCTGATACCATTTTCACAAAATCTAAAGTTGAATGGGCGATGAACTCTTTCGAACCATTTAAATCTCCGGGAATGGACGGTATATTTCCTGCACTGCTTCAGAAGGGTGGGGAAATACTGCTGGATTATATAACAAATATTTTCAAAGCAAGTTTAATGTTAGGCCATGTACCAAAAATATGGACCCAAGTACGAGTTGTCTTCATTCCTAAAGTAGGAAAAAGAGACAAAACAAATCCAAAATCTTTTAGGCCAATAAGTCTAACATCTACTATGCTTAAAAACATGGAAAAGATAATAGATGAATATATCAAAACAGAAAACCTACAAAAGATTCCTCTTAACAGGTATCAGTATGCATATCAAACTAACAAATCTACAGTCACTGCTCTACATAATTTGGTTACAAAAATAGAAAGTACCCAAGCAACCAACAGTTCGAAATTCACTTGAACTGTGAACTCAGAAGTTCAATTCAAGTTGAAATTTGGTTTTATGGAACTTTACTGCTGATTAGAACGATAAGTATTTACAATCAGAACTTGATTCTTAAAATGGTACGGTTATCATTTATTGGAAACTTGAAAGTACAAATGAAGTTGCTTTTATTATTTCAAATCAGCACAAAAGTTCACAACTAGTCTTTGAACAACTCGTTTTGAACTTCGATACAAAGTTCAGTGAAAGCTTAAACCGTACTTAAAACAAACTTTTCTCAGACTTGAAAGTAGGAATATAGTTCGAATGTAGACTTCATAGCCACTTGCAATGGTTTGATATGAACTTGTTTTGAACTTCAAACACAACGTTCACTTTAACTGCTAACCGTACTTAGTATAAACTTCTTGAAAAACATAATTAGAGTAATTAGGAAGCTCGCTTACAATAAATCTCTAAGAGATCTGTTTATTCAGCTACCGAGTATTTGCGCAGGGTGAGCTTCCAATAGTTCTCGTTGACCAATGAACACAGAAAAGAAAACACGCACTAAGATTAACACCAGCGATATGGAATGGGGAGCATAAGTTCGGGACACAATGTTATCTCGTACGACGGAGATATTAATCAATCACTTCACAATCCAATATTTTATTTGACCTACCTGCACCGTTTTTAGATAGAATATACTTGTATTTGATTATTTCATGTGGAATCCTTTGCACCGCGATGCACCGTCCAGTCCACTATCAGAGTCTATTCCCGTCGTTCTCAGGCGAAATCCATGCGTGATCAGTTCACAGAACACTTCAGCAGCAATACTAGTGTTCTTAAACTGTGTTGAACACTGTGTAGCGTTAAGATTCATGTTTTTAATTTATCATTTTTGATCGAATCACTTGTATTTCGGTTAAAAAAAAGGTTGACTAGAACATAGAAATGTCAAATGACTCAAGTTCAGATAAAGTTCCGTGTGAACTTTTTCGAACTTTCTAGTCCATATTGAGTTCCAAGCTAACTTCGAAGAGAATTTAAAGTTCAAAACAAGTTTAAAAATAGGAATGCCGAAGCCCAAAACTAAGAAATCAGCACATCAAGTAAATTCCTTAGCAATTGCACAACACGTATATGGAGCACGGGTATGAACTACGGTTTCAACGAGGTGAGCTCGAGTTCGAGTCTTGCAGCAAACGTATTTATAGAACAATGTCATTAATAAAAATTGTAGGAAAATTAGTTCTCAACACCATTAAGAGTTAAAAAAGTGCATGTAAAATATGGGCTTACAAAAAGCATTTTTTTTGTTCGCCTTATTAAAGTTTATTTTTGAGCTGAATTGCATTCCCTACAGCACCTCAAGGGAACTTTTTGTGAACTGAAGTTCGGATAATTACTTAAAAAGTGAGCTGCATAGCATGCTATTCATTACATTTCGTTAAGCTGATTAAGCCTAAATTTGCTCTTTTATCTGAACTTTTGGTTGCTTGGGTACTCTCGATAGAAAAGAAATTGCTCTTGTAGCATTTCTTGATGTAGAAGGTGCTTTTGATAATGCGTCTTTCAGTTCAACAAAAAAGTCAATGGAAAACAGGCATTTCGATCTTGGCATTCTAGCTTGAATTATGGAAATGCTGAAAAATAGAGAAGTATCTGCTGAATTGGGAGTAACATCTATAACAATAAAGACCACTAAGGGATGTCCTCAAGGAGGCGTATTGTCGCCTTTATTATGGTCGCTTGTTGTTGATGATATTCTTAATAAATTGACAGAACAAGGCTTCGAAGTTATCGGTATATATAAACCCATCGAAAACCGTTTTGGTACCGTTCACTCGCAGACGGAAAGTAACTTTTAAAAATATAACAATTGAGGGATGTATTGTCCAATATGCATCCAGTGTAAAATATCTAGGAGTTATTCTAGATGATAAACTTAATTGGAACTTGCAGAGCAGGTAATAAGCAAAGCCACTATTGCCCTGTGGGTGAGTAAGAATACTTTTGGTAAAAAATGGGGTCTCAAACCTAAAATGATTCATTGGATCTATATGGTTATTGTAAGACCCAGGGTAGTTTATGCCGCACTAGTATGGTGGCCTAAAACAAAGCAAAGCACAGCCCAAAAAAGCTAGAAAAATTGCAACGTTTGCCCTGCATGGCTATGACAGGAGCAATGCGAAGTGCGCCATCAAAGGCCTTAGAGGCAGTTCTGTATAAGCTTCCACTACATCAACACGTGCAAATGGAAGCTGAAAAGAATGCACTAAGACTGCGAAGAACGAATATCTTTCTTGAAGGAAATCTTTCCGGACATCTAAGTATACTTAAAGATTTTCAAATTAATCCATTAGTAGTCATGAACGAAGACTGGATGGAAAAAACCCTAAACCTAGATATACCATATAAGGTGGTAGAAACAGACCGCCAAATATGGGAATCGGGTGGGCCTAGTATTTCACCAGGATCGATTATGTTCTACACCGATGGTTCTAAAATGAGTGATAATACAGGGGCTGGAATAACAGGCCCAGGAGTTAATGTTTCAATACCAATGGGACGATGGACAACTGTTTTCCTTGCAGAAATATACGCCATTTTAGAGTGTGCTTCTATATGTCTTAGAAGAAAGTTTAGACATGCAAGGATTTGCGTATTTTCAGACAGCCAGGCGGCTCTGAACGCATTAAAATCCTATACATGCCAATCAAAACTGGTTTGGGAATGCATACAAGTATTGAAGCAACTGGCTATGAAAAACCAGGTCTCCCTGTACTGGGTACCAGGCCATTGTGGAATCGAAAAAAAATGAGAAAGCTGATTTTCTGGCTAGACGAGGATCGAATACTCAGTTTTTAGGACCAGAACCCTTTTGTGGAGTTTCAAAATGTGTAATACAAATGGAAATAAAAAAATGGAAGCGTAATATGATACAGTCGAACTGGATTGGTACAAATATATCAAGACAGTCTAAACTGTTTATAACTCCAAATAAACACATTACAGAAAAACTTCTAAATTTAAATAAAAAATCATTCTGTGTAGTTATTGGACTATTTACAGGACATTGTCCAGCTAGATATCATTTAAAGAAGATGGGTCGAAGTCCAACTGATATCTGTCGGTTTTGCGACTGTGAGATAGAGACCTCTCAACACTTGCTTTGTGAATGCTCAGCACTATTTGCGCAAAGAAGACAGTATTTCAACAAGGGCATATTGAGACCTTTTGAAATTTGGCAAGGAAATCCCAATAAGGTAGTTGAATTCATTTTAAAAATCATTCCAGATTGGGGTACGTCGCACTATCAGTCAACGGCAGTTACTTTTAATAGTAACTTGTCGTCCTGAAAATATGCGAAAAAATAAACAGGGGTATACCACAATAGATCAACTTAATGGTCGCAGTGGTTCAAATCCCAACAACCGAAAAAAAAGCTATATTCATGATTATTTGACTATTTTAGAAGTTATTTCAATAAAAAAAACACGTTGAAAAAAATTAAAACAAAAATTCCTCTTCAAATATATTTCATTGTACATTTGGCCCCATAATACCCAAAATTTCCATATTTTTATAAAGTTCTCTGTGAAACATTGTTGAATGGACTAGAAATAATGGATTTCATGGGAAATAATCTCCACAATGAAACAGTTTTACTCAAAACAACATGAAAATCTAAAATTTTCAAGGAATTGGGGCAAAACGGGCACCATAGCTTATCCCAGAGTGACCCACATTCATGAAACCTTCACCAATCGATTTCTGAGGAAATTTCCTTTCGAATGAGCTATAAAACTTATTTTTATCTTTCTATTGTGAAATTTATCAATTTTTTCCACCTTTGGGTTCGGAATTCCCCAATGTGCGCTGGTCTACAAATCGAATTGGAGATAAGATAATGGGGAAGGAGAAGTTATAATATAAACACTCAAATGACGGTTTTGCGCTTTTGTGAACTACGGCGTGCCACTGGTCGTTGAATGCTAGTCCGTTGTCTAGTGTGGTGCCTCCTTCAAAGGTTATAATCGTCCACTGGAAGTATTAACGTGTCTATTTAAAATTGTTCCACAAGGCTAGCAGTGAAATTAAATTTGTAAGTCAGATAAAAAGTTATGTTACTTCGTATGACAAATGTAATAAATCGATTAGAGCCACTCTTTATGAAGGACTAGAAAGTACTTTTCGAAGAAAAAAACCTGCTATAATTAAATTGGTGTAGCTGGTTGGTATACAGCTGATTGAAGATAGCTAGATTGAAGTTAGCTAGATTTTGTCGGTAAAATTAAAATAATCTAATTTTATTGACTTGTAATCAATTGAAATAACACCAAAAATCGACAACAAGCCCGAACAAATTCAAATTTTGGTGAAGAATAATTCAATACTATGGGCATCTACATAAAATGCAAACAGACAATTTCAAGAACATCAATTTTTAAGGTTTTGCCCAATCATGCACCACTGTGCTAGAGCCAAAGCGAGAAGAAAGTGATTTCGTACGACACGCTAGGGAAATTTTCCTATTGCAAAAGACAATCGCAATCTTTCCGATGTCTTTACGGGACTTACAACTGTGAATGAGCTTCGTGGCGGCACGACGGGTGTTGCTTTGTGCTTTTTTGCGTCCTCTGGGAAACCAAAGGTCGGGCGAAAAGTTTTCAAATTAGTTCTCCATGGCAGAGGTGCTCGTCCTTCTCAAATATTCGTGTTGATTCGCGTGCTTATGATTCTGTTCATCGTCCGTTTTATTCGCCGGTCATACGTGACAAAGCCCTTCTTGACCAAGTGGTTAAGTCTGCGGTTATAAAGCAAAGCCTTTTGCTGAAGGTGTCTGGGTTCGATTCTCAATCATTCCAGGACATTTTCATTTTAAAAATTGTCTTGACTTCCCTCGACATCAAGTTCTATCGTGCTTGCCACACGATTTACGAATGCGAAAATGGCAACTTTGGCACAGAAAACTTTCAGATAAAAACTGTGGAAGTGCTCTTAGAACACTAAGCTGAGAATCAGGCTCTGTCCCAGTGGAGAAGTTATGCCAAGAAGAAGAAGAATGTGCGACAAAGTTCTTATTGATTCGGAACGTCTGCCCAACAAAACACTTTGCGAAACAACGAACAGGCAAAAAACGTCACCAAACTTGATTCCGGATGAAGGTGGGTGGACAAATGAGAATGAATTCCAAGCACACCAGTCATTCACAAAAAAATAATGGGATATTTTCTTGTTTCTTCAAAGTAGGAAAACAGCGTATAAAAGTGCAAAAGTGGGGCGGCAGCCGTGGGGATTGTTCCCGGTTTGTATTTGTGTTTCGCTTACTGTGCAGAAGGGGTTTCCCCATGTTTTGGGTCGTTGGGTGTTTCTTCTAGAAAAGTTTCGCGTCAAACTTGGAGCAGGAGCAACTCTGACGGCGGATGCGGTTCTGAGGTCTTATTTATGAAACAAACCGGAACACAAAGTAAGTCATCAAGGGTTGGCGTGAGAGGAAGGAGGTGGTTGTGCCAATTTGTCAGCTTGGGTACATGTTTAAACAAGAGCGGGCGAGTTTAAATTGAAATTGATATCTTTTGGGCATGGGTTGGGGCTGGAAACATGTAGGGGCACTCACGTGTGAGTAGAATGTTGTTTCAAGGCAGCCAAGTGAAAGACAGAAGCTAAACAAGACTTTGAATAAATTATCCCCGGCAGTCTAATGGCATTAAGCATATGTGTTACGTTGGGTGGAACAAAATCTGTCAAAACACAGGTTTGAGAATCAGTAGCAGGTTCTTAATGCGTCCCAAATGAAATATGGGATGAAAAATGAAGTCAGAGGGCTGAAATAAAAAATAATAAATCAGAAGTCAGCAGTCAGAATTCAGAAAAGTAAAAAAAAAAACAAAGAAGTCAAAGAAGTCAGAAAAGTCAGAGAAGTCTGAGAAGTCTGAGAAGTCTGGAATGGTGTGTGCGAGTTTGTCGATTCTTGAACTGCTGATCGTCTCGTATTTCACCGCATAATATCGCGAGTTTTGAAACATCAAAAATTTTTAATTGCTGATACTTATCGTCATAACCACCGTCTCGATTCGAGTTCATCGAACGAATCAACTAATTCGTCGTATCTACGGTGATAATCCCACAAAACGGTACCGTCTGAATCTCAGTATCAAAGCCATCATTGCAAAATGGATCGTTGTTGCGGAAAGTGTTCTGTTATGATCGACATCAATGCTGATCTATACACGGTGTGCGAAGGGATGTGCGCAAAGTCATTTCACGCAGAATGCGTTAGTGTGACCGAAACGGATTTGTGCGCTTTATCGAGCAATATAATATGGATCTGCAGCCCCTGTATGACAGTATTTCGCCGAATGAGGGAAAGAGTATCAACCGACGTAGCGACCAACACTGATACGCCTAAATCCATGTTGGATGACATCAGCGAACTGAAGACCACCGTTGCAGATATTGTTTGTACGCTCTCGAAAATCACCCAAACAAACTCTGATCTTAACACACCGCATCATTGTTCAACGCCTATCTCATTGCTGAAGGTTTTCGATGGTACGAATGAAGTGGTTTGCAGCAGCACAACGCAGGATGAAATCTTGGACTTGTCCACCGAAGCACCCGACAATGACGTGTTTGCGTTATATCTAACCAATATAGATAAATGTGCTACCGTAAATGACATCAGTTTGATGGTATCGCAGCAACTTGGTGTTCCGTTGTCTGATTGCGGAGACGTCGTCAAACTAATACCGAAGTGGAGAAACACTAAGACGTTTGACTATGTGTCATTCAAGATCACGTTGAAAAAGCATTTGAAAACATCTGCGTTGGATGCATCTACCTGGCCGAGAGGTGTTAAGTTTCGAGAATTCGTAAATCGACCATATGATGCGTGGAAACCGATATAAAATGTTCCCTCTTCGTTGTACTGTTGATTCAAGCTTTGTTATGTGACTGATTAGTTTTGATTGATTTATGTGATGTTAATGATTCAAATTTTATGTAAATGTGGCTTTAGTTTGATGTTTTTGAATTTTGTTGTTTGTAATGAAATAAGTCTAATGAAATTCTTATGTTTATGTCTAGAGTTAAGTTCAACAGTCTGTACGGCTTAAAGCCGAAGACGGTGTGTATAAATAAATTCAGAGAAATGAGAGAAGTCAAAGAAATCAGAGAAGTCAAAGAAGTCAAAGAAGTCTGAGAAGTCATAAGTCAGAAGTTAGAAGTCAGAAGACAGAAGTCAGAATTCAGAGAAGTCTGAGAAGTTTGAGAAGTCTGAGAGTTTGAGAATTCAGAGAAGTAAGAGAAATCAAAGAAGTCAAAGAAGTCAGAGAAGTCAGATGTCAGAAGCCAGAGGTCAAAAGTTAGAAGTTAGAAGTCAGAAGTCAGAAGACAGAAGTCAGAAATCAGAAGTCAGAGGAGTCAGAGAAGTCAGAGAAGTTAAAGAAGTCAGAGAAGTCAGAGAAGGCAGAGAAGTCAGAGAAGTCAGAGAAGTCAGAGAAGTCAGAGAAGTCAGAGAAGTCAAAGAAGTCAAAAAAGTCAGAGAAGTCAAATAAGTCAGAGAAGTCAGAAAAGTCAGAGAAGTCAGAGAAGTCAGAAGTCAAAAGTTAGAAGTTAGAAGTCAGAAGTCAGAAGTCAAAAATCAGAAGTTAAAAGTCAGAAGTCAGAATTCAGAAGTCAGAAGTCAGAAGATAGAAGTCAGAAGACAGAAGTCAAAAGACAGTTCTCTAGTCTGAAAAGTCTGAGAAGTCTGAGAAGTCAGAGAAGTCAAAGAAGTCAGAGAAGTTAGAGAAGCCAGAGAAGTCAGAAGTCAAATGTTAGAAGTTAGAAGTCAAAAGTCAAAAGTCAGAAGTTAAAAGTCAGAAGTCAGAATTCAGAAGTCAGAAGTCAGAAGACAGAAGTCAGAAGACAGAAGTCAGAAGACAGTTCTCTAGTCTGAAAAGTCTGAGAAGTCTGAGAAGTCAGGGAGTCAGAGAAGTCAAGGAAGTCAGAAGTCAAATGTTAGAAGTTTGAAGTTAGAAGTCAGAAGTCAGAAGACAGAAGTTAGAAGTCCGAAGTCAAAAGTTAGAAATAAGAAGTCAGAAGACAGAAATCAGAGAAGTCAAAAAAGTCAGAAAAATCAGAGAAGTCAGGGAAGTCAGGGGAGTCAGAGGAGTCAGAGAAGTCAGAGAAATCAGAAAAGTCAGAAATCACAAGTCAAAAGCCAGAAAATCAAAACAAAAACTTGCCATCATGTTTGCTACCTCATAAGCGAAAAGTCGAAGCGAATTGAAAATATCTCATAAGCGAAAATTGGAAAATTGGAAAATTGGAAAATTGGAAAATTTGGAAAATTGGAAAAAATAATTGGAAAATGAAAAAAATTGGAAAATTGGAAAATTGGAAAATTGGAAAATTGGAAAATTGGGGAAAATTGTTGGAAAATTGGAAAATTGGAAAATTGGAAATTGAAAATTGGAAAATTGGAAAAAAAAAAATAAAATAAAATTAAAAAAAAAAAAAAAAAAAAAAATTAAAATTAAAATTAAAAAAAAAAATTAAAATTGGAAAATTGGAAAATTGAAAATTGGAAAATTGGAAAATTGGAAAATTGGAAAATTGGAAAATTGGAAAATTGGGAAAATTGGAAAATTGGAAAATTGGAAAATTGGAAAATTGGAAAATTGGAAATTGGAAAATTGGAAAATTGGAAAATTGGAAAATGGAAATTGGAAAAATTGGAAAATTGGAAAATTGGAAAATTGAAAATTGGAAAATTGGAAATTGGAAAATTGGAAAAATTGGAAAATTGGAAAATTGGAAAATTGGAAAATTGGAAAATTGGAAAATTGGAAAATTGGAAAATTGGAAAATTGGAAAATTGGAAAATTGGAAAATTGAAAATTGGAAAATTGGAAAATTGGAAAATTGGAAAATTGGAAAAATTGGAAAATTGGAAAATTGGAAAATTGGAAAATTGGAAAATTGGAAAATTGGAAAATTGGAAAATTGGAAAATTGGAAAATTGGAAAATTGGAAAATTGGAAAATTGGAAAATTGGAAAATTGGAAAATTGGAAAATTGGAAAATTGGAAATTGGAAAATTGGAAAATTGGAAAATTGGAAAATTGGAAAATTGGAAAATTGGAAAATTGGAAAATTGGAAAATTGGAAAATTGGAAAATTGGAAAATTGGAAAATTGGAAAATTGGAAAATTGGAAAATTGGAAAATTGGAAAATTGGAAAATTGGAAAATTGGAAAATTGGAAAATTGGAAAATTGGAAAATTGGAAAATTGGAAAATTGGAAAATTGGAAAATTGGAAAATTGGAAAATTGGAAAATTGGAAAATTGGAAAATTGGAAAATTGGAAAATTGGAAAATTGGAAAATTGGAAAATTGGAAAATTGGAAAATTGGAAAATTGGAAAATTGGAAAATTGGAAAATTGGAAAATTGGAAAATTGGAAAATTGGAAAATTGGAAAATTGGAAAATTGGAAAATTGGAAAAATTGGAAAATTGGAAAATTGGAAATTGGAAAATTGGAAAATTGGAAAATTGGAAAATTGGAAAATTGGAAAATTGGAAAATTGGAAAATTGGAAAATTGGAAAATTGGAAAATTGGAAATTGGAAAATTGGAAAATTGGAAAATTGGAAAATTGGAAAATTGGAAAATTGGAAAATTGGAAAATTGGAAAATTGGAAAATTGGAAAATTGGAAATTGGAAAATTGGAAAATTGGAAAATTGGAAAATTGGGAAAATTGGAAAATTGGGAAAATTGGAAAATTGGAAAATTGGAAAATTGGAAAATTGGAAAATTGGAAAATTGGAAAATTGGAAAATTGGAAAATTGGAAAAATTGGAAAATTGGAAAATTGGAAAATTGGAAAATTGGAAAATTGGAAATTGGAAAATTGGAAAATTGGAAATTGGAAAATTGGAAAATTGGAAAATTGGAAAATTGGAAAATTGGAAAATTGGAAAATTGGAAAATTGGAAAATTGGAAATTGGAAATTGGAAAATTGGAAAATTGGAAAATTGGAAAATTGGAAAATTGGAAAATTGGAAAATTGGAAAATTGGAAATTGGAAAATTGGAAAATTGGAAAATTGGAAAATTGGAAAATTGGAAAATTGGAAAATTGGAAATTGGAAAATTGGAAAATTGGAAAATTGGAAAATTGGAAAATTGGAAAATTGGAAAATTGGAAAATTGGAAAATTGGAAAATTGGAAAATTGGAAAATTGGAAAAATTGGAAAATTGGAAAATTGGAAAATTGGAAAATTGGAAAATTGGAAAATTGGAAAATTGGAAATTGGAAAATTGGAAAATTGGAAAATTGGAAAATTGGAAAATTGGAAAATTGGAAAATTGGAAATTGGAAAATTGGAAAATTGGAAAATTGGAAAATTGGAAAATTGGAAAATTGGAAAATTGGAAAATTGGAAAATTGGAAAATTGGAAAATTGGAAAATTGGAAAATTGGAAAATTGGAAAATTGGAAATTGGGAAAATTGGAAAATTGGAAAATTGGAAAATTGGAAAATTGGAAATTGGAAAATTGGAAAATTGGAAAATTGGAAAATTGGAAAATTGGAAAATTGGAAATTGGAAAATTGGAAATTGGAAAATTGGAAAATTGGAAAATTGGAAAATTGGAAAATTGGAAAATTGGAAAATTGGAAAATTGGAAAATTGGAAAATTGGAAAATTGGAAAATTGGAAAATTGGAAAAATTGGAAAATTGGAAAATTGGAAAATTGGAAAATTGGAAAATTGGAAAATTGGAAAATTGGAAAATTGGAAAATTGGAAAATTGGAAAATTGGAAAATTGGAAAATTGGAAAATTGGAAAATTGGAAAATTGGAAAATTGGAAAATTGGAAAATTGGAAAATTGGAAAATTGGAAAATTGGAAAATTGGAAATTGGAAAATTGGAAAATTGGAAATTGGAAAATTGGGAAAATTGGAAAATTTGGAAATTGGAAATTGGAAAATTTGGAAAATTGGAAAATTGGAAAATTGGAAATTGGAAAATTGGAAAATTGGAAAATTGGAAAATTGGAAAATTGGAAAAATTGGAAATTGGAAAATTGGAAATTGGAAAATTGGAAAATTGGAAAATTTGGAAAATTGGGAAAATTGGAAAATTGGAAAATTGGAAAATTGGAAAATTGGAAAATTGGAAAATTGAAAATTGGAAAAATTGGGAAAATTGGGAAAATTGGAAAATTGGAAATTTGGAAAATGGAAAATTGGAAAATTGGAAAATTGGAAAATTGGAAAATTGGAAAATGGGAAATTGGAAAATTGGAAAATTGGAAAATTGGAAAATTGGAAAATTGGAAATTGGAAAATTGGAAAATTGGAAATGAAATTGGAAAATTGGAAAATTGGAAAATTGAAAATTGGAAAATTGGAAAATTTGGAAAATTGGGAAAATTGGAAAATTGGAAAAAATTGGAAAATTGGAAAATTGGAAAATTGGAAAATTGGAAAATTGGGAAAATTGGAAAATTGGAAAAATTGGAAAATTGGAAAAATTGGGAAAATTGGAAAATTGGAAAATTGGAAAATTGGAAAATTGGAAAATTGGAAAATTGGAAAATTGGAAAATTGGAAAATTGGAAAATTGGAAAATTGGAAAATTGGAAAATTGGAAAATTGGAAAATTGGAAAATTGGAAAATTGGAAAATTGGAAAATTGGAAAATTGGAAAAATTGGAAATTGGAAAAAAATTGGAAAATTGGAAAATTGGAAAATTGGAAAACTTGGGAAAACTTGGAAAATTGGAAAATTGGAAAACTTGGAAAACTGGAAAACTTGGAAAACTGGAAAACTTGGAAACTGATGCATGATGCATGATGAATGATGAATGATGAATGATGAATGATGAATGATGAATGATGAATGATGAATGATGAATGATGAATGATGAATGATGATGAATGATGAATGATGAATGATGAAATGATGAATGATGAATGATTGATGATGAATGATGATGATGAATGATGAATGATGAATTGATGAATGATGAATGATGAATGATGAATGATGATGATGGAATGATGAATGATGAATGATGAATGATGAATGATGAATGATGAATGATGAATGATGAATGATGAAATGATGAAATGATGAAATGAATGAGATGATGAATGATGATGATGATTGAATGAGACTGATGAATGATGATGAATGATAATGATGAATGATGAATGATGAATGATGAATGATGAATGATGAATGATTGATGAATGATGAATGATGAATGATGAATGATGAATGATGAATGATGAATGATGAATGATGAATGATGAATGAGAATGATGAATGATGAATGATTGAATGATGAATGATGAATATGAATGATGAATGATGATGATGAATGATGAATGATGAATGATGAATGATGAATGATGAATGATGAATATGAATGATGAATGATGAATGATGAATGGATGAATGATGAATGATGAATGATGAATGATGGAATGATGAATGATGAATGATGAATGATGAATGATGAATGATGATTGAATGATGAATGATGAATGATGAATGATGAATGATGATGATGAATGATTGAATGATGAATGATGAATGATGAATGATGAATGATGAATGATGAATGATGAATGATGAATGATGAATGATGAATGATGAATGATGAATGATGAATGATGAATGATGGAATGATGAATGAATGAATGATGAATGATGAATGAATGAATGATGAATGATGAATGATGAATGATGAATGATGAATGATGAATGATGAATGATGAATGATGAATGATGAATGATGAATGATGAATGATGAATGATGAATGATGAATGATGAATGATGAATGATGAATGATGAATGATGAATGATGAATGATGTATGATGAATGATGAATGATGAATGATGAATGATGAATGATGAATGATGAATGTTGAATGATGAATGATGAATGATGAATGATGAATGATGAATGATGAATGATGAATGATGAATGATGAATGATGAATGATGAATGATGAATGATGAATGATGAATGATGAATGATGAATGATGAATGATGAATGATGAATGATGAATGATGAATAATGAATGATGAAAGATGAGAGTGCACACATCACTGTACAAAACTAATTCCCGCTCATGTCACTCAAATCATCGTAAAATCAGGGATTACCGAGAAGCGCACTCAGATTGCCAATGTTATAATGAATTGAATAAATTATGTCTGAGCTTAAAATCGGTCAAATGGATGAGTTCATACGGTTGTCGCGATGACACAGACCGGCTGTAAAACTCGCTTGCTTGCCTCGCAACAACCGAGAAGATTCCACGCTTGGCGACGACGGTATGCTTCTTTCCGGGGCGCCTTGTCTGACACGCGAATGGGATTTGTCCGGAAGATTTAGCAGGATAAACACCTGCTGATGGGAAAGAGCTTTACGTTTATTAGCTTTTTGATGGATGGATGGGTTAAACGAGTGCAGGGTTAAAGTGGATTCCTGGAAGTGCCACGGCCAGCCAAACCGAAATGGGTTATTCATTGCTTAGCTGGATTCTTGAAGCTGACAGATCCAGACAAACGGATGCAGCTAGAAAGGACAGACAGATAGACACATCTCGGAAGTACGGCAAAGGAGGGCAAACGGTGAATTTGACATGAATGGCATCTACTCGGAGCTGTGACAGACGTCTAAATGAAGCAAGGATTTGTTGGTTCCGAGTTGCTTCCAAAGTGTGGAACGGAACGAAAAGGTTACGGTCTATGGAAGCATGGGATGTCCTCTCTCGTTTAAAGTAAGTCATCTTCTGCTCATTTCGGGTCGTCACGTTTGAATGTAATCGATCCGTTCTGTTCCATTCGAAGTTATCTTTATTAACCTTTTCCTGCTATTTCTAACCCCGTTCCAGACTCGAACGACAAATGCATGGTTTCAATCAGATGAAAATTCCAACAACGGATGAATCCAATCTGCATTTCAATCCTGCTACTCAATTAACATTTAGATCAAAGTACAACCTGACTGACGACTGTCCTGGCACACAAAAGCTTGACTCGGATCATCATGCAACCGAGCACATGCATGGGCGTAGTTAGGAATTGTACCAGAAAAGGGAAAGGACCTAAAAAGGTCATTTGCGAATTTCACGTATAACTTTCAGAATAAATATTTCCAGTACGAATGTTTATGTATATGACATTTCCCATCAAAATGTTTCTATATTTTATAGCCTACGTTTCGAAAGGGCGTATCATATTAAAGGATTTTCATGATTTAACTCAAGAACGAATCATTAGATTTTAAAATGGTGTCTTCAAAGAAGACCCCCATGGGCACACACCGATACAATTGAGCGGAAACTTCCCTTTCGTCCGTTGAGCTCTCCGGAGGACAAAGTAATCCCCTGGGATCCCGCTTCTTTCTCGTTCTCGGGCCACACTACTCGCTTTGGCCTGCATTGGTTGGTCCATGGTCGATGCAAATTCATGGCATAACCATAAATGAAATTTATTATTCATTCTGCTAGCTCGCTCGATAGAGTGCCGGCAGTCGGTACACTATAGTCTAATGGCGAAGACGACGGTGATAAGACTGGCAAACTCCAGTATTGTTTTTCAGGAAGATTCACTGTATTGTTTCTAAACAATAGTCATATAACGTAAAAAAAACAATAAAGTTTTGTCTTAAAACATATTGGCAACACTGTCCAGCGATGCCAGTTGTCTTAATATGCTATCTTCAATAGATATAACCAGACCACGTGCTCCGGCAGATGGTCCAATCGACGATTTTCAATTCTTAATGCATTTGACGCAAAACAGAAGGCTTTTGCTCCATTGAACGTTAGCTACCGGGACCTACAGATCGCAGATTGCGCGTGAAAGCCAGTATGAGTAATTAATTATTTTTCATTTTCAATTACGATTACGAAAATTTATGTCAGCAAACACAGAAAGAGGAAACCACGCTAGTAGAGCAAAGGACATGAACGAATCCATGTTGGCAATCCTCGCCAAGGGCACTTACATCCAACCAACCGAAGCAATGGTGATAAAGGTCAACCGAAATACAAACTTTTCACCTTTTTCACGGTGAGTGAATCACGTTGAATAAACAGCCCTGGAGAAATATCTGGCACTCAGAATAAACATAGATTAATTCACCTGCCACCAGATATATTTCTGTTTGGACATAAAAAGCTTTTTTGAGTATACTCATATTGACACAGATGTATAAATATCATGATAAATTATGAATACAATTAAAAAAACTGTTCTTAGGTAGGATTTGAACCAACGACTCGTGCCACAAACACTTGAACGCGAGTAACACGTTCGTTTTTGAAGCGATGTGGGTACGATAGGCAATCGTTCAAACACTAGCTTAGTGGGTAAAGCGTCTGTCCAGTATATAAGAGTCGTTGGTTCGCGTCCCATCCGAGATCATGGATTTTTTTTTCGCAATTTTTTCATTATTTATCCACATTTATACATGCACAATGAATGAATTTTTCCTTCCTTAGTTACTTTGCATCATAAGCTTATTTTCAGACTGAAATTTCACCCTTTCAGTGCAACTCCCTAAACTTTAAAGCGTAACAACATAAGAACGACGAGTCTACACCAAACCACTTTAGGAAAAAACAGATGCGATACAGCTCGGCGGTTACGATGGACAGTGGGCAAAGTGCCCAACTAAAAAATAAAAACTATCCAGCTGGAAGGCCTACAGCAGTCAGCAGGCATCGGAGTACGTACCCCCAAGCAAAGGGTAAAGTGATAAATTAAACATGCGAATAATGTTTGCACTTTGTACGCCAACGGATAGCCATGCGATCCTAACGACAACGACGACACTAAGGCGTGACAGGTTTTCAGCGTTCTCATGGGTGAGTTTTGGTCCCCTATGACTGGTACAATGCTGATTCCTTGGCGTTGGAAATAGAAATAAAACATTGTCTGGAGTGTGGTTTTGGGAAAATGTGTTCATAATATGTATTTCAATAAAGTTGGTTACAACCTTATGATAAATTATTCTTAGTTGTAACATAATGTGAGCCATTTTAGGATACAAGACTATAGTATTGTATTATTTCTATAGATAGTTGATTGTGTTTATTCCTATAAATAGTTGATTGTGATTATGTAACTGTTCGTCTTAAAATTCTCTAAGAGAACCATAAAAGAAATGTCTTCAATTATGTTTGAAAGTTCAAGTATTCATTTTAAAATTCCTTCTTGGACAAGTTTACAAATTCTTCTAGCAAATCTTCGAAGCAGTTTACAAGTTCTTCTAGCAAATCTTCGAATTCTCTCTATACACTACACCAATAATTTGTACGGGAATTTTGCATCAAGAATTTGACAAATAATACTAAGTATAGCACTTGTATGAAATAATGAGGAGTATTGTTCGAAGAAATTATTCTAGGTATTCCGTTATTCCAATTCGTCAAGAAATCACAACCGAATCCTCTGTAGAGATATTCCCTGATTTTTTTTTCCAGGAATCAATTCAAGGCATTTTTATGTATCGTTTCTTTAAATCATAGAGCTCTATTCCTTAGATATCCTGAGTATCTTTCGTTTATTAGACATTACTTCTGGTAATTTCTGTTATGAATCATTTCATTTCCTGAAGTAGGCTCATGAACTTTGAATTGTCGTATATCAGTATTTGCTCACTTTCAAAGATTTATCTTGGAATCCATTCCAAGTCCCATTTGAGCTACGTAATTGCTCATTGAAAAAATACTTGTTTTGATTCCGAAATAACTCATTCTTGTAATTCTGAACAAGCTCTTAAACTTGAAACCATGCCTTTGGTTGACAAAAATGTATTATTTTTTAACTCTCTTTTGATAAAAATGTTTAAAGAGATATTGATGATCCGCATCCACAAATTTCTCAAAAAATCCTTTTTAAAATTATAGGTCTAGGGAGTTTTTTTTATCTAGAAATTGTTTAAAGCATACCATCCAATATTTTTTATTTCTTAATTAAAAATAGCACCATTATCGTACATTTACATATCTTCTGAAGAAAATCCGCTTGTATTTTTTTCAAGCAAAGAGTAGTTAAGTAAATTACTTTAGTGATTCGTGATTTTTTCGTAGCGATTTCTCCAGAAGTTGGTTCTGGAATAACTCCACGAATTTCAATACGAATTATTCCAAGTATGTGTCCTAGAATCCATCTAAAAATAATATCTCAAGACAATTATATAGGGTATTGCAAATTCATCGAAAAAAAAAATATTGCTGAGTGCGTTTGACATGCAAGTATCAAATGCGGGAACATCAAACGCGGTGAGATTTTTCACAAGAAATGCGATGTCAAAGATAGATTTTTCTTGCTAGGGCGGCGGTGATTCATACTATAGTTGCTAGGTGTCCTTTGTCTGTTTTGTGTTACCGCATTTGGACGTTTAGTCAAGATTTGCATCTCAAATGCAAACAGCAATATAACTAAACTAAAACCTCAAACCCTTCAGTTTACGTAACTATTTTTAACCTTCGGGCTGTCGCGCTGTTGTACTTTGTACAACAGTTGTGATTTATATGCTATCATTTTGCAACAAAGATATCTTTCGACACCAAACCAAAATGTATTCCTCAAGAAACTTCTTAAGAACAATACTCGATAATTTTTATTTACAGTATGACCCTTTATAATACGGTAAAATCAACAAATGTACATGGAAGTCGCATAATAATGAACGCAATATGTACGGTTCAAGGAAACCACACCATATCTCGAAATCCAGATAATATAGAAACTTGGGGACTTTAGTAAAGCTGTTCTGGAGGTGAAGCGCTATCTGATGGTACCTCATTTAATTCGGAATTTAACCGCTAGGTGGCACTAGTTGGCATGGAGGTTTACTTTTGTTTTGCAGATTTTTCAGGATCCTGACCATTTAGAAGGATGTCGTCTTCGGCAAAGTTGTTTGGTAAGTTAAGGACTTTCATTTTTGGAGCTAGTTGATTCAAAATTTTGCCACTAGGTGGCGCTAGTGAGCATGAAACTTTTGTTTGCAGATATCTCAGGAGCCTGACTACTTAGAAAGATGGTGTCTTCGGCAAAGTAGTTTGGTAGCTCAAGGGCTATCATTATTTGAGCCAAGAAATACGATATTTTGCCATCAGGCGGCGCTAGTGAGCATGAAATTTTTGTTTTGCGGATACTGCAGGATCTTGACATTTTAGACAGGCACCTTTGGCAAAGTTGTTCAGAAGCTTAGGGACTATCATTATTTTAATAAATCTCTAACTTTAAGGATCAAATAAAGAAAGAATTTGAGCTGCTGAACAACTCTGCCGAAGGCACCATCTTTCTTAGTGATTAGTCTCCAGAGATATTTGCGAAACAAATGTGTTATGCTCACTAGCGCCGCCTAGTGGCAACATTTTGAATCAACTAGCTCAAACAATGACAGTCCTTGAGTTACCGAACAGCTTTGCCGAAGACGCCATCTTTCTAAGTGGTCAGGATCATGAGATCTGGGAAACAAAAGATTAATGCTCACTAGCGCCGCCTAGTGGCAAAATCCCGAATTTCTTGGCTATAATAATGATAGCCCATAAGCTACTGATCAATTTTGCCCAAGACGTCATCTATCTAAGTGGCCAGACTCCTGAGATATTCGCAAAACCAAGGGTGTTGTACAAAGTACAACGCGCGACTACTCACGTTACAAAAATTCGCGCGACGACCGAAAGGTTAAAAAGATCGTAAATTTAGTTGAGACGAATAAACGAGAAATTATGTATTTAATTGATAAGTTTCTCAGAAATAATCTGATATGCCAAACGGGTGCTAGAATAAGGGCATGGCGATTTGCATGATCAATTTCTCTTCGTCGATCCTCTCTTCTATAAATAAAGGTGACAAGATGCAGGTTTGTCATCATTTTTTCACTTCAGGACGCAAGATTGCATCGTTGCCTAGCGTCCTGAAGTGAAAAAATGCAAATGAAATGAAGCAACAAAATCGCTTCTTGTCACCTTTATTCACAGAAGAAGGGATCGATGAAGAGAAATTGATCATGCCAAGCACGCCCTTATTCTAGCACACGCTTGATATTTTCAACTTACGCTTTGTTGTTTAATACAGACTTGTTTAACCTATGAAACATTATATAATACTATTGGTCATACCTACCATTAACTTCAGAATACTCAGGAATATAATTTCGAGATTTAAAATGGTGACTCGTGAACTTTCGAAATCTTTGCATATGAAAAGAATTTCAAAGCAAAATGGCGAGAGCCGGTTCATTCGATCAGCAGTCACACAACGGATCAGATAAAGAGTGGCCTGTAAGAAGAACGAACTGATTCTCTTTCGTTTATATCTCGACTTGACACGTATCTTGCTTTGCGCGCCACACCATACAAGCAAGCACTTTTTGCTATTGCTCCGGGCTCTCAGCGTTTTCAGCACAGCCAGACAAATTTGCTCCGGCCACTTGGATTACAGGCAAACGAAAGGTAAAGAGGGAAAGTTCCCACCCAAACAAAGTTTTGCATCTTTCGTTCGATTCGGGTAGGGGAAATGGGCCGAATACCGTGTTCGTGTCCAGTCGAATCGTGTGTTTCTGGACGAGAATCTACTCTCAGGAATGTACGAAGCAAAAGATCGTGCAACACATGGCGCTCAGGACGCGCCACACAAAACGTATCGTTGGTTCCGTTCGCTCGTTTCAGTTTTCTTCTTGTTAACGAGCCACTAAACCTTTCAAAAGATTCAATTTAATAAAGTTATTTAATCGGATCGGATCCGTTCGCTAAAAAGAGCCATTTTGACCATCTCTAATCAAAACCATCGGTACAAAATAGCACAAAAATGTACTTTTAGTAATGGCTAGGGGCATTTGCAATATTTCACCAAAGCTATCAATATATCACTAGTTGCTTAAGCCTCCATTAGTCAGAATTCTTGAAAGACCAAGTACACACAGAAAAAAATATTTAATTGTCAATGTGATGTAAACTGAAACCTACTGTAAAAATAAATCAAAATCGTGTGTTATTACAGCATCATGTAAGCTTAAATGAATAAACATTCAATTTTCAACCGAAAATGGTTGAATATTACATGATCATGTAAATTTAAAGTGAACTCGCTTGAAAAATAATGGATTGGTCGTTGTAATTTAAGTTTATTTTGATGCTCCAAATATGTGCATCAAAATAAACTTAAATTTACAACTTTTTTTTACATAACAATATGCCGTTAACTCAGAAGAAGGGCCTAGATACTTTGTCATAACAAAAATAACATCAATTTTCAACTGGATACGCTATTAGACCCTACGCACAATACTCCATTGAGTTTTTGAAGGATCGAGAACATCCAAGCATTTCAATATACAGTCAAACCTCCATGAGTCGATATCTGAAAAAACCATAGAAATAACCATGGAACCATGGAAATATGGAATCGTGGAACAGAAATGCTTAAGCCTTGATTACACTACGCGCGCAATGCACGAACGTTCGTTCAAAAAAAAAAATCTTTCAATAGTTGCGTGAACTTTTCGAGGTTCTGTATGTACGAACTGTTCGCCCATATACATGTATACATGTATTACACAGTTCGAACAAACACATATTTGGTTCCATAATTGTTGGTCGTAGCAATGGAACAATGACGTCAAAAAGTCACTGCTGCTGTTGATGTTATCAAAGTATATTACTAACCTACGATTTCCCTCAACTAATCCTTGTTTACTTCCAGATATTAATTTAAAATTCTCCTATGAATTCCTTCGAAGACTTTGCAAACATCAATGTTAAGAATTGTGTTCAGGATTGAACCAATAAAAATGTCGAGGAAGTCTTTTGGAAATTTAGTCGGAAACTCAACAACTTCATGATTATTAGAATTTCCTCCTGGATATCGTTCATTAAAAGTTTCATCGATTCCTTCCGAGACCCATTAGACTCCTCCAGGAAGAACTTTTGTTCTGTACCAGAATTTCTACACCGGTTCCGACAGAGCTCCAGAAATACTTCCGGCAACTCTTTCAAGAATTTCGCCAGGAGTTCCTCCTGGGATTCCTCCAAGGATTATTCCAGGATTTTTTGCAGAGATATTTCTACAGGGATTCCTATAGCGATTTTGAAAAGCTTTTCTGCTGAAATGTCTCCTGCGATTCCACCATAGATTCATCCAATAAAATCTCCATCAAATCAATGATTTACTCAGGTATATTTTCCAGGAATCATTAAATACCCGTTCAGAGATTCTTCCAAAGATTCAAGCGATTTTTCCATATATTCCTCCTGAAATTCTTCCAGAAACCTAAGAATTTTTCTAGAAAAAGCTTTATAGGGATTTTTGCAGAGATGTTCTCAAGGCTTTCTCCACGACAATTTCTCGAAGGATTACTTCAGGTATTTCTCCAGTGTTTTTTCCAGAAC
Source organism: Aedes aegypti (assembly GCF_002204515.2). NCBI lineage: Eukaryota > Metazoa > Arthropoda > Insecta > Diptera > Culicidae > Aedes > Aedes aegypti. The sequence goes on along the minus strand of NC_035108.1, from coordinate 19,752,221 downwards.
TTACTCAAGTAGGTCTCTTGATATTTTTCTAGGAATTATTTCTGAGATATTCTTCAGAGATCGATTCAGGAATACTTTCGGAGATTCCACCGATAATTTATCTGAGGATTCTACAAGAAATAACTTTATAGATCCTATAGAGATTCCTTAAGAGTTTCCTTCAAGAATTCTCCTAGGAAATTCATCACATGAATTATTCTCTTAATTTGGCAGGTAATCCTTCATGTATTCCCTTTGAAATTTCTCCAAAGATTCGACCTCCAAAAAATCTAATAATTTCTCTTAAAAATCCTACAGAGCTTCACCAATCAATTCCTCCAAGGATTTCATTAAATAGAATAAGAAGTTCTCCAGGTTTCCACCCGATTTTTTTTAATGCTCTCCTGCAACTCCTTTCTTGAAGAATTTTTTTTAGAAATCTCTGCATAAGTTTTGGCGGGATTCCTGGAGGAATCTCTTTAAAAAATCTAGAGTAATCTCTAGAGGAATCCTCACTGAAGTTTTTGAAAAAAAAAATCCTGGAAAAATTCTTGCATGAGCCTGAGGAGGGATTCCCTAGGAAATCTTCGGAGGAATTCCTTATGAAATCCCTGGAACATGAAACATGCTTTTCGACTACGCGGTCATCATTTTTTCAACGTATTTTTATAATAAAGACTGCGTAGACGAAAAGCATATTTCATTCAAATAAACAGTCGATTCTCTACCAGCTTACCCAAGGAACAACTTTAAGAGGGAACCATTAGAGATTTTCTGGAGCCTTGGAGGAATTCCTGAAAAAAAACTAGAGAAATCTATGCGGGAATACCTGTAGCGATTTTCCTAGACTAGAGTAATCCCTGGAGAAGTCATTGGAGAAACTCCAGTAGGAAGGATTATCTAAGTTAATTACTGAAGACTCCTGGAGGCATCTTTGAAGGAATCTCCGGAGAATCCTTGGAGGTATCCTAGAAAGCGTCACTGTAGAGATTTTGTATTCCTGCAGAGAAAACTCCATGTAGAAATTTTTCTGAAGAAAGCCCGGGAATTATCCTTAGAAAAATCGTTTGGGATTTTTTTTTGTATAAATCCCAGGTGAAATCTTCAAAGGGATCCATGAAGAGATTTCTCTAAAGGAATTGACGTTGAGTTTTTATTGGAGGATTTGTTGGATACATTTTCCCAATGAAGAGAATGAGAATAATTTCAGATAAAATTTCTGCAGGAATTCATGGGAGAATCTCTGGAAGAATTTCAAGAATGCTGTTTTGGAGGCCCAGAACGAATCTCTTGAAAAATCTCTGGGGAATCCCTGTATAATCTGGAGAGATCCTTGGAGTTAGTCTTGCAGCGATTTTCCTGGATGTTACAGGAGTTGGAGTTGCAAAACACCTGGAACAATTCCTGATGGAATCCCTGGGGGAATTCCTAGTAAAATCTATGAAGCAAATCGTGAAAGAATCCCAGAATCTTCGAAATAATTCCTGAAAGAATCTCGAGTTGACTATTTGGGGATATCTATGTATTTATCCACGGAGGAAAATCTGTAGAAATAACTATCAAAATTTCTTGAGTAAAGCTTGAAGAGATTATCCTAGTGTATCTTTTGGAACAATTCCTGGAGAATACCTTGAAGATATCTTTGCAAGAATATTTGAATAGATTTTCCTAGAGCAATTCATGGAGAAGTCTCTGAAAGATTTTATAGAGAAACCTCTAAAGGAACAAGGATTAATTGCTTGAAAAATCCCTAGAGAAATCTCCGTAAAACATCTGGAGTAGTCCTGAAACAAATCCTAGAGGAATCCTTGGAAAATTCATGGAAGAATCCCAGAAAAAATATTGCTGGGGAATTTTTAAAGGAATCACTAGAGACATTCCAGCAGGAACTCCTTGCAAAATCTCTAAATAAGAGAATCCCTGTAGAAATATTCCTGTAAAAAATCGTAATAATTCATGGAGGAATTGCTGAAGATAATCCTGGAGCAATATCAGATCGAAAATGTCTCATGGTGAAATCTCTGGCAAAGCCCTGGTGGAATCCCTGGAGAAATCCCTATAGAAATTACGAGAGAGATTATCTTGGAAGATTTTCTGGTAAAATCCACAGAAGGAGTTTCTGAAAAATAATCTTGAAGGAATCCCTAAAAGAATTCTTGGGATTATTTCTGATGAAATTCCTGGAGGAATAAATGATAGAACCTCTAGAAGAATATCTAGAGGAATTCTTGGAAAGATTCCCGTAGGCCCAGAACAATTCTCTAGATAAATTTCTAGGTGGTAAATCCAGGATTTGTTAAAATAGTTTTGTAGTTGTAAAAACCCATAAATTACTTCTTCTAGCGATTTGGCTAAAGCTATCTCTAGAAAAAAATCAGATCAAAACCATTTTTCAATATTCTTTAGGAATTCATGAAGTAATTACTTGTAGAATTCCAGCAGAAATTCCTGATGGAATTCCTACATAAATTCCTGGTAGAATCTCTAGAGCAATCCGTTGAGAATCCCTGAAGAAAACTTCGGATTGATTCCTAGAGGAAATTCGGGGGCAACCTGTGGAATACACTGAATGCTTCCTCGAAGGAATTTCTAGAGTAATATCTAATAAGTTGTCCTAGTGTAACCGCTGGAGGAATCCCTGGAGAAATCCTTGGAGACATCTCTGCAATTTCTGGAGAAATCTCTGAAGTAACATTTGGAGGAATAGCTGAAGGTGCTCCTGAAGCTCTGTTTGATCCGGTCTCAAAAAAAATCTGGCTACGACCAAAACTTCTGTCGATATCGTTGTATTAACCACTGTAGAGATTATCTTGAATAAATTTGTGGTTGAATCCCTGAAGGAATCTTCATAAAAAAAAATCCTGGAGAAATCTCTGGGAGAGCCTTTGGAGAAATTTTCTTCCAACACCTATGTTTTCATTATCAATCTGACTAGAACGAATGAATGATTTCGTCTCCTTTCCTAATACACAACTTTCAGCGGTTGCTACAAAACGCAAGTTCGACGAACCAACATGTTTGAATGTACGAACATGTTCCTACTAAATGTTTGCTCGTGCACATATTACATAGTTGTGACCCTAAACATATGTACAGTCACCTCACAGTTATGGATCATTTTTCACAACAAAATGTGATTAAGAATCATGGTGACGATGTACAAAACCGGATTACCTCCCTGGCACTGCGATTAAGAATATAGTTGTTTCAAGGAATACACCACAACATTTGCTTTCATTTACGAAAAAGTGTCGATTTAGATAAAAGTTTCAATCGTTGTCCATCCCACAGATGTGGATCAGTAAATGGAATAACGTATCTGAGGTTTAGGTTAAAAGGGGAATTAGGTACTAAATGCAAAAAGATTGTTATCACCAAATAATAACAGCGTATGGTCGTCTCAATCCAACGTCATATATAGGCTGGAGTTTGCATGAGTCAACTTCAAATGGATTTGTACATATTATCAATATCCATCGAGTTACCTGTTCTGAATAAAAACGTTTAAACACAATCTATTAGGTCACAAATTTTCCCCAACTCACAATCCCGGAGCTATTTTCGCCTCACACAAAAGAACATCTGTTCGCCAGAATTCCTCACGGCAGTAAACCACACTCTTTCGGGTGTGGATCAGCCAGCTAGATTGACTTGGCAACCACGCCATATCGGGACGCTTTCAATCCCAGAAGCTTTCCATCCATCCGTTTCAATTGTTCCATCAAAGCAAAGGAGATTATGACACATTCGAAAGCCCCACCACAGCTTCACTGGGACTGGCTGGCTCTATTTTTAACCGGAAGCGAGATTTCACTCTCATCTCTAGAACAAACTTCTGGCGAGAGATATTTTTAGCACCGTGTATGTAACGAAAATAAATCGAAAATAAAGTTAGGTAAGGGCAGGAATATCAACCAAAAGTATAAAGGGGAAAAAAGAACAAAAAACGAGGGAAGTACGTCATATCCCGGTTTGCACCAGGACTAACTGACACATGGCTTTGTTCCGTTGAGTGATAAATTGAAGCATAACGCCAATGACGTTGGAACGGAATGCAATGGATGGATGACGTCACATTTGAGCGTGATACGGAAGAGCTTTGGTGGGAACGGATTCCGGAACTCAATCGATAGAGTCATGGTCATGGAAATAGATTTCGCCTGAAGCTGATAATAACAAATTTATTATTAGAAAAAAGTGGACAAGTGAAGAATTCAGACATATGCTCTTTTGTTAATCGTTAAGATTTTTTTGGGGATGTTTTATGTCATGGATAACCTATAGCAGGAATTCTTCTGGAAATCCTTTGAACATTTCTCCAGAAACTTATTTGATAATTAATCGACGAATTCAATCAAGGATTTTTCTGGGGACTATTTTTCAGAAACACTTGCTGCAAGATTTTTTAAGATATTTTCGAAGAAGTTTTTCTTGGAATTATAAATCAAATTTCTTCAGGAAGACATCAAGGAGTTCCTACAAGAATTCCTTAAGGAAGTTCTATAAGAATTCTTCAACAAGCTCTTAGAAGGAATTTCCTTTTTTTTTTTTTCTTCTTCTTCTTCTTCTTCTTCTTCTTCTTCTTCTTCTTCTTCTTCTTGGAATGACGTTTGCATTTGGACAGAGCCTGCTTATCTGCTTAGTGTTCAATGAGCACTTCCACTAAGAGCTTTTTTGCCAAAGTTGCCATTTTCGCATTCGAATGTCGTGTGGCTGGGAAGTCAAGGAAATTTTCATTACGAAAAGATCCTGGATTGACCAGGAATCAAACCCAAACACCTTTAGCATGGCTTTGCTTTGTAGCCGTGGACCAGTTGGCTAAGAATTTCCTTTTGAATTCATAGAAGAACTTGTAAAGGAATTCTTGGAAAACACTACTGGAAAAGTTTCCATAGAAACTAAGAATTACTCTAGTACTTTTTCCAAGAACTCCTCCTCTAGTTCCTCTAGGATTTTCATTAGAAATTCTTTTAAAAATCTTCCATAAATTCATCCATGAACTTCCAACCCATTGGAACTCTTTAAAAAGATCTTCCAGGAGTGCCAGTGCGTTTCCTCTATGGATTATTCCATTAATTTCTTCAGTGATTTTACCAGTTACATCTCGAAGAGTTTTCTATGTATTCTTCGAAGGTTACCAGGAGAAATTTCTAAATTAATCCTTTTGCGAGTCCTATAAAAAGAGATCCAGGAGCAAATCTAGAAAATCCTCAAAGAATTTTTCAAATGATTTTTTGGGAAATACTTTGATAAATTCCTGCAGAACATCGTTCTGGAGTTTATGAAAGAACTTCTCAAGGGAATCCTTCAGATGATTCTCATGACGTACTTACAGTAGTGTATTAAAAAGTTGCCTCAAGAAGCTTTTCTTTGAATGCCTTAAAAGGAACTTACATGAAAGTATTTGAAAGTCCCTCTAGGAATAATTCTAGGATTAAATTGACCACATGTAAATCTGTCAGTAGTTCATTCTGAAAAACTTTTAAGGAACTTTTTCCTAAATAATTGCATGACCACTGATATAGAATTTTTCAAAAAAAACCAAGAAAACCTTCAGTAGTTTTCCAGCATTCTTTTAGGAGCCTTCAGGAGAATTCTTTCATTCTTCTAAACTTTCATGACGGCTTTTTCTACACGCATTTTACACGTGGATTAAGCTCTTTTACGCAGAGGGTTTGATCTGAGCGGAATTTCAATAAAGAGAATCAAGTCTGCAGATTTCTGCATTGCACCATTTGATTCTGTCTCAATTCCTTATCTTGCAGTAGCACGACCACTTTCGGTATTTTCCAGGGTCAGTTACTTGTATACACTGGATGATTTTTCTCAGGGATTTCTTTATGAATTTAGTCTGGGATTTATCCAGGAATAACTCTGAAAACTGCTCCTGAAATTCCGTTTGATTGATTTTCCAGACATTCCTATAGGAATTGCTAAAATGATTCCATCTCAAATGCATCCAGTAGAACCTTCTGAATATCTTCAGGGATACATTCAAAAATTCCTTCAATTACTTGATTTCTCCAGACAATATTCGACGGTTCCCTCTGAGGATGGTTTAAGAATTGCCTTTATGAAGTGATACCTTCAAAATATTTCTCAAGTTATTCTTCCAAATATTCCTGGGATTTCTTCCGGAATCCTCAGAGATTGCTCCGGACAACCTTTCAGGATTTATTTCAAAGGTACCTATATAAATTCAGGCAGCAATTTCAAAGCTATTTCTTCTGTAAAATTATTTTTGGGGTTTCTCCAATAACTCTTCAGAAAATTTCTCAAGGGCTTCATTCTGAAGTTCCGCCTGGCGTGGCTACAGTATTCGTTAAGGTTTTTTTTTTTCAGGGATGCTAAAAAACATTTTGAAAATCGCACATGGATTACTTCAACAAGAAAAATCCCATTTTAATTCTTTAAAACCACTCCTGAGATGCTTTCGAAAGTATCCCCAAAGTTTGTTTCGGGAATTTTCCAGGTTTTTCTTTGAAAATTCTTCAAAAGATTCCTATAATTATCCCTTCTGGTATTTCCAAAGAAAGTCTTTCAGAAATTTCACCAGGATTGTATTCATTCCTCCTGGGGTTCTTTCAGGAACTTTTTTCAAAAATCCTTTAAAACCTCCCGGGGACTACTAAAAAAACTTTTTCCAGACATTCCTCCACTCATTTTTCCACGATTTATTTCAGAGATTATTCAAATTCTATCAGAAATTCTTTAGGTAAAAACTCTGAGAGTCCTCCTGAGTTTTCACCCACTTATCGTTCCAAAGATTCCTCCTGGGAATTCCCTTCGATAGTTCCTGGAAAAACTTCATAAAACTTACTGGAGATGTTTCTCGGAATCGAAAGTGGATTTTTTGCCGAGGATTCGAGGCAAATCATCGGAAAAATTTCAAAAAACTCATCGGCAGGGTTTCAAAAAAAAAATGCTCGGTAGAATTTCTGGGAAATCCTTGACAAAATTTCAGCAAAATTCTCGTCAAGATTTAAGAGCAATTGACGGCATGGGTCCTCGGCAGCATTTCAAAGGAATCCTTGTTAAGATTTCAGTAAAAAGTTCATCAGAATTTAAGGGAAATCCTTGTCAGAATTCCTGAGAAACCCTCGTCAGGATTTCAGGGAATTCCTCGTCAGGATTTCAGGAAAATCCTGGTCGTGATTTCAGGGGAATCCTCGTCAGGAATTCAGGGGAATCTTCGTCAAGATTTCAGAGAATTCCTCGTCAGGATTTCAGGTAAATGTTCCTTCAGGATTTCAGGGAAATCCTCGTGAAGTTTTCAGGGAACTCCTCGACAGGATTTCAGGGAAACCCTCATCAGGACTTCAGGGAAATCTTCGTCAAGGTTTCAGGGAAATCATGCTCAGAATTTCAGGGAAATCCTCGTCTGGATTTCAGGGAAATCCTCGTCAGGAGTTCAGGGAAAATTCCTTAGGAATTCAGGAAAATCCTCGTCAGGACTTCAGGAAAATCCTTGTCAGAATTTCTATGAAATCCTCATCAGGATTTCTCGTCAGGATCCTTGTCAAAATATAAGGTAAATCTTCGTCAGTATTTCAACGAAATTTTCGCGCGGCTTTCTGAAAAATCTTCGTCAGGGCTTCAGGGAAATCCTCGTCAGGATTTCAGAGAAATTCTCTTCAGGATTTCAGGGACATTCAAGTCAGGATTTCAGCGAAATCCTCGTCAGGATTTTAGGGAAATTCTCGTCAGAATTTCAAAGAAATCCTCGTCAGGATTCCAGGGAAATTCTCGTCATAAATTCAGGGAAATCCTCGTCAGGATTTCATGGAAATCCTCGGCTAGATTTCAGGGAAATCCTCATCAGAATTCAAGGGAAATCTTCGGCAGGATTTCAGGAAAATACTCGGCAGGATTTCAGGGACATCCTCGTCAGGATTTCAAGGAAATCCTCGGCAGGATTTCAGGGAAATCCTCGGCAGGATTTCAGGGAAATTCTCGTCAGGATTTCAGGGAAATCCTCAGCAGGATTTCAGGGAAATCCTCGGCAGGATTTCAGGGAAATCCTCGGCAGGATTTCAGGGAAATCCTCAGCAAGATTTCAGGAAAATCCTCGGCAAAATATAAGGGAAATCTTCGGCAGGATTTCAGGGAAATCTTCAGCAGGATTTCAGGGAAATCCTTGGAAGGATTTCATGAAAATCCTCGGCAGTATTTCAGGAAATTTTTTAAAATTATTTCAGGAAAATCCTCGACAAGATTTCAGCGAAACTTTCAGCAGGCTTTCAGAGAATTTCTCAGCAGGATAAATCAGGTAAATCCTTTGCAGGATTTTGGGGAAATCCTAGGCAGGATATCTGTGAAATCCTTCGCTGGATCTTGGGGAGAGAGATTCTTGGATGAATATCAGGGAAATCTTCGTCAGGATTTCAGGGAAATCCTTGTCATGATTTTAGGGAATTTCTTGTCATGATTTAATGGAAATTCTTGACAAGATTTCAAGAAAATTATTGTCAGAATTTCAGGGTAATCCTCTTCAGGATTTCAGGGAAAACTTCGTCAGAATTTAAGGGAAATCCACGTCAGGATTTCAGGAGAATCGTCGGCCAGATTTCAGGGAAATCCTTGTCAGAATTTAAGGGAAATTCTCGGCATGATTTCAGCAAATCCTTGGCAGGATTTCATTAAAATCTTCGGCAGGATTTCAGGGATATTTTTGCTCAGATTTAAGAGAAACCTTTAGCAGGATTTTAAGGAAATCTTCGTCGGGATTTCAGGGAAATACTTGCTCGGATTTCAGGTAAATCCTCGTCAGGCTTTCAGGGAAATCCTCTTCAGGATGTCATGGAGATCCTCCTCAGGATTTTAGGGAAATCTTCGTCAGAATTTCATTGAAATCCTCGTCAGAGATTCGAGGAAATCTTCATCAGGATTTAGAGGAAATCCTCATCAGGATTTCAACGAAATCTTCATCAGGATTTCAAGGAAATCCTCATCAGGATTTCTCGTCAGGATTTCAGGGAAATCCTTGTCAGAACATCAGGCAAATCCTATTATAACTTCCTCGTCAAGTATTCAGGGAACTCCTCGTCAGGATTTCAAGGAAATCCTCGTCAGGATTTCAGAAAAATGCTTGTCAGGGCTTCAGGGAAATGTTCGTCAGGATTTCAGGGAAATCCTCATCAGAACTTCAGTGAAATGCTCGTCAAGATATCATAGAAATCCTCTTCAGAGCTTCAGAGAAATGCTCGTCAGAATTTTTAAGACATCCTCGTCACGATTTCTTGTCAGGATTTCAGAAGAATCTTCGGCAGAATATCAGGTAAATCCTAGTTTCTCATCAGGATTTCAGAAAGATTTTTGTTAGGATTTAAGAGAAATGTTAGTTAGAATTTCAGGGAAACCCGTCAGGATTTCAGTGAAACTTTTGAAGCAATCCGATGAGAAATTACTTGAGAAAGACCCAGAAGGAATTCTTGGGAACTTATTTTACTGATTCGTGGTACAAATATTGGAGGTGCATATGGACGTATCAATGCAAGAAATTTTGAGGATTTCTTATAAAGTTCGTTGGTAAATTCTAGGAGGCATTGACAGAGATATTGTTGAAAAAAAATCTTGGGCAATAAAAGCCATAAAGAAATCTCTAGCGATTTTTTTTTATTATTTAAAAAAAAATATTTAGACAACAACAGCAGGAATGATTGGGCTGTTAAATGGAATACATATCCACTGCCGTACAAAAGTTTTGGTTCACCCGCTAAAAACATACAAACATTAATTGTGCATATCCTTGTGTTGTTGCGTCTGAATGAAACTCTATAGCACATTCGAAAGGCAATGGGTTAATCTTACTTCTAAATTTTCTAAATTTTAGAGTTGAGACATTTTGCAAGAAATCACTTAAAAAATACATGGCTTTGAGGTAGAGTGAATGTTATTTTTTCGGTGGGCAGTGCTGGGAACGAAAAAGAAAATGATTGGCAACTGCCCTTTCAACGATGAATTATTAATTGGTGAGCTCGTTCCATGGTTTTATTTCAAATAAATTATATACGTAATCACAGATCTTTTTGTGGTTCTAATGTTACCTTCAGGAAAATTCTCGTCAAGGCTTCAGGGAAATGGTGCTCAGGATTTCAGGGAAATCCTCGTCAGAGTTTAATTGAAATCCTCGACAGAATTTCGAGGATGCTCTCATCAGGATTTCTCTTCAGGATTTCAGACAAATCCTTGTCAGTATTTCAGGGAAATCCTCGTCAAGATTTCAGGGAAATCCTCGTCAAGATTTCAGGGAAAACCTTGTCAGATTTTCAGGGAAATCCTCGTCAGGATTTCAGAAAAATCCTTGTCAGGGCTTCAGGGAAATCCTGCTCAGGATTTCAGAGAAATCCTCGTCATAATTTTATTGAGATCCTTGTCAGAATTTCGAGGAAACCCTCATCACGGTTTCGCATTAGGATTTCAGGCAAATCCTTGTCAATATTTCAGGGAAAACTTCGTCAAGATTTCATGGAAATCCTCGTCAAGATTTCAGGGAAATCCTCGTCAGGATTTCCGAAAAATCTTCGTCGGGATTTCAGAAAAATCCTCGTCTGGGCATCAGAGAAATGCTCGTCAGAATTTTTAGGAAATCCACATCACGATTTCTTGTCAGGATTTCAGTAGAATCCTCGGCAAGATTGCAACGTCAGAAAGAAGAGAAAAATAAGCAAAAAGGATAAGGATTCATGCTTTTTATTCGTGTGCGAAGGAGAATGTATCATTGAAAATTACTGAGATAGAGCTGTTCAAGTTTGGACAAAATTTAAAACATAATATTTTTTATTAACTCAGTAAGCAATAATTTCGGATACTACGCACTTAAATTATTTCACCGACCTCAGTAAAATGTTTCGCCGAGAACCCAACAGCTGAGAGCTCGGTAAATTTTAACGCCGAATCTCGGTACTTATTTTACCGAGATTTCGGCAATCCGAATTTTTTGCCGAGATCTCGGCGAACGTTACCGAGATTCGGTAAACGTTTACCGAGATCTCGGTAAAAGTTTTACCGAGAATCGTCAAATTATTACCGAGATATCAGCTGTTGGGTTCTCGGCGAAACCGTTTAAGTGTGTATGTTCTTGAGGACATTCGTTTTGTTCCTAGATGTTTAACCTTCCCTTAAACTGAAAAAGATTGATGGTTTACTTTTATTTATTTTGGCAAAAACATATGAAACTAGAATTGGTAATTACAAAAATAGATTTGCTGTTGCATATCATCTCTGAAATATTGATGTTGACATGTACAGCATTGAACAGAATGTAAAACTGGAACTGTAGCACTAGTGCAGGTGATTATCGATTGATTAGTCACCCCATTCCATCTGTTATGCTAAACCCGACTTGAATAAACATTAGCGTTATCGTAAATAACTATCACAGTGGAATATCATTTGATCGCTCCACCTCCGGTCATGTGTTGAGAGGGCCTGGGTGCTGGTGTCCCAAACTAAACAGACAAAAAGATGCTACAATTTCATGTTGAATTTGCTTTAAAATTATTATGTCATAATGATTTTGCGAGCTGTTTAGTGGAATACTGCCCATACTCGCATAACAGTCCCATATTATATGGGATTCCGCATATAAATGGGACTGTTATTCGAGTATGGGCAGAATACCTGTCAGTAAATAAAAATAAAATTCATTCCATTTAATTCCACTAGAGTTTGTATCCTTCAACAAGTACGAGTTTTTCATCGCAACGTCCGTTTGTCTATTCCAGGGTAATAAACGTACTGTATACACACAATCCATCTAAATCACGCGATTAAGCCGTGTCACCACAAGTATGCATCGCGGCACAAAACAAATACGCTCTGCCTAATCCCTGTCACAAACAACAATCGCTTTGGCGTCACGCAAGGATCTTTATTATCTCTGGCATGTTGATGCCAACAAAAAAAACTGATACCCATGTACATGTACAGTCCCTTCTGTATGCGTAACGGTACGTGCAGAACCAGAGTGACTTTGAACGTGGCTCACGTGTTCGCGGGGAAAAGGTCAGTTTGTGAGGATTCTGTCGATAATCATTAAGGGGAACATCCGCACGTAACACTTTCGTTGTTGAATGGCCAGGCTTGGTATCGTACTCGTTATTTTGCTATACTCTGGTAGGTTTTTGGTATTGCAGAACTTTCATGCAACGTCAAAGAGAGAATCAACTTAGGCATAAAGCTTCGCGGATTTGAAAGATGAAATGGGATAGAAGGAATTCACTCTAGAAAATGCTTGTCCGGATTTCGGGAAAATCCTTGTCAGAAATTCAGGGAAGTCCTTGTCAGGAATTCTGGGAAATCCTTTTCAGGATTTCAATGAGCTCATAGTCAGGATTTCAGGAAAATATTTGCTGCTATTTCAGGAAAACTCTTGATTTGTCATAGAAAACTATGCCGGGATTTAAGAGATATTTTTATTTCTTTATTTCAGTGAAATCCTTCTCAGAATTTTATAAATATCCTTGTCGGGAACTCAGGGTATCCTGCTTTATTTTATGCGAACTTCAAAATTGAACCAAATGGAATGAGCTTTAATTATTTGATCTAATAAATCCCTAATCGTAACAGTTTTTGATCACATCATAAATATATTTGACGTATATTTTACACAATCCGTATCCTAATAATAATGACATCCCTTCAACAGCAACCCGCCATCGAACGTGTATTCCAATGTTAGCCTTTACCTCACCATTGTAATAAACACAGAAATATCCTCGTAAACTCGGCTCAAACAGCACCCCCCGGTTTTTGGTGTTTGTTTATGAACAATACCTTCCTAAAAACACAAAAGAATGTCAAACTTCGTCGTCGTTTTGGTTCGAATTTATGGAGGTGGTGCAACGTATTGAAAGCACTGAACCAACTCGAATTGGACCACCCTCCCACACTCTGCAGTTTATCAATTTACTACGCTTGGATGGGGCGGAGCTGGGGCCGGCCGATACGATGTTGGACCGAGCGGGGTAGGGTAGATGTTGCCTTGGATTATATAGCCTTTTACTACACAAAAGGCATAAATTGTGCTCAATAAGATAGTATTCAAAAATCGTTTGACTTATTTATAAAGAAATATTTTCCTCAGGGTGACGAATACTGGTACATCTACCCTACAACAAGGACGGAGTCCGAGTGCAGTATTTACATAATCCCATTCTGCCGGCGCGCGAGGGGTTACTCTCTGGAGAACAAGAAGCAAGCAAAGGAAAATAAGAATGCGTGCTGTGCTGCAATGCTCAGATAGCGTAGCATTGCTGGCTGCAAATCCACTTCCGATCTCGCTTAACCCACTTTATGCTCAATGGAATGTGCTGGGATTTCCTCGAGTTCAACTGTTTTTTTTTTTTTTTTGTGCTAGAGAAGTTTGGGACAAGAGTGCCATAGGGGCAAGTAGAAAACAACGATTTGTTTTTCTCTTTGAGTATAACAAAATTTTCCTCCATAGCTCAGAGTACAACGTACAAAATATTATGAAAACTGTTCTATTCTTCCACTTATTTTATTGATTTTTGTATAAGCAATCAAATATCAGTGTACGTTTAAAATTTTTGATAAACACACGCTCAAAAAAGAATTCTGGAAAACGTGAACTGTCAAAAATACATCGTGAACTACCATCATGTTTACTTGAACGTTATCGGAACTAGGCGTTCATATAAACATGATCGAGTTCACGGTGTATTTTTGCTTGTTGACGAGTTCATGACAGCTGTTCACGGATACGATCCAAGGAACCAACGATATAGCCATGAAAACCAAGTTTTACTAGAACCATAACTCAATACCGAGATTCTAAATATCGAGTAAGGGAGAGTATGTACAGTCACTTCTGATGTGTTTTTGTGACATTTGAAGGATTTCAAGGATAGCTGCATTAAAATCTATGTGTTTTCTTGGTATATCTGTATTACTGTATCCTGGAGCAAAATATCTGAATTTTGAATCTTCTTCTTATTCTTTTTCTTTTTGGCATTAACGTCTTCATGGGGACAGAGCCTGCTTCTCAGCTTAGTGTTCTTAAGCCAACTGCCACAGTTATTAACTGAGGGCTTTCTTTGCCAAAGTTGCCATTTCCGCATTCGTATATCGTGTGGCAGGTACGATGATACTCTATGCCCAGGGAAGTTAAGTAAATTTTCATCACGAAAAGATCCTGGACCGCCCGGGATTCGAACCCAGACACCTTCAGCATGGCTTTGCTTTGTAGCCGCGGACTCTAACAACTCGGCTAAGGAAGGAATTTTGAATCTGTATCCCAATAAAATGGAATCGAAATTAAAGTTGGACTAGAAATTCAAGGAAATGCCAATAATTTGTAACTACAATGCAAAATTTACACATCTAAGTTTAAATTTTGCGGTGCAAAAATGTTTGTTTTCATATTTGCTCAAAACCATGTATCAATCTGCTTAATTTTGGCAGAATTCTTTATAAAGAATCTGTATATCTGAAACAAAAACATCTACCCCCAACGGTAAACAAGCGAGAAAAATGGATTTTATCATCGCTCTCTCTTTGGGGCTCTTGTCCGCTGCTTCTATTTATCAGACTTCTTACAACTTGCGATACATTGACAATCGTGGACCGCAACAGATAGGATGTTTTTCTTTGCTTGCTTTGATCGTGCTTCATTCTCAAATGAGAGCGACTTCTGCAATGCTTGCATTTGACTCAAAGAAGCTTAAATTTGCTTTCCGGATTAACATTGATCAGCGGGTTAAGATTGATCGGTATGATTCTTCTCGTTAAAAGTTCGAATCATCCTTCATCGATGGAACATTTTCAAAGCACGAAGGATGCGCTCTTTCTTACATTCATGAGATAATAAAAATTGAGGTTTTTGCGAAAAGTGCGTTTAGTTCATGCGTATATATGTCGACCTTTTGAATTAATTATTTTATAATTATGGATGACACTATCATGTCTCACATGAGTTTTGCAAATAGTATGAGCCAATGAAAATGCGGTTGTTACTAAAAATGACTTCGTCAAAAACGATTCGTCGTCAAATCTTTCATAATTTTGTTCAATGGACCGATGCACGAGTTAACTAATTTTACGTTTGAGCGGTGCTGAATTCACTGGTTTCCATAGTCACATAAATAACACGGCACCGCTAAAACGTCAAATAGTGAACCCATGCATAGGTCCATAGAGCAACGTCATCAAATTACTATTAAGAATGCAAAATTTCCATAGGAAATTGCTTACCTCTAAGCGTATTCCGTGGTTCGAAGTGTTTTTAAATAACTCTAAAAGTAAATTACTTGTAAGAGTTTGGTCTTCATATTCGGATTCAGGGGCCATGATATCAGTAAATAATGACATTTTCATTTTTATTGAGCGTTGTTTGCATGTGTAATCATTTTAACCTCATATCCACTAATTCAAAAAATCACTTAAATATTAAAACCAATATGCAGTATTTGGTCACGAGCGTTACTTGATTTAAAAATATAAAATTTGCGATATTTGCATCTTCAAATGAAAACTTTAAGAAATATTACAAAAACTGATCAATGATTACGGTATAGATACAGTCAACTATCCCTTACTCGATATTGAAGGGACCATCAAGTTAGGGAGATATCGAGTTACAGAACACAAAACCAGTGCAACTGCGATCCAAGGGACAATCGAGTTAGCCATGAAAACAAACTTTTACTATGGTTCTCTAACTCGATATCGAGATATGGAATATCGGGTAAGGGAGAGTTAATAATCACTAATTAAATAGACAAAAATGCTGATTTAAAAAATCTTAATTAAGAGTAGATTGAAAACATTGAAAATAAGGACCAAAATATTAGAATCTGAAGTATTCGTTCTTAAAATGACTTTTGAAATAATAGCATATAATTACCAAAAAAAAAACAGATTTAAGTTTCAGTAGCTCTATTATTTTTTATCGATATATTTATCTACAAAGAAGAACCTTCTTATAAAGAAGGGGATATTTCTGATAAAATCAGTCACAGCTGCAAACCAGAACAATATTAACACATCAAAGCTTCAAAAAACTGTTTACGATGATAAGGAGGCGAGACAATCTTCAAAATTATCAACTGTTTTGATGTCAATGAATATGAGATCAGTAATAAAAGGAAGAACAACCTATGTTCAAATGAACGGCTATTTATAAAATTGGAAACAAGCCTTTTTTACGTTATCAATCGTAGTTCAACAAATAAAATAACCATCTGCTTAAGCTTATGTTTTAAGAAACATGAACTACTAACGCCAAAATAATAATCGAATTATAGCTTGGACACGATGTGCTGAACTGTCAGATGCACCCCAAATCAACTTCATGACTCATAAGGCAATCTGACGTTTGATTACCTATCTCTATCCAGCACAGGTACGTATATGGGAAATCGTTTCCGTATGAAAACAACAAACAAAAAATCCCATTTGATCTTGTTGCTGGAAAGAGAAGGGTGCGAGAGCCTTATTTATTCTTTCTGAGTTGTCATGTAAGGAATATCTCATTTGGGTCACGTGTACCAGTTATGGACATAATGGTTCCTTATTTGGCCATACGTGTTAATTTAAAAGTTTTCAAATTTTTGATTATTTTATGTGTTTTAGTAGTAAGATATTAATTATGTCTTCACGTTGAACTATTCAAAAAGATTCTAAATGTGAATATTTTCGAAATTTCACAAATGGCCAAATAGGGGACCACTATGGCCATAACTGGTACACTTTCTCCAGTTAAACTTATTAATTCTGCCGTTTCCCGTTCAGCCAGATGTCATTGAAATAAGTTATGTACGTACAAACGACATTAGGATTCAGACTTGAATAGTTTTTAAATTTTTTAACATGTTTTTAAAAGCAGACCTGCCAGTTTAAACTGTAATCGATTTCCATTCTAAAAATCACATCCTTCGTTCTTTGATTCAAAACATTCATAAGAAAATCATTCGTTTTAAGCGAATCAACTTGCTGAATATAGTATATTAAACCGATTATTAAAAAAAAAAAAAAAAAAAATGTCTTTGCAAGAAGCTTTCGTGGAAACAGTTCATTCGGGGGATTGGGTTTCGGTAGAAAATCCTTCGGGAAAAAATCATTCGGGGAAATGTCGGACAATCCACACGGACACCATTCGTTCATTTAGCTGCACAGACTGTAACTCAACATAAGACAACAGGCAATCATGCTTCAGTGGCACAGGCGATAAATTCCTGAAGAAAAGTTTCAATTGGCTGAAGCGGGAATCGAAGCCATACCCCATGACACGATGTAGTTAACTGCCTGCCGACAATAACCTCACGGCCATGCCGAGTGATAACTTCCTTGGAAAGCCGTTGGTCCCAAGATGAACTAGCCATGGTCTAAAAGTTTCATTAAAAAGACACAAAAAAAACAAAATCATAAACCATATTCTCCCAACATATTGATCAACCCCTTGTGTTTTGACGTTCCATGCTGCTTTTTCATTCAAGTTTGATCTGTGAATAGCAAGTTGATCTCAAATAGAAGGAAGGCGATATTATACATTATGAACAGAATTTTATAGTTTAATTATTTTACATCAAATTATTTCTTGGTGCTCTCATCGTAACAATTTAAAGCTTCCACCGTAAACTCTGTTATTCACCCGAAGTATTCAAAACCATATATTTGCTATAAAATGTTATTAAGCTGGAAGTCACACTAAGTTAATTAACTATAATAGAGAATGGTATCCTGTTTTAAGCCGTTTTAAGGCGGTAAAGTAAAAAACAATCAATAACATCGATATCAGGGTAGACCAGTGTTTCCCAAACTTTTTTGGCTTTCGCCCCCTTGAGTCCAAACTATTTTAGAATCGCCCCCCTAATCATTCTTCTTCTTCTTCTTCTTCTTCTTCTTCTTCTTCTTCTTCTTCTTCTTGGCATAACGTCTTTACTGGGACAGAGTCTGCTTCTCATCTAAGTGTTCAATAAGCACTTCCACAGTTATTAACTGAGAGCTTTCTTTGCTAAAATTGCCATTTTCGCATTCGTATATCGTGTGGCAGGCGCCCACTGATTCGTAGTTTGAATATTTAGCATTTATAATGCTATGTTGAAGTTTTGATCAATATCTTAGCATAAGTGTACCGTAAATTGGTCAAAATTTAAAGTTGACTGGTGTAGTACTTAGAACTCACATATCTATAAATTATTATTATTATTATAATTTACTCATTAATATCAACCATATCTGTCCGAAGGTTTGAAGACTTTTCACTAAACTGCGATAATCGATACAATGTTGCTTCACTTCCAACTTTTCAATCTCAGGAAATACAAGCCGAGTATCAGTGAATCATCCTTCGTTACCTTCGTAATGAAGGTGTTTTGCTAGCTGAATCTCTGATGAAATTAAAGAACCGATATTTGCATAGCCAATCTTGTGAAAAAAACTAAGTGTGACGATTATGATGAACTCTCACATATTTCACTTCAAAAATGCTTCTAATCTGTAACCAAAAATTATTGAGATCAACGTTATCTTTCGAGAAAAATCTTAGATGCACATTCATGTTTTTGAAGTAGAAAAAAAATGAATGGATAATACTAACGTTTTGTGTGCGGGTTTTTTTTAAAGACATTAACACGTTAATGCTTCCAGTGGACGGTAAAGTCCTTTGAAGGAAACACCACACTACACAACGAACTAGCATGCAACGCCCAGTGACTCAGTCGGAGACCTTCCTTACGAAAAATATTCCGGACTGAAGCTGGAATCGAACCCACACTACTTGACACGATGCGGCCAAATGCCTGACGGCACTAACCGCACGGCCACGAAGCCCACATTTTGTCTATGATGAGTAAATCCAAATTCCCTTACATTAAATTTTTCGCCCCCTTTTCTACTGTTTTCGCCCCCCAAAATCAGAATTACAAATTATCGCCCCCTTGGACCTGAAAATCGCCCCCTAGGGGGTGAATTCGCCCACTTTGGGAATCACTGGGGTAGACAATCGTCATCGTTGAGCTTGAGCTTGAGCTTGATTGGCCGCCCGTGGATGCACTCCAGTATCGCCAGATCAGCTGCACTTACACAAGGAACCAACCAAATGACTGCTTGGGACTAACAGGCATCCTCAGTGTATAAGTGCTGGTGATCTTCTATTTTTAGGCAACAATGGCACCTGCCACGTCAGAATGCAGACCAATGAGGGGAAGGGGGAGGAACTGATGATGCATTGAACTGACTCCCACGTAGACCGTATATTCCACTGCATCCACGTCAGTTCATGCGGGAGTGTATGGATTGGGGGAAAGGCATGGCAGAAAGGTTTGCTTTTGTGGTTAGCAGACTGCCTATATATCAGACGTAAGAAAGGCGTGCGCGTGGAAGTAGGAAGCGTTAGGGAAACGGTTTCTTGTCCGTCTCTGGTTCTAGCGTTTGCTATGAACGAATAGTTAGAGTGTGATATATTTAGAACGGAATATAGAAGCAAGTGAGAGATATACAACTACAAAGTACGAGGAAAGGGACGGGCCTGGGATTGAACCCATGACCTTCTGCATATGAAGCAGAAGCGGTAGCCATCAGACCACCAACCCCGTCTTGGGTAGACAATCGTCATCGTTAAATGGAAAAAGTCGGCGACAAAACTAAAAGAAGCATCGTCATCGTCACTCTACCATCGTCCGATGACGATTTGCCGCAGAGATCCGGTCACATAGGCTCGGCTCCATGCCGAACAAATACGATTCCTTCGTTATGGGCGAATCTTCGTTCGGGAGCACTGAGCCGACTAAAAATGTGAATCGTGTCTTCGATAGATTATAAGTATTATTTGGAAAAAATAAAACAAAACAAGTCTGGAATCGAACAAACGATCTGTGATTGGTCAACCCCACGCCACAAAAAACTAAATAGTACAATCAATATGCCAGCAAACTTTACAAAAGTTCATTTAAGTATTTGCATGACGCCGAATGTCATTCGGCGAAACATTTTACAGATTTTCGAATAAATGTCCTTCAGACTTAATGCACTTTCAACCAAATGTCATTCGACTGAACGAGTTTAAACGATGAGTAAACAAAAATGTTAAAACTTAAATTACAACATAAGTTTGAGTTATTGAAATTTTTAGCGCTTTCACATGGTGTTTGAATTTTTCACGAGTGAATCGATTTTTAAGTTCTGTGATAATGAAATTTGTATTTCTCTGTTAAAGTTAATCTATGATAAAAGATCTCAAAACAAAAAATAAATAAACAAAAGGTCGAATCATTTTCAACATTTTGTTTATTCGACCTTTTGTACTTTCGACCCTTTGTCCTTTCAACGATTTGTGTTTCGATTTTTCTCATGCTCATTACTCATATACAAAACAATGAAGTATACCAAAGGTGAGCATTTTGTACAAAAATCGACTTTCACTATCATTACTCTGAACACAATTATGGTAGGCCATGATGGTCAAACTACATGCTTCATGATGAACTACATCCATTTCAGTAACGGTCGAATTTTGGACCCTTTACGCAAGTAATTTCGGGGTTTTATCCCAATTTATTATTAGCAAAGCGTACACAAGCCAATGAACAATATTCATGTTGAATGCCAGAATGTAGAGATAAACTTTCTCTATGAAAGAAGAATGCTCACATGGTCATGAATAATCCAAAATACGTTGAAAATAATTCAAATGTAAAACAATGTTGCCATTATTTTGGATTTATAAAGTATATATTGTGGACTCCGGAACTTGGAGGCAAAGCCTAAGATACTGTTTGTTAAACATGCTAGCGCAAAGTGTAATCAATCGATTAATAATGGATAATCGAAGATAAAATGTTTGTATTAAATAATGTGTCCCATTTTTTACGGATTGAGATACAATCGCAAGAAAAATTGTCGTGACTAGCATAGGGGGCAACATTGCTGCAACTTTGCAACCTTTTCAACTTGATCACGAGTTTTTATTTCAAAACACAATATTAAATTTGTTTTATGACTATTATTCGATAATGTGAAAATGTTTACGACATAACGGCATTGCTGGTCTAATGGCTACCGTTTCTGCTTCATGTGCAAAAGGTCACGGGTTCATTCTCAGGTCTGACCTTGCCTCGTACTTTGTAGTGGTATCTTTCACATGCTTCTCTTCCACTTGTAATCTATCACACTCAATCGATTCGGTCATAACCAGTGCTGTAAACATTCGACACTTAGCGCGATGTTTGTTTCGTTGCCATGGTCAGCAGTCACAGCACGAGCCTTAGAATGAACGTCGACAAACACAAAAAAGTGTCAATTCAATGTCGTCTGACACGATGACATTTGCATAAATCATATATTTTGCATACAATTTAGACATCGGATCATAAACAACATGAATAGTTTGATCTTGCCTGTCGAATGTCGAATGTGACATACATACAGTGAAAGCAAAACCGTATTGTTTCCTAGCGAAGCTATCGTGGTCAGTGGCATTCAATTGACATTTTTCTTTTCGACATTCGTTTGATCGCTCGTGCTGTGCATGTAAAAGGGAACCGCTGTCGAATATCAGCGGAAACGTGTTGACTACCGTGATTGCTTACAACACTGTTCATAACAAACGCTAGAATCAGAGACGGACAAGAACCGTTGCCCTACGTTTCTATTCTTTTATCATTATTATAGCACGCCTTTCCTTGCGCCTGACATATAGGCAGTCTGACAACCAAATAGAAAACAAATAGCAAAAAGTAAATACTTGGCTTCTTGTGTAAGTGCAGCTGATCTGGAGATACCGGAGTAGCAACCACGCAAGGTATTTTAACAGCTACTACAGCTATCTACAGCTGTCAATATACATAGGCAACCACGGCGGTTAATCAAGCTCAAACTCAAAGCAATGTGATAATTTCTACCAACAAAGAGAGAGTTTCTGAAAATTGCAATGCAAAGCCTAGAAAATTGCTAAACACGGGGTTGAGTTATCATTGTCATATTCTGATTAAGTTGTGTTAAACGCTATTCGTGGAATAAGATTGTTGCAACAAAAACAGGAGAGAACTATGTTTTTGCTGCAACGTGTTGGTTGACAATTAATTCACTGATTTCAGCAAATGAAACAAAAGGGGTTTTGTTCAGTGGCCCCGGTATTTGATTTTAGTATTTTAATTCAAATTCTTAATAAAATAAGAATTGGCACATAAATGAAGACTTGAGGAAAAGTCTCATCACGCAAAATATAAAATCCAACTCTTTCGTGAAGGTAAAGCTTCTTCTTCTTCTTCTTCTTCTTCCTGGCGTTACGTCCCAACTGGGACAGAGCCTGCTTCTCAGCTCAGTGAGCACTTCCACAGTTATTAACTGAGAGCTTACTATGCCAATGACCATTTTTGCATGTGTATATCGTGTGGCAAGTACGAAGATACTCTATGCCCTGGGAAGTGGAGAAAATTTCCAACCCGAAAAGATCCTCGATCTGTGGGATTCGAACCCACTACCCTCAACTTGGACTTGCTGAATAGCTGCGCGTTTACCGCTACGGCTATCTGGGCCCCATGAAGGTAAAGCTATTGGAAGCTAAATTTCATTATTGGAAAGTATTCGATCATTGTACTGAAACTCAGGTTTAGGAAGTATGAGAATTCTATAAAGCTTCTGATGAATCCTCTCAGCGACCTCTCAGAATCCTCACACAATTCTCATCAATATCCTCTCGAGATTCGCTGTGGTTCTCATCAAAATCTATTCATGATTCTAATCAGGATTCTTATAGGATTCTCATCAGCTTAATCACAAGGTTCACATAAAATTATTTGCAGGGTCACTGCAGCTTCCTTGCAGGATTCTCATCAACATTCTCTCAGTATTTTCTTCAGATTTTTTTCAGGATTTACACCAGAATTCTCTCAGATGTCTCATTAGATTCGTCTAAAGATTTACCTACGGAATCTCACCAGAATGCACTTAGGATGCTCATCAGAATCTCATCAGAAAGGACTCACGTCAGACTCGCCTCAAGTTTTTCATTGGAGCTCTTTTTGGATTCGATAGACAAATGGGAGAATTATAATCAGAATCTTCTTGAGCTTGTTACCAGAATACTCTCATTATTCTCCTCAGAATTCTCTCTTGTGTGCTTCTAGGATTTTCTGCCGAATCCTTTCAGGATTCTCAATAGAGTCCTTCCAGAATTCTCCACCGAATCGTTCCAAAATACTGATCAGAATTCAAAAAGGATTCTCACCGGAATTCTTCGAAACTTCGCAACAGAATCCTTCTAGGATAGACATCAGAATCCTTCGAGGGTTCTAATCAAAATCCTTCCAGTATTCCTGTCGAAATCCTTTCATTATTTTAATTAGAATGATTCCTCGATTCTCATCAGAATTCTTCTTATATTTTTTATCAGATTTCTTCCTGCATTTACAACTGAATCCATTCTGGATGCACATTATATTTTTCCACGACGCTTAGATAAACTTTCTAGAATCCTCTTCGAAAACATTGCAATAATATCATCTGAAACCAGGAAAAAAGTTTTCTTAATTTTTTTTATATTGTTTATGTAATCCCACAAGGACCCACCCAGTATAAAAGATATTTTAAGAATGGAGTATTAAACTTCATGAATGTTTCTATTTTTCGATTACGTTGATTAGAAAAATCATTTAGTTTGTGCTCATTGCATGATTATCTCTATTGTTTTACATTTTGGGCTTATCGACATATATGGGTAAAGAACAACCATCAAGAAGCTGGCGAATGTTTGAAAGATTATTTTTTCAATGGGTCACAAAATTATGAAGCAACTTTTGTTCATGGTACAATAATTCTGAAGCACAATCTGTAGTTCGAGATTAAATAACGTTTGAAGGATGGCAATGGAATAATTTGAAGAGATACAGGACTGCAATACGGATATACACCACAGCCTTCAAATACGAAAAAAAGTTTTTGGTTAATGTATTTGCAATTGCTGATCAATTATTTGAAATTGATTATCATTTGTACGCAATAAAATAAAAGTCAAATTTCATGTGATTAACAATCATGCAAGATTTTCAAAATGCATAATTTACCTAAAAGTGAGATTTTCTTAGGAAACCTTCACTAAATCAAAGGCTTTATTTTCAAGTGTTTCAAGTTTGTATAAAAAATAAGCTACTACTACTAAAGATGAAAATGACAATAAATTTTCGAGCTGTTTAGTGGAATGCCTATAAATAAATAAAAACCGAATTCAGTACTATACCATTTAATTTCACTAGAGCTTGTATATTTTGACAGATACGCGTATTTCTTGTTCCCCTCAACGACGGTATGCTAACGTTTGAGAAAAAATATTCACGCAAACTCTAGAATACAACATCCAAAGGTCATTATTTATTTGACTTTACTACCCATTTGCTCTGCACATTTAAAACGCAGTGTAGCTCGATTTGAGCAAAAGAAAGAAAAAAAACTTTAATGAGTGTGCTAATTTGCGTTTCTTCTTCTCCTTTCTTTCTCTTTCCAGAGTACGGGTAGAATATTATGTAAATGAAAATACATTCAAAGAAAGACTGCAACTATATTTTATAAAGAATCAAAGATCAAGTAAGTATGAATCGTTTGCTTCCCGTTCACTAATTGGGTCATTTTCGAGTTGTGCCTTCCATTCCTGATGTATTTAACGAGATGCCTAAAAATAGGGGGCTTTTCTATTTTTATATCAGTTTTTGTCCATTTTGGGTCACCATAAATATTTAAGCACCATATTCAAGGCCAGCTCTTTTCATTCAAACCACCTCTTCAGCGCAATCGGTAATTATTTTGACGTCTAACTACTCCCACTAACCTGGCGATGGTGAGTCTCATGCAGTTTGATAAATACCCAACCCTTTTCTCGTGACATTCTTCATTTTGTATCCCCACTCTCTACATACATTGCGTGCCGAACGTCCATTTGAGTTCCAACGTTCTGCGAAGTGAAGCGATCCATTTTTCATTTCGAACCATTCCTTTCGGTTTCGTGACCATCTATTAGAACCAACCGGAACAACAGGTTGAAGCTGTTCTTTTTTTATTTCACCTGTTAGAATTAAATCGTTCCACTCGAGTATGGTGCAACTCGGAAATGTTCTCGATTGTTGTTTGGCACACATTCTGGATTATTAATTGAATGTATCGTTTTTCTTTTCCTTTTTCGTGAACAGGTTTAAGGATACGAATTGCTAATTTACTGTTTAAGTTACTAACTTGCATTTTGTACATAATACGAGTAGTATCGGACCTAGATCCAACGTTTGCAACTTGGTGAGTATATATTTCTATATGAGTAAATTTGTGTAACGTTTGTAAGCGTGCTTTTTGTTTGGATTGCCTATAACTTACAAGTTCTATGATTTTTTCGTTCACATTGAATAGGAGGCCACCATGATGAAAAGGCAACGTCAAGATACATCTAGTTTTTTTTTGCACTACGTTTTCTTGTACCAAGCGTATTCGAAGCGAACACCGTTTTAGCAGGATTTCTGTCCGATATTCCTATATCCTGTAGCATCCTGCCTGTTACATTTTACTATGTATATAGTAACATTTGCCTCAAAGCTATACATTGCATCCTATGATGGAGTAACGGTTAACTTTTGAACCTTTCACAGAAACGATTTTGTTGTTAAGAATAATTAATGTACATGCCAAAACACAAAACGAAATACTCGCATCTGTCATGCTTGCGAGTAAACGAAGCTAAAGTGATTCGCAAACGTGTTTTGAGATGTTCAGAGTTAATTGCGCTCTTGATATAAAAAAATGCTATTTCCCCTCCGATATTTCTGGTTTTTAAGGGTTTTTGACAACAAACTGATAGCGGACTTGCATTTTTCAATGTATTCGAATCCTCTGAGTAGAATCTCAAAAGAGAAACTTAAAAGTAGATTGGAGTACCTTGTACCTTTTAATTCCGCCCGAAATGCTTATCTTTGACAGATACGCGTATTTCGACTACCACTTGCAATCTTCTTTAGTGTCAGTTACTCGTATACATCCCCCCCCCCCCCTTCGCTTAGGGGCTCCAGGGGGTCGTGCTCTCCAAATAATTGAAAAGATACTGAATACTTGTAGGGGGCCTTCCTTAGCCGAGTGGTTAGAGTCCGAGGCTGTAATGCAAACCCATGCTGAAGGTGTCTGGGTTCGATTCCCGGTCTGGACCGACCTAATCTTTTCCTAATGGAAATTTCCTTGACTTCCCTGGGCATAGAGTATCATCGTATCTGCCACACGATATACGAATGCAAAACTGGCAACTTTGACAAAGAAAGTTAATATACTGTGGAAGTACTCATAAGAACACTAAGCTCAGTAACCGGCTCTTTCCCAGTGGGGACATTTCCTTTTCGTCCTATTCGTGGAAAAATACATCGGCGCGTCAGAAGCATTTAAAGAAAACCAGGGAGTCTTCTACGTTTTGAAGGTACGATGCAACTCACATTTCAACCAGCTACTCCGAATGCAAAAGTTGAATGACGGGACCGAAATCTCAATCACCGAGCACCCCCAACTGAATCAACGAAAGTGTGTTGTGTCTAACGTCGACTCAACGGACATAACTGACCAGTATCTGAAAGAATAGCACGTCAGTCAAGGTGTGAAGGACATCCGCCGAATTTGAAGTCGACAACCGGATGGCTCTTTCATAAATACACCGTCCATAATCCTTCCCATCAGTTGTACCGTCATCCCGGACCACACAGACTTTGGATGGTCCCGTTGCTGAACCCGCAATTACTATCCTACGCCAATGCAGTGCGACCGCTGTTAGCGTTTCGGTCATGCCAACTCCACCAACAAGTGCCCTAAACCGTTCCGCATTTGCGGGAAATGCTACAAGGTTCATCCACACAGAGCTGACTCAGTTATGAGTTATTCCGCTACCACTGCACTGCCACTGATAATGGAACTCCGCGAGAACCTGCTACTACCGGCTTCATTCAAAAGCGTTCGGAATGCGTCGACCCAATATTTTGTTGGAATTGCAACACCAATGATCCCAACCACCAGCAAAAAGTGCCCGACTTATGTGAAGGAACTGGCTATTCAGCATATTCGTGTAGACCACAACCTATCATACCCGTCACGAGTATGAAGCACAGGACGGATGGGCAATGGTACCGACACTTTCGCTAGAGCAGTCAACCTGAGAAAGGACGTTGAAGTTGAAGGACTCAAGACCACTGTCAAACAACGCCTTGAGGACTATGAGAAGAAAGGCGGAAGAATTGCTGAGACGAAGCGCGCTCTGCACAACCGTAGCAACATTAACGACAATCCGTGGACATGGCACAAGGGGATTTTTTTTTATTATCGGACAATTTGGGCCGTAGGTTCTCCGATTTGCATGAAATTTTCACCAGAGGTAGAGGTCGTGGATAAATGACCAAAAGTTAAATTCAAAAAAAATTATAGTGGCCTATTTTCCCGGAAAACTCTAGATGAATTTTCACGATTTCTCTATAAACCTCAAACTTTGAAAATTCATATCTCCTGAACTATGCATCGTAAAACAAAAGTTTTTTAGTGAAATCGAAAGAAAATTTTCTCAGCAATCTATTAAAAATATTAAAAGAAAAACATTTCTCGGAAAATTTTTCACCATGGAGAAAATTGTCGGAAAAATAGCGAAAAAACTATCGTCTGTACCATGAAAAATTTTCAAAAAAATATTTTTTGTTTCATCAATCCATACTCTAACTTTCGTCCAACGACGCCAAAGTGGTATCTTTTACCGTTTAGGCGCTAGAATTGAAAAACCGATGATCACCCCCACGCTTCCCATAGAAAAATTTGTTCTATTGTGGGCCTCATAACCGTGCGCTAACGGCGGCAGTAATTTACACGCATTGTAAGTGTAACGCAGTAAACCATCCTTTCCTTTCCAGTCAGAAGAAGCTTTTCGTCAATCAGACCACTCTCCTTTGGTCTGTTGGGTGTTTTGTATGTCCTTTATTCGTAACCTTTACTATTGAGACCAACAGTCTTTAATTGAAAACGATCCTAGCATTTAATAATATAGGTAATAGGAACTGACCCTCAGCAAGCATGGGAAAATTCACTCACTCACCCGAATGCCACCGATGAAAAATAGCAAAAAATCTGCTGCTATCGAACATTCAGTGATAGTTGAACCGTCCTAGGTGGAGTGTAGCATGAAAGCGTCGAAACCGATTGTGTAAAAGCGACAATCGGAAGGAACGCTAAGAAAAGTGAATACCAATACACTTGTATCTGCGAGGCACGAGTTAATGCACTTAGCATCTATTCGCCGAATGCATTGAACTGACTGAGAGGATTCCTACTCACTGAATCATTCCGTGGTGTGGACTGCCAGTCAGTGAACGCTCATTAGCACTCAAACCCTAATGCCATTCGAACGGAATCAGAATGTAAACAATTATTCCTGGACAAACATTTCAAAAGGGCACATCGGCATTGGTAAACATTGGCTTTGCAAGCCGCTGTTGAACCCAATTCAACTCGATCACGCTCACCAATACCACTATCAGGAAGAGCTAACACCAATCTTTCTGATAGTGGGGTTAGTTTGCGTGGGCGGGCTAAAAAGGGCTCAACAGCAACGTTTCTGAGAAAAAAGGCTCAAGACCTCTTGGGCCCTTTTCAAATGTTTGTCCTTTGTCCGAATTTGGGTATTGCATTCGACTGATCAGATGCCGTTTTTTGTTTCGCTTAGTGCTCGCCGAAGTAGCAGAATGGGCACTGGAAATTGAAACGTTCGGCTTGGTTAAAAAAACGGCTTTCTTGCTCCCGACTGTGCGTGGAAGCGAGTGAGGGAAACACAATAACTGAGTAAGTGTTTCACATGCTTGACCATCAGTATCATATAGTTGCCAAGCAAAAAGGATATTTATGCAAGCGCGCGAATAAATTTTCAGTTTTGTTTTCTATACAATGTGATATTTGATATAAATTCTGATTGTTCCTTGGAAGAATATAGTATAGTATTTACATGTGTATAATATCAATCAACTGTATAACACTCAGGGACGCTATCTATTGTTCCATTGATGGCTGCTGTGGAATATTCCACTGCCAGTCAGCAAGCAGCCTCTGCAGTTGGCGCAAACCCAACAGCGCGCCAAACTGTATTGAGAAGCGTACGAGCGTAATGAATGATTATTGTATGTTTTGTCTGGCCGTATCGTGCGCCTTTATAAGGCGCACCCATTGAATTTGTAAGAATGTAGTTTCTTTCGTTTCTCCACCGAGTAGGCATGCTGCCTCTCAGTGGTAATAAATTTGTTGAAGTGAAGCCGTTCGCTTGATTTGCCGTCCGTTGTATCGTAAAAGACACAACGTAGGAAAGACGTCCTGGCCGAAACAACATATCTATATAAATAAAAATGGAATGGTGTTTGTATGTCACGAAATGGGTAGAGAACGGTCCAACGGATTGTCACAACTCTTTCACTGTTGCATTTGCCAAGGGTTCCGACGTGTTCGTACGTAGAAAAAGTTTAGGTAAGTCTTCGAAATAGTAGTAAAAACGGGTTTTCTTTCGTGTTTCATTTTGTATGAGAGTTTGCATGTCATTTTTCAACAGCCTACTTGATGGCAAGACGAAGTTTGCCGGGACCACTAGTTAACAATATATTCATAAGTTTTCAAAGAAAGTGGATCTTGAGATTTGATCCTTCAAACGTTACCATAATAATTGATTGTAACAAGAACTTCCCGTGTGGCTTTCATAGAGGCTGTTAGCTTTAATACTACATAACGTTGCTGATGAAGGGCACACAAAACACCCAACTGACCAATGGAGAGTGGTCCGATTGACGAAAAGCTTCTTCTGACTGGAAAGGAAAGGATGGTTTACTGTGTTACACTCACAATGCGTGTAAATTACTGCCGCCGTTAGCGCACGGTTATGAGGCCCACAATAGAACACATTTTCCTATGGGAAGCGTGCGGGTGGTCATCGGTTTTTCAGTTCTGTCGCCTAAACGGTAAAAGATACCACTTTGGCGTCTATGGACGAAAGTTAGAGTATGGATTGATGAAACAAAAAATATTTTTTTGAAAATTTTTCATGATACAGACGATAGTTTTTTCGCTATTTTTCCGACAATTTTCTCCATGGTGAAAAATTTTCCGAGAAATGTTTTTCTTTTAATATTTTTAATAGATTTTCTTTCGTTTTTACTAAAAAACTTTTGTTCTACGATGCATAGTTCAGGAGATATGAATTTTCAAAGTTTGAGGTATATAGAGAAATCGTGAAAATTGATCTAGAGTTTTCCGGGAAAATAGGCCACTATAATTTTTTTGAATTTCACTTTTGGTCATGTATCCACAAGCTCTACCTCTGGTGAAAATTTCATGCAAATCGGAAAACCTCCGGCCCAAACCTGTCCGATAATTTGAAAAAATGCCCACAATCGAAGAACTCTTCGCCAATTTGTCAAGAAGAAGTTCGCCAAGTTGCTGCACTCACTGCTACGGTTGAGAAACTCCAGAAGGAGGAGAAAAAAGATGCAACCATCAAAAAGCTTCGAGATGGAAAGGAAACCAAAACCATACCCGCTCCCTTGGTGATGTCTATCGCCGAATTCGAGAAGAAGAGCGCTTTCACTCTTTCTTCTAACGAAGATACTACATTGAAAGAGTCTATCACCCAGAAAGTGTCCATATGGATCGAAGAAATGAAAAGTGATATCCAGAATTGATATCGAATCCATTAGTCGTTGAACCTTAAACTGCCACTACCGGCACCCGTTCTCACGAAAAGGAGGATCATGTCGTACATAGCGCAAATTTTCGATCCACTTGGCCTGGTGGGACCGGTCATAGTCGTCGCCAAGTTGTTCATGCAGCGTTTGTGGGCGTTGAAGACCGAGAAAGGAGATCCATACGAGTGGGACCGTCCGCTCCCAGCACATCTGCAAAAAGAGTGGAAGACGTTCCACGGGATGCTCGACGCCATCGCCACCCTCGGAATTCCACGCTGCGTATGCTTGGCCAATCCAACCTCGTTCCAGTTCCACTTTTTCTGCGACGCCTCTCAGAAGGCGTATGGAGTTGTGTGGTGCTGTTCTGGCGTCCAATCTTTACAAAAAGGTAATCCAATCCATCCCGAAGTCGGCTCAAGTGTACCTGTGGACTGATTCGGCCATTGTCCAGCACTGGTTGGACTCGTCGCCTGCCCGATGGAAGACTTTCGTGGCCAATCGGGTAGCTCACATCCAAGAAGCTACCGCATCCTGTCATTGGAACCATGTTTCCGGGACTTGCAATCCAGCTGATCCCCTTTCCCGTGGCGTTGATCCGGTCAATATCCAGCAACATTAGCTGTGGTGGAACGGACCAGAATGGTTATCCCTGCCACCATCTGAGTGGCCCATAAGTGAACTGCCATCACGGATGTCGGAATCTAGAATACATGTGGCTATGGTAGTACCAACTGTTCAGCCGATACTCCAACTTCAGCATGCTTCGTCGTTCCATCGCATACTGGATGCGATATTTTCGTGTCCTGAAGGCAGCCTCTAAGAAGTCCACGATCGAACCGTACGAGACCCTAACAACAACCGACTTCCACGAAGCAGACATTACCCTTTGCCGCCTAGCTCAGCGTGCATCGTTCCCGGACGAAATGTCCAGCCTACTTTCCGGAGAACGCTTCCCTATATCGTCGCCGCTGAAGTGGCTGAAGCCGAAGCTCGGCAAAGAAGGTGTTATCCGTGTCAGTGGAAAACTCGGCAGTGCTGTCCTATCCGATGATATTAAACACCCAATTATCCTCTCATCCAAGCATCCGTTGTCCTCTCTGCTGGCCACGAAATGCTGCTCCACGCTGGTCCCCAGCTCATGCTCGCCACGATTCGCCAGAAATTCTGGATCATCGATGGCCGAAACTTCGTCCGCCGTACGTACCATCAATGCCACAAGTGATTCCGCAGCAAACCCGTCTTGGTGCAGCAGAGCATCGCCGATTTGCCACGATCAAGGGTCATGCCGACCAGAGCGTTCACCGTGTGCGGGGTCGATTACTGCGGTCCCATCTACATCAAGTCTCCGGTGCGCAACCGGGCTTCAACTAAAGCATACATCGTCATATTTGTGTGCTTCGTAACCCGTGCCGTCCACATCGAGCTTGTTTCCGACTTATCCACGCCGGCTTTCCTAGCCGCCCTCCGCCGTTTCGTCGCATGATACACATCGACGAATATTCGATCAAACTGAATTTTTAGTTTCTAATACACGTCGGAGCGAACAAGGCGCAAGTATCGGTCGCGTGCGGGATTATAGAAGTACAGTGAAGTTCTAAGAAGATCCGATTAATTCCGTTAGAAAAGGTGCATTAAACAGTGCTTGGATTAGCAAACAGTTAAGCAGTGAAGTGTGTGGCCCATTTTTAAATGCTGCTATCAGTTTGAGCCACAAATAATTCGGTGCAAGACAGTCGAACAGCCAGCGAAATAATTATTCATCTCCGGTAGAACTCTCGTACGCAGATCTTCTGGGCCGTCTACAGCGTAGACGGTGGAAAATCCTTCGAAAAGGAATTGGTATGCCCCATCACCAGGTACACTCCCGTGCAAAAGTTTGGGTTCACCCCCTCAAAAACATGCAAAAGTGTTCTGTCCATATCTCTGTGATTACACGTCCAATTAAAACTCTTTAAGTCGCATTCGAAAGGCAAAGAGTTTCAAAACGGTACTTGCTAAGATATTTCAGATTATGTTTTGGCCCAATGACACCCCCGGTGACGGTACTAGATAACGTTATTATGGGTCCTAAAATGCACGACGTATTTTTTATAAATATAAAATTGTTGTCAGCGTTTCAATGATGTGTACCACTTGTTTGATTTTAACTTGTCCAAAAATGTGTTAAGATTAAGGATTAGCTTTTAACAATAGTCTGTACGATACTATTTTAATGTCGAAGACTGTATACAATACAATAAAAAATTGAGAGCCAGATCAAACCTTCTTTACATGGGGTAACATAAATATTGCAGATGGCGAGAATTTTCAAAAGCCATGAAAAACAAGCCCAGAAGTTGGCTTAAGTCAAAAAGCATGATTTATATGCGGTCCTGTGTTTCAACTTTTGATCTCATTTCAATGCAGCAGACACCTAATCCCACTAAAGTCAAATACTAGGTATGTGAGCTGCTGAGCTTTCCAAATCGTTTTAACAGGACGAGTAAACATGGCGTCTATTATTCATCACGTTTTCCAGTCAACTGCCAGAACCGTCTCGGCTGCTTTTATGGGTTTGCTTCTCAGTTTGTGTGACCCTTGTCTTCCTCCAAAAGCCCGGATGAATAATTGAGCCTGGTCGGATACATATTTTATGGCACCAGAGTCGACCTCTCTCTCAGGACGACACCAGCCGCTCGACGTTTGATGAGGTGAAGACATCAAGAACGACCCGTAACGGCGGTGCAAGGCCGAATCGATTTCAGTAGGATTAACTTTGTTGTCTCGGGTTTTTCGAGTAAACTTTTCAATTTCGGTCCATTTACGGTGCTGCCTAAAGAGGCATCACCATCATCGACGCCGCACTATGGGCCGAAGATCAACATTTTGCGACAACATTCCAAGCACGTCCTTAGAGAACTAAAAGTAACCTAGGATTTATACAAAATCTAGTATATGTACGTGAAAAAATCGTGTTTGCAGTGATGCATTTTGAATGAAATTAAAGATAATGCCGTGTTTTGCCGGAAACTCTTAAAGATCGCAAATTTACCTGTACAAATTCTGAACATAACAGTTCAGAATTTGTACAGGTAAGTTGTAAAATGTAGTATTTTGTTAACAAAATGTTAATGCAAGCTTAAATTAGTTTTATCACATTAGGATGATAGCACAGAACACCTAAATATAAGAATGTATGTTTGGAATAATGAAAATAAAGGAGTTTTGAAATTTGATCTCGAAATTCTCAACTCTAGCCCATAATGCACCGAACGGAAGCATCAAATTAACGGAAATGGAGCAGCGTGCGCTTGTCTATTTCCCCAAACCCCAGTAAATAAGCTCTGTTCATGAAAACTTGAAGAAGACTGATCATCTCCTCCATCTGCTACTAGAGCAACGCCTTAATGTGGCTCACAAACGCGACTGTAATCAATTTACGCCGATGGTGGCCCCCTTGTTCGAATTAATATTTTATGCGATTCTTCTTCTCTCCGGGCTGCCTGTTTCATCGAAAGTAAATTAATTATCCGCTTCCGTTTTTTTCCATCCTCGAAAATCCAAGCTACGGCTGCAAGGTTGCCAACAAGACGGAGTTCCTGGACTCGGCCAAACTGACGGAGGAGGAGTTCCAGGAGAATCCCATCATCAACTGGGACGCGATCCTCTGGGTGAACCGCTCGACCGAGCTTTGGGCCGTGCAGCTGGTTCTGGCGCTCATTTCGCTCACCGAGTCGCTGCTGATTGCCTACCTCGGATATAAGGTGAGTTACCTACTTTTTTTTCTATTTCATTTCATGAGATTGAAGTTGAATAGGGGCGTATATGTATCATTGTATCACGTACTGTTTGAAGGCAAAAGTTAATTCCTAGCCCTTGAGCTGAATCGTGGGGGCAGTAAAACTTTCAGTAAATGTTGATTCGGTAGGAAGTTTAAATTGTACCTAGAAGCTTGGGCTTGTGGGGTGGTTTCACAGTTAATTAAGTTTAGTCTTACCGATGGAGTGTTTTGAGTTAATAGCAACTTTGATTTTAATCAAAGAACATGTTTCTAGGAGCAACCTAGTGGTACTGACGGGCAAATTAATTTCAGGATACTTATTCAATGGCCTGATGTCTTGCACAAAACAATAAAATTGTTCTTCATGATTCGGACACATTGCTTCCTAGAATCCGAAAAATAAAACGCAAAAACTTAGAACAGACACGATAATATTTATAATCACAGTTCATTTAAGGTTAAAAATAATGTTAGACAGATTTCTAGTGCTTTAACATTCATTGAAAGTAGAATTCAAAGAATTCATCATTGCTGCACTTATTGCAATTATTTGTCGAGTTTTCAAATCATTCACTGATTGACGATTTAACGTAGGTAATAATTTACCAACTATAGTGATAAAAACTTCAATGAAAAGTGTCAACGATTCTAGGCTTTGAGGTTTGAAGTGCTAATTTCAGAATATTCCAGGCAGTTCTATGGTGTTCCAGAATGGACAAGAACATTGTTTTAATGTCAGTTCAAACAATTTTGTTGATTCTATGCGGTTTACTTCATTGAATAGTTATGAGCATATTGAAGAGCTTCATCTTCGTTGGTCTTGGGCGATACTTCTTCAGTTGTACGGAACGTCTTAAGTCCTTAGGTTTCCAGGTCGTTCTCTATAACATACAGCTCTCATATTCGTGGCCTTCCACAAATGTGTTGACCTGTATCGGGTTTCTTGCTTGTTTTTGCAATGTGACTCACCCACAGAAGTCTGCCGTATGTTTTATGGCACTATGAGCACTGCCGTTCTACGCATATTTGCCCCGCGGTTCATAACGTTTACACAGACAATGGGTCAAGTAGGCGTAGAAGTACAGAGCATGTATTACACTGAGACGATACTCGCAAAGAAGGTCTTCTTTTTCTGTGATTGCTGAGTTTTTTCTTATTCCAATTTGTGTTTATACCAATCATGCGCAAGCCGTTCAAACGCTCACATGGACTTCTCAGCAAAAAATGATTGCGTTTGCATCACACCGCATCATAAATGGTCTTTTGAGTGAAATTTCATACCAGCAAACGTAGCAGACTTTAGAGATAACTAATCTTGTGTCTATATTTATCAAATACTTTGGAAAAAACTGCTTCGCCGACTAAGGTTTTTAATAACAATTTATTTTGAATACAATACTTTTCACTATTGCAGCCAGAAAAACGGTGGGCTGTATTTGACGTTTCGTGACAGCGGAATCTGAGCTGCATATGACGTTGATATTTTTCCTCTTCGCGAGTCTCTCTCAGTTATTACATACATAAATAAGCGTTCAATACTTTACTTTTTTACACAAAGATCTGAAGACCTATATAACAGGTCGTTGGATGATGAAGATTATTGAACTCAACTGTACCGTCAAACGGGGCTTCTTTTGACATTATTTCCACATTCTTCAACTTTGAGGATTTGTAGCTCTGTGAATAATGGATAGATGTCGATGATTCTTGCGCATATTTAAGTTGTATTTGTAAGTAACCAATGTACAAAATATGAGGCAAATCCATCAATAAATAAAAAAGTTGCTTGAATAGTAAACAAAAAATGTGTCCTTCAAGACAAAAAAGGGGCTACTTTGGACACTTTTAGAAATTAATACGTTTCGATAGTATAGTCATCATAAATTTCAAACTGATTCTATTGATTATCGTTCATTGTGATGTTTTCGAATGTTTTTCAATTATATACATAATATAGAAAATTGTAAGGCTTGAAAAAACTACACATACCTATACAATACTTTTCACAAAAACATGCTATTCATAATTTTTAGTTTGCATGATATGTTTACTTCCTTTTAAATGTCAGCTAATAAATAGCGACTTATGCTTGATTGTTCAAGTTGATGCAAACGAATTGTGTAACTACCAAGTACTGCGATGAATAATTAGCTTTGCACAGAAATATTCGTTCTGATTCTTAATGTTATATGAACGATATGTAGAAGAATCTAATTAATTCCTGTAACTAAAAGTAATGTTTATTCCAAATACAATGCATGAAGTATAAGAATAATGATTCACAAGATCATAAACAATAATAGTTTGCTTTTGTTTGATGCATTTTGGCTCTTAATAGTTATGGGATGGCGTAAGAGTAGTTTATTTTAGCAGTTGAAGGATGCCATTGCTTTGTATAACAGATTCATGTAAAATATGACTGAACAATATTTTTTAAGGATTATGTTGTGAGTTTACTGTTTATACGAGTTGAAATATATATGTTTTACAATTATTTACTTTTCTTAATCCTTTGTTTATTGTTTATTGTGTTGTAAAATATAGGAACCAACACTTGATAATTAAATATGAGTCGTAAAATTAAGACATTTGATCATTTATTTTTCTAAAAAAACAATTTTCAACATAAATTTATCACAAATTTCTTTGCATCTTGACGATTCGATAGTTTTGTGATGTTCCCAACAACTTTCCACGTTATGTGAAAAATTCATACAATGTTTACATAGCAAATGTTTTGTAGCTTGTGAATATTTGTTTGGACTTTTTTGATATATTTTCTTGTTGATCCTGTTATTGTTGATGTTGTTCCAAAAAATATTCATGCCTGATTGTTGAACATAAATTGATTAATAAAAGTGCTGAAGACACAAAATAGCTCAGATTAATATTTATGCTGGAAATAAATCCAAAACGTGAGTGTCCAAAGTAGCCCCCGGAATCAAAAGTAGCCCCGTCTGACGGTATATACAGAATAATTTCATAATTTTACTGGCAATGATCTACTTATACTAAAACATTTAAACTAACGAATGATTACGCTAGTAGATCTATTAATCTGTTGACCTTTAGAAAAGTAAGATATGCGTTATTGTTTGGTTTCATTGAAAGCTTAAGTTTACTTGCCTCTTTTCAAAATCAATACTCACATCAAAACTCTCTTAAGAAGATTCTACTCCATAACCCAGAATTTCCCATAATCGAAAACTCAAGCCCGAAAATATTCTTCAATATGGTCGGCGTTAAGTCAGAATGGACCAAGAACAAAACATCGGAAAATTGGATTATTCTTCCATTAGATGCGAAATTGACTTACCTATATTTCAATTTGATCAGGTTTGATGGATGCTGTAATTTGCGAAATATATGTAACAAATTTACTTTGGATGATTACAAAAGTATGCAGTCAGAGTGGATCAAGTGCATATTTGGTAATAACAGCGAAAATAATCTGCGCGCTGATGAATGCAAGGAAATGAAAGACATTTCAAAAGATTTGTCAGATTTTTCGACATAAAATGATTCTTCTTCTCATCCATCAATAGAAATTCATAAGTATTCTTAATTCAATGCATTTGATTTTGATTTTTGACCATTTACCATCTTTGGATAGGTGGTCAAAAATTGAAACAATTTCTGTGCAAACAGAGTGAACCAAGTGTTGAAAAGCAATTAACTGAATGATTATCGCATTTTTTGATTCGATTTCAAAGTCCGATAGAAGTTCTTGGTAGTTTTACATAGAATGTCTTAAAACCCGCATATTGGACCAGTATATTTTGGCTGGTACTCAAGGTTTTCACATTGTCCACTCTGACTGAACACATATTTGAATATATCTGGTCTGACCCTACAAAACATCAATTTTCTAGTCACTGATTTCAAGATTGAAGATATGGGTTATTGATACAGATGTCGAAGGATGTTGAATATCTATTAATCTTAGAGATATGCACACAGTTTGACCAAGCAAGCATTAAATGATTGTCATTTTCATGGAAATAGTTCAGTCAGCGTGAACCCAATCACTGAACGGTGGTCTTTAGTTAAGTCAGAATGGACTAAGTGCACATAGTCCACCAAAAATTCGTTTTATTAGAGGTTTGAATTGTATTTTTCATTATTATCACTTCACATTGTATTTTTTGAAAGTAACACAAAGATAAGTAGAAATATTGAACCAAAATTTTTACGAGTGCAAAAATTACAAAATTGTTAGACTTTGAAGACATTATAAAAGGAAGCCATATAGACTACTTCATAAGTATTTGTTAAACAACCAATTTTATCAAACAGTGATAGTTTTTGTGAGAGAGAAAACATATCATTAATCCAATTGTAAATCCAAACTGTCGCAACTAAGACGCAAGCAGTTGCCGTCGCGAATATTTGTAGGAGTGAAATTGGAAGTGAAAATGTTTAAGCACATTCTCGCGGTTTAAAAGTGCGGGAAAAATTATTTTATTAAACTGATAGAAATGCACGAATGTATTGTTTCTAATGAAATCATGTGAAAAACGGAGGTTCAGCAGATACAATGTATATGCACGAGCCAGCTGTAGTAATTTCACGCCATATCCAAGTAGGTAAGGAGAATTTAATTCGCATAATATGTTTGCATTCGATTGCCGAGCCAGTTGCATGGAAAAGGGGTAAAAGTCGGAAGAGGTGCGGCAGGTGCGTCATATTTGGCTTCGCTTCATAATGTCCTTAAGCCCTTTTTTCTCAAAATATGAAAAATGTCACTTGATTCACCCTGATTTAACGCCGACCACATATACTTGCATTTCGATGTACCAATGAGTTGCATGTAAGGTAATTTGAATCGGGATCGCCAAACTATATAGAATATTGTGCTACAAAAACTAATTTGGTTATATGATGAAATTGGCTCCGCAATGCCTTAAAGCACTTGAGCCTGTGAAAAATAAGTGTCAAGTGAAAATAATTGTAAAACATTTGAACATGCTTAATAGTATTAGAATTTATATCTTATCAATCAAAAAAAAAAAGATTATGTTTCTACGGTGAAGTAGGCTTTGGTGAATAAATCCTAATTTAAGTAGGCATCGACTTAGCTTAATGACTTACAGTTTCCATGACGCAATAAACCATTGAAAAAAGAACAACTCAATCTTATTATTTCCTACAAATGGTTCAACCTCTAAAAGGGTGAAACTCAAACTTTTGTTGATTTTGGCATTCAAAACAACGACCGGAAGATAACTTGGTTAGCCATTTTTGAATAAATTTGAAATATTATATATCTTCTGATAATCACGACCAATAAAAACCCAAACCAATGATTCGGAGCTATCTTACGGGAAGAAGTCAGTTCACTCACGTAAATGGATCAAGCAGCTGTAAAAGGGCATTGACGGTTGGCGTTCCACAAGGTAGCAACCTCGGACCTTTATTGTTTCTCCTATATGTGAACGATTTACCAAAACTTAACTTGCATGGAAAGCCTCGGTTATTTGCGGACGACACCTCGTTGTCATACGAAGCATCGGACCCAAATAATATAGTGGATCAAATGGAGCAAGATCTCGTAAAGCTCCAAGATTACTTTAACGAAAATTTGCTGTCTTTGAACTTGTCTAAGACCAAATATATGATGCTACATTCACCTCGTCGCAATATCTCACCACACAGAGATTTGATAGTTCAAGCTATCCCTATAGATAAAGTTCAATGTTTTAAGCATCTTGGTTTGATGATTGACTCAAAGCTCACATGGAGTGATCACATAAATTCACTCCAGAAAACCATCAGTTCAACGTGTGGCATGCTATGGAAACTTTCCAAGTTTTTACCAAGGAACGCATTGTTGACGATGTATCACGCATTCGTTCAATCAAAACTGCAATATCTTGTTTCGCTTTGGAGAGCTGCAGCTAAGTCCCGGTTGAAACCACTACAAACCATTCAAAATCGTTGTCTGAAAGCTGTGTTTAACTTACCACGGCTATACTCCACGGCAAATTTGTACGAAAACAGTCCTGCTTCAATATTGCCTGTGTCTGCTTTGCGAGAACTGCAGTGTTTGCTTCAAATTCACAATCAAATGTACAACCAGGAAATGCACCATAACCAGGATATAGAACGAGCTTCACATAGATACTCACTACGA
The DNA here is from genome assembly GCF_002204515.2 of Aedes aegypti. Taxonomy (NCBI): domain Eukaryota; kingdom Metazoa; phylum Arthropoda; class Insecta; order Diptera; family Culicidae; genus Aedes; species Aedes aegypti. Next base: position 19,711,681 of record NC_035108.1, on the reverse strand, counting down.
AATGCAGCATTCCTACTAATATCGCGTACCAACACCGAGATGGCTAAGAAATCGGTTTCATACTTCAGTAAAAAATGTTTTAATTCTTTACCAGAAGTGGTGAAGCTTGAACAAAACACGAATAAATTCAAGCAAGTTGTGAAATCCATGATAAAAGCTAGAGTACACCGGTACATATTATGATTCGTAATGTACACTTTGCCTGGATAAACACGAAATCGACAATTCCTGCTCCTCCGCTGCTACCTCATTGGTGTACCGTGAACAAACATCGTTCGTGGCATCTTCATTCGCTATCGGCCGGGAAGAAATTTCAGTTCTTCCAGGTAAGAGCTGGTATATGTCTGGCCGAAGTCAGTGATGCTGCGCGCCTAGTAATGTTGAAAAACCGTTCCAGTTCTTGCTTCTCTGCTGTTTCTCTACAACATCTTCAATGCCGCACCGTGAGCAACCGTTCATGGCATCTCATCCGCTATCGGCCAGGAGGAAACCCCAGTTCTATCAGGTAAGAGCTGGTATATCTCTGGCCGAAGTCAGTGAGGCTGCGCGCCTAGTAAAGTTGATAAACCGTTCCAGTTCTTGCTTCTCTATAATCGCTTCAATGCCGCACCGTGAGCAACCGTTCGTGTCATCTCATCCGCTATCGGCCTGGAGGAAACCCCAGTTCTATCAGTTCTTGTTTCTCTGCTGCTTCTCTACAACCTCTTCAATGCCGCACCGTGAGCAATCGTTCGTGGAATCTAATCCGCTATCGGCCGAGAGGAAGCCCCAGTTCTGCCAGTCACTGCCACCAACCACCTCTGCCCTCCATCAGCCCACCATCGTAACACATCGCCATACGTTAAATTCCTAATTAAGATAAGAAGCTTTTAACATAAGTTGAAATACTACACTTCCTTAAAAGAGCAACTATGCTCACTGGAATGTGTATTGCAATGTATAAAACAAAATAATGAAAAGATGAGGAGGTTTTATGCCTGTTGGAGGAAGATTCTTGAAAAAAGATCACCTCCAATGGGCTTTCGCCTGCTCCATAAGAGAAGAAATAAATTAAAAAAAAAAAACCATCTGAATGTTTTATATGGGTACAGATTAGTTCTCACTAAAATCTTCAAACTCGCATTACATGCTATTTATCATCATATAGAATATGAACGTGAATGCTCCTCTTTTGTACGTATAAGGCCTTTCCACGACATCTTATACAGTCGACTCCATATCTCGATGTTCTACATCTCGATATCTCTCCCTATGTCGATAATTTCTTCGGTCCCTTCAATCTGCATACGATTTCTCTCTCCATATCTCGATATCCTCCTTTTGGGCTTTTCCGTGCAATCAGGGGATCGCACGCTTTTTAATTTTTTTCTTGGCGAACGTACACAGGGATTTTTCCGTCATAAAAAATGCAGGCAACATTTGGGTTATCGCCTTTTTGTTTCTCACATTTCTTGGCTTGGGCGCCATGACGATAGTGGAACCAACAAATCCATCGTCGATTCTTCGGCTGCGATGGCGTCGATGATCTATGGCGTCCAGAGGATCGGCTGTGTGAGCGATTTCGGTTTCGCTGACGATGTTGGAAGTTTCCAGAAAGGACTTGTTCCAAGCGTTGGGATAATGCTTCGATGCGCTGCTCCAGGTCGGCACGTTGCGGGGTAGTAGATGACTGGACTGCCGAAATTTCATTCCTCGGGGCTTCCATGATTTTGTCGGCAACCTTCGCTTGTTCGTCCAGGGTGGCGGTTGGCATGGCGGCGATGATAGAACGCACTGTTGTAGGCAAAGCACGTAACCACAAATTCATCAGCACGCTATCAGTGCATCCTTTCCCGCCAAGTCGACGCATTTCGGACAAAAGGATGCTGGGCTTTTGATCACCGAGTGTGATTCCAGATAGCAAGCTGGTTAACCTTTGTGCTTCCGATGGTTGGAAGTGAGCGATCACCGCGGCTTTTAATGTTTCATAGCGATCGTTGTTGTTGGCGTCATTACACTGCGCTATTGTGCTATACACAAACTTGGCGCGCGGACCGAGTGCAACAATGACGGCGTTGAATTTTTGTTTGTCCACTTTCACTTGGTTGACGCTGAAGGCCGCTTCTAAGCACATGAACCAGGTGTCGATGTCATCGGCGTCGAATTCCGGATATCCGATTTTTGCGATTATAGTGGGTTCACTCACTTTGGTCGCGATCGACGACGAACCGGGAAGGCTTTGTTTATCGTCTTCAGACATTGTTCGACGACGGCAAAAAGTTCACACACTAGTGGATTTTGGTTCACAAAAGTGGCTCTGAATTTTCGCAAACGCGGCGGATTTTACGAACTTTCTGCTACGGGGCAGAAGAAACTCGCGACTTTATGGTACCGATCACGTCGGGGTCACCAAAATTTGGGGTATTCCTTAGCTTTCCGATTGAAAGGGATGCGTGTGGTCGGTACTATGGTCAATTTATTACTAAAATATAATTTACATTGGATCGATCATATGCTCTTTAATGAGCCTCTAAAAGAGATGAGTGTAGCTACTGTGTATTACATATTGTGAGAATGAGTGGAATGATTTGGAGTGTGTGTGGTATGATTGAGTGATTGAGGAGCATAGCTGTGTTACGCCACATCTCCATATCTCGATGTGTTCCTGATGATTTTACTTTCCCAATTTTCTCTCCATATGTCGATATGAATATTATCAAAGGTTACTAGACCAGATTGAAGTGATTCAGAACAGTTTGTAAACTCGCAATGAAGTTTATTTGGTTATTATTTTCATAGTAACGGAGTTATTTTCAATCTAGTTTTCATTAAATTAATGTTCTTTGTCTCGATCTCTCCCTATCTCGATGGTCCCTTCGATATCGAGATGTGGAGAGGCGACTGTACGTAAAATTCTGCACATATAAGAATCGCATAACGCAAAAGATAATTTCGATATACGTACGTTCTTCTTCTTCTTCTTCCTCCTCTTCTTCTTCTTCTTCTTCTTCTTCTTCTTCTTCTTCTTCTTCTTCTTCTTCTTCTTAGCATTACGTCCTCATGTAAAACAGAAAAGAGAGCCTGCTTCTCAGCTTAGTGTCTTATGAGCACTTCAGCACTTCAGCACAGTTATTAACTGAGAGCTTTCTTTGCCAGATTTGCCATTTTCGCATTCGTATATCGTGATGCACGTACGATGATACTTTATGCCCAGGGAAGTAAAGGAAATTTCCATTACGAAAAGATCCTGGACCGACCGGGAATCGAACCCAGACATCTTCAGCATGGCTTTGCTTTGTAGCCGCGGACTCTAACCACTCGGCTAAGAAAGGCCCGTACTTTCTTATTGTCTGCGTAAATAACATGTTCTGAAGGTCTTAATCAATCAATATGGCAGAAGAGCATGAAGAGGCCGTAAATAGTCGTTGCATTAATGCGAAGCTTTCTAATAAGGGTGAGTAGAGTAGGGTATCTGGTAGGTTCGAATCTCTTCAGCCAAGAATCTTTTTTCATTGGAAATTTGCTAACTTTCTCAAGGCATAGGATATTTTCGAAGTAAACTTTATATTATTTTTTTCAAAAACGTTAAAACATCTACAGAATTCGATTTTTTTTTATTAATTGTGTTCTTAGTAAGTAGCTTCAGAGAAACAGTGTAATTTCTGTCTATGCATGTTCAAAGTTTAACACAGTATACAGATAATGCTATGTGTCCATTTTCTTCAAAGCCTATTTTTTGCCTTGGGGATAAACCCTCGGAGCATCATCAAAAAAAAAAATTCTGAAAAAAATTGAAAGAATGTTTTGAGCTCAAATGAAATTAAATGGTATAAAGATTATAGTGCAGAGATTTTCAGCCTTTATGGCTGGCGGAGCACTTTTTGAAATAAAATTGTTTCGCGGAACACCTGTTCTTCATTGTCACTCTGTTCGGAATCTGTATTTTTTCACACAGTTTAATTGACCAAAGTTTAATTGAGATTTGATTTATTTGATTATTGATTTTATTTCAACGTTGAACTACGACAATTAGATATAAGTGAAACTTTAATTGTTTTTGTTGAATCTTTCAAAGTTCATGGCTTAAAAATGGCAGAATTGCTTTGGTTAAGAAATGTTCAGGCTTTCGTTGTAAGTTCGAACAACTGAGTGAGTGTTAGTAGCGAAGTATTTCTTTTTAAGGCCTCTGTCTGAACGGGTTAGACATAAGCTCAGTTCTCTTGAAAATATTCATAATATTGATGAAACTCGACAAATATTTCTTATTTTGTATCACTTCGTCGAAATATTCGATTATTATTAAAGTTACATGCACCTCAATTTTTTATACGAGCATAAGCATTCCAACAAAAGTTTCACATCCTGAAAGTGTCATAATATTCTGTCGGAGAAAATATTAAATTTCTTCAACTTCAAGGATGTTTTTCAAATTAAATAGAGAAAACTCATTTTTCAGCTGGCACTGTCACACACAAAATGTAAGGGCAAACTGTAGTTCACCATTGTTTTGAATTTCGGCCAAACGGTATTCGTCCAAATGGCGTTCGGCCAAATGACCCTTTCGGCCAAATGGCGTTCGGCTAAACAGCGTTCGGCCAAACAGCATTCGGCAAAATGACCCGAAACCAGTTAGTAGTTAGGCTCAATAAGCCATATTAGGGTAAACGTAATTTTTCTTATGTTTGGATTAAATTAAATGAACTCAATTTTGCGTAAAACTTATCCAAAATGGGAACCTTAGAAATGTAGCAATTTTGGGTTATTGAACTCATGTCTGGTTTTGTGTGAAACCGGCTCAGGTTTGAGTAATCGAGCGTTTTCGATGATACAAAGTATTTCCGGATTGATCCGTCTACTAGATGTCGGGTTAATGTCCACTTAAATTGTATCCGATGTTGGGTCAATATTGGATTGACATTGGTTTCAAATCTGCTTGATGTCAAGAAAAAATACACAAAATTCCTAAAGGTATTCCGTCCAAAGGCAGGGTTGTGTATTAGAGGGTTAACGTAATAACGAACTTGCTCTAAGGTGAAGATGAATCGAAGCCAAACTTCAAATTTTCAAGAGCACGGATCTGAAGAACCAAACATCCGTTTAAGCTGAAAACTTAATCGATTGGTCCCTAGCTTCAAAAACAAAATTTAAAAATCGATTTTCTCCAGAAACGCAATTTCGATTTTTTTTATTTTTGGATATGTTTTAGGGGACTACTTATGTGATTTATTGCACAATGTTTCAAAATGGAAGAATCATGGACAAAAGAGTTATGTATTTTTAAAAAATTACAGATTTTGAAAAAAAATCGAAATAGAGGAAAACAATAATTTTTTATGTGATTATTTGAAAGTACAGAAAAATTGCAATCGAAAAGTATCTAAGTAAATTTTTTCTAGGTTGCATCAATTTCGAGATATACTCATATTTATATAAAATTTTCAAATAAAAAAGTGAAATAGGCCGTTTTCAAACATATTTCGTGGTTCTCCATTCCAGAAATATTTTATTTTGATTGAGTGAATCGCAGCTGAATTGTTTATTGTTTGATCAAAACCTATATACTAAAGTATTTTAAAAAATATGCACGGTAAAAAACATATAAACGAAATTTTCAAATGAAAATTTGAAGTTCATTGTTCTTAAAAACCGCAAAATTGATGTATTTAATTTTTGGGTATGTTTTGCAGCATATTGTTTGTAATTTCTTGCACAATGCCTCAAAACGGAAAATTTTTGGATGAAAAATAAATTATTTAAAAAATAAATAAAACGAATTTGTGTTAAACGATATTTTTGTTGCGTTTTTTTTTTTTTGAGTACAGAAAAATAACTATATATTTTTAAATATGAAAAAATTTCTATCGAAAAATACTCAAGTAAAATTTAGCTGAGATGCATCACTTCCGAGATATACACGGTAAATCTAAACGTGGCATTAAAAATGTGATTCTATCACAACGGTGTACCTTTGGTCCCCAGGGCTAAGCCCGGCTAATGGGTAAAGCCTTCTCATCGCGGCAAGATCGTACAACCATGGAGAAGGAGTTTGTTTTTTTTTTTGTTCTTTTTCTTTTATTCTGTAAAGCCGTCTTCAGGGTTGTGTACTTGACTTGACTTGGTTTGTGTTGTTGAAATCAAAACAAAATTTTCCGGAATGGAGAAACACGAAATATGCTTAAAAAGGGCCTATTTTACTTTTTTTATTTGAAAATTTTATATAAATATGAGTACAGTCATCTCTCCCTTACTCGATATTGAAGGGACCATCGAGTTAGGGAGGTATCGAGTTACAAAACACAAAAGCAGTGTAACTGCGTTTCAAGGGACCATCGAGTTAGCCATGAAAACCAACTTTTACTATGGTGCTTTAACTCGATATCGAGATACGGAATATCGAGTAAGGGAGAGTTAACTGTATATCTCGAAATTGATGCAACCTAGAAAAAATTTACTTAAGTACTTTTCGATTGCAATTTTTCTGTACTTTCAAATAAACACATAAAAAATTATTGTTTTCCTCTATTTCGATTTTTTTTTCAAAATCTGTAATTTTTTTTAAAAATCATAACTTTTTTGTCCATACTTCTTCCATTTTGAAACATTGTGCAATAAATCACATAAGTTGTCCCTTAAAACATATACAAAAATAAAAAAAATCAAAACTGCGTTTCTGGAGAAAATCGATTTGAAAATTTTGTTTTTGAAATAAAAAATAATCTGTAACTTTTTTTTACCGTGCATATTTTTCTCCATATAGTCCTAAGCAATACCTACAACTTTGTAGAAAATCTCAAATCGATCGGACAAACCGTTTTCGAGTTACAGTTTTTTAAAGATTTGTCATGCATTTTCCGATACGCCCTTCTCAAAAATAAGGCGAGGTTCAAAATGGCGGACTGAAAGTGCATAATGGCATTTTTGGTCATAAAGAATCTGTATGCAAATTTTCAGGCGATTCAAAAAATACAAAAATAATCGGGTTTGCGAAACGGCGTGGAACCGCTCTATGGGTATTCCACTTTTAACAGCTTGAATATTTATTATTGTTCTAGCACGTTGAAGAAAATTTCACGGTTTTTCAGACCCACGTTGTGAAAAGTCGCAAATTAGTAACATTGTGAGTTGCAGATGATTTGAAGCTATTAATGGTTATGCATATTTTTGATCCATTTATCAATGCTTCCAAAGATTTCAACATAAAAAACCATTATGATATTTATGAAAAGTGTTTGAAATTTAACACGGTGAGCATTATTTTGAGTAGTATGTGGTCTTTTGATTCTGTTGCATGCTCCTGTAGGTTGAGCAGCAGAATAAAGATCGAAGATGGATTACCAACTGGTGAGCTCGTTTCATGCTTATGATAATACATTTTTATAATGGATTGTATCACCGACCAAAAATGATTCCCAGATATTTTTCCTCCTTCACTCATAAACACTTTTCCCGTGGTGCAGAGGTATTCTCGGTCTCTAGAACCACAATCACTCAACACTCACTTTCCTTCACCTTCTCAACTGACTGTAAGGACTTATCCGGCGCAGTAATTTATCAATAATATGAGATCTGCCAAAATGTGGAAAACCCAATCCCTTATATATTTGGATTGACGTACAATTCTTATCAGTTCCGATCAATCACGTAGTATCAACCATTGGCATGTACAGTAGAGTGATGCAAATTTCCCTATGTTTAAACGATTTTAATTATGGTAAATAGCATCCTCCCAAAGTTTGAAGTAATTCGGGAGAAATTTGACTGTGCACACGCCATTTGAAATTTGTATGGAGATAACTATGGAAAACGCCAATCTTTTGTGTTCAACCTACTATCTCTACGTCACACTATTTTAGGGAAAAGTGAACAAATTCTTCTAATGTGAAATACTCCCAGCTACAACTTTGCCGAAGACCACTCTTTGATTGGACCTCAGGATAAATTGTTATTCATCATCATAAAGTTGGTTTGCTTGTATCATGCTTCACCAACTGTTCTGCAGGCAACAGTGTGCTCCTGGCGGGCATAATAGATCAAAGTACTCCAGGCTACTATGTTCTACAGCAAGAAAGCAGTGTTGCTCTGAAAGTAATTGGATGATCATCTCAGCATGATTTAGACTTTGTTATCAATAATATCAAATTATTCTTACGTCCCATCGAAATGTGGTCTTCGGCAAAGTTGGAGCTGGGAAATTTTAACATGAGATGAGTGTGTTCACTGAGTGAGGACTGAATACAAAAGGTTTGCCTTTTCCATAGTAATTTCCATATTAATTTCAAATAGCGTGTGCACAACCAAATTTCTTCCAATCACTTAAAATTATGGGAGCATGATATTTATCACAATTGACATCGTTTAAGCATAGGGGAGCAAAAACTTCAAAAATTGCATCAGTCTAATGTACAGTCAGTCTATGCTATGCTAATTTCTCCAATGCCTCTTTTACCTGTGGGACTCATATATATTTATGAGCAGATGAAAATCTGGAGCACTTCTTGGACGAATTCTTGGAGAAATTTTTGGAAGAATTCTAGTAGAAAACACTAAATTATTATCTGAAAGAATGTCTCAATTGATTTGAAGGGAAAATCCTAGAATAATGACCGAAATAATGTTTTCATGGGTTCACAAAGCAGTCCCTGGAGGAGTTCTCCCTTGAATTCCTTAGAATGAATTCATGAATATTTTTAAATTGATTATTGATCACTGTATAGATTCATTTTTTATAAAAATTCCGGAAATGATTCCTCGAAGATGCCCTATAGGAATGTCCAGATAAATTACAGTATAAGCATCTGTAAGCAACTGTTGAGCAAGTGCTGGAGGAATCTATGTGGTAATCCTAGTACGCATAACAGGAAAAAATCTTGGTGAATTTCAAAACAAGTTCTGAAAGAATACTAGCAGAAGTCTTCGGAAGTGGGTCTGAAGAAATCTTAAAAAAAAATATATCTTGTAAATATCTTGGAGAATTGAATGGAGGTTGTATTGGTGAGTTTCTAAAGCAGTCTCTAGGAAAATTGAAGCAAAAAAAAAAAATGCAGAAATACCTACAGGATATCTTTGAATATGTTTATTTAAATATCTCTTTTTACCATTATTGAAAATCGTCTTTCTGGCGTAACAGCCTGATTCTCAGCTTAGGGTTCTGATTACTTCCACAGATGTTGACTGAGAGCTTTCTTTTGACAATTTTTGCAATTGTATACAGAGTGGCAAGCACAAAGGTACTCTGTGCCCTGAGAAGTCCAGAAATCATGGGGTTCTGTCTTGAATTTACCCTGCCAATTTTCTCAAATTACACTGCGAAACACGGTTTTGTCTCAAGCATCAAAATACCGCCCTTAACTTAATTAAGGATTGCTGTATCCATTGCCATTTTCAAAAATATCGTAGCACGTCTAGTTTATGAGATATTAGCTGTTGAAAATGCTAAATTTGACTATTTCAGCCAACTTGCATGCAAGTTTGCCAGCTTGTATGGAAATTTATTTGCTTAATTTGCCTCAGAACTCAAACTTCAAGTGTTTAAGAATACTTATAAACAAAGTTCATAACATTTCCGATGCTCAAAACTTATGTTTTGTTGGTTGAGAAAAGTATTGTATTTTGCCTTATAAGAGAAACGAAGAATTTTGTATGGAGACTGTAAGCATGTTGAAAAAATCGATTTAACCTATATTTAACCGTTCAAATTCAACCGAAATATATCTGAAATGAAAGCTAAAGTCCTGTTTTGCATGCTTGTTGGATTAGATCTCAAAAGTTTTTGGTAAATCTTTGTTTAATTTTTATGTAAACGTCAATAAAACCAGTGTTTTCTGCAACTTTGGCGACCTGTAGCTAAAAATTGTGACGTGCTGGAACATTTCTGAGAAGGACATCAGATTCAGCAGCCCTAAAACTACTAGAGACACACAATTTGATCCTTGAGACATGCAAAAATGTCATTTTTGTTACGCTGTGCTATCATACTTGAGAAATTCAGATTCCATCATTTATAAAATACGTTCACCCAATCCAACAGTACATTCCAAATTCTTCATTCAAAATTACTAATAATCACTCTCTTTTCCTTCCAGGGCAATATATGGCAGCAAATTTTATCATTTCATTTTATATTGGAACTTGTTACAACGATACCATTTACAATTACGGTAAGCATCTAACTTTCACGCTGGATCGCCACAAAACCATCCATGTAATCCCCCTTCTAATGCCACGCATCCCCAAAGATCCACCTTTTCTCGACCTAGTCCATTCAATCCTCAAAATCCAGACTGCACCGACGATGAAGACGATTACGACTTCTACAATGACAACGACGCCCGAAGGCCAGAACGACATCGTTTGTCTCCGAATAAAATGTTTATATTCATGGACAAACAGAGTGGCGTGCCTTGCCACAACCACACAGAAGGCACAAATCGGAAATCCCTACCCCAAATAAAACCACTGAACGGTAGAGAATGGCTTGGAGAGCAAAAAATCATGCCGAAGAGCATGACTTGGCCCCATAAAATCCCCAAACTCAAGACGGACTCTTCGTTTTGGACCATCACCAGTCGTCCTAATCGTCGTCGTCGTCGTCGTTGTCGTTCAGTCTGTACTTTTGTCACCACACCCCCTACGGAAACAATGAATCTGCAAGATGGGGGTTAGGGTGTCCCAAAATTACACTTTGTCAGAACAAACTCTTGTGTAGGGAAATTCTGGGAAATGTATATTGAAGTATTTTGAAAATTTGCTAACCAAAAAAAAGTATTTTTTTGGTTAGAAAATTTTTGTAATTTCAATTAATAACTATTGAAAGTTGAGCCTCAAATTTCCCCGACAAAGTGAAATTCTGGGACACCCTTACTGGGATGATGATGTTACACAAAATTTCCCTCCAGCTTCCGAGCTTCATACGTTTCTAGCCATCAGCACTATCGACTGACTGTTGATTGTTCAATTATGAATTACGGATTAATGAAGTGTGTGCATTGCTCTTTCTCTTCTCTCTCTCCCATCCAACAGATTTTATGGCCTCCATTCAGGAACCTGTTCATACCGGTGTTTCTCAACTGCTGGCTAGCTAAGCGTTCCTTGGAAAATATGTTTGTAAGTATTCTCGTCACTTTTGAAGCCATCGTCATCGAATGAAGTTTTACCCTAGAGCATTTTCAACCGAATCAAGCAGAGTGCAACCCAATCGAATGGTACTCATATTTGCGGTGCCATTGTTTTGCTCCCGATCATGGGTCATTTGATTTTATTCGACCATTCGGAATATGTGAGATTTTTATGGCACCAAGTGGTCCCTGACTAGGTTTCTTTGTTCGAATCGGTTCTCGAGTGACTGCAGTCTAATCAATCATCATAAACACACAAAAAAGGGACGATAATCGGAATAATCGGAAAATGGCTGGGATATTTGGGGGACATTTGACTTTGAGATCGGTGCTCAGTTTGACAATGTCAGTCGGGAGTCGATAAAAGCGGTTGAATAGTTTTATGGAGCGATTCAGAAGGATAATGTGTTTTGTGATCACACAAATTATTTGACTATGATAAAACTGAATGCCTTTGAATTTGCAAACGACATAGAAAATTATGTACTTGAGCATAGCATATTCAGTATATTAGTGTCTGTTGATTGTAACAGTAAGTTAGGAAGTTTTTTTATTGAATATCATCATGACACGAATAAATCTTATTCCTGCATCTAACATAACATCCCAGGGGTCCTTCGGATACGTTCGGTAGACGTTCTGGCCGAAAAATGTTTAATATTTTCGCATTGTGATCATGCGCTGCTGATCAGAACAAACTCACCAATTTTTTTATTCGAAACTCCTCTGCAATCCGTGGCTCTTCTAATAATGAACAATAGCATGAGCCGTAGCATAGCACTGCCCATCAAAATTCACGCGCCGAAGGAAAAATCGGCAAAAACTGCAGCTCATTATCCATCCCGAGCCGAACATCCACGAACCAATTTTTTAAGCGGCACGCTCAACACACACACACAGGAGCTAATAAAAACGAGTCGCGCGAAACGAATTCAATTGCTGGAGCCATCACGGAGCACTCTCGAGCAAATCGAATATAATCTCCGAAAAAAAAAAACACTTTTTTCACTTTGAAAACCATGTTTCCACAGAACATTTGCACGTGGCATATCACCATCCGCCGAATCTAATTTTCACCAGCCGAATTGAAAAAAAAAATCGCTGAACGAGGTAAACGTGACACTAAATTCGAAACGCAGCCGCCCACGCGCACGGCTTGCTTCGATCTCCCCATTAACATTCACTGTTATGTCAGGGGTGTAATGATCTGTAGACGATTGATCGTTTTTTGGTATTTTTTTCCTCATCTGAGCCTTTCAAGCACTGCTTCCACTATTTAGGAATATTGTGACTCATATTTTATTTGGTCCTCATCAAATATCCTTTCACAATACGGCGATATTCAAAACAGAAAAGGCAGTAGTGTCTCTTTTTCAGTGGTAGTAAAATCGAAATCCTGAAGCAAAGAAAGCGCCATGGCAGATGAGCTAAACACAAAAAGTTATCTATTCACATTACGCTTGATTTCTAATCACTATTTTTTCCATAAGTTTCGACAGCTCTGAACTACCATTCTTCCATGCACTTGTGTTGGAAGTTTGAGAATTTTGAGAATCCAGCGTAGCGCGATCAGTGAGTGGAATACAACCATCAGTGTCGCTGCTTGGCGGCCAGTGAGAGAAACTGAATGTTCGAAAGGTTGTTGTCAGTAATTTTTGCCGCTGGCGCCAACTGCTAGCGTTTAAGAACGAAATAAACAGTCGTTACCCTATTGAGATATGATAGACGTTGGTTGATGTGTCATACTGTCCCAACTCGTTTTATAAAGTCTATTACCCTATAAGGACTACCTTGCAAAATGTTAACATTCTTTGATTGAGCAATGCTCAGCAGTTTCGTTTTCAGCTTGACAAAAACTTGGGCAGTGACCATAAGATTTCCTTTATTAAGATTCAGTATAGCCCGGGCTTTTGCCAGACTGGGTTTTATGAATCTTTTCGCTTGCTTGGATACATCCGTGGCGTTTCAATTGGATTCTGCCATGGACATTTCCCAATTTTTTAGTTTCATCGTGAGAGTGCACTCCACAGAACGGTTCAGAGCCGACAAAGCTCAAAACTGCGCCCTGTCTTGTCGGCGATTTCATTCCCCTCTATTCCACAATGGTCGGGCACCAAGTACAATGTAACTTGGTTCCTACTGGCCAGTTGCTTCAGAGTACGAATACATTCCCACACTAACTTTGATCTATGTGTACATGTGAATGCCTTTAGAGCATTCAAAGTGTAGTAGGCTGGTAAAGGGTCGCTAGGCGGATAAGAAAATAAACGTCATTTGTAGTCTGAACAGCACTGAAGTAATACTTGTCTACAATGGCGACGAGAGATAAATAGGATTTTGAAAGAGAAGTCATCAAAGTCATAGAATCAGGATTGGCGAAAGTGGAACTTGTTAAAAAATGTGGACTTTCTTCAGTCTCCATGGAGCGAATTCAATCCCGGTACAGTATATCAGAAAGGATCTTGACTGAATGACAAGATTTGGAACTAATGGTAATTATGGAAATACCTTGTAAGTATGTTGTAAATAATGTTGAGATCTGAATGAGATTCTACAAATAAAGCTGCTGTCAAAGGTACTCAATTTGAAAAGCGATTCATAACAAATCATTCACAGTATACTTCAGAACGAGGAAAAAGTGTAGGTTTTCCAAACAACAACCGTTCTTTGTGACTAAAATTATGGTAAAGGTAATTTATTTCGTGACGAATTATGAGCGAATGTGGATAATGTTTTCCAATTTAAATGCATGGTTTATCAGCATACGGTGAATGTTTTTATACTTTTATCGCTCTGTTCAGTGTGTAGAACTATTTCTAAAATATCAACACAGCTTAAAATATGTTGTAAATTTCAGTTTATTTTCATGCACATATTTGGAGCATCAAAATAAACTGAAATGTCAACGACAAATCGCTTATTTTTCAATCGAATGCACTTTAAATTTACACGATCATGTAACATTCAAGCATCTTTAGTTGAAAATTAAACGTGATGCTGTAACAATAGATTTGATTTACTTTTATTATACTCTTCTGTTTACGCTACCTTGAAATTTAAATATTTTATCTGTGAAGTTTGCGCAAAAATCCAGGGTTTTTTATTTCGTTGGTCTGAGTAGAGCATTCTATACGATTACATTAAAAACAATCTTCTTGGAGAATTCATTACAATGCAACTTTCTTGATGCCGCAATATCTTGAATTACCAGCTGCTGTTTAAATTGTACAAAAGATGAGTTATCGCCGAAACATGTGCGACCAAAATCAGATTGTCATTGTTTCTTGATAATTCTTCATAACGTTAGTTTACAATTTTAAAGTTCAAACTGTGATTATCTTCGTTTAATACTCTGTTTTGCAATTTCAATTTGAAGTACTCACTAAAACAGTGAATTAAATAAGAAAAAAAAATGCATAAATCGCAAATGTTACATAAACGCAGTTATTGAAAATTTTCTTCAAATATACTCATAAGCTGTTTGTTCGGAAGATTGAACTTTTATATGCATATTGGCGTTAGACATTTTTTAATATCGAGCTGAAGAAGCAAGTAATTATTGATTAGATAACATAGATATGTTCACCGTAATGATAAAAATTATATAAAAGTAATTCCCTAATTGCAATGTAGAAGTCAATCAAAATTATATGTGAGTATTGACAAAACTCAATGTAAGAAAAATTTACGAATATTTCTGATGTATAGAAGCGTTGAAAATAAGACTTGCAGATAAACAAAAATTTGGTCCACGCCAGTTCCAGTGCTTTAACAATCAGTAGAGAGTAAATGGAATACCTAAAATAATTCCGGTCTACTTCTCCTTAAGAAACGAAGAGGGCAGAAACCCTGGTCCGTTTCTGTAAAACGAACGTAGGGAGATTCTGGAAATTTTGCCCATTTCCAAACGAAATGAAAGGATAACACATATCGTCCGGTCCGCTCTTAGTTAAAAAGTAGAGAGTATAGAGAACATCTTGAATGATTCTGGTCTACTTCTCCATAAGAAATGTAGAGGAGGAAATAATTCTGGTCCATTTTTGAAAAAAGCACGTAGGGAGTTCGGGGAAATTCGGTCCTGTTCAAAAGAGATCAGTAGGAATAACACGTATCATCCAACCCGTTTCTTGAAAAAAAAAAAGAAGATAGATAACGCTTTTAAGAGGACTTCATATGACATGAAGAGGATTAAAATCAAAAAGCTCATAAGGCCGGTACTCCTCTACGGGCATGAAAAGTGGACGATGCTCTAGAAGGAATTGCAAGCACTCGGAGTTTTCGAACGTCGGGTGCTTAGGACGATCCTTGGCGGTGTGCAGGAAAACGGTCGTGCTTATTCTGCGCGGCGTGTGAGGTGACACGAGTCGAATGAGGTGACAATTGTCGACTCGCTCCCATTTGATTAACATTAGTCGTCTCACGTCACTCGCGGTGAGAGCGAGTCGTCTCGACTCACACGCCGTGCAGAATAAACACGGGTGTGTGGCGGCGACGGATGAACCACGAGATCGCCCAGCTCTACGGTGAACCTTCTGGATACTGGAGAAGGTGGCCAAAGCTGGAAGGATACGATGAGCAGAGCATGTTACAAGAATGCCGAACAGCAACCCTGCAAAAAATGTGTTTGCGTCGGATCCGGTTGGTACAAGAAGGCGTGGAGCGCAGCGAGTGGTTCATACTTGAGCTCACACAAAAATATAAATACTCAAAGTTTGAATTTAGGCTGACTATGAGCGGGTTGTTTAGTATTGACTTTTTAAACAGTTTTGCTTCCGCCTTCAAAAACTATAAATGGATTATCTGCGTGCCAATTAAACTTTTAACATTCTTGGAAGAAAATGCTATTTAGTATGACCTGACCAAATTTGCGCCAGTGATCTGTATGACCCCGGATTACGGTACCTCAAATTGAAGACTTTTTCCTTGAGCTACTGAACAACTCTGCCGAAGACGCTATCTTTCTAAGTGGTCAGGATCCGGAGCTATCCGCAAAACAAATAATCTATGCTCACTAGCGCCGCCTGGTGGCAAAATTTTGAATCTCATAGCTTTTATAATGAGAGTCCTTGAGCTACTGAACAACTCTGCCGAAGGCGACATCTTTCTAAGTGGCTAGAATCCTAAGATAACCCAAAACAAAAGTTTCATGCTCACTAGCGCCGTCTGGTGGCAAAATTTTGAATCTCATAGCTTTGATAATGATAGCCCTTGAGCTAATGAACAACTTTACCGAAGACGCCATCTCTAAGTGGTCAGGATCCTGAGGTATCCACAAAACAAAAGTTTTATGCTCACTAGCGCCGTCTGGTGGAAAAATTCTGAATCTCATGGCTTTTATAATGATAGTCCTTGAGCTACTGAATAACTTTGCCGCAGACGCTATCTTTCTAAGTGGCCAGGATCCTGAGCTATCTGGAAAACAAAAAATCTATGTTCACTAGCGCCGCCTGGTGGCAAAATCTCGATTCTCTTTCGGCTATAATAATGATAGTCCTTGAGCTACTGAACAACTTTGCCGAAGACGCCACCTTTCTAAGTGGCCAGGATCCTGAGATATCCGCAAAACAAAAGTTTCATGCCTACTAGCGCCGCCTGGTGGCAAAATTTTGAACTCCATAGCGTTTATAATGATAGTCCTTGAGCTACTGAACAACTTTGTCGAAGACGACATCTCTCTAAGTGGTCAGGATCCTGAGGTATCCACAAAACAAAAGTTTTATGCTCACTAGCGCCGTCTGGTGGCAAAATTCTGAATCTCATAGCTTTTATAATGATAGTCCTTGAGCTACTGAACAACTTTGCCGAAGACGCCATCTCTCTAAGTGGTCAGGATCCTGAGCTATCCGGAAAACAAAAGTTCTATGCTCACTAGCGCCGCCTAGTGGCAGAACACCGCAATTGAATGACCACCATATGTTAGTTCTTGAACTACTGAACAATTTTGCTGAACATCATGATCCTCTATTTTGAATACTTTTTAAGATAATGATCATTTATAAAAACGGTCTTTAATCTGAATTTCGGTCGTAAAAAAGTGGTCGGAAAAAGAACCGTCGGTAAAAAACGGTCGTAAAAAGAGGTTGGAGTGTATATTTTATCAAAAATATGAATTATTTTATATCTGAGAAATATGTATTCCGTATATCGACAATTTTTCGGCTCTCGAACTCACATATGATCCGTATTCTGACAGGCTGGACAGGCAAGTTCCAAGTACAACAAATAGCTAGTATGTTGATATTCTAAATACTTGGAGTACGTTTTCTTGAAACCATGAAAAAATACTTGATCCCATCTGTCTGAACACCGACCATATGTCGAACAATTGCGTTACATTTTGGGGGTATTACACAAGTAAACTTAATAATTTAATAGGTTTGGTTACATTAATCATAAATTGTTTGTCAAAGCTGATCATAGTATACTGTTTTAAACACAGAAGTAAAATTAATATCACAGAGGGGCGAATTAAAATAAAATGTCAGTGTCAAGGAGGCAAAAGTCTAAAAAAGTTTGGGAAACACTGTTCTAAAAACTCGTGATGATCTGCCAAACATTTCGTTAAAAATAGATCCAAAGAGCTCGAAAAAGTTGAAGAAAAATTTGATTTTGCAAAGGTAGCTACAAAATGTTCTACAGGATTATTGTGGTCATTTTATCAGTCAATCATTGATCAGAAATTCACTAAACATTCTATCACGGCACCGAATTTTTAGTTCAAACTACATATGCCCTGATGAAGATAGATTTGGGAACCTGTGGGAACGATTATGGAGCTGTACAAGCAGTTACATATTATGTTTTTGAGTTATCTATTATTAGTATCGGCACCCTATTTCATACTTTAAAAGGAGTAACATCGATTTTTCCGGCTATTGAAATACGTTTGAAATGAGTTTTTTTACTATACAGTTAACTCTCCCTTACTCGATATTGAAGGGATCATCGAGTTAGAGAGGTATCGAGTTATAGAAAACAAAACCAGTGCAACTGTGATCTAAGGGACCATCGAGTTAGCCATGAAAACCAAATTTTACTATGGTTCTCTAACTCCATATAGAGGTACGGAATATCGAGTAAGGGAGTGTTAACTGTACATGTAAGAGAAAAATATTAACTTATTACAATCACTAATTTTCATAAGCACAGCAGAAAATAATTTTGTGTGAAGAAAAGCCAAATGATACCATTTCACATAAGAAACTGTACATATAATGAGAAGCTACATCGAAAACAGCAATACAGCATAGAACATTCGATGGAGACGCTTGGTTATTTGTCCACTAACAGCGTTCATTAACCTACTAATGTCAACCTCACTTGCCTTTCCTCTCTTCCAGAATGATCTTCATCGAGCGATGCAGAAATCACAATCAGCTCTCTCCCAGCAGCTGACAATCCTGTCGGCGACCTTGCTGTGCCTAGTATTCACCAGGTAAGAACAACGAAATGCGATAAACTTCATCGTCAAGCAGCCGACTTCCGTTCCCGACGACACCTTTGCCTACTTCATCCCTCTCTCCCACCTCCTCGAGCACACTTCCGGTGAAAGCTTTTTCATTATGAAAGTTTTTGTCTTTCTTGTACCCGTACCGCCTGAACTCATGTTCTCAATTTCATACTCGAAATGTTACCTTACTTCCACTGGTTGTTCAACGTGGCCACCACCAGGAAGGGGCTACATGCAACCCGAACAGTCAATTACAACAGAATGGTTACAGATTTTGATACTAAGTTTGAACAATTTGTACTAACTAAATGTGTCATTATTTTTACTGGTTTATGCAACAGTGTGATGTTAATATTGTAAAATAATAGCAGGTTCTGTTATTCTTTATAATTAAATTATGACAAAATTTCGTTATTTTTTTAACAAAATAAAAACGTTTGCGAAAATGTGTCTTTAGAAGTTATTGAAATTGTGTGCGTAAATTTGTAAATCTTGTAAATTTGGGGTTGTTGAATCCGATGCCACTTCAAGAAATGTTCCAGCATGCCCCAAATTTGAGCAATAGTTTGCCAAGGTTTCATAAAATACTGATATATATGAGAAACAATTTTCTTATAATTCCCTGGTCGGAAAATCGACAAGAAAAGCAGAAAGAAAATCTCATCTACCCACCAGCCCGAAACTCGAAGCAAGCCTGTCAAAACAGTTAGTTAGTTGGTTTATGCAAGACCGCAAGACAAAGAACGGAAAAGCGTTCTCCGGATGTCGACTTGGCTCCGGTTCCGCCTCCACCATTTCCACTGCTTTAAGCCTAACATCTCTCGGTTAACTTGTCTCTCGCTGGGATATGTACTTTTCGCTTTGTGCTGAAAACCGAAGTGATGTTCCGAAGTCATTCCATGTCAGCGATTGTCCCCATATCGTTTCGCAGAAATTAACATAAGCGATTTCCCCTCCTCGCCGGTACATACACAGGACAGCCTCCTCGAGAGCACAGACGCAAAAATCGATACTTCGGTTTGCGGAAACATGAATTCCAAAGTCTCGTGCGACACGGGATCAGTCGGTGTTCGTGTAAATCAAGCTTCCCACCCCTCCAACCATTACGTCCCGCTGCATTGTTTCAGATTTCACATCAATATCATTTAAATGCATGAGTGTAGCCAGGATTTCCATCAGGGGATAGATATACTCTGAAGTACATTTTTAGAGGAATTAAATAAACAAAAGGTTTTGTTTATTAATTGCTGGAAAAATCCGATGTAAAGTTCATCAACAATTCTACCTGGACAAAATTGTTCTCTAAATATTAGTTCTGGAGACAATCTTTGAAAAAGTAAAATACATGATTAATTTACGTACAGTCAACCAACAGCTTCAAGGTTCTAATACAATTCTGCATCAAAACGTTACAAGTATTGTATAATATCATGAAAACTTCAGAAAATTTAGGGTTTAAAATCGTACATTTTCTGTAAGAGAACTTTCAATTTTTGTATTAGGTCTTATTTTGGATGTATATTTTTTTAAATCGACAAGGGGTACAAAATCAACTGTTCTCCTTTGGCTGCATCCATGTTTAAACTCACTCCTTCAGCCAACAGTCGCTTATGCAAATTAACTGAGCTGTGATGCCTGTTGCATCGATCCAACAACAAAAAAAGCGGACATGGTTCCGAACCAGGCAGCGGAGAATTATAATGTAAATCAACTTCCTCTCAACTCAAGCAGCCATCCTTTTGTATCCTCAAAGGAAGGATTTGCATCCACATCAGCGTTTAATCGTATCAATTCAAAGGGGGCAATGGCACGGAAGCCTGGCGAAAAGGGGGCAAATCGTTTCAGAACATCCATGGCATGTCGCAGAACCACGCTCCAGTGAACTGATTATGCTTGGACGTCCCACACTATGTCGAATGAGGGTTATTATGCAACTTTCATTTACCTCAGAATTTCTTTCACAGGAAGTTGCACTTGAAATGAATGAGGAATTTGCGTCATACCCACAGCAAAGCATTTTAGCCTTTAATGTTCAGAATATGGCTCAAAACGGTACACGAAAATTGCATAATAACCCCCTTTGGACATACCGTGACATCCATCAGTCAGTCACGTGACGATTAAGATAGGAAATGTACCTAATGGCAGTATTTTTTTTATCACTTCTCGTTGCAGCGTATGTGGGATCCAGCACTTCCAGCGGGCGGGTCATCGGCACCTGAATCTGTTCCAGAGCACCTACTACGTGGTGGTGACCTTCTCGACCGTGGGCTACGGAGACTTTGTGCCGGACATTTGGCCCTCGCAGCTCTACATGGTTATCATGATCTGCGTGGCACTGATCGTGCTCCCGACGCAGGTACGTTGTGTTGCTTTGCGTGTGCTGTGATTGTAATCTCGTTTGGTTTGAACGTTCTTATTTTTCTTCGAGGCTGTGATAGTGTTATTTTTTGATAAACAGGTGCAATCTAACAGAAAAAACAAATGCTTAACTTGATATTATAAAAAAACTGTAGTAGTTGTTGTATGAATCCATGAGGGATTAATAAAGGTTTCAGCGACACTTTAATCAAATGTTCGAATGTTGTAACGAAAAATATTGCTACGAATCGACCACTTAGTAGGGAAAATGTACCAGTTATGGCTATAGTGATTCCCTATTTGGTTATATGTGTTTTCTCGAAAACTTTCACATTTTGAATATTTTTCAATGTTTCAACATGAAGATATATTTGATGTCAAACTACTTAAGCACACTTCTTCTTCTTCTTTCTGGCATTACGTCCCCACTGGGACAGAGCCTGCATCTCAGCTTAGTGTTCTTATGAGCACTTCCACAGTTATTAACTGAGAGCTTACTGTGCCAATGACCATTTTTGCATGCGTATATCGTGTGGCAGGTACGAAGATACTCTATGCCCTGGGAAGTCGAGAAAATTTAAAACCCGAAAAGATCCTCGACCGGTGGGATTCGAACCCACGACCCTCAGCTTGGTCTTGCTGAATAGCTGCGCGTTTACCGCTACGGTTATCTGGGGTACTTAAGCACACAGAATGATTAAAAATTTGAAGATAATCAAATTATCCCGTATGGCGAAATAGGGAACCATTATGTCCATAACTGGTACACCTACCCTATTTGAGATTCATTATCGACGTTTTTATGCAATTCTATCTTAGATGGATATACCTTTTGTGAAACCTATCCACGAGTTGCTTGTCTTTAGCAGCGCTAGTGAAAAAAAAATACTATACAGTTTAGTGCCAGAGCGACTAGATATACACTACCGGTCATAAATACGGACTCACTAAAATAAGTATTGCAACACTCAGCTGAGTATTGAATCACCCTGAAAAGTTTAGCATCTCCTCAAAACAGGTAAATTCACATTGCTATATCTCGAGATCCTTACGACTTGCAAAGAAGCGATCTTCAGCAAAGTTGTTCAGGGGATCAAGGACATCCGGAAGGCAAATAGTTAAGTTCGCGATTTTGCCACTAGGTGGCTGTAGTGAGCATGTAAAATTGAGCATTTCAAACTAGTTCTAGCATATGATCCACAAGAGATAGAAAGTTCGAGTCTTCGGCAAAGTTGTTCAGAAGGCCAAGGACATCCGGAAGACAAACGGTTTGGTTCGAGATTTTGCCGCTAGGTGGCGCTAGTGAGCATGCAAAATTAAGTATTTCAAACTAGTTCTAGCTTTTAATCCACAAGAGATAGAAAATTCGAGTCTTCCAGTTCAAACCAGATTTAATCGAAATTTTGCGTCTTCAGCAAAGTTGTTCAGAAAGTAAAAGGGCATGAAGTGAATCTCACCTGGAACACTTGAATATGAATTGAATTGGACATGAGTCACTGGGATATGGAGCTAATCAAATCTGAAACACTTGAATATAAAGTGAATGAGACCTGAATGCCTTAAATTTACTTCAAAAATCAAACAACAATCACTTGGATATTGAACTGATCAAACTTGAAACACGTACATAAAGTAATTCAAGCATGAATCACTTGAAAATGAAGTAAATCAGCCCTAACCAGCATGAGCATGGAGTCATATCTGAAAAAGTGGAAAATGCACCTATATTTTAGATGAATCAAACCTGCACAACTTGAATATCAAGTAATTCGTACTTTAAATAGGTGAATATGAAGTGGTTCAGACCTGCAGCACTTGAATATAAAGCGAATCAAACCTGAATCACTTGAATATGGAGCGAGTCTGACATGAATCACTTGGATATGAAGCGAATCATACATAAATCACTGTAATAATCCTAAATCTCTTTAATGTGAAATAAATCCGACCTGGAACTCTTGTACATAAAGTGAATCAAACTTGAACCATTTGAAAATGAAGTGAATCAAGCATGAATCACTTAAAATCATTTTAACATTAAGTGAATCAAACATGAAACAGTCGTATATGAGTGAATCAGGTAATAATCACTTGGATATAAGCGAACTGAATCACTTGAATATGAAGTGAATCAATTCTGAATCACTAAATTATAAAGTGAATCTGATGTAAAACACTTGCGGGTATGGAGCGAACAAAACTTGAATCTTTTGAATATAAAACGAATCTATCCTGAGTCACTTGAACATGGAGTGACATGATTTTTTTGGCTCCATATTCAAGTCAAACTTGAATAAAGAGCGAATTAAACTCGAAGGACATGAATATAGAGAGAATCAGACATCAATCACTTGGATATGAAGTCAATCAAACTTGAACCACTTGTATATGAAGAGATTCTGACTTAAATAATTTGAATATGATGAATATGAGTCCTGACTAAATCGCTCGCACATGTAGTAAGTCATACCAGAATCACTAGAATATGAATCAGATCTGATACACTTGAATATAGAATTGATCAGACCTGAATCACATTAATTTAATATGATTCCGTCCCTAATCACTTCAACTTCCAAATACCAAGGGCTTTCTGAACAGCATGGATCACAAGCTAGAACTAGTTTAAAATGCTCAATTTTACATGCTCACTACCGCCACCTAGCGGCAAAATCGCGAACCAAACTGCTTGTCTTCCGGATGTCCATGACCTTCTGAACAACTTTGCCGAAGATCCGAACATTCTATCTCTTGTGGATCACAAGCTAGAACTTATTTGAAATACTCAATTTTACATGCTCACTACCGCCACCTAGCGGCAAAATTTCGAACTAAACTATTTGTCTTCCGGATGTCCATGACCTTCTGAACAACTTTGCCGAAGACCCGAACTTTCTACCTCTTGTGAATCACAAGCTAGAACTAGTTTAAAATGCTCAATTTTACATGCTCACTACCGCCACCTAGCGGCAAAATCGCGAACCAAACTGCTTGTCTTCCGGATGTCCATGACCTTCTGAATAACTTTGCCCAAGACCCGAACTTTCTATCTCTTGTGGATCACAAGCTAGAACTTATTTGAAATACTCAATTTTCCGTGCTCACTACCGCCACCTAGCGGCAAAATTTCGAACTAAACTATTTGTCTTCCGGATGTCCATGACCTTCTGAACAACTTTGCCGAAGACCCGAACTTTCTATCTCTTGTGAATCACAAGCTAGAACTAGTTTAAAATGCTCAATTTTACATGCTCACTACCGCCACCTAGCGGCAAAGTCGCGAACTAAACTATTTGCCTTCCGGATGTCATTGATCTCCTGAACAACTTTGCTGGAGATCGCTTCTTTGCAAGTCATAAGGATCTCGTGATATAGCAATGTGAATTTACCTGTTTTGAGGTGATGCTAAACTTTTTGGGGGTGATTCAATATTTAGCTGAGTGTTGCAATACTTATTTTAGTGAGTCCGTATTTATGACGGGTAGTGTACAAAGGCATTGACGGGTGCAGATATTTTATTGCCGATGAGAGCCTTGGAGGGAAGACAGCGATCAGATATTGCTTGATTTATAGTTTTTTGTAGTAGTTTTGAGTCAAACTCACAGAGAAGCAATAGAAAAATTCTGGATTGCTTGAGGAATTTGTTGAGAATTTGTTAACAGAATTTATAGCCAGAACACGTAAAAAAATGTTCAAGCTATCTCTGATGGGACTGTCTCAACCTCATGGAGACTTTTGTGAAGAGTACTGTGAAGAACAATGTAGAAGCCTCTAAGAAGACTTTTGTGGTACATTAAAAATCCGCTTTGTGGATACGAGCAACTGACACTGAAGAAGACTACCTGTACATATTTGCATAGTCGACGTGACCACCAGCACTATCTTTGCTGTGAAAATGCGTTTTTGTGGTCCTAGCTTCATTCTAGAAAGTTTAAACAATTTCGGTCAGAAAATCTGTGCATTTTCAAAGATTGAAATTCAAAAGTTGACGTGGTGAGATTTTTTGAATAATATTTTACTTTTGTCACCTGTAAACGCATACGTCGTTCATTCGTCCAATCAGTGAGTTTGATAAACGATTATATGGATGAATTGACTTAAACACCATGTCGCTGTTCAGTGAGTCAATTGTTACCCAACACGCAACAACCAAGACATTGTCATCTCCAGTTAATCACCACTTGAACAGAATATGACAACGATTTTCTGGGCTCCGCATTGCAATTTTCGAGAACTTTCTCCGTGTTAGTAAATATTGACACATTACACTGCGGAACACGGTTTTGTCTCAAGAACCAAAATACCGCTATTTACTAAATTAAGGGTTGCTGAGTCCATTGCCGTTTTCAGAAATATCATGGCACGTCTAGTTTTTGAGATATTGACGGTTGAAAATGCTAAATTTGACTGTTTCAGCCAACTTGCATGCAAGTTTTCCAACTTGTACGGCAATTTGTTTGCTCAATTTGTCACAGTATTCAAATTTTATGTATAGAACAATAATTATCAACGAAAGTCATAATATTTACGATGGTAAAATGTTATTTTTTGGTGGTTAAGAAAATTATTGTATTATGCCATATAAAAGAAACGAAGAATTTTATATGAAGACTGCAAACATGCTGAAAAAATCGATTTAACCTAAATTTTACCGTAAAATTTCAACTGATTTGTATCTAAATTGAAAGTTCAAGTACTATTTAGCATGTTTGGTAGATTATATCACAAAAAAGTTTAATAAATCATACTTTAAATTTCATGTAAACATCAATAAAACCAGTGTTTTATACAACTTTGGCGACCTGTAGCTAAAAATTGTGACGGGCTGGAACATTTCTGAGAACGGCATCAGATTCAGCGACCCAAAATCTACTAGAAACACATAATTTGATCCTTGAGACACGTGAAAGTGTCATTTTTGTTACGCTGTGTTATGTAACTGTATACATAATACAAATTCGGTTTTGTGTTTAAAATTACTGATTAATCGCGAGTCGAAAAAGTTGCAACAATATTGCGCCCTGTGATTGTCATGACAATATTGCTTCTGATTGTATCCTTATCCGCAAAAGTTAGGATAAACGGTTGTGAGCGAGCCTGCTTTGCTGTTTGTTTTTCTTCTGTTTTGATGACAATTTGATTCACTGTCGCTGTCATAGCAACCTGGTCTATACGCTAAACTATTCGAATAAGCACTACGCAAACCGGGTGTTTCTTCGGATAAGTTGATGTATGTGCTCATGCTAATCCGTTTCCCTCTTATAAAAAAAAATCAAATATTTCAGAACAAATAAGCGTTGTTCGCTTGTCTAACCAGTGTATTTTTAGATACAGAATGCATATCAATGAAAAAAAGCATTTTGGTCATATTGGCGCTTATGTTGACTATGCAAATATGGGCAGTACAAGTGGTGGTTGAAATACGCATATCTGCCATAAGATAAGCAATTAGGGCGGAATCAAAAGGTATAATACTCAAAACCGCTTTTGCAGTACCTCTCAGTGCTTTCTCATACCTATTGATTCTTTTTTGATTATTGTTAGGACTCATGCAGAAAATTTTAAACTGATTCGACAAAAAGAGTTCTTTTGCTCTTAAATTATTCATTTAAGAGCATTTCCCGCTAACTGATGTTGGGCGGACTATCTATAACAGGTTTTAGTGTTTTATTATATTTTTATTCCAAGTTTCTCGGAAAAGTTGTATTCTCATCACCTTAAGAGATAATTGAAACGCATATTTCAATGCGTGTTGAGACGCAAGCTCTATCCTAGTGAACACGTAACTCCAAGAAGAAAAAAATGATTGAAGATTGATACATTTTTCAGATGAAGAGCTACAGACATTTTGAGGCAAATAAAAAGATTTTGAATAGTTTGTCAATTATATAACCGTATCAGAGGTTGAAAATGTATTTTTTACTTCAAGGTCGAACTTCCTGACATGGCTTCTTCTGAATTGCAGTCTTAACAATCAAAAGAACCATACTTGATCAGATAATATACATACACTCTTAAAAATAATGGAAATTACTCTGGACGTAATTCTGGTTATGACTGAATGACACATGATGTAAGTGATGGAATGACACAAAAACGTGTCCTTGAAGATGTCTTGAACAAAAAATGTAATTTTACATGTTAAAGGACACGAAAACGATGGAACTGTGATCGACATTTCCCGAATCAGACACTAACGTATTTGAAATTGGACTCAAATTTACGTCATTTGGCTCGCTTCTTTTATGTGCATCCCAAAAGACGTAAATCACATTATTTTTTGGTACTGTGTAGTTATTTTCAGAAAGCATACTTTGAAAACACTGCGAACATTTTCAGTCTCAAGTACTAAAATACTATTATTTTAATTAATTTAGGGTTGCTAAATCCATTTTCGTTTTCAAAATATCATAGGATGTATGGATTTTGAAATATTTACTACTAAAAACGCATTGTATATTAAACTTGCATGCAAGTTCAAAAGCTGGTATAGTGATTTATTTGCTAAATTTATCACAATATTCAAACTTTATGTATAAAAAAATAGTTATCAATAAACTTCATAATACTTTCCATTCTCAAAAGATATTTTTCGAAGCTTTAGAAATGTTTTATATCTAGCTCTATGTTTCATTAGAAGCGAAGAATGGCAGGGAAGTTGAAAAACAGATTCAACAAAAATTCAGTCGTGCAACTTAAAGAAAATTATATCCTGCTAGCATTCCACTTTCAATAAGTTTTTTGAAAAAGTTTGTTGACCAGAACGACAGTTTACACGAAGGAAAGTTTATTTTTTGAAAATGAGCAGTTCAGGTTCTGCCATGGACATTCGACTAATCATCAACTTTTACCGTGTAATGAATATGATTTGACAAGCCCTCTGACGGTATCATTTTGTGTCCCTTTTCAGCACCAACAGTTAAACAACAAAAATTTGGAGAAAGCAAGTTCCCTTCTACTTTTATCAATTGTTAAAAAATTTTCCGCTACATAAAGCCGCTTTGAAAATTATTCAGTCAAAAATTGAAATTGCTTCATAAATAATATTGATACCTAAGTAATTTTGAATTTTTTTTTTATCTTTTTTCATTACGTGATACTTATGATGAGCGTTTCAAACCAAATTCTTAAAGCTTGTTTTCTGCATCAGGTTTCAGCTGCATGATAGTTCAACAACTTAAATCTATCAATGTTGTAATTGTTGTTAGATTTCTATACTGTTAATTTTTGACTCTCGATATTTATTGAGAAATATTGCGTTTTTGTAAATTCCCTATATTATTTTATTATAATTATCTGAGTATTTTACACAATTTAAAACGTGTTTTGAATGAGCTTAATTGCAATACACGGATGCTATTGCACTAAATATAATGATTATGAGCAATTTTATGTTATCATGATGCGTTACGGATATTTTAATATCAAATGAAATTAATCTTTTCCTCGAATTTTCTTGCCTGCCCATTATAATCGTTTCTATTTATGTTATTTGCTTTGAAATAGTGGTTTTTCTCCCTTCACCACTATAATGCTATCAATTTCATCAAATTATGTGCTATCAGAGTTGATTTTATTATTCAATATAAAGAATGAATAGATTTTATTTCGGGGTGAAATTGACTATCTGAAAAGTAATGATCGTTCGTTTCAAAAATAACTCAAAAAACTAGTCTTCAGTATTGCGTACCCTGGATGTCGATATAGCGTCATTTGATATAAGGTATTCTCGCATCCTCTTTTGAGTCGCTAAGTCTTACTTTTTGTCCTAAAATGACCTGACTGAAATTTAAAATGTATATTGTATCGAAGTTCCCCGTATGCCAGTTACCCGAATAACCCGTTTCCCCGAAAAGCTCAATTTACCGACAAGTTTTTAGCACTCATAACTGTCATAAATTTTTGCATTTTCAAGGTAGTGAACGAACTGGTCAACTGATCTGCACCCTTGTTGTTTTAATTAACGATTCTTCGAGTTTTACCGTCCTCAGCATTTATGGCCATATGTGTTTAGTCGAGAATGATTGTTGGCTTCGTTGTGGGCTTCTTGGCGTATTGTGGCACGGAGTGTGGGTTCGATTCCCGCTCCGGTCGGTGAAAACTTTTCGTCAAACGAAAAATTAATCACTGGGCTACTGGGTGTTCCATGTTGTCCGTTGCCTAATGTTAGTGTTCGTTCAGTCTGTGCAGCCTTTGGCTGAAGACGGTGTAAACAGTCTTTTTAAATTGTCTTTTTATAATATCCTCTTCTTCTGATTGCTTATCGTTCTTTCTAGTTCAGCATTTTGTTACTAAAGACAATCATTGCAACTTTTTGAACTTCATCACTATTCGGGGAAACGGGTCATTCGAGGAACTGGCATTCGGGGAAATGTAGCACAATCCGAGTATGGAAACGAAATTAAAACATTCGTAGAACTTTTGACGACAAAATCTGCTTCGGGATTATTTTAAGACATGTGCTAATCTGCCCATAAAAACATAACTGTCCCATATTGATTTTCTCAACAACACCTATTTTCATCGCAACATTCATGTTTTAATTTATACTTTACTATACTCATAAAAATTAACACTTTGTTTGAAAATATTGTGGAAAAATTTGAAGTTGGAGTGGTTTCATATTGAAAAATAAAGGCACAACAGTCTCTATATGAACTTTCTACACAGTTGCTGCGAAACTTGATTGATGATCAAGTTAATATGTTTTGCTGATCAATAGAAGCAAAATGAGAAAAGCTTTAAATCAAGGTGTCGACAGGCGCGAGGTGAACGTACGAATCTATCGATCGCAAGGTTTTGTCTTGGTTCGATTCGCGGTTGCCGCTAAAAATTTTGGTTTCAAAATTTTAATTTCTCAACTTTTAACTCAACCTGACTCCTCCCCCTTTTCTAGATAACGAAAAAAGCGTGGGCCTCAAACGGATATCTCAACATACAAATGAGCAAGAAGGTTGGTGCCTTCGACAATGTTTTTTTTTTCTATCTTTATTAACGAGATTTTTAGCCCTGGGCTAGTTCATCTCGGGACCAACGGCTTTACTTCCCTTCACTGAAATTTTTAGTGACTATCTCGGGGATGGGATTCGATCCCAGGTCCTCGGCGTGAGAGGCGTGTGTTCTAACCACTACACCAGGTCCGTCCCCCCTTCGACAATGTTGTTCGGCAGATCAAGGGTACCCGAGCAGAAGAAAATAACTACTGAATACCAAATTGAGGTATTCCATACCAGATAATTTCCAATACTTACAACCTGAATGAGGTATGAATGAGCTCTGCATAAGAGGTAAAATACCTCAAATAATGCCTTCTGCATATTCTACAAATACCAAGCTGATAATTAGATCAGGTATTGTAATACCTAAATAATACATGATGGATTTTCATATAAAAGTGTTTTTTTTTTTCAATCATAGTTCAATACCTCCAGCAGTCCTCAATACCTATCGAATACCAAAATGAAGTAATTTAAATTGTTTTAAACATTTTTTTTCCCATACCATTATAATACCCAAATGAGGTATTGACGACTGAACAATACCTAATTATGGTATGATACCAAGATATGGTATGCATAAGTTATTATGAGTTATTCTTTACTCCTCGGGCGATAGAAAACTGATTGCGATTTTTTCCGCTAGGTGGCGCTAGTAAATTTGTTTTTCAATTGTCTAAATATCAAGATCCTTCTTAGCTAGAAACTTGGTGTTTTCGGCAAAGGTGTCCAACAGATCAAGGGCTATATGGTGTTGGAGAGCTAATTGGGAATTTATCCACTAGGTGGCGCTAGTAAAAAAATATATTAACATATCTCAAGATCCAGATCAGCTGTTCAATAGCTATCTGATCATGAAAGATCTGATTGCGAATCTCCAGTTTCTCGATACACTGCGAAAAATGGGTTCGTGTCTAACGGTAGAATCTAATTTAGGATCAAACTGATGGATAGCGCTACAGTCATCTCTCCATAAGTTTATATTCGGAATCTTTATATTGAGTTAAAGAACCATAACCATATTGAAAGTCTGTTAAAGCGCAGTTGCATTTTTTTTAATTTCTTTATTAGTATCATTCCAAACATAACATTCATTTCTTATATCTAGGTGTTCTGTGTTATTAGACAACACTATCATCCTAATTTGGTAAAACAAATTTAAGCGCAGTTGCATTGATTTTATGATTTTTTCGACATCTCCGTTATTAAATTTCTTCAAAATTGAGTCATAAATAGTTGACTGTAGTTTAATTTTTGTTCAAACTTCTGTATAGTAAGACAATCTAGATGGAGTCTTAACAACTTTTAGTTCATGTGAACAATATCTATCTGATCATGAATAGATTGGATATTTTTCTAGATGTAGCTAGCGACATTTTTACGGAAGTAATCTATTTCAAGATCGTGGTAAAGCCTGTCCACGATAAATTTCGGACACGGATGGCGGGTGTACCACAGAAAGTTCGAGAATTTTACAGAAAGAAGGATTAACACCCGTTCAACTGTTTATTTTGTAGATATAACTCTTTTATTCTGAAATAAACAATTGTTTTTGTTGAATTATGAGTAACTTTTTTTTGCTGCTATTATTTGGGTGTCCGAAATTTAACGTGGACAGGCTTTAGTATCAATAGGGTCCTAAAATGTTTAATAAATTCTTGTTTTTATTTAATAATGCGAAAGAGCATGTTCTTGCAACTACTTTAGCATTTTTTCTAACTCAAATAAGGGCTATAAAATTTTTAAACTTCAATTTTAAAAATGATTCCAAATATGAACCTAGACACTTGTGATCATGTTTGACATTCACAGTTTCGACAAAAATGCCACAGGGCATATAGTTTTAACACTGGGGTTGTTCCTATCTGACATTTCAGCAGGATCACGGAAAACAAAATATACCCAAAATTTGAGTTTAAACCAAAAGGTGGGACAAAATCTCAAAAATCATAAAAAAATGTTTTTTGGACTTAAACAAATGAAAATCATTTAAAAATTGAGTAAACATGTGTTTTTGCCCTAAACTTAAGCGTTTCATACTGAAATTGGGACAGGGCTTTAGGACCCAATTATGGGCTTCTTGGCCATGCGGTCAGTATCGTCTGACATTAAAACCCATCGTGTCATGGTTCAATTCCCGCTTTAGCTTTTGAGGGTTGTTTCTCGGCTGTGCCATTGGAGAATGCTTGTCTGTTGTCTAATGCTCAGTTACAGTCTGTGCAGCTGAATTGCTGAAGATGATGTCCGTGTATATTTTGTTGGAATATTTGTAGTTTCGCCCCTGAGGTACAAAAGTCGTCGGTAAGCGAAACATGCGTCGTCATCGGTAGATGTGTGGATTCATTGAAAGAAGTATGATGTTTTATGGAGCGAAAATGTACATATACTTTGTTTGAATATAAGAGTTGCAGCTGCTGATCAACATATTTCACTGTTATAAAACCCTTGATTTGTGCTAAATAACTTTGCCGACGACAATAATTGTCTAGCCTGTCAAATCCTTGGGATAAAGAATGTTGGAAAATGTTACCAGGATCACCTAGCTGATGAATTCCCAGTAACATTTCTTTCGGTCAGATAGTCCTTGTTCTGTTTAACAATTTTACAAAAGACACCAACTTTTTAACTCATAAAAATGTGTTTCATCTTCAGATAGCTCTCAATCTACTGAATGTCTGCCAAAGACATCAAACATCTTCCTTATAAGAATCTTGATCTAGAGAAGAATGAAGATTTTTTATTAGCGCCACCTAGCGGATAAATTCCCAACCACACTTTTCACTGCCAAATAGCCCTCAATCTGCTGAACACCTTTGCCGAAAACACCAATCTTCTAGCTAAGAAGGATCTTGAGATAAGACAATTGAAAAAAAATGTCACTAGTGCCACCTAGCGGGGAAATTCTCAATCAGATTTTCGCTAGATTACCTTTGATCTGCTGAACCACTGTGTCTAAGACACCAACCTTCAAGCTCATTAGGATGTTGAGATATCCGTTTGAGGCCAATTTTGGACCCATGTTTTTTCCGTTACCTATAAAAGGGGAAGGGGCCAGGGGGATGTCTCGTCCAAGCACTATACAGCCATTCCATGAAAAACCGATCTAGTGGATCTCCGAATTCCGTGCAAATTTGCTATTTTGTTCCTTATCCGAAATAAGGACACACATATTTTTGGATGTTTTGATTAGGGTGACCATTTCCGAAATAGGGTGACCAGAAAAATCGCGATTTTGCAAAATTTTTATTTTTAAAATTATTATAATTTTTGAACCGTTTGACCGATTTTCAATGTTTTAGGACGAAATGAAGGCTAAAGATTTTGACTTTTCAGGAAATATATAAAATTTCACAAAAATTGTGTTTTTTACATGAAAAAACTCAATAGTTTCCGTTTTTTCGTGTTTTGAAGGCCTCGGGACCAAAGGGGCTATTGCTGCTCTCATTTTTTCTTAAAAGTTCAGAAAATTTTTCGTAAACTGTCAAATTTTCAGTGATTTATAATTTTTAGTTTTTGAGATATATTTTTTTGAAAATAAAAAATCAGTCATTTTTCATCGGCACACACTGTAGATCTCAGCGTATTAGATTTGTAATGTTTAAAAACAATCATAACTTTTGAACAGCTCAACCGATTTCCAATCTTTTTTTATGGAATGAAAGCTTAAGGTCTCAATTTCAGAAAAAATAGAAGAAATAGAAAACTTTGAAAAAAAAAGAAATTTTTATATTTTTTCTCGTTTAAACATGTTTTTATCAGATTTTTCAATTTTGTCTGAATAGTTGAAATTTTAAGCTTTCATTCCATACAAAAAGATTGGAAATCGGTTAAGCTGTTCAAAAGTTATAATTATTTTTAAACATTACAAATCTAATGCGCTGAGACCTACAGTGCACATTGGGGAATTCCGAACCCAAAGGTGGAAAAAATTGATAAATTTCACATTAGAGAGATAAAAAATATGTTTCATAGCTCATTCGAAAGGAAATTTTCTCAGGAATCGATTGGTGATGGTTTCATGAATGTGGGACCACTCTGGGATAAGCTATGGTGCCCGTTTTGCCCCGATTCCTTGAAAATTTTAGATTTTCATGATGTTTTGAGTAAAACTATTTTATTGTGGAGATTATTTCCCATGAAATCCAACATTTCTAGTCCATTCAACAATGTTTCACAGAGAACGTTATAAAAAGATGGAAATTTAATTCTGAGTGATTTGTTTCAATCAGAAAAAAAACTGCAGATGGTTACTTAATGGATCCATTTTTGAGTGTTTTTATTTGTTATTTTTATTTATGTGTAATAGATCCCCATAATCTCCTATGTTTTAAGATTTAAATACTGTATCAACTACTGAATAAACAATTTAGTACATAATATATTTAATTCGGAGATATCTGTTCAATTAATTATGAAATAAATCGTTTTTAGGGGAATTGGGGCAAACATAGCCAAAAAACTATATGCTCCTACCATCTCCTATCAATGAGGCTAACGGCAATCGATCATTTAGATCAATATCGTTTACCCCAAATATCGCACATCGTTTAGAAATGTTTGGAATTTGTTATATAAGAAGGTAAATTATTCCCAATATGTTGCATAGAGCATAAATAATGATCATACATATTCTAAAAAAATTAATACAACATATTTCTGCAAGCTATACTCATGATTATTAGACTATTTTAAAATTTATTTCAATATGAAAACACTTTGAAAAAATTTAAAACAAAAATTCCTCTTCAAATATATTTCATTGTACATTTGGCCCCATAATCCCCTAAATTTCCATCTTTTTATAACGTTCTCTGTGAAACATTGTTGAATGGACTAGAAATGATGGATTTCATGGGAAATAATCTCCACAATAAAACAGTTTTACTCAAAACAACATGAAAATCTACAATTTTCAAGGAATCGGGGCAGAACGGGCACCATAGCTTATCCCAGAGTGGCCCCACATTCATGAAACAATCACCAATCGATTCCTGAGAAAATTTCCTTTCGAATGAGCTATAAAACTTATTTTTTATCTTTCTATTGTGAAAGTTATCAATTTTTTCCACCTTTGGGTTCGGATTTCCCCAATGTGCAGTGTGTGCCGATAAAAAATGACTGATTTTTTATTTTCAAATAAATATATCTCAAAAACTAAAAAACATACATCACTGAAAATTTGACAGTATACGTAAAATTTTCTGAAAAAATGAGAACAGCGATAGCCCCTTTGGTCCCGAGGCCTTCAAAACACGAAAAAACGGAAACTATTGAGTTTTTTCATGTAAAAAACACAATTTTTGTGAAATTTTACATTTTTCCTGAAAAGTCAAAATCTTTAGCCTTCATTTCGTCCAAAAAGATTGAAAATCGGTCAAACGGTTCAAGAGTTATAATTTTTTAAAAATAAAAATTTTGCAAAATCGCGATTTTTCTGGTCACCCTATTTTGGAAATGGTCACCCTAATCGAAAAATCCAAAAATACGTGTATCCTTATTTCGGATAAGGAACAAAATAGCAAATTTTCACGGAATTCGGAGACCCACTAGATCGGTTTTTCATGGAATGGCTGATAAAGCCAACTAATCGCATTCACTTCAAAATTATTTTCAAGATAATTGATCTACTGGTTTCCGAATTGGGTTTCGGGTCATTTGGCCGAACGCTATTTGGCCGAATGCCGTTTCGCCGAACGCCAATCGGCCGAAACGGTCATTTGGCCGAATGCCATTTGGCCGAAAATTAAAACAATAGGAAACTGGTACAGTTAAAACGAAGAACAGCTTATTTTTGAAAAATAATAAATCATCATAATGAGCTCTTCAGTTGTAGAAACATTCAGAACAGAATATCCTCAATGTAAACAACTATTCACTTTTCTACTAGCAGCTGGCAGTAGAGGTTTTTGTCATTGCGATTGTAATCAACTTTTGACAGTGACTGAAACGGTTTACAACTTACTCGTCCTTCTGAAGGATTGGTTTGCTTAAATTCCTCAAGAATCGAACGTATCAAATTATTTCATAGTTCTAGAAATCAAATTATCATGCTGCATTTGCAAACACGAAATATTGGCTTATTTTTTTGACAACGGTAAAGGCCAGAGTAAAGGCCGAGTCATTTGATTTACGGCTTCACGCAAGCAACGGTGCAGAGTTCAGTTCACAAGTTGCGATCTTAATTTTGGAAGAGAATTACATCTCTAACAACCTTTGTGCTGTTTTGAATAAGACTCTATGAACGTTTATAATACGTTCTTAACGCCTTAATTCCAATAATTATGAAAGAACAGCCTTTGGTAAAAAGAAGGAAAAATCTCATATGGAAATATAAGCAAGGGTAATGCAAATAATTGTTATATTAGTATAACTACGAAGAACTGCCAATGATTTAAAGAAGGTAAAATCCCCAATTAAAATAAAAGCGAAATTTTGCCAATAATTATGAGCAATACGTTTCTCTTGAAAGAACAGCCTTTTGTCAAAAGAATAAAAAATCTTCTTTGAAAACATAAGCAAATTTAATGCAAATAATCGTTGAATCATTATAACCACAAAGAACTGCCCGTGATTTAAAGGAGGTATAATTCCCATTTAAAATGTAAGCTAATTTATTGCCAATTGTAATGAAACCAATAGAACTTGAAAAAATAGCGTAAATTTAAAACAAGAAAAAATTTCGGATGAGATAATTGGAAATCGTCTCAAACTTTAGCACACCATTGATAACCCAGGAACGAATCAATCATCAGTTCAGAGTCTTGAAACGGTGGGAAGTTCACAACTTTTTCCTGAATTAACAAGTCGATTTTTTTGTTCTCAACAAACATGACGTTCCATCACATCACAGTTTTTGGGCCACTCTTCCGAATCCTACACATCAGTGTTGTAGCAATTGGATTGTTTTTGGTTTTTAATTCAGCCAAATGGCATTCGGCCAAATTACCCGTTCGGCCAGATGGCATTCGGTCAAATGGCGTTCAGCCAAACGGCATTCGGCCAAACGGCTTTCGGCCAAATTACTATTTAAAAATTCAAAGTTCGTATCGGACTTTTAAGTGTTAAGGCAAATTTATGAGAACCCATTTCTTGTAGCATATTTACGTGAGGCGTTGCTATGCATTTCGATAGTCTTTCTGATTTCTGATTTAAATGAGAATGGTAAAAAGTACAATACTCAATATACCCGTCGATTCCCTTTGAATAGAATTCTAAAACTTCAGATATCTTAACACACAGTTCAAAATTTCAAAAAGATTTGGGTGGGCTTGATTCCTAGCCAAAAACATAACCCTAACGTATAGAAAAGTATCTGTGCTTGACCAAATTGGTTCAGTATGGACCGAAAACTCTAGTGTGTTTAGTAAATCCTCTTCGAAACCGAAATACTTCCACGATGATGGAATATCATCGGAAGAAACTTTAAACCTTAGAAAGCTAATTTTTTAATACCCGTTAGTGGTGAGTGTCAAAAATGAAATAACTACCCGTTCCTCAATTGCAATGCACCGCAAATCGCTTATTCAATTTATTGCCTCCGACCAGAACCCATTGCGTTTGCCATAAGCTTTCGAATCAAATGATATGAAATTCTATCGTTCACTGCGAGCATGCACTTAAGCGTCCTCATTCCGTTGACTCGAAAATGCTATCGGTCGTTTCGAAATATCTTGCATCTATGGAAAATAAAATGCAAACAATGAATCTGCAATTGCATCGCTTCGCAAAATCTGGTCACCAAGGGGAGTCGTGGCCATTTGCCATGCATCCCTGCCATTTAACAATTCGTTCTAGCCATGCTTCAAACTTTAGAAGCTCGTTCCGAATGACGTTCCATTATCAAATTTTGCTTTGACAATTCTGCAGTTTAGAACCCGGGCGAATCAAATTTCGCTTCTACGTCGTCCGAGTTACCGCCATATAATTCTTCTGTCTTGGGAAGAGAAGCTCCCCACCCTCGCGCCTTGAAAAGAAAGATCCTCACCGATATACGTAGGTACCTACAGACAATAATTAAATATAAACCTCCATCATCCCTGCCTTAACGATACATGCAGCGTACTCTTTTGTATGACAGCAGCACGCAGAGAAACGACTCGATGGTTTCATAACGCATTTTACCCCTTTTCCATTTGTGCACAGTTCGAACAGCTTGCCTTCACGTGGATGGAGCGACAGAAGCTGGGTGGGAGCTATTCGTCCCACAGGGCCCAAAGCGAGAAGCACGTGGTCGTCTGCTCCACTACGCTGCACGCCGACACCATCATGGACTTCCTGAACGAGTTCTACGCCCATCCCCTGCTGCAGGACTACTACGTGGTGCTGCTCAGCCCGATGGAGCTCGACACGACAATGCGGATGATACTGCAGGTGCCCATCTGGGCCCAGCGAGTCATTTACATTCAGGTGAGATTTGCCATCGCAGTGCAGTCGTTGTGTTATATTGGTGGGCATAGATGGTGGAATAAAGTGTGGAAACTTCAAATTAAATCAGCTCAAATTTGCACAAGGCAATTGAAACACTCGAAATTGTCGCATAATCCCTATTATAGAATTCTGTTAAATCCTCATCCATTTTGGTAAGGATACATCTTCAAGCTGTTTAAAGGAATACCTATAAGTAAACGAAAACCGAATTCAGTACTACATATACCATTTAATTTCACTATAGTTTGTATCCTTTAACAGATACACGTATTTCGACCTCAACTGTAAGAACGTCTTCAGTGTCGTGTACTAAACTCGGAAGTCGAGTCTAGGACACGACACTCTAGATGGCCTTACAGTTGAAGTCGAAAAACGCATATCTGTCAAAGAATACAAACATTTAGACAGCGTCTATTTATAACGTAATGCAAAAATTTGCAGCAAATAACTTTGCTCCACTTTACTCTAAGGCGTTTCCACAGCATTCAAATATGGGCAACTTTTTCAACGACCGCTTTCGACATCCCACCTAATCACCATTCTTCTATCAATTTCCCAATCCAATCCTCTAGGGATCCTGTCTGAAGGATGGCGACCTGGCGAGGGCCCGGATGGCAGAGGCGGAAGCGTGCTTCATCCTAGCGGCACGCAACTACGCAGACAAGACGGCCGCCGACGAGCACACGATACTGCGTTCCTGGGCGGTCAAGGACTTTGCCCCCAATGTGCCACAGTATGTGCAGATCTTCCGGTAAGTGGAAAATGGCTCTACTTCAATTGGGTTCAAGCGTTATTATGAGTCATTACAACTGTAATGGAATGTAAAAAATTTAAATCTGCCGCGAGATTAGCATTGCTTTACAATTGGGCTTATTCTACAAGTGGAGTCAGGTAAAAATTATCGATCTCTCACACTGCCTTGAATCGCAAGTCAGTCCCATCTGTAAAAAGTAGGCTTTGGGAAAATGAGCTGTGAAGTTTCCAAACTCGTTTTCCATACGAATATTCAAAAATTTCCAGAGGATTGGAACATGTTTCAATCCTTATGAAACTTTCACAACTTGCTTTTCACTACGATATCTTTCCGAGAAAAATATAAAGATCATCAAAACAAGTTACATATTTGTGTTCCATGGTGCAAAAGTCTGTAGTGCGACTGATATGCGGTTACTTTTCATTAAGGGACAATTTGACTTGCTGTTTTTTCAGAATTTTTCCGAACAAATCATATTGTTTCATATGTGCAGCTAAAAGAGCATTGGAACAGATGTTGAAAACTGAACTCAACTCAATTTTGACGAAAATGCAGATGGGACTGACTTGCGATTCACGGCAGCATAGGTGACAATTCTCGACTCGAGTGAAGTGACTCTCATTTTGGTTTACACGGTGGTAGGTCATTTGACATAAAGTCGTTTGGCATAGAGCCGTTTGGCATAAAGTCGTTTGGCATAAAGGTTATTTGTCATAAAATCGTTTGGCATAATAGTCGTTTGGCATTATGGTCGTTTGGCATGATGAGTCTGAATCAAAACATTTCTTAAGATGACATTCATTTTCACGTTTCTATTGAATCTTTCTGATGACATCAGGCTTGGTTTGGAGTCAAATGATACAAAATGACACTTGATTCAGCAATTATATGCTCTTGAATATATATTAATTATATAAGAAAAGTTATTGCCAATATTATTTTATTATTTATCCAGAAATTACCATTCTTTCAAATATTAATTCTTCTTTTGAGTTTCGCTATTGGAATAAATTTTTGCACTGAACATTTTGATATATTTAACACAAATTTACCTTCTTTTAATCATTCTATGTTTTATTCTAGATACGATGTAACCATAATTATAAGTTTAAAAATTGTTGATTGAAAATTTAAATAAATTTCACCTTCTTTTATACATAGGCTGTTCTTTGGAGCTATATTTTTTAGACATATTTTTGTTTCCAACAGACAAAAGGGTGGCAACGGTAACATTGATTTGCTCAAGGTATCAGCGAAAAAAAAATGATTATTGCAGTTACTTCGATGAGTTGTGCTAATTTTCCCCGAATGTCGTTTCACTGGACGCCAGTTCCTTGAATGCAAGTTCCCAGAATATCCCGTTTCCTCGAATAGCCCACTTCCCCGAAAAATTTTTGGCACTCATTATTGTCGTAACTTTTTACATTTCAGGGTGGTGAACGAACTGGCCATCTAATGTGAACCCTTCTTTATTTAATTAGCGGTTCCTTCGCGTTTTACCGTCCTCAGCATTTTTGCCAGCATGTGTATAGCCGATAATGACAGAACACCTCCTTCTTTTGATTGCTTATCGTTCTTTCTCGTTCACCATTCAGCCTCTGAAGACTATTATTGCACCTATTTAGACAGCACCATTTTTCGGGGAAACGGTTCATTCAGGGAAATGGCTCTCGGGGAACAGACATTCGGAGAAACGACATTCGGGGATAAGTACTACAATAACTTCGATGATTCTGAACGCAACTTTTTAAGTCTTTTCCTTTTATTATGCCGCAATGATATTTGGCGTCCAATCTTCTATTGGTTTAATCATAAATTTTGCCTTCTTTTAAAAATAGCATGTTCTTTATATTTATACTGTTTTAAATTCTATTATTTAGTAAAGCTAAATGTTATTCATTTTTAGATTTTGCTGTTTTATCATTTCTTGCAAGGCGTGCTGTTATAATGATAATTACTTTAGAACCAGCCAACGTTCAACATATTTTTTTTTTTTGCAAAAACATGGTCTCTTTTTGAGATATGCTGGAAAAAAAATATTATTTCAATCACGAACTTTCCCTTCTTTCGATAATAGATGGTGTTTTTGATGTAAAGTTCCATAATTAAAATTCACGTTGAACCCTTCAAAAGTTTAGCCACAAATATTTTCTTTTAAAAATGTGTTGTGTATTTGAGTTATGCTGTGAGAAGATTTTTTTTTTGCGTTAGTCTTAAACATTTTACACGAAAAATAATCTGCTCTCGTTTTTAGGCTATTTTGCATTATACTGCAATAATAGCTCTTTGGATTAAAGCTTTTAATATTTTTCAAATAAATTTTCCCTTCTTTTACCAATTCATTTTCATCAAGTGTTTCGTCCAAACTGAAACAGAGCCTGATCTGCAGCGAAATATTCTATGAGCGTTCCCTTTATTAATAACTGCAAACATTCTTTGCGAATTTGCTATTTTCAAATATGTAAATCGCAACAAGCTCAGAGATACTCTATGTTCTTAGATGTGGAAAAAATGATAATTCCGAAAGGGTCTTCAACCAGACCCGTAACGGGTTTTATTTAGCTATGCTCTCTAATGTCACAACAATTTTTGTTATTCATAGCTTGGAAAATCTCTGACCGTCATCACGCTTGTTGAGAACCTGAAAACCGAACCGAAAATGTCGATATTCATTCTAAGTCAATAATTATGCCAAAGTGCCTTTATGCCAAACGGCCGTTATGCCAAACGACCATTATGCCAATCGACTTTATGCCAAACGGCTTTATGCCAAACGACCTTATGCCAAACGACTTTATGCCGAACGGGGTATAATCAGAACGGTGGTAGGTCATTTGGTATAAAGCCGTTTGGCATAAAGCCGTTTGGTATAAAGTCGTTTGGCATAATGGTCATCTGGCATAAAGTCGTTTGGCATAATAGTCGTTTGGCATAATGAGTCTGAAACCAAGAATTTATTAGAATTTTTTTACGTTTCTATTGAATCTTTCTGATGACATCAGGCTTGTTTTGAAGTCAATTGATACAAAAAGATACTTTATTCAACAATCATATGCTCTTGAATAGACTAAAGCATGTAAGGAAAGTTATTGCCAATAGTATTTTATTATTTATCCAGAAATTACCCTTCATTCAAATATTAATTCTTCTTTTGAGTTTCGCTATTGAAATATTTTTTTTCCGCTGGAGATTTGATATATTTAGCACAAATTAACCCTTCTTTCAAACATTCTACTTTTTTCTAAATATGATATAACCATAATTATAAGTATAAGGACTGTTGATTGAAAATTTAAATAAATTTCTCCTTCTTTTATACAAAGGTTGTTCTTTGGGGCAATATTTTTTTAGATATGTTTTTGTTTCCATCTGACAAAGAGGTGGCAATCGGTAACATTGATCTACTTAAACAACTGGCGAAAAGAGAAATCGATTACTGCAGTTACTTCGATGGATTGTGCTACTTTTCCCCGAATGTCGTTTCCCTGAACTCCAGTTCCCCGATTGCCAGTTCCCTGATTAACCCGTTTCCCCGATTAGCCAACTTCCCCGAAAAGTTTTTGGAATGCATAATTGTCGTAATTTTATACATTTCAGGATGGTGAACGAACTGGCCATCTGTTATGCACCCTTCTTTAATCAATTGGCGGTTCTTCGAGTTTTACCGTCCTCAGCATTTTTGACAACATGCGTATAGCCGAGAATGTCAGAGTACCTCCTTCTTTTGATTGCTTATCATTCTTTCTCGTTCACTAATCTTGTCACTGAAAACTAATATAACTCCTATTTAATCTGCACCACTTTTCGGGGAAACCGGTCATTCGGGGAACTGGCATGCGGAAACCGACATTCGGAGAAACAACATTCGGGAAAAGTAGCACAATCACTTCGATGATTCTGAATGCAATTTTTTATGTCTTTTTGTTTTATTATGCCGCAATAGTTTTTGGCGTCCAATCTTCTATTGGTTTAATCATAAATTTTGCCTTCTTTTAATAATAGGCTGTTCTTTATTTTTTATCTTTATATATTAAATTTTATTATTAAGTAAATCTAAATGTCAACCATTTTTATATTTTACTGTTTTAGCAATTCTGGCAATACGTGCTGTTAGAATGATAATTACTTTAGAACCTGCCAATAATCAACATATTTTTTTGCAAACACATGGTCTCCTTTCGAAATATGCTGGAAAAAAATATTTCAATCACAAATTTTCCCTTCATTCGATAATAGACGGCTTGTTTTTGACGTACACTTCCAAAATCAAAATTTATATTGAATCGTCCAAAAGTTTTGCCACACATATTTTCTTTTAAACATGTGTTGTTGTGGGAAGATTTTTTTTGCATTAGAGCTTTAAACATTTTGAACGAAAACAAAATCTGCCCTATTTTTGCATTATGCAACAATAAAAGATCTTTGGATTAGAGCTTTTAATTTTTGCAAATAAATTTTCCCTTTATTTATCAAGTAATTTTCATGAAGTGTTACGTCCATACTGGGACAGAGCTTGATCTGCAACGAAATATTCAATGAGCGTTCCTTTTATTAATAACTGCGAATTTTTTTTTTTGCCAATTTACTGTTTTCAAGTATGTATATTGCAACAAGCTCAAAGATACTCTATGTTCTGGGATGTAGAGAAAATTATTATTCCGGAAAGATCTTCCAGACCCGTCACGAGTTTTATTCAGTTATGCTTTCTAATGTCACAACAATATTTGACATTCATAGCTTGGAAAACCTCTAAACGAACATCACGCTTATTGAGAACCTACCAAAAATTGTTGGTGGTGTTGATCTCGGTAAAAACTTCAAAAATGCCGATATTCATTCTAAGTCAATCATTATGCCAAACGACCATTGTGCCAAACGACTTTATGCCAAACGGGGT
Source organism: Aedes aegypti (assembly GCF_002204515.2). Classification (NCBI taxonomy): domain Eukaryota; kingdom Metazoa; phylum Arthropoda; class Insecta; order Diptera; family Culicidae; genus Aedes; species Aedes aegypti. Next base: position 19,667,703 of record NC_035108.1, on the reverse strand, counting down.
ACAATCCTACAGAACCGTTCATGGCCCAATGTAAAAAGAGCTTTCGTCAAATTTCAGTATACAGTTTCCTCCGCTTAACTAATAAGCAAAATAATATTTTTAATAATAAAATAATTAATGTTAATTTATCTTAAGGCTTTTTGGATACCCCATTGGTGCTCTTGAGAGGACTCTGTTGGATTTTTTTTGGAATTTCTTCCTTACCCTAAAGAACATTTAGGATCTCTAAAGAATATCTTGGAAACTCCTTAGATCTTCTGATAAACACTCGGTACATGAGTAGATGAAAAAACCGAATTTAGTACTATACCATTTAATTCCACTAGATGGCACAATAATCAAATGTTGAAAAATCAGATTTTCATCCACACTAGTCTTGAAATGGCAGTATGGTAAAGTTGTGCACATACTTTCTGGGACAGCCTTTAGCAACTTTAATCAACAAAATTCTCATTTCAATCTAAAATCATACCAAGCAGACGAAGATAAATTTCATCTTATCGTATACTGTATATGAAGCAATATAGATTATACTAACGGAAACATCACAATCTTCATCTTCACATTCCAGACCGGAGAACAAACTGCACGTCAAGTTCGCCGAGCATGTCGTTTGCGAGGACGAGTTTAAATACGCCTTATTAGCAAACAACTGCACCTGCCCTGGGGCGAGTACGCTGGTGACACTCCTGTTGCATACGTCGAGGGGACAGTAAGTTTTGCTATTTTTGTACCACTATCGAAAGACTCGACGTCAATTGCACGAATGAAATTCCAACCTCTTAGGTATATCGTTGCCAAGCTTTAAAATTTAATACATATTCTCCATCTCATCAACAGGGAAGGCCAGCAGTCGGCGGAAGAGTGGCACCGACTGTACGGGAAGTGTTCCGGAAATGAAATTTACCATATCGTGCTCGGCGACAGCCGGTTCTTCGGCGAGTACGAAGGGAAGAGCTTCACCTACGCTAGTTTTCATTCGCATAGGAAGTGAGCTTTTTCTGTGGTGCAGTCGTGCTTAATAACTTACCGAGGACTTTATTTTTTTCAGATACGGCGTTGCCTTAGTTGGTGTTAGACCTGCCGAGTTACCTGAGTTCTACGAGGACACGATACTGCTGAATCCCGGTCCCCGACATATCATGAAGAAGGATGACACCTGCTACTACATGAGCATCACCAAGGAGGAAAATTCTGCCTTCGTGGTCAACCAGAACCAAACCCAAAGCCCCGACCAGCCTCCGAAAGAGGGTAAGTCTTTGGATGCTTGTTGCTCTTGGTTTTAGTAGGTAGTGCCCCTCTGAGTTGAACGTATAAGTTGACGTCCCGATTACCCCTCCAACTTGGTCGTCGTCTTCGTTTAGTCTCACTCTCTAGCGAATAACACCTTGAATTTTCAACACCACTCCGCTCCTCTAGGATGTGAAAGTACATATTGGAAAAACCTAATTGTTAGAAGTTTTGGTTCAGTAAAAACAATGTGCTCCGCTATTGACGTCCCTCTTCTTGTCACGAGAACCATGTTTTACCACAATCCAGAGCATAAACTTTGATACACGACTAGAAAAAACCACCACAAACAGCCACACCCCGCCTATCGACTACTCAACACGTTGCTAGGTTTGCTTCTTGTGTCTGGACCAGCTGTTCACCTCTCTAGAAAACTTTTAACAACAAAAATATGGTTAAACCTCTATCATCATCACCTTCAGATCAGGAAAAAACACACAAAATACCTGTACCATGGTGTATTTCCAGTCGTCTCCATGCTCCTAATTGTATTACAAGCTATTGCTTTCAATGTGTTTCTCAATCAGATTAGGAAACGAGTAGGAGATCCACTCAACCGTGAAGGGCGCGTTTATCACCCCACAACTATGCTGCTTTCGGTCTGTGTTAGCTGTACACATATGCGATGCAGGAGATGCTGTGGAGCTTTCTAAATCATCATTTTTTATTTGTCATTTGTCCTGTATCAAAAATCTCTTGTTTATGATTTAATCAATCGGTTTATTCCCCACCGCATGGTCTCAAAATTCTCCAGTTTATTACTTTTACGCAACTACACGAACATCCCCCGTAATCGTAAAAATTCTTTCCCGTTGGTTCCGCAACAGTGCCGTCAATCAACAACAATAACAACAACAACGACAATCACCAACACCATCAGCACCAAGAGAACCTGGGCGCGACCTCTTGTAGCAATCCGGCCATGGCCCCAGTGCCCTCGGTTTGCGTGCGTGTGCCTCACAGTCCGAGCTTGAACTCGGTCAACTCGGACAGCCCCGGGTCGCCACCTCGCTACACTAGCAATCCCCCCATCGTGCTCGACAGTGACGTCTTGACACTGGCCGTGCGTGAGTGTGACACCCGACAGAAGCTGCATGGTTTCTGGAAGATTTATCCAGTCTCTCCTCCGTTTACGATCTCTCTATATCTCTCCCCTACTATCTTATCTCTGGCATCTCTATTTCTCCTTTATCTGAGTACCGGATAGCCCTGCTGTTTGAACTCTTTTCACCCTTTTGAGGTTTGCTTATGCAGATTTATATTCTTAAATTTGAACGCTCTAGACGAATTCCATGTTGAGCTTGAAGTAATGCTTAAAAAAAAACTCATTTCCGTTTAGTTACCGTAGAAAACATAAATGAGAAGTTCATATTTTACATTAACTTTCAACAATTGTACGCAATCAATGTTGTCTTGATGATGTTTTCTTGGATATTTTTAGGATTTCAAAACTAGTTAAGCAATAACTAGATAATTCGTAAAAATCATCACAACTTGAACTACATCAGCCATTATTTGGATTATGATAATTGCATAATTGTTTTGATGAGTCATAAAAATTGAAAAAAGTCTGCTGAAGTAAGCACATATCGGGGATTTTCCGTTAGTGATGAGGTGGAATTGAAATTGGGTGTACCCATAAGAGTAGCACAATTGGAATTTACCAAATTCAAACAGTCACCTACCTAAATAGCAATAGGAACTGTTGTGGAGTCGAAAGGTTTTAGAGCAGAAACACTTCTGTTAGCAGTCCTTTACAGAAGCTCCGAAGCTGTAATTTTTTGAAGATTTCGTTAGGTTATTTTAATGCAAATAGAATTCATATACTTACAATCAGTGTTCTACTGCAGCGGTTTTCATATCGAGCTCTGCGGAGCACATTATTGATTATTATTATCATTGATCAAACTTATGGTAACATTTCATAATGAAATATTGAACCTTCCACAACCTTTTATGATCTGCGAAGCTCTAAGAACCTTGAAAATCCTATGATGGCCTACTTATTCCCACCGGAATTCGTAGTAACGCTTCAGGAACACCAAAAAAAACTCTGTGAATACCCGTGAGGGCTCCAGATAGCTGTAGCGGTAAACGCGCAGCTATTCAGCAAAACCAAGCTGAGGGTTGTGGGTTCGAGTCCCACCGGTCGAGGATCTTTTCGGGTTGGAAATGTTCTCGACTTCCTAGGGCATAGAGCAATGATCCTCAGCCCTTTTTTTTTCAACCATTTCTATTTTTGATTGCGGACTTTGGGAGTAGAACAGCTTCCCGAAGAAAAAAATTGCGTAACTTATCAGACTTAAGAGATACAGCCATCACGTGCGGCCCGCGGGAACAAATTTCATAATGCGTAGTGTCGATACAATTGTGCGTAAATTGCGAAGAAGAAATTTATCGAAACATTTCTTTAAGGATTTGAAATATGTGTTTTTATTTCGCATACTCTAAGCCAGTGTTGATAGACTCACACTCAAAATCTCAATCAATACGCTCTCCCGTGAGAGTAAACTCATTAGAGATCTGAGGGATTCCACGGAGGCATGCAAGTCGATTCTGATCGACCATTTCAAAAATATCTGAAACTTTGCACAGTTTTTCAGTTCCATCTAAATCGTCATTTTCCGATATCAAATCTTCAAGTTGAGTCACGACTAACTTTTCAAAAGGGTGTATGTGAAAATGGTTCAAAAATATTCAAAAAGCTGCACAGCAAAAACGGTTCGTTCGACAACTAAAGAAACAAAGTTAGACAACTAAATAAAGATTCCAAAAAAAAAAATACACACAGTAAAAAAATTTTTTTTTTGCATTAAAAAACATCATTTTTGTCACAAAAACTCAATATCTCAAAACCCTATCGGAATACCAACGTAATTTTTTGAGGGAAAACGGTCCATTATATTAGCTATCAACCATAAAAATTTGGTGATGGTAAGCCAATAAACAAAAAAGTTATGACATTTCAAATATTTCGCAAATTTGACACTTAGTGAAAATTTTTTTTTTTCATTGTTTATTTTTTTTAGGACCGCAGTTTATTGCTGAATTTTTTGTTAAGGGTACCGCATGAGGTTAACAAGTTGTTTTCATGATATTTTATTTAATTATTCATAACTATTATAGCAGCTATTAGAAAGTTAGACGCGATCCAGTGTTATGATCTAAAGTCTTGATAGTGTCATATTTTTTATTGTACGTAACTGAAGAAAAATTCTCTCAATAGTGTTGAAACCTTTTGATAAAAGAAACCTATAAGAAATCTAATATTGAAGACAAAAGCTACAAAAAAAGTTTTCTATACAGGTATACGACTAGTTTACCTGCAAAAAGTTTACCTCGTAGAGAACAAGGCGGGTCTATACCCAGGTGATCTAGTATACGTAAAGCAGGTCGATTTTCTCGGCGCTGGTTTTCTCCACAAAGTTAAAATCTGATTACACCTGGGTATAGACCCGCCTTGGTAGAGAATAGACTTTGTTAATCATATTTGGGAGAAAGCGAGTAACTTCAACAACATCAAAAACATGATAGGTACATACCATGAACATACTCACGAAAAAGCTAAAAATATACTACCACTATGGTTATAAAAGATTTAATTGTAAAATTTTTCTTCAGTCAAGCAAACGACACCAAACTAGTCAGTAAAAACTTAAAAGTGATTTTGTTTATTAAAATCTAACGAGCAACATGAGTAGTCGCTTTCTCAACTGTTGCAGGCCGTTTGCAGAAAAAAAGTGTTCGAAAGAGCTACGAAATCTCACCGAAAGCACCATAGATAAACTGAAAGCGGCTGGTTATGCTCCAATGTCTACATTGAATACAAATTTACGCATTTGTACGTCCTGCCGTTTAAACGTTGACAAACGGGCAATCTGTACATCATCGGTGGATCAGGTTGCAGGAAGTTCGAAAACAACAACAACTGAGGAATTACTAGATGCACCGACAACAACTGAGGAGTTACCAGAAGTACCAAGTGCAGATAGTCTTGCCACGGTACCATCAGCGACATCTGTTTCAACAAATCAATCAGAAGATGAGTGCATCCAGAAGGTCAACATCGAACGCTTCAACGAAGGGATAGCTGGAATAAAAGTGACTCCGATTAAATGGACGAAGATGGGTTACGTCAATTATCCCGAGAAAAAATACCGTGAAATCAACGAAGCTGTACGAAGAAACCTCTTCAAATTAGGACCTGAGGATGTGGAAAATACAGACTACGATGAGGTAATTATGAATATGAAGGAAAGGTTCTCGAATCTAGCCACGACAAGGAAAGAAAAATTATTGATTTTGTCGATGCTGCCAAGCTCGTGGTCTATTCAAGACGCCTTTGATGAGTTCAAAACCAACAGAAATACAGCAGAAGACGCAAAACAATTCAAAAATAACTGTCTTGCAACCAAAAATGCTAGGTCGAGTACTTCATTAACAGATGAGACAAAAGAAAACATAATTCAATATTTTGAAGACGATGAAGTAAGTAGAGCTATGCCTGGCCAAAAAGATTATGTATCTGTAAAAAAAGATGGAAAGCGTCAAGCAATCCAAAAACGATTAATGATGACTACTTTGAAAGAAGCGTATACACGCTTCAAGGAAATTAACGAAAATATTAAGGTAGGTTTTTCCTCATTTGCAAGCCTTCGTCTAAGGCAATGCAACCTTCTATCCAATTCAGGAACACATAATGTTTGTGTGTGCACAACACACGAAAATATTAACCTAATCTTACATAGTTTGAAAAGAATCAATTTATCAAAGGATATTAAAATGTTAACTGATAGTCTTTTGTGTGAAAATACAACATCAAATTGCTATCTACTATCTTGTTCGGATTGTCCAGATTCTTCATCATTGGAAAATACTTTATTCGCTGAGTTTGAAGAAAATTATATTGATCAGTTATCATTTGAGCAATGGGTGACCACGGAAAGGTGTGACCTAGAAACTATTGTAAAACCTGTAGATGAGTTTGTGTAATTTTTTTGCTTGAAATTAGAAAGTTTAATTCCTCACGACTTTATTAAAACAGAGCAATCCCGCTTTTTAAAATATACAAAAAATACATTACAAGATGGTGAATTTTAAGTCATTTGTGATTTTTCTGAAAACTATAGCTTTGTATTGCAAGATGAAGTGCAGTCCCATCACTGGAACGTACAACAAGCTACAATTCATCCATTCGTTATTTATTTCAATGGAAGTACGCAAATTGAACATTTTAGTTTTATTGTAATTTTCGAAGATTTAAGACACGACTCAGTATCTGTAAATTTGTTCATTGCCAAAATGATTAACTTTTTACGCGTTGATAAGGATAAAGAAATCAGAAAGATATATTTCATGTCTGATGGAGCAGCATCGCAGTACAAAAACCGTAAGAATTTTTCGAGCCTATGTCAATTTAAATCAAAGTACGGAATTGATGCAGAATGGCATTTCTTTGCTACGTCACATGGCAAAGGTCCTTGTGACGCTATTGGAGGAACCATAAAGCGCATGGCCACAAGAGCAAGTTTAGCCAAAGAACGTGAGCATCCAATTGAAACTGCAAAAGAACTATTTGATTGGGTGAATCGCAGAAAAGAAGAAGATTTAACAAAATTATCATTTTGTTTTACTACTACTGAAGAGTACGAATTAACGGCATCAGAGCTCAGCGAGCAATATAATAACGCGAAAACGATCCAAGGAACCCAAAAATTTCACTGTTTAATTCCATTGTCAGAAAATAAAATTAAAGCAAAACTATACTCGAACTGTACTGATAATGATGCAAAAGTGTTCGATATTGTAAAAAAATTGAATAACAATAAATAAATAAATAAGTATTAATAAAATGTTTTCATGATCTCATAACGCATACCCAAATCCAAAACTTTTAAAGTTTATATATAACATTTAGAAACTCATCGATCATACTCTAAAAAAAATATCCTGGTAAAAAAAAAATATTTTCGTGTAATCTGTTAATTCATTTTAATTTATACATATATACATATACATATAATATTTATACATATACATGATATTTATACATATAATATACATAATACTAATGAATACATGAAAACGACTTGTTTAATTCACGCAAGGCCCTTAACAATAAAATCAGCAACAAACTGCGGTTCCCGTAATAATTTACACCGAAAAAAAAAATTTTTTTTTTACTAAATGTGAAAATTGTGACATGTTTGAAATGTCATAACTTTTTTGTTTATTGGTTTACCATCACCAAATTTTTATGGTAGATAGCTAATATAATGGACCGTTTTCCCTCAAAAAATTACGTTGGTATTCCGATAGGGTTTTGAGATATTTGAGTTTTTGTGTCAAAAATTATGTTTTTTAATGCAAAAAAATAATAATTTTTTACTGTGTGTATTTTTTTTGGAATCTTTATTTAGTTGTCTAACTTTGTTTCTTTAGTTGTCTAACAATCGAACGAACCGTTTTTGCTGTGCAGCTTTTTGAATATTTTTGAACCATTTTCACATACACCCTTTTGAAAAGTTAGTCGTGACTCAACTTGAAGATTTGATATCGGAAAATGACGATTTAGATGGAACTGGAAAACTGTGCAAAGTTTCAGCTCAATAGAAAAAAATGAATTAAAAAATTTACCAAATGTTGGTGCTGTTGCTTGGAATCACTCATCTGCTTCGCAAATCTCACGCTTGAAATTTTGATGCAAAATCAACTCAATCAACTCAAACCGTAAAAAATTATTCAGTCGCAATACCCGGCAAAAACTCATGAAACCCGAATGTTGTTGTTTACGTTTGAAAGGATTAACATAATTTTACCAGACTAACAAGAAATTATTGCCGTGTGTGAGTAAACTGTGGAAATACGAGACAATGGGTTCTGGGTCATTTGGCCGAACGCCATTTGGCCGAATGCCGTTTGGCCGAACGGCATTTGGCCGAAAGGGTCATTTGGCCGAATGCCGTTTGGCCGAAATTGAAAATAATTGATGATAGATGATAGTTAGCATGAATTTTTAATGAATTAAAAAGAACAATTTATTCTTAAAGAAGGATAAATCAGCTCTTTAGAATTAGTTCAAGAAATAGTCAATGCTGAAAGAAGAACATCATAAATGAAAAAAATTATTAACTTCCCTGCTAGCGGTAATAGTAGTCAGGAGAGGTTTTCTCATTGCGTTTGTAGTCAGCTTTTGACAGCAACTAAAAAACAGTTTAAGACTTTTTCGTCCTTCTGTAGCATCGGTTCGCTTCAATGCTTCGAATCGTATTAGGCGATTTTATTCATAGTTATAGCAAACACGAGTTTTGGCTTCTTCCTTAGTTAACCCTTGCGCTAAAAAATATGTTTTTAATTTGTATCTTTATGAGCGCCATAATAATAAGCCATAATTCCAATAAACTATGAAAAATATTCAAATATGAAAGAACAGCCTATTATCAAAAGAAGGAAAAATTTCTTATAAGAACTAAAACAAGTGTTATGCAAAAAAATATTATATCAATTATTAATTCTGATGAAAATCAATCAGGAGTAAACCTAGCACACCATTGGTAATCCGGAAACAAACCAACCCATCAGCTTAGAGTCTTGACGCGAGTTCAAAACTTCATCCTGAATTAACGGATCGTTTTAATTATTCTCTTGGAGAACTAATATAGCGACAAATATGACGTTCGGCCACATTATCAAAATCAACAAATTAATCACCTGATTAGTTATTGGGCCACACTTATGACTCCTACTTATCAGCGTTAAAGCAATTTTTTTTCGTGGTTCGGCCAAACGGCATTCGGCCAAATGACCCGTTCGGCCAAATGACATTCGGCCAAATGGCGTTCGGCCAAACGGCATTCGGCCAAATGGCCGGTCACCCATGCAAAAATGGTCATTCGGCAAAGAAAGCTCTCAGTTAATAACTGTGGAAGTGCTCATAAGAACACTAAACTGAGAAGCCGGCTCTGTCCCAGTTGGGACGTAACGCCAGGAAGAAGAAGAATGGATATTTAGTTTATTCTTCTTTTATCGACATGTTCTTTCGAATTCAAGAAAATTGAGACGTCGCACGGTATGTTTTGGACATAAAACGGTAATGTCTCCAAAGAGGCCCTCGTGGAACCTGTGCCAGGAGATCTAGAGTGGCTACATCAGTTTGTACCGGGATTTTTCTTCTTTTATTGACATGTGCTCCAGAATTTATGAAGGTTGATACGTCTCACGATATGTTTCCGACAAAAAACGGAAATGTCTGCCTGAACCGGCTATGATGTTCCGGAATGGTCCACTTATTCAAATTATGTTGAAATGATGACAAGTGACCATTATCTCACGTTTTACATAAAAACTTCAGTGTTGTAGCTGAAAAATATAAAAAAAATAATCACATTTCCCGAATTTGGCACCCTTGTGACCCCAGTGCAACCCGAAATATCTCCGGCATGGTTCCGAATACAGAATGGTCCATTAATGACTAACAACTGAAACCTTTTTAAAGTACACTGAGGGTAGTTTCAAATAAATCGAATGTAAATTGACGAAATGGCAGCTGTTTGAAAACGCCTCGTCGGAAGTCGGTATCGTAAAGGTTAATGATTCGTTTCAAAATGCATGGGGTTAGCTTATCCATATTGAACAATCTTATGTGTTGTACTAGGTTTATGAACACTAGGTCGAAAGACTTAATGTCTAAAGGACAAAAGGTCGAAAGGGCAAAAGGTCGAAAGAACTAAAGATCGAAAACTCTGCTTGGTGGGATTTTTTTCCTTCTTTGAATTAAGATTTTCGACCTTTTATCCCTTAACTTTTGTTCTTCGACCCTTTGTCCTTTCGACCTTTTGTCCTTCTGACCTTTTGTCTTTCGACCTGGCTCTATCCCGTTAACGACCTGTACCCCTTTCGATCTTTTTAGTATGAAATTTCATGGATATGCTATTCTACTCAAAGAAAATTTGTTTTTATAAAGCAGCATTTTTACAAAGTTCTCATAATTATACTATACTAGTGGGCCCGGCAAACTTCGTCTTGCCATCAAGTAGGCTGTTGAAAAACGCTATGGATCGTCCCATACAAAATGACAGTTCCGTTCACGCTCGTTTTTTCGACTTTCCCGGTGAATATCCTGGGATTTTTATACACACAAACACGTCGGAACACTTGATGAACAAAACGGAAAAAAGATCATTCAAATCGGTTGACCTGTTCTGAAGCCATTTCGTGACATACAAACACCACTCCATTTTTATTTATATAGACTAGTGGTCCCGGCAAACTTCGTCTTGCCATCAAGTAGGCTGTTGGAAGATCTCAATGGTACCTCCCATACAAAATGGCATATTAGTACTCTCCCGTTTTACCAAATTTCCCGAAAACTTTTTTTAAACTTTTTCGTCGCACGAACACGTCGGAACCCTTCAAGAAAACAACAGTGAAAGAATTGTGTAAATCGGTTGTCCCGTTCTCAAGCCATTTCGTGACATACAAACACCACTCCATTTTTATTTATATAGATAGATATGTATTGGCAGGGGTTTTCCTTAGCTGTGTGGTTAGAGTCCGCGGCTACAAAGCAAAGCCATGCTGAAGGTGTCTGGGTTCGATTCCCGGTCGGTCGAGGATCTTTTCGTAAAGGAAATTTCCTTGACTTCCCTGGGCATAGAGTATCATCGTACCTGCCACACGATATACGAATGCGAAAATGGCAACTTTGGCAAAGAAAGCTCTCAGTTAATAACTGTGGAAGTGCTCATAAGAACACTAAGCTGAGAAGCAGGCTCTGCCCCAGTGGGGACGTCATGCCAAATAGAAGAAGATGTATTGTCAATTTCCCCAAGAGTTTGTCGAAAACAAATATTAAATTTCAACAAGTAATTCGTCCAGGAGATCAACAGTTCCTGTCACTAATTCCATACTTTTGTGCCGGTTTTGTTTTTTTTTCAGAAATGTTCATGAACTCCAAAAAAGTTTACTGAGATTCTTATAAGAAATTACTCTTCGTATTACTTCTAATAATTTTCATTAATTCCACAAGAAATTCCTGCATTAATTTCATCAAATGTTCACCACAAATTAAGTCGCAAAATCTTGAATCTATCACTCATTGTTCCATAAACATGTTTCTGAAATTTTTTCTCAAGATTCATACATTGAATGTTGAACAAACGGTCTGCTCCTAATTCTCGACGAGTTTTCGAAATTATAATTCCTACGCGCCGTCCGCCATATCTAGGCACTTTTCGTGTTAATGGCTCCTCTACCGGAAGCTTAATTTTTTTTTATTACAAAAGAAATTTTCAAATGGCGATAAGTTTCTGTTTCTCAATTTTGTTTCTTTTGCACATTTTTTACAGGTTCTCAATAAACTCAATAAACTCTTCTATTTTTGAATTCTGTGTCGGTATGGAACATTGGTCATCTGGTTTTGAAAATATTCTGGTATTTCTTGGGAGACCGACACTTCCCATATAAAATCTCTCTGGTCGAAGTTTTGGTTTTAGTCATTTTATCAAAGAAAATAAAATATGGGCAATACAATGTCAGGTAGCAAGGAGCTGCTCTAAAAAAAAAAACATCAAAATAGGTTGAATTGTCTCCGAGAAAATAAAATACAATAGGGATGGTACACAAATTATGTCACGCCAAATTTCAAATTTTTTCGACCCCCTCCCCCCTTGAACACACTTTTTGTATGAGTCCTCCGAAAATTTTGTAAGGCTTGTCACACTTGGCTTGACCCCCTCCCCCGCCTTGGAGCGTGACGTAATTTGTGCATGACCCCATATGATGTTTTTTGAACTTAGCAATAACTTGTCACGGTCAGAGAGGCACCAAAAACATAAAAGCTTGTTACTCAAAATCGATTTTACCGATTTGTTTAATTCTTTATTCAAAGTATTTACTCCAATTTTACTTATTTCGATAAGCCAATAACCGAACATGGGAAAACAACTGTAGCTTGAGATATTCACGTGGGTTATGGTTTCGCGTCGGTTCCCCAAAGATTTTTGAATTATCTCCGTATTCAGATAACCAAATATCAAAACCAATACAAAACCTTTGAACAGAATTTTTTTGAGAATTTGTGAAAAAATGGTACAATAAGATTCAACAAGGAAAAAGTTATAGAGATTTAAACATTTTTAGAATAAGCCAGTTTTAAAGTGAGTGCTTGATAATGTGATCAAAAAATTCATCCGAAATTTTTAAAAACATATCCTTGGCAATGCAGCAAGGATGTGCTTCAAGATAACACCACAAAATTTGGCAGAGGTCAAATATACCCTTGAGTTGTTTTGACAGTGGCATTATGAAATTCCATTAAAACACATCGAAAATTTTTCGTTAGATCTTCCAGGGGTTCTTCAAATTCTTCCCGAAGAAATCTTAAGAAATTCTTTTAGAATGATTCAAACGGATTTCGTTGGAAAGTCTACAAAAAAATCCTTTTTTAAATTTGATTTTTGATTTTGTTAATAGTTTCGTCAAAATTGAAGAATGTTTGACCCTTGAACATAAATTCCTTCAAAAATATGGAAAATACGTCTCAGCGGATGTTTTTTGATTGGTAATTTAGCTGTTTATTTCACTGAGCGATAAAAATTGGATTTGTTTTGATTTCTACAATTTTTTTATATTAATGAAATCCAAGAAATTTTTTCCATAAGTGCGCTAGAATTTTATTCTGAAAAGATTTTCTTCTTTTATGTTGACATTTGTTCAAATCAATAATAAAAAGCAAGGATTTTCTTCAGTTGTATCACCATTTATTCTCTAAAAATCCATGAAAGCATTTGATTATTCCAACAAGAAAATTCTCCACCAGAAATTGGGCAAGAAATTAAAAAAAAATCTAAAATGATTGCTTATTGATTTTGCTCTCGCAATACTTTAAGAGGTTATAAAACCAGTGAGAAATTTAGATCGAACATTGGAAGACATGTTTCAAACAGGATTTTTGGAGTTACTTAGAAATATATGAAAGCATGCCTGGAGTGATTCTTCGAAAAGGGATGGATTAAGAAAAAGTATAATGCCATTGAAATTTCAAAATATTTTTTTTTACATTACAAAATCCTTGAAAAATTCTTGTACATACAATGGTATTTCTAGAAAAAAAAAATACTGGAACTGAATCTTAAAGAAAACATTCGACAAATTTCCGAAGAATTTTTTATATGTCTGGAACATGACATAGATTAATCTCTGTAGAAATGTATTGATTTATCCTTCGAGATAATTTTAGAGAAATGCAATGGAACATCCTGTGCAGTCTGAATCTCATGCAATGTTTCATAAATAAAATCCTGTAAGATCTCTTAAAGAATATCCCAGAGAAATATCATTCAAAATTCCTAGGTAATTAAACTTTTAGAAGATTATTACAATGAACATGAAGTAATACAATCTGTGGAGAAAGTTCTGAAAGCATAGTAAAGCAGAAGTCATTCTTGGACGGATTCAAATATTAATAATTTTCTGCATTGAAATTAAATACTTATGTTTATGAAAACTTCTTATGAATTGCAATTTGAGACAAATGAATGCGAATGAACCACAAAACGTGGAATGACACAAAATTTACAGAAACTATGATTTCATAATAATTGTAATTATTGCGACGTAATTACATCCCTCCCTAGCTACGCCAATGCCAAAGATATTTTGTAAAAACGGACTAGCTTTATTTTTGTGATAACCACTGGAAAATTTGTTCAATTACCTCTTGAAGCATTTTTCAAACTATGAACAAAAATATGAAGTAAATACTGAACAGATGCTAAAAAAGCTCATGAACAAATTTCTAGAGAATCCTCGAAGAAAACTTCTTAAATTAATTTTACAGGTATCCTACGACTCCTACGAACATAAAGGAATATTCTCTTTTTCCACGAAAAAAAAAAATGGGCCTAATGCGAGTCAATTTCCGCAAGTAATTTTGGAGTAAATTAACTTGGTTCCCAGCAAATAGGCATATATGAAAGTGTATTTACCAAGCTTTGTTTTAAAAGCTATGGTTTCAAATGACGAAAAAAGTTGATTTTTTATACGCCAGTGCACGACGATTACAATTCCACCACATGCTCCATGCAGTTGATCATTACGTTAAATAAAAAGTTTGGATCTCTATTGAGTTTTGATCCAGCTTTTAAATGAGTTTCAGTAATAACTGCTATATGTATGCTTTTAGCTGTTAGAAAATTAACCAGCTTGTCCTCTTTACCATCAAAAGAGCATTATTATATTTTTTGGAAAAAATGTTGTCATTTAAAAGGCATTAAAGGAAACTGGTTAGTGGAAGTCATGGAAAAATATTATCTTTATTTTCGAGAAATTCAGCCAATGGGTGGTGCAATTCCAATACAGTCATGGTGCCAATAGGTAATCTATTACCAAAATCCTTCCTTAATCATGTGAGAGCGGTTGTGACTATAAAAAGAAGCCATTTGGAATGAGTGAATGGAATGGAATGAATCAATTGTCAATTATGATCAATTTTGTACTTCTGTTTTTTTGTTTTTACGGATGGATTGAGAACAAAATCCCTCCGGTAACATGGAATTCGTCTAGCGTTTCTTCCCTTCCTAGCTCAAACTACTATAAACCAAACCCAGCTTTCAACATTTTGAAAATTTATATTCACCCGAACTAGAACAGAATACAGCCTAGACTGATTTTGAGCCTGACATGCCCTCCAGCGATCACACAATCGAGCACAGAAGCTTTGCCGATCGAATGTTCCGGCTTTCGTCTCTGATCTTTCTTATCATTCCACATTAAAAAAAATTCCATGTTTCCACCATTCCCGCTTGATTCCGGGTAACTCTCGAACCACAAAAAAACTAAATCACACAATTTTTTCCCCATCTTGCATGGTTAGCAGTAGACGAAACCAAAATTTATCACTCCAGTGTATTAGCCTTTGTGTTCAGTAGTGCGTAGTTGAGTCCTCCCCCAAACACTCACTTCCGGTCGTCCGAATGAATGCAACTCCTCTCAACAACATCACAAACACTCACAATTTCTACTCTGCTCAACAAACACTCAAAACCGAACAAAACCACTTCCGCTCGTGGTCCAATCCGTTGCACCATCACCATCACCTTCCCTGAACGCCTTGACCCTCTTGGCTGGTAGATAGAGTTAGATAGAACAATACAATGTTGCAGTTTCATGGTAGAGATTGACGGAACCCTCCCGACAGCTACCCTACCGTCTGTCGTCTTCATCGTCTCTGTTCAGAATCAATTGGTCGATTCTGATGGATGCCATTTGGGCGGGTTCGTGGTGGAAATCAGAATACGTACGGTGCTTCTTAATGGACCAGCCTAAAACACAAATGCGTGCTGGCAACGAAAAAAGAAAACTATCCAAAATGATGTTTGCCATACAGAGCAGTCAATTTTGAACTTCTCGCTGAGATTTTTTTTTGTTCGGTCGTTTTTCTCGACTGTTTGACAAGCCTATGGACCTAAATCGACTGACAAGCGATCTTCTCGAATGCTAGAGAAAATTGAAACCGAGAATGGCAAAAGTGGACTGCTGACAATTGCAACGGGGGTGCATCGGAATCAATCGAATGGAAATTCAATCAATTTCAACTGGTCTGATAGGGAAAAATTCCCGCTTGATTGATACGATGAATGGAGGAAGGACAATCAATTTAGTTAAATATTTGAATTTGATACTGTGTTTTTTTCCTTTGGAATACAAAAGTTTGAAAAAAAAAATAGTCCTGGATCAGAAGAGGAATGCTTTAATAGAAAGTTAAAGATGGCAAAAAAAACACTCCACTTCATATCCACTTATCTTGTTTTACCTATCAGACCACATGAAGAAAGCAGACCGAAGATAGAGATAGTTAAAGAGAATCTGAAATTAGAAAAACAAAAGACATAGAGGACACAGAAATGATAAAGATGACAGGAAGAAAACAGACTGTAAACATGCGGAAGGATAGCAGACAGATTGCACAAAGAGAATAGACATAAAACATACAGGAGTGAAAAGTATATGGAGAGACAGGAATCATAAGACATGTAAAGACAGAGGTCAGGCAGAAAATTATATATACGAAAGAAAAAAAAACATTCAGAAAAGAGCTCTTAAGTGGACTCGAAGTAGGACGAAAATATATAGAAAAACACACAGTAAACAGACAGAGCACAGACAAGAAACATGAAAAAAAAGACCGAAGATAATTAGAAAACAAATATAAATAAGATAGAAAGAAGACGAACAGTAAGCAAGCCAAAAGGCTGAAAGAAAGCAGAGAACAATTTAAAAAAAAATAAATAAAAGAAATATAGAAAGCAGTCAAAACACGTACACTACAAAGACAGAAGAGAGACGAAAGCAATAAAAAATAAAGATGCAAATCAGACAAACAAAAATCATACAGAGGACTTACAAAAATTATCCAGAAGACAGACAGAAGATAGGCATCAAAGAGATAAAAATCAGTTAGAAAACAGTTAGAAGACAGAAAGAAAACTTTCAGAATGCAGACAGGCAGAAGAAAGACAGAAAATGGACATAAAAATGCGTATAATACAGACAGAAGATAAGCAGAAGACAAGCAAAAGACAAACAGAAGACAGACAGAAGACAGTCAGAAAATGGATATAAACAGACAAAAAATGGACAGAAAACAGACAAGAACCGGACAGAAAAGAGACAAAAAACAGACAGAAGACAGACAGACAGACTAACAGAAGACAGACAGACTAACAGAAGACAGACAGACAGACTATCAGAAGACAGACAGAAAAAGGCTAGAAAACAGACAGGAAAAAGACAGAAAACGGACAATAAGCGGACAGAAAACAAGCAGAAAACTGGCAGACAGACAAACAGAAGACAGACAAACAGAAGACAGACAAACAGAAGACAGACAAACAGAAGACAGACAGAAGACAGACAGAAAAAGGATATAAACAGACAAAAAATGGACAGAAAACAGACAAGAACCGGACAGAATACAGACACAAAACAGACAGAAGACAGACAGACAGACTAACAGAAGACAAAGAGAAGACAGACAGAAAAAAAGCAAGAAAACAGACAGGAAATGAACAGAAAATGGACAAAAAGCGGACAGAAAACAAGCAGAAGACTGGCAGACAGACAGAAGAATGACATAAGACAAACGGACAAAAGACAGAGAGAAGACAGACAGAATACAGATAGAAGGCAGACAGAAAAAAATAAACAGAAGAGAGACAGAAAACAAACAGATTAACAGAAGACAGACAGACAGAAGACAGACAGACAGAAGACAGAAAGCAAACAGACAGAAGACAGACAGAAGACATACAAAAGACAGACAAAGACAGACAGAAGACAGACAGAAGACAGACAGAAGACCGACACAAGACAGACAGAAGACAGACAGAAGACAGACAGAAAAAGGATATAAACAGACAAAAAATGGACAGAAAACAGACAAGAACCGGACAGAAAAGAGACAGAAAACAGACAGAATACAGATAGAAGACAGACAGACAGAATAACAGAAGACAGACAGAAAAAAGCTAGAAAACAGACACCAAAAGACAGAAAACGGACAAAAAGCGGACAGAAAACAAGCAGAAGACTAGCAGACAGGCAAACAGAAGACAGACAAACAGAAGACAGACAAACAGAAGACAGACGGAAGACAGACAGAAGATAGACAGAAGATAGAGAGAAGACAGACAAAAAACAGCGGAAAAAGGATATAAACAGACAAAAAATGGACAGAAAACAGACAAGAACCGGACAGAATACAGACAGAAAACAGACAGAAGACAGACAGACAGACTATCAGAAGACAGACAGAAAAAAAGCAAGAAAACAGACAGGAAATGAACAGAAAGCAGACAGGAAATGAACAGAAAACGGACAAAAAGCGGACAGAAGACTGGCAGACAGACAAACAGAAGACAGACAGAAGAATGACAGAAGACAGACGGACAAAAGACAGAAAGAAGACAGACAGAAGACAGATAGAAGGCAGACAGACAAAATAAACAGAAGAGAGACAGAAAACAGACAGATTAACAGAAGATTGACAGACAGAAGACAGAAAGAACAAAGACAGAAGACATACAGAAGACAGACAGAAGACAGACAGAAGACAGACAGAAGACAGACAGAAGACATACAAAAGATAGACAGAAGATAGACAGAAGACAGACAGAAGACAGTCAGAAAAAGGATATAAACAGACAAAAAATGGACAGAAAACAGACAAGAACCGGACAGAAAAGAGACAGAAAACAGACAGAAGACAGACAGACAGACTAACAGAAGACAGACAGACTAACAGAAGACAGACAGACAGACTAACAGAAGACAGACAGACTAACAGAAGACAGACAGACAGACTAACAGAAGACAGACAGAAAAAGGCTAGAAAACAGACAGGAAAAAGACAGAAAACGGACAATAAGCGGACAGAAAACAAGCAGAAAACTGGCAGACAGACAAACAGAAGACAGACAAACAGAAGACAGACAGAAGACAGACAGAAAAAGGATATAAACAGACAAAAAATGGACAGAAAACAGACAAGAACCGGACAGAATACAGACACAAAACAGACAGAAGACAGACAGACAGACTAACAGAAGACAAAGAGAAGACAGACAGAAAAAAAGCAAGAAAACAGACAGGAAATGAACAGAAAACGGACAAAAAGCGGACAGAAAACAAGCAGAAGACTGGCAGACAGACAGAAGAATGACATAAGACAAACGGACAAAAGACAGAGAGAAGACAGACAGAATACAGATAGAAGGCAGACAGAAAAAAATAAACAGAAGAGAGACAGAAAACAAACAGATTAACAGAAGACAGACAGACAGAAGACAGACAGACAGAAGACAGACAGACAGAAGACAGAAAGCAAACAGACAGAAGACAGACAGAAGACATACAAAAGACAGACAAAGACAGACAAAAGACAGACAGAAGACAGACAGAAGACAGACACAAGACAGACAGAAGACAGACAGAAGACAGACAGAAAAAGGATATAAACAGACAAAAAATGGACAGAAAACAGACAAGAACCGGACAGAAAAGAGACAGAAAACAGACAGAATACAGATAGAAGACAGACAGACAGAATAACAGAAGACAGACAGAAAAAAGCTAGAAAACAGACACCAAAAGACAGAAAACGGACAAAAAGCGGACAGAAAACAAGCAGAAGACTAGCAGACAGGCAAACAGAAGACAGACAAACAGAAGACAGACAAACAGAAGACAGACGGAAGACAGACAGAAGATAGACAGAAGATAGAGAGAAGACAGACAAAAAACAGCGGAAAAAGGATATAAACAGACAAAAAATGGACAGAAAACAGACAAGAACCGGACAGAATACAGACAGAAAACAGACAGAAGACAGACAGACAGACTATCAGAAGACAGACAGAAAAAAAGCAAGAAAACAGACAGGAAATGAACAGAAAACAGACAGGAAATGAACAGAAAACGGACAAAAAGCGGACAGAAGACTGGCAGACAGACAAACAGAAGACAGACAGAAGAATGACAGAAGACAGACGGACAAAAGACAGAAAGAAGACAGACAGAAGACAGATACAAGGCAGACAGACAAAATAAACAGAAGAGAGACAGAAAACAGACAGATTAACAGAAGATTGACAGACAGAAGACAGACAGAAGACAGAAAGAACAAAGACAGAAGACATACAGAAGACAGACAGAAGACAGACAGAAGACAGACAGAAGACAGACAGAAGACAGACAGAAGACAGACAGAAGACATACAAAAGATAGACAGAAGATAGACAGAAGACAGACAGAAGACAGACAGAAGACAGACAGAAGACAAACAGAAGACAGACAAAAGACAGACAGAATACAGACAGAAGACACACATAAGACAGACAGACAGAAACCAAGCAGAAAACAGAAATAACATAGACAAACTAAAAATAATATCTACAAAATATAGACATGAGAGAGACAGAATAAGAAACCACAGAAAGACAGGACAGACTGTAGGTTCAGATATAGAACACATAGAAACAGACAGAAGTACAAGGCAGGCATGAGAAAAAATGCAAATAGGCAAATCGGAAACCGGTGCCGTGAAAATTTTAATCTACTCGGTCTACAAAAAACTCAAGTGTTTACCGGTTTGTTTGGAAAATCGTAAGAAGTGGTAAATGTATTGTCCAATACTGTATACACAATTTGTTGTCAGATAACTATTATAGTTCACATTATTTAATTTATATGTTTATAAACTTTCAAATTCAAGCAATCGTTTGTTTCTCAACTATTCGTTAATTTCTAGTTTAATTTTCACATTTTTCAATTCCATTTATATGGTAAGTGTTCCCTTAGTTGTGGGTGTTCCTATAGTTGCGGTAGTGCCGTTTTCACTGATTTAATCA
This sequence comes from Aedes aegypti, assembly GCF_002204515.2. Taxonomy (NCBI): domain Eukaryota; kingdom Metazoa; phylum Arthropoda; class Insecta; order Diptera; family Culicidae; genus Aedes; species Aedes aegypti. Next base: position 19,647,007 of record NC_035108.1, on the reverse strand, counting down.
CTTGAACTACAGCACCGACACTGCCAATCGACGTATTGGCTTGTTGATATATGGAATAGCTGAAAAGAGCGTTCATATTGCTTTAGAACTGATGAAATATCACTAAATTTGCTAAAACTTTTCTTACTTGTACCAATAGTTGCGGTAAAGTGTTCCTATAGTGGAGGATCCCGTAAGAAAACAACGGATACCGCAACTATAGGAACAGAAATTAAAAATATACCGCAACTAAAGGAACAGTGTACCAATAGTGGAGGTATTATTTTTCACTGACATGCCGTGGATTACTGCGATTAATTCATTTCTCTCATCAAGTCAATGGTCGTTACTTCCCGTTACAACAATAACATGTACATTAATTGCGCTTCTTGAATGTAGGCGGTTAAATGAAGTTCAATAGTGCTTAGTACCTCCACTATTGGTACATCTACCCTACTCGATTCGACAACCCTTCCACTTTGGCATCCGAATATGTACATTCATAATGAGCAAACATTTATCTTTCCCTCACACCGCTTCAAATAAAAAATGAGTCGCAAATAAGCACTTACGAATCGATGATTCCTTCAACACCGAGTCCAAAGGGGCGCACGGATAAAATACCAATAATTGATTAACAGAACTGCACAAACAAATATGAAAAGCTGTCACGTATGATTAAGCTTTCCATTCTCGTTATTAACGCATTTCATGGTTCGGCCCTTTATCAGCAATCACTCCTCGCAATCTACCCCCGCAAACTCACGGTAGATCCCACCTTTCCCTCCAATTGCCACGGAATTAATAATAAATTTTAAAAATAATAAACACGGAGCACGCTTGTCAGCAGATTTTTAATCTTTTTTGCCACCCTCATTCTCTGACGTTTTTCACAATCAGCACCCACCCACCATGGCTCGTCGATTTTTGATTTATCGGAATCGATCAATTTTAATCTGAAAACAATTATTGCGAATATTAACAGCCGCCCAACAGCAACTGTCTAACCTACATTTATGACTCCATTCGTGTGTCCCTCCCATGCAGCCACCTACACCGAGACTGCAACGCCCAATTCGGGTTCCAACGCCAACGCCATCACGGTGTCGGACTCGAAGACGAACCTCAAGGAGGCCGCAACGCCGGCCACGGCCAACACCCAGTCGACGCAGCTGGGACCGCCGGCCATCACGACGGCCAACCACCTGGAGATCCCCAGCAACAACAACCCCAACCTGCTCAGCCCGGACATCCTCAACCAGAGGCGAGGTAAGACCATGGCAATAATACTGGCAGCAACTTTTTTACCACAAATAAATATTCAAGTAACGATGCCTTATTTGTTTTTGGATATTTTTTATCATTTTTTCACAAGTTATCAAAAACCTTCCTAATTTTTGAATCAATGATTTGTCGATTTTGATCATTGATAAACTGATACCGAAGATATCCCGAGATTCCTTGGAGAACCGACGAATAATCATAACCCAAGTAAATGTAGTAAATCAGGCTACTGAATTCTCATCATGCTTGCTCATTCGCTTTAGAAAACAATATTTTTATGAGTTGTTAAGCATTGAAGCTTATTTAAGTAATGGCTATTCACATTTCTGGTTCCACTCTAGTCGTATTAACCTTTCGGTCATCGCGCGAATTTTTGTAACGTGAGTAGTCGCGCGTTGTACTTTGTACAACACCCTTGGTTTTGCGAATATTTCAGGAGTCTGACCACTTAGATAGATGACATCTTCGCAAAATTGATCATTAGCTTATGGGCTATCATTATCATAGCCAAGAAATTTGGGATTTTGCCACTAGGCAGCGCTAGTGAGCATTAAGCTTCTGTTTTCCAAATCTCATGATCCTGACCACTTAGAAAGATGGCGTCTTCGGCAAAGTTGTTCGGTAACTCAAGGACTATCATTTTTTGAGCTAGTTGATTCAAAATGTTGCCACTAGGCGGCGATTGTGAGCATAAAACATTTGTTTCGCAAATATCTCAGGAGCCTGATAACTTAGAAAGATGGTGTCTTCGGCAGAGTTGTTCAGTAGCTCAATTCTTTCTTTGTTTAATCCTTAAAGCTAGAGATTTATTAAGGTGAAGGTGAATCGAAGCCAAAGCTCAAATTTTCAAGAGCACGGATCTGGAGAACCAAACATCCGTTTGAGCTGAAAACCTAATCGATTGGTCACCACCAGCTAGTGACCAATCGATTAAGTTTTCAGCTTAAACGGATGTTTGGTTCTCCGGATCCGTGCTCTTGAAAATTTGAACTTTGGCTTCGATTCATCTTCACCTTAAAATAATGATAGTCCCTGAGCTTCTGAACAACTTTGCAGAAGGTGCCTGTCTGAAATGTCAAGATCATGCAGTATCCGTAAACGAAAAATTCATGCTCACTCGCCGCCTGATGGCAAAATATCGTATTTCTTAGCTCAAATAATGATAAGGACTATTCATTTTATAAAGTGGACACTTTGTTTATGCTATATCTTTTTTATTAATTGATAAAATCGTAATCGGTTTTCTGTGTATCGTTGACCTATTATTCTAAAATGCTATGAAAATATAAAATCTTTGAAAATGCTTTTGGTTGACTGCCCATACTCGCAATACAGTCCCATTAGGAAAATCATCATGTCGAGAAAAACGCGTCTAAACATACAGTGCTGTTCTGAATAATAGCAGCGCATGTCGATTTTCATACAAAATGCTCAACTTTGACATGCTGTAGTTTTGTTCCCTTTCAAGCAATCGAGCTGAAATTTTCTCCATAGAACTACAAATATGATCAATTTTGTAACTACAAAATTTCAGTTTTTTCTGAATCCCTGCCGAAAAGTGGGACACTAGGTGAAATTTTTCGAAAAAATAGCAGTTTTTCATTTTAAAATTTTTCTTCTACAAATATTTTAAACATTTTCGGTTTAGGTGAAGGTTTGATAAGTATGAGGAGATTGTTCCAATGGTAAGTGATATACAATTTAAAACTATAATGTCAAGCCGAAATTCAAATTTTTAAAACTGCTATTTTTTCGAACAATTTCACCTAGTATCTCACTTTCCGGCAGGGGCTTAGAAAATTTTGAAATTTTGTGTTTACAAAATTGAGCATATTTGTAGTTCTGTAAAGAAAATTTCAACTCGATTGCTTGAAAGGGAACAAAACTACAGCATGTCAAAGTTGAGCATTTTGTATGAAAATCGACATGCGCTGCTATTATTCAGAACAGCACTGTAATTGTAAAATTTTTCGTTTCGCCACTGCTGGTAGTAGTCAATCCTGGTAGAATTACTCAACACATTATGATCGAAGTATGCACAAATCTTTAACTACTGAAATAAAGTTGAAGCGGTAGTTTTGATTGATTTTGATAACCTCAAAAAATCGACCGATTTAATCGTTGTTCCATATTCGTGTGAAATTTAATTATTTTGGAGAATTTTTATAATCACAACATTGTACAATACTAGTCGAACGATGCGCAAAAAACCGATTGAAATTTCATTGATTAATAAGAAAGATACAGCATGCACAATAGAGTGATGCAAATTTTGAAATGTTTGCTCCCCTATGCTTAAACGATTTTAATTATAGTAAATAGCATCCTCCCAAAGTTTGAGGTGATTCGGAAGAAATTTGACTGTGCACACGCCATTTGAAGTTTATATGGAGATTACTATGGAAAACGCCAATCTTTTGTGTTCAGCTCTCTATCTCTCCGTCATAATATATTATGGAAAAGTGAACAAATTGTTCTAATGTGAAATCCTCCCAGCTACAACTTTGCCGAAGACCACTTTTTGATTGAACGTCAGGATAAATTGTTGTTTATCATCATAAAGTTGGTTTGCATGTAACATGCTTCACCAACTGTTCGGCAGGCAACAGTGGTGCTCCTGGCGGGAAGAATAGATCAAAGTAATCCAGGCTACTATGTTCTATAGCAAAAAAGCAGTGTTGCTCTGAGTGTAATTGAATGATCATCTCAGCATGATTTAGACTTTGTTATCAATAATAACAAATTATCCTTACGTCCCATCGAAATGTGGTCTTCAGCAAAGTTGTAGCTGGGAAATTTTCACATGAGATGAGTGTGTTCACTTTTCCATAGATTATTATGACGAGCAGTTAGAGGACTGAACACAAAAGGTTTGCCTTTCCCATAGTAATTTCCATATTAACTTCAAATAACGTGTGCACAACCAAATTTCTTCCGAATCACTTCAAATTTTGGGAGGACCATTTTCACCATAATAACCATCTTTTAAGCATAGGGGAGCAAAAACTTCAAAATTTGCATCAGTCTAATGCACAAGGTGTCCACTTTATAAAATGAACAATCCTTAGCCCTTGTGCTACCAAACTACTTTGCCGAAGACACCATCTTTCTAAGTGGTCAGGCTCCTGAGATATCTGCTAACAAAAGTTTCATGCTCACTAGCGCCACATAGTGGCAAAATTTTGAATCAACTGGCTCGAAAAATGATAGTCCTTAACTTACTAAACAACTTTGCAGAAGACGACATCCTTCTAAATGGTCAGGATCCTGATAAATCTGCAAAACAAAAGTAAAACTTCCATGCCCACTAGTGCCACCTAGCGGTCAAATTCTGAATTAAATGAGGTATCATCAGATAGCGCTTTACCTCCAGAACAACTTTACTAAAGACCCCAAGTTTCTATATTATCTGGATTTCGAGATATGACGATTTCAAACTGTGGTTTCTTCGAACCGTACATAGTGCGTTCATTATTATGCGACTTCCATGTACATTTATTGATTTTACCGTATTATAAAGGGTCATACTGTAAATAAAAACTGTTGAGTATTGTTCTTAAGAAGATTCTTGAGGAATACATTTTGGTTTGGTGTCGATAGATATCTTCGTTGCAAAATGATACCATATAAATCACAACTGTTGTACAAAGAACAACAGCGCGACAGCCCGAAGGTTAAGACCCTTTAGAAAATAAGGAGTCGATGCCGGTTATGGATCCTTTGCGTATTATGGACCCTCTACAGAAAAGCATAAAATTAACACTCAAAGCAACCTTATTACTATGAAAATCCATTGGGGGAACTTCGATTGCATTGTTAGTCAGCAGTTTGAAGCAAAATATTTGGTTTGAGACGCATAAGTACAGATATTTGAACAGTTTTGTAAATGAAATCACACGAGAGCGTTTAGGCACGGATTCCTTCAGTAGCTTCTTCAAAATAGCAACAAAATATTACTTGTTTTAATTATGAATCGTGGTTTACGGCCAACCAGCCGAGTGGAAGTTTAACAACTACCGAAAAGCTAAACATTACATATAATTTGCAATTGGATTAGATGGACAAATTGATGTGAAGATTTGCGAAAAAATTACACGTCTTCTCAGTGAGAATCGAACTCACGACTCCCCGATCTATAGTTGGGGCGCGTTAACCACTACGCCATGAGAGGACTCATGAACGCAGAAGTTAACCTGAATTCGATTTCAGCTCAATAATCACGTGGTCCTCTTTCGCAAAGTGCACCTCTTTCGGAAGAATTAGATGCCCATCCAAACACAACGCTTTCTATATATATCCAATGCCTAGCCCGAGAGCGCATTGTTTTTTAGATATAGGAATAGCACACTACACTAGCCAGCAACTGCGCTGGCTGAGGTTTCTATTGTGTGGGCTTCCAATGGGTCGCGACGTTCTCAAACGACCGGTTACGGAACATGAGTCCGTTGCTCGATAAATACTTGTTTTAATTATGAATCGTGGTTTACGGCCAACCAGCCGAGTGGAAGTTTAACAACTACCGAAAAGCGTTCATGAGTCCTCTCATGGCGTAGTGGTTAACGCGCCCCAACTAGAGATCGGGGAGTCGTGAGTTCGATTCTCACTGAGAAGACGTGTAACTTTTTCGCAAATCTTCACATCAATTTGTCCATCTAATCCAATTGCAAATTATATGTAATGTTTAGCTTTTCGGTAGTTGTTAAACTTCCACTCGGCTGGTTGGCCGTAAACCACGATTCATAATTAAAACAAGTATTTATCGAGCAACGGACTCATGTTCCGTAACCGGTCGTTTGAGAACGTCGCGACCCATTGGAAGCCCACACAATAGAAACCTCAGCCAGCGCAGTTGCTGGCTAGTGTAGTGTGCTATTCCTATATCTAAAAAACAATGCGCTCTCGGGCTAGGCATTGGATATATATAGAAAGCGTTGTGTTTGGATGGGCATCTAATTCTTCCGAAAGAGGTGCACTTTGCGAAAGAGGACCACGTGATTATTGAGCTGAAATCGAATTCAGGTTAACTTCTGCGTTCATGAGTCCTCTCATGGCGTAGTGGTTAACGCGCCCCAACTAGAGATCGGGGAGTCGTGAGTTCGATTCTCACTGAGAAGACGTGTAACTTTTTCGCAAATCTTCACATCAATTTGTCCATCTAATCCAATTGCAAATTATATGTAATGTTTAGCTTTTCGGTAGTTGTTTAACAAAATATTTCTTATATGCTTCTGTTACAATTGCATCAAGCATAATTTTAAGAATTCTTACACTATTTAATAGTAATATGTACAAAAAATGTCACTAAAATGCCTCGATGGTCAAGAGCTCATTAAAAAGAATTGCAGAAAATTATGGAATCTAAGAAGAAATAGTGGCCCAGATAGCCGTAGCGGTAAACGCGCAGCTATTCAGCATGACCAAGCTGAGGGTCGTGGGTTCGAATCCCACCGGTCGAGGATCTTTTCGGATTGGAAATTTGCTCGACTTCCCAGGGCATAGAGTATCTTCGTACTTGCCACACGATATACACATGCAAAAATGGTCATTGGCATAGTAAGCTCTCAGTTAATAACTGTGGAAGTGCTCATAAGAACACTAAGCTGAGAAGCAGGCTCTGTCCCAGTGGGGACGTAACGCCAGAAAGAAGAAGAAGAACAAGAAATAAATAAAGAAATTTCTGTTTAATTCTGGTTGGATGAATTTTGGTGGTTTTCTTAGATATTCATGAACAGTTGTAAACCTAGAGGAAGCATTAGATAGTGGTGTGAAAAAACAGTAAATAATTGTTAAAGAATTTCTGGTTGATTTTTTGGAGAAATCCTGAGAAAAAATATAGAAATACTTCCGAACGAAATAGCGTAAAACATGCTAACATTGATCTGCGGGGTAATATTGATCGGAATGTCCCTCTTAGTAAAAAGTACGAATTAACATTTATACATAGAATATGTTCAATGCATGTGCTTCTCTTTCTTATATTCAAAAACTAACAAAACATAAAGTTTTTGTGAAAATTTAGCTTTGTTCTTGTGTATTTTTTTTTCAACTTTTCGAAACAATATTTTTTGAGTATGAATGTGATTACTCAAATTCATATGTCACAAAAGTTCTGCAAATGATATAGAGAAATGCGCTTTTTACTAAAAATTGCATCGCCGAGGGGGCTCAGATAGCCGTAGCGGTAAACGCGCAGCTATTAAGCATGACCAAGTTGAGGGTCGTGGGTTCGAATCCCGCTGGTCGAGGATCTTTTCGTAATGGAAATTTTCTCGATTTCCAGGGCATAGAGTATCTTCGTACCTGCCACACGATATACACATGCAAAAAATGGTCAATCGGCAAAAAAGCGCTCAGTTAATAACTGTGGAAGTGAATGTATGAATGCTAAAGACAACTATTGAACAATTTATAAAAATATCTACCTTTAAGAGAAATCAAACACAAATTCTGACAATCGAAGAGTTTGATATCTTGTGGAAATATCGTGCAAAAGTATCAAGAAACAAAAAAGTTATCGCAATTCATTTTTATTTTGTGGTAAAAAAAATAAACTGCCGAAAGAGGAGATAATACAGCTACGCCCACGAATATCTCTTCCGCAGGGAGTCGGAGGCCTTCGATTCTGCCGGTGCCGGACATGTTCACGTCGTCCTCGTTCAGCATATCGGGCGAAGACGGCATCGACGGCGAGGATGGCGAAAGCGACGACGAACTGGACGATGACGTTCCGTGGCGGTCGCCCTCGGAGAAGATCGCGTAAGTATTACACGCTTATCATTTCGTAGCTGGGGATTCATTAGAGGGTGGTGGGTTTATCGAAGTTTTTTGTTGTTGTTTGCATAGGGAGGGTAGAGGGTCCATAAAATTATCATCGGTGCTGGTCTAGATCTAGATTTGAATCAATACCTAACAGTGTCTTAGATTCTAAGTCCGTTATAACCCAACCATAAAGTCAAAAATCAATTAGTGCTACGCAGCATTGTGGTTTACTCATTATCAAGGTAAAGGGTAATTATACACATCTTTAGTTACGCAAAGCATTTTCATTCATCGTATAACCATCCATATATACAAACAACTCTACCAGATAGAAAAACGCTTTTTTTACTTGTTAACATACGGTTGAGTGAATGTATAAGTCTTTATTTTGTAATAAGTATACAGTTTTGTCTAGTTTGCTACGCTGGCTGAGTATAATTTGAAATTTCAGTTTCTCGCCTTTCTGCCTTTCGAGTACACCATGAGTGTACACTGTATCTGAGATTCGACAATTGGCTTCTCGTTGCATCCCGCATTTCTTACTAGATTCCACCAAAGTGGTGGAAAGACTCCCTTATGGGAGCATTCGCAAATAATCCTTGCAATCAGGTGGTATTGGGGGAAGGAATTTTGGTGTGTTATCTTTGAAATGAAGACACCGTTTACCCATGCATCACTACAAAGCTTACTGGAAGAGATGTTGGTTAATGGGGAGGTTCGTTGGTGCACATGATTCTCTTTGATAAGTGATTGAACCATGACAAACAATCATTTGTGAGTAATTTTTTTTTTGTCAATTTTATGGAAATAATGCCGACACTTGGAGTGACGAACCATTTGATGAACAACTACATAAACGCAATATGCTTTTCGTTGTCAAACCGATTTTTTTAAAGAAAAGAAAGAAAAAAACATGAAACTGGCTCACCAATTGCTAATTCATGCTTGAACAAGGAGCCATAGATTAATTTCAACTCCGCAAAGCTAATGTACATATTAAATTACTTCGAAGACACGCGTTACACGAACTAGATTGCTTGGACCTCCGCAGAATACTCTCTGTAGTGAGTCGTCAGGCATTGCTACTACTAGTTCAACAAAGTGGTATCCATCCACAAGCAGAAAATAGTTATGTATTTCAAAATTCATATGTATAAATCAATTCAACATTTCTCATAGTGCATGACATGGTTTGGAAAGCCATCCGTCCTACGTCTCACAGCATGAGAGAAAGCACCATCGATCCATTTTCGGCACCCGCATTAACAATTGGCTAATCAAATTCGAAACGAACCATCCCAACAGGTACTTCTTACTGGGCAGAAATGCCATGTTGAAAATAACGGTTGATGTGAAATACGCACTTCCCCGGCAAGGGCACCGTCTTCACACCAAGTAAGTGCTTCTTCCCACAGATGGCGCAGATCCTGCCATGAACAAATTCCATTTCATGTGTCACCGAGTGGACCCTTGTACGTACCCTGGAAATTGAAATGCGCCATTCAGGGACCAACGGGAACACATCGGGCGGGAAAAGTGAAATCTCGTGTTCCGCTCGCAAATTGGGCAATTACCATATCCAAAACCAAACCGGTAATAGGTTTCCCGGCTTTTATGGGTTTTAACGATTCTAACAACAAATACATACGCATATGTCTGAGCGCTACTAGTGGAATGCTAAATGGCAACCGTAAAAAGTTCAGTAACATAAATTTGACATGACAATAGAAATTGGCGATTTCCTGGCTAATTATTATGGAGTGCAACGTTTTAGGTTCTATGTCGATTGGGATCAATTCTTAGTAGAAAGTAAAGAGGGTTCTCTATGTTTGACGAGAATTCAAAATATCAAACACAATTTCACGCCGACTGAAACTATTTGTCCAACATAATTTAATAGTCATTTTCCTATAATCATCCTATAAAGAAGAACATTCCGCTCTGCTTGGCCTTTATACACTACGATGTGATCCCATGGGCGCAGCCAGGGCCCCCATCCCCTGGCCAAAAGACCGTCCCGTATTTTCCGAAAATGTGAAATGTTATAAATTCGTAATTGTAAAGTGCTCGTCCGGACGTGGGAGCTAAGTAGTCCCCCAACGGCCCTGAATGCATCTGGTGTAGATGACATCACAAAATCGAGCTCGCTGCTCTAGTGCACGCAACATGAGTACGAAAAACCACTACCAACAAATTCTCCTGCGTGCGTTGATAGTAAGCACAGTATTTTATTGTCTGCACTTGAGCAGCGCGCTCGATTTTGCGCACGGGATCACCTACACCTGACACCTTCAGGTCCGTTGAGGGACCACTTAGCGTCCACGTGTGGACTTCAAATTTTTACCTGATTTATGTTTTACCAAAACGAGCACTTTTCAATTGCGAACTTATAACATTTCACATTTTCGAAAAATAAGGAACAGCCTATTAACCAATGAGAAGAAATACTGATATACGAAGACAATTTAAATTTTCTCATCACCATGAACTAATTGTGTCATGAGAAACGTCTTTAATATGTAATGCTTGGTGTCCACAATCACCCCTTAAGCCCTACAATTCTTACTATGATTTTTTCTGATTAATTCACAAAAAGTATTCTGATGATTCTCCGATGGGTTTCACTGAATAATGCCATTTTTTTTTTTTTCAACTATATTTTGAAGATTTTTCAGGAATTCATTTCAGTTCTTTCAACAATTAGAATCGAAAAAATTACACAAATACCTCATTTTTAGGATTTTCTAATTTTCAACATATAATCTTGATAGAATCATCTATATTGGTACGAAATTTCATGATTTTATTTCTTTAAATTAAAAAGTTAAAGTTAATGTTCAAAATTTGTTTTTTTTTTTTTTTGATGTTATTAAAATACAAATATTTTAAGGAATTATTATTAATCTTGAGCTTATTCTGAATCATAATGATCGTTTCTCAAGAAGAAGCAATTTTCGAGTTATTTCAAGGTCTATGCAAAAAATATGAATTAAATAATAAAATAGGAGATTTAATTACTCATTTCAAGCGTGTACTAGAATTAGGGCGAATGTAACATGATTGATTTCTTTTCATTGGTCATCTCTATAGACAAGATGAAATTACATCACTACCGAGTGCCCTGAAAAACCTGCTAACAAACTTGCATCGTCTCAACTTTATTCAGTAAAAAGAGGTTCGATGCAGAGAAATCGATCATGTTACGTTCACCTTGATTCCAGCATACGCTCGATTTGTGATTCTCCGTCAAGAACAATAAGTCAGAACAGGTAAACATGACCTACACTCTCGAAAACTTATTGCTCTTGCTGAAGAATCGCGAATCACTAATGAAAATGGCCAATTATGTCAAATTTAAGAGAACTGATCATACAAGATGTGATAATTATGTGTCGGAAAAGTTTCAAAAATCTTGTTTCACCATCAACATATATAAATACAAAAAACTAAAGTTTTAAAACTAGATCAAAAATAGTTCTTGAAAAAACATTTTAAAAACAAAATCGGCATCATGAAATTTTCGCGCGTATTTTTTTTATTCTGCTACTTTTTCCCGAATGTCATTTCCCCGAATGAGCCGTTTCCGTGAAAAAGCTGAAGGAATTCTCTTCAGTGTTAGGGTGCTGAATTAAAAAGAACGATAAGCAAAAAAATGGAGGTATTTGGTCATTCTCGTTGAAACATGTATTGCCAAATATATCAAGGACAGAAAAACTTTAAAGAATCACCAATGAAATAAAGATGGGTTCGCGGAATTGGCTTTCGGTATACTGGTGTTTGGAGAAACAACATTCGGGGAGAAAGTGTCACAACCATTTTTTTCTTGTAGTCCATACAGTTCAAAACAACTCCTCCATAGAACGTGTTCTTTTGAAATTACCAGTTTCTAGAGTTTTTAGGCTCAATTCTAATTGTTTGTTTTTTTTTCTGGATGGAATAAGTGTACTGGAATTCTTTCCAAACCTATACAAGTCACTATTTCTGGCAGATTCGAATCTGTACAGAATTTCATGTGCAATAGCATCACAATTTTGCTGGTAATTCTTGAAGTATCTTTTTACTGTAATTATCAGTGATACCCACAAAAAATGCGTTCAGGAGTTTTTTTTTATCTAAACGTTGCTTTATAAATAACTCCAGGGGTGTCTCTTGAATATCAACTTAACCATTAGAATATTTTCAATGGCACAAAATCAAAACAATATTTTTGCGATTCCGTTGCTAATCAATCAACTTTTCATTGATACGATGTACAACATAATGGCCTACTTTTCCTACCAAAAAACAATACTGAAAGTGCTTCTTTTTAGTTATGTTTGGGAGGCGTCAGCCAAATATCCCATTCTATTCTGCCATAGCATCTGATACAATATCTCATTTGCAATCAAGATGCAAGACTGGTAATATTGTCGTCGCGTTGGACTTTTCTCAGATTCTATTCGAGATACCGTAAATTCGGGTAAAATTGATCAGTAGGGTGAAATTGATCACTGTGTCACACGATTTTATATCCCTCTAATAGAGCACAGAAATCAATGCAGCCTATGTAAATGAACGTTGTATGTCTTAACTATTGTCGAATTGCATGTTGTGAAGCTTTTTGTGTTAAGGAATGTTTATTTCTATGAAAATAATAGAAAATTCCACTATCATGTTTTGTGTGGTATTGGCAGACATCAATAAACTTATAGTTTTTAACAAGGATTTGGACATGGTGTCAACCTGAAAATTTGTAAGGATGCTTGAAATATATCCCCAAAACGAATTTTATCGTAAAAATTCGTACCAATTTGTTAATTTTGTTGTGAGAATTGAATATATCATAGATATCAGAAGATTCCTTCGGAAATTGCCTACATTTAGGCGTTTTCTGCGGCATTGTTGAAAATTATTTGTTTATTATTTCCATACATTTTGCATTGTTAAGAATTTGGCAAGCATGTTTGGATTCAGGAAGCCCAAATTAAATCAGTAAAGTTGTTTTCAAAACTAACAATAATTGTTTTGACATGTGATCAATTTCACCCCGAAATGAAATTCCTTGATTTTTTATTTTAGAGACGATTTTCTACACTAAAATCACAACTGTATGAAAATTTGAGTACATAAACCAATGAGGCTCACCGTCGTACTTGTTTTCATGCATTCAGTTGTTTGGAATCGGCAACATCATAGACAACAGACATGGAAAACAGTGAAAAGTGATCAATTTCACCCGAAATTACGGTACCTTACTTCGAAAGCGGTGCATTCGATTCGCATCCGGATGCGCTCAAATGTACCCTACTTTCGAAACAGGGTTTTTTGCATGGATACCGAGAAAACTCCATTTTCGGCAAACTTCCTTTAAATATTTTTGAACAAGTTTTTCTACGAGCATTAATAGGAGACTCTTCTAAATAAAAAAAAGAATCCCTAAAACATATGGTTTTTTCTCTACAAGTTTCATTTCAAGAATTCCTCAAGAAGGAATATGGGTAGGTACCATGATGGGGTCCTCAGAGAAATTTCTCTAAAAACATCTCAATGAGTTTCGCTGGGCATTTTTCAATTACAAGAAATATTCCAATAAGCTTTTCATCCTGATTGCATCTTTGAATTACACCAACAACAAAAAGATTTGTTCAATAGTTTTCACATATTAATATATATTTTTACTTATGATGTTGGCTTTTCAGTCTTTGAGGATCAAAAACAATTATATTTTTCTTTATTCGACGTTTTGGTCCTTTTGGATCTTTTTCTAGGAGTCAAAAATGTTTGTTGATTTGTCGATAGTGTCGAAATAGCTTTTTAAATTTGTTTTCTGGAAGTTAGAAACACGGAGAAAACCAAACACATATGACGCTAGAACGTTCAAAAACAACACAATAAAGAGAAAACAACAAAGCTTTTTGACTCCTAAAAAAATGTCCAACAAGCAGTGTTGATAGACTCACACTCAAAATCTCAATCAATACGCTCTCCCGTGAGAGCAAACTCATTAGAGATCTGCTTCGCAAATCTCACGCTTGAGATTTTGATGCAAAATCAACTCAATCAACTCAAACCGTAAAAAATGATTCAGTCGCAAAACCCGGCAAAAATTCGTGAAACCCGAATAGTGTTATTTACGTTAGAAAGGATTAACATAAATTTACCAGACTAACAAGAAATTATTGCCGTGTGTGAGTAAACTGTGGAAATATGAGACAATGAGTTGAAAAGGTGAGCCAACTCATCCATGATTTTCTGACTGCTGAGTTGCATGATTGACAACTCACACATGAAAAATCTCAAGCGTGAGTTGTGAGAAATTGAGTTTTTCACAACACTGCCAACAAGGACCGAAACATCGAACAAAGACAAAATATAGATGTTTTTTTTATTCTCAAAGACTGCAAAGCCATCATCATAATCAAAAATGATACTAGCAGTTGACACATTAGTGAAACATATTTATATATAAATTTCTAAAGAAATCTCTATGCTTATTTTTTGTTGGATTCAAACAAGAAGTTGCTCCAGAGTTTACTACATGGTTTAATAAAATTTCTTTTCAAAAGTCCGTATATAAATACTTGTTTCAGAATTTCAGCTAGATTTGACACAACAACTTCTCAAAATATATTTCCAGTAATTCCTAAAGAAATGTCTAAAGGGATTACTCACGATACATCTTTCCGTTTGCGTGTTCTCTCAGAACTTGTGCTAGAAAATTACTGTAGAAATTTCTCTGAAACCTCCAGGGATCACTTAAAATTTCATGTACTTATCGAAGTTTGTTTTCAAGAATTACACACAACAGTTTCTGCAGGTTTTTTATTAAAATTATTCCAAGGATTTTCCCAAAACTACTTTTAGGTATTTCACTAGGAATTCGCCCAAGAATAGACTTTCGTAGAGGTCCTGGGTGAATTTCTTTGCAGGAATTCGTGGAAGAATCGGAGTGCTATTTTTTGTAAAATGAAGACAAACCGGCATAGGGTTGAAAATCTCTTTATTAAGCACAATATTTTGTAGGAATACTTAAACTAATAAAATCGAAAATCGTTCGATTTTTTTAGTACCGTTTTGATTCATAATGCGAATATTTAAATATAAGTTAAATATAGCTTATTTAAAGGTGAATATTAAATCATTAGGGCAGGCTGGGCAAGATGTGCACCGTTTGTTTGTAACGTTCTTATCAATGTTTTTCAATCAATTCTTTTAAAATCGGATTCCCAGATTTATAAAGATGAATGGATTTGACGGCCAAAAATTGTCATAAGTATATTGCAGTTCATTAATTTACTTTTTCATAAAAGATTTGACAGTTGTTAAGTAATTTTTGAAGTGTAAACAAATTCATTCCTACTTTTTCGGTCCCTTCAATCGGCATACAATTTCTTTCCATATCTCGAAATCTCCAAATCTAAAAAAAAAGGTTTGATCGATGAGATTCTCCGCACAAAATGGTTTTTTATGAGTTCATATGCATATTACGTTTCGTTCCGTATAACCGTGTAAAGTCGGTTTAATCCATAGCAACTGTCAAATCAACTTTGTTATAATGTATTAAGTCGCATAGTGCAGATTGGTTCACAGTTTAGAGGGCCTGCTTATGGAAAAAAAATCGTTTAATGAAAAAAGTAATAAAAAAGTGCGCAATAAAATCTACGCACTCGCTTCTTCTTCTTGACATTACGTCCACACTGGGACAGAGCCAGCTTCACAGCTAAGGATACAATGAGCACTTCGACAGTTATCAACTGAGAGCTTACTTTGTTTAAGTTACCATTTTCGTATTCATGTGTTGGCCCACGGAGGTCAGGGTAATTTCCGTTATGAAAAAATCCTGCACCGAACGGGAATCGAACCCATACACATTCAGCATATCTTTGCTATGTAGCCGCGGACTCTAACACCTCGGCTAGGGAAAACATCTAATGTGTCACATTTTGTATTAAATTTTTGAGTAACCTTATAAAGAGGAAGCAGAGATAAAAAAATATATATTTTGGCGTAAATTATCTTTGTTTCCCTCGATGAAAATATTGGCTACGCCCATGTGCAACCCTTGTCTATTATGCCTTCATCCGAGTCAATAAATCATCCCCCATATAGAAAGGATCACTGCGTCCGTTTCTGAGACACGGGACAAAGTTCACTTCAATAATTCAATTATAATCCTACTGCATGATTAGCTTTTAAGCACAAAAGCCGGAGAAGGCTCGCCGCCCCAGATCGTATCAGTCGGTGCGTCCCCAAGTACCTACTCCGGGAGATAAATTATCACCATCCCTACTACTATGCTAATAAACCCGACCGATAGTAGGACAACCGTTCTTCACGTCTTCCGGCTTTCGATCCACTTTGAACACGGTGTACCGGAAATCGTAAATAACGAAAAAAAACAGACCACCCACAATTCAAATTATGTAGTAGCCCTCTTGAACCAAGTGGTTGGAGTCCGCGGCTACAAAGCAAAGCCATGCTGAAGGCATCTGGGTTCGATTCCCGATCGGTCCAGGATCTTTTCGTAATGGAAATTTCCTTGACTTTCCTGGGCATAGAGTAATACGATGATGCCACACGATGAAAGAATGCGAAAATGGCAAATTTGGCAAAGAAAGCTCTCAGTTAACAACTGTGGAAGTGCTCATAAGAACACTAAGCTGAGAAGCCGGCTCTGTCTCAGTGAGGACGTTAATGCTAAGAAGAAGAAGAAGAAGAACCAGATTTGATATTATACTACACATTATCACTACAAACACTTTCTGGTGTAATTTCTGAAGTGTTCCTTAGAGGAATACTCGGGATAAGCCTGATTTGCTACTGAAAACGAATCGTTAAAGAAATTTCTCGCCGATTCCTTGCATAAATTTTCCATGCATCAAGATAGGCCGAGAAATTACTTGTCAGCAGCGAATCAGGCTATAAACTATTTTAGGGATGCTCACAGAAATTTGAAAGTTACTTGTTGGTATCCATCAATTCTCTAACCGTTTATGGACTTATTGCTCAGAAAACAAATTGTAGGAAGACGCACTTTGGACTTCACTTTGTACACTGTAAATGAAAAAAGGACGGTAACCTTCAACATTTAACGTTTCATGCAAAACGGATGCAGAAGTTGTGTCTCATAAAGTATGGGAACGACTTCAACATACCGCCATTTCTAGACTAGTACAGATAAAAATCTGATTTTCAAACATTTAATTCTTTCTTTTTAATGTATTCGAATCCTCTGAGCAGAATCTCAAAAGAGAAACATAAAAGTAGATTGGAGTACCTTGTACCTTTTAATTACGCCCTAAACGCCCCTTTAGGGCGGAATTATATGGTACAAGGTACTCCAATCTGCTCTTAAGGACATATAGGAAGGAATCCCTGTCATGGCAGTGAAGATGGCTTCCTCACATATACAAACACAATTCTGGAAGTCCACATTATTTCTCAAAATATTTCACTTACCTGTACTAAATCCACTCCCAAATTTCTAACGAGACATCAGAACACTATTACCTTACAATTTCCGTAGTTTAAACACTAGTAGCTGGTGGGAATTTCACGAACCGTGCTAAGTTTCAACACGGACGTTTAACTTTGCTACAATTGTTTACACTTACCCGCCTGCGAACGAAGAATACTTCTCGCCGAATTTTACCACTTTCGCTAAACGTAGAACCTCCAACACAGTTTACTTTCACTACTTGATAATTAAAGATCAATTACTAGTTGATTTCTTATGGAAACAACTTAAAATTTCACCAAACCGTGCAAAAACAATCACTCGATCACAGCATTTCGCTTTTTTTTATTTTTCTTATTTTGTACCGATTGCTCGCTTGCAGGGCTGTCATATAGGTTGATGGTTAAGGTAAAAAGGTGTAATACGCCCCTTAAGGAAAAACTGCTTTATTGCAGTAGCAAAAGCATCACTTGTAAAGTTTTTTATGTCAATGTGTTGCTTATTTAGTTGGCCATGCTCTGCATGCAACCTTCTCTTTCCAGGTTGCTTTGGTGTACTAGCTGTTTTTTTTGTAAACCGTCCCAATGTTTACATTTCAAAACAACCCAGGCAATATGCCCCTCCCATAGAAAAAAGGTCCACAGCGTTTTAGAAATGTTTCCAAGGAGAATTCCACCACTTGCTAAGCCTAAAGGGGTCCATTAGCAGTCGTCTTCCGGTAAAAGTTTTTGTAATAAGTACAATAGTACAGAAGGGGCTTCATTAACGGCAAGGCTTGCTTATCGGACGCATAATGTTATGCCAAAAACCTGATTTTCGATATTTCTAGAATTTCTATTGATTGTTTATACTTCTCAAAGAACATATATGCGCACCATAATATATTCGCGAATAGTTAAGAAATGTAATCATATTTACGTGTAAAAGAAGCCTCAATCCCGTGAAACTTCAGAGGGGCGTATTGCCCCGGTGGGGCGTATTACACCAAGTTACCCTACGTATGACATCAAGCAATCTTATTTAGTCGAAAGGGAAAAGACTCAAATTGAAGAAGCGATTGCTGGCAACAACGTCTTATCAATTATAATTTCACTATTACTAACAAATAGGATAATATTTTTTGTGTACCACTACTTTTATACAGTTATTGGTGGATTCAAAGGAGTTTCACCTTAAGTTTCTCTATTTGTTAAAATTCACAATTGGTGGACATTAGAAGTGTTTTTTTCGTACATACCGGTTCCAGGCACACCATGGCGGGGATCTCGAGAGATTTGCTCTATAAATAAACACGCTCGCTCTCATGGCCGCTGCTAGTGCTGAACCTTTAAGGCGTCCCCAGCCATCAGAACACTACGATCCGGCCCCAACCGCAGTTAGTCGTCATTTCTCGATGAGGTGGTTTCCCTTGTCGGTGACGGGTGAAAGTGCAATACGTTCTGACTGGTCTCTGTACTCACACTTGACTGCCTTCCTCGTTGTACGAAACAGACCGGGCAACTTATGCCGTACGTAGCAAAGTGCAATTCCGCACTTTCGTCCCCATGATGCCACCACCGGGGCCTAGGGATGGAAACTGCGTCTCGGTCTGTGCTATGATTGCCTTTTGTTTAATTTTATCAATTAAGTGGAAGACCCATGATAATAGCGAACTATTTCCGTTTGAGATATCGAGTCGCTCTGTCCTGGAGCGTAAGAGAAGTGGTGAAAAGGTGGCCGCCTGGTGTTTTTTTCTGGAAAGATGAAATTTTAACCTTTCATTCCATAATAAAAAAGATTGGAAATCGGTTATAATTTAAAAATAAAAAATCCAATGCTCTGAGGCCTACAGTGTAGGCCAATAAAAAATGACTGATTTTTTATTTTTAAAAAATATATCTGAAAAACTACAAACATACTTCGCTGAAAATTTGACAGTAAACGTAAAATTTTCTGAACTTTCAAAAAAAATAAGAATGGCAATAGCCCCTTTGGTCCCAAGGCCTTCAAAACACGGATTTATTTTTTCATGTAAAAAAAAAACAATTTTTATGAAATTTTATATTTTTCTTGAAAAGTCAAAATTTTAGCTTTCAATTCGTCCAAGTAAATTGATAATCGGTTGAACGGTTCAAAAGGTACGATTTTTTTTAAAATAAAAATTTTGCCAAGTCGCAATTTTTTTGGTCACCCTATTTTAAAAATGGACACCCTAATCAAAAAATCCAAAATCACGTGTATCCATGTTTCGGATAAGGAACAAAATAGCAAATTTTCACGGAATTCGGTGACCCACTAGATCGGATTTTCATAGATTGGCTGCATAATAGGTAAAGTTATATCTTGCCTTTATTAATACCACTATAATTATCGCAATTCAACGTAGTTCTCAGAGGAGTTTCTGAAAAAAGTGAGTAAACGTCGAGAAATCTCCACTGAATTCTTGAGGGATTTTAGTGGATGAATCATTGAAAATTTGTGTGTAAAGAATTGTGGAGGAAATTTAGATGATTCTTCGTAGATCTTTTAAGTATTCGAATCCTTTGAGCAGCATCTCAATGAAGTTTTTCTAAAAAAAAAATAATATTCAAATTCGTATAAGTTTAAAACGTTTTCAGCCATCGCCAATTATTAAAATATTATGCATAGATATCTCATGTCAGACAGATTTTTTTTTCTGATAAAAATTGAAAGTGATTGACATTCACAAAATATCCGAGTATTTCCAGTCATCTAAACACTTTTCCATTTGTCCTCATTATTCTGTTTCCAAATTGGCTGGCGTGCTTATTCTGCGTGGCGTGTGAGATGAGACGAGTCGAATAAGGTGACAAGCATTTCAATACGACACATATTGTGGCCAAAAATTAGCTCAGTAGCTTTGAAACAACTCGAATAACGAAGTGAATTAAAAGTGCCAACAATAGGATCCGGCTCCCTATCAGTTGATAATGCTCAATTATAACATGTGTGCTACTCGAGGTATAAATCCAGAACCGATTATCCTACTTGGGTTATCAGTACAGGTCATGAAACATGAATAGATTTGTGGTGTTGTGTCGAACTTTCATTGAAACAGGCTGAAAATTGTGGAGATTAGACCCAAAAGATCACAAAAATTTGATTGACAAAAATAGGTCAGAGACGTAAAGGTTAAATTTTCAAGTTGTTTGAAAAACATGAAAAAAAAAACAAAAACTTGAATTAAATCTACGAAAAATATAATATATATCACTTCTTAGTGAGAATCGAAACTCATGACTTCTAATTCGCTAGACAGGGCACGTTACCGCTATGCCACGTCAGCACACCCATGAACGCACAAGGAAACCTGAACTCGATTTAAACTCAATAAAGAAAAGAAATAAACTTTGTTCAAGCATGAGCAGAACCTAAACTTCTATGGGTGCGAATGAGTGATTGTGATTTACCTATACATATCTTTTTACCAATCAATTTGTTTGTTTTCCAAATCTATTGGCTGATACTGACTAGCTATTTTGAAATATTCATATACTAATTAGCACGATTTTTTTCCATCATTATCGCACACTTAGTATCTGAACAACTGTTGTATAATGAAGAAAATGTTCACAATATTTCCCGTATTCTTTGAAGAGACCTGACATTATCAGCAATACCACCATGTGAAATGCGAATTGATAACGCGTGTAGATTGGTGACCAATCAACCAAATTATCAAATGAAAGTAGAGTGCTGTTTGGTTGTCTAGGGGAAAAGCACCAATTTTTCGACTTATAAGAATACTGTGCCAATTTTCGGGTTTTCACACAAAGCAGGCCCAAATTGTATGAATGGGTCCACAATTAGTGCTAATAATCAATCGAAAATCGGTGCTTTTCCCCTTAAATTTTGAAAATTTTAACTGTTACTTCGACTCAGCGGTATCAATACCATGGAGACGCATGGTGTTTCGCAGACAACCAATCAGATGGGATTTCCATCTACACGATGCTATCTAGAAACACAGAAACTGTCGAACTCAACGTACATTGATGGTAAAAGTGCAGATGAAATGCATATCACAAGGGGATATTGCTGTTTATGAAATGCACATAACTGATTGATGTTTGTAACCCAGCACCTTACTTCCCCTCTAGATTCACCCCGACCGATCGGACAGCCAACCTTTGGGTTAACTAACGAAACATTTGCTTTCATTTAGATTCCCATTAGTAAATCGTAACCTCAAACTCACCTCAAAGCCGGAAGGCACAACAGCCCATCTCCGTAGTGCTAGTAGAACTTTCAACTAATCTCCACCTCCCGAGAGGTTCTTATTCTCACACAAATCGACTATTTGTTTTTTTTCTTTTCATTTCCCAAAACCCCGTCCCAATCATCTCGTGTTCTATTTTTCTCCACCCACTCAAGTAGCATGGGCAGTGCCGATCTGTCCCTCCTGCAGACGGTTTCCCTCAGCTCTACCGGCGAGTCAAAGTGTTGTAGTTCGACATCCGATAGCAAAGATTCGACCCACACTCCCACTGCATGGCATACCGATTGTTCCCGGTAAGTGTGTATGTATGTTCCGTTTCCGTTCCGGTTCGGGTCCCGTGTTTTTTTGGTAGCTGGCTGTGGACACCCCCCGCTTGTAGTGGAAAAAATAGTAGAAACTAGTTAATGCTTCCGTTGTTGAGGGGTACAGTAATCCTTCTGTGTAGGATGTTAATTGGTATCGATTGGACACAACCAGCGTAGCGGATTGGAACTTAGCAAATTGCAAGCATTGGAATTTACTTATAGGTTTCCAGGACAGTTCATCGCAACCAAAATTATGGAGACGCATGGCAGCCTATTGATACACCTAAAAAGAATTTCAAAATCCGGGTATTCTACATCTACGAGATTCAATAACTGTTCATCAACCTGTAATCTAAACCGCTCAGATGAAAACCATTCTAGGAGGATGACTGTATTTTAGTTAGTATTCTAGCAGTAGCAACATGTTTGTTCCTTACAGCTTGGTTTGTTTCGTTACTTCTGCAATAATTGGAATGGAGAAAGAAAATTCTTTGTGCATGTAATGCTATAAATTTTAGTGTCTGTTTCCGCTAGTTTTTGGATATTTCTCCTACTTACTTAAAACACATATAGTCGCAACTGTCACTTTCACCGAACTTCACAAGAGTTTATGTAATAAAGCTGTTCCAAGAAATTTTTTGATTTGAGTTTGTGATCACATAACACAGCGTAACAAAAATGACATTTTTGCGTGTCTCAAGGATCGTATTATTAGTCTGCTGAATCTGATGCCATTCTCAGAAATTTTCCAGTACGTCACAAATTTAAGCTACAGTTCGCCAAAGTTGTATAAAACATTGGTTTTATTGATGTTTACATAAAATTCAAAGTATAATTTATCAAACTTTTTTGTGAACTTATCAACCAAACTTGCAAAATAGGACTTAAACTCACATTTTAGAGATAATTTGTCAACAATTGCACAATCAAATTTAGTGCAAACCGATTTTTTAACATGCTTGCTGTCACCATACAAAATTCTTCGTTTCTCTTAAATGGGAAAATACAATACTTTGTTAGACCATCGAAAAATAACTTATCCGCATCGAAAATATTATAAACTCTGTTGATAAGTATTGTTATACATATAAAGTTTGAATTCTGTGGCAAATGTAGCAAATAAATTGCCATACAAGCTGGCAAACTTGCATGCAAGTTGGCTATAATAGTCAATTTTTGCATGGTCTGGGGATGTTTTTCATGGAGTGGAGTAGGAAGCCTCGTGAAAACCGACGGAATAATGACGGCAGATTCCTACATCAACATCTTGCGGGAAAATCTGGAGGTTTCGCTGATCCAGACGGGCCTTGAAGAGAAATTCATATTTCTCTAGAACAACAACCCGAAGCATACTGCCAAGAAGACCAAGTTTTTGGTCCGGTCTTGTCGGATTAAACCGCTGGAATGGCCTCCACAAAGCCCAGACCTCAACCCCATCGAGAATTTGTGGGTGATTCTCGATGCCACGGTTGACAAAACTGGTGTTAACAACAAAAATAATTATTGTGAGGCATTGGAGCGCGCCAGGGATGAACTAGAACCACAACACCTACAAAACCTGATGAAAAGCATGCCTCCAGCAAGTCCTAAAGGCCAAAGGAGGACACATTAACTATTAAATTGCTTTTTGTTTTTCTTAAATCATCTTTTCTGGGGTCAAGAAGGAAGTGGGCACTTTATTTTGTCACTATTTTTTCAATACAAATTGATTTTCTTTTTCTTTGAGTTAAATTCTTTTTTAATCAAAATTTCGTAAGTGCAACTTTAAAAGAATACCAAAAATAAAATATCAAAAAAGATTTAAGTGTGTTAACTTTAATTTGAACCAAATCAATGAGAGAAATTCGAAAACTGGTGAGGTGGGCACTTTATTTTGCCTATCAGTGTAGTAGTTCCTCCAAAGATTCCAGTGAGTGGAATCCTCTGGATGTTCTCGTATGAGTTTTTCTGGAAGGTTTTTGAGACAGTATAATTCGTCCGGAAGCTCATACTGAAGTTCCTGTAGGAATTCCTCCGGAAGTAACTGTGGATGTTCCCCCAGGAGTTCCTATTGAATTTCATTTGATAGTTCCTCTATAAGAGTTCTCCCAAAAGAGTTTTTTTCAGGTAAATTTACTAGGAGTTCTTCGGCAGGGTTCTTTTTGAAATTGCGGTGAAGTTTATATACGGTTATATACAGGATCTTCTGGAAGTTCCTGTTGAAGTTCTTCCGGAAAGTTTTCTCAAAGTTCTTTCGGAAGTACCTGCTACATTTATTTTGAAAGTTCCTCTCAAAGCTTCTGTAAGAATTCCTTCACAAGTTTCTCAGGAAACTCCTTTAGGAGATGATTTAGATACTCCTTTGAAAATATTTCCAAAAGTATTTCCAGGATTTTCTATGAAACTTCCTCTAGGAAGTTCTCCTGAAGTTCTTATAGAAGTTCCTAGGGAAATCTCTTTGAATTCCGCATCGGATTCACCTGGAAGTTCCCCTGAAAGTTGCATTAAAAGTTCATGAAGAAGCTTCTGCAGAAGTATTTCCAATGCTGGAATTCTTCCGGAAGTTTCTTCCAGTTTTCTTTTGAAAGTTCTTCTAAAAGTTCTTCCAAAAGTTTTTTCAGAGATCCACCGTTTTTTCCCCAGGATTTACTTCAGAAGCTTAGCTTAGCTGGGAATTCGGAAGTTATCTTAAGAGTTCCTCTATAAATTCTTCTGAGTTCCACACGAATACCTCCAGATGATCATTCAGGAGTTACTCCAGATAATAATAAATCTTCGAGCTGTTTATTGGAATACTTATGAATAAATAATAAAAATAATTTAGTACTATACCGTCAAATTTTATAGTACTGAATCCGTTGCCTGGATGTTCCGCTAGTGTTTCCTCCGGAAGTTCAAACAGAAGTTCCTCCGCAAGATTTTCCAGGAGTTCCTGTGGAAGTTTACTCATGAGTTTTTTCGGCAATCTCACTAAGAGGTAGGAGTTCCTCCAGATGTTCCCAAGAAAGTTTCGCTAGGAGCTGCTCCGCAAGATTTCCCAGGATTTCCTCTGGAAGTTGAGTTATAAATTTCTTTGGCGGTTTCGCTAAGTGTTCCTCCGTTCCTGTAGAAGTTTCTTTAGGTGTTTCTAGTATTTCCTACAGAAGTTGTTCTCGGAATTCTTTTGTGAATTCGTCAATAAATTCCTCCGAAACTTCTTGTGATTTCTTCTGGGAATTACGCTTGAAGAGAATCACAGGTGAATTCTTGTACGAAATTCTAAAGGATTTTTGGATTGAAATCAAAACGAAATTATTGAAGAAGTTCCCTATAGAAGTTAATGCAGGATATTCCCAACTATTTCCTAACAATCCTTCAGAATTCCTGGATGAATTTTGTGAATAATTCCTCGAAGACCTTTGGGAGTTATTCTTTAGAGGCCTGGAATGCACTAAATTGATTCGCTGAAAAGAATCTAAAAGGAAACGCTGAAGGAGTGTTCAGGCGAGTTTCTGAAGGAATGCTCCCAAAAAATCATGGAAATTGCTAAGAACTTTAAAAATTGTTGCTCGAGTTTTTTTTTAATAACTCGCAATAGATTCAGGTACAGAAGTTATATAGAATTCCTTATACAATTTCCGATGAAGTTTTTGAAAAAATTCTTAGATGAGATCTTGAGGAATATTTGGAAGAATTCTCGGAATTATAGTTTATAGAATCTCTGGAGGAATTTTAAAATAACCATTTCCGTAGTAATCCTTGGAATAATTTAGAAATAGTAGTTCCTTCCTCTACAAGTAACTCCGAAATATCTTGTGATTTCCTTTGAGATTTGCACCTGAAGCTAGTCGCAGGCGAATCTTTGATCAAAACTCCAGAGGAAATCTGAACGAGGGCAGGGAATTCTGGAATGAACTCACATGAACATTCATGGTGGAATTCCCTGAGAAGATCACAAAATAATTTCCTGTATGATGACTCCTATTCGTTTCTGAAAAAACGCTAAATTAACCCCCCCTGAAGATCCTTTGGAGTTTTTCTTTATAGGAATCCCTTAAGTATTTACCTTACGAACTTCTTACGTTATTCCCTGAAATGCCCTTAAAATGATTTACCGAACAAATTTAAAAGGAAACGCTGAAAGAATTCCCAGGGAAGCTTCTAGGGGGTTTTAAAGAAAAAAAAATCCCAACAGATTTACTACAGAAATAACTGAGGGAATTCCTAAGATTCTACCTCATTACCCCGAATGCTATCACCCCGAACTTACCATTACCACGAATTCCAGCACCCCGAACGCAATTTCTCCGAATTTACAATTATCTTGACATGATGATATTGATGACATTATCCCATGATATAGAAATTCGGGGTAATGTCATTCGGGGTGATGGGTCGTTCCGGGGTTTGGAATTCGGGGTAATGGCGTCCGGGTTAATGGCATTCGGGGTAATGGGGTCCTCGGAGCAATATTCAAAGAATATCTGAATGAGTTTTGATAAAAATTTAAAGATAAATTACCGAAGTAGTTCCTTGAAGCATTTCCATAGCAATCCCTGAAAGAATTTCCGAAGTGTTTACTAAAGGAATTCATGGAGTAATTCCCTGAATTGTTTCTGAAATATTTCCCGGAATTTTTAATGAAAATGATTAATAATCACGGAGGAATTTACAGATGAGTTCCTACAGGAAGCCTGGAGTAGTTTCTGGACAAATTCCCGGAAAAGTTCCGGGATAGATTGTCTGACAAATATATAGAAGAAATCTGGGACAAGTTGAAATGAATTCCCGGAATTATTCCCAGAGAAATTTTCCGATGGTCTTATGGAGGAATCATTGTTATAATTCCTGGATAGTAAGAAAGATTATGTGTCTTTAGTAGATTTGAGGTACAAGTCATCAAAGTTGATTAAAACACTGGTTTTTGACAAAGCAAAGTTCATCGATTTCATCATAACAAAATCATTGCGCAAATCAATGAATCGACCAACTTGAACATGATAATTATGTCACAAGATAGCCATAAGCAAAACACACTGAATCCGTGTTGGATGATCATCTATGCGTCCATAGGTTGACGCATACGAATCTGAAGGGAAAGCTTCGGGAATTTATGTAGAAAAATAATGGAATCCCTGATGTCGGTTGATGAATCAATCCATAAATCAAAGGAATTCAATTTGCAACACACACGCAGTTTGCAAGGAAATCTCAGCAAATCGATATGGACGTTCATGAATCGATCCATAACTCTAAACACACGGATCGGGCGTGTGGATTTATATCAGTGTAGCATTATACTCCTTCCCTACTGCGTGCTCTCTTTGAGTTCGTGTTTTCACAGTTGACGCACTCTTTGTGCTGTGATCAAATTATGCTCTTTGCGCGCATTGTGCGAGTTGATGCGCCAGTCCAGATTTCTTCGAACGTAAATTCGACAATAGGCCTTTTCACGAGACGTTTCTAATCAGCGGATCTCGAAGTACTTTGACAGTTCTACTATGGAGATGACAGATCCGTGTTTGCACCGGTCCTCCACCAATGTAAACGAATGCATAGACGGACCTGTCACATGAAAAGGCCTATAGTCCATTTTACGAGACGTTTTTGAACAGCTGATCGCTTATTTTATGAATAAAATTTTGACAGGAGGCGGTGTCGAAACGTGTGAGAGTAACATCAATATCATCAGTGTCGCCCTTCCGTAAAATGGACTATTTAAGCGTTTCACCCCCTTTCCTTCACCATTAATTCAGG
Source organism: Aedes aegypti (assembly GCF_002204515.2). Lineage (NCBI taxonomy): Eukaryota > Metazoa > Arthropoda > Insecta > Diptera > Culicidae > Aedes > Aedes aegypti. The sequence goes on along the minus strand of NC_035108.1, from coordinate 19,619,310 downwards.
ATTTTCGAGCGTTTGAAGATATCTAAACAAACTTTTGAAAAGGGCACATCCACATTGGTAAACAATGACTTTTCAGGACGCTGTTGAGCCTAATTCTACTCGGTCACGCTCACCAATATCATTACTAGGACACTAATATTTCTGATAGTAGTGTTAGTTTGCGTGAGCGGGGTAAAAGCGGGGTGTTCATCCAGATATGATGATTACATCTCGGGCAACTTCTCAAAAGGACCTATGTAACATTGAGAGATTCTCTTCTCTCTCGCTCTCTTTCGATTATAACAGAGTCATACTGAAGCTTTGGGGAATTTTTATATTCCCAGTCGGTCCAGGATCTTTTCTTAATGGGAGTTTCCTTGACTTCACTGGGCAGTATCATCGTACTTGCCACACGATACACGAATGTGAAAATGGCAATTTTGGCAAATAAAGCTCTCAGTTAATAACTGTGGAAGTGCACATTGAACACTGAGCTGGGATGCAAGCTTTGTTCTAGTCAGGACGTAATGTCAAGAAGAAGAAGAAACAAAGAAAGCCTTCCAATTTGAGAAAGGTCCTTTTGAAAAGTTACGCGAGATACATTCAAAAATTTCTCGTAGAAATAGACTTTTCATGGAAACAGGATACACGGAGAACTGAGGTTTGAAGACACAACATGTGGGATAAAGTAGCAAAACTTAAGGGCGGGCCATTAATTACGTAAGACAATTTTGGCTTTCCCCCCATAGTGAGATATTTTGTATGAGATATAAAAATATTGTGTATGGCTAGTGAGAAATCCACCCATCTGTGAAACTTACTTTACCGGGAACCTCTTTACACTATGGACAACCTTCGTAACCTTCAAATTTCATTCGAGTCACACTCCGTACAACTTTTATAATTCACAAAATTTATTTTTTATAAGTTTTCCCTCAACGACCGCATATAATTTAGAACGTAAACATAGTTTTCCATCGTTCGAACTGAGAAAAGAAACTTATGTGCATCAATGTGTGCGTGATGTTCGGCGAAGCATACGGCTCCTTTGATCGTGGTATGAAAGATTATTTCGTTAGGCCGAAAATATTCAAACCCAGTCAGAGCAGTTCTTTCAATGATTTTTTTCTATCTATATTTTTTTAAATTTTTTTTAATGGTTTATTTGAAAACAGGTGGTCTTCAATTACTCCAGCAAAGATATTCTCTTCAAAATGGCTAAGTGCAAAGATAGAACAGCTGAAGAACTAGCGTGCGTTCTGAGACGAATCAAAACTGTTTACAACCTAAATAAGAATGGATACGACGGATATAGGCGACAGAAGACGTTTGCTACTTCCAATAAACGATTAAAGATTATCAAAATAAAATTTCACAATGCAAAAGCCGTCATGGGAAAGCCGGTCAATATTAGCATACATCACTGCAAAACTAGAAAACTTACAGATTCTTACTGATAAAAATTTAATGCGATGGAAACCAGCACATCACCTTAATTACAAAAGATATACCAACCAAAATATTGAATTGAATAATTCGTAACAAATAAAAACTATGAAACAAATTATATTGAATCGAAGTCTTATGAAATACAAAAAAAAATAGCTGAATACACTGTTCACATAGATATAAGCTTATCGCAATTCGATTTGAATTCACCGAAGAATGGCGAATTTATATGTTAAAGACACTGTTGGAAAGTGGCGAGTATGTCTACTGATCCGGAACAAAAACGAACAAAGAAAATGCTCGCGAGAACCAGAGTGCTGATTTACTAACGTCTGTCAGATTCACGAGTATATAATGCTCATGGAATTTGTGAACATGTTTGGAGTTGTAAGGAGAAAATTGCACTTTTGGGATAAAAAACAAAAGTTTACCCTTCAAAATTTCTGGTTTTCAAGGGTTTATGACTACCAGTTTGAAGTTTTCTGTCGATTTGATGGATATACAACTGTTTTGTACATTAAAACAGTAATAATTCACACCTTGTTCGGTGACTCGCGAGAAAATGTTCGCGAACTTTTTTCTATTTCTTTTTGTATGTTCTCCTGAGCAGGCGGGTGCGAACTTACTCACACCAAGCATGCTCGCGAGTCTGTTATGTATCTTTTGCGTTGGTTTACACTTTTGAGATGCTTCACCACTGGTTAAAGAAGGTTGAATGAAACGTTTTGCCAAATCCATCAAAAATATGTTTTATGGTTGCCCCAGAGATGAGAGATATTCACTATCGAAGTAAGTAGCCGAGCTCTTGAAAGAAAAACATAAAAAAAGCAAACAAAAGAGATAGCAAGTTTTGTATGGAACAATCTATAGCTGTTTTCAACAGCCATCGAGTAGGCAAGACGAAGTTTGCCGGGACCACTAGTTTTCTATAAATAATAAAGTTGTTTAATTTCAATGGAAATGATGACCACCCTAATATTCAATAACATCAGAAGAAGGACCTTATTAATACAACCAACAGGAGGACAGTTTTCGTCTAATGTTTTATTTGAAAGCACTCAAAATGCATTTTTCCACGTAAATCTGCTTGCTGGATCTCTATGCAATGGTCAACTTGTGTCCCTGGTCACGTTTTCAAAGACGCTATTTAAATTGAAGGAACTTGCTCTTCTTATTTAAGGCTGGTTTGCTACTGACAAGAAAAGGAATCGCCTATCTCGATGCGTGGACAATTTCTCCCAAGAAATGGTCAAGAAAATCACTTTTTTCCGATCGCAGTACGCAGTTGGGAAGAAATGTCACTTCAAAGGGGGCTCTCTGTAAGAAATTTCTTGACCCTTTCAGTCAAGAAATTTCTTTACTTTTCTTGAGCGAAACAGCATAATTAGCTTTAGACTAAAATTAAAATTGCATTGTTGTTTGTTACTTTCTTAATAGGGTGCCTTTGAAGATTAAAACTAACCTAAATTCGTCCTCATACATTGAACATCAGCTAACGAAAGCAAACCTATTGTATAATTTGCCTTACCCTGAAAACCAATTCAATTCACAGTGTAAAATATTCACTGCATAAGCTAAGTATGCTGCTCCGCTCAAGAAAAGTAAAAATTTCTGCGGAAGAAATGGTCAAGAAATTTTCTACAGTGAGCTGCATTTGAACTGACATTTCTTTTCAACTGCGTACTGCAATCGAAGAAAAATGCTTTTCTTGACCTGAGACGAGACTCGCGAAGACGGTCTTCTTTTTCTGTGATTGCTGAGTTTTTTTCTTATTCCACTTTGTGTTTATACCAATTATGCGCAAGCCGCTCAAACCCTCACATGAACCTCTCAGCAAAAAATGATTGAGTTTGCATCACATCGAATCATAAATAGCCGTTTGAGTGAAATTGCATGCCAGCAAACGTAGTAGACATTAGAAATAATAAATCTTCTGCTTAGATTTATCAGCAACTGTGGAAAAAACTGCTCCGCTGACTGAGGTTTTCAATAACAGTTTGACAGTCGTGAGAGGGGAATCCGTTATTTTTCCTCCTCTGATACTTTTCCACTCTTCCGTGAGTCTCTCTCAGTTCTTGACCATTTCTTGCAAGAAATTTTCCACGCATCGAAATAGGCGATACTTCGCTATACCTAATAAAAATTTTCCGAAATAAACCAGAAAAAGTTTACGGGTATACTACAAATCTACATAAAATATGTGAACCTGGGGATGCGAAGTAGAAATCAACAAGCAGTCAGGCTGCTGTCAATCTTGAATTTTCGTAAAAATGATTTGAGTGTGCCTAGAAATGCACGGTCATGATTTCGTCACGCTAAAAATATGTTTTATAATTTATGTAACACAAAGACAACGAAATGTTAAGAAAAGTTAATAAATTATGCATGAGTATTTTCCAACTTTTCTAAAATATGTTTTAACTAACATACGGTTGACAACTTTCTGATTAAGTATATTTATTGAATTAATAGCCTAAGCGAAATGTTGAAGATTTGTGTGAAGTATTTTAAGGGTGCCCTTTTACTGTGGTTTCCTGCGCGACAACCAAACAAACAAAGGTTAGCACTCGTGGAAAAGTTTGTGTTCAATTTGAGCAACCAAAATGTTCTTGTTCGCACCCTCTAGATGTGAACTATTTAGACTAGCTTCAAAATTAATTATTGCTGATCAGATTCGTGTTCAGTGAAAATTATCCCTCTTATTTATTTTAATAAAACGACTACCAATCTGAGATGAAACGTATAGATGCAAAGTAAGAGTAGACGGTCTATGACAGTTTTCTCAAGTTACTAATATGATAGACAAGTAAGGTATACAACACAAATTTTCGTCCGTTATCAGCATAACAACTCGTAAAAAATCCGTTTTGTACTAAACAATTTGCAAGCTAATATTAGACTCGTTTAGTGCATTGGAGTTCCACACTGTTTAGATTAGAAAAGTGTCCGTTCGTGTTGAAGCTGAAGTTCCTAAATGTTTGTTCGAGTTGCGCGCCTACAGTTTAGTAAAGTTTCGATAGTTGCCCGCAGTTCTGCTTTATGAACAACGATCTAGATGGCGTTAACGATTATTTGGGGTTAAAACCAGCCGCGTTCTTCTAAGTGGGTTGTTCAGTAAAGATGATCGAACTCTGAACGATTTCGTTCAGAGTTCACCGATGTTGTACCGAACGATAATCCTAACTAGCTAACTTTTACATTCCACAGGATCGTCAAAGGTTTCCCTCCCGTTTCACCGTTCATTGGAGTCAGTCCAACTCTTTGCTTCCTATTGAAAGAAAAGAAACCCCTCTGTTGCTTACAACTTGCTCAAGTAAGTATTGCCCATTCTGTTATAAGACGCAAGAACCTGAATTCATCTATTACATCTTATCCAGGTTTGCGAACACTGTAGCTATCGTAACGCCAAAGAATACCAGTGGCAGAACAAGACCATCATCTTGGCCGCTGATTACGCCTCCAACGGTATCTACAACTTTATCATCCCACTGCGGGCACACTTCCGCTCGAAAACGTCTCTCAATCCGATCATACTGCTGCTGGAACGGCGACCGGACATTGCCTTCTTGGATGCCATTTCGTACTTTCCATTGGTGAGAGCAGGATTCCATCTGGTTTGCTTTGATCACTTATCTACATTTTCCATATTTCCCCAAGGTCTACTGGATGCTTGGTTCGATCGACTGCTTGGACGATTTGCTGCGAGCTGGCATCACGTTGGCCGAGAATGTGGTGGTGGTGAACAAAGAACTGTCCAACTCGGCCGAAGAAGACACGCTGGCGGACTGTAATACGATCGTTGCCGTGCAAACCATGTTCAAGTATGACCAGCAGAAGGGGTTTTGGGATCGGGGCCTTACCGTAACTGATATCTGTGGTTGTATTTCTTAGATTCTTCCCAAGCATTCGTAGCATTACCGAACTGTCACAGAGTTCCAACATGAGGTTCATGCAATTCCGTGCTCACGATAAGTACGCCCTACACCTGAGCAAAATGGAAAAGGTAATTAGATCGCTAGATGCACAACTAACCGGTTCCGATCGAACCAACTCTGTTGACACTTTTGCTGATCTCCAACAGCGTGAGAAAGAGCGTGGTTCGCACATTTCGTACATGTTCCGATTGCCGTTCGCCGCCGGAAACGTCTTCAGTGCTTCGATGTTGGACACCCTGTTGTATCAGGCCTTCGTTAAGGACTACGTTATCACCTTCGTGCGACTGTTGCTCGGCATCGACCAAGCGCCGGGAAGTGGATTCCTGACCTCGGTAAGGATAGGACCGCATATCGGGATGAAGTTACTCATTTCCCTTCATTTCAGATGAAAATAACCAAAGATGACATGTGGATCCGAACCTATGGGCGACTGTATCAGAAGCTCTGCTCCACGACATGTGAGATCCCGATCGGAATTTATCGCACGCAAGAGACCAGCGGCGCAGAAGCTTCACATGTGAGTAGCTCACCCATCGCCGAAAAATGGCGTCCGTTTGGATCTTTCGGCATTAAACATTGTGTGCGATTGCGACCAACGGTGAGTCCCAACTCTGTCTTCAACCATGAAAAAAAGACTTGACCAAAAGGCTGCCTACATTTACCACTTTTCGAGCCTTTACTTTACTATTTTCAAGTTTTTTCTGCAGATTTCAATACTTCCACATTTTCTTTGGATCTTCTTCCGTTTTATTATTTTACTTACTTCTACATTCAAATCTGTTTCTAGTTTTCCATCTCTTCCTCCAAATCTTAATTCTGTTTGCCTCTCTAGCTTGTTTTATATCTTCTGTCTCAATTTCTATTAGTTTGATTTGTTTGTATGAATTAAGTTGAATCTGTTGGCTTTTTCGTTCCACCTGTAATCAACCTCGATCTGTCATCACGTACGCTTTCCATCATCCAAGCAAGCGCTCTCAATCGACAAACTCCGAAACCGCTTTCGCGCCTACAACAATCGAACATCGGTAACGAGAAAGTCACGCTCATTCACATCCAGCAGAAGCAAAACACTGACAGCCACACCGGCGGTAAAACGTCGGTTCATTTCAAGCGTAACGTTTGTACATACTCGCCAATCGAAACTCAACCGCTTTTGAACTGATTTTGTTAACGATATGGAAACCCACCTATTTTGCTGTAGATCCTTTCGGAACTTTTTAACTCTTTTAAGTAGTGCTAGCCGAAGAAAGCCAATTCAAACTTTTTGTTCGCTGTTTTGTCTATGATCGATCAAAGTAGTGGATAGTCCTTTTTGCGAATTGGTTTGCTTGCTTCCTCGAGTTTGAATTCCATTTCATTGCTGATTGAACATTTCAATACAGAACATATATCTATCAAAATTCAGTAGAATATAGTCAGCTAAAATTATTCTGTTTCCAAACAAACACCCAACCGAATATTCAATACTTAAACAAATCTCAACAAGTGACATTTTCAGCAAATTAGCAATTCAATCTGACATTAAATGGGTGTGTACTAGAGGCAACAAGAGGAAAAACTCACCATAAATTAGCGTCAGTTTCATATCGTATATAGCGCGCCCTAGCCGTTAACTCCGGAATCTATTCAATGGATGTTTCTTTGCGGTTATGTAGTCGGTTTGAACGAATGTTCTGGCTGGTATTATGCAAACTCAGTTCTTAAAGGTTCAATTAGGACAACTATCAAAGGCTTCCTTTATCTAACATTTATATAGAAACATATAAATATATTCGATAGGTATACATATAAATTTCAATAAAAACAATAGAACAAAAGTCTCAGTAACATGCCCTATACCTGGTGCGTGTCATCTTTACAGGTCAAGCATTCAACGCCCACTGTATCCTTCAAGCTTTTGCCCCTTTCTGAATTTCAATGAAGACTCTAGGATAACTCGTTTCAATTGTCGGAATACCGGCAGAGACACAAACACAAACGTAGTGTTTGCAGTCAGTATAACGATCAACTTGTGAAAAGGGTGTATTCGCGCATCAGTCTCCTCACAGGGCTGTGCGGCCAACACTCCTCCTCGCGAAATCAGCCTTTAACTCCTACATCCGGTCCTCCGACCAGACCCCACTCCGTGACAAATCTCTTAATCTTGGTAGCACCCAGTGGCTTTGTCAAGACATTCGCCACCATCTCCTCAGACGGACAGTACCTCAGCTCGATTACTCCAGATGACGAAAGTTCACGAGTGTGGTGGTACCGTGTATCTACACTCTTAAAAATAATTAGATTTACAGGTGACGTAAAACATATTGCAATTAATTATCATATGACATAAACTCAAATATAACTAAATTTTACGTTTCAATTGATGTACTAGAAAATTTTAGCGTCTTATAACCTCTTGGTCCTCTTCTTGTATTGATCAAGGACCACAAAGTCGAGGCAGCTCTTGTTGTCCTCGAACACTACAGTTAGCTTGATTTGTTCAGCATTCGGCTCCTTCAAAAGATAACGCAACCACACGACTTCATGAGCAGCTTCCGAGAGCGCTACGTATTCCGCCTCCATTGTCGACGTAGCAACGCAACTCTGCTTCCTGCTGGCCCAACTGACTGCAGGTCCTCCGATACGGAAGACATATCCGTTACATGATCTTCTATCACTGGTGTCTCCTGCCCAGTCAGCGTCTCAGTGGCCGACTAGCTCAAAGTTTTCCTTCGCATTACCCAACTTCAGTCTGTAATCCTCTGTATTAAAGCCAGAGATATTCCGAAATTTCTTGGGGGACCGACGCGTAGCTATAACCCACGTAAATATCTCAGGCTACAGAATTTTTATCGTTTTCGTATATTCACTCTTCGAAACAATATATCAATAAGAGTATGTTGTGAAAAAATTAAGCAGTTTAGTTCAGCCGTTTTTATGTTAAGAGCATTCATGTGTCTGGTACCACGCTGGCCAAATAAAGATCTTAAAAACTTCAAAAAACATCATATCGTATTTTTTTTAGATATATCCTTGATTACTTAACCGATTCGTGTGATTTTTTCAGAGTAGCTCCTTATCACCTAGCTTTGCAGAGCCCAAATTTTATTTTTTTGATAAATTGACGTAAAACAAAATGGCCACCAAAGACATTTTATTTGGAGAAAGTCGGTCCCCCAAGGAACATCGCAATATCTTTAAAACCAGATCACCAATGACAGATATCGACATAGATTCCTAAACTAGAAGAGTTTTTTGAGAACTTGTGAAAAAGTGGTGCAAAAATGTGGAGAAACAAAAAAATTATTAAGGTTTGAATATTTTTATTGCGGTAAAATATGAAGCTGCCGGTAGAGGGGTTAAAGCTCACTTGCTTCGCTTTCGCTTCATGGGGTTTCTTCGCTTGACTTGGTCTATCCTGCTTCTTCAGGCTTCAGGTCTATCCTGCTTGCAGTAAAAACAGGAACGGGTTTCCTTGTCATCACTCGAACCACCGCGATGCTTAAGAATATCCGTACTCAAAGCTTTTACTGCACATCCGCCCTCCGCTTCTCAGACTCCGCGAGAAGTTTTGACTTGAGTAAATCTAAAGTCAACTCATCGCTTGGCCGCTGCTCGAGTGCTGTCACTAGTGGGTCGTAAGAATCAGGGAGCGAACACAGTAGCTTCCCCGGCATCTGCAATAAGCTGAACCAAATCGGTGAATTTCTGCATATGTTGCTCCATATCGCCGTCTTCTCCTAGCTCCAATCGTGTCAGCTTTTTGAGAAGGTACACTTCCGAGCCTTTGTCATGGTAATCCTTTAGAGCTTTCCATGCATCCTTTGCACTGGTGCAGTTTCGAACGATGCTGGTCTGGCTATCCTCGATGCACAAGCAAATCGTGGCTCGAGCTTTCAAATCGGCCTTGGACCATTCTTCCGTCACAGGCTCAGGTTTAGGGTCGGCGATCACACTCTATAGCGCTCATCTCTGATATCTGATCGCTGATCTCGATCTTGAACTTCCAGGATTGATAATTCTGGTTGTTCAGTCTCGGAAGCGAAAATCGTGGCTGCTCCGCCATCTTGAGGAAAAAGTTCTTTCGCTACCGGGATCACACCGACCATGCACTTTTTAATTCGTTCTTTAAATACTTTCCGCCACAACCGAAACCGAATCTTTCTTCGCACTTATCACACTGGGCCCATAGCCTGTTGGCGGAATACCGGCAGAGACACAAACAATGCCAAGGAAACGGATAAAATCGCGAAAAGTAAACCGCACCGGAGAATCACGTTTTAATTGTTTTATTTGGAACAGAAATACAAAGAAGAATTAAATCTGTCACTCGTAGTGTTTGCAGTCAGTATGACGATCAACTTGTGAAAATGGTGTATTCGCGCATCTGTCTCCTCACAGGGCTGTGCGGCCAACAGTTTCACCCATTGGCAGCTTGGGTATTGCACAGTTTCAATGAAGCAACGCTTTCTGCGGTTAGGACCGACCGTGCTCTACACAACTTTTACTGGTTGTATCAAGTTGTTATAAGTTCACAGCTTCTCAAATTTTCCAGGTGGACCAGTTGAATGTCCAAGTCAGTTCAGCGATTCCGGTTGGAGGGTGAGTTTCGGTTCACTGACGCACACAACTGCAAACAGATACCCTGAAGGGGTAACTCAGGGAATGCGGGGATGACGCACCAACGACGACCCGCTAAAACCAGTCTATGCACTGTGTTTGAGCAATTCTTTTAGAATTGCACCAGCACAACCAGCAACCATGTCCTGACAGAAACTGCGTCAGGTGGAAGTTCACTTCCCCATGGTTTCTTCCATACCAATCTAACACATTTGGTATTAGCCGATGGGTCCATCTACCCTTAGTGGAGTTATCCCATTCCTGCTGCCAGCTTCTAAGCGTTTCCTCTTTACACGTGTCGCGGACTCCTCTGGTACTCCTTTGGTTGAAGCATTGAACATCTTCCTGGACGTCATCCCGGCTATGATGCACACGGCCTCTTTAGATACCGTTCGGTATGCACTTGCTGCTCTTAAGCACATTATCCAGTACGTGCTTTCCAACCGCTTAGGTTTCTGTTCGTTCTAAGCGCGTTTGACCAGATGGGTCCTTCATACCTTTGTATGGATAGCGCCACGCTTGCCAGTAGCTTGAGTTTACTGGCAATTATAGCAGAGCTGTTAGACATCATTCTCGAAAGCGCCGCTATAGCCGTAGATGCTCTTTTACAGGCATATACAACGTGGCTAGCAAAGCTGAGCTTGTCATCGATCATTACCCCAAGATGCCTAAGGGATCGCTTGGACTCTATGGTGCAATCACCTACCGAGATAAGCGCCCGTTGCTCGGACTTGCGGTTGTTGACCACCACCACCTCAGTTTTGTGACGGGCCAGTCCTAGTTTCCTAGACTTCATCCATTCCTCAACTATGGAAATAGAGTGCGCTGCTGTCAACTCTACTTCCTTCATCGATTCACCATAGCGAAGCCAACAATCTTAACACCCATCGGAAGAGGCAGCCTCAGTAAGTCATCGTACATCGCATTCCATAACAGCGGACCCAGGATTGAACCTTGAGGTACTCCCGCGGTAATTCGAACGCTTTTCTGCCCCTCCTCTGTGTCGTACAGTAGAATCCTACCATCAAAATAGCTCTCTAGAAGCTTAAACAACTGCACCGGTACCTTGAAGCGGTGAAGCGCGTGTGCTATTGTTTCCCAGCTTGCGCTGATGAACGCATTCTTCACATTCAGAGTGACAACCACGCAGTAACGGATGCCGCTCCTTTTATGCTCGATTGCCACCTCAGCTGTCTGAACGACCGACTGGATAGCGTCCAGAGTAGATTTACCTTTCCTGAATTCAAACTGGTTGTTGGACAGGCCATCCACACCTTCTGTATACGGTAACCTGTTGAGAATCAACCTCTCCAATAACTTGCACGTCGTATCTTGTAGACTATACGCCGACGGGTCACTTGGTGGTTTGACGCGAATGTTTTTACGACTTCTGCCAGCTTTTCGTTCGTCACTCTCGCCACTTCTTCTCCTTCATCTGCCGCATACGGCCATGGGGCCATGGGCTTATGAGATGGTGCGGGAAGAGTACATCGATTATCGATCGCAGCAACTCGGGCGACTTCTCTTGGGGCTTTGTTGTTGTTGTTTGGGAGGGACTTTAACCCGAACACGCTAAACTTGCTTCGCTCAAAAATGAGTGCCGAGTACACAGAATCGGGCTCTCTTCATGCAGCACAGATTCTGCACTATTTCTGCGGAAGGTGCTCACTGTGCCAACATTTTCCAGCTCTACATTTAATGCGGACAGGGATTTCAAAGTCACCAGCTATCACTTTTGGCTGGCGATTAGCCAATTCGGCTATCATCTATTTCCACCACTTATAGCCCTTCCAGAAACACTTGAAGCACACTTGCTCACTCGGCAAACCGACCAACCTACATTGAGTATGCCCAAGTTCTTCGCTTTGTTGGTCTCTGCAACCACCTGTGTAGCCACCTGGGTGCCTCGCAGGCCCTTTCTTAGGTGGATGACCTTACTTGCTACGTCGATATCACACTGCTCTTTAAAGGCAGCCGAGACCACCGCTGCATTGGAGATTTCAACCACATTTTTACATCCGGAGTCACTTCTGCAGTCAGGGATCTCACATCAACCTCATCGCCAAGTACTTCTTGTGCTAGTTGCTTATAAGACTAGGATCATTTCACCACTTCTAGTCCTCCCTATGCTCCGCTCATCTACGCTCAGTGGCGATAACTTCTCCGTTCTTCGCATCGCCGTCAAAACCTTGGCGTATTTCGCCTTTTCCGTTTTGTTCACGAGGGCCTCGCCTAAGTTCTTACGCTTCACTGTATTCTGTTTCTGATTCTCCTTGGTCGCCGTTACCGGTTTTCTCCTTACTTTTTTCTTTTCAACTCGTATCTACAGGTTGCTATTGCCGTGCGCCCGTAATTCCTGTGGAAGCACTGCCTGGTTCGGGCTATTCCGTGGATCTTTTTTCTTGGCTTTCTTGGCCTTAGACGTGGTATTGGCCTCTCCACTGTTGCCATGTCCTCTTAATCGCGAAGCTTGATTCGTATCAGCTTTTCCGCTCTGCCACTGGACATCCACGTAGATTACTTTTCCCTTAAAAACCATGTGTCTTTTCGCCATGTATTCGTCCTCGGAAGGTTCCCTCTATCACATCACGTATTGAATAATATCATCGGATATATTCGCGTTGCCTGTTGAGGAAAACATTTCAGTCTGGTCCGACTTAGTGTCTATTTGCTAGAAAGCATGGCACTTTGCCATGTTGTGCCTTGGCTTTCTCATAGTCCTGCTTTGCAGCTAGGACTGACTGTCGCAATTATAGCATACTTGTTTTCAAGGCCTTGCTGATTTTGCTTTTAACAAACTGTATGAAGACATCGAGTTGCTCAGCAGCTACCTGCATTTTCAGGAGGTACCCAAGTAGCACGCGAAACATCTTCCAAAGAAATGCTTTTCAAAAATGGTTTCAATCGCGTATCAATAAAAGCATCTGTAACTTATCTGGTTCTAGTTCGGTTCCATATCAATATCAAGGCTCATAAAGTTTCATTGCCGTTCCAATGAACATGCATTTCACTCCTTGTTTGACGTTCAACATATTTGAAATGACAAGATTTGCTGCAAATGTCCCTTGCAAATAGCAATAAAGTCAAATTTATCAAGATGTTTTCAGCAACATTTCAAACAAACTCTTGAAACTTCTCCCAAAATGCCGGTTTTAATGTTATGTTTCACATTACTTTCATTTAAAGCATCCGCAACTTGCATCCAATTTTCGTTCCCATAGCAGATTCATCTCAGTTTGAGAAAGTTGCACTAAACTTCGTATATGACAGTTAGAAGTTTGTTTGTTTCAATCCAGTTGCAATATGGTTGAGTTGCACCTTACGTATCATCCAACAAAGAAAACATGGTCTAGCAACAGTTTGTTTGTTTAAAAGGTGTTTTTCAAGTGTTGCGCGGAAGTTTTTGCGAAAAGTTTAGATTATTGCAGGCGTGGCCTAATTTCGCCAGTAATGAACTTGTATTCCGAAGGGTGCACTCAAGTTATAAGCAACAAGCTTTGATCAATGGGCCATGTGGTTGCTTTTATAGTGCATTAGCGAAGCAATTGTTCGAAGAGCTGGTGGAGTAATGAGTAGAGGTGAAGATTGGTGATCTTGAGATCGGAAGTTCGATTCTCGTTCATGGTTTTGTTTTCATTTTTTTCTTTTAAGTATTTTGCAACAAATAAGCAATTTCGATATAACTTAAATATGTTGCAAACAGACTCTGCCTCTTGCGCTTTTTGCGTTGCTATTCAGTGCAATCGTAAGTCATATTTTCACCAATTGACAACTCTGATTAGTTTCAAGAGAGAATTTTATTCTTGAGTTGCAACAAACTGTGCTGCTTGGGTACTTTCTACTGTGATCCATGGCCTCGATTAGTCCCGGGCCATCAATCACCATCGATCAGAATTTTACTGGAATAAATCCTGATGTGCTGATTGGCACTCCTTTTAGTTTGAGCTAGAGTACTTTGGAACTTTAAGCAGCACCGTCGCATTCGGATTTTTGTAGTTTCTATGAAGGTTTATCAGAATTCACTGTGAACTCCACTGCTGCCCCGGTAGATCTTACCTCGTAACGCATCACGTATAGGTAATCTACCTGCGTTACGAGAAAGGAACTCTTAACTTCCCATTTTTCATACTCTCAATTATCTTGACATAGTGTTTTCAGCACATCGAAGTATTGCTTACATTTTTCAATCACTTCACGTTCGTCCGTCAATATGCTCCCTTCTTTATGCCAGGCTTTATCTTGGCTCGCGGTCGAAGCCATTGCGAGTCATTCCATTTTTCTTGAGACCAATATCGGATAGATGCGGGTCTACTATTTGCTCACTTTCTTCCGGCTATGGAGCCGTATATATTATTGCTGACTGAAAATTTAAGGTGGCGTTTCATCATCACCAGCTACGATAGATCTGTAAGTCTTAACCTCGTAATGTACTACGAAGAGGGGATCCACAGGCAGTTAGTTTTACGTTGATTTTATCTTTCAACATAACATTTTAATCCTCGAACTTGAAATGTTTGGTTTTAGTTCTCTACAAGTTGTTATATCTGATATTTTTTTAAAATTTTGCTCATTAGCATACCATGTGGCCTAATCAGAATTAGTGCAGCATAACCAGCCAAAGCTGAACATCTTCGTTATTCCGAGATAACCAACAAAGAATATTCACAGATATTCAGTATTTCACACTCCAACCGCTAGCTTCGTTGCAACCCAAAGGCCCAACAATGCCCTTCAATGCCCCCAACCCAAACCGCCTGCCGCCGCCTCCCTCCCGCTCCAGAGTGCTTCCAAGTTCTTTTTACTTTCCCCAAAAAACAATAAACAAACTTTTCTTCAGTTGTTCTAGTTGTTCATGTTTATCGATCAGTTCGGTTCTCATTTTACGTTTCTTGGTTCGAGCGAAGAAGGTTCGCCCCCATAGAGCAACAGCCTAGGCGCGTTCTCAGCCTTTTTCTCTATCAAAGCTAAATACAGGGCTCATCAAGGACGCATTATTTGATCGCACACGCACACAGTGAGTCATTTCTTTTCGGTTTTCGATTACCAACAGTTTGAAAGTAACGCTCTTAACAGTTTAGAAATTCCCCATTATCCCCGTCCAATCCCTGTATACCTCTGTCGGAATCAAGTTTGGTGATAAATTTCCCTGTAGTTTCTGTTTCGTGCTAGTCTCGTAGAGATTCCTCACCTACCCTACCTCACGTGTTGGTGAAAGATAAGACGTTTTTGTTTGAGTTTAGTTTTTAACCAGTTTCCACAGCGGGGTAGCTCAACTTCACAGACGAACCGCACGGGTATTGTTTGATGAGCTGAAGCCAAACCTGCTTTGTAAAACTTCCTTCCTAGAATAATCTCCTTTTGCATGACCGTGTTAACTTTTTCTCATTCCCCGAAAAAAGTCACCGTTTCCTTGTGATAGAACTGTGGAATAAATTAAAGAAATAGCAAGCCTTAGCAATATGTAGCTTTAGGTCTTAGAACTTTTCAAGCAGTTATGCGAAGCTCAAAAACAAATAAAAAATCTGTTGCTTTGGCTTCAAGTGGTCGATACAACTCATGGTTTCAAGGTGATCTTTTACTCCAGTGCACGAGTCAGTTTGAGTTTCGAATTATTTCGCATTCCACATAGTTTCACAATAACGGCCATAGTAGAACATGCATTTTCATTGCTTCCTAGATTCAAGTTACTCACGGAAAATCAACCACCAAAATCTTTTACTTTTCTTTATGTTTTTTTTTTCTGTTAACGATTCTTCATCGGTTTCACACACTGAAACAAATTAACCTGTTGATTATCTTTGGTACGGATACTAATAACTGATTCATCTTCACATCATTGATAACGCTCGCTTGAACTCGCATGTCCGTTTGTTCATTCCGTTACATAACCGGCTAAATTACTGAAAAATACCAAACCAAAAACCCGTAAAACACATCCAACCAACAACAACAAAAAACATGAATCGACTAAAAAACCAACACCCACTCCACCATCATCGAATCGGCAACGAACCTCTATGAATCTAACCAGTACGAAGAGGAAGTGGTGACCACGACGGCGACCGCCAGCAGCACTTCGGCCTCCGGCGTACCGATCAAGGGCGTCGCGGAAGCGAACCTACGTGGCGTCACCTACCGGCCGCCACCGACATCAATGCGCAAGTCGTCGTCCTGTCTCGGGGGATGTACAGCCCGCCGGGGATCGAGCGTAAGTGTGACACCTATGTCTACGTCTATGGTATCTCCCTAGTTGCACTATGCAAAAAATGAATCAAGTCTGATCACGCCCCCTCCCCCTTCAAAGTGACCTTTCCCTCACCAAGCACCCACATCCCACTAAACTCACACCCTATAGGATACACAGCTCCACGCTGCCACTTTGATCCACTATTGCCCCCAAACACGATCGTAAATATTGAGGATCCCTAACACCTGTCACTCTCAAACGTCAACTCTAGTCTAACATTTCAAAACGCTCCATGTCGTAAATGCAAACAAAACTCGTTTTTCGACAAGAACGGAAGCAATATGATAAAGACTTTGCATAGATTTTTTCACGAGACGTCTCAAATTAGCTGATTTGCAAGCTTCAATTCTTCAATGGGAAATACAGTCGGGTCTCCTATTAAACGCATTCCTATAACGTGCACTCCTATTACGCTCACTCCTATAAGACACACCAGGACGTTATAGGAGACCCAGGGCTTATGGGATTTCATCACTTTGGGGGTGTCGTTGAATATCTCGTATGCCAAAAGAGATAGTACAGTACTGTCTTCGGCGAAGTTTCAGTACTAAGTACGATCTACCTTTAGGAGTTGAGGATCATCCTTTTAGTTGAGAACTTGGCCGGTAGGGGCGCTTTTTCTGATTTGCACTATATGAACCATGAGGGATAAGAATGCAAAATTTTGTAACATATGATATCTCTGAATCCTGATGTTTTGGAAGGTTGGTGTCTTCGGAAGAGTTGTTCAGTAGCTCAAGGGCTGACATGTGGTGGTCATTCTGATACGGAATTACGCCACCAGGCGGCGCTAGTGGGCATGGAATTTTTGTTTTGCGCATAGCTCAGTTGCCTGACTACTTAGAAAGATGGCGTCTTCGGCAAAGTTGCTCAGTATCACAAGGGCTAACATTATTTGAGCCGAAAGATTAAAAATTTTGCCACTAGGCGGCGCTAGTGAGCAAGTAATTTTTGTTTTGCGCATAGCTCAGTTGCCTGACCACTTAGAAAGATGGCGTCTTCGGCAAAGTTGCTCAGTATCACAAGGGCTATCATTATTTGAGCCAAAAGTTTCGAAATTTTGCCACTAGGCGCCGCTAGTGAGCAAACAATTTTTGTTTCGTGGATAGCTCAGTAGCCTGACCACTTAGAAAGATGGCGTCTTCGACAAAGTGGATCAGTATCACAAGGGCTAACATTATTTGAGCCAAAAGTTTCAAAATTTTGCCACTAGGCGGCGCTAGTGAGCAAGTAATTTTTGTTTTGCGCATAGCTCAGTTGCCTGACTACTTAGAAAGATGGCGTCTTCGGCAAAGTTGCTCAGTATCACAAGGGCTAACATTATTTGAGCCGAAAGTTTAAAAATTTTGCCACTAGGCGGCGTTAGTGAGCAAGTAATTTTTGTTTTGCGCATAGCTCAGTTGCCTGACTACTTAGAAAGATGGCGTCTTCGGCAAAGTTGCTCAGTATCACAAGGGCTAACATTATTTGAGCCGAAAGTTTAAAAATTTTGCCACTAGGCGGCGCTAGTGAGCAAGTAATTTTTGTTTTGCGCATAGCTCAGTAGTCTGACCACTTAGAAAGATGGCGTCTTCGGCAAAGTTGCTCAGTATCACAAGGGCTAACATTATTTGAGCCAAAAGTTTCGAAATTTTGCCACTAGGCGCCACTAGTGAGCAAACAATTTTTGTTTCGTGGATAGCTCAGTAGCCTGACCACTTAGAAAGATGGCGTCTTCGGCAAAGTTGCTCAGTATCACAAGGGCTAACATTATTTGAGCCGAAAGTTTCGAAATTTTGCCACTAGGCGGCGCTAGTGAGCATGGAATTTTTGTTTTGCGGATAGCTCAGTAGTCTGACCACTTAGAAAGATGGCGTCTTCGGCAAAGTTGCTCAGTATCACAAGGGCTAACATTATTTGAGCCGAAAGTTTCGAAATTTTGCCACTAGGCGGCGCTAGTGAGCAAAGAATTTTTGTTTTGCGCATAGCTCAGTAGCCTGACCACTTAGAAAGATGGCGTCTTGGGCAAAGTTGTTCAGTATCACAAGGGCTAACATTATTTGAGCCAAAAGTTTCGCAATTTTGCCACTAGGCGCCGCTAGTGAGCAAACAATTTTTGTTTCGTGGATAGCTCAGTAGCCTGACCACTTAGAAAAATGGCGTCTTCGGCAAAGTTGCTCAGTATCACAAGGGCTAACATTATTTGAGCTGAAAGTTTCAAAATTTTGCCACTAGGCGGCGCTTGTGAGCCAAGAATTTTTGTTTTGCGCATAGCTCAGTAGCCTGACCACTTAGAAAGATGGCGTCTTCGACAAAGTTGATCAGTATCACAAGGGCTAACATTATTTGAGCCGAAAGTTTCGAAATTTTGCCACTAGACGGCGCTAGTGAGCATGGAATTTTTGTTTTGCGGATAGCTCAGTAGTCTGACCACTTAGAAAGATGGCGTCTTGGGCAAAGTTGCTCAGTATCACAAGGGCTAACATTATTTGAGCCAAAAGTTGCGCAATTTTGCCACTAGGCGCCGCTAGTGAGCAAACAATTTTTGTTTCGTGGATAGCTCAGTAGCCTGACCACTTAGAAAAATGGCGTCTTCGACAAAGTTGCTCAGTATCACAAGGGCTAACATTATTTGAGCCGAAAGTTTCGAGATTTTATATATACGTAGAAATCGGGAGAAAAAGTTTTTTTTCATGAGATTGAATTATCGTTATGAAAAAGAAGGTTTATATTTTAAAAATATTCAAACAAGAGTGTCATGTAACTAAAGAGATAAAGCCAGTCGTAGTTATCTCATTAAGCTTGTTAGCGGATGGATTTCCCAATTTATTAGTAATGACTGACATTCCAACCTTACTTCATTTCTTTCAAATCCATACCTTGGAAAATGTTTAAGAAATGAAGTTCATGCAATGACGAAATAAAAATAAACATACATATATTTTTCTCTGGTTCATATGAAAAGCTAACGATCACATATTTAAGTAGTTAACGGATCCTCACTCATTGTCATATCAAATTATTGATCAAAAATTATCCCAATCTGTCGAAAATACTAGGATACTAGCCATACTTTTATCCGATTGTAAAATTTATTGTATATATTTTTCTCCAGGCACTTTTACTTAAACGTGACAATGCGAGGATAATCGATAGCCTAGTGTCATATTGAACAACTTTGGTCAGGCTACTGAGCTATCCGCAAAACAAAAATTCTTCACTCACTAGCGCCGCCTAGTGGCAAAATTTCGAAACTTTCGGCTCAAATAATGTTAACCCTTGTGATACTGAGCAACTTTGCCGAAGACGCCATCTTTCTAAGTGGTCAGGCTACTGAGCTATGCGCAAAACAAAAATTACTTGCTCACTAGCGCCGCCTAGTGGCAAAATTTTTAAACTTTCGGCTCAAATAATGTTAGCCCTTGTGATACTGATCCACTTTGTCGAAGACGCCATCTTTCTAAGTGGTCAGGCTACTGAGCTATCCACGAAACAAAAATTGTTTGCTCACTAGCGGCGCCTAGTGGCAAAATTTCGAAACTTTTGGCTCAAATAATGTTAGCCCTTGTGATACTGAGAAACTTTGCCGAAGACGCCATCTTTCTAAGTGGTCAGGCAACTGAGCTATGCGCAAAACAAAAATTACTTGCTCACTAGCGCCGCCTAGTGGCAAAATTTTTAAACTTTCGGCTCAAATAATGTTAGCCCTTGTGATACTGAGCAACTTTGCCGAAGACGCCATCTTTCTAAGTAGTCAGGCAACTGAGCTATGCGCAAAACAAAAATTCCATGCCCACTAGCGCCGCCTGGTGGCGTAATTCCGTATCAGAATGACCACCACATGTCAGCCCTTGAGCTACTGAACAACTCTTCCGAAGACACCAACCTTCCAAAACATCAGGATTCAGAGATATCATATGTTACAAAATTTTGCATTCTTATCCCTCATGGTTCATATAGTGCAAATCAGAAAAAGCGCCCCTACCGGCCAAGTTCTCAACTAAAAGGATGATCCTCAACTCCTAAAGGTAGATCGTACTTAGTACTGAAACTTCGCCGAAGACAGTACTGTATTATCTCTTTTGGCATACGAGATATTCAACGACACCCCCAAAGTGCTGAAATCCCATAAGCCCTGGGTCTCCTATAACGTAGATTCCTATTACGCCCCCCAACCATGTGTCTAATAGGAGACCTGACTGTACACTCCCGGATATGAACTACAGTCACTCTATTCTAGGGAATAGAAAACCCCAAACGTTGCCAGTGATAATCTCACCCAAAACGCTGGCAACTGAATAAAATGTTTGAGCCATCAAGTGATCTTCTTGTTTAAAAAAGGAAAAAAAAACTCGTTCAACTTATGAGTTTCTTTGAGGACAAATTTCGTCGTATATTTTTGAGCTGCACATTGTTTATACAACCATAAAAGTTTTGTGAATACTTCTTGCAATGATTTTTTTTTCCTTTTTTTTGTTGATTCAAATAACGCAATGGCCACAATACTGCCCACAGAATCAACTAACGGGTGTTCAGTAAAAAATGAGAACGGTTTCAATGCCTTTCTGTAAATAAAGTAAAGAGCGTAATGTTTTTTCTCTCCAGAGAATTACCACTCCTTAAAATGGGTGGCATGTTTTTTTGCATCCGAGATGCTGTCCAGTTCAATCAAAGATGGCGTTGAAATAGCTTTTTTCTGTTGGGTTTTTTGTACCAATCGCCCTTCTACGTGTACTTATCCCATGTTCTATGTAAACCTCATGGACCACGGAACAAATATGCGTAAAATGGCAACATAGAAAATGTACTGTGTTACCTTACGATCTATAGTGAAAAACTACTCCACCTCATTACCCCGAATACCATTACCCGAAAGCTACAGTGGGAATTCGCTCGTTGGAGCTCTGCTACATTGAATGACTCGATGTTTGGATGCTCGCTGGTTGAAAAAAATCCAACTAAAAATCACTCGAATGTCAAGAGTAGATGTCAAACTGACTGATGTTTGAGAACTGTCGCATTGAAGCCTCAATATATAGAACAAATATGCATAAACATTTCCATTTATTACGTAACGCTAACGTGGAAATTTTTGACCCCCTCCTCCACTCCGTAACGCTTTTTTGTATGAGAAGTTTCAATTTTTTGTTTGAGCCGTAACGCTTGACCAGGTCCGTCACACTCGGGCTCAGATTGGGTACCACTTCTAGTACTGCATTTGGTCCCTCGGTAGTGCAAAAGGTACCCAAGTTTGACAGATCGCAGTACACTTTTCACGGCATTCTAGATTGCCTCATGAGCCATAAAATTTTGGGCAACTGCAAGGGACATGGAGGTCTTTAATTTGTCTTTGGCTTGACCATATTCGCCCCTCCCCCTAGAGTAGAATAGATCAAAGTAATCCAGGCTACTATGTTCTACAGCAAAACAACAGTGTTGCTCTGAAGGTAATTGAACGATCATCTCAGCATGATTTAGACTTTGTTATCACTAATAACGAATTATCCTTACGTCCCATCAACATGTGGTCTTCGGCAAAGTTGTAACTGGGAAGATTTCAAATGAGTAGAGTTTTTTCACTTTTACATAAATTATTATTACGAGCAGTTAAAGGACTGAACACAAAAGGTTTGTCTTTTACATATGTCGTTTTCGTTTTTAGGAACTGGGTCGGTGATCAACACATAAACAAACAAACGTCAAACGTTGGGGTTGAAACTGTGATTCAGAACGGGTTGCGCCAGTTCCAACCTGGGTTCAAAAACGAATTCGACAATAGTAATTTCCATAGAAACTTCAAATAGCCTGTGCACAACCAAATTTATTCCAAAGTTTGGAATCCAAACCACTTCAAACTTTGGGAGAAAGATTTTCATCATAATTGACACCGCAAAAACTTCGAAATTTGCATCAGTCTATTGATCAGTGAAACTATATTTTAGCACCAGCCGTTCAAATTTTGTATGGAATTTACTATGGGAAAGCTTACTTTTGCAAGGAAAAATCACCAGAAGTCACCCATTGACCTCTATAAAAATTCTGAGCACAGACCTCGATAGGTATTTTAACGATGAAGAATATTGCTGAAGACCGCGAAACAATCCGACCCTTGTGAAAAGTAAGTTATTCAATGACAACCTATTGGCAAGGCAAAACGGGGCCCAGATAGCCGTAGCGGTAAACGCGCAGCTATTCAGCATGACCATGCTGAGGGTTGTGGGTTCGAATCCCGCTGGTCGAGGACCTTACGTAAAGGAAATTTTCTCGATTCCCAGGGCATAGAGTATCTTCGCACCTGCCACACGGTATACACATGCAAAAATGGTCAATCGGCAAAAAAAGCTCTCAGTTATTGCAGGGCGACGTTGATTAACACGTAAAGGAATAACAACAATAACAAAATCGAGCAAAATTTCCAAATATTTGCTTAATAATTTTTTTTACAAGAATCGGATTGCTTTGCGGTCTTCGGCAATGTTGTATATCATAGAAATACCTATCGAGATCTGTGTTTGGAATTTTTATAGAGGACAATGGGCGATCTCTGGCGATTTTTCTTTGTAAAAGTAAGTTTTCCCATAGTAAATCCCATACAAAATTTTAACGGCTGGCACTAAAATATAGTTTCACCGATTAAGTTTTTTATCAGAGTCCGTTTCTTGAATGATTATAAAAGTGATTATTGACGTCATAGATGTGAGCATTTCACCATAAACTTTCCCTTCTTATCCAGGCTGTTCTTTTAATATATTGCTTGAAAAATTATCCTCTAAGATTTTGTGTCAGTGTTTATTGGTTAGTTGAGCTGCTTTTCTGTGTTAAGTTTTGATTGTCCAAGTAGCACGCAAAATATCTCAATGAGGTGCTTTACAAAAATGGTTTCAGAGATGCATCAATAATAGTATCTGTAACTTTCTTAGTTCTAGTTCCTTTGTATATTAATAGCAAAAGCTCAAAAAGTTCCATTTCAGTTCCAATGCACTTGTATTTCACCCTGCGTTTGACGTAAAATAGTATTAAAACGACGAGATTTGCTGCAAATGTTCTCTGCAAACAGCATTGAAGTCAAGTGTATCAAGATGTATTCAGTAACTTTTCAAACACACTCTTGCAACTTCTCTCAAATTCCCAATTTTAATGATGTGTTTCAAATTACTTTCATTTAAATCATCCTCAACATAATTTCATTACATGCAAGTTGTGTTTGAATGCCCACAACCCAAGAAGATTCATCCCAGTTGCGCGAAAGTTGCGCTTAACTACATGTTTGACAGCCAAAAGTTTGTTTGTTTTAATTAAGTTGCAATAAAGAGTTGCACCTTACGTACCATGTAACAACGAAAACATGTTCTGACAACAGTTTGTTTGTTTAAATGATGTTACTCATATTGAACTTGTATTCCGAAGAGTGCAGTTGAGTAATAAGCAACAATATTTTATTTAGTGTAGCTTTTATAGTGCATTTGCCATAATAGTTTAAAGAGCAACTGGAGTAGCGAGTAGAAGATTCATGATCTTAAGATCGGTTTCCTCGTATATATTTTTGTTTTCTTTTTTTCTCTTATGCATTTTGCACCTAATGAGCAATTTCACAATAACATACATATGTTGCAAACAGGCTCCACCTCTTGCACTTCTGCGTTGCCTTTCAGTGTAATTGTCATATTTTCAACAATTGACTACTGTGATTAGTTTCAAAAGGTGTTTGACCGTTTGATCGAACGCCATTTGACCGATTGCAATCTTGCCGATTCCCGAATATGGCGAATTACGTACAAAAAAATAATCAAATTGCTTCAACGCTGATGGGTAGGATTCTTAAGTGTGGGTCAATATTGTTTCTATAATGTGACGGGACGTCATGTTTGTCCCTTATAAAAGTGTTCCAAGAGAATGATTAAAACGATTCCTTAATTCAGGACGAAATTGAGACCTCCACACACCGCGTCAAGACTCTAAGCAAATATTTGTCTCTGTGCTAAGGTTCTAATTCAATTTCGTTTCCCTCCTTTAAGGTGAAACAGTTTGGAATCCACTTAAAACGTTGCACTTAAACTTCAAAGACACAAATCTCGCGAAGAAAACAAAAGTATCAACAGTGCGCTGATTATTTTAGCTTTGTGCACTTGCAAAAAGCTTAAAATAAGAAGGTCAGATACGTTTGCCAACTATTTCTCCTGTTTAGTGGATTCCGAGATGTTTCACCTTAAACATAGGCTATTCTTTCGAGTTAAACTGGTTTCGTTACTATTTGCAATAATTTAACTTATATTTTGATTGGGAATTTTACCTTCTTCAAATCATCGGTCGTTCTTTGTAGTTATACTGCTGTAACGATTATTTGCATTTCACTTGCTTTAATTTTTATAAGAGATTTTTCCATCTTTTGATCATAGGCTGTTCTTTCACAAGAAAGTGTACCTTTGCTTCCGTATAGCAGTAAACCGAATGACTCGATTAGGAGTAAATAAACTCACTGTTGTGAAAACTTGTGGTTTCTAAAATTATGAAATAATTTACTTAGAAGGATTCGAAAGGATCGAAGGGATCGAAGCAAACCGATCCTGCAGAAGGACACATAAGTCGTAACCCGATTTAGTTACTGTCAAAAAGCGACTGCAAACGCAATGCGAAAAATTCTGCTGGTAGCTATTACCGCTAGCAGAGAAATGAATAATTGCTGACATTTAGGATGTTCTTCGTTCAGCACTGTCTGTATCTTGAATCAATTATTTGTATATCAGTGATGATTTATCCTTCTTTCAGAACAAGCTGTTTTTTTGATATTCATTACAAATGCATGCTAACTGTAGTTCACTGTTATTTTCAATTCCGTCCAAACGATATCCAGCCAAATAACATTCGGCCAAATGGCGTTCGGCCAAACGGTATTCGACCAAATGACCCAGAACCTTTTAAGAATAAGCTGAATAAGTTCTATGAACTCAATAAAAATGAATGCTAACTATGAGTCACAATTGTTTTCAATTTCGGGCATTCGGCCAAATGGCGTTCGGCCAAACGGCATTCCTCCAAATGGCGTTCGGCCAAACGGCATTCGGTCAAATGATCCAGAACCCTGGGTAGTGACCCATTTAGGGTAATGATATTCGAGGTAATGACCCATTCGGGTTAATGGCGTTCGGGGTAGTGTCATAGAGTCGTGAAAAACATGTCAAAATCTGTATTGCACGTCAAAAACAAAGAAGATCCAGAGAAGAGAGAGTCTCGCCTAGTAATTTTCATGAAAGTTATGTCCCTAAATAAATTTTAGACATTGAAGGTTGCAATGGTTCTTTAGTTCGAGGTCAGTAAAACCAGCTCAGATGATTTTTTTTCAAAATAAATGACTACGTGGCTCAAAAATCTCTCACCGGCGACTTTTGGAAAGATGCTTGTAGCACGTCTCTGTCTGAGAAATGCGAACAGAAAATCAACAAGCAGCCAGGCTGCTGACATCTAAAATTTTCATAAATTGATCAGAGTACGCCTTGAAATGTACGGTCGTGATTTCGACACGCTAAAAATTGTTATACAATTTATGTAACATAAAGACAGCCAACTGTTGAAGAATTGTGGTGCTTGGTCCAAATTATGCATAAGTCTTGTACAACTGCTCAAAATATGTTTCTTACTAACATACGGCCAGAAACTTTCTGAATAAGTCTATTCATTGGGTTAATTTCCTGCATTGAACTGATGGAGCTTTGTATGTAGTATTTTAAGTGTGCATTTTGAATGTGGTTTCCTACGAGACAAGCAAACACACAACGGTTAGCACTCGTGGAAAACATTACCGTGGTAAATCGAAATCCGGACGGTACCAATATCCGGACACTCTGATAATATTGAGTAAATGAACGAAAAGTTATATGTTAATATGTTAAATTTTGTGCTTCACTTTTACCTTTAACATTGTTTATCATTTTCATGAAACATGTGATCTAGTAATCATTGCCAAACAATTGATAAAAATAAAAACAGAAAAGTTGTTCCAGGCAGACACTTTTTCTTCGCAGTGCAAGTTCTTTTCGGTTAAGCGTCGATGGAAGCTCCATCAAGTTCGGATTGAAAATATTGTGATCAATTTCAATTATTTGAATGGAGTTTTTAGTATAAGTGCAAACGGGACTATACATTAACAATACAGTGACATAAAAATGGATAATTATGGTGAAAATACTACTTTATAAGTGTTGGAATAGACTGTCCGGGATTGAAGACCAGTGGCTCGAAATCCGAACGACAGGAAATGTTCCTCAATTTGCATATGTAAAGAACATTTTTAAAGTGATATTGCAGAGAAAACTTGAAGCTATTTCAATACAAGTGTTTTGTTATGTGTTAACTTCGTTTTAATTCAAAATAAAATGTGCGATTTATGTATTGCTGCAGCTTAAAGACACAAGCGTCTAACCGGATATCTATGACTTCGATTGAGGTAATGAAAACACTAATTTACATACATTTCACATTTTGTGAGCAACGTAGAGTAAATGAGTGTATCATAAGCGTAACAATGTGGAGTTTAATTGGATTAAGGTAAGCCTATTATCTATTTTACACAAATATTTCATGATGTAATTCTGCTGTCCGGATTTTGATTCACAAGTGTCCGGATTTCAAGACAAGGCTTGTTCCAAGTGTCCGGATTTAAGGACAAGACAAGCATCATTAATTTGACTATTTAAACGATAAAATCTTCATTTTCAATCAAACACTCATTATCGTCACTTAGACAAGATGTGAATGATGTGTAGCAGCACAGAACATTGTATATTTCTAGAAAAAATCTATTCAAAATAGAATTTGAAGATTGGTCCCAGCTTAAGCGTCCGGGTATTGATGCAGCACGGTATGTTCAATTTGCAAAACCTAAATTTTCGAGTCCGCACCTCTTAGGTTTCAGGTACTTCAAACCATTTCGGTATTTTCTGCTAGATCTTCTATGGGACAGAAATCATTATTTCGCGAAAAAATTCCAAACACCTTCAAAATGAACTTAGATCAATCTAAATGTAATACAAACTTAAGAAAGTATGAAAAGTCATGTGAGACGACTAAGTTTCGTTTTGAATTGAATTTAGAATGCTTGTAAGGACTATGAATGTGTGGAAAAATGTGTTAAATAAGGAGTTTATTATTTGAAATTCACTTATATTTCTTATTGCAATATACATTCAACATTTTCAAAGATATCAATCATACATTTCAAATTATTCTGAGGATACACTCTAAAGATTCTAAGAATAATTTTAACATGCCTGAAAAATGTAACCATGAAGTCATAGTTTTTTGAAATGCATTGAAAACTATTTATTGAACATATCCATCGATATTTCACGGTGTATTTGCATTTCATTCATCATTTCCACTATAAATATAATATATAGTGTATATTTGAAAATGCTTTGTTTCCACTGAACTTAACCTATGACAAAGCATTGTTATCAGTATAGAGTCATAAGCACTGTCCAAAACGGAACAAGTTAATATGAATTACATATTTGTAGATGTAATGTTATTTTAAAAGTTAACAATTCACATTCGAAACATTATGGTCAGAAATATTAGGCCTTACTTAATGTGATGAAACATCAAGCTATCCGGTTTACATTAGAATTTGGATTCCATTATATTCCATATATTCTGACGTAAGAATACGTAGATAGTTCAGGAGATTGATTATTTCATTTATAATCTATTAGGAAATATTAATTCACTATTAGTGACCATCACATTTTAAACCAAGCAGGTTTTCTTTGCTTCTACTTGATTTTCAAAACTTTTAAATCAATGATTCAGTACTGATTGAAAAACTAATCAGCAGTGTTGGTATGACATTTTTTTAGAAAATGTTTATTGAATGCCGATTTTGAACTGAAATCATTGCGTTTTGTATAAAAACATAGACATACAACGATTCCCGCCGCATCATATTTCTTCAAAAGTGGAGGAGACACCACTAATCAACCGTTATATTGGGAGTCTCAAACAGATTCCTCACATCCTTTTAATCACTATATAACTTGGCCTCATAAAAAATTGGAAAAAAAATAAAGTTTTATGAAATTTTTCAACCGATCAAACCTAGATTTATGAATTCACCCAGCTCATGAACGGACCTGGTTGCAATCCGAATACGGTGGAATGCTTAAACCTTGAAATTGAAATATATAAACATGTGACGAAAATCATGAGTATATAAAAAAATCAATGCTTAAATTAGAAATTAACGCCATACCTGCGTCGATCTCTCGGGATAAATAATGAAACTGTTTTTTTTTTTATAATAAATTCATCTCCAGAATTCAATGGTTGTTGGACTTTTGTCGCGATATTTTGATTTCTGGTCCATAGTGCGATCACGTGGACAACCAGGAATAATCGTTGCGAAAGAACAATCACAAACACAACAATCGGGTTGTTTAGCAATGAAAATGTTACATTTTTAGTAGCTTGATCGAAAGAGCACATTTTCTAAAGCATAACACAATTTCATTGCGCTTCAATATCTTAGTTTTGGCATTACAAACGATAAATGAAGATTTCAATATGTAAACTCAATGACATTGTCAAACGAATCATTTACAAAACAGATTTCATACAGTGTATGAAATTCTGATAAAATATTCGTAGATATATAGAATATTCGTAGATAACGAGAAGGTGTGTTAATTAAGCTTCTAGCCCCCTTATGTATCTATAACTTCTAACAACAATTCATCATGAGCATGGAGAGCTTCAACAGTTTTTTTACGATAAGTGCTATGCATTCTTATCCAACTTTAACCAACATTTCCACTAAAGATTTTTCAACTCAAACACAAATTAGCGATTTATTTAAATTGATGTTCATTTTTGAGAATTAATTGATCAATACTAAGATAATCTTCATGATTATAACAAGTGCAACTAAGCAATGTTTTAAAGATAAAAAAAAAGTTTTACGTCACGGTCGCCATATTGAAAGCCGAACATTCGAATAAATCCTAAAAAGCCGAGTGAAAGTGCCAACAGAAAGATGGGTGTAATTTCATCAATATTGAATGCAAATTTTGTCCGCTCATTTGTCGTCTCATTGAATGCATAATAAATCAAACAAAAGCCCTTTCAAAGCTATTGGGGATTTTTTTTTATTTCCGTACGGGTTTGTGCCGAAAAGTCTCAGATTTTCATGAAAAATTCAGGGTCGCCTATTTTCCCGGAAAACTCAGTTGGATTTTTTTTTGTTTTCCCCTGACACTACTTACTTTGAAAAATCATAACTCAAGAACGAAGCATCATAGAAACATTTTTTTTTATGAAAATGAAAGCAAATTTTCTCAGGAATAAAAAAAATATTAACTGGAAAAAAATTTCCACCGTTGAGAAAATTCGTAAAGAAAAGCCGGAAAAACTATTGCAAAATTTTCAAAAAAATATTTTTGAGAAGATAATTTCATGAGCTTTAATCTCTGAAATTTTTGAAATGTACTTCTTTTTCGTTTTTGAGTTATGGCCAATTTTGTAAAAAATGTGCAAATGTGTCATTTTGAGCCTTTTCTTTGAAAAATCATAACTCAAGAAATAAGCATCGTAGAAGCAAAGTTTTTTTTTAAGAAAATGAAAGCAAATTTTCTCAGTAATAAAAAAAATATTAACTGGAAACAGTTTTCCACAAAATTTTCCACAAAATTTTCCACCGTTGAGAAAATTTGTAAAGAAAAGCCTGAAAAACTATGTTCCAATAAGTGGAAAACTTTCAAAAATATATGTTTGAGAAGGTAATTTCATAAGCTTTAAACGCTGAAATTTTTGAAATGAACTTTTTTTTCGTTTTTGAGTTATGGTCAATTTTGTGGAAAATGACCATATAAGCCTTTTCTTTGAAAACCCATATTTCAATCGAAGCATCGGAAAAACAAAGATTTTTTATCAAAGCAATTGCAAATTTTCTAAAACATCTGAAAAAAAATATACGATTTGGTTTTAATGAAGTATAAGTCGGAATGGATGATATTTTTCATGAAAAATTACACCGCTAAGAAAAACTGAAAAAAACTGTTTCTGCCTAAATTTTTCATTACACTGAAAAGGGATTCTTTCTTTGCTATGGAACAAATAAGATTATTATTATTTTTTTTAAATTTTATTTATTCAATTATTTAGTACATAACTTACATTTTCATCCTAATACTATCTATTTTTTCAACCAGGAAGATTGTCCTTGGTTGCTAACACCAGAAGATTTTCGTTTCATTGTATTATTAAGAACAAAGCATGCTGTATTTTTTTGATTTTCATGTGCATCTGAGAATTCACTAGCAAAAATGCTTCATTCGTCTTTTGGTATAAATGAATGATATTTTTTGTTCCAGGAATTGGAACAAGGTTAGAAAATCTTTCCTGAAGAAAGTAATGGCAATTTCGACTGGAACTAGACTACTACTTTCGGATGGCTTTCTCAGTCTGGAAGTCGAAAAACGATGTTTTTTACATTCCCGACGTTTCGGCCGTTGGGTTTTGGCCTTTTTCAAGGGGTGTAAGGTCTATCGTCTCCCGTTATAGATAGATTGTCGTCTAATTGGCGACGGAGAGCGCTCTATCATGCCTGCGTTTCGATTTTTAGGTGTGACAACGGATTTTATAATACAACACAACACAACACTGCAACGACTTTTTCATTTTGAAAAAGTCGTTGCAGTGTTGTGTTGTGTTGTATTATAAAATCCGTTGTCACACCTAAAAATCGAAACGCAGGCATGATAGAGCGCTCTCCGTCGCCAATTAGACGACAATCTATCTATAACGGGAGACGATAGACCTTACACCCCTTGAAAAAGGCCAAAACCCAACGGCCAAAACGTCGGGAATGTAAAAAACATCGTTTTTCGACTTCCAGACTGAGAAAGCCATCCGAAAGTATTTCCTGAAGAAATTTTTCAGCCTCTGAAAAGTCATTTTCAGTTGCATAGATAAATTCCCAATCTTTTTATGAAAGTTTTCCACTAATTGGAACATAGATTTTCCGGCTTTTCTTTACGAGTTTTCTCAACGGTGGAAAATTTTGTGGAAAACTGTTTCCAGTTAATATATTTTTTTATTCCTGAGAAAATTTGCTTTCATTTTCATAAAAAAAAAAACTTTGTTTCTATGATGCTTATTTCTTGAGTTATGATTTTTCACAGAAAAGGCTCAAAATGGCACATTTGCACATTTATTACAAAATTAGCCATAACTCAAAAACGAAAGAAAAGTACATTTCAAAAATTTCAACGTTTAAAGCTTATGAAATTATCCTCCCAAATATATTTTTTTCGAAAATTTTCCACAAGTTGGAGCATAGTTTTTCCGGCTTTTCTTTCCGAATTTTCTCAACGGTGGAAAATTTTGTGGAAAACTTTTTCCAGTCAATATTTTTTTTTATTCCTGAGAAAATTTGCTTTCATTTTCATAAAAAAAAACTTTGTTTCTACGATGCTTCGTTCTTGAGTTATGATTTTTCAAAGTAAGTAGTGTTAGAGGAAAACAAAAAAATTCCAACTGAGTTTTCCGGGAAAATAGGCGACCCTGAATTTTTCTCAATTTTTTTTTTATTTATATATTGATGAGCCCTGTTTGTGGAAAAAGTTTCATGAAAATCTGAGACCCTTCGGCCCACTTTGTACGGAAATAAAAAAAAATCCACAATAGGGCTTGTTTTCTTCAGCTTAGTAAACTTTATGAAGAAGTTTTTTTGAACAGCATTACGGTTAGAATTCTATTTAGAACAGCCCTTTGCATCTATCAGCATACCAGTACCTGCTGTTGTTGATTTTCGAGCATGCCAAAACAAATATGGTATATGAAGATTTGAGTGTAATTATTGTTTTCATTTTTCCAAAAACAACATTGAGAACAGGTTTTCAGATCATCAAGTATAGCCAGTAATGTCTTGAATGCGAATAAACAATATAGACTTTAAAAACTTAGTACTTCACCTAATAGATTATATTGGCTTGTCAGTTGTAGAAATCAACAAACGATCATATTTTCATTAGCCTGTTCATCTATTACGTTAATTCCAAACCTCGTATTCGGAAAGAAGGAGTTGGATTTTTTTCATTTTCAAACATTAGTTAAACGCATAATATAGTTGGATATAATAAAATGAGTTTTGTGGGTTCATCAATAGGGGCCTTCCTTAGCCGTGTAGTTTGAGTCCGCGGCTACAAAGCAAAGCCATGCTGAAGGTGTCTGAGTTCGATTCCCGGTCGGTCCAGGATCTTTTCGCAATGGAAATTTCCTTAACTTCCCTGGGCCTAGAGTGTAATCGTACCTGCCACACAATAAACGAATGCGAAAATGGCCACTTTGACAAAAAAGAAAGAACACTAATCTGAGAAGTAGTATCTGTCCCAGTGAGGACGTTAATGCACAATCCTGCAAAAGATCATTGATTTTGCTGTAGATCTGAAAGAATGCACTGAAAAGAGATGTTAAATAACCTGAAATTTAAAGCTTAAAATTATACACAACATATGTTTTTGAGCCTTTTTAAATACAATTGTTGCTCATGAAACATCAAGAGATCACTGGTAACCCTCGTAGACCTGCGCAGATTTGTTTTCCACGGAGTTTGTGGTTGGTCTAAAAAACCAAACAGTTGATTGAGTCTGAAAGAAGATACCGTTTTGATTCATATTACGGACAGCATCAAATTCCGGACACTCAACTTTGTATGGGAAATATTTCACACGAAATGTTTCAATTTTTGCCGCTAAAATGTTCTTACTTTCGAGGCTCGTTTTAATAAACATTTTCCATAAATATCTATGTAAATTTATAATGCCAAACTTCCTGATACGTCTGATGATTTGACTTTTTTATTTATGATTTTCACGAGCTGTCCGGAATTCGAATCGAAGTGTCCGGAATATGAGGCAAAAGTAAGGAAGCGTCCGGAATAAGAATCATGAAAAGTCCACTAATTTCTATTTATTTAAAATTATTCATGTTGCGGAATCAAAATCTTCACCCGCCATTCGAAAGTTAAGCGCTTTGAAGGCTCAATTACGTGAAGGAATCATACAGAATGATTTATTTTATATGCTTTCTGATCAGTTATACTTCACTGAGGCCTTAAGTGTCCGTAATATGAATCAAAACGGTACACTTACGTGACTTTCACGAAAATAAACAAGAAGCTTCCTCCAGAACACTTCACACCCACCAACTAGGGGTTCACATTCGTCTTAACTCATTCCAATCTCCCACTGCAAATTCAACACACCAGGCAACGCATGTGCACCGTTGCATGAACTGGCAATACGATTTTCAAATGTCCTTTGCAATTTCTACGATCAAACTCACACTGGTACCAACCGAACAGAACAGAACCACCACTCACTCTTACACTTGCTACTACACTACCCGCACTCGATCCTCGAACTCTACACACTCGATCGCCGGTTCCAATGGGAGCCATCCCACAGACAAAACCCAGATATTACAAGTCACTTCCAGGGTAAGTATCACCTCAGTCTCTACTAGCATTGTAACTCGCTAACACTACTACTGCTACTACAGAACTGTTACTACTTCCGTATAGAGCTAGCTTAGGCATTAGGCAGCAGCTATAGTTGAGTGTGTTTCAATCTCATTCCACAGTTTGGCAGAAAGATCTCTCGCTTTCTATCTCTTCGCACGAAAAACTAGGTAATTCTCTAAAATCATTCATCATCAAACCCGAATGCCGAAAAACGAAAAAGCCAAATTAGAACCAACAGTTGTTGAACGCTTCAGTTATGCCGTCGAAGTTACTGTTAGATAGATTTTAGTATGGTGGTGTTTCCGTCAGCAACGCGGAGAACCATTGATCTATATTTGTATTGCTGCATCCTTGACATTTCTCTTTACTAGTTTTGCATTAAGGGCATGGGCTAACGCTTAGAATGAAACACGGTTTTGCATTTATTATCTTCATTAACAGGATTTCAATCAACCGAGAGCTAGTGATATTGTAGGACCTGTCATTAGAATAAACTATGCACACATACACATCCAAAAATGACACAACTTTGCAATCTCCCTCTAGTCGGGTTACGCCTACTCACACACTACACTGAACAAAATCTGCACCATGCAATCAGTTACTGTTCCGTTCGTTATTGTGTTGTTGATGTATGTCTGCCGTTACAGTTTTTGCATCCTTGTTTTGTAAGCGTTTTTGTGTCGGCAACGTTGACTGATATCGAACACGATTGCTCGAGTAAATAACAGGGAATTTGTGTATTGTGCACTGCCAGCAACCAGTATCTAACCAGCAACAACACTGTCACAGGTGCACTGTGCTGTTCCGAACATTCCCAGTATATGTGAACTTTTGATTGTTCCAAACGTCCTCCCGACCGCCGCTGAGATGCACCCTCCGTCTGCCAACCAAGATCCGTCAGATTATACTAATCGATTTTTTTTTTCTCTTCTTCTTTTTCTCTCCTTCCTCTACTGTGTTCGTTGTGCGTTCTGTACTGTCCTACTTACGCATTCCCTGGATTGTCTATCAAATGTGTATCATTCCTATTTCCAAACAAAAATGCTTGTCTGTGTATGTATATTTGTCTATCGGTATGTGTGACTACTGTGTGTGTCAAAAACTTTGAACATTTGAACGCACAGTACTCAATCAATATGGCCGACGAAGCGCGTGACAATCATATGCAGCAAATCGAACGGGCGGAGATTGCCAACCTGGTCCGAAGTCGCATGGAATCGCTCAACCTGCCCAGTATCGACTACGATGACGTAAGCGAGAAGCGGAACCACCTTTCGTATGTGATCATCAACCCTTCCTGCGACTTGAAACTGGAAGAGGGCGACATTATGTGAGTTGAACAACTGTTTTGTTCAAGTGTTAGTTGATCAATTGGTTTCTTTTGTTCCGCAGATACCTAGTCCGACCCTCGCCATTCTCCGCCCAGAAAACGTTCGAAAGGCACAACTCGCGCCGCAAGTCCAACATATCATTCTGCTCCAATATCAATCTGGCAGCGGCGGCGGCCGGTTCCCGGCGTGGATCGGGCATCGGACTGAACACCATTGGTGGGCCTCAGCCGATGTCAGGTTACGTAACGCCACGTGCTCCCCCGCTGGTCACAACAAAATCGAATTCTTTGTCTCTTCCAGATAGTCCTAATGCAATGGGACAGATGAGGGGACGTAGCAATTCCCTCAGGGTAAGCACCGCTAGGCGCAGTAGAACGACCGCTTTGGATGTGACGCTAGCAAAAGCCGCTCAATCCATTCAGTTTCTGTCTCCACAGATCGACAGTGATATTCTGCTGCGGCGGTCCAACTCCCTGCGGCAGGGACTCCCGAACATCGGCAACACCGGTCGGCGGAAATCATCGCTGGAGGAGATCGGCATAAGCCACTTTGCGACGCTGATGCAGGCCACGAACCACAGCAACCCGATCAAGATCGCACTGAATGGAAGCATAGGACTGGAGGTAGTGATCGCAGCAGGTTTTGGCTGTCTTTTTTCGTCTTATAGAGCTCTACTAAAAATAACTCTCTTTCGGGTCAGTCAGGTCAGGCAAATCAGTTAGGTTAGCCATGTCAGTCAGGTCAGTCAGGCCAATCAGGACTGTCAGGTCAGCCAGGACAGTCAAGACAGTAAGATCAGTCAGGTCAATCAGGTCAGTCAGGACAGTAAGATCAATCAGGACATGCAGGTCAGCCAGTTCAGCCTCAGGTTCAGTTAGGTCAGTCAGGTTAGCCAGGTCAGTAGGTCAGTCAGGTCGATCAGGTCAACCAGAACCGTCAAGTCAGCCAGATTACCCAAGTCTGTCAGGTCAGCCAGTTCAGCCAGTTCAGCGAGATCATTCAGGCCAGTCAAGTCAATCAGGCAAGCCAGGTCAGGCAGGTCAGACAGATCAAGCCGGTTAGTCAGGTCAGCCAGGTCCGTTAGATCAGCGAAATCAATCAGACCAACCAGGTCAGGCAGGTGGTTAGTTGGGTCAGCAAGGTCAGCCAGGTCAGTTAGGTCAGTCAGGTCAATCGGTCAGCCAGAACAGTCAGGGCAGCCAGGCCAGTCAGGTCAGCCGGGTCAGTCCAGTTAGTCAGGTCAGCCAGGTTAACCAGGTCAGTCAAGTGCCAGATCAATCAGGACAGCCAGGTCAGACAGATCAAGCAGGTCAGA
Source organism: Aedes aegypti (assembly GCF_002204515.2). Classification (NCBI taxonomy): domain Eukaryota; kingdom Metazoa; phylum Arthropoda; class Insecta; order Diptera; family Culicidae; genus Aedes; species Aedes aegypti. The sequence goes on along the minus strand of NC_035108.1, from coordinate 19,582,961 downwards.
CAAGTCAGTCAGGCTAGTCAGGTCAGTCGGGTCAGTGAAATTAGTCAAGACAGTCAGGTCAGTCAAGTCCATCGGTCAGCCAGGTCAGTCAGGACAGTCAGGTCAGCCAGGTCAGCCGGTTAGCCAGAACAGTCAGGACAGTCAGATCAGTCAGGTCACTTAGTCAGTCAATTACAATGACTTTGAACAGTGCTTGAACCTCACCATACTTATTTAATTCCTTCTAAATTCTATCACTTACACATTTCTACCTCTCTTCCTAACAGGTGACTCCACCGGAAGAGCCACTTCCGGTCATAGGCGTCCCGGTACCAACGGGTAGCGGCGGTGGCATAAATCCGTCAAGCCTTGGGGCATCCGGTACCATGGGCGGTTCGACACTCGGTCTAAGCACCATTCCGGACTCAAGCAATGGCAGTGGTGGCGGCGGTGGAATGGGTGGCTCTGGCAGCTGCGGCGGTGGCAACGGAAGCGGAGGAAACATCGGTGGTTCAAGCTCTAATCTGTCCAGCATGCAAAACGAATCATCCCCCAGCAGCCAGCAACAGCAGCAACCGCACCATCTGCATGGAACGATAGTATGATATAACTTAATGTGGGGCCGTAGGCTCCGCTCAGCGGTGCGGAACAATAAGTGGATATAGAAGTAGCCTCAAACCCGTAGCAGCAGCAGCCGTAGATACTAGCAGGATCCATCAACGAACTGACCATCTCTCCAATCAAGTAGACAACACCTTCCAACGGCACAACGGGCTGACTGCTATAGGCAACGAAACAAATCACGCTCCACCACTAGCAAAAGCACCCCCCACGAAGCATTTAGGATGACACAGTAGACCAGGAATCAAGAGGAGAAAATCGACGAAAGACGGTTTGCAACTGGTGACATTCAATGAATGTGATTAACATTAGAACAAACAAAAAAAACTACAAGTGATAATAAGTAGATAAATTGAAGGCACAGCCCATGGGAACAATCAAGCAGTTGACGGCCAACCGAAGGACGAACAAGAAAAGATAAGACAAACGAAGCGGAATCGAAACCGTGAAAATGTTGTTTGTACATATTGGTAGCGAACCAAGCCATGAACGCTGACGGATGAAGAGAGAACAATGCTAAGTTAGGAAAACCTTCAACAAAAGGAAGTCCATGGGTGGAGGAATGGAGAATGGAAAAATGGAGGTAAATCGCAAAATTTGGTTGGGTTGTTTAGTTTTTGTTAAAGTTGTCTTCCGAAGAGATCGAACCGTTCTCGTAATAAGGTGCGGTTCTTTGTGTGAACAAATACAATTTTTTTGTAAATGTTTTCTTTCCGGACTCGTAGTCCAAATAAATTGTAGATAATTTCGTGAATCTATTCATTGAATGAATTTTTATAAGAGCAGCGTTTGCAAAGTTTGGAACCTAAAATGGCCTCAACGAACTTTGCACGATAATTCACATTGACCTCAGAAACAAAAGGCCTTATGCAACCCACAGACGCTCAAACGGTTTGACCAACATTGACTCCGCCCCCCATTATGCTTATGTTGGTAATATATTTGACCGTGTGTGATGCTGCTTGACGCACCAATTTGACAGTTCGTGAAACATGTTTGACGGTTGACGAAAATCGGTCGGACAAAATCAAATGAGTTTGATTTTACTTAAACCGCTGGTGGGCGTAGTGAAGTGTTTGACGAACTGATTGTACTGTCTGTGGGGCAGTTGAATAAAGTTGGCGTCTCATCAACTACCGATGCCTATGTATATTCAGAACTACTACAAGAATTCCAAACTGTCCAGTATTTCCTCCGGAGATTCTTACAGATTCCCCCGACGATTTTTTGTTTTTTTAGCATTGAAATGAATGCTTCGAAAGACTTCAGAAGGAATTTCACTAGGAATTATTCTTGGGATTCAACCAGGACTTTCGCTAGACATTGCACCATGAAAACTCCGATTATTTCCCCCAGAAAATGTTTACTCGTTCCCACCAGGAGTTCATCAAGCTATTTGACAGGAAAACAGTTTTTCAGGTATTTCACACCCAGACAACCTGGAATCGCATGATAGTTCACGTTACAACTCGTTTATTCATATTTATTACATCAAACCCGCAAAACACCGTGGATAAACTCGTCAGATTGTTGAGTTTCCTCGCATAAAACACTTCTTTTCTGAGTTCATTTGTACATTTTGTTTCGTCCCGTACACTCGTACAGAGTAAGTCGAATCAATCCGTAGCATCAACATTTTTTATCATAAGTTAAGTCGCATAAGATCACAGGTTTGTCCGGTAGGATATTTCTTTACTCGCATTGTATGTTATTATTCATCACATAATATATGCACGCATATCGCCTCCACTTTTGTACGTAGAAGGCCTTTTCGCGACATCTTATAAGTGTAATTTTGCACATACAAAGCCTCCAGGTGATTTCGTTATACGTACATTTTGGTTGTCTGGGTATGGAATTCCACCAGAAATTTTCGCCAGGAATTTCGGAAAGATTACATGTGAAATTTCACCACGAATTTTTCCAAGGGTTCCTTTAATGTTCCTTCTACGAACTGTTACTGAAATTTCTCCAGATTTTTCGCTAAGAATAATCTCAGGGATTTCATTTGGAAATCTTTCAACGATTCCACCGGATTTTTTTTCATATAATCTAACAGTATTCTAAAATTTTACCAAGAATTCTACCAGAATTCAGGAATTTCTCCTGAAATTCCACCATAAATTTCATCAGGGATTGGGAATTTCCTCCGGTGATTTCATCAGGAAATTTTTCTAGCGGAATCTTTTAAGGAATAGATAATATTTCCCTTCGAGTCTGTTATTAAAATGCATGGTGGAATCTCTGAAGTAATTCCTTGTAGAACTCCTGAAAAAAAAAATCGATAAAATCTTTTTAATAATTCCGGAAGAAATCCCTAGAGCAAATACTTTAGAGAAGATTTGGAGGAAATGCTGAAAGAATACCTAGTGGAATCCCAGAAAGTATTCCTACATGAATCTATTAAGTAATTCCTGGTGGAATTCGAATAAAAACAATACTAAGAGAATCCCCGAAAGAGATATTTCTGAAATTCCTGGTAGAATTTCTGATAGAAAATATGGGAAAATTTCTGAAAGAATTCGTATTGGAATGACTGGAGCATTTCCTGGTGTAATCTCTGGAAATATTTCTGATAAAATGCTAGTCGCAATTCCTGATGGAAACACAAGTGGAAGCATGAGAAAAAATTCTGGTAGAACCCATGGGTTAATTCCTATTCGAAACCCTGGGAGAACTTTCGGTTGAATCCCTGGAGGAATTTCTGGTTAAGTCCTTGAAGATTTATTAGTTGGAATCCTTGGGAGTATTTAAGTTAAAAGTTAAGTTAAAACTCTGATGTAATTCTTGATTCAATCCATAGAGTATACTGGTGGAACCCCTGGAAGCTTTTTCGAGGATATTCTGGTGGAATCGCTAGTCGAATGTCATGAAAAAATACTGGTAGAATCTCATGAGGAAGAACTGGTGAAAACCCTGAAATAAAACTTGAACCAAAGAACGAATTCCTGGTATAATTTTCAGGTGAAATCACTCTGGTAGAATCCTTTGGGGAATGAAAGTTCGTAATGGAACCCCTGAAAAAAATCCTGGTGCAATCCCTGGAGGTCTTCCCTGTACAATCTTTGTAGAAATGCCAAGTGGTTTCCTTGGTGGAAAAAAAAAGTGTAACACCTGGTGGAACTGCTGAAATCTCTGGTAGAATTCTTTGTGGAAATTCTAGTCGAAACGCTCAAAGGTGAAAAAAAAGATGTGCATACCCAATTTTTCGTAAAAATACTCTGATAAAATTTGCTTATTGAATCCCATGAGGCAAACCTAGTGGAATTTCTGAAATAATTTCTAGAGTAATCCTCGGAGGAGTCTCTGAAAGATTTCCTGGTGGAATCTTTTGAAAAACACTTGGAGGTGGAATAATGGTGGAGGGATTTCACTGGCAGAATCTCTGGAGGAATTCCCGAGACAGTATCCCTGGAAGAATGAATTATCTGGAGAAGTTCCTGGTGAATGCGAAAATGTTTGATGTAATCCCATCCGGAATTCCTGGTAGAATCTCCGCTTAAATCTCTGAAGAAAATAGTGGTGTGATCCTGGAAACATTCCCGGTAGAATCTCTCAAAGAGTTCCTAGTGGAGTTTTTCATAACTTTCCGGGTTCAATCGTTGGGAGTATTCCAAGTTAAATCTCAAAAATATTTTCTGATGTAATCCTCAATTAAAATACTTGTGAAATCCTTGGCAAAATTCCTTATGGAATTCCTGTCAGACTTCATGGTGAGATCACCGGTGGATTCTCTGGTAGGATCCTTAAAGAAAATACTAGTGGAACCCCTGAAGAAACTCCTGATGGTATTCCAAGATGAATTTTTGGTAAAATCGCTGGAGAAATTCCTGGTGCAAATGTTGCAGAAATCTCCTAGAGGATTTTAAAGTAATTTTCCTATAAAGTTCTTGCGGGTTCCCTGGGCAATGCCTGCAGGAATTTATTAAATAGTTTAAGTTTTTTAAGTGGTGATTCTTGGATATATCCGTGGAGAAACCATTGAAGAAATGTCTGGAAGAATCTCTGCAGGAATTTCTGAATAGATCCCTGACCGAATTCCTTAGATTATCCCTGTGGGAATATTTGAATGAGTTCATTGACAAATTTCTGTAGGAGTCATTGAGGAAAGTCAAAAGATATTTTCTGATGTGATCGCTAGAGAAATTTCTAGAGGAATCGCTAGGGACGTTTCTAGTTGAATTCTAGTCGGAATTCCTAGTTGAATCTCATTAGGGCTTTCTTGTGAGATCTCTGAAGAATACCGGGAGGAATTCCTGGTAGGCTTTCTGGGGAATTCCTGGTGAAACCCTCGGTGCAGTTTATTTTGAAATCAATCTTGAAGTAAATTTCTGAAAAAAAATCCGGTAGAAATACCTTTGAGGATTTCCTTAAGAAATTCTTGGAAGAATCCCTAGAAGTAAACCTGAAGGAAATCTTCGTGAAGCTTTAAAAAAAAAGTTCACCATTTGTCAGTAATGTCAATTGAGGAATTTATGAAGTAATCGCTGAACTGCCGATTACTCGTAGTGAAATGTCTGAATAAACTCCTAAAGAACCTCTGGACGAATTCCAGGAAGAATCATCGCAAGCATTCTAGATTTTGCTCTATTACCTTATGTGCCATAAAAATTTGGGCACCAAGGGTGCCATTTTCAATTGATTCTTGTAGTACAGCTGATCTTGGGTACTTAAATAACAACTTAAGACACCAATATGCCCTATACGGTTGTTGACATACACGATTCTACTAATGATACTAATCTATTAAATTAAGATAATCTTCTACCCAGGGAGCGTATGAATACTCAGTGCTGTGCAAAAAAAACATGCGTGCTACTCCGAAATATAATGTGCGTCTCCCATTATTTGCGAGTGACTCAGAGAAATGAGCAGGATACAACCAGGATTTGTGTGAGACAAAGCATAGCACAATCTCTACTTTTTCAATCTCTTCGTGCCAACACAAAATGTCACGCTAGGAAAATTTCAGCGAGGTATGCTTTGAAATCGGACAAGCTTAATGTATGCTCTGCAAAACTTCTATCCTAATATATTTTATTTAATTTTAAATATACGGTGGTAATAATATATGTACATCGTGTTTGAGAACTTTGACAGTCACATATTAGTGACAAGAATTCAAGTAGAATTTTTGACGCGTGTATGAAACGCAAAAAGTGGCAAAGATACAATTTTTGCGTAACATTTCAAAAGGACCTATCTAACATTGAGAAATTCTCCACTCTCGCTCTTTTTCGATTGTAACAATGCAAAACTGAAGCTTTTGGGAAGTTTTTCACCATAGTTCGATAGCCAATGTCATTGGCAGTTTCATACAAAAAACCGCAACAGAAGAGTTTAATGTGGCTCAGTTATTGATTGAAGAGAAAATAAATGAAGAGAGTATTTCAATGTCAGATAGGCCCTTGCTCAGTGCGAGTCAGCGCTGCCAGGATGCTATCTTCATGCAACGCGTATAACACCGAAAGAAATTTGGGTTGCACCCTATCATTGCTTCTATCTGAGAAAACCCTTAGTATTCTCCATTCTTTACCGCATGGGACCTTCTCAACCCTGTAATTATGTAAATAGTCTAAGTAAGGCTGTCAAAACAAGACAAAAAAAAACATGTAGATATACGAATCGGCTTGCATAAGAATCCTCTCCAAGTTTTTTATCATACAATATATCAAACCAAGTGCAAATAACTTACAAAATAGAAGAAGAAAAAACCTACCAAGTGGTCCAAAATAGCATCTTGTTTTATAAATTCGAAACAATTTATGATGATAAATGATAGTAGACATTACCAGTAGCATTACTTAGGGAAACCTTTTCACCCATGACCTCCTTTGATCGTTGTCAGTAACGATAGCCCTTGGACTTTGAAAGTGAATTTAAAATCACGCAAAGCGTTCGATGATTGTTGAAATATTTTCAGAAAATTTATTGCTACCACGTGTTAGAAATTTGTACAAAATCAGACTGTTTGTTATTCACGATTTTAACTCGACTGTTTTCCCCCCCCAATCGCCCGGCCAACCATTGGCGCTAACTTCTATACTGTACTCCAAACGTTTGATTACTCTAAATTTTTTATTCCTCCCGTATTTTGTACGAAAGACATAATCCGTAGGATTTGAAAACTGTCCAAAGTTGTTTAACGATGTATATAGCGACGTAGAGTTTTGTACTTGTAGAATTACACAGTTCAAGAAACCAATCGGGAAAAAAAATGTTTCATTTTTTCTATTTTCTAACAACTAATTCAAAATCGTTGTAAGTATTACAAACTCACACAAAAAACAAACGCTTTGGTATACTGTAAACGCTTTACATAAAAATTAGTAGTGGTAGAGAGTAACAATGGGAGCGAGTCTGGTTCGGTATCATCGTTCTGGATTAAAATATATCACACTGTTAGGCTGACGAAAACAACGTCAGAAATTAAAAAAAGGAATATTAATAGGTAAATAAATTTAGAGTGACCCATCCCATTGACTCCTTGAGAAGGTACTCTTTTCCATTTTTGTAGCATTAGAAGACACGCTAGTATCATTAGTGAGGGCATAAAACACTGATGAAACACACAAGCAAAACTCGAAGGAAACAAAGAAACTAAAAAAGGCCTTAGAAATGACAAAACTAAAACAGAAAAATACAGAAAACTCGACATGTATGAAAACTGAAGCGGTGAACATATAACAAATGGTCATTGATCCCGCTTTGTAAAATTATTTAACATCATTGAGAATATCCCATCTAACAAGTGAATCATAACAGTCGTACCAAGTCATGCCAAAACAGGCCGTTCCGTTAGTCATCTCACGTTTAAATTCAATTCAATGCAAATTAACTCACGTTTAAAGGAAGAAAATACATAAAATAGTGCACTCAACGCTCACTTTCACCTACTAAGAAAACATTACTTGAAATCATACACACCAAATTCACTCTCCTAGCATTAACGGGTGAACAGAGAGAACGAACGGTTGACGGATTCGGGAACAACATTGCAAAAGGGTGGAACTGCGTTTGTCACTGAATCATTAGCAATAGGGGCCCATTTAAGCCCTTTACGGAAAGGCGTACGTTACTGTAATTGGAAACTCCAAGATGTTGAGAAGCCGTTTCTCCCTTTTGAAATATTGCTGTCGAACTGACAGAGCGATGAATGGGGATCGTTTTTGTTTCGGGTAAATTGAATAAAATGGAACAAACGAGAAATCATGTTATTTCTTGATTCTTATGATCAAATTGTATAAATGTTGTTTGTCTTTCGTACTGGTATATCACATCTTTGCATAATATTCATCTGATTCGGTATGTATCAAATTTGTCGAAAATCTACGGAGCTCTGGAGTTAACATGGAAAAAAGAAGGCTAGGCCAAGGGGTCTACTGCCGTGAATCGCCAGTCAGTCCCAGCTGTACCTGTCTCAAGAAACACGTAGTGTAAACAGGTATAATACGCCCCCCGAAGGAATAACTGCTCTATCGCAGTGACAAATGTAACAAGTAACCAGTAAGCACGATAATGCGGCATGGTAACGGCATTATATGCGCATATAGGGTAATCATTTGACGCATGTCAGTTTTATATACGCATATAATGCTATTATAATGCCAGAAAAGGCGAAATACCGTACCATTATAATGCAAAGATATAATCGTGCTTCTCTGCACCACTATTGCTGATATAAGACCACGTGAGAAACGTCAGTTGTTTTCGCCAGGTTTTTAGGGCGAATATTTTGTGCTTTCGCATACGCAGCCAGAGAGCTTTCGCGTATACGGCCAAGCAGCTGATACACGAGGTAAATAAATGAATGAATGAAGACGGACACCTCGAATAGTATGCAAAAATGTAATAAAATGATTCAGATAAGGGTTCATTCACATATTTCATAACGCTGAAATAGTTATTTATGCAACAAGTTGCAAAATGATGATTTTTTCAGTACGAGTTGTACATTTATCCAACGAGGCTCGCCGAGTTAGATAAATACAAGGAGTGCTGAAAAAATCGAGTTTTGCAACGAGTTGCATACAACATTTTTTGTTATTACGAATAATGCCGTTTAAGATCATTTCCAAAAGCAAACAAACATTTCAACAGAAACCACGTGGACATACGTCCATGTGTAGTATCATTTCAGTATTTTTCAATCGCGTATGCTGCGACATAGTATCTACGAATGTCATAAATTTTCAAGTCCACACCACACAGACCCATATTCCCTATTGGACGACAGAACATGTAAGATGGGGCGTAGAGTAGCGGGTTCCGCTGCCACCGCTACGAATGCTGGACGGTCCGTTCCTAAACCAGTATTGGAAGATCGGTCAATCGTTGGAAAATGCAGTTCGCCGAAAATTGATTTTCTCAGTATCCATGGATGATACCATGCTTCGGAAGTAGGGCGCATTAGAACGCATCCGGGTGTGAATCGAATGCACCACTCCCGAAGTTATCTACAGTAGCACTTTTCAGCATTATTGTTTTGGTAGGAAAAGCAGGCCATTATGTTGTGCATTAGACTGGCCCACCTTAGTATGGGAGAAAAATAAAGTTGTTTAATTCCACGGGGCACCCGCCAGAATTATTCTTTAGGGTTAGAGGAAGACTTCCTGAAAGTTTCAGCTCATTTGGTCGGTCCATGAGCTGGCGCAATTGAATTGAAGTTAATATGGGATTTTCAGCTCTAATATATAGGAAACAGCACATCATCTCCTGATTGAGTCAGGAAAATTGTTGATCGCGTTCAATTGAACCCAGAATGTCAAAAACACTACTTGATACTATAGCAAACAATATTGTAGAAGATTGTATGATGATTAAAATTGATAAAGTTGGTGTTTTAACTATCTGAAGTAGATTTGCAATATTGCATATTATTCCTTCAACTTAGCTGGGTGGTAGCCACTAAGCGCATCATAGCCACCTATGACGCTGGGCGAGCTGCGGCACAAGGTGCATGCACATGTGTGATTGTACGGGAGTGCTGATCTAAGCCTAACTTTCAACAACTGAAAGCTTAATGAAAATGAGCTTAAATCCAGATACAACCTTCGGCAACTATGTTCATTAGCGTCTCAACTAGTGAATTTGTAATTCTGGGCTCAATTGAACGCGATTAACTAGTGTGCGAGACGAAACAGTGACATAGGGTCAATTTTCAATATATTTGAGACGAATATTCCATACAAACTTTGAATTGAATGCGCCAGCTGGGAGAGCAGCCAAATGAGTTGAAATTTTGAGAGAGCTTTTTTCTTACCCTAAGGCACATATCTAGGGGGTGCCCCGTTGAATTTTACAACTTTTTTGTTTAAGGGCCAGTCTATTGTGCATCTTATCAATGAAAAGTTGATTGATTTGCAACGGAATCGCAAAAATGGCTATTTTTGGCACCCACCCACCCCCCTCATAACGCTTTTTGTATGGAAGATCTACATATTCTGTATGAGCCGTAACATCATGAGAACACCCACCCACCCCTTATAGCGTTATGAAATTTGTGAATAAGCCCTAATAATTCTCCGTATCAGACTTTTTTATTTTGGTGGCTCGTGAACAAACACGGGATTTTCGGACACCTATTTAGCAACTCCGTCATGTGCTTGAAGAATGCTTTAAGCTGCGGAAATATATTAATAATTAGTTTTACAAATTATACTAAAGTTTGTCATTTGCTTACGTTAATAGTGCGTTCACTATCCGCAACTGTCTTCAACAATTTATATGTTACTGTGTAGAACAATTCATGTAAATTGTATATTTGTGAAGCTCAGAATCGTTGTTGGCAAGCGGGAGCACCACGAAGAACCTTGCATTCCATTCTGACATTACTATAGGAGTGATGCGTCGAAGTTGTGCCATGCCTACTAGATCGTTTGATGTCCGATCCGATGTTACATTCTCGGAGTTCTTTCAACAGGCTTTTGATTGTCAACCATCATAACAGGGTTGGAAGACAAGATCTATGACAATGTTCATTCAGTACCACACATCCTCCCTCTTCTCAGGAAAAAAAGTTTGAAGTGATGAGTTTTCACATCTTTTCCGTCATCACGAAAGCTTTCAGGAATTCAGGATGTATATTTCACATCATTCAGCTTAACGACTTCTTCCCTTAAAGGACATTCGTCTTGATCATCCTGATTACGATCCAAAACCTTTTTGAGATGCGCAGAGCTTCTTCGATTTTCTTTTCCTGATGTTGAAGATTTTATGATTGTATCAGTTCCAATTTTGCTTTTTACAATAAACTCCTCGTTACTGTAACTCGTATCCAGTTTATTGTTCTTTCGCATTCGTTTTGCCAATACAACATCTCCCTCCTTTATTTCGGATTGCTTGGCATTCCGCTTTTTATCGCCATATTCTTTCCCTTTTTCTTTGACAACAGCGTATCGTTCTCGTACAGCACCTTCTTCATTGAAAATCATTATGGATGGCACTTTGCTTTTAATACGTCTCCCAAACATTAGTTCGGCAGGTGATTTCCCTGTGGAGGGATGCTTTGTAGAGTGGTATGTTAACAAATAATCGCGTAACTCTTTTCTCCAGTCCCGGCCCAACTCTTGCGCAATTCGGAGTCGCTTCAGAATAGATCTATTCTGCCTCTCCACTTCTCCGTTTGACTGTGGCCAATAGGGAATGGTGTTCAGAATTTTGAATCCGGTTGACTCACAAAACTCTTTGATCTCTGCACACTTAGCACTAAATTGAGGAGCATTGTCTGCTTTTATAAAATTTGGGATTCCATATCTACCAAACATAACGGCCAATTCTCTTTTCACGTCGTTTGAAGTAGTTGTCTCCATCTCACAAACTTCAATAAACCGAGAATAGTAATCGATGACCACGAATAAGCTTTGTCCCTCTGGCAACGGTCCTAGAAAATCAACCGCTAGTGTATGCCACGGATAAGAAGGAAGCTGGCTACGAACCATTCCTTCTGGTGGATCGGGTGTTGAAACAAGCGTACAACCTCTGCAGCTTTTTACGTATTTCTCCACATCGGAATCTATTTTCGGCCACCAAACGTTTGACCTTAAATGATTCTTCATCATGGTTATTCCCGGGTGGCCATCGTGAGCCGCAGATAGAACCCGTTCTCTCAAGGCTCTTGGTACTACTATACGGTCACCTCTAAGTAGCACCACTTCAAACTGACACAACTCATTTGCCAAAACTCTGTATTCTATCGGTAGATTATCTTGCTCACCGTTAGCCAGTAATTTCAAAACATTTAAAGTTTCGGGGTCTGATAAAGCAGCTTCTTTAATATCATTCCATGAAAGCGCTGACGAAGTTAGAGCTGAGATTGTCACTTCTCTGACTATTATCTCTTCATTAACGTCGAAAGGAACAGGTTTCAATGAAGCCAAGCGCGAGAGAGAGTCTGCCACATTATCTCTACCAGCAACATGCACCACTCTGTAGTCGAACAGCTGAAGTCTCAAAACCCAGCGTTCGATTCGCGCACATGGTTTAGAGGGTTGTGCTACTTTTCCCCGAATGTCGGTTCCCCGAACGCCAGTTCCCCGAATGCCATTTCCCCGAACATCCCGTTTCCCCGAATAACCCATTTCCCCGAAAAATTTTTGGAACTCATAATTGTCATATATTTATACATTTCAGGGTGGTGAACGTACTGGTCATCTAATATGCAGCCTTCTTTATTTGGTTGGCGGTTCTTACGAGTTTTACCGTCCTTAGCATTTTTGGCAACATGTGTATAACCCCGAAAATGATCAAATACCTCCTTCTTTTGATTGCTTATCGTTCTTTCTATTCACCACCTAGCCACTGAAAACTATTCCAGCACCTATTTGAACTGCTCCACTCTTCGGGGAAACGGGTCATTCGGGGAAATGGCATTCGGGGAAACGGGTCATTCGGGGAACTGGCATTCGGGGAACCGACATTCGGGGAAACGACATTCGGGGAAAAGTAACACAATCGGTTTAGAGCGTGTTGCAAAAAGGAAAGACAATGCTTTGCAATCAGTCAGTATATCAAAAGATCTTCCAAGCAAGTAAAACTGAAAACGCTCTACTGCCCATACGATAGCCAGCGCCTCCTTTTCCGTCTGACAATATCTACGCTCAGTTTCGGTCAGGGATTTGGAGGCGAAGCTTACCACGCGATGTTCGTTATCCTCGTTATATTGGACCAGCAGCGCTCCAAGACCATGAGGGCTAGCATCTGCAAATAACCGCTGTTCGGTCTTCTAATCTGTAAAATCCTAAATTTTGAACATTGGTCATTGCTGCCTTTATCATGGAAAAAGAATCAGCTTGATCCTTCGACCATTCAAACTTAGCATCTTTTATCAGCAATTTTCGCAGCGGTTGGTCTATAGTTGCCAAATTCGGAATAAACTTATTCATATAGTTGGCTAGACCAAGGAAACTGCGTAACTCTTGCTCGTTTTGGGGTTCCCGAAATGATAACAAAGCTTAGACTTTTGTTTCAGATGGACTTATGCCTTTTTCGCTGATTCGGTGTCCCAGGAACTCAAGTTCGGTAACTCTAAATAAACATTTTGCCCAATTGAGAGCAACATTACGACTTTTGAACCGGGACAACACCTGAAACAATCGTATTTTTCAATTAGGTTCTATTCTATTCTTAATAAATTAGCTCAACTGAATCAATCCAAACCGATTTTATTCAATCAACACTTCTTATTACATTACCTCATTCAAACGAGCATCATGCTCCTCCATGTCTTTCCCTTCGATGATGACGTCATCCAAGTACCAAGCTACTCCTTCGCATCCGGTAAGAATTTCGTCCATCGCTTTTTGAAAGAGCTCTGGGGCCGTTACCAATCCGAATGGCATGCGTTTGAATCGAAACAAACCTCGCCCTGTGATGAACGTTGTAATGTCTTTCGATTCGTCAGCCAATTCGATTTGCAAGAAGGCTTCTTTAATGTCCAGTTTGCTCCAGATTGTACCCCGACCAAGTCGTGCAATATGATCTTCTACTACTGGCATGGGATGGTGCTCTCGCAAGACCGCCTCATTCACTCGACGAAGGTCGAGACACAGTCGAACATCCCCATTAGCTTTTCCTACTACGACAAGTGGGGACACCCAGCTCGTAGGACCTTCTTTCGGTTCAATAATATCGCGTTGTAGTAGCTGATCCAATTTCCTGTTAACGGCTGTTTCCAGAGGCAAAGGCAGTCGGCGCATAGGTTGAAACACTGGTGCAACATCGGGGTCGACATTAATGGTAGCTTTTATGCCCTTGATTGCAGTAAACGGTGCCACTGTAGCATTTACCCGATTAATGTCCAGTCCTACTTTGAGGATGCCAAGCTGTTTGGCGGTCGTGTCGCCAAGGAGGCAACGCTGTCCACTTTCGACCACCAGAAACTCCGCTTGAATTTGGCATTTTCCAACCTGTATTTCCGCGACAAAAGAGCCCAAAATCTTCAGCGGCTCATTGCTTCCGTACCCTTTAAGAATTCTTGTACTTCCTTTGGTGGAAGACATCACCTGTACCCGTTCCTGCTTTAAATTGTTCCAAGAAGCGTTACTGATCAAATTGGCATCGGCGCCCGAGTCGACCAACATCTCTAATTTGACGCCGCCGACGATGCATGGTACAACGTTACACTCGTTGCCGGAATAAAAGGCATAATATACCTTGTCCTGTCCATTCTCATCCTTGACACCTCCGCCATCGGTCGAAATCGGTTGCTCATCCTCTACTGCTCGAATCTGCTTATTCACGTGTCCAGAGAAAGGTGTTTGTTTCCGTTTACGGCATAATCTCTCGAAATGTCCAAAGATTTGACAATTTCTACACTGCTTTCCGCGAGCTGGACACACCGGCGATGCAGCCACATGTCCTACTCTACCACAATTGTAGCACGCTTTATCTCGAATCGGCTTGAAATTGGTTGACACATCCTTCGGTTTAGTGGATCGATCGTGCTTATACTGTCCCACACGACAAATCTTATGGGGTGTCTCGTTCGAACTTATCTCCTCGATCTGCTGATCCACGCCTTCCAGTGAGATTCCCAGGGCTTCGATATCAGCAAATGGCAAATCTTTGAGCAGAATTCTTCTACGCACTTCGTTTGAAATGCAGCCTTCTACCACCGCGTCTGTGAGGTAGATCTCCGTCAAAATGGTACCAATTTCATATCCATACCGATCGAAACCACACTCCGAAGCTTGTTGTTTCAATCGAATCATGTAATCGGCAAATCTCTCTCCCGATTTCTGCTTGAGCTGTCGTAGCTTTCGACGTTCGGAGGTGGTTTGATGACGAGGCTCGAAAAATGCGTCCAGTTTGTCAACTGCTACGTCATACCACTTTGGAATGAGTGATACCACCGGCATATGATCCCGATCTTTCAGGTTCTTAAACACGGTCTGCAGTGCTGGTCCACCAAGATGCAATAATTTCGCCTTCATAACCTGTTGGTCAGTTACACCATATGCTGCGAAATAGCATTCTAATGACTCCTTCCAGGACCTCCACTCTTTGGCAAGTTTGTTCGTCTCGATTTGGTTACACCTGAACGGTGGCACTGGCCGTGATTCTTCCATCTGAAATGGAACCAAACACAAACATTATCAACACTTTTCCATTTATTCCTTATTTCAATTAAATAATTGCTCCACAAAATTTCGCCGATCGTTTGAACCACATCATTTTCTCCAAATCTTCATAATTACCTTTGTTTTTTGCAAATTTAATCCCACCAAGTCGCCAGGTTGTAGAAACGCGTCCTCTTCTGACCAGTGTCGTCCGATTTCTCCCTTCGCTGTGCTTTGTTCATTGTCTTCCGTTTTCGTTCTTACTAATACAATCTCATGAGAATCAAGGTAGATAATAATAAGGTAGTGTATAATAAGATACTCTTATATTCAAAGATACGAGGTGATAAATGTGTGTATGTATAATATACTACAGATACCCACGCAATCAGAACGGCGTTGAAATTATTGATCGGTTGAATGTCGTGCCATACATTAGAAACGGCAAGCTAATTATATGAAATGACATATCTAAGATGAATTTTGGACAAAATTTTGCTATTAAAAAACTGACATATATGCGTTCAACAGAGTAGCATCAGTGTTTGACTTTCATCTTGTTGTACATTCAATCCACCGTACTTTCACGGAAATACTCACTCAAAGACTTGTTTGACTGTTGTTACTTGTTTTGATATAACATATCTACTAAGTTACTAGCCATCATTGGGCTTACATATCTTATTCTATAGATACAGTCGCGCATGCATGTGAACATCACTTTTATTAGGAACCAATTTGTGACCACTAGTCGCGATAGCAACACCACCATTACTTAGAGCAAATATACGACCACCAGTCAAGTTAACAACATCAATAGCAGTTACTATGAACAAGTATGCGACCACCAGTCGCGGTAGCAAGTGTACACCACCATTGCAAAGAACAAATATACGACCACCAGTCGAGCTTACAACATCAATAATACTTGCTAGGAACAAGTATACGACCACCAGTCGAGTGAACAACATCAATAGCAGTTACTATGAACAAGTATGCGACCACCAGTCGCGGTAGCAAGTGTACACCACCATTGCATAGAACAAATATGCGACCTCCAGTCGCGCTAGCAATATCAATAACATTGATTGCTAGAAACAAGTATGCGACCACCAGTCGAGTTAATAACATATTAATTGCAACCATCTGTCGCGTTAAAGGCAACCAAATACCAAACCAAATGCAACCACCAATCGCGGCAATAATATTTTTTTTAATTGTAACCACCAGTCACGTGAGGGACATTTTTTTTTTTTGCATTGCATACACCAATTGTATTAAGGGCATTTTTTCATAGCAACCACCAGTCGAGTCGCGTTAAGGATATTTTTTTTCAAACATGTTATTATTTTTTTTAACATGGCATTTATTTAGAAATAATAATGAATTAAGTAGATTTGAATAGTTTGGATCTCACCGGTTATCGACACAAACTTCACAAATTTCACCGATTCAGTATGATTCACACTTAACTTGTTCGTTAAACATTACGGGATACACAATGTACTGAAGCAAATAGGAAAGAAAACAATCATGTGCATTATAGGTCAAATTTGACCAAAACATCAATAATACTGAATCGATTAAAATTCGATTCGTCCTTTGTATCGATTTTATTCAAATCGATTCGATTTCTTCACTCGTAAGCAAATTTACAAGAACAACGACTCAAAATAAGATCAAATTCCTTGGATTAGGATTTCATGTTGTTTCAACATCAAAAAATCGATTAATTGGAACGAAAAATCTACTTTTGGAACACCAATTCAAAATCGCCCATGGTTAGGAATATTTGCATACACTTACATTAATTTTTCACTCTATTTTATTTTATTGAAATTATTTTGTTTTTTATTTGAAAGCAGGAGAGATAAGATATAGAAATGTGTGTATCATCACAGAAGAAACGATGAAATGATCACATACAACCAAAGCGAAGTTTTATTATTATTTATATAGAAATTTGAACAGTTGATAAATGTTACGGGAGTTTTTTTTTTCGATTGAAATTACTAATTGATAAGTTATACAAATTGATTAATATTCATGAAAACCACTAATAACTTTAACACTTCACTTCTCTTTTGCAAAAATCACATTATTTTACAAATTATACTTAATTATACGATATTTTTTTATACACGTTTTGTACGGATATGTTCAATTGACTTCTGCAAAAAAATAGTTCAGTTCCTAACGTTATTCTTTTTTCCGTTCAACCTATGCAGAAAATAGGTCCCTGATAAAAGCAGAATGCGCACTTCATAACTTTGATCAATCAGCTCGAAATGATCATAATCTTTGAATCGGATAAAATAGATGAAACACTTTCTATTACATTCAAATATTTCCATCGAAGCAATCTGTTTGAATTCAAATGCAAAACAAAATATTCACTTCAAAGCCTGCATCGCGCAACTCAAATAGTTGAGGTGCTGCTGGTGTTCAATAAGAGCAACAACAAGAACAGAGAGAAACATTGCTGCTTCAGCGAGTAGTGAAGCGGCTAATGCATATTAATGTCATATTTCCTCTTCAATCAGTTTTCTATTATTCATAGAAAATACCACATTGCTCTTTACTTACAGATGCCTTTTTATCAGATTCAAACTTCACTCCACAATCACTCTGAATACATATTTTCACACGCAGTTTAAGAAGCACTCGACACAAACACATTTCCTAGTGGACACTCCCGCTTGCTATCGAATCCAGGCTCTCCAGGAAAAACGAAAATTTATTTAAAACTCCTGGCAGGATCACCAAATGTGAAGCTCAGAATCGTTGTTGGCAATCGGGAGCACCACGAAGAACCTTGCATTCCATTCTGACATTACTATAGGAGTGAGGCGTCGAAGTTGTGCCATGCCTACTAGATCGTTTGATGTCCGATCCGATGTTACATTCTCGGAGTTCTTTCAACAGGCTTTTGATTGTCAACCATCATAACAGGGTTGGAAGACAAGATCTATGACAATGTTCATTCAGTACCACACAATATTGTATACTCATTCTGTAGGAAATTTCTTGACGCATTCAGTCAAGAAATTTCTTTTCTTTTCTTGAGCGAAACAGCATACCTAGCTTTAAGCCTGAATCACTGCTGAAAAATAATATTTTAGTCTATCCTGATGCATGGAAAATTCCTGCAAGGAATCGATCAAGAAAGCGCTTTTTTCTGATCGCAGTATGCAGTTGAAAATAAATTTCAGTTGAAACGGGAGTCGCTGTAAAAATATTTCCGCGCTAGGAATTGGCGAGAAATTTCTTTAGCAATTTCTTTTTTTTTTTTGTATGGTATTCAGTTGGAGCTGCCTGACAGCTTAACTTGTCAAGGCTGAACTCTCGGTCTGGCTTTTGCCAAGTTTCCCCTCTACCAGGACCAATACTCAGACGGACTAGGCAACGGCGCCCACATGAACACTGTTTTTTTATTAGTATTGTGACGTGGTAGTTTTTTGAAAAGTACCCATATTCCCTTGCTTCTGAGAAAAGCAATATGAACATCAGCAGCTCCATTAGAATTTATTTGAAATAGTAGTGTAGAATCTGTTTGAAATAGTAGTGCATTACTAATACTGTCTAGTCGAAATGGTTTTGAATAATTTGTCATTCAAGTGCTATTCTGATTACTATTGTCTTTTACGTAAGATTAGAGTTTTAAATGTCAAGTGTCGTCAGGTCTTAACAAAATTAGGCTGTTTAGTAGTAGTTCTAGTTATTTTCATTTTTTGTTGTTAAAAGTATTTATTGGTCATTACGTTCATATATCCTTAAAGAAAAAAGTCGCTTTCCTTGTCTGTTCAACAATTTTTCGAAACTAGCAAGTGTACCCTAATGATCGATCTCAGCGTCTTACTTTCCATAGTCATTTTTATAGTGAATATTGAAGAGTAAAGTTACCTTAGGCTTCTATTACAGTCTCCTACAAGATTCACTTTTCGGTGGCAAATGCAATGCTTCACAACGCCTACTTTCTACTTGTAAATTTTGCGAAAATGAAGCTGGAATTAGATTATTTATACCGCTGTTACAAAAGAGGTATTTCTTATTATGGCAATGTAAAAACCATATTAAAATAATTTTGTCGCCACTTATTTCTACTCAGTGAATCTACTAGTCATTTTCCTAAGAGTTCCTAAGTATTCCCTACGTCGTATATGATAACGATGTATCTAGGTAGCTAATAGTAAGAGTGGCTACGGATCATTCTGGTTAGCAAAAGGCAAACTGAACGTCACCAATAGTATTAATGTCCACTTCGAATAGATTAATTATTTGAAATGGGCATCAATTCTATCAATGACACAGAATGTCCGTTGGATCACATCCGAGATATTATTGCGTCTATGCCATATGAATTATGACGCGGCTTTAAGCAAAAAATGCCAAAATGTGATACCACCACTACAGGTTACGCCTTTGGTTTCCATCATATGGGCTAATGGATTATGCCCTCCCATCGCGGCAAGGTCGCATAACCAAGGGGAGGGTTCTTTAGCGTTTTCTTTTTAGCAGAAAATTAGGCTTCAGTATTATATAATCCGCGAGCATTGTTTCTTATGACACCAGATAAGCTGGCTATGTCTTCATTGTCAGTTATGGTTCATAGTATAAAAGTAAAACACAAGATACTGTCCGACTATAAAGATATTACAAAAAACATATGTTACAAATGTAATGCATTTATCATTCAATAACGTATTAAAATATATTAATATTAATGTCTGAATAGACATGAGGGCCATGAGTAACAACAAACAGAAAAAAAAACATATATTTGGAGCTGTTTGGTACAATTCACTGGTCGCACAGGTTCATCGATACTAAGCTGTAAGTTAAGGTTTACCATAATGCATCCATGAATAACTGATTTTATTTCGTTTGCAGAAGGTTTTGTTAGAGAAATGCACAACCGTAACTGGCATCTAGGGTCCAAATGCAATTGCAAACCTGGAGACGACGCTAAAAGAACTGAACTCAATCTCGGATTATTGCGCCGAGCCACAGCAGACAGCAGGGTAACGTTTGAAATTACTAATTATGTACACAATATTATCTAAATATTATTCAATAAATAAAGCATTCAACTCAATTCTCAATTTGTTTTTCATTCATAGATGATCAGAAGAGCAAACAAAACAAAAAATCCAAAAGCGAGTCATTTGTTGCCGCACATAAAATGTAAAAGTAAATATATATATGAATTCAATTGAATTCACCCTTCTATTGAGTGTGCACCGCATGTAAAAATGAAGGGTTGCTGAATCTGGTTCTACCTGCATCATTATTAGAATTTATGTGCAAAGCTTGATTGCAAAAATCTATGGGTGCCGCACATGTAAACCACGACATAAAAATTAACAAGGCAGGCTCTTTACTGATGTAAATATCAAGTTTGATTGTAAACATGTGACGTCACTCCTATCGTACCATATACTTTTCGGACCACTAGATCATTTTTTTTCGCAAATTTGTTCGAGGTGGATAGGAATGACGTCGTCAAGTAGCTGTCAGTTTTCGGAATATATCACCTTCTTAATATAGTACACCGTGATGTAAACTAGATGGGGATTATTCTCATTGTAGAGAATTATTTACGTAATTTTGAAAGAATTCTTGTAAAGAAGTTCCTTTTTCAGTTGATGTTTCAGTAGATCAAGTCGAAGTTGTCGAAGTTTTTAAGGGATATCCATGCAAGTGTTTTTTAAAAAAATTGGGGTATGAACTTTTTGAAAAATTCTTAGAAGTGTTCTTGGGGGTATTTACAAAAAAATATTGATCCTCCTTTAAAAAAAAAACAACTCACTTTTAGAAAATTCTGTTTTTTTTTTCGAGAACAATTCAGTTTGAAACTTTAACCCGTATAGGCCTGAGTGAAAGCAAAAATACTGAAACCCTCACCGCTCAGCGAATTCTTAACGGATTCAAATGATTTTTTGTCAGTTCACTGGCCCACATATATAGTTTCTGAAAGTGGCCATAGGAACTCGGATATATTCATGTGGCCGGAGTTATTCCGGTGGGTCACTGGCTCAAGTCGGGTAAAAAAGGGATATTTTTCGGAACATGCCAAGTTACCTTTACTTATTTGCAATGACAATCGTTTTAATTTGCATAAATCATTAAGATCTGATACCGTGGTGCATCAATACCCGGACACTTAAGGCGCCACAAATGTCGTAACTTCAATATGAGCGTGTTGTTTTAGAAAATCCTCAATGTAATATTGCTTCATAGATTGTTTCAAGCCAGATCTTCATAAAAGTTACGTATTTTATGATAAAAATCTTGATTTTTACACAAAAATCAATGAAATATTGAAGCATGTCTTGTCTTTATATCCGGAATAACACGTTCGTAATAATAGTGGTTTGATTACCTGAGCTGAAGCACACGTAGCTTGAACTGCATTAGATGCGGCTCGAACAGCTATTAAATACAATTTACTCAATAATCATTTGCATTCTGAATACTCACTACACTTTCCATAGTTGTTCTTCAAGTTTTCACTTATTTTTTCTTTCGGGAATCTCACTCACACTAGTAAAAAGGGAGTCCATTACGCGATGTCCGGATCTGAAAACATTGGCTCATAATCCCGGACAGTCTTTTACATACCGATAAATATATATTTTAAACATATTCAATGATAGTGGAGTCATAGAACTTCCAAAATATCGCTTTTTTGATCAGTTTTGAATAAAACATTCTATAAAGATATATTGCACTAACTTTTACTTCAAACAAACGTAGTTCACGCGTTCATCGATCGTTCAACTCGAGTTGAAGTTAAATCGCGACGAAATGAGGTCCAACATGAACAAATTATTTGTTTTTATTCTTGTTAATTATTTGACAGTGCTTACTAGATCAGAAATGAATGTAAAATGATCAGCATTGTTCATATAAAAGGGGTGAATAAAAACCAAACATTTCATTACTTAATTATAACTGTAATTAATTAATATAACTAAAGTGTCCGGATATCGGTACCGTCCGGATATTGATTCACCACGATTGATGGCCACGGTGTGGCCATTCGGACGTAATGTCCGGAAGAACCGACTGTAGATATTTTGGATACTTAACCGTTTCAAGTGTCGAAAAGTAGAAATCAAACATAATTGTGCTCTAAAATGCATTCCCATAAGTTTGGCACAGTTGTTCAGATACAAATTGGCCACAGTATCATAAGTTTGAGGCGTCCCGGGAATTAATCAAATGCAAAACTCATAGTTATCCATTTCAATCGTTTCTCAAAAGGTTTACACTGATGCGATTTTCTAAAAATTCCGTCATGCAGTGGCCACATTATACACAATTCCGGAAATTATCTGTGACTTGAAATTTGCCTACTATCAGGGG
Source organism: Aedes aegypti (assembly GCF_002204515.2). Lineage (NCBI taxonomy): Eukaryota > Metazoa > Arthropoda > Insecta > Diptera > Culicidae > Aedes > Aedes aegypti. The sequence continues at coordinate 19,560,435 of NC_035108.1, read as the reverse complement.
CACAAACGTACAGTACCCTTCTCACCTGACCTGACCCAGTGATACACCGGAATAACTCCAGCCACAAGAATATTTCCGCGTTCCTCTGTCCACTTCTAGAAACTAGAAATGTGTGCCAGTATACTAACAAAATATCATTTGAATCCATTACGAATTCGCTGAGCGGTGAGAGATTTGGAATGTTTGCTTCCACTCAGGCCTATACGGGTTAAAAAAACTATTGCAGAAATCTCTGAAAGAGTTGCATATGGCTTCTCTAAGGGTTCCATCCCTGAAGAAATTTTTGAGTCTTTGTGCCTAGCATTCAATGGAAACTTAACATGACGTGATATAATTGGGTGACAATAAAACTCCTACGAAACCATTTGAATCATAAGGTACGTATATTTATTCAAACCTTACACGAACTTGATGTAATGACACAGATTTTATGGCGAAACTAGTACTATCTCGTCGTATGTAGTTCATTTTGTTCAATAAATACAAATTGGTAACAATAGTCAAAAAATTTACAAACTAACATGTATCAAATTGGTACACCCGTTATGTAATATTTAAGTGGATCGAATTTATTAATACAAAATTACTTGAACGCTACTAGGTTTTCCAAGTGCGAAAGGCATATTAAGTATGCAAGATATTATTTTAATTAGGGTACACTAAAAATGAGATGTGTTCTTAGATTTTCTTCTGTTGTGCGTTTAACTTTTGGAAGCTTGCACCCGGTTAATGGTGACCTCACACAAATGTATAATTGCTCACCGGTATAAAAAAGCTTCAATGCTAATGTAAAAAAAAGCATGGCGCATGTGCCAGTTTGTATGCAACATCCAGCTTGTCTTGTGAAGCTGTCTCTAGAGGAGTTATTTTTCTTGTGAATGAAGGCATCTTGTCTCAGGTCTGAGTGGATTTTTGTTTTTGCTAGATTAGTAAAGTGCGTTCAAATATATATTATGTACAGAGTTTAACGTTTCCTAAGGCTTCAATCGAGACCTGACAGTTGCGTGAATTTGTATGTAATGTATCTTCAACGTGTGCTCAAATGAAAGTTAGCTTTTAAATATATACTCTAAATGCATCGTTTTGGGACGTTAGCCATGAACTGACCCAGGACGTTACCCCTCGGGTAGTACGTGCACACTACTATGACTTTGCCGCTGCGCGTTTGTCCAACGCCCACACCCAGCTCTTTGGTACCTTTCCAGACCATCTGGGTGAACTGACCGCCTTTGATCACTCCCCGAGGTTCCTGATTGAAGGCGTACTGCTTCACCTCTTCGTACCAGGATCGGCAGACGTCTTTGGCGCTGGGTTTGGCGTGTCTATCCGAAGACCAGAGACAATACAGGTTCTCACCATACTTTGAGTTCTGTCTGTAGGTAAACCGATCGTCTCGTGCCAGTATTTCCGCCCACTGTTGCGCGTCACGAACTAGTTCTTTGTGCAAACTAAAAGAAAAGATTAGAGCATTAGTATGTATTATGCTAGATTGGAAAACACTGTCAGACATACACTAGATCGGGAGCGCCATGCCTCCGGCGATGCTCGTTGTGAAACCGAAGCATCGTTTGTGAAAACTCATCGAACTGATCTGGATCGTTTTCGTCCACTATCCGGACGTGCTTCTCAACCTTGATGGTTGTAGTTTTGCCATTCTCACTAGCGGATTTGTCTACGATTATCTTTGGTATCTCGAATCCTCCCGGAGGAGGAACATTCTTTGCAAAACTACCGATGTAGTTCCCCGGAGGATCATAGTTAGCCACCACGAATACCTGGCCGGACCTGGAAGACAAAAATACAAAGATTGATTAGCATTTCAAAACTTCTGTACGCATAAAAGCTTACCGATTCCGCGCGACTCCAATGCCCAGTTCTCGACTGTCCTTCCATACGACCTGCGTAAAGTGGCCAGTCTTTAGCGTGGCCGGCTCTTTTCCGTACACGTGCGTGGACTCCTCGCTGTACCAATTCTCCACCGGCTCCCGGCCGGTAATCACCACCGTAGCGTTAGGTGAGCTCCACGAGCAGAAAATGTTCTCTCCGTACTGGGAATTACTGCGGTGCACAAGAACCCCTCGTGCAGCAATAACCTTGGCCCATTCTTCCGCGTACCTGCACAGTCTCTTGTTCAGCTTCAGAGGTAAAACACCGTGCTTGCTGCGGTACTCATTGTGAGCTTTCAGACACTCCAGTTCAAAGTCGTTGAACAGCGACCGCCGAAGGGAGCTTTGCGAAGCCGACAAGGACGGAGACTTGTGCCGCAGGTTACTGATGGAGGGACTCTTGGAACATCGCGTCGGCTTCGGAGTAGAAGACACGAACTCATTACGATTGTTATTGCACCGATCCAGCGATTTGTGGCGCTGCTGATCTTTCAGAATTGAATGGCTAGCGACCGCGGTAGTCGTGGTACAGTTGTTGTTCCGATCGCTCTTAATAGTGGAAGTCGTCGATGCACTCTGCTGCTCCAGTTCAGTCGTTGTGGTGAGAACCGTTCGGAGCGGACTTATCGATAGCCGAGGAGATCCCATCAACTTGCTGGTGGAAAGCGATTTAGTCATATCGTTTCCGGTGAGGTCAAATTTCTCCTTGAAGACCACGGTCCGATCCGGCTTGTGACCCTTGTACGTCTGAATCGTTTCCATCGTTATGACTTCGCATAGTGGGTCCTGTAAGAAGAAGCGAAAAGTAATCAGTCTATAAAGTGTGCATAGTTGGGAATTCAGAAATCCTTTTTGTCTAAAAATAAATATTTTCCAACAGATGTAGGAGATGGAATCACCGCTAGCGTATGATGGCTCACCAATGTAAAATGTCCGAAAAAACTTGAAACTAGAGCTACAGCTCTAAACCTCTGATAAAGGTGGATTATTGTAATAGCTATGACTGTGGTAATCATGTAAAGAACAGACGGACAAAACTGTATCATGTTAGTGATAAGGAGGCAGTCCATCTGTTAAGCACGATGTAGGTAGTGCAATCCTGATTAGCTATCCTATTGAAGACGCTTGGCACTTGAGAACTTTGAGTGAACACGCGCGTGTTGGGTTCTTGGTTCATGAACTGCGGAGTGTCGGCGTGACCGTGGCAGCTACCCAGAAAATACGATGACCCACAACCGAAGAACGCGAATTCCTTCATTAAAGTAACACAGCGGCGGCGACAGAGCCGAATGTGGAGTTGGCTTTAAAGTTATTGGGAAACAGATGAGGCGAGTTATTCGGTAGAAACCGGTAAGTGACCGAAACTACGCGTTGAGAATGAAGGGCAAGTTCTTCAACTACATCCTGATCAGCATTCAGTCTGATGCGCCAATGATCGATAAGCCCGATGACATGAAGGATGACTTCTATGAAAGCCTAGATAAGGCCTATGAAGAGTGACCAAAACAACATGTAAAGATAGTCATCGGTGATGCAAATGCGCAGATCGGGAAAGAAGACTTCTGCCGACCTATCATAGGGACAGAAAGCCTCCATTCCGCTACCAATGAAAATGGTTTGCGGCTTGTGGCAATCAGCAATACTTGAAGACATCCAAGTGGCGTCTGCTCTCAAATAGACGGTTTACCGGTTTCCAGTCAGCCCATGGGGAGGTGGCCTAGGACGTGGCTGGGGTTAAATACAGGGCTCTGTTGAATTCCTACAAAACCCACAGGTCCTCAAGCACGTCTCCGTACAAGCGAGCCGTACCGCTTTCAAAGTACTTTAGCCCATCACCAGGAGCACCTTAGGATCCAGGCCAGCGAGATCCTGGCTATCGAAGACTGGCAGCATAAGAACATGGACACGACTACGGACCACGTATAGGAACGACGCTACAGAGCTGCCAGCCGTGCTATTCTACACCCTTAGTAAGGATGGATGACATCTCCCTTAAACGGCAAGTGGGTTAATGGTACGGTTGCCCCCGATCCTCTAAAACCTTGACAGTCCTCTAAGTCCGTTCTAAACCCGCCACCTTAACCGGTGGAAGTAGGCTCAGTTGAACCTTTCCTAACCTGCGCCGATCTGGCTCTGAACTTGGCAGCCCATAAGGGTCAACCCTAGCATGTGACGCCAAGCTTGCCAACATCACCATGGGATCACGAAGGCGACTTAAAGGTGGACCCACTAAAATGCAGAATTTCCAAAGCAATGCGGATACAATGGAGTTCAATACAGCAGGAGTAGAGGGCGCGAGCACGTTCCAGAAAAGCGAAAAGTTTCTACGATCACCACTGTATAGCACGGAGAATACACCGTCGTATAACAGTAGCTCGAAGCAATGTGAGACATAAGGACTACAAGGAGGATTAGGGATTCAGTGTCTAGTGTACCCACAGAAATCAAGCAACAACGCTGCTTAAGGAGGGTAACAACCTGAAAACTCGAGGTTGACGGAGGTGAAGAATAAGGTCGATGAGTTCATCTATTTCGTCCAGGACCGGCACTATGTGCATACCGAGATCAAGAGCAAGCTGACGAGCATCATATCCTCTGTGAACGCTGCCATGAACGAGCAGAAGGCGCTAAAGATGAGAGTAGAGCTTGCCGAAAAAGCACTGAAACAAGCAGCGGCTGACAAGCTTAGGACCCCGAAGGTACGAGGTGACAAACCTACTAAAAAAGCGAGACATGATTCTCTGGAAAAGAGAAAGTCCAGGAACGGGAAGGGCGCGAACGAAGGCGGATGGCCAGGCTTGATAATTCTCCTCATCATCAGAGTTCGGTGGCATACTCTAGAGCAGCTTACTGCCTTTGCCTCTTTACAAGGAAGCGAAATATGCTAAGCATTTTTTTCTATCTTTATTAACGAGATTTTTAGCCCTGGGCTAGTTCATCTCGGGACCAACGGCTTTACTTCCCTTCCGAAGGAAGTCGTCACTATAACTTTTTCGTTATAAGCGACTATCTCGGGGATGGGATTCGATCCCAGGTCGGCGTGAGAGGCATGTGTTCTAACCTCTACACCAGGACCGTCCCCATAAATGCTAAGCAGAGAGGCAACGAAAATTGAGCGAGGAAGATGCAGCACAAAACACACCGGAGTAAAATTCCATCAAAAAAGATTGCCATCACAACTCCCTGAGGACTGACTTGTTCGGGCGGGACGCTCATGAGTTCTTTTGAAGCGTGAGTAAAGGTGAGCATCGCAACAAGAGAAAGAGAGTACCTGAAAAAATCCTCACATTTTATGCACTCTCACTCGAATCTGTGTTGAAATTTTTTAGTTCAATTTTTTCTTCTCAGAAAAACGACGAAATTGCTTCCTCTCTGCATCGCAAAGGAGTTTTTAGCAAGCCTACGGATAACAAACCTTCGTCAACGCCAAAGGTAAAAAATAAACAGAAAAAGAAAGTGGAGAAGCAAAGAACGTGAAGAAGAAAGCGAAGAGAGAAAAGTTAAAGACGATCCGAACCTGAAGGCCCTCGGAGAAAACGTAGTTAGAACGCGTTGCACCCAGCAAGGAGAGATGCTGTTTAAGCTGAAGAGTGACCCAGTGATCGAGAGCTTGGCCTATCAGGAGCTAGTCGCGAAATCTTTGACGAACGAGGCGGACGTTAGAGCACTTATTCAGGAAGCAGTTGTTGGGTGCAGGTATCTGGACGAGATAACAACCGTGGACGAGGTGAGTTAGGAGCTGCGAAAGCAATTCAGCTTTGGAGAGCAGGCCATGGCAATCGGTCTGAGGAAGTCGTACGACGACACACTGTCAGCGACGATTCGGCACCGGCGATGCTTCAAATGCGTCGACTTCGGACACCCAGCGGCGAGCTGTAAATGTGTAGACAGAACCGAACGGAGCAATAAATGTGGAGAAAGAGGTAAATTTGGGAGACTGCAAGAATCGACCAAAGTACTGGCTCTGCTCACCGGAGTAAAGAAACACCCATTCGACGGGCAGCTTCATATCATCCTGAATCACTGCACAGCAACTGTTGTGGCAGTCGACAATTGAAACTAAGGGCGACGTTGCGATAATAGCTGAATTGTATCGAGTACCACTCAATAATGCCAATTGGGTGGCGAATAGTACAGGTGCTGCGGCGATACAAGTGACGGATAAGTTTCCTATCCAGGAAGTGGTTGCCAGCTCAAACGCGGGGTTCACGATCGCCAAAATCAACGGGATCTACTTTTGCAGCTGCTACGCACCTCCAAGGTGGATGCTCGAAGAATTTAGTAGGATGTTGGAGGAGTTGACGGACGAGCTAGTTGGTCGGAAACCAGTGCTGATTGGGAGTGACATGGACCGTGGAGTGGGGTAGCAGGATATCAAAGATGACAACCTACTGGAGGCTCTAGCAAAGCTAGACGTACGATTGTTCAACAAAGGCACCGTTAGCACATTTCGGAAAGACGAACGGGAGTCGACCATCGACCTAACATTCTGTAGCCCATCACTGGCGAGCAACATGAACTGGAGGGTAAGCGAAATGTATACCCATAGCGATCACCAGGCGACACGCTACAGAATTGGCCAGCAGAACACTGCGGCAGTGCAGAGGAACACAATTGGCGATCGGCAGTGGAAGACGAAGGCTTTCGACAAAGATTTTTTCGTTAAGGCACTTCGCACCCACAGCGATGCCCTGAACTTGGATGCGGTAGGGCTGACAACAGCGATTGCAAGGGCATGTGATACAACGATATCACGAAAAATGGATCCCCGTAACGATCGACGTCCCGTGTACTGGTGGAACGAGGCCCTCACTTCCCAGATATATGGAAGATCCAGAACCTGGTGTTATTACCGAAGCCAGGAAAACCACCCGGTGATCCCTCATCATATAAGCCTATATGCTTGCTGGATACACTGGGCAATCTCTTGGGACGGTCATTCTAAACAGGGTGGCTAAATATATGGAAAGCGAGAACGTAGTATCAAAAAGGCAGTTCGGATTCCGGAAAGAAAAGTCTACGGTAGACGCAATTAGGACGGTCATGGAGAGGGCCGAGAAGGCATCGAAGGAAAAACGAAGAAGAAATCGTTACTGCACCGTAGTTCAATTGCGTCAGTTGGCAGGCCATTGGCACAGCGCTGCATAGATTGCGGGTTCCTGACTATCTGTGCCAGATTCTGGAGAGCTACTTCAAGAATCGGGTGTTGGTGTGGCCAGAGTTCCGTAAGGGTCAATCCTGCGTTCGACGCTGTGGTCGGAATTGCTGATGACGTCGTCCTAACAGTAATAGGCGAAACGCTCGGTCGAGAACTGGATGAAAGGAGTCAAGCTAAAGATAGCCCACCACAAAATGAAGATGCTTGTACTCAACAATCGCAAAGCAGTTCAACGCGCTGAGATTACCGTCGGAGGACATGTCATAGCATCACAACGGTTGTGTAGACACCTGGGCGTGATGATAAACGATCGGCTAAACTTCAACAGCCTCGTCGACTATGCATGTGAGAAGGCGGCAAAGGCGGCAAAGGCGACCAACGCACTTATAAGGATCATGCCGGACCATCAGTGCGGACGTCTCCCCAACAGGTACTGATGACAACCTTCAACGCCGGGGAAAGCCAAGTGGAGAAGGAAGCAAGCAGGGAAGAAGAAGATGAACGACGGAAGGAGACAGAGAAGCGGAGGAAGATGAAAAGGCAGTCTGCACTGCATGCAAGACAATGACAAGACATGGCAGACTGCGCAGAGTACAAGAGCACAGAGCGGGAAAACGTCAAGAACCTAATAGAAGTGGAGATATACATCAACTACCTCCTTCGTCGGCGAATACCAAGCTGGTTTTCGTGAAGGCCGCTCGACAACGGATAAGATGATATACTTGTTAATGATCCTAGATAAATTCCGGGAGTATAACCTGCAGATTCACCATCTGTTTATTGGTTTTAAGGCGGCGTAGTGTACAGTGATAAGAAATGAGCTGTGACAGATTATGTTTGAACATGGTTTTCTGGTGAAACAAGTTAGGCTGGTACGTGCAATAATGGAAAGTTTGAAATCAATTTTTGGGATTGCAGATGAGGTGTCAAACTCGTTGGTGACGGATTGAAGCAAGGAGCACTTTCAAATTTACTGTTAAACACTTTACTCGGCGGTGCTATTAGAAGATCTTGTATCACACGGAAGATGAACTTATTGCAATCGATCGCAGGTCAGTGGAGAAGGCCTTCGTGTCTCTGAAGAGGGAAACAGCGAGGATAAGCCGGATCATTAATTCTACCAAAACAAAGAACTTGTTTGCAGGTAGAGATATAAGTAGGCTTAGCAGTGTTGGTGCTGAGGTAGTGTTTGAAGGAGATGTATTTGTAGTTTCTTCATGTGGAAACACTTGTAACATGTGACTATGACGTTTCCCATTAAGTGAAAAGACGTGTTGCAGCCTCGAATACAACCTTTTACAATTTACGTAATCAGTTTTGGTCGCTCAACTTGCAAATGGTAACAAAAATTGCCCTACATAGAAAATTCATGGCTGTATGTAGCAGAAGAAGACATGGTTATTTTAAACATATGGGGCAACAGAAGAAAATCACTCAAGACCGACAAAGATAGAGCTCTATAATACGCCCGGCATTGACGTGATACTTCGCTGTTGCCATCAAGGTATCAAGGTATGTATTCCTACAAAACTAAAAATAAAGATATTTTTCCAGGATTCCATCAATTATTTCTCTTGAAGTTCTTCATTGCAAGACTTACCTTTTGACTGCCCTTGTGATTAATGACACGTTGATCGGTTTTCCGCACCATAACTACCCGAGATAGCGAACCACAGTCGTGCGACGAGCCAGCCGTCGCCAACTGCGTGATGTCCTTGATGGTTCTCGTTGGTCTGGAAAAATGTACACAAAGGAAGAAAAACGGTATCAATACTCCGATTGCAAATGACAAACATCAGCCCAAAATCTCACGACAAAATTTACGACATCAGTTGTCATTCAAATTTTAATGATTCATCCCTATTCAAAATCGCTTCGAAAACTGACTTGTCTAACGAGTGTAAAGGATAAGACAACTTCTAAAAGCAGTGCCAAACGTGACTACCAAGAAAGTAAGTTGTTCATCGCAATTTTCACTGTCACGAAAAGTGAATCCGAATAGGGGTGGTGCCTATACAGTTCCCTGTGACACATGCTGAACCATACTACAATTTTTCACCCAGTCTAATAACCACCCCAGAAATATTCAAGAAACAAGCCCATGTTTGTTTGACCCGCAGCCGTAAAGACTTGGCTTTTCATGTGTCAACATACGATATAAACACAATATAAACGTTAAACGACAAGTTGAAAGCGCTTTGCCTAACAAGGGAAATGGTTCCGCAGAGTGACATTTCTGCTTGTCATCAAACATGTCATTGTGAACGACAATGAGCATAGGTAAGGGGAAGTATCAAAATCCTGCAAGAAGCGAACATGCAAAAGTCGAAAATCCATTATAATAAAGACATCAAAAATAATAATTACAGTCAACTCACCCTTTCCATCAGTTGAACTACTACTGGAACAAATTGTGTAAATCACCATATTGAAAATTAAAGCTAAAATTTTACAAATGGACTTCACAATACTTTCGTTGAACAAAACACAATACATATGTACATTGAAAATATACGTTTTAACCCAAACTGTATGGTTTCAAGTACTTTACGCTACAGACGAATAATGCGGTTTAGAATCAAAGACAAGTAAAAATACCAAAATAGCTACTTAGATAGCTACCAAGAGATAAACAAAAGCCAAAGGAAAACCCCCAGCCTAACGACTTCCATTTGTTTGACATAAGCAAATAGCACATCGCCGAAACACACTATCAACCGATCAAATATTTGCAGTTGCTTCTTGGTGCTGTTGACACGTTGTTATGTTTCGTAAGCTCAACAGCCGGCTCCGAACACTTGACACTTAATCAACTATCAGTCTCACCCCGGAGAACATTCTGCCCTTGTGCACTTATGGGATATCCATGAATTTTAAACGATCTCCATAATACATATGCCTACAAATTGCGACACGAAACGGAGCAAATTCGAGACCCTTCAGCTCACTAGATACAATCGTTATTCTGTTACCGTAAAACGGGGTGACTATGATAAGGTTGGTAATTCCTGTTGGTCCACAGATATCTGCGGTTGATCAGAAATTGCAACAATTTCTGTGCAGACAGAGCGGACCAAGTGTCAAAAAGCAAACAATTGACTTCTTAATTCCTTAATTAGTATCATTTCAATTATTCCTTTTATTATTTATAATCTAGGTGTTCAGTGTTAGAAAACACACTAGTTTGTAAAAACTAAACTTTTATTAGCATTTTGTTAACAACATGTTATGCATCATCCATTCCTCTCCCTTCCCCTCATTGGTCGGCATTCTAACGTGGCAGGTGCCATTATCGCTTAAAAATTTAAGATCACCAGCATTTCTTATACAGATGGTGTATGTTTGTTTCAAGCAGTCATGTGGTTGGTTCCTTGTGTAAATGCAGCTGATCTGGCGATACTGAAGTAGCAACCACGGGCGGCCAATCAAGCTCAAGCTCAGTTTCCAGATGCTACAGGTCTTTATTGTGTTTTCCAGCTATGTGCACAAAATATGTCACGTTCCAAGGGGGGAAGGGGGTTAGGCATGACAAGCCACAAAATTTTTTTGGAGGACTCATACAAAAAGCATAACAAGAAGGGGAGGGGTTGAAAAAGTCCCAATTTAGCGTGACATAATTTGTGTACCTTCCCTAGGGACTATCATAAACACAATTCAGACTGAAGTTTTTTTGAACTCGTTTTGAAACAGCAGATTCATCATAAACATGTGGCACAAGGTATCTAGAAGGGAGGTAGTCCAATGTATCAGATTTCCCATTCCGCCATTTTGAAACACTAAGTGACAGCTGGCAAGTTTGTTTTGATTGTAAACTAACACTTCATGGAAACAAAGCCCCATAAAAAATATTCTTCGACAAAGTTCGCTTATCAAGCACATATTTTGATTGGTTTTTGGTTTGGTTTGATAAATTCTTTTGTGTGATTCAGGAATATCAGATGCCGGGCATCAGAAACGGAATATAGGATATTATAGAACTGGGTACTGCGAACTGACTCACTATGATTGTCAAGCGGGAGCCTGATTGCCGGAGCCAAACATTCAAGATGGGGGTTATGTGGCTTGTGAGAGAATTATGAGGAAGTATTTTAATCTCAAAGATGAAAATTATATTTATATTTGTGAGCGATGAATTAAATGGAAACATTCGAGATACTGACGCCATCGGTGGCTCTGAAATTTATTCATCAGAATCGTTACTTTCCATATTGTTTGGTTTGATGGATGGAATTGAGTTTATACATCTTATTAGCTCATTTTCTTGGTTATTTTCCTATGCACACTTTGCGAAAGTCATGCGAGCTAGAACGCAATCCAGTTCTCCAGAGAAGAATCAGAGAGCGGAATTCTATAAACAGATAATTTGTAATGACGTTTGAGGGACTAATACGACAAACCCAATTCGTCACAAGAAACATGTTTCAAGTTTAGCTCGAAAATGAAAAGGGGTTCAGTTCGCAGTACCGAGTTATAGCATGTTCATTTTTCTCCCACAGGGTACACATTACAGGCAATTCCTTGCCAACTTTTCAAGTTACTTGTAACACCGTACAGTTCATGCTTTGTCTATCCAAACATGAAAATATATGGCTCTCAATAAGATCATCTTCTACTGCGATTCATAACACCAAAATACCGGGTACCTCCGTTGGTTTCTAAATCTAAACGCTTTTTTATTTGTACCCCGCTTATTTGCACATCATTCAAATTAAAAAGGGTTCGAACGTCATTCAGCTAGGATAAAAGCACCGGTTTTGGCCAGCCTAAGAGAAAATGTCAGTAAAAACTGAATGGGAAACCGTATTTATAAAACAAATATGTCAAATGCAAGCTTTCAATCCATATTTTATGTGTAAAATATCAAAACTGAGCCAAAACCATTTTTTCGCTTTGAAAATCCCGTTGGTCAATATAGGCCAACGGAACCAGTTTCGGCCAGAGATTTAATTTTGGTTCCTAAATTGGCCAATTGCAATGATTTCTTATGAGAGTGGCCAAATTAAGAGTGCCCTGGCCTAGTAAGGTGTATGGGAGTTAAAATTATAAGGAAAATTAATTGTTTTTCTTATGTTTTGAATCAATTTGGACAAGTAAATGAATGTACCGTAATCCGGGGTATCATTGATCAGCGGGGTAACATTGATCGGAATGACCCATCTCATAAAAAGTTCGCATTATCATTTATTGATGGAACATTTCCAAATCATAAATGGTGCTTCTCTTTCTTGTATTCATCAGCTGATAAAAGTGAATTTTTGAGAAAATTGCGTTTACCTTATGCGTAAATTTGGCAACTTTTCGAAACAATGATTTCAATGATTAAGGATGACACTACCAAACATTAATGTCTCACATAAGTTCTGTAAATGATATGAGCAAGGAAAATGCGGTTGTTACTAAAAACGGCATCGCCGAAAACGATTCCGTTGTCAAAACTTTCATAAGTATGTTCATTTAGGCAACATTACCGAATTACTGTTAAGAATGTAACTTTCCCTTAGAAATTTGCCTACCTTTAGGCGTATTCGGTGGTTCGAGATGTTTTTAATTTTAAAATAACTCAAAAAGTAAATGACTTGTAAGCATTTAGCCTTCATATTCGGCTTCAGGGGCTATGATTTTAGTAGGTAATGATATTTTCAATATTACCGAACGTTGTTTACATAGGTGATCAATGTTACCCCCATATCAGCTAAATCAAAAAATCACTTAAAACATTTTTTTAACATGCTTAAACCTTTCACAAAACAAAATAAAGTATATAGTCACGAGCTATGGGTGCCAGTACTTGTTTTAAAAATATAAAATTTGCAACTATTGCATTTTCGAACCAAATATTCAAGAAATATTCAAAAAAATGATCAATGTTACCCCGGATTACGGTAGCTCTATCATATGAATGTGATCTACTGCACACAAAAGGTTTCATGCTGATTGGCTATGTAAAACGGTGTATAATCCACTATGGCTACAACTGGCGTATGGCCAAAACCGGTGCTTCTACCCTAATGAAACAAAGTAAATTGAAATGGAATGCTGTGAAATTGAACGCAAGTTTAAATTGAGGGGTCTATTTTGTAATTCTAGCGAATTCACGTGACTCGTCTGTAGTCATTGTTGATCGAAGTAAGCATGCATATTTCAGATGTCACCCGTCGACTCCCATAGTAATCCAGTCACATAGAGTGGCAACTGTCGATAAACTCGAGTGACAGAGCCAAGTCGAGCGAAATTTTTGGTCGACAATGATTCCAGTCGAGTCGTTTTTGATCGACAAACAACAACGTATTTACCATATAATGAAAAACATTGTACACAAGCCTGCCAGCTAGCCAGCTCGCCAGCTGTCACTTCTGCCTCCCTCACAGAGTACTTCATCCCGCACCCACTGACTGCTAAGATTGATGTACCTCCCTTCAAGATACCTTGATGTAGCACTTTCGTTAGTCAACGGTGACTAAGATGATTTTAATGGAAAATTTAGCGGTCTGTAGCTCTGGATTTTTCCGGAACCATATTATTTCTTGCCACGCGTAATATCCACATAACGTTTGAGGTAGAGTAAGGTAAGGCAACAGTTTTAGCTCAATTCTAAATAAATATTATAAACGTCATGGTGTTTCGATTGCTATTCAAGTAAGATACTCCAAAAACTTTAGAAAACCGATTGAAATTTAGAAAAGTTATGACTATTTGTTGTTTTCTAACGTGAAACTTGTAACTTTCTAGCAAACTTTCACTGCATGGAACAAAGTGAAATTGAAATATTTTCAGCATAAGATCTATACTATCCTAATGATTCTTCAAGATGTATTAGTTTTTTCCATAAACGTTTGGAAACCATTTTTGACCAATAGTGGGCAAAAGTTCGAATCAGCGGAGCAAAAGTTGGAGTCATACATTATTTAATAAAAAACTTTGCAAATAGCATTGAACCAACATCTTCTTCTTGCCATTACGTCCTCACTGGGACAGAGCGTGCTTCTCGGCTTTTGGAGATAATCATGCGCAATTTCCCCAGTAAAATTCAGACATCTTTAGGAAATTTCTCTATAATTTCTAGAATAATTCCTGAAGAAATCTGTGCCACAATCACTGCAGTAATTGCTGAAAAATTTCTCTGGTTGAAATCTGGACTAATATTTTAGACGGAAATTCGTGAAAATCCCTGGCGAAAACAATTGTTGAAATTTCGAAGATGTTCTTAACGAGAATATTTTAAGAAAATTATGATAAAATCATTGGATACATTCCTTGAACGCTTATGATTGATATTCTTGAAAAATTTCTGAAAGAATCTTTGAAGGAATTCATGATGAATATCTGAAGTAACTCCTATGTTTACCATTAGAAAAAATCTTCGTTGAATTTATGAGGGTGTAAAAGGAAATTCTTAGGAAGTCTGTGAAAATCACAAAATAAACTCCTGAAGAAATAAGTCGAGTTTAATTGGTAAAATAGTTTTAGCAAACCTTGGACAAATTTATCGATCTTGAAGGCATTTCTTACTTCAATAATTTCAAAATCAATCCCGACTCAAAAACACAAAATTAAGAAAATGTCCAAACTTTCTTAGAATACATCATAAAAGTTTTAATGAATCATTGTTTTCCAACGCTACTACCCCAGCTAATATTTTCAATTCTATGGCAATTATTGGAAGTCATCTCGATCATTTTCAGTAAACTAATGTGTTTCTGAACAAGAATTAAGAAAAGAAGAACTGTTGGCTCATTCATTGATATTGTTTCCATTAAACTACTACAACAACATATCAACATACCAACATAAGTTCCATCACTTTAGTCATAATTCTACAAAAGCTATTTGTTCAATGTTAATTTGAATGGTCGGTTCTACATTAGCGTCTAACATTTAGACGGCGTTCACCTCAATTTTGAGGGCCCTGAAATTGAACTCCACACCGGGCAAAATGAATTCAATGTTGAAACAAGAGAATCAATTAAAATTTATTCGTTAATTAAAAAAAAAATAATTATGGACTCATAATAATGTTTGTCATGTTTGTTTCAACCAGTGGCGCGGGAAGTGGGTAGGACAGGTAGGACATGTACTACGCACAAAAATACCTTGGTAGGACAGTCAAAAGATTGTCCTACCCGTGATTCACCAAACAAAAAAAAACAAGGATCTTAAGATTAATTAACCCATTACGCGTAGTAAAGATGGACAAATTATGGGTGAAATTATGAAAAAATCCACGTGCTCGGCTGGGATTTGAACCCAGGACTCTTGTATGCTAGACGAGCTCTTGTATGCTAGACGAGCGCTTAAATAGAATAAACGAGTAACTATGAAAAGATCAATTTACCAAGTAAGAAACACATATGTTTATTTGTCTAGTTTTTTCAACATAAGCCGTTTGTATAAGCCTATTCTGAGATAATAAATTTGAAAGTACACCTAAACTGCTGCAAATCGCAAGTAAGTACCATCAAATACCACCAAATATTCTAAAACTTCCAGGAGATTGGAACATGTTTCGATCTCAATGAAACTTTCATAATTTGCTTTTCCCTCCGTTACCTTTTCAAAAAAAATATTAATATGACTAAGGAACGATTCTTTTCTGTGCTACACGATGCGAAATGCGTTTATTTTTCATTATGGGACAATTGGGTGTTTTTTCCTAATTTTACTGAACAAAAAGTGATATCTCGTTAGTGCAGCTGAAAGATCATTAAAAGATATAATGTAAACTGATATCAACTCAATTTTGACCAAAATGTAGAAGGGACTGACTTGCGATTCACGGCAGTAAACTTTAGTCAATAATTTTCAGTAATTAACGTTTAGCATGATCTACAATACCTTCAATGATCTTTTATCGTTTCATTTGCTCAAAAGTTTTTATGACTTTCCAAATTGCATTAAAATTAAGACTGTAGTATTTATTATATTCCATTCATAAGTGTGATAGGAAATTTGAAAGAAAAAAAATCATAGCAAACCCGTAATTAGTCAAGCTAAGTTTTGATTTTTGTTTGGTTACTTAATCAGAATAAGAAAGTCTTATCTGCAATGTGATTTGCTATAATTAACAAATTATTTTAAAAAGTTACATTTATTTTATTGGCAACAAAAATTGTATTTTTAAATTTGTACTTCTATTTCAACCGAAACGCTAGTTTTATTGAAAATTTGATAAATCCCGGGATCCCGGGATTTCCCGGGACAAGCATAGATTTTTGTCCCGAATCCCGAGACGAGCGAAATGGCCGGGAAATGGACACTCTACTAAGGATAATGAACAGGAGAGAATCTTCCTTCAAAATACATAAGCATCGAAAAGGAGTCTAAGATATCTTCACGCTTGAACATGTCAATATGCACCATCTTCATAGGTGATTCACCCTTCTTTTAAACATAAGCTGTTCTTTAAACTTATCTCTGAAGCTCGTCTTGGCTGAACTGGCTAAATAAGGCACCTACTTTGTAGCTTTAATTTTAACATTGGACCGTCGCTTCTCCAAGTGTCCAAATGTTAGTAAATAAGCAATGATTAGAATTTTCAATACAATTGATTGTGCTACTTTTCGCCGAGTGTCAATTCACCGAATGTCGTTTTCGCAAACTTCAAATTCGAATTCAAATCCCCCGAACATCTCTTTTCCAATGAAGAAGAGAATTACCCCTTTCGAGTCATCTGATTTGGTTCTTTATTTGGTTGGCGGTTCTTTCGAGTTACATCAATCTCGGCATTTTTTGCAATATGTGTTTAGTCGAAAACGAACAAACATCTTAATTGCTTATTGTACTTTCTAGTTTATGGACATCACAATGGTGAATGGTGTCCCTACTCTCGATCACCAAAGCACAAAACAAATACTTGATATTTTTGGCTTAAATTTAAATAAAAACCGCACAGTTGTATGTCGCATCCCTCACAAGATTAGTGTTTTTTTTTATGCAATTTCAAAATTGGAATCCAAACTGTTTTAAGGCGAAGTAGGCTGTCATTGAAATATGTACGCGTCGTTGATGATTGTTGTTAAATCATGTCTCAATTTCGAATTAAGTTGACACGGGAGACCGTGTTATTTTCCCTATCTTTTGTCTCACTCTAACAATTATCATCAAAACTTTGTGGAAGCAAATCTCGAGTTTTAGGGAACCGATGAAGCTGAAAATGTATTGGGTTGTGCACTACATATAAAGAATCATAGCGATACATTTGTCGTGGTTCTTGGGAATTGCTTCTTCAAATGGATAGGGTGATTATGATGACGTCCCGTCCGCCCTAATGAAAATCAGTTAATATTGCTCAGACTCACATAAAAAAGTATTAGCATGTTTTCTGAATGTCAGCGCATATAGTGATACTTTTCTGGATCAATAAGAACTGTGAGGACTTAGTTTTATTACTTTGGCAGCCTGCAATGCCAAAACGAATTTACGGGAATAAGAAAATCATCATAACTTTAAACATTTTTAAATGCTGAGATGTTCCATTTACTCAAATGCAGCTCACCTTATTTGATAGGTGACCTCGTTATTATTTGGCATCAAATATGTGTAACAAAAATAATTCTTTTTATTGTTTCTGGCCTGTAATGTTTCGTTTTATAGCTTAAATTTGTAGACATGGTTTTCCGATCAATATCAGGCGATTCATTTCTACTTAGATACAAATAAATTACATATTCAACCAAATTTTGGTATCGTAATATTCGTTCATAGCTTAGGGCCTACGTTGCGGCAAAGTGAAGCTATTCAGAAAAATCGAGCTGATGTTGGTATAATTGAAAACCACCTGATCATTTTTTTTTCTGGTTGGCAAATTAGATTACTTTTCAGAGCAACAGTAGATGCTTACTTACTACCCAGACAACCAAAATGTACGTATAACGAAATCACCTGGAGGCTTTGTATGTGCAACAATTCACTTATAAGATGTCGCGAAAAGGCCTTCTACGTACAAACGTGGAGGCGATATGCGTGCATATATTATGTGATGAATAATAACATACAATGCGGGTGTCTAAATTTTCTACCGAACTAACCTGTGATCTTGTGCGACTTAACGTATAACAAATGTTGATTTTACAGCTGCTACGGATTGATTCGACTTACTTTGTACGAATGTACAGGACGAAACAAAATGTACAAATGAACTCAGAAAAAAAAGTGTTTTAAACGAGGAAACTCATTAATCTGACGAGTTTATCCACGGTGTTTTGCGGGTTTGATGTAATAAGTATGAATAAACGAGTTATAACGTGAACTTTCATGCGATTTCTGGATGCCTGGGTAGTCAAACTATAAACGAATGCAAAAATGGTCTGTTGACATAATCTTTCAGCTATCAACTGTAGAAATACTGAGAAGCAGAATTTGTCTTAGTTGAGTCGTAACGCCGGCAAGAAGAACAACAAAATTGGTCCATAGCAGTTTGGAGATGTCTTTTGTAAAAGTTATGGAAACCGAGGGATTCGAGAATGTCCCCAAGTAACACAACTTGTTTTATAAATGAATAAAATACTTGATTCATACAAATTGGTATGTTTTATGGTGAATATGGATAACTTTATTTTGTACACTTATATCACCGAAACAGCGCAAAAAATGGCGGCTTATAAAACATCTTTCATGTCATAGAAGATGTTTCCCAATACATCATTAGAACATACAATTATGTGTTAAAGATGTATTACATAGCATCACTAATACTTACTAGTTATATTGAAGCTAAAAAGATGTATTGTTTTACAGATTACATCTATTTTTGTTTTGATAGCATCAATTCAAAACAAAATCAAAATAATGAAAGCGATTTTTTTTCTCTTCACGAATTGCTTATGGTGATTATTAAATTTTCTTCTGTTAATTCCCAATAGTGTACTCAAACTGTGTGCGGCTCCAGATTTATTGTGAAATGCACAATTTTATTAATTATAAATTCATGCGCCTCAATGAAATGGAAAAAGAAAACAAACTATCCTAAAAATATGTGTGCCATCATATAATTTTGCAGCGGATCAATTCCCAATGTCAGAAACACAATATGGTGTCTTCCTCACGAAGCCTGCAGTGCCGTCAACAAATGTTCGGATGTTTATCGATTAAATATTCTAAACTATACTATGAAAATTACGTTACTAAGTAGCATCCACATTAATATCAATCGAACTACCCTGAATAACACACTACTTGTGTATATTCACAATGTGTTTATTGCGCTAACTTCTCAAATAAACATTCGGACAGCATAAATCAAACGACTTTATATACTGTGCCGTGGCAATTTTTTGGACCGTCAATGTTGCCCCCGGCAAATTTTTACTTTGCATTCGTACGTGCCACGTGGCAACTGAAGCGCTTGTATAGTTAGTTTGAACAACGTATTTAAGACGTAAAAATAACATGCATAAATCTCAAACCATCAATTTTGCTCAAACAGGTGTTAATAATGCGCTACTGATGTTTTACTTAGTATCTCATTTTCATGAAAGGTAATGAAGTCATATACTTGTATAATCAACGTATTCAATACGCATCAGAAACATATGTTTTTTTGATTGAACGTTGTGAGGCAACTTGTAATCATCAAACCTTACAATGACTGTATTTCACCCCAAGATGTTTTTCAATAGGATTATAATACAGTTGTAACACATCATATGTCAATCTCGAATAGCATCGAATGCAATCGCTGTAGCTCAGCTGTGATGACGATGGACTTCAAAGAATAACAGAGGATCTGCTACTGTATAGAATGCTTGCATTTATGTTGGTGCACAATCTCTTCTCCAATATGCATTACTTGGTGGTGTAGTGATAAGGTGTTGGCTTCTGAATTCAAAGGTCACGTGTTCGAACCCGGGTGAAAACTTTTTTTTAAATTTTTATCAAATTTTTGTGGCATCGTGTGTCTGATTGTGAAAGTGTGGAAAAGTCGTGCGAAGTGCTTAGATAGCCTCCACTTTGATAGGTGTAAAATGGTTTGTAAAGTTTTTACCAGCTGAAAATTGTCTTTTCGTCACCTTAAAAATTAAGATTCAAAACTTTGATCGGCATACGGGAGTGGGTTAGAATGGCCGGGGTCAATATGAACAACTTGCCTGATGTTAATGCATCTTCATGATGTTTGAATGTTATTGAAAACTAGTTCAAAACACTTTTTAGCGCATACGTTTTGATAACGTAAACATGTGTGGTTTAAATCTTAATAAAGTTATATTGACGCTCATGAAGCTATAATAATACCAAGACAGTTTGTTTTATTTCTAATTCATGATATTGCATGACATGTTTTTCGAATACTGTACTATAGCTCATATATAACACAAGATGTTATATAATACTCAAATAGAGCTTCAATATAACAATATATCGTTAATGCTGCACAAAAAGATGTATTTGGTGTTACTTGGGTCCATGGTTAGCGTGTCATAATTTGTGCTCAGCATCAATGAATGAAAATAAAAATTGTATACAAATGTACTGATAAAGGTCGTCGAAAATGGAAGATTTGGTTTTCCGGGTAATGGTGCATTCCGGTAAAATGTTTTTCCGGGTAATGGTATATTCCGATAAGTGGTCTTTCGATAAATTGTATTCCGGGTAATGGTATAGAATCTGGAGGACCACGATAAGGTTTTTCATTGTTTTCTCATGCCTAGTGAAGCATAACATGGTTTGTGCATGACTCCTAAAGTTCTGACTCGTTTGAAGAACGCTTGAGAATATCTTTAATGATAATCCTGGGAAACTAACTGTAAAAATTGCTGCAAGAAACTTCTGAAACCGTTAGAAAAGCTAATGCAGTAATTTTCTATTACATTTCTGAATGAATCAATGTATGGTTTCTAAAAAAAAATCTACGGTCAACCCTGAATTTAATTAATTGCAAATGAATTAATGAAATTAATTGCAATAAATCGAAAGGAATGCTAAGGAAGTAATTCTTGATAAATATCTGGAACATCCATAAGGAATTATCCGAAGATTAGAAGAAGTAATGGATTAATCTAAGACCAGTTGCATCGTGGTATACACGCCATGAGTGTGGTGGTGCTACCCATTTCAAACGAGCGATCACTCATAATCTACCCAAGCGTTGCTCAATCACTTGACGATTTTCAGAACAATTGTTATAGAACTCTCACATCCACTCTCCAGAAGATCTTGGCTAATTCAGAAATGCCGTAGGAATTTATGGAGCTAGTTCTTAGTTGATTCCTGAAAAATGATTTGATCAAGGATCATCGATAAATCATTAAGCAGAAACCCTCGAAGATTGTGAAACAATAAAAGTATCACTCGCTTAGAACGCATACTAGTCAATATCCCTCATTCACCTTGCGATTTATATAGATATTAGTGTCAGAGAGTCACTGACCTCTTGCTGTGTAGATATTATACAACAATCTTTTTTATCTCCGTAATGTACGATAATACCTAAAGAACAATATTCTAATATCGTATATAAACTATCGGAATGATGTTAAATGATAATAAGAACATTTTGGGTTACAATTTTATATAAAACTATCCCTCTTTTCATATTATCGTCCCAGAGAGCGAGTAGTGGCGCTTAAGCCTTGGCTTTAGTAAGAACTAGAACTCTAGGAAGAAATCGGGTGTTTCAATCCCTGGACCATCGGATAACTATGAAGTGATCATTCCATAAAAATGTATGAGAGCCAAAAAAACAAGCCAAACTTCTACGAGTTATATTATTTTTTTTCTCGAGCGGAAAAATCAGCTGAAAATACCGTTGGAAAGGTTAGAAACTGTAGATTGTTTTAGTATACTCAACTCAAAACCGATCAAAATTTCACTTACACCTCTTTTGGGTTCCTCAATTTAATTTCCGGCGAAGGATTCCATTGGGTTTAAAAGTTTCTTAGCTCCATTGTGCACACAATATTTGCCAACGTTTGTCGTACCCATGGTTTCGAACGTGAATGCGCCTCTGGTTTCAACCTTACCACATGTTTAGGTTTTTTTCTATAAAAGTTGTACTTCAATACAAAAAATAATAATCCACGCTCTCTATTAACTGACGGATTTCACGCCAACTCGACAAAGGGATTGGCAGCATCCCTTCAGAATTCAATGAAACTTTCTGGGTGTGAAGACTATGTGAAACTAAGATACTTTGCATACTTTGTTTTTTTTTTTTTCAAAATAGATCTAGACTAACATTTGGAAAGGGTCAGTGTTTTTAAATTTTTTTCATAAACCCGTATAACTCGAAAACGTTAAGACCTACAAAAAAGTGTTGTATGAGGGACTGTCGTGAAATTTCCTGACGTTTTAGAAAAAAATATTTAAAAAAAAACACATTTTCTACACTGAAAAAAAATATTAAAAACTTTAAAGTCGATTAAAAAAAACGGCCATTTCAGATTTTGATCATCCATAAGCAAAAAGTTACGTAATTAAATTTACTAAAAGTCGTCCATACATTGCAAATTGGGCATATTTTAGGAAAAACAGTTTTTCTAACATCGAATTTTTTAAGTCTCAAAGTTTTTTTTTACTTTTTTTATAAACCCGTATAACTCGAAAGCGGGAAGACCTACAAAAAAGTGTTGTATGGGGGACTGTCGTGAAATTTCCTGAAGTTTGAGAAAAAAATATTGAAAAAAATAAAAACACATTTTCTACACTGAAAAAAAATATTCAAAATTTTAAAGTCGATTTGAAATAAAACGGCCACTTCTGATCATCCTTAAGCAAAAAGTTTCGTAATCAAATTTACTAAAAGTCGTCCATACATTGCAAATTGGGCATATTTTAGAGAAAAAAGTTTTTCTAACATCGAATTTGAAATGAACTTTGTATTTAATTTTTATTTCGCTTTTATGATCATATTTTCAAGTGATAAATGAGTTTTAAAATTAATTGATCTCGCACCATACCGCTTATGAGAAAATCAACTCCTTCTAACAATCCGATGGGTTTTTTTTTATGGTTGGAATGATATCACAATAATATTTAATTTCTTATTTGGTCAAAGCCAATCTTAACAGATGTCTGGAAAGGGTCAATATTATGCTTATGAAAAAAGTCGTGGCTTGTTTTTATTTTTATTATTGCTATATATCCTAAAACGTAGTATCTGCACATGAATATTTACATTATTTCTGGGCTTTACTGAATAAATTGAATATTTTTGGTTCATCCTCTGAATTGGTATATACCGTTTGGCTGCAATTTGTGTATCACTAGTAGGCATAAAACAATGATATTTTTGGGTACCAGGGACAGTTTTAACCTTATCAAACAATTCCACCAATTCCTCTGACATTTTAACATATTTTTCATTAGATATATAACAGAAATTTAATTTGGTGCTACATGTATCAGTTTGTTTCACTGCCCAGTCGAATAGTTCTCGCGGAGTTGCGATTGTGTTTCCATAGTATTTTGCAAGACTTGCTTTTTTGCCATTCGCTTGAGAGTGCCACCAATAGCGTCACAGGGGCCTTTGCCGTGGGATGCGGCAAAAAAGTGCCACTCTGCTTCCAATCCATGTATTTTCTTGAAATTACATAAGCAGGCAATTTTTTTTTCTATTTTCATAATGAGCTGCAGCTCCATCTGACTTAAAAATAACTTTTGATTTGTTTAACAAAATTTATCAATTTTGAAATAAATAGCTGAACTGCTACTGTGTCATGGGTCTGATATTATAATAAAACTAATATTTTCCAATTTATTATCTTTTTTATGATAAATTTAGAATTGGGAATTGTTCCAGTGATATCCTTGAGCAGCGTTATAATTTTCAGAAAAGTCGCTAATTACCAGTATTTAACCTTGTTTTAAGGAGTCTTTTTTGTTTCGTGAAAAAGAAGACTGTTATTTGCAAATAAAATCATGAGTTATGAGCTTATCAACTTTTTTTAGGTAGATAACAATACAAACATATTCATTATTTCTTATTCATCTGGCGTTCAACGCAGGTACGTTTAGTAAGTTATTTTACACAAAACTTTTTCTAGAAGAGAATTTAATGGGATATGGATAAGGTTGTAACTTTTCAATGTTTGCAATAGTCCATTGATTGCCTTCATTTAAAAAACATAATCACTGTATAATTCCGTTTTTTAACTATTCTCAATAAAAAATACAATCTATTTTCTGATTCAAACTCATTTATCACTTGAAAACATGATCATATTTGACGGTTTAAAACAAAATCTTTGAAAAAAAAATGTCAGTTTTGGACTTAAAAAATACGAAGTTAGAAAAACTTTTTTCCCTAAAATTTGCCCAATTTGCAATGTATGGACGACTTTTAGTAAATTTATTTACGAAACTTTTTGCTTAAGGATAATGAAAATCTGAAATGACAGTTTTTTTAAATCGACTTTAAAGTTTTGAATATTTTTTTTTCAGTGTAGAAAATGTGTTTTTATTTTTTCAACATTTTTTTCTCAAACTTCAGGAAATTTCACGACAGTCTCCCATACAACACTTTTTTGTAGATCTTGCCATTTTCGAATTATACGAGTTTATAAAAAAAGTAAAAAAAAAACTTTGGGACTTAAAAAATTCGATGTTAGAAAAACTGTTTTCTCTAAAATATGTCCAATTTGCAATGTGTGGGCGACTTTTAGTAAATTTAATTACGAAACTTTTTGTTAAGGATGATCAAAATCTGGCCGTTTTTTTTTTAAATCGACTTTAAAGTTTTTAATATTTTTTTTTTTCAGTGTAGAAAATGTGTTTTTATTTTTTTAATATTTTTCTCTAAAACGCCAGGAAATTTCACGACAGTCCCCCATACAACACTTTTTTGTAGGTCTTACCGTTTTTGAGTTATACGGGTTTATAAAAAAAAGTAAAAAAAAACTTTGACCCTTTCCAAATGTTAGTCTAGATCGATTTTGAAAAAACAAAGTATGCAAAGTATCTTAGTTTCACATACTTTTGACATCCAGAAAGTTTCATTGAATTCTGAAGGGGTGCTGCCAATCGCATGTCGAGTTGGCGTGAAATCCGTCAACTACAATGATGTTAAAGTTCAGTTAGGATTCAGCTAAGGGTGAAAAACACGTATCTATCAAAGGATACAAACTCTAGTGTCATCGACACAGGGAGAGATATCGAGATGTAGAACATCGTGATGCAGAGTCAACTGTAGTACTAAAATAGGGTTTTATTTACTTATAGGTATTCCACTAATAGCTCGAAGATTTATTGTCATTAGTTAGGTTATTTCTATTTCCCTATGATTGCATACTCAATGTCAATGTTACCCCGGCCAGAACAGAAAAACCGAAAAAATATAGTTCATTCAAGATTCGTTCAAGATTCGTTAAGCAATATTTCAACTGCAATCGATATCTTAGATACCAGAACTTGTTTTAAATACATTAAATAGAATTCTTTCAAACAGAATGGAGACATAATAAGATTTTGCTTCCAAAAAAAATTATCAAAGTTACCCCGTTTTACGGTGCTTAGTTTATGCTTGTCTTTTTGCCCATAATTGAACCCTCACTCGTATCGTTCTGACTCGATAATAATTAATTCATCAATTGAGGTTAGTTATTTATTTTGCACGCCTTGTCCGTTGGACATGGGGGTTGGCCCTAACCAATGCGAAGCGGGGCACAAAATCAAAGCCACATGTTGCCACCGGATTTGTCCGTCCCAAGTGGTCAGCGAACGTGTGCTGCTAACGAAGGAAGCTGATTTATCCGCAAACGCACTTGATTGCCAAAGCGCTCATAATTATGGGCTGGGGCACAGTATGGGACTAATCGAGTACCTAGTCGATAGCGGTGTAACATAAGAACCATGTTCGCAGTGCTTACTTTTTACACTTCATAACGATGTGTGCAGATAGCCAGGGTGAAGGGAATGTGCAAAAGATGGATCCATATAAACCCATTAAGGAAATTTATGATCGATAATGAAGGGTGTGGCCCGATGTATCCGATTGCATGAGGATTAGCACGAAGATTAATAATCGTGGAAAATGGCAAGTAGGGCAAATATCCATTAGAAGATTGAGAATATTGACGAAACGAATCAATAGCTCTTTTCAAGACTGGTGCTGCTCACTTTGATATATGTTCACATTAGCAGAAGCATTTCTAAACTAACAAATAAAAAAGGCAGAACAAGTTTACAAATCGAAGCTTTTCTCGTCTATCCCTTTCGGCTGTTTAACAACTAAGCAGTTAATCATCCAACACATTGAATTTGAATTTGAACTCTATTTAATTTCCAAATGAATTTCATAAACACAAAAGCAGAAAGATTCCATCCACTTACCGATTATCCCAAAGGTATGTGTTTTACCTGCGCAATTTCACCACATGAACCGTTGATTTTCATGCATTCTAGTTGTTCTAGAGCAATATGGGGCAATGCGGGGAGAAAACTTCCGGTACAAATCGCGCTACGCCAGCAGTCCAAGGTCGAAGCTGACCGGAAGCGATCAAATTACCCGAAACCGTTTCACTGGCTGATATATAGTTTAGCAAAACATGTAAATCACGTGGAAAACTATACCCAAACAGATAATGATTCGACTCGGCTCGGAGTGGTTTCATTATTTCACTATCTTGTCACGGCTTCTGTTGTAGGGTAATACAACTTTTTTCGGGAAAAACAATTTGGTTGTTTTGCTGCTATTTGACAGCAACGGCCCTCCGAACAATGGAAACAAGCTTCACCGTTGACCTTGACATTCATGTTCCGTCCGGTGCGCTCTATAAGCGCTAGTCGTGTGACTTTAAACTTCTCGACAATGAAAGCAAAAAACTGTAACACGCCGGGCAAAGTGCATTCATATGATATCTGCTCTTGAGGGGAGAAATTCGGTTTTATTGCGGTAGTTTTACGAGTTTGTTATATGGGGCATTTTAGTTGCAGAAACGCTGATAAAACATTGTGAAGCAAGTTAACGAGCTTGGTTTGCATGTCAAACTACAATGAAATTCAATTCTTTTCCAAATCAGCAACCAAGTAGATTGCGACACGCTAGGGAACATTACGTTGCCGCTCTGGTTGACAATCAATTTATTAATCAAAAGATAATTGATCGTCGATTGGGCCCCCAATAGCAGTCTCGTTATACATTGCAGTGGATGATCACTGGATAAACTGCTAACCAGATCTAATTGAGCTGATAGATTGGTTTCGTCATCGCAGTAGGCTAGAGATCATGTATACACGTAGATACTGATGATGGCTTCCCTAGTGTTCTACTCGGTACAGATCGAAGCCCTGTGCACTACACTTAGTAGGCAGTGAATCTGTTTGTACGGTAACCTATTAGATAGTACTGTCACAGACAAACAGACGTAACACACAGATTTATTTGGTCGCACAAAATACTCTAGTCGTCTAGTCGAGTCTAGAACAAGACTTTTTTATTCGGAATTATTTTACTTATAGGTATTCCACAAATCAACCCGAAGATTGTTCTAACTGTAAAGTCTGTTTGTCTGTGGTGTTGTCATCATCGTCGTAGCGCTTCATTTATCAGATAACGATCGTTTGGGTGCAGGGCTGTTTGACTGACACAACAATTCATCCAGAGGGCGATGAATGTCGGTTTTATGTACTTATAGATATACGCGACAACGGTGATGAATTGGTTACAGTTCGTCGCGGTTGATTTATTAGAACGATTCTTCTTTAAAACGGGGTTGTCAACGGAGGATTGTGAAAAAGCTTTATATTAATTGGATTTACGTAACTGCTGTAAATTCTCCACGATTTGAGACGAATATTGATGATGGAATAATTCGTAGTTGTGGCTCCACGACTAATAAGTGACTTGCGCAGAGTTTTTGATGTAATGTAAATGAGATAATCAGTAGACTGTCGCAAATTTTGATATTTTTGCTCCCCTATGCTTAAATTGTGTCAATTATGATGAAAATCATTCTCCCAAAATATGAAGTTATTTGGAAGAAATTTGATTGTCACACGTTATTTGCAGTTTATATGGAAATTTCGATGGAAAAAGCAAATCTTTTGTGTTGAGTCCTCTAACTGCTCTCGTAATAATAAATTTTGGATAAGTAAACAAACTCAATTCATGTGAAATCTTTCCAGCTACAACTTTGACGAAGACCACATTTTGATGAGATGTAAGGATAATTTGTTACTATTGATAACAAAGTCTAAACCATGCTGAGATGATCATTCAATTACTTTCAGAGCAACACTACTTTTTTGCTGTAGAACATAGAAGCCTGGATTATTTTGATTCATTCTTCGCTCCAGGAGCTCCACTGTTGCCTGCCAAGCAGTTGGTTAACTTTCTGTCTGTACGAAATAGTAATTTACGCAACAAGGTGCAGAATGAAGATTTTTACAGCACGAGTCGTACGTTTATCCAGCGAGGCTTGCCGAGTTGGATAATTACGACGAGTACTGTAAAAATCGAGTTCTGCACCGAGTTCCGTACAACATTTTTTGCAATTTCATAAAAGGCTATCAGAGGAAAAATTTTAAAATTATTTCTAATCAATCTGCACATGGTCGTCCGTAGCCATTTTTGATGAATTCTGAACATAGTAGGTTGTACTGAGCAATTGTCATAGCCATCCGGATAGCATCATTATTCGAAACAATGAGTGGTTCAGATTCTGATGTTCCGATTAATATTGAAGCAGCAGCGGAAGTGGCCCTGGATGGTCTCCTACCGGAAAAATCCAATCTAGAATTCTTGAAGCCACTGTCACTAGCAGATTGCACAGGACACTGCTCTCGTTGATCGTCCGCGTCTCCGTACTGGCAGGTTCTGGGATAGATATTTATGTTCTGAAGAGGCATGGAGGATGGGAATCTTCAACTGTTGCTGGAGGAAACGTCATGATTTTCTTGCAACTATAAAACAATGATAATTACTCAAATCCTAAGAACGAAAATTCATTGACCTTTTCGTTTCTCTAAGAATAATAGATAGTTACTGAAAAGCGTTGCGTAATGAACCATCACGCAACTAAAATTCGTTGCATAATAAGTCATTACCAAACGCTTTTCAGTTGGGTAATATAATCATACGACAATGCTCGAAAGTAGGGTTGGCATGATGAAAAACAGCCTGTAACGATGAGAAATTGCAAAATAGTAGTTTACGGAACAAGTTGCAGAATAATGATTTTCACAGCACGAGTCGTAAAATTATCGAATGCAACGAGGTAGGTACGTACAACATTTTTTGCAATTTCGTAGAAGACCACTTGAAGGTATCAGAAATTATATCGGAATGCGTTCACCATTATTTTATAATTTCTAAAAAAAAATTGCTGTGATTCATTACGCAACTCAAAAAAGTTGCGTAATGAATCATTACAGCACTGGTTTCAGATGCGTAATGACTATTCCCGCACTGCATACTACAGTGGAGGAAAGTAGACCGTTTCATGACATATTGGCGTGATGATTTTTCTGCAGTTTTAAGAAAAAAAATAAATTGAGTTTTACTCAAAAAATAAGAATATTCAAAAAAGGTGTGTTCCATTGCCAGGAGGGATTAATTGGACGCCAATATCTCAGAAACGGCATTGTATAAAATTATACTTTCTATTGTGATGGTTTGCGACAGGGAAAGGGCTACTATATTACACATTGATTAGTTGGGAATTTCCCCACAAAACGACGCTAGCTAAAAAAACATGATTTTCTGATTCCCCTAACATCTATGATTTGCTGTAACTAGATCTTAGGATGGCCCTAGATTCTGATCATTTGGAATATTGATGTCTTCGACAAACTTGCTTATTAGTCTAAACTCTAAAGGCTACACACTCCATGTTTGCTTGGTTAAATATTCTACAACTAGGAGGCACTAGTGAACTACAAATATTTCAAGCTCCCATATCTCACGACGCAGAACAAAGATGTTCGTTAGGTTTAGGAACTAGGAGCATCGAAAATTTAAAATTTAAATATTGGCCTATGTAGTTTTGATAGAAGGCAGTTGTTTTTGGTGAAGTTATACGTTAGATCAACGGCTTTTCGCAGCATGTACAGGGTGTCCGCAAATTATCCGTACAAACTTTGAAGACATGTCTCTATACAATCAAGCATAATAAATTAAATATTCTTGCATGGTTTCGACCTTTGGCTTATTATATTCATAAGAAGTAAGTATGACACATTTCCGAACTCAAATATTTGTAAAACCAAGCCAAATGTGTAGAGGTGTCTTGAAGAGGCTTTTTTTCGAGCTTGATGACGGAAGAGAAATGTCCGTAGAACTCACTGGATTTGAACTGTATAATTTTCTATTTCCAGTCTTACTTGAAGCCACTAAACTGTAAGTTACTTCAAATAATAAAAGGACATTTGAATTCATCTCTTTTAGATTTTAGGGATAATACATCTCCAGTATGACTAGCGGCCTTCAAGAAAATCGTCTCTGAAAAATTTAAATTTGCCTTTCTCAGTAACAATCAATCAATTCGAAATTTTTTAAAGTTGTATTTTGTTTAGCATATAGATGTGTTATAAAAGGTACATGGACATTGATTTTTCATTGTTTTCAATGCGAGATCATCTTTCGCATATTTTGCTGTTCGGATAATTTGCGGACACCCTGTATAACATGTTAAACATTTTGCCGATAGGAAGCGCTAGTGAGCATCAAATATTTTTGGCATTTATCTCACCATGAAAAAACAGCAAAGGCAATGCTTTCAGCAAAATTGTTCGTTTTGTTCAGGACAATGTGTTATTACGTTATTTTGCCGCAAGGAGGTGCTATTAAGCATTGAAAATTTGTTATACAGTGGAAGGTTAGTGTTCTCGTTGTTTGATAGGCTGCTCTTGTGGTACGTGTCTGATTAGTTCAATTTTTGACCACTGAGGGGAACTAGTTAGCTGATTATTTCAAATTTTTGTAAATCGAAATGTTAATAACTTAGTTCTAAGTATTTTCGATAAAAATTTTCGTTGCTTCTCAGTTGGGAACCATTTAATTTTGTGTTCCCGGTTTTAGAAACCTGTGGTATTCGTTTGCAACACCATATTTTCGTAATGCCAGATCATACAGAAACCACATATGAACTCGATTTAATTCGATAATGACGAACGGAAGTATAACTTTTTCGAAAGCACCAGTCTTCTAGATTGAGTTAAAAATCTTGCGGTTTTGAAATATTTGTTGTGCATTAGTGCCACCTACTGACAATATTGCGTACAAATCAGGTATGCAAATCATTGCTGTAGGTTTAACCAGTAGCTTTACTAGAAATACCAGCTAGCTATTTGATATGCATCCTGGGATATATGTTTATAATTACATTCCTCACTAGCGCCTACTACCGACAAAATATGAAACCAACAAATCTCGCGCTGAGTATCATACAGGCGTATCTGCAGTGATCGATTTCTCTTCATCGACTTTCTCTTTGGATTAGTACGGGATGTTCGATCGATATTCGGAATATTTTACGATGCAGTATGACGAAGGACGATGAGTACTGTCTATTGAACCAAAAATATTAGACGAGAACATTCTCACGGCCAAGTAATAAGCTAAAGAGAGAATCGATGAAGAGAAATCGATCACTGCAGTTACGCCCTTATGATACTGAACGCGAGAAATGAACAACTTTGCTGAAGACTTCTAATATAGCTCAAACTTAGAGATTTATGAGTTTGTAATATTTTAAGCTCATAAGCGACACTAGTTGCAGTTTGTTGAGTTAAGCACACATGCAGCGTGTAGCTCTTGATTCAATGAGCAACTTTGCTGAACTTATCAGTCTTCCATATCTTCAGTATCGTGAGATATATTTAACCTCATAACTAATATATCAGCTCCATATTGTAACATTTTCTGAGCTAGCGCCATCATTCCGTGAAATTCCCTACTAACCACTGTGTACTATAGAAACACCGTACCTGTTGCAAATCTTCACCGAAGAAAATAGAACTTAATATATAACTGTGTCTGAGGTAGAAGCGTGCAAAGATTTTTAGATTTTTACTATTTTTTACCTTTTTTACAGAACCCACTCCCTGCAATGAACGATTCCCCTTTTATAATCTTCTTATGTTTACAATAAAACTCAATCAAATTTCAGCGAAGTTATCATGATTTAAATTTGGGGTTAATATGACCCCGAGGCACAGACAACGTACTTTTTTATGAAAATTAGACTACAAAAAAAATCCATACACAAATCCAAGAACCTGCGGAATCTCACCAACGTGTGAAACAAATTCACAAATTGATTCATTAACAAAAAAGTTACAGCCATTCAAAGTGCTCTGGGGTCATATTGGCCACAGAATGCAGACAAAGGGTTAAGCATGCAAAATGCAAACTCAG
Source organism: Aedes aegypti (assembly GCF_002204515.2). Taxonomy (NCBI): domain Eukaryota; kingdom Metazoa; phylum Arthropoda; class Insecta; order Diptera; family Culicidae; genus Aedes; species Aedes aegypti. The sequence goes on along the minus strand of NC_035108.1, from coordinate 19,528,106 downwards.
TTTATGGTTATGAAGAGTAATTTATCCTGATGTACATTCAAAATATGGTATTTGGCAAAGTTGTTGCTGAAAGAATTTCATATAAGAAGAGTTTGCTGTGGGCTAAACACAAAAGCATGGCGTTTTGCATAGTAAGCTCCATACAAACTTCAAATGGCGTGTGCACAGTCAAATTTCTTCCGAACCATTTCACTTTGGGAAGAAGGTATACACTATTTAAATCGTTTAAGCAAAGGGGAGCTAAAATTTCAAAATTTGCATCACTCTAGTAATCAGCTTACACTTTTCTATCAGCATGCTTTTTACTAAAGTTATTTTGGCCATAACAGGCTTTGTTCCGAGCAGAAAAAGAGAAAGTGATAGAACAGTATATCCATAAGAGGTTGCAAAGTTATCATAAATTTTCTTCGAAATCGCAAAGACGCAAATGGATCTTTAATCTTTTGACGCCTTCAAAAAGAGCTGCTTATTTTATCACAATGAACTACTTTGTCGAACATGCCGAGTCTCTAGAACGTCACAGTAAAAAGTTGGATTGTGGCGCCACCTTTGCGGACGATTTACGAACTATCCGTTTATGTCAGGACAGATGGTAAATATTACAAAAAACTTTGCCGAGGACACCAAATGCCGAAAATGCTTCGTTATCGAGTTATTTTTTTTTATCGCCAGATTGCGTCCCTGGTCCATAGTGCAATGTGAAAAAAAAAATAAATTAGAAAAAATAGAGGCAATTGAAATTACACAAACAGTTTCATTTTATCGTTATAATGCCGAAGGTGAATATTTGGCGTTTTTAGAAGGATATTGAAAAAAAACCCTCATTATGTGACAGAAACATAGTTTTTCAAGCTTAACTGTTACAAGAACTACTTCATTTCATCAGATTTACCTAATTCAATTAATTAATTAATAATTAATTCAAAATTTTGGTGAGTTTATTTGCAATCAATGCTTTCCCAGGTAATCAATAAGCATTTAAATAAGCCCTACGGGAGACTACTGACAGCATTCGAATTGCTTGCTGCCTTAACTGCTGCTGAGAAGCACTGCTTTCATAAATCCCAAGGTTATTAATAAGCATTTCAGCTGCAACGACTGTTTTAAGTTTGAAACAATTGCATTCACCGAAAAAAGCTAATAAATTTTCATAATAATAAAGTCCTGCGGTGATTAAACCTTACAAATGTAGAATACGATTGGCAAAGAAATTTAACTTCAGTTCGAATAGGATCACTTGGGCAAATTGGGCGAGATTAGGTGCGAATAATCCCATAAGTAACGTCATTTTCGTATCAATCTCCGAAAATATGCCAACGATCGATAGAACTGTTATACACGTCGAGCAATATAGTTAACAGGTCGAGGCGACAAATTTTTGCCTGTCTAGTGTAGGTAGTGACCAACACTACAACATCTAGCCGTTCAAGACCAGGACGTTAGGCAACAATTTGTCGTTTCGATTGTGTTGTTCACACATATGGGCCCTCTGTTAAAACACATTTTCAACTTCTATTCATTTCTCTCGTCGCTCGCTTGGGATTCTATTCATCTTGTCATTTCATTACTTTCATTACTCCCTTTAACTCTGAGTATAGGTATTGCATTCACCGAAAAAAGCCAATAAATTTTCATTATAATAAAAAATGCTCTATTGTTGCTGAATGAATGCCACGTTAGAAGAGTACAGGTAATATGTTACTAGTTTGACAGCATGTTCCTGTCATACCCTTCCCCAGTTTATGTGGACTAATTGTGACTGAAAGAGATTCCGAATCGCATTCACTCTTATGGAAAATCTCGTTAGCAACTGTCATTGTGCATGTGTTAGAAGAAAAATCGAAGGTGTGTCACTTTTTATTATTCTTACACAAAACATCAGCAAAATTGGAGTTCCGATTCAAAATACTTTAAAACACAGGTACCGGATCCCCGCAAATGTTCATGTATTAATGAGAAAAGCAAAAAAAAAACAAATAATATGCATGCAGTTTGCTTCAAATTGTATGGGGGGATCACCTTTTCCATTAATTTTTAAGGGACTGGGACTGAAAACATGAAGTTTAACATGCTTATAGCCTAATCATATTATTTTCTTCGTAATTATATTCTATTCTTTGGTGTGGATCATTAAACTGGACACAAATACGTTTGAAATAAATTTTACGTGAGCTGTTTTATTGCATCAAATCAGTTTCAAACGCAAGATTATCAATTTTTATATGTAAAAAAAAAACTGAGCATATTTTGTACGTTGGTACCGGTTAGCCGTAGCGATGGAGGGATATGATCAAAACAAACATGATTGTCGCAAAGCAGCCAACGCAAACCAACTGCGAACTGATTCATCTGAGCGAGTGTGTTCTTTGAACACTACATTAAATTTATCTATTTATGGCCAAATTTGCTGATACACTATCCTTTAACTCCCAGCAAAAAAATAAAATAAAAAGCTTGTTCACAATTAGTTTAGATTACTAAGGAAACTATATTTGTATAGAAGAGGGCTCAATCTTGGGTTTTAACCGTATTTTTAAGTGAAACATCGCGGAGCCCAAACATGGCCGGTACAATGGCCGACTTGTGCACCTACTTACGTTTTCAATGGCACTAAACTGAAGTAATAGTTTGCAAACGTTTCTTATCTTCTTATTTTAAGCTTTCTGGTAGTGCACAAAGCCAAAATAAAAAGTGCATTGTTGTTGTTGTTGAATGCTTTATTTACAAGATTTGTGCCTTTGAAGTTTTCGTGTAATCTAAAAATTGGTTCCAGACTGTTTCACCTTAGGTACAAATTTCAATCTTTATGATCATTTGGCTAAAAAATCTCATACTTTTAAATTCATGCACGCATATTTATCGATCTAGAGCAAATTGTTACCATTTTCCTTCAAATATTTCAATCGATAATTTCAGAATAACATATTATTTTTACAGCAATTCATTACAGCAGTGTTGCCAATTTTGATGATTGCCATTGTGGTTCGAGAGGTCTTCTGAAATTAAAGTATTTGTGCTTTAAAGGCGACGTGGGGATTAAATAAGCAACTCTATGAAGGTTTAGGTTATTTTTCATATTATTACTATATTAATACTTCCACCAGTACGTACTTAAATCTAAAAATTCCAGTTTTATTAGTTCCCTTTAAATTTGAAATGTTTTTCTCTAAACAAATTTGTGGATTTATGATATTTGAAGAATTGGTGCTCCGAAAAAAAATAGATATTTTTCAGCAGGCTTCTGATTGGTGATGCTCTCGATGCTGTCTTGGACTGTCTTGGTAGTGTCATTCTACAAACACGCCAAGCCGTTCCCATAGGTGACGTTAGCCACTAGGAAGGACGTTTTAAGTAATACTGTTTCATATGGTGTGCCCTTTTCAACATCTGATCCAGTTTCTCTCGCCGTTCCCTTACGGTACCTATCCATCTAGTATTGACTGCTTTCTTCTCCATGCTCCCTCTTACTTCGATCAAAATAAACTGATATGCCGGTAAACAAATTCAAAATATATAATTATCACGGTTGATACCTTTGTATGTAAGGAAATATAGATTGTCGAATATTGCAGCAAATTTTTAACAATCATTGATTTTGAAACCTCCAAAAATGGACCGTTCTGAACGTTGTTCTTTATTCGTGTGAAATTGAATCATGCTGGTGGCTTTCTTATTATCATAACATTGTACAATATTAGTTGAACGATGTACAGAATATTGATGGCGATTTAATTGATAAATTAAAATAATATAGCATGCACAAGGTGTCCACTTTATAAAATTATTAGTCCTCAGATTTTCAACTATTTTTGAAGTTTTCATCTGTATGATTGTTTTATAAAAACGAAAAAGAACGAAAGTACTACAAACTAAATTCAATATAGGTCCTTCTCATTCGTGTTTAGATTGGGTACCACTTCTAGTACTGCATTTGATCCCCGCGTTAAAGGTACCCAAGTTTGACCGATTGACACTTTTCACGGCATTCTAGATTTTGCTCTATTTCTTTATGTGCCATAAAATTTTGGTCACCTGGAAGAAATATGGAGGTCTTGATTTTGTCTTTGTTCAATCTGTATGAAAATAAAAAAAAATGCTTTGGTTTAACTTAAACAGGATGATGTTTGTTCAACATTGTTCTGCCCATGTTCGCATATTTTTGTTCTTATTTTTAATTATGATGCGTTGTTTGCGGCTGAGTGGAAGTTTGACAACTACCGAAAAACTAAACGTTACATATACTTTGCAATTGGATTAAATGGACAAATTGATGTGAAGTTTTGCGAAAAAGTTACACGTCTTCTCAGTGAGAATCGAGCTCACGACTCCCTGATCTCTAGTTAGGGCGCGTTACCCCTACGCCATGAGAGGACTCATGGACGCAGAAGTTAACCTGAATTCGATTTCAGCTCAATAATCACGTGGTTCTTTTTCGCAAAGTGCACCTCTTTCGTAAGAACTAGGTGCCCATCCAAACACAACGCTTTCCAGTTATATCCAATGCCTAGCCCGAGAGCGTTGTTATTTGTTGTTTGTAAGACAAATTAAGAACTTTATTTATTTATTTTCCGCATGTATCTACATGAATGTTAGAACAAACACCCTATAGATATCAAATCTTATTATTTGCAACCATACGCTAAATAATGTATTTAGAATGCTGAAAATGTCAAATGCATTGTTTTCTTAATGACTTTCAAACGCTACGTTATATCAAACTATTATTAGTCAGGTTTTCATGAAGTTTCAGTGAGTAATTAACATATAACTTTGTTGTAAATTTATGAAGTTCAATGTTTCGTTTTAGTCATATTGCTGATAAAAAAAAAATCTAGTAGGGGTGGAGGGTAATATGTAATGCTACGTAATTTTCAGGCGAGGGGAACAGCATTTGTGGTCAGAGGGTGTAAAAATCAATGATAAAACGCTGCGCCCTTACGGAATTCGGGAAGATGGAATTCGTGGCCATGGCGTAATGCGGTTCAATCGTTAATATCAAAAGGGACATAATCATTTAATTTAATTTTATCAAATTTGGCCAACAGTTTTGCCTAATACAGAACATCTAGTTAGCTGAATGAATGTTATTTCCAAACTATTTCCTTTGACCTGGGCACAGAACATAGCTCATTATGGTTCAAAGATTACTTCTCAGTCCATGCGTTAAAATACATGGCGTTAAGTAGATTGCGTTACTCAAAATAAAAGTTCATTTCGTACATTTCCGAGACTGGTAAACAAATAAATTTTTCACCTACAGGGAATGATAACCACCGTCTGGAAGCTATAGCACCCAAACTCATGTCGTGTGTCCACGTGAACATGCAACGAGCCCATTAACAGTTCTGATTTGTCACTAAACGTATATGAGAACATCCCAACCCAAAACAACTTCGGTACTCACCTGCATCTGGATGCCATCTTCAAGCAGCACACTTCCATCGTCGATATCCTCTAAATTCGATAAACGGCAGTTGCCCGTACTCCTCGAACCAACCTAATTCAACACTTTTAATTCCAACAGAAACAAAAAAAAACACTCAAAATTCACTTTGGACTTGGTCTAGTTTCCTTCCCCGGCGATAGCACTGACACAGTTCTGCCGTTGTCCATTATTTCACCTGCCTGCCGCAAAGTCTGATGGTAATGGGGCGATGCGTTAGCGGAAGAGGTTCCACACCACACCTACACGAGAAACGTGTTCTGTTTTGACAATTTAGCAAATCGGCTGTGTGCACATTCAAGTAAGAACAAATCAACAAATCGTCGCGGTATAGTGCACTGAAGCAGCGATACGCAAAATCAGTCCAAGAGGCACATGTGTGCGTTTTTGCCTCGGCCAGAAACACGACGCGATCCGATGGGACCGGACTGAATGGGATCCGTCGAGTTTCCCTAATTCGATGCACGTGCTTGTCGCCGGTTGAATTTGGATTTGGATATTCCTGCGAGTGAGCTAATTACCGATTCACGGTGCGAGTTGGTATAATGCGAGTGCTGCACACTGCAACGAAGACGAAGGGATATGGTGAGGGTGAGGGGTAGTCCAGTGCGCTCTGGATTCCGAAACTGGGTAGAGATAGATGGATTGCGGAATTTATGGTGATAGATTGGTGTTTATTACTCTGTGCAGTAAGTAGGGAATCGTGAGCGAATAAGGTGATTTTGAGTATGGAGGGTATTCACCTATTGGAAGATGGCATAGATTGTGGGCAATGGAATTAGACCGGAATTTTAAATCAGAGCAACTGTTGATACTGGAAATTATTGATTTAGACTAAGCATTGCAGCAGGGATGCCAGGTTGGAAGACATTTGCGTAGTGTGGAAGACATTTGGGAGACGGAAGATTTTTGGAAAACTTTTAAGAATTTGTGAAGACATTTGGAAGACAATTTTAAATTATTAGCATTTTAAAAATTTCTGGATTTGGAAAAAGAACATAACAGTTGGAAATTACAGAAACTCTTCTAAAAGATGTTTGCACGTCTTAATCAAACTATAGCGATCCCTCTCCGGATTCCGTTGAAAATTCTCCAAGGATTCCTTCAAATATTAATCTGAGAATTCTGACATGGATTTTGCCAGAGTTTCTTCTAGGAACTCTTGCAAAGATATGCAAGACATTTATTCCATCAAATTTATAAGGACTTTTTGAAATCTATTTCAGTGTTTCTCGTGTATTTTGTTACGAATTCATAATAAAAAGGAAACAGATTCTTATTTTATTTTTTTCTGAGATTGCTAATTTTTGCTCCTGAAATTATCCCAGGGAACTTTGGGATACCTGTCAAGATTTTTTTCACTGGTTTTCCTGAAACTCCTCAGAATTCCTTCAACAATGGGTTACACAAGGGCAACCTCACCGGTGGTTCAAATTTTTTAACTATGTTATAAATTGGAGCTTGCACTTGTTGCAAATATTGTTCCAATTTTATTTAATATCAGCTTTCTGGTCTATTTTTTGGAACAGGCTAACTGACTGGTTCATTTTTGGTCGGATTTGGACCAAGATATGAACTGTTCCAAAACTGGTTCGATACATGTTTGTTTATCAGTTCGGATTTTTCTCGCTGATACTGCCACCGGCTCTAGTTCCTACTCATTTGAGGTAAGTAAAAACATGAACAACATTCCATCGCAGCTGTTATTTAAACAACATGTATTCCTCTTTCAGCGATTCCTCCGGCTATTCCTTCGGAAAATCCTTCAGGAACTCATACAGGACACCTCTAGAAAACATCAGGGTACATTTCTGGGAAATAATTTAGGAATTCGTCCAAGGATTCCACCACGAATTTCTATGGGAATATATTTAAATATTACACAACGAAGTCCGCCTACAGATATCTCCAGGAGCTTTTCCAGAAATTCTACTGAAGTTCCTCCTATTTTTCCAACAGAATTTCCAACATAAAGTCCTCTGGGGATGTCTTTCAGGCATTCATCCAGGAGTTTGCTGCAGGAATACCTCTAGGGATTTGCTGCAGGAATTTCTCTGGGGATTTGCTCCAGGAATCTCTTCGGGTATGTCTTTCCTTCAGAAACTTTTCTCCATGCATATTGTCAAGAATTTCCCCCGGGGATTTCCTACAGCAATTCCTTTAAGGATTTTCTCCAGAAATTTCTCTAGGGATTTGCACCAGGATTTTTTCCGGAGTTTTAGTCCAGGAATTCCCTTGGGGATTTTTACGGAAATTTGTTCCAACAATTCCTCTGGGTATTTTTTCCAGAAACTCCTCCAATGATGTTTCTATCAACTGCTCCGGGGATTTCCTCAGAGGATTCCGTCCAGGAATTCATCTGGGGATTTCGTCTAGAAACTCATTAAGATGTTCCTGCGTGGATGTTCTACAGAAATTCCTTTGGAGACTTTTTCAGAGAATTTATCCGAAGATTTCTTCCAGGAATATATCTGAGGATTTGCACCAGGAATTTCTCCTGAGATTTCATCCAGTGTTTCCTATGGGTATTTAATCCAGTAATTCATTCCGGGGATTTTCTCCACAAATTGTTTCGGCAATTTTTCCAGGGAATATTCCAAAAGATTTCCTCCAGGAAGTTCTTTGGAGATTTGCTCCAGGAATTCCTCCGAAGATTTCAAGGATTACTCCGGGGATATCCCCCAACATTTATTCCGGGGATTTGCTCCAGGAATTCCTCAGTGGAATCTCAATAGCAATTCGTTCGGGGATTTACTTCAAGAATTCCTCCAGAAAATTCTCTGGAGATTACCATCAGATTTTTTTTGGGCATTTACTACAGGAATTCCTTCGGGGATTTCCACCAGGCATTTCTCCGGAGATTTTTCCCTAGAATTCCTCCGGGGATTCGTTTGGAGCTCCTCCATAATTCGTCCTTGAGTTTTTTTATATCTCCAGGAAGTCTTCAGAGTCAAACCTCCCTGAGTCGATATCTGAAAAGACCACCAACTTATGGAAATACCGAGCAATGGAACAGAGGGGGCCATCATAGTAACCACGAAATAATGGGTTTTTGTATAGTTTCATGTGTCAAGTCTGATTCGCTGCTGACAAGTAATTTCTCGGCCTATCTTGATGCATGGGAAATTTCTGCAAGGAATCGATCAACAATTCTCTTTTTTTCTGATCGCAGTACGCAGTTGAAAAGAACTGCCAGTTCAAATGGGAGTCGCTGTAGAAAATTTCTGCAAGGAATCGTCGAGAAATTTCTTTAGCGATTCCTTTGCAGTAGCAAATCAGGCTTCAATATCGAATAATTGAACATCGACTAGGGGTTTCATAATGATTCCTCGGAAATGGAATTTCTAAAAAAAAATCTCCGGGAATTTTTCCAGACTTCCTCCAAAAATTCATCCAGAGCTCCTTCCAGTGTTTTTCAAGTCCTTCAAGAAATTATTTCGGATTTTTTCTGGCAATTCTTCTGGATTTCGTCCAGCAATTCCTCGAAACGTCCTCCGGATTTCTACAGAAAATTCTTCTAGATTTTTTCCAGAAATTCCTTTGGAGTTCTTCCAGCAATTCCTTGAAAGTTCCTCCACAAATCCTGGAATGTTCCTCCGCTGTTCCTTCCCAACAGTGGGAATCGCTTAGAATACCTTAGTTTCTCCAGGAATTTCTCCGGAGTTCGTCAAGCAATTTCCTCGGAATTGCTCCAAGAATTGCTTCATAGTTCCTCCAGAAGCTCCAGGATGAACTCCGGAGGAATTGCTAAAGGAACTTCGGAAGAGTTGCTGGAGAACTCGCAAAGGAATTCATGGGGGAACTCCGGAAAAAAATCCTAGAGGAATTTTTGAAAGAACTGAGAACAATTCCTAAAGGAGCTATGATGAAATCCAAAGTACTTCCCGGTGGAGCTTTGGAGGAACTTCGGAGGTTATACTGGATTTATTTATAGAGAGAATCCCCTTGAGGTCGTCCGGGGATTTATTTCTAGAGTAAATCTCCAGAGAAATTGCTATTTGAGATCCCTGAGGTATTTCTGGAGAAAATCCCCGGAGGATATCTTTCAGGATTTTCTAAAGCAAATCATCAGATGATATCCTCGGACGAATTCCTGGATGAATTCTCCGGAGGAATTTCCGGACGCAATCCCGGGAAAAAATTCTGGAGGAGAAGAAATCTCAGGAGAAAAATTTTCGCCATAGTTCCTCCATAAATTTAATCGGAGTTGAGACATCAAGAAACCCCCCAGTAATTCCTCGGGAAATCCTCCAGAGTTTCTCCAAGAAATTCTCCAAAATTCGTCCAGGCATTTATTACGAGTTTCTCCTAGAATTCTTTTAGAGTTCCATCTGAAATCCCTACGGATTCCTTACTTTCAAAAGTACCTCCAGTTATTTCTTCGTAGTTTCTCCAGAAATTCTTCCTGGGTTCCTCCAGGAATTCCCTGGAGTTTCTCTGAATATTCCTTCAGTCTTCCTCCCGGACTAACGCCAAAGTTCCTTTGGAAATCCTTCACAATTACTTAGGGAATTCCTCCACAATTGATCTGGGAATTTCTCCAGGATTTCATCCAGAGTTTTTCCAGAAAATCTTCCAAAGTTCATCTGGAGCTCCACTGGAAATTTATTGGCAGTTTTCCGGAAAAAGCGAGGTTTTTTCAACAGTGTTGTACGAAATACAACAGCGCAACGATTAAAGTGTGAAATGAAATTAAAGGAATTTTCCGGGATATTTCATATATTATCTGTGCAGTTTTTCATAGAGTGGAGTAGGAAGCCTCGTGAAAATCGACGGGATAATGACGGCAGATTCCTACATCAACATCTTGCGGGAAAATCTGGAGGTTTCGCTGATCCAGAAGGGCCTTGAAGAGAAATTCATATTTCTCTAGAACAACGACCCGATGCATACTGCCAAGAAGACCAAGTCTTTCTTCCGGTCTTGTCGAATTAAACCGCCTCCACAAAGCCCAGACCTCAACCCCATCGAGAATTTGTGGGCGATTCTCGATGCCAGGGTTGACAAAACTGGTGTTACTAACAAAAATAATTATTTTGAGGCCTTGGAGCGCGCGTGGAAAGAACTAGAACCACAACACCTACAAAACCTGGTGAAAAGCATGCCGAAGCGCCTCCAGCAAGTCGTTAAGGCCAAAGGAGGACACATTAACTATTAAATTGCTTTTTATTTTTCTTAAATCATCTTTTCTGGGTTCAAGAAGGAAGTGGGCACTTTTTTTTGTCACTATTTTTTTTTTCAATACAAATTGATTTTCTTTTTCTTTAAGTAAAACTCTTTTTTTATCAAATTTTCGTAAGTGCAACTTTAAAAGAATATCAAAAATAAAATATCAAAAAAGATTTAAGTGTGCTAACTTTAATTTGAACCAAATCAATGAGAGAAATTCAAAAACTGGTGAGGTGGGCACTTTATTTTGCCTATCAGTGTAACATCACTGGAAAATTCCGTGAATAAATTAATGCAGATATATTTTTAAGAATTCATGTAGCAATCTGTAAAAGTATTCTTAGACGAGTTTCTGGTTGAACTCCTGATGAATTCTCAAGAATAATTATTCATAACCAAGGTAACTTCCGATTAAATTGAAATCTGGTTAAAAATAAAACCAACCATGCACAGGTCAGCTGTTGCCTGACAAGCATGGTTTTGAAACAATATGCTAGAGGAATTAGCAGTGGAGGATTTCTTTGAAGAAAATCCTCAAAGCAGTTTTCTGCGTTAAAATCAACAAATTAAAAAAATACACAGCAGTTTTGGTTTGGAAGTAAAACAAATGTGTGTATTTATTTTTTCAGAATTGGGGATTTTGAAGCAGAAAACTGATTTTTTCAGTTCTCACATTTGCTCCATTTTTGCTTAAGCCTTAACCCAAAAATACAGACATTATAAAGATACCATGATAATTGAAAAGTTTTAAGTGGAAGACATTGGAAGACATTTTTTCATGCAATTGGAAGACATTGGAAAAAATCACCTGGCATCCCTGCACTGCAGAATTCGTTCGAAGAAATTTCGAAGCAGAAACAAATCAAGCAAAGAAAACATCGCAGCTGTATCGATCCCTGATCTATAATGAATCGCAAGCTGTAACAAGTTCGATAAATAAACGCTGTGAAAGACAGCCCCAAAGAGAGAGCTATGGTAAATCCCATTGTTCCCGCTTATTTACTATTGGAGGTAGGTATTTCACTTCACTGATCACGGTGTGTTTCGTAGAACAAGTTTATTACAAAAAAATAGGTAAGTCTGAAACTTCTCCACAATAAAGTCTAGGTTTCTCGCGCTCATTTGCTGCTAAAACCAAAATAATCGGTCGGGGGGTCCAGAGTAATTTTTTTTTTGTTTGATTTCGAGAGACTTGCACATATGTTTGAATTTGCCTATCTATGTGTTTATGTACATAAGGGCGGTTCAAAATTAAAAAATGTTTGAGAATTCAATCTCACATATGTTCCTTACTATCCTTACTATAAAAATAGTGTTCTGTGGAATTCGCAGCTTTCTAGGTGGTGATTTAAGGTGGCCCAAAGACAATGTAGGTTTATACGGAAATTACTATGAAGGAATTTTGAGGTATGTTCCAATCACGCTTGTACTGTAATGTAAGTACAAACTTATTATCCCATTATAAAAGCTCATTCTTCGAACCATAATAAAGAAATTTGCTGAAGAGAGAAATTCAATTCGACAGTTAGCAGAAGAGGTATTCATGAGTTTGTTTGCTATTATTTAGCTTAACCCCTCTACCGGCAGCTTCATTTTTTTAGCACAAAAATATATATGAATCGCGATAACTTTTTTGTTTCTCTATATTTTTCCACCATTTTTTCACAACTTCTCAAAAAACTCTTCTACTTTTGGAATCTATGTCGGTATTGACCATTGGTCAACTGGTTTTAAAAATATTTCGGTGTTCCTTGGTGGACCGACACTTCCCATTTAAAATTTCAATATGATGTTTTAAGAAGTTTTCAAGATCTCGTTACGGCTAGAGTGGTACCAAAAACATAAAAGCTCATTGCTCAAAAACAGTTACACCGATTTGTTTAATTTCTTCACAATAGACTTTCATCAAAGTTTAGCTTTGAAAAGCGAATAACCGAATATGAGAAAAAATCTGTAGCCAGAGGTAATTACGAGAGTTATGGCTATGCGTCGGTCCCCCAAGGAATTTTGGAATATCTCCGAATATAGATGATCAATGCTCAAAACCGATACCGATTCTGAAAATAAGAGAGTTTTTTGAGAAGTTGTGTAATTATTTTTCAAAAATATTGAGAAACAAAAAAGTTATCGCGATTTGAATATTTTGAAAAAATGAAGCTGCCGGTAGAGGGGTTAATATGGGGTTATGGTACTGCAATCAAGTACAAAAATCCCAAACCCAGCAAATTAGCATCATGATGTTAGTTTCTGATCTTTTCATAAGCACTGTGCCATTAAGAAAATAACATAAAAAATATAAGATTTGAAACTTCTCAAATACCATCCAAATTAGCGTATTTTTCAGCACCATGGGGCAAGTATATTACATGCCTTATAACAAGGTTTATCACATGCGAAGCCCTCTACTAGTTAATTCGAATAACTGAAATTGTGTTGTTTGAAAGGCGAATAAGTCACTTTTGTATCTAGGGGTCATGCACAAATTACGTACGCTCCAAGGGGGGAAGGGGGTTAAGCCAAGCGTGACCAACCTTACAAAATTATCGGAGGGCTCATACAGAAAGTGTGACAAGGGGGGGGAAGGGGGAGGGGGTCGAAAAAATTGGAATTTAGCGTGATATAATTTGTGTACCATCCCCTACGAATAAAAAGAGAAATCTCGCATAATTTATGATCTCGTCCTATAAGCCATAGCTTGTTATTACTGAGCAAACGAATGGATTTACACTTTATTTCACAATGCTACGACGAAGAGAAGATCCTCCTCTGTCTCCCAGCGGTGACAGTTTTTATTTTGGTCCATTTATCTGCTTAATAACAAAGAGCTACACACTCGGTTATCAATGGTTTTAAGGGTGAATATACATAGAAGCCACACCTCGAATTTTCAAAAGCACAAGTCTAGAGAAGCAGACAACCGGTAAGTCACTGGTCACTCGCTGGTGGCGACTGATCAATAAAATGTTCAACGCAAAAGGTTGTCAGGTTCTCAAGACAACAAGATCTACAAACAAGCTCTTGAAAATTCTAGGTTTGATATCGAAGCATCTTCACCTATTAAAAATATTTCCTAATAACTTCTTACATCATTATGACCAATTTAAGTACGATTTTCAAGGTTTTTCGTGGACAATAACTAAAATGACGTTTGAGACAGTTTTGCAATTATGCGTATATCATATGTCATATATGCTTATCACAGCTCTTTTGAGCAAGAACAACTTTACCTTCCAAGCCAAGGTGTTCAAATGGTTTGATCTTGCAGTTTGTCCCGTATCTATGTTCAACGCAATGTGTGTCGGTACAAAAACACATATCCATCAATACTTCACACAAAATTAAAAAAAATGTTCTGGACCCCCCGACCGATTATTTTGATTTTGGTCGCAAATGAAAGAGCAAAGTCTAATTGTTTTCAGTTCGAAATTTCAGACTTACCTATTTTTTTGTAATAAAGTTGCTCCACAAAGACACCGTGTGATATGATAAACAATCCCAGAATATCCTATAGTAATAGTGCCCCCAGGTTTGGAGCTTATTTAGATGGATTTTATCATGCACTGCTTTCGCCCCTATACAATCAGAGCTGTAGCAGAAGACGATAAATAGACTCTCATGATGTCTTGCAAATCATGATTGTTACAGAGAGCGATAAGAAAGAGATACTCTCATTTTTTTATCAGAATTCAACCCCTGTCCAAATCTATACTTTATTCGTGATTTTCAAACAGAAACTTCATTCATCCAGCGGAAGAGATAGCAATTCTCGTTGCTTGCCCAATTGAGCAATTTTGTGATGTTGTTTTCCCCTTGCAAAAATAATTGCTATCCTTTCCCGGAAAGCAGAACTGGGTGAAAAACACTCTATGGCAAAAGAATACCACACGCTGGAGATGGGAAGAACTTTTTCACCGCAAAACTGTCGTCATCGTGGTCGATTTATAGCTCTGCCTTGCGGCGACACTTTTGGCACGTTCCAGACGGCTTGAAAACTGTCGACAGATCATGCCCTCGTATGATGGCACCAAAAGCTGGAACAATGAACACGATGTTCCGCATTTGATGTTACAAACGAGTCTACAGAGACACAGACAACCTCTCTTCAACATCATTTCGGGACCATTATGATTGCCGTTAGTTAGGGACGTGCACCCGTGGGATTGTCTAGTGAGGGGGTCAACATGATTGATTATGCGGATCAATGTTTTTTTAAGAGCCAGTTCGCGATAACCACAACTTCTTTCGTTTATTCACTAAACATAATGGCAACCACGAACAAAAAGGAAGGGTGAATCTTTGAAAACACAACTTTCTCCTAAAAAATCGAGATTTAAAACTGTCACTGAACATGGCAAAAATGGAAGAAAAGACGTTTACCCGAAACAAGTGGTCCCGGCAAACTTGCCGTCTTGACATCAAGTAGGCTGTTGAAAAATGGCGCGTAATCGCCCATACAAAATGTCAGTTTAGTTTTCTCCCATTTTTGATAGACTTTCCCAAAGTTTTTCTTCACACAAACACGTCGGAGCTCTGGGCGAATGTGACAGTGAAAGAATTGTTAGCGCAACTATTCAGCAAGACCAAGCTGAGGGTCGTGGGTTCGAATCCCATCGGTCGAGGATCTTTTCGGGTTGGAAATTTTCTCGACTTCCCAGGGCATAGAGTATCTTCGTACCTGCCACACGATATACGCATGCAAAAATGGTCATTGGCATAGTAAGCTCTCAGTTTATAACTGTGGAAGTGCTCATAAGAACACTAAGCTGAGAAGCAGGCTCTGTCCCAGTGGGGACGTAACGCCAGAAAAGAAGAAAGAAGAAGAGCAATCATATCGATGCGCTAGACAAATTTTCCGAACAGCAAATCGAAGCAGTCTCTAGCCCAGCCTTTTTGATTCAAGTGAAAAAGCAAAGAGTGCCGCCTATCGTGATCAGTTGTTCCGAACTTGGAGGATTAGGGTAGGAGATCTTGAACTCCATTAGGGGAATCGAGATTTCCATCCAAATCGCAAAGAAAGGAATCTCAGTCTCCTCAGCCACCGGGAAAAACATTTTGAACAAATATTTTCAAGCTGTACATTTACAAATCATCAAACTTATTACATTACACAGGATCATTGGCGTAGGAACAGGGGGGACCAGGGGAGCCTGGCCCCCTCCAGACTCATCCAGAAACCCCCCCCCCCCACCCCCCCCCAGAATTTTTGATGATAATAAATATTGAAAAAAAAAAACATTTACCACTTTCGGACACAATGTCCATAACACTTGTTATTGACAAAAATCTCTTCACTAATTACGTTATTTTACGTTGTACAACTATAGTGAGAAAACCTCGCTTGTCATACATAGCATCAGCGAAGTTTGATTCTCAAAACTCGTTTTCAACTGTATTTTGCTTTCTAATGTTTTTGGAGGATAACCTGCTAGAGATGTCCGGCGATGATGATTTTACTTATGAGAATTCACTTAAATAATCCATACATTAATTTCAACTCGTATAATGTCCCAAAAATTTTTGAAAAAATAGATAAAATCACTAATTTAAAATTTCATGGCAGAAATTTTTGACGAAAAATCAGGCTCAACTTTCAAGGTATTTCAGCATTTCCTAGTTGTCTTCAGATGAATGGTAGAACTTAAACCTGGTGTGAAACAATGTAACAAAATCAATCAGAGTGTGAGTTTAGTTATTCCAGCAATAAATTCTCTCTTTGATGTTGATTCAATTTTTTTTACAGGTTTTTAGCAACATTTTTCAAAAAAAACTTTTTGATATTTTTTATAGAATTTTAGTATAATCAAATTCCTCAAGTAACATTAAAGGTTGGCTTCAAACTTTTGCAAATCTCTTGGAAATTAGTCAATTAAAATTGTGGGACTTGTTCATACTTTCAAAGCGAATTCCTCCTGGAAGCCGTTCATTCCTTCTTTGTCTACTTTTTATTAGCAAATTGGTTCAGGACAATGTTCCCGGATTTACCTAATAAATTTTAAATTTAAGTTTTTTAATCTTTCAAAAGTTCAGTTTTTCTTCGCCATTCATCCAAAAATCATTGATTCTATTAAATCTAATACTAAGATATTTCGCTGAAAGTTCTATTAGACATTTCTTTGAATAATTTTTCAAAAGAAAAAATATTACATTTTTTTCCGTGAAGTTCATTAAAAGTTCTTAAAAAATATTTCCAAAAAACATCGAAAATTGCATAAAAAACCTTTTTTTCAAGGAATTTCGCTTTAAATCCCCGGTTTGTTTAAAAATTGGAAAGAAAATTGTTTTTGAAACGCCTCTAGCCATAGAATCATCAAAGCAAATTTGCTGAAAACCTCCAGGAGAACTTTCGCTATCAAAATTAGCATAGGGGTAAAGTAATCTGTAGAAAAAAATGTAGCAAAATAACTGGGAAGAAGGAAAAGATTTATTAAGATATTCATAGATACATATATTGGTCTTCTGTAAAAAACTTCTTAGAAACAATGTTATCAATTATTGGCAGAATCCATATTCTTGGTTTGAATTTTGTGCGATACGAGGGCGGAATATTTAGAGGCTTTCTGGCAGAATTCTAGAAAACCATAAGTCAAAGAAAGATAAATTATAAGGATAATTTCCAAAGAAGATTCTGATGGACCTTTTTAAGAAATTTGTAAGAAAATCTGAATATTTCTGCATTAGTTTTGAAATATATTTATTTAATATTTTTAAAACAAGTACTGGTATCTCAGTTATCGATTGCGGTTAAAAGATTGCATGACGATCCATGTTGAATCGATCAATAATTTTTCATATAATTGAAAGTTTATTTTCGGTTTTGTGGTAACTTTTTGATAATGGGTGTGTACACATGAAAATCGCCAACCGAACTGCTGTTCAGCATCATTTCAGTTAGAATTTGATTGGAGAATGTTAATGGAGAACGTGGGTTCCAATTTGTTTATAAAATAACAGAATTTGTAAAAAAAATTCAAGTTCAAATATGCATAACAAACACTTATAGGTCTGTATAAATGGGTATAAACTAATATTTCTAAAAATATATGGAATGATTCACGTTTCGACATTGAATTCAACATAAATCAAACATTTTTGAAACATAAATATTTCGAAAAAAACCGAGTGAGGATGTCGCATAACTTCAGGTGTATAACATTATATGGAAATTTCTGACTTTGATTACAAAAATGGCCCCAATTTGTGAAAATGATGTTCGATA
This sequence comes from Aedes aegypti, assembly GCF_002204515.2. Classification (NCBI taxonomy): domain Eukaryota; kingdom Metazoa; phylum Arthropoda; class Insecta; order Diptera; family Culicidae; genus Aedes; species Aedes aegypti. The sequence goes on along the minus strand of NC_035108.1, from coordinate 19,510,278 downwards.
TGAGATTTGAGACCGGATTCATGATCTACTATAACTGGGCTGTCAGGGATGTGCAACGAATTATTTAAAATCTTATCAAAATGTTTGTAAGGAATTCAAAACTGCAAAAATCTCATTGATTTTTAATATTAGAATATAAAAACTCAAATGCTATCGCTTCCAATGAAAATAGTCCTGACATGAAGTATCATACTAATACTCTTTACTTTCGCATATTTAACTGATTAACATAAATTATGTTATTTCGTTTAGTATGTTGTGAGTCCCTCACTATCAATGTTACCCGCATTATCAAAGATACACCGTTTATTAGAGAGGTTTTAATTATCCGACTTCAACATTTTTTTGTTTCACCTTCCTTCGCATGGAACATTTTCCGTACTCCAAACAGCACTACAGTACTACAAAATAATCGAAATTAAACTTTTCAAAAAAGTTTGTTTGGAATTTCTAAAGGTAGGAATCCTATTTTTCCTACCTACATCAATATGTTCATATGTTCATACAATATATTATCTAAGATTTTAATTACAAATATTTTCAGTAAAAATTCCATCCGTTTTAACACCAATAATATTCTAATAATAAAAGACGAAGAAAAAGATTTTTTTTGTAGTAAATCCTACAAGTACCACTTAAGCTTTTCTGTGAGAAACATTGTCAACAAGTTTCAGAAATTCTATGGATTAATTCTTGAGTATTAAGACAGGAAATAAGTATTTTTTCCGAATTCTTGTGAAGAATTATTCAAAAAAATACCAACAAACTTCTTCCAACCCGTTCTATGTGTTCTTGAAATCTGATATGCAGCGATTGGTATAGGAATATGTAAAGCAATCACTAAAAATATTGAAATATTCCTGAAATAGTTAATAAGATGATAATTTTTTATGGAAGAATCCTGAGATTACCATTCGTGAAAAAATGAAGTTATTTTTAGAACCTGAAAGTTATTTTTAGACCTTGTAAGAATATTTCTTGGAACTTATGAAGAATTTTTTTGAGAAGTTTAATAATGAATTGCAAAATCTTAGTTAATGTGGTGAAAAAAAATATTTTAAAAGAGTCCCAAAAGAATCGTGAGTGCCGTTTGAAGAAAAAAATATCTCCGGAGAATACTTAGATTATACTCTGGTTAATTTTTTGGAAGAATCTTAGGGAAACAGTGATATGATTCTCCATGAAATCCCTGAACAAATTACTCGAGAAATCTTTGAGTAATTTCGCGGAAGAGTTTTGAAATAACGGTTGAACGCTAGAAACTTTATAGGAATTTTAGATTTCTTCAAACATTTCATAGTTAGGCATTTTTAAACAAATAAAAAATATTTTTGAAAGCGTTTTGAAGGAATACGAGATGTTGTTCCTTTATTTTAGAGGAATCCTAAAATAATATTTTGTGAAAAAACACAGATAGATCTGCGGAGAGCTTCTTTGAGAAATCATGATTAGTATTTTTACAATTGAATTATTTTTAATTTCTTTCGTTTCGATGAAACCTGGAAGAGTCATTTAGTTTTTTTGCAAGAGTTTGGATATTTTTTGCTAAGATTTTTTCAAACAATCTAGTAGAGGAACTTTAGGACGAACTTCAAAAGCAAAGCTGAAAAAACTTTCTTAGGAATCCGTGGAAGTAATCCTTGCTTTATGATCTTAAAGACATTTATGGTGTAACTCCTAGAGCTTTTTTTGGAGAAATCCTCAATAATTCCAAAAAATCATAATCAAATTATTGATGAACAACCAGAGGATACTTTAAACGAAAAATTGGAATGTATACGTAATAAGTACGTAGAGAACCTTCCAGGAGAAATAATTAAAATAATTTGTAATGCATTTTCTGGTATAGTTCTTCAATATATTTTTTAAATTATTCGATAGAGATTACACATTCGATACATTTTCTGGTAAGATCAGAAAATCGTGGGGATCCCAGGACAAAATCAGTGAAAACTGGTAAAGGAGTTCTTGGTGAAAACACTGAAAATTACAAAAAATAATTCCTGAAGAAAATCCCGTAGGAATTTTCAGAGGAATCTCTTCAAAACACATGTTTGAATTTCAAAAAAATCGTGGAAGAATAACAAAGGACATTTTTTGTGACTTTTTGTTAAAATTATTTAAGAAATTTTGACTGGATTACAAAAACAAATGAATCTTTTTAGTAGCGAACATTGAAATTTACAAACATCACTAATGTGCCGTGAAATGAGACAGAATAACAAATAATTAAAATCAATACAAATCTGTTAAAACTATGAAATTTTGCTATGGATGCTATAAATCCGTGGTCACCAAAGTGCGGTGCGCGGGCACGACGTGATGTATGTATCTCTTAAATCTGAAAAGTTCCGCAAATTTTTTTTCGGGAAACTGTTCTACTCTCAAAGTTATGAAGAACATCAAACAAAACTATTACGAAAACAATCCTCCATCAGGAATGATAATGGTTGAAAAAAAAACAGGGCTGAGGATCACTGCTATAAAACTATGAAACTAAAACATAACATGAAACTATGAAATTTTCTAGGCCCCCCCCTAGCCCCCCTCCAGAAAAATTTCCTAACTACGCCAATGCACAGGATAAGATCTTTTTGCCGTTCTGCATACAAAATGGCCAAGTTTGGAAACTTGGATCTTGACTCCTAAAGCTCCGATTGATCTGAAATTTCTACCGCCACTAGGAAATAATTTGTGCAGTGAAAAAACTCACACCAATTTTAACACACACTTTGATATTATCGCAAATGAAAGAAATGTCAATATGGTCAAAATGGTTTTGAAATATATTGAAAAGTATGAATTACAGACACATTTTGTTTTACATACTTGTTTCTCTTGTTAAATCAAACATTTTTGCCAAAGTGTATATTGCTCTTTATACTTTCGTTTCAAAAATAGTTCAAAATGAGAAATTTAGCAATTTTTACACAACGGGGCATTTGCCATAACTTTAGAGTGGGTGATCAAAAAGCTGTGCATTTTTTACTGCACAAATTCTAGTTATTTCCTAGTTGTGGTAAAACTTTCAGCCTTATTAGAGCTCTAGGAGTCAAGATTGGGGGGCCCAGATAGCCGTAGCGGTAAACGCGCAGCTATTCAGCATGACCATGCTGAGGGTCATGAGTTCGAATCCCGCTGGTCGAGGATCTTTTCGTAAAGGAAATTTTCTCGATTTCCAGGGCATAGAGTATCTTCGTAACTGCCACACGATATACCCATGCAAAAATGGTCAATCGGCAAAGTAAGCTCTCAGTTAATAACTGTGGAAGTGCTCACAAGAACTCTAAGCTGAAAAGCAGGCTTTGTCCCAGTTGGGACGTAACGCCAGAAAGAAGAAGAGTCAAGATCCAAATCACCAAACTTGATCATTTTCTGCTATGTTGAACAATAGGTTTGAAAGTGCATCGCCCTGCTTCAATCCGTCTAAGGTTATGAAGGATGTTGAAATCTCATCTGCAACCCGTATACTTGATTTCGATCCTTTCAACGTTGCACGAATCAGTCTATTCAGCTTCGTCGGAAAACCATGTTCCATCATTATTTCCCACAACTCGTTTCTTTTAACTGAATCGTACGCCGCCTTGAAATCAATGAACAGATGAGTCTGCAAGTTGTACTCCCGGAATTTATCGAGGATCTGTCGCAGGGTAAACATTTGATCCGACGTCGATCGGCCCTCACGAAAACCAGCTTGGTATTCGCCGACGAAGGACTCTCCAAGCGGTCTCAAACTGTTGAACAGAATACGTGACATTATTTTGTACGTCGAATTGTGGAGCGTTATTCCTCGGCAATTGGCGCACTCCAATCTATGCCCTTTTTTGAAGAGAGGGGAAATGAGGCCATCCATCCAGCTAGCAGGCAGTTCTTCTTCCTCCCATATCCTTAGTAGTATATGGTGAAATATTCTATGCAGCTGCTCACTAAATACCGTGCTTCAGAAGTTCGGCCGGGAGCTCATCCTTCCCAGCAGCCTTGTTGTCTTCCAGCTCTTTAATCGTCTTCTTAACCTCATCTAGAGATGGAGATGGAGCCTGACCGTCGTTGTCGATGTTCATTCTGTTCTCCGATGCTCTATCGTTCCCTCCATTCAGTAACGTTTCAAAGTGCTCTTTCCAGAACTCAATACGGCCCGATTCAAACCTCCGATCGACAAGGTTCGTTTACCTTGCGTCGGAGCAAACTTCTTTTTTCACCGATGCCGATGGACAGAGGGCGATGCCACTTGCTTACTGATCCGTCGGACATCAGACTCACTGCTGCTGCTACTACTCCGTTGAACATCTGTCGATCAACTGCCCGATTCCCGAACTGTCGGTTAGTTTTATGCAATGTATGAGTATTCAATCATCGACGTCGTTTTTTCAATGTGTTGGTGATGAAAATGAAACTTTTTCCCACACATTGATGACTAACATTGGGCACTTCTATAAACTAACATCGATGAGCTTTCAGTCTTTTTAATTTATTCTATTATATTTTACTTCTATTACCACAGCAGCCACCATCGTTTTATCTGTCAGCAAATTACCTTCATGGTCGTTGCAAATGACGGGAGACGGCGCTGACTATTTCCGCACTCCATTGACAGTTTCATAGAATCGTCGCATGTCGTTCTGTTCCATACAGTTTTGCGCCTCGGCTATCACGTTCTCATCAAACTCTTTTTTCTTCCTGCGATGGATTCGCTTTTCGGCTGATTTTGCTTCCATGTACCGCTCCCGGTTCAGCCTGGTACCAGACACTAACATCCGACGTCTGGCCACGTTGTTTTCATCCGTCACCCTCTGGCACTCCTCGTCGAACCATCCGCTTCTGGGGCGTCTTCGACCAGTACCAGCACTTCTCGCGCTGTTTCACTCACCACTCCATGAATTGCATCCCATAGATTGTTGAGGTTTTCGCTCACATTGACCTCACTTATCCGTTCGTCCAGCTTTTGGTGGTATTCAGCTGTAATACCGTCTGCTGAGAAGCGCTGGATTGTTTGCTGTGGTCTTAAATTCGCTACAGTTGATAACCGCGCTCGAATTTTACTGACAACGAGGTAGTGATCCAAGTCAATGTTAGGACCCCTGAAACTCCTAACATCGATGACATCTGAGAAATGTCGGCCATCCACCAGAATATGGTTTATCTGGTTGCAAATATCACCATTTGGATGCCTCCAGGTGTGCTTCCGAATATCTTTGCGTGCAAAGTAGGTGCTGCTGATGGCCATCCCCCTGGCAGCAGCGAAAGCCACTAGTCGTAGGCCGTTGTCATTGGTAACGGAGTGAAGACTCTTCTTACCGATGATCGGACGGAAAAGTCCTCTCTTCCGACCTGCGCGTTCGCATCTCCGATGACGATTTTCACGTCGTGTATTGGGCACTCTCCATAGGCCTTATCAAGGCCTCCATAGAACGCGTCCTTCACGTCGTCAGGTTTGTCGTTCGTCGGTGCATAGATGTTGATCAGGCTGTGGTTGAAGAATTTGCCCCGTATCCTCAGTACACAGATTCGCTCGCTAATCGGTTTCCACTTCATAACGCGTTTCATCTGCTTCCCGATCACTATGAAACCGACTCCATGTTCTGCCTCATCGCCGCCGCTGTGGTAGATGTTATATTTGAACCTAGTGTTAGCGATGGAATCAACCGCCCGGAATTCACGTTCTCCAGATCTAGGCCACCGCATTTCTTGAATGGCGGCTCACTCGTCCGGGTTCATTTAACGTCCTGGCATTCCAGGTACCAAGTTTCCATTCATTATTTCGTTGCCAGGTCGGTTGACGAAAATATCGTTCGTTATGTCTTCTTTCTCCAATTTTCGTGGTAGGTGAGAAATTCGGTATGCTACCTTACCGGGGTGCGCTACCTACATCACGTTGATGGGGCTGCCACCTTAGGTTAGTTGACGTGATACAACATTTCTTACTCAGCCCCTGAATACCAGAACAGACACTGTTTGAGCCGCACTTCCTGGTGAACAGACGCTCGGGACGCACCCCCTCACTCTAGTTGATGTCAGAAGGACAACAGTGCCCAGGATGCACTACCAGCTAAGTACGCAACCGTTAGCTGGCGGTCTTTGTCATCGTTAGACCGCTCCTTCCTGGTTGTCGACTCACCATTTTACAACCGTGGTTTTCTTTCATCTTCACTTAAACTTTTCTACATTAGGGAACTCTTATGAAGAAAAAAGTCGCATGTCTGGTTTTACAAATTTGTCTCCTGGTTCACCGTAAGTCAACACAGATTCTGCTCATTATCTAGTAATCTGGCCGAAGTATCAATACACGCATAAGGTATTTTCTTATAGTAACGCTAAAGTTATTTCATGATGTGTGGGCAGTCGCATGTCTAGTTTTGGGCTTGTATCCATGTGGTTCACCGGAAGTGACCCTTCAACTCAGTATTGGCCATATGGTAAAATAGACAATATTGAGAGTTGATGTCTAGCACTGGGTTTCTGAAATGATATCATGACGTTCAAGTAGCCGCATTGTTGCTTCGGGTCAAATTAACATTTGTTCCTTAGCCTCGGATCCTACACGGAAAGTACTCCAGGAACCAGTTTCTGGCTTTCGCCCCATGCGTATTCTTGCTTTGGACCGTTACCTGGAGTCTAAAAATGACTAGTTATGTTGAAAAAGATGTAAAAAATGTGACTAGGGAACACTTATGTCTTATGAAAAACATGTTCAGACCTTCCAGTTTGAAGAGCCCACTCGCAGGAAGTATAATTCATCCCATCTATCGTAGTGAAAACCGCATTTGAGCACCATTCGATTGAAAATAAACGGACCATCCCTGGGCATTAAGGGGTCAAAACCGGGAAAATTTTGAAAGCTTTACCGGGAAAACCGGGAAAAAGCGGGAATTTGAAAATGGAAATTTGGTGGCTACCCTGTGTTAATTTTTTTTTCTCATTGGTAAACATTTCTCATGAAATAATTCTCTTCAGGATATATCTCAATCCAATACCCTGATAGCCCTAAATGTTTTACTCTTCTAGAAACCCTTCTACGATTGATTTGGTCTTAACTGACTCTAGTTACTTTTGTAGACAACTGGTTACTCAAGCCGATTTTGATTCTGATCATGTCTCTATTACATTTCAAATATCACATGAAGCAATTCTCAATCCTATCAGCTCCACTTTCAATTATGTTCGAACCGATTAGACTACATATGAAACATACATTGATAATAACCTTGATAGCATTGCTTTGCAAACAAAATTTGATATTGACAATGTACTCGAAACTTTGAAAAATTCCATTGTTTAAGCAAGAGGCATTGCAATACCAAAAACTCCTTGTCCTCTGGAACAACTTCTTAAAATCTGAACAACAATTCAGAGTAGTTTTAATGGGAAAATCATTCATGATACGTTGCGTTCTCAGTCACTTTTTGCTGCCACATTGTGACAATCATTGCGCTGTACCTACTGATACAATCTAGACTGGGGATCCCAGAGTAAGCACGACTTGCCGCAGAGACGAGAAAGAGAGCCTTCACACAGTAACTCAATTAGCCCAGCTGACGCTATCTGATAACATCGGGCAGCGCAAATGCGTCTCACTCGAGGAGGAGATTCGATCGCAAACTCCACGGCGTAAGCAAGTGATCGCCTGTAACTGATATGAGCATGTAATTATGGCTTTCGATGAACTGTCATCGTCGTCGTCGCTTAGCGCAAACTTGTTTGCTGACTGGGTGCACATGTACTTGTTTCGCATTAAGATTCGTTTCTCGAGTAACGATGCAAACGTTACAGTCTGATGTTCTCGTTGGTCACGATTCACAATTTAAATAATTTAACAGCGTTGGTGAAATACGTTTGCTGAGAGTTAAGGTTTGATGAAAAAGCACTGCCACTGAAAAAAATCTTAATTTATCGCTCAGTATACCACGTTTGGATTCAACCTGTTTTCCATATTTTTGTCACCACAAAATTATATTGAAATCACTTGAAGAACTTTGTTTTGTTTTTGTTGTGTTGATTTTGATCCGAATTTTACATATTTGTTTCATTTGGCTTGAATGCCTGAATGTGATTTCTGGAAGTTTAATTTCTATCTAGCATGAGCCCTAGACTTAACTTCATTTGACCAATTTATTGGAACCCCTCTAATCGTGACAACATGTCTACTGGAAGGTTTCAAATTAACGGCTTTTGGTTTATGTAGGAAAATTGTAAGATGAGTTTTGGAAGCATTTGGAGAAATCTTCCATATTTGCAAGTATGAAGAAAAAATATCTGCAATCCACTACAGATGACACGCAGACTTCGTCCTTTGGCGGAGAGGTCTGTGTCATCCGCAAACAAGAATTTTTGACATCCTCGAGGTAACTCAGATAAGTCAGATGTGAAAATATTGTATAATGTTGGTCCCAAAATTCTGCCTTGAGGAACACAAGCTCTTACAGAAAATCTTTCAGATCTGGAGTTCTGATAATTAACATGAAGTGTACGATTTGACAGATAACTTTGAATTATTCTAACAATGTATGTTGGAAAATTAAAGTGTTTTAATTTTACAGTCAAACCTTTATGCCAAACACTGTCGAATGCTTTTTCTATGTCTAGAAGAGCAAGACCAGTAGAATAGCCTTCAGATTTGTTAGAACAAATCAAATTTGTTACACTTCAAAATTGACGAGTGGTCGAATGTCCATGGCGAAATCCGGAGCTATTCATTGGCAAAAAATGAATTTTTGTTGATGTAAACCATCATTCTGTTCAAAATTACATTTTCAAAAAATTTAATGATGGAGGAAAGCAAACTGATTGGCGATAGCTGGAAGCTTCTTCAAAATATTGATTTTAGTCAAACCGTTACTACTTTTAAACTCGTGTTTGGAAAAATCACTCAAAAATATATGTCAAAATTCAAGTTGTATCTGATATTCTATGAAAATTTCATTCAAATCGGTCCATAAATAACTGAAATCTAGCTTACCAAAGTTTGTCATTTTGCAGGGAAAATCGAAATAGTTGCATATGTTTTGTCCGCAGCCCTGTCGTCGTAAAATTTGAGCTTCTTAGTCGTCCCTTTTTGAGAGAGGCGTTGCTATAGCCCAGAGGGCGCTTCTATTCCCAGGCGTTAATGATGTCGGCTCATAAGATATATCACAAATATTTTAATATATAGGAATCAACCGTGATGGAGGTTATGTTGCTATGAGTTTTCGACTTTTAGTTTATATAGATCATAAACGGAAATCCAAAAACCCATGGCACCATTTTAATATATAAAAATTGCAAATATCACAAATACTTTAATATACATTCCTAACGAACGAAAATCAAAATGCATTTGCACGTATTTAGTTTGTGTTCCATTTCTATTGAAATACAGAACGAAGAGATCAAGTACATGGACTTAAACATTATTTAGTTGAAAAGTTTGCTGATGTAAAAACTGAATGCTATTTTGTCCTAGTATCAATTGAATCTACCTTAACAATACCTACTGTATATGCTATGTGACTATTTCCTAGAGTCATACTATTACGATGTACCATTCAAATAGAAATCATAATTAATAAAATAAACTTAGTCTTGTAGAACCTATCACTCAGTGTAAAAGGAATCATCTAGTGCCAATCTTAAAGCCACATAGAACCGTTTTTGTGTCTCTCTCAAATTTAAATTTTTTTAAGATTGTTTGTGTTTCAGGAGAAGAAGATACGAGAAGAAACACATAGAATTTATCAAAAACTGATTAAACCTAAATGCTTCTCCTCTAGTTTTATAAAATTTAGGCAAAATACGACGCAAACTGTAATTCTAATTATATATGCCGATGGTAACCGCGTTTCAGCGGTTATTACTCAACAATAACTCGGAATAATTTTAACGAAATATTATGTGTATTCTCAGTCATGCCAGACCAGAAAAAAATGTAGACTTGACTAGAATGCGAAGAAAAGTTTTAAAGTTAAACATAAATAAATCCATACCTGAGATTCGATGTTTCGAATGTTTGATTATGTTTGTACGTAAAGTAATATATGAAGCATACTTAGAAAAATATATGATATTTTTTCTTTAAAAAAAAGAATCAAATAATTAAGTTTACTAAGATTTTCTTTACCACAGAAGTTCAACTCAATGGACGCAGTGGTTCTACGCCCCAACAAACAAAAACAAGACTTTCTTGAGATTTCCAAGAGTAGAATATCTAGAAAATTTGAACTATTTTTTACATAAAGAAGAAGTGTTCAATATTCAGCTAAATATATGGCTTGAATTACAAATAAAATATCGCTGTTTTTGTGATAACAATATGGAAAAAAGTCAACAATTTCTCTGGTTTTCAATATTTTTTTTTTTTTTCGAAGTTTTCATATTTTGCAATGGTTTTATCTTTTGTACCGTTTTGCATCGAATTTCCGGACGCTTCGAAAGCCGGACACCTTGAATATTTTCTTATTTTTTGCCATGTTTAAGAAAGTGTAACTGTAATGTTAACACTCAGTTCGATTCTTTGATTTTAAATGTTAATTTGAATGTCAGCGTATTGCAGTAGGCTTTAAAACCATAAAAACAAAAATAAAAATAAACTGCGCGTGGAATCGTCAGTTGATTTTCTGCCTGATAAACAATTTCTTAAGGTTGGTGCTCGGATATGTGCTCGAAGTTTTCATCGTCAACATACGTTTCTGTGTTGTTAAACGTGACTAACAGGAGGAAAAAAGTGTGTTTTTGTTGCCAGCTAGTGAAATTTACCGGTATTTATATGAACATTTCTTTATTAATGGTTAAATTGAAGTGTCCGGATTACGAAGCATGATTTCCAGCTGCTTCAAAAGCCGGACATCCGAGAATGTGAATTATAATGTGCCTCTATTTTAATCATAATGATTAAAATGGACAATTGATGATTGTAAAAGTTATTTAGAGAATATTCGGTAAAAAAAACTAAATTGTTACCTTCCGTTTCGGAAAAATAACTTGAAAAGAATGTTTCTCGTTAAGTTCCAGATGTCGCACGTCACTGAATCTCATGCGGCGATAGAAGAGATTTGTGTGATTTGTCTTTGTTTTTTACATCAGTGTTGACTGTTTAATAGTCAATACTGAAAGCTGGTGATATAACCTTAAATAAAGTGCTAAAAATTCAATTCGAATGAAGTACTTACAAAATCTTTGAGTTTTTAATTAAATAAGAGTGTCCGGAAGCCGAAGCAAATGTGTCCGGAATTTGAATCTGCTCGAAAGCGATGTCCGGATTTGGAAGCAAGATATACAATGGAACTTTTTTTATTTTACCGTGATGAATTAATACCCGGACGCTTAAGCGGTGCAGCATGATCTAATTCCAATAGCAATATATTTGCATTAGATTTGATTAACGCACTACCGTGTCACGAATCGTTTCGACTTTTATCTTGATGATAATTGCAAATATTCTAGTTAAAATAACGAATATAATATGGAAATAATGTTTTTTATTATACATGTCTTGTTTTCAAATCCAGACATGTGAATCAAAAAACCGGACATTCTTGAATCAATTTCCGGACATCCGTGTTTAAGCCAGCTTAATTCAAATAAAATTAAGAAAATTCAATTTGAATGTGGCTATTCTATCATATGTTTTGTTTTTAAATACAGGGAAGCACATAATAATGTTTTTAAAAATGAATAATCAAGATTATTCTGTATTACTCATTATTATTCGGTTACTCATATCTTTTGGTTGTAATCGCGAGCAAATAATCTGCAACAATCGTCATCATAAAGTCGACTTTTCCACTACAATTTAATTTCATACACGATCATCCACTTTTTCTTGCATTTATTGCAGTTTTCGGTGCATTTTTATTACAAAATAGATGTTCACTCAAGCAAACTACAAGTTAAACGTATAGCGTTCGGATTTGAAATATATGGTTCACAAATCCGGACACTCACTTATCATACGAAAAAATGTCCATTACACTTGTTTTCACAGTTTTAAAGTGTTCTAATCATTTATCTAAAATATTTAAACACAAACTATGGTTTGCAACAATTCGCATACAATGTCATTGGAATTAATTATCGTTAACTTGATCGCTCTTTGTTTCGCTGAATGACTTGAACTACGAAAACTGCACTACGATATAATGGCGTCAAACTGATATTTGATTTTTATTTTTATTTTTATTAATTATATGACAATGACTACTAGATCAAATTGTAGTCAAATCATGAGCAATGTTATAAAGCTCAGATGTGAATCATTAAAACCACATAATTATTCAAATTCACATTGTATTCAGTAGAAGTTACCAGAGTGCCCGGATATTGGTACCGTTCGGATTTTGATTCACCACAGAAGTGAGATTTTCCTCAAACATTGTATTTTTCTTAGCACAGCAACAAAAATTGAACTATGTACGGTGTGGAAATATTTTATAGCTTCAAGATATACAAGAATTTGCTTATGAAATTCAAGTTTGAAGTTGCACTGCCTCTTAGGTGTCCGGATTTTGAAGCAAAACGGTAGTTTTACGATAGATATATTAGTGAATCTTGGAATTTCCAAGTATCAATTACAGATGGTTTTCAAACCTATTTCATGAAATTTAAAAACACAAAAATGCTGCTCGTGGTGCATATTTGATTATGAAATTTATCACTATCACATAAAAATTATTGGTCCAGAAAAAAACAAGGGTATTAACTGACTGTCATAAGAACATATAAGTTGAAGATTCTTTCATTTTTAAACTATACCATATTTCATCAAACTTCGAGAGTGGTCTTGGGCTTCTTAATGATCATGTACTTTTATCGAAGGATTTCTCGAGATAATTTAACCAACATTTTCTTTAACAATACCGAATACTAGGAATCAAGCGCATACAGCCATAGTAATATCCATTAAATTAAGGGATCCCGTTTCACAACTCAGAGTAGTGATCGGACAGTCATCTGGTACGCACACTGAGAACTATTCTTGCACCTTCATGAACTGCATCACTTCTCGAAGAGGCAAACCATTCGTAAAAATCCCATTCTAGGAAAAGGGTTATTCTGGAAACTGTCATTCGCGGAAAGGACATTCGAAGAAAAGTGGCACAATCGTTTGATAAATAGTAAAGACAAACTATAGATATTATAGGTTGCTTGGTTTGACTTTATTAACGAGATTTTTAGCCCTGGGCTAGTTCATCTCGCATAGATATTATAAACAACATATAAAACGGAAAGAACCAAACACTACTCTTCACTTGATATACATTAGTTAAGGTCACAAAGCAAACAAAATTTAAAATGGTTTCCTACAGGGCGTTAAGTTGCAGCTTATCTACGTGAAACAAGGTTTAATCACTTCAGGGCGTTGATACATATCAAAAAAATGATTGATTTTTACGGGGCGTTACGATTCAATTCATTAATGTAGACTAAGGTTAAATTACTGCAGGATATTGATAGAGCTTGGAATTTTCATTTAATTTTATGCAGGGCGTTGAGATGTACCTGATCATCATAGAATAAGTCAGTCACTCCAGTAAAATTACTGCAGGGCGTTGATACTGCTAAGAAATTTCAATTGATTTTCAATAGGGCGTAAATATGCTCCAGATCTCACAAAGATCAATATGGAATTCAATCAAATCACTTCAGACGTTTGATATAGCTTGATCGATTGATGTTATACAAAGCGTTAAGATGTTTCTGAACTACGTGAGAGAAGGCCAAATTACTCCAGGGCGTTGCTAAAGCTTGGAATTTATAATTTATGTCCTACAGGGTGTTGAGATGTACTTGATCTACATAGAATGAGGTCAAAATACTCCAGGGCGTTGATACAGCTTGGAATTTTCAATGGAAACAGAGCATTAAGTTGCACCTGATCTACGTAAGACAACAAGGTCAAAATACAAGGAAAATAGATATCGAACAGAGCGTTAACATAAAGTTGATTTACATGACACGAGTCCAAATTACTTCAGAACGATGATACAGCATGGAATTTTCAATTGATGTCCTACAGGACGTTAATATGCATCTTATCTAAGATCTACGTGAGACAAGGTCAAATTACTCCAGGGCATCAATACAGATTGGAATGTTCAATCGATACAGGGTATTGAGGTGCACCTGATCTACGTAAGACAAGGTCAAATTAGAGGAGGGCGTTTATACATTTTGACAATTGTCCCACAGGGCGTTAAAATCCAACTTATTTACATGGAACAAGGTCAAATCACTCCAGGGCGATATTAAATCTTGGAATATTCGATTGATGTCCTACAGGGCTTAAAGATGCACTTGGTCTACGAAAAATGAGGTCAAATTTTCCCAGGGCACTGATAAAGCTTAAACTTTCAATTGTTGTCCTAGGGCATTGAGATGTATTTGATCGATATGGGATAATGTCAAATTACTCCAGGGTGTTGATAGAGCTTGGAGTTTCTATTGATATCATACAGGGCGTCAAGATGCACTTGATTTACATGGGATGAAGTCAAATTAATTCAGGGCGTTTATGTAGCTTGAAATTTTTAAATAATGTCCTACAGGACCGTAAAATGCAGCTGATCTATATGAGACACGTTTAAATTACTCTAGGGCGTCAATACATATTGGAGTTTTCAATCGATGCAGGGCATTGAGGTGCACCACATCTACGTAAGACAAGGTAAAATTAGTCAAGGGCATTTATACATCTTAACATTTGTCCCTTAGGGCGTTAAGATGCAACTGATTCACATGGCATGTGTCCAAATTACTCTAGGGCGTTGATAATGCTCGGACCATTCAAGTGATGTGGTGCGTAAAGATGCACTTGGTCTACATAAGGTGAGGTCAAGTTACTCCAAGGCGTTGAAAAAGCTTGAAATTTTAATTGATGTCATACAGGGCGTTAGGATGCTACGGCTCTATATGGGACAAGTTTCTCCCGGGCGTTGATACTGCTTGGAGTTTTCGATTTTGATATATGTGGAATAAGGTCAAATTATCCTAAGGCGTTGATAATGCCTGGAATTTCCATTCGATGTAATGAAATTACTCTAGGGCGTTGATACAGCTCGTAAATTTCGATTGATTTTCTACAGGGTGATGATATGCTCATGATATATATATGAAATTTTATGCAAATAGGTTTAAATTACTCAAGGGTGTTGGTAGGTACAGGTTGAAAATTTCGATTGATATCTTATAGGGCGTTAGATTGTTAATAAATCTTCGAGCTGTTTAGTAGAATACCTATAAGTAGATGAAAAAACCGAATTTAGTACTATACCATTTAATTCCACTAGAGTTTGTATCCTTTGACAGATACGCGTATTTCGACCTCAACTGTAAGGCCGTCTTCAGTGTCGTGTACTAGACTCGAGTCTAGTACACGACACTGAAGACGGCCTTACAGTTGAGGTCGAAATACGCGTATCTGTCAAAGGATACAAACTCTAGTGGAATTAAATGGTATAGTACTAAATTCGGTTTTTTCATCTACTGTTAGATTGTTGTTGATTTCATACATTATATTTTATGGCTTCGGGCAAAAAATTCTAAAAAAAATCTGAGAAAAGCTTCTTAGTCGTCGAATAAGCGCGACGACAGGGCTGTTTGTCCGATACTGTATATGTTAAAGTGAAAAATGACAACAAGGACAAAGAAAGTTACCTGTGAAAGTGCTGTATGAATAGTAAGCTGTGAAGCAGACTCCGTTCCAGTAGAGATGTAATGTAATGTAATCCACTACTTTGATTATGGTAATACGATTATTAACATGATCCGACATCGACACGTATGGCGCATAACCTCAATATCGCCTTAATGTATGCTCTGATCATATTCCATAAGGGACCGTCCAGAAATGACGTAGGATTTTAAGGGGGAGGGGGGAGTCTACGACTTAGTTACTAATCATGTATCAGGTATGGGAAAATAGGCTACGATGGGGGAGGGGGGTGTCAAAAATTGGCCAATGAATCAATGCTTTTGTAATGTTCTGTTCTGAAATAATGACAGCATGGAATGCTGTTGTAGGGTAGGTGTACCAGTTATGGCCATAGTGGTTCCCTATTTCGCTATACGTGATATTTTGAATGCCTTCACATTTAGAAAAATCTTTTGTGTTTTAGCAGTAAAATAAAGGATAAATCTTGATGTTAAAACATACAAAAAGATTAAAAGTGTGAAAGTTATCTAAATTTTGCATATGGCCAAATAGGGAACCACTATGGCCATAACTGGTACAGTTTTCCTAGTGTTTGTTTTGTTGTGAAAGTTAGAGAGAATATTACCGAAACTTCTCGAATACTGAGCTGCTGTTGCAGCGTTCCATAATTTATTATCATCTAGAAATCACAGATGTAATTAATGGAAATGTCGAGTCATGGAAGAGGAATGCTTTAGAAAGCTGTTTAAGGTGAAGTAAATCGAAGCCAAACCTCAAATTTTCAAAAGCACGGATCTGGAGAACCAAACATCCGTTTAAGCTGAAAACTTAATCGATTGGTCACTCGCTGGTGGTGGCCAATCGGTTAGGTTTTCAGCTCAAACAATTGTTCGGTTCTCCAGATCCGTGCTTTTGAAAATTTGAGGTTTGGCTTCGATTCATCTTCACCTTAAGGAGTTTTCAGTGTGCTTTCATGAGTCAATATGGCGCACATTCATCTCATACATGTTTACTTTTCAAGCTTTTGCAAATGTCGAATTCGTTTTTGAGCCCAGGTTGGTGCAACCCGTTTTGACATCACATGATACAACCCGACCCGATTCAAGACCGATTAAACTACAATTTACTTGAAGTTATTTGTTTTACGTTTCAATCACCGACCAATTTCTTTAAAATTAAAAAGAAAATGATGAAAAGTGGAAAAAAACAATGTTTCAGAAAGCTCTAGAAAATTATGCTCTGAAAAAATAGTACCTTTAACATTCAAATTGATTGTTGTAGTGCTTTTAAACTGCTGTTGTAGCGCTCAATGAAACTTTTTGATGAAACATTTCAAAACGTTACTGACAGACGGACAACTCTGGGATTTTATATATGATTCTTGAAATTTAGCAGAATACCTTCCTCGACTTCTGAATTCAACAGAATTCTGCCAGAAAGCCTCTATGGATTTAGCCCTGGAATTACACAAGAAATCAATCCCGGGATATCAATTCTGCTAATAATTGATGAAACTATTTATAAAGAAATTTTTTTAAAGAAGATCCTTACACATTTCCTTGTGAATATAATATCTTAATAAACTACTTCCCCCTTCCCAAATATTTTGCTAAATGCTTTGCCATAGATTGCTTTTCCGGCCCATTTCTATTACAGTGGCTCATTCCAGAAGCGAAAGTATACTCGGGGATTTGTAATAAATTTCCTCTGAAGAGCAGGCATAATACATTTCAAAAACGCTTTTCGTGAATAATTCTTGTATGATCCGGGAACTTGAAACAGAATTTCCAGGAATAATAACCACAGAAAAATTTCTGACGCAATTTGTGACGTATGTTGAAAATATATCTAAAGGACTGTTGATGAACTTCACCGTAGAATTTCTAATCAAATTTTTGGAAAACTTTTTGAAGGAATTTCTTTTTTTAATTAGGGAAAGTGTACCAGTTATGGCCATAGTGGTTCCCTATTTGGCCATATGCACAATTTCGATAACTTTCACATTTTTTATCTTTTCGGATGTTTCAACATCAAGTTAAATAGTATATCTAACTGCTGAAATACGCAAAACCTTTTGAAATGTAGAATTATTAAAATTAGCACGTATGGCGAAATAGGGAACCACTATGGCCATAACTGGTACACCTACCCTATTTCAGTGAAATAACTCAGTTAAAGATTTAGCAGAGTCAATTGATTTTTGGATGAATTGCGAGGAAAAATTTTAAACTTTAGAAAGGTTAACTATTTTTTTAGCTTGAATCTGTGAACATATTCCGGAATCAATTTTTTTGGATAAATGTAGACATAGAAAGAATTGTTGTCCTCCAGGAGGAATGCGCATTGAAAGTATGAACAAATGTAGCAATATTATTTAACTTATTTTCAAGAGATTTGTAGTTTGTAGATTCACCGAAGTCAGAACCACCACGCTTATGCTGTGTGCGAAAAGCAAGGTTTTCCCACTGCTATTGTACAAATTAAAAGAACGTAGCTACTGAACAGTGTTTTGTGAATTATAAGAGTTATGTGCAATGAATCAGATGTTATGTTTATTTTTTATTGTTATCATCAACAATTCTTGAGAGGGCATGGATGATTGTGGAGGTTTCCTGTTCCTACGTCAATGCATATTGTAATAAAATTTATGGTGAAACTGTTTCCAATGTACATGAAGTGAAATACATGACTGTCATTAGAAAGAAATAAACATATGTTCGAATAGACTGGCCCAGCTCAGTATGGGAGAAAAATAAAGTTGAATAATTCCACGGGACACCCCCCACGGGATTATTTCTCATGGTTACAGGAAGACTTCCTGAAAATTTCAGCTCGTTTAGTCATTCCATGAGCTGGCGCAATTGAATTGCAGTTAATATGGGATTTTCAGCTCAAACATATGGGAAACAGCACATCATCTCCTGTTTGGGTCAGTAAAATTGTTGATCGCGTTCAATTGAACCCAGAATGTCAAAAACAATACTTCATACCATAGCGCACAATATTGTAGAAGGTTCTATAATAATTAAAATTGAGATAGTTGGTGTTTTAACTATCTGAAGTAGGGAGTCGATGCCGGTTTTGGACCCTTTGCGTATTATGGACCCCCTACAGAAAAACATAAAATTAGCACTCAAAGCAACCTTATTCCTATGAAAATCCACCGGGGGAACTTCGATTGCATTGTTAGTCAGCAGTTTCAGGCAAAATATTTGATTTGAGGCGCATAAATACAGATATTTGAACAGTTTTGTAAATGACACAACACAAGAGGGTCCATAATACGCATTTCCAGGTGGGTCCATAATAGGCACGTCGGCAGCGAGCCGGATTACATGGGAATCAAATGGAGGGTCCATAATACGCAACGTCAAATTTGTAAACAATCCTATTATGAACCCCGGGAGGGTCCATAATAGGCATTCGGACAACAGTTTTCCAAATGTATATTTCTCTGGGAAAATCGTATGATTTTGTATGTTGCATGGGTGTACTGTGAAGTAAAGACATTGAACTTGTTATTAGACTCCACAAAACGTATATCGGCCTGAGATATAATTGCGGAAAGGCGTCGAGAATAAATTTCAGCTACTAAGGGGTCCATTACTAGCATTGACACCCTAGTAATGCAATACTGCTTAGTATTTCTTCAACATAGATTGGTGGCAGTGACTAAGCTGGGCGAGCTGCGGCACAAGGTGCATGCATATATGTGATTGTTCGGGAACGCTGATCTAAGCCTAACTTTCAACAACTGTAAGGTTAATGAAAATTTGCTTTAATCCAGATACAACCTTCTGCAACTTTGTTCATCAGGGTATCAACTAGTGAATTTGTCATTCTGGGCTCAATTGAACGCGATTAACTAGTATACGGAACGAAACAGTGACATATGGTCAATTTTCAATATACTTAAAACGAATATTCCATACAAACTTCGAATTGAATGCGCCAACTGGGGGAGCAATAAAATGAGTTGAAATTTTTAGAGAGCTTTTATCTTACCCTAAGGCACATATCAAAGGGGTGCCCCGTTGTAGAGATGGGCGAACCGTTCGCGAACGGTTCAAAAGAACTAGTTCTTTGCGAAGAACGAATGAGTCATAGTTCTTTTTTTGAGAACGGTAGTTCAGCAAGAACGGTTTACTGAACGCGAACTGCGAATGAACGAACGTGAAAAGAAAACCGTTCGGTATGCATTCTTCCATTGTCTTCGTCAAACAAACGGCATAGAAAAACGAAGCGAATGATGAACGCTACACTCCGCTCTTGGCATGCCCTGCCCTTCCTACGTCCATAAGACGGTGGTTATGATTCGGTGCGCCGAATGAGCAACGAATGAAATGTGTTTGTGTAAATGATGATTCCTCGTCACTTCGCTTTAATCATTGCATTCATTCAATATTTGTTTAAATTAGCTGGCTAAGGCTAAACACGGACGGACAAGTCTTGGCGCGCAAAGGAAAACGCAAGTATTGAGCTTATTTATTTTCATTTTATACTACTTCATACTAGTTTCAAAATAAATGCATTCTGTTCAATTTTCACTGGTCAAAGTTTTCTAATCGATAATAGAATCATAATTTAGCAGAAAATTCCAGCGTTAACTAAAAAAATCTTTCATGAATCGTAATAAATACATTATTTTAAAGGCGAAAATAAAAGATTTTTTTAAGAGCGAATGAACGGTTCAAAAGAACTAGTTCACTTTCGAGAACGGAATGAACGGGAACTGTTCATTGAAAAGAACTGTTTTGCCCATCTCTACCCCGTTGAGTTTTACAACTTTTTCGTTTGAGGGCCAGTCTAATGCTTGAAGCTGGAAAAAAATTGATAGTTTCCCAAAAGTGTTTGGATAGTTGACGCAGATCCCAGGCAAATATTTTACACAGTGTATCAATTGGTAAATCCTACAGCGTACTAATCCAAAACATTTCAAATTAGTTTCAGCAGTATGAATGTAAAACATCTCTAAGACATCTTTGAACCAGCCTCAGGCTGCAAATCTCGTTGATGAAGATAATAATAATAACAATCTCTCTGCAAACATGTGCTCTTCACAAAAAGCCGAGTTTAATTGCGCTCTGACTGTCATCGAAGCACTTGCGGTGGTATTTGCTGGTACCGACGCTTGTGAGAATTTAAGAAATCCGATCTACCGTCTCATACGATGACGATGCCACACCAGCCAGCGATCAGATTCTTCATGTCATATTCAATCACCACTAAACAAACCTGTTTTGGTGATAACGGATCATCATACGTTCATACGATTTACGTTTGATTTTTGTGATTCATTTGGGGAATTTCGACTGTTCTCTCCAAACCTACATTAGTCTTCGTTCTGACATTACGTCCCAACTGAGACAAATATATGATAGATGATCATTCCGCCACCCACAGCGCTCGCATAATTTTTGTTCGTATTTGAAGTTTTCTTACTACCGTCATCTGGTAATCCATCGGCCAAACACAGTGATTCAGCATTGAGCGTGAATGTGTTCGTGGTTATGGTTTTGATTGCGTTCTGTTCTAAGTATTACGTCTGTTTGTCTGTGGGGCTTTTTGAGCACTTTCACTAACCGAGAGTTTTCTCTGCTAATATGCCATTTTTGCATATGTGAAGCTTGGTACAAGCACAAAGATATACCCTGGAAATTCTAACCCCGAAACGATCTTCGACCGACTAGACTCGAACCCACCATCCTTTGCATGGTCTTGCTGCGCGTTTATCGCTATGGCTATTCGAACAACTACATACTTGCATGCAGTTATCAAGTTTGGGTGTCACAGTCAAGGTCACCGACTACATTCGTCCGACAGCAAACGGAATGCAACTGGCCCACCTTTTCGACCCCGCATTACGATCATAATTTGTTTGGGTGCCATTAATTCTAAATTGTTGGCATTAGTTTCTGCTTCTCATCGTTTCTCTTTGGTAAAGCGCGTGAAGTGGCGACGATGCGATGGTTTGTGACGCCACCCCACTTTGTTCTCTAAATGAAGGGGTTATCCATGAGCAACGTGTTCCCAGTTCGACGCAGATCCCTACTTCAAAGTCGACTCTTGGTTCCTGGTCGGTCCCAAAGTGGCAAATTGTATTCCGATGAAAGCTAGCTACTGCTCTTGTTTCGGTATTTTGTTCTCGATGACGGCAGACACGCGAACAGAAACCAATTGACTAAGAGCGATGGCTTATAGCTTCTTAGACGATAAGTTGATGGGAATGAGATGGCGGAGATTACGATAGCCTCTTTCTGCGCAAACAATGGAAAGGAGGATTTTGATTAGTGTTAAATGGAGGCAGCTTGATTTTTATGAATCAATTTACTAAAGTGTTGGTTTTATCTGTCTGAGAATAAGTTTTAATGCCATATCACAGCAGACTAATGCAGCTTGCAAACACAACAGACTCTTAACTTCGCTTAATTGATTCATAGCATAGCATAGACTGACTGTAGGGTGATGTGCTAGTATCCATCGTATTAAGCATTGATCAGTGAGAGCTAAAATTTTCCCAGTATTGCAGTGAATGATGCTGATACAAACCGATGCCAAACAATTCTTTTTCCAAACGGCCATTGTACAACAAGATTTTGATGAATCTTGATCTATTTTGGAAATAATACGAAGAAAGTGCATCTTGCCGTATTCTCAATCCTGTCATCCTGTTCATTTCTGTCGCAATCAGTTTCCAGATTCGTCTCACAACTTGCGGCTCACTGTGACATAGTGAGTGGTCAAAACACAACAAATCAACGCCTTAATAAAATTGTTTTACTAGAATATATAGATCCACGGGCATCTCTCTCCATTCCTTCAGCATGATGGAATATACATATTTCCTTTAAAAATAATTGTTCGTCATCAAAATTCAGCCCAAACTTATGAACACAATTCCTTTTGACCGAACAATTATGGCATTTGCTCACAGTGCAGCGAAAACAACACAATCAAAGGAACCGTATTTTTACGTCGAGCATCGCGCACGCATTGATGCGCACATGCTTTTTTTTCTCAGTACGACGGATTGAACTTTGTTTACATTCTCAATTTTACGCGGTCGTTAAGGAAATTTCATAAAATTTCGTGAATTATAGAACTTTCACGGCGTGCGATTGAAATGAAATCCTTCAGTGAAGAAGTACAAAGGTTTTCCATAGAGAAAATAAGTGCCCGGCGAAGAAAGTCACACAGGGGGCGGGAAGAAACTTGTATCATAAAGTGGTGTGACAGGTGTCGATCGTAAAGCATTTATCTCAAATCGTGTTCGTCCATGCGGTTTTGGTGAAAAAGTGCAAAGTGGATAATTGAACTGAAGTTATTTAACGAAATACAGTAGTTTTATTGAATTTTTGGTATACAAGTGTACAAACCATAACAGCTTTCACAAAATTACACTTGGAAAATGAACCTATGTTGCAGGTAAGTTGGAATATTCGCCGTAGTGGAACATTTCAAGTTTGATACGACGAATAATAGCGCATACGACGAAGTAGAACGAAACCCTACAATGTATAGTGTACACTAGACTGATGCAAATTTTGAAGTTTTTGCTCCCCTATGCTTAAACGATGTCAATTATGATGAAAATTATCCCCCCAAAGTTTGAAGTGATTCGGAAGAAATTTGGTTGTGCACACGCTATTTGAAGTTTATATGGAGATTACTATGGAAAAGTCAAACCTTTTGTGTCCAGTCCTCTAACTGCTCGTCATAATAATCTATGGAAAAGTGAACAGACTCATCTCATGTGAAAATTTCCCAGCTACAACTTTGCCGAAGACCACATTTCGATGGGACGTAAGGATAATTTGTTATTATTGATAACAAAGTATAAATCATGCTGAGATGATCATTCAATTACTTTCAGAGCAACACTGCTTTTTTGCTGCAGAACATAGTAGCCAGGATTACTTTGATCTATTTTTCCCTCCAGGAGCACCACTGTTGCCTACCGAACAGTTGGTGAAGCATGCAAAACGCAAACCCACTTTATGATGTTGAATAACAATTTATCCTGAGGTCCAATCAAAAAGTGGTCTTCGGCAAAGTTGTAGCTGGGAGGATTTCACATTAGAAAAATTCGTTCACTTTTCCATAAAATATTATGACGAAGAGATAGAATAAAATATTATGACAAGAGATAGAGGCTGAACACAAAATATTGGCGTTTTCCATAGTAATCTCCATATATACTTCAAATGACGTGTGCACAGTTAAATTTCTTCCGAATCACTTCAAACTTAGGGAGGATGCTATTTACCATAATTGAAATCGTTTAAGCATAGGGGAGCAAACATTTCAAAATTTGCATCACTCTAGTGTACACACCAAAAATTTGGTATGCCTTCCAGCAAAACAAACTGCTGAACGCCTATCAGCAAAATAAAGATAGCTGGAAATTCAGTTATTCATAGTTCGTTTGCTGGTAATTCAGTAAACTATTATGTTTACTGGATCAACCAGCAAAAGAACTGTCAAGCACCCAACGTATTTACAATTTACCGGAATGTTATTCATAGACCGCTGTTGAAATTTGAGAAAAACCAACGAGATTTCAAGATTTTCATCACTAAAGTAAGTTTTGGTTTATAATTAAGTTGTTGTAATCAATCTGATAATGTTTCTTTATAGTAAATGACGAAGATGTTCCTGCACTGGAGGTACTTGTATGATGATGGAAGAAGGAGGATGGCTCAACATGGGACTCCAAAATTCAGTCAGTTCATTGTGCTTTAATAACTAAAAAAGTGTTACTCTTTACTCTAAATATAGTTTTGAACATCGAACGTCGTTTGCATATTCAATAATAATGATATTAATAATGATTGAAATTACATTGCTGCAAAACGCGCCTGAAAATCGTAACCGAGATTGCTGAAAGTCCAGCAAAACAAAGATGTATTGCTGGAAATCCAGTAAATTTTATTTTGCTGGAAGGTTTGTTGGATGTTCAGCATAAAAAAAAATCAGCAATATTTTGCTGATTAGCAGCAATAAAATTTTGGTGTGTAGGTACATATCAATGGTTGCTACTCCCCGTGAATTATCGGAACTGGTGAGAATTGCACTTTGTAGGTCCAATTTAATGGCATTTTGCGCTTTCAGACCCACATTATGAACCTCGCCTTATTGTCATAATAAAAAAAATGTATGGGGGATGTAAGTATGTTTGATTTGATTAAATCGATATTGAATCATACAATTTCTATCAAACTATGTTTTATACATATTTTGCATTCTCGATGGATTGAATCACGAGAAAGTTCGATAAGTCCTAGTTTAAATTTCATTTGAATCATTTAGACCATTTTGACGACCCTTAGCATAAATTGTGATGACGTCAATTCCAATGTGACTTGCTGGAATATTTTTTGAACTTAAAGATTCCTGACAAGAGTTCTTAAAATTATAAATTCTTTAAATTTACTTCAAAATTTGCTAGGTAGTTATTTTTTGAAATTTATTTCTATTTTTTAAAACTAGTGTACAAGTATGTCTGGCAGCTAGGTTTTAAGTACTTTTCTTTTTTTTTCTGGTATAAAATCCTTCATGACTGTTTAAATTGTTGTTCGATTAAGGATTCAAAACGAGAATAAACATTTTTTTGTGAATTTGGAAAAATATAAGCATCACAAGATACGCTTCCTCTCCCATGTCTTTTGAGCTGTTTGAAAGCTAAACTGTATTTCTAATAAACATGGAGAAAAACTATTGCTCTTCAGTGAAGTTCGCCAAACACAACTAATAAAATCCAGGAAGAACACCCTGAGAAAATATTTCTATGTGAATAGGGTACCGTTGTTATACAATCTTAAGCAGCGAATTCCACAGAATTTATAGACAGGATTCACACATAATTGGGGTCTTAGGAAAACATGAGTATTTACTGCAGTTTTTACTATTTGTAATGAAATGTTTTTGGATGTTAAACATACTGACATTTAGCTGAATGATATATTTTTGTGAGAAGATATTTCATACGAATTTAGAACTAAGACTGTTTTAAACACCGTTCATTACAACAATAATAACGCTGTTGAAAACAACATATCTTATCACAGGAAATCGTGGACATATATCTGGATTTTAACAGAATTCATACTAAGCTCCTATGGTGAATTGCACCGTAATCTTAACAGCTGAACAGTTCGGTGAAATTAAACACCGTAATTTCGTCGGAATTTTACGGATTCCGTTGAATTTTTACCGAATACTGTGAAAATATATCGTACTCCGTTAATATATTTTACCGAACCGTTCAGCTGTTGAGATTTCACAGACATCCGTAAAATAATTTAAGTGTGTAGTTGGTGTCATTTTGATTGAATACTAGTCAGAATACGTTTGATTGCATTCTGAGTATAATTCTACAAAATTCATCACTGCAATGATCATATCGTCTTGTATACAATTTTCAAAGAATTCCCTGACAGAATCGTAGATAAAACCTCTACAGGGACCCGATTAATGTATCTTCAGAATCCTAAGCAGAATATTTACACCAATTTTGACTTAAAAAAATATGGAATAAGAATGACTCATTCAGACGAACTTATCACACACAATTCAAAAAATTGAACTCCATAGTATTGAGATTTGTAATTAACCCGTAGGCTACGGGGCTGACATACAAAATTCAAATTGCTCGTATTTGGGCATAACTCCATATTTTGTAATGAAATTTTGAGGATTGATTTACTATTAGTTGTAATTTCATGAGTGATGGAAAGGTATAGCTCCGGAGTATTATGGAAAAAGTTGTTCCAGAACAACTCTGGGTCAGGTAGGGTAAAAATTAGAACTCATTTATCATTTGGAAACGAAATGTTTTCATACAAAATGTGAACAGACCCGTTATTTCTAATAAGTAACGAAGGCCCAGGATATTTTCAAAATTTATAATTAACCTAAAGTAAGACTAAGGCCTCCAGAATACTATGGAATTTTGCCATAATCAACACAGCTTCATAAGTTACTTTTTAGCTATTGATATCTACGTTTGTTGGTTTACAACACTCACTAAGCCTTAACAGACGTGTCACGTGTCCACAAATTTTGACAAGAAATAGGATATTGGAAGCCATCCAAATTGTCCTGGAGTTCAGGTCCTTATGATCTACCAAATCTACTACAGTCTATACTAGCTCAATTCTTTTAAAACTTAAAATTTGTGAATAAGTATGGATATGTGAAAACCATTTTATTTGAATAATAAGTTAAGTAGCGTATAGAAATTGATGCGCTCAATTACAGTATGTTCTGAAGACCTTGAGAGTATCATTATTCATAGCAGTACACTCTTTGAGCCATATGAAACACTATGGATAGGAACGATAAAGTTTTAAGAGAATTGTACTATTATAGACTGTAGTAGATTTGGAAGATCATAAGGACCTGAAATTCAGGACAATTTGGAAGCCATCCATCCAATATCCAATTTCTTGTCAAAATTTGTGAACACGTCTGTTAAGGCTTAGTGAGTGCTGTAAACCAACAAACGTAGATATCAATCGCTAAAAAATAACCAATGAAGCTGTGTAGATTATGGCAAAATTCCATAATATTCTGGTGGCCTTAGTCTTTTTTTAGGTTAATCATAAATTTTAAAAATATCCTGGGTCTTCGTAACTTATTATAAATAACGGGTCTGTTCACATTTTATATGAAAACATTTCGCTTCCAAATGATAAATGAGTTCTAAAATGAAGTTTATATGATAGTTACCCTACCTGACCCAGAGATGTTCTGGAACAACTTTGTCCACAATACTCCGGAGCTATACCTTTCCATCACTCATGAAACTACAACTAATAGTGAAGCAATCCTCAAAATTTCATTAAAAAATATAGACTTGTGCTCAAATACGAGCAATTTGAATTTTGTAAGTCAGCCCCGTAGCCTACGGGTTAATATATGCTAACATTGTTAAAAGCTTATTATTTTTCCACCGATTTCTTTCACGCTAATATCATGGAATTTCATCAACAAATGTATTAAAAACACAATTCTCAGACAGTTCATCTAAAAACAAATTTTAAAGTTTTCCTTTAAATCAATTAACAGTTCATGTATTTTAAATGTAAGTGAACACTTAAGCTATAGCATGACACTTCTTCTGTGTTTTTAAAAATGAGTTCTTATAGATGCCATACACACGTCTGGTTTTTTATATATTGGCTGTTGAAAATGCATTATTTAACAATTTAAGTTGACTTGCATGCACGTTTACTAGCTTGCACGGCGATTTATTTGCTTAATATTCCTCAGAACTAAAACTAGAAAAGTGCCGGGAAAAACGTACAATTTCAAAATGTTTCATTTTCGAAATTTTAAGTGAAGCGGAATAGTTGTACTAGCCTTTGGCGTTGGTGCCACTCCGCTGAAACCTTCTCCGTTTTTAGGAGACTGTACTGCTGTATTTTTGTTTTTTTTAAACATATATTTGTGAATTGCCCTACTTTTCGTCCAAACTGGCTAACTGATGTCTGAAAACTTACAGTGGGATTCCGTTTTTGGCATGCTCCATTTTTGGTACCCCCGATTTTAGCATAAAATGGATCCGTTTTTGGCAACATTGTTGAATACCACAGCGTAACAAAAATGACATTTTTGCTTGTCTCAAGGATAAAATTATGTGTCTCTAGTAGATTTTGGGTCGCTGAATTTGATGCCGTTCTCAGAAATGTTCCAGTACGTCACAATTTTTAGCTACAATCCGCCAAAGTTGTATAAAACACAGGTTTTATTAATGTTTACATGAAATTTAAAGCATAATTTATCAAACTTTTTTGTGATTTAATCCACCAATCATGCAAAATGGGACTTGAACTTTCAATTTAGATATAATTTGATTGTAAATTTTTCCATTAAATTCAGTTTAAATCGATTTTTTTCAACATACTTGCAGTCTCCATATGAAATTCTTCGTTTCTCTTATATGGCATGAGACAATACTTTTCAGAACCACCAAAAAATAACATTTTACCAGCGTAAGAATTATGAACTTTGTTGAAAAGTATTGTTTAACACATGAAGTTTGAATTTTGTGACAAATTAAGCAAATTAATTGCCATACAAGTCGGAAAACTTATATGCAAGTTGGCTGAAATCGTCAAATTTACCATTTTCAACAGTCAATATCTCAAAAACTAGACGTGCTATGATATCCCGACCAGATGGAAGAAACAAGATTATAACAGGATGTGTTCCCCTGATATGATATTTTTATACCTCCAGTTGTTATAAAACATGTACCGTTAGTAGTTAAAATAACAAAAATTCTAACAAAATTTGTACCAAATTTAACTAAAATATAATAAACCCTGTCATAATTATATCAAAAGTATTACAGAATGTGTTGCAAGGATGTCACAAAATAACAAAATTATTGCAAACTATGTTACTGTTTATGACATCGGATGTTATTAGCAACAAACTTATAAAAGCGAGGTCAAAAATATAACAAATGATGTTATAAATGTGTTACTAAAAATATAACAAGTTGATAACAAAGTCATCTTGATAACAAAATTATATCAACTTCTGTTATTTTTAACTGCTGCTGATAGGAATGTGTTATAATCTTGTTATGTGGTTCTGGTCGGGATGGATTCAGCAACCCCTAATTGAGTAAATAGTGGTACTTTGGTGCTTGAGACAAAAACGTGTTCGGCAGTGTACTATTTAAATTTGTATATTTTCGTAAATATGATTGCGTTTTTTGGTTTTGTCATTTAAACATCAGCTTAGCTTCACGCCAATCGCATTGCAGAGCTCCATCTCAGTTGATATTCCTTTATATTTGACCAACTACTAGGGCTCCTGTATGCACTTATTAATTCATGTGTTGACAACGTTTCATGAAGTCATCAATCTCTAGTATCACGATTAGGGTTCCAACATCCTTTTACTATATAAAAAGCCTACTTGAGAGTGGCGGTAAGTCATACACTTAAGGAAAGTATGTTTTCTTCATATTTGGAACAGCCCGATTAAACAAATCACAAGCAGTGACACAAGAACAACAAGCAGTCTATGGCTTACAGAAAGTTTCAAAAGTTTCATAAAATTACACTCGCATCTTCTGCTCACTGTTCATTTTATTGTGGAATATATAAAAACAAACTACAATAACACTGCGGAACACGTTTTTGTCTCCAGCACCAAAATACCGCTATTCACCTAATTAAGGGTTGCTGAATCCATTGCCGTTTTCAGAAATATCATAGCACGTCTAGTTTTTGAGATATTGACTGTTGAAAATGCAAAAAATGACTATTTCAGCCAACTTGCATGCAAGTTTGCCAGCTTGTAAGGTAATATATTGGCCTAATTTGCCGCAGAATTCAAACTTTATGTGTATAACAATACTTATTATCAAAGTTTGTATTACTTTCGATACGGAAAAGATATTTTTTGATGGTTTAGAGAATTGTTGTATTTTGCCATATAGAAGAAACGAAGAATTTTGTATGGAGACTGCAAGCATGTTGAAAAAATCGGTTTAATCGAAATTTAATCGCGCAATTTCAATCAAATTATGTCTGAAATGAAAGTTCAAGTTCTATTTTGCATGTTTGGTGGATGAGATTAAAAAAAAGTATGATAAATTGTACTTTAAATTTCATGTAAACATTAATAAAACCAGTGTTTTATACAACTTTGGCGACCTGTAGCTAAAAATTGTGACGTGCTGGAAAATTTCTCAAGTAGGGTGCAGAACTATTTGGCCACTTCCATGATTCACTTTGGCATGGGGGGTTTTTCTCGTCCGAATCGTTTGAAGCTTTGCAATAAGAAGCACTTCAAGACGACGCATATTGTGGCCAAATGTGAGCTCAGTTGCATTCAAAAAACCCCACTGCCCAAGTGAATCAAAAGTGCCAAGAATATATTCCTATAGGATCCAGCTCCCTACATTTCAGAAATTCACTATTTTGACAGAAGCTAGAGAAATGGATCATTTTTGGGTTTACGCCTTATTTCTTTTAATTTCGGTGCAAGAAATTTGTTCATAAATAATGATAAAATCAAACAATATTGCGAATCGTATGTGACTAAATAAGAATACGATAGGTCAAAACCGAAGCAAGTGAAACAAAATTAATCCATCACCAATAACACTTTTCACTAGGTTTTGGGCGATTGTCAACTTTAAAGTGCTGTAATACTCAGTATTGCAACAATTTCATACTTTCGGTGATCTAAACATTGGACTCGGGAAAAATGCGACACTTTGTTTTGGGTGAAACTTTTTATCTCGTGGGTAAAAATTAATGAAATTTTGGGTAATGCTAGTTTAGTGTATTGTGTTTATGTATGCAAAATTCATCGCGATCTGTCAAGTAGTTTTTAAGATGCATTCGAAACAAGAAGAGCAACGTCAGCAAACCTTGGGCGCGGTGATCGATAATCTTGGTCAGTTTCACAGATGAATCGCCAAAAGGCTTGGAATCCACAATTTCACCGTGTCCCGCGTAGTGAAGATGTTCTAGGAGACGAAGACCATCGAGCGTACTTTAAGAATAACCCGAACCTTTCCACCCGAGAAGTGGCCGAAAAGGTCAATTCATCAAAGTGGTTGATCCAGCAGCTCATGAAGCGGGCTGATTACGTGTTTTTAAGGTCAGGAAGGCGCCAAACCGGACTGACAAGCAAAACACGGTGGCCAAATTGCGTGCGCGGAAGCTGTACCGTGAGTGACTAGTCCAGTCAGGCTGTCTCGTCAAGGACGACGAGACATACATGGTCTCACGCTCTTCTGGCTGGATCTCGCTTCATGCTATTACGCCAAGCCTGTAATGGATTGGTACGAAGCGGAGGGCGTTAATGTGGTCCCGATGTGGCGAACCTGCCAAATACATCAGAACTTCGTCCGATTGAAAAGTTTTGGGCAATAATGAAGAAGAAGTTTGAGAAAAGCGGAAAACCATTCAAAACCGACGAAGCTTTGAAGAAAAACTGGGGAAAATTGTTTAAGAAAGATGGACAAAGCCTCGCCCAAGATTTCATTAGCAGTGTTAAGAGAAATGTACGAGCATACAGCTCGTACAAAGTGATAAAACTCAGTCTTGATAGTTTATATTGGCTTGAAAAAGTGTCACTGTACGAGCTAACATGCATAAAGTATGCTGATACTTTTACAGCTGTGTCAGTGCAAAAGCAACTAATTTTCTTTGATTCGAAATCGTAAGATGAATTGGCAACAATCATCAACGACACGTACAAATTTCATTGACAGCCTACTTCGCCTTAATAACTGAAAATTTGAGGATTATCCGTTTTAAAATGGATTTTTTGGTGATCATTTTTGCGTGTCTCGTTTTGTTCAAGTCCAGTCTTTATATATGTTAAATATTTAGAGCTACGTTCCATCTTTAGTAGAGATTCTGTAAGACGTTCGATACTTTAAAAGACGATTCAACATTCTGCAGCATAATCAAAATGTTCCTTCGGAAAACCTCGGGATCCTTAGCTGGCTATAGCAGTTTCAAACCTGGATTATTAAGACATTTCCTATGCTTGTCTAGTGAACTACTGAGATTTTCTAACGAATTCTTGCGGATACTTAGCAGGATCTTGGGAGAACTTTAATCTTTAAAACTCTTATGGTTTCTTTGGCGTCCTATGAATTCATAGCGGTAAACTGTTGATTTTTAGTAGTAATTTGAGTATACTTAGCAAAATACTAATGAATGTGAATAGGTTTCCAGCGAAATTTTGGGACAACTAGTAGTGGCCTGGAAAGTGCATATAGACTTTTGAAAATTCCCATCGGAGACTTGAGCAACATTGCAGCGTAATCTCTAAATTCTAAGTGAAATCCTCAATAATTGTAGCGAGTTTTGGACATACCATCGTTGGGGGTGACAATGGGTCAAAAAGGCATATGTACGATTTATTTATTAAATAACTATCGCAATTCAACTCCAATAAACTTCAAATATGGTGTATATGTACTTTGATGGTACCGTAAAACGGGGTAACTTTGATAGTGCGTAACCCACCACATACTAAACGAAATATCATAATTTATGTTAATCAGTTAAGCAAAACGAATGCAAAACTTAAGAACATTAGTATGACACTTCATGTGAGAGCGGTTTTCATTTGAATCAAGATCATTTTAGGCTTTTTATACGAATTTAAAAAATTTACACAATTTTAGCATTTTTGAAACGCTTACAAACAATCTGTTCTACGATCACTATTTGATGTAGTTTTGAATAGTTGGCCACTTATCTTTAACAGCCTAGTTATCATAGAACTTGAATACGGTCTCAAATCTCTTAGCGAACAGCATTTTCACAAACTGGGACCATTAAGTCAGAAATTTCCATATAACGTTAAACGCCTAGAGGTATGCAATGCCCTACAAATGTTCGTTATTCTTTCAATTTTGTTCGAATCATACTCCATTATCAAAGTTACCCCAAAACAGAAAACCAACTTTCGATTATATGAAAAATTATATATCCATTCAAAATAAATCTTTTGCCAATTTATCGACTGTAATCGATTGCTAGGATGCCAGTACTTGTTTTAAAAATATAAATTGTTAATGTTTGAAACAACATGCAAAAATATTCAAGTTTTCTTCGAAAAAACTATCAAAGTTACCCCGTTTTACGGTACATTAACAACTGTTCAAAAAATTAAAGAAAAATATTTATTCACAGCGGCACCACAAGTGAATGAAAAATGACCCAATCTCACCCCATAGAAGGGGTGACATTGGGTCACTGTAATTAAAATAACTTGTTTTTGAGACCATGACTGCAAAACTATTCATAGCTGAAAAATATTGATGAAATACGATGCAAACAAGTCGAAAACATATCTAAGATTTTTCACAAGTATGATAAACCCACTTAAAAGAACGATTATACCAAAAAATTGAAGAGCTATGAGAAAAAATATGATTACCCAACATTTATAGTCAAATTTAGACAAATTTTCTTGTTTTTTTTTCCCTCAAATTAACTTCAAAGTCTCATCCCCATTGCCATAAAGCATATTCAGTTTCCCCAAAGGTTTACTGAAACAGTGATTATTTTTAACATTCGCAAATAGTTAAATTTCGGTTCGACATTCCACGATCAATACATTTCAGGCAGATGTTGACGTCATAATCCCGGTATTTCAGCGGTCCAACTCATTTGTACTTCTGTGAGATGTTTCTATAACATGAAAACACTGATAAATAATTAAATTAAAAAAAAATCCATGTGTTAAAATTTTACGATGTTGCTGTGCACGAAAAACAGGTTTGAGAAGTTGTCAAAATGCGTTGCATTGTTATTCAATGCAAGGAATACTCAAGTAGACTTGTTTGATGTCTCACAGATGCTGTATTTAGAAAGAATAAACACATCTTAATGAAAGAAGAAAACACCCGGCACCGTAAAATGTCAAAAAAGTGGATTTGCAATTTCATCTACTATCGCTCTTGCTTGACCCAATCTCACCCCCATTTTTGATGTTTTAGACACCGTACCGAAAAAATGAAATTTTTGTGGAAAAATCAGATAGATTACGGAAAATACGTGTGAAGTGTAATGAAAAGACTATCAACCTTCTACTAATATAACGGTAGAGGTTAAAGTACATGCGTGATACTTTGCACAGGAGAAATTTAATGCTGTAAATTTTATCTAGTTTCAACATACAAGTTTATTGAAATAGTAAACAAAAACTTTTATTTCTAAAAATGCATATTGTGATGAATTACGTGTAATAATATGCTCCCCAACATATGAATTATAAATTTTAGTAATATCAGCGTAATCAGCTGAAATATTTCATAAATCATATTTTTCCGTTTTGACCCAATCTCACCCCTAGATTGTTTGTTTGACAAATTTGATATGGAAAACATTACAGATGGAGGAATCGCGTCAAATTGCACCATTCCGTTGCGATATGATCGAGAAAGGAAAACTTTCAAGAGAATGGGAAACGTGGAAGTGGTCTCTTGAATGCTATTTCGAAGCATTCGACATAACGGACCAAAAGATGAAGCGTGCTAAATTGCTTCATCTAGGAGGAGTGGAATTACAACGAATTTTCCGTAGTTTACCTGAGCATGCCAAAATGCCATTGGTAACTCTTGAGCCGAAAGTCTATGATTTGGCTATAGAACTACTCGATTCATATTTTCAAGCGGGAAGACAGGATGTTATTGAGCGAAGGAAGCTTCGTAAGCTGAAACAAGACGCCAATGAAAAATTTTCGCACTACGTCATTCGTCTTCGTCAACAAAGCATGAATTGTGGATTCGAGAAGTATTCGGCCGAAGTGTGTGAAGTACTTAAGGAAATATATCTGATTGATGTAGTTGTTGAAAACTGTAGATCAGATGAGTTGCGTAAATCAATTTTAAAACGCGATCGCACGCTGAAAGAAATTGAGGAGATTGCGGCAACTATCGAGGATACAGATCACCAGATGAAAGAGTTGAAAGAAAGTAACAATGCTACGCGAGAATCTGCGGTTTATGAAATCGAAAGAGAAAGAAAGGCCAGTCCGATAGCTGCGAAGTTTGGTGGAAAGCAATCTTCTGCTAACAAACGTCGATTCAATCAACAACCGTCTTCAAGGAATTTGAAATCATGTTTTTCGTGTGGACAAGCAGGACATTTTTCCAACTCGTTAGAGTGTCCAGCTCGAGGTCGTACATGTCGCCGGTGTCAACAACTTGGGCATTTCGAAGTTGTGTGCAAGAAACGAAAACTTAACACTCAGCAAAGAGACTACAAGAAAACTTCAAACAAAGTGTACACGGTAGAGTCTGAGCACGTCGCCGATATGGATGAGGTTGAGGATCCTAGGTGAGACGAAAAAATCTATTATGCGTTTTATGGAGGTAACGAGAGCAATGTTTTGGAAGCTACGATCGGAGGTATTACGATCAAGGTTTTGATTGATTCTGGTGCAGATGCAAATTTGATTAGGTTGGAGACCTGGGAAACACTGAAAGCGAAAAAGGTGCGAGTTGTGAAATCAGTCAAAGGTTCATCTCGTACTTTGAGAGGTTACGGAAGCGATAGACCACTCGACGTAGTTGGAACTTTTGAGGCAGAAGTAGGTATTGGTCGTCGATCAGTGGTTGGTGAATTTTTCGTTGTCAGAGGTGGCCAAAAGGACATTCTTGGTGACGTGACGGCGAAGAATTTAGGCGTCCTCAAAGTTGGTGTAGAAGTGAGTAATGTCAACGTAGAACACAAGTCGTTTGCTAAAATCAAGGGAGTGGAAGCAACAATTGAAATAGATCCGGAGGTCAAGTTTTGTTTCATTTATCAATATTTAAATTATTAATTGGTCATTAATTACATAGGTCAAACCAGTGTTTCAGCCGTTACGAAGAGTTCCTATACCGATGGAAGCGGCAGTGAATAGCAAGTTGGAACAGTTGTTACTTCGTGACATAATTGAAGTCAAGAAAGGTCCTGCAACGTGGGTGTCACCACTAGTAGTGGTCGGGAAAGCATCTGGAGAGCCGAGGATTTGTTTAGATTTAAGACGAGTGAACGAAGCAGTGATTAGGGAACATTTTCCAATGCCTGTGGTCGAAGAGTATCTTGCGCGATTGGGAAGAGGAAGGATTTGGAGCAAACTGGACATACGCGAAGCTTTCCATCAGGTCGAACTTAATGAAGAATCAAGAGATGTTACAACGTTCATCACCAATCGAGGACTGTTCAGGTTCAAACGTTTGCCGTTCGGATTAGTGACCGCTCCTGAAATTTTCCAGCGTATTATGGAAGAGATGTTATCAGGATGTGAAGGAACCTGCTGGTATTTGGATGATGTCATCATTGAGGGGGAGACAAAAGAGATTCATGATAGAAATTTGCAAAAGGTAGTGTTTTAAAATTTGTTCAAAGGTATAATAGATGGTTAATAAATAAAAGAATACTATAAATTTATTTCTAGGTTCTTGATAGGTTCAGAGAAAGAGGTGTAGAATTGAATTGGGAAAAATGTGCTTTCGGAGTTTCCCAGCTCGATTTTCTGGGTCATCATATTTCTGATGTTGGTATAAGTCCATCTCAAGCAAAATTGAAGGCAGTTTCATCATTTCGTTCACCAACAACTGAGTCTGAAGTGAGGAGTTTTCTAGGTTTAGCAAACTATTTGAACAAATTTATCCCGGATCTTGCAACTATTGGTGAACCTCTTCGAAATCTTACGAAGAAGGAGGCAAAGTTTGAGTGGACTGCTGTACACGAAACCGCTTTTCAAGCTATCAAATCAAAGATAGCCTCCGCAACTACATTAGGATTTTTCAACACAGAAGATAAGACAATATTGATTGCTGACGCAAGTCCTTCCGGATTAGGATCAGTTTTGTTGCAAGAAAATGCTGAAAATGAACATCGAGTAATTTCTTTTGCCTCTAAGTCGTTGACGGATACTGAAAGACGTTATTGCCAAACTGAAAAAGAAGCATTGGCATTAGTATGGAGTGTCGAGCGTTTCCGGATGTACTTGTATGGTAAACATTTCACTTTGATGACTGATTGTAAAGTTTTGGAGTATTTGTTTACCCCTCGTTCCAAGCCATGTGCTAGAATTGAGCGATGGGTATTGCGATTGCAGGCATTTGATTACCATGTGATATATATTCCTGGAAAGCAGAATATAGCCGACTGTCTCTCTCGATTGGCAACCATGAAATCGATCGCATTTGATCCAGAGGAAGAAATAATTATTCGGGAAATAGCTGAGATGGCTGGCTCCACGTTTGCTCTTGAATGGAGTGAAATAAAGGATGAAAGTCAGAAGGATTCTGAAATATCCGATGTTATATTCCAACTTGCAAATGAAAATCAATCAGCACTGCCATTATCATATCGTGTAATATCAAATGAATTATGTAGCATTGACGAAGTTCTATTAAGAGTTGATCGGATTGTTATTCCGCATACTCTTCGGAACAAAGTTTTGCGTATTGCACATGAAGGACATCCTGGGGTCAATATGATGAAAAGTCATTTGAGGACTAATGTATGGTGGCCAAGAATGGATCAAGATGTCGAGAAGTTTGTAAAACTTTGTAAAGGTTGCACATTAGTGTCTGCACCAAATGCACCTGAACCAATGGTGCGGCGTGAGATTCCTGACCAACCTTGGACAGATGTGGCAGCCGATTTCTTGGGACCACTACCGGAGGGACAGTATTTATTAGTAATTGTTGACTACTACAGTCGATACATGGAGGTTTGTGAAATGAAGGAAACAACGGCTGCAGATACTATACGAGAGTTGGCTATTGTGTTTAGTCGATATGGATTTCCTGTGACATTACGCGTAGATAATGGTCCACAGTTTAATGAAAAGTGTGTTGAATTTCAAGATTTTTGCAAAAGCAACGGTATAAAAGTCATCAATACTATTCCCTATTGGCCGGCAATGAATGGTGAGGTCGAACGTCAGAATAGATCAATATTAAAAAGATTAAGGATTGCGCAAGATCTGGGTAAGGATTGGAGGTTGGTGTTGAGGCAATATTTGCTAAAGTATCATTCAACAAATCATAGTGTAACAGGGAAATCACCAGCTGAGATTATGTTCGGAAGAAAGATTCGTAATAAGCTACCTAGTGTACCTTTCACAGAAGTTATGGATGAAGAAATCAGAGATCGTGACAAGGTACATAAAGAAAAGCAAAAAGAATATATTGATAAAAAGAGATTTGCTAAAGAAAGCGAAATTGCTGTTGGAGATTGTGTTGTGTTGAAGAGAATGAAGAAAACTCACAAGTTACAGTCGGATTATTCACCGGAAGAATTTCAAGTTGTTCGTAAAGTAGGAGGAGATGCCACAGTGCGATCATATGATTCTGGCAAAGAATACAGGCGAAATGTGTCACATTTGAAGAAAATACAACAATCAAATATAACATCAACTGGAAAAGATGACGAAAAGGAGCATGAAGCACGCAGATTAAATGATAGTGAACCAGAGGTAGGACAATTCGAAACCAACCGACAAAATACCGAAATAGGAAGAGAAAAAGTATGCGAAGCGGAAAAAGCAGAAGAACAGATAAATTCAAAAAGAGTAAGAACTGAACCAAAAAGATACAAGGACTATATTTCTCATTAAAATCATAAAAGTAAAGGAGGGTTGTAGAGTATCAGGAGGAGATGAAAGATAAAACCTTGCATCGTGGTAGGCTAGAAAATGGACAGTCAGTTAGTTGGAGAGAAATGTAGTAGGAGGTTGTTATCGGAGTGATTCTGGATGAGTGAAGAATAAAACGTATTAACAATCTGAACTGTAATTCGTTCCGTTAATTTAGTGATCTGAAGTCCTTACTTATTCTCTACAGCATTGTCACCCCCATCGACGGTATGTCAAATTATAATTTTTAATCTTTATCAACGAGCCCTTGGCAAGTCGTATGCCTTTACCTACTTCCCTTCCGAAGGAAGTCGCCACTATGAGCCTATGCATGCTATAAAACTTTTGACTTTTACTGTGCGCCCTGTTTTCAAGTTGCCCGTGAGAGAGAGCGAGACAGCACCAACACAAGGCGCACAGTAAAAGTCAAAAGAACAAAAGAATTCATGGCACGTACAGAGGCTCATAACATAAATGTCAAGCGATTATCTCGGGTAAGGGATTCAATCCCAGGTCCTCGACACCAGTTCCCACCTGTTGCTTCTCCGGTTGAAAAATAGTATAGTAGGTAGGCGTAACAACATCATGCTGCTGTAGCGTAGTTTACAATGCTTAACAACATTAAAACTGCTAGAAACCGAAAGCTTTTCCGGGACACACGACTTCTGCCCGAATATAGCCGAGACGAATATAAAGAAACCCGAGAAGAAAGTAGCCATCATGCTCACTTTGTATATTAGATTAATTTATTCGTTACTTACACTTTTCTGAGCGCAGTTGGCCACTGAGAAACATTCTGTGAATCTGTAGTGTGCAATAAAGTTAGAATAAGCAATAAAACTGTATTTAGTGCAATAAACCGATCTTTGAATAAACGGAAGTGTCTTGTGCGTTGTTCTAACTGTGGATTCAGATCACTATTCCGAAGAGGGTTACAACATTGGTGCCGTGACCAGGATAGTGATCTAAAAAGGCCGACGCCGAGACGCCATTGGGCCATTGCACAAAGGAACCACGGTCTTTTGATTTATAACAAAAACCCCAACCGCCATCGGAATCTTGGCATGTGATGATCACTGGGCACTGCCATTGCAATTCACATCCGGCTAAATTACAACTTCTCAGTGAATGGTTTCGCGCCTCGGAAATTGGAATAAGGTTCAACGGAAACGTTTGGCAGAGCGACGTGTGGATTAGGCCAACAAGAGCTAGCTTGGAGTTATTACAAGGCCTTAC
Source organism: Aedes aegypti (assembly GCF_002204515.2). Taxonomy (NCBI): domain Eukaryota; kingdom Metazoa; phylum Arthropoda; class Insecta; order Diptera; family Culicidae; genus Aedes; species Aedes aegypti. Next base: position 19,470,290 of record NC_035108.1, on the reverse strand, counting down.
TGACAGGCTCAATAGGTGAGTCCCTGTCCAGACATTTTATTCGTGATTGGAAGGTGCTTCTCTTGTTGGGAGTTTCAGAACAATACGTCGACTCTGGAACACTAGTTGTGACGCCATCATTATTTGGTTCAACATCCTATTCATCGTGGCCGATCTTCAAGGCATAACGCCTCATTTCTACGTTTTATCAATTGTTGATGAGTCTTCTGAGGCATAGTGGAATTTAAACGAGCATTTCAATATACAAGGCCTGATCGACAGGCTCACCAGGTGAGTTCCTGTCCTTCAACTAATAATTCTCGTTAGAAGGTGCTCCGCTGCTTGCCTATTTTTCAGTATTTTTACGATTATCTCGGATAGCTCCCGTAGCCGTAGAGTGAATCTATCATTCAAGGCCTGGTTGACAGGCTCACCAGGTGAGTTTCTGTCCATCAATCGAAAATTCTCGCTAGAAGGTGCTCCGCTGTTTGCATATATCTTTCAGTACTTTCCAATTAATTCGGATGGTTACCGTTGTCGTTGCGTGAAGATATCCTACAAGGCCTGATTGACAGGCTCACCAGAAGGTGCCATCATACGTGCGAATCATGTCGAAGAAGCTTAAAAACTTACTACGCACCAGGGACAACGTGGTAGAATTCGTCTTGCGCATCGAAAACTACCTGAACAGCACCGTTCAATTCGACCCACAACAAGTTGGAATTCGACTGGAAAAACTCGAGCAGAAGTGGGCGGAATTCGAGGAGGTTATGAATGACATCGAAGCTTTGGAGGATAACGAAGACAACATGAAAGAGCAACAGCGACTGAGGGTGGATTTCGAAGAAAAATATTACACGGTAAGGGGAGGGTTGGCGAATGAGTTAACCAGGCAGCATGCAACACAAAACACACAATCAAATAACAACACATCTAATGTGCAAGCTTCAGTACGGCTACCACAAATTAACCTTCCGGAGTTCAATGGTGAATTTCAGAATTGGCTCCCATTTCATGATACATTTGTGGCGTTGATAGATTCCTCTGCAGAGTTAAGCAATATCCAAAAATTTCACTATTTGCGTGCTTCTCTCAAGGGTGACGCTCTAAAATTGATAGATTCCTACTCGATGAGTGATGCAAATTATAGGGTGGCTTGGGATGGTTTGGTGGCTCGTTTCTCTAACAATTACCTTCTCAAGAAACGGCACATGAACGCACTCTTCGAGTACCCGAGAATTAAAAAGGAGTGTGCAGTTGCGTTACACAACCTCATCGACTGTTTCGAACGGAATACCAAAATTCTGGACCAACTGGGGGAGAAGACAAATGGCTGGGGCGCAATGTTAGTTCATCTAATGGTTTCGAAACTGGATGAAATAACTCAGAAACGATGGGAAGAAAACGTTACACCCGAAAAGGATCCATCGTTTTCATCACTGATCCAATTCCTCAAAAAGCAAACTCGTGTCTTAGACGCGGTTTCAGTGGACCAACACATCTTCGCTTCATCAAGTTCTTTTTCGCACGTTTCTAAATCTCGACCGATCAAGGTTTCGGTCAACTCGGCGACCGAAAATAATTTACCAACCTGCTTTGTTTGCAGTGACAAACATTGGATCAATCGGTGCCCGAATTTTGCTGACCTACCTGTGGACAAACGTTTGCAGCTCACTAACGCCATGCGCCTCTGTAGCAACTGCTTGGGGCGGAATCATCTGGCTCGAGATTGTCCGTCAAAATTCCGCTGCAAAACATGTTCAAAAAAGCATCATTCGTTGTTGCACCCTGGTTTTCCTGGTTCAGGTTCTGGTCCTTCTCCAATTACATCTACACCGGTCAACAACAACACGGAATCGATTACACCATCATCTGGCGCTGTTACAGTTTCTGCAACTACCAGCAATAGCTCAGCAGCAACAATTTCATCTAATTTGGCTGTAGGACAACCTAAGTCTCATGTGTTTCTGCAAACGGTTCTGCTACAAGTGAAAGATGTATGGGGAAGAGCACATCTCGCTAGGGCGCTTCTCGACTCTGGATCGCAAGCTAACTTAATGTCGAAGAAACTATTTGAATTACTTCGATTAACACGACGGGATAGGAAGGTGGTTATTACTGGAGTCGGCGGATCACGCAATCAAACAGCTTTCGAAGTCTCTACAACAGTCTCTTCACGGGTGCAACGTTTTTCGATAGCCCTGGAATTCCTGGTAATGGAGAAAGTTACTGACGATCAGCCTTCAACATCTCTCTCTCTGGCGCACTGGAAACTACCCGCAAATATGGCTTTAGCTGACCCCGGATTCCATAACTCTGCTCCAGTCGATTTGGTACTCGGTGCTCAACATTTCTTCGACTTTCTGATACGCGATGGTGGCCGGTTGCAAGTCAAAAAATTCGACGGTGCCTTACCGGTATTTGTTCAGACAACGTTTGGATGGGTTGCAACAGGCGAAGCGAAATGCATGGATGAAGTTAAGGTAGTTGATTGTTACGTTGCAAAAGCAGAGCCGTTGGAAAAGGTAATCGAAAAGTTTTGGACAGTGGAGGAACTTACAAATAAGAAACCACGCTCTCAAGAAGAAAACGATTGTGAGGCACACTTCGTAAGCACGTACACACGAGACGACACAGGTCGATATGTGGTGCGTTACCCTAAACACATGGATTTCCATAACATGATTGGCGAGACGAAACAAAAGGCTATTCAGCGATTCCTTCAAATTGAAAGGCGACTAGTAAAAGACCATAATTTGCGCAAACAGTATTCCGACTTTATGCAGGAATACTTGGATCTCGGTCATATGAAACACATCGGTGAAGCCGAAGATTCCACACTGGATGACGGCAAAACGGTTTATTATCTACCGCACCATCCAGTGTTTAAGGAATCTAGCTCGACTACTAAAGTGCGTGTGGTTTTCGATGGGTCCGCAAAGTCTACCACCAATTATTCACTAAACGATGCTCTACTCACTGGACCTAACATTCAAGATGAACTCCTAGATTTAATGATTCGTTTTAGAAGATACCCTGTCGCCATAGTGGCAGATGTTGCCAAAATGTATCGACAAATCCGTGTACATGAAAACGATACATCACTCCAACGGATAGTATGGCGGTTTAACACTGCAGCACCACTTCAAGTGTATGAGCTGCAGACTGTCACGTATGGATTAGCCCCGTCTTCCTTCCTCGCTACACGGGTATTGAAGCAACTGGCATTGGATTCGAGTGATAAATACAAATTCGCTTGCGAACCTTTGCAGGAAGATTTTTATATGGACGATTTCTTGTCTGGGGCTGATTCTGTAGAAAAGGCAATCGAGTTGCAAAAGGAAATGCAAACTTTGATGGCAGAAGGAGGCCTTGAATTACGCAAATGGTGCTCAAATAAGGTAGAAGTTTTGTACAACATTCCAAACGAATCACTAGGAGATGTATCGACGCTACACTTCGATGACTCGCAGAAGGTTAAAACCCTAGGAGTAGGGTGGGATCGGATCAGTTTTGTATTGAAATTCAACCATCAACGAACGAAGACTGCTTAACAAAACGAAAGATTTTCTCAACGATTGCGAAGCTGTACGATCCACTCGGGTTGGTATCTCCAGTCGTGTCATGGGCCAAAATTCACATGCAACAGCTTTGGACGAAAAACACAGGGTGGGATGACCCAATACCAGACGACATCACGGTGAAATGGAAAGAGTTTTCGTCGCAGTTACCATGCCTAGTTGGTTACAAGGTTCCTCGGTACTTGTTTCTCCCGGATTCTTCGTCTGTCCAATTCCATGTGTTCACAGATGCTTCAGAAGCTGGATATGGTGCATGCATTTACGCACGTACAGTCGATCTTAAAGGAAACATCAAGATAGAACTCGTTGCAGCAAAGTCAAGGGTTGCACCGTTGAAACGAATCAGTTTACCTCGACTGGAGCTTTGTGCAGCACTACTTGGGGCAAAACTGTATGCTCGTGTATCGACTGCTTTACGGATGGAAGGCACTAGATGTTGTTTCTGGACTGATTCGATGGTGACTCTACACTGGATTCAGGCTCCGCCAAACACATGGCAAACGTTTGTAGGTAATCGAACTTCAGAGATTCAGCAACTCACGAATTGTCATTCGTGGAATCATGTAAGCGGGATCAACAACCCTGCGGATTACATTTCACGTGGAATGCTCCCAAACGAATTCATGACGAACACTAGCTGGCGGTGTGGTCCGTTATGGTTATCTAACGAAGAGGATATTTGGCCTAAAAAGCCAAACGAAATTCCTTCAGAAGATTTACTGGAACGACGCAAGACAGTTCTAGTAGTGCAGGCAGATACAGACCATAATTTCCTTTTCTACCGATATTCATCCTTTTGGAAACTGACTCGTATCACAGCACTGCTTCTTCGCTTCAAAAACCGTTGTCAAGGAAGAATTGATCATAGTCCATCGAAATTGGTGTCAGTACGAGAGCTAGAACATGCCAAGAAAGTTCTCGCAAAGATCGCACAACAGGAGGTTTTCACAGAAGAACTGGAGAGTCTCAACAAGAATCGATATGTGCCTAAAACGTCGTCTCTACGATTGCTACATCCTTTTCTCGACGACGATGGCATAATCCGTCTTCGTGGTCGTCTAGCACATTCATCAGAAAGCTACCAAACCAAGCACCCTATTATTCTCCCTAAACATCACCCTCTTACACGCCTCATCACTGAGCATTACCATAAAATGTGCATGCATTCAGGCCCTCGCATGACGCTAGCTACTATGCACCAAGAATTCTGGCCAATAAGTGGGAAACAAATCGCCAACTCTGTGTTTCGTAAATGTATGCAATGCTTTCGCCAAAACCCTACCCCTATCGTACAACCCGTGGGCCAACTACCGAAGCAGCGCACTACCCCTAGCAGAGCATTCACTATAACTGGAGTTGACTTTTGTGGACCAGTTTATTTAAAGCCCGCCCACCGACGAGCTGCTGCACGAAAAGCCTTCATTGCGGTCTTTATATGCTTCGCTTCCAAAGCCGTACATTTGGAGCTCGTCTGCGATTTATCCTCTGAAGCTTTCATCGCAGCACTTCGACGCTTCATCTCACGGCGCGGCATACCCACGGAAATTCACTCTGACAACGGCACAAATTTTAGAGGAGCAAACAATACCCTGATCGAATTATATCGGTTATTAGAGAATAATCACACACGAGAAGCCATCATCAAAGAATGCAACTTGAAGCGGATACGGTGGTATTTCATACCGCCCCGAGCACCTTCCTTCGGCGGATTGTGGGAAGCAGCTGTTAAAACCGCGAAAACCTCTCTGGCAAAAACTCTCGGCAACACTCAACTTTCCTATGAAGATTTCGTCACTGTGTTAACTCAAATCGAAGCTAATATGAACAGCCGTCCGCTGACGTCGTTGTCGAATGATCCTGGGGAGCTGAATGTTCTCACACCTGGCCATTTCCTAATCGGTACATCGCTATTGAGCCTTCCTGAACCGGACTACACCAGCATCCCGAGTAATCGACTGCACCACTATCACGAACTACAAAGACTAGTTCAACAACATTGGGATCGATGGCGAAAGGAGTACCTCTGTGAACAGAATCATCAGCGTAAGAAATCCGTATCGGCAATTGATGTTCATGTTGGGCAAATCGTGTTAGTACAAGACGAAGGGAAACCATCTGTATCCTGGCCACTTGCACGAATTGAAAACGTACACCCTGGAGATGATGGCATTGTGCGTGTCGTGACTCTTCGCACCTCAAGTGGAATCTACAAACGATCAATCTCACGCATTTACCCGCTACCATTTGATCAGCAACCGAACACCAAGCAAATCTCGCCTATGCAACAGTAAAACCTAAAAAAGATGTTTAATATTAGTGCATTTTTTAAGCAAATTAAGTAATTCCTGTGTTGCTGCACGCAATCCATGTTATGTTTGTTTTGCTTTGTATGTAAATTTGAAACGTCAAATTTAGGTGGCCGGCTATGTTGCTTCTCCGGTTGAAAAATAGTATAGTAGGTAGGCGTAACAACATCATGCTGCTGTAGCGTAGTTTACAATACAAATAGTAAGAATAACGAGTTGCCAAGCCAACATGGCTGCCGAAGCGAATGACGGGCTAATTAGCCTGACGAATAGAAAAGGGATCTAACATTATAAGCAATTGAATGACGAAGATCTCAAACAAGAAATAAGGATAATGTGATACAATGATGACACAGATAAACCGAATTTGTGTATTGATATTTGTTTATATCATAATCGTTTAAAATCTAAACACTTTCGTAAAACTTAACTAACATTTCATGATTCTGATTGGCTCTCTTAATACTAAGGGTTTTATCTTCATCAACTCGTTTGGACAAATTCCTCCTGGACTTTTCCAACTGCGCATAGCTGATTGTACGGCACTGCTCATTTCTGTCCACCACGTCCAGTGTTACCAGATGTGGCAGACACACAATCACCTCATAGCTTCCCTTGTTGCCTTTCCGAGCGGTGCATCTCTTGATCAGCGTTTCCTCGTTTTCCTCCAGTGAAAAGAAAGTCTGAATCACATGAATACCACCGTTTTTCTCCACCGACAATGTGGTCTTATAGTCCAAACCAAGTCCCATGTCACGGGTTGCCAGGGTAACGGTGCGAGGAACGCCTGCTTCGATGATGTACCGATCCCGACTATCGTCATCCGTTTCAACGGTAACTTCGTTCAGTCGTACAATCTGCGATTCGAAACTCAGCCGGAACTGTTCAATTTCAAACTTGTTACTGAAAAAGACGATCACTGAACGATTCTCATTGATGACTGCATTGACGCGATCAAATATCGCGGCTTTCCATTCGGACAGCTCAGGTAAACATTGGAAATTCTCCTGCTGACTGAACTTCAGCTTAGTAGCGCCAAAAAAAGGCGGCATGATGGTCTTCTGTTGCATCAACTTGAAACCTCTGAAAGTACCCGTGACACAAAGGAAGAGGGAATATTGATCCGGTAATTTTGCGTACGAAAACGATGAGAAATCCAAAGGCAAATATCCAAAGTTAACCGAACCATTCACACTTTGTACAAAATTGTCCTTCTGCAGTTTGAAATACATAAAAGCGTTGAGGTATTGACAGTACAAATTAGGGAGAAATTCACCATTTTCGTTTCGACAGGTTATAACGCCATTGCAATCCAGTTTGAAGTTTTGCGCACATTCGTCAATGTGAATTCTGTGAACTTCTTTGGCAGTTTTCACCATTTGATTGAATTTCTCTGTGAAGAACGTTTTATTGTTGTACAATACCTTCAAAGTTTCATCGTGATTGATTGTGACCAATTTATACGATCCTGGGCGTTCGATGAGAGATTTCAACTGCACCACGTCTGGATCACTGGATGACTGCAAGAAGGCTTCCAACTGGCGCTCGATGTCTACGGTATTGCTTTGAACTAAGTCCCAAATTTTGTGCTGAATCTGACCAAGCCCTTTGACTTCCGGTGCGAAAACGTTGTAGCTAGTGTCACCATAGTATTTTTCCACGAAAACATCGAACTCGTTCATCAAGAGGACAGTGTCACTCAAATCAGCATCTACTGGAACATTTTTGTTTGGCAATTCAGGTGGAATCCCAAGACATTTGCTCAAATATATCCAAGCTTTCTCGGAGAATGTTCGTAATCGCTCGTTCACCACGTCATCGATAGTTTTATAAGAAATCTTCGGTTGGATTGAAAGTGCTTCATATAAGTCGCAGAAATCGGCTGCATCGTGTTTGGCCAAATGTTCGCTGTGGCATACTATTTCTACTTTATGCCCGAAAAGAGCTAGTACTGCTGCAATAAGCCCCAATACCACGGATTCTCCTTGAGCGGTCATTATTTGCGCCAGGTGCTTATCGACGCCAGATTTCTCATTGTCCACACATAAAAACCTTAAAACCGTAAGGATTTGTAGTGAATGTGGCTTTACCAGCTTTCCTGGATTCAAAACGTCTTCAGATGTAAGAATAGCCCAAACAGCTCTCACACCGGCAAGAATCAACGGAATGGTATTTTGCTTGAACCCCGCAGTCCACTTGGATGCCCGAATGGGTTTAACTTTATCGCTAACGTGACGGACTATTCGCTTGATCTTGTCGGCATACTCCAGGTCGTCACATTCTCGCATGTGCTTCTCAAATTGTCCAACGTATAGTTGGAAGGCATTCTTCAGCAATTGTTCATCACACTTTGCGTTCAGCGTGGAGAATATCGTTAACGCTTTATCAACATCGAGGACTTGCTGGTTCTGAATGTAGGGGAACGATTGCATCATAAACTCCATCCGCTTCGTAAAATTCGTAATTGAGCTACACTCCTTGATGATGATCTTGAACGGCTTGGTGCTACGCTTGTAAAACTGCGTAAAGTTGGCATACTCCGGCTGCTCCTTAAGGTAAAGAAGAGATGTTCTGATGCTGTTGATAAGCGACTTTGCAGCATTTAGTTGGTCTTCTCCCGTTAAGCATGTTCCATCGTTCCAGCTACGCTTGTCCAGAATGCACAAGACATGATCCAACAATGTTTTCACGATCTCAACTTGATAGTGCTTTGGAATGACTTCATTTGCACAAATTTGTATGAACATGTCGTACTTGTCTTTCGACACTAGAAAGCATTTATCGTCAGTTGTGAAAAGGGAGTTATGCACGCAGTTAATAGCTTTCATATCGAGCAGTGTTTTCCTGATCTTATCGTTGTGAACACGCACGTACCATTCAAAGCCTAGTGCCTCCAAGTCCATACAAAATACGTTAAAAGTTTCAAAGAATTTGGTTATTTCATCCAAGGAAACATTTTTATCCAGCGCTTGCGTTACTATCTGTAAAAGCTTTGTACGCAGTTCCTTGACATGTGGACTTAAATATTTTCCGTAAAGTGTGTCCATCAGCTTAGGAAATCCACACTTGCTCCAAATCCAGCAGTCTTTGAACGCACTTGTTACATGTTTGAGTCGAGTGTGATCTGTATGGCTTTCTTGGATTGCCTGAGCTATATAGCCGATTTGCTTCTTGAAAATCTGTTTTCCAATTTCATCTAGGTAGAGTTCGATTCGTTCAACCACAGCCACATATTCCAAAATTATGTGTGTAACCATGCGCATAGACTCGGATGACGTCTTTTGCTGATCAGCCGATGAAATAAACTCCAGGAACGCTTGGAACATCTCTGACATATTGCCAATTCGAGTAAAGTCTTTCTGGAAAACATTCACCATCACTGCATCCATAAGGCAAGCCCACGTATTTTCTTCGTTTCGTGTTAACGCGAAACTCTTGAAACACTCAATCTGATAGTCGTAAGGGTAGCTCTCGTTGACTGTAGGTTTTCCCGGTTCATAGTGGTTTGCAAAGTTAACTAGCATATGCATTTGATTCACCAAGCATCTATCTAAGCCAGATTTTAAACTATTCTTTGCGATAGTTGCCATTTTCCATTGCTTTCCATCGTACTGGATAGAATTTTGTATGCCCAATTTCTCCTGAACGCGATTTGCGATGTCCATTAAACTTTTGCATACACAGCAAAAGATCTCATTTGATACCGGCAGTGCTTGGCTGCAATCTACGGTTGCGATTCGTTGAATGAAATTCTTGCTGATGATGACCAACGCTTGTTGCGGCATTTCTCCTACCATAATACCCTCCAAGTCTTTGAAAATTGTCACATCAGCAGTTCTGAGCAACAAACAACGATATGATTCGATGTTTTTCAACTCGGGTTTTATTTGCGAGGAACACACTTCTAGTAGAAGATTCTTATGATCTGTTGCTACCGTATTAAAAAAGTCTTCCAGTAAACGTTTTTCCTTATGCAACAGATGCGACCATTTATCTTCCTTGAGAAAGGCGTATCGACTCTGCAGAGAGCTCCGCAAAGCAGTAAACATAACGATAGACACTTTTAGGGTTTTGCTGGACACAAACCTGTTCGAGGACATTTCCTTACAGAACTCAGTCCCGACGTCGTACGAATGCTTTTCAGCCAGTCTCCTTATTTCGAACAAAAATTTTCCACTTTCAATGCACTGTCCACAGTTTGATGCCAACTTTGTAAGCTCCATTTGAATAGAACTTCTTAAACTCGTGGTTTTCAGCAGTAACTGATCTTCCAGGACCTTCACGGTCAACACAAGTTGCAGCAATAGTTCCTTGGCTTTTTCAAAATCACTAGCACTATTTAAGTCTTCGGATGCTTCCACTGACACTTGCGCTACATAGCTCGATCCGATGGTGACCAAACACTGTGCACCGTGTAATTTCCAGTGTGCACTTCCACACCGGAACTTGGCCGAGTACGGCAAACCCCCTGCACTGGGGCTTCGCAGCTTTATGTACTGATCTTTGTCGCCGGTGGTTAATATTTTGCACTTCAACAGGCACTTATCCGAGATGTTTTCGTTGATCGAGATTTGCTGTAGGGATTCTTCCGAACTGGACTCGATAATGGACCGATTGTCACCAGCGGTATTTGAAGGATCACGAACTGTTGACGCCATTGCTGCTTCCTGCGATGATGAAATATGAAAACACTGTCGTTAGTGGTTAAATTAATGATCATAATGAATAATACGAACCCACCTTCAGTGTGTGAACACAGATTTAGAGAGTTATTAAAATTTCAGATAACAACACCAGGTTTAGAAGATTTTTTCGGTTTCAGATAACAACATTCACTCGAAACGATATTCAAATCACAACTGATGTCAAGAATCCGAACCGCAGCAGTTCTTATTCTACATTACACTCTACCCGTGCATACCCATACAGTGAAGCTCCAAACAGTGGGTAGAGAGAAATATTTTCTTATTCTTCATTTCACATCCTTTGACCTGATCGCTGCTCTCCGTTGCAAAAGAAGTATTGTTCACTCATGTGTGGGTATAAACTCGAACGACTGGAACTGTTTTGCTGTGGAACTGCGGGTAGCGGCTTCACAGAATGACAAATGAAAACATCGATTCTACTCGGAATCGTGTTGGAATTTTGAAATCTAGTTGCGAGCCTTTTTCCAATATGAATATCTTACTGAGGCTACGAGGCTGAACCAACACAAAGTAAGCGACAATATACCCAATTTTACCTGAACTGAATTCCACATTTGTTAAAAACAATTTTCTTTTTTCAATCTCCTAACTTTCTACAAGACTTTTATCATGATGATGAATAACCTATTTATCGAGAGCTAGGCCTATTTTGTTTTGACCTCAATTTCCTTAGGCTTTTCTTGTGAGATGTAAATTTTCCTCAATATATTTTCTTCCTTGTTAAAAAATGAATGTCTTGACTTGACTATTTCTTAAACCTTTTATAATATTAGAAGCCCCATTTATTGTTCCTAAATTAAAAATAATGATGTTTCCAGGGACTGAACTTACAACGTTTTCATCGGATATTATGTTTAGCATAGACAGATGTTTTGAGTTATAAGTTATTGACTACACAGTACCAAAAAATAATGTGATTTACGTCTTTTGGGATGCACATAAAAGAAGCGAGCCGAATGACGTAAATTTGTGTCCATTTTAAAATACGTTAGTGTCTGATTCGGGAAACGTCGATCACAGTTCCATCGTTTTCGTGTCCTTTAACATGTAAAATTACATTTTTTGTTCAATACATCTTCAAGGACACGTTTTTGTGTCGTTCCATCACTTACATCATGTGTCATTCAGTCATTACCAGAATTACGTCCAGAGTAATTTTCATTATTTTTAAGAGTGTAAGGTATTTTCTTCTTGAATGACTGGACGACAAAACTCTTGGAGACTAATTTTGATTGCCACATTCAGTTATTTGTCCATATTTTCAATATTATTTCCGCTGAACTACATGATTCTCCACATAGTGATAGTGAAATCATTAAACATCGTTGATTGTTGACTTATTTTGTTTTTTTTTCTGTTCATCATCAGTCAGTCAGTCATTATATTTTGATACTGATTTGTTGGTCAATCAATAGAATTGCCAGATATTACTTTGATCTTATAAAGATATTGTTCTATATTGCTCCATGCCTATTTTTGATCTTTCATCTCTTATCTTCAACAAACCAATAGCTGATTATAATCACCAGCAATTCACTTTAGAACTTCAAATTATAATCTTGTTCAGCTTTTTCCACCTGCTTGGGTTATAAGCAGGATGTCCATTTGAAATCAGTTTTCCAATTTCCGGCAGTCATTAAATTTTGAACCGATTAATACGTATTGATATTTCCAGATTTTTTATAGAAAATCTTGATATTTAATTTGGCTTTCATACTATGTTTTTGAAATAGTATTTTAAATTTTGTATGATTTTTTCAGACAATAACAATTATTTAAAATCTTTAAGATACACAGATTATTAACATCGTTCGATATCAGTATTGTAAATTCTTCAATTTAGAAATCAATTTTATTACGATAGCTTGAAAATTAAAATTGTTGAGTCAGGGCATTCAAGACTAGAAATATTCAAATATACGTTCAATCAGAGTGAACCAAGTAAAAATCTTGAGCAACGGTCAAAATACGACTAGAAGGTTAACATCAGCTCTCCTGCCTGATGGTGAAGCAAATCAGAAACATTTTTGCGACGCATTCTGTTGTGCATTCATAATTTCCAAAGTTGGACATCTTGCATATTCTAGATGAAAATTTTTTGGTCGATAGGAATGTTTTGTTTTTCTTCCATATTTTGTTTCCATATCAACAATAACTGATTAATTTTTTTAAATCACAAACAAATAGGTCAAATATTTTTTCCAGAAATTTTTCCAATGACACCTCCAGGGACTCCTCTAAGATTTCTTCAAAAGATTCCTAGAGAGATTCTTACGAGAATTCCCGAAGGGACACTTCCAGGATTCCACCAGGGATTCCTCCTGCTCTTTCTCCAAAGAATGTCCCTTTTACCAGAAACTCCTTCAAGGATTTCTTTACGGCTATTTTTCAAGGAATTTGTGTTAGAAAATTCCCCTACAAAATATTTCAGAGATTTTTTTCAGGTCTCTTCCAAGGATTTCAGTTGTTCCTTCAAAGATTTCGCCTAGACATTTTCCAGAAATTTATCTACGGAACTCCACCAGGGATTCCTTCAGAAATATCTACTAAAAAAAAACTCTACCAGGGACTCCTGACGAGAATCCTGCTTATATTTTTTAAGGAGCTTGTCCATCGACTTCATCAGGAATTTCTCCAGAAGTTTTTTTCAGGAATTTCCCATAACATATTGCCAGGAAATAATTCAGAGATATTTTTGAAAACTTCTTTATGTACTCCAGCGTTCTCTAGAAGGATGTTTTCAAAAATTTCAACATGAAATAATTCCGATATTTTCCACAAATTCCTCAAAGAAGACTTCTCCAGAAACTTCTCTACAGATTCAACCAGGAATTCTTCCGAAGATTCCCCCAGAGATTCCTCCAGGGTTCTTCCAAGGATTCCTCTAGGGTTCTACTAAGAATTCCTCCAGGAGTTCCTTCAGCAATTTTCCCAGAAATTCTTCTTCAGGGACTTCCCAAGAAGTCCTGCAATTTCTCGAGGGATTTTTTCACAGAATTTCTCCAGAAATTCGTCATGAAATTCCTTCAGCAATTTTTCAAGGCATTTCTCTAGACAAATTTCACCGCTGAATAATTCAGCGATTATTTCGAAAATTCCTCCAGGGATTTCAGTGATTCCTTCATAGATTTCAGCTCGACATAATTCAGATATCTTCCCGAAATTTCTCCAAGGATTCTTTCGAGAATTCCCCCTCAAATCCTTTAGAATTTCGCCGAGATTTACTTCTTCAATTTGTCCAGGGATTCCTAAAGATAATCTTCCAGTGATTTTCCCCAAAAACCGCTTCAAAGGTATCTCGAGGGTTTTTTCTTAAGATCATTTTGCTAGGAAATATATGATATAGTCGGAAACTTCTCCGGGTGTTCCAGTAATTCCTTCAAAGCTTTTATCAAAAAATCCACCAAGAAGTATTTGAAATATAACCCACCCGCACCTTAATGGCTGCTTGGTCGTCCATAGAAGTTAATATTCAATGTTATCTTCTTTTCCAAGCAGCCTAGATAGCCGTGTAGTGTCGGTAGTGGTTGTCTCAACTGGCTAAGAATAACACTACGGATTGCCTGATCCTGTAGTAAAAATCTACTAATCAGGTAACCCCAATCCCAAGGTGTGATGCGACCCGTGCTGATGGATGAATGGTTGAGGGGGTTTAAAATATGCTCAATCGCTAACGGAGCCTGGAGAGCACCAGGGCGAACTCTCCAGTATGTAGCTCTTACTGCATTATGGCGGGGCAATGATGCAGCGGACCGTTATTCCCCAGCGACTCGTGGGAACAAATATGAGTACAAATCAAAACAACAACAATCTTGAAGGTGTCGACTGCCTCTCTCAGTCGGAGCCAATGGTAGTGGAGGACGTGCAGAGCAATACTGAGCTAACCGAAGAGCAGTTACTCGCAAGTTCACAGGAGGATATGCTTACCGATGCAACCGAAGTAAGCAACAAAAAATCAACAAACCATCCGTATCCGGACACCCAACTGGACATGGACGACGATAATAACGATGGTATAAATGTTATCATCAACATCCCAGAATCTCAACCATCAGGATCTGAATCCAAAACGGATCCTTCATGTCATCCGAACAACGCGAATGACCAACAGACGACAAAAATAAACCTCACGAGAGGACAAAGGAAGAAGTTTAAAGCACTGATGCAGAGCGGCGTGAGTCGATCTGAAGCCCTCATCCAACTTGGGAAGGGCAAAGATGAGCTAGCTTCCTCTAAACGTGGCAGGACGGACCTAGACAACTCGGCTACCAGTGAGGACGTCCCCAAGCAGAAACGAACCAAGAAACTCCTGGATCCCAGAGATCGAGCTGAGCAATCCAACCACGATGGCCCAATGGCTCAGCAGTCAAGTGACGGTCACCAAAATAGCGGAGAAAACCAAACGGCTGGTCATAGCTACAGTGACATGACCAATCGTAAGAAGGTCGGAGTTGTTCCGAAACACTTTCCCACATCCCATCTTTCCACGACTCAGCTTGATGCTCTTCAGGAGGCCCTGCTGCTAAAAGTGGAGAAACAGCGTAATGAGCCGATGAAACCAAAATTCTGCAACCTGCTCTACAAGTCTGGATACATGGTTCTTGTCTGCAAGGATCTCGAGACTGCAGACTGGGTAAAAGAAATAACTCCTTCACTCATCCCTTGGGAAGGTGCCGAGTTGGAAGCAATGGACGAGGAGAAAATTCAGCGTCCAGAACCAATTCGTGCGTTCTTTCCACAAAGTGCAAAATACTGTGATGAGCGCATAAAAACGCTCATCGAGAGTCAAAACAAGATCACAACCTCTAGTTGGCGTATTCTCCAAAGAAGCACACCAAACGATATCCATGTCGAGTGGATATTTACGGTTGATGGGCCGTCTATGGCGAACCTAACAAAATCCAACTTTATCCTCAACTATCGCTTTGGCGAAATACAGCTGAGAAAAATAAAGGGCAAAACCACTCAGTCGAACGAAAATTCAACTAATAGGGTGCCCCAAGAGAAATCTAAGGCAGCCTCTAGCAAAAACCCACAATCAAACCCCATTAAAAAGGCCAGTCTGTCTGTCTCTAAAGATTCAAGCTCCAACCAAACTCCTAGCTCTAGCGGTGGCAGATTGGTGCCATCTAAGAGCAGTGGATCTGGTAAAAGATTGAATTCGACTACAGAGACAAAAAAGGCTGGTCTAGGGAAGAAGATTGACAAACACGAACACCCGAAACATCATCCAAAACAAATACAAGATGATCCGCAGCATCCAAAGAAGGACGACCTCCGTCCTGGAAACTGCGGCACACCTAAAAATGACTAAGATCATTCAAGTGAATCTCCATCATGCTCGAAGCGCAACGGATGTGCTTTGCCGGAGATTCACAAAAGAACTGTTCACTGTGGCTCTTATCCAGGAGCCATGGGTCAACCAATCTCGAATACAGGGTATTCATGTAAACTCATGCAAGTTGGTATATGATGACAGCCAGCTCTCTCCAAGAGCAGCTATTCTAATACGCAATGACACTAGGGGAATTCGGGGTAAAACCGACACCCTAAGCTTTTTGATAAATTTGGTGTACTTTCGCTTGTTAAACGAACCTAAAATTGTTGTAGAATCACATATTGGTTATAAATCTATCAATCCTTGCGATCGCTGGATGATATATTAATGTTATATAGTGATTTAAATCAAATTGATATTTCATCATTTTTAGGTGAGACAATTGAGAGTGCGGGTAAGATCGACACCCTGTTGGGGTAAAACCGACACATGCACTTTGACTAGAATTTATACGTTGTGAACATCACCATTACATGGCATATTAAAAAGAATGGTTTAAACATGACTTTAGACTTTTATGACCCCTTCCTCTAAAGGATTTTACACATATTACGTAAATTATTGAAGAGGGCCGAAGATCCATTAAATACATGTGAAAATTTCAAATGTCCTATGCTAAGAATATGAAATTAAGGTGAATACACGTGGATATGATTATTTTGTTCTCATGGAATGTTTACAAAGATGAAGTTGTGACGAGTGATTGGTTTTAAAAATAACTACTGTTTTATTTCAACAAGACAGAAAAGTGTAATTATTTCCAGTTATTAAAAACTGTTGAACCTCATGGTTTGTAAATAAACAACAAGATTAATTTATGTGAAAACATTTAAAATTCTATTAATTCTTCAATTTCAAATGAGAAAAAATTCTTCAAACTATTAAGTTTAAACGTGAAACATAGAAACATTTTTTTTTTAAATTTTTAATGATAGCTTGTGGCAAGTCATATAGTGTTATATTTTACATGTTAACAAGTTTTCCATCCATGAACTTCACTGGAATTCGAAAATAAAGACTCACATAAACTACAGAGGAAGTCTTCCGACAAGAAAGATTCCCTGAAGTTAGATTATTTAGCAAAGAAAGGTGTCGATTTTACCCCAAATGAAAGTGTCGATCTTACCCCGAGTGGACATTTATTTTTCAATAGCGTTTTCAGTTGTCGAAAACCCAAAAAATAAAATCTCCTCCATTTTGTATGAACGTAATAACAGTAAATGATGATGTAGACGCAGAACAAATAATGATATTTTAAAAATTTCACACGCGAAATAGTTAAAGATTAACAGCGAAATATTGCAACTGCTGTTGCTTCTATGTTATCCAATATGATTTTGTTGTTTATTTTGGCAGTTTATTGGTAGAGTCAGTTGTAATGTCATACGAAACATAACATTTCACAAATAAAGATAGAGCGTGGTGGAAACTGCATGAAAATCTGCTCAAAACATGAAAAATCAAAGGGTGTCGATCTTACCCACAGTGTCGGTTTTACACTGAGTTCCCCTAAATGCTTTCCAATTACAGAATTCATTAAACGCGACATCGTAGCAGTCAGGGTGGAGGTTCCTACCGCTAGAGGGAAGGCTGATATCGTCATGGTCTCGGCTTATTTTCCAGGCGACGCGGAAGATGTTCCTCCTCCAGAGATTGCTGCGCTAACCTCTTACTGTGAAACAAAAAACATTCCCCTTGTCATCGGATGTGACGCGAATGCGCATCACACTGTATGGGGAAGTACAAATATAAATCCTCGAGGTGAGTACCTTTTACAGTTTCTATCCTCAAACAACATAGACATATGTAACACAGGTGACAAGCCTACATATGAAAACGCCATACGACAGGAAGTGCTGGATCTAACATTATGTAGTCAGTCCATCTCCCACAAAATAACAAACTGGCATGTTTCTGATGAAATATCTATGTCAGACCACAAACACATAGTCTTTGAATGGGAAGGGGGTCTAACTATTGCAAAATCGTTTAAAGATCCTAAGAAGACTGATTGGGAAACCTATTCAGCCACTCTCCGATCCGAAGACTACATCATAAATCCTAATATCAAAACAGTACTAGAGTTAGAAATGGCTTCTGACTCTATAAAAACCAAAATTCTTAATGCATATCAAGAAAGCTGTCCGACTAAAACTGTTAGGTCGAGCAGAGATGTTCCTTGGTGGAACAACCATCTTGAAAAGCTTAGGAAAACTGCACGGAGGGAGTTCAACCGTGCCAAACGCTCTACTGATTGGAGCCTATACCGAAAGGCTCTGACAGACTAGAACAAGGAAATAAGGCTAGCTAAGCGGAAATCATGGGTCCTCATGTGTGAAAGCATTGAGAAGACTCCCGTAGCTGCCAGACTTCAAAAAACTCTATCGAAAGACCACTCCAATGGTCTGGGAACTCTCCGAAAGAGTGACGGTTCGCTCACTGTGGATCCCACAGAAACACTGAGTGAAATGCTGAGGACTCACTTCCCTGATTCAATCCCTGACGCGATCGTGAACGCTAATGGCAACAGACATGGCGTCTCTGGTCAACAAGAGCTCCTGTCATGGGACTCAAGTACCAAAAGAGACGCATTGAAGGTTGCCAAAGAAGCCTTTACGCGAGCAAGGGTGGAAAGGGCAGTGAGATCCTTTGAGCCATTCAAATCTGCTGGCATGGATGGAATTTTCCCAGCGCTTATCCAGAAAGAGGAGCAAACGCTTATTCCTCCCATGATAGAGATTTTTAAGGCCAGTTTAGTCTTAGGACATATTCCAGATGACTGGCGTCAAGTTCGAGTTGTCTTTATCCCGAAGCCGGGAAAAAAAGACAAAACCAATCCCAAAGCATACAGACCGATAAGTCTGTCGTCAGTGATGCTTAAAATAATGGAAAAGGTCTTAGGAGAGTTCATAAATTCAAAATTTATGGAAGCAATGCCTCTTTCCAAATACCAATTCGCTTACCAAAGTGGAAAATCTACGATCTCAGCACTACACATGCTAGTCAACAAGATCGAGAAAACTTTTCATGCAAAGGAAATCGCCATCGTGGCATTTCTTGACATTGAGGGTGCATTCGATAACGCTTCCTATTCGTCTATAGTGTCAGCAATGCATAGGAGGAAATTTGACCCATGCATTGCTACCTGGGTACATGCTATGCTAGCAAATCGCCGAATCTCATCCGAGTTGAGCGGATCGTGCGCCACTGTCATGGCCACAAAGGGGTGTCCTCAAGGAGGGGTACTTTCACCTTTGCTATGGTCTCTAGTGGTGGATGATCTACTTAATAGCCTGGAAAGGAGAATTTTTTCCCCCTGTTTTGGAGCGTCTTGCTGGGTAGTGCTTCGAGAAGCCCAAGCAGGACGGTTCGGTTTTGCGTCGTCCGATAGAGTTTGTTGACGGTTTCGCGCGTGTTTTCGTCGCCGGAGATTTTTTTTTTTTTTTTCCCTTTGTTTTGGAGCGTCTTGCTGGGTACGTATTTGGGAAGGCCCAAGCAAGACGGTTTATTTTCGGGACGCCAAGAAGTTTTGCTGTCAGTGTCAGTTTTGTGTTCAGTCGAGAATGGATGGCCAACTGGTGAGTTCGTTTCATGCTTATGATAACACATATTTTCTTGAAAGCGTAACTTTTATGTAATATTAAAACAAACTTTGTATGGTTTGTCACTATAGGTGTCGGCATTATGCTTTTTTCTTATACAATTTGAATATACATATATTTTTCTCTTTTTGACATTATTAAAAATTATCCTTTGAATTGTTCGACATTGTGAATGTTGACGTATTTTCTAAAACTTCTACCATATCGAGACAAAATGCACAGTAATACTCATATGTAATTTTCAAACAAACTATGTATGGTTCGTCACTACAAGTGTCGGCATTATTCCTGTTTCATATAAGTTAAAATATATACATGTAATTTTCAGTTTTCGTCATTAATAAAAACGTCTTTTGAATTGTTCGACATTATAGATGTTGACGTAATTTTTCCAAAAACTTCTCGAGACAAAAATACAAAACTAGCTTTAAATACAAGTCGTATATTTCCCCCTTGTCCATGGATCGCATCACCGACCAGAGGTGACTCCCAGATCTTTTCCTTCCTCACTAATAAACACCCTTCCCGTGGTGATTGTGGAGATGCAGAGGTATTCTCGGTCTCTAGAAGCAACAATCATTACACCCTAACATTCCTTCCCCATCCCAACTGACTGTAAGGACTTGGCCGGCGCCGTTATTGATCAATAATATTAGATCTGCTAAAATTGCACTTCGAGAGTAAGCGGAAACTCCCATCCCTTATTCATTTGGATCGTAGTGCAATTCTTACCAGTTCCGATCAATCACGGAGTAGCAACCATTGACATGTACAGTCAGTTTATGCTATGCTATGCTATGCTATGCAAAACACCCCTTTCTTTTTACCTTTATTTTTGTAATAAAAAAAAACTTTGAATGGTTGGACACTACAAGTGTAGACTTCCGAAAGGTTCACTTTATTCAACAAACTTTGGATGGTTCGTCACTGTAAGTGTCGGCATAAGAATAGGAGTGTTAGGAATGTTTCATTTAGGTATTTGTTCAACAAACTTTGAATGGTTCGTCACCCCAAGTGTCGGCATAATCATGTTTATATCTCACAAATAATTATTTATCATGGTCTAATTGCTTATCAAAGTGAATCCTGTGACCCAACGATCCTCCCCATTAACAAACATCCCTCCCAGTAACCTTTGTGGAGATGCAGAGGCAAACACGGTCTCCAAATAGCAAAGGTTACACACTAACATTCCTTCCCTCAATCCCACCTGACTGCAAGGACGTGGCCGGCGCCGTTATTGACCCTGTATAAATAGAGGCACTGAATTATGCACACTGAAGAAGATTATGGCCAATCCCAGTCAAACTTCTAGTTGATTCTTTGTGCATTTTCACTGACTTCGGTCAATCACGGAATAGCAACCATTGATATGTGTAGTCAGTCTAAGCTAAGCTAAGCTAAGCTAAGGAAAAAAGAGGATTCGAGGTTGTTGGCTACGCTGATGATGTTGTCATCATTGTACGCGGCAAATTTGAAAGCGTTGTCCTTGCAAGAATGCAATCAGCTCTCGATTACACGCTCTCCTGGTGTCTGAAAGAGAAACTGGGAATAAATCCTTCAAAAACTACGATTGTTCCTTTCACAAAGCGCAGAAAGGTACAGCTGCAACCTCTTTTCCTTAATCAAACACAATTGGTTTACTCAAATGAAGTCAAATACCTTGGCATTACGCTTGATGCTAAACTCAATTGGAACACACATCTTCAAAACATGGTAAATAAAGGTCTCAATTCTCTGTGGGTGTTGGGGAGGAAGTCACATTTGCCGCGATAAACCAAAGACTGAGAGCAGCATTCTCAATAGCAGCTTCAATGATTTTGGTATTTTATCTCGCGCTGTCTTCAAATAGACCTCCTACCAACAATGATATTTTATACTATTCCGCTTTTGCATCGTCAGCCCGTGTTGCCGGTTTCACAGAATATTTTATTTCCAACATTCTCCCACCCGTGAAACAGGTAACAGGTCTGACCATTTGATTGCCACATTCACATGGAATGACAACAATTGAACGATATGATTGATCACTCAGAATGGCAAAAAACAATCGTCGCAACGCGTGTAGCTATCGAACTGAGCTGAGAGAAAAAAACAAACGCTCCCCCGGGATCGAAGATCTCGATGTACGTTTTCGTTGTTGTTGCTCTATCTGTTGTTAACGCCACTGTTCCACAGACTTCACATTTGATAATTATTTCACATAATAGAAATTGGATGGTTGGCTGCCTTTCAAATGCATACTTTCCTGCCATGTATAGTTTGGGCATATTTACAGTTTTAGGATCCGTGTTCTCGAGATGGCAAACTTTATTCTGACCACTAGACACTGTTAACACATTTTGTGGAACAGCTGATTGTACCACCTGTGACGATCTTATATCGTTAATGTGCACCTCTACAGATGCCGCGATTGAACTTGAATGACGTGCTGATGTTCGTCGATGAGGGATAGGTGCACTGCTTTGTTGTTCAGAAGTACAGGCGAGTTGTGTGGAAGGTTTTGTGAATGAATTAACTTCACAAAACTGCCTTTTCACTGCATCCGTCTTTTGGGAGAATTTCTGTCGAATTTTCCTAGCAGCTTCCTCGAATTCTGCATCGATTTCAGCAAGCCGACGCTCATATTCTTCATCGATGCGCCGTTCTTCATCATCACAATATTTCCGCCATAGGTTGCCTTCTGCTTCTATTTGCTGAAGCCGCGGTCCATTGTGCTCTTACTACTGCAAATGATTCCGCAAAATCATTGAAGTTTGTTGGGGAGGAAGTCACATTTGCCGCGATAAACCAAAGACTGAGAGCAGCATTCTCAATAGCAGCTTCAATGATTTTGGTATTTTATCTCGCGCTGTCTTCAAATAGACCTCCTACCAACAATGATATTTTATACTATTCCGCTTTTGCATCGTCAGCCCGTGTTGCCGGTTTCACAGAATATTTTATTTCCAACAGTGGGTCTGCTCAAAGACCTGTGGAAAAAAGTGGGGCCTTAAACCTAATATGATCATGTGGATATATAAAACCATCGTTCGGCCTAGAATAGCCTACGCTTCCCTTGTTTGGTGGCCAAAAACAAGCGAGGTTACGGCTAGAGCCAAGCTGAACAAAATCCAACGCGCCGCGTGCGTCGCCATTACTGGTGCAGTTCGCAGCACCCCTTCATTTGCCCTAGATGCAATGCTTAATCTGCCCCGGCTAGATCAATTCATAAAGCTGGATGCTGAGAAAAGCGCTCTGAGGCTAAAACGATCAATAAACCTTCTGCCAGGTGATTTAACCGGTCACCTAAGCATACTATACGAATTTTCTATAAATCCAATTGTAGAAAAATGCAGTGACTGGATGGAAATGATTGTGAATTATGACATATCATATACGGTGTTCATTCCTTCTCGCCAAGAGTGGCAAGAAGGTGGACCGAGTATTCCTCCAGGCTCAATCAAATTCTACACTGATGGATCGAGAATGAACAATCGTTCTGGATCTGGAGTGCACGGACCAAGAACCAAAATCTCTGTCCCTCTCGGACAGTGGCCTACAGTTTTTCAGGCTGAAGTGTATGCTATCATTGAATGTGTGCAGCTCAGCATAAAGAGGAATTACAGAAATGCCACAATCTGTATTTTCTCCGACAGCCAAGCAGCTCTTCATGCTCTGAAAGCTTACACTTTTAACTCAAAATTAGTGTGGGAATGTGCTCTTGCTCTAAAAACCCTAGCCATCCGCAATCGAGTTAAACTATATTGGATCCCCGGGCATACGGGTCTAGAGGGTAATGAAATTGCCGATGAGCTAGCCAGGAATGGATCGGCCAATACATTCATTGGTCCTGAGCCATTCTTTGGCATATCAAACTGCTCACTAAATATTGAACTGAACAGCTGGTTGTCCAGGCAAATTATATCCAATTGGAATACAGTTTCCAATGCGAATCAATCTAAAAGATTCGTCACAATTAATTCGAAACAAACACAAAAACTCATTGGTCTCAACAAAAGGGACCTCAGCACCTACACCGGTCTTATAACTGGACACTGCCCCAGCAGATACCATTTACAAAAGATCGGAGCCATCCAAAACCCAAATTGCCGTTTCTGTAGTGAAACGTGCGAAACCTCACAACACCTTCTCTGCTCCTGCAGTGCACTTATACAACGAAGATCCAAAATATTTGGCAAGCCCTTTTTGGAG
Source organism: Aedes aegypti (assembly GCF_002204515.2). Classification (NCBI taxonomy): domain Eukaryota; kingdom Metazoa; phylum Arthropoda; class Insecta; order Diptera; family Culicidae; genus Aedes; species Aedes aegypti. Next base: position 19,446,584 of record NC_035108.1, on the reverse strand, counting down.
CCGGCCGATATTTGGAACGCATCTCCCAGGGAAGTGGTCGGCTTTATCAGGCTGATCGTACCAGATTGGGGGATTCACAATGCTGCAACTTAGGACTTCTGCCCATCAATGGCAGATGGCCAAAAGTTCAGTCACCGCGCAAAGTATTCCGGTGGCGTTCCCGCCACTGAGGGTCTTTGTAAAAGCAAAAGGGTATATCACAATAGTTCTAAAAAAATGGACGCAGTGATCTCACACCCGACAGAAGGAGGAGGAACCCACCCGCAATTCCTTCAGAGATTCTTCCGAAAATTCCCACGGAGATATTTCTTAGGATTCGCCAAGACTTCCAGTATTCCAGTATTCCTCAAGAAAATCATTCAGAGATTTCTCAAGGAATTTCTCTAGGGAAATCCCTTCAAGGACTTCCGTAATTCTTCCAAAGATTTCACCTAGACATAGTTCAGATGTTTTCCAGGAATTTCTCAACGGGTTCTTTCAAAGATTCCTCCAGAAATTTTTCCAAGAACTCCTCCAGAGTTCCTCCAAGAATTATATCTGCAATATTTTAATTTTGCAATTGCTCTTCAAAAATTCTCAAAACCATTCCTCCAGGTATTTCCCCAAAAATTTCCTCCCGAATTTCTCCAAGAGCTCCAACAAAGATTTCTAAACGAATGTCTCTTGTAACAATTCCCCAAGCAATAATTCAGAGATATATTCGAAAACTTTTTCAGAGATCACAATACTTTCTCCAAAGATTTCATTAAAAGATTTCTCAATTCCTCCATTCCATTCTCCATCCTCAGAAATTCCTCTAAAGAAACCTTCAGTAATTCTTTAAGTGATTTCTTCAAAGAACTCTCTAAATGATTCCTCCATAAATTTCCTTCAGAAACGTGAAATACCACGAAATTCCTTCCTTCCTTCAAAGTTTTTACCTGGATAGATATCTGAATTCAATGTCTAGACATTTCTTCAATGATTCCTCCAGAGGTTCCTCCGAGAATTCTCAGAGTTCCACAAAAGATTCTTCCGGGAATTATTTCTGCAATTTTTCTAGGGCTTCCTCCAGAAACTGTTAAGGGATTTGTCATTGGATTTGCTCAGGAATTACTCCAGAAGCTCCTTCAGGGATTTCTCAACGAATTTATTTAGGAACGTTTTCGATTCTTTCGAAAGTTCAGAGAATGCAGGAATTCTATGAAAGGAATTTCTTTAAAAAAAATCACCATGCTTTCAGATATTTTCAAAAAGGGTACACCTGAGACTTTTTCAGAAGTTTTTTCCATAGATTCTTCTTAGAAATCCCGAAGGGGACCCCTCTGCTCCAGCATCTTTTCTTCAGGGATTCCTCCACAGAATTCCTTTAACACCTTCAGGATTTTTTCAAGAAATTGCACGAGGGAAATTTCATCGCTAAATAATTTAGATTTTTTTTTCGAAAACTGCTTTCAGGAATTCTTCTAGGGCTTCCTTTAAAAATTCAAGAATTCTACTACATATTTCTTTTGGAATTACACTTAAATCTAGTCATAGAATTCCGTTGAAAATTATATAAACAGTGGTATTTAACCAAATCCTTCTTCTTCATCTTCTTCTTTTTTTTCTTTTTCATCTTCTTCTTCTTGACATTGTGTCCTCACTTGGACAGAGCCTGCTTCTCAGCTGAGTGTTTTTGCTTTGCACTTCTACAGTTATTAACCGAGAGCTAGTAGGGTAATCCTGCTAAATTTCATCCTAATCCGTCCACTTTTTAGTTATAGCAGTTTTTGTGATTTTGCATGTTTAGTGAGTTGAAATCATTGGGAATCATTTTGTCCCACTTACCCCTAATATAAAAATCTAAAATTTTGCAAAACATCTTCTTTTACATGAGAGAACAAACCCTGAAAATTTCAACCCGATCGAATAACATCGATGCAAGATAGGGTTGCGGCTCTCGCGAACTGGCTCTTAAAATTGCATAATTCTTTCGATGTTCGAAAGTATTTTTTGGTGATTTAAAAGAGTATTGTATCTTGTCATATGAAAGAAACGACGAATCTTGTATGGAGACTACCAACATGTAAAAAAATAATCAATTAAATCGTACAATTAGGACCGAATTACAACCTACATGAAAGTTTAATTTCTATTTTGCATGAAAAGTTTCGCAAATCATACTTGAAATTTCATGTAAACATTAACAAAAATTTTTTATCCAACTCAGATTCAGCAATCCCAAATATACTGGAGACAAATAATTTGATCCTTAAGATTCACAAAAAATGTTATTTATGTAAGGCTGTGTTTTGTTGTAGAGCACTGAAAGTTGAAAAACCGAATTCAGTTATATACCATTTAATTCCGCTAGAGTTTGTATCCTTTGACAGATATGCGTATTTCGGCCTCAACTGTAAGGTCGTGTTCGGTGTCGTGTACTAGACTAAAGTCGAGTCTAGTACATGACACTGAAGACGGCCTTACAGTTAAGGTCAAAATACGCGTATCTGTCAAAGGATATAAACTCTAGCGGAATTAAATTGTATAGTACTAAATTCGGTTTTTCTTTTTTTTTTTAACTTTGACAGTTATGTGTAAATGTATATTAGAAGTGTCTTGAGAAATAAAAAAAAATCTAGAACTCAACAGTAATGAAGTGGAATTAGTTAACAGAAATCTATACTAAATTCTTTTATGGCAAACTTTGCAGTAGTTTTAAAAACGCCAACAAACAAATACAGTTGTTTCCCAGGGCTCTCAAATACAAGCTTGTACTTCAACGCAGAATCCGGTAGCTGTCCTTGACCTCGCGTTACACCGACCGAACCATTGCATCACACAACCATTCTCTGCGAAATGTAAACAATTTGAACAGCCTGCACCATCGACGGAAGCCCTCCCACCGGGAACCATATATTTCAATGCAATGCAAACAACCTTTGCCCACAAGGATGGAACGGCATTTCGTATTCATTTTCCGACCTTGGCCCCCAAACCATTTTGCATTGCATAGTCGACAGCAGGAGCCAACACTCGAAAAAGCTTTTTCGCTGCGAAATTTCCATGCTCAACTCACAGAGGAAATGAAACATAATTTGGGTGGATTTTCAGCGCTCCGGGGCTTTACTTAAGGGTTTTTTTCTGAGATGCCGCTTTTCATTCGTCAAAATGGTACCGTAAAACGGGGTATCTTCGGTAATTTGGTTATCTTTGATTGTTCGAGATGCACAAAATACTGAATGAAACAATAGATTTTGTGTCAATCAATTAGGGTAGATGTACCAATAGTGGAGGTACTAAGCACGATTGAACTTCATTGAACCGCCTTAATTCAAGAAGCGCAATTAATGCACATGTTGATGTTGTAACGGGAAGAAACGACCATTGACTCAATGAGAAAAATGATTTCATCGTAGTAATCCACGGCATGTCAGTGAAAAATAATACCTCCACTATTGGTACACTGTTCCTTTAGTTGCGGTATATTTTTAATTTGTGTTCCTATAGTTGCGGTATCCGTTGTTTTCTTATGGGATCCTCCACTATAGGAACACTTTACCGCAACTATTGGTACAAGCAAGAACATTTTTAGCAATTTTAGTGATATTTCATCAGTTTTAAAGCAATTTGAACGCTCTTTTCAACTATTCCGTGAATCAACAAGCCAATACGTCGATTAGCAGAGTCGGTTCTGTGGCTCAAGCAATAAAATCAGTGAAAACGGCACTACCGCAACTATAGGAACACCCACAACTAAGAGAACATTTACCCTAAGCAAATCGAATGCAAAAGTAAAAAATATCAATGTGACACTTCATTTCAGAATCTTTTCATTGGAATTGAGAACGTTTGAGGCTTTATATTTTAAAATTTAAAAATGACATTTTATCATTTTTGAAACGTTTGATTAATATGGGTTGTGAGAAGTGTTTGCGTGATTTGTGGGGATTTGAATTTGAAACCTGTAACCTTCTGAGTTATTGGGTCACCAAGTGTCTCGGTAGCTTTGTTGGTTAAACACTCGTCTAGCATACAAGAGTCCTGGGTTCGAATCTCAGTTGAGCACGTTGCTGTTTCCGTGTTTTCATGCGGAAACCATGCGGATTGGATTTCCAAACAGCTGAATATATATGTCAAAATAACCCCGTTTCACGGTAGCAATCTGAAAGGATAAGTGCAAACTTCAATTTCAAGCTTCCATGATTTTTTAATGAGAACATGCGACCATACCAGGTATAGCATTGGCCGTTTGATGCCTTATTCTGATGCCATTTGAAAATCGACTCTGGGTATAATCACAGACAAACAGACGTCACACTCTCATCGTTGTCCATCGACCAACTTTTTAACGATCGATTCAAATACATGGTAGGTGGTTAATCGACCACCCGCAGCGCTCGCGTCGTTTTTGTTCGTGTTTGACGTTTGCACACTACCGCCACCTGTTGGTCAATCGGCCAACTACAGTGGTTTTAGCATTGGGCGTACATGTTTTCGCGACTATAATTTTTATCGCGATTTGTTCTAGGTGTTACGTCTGTTTCTCTGTGGTATAATATTCATCATTCGAATCAACCAATGGCCACATTAAGCTACAAAGAAGAGCTGGAATATGGTAAATTTGAAACATAAACTTCACCCATTGCTTGCTACAGTGATGATATGTACCCACAAAACAATGAACAGTCGGTACGAGAGAACGTGAAGCTTAGATAAACAATCTGCTAATTGTTTGAACACGTCTGTCATCGTTATTCGTTCGTGTAGTTATCTCTCGCTGGATCTGTTTCTTCGCTTCTCTTGATGATCATCTTTACCTAACAAACAGCAGCGGTTCTGATGAATTGGGTAGACAGGCACCCAACGAGAGGATGCGGCAAAAATCAACAAATTGGAGAGTGAGAATAGTCGCACTTTGGGAAGGTAATGATTGCTAATATTGAACCAATATAATTCTCGGATTGACTTTCAATTTCACTTAATCTAATCTCAACAAAATGCAATTCCAAATGAAACACTTATATTGAACATCCAATGCCTATAACAAGAACGCATTTGTTCTGACCGGGTTTTCCGCATCAATCCCACTGTGCGGCGGAATCATCTGTTTGCCTTGTCGGTTGGATAGCGTGAATAATTTGAAAAGCAATGTAAACATAAGTAACTTCTCCAGTAGCTCCCAGAAGAGGCAATCACGCCGGCTCGTTTGTCGCAGTTTGGCTGGAACTGAGCGTTTGATTAATTCAAGATATGCAGGGTAAGTGAGGACCTGTATGAGTGTATGGTTTATATATTAGTGAGTTTTAAAGTGTATATTTTTGTCAACTGTTGTTCATCGTCTTCTTGGCATTAACGTTCCCACTGGCAGTGATGCATTTTGAACTGAACGCGAGCCAAAAATGAACTGAACGCGTTATAATTTTGCACGAGAACCTAGTAAGCATTGAACTCTTGTCACGATAGCTATCCTAGAACAAAAAGCCATTTTCGGCTGGAGTACGAGAAAACATGTAGAAGAGTAGGCGAATAAAACATTGTTTGCACCATCGGAATTTAGAGTGCAGGATATTGACGTTAATTTCGTCTAAATGGTTTCCTTCGCTCGTATAATTTGTTTGACGTTATGTTGATCTGCCATCACAGTAAGCCTTGCGGTAAAGCCTTGAACCTAAATCGGAACATTTGTCAACAAAGGCCCGAAACTTTAAGAATTACAAACATAAAGTTTTCCTCTGATTATTGGATTTTACATCCTTTTGGATTGTAAAGGTGTAAAAAAATGATGTGGCACCTAATTACATGCTATATGTGCGACCGGAGTTTTTGACATGAACCAACAACTACCAACCTTCTTCAGCCCCTTGTGGCATGGTGAATGAATTTGCTATCGAAAAAAACGTTAAATTAAATCATGTGCACCTTTTTCTTCCATCGTGTAATGCTCAAGTATCAACCATTCAAGCATGAGAAATAATCAAACAAAATTTCGTTCGAATTAAAGCCAATACTCATGGAAATCTATCAACGCATTTCAAATTGCAAGTGTAGTAAATGATAGATTTTCTGAAGCATTACTTCGATTAGAAGACAATAAAAACTAGTTTTGGAAGTTTGTAAAAAGATGACGATTTTCTTGTTAGTGCAACAGATGCCGAACAAACAGTTTTTCTACATGCTGTTGAGGATCACAATTTTAGCTTAAAGCGAAGTATGCACTTCAACAGAAAAGTAATCGCCTATCTCGATGCGTGGGAAATTTCTTGCAAGAAATGCTCAAGAAAAGCATTTTTCTTTGATCGCAGTAAAGAAATTTTTACTTTTCTTGAGCGAAACAGCATACTTAGCTTAAAACGGGTTTGATTTTCCCAACACAAACGTGGCACGCAGCGGCTCTTCCAACCCGATCGCATTAACACTCTCGTGAAGGATGTGGTTGACATTATTCAAGGTTCAATTCCTATGAGTGAAGTTTTCCTTATTGTTTTCCACTGACGGTTTGCTATGATGTAAGTAAAGCGGAAAAAACAGCTGTCAGTCTGTTGTTCAAGTTTTAAGACGAGCGCAAGGTTGATCAATTTGTCGCGGTGTTATGGTATTTTTTTTTTCATTGAAATAAGTGAATACAATTTACTTTGCACCGGCACCATTAGTTTTAAATGCATAAAAAAGATTTTTCTCCAAATCCTCAGACTCGGCGCCTATCATGGCACGTTATATAGTGCATCGGATTTGCTATCCAGAGGACAATTGATGACTGACGTTTGATTCATAGCCAGTGAGGAGAAACGATTACCTTGTTCAGGTATTCTACCATAGTGCGTTCTCCAAAATTTGAAAAAAAAACAGTGAATTTATTAGTTGTTGTTTCTGTAGTTTATTAAATGGAATTCATACTAATCCTTGGTTATTTATCTCTACAAATTTCTTAAAAAGTGTGGGTCGAAGTGCGCAATTATATCGAACTGATTAGGCGTCTTAAGCTAAGTATGCTGTTTCGCTCAAGAAAAGTAAAGAAATTCCTTGACTGAATGAGTCAAGAAATTTCTCCCTTTGAAATAACATTTTTTTTCTCAATTTCGTACTGGGATCAAAAAAAATGATTTTATTGACCATTTCGGGGAGTAAATTTTCCACGCATCCATTTTTCCTTTTCTTGTCAGAAGAAAACCAGCCTTTAACCGCAATATTGAGCGTGATATGAGCAATAAGCGTGGTGTAGATACCAAACTAATCACTATATTAGCCGTATAATTACTCTACATATTCAAATATGTGAAATAAAAATTATAGATTTGATGAAGAGAAGTTTTTTTTTGTTATCCTCTCAGTCTCAGAAAAAAAAATCTTAACAGCTCTTGAACAAACACACTAAGCGTTTAGGTCACCTACCATTGATTTTTAATTCTAAAAATGTAAGTTTTAAAGTAATCTTCCTATACTCTCTTGTTAGTCTGCTCATCAAAGAAAAGAAAGACCCGAAAAAGTTGAGGAAATGTTATCGAAAATTATGTTCAAATTGTAAAATCACTTACTACACTCATTGTTGTATAAGAAACTTAAATTCCAAATCTGCGAAATTTGCATGGTATTATTTTATTAACAAAGTACTGCACAATTGTCTAGTTTGGAGGCCACTAGTCCTTAGTTTAACCTGAAGTTTTCACCACAGCTTGTAAATAACTTGACAATCGCTCAGTTGAAAAGTTACAGATTTTTTACAGAAATTCACAAAACAAAATTTGAGTTATAATAAGGCACAAATTAATATGCAGATTTGCAAATATACATTACATACATTTGTAAATACCTACAAGTTTGTAAATAACATTGTACTGCAAAACTGTTTGTTTTCAAAATATTATGAAAAGAAAGAAATGCCGCTTTTGCTTAATGTTATATATGCAAAAACTAAACAAAAATGTGTGTAAAAAATAGTGATTTTTTTCAGGTTAAATTCAAGTTATGTCTGAGCTACGATTAAAATTTCAAGTTAATCAGAGCACTAGAAGCTGAGGTCTAGGCTTCCAAACATGACAGTTTTGTGTTCAGTAACTGAAATTTAAATTTCCGGAAAACTTTCAGATTAAATCAAAAGTAATGATATTCCTTAAAAAAATAAAAAAAAAATATTTTAACGAACATTCATAGCAGTGTTGATAGACTAACACTCAAATCTCTATCATTACGCTCTCCCGTGAGAGCAAACTCATTAATGATCTGCTTTGCAAATCACACGCTTGAGATTTTGATGCAAAATCACTCAATCAACTCAAACCGTAAAAAAATGATTCAGTCGCAAAACCCGTCAAAAACTCATGAAACCCGAATGTTGTTGTTTACGTTAAAAAGGATTACTATATTTTTACCAGACTAACAAAAAATTATTGCCGTGTGTGAGTAAACTGTGGAAATACGAGACAATGAGTCAAAAAGGTGAGCCAACTCATCCATGATTTTTTGACTGCTGAGTTGCGTGATTGATAGGGTCGATGTACCAATAGCCGCATAGCTAAGAACAAAAATTCGTATAAAATCGAAAAATAACGGTAGCGTCATTATTTCTACATCATCTGATAGCTTATTATCTTGGTTTTGTGGGAAAAATGTGAAAACTACGAAAACTCAAATGTTTATATTTATTATCACGTGTGCCACTATAGCAATATATGTGCCTATAGTAGCACTATTTCTAATTTCAGTTCCTATAGTAGCACTAGCATCACGGCATTGGCAAAATACTTATCAGAACCGTATTTTTACAAAATTTTTATATTTTTCCTACAAAGTGTGGATCAAAAGCTTTTGTTTGATGTAAAAAAGTTCTCAATTCTTCAATTATTTCGTATAATAGAAAATAGTTTCTCTCAGTAGTGCTACTATAGGAACAATAGGTTAACTATAGGCGCAAGGGAGCTCAAATATTAAGCAAAACTAATTATTTCGACCATTATTTTATCAAAATCAAGCTGTAAATCAATGGTACTTAGATAAATAGCTCCTGACCTGTCAAAAAATGTTTTAAAAAGATTTAAAGCAAAACGGCCGTAAAAAGCCACTAGTGCGACTATAGGGGACTGTCCACTAAGGGAACACCGACCCTATATAAATTTAATTCTATAAACTATTGTACGATCTTATTACTAAAACAGGGAGGAAATTCAAAACCATCTATCGTTACCCTTAGACTAAATGAAAACATTCCACTCTTTCTGGAGATTACCATTCTTTTACAACAACCTTGGAGTAGAGATCTCAAAAAAGTTTTAGACGAGTTTTCTTGTCTAATTCAGTACATTTTTCGAAAAATTTACACTGTAAAAAGCTTGCCTGCCGCCACCAGGTGCGCTAGTGTTCGAGTTCATGTTGGCAGCTGTTTTTGTTGTCATCTTTCCCATCTGTTATGTGCTCTTGTGCAAGATTCTGAACCTGCTTCACTTCAAACCCCGAAACAACTACATCAGACTATATTGAGCAAATATCACTCAAAATATATGGAACTTTTTTTAACATCTTTGTAAAACCTTCGCAATGAAATATGTCGTTTATCTGCCATGAAAACAGTTTTCAAATCGCGTTCAATTTCCTGCTCGCACGGGTTCAGATTTTTGAACTGCTACTACTTGATCCCTCGTTCAAACGTTTGAAGTGGAACGCAAACTGAACGCGTTCAAATGCAACACTGCCCACTGGGACAGAGCCGGTTACTCAGCTTAGTGTTCTTATGAACACTTCCACAGTTATTAACTGAGAGCTTTCTTTGCCTAGGCAAAAAAAAAAAAAAAATATATATATATATATATATATATATATATATATATATATATATATATATATATATAATATATATATATATATATATATATATATATATATATATATATATATATATATATATATATATATATATATATATATATATTATATATATATATATATATATATATATATATATATATATATATATATATATATATATATATATATATATATATATATATATATATATATATATATATATATATATATATATATATATATATATATATATATATATATATATATATATATATATATATATATATATATATATATATATATATATATACATTTGTCAGCAATCCGTTTTGTTTTTCTATCGCAAACAAAAGAAATGTCAATCATCATAACCAGCACATGGACAATAGTGTCAACATTGTACTGCTATTGCATTTGGGTTGGAATATTGAATTTATTAAGTGTTATATTACGTCTGTCATTGGCACAAATGTGAACTTGTCAATATTCTGGAATCTATGACATAAGGTCGAAAGGGAAAAAGATCAAAGATGAATAAAGAGAGGATAAAAGGTCGAAATCTTCATTCAAAGATGATTAAATTTTCCATTATGCAATCACTTTCAACCTTTTGTCCTTTTGACCTTTTGCGTTTTCGACCTTGTCTTCCAACCTTTTGATTTTTCGACTTTTTGTCCTTTCGATTTTTTTTCTTTCGATCGTTTGTTCCTAAACCAAGTCAGAAAGATGAATATTGCTCTTGAGTTACAAATTAAAATTGAAAAAAAGGTTGTTTGACATACTTAGTTGTAAAAGCAATGCAAATTTCAACAATGAATGAAGCAAAGGAGAGGCGTCTCGGACCCATGCCTGTAAATGTTTAGGTGTAGAGCTTTCTAGAATATAATCTACAAGATATTGATACTAGATTTTTGCACCATTTACATCTAAATCCGTTACAACAGTTCACCTCATCAAAATTTATTAATTAACGGTGCATGTAAAATGATATTACAAACAACAAAACTTCAAAAAAAAAAGTTGCACCAGACCCCCCGATGGATTATTTTGATTTTAGCAGCAAATGAAAGAGGAAGGTCTTGCCTTTCATCGGTCCAAATTTGAGACATGCCGATTTTTTTGTTTTAAAGTTACATAAAAAAGACACCGTGGCCTAAGTTGCCATTTTCGCATATACGTATATCGTGTGGCAGGTACGATTCTACACTATGTCCAGAGAAGTCAAGGAAATTTCCATTACGAAAAGATCCTGAGTCGACCGAGAATCGAAATCAGACACCTTCAGCATGGCTTTGCTTTGTAGCCGTGGACTCTAACCACTCGGCTAAGGAAGGCCCCTCAACAACAGTTGTTCATGTTCTACGTATTTTTTTCCTCGTCTGTGTAATAGTCAAACTATAAGGCATAAATTGTTTTAGAATCGCGTTTTTGTTATTAAAATTGTTAATTTAACTAAACGAGTTTCTTACTGAAATAATTAAATCTTCATTCCTAAAGAGGTTTCTGTTCATTTTTTTTATTTCTAGTTGAAGTTCCTGGCCACAATCAGTAAATGAATGCAAACCGAATTTAATACTGTACCATTTATAACGCTAGAGTTTGTATCCCCAGCTGTAAGGTCTAGTATACGACGCTATAGACGACCTTACAAATGAGGTCGAAAAAAGCGTGTCTGTCAAAGGATACAAACTCTAGAAAATTATATGGTATAGTACAAATTTCGATTTAAACTAACCTAAGAATTCAGTTAGAAATCATTTCAGAAAGAAGATCGGATATGTGGTGAAAGATTATACCCCACTACCACAAATGTCATGATTGCAAATTCTCTTTCTCCGAATGAACCATTAGCCCGAACTCCATATCCCCGAATGCACAATTACCACATGCTAATATCCCGGTCTAGTTAAAAGGCTTTCCGCAGAATACCACTTTAGAAATTCCACCAGAAATTCATTAGACAGCTTTCACAGCTTCGACCTGGACTTCGATCTACACGTATTCAAATACCTCCACCAGAAAATTCATCAAAAAATCGCTTTCACATAAATTTTTCCCACTAATTTGTCCCAGAATACAGACAAAATTAACTAAAAACCCGTACGAAAAATTCAGAAGGATTCCTCTAGAATCCCTCTCTTTATTGACTTTTTGATTTCCTGCTCAATTATCGTTCAGTACCGCTCAAACGTCAAATTAGTGAACTCGTGCACTGCCCATAACTGCATATATGTAACATTCGACAAAAGTAGGCACTGAGTAAATGGAGCACCAAGTGTGAATTTTTCGTCAGTATGGGAAGGCCCCAAAATTTTAAAAATTCACTGGGAACTCAACAATGCTTAAATAAAGCTGAAATTTTATACAGCTCATCTCGCATATTGGGTGAATAGTCTGAGGCGTTGGTGAACCGGAAGCCAACCTCCCACCGGAATCGTTGGACAGACCTCGGCATTCGACAAGTCAGTCTGTTGACCATCGGGCGAGATCGGAGTAGGCTAGATCCTCCGCCGGGGACTAGACCGAGTAGAACAATTATAACGTAGTATCGGTAATAAGTCGTCAAGGCGCCTGCAAACCGGAAGTAATTCTACAACCGGAATTGCAGAACCGGCCCTAACACTTGGCTGACCACCATCGAGTCGGAGTAGGCTAGATCCTCTGCCGGAGACTTGCTGTATAAAAGCAGCGAAGCAGCAACGGCGAATGGTCGTCGGGCGCCTATGAACCGGAAGCTTCCTTCCACCATAATCGCAGGACCGACCTCGCCATCTGCCCGGATTGCATCAGTTCGGAAGATCTTCCGCCGCCGGGGTAATCTTCGTAGGAGTAGGATAGATCCACCGACGGGGGCTATTCTGAGTTGTACGAGCGTATTACCGGCTTGAGCCGTCAGAGCGCCAGTGAACCAGAAGTCACCCTCCAACCGGAATCGCTGGGCCGACTTGCGAACTGGAAGTCAACCTGCAACCGGAATCGCAATACCGACCTTTCTAACCGGTCCACCCGTAGAGCATGGCGAGCAAAGTAAAGGAGTCAAGCGCACCAACCAACACAGTAGCATCTAGGAAAAAGTCTCAAATGGCCCAGGCGTTTGGCTGGCCCCAAAATGTAAGTGACGTTGAAGAGTAAAATTGTAGCCAGATCGAATAGAGCAGAAATTTTCAGCCTTTTTGGTTCGCTGAGCACTTTTTAAAATAAAATTGTTGCACGGAGCACCTGTTCTTCATCATTTCTCCGTTTGAAATCTGTTTTTTTTTTTATACACGCTTCAATCGACCCTCTAATTCCTACGATAATCGTGAAGTACGATTAGTGTTTGTCAATCTTTCATTCATTTTGATTTTATTGTTTTAAAAAAATTAATTTATAAAAAGCTTTGAATTATTTTATGTTTTTTTTTTTTGAGGTTAAACTATGACAATAAGGCATTACAATAAAGTTGGTTCTGTCACAAAGTTCAAAATTCATGGCTTGAAAATGGCAGAATTGCTTAGGTTAGGAAATTTTCTGGCTTTTGCTGTTAGTGCGAACAACTAAATGACTTTGAAAGTGAAATATTTCTTTTAAAAAGCTTCTCTCTAAATGGATGAAGCACAAGTTCAGCATTCTCGAAAATATTCATAATATTGATACAACTAAATCTCGTGAAATATTTCTATTTTTTTATCACGTTTTCAAAATTTTCGAATATTATCGAAGTTGCATATACCTCAGATTTTTTTTTTTCCAAGTCTAAGCATCTTAACAAAACTTTAACACCCTAAAAGTTTTCAAAATATTCTGTTGGGGAAAATTGGTTTTTTCAACTTTAAGGAAATTTTCCAAATAAAACTCAAGAAATCCTAATTTTGCAACATAATGTTTAACCTTCCAATTAAAAAAAAAAGTCACTCGTTGCCATGGTCACGTAAATAACACGGCCATTGGCGTAGCCAGGATTTTTTCCTGGAGGGGCCTAAGGGGGGCTAGGAAATTCTTGATTTACCGAAGTAATAATCATAATTTTCACAAATTTCGAAGTTTGCATAAATTTGCGTTGATTTTATACTTGTTTTCAATTATGAATCGTGGATTACGGCTAACCAGCCGAGTGGAAGTTTAACAACTACCGATTCATAATTAAAAACAAGTATTTATCGAGCAACGGACTCAAGTTCCGTAACCGGTCGTTTGAGAACGTCGCGACCCATTGGAAGCCCACACTATAGAAAGGGGTGATCCATTAATCACGTAAGACAATTTTGGCGGTTTTTAGACCCCCTCTCCCCCCATAGTAAGATTTTTTTGTACGAAACTTAAAAACAATTTGTATAGCGCGTAGGAAATCTCAAATTCTTCCGAAAAAGGTGCACTTTGCGAAAAAGGACCACGTGATTATTGAGCTGAAATCGAATTTAGGTTAACTTCTGCGTCCATGAGTCCTCTCATGGCGTAGGGGTAACGCGCCCTAACTAGAGATCAGGGAGTCGTGAGTTCGATTCTAACTGAGAAGACGTGTAACTTTTTCGCAAAACATCACATCAATTTGTCCATTTGATCCAATTGCAGAGTATATGTAATGTTTAGCTTCCGGTGGTTGTTGATTTTATGTTTGTGTTTATTGTCCCATATCAGCTATTATCTCTGAAGAGTTACGTTTGATCTTTCGACCTTGCTCCTGCGGGGGCGGGCGATGAAGGCAGGATCAAACATGTCGCGTGTCGATCGAGTAGTGAAATGAAAATGCACCGCTGATCGTTAGTAGTGTTTGATGTATTGATCGCGTCACTTGCTCTTGCGTGGGCGAGTGAAGCACACTTCTTCGGCGTACAACGCGATTATCGAATTACATCGTGAATCCAATTAGGCGTGATTATATCATGGATCACATGAATCTATGACATTTGGTCGAAAGACATTTGGTCGAATGACATTTAGTCGAATGACGTTTGGTCGGAAATACATTTGGTCGAACGGACATTTCGTCGAATGGACATTTGGTCGAAAAGGAACAGAATGCATTTGATATTTGGTCGAGCCAACATTCCGTGAAAAGGATAGTGGTCGAAACTAAATAATATGGAAAACAGTTTTACATTTAGTCTGACCGTCGAGAGTAGCATTATGTCGCTAATACAAGAGTGATTGAATAATTTGAAAAATATCAGCCATTTTACTAATAATCTATATGCTATTAGCAAAATTTTGTTATTCAAAAACGCAAGAGGTGGATAAATATGTTGGAAAAGCGTCCATCAACGCTTTCCCAACATATTTATCAACCTCTTGCGTTTTTGACGTTTCATTGTGCTTTTTCATTCAGGCATGTTCTGCGATTCCAGATAAGCTGATCTGAAATAGAAGCAAGCCAACTTTTGTCGCCTAAGTCAACTCGTCTTCCTGCCGTTTTAATTCTGATTTCCGCATTCAAAATTCTTACCCACATCCGTAAGCTGCAAAACCCAGAATTCAAAGAAAGATCCCGATCACTATCTTCAAATGATTCCATCAGATAAAGATCAGCAGTTCATTACGAAAAACGACGGCATTTCAAAAGAATAATTTACAATAAAAACATTTTGTTCACATCGTTGAGTAATGTTGACCAATTTTTCAAAGAATGATGACACTTTCATAGAATAATAAATTCACTAGAGCTAAATATTTCAGTCAATGTACAATAAAAACCTTTTTCTAAAATTTTTTTCTGGATAATCACCGAAATCCTATATTTTGGCATAACTTAAAGTTACAAATAAAAAGATGTATGAAATTTAATAATATGACTACATAAAAAGTCCCATTTTTATTCCACAACAGTTAGATGATTCAGATTATTCAAAAGAATAATCTCACCAACTTTGTAAAATTCAGAAAACAATAATCAATTTTACCAAATGATCTTTCAATAAACCATTTGAAAATAAGCTTCCAACTTAATTTCCGTTCAACTCAACGCCATTCGACCAAAATAAATGTTCTTAATCAATTCGACCAAATGTCCATTCGACCAAATGTCCTTTCGACCAAATGTATTTTCGACCAAATGTCATTCGACTAAACGTCATTCGACCAAATGTCATTCGACGAAATGTCCTAAAGCCGATCACATCACCAACTACTGGCGACTCCCAGATCTTTACTTAATAAATATTCATTAAATCTCTGTGCAACTTCGATTGTTCTGGTCAATCACGGAGCAGCAACTACGAATTGTACGGTCATCTACACACTTAATTTAGAATGCCGAATCTCGGCTAATTTTAACCGAGATCCGCACAGCCGAGAAGTCGGCAAACAAATTTCTTGGGATCTCAGCAAATAAAAGCCGAGTATCAGTAAATCGTGCTTCGTTGCTAAGCAACCGGACAATTTGTTAGCTGAGTCTCGGTTAAAATCGGGAAACCGAGATTCGCACAGCCGAGCTCGTGAAAAAAATCTAAGTGTGTATGCTCATGCTCATACTCATTTAGCTATTATTTCTGAATATCAGTAATGCTTGTAAATTTCAATTTTCATTACGGAAAATATCAATTCTTTGCCTAATACAGTAAAAAAATCTTCCAAAGAAATCATGAAGAATATCCCTTTGTAGTTCTTGCACAAACTTTTCAGGTATCGGGGATCTCTTCATGAACTATTTCCGTATTTTTCCAGTGCAAGAACGCCTTTACCAGAATCTGTATCAAATTGCTTAGAAGAAGACAACAGAATTTTAAACATTTCTCCATGAAGCTAAACTACGTACTTATTACAAATAAATTTTAATTGTTGAAAATATCATTAAGTTGTTCATTAATAATGTAATAATGTATTAAGGATTTTCCGGAATTACTAAGGATTTCACCAAGGAATAGTACAATAAATACTACCAAAATTTTTAAAAAAAATCTCTCTGAAATCCTTAAAGGATTGCTTAAAAATTCACAGTAAAAATTTTTATTTTTCTTACATGATTTCTCATAATATTCCACAAGATTTTCATAAATAATTAAATAAGATTCAATTGGAAAAATGTTCTTAGTGATTTCTCAGAGAATTTTTCAACAAATCTATCTGCATTTTTTTTTTAAGAAATCAATTTGGTATTAATTCCCGAATTCCTTGAAAATTCTCTCTCGCATATAATGTTTCCGCCTTGAAAATGCACTAGAATTCAATTCCAGAATATGGATTTTCTGCAGATTTTATAAAACTATTTGTGAAACAATGTTTTAAGGAAGATCTTTACAAATTTCTTCATGAATTTCTTAATCAATTAATTCGAAGCTAAATTACATTCTGAAAAAACATTTCGCATTTTATTCTTGTAGAATCTGGGGATTTGAAGTAGAATTTACAGAAAAAAACAAAGGAGAATTTGTGATGCAATTCACGATGCATATTTTAAATATTTTTGATGGAGTTATGATGAACTTCGCGAAAAAGTTTTTAATAACTTTTTTGCGAAAACTAGGGTAGTTAACGGCTTTGGCACCATTGGACAATTATCGGCAACCAAATTTCAAGTGCCAGATACACAGTATTTTTCAATCAAAACACATCAATGAAAATATTCAGATGTTTCTTTGTTTTGTCAGCTTCACGTTGACGAGATTGCCGAGACTGGACGAACAAGAGATGCCAGAGATCAATTCAAACGAACACGCCTCAAAGTGCGACTGATTTGGAGATTTGCCTGCAGTTCTTATGAAAAATCTGCCCCAGAGAAAAAGGCTGCCGACAATAGTCACACGGACATGGGTTGTTCGAAGCGAATAAGTTTCCAAGAAGGTTTTAACAAATCTATCGGTGTGAATCGATAGATGATTGATCAGCGCATACATGTAAACAGACAAACACGTAATTTGTCTACGGATGTTCGAGAAATTTGGAAAAGAAGCACGACATCGGCTTGGACTGCCAAGAATATGTAAATCCCTCTATATGAAGGAATTTGACAGAAGAAACTTTTTAAAAGATTTAGTTTTTTTTTAGTAATCCCGGATACCTATTTCGGGATTAACTTTAACATGAACAATTTGAAGAAAAAGGTATAAACCACTCTTCGATATACATTAACGAATTTGATTAAACTAAAATATAGAGACGAATGCCCCTTCTGGGTAAAGTCCCTCTAAACAAAAAAAAATAAACTAAAATTATTGAGACCGCAAAAAGTTTTCTTGGTAAAACGTAGTTTAGAATGAAATCAAAAAGTTCATTCATGCGAAATTATTAAAAAAAAAGAAGAGAAAACAAAGAAAGTACATATTGCTGAAATAAAAAACTATGGCTGATTTTTTTTTACCTTTTCTTAGAAGCCTTAACCAGGTTAAATTTTTTTAAAGATATGTTATGAATTAGGCCTTGTATTTCGCCAGTAATTCCAGCTTTTTTACGTCTTAGCAGTTCCTTTAGTAATTTTGCCTATTTATTTCCTTGCCGAGACCTTTTTTATCAATTAATTTCTTTAAAAAAATCTTATGGGGGCAATCATCATCACCGGACACCTCGATCAGGGTACCCTCCAAGAACACAGTTAAAAGGCTACACTATGAAATAGTATGGTTTGCACTACTCAGAAAATACGAATTTAAGAAACCGATTTTCTAGGATACTGACGCTTTTTACCCAGACAACCAGAAGTCGCATAACAATTTACGTAAGAAGTCATTTACTTGTGTGAATTACATCACACCCACACAACATGGTGAATGAAATCGTTTGATTGATGAATTTCATCACATAGAACGCTATTTTCTGAGACCATCAGTGCATTTTGTTTCGTTCCGTATAAACGTACAAAAGAAGTCGAATCAATCCGCAGCAGCTGTCAAATCAACTTTGTTACCATAAACTTAGTCGTATAAGGCTATAGATAAATTCGTAATAAAATCTGCACACTCGCATTGTGTGTCAATTTTCATCATATAAATTATGCACATATATCGCCTCCACTTTTGTACGCATAAAACCTTTTGAAAAAATCTTATACGTAATCTTGGCACATAAAGCATCACATAACGCAAAAAGTGATTTCGTTATATGTACATTCTGGTTGTCTGGGTAGTGTCACAGTAGTTTGCAACGAAGATGTCGAGCGACAAGCTAGATTTTCCCACTTTTATTGAACAAAATAAAAGAACGTAACTACTGTAGAATGTTTATCAATAGATTCAGAAGATTTTTCTTTAGTTTAGAATTATGTAAACCATTTTTTTAGAAATTTTGAATAAAAAAGTTTTTCTAAGAACAACTTAGGTCGATTTCTATTTTTTTTAATTTTTGTCAAAAAAAAAAAACGTTCTGATGACTCAATACAAAACTTGAAATCATTCCAAGCCATAACGATTCTTATGGTCACTTCTCTAAAAGTAGCAATTTTTGAATTATATCAAGTTTAATGCAAAACATGATTATTTAAATAATAAAAAATGTAAAAACGCAAAACTTTTCTTTATCATGAAACTTTGTCCCAAACATCTATTTCCTATTAAGATTTTACGGTGAAAATTCAAAAAACATTTAAAATGGGGTTTTTGTGTAATTTAAAACTAAAGTTTTATTTTTTAATTCTTCACGGAAAAAATTAAAATGTTTTTTCAGTGTTTATTTTTTTGCAGTCTAAATGGTTCACTAAAACTTCTTCATAGAACATTTTACTCTGAAATCAACTGTTTCGGAGTTTTTTTTTTTTTTCAAATAAATTGCATGCCAATAATTACAGACCATTTTTAAAAGTTATCGTTGAGTCAAAATGGTCGATTTTTCTATGAAAAACACTTATTCTATCATACCAAATACATGTGCAAAATTTAATCAAAATCGAAGATTATTGAGCGCGATTTTTATTATTTTTCGGCTCATTTTGGATGGAATTCGTTTAGGTTGATCCTGAGTAGTGTCTGTTGGTTCTTTGTGTAAGTAAAGCAGTTCTTACAATAACTGCGGGTGGTCAATTATGTTCTTGCTCCTGCTCTTGGAAAATTTTAATATTAAATCGAAAATAAACTTATCTTTAACTATTTAAATAATATCAATGATGTCATTTGAAAAAAAATGAATCAATTAAAAACATTCTTTTGTATGGGTAACCGTCTCCAAGTGCGTGAGTCCAATCTCATTGCTAAGTGGTAAACTCTTCTTCTTCTTGGCACTAACGTCCTCACAGGGACAGATCCTGCTTCTCGGCTTAGTGTTCAATGAGCACTTCCACGGTTATTAACTGAGAGCTTTCTTTGCCAAAGTTGCCATTTTCGCATTCGTATATCGTGTGGCAGGTACGATGATACTCTATGCCCAGGAAAGTCAAGGAAATTTCCATTACGAAAAGATCCTGGACCGATCGGGAATCGAACCCAGACACCTTCAGCTACACTCAATGGTCACTACACTCAATGTATCAGAAAATCAAACCAACAAAGTTCAATAACTCGCAACTCAAATAATAGCTTGTTTACTCACTTCATCGAAAATAAATCTAAATAAATCGTTGCAATAATGTAATCAAACCTTTGAAACTGCCATCATCATCAAAAGGCCAACCCATCCATAACTCAAGAGCCCTCGAAACAAGGTTAGTCTTAATCTCGAAACAAACATGAGAAATTTTACTCATCGTCAACGGATTTCAACAAGATGGCTTACCCCTGAATATCCAAGACTAAATTTCAACACCCTTTGACAAAACACTGCAATCAACTAATTATCACTGCGCGCGGCATCTTCGCGCCAAGTATCAAAATCTGTGCTGTGCCTTTTGCTGCGTATCACCTCCATCACCGACCGATATGCCTTATCAGAAGCACGATTTGCCCACGTCATTATTACCACTGTTTGGTTAACCCCTCTACGTGTGCACTTGTGAATCATCGGTTTTTTTAGGTGCAAAACGTCTTCATCTCACGCGTGTCACTTACAGCACGACAATGCGTAACTACCCAGCACTACAATAGCCCGGCGGACTCTTCCCCTACACTTCCGTTTTCCGTTCACTGTATATGCAGGTAGTATCCCGATCAGAGGAAAATAGCAAGCTTATTTCAATCGCACACCAAACTGAGCTATAATAACTAAACTGATTCTTGAGTTGTTATTCTATGGATAAGTATGAAGACTCGATAAAAAAAAAAACAGATTGTGCTATCACAACAAAGTAATCCACCAAACAAAATATTATCTCTGTTTTTCTATAAGGGGTCATGCACAAATTACGTCACGCTCCAAGGGGGGGGGGAGGTTGTCAAGCCAAGCGTGACAAGTCATATAAAAATCTCGGAGAACTCATACAAAAAACGTGACAAAGGGGGGGAGGAGGTCAAAAAAGTTGAAATTAAGCGTGACATAATTTGTGTACCATCCCTAAGAAGCGATGATAAAGAGTGCAGATGATGAATGTTATTATACCATTTCATTGAAATGGTATACTATCGACTTGTTGTTCAATAACTACTCTGAGGTATGAAAAGAAAAATGCAAAATTTTATTTAATAAATCAGTATTAAAATAATTAAGATTGTTATTATGCAGGAGTTCATATGGAATCATGGTATTCAATTTTGTAGTTTTGTCTCTTATTACAACCTTGTTAAGAACTACTTGGGACGAATTGTATGAAACATGGCAAAAGGACTTCATTATGACGCACAATGTGGCCAATTGTGAGCTCAGTAGCTAACAAAAAGCCTATGGTATGCAGGTATTTTAAATGACTACAAAGATAAGGCATTCGCTTACAATTTTCTTTTGATCGGGATTGTCACGATAGAATCACTCGTCGATAAGCACTGTGCGCTTCGTCTGCTCCATACGCCAATTATTCGACAACAATTTTTTGCCCCCACTATGAGCCCATAAAAGTGATAAAATGACTTCTATTGCCGAAAACAAATTTCACACGCGAAAGACACCCGCCGAATTCCTCCTTCTGCACTAAAAAAAACATTGTTCCGTCCGGTATGGCGCGGGGAAATGAATTGCCCACCCTCGCGATTATTATCGGTAGGAAAACTTCAAACGCGAAAATGAAAAAAAAAACTTGTATACACACCAAGATAAAAACTGAACTCGAAGCAAACGAACTTTTGCCACCCTAAGCAGTCAAATGCTCGACGAGCACTGAATCCAGCAACTGGATAGTGGACTGTGCTAAACGGCAGTCACGGCGCGAGTTCTATGTGACCCATCGCTCCACTCTACTGTGTAATCAGGTGGCTGTTGGCCGGGGGAATCAACGAGATCCAAATTTGCACTGCTGTTTAGGCTTTGGACACTCACTCTCCGACAACAAACAAGCCGCCGCGAGAGAGCACCACATTGTAGTAACTCACCATGCGACGGTTTTGCGCGCGCGATCTGCTGCAGCGCAACGTGGTCGGAAAAGAGAGAACATCATCAGGGGGAAAATTGTGCGGGTGCACCCATAGTGGGAGACGACATTGGGAGAATTTCTCAATTGCTGTGGGGACCCGGATCCCGGATGGGAGAGTGATCGAAGGGAGGAAAAGTGTGATTTGTTGATTACAGTCGAAGCTTGTTATAACGACATCGCAAGGGACCGTCGTAATAGAGAAAAGTCGCTATATAGAATAGTTATAACATTGAAATGTTTTTGAAGAGATCGAAAAATGTCGCTATAGAGAGCTTTTGTCACTAAAAAAATTGTCGCAATAACGAGCTTCGACTGTATTTCAAGGGGTCACACAGTAGGACAACTCCAGAATATAAACCAAAATACCTTAGGACCACCGAAATATGGAATTCACAACTTTCTCCAAAGCAAGTGGATTTTAAGGCTAAGCAGTCCGTCATTTGTTTTGACAGCTATGATGACATTGCAGTTCATAATTTCGAATTACAGTCGACTCTCCACATCTCGATGTTCTACATCTCGATATCTCTCCCTATGTCGATGATTTTTTTCGGTCCCTTCATTCTGCATACATTTTCACTCTTCATATTTCGATATCCTCCTTATCTCGATATCTCCCTATCTCGATGTGATTTTCGTTACCAATTTTCTCTAGGAATGTCGATATGCCCATTATCAAAGGTTACTAGACCAGAGTTTAGAGATTCAAAACAATTGCGAAGACGAAAAGACATCTGTGTGTTTTTAATTTTCCTAGTCACTCCGTTGATTTTCAATCTAGTATTCGTTAAAAATTTGTTCCATGTCTCGATCTCTCCCTATCTCCAAATAAAACCAGTAGCGTAGCTAGGGGGGTGCGGTGGGTGCGGTCCGCACCGGGCCCCGAGCTCCTGGGGGCCCCAAAATCGCAGGGCGGAGTTCTCATAACATTAAAAGTTCGACATAGCTTGTTGGAAACTGACAATTTATAAGATCCTAAACAGATAATGAACATGACAATCATAATTTTTGGAGAAGACTAGAATCAGCGATGTACAGGGGCCCCTTGATTATCCCTTTTTTTAATACTTTAGAGTGTGTCGAAGGGCCCGAGGGACCATGGCTTTGGGCCCCCACAGTTTAGGGGCCTACACAAATATTTGTTTTGTAAGTAATTTTCCTTGGTATTGTTCAATCGATTTCACTCATGAGAAAACTGAGACTTCGATAAGCGACGTCGGTGGTGTAGTGGTAAGTGTGATTGCCTCTCACCCTAGTCGGTCGGGTATAAATTGTCGTCGACGCCGTCTGGAATTTCTGAGGCATAAATTCTCTGATCACGTCTTACTTCGCAAGGGAAGTAAAGCCGTTGGTCCCGGCTCATGGTTTGATGGGTTCGATATTCAGGGTCTCAGGTGTGTGTGAAGGCCTCCCTGAGCGTCCGTGTTTAGGCTTAGTACCAGAACTATGCTGACGTAAAGCTACAACTGATGTCAAAAGGTGTCGGTTGACCAGAAAAAGAAGAAGATCCTTCGATGAGGGCCGCTTTTGGCTTTACCTCATGTAGATACTTAAGTAGGCTCAAATACCTATTTTAAAAATGTTTAGTCTATTTACGTCTTTGAATTTATAAATATTTATTTCATGAATTCTTATTTCCAATCAAATCTATCTTATGTAGGCCTCCAAAAATCTAGAGCATTGGTGAGCTTTGAGCATGTACCCATTTCTTACGATCTGAACCATTATTATTGTTTTTCATTTCAGAAATGATACAAATACCTTCTCAATGTGATGAATGAGTAAAGGCCTAAAAGTGTACAGTTTTTTAGATTTCAAAATATTTTCAAAATAATGAATTTTGTAAAATGTGTAAGCCAAAAATTTTGATTTTTTTAACTATTTAGACTGATGCAAATACTAATTTTCTTTCATGTTGGAGACCACTTGGGAGGCCCAAGGCTGGGAAAAATATTCAGGGTACAAACTGGGGTGCAAACAAATAAAATACATAAAAAGGGTAATTTTACCAAATTTTAATTTCATTTTTTTTTTTTCTTGAAATGTGACAGAACAATACGCTCTTCGTGTTTCAAGGTTGTCCTTGAGGTCGTTGTTTTATGGGGTTATTTGAAATTAAAAACGTCAATACCCTGATAGGGTTGAACAGAGCAATGAATCTCTTTTGGTCTCGTCTTCAAAATTTTCGATTTTTTGAAGGAAACGGTGGCGAAAGAAAAAAAAAAATGTATCAGCCTTATCTCAAAATCAATCCTTCAGAAATTACTACAGATATTTCTCCAGGGTGGTGTCTGCTATAAAGTATACCAATGACTTGTTGAAATTGTTTTCGGAAGTATTTTGATTATTCTTACAATAATCACTTATACTGAACAATCCCCAATCCCCCTCCTGCTCCATAAAATGTACTGTTGATCGAAAGTTCTTCAGGTATTATTTTTTGGATCATTCTAAAACACCAATAAAAAATCATCAAAATTTGTTGTCGGTTGACCTTAAATAATTCATAAGGATATTTCTTTAAAAATTTCTCTTGGTAATTTATACGAAATTTTGCCATGAATATTACCTACATTTATTTTTTGTTAAACGTTTCGAGAGATTTCGTTAAACATACGAGTAAATTCGTTCAATAGTTCGCTTAGAATTCTTTCAGGAATGTTTGCAGAAATCCTAACATGATTTCTACAGAATTAAGATTAGCCATAAATCTAGGAAACTGTTCCAGTGCTTTCTTGTAGAAACTCTAAAGAATGTTTTGAGCAATGCTATCGGGATTTTTTTTCTATTAATTTCTGAAGAATTAATTCGGGTATAAAATCACTTTGATAAAGCTAGTAATAATCTATCTGGCGTTCCTATATGGACGTCAATTCATTACGGGATTTAAACAAATTGCACAGAGATTCCGAATAGGTCTATTTTATTTCTTTTTAAAGGATTATTCAAGACTGCCTACAGGAATCATTCTAGGAATTCATCAAGATTTCAACCAAGAATTTCACTAAGGCGACCTTTGAGCATTTTCCCCTGAAATCCACTGAATGGATTTCTTGGCGTACCTTTGGCCAAGCCCGTGGTTTTCGCAAGTATTTCTTAATCATTAACTCCAAGGATTCTTCTACGAATTATTTTACTTATTTCGAATATACCACTCATTTATTTACTGAGATTTTTTTTTTCTGGTATTTATCTTACAAATTTGTGAGAATTCCTCAGATAATTGGAAATCTTTTGGGATTTGTCCTTCATTTTTCTCCAAAGAGCTCTTTTTGAATTCGTTCATTACTACAAGGAGTTCTTCAAGTGGTTAAAGCAGAAATTTTCCCAGAAACACCTTAGTGGTTGTACCTGTTTTTAAGCATTCTTTCAAATATGCTTGCAAAATTTCTTCTATGACTTCGTTTACAAAAAGTTTCGAAAAATTTAAGAATGTAAGAAATTTCGACAGAGTTCAAGAAGTTCCAGATTTTTACTGCAGAAAACCTGTGCATGTTTTATTTTTCATAGAATTGGAAAATTTTCTTTATAAGTTTCGCTGGGAATTCCTCATAAAATAACATATCATAGCCTATTAAATCTGCATAAAAACCCAAATAAAGAATTTATCAGTGATTTGCACAATACTAGCGATTTCATCAGATGTATAGTAAATATGGTCCAAGAATTTTTCACGAGTCTTCAGGAAGTTCAGCTACGGATAACCGTAAGCATACTACTTAAAACCGTACAATATACAGAAAGTTATCCAAGAATGTCTCTAAAAATCCTTTTAAACAGAAACATATACAAACTTATGAGGCAATCGTTTCACATATATATTTTTTAATTCCACAAGACGTAGCAATAAAAACTATTTCCTGGACGAAACTCTAGTTACGCCCTGGTATGGGTAATTTTTCACAGGCAGAGATTATTTTGACCATTTAATCACGATTTTTTTTTTACAAATATTGGGTTTGAATTTAAAACTTGTAACGTTCGGAGTTATTGAATCGCCAAGTGGCTCGGTAGCTTAGTTGGTAAAGCACTCGTCTGGCATACAAGAGTCGTGGGTCTG
The DNA here is from genome assembly GCF_002204515.2 of Aedes aegypti. Lineage (NCBI taxonomy): Eukaryota > Metazoa > Arthropoda > Insecta > Diptera > Culicidae > Aedes > Aedes aegypti. The sequence goes on along the minus strand of NC_035108.1, from coordinate 19,420,431 downwards.
AATCTCACCTGTGCTCATGAGTTTTTTGTGATGTCACTCATAATCCATCCATCTTTACCACGCGTAATGAGTTAGTTAATTTGTGTATTGAACGTTTTCGAAAAAATGTTGAAAGTACGGTGATAAAACAATTTTGCAAACCTCCTTCGGGGAGGGGCCCCGAAATCTGGCTCCGCACCGGGCCCCAAAGACCCTAGCTACGCCACTGAATAAAACTCAATCCTCATAGATAGTTCATAACCGGAAAAGTATCACTATACGCGCTGGCAGCGTTGGGCGATTTTGAATCAATGTTTTCGTTCCGATTAATCGATTTTTTAATCGATGTTTTGGGCATATAAAATAGGCTGAATCGAGTTTCTCCATTCGATATTTTGATTTGATACATTCGGTTGAACTTGATGAATATTTCTTAACGAGCTGATGAAAAAGAAACGCAATTTTGAACTAGCCCCGAAGTAGTAAATCTGTTCGTTTGAATTTGCAAAACCCATTTATTTTAAGGATGTTAAAATCGAATGCAAATGCTTTTGATCTCACATCAAAATTCATAAATTTTAATTGGTATTCGATTCGAATCGATTCAAAAACATCAATTCGAAGCATTCGATTTAATCGGTGAATCGATTCGGCGGAATCGGCAGTTCAAATGTGAATCGATTCAGTAACATCGATTCGCCCAACGCTACGCGCTGCCATGCAAAAAGTATGCTGATACTATTTCAAATGCGTCTATGCAATACCAATTTTTTTTAATTCTAAATTGTGACGTAATTTAGCAATAGGCCAAGAATTGAAGGCCACCTAATTTTGCAAAATTGGCGTTCTTTCTTGATTCGATCGGCGTAGTGAACGGACGTAGTCCCCAAACCTAGTGGAAGTTATAGTTAGAGAACTTCGTGTTAGCCAGGTGTAGTAATAAATGAGTAGGTAATAATCACAGTAGGCAACGACTTAGGACAGACATGAAATAAATTGTAATGACTGACATTCAATAAATCATCATCAAACTGATTGGATGTGTTTCCTTCAATTCAGAAGTGGGATACAGCTAAAACTCTAAGATGATTTCAAGCAGCCAGAGCCCTTCGGATATGCAAGATTCGGAAAATTTCGGAACTGGTTTTCCTTTTGCGAATCAACAGACCTCAACCGAAGTTATCAATCATTCTGGAGCGCAAACATCATTGGGAGGAATTTACAACAGGGCGAATGCATGTCGAACGGTAGCCAACGGTGGTTCAAGCGAATTCCATCAAGAAAAATTCTTTTCTGGAGAAGAACTTTCTCAGTCAATCAAACTGGATGAGTTATTTTTTCTGCTGCCAAACTACTCTGGGACCAGCAGCGAAAATTTTGAATATTTTGAGAATGTAGTGAAGCAATTAAAAAAGGTTTTCAAGATCGACGATGAAATACTGAAGTTGCTCATTTTGAAACGCTTAACGGGAAACGCACAGCTTTGGTCCACGGCTCATCCAAATTTGATGCAAATGGATCTTCAAGATTTTCTCAGCAACATGAAGGAAGTATTTTCGGTTCCAAAAAGTTCATTACAACTATACAAGCATTTGGAGTCAAGAAAATGGAGGTTCGGTGAGCCTTTTGGACAGTATTGTATTGAAAAACAGATACTTGCGATGCCATTACATCTTTCGGAGTCTGAACTGATCGAGTACCTTGTCGAAGGGATCCCGGATCTACAATTGAAGACTCAGGCAAGAATACAAAAGTTTTCAAAAGTTGCAGATCTCAAAAAAGCCTTTTCGTTGATCAACCTTCGTCAGCAAGTCATGCCAGCTTCCGTTGTTCATAATAAGCAGCAACAAGATCGTCGTCAACAAGAACATCACATTGACCACCAATTATCTAGGAGAAATCAAACTTACTGTGGATCAAATCCGATTGGAGAAATTAACACCACAAAAGACAATCTGACTAAGCTGGACGTATTGAATGGACTGGTAGATTTAAAAGTTATTGATATTAACCAACCGTTAAAAGCTCTTTTTGATACAGGTAGTCCTGTTTCTCTGATACATCTTAAATTTACGAAACCTGAAACAATTACTAAACATGATAAACGAAAAATTTATAAGGGTATCGGAGGAACACGATTGACCATTTTAGGTAGTTTCAGTACTAATGTTTATGTTCAAAATGTTTCATTCAAGGTTAACTTTTTGGTTGTTCCTGATTCAACCCTGTCGTCATACGATGCAATTATTGGCCGGGATATTATTATGAAACCTGGAGTTCGAACAATTATTGAGAGAAACCACATAAAAATTTCCAGAACACCTGTAATTGAAAAAATGAATGCTGGACATCTTGATGAAATGATACCCGTTAATTCTGTTCTTGATGATTCGAAAATTTCGGTGAATGTTGGACACGTAAGTGATGATCAATTTGTAAAATTTATGGATGTTTTAAAAAGGCATTATTTATTTTCTGACAAACCTTTGCAACCTAAAACAAAATTTGAAATGAAAATTGATTTAAAATCAGGTACTCAGTTTCATTTTAAGCCAAGACGGTTATCATTTGCTGAAAAATCCAAAGTAGATGAGAAAATTAAAGAACTTTTACGCGATAACATTATAAAAGAAAGTGATTCTCCTTTCGCTAGTCCGATTGTTTTGATACCAAAAAAGGATGGTGCTATTAGAATGTGTGTAGATTATCGTAAATTAAATAAGGATACTCATAGAGATAATTATCCTCTGCCGTTGATCGAAGATATTTTAGACAAATTAAGGAACAAACATTTTTTTTCAGTTTTAGATTTAAAATCTGGATTTCATCAAATTAAAATTGCCTCTGAATGCACCAAGTTTACGTCTTTTGTTACTCCATCAGGCCAGTACGAATATTTACGTGTTCCATTTGGACTGTGTAATGCTCCTGCAGTTTTTCAAAGATTTATCAATAAGATTTTCAAAAAATTGATTGAAGACGGAAAGATTTGTGTTTATATTGATGATATAATTATATTTTCTGAAACTTTTGAAGAACATTTAGAAATCCTGCAATCCGTTTTCAAAATTTTAAGTGACAATCTTTTGGAGTTAAACTTAGACAAATGTAAATATTTATTTGAAGAAATTGATTACCTAGGATATACAATAAATAAACATGGAAGACGACCAAATAAATCGCACATAGAAGCTGTTTTGAATTTTCCTATTCCAAAAAATGCTAAGGATGTTCAAAGATTCATAGGTTTAACAAGTTATTTTAGAAAATTTATTAAAAATTTTGCAACAATTGCAAGGCCTTTATATAGTTTAATGAAAAAAGATTCAGTATTTATTTTTGGCATTGAACAACAAACTTCTTTCAAAAAACTCAAAGAAATGTTAGTATCAGCACCAATATTGTGTATTTTTAATCCTAATGCGGAAACTCAGCTTCATTGCGATGCGAGTTCATATGGATTTGGAGCAATGTTATTACAAAAACAAGAAGATAACAAATTTCGTCCAGTTAGTTATTTCAGTAAAAATACAGATAAATTTGAATCTAAATTACATAGTTTTGAGTTAGAAACTCTTGCAGTAGTGTACGCGATTAAACGATTTCATGTATATTTATCTGGAATGACTTTTAAAATATTTACTGATTGTAATGCTTTAGCGCAAACCTTGGTTAAAAAGGAAATTAATCCTAAAATTAGCAGATGGGCTATGTTTTTGGAGAATTATGATTACAAATTAGAATATAGGGATGAATCAAGAATGAGGCATGTAGACGCTTTGAGTAGGCAAAATATGTCTAAGATTCACGTTTCATCTCAAAACTTTGAAGTTGAAGAAATTAATTTATTACAACCAGAGAATATCGAAAGAAATGTAATATTGGCTCAAGAACAGGATGAAAAGCTAAAAAACATAAAACAGCATCTAGAGAACTATACATTTCCAAATTTTGAATTGAAAAATGGCATCCTTTTTAGAAAAAGTAGTGATAAATTATTATTAGTTATTCCGAAGCTTATGATAGATAGTATAATACGAATATGTCATGACGAAAATGGACATATCGGTGCAGATAAAACAATGATTGAAATAAAAAAGCATTACTGGTTTTCCAATATGAAGAAAATTGTTAGAAAATATATATCAAATTGTCTAAGCTGCATATTTTATAGCCCAAAAGATGGCAAAAAAGAAGGATTTTAAAAAACATAGATAAAGGTAATGAACCTTTCAACACAATTCATATAGACCATTATGGTCCTATTCAATTACCGTCGAGTGGAGGATTTAAACATATTTTAGTTGTAGTTGATGCGTTTACTAAATTTGTAAAATTTTACCCAACAAAGACAACTAATTCAGATGAAGTTATAAAACATTTATCAAACTACATTAATTATTACAGTAAACCAGTAAGAATTGTGTCTGATAGAGGATCTTGTTTTTCATCAGTTAAATTTAGAAATTTCACAAAAAATAATTGTATAGATCATGTTAAAACTGCAGCATATACACCAGAGGCAAATGGACAAGCAGAAAGGGTTAACCGAACATTAACGCCAATGCTTTCTAAATTAATTAATGATACTGGTTTGAAATGGAATCTTCTTTTGAACAGAATGGAGTACATATTTAATAACACGTATAACAGATCAATTAAAAATTATCCTAGTATTTTACTGTTTGGGTTACGACAGCGGAACTTAAATGTTACAGATCATAACTTAGAGGCATTTGTAGATAATTTTCAAAATAATAATAATCGAATTGATTTGCAAACTGAAAGAGATAGAACAAAAGAGGTAATTCAAAGCAGTCAAGCCTATAATAAAATGGTAACTGATAAAAAACGTAAAAAGGTTACTGAGTATAAAGTTGGAGATTTTGTTGTGCTCAAATCGATTTCGCCATCAAAGCTTTCGGAAAAATTTAAAGGGCCTTACATCATCCATAAAATTTTACCAAATGATCGTTATGTAGTAACTGATATAGAGGGTTTTCAGGCATCTAGCATTCCTTTTCACTCAGTATGTTCACCTGGAAATATGAAGCTGTGGTTATCTCCTAATAATTTATTAGAACAAGATTTAAATGACGATGAGGACATCGGTTGATCAGGATGGCCGAAATGTAGTAATAAATGAGTAGGTAATAATCACAGTAGGCAACGACTTAGGACAGACATGAAATAAATTGTAATGACTGACATTCAATAAATCATCATCAAACTGATTGGATGTGTTTCCTTCACCAGGCGATAGTAAAATTGTGAGTTGTACCTGTGAATCCAAAGAAACCAATAATTAATGTTCATTGTAATTTTCTGTTGAGACCGTGATTATAGGCCCAAGTGAGCCAAGTCAATTAAGCTAGTCAAGTGAGTGTGGAATTCAAGAGTCTCGTTATGTAACCTTTAATTATTTGAATCAGAACAAAATTTGTTAATCGAGATGACCAAAATTGTAATACTAATTTGTTCTCGCTAGGAACCAACTAAGGAAGGAACCAACTATCCTTCAAGTGCAGGTGTTTCGTCCGGGTAGGTGTAGGAGCACGCCGCGTGGCTTCTCGGCAGGTCCGAAGACCCGACCGCTTGTAGCTGGTCTCGTGGCGGGTTAGTGATCCAGCCCCAGCGCATCTAAGGGCCATGGGAAGTTGCCACTACTTCCGGAGTGCTAATCGGTCGCCAATTGCCGGGTCCACTCCATTGTTGGCCTCGAAGCGACACTCGCGAGTGGGTTCAGCGGGCCCGCCATCATCAAGCAAAACCGTGTACACGTGTGGTTCTAGACGGCAAGCCATCGTAGCCGAGGCACGAACTACTGACAACACAGGAGCAACAGGTCGATCGTCATCGGCCAATCAAGGCGAAAAACAGTTCAGAACATTCGTTTAGGAAGGTAACAAATTAAAACTATTATTTCAACCCGAAGAATAAGCGAGAATACTCCAAACCTGAGAGAAACTCGCGAAGAGGAAAAATATCAACGTCATATGCAGCCCAGATTCCCCTCTCACGAAACGTCAAATGCAGCCCACCGTTTTTATGGCTGAAAAAGTGAAAAGTATTGTGTTCAAAGTAAACTGTTATTGAAAACCTCAGTCGACGGAGCAGTTTTTCCAAAGTTGCTGATAAATCTAAGCAGAAGATTAATTATTTATAATGTCTGCTACGTTTGCTGGCATGAAATTTCACTCAAACGGCTATTTATGATTCGATGTGATGCAAACTCAATATTTTTTTGCTGAGAGGTTCATTTGAACAGCATGCGCATAATTGGTATAAACACAAAGTGGAATAAGAAAAAACTCAGCAATCACAGAAAAAGAAAACCGTCTTCGCGAGTCTCGTCTCAGCTCCAAACTAGAATAATAAATTGTTTAAATAAAGGGACAGTAATACGGTAGCTACCGGTAGAAGATGTCAGTGAACCCCGACAATAGGTTGTGCAAGTTTAACCCTTTTAATACCGAAATAAAAATTCATGCGTAAATTCACGACTGTCGATAGAGGAGAGAAGTTTGATAATGTGAGTTCGTTTGCGTAAATTAAATTTCACAATGGTTCCCCTTTGATTATCCCGTCTAAATTTAAGATTTGAAGCCAGTGGTGTGGAACGAATCGTCGGTTCGGTTGTAATTGTCGTTTTGAAGAGCTCGCCTTGAGAGTCTCGCCGGGTGCATACATTTTGCCTCTTCGCATGCAAGTGAAACTTGAGCTTGCTTGGCACTTAAGCGAAGTGGTTAAGGTGAAGATGAATCAAAGCCAAACCTCAAATTTTCAAGAGCACAAATCCGAAGAACCATTCATCCGTTTAAGCTGTAAAGTTAATCGATTAGTCACTAGCTGGAGGTGACCAATCGATTAACTTTTCAGCTCAAACGGGTGTTGAGCTGATTTGTGCTCTTGAAAATTTGAAGTTTGGCTTCGATTCATCTTCACCTTAATCCAACCGATTCGGGTTCGAATCTAGTCGCCCGTTACAAGTTTAGAAAAATCAATCGCTAGGAGGAGAGACTGCTGCATTTAACCGTAAAACCTTAAATATCGCATACTACTTCTTAAGCATCTTGAAGAGAAGAAGCACAATTTGTTCATTATCGATAACAAACAACGTTTGTCCAATGTCGGCTTGAAAGGTACTCTCAAATGCCTCTAGTTTAAATATGTTAATGTCCAATGTTAATAGAACTGTGAGAACTTCCATCAGTGAGTGAATTATCTGCTAGTCCAGTTGATACTTAAACATTGTAAAAGGCAGAGGCCAGTTTGGTCAAACTTTTGCAAAACGTACAAGGGCTGCTACTTTGAAAAGATATTGCCGCGACCGGAATGAATTGGCGAAACGAGGCTTTTCAAGACCCAGCAATCGCTACCGGAGTATTGTAATTTCAGAGAAAACTTTCCGTTTTACGGTCCAACGAAAAGCTACCGCAGCTGTCACATCACTGATTTGTACTGGTAAATCATCAGTAGGCCTCAATGATACCTTAGATACCGTCTTGATGATTGCTGTTTGTTGCTATTTTCCATACCGTTGTTTCTTTCAAGCATTCTATGGACCAATGAACGAGTTCACTAATTTGACGTTTGAGCGGTGCCGAATTCACTAGTTGCCATGGTCACGTAAATAACACGGCACCGCTCAAACGTCAAATAGTGAACTTGTGCATCGGTCCATGATTGAATTTTTTGCTTCAATGATAGAATGATTTCGAAGCCTGCGGTAGAACTTTGACAGCTGCGGTAGAACTCGGTGGCTACCGCAAACCGGAAAATTTTGTTAATGACCGTAATATCTCTATTCAATAAACGTACGTCAAAAACAGAACGATTTGAAAAGCCATCTGAAACTGTTATGGTTATTCGTTAACGAAAAATGGTGTAATGGTGTATGATGAAACGAAGTCGTCATCTCTTGGTGAAACATGCAATTTATTTGCGAAACTCTTTTCCAGCGCCCCTACGACTAACGACATCAATATTACCAGCTTTTCGTAACAAGAAGTTCAATCAGCAATTATTAATCCAACTCCCCTGGGCCCGATGGAATACATTATAGCGTACTTAAAAACTGCGCTAACTCGTTTTTGAAGCCCTCTTTCAATGCGTTTTTCCGGAGGGTTGGAAACGGTCTGTTATATCCCCCGTATTCAAAAAGGCAACCGCTGCACAGTGGCGGGCCTTCATGAGCAATTCTCGCTGAAACCAGGCCGCCATCGTTAGAATTCCAATTTTATGTCACTGACCGCTAGTTGTCGATAAAACTTAAGGGTGGTCCTTTCGGTTTTCTCAAATTGGTGGATCCCTGGTACGTCAGCTAGCTAAACAATTTGCGAAAATGCCCATTTTTCATAAATCTTGGGTATTTCTTCACGTGATATGTCTCATATTTCCCTTGGAACACATAGCAAACTTAGTGGCATCGTACAGAGAAAAGATATAGCTTTCATTAGAAGTTAAAAACATTTCTATCAATGGTTTTAGACCAAATAAATGAAAGAATTAATGCTATTTTTCAACTCAAAGATATGCAGAAGAATCATTCAGGTAGCAAATAAGCGTTAACAAATCCTATTTGATATTTTGTTTTAAAGCTAGTTAAGCTGAGGGGCTGGCTCTGCCCCAGTAAAGACGTAACGTCAGGAAAAAGAAGAAATAAGTGTAAGGATAGCATTAAAATTCAACATGTTGAGTGCTAACAATTTTCAACTTGTTAGATTTTATCACTCAATTTAATACTCTTATTCTTAACTCGACTCGAATAAAACACCAACGATTGAAAACTTGTTTCTTTGTTTGATGCAAAATGATGTTTGCATTGATTGCACTTGCCATATACGTCAAAATCGTAGCACATGATTTGGAAAATCGTTCATTTCATAGGGTAAATACTAGTGCTCACCTAGATTTTGTAGCCTTACGCAATTTTTGCTCAGCTTTCTGATGGAGATCTTAGAATTCAAAACTGGCGGTGCGCTAATGGTGAAAAACGATTTTTCTTACCAAATTCAAATTTTTCTTACCAAATTCAAAATGGCCACCAATTTTTTTTTAACTTCTAATGAAAGCTATATCCTTTCTCTATGCGATGCCTCTAAGTCTGCTATGTGTTCCAAGCGAAATATGAGACATATCACGTGAAGAAATACCCAAGATTTATCAAAAAATGAGCATTTTTGCAAACTTTTTAGCTACCTGGCGTACGAGGGATCCACCAATTAGAGAAACCGAAAGGACCACCCGAAAATTAGCGATCGGTGACATAAAATCGGAATTCTAACGATGGGTGCCGATGACGGCCTGGTTTCAGCGAGAATTCTCGATTACTTTTTCAAATCGACGTAAGTAAGAAAATCAATCAAAAAGAATCACATTCTGTCTTCTAGAACTGTTTTAAAATGAATCCCCTATTTGACATTTGTTCATCATTTGTACAATACCTAAATTTTGCATGCAATCAGCTCGTGTACAAATACTAGGTAGTTTATATTGTTTCCCACGAAAATTGTATGACAAAATGAGAAGCCGTTTCATTCAGTTACTTAGGTCGTTTTTGTAAAGAAAACGAGAAAAACTGACTCATTTTACCGAAACGCTTTACATAAAACGGACGAAGCTTTGGAAATTTATCAAAATTTTGGAGAGAGATTGCCATAAACATTTTTTGCTACAAATAACAAATCAATGGGTTAAAAATTATGTAATTATAGACAAATCAAAGGCTTTAGACTACGCTTTAAGATTAAACCGATTGAGCTTCAATCGGTTATGATTTCGTTGTGATAGAGCTGTTTGAAGTTTGATAGGTAAACCATTGTTGATGAACTTTAAGCAGTCCAATTTTGCTGATTTTCCCGCACTTACGATGCTGCCATAATTTGAAAACAAAACCGATCACTCCCAAATTTTGAGAAACCGTCACTGAATGATATAGAAGACCATACAAAATATTTACAAGCGATTTTGAGACCATGAATTTTTGAGGTTTTGTCCGGCCATGCGCCACTGTGCGCTGTCTTGTTACCAACTATCGTGGAATCACCTCGCTCTGCGCCGGATTGAAACTTTTTGAAATTCTCATTGGCCAGTCCATGTAGCGCTCAGTTGTGCATTAAGTATATATCGACAGATCAGTAAGGATTACATCCTGGTCGTTCAATCAACGCCAACTTACTTGAGTTTAGATCTTTTTGCTTGCGGCTAAAATCAGTCGTCTTAGTGCCTCCGACAAGTTTATTTCTTCCAATCGTTCACTGACTGTGAAACTTGGAAATGCTGAGACGTGGAGTTTTTACAATACCTCTGAAGTTCTACAGGGTATGCTGATCACATCAAAATCTATTTAGCAATTTGAATAGCTGATGACTGCAGAAACCACCAACAACTTATCGATGTTTTTTTCCAACTGGTGTGCTGCTAACCGACTTGGTGATAGCGTTTCACATGCTGTTGGACATGTTGTTTCACAGTCACATGCTGTTGGACGAACCCATCAAGCGTGAATCGATCGTTGAAGATCTTGGTGTTTTGCTGGACTGCGGTATTACGGAATGATCCACCATAGCCAACAAAAAGCTCGGATTTATCATGGGAACTACAAAAGACTTAAAACATCCGTACTGTCTGAGAGCACTCTACACGGATAAAAATCTGATCCCCACACCATGATTTACAAATCATGAAATTCATAAATTGGTTAGGTCATAATATCAGGATCACAAATCATGGTTCCTGGAGTCATAATCATGATTCCTCATAAGCGTAACATCCAGTGTGAAAACACTAAGCGGCGCACTTTGCTTCATCATATTCGTATCCATCACTCTTAATTCAATATGACGAAGCGGTTAAGTGGTAGAGTACGTGGCTCACAATCAGAAGGTTCTTGGCTTGAATCTCAATGCATGCTATTTTTAACTTTTTTTTATTTTGTCGATCATAAACGGATGCGCGACTCAGCATTTTTGGCATATGAATCATGATTTCGAGCAATCAGCTACAAAAACCTAACGCGTTTGTTGCGTTACGGCAATCTGACTCATGATATCATGAGTCCAAATCATGGTGTATTTTCATAAGACGAAAACACGCTGGAATCATGATATCATGAGTCATAATCTTGTTTTTGGATTCTGATTTCTACCCGTGTAATATTCATTGGTGCGGTCAGTGCTCGAGGCAGCTACAATTTTCTGGAGTCCTTACACCGATATATGGTCGAACTAAATTGAAGTGATACAGAAGCAGTTCGTCAGATTTGCGCTCCGTCGTCTTCATTGGACGAACCCCGTTCATCTTCCCTCGTACGAAAATCGTTGCTTGCTTCTGAGTATGAAGCCCTTAACCAAAAGGCGCAGTGTTTGTAGCTAAGCTGCTCAAGCGGGAAATCTATGCCTCCAATATGTTAGCGAAGCTGAATATCAATGCAATCTCAAGAGTTCTGCAGTATAGAGACTTCCACCGAGCAACTTATGTGAAACACGAACCAATCAGTGGCATGTGCGAAATTTTAAATTCTGTGTACTATTCGTGAGATAAGTGCCGCAGGTGCCAACTGGAGATCTGGATACAGTTATTTTTACATGGATGCTAAATTCATGATTTGTGGTGGGGTTCAACAGAAATTCAATTTTTGCCAATGATTAGTTCAGATTCCGAAATGGACATTCGACCACTCATCAACTTTTACGTGTAACGAAATTGAAAAGGCGTTTGGTATGAAAGTTTGGTTGTAAAATTTAAAAACATAAATTTCCCAATAATATTATTTAAAGTTATCTGTCAAATCTTATCCTTCAGGTGAATTATCAAAACTCCAAGTCTAAAAGTCTTTCTGTCCTCAAGGCACCATTTTGGGACCAATATTTTACAATATTTTTATATCTGACTTATCTGAGTTAGGGTAATTGATCCATTAGTTGTGGGTGTTCCTATAGTTGCGGTAGTGCCATTTACACTGATTTTATTGAATTAGTTGCAGATTGCTTCAAAATTGATGAAATACCACCAAAACTGGTTAGTAAAGTATTCCAATAATGGAGGATCCCATAAGAAAACAACGGATACCGCAACTATAGGAACACAAATTAAAAATTTACCTCAACTAAAGGAACAGTGTACCATAAGCGGAGGTATTATTTTTCACTGACATGCCGATGGTTACTGTGATGAAATCAGTTTTCTCATTAAGTAAATGGTCGTTACTTCTGATTACAACAATAATATGTACATTTATTGCGTTACTTGAATTTTGAAAAATGAAGTAAAACCGTGCTTAGTACCTCCACTATTGGAACATTTACCCTACTGCTAACTAATAATTTAGGGAAAATGTATCGAATTGCCACAATAAGTGATTTATATATTTAATAAACAGCTTTTAATTTTCCTTATAAGCAGGTGAACTCAATTCACTTAAACAATTTTGTCAAAAAATATATTTTTTATCAACTTACGTTTCTTTCAGTGTATCACTTTCATTCAGACGTACCTAGTCCAACACTGATTTTGGATAATTAATTGACTCATCCCTGGTGATGACCTTAACCTCTGAAACATCCCTTTATATTTTGCCGCATCATTCATTCATCACATCTGACGACACACAGAGGCTGACTCTCATGAGTTCCACTCTCCGAATCCCAAAACACTCTTCTCCTTCGGCCGCAATTCTATTTCTCTTTCTTTCTCTCTGTTTTATTTTCTTCTCGCAACCAACGCATCCTTTTTATTAGTTTATAGCCCCGCAATGCTTCCTTCACATTCGTATTGGTCTTGTAATCCGCACTTGAATGAGCTCTACCAAAACATAGCAATTCTTGCCTTCTTCCATATCCTTCCGATCTTCCGTGTCTTTAGAACCTTTCCCAGAGTAAGGGAAAAGCAAGGATTCTCAATTGATGACAAACATTGCAAGCAAATGATTTAAAAATTACTCATTTGTGTTCACTATGTATCGTCTGTAGGTAAAACTTACATTTCTTATATTCATTCGCTGAAACATTTCTGCTGGTTTGAGAACCACTGGACTGTATTTGCATAGTTTGCATTCGGTTTTCTTCGAGGCCAGTCCTACTATAAAACTTGAAAAACAACCATCATCATGATGTGCAACCACCATCGAAAAGACGACGCCAAGAACGATGGCTAGGAATCATGACATCTCGTCGATAGTACAGACACATGGTGATGATATCGGAGACGGAGATTGATTTTTCACTCGAATGAAAATGATACGTGAAGATACTTATACAAACACCATAAAAATTTTAACTGAGCACATAGGTGATACTAAGTATTAAATTTGACCCAATAGTTGATAGTACATATATATATATGTCAATAAAACAACTGTATTCTGATGTAATGCAACTGAATCGGTAACTGCCGATGACATTCGATCCCATCGGCATTCAGGCGCCTTCATACGCTGTATCGGAAAAGACCTACACGGCGACGTAATCACATGGGACAATATGCGAAATGTGAACTCATCGAAGCGAATCCCCTCTCTCTTTCGAGATCTGAAGAACAGGTTGCTACGTTGACAGACAGTGGGATGAATCGCAGCAGGCCTTTTTCAAAGAAGCCGATATCAAATGGCAAATCCCAGATCAAATGTTATATTTACACCCTACCGGATGGGGATTAGCCGACCTTTTGAAAGCTTTTGATATCCAAAAGAGTCATAATCAATGGTTTGCTTCGGATGAAGAAAAAAATCGTCTGAAGGAAATCGAGAATGAAAAACGCATCAGACGCTGAACGGTAGAAAATTTTGCACCGTATAATCGTATACGCACAATTCACCGTAGGGCACAGTGGTTCAAAATGCACTTATTAGGTAAAAACATAAAAAAACAATACCTTTGTTTTTGCGTGTTGGTTGACAATTGATTCACTGATAACAAGCGATTGATCGAAACATCAGCACTATGTACGATTATAAAAATTACTTATTCGGGGGACGGTTCTAAAATAAATCGGTCTTAAGGGGGCGAAACTCAAATAAGCTTGAGTAACACTGGCTTATAAATACGATGTAAATAAATACAAACCCAATTGGGCGATATTCAATGCTGAAAAGGCAATAGATGGCTCTTTTTCAATGGTAGTAAAAACGAAATCCTGGAGCAAAGAATGCACCAAGGAAGATAAACTAAACACAGAAAGTTACGTATTCACATTACGCTTGATTTCTAATCACTACTTTTTCGATCCAGTTTCCTAATAGGGCGATATTCAAAACTGAAAAGGCAATAGATGGCTCTTTTTCAGTGGTAGTAAAAACGAAATCCTGAAGCAAAGAAAGCTCTACGGAAGATGAACTAAACACAAAAAGTTGTGTATTCACTTTACACTTGATTTCTAATCACTACTTTTTCGATCCAGTTTCCAAATTGCAAGTAATTTACGTTTTTCATTAATTTCCATACGTTTTGACAGTTCTCCGACTACCATTCTTCCATGCGCTTGTGTTGAAAGTTTGAGAAATTTGAGAATCCAGCGTAGCGTGATCAGTGGGAGGAATACAAACAACAGTGTCGTCGCTCGGCGGCCGGTGAAAGAAACTGAATGTTCGAAAGGTTGTTGCCTGTACTTTTTGCCGCTGGCGCCAACTGTTAGCGATTAGGAACGAAATAAACAGTCATTACCCTATTGCTTGTAATTTACGTTTTTCATTATTTTTCATACGTTTTGACAGTTCTCGATTACCATTCTTCCGTGCGCTTGTGTTTGAATTTTGAGAAATTTGAGAATCCAGCGTAGCGTGATCAGTGAGTGGAATACAAACATTAGTGTCGCTGCTCGGCGGTCGGTGAGAAAAACTGAATGTTCGAAAGGTTCTTGTCTGTACTTTTTGCCGTTGGCGCCAACTATTTGCATTTAAAATCAACATAAACAGTCGTATTGTATCCTCTCAACATCCAAATTTTTGAAAATGTAATTTAATTTCATCCCCTTAATTATGGCCCTCTCCTTCCATTATAACCCTCTTTAAAGTCGGGGCTCAGATAGACGCGGTAAACGCGCAACTATTCAGCAAGACCATGTTGAGGGTCGTGGGTTCGAACCCAATTGGATTGATCCGTGGATTTGAATGGTTTTGGGGTGACAAAAATTGTGTTCCAGACCGTTGAAGTGTTTTTTTTTTTTTGAGAAGACTGGTGCATACTTAATTCCGGTAAGAGCGTGAGGGGGGAACTAACTGTTTTTCACTTTTTCCTGCAAATATTTCTCTTGTTAAACAAATTCTGTTTCAAGTCTCTTTAAATCCTCTTCAAATGTTTTATGACCTTCCCCTCTTTCATTATGGCCCCTTTATACTTCCCGTTGATGCTCAAGGGAAGTTTATTAAAGTCGTTTGAATAATTTTCCAGGGATGGCACACCAGGTTTCAGTAGAGTCATGACGGGAAAACTAGTTGATTTTTCATGTATCTATTTCTTCTAAGTATAGTAATTTTAAATTCAATTTCATATTTCTTCTATTGCGATCTGCTTTTTACGCCCATTTATGAAGGTCTTCTTCTTCTTTCTGGCGTTATGTCCTTGAGAGAGTAACGTTTGTTAGTGTCCGAAAGGGTTTAGGGGGATACTAATTGAATTCCAGCGTCGTCGTTAGGGGCCTTCCTTAGCCGAATAGAGTCCGCGGCTACAAAGCAAAGCCATGCTGAAGGTGTCTGGGTTCGATTCCCGGTCGGTCCAGGATCTTTTCGTAATGGAAATTTCTTTGATTTCCCTGGGCATAGATACGATATACGAATGCGAAAATGGCAACTTTGGCAAAGAAAGCTCTCAGTTAAAAACTGTGGAAGTGCTCATAAGAACACTAAGCTGAGAAGCAGGCTTTATGCCAAGAAGAAGAAGAAGAAGAATAAGAAGAAGAAGAAGCGTCGTTTGAAGGGATTTCCAGAGCATAACCCTCCCCTTATAGATTTTCAAGCCAATACTTTTTTTCAATCTCTTGTTTTAATCTAGAATTTAGGCATCGTACACCAATTACTTAACGCATGAATGGGGGAAGGGGGTTGAGCTTCCGTTATTTATTGTTACAAGAAGGGAAGAGAGGTGCAATGGTTACCGTTACGTAACAAATTTTCACGATTGCGAAGATCAGCTGTTCCGGTATATAAAATACATTTGCTAGACGAGTAAAGCAGACATTTCTATTTAAAAAATAATTTTAAAAAACGGTTTCACGATGCAACTTGATTTTTTCTATTGTATTCTCAAAATAAATGGGTGTCTTAAGTGAGCGTTACGTGAATAAAGAGGAGTGGGTTCGGTAAAACGTTACTTACTGTTCATGAGGAAGGAGGGGTCAAAAACTCGATTTTAAGCGATACGTAATTTGCCTACTATGCCTAATCGAATTCAGTTCATTTCTAGCGACGAGAAATTCCTTCGAAATCATCTACAGTAGTCTCTACAGCGATTTCTCCGGGGTTTCTACGAGGGATGTCACCAGTGATCCCTTTAGCTAGGGATTCCTCTAAAAAGAATTTTCGATCACTATGATATTTGAGACCAGCTCCAATAGGGCTCCAGGAATACCTTCAGCAATTCTGTCCGGAATTACTGCAGGGATTCTTCGAAGGATTATGCCAGGGATTTCCACAGGAAAATCTTTAAATTCTTCAAGTGAAGTTTTTACTGGGATACCTCCAAAAAATCCTTCCCGATATTCCTCCACGACATCTTCAAGCAATTTATCATAATATTTTTTCAGAGATTCGTCCAGAGACTTCTTCAAACCATCCAGGAAAAACTCTATTGGGATCCTTGGAGAGATGTCTCCAAGTATTTGTCCAGGGGTTACACTAGAACAATATCTTCAAGGATTAACCCAGATATTCCATCAAAGACTCCTCCATGGATTCCTCCAAGGGTACATGAAGGAATATCCCCAGGTAATCTTCTTCAGGGCTCCATGGATTCCTCAAGGGATCACTCCAGGGATTTCATCAGGACTTCCACCAGGGATGTTTCACTATAAATTTTGTTTTAAAGAGATACCAGGAATTTCTCAAGGAATCCTGGAGAAATGCTACGTGAATTACTCCAAAGAATTTTCCAGGTAATCTTCCATGGATTACCTCAGAAATTTCTTCAGAGATTCTTTTTGGCCTTCTGAAAAAAAAATTCAGTTGATTTCTACAAGAATTCCTCTAGAAATTTCTCCAAGAATCAATAATGAAAGCATCCTCCAGGAGTTTTATCAGAAAACACTCTTAGAACTCCTCTAGAAATATCTCTTCAGGGATATTTTCAGGGATTCCTCCTGCATAACCTTCACAGTGATTCTTCCAAGAATCCTCCAAAGTTTACTCCAGGAATTTTTCCAGGAATCCCTTCAACAATTTACCCAGGTAATCCTTCAAAAATCACTTCATCTATTTAGCAATTTACCCAGGTAACCCTTTAGAGATTCCTAAGATTCCTACAGGAATATCTCCAGGGATTCCTCCAGAGATTTACCCTGCAGTTTCTTTAGGAATTCGTCCAGTGAAATCTCTTAATGGCTTTCTCTAAAAATTGTTCCCGATATTTTTTTCAGGAATTCCTCCGGAGATTTCCTCGAGTATTTATATATTCTTCGAGAGATAACTCTGAGGATTCCTGCATGTAATACTATAAAGACTTCTCCATATTTTCCTGATCGTCCTGGGATTCCCTAGAGATCTTGCTCTAAGGATTTCTTTAAGTAGATGAAAACTCGAATTTAGTACTATACCATTTAGTTCCACTATAGTTTGTATCTTTTGACAGATACGCGTATTTCAACCTCAACTGTAAGGCCGTCTTCAGTGTCGTGTACTAGACTCGAACTTATTATATATTCTTTATTAATTTTTTTCTAGAGACTCAAAGAAGTTCTCCAGGAGTTTATTCTGAGGCTTTTCAAAAACTTCTTCGGTAAAAGAAGTTCCTCGAAGAATTCCTGGAAAAAATTCTTGGAGGAATTCCTGGATGTATTCTTAGGGTAATTTCTGATTAAATCCTTGGAGGAATTCATGAGGGCATCTCAACAATCTCTGGAAAAATTTCTCGGGACATTCCTGGAGGATTATCCGGAAAAGTATTTCTGCATATAGCGATTTATTTGGAGATATATTTGGGAGAATTCCTGCAGAAAAAAACATAAAGGAATTTCTTGTAGAATTCCTGGAAGAATTCCTCCCATAACTTCTAAAGAATTTCCTGGTAGAATCCTTGGAGGAATCTCTGAAGAAATCTCCGGAAGGTATCTCAAAAGGTCTACATGGCGAAATTTCTGCAAGTATGCTTGGAGGAATTTCTGCAGAAAGCACTGAAGACATAACAGGAGTAATACTTTAATATCCCTGGAGAAATTCCTGGATAAAGCCAATAATTTTTGAAGAGATTTCTTTTTGGTGGAATCTTTGAGGGGTGTCTGGTAAGATTTCTGGAGGACGCTCTAGAGGAATATCAAGAGGAAACGTTTGAAGAGTTCTCGAAGAAATCTCTGAAGGAATCCCAGGAGCAATCCCTGGAATGATTAATTGAGAATTTCCCTGAGAAATTCTTCGAGAAATTTCTGGAGAAATCTCAGCAAAGATTATACTGGAGGAATCTCTCGCAAAAGCTCTAGAAGAATCCTTGCAAAGATTTTCCTCCAGAAACCTCTGAAATTATATTTGGAGGAATCAACCTGACAGAATTCTTGGAGGAATTGATGAAGGTATTCCTGGAGCCCTGTCGAAACCGGTCTATAAATCTAGTAACGACAAGAAGTTCACGGAGGAATTCTAAAAAGGATCTCTGACGACAGCTTTTTAACGTATGTTTTTATTACATCGAACTTTTTTCACTTTTATTTTCACATTAAGGGGATTCACTTAAAGTCGCGTAAAGAGCAATTCTGCGAGCAATGGAATATTTCAAATGAAATATTCTTCGTTTGATTCGATAGATGTCAAACAAGATATTTAGAATCTAGTTGTCTATGGATCTATCCGCTGTTAACGTCAATTGTTTGCTATTTTCAGCTAGAAAGTCATCATGTTTAGAATTTATTCCGCATTTATTTTGTAATACAAAAGCGTTATTACGTATTGGTCATATTATTATAGATAATTATTGAATTAAGGAAAACGGTTGATCCAGTTTTCGGTAGTTCTTATTAAAAACAGCCAAGATTGATTCTTAGAGATTCCATATATGACCGCTTCCATCAGTGCATCTCCAGCTCCAGACCATCGGAAATAACATTAACATCATATGGGATAGAAAGATAGCCCAGTAACTTGTAATTCCTTTGAAATGATAACCAGTGTTTCGCATGTTTGATTCGAAATTGTCCTAAGACCGCTGGAGTCATTTGTTTTTCTTTGTCAATTGGAGGACGCCCACAAAATCAATGGTCATTTAAGGGGAAGGGGGTGTCTGGCTTAAGACCTCGGTTCAAACAAATTTAAAAATTGTAGTATGGACCTGTATGAACAGAAGACCCCAAGGGAGGATGGGGAGGGGGGTCTGGCAATTCAAGAAAAAATCCATGGTTTATAGACGGTCCTTGAAATGGAGTAGAAGACGTAGCTACCCCACGAGACTGTCCAAGAAAATATTCCACTTTTCCAATACCGATGAACCAATTGTAAGAGTCCTTGCCTCAATTCTTCCCCACCAGGACACATTATTCCAGATAGCGAAACCGAACACTCGACTTCAAACACTTTTTTTATTGAAATGCAAAATGCATTTTCCGTTCTCGTTCTCTTAAAACAAAATATTGACATTTGTCGTATTACCAAAGCGTTCTTGGATTGATTTACTCTTAAGTTTGATCATCCCGAAATGTTTCACTGGAAGTTTACGCACCGTGATGAAATATTTAAGATAATCGATTTAGTACGACTTACGCAGCGCTTTACGCTGTTAAGTGAATACCCCTATTAACTTTCCTCAATTCCATAAACATTTGTATCTACATCACTTTCAAATGCTGCAAATTAAAGGTAATATAGCATCAGATCGATGCTGGTGATTTGCATCTAAAATGACGTGATATTATACATTATTTTTTGCTGTGAACTTCTAGATATGATATGTACCAGTTCCTTCTGAAACAAGTTCCAGGTGCCCTTGTGCCCCTGTGTCCAGAGTGGCCATACTAACAAGAAATGCACAGCGTTCCCTTCTCTGGTTTCATATCTTTCACGTAAAGCTAAAAGAACGACAATCGGTTTAAAAATTGAGATGTTTGAGAGCGTTTCAAAATCATGGGTCATTTTTGACCCTTAAAAGTCAGAAAATTTCACATTTATTTCTCATTTCTCTACCGGTTGGCCAAAAATGATCCCAATGCACAAGGAAGGTTAACATTTGAAAGAGATTTGAGCGACATTTTCACGATGCCTACTTTTTATCATATGGGACGGAAAGTGAGGAGTGTGCTGAATGTATTTTTTATAAATATCTTCTGAACATCAGTCACACTTTTACTGGGGGTGACCCATTTCGCATAAAGACGTTTCGCATAAGGACGTTTGGCATAAGGACGTTTGGCATAATGGACGTTTCGCATAAAGCTGTTTCATATGAGAACATGTAGCATTTTAAAGAAGGCATATAACTCTCATTATGCCAAACGTCCATTATGCGAAACGTCCACCCATAAAATTATGCAAAATGTCCTTATGCGAAACGTCTTTATGCGAAACGTCCCGCTCCCACTTTTACTTATTCAAATTTCAACTCTAACCTTCCTTTAAAAAAATATTATGACATTCGACAAGTTTCTTGGTAAACTTCGTTATTTCTTTGTAATATGCAATTGCGCTCAAGTTCGCATTTTGAACCATCTTCCCCTATTTTGTTTCACTGTTCGCTCCTTTTCGCCAACCAACTATATACGGCGCTCGCTTCCTGTCCACAGATGTACATAACCTCATCCTTAACGCCAAAGTACACGGTTGCGGTTGCAGTTTGTAGGCACCCTTCTTGGTAAATTTAATATCCGGTCCGAGTCAGTGAAAGTGAATCGAACTCAGAACACGACTGGATTCGAAAACTCACTCCATTCCGCAATTGGTATTCTAGCGTGGTTTCCAACATTTCTCTTCTTGCTTCCGATCCCACCTTTTTCTTCCTAGCACCCAGCGCTTCAATGCAATGTCATGGCACAAAGTTTACGGCTTGCGGAAGCTCTCGGTGAATTCCATTTGAATAAGACTCGTGTTTAGGTAAGCTGTGAACACAACACGCTCGAGCAAAGTCACACAAAATTGAGTACGATTCGCACAAAATCGAGCAATTCTTGACTAACACATCAGGTGTGTAGTTTTAACACATGCTGATAAACCTGCTCCTGGAATTATTTCTTCTTTAATTTTGCAAAGTTTATAACACATAATAAAGCTGCTCAAGCATAAGCTTCTCTGTGCGTTGAGAAATTTGAGAAAATTAAGCAGAAATCAACACAAAATCGATTTTAAAGGATGTGTTAAAATAACACATATGATGTACATTCACCGAGAAGAGCCCGATTTTGTGTAACTGTATTTTAGAGAGTATGCTCCAGCCGGCATTTACCAATGGCCATGTGAAACTATATGTCTGTGTCTATCGAAGAATTTAAGTTTGTCCTTTGCCATGGTCATGCCGTCAGACCGCGTTGGCCCGGGCGGAAGCGTGGATGTTTGGTTTGATCAATGATTTGCTGAGATTTGGAAGCATACTAGGTGGGTTGATCCCAAGTCGACATAAGAATTATGCTTCTGGCACCAGCTACCACCAGAGTCGTAGATTCCCATTTGTGGTCGCAGAGCCACGGTTTACCGACATCCGCGTTGGGTAGGTTCATGATGAGTTATCGTGCGCACATATTTTGTGGTAATCCATGGCTGCCCATTTGGGTACTTTGCCAACAATTCATGTGGGCTTTAGTTTGTGCACAGAACAGCCATTGTTAAACTGAGTTTTGTAAAAGATGACTCTTTGTTAATCCTCATGAAACGTATTTATTAACTTTCCTTAGTTCCAAAAGGCTACAAATTGTGACTTAGGGTCGTTTTCGACTCGAAAATTCATACAGCTCGCAAAAATCTGTGTTTTAGAATCCCTCCAGTTGATCCGGATTTGGTCACTATGGCCACCGGGAACCTGCTACATCTGAAAAAAGTCCCTTTACAGATCCTTACTTTATCAACCTGTAGTTTCGTAACTAAACAAGTAATCTGTACCGTCCTCATTTTGTTGAATAGGAATTTATGTCCCAAAACCAAATGACTGGCGTCCAACTCTTTATGATTTTCAATGTTTGGATGTCTTTAGCCAAAAGGATGAATGTATGGTATTTTTGGTCTTTCTGGAACACCGGAATGGACGCCAGGGCGGCTAAATCTTCATGATGTTTAATACCTGTGATTCTTTTTGTTCAATTGAAGATGAATGACAACTTTTATTCGTTTTGGCCACCGAAATAATCCAGGAATGTTCAGTAATTGTTGAAGGTTTACTGCGTGGTATTTATTTCTTTTCAACTGTAATAGTTTTTTTTTCTTGATATATCAATTATTCTACTAAGGTCGAACTTTTTCCCCACCTTATTCTAAGTCTCAATTCATTCTTTCGAAACTTGTCCTTTAGATTCCATCTTCAAAAATTCATTGAAAAATTTCTTCAAGGGCTCCTCAGTCTTTTTAAGGAAATTTCTTCAAGTTTTTTTTCTAAAAGTATTGGATTTCAGAAATTTTCCAACTTTTTTTTCATGTAATTTTCTAAGTATTCGGCCAGAAAATTGCCCAAAATAATTTTTGATCATTTCCCAATCCAGCTTTTTACGAGCACTAAATACCGCCACAATCAGGCTCGCTTTCTGGTAGGAATCAAAGGATCTGACATTTGGGTTGGGGTCGTTTGGCAGCTAATCGATACGTGTTTGATCGATGTTATCGATTTGCTATCAAACGACCCAAGCCAAATGTCAGATCACCAAGTCCCTACCAGAAAACGAGCTTCTTTGTGGCGGCCATTAGCGCTCGTAAAAAGCTGGATATTGCCACAAAAACTATTCTAGGAATTCATGAAATTTTTCTACAGCATTTGTTCAAACTTACATGCATAGGTTTCTTCACACATATTCAAAAAAATATCTAGGAATAAAGGGTGTACGGAATCAAATTGTGACTTACACAAATATTTGGCAAAATCTTCAAACTTTCACGGAGTAAACTAAAACATGTTATGAATATTCTCTCCTATTTGTTTTATTCAATTTCAATTCCATACCCAAATGCACGGAATGTTCTCTTCACACATACTCATAAGGTCCTGTACAACATGGTCCATTTTTTATCCAAATCTTCCTCTGATTTCACTTCCTTAGAACGCTTCCAAAATAAGTTGGTCCTAAACCTCTTTCGAGTAATGGTACGAGGTCAAATCCGGCCAGAAAATCGTAGGAACATTGTGCGACCTCACAAGAGGAAGTAGACGCTTGCGGAGGCATTCCTTTATTTATGATGAACAGTAAAAAACTGGAGCTCCGAAAGCTGCCGGAAGTCTGCTTTTACATACATCTCATCATCCATAACGAGACAATGTGTTTTCGTCAACATCTGGGTGTAGAGCTTCCGTGCACGTGTTTTACCTACCGAATTATGCCGTTCATCGCGATTAGGCGCCTTTTGGACATTGTACGTAGTCCTTCACGTTTTTCACATCTCACACGAAAGTTTTGGATAGATTCAGTTGCTTCACCACATTTCGAAGTGAACTGTTGGGATTCCTCTTGAAAGCTTCAACTACCCGTTTGTGTTCTTTAACACTATACGGATATCAACTTTTTGCCACTTTTTTCTTTCCGGTCGGTGGATAAACGTTCGTGGTACCGTAATTCGGGGTGTAGTTGATCAGTGGGGAGAAGTTGATCATTCACGTACCCACAAGTATAAACTGTCAAGAGAGCCAAGATTCGATTTTAATTGGCACAATTTCTGTGACGTCGTATTACCTGATGGCTGCTCTTGATGTTACTAAGCTCGGTTTGGCATTCAAGATAAATATACCATGGAAAACAGATTTTTTAAGAAATGTCTGATGAACTGTTGAAGGGTTCTTCTCCAAACAATCGACTTTTGACAAGGCTATATAAATACACCATTCAAATAAACTGTTTCATACATTTCAGATATGTTCTGTGAATCCAGTTTTGAGTTTGCACTGTGGATAAACAATTATTTTCAGAGTAAAAAATGTATTTTTTGTGCGCGATTTGCTATTTTCAAAGAAAATTGCATACCTTTAGGCGTTTAATGTGGTGTTTTCTGTAATTTACAACATTCAAATTTTAAATTGACCGATATATCATTTCGTTGTAAGATTTTTGAGAATTGATCCAGATTCAGTGACCCCAAATTTAGTGAATAGCATATCTCTTTATTTTAGGAAACTTATCGCAATAATTGATCAACTTCACCCCGGATCAGGCGTTGCAGAATTCGCTCTCATTTGAGAATGAAGCACGATCAAAGCAAGCAAAGAAAAACATCCCATCTGTTGCGGTCCACGATCGTCATTGTATCGCAAGGTGTAACAAGTCTGATAAATGGAAGCAGCGAGCGAGAGCCCCAACGAGAGAGAGATGATAAAATCCATTTTTCTCGCTTGTTTACCGTTGGGGATAGGTGTTTTTCTTCACTGGCACGATAAACAATCCACGAACTTCCAATAACAACAGTGTCCCCCAGGCTTGGAGCATGTTTAGAGGGGTTTTATCATGCACTACTATCCCCCCAATCTGATCAAACTGGTAGCAGTATACGATAAACAGTCTCTCATAATGTGCAGCATGTTATGATAGTTACAGAGAGCGATACGTGAGCGATTCTCTCAATTTTCTCAGCATTCAATCCCTGCCCCGGATTCAAAAACTCAACTTTTTGAGTTTTAAAATATATTTTTGTAGTTAAATGAACATTTCGTCGAAAATTTGTTTGTATAATTCGATAGACCAGTACATGTTTTAAAAGTATATGGATAATAATACATGCATTCTACTAGGAGTTACAGCACTGAATCGCTCGAAAGTGATCAACTTCACCCCATTTTACGGTACCGATTTAAATCACGAGGCACCGTAGAATGTAATATTCCCAGCTTTTTGCTGATAGCACGATAAGATAGATCCGGATTTTCGAGGTACCTGCGTAAAATTTCTTTGCGCCGCTTCTGTTCTTCCGACTCCATCTTCACAACGATTGCATAGGGTAGGTGTACCAGTTATGGACATAATGGTTCCCTATTTCGCCATACGTGATAATTTGATTATCTTCAAATAATTGATCATTCTGTGTGTTTAATCAGTTTGACATCAAATATATCATGATGCTGCAACATTGAAAAATGTTCAAAATACAGTCGTCACTTCACATCTCGATATCGAAGGGACCATCGAGGTAGGGAGAGATCGAGACGAAGAACAAATTTCTGATGAATACTAGATTGAAAAAAACCCCGTTGGCAAGAAAGTAATACACAAACAAACGTCATTTTGCGCTCCTATTTTGTTTTGAATCCCAAAACTTTGGTCTAGTAACCTTCGATATTGGTCATATCGACATACGGAGAGAAAATTGAGAACGAAAAATGAACAGACACACATCGAGATATGAAGATATCGAGATAAGGAGGATATCGAGATATGGAGAGTGAAATCGTATGCTGGCTGAAGGGACTTATGAAATCATCGACATAGGGAGAGATATCGAGATGTAGAACATCGAGATGTGGAGAGTCGACTGTATGAAAGTTTTCGAGAAGACACGTATGACCAAATAGGGAACCACTATGGCCATAACTGGTACACTTTCCCTATCTGCTAGTGAAACTTACACAGCGTAAACAAATACACATTGAACAAATTATACCCAAAATGTCAATAGAATATACCCAACGAATAAAAAGTTACAGCCATTTAAAAGTGGTGCAATTTGATTCCGCACACCCTTTAGGCTTCATGGGAGAAATGAAAAAGCTTTGTAAAAATACAATTTGGCTATTACAGGAATCGCCATAAAAATAGCGCTACTATATATAGGCTATAAGAACATGTGTTTTAATAGTTGCTTAAGGCTCAAGAATGCGCTATCAATCATCAGCAATCATTAAAAATCAAAAACCTGTTTTTTCGTACAAGTTTAAGGAAATCCACATGAAAACTTATCATCGCAATACTGATAGCAAGAACAATACAGTGATAAATTTTCTTGAACATTGTTTCAAATTAGAGCAAAAAAACTGGTTTTGAAAATTTGTAAAGCGATGACGGCTATTTGCCTCTTAACTTGATGCTTACTTACTTGATGGGCAACAACTCCTTGCTATTGCGTTGAATCTCCGCTGAATGAAGAAGCCTTCTCCATTGGACCCGGCCCTAGGCCAATCACTTCCAGTCGCCCTGAACGTTAAGCGACCTTAAATCCTCCTCAACTGCAAAAAGCCATCTGATGAGCGGTCTTCCGCGGAGGTGACAGCCTCTTCCTGGTTCTTTGCTGAATATTAGTTTAGCTTGACATTCCTCCGACATGCGAGCTACATGCCCAGCCCACCGCAGCCTGCTACGTTTTATACACTTAACAATATCCATTTCTTCATATAGGCTTACGAAGAATGTTGAAATCTCATCCGCAACCCGTAGGTATATTTGATTTTGATCCTTCCAACGTTGCACGAGTCAGTCTAATCAACTTCGCCGGAAAACCATGTTCCATCATTATTTCCCGCAACTCGTTTCTTTTCACGGAATCGTACACCGCCTTGAAATCAATGAACAGATGATGAGTCTGCAAATTGTACTCCCGGAATTTATCGAGGATCTGTCGCAGGGTAAACATTTGATCCGACGTCGACCAGCCCTTACGAAAACCAGCTTGGTATTCGACGACGAAGGACTCTGCAAGCGGTCTCAATCTGTTGAACAGAATACGTGACATTATGTTGTACGCCGAATTGATGAGCGTCCTCGGTAATTGGTGCACTCCAATCCAGGCCATTTTTTTAAAGGAGGGCAAATGAGGCCATCCATCCAGCTAGCAGGCAGTTCTCCTTCCTGCCATATCCTTAGTAGTATATGGGGTATTATTCTATGCAGCTGCTCATTACCGTGCTTGAGAAGTTCGGCCGGGCTGGGAGTTCATCCTTGTTGTTCTTCAAGTCCTTAATCGTTTACCTTCTCAACCTCATCTAGTGATGGAGGCTCCACAGCTGGACCATCGTTGTCGATGTTTATTCTGTTCTCCGATGCTCTATCGTTCCCTCCATTCAGTAACGTTTCGAAGTGCTCTTTCCACCTGGCAGCCACCATCGTTTTATATGTCAGCAAATTTCCTTCACGATGCACATGACGGGAGACGGCGCTGACTTTCTCCGCTCGCCATTGACAGTTTCATAGAATCGGCGCATATCGTTCTATTCCATACATTTTGCGCCTCGGCTATCACATTCTCATAATACTCTTTTTTCTTCCTGCGATGGATTCGCTTTTAGGCTGATCTTGTTTCCCTGTCCTGCTCTCTATTTAGCCTAATTCCATACACTAAAATCTGACGTCTGGTCTCGTTCTTCTCATCCATCACCCTCTGGCACTCCTTGTCGAACTATCCGCTTCTAGGGCGTCTTCGAGCAGTACCTATCACTTCTCGCGCTGTTTCACTCACCACTCCATGGATTGCATGCCATAGACCGTTTTCGCTCACATTGACCTCACTTATCCGCTCGTCCAGCTATTGGGGGTATTCAGCTGTAACACCGTCTGCTGAGAAGCGCTGGATATTGAATCGCATTGTTCGCTGTGGTCTTGAATTCACTGCAGTTGATAACCGCACTCAAATTTTACTGACAATGAGGTAGTGATCCGAGTCAATGTTAGGACTCCTGAAACTCCTAACATCGATGACATCTGAAAAATGTCGGCCATCCACCAGAATATGGTCTCTCTGGTTGCATATATCACCATTTGGATGCATCCAAGTGTGCTTCCGAATATTCTTGCGTGCAAAGTAAGTGCTGCTGATGGCCCTAGCAGCATCGAAAGTCACTAGTCGTAGGCCGTTGTCATTGGTAACAGAGTGAAGGCTCTCCTTACCGATGATCGGACGGAAAAAGTCCTCTCTTCCGACCTGCGCGTTCGCATCTCCGATGACGATTTTCATGTCGTGTTTTGGGCACTCTACAAAGGCCTTATCAAGGCCTTCATAGAACGCGTCCTTCCCGTCTCCATGTTCTGCCTTATCGCCGCCGCTGTGGTAGATGTTATATTGGAATCAACCGCCCGGAATTCACGTTCTCCAGATCTAGGCCACCGCACTTCTTGAATGGCAGCCACGCCACTCCAACCTTCTGCAGCTCACGAAACAAAAGGCTCGCTCGTTCTGTTTTATTTAACATCCTGACATTTCAGGTACCAAGGTTCCATTCATAGTCCTTATTTCGGTATTTCTTCTTTCTCCATTTTTCGTGGTAGGTGAGAAATTCGGTATGCTATCTTAACGGGGTCGCGCAGCCTACAACACGTTTATGGGGCTGCCACCTTAGGTTAAGTGATACAACATTTCATTCAGCCGCTGGATACCCGACCAGACGCTGTGTGAGTCGCATATCCTAATGAACAGACCTCTAGCTGATGTCAGGAGGACAACAGTGCCCAGGTTGCCCTACCAGCTAAGTACGCAACCCTTAGCTGGCGGTCTTTGTCATTGTTTGGCCCGTGGAAGCGTGAGATAAGGGCTTGCGAGGACCAGAGCTATGTTGGACGCTCCTTCCTGGTTGTCGGCTCACCATTTTGCCTCCTCAGCGATATTAAATTTGAAAAAAATGTTTTTCCTGTTTTTTTTTCTACAAAATCTGTCAGATGATGCACAAATAACACGGCTGGCTTTATTATTCGATTTAATACAATTTTGTTTTATTTGTTGATAAACTATCAACCCACATATAACATGAACTGAATATTTGTAATACTCACAAGGGAACGGTAAAGTACAGCAGTTTACAGCCTAATCTATTGATGACAAGCATTCCCAAAAACTTATCCATGGCAGCTATAAACAAGTTTTTACATGAGGAGCTACATATATAATTCATATTAATTTTGCAGGCTTCTTTCAGCTAAAGCAATGTAATCTGCTAGAATGGAATGGAGACAATAGCGTCAAAGCATAAATCTACCAGTTGACAGCTCACCAGCACTATCTATCTACTTCCGGTATACATTGTGTATCTTCGCCGTATGCTCGCAGCTGACGTTGCGGTAGTCTAGACTGTGGTCACAGCATGTTCAACTAATGCATAAATAACCTCCATACAAGTCACTTTTTTTCCTGGCTATGTGGCTCGAAAATTTTATACCGAAATATCGACTCACTGCAAAAACAGATCGGAACGACGCAATAGCGAACAATCTGTAGAATAATCATCATGCACGGGTCTATAATTGCTGCCACCTCGTGACTTACATAGCTACCTACACCTACCTATAATGTCTCCATAGTGCACACTTCGTTCCGCTTCAACTGCGATAACTTGAATCGCGTCGTTTCTCCCACGCTTGTTTTCCGCTATCTCTATTATCATCTCTCGCGCGAAATGATCGCCGCTTGTCCAAACGTAAATCGTTCTCAATTGTAGCGATGACCGTCGCCCCCGTCGACTTAAGTGGCGCTATGTCGAGGTCAGTTAACTTCACCCTTACGATGTGCGCTTCAGGAAAACTTCCAACCCAAGAGTGCAGGTCAGGAGTGCATGGGCAATCTAGGTATGGCATGCGACAGAAAAATTCTGAGTTGAAGTTGAGGGTCAATGAACGACCCGCATAATGTCGCACAGGTGAGAATCGCACAGAGGAGTTACTAGAACAAATGCGTGGCCATAATTACAAATATGGAAAATTGGGATTTTTGATCTCACTACATGTTTTACTAATAGAGTGATTCCAAGCAACAGCACCAAAACTTGGTAAATTTTTTAATTCATTTTTTTCTATTGAGCTGAAACTTTGCACAGTTTTCCAGTTCCATCTAAATCGTCATTTTCCGATATCAAATCTTCAAGTTGAGTCACGACTAACTTTTCAAAAGGGTGTATGTGAAAATGGTTCAAAAATATTCAAAAAGCTGCACAGCAAAAACGGTTCGTTCGATTGTTAGACAACTAAAGAAACAAAGTTAGACAACTAAATAAAGATTCCAAAAAATACACATAGTAAAAAAAAAATTTTTTTGCATTAAAAAATATAATTTTTGACACAAAAACTCAAATATCTCAAAACCCTATCGGAATACCAACGTAATTTTTTGAGGGAAAACGGTCCATTATATTATATTGGTGATGGTAAGCCAATAAACAAAAAAGTTATGACATTTCAAACATGTCACAATTTTCACATTTAGTAGAACAAAACAAAATTTTTTTTCGGTGTAAATTATTACGGGAACCGCAGTTTGTTGCTGATTTTATTGTTAAGGGCCTTGCGTGAATTAAACAAGTCGTTTTCATGTATTCATTAGTATTATGTATATTATATGTATAAATATTATGTATATGTATAAATATTATATGTATATGTATATATGTATACATATACATGAATTAATAGATTACACGCAAATAATTTTTTTTTACCAGGATATTTTTTTTAGAGTATGATCGATGAGTTTCTAAATGTTATATATAGACTTTAAAAGTTTTGGATTTGGGTATGCGTTATGAGATCATGAAAACATTTTATTAATACTTATTTATTTATTTATTGTTATTCAATTTTTTTACAATATCGAACACTTTTGCATCATTATCAGTACAGTTCGAGTATAGTTTTGCTTTAATTTTATTTTCTGACAATGGAATGAAACAGTGAAATTTTTGGGTTCCTTGGATCGTTTTCGCGTTATTATATTGCTCGCTGAGCTCTGATGCTGTTAATTCGTACTCTTCAGTAGTAGTAAAACAAAATGATAATTTTGTTAAATCTCTTCTTTTCTGCGATTCGCCCAATCAAATAGTTCTTTTGCAGTTTTAATTGGATGCTCACGTTCTTTGGCTAAACTTGCTCTTGTGGCCATGCGCTTTATGGTTCCTCCAATAGCATCACAAGGACCTTTGCCATGTGACGTCGCAAAGAAATGCCATTCTGCATCAATTCCGTACTTTGATTTAAATTGACATAGGCTCGAAAAATTCTTACGGCTTTTGTACTGCGATGCTGCTCCATCAGACATGAAATATATCTTTCTGATTTCTTTATCCTTATCAACGCGTAAAAAGTTAATCATTTTGGCAATGAACAAATTTACAGATACTGAGTCGTGTCTTAAATCTTCGGAAATTACAATAAAACTTAAATGTTCAATTTGCGTACTTCCATTGAAATAAATAACGAATGGATGAATTGTAGCTTGTTGTACGTTCCAGTGATGGGACTGCACTTCATCTTGCAATACAAAGCTATAGTTTTCAGAAAAATCACAAATGACTAAAAATTCACCATCTTGTAATGTATTTTTCGTATTTTTTTAAAAATCAGGATTGCTCTGTTTTAATAAAGTCGTGAGGGATTAAACTTTCTAATTTCAAGCAAAAAAAATGACACAAACTCATCTACAGGTTTTACAATAGTTTCTAGGTCACACCTATCCGTGGTCACCCATTGCTCAAATGATAACTGATCAATATAATTTTCTTCAAACTCAGCGAATAAAGTATTTTCCAATGATGAAGAATCTGGACAATCCGAACATCGTAGATAGCAATTTGATGTTGTATTTTCACACAAAAGACTACCAGTTAACATTTTAATATCCTTTGATAAATTGATTCTTTTCAAACTATGTAAGATTAGGTTAATATTTTCGTGTGTTGTGCACACACAAACATTATGTGTTCCTGAATTGGATAGAAGCTTGCATTGCCTTGGACGAAGGCTTGCAAATGAGGAAAAACCTACCTTAATATTTTCGTTAATTTCCTTGAAGCGTGTATACGCTTCTTTCAAAGTAGTCATCATTAATCGTTTTTGGATTGCTTGACGCTTTCCATCTTTTTTTACAGATACATAATCTTTTTGGCCAGGCATAGCTCTACTTACTTCATCGTCTTCAAAATATTGAATTATTTTTTCTTTTGTCTCATCTGTTAATGAAGTACTCGACCTAGCATTTTTGGTTGCAAGACAGTTATTTTTGAATTGTTTTGCCTCTTTTGCTGTATTTCTATTGGTTTTGAACTCATCAATGGCGTCTTGAATAGACCACGAGCTTGGCAGCATCGACAAAATCTATAATTTTTCTTTCCTTGTCGTGGCTAGATTCGAGAACCTTTCCTTCATATTCATAATTACCTCATCGTAGTCTGTATTTTCCACATCCTCAGGTCCTAATTTGAAGAGGTTTCTTCGTACAGCTTCGTTGATTTCACGGTATTTTTTCTCGGGATAATTGACGTAACCCATCTTCGTCCATTTAATCGAAGTCACTTTTATTCCAGCTATCCCTTCGTTGAAGCGTTCGATGTTGACCTTCTGGATGCACTCATCTTCTGATTGATTTGTTGAAACAGATGTCGCTGATGGTACCGTGGCAAGATTATCTGCACTTGGTACTTCTGGTAACTCCTCAGTTGTTGTCGGTGCATCTAGTAATTCCTCAGATGTTGTTGTTTTCGAACTTCCTGCAACCTGATCCACCGATGATGTACAGATTGCCCGTTTGTCAACGTTTAAACGGCAGGACGTACAAATGCGTAAATTTGTATTCAATGTAGACATTGGAGCATAACCAGCCGCTTTCAGTTTATCTATGGTGCTTTCGGTGAGATTTCGTTGCTCTTTCGAACACTTTTTTTCTGCAAACGGCCTGCAACAGTTGAGAAAGCGACTACTCATGTTGCTCGTTAGATTTTAATAAACAAAATCACTTTTAAGTTTTTACTGACTAGTTTGGTGTCGTTTGCTTGACTGAAAAAAAATTTTACAATTAAATCTTTTATAACCATAGTGGTAGTATATTTTTAGCTTTTTCGTGAGTATGTTCATGGTATGTACCTATCATGTTTTTGATGTTGTTGAAGTTACTCGCTTTCTCCTAAATATGATTAATAAAGTCTATTCTCTACCAAGGCGGGTACCTTGGTACCTCTCTACCCAGGTGTAATCAGATTTTAACTTTGTGGAGAAAACCAGCGCCGAGAAAACCGACATGCTTTACGTATACTAGATCACCTGGGTATAGACCCGCCTTGTTCTCTACGAGGTAAACTTTTTGCAGGTAAACTAGTCGTATACCTGTATAGAAAACTTTTTTTGTAGCTTTTGTCTTCAATATTAGATTTCTTATAGGTTTCTTTTATCAAAAGGTTTCAACACTATTGAGAGAATTTTTCTTCAGTTACGTACAATAAAAAATATGACACTATCAAGACTTTAGATCACAACACTGGATCGCGTCTAACTTTCTAATAGATGCTATAATAGTTATGAATAATTAAATAAAATATCATGAAAACAACTTGTTAACCTCATGTGGTACCCTTAACAAAAAATTCAGCAACAAACTTCGGTCCTAAAAAAAATTAACAATGAAAAAAAAAAAAATTTCACTAAGTGTCAAATTTGTGAAATATTTGAAACGTCATAACTTTTTTGTTTATTGGCTTACCATCACCAAATTTTTATGGTAGATAGCTAATATAATGGACCGTTTTCTCTCAAAAAATTACGTTGGTATTCCGATAGGGTTTTGAGATATTTGAGTTTTTGTGACAAAAATGATGTTTTTTAATGCAAAAAAAAATTTTTTTTACTGTGTGTATTTTTTTTGGAATCTTTATTTAGTTGTCTAACTTTGTTTCTTTAGTTGTCTAACAATCGAACGAACCATTTTTGCTGTGCAGCTTTTTGAATATTTTTGAACCATTTTCACATACACCCTTTTGAAAAGTTAGTCGTGACTCAACTTGAAGATTTGATATCGGAAAATGACGATTTAGATGGAACTGAAAAACTGTGCAAAGTTTCAGATATTTTTGAAATGGTCGATCAGAATCGACTTGCATGCCTCCGTGGAATACCTCAATAGAAACATGTTTTGCTAAAAGAATTGCGTACATTGTGCCTACAATGAGAGGACGCCAAAAACGCTAATATAATTTTTGATTAAGAATTGGTACAATCTTGGCATTTTTCCATTTGTCAGGAAAATATTCCAACTGAAAACATTTATTAACCCCTCTACCGGCAGCTTCATTTTTTACCACAAGAAAAAAAATCAAATCACGATAATTTTTTTTGTTTCTTGGTATATTTGCTCCATTTTTTCACAAGTTCTCAAAAAACTCTTTTAGTTTAGGAATCTGTGTCATTATTGATCATTGATCATCTGGATCCAGAGAATTCCAAAATTCTTTGGGGGACCGACACGTAACCATAACCCACGTATATATCTCAGGCTTCAGAATTTTTATCGTATTCGGATATTCACTCTTCGGAACAGTATATTAATGAGAGAATGCTATGAAAAAATGAAGCAATTCGGTGCAGCTGTCTTTGAGTAATGAGCATTTTTGTTGCTGGTATCACGCTGGCCAAATAAAGATCTTGAAAACTTCAAAAAACCTCAAACCTTAATTTTTATATTTCTCTGAGAATACTCAACCGATTTGTGTGATTTTTTCAGAGTAGCTTATTACATGGCATTGTATAGTCCATATTTTATTTTTTTCGATAGATTGGCGTAAAACAAAATGGCCACCTGAGACATTTTATATGGAAAATGTCGGTCCCCCAAGGAACATTGGAATATCTTTGAGACCAGATAACCAACCATCAATATCGACACGGATTCTTAAACTGAGAACTTGTGAAAAAATGGTGTAAAAATACCGAGAAACAAAAAAGTTATTGCGATTTGAATTTTTTTTTTGTGGTAAGAAATAAAGCCGCCGGTAGAGGGGTTAATTATATCAACCAAGAATGATAAGCTACTTTCTGGAAGTTTCTTGATGAGGATGTAGAAAATTCAATCATCGCCAGGGGTGTTCATATTTTTATTTTTTTTTTTTTAATTAATAATTCTCACTTCTTCCAAATCAGTGTCCCAGAAATCTTTGAAAACGTTCTCTTGATTGAGAAAGCTTTCGTAATCTTGACAAGTGGACTGGACTAGTGAGTCTTAAGTTAAGTTTTTGAGCCTTTTAGCAAAAGGTTAGTAATAATTTGTTTTTCTCTGTCAAGGCCGCAATTGACTTCTGAGTTTATTTTTTACCATATAGGGGAACTGGGTGTAAAATGCGCCGTTAGGATAACACGCACCGTCCTCGATTTGAATGAACGACGTGCTTTGGGACGCTGTTCCCCCCTAGATAATAAAAAAGCATTAAAATGCTCATATATTTATATTTTTAAGTGTTTGCAAGTCGATTTCCGCAAATCAGTTTGAAGCAAATTAACTTGCTGCCAAGTGCAGGAAAATATGCAGGTACCAAGCTGTGTTTCAACAGAAACACCTAAAGTTTCAAAAACTTTAGTTT
Source organism: Aedes aegypti (assembly GCF_002204515.2). Taxonomy (NCBI): domain Eukaryota; kingdom Metazoa; phylum Arthropoda; class Insecta; order Diptera; family Culicidae; genus Aedes; species Aedes aegypti. Next base: position 19,384,903 of record NC_035108.1, on the reverse strand, counting down.
CTAACAATAAAGTAAGTTGATGTTTTATACGCAGTTATAGTTCAAAATTCAAAAAAGTCTGAAAAACCAAACTCCCATATCTTCCATACCATGCTTACCATGACAATATGTGTAATTGTCAGATTTTTTGGTGGTGATTTAAAGGTGGTCCGAGAACAAAGTAGGTTTATATGGAAAATATTGTGGAGCAATTTTGAAAAATGTTACATACACGTTAGTACCGGAATGTAGGCACAAACTTAATATCTCTGAGTGAAAACTCATTGTTCAAACCATAAATATGAAGAAAGTTAGTAAAGAGAGAGATTCAATCCGACGGATGAGAAGAAATATTCATAAATTGTATGCTATTATTTTGCTTCATATGGAATGCAAACTTCTCCAAAAATCCCAAACAAAATTAGCTCAAAACAGTTTTGTTTCTTCAGCAACATCGTTCATTATGATTTAAAGAATGACTTTTAACTTAGACATGATAAGTGTCTTCTTACATTACAAAACTATCGTGTCTGGAACATTTTTCAAAATTTCTCCATACTAATTTCCATACAAACCTACATTGTCTTTGGGCCACCTTTAAATCACACAGAAAAAGCTGAACTTTTCACAGAACACACGGTGTCTTTGTGGAGTAACTTTATTACAAAAAAAATAGGTAAATCTGAAATTTCGAACTAAAAACAATTAGGCTTTGCTCTTTCATTTGCGACCAAAATCGAAATAATCGGTCGGGGGGTCCAGAACATTTTTTTTTATTTTGTGTGAAGTATTCATGGATATGTGTTTTTGTACCGACACACATTGCGTTGAACATAGATACGGGACAAACTGCATGATCAAACCATTTGAACACCTTGGCTTGGAAGGTAAAGTTGTTCTTGCTCAAAAGAGCTGTAATAAGCATATATGACATATGATATACGCATAATTGCAAAAACTGTCTCAAACGTCATTTTAGTTATTGTCCACGAAAAACCTTGAAAATCGTACTTATATTGGTCATAATGATGTAAGAAGTTATTAGGAAATATTTTTAATAGGTGAAGATGCATCGATATCAAACCTCGGATTTTCAAGAGCTTGTTTGTAGATTTGTATCTTGAGAACCTGACAAACTTTTGCGTTGAACATTTTATTGATTAGTCGCCACCAGCGAGTGACCAGTGAGTTACCGGTTGTCTGCTTCTCTAGACTTGTGCTTTTGAAAAATTCGAAGTTTGGCTTCTTCGTATATTCACCCATAAAACCATTGATAACCGAGTGTGTAGCTCGTTGTTATTAAGCAGATAAACGGACCAAAATAAAAACTGTCACCGCTGGGAGACAGAGGAGGATCTTCTCTTCGTCGTAGCATTGTGAAATAAAGTGTAAATCCATTCGTTTGCTCAGTAATAACAAGCTATGGCTTTAAGGACGAGATCATAAATTACAAAAGTGACTTATCCGCCTTTCAAACAACACAATTTCAGTTATTCGAATTAACTAGTAGAGGGCTTCGCATGTGATAAACCTTGTTATAAGGCATGTAATATACTTGCCCCATGGCACTGAAAAATACGCTAATTTGGATGGTATTTGAGAAGTTTCAAATCTTATATTCTTTATGTTATTTTCTTAATGGCACAATGCTTATGAAAAGATTAGAAACTAACATCATGAGGCTAAAATGGGTTTGGGATTTTTGTACTTGTTTGCAGTACTATAACACCATATTAACCCCTCTACCGGCAGTTTCATTTTTTTCAAAATATTCAAATCGCGATAACTTTTTTGTTTCTCAATATTTTTGAAAAAAAAAATCCACAACTTCTCAAAAAAACTCTCTTATTTTCAGAATCTGTATCGGTTTTGAGCATTGGTCATCTATATTCGGAGATATTCCAAAATTCCTTGGGGGACCGACGCATAGCCATAACTCTCGTAATTATCTCTGGCTACCGATTTTTTCTCATATTCGGTTATTCGCTTTTCAAAACTAAACTTTGATGAAAGTCTATTGTGAAGAAATTAAACAAATCGGTGTAACTGTTTTTGAGCAATGAGCTTTTATGTTTTTGGTACCACTCTAGCCGTAACGAGACCTTGAAAACTTCTTAAAACATCATATTGAAATTTAATATGGGAAGTGTCGGTCCCCCAAGGAACACCGAAATGTTTTTAAAACCAGTTGACCAATGGTCAATACCGACATAGATTCCAAAAGTAGAAGAGTTTTTTGAGAAGTTGTGAAAAAATGGTGGAAAAATATAGAGAAACAAAAAAGTTATCGCGATTTAAATATATTTTTGTGCTGAAAAAATGAAGCTGCCGGTAGAGGGGTTAAGCTAAATAATAGCAAACAAACTCATGAATATCTCTTCTGCTATCTGTCGAATTGAATTTCTCTCTTCAGCAAATTTCTTTATTATGGTTTGAAGAATGAGCTTTTACAATGGGATAATAAGTTTGTACTTACATTACAGTACAAGCGTGTTTGGAACGTACCTCAAAATTTCTTCATAGTAATTTCCATATAAACCTACATTGTCTTTGAGCCTCCTTAAATCACCACCTAGAAAGCTGCGAATTTCACAGAACACTATTTTTATAGTGAGGATAGTAATGAACATGTGTGAGATTGAATTCTCAAACATTTTTTTTAATTTTGAACCGCCCTAATGTACATAAACACATAGATAGGCAAATTCAAACGAATGTGCAAGTCTCTCGAAATCAAAAAAAAAAAATACTCTGGACCCCCCGACCGATTATTTTGGTTTTAGCAGCAAATGAACGCGAGAAACCTAGACTTTATTGTGGAGAAGTTTCAGACTTACCTATTTTTTGTAATAAACTTGTTCTACGAAACACACCGTGAACACTATTTCTATGGTAACGATGGTAAGAAAGATATGGGAGATTGGATTTTCGAACATTTTTTTATATTGAACTGCCTTACCCTCCCAGTCGATCATTACGATAAACAAAAAAGTATGGATCCCTTTTGAGTTCCCAAGCAACACAGTATGTTTCAACCCTAGAATAAAATTATCTCATGAGTTATTAGTCTCAGTCAATTTTGTTGTCAATTGTTGTATATATGACGTACAATTGCACTGAATAGCAACGCAAGAAGCGAAACCTGTTTGCAACGTATTTAATTAATAGCAAAACTGTTTAGAGTGCCGGTACCAATGGTTGTAATGTACCACAAGATTGGACTATGGAAAAAAACGTACAATTTTCGATAAAAACGACATGTGCTATTTTTGGTGGATAGATCGCCTCTTGTTTAGTCAATTAGCTAAATATCAGCGTTTTATTTTATCAAAAAGTCATATAAATAATTAAGTTTACGCAAAAAAAAATCTCTCTTGCACCAATAGTTGCCGTCGTGTTCCAGTAGTGGATCAACGGATGGAAGCAGTTTTTAAAATGGATGTATAAAAATGAAGAAAAGTCCCAGAGATGATCTTCATGCTTTATTCGAAAGATATTAGTTGCTGTTCCGAGGTAAAAATGTTAAACTTATGCAACAATTTACCATTTTGTTTAAAATTCCTTGTATTATTCCCGAACGTCTACTACTGGAGCACTAGCGCAACTACTAGAACACGTGTACCAATAGTGGCTCAAGCGACTTTATGTTAAAAAAAACAGTTTTATCATTATTTTTATATTTTCCCTTATAGTAGAGGTTGAATTATTTCTGTTGACGCCAAAAGTTCTCTGTTAAGGCTTTTCGTTATATTGTTATAATTTTTATAGCTTAGGTAGTCCACTAATGGCACCGGCACCCTGCACCCTGCAAAATATTGAAAAAAAAATGAGGATCGAATTTCCGACCACAATATGATTTGCCACATAAAGACGTGGACGACTTTGTTTCACATTTATGATCAATGATCATATCTTTAGACTGAATAGACCAATCCTCAAAATTTTTAACGGTTTTGTAAAGGGGATTAGTTGCACCATCATATGCATCCACAAAGATTTGGACACACGGCCAATCCGGATACATGGCCTTAAATGTAGTGTACACCTCCTATTCTACGGTTGATTCTTGGTAAAATTTAATTATATTTCCAATGTATTTATAAGATAGTATATGAATATAGTATGTACCACCAGCTCTTTGAACAATTACTTTGCCAATGCACTATAAAAGCGACCACGTTGGTAAGCTTGTAGTTTATCACTTTACTGCACCCTTCGGCTGTGCATTTTCGAAAGCATTTTGTAAAATACGAAGGCTTGGTTGTGTCGTCTCGATGGTGACGAACAACTGCATCACTTCGTTCCACACTCATTCGTTTCGTAAGTGAGAATTTCGTTTCATTTTATTTCATTGAAATCCATCAAAATGTCTGAAATTGGATTTTACCTATTTTTTCAATAGTCATGTATATAACTTGTTAGGTAATAAATTGATATAGAGAAAATATGCGGACCCCCACGTCGTTCATTTGAATCAATAAACTCCTAAAGTTAGAGACTACCGATTGAAAGACCAGCTCGCTGGATGAGGCTTCGATTTATGATGCACGATGCACAAGCAGCACGAAAGAAATGAGAGACTACGCTTGCTGTGATTAAAGGAAAGGTTTGTCGGATTGAACCGAAACAGTAGAGTTTAAAATTGAAAGGCAAACTTGAGTCAGTCAGTTGGGGACCCAAAATGCCTTCAATGAAATGAAAATGTAACCTACTTTTATGGAAGGAAGTTGTGAATTCAGAGATTCACCCTTCACAAAATCACCGCTAGCTTTCGCTGAGGGATGATTCAAATATTACGTAATGCAAAATTTGTCAATTTTAGACTCCCTCCCTCCACCACGTAACAGCTTTTGTATGGAAGATTTGAAAATTTGGTATGGACCGTAACACTAGGGATGATCCTCTCTCTCCCCTTATTGCGTTACGTAATATTTGAATTATCCCTAATGCCCCTAAAAATCAATGGAACGGGTCCAAACAAGGATCGAAAAATTCTTGGTAAAATAAAATTATATTTCCAATGTATTTATAAGATAGTACATGAATATAGTATGTACCACCAGCTCAAATCAAACCAGCACCAATCAAATTGGATATTTTTCTTCATACTCATAATTGGTCAGATGAAATTAAGTATCTAGGGCTCATGCTAGATAAGAATTTAACTTTCAAAAATCACATTGAGGGCATTCAAGCCAAATGTAATAAATATGTAAAATGTCTCTATCCCCTGATTAATAGGAAATCAAAACTTTGTCTCAAGAACAAGCTTTTGATATTCAAACAAATGTTCAGGTCAGCCATGTTGTATGCTGTACCAATATGGACTAGCTATTTTAATACCAGGAAGAAAGCTCTGCAAAAAGTTCAAAATAAAATTTCGATAATGATTTTGAAGCTTCCTCCCTGGTATAGTACCAATGAGTTATATAGAATATCCAATGTTGAAACTTTGGAACAAATGTCAAATAAATAAAATAATTAATAATTTTAGGCAAAAATCGATGCAATCTTCTATTGCCACGATTAATGCTTTATATATTTAGATTAACTCAGGTTAAGTAATTTGAAAACTTTTTTTCTCTCTTATTGCTTTATATATTTAGATTAACTCAGGTTAAGTAATTTGAAAACTTTTTTTCTCTCTTATAAGCAGATGAAATCAACTCATCCGTAAAAATTCTGAACTTCTACGGCAAATGAAATGTAATATGTTGTTAACCAAATGTTAATAAAACCTCAATTTGGTTTTACCAAGTTAGGATGATAGTGTTGTCTAACACAGAACACCTAGATATAAGAAGTGAATGTAATGTTTGGAAAATGGTTTAGGTAGTTTTAAAAACTTCCCCGAGAAGAAAGAATTTGTGTACACACAGCACGAAGGTACGATGCGCACTCGGATAATGAACTCGAAAACTGTTTGTCCATAAAGGCATGTTTTTGGATAAAATTACTCGCTAATAGATATTCTGCAACGGTTCGGAATCAATTCTTATAACCACTTTAAGCCAATAAAAAGGGACAAAAAAATCATAAAGAACAGATAATTGTGGCCATGATTGATCCACATTACTCCTATGTGCAGTGGCCGGTCCACTGTTAGTGCCGCTGGCCGAACAATTGCCAATTATTTTGCCGTGTTCGTAATCGCACGTAAGCACCAAACTAACCATCCGTCGTGATACTCTTCGTGACGTTGCATACCACGTGGAACGGAAACTGTTCTCGACGTGGACGGTTGACCGAATCTCACAGCCTTCTATTTTGTAACTGCACTCTGACCCGTTAGAACTGGGGAAGGCCCCCCTCCGAGGCTGGGTATTATGCAATTATGTATCGATTTTTCAATGCCATTCAATTATTTATACATTATGCGAAACACTTTGTGCAGCGAACAATGCCCATCGGATGAATAGTAGCGCTGCGGTTTGGGACACACGCGATATGGTTCAATGACAGCCCTTCAATGCTTGAACAAACGGCCGTTCATTTGTGTACGGAATGGTATTCTGCTCGTTTTATGAGAAACGGGACACATATGATTGCAATGGTTATTCAATTTTGTTTTTGGGAAACCCAGCTTTTTTGAACTTTCGAAATATCGACGAATTAATATGTATACGGATTTCAATGAAAGAGAAACATATATTTGAAGTTCAAAAGCTTCTTCTTGCGACAAAGTTTTGGCTTTCTTTTAATGAGTGAAAACATACATTTTACAAATTTGGCATAAATTCCCTCAATGTAATTTTTAAAAGGTCGATTGTTATTGTAGTCTCGCATCCGTTATGAGTAACTGACACTGGAGAAGACTACAAGTGGTAATCGAAACACGCGTATCTGTCAAAGGTTAAACAATCAAGGCGAAATTAAAAGGAACAACACACACACACTTGATTCTCTTTAAAATAGTGTCCATTTAAATAGGATCCCGGAGGAATGAATCACAAATCAAATATTTACCATGAAGACTTACTTACTGTAAATCCCTTCTGTGATATCGAATCACCGCTGATTGACGGTTCTGTATTGACTGTACTGACGGTTCTTCAATCAATTCTCAATTATTGACACAATCATGTTATGTCGGGGAACATTAGATAAGAATCAACAACAAAGGTGTCTTTGACATCATAAAGTACATTGAAGCAAACAGAGATTGTACGTCATATTATAAAGATAAGATTTTTATTGCATCCAAACAATTCTTCTGTCATCACTTCTAGTCCGCGATTGGACACTACTTTCATCCGTATTCTTCTTTTTTTCTGGTGTTGCGACCTAACGAGAACAGAGCATGATTCTCAAAACTTAGTTTTTTATGAACAATTCCATAGTTATTAACTGACCATTATCGTATTGTGAGCACGAACCACTTTATGCCCTAGGAAGCCGGGAAATTTTCTAACCGAAAAGAACCTCGACCAGTTGGAATCGAACCCGCCACGCTCAGCATATTCTTACTGAATAGCTGCGCGTCTACCACTACGGCTATTTGAGGTCCCTTACCTTCATTGGTATTCAACCGCTTTTGTGAACATGGAAAGTGTACTTCATTTATCATCGTTAGTACTTATGTACCGCCCCTCACCACACCGTCTATCGCGACATTTGTTTGACAATCAGTCACAGTCTTCTAATCTGAATTGCAGTGATTTCTAAACGTTTGAAGTACAAACGCCACAATGCCGCCTCTAGAGGTGTCGATTCATCCTCTCTCTCGAGTTTAACCCTGCATCTGTGTTGTGGGATCAATATGGCCCCAGAGCACTTTGAAGATCCGTAACTTTTTTGTTAGAAAACCAATTTGTGATAATAATCTTTGAGCTGTTTAGTAAAATACCTATAAGTAGATGAAAAAACGAATTTAGTACTATACCATTTAATTCCACTAGACGGCCTTACAGTTACAGTATTGTACTAAATTCGGTTTTTCCATCTACTCAATTTGTGATTTTTTTAAGTCACATGATCGATTTCTGTTCATCGATCCTCTCTTCTTTGAATAAAGGTGACAATAAGCGGGTTTAATAGCATTTTTTCACCTCAGAACGCTAGGCAGTGATGCAATCTTGCATCCTAAGGTGAAAAAATGCCGACAATCTTTGCATATTGTCACCTTTATTCACAGAAGAGAGGATCGATGAAGAGAAATCGATCATGTGACTTACGCCCTTATTCTAGTACTCGCTTGATATATATGATAATAGTATAGGGTTCATTCAAATATTACGTAACGCAAAATTTGCCAAATTTAGACCCCCTCCCTCCCCCACGTAACAGCTTTTGTATGGAAAATTTTAAAATTTTGTATGGACCGTAACACTATGCTAGACCCCTCAACCTCCCCCTGTTGCGTTACGTAATATTTGAACGATCCCATACATGCTGATGCGAAAAATATACATTTGTAAGGTTCCAATTTGAGCACACTGTCCAGCGAAATGTCAAACCGAAAAAAACCCAAGTAACAATGAAAGCTGAACAGCAAGAGTATTTGCTGAATATTGGTTGATCAATGGTGTACAAGGCTGAACACCGTGACAGTTGAACAATAATTTGAAGAAAAGCTTATTAAACACTTTTATTCAGCAGTATACTCAAAGCTGAATATTGAGTTGAACAAACTATTTTTCATCTACAGTTTTATCTTTTGTTCAGCCAACCTGAATGATATTGATTAAAGGTTATTTAAAGTTTTAATCAAATCAACAGCCATTGTCGAAAAATTGTTCACCTGTATGTTGATAAAAACATACATACCGAAATATATACCTACATTGGGTCGAACACTAAATTAATTATTATAAAACTGTTTCATCGAACAACACAATTTTCACTTCCCGAAGCAGACATGCTGTAAACGCACACGGGCCCAGTGTTGCCACTAGATTTTTGAAAATGTCTGGCGAGTTCAAAATAAAAAGTCTTGCAAAGTCTGGCAGACACCATTGTGCAGGTATACTACTACACTCACGCAAATGGACTATCGATAAGCATAGGAACCCCTTATGAATATTCGCCACAAGAAATCGGATTGAAATTCATAGATTTGCCTTATGAAACCAGAATTTGAAAACAAAAAACGTTTTCGTGACAACCTGGAATCGAACCAAGAACATTGTGATCGATAGGCCCGAGCGTACACCACGCGCCTATCGACGCCTTGGTGTGAGTTGATGCTAAAACGATACATAAAGCGTTCGTATTGCAATAACCGTTCCACCTTTCATAAGGCAAAATGTATGAAATTCGATATTCCAGTTCGCTGCGTGTAGACTCGAATTTCAACGGTAACAAAAAAAAAAATATACAACATAGAAAAAAAATCTAAATTCACATCAGCACTAAAACATGGCCTTTTTTAAATGTTTAAGTCTGTATTGGGTAACATTTTAGTATTTCAGCTATGGTATTTATCGAATAAGTCCTTTATGTTTGTTTACATTATGGAACATAAATTCACATGATTGTACAAAGTTAAAATGATTAATCCCTGAGAAAATATCACCATGTATGTTTTCAAAACTCTATATTAAATTTATTAATGAGAACTGCACTCTAGTAGAGTTGATCTGGACACAGTTTAAACAACATTCCGAACAGAAGAGTCTAGGGTTAATATGATTTAAATTCTAAAATACCATCGCATAATAATCAAAATCACTAGGATAACCCCTCTACTGCCATAATCATTTTTCTACCATAAAACAATATTTTATTCACGATGACTTTTTTGTTTTTCAATAGTTTAGCAGTTCTAAAAAAACTCTTGTTTTTGAAATCTGTATCATTTTTGAATCATTGGTTACTTGGTTTTAAAAATATTCCGAATTTCTTTGAGGGAATGACATTCCCCATATAAAACTCCTTTAGCCGCCATTTTGTTTTTACTCAATTTATCAAAAAAAAAAAACATGGGCAAAATAATGACAGGTTTTAAGGAGATTCTATCAAAAAAATCTTAAAGATAGGTTGAGTGGAACCAAACACATGAATACACATTACTCAAAAACGGTTGCTCCAATTTTCTTTATTTCTACACAACAGGCTCTCATCAAACTATTGTTTTGAAAAGCGAATATAACAATCATTCTATAAATTCTAATCCTGCGTAATTAAAGTAAGTATGGCTAACCGTCGGTCTGTAAAGTCTGGCTGGATTTGATAAAGTCTTGCAAAATGAGTAGTTTGTCTTTTTGTCTTTTCCGCTATCAAAAGTCTTGCAGTGCCAGATTAATCTGGCATAATGGCAACCCTGCACGGGCCTATCATTTGTCGACAAAAATCATGAATCCGGCATCGATGACCTTGTGTAACAACAAGATAGAACACTACACTCGATAAAGCAGATTTCTTCGTAAAATTTTTAATTAACTGTACGAAATCGAAATCATTACCAACTTGCGTTGACAACAATTGAATAGCAGAAATTAAAAATTATCGTGGATTCTATTTTGAAACAGAAATCACAACACACTTTGACAGCTAACTCAAGTGTTTTTGCATAGCGCTGTTATCACTTCTTCATCCTCAATGCAGCCTTTAAAATAGCTCTTGTTCAGACAAAACAATATGTTAGTTCGGCATCCCATAAAATTTTTATTGGCGTTTTCTCTTAGGCTGGCCAAAACCGGTGCTTTTACCCTACGTATCACTCAAAAATATTCTTTGGACACCTGCATTAAATTAGATGTCGAAAAAACTATATGTCATTGCTTTTAATTTTGGAACACAGGCAGACAGTTAAGAGAAAACGGCATTTCTTGATTCTTTTTAGTCATATAAATTTTAAGTGTAATAAAAAAATCCTACTGAGACATATTTGCTGAACTTATATAAGCAAATTTATATCGAAAAATATCAAAAATGTCCCATAGAACAACATTTCAGCAGGAAGTCTTTAAATAGGATGTTCATATGAAAAGATAAAATTGATCTAGATCATCAACAAGTTATCTAGAACAAAACCAAGGCGTTCAAAATGCAGTGCAACTTATTCCAAAATACTTCGTCGGTAGTATGGAAATCCAGAGCACTAGAGGTTTTTGGCTGTAGAAATCAGCGACCTATCCAAATTTCCCTTGTTAGGGATGCTCGAAATATTTTTTTTTCAAGTTAGTGTCTTATTTTTCTTATTATTTATGATTATTCAAATCTGAGAAACGTAATATTTTTGATAGGATTTAAAACGACTCTTAACAAAAAAATATTAGTTTAATTGCTCTAGGGGGAATTTGAACACCGTTAGAAATAGTTTTATTTTCAAACTACAAAATTTGAAGATATGTACATGAGATACGTGAATAAATTTAGAAAATCGGTTCGCTGAGACATAGTTGATAATCCGTTCAGATGTTTTTGATCCCGGGGCACCGCGTAACTTTTAATCCAAGGGCTCCCTTGTGGGCTTTTCTTTGGAATTTCTTTTGAAGTTTGGAATTTTCTTTAGATTTTTTTTTTTTATTTTCTTTGGAAGTCATTTGGAAATTCTTTGAATTTTTTTGAGCTTCCTTCGGAATTTCATTTGAAACTGTCTTCGGAATTCCCTTTGGAATTTCTCCCGGAATTTCATGTGGAATTTCCTTCGGGAAGTTGTTTCAGGACGTTCTTTTGGGAAGTGGAACTCGGAAAATTCCTACGAGAAGTTTCTTCGGATTTTTTTAATTTTTTTCGGAATTTCCTTTGGAGTTTCGTTTGAATTCCCTTTGGAATTTTGTTAGGAATTTCCTTCAGAAAGTTTTTTGGAATTCCTTTTGAAGCTTCTTTCAGATTTTCATTTGGAATTTTCCTCAGAATTTTGTTTCTTTCGGGATTCCCTTTGTCATTTTCTTTCAGAATTTCCTATGGATTTTTTCCCGGAATTTCCAGTGGAATTTCCTTCGGGAAATTGTTTCGGGAAGTTCTTTCGGGATGTTCCTTCGGAAAATTCCTTCTAAAAGTTTCTTTGGAAATTTCTTAAAGAATTCGCAATTTTAATGAATCATTTGGGAAAATAAATAAATTGATTTCTTTTTAAATTCTTGAGAAAAATCTTGAAAAAGCGCATGCAGTTTTACCTGTAATTCCAAAAACAAATGGCTGGCTAGATTTTTTGAAAGATTCTTGATAAAACTTTAATCTGCTGATTTACTTTTGGATTGTCTTTATTTTCTAGAATCCTGGATAATTTTTTGGTTCCTGTTCGGTCTTTTTATTATTCCTGTTGGTCTCTTTTTTCAAGCAGATATTTTGAAAAAATCTAATAATACTTTTAAGGCCCAAACGCAATGATAGCGGAACGGCAACGGAAAGCGGAACCGGTTCGCCAGCATGAACTATAATTTGCTTGTCGATTCAGTGTTGGCTCACTTTCATCCATTGACAGCTCAGTCGAGATGGTGTGATTCTTGCTGGCGAACCGGTTCCGCATTCCGTTGCCGTTCCGCTATCATTGCGTTTGGGCCTTTACTGTCTGGTTTTATGGTCTCTATTAAGGTCCCCTTTTTTCTTTTGATATCAGATCGGCCTCTTTTTTTTTCAAGCAAAAGTTCCTATTATTAAGACTCCTATTCGCTACTAGCATATCGATGTGCATAAACTACCACGCTATACAATGCCCATAATAAACAATTAAACAATTTGAAAACAACTAAAATTTGCTGCAGAAACATGTAATAATAGTTGGAATCGATTGAGTATTTATGAAGTTATGGTTGACTTTTTTAGTAAAATTAGGAAAAATGTTTCTCTTTCAATGTAATTTGTAAGAGCACACGAATTTTTGGTTTTGAAAACTTTTAAAACATAAGCCACACCCTACTGTATATGCATTTGAAATATGTGTAGCACAAAAGCGCCTCCTAGTTGTAGAATGTTTAATAAGCTAAACATATAGTGTATAGCCTCTATACCAATGAGCAACCATCCCCGGAATAAACCATCTCCCTTTCAAATGTCTTGTAAATTTTAAGAAAATTCAATAAATTGTGCTTTCTAAACCTCCAGAAAAATCTAATAACTGTTCAAATTTCGCGAAATCATCGCGATTTGAATTTTTAGGTTAATATGATTCTAAAACACATACAAGAGACAACGTAACATTTTTTGGCACAGACAGAAGGTTAAATAGGCTATTCTCCACTATGATTCATATTTGATAACGAGTCCCGTACCTAACACACATCGATTGGCAAAATGCGCGCTTGTGATAACAAACAAAGTTTACGATTTGTATGAAAAAGCGTCCCATTTGTGGGACGCCTACTCCGATTCGCGTGTCGTTATTGTTCAATGTGGAGAGGAAGAAGAGAGCCGTCATCTGTTCGCTATCCCGCATGATTGGTCAGTGGTCAGTGTCGAATTCATTTTTCAATTAGAAACACTTCTCCGTTCCGGGACGCGTGTTGCCTTTTGGGGCCCATTGCAGTCGTGTGCAAAATTAATATAAATTTATGGTTTCATTCGCTGACTATCCGTTGTTACGGTTGTCGAGAAAGGTAAATGTCAATGTGTTATTTGACATACACTTGTTGCATTGGTCGTTTGCTGCCGCGTGCAACGGATGGCCAGAAAAAGTTCGAGTGAAACAATTGATGACAATTGATAATCACCCTCATCGGTATTGTCGATCGTGCAATTATATAAAAATGTGGGCAACATAGTTCAGGAAGTGTGATCGACCATCAATCGCTGTGGACAGGTGGATTGGAACTGTGACCGCACCACATGGCTATGTGGGACGACCATTATGGTTTGGGCCAAGTGCAGTCGGGTGAAACTACTTCTGTCTAGTTTCGGATCGAGCCAACTACAATTGGTAGCTTGACATTGCGTCAAGGCAAAATTTAATGACGCACGTAGTTAAGCGAAAGCATAGTGATAGTCAGCTTGGAGAGGTACCTTCATTTGGAATCAATTAGAGTGCTCATATGATGTATCTTTAGAAATGAATGAAAACGTGCTCATAATTAACAGAAAATAATAGTTTTTGCAATTTTTCATCGTAATAGAGTGTTTTTCATTACGCCAATCTGTCATGAAACGGCCTACTTTCCTGCACTGAATTATGCAGTACCTTAATAGTCATTACCCAACTCAGTTGCGTAATAACTATTAAGCAACGCATTTTAATTTGGCAACTGTTATAAATTATAAAAGTGCTCTAACAGAACATAATAAAGAGATAAGAAAGTCAAAACGAAAAAACGAATGGATTGGAGGCGTACAGTGACCCCACGCAGTTGAATCACCCACAATTTATGAATCAGCTGATTTCAAAAGACAAAATTATTATCAAACTTGTCACAAAACATCACAGAATTATTTTTACACATAGTTTCTTATCAGTGAAAATAATTCTGTGATGTTTTGTGACAAGTTTGATAATAATTTTGTCTTTTGAAGTCAGCTGATTCATAAATTGTGGGGGATTCAACTGCGTGGGGTGACTGTACATGTAAAAGCATTGAGAATACTCCTGTTGTCGCAAGACTACAAGAAGTACTTTCAAAAGATCATTTTAAGGCTCAAGAATCCATCATTCACACATCAACAATCATCAAAAATTAAAAACCAGTTTTTTTGTTCAAATTCAAAAACATCCTCATGAAAATCTATCATCGCATCACAGATAGCAAGTGCAATGTAATGATAAATTTTCATGATAATAACTTCCATTTTGAGCAAAAAAACTGGTTTTAAACATTTGAAAACCGATGATGGTTATTTTCCTCTTAATGGCTTAAGCCTGATTCGCTGCTGACAAGTAATTTCTTGGCCTATCTTGATGCATAGGAAATTCCTGCAAGGAAACGATCAAGGAAGTGCTTTTTTCCGATCGCAGTACGCAGTTGAAAAGAAATGACAGTTCAAACGGGAGTCGCTGTAGAAAATTTCTGCAAGAAATCGGAGAAAAATTTCTTTAGCGATTCCTGTTCAGCAGCAAATCAGGCCTTAGACACAATATAAAAAAAAAGTACGAATGCCTCACTTGTAATGGACTTGAAACTTTTGAAGTAAAGATGCAGACACACTTTCCTTGTTCTACAGTCATGAATTACGTCGAAAATGCTACAGAAGGCAAACGAATTATCTAGGATGATTTTTTCTAGACAAAATTCATGATGGTAAGGATAACTTAGACTTACTACCAACCTTAAATAAGGCTGCTCAAAAAGCCGGTGAAATTTTTAGAAAGAAAAAAACAAAGTAGAATGGGCCATCAACTCATTCTTTCAAATCTCCTAGCAAGGATGGAATATGCCGTGCATTATAACAAAAATGCAATAGAGTTCTGACTTCATTTCTTTCGAATGTGTTCAAAGCATTTGTTATTTGGTTATATTCCAAAGCCAAGTGCGTGTTGTGTTTATTCCAAAGGCTAACAAAAAAGATAAAGCTTCTCCAATGATGCTAAAAGTTATGGAAAAGCTCATTGATCACTAGATTAATACAGAAAATCTACTACGGCAAAGTAAGTTGGTAACGCATACTATCGCCAGTTCCCTGGTCGCTAGAAGCACAAGGATTCGAAATAATAGGATTTGATGATGATATTGTCATACAGTTAACTCCCCCTTACTTGATATTCGGTATCTCGATATCGAGTTAGAGAACCATAGTAAAAGTTGGTTTTCATGGCTAACTCGATGGTCCCTTGGATAGCAATTGTGGTCCCTTCAATATCGAGTAAGGGAAAGTTAACTGTAACAGTCCAAGTTAAATAGGATTCTATCATCACCGACAGAATGCAGCGAGCCTTGGACTACACGATTTTAAGAATTTATGTCTAATTCTTCTGTAATAGACTTAGACATAAATTCTTTAAAAAAAAAACGCACATTATTCCATTTACCAAGAGAAGAAACTTGGTAATTTCTGGACTACATAGGGTAAATGATGGCTTCGGCACCCTGAGGGTATTTTCGGCAACACTAACTTATCGTCCTTGTTAGAATTTATCTACGGAACAAGGGTTGCCTTCAATGTACTCAACATGTTCCTTAAACTATAATCTTCCATATAAATCACATTCTTGACGAAAATATTATATATAATGGGTTTTATCATTAAATGAAATAAATGCTTACGAAATCATCGTCATTCGTGAGTTGCCGAACAGAACAACACAAGAACAGCTTAGGAAAAACTCACCACTTCGAAAGGTCCAATTCTCCGCTCCAATGCCAATTTTTTCACAAAATCTACGCACCGATCACTTATGCACAATTAAACTTTTGATTGGTCTATAAAGCACCCGAAAATACTTAATTTTTATGCTTCAAATCACAAGTAAAAATTAATGAACTTTGTTTTTCTCGGCAATCACTTTTTATTACTGCACCAGGTTGCCAGAAAACCATATTCAATTGCGGTGTAATTATTATTCACGATTTAAATTCACAGAAAAGATCGAACACAACTAATTAATTTATTGGAATTATGCAACAAAGCATGCATGGGTAATAATTGAGTCTTTCAATGCCTTCCTTATTTAAAGATTGTAGCGCATAAACTTCAAAATACTGAGAAACATATAAAATATACGTCTTTTAATAGGTTAACTATTTTGGCAACACTCCTGTTGTTCTACAGGCAATCAGTGGATGATGTAATTGTGTCAAATCAAAAGTGAGTACATTTGAAAAGGGTCTATTCTGATTTTCTCATACACTGAGAAGAATATGAACCTTAAAAATTACTGGCAAGGTTTGGATTTTGATCCGAATTAGCTGATCGAAACATATTCGGAGAGTGATATTCAAAAACAAAAAAAAAATTAAATCCTGGGACATTGCAATCGGATTTTTTTAATACACCCCAACCTCTTTTTACGACCGTTATCGGGGGGTCGTAAAAAAAATCTGGGTAATAATTATGTTTTTGAAAAATGCAACGTCTATATGCGGAAATACTAATTCGGGATATTCGGCAAAGTTGAAGCCTGGGTTGAGAACTTTCCAAAATGGCCGTTCAAGTTTTCATATTTTGGTAATAGATGGCAACACTGCTCGATTGTTATCAAAAGAGCCAATTTTAGGGGGATGTGATATGCAAATACCAAAAAATTTCAAAGATGACGGTACCGAACCAAAGTTGAAGGAAGTGTTGCGTGCTATACAGTCGGCCGAATCACAAATGTTCATGTGGCTGGCAGCACTGTTCAAGAAAAATAAAGAAAAGATCAAAACCATAAAACTTGAGCGGAACAGAAAAATAGAATGCTTAGCAACATAGCAATACTCTTCAACTGTAATCCAGTTTTTCATGAAGGGTTCAAAATTTTGTCGTAGCTGGCAACACTGCTTAAGTGAAATTGCGTCACCGGCAGTACAAGTGTGCATGCAACTTTTGTTTTGCGGATATCTCAGGATCCTGACCACTTAGAAAGATGGCGTCTTTGGCAAAGTTGTTCATTAGCTCAAGCGCTATCATTATTAAAGCTATGAGATTCAGAATTTTGCCACCAGGCGGCGCTAGTGAGCGTAGAATTTTTGTTTTGCGGATATCTCAGGATCCTGACCACTTAGAAAGATGGCGTCTTCGGCAAAGTTATTCAATAGCTCAAAGACTATCATTATTCTGGCCAAGACATTTGAGATTTGGCCACCAGGCGGCGCTAGTGAGCGTAGAATTTTTGTTTTGCGGATATCTCAGGATACTGACCACTTAGAAAAATAACGCCTTCGGCGAAGTTGTTCAGAAGCTCGAGCGCTATCATTATAAAAGCTATGCGATTCAAAATTTTGCCAAGGGCTATCATTATTTTTGTCAAAAGATATAAGGTTTTTCCCACCAGGCAGCGCTAGTAAGCATGATATTTTTTGTTTTGCGGATGTCTCAGGATCCTGGCCACTTAGAAAGATGGCGCCTTCGGCAAAGTTATTCAGAAGCTCAAGCGCTATCATTGTAAAAGCTATGCGATTCAAAATTTTGCCTCCTGGCGGCACTAGTGAGCATGAAACTTTTGTTTTGCGGGATCCTGACTACATAGACATGGCGTCTTGGGCAAAGTTGAGCTTCTCAGCAAGTTTATCGAAGACGCCATCTTTCTAGGTAGTCAGGATCCTGATATATCCGCAAAACAAAAGTTTAGTGCTAACTTGTGCCACCTGGTGGCAAAATTTTGAATCTCATAGCTTTTATAATGATATTCCTTGAGCTAATGAACAACTTTGCCGAAGGCGCCATCTTTCTGAGTGGCCAGGATCCTGATATATCCGCAAAACAAAAGTTTGATGCTCACTAGCGCCGCCTGGTGGCAACATTTTAAATCTCATGGCTTTTATAATGATAGTCCTTGAGCTACTGAACAACTTTGCAGAAGGCGCCATATTTCTAAGTGGCCAGGATCCTAAGATAACCGCAAAACAAATGTTTCATGCTCACTAGCATCACCTAGTGGTAGAATTCCGCAATTCAGTGATGGTGGTGCTAGCCCTTGAACTACTGAACAATTTTGCTGAACATCATGATCCTCTATTGTGAATACTTTGTAAGATATTGGTCATTTATAAAAACGGTCGTTAATCTGAATTTCGGTCGTTAAAAAGTGGTCGTAAAACGAACCGTCGGTAAAAAAACGGTCGTAAAAAGAGGTTGGACTGTAAAACCATTCATTCTCTCGGTAATAACTTGGTGATAGAGCGTTCAAGAGCAGCAAACTTTACAGACCAAAACCATATCGAGCCATTCAGCTTGTCAGTGAATAGGTCAATTCACGGTGAAATTCTTGACATTAAAAAAAATGAAAACAACTATGCAAGTACCATCGTTGGAGGTGAGATCTGGCCAAAAATGCGTAAGTTCTCATTTATTTTTAAATAACTTTCGCAATTTGACTTGATATGTTCGGTTAAATATGAGAATACGTTGCAAATGCTGAACAAATAATTGAAATCTGATTGTTTTCCTTTAAATAGGAATCATTTGAAAATTGGCCCAAACTCACCCCTTAGAGAAGGTGACATTGGGCCAAACAAACTACACTCAGGAAAACGAACTATCGATAAACATAGGAACCCCATATAAAAATTCGCCACAAGAAATTGGATTGAAATTCATAAATTTACGTCATGGAACCAAAATTTGAAAACAAAAATAGTTTTCGCGGCAACCTGGAATCGAACCAAGGACCTTGCTTAGTTTTGTAACAAAAACTACCCATAAACATGATTTTTTATAAAGAAAAAATCGAATTTCTTTGGATTATTTAAGTTTTTTGCCGAATATTACATGTTTCATATGAAACTTATGTTTCAAAAGCATTTTGTTTGAATTACAAGTTGAATAGTGTATTTTTTTAACATGTGCAAATATATCATTGTTTCAAATTTATTTAAAAATATTGACAAGTCCTTTTCAAAGGTTTAACAAATAAGGAAAACCAGTTTCAGTTTTAAGAATATTGTTTAACTGATAAAAATTAAAATGTTGAATAACTTGGTCAAAACAGTAAAATGCGGTGTATGCAAAGTTTGAACACAATTAAATAAGCTTCAAAACCATGCAAAAAGATTTGGAATCGGTTAAGTATGCATGAAGTTATGGTCAAACAAAGATATTTTTTCAGTAAAATAAAAACAAATGGAGTAAACTACTTTTTATTGAAACTAGTTTTGATTTTACACAAATTTGATGTTCTACAAAGTTTTCAAAAAAAAATAATTTTTAAGGTAATGGTGCTGAAATTACCGAAGTTATGATGACTTCACTGAAGGCCATTTTTTATAACTTTAAAATTCACCTCCAAGACGCTTGCACCTCTATAAAGTGCTATCCCAGATTCTCTTCCGTCGTCTATCACCTATAGCAAACGAGTTCGTGGGAAGTTATCAAGCAGGTTTCATCGACGGCCGCTCCACAACGGACCAGATCTTTTCCGTGCGGCAAATCCTCCAGAAATGCCGTGAGTACCAGGTCCCTACGCACCATTTGTTCATCGATTTCAAGGCGGCATACGATAGTATCGACCGCATTGAGCTATGGAAAATCATGGACGAGAACAGCTTTCCCGGGAAGCTCACAAGATTGATCAGAGCAACGATGGACGGTGTGCAAAACTGCGTGAAGATCTCGGGCGAACACTCCAGTTCGTTCGAGTCTCGGCGGGGACTACGACAGGGCGACGGACTTTCGTGCCTGTTGTTCAATATTGCGCTTGAAGGTGTCATGCGGAGAGCCGGACTTAACAGTCGAGGCACGATTTTCACGAGATCCGGACAATTTGTTTGCTTCGCGGACGACATGGATATTATTGGGAGAAAATTTGAAACGGTGGCAGATTTGTTCACCCGCCTGAAACGCGAAGCAACAAGAGTCGGGCTAATGGTGAATGCGTCGAAAACAAAGTACATGCTGGTTGGCGGAACTGAGCGCGACAGGGCCCGCCTAGGAAGCAGTGTTACGATAGACGGGGATACCTTCGAGGTGGTGGACGAGTTCGTCTACCTTGGATCCTTGTTGACGGCTGACAACAATGTTAGTCGGGAAATACGAAGGCGCATCATCAGCGGAAGTCGTGCCTACTATGGGCTCCAGAAGAAACTGCGGTCAAGAAAGATTCACCCCCGCACCAAATGCACGATGTACAAAACGCTCATAAGACCGGTAGTCCTCTATGGGCATGAGGCGTGGACTATGCTCGAGGAGGACTTGCAAGCTCTTGGGGTTTTCGAACGCCGAGTGCTAAGGACGATCTTCGGCGGCGTGCAGGAGAACGGCGTGTGGCGGCGAAGGATGAACCACGAGCTCGCTCAACTCTACGGCGAACCCAGTATCGTGAAGGCAGCTAAAGCTGGAAGGATACGCTGGGCAGGGCATGTTGCAAGAATGCCGGACAACAACCCTGTAAAGATGGTGTTCGCCACGAATCCGGTCGGAACAAGAAGGCGTGGGGCGCAGCGAGCTAGGTGGATGGACCAGGTACACCAGGACCTGGAGAGCGTGGGTCACAGTCGAGGATGGAGAGAAGCGGCCATGAACCGAGGGAATTGGCGAAATATTGTTGGCGAGGCTTTATCAAGATAATTGATGTAAAGCCAAATAAGTAAGTAAGTAAGTAACGCTTGCACCTCTACATTTTAATATTTTTGGCTCAAACTTCGAGGTTTCTCTACTAATATGATTCAAATTCAGAAGAGTACACGAATTTTTGGTTTTGAGAACTTTTGAAAAATAAGCCGCACCCTAAATAGACTGTAGCGCATGTGCGAGTAGCAAATAGGAGCATGCATGTAACTCATTCAAACGCAACTCTGAAATTCAAGTAATCCGATAATCGCGTTCCGTGGATTTTTCTTGCAGAGCACAATATTATGAATCAATTAACCATGACGTCACGCTGCAACTTTTAGGTTGGATTCGCACCTGCTGCAAGTTTATTACCATGACATGGCAATTTTTAAAGCCGAAATGCTGCCATAGTGAGATTAAATACAAAATTTATTCGATAAAATAAATGAAAATGAAATTAGGCAGTGTCCATTTATGACATAACGTTAAAATGTACAATTTTCGACCATTCCCCCTCCGCAACGGTCTTTGCATGAAAAAAAAAAATGTGTTTGAGCCGCAACGTTTGAGCCTACTCCCCCTCCCCCTATAGCATTACGTAATATGTGGACGGCGCCTTAGTCTGCATAAATTTAGTGGCGTTGTGTATTCAATTTGAATCTCCGCTATTTTATTTCTAACTGCAATTTTTTTCTCAGTGTAGTCTGTATTTTTCTGCATTGGCCCTTTCAACGAGTAGAACATAATGAGTGACGTTTAATTTCAAGAATTGTCAACAAATACGAAATGTTACCAATACATAAACTAGTTTTTGCGCAGTTTTGGATTGCCGAAGTGAACATTTTTGTTGCCGACAATAGTAATTGCATTGCCGATAAAAGAACAAGTGCCTCGTGACTTTGGTGAGGAAAAATAGAAGATTAAGAGAACAAAATAGTGTTTTATGTATAACAATCAATAAACGAAGAGTGCTCAAGTGTAGTTCAGGTGTCTCCTGCTAATTGTTGTGCTCCATTGTTGCGTAAAATTGCCATCTTAAAAGTTCAGCTGCTTAGGCTGCCGACAATACGTAAGTTCCCCTATGAAAGGAACTTTAATAACACTTTCTACAGAAGATAAATAGCTAGGAATTATTTTAGACTCTAAGTTCAACCGGAAATCACACCTGAAACAAATCATATGTAAAGCAACAATACATCTTCGTGTGGTGGATCAAAATTAAGTAAAAATGTGCCACACAGAAGCTAGCAAAACTTCATAGACTAGCAACGAGTGTTGCGCAAGGCACGACCTACCCACAAAAGACTTAAAAGAGATTCTCAATCATCTTCCACTACATCATTTCATTCAATTAGAAGCCGAAAAAAGTGCTCTTCGATTTCCACAATGGAAACCTCTTCTTACTGGTGATATCAGAGGATATTTAAGCATCTTAAATAATATAGGGCAACTTCACCGTTTGAACTCCGGAAGAACTTCCGAGGAATTGCTGGATAAAATCCAGAAAAACTTCGAAATTCCTGAAGGAACTCCGGAGGGATTCCAGGACGAACTTTGAAGGAATTCCGGAGAAATTTTAGGACTCTTGAGAAATACCCGCAAGATTTCTCGAAGGATCTAGGAAAATTCTCGGAATAACTTTAGAAAAATTCCTACGAGACTCCGGAGTATTTCTAATAAATTACTGGAGGAACTCTGAGGAATCCTTCTAGAAACTCCGATAACATTCCTGAAGGTACAATGGAGAAAATTTGAAATAATTACCGGTGGAGCTCCAAATGAATCCCCGGAGGACCTCAAAAAATTCCTGGAGGAACTCTAAAGGGTTTGCTGGAGGAAAAGCTGAATAACTTTTTGAGAAACTTCGGTGAAATACCTGAAGGAACTATTGAACATCCCGGAGGAACTCTGCAGAGAATATTCAAAGGAAATCCTTGAAGAACTCCGAAGAATTTCTGTAAGAACTCCAAGGAATTTCTGTAGGGACTCCGAAGAATTTCTGGAGGAACTCCGAAGAATTCCTGTGTAGCGGGTGGAGTAAATCCCAATACCGGTGGGGCTCCGAAGAAATTCCCGGCAAAAGTTTTGAAAAAATTCCTGGAGTAAATTTTGAAAAAAACTCCGGAGGAATTCCTGGAAAAAAAATCCGCAAGTATTCCCGGAAAAAACTCCGAAAGAATTCCTGAAGACACTTCGAAATAAATCTTGTAGAAATTCCGAAGAAATTCTTGGAGGAATGCCCGGAGTAACTCTGAAGGAATTCTCGCAGCAACTATGAAGGAATTCCCGGCAGAGCTCTGAAAAATTTACCAGACGAAGTCTGGAAAAACTTCTGGAGAAACTTTGAAAACATTCTTGGAGGAATGCCCGAGCCAACTCTGAAGGAATTCCCGGAGAAACTCTGAAGCAATCCCTGGAGGAGCTCTTAAGGAATTCCTGGAGGAACACCGGATAAATTTCTGAAGGAACTCCGGAGAAATTGCTGAAGGAACTCCGAAAGAATTGCTAGAGGACTTGCGGAGGAATTCATGGAGTAAAACCGGAAAAAAATCCTGGTGGAACTCTGGACGAATTCCTGAAAGAACTGCGTAAAAATCCAAAAGCAACTACGAAGGAAATCCAAAATATTCCCGGATGAACTTCGGAGGAAATGTAAGTTAAAAACCAGAAGAATTTGCTGAAAAAACTCCGGAGGAATTTCAGGAGCAACTCAGGAGGAATTCCCTCCGGAAGCTCCGAAAGAATTTGGAGAAACTCTGAAGGAATTTCCGGAGGAATTTTGAAGGAATTCCAGGAGGGACTCTGTACAAAATCCTAGAGAAACTCCAAAGGAATTCCTGGAGAAACTCCGGATGCGTTGTTGAGAGAACTCCGGAGTAGACCTATTCATATTTTCAAAAATGTCTGGAAACTCCCCAGTCAACCAATACTTTGATTTTTCATTGCGAAATGAACTTCTGGCCAAAATTTCACTCAATTTAGAGTAAATTTAGTTGTGCTTCAAATCAATTATGTGTTTTTGGGCTATTTTCAAGCTTTAAAAAATCATAACTACCGAACGAAACATCAAAATTTATCGGAAATACTTCTACATAGTAGTTTATCCAATTCTACGAACTTTTGCAGAACACAATTTTATGATTGGAGCAAGTTTTAACATAGTTTGGTTGAGGTTTGTATCTCGAGGTTCTTGAAAATCTCTTTTTTCGGGAATTGTTTTCACTGAACAGCATGCCTGCATGAAAATTTCGGATTTTTAATTTCCAGACATGATGACAATGCATATCTAAAAGTCAATCCCGTTCAAAGTAACCATTTATCTTACGAAAATAAATTGTAAAAAATAAGTTATTATGAAGCACATTTGCAAATCCACTGTGGGTGAGCCAAGAGCACCACCGTGAGCTTCAATGAATACAAAAAATGAACACGTTAGCACTGCCTTTTCTCAGTCGATGATGATGATTGTTTTCAAATCGTTCTAAATGATCAGTGAAATGCGATCAAAACAATCATTACTCGGAAAGAAAAAGCAATGCTAACTTGTTCAATTCATTCGTTTCCGGTACATGTGTCATGCATGATTTAAATATCATCAGGTTGCGACGCGGTGCTCGATCTTTGGGCATTTATTGTAATTTATTGCCTTTAGCAACACGTAATCTGTTGATGGTCAATGAATTCATAAATGTATTATGTTTGATTCCCGTTGACTAGGGCCTGAAAAAATAATACCAATGAATGTTTTATATACCATGTATATTGAGGAAACTGTAATTTCTGGGTACAGCGGAGTACACATTTGGATCAAACAATGTTAAAACCAGTGCTGGAAAAGTTCGCATCACGAAGCAGCTCACGAGTGAATACCAACCCATAACAAACATCACAGACTCGGGATCTGGCTAGGTGTGAGTAAGCCCGCACCCGTCTGCTCGGGAGAACATGTCAAAAGAAGTAGCAACAAGCTCGCGAGCGTTTACTCGCGAGTAACCGAACAAGGTGTGATTTATTATGGTTTTGACAGACAAATTAATTGTATAACCATCATATCGATAGTAAACTAATAGTTTTAAGTCAAAAGCCCTTGAAAACCATAAATCTCGGAGGGTAAGCAGCTTTTTTCCCAAAAGCACAATATGACTCTGAGCAGCTCCGAACACGTTCGCGAATCACTTTTTGCTTCAGTTACTCGGGAGTCGACAGATGCGAGTAAGCCAGCGCTCTGCCGCTCGGGAGCGTTTGGTTTTGTTTTTGTTCCAGTTCAGATGAAGCGTTCGCCACTTTCCATCACTGGTTAAAACTCAATTTAATCTTGTTAGCGTGTTCGACAAACTTTAACAGAATAGAATTAACTTCCAAATAGTGGTAATAGCAAGTGGTTTTGATTTTCCACATGCTAGTTATGATTTTTCAAACCTTGAAATAAGCCCAAAAACACATTTTCAACTTGAAGCATACTGAAATCTTTATCAAATGAGCTGGAAATTTGACCAGACATTGTTCTTAGCATGAGAATTCCGAATACTGCTTGACCGGTAGATTTCCAGACATTTTTTTAAATATGAACAGGTCTACTCCGGAGGCTTTTCTGGTAGAACTCCGGTGTTATTGCTTGAAGAACTCCGGAGAAATTCCTGGTGAAACAATGGAGGATATTTGAAAGAATTCCCGATGGAACTCCGGAAGAACTTTCTAGAAATTACTGGATAAAATCCAGAGCAAATTCTTGAGAAACTCTAGATTCATTTCTGGAAAAACTCTGTTGTGGAAATAATGAAGAAGTTCCGAGGAATTGCCAGATGAAAAAGAAAAATTGCCGGACGAAATCTGGAAGAACATAAGAAAAATCCTAGAGGAACTCCGGAGGAATTACACGAGGAACTCTAGAGGAAATTCCCGGAGGATAATGTAGGGAATTTTCGAAGAAACTCATGATGAATTACTAGTAGAAATCCGGAGGATTTCAGAGGTATTACTAGAACACTCAAGAGTTCCTGGAGAAATTCCGGAAAAATCCAGGAGGAACCCTGAAAAAAATCTGAAGAAATTCCCAGTGGAGCTCTAAAAGAATTCCCGGAGAAAATCTGGAGGAATTCCCGGAGGAACTCCGAAGAAATTTCATGAGGAGCTCTGAATAAATTTTTATAGGACTTCCAAATAAATTCCTGCAGGGACTTCGAAGGAATTGCCGAAGGAATAATTTTTAGAGAATCTCCGGAAAAAAATCCTGATGGAACCATGAAGGGAATCCCGGAGAATGTTAAAGAACATTTTGGAGGATCTCCAAAGAAATTTCTGAAGCAGCTCAAAGAAATTTCTGGAGAAATTCCCAGGAATTGCTGGAGGATCTGAAAGATTTCCTGCAAAATCCATGGAGGAAAGCCATAGGAATTCCCGGTGGAACTCCAAAGGGAATCCCGTAGTTACAACGGTAGAATTCTCGGGGGAATTCTGAAGAAATTCCCGGTGGGCTCAAAAGAAACTCTTGGCGAAAAATCCAAAACAATTCGAAAATTCCAAACAGGAGGAACTCTAAAGGATTTCTTGGAGCGACTCTGAAGTTCATTGAGGAGATTTTTGAGAAACTCTGGAGGAAATCCTTGGAGGATTTTTTGGAACAAATCACCGGAGGAATTTCCAAAGGAAATCTCCGGTTGAACTCCTGGAGCAAATGCCCGGAAAAATTCAATGAGAAAATCGTTGGATGAATTTCAGGAGAAAACTTCCGGAGGAATTCCTGAAGGAATTGCTGTAAGAAATTTCCGCATAAATTTCTGTAGGAAATCCACGAAGTAATTTCTAGTGGAAATCCCATAAGAAATTCCTGAAGGAATTTCCCGGTGGAATTTCTGGAGAAAATATTGGTGGAAATCTTTAGAGGTACTCCTGAAGGATATCCCCGGTTGAAATCATGGAGCGAATTCCTGAGTGGAATTCCTGGAGGGAACCATGGATCATGTTTGTAAGAAATCCTCGTAGGAATTCCTGGTGGGAATCCCATGAAAAAATCCAGAGGGAAATCTCTGGAGGAATATCTGCAGGATTCGTAGGAATCACTGTAAGAAATAACGGAGAAATCCACGGAGTGGTTTCTGGTGGAAATCCCATGAGAAATCCCTGGAGGAATTTCCCGGATGAATTTCTGGAAAAAATCCTGGTGCTAATCTTAAAAGGCAGTCCTAGGAGAATTCCCGGGAGGAATTCCTCATGGAAATCTTAAGAGGAATTCCTGGAGAAATTCCCGAAGAGCCTGAAGAAAACCCCGAGAAAATTTCCGGACGAAATCGCTAGAGGAATTCGTGGAAGAATCACGGATAAATTCCTGGAGGAAACCGCCGGAAGAGTGACTGGAGGAAAACCTTGAAGATGTTTCAGGTCGGGAGTATAATTAAATGCTGAATAACAGTTTGATCAGCTGAACTTTGCTGGAGAATGATTTGTTCAACACTGTTTATTGGGGAAGCACTTCCTGAAAGAAATCCCGTAAGAATTTCCAGGGCAAAATCTAGCAAATTTCCGAAGGAATTCCTGAGCAAATTATGTAGAGAAATTCCGGGTGCAAATCCCTGGAACTGTTGGAAATATCTTCGGAAGAACTTCTGATAATCCCTGGAGGAATTGCTCGGGTCAATCTCCGGAGGAATTTCTAAAATCCCCGGCGAAAAACCTGGTGCAAATCCCCATAGAAATTCCTTGGGAAATTCCTGAATTCTTGGGAATTCCTTAAATTCATATTCTTAGGAAAAATCATCGGAAAAATTTTCTCAATGAAATCTCCGGAGGAAATCTTTGGAAAAATATCTGAAAGAAATCCCCTGAGGTAATCCTAGAGAAAATCCTCGTAGAAATTCCGGGATGAAATATCCAAATAAACTCTCTAAAAAATCCCCGAAGGGATTTCTGGAAATAATCTTCGGAGTAATTTCTTAATGAATATATGGACAAAATCTCCAGATAAATTCCTGAACGAAATACCCGGAGGAATTGCTATTGTAAATCCCCTGAGAAATTCCTGGAGGAAACCCTCGGAGGTGATTCTCGGAGGAATTTCTGGAGAAAATCCACGGAAAAATCCTGGAGGAGATTCTCGGAGGAACTTATGGAGGAAATCTTCGCAGAAATTCCTGATGCAAATCTTCAGAGAAATTTCTTTAAAAAATCTCCAGATAAATTCTCTGGAAAAGTCTCTAAAGTAATTTTCGGAAGAAATTCTAGGAGAAATTTCTCAATGAATTTCTAGACGAAATTCCCAGAGGAATTCCTGAACGAAATCCCCGGAAAAATTGCTATTGGAATTCCCTGAATGAATTCTCTGAATGAATCCCCAAAGGATTTTCTGGATAAAATGTCTGGAGGTATTTCATAATGAAATCCCCGGAAGAATTCCTGCTGAAAATCCCTAGAAACATTCTCGGAGGAAATTCCCGGATGAATTTTTTGAAAAAATCCCTGAAGTAATTTCGGGAGAAAATGCTTGAAAGAATTCTGAGAGAAAATGCCTGAGGGATTTCTGGAAATAATCTTCGGAGTAATTTCTTAATGAATATATGGACAAAATCCCCAGATAAATTCCTGAACGAAATACCCGGAGGAATTGCTATTGTAAATCCCCTGAGAAATTCCTGGAGGAAACCCCCGGAGGTAATTCTCGGAGGAATTTCTGGAGAAAATCCACGGAAAAATCCTGGAGGAGATTCTCGGAGGAACTTATGGAGGAAATCTTTGCAGAAATTCCTGATGCGAATCTTCAGAGAAATTTCTTTAAGAAATCTCTAGATAAATTCTCTGGAAAAGTCTCTAAAGTAATTTTCGGAAGAAATGCTAGGAGAAATTTCTCAATGAATTTCTAGACGAAATTCCCAGAGGAATTCCTGAACGAAATCCCCGGAAAAATTGCTATTGGAATTTCCTGAATGAATTCTCTGAATGAATTTCCGAAGGATTTTCTGGATAAAATGTCTGAAGGCATTTCATAATGAAATCCCCGGATGAATTCCTGCTGAAAATCCCTAGAAACATTCTCGGAGGAAATTCCCGGATGAATTCTCTGAAAAAATCCCTGAAGGAATTTCGGGAGAAAATGCTTGAAGGAATTTCTGTACGGAATCTCCAGAGGATATCCTGGAGGAAATCTTGGAAGGAATTCCTGAAGTAAATCCTAATCCTGAAGTAAATCCTAATCCTGGAGAAAATCCTAACAGGAATTCCTGGAGCAAATCCGCGGAGGAATTTCTGAATGAAATCTTCGGAGAAATTTTTGAAGAAAATACATACCCGTAGGGATTCCTGGAGCAAATCCGCGGAATATTTTTGCAGCAAATCGCTGGACGAATGTCTGAAAGAAATCCCCAGAGGAATTCCTGCAGGAAGTCGAAGGTGGAATCCTGGTAGGCACATCGGAGTAACTTCGGTAGAATTCCTGGAAGAACTCCTGGAGATTTCTTTTGGCGAACTTCCCCGGAGAAATAATCTGATGATTCCAGAGGTGTCTCTGTGGTTGATTGTTACTCGCCTTCCTTCTTAAATCACTCTTCTTGACTTCGAAGACTATCAAGCTGCTCCCCAGCTTGATTGTATCAGGGAGAAAAATCCGAACTGGTAAACAAACTGAGTCAAACAAGATTTGGAACAGCTCAAATCTTGGTCCAAATCCGACCAAAAATGGACCAGACAGTTAGCCTGTTCCAAAAAACAGATAAAAAACTGGTATAAATTAAAATTGGAACATCATATGCAAGCTCCAATTTTTAACATGGTCCAAAAGTTTTGCCCAAACCAGTGATTTGGACCACCGGTGAAGTTGCTCTAAGGGTTACGGTGCAGTTGCCCTAAAGTTACAGTCAACACAGACTGGATGGAAATACAGTTCAATTTCAAACGTATGTTCAGCGTGGCAGAATCAGATCGTACTGTTTGGACCATTGGATTCTCCAAACAATCGACTATTGCCAAGTCTATTTGAATAAACTGTTTCATGCATGATGATAAGTCTTCGAGCTGTTTAGTGGAATACCTAGAAATAAATGGAAACCCGAATTCAGTATTATACCATTTAGTTCCAATATAGTTTGTATCATTTGACAGATAGGTATGCGTATTTCGACCTCAACTGGTTGGCCGTATTCAGTGTCTTGTGTCTTGTTTCAAACATACCAGAGTTGTTTGCTCAACCCAATTTCGAAGTTGCACTTTGACGAAAATTCGTTTACAGAGCGAAAATGGTTCTTTTTGTGAACAAGTCGTCACTTTCAGGAAATTAAAAAGTTCGTCACTTATAAGCAATTGCCTACCTTTTGGCGTTTAATTTGATTTATTCTGCAAATTCACTAAATTCATTTCTAAAATTAATCGATACTTCGAAAAGTTATTAAATTTATGAGACCTGATTCGGAATCAGCGACCCCAAATTTAGTGAATAGAATATCTTTTTCCAACACAGAATAGGTTTCAAAAATATTTGGATGATAATACATGCATCCCACAACATATTTTAGGGAAGAACCACTAAAAAGTGATCAATTGGGATGAAGATACTGTTTTTGTTTACGGCCAAATTGGATTTTTCGGCTATGTGGCGTTCGGCCAAATGTCCCGTATGCGTATAGAACCGTATAACATCTCGAGGAAGCTTTAAAAAGTTTCCCAAACCACGCAGAACGTTCGAGCTTTTGTAATTCTGGTCTTGAAGATCTTTAAAATCAGCTGTAATCAGTACATCTTATTTGCTAGTTCATTATACTAATTAGTGTTCAATCTATTCTGAAGAGTTACACAGAATTAACATGTTTTCCAATTCAAAAAAATCATATCAAATGTGGGACTAATTTACATCAATGAACCAATAAAACTTCACCTACCATTACACCTTCGTTTGTTTTATAATGATTAAAATATCTGGCATACCTTTTATTGTTCACGAACTAAATAAACCTTGTTGTGGCAAAGTCTGAAAAATTGCGCCTTCCTCAGTTTGTTGAGCTAAGGAGACGCATGGTAATTTTCTCTGGCTTAATTGGTTGAAACGGATTCATCATGAATGTTGAAGGAAAACGAAGCAAAGTGTCTTCCTTCTCAACCTTACGTATTATGTCAACACAGTTTTTAATTCATCTAATCATCGTCAATGGACTATTTTAGTTTGTGCCTCTGGCGAAGGTTCTTACTCTAAATAAAACCGTAGGACTAACTTTGGCGGTACACTCTTATCACTTAAAAGCAATAAAAATTTGAATCCAGCGAACAATCGTCGCCATCATAATGTGGGCAGTGACGCATCCTGTGTTTCAAGGGACCTCGAACAATATAGGGCACTCCCCGTTGTGGGAAGAATTTTTCCATTTAAATGGAAATGGGTGGCTCTGGTGGCTGAGTAGTTGCATTTTCGCTTGTGTGAAAGTCACATCGCCAATCTTTGAGCAGAAACATGACACAGTAAGAGCATGTTCGTAAATCTTTGAACTGCGACTAATGTTATCTATTCAGTCAATTCAAGCAGGAAGTCCTTGCCGAACACAACCGAATACGTGCCCAGCACTCTGCTGAACCTCTAGTGTTGGATGAATCCATGTGTCGGTATGCCCAATCCTGGGCCAATCAGCTGGCTAGTAGAAATACGCTTCAGCATCGCACCGAGAAGAAATACGGTGAAAATCTGTACGCCCAGTTCGGGAAAACGCAATGTTCCGGTGAGGATGCAGTGCAGAGCTGGTACAAGGAGCTCAAGGACTACACTTTCGGTCAACCGGATCCAGGCGTGAAGTTTTCCAAGGTCGGACACTTTACGCAGGTCGTTTGGAAGAGCTCGAAACGTTTGGGAGTGGGAATGGCCATCGCCAGTGGGGGTAAGGGAGTCTTCGTGGTGTGTAATTACGATCCACCAGGCAACTTCAAGAACCGTTATGCGGATAATGTTGCGGAAAAAAGTGCCAACAAATGATTGATAGTGAATTCGTGGAAAAAAAATAATTCATTCAAATGTGTAATAAATAGATCTGTTATATCGAAAATGTAGTTTTAAAATCAGACAAAGTTCATCTTACACTCTCATACTTACATGAAAAAATAGAACGATTTCTGGATCCTTTTGTTCAGCTTTAAAGATAGTAATAAACTGTACAAAATTTGAAAATAATAAAAAGAAACGAATAAATAAAAGAAAACAGAATTTTGTAGTATACCATTTAATTCCGCTAGAGTTTGTATCATTTGACGGATACGCGTATTTCGACCTCAACTGTAAGGCCGTTTTCAGTGCCGAGTCTAGTACAACTTATGTTTCAATCCATTAAATTCAGGCAATGCATTTAATCCTAAACAAGTATCTGGAATCACTTCAAAGTTATGGAAAATACATACATATCAAGCGTCTGGCGTTAAGGACATATAGGATGGAATCCCTGTCATGGACTAAAAACAATCACCCGATCACCAGTTTTCGCTTTTTTTATTTTTCTAATTTCAAGTCAGCTGTTCGTTTGCAGTGCTGTCAGGAATGTTGAAGGCTACGTATGACATCAACCAAAATTATTCCACTGGTGTGAGAAAGGCTCAAATTGATGCAATCATTACTGGCAACGATGCCTTAATAATGTTTTTTTTTTGTGTACAACTACTTGTATACAGAAATTTGTGGATTCAACGGAGTTTCACCTTAAACGAATGGTGTGTTAGTGAAAGCATACGTTTTGGCGTTTCTTTCGGAATCGTCTTATCGTTGATTCATAACTGTGGTATAGCTTACAATGCCCCACATTTATGAATCAACACTTATGGGAATACGGATGACATTTTATTTCATGCGGACGGAAAAAAATTGCTTGAGCATGTTATTATTGATTGCGATGCTATACAGATTTATGGTTCACGTAGGTAAAATGTGTTCTGCGTAATTGAAACACTATTTGATGAGATATTCTACGTTTATGCCTACTCTGATCCATATCTGTGTGCTATCCATATCTGTGGGGTGACTGTATAGTCCAATTCAATTTCCGAAGGGCGTATAAAAGGAATTGCTTCTGTACTGATTCTATGCGATCTTTGTGTACGAAATGGTGCGGATTCCATACTAGGTGACAGTATTCCAGAATTAGTCCTACATATGTATTGCGCATTTCTTTCACTATTGGACTATCGTAGAGGTTTTTACAAGTGCGGAAACGCTAATAAAAGTGCGCAATTGCGTCAAATGAGGTAGGTGTCTTCGGGGACTTATTCTTTGTAAATCAAAGAATAAGTGCTCTGAAGACACCAACAGGATTGAATGCAATCCCGCACTTTTGTTCACACTAACGCACTTATGAGGCCGCACTTCGCAGCCCAGTAGTGAAAGAAATACACAATAATATACAATAATTTAATAGCATATGAATCTTGAAAATTGTTACTGAACCTCTTAATGAAGCCAAAAGTTGGGTTCTCGGCGAATCCGTATAAGGTGTGTACAATTTACATTTCTGCACTACCGTAATTCGGGGTGTAGTTGATCAGTGGGGAGAAGTTGATCATTCCCGTACCCACATGTATGAACTGCTAAGAGAGCTAGTATCCGTTTTCAATTATCACAAGTTGTGTCATATCGTATTACCTGATAGCTGCTCTTGATGTTTCTGAATTCGGTTCGTCTTTCAATATAGTTATGCCATGGAAAAACAGATTTTTAAGGAAATGTTCGATGAACTGTTAAAGGGTTCTACCCCAAACATTCGTCTATTGCCAAGGCTATATAAAGACACCATTTAAATAAACTGTTTCGTACATTCCATATATGTTCTGTGAACCCAGTTTTATAATTGCATTGGGGGAAAAAATCATTTTCAGAGATATAAATGTTCTTTTTGTGAGCGAGTTGCCAAATTCAAAGAAAATTGCATGCCTTTAGGCGTTTTATTTGGAGTATTCTGGATTTCACAACATTCAATTCTAAAATTAACCGATTTATCAACAACTTGTAAGATTTTTGAGACTTGATTCGGGTTCAGTGATCCCAAATTTAGTAATTATCATGTCGCCTTATTTTAGGAAACATGTCACAGTAATTGATCAACTTCACCCCGGAATCAAAAATTCCACTTTTTGATTTCTAAAAAATATTTTTGTTATTATGATAACAATTCGTAAAAATTTCGTTTCTATAATTCGATAAACATCCAACCAGTACAGGTTTTAAAAATATTTGGATGAGAATACATGCATCCTACTAGGAATTATAGAACAGAATCGCTCAAAAGTGATCAACTTCACCCCATTTTACGGTACTTGATTTCTTAAAAATACTTCAATTGCAGGTGTTTACATATTTTCCATTAAATGCTATTGAATCACATTTTGTGACGTTGAGTTGGAGTAGACTTTTTTTTTGCACCAAATGAAGAATAAGTTAATAGCATTCTGGAATTCTTTTGCTTCGCAAGAATTACTTACTACCATGAAGAGCTTCTTTCGTCTGCATATATAGAAAAATGTTGAAAAGGTGTTCTAAGGGAAGGGTAAGGTTTTTTAGTGCTGATCAGATTTCTTGTTATGGTAGTTTTTCAATAGATATACAATTGAATTTGAAAACCATTTGAATTTGAACATACTCCAATCAATATAGAAGAGATTGCTTCAAATCGGAAGTCTTTCCGTGTAGAAACAAAAAAGCCATACCTTGGGAAACCATAATTCGGTTTCCCATCTTGGGTGGAACGGTATTTTTAAAAGACGATCCAACATTCTATACACGGGAAAAATCTGATCCCCAAATCATGATTTACAAATCATGAAATTCATAAATTGGTTAGGTCATAATATCAGGATCACAAATCATGCTTCTTAATCATGATTCTCCACAAGCGTAACATCCAGGGTGAAAACACTAAGCGGTGTGCTTTGCGTCAACTCATTCGCATCGATCACCCATTATTCAAGATGACGAAGTGGTTAAGTGGTAGATTACGTGGCTTCCAATCGGAAGGTTCTTGGTTCGAATCTTAGTGTAGTATTTTTTTTTTATTTTGTCGATCATAAACGGATGCACAACTCCGCATTTTTGGCATTTGAATCATGATTCCGAGCAATTAGCAACACAAACGTAGCGCGTGTGTTGCGTTACGGCAATCTGACTCATGATATCAGATATCATTAGTCCAAATCATGGTGTATTTTCATAAGATGAAAACACACTGAAATCATGATATCATGATTCATAATTTTGTTTTTGGATTCTGATTTCTACCCGTGTACCAGGGGTGCTCATGCTGGAGTATACTGCATTCCATATCATTATTTTAATCAAGTATGTTGGCCGCATGAAATAATCAAGATGTGTCCTACGAAATTCTGGTTGTTCCTGTGGGGTGTGCATGTTTAATACCCTTTCCCTTACATTCGATACTGACTGACAGCTATGGCAGCTAGGGCAGGGGTATTGTTGATATATAACACCCTGTATAAATAGAGGCACTGAATTATGCACACTGTAGAAGATTATGGTTAAACCCAACCGAACTTCTAGTGATTCTTTGAGCATTTTCACTGACTTCGGTCAATCACGGAATAGCAACGATTGATATGTGTAGGCAGTCTAAGCTGAGCTAAGCTGTACGAAATTAAGAACCATAGTTATGGATCATGAGGGCCTCATGCAGCTTATTGGGCAACCTGTTGACCTGTTGCCACCACTGTTCTATACCATTTAATAATCATTTATCTTTGAATTCAACATAACATCCATATTACTATGATAAATCCTATTCAAGGCTTAGTTATTATTTTTTGAATTTTTCTATAGAGCTGTGTCTGTACACCATTTCCATCATTCGATATAGGGTAAGCAAAAGTAACAATTTTAGTTTTACGAATTACTTACAGGGTGCTATAAATAAACGCACATAAAACCACGGGCAAGGAAATTTTGCCTTCATCGCATCCCCCAAAACCTCTTGTAGGCTAGAACGTGACTAGTTGGCCTAGAGACGTTCCGATACTTCCGATATATCGGAGGATATTTTGCTATCGATATTCGATATTTTGGTATCGATATTTCCTATTCAATATATCTGTGGTATCGATATTTTCTTCCGATATATCGTACCGTAAAACGGGGTATCTTTGATAATGCGGGTAGCTTTGATAGTGCGTAACCCACCACATACTAAACGAAATATCATAATTTCTATTAATCAGTTAAGCAAAACGAATGCAAAACTAAAGAATATTGTGAATATAAATATTCAAGTTTTCTTCAAAAAAAACTATCAAAGTTACCCCGTTTTACGGTACATTAATATAAGGAAAACAATTGTAGGGTTTTCTCCATTCATAATTCATTTGATGTACCGTAAAACGGGGTAACTTTGATAGTTTTTTCGAAGAAAACTTGAATATTTATGCATGCTGTTTCAAAGAATAATAATTTATATTTTTAAAACAAGTACTGGCATCCTAGCTATCGATTGCAGTCGATAGATTTCCAAAAGATTTATTATGAATGGATATATAATTTTTCATATAATCGAAAGTTGGTTTTCTGTTTTGGGGTAACTTTGATAATGGAGTATGAATCGAACAAAATTGAATGAATAACGAACATTTGTAGGGCATTGCATACTTCTAGGCGTTTAACGTTATATGGAAATTTCTGACTTAGATTACAAAAATGGTCCCAGATTGTGAAAATGCTATTCGCTAAGAGATTTGAGACCGCATTCAAGTTCTATGATAAATAGGCTGTCAAAAATAAGTGGCTAACTATTCAAAACTACATCAAATAGTGATCGTAGAACAGATTGTTTGTAGGCGTTTCGAAAATGCTAAAATTGTGTCAATTTTTAATATTCGTATAAAAAGCCTCAAATGCACTTGATTCCAATGAAAATAGCTTTGACATGAAGTGTCATACTAATACTCTTTACTTTTGCATTTGTTTTGCTTAACTGATAAACAGAAACTTCGTTATTTCGTTTAATATGTTGTGGGTCTCGCACTATCAAAGTTACCCGCATTATCAAAGTTACCCCGTTTTACGGTATTTTAAAAGTAGTTACCATTCGAATTGTACTATAATGTATCTCAACAGAAGATGTTTATGTTCATAACAGTCAAAATACGAATAATCTTGAGTATTCAATGATATTTTTTTTAATCTTATAAAACTAAACGGCAGGTCTCTAAGCGATTTAGGAGTTTTGCTTCATGATATATCTGAATCATATGATATTCCGATATATCGATACTTTGATTCAATATATCGGAGGTATCGATACTTTGATTCGATAATCGTATCTAATCAAATATCATTACTTTGTAGTATCGGAACGTCCCTAAGTTGGCCCACTCTAAAAGAGGCTAAGAAGTGTATATTTATATCACACAAATAAAGCAAAATGGCTTTAATGGTAGCTATATTGAGGCCGCCTGTTCTAGAAGCATGTCGCGTCATCTTGA
Source organism: Aedes aegypti (assembly GCF_002204515.2). Taxonomy (NCBI): domain Eukaryota; kingdom Metazoa; phylum Arthropoda; class Insecta; order Diptera; family Culicidae; genus Aedes; species Aedes aegypti. The sequence goes on along the minus strand of NC_035108.1, from coordinate 19,347,499 downwards.
AAATGATTTTATCATAACGTCGATCTTGCCGGATTTATTCCAACGTAAACAGAACAAAATAGGATTGAAAACACGTCTGTGATAATTTATTTCGTAGTGCTTTATATTTGAAGTGGTTTATTAGGATATAGTGCTCAAATTTTAATGCCGTGTGAGATTTACTGTGAAAGAAGTAAATTTGCCTGTGTCCTCTTTGAAAGTGGCATATTTTTAGTTATTTAGCAATTGCTAAAATAAATCGCCAAGTGTAGAATTCAACATTTCTTGGTTTGATTGGACAGTAATTGTGCTTTAAATTACATTCAGTCAGTTTAATCATCACACCATAACATCTTATGAGCGAATTCATGGAGATAATATGTTTTGAAAAACTGAAATTGTGGCAACCGGAGTGAAATTAATATGACAGAACCCTAATTGATAGATTGCCATCGACAAATGCTGTTTTGTCATCATAAATGCACAAATTAGGGTACATTGTTATGCTTCGGCATGTAAAATTGCCTTAAACAAATGCTGATTGAAGATCATTCAGCTATTTTTCGCTTTTTATTCAACAAAATTTGCAGTTTGGATATGTTATTATGAAAAATATTCGCAAAGACAATGAAAACGGACATTAGTTTGTCTAGTTAGTTAGTTATTTAGTTTTTCCATCATGAATAAGTGTTTGCAATGCATCTGAAGAGCCCAAATTCTGATTTCAAAGGTATAAATAATGTAAGTTATCAAGATTCAATTACAAGTCAATCAGTTTAAGGTGATTATAAAACGAAGCCAAACTTTGAATTTTAAAGTACGCAAGACTGGAGAATCTGACAACAGTTCAAATCAATCAAAGTACTTGCCTGCTGGTGGTGACCAATTGGATAAATTTTCAACGCGGAGCGCTGTTTAGTTCTTGTCAAAAATATAGATGAAAATATACTGCTTCGCGACTAAAAATGGGTGAACCAACGTGCGAAGTTTGGTTTTTGACCAACTTCGCCGCGTCGCAACTCGATTCTCAATGATGCGCATAATGCACACGGCGGAGGGCATAGATGCGCACTATAGCGAAGTGACTCGCGACGCGGCGAAGTTGGTCACAAATCAAACTTCGCACGTTGGTTCACCCATTTTTAGTCGCGAAGCAGTATTCTATGTGCCAATTAATGAACCGTATTCCGGGAAAAGTCCGTCAATTTCTTGGGATAAATATGTTTTATTATTTTTCCTTTGAAGCTTACATGTAATGCAACGTTTGAGTTGAAACAGACATAATTTTTGTTGATTTATATCCAAATTATTCCAATTTGTTGTATGTTCCAATTCTAAATAGGCCACACCGTAATCGTCACTAATCAATCATTCCAATTTGTGCCTTTTGCGAAGGTGGTTTCTTTAATTAGAATCGTAGTACAGTACAATCTTATCACTTAATAGCAATCAAAATTTGAATCCAGCGAACAATAATCACCTTTATAATGTGGGCAATGACGTATCCTTTGTTTCAAGGAACCCTAAACAATATAGAGCACTCCCCGTTGTGGGAAGGTTTTTTCCATTTAAATGTAAATGGATGGCTCTGGTAACGAATCAGTTGCATTTTTACTTGTATGAAAGTCACATCGCCAATCTTTGAACAGAAACATGGCAGAGTAAGAGCATGGTTGTAAAACTTTTCAATGAATTGCGTCTAATGTTATCTATTCAGTCAATTCAAGCAGGAAGTCCTTGCCGAACACAACCGAATTCGCGTCCAGCACTCTGCCAAACCTCTAGTGTTAGATGAATCCATGTGTCTGTATGCCCAATCCTGGGCCAATCAACTGGCTAGTAGAAATACGCTTCAGCATCGCACCGAGAACGAATACGGTGAAAATCTGTACGTCCAGTTCGGGAGAACGCAATGTTCCGGTGAGGATGCCGTTCAGAGCTGGTACAAGGAGCTCAAGGACTACACTTTGGTGAACCGGATCCGGGCGTGATGTTTTCTAGGGTCGGACACTTTACGCAGGTCGTTTGGAAGAGCTCGAAATGTTTGGGAGTGGGAATGGCCACCGCCAGTGGGGGTAAAGGAGTCTTTGTGGTGTGCAACTACGATCCACCAGGCAATTTTAAGAACCGTTATGCGGATAATGTTGCGGAAAAAAGTGCCAACAAGTGATTGATAGTAAATTATTGGAAAACAAGACTTTATTCAAATGTGTAATAAATACATAGATCTGTTGTATCGAAAATGTAGTTTGAAAATCAGAAAAAATAGAAGGATTTATGAATTCTTTTGTTCAGCCACTTTAAAGATTTATGTCGTTTTCTCCTAATGAGACCCACATTTTAACGCCATTCGAAGTCCTAACAGTAACTTTACAATATTTGCTAGCTACCATCATGGAAACATTTCCCAAATTTGAGTTTTTTATGGGTTTAAATCGTGTAGAAAAGTTGGTTGAAAAATGGGGGTGGTTCAAAATGACCAAATGGATGGGGTAGAATGCCATTTAGTATGGAGAACTAGTTGTTAGCAACCAAGTTTCTCCATGAGTTTGCTCTGTGGTATGGAAACGCTTATTCCTTCATGAATTAATCATCGGGAAACCTTAATATTTGGGCAAAAAGTGAAAAATGTTGAATTTCACCGGAAAATTAAGGAAAAATCTATGAGTTTATATTTTAACATCGTTTGGCAAAGCTTAGCTTAGCTTAGACTGACTACACATATCAATGGTTGCTATTCCGTGATTGACCGAAGTCAGTGAAAATGCACAAAGAATCAACTAGAAGTTCAGCTGGGATTGGCCATAATCTTCTTCAGTGTGCATAATTCAGTGCCTCTATTTATACAGGGTCAATAACGGCGCCGGCCACGTCCTTGCAGTCACGTGGGATTGAGGGAAGGAATGTTAGTGTGTAACCTTTGCTATTTGGAGATCGTGTTTGCCTCTGCATCTCCACAAAGGTTACTGGGAGGGATGTTTGTTAATGGGGAGGATCGTTGGGTCAAAGGATTCACTTTGATAAGCGATTAGACCATGATAAACAATGATTTGTGAGATATATACATGCTTATACGTAAATATAATTGTTCATATAATTTCTATGTAGAGGAAAATTATGCCGACACTTGAGGTGACGAACCATTCAAAGTTTGTTGAACAAATACCTAAATGTAACATTCCTACAGCTGTCAGTACGAAAGCATGTGTTATTATATTTTACTCATTTGAAAAGAAACAAAAGACTCAATTGGTTGAGACATCATAGAACACTCTTATTCTTATGCCGACACTTACAGTGGCGAACCATCCAAAGTTTGTTGAATAAAGTGAACCTTTCGCAAGTCTACACTTGTAGTGTCGAACCATTCAAAGTTTTTTTAATTACAAAAATAAAGGTATATAAGGGGTGTTCTGAAGAAAAAAAAATGTTAAACATAAATAAATCATGAATCAGAGTTTGTGTCGACACTCGTTTGCTCGGCTAGCACTCAGAAAAAAAAAAAAAATAGGCGCGTGACCCGAAAAAAAACACGGACGACAGCTCGGGCTTTCTTCACTGCCCAGGAGCAAGCGTCAAGGACGTCGAAAGATCAAAAAGAACGAACAGATCGCGGCACTTTTTAACTTACTCCAACCGAACTCCCCGATCACACCACTTTTTCACTTACGAGATCGACGCGCGACATGTTTGATCCTGCCCTCGTCGCTCGCTCCGGCAAAACAAGCGTCAAGGTCGAAAGATCAAACAGAACTCATATTTTAACATCGTTTGGCAAAGAATACAAAATGAAACGATCTAGGAATGATTTAATGAGGTGACCCATTTTACCCCATCAGTGCGTCTTGGACCATGTTCCCCTACATGCTAGCTGGTGGGGCCGAGCACGACAGGGCTCGTCTAGGTAGCAGTGATGGGGATACGTTCGAGCAGGCTTGGGAACTCTGACCACTATTTACCACAATTCATCGATTCTGCCAGTCAACCAAAACACAAAGCAGCAGCAGCATCATACCATCAGGCGTCTCCACTATTTGTCTCTCCACTATGATCGTTTTCGGACAGCCATCTCGAGGTGAATGATTGAAAAAAATGTTAAATAATGCAATCGCTAATATTTCGCTTGTGTTTTCAACTAATTAAAATCTATCAGCGCTAATAGCAAGAGCACAATCATTCCGTTGTATGTATCGTTCAATGTAAGTTCAATTTCATGCTGCCTTTATCGAGCAAAAATGCAAAACCCCGAGAACCGGAAAAAGTATGTCACCACTGTGCTCGAGTCATTTCGCATTCGGGTTTGAAAAAACGTTGAGAAGAAGAAGATTACAGTTTTGAAGAGCCGTGACATATTTTTGTTTTGAACGGTCATGGTTTGCTTTGGATTTTGATGGTCGTGTGGAAAAATGTGAATGTCGAGGAGGTAAATGTTTGCTACAGTACATTTCCCATCCCTGCGTTCGAGGTGATCGACGAGCAGTGATGCATTTTTAACTGAACGCGAGACAAAAGTGAACTGAACGCGTTCTTATTTTTCACGAGAACTTAGTAAGCATTGAACTCTTGTGCAAGATTCTGCACCTGCTCATGAACAGCCCGTTCATTTCGAAATGCTCAATGAAGGTGAAACCAGAAAAAAACTACATCAGAACATATTGAATTCATATCCATACAAATATATGGAACCAAGATTGTTTCCAAACATCGTTGCAAAACTTCCGCATTGACACATGTCGTGTATCTGCCATAACGACAGATTTCATCTCACGTTCAATTTTCAGCTCGCACGGTTAAAATTTTTGAACTGCTCAGTGTTCAAGCCTACTTGATCCCTCGTTCAAAGGTTTGAACTGGAACGCAAACTGAACGCGTTCAAATGCAACACTGTCGACGAGTTCGTCTACCTTGGATCCTTGCTGATGGCTGACAATAACGTTAGCCGTGAAATACGGAGGCGCATCATCAGTGGAAGTCGGGCCTGCTATGGCCTCCACAAAAAGCAGCGGTCAAAAAAGATTCACACCCGCACCAAATGTACCATGTACGAAACGCTCATAAGACCGGTAGTTTTCTACGGGCATGAAACGTGGACGATGATTGAGGAAGACTTGCAAGCACTTGGAGTCTTCGAACGTCGGGTGCTTAGGATGGATGGTGTGCAGATAAACGTTGTGTGGTGGCGAATGATGAACCACGAGCTCGCCAAACTCTACGGCGAACCCAGTATCCAGAAGGTGGCCAAGCTGGAAAGATACGATGGGCAGGACATGTTGCAAGAATGCCGGACAGCAACCCTGGAAAGATGGTGTTCGCTTCGGATCCGGTTGGTACAAGAAGGCGTGGAGCTCAGCGGGCGGATCAAGTGCGTACAGATTTGACGAGCGTGGAGCAGAACCGAGGATGAAGAGATGCGTCCACGAAACGAGTATTGTGGCGTGAAATTGATTTTAGTCCTCACACGGAGCCTGAGTTCGCCGAAGTACCGCCGGAAGCACTCCGTGGCCATTGCCTTACCTCGTTAGCCTAGAGTTGTCACCTAGTTGGCGCATGAAGGCGGCCATTTTGTGAACGGCCTGAAGTTAAGGAGCCGAAGCGCAAAGTGAAGGCGAGGAGTGCCACACGGGTAGACATCAGAATCCAAAAACAAGATTATGACTCATGATATCATGATTCCAGCGTGTTTTCGTCTTATGAAAATACACCATGATTTGGACTCATGATATCATGAGTCAGATTGCCGTAACGCAACAAACGCGTTAGGTTTTTGTAGCTGATTGCTCGGAATCATGATTCATATGCCAAAAATGCTGAGTCGCGCATCCGTTTATGATCGACAAAATAAAAAAAAAGTTAAAAATAGCATGCATTGAGATTCAAGCCAAGAACCTTCTGATTGTGAGCCACGTACTCTACCACTTAACCGCTTCGTCATATTGAATTAAGAGTGATGGATACGAATATGATGAAGCAAAGTGCGCCGCTTAGTGTTTTCACACTGGATGTTACGCTTATGAGGAATCATGATTATGACTCCAGGAACCATGATTTGTGATCCTGATATTATGACCTAACCAATTTATGAATTTCATGATTTGTAAATCATGGTGTGGGGATCAGATTTTTATCCGTGCAGCTGGCCGTTCAAGGTCCAAGCTGCCTGACAAGGTCGTGGAGAGGAAGCTAAAGTATTGTGCGGAGGAGTAGAGAGCGCGTCAGCAGTCTAGCCGGAGTGTCGATAATTAGAGGAGGAAGCAATAGTAAAGTAACGGGTCAAGAAGAAGGAGCCCGCCGATAGTTTAAGGAGAAGAAGAAGACAAATGAGGTAGGAGATAGCCTTCAAGAAAGTGGGAGGAATAAAGGTACCTGTTTGTGCGAAGATTGGAATAAAGTGTGTCATGATGATCAAGCGCGTACGCCGATCCTAGGGCAATTGAAGAGAGGAGAGTCTCCCCAGTGCTGCGCAGGGATCGCCCCATTAGTTACAAGGATCAGCATCACAATATTTTAGCGTGCGTGCAATGCATTTATAGAATAATATTGCGAATTATCAAATAAATATGACTTTCGAATGTATACCTTACTAAACCCACTATGCTTTCCATAACAACTGTAGAAATTCAGAGGTGTATTCGGTCTCTAGTATAAATGGTTGTCCAACACTCCTTTCCTTCTCTAATGACCGTATGGTCGTCGCCGATGCCGTAACTAAGCTCTCGTTTTGTGCACATTGAAAATCCTGTTCATTGCTCAATTTCATACTCATGCTCGAACTGATTTGATTCCCACTACGATTTGAGTAAAAGTTAGTAGCGTGTATGCACACAAACGTGAATTCGCCAAAATGTATGCAATCACTGATGTTAAACGAAGCATTTGAAATATTCTACTTTTCATCAACGTGCATTCATAAGAGAAATGCTCTCAAGGCTATCACCAATAAAATTTGCCGAAGTTCGGCGTCAGAATTTTAACTAGGCCGACAAAGGCAATTATTATGCGTTGACGAAGCACTAACTTAAATTTCAACGCCGAGCTTCTAATTGCCACTCGGAATGTCAATATTACTAACTACCTCTACAACGGTTTCATGTAGAAATCCTGATTCTGATTGAATAAATTTTTCCAATTATGCAAACAGAGAAACAATGAAAATAAAACTATTGGTTGAGCTTTACCAATAACCATTCTATGCTATGTTAATCGACTACTAATGTTACTTGTACAGTTAACTCTCCCTTACTCGATATTGAAGGGACCATCGAGTTAGGGAGGTATTGAGACACAGAACACATATTTTTCAAATTTTAAACTTTTCATTATTTTGACAAAATACATTCAGAATAGTTATTTTCACGTGAAAAACAATACAATTTTACCACATTTACCTTTGTGACACCTTTTTACCGATTAGCAAAAATTTAAAATTTTAGCACCCAAAAATTGGCAGTAAACTTTAATTTTACTATCAATTTAATCATTATAATCAAATTCTTGAAATTTATTAACGTTTGGAGGACATTTGGAACTTTTCATGAAAATATCGAGTTAGAGAGGTAAACTTACTTGGGAAACTGAAACAGATAGCATCGAGTTAGGGAACATCGAGTTAGAGAGGTATCGACTTACAGAGGTATCAAAGCATGCTAGATTGAAGGGACCGCGCATTCCATCGAGTTAGGGGAAATATCGAGATACAGAATATCGAGTAAGGGAGAGATGACTGTATAATCAAATAACAATATCGAACAGTGCACATTCAGTGCACGAACAGTTTTTGTTTGGAAAAATCTACTTGAACCTTAGTCGGGGGTGAGAATGGTTCGAAAACTCATATGGGGATGGTACACAAATTATGTCACGCTAAATAGTGTGTAAATTTCATTTTTTTTTTTTTTTTGTTTTTCAAAGACCCATCATTACCCCATTCAAGGAGTCAAAGGGACAATTGAAATTGTACATCAATATTGCAAAAATTGGATAAGATTCAAAATATGTTTTGACCCATTGTCACCCCCATCGACGATAGCTGAAGAATACGACTATTCGAATCTGCCTTAAATTTTCTTCTAGTTGTAATAAAGAAAAAGGATGATCTATCACAATAAAATTACCAGGAATAAAATAGAGAGAAGCAACTTTATTTAAAGACAATAAAATTCTAGAATTCAAAATATATCTCAAACAGCATAAAATAATTGTACATATTCTACGTTATTCACTAACTTCGAGTTACATTTGCAGGATACTGTCCGCCAAAGTTTCCAGGTGGATCATAATTGCAAACAACATAAATGTTGTTCCTGAAAAATACATTTTACCATCATTATATGCCATTCAATAAAAAGTTAATAGTTCATCAACTCACCCGTTCTTGGCAATTCCCACTCCCAAATGTTTCGAGTTCTTCCAAACCACCTGAGTAAAGTGGCCCACTTGGCCGAAATTGCGTGGATTGGACTCCCCGAAGCGGTAGTCCTTGATTTCGCTGTACCAGGATTGAACCACCTCAGCGCCAGTCACTCCCGTCTTTCCGAAGCACGCATAAATGTTTTCCCCATAACGGTTATTCGACCGATGTTGCATCACGTTTCGACTGGCAATATTCTGTTAAACGAGAAACAAATCACACTCAATTAAAAATCCTCGATAACAAAGGCTTGGCTCATAATTGATAAATTTCGACGTTTTACAAGAAAAAAAATCACACTTAATTAAAAATCCTTGATAACAAATACGTTACTCATAATTGATAAATTGCGACGTTTTTTTTACATAAATTCCATCCTTATCGCTTTTCGGCTCGACAAGCAATGAGTAACTCGGGTGATATACCGTTTAACACATATGTGCAGAAATTGCATATTAAGGTGGCCCATTTTTATACGACAAAAATCTTACGTTATATCCCAAGATTGTTAAGCCCCTTGAAGCTACTGTGAAAGTGCGTAATCCGTTAATTCTAAGGGGGGCTGAACAAGCTTGAAGATTATATGGAGAAAATCAGCCGAATATGTGAAAAAACGATTCCACTTACATTTTCGACCTTAGATGGCACTGTAGTCGATGAGTTTTTTTTTTATTTGAAAATTTTCCAATCAATATAGAAAAGACTACAACAAACCGAAAGTCTTTTTGTTAAAATAAAACAGTCAAACTTAGAGAAACTGAAAACAATGATTGCAAATGTAACTGGAATCGTTTTTCCCATATATTCGGTAGATTTTCTCCATACAAACTTCAAGCTCGTGTGTCCCCCCATTAGAATTGACGAAATCCGCTAAAACTTTCACAGTAACTTCTGGGGGTCCAATGAACAAAACTGACGGGTATAATTTAAGGTTTTCGAAGTTTGCTCATTATGGGCCACCCTGTTTTCATATGCAGAATGGTGGATTCTATTGTGAAAGGTCACTTACATTGGCCCATTCCTGTGCGTATCGGCTGATGGCCGGATCAAGCGCGAGAGGTGATGCCGAGTGCTTCGCACGTAGCCGATTGTGTTCATCCAAAACGGCTTCATCGAAGGGCGTTGGACTGGAACTGCTGCTTTGGTTGGTTTCGCAACCCTTACTGAGAATTGCTTCCGTTGCCGACGTCGGTTGGACAATTTGTTGGACCACCGTTTGCTGCTGCCGCTGAGGAACTTGAACCCATCCCGAACTGCTGAAGGAGGACTGATGGGTAACGGTAGAAAACTGCTGTCTGGAAGATACGTCAGTATTAGATCATTTGCCCTCGATCTTAATTAGTTCAAAGGACACTACTCGCATGAACTGCCTCCAGAGCTCGTATAGTATGTAACTTTCCTCGTGTACGACATCACTCACTACTTAGTCTCCGACGGATGAGCAGTGGTAAATGTTTTCGTTATTGAAACGAATAAATTAATCAACTCGGCAAAGTGACTGACGACTGGCAATAAATACGCGGACTGAGAGAGCGAGACTGGACGGAGCGCGCAAATTTCGAACGCCGAACCACGATAAGTTCGTTCTTGTCAAGTGTCGTATGAAGACTGGAGAGCTAATGCAGCCGATAAGTGTGTTTATACACAATTTTCGCTGACAAAGTTACATTCCTGATTAACTGATAAGAAGTAAATTACAATCTGTCCAGGAATCGATGAATGGCGTATGCATACATAAATTTCGCGAATCTTATCTCCGGCGCGATTTTATTTAGTATTTAAGGGGACATATACTTCCGGACCGAAGGTTCCGATACTCTACTGGAATCCCCCTTTCAAACAGCCGTTTACGGTAACATTAAATGACTTCCTAAGAATATTCCTTCGTCGGTAATTGACTTCAACTGTTTCGAAAAATGACTCTCGATAAAAACAAGCAATAGGTATTAGATACGAATCGTTTCATTTGACAGAAAAAAAGTACTAAACAGAATAAAAATCGGTTTGTCATAAATTGTTAGTTTCAATGAAAAGATAAACACCAAATTTATGCGGAAGAAATCAAGACTCTTTAGATCTAAATTTATGTCAATGTTCAATATTTTTCAATTGAATGAAAAAAATAGAATCAACACTTATCAAACGTTTTCGAAGGTTCTCTATCGACTTGTCAAGATTGTTTTCCTAATGAGTTGAACAAGTCATTTTTCCTTCTATTAAAAAATAAAAATGTGTTTGTATGTAAAAAATGTATTTATATATATATATATATACAGATGTCCAGAAGATGAACTAACGTTTTAGTTGTTCGAACTTCAGCTTTTTCCAAATGCTCAATAATTTAATGAAAAATGATTCATTTTTTTAATTACTTTATTATTATTGGGGCCTTCCTTAGCCGAGTGGTTAGAGTCCGCTGCTACAAAGCAAAGCCATGCTGAAGGTGTCTGGGTTCGATTCCCGGGCGGTCCAGAATCTTTTCGTAATGGAATTTTTTTTTGACTTCCCTGGGCATAAAGTATCATCGTACCTGCCACACGAGATACGAATGTGAAAATGGCAACTTTGGCAAAGAAGTTAATAACTGTGGAAGTGCTCATTGAACACTAAGCTAAGAATCAGACTCTGTCCCAGAGAGGACGTAATGCCAAGAAAAAGAAGATTATTATCATTCCAAACATTACATTCATTTCTTATATCTAGGTGTTCTGTGTTAGACAACACTATCATCCTAATTTGGTAAAACAAATTTAAGATTTTATTAACATTTCGATAACAACATATTACATTTCATTTGCCGTAGCAGTTCAGATTTTTTTCAGGTGAGTTGATTTCACCTGCTTATAAGAGAAAAAAAAAAGTTTTTAATATACTTAACCTAACTTAACCTAAACATATAACGCATTAATCGTGGCAATAGAAGATTGTAACGAATTTTGCCTGAAATTATTAATTATTTTATTTGACATTTGTTCCAATGTTTTAACATTGGATATTCTATGTAACTCATTGGTACTATACCAGGGACGAAGCTTCAGAATCATTTTTAAAATTTTATTTTAAATTCTCTGCAGAGTTTTTTTTTTTTTTTGGTATTACAACAGCTAGTCCATATTGGTACAGCATACACCATGACTGACCAGAAAATATGTTTGAATATCTAAAGCTTGTTCTTAAGACAAAGTTTTGATTTTCTAATAATAAGAGATAAGATACTGACATTTTACATATTTGTTACATTTGGCTTGAATGCCCTCAATGTAATTTTTGAAAGTTAAAATCGTATCTTGCATGAGCCTTAGATCAGTAGCGTAGCTAGGGGGTGCGGTGGGTGCGATCGTGGTAGGTGTTTCATTTACTATAAAGAATTTGATTTCTAGAAAGCTAACAGGTTGCAAGCAGATGAAAACTCAGTTTGACGGTGACCTTGATCGGCAATGTGTAGGGCCCCATAATCAATGGTATTAGTGATTAGAAAAGCTTAAATACCTCAAAAATCATTCTCGATAACTTGGTTTAATTTTGAAATTCATACGGATCTACCTAAATGTGCGGGCCCATAACCGTATCTGAAACTGATTTGGAGGTATGTTACAGACCTCACCGTATTTCATTTCAATTATAATTTAGAATAGAAATCAGTAACCATCTTCGGGACATGGTTTGTACATATTCAAAGCTGGTAGAAAATCTCTTTTTAGAGGCTTAGCCTCTATTTTAATGCAAGGCTTTATTTTTATAGGCTCTATTTTTAAGAGATCTTAAAAAGTAGAGCCTTTTTTAAAGAAAATTTTTTCACTGGTTCTTTAGGAATTTCTTTTCAGATTCCTCGAGAAAAAACTCCATAAATTCTGATAGTGAATTTTTTTCCATAGATTCTATACAAATTTACAATACCTAATTGCCTCAGACGTCTATTCAATGGTTTGTCGATTTAAATTGATGATTTGACCTTTCTAACTACGATTTCCATGAGCTGTCCGGAATTCGAATCAAAGTGTCCGGAATACGAGGCAAAAGCGAAGAGGCATCCGGAATAAGAATCATGAAAAGGCCACACATTTCCATTTATTTAAAATTATCCCTGTTGCGGAATCAAAATCTTCACCCAATATTCGAAAATTAAGTGTTTTGAAGGCTCGATAACGCAGAAGATACATAATAATTTGTTTTATATGCTTTCTGATGAGTTATACTTCACTGAGGCCTCAAGTGTTCGTAATACGAATCAGAACGGTAGGGGGAGATCCCCCAGTACCGGACACTTAAGCCACTAAATTCTTAATTCGAAAAATATTGATTTTATGGGCTCGTGTTACCCATTTCTGATAAATATTATCATTTTTATAGTGTACAAAATTAATTTGAAAATATAAATATGAATTTTGACACTGCATTTTAATGATGAATTTTAGTACCAAATTGATCGATCTCGGAAGGTGGCACCCAATACCGGACACGATCTGGAAATGCCTCGAATTCTGTAAATTTGAACATCATTGAATGTGTACACTTTAGGAATAGTTTATAATTACCAATTCAATGCATTTGCAACATTTACAAGAATAATTTGAATTTTCTTAGTTCGCAAGATACCTATCAAAAACCTCTTTCATATATGATGAAAAATAGTACATTTTACGATGTTGTTCTGAATGTTCATTCTTCTTGATTTTATTGCATGTTCGATACCATGATCGACGGAACCCATGAAAAATGAAAGTATTCTGAGACACTGATGCAATGATTACAAATATATCATACAAATCAAGCTGTCCGAAACTGAGGGACAGGAGGTACTTAACCAACATTGTAATTTGTCCATACTTAGTTCAATTATGGTACAAAATACATTCATACTGTCAATTAAGGATTATGTTTGATCATGTTTGTGGGATCCAAAGTATTTTTTCATATTCAAAATACTTACTAAATAGGCTCAAAATTAAGTAGATACGTCAATTTTAAAAAGATTTTCAAACTTTTCTACTTTTTTAAAAAGGCATGCATATTTCAAGGATGTGTTATTCTACGTAAACATTAGTCTACATAATAGCTTTCTTTTCTACTAATACACCATCTTGATTGGACCATGATTTCTCAATGTTTCGACTTTGTCCGGTATTGGGTGCTGTCCGGCACTGGGGGATCTCCCCCTAGCTTCATAAAGGAGCTCTTTAAAAAATACTATACTGTTCATTTGCATTTGAGGATTTTTCAAAGAATTCCTAAGAGAATTTCTATGCCAGTTTCTCCAGTTTGCCATACAGGACTTTTTACAGCAATACTTCGATATAACATAATTCGATTTTTCTATTCGTTACGTTACATCGAGGTTACGTTATATCGAAGCAAGTTTTTTTGTACCTAAATTTCGTTCAACATGTATACTTTTATTGGAAAATGGATCATGAATTCTCGAAAACTTATTCATACAGACTCAAGTCAAAAAAACTATACAAACTTACTTTATCGATCCTACGTGTTAAGCAGGCGGAATTCTACACGTACCGCTCTGTACCAACTCAACTTTTCACTTTTAGAACGTTTGATTTCCGGATTTACAAAACGACGAAAGTAACATTTTCAACTTTCGCAACCTAACCACTACTTTCGCTGCCTCGCTGTATGGAGAGACAAAGTGACTTAACCACGAATCAAAACAAAACACTACTTGAGCCGATTTTACACTGGTAGAAAAACGTCGAAAGTAACTGAATGAAACGGCTTATCATTTTTTTATAATTATTTTTGTGAGAAATAATAGAAACTACCTAGTTTTTGAACGTGAGCTGAGTGTATGCAAAATTTGAGCGAAGTACACGGCAAAAAAATGTTAAAAAAAATGATTCATTTTAAAACAGTTTTAGAAGATAGATTGGGATTTTTCCTAATTAATCTTCTCAAAACCGTATAAAAGTTACTTACGTCGATTTGAATAAGTAATCGAGAATTGATGTTATTGACTTAGCAAGCATTTTCAGTCTTTCTCACATATTTTTGCGTGTTTTTTTATTTTTCTTTTAATTTTCTTTTTATTATTGTTACGTCTCTATTGCTGCAATCTTTGAAGAAATGTATTCCAGAAATATCTTTGGAGGAATCCTTGAACACTCAGAAAAACTCTGAAAGAAATTCATAAACGATATCTTTCAACAACTTTCAAAAAGTCAATGTTGAGCCGTCCATTAACATTTCTAGTAGGGTCGATGTACCAATAACCGCATAGCTAAGAACAAAAATTCGTATAAAATCGAAAAATAACGCTAGCGTCATTATTTTTACGTCATCTGAAAGCTTTTTATCTTGGTTTTATGGGAAAAAATGAAAAATAAGACAACTCAAATGTTTGTATTTATTATCACGTGTGCCACTATAGGAATACATGTGCCTATGGACCTATGCACGAATTCATTATTTAACGTTTTAGCGGTGCCGTGTTATTTATGTCACCATGGAAACTAGTGAATTCGGCACCGCTCATACGTCAAATCAGTGAACTCGTACATCGGTCCATAGTAGCACTATTTCTAATTTCTGTTCCTTTAGTAGCACTAGGAAGATGTCGTTGGCAAAATACTATTTTTACAAAACAGTATTTTTACAAAACTTCTATATTGTTCCTACAAAGTGTGGATCAAAAGCTATCGAAAATAAAAAAATAGTTTCTCTCAGTAGTGCTACTCAAGGTATCTAGAAGGGAGGTAATCCAATATGTCAGATTGCCCATTCCGCCATTTTGAAATGCCAAGTGACAGCTGGCGAGTTTGTGTCTGGATATCAAGTGCATGGCGTGACAAAGTAGGTATAGAAGAATAGAATGTTTCTTTTACACCCATATGTGTGTGGTATACATAGCAAAGTACCTGTAGTAGTATTTCCTTTACTGTGTAGTATACTGGTAGTAGAATGAATATGAATAACTTTAACTCGTCGAATACAACCGTCAGACGGCAACACCGTGGCACATCCTCTCTTTCATCGGTGGACCGTCGGTGGTGGGTGGCTCTCACCCGAAGAACTATTCGGAACTATTACGCATCATATCCAGCTCTTAAACAATTTTTCAAGTTTGTGTTCAACTGTTCTGCGATTCTAAGCACCGGAATATTACATTGAAGACGAAATTTTGATTCGCGAAAATTTTCACTTCACTGTTTTTATGTTTGTTGGAGTAAACATTCCCTAACAACCCCATAGAAACGGTAGAGTGAAAAACAGTGTACACAAACCTGCCAGCTAGCCAACTCTCCAGCTGTCACTTCCACCTTCCCCGCAGCTAGCCACAACGCACACCCACTGACTGCTTAGATCGGTAAACCTGTCATCAAAAAAACCTTGGTGCTACTTTAGGAACAATAGGTTTACTATCGGCGCAAGTGAGCTCAAATTTTAAGCAAAACTAATTATTTTTTTGAACAAATTCAATCTGTGTATCAATTTGATAAATAGCTCCTGACCTTCATGTCAAAAAATGTTTTGAAAAGATTTATATCGAAATGGCCGTAAAAAGCCACTAGTGCGACTATAGGGGACTGTCCACTAAGCGAACACCGACCCTAGGCATGAGGAACTCTTGAAATAAATCCTTTTGTTATTTCTTGACAGAATTTTAGAATAAATTCCCAAAGAATTCTTTAAAAAACGTATCAGTAAATTGATGAATGAATCACTAGAAAACTCCATTCAAAGAAGAACTAACGTTGAGAGATTTTCCATGGAAAAGTTTCAGAACGAATACGTTGTGAGAGTATCGGCATTATTCCAGGAGAATTCTCTGGGGGATCTGGAGATCTTGATAAGTTTTTGGACGAATTCCCGAATATATTTTGTAATACAAAATATCAGTAGGATATTCTATAGACGAAAACTTTAAAGATTACTTGGAAAACCTACTGAAAAAAATCCTAAAGAACTTTCTTAAGAAATTCCTGATGGAATCAAATGGAAGGATTTTGTAATTAATTTACTGACGATATTTTGAGAAGATTGTCTTTTAGGTTTTTAGAATAATTGCTAGGGCATTTCAAGAATCGTTACTGGATAGTTCATCGAAAGAGTCGCTGGAAGAATTCATGATAAACTGCTGGAATAATTTATAAATTTCTATACTCCGGAAAAATTAAAGTATCGTAGGCAGAATGGTTTGAAGAATTTATAGTTGAATCTTCTTTATATCCTGGAGAAATCACTTGATGAAATTTTCGATCAAAGGCATAGAAGAATTCATAGATATGTTTGAAAAAGAAACTATTGGAGAAATTCAAAATCGTTGAATTTAAAGTCCCTAGAATCCGAAATTCTTTGGAAACAGTTCTTGGACATATTCTGGATAAAATCCTGGAGGAATTTAATTACAATTTTCTTATGAAATTTCTCAAGAAATCCTTGGGTCGGGAATCCGTTAAGTCAATACTGATCAAATATTTCTAGAAACTCTTGGAGCAATCTCTGAAATCGCTTTGAAAAAAAAATCTGGTGGAATCCTTGGAATTATTTTTGAAGAATATCTCAGAAGTTTTTATGCATGAATATCATGAGGATTAACTAGTGGAATTCCTACAAGATCACTGTCGCATTTAAAAAAAATCTCAAAGAACTCTATATTCTTTAATTCCCGAAGTAATCTTAGGGACAATCTCTGGAGTAATTCCTGAAGGAATTCACTGGTTAAAATCTGAAAGATAATTTGAAAAAAAAAATCTAGAAAATCCTTTGAGAAAATACTATTTGAAATCATAAAGATATTGTAAACGGGAATCTTGGCGGAAGTTATGAGAAAACGTAAAATCATTGTAAACATTCCTGGAGTACTTATTTTCTTGAACAATTTCAGGAAGGTTTTTTGAAGAAATTTATGCTGGAATCTCTAAGGTAACTTTTATGGTTATCCTAAGGAGAATTCTACATTGGATTTTTTTAGGGTTTATTAATTTTTAGGAAGTTCGTGAAAATCACAAAATGAACTCTTGAGAAAATCTTTGATGTTCATTTTGTAATTAGTTAGCATAATTTAAGGCTTTTCTGCCATCAAGAATTTCTAAATCGAACAAAACACAAAATTCGGGTGATTTCAACATTACGCTAGAATTCCCAATTTAAGCTGTATATGGATTATTGCTTTCCAGAGCTACTCCGCCAGCTAATATATCAACTTACATAGCAATTCACTGGAAGTCCTCTCGATAATTTTAAGTAAACTAAAGTATTTTTGAACAAGAACTAAAAAAGAAGAACTGTAGGCTCATTCAATGACATTTGTGTCATTTAACGACTACAGCAACATTATCAACATATCAACATAAGTTCCATCATTTAAGTCATAATTCTATAAAAGCTATTTGGTCATCGTCTATTTCAACAGTTGATTTCACATTAGCCTTCGCATTTGAACGGCGTTCACATTACTTTCTTGAGGGCCCCTAAATGGAACACCGCACCGGGCCCATAAAACCCTAGCTACGCCATTGCCTTAGATACTTAGCTTCATCTGATCAATTGATTGGAACCCCTCTCATCATGACAACATGTCCACTTGAAGGTTTCAAATAAAGAGCCCTTGGTTTACCGTCAAGCTACCATTCACCGTGCATTTAAAAAAAATCTACACTTCAAAAAATTATATAATTTTTCCAAATAAATTATAGCGAACTATAATACCACCACGAAGCGAGCAATTATACCCAGGTAACCACCAAGCATTAAAATTCGCTGTAAACTAGCAGCTGGTTCGCATGACATACGCTTTCTGTTATTTACCAGCCATTGACATGCTTGTTGATCATTAACTGGCATCTGCAATGCACGTCAAATTTCAACTGATTTCATGCAGCATTTTGGAGGCTTGGTCGCCCTTTGTTAGCACTATTGATGCTGAATGATTTTTTTGTTTTGGTCCTAGAAAATGCTTGATTAAAGCTGATTAAAAGTTTCCAGAAATTTGCAATCGCTGAAAAGTTTATCAACGTGGATAATATGAGCAAATGGAATAAGTTTATAAAAAGTGGTACTTATAATAGAAGTTTGAAGAAATACAGTGACTTATCGTTACTTGAGTTAAACGTAAATAAATGTCCAACAGAAGCTGTGAGCAATGCGAAAGCTAATACAGTTAAAATTGATCCAAGTGTATCTTCACCGGAGTTTTGGAAAAATACAAACGACGTGCATGATTCGTTTGAATTCCAAGGTGATGAAGTATCGGAATTAGTTAGCGACGAGGAAAAGTCTGTTGCCTTTGAAGATTACTACAGCCCAGATGAAGATTTGAACGATAAAAATGTAATCCTTAACAGTGTCGAGTCAGATTTAACATCTTTTCTCCAAAAATGGAGCTTAGAACACAAAATATCTCATGCTGCACTTAAGCCTTTATTGACCCGTTTATCGCAATACGACCGAACCTTGCCAGAAGATCCGCGGCGTTTGTTAGATACACCACGAAAGTCTGCTTATGTAATTGACATTGAAGGAGGCCAGTACTGGCATCAAGGTCTTGGTAAGTCTGAATATATGTAACTCAAATTTAACTTAAATCTATCGTATAATATCAATTACAGAAAACTGTCTACGTTATGCATTTCGAGACCTTACTTATGCGAGACATATTTCGATCAATATCAATATTGATGGCTTACCATTATTTAAAAATGGTACAGATCAGGTGTGGCCAATACTCTTCAATGTTCAAGAAGAAACATGTCTAAAACCAATGATAATAGGAATATTTTATGGTAAATCAAAACCAAAGCGCGTGGAAGAATATCTGAATCCTTTCGTTGAAGAAGCTTTACCAATTTTGTCATCCGGAATAGTTATCAATGGAAATCTGTTAAAAGTAACAATACGTTGCTTTATATGCGATTCGCCAGCCAGAGCATTTATCAAAGGTAATATCTTTATCAAAGAACTCATTTCGTAATAGTTATTTTTAACATAATCTTCATCCAGGATCTGTGAACTTCAATGCTTTCCACGGATGCTTGAAATGCACTGTTGTCGGAGAGCGACAAAACGAACTACATACCAACGTTTTTCCTGCAACGGCTGCACCAAGGCGTACAGATACTGGATTTCGCAGCAAAGCTTACGACGGTCATCATCAGATGTACACAATTCGTGAAAATGGAAAATCTAAGAAGATTTATGTGGAAACTCCCCTCTTGCGACTGCCAATCGATATGGTAGAAGACGTGATAGTCAGTGACTCATTACATCTATTGCATCTTGGTATCACCAAGAAGTTATTAACAATCTACAAAGATGGCCAAATGCACCATAAAAAGTGGTCATCAGATGTTGTAACCTCTATCGACAAAATTTTAAACACAATCAAACTTCCGATTGAGATACATCGGCAAGTTCGTGGATTACAATATCTCAGTCATTGGAAGGCCTCCGAATGTGGATCTTCTCTGAACTACATAGGTATAGCCATTTTACCGGAATTTGTAGACAAACGCCAATTTGAAAATTTCATCAATTTGTTCTGTGCTGTGACAATTTGTTCGAACGATTGTTACAAACGGTTCCTACCTGTGGCTCAGCTGCTTTTTGAAAATTTCGTTGAAAATTATGCAAAATACTTTAAGGGGGCAGGATCCGTCATTGATTTCCGAATTTTTAAAAGCAGTTTTTTCGTTCAAAATCAAGAAAATTTACAGGAAAATATGTTCACTGTATTCTGTTCCCCTACGGAAACACAGTGAACACATTTTTATCGAATAATTTTTAGTTTTGAACAGAAAAACTGCTTTTTAAGTTCCGATGATGACGATGATTACGATGACGGAGCGTTGATCGTTAAAGCAGTTACTAGCAACCAGCATAATCTCATACACGTAGTTGATGAAGTGCACCGATTCGGTGTCTTGGGTACTATTGCATCGTACCCGTTCGAAAATCAACTTTTTCAAATCAAAAACCTGGTTCGATCAGGCCGATTGCCTTTAAACCAAATTATCAATCGTATTACTGAGAACCAACGAAATGATCTGGATACGCAGCAGCACAAAAATTACCCAATCTTAAAATATCCTAGTAAGGAAGACAGTTCCTCTTTCTTACATATTGTCTTGAAAGATGGGTTTACATTGGCCAGTGACTTTTCTAATAAATGATTTCTAAATTCGCAAAAATCTGTGGTGGCAATGATAAATGCAACTGCTAACAGAGTATATGGGAAGGAACTCAAATATGTCGGAATTCATTTTAAAAGTCCACTCGAATCAATCAATTTAAATGTATTTAGCTCAAAAAACGATAATTGTTTTCTGCCAGGGAAGTTATTTTCTACATGTGAAGTATTATGTAAACTAGTAGCAGTACCTGTACATGGAAAAACTGTATTCGTTCCTCTGCATCATACGTTACCGACAGGAAAAATATAAAACACGATTACGATTTTTTTTATATCTCTTATTCAGAAATCATATGAATAAATGTCAGTATTTTAGGATTCATT
Organism: Aedes aegypti; assembly: GCF_002204515.2. Classification (NCBI taxonomy): domain Eukaryota; kingdom Metazoa; phylum Arthropoda; class Insecta; order Diptera; family Culicidae; genus Aedes; species Aedes aegypti. Next base: position 19,326,650 of record NC_035108.1, on the reverse strand, counting down.
TACCGAAATTCATTTAAATTTCAAAGAAAGAAAAAAAAAGAATCAATGAACGCAATAGGTCGATGAATTCAAACCATTTTTGGCGAAATAATCAATAAACACAGTTAAAATCAATGATGTAAGTCCCATCACTCCGGAGCAACGATTTCCATAGTCCACAACGTTTCAGCTACTTCGCCTTCTCGATCAGGCTCATCATGATAATCTTGTTCGTTCAGCTCTCGAAGTTGTCTGCGTTTTCGAGCTACTGACTTCCTGGTTCCTCCCAGCTCCTCCAGTCTTTGCTTTGCGTTCCGTAAGCATCGGTGTAAGAAGTTCTTGCACTCATCCAAAGAAAACTCTGGATCAGAATGCAAAACGGTTTGATAGAAGAGGTTGATCACCTTTTCGTATCTCGAAAAGGGTATTTTTCTAGGAACTTGATCGTCCTCATTGAGTTTGCGACCAGTTCCAGTCCATGAGCACTGTACAAGAAACTGACGGTCGAAAAAGTAATCGACTATCTGCAAACAAACAGTTCCACCTCGTGTAGTGTACCGTTGTTTTCCGTGCAACTGACCTATCGACGCAACGGTCTCGTTGATGAATTCTTCTCTTTTGCAATTCTCCTGAAGCGCTTCAAGATCTTCGAGAGTTTTTACTGGATCCAAACTGATTTTACGAAGTGCAACAGACTCGAATTTGTGCTGGCATTCGGCGGAACTACCAGATCCGATTGCATCCAGCTTAGAATTTGCATGGGTCAAGAGAGTCAGTACCTTGTTGAGTTTGATGTCGATGTTGTTTGTTTCGGTTGTTGAGGGAACCTGGTCCGTTTGAGTGCTCGAATCGTTGAATTGTTTCTGTATTTGGGCGTTTTCTATCTCGTCAGAGCTCTCCTGTTTCAGCTCATTGAATAAAGCAGCAGCAGAGCGCTTCTTCGCAACATTTTTACGGGACATGTTTCCTAAAATGAAATCGTCATTCAAACAAACGTTTTCTCACTGGGAAATTAACGATCAACGCTCCGTCATCGTAATCATCGTCATCATCGGAACTTAAAAAGCAGTTTTTCTGTTCAAAACTAAAAATTATTCGATAAAAATGTGTTCACTGTGTTTCCGTAGGGGAACAGAATACAGTGAACATATTTTCCTGTAAATTTTCTTGATTTTGAACGAAAAAACTGCTTTTAAAAATTCGGAAATCAATGACGGATCCTGCCCCCTTAAATACTTACGGGATTTAGTCAGACTCAACAAACGATGGCTAATAATACGATGAATGAGGCTTTAATGGATACGATTTAAGTTGGCAAAAATTCAACTCAATCCACACCGTTCTCGTGGGTCTTCGGCTAGAGGCACAACAAAACACTTGTCGACACAAGGCAAGGATGAAAGGATCGAGTACCACCGTTGGAAAATAAATGTGAAATTAACAGGACTGAATTGAATAGAAAGAGATGAACGACACTACACGACGAATGATCCCGCAATATGAGTAAAAAAGAAAAAAGCAAATTATCTTTTTTTTTATTTATGTAAACAACATTACAATAGCAGTTCTGTCGCTGACGCAATGCAGCCGTTACGCTTAAGCGTCACCAATATTTTGACAGCCAATTAACATTGGCGGCGTTGTGAAGTGGGATCAAGCATTGGGAGAGCACGTTATTTCGCCAAAAGTGGCATTGGGGTAGCATTTCAGGCTACTATAACGTTATGCTGCATTAAACCGGCTGTTCTATAAGTGCATATATTGCCATCTCTGTGCTTTTTTAAATGCTTGGTGGTTACTTGGGATAGTATGATTCAGGGAAATGTGGGAATATTATTAGTTGGGTTGTGGAAGCATTAGGAGAAATCTTCCATTTTCGCAAGTATGAAGAAAAGATATCCAAAAATTTTTGCAATCGACTAGGGTAAGTGATCCATTAGTTGTGGGTGTTCCAATAGTTGCGGTAGTGCCATTATTACTGATTTCATTGAATCAGTCCCAGAACCGACACTGTAAATCGACGTATTGGCTTGTTGCTACACGAAAAACTTAAAAACATCGTTCAAATTGCTTCAACATTGATAAAATACCAAACTGATAAAACGTTTCTTGCTTGTACCAATAGTTGCGGTAAAGTGTTCCTATAATGGAGGATTCCATAGAAAATCAACGGATACCGTTGTCTCCCAGGAATTTTCGGAAACGTTCTCTTGATTGAGCATATTTTCGAAGTCCTCAGTAACTTGATTTTCAATTGGACTAGTAAGTCTTAAATTAAAATTGTGCGGGCTTTCAAACTGCATAGCAAGTTTTTAAGCTTTTTCGCAATTAGTTAGTAATAATTTGTTTTCCTCTTTCAATGCCGGTATTGGCTTCTGAGGTTTTTTTCAAAATTTTAGATAATTTCCAAAAAGGCTTAGAGCCAGGGTCCAATTGCGAAATCTTATTTTCAAAATTTTTGTTTCTTAACTGTGAAAAACGTTTTTTGATTTCTTTCTGCAAATCCTGCCATATAATTTTCATAGCAGGATCGTGAGTGCGTTGAAATTGCCTTCTCCTCACGTTTTTAAGACGGATCAAGAGTTTAAGATCATCGTCTATAATCACGGATTCAAATTTTGGAATTGCAATGCTCCTGGCTTCAACAATGGAATTTGTTAAAGTTTCAAGAGCATTGTTTATATCAAGTTTTGTTTGTAGAGAAATGTTAACATCAAGAGAGAAAGAGAGTCAATACATGTTTCATATATATTCCAGTCTGCTCGAAAATAAATGAAAGTGGAGAATCGCTTCATGGGATATTTGAAATGTAACAGGGATATGATCAGAATCAAAATCAGCATGAGTAACTAATTGGCTACAAAGATGACTAGACTTGGTTAAGACCTAGAAGAGGAAAAACATTTAGGGCTATCAGGGTGTTGAATTGACAAATAACCTGAAGAGCACTCATCAAATAAAATTCTTCCGTTGGAATTACTTTGAGAATTATTCCATGACCGATGTTTGGCATTAAAATCACCAATGACAAAAAATTTTGACTTATTGCGAGTCAATTTACGCAAGTCAGTTTGGAGCAAATTAACTTGCTGTCCAGAGCATTGAAAAGGCAAATAGGCAGCTATGAAAGTATATTTACCAAACTGTGTTTCAACAGAAACACCTAAAGTTTCAAAAACTTTAGTTTCAAATGATGAAAACAGTTGATGTTTTATACGCCTATGAATGATGATTGCAACTCCCCCACATGCCCCATCAAGTCGATCATTACGATAAACAAAAAAGTTAGGATCTCTTTTGAGTTTAGATCCAGGTTTTAAATACGTTTCGGTAATAACTGCTATATGCACGTTATTAACCGTAAGAAAATTAAACAGCTCGTCCTCTTTACCATTCAGAGAACGAGCATTCCAATTTAAAATATTTAAATTATTATTTGGATCCATTAGAAAAACGTAATCCAATAACAATTTGATTTGTAAATTTTACACCAACTTGGACTGCTTCAGTCATAGTGGTGGCTTTGAACATTGCATCAATCATTAGATTCAATTGTTCAGTTAGAAAATTAAAATTAGAGGCTGACATGTCATATGATTTCCCATTAGAATTTCCGGTAGACGAAGATGATGAGTTACCTGTGGCAGTAGGGTTTTTTCCATTTGATTTGAAACAAGCAGAATGGGTACCCATGGATCGAACAGGGGAGGAGTTCGTATTTCCTGCTACGATATCGGCAAAGGATTTACCGTGGGTAGATACATTCGAAATTCAAAGATTCGAACGGCTACCCGACGGATTAAAATTAGTTTGTGAATGAGCATTGTTATGATCTTCCTGATGGGTATGATTCATGATCAAGCGATCGTTAACTGAAAAATGAGCATTGTTCGATACTCTACCAGGCAAATTCGGGAAACGGCCGTTATCGTAACGGATATTATCCTTCATGGACTCTCTTGCGTGAAGGGTATTCCCAAAAGTTAGCTTTATGAGGGCCCTTGCAATTGGCGCATTCAAACTTTCTGGTATCTTCTTTCACAGGACAGACGTCTTTAGCGTGAGAAGAACCTCCGCAAATCATGCATTTTGCATCCATGCGACAATTTTTTGTACCCCACTTTTGGCACCGACGGCACTGAGTGGGGTTCTGGTAATTTCCTCCAGGTTTATGGAAATGTTCCCATGTCACACGGACATCAAACAAAAGTTTTGCTTTATCTAAAGCTTTAATATTATTTAGTTCTTTTTTGTTAAAGTGAACTAAATAAAATTCTTGAGAAAGCCCTTTCCGAACAATGCCAGATTGGGTTCTCTTTTTCATAATGATTACTTGGACTGGGGAAAATCCAAGTAAATCCAAGTAACCATTTTTGATCTCTTCAGGTGACTTATAGTCACTTGAGAGACCTCTCAAGACAACTTAAAAACGTTCAGTTTTGTAGTCATAAGTAAAAAATGTGTGCTTCTTCTCTTCAAGATGTTAGAAAAGAAGTTCGCGATCTTTAAGAGTTTCCGGCAAAACGCAATAGCCTCCTTTCTTTGCGATTTGGAAGGAGACCTTGATTCCCCTAATGGAGTTCAAGATCTCCTGCCTAAATCCCGCAAATTCGGAACAACTGACCACGATAGGCGGCACTCTTTGCTTCCTCACTTGAATCAAAGAGCCTGGGCTAGAGGCTGCTTCGATTTGGTGTTCGGAAAATTTGTCTAGAGCATCGAACTGATTGCTCATTTCGATGCAATTATCAACATTATTCATTTCACCCTTGGAAGAAAGTTCGAATTCCTGAGAAACGTACTTTCTTCCATTCTTGCCACGTTTAGTGACAGTTTTAAATCCCACTTTTTTTAAGGGAGTTCTGAATTCAAAGATTCACCCTTCCTCAGGTTGGTAGTTGCAACCATGTTAGGTGAATAAACGAAAGAAGACGAGACCTCCTAACAGGTTTTTTTCCCAAGACGGTGTCCAAGAAGGATTACCACCGCTAGCTTTCGCCAACGGGAACAAGGATTGTAAAGGGATCAAAAGTAGAAAAAATAGTACTGAAAAGTACTGTATTTGTAGCACTGAAATGTACCGTTTTTAATTTTAGCACTGAAAAGTACTGTTTTTGTGGCACTGAAAAGCACTGTTTTATTGCTGTAGGTAGTTTTTAAGAAAACTACCAAGAGCAAAGAGAATTCGTGTACGCACAGCACGAAGGTACGATACGCACTGTTCAAAAATATATTGTTATATCAAACTCTCGGCTACTCATGGTGCTATGGGCAACCTTTTCCAAATGACTACTCCAGGGTCAACTCCTCTAATAACCCCTTATGAAGCGGAAATCAAGTGCTTATACCAACCTAGCCCTTTGAGTTGTAGACTAAAAATAAACATCTCCGATAATTAACAGAAGATTGAAAGCCATTTTTTCTGGGGTTTCCAGATAATTGTCTGTGGCAAATCGTGGCCCAAGAAGAATCTGACATGGAATTGTTATTCTAGAGTCAACTTTTTGGTACCTCTCATAGGAAATATACTCACAGACAATTTCCTGAAATTTGATACCCACCCATATCGGCGGGGTTCTACAGATAAGTGCTTGTGACCAACAATAGATTCTCGTTTAGCTATAAAGAACATAGAAACGGTTTAAAATAATACAACTGATGAGCCATCGCGATGTATACCGAAGTACATTAGAAAAAGTGCTTTTTTCTGAATTATTTACAATTTTGTGAAAATATTGTAGTTCTTTCAACAGAAAATCATCATCAGTGTTCTATAAACATGATAGCCTTAAATGTGAGAATATTTTAAAACTATAAATTGTATGGGTCATCACAATAAGTAATAGTTTAAAATATATTTTCACTGTATTCTACGCAGTTTTGTAAATATATTGTAGTTCTTTCAATTGCTAACAATCAAAACCTCAATGCTAATTGTTTGATTATATCCATACGATCATCACAACAGCAAAACATCTATAGGTCACCGTGATAAACTTCAAGTTGTGTGCGTTCAATCGTAAAATTTCGACCCAATTTAAGCTAAGTCCAAAACCATCACCGAATTCAAAATTATCAATGCATGAATCAAGAATATAACACATTTCTGATTTTTTTTTTCTGAAAATTTCAACAAACTTGATCGAACGATTGCGATGTTACAGAATTTTGTAACTGCGATGTAGGCACCTAGTACTGTAAAGGTTAAATGACATTGAGCTAAAACTATCAAGGATCCATGGATTCAAACATCGACTCAGATCCCTATTTTGCTAGTAAGAATCGAGCGCAAAAAAACAATGGAAATTTCGTAACGTCGAAGCTGTGCAATGCATTTCCTGAGCTATCATAAATAAAAAGAACATATTCCGACTATAAAATTGGCACAAGATGAACGATTGACTGATAACGCTGTTTATAATATTTCCGCAATAAATTGATTACAGCTCTTTCTTCGAACGAATTGATAGGAAAATTCTAAGAATTGTGATTCAACGAGTGAACTGAAAATCTAGTGCATAGAAATTTAGTACAGTCAATAGCGAAAGCTAGTAACCCAAGGACAATTTGCAGTATGTCTGTCCAGGTTTAATGCGTTGTAGTATGGGCGCTCATGAATACGGCACCCAGCCTTTTTTATTCTCAAACCGTGACATCATTCAATTTTACTTGAAAATGGAGCATTGATATTAAAACTTGTCAACCCTACCTCCAATTATCCAAACTTTTATTTGCTATCTATATTTCACTTTTCTCTGTCTAAAACAGATCTAAGCACGACAATAAATCTTCGAACTGTTTAGTGGAATACCTAAAATTAAACGAAAAACCGAATTTAGTACTACCGTGCATCCCCGCTAATTTGAACGGTACCTCATGCAAACCATCGGGGTTCATTTTTAATTTGAACATCAAATCACCCTTGAATCGTGTTTTCGGTAACCTTTTTATCTGTTTTGTTTTGATTTTGCGTTTCGTTCCACAGCGTTCCATTTCACTTTACTCCGTCCTTTGGGCTAAATAACGTTTGAACCATCTTTAATCTGAACGATGTGCAAATTAGCGGGGTACAAATTGAGAAGTGTTCAGATTAAATATGGTCAAACCAACGGGGGTACCCGGTATACCATTCAATTCTGCTAGAGTTTGTATCCTTCGACAGATACGCATATTTCGACCTCAACTGTAAGGCTGTACTAGACACTGAAGACGGCCTTACAGTTGAGGTCGAAATACGCGTATCTGTCAAAGGATCACAGCTAAAAATATGTTGTAAATTTAAGTTTATTTTCATGCACATATTTAAACCTAAATTTCAACGACCAAACCATTATTATTCAATCGAATTCACTTTACATTTACACGATCATGTAATATTCAAGCATTTTTAGTTGAAAACTGAATGTATGTCCATTGAAGTTTACATGAAGCTGTAACAACGCACGAATTTGTTTTATTTTTACAGTAGCCTTCAGTTTACACTACATTGAAATTTAAATATTTTTTCTGTGTAGCGGATTTGAATGGTATAGAACTACATTCGATTTTTCGTTTATTTATTCGATAGTTCAAACGTGCTTATTTTGGGCAATGTTTCATTTTTCGTAAATTTATGAATTTTTTATTTGTTAATTTTTTACATCCCTAGCTTTTTTTTCTTAAACCTAAAAAGTAGATTGGACTTCCTTGTACCTTACAATTCCGCCCTAAATGCTTATATTTGACAGATACGCGTATTTCGACTACCACTTGCAGTATTCTTCAGTGTCAGTTACTCGTATCCACTATGGATTGGTAGTCGAAATACGCGTATCTGTCAAATATAAGCATGATTTAGGGCGGAATTAAAAGGTAGAAGGTACTCCAATCTACTTTTTAGGTTCCCAAAAAAACAACTTTTTAAATATTTATGTAAGCCTAATGGAGAAAGTTTTGTAGTAAATTTCATATCACAAGACTTTTCTTTTTTGAAAGGTTGTTTGTTGGAAATTAAATGATTTTTTTGTATTACATATGAACTGAAACTCTGAAATTTGTAATACATAAAATGATTCAGATTTTTTGAATGTTTTTATAGTACTAGAATGGTTTAAAGCCATAAAAACTCATTACTGATATCAGTGTTATGGTCCTATGTATCGTCAAAAAAGTTAATTGAAAAAAGCAAAAAAATGAAAAGGACATTCGCACTACTGACATCTTGTAGAAATAAAATTGAATACTTTCTAGTTTTATTTCTTTATTTTCATTTTTTTTTTCGAGGCACTTTATTTTTAATTCACATTTTTAACGGGGAAGAGACACTTGGATACAAAATTCTGTCACTAACTGTACGTCACAAAAAGGGTAAGTCACCGACAGATGACGATAAGATGATGTGTACTTGTTCGGCGCACTGCAGTTTATTGCTAGTCGCTACACAAAATTCAACACCATCAGATAAAGAGGGCATTAGATAAAGAGGTTAGAACGATTTGATACTACACACCATCTAAGGGCCCATTCACAAATTTCATAACGCCGAAGGGGGTGGGTGGGTGTCCTCGTGCTGTTATGGCTCATACAAAATTTGTAAAATATTCATACAAAAAGCGTTACGAGGGGGTGGGTGGGTGTCGAAAATGGCCATTTTAAACGTTATGAAATTTATGAACAAACCCTAAATGCAACAATGTGTGCCGCAATAAAGCAATCTTTCCGGAGGCAAATTATACCGCCTGATATTAGAAGTGGCACTTTTTCAAACATATGAATCATCTGCTTCCTTCCTATGTTTCTTCATCCTGGCATTACGTCCCAACTGGGATAGAACCCCTTAATGTTCTTATGAACTCAGCTTAATGTTCTTATGAGCAATTCCATAGTTATTAACGGAGAAGATTTTTACCAATTAATTAATTTTTGCATTCGTATATCGTGTGGCATGTTGGATTTGAACCTACGACCCTCAACTTGCTGAATAGCTGAGCGTTTACCGCAACGGCTATTTGGATCCGATATCAATATCAATCATAAAAGACGATACAATTATTAGAAATTTAGCTACCATTTTGTAAGACTGCTGAGAACCTATGGGAAGTCGAAGAGTTCGCTGCATTTTTCTTCAGTAGGTTTTCAGTTAAGCATCCCTTTCAATTCCTCACCTTTCTAAAAAAGGACGTAGCCAGAACCGTGGTTTAGTCCCAAATCTTTGCCTTTGGTAACGGATGGGAATTAGGCAACCCTCATACCACGGCTGATGACTGTTTCATTACATTTATTTATTTTTTTTTATCTATTTCGTTTATTTGAGGCTCAAATGCGTTTAACGCTTTACGGAGCCGAAATTCATTTTTTTGTATTTTTATTACATACAATTAATTGGCTTTTTCAGTTCAACATTAATATGGGATGGGGCCAGGGTACTCGTGGCAACTCGAGGTTAGTGGTCACATTTTTTTAAGGAAGGACATGGTAGGGATTGGGATCAGGGTTCTCAGCAGCTCATCCGGGAGGTATAACGTGGCATCTTGATTTTCGTTTCATGGCGTTGGTAGCGATTTCTTGCCGGTATTCGACTGCCTGATGGCCACGATCCTCAATCCAACACAAAGGGGACAAAAAAAAAAAACTGGGGAAGAGAACACAAGAGAATTAAACTTTTATACAACACAAGCGAAGGAAATCGTAAATTGCGACCATATAAATAAGATCGCGGGTTCCCAACACATCTCTAACTGGAACATAGGGTTGTCTACCTCGGGCCGCAAGGGTATCCAAAAGTTGCGCTCTGGAGGCGTCCATATCCGAGCACTGCCAAACTACGTGATCGATGTCATCATAACCGGAACCACACCTGTTACAAATATTGCTCAGCGCGAGGTTAATTCTGTGTAGATGTGCATCTAGCGAGTAATGGTTGGACATAAGTCTTGACATCACGCGAATGAAATCTCGACTTACGTCCAAGCCTTTCCACCAGGCTCGCAAGGAAACTCTAGGAATTATGGAATGTAACCACCGTCCCAGTTGGCCATTTAGCCAATCGCTTTGCCAACCGTGAAGAGAACTTTGACGTACTAAATGAAAAAATTCATCGTGTGAAATTCGTCTATCATAAATCTCACCTTCCTCAGCGCCCACCTTTGCGAGAGAGTCCGCCTTCTCATTGCCATAAATTAAGCAATGTGAGGGGACCCATACAAAGGTAATCTTATATGATCTTTCGACCAGTGCACACATCTGCTCTCTTATTTTTGTAAGAAAGTAAGATGCATGCTTTACAGGTTTCATCGATCGGAGTGCCTCAATAGAACTGAGACTATCCGAGAAGATGAAGAAGTGGTCTGCGGGCATGTTAGAGATCATCCCCCAAAGCGAAGTTGATTGCTGCCAGCTCAGCAACATAAACCGTGCAAGGTTCTTGAAGTTTTCGGAAGGCGGAAGAATTTTCATTGAAGACACCGAAGCCAGTGGATCCATTTATACGAGACCCGTCAGTGAAATATCTCCTGTAGGAATCGACATTCTGGAACTTTGCGTTGAAAATACGTGGAATAGTTATACATCGAAGTTGATCTGGAATTCCATGAATAGCTTGTTTCATGGACAGATCATATTCAACAGAGGAACTGTCATTGGTGAAGCGTACACGTGGAGGGTTATAACATGGAAGGCTAATGTCAGATGACATGTAGTAGAGATAAACTCGCATGAATTTTGACTGAGTATTCAGTTTGAGCAATTCTTCGAAGTTTTCGATGACGAGTGTGTTGCTCACTCCACATTTAATAAGTATTCTTAGCGAGAGCTCCCAGAATCGGTTCTGTAGCGGTAAAACCCCTGCCAGAATCTCTAGGCTCGCATTATGTGTCGAGTGCATACACCCTAAGGCGATACGCAAACAACGATATTGAATTCGTTCCAATTTAATCAGGTGGCATTTTGCTGCTGAGAGAAAACAGAAAGAGCCATACTCTAGAACAGAGAGAATGGTTGTTTTATAGAGTTTTATGAGGTCTTCCGGGTGAGCACCCCACCATGTTCCGGTAATTGTTCGTAGAAAATTGATCCTTTGTTGGCATTTTTCCGTAATATACCTAATATGGGTTCGCCAAGTGCCTTTTGAATCAAACCAGACCCCAAGGTATTTTGAAGTCAAAGACTGGTCGATGTCTATTCCCAAAAGCTTAAGCTTCAGTTGGGCTGGATTCCGCTTCCTTGAAAATACAACCAGTTGAGTTTTTTGCGGCGCAAACTCGATCCCTAAATTTCTAGCCCAAGTGGATAGATTATCAAGGGAATTTTGCAATGGTCTTTGCAAGATTTCCGCTCGTGGGCCCTTCATAGAGACCACAGCATCATCTGCAAGTTGTCTAAGCGTGCATGGTTCTTCCAAACAGTTGTCAATATCTTTAACATAAAAATTATAAAGCAAGGGACTCAGACATGAGCCTTGGGGAAGGCCCATATAGCTAATTCTGGAAGTTGTCAGTTGACCGAGAGTGAAGCTCATGTGTTTTTCTGACAACAGATTGTACAAGAAATTATTCAATATTCCAGGTAGTCCACTATTGTGCAAGTTTGCTGACAATATTTCTATGGAAACTGAATCAAAAGCGCCCTTAATATCCAAGAAAACCGAAGCCAATTGCTCCTTGTCAGCAAAGGCTAGTTGAATATCTGATGAAAGCAACGCTAGACAATCGTTTGTTCCTTTGCCCTTGCGAAAGCCAAATTGAGTACTGGAAAGCATGTTGTTTGATTCGACCCAGTGATCGAGTCGGGATAGGATCATTTTTTCTAACAATTTCCTTACACATGATAACATAGCAATCGGGCGGTACGAATTATGATCAGACGCTGGTTTCCCAGGCTTTTGAATAGCTATTACTTTGACCTGTCTCCATTCAGGTGGAACAATGTTGTGTTCCATAAAAGAGTTGAACAGGTCAAGCAACCGTCTCTTAGCGATATCAGGGAGATTTTTAAGAAGATTGAACTTGATCATATCGCGTCCCGGAGAGGAGTTGTTTGATGAAAGAAGAGCCATAGAAAATTCCAGCATAGTGAATGGTCTGTCCAACGCATCGCCTCTCTGGGTTTCCCAGAATGGCGGTTGAGCTGGAACTGAGTCTGGACAGACCTTTTTTGCGAAATTGAATATCCAACGATTGGAGTATTCGTCACTCTCATTTGAGGATGAGCGGTTTCGCATGTTGCGAGCCACTCTCCAAAGCGTCGTCATTGAAGTTTCTCGTGAGAGGCCATCGATAAAACGTCGCCAATAGCTACGCTTCTTCGCTTTAATAAGATTCTTCAGTCTTTTTTCGAGCTTCGAGTACTCTAAATAAAGTTCTGAGGTACCATATCTACGAAAAGCTTTGAAGGCATTAGATTTTTCTCGATACAACTGAGTGCATTCATCTTCCCAACCAGGTGTGGCTGGTCGTCTTTTGAAGGATGCACTTGGAACTCGTTGTTTTTGGGATTCTAATGCACTTTTATAAATCAATTCTGTTAGGAATCGATACTCATCCAACGGTGGGAGTGTGTTGAATGTTTCGATACCAAAAGTTACCGCTGATGCAAATTTTTGCCAATCGATATTCCTAGTGAGGTCGTAAGGAACCTGAATTGACTGTTCTGACCTTTCACAATTATTTCTGATAGACGTTATTATGGGCAAATGATCACTACCATGGGGATCATCAATCACCTTCCACGTGCAATCGAATGATAGTGAACTTGAACCCAAAGATAGGTCAATGCGGCTTTCTTTGCCGCCGGATGAAATACGTGTCACTTCACCTGTGTTCAAAATGTTCAAGTTGAAATCGTCGCATAAGTCATAGAAAATAGCCGCTCTATAATCGTCATAAGATTCGCCCCATCCAGTACCATGTGAGTTCATATCACCCAGTATTAAAACTGGGGATGAGAGCATGGAGACTGCATTCCAGAGATGATGGCGGTTTATTGAAACTCTTGGAGGAATATAAACAGAAGCTACGCAAAGATCTTTACCCTTTACGTTTATTTGGCAAGCAACGATTTCTATGCCTGGATGAGTCGGGATGGGGATTCTGTAGAATGAATGGCACTTTTTGATCCCTAAAAGCACACCCCCGTAATTATCATCTCGATCCTGGCGTATAATGTTAAAATCGTAGAAGTTAAGATCATCTTCAGAAGAAAGCCATGTTTCACAGAGTGCAAATATATCACAATCGGAATTGTGAAGCAAAAACTTAAATGTGTCTAATTTAGGTTTTAGACTATGACAGTTCCACTGTAACACAGTGATCATTTCTTGTACCTCACTCGATGAATTATCCATCGAAAGATATGATCGAAGCAAGGAGGGGCCACGAGATAGTCAATTCCCTGAGATACTCTTCTATTGCGGGGAGAAAAAGGTCGAGTATGCCTCTGAATGAGTCTGAAACTCCGAGGGCATCACATATGCGATCCACAAGGGCCGTAAAAGTTATCAGTCCTCGCTTAGCCCGGGGGGTTTTCGAGGAAGAGCAAGGGACTTCAGTAGCTTTTTTCTTGCTATCTTGTCTAGGGCTTCTTTTCGAAGTATATTTAATCGGTGGAGGCGGGGGCGGCAGATCTTTGCTGCAACACGGAATGGAAGCATCGAGGACCTGTTTCTTCGGCAATTTCAAATTTGCCCCACCTCCTTTGGAATTAGGCAAACTTTTGAGGGAAGATTTCATTACCTTACGGCGCAGTCCCGGAGAAGATGGAGACTTTCGTTTTCCGGGTGCGTGTACCTCCGAAGAATCTCCCCCATCAGTTTCGTCGTCGTTCGCTTCGTCGGAAGACAACTCTTGAAAAGAGTTACCAACTGGGATGGCTGATGAAGACTCTTTTGCAGGCGGATTTAAAGCTTTCACCATTTCCGCATACGTCTTCTTGGAGCGCTTCACAATGGAGCGACTCTCATTTCGAATGCGCCTTTTGTATGCCGGGCATTTCTGCAAGTCATGAAGATCCTCACGACAGTAGCTGCATTTTTCAGCTTCCTGTGTGCAATCATCTTCCAAGTGAGCTTGGTTGCATTTACCACAACGGGGCTTGTTGTCGCAAAAGCTAGCACTATGACCAAGCTGTTTGCAGTTGGTACAATTGAATACCATCGGCACGTAAAGGCGCACTGGGTAAAAAACACTATCAATGCAAAAAAATTTAGGGAGAACGGAACCAGGAAAAGTTACACGAAACGAGGCTGACGGCGAAAACACTTTCTTATTGCCTTCCATGGAAACTGATTGTAATTGTTTACAATCCAGTATAGCCACATCAGGAATGGACCGGTTCTCAAAAACGCCTTTGCCAGTCTTAATGTCTTCGCATGTCAGACTCGCGTCGATGATTTTCCCTTCCACCTCAACCTCTCTGGCCAAAATATACACATAATATTCCACAGTAAAAGCCTCATGCTGAGCAATTTCATTCGCTGCTTTGTAACTAGGTGCAGTTACACGCAGCTTGGATTGCTTCACTTGGTGAATAACGGTCCCAGGATATTTACGCGTCAGCTCTCTAGAGATCGAGAGCACATTCAAAATCTTATTTTTGCGCCGGAAATAGACAACCCAAGGCCCAGCCGAAGACGGTTGATAAAACCGCGTTCGAGCAACGAGATCTTTAGGAGGCGTATCGCCTCCATCCGATTCGTCCATGCGGGAAAAAAATCCAACCGCAACCGAACCGACAATAATAATAAAAAAAAAGTAGAGAAAAAAACAAAAAAAAAATTAAAGCGATTGGAAAGTATTAATCAATTAGTGGACTATTTTGTACACACCTCCCCTATAAAGGCAAAAATATAATAAAAATAAAAAAAAACTTTTGAAAAGAAAAAAAAAATCAGTCAGTGGACTATTTTGTACACTCTTCCCCTAACCCTGCAAACAAATTTGCACCGGGAGAGAGACAGAGGAGAAGCAAAAAACAACCTTGAACTCAACACTGTTCGGGAGATGCGAAAGCAATTCAATAGAGTATGGATAGGTATAGAAAAATTGCTACTTATCCGTTCCCGTTTGATGACGGCACAGCAGCTAGCCTTCCACGTCGTAGGTAGGCAAATATGTCTCGCCGTCCTCGCAGCAGATGTATGCGGGGGAACAATTATCGGTGGAACGATACCCGTTGACCCTTGCCAACCTGGTTCGCTTCCTTCGATGCGCGCGGTTTTAAGCACTAGAGGCACAATTGGTAAAAACCACACGGGCGGTGGAAGCAATAAAAAAAAAAAAAAACAAAAAAAGCTGCCGACTGCAAAAAACTGAACTAACTTGTTCAAGCGCACAACAAGGAATGATGTTACATTTATTTAGTTAACATCTAAACTGATAATACTATGAATTGTTGGAACGAATCAAATTTGTTATACGTAAAAGTTGATGAGTGATCGAATGTCCATGGCGGAATCCGAACTGTTCATTGGCAAAAATTTAATTTTCGTTGATGTGAGCCATCGTTCTGTTCAAAATGACCTTTTCAAAAAGTTTACTGATGGGGGAAAGCAAACTGATTGGGCGATAGCTAGAAGCTTCTGCAGGATTTTTGTCTGGTTTGAAAATTGGTACAACCTTGGCATTTTTCCATTTCCGACGGGTTAAACTTAGTTTGTGAATGAGCATGAATATGATCTGCCTGATGGGTATGATTCCTAATCAAGCGATCGTTAACTGAAAAATGAGTATTGTTCGATACTCTACCAGGCAAATTCGGAGACGACCGTTATCGTAACGGATATTCGTGTTTATTCTGCGCGGCGTGTGAGGTGACACGAGTCGAACGAGGTGACAATTGTCGACTCACTCCCATTTGATTAACATTAGTCGTCTCACGTCACTCGAGGTGAGAGAGACTCGTCTCGACTCACGCGCCGCGCAGAATAAGCACTTTTTTTTTAAATTTCTTTATTAGTATCATTTCAAACATTACATTCATTTCTTATATCTAGGTGTTCTGTGTTATTAGACAACACTATCATCCTAATTTGGTAAAACAAATTTAAGATGTTATTAACATTTTGTTAACAACATATAACATTTCATCTGCCGTAGCAGTTCAGATTTTTTACAGGTGAGTTGATTTCACCTGCTTATAAGAGAAAAAAAACGCTTTAAATATACTTAACCTAACTTAACCTAAACATATAACGCATTAATCGTGGCAATAGAAGATTGTAACGATTTTTGCCTGAAATTATTTATTATTTTATTTGACATTTGTTCCAATGTTTCAACATTGGATATTCTATGTAACTCATTGGTACTATACCAGGGAGGAAGCCTCAGAATCATTTTCAAAATTTTATTTTGAATTCTCTGCAGAGCTTTCTTCCTGGTATTACAACAGCTAGTCCATATTGGTACAGCATACAACATGGCTGGCCTGAAAATTTGTTTGAATATCAAAAGCTTGTTCTTAAGACAAAGTTTTGATTTTCTATTAATAAGGGGATAGAGACATTTTACATATTTATTACATTTGGCTTGAATGCCCTCAATGTGATTTTTGAAAGTTAAATTCTTATCTAGCTTGAGCCCTAGATACTTAACTTCATCTGACCAATTTATTGGAACCCCTCTCATCGTGACAACATGTCTACTTGAAGGTTTCAAATAAAGAGCTTTTGGTTTATGTGGGAATATTATTAGTTGAGTTTTGGAAGCATTAGGAGAAATCTTCCATTTTTGCAAGTATGAAGAAAAAATATCCAAACTTTTTTGCAATCGACTACAGATGACACGCAGGCTTCGACCTTTGGCGGAGAGGCCTGTGTCATCCGTAAACAAAGATTTTTGACATCCCTGAGGTAACTCAGGTAAGTCAGATGTGAAAATATTGTATAATATTGGTCCCAAAATGCTGCCTTGAGGAACACCAGCTCTTACAGGAAGTCTTTCAGATCCGGAGTTCTGATAATTAACCTGAAGTGTACGATTTGACAGATAACTTTGAATTATTCTAACAATGTATGTTGGAAAATTAAAGTTTTTTAATTTTACAATCAAACCTTCATGCCAAACACTGTCGAATGCTTTTTCTATGTCTAGAAGAGCAAGACCAGTAGAATAGCCTTCAGATTTGTTGGAACGGATCAAATTTGTTACACGTAAAAGTTGATGAGTGGTCGAATGTCCATGGCGGAATCCGAACTGTTCATTGGCAAAAATTGAATTTTCGTTGATGTGGGCCATCATTCTGTTCAAAATAACCTTTTCAAAAAGTTTACTGATGGAGGAAAGCAAACTGATTGGACGATAGCTAGAAGCTTCTGCAGGATTTTTGTCTGGTTTTAAAATTGGAACAACCTTAGCATTTTTCCATTTGTCAGGAAAATATGCTAATTGAAAACATTTGTTAAATATATCAACTAGAAATGATAAGCTACTTTCTGGAAGTTTCTTGATGAGGATGTAGAAAATTCCCTCATCGCCAGGAGCTTTCATATTTTTGAATTTTTTAATAATAGTTCTCACTTCTTCCAAATCAGTCTCCCAGGCATTTTCGAAAACGTTCTCTTGATTGAGAATATTTTCGAACTCCTGAGTAACTTCGTTTTCAATTGGACTAGTAATTACTGATATAGTAAATTAAAATTGTGCGCACTTTCAAACTGCATAGCAAGTTTTTGAGCTTTTTCGCAATTAGTTAGTAATAATTTGTTTTCCTCTTTCAATGCCGGTATAGGCTTCTGAGGTTTTTTCAAGATTTTAGATAATTTCCAAAAGGGCTTAGAGCCAGGGTCCAATTGAGAAATTTTATTTTCAAAATTTTTGTTTTTTTATTGAGCAAAACGCTTTTTGATTTCTTTCTGCAAATCCTGCCATATAATTTTCATAGCAGGATCGCGAGTGCGTTGAAATTGCCTTCTCCTCACGTTTTAAGACGGATCAAGAGTTTAAGATCATCGTCTATAATCACGGATTCAAATTTTACTTCACATTTTGGAATTCCAATGCTTCTGGCTTCAACAATGGAATTTGTTAAAGTTTCAAGAGCATTGTCAATATCAAGTTTAGTTTCTAAAGAAATGTTAACTTCAAGATTAGAGTCAACATACGTTTTATATATATTCCAGTCGGCTCGTAAATAATTGAAAGTGGAGCTGATAGGATTTAGAATCGCTTCTTGGGATATTTGAAATGTAACAGGGACATGATCAGAATCAAAATCAGCATGTCTAACTAATTGGCTACAAAGATGACTAGAGTCGGTTAAGACCAAGTCAATCGTAGATGGATTTCTAGAAGAGGAAAAACATGTAGGGCTATCAGGGTATTGAATTGAGAAATATCCTGAAGAGCACTCATCAAATAAAATTCTGCCGTTGGAATTACTTTGAGAATTATTCCATGACCGATGTTTGGCATTAAAGTCACCAATGACAAAAAATTTTGACTTATTGCGAGTCACTATTATCTTTCATCTGTCTGGCACTATTATCTTTCATCTGTCTAACACGAGCCTCGACGACTCGCCTACGCGAAGAGCAAGCCCAAAAATTTGACTTATGATTGCCCCCACAATTCGAGAACTAACTTGGTGGTATCTTCCTTCACTGGACAGACGAGAGAAGAACCTCCGCATATCATGCATTTTGCATCCATGCGACAATTTTTTGTACCATGACCCCACTTTTGGCACCAACGGCACTGAGTGGGGTTCTGGTAATTTCCTCCAGGTTTCTGAAAATGTTAAGAATTATTTCTTCACAATACCCCTAAAGCTCCTAGAAATAATTTCTGGCTACGCCACTGTATCATATAAATAAAACAACGATAGAAGATAATATTTAAGTTCTTTAATCGCAGATTTTGAATTATTTTTTAGTTATTGGATTATCCGGAGTGAAAAAAAATCGATACTCCGGATAATCGAGTACATGGTTGCTGGCAGGCGCAAAGGCAGCCCTTAGGGATTTGATGCTAGAGTAGCGCTTATTGAAGGTGTTTTCGGACATGAACCTGTGACATGTGACAATGTTTTTTCTTTTTAAGTAAAATAGCCTAGTATGGCTGTGAGTTGACAAAGAAAAGATGAATTGTGTTTTGAATTATATGTTCCCTGAATTTTATACGCTGTACATAAGATTTAAAATTTTAACAATGTTCTTACCACATATACTGATTAGTTATCGTGTCTATTATGTAAACGAGAATCCACAGACAGAACCACCATTCATCCTTATTCCGCCGTTTAGCGTGCAGCTTGAGTGGCGGGTGTTTTCTTAGTACGGCTTCCGCTGCCCTGCGCTGTTCGAAACGTGATACACCGTTTATCCAAAAACGATATCAAATCCTACGAAAGATTGTGAATACGGTTAAACTCTTACGAGTCGTTTTTCGTTTCAATATACTCACGTTGCTCTCGTAGCGCAGGCCAATTTCTTTCAAGTGACTGTAGATCGCATCCAAATCTATTGGCTGATATCGGAGCATCTGTCGACGGAGGGCTGGATTTTCGTAGATCATGTTGTGGAACGCGATGTGAAGCGGGACGGCACACCAAAATGTCTGTTAGAATAAAATGTTAGAAAACCTGTTTAAAACAATGTTCATAGAATTACCTTCTTTCTTGGCTTTGAAGGAAGAATGTATTCTTCGTTTTCCATTTCCGGCACGGAGTTGTCACCCCTCCGCGGCATAATTTCTGCGACATTGTTACCATCACCATGATCTTCGTCATCGCAAATGCATTCATCCTCGTCGACTACCTCCACAAACGGATGCGTTTGATCGTAGATGTAGTTCAAAAATTGCACTGCTTTCCTTCGCTTCAACTGCTTCATACCATACTTGAACAGCTCACGATGTAACTCAGGAGACTCCATCCGTTCATAATCCGGTCGAGGGCTCACACAATCTAATCGTATCTCGATATCGATCGGTGGAGGCGCACGATCTCTAGTAAGATCTTCAAACTTATCATCGAAACCGCCTTTGCGCTTCACAATAGGTGATTTGATGATGCTGGGATTACGTTTGCTAGGGCCTGCCAATACAGAGTCGGAAGTCGTTCTTCGAATTGGACTAGCTCGCGGTCGTTGCTGTTGCTCTAGTTGGGTGCACGTTATCCTCGCCTGGCTAAGGATCTGCTCGATCTCTAGGTCTAATTGTTCCGATGGTATTGGGGCCGAGCTTTCCATCGGAACTTCTTGCACATCGTCCACTACATCAGTACTGTTGTTGTCAGGGTCGTCGGGAAAGTCTGGGATTTCGTAATTATTCATGTAATCCTCTAGATCGGGAGGCTTTGGTTCATCACAGGTTGATTGCTTTGTTAACGTCGTGGGGAGGTTGAACTTTTTGATAAGTCCGTCTAAAAAGGCCATGGTATTGTCGGCTCGATTGGATTCGTCTGGAGCGACTGTAGACTCGGCGGCATCCTCAGCTTCTTTCTGATGTTCAGCTGAGTTATTCATATCCGAACTTAATCTTTTGTAATCTTCTACGTCAAAGTAGACTTTTGTGCCATCGAGATCTTCACAGTCTTTCGCTCTACTCATGGATTGGACAATATTCTGTGAAACATCAGGATTGGCCTCGGAAGGCGATAATGGACTAACGTTGTAAAAGGGTGAGAAATCCTGACGGATAGAATAGTTTACTTCATCATCGGAAATTATAAGTACATCTTCGGGCTCGTCATCACCCGTGGGAGAATCAAATGATTCACTAATTCGTTCAGTAGAGCAATTTTCTTCATCTTTCTCGATGTCACCCTCGCAAGCAGTATCCTTTGAAATGTCATCGCTGTTTCGAGTTTGCTTTGCATTACATGCAATCATGCTTTCAGACGAAGAAATAATCACATCGTCGTTACTTTGTTCTACCTCATGAGCACATTCTTGTACCGAATCATCGCCGGAGGGACTTTCTGAATAATTCACTAATTGTTCGGATATTGGAGATTGCTCAGCGTTTTTGAACGAATCGTTTCCAACAACTATTCTTTCAGTCGTTGTTATTTCGGAGTTATCCTTCTCAACAACAGTTGAGAACAAATCAACGTTTGTTGTTCCGTTCAACTGGTTCACAGCCGATAGTACACGAAAAGACAACTCCTTTGCAGCCGAAGGAAATATAGTTTTATCAAAGCACTGGTCTTTCTCGGAAATACCACTATCAATTGCACTGATAGAGGATCGCTTCTTTGCCTGTCGATTATCAGAATCAGCTTCGATTTCCGATTTCCGGCCAAGTTCAACTGACGTATTTTCATTCTCCTCCTCACTTCCATCATCCTCCAATTCTATTGTTTCAACTTCCGTCTCCGGAACCCCACTCAACCTATGCCTGATCGCCAAAGCATGAAAGGATAACTCCTTCCCCGGTGAGGGAAACGCCAAATTATTGGTAGGTAGATTCACTTTTGGGGCGTTGATTGGATTGCTGTTACTATCGTCAGTGGAACTCAGCACCACAACGACATCCTTTTGGTTGTCGTGATCCACGTGTTCGCTACATTCGTTCTCCACCGGTGCAGAAGAAGACATCTTTGCTGACGAAATGCAGACGAAAGATAAGAATGGATCAGTTGTTCGCGTGGACTGGTATTGTTGAGGGTTAGTAAATGGTGTTGATAGGTTTGGGATGGACTGACATAACTAATATAAGGCGGAACTGAGGTTCATCTTCTTAAGGTTCCTCTTCCGAAACTTCAAGTTCATCTGAAACCGCAAAAACCAGAATCTTCAAGTTTTAAGAGAATTGAAAACAATAAAATAATAAGCTCGTTCTAAGGTCTTCGCCCACGCTGAAGGCACAGACAAACGGACGTAACCTTTAAATGAATTTGTAAACTTCGGATTGTGGGGACGATCGAATGAAAACCGCGACGGATACTTAGAAATAAAACTCTTTATTATCTCGAACGTGTTTACACGGTTGCGTCTTGTTTTTAACTAACTAGTCTGGCTCTACATAGGGCTGTTCGCAAATTCTGATAGCGCATAGGGTGGCTCCAAAAGGTACCGCCACATACGCACCCCCCCCCCCCCCAGTTACACCATAAATCGAACACGATGTCCTGCAGGAGTAATAACTGTGTGATGATCATCTTGGGGGTAACTTGATAAATTCTGATCACAAACGAAAGCAGGCTTCACTCGATCAATGAAGACTACTTGATTCTTTCCGAGCACATTAATCTCAAAATATTTATCGCTTCGTTTCACCACTTCGTAGGGTCCCTCATATGGTGGTTGTAGTGGTCGCCCAACAGCATAAATTCTGACGAACACGTGACTGCAGTCCTTCAATCTGGGATTCATGAACACACGCAACTTGGAATGACGTGTGCCTTCTGAAGCCTTCAAACCCGAGAACATCTGATGTAACGCTTTTGCAAATTCCGTGCGGTCGACATTCGGGGCAACTGAATCGTAGAACTCTCCTGGGATTCTTAACTGTTGACCAAACACGAAGTCCGCTGCCGAGCATTTAGAATCTTCACGAAATGCAGACCTCAATCCAAGCAGCACTAAAGGGAGCCGATCATGCCAATTCTTCGGATCGGTACACATCAATGAAGCTTTAATGGTGCGGTGAAAACGCTCCACCATTCCGTTCGACTGTGGATGGTAAGCGGTGGTGTGAATGTGATGTACTCCGAGAAGGTGTGTTAGCTCCTGGAAAACTTCCGACACAAAGAGGCCAACTCAACTGGTTGTGTGCTCGTAGATTTTGCAACGGCATTTACGGCTACTTGATCCCTTGACGACACAGTGACAGCAGAAACGTTGCTGTTAGAGCAGTCAATCATTTTATCATGTCAATCAATTTATTTTATGCCGTCGCTGATGGCCAATACTGTTTTCACGTTGGCTGGCATTCGCTGCAGGAAAAGCATCTTCATGAGGTTATCATCAACATTCAATCCGGTTGCGACTTCATTCATCCGAGCAAGCAAGTGAGTCGGACGAAAATCACCCAGATCACAAGTAGAGTTACTGTGCACGTGCTGTAGCCGTTGGTGCAGGAGCCTCATTGCTTGCAAGCGCACGGGCGCGCTGTACATTGTGAGACCTTTTTTGATGCGCCTCATTATTCTTGTGATGTGTCTCAATGCGATCTCATGCGCTCCTTCACATGTGCTGTTTAAAACTCAGCGCAATAATTGAAGTGATTACAAAAGTTTTCAACGAGGGTCGAAATTGTAACTTTTGGATCGCGAGTCTACGACCATGTCATGTAGGCCATCTAGACACCTGCATAATAAGGCGAAAATAGTTATAGAGGCCCTTCGTACTAAGCAGTTGTTTCACAACTTGAAGACCGTTGGCGAGCCGTAGTGCCGAGCAGCGCATGAGACGAGTCTCCCCGAGAACACATCACCTAGCGCGCGCTTTTTGAATTTTCGTGAGCCTCCGTCTAGCGCAGCACACTAGGATTCAGATGAGCTAAGAGACGGTTTGGTTGGAGGCTCGTCAATACATTTATGTGCTCCTGAGAAATATGGTCGGGGTTCTGCTAAACCGCACCAAGTGCCATTTTTTCCTTAATTGACTTTTTTACACCAGAGGACTCAAATAATCATTACCTTTCTACCATAAAAATATCAAGTAATTTGAACACTCCCTTGTAATCTTAGATCAAAAATTTTCTTTGGGTGGACATGAAAAACTGTAATTTTGTTCAGCCAGAGCGAACCATAAACCAACGCACGTCATCAGAGGAAATTCATTTTTCAGATATAAAGCTATATTTTTTCAACTTTCTTCTATACTTTTACAATTTATCCATTCCAAGCAACTCATAGAAGTAGAGGCCTGTGAAATTGGGCAGCAATTGATTAATTAAAATTAAATATTGCTCCGGTGGCGTTGATCTATTTTCTTTCAAATTTTATCCAGCCACACCGCACTAAGTACTGTTTATCTGAAAATCACATTTAGACATGAAGTAAAGGCATTTACATGCAGTAAATACTTGCATTAGCTTGTTATATGATATGTTTATCAAACCACACAGAAGCCGTAATAAAAAAACGAATTAATTTAATCTGATACTGTGTGAGCAACTCAGGTGGACTTGGTGCGCTTTAGTTGTTCAGAAAATGGCATTATCGCCATCAAACCTCGTCAGAAAAACTGCACATTACTTGATTCAAGTTTATCACCATTCCTTCAAGAAGTGAAGATGACCTAGTGGTAGCACACTAGATTACCACTCAGAAGGCAAGAGTTCAAATCCCGATGAAACTTTTTTTCTGATGTTCTATCCGATGGTGATGGAAATCAAACAACATTTAGATTCTGTGATTATTTTTATATTGCAGAAAAACATCAGCAGGTCAATGTACATCTGAAAAGATGGTGATTCCTGGTGAACACTTCACGCATTGAACTGTGAACTTGATCAGCAAAGGTGCACCAAATGGGAGCAACTTGGTGCGCTTTGGCAGAGCGAATTCATGGTTTTCTTCGATCATTAGGATCTATGTATAAACACGTGAGAACCTTGATTCAAAACATACGAACCCTTCCCATAAACACTTGTGACATGGATTCCAACATGCACGGTGATGGCAAACATCATTTGTCTCCAATTTTACTTGTGTTGTTGAAAACTGTGAAACACATCCAACCATACCGAACCAAGAACCATATTTTTCGATTTTTGTTCAGCCAGAGTGAACTGAGTGCTTCATATTGTTTAATGAAATCCAATTACATCGTAAATTTTTAATGATTTACTAGTATATTTAATCTCGGTGTACTTATTGAACACTGTTAATCGCATGTGAGCGATAAAAAAATTGAAATTATCATCCGCGATAAACTAGTACATGAAAAAACTTTAAAGTAAAATATCTACGAATAAAGATTTTGGCACTTGGTGCGGTTTAGCAGAACCCCGACCATATGTAACTCTAATCACAAGAGCTTAGAAGCTGCTCTAGCCGCGCTTGTGGAGACAAAGCGAAACGTGCAATCAATCGCTCCTTGACCGCCTTGTATTTATCGGCCGCTGGCGGATTAGAGACGAGATCCGACACATGGCAAATGACGCTTTGGTCGATCTTAGCGATTATATGCCAGAATCTGGTTTCGTCCTTGGTAATCTGCGCCAGGTTGAATTGGGCTTCAGCCTGGGCAAACCACATATTTGGATCGTTTTTCCAAAAGTCAGGTAACTTGACGGTAACAGCAGCAGTTGCAGTAGCATTCGCCGCTGCGTCTTCCAATTCATCACGCATGTTTGGGGTTAAGTGCAGCCTTTCGATTATTCTGCTGAATTTTCGGATTTGGCTTGAAAACAGGCCGCAAACTGTTTGATCTCCATGCACTACGGAACTACGCGCGTTCGGGGTCACCAATTGTGGGGACGATCGAATGAAAACCGCGACGGATACTTAGAAATAAAACTCTTTTTTTTTTTTTTTGCGGTGTCTGTGTCAGACGGCTAAGACCGGTCACGGTCCATCTTGCCCCTGAGGTTGTCGGTTTTCCAGTATTGGTTGTACGGCGTGGGTGAGTTGGCGTTTTTTTTTTTTAATTTGAATTTTCGTTGCTTTGAGGAACGAGACTATTTGTTTCAGGTCTAGTTCGTTGTTTTCGAGTAGTATGGTAGTTAGAGGTTTGAAATATTCTAGTACCGAGAACTCGGATCTTTCCACAT
The DNA here is from genome assembly GCF_002204515.2 of Aedes aegypti. Classification (NCBI taxonomy): domain Eukaryota; kingdom Metazoa; phylum Arthropoda; class Insecta; order Diptera; family Culicidae; genus Aedes; species Aedes aegypti. Next base: position 19,301,037 of record NC_035108.1, on the reverse strand, counting down.
TATATTTTGGGCAGTCATACAGGATGTGGTTGATGTCCTCTGTTTCTTCGCACCATTCGCAGTCGTCGTTTATTTCGATTCCCCATTTGTACCTTCTTTCCTTGGTGTTCGTGTGGCCCGTTCTTATCCGACCAATGATAATTTTCTCTTCCGTGTTTAGTTCTAGTCCTTCAAACCAGATTTTCCTGGATGGTTCTTGCATCAGGCTGAATTGCCAGATTCCTTTTCTTCAGATGTCTTTTTGTAGTTTTCTTTCCAATCTTCTTCGGTCTCGAGACTATTTGTTTCAGGTCTAGTTCGTTGTTTTCGAGTAGTATGGTAGTTAGAGGTTTGAAATATTCTAGTACCGAGAACTCGGATCTTTCCACATTATATTTTGGGCAGTCATACAGGATGTGGTTGATGTCCTCTGTTTCTTCGCACCATTCGCAGTCGTCGTTTATTTCGATTCCCCATTTGTACCTTCTTTCCTTGGTGTTCGTGTGGCCCGTTCTTATCCGACCAATGATAATTTTCTCTTCCGTGTTTAGTTCTAGTCCTTCAAACCAGATTTTCCTGGATGGTTCTTGCATCAGGCTGAATTGCCAGATTCCCTTTTCTTCAGATGTCTTTTTGTAGTTTTCTTTCCAATCTTCTTCGGTCTCTGTTGAAAGTTTGAAAGTAGTTTGGGGGCCTTGTGTTGTTCTCGTCGCTTCTTCGTCTGCCTTTTCGTTCCCGGGAATGCCTTGGTGGCTGGGCACCCACTGCAAGGCTATGATTCGGGATCTATCCTCTTTAATCGATTTGCGTATTCTCCAGGCTAAAAAATTGTCTTCGGTTTTGGTTCTGTTCAATATTGTCTGACACGCTCCCTTGGAGTCGGTGAATATTACAGTGTTCTTGTAGTTCTTCAAGTGTATCATTTGGATGGCTGTCCAGATGGCTAGTAATTCCGCATTTGTGATTGAGTAGTTGGAGTTTATTTTTTCTACAACCACTTGATGATCAGAGGTGTCATAAACGGCGAGGGCTGTTCCTGATGTGGTTTTCGACGCGTCAGTATACAGATGGTTGAAGTCCTGATAGTCGTTGTTTTTAAGCAGAAGTTCTTCCAGAATTCCTGGCTGTGTTCTGCTTTTTGTCGCTGTCCATACCTACCTTGATACCTTGATGGTTACAGCGTAGCATCACGCCATTGCCGGGCGTATTGTAGAGCTCCATCTTCGTCGGTCTTGGGCGAAACTTCTCCAGTTGCCCCGAACGTTTAGGGTCGCCAGGTCCTCTTCCACTGCGTACAGCCAGCGTATTCGTGGTCTTCCCCGAAGCCACCGACCTCTACCTGGTTCCCTGCTGAATATTATTTTCGCAATTCTTTCTTCCGACATTCGCACTAAGTGACCAGCCCACTGAAGTCTGCCGTATTTTACACAATTGATAATATTCGCATCTTTGTACACTTGATACAACTCGTGATTCATGCGTCTGCGCCACACACCATTTTCGAGTTTCCCACCGAGTATTGTCCGCAGCACTTTACGCTCGAAAACACCGAGAGCTTTCCGGTCTGACTCTTTCAACGTCCACGCTTCGTGCCCGTAGAGAGCCACAGGAAGAATCAATGTTTTATACAGGGCGAATTTTTTTTTCGGTTTGCAAGCTGCGGGACCTAGGCTGGTTACGTAGTCCGTAAAAGGCCCTATTCGCAGCCGCAACACGTCTTTTCACTTCGCGGGAAACGTCGTTGTCACATGTCACAAGTGTTCCAAGGTAAACAAATTCTTCAACAACTTCAAACACATCCCCATCAAACACTACCTCAGCACTTACACCACCATGCCTGACTCTATCTCTACCTGCAACCATGTACTTCGTCTTGGCAGAATTGATGGTCAGGCCTATCCTCGCTGTCTCCCTCTTCAGAGGCACGAAGGCCTCTTCCACTGACCTGCGATCGATTCCAATCAGGTCTATATCGTCCGCAAAGCCAAGGAGCATGTGCGACCTTGTGATAATGGTGCCATTTCTTTGCACGCCAGATCTCCTAATAGCACCCTCAAGTGCAATGTTGAACTGTAAATTCGAAAGTGCGTCTCCCTGCTTCAATCCGTCTAACGTCACGAACGAGGTTGACACCTCGTCTGCGATCCGAACACTTGATTTCGAACCATCCAGCGTAGCACGTATCAGCCTAATTAGTTTCGCCGGAAAACCATTTTCAGACATTATCTGCCAAAGCTCATTTCTTTTCACTGAGTCGTACGCCGCCTTGAAATCAATAAACAGATGGTGAGTCTGCAAGCTATACTCCCGGAATTTGTCTAGGATCATTCGCAAGCTAAACATCTGGTCCGTTGTCGAACGGCCCTCACGAAAACCAGCTTGGTATTCGCCGACGAAGGACTCCTCGAGCGGTCTCAGTCTATTAAACAGGATGCGCGACAGAATTTTGTACGCCGAATTCAGCAGGGTAATTCCTCTGTAATTGGCACACTCCAGTCTGTGCCCTTTCTTGTAGATAGGGCGGATGAGGCCATCCAACCAGCCGGTGGGCAATTCTTCGTCCTCCCATACCTTCAGAAGTACTCGGTGGATCGACTGATAAATTTGCTCGCTTCCGTGCTTGAGAAGCTCGACCGGGATCTCGTCCTTCCCAGCAGCCTTACAGTTCTTCAGCTCGCTGATAGCCTTTTTAACCTCTCCTATGGTCGGTGGGTCCACAGCTTGATCGTCATCATCTATGTTCATCCTGTTCCTCGCTACATTTCCATTCTCACCGTTCAACAATTGCTGAAAGTGCTTACTACGGACTTCACAGTACCTGGTCTAGTAAACCTCACCCTCGTACTAAGTGCGCTATGTATAAGACGCTAATAAGAACGGTAGTCTTCTACGGGCATGGTACGTCGACAATGCTCAAACAGGTCCCGTAAGTTCTTGAACGATATATGCTAAGGACGATCTTTGACGGGTTATATTTTTTTTCACAAGGGGGAAATCTGCAAACAATCCCCCTGAGAAGGTAACTCAGGGAGTGTGGTGATGCCGCACCAACGAGGACCCACTAAAACCAGCTAATGCACTGTACATGAGCAATTCTCCATGGCCTTAGATCATCATCTCCCCGGAACCACCTTACGGTATTACTTCAGGAATGGGCCAGTACATATAGCACAACACATGTAGCAGAAGTAGTAGCCTAGGAAAACTGCTTATCCTAGCCGACTTAAACAATGTTACAGGGGACCAGCCTCGGCGAAGCTAATCCTCTGCAGCCAACTCTTGGTCGGCGCGCCATAGTATGGCGCGTGGTAGTATGGTAATACGGGGTAACATGGGCCACCCTACATTTGAGCTTAAAAAACCCGATTTTGATCCCGATAACCTTAGGACCTCATAAAGTATGCTTTAACTAGCTATTACCGTAAAAAACCGTGCAATTTTTTTTTATACTTCATATATTCATGAAAATCTGAAATGTTTATGATACTAAGAAAATCATGGGTCTGCGTCATTTGGCATAAAGCCATTTGGCATAAGGTCATTTGGCATAACGCCATTTGGCATAAAGGACATTTGGCATAACAGCCATTTGGCATAACGGACATTTGACATAATTATGAACAATGTGAAAATAAAGGGTCATTTGGCATAACGGACATTTGGCATAATATCAAGACATGTGTAAAGTAAGAATCAATCGGCATAATATCAAACCATATATGAAGTAAAGGTCATATCGGACATTTGCAATAATATCAAACCATCTGAAAAGTAAGGGTTATTTGGTATAATAATTCAGATGTTCCTTTTTCTATGTGAAAAAAGTTGTAATATTACGCAAAACAAAAAATCATGTTAAAAAGAAGGGCAAATTCCTATATAACAAAATAACGCGTCGAATCGCTATAGCAATAACCCTCGAAAGAATACCTTATGTTTAAAAGAAGGGTAAATCTCTAGATAAATATCATGACTAAACAGGATAACATAAAATGAGCTAGGGTGTCAATCAGTGACGCAATATTTCTTAATTTGAAATTAAAAATTGAAAACAAGGTAATGGCTTTGTAAAACAGAAGAAAAAAATGCAGCAACATTGCTACTACAATTATCTTTTAAATAACATTTCGTGTTCCAACGAATCCGATCAACCAGTGCACACTGGTTCAGGAAGGTAATTTAGGCGGACATGAGGTTTTCGTCTCGATTTATTGATTTTAGAGCCATTGTTACTTCTGATAATATGTTCAGAATTTTTGGTTCCGGGTCATTTGGCCGAATGTCATTTGGTCGAATGCCATTTGACCGAATGCCGTTCGGCCGAAATTGAAAACCAAAGTGAACTAGCATGGATTTATAATGAATTTTGTTGCCAAAGGGTAGGGCGCCTGGTCGGGAACTGAGCTTCTTTAAGCAAATCAAGTTAACTCCGCAAATTGGTGGATAAGCTAAAGCTAAAAATACAGTTTTATTAGATCAATGTCTTCATGACTCATTTACCTCGCATTACAATTTTTCAGTGCAACCACTATCTGTGCCCTATCTTCCACTCAGCAAACATCTACTGGCATCGGCTTCGCCGGATCTTCTCAGTGTTAACTGTGGTAAATTTAGACACTAGATTAATACATTTGCAAACACATTTCAACAGTTACTTACTTCTTTTATATAAACTATATAATCTAAACTATAAATCCCGATGAAGCGCTGTGACGGCTTTAGGGAATCCTTTCAACTTTCGTCTTCTTATGCTCTCTCTTATGAGAACTTTTACACTGAATCAATTTACAGTTCGCAATTCCAGTTAGCAGTTTCTCTGAAGTATTTGAATTAAATCTAAATGCAAAATACTATCGCAACATTCTCCCCCCCGTAACACAATTATTTCAAAGAATGTGTTACAAACTCTCCGCGATTATTTTGCTTTTCATTATCTCCTCGTGAATTTCCATAATAATACCAGCCTAAAGAACATTTACAAGCAATCATTTCATTATTTTTTGCTACATGAACTATCGATGGTACAACTAGTTGCGCATCTGACAAACCTATCAGTAAACGTGGTTTGGCACTTGCGTACCTAAACGGCGGTAAGTCTTTCAAGGAATCATCGAACAATAATGCTGAATTGAAATTTTGAATTGGTAAATCAAGGTTTTCCACTGTAAACACATCCCGCAATGAAAACCGTTTCGTGTGGTTTACCCCAGAAATTCCTACAGTCAAGGTCTTTGTCGTGTTAGTGTTTACTGTACCATCTATCCATTTTAGAGTCAGTGAATCAGGTTTCCCATCTATCTCGAGTTCTTCTGCAACCTGCGCCTCTAGCATGGTCCGCGACGACCCTTCGTCGATAAAAGCGAACGTATCAATTTGCTTGGACTTCCCATATAAGGTCACTGGGATGTATTTTAGCAAGGTACGATTGCAACTACCAACATCAATGGTACATCCACTTGTATGAGCTGTATCATTCGCTGAATGAAGCAATGGATGATGTTTCAATCGACATTCATTCACTCCGCAGTTCTTAACCGTTTTGCATGGCCACGGCAAGTGTCGATTCAAGCAACAGGGACATATCTTTAACTGGTTAACAAGCTCCCAACGTTTACTCACTGGCATATTAGCAACTACCGTACAACTAGAAACGCGGTGGTTGCTTTCTCCGCACACATAGCAGCATTTCCTCTTTTCCCGTCGGCTGTTGTTGCGATACGATCGGCTTGATCCTCTATCGTCATCACTATCGTCGCTGTGCTCATCTCGATCATCGTTCTGGTCCAGTACTATGGTGGATGTAACCAAACTCGCTGCTTCCACCAATTCAGACATGAATTTGCTAAACGTGGCTATAGTACTACTATCGTGATCTCGTTTATGAGCGGCCCATTGCAGCTTTAAATGTGTTGGAAGTTTGTTTATCATCTCCTGGAGGAGACACGGATTGTTTAGGTGTGATTTTAGTCCAGCAGCGATCATATGATCCGACAAGTTTTGAACGGCTAAGCCGTATGTGATCAACGAGTTCAGATCATCATCTCTCGGTGCTGGAGTATCACGCAGTTTGGAGATCAAAGTGGATATCAACAACTCGGGCCTTCCATACAACAATTTTAAAGTCTCGATGACTTGAGGCACGCATTCAGGGAGCAGTAGTTTACTATCAACGGCTCGTCGAGCAGAACCACGAAGACATCGCTGCAGTCTCATAAGGTTCTCTACATTGGTGAATTTGCATGCTTTCGTAGAGTTGTTGTAGCAGCTAATGAAAACGGGCCATTCTTCAGGTTTGCCCGTGAATATTGGTAAATCTGATGGGATGACCTGGCGAGCAAACATCTTTTGTAATCCGGACTCCAATACGCTACCGTTTTGAGTTATGTTCATTTCGTCATCGGTAGATTCGCCTACATCGGATGCAAACAGCTGATTTACGATCGGATTAGTTGGTGTAGGTGACTTTTCAATTTGTGCTCTCAATGCGTTAAGGTGCTTCTGCAGACGATCAAATCGCCTATCGATAGCTTCTCTCTCAGATGATAGCGCGTCTTGTAGTCGTTGTAAACCTGAAGCTATTTGATTGCCTTGGGTTGATGACACACACTCGTTACATTTCCAATCGGATTTAGGTGAGGAATCGACCATGCCCAGACACTCGTGATGATAGTGATTCTCACATAGTGAGCAGGTTAGGCATCTCACTAATAAAGCTGGTGACTTGCATTTTTCACATTGGACCTCCATTTGGTCGGATATTATTGAAAAATTCTTTAGTGTTGCCAAAGGGTAGGGCGCCTGGTCGGGAACTGAGCTTCTTTAAGCAAATCAAGTTAACTCCGCAAATTGGTGGATAAGCTAAAGCTAAAAATACAGTTTTATTAGATCAATGTCTTCATGACTCATTTACCTCGCATTACAATTTTTCAGTGCAACCACTATCTGTGCCCTATCTTCCACTCAGCAAACATCTACTGGCATCGGCTTCGCCGGATCTTCTCAGTGTTAACTGTGGTAAATTTAGACACTAGATTAATACATTTGCAAACACATTTCAACAGTTACTTACTTCTTTTATATAAACTATATAATCTAAACTATAAATCCCGATGAAGCGCTGTGACGGCTTTAGGGAATCCTTTCAACTTTCGTCTTCTTATGCTCTCTCTTATGAGAACTTTTACACTGAATCAATTTACAGTTCGCAATTCCAGTTAGCAGTTTCTCTGAAGTATTTGAATTAAATCTAAATGCAAAATACTATCGCAACAAATTTCAAAGAACTTATTCAGCTTATTCATGAATAAGGTTACACCATCATTGACATACACATAATTAGCTTTTTAGTAGTATTTCAAGAAACATTTCGTGCTGAAAGAAGAACATCCTAAATGTAAGCAGTTATTCACTTCTCTGTTAGCAGTGATAGCCACCTGCAGATGTTTGTAGTTAAATTTTGACAGTATCCACAAAGGTTTAAAACTTATTCGTCCTTTTGCTGGATCTGGTTGTTTTGATCCCTCGGATCGTACTAAGTAATATATGTCATAGCTTTAGCAACCACAAGTCTTGGTTTCTTTGACTTAAATATTCCCCGAGTCGTTTATTGCTATACGCAAGCAGGAGGAGAATGACACTCACCCAAGTTGAGGTAAAAAAATGTGTTTTGAATAAGACGTAAGGGAATCTGGGGTAATATGCACTCTTGAGGCAAAACAACCCCACGGTGCCTTTTATGAGTATTTGTAAAAAAAATCGTCAAGGGTGGATAGGAGTGAACCATAACATGCAATTTTACATATCCAACTTCCAGAAAAATATCTAAATTTTTCTAAAATATTTGTAGAATCCCCGAAAACTCGTTTTACTACTGGGGTGCATATTACCCCTGATACCCTTATTATAAGCTTTAACATGAATAACTATGAGAAATACTTCACTCTTGAAAGAACAACCTATGATCAAAAGAAGGAAAAATCTTTTATGAAAATGTTGGCAAGTGTAATGCACATAATAGTTTTATCAGTACAGCTACAAAGAACTTCCGATGATTTAAAGGTAAAATTCCCAATTAAAATATAAGCTGAACTATTTTCAATAGTATGACTCGAATGAATAGCCTATGAGCAAAAGAAGGAAAAAATATCTGATGAAATCAATAAAAAACTTAAAACCGTATTACACCTTTGGTAGTCCAGAGGCGAATTAACCGTCACCTCAGAGTCTAAACGCAATGTGAGGAGCTCACATCTTCGTCCTGAATTAACGGGTCGATTTTATCATTCTCTTAGAGATCTTATAGAGTGACAAAAAATTACGTCCCGTTACATTATGAAAAACAACAAATTAATTAGCTTATCAGTTATTGGGTCACACTTTGAAACTTACATACATATCAGAGGTGGTGTTATTTGATTTTTATTTTCATGATTCAGCCAAACGGCATTCGGCCAAATGACCCGTTTGGCCAAACGGCATTCGGCAACGTGACCGGACACCAAATTTTCAGTACTACGAAGTGCACGCATCAAAATTTTTTTACGATGATTACAAGATTGAAGTAGGTATTGGTCAACTTCTTTATTTTAACGAATCGTGAGTTGGTATGTTCAGCAAAGTTGTAGCAAATGATCAGAGTTGCTCAATATCAGTCATAACAGCGTATGGCTGATTTATATAAACTATTAATATCAGTTGCGAGCTATCAATATCACTTGGATTTGGCATCTAATAACACAGAACACCTAGATATAAGAAATGAATATAATGTTTAGAATGATACTAATAAAGCAATTAAAAAAAAAGATTTGGCAACCAAAAGCAGTGATGCGACATCGCACTCTAGATTATAATCAATTCAGAATGAGTGATCACGTGACAATTCTCCTTCTCCCTGGGGCCTTCCTTAGCAGAGTGGCTAAAGTCCGTGGCTACAAAGCAAAGCCATGCTGAATCCCAACTGAGAAACAGGCTCTGTCCCAGTGAGGACGTAACGCCAAGAAGAAGAAGTGACGATTCTCCAAGCTATTATTGTTCTTCTGTGACCAACACATAGTTTCAATTCATCTGCAGCTTTAACAAAAATATCGTATTGATAAGTTGCCATTTTATTTGCTTAATTTAAAATTGAACTTAACCCATCATTGATATCCATAGTCTATCGCTATCAAACATCAATGTATTGGTGATGGAGTAGACAGCATGATGTTGATGTGATATAGAATGCAGTCTTGGGAACTGTGACCACAATTCACCACAGTTCATCGATTCTGCCATTCCACCAAAACACAAAGCAGCAGCAGCATCAATACCATCAGGCGATGCGCTGCCAACGGTTCACACACTGCTTGACTGTTTTTGTCTCTCCACTATGACCATTTTCGGGCAGCCATTCCAAGCTGAATGATTGAAAAAAGTGTTAAATCATTCAATCGCTAATATTTCGCTTGTGTTTTCAACTAATTGAAATCTATTAGCTCTAACAGAAAGACCACAATCATTCCGTTACGATACATATAAACAAGTTCAATTTCATACTGCCTTTATCGAGCAAAAATGCAAAACCCCGAAAACCGCAAAAATCGTGTCACCACTGTGCTCGAGTCATTTCGCATTCGGAGTTGAAAAACGTTAGGAAGAAGAAGATTACATTTTTGAAGAGCCGTGACGTTTTTTGTTTTGAACCGTCATGGTTTGCTTTGGATTTTGATGGTCGTGTAGAAAGATGTAAATGTAGAGGCGGTAAATGTTTGCTCCAGTACTTTTCTCATCCCTGATAGAATGATCCGTATTGTATCGCAGTTTGCCTGTACAAATCAGCAAGTTTTAGGCGTGGATAGTGACAGCGAGCAACTCTGCAAACGATTAGCTTAAGAGCCGCGATAATTGAGTATTTTTAATAAAAAAAATCGTCGCTCTCAAGTGTTTTATTTTTTCGATTTATTGGCCTACTAGGGTGCCGGTGCCATTAGTGGACTACCTAAGCTATAAAAATTCATAACAAAATAACGAAAAGCCTTAACAGAGATCTTTTGGCGTCAACAGAAAGATTTCAACCTCTACTATATGGGAAAAATATAAAAAGAGTGATAAAACTAATTTTTTAACATAAAATCGCTTGAGCCACTATTGGTACACGTGTTCCAGTAGTTGCGCTAGTGCTCCAATAGTAGACGTTCGGGAATTACACAAGGAATTTTGAACAAAAAGGCAAATTTTTACACAAGTTTAACATTTTTCCCTTCGTACAGCAACTAATATCTTTCGAATGAAGCATTAAGAACATCTCTGGGACTTTTCTTCATTTTAATACATCCATTTTAAAAACTGCTTCCATCCGTTGATCCACTACTGGAACACGACGGCAACTATTGGTGCAAGGGAGCAAATTTTTTGCGTAAACTTAATTATTTATATGACTTTTTGATGAAATAAAAAGCTGAAATTTGGCAAATCGACTAAACTAGAGGCGATCTATCCACCAAAAAATAACACATGTCGTTTTTATCAAAAAATGTACGTTTTATTCCATAGTCCAATCTACTGGTACATTACAACCATTGGTACCGGCACCCTAAGTTCTACAAAGTTTTAATGCTTATCATTTGCTACAACTTTGCCATAGTTGTATTTCTTATGGTTTTCATGTTATTTGAGTTTTTCATCTTAAAATTTAATATTTTGTGTGCCTTGTATCTCAACTATGAGCACCTGAAGAAAATGATTCTTCCCACCTAATGATTTTGCAGTCTTTCGAGTATTTCTGAGCAAAATTAAGAGAAGATGATATTGCTGTTTGCATTTGACGTGCAAATCCAGTATAACTGAGCTGCAAATGCGGTAACACAAAGTAGCCAAAGGATACTTAGCAACCATGATCCATGTCACCGCCGACTAGCAAAGAAAATCACTCTTTGACTTTGCCTTCCTTGTTCCCGCATTTGATATTTGCATTTCAAACGCACACAGCAATATTTTCTATCTCATGCAAAATCAATTTTACTAATAGACGAAATGAGATAAATCCATATTTATTGAATATTCACACATGCTCAATTCACGAAAATCATCACCTGAGCATATAAAATCTGAAAGAAATTCACCATTCTTCCTTTATCGGTATTTCGTCTATTAGTAAGCGAGATCATTGGAAGTCAACATAAGTCGTATAAAATACATCTACAAAGTTTACAATCCGATTGAATTCGGTGGTATGGTTTAACCGGAATCTTCTGATGGATTCATACCGCACTTGTTGTGCTTCTTCGGCGGCTTGCCAGAGAAGAGAATAAATAAATTATTATAGAACAGATTCAGCTGTTGGGCATTTTTTTAAATTATCGGACAGGTTTGGGCCGGAGGTTCTCCGATTTGCATGAAATTTTCACCAGAGGTAGAGCTCGTGGATACATGACCAAAAGTGAAATTCAAAAAAATTATAGTGGCCGATTTTCCCGGAAAACTCTAGATGAATTTTCACGATTTCTCTATATACCTCAAACTTTGAAAATTCATATCTCCTGAACTATGCATCGTAGAACAAAAGTTTTTTAGTGAAATCGAAAGGAAATTTTCTCAGCAATCTATTAAAAATATAAAAAGAAAAACATTCCTGGGAAAATTTTTCACCATGGAGAAAATTGTCGGAAAAATAGCAAAAAAAACTATCGTCTGTATCATGAAAAATTTTCAAAAAAATATTTTTTGTTTTATCAATCTGTACTCTAACTTTCGTCCATAGACGCCAAAGTGGTATCTTTTACCGTTTAGGCGACAGAACTGAAAAACCGATGACCACCCGCACGCTTCCCATAGAAAAATGTGTTATATTGTGGGCCTCATAACCGTGCGCTAACGGCGGCAGTAATTTACACGCATTGTAAGTGTAACACAGTAAACCATCATTTCCTTTCCAGTCAAAAGAAGCTTTTCGTCAATCGGACCACTCCCCATTGGTCAGTTGGGTGTTTTGTGTGCCCTTCATCAGCAACGTTATTTAGTATTAAAGCTAACAGGCTCTATGAAAGCCGCACGGGAAGTTCTTGTTACAATCAATCATTATGGTAACGTTTGAAGGATCAAATCTCAAGATCCACTTTCTTTGAAACTTATGAATATATTGTTAATATGTTGTTTCGGCCAGGACGTCTTTCCTACGTTGTGTCTTTTACGATAGAACGGACGGCAAATCAAGCGAACGGCTTCACTTTAACAGATTTATTACCATTGAGAGGCAGCATGCCTACTCGATGGAGAAACAAAAGAAATTACATTCTTACAAATTCAATGGGTGCGCCTTATATAGGCGCACGATACGGCAGTTGATTGATATTACCTACATGCAAATACTATACTATATTCTTCCAAGGAACAATCAGAATTTATATCAAATATATCACTTTGTATAGAAAACAAAACTGAAAATTTATTCGCGCGCTTTTAGTTAATTATCTAATTATTTGATAAATTGAATAAAATTTGAAAGAAGCAAAACAATTACAAATAGCTCTTTATGTATGCATAAATATCCTTTTTTCTTGCCAACTATATGATACTGAGGGTCAATCATAGGAAACACTCACTCAGTTATTGTGTTTCCCTCACTCGCTTCCACGCACAGTCGGGAGCGAGAAAGTCGTTTTTTTAACCAAGCCGAACGTTTCAATTTCCAGTGCCCATTCTGCTTCTTCGGGAGCACTAAGCGAAACAAAAAACGGCATCTGATCAGTCGAATGCAATACCAAAATTCGGACAAAGGACAAACATTTGAAAAGGGCCCAAGAGGTCCCAAGAGGAGCCTTTTTCCAGAAACGTTGCTGTTGAGCCCTTTTTAGCCCGCCCACGCAAACTAACCCCACTATCAGAAAGATTGGTGTTAGCTCTTCCTGATAGTGGTATTGGTGAGCGTGATCGAGTTGAATTGGGTTCAACAGCGGCTTGCAAAGCCAATGTTTACCAATGTCAATGTGCCCTTTTGAAATGTTTGTCCAGGAATGATTATTTACATTCTGATTCCGTTCGAATGGCATTCGGGTTTGAGTGCTAATGAGCGTTCACTGACTGGCAGTCCACACCACGGAATGATTCAGTGAGTAGGAATCCTCTCAGTCAGTTCAATGCATTCGGCGAATGGATGCTAAGTGCATTAACTCGTGCCTCGCAGATACAAGTGTATTGGTATTCACTTCTCTTCGCGTTCCTTCCGATTGTCGCTTTTACACAATCGGTTTCGACGCTTTCATGCTACACTCCTCCTAGGACGGTTCAGCTATCACTGAATGTTCGATTGCAGCAGATTTTTTGCTATTTTTCATCGGTAGCGTTCGGGTGAGTGAGTGAATTTTCCCATGCTTGCTGAGGGTCAGTTCCTATTACCTATATTATTAAATGTTAGGATCGTTTTCATTTAAAGACTGTTGGTCTCAATAGTATTGGTTACGAATAAAGGACATACAAAACACCCAACAGACCAAAGGAGAGTGCTCCGATTGACGAAAAGCTTCTTCTGACTGAAAAGGAAAGGATGGTTTACTGTGTTACACTTACAATGCGTGTAAATTACTGCCGCCGTTAGCGCACGGTTATGAGGCCCACAATAGAACACATTTTTCTATAAGAAACGTGCGGGTGGTCATCGGTTTTTCAGTTCTGTTGCCTCAACGGTAAAAGATGCCACTTTGGCGTCTATGGACGAAAGTTAGAGTATGGATTGATAAAACAAAAAATATTTTTTTGAAAATTTTTCATGATACAGACGATAGTTTTTTCGCTATTTTTCCGACAATTTTGTCCATGGTGAAAAATTTTCCGAGGAATGTTTTTCTTTTTATATTTTTAATAGATTGCTGAGAAAATTTCCTTTCGATTTCACTAAAAAACTTTTGTTCTACGATGCATAGTTCAGGAGATATGAATTTTCAAAGTTTGAGGTATATAGAAAAATCGTGAAAATTCATCTAGAGTTTTCCGGGAAAATAGGCCACTATATTTTTTTTTGAATTTTACTCTTGGTCATGTATCCACGAGCTCTACCTCTGGTGTAAATTTCATGCAAATCGGAGAACTTCCGGCCCAAATTGTCCGATAATAAAAAAAAATCCCCTGTTACTAAAATGAAACAGTAATAAAATGCTAAAATCTTCAATTTAAGTATGTACAGAAAATAGATTGAAATTATGCCAAATGACCGTTATGCCAAATGACCCTCATCTTTCACTTAGTTAAAAATTATGCCAAATGTCCGTTATGCCAAATGCCCTTTATGCCAAATGGCGTTATGCCAAATGACCTTATGCCAAATGGCCTGCTTCCGAAAATCATATAAGATGTTGGATGTAAAAATAAGCTTTGCATAATGCTTTGTCTATTGTTTTCAAATGTTTTTTACATAGTAGTTCATTCTTCCACTATCTATAGGCACGATGTGCACGAAATTGTGTAGATTTTAAAATATGTTTATTTATAATAAGATTCTTTTGTTTAAATCGTTCAATTTTATTTCCATTGAAAAATCCTTTCGTCTAACAAGGTCCACAAGCGGTTAAGTAATAATAAAAAAAAAGTATAAAGCAGTGGAAATTCTATAGAAAATTACCTTCTTCGCTGGAGTACACTTCGTAGTCGAAAATGGGATCCGAGTCCTCGAAAATGTTTTCCGAACTTGTTGCTCGAACTACACCCCCCAATTGTTCTTCCGTTAATGGAATTTCTTCACTGTCTTGCGCAGTCACAAACTTGTCATCTTCCTCTTCTGCCCGGCTTTCAATTCGCGGCGTTTCCTCCACTTCAACCGCATCTTCTTTCGTGGAAGCATTTCTTCTATCCTCCTCACCTCCACTGTCCGAGCCGAACAGATCAGGCGAAGAGGACCTTTTGCCTTCTGGAACCATTTCTTGCTTGGCAGCTTTGCGAACCCTCACGTGCACCGGAACTTCATTGTTATACTTCTGGCGGTACTCTTCCGGAACGGTATTCATATCCAGGAGTGAGTCCTCCGGATCTTCCAGCAGTTCTTGGCCTTCATTTTTTGCAGGTGACAGCAAAGCTTCATCCTCTTGGCTGTGGGATTCCTCTTTCAATCTCCTTTCGGGGGTTCGTTCTCTACCGGGAATCATTCTCCAGTCCTTCAGTAGATAACCTGCCCTCACAGCACTGACTTCGACCAACGATTCCACATAATATTCACAAAGATTGTCCACACTATTCGCGGGATTTTGACTCATCCAGAACACCGTGCTCCCATAAGTCCGAAAATTTAATTCACTCTCACTTAAGTCGGAAAACCGTCGGTCCAAATCCTCCTGAAGCAAGCGTTTAGCCTGCCGCTCCATGAAGCCCACCAAATCTTCGCGATCCCTCCGGATCAACATGGTCGCCCGATTGTGTTTGATTTTCTTCACGTTCTTCGGTGCACTGCCAAATATCACATTCAAATCGTAGTCGTTGTAGCTGTTCTTACACTTGAACCCGTACTGCTCCAGCGTGGTCCTTATACCTAGTATTCGTCGTTCCTCCGATGACAAGGAACTCGAACTGGAAGAAGCTTTGGCGGCGACTTCTTCGGGAGGATCTTCGGAAGAAGCGTTTGATTCTGGTTGCGAACCACCTTGATCGACCAGCGATCGGGACATGGCCAGAGCTAGCTGAAACTGATCCGGATCCAATCGGTCCGTTAGCGTATGTTCCAGCATAAGGTTCTTGAGTAGTTCCTCGTCGTTGTCCTTGTACTTCTGGAAAACCTTCCTGATGTCGGTTTGACTTTTAGATTTGCGTGGGGCTCGCGGCTTTCGGGTGGCAGTGGCCTTTCGTTGGACCTTGGTTTTGGCTTTTGGGAGGGCATCCGGTTTGGGTGGTTCAAAGTCATCTTCGGAGGTTTTGAAAAAACTTACTGATCACTCCACCTCCGCCTTCGGGAGGTTTCTTGGGGAACTTTGGTAATTTAGGCTTTGCCGGCTGGTCCAATGCATCCAATCGAGTGCGTTTGATGATGGGTTCGTCTTGTTCTGTTGGGTTGCGTTCCTCAGAATCGGAAAGATTAATAATTTCTTGTTCCATTCGCTCGATTGATTCGCTTGAGGGACTCTTCGGATGATTCCTACAAAACAAATGTGATGATAAATTCGCTAGTCTACTTTTATTTCCCGGCTTTGATCTACAAACAATCTATAGCTATAAATTATGTACAACTAAATTTTCACCCAAATCCTTGTGGAAATTACAGGATGCAGAAACATTGCAGTGCAGAAGGATTCCAAGAAAGGTCTGAAGAAATGGAACAATTTCTTTGGGAAATTTGTTGGAGGAATGACTAGGAGAATTCCTATAGGAATTTCTGAAGGATTTTTTTGAATGTATACCAGAAAAAAAACTCAGTAGGAATCAATAGGAGGATTCCTCGAGGATTTCCTTGAGGAAAAGAAATTTCTGAATAATCAGTGAAATTGCCGCGTAATAATCTCTGAGGATTTCTATGGAACTTCTATAATTTGTCAGAAAAATTCAATGCATGGAAGGAAAAAAATACTTTAGCTCTAGGACTTCAGAGACCTTCGTTAAGAATAGAGACTTTTTAAAGACTTGCAATAGAATATAGACCAAATCTCTTAACAGAGACTTGCTACCCGCCCAGACCTTAAGAAAATTACCCTTCATTCTCCAATTTCGGTTGACTTCTGCTTCCGGAAGGCGAAGACGACGATGATGAGGGCTTGAACAGCCTCAACTTAGCGTACTTAATTTTAGCGTTTTTACTTCTAGTGGCCATTTTACTTCTCCGTCCGGTTCGTTTCCTGATCTTCTAGCAGCTTCCGGATGGTATCACCTTTCCGGGGCGCCAGCAAACTAAACCTCATCAAATTCCGCCGGTCAATTTCCTCTTCGGTTTGCTCCAGGAAATCTTTTCGCATTCGCTGTTTCAGGTCGCTTCCTCCAATGTAGCTGATAATGGAACTGTGGGGGAGGAAAGTTAGATTAATCCAATGGCCATACAGTTCATGGTACAGTTCAACTTACTAATAAACAGCGAAAGAAGCGGTTCCGATGGCCAACACAGCCCAGGCAAATTTGTTACGCGTATTGTTGATGACTGTGCCCTGTGCTCTTCGTGGCTTCCACTTGCTGGTATCGACTCCACCCATTACAAAAACGATTTAGCTCCCGATTTGCCCCTCGAGTAACCACTTTTTTGATAAATTCACACAGAAAACGGCACAAATTTCAGAACTGTTCCCCCCGAAAGAGCCACTAAACAATCCACCGGTACAAGAAATTACGTGAGCATCGCGCCGCGAAAACAAACAGCTGTCACCGGCTGGCAACCCGAATGTCGTGCGTTTTACGCCTGAGTTCGACTCTGGCTTCGAAAGCTGACGCGAGATAGCGGCGAGATTGATTGATGAAGCGTGCATGCAAAAAATCCTACTCAGATTTTCAAATTAGAGTAGTGCAAAAATTATATGGTGATAATTGTGAATACTCTTTTCAAATATATTGCAACATCTACTATCCACTATAACAAATGGGAATTCTCAAAACAGTTTTGATTGAAACAGGCAAATTATTTTCAAAATACTGGTAATCATTTCAGTTTTACAAACCTGACATGAGAAGCTTTTTGCGGTAGTGTTCAACAGTAAGCGCGCCAAAGCTCAAGAACGAACATGTGTTCGTTGGCGTAGTGCTTAACGAACCACAGGCTATCGACATGATGGAGACACCATCTTCTATGGTGACAGAGGGCTCGATTGGCTTGTCAGATAGATCGGGCCCGGGACATCCTGTCTACTGCAAATCGCTGCAGTTGATATAGGGCATGTCCATTGCCTGACGAACCATGAACAAAAAGTAGAAATTTTATTATAAATTTAAGAAAATGGTTCGAAATTTTCAAGGTTTGAATGAATAGGTAATACATTATTACATTAGTATACAGTTCTCGGAAATGAAATAGCCCCACGCCGCGCACTCGTCATGCGCATCCACGTGCTTATTCGCGTGGCGGGAAAATTTCATTCATACGCTTCAGCCACAGACATGCGCACTGGAAACACCCAAAAAAAAAACAAGTGTCATAGCTTATGGATAGTTGTTGTATTGAAACATACCGCATCAAATCTGAAAGTTGGTTTCTTGGTAAAACTCATTTTCTAATGATCCAGTCCCGTTGGCCAAGATCGGGAAATGCGGCTGCGATTGCGGAGTTCAGCGATAACGTCCGAGGCGTTCCTATCGACGACGGGTGAGTACTTCAAATCAGGCAGATCTAGTGATTTGTCTTGTTCGCTTCATCCACTGTTTACCATTTTGTTTGACATGAATTCCCAACTTAGATGAACTTATTTTTAGTGTGCTTGTTATCTAGTGTAATTAACTCAAAACGTTTAAACCCAACCAAAATGTCACACACCTTTGTATTTAAACTGTTTAAATGGTGCATCGTACTGCCCATATTCGCATAAAACTCCCATGTTATATGGGATTTCCTATCCGTCATCAAACGTCAACATCCCACCTAGTGTTTGGAGGGGATTTTAACCTCCAAATTGCCAAATAACCTCCAAATCATCACCTCCAAGTTAGTTCTAATACCCTCCGTTATGTGAAATATGATGGCGCGTCGATCGTCGCAAGTTTATCGTTAAACAGTCAATAAGCATTTTCATGTGATAGGTCTGTCTATGCATTTGTTTAAATCAGTAAAAGACCGGTGCTAACAAGAGGCTGTCATTTCCATAGAAGAACTGTCAAAGAGCTTCCAGATCAGCTAATTTGGAACGTCTTGTGATGGGTCTGGCATGCTAATATTAGCAGGAACATGGCCCGTTCGAATTTAGCACGGTTCGGCTTTGGCAAGGTTAGATTTTGGCAACGCGGAAATGCATATGCGAAAAAAAAACAAAAATAATCGTGTTAGTCACCAATCCTGCTAATCTCAATTGTTTCTGTGGGCGTTTTTGGGGCTTACCATGTTGAAAGCGGGTAAATTTAATTCGTGTTCATTATTATAGTGCTAAAATGCGTAATGAAAACAACTGTTCGATTTTGGCAAGGTTTGATTCACGCAACATTAAAATGTTTGATATTATGTTACCATGATCGAACGGGAACTAGTACGAAACTAGCGTTCTATTCTAATATTTGGTAGTTGGCCAATGACTTGCTCATGGATCATGGATTCCTTCAGTGATTTCTTCGTGGACGTTTAATCAGAATTATTTTTCGAAATTCTTCGAGGTATTCATTGCAGGATTCTTTTAATTTTTCTGGCATTTCTACAGGATTTTTTCCAAAGATTGCTTGAGAAATTACTTCAGAAATTCTTTAATCCAGTTACTATTCCTGTACACAAATCTGTAAAAAAAACATCATCCATCATCAAAATCTACCTACGAATTCATCTAACTAACAAATAACTTTGATAAATTCCCTCCCCTTGGTTATGCGACCTTGCCGCGATGGGAGAACACAATCCATTAGCCCATTAGATGAAAACCAAAGCCGTAACCTGTAGTGGTGGTATCACATTTTGGCATTTTGAGACTACATACATGTCCTTTGGAACTACATACTTCAGAACTCTGGATTTCATTAGATAAATATCTTCAATGCTATACCATATGTTAAACTTGTAAAAATAATCACAATGCACTCAAAATTTATCCAAGTATTCCATCAAGGATTTCCAAAAAAAAAATCAAGAAATCTTGTCAGTAGTGTTTTTTTTTTATTTATCCAGAGTTTTCAATACTGTTGCTGCATTAAGGAACTATGGGCGATCAGGTGGCCTATAATCGAAAAAATGACTTTTCTGTTACACTCAAAAAAATCCAAACGTCATTGCTACGTGAAAAATCACGTAGATCATTCCAAATTCATTTTGCCTCCACTTTACCTGACTAAGATAAAGATCACTAAGCCATTCATAACCATCAAATAGTGAATCGGTAATTGTTACTGAGCTTACCTATCGCACTTACGTGAAATTCACGTAGGTGCCTATGTTCATTTTGACATCTGCATGTTGTACGTGCATTCGGTGTTGAGCGCAAATCCTAAGATGGCGCCCGCTTGATTTTTGAGGAACTTCAGAAGCTGCTGAACTTTAAACCCTGTGTTAGATTGATTTCAAGGTAAATATGCTTTGAATACCGAAGAATCCCTGCATTACTTCATATTTTATACCTGATTTATAACCTCTATCAATTATAGCACGCGAAGGCGAAGGCTACAACGAGACAGAACAAACTCACAACATTTGGGAAACAGGATTCACAATGCTCAGATTGAATATAAAAATATCACAATCTTTTAGGTCTGTTTACATTTTCCAATTGGGAATTAGTTTTCTTCCAAACCCTATTAGAGATAAGGTTGGTCTATATTCCAGTTAAATTTAATGCAAAACCATAAAGGTCCTATTGAAACGCTTCGTAAAGGCTACCGGAAAATCCACGTAGCTCTTACGTGTAGCGCCGGTGGAATGGATGAAGTCCAAAAGTTCATGCGTTCATTCTTGGCTACCTATGATTAACGTAAGAGCTACGTGGAAAGTGCGATGGAAAAAAACCACGTATGTTTTCACGTAACAATGACGTTTGGATTATTTTGAGCGTAGGTTTTTCTTGTACATCATTCCATAGTAAACACTTCTTGTAAGATATTCCTGGAATATCAGGGCAAAATCTTTTATAGTTTAACTGATACAGTATGTCAAAGTTGGAGTTTTTAAGAAAAATAAAGAATACCGTACAAACACAAGATACACATTGAATACAATATACTAAAGCTAAAATTTATTTCCAAGGATGCTTTGAGATGTAAACTAAAGGATTGTAAAGAATTCAGCTGCACAATTTTGCCCTTTTGTAATTCGGCGCTTTTTTCAATATATCTAACAATTTTCTATTAAAAACAGCTAAAAAACATTCAGAGAATAACTGAATATCGCTAAACCATTCAATCATCATTTCTATAATCATACATATTAGAACTCACAATATTTCTCGAAGACTTATACAAACAGACTCAAGTCAGAAAAGTCAACAAACTTACTTTATCAATCCTACGTGTTTCACAAACGAAATTCTACATGTTCCGCTCTAAACCAACTCGATTTTTCACTACTAGAACGTTTATTTTCCGAATTTACAAAACGACGAAAGTAAGATTCTCCACTTTCGCAACCTAACCGCTACTTTCGCCACTCCGTTGTATGGGAGACAGAGTGACTTAACCACGAATCAAACAAAACACTACTTGAGTCGATTTTACACTGGTTTAAAATCGTCGTAAGTAACTGATTGAAACGTCTTATCATTTTGTCATACATTTTTTGTGGGAAGTGATAGGAACTACCTTCAGTTTTAACGCGAGCTGATTGCATGCAAAATTTAAGCGATGTACACGGTAAAAAATGTTAAAAAGGGGATTCATTTTAAAACAGTTTTAGAAGAAAGGTTGTAATTCTTCTTAATTAATTTTCTCAAAACCCTATGAAAGTTACTTACGTCGATTTGAAAAAGTAATCGAGATTTATATTGGTTTGCACTACGTTAATCGCATAAACGGCTTATATGCATAATTAATAACAAAACTTGTTATTTCGCTATAGGCCCTATTCAAAAGTTAGTCTGAAAACTTGTTTTTGAAAATAAAACTTGAGTTTGAAACTCATAAATACGACATAAGATTGAAAAATATATGTTTGGCCGCCAGTACGTATGGAAACCGCGCATAGTGTAAGGTTTACCTGAATTGATCAATTTCTCTTCATCGAGTCTCTTTTTCGCTAACAACTTTTCTAAAAAATATCCTCAATGTTTTTGATTCTTTTTCTCACAACACTAAAATATGCTTAGAAAATGTAATCTGTTTTCTGCAAGAATGAGAAGAAAGTAACTGTATGGTTACAAAACTGTCGATTGTTGTTTTTAATTATGTTATATGTCGGACCCTTCACGTTTCTTGTGTGAGAACAGTAAAATATAAAATGCTACAGTAGTGATAGGGTCCAGTATCGTTAATGTTTTCATCCGCTACCACTTGTTAATTATGCGGAACGATGATACATATATGAAACTAGAAGGCTTGTAAATGGTGATGATGGGATCGGGAAATGCACGGACATTGCCCAAATTTGGTCTCTTTTGGTACCGTAATTTCGGGTAAAATTGATCATTTTTCGCGGTTCTTCTAGTCTCTTTTCTATAATGATCACAATGCCAAACAACTAAATGCAGGAAAACAAGTACGAAGGTGAGCCTCATCGACTTATGTACCGAAATTTTCTAACAAATGTAATTTTAGTGTTAACAAATACCCCTAAAATAAAAAAAAATCAGAGGATCTCATTTCGGGGAGAAATTGATCACTTGTCAATGCCATTATTTTTAGTTTTCAAAACAACTCTATATGATAAATTTGAGCTCCCTGAATCCGAATATGCTTGTAAAATTCTTAACAATGCAATATTTATATAAATAACGAATAGTTAAATTTCAAGAATTACGCGGAAAACGCCCAAATGTATGCAATTTCCTAAGGAATTCAATGATATGTAACAAAAATTCAAAAACAGACAAACAGACGTAACACTTAAAACAAATTTCGATGAAAATCATAGTCGCGAGAACATACACGCCCAATGCTAAAATCGATGTGTTTGGCCGATCGGCCAACAGGTGGCGGTAGTGTGTAAACGTCAAACACGAACAAAAACGACGCGAGCGCTGCGGGTGGTGAGTTGGCAACCTATCATTTATTCAAATCGACCGTTAAAAAGGTGGTCGGTGGACTTCGATGAGAGTGTGACGTCTGTTTGTCTGTGATTCAATTATTTTAACCATATGAGCAAATTGGTACGAGTTTTGGTGATGAAATCTGGTTTGGTGATATATATCATGCATCCTCACAAACTTTCAGGTTTATACCATGTTCAAATCCTTGCTTATAAATAGAAGTTCATAGGTGTTTGTCAATACTGCACCGTGCATGATTTTGAAATTTTTCGTTATTTTCATAGTAATAAACATTCTTTAACGCAAAAAACTTCACAACATACAATTCGACAATAGTTACGACAAGCAACGTTCATTTACTGCAACTTACATTGATATTTGTGCTCAATTACGAATAAATAAAATCGTGTGATACGATGATCAATTTCACCCTTCTGATCAATTACACCCGATTTTACGGTACCAGGCGTCCATGTGCTGTGAACAAGTGAACAAGTGTTTTGTGAGTGCAACTATTAGCACTTAAATAACAAAACATGATACAGTTTTTAGAAACACGACTCAACTCAGAACTTGTTTCCAAAAATGGGCAAAAAGTATAGATTTAGCACGTTCGAAAAAATATCGCAAAGCCTTATCTTATTTCTCAAATATATTCATAGTAATTCTTGCGAAATAACTGGAAAAGATTAAACTTGTTGCTGTTTAATAAACTATAAAAGTACACATTTTTTGAACGCAAAAGCTAGTACATATACTCTAGAAAGAGTTCGTCTGGTAAAGTTTCAGTTGTATTAACTCATCGAACGTATCCTTCAAAATATCGTGGTCAACAGACACCATTTGTCGGCACCAATAAGCAAATATGTTACATTTGAGGAACAGAAAATCTATTCGACGCCATATTGTGACTAAAAAGTGACCATTTGGGCCGGTTTTTGTGCAATTATTCATTGGGTCATATTTTTTCAAGCAGCATGTAACAGTCAATGGAAATCGATATCTTTGGATGAAGCCTCATTATGTCTGCTCGCAAATGCGTTATGAAGGCCTTGGTGGATATTGGTTTCAATAAAAATGCAAATCAAACTTTTCAGTAACGCACATCCTATGCCAAAAAGGGACATTTGTTTTAAATTTGGGAATCGTGATTTAACTTCTCCTTTATTTTTTGGTGATGTTATTTGAAAATCAAAGCAAATCTCGAATCATTGACGAGCTCCAGGCAAACACTTGTGCTGAAATCATCGCCAAGGCTTTTGAAGAGCTCGAAAAAGTAATGAAAAACTCTTTAAAAAGACCTCACTATGCAATGATTATTAATGGCAGCCAACTCAAATATAGAAACTGATTAATTATTTACAAAATTATTCAATTTTCAAAAAAAAACTGACTTCAATGATGGCGCATCCTGTACTTTGATGCACTAATTTGTCAAGTAATATAATTTGTTAAAAGTACCTTGGTCCCAATCAAACAGTAACTCACATTAAATTGATGTTTTATTCTGATAGTGATCTCAGTATTATAGTTGGGATTCGCTCGTGTGGGCTCCGCTACCTGGAATGATTCAATGGTTGGAAAAAAAAAAAATCCAGCATTCGAATGTCAAGAGTAGTTGTCTAACTTGCTTTGACGTCTGAGCACCGTCGCATTGATGTCCCCATAAATAGAACAAATGTGCAAGTAAATGTGGTGTAGGGAACCGGATCCTATTCTTCGCACTTTTGATTCACTTCGGCAGCCGGTTTTTTGAAAGCGACTGAGCTCATATTTAGCCACAATAAGCGCCGTATTGAACTGCTTCTTATTGCACAATTTCCCGGATAATTTCTCAGAATCCAAAAAGTATGCACCACTAACTAGTAAAAGAATTTGCGTAGAATCTGCCAACGATTTGCAAAACAAAAACACCAAGCTTTTCATCAAGAACCCACTTAGAATATGATCAAAAATCCGTCCGAATTTCCGATAGGAGGGCAGCGTGACATATTTTTCCTAATTCAACAGTACAAATCGTGATGTGTTGTGAATTTTTCTAGGAGAAGCTTAAGATTCTTGGTAAATGGGTCAACGTGCAGAAACTCTTATAAATATTTCACTGGAGTTTCTTCAATAATTATGAAAGCTTTTGTAGAAATCGCTGAACATATTCTTCTCGGAACGCCTTGGAAGCTCTTTAGATCCTCCTCGACTAACGCCCACAGTACCAAGCTCGTGCTGTGTATAACAAGCGAGCTTTGTCCGAGATGCGTGTACTCAATACACGATGCCACAGGTCTTGTATAAATCCATGAATTTCGCTCTTGTTCTAATATTAATATTATTCTAATAATTTGTTCTATTTGTTCTAATATTAATATTATTCTAATAATATTAGAACAAATGCGAAATTCATGGATTTATACAAGACCTGTGGCATCGTGTATTGAGTACACGCATCTCGGACAAAGCTCGCTTGTTATACACAGCACGAGCTTGGTACTGTGGGCGTTAGTCGAGGAGGCTCTAAAGAGCTTCCAAGGCGTTCCGAGAAGAATATGTTCAGCGATTTCTACAAAAGCTTTCATAATTATTGAAGAAACTCCAGTGAAATATTTATAAGAGTTTCTGCACGTTGACCCATTTACCAAGAATCTTAAGCTTCTCCTAGAAAAATTCACAACAAATCACGATTTGTACTGTTGAATTAGGAAAAAATAAAAGGGACCGTCCATGAATGACGTAGAATTTTATTGAGGAGGGGGGAGTCTACGGTTTTGTGACGAACGATATATTATTTAAGTAACGCTGCCTAAGTTCCACTATAGATACGTGTGAAAAAAAAGGACCGTATTCTGTTTATTATTTTCTCGGGAAACTCAAAAAACCCCACTGCTAAAGTGAATCGAAAGTGCCAATAATAGGGTTCGGCTATTCGTATTCGTATCAAAAACAAATTTGTAAATTTCTCAGTCCATTTTCTCAATGCCTACTTTTCACACCGTAGTCTGAAAATTATATTTTTTTTGTAAGCGCTGCTAAGTTACCTCGGGAAACTTTATTTCAAAATTCTTCGAAGAATCCAAAGAAAACAAACAAGACAGATTCACAGCATTTTGACTATTCATCCATTTTATGATATTAGAAATTATTTAGGGAATTATAGAACACCATTTGATAAATCTCTCTAGGTGAATTTTGCACAAAAAGTAAGTCACTAAGTTGATCTAATTAATGATCTTGAAACATTCTCAATCTTGTTGTTATGACCGTCTTGAACAAAAAGTTACTTTCAGTTTAAGGTCCTGGATTACATAGGGGTAAATAATTTTCTTGACTTCTATAAACATAAAGAGTTTGGAATTTCGAATGTGGACGCGCCACTGATTGTAAATCACAGACATAGCGCAAAAGATTCAGTGGGATTCTGATAGACTATTCTTCACTGCCTGCACTTTAAAATTCCAAATGTTTCCGCATCAAAACGATTTATTTACTTTTGGACACAAAAAAAAGTGGTCAATTGTTTTTGAGGTTTGCGTGTACTTTAATTTTATAGGGCCACGATGCTTAGTCAATGTGACATAAAAATGTCAATTCCAAAAGATTGTACAACTTGGTAATGATGTATCGGATGGCTAACCAAGCGTGCAATAATTCCAGAACGCCTGAAACGCGTTGCACTCGTTTATCGGGTACCAAAGTGAGTCATAGTGAAAATACTGCCAGCAAAGTATTCTCTTTACAAAATAGTGAAATCAGTGGGCACTCTCTTGACTTAGTTGACAAACGCTTAAAATTAAAGCTAGGTCATATAGAAGGCATCTGGCTGAGAACCAAACTCCAGTTCGAATACTGAGGTTTATTTCAGTTTTATGATTTAAGACTATCTAGCATATTGTAAGAATTTGGATGCAATGTTAATTATCACAAACATTAGGAAATAAATGCGTGGATTCTGAATTCAAACACTAACTTCCAACGTTTTATCATTCTCGTTCCCTCGCTTCATACCGCCAATAGAGAATCGAGAAGTTCATGTGACTACTGCGCTACGTCGCGCACCAATACAGCCAACTAAAGTCTGAATGAATTTGATTAGCATTTCTTTATCAGTTTACCATGTGTTCGCTTCGCGCATCATTTGCCGCTAGCCTCTGTGTAGTATGGTTAGTGCTTAACCATTCATTACGTCTCGTTATACTTTCTAATGCGATTACTGAACTTCCAAAGAACACCGCATATGTTATTGTACATATGACTTTTCATTCGTTGATACAACAATCCACTCAAGAACCGTAGTTTATGGACGAACCTACACACATCTGACCACCATGGGTGCCATACATCCCACACCATCTAAATATAGTACATGTATGTAGATTATGAACATGAAGATTACGCTTGATATATGTACCCTCGCTGACTCTCTCTCTGTGGGGATACCCGCGACGGTGTGTCGATCATCGTTTACCGCAAGAGACTTCAGTTGAACGACGTCACTCGATCAAGCCGGCAGTCGTGAACTACTTCGGCCACGGTAATTTCGCGCACTTACAATTTCACCGAGCCGGTCAAGTTTTTTCTTTCGCGATTTGAGTGTTTCGTTTTTTGTTCTTCATCATTGCGTAGCGTGGTTGTGATTGGTTTGCGTATTCTTCAGTTTCTACCGAGTCCATCTCCACTCTACTTTAGTAGCTAGTTACATATCTACAATATACAGTTTCGATACTTCTCTCGTACTCCTCGCACGCTTCTGGGGTTGGACTGCACTGCATTCGGTCCGGAAATAATAACAAACGACCGAAATAAATGGAATCAGCCGAGCGGTACATTGCATCGCTGGACATTGGTACCACGACGATAAGATGTTTTATCTATGCGGCCAATCGCGATATCGGCAAACTGGAAGTCGTCGGGAGTGCCTTCGAACAAGTGAGAGAACTCTAGAATAGGCAGTTGAGATTTAAGTGTATTTGATTGAGTCAACTTATTTGAGTGATTTTTTTTATTATCTGTGCGATTGCATCTCCCAAACAGGTCGAGCTAGTATATCCAGCGCCGGGACAAGTGGAGATCGTTCCCAGTCAACTGTGGGATAGCGTGATCAGTACCATAGCGAATGCCATTAAAAGTAAGTAAGCAACGTGCATGCGTTGATGAGGACTGCAAGTGCGCATTTTGCGGTAAGGTACGTGTCACACAAATCGTACCTATAAAGTGTACTCGAGGCCAGTCCAACAAATTTGGGGACCACTCCAGGTTTCGAAATCAGATTTTCTGTGATTATTTCTTATCGAGCCGTTCATAATCGTGTACTATAAATTGAGATTATGTAGCCACAACGGCCTTCTTATTACCGAACAAATTGCTCAAGTTGTGCCACGAAGAATCGTGCTTACTTGCGGTCCAAAACCGGATTGATTTTCACGTAAGCATGCATACGAGACTTGCATTCGCGCAAAATTGCAATTGCGTTTCTCTCGACGTATTGCCGCCTTTTAAGTGAAAGGTCATATTGTAAGTGATTTCAAAATTGGCGAGCGAACTGAAAAGGGGATACGCAATATAACATCCGAAAGGACATCGATGGCCATGATGTAAAATGAAAATACAATAGCTTACTGGACCTGATTGAAGATGATTGATGATTTAATGCTGGGGAATAATACATTTTTTATTAATCGTTTGGTTGTCACACCGTAATCCGGGGGCAAATTGATCACTATTTTACAGCTTTGTGTTATTTTATCCTTTGCAATTTAAATATTGTCAAATTAATTTTGACAAATTCAGTACTTCATTGATACAAGTTTATTTAATCGATTATTTTTAAATCATATTTAACATTTTATAAAATTTGTTTTAATACCAAAAATTGAAAAAGCCACCCTGAGCGAAATTGTTCATCATATATAAAAGCAGGTAAAAGAATAAAAAAATAACTATCTACTAAATTTAGTTCTGCTGAATCTAAAACTGATGTCTTAATCTAAAAATGGCTTGTGTAAATAATTGAATTGAATTGCAAAATTAAACTTTACTTCTTTAACGCCTTTCACTTTACCAAATCAAACGTATACCCCTATATGTAGGCGATTTCCCCTGAAACAAGAACGTTCTTTGAGAACAAACGGTTTTATGAGCAAAAAAAAACTATGTTTGTAATGCTGTACTCTTTCAAAAATGAGTTCAGTAGTTCACACTTAAGCTTACACAACATTTCAAACACTTAAAGGTAGCATATAGGCTTAGCACCAGGGGAATGTTTAGCACTGTGACACCTTCAAAAACTGTAAATACAGTTAACTCTCCCTTACTCGATATTTCGTATCTCGATGTCGAGTTAGAGAACCATAGTAAAAATTGGTTTTCATGGCTACCTCGATGGTCTTTTGGACCGCAGTTACATTGGTTTTGTGTTCTGTAACTCGATGGTCCCTTCAATATCGAGTAAGGAAGAGTTGACAGTATTTCTATGCAACATTGACCTTAATAAAAATCAAATGATCAAAATCATCATCAGACATCTATAAACTAGAATATATATAATATCTATGATGCCAGCGAAACATTCAGCATTCTTGGAAGGAAATGCTAATTCGTACCGACCTAATCGAATTCGCCCAGTGATCAATTTGCCCCCGGATTACGGTAACCACGATTCCTTGATATCAAGTTTTACTTTTCTTCGTTTTTGATCTTTGATCAATGAAATCTTTATCAATTTATCTACTTTTGTCCATGTTGGTCAATTGAATAACTATCAATAATTACCAAGAAAATTACTGTTATTTAATTTACGAATAAATATGAGGGTAAATTTGGCAGAATCTCCTTAGAAAACTCAAAACTGGCGTATGCCAGACAATTTTAATTGTGATGAAAATGTAGGATGGATTTTATTAGAATTGTTGGGGACACTGGCAACTCTAACCCAGAAGCTACCACAGGGCTCACCGTTGGCAGGCGACTGTCATCTGGATCGATGTCGTATGTGCCAATACTATAACAATCAATGTCTGTCCAATTAGTATGTTCTATTGTCTCGCAATGAAGAGAACAAGTTTTAAAGTGTCCCGCGAAATAAACCTCTTTTTAGTTTGTAACGTTAATTTATTCGCCTCGTCACGTTACAACAGTGGCGACGAGAACGCGAGTATTTCGTAAGTTTCGCGATAGTTTCGCCGGGAAATTCGCGTAGAGAAAACGCGATCGAACTTTAACCACGACGCCACCGCCGAACAAAAGAAAGCGCACCTTCAGCACAATGGACGGGCAACAGCACGTGGATGCCAATCAGGGAAACGTCCCATCTGGTCGGAATCAACATCCGAATGGACATCCACAGTACCTTCAACAGCAGCAGCTTCCTCATCAACCACCGCAAGGTCCGGGGAACAGTCCGCCCGGTCAGCATACGCAGTATCGTCAGCAGCCGATTTTCCCACCAGGGATGTCAGCGGACAATGTAATTGTGCAAATTCTGCAGCACCTCCAGCAGCAGCAGGCAGTCACGAACCAGCTTCTTCAACAGCAGCGCGAATCCACCCAACAACAACAGGATTTTCTGCAGCAGCAGGAAGCGCTTTTCCGGAATGCGATGTCGTCAATCAACGTTAGCGTTCCACCCAATCCAGAAGCCATTCTGGATTCATTAGCTGGCAACATCAAAGAGTTCCAGTTTGATTCTGAGAACCACTGCACCTTTGCTGCCTGGTATGCGCGTTATGAAGACCTGTTTGCGAAGGATGCGCGCAGACTAGATGATGATGCGAAAGTCAGGTTACTTTTGCGTCGCCTGGGAACCAACGAGCATTATAGGTACGTGAGCTATGTTCTTCCAAGTACACCGAAAGATTTCACTTTCGACGTCACGGTACAAAAGCTCACGGCGCTGTTCGGGACCACCGAATCAATGGTGAAAAAACGCTACAGTACACTTTCCATCACCAAAGCCCCGACCGAAGATTACGTCACTTTTGCGTGTCGGGTGAACAAAATGTGCGTAGAATTCGAGCTGTCGAAGATGTCCGAGCAGCAATTTAAGTGCTTGATGTTCGTTTGCGGCTTGAAAGGAGAGTGCGACGCTGATGTACGAACCAGGCTGTTAGCGAAAATAGAAAGCAACGATGACGTCACCTTGGAAGCGATGATCGAGGAATGTCAGCGGCTTATAAATTTGAAAAACAACACAGCGATGATCGAAAGCCCATCGGACCAGGTGCAAGCAATCAAGGGAGGTCCACAGCACCACAATAAGTTCCGCAGACGTTCGAAAGATGGGCGAAAAGCTTCTCCAGTGCCAGCTGAGCAGAAGAAAACTCCAGCCACTCTGTGCTGGAACTGCGGCGCAATGCATTTTTCAAATCACTGCAGTTTCCGAAATCATCGTTGCAGCGAATGCAGACAGCTTGGCCACAAGGAGGGTTACTGCTCCAGTGCAAAACGGTCGTCCAAGCCAAATAAGTTCTCCACGAAGACCATCGCACTATCCGTCGGCAATGTCCAAAGCAAGCGTAGGTTTGTGCAGGTGCAAATCAACGGTGTGCCTGTGCGTTTGCAATTGGATACAGCATCGGACATAATCATTGTGTCCGAACAAGTTTGGAAGCAACTAGGCCAACCAACAGTGGTTCCAGCAACACAGATCGCCAAATCAGCATCGGGTGAACAACTCGAATTGGAGTACGAATTTGCATGTGAGGTGTCGTTCAACGGTTTGGCTCAGCATGGCCGAATTTTCGTCTCCAAGCGTTCACTCAACTTACTTGGCATCGATCTCATCGATAAGTTTAACCTTTGGTCACTGCCGATGGACAACTTTTGCAACCAGGTAAGCGGTGTACCAGTTGATGTCAGTTCCTTGCAGAAGGCGTACCCCAAGCTGTTCAGCAATTCTCTGGGCCTGTGCAACAAGACCAAAATCAAATTAGCCCTCAAAGAGTCTTGTCGACCGGTTTACCGCCCTCGTAGACCAGTTTCCTACGCCATGCTCCCTACAGTGGATCAGGAGCTCGATCGCTTGGAACGGTTGAACATCATTTCACCAGTGGACTATTCCGAATGGGCAGCGCCAATCGTGGTGGTCAGGAAGGCAAATGGTAGCATACGGATTTGTGGGGACTACTCCACTGGGCTGAACGAGCGGCTTCAACCTCACCAATACCCGCTTCCCCTACCACAAGATATTTTCTCCAAGTTAGCGGGCTGTACGGTATTCAGCACAATCGATTTGTCCGATGCGTTCCTGCAAATGGAAATCGATGAAGGTTCTCGCAGCATGCTCACCATCAATACACACCGAGGTCTGTATCAATACAACCGACTACCACCTGGTGTGAAGGCTGCTCCAGGAGCATTCCAGCAAATGATAGACACCATGCTGGCTGGACTCCCGGGTACGTCTGGCTATTTGGACGATGTCATCGTCGGAGGCAAAAACGCCGAGGAGCACCAACGCAATCTGCACGCAGTTCTGCAGCGGATCCAAGAGTATGGATTCACCATACGGCCAGAAAAATGCTCTTTTGCGCAACATCAACTCGGGTATTTGGGTCTTTTGTTAGCTATAAAGAATATGCCACCACCAAAAGACCTCTCCGGCGTGCGTTCCTTTCTGGGAGCCATAAATTATTATGGGAAGTTTGTCGCAAATATGAGGACTCTGCGCTATCCGCTGGACGAGTTACTCAAAAATAGCTCATCGTTCAACTGGACGTCGGAATGCCAACAGGCATTTGACAAATTTAAGGAAATATTGTCCTCAGATCTACTGCTCACTCATTTTGACCCAAAGCAGGAAATAATAGTGTCCGCCGACGCGTCATCGGTTGGAGTTGGGGCAACTATAAGTCATAGATTCCCTGACGGCATGATAAAGGTCATCCAGCACGCTTCTCGGGCACTTCCTGCAGCTGAGAAAGGCTACTCCCAGCCCGATCGCGAAGGTCTAGCGATAGTGTATGCAGTAACCAAATTCCATAAATTCATTTTTGGAAGAAGATTCCGGCTCCAAACAGACCATGCACCGTTACTACGAATTTTTGGGTCCAAAAAAGGGATTCCGGTTTACACGGTCAACCGGCTCCAACGATGGGCCCTCACATTACTCAACTACGATTTCTCCATGGAATACATCTCCACTGACAAGTTCGGGAATGCTGATGTGTTGTCCAGGCTCATCAACCAGCATGCGAAGCCAGACGAAGATTTTGTCGTTGCGTGCACAGCCCTGGAGGAAGATTTGGGGTCAGTAGCGGTCAATAGCGTAAATTGTTTACCTCTCAGTTTCAGTATGGTCCAACAAGCAACCAAATCCGATCCAGTTCTTCGCAAAGTTTACCGTTTCGTCCGAGACGGATGGCCCACATCAAAGTTCGATTCGCTGGACAGCGAACTACGACGATTCCGCGACCGTCAAGAAGGGTTGTCAATCATCCAAGACTGCATTATGTTCGGGGACCGATTGGTGATCCCCACATCATACCGGAAAAGATGCTTGAATCAACTTCACAAGGGTCATCCAGGTGTGCAACGGATGAAAGCCATAGCACGCAGCTATGTTTATTGGCCGGGATTAGACGAAGAAATAGCCAGTTTCGTTAAGAGTTGTCAGCACTGTGCTTCAGCAGCACGGTCTCCTCCAAAAGCCAGGCCAGAACCGTGGCTATCTACAACTGCTCCATGGCAGCGCGTTCATGCTGACTATGCTGGCCCTTTGGACGGAGAATTCTATCTCATCGTCGTCGATGCTTACAGCAAATGGCCGGAAATATTTCCAACCCGGCATATCACGACGAAAGCCACCATCAACCTGTTTCGCTCGCTCTTCGCCAACAAAGGAATGCCGGAGCTTCTCGTCACAGACAACGGCACCCAGTTCAAGAGTGCGGAGTTTAGTCAATTTTGCAACGAAAACGGTGTAAGACACGTCACAACGGCTCCTTTTCACCCGCAATCAAACGGCCAAGCCGAGAGATTTGTCGACACCTTCAAGCGGGCGATTCGAAAAATTCAGGTGGGAGAAGGCACTATCAAGCATGCTCTCGATCTTTTCTTGCTCACGTATCGGACTACACCAAACCCGAACGTGCCAGACGGGAAAACACCTGCTGAAGCCATGTACAACCGGTCACTGCGAACATCCATGGATCTTCTTCGTGTACCTCATGAACTGTTAACACATCAAGCCAGTTCAACTCAACCCCGATTGTTCCAACCTAAGGACACCGTATACGCCAAGGTCTACGCAAGCAATAAGTGGACCGGAGGATGATCAGATCTCACATCAACCAGCTTAGGGCCAGGGCTGTGTCAGGCTCAACTATTGTGGAAACATCATCGTCGACGCAGCAGTTACCAATTAATATCCTTCTAAATGAATGGAACATGTCATCTCCGCCGGTAGCTCTGGCACCTACATTACCATCAATGGGAAACGTCGAACCTGCATCGCCAACGCCGATACTGGTCTCCCCATCATCTAAAAATTCAAGCCCTACATCAACTTCAACCTCATCAACGGACTTCCAGTCTGCTAACGATTTGTCTCCTGCGGTCAAGTTACCTAGACGCTCCTCACGCAACCGAAGACCGCCTCAATGGTTCCATGCGTACCGCAGATATTAAGGAGGGAGATGTTGGGGACACTGGCAACTCTAACCCAGAAGCTACCACAGGGCTCACCGTTGGCAGGCGACTGTCATCTGGATCGATGTCGTATGTGCCAATACTATAACAATCAATGTCTGTCCAATTAGTATGTTCTATTGTCTCGCAATGAAAAGAACAAGTTTTAAAGTGTCCCGCGAAATAAACCTCTTTTTAGTTTGTAACGTTAATTTATTCTCAATTTATTTGAGTAGTTTCACCGCCTCGTCACGTTACAACAAGAATCTTGACTAATTTTACATCAGATGACAACAACTCACATTAGTTTATTCATTTTCCAAATTTTGCGAAACATAACTTGTATTCGATACTTAAACATCTCAAAGTTGGTTTAAAGGTCACGAATCCGTCATCGTAATCAACGTCATCATCGAAACTTCATAAGCATTTTTTTCTGCTCAACACTGAAATTAATTCCATGAAAATAT
This sequence comes from Aedes aegypti, assembly GCF_002204515.2. Taxonomy (NCBI): domain Eukaryota; kingdom Metazoa; phylum Arthropoda; class Insecta; order Diptera; family Culicidae; genus Aedes; species Aedes aegypti. The sequence goes on along the minus strand of NC_035108.1, from coordinate 19,266,242 downwards.
GTTCACTGTGTCCTATTGGAAAACAAAAAACAGAGAACATAGTTACATGACAAGTTTCTTGATTTTGAACAAAAAAAAAACTGAAATTTATTCCATGTTCACTGTGTTCCTTTTGGAAAACAGAATACAGAGAACAAAGTTTCATGAAAAGTTTCTTGATTTTGAACGAAAAAACTGCTTTTGAAAATTATTAAATTATGTCCCCTTACTACTCTTAGGGTCTCCAAATCTAACAGTTGTCTTGGACCAAAAAAGATGCTCAAATTGCAAAAAAAAATGCTTTGAAATTTCCACAAATAACAAAAGTTCAACGCTTTGTTATCAATTCACGGTCAGTTTATTGATTGAACTTTTATTGAAGTGGTAAAGTTCACTGCTACAAAGCAAAACCATGCTGAAGGAGTCTAGGATCTTTTCCATTGGTGACGTAATTCAAAGAAGAAGAAGGCTGTGAAAATCCTCAGAATTTTATCCAAGGTTTTATATCAAGAAATTCTATTCATGAATGGTTTTGATCATTATGTTCTCTTCAAAAATGCTCAGAAGAACCCAAAAATCTCATCTCGGTATTCAAAAAATCCCATGGGAAGTTTATACATCTTAATAAATCCTCACATATTTGCGGCCTGCGTGAATGCATTGGGGTGATTCAAATATTACGTAACGCAAAATTTCCACATTTTAGACCCCCTCCCTCCCCCACGTTACAACTTTTGTACGGATTTTTTTTTTTTTTTTTGAATGGACCGTAACACTACAGAAGACCCCCTCCCTCCCCCTGTTACATTACGTAATATTTGAACGATCCCATTAAAAGGGCCTGTCTGATCAGTTAAACCAGGCCTGCCCAACCTTTTCAAACCAAGGGTGCAAAAATATTGTACTGCGGTCAAATTACGAACGTTTTTCTTGGTGAAAGTGATATAAAGATAATAGGGTAACGACTGTTCATTTCGTTCCTAAACACTAACAGTTAGCGCCCCCTGCAAAAAGTGCAGACAACAACCTTTCGAACATTCAGTTTTTCTCACTGACCGAGCGACGGCACAGATGTTTGGATTGCACTCACTGATCGCGCTACACTGGATTCTCAAATTTCTCAAACTTCAAACACAAGCGCATGGAAGAATGGTAGTCGAAAACTGTCAAAACGTATGGAAAATATTGAAAAACGTAAATTACTAGCAATTAGGAAACTGGATCGTAAAAGTAGTGATTAGAAATCAAGCGTAATGTGAATACATTACTTTTTGTGTTTAGTTCATGGTGCTTTCTTTGCTTCAGGATTTCGTTTTTGCTACCACTGAAAAAAAAACCATCTATTGCCTTTCCAGTTTTGAATATCTCCCTATTGCTTCTGCTAAGGACTATGTAAAACTCAACCATCGATTCTGTGTTAATCTTGCCCAAGAATTTATGAGAACAATTCTCAGTGTTTTGGCAAGATCGAGTTTGATTCTTTTTTTAAATTCTGATTTGGCCGCTGTTAGAATAATGCCGATTATTCTGTAAGAATCTGGGCAGAAGTCTGCATTGATTTTCTGTGAAAATTTCACATGGTGTTATTTGGAAATCCTACCTAGGGTTCTGTGAGAATAGATTTTTTGAAAACTTTTCATTTAAAAAATCTTCATCTGAAATCTGTTAAAATAATGTTCAGAATTTCATAAGAATCATTCACAGGATTTCATAGGAATCCTGCACGGAATTCTGTAAGAAATCCAACTAGGATTCAGTGATTTTTTCAATCGTGATTCCGTGGAATCTTGCAAACAATTGTATCAGAACACTATCATAGTTTCTTGAAAAATATTGTCAATGATTATATGAAAGTCCTGTCCAAGATTTTGTGTGAAACCTGCTCATATGTAAATATGTAAACCGCTCCCAATTCATACCCAAAATTTAGAAAAAATCCAACAAAATGATTCGGTAAGATTGTGTTCTGGCTATTTCTAAGAATTTTTTGTAGTATTGAATATCAAATGCTTAACAAAGTAATGAAATCCTGATACGACTCATAAACCTCAAATCGATCAACGCCTAGCGAGGGTTCTGTATAAAACAGTTGTCATGGTTAATAAACTAAAAAAAAAGCTCAGAATCCAATCTCGCGTTGAGTATCATACAGGCGTATCTGCAGTCATCGATTTCTCTTTCGATTAGTCTTAAAGCCCTGTCCCAATTTTAGTACCGAACGCTTAAGTGTTCGAAATGCGGGTTTCCAGGGGAAGAAAACTGTCCTTTTAGCAGGTTGAATGTTCTCCAGCTTTTAAGCTGAAATTTATTGAATTTCATTATGAAGGTATGAAGTTTACACAAATATTACAGACTTACATTAAGTATTCCTTCCGCTTTCTGTAAAACCGCGAGGTAATCTTGCTTAATTGGTTCAAATATGATTTCCAATCAAACCTAGTCATGATCAAAGAAAATGAATAATCCAATCGTACTAACAAATTTTGTCATCACCAAGTTGTTTTGAGCCAAGCACTTCAGATTTAGGCTTAACAACTTGTGTTATTACTTACACATATACTGCAAAAGATAATTCAATTCTATAGCGCTCGACTGCCTGTTTTGGGTTGCCTACGAATTTGGGTTACTACCGTAATAAATCGTGTATACTGGTCAAATCCTAGAATGCAGTGGTACTAATTTAGAAGCGGTGATAATAGAGGATCAGGGTTTACAATTTTACCCGCCGACTACAAGAGATCACTAAAGGAATGCAAATTATTGGCTTCTGATAGCGATTCTATAGCATCGAAGAGTAGATATAATGGCGAACTAAACTGACCGGTATACACACGCATCTATCTATCCCCGATTGTCCATTGTTCTCGTCGTGCTGCTGATGGTTCATGCAGGGGAGCGTTCGGGACTCACGTTACGTTTCGGTTGTAGAGACCGGTATGCAACACTTAAGGTTAGGCCTGCAACACATGTTTACTCAATTTTTAAATGCTTCTTCTTCTTTCTTTTCTGGCGTTACGTCCCCACTGGGACAGAGCCTGCTTCTCAGCTTAGTGTTCTTATGAGCACTTCCACAGTTATTAACTGAGAGCTTACTATGCCAATGACCATTTTTGCATGCGTATATCGTGTGGCAGATACGAAGATACTCTATGCCCTGGGAAGTCGAGAAAATTTCCAACCCGAAAAGATCCTCGACCGGTGGGATTCGAACCCACGACCCTCAGCTTGGTCTTGCTGAATAGCTGCGCGTTTACCGCTACGGCTATCTGGGCCCCTTTTTAAATGCATTTCATTGATTTACGGCCAAAAAAAAACATTTTTCCTGATTTATGAGATTTTGTCACACCCCTTGGTTTATACTCAAATTTTGGGTGTATTTTGTTTTCCGTGTCCCTTCTGAAATGTCACAACCCCAATGTTGAAAAGTTGAGCCCCTGTGGCGTTTTTGTCGACTCAGTGAACGTCAAACATGATCTAAAGTGTCAAAGTTCAAATTTGAACCCATTTTTTTTAAAGTCAAAGTTCAAATATTATATAGCCATTATTTGTGCGGGAAAATTTGCCAAGAACACGCCCTATCTTATTATTAAATAAAAATAAGTTTTTCATCAAAAATGTTAAGACCCAATTCAATTGATTTTCGTAACATTTTACGACGCAGCATTATTAAGTACAATAAGCTCTTTCTACTGAAATTCATTATTATAGTCCATTTTACGAAACTGCAACACTGATGATATTGCTGTTACTTGCACACGTTACGACACCGCCTCATGTCAAAAATTCATTCATAAAATAAGCGATCATCTGTTCAAAAACGTATCGTAAAATGGATTAGTGAGATTTTCAGCCATACCCGACAAACAATTTTGCTGAATAAGAGTTGAACAAATTACTCCCGAGCATATTTCAGCTGAATAAACTGTTAATCAGCTAATAATATTACTAGGGTAGGCTGGTTAATCTTATTAGAATCAAGTTACTAAACGTCAACATATTTTAATTATTTAATGTTGACTCATTTTGAATTAATCAATAAGGCGAATTTACAAAAATCGTAAAGAAAATTTAACCATCAGCCCGAAAAAAAAAGATTATCTGTGTTTTGGGGTCATATTGACCCCAAATTTAAATCGCAATAAGTTCACGAAATTTGAATGAATTTTCGATTTCTCTGCTTTTTTGGAAAGTAAATTTAAAAAAAAAATTGAAAAAGGGGATGGTTCATCGTGGGGATGGGTTATAGTGAAAAGAGATAAAAAATGCAATTTTTTGAAACTTTGGACGCCAATATTTCAGAAACAGTTCCATATAAAATTATACTTTCTTCGGTGAAGATTTGCAACAGAGAAAGGGCTAATATATTACATATTGATTAGTTGGGAATTTCACCGCATGGCTCTGGCCTAAAAAATATGGTTTTCTGATTCCCCTAAGCGTCTATGATGTTCTGTAACTAGATCTTAAGAGTCCTAAATAGGGTCCTAAAGCCCTGTCCCAATTTTAGTGCCAAACACTTAAGTTTAGGCCAAAAATACATGTTTACTCAATTTGTTGATATTTTCCGTTGGTTTAGGTAAAAAAAACATGTTTTCATGTTTCTTTAGATTTTGTCACACCCCTTGACTTAAACTTTATGAGTTTGTAATATTTGAAACTCAGCAGCGTTGTTGAGTTAAGCCACAGATAACAGATGTTTAAGCTAGAACAAAAATCTTCTGAAAACTTGTGTAAATTTTCAAACCACAGATAACAGACGTTTAAGTTCGATTGTAGAACTGTGTAAGACAATTAACGGTGATTTTAACACAAGTAGCAACCACGTTGGCGCTGCTATCGCTAATTTCGCATAATGATGTCAGAGGTGAATATGAAATATTTCAAGATAGTGATATTCACCTCTGTTTGACGCAATAAGCTGTGTGGCGATGCTAGTGATTTCAACGTGTTTTAGTTTAAATATTTACACAGGTTTTTGTTCTAGCATAAACATCTGTTATCTGTGTTCAAACTAAAACACGTTGAAAACACTAGCGCCGCCACACAACGTATTGCGGCAATCAGTAGTGAATATAAGTATTTTGAAATGTCAATCAGTGGTGAATATAAGTATTTTTAAATGTTTCAAATTCACCACTGACATCGCCATGGGAACTTAGCGATAAAAGTGCCACCTCGATGTTACTACTTGTGTTCAGGGATGCCAAGTCAATTTTTAAAAAATCTGGAAGATTTTGAAAATTTGTCTGGAAAAGTCTGGATCGCTTATGTCGTATATGGAGAACCCTACAAATTATTTACAGAACCTTACAAATTAATTTCAATGCATTTCGCCGAAGTTAGATTTATCTCGGAATCCATGCAAGATACCCTACTTCGGAATTAGGGCAAATTCGAGCGCATTCAGATGCGAATAGGATGCACCACTTCCGAAGTTAGGTATCTCGCATAGTTTCTGAAAAAAAAAACAAGTTCGGCGAGGAACCACTTCTAATATTCTACCGCGCCGACAATATATGTGGTTAAGCAGTCATATTGACATATTGGCATATTAGGGTCATATTGACCCCAGAACACAGACAACGGGTTAATTGCCTCAAGAAGCTTTACAATCGGGCTTAAACGTCTGTTATATGTGTTGTGTTATATGTAAAACTAATGAAATGAAACAGTCCTACACTGAGAACAGCGGTGCAGTTGAAAATACTATATTAGAGGGTTAAATTAAATACACAACGCCACTTCCCAAGTAACCACGAAGCTATATATGAATACTTTATGTTTGCTGTATAGTGTGCTATCAGATTTTGTTTTAAAGTGACATAACCTTTAAGAGCTTTATGAAGCATAATTAAAGTGGGAAAGGGCCCCACAACAACCAAATTAATACAATACTTGGTAAAGCAGTTTTAATGCACAAGCCCTACTAAAGCATTTATGTTTGTATATTTAGGGTTCATGATGTATATAAGCTTAAAATAATGTATTTTTAGGGCTTGCGTTAAAAATAAACAAAACAATGAATCCATTGACTACCTTTCAATGGTTTTCTTTACCAGCTTAATGATTTTTTTGTTGGAATCAGGATTCGAACCCACAACTAGGATGATGGTGTGCTGGATGCCTAGCGCGTTGGTGTCCTGTGCTAAAGCTGCTGATGTGATAAGGTAGGATAAAAGTTCCTTATAAACAAAGCCACTGTGTGTGTTAACATTACTATTCGCTCAGTTATAACGAATAGAAAGAATTCTCTTCGGCGATTGATTTCCTTTCCTCACTAAATGAAACATCAATAGAAAGAATTTGATCACCATTCTTTCTCGTAGAGGAAATAACAGAACTTTACCCACAAAACAAAGCCCTAGTGCATTGAAAACATTCAAGGGGAGAGAAATTGATCGACATTTCCTCTCGCTCCTTATGAATAAAAGAGTGTCATAGATAAAATACAACAATTCTGAATGAATACATATATCCTTAGATCATGAAATGGGGGTTCGACATGAAAGAAAGTCATTTCATTATTCTTCCATATCCCACAATACGTGATGAGCGAGTGCGAACGTGCTCGACCGTCTTACTTATTTGTTACAGATTCGAGTCCGTTTAATGAGGTTATGTAATCTTGTATGATAGCATAACTGTATATTCACTCTAAACGCTTAGCATAATACTATATTAAAATAATGCTACAAAGCATTTACAATGTTAATTAAATTCATCATTGCTTGACAGTTATTGAATAAATGCATGATAACATTATTAATGCAAAAAATTTTCACTTTCGACCAAATTAATGCAATGGTGTGGTTACTTGGGTTGATTTGTGCAGACTAAATTTGCATTTATTTCAAATATTTTGTGCATTCAATTTCACCATGGTACCATTTCGACAGTAAAAATTACTATATTATGGTTAAAAACTTGCAGCAAGCCAGGAATCGAACCGAGGATCTTGCTATTGTCAAGCGCAAACACTTACCGCTCGGCTATCGATGTGGTTGGATTGAGAGGGACCAAAACCCAAATAAAAAGCGTTCTTGATAGCTCAATCGTGATTGGAATAGTAAATTTAAAAACTTGTTCATAGTTCTCATTACTTCAACTCTTGTTTCAGTGTAGTACATCTTTACTTGAAAAACTTTATGTGTACAATCAAATTTCTCTGAACTCTGTTCAATAATGAGGTTTGTAAGTGTTTGGTTTGTTAATCGATAGTGTTAAGGAGATTTTGATTTTTCGAAAAATGTATGACTGGTAATGTTTGTAGTAGTTGTGTAGGTTTTTCCCCAGTAGCGCTAAGCATGGAAATAGGGCTAAAGTATGTCAGTCGACCGTAGCCATGCAGGCTACCGCCCACCGAGCTCCCAAAACCCACCACCAGATGTCTGGTAGCATAACGTTCGGTCGGCCATGAGGGGTGGCGAAATGGGGGCCATCGTTGAAAACCCGAATGGAAAAGGGTAACGACCTAGGTCAAGAACCTCTACGGTTGAAGATTTAATTACTGGTCGTTCACTTGCCCGGATATTGCTGAAGAAGCTAGTCGCAAAAACTTTAATATTTGAAAAGTAAAGTTGAGAGAGAGCTAACACAAAAAGTTGTGTGAGGAAGAAGTGAGTGGAAAGTGGACACCAGGACCCCGCCGTTTTTTGGTATATAAACCGCATAATTTCTATTACCGCCTTATGCCATCCTAGAGCCATATTCCGGGTAGATTCCGGCACCGTCGTTGGCCGAAGACCGATCCGTCAACATATCGGTAGCCTAGGAGGCGTAGAGGGTCCCAGAAGGCTGCAGCCGAAGTTCCCCAAGCCAACCCGAGGAGAGCGTGGCCAGACGTGGCCGAAGGATACTTGTGTGGTAGGAGAACGCCGGCGGAAGGAGTGGACAGGTGGTAGCCGGAAGAAGAAGGGGTCCCAAAAAGTGAACAGGTCAGATTAGTCTGTAAGAAAGTGTAGTAAAGTAGATGGTAGAATAAATACAGCCTGTGGAGTAAAATAAAGTAGGAGTTTTGAATAGTGAAGTGCTTGGGTTTTCCTATATTCGAGTGCGAAGATTCCCTGTCCGCGGTAAATTAAGGTAAGCGTGCCGACCCTGAGGCAGTTGAGTCGGGGAGTCCCTAAGACGCTCCTGATTGGCTGCCCGAAATTTACAGGTTTTTTTATCATCTCAGAACAACGTCAGAAGATTTTGAACAATTTCGATTTTTTTTAATTGTACAACTTTTTTTTATGTTAATTTATGGTTTGATCCTAAATATTTTCTAAAAAGTTAATTTGTTAAGTCATGATTTATCTGCTTCATATCAACTAGAGAAGATAATATGGAATGGTTTGGACTAGAAATCCTTTATAATAATCTATAAAGGATCACTAGTTTGGACAATACAGTTAAACGCTCTGAAGAGATTTTAATCCAAAAATGATTATTTAACACTTTTTGAAACTTTCTATGGCTTTTATCACAAATTATCGTTTAAAATCTCTTAAAAATAATTCGCGTACTACTAGCATCATAATTACATCACCAACAACGTTACCTCCAGATACGGAATTGTATAACCTACAAATAAAGAGCCAAATAATATGTTAATCAGTCTCCAGTCCGGGAAGTCTCTCCCTTATGCTCCTTCTTCTTCTTCTTCTTCTGAGAGATTGTTGCCATTTTTGCTTCCGTATATCATGTGGAAGGTACGATGATACTCTATCTCTTGGATGAGTTTCTTGTATCAAAGTATTTAAAATTAAAATAATAAAGGGATGTGTGACAAAAAAAAGAAGATTATAAAACATTTTTTCTAACAAAATCACTAAGGAACTCTTTATGATACTTTCTTTTATTATTCCACTCCATCGAGTATACTTATATGTGTGTTTTCCTTGGAAAATTTAAAAAAATGTCGAAAAAATATGCTCAGAGATTTGCAAGACTTAACCACAAAATCTGACAGAAAACAGTAAAAGGTTCCCTTACGAATTTCCCATTAAAAATATTTGTAATGGATATTGTCACATATATTGAGCTTTTCGGTAATTCAATCCACATGATTTTTACATTAATTAATTGGTTATAGGGTCATCAAGTGGCTTGGTAGTTTAATTGGTAAAGCAGGAGGGATCGAATCCCACCTGAGCACGTGGATTTTTTTCATAATTTCACTCATAATTTATCCATCTTTACCACGCGTAATGAGTTAAAATTTAACTTAACAGTGGTGCTCATCCTGCGGCCCGCGGGCCGCATGTGGCCCTCTGAGCCCAAGATTGCGGCCCGCGGAACACTTTTGATTTGAAGAAAAGAAGAAAATTCTTATTCTACAATTACAAAAGTGCATAACATTTAGTAAGGACTTCCAATACTTCCAAAGAAATGGGAGAAAACTCGTACAGGTCATTATTATTTTTGTAGTTCTTGTTTAAATGTTTTGGGATCTCTTGTCAAATACGTCGTTGGGCAAAATTATATTATCATATGTAACAGACAAATGACAAATAATGCTGAAAAATATGAATATTTTCATAATAATTTAAAAAATCTGGATTTGATCTTGATTCTGAATCTGGTTCGTTCACAATTAATTATTTTCAATGTTTATATTCACAGGCAGAATCTTACAAAAATATCAAAACAATTAATCTGCAAATCATTCTGAATCTTTTCTTATAAACAAAACCAATAAAATCTTTCTACCCTTTCTCACAGTTTTGGTCGACATTTTATCTGTCAATATGGCGTTTTTAAAATAAGTTCTTGAGCAAAAGTTGTTGCAAATAAGCAAAAGAATGTTCAAAATGATTTTTTTTTTAATCGAAATCAATTTTTTGTTTTTTATTTATCGATGGATGCTACCATGAGAAGAAGACGGTTAATGCAGGAGAAATTAACAGTGATGTTTTGTTAATACATTTAAAAATAGCTGGGAAAGTCAATCAGTTCATTTATTTTGTTTTATATAAAAAACACATATTTTTTCATTATTTAAATTTAATGGGCATATAATGAATTTTGAGAATTTTGAATCATTAAATCAAGCGTGTGCATGAATGAAGCCAAATGTAACATAATCGGTTTCTTTGCATCGATCTTCTCTTCTGCGAATAAAAGTAACAAGTTTCTTTACCCTTTTTCACGCTAGTCAGCGAAGTAATCTTACGTCCTGAGATGGAAACATGCCGAAAAATTTGAATCTTCTCTCCTTTATTCACAGAAGAGAAAATCTTTAGAAAGAAATCGATCGTGCTACATTTGATGTGACACAAAAGCTATCAATTGTTGGAAAAACGTTTACTTGGTATTATTGATGCGTAAGTTTTTCAGAACTTGGAAATTCAGGAACTATCTAATTCAGCTGATTTATTGAGCTTATTGCCTGCATCAAACTGCAAAAGCTTTGTGTGTAGTATTTTAAGCGGCATCTTGGCAAATGGTTTCCTGCGAGACGAGCAAATAAACAACGGTTAGCACTGGTAGAAAAATTTGTGTTCAAATTGAATGACCAAAATGTTGGAGACCGCACCCCTCAGATTAAAATATCCCAATGCGGCCCGCTGCGCTGATGAAAAAACATGATTTGGCCCGCAACGTGCTCCAGCTTGAGCACCACTGAGTTAAATAATTTATTTGTAATGTATTTGAGAATTTATAAAAAAATAGAAAATAAAAAAATCGGCTATTATTCTGTGGGTGCTTCCCAGAACCCTAAGAAATTCTAGGAGTATAATAAACGCAGATTTTATCAAATATATCACCAAAGAAACATTACCAGGAAATTCCGGAAGAATATAAAAATCATTTCCCCTAATATGTTACTATTAAAATGCCAATAAATTTATGAATAATTGTCCCAGAACCATCAACAGGGACGCTTTACAGATTCATGATACAGATTAGGAAATTGTATCCAATAAAGTTGTTTATCGTATTGCGTTCAATATTGCATGAAAAGCTTTCAAGGGGAACTTGGAGCTTTGCATTATTTAGGCAGCCATTAGATGAAAGATAGACGTGTGCTGTAGTCAATATAAATGTGTGCAATAGGATGCGAACGTGAAACAAGAAATACGCATGTAAATATTATAATGTATCGATAGAGTAGAATACTTACTGATAATGACCTGATGAGATTATCAGTAAGTATTCTACTCTATCGATACATTATAATATTTAAAGGAGCTAGCAGATTGGGAAGAATGGCGACAAGCACTTCAAGAAGAGCTAGATGCATTACATAGTAATGAAACTTGGACAGTGGTTAACTGTGTGCCAAAAGGAGTAAAACCAATAGGGTGCCGGTACCAATGGTTGTAATGTACCAGTAGATTGGACTATGGAATAAAACTTACATTTTTTGATAAAATCGACAAGTTGCCTTTTTTGGTAGATAGATCGCCTCTAGTTTAGTCGATTTGCCAAATTTCAGCTTTTTATTTCATCAAAAAGTCATATAATTGATTAAGTTTACGCAAAAAATTTGCTCCCTTGCACCAATAGTTGCCGTCGTGTTCCAGTAGTGGATCAACGGATGGAAGCAGTTTATAAAATGGATGTATAAAAATGAAGAAAAGTCCCAGAGATGTTCTTAATGCTTCATTCGAAAGATATTAGTTGCTGTTCGAAGGGAAAAATGTTAAACCTGTATAAAAATTTGCCTTTTTGTTTAAAATTCCTTGTATAATTCCCAAACGTCTACTACTGGAGCACTAGCGCAACTACTGGAACACGTGTGCCAATAGTGGCTCAAGCGATTTTATGTTAAAAAATTAGTTTTATCATTCTTTTTATATTTTTCCCATATAGTAGAGGTTGAAATCTTTCTGTTGACGCCGAAAGATCTCTGCTAAGGCTTTTCGTTATTTTGTTATGATTTTTTAAAGCTTAGGTAGTCCACTAATGGCACCGGCACCCTATACTCTAAATGGATTTTCTCATTGAAAGAGGATGGGCGACACAAAGCACGGTTAGTTGCTAAAGGATGTTCACAACGGCCAGGATTCGACTATTGTGAAACATTTGCACCTGTTGCCAAGCTTGAAAGTGTGCGATTGGCACTAGCACTTGCAAATGAAAACAAGTTACACGTACACCAAATGGATGTCAAAACAGCATTATTGAATGGGCATTTGGAAGAGGAAATCTTCATGAAACTGCCGCCTAACGAAAATGGGGAGATTCAAATTGTTCGTTTAAATAAAAGCTTGTACGGTTTGAAGCAAGCGAGTAGATCTTGGAACAGATGTTTCGATGATGCTATGGAAGAACTAGGATTTATTCCATTAAAGAACGATTGTTGTATTTACATATCGAAAACCACAGGAATAGTTCTCATTCTCTATGTATGTAGATGATATTCTATTAATTGCCGAAAATATGGATAAATATCCTGGATTAAGGAAAAACTTGGAAGGTTATTCCAAATGAAAGATCTTTCCGAAGTAAAGTATTTTCTGGGAATGGAAATATATCGTGACTTTGAAAATCAAATAATCGAAATTTCTCAAGAACAATATGTCGAGAAACTTCTCCAAAGATTCGGAATGGCTGAGTGTAAACCAGTGGGGACACCTCTGGACAATAACACCAAATGGTCAAAATTCGAAGGAAAATTAACTGATCAACCCTACAGAGAGTTAGTAGGATGCCTTCAATATCTCTCTTTAACATCGAGACCAGATATTTGTGCTGCAGTGAACACGTTGAGCAAGTACACAAACTGTGCAACTGAATGGCATTGGTCAGGACTGAAACGAATTTTGCGGTACCTGAGGGGATCAAGTAATACAAAGATTGTTTATTCAAAACACAAAGACCATCCAGCTGTAATAGGGTATGCAGATGCGGATTTTGCAAATGATCCGGATGACAGAAAATCCGTATCAGGATACGCATACCTGGTGTATGGAAATTTGATTTCGTGGTCAACGAAACGTCAACCAACAATCAGCCTATCAACTAGTGAAGCAGAATTAATTGCACTGTGTGCTGCAACAAAAGAAGGTTTGTGGATAACAAAACTTCTCAAAGAATTGGACGTGGTAATAACGCCATTCATCATTTCGTGATCAAACGTCATCATCCCACCGCAAAATCGCTAGTGTTTGGAGGTGATGTTAACCTCCAAAATGCGAAATCATCACCTCCAACTTAGTTCTATTACCCATCGTTATATGAATTATGGTGGCGCATCGATCGTCGCAAGTTTCTCGTTAAACAGTCATTATGGAAGATAGCACCCCGTGCATCGGCATAGCAGAGGAGCCCAGATCACACCAAAGAATGAAACACCTGGACATCAAATATCTCTTCATCAGGGATCTCATCAAGCAAGGTCGACTCAAAGTTCAATTTCTTCCGAGTGTAGATCAGCCAGCTGACGCGTTTACTAAGGGGCTACCTAAGAATACGCATAGAAGATTATTCAGCTTGCTGAACGTGCAAATTGCGGGGAAGTGTTGAAAATAACATTTCAATCTTACTGCATTGCAATACAGTGAAGAAAGAAATGTAGATAATAACAATTTGCCATTCATCAAATCACATATGGTCATCCGACATGTGGAACGAAGCTTAGGAAATTGTATCCAATAAAGTTGTTTATCGTATTGCGTTCAATATTGCACGAAAAGCTTTCAAGGGGAACTTGGAGCTTTGCATTATTTAGGCAGCCATTAGATGAAAGATAGACGTGTGCTGTAGTCAATATAAATGTGTGCAATAAGCCATTTTACGAGACGTTTCGGAACAGCTGATCGCCGAAACGGCGTCAATTGACAGGAGACCTGGGATTAAATCCAGCGTGATTTTTAACAACGCCTCATCTTACCAAACGAGGACATGAAGGAAATGACAAAAAAGAGATCCAAAAATGTTTGTTACTGCAACTTTACACCTAGTTATTGTATCAGCTACCTCTTTTTTACCTATATTTCACATAAAAAGGCATTTTTGTGATCAGAAATATTTTAATATTTTTTCTCCATTTAAGTTTTTGCCTGTATGAAAAGCTACGCTTGAAATGCGCACAGTCATCAACCATCATCATCGCCATAACTGACGATGATGATTGAAAAATCCCAGGTCTCCTGTCATTTGACCTGCTTCGTAAAATGGCTCATAGGATGCGAACGTGAAACAAGAAATACGCATGTAAATATTATAATGTATCGATAGAGTAGAATACTTACTGATAATGACCTGATGAGATTATGTTCAATAAAATTATCCCTAAACCGTGAAGTAAATCAAAGTGTTTTAATTTGATTGAATAATTAATGAATTATTATTCACAACATATGTTCCATATAGGAAGGAAAGAATATTCTTAATTTCATATATGAGTAAATTATTTTAGAATTTGTGCAGCTAAAGACTTATTCATATGCTATCATATCAAATACCAATTTAAAAAAATAGATACGTCTATAAAAATTTAGAGTTTGACTCACTGAAAAAAGGTTGAATATATCTACAGTCAAACCTCCATGAGTCGATATCTGAAGGGACCATCAACTCCTGGAAACATCGAGTGGTGAAACAAATCCCTTGAGGGGCAACATAGTTCCACTATGGTTCCATGAATCGATATCAGTCATGGAACATCGACTCATGAAGGTTTCACGGTATGTAATATTTGTTTGGACTAAACAACTTTCGATGGCGCATTTCCAAGTCTATATGTCTATATATCCAACTGCGATTCACTAGTTTCATGCAAATAAAACTCCGGTTGGTTTGAACTTACCGGTAGGTGTGAAAACTATTTGATTGTTTGTAATGCGTACTTGTGATTCGAACGTTTTAGCACAACTAGAAGCAACCTTTACGTAATTATTGATTAAGTGCCTAATGTTAGGATATGAAGATAGCAAATACTACTGCCCAGTTTTTCCCTATCCAGATGCTAAACTCACTGCCAAACAAATCGCTTGCCTGAGTATAACAACGCAACGAAACACGTTTACCTGTTGGAATAAGCTGACCGGAAATGTGTACCACAACTTTATCACCTGGAAGGACCTCCGCGCGGATACGCTCGTCCAGCAGTGGAACCGAAGTTTTAAGCTAAGGTACAATCATTTTGAACCCCAACAACCAATATGTTGAACATTCTGTTAATTGCAGAGCATTGAAAGCAGGCGCCAAGCTGCTGCATTTTTTCACCCGAAACAAGCGTTTCCTCGCGGGCAGCGTCATCAAGCTGATGAATCCACAGGTTACGATGCGCTTGGCATGGGTTCTGCAGAACAACGCCGATCTGCAGCGGGACGTCAAGGATGGCAACGTTTTGTACGGAACGATCGATTCCTGGCTGCTGTATCGACTGCGCCAAGGTCTGGACCAATCCCGGGTCGTGGAACACATTGGAGACGTGACCAATTGTACCTCGACGGGTTTCTACGACCCGTTCGGGCAGGAGTGGGCCGGCTGGGCCTTAAATTTGTTCGATATTAAGGTTTGTGCATCAATTTTTTCATAGTATATCAGTTTTAAACTCAAGTTATCTTATAGAAAGAGCTTCTACCAAAAGTTGTTGATAATTCTTATGATTTTGGATACGTTGACGAATCGCTGTTTGGCAGCCCAATCAAGATAGGAACCTCGGTAAGATACACCGAATTGCTTTCATTTAAATCGATACGTAACGCATTTGAAATGTTTTCGCAGATTTCCGACCAATCCGCCTCGCTGTGGGGTAACTGTTGCTTCGAAAAAGGTGAAGTCAAGATCACTATGGGCACGGGGTCGTTCTTGAACGTCAATACTGGGGCCACGTGTTTGGCCTCCGTCCACGGATTGTATCCATTGGTTGGATACAAAATGGCCACATGTGACAGCCCTGAGTTGGTATATCTTATGGAAGGAGCTTCCAATGACAATGGGTCCATAATTGAATGGGCTATGAGCATAGGACTGTTCACGGATCCTCGTGACAGTGCCACCATGGCACTATCCGTTCCCGACTCGGACGGAGTTTCATTCATTCCAGCATTCAGCGGACTTGGGGTATGTGATCCTATATCGAAATATATTCGACATGTTTCTAAGACATTCAATTTTAGCCACCGATTCGTGACGACACCGCTGGAACCGGCTTCATAGGCATCAAAGCTTCAACAAGGAAAGAACACTTGGTACGAGCGATTCTCGAAAGTCTTGCATACCGAATTGCACTGCTTTACGTCTGTGCATTGGAAGAAACGCGGTATACTTTCACCAGAATCAAGGTTGATGGAGGGGTTTCTCGAAACGATTTCATTTGCCAAACATTGGCAGATCTCACGGGATTGCCCGTGGAACGAGGTGAAGTGGCAGATTCTACGGCGTTAGGAGCGATGTTTCTTGCCGGACTCAATGTAGGCATCTGGCACAGCAAACAAGAACTGATCGATATCAGAAAAATCGAGCGAGTCTTCGAACCAAACCCGGCGAACAAGAGTAAATGCCTGAACAGTATGCGATCGTGGGAGCGAGCCGTCGAACGATTTAAGCGGTGGTATATTGCTGAAGAGCTAAACAGCCTGAACTGAACTTGTGATAATGATATTTAGGTAATAAATTGTTTTTAACCCAAACCGAACAAACCATTTGTACCTTTCCTTTTCATTCACGTTTTACGTTCAAAACTACCGAAACACTGACCAAACGCATTGTTACGCTTCGCTAAATTTTTAATAATTCATAAATTGCGTCTACGCTGATCCGTCCATAGGATGGAAAATGTTTTACAACGAAATCAGTCGTTGACTTGCGATCGTCGTAGTTGGTTAGATAGAGTTCGTTTTTCCTTACCAAGTGTGCCGAAAAAGTTGCAGATTTGTCGTAAAGGGACTATCATGGGAACCGCAGTTAAGTACGTTGCAGCGTTGAACATAGATGCAACGTTGGTCAAGTGCTATGTCTACGCAGTGTTCCGCGATTCATGCCGACTGGAAGTGGTTGGATCGGCGAGTGATCCTGTAAGCGTGATTTTACAACTTACATTTTCCCGCCATATTGATATTTCTCCTTTTTCGCTGGAACTGTAGATCGCTTTCGTTTATCCTGCGATCGGAAGGGTAGAAATCGATCATGCCAAACTTTGGACCAGTGTCATTCGTACGATCAAAACCTCGATAGAAGGTAAGTAGCATACGTTCAAAACTATAATTTAAGATCAACTCAATAGAAGATCATTTGCCAGAGGCCAATCTGACGGCCAAGCAGATTGCGTTCCTCGCCTTGACCGCGCATCGGGGTTCATTCACCTGTTGGAATCGCTCCAATGGAGTGGTGTATCATAACTTCATCACCGCGCAAGATCAACGCGCCGATCAAATGGTTAAAGAGTGCAACGAAGAGTTCATGTTCAGAGCTTTCAAGGCCAGTTCAAGTGTGCTGCATTACATTACACGAAACCAGCGCTATCTCAGCCAGAAGGAGTTTGATGTCACGAACTCTCACGTTACAATGCGTTTGGCGTGGATGCTGGAGAACTGTCCGGGAATTGAACACGATCAGGAAGTAGGAAACGTTCTGTTTGGAACTATCGATGCGTGGTTGTTGTATCGTTTTAGGCAAGGCGACGATCCAAAGCGTGAAGTTGAGCACATCAGTGATGTGACTAGTTGTGCAGCAACCGGATTCTACGATCCATTTACGCACGAATGGACGGAGTGGGCGCCCATGTTGTATCCTATAAAGGTAATCAGTTTGACGTGATTTCGAAAATGTAGCATCATCAATAACTCAAAGACCATTTTAGAGAGACATGCTGCCGAAAGTTGTGAACAATTCGTATGATTTTGGATTCATTGACGCATGTTTCTTCGGAAGTCCTATAAAGATAGGAACATCGGTAATATGTTCAATTTAATAACTCTTTAAGAAACCTACTAACATAATTTCTTCCACAGATGTCAGACGTCTCCGCTGCTCTCTGGGGTACCGGATCGTTCGAGCGAACCGACCTCTACATTAAAATGGACACTTCTGCAGTAGTCAACATCATCACGGGACCCACTTGTCTAGCCTCCGAACATGGACTAGTTCCAACGGTCGGCTACATATGTACACATCCTATTTCAGATCATACAGAAAGGTCCTACGTGCTGGAGAAGACATGCGCTGACTGTACCACCGTTGTCGACTGGGGTATAAAGATCGGACTGTTTACAGACCCAGACGAAGCGTCCAGATTGGCTACTGCTGTACCCGACACCAATGGAGTCTTCTACATACCGGCCTTCAGCGTATTTGGCGTTCGCGATATAACTGCTGGTTCCAGCTTCATTGGAATCAAAAAATCCACTCGCAAGGAACATCTGGTTCGGGCCCTGCTGGAAAGTCTAGTCTACCGGATTTCGCTGTTGTATGTCAGCGCCCACAAGGAAATCCAAAATCAACCAATCGATGATTTCTCCAAAATCAAAGTGGATGGTTCCGTGGCGAGGAATGACTTCATCTGCCAGACCTTAGCCGATATCACGGGGCTACCGGTGGAGAGAGGGGACGCTGCGGACTCTGCAGCGCTCGGAGCTATTCTCCTAGCTGGAATCAATGAGGGCTTGCTGCGAAGTAAGCAAGATGCCATGAGTATGCGTAAGGTGGAAAAAATATTCACACCTCATCCGAACTACAAGCTGAAGCTTCTGAGGAACATGAGGTGCTGGGAGAATATAGTGGAAAAATTTAAAGAGCATCAGTAAAACTCTACTCGTAGATAGACATTAAAACTTGTATGAAATTTAATTTCAACTATATATAGTGAATTTGGAAAACGTTGTTAAATTTCAATCTGAACAAAATAAACCGGCATGTTCATTTTATTGAGTCTACGTTTGGCCAAAGAATTACCGCATTGTAGTTCACTGAGCCAGAAATTTCGTACGAATTTCATAAGAGAACGCTTGTGAATTGATTTTTTGACTGGTTATCTCTCTTTCATAAGATTTTTATGAAACACAAAACGTCCAATATTCACAAAAAATTCTTGTCGTTATCATTAGCGATCTTATGAATATCCTTATTTTTTCAAAATTCAAAGAGCGATTCTCTAAATACCATGACCCCAGAGTTATGGATCAAATAGTGTGGAGTCGAACCTATAAAATTCAATAAAACGATATGGAAAACGTAAAATTGTAATTTAAAAGCACGAATCGAATCGTTTCAAATTGGAACTTCGGTTAGTAAACTGTTTTGAGTGATATATTTACATAGGATTGCAAAAAAATTAAAAAGTATGTCAGTTCCTGAAAACCATATTATGGATCAATTATCATATTATGGATCAAATTGTGACATATTACGGATCAGTGCGCAAAATCAAGAGATTTTCAACTCAATGCATCTGTATTGCATGGTATGGCGAAAGTTAACAATGTGTCATATATTACTGCAAAAAATAGCAGTGTTACAGCTGGAAACAAGGGTAAAATGCCCTTTTTATTGTGATACTGCATTGTAGTAACTGAGACATGAACTGTTTCCGCTCCACACCAAGTTTTCCACCCATTTTTGTCTGCTAAAATATGAAATTTACAAACCTTGATGTTTTATTAGTTTTATCCTTAGTGCTATTGTCTAAAAATGTCGAATCCAATGCATAAAATAGCAGAATTCTACATTCTTTGGAAGTGATCCATAACCGTGGTAAACAATCATTTCCTGGTCCATGAAATGTTGGGAGGAAGTAATGAAAACACACGCGAGACTGTACTTTAATAACTGCTAATTGATTAATTTATTATTCTAACGATTTCTTCTGTGCGTCTGCACTGGTCGACGGTCGGTCAGGAAAGAGACCGAACGGAAGTCAGCATGTGCTGAGCAACCTAACTGCTATAATTAATTCTATAGCAACTCACAGTACAATTAACTATTGTTTAAGGCAACACTATTTGCCATAACTCATCTAGATATACTACAGCTCTCCGGGCTTTAAATCACATTTACATTACACCCGATTCTGTTTTTGCACGGATTTTTTTTACACGGCCGTGCAAAAAAAGTTTCCATACAAAATTTTTCACCAAAACCTTATTTTTGCATGAAACGTCGAGAACTGCTGTTACTTTTTTTGCACGGTTTTTGAAATTTTGAACTGAAAACTTTTTTTGCACGGTACGCATCCCCCGTGCAAAAACAGAATCGGGTGTACATCATTTTTTAAAATCGTTATAATACTTATCACATAAGAAAAGCTACATCAACTTCTAGGTGAATTGATCACTCGATCAACCATATCACATACTTTATCTTCTCATTTCGGATACTTCAACCTTGGTTGTCCTTTCAACCGATCTGAGCGCCGCACCTTGGGAGATTTTGACTCGCTTCGTCGACGTATGTTGTGCTTTTTCTTCTTGCCTGCTTGCTTCGTCGACTGCGATGAGCTTGTGCTTGCCGGTTGAGTTAGGTTCTCGCGCGAACCCACAGATGGCGCACTGACTTGTTTGTTGCTTTGCTCGTTTTCCACGATTCGTTGTTGCACTGGCTTTAATTCTATAGCAACTCACAGTACAATTAACTATTGTTTAAGGCAACACTATTTGCCATAACTCATCTAGATATACTACAGTCCATATTATGGATCACTAGTTAGAAGTGCTAATATTCGGTGTTTTGAATAAAAATTCATGTAAAATGTTTTCCAAAGATGAATTCATACTAAATCGAAGCGAACGAGCATAAAACATGGTATAACATTTGAATTTTACCACCTGTGGAAGCTTATGAATGCTGACGGCACTTCTTACAGAAAACGATCATATAATGATAGCTGTGTGGTACCAACTAAACATTTCAATACAGAGTCAGAATTAGGGCGAATGTGAACACTAATACATTGTCAGTAAAATCGGTTTGAAGTTCAGCGGATATAATTTCAATTCTATATTATGTTTCCGATCGATTTAATCGCATGATGCATTTTTGTATGATCCATTACAATATTACTTTTGTAACAAACCATTTGATTTATTTTCATATTATGAATAACATTGTAAAATAAATAAAAAAGCATCATGCGCCAATCATCAAAATTGAGGATTGTTGCGCCCCTCGGTTTTTCGTCTCCTTCAGTTTGACAGCAGCGATTGCGCCTTTCTACCTCATCCTTCTGGTTTGACTATCATCATCTTCGCCGTTTTGCTACGCTCTTTCACACGAACCTTCTTCACTATCGACCTTCTGCACACTCAGTTTTAAATGCGCCCTGCTGCCACACTCAATCGCAAATGCGCCCGGTTACCGCAGGGGGGGAAGGTGGGCGAAATTGACATCAGAGTTCGTATCGAAAGAGAATATCAAATGCGCCTTTATGTTTTTCTCACTTAGTTCGTGAAAAACGTTATTTTTTAAAAACAGTTGTGCATTATATGATTGTAGTTTATCAAATAAACTGTTAGGTGAATAAAACTCAATTTGTTTACATTTGTCAGTTAGGCCGTTGTTCTGGTACTGTATTGATTTGTCAAAAACACCGTTATTTAGCGGTTGAATGTTGTGCTTAACATTACAAATGGTAGAAGACAAATAGTAGAACATGGGAAAAATATGTTTTACGTCAACGTTTATGTTTTGAGCGAGTTATCCGATGTTGAACGCCAAAGTGATCCGTCACTGTGGGTGATCCGTAACTGTGTGGGCATGGTACATAATGGTCTTAAAGAATTCCATAATTGATATCTATGATCCTTCATAAGAGAATCTTATGATATTATACTCATTTATATTATGAACGCAATGATCGATTGAAGATCACAAGTTTTTCTTATGAGTCTCATTAGATGCTTCTTATGTCTTTATTCCATAAGAAATTCGTATGAAATTCTTACGTGTTTTTTGAAAGGAAGTCGACTGTTTTTCATAAGTGTTACTAATCGTTGTCATACGCGCGCTTATGAATCTCAATCGTGGATATTATGTTATTACAATCGCTCCACGTAATTCTTAAGATTTTCGTATGAAATTGTTAACAAAATCGTACTCCATTAGATTATCTTTTGAAAGCCAATGATCAATGCTTATGATAAGGGGATTTTTTTTATTACCGTACGGGTTTGGGCCGAAGGGTCTCAGATTTTCATGAAATATGGATATATGAATAAAAAAAATTGAGAAAAATTCAGGGTCGCCTATTTTTCCGGAAAACTCAGGTGGAAATTTTTTGTTTTCCCTTGACACTACTTACTTTGAAAAATCATAACTCAAGAACGAAGCATCGTAGAAACAAAGTTTTGATATGAAAATTTAAGCAAATTTTCACAAAAATCTAAAAAAAAATATGAACTGGAAAAAGTTTTCCACAAAATTTTTCACCGTTGGGAAAATTCGTAATGAAAAGCCGGAAAAACTATGCCCGAACTCGTGGAAAATTTTCAAAAAAATATTTTCGAGAAGGTAATTTTATAAGCTTTAATCACTGAAATTTTTGGAATGCACTTTTTTTCGTTTTTGAGTTATGGCCAATTTTGTGAAAAATGTCCAGATGTGCCATATAAGACTTTTCTTTGAAAAATCATAACTCAAGAACGAAACATTGTAGAAACAAAGTTTTTATATGAACATTTAAGCAAATTTTCTCAGAAATCCAAAAAAAAATATGATCTGGAAAAAGTTTTCCACAAAATCTTTCACCGTTGGGGAAATTCATAAAGAAAAGCTGGAAAATCTATGCCCGAACTCGCGGAAATTTTTCAATAAAATATTTTTAAGAAAGAAACTTTATAAACTTCAATTCTGGTAACTTTTAGGATGTACTTTTCTTTAGTTCCTGATCTATGGTCAATTTTGTAAAAAATGCAAAGATTTGCCATACATGCCTTTTCGTTTAAAAATCATGACTCAAGACTCATCATGACTTGTCGAACCGGATTCAAATTATCTCAAAAATATGAAATTTTTGAAATGGAAATGGAAATGGAATCAGTTTCCCAGGACATTTTTCACTGTTAATGAAAACAAATAATGAAAACCCGATAAGCTATTCCAGCTTTCAAACAAAGTATATTTGAAAAGAGCGATCAATAAGATCCAATCCTACAATATTTTTCAATACGCTCATTTTTCGTTCCTAAAACATGATCAAATATTGCTAGGATGAGCTGTTTGAACCATATGTTTACAAATTTATAAGTTCATAAACAAAATTTCTTAAGAACGAAACTACATAGAAACAAAGTTTTCTTCAATCAGAATGTAGGCAATTTTTTCCTGTTAGGTAACTACAAAATTGACAGTTAAATAAATGGGTAGACAATATGACAAATAGGTATTTACCAATTCAAGTTTAAAGCGTTGAAATGGCTTGAGAATCATGAGTTTACCAAAAACTAACAAAGAGCAGTGAGAAAGTGCAAGTGTTGTCTATCAGCTGTATATTCCTCGTTATTAATTTTTGGAAAGTGAAAAAAGTTTTCCTGAAGCTGTTGAAATGGACAAAGTTCAATATTACGAATACAATTCTTTATGCTGTAACCCCTTCGGACTGGACGGCCACAAATCAGTAAGGACAAATCGACGATCGATCAGCCAAGGCCTCATCAGTAAGCTTCATTCGAATGGAGTTCGGTGGATTACGGAAAAGATGAAAATTTGCGTGAAGTGCTCCATTACCGGTTCGACAAGTCATGATGAGTCTTGAGTCATGATTTTTAAACGAAAAGGCATGTATGGCAAATCTTTGCATTTTTTACAAAATTGACCATAACTCAGGAACAAAAAAAAAAGTACATCCTAAAAGTTACTAAAATTGAAGTTTATAAAGTTTCCTTCTCAAAAATATTTTTATATAAATTTTCCGCGAGTTCGGGCATAGATTTTCCAGCTTTTCTTTATGAATTTCCCTAACGGTGGAAAATTTTGTGGAAAACTTTTTCCAGTTCATATTTTTTTTTTTATTTTTGAGAAAATTTGCTCAAATTTTCATATAAAAACTTTGTTTCTACAATGTTTCGTTCTTGAGTTATGATTTTTCAAAGAAAAGTCTTATATGGCACATCTGAACATTTTTCACAAAATTGGCCATAACTCAAAAACGAAAAAAAAGTGCATTCCAAAAATTTCAGTGATTAAAGCTTATAAAATTACCTTCTCGAAAATATTTTTTTGAAAATTTTCCACAAGTTCGGGCATAGTTTTTCCGGCTTTTCTTTACGAATTTTCCCAACGGTGGAAAATTTTGTGGAAAACTTTTTCCAGTTCATATTTTTTTCAGATTTTTGAGAAAATTTGCTTAAATTTTCATATCAAAACTTTGTTTCTACGATGCTTCGTTCTTGAGTTATGATTTTTCAAAGTAAGTAGTGTCAAGGGAAAATAGAAAATTTCCACCTGAGTTTTCCGGAAAAATAGGCGACCCTGAATTTTTCTCAATTTTTTTTTATTCATATATCCATGAGCCCTGCCTGTGGAAAAAGTTTCATGAAAATCTGAGACCCTTCGGCCCAATTTGTACGATAATAAAAAAAAATCCCCATTACCAAAAAAAGTTTCTTATGAAATTATATCTGTCTATGTAATGAGAATTGTTTCATAAGTCTGTAGTAGAATTTTATAAGATTCTCGAATGAAAAACAAAATACTTCTTATGTCGTTATTCCATAAGAAAATCTTGTGTACCTCATACGTTCCGTTTCCTCAGTGTTCTTGAATCAAGCGAATACAACCTCATCAATAAAAATTTAAGTCATCATTTCTAAACTAATAGATTTTATTATTTGGAATATTTCTAAAAATCTGTCTCTTCCATTTTTTTTATTCAGATTTCCAATCTGATTTTCTTCTTACTACTTTGTGGCCTTAAGACCAGTGTATGACGTTTTATACATTACGAAAATGTTTACCATTCTTTCCAATATTTACAATATTACCCTTTGGAAACACATATTCTTTCTCTTGGCGTTACATCTTCACTAGGACAGAGCCTGCTTTACAGCTCAGTGTTCAATCAACATCCACAGTTATTAACTGAGAGCTTTCTCTGCCAAAGTTGCCATTTTCGCATTAATATATCGTGTGGCAGGTACGATGACACTCAATGCCCAGGGAAGACAACGAAAGTTCTATCACGAAAAGATCCTGGACGAACCGGGAATCGAACAAAAACACATTCAGCATGACTTTGCTTCATAGCCGCGGACTCTAACCACTTATCATTTATATTTATTTTTATATTCATAATTTTTTTGATAACTTATTCTCTTAAATCTGTAGCTTTTAGCCTTGAATACGGAAGAAGGATTTTTACTTCAAGCCTAATGTTAAGTTTATGTTTGATTACCATGTGTCATAGGGGAAGGGGTGAAAAAATTAACAGAGTGGTAAAGTGAACACCAAGCTTGTTACGCATGAAACTCAAATTTCAATGATTTTTATCACGCACGGACGATTTCTTCTTCTTCTTGGCATTAACGTCCTCACTGGGACAAAGCCTGCTTCTCAGCGTAGTGTTCTTTATGAGCACTTCCACAGTTATTAACTGAGAGCTTTCTTTGCCAAAGTTGCCATTTTCGCATTCGTATATAGTGTGGCAGGTACGATTATACTCTATGCCCAGGGAAGTCAAGGAAATTTCCTTTACGAAAAGATCCTGGACCGACCGAGAATTGAACCCAGACACCTTCAGCATGGCTTTGCTTTGTAGGACTCTAACCGCTCGGCTAAGGAAGACCCCTAACGATTTAGAGCACAAATTAAAGTGTAACTATCGATATGGAGATAAATTTAAGTGAAAACATGCGAAACCCAGTCTTTTAGAAAACTGCGTTCAAAAATTAGAACTGATGTAATAGGGTCCTAAAGCCCTGTCTCAATTTTATTACCAAACGCTTAAGTTTAGGGCAGAAACACATGTTTACTCAATTTTTAAATGATTTTCATTGGTTTAAGTACAAAAAACATTTTTTTTATGATTTTTGAGATTTTGTCGCACCCCTTGGCTTAAACTCGAATTTTGGGTATATTTTGTTTTCCGTGTCCCTTCCGAAATGTCAGTTAAGAACAACCCCAGTGTTAAAACTATATGCCCTGTGGCATTTTTGTCGAAAAAGTGAATGTCAAACAAGATCACAAGTGTCAAGGTTGATATTTGGAACCATTTTTAAAATTGAAGTTAAAAAATGATATAGCCGTTATATGAGCGGGAAAACTTGCTAAAGTAGTTGCAAGAACATGCTCTTTCGTATTGGTCAAGCAGGACAGAAAGGGTCAAAAGTGAGTGACCAAATAAGTTCCACACTACGGTATCTGTTGTTATCTCATTTTTTTGCATGCATTCTCTTGGTCCGTTTCATTCTGCGGAACCATACCATCGTAGGTACCGTAGTGTGTGAAAGTTTCTCTACCCGATCGCTTCTCGATCGTGGATCAGCTGGTCCGCACATAGTAATAATTGAAATAGATAGTCAGAAGTAAATATACCGCCGCGGAGACAACAAGTTGTTGTCCGTTCGTTTTACAGTAATAAAATTACTAGTTTCTGTTCGCGTGAATAAAGTGTACTTTATCTAAGTCCGCCGCGAGTTTTTAATATGTGTCCGAAAACCGTGATTAATTAGTGCGCGAACATTTGGTCCTTCGAGCCGGATCACGGTTCCGGTGAAGGTTTTCGGACACAGGACAATTAGTGCGTGATAGTTCCTCAAAAGTGCGATGGACGGTATCACTTTTGTACGGTGACAAAGTGACTGAGTAACAAAAGTTACAGTCACCATTTTCGACGCGATTTTGCGCCATCGTGAAAAAACTGCGCGCCGTCGGTAGTGAGGCGGATTTTTCCTTCGAGTGAAGTGGACGAATGGCATAGGAGCGGCCGACGGTGTTTACCCGGCAAAGTGATCGAGAACGACGACGACGATGACGACGACGAGTTGGAATTGCAGCGCAAGGACGGAAATAATCAGGAGCAAAACAGGGAGTAGTTGCATGTTAAGTGGTGGCGTTAAGTGCATGAAACGCCGTTCAAAAAAACTCTGTGGCTTTGTGGCAAATATATGATTGATTGAATGCATGTGAGTCCATCTTCATTTTAAGAGCAGTAGCCCTGGTGTCCGCCCAACAAGGTCTTGTTTGGTCTCGGTTTCGCTGGAATTTGTCGGTTTGTTGTTTCTCCTGGTTGGTTCCCCTGCTGCTGTCGAATTTGGGTTGTAAGTCTGTCGCTCCGGGTCGCGTTGGGTGGTTCGTCGAGTCGATCGTGTCAAGTGCAAGTGCAGTGTAGTGGAGTGGTGCAAATTTCTTCAACTGTGCTGTGGAGTGACTTTGTATTTTTCGATTGAGCAGCCTGCTGTTTAATCGGTGGTGGAAGTGCCAGTGAAGTGAGTTGAAATGCCAGATCTCCGTTCATTGAATAAGCTGGAGCATCAGCTGCGGAAGTCGCTCGAAGGAATCGAGAATTTTGTGAAGAGTTTCGACGTCAAGCGAGATGTACGACAAGTGAACGTTCGCATGGAGGCGCTGGAGAAGATTTACAGCCAATTCGTAGAGGTGCGAATGAAGATCGAGCTGCTTTTAGAGGATGCTTTGGAGGATGGCGAAGGCGACGAGGAAACGCTAATGCAGGAGAATGATAAGGTTCGCCAAGATTTCGAGGACAGCTATTATTCGCTAAAGGCAGAGCTGATGGCCTTCCAATTGCTTGGGACCAGCGCTTCAAGAAATTCCACGCTTCAAGCACCCGATACGCAAGCGGCGACTCAGTTTGCGAAGGTGAAACTTCCCGAAATAAAGCTGCCATCGTTTGGTGGAAAGATTCACGAATGGGTGCCATACCGTGACAGCTTCCGGAGTCTAATCCACGACAACACTCTACTCTCCGATGTGGACAAGTTCACCTATTTGAGGTCATCGTTGTCCGGTGATGCGCTGCAGGAAATTAATTCCATTGATTTATCTGCAGCTAATTACACGGTGGCCTGGAAGGCGTTGGAAAGTCGCTACGAGAACAAGAAGTTGATCGTCAAAGCGCATCTCGACGCACTTTTTACCGTGGAAGCGCTCAAGAAGGAAAGCTACGAGGGGCTCAACCAGTTGATTGGTGACTTCGAGAAAAACCTGCAGATGTTGGAGAAGATCGGGGAGAAACCATCAGACTGGAGCACCATTCTGGCTTACATGGTGTGTTCCAGATTGGACATGGCAATCCTACGTCACTGGGAGACCCATCACAACAGCAAGGACGTAGCGAAGTATTCGGCACTGATGGAGTTTTTGAAGGGTCACTGCTCCGTCCTACAATCGATTACTCCGTCGAAAGCTATAAGTTCCGTGCAACAGCGACAGTTTCGTCCAGCGGTGTGTCATACCACCTTCAAGTTCGCCCCGAAGTGCCATTTCTGCAGTGAGCCGCGTCATTCCGTGTTTCAATGCGTGAAGTTCCAGCGGATGAGTATTCCAGAGAGGATTGAGGCTGCAAACAGGAACAAGCTTTGCCGGAATTGTTTGTATCCTGGTCATTTCTCCAGAACCTGCGAGAAAGGGGCGTGTCGACAGTGTCATCAGAAGCATCACACACTGCTGCACACTGAACAGCCTAGATCCTCCGTTCCACCCACGCAGTCAAGATCCCCGACAGTCAACCAACAATCTAGACAGCCACAATCCAAGCCACCAACACCGAACCAACAGACTCGGACCGCTAACACTGCCAACACCCAAGACTCACACACTCAGCCAGCCACAGAACACGCCACCACAAGCCAAACACATGTAGCTCTCCCAATTACACCGACACAAAACATCATTCTTTCGACCGCGCTAGTCAGCATTCTAGATCGCTACGGCAAGTCCGTTCCAGCACGAGCACTGCTGGACTCATTGCTAGCAAGCTCAAGCTAGACGAAATGCCAGTCTATCTGTCGATTCAAGGCATTGGATCGTCGCAAGCAGTGTCAACAAGGCTGGTCACTGCTGTAGTGGGTCCGAGATCGCCGAATATTTCGTCATTCGCCGAAGAGATGTCTTTCCATGTGCTGCCGAAGCTGACCGTGTCGCTGCCTACCGTCAGTATCAATACCGCTGCGTGGAATCTTCCGAATTCAACGCTTCTTGCGGATCCCAATTTCTTCGAGATGGGACCGATAGACGTCATCATCGGAGCAGAATATTACATGGAGCTGCTGAAGGAGGAAAGAAGGAGAGCAACCGACGACGGCCCAACTCTTCAAGACACCGTATTCGGATGGATTGTTTCCGGTCGTATTCCCGAGGGTCCATCGGCATCGTACTCCCTTGTTCACGTCTGCTCAACGGCGGAAATTCAAGATCAGCTTTCGCGGTTCTGGGAAGTAGAGACTTGCCAGTCAACCAGCACGCTATCCGTCGAGGAATCAGCATGTGAGGAGTTTTTCGACAGGACGACATACAGAAACGACGAAGGGAGATACGTGGTCACGCTGCCGAAGAAAGAAAGGTTGATCCAGCAGCTAGGCGATTCTCGGTCGACAGCAATCAAGCGTTTCCTGGGGGTAGAGCGACGATTCGCCATGAATCCGGAACTGAAGAAGCAGTACGCAGAGTTCATGCGCGAATATCTGGCTATGGGCCATATGAGAGAGGTTTTCGAGGAAGACACGAGCGCCCCGTCGTATTACTTGCCTCATCACGCTGTTCTGAAGCCGGACAGCACGACGACGAAGCTGCGTGTCGTATTCGACGCATCCTGCAAAACGTCCACCGGGGTTTCGTTGAATGATGCCTTAATGGTAGGCCCCGTCGTTCAGGACATGATAGTGGACATCACACTACGATTCCGTACCCACCGATTTGCCCTCGTAGGAGACGTCGCAAAAATGTACCGTATGGTCCTCATGAATGCAGCAGACCAGCAGCTGCAAAACATCGTTTGGAGAGACAGCCCCTCGGAATCAATCCGTACTTTCACACTCACCACAGTCACCTACGGTACAGCGTCCGCCCCTTACTTAGCCACGAAGTGTCTGCAGCGTCTGTCAGAGGAAGGTGAAGAGTCGCATCCTGCGGCTGCTAAGGTCCTCAAGAAGGATTTTTACGTCGATGACATGCTGTCTGGCGTAGACGACGTCGAAGAAGGGAAGCGCCTCGTCAGTCAGATGAATGATCTTCTTCAATCGGCAGGATTCTCCTTGCGAAAGTGGAATTCTAACAGCAAGGAATTGCTGTCAGCGGTGCCGGAGGCTCCGCTCGAGAATTTGAAGAAAAACAAGAAGTCGCTATCCATCCCTCGGCTAGAGTTGTCGTCGGCACTACTTCTAGCACACTTATACGAAAAAGTCGCCAAGAACATCACCGTTGCCTTCAAATGTCGTTTCTGGACCGACTCGACTATCGTCGTATGCTGGCTTTCATCGTCGCCTTCGAGGTGGAAGCAGTTCGTGGCAAATCGCGTCTCCGAAATCCAGCACATTACAAAGGGTAGTGTATGGAATCACGTCGCCGGTGAAGACAACCCTGCGGATATCATTTCTCGAGGCATGAGTCCAGCGCAGCTTCAATACGAGTCTCGTTGGTTTCACGGGCCGAAATGGTTGATGTCGGACAAACATTACTGGCCCAGTTCGGCGCAAATCAACGAGAGCGAGTTCGCTAAGGCAGACCTTGAGGAAAAGTCCATCGTCGCGGCCCTCCCGGCTGTTTCCCCTAGTGAGGTATTCGGACTGCGCTCATCGCTAGTAGATCTAGCTCGACTGACCGTTTACATCCGACGATTCAAATGGAATTCATCACCGGCGAATAGATCCTGTAGGAAAGTAGGCAGCGTCACTTTCCAGGAATATCAAGAAGCGATTAGGGAGCTGGTAAAGTTGTCTCAGCGGGAGAGTTTCCCGCAAGAATTCTCAGACCTTGCCAAATACGGTCAGGTGCAGGATTCCTCAAGAATATCGGCGCTAAATCCCCAACTTGTCGGGGGTGTATTGTGCGTTGGCGGCCGGTTGAAAAACGCGGCAGTGGCAGATAGTAGGAAGCATCCTTACATTCTCGACCACCGGCATCCCTTCACCAAAATCGTCGTAGTCCACTACCATCGCAAATATCTCCACGCCGGTCAGCAACAGATGGTATCGGCAGTTCGAGAGCAGTTTTGGCCAACGAGCGTCAGAAATCTCGCAAGACAGGTTGTCCACGAATGTGTCCAGTGCTTTCGTGTGAAACCCAAGATCCAGGAGCAACTGATGGCTGATCTGCCCCCCGAAAGAGTCAGGCCATGCTTCCCGTTCCAGAAAGTAGGAGTCGACTACTGCGGACCGTTTTACGTGGTCTATCCGCAGCGCCGAGTTCGTCCGATCAAGTGTTTCGTGGCAGTATATGTGTGCCTAGTTACCAAAGCTGTACATTTGGAGCTAGCAGCAGATCTGTCGACGCAGGCATTCCTTGCGACATTGCAGAGATTCACTGCACGCCAAGGTAAACCGTCGATGATAATGTGCGACAACGCGACGAACTTCGTTGGAGCACGACGCAAGCTAGATGAGCTTGCGCAGCTTTTTGCAAGTCAACAACTCACCGAAGCAGTTCTTCGACAGACGATAGAAAACCGAATCGAGTTCCGGTTCATTCCAGCCCGCTCACCGAACTTTGGTGGACTGTGGGAATCAGCGGTGAAATCGTTCAAGACTTTGTTCAAACGAACGATCGGCACGCGCAGTCTGGAATACGACAACATGCTCACGGTGCTGGCTCAAGCAGAGTCAATCCTGAACTCCAGACCGCTGACCCCAATCAGCAACGATCCGGACGATTTTGAGGCCCTCACCCCTGGACATTTTTTGATCCACCGGCCGTTGACGGCCATTCCGGGACCTGATCTTGGCGAAGTTCCGGAAAACAGACTTTCGGCTTGGCAAAAGATGACGGATTTCAACCAGAGGTTGTGGAAGAAATGGTCGGAGCAGTATCTGTCCAACCTCCACAATCGGACGAAATGGACCCGACAGAGGGACAACATAGGCGTCGGCACTATGGTTGTTATGAAGGAGGAGAATTTGCCACCCCTGAAGTGGCAGTTAGCACGGGTGATAGAGGTTCACCCAGGTTCTGACGACAACATCAGAGTTGTCACCGTTCGGACCAAAGATGGCAGTTACCAGCGAGCGATCTCCAAGATCTGTGTGCTGCCGATAAGAGACAATCTTTCGTCTGCTGAAGGGGAGAACTAGGACTCCTCCAACGGCGGGGGTCGAAAGGTCTCCGCAACCCCAGTTAAGTTATGTATTTGTTTAACTTTCGAAAAAGTAATCCTCTCATATAGAAATAGAACCAGATACACCTCTCTTGCATTTTGGTTCGACCAAAATTGCAGACACTCAAACACAAATCATGAGTCGTCCCGCGTCCTTTCCACCGATATTGAGGTAATTGTGTCGTGTTCGTTGGTGGTAGTTACATGTGCATCGTTGCATCAAGTCAAGTCAATCTAGCATACGGCTAGATAACAAATTGGTGGTATTCAGTTTTGTCCTGAAACTAAAGTTTCAAACCACGTTTGATATTCCGAGGTACGAGTCTGCCGTCGCATTCAGAGGAAGAAGTGCGCAATTCAACCTCCTGGATTCACGCTATGATTGTCCACGGGTATGGCCAACCTAAAGATCGTCACCGCATCACGGGTCCAGAATCGTAACCGCCACGGAGAGCATCAATACCGAAGAGTATCAACGTCATCGAGCAACAGGGCAAAATGAATCTATCATCATCAGTCAGAGGAACCGTCGGCGCCACTCGGGCGTCCACCGGAGGCCCTAGGGCCTCCGTTCAGGCAAGTCGTTTTCGTTTTCATCATTACATTTCAAAAAGCACCCTCTCATTTTATTCAGAGACCACCAGCGTTACACGGGACACGGATTGCCTCAGCATCCGTTCACACCGAATTTTCCGTGCATCATCACCAAGTCGAAGTTGTCCAAGTAGCCAAACTCAAAAGATCAGACAAGTAGTCGGAGTTCACTGAAGCGTCGTAACGTCTCGTCCAAATCGTTATTACCAAGAGTCCAGAGAAGTCATCAACCCAAATCGTTCAACGGAACCAAGCTATCGTCATCGAAGTTGAAATTCATTATCGTCGCATTATGCAGTCATCATCAAGAGTCTGTCCCAGTCAAATCGTCAACATCATCAAGTCAAAGCATAGTCCAAGCATCGTCGTAGTCCCTGAAGAAGATCATCAATGCATTAGAAGTCAGCGTAAACAAGTCATCAAGTCGTCGAGCAAAGCGAAGAACGATTACCAGAGACAGCAACCTGGCAGACAGCAAAATATCAAATGGAACAAGTTCAGACAAAACAAATTGTCTGCCAGGTAAGTTGTTCCGGTTTTACAAAATCTTACTTCACGATATTATATCCACCTCTATTCTTCACCGAGGAAAACAACAACATCATCGATCGTCCATCCAACACTGATCCACAAGCAGGCTGCCAGCATCGAGACCGTTGGTATATAGGCCAAGGTCAACTCGGTGGCTAACATCGTCGCAATATATGGGTCAGCAGTACCAGCCAGCAGAGCAGTACAGTGTAGTATATAAGGAACTGAAAATTTCAATAGTTTTAAGGCAATTTTGAAAACATCTGGGAGTTAGAAAGGGAAAGTTTGAAATCTAGGGATTCCAAGGCGGCCGGTATATGGTCAAGCAGGACAGAAAGGGTCAAAAGTGAGTGACCAAATAAGTTCCACACTACGGTATCTGTTGTTATCTCATTTTTTTGCATGCATTCTCTTGGTCCGTTTCATTCTGCGGAACCATACCATCGTAGGTACCGTAGTGTGTGAAAGTTTCTCTACCCGATCGCTTCTCGATCGTGGATCAGCTGGTCCGCACATAGTAATAATTGGGTCCTAAAATGTTTAATGAATTCTCGTTTTTATTCAATAATACGAAAGAGCATGTTCTTGCAACTACTTTAGCAAGTTTTCCCGCTCATATAACGGCTATATCATTTTTTAACTTCAATTTTAAAAATGGTTTCAAATATCAACCTTGACACTTGTGATCTTGTTTGACATTCACTTTTTCGACAAAAATGCCACAGGGCATATAGTTTTAACACTGGGGTTGTTCTTAACTGACATTTCGGAAGGGACACGGAAAACAAAATATACCCAAAATTCGAGTTTAAGCCAAGGGATGCGACAAAATCTCAAAAATCATAAAAAAAATGTTTTTTGTACTTAAACCAATGAAAATCATTTAAAAATTGAGTAAACATGTGTTTCTGCCCTAAACTTAAGCGTTTGGTAATAAAATTGAGACAGGGCTTTAGGACCCTATTGAAATAGATAGTCAGAAGTAAATATACCGCCGCGGAGACAACAAGTTGTTGTCCGTTCGTTTTACAGTAATAAAATTACTAGTTTCTGTTCGCGTGAATAAAGTGTACTTTACCTAAGTCCGCCGCGAGTTTTTAATACGTGTCCGAAAACCGTGATTAATTAGTGCGCGAACACGTATTATTGAATAAAAACGAGAATTCATTAAACATTTTAGGACCCAATTTTAGGCTTGGAGGTGTTGAGGTTTTTCAATGGGCTCATTCACAAATTTCAAAACGCTGAAGGGCGTGGGTGGGTGTCCTAATGGGTGGTATAAATAAAATGAAGTAAAGTTCAGATTACTACATTATCGGTAGTAAATGCTACATGTAGAACACGAGTGGAACATGTTTGTGTCATTTTCCTTTCTACACCTTTCGAACATACTACAAACAACGCGTTGCTATGTATAAAGGTAGCATTCACTACAAAGCTACTGGTAGTTAGCTTCAGAGGTAGCTACACAAACCGCTTTTACCCGTTACACGGAGAAGCGAAACAACTCAAACGTGAGATAAAAAGTACTCCAAATGCAGTACTTGTCCAACACTGCCTATTTGATTATTATTTTGTTCTGACTTTTGAATGCTTTTAACTCAATCTTGCGGTATAGTCATAAGTACCCGAATTTAAGTTATTTGCAAGTTGACATTTTATTTTGATTCTGTTTTGCTTCAGATTCATAGAAAGTATCCAAAATCAAGAGTTAGTCCAGTACTCATTTTTGGATGAAAATTTTGTTACCGCCATATTTATTTTTCAATTCTGTGTTAGTTGCTAAAAATAAATAAAGTTTTGCGCAGGTAAGATGCTTTGGATTACTTTAATTAAGATTTTTACAATTTCATAACATTTGAATTCCAGAAATTCTCAAAATCCCGGATTCAAGGAAGATAATCAAAACCTTCCAAAGGTGGAATTTTCCAGAGCAAAACATTGGAACTATTAGTTATTGTTTGTCCTGAATCGGTGAGTTTTTAACATTAATTGTTGTGCAATTTAAAGCTTTTTTTTTATTCCCCCACAATATAGCCTTGATACAACACCATTTCCGATGAGCTGGAACGAAAACTCCCAAAGGTTAAAGGAAAACATCGGAAGCACCGTTTGGAATTGCAGATGCCCAACAGAAATGAACGAATATAATGAATAGTGTTAATAGTGTTATATTTAGTTGTATTTGTTATTGTAATATTAGCAAGAAATAATAAAACAATTGTGAATCCCAAGAAACCAAAGAATATAATTATTTTTTGAGGAATCAGCCTCAGTACAACACTCAATTGGGTCCTAAAATTTTTAATGAAATCTAGTTTTTATTTAATAACACGAAAAAGCATGTTACTGTAACTACTTTAGCAATTTTTCCCGCTCAAATAATGGCTATATCATGTTTAAACTTTAATTTAAAAATTTGGTCCATAAATGAACCTTGACACTTTTGATCATGTTTGACGTTCACTTAGTCGACAAAAACACCACAGGGGTTTTAGTTCGACCACTGGGGTTGTTCCTATCTGACATTTCGTAAGGGACACGGAAAACAAAATACATCCAAAATTTGAGTTTAAGCCAAACGATGTGACAAAATCTAAAAAAATGTTTTTTGGGCTTAAACCAACGGAAAACATTAGAAAATTGAGTAAACATGTGTTTTTGGCCTAAACTTAAGCGTTTGGCACTAAAATTGGGACAGGGCTTTAGGACCCTATTTTAAGTAGTTTCTATCCAATAGTTACTGTTTGCCAATCAGTTAAAATCACTCAAACCGAAGTTTTCCCGGAATGACTAATAATT
This sequence comes from Aedes aegypti, assembly GCF_002204515.2. Classification (NCBI taxonomy): domain Eukaryota; kingdom Metazoa; phylum Arthropoda; class Insecta; order Diptera; family Culicidae; genus Aedes; species Aedes aegypti. The sequence continues at coordinate 19,230,205 of NC_035108.1, read as the reverse complement.
GAATACTCTTCAAATAACTCAATTTTGAATCATTCCACTTAGCTGTCAAGTTGAGTGAAAAATACTTAAATTTGAGTTCTTTCACCTCTCCGTGTAAAGAGTGAACCGTGTTTACTCTTTAAAACCTGATTTGCTACTGAAAAGGAATCGCTAAAGAAATTTCTCGCCGATTCCTTGCAGAAATTTTCTACACGGGAAAAAATTCTGTGGTAAAAATAACTATTTTAGCTGACTACGCCCATTCTTGAAACTACCATGGAAATTCAGACCAATTTACTATGTTTACGGTACACCCCACCGCATTACTGGTAAATTTGACAGAAATAATTTACAACAATCTGATTCCGACTACAGACATGGTAAAATCAAGCGCATTTCTGGTCTGCTGAAAATTGCCGGTGCGAGCGCTTGAGTTAACCCCCTAAAATGGTAGTTTTTACCGCACAATTTTTTTGCGTGTACAGCGACTCCCATTTGAACTGACAGTTCTTTCCAACAGCGTACTGCGATCAGAAAAAAGCGCCTTCTTGATCGATTCCTTGCAGAAATTTCCCATGCATCAAGATAGGCCGATAAATTACTTGTCAGCAGCGAATCAGGCTTAAATGTGGAGAGGCACTTCTAGCGGAAATGGGTAAATTTTCACCCATTAAAGAGTATTCTCAAACGACCGTGTAGCAGTTTGTAATATCCGTGTACACGGAGAAAATCGAAAATACTAATTAGTATGAGATTTATTACTCTCCCAACATTATTCCCTTTTAATCATTGAGAAACTTAAAAATTAATCGTCGAAATATTATGTTTTATACTTTTCCATGCTTAACCATGAATTATTTTTAGACGTGCATATGCGGTGAATCACGCTACTCTTGGGACTTAACCAAAATAATTTTGTCTTAGTTTGCTCTACAGTATCCTATTGCAATCCCGTCGCGTTTAAGAACTCCGGTGGTTTCCCGAATAGCACGTGTTCTGAGAAGTTTGATCTTAAATATTAAACTCATAATCGAAGTTCCATCGCGTGAAAGTTATTTAAAGTAAAATAAGAATGTGGAAAAAGCTCCCTACACAATTTGCTCCACAGCAAATCATCCGCGACCGCTACCAGCGGCGGGGGCTCAACTTTAATAAATAAAAAAACGTAGTGGTAGCAATGAATATGAAGGTAAGTTTGTTTGTCTGAAGTATCTCGGTATTATTTAATCATTATGTCTAACTTTTTCAATTTAATTCTCCAGAAGAGCTCCATTGCGATCGTCGGGAGTTTTTCGGACAGATGTGTGGGAAGAACAGCTGCAAGCTTGTGGATAATGAAGCTTGTTCGAAGCGGCGCATAAGTGGAAGTGATCTGAATTAAAATCAACGATGATCATCAAATGCAATATAATGAGACCCTTATCACACACTTTTTCATGACTTGACTGAAAATAAATGCGCTTCATGCAAATATTAATTGTTGTTTGTTTTTGTTCACAACAAGAGAAAATGGTTAGTTTTATTGATTGTACAGGATTATAGATCTTTATGCATGAGTTAAATAATTCACGAAAAATCATTTCCGGATATAAAATCTGTTTATACTAACCAAGCTTAATGCGTCAAAATGCATTACAATGAGTGAATAGACCGAATATGGTTTTAGAATGGTATTTAAGCCATTTAGTATAATATTTTCTTAGCGTGTAAATAGGGTCCTGAAGCCCTGTCCCAATTTTGGTGCCAAACGCTTAAGTTTAGGTCAAAAACATATGTTTACTCAATTTTCTGATGTTTTCCGATAGTATAAGACCAAAAAAACATTTTTTAAGTTTATTTTTAAATTTTGTCACACCCCTTGGTTTAAACTCAAATTTTGGGTGTATCTTGTTTTCCGTGTCCCTTCCGAAGTGTCAGAAAGGAACAACCCCGGTGTTAAAAAGTTGAACCCCTGTGGTATTTTTGTCGACTAAGCGAACGTCAAACATGATCTCAAGCATCTCAAGTGTCAAGGTTCATTTATGGTTCCAATTTTTAAATTAAAGTTTTAATATGATATATCCGTTATTTGAGCGGGAAAAAATGCTAGAGTAGTTGCAGTAACATGCTCTTTCGTGTTTTTAAATGAAAACAAGATTTCATTAAACATTTTAGGACCCTATTGAGGTGGGAATGGGATTCCGGTTATTAATCTCTTTGGAAATCTTTGGGTATCTTTGAGACGGTATTTCTGTAAATTCCCAGGTAACCAATAAGCACTATCATAGGCGGCATATGAGCCGCTCAACAGGTTTTCAGTGCCAACAGGCTTCATATAACATTTTAAAGTGCTTTTAGGCACTGTCACCTTCGAGCACTGAAATAAGCCGTATATGCGTATATAACGCCATACCGCAGTGCTTGTAAGCCCTGTGCCCTGATGGTCTCCGAAACGACGGGAGCGGGAAAGCGAAACAATACGAAACTCAAGCTGTATTGGTCCCGGAGGCCATCTGGATTCCAGGAATTGTGATCTACTTTACGACGTCTGGAAATATTAATGCAAGGGTTCATTCACACTCACCCACCCCCTCGTAGCGCTTTTTGCATGAATTTTATACCAATTTTGTATGAGTCGTAACAACACGAGGACACCCACCCACCTCTACAGCGTTGTGAATAAGCCCCAAGCAATTATTCTTGATACTTTTACGGTCTTTTCGATGTTTTTATTCTCCCAAACATTCCCCATACTTCATTTTAAAATCCTTTTGGACTCCCTTCGCAATGAAGTACAAATTATTCCAAATTAAAGCCTGGTATTTCCAGCCTCCAATAATTCTCTGCCTTATGAACGATGCTGAGCAAAGCAACTCAGAAAAGCATAGATGGGGCAGATGGAAAAGGGGACTGAATCATCTAATAGGAGCCTGGAAAACATCAGTTCGAGTCTAAGATACTAAACAAAAAAATTAACTTGGAACAGGTCAAAGAAAGAGAGAAAAGTACAGGAGATAAACAAACTTTTTTTTTTCTCTTTTCTTCAACCAACCTGCTATAAAATTTTGACGTCTCTCGCTTCAGATACTCGGTACGAGTAGGCAGTATATAAGCCAATGGTTTGGTTGGTTTGACTTTATTAACGAGATTTTTAGCCCTGGGCTAGTTCATCTCGGGACCAACGGCTTTACTTCCCTTCCGAAGGAAGTCGTCACTATAACTTTTAACGTCATAAGTGACTATGTCGGGGATGGGATTCGATCCCAGGTCCTCGGCGTGAGAGGCGAGTGTTCCAACCACTACACCAGGTCCGTCCCCATATAAGCCAAGTAATTCGCCAAAAAAAAGGCTTTTTAACAGCCTTTAATTACGATATAGTTCCTATTGGCTCTGATAGCCATGTCTTTTATTCGACTATAGAACCGACTTGGTGCCAAACTTTACGGCTTATTGGTTATGCGTAGTATGCACCTGAAACGTAAAGGGCTCAAGTAAAATTTCTCCTTTTTACCAAAGTAATTTTGACAGCTGATCCAGTATGAGCGAAATGTCACTTTTACTTGCGGAATAATTGAGCGGCACATTTTTCCGTACGGAAAAGTGACAGCTCCATTTGATTTGTACAGCAGGCGTTACTGATGTTATGAAATCAGCTCTACTTCTCAGCAGCGTACAGCTCAAGTAATTTCGGTAGCGGAATCATTCCTTGACCGTTTCTTGTCCTATCCTTTTGCACAGTACTTATGATCAGCGTACCGGCCATTACTTGGGTTATTATGTGAATATTTGTAATTCTGTAAATCAATCCTTGTAATTATTGTAAAAACCTTTAAAATTCCGTTGATTTCCACACTCAGGCAAAAGTACTACGAATATCCATTGTTTCCCCTTATGTTTATTTGCCACAAGAAATCGGTATGTATTTCATTGATTCATCTTATGAATTGAAGTGAATCATGCCAATGTGGTGTCTTGCTTATTTCATAAAACAGCCTTATGAATATTGATATGATATTTTAAGAATTTCTTCTTTCAGTAGTATAAACTTCATTACTTTTTATAACACTAATTATTATTTCTTTATTCATTTTGTATACCTCGTGGACTATACATTCCATTCTGAATATTTACAGAATTTCCAATGCGTTAATTTACTTAATATTAGGTTATTGATTACCTAACGTGCAGAAATCGAATTTCCACCTACTTTGTCATGTTTCTGCTCGAATAATAATTATGCTCGAAAGTATTATGCAGTAAAGTACTATATGGTACTATTGAATATCGAGCAGTGATGCGGCGAAAAATGAAAATTCGATTTCTAAACGTTAGTTAAGCCATTTTCCAAGGCAAAATAGATATTAATGTAATATGCTATTGAATTGAACCATTACTCTCTTTTTAATAATCCGTATATTTGTTCCTTTGTTTTTTTTTTTTTTCACGATCATCCATTGCCGTAGTTTCTTCCTCATAACTAGACTTCTAAAAAAAGTTGACTGCAATTTGTGGAATGTCAACGATTATGCTGCTTTCCAGTCGAATGACTGTTCTGTCAATGGAATTATACCTGAAAATTCAAATCCGTATTAATTTCAAATCCTCTGAAAAATTACCAACTTATTACCTTTTAGAATATTTTAAAAAAATATTATGCTTCAGTAAATGAATCCGCAATCAGCGTCCAATTATGCTTCCATTTGTAAATTTTCATAATAACAACCTTATGAGTTTTTCACACTAATGAGAGCTATGAGCTTCATAAGGTGGCTTAATGAAATTGATATACGTTAATGAGGTTTAACATGCTGCGCAATTATGGTTTTCATTGGACTAATATGAAATCTATAATAGCCTTATGAAAGAAGGTATCATTAAGGAAATGACTAATGACCGCAATGGAAATCATAAGGCGCGCAATGAAATTCGTGAACGTTTATTATAATTAACTAGGTTATCAATTATGGTTATCATTTCAACGGTATGAAATCCATAATAGCCTTTTGAAATAGGTTTTTATACATTTTTCAATGCTTCATAAGGGAAAATGTATGAAATTCGTTAATTTATTTGCCTGAGTGCAGTTCAGTTGGAATTTCTGTTGAAAGGCTAGTCCGCTAAGGCCACGCAGATCCTAGCGAGGCTAGCCCGTCCACATCCGATTGCAAATCATAAAGAAATACAATGGGCCGTATGAATAAAATGTAGTAAAGTTGAGTTTACTACATTCTCGGTAGTAAACGCTATATGTGGAACACGAGTGGAACATGTTTGTGTCATTTTCCTTTCTACACCTTTCGAACATACTACAAACAACGCATTGCTATGAATAAAGGTAGCATTTACTACAAAGCTACTGGTAGTTAGCTTCAGAGGTTGCTACACATGCTTTGAGATTGCGGAATTGAATGGAATAATTTACTTTTGAGTAAAAATCATGGGAAAACGATATAAGTTTTGATATTTCGGAAGGTATTTTGAGTTTTGCTTAGGTTACGAAAACATTCGCCCCGCCAATGCTGAGATTCCGGTATAATTACCGGCAGTAGCAATTTGTAATATCCGAGTGAATTCTGGCATTACGATAATTATGTTATTTTCTAGGAATTTTAGGATGTTGGTAGGAATTCATATATTTATAATGTAATTCTGAATTTTACGTGTAAATACTGAGAATCTGAGATTTCCTTTGGCATTCCGGAATTCCTGTAGGAACTTTGGGATTCCGATAGGGATGTCGGATTTCCAGTTCCGTTGGAATTTCAAAGCAAAGCTTTAATATAAACCTTTTGAATGTCGGTAAATATTTTAAAGATTTCAATGGGATTTTTTGTGAAATCGATAAGAATTTTAATTATTTCAAAGGTAACGCAGGTGTTTTAGGGGAGATCCTCATTGAATTCTAACGACTACCAATGAAATCACTACAATTCCCATAAAAATCTCTACATTCTAAGTTCTAGAAATTCCAAGGATACTATCAGAAACCCCACCAAAATAACGAAAATATCACAGAAACACTTAGAACTTCCGCAATTCAACATGCTGTTAAGAACACAAACGGGGAGCATCAAAATTCTACCGCAATCTCACCAGAATCTCAGTACTGTTGCTAGAAAATATGTGGTTCCTAATTTGATAGCTGTAATCTCAACATCTCCTCATAGATGTTAAGCTAATATCACAGACAAACAGACGTCACACTCTCATCATTGTCCACCTTTTTAACGGTCGATTCAAAAATATGTTAGGTGGCCAATCCGCCACCCGCAGCGCTTGCTTCGTTTTTGTTCGTGTTTGACGTTTATACACTACCGCCATCTGTTGGCCCGTCGGCCAAACACGCTGATTTTAGTATTGGGCGTACATGTCCTCGTGACTATGATTTGGATCGAGATTTGTTCTAAGTGTTACGTCTGTTTGTCTGTGCTAATATCAAAAAAAATAAATTAAAAATTGGCGTTGGCGAAGACCGAAAACCACCCAGAAAATTCTTTGATGTATGATCATCATAAAATCATAGACATAAAGAGAATACCAGACTAATCGCAAAATTACACTACAAATATTGTCAAATTACAGCATCTTCATGATTGTGTGCAAATTGTCGCTTAATCGATTAGATTCCATGCATTTCCTTCATATGCGTGATTGTATTAATTTTAAGCGTCACTCTGAATAGACTGTTCTTTACGTGCAGAATCACTCTGCATTCTGAATGGAAATTTCTTAACGTGCAGCTTCAGTCACCGCTCATGTTCGAAAGTAGTAAAGGCTCAAACGCAATGATAGCGGAACGGCAACGGAATGCGGAACCGGTTCGCCAGCATGAATCACACCATCCTGACTGAGCTGTCAACGAACGAAAGTGAACCATGTCTGAGTCGACAAGCATGCTATAGCTCATGCTGGCGAACCGGTTCCGCTTTCCGTTGCCGTTCCGCAATCATTGCGTTTAGGGCTTAAGTACTATATGTTCGAAAAGTTTTTTATTCATACCAAAAGTGTAGTAAACTTTGTGGATTTTGTTTTTGAGTAGATGCTACATGTAGTAAAGTTCAATGTTTTTTATTCATATCACCCAATACAGTAGATGCACAGACAAACAGACGTCACACTCTCATCGCTGTCCATCGACCAACTTTTTAACGATCGATTCGAATATATGGCGGGTGGTCAATCGACCACCCGCAGCGCTCGCGTCGTTTTTGTTCGTGTTTGACGTTTACACACTACCGCCGCCTGTTGGTCAATCGGCCAACTACAGTGGTTTTAGCATTGGGCGTACATGGTTTCGCGACTATGATTTTGATCGCGATTTGTTCTAAGTGTTACGTCTGTTTCTCTGTGGTAGATGTTTCCTTCAACTGGGCAGCTAACTGACTGATACCTCAATCAGCAACTTTGATCACTCTACCAATGGAGTCACTACAATTCCCATAAAAATCTCTACATTCTAAATTCTGAAAATTCCAAGGATACTATCAGAAACCCCACAGAAATAACGAGAATATCATAGAAACACTTAGAATTTCTGATATTCAACATGCTGTTAAGAAAACACACGGGGAGCATCAAAATTCCACCGCAATTTCACAAGAATCTTAGTACTGGTGCTAGGAAATATGTGGTTCCTACTTTAATAGCTGTAATCTCAAGATCTCTTCATCCAGCTTTTTGCGCTCGCCATAAAACAATATGCTATAAAATACTTGACAGACGCTGACCATCACCACTGAACTGAAACTTGAAAATATATCCTCAGCATGCTTTGACGAACCGTAAAATTTCATTGTTTTTTTTTTATGTCAATCAAACGAAAATTTTGTTTGAATAGGGTCCTAAAGCCCTGTCTCAATTTTATTACCAAACGCTTAAGTTTAGGGCAGAAACACATGTTTACTCAATTTTTAAATGATTTTCATTGGTTTAAGTACAAAAAAACATTTTTTTTATGATTTTTGAGATTTTGTCGCATCCCTTGGCTTAAACTCGAATTTTGGGTATATTTTGTTTTCCGTGTCCCTTCCGAAATGTCAGTTAAGAACAACCCCAGTGTTAAAACTATATGCCCTGTGGCATTTTTGTCGAAAAAGTGAATGTCAAACAAGATCACAAGTGTCAAGGTTGATATTTGGAACCATTTTTAAAATTGAAGTTAAAAAATGATATAGCCGTTATATGAGCGGGAAAACTTGCTAAAGTAGTTGCAAGAAATGCTCTTTCGTATTATTGAATAAAAACGAGAATTCATTAAACATTTTAGGACCCAATTTGCGGAAATAATTTTATTCGTTATTGGCCCTTTCCTTTGGTTCAGAAAGGGGTATGGGCGCGTTCTGCCAACTCGGTCGAGGCAGATTTCTTGTGTGAACAAGTTACAACAAGGACGTTCTAAAGTGCCAGAATGAAGTGTTGTGCTTGTGGGAAGCTCTTGAAGATGGGATGGAAGGTCATTACTTCGCGTTCGTGTTTTACTCCATCTTATCTAAAAAGTTATATACTATAGCCAACCCTTAGCTTAACTATCTTAATTAACAGTTGCAAATACAATAATTCATAGCTTCCTAAACTCGGTTTTCGCGGCGCACCTTCCGTTTGTCGGATCGCTTTTTCATTCATCTTCAAGCAAGCTCGCAACAATCTGGTGCGCTGCGAAAAAACGAGTTTGGAAAGCGCGGCAATAATCGTTCTGTTAATTTTATAATAATGATCTTTTATCTACTTCAGTCGTACCATTCTGAAGTGCGATCTACATACAGCAAATGGTTCGCGTATCAAAGTGTATGACAAGAGAATAGTGACGACCGATTTGGGAGTAGTACCAAAACGACGATCAACCATGACATTACCCATCACATTCAAACAAGAGAGCCGCCAACAGCCAGCAAATTCTGTCGGACAAGCTGGAAATTGGGTCCTAAAATGTTTAATGAATTCTCGTTTTTATTCAATAATACGAAAGAGCATGTTCTTGCAACTACTTTAGCAAGTTTTCCCGCTCATATAACGGCTATATCATTTTTTAACTTCAATTTTAAAAATGGTTCCAAATATCAACCTTGACACTTGTGATCTTGTTTGACATTCACTTTTTCGACAAAAATGCCACAGGGCATTTAGTTTTAACACTGGGGTTGTTCTTAAATGACATTTCGGAAGGGACACGGAAAACAAAATATACCCAAAATTCGAGTTTAAGCCAAGGGGTGCGACAAAATCTCAAAAATCATAAAAAAAATGTTTTTTGTACTTAAACCAATGAAAATCAACCTGGAACTCTTTCTTGGTAATAGGATCCTAAAGCCCTGTCTCAATTTTATTACCAAACGCTTAAGTTTAGGGCAGAAACACATGTTTACTCAATTTTTAAATGATTTTCATTGGTTTAAGTACAAAAAACATTTGTTTTATGATTTTTGAGATTTTGTCGCACCCCTTGGCTTAAACTCGAATTTTGGGTATATTTTGTTTTCCGTGTCCCTTCCGAAATGTCAGTTAAGAACAACCCCAGTGTTAAAACTATATGCCCTGTGGCATTTTTGTCGAAAAAGTGAATGTCAAACAAGATCACAAGTGTCAAGGTTGATATTTGGAACCATTTTTAAAATTGAAGTTAAAAAATGATATAGCCGTTATATGAGCGGGAAAACTTGCTAAAGTAGTTGCAAGAACATGCTCTTCACGGTCGTTTGCGAATACCCTTTAATGGGTAAAAATTTACCCATTTCCGCTAGAAGTGCCTCTCCACATTTAAAGAGTAAACACGGTTTACTCTTTAACGGGTAAAAGCGGTTTCTGTCAATGAATGGGTATTTTTTTACCCTTTTTGTAAATCTAGCTCACGGCACAGAAAGGGTAAAAATTTACCCTTTTTGTCAAAATAAAAGGGTAAAAAATTACCCTTTTTGCGATTAATAGATATAAATAATTATAACCTCAAATCATAACTCATGAAATAAAAAAAATATATAAATCAAAATATTAGTTTTTATTAACACAATTAATTGTATTAATACAATACGCTCACAACTTACCAGTGAAGTGCTTTCATCGGTAAACACGTTGTATACTAAAAGTAAAACCTACAAACAATAAACTACCATTTTCCATTCGTATACTGCGTCGCACAGCTGCTTCAAATTACTATACATGATTTCCAACTATTTTTCACCCATAAATGGGTTTTTAAACACCCATTTTCAAACTACAGTTGCTTTACTGTAATGGGTATTTATTTACCCTTTTTACATTTCTGAATTTACCCGCTTTCTGACAGATATTGGTGCTATTCCAAAATGAGTATTTTTTTACCCATTAAAGGGTATTCGCAAACGACCGTGTTTCGTATTATTGAATAAAAACGAGAATTCATTAAACATTTTAGGACCCAATTAAAGCATTATCTATGCAAATCGGAATTAGATTTTAGTTTGAGTGACAGAAAAGAAACGAAAATTATTTCAGTGAGTGATGGGTTACCAAGGATTTATTTTCGAGTTTCAGTTCAGTGGTGGTAGTCAGCTTCTGTCAAAGATTTTATAGCATGCCTAGCGTAAAAAGCTGGTATTTTTAGCTCATGTGCTAATTTTAGTTCTGGCTCTTTTTCAACATTACTTTCAACTCAGTAGCTGTGTAGCAATCTTCGCGGGTGCATCCCGCCAACAATATCAACACCCGCCACCGTTAAGCCCGCCGCAATCACTTTTGGTGGGCATTGAGGTTCCGCGCGTGAAACGTCAACCGCCTTTGACAGCTACGTCGAAGTTTCGGTTGGTAGCTCTGGTTCTTTCTTTTTCCGGTCTTGAAGATGGTAAGAGTCGTTCTGTTTGCAAATTTGTTCGCTGTGATTTTAAGCTAGAAATATGGTAAAAATACGTGAAATTTGTGATTTGAATTGAGGAATCGAACAATCCAGTGACGGTGAAAGTGGAGTTTAGGCTAAAATTGTGATTTTTTGTTGAAAAAGTGCAAAATTTCCGAATCAAAATGTTGATTGCATGTGGCTCCGGCTTCACCATCGGAGTCTCGCACTTGTCACTGTCACTGTTTTCGACCCGGAAAATGTTGATCTCGCTAATGGATGGATTGTTTTCTCTTCGTAGGGTATTGATATCAATCACAAGTGGGACCGTAAGGTTCGCCGTACCAAGCCCAAGTCGTTGGACGTGTACCTGCGGCTGCTGGTCAAGGTAAGTTGCGTGAAATCGCTCGAAACAGTGCATTGTTTACTCCGTGATTGTGGCGGAGGTTATGATAACTGATGTCCTACAGGAAGTTACAATGCGATGGTAAACATGGTTCTAATGGAAAGCTTTCTCTGGTTTTGTTTGTAGCTCTACCGCTTCCTGTACCGCAGAACGCACAAGAAGTTCAACAAAATCATTCTGCGTCGTCTGTTCATGAGCAGAACCAATCAGCCACCAATTTCGCTGTCCCGAGTGGCCAAATTGATGAAGCTGCGCGGAAAGGATGAGAACACCATTGCCGTCGTTGTCGGAACCGTGACCAACGATGACCGCAAGCTGTACTGCCCGAAGATGAATGTGTGTGCCCTGCGTGTGACGGAAAAGGCCCGTGAGCGTATCCTGAAGTGGGGAGGTAAGATCTACACCTTCGATCAGCTGGCGCTGGTTGCCCCTACCGGAAAGAACACCGTCCTGATGCAAGGAGAACGCACCGCCCGTGAAGCATTCACCCACTTTGGACGTGCTCCTGGTGTGCCACACTCCAACACCCGGCCCTATGTCCAATCGAAGGGACGCAAGTATGAGAAGGCTCGTGGTCGCCGCAGCAGCTGCGGATTCAAAAACTAAGAAGAAAGAGGGGAAATTCACAACTACTGTCGGTTCTCAAGGAAACACAACATCTTTCCTTCTATTGTTTGTGTATTTAAGTGAAAATATAAGAAACATGATTCCATGAAATCGAAGCTCGCAGTGTGTCGTCATAAGTGACTGTGCCAGTAGTTGATCCCAGGATTTTCTTCATCTTGGCCACGTCCTGGTTGGAGTTCATCTTCCGGGTGCAGACCACTTGGCTGGAAGTGTGTAAGTGAAAGAAAGCCATGTTCGAAAGTGGAATGGATTAGACAACTTCAAGACGATTCACTTTTTTCACTCTTCAACCAATGCTCGAAGAAGTTTGCTCAGGACCAAAAACGTGAACGGTTCCTCTTTCATTGCTTGGTCGATTTTCTGGAGCAACATTGGCACTAGAATCGGGAAAACAGGTAATGTATTGAATGATTTTATGTACCCTTGGGAAGAGATTCATTCGCTGCGATTTCACCGCTTTTCCACAGGATTTATGTGAGTAGAAGCGTGAAAACAGGCTGGTAACCGGTCTCTGCATTTTCGATTCGGGAAGTGTGAACTCATTTTAGAAATGGTGTATTTATACGGGGCTTACTATACTCAAGAACAACCTCAGAATGTTTGTGTATGCTCAGCAATTCTTGAAATGTATCGTTGGAGTTAAAGTAGAGCTATCACCTTCCATCTCCAGAAAATCCTGCCGGATTTTAACCAGGAATTCAGTTTTTTTTTATTTCCTACAAACTCATCTTAAACTTCCTCAGAAGTTAGGGAGTTTTTCAGAAATCCTCGCAAGAGTTTATCAGATAGCACTATATTCAATTTTTTTCAACATTTCTCCATTAATGCTTTTAAAATGTCCTTGACAATCCCCTGCAAAAATGTCTGGGTAATTTATTTAAGAACATGCTTGGGAAATCAGGAGGAATCACTGAATTAACTTCTCAAGGTATGGTTAGAGAAATTCTTGGTTGATATCTTTAAAAAAGGTGAACGACAATTCTGGAGACAATCCTAAGTAATCTGATGAAAATGTCGCATGAGTTCTTGAAAATTTCCAACACTGAAATCTAGGATCAACTCGAGCGAGTAATGGCGCTTAAGCCTAGTTTATAATAAGAGCCAGAACACTAGGAGGAAATTTCGGTGTTCCAACCCCTGGACCATCGGATAACTATGGAGTGCAAATAACCATTCTTAGCAATACCACTCCCAACGATCATAACCCGGTCGAATCACTCGCTTATGGTGAATCCTAGACCATCATTCACTCAAAAACCCTCCCACCCATCTACATCCTTGATATCTCTGAGGGCGTCGGTGAGTCGCTGGCCTCTTGCTAAGTAGATATCATATCATCATTATCCTTTCCTTTTTCCAGTAACGGAGAAGATGGGCGTGGCTGTAAATGGAAGTTCTCATGTCTTCTCAACTCTGAACTCTAATTGGATGGCTATTCATTCCAAAATAGCCCAATAAGCAATTGGAATAAGATTGAGAAAGCAAAAACATGAAAGCTTTCAGTATGCAATCTACGAATTACTCCATTACTACGCAACGCAACGCAACACTGAAATCTAGGATCAACTCCTAGCGAAATCATTGAATGAAGTCCAGGATTTTCTTGGCAAATCTGTGGAGTAATTTCTGGGGCTCTCCTTAAAAAAAAAATTAAGTTGAATTTTTGAAGATATCTTGAACTAATTTCATTGAAAATTTATATTTCCTTAAGAAGGCCGTTGAAGTATTAATAAATTAATACTTTAGGCAAATACCTGCATAGACTTCCGATGTAATTTTTTGAAGTAAAACAAGCAACAATAGGGTCGATGTACCAATAGCCACATAGCTAAGAACAAATATTCGTATAAAATCGAAAAATAACGCTAGCGTCATTTTTACATCATCTGAAAGCTTTTTATCTTGCCTTTGTGGGAAAAATATGAAAACTCATATGTTTGTGTTTATTACCGCTTGTGTTACTATAGGAACGCATGTGCCTATAGTAGCACTATTTCTAATTTCTGTTCCTATAGTAGCACTAGCATCACGGCGTTGGCAAAGTACAAATCAAAACCGTATTTTTACAAAATGCGGATTTGAATCTATCGTTTGATGTCTAAAAAGTTCTTAATAGACCATTTCCGTCAGATCTAACCACCAGTTTTTGTATTTTTCTTCGAAAGACAATCATTTTTAATGAATGTTACCGTTTTCAGATTTTGTTTATATGCACTCCTGATTTTCTTACAAATTTTTGAAAACATGGAAACTCACCACATTTTGAAAAATAATTCGAGATGCGGCACAGTTTGTTCAACCCTATGGGAATACATTATGGTAATTTTGGATCCCACCCCTGCATTGGGATCCTTATTTACATTTGGAAACGTCAAATCAGGTCCGCGCTCAGACTGACTGAGATCCCGGTCAGGGCGCCCCGTACAAGAGCGCTAACGAAACTAACTTCAAATAACTTGGTTTGCTGATCTCAACTTAGCATTTTCACCGGCCGGATCTCAATTTTCCTGAAATAAAGGGAACAACATGGAAAACAAGCAGCTGTAAAACATTGAGAATGAATTTGGCCACCCATTCACTAAGTTGTAAATCTTCTTTCAGCGGGAAAGTATAATATTTCCCTCCACAGATTCGAAATACCTCCAAAAAACAAAATTCATCCTCTCAATAGTTACGGTACCACTAGTTTTCATTAAGAATGACTTACGGTATTATCAGTTTTTCTACGCATGCTGACAAATTGTTGGCTGATGATCCGGAAGATTCGCGCCTTGAGGCAGCAGCAGTCGTGCAAGGAAATTTTCACTTTGCGCTGCTGCTGCCTCGAATCGAAAAACTTCCGGATCATTAAACCTTGTTGACACGAAAGGGAGAAATCAGGTAACTGTTGCTCAACAGCAACCACAATATAGAAGTTGGTAGAACCATAGACTACCATAACAGAAGCTTTGAAGACCCTGGAGGCAGTTTCCGCGGAGATTTCAGTGACCCAGCAGCGAAACCCGCGAAGCTTATTATGCTGAATGGAAACATAAACAAAAATCATCTTTCATGCCAGCTGATCAAAAACTCACCACAACGTGCTGGCAAAAACATAGGATTAAAAGGGGTCTGGGTTTTCTCGTGGTGTAATAAATTGTAGGGGACCGAGGGGAGAACTAACGTGCCGCCAGTTTTTCATTGTTTTCCAATAGTTAGATGCTTCAAAACGCATCGGTTTCTTAAGAAAGCTTGTTTAGTAAAATGACAGGAAGCATGTAAGCCAATAAAAAAATTGACGTAAATGGTCTATTCAATTATTTCGTAAAATAAAAAATAGTTTCTCTCAGTAATGCTACTATAGGATCAATAAGTTTACTATAGGCGCAAGGGAGCTTAAATTTTAAGCAAAACTAATTATTTCATTTTTTTTACAAAATCAAGCTGTGTATCAATGGTACTTAGATAAATAGCTCCTGACCTTCATGTCAAAAAATATTTTGGAACGATTTATAGCAAAACGGCCGTAAAAAGCCACTAGTGCGACTATATGGGACTGCACAGTGGTCCAGGAATCAGTTTTACGCGGAAAGATGTATTTTAAGCTTTAGAATGAAACATTAGACAAAAACGGTCTTCTACAAAGTTATTTGTATTAGTTGAGCCCTTTGTTTGGTGTTATTGAAAATTTAGGGTGGACCACAATTTCATAGAAATTGTGTAACTAACTTTCTTATTTGTAGAAATTATACTATACATGCTTCAGCAAAATTATAGACAACTCAATTTCAAGCAACTTTGCCAAAAAAAGTTTTTTTGTATCTCTTAAATTGACCGATTTAGAGCTTTTTTCCTGCAGCGACATAGGGTGGTCCGAACAAAATTGGTTTTCTGGCTATAGAGTTTTCAATTCAAATTTCTAGGAGGCATGTTTTTTCTAGTAGGCATGTTTTTGAGAGAAAAACAACAATAACTCCTAAACGGAAAGAGATAGCGAGTTTCTTCACTCACCAAATTACGCATTTTTCAAAGTTCTAAAAGTGTTTCATAGACTACTTTGATGAGAAATTTGAATTGAAAACTCTAGAGCCAGAAAACCAGTTTTGTTCGGACCACCCTATGTCACTGCAGGAAAAAAAGCTCTAAATCGGTCAATTTAAGAGATACAAAAAAACTTTTTTTGGCAGCAAAGTTGCTTGAAATTGAATGGTCTATAACTTTGCTACAGCATGTATAATATAATTTCTACAAATAAGAAAGTTAGTTACACAATTTCTATGAAAATGTGGTCCACCCTAATTTTCAATAAAACCAAACAAAGGGCTCAACTAATACAAACAACTTTGTAGAAGACCGTTTTTGTCTAATGTTTCATTCTATAGCTTAAAATGCATCTTTCCGCATAAAACTGATTCCTGGACCATAGTGGACTGTCTACTAAGGGAACACCGACCCTACTTGTAATTGAAAAAAAATATTCATGGATTTTCTCAAAAATTCTTATGGAACTTTATTTCCTGGTTCCTATTTGAATTGCTTTTATTTATTTATCCTGTTTTTCTTTGTTCCCGTGCGGTCCCTTTTTTCCCGTTCGGTTGCATTTTGGTCTCTAAAGTTCCTAGCTAAAAGGTACTTAGTCACTATCAGCTTCTACTTCTAGAAAATCGGTGATCAAGTTCAGCATGGTATACCGTGACCACCCCTTACAGGGGACGGACCTGGTGTAGTGGTTAGAACACTCGCCTCTCACGCCGAGGACCTGGGATCGAATCCCATCCCCGACATAGTCACTTATGACGTAAAAAAAAAGTTATAGTGACGACTTCCTTCGGAAGGGAAGTAAAGCCGTTGGTCCCGAGATGAACTAGCCCAGGGCTAAAAATCTCGTTAATAAAGTCAAACCAACCAACCACCCCTTACTCTGCGCACTTTGAAAAAAAAATCCATCAAAATCTGGTATAATACTTTAATTTTCGTTTAATTTTTCAATTTTTCATCTATTAATACCATTTTGGCATCATATTCAAAACTTCGCATTTCATCTTGCCCCACCCGTTACAAGTTGCCCCGGTGTACCTTATAGGCTACACTCAAAATAATCCAAACGTCAAGGCTACGTGAAAGCATACGTAGTTTTTTCCATCGCACTTTTCAGGTAACAGCTACGTGAATGGTGAGTTCGAGGTGACTAAGATTTCACGTAACAGCTAACTTATTGTTTCGATAGCTTTCATAGGTATGCAAAAGTGGTTTGGATTTATATTGGGTTTTCATTTCGTTTTACAGAAATTCAGGAAAATAAAGCAAAGCGATTTGAAACATAATAGAATAGCACACGTTTATTGATTTGATTCGGTTTGCGATTTATTTATTCTAAAATATATTTTTGTCTTAACGGTATGTTCCGTTTTTTGCCGGCTGCCTGAAATCCGAGCTGAAATCGATGGAATGTTAGTAAACCAAAAAAAATATACGATAGGAGAACTTACCTTCATTTTTAACCATATCAATTCAGTTTTATCACTTCTTTTAACTAAAAACGAAATGCACGAAACTGAAATGTTACAATTTCTGCTCGATGTTAACACCTGTACCAACTGTCAGAGGAAAACTTTTGTTTACAAAATTTGAGTGGCAATGAGCCACTCAGTTCCACTAATAATCAACGTCGCCCTTACACAAGCTACGTGGAATTCACGTAGACTTCATGCAACACTTCGGTGACTTTTAAACAAATTTTGAGTGTGGCTCACGTAGCGATTGGCGAGTCTTACGTTGGTCAGGTAAAATTGACAATAGTGATATAAATGAAAGCTCACGTGATTTTTCACGTAGCATCGACGTTTGGATTTTTTGAGTGTACTGCATAACTACAACTGCTACAACCTTTTTTTTTTCAAACAATGATAATGTTTGTGAGCAACAAAGATTTTGAAAGTTCTTAAATTGATGACGGATCCTGGCCCTTAAAATAAATAAAAAGGAAAATACAGTCGATACTCCGCATCTCGATATCTCTCACTATGTCGATGATATTTTCGGTCCCTTAATTCTGCATACATTTTCACTCTCCATATCTCGATATCCTCCTTATCTCGATGTGGTTTTCATTCCCGATTTCTCTTCATATGTCCATATGCCCATTAGACTAAACTAGATTTTAGGGATTCGAAACAATTCGCGAAGACGAAATGAAGTCTGTTTGTTTTTAATTTTCCTGGTAACGGAGCGATTTTCAATCTAGTATTTATCAAATAATATGTCTCGATCTCTCCTTATTTCGATGATCCCTTCGATATCGGGATGTGGAGAGTTGACTGGATTTCAGATTGTTTGTACGTAAGCACTATGTTATTCATTAAGCAATCGTACAAAATAAAGTGCCCACCTCACCAGTTTTCGAATTTCTCTCATTGATTTGGTTTAAATTAAAGTTAACACACCTAAATCTTTTGTGATATTTTATTTTTGATGTTCTTTTAAAGTTTCAGTTACGAAATTTTGATAAAAAAAAGAATTTTACTCAAAGAAAACGAAAATCAATTTGTATTGAAAAAAAAGTAGTGACAAAAAAAAGTGCCCACTTCCTTCTTGGCCCCAGAAAATATGATTTAAGAAAAATAAAAAGCAATTTAATAGTTAATGTGTCCTCCTTTGGCCTTAAGGACTTGCTGGAGGCTCTTCGGCATGCTTTTCACCAGGTTTTGTAGGTGTTGTGGATCTAGTTCTTCCCAGGCGCGCTCCAAGGCTTCAAAATAATT
The DNA here is from genome assembly GCF_002204515.2 of Aedes aegypti. Classification (NCBI taxonomy): domain Eukaryota; kingdom Metazoa; phylum Arthropoda; class Insecta; order Diptera; family Culicidae; genus Aedes; species Aedes aegypti. Next base: position 19,211,670 of record NC_035108.1, on the reverse strand, counting down.
ATTTTTAACACCAGTTTTTTCAACCCTGGCATCGAGAATCGCCCACAAATTCTCAATGGGGTTCATGTCTGGCCTTTGAGGAGGCTATTACAGCGGTTTAATCCGACAAGACCGGAAGAAAGACTTGGTCTTCTTTCCAGTATGCTTCGGGTCGTTGTTCTAGAGAAATATGAATTTCTCTTCAAGGCCCGTCTGGATCAGCGAAACCTCCAGATTTTCCCGCAAGATGTTAATGTAGGAATCTGCCGTCATTATTCCGTCGATTTTCACGAGGCTTCCTACTCCACTCCATGAAAAACACCCCCAGACCATCACATCACACCTCCATGCGTCACCGTTCCTTGGATGTGTCCTTGGATCGTCCGAAGCACACGTCGTTCAAAAACTCCTAGCGCTTGCAGGTCCTCTTCGAGCATTGTCCACGTCTCATGCCCGTAGAGGACTACCGGTCTTATTAGCGTCTTGTACATGGTACACTTAGTACGGAAGTGAAGTTTACCAGACCGCAAGGTCTTGTAGAGTCCATAGTAAGCACGACTTCCGGCGATGATACGTCTTCGAATTTCTCTGCTGCAGTTGTTATCCGACGTTATCAATGATCCGAGGTAGACGAATTCGTCCACCACCTCGAACTCATCCCCGTCGATCGTCACGCGTCTGCCTATGCGAGCTCTATCGCGCTCGGTTCCTCCAGCCAGCAGATATTTCGTCTTCGACGTATTTACCTTCAATCCAACCCGATCTGCTTCACGTTTCAGCTTGGTATACTGTTCAGCAACCACCTGGAACGTTCTTCCGACAATGTCCACGTCGTCAGCGAAACAAATGAACTGGCTGGATTTATTGAAGATCGTGCCCCGCATGTTGAAGCCCGCCCGTTTCATAACACCTTCTAGCGCAATATTGAACAGGAGGCAGGAAAGACCATCGCCTTGTCGAAGTCCTTTGCGTGTTTCAAACGGGTCCGATAAAGCACCCGATATCTTCACACAGCACTGTACACTATCCATCGTTGCTTTGATCAGTCTAGTCAGTTTCCCGGGAAAACCATTCTCGTCCATAATCTTCCATAGCTCTTCGCGGTCGATGGTATCATAGGCCGCTTTGAAATCGATGAATAGGTGGTGCGTAGGGACTTGATATTCGCGACACTTCTGGAGGATCTGCCACAACATAAAGATTTGGTCTGTCGTCGATCGCCCGTCCACAAATCCGGCTTGATAACTTCCAACAAATCTGCTTGCCAGTGGCGATAGACGGCGGAAGATGATCTGGGAAAGCACTTTATAGGCTGCATTAAGAATGGTGATCGCTCGATAGTTCTCACATTCTAACTTGTCACCCTTTTTGTATATTGGGTATATTATTCCCTCCTTCCACTCCTCCGGTAGCTGTTCTGTATCCCAGATCCTGGCTATCAATCGGTGCAGACAAGTGGCCAACCTGTCCGGGCCCATTTTAATAAGTTCCGCTCCAATACCATCCTTTCCAGCTGCTTTGTTGTTCTTGAGCTGTTTGATAGCATCCTTAACTTCACCTATTGTGGGAGTTGGCACGTCTCCCTCATCCGCCGTACTGATGAAGCCATTCCTCCTGCTGTCTTGATCTTCCTCCTCTGCGCCGTTTAGGTGTTCATCGTAGTGCTGCTTCCACCTTTCAATCACCTCACGTTCGTCCGTCAAGATACCTCCATCCTTATCCCGGCACATTTCGGCTCGCGGCACAAAGCCTTTGCGGGATGCATTTAGTTTCTTGTAGAACTTACGTGTTTCTCGAGAACGATACAACTGCTCCATCTCTTCACGCTCCAACTCTTCCAGGCGGCGCTTTTTATCCCGGAATAGATGGGTTTGCTGTCTTCGCTTCTGTTTGTATCGTTCCACGTTTTGACGGGTGCCTTGCTGCAGCATCATCGCCCGCGCTGCATTCTTCTCATCCAAAACCGTCTTACACTCCTCGTCGAACCAACCGTTCCGTCGATTTGCTTCCACGAACCCAATGGCACCTTCCGCTGCGTTGTTTATGGCTGCTTTGAGACTATTCCAGCAGTCCTCAAGAGGGGCTTCGGTGAGCTCTCCCTCTTCCGGCAACGCTGCCTCAAGGCTTTGCGCGTATTCAGTTGCGACTTCGGGTTGCTTGAGTCGCTCCAGATTGTACCGGGGCGGGCGTCGGTACCGAATGTTGTTCACAACGGAGAGTCGTTGGCGCACTTTAACCGTCACAAGGTAGTGGTCCGAATCGATATTTGCGCCGCGATAGGTTCGTTTTCGTATTCTTATTCTTCCTAAATACGCATAGAATCATTTTTTTAAATTACGGTCCCTATTCTGCGCAGCAATTATAAAGCGTTATTTTCAACATACAACTAACCCTCCATAAGTCGACATTGAAAGGAAACATCGACACTATCGAGATATATATGTACCCCTATTCTTGTTTACGTTCGAATGCTCTTTCGAAGCAGGCAAAATCAAGTGGTCTATGGATTCGAACGAATAAGATTCGATCGAAAGTTGAATCCGCCGTAAACAAGAATTAGGGTGACGGAATAGAAATGCTTTGGAAATTGTTTGAGGTGATCATTACAACAAGGGAAGATTCCAAAATGACGTCCCTACGAATGCGAAAAATGACATCTTTGGCAAAGAAAGCTCTCAGTTAATAACTGTGGAAAGGCTCATTGAACACTAAGCTGAGAAACAGGCTTTGTTCCATGAGAACGTAACGCCAACAAGAAGAAGAAGACTTATTAATTAATTAATATAATGAAATAATACCAAATAGTTAATGAGTACAATGTAGTTTCACTGTAGTAATAAATTAAACAGCATTAATTTTCTATACTTGACAAGGTTTTGAAGACAACCATACACACTAAGCTCATACGGTGAATTTCATTGTAATCTAAACAGTTGAACAGTTCGGTGAAATAAAACACCGTAATTCCGTCGAAATTCTACGGACTCCGGTAATTTTTCACCGCATACTGTAAAAAATTAACGTACTCCGTTAATTTATTTCACCGAACTGTTCAGCTGTTGAGATTTTACAGGAATCCGTAAAATAATTTAAGTGTGTAGAGCTTAGCCCAAGGAACAATTAGTAGCTTTTAAGATACTTACGTGTTTAATACAAGCTGCATAGCAGCAACCATTGCTGAACAAATTTTTAGTTGAATCATTAATTGAATACAATTAATTTCCGCTTATAAAAAAGCTGTTATTCCACTTGCAGTTTGTGTTTTGAATAATAGCTGAATAAACCTCCGAAAATGCAAATATAGTAGCTTTTGTTCTACAACACATAAGAAGTTTAACAATTGACTGATTAAAAGCTTCTATAGGTTGTAGCCATCATTTTAGTAGCATATTGAAAATTTGATTAACAACAAATCGTACAAAAGTTTCAGTGTCTAATACTTAAAATGTTGACCAGCATGATTAGTAAAACTTATAAACAATGTGAATAACAGTATATGAGTATGCTCTTATTCAAGCAAAACATATTATGTCTTTTTATGTTATTTTCAAATGTTTCAAATGTTTTTTCAAATCAAATCCCAGACGTGTATGCGATGGATGGATTAACGTAATGACGACGTAATGGATCAACGAGGGTAAAGTTCGAATCACATTGGATTAAAAATATCAAAATTTATTTTTTCCAAATGTAGTGATCATCATCTGTGACGTTATTGATATCGGAAAAAGTTACTAATCATAACATTTTTAGTGATAATCGAAGTATAAATAATAATTTAACGATAGTTACATGAAAGTGGTTACCCAACTTACAGTCAAGTGTCACAAATAAACATACATAGTTAATTATTGTTGAATAATGGTGACAGCTGAAAAAATGCCCTTCAAAGAGCTGAGAAGATGGTATTTAGATCCAAATTTAAGTCAATGTTCAACATGTTTCATTTGAATGAATAATAGTAGAATCAACACTTATTAAACTTCTCCAATGAATCTCTGCCGACTTGTCAAGATTGTTTTACTAATGAGCTGAACAAGTCATTTTTCCTTCTATTAAAGAGCCAATATTCCACCAAACAAATATAGTTGTGTAAACAGATGTACAGGAGACGAACTAACGTCTTGGCTGTTTCGCACTTCAGCTGTTTCCATGTTTAACATGAACATGATTAAAAGCTGAATAGGTATTTTATAAAATCCTAATACAACATAGATATATCATCCGAGCAGGTCATCCAAAGAAGTCCAAAATAACGATTACTAAACACATTGTTCAGCAACAAAGAAGCTTTACAAAAGAGGTCACACCATAGCCAAATTTTTAAAAAATGGACAAAATATCTAAAAATTGCGTTGTATTCCTAATATATTGCAATGTTCAGCTTACTAATATTATTATTATTTATTTTTATTTGAGTGGCTTTTCGCCCTTGGCGAATTCGCCACTAACTAACTAATATATAAAAACATGTTGGATACAATAATAACTGATGCTTTCTCAATACAATATTCAATTATGTTTAGAAAATATTTTGAATCATTCTTCTGACATAGGGTTATTGATTGAAATATATTTTATATTTGTATAATGTTTAATAGATGGAAAAAGTACGACACATAATTAAAATATTGACCTAGTAGAAATATTATACATTTAATAAATGAATTTTAGTATAGTTAGATGAACAATTCAATTAAAGTTTTAACAAGTTAAAACTTATTACGAAATTCGATTAATCATTTCAGACTGTTTTTACTTTGTGAATAAACTTTATTTTTGACCGGCATTGAAATAATTTTTCTCACTGTGCGATATAAATAGCAGACTGAGTTCAGCTCGCATCAGTACTGAACAGCAGCAGAAGTAATGCGCTTATTCAGTTGTTGATAAGCATAGCACGTGTTGATTAGTTATTGTTGAATAGAAGCTCAAGCATGATCAATAATCAGCTACAAGAGGTTTATATTGGGCACTGGAAGGCTGATATATGAATTCAAGGATGGCGCAGATGGCAAGGTATACCGCTGACGATGTGAAGGTCTCGAGTTTGAATCCAGTATTCAGGTAATTATTAAAAGTGTGGTTATTAATTCATGGTAAACGTATACACTGCATATGATGTATACAAGTTAGCTATTTTAGTCATTTATTTGTTTTCAATCAATTTTGTGGCAGTTGAATAAAAGCTGAGATGAATGCTTATAAAGCGATTTTGAAGTTGTAGAATAAAGTCAATATACAACGATACGCTTTATAACCTCTCCAAATGTGTGTGAACAACGCCTGAACAAAGGCTTCACTTGAAAATAATTAAAATGTTGTTAAACATGATGCTGAATTAAACTGCAATAATGTAGTTTGTTAAACTAGCGTTGTTAAATCATCAATCCTTATTAAGCTATGTGAAAACTGAATAAACATCATTACAATATATGATTACAGTCACTAAATGATAAGAAGCTTAATAATTTCGCCAGATTTGCTTGAACAATGTGTGCGTAGCAGCTGCAAAGTAATATAATAAAGCAACTATTCAGTATGTAGTTGTGAAAAATTGCTTAATAAATGATTATAAAATAGGCAAATGTTTCTTGGGTTACCTATCCCTTCCCCCGGCTTTGGACTGACTTGCGCTCTCATTGCCCCACCAAACGCTGCAAAATGAAAATGAAAATGAAAAGTTGTTATCAAAGAAATGCGTTTTTGTAGGTAGAAATGTTTAATCATTATCAAAAGCACCTAAAGCATCGCATTTTTTGCCATTAACAGCAGCCCTTAGTATCACTCTAATATTGTCGTTTTTGTCATTCCATTTCATCAGCTCATTCTTACTTACAGTAACAGTTAGTACAATTGCCAGTCTGTTTCAAAAGGTAACAACTCAAGTCAAAATTTAAAATTTAACTTTACATTTACATCTTGCAGCATTCATCGCATTATTGTGCCAAGCCTTCTCCAATTCCCTATACCCAACCTAACCCTTCCCATCCTTTCCGATGGTGTTCATGCGGTCCGCACAGACTATTACGGCCATTACCTATCCCTGTCCCTGGGTTTGGACTGACTTGCGCTCTTATTGCCCCACCAAACGATGTGAAATGAAAACTTATATAGGGATGTGTTAAAATCCTTTGAGACTTTTGCAAATAAATTGTTCCAATTTAGGAATTCTGCCCAGGATTTTAGAAGAATTATGCCTAATATGCCTTCAGAATCTTGCCCAATATTTATTTTGAAATCCTACCTTAACTAAGAAAAGAAAGGGAAATTCACAACCCTCAGTTCTCAAGGAAACGAAATTGATCTTTCCTTTTATTATGTGTGTATTGAATCGAAAACATAAGAAAAGCGATTCCACGAAATCGAAGCTCGCAGTGTGTCGTCATAAGTGGCTGTGCCAGTAGTTGATCAGCACCTGGTCCTGCGGCTGGATGCCCAGGATTTTCTTCATCTTGGCCACGTCCTGGTTGGAGCTCATCTTCCGGATGCAGACCACTTTGCTGGAAGTGTGTAAGCGAAAGAAAGCCATATGTTAAGAAGTGAAAGGGATCAGGCGTCGACTTCAAAGACGACTCACTTTTTCCACTCTTCAACCAACGCTCGAAGGTGTTTGTCCAGGACCAAATCCGTGAATAGTTCCTCTCTCATAGCTTGGTCGATTTTCTGAAGCAGCGTTGGCACTAGAACCGGTAAAATAGGTAATGTATTGAGTAATGTTATTTATTCTTGGGAAGAGAATCATTCGCTAAGATTTCAAAGTGAGTAGGAGAGTGAAATGTAGGGCTGATAGCAGGTATCTTTTAGAGATTTGGTCGCTAATTTTATTCAAGTCTCTGAAAAGTCACTATTTTCAGGGCTGGTAGTGATGAGGGTCTAAAAAATAGATACTTTAGAGAACTACCGAAAAACTAAACATTATATATAATTTGCAATTGGATTAAATGAACTGAAATTTGCGAAAAAGTTACACGTCTTCTCGGTGAGAATCGAACTCACGACACCCTGTTCTCTAGATAGGGCGCTAGATAGATTTTTTGTTCAAGCAAAAAGTACCTTATGTTCCTACTTTCAAGACACTCACTAGCTACACGTCTTGGAAATGCTAGCAACTGATTCACTATACCGATTAAACACTCACGTTTTTTGGGCAGATCGCCATCCCAGACGCAAACGGCTACGTTTTCTCGATCATCCAGCAGGTCGATTCTCATGATTCCGGCCGATGGATTTGGAGCGACCGCATCTTGACTCAGATTAATTATCCTGCATTCGTTGGCAGCCTTGTAGGATTCCGCTTGCGTGCGGACCAATTTGTGCATAGGTTCCGGTAGCATCTTTTTCAGATTGCTCGCCAAACAAGCGCCTTTTATGTACGGTGCTCGAATCACTATCTGGATACCCGTAATGACGCAGAAGCACACCGATTGAAAGTCCCCTTTCAGCATCTGTCGGAAAGCTTTCAACGAATATTTGGCCTTGGATCGTTCGTCGATTCGATCGCTATCGTCCTCCGTCTTGCCGTAGCCCATCCTTCTCATCAGGTAACCTTCCTTTTCGGTTTGAACCATCGTGAAACCTTCTTCCGTGTCCCGTCCCAACCAAGCTGGAACCGATGGGCTTCCAAGCGTAATGCTTTCCGTTAAATATCTTGCCCCAGCCCACAAGACGAAGGTGAAGTGAGCATGCAAGTATGCAAATATCGATTCCTTCCCCGTTAATTCAACTAGCGATCTGGTTCTGGAAGGATTACTCGCATAGCCCTGAGTGATCCTCTGTGCCCGTTGTGATCCTTGCGCTCTGAGTTCTTCATCGTGAACTGTCTTGGCATATCCTTGCAATTCCTTGGAAATTTTGTTCAGACAATCGGCCAGAAAGGGTTGTATATTCAGCAGAAACATTTTATCCTTCATCAGAATCACGATCGAAAACAACTTGCTAAATCCACGGGCTTCCGAGTCCATCAGGTGGAAGGTGTGACTCAACACGTGACCTCGGTGGGCATCTCCGAAGAACACTAGCCCTCCCCCTCCTCCTTCGCCGGCATTGCCGTGGGACGATGAAGACGCCCCCGAACTCACCTCGCTGCTGATGCTCCGGAAGGCAGCTTTCTTAACCAGTTCGATAGTCTCGTTGATGACCGGAACTTGACTGCTGACGAAGTGGGCATTGCTGTCCGGATCTTTGCTAACCAACCCGATGCTGTTACCAATTGAGTTACAGGCGGCACACCCTTTCCTATCGGTATCGAAGTGGATGTCCAACAGCTGGATATTGGTTTCGCGCAAGGTCTGGGTGCAAAACACCGCGCCGGGGCCTGAAATGGAAATTTTGAATTTCAATACTGGTTTGGGACTTCTCCTTCTTAGTATGTAATATCAAAGGAATATGGAAATGAGTTGAACAAGTGCCGAGATCCTCTACATCAGGCCTGCCCAACGTACGGCCCACCGCTTCATTTTGTGCGACCCGCGAAGAGCTTCAAGATTCTTCTTATATCTGGCCCCTTCACTGCTCTAGAAATTATAGAACTAGATATTTGAACATTCCAAGGCTGATTATTAGGGACGATGAAAATTCGCGGCAAAATTCCTGAAATTTCGCGTTTGACCTAAACAATAAATTCAAAATTTCGCGGCTTTGTCGCGGTCCCAACATTTTGGCTATTTTATACATAAAAATACACATTTTCAGTGAAAAAAGCCTTTATATATGATAATTTTATGGAATTGCAATAAATGGAGTTTTTATTTTACATATTTAGATGATATGTTCTATATCAGAGTGGTACTGAAAGTTTCAAAACAAAAATAGCAACGCAGAAAGACGTCAAAGTTGAAACTAAACAATAAACAATTTTTGATGGAACTTCCACTTCAAGATGATTAAACCATTTTCATAAACAAAAACTTGGAATTCACTGTGGTTATCATATAAATTCGCCAAATTTAGCTAATTTCGCGGCATTTCACTGGATTTTATAAATTTCGCGGCAAAGTCCAAATTTCGCGGAATTCGCGGCTTCCGCGAAATCGCGAATTTCCATTGTCCCTACTGATTATCAAAACTTTAGATTTTTAAATTTTGTTTCGAGATATTTTATTTTGTAGATTCTCTACAAGTTTTTTATCCATGCAAATTGAAATGCATGGATTGAATGATTGAAAATGTTCTATTTCAAAAAGTATCAAATTTTATGTGGAATTAAAATGTACGAGGAATCTCGCCAAAAACATTCTTCATTATTATATAGGCAAACCTGAATTCAGTTCGAAAAAATGTTGTCGGCAAAAAGATTACGGCCAAACGCTATCTTATTGAATTTCAAGGTGGACTTTTAAAAACACTTTGTAATGAATTCTATACCGTAAAATGGGGTGTTAAGGGATGAAAAAAAAAAAATCCACTTAAAATTTGAGCAACTTCTAGTGTGCCAATAATTGAACAAAATACAGTCCTACCATTCTCCCGGCGTGTATATCAAAAGCCAATTGCAATGAAGACGATCCTATGGCAGATTTCTGAGATAATCATAAAAATGTGTGATTTTTGAAGAAAATGCAAAATGGGGTGTTAAGGAATTTGAGCTTTGTATATAAAACTATATTTTACCAACAGCAAAAAAATATTATTTTGGTCAACATCGTTGATGTGTCCCTTCAACTCTAAAGGTCTTGTTAAATCTAAAGATGATATTACTTCAATATAATTCAAGTTGGAACTGCTGAAAACGCTAATCATTTTATTTTAACTGCTAAATCTCTCATACCTATTGATTCTATTTTCAAGCAAGCTATCAGTGCATCGCACAATTGTCTTGAAAAGATTTTTATACTTATATGCAGTATTCGTTTTCTAGAACAGTGCAGAGCAATCTTGTCATGACTTGTCAAAAGATGGATAATTTCAACAAGCTTTAAGTGTGAATAGGGTAAGTGTCCAATTTGCCTTTTAAATAAAGCACCACACTAAATAACGGATTTGCATGTAACACCCAGTGGCATGATCGGGAAAAATCCTAACGAAAAGTTTCCAATACAGAGCGGAATCGCTCACACTATACCGTACACTATATATTTTCCAAAAAAAAGCTCGGCAATAACCTTATACTATAATTGTTTATCTAGGACCTAGGTAATACTTAAAAGAATTTGATGGAATATCGACCGTCTAGACTGATTTTGAGATTTATTGGCGTAATTTAGGTCAAACCTGTTTAGATATGCTCGGGTGAAAGCTGTGTAAGTTTGTGCTCCGTTCAAATTAAAATTATGTGAGTTTAGTTATTATGTCCGAAATTTATTTGTAATTGTAGTGTAATGTTGTTAGAAGTTCAATCAATGTTTGTCCAAACCCACTTGACTTAAAAACAAATCAATGATGTAAGTAGTATTACAGTTAACTCTCCCTTACTCGATATTCCGTATCTCGATATCGAGTTAGAGAACCATAGTAAAAGTTGGTTTCCATGGCTAACTCGATGGTCCCTTGGATCGCAGTTGCACTGGTTTTGTGTTCTGTAATTCGATACCTCCCTAACTCGATGGTCCCTTCAATATCGAGTAAGGAAGAGATGACTGTAATTAATGTTTCGGACTTGACCAGACAAATAGTATATATTTTTGTTAATTGTAGTTTGCCCTGAAGATGAGCAAATAAATGCTCGAAACGTCGGCTTTAATCAAAACGATTGTTTATTAATGTAACCCGTGGACCGAAATTACGCCAATAAATCTCAAAACTTAAAAGAACTAATAGCTCCAAAACCATTTCAAATAAGATAATCATTCCTATATGCAAATTTTTCTCCAATGTGATGGAACAACTTATGAAAATAAATTCATAAAAAACATATTCACATTAATCAGTTTTTATTTGGATTTTCCTACCAATTTTACCAAATTTTGAAATTAGTCATTTTTGGAGATATTTAGTGACTTACTAAATAGATCTTTTAACTTTACATTATAGTTCAACTTGACGGAACAACTCAAAACTATATTGAAACATATTACGGCATAAATTTAATGAGTTTAGTCACTTAGAGAAGTTAGAATAGATGATTCCTTAACACCCCACTTATTTTCAAAACGAGACTTTTTTCATAAAAGTTTCTGAAAATTGAAACCCAGACATAATTTTATGAAGTTTTTGTCTGTACTATGATCTCAATAAAATTTCCTTATCTTCTACCTTACTCGCGAGTTTTTCTCAAATATGTTTCATGGTTTTGTAGATAAATGTATTTAGCCCATAAAATTCTAACAACAATGTTTTGAAAAGTTTTCAAATTCTAGAAACCACAATACTTCATATTAATAGACAGCTCCTATTACATAATGCAGTTCACAATCCTCTGAACAAATCGAGCATTTCAGATGACTTATATATCGATTTTCGAGGTTTCTGTGATTTGTCGAACTTGATTGAAAAGTTCAATCCCTTAAAACCCCACGAGTCCTTAACACCCCATTTTATAGGTACATGAGAAAGATTATAACCAATATTAAGCATATCCAGAGGCAGGTTAATAGCTTTTGGAGTTTAATACAGAACTCTCACATAAATGTCTCAGACAACTTAGGCAGGATTTTCACAAAGAGCAATTTTGTCACAGAATCCTTGTAGGAGTTCACGGAATGATGGCCAAATGACTATCACCGAACACTGGATATTAACACATATTAATATGCAAAATTGTCTTGAGCTATCCTTAGTGAATTTCTTACATAAATCTGATTAGGACTGAACTCTCCAGATTCTAGATTAGGATTTTATAATAATTTTAGAGGGTTTTTTTTTTCGGAATATTAGGGAAAATTTTCACAGAATCATACACTGGATTATCGTAACATCCATGGCTTCAATTTTATAAAACTAACCAGGGTTTTCACTGCCCATACTCGCAATACAGTCCCATTAGGAAAATCATGTCGAGGAAAACGCAACTGAACATTATTGCAAAAAAAAATCATAACGCCGCTGCCCGCAGCAGAAAATTTTAGTGCCATCCATCAACACATTATCATTAGAGTATAAGAAAATGATCAGTAACCAAAATATTGTTAATACATTTGTTTTTTATGTACAAATCCAAGATACTTGCAAGTGGGACTCGTTATCCGAGTACTTTTCTCATCATATTCAAATATACCCGCATACCAGTCCCATTGCTTGGGACTCGCTTACTTTGTTATCGCGCACCTTGACACATTTAAAGCTAAGTTTACTGTAGATTCCGTGGCACTTTTACTTTTGCTACTATTAGGGTTCTCATCTTCTAGTTACAATACTTCTTGTAAAATCTGGACAAACATTTGAAAAGGGCTCAAGAGGTCTTGAGCCTTATTTTAGAAACGTTGCTGTTGAGCCCTTTTTAGCCCGCCCACGCAAACTAACACCATTATCAGAAAGATTGGTGTTAGTTCTTCCTGATAGTGGTATTCGTGAGCGTGATCGAGTTGAATTGGGCTCAACAGCGTCTTTCAAAGCCAATGTTTACCTATGTCGATGTGCCCTTTTGAAATGTTTGTCCAGAAATATTAGACTTAACGGTGACAGTGACAGTCTTGAAGACATTCCTGGATTTGATAAAGCGTTGCGACCGGCCGATACACGCTAAGACGGAAGTACCCATTAATGGGTAAAATAATACCCATTTCCAAGAAAAGTGGTTTAACTCATTAAAAGAGTAAAGTCGATTTACTCATTAAAGAGTATTCGCCTTGAACTTCAAATAATGGGTATTTTTCACTCTTGGTCTTCACAATGAACATGGGTAATAAAACCTCATTTTGTAAAGGAATATTGCCGTAGATTGAGGTTAGGGATCCAGAGAAAAAAGTTACGAATATATATTGAAATACCATTAAAAAACTTCGTAAATGTAACGCACTGTATTTACCATTCATATTAATTATTTTATTCTACAATGTTTTGAAATTTTTACATTCGTTTATCATTGCGATCATCCTTGGAGCCGGCCCAAACCGATTGGGTGAATTGGAACGGATGTCAAAGTGTCTGCAAAAAAAGAGAAATTTGCAAAAATCTTCATTTTTGAGGTCATTCCAGATAATCGCCGAAATTACTTACGTGTCTGAAAAGCATCGTACGAAACTGGTCAGTTGATTTGGTTGAAATATCGCGTCATTTACACTTTGAACAATTTATTTTTCATTAAGTCCGGGTGGCAACGAAATGAAATCGTACAATGGCGGTTTTGATGATACTAAACTAGCATGTGTACAATTTACCCATTATTTTCACAAGAGGAGATACTTCGAAATGGGGCTAAAGTACCCTTTTTTATGACATTGGAAAATACCCTTTTTCTGACATTCCCATACTGATTATAAAAATGGGTACATGGTACTCATTTAAAGGGTACTTTAAAGTTAGCGTGTAGGAAAGGTAATCTGGATTCACCTGCAGCACGTTTATATTGGATTTGAAACACAGTACTCAGGCGGGCAAGTATTATTTAGCTTGATTTCGGCAGAGCTATTCGACAGAAACCCATAATGCTGCCTTCGTATTGGATCTATTCATTTTTCAGCATTGGATATGGCTCATGCATAGTTTGACCAGTTGACGATACCAGTGCGCTGCAGTGGTAATTTGCGTATTCCCATGTTGGCCCAAAAAGCCTTTCCCTCGTCGTTGGAAGATGAACCTACCAAAGCTTTTGTGATAATTGGTCAGAAGACGAGGGCAATCACAGCAGTAAGTTTGACTTGGAGGGCAGCTACTTATCTTATTTTTAGTTTAGACTCTTATAAGGTTTAACATTTAGATATTTTTTCTATCACTTAGCGCACCATAAGTTATTTCAAGCAATAACAATATTTGTTATGGAATAAAGATGGTTAAAAATACTGTAATTTGCAGTATTTATTTCTCTTATGGGATGAAAAGTACGAGCCAAGATTATAGAAATCATAACAGGAACAGGTTTGCTTGAAATTCATCGTAAACTACTAGTGCACGGAGAAATATTTTTACCTAATTTTTGAGTTTACTTTACCCAAAATTAAGTATATCGATTATAGTTTCAACCCAAAATCTCTCGGTTTTCTCTTTCTCCCACACGAATGTTGTCAAAAATAGAGAGAGCTGCATCTACCCAATGGGGGTACTTTGGCCCAATAAGCCAAATTTGGGTAAATGCAACTTTTCTTATGTTTGGGTCGAAAGTACTCAATTTTGCGTTAAATCAACCCAAAATTGAGTATATTTTTCTAATGGAATTAAAGCCAAACTACCTAGTGGGGACCTTGGAAATTTAGCCAAAATTGAGTTATTGGGCTCAACTACGGAATTGCGTTGAAACAACCCAAAATTGAGTTGAATTCCGTCTCCGTGTGGGACTGTTATGCGGGTACTTTCAATATGGGACGCACCTGATTTGATATTTTTTCGCATTTCGTCCAAAAAATTGAAAAAATACAATTTTAGGTATGATACCTACTGCCCATACTCGCATAACAGTCCCATTTATATAGGGAATCCCATAGAATATAGGACTGTTATGCGAGTATGGGCAGCCTAGAAGTGCACTAATAATAAACATGATTCACGAAGAAATCTCAAAAGTGATGAAAATTCAAATGGGAATGTTATGCGAGTATGGGCAGTTCAATACTAGATGAGATTCTGGCAGAATCTTTCGAAAATTTTTGATAGAATTCAGAGAACGATTTTTATAAAATCCTGAACAACGACCTCATAGAACTGCACATTTCTCACAGAATTATCGAGATTATCACATAAGCAAGTATGTATTCAAATTTCTCCAAAAGAAATTTTAATAAATTTTATTTCGTCTTGGCAAAATTTTTGAAATCGCTGCATCAAAACAAGTTTGGCCCACCGTACAATATTGCTTCTGAGAATTGGCCCGCGGTTCAAAAAGGTTGGGCAGGCCTGCTCTACATGTAACCTACAATGAAACAATTGACTGAATTCTGTTAATAAATCTTTGAGCTGTTTAGTGGAATACTTATAAATATATGAAACCTCGAATTTAGTACTATACCATTTAACCCGTATAGGCCTGAGTCAAAGGAAACATACTAAAACTCTCACTGCTCAGCGAATACCTAACGGATTTCAACTATTTTTTGTCAGTACACTCGTTTACATATCTAGTTTCTAAAAGTGGCCAAAGAAACTCGGGAATGTGCCTCTGGTCAGATTTATTCCGGTGGGTCGCTGGGTCAGGTCGGGTGACAAGGGTACAGTGCTCCTGTGCCCCTGTAGGTGGAAAAATTTCAAGCCACAGATAATTTTAGGAATCGGCTATAATGTGGCCACTATATCATGGCATTTTAAGAAAAACGCATTAGCGCAAACCTTTTGAGAAACGATTCAATTGGATAACTATATGTCCTGCATTTGATGTAATGACCATTTTCGGGTCCCCGGCATTTCTCAAATTTACGATAAAGTTGCCAATTTGTATCTAAACATCCTTGCCAAGCTTATTGGAATTCATTTTAGTGAACGATTGTATTTGATCTCTAGTTTTCGAGAATTGAAACGGTTCAATCAAAACAATAGGCTTAAGGCGGTGCTTAAGGCCATTAGGCCCGAGTGGCCACTCTAAATGGTGCATAACTCTTCATTTATGATGTTGAATATCAGATCTTACTGATTTATGCAAACTAAAATGATTACCATTGCAAATAAATAAAGAGAATTTGACATGTCCCAAAAAATAACCCTTTTTTACCCGACCTGGCCCAGTGACTCACCGGAATAACTCCGGCCACAGGAATATTTCCAAGTTATTCTGGCCATTTTTATAATGTAGATATGTGGACCAGTATACTAGTTATTTGAATCTGTTAAGTATTCGGTGAGCAGCGAGGGTTTTAGCATTTTTACTGTCACTCAGGCCTACACGGGTTAATTCCACTAGAGTTTGTATCCTTTGGCAGATACGCGTTTTTCGACCTCAACTGTAAGGCGTCTTCAGTGTCGTGTCGTGTACTAGACTCGGCGAAAAAGATAAACGACGGCCCCTACCGACATTTGACACCTATAGATTCAGCATAAATGAGTATTAGATCGATGCAAATTTGGTGCAGTTTTTCTCAAACGACGCAAATTATGGTAAAGGTCACCACCTCAAGGTTTAAAATAATTTGAAAAACAAATTGGATGAGCACAAAATATTTGAGATTTGTTTGGAAACTACTACTTTGAAAATAACCTTCATCACTTCATGCTTCATCTAAATAAAAAAATTAAGAAGTTGATTTATCCTATGTAAATTGCACTACACTATATGAAGCTTTTTAGGACAGCGAATCCCTCTATCTTTTCCTTCCAAAGATGAACCAGACACAACTTGAGCTGAGTCTTTTAATAAGGATAAACATTTCGTAGATTCGATACATGGTTTCTATGGGTTATACAACTAATTTTACCATTACATATTTACTTACCATGAGCTTCGCAGAAATGGCACAGCGCAATAATAGCATTCATTTCGTATTCTAATAATTAAACTGCAACACTGTAGTATGTACTGAACTATCAACTAAATGCTTTTAAATGAAAAGCGGTAAAATAAATTAAATTAACAATAATTCGAGAGAAAATAAAGCGTATTTTATATGAAGCAGCTCAAAAACTTTGCAGCATTGAAACAGCTGATGTTTATTTTATTTTTCATCGTCACTTCTTCACTTTCGCATTCGTTCCGGCTGTTATGCACTAATCGCCATTCTTTCTCATATGACTGTTCGTTCATTTTATTTATTCCGGTCTATTTATACACTGTCATTCGCTTGGATCATAGTTTCCCAAACTGTGGGTCACGACCCCTAGGGAAGTGTTGAGAATATGTAACGGTGTTCGCGAGAAAAGTATTTTTGACGTTAACTACGTCTTACGGCAATATACTGGGTGTCAATTGAAAATCTAAAATGTTGCGACCGTCACGAAATTATGTAAGATTTTGAATACTAATAATTCAGCCATTTATCGGTAGATTTTCAATATTTTCCTACCATTCGGTTGGAAATTTATACAACATTTTACTAAAATTATGAAAACTTTTGATTTTCGACGATATATTGTCGAAAATTTGGAAAATATCGACCCCTTTCTTACGCATCCAAACACGTTCAAATTGTCTTCCACGATTCTTTTGGGTTGGCAAGTGCACTATAAAATCAGACCGATTTCTGCTTCTTTGCTCATCCTTCTTTTGACGTTAACTATGCTTTATTTCTCGCATAACTTATGATCTCGCCCTAAAAGCCATTGGTAACCATGTGTGTAGCTCGTTATTTCTGAGTATTTGGATGGATTTACACGTTATTTAACAACTCTATTGTGAAAAAAGGATACAAAAATACCTACATTGATTTCTCAAAACATCAGTCATTTGATTAAAACTTCCCTTTCTGGACTTGATTCTGAAATCGTAAAGCTCCTTGTCACAATAATGAAAAAATAGCAAAATGTGTTGTAACCTTTTTTGGTGTCAAGCATAATTTTTGAAATTGGCGTATCTAACATTTGGATGGTTTCGAGAAAAATGCAATGCAAAACATTGTAAAGCATTTCCAATCCTGTTTAAAATGTTTTGCTTTTTTTTCTTTTACTGTGTCTACTATAAGTTGAAAAAAAGAACACTGTTTCTAAACACTAGGGACAATGGGAATTCGCGGCAAAATTCCTGAAATTTCGCGTTTGACCTAAACAATAAATTCAAAATTTCGCGGCTTTGTCGCGGTCCCAACATTTTGGCTATTTTATACGTAAAAATACACATTTTCAGTGAAAATAGCCTTTATATATGTTAATTTTGCGGAATTTTATTAAATGGAGTTTTTATTTTACATATTTAGATGATATGTTCTATATCAGAGTGGTACTGAAAAATTCAAAACAAAAATAGCAACGCAGAAAGACGCCAAATTTGAAACTAAACGATAAAACATTTTTGATGGAACTTCCACTTCACGATGATTAAACCATTGTCATAAACAAAAATTTGGAATTCACTGTGGTTATCATATAAATTCGCCAAATTTAACTAATTTCGCGGCATTTCACTGGATTTATTAAATTTCGCGGCAAAGTTCAAATTTCGTGGAATTCGCGGCTTCCGCGAAATCGCGAATTTCCATTGTCCCTACTAAACACTATTGAACAATTCCGATTTGTTTTGAATTAAGGTACCGCGGGGCAAGTGGGTAAATGGGGTAAGTGAAAACAATTGATATATTTTACTGAATATGTGAATTAACGTTTTAAACTCATGCGTAAACCTTTGAGGTCATTGAGAACATTACGATAGGTAAGAGATTTCTGAGATTTTTCAGCCATTATTGCATAATAGAGTGAAAAATTGTTAACCTGTCAACTGTTACTCCGTAACAATTTGGCGGCGTACAATCTTATTTTAATGTTTTCAGTGGAAACAATTTGCGGAAAATTATTTCCTGTACCACTTCTTAGTTGTCCTCTGTGACAGTTTCAAACTGCAATAAAAAAAGTTTTAGAATTAATTCGACGTAGACCTAGAAATAACTAAATTTAAACACCGTCAATTCTCTTATCAGGTGGGGCAAGTGAAAAGTTTATCATTAGAGATTGAATTTGTGTTTTCTCTTTAAGTAGCCATAAGTAAACATGGTTCGCAATTATCATAGAAAAACATAACGTGCTGATAATTCAAGAAACACTATACTCAAGCGTTAAAAGCAATTAGAAATCATGGAAATTTTCTAAAAGATGTTGCCAAACATTACAATATCAATATGTCTACTTCGGGCAGCCAATTAAAAGGAAGACGTTGACTGAAAAGTTGCAATATTAGAGAACTCATGGAAATCTCGTGGAATGTCTATGTAAAGCTAGTTCAAAACATAAAAATGGGGTATAGGTCTATCCACATAAAAAAGACCCTAAATACGTTATTGAAGGATTCCGTTTGATTTCTCCCGAAGAGTTATCCGACGTCATATCCGATTTTTTTCAAAAACAAATAACGAGCGGTGGAAATTCTACAGAGCAGAAATGCAATTGCTGTCCTATAATGTAAGAACTAACATTGGAAATGTTGCAGTTATAATGTTGTCGAATAATTTCAACTAACATAACTAAACAGAAGAAAATTGAAGTGAAAAGAATAACTTATTCTTTGTTTACATGTTACTTATGTTATTGTTCATTGGGAAGCCTTAACAAGTGTTAAAGCTAATAGAAATCGTGAATATAACTGTTTGTTTTTGAATTTATTGTTTAAAGCGGTAAACTTTTCACTTGCCCCACTTTTGGGGCAAGTGAAAAGTAAGGAGACATTTTTCAAAAACTTTTTCTGTATTTTTTTCTTCAATTGTTCATAAAAGTCAATTTCAGCATGCTGCTTATATATGGTGGGAGTCAAGCTAAAAAATATATACAACCTCATTTGTTTCAATTTAAAGTCTCTAGAATTGGAAGAATCTCAACTATGCGAATTCCATTACCCACTTTCCCCACGGTACCTTAGATTGAAAAACTGGTAATATTATCGAATAAACCCTTTTGCTTTATGCTGCTCACATACACCATGGATGGCTCGTCAATAGAGCTTAGTGACATTTGAACACACGTAGACTAGCATACGCTCGTCATACACAGTTTGTTTTTGTTTTCCTCAAAGAAACTTGCACACGCTTTCCCAGGGTGGGTGTACGGCTGTCAACTACAAACAAAGCTCGCCTAACAATCATCTCTCGGGCGGGCCGTCCCAAACAGCATCATCTCTCACACGGAGCGACCCAAACAGCACAGGTCGAACGCGGGCCATGCCAGACAGCAAATGCTGATGCATTTCAACACTCAAACAGCGGGATGCCTAGCAGCGTTGTGAGCCAAACGAATACACCCACAAAACATGTACGGTAGGCGAACCTCGTTGCGTATACCCCCCCTGCGCTTTCCAGACTCATCAAAATGCATATGGAAATATTACCCAATTTGAAAAATTTATACACGGATTCTGGGTGTTTTTCAAGACTGAGTGCATATTGTTTTCCTCTAAGGTTCACAACTACATCTACACTAGGTCACCCATACCATCGGGCGTGAAAACCACTATACCATACCTTGATTGATACATACACGCAAAAAAAAATTGTGCGATAGAAGCTACCATTTTAGGGGGTTCATTTAACCGCTCGCACCGGCAATTTTCAGCAGATCAGAAATGCGCTTGATTTTACCATGTCTGTAGTTGGAATCAGATTGTTGTAAATTATTTCTTTCAAATGTACCAGTAATGGGTGTACCGTAAACATAGTCAATTGGTCTGAATTTCCATGGTAGTTTTAAGAATGGGCGTAGTCAGCTAAAATAGTTATTTTTACCACAGAATTTTTCCCCGTGTACAACTTGCTTGATGCGTCGGTTTGACAGTTCGTTTTGCACATACGTTATAAGCCATTTTACGAGACGTTTCGAATCATATGGTTTCCGTTTGTTTACCAGCTTTGAATGTTTCTGGCGGGCCGATTTATTTACGTTTCTTTCTAGCGCTACATTTGGAAGGAGCTTATTCAACAATGGCGCTGGTGGCAATACAACAAATTTTTAAATTTTCGCGTTTAAAATTGAAATCAGCAGGCAGGGAAGATATTGTTCATCTACAGGTAATATATATTTTATATAAAACATGTAAACCGGGTAGAAACATGCGCTGAAAGAAACGGAGACATCATCGCCAACAAAAAATATGACCAGCGAAATTCAGATATCATGCTAGTTTTTTGTACAACAACAATGAGCGCCAGCCCGCCAGAAAACGTCATTCGAACGTCTCATAAAATGGCTTATATACACCAGTATTGTTTTGAAGTTGCACATACACCGGTTTGCAAATTCCTATAAAACTTATGTTGAATTCGTTTTTGAACCTAGGTTGGAACTGGCCCAACCCGTTCTGAATCACAGTTTCAACCCACACCCGATTCAGGTTCGACCAAACTACAATTTGCTTGACGTTTGTTTGTTTATGTGTTGATCACCGACCCAGTTCCTCCTAAAAACGAAAACGACATTAATAAATTTAGTCAATTCTTCAGTTTCAACTTTTAACGACAACGAATATTGGTTTCCGAATGTTTTCAATTTCAACTCGACTAACAGGAGTACCGGACGGAGCCGTAAGTAACAAAAGTAGAAGGAGAACAGTTCTTGTGAGAAATTTGAAGAGAAATATTAGCTGTGTTCAACGAGCTGCTCGAACTTGGTTGCAACCACTTGCGAGTCAGCTTTTGGTGTTCATTGAGCCACTCCAACCTACTTCGAGTCGCTCGGGTTTGTGTTCATTGAGCCGAGTCCAACCAACTCCGAGTCGCTCGAAACAGGTTGGAAGCTAGAGTCCGAGCTAGTTCAACCAGCTCGCAGTAGCTCGTGTTTTTGACGTTTAAAACGTAAACATTGAGAAAAAAAAAGCAAAATTCCGAAGCGATACGGATTGTTAAGTGCGCGAATTTTTTTTTCACGTGGAATTCCGGTAAATTAGTAAAAAGAGTAAAAAGAGCGTTCATTGAGAAAGCAGCTTGGAGTTGCTCGAAGTAGCTTTGACACTTATTTGTTGACAAAAAATACGAGCTAGTACAACCAACCCCGAGCAAGTTCGATCAAAGTCATTGAACACAGCTATTGTCTAAAACCGAATACTGATGATGTTCCACATCAGTTTGCCGACCCGTCAGCTAGCTGCAGCAGTGGAAAACCGAATCTCTCGATTTCCAACATGTTTAGAGATTCGGAAACAATATGACGTATCTGGTGTTTAAAATGTTATGTTTTGATTCTGCATATAGGTCGCTTTACTATAAGCATATGTACGGTGTATGTGCTAGCATGAAAAATGTTGACAGTTGAGCCGCTTTGCAAACGAAGGGTGTATGTAGCCACATTGAAAACACTGAGTAAAGTGCACTTAGGGCATAATTTAAATTTATTCCTAATGGCCGGTACGCTGATCATAAGTACTGTGCAAAAGGATAGGACAAGAAACGGTCAAGGAATGATTCCGCTACCGAAATTACTTGAGCTGTACGATGCTGAGAAGTAGAGCTGATTTCATAACATCGGTAACGCCTGCTGTACAAATTAAATGGAGCTGTCACTTTTCCGTACGGAAAAATGTGCCGCTCAATTATTCCGCAAGTAAAAGTGACATTTCGCTCATACTGGATCAGCTGTCAAAATTACTTCGGTAAAAAGGAGAAATTTTACTTGAGCCGTTTACGTTTCAGGTGCATACTACGCATAAAAATCAAAATATGGTTGTAGGAATACTTTTATAGACTCAATACGTAGATTATGCGTTTGTCAAGCCCATGCAAAGCAAATCTCGATTTGTTTATTTCTGAAGATACGTCGGATTGAAGAATTATGCTTGAATTATTCTATTCTTGAAAATGTAGATGCTATTCAAGAGTTTTCCTGAAAAAAAAAACTCGCTAACAAAATTTGTGTTGCTATATTTTTTTATTTTTAACTTCTTTTAAAACAAAATGATTAATAATTTGTAAAAACCACTTCCTTATCCTTGAGAAAAAATTCTGTAGATTTTTTTATGATGGATCGCGAGTTTAAAACCATAACGGCTAGGTGGGTCGCGGATCCAATAAGATTGGGAACCTATGCGTTGGATCACTGATTCACCAGAAATTTTGTTTTGATAACACGTAGTTTGTGTAAGGATTCCTGACCCGAAAAACTATGTCCTGTTGAAACCGATTATATCACACCGGAAGCAATGGACAGACCAGACTTACAGCACTACTATCTGGAACTGTCGCCGGATCCGGTTCGGTTCGACGCCGTGAGTCAGCTGACGAATGTTTTCTTCGACGATGCAAAACAGCAGGTGAGTGGTTTGGTCTATCGAACATCATCGATCGGTGGAAAAGCTAATGTAAAGTTACTTTTTCCCCAGGTATTTGCCGTCCGTTCCGGTGGTGCTACTGGGATTGTAGTCAAGAGTGCCAACGATGCACAGAGTATCTCTTTCTGCATGGAAGACCGAGGTACCATCCGGTCGATCAAGTTCGCCCCGGACAACCAGATTTTGGCTGTCCAACGGAACGAAACTGCAGTCGAGTTTGTTCCTTTCAATGCTAGCAATCAACCCGTTGTGGCGGACATGCTAATCCACCAGGGCAAGAACACCATATACGGATTTGTGTGGGTTCATGACCGTCAGGTGGCGTTAATCTCAAACGCTGGAGTGGAGATATTCCAGCTGAACTTGGAAAAACGGACTTTGAAGTCGGTCAAGTCTCTGAACTCGTCGGTGAGTTGGTTCAGCTTCTGTCCCACGTCTAACTTCGCGTTGCTGTCCTCGAACAATGGCTCGATCTTGACACCGGTGCTGTTGAAGCCATCAACTATCACGAAACTTCCCCGTCTAGAGTTGGGCACTGGTCAGACCTGTTCCGGGAGGGATGTGACTTTGGCTCAACTGTACGGTACCAATGCTATTATGATTTTGAGGCAGCTGCAGAACCGCCAATTTGAAGTGGTTATCTATCTACTGAACGGCCCTGGATTAGCACCACGGAAGTCCCACATCCTTCGGCTGGGACAAAACGGACGCTTCGCTATGAACATCGTCGACGACGTGGTGGTGGTTCATCATCAGGCAACGGCAACTTCAATGCTGTTCGACATAGCCCTCGGGGGAGGAGAGATAGATGCCAACTCGGGAGCAGTTATTCATCAACCGATCATTCCTGCTAAAGCGATCAAACCATTTGCCTTGGAAGTACCGAGCATTTCGCTCGACGGCAAGACTGTCATGTGCGATCTATGTAAGTTCCTACTAATTTCAAAAGTGAGCAGACGTCCCGCATTTCAGCCATTTGACCCGCTATAAAGTGTTCTGTGACACATTCCGCATTTCACTCAAATCACTAACATGTCTCTCATTTCTACAAAAGTTATAATCAATGCTAAATTTCAGATATTTTTATAAAATTTAGTCTGTTTAGTTTGAAATAGTTATTCAACAACATGTTCGTTTTCAGAGACCTGGTCACTATTTCAACGTAATTCTCTTAAAAAAATATAAATTCTTAATCCCGTTTTTTCTTCATGAAAACAAGTAAATTAATAGAGAATGATGGATTATTGCTGCAGAAACAAATAACACTCAATCTCATTGCAGATTCACAACACTGGGTTCTGTTTCAACCGAACATCGTAATCGATGCCAAATTGGGCTGCCTTTGGTCTGTGCTGTTGAAGCTGAACTCGCTTTGCACCCTCATCACGGACAGAATTCGGCTGGTGGAATTCCTGCTGCAACGAAGCGATGGTAAATCTGCTCTGCTGAACGTACTCAAGGAGATGATGAGTTCGAACTACAGCGGAACTATGCTGCCTATCATCGAAAGCGTGTTCAACAAATTGAACTCGCTGTACAAAAGCGTGCTAGACAACGAGCTTCAGAGTCAGATGGCCCTGATGGCACTATCCAGCAAGACAACTTCCCATAAGCACATGGTCAATCCACGGGTGCTCATCGATCAAGCTGACATGTATACGGCCGTGTTCTCCTGTATCACAGAGGCAGAACAGCTAGGTAAAATCCTGCTGCTCTATTTGCATTCCCTAGCCCGTCACGGTATCGCTCCCAGCCACGAGCTGAGCAAGCAAATCGTCATAGATTTGGTCAACAACAGACAGTTCGACACGCTGCAGAATCTGCTCAAATATTCTGCCCTGAATGAGTCGAAACCATTGGCGTGCTTCCTCCTCTCACTGTCCAATACGCATCCCTCGGTGTCACAAATGGCGCTGGACATGTTGGCCCGGCTGAACGCCAACGAGATTATTCTGGAGGTTCTGCTGGAGAAGGGACAGGTCATTGAGGCGCTTCGGATCGCCAAGCAAATGCCCGGAGCGGACTCGTTACCGGCCAGGAAGTACCTCGAGGCGGCGTTCAAAACCAAAGACCCGCTGGTGTTCCACTCGGTGTACAACTTTTTCGAGGCCAAGAACATTAGGGTGCGAGGCTCGCCGAATTTCCTCAAACGTGAGTACTTCTTATATGGTAACATTCGTGAGAAGAAATTGTGAGTTTTTTTTTTCTGAATTTCCAGATGAACAATGCGGGGAATATGTGCAACACTATCAAACGTTGATCAGCACGCAATGTTTGTAACAGGTCGATGAGATTAGACTAGACTTAGAGGTATGATCTATGAACTCTATTTCATCATTCAAATTGTGATTTGTTTAAAGGGATTATATTGCATATTTATTGTGACCATTGGGATTGTAACTGACTTCGAAATGTCCTTTTAGATCGGTCTTTCTCTCAAATAATGTTCTTATTGATTGGTTTTCAAGATAACTTCTTTTAAATAAAATCTTCGCGTTGATACTACGGGCGTAACTGCAGTGATCAATATATCTTCATCAATTTTCTCTGTAGCTAATTACTTGGCCGAAAGACTGTTTCCGACTGCTATTTTTGATCCAGTATAAAGTACTCATCGCCCTTCGTCATGCTGCATCGTAAACTGTTACGAAAATCGATTGAATTTCTTGTACTGATCCAAAGAGATAATCTATCTCTGCAGATGCGGCTATATGATACTCAACGCGAGAAATATAAGAAATGTAAACTTTGAAACTAAATGCCGAAAATTAGACAAAATAGGAATTAGAAAAACATCAAACCAGACATTTATCTTAGAGTACGTCTAAGAATTTAACAACTACTGAACTGCCCATAACTGCATATTTGTAACATTCGACAAAAGTAGTCATTGAGTAAATGGAATATGAAGTGTGCATTTATTGGCAGTATGGGAAGAAACTAGAATTTCTAAAAAAAAATGTCAAGAGCACAAAAGTGCTTATTCGAGGCTGAAATTTCGTGCAGCTTACTATGCATATTGGGTGATTTGACAGAAAATATTTCTGTTAACAATTTCATTGCTACTACATTACAAGGCTCATGTATAACCCCAATGTGACTGTTATGCGATTAGAATTACCAATGTGACAAAATAACTTGATATTTTTTTTTTTTCAAATTTTAATATCACAGATTTTAATAAGTTGATCGAAAGTGTTCATCATTTGATGACTCTCCACGGTATTAACGATCAACGCTCCGTCATCGTAATAATCGTCATCATCGAAACTTCAAACGCAGTTTTTCTGTTCAAAACTAAAAATTATTCGATGAAAATGTGTTCACTGTGTTTCGGTTGGAGAGTAGAATACAGTGAACACATTTTGATTTTGAACGAAAAAACTGCTTTTGAAAATTCCGAAATCAATGACGGATCCTGCCCCCTTAACTTCAAATTTAAAAAATGTCGAATGTGACAAATATGCAGTTATTGGCAGTGAAGTAGTGGCACCTCATATTACTATACGAGGCAAATTTTTCAGCATAGCCACCGTATACATACCGCCAATGCCAGAGTACCTAGCAGAGAACTATTGGCCATATGCTGCGCTATGCCAGCGCCATGGTTGATCCTAGGAGATTTTCATTTTCACGGTACAGCCTGGGGGTCACCGAAGAACGACAACCGCGCTACCTTTATATATGACCTCTGTGACAACTTTAACTTGTCAATTTTGAACACTGTGGAAGCAATACGAATAAAACCTCCAGATTCTCCAAGCATGTTAGACCTCTCAATCTGTTCGAATTCACTATCATTGGATTGCACGTGGAAAGTTATTCAAGATCTCCATGGTAGTGATCACTTGCCGATCAAAATTTCAAATAACAAAAATTCGTGTCCAGTTCGTCGATCAACCTCGCATATGACCTCACCAAGCACATGAACTGGGAATATCTCTAACAGCGAACAGTTAGTTGATGTGCTTCCTCGCTTCCTCCGTTGGAAGAATTAAACTTTCTTTCCGGGTTAATTATCAACAGTGCTCTTCAAGCACAGCGCCGCCTTGTACCAGGGTCTACGGTACGAAGGCGTTCTCCTACCAACGTTTTTCGTGATAAATCCGCCGCATTCAAAGAATATCGAAAGCGCGGCTCTCGAGAAAATTAAGAGCGATATATCGACCTCGAGCGTAAATTTAAAAATCTCGTAAAAGCGAAAAAAAGGGGATATTGGCGTAATTTTGTTAACGGACTATCAACGTCGATGAGAACACTTTGGATCGTCGGGAAAAAAATGCGAAACGCTTCAACGGTTAATGAGGATCGCGAAAGTTCTCCTCGGTGGATCCTCGATTTCGCCAAGAAAGTCTGCCCGGATTCCATACCAACGCAAAGAAGCATTCGTGACGTTCAAACAAATAGGAACGATATGCTTGCTCTTCTTTCATGTAACAACTCTGCCCCAGGAATGGATAGAATCAAATTCAACATGCTTAAAAACCTCCCAGACGTCGCGAAGAGGCGCTTGTTGAATCTATTCAATAAATTCTTGGAGAGTAATATTGTTCCGGATGAATGGAGACAAGTGAGGGTGATAGCCATCCAAAAATCCGGTAAACCCACGTCGCATTATAATTCGTATCATCCTATCGCGATGTGCATTCGAAAGTTGTTAGTATCTGCATCAAAAGTGCCAGCAACGAATCAACTTTGTGCGCACACTCACCGGAACATGGTGGGGAGCTCACCCGAAAGATCTGATGAAGGTATCGTACAACAATTCTCTCGGTTCTTGAATACGGTAGCTTTTGTTCCCATCCGCCGCGAAAACTCACATTGTGAAGTATCGCTGTTTTCGGATAGCCCTAGGATGCATTAACTCGACACATACAATAAGTTTAGAGGTATTAGCAGGAGTATTGCCTTTATCAGATTACTTACAGTTTTTTACAGGCTCCGTAACCAGCTAAGGTCCCGTAGCCTGCCGACGGAGACAAAATTCGCGATATACAACACACTGATCCTTCCGGTTGCTCTATACGGCCATGAATTCTGGACCGGGAAGCGTTCGGGGTTTTTGAGCGTAAGATGCGAACAATACTCGGCGGTAAACAAGAAAATGGCATCTGGCGGCGCCGCATAAATCATGAGTTGTACCAAATATATATGGAAGTGGAGATTATTAAGCTCATAAAATACGGCATGCTACATTGGGCTGGTCACGTGGTACGAATGCCGCAAGAAATTGTGGGCTTCGTAGCCGTGCGGTTAGCGGCGTCAGTCGTTTAGGCGTACTGTGCTACGGAGTGTGGGTTCGATTCCCGCCCCTGCCGGAGAAAACTTTTCGTCAAACGAAAAATTCTTCACTGGTCCACTGGTCGTTCCGTGTGTCCGTTGTCTAATGTTAGTTATGTTCAGACTGTGCAGCCCATGGCTGAAGACGGTGTTAATTGTCTTATCTTATCTTATCAAAGACAAGCAAAAATAATATACAGAACCCGATCGCGACCGTCGACTTCGCGCACACGATGGCTTTTTGCAGTTGAGGACTTAAAGGCCCTTAAAAATTAGGGTGACTGGAAATGATTGGCCCAGTGGAGAAGAATTATACATTCGGCGTAGATTCAACGTAGCGGATTGTAGCCCATCAAAATAAAATATAAACGTAAACGTAAATATATGCCAATGAGTACTACATTTTTTATTTAAGTGATTTTTCATGATTTCAGAATTTGATTAAAGTTTCCTTTAAGTATTGATTCACGGGATTCCCTAGAAATTCATCCAAGGTTTTTTTTATCTATACTGCCCATAACTGCATATTTGTAACATTCGACAAAAGTAGGCATTGAGTAAATGGAATACAAAGTGTGCATTTCATGGCGATATGGGAGGAAACTAAAATTTCTAAAAATTACCAAGAACTCAAAAGTGCTTATTTTAGGCTGATATTTTGTTCAACTTATATCGCATACTAGGTGAATTGTCAGAAAATAATTCTGTTAGAAATTTCATTGCTATTACACCACGAGGCTCATTTATAATCTCAATGTGACTGTTATGCGGTTACAAATACCAATGTGACAAAACAACTTGGTATTTTTTTCGAATTTTCTAGAACAATCTCACAAATTTCAGTAAGTTGATCGAAAGTATTTATTATCTAACGACTCTCCATGGTATTAACTCCAATTTGTCAAAAATGTCGAATGTGACTGTTTTGCAGTTATGGACAGTATATCAGTATCTATTTTCCTGAGAATTACTCCCAAGATCTTAGTTTCCTTCGAGAAATCAACCTGAAATTTCTGTTATTATATTTCCAGAAATTGGTCTAGAACTCCCTCTGGGGATTCTTTTATAAGAGTTGCTTCAGAGATTTTACCATGAATTTCTCGGATCATTTCTTAGAGTAGTGAAATTGAAATTGTGTTTTATTTAGCAAATTTTCAGCTCGAATTGGATTCTGTTCAATATAACAATAGCTTCAGGCGGATAAGCATAATAAAAAACATCATGATAAGTTCCTTTGCAACAAGGTTTGAGTAAGTAAAAATACATGGCAGCAAATAGAGACAGAGGTGGCCTTATTAGCTTGGGTTTCAAGTAATAATCGATAGTGTAACGAAAAATTGAAATTTATTGTATATGCTATACAGGAAAGGAAAAAACTTTATATTGGAGTTGCGATACAAATTCTTCCATAACAAACATCTGCAAATTCGATGCTCTAGAAACGTGAACGACTAAAAAAAATCAATAATATTTTATAGAGTATTCCCTCATTGTGTTGGTGTCTTGTCCTGCGAAACCGATGGCATCTGATCCATGATAGTTTGATCCTAAAATTGTAAAACGCTTTAGCCTCATCAGTTTCAATCACTTCCAATGAAACTCATCTCACCGTTTTGAACCACATCGAGTTCGGCCGGAAGATCATCCTGGAAATGAATCCCATGCTGCCCACCGGTCCCATACCGTGCATGTGCAGATGCTTAACCGTCGTAAACGGTGGAACGTGAAATCCGAAAAGCACCTCGGCCAAGTCGACCTGGAATTGGTCCTTCAAGACGTTCCCCAACTCTTGTCGCATTTCATCCACTGTTTCCGTAGACATAAAATAAATGTCATTCAGAGATAAGAGATTCAATCGAAATTAAAAGTAGGTAGTACTAACACAGAGGACGTTCAGCCTCGGTCAACGAGCGCACGTCATCCAGGTGATACTTCGGGACGGCCAACAGGTGATGTTCTGCCGCCGGACGAATGTCCTTGAAGATGCAGATGCGTTCATTTTCGTACACTATCGACGCGTTAGGATCCTGGCCGGTGACGATTTTGCAAAAGATGCATCGTTCCAGAATCGCCTTTGATGGTGATGTCATTATGAAAACTAGCTAATTGTATTCTACTATCTATAAGTGCACTGGAGGCACTTATTAGCTAAGGAACAATTGGCTTAGCATTAAAACATAGATCACAGATGATTGTAGTCACAGATTGCAACTTCTGACGTTCTGTTTGTTTGGAACTTTGAACAGTTTTTAACAGGGTTCAACCAATACTAGCGATACGTCTCTGTAATGTACCATGAAACCTGTTATAAACTTGTACGCAACAAAGATTATTAGTTTGATTCAACCCTTTCCAAACCAGTGTTTTCATAACTGTTGTAGGATTCGTCACTGCAACCAATTTAAGTTATATTGTGGGATAACCCGTATCCTGAGTGTAGTGGATGTCGTATTACTCAGTTGCCATTGAGGGACAATTAAGCATCGATTTAAATACAGTTTTTTTTCCTCAGAAACATTCGGAGGAATCAATTACCGTCAAACGGGGTGACTTGCAACACATTGTAATTTACAACTAAATTTCACTATAAAACACAAAATGCAAAAGAAAATTTATTTTAAATCAGTGCTTCAATACGTGTGACGCACAATTCAAGTAGGGGCCACGATTGAAGCTGTTATTATAAATATGTTTATACAATAAACATATTTTTTCCAAATGTCTTGAAAACTGATACTTGATGGAGGTTCAAAATCGTGACCTAAAAACATGAGATAGATTTAATTTACAAAAGTTATACTCTACATGTTGTTTCTATAACTAATATGTGATAATATGACGAATTATATGTTACGAAATTGTAACATCAACTTTTTAATAAAAATAATTTTTATATAAATACAACACTTTATTTCTAAGCAATTTAGTGTTTTATAAAAGTTAAAAACTTTTGTGTTAGGTCCACTTTATAATCAAAAGAGTAAAAATTTATCAATCAACTACAAACACTCGTTTAAAATATTGTTCAGTTAAGATATTGGACCTTGATGATTTAACGCCTCTTTTTCCCATACAAAAGTAGTTCAATTATTTTCTTACAAAAAGGTATTCATAACGCTCTTGTACTGGTTCGAATGCTTTATATACATGAATAACAATACTTAACAAGTGTGACCAATAAAAAATATAAACATTTTGTTGGAAAAAACTAAATTAGCATTGAGTGTTGCAAGTCACCCCGCACAAGGACATTTAAAAAAAAATCACCTTTTCGATGACTTTTGATATGACAACATAATTCGATTCAATCTTTTATCATCTCATTCTGTAGGCGGGCCGGCCATTCAAAGTTCTATATTTAGATTTTAAGACGACGTTTAGATCATGGTTTTGGTTGATTGAAATTGAAAAGTGTTGCAAGTCACCCCGTTTGACGGTACCCAGACAACCAGAATGTACGTATAATGAAATCACCTTTTATGTTATGCGATGCTTATATGCGAAAAATTTCACGTATAAGATGTCGCGGATAGGCCTTATACGTACAAAAGTGGAGGCGATATATTTGCATATTTTATATGATAAAAAATAGCATGTAATGCGAGTGTGTAGATTTTATTGCGAAATTATTGAACTCTTATGCGACTTAATTTATGATAACAAAGTTGATTTGACAGCTGCTACGGATTGATCCGACTTACTATGTACGAGTATACGGGACGAAACAAAATGCACTGATGAACTCGGAATATAACGTTTTATGCGAGAAAACTCGTCACTCAATCGATTTCTGTCACCGTATTGTGCGGGTGTGATGTTATTTGTACAAGTAAACGAGTTTTTGCGTTATTTCTTATGCGACTTCTGGTTGTCTGGGTAGTTTGAAAACGTCCCGCTGTTTTGAAGAAGAATTATCTCAACGAAACCTAGCCTCAATAAACTCATCGGAAACCTAGCATAACCCGTATAGGCCTGAGTGAAAGCAAAAATTCTAAAACCCTCTCCACTCAGCGAATTCTTAATAGATTCAAATGATTTTTTGTCAGTATACCGGCACACATATCTACTTTCTAGAAGTGGACAGAGGAACACGGAAACATTCATGTGGCCGGAGTTATTCCGGTAGATCACTGGGTCAGGTCGGGTGAGAAGGGTACTGTGCATTTGTGCCCCTGAAGGTAGGCAAATTTAATGTCACAGATAATTTCCAGAATTGGCTATAATGTGGCCACTACATGGCGGAATTTTAAGAAAATTGCATCAGTGTAAACCTTTTGAGAAACGAATGAATTGGATAACTATGAGTTTTGCATTTGATTAATCCTACAAATGATTATTTTCGGGTCCCGGGACGCCTCAAACTTACGATAAAGTGGCCAATTTGTATCTGAACATCTGTGCAAAGCTTATGGGAAGGCATTTTAGTGCACAATTATGTTTGATTTCTACTTTTCGAGAATTGAAACGGTTTAGTATCCAACAAATCTATAGTCGGTTCTTCCGGGCATTACGTCCGAATGACCACATCCGGTATATTTTAACCGCTGCAAAACTCTTCATTTATAATGTTGAATATCAGATCTTAATGATTTATGCAAATTGTCATTCCAAATGATTGTCATTCCAAATGATTGTCATTCCAAATAAATAAAGGTAATTTGGTATGTCCCAAGAAATATCCCTTTTTTACCCGACTTGACCCAGTAACCCACCGTAATAACTCCGACCGCAGGAATATTTCCGAGTTCCTCTGGCCACTTCTAGAAACTAGATATGTGGGCCAGTGAACTGACAAAAAATCATTTGAATCCGTTAAGAATTCGCTAAGCGGTGAGGGTTTCAGTATTTTTGCTTTCACTCAGGCCTATACGGAATAATACTCGCCTGACTGATAAATTATCCCCAGTAAACTACAGGAAACCCGGAGCTTATCATAAGCAACCAGAGCATTTTAAACTAGGAAGTTCGTTCAGTAAGAAGGATTCTCGCATGTTCCTTGAATATCAGTATTAACAAATTTTGGAAGCGTTAGTACATTCAGAGATCCCTATTGTTATTCAAACCCAGTATCAGAAAAAGCCGACTTAATTTCAACATGTTGTGACAATAATTTAATTTGAACAATGATGTTTGACAATAAACTTTTCCTCTTGAGTTCGTCTTTAAATCTAAATTCATTCAGGATATTGACAATAAACAATTTTGCATTCTCTCCGAAAGTTCTTCATGGATTATTCCAAGTATTTCAATGTCTTATTCAACACTTTAAGGAAAAACCTGAGATATCAATTCTGAAGGGTGTGAACATTAAGCAAGCGATCGTTAACTGAAAAATGAGCATTATTGAGGATTCTGCCTGGGGAATTCCGTGAACGAAAAATTCTACCGTTCATCTACCTGGTACGAGCCTCAACGATTCGTTTGCGCGAAAGGCAATTCCAAAAGTTAGACTTATCATTTCCCTCGCCTAAAAACTTCCTACACAGGACACACGTCATTTGCCTGGGAAGAACCTCCGAAAATTATGCATTTAGCATTCATGCGGCAATGTTTGGTACCATGACCCCTCTTTTGGCACAGACGGCACTGAGTGAGGTTCTGAATTTTTTCTTCAGGTTCCTGGAAATGTTCCCATGTCACACGGACATCGAACAGAAGTCTTGACATAATGAACGTACGAAGTCGATTTTCTTATTTTAACCTTTCTGCTACTGCACAAAGCTAAACTTGTAATTGCACTGATGTTTGATGCTCCTTTGTGCCTTTTAAACTTGGATTCCAAGCTGTTTCGCCTTCTCGTGTCTTCAATATTGGCAAAAAAGGAAGAAACTTTAAAACTGTAGTTTTGAAAATTATTGCAATCTTGCACGCAAGTTATACGGTTTTTTTCGTATAGGGTTCTCAATGCTAATGCTTAGGTAGAATTTCAAACTGTCATACATTAAACTATCTAAACATTCCAAGTGACATATCTAGAAATCGACACCAAGCAGGAATCCTGAAGAAATTTGTGTGTTTTACGAGTGAAATTCATCGCTCAACAATTTAATTACTGACTAAAATTTTGATTTTTAAATTAACTTTTAACAAAACGTCAACTCCGCAAATTCAACATTTATTGGTAATGCCCATCCTTAGTCAGTGCCAATCATCTCCTTTGCCATAATGGGTAATTGGGACTAATTAACAGCAATTGTTTCAGCAGAATGAAACGTAGCAGGAAATAGGAACGAAAATTTAAATTGTGCAGCCTAATTTAATCGAACCCAGTAAACCATGTCGGATATCAAACTAGATGTGGTAAGTATATTTGAAGTTATGATGTTTAGTGTTAAATCTAATATGATGTTATCGTATGTTTCAGCCAGCCGAAGATGACATGGCCACCCGGGTATTCTGGGAGATCCTTTCTCCCTTGGGATACATTCCCCAACCGGTGAAGGAAGCCCTCCGAACCACGGGCTTCGATAACCTTCTGTCGCTATCGGCGATGCGAGAATCCGATCTTGACGAAATTACCACCCAGTATAAACTACCAATGGGCCATCGACGGCTGATACGGGTCCTTTCGGAACGGATCAATCAGTTGGGAATCGATGACCTAACGGCGAAGCTACTGCGGAAGCTAGACCGCCAGGCAACCACCATTGTCAAGGTGTCCAAGCCTACACCTCCGAATCCAACTAGCAGTGATTCTCGAGATGAACCGCCACCCTCTCGACCTGTACCATCACCGGAAAGCTTAGTCGAAATGTACCGCACCAAGCTTCAGCAGAATATTCTCTCCTGGTTGACTACACACGGTGAAGTCGGCTCGAAGGAAATCGAACTTCAGGATATCAATATCAACGTATCTATGCAGGAGGGCAAACTCCAGGGATCAGTAATCTGTCCCTTCTGCAGGATGGAAATCAAAATTTACATTAGAGCACCGGACGCGGACAGCAGTGGTGCCATCGCCAACTCAAACTATATTAAGCATTACAACCGGATGCACCGGAAAGCTCCACTGCCTCCGAAGTCACCGGCCGCGGGCAGTTGGAATCCATCGTTCGGTACGCCTCCACCGGGCACCATGATGACCTTGGAGCAACACCAACAAGCACTGGCTCACCTGCATGCCGAACAGCAAGCAGCTGCCTATGCGGCCGTTACGGCTGCGGCCAGCGTCGGTCCCAGCGGAAGTGGAAGCGGCAGTGTATCAAACGGAGGGCAATTGCCTAACCCGGCAGCCGTCTACGAACTGCTTTTCAAACAGGAATCCAATAGCTGGGATGATTAGTGATAGTTAATGAGTAGAACTGAACATTACTTCATTTATGTATAAAATCAGAACTGGACAAACTTAGGAGCAGTAGAAAAACTGTAGTAGGAAGTTTACAAACATTTAAACGTTTTAGTGGTTTTCGAAATATATCAATCATTAATCAAGGTAAGAATTGATGAGGTTAAACAATGATCATTGGAAATGGAAACAAAATTCAACTGATTCACAATGAAGAAAAATATGTAGTATTACCGAGTTGTCTTGAATTCAAAACAAGAGCCATATTCCGAACAATCGGCAATTTTTTTAGTAAAAACCATCGGTTTTTCCACAAGATTAGTATTTTTTTTAAAGATTTTATGTAGTGGCGAACTCTCCATAAACTAAAAGCTAGTACAATGAAGTTAAAAATCTTATCTTTAAAATCGTCATTGTTCGGATTATGCAGTCAATTGAGTTGGAATTTGAGATAAAACGGTATGCAACACACAGGTAATAGATATACGGAAATTATATTCACAATTGCAACTTTGTTTGTCAGTTTTGCTGCCTTTAAAGTTGTCCACGGCTGCACAGTAATCTATAGAGTAGGAGTTTAGGTCACCTCGCCAACTAAAGCTCGAACGAGTTTGATACGAGCAGAAAATTGTATTTAAACCGAGATTTTTTTACCCAGTTTTCTTTAATTGGACGTAATATGTGTAAGTTTGTTAGTACTAAGTCATGCTTCGTGATTTTTACTTGCGTTTGAATTGCTTTGAAAAATATCACTTGATTGCTATATTATTTGACAGACGCCGCAACTTACATCTTAACGTGTCTTTAATATTCCCACGTATACCGAATAAATGTGACTGTATTTAGTAGTATATTTTGAAAACGTTTTCGTTGCGCTGTAAACCTTATAAAATAACTAAACGCTAGAAATATAAAAATTGAAAACTGAACTGTTTTATTGTGTAATACTCAGCGAGACTTATTTTTAGTCAGTTTTTTAGCTGTTGACAGAGACTAAGAAGGAAGAAGATACCCCGTAAGCCCCTTTTGCACGGTGTAGGTAGCGTAACCCTGGATAAGTCCTATCGAAGCTTTTCATCAATCAAGAAAGGGAGTATACCAAACCCGATGATAATAAATTTGAGCTGCGGAAAATATCTGTACTTCCAGACTTTGATGGGATCTACAAAGGATCCGGTTAACACACTGATAATGGCTGGCGTATACAATCTCACTGCAGTAAGGTCTACGTTGGTCAAACAAAGCGGTCTCTCGATTACCGAAAAGCTAAACATTACATATACTCTGCAATTGGATTGAATGGACAAATTGATGTGAATTTTTGCGAAAAAGTAACACGTCTTCTCAGTGAGAATCGAACTCACGACTCCCTGATCTCTAGTTAGGGCGCGTTACCCCTACGCCGTGAGAGGACTCATGGACGCATTAGTTAATTCATCTAATTCATCCGAAAGAGGTGCACTTTGCGAAAAAGGACCACGTGATTATTGAGCTGAAATCGAATTCAACTTAACTTCTGCGTCCATGAGTCCTCTCATGGCGTAGGGGTAACGCGCCCTAACTAGAGATCAAGGAGTCGTGAGTTCGATTCTCACTGAGAAGACGTGTAACTTTTTCGCAAAACTTCACATCAATTTGTTCATTTAATCCAATTGCAAAGTATATGTAATGTTTAGCTTTTCGGTAGTTGTTAAACTTCCACTCGGCTGGTTAGCCGTAAACCACGATTTATAATTAAAAACAAGTTCTCTCGATGTTAGATAAAAGGAAAACTAGGCGGAAATACGAAACGTGCGGAACACGATGGACAAGGGTTAGGTAAATGATTCACGATATTTTAGATCGAAAATAGCGAAATATGTCATGCAGCACGACAGCTTCGGGAAGATCGTGTTCAAGTTGGACTCTCGATCGAGTGACCAACTCGTGAACAAAAAAACGTATTTCGAATCCGTGAAATCGGTACAATCGTCAGTTACCATCAACATTGCTAAGGATGGGCAATTCCTTGAAACCAACCAGGTAGGACACATCGTAGGATCAAGTAATCTTGGAGTTCCGTTGAATGTGGAGTATTTGTTTTGTACGGTGTCTAGTCTACGGGACAATTTAATACCAGCGAAGACGTTTGCAAAAGCAGGAGTCGAGGTGGCAACGTTGAAGTTCAACGGCAATCCATGGCGATGGCCTATCTGCGAGGCAACTTGTATGAACTTGAAATCCCGGATATAAAAGCGAATTTGTGCATTTCAGAAGCAATAAATCTGTGGCATCGTTGACTAGGTCATCGGTCTGAGAATCGTATGAAAACGAAAGTGCGAGAAAATATGGTCGAAGGACTGAACTTAAAACCTCAGAAGCTCCAAGTTTGTGAAGTTTGCGTTCAAGGTAAGATGTGTCGAGTACCATTTGACGGAAAGAGCAACTAGACCACTCGAAAGAATTCATTCGTGGGATGATCAGCGTTATTTTGTCAGCTTTATCGACGACTACTCACACTTCGCGACGGGCTTCCTACTGAGGAAGAAGTCTCAAGTTTTTTTTTTTTAATTTGAAGAGTACAAAGCGATGGTAACAGATATATTTGGAACATCGATATCGAAGTCAACAGTGGATCAAGTAGTCCTAAGAAAGCAATGCGCAGATACTCCTGAGCAAGTTCAGCATGATAGATTGCAACACAGTGAAAACGCCTATGGTCGAGCCGGAAGCAAAATGAATGAACCTTACAGAGAACTTCTATAGGCAGCTTAATGTATCAGATGCTATGTGTTAGACCCGACAGTTGTTTTACCGTAATTTACCTTAGACGTTACCAACGGAAACGGTGGATTGTCATTGACAGGCCTTGAAGCTCGTTGTGAGATACCTGAAAGACACTAACGAGCTTGGTTTGCTCTATTAAAGGTATTAAAGGTGTTCGGATCAACCGTATCGTGGACAAGCAGAAAACAAGTGATCGTATCTAATTAATCGAGTGACGCAGAATATGTTGTTCTCAGCTCTGTAGTAAATGAAGCGATTGGGTTGGGCGGTCTCCTGGAAGATTTGGAATGCAAAACAAAGGCAGAAATAATTCCAATATTTGAAAATAATCAAAAAGAATCAAGCACATCGATATAAAACATAATTTTTTGAGGGACCATGTTGCTTCTGAAACTGTGAAGGTTGAGCCTATTAGAACTGCATATCAATAAGCCGATATCTTCACGAAATCATGGGATACTGTTCGATTCCAAGATCGTTCAAGATTGAGTTTTTTTTTTTTTTAGATGTTGACAAAACCACATTGCCTCGTTATGGATGATGAGACGTAGGTAAAAGCAGACTTCCGGCAGATTCAGAGGCTCCAGTTTTTCACTGCTCATCATACATTCGATGTCCCTGAAGACGTTAGAAAGCAGAAGATGTCAAAGTTTGCCAAAAAATGTATGATTTGGCAAGCAATTTGCTCGTGTGGAAAGCGGAGCACTTTATTCGTGGCAACTGGAATGATCAATGGGCAGGTGTACCTAAAGGAATGCTTCCAAAAGTGTCTACTTCCTCTTCTGTGATCACACGATTGTCCTACGATTTTCTGGCCGGATTTGGCCTCGTGTCATTACTCGAAGGAGGTTTTGGAGTGCCTTGCCTTAGCCGTGCCGAAGCATCTCAACTCCTCGAACGCACCGGAACTGCGCCCAATTTAAAAGTTTGTCCAAGTGTTGTACAGGACCTTACGAGTAGTGTGTAGAGAAAAGTTCGTGCATTTAAATATGGAATTGAAACAAATATGGGAAAATATTTATAACACGTTTTATTTTACTCCCTGAAAGTTTGAAGATGATGGTTGAACGTGCAATTTTTTCCAAATATTGTGTGTCGCAATTTGATTTCGTACACCTTTTATCGCAATAACCCAACCGTATCATGGAGTAACTTGAACCTTAGCAACTGTGGTTGTTGCAAATTTTTCTCGTCTTTGTTTCAACCATCAATCGCATCAGACATGTATTGTAATGAACGTTATTGTCTTGATAAATTCCGCCTTGTTCTTCCTACCCGGAGCATTGCAATATCAACAGGTTCCTACAAATCGTTCACGAGATGTATCTAACAGATTTTAAATTTTCATTCTTGGATCCAACTTTTGATCGAATCCTATTCTTTGACTAACTATTAGAAGGAATCCACGATTTTGCAAAGAAACTCTAGTCTAGAAGAACTAAAGAAAAATCTGCCCAATAATCTGAAGGGCTTCACAATTTATTAATCTATCATATTAATTCATTAAGGATTTCACAAGGTCTAGCTATTAACACAAATTAGGTGTGGTGGACGGAAGCGATTAAGAATGAATACACCGAATTGAATCTATAACTACTTTATTTCCTCTTCACAAGTCTGAACGTGATTCTTTACTCTTCGGTTGGCGCAACATGAATGGCGCCACAGATGTCTCCACTTTTCATTCTCCACTCTGTCTCCAATGTTCGTGAAGCGCTGCGACAGGGGTGATCATAAATCACTGCAATAGGGGTGCTCACAAATCACACCCCATAAAGGCTTTATCATGATCAGTTTCTTCAAGAATCCGACAAACAGGAATCTTAAGGGCTTGTTCAAATATAACGTAACGTAATAGGGGAGGGGATGTTCCGTAGTATTACATTCCATACAAAAAAGAGATACAGAATTTTGAAATTTCCAAATTTAGTTCGCCACAGTCCTTAATTGATATGTCTAGGATTTCAGTAGGCAGCTATTGAGTATCCCAAGAAATTTGTCAAAACATAAATCAGCTCAGCTTTTTGCCAACTGTGGGGTGTGTATGTTTAATACCTTTCGCCTTACATGCGTATGTTTAGATTCAACGTTCCGTCATCGTAATCATCGTCATCATCGAAACTTCAAAAGCAGTTTTTCTGTTCAAAATAAAAAATTGTTCGATGAAAATGTGTTCACTGGGTTTCCGTTGGAGAATAGAATACAGTGAACAAATTTTCCTCTAAATTGTTTTGATTTTGAACGAAAAAACTGCTTTGAAAATTCCGAAA
Source organism: Aedes aegypti (assembly GCF_002204515.2). Classification (NCBI taxonomy): domain Eukaryota; kingdom Metazoa; phylum Arthropoda; class Insecta; order Diptera; family Culicidae; genus Aedes; species Aedes aegypti. The sequence goes on along the minus strand of NC_035108.1, from coordinate 19,171,184 downwards.
TCAATGACGGATCCTGCCCCCTTAATACCTTTCCCCTTACTGGTTGACAGCTGAGACGGTAATGCATGCGTATGCTATGATCGTAATATTAGTGTGTGCGTGACGTGGCCGTCAGTCTTCCAAACGCCTCAAGCGGGTAAGTGTTAGATCTCCGGTTAACATTCTCTCCAAGCTAGTCGACCAGTTCAGACGATCCTTGACGAGTGTTGTGAATTTTATTTTTCCGCGAACGTTTCAGAAAAGTGTAAAATAGACTGACTAACCTCTAGTGTAACTGTATATATTAGTGATAAGATTACATCTAAGATATTGTAAGTATTCTCCATTAAGTTGATTTTATAGGGTGTTAACTATTTGGTGTGCTTTTCGGGGATATTTTGTACAAAAGAGGGAGGGGAAGGGAAAGCAATTATGGGAACATGATGGCGGAGGGAATTAGTGACAAGATGGAGGACAATGATTGGACACACGTGCTGGCACGGAAGTCTAAGGCTAAGCACAAAGACAGAGACGATGAGAATGACAGTGACCTAAGTATATTGACAGCTATAGAAGGTATGCTATTCACGCCTGTGCATTGGTATTAGTAGATAGTTATGAACTTTTACCGGATTTGTATGGAATTTGTTATATTTTAATGCAATTTAAGTAAATTTAGGTATTTAGGATAACAAAATATTGATAATTTAGCAGAATAATTTGTTACGTATCCGATTGGGAGGTCATTTAATGCATTTGTTCTATTTATGAGGAGTATTTTTCATGTTTCTCATCACAACCCATTGCCTCTCTCAGAAATAACTAGCAGTGCAAGTTGTTTTTTTTATTTTATATACAAGAATATATTTACTATATGTACATAGAAAGGCCTGATTGTACGGAATGCAGGAGTTGAATCTGATATAATTTGGGAAATTTGACCGAACGTCTTGGTCACATGAGGGGCCCAAATACAAAGGAGTAAGAGTGACATTTAGGTCGGTTTTGAGTTACGTATACTGAAAAGTTTCAAGCTTTACAACAGTGTTTTCGGAAGATTTTCGATAGACCTTTTCGATCTTTTAGATAGGTATAATAAAATAAATAACACAAGGTACATTTGCTTGTTGTTTATTGTTCAGTATAATTTAAATTTCGATAGTTGTTCAAAACTTACATTGGGATTTTTTTTTATTTTCTTCCGCTATAGTCCTGCTATCTGATTTTCGGAAGTGCTTGGAACATACGAAAAGATTCGTGGTATTTGTTTTCACGTTTTAGCCCAAAAATGTCAGTCATCGGTTTCTCTGCACATTGATCGTTGGAACTCTATGGAAAGTAACCGGTTTACATGGTTCTGTTTTATGATTTCTTGGAATATAATTTGCTCCTGCATGTCGGAACATGACAATTCGATAATTTGATGGTGAAATTTAAGCGCTTTTCTAGTATCAAACCAGTGAAAACTGGCTCTGCAAAAGTTTTCGTAGCTTGATCGAAAGAGTAGATTTGTCTAAGTATAATACAAATTGATAGCGCTTCAATATCATAATTTTGACGTCATAAATGATTAATGAAGATTTAAATCAGTAGACTCAATGAGATTTTAATTTACATAATAACAGCTTGTCCCGTAGTAACATTTGCCGAGCAATGATTTAAAAGCGATTTCCATACTAACTTCAAATTTATTTTAAAATAGTTCCAGGGCACGGAAAATTATAACATTTTGGATTCTGGCTCTACTTTTTACGTAGAATCATGATATGTAAAAAAAATGGACACTTCTAAACAAACCAATTGAATCAATTGAATTTATATTCCGATTTCAGTACAAATCTGACGGATTTTCATAACTATTTTATCTGTGTGAGTGTTTTCGTGTAAGATAGACAAAAATGCAGCGTACCTTTAGTAGCTGTCAAAATACGTTGGACAGTGACTGCGACAGGAAGACAAAACGAAACAAACACAATGAAACAAAACTGAAAAAAGACAAATACCATGCGACTCGGGTTTTGACTGACGACGACGACGACAATCTAAATGACGTAAACTCAATACAAAATGGAGACTCTAACACAAACAATGAAAATCAAGACAATGACACACACAAATCTCAATCGAACACCGGTACTAAACGCAAAACTGACCAATTCACAACAAGAAGACAAAACAAGGACAACACCGATGGAATTTACAATGACGGCTGGATTAAAAATCCCAACTACAAGACATTTATTATCCACAAAGAAATAAAGGACAAGGAACAGAACAACAATGTAAAGTACCCGCACCCGATGGAAGTGGCAAAAATGCTGAAAAACATAGGCGTGACGAAATACAACACAATGAAAAGTGTAGGTAGAGGCAAATTTCAGATTAGCTTCGAAAAACCAAGAGATGCAGAGCAATTGTTGAACTCCAAACTTCTAACAGACAGTTTTGGTTTCTCAATTTTTGTACCTACCAGGTTCAAGGAGAGCATAGGGGTGGTAGGGGATGTACCTCCATCCATAACAGATGAAGAAGTAATTGAAAACAGCAGCTGTGAAAACAACCTTAAAATTTACAAAGTGGAAAGGATCAAGAAGAGAGTAGGAGAAGATAAATTTCAACCTACATATTCAATCAAAATTTTTGTTAAAGGCGAGATTCTACCAAAGTCCATTGAGATCTATGGCACGCATCGATTTGTCGAACCATACGTATTCCCACTGAAGATTTGTTTTAGGTGTTGGCGATTTGGTCATCGAGAAAAGTTTTGTAAATCCAAGGAAACCAGATGTTGTAATTGTGGGCAATTCCATAATGAACAGAATTGTGATACACCCGAACCTAAATGTGTAAATTGCTCAGGAAACCATAAGGCTTCGAACAAGGAATGCCCGGAAAGACAGCGACAGGACTTAATCAGACAAGACATGGCAGTAAATAAATCATCATATTTTGAAGCATCAGACAAATACCCAAAACAGACCAAAAGTAACCTACAAAATAGACTGGATTCATTACGCGACTTCCCACGACTGGAAGACAACAACAGACAAAACAATACGATGTACGTGAGACAAAAAACCAGACGACCGGTTAACCAAACACCACATTTCATAACACCCCAAAACGATTTTAACAGACAAGACACAAAACACGAATTTCTAACAAATCCATACAAAACCTCTGAAATAGAAAAAATAACACAAATGATCAAAGAAGACCTAATTCGCCAGTTCAACCTAAACAATATGTTCGAAAAAATCAAAGCTATACAAAAAACCATAATCCAAAGCACAAATAAAACAGATACAATAGAACAAGATTTGTTACTTATAAACATCAGCGAAGAATTAAATAAAATAGTTAACCCGGAAGTAGCTACCACAGAATTAAAGTAATACCAAAAACTGTTGAAATGCAAGACAATTTCAGGAAGCTTACAATATTACAAAACAATGTCACAAGCTTACGACCAATAGATACAAGAGAGTCCATTCAAAACTTCCTTTTACAGCACAACACTGATATAGTAATGCTAAGCGAAATTTGACTAAAACCGGAAGAAACCTATAACTTTACGGGCTATAAACTGTTGACAGAAACCAGATCCGCCGGTTATGGAGGAGTTGGGTTTCTGGTCAAGAATGAAATAGAATTCAAACAATTTAAACTACCTCATTTACAGCCAATAGAATCAATAGCTATAGTCACACAAAACACACTACCTAAAATATTGTTTATTTCCATTTATATTCCACCTCTACCGGTTAATAATAATGATATCAGAGAACCTTTGAAGAAATTATTTGAATCAGTAATATTGGCAGGAGACTTCAACGCCCACAATCGACTCTGGAATCCATTTCATGAAAATTGTTCACGAGGAGAATTGATAGAGCACTTACTAGATAATCAAGAACTAGTACTATTGAACGATGGTTCAAGTACTCTGATAAAATTACCTAACACTACTCCGTCTGCCATAGATCTAACGTTCGCATCACCAGAGATAGCTAGTAAAATAAATTGGAAAGTACTTGATGAAGATTTTTTTAGTAATCATAGAATAATTGAATTTGATATAGACAATACAGCACGTAAATACGATTACAACAAGGATTATTTCAATAAAAAACAAGCCATAGATAAACTGAACATGCTACAACCACATGCTTTCCATACGACAGATGATATAACGGAAATAATTAAAGAGAAATTCAACGAATGTACGTACACCATCAGCAATAATAAAAACAGGAACCCAAAGAAATGGTGGACGGAGAAAATTAAAGAATTATTGAAAATAAAAAACGATAAATTAAAGGAATTTCTTAGAAACCAAACAGATGAAAATTACACAGACTTTAAGCGAAGTAGAGCCGTTTTGAAAAGAGAAATACGAAGAGAAAAAAGAAATTGTTGGAAGGAACTAATAGATCAATCGATGAAAATATGAATGCTAAAACACTTTGGAACACAGTTAAAATGGTCAGTGGAGGTCGTCCAGCGAAAAACAATTTGAATCTTTTAAATAACAAACCACTTCATTAATCAGAATTTTCCACTAATCACAGACAATATAAATAACCCACCCATATCAGACAATTTAATAAAAATTGATCACTTAGAAATTATTAAGATTATCAAGTCGAAAAAAGATCATTCAACTCCTGGGATAGATAATTTATCATTTTATATATTAAAACATCTAAATTTAAATTTAATCATCCGATTCACAGAACTAATGAACGAAGTTCTTAACACAGGACAAATACCCAACGACTGGAGAACAATTAAAATAATACCATTGCTCAAACCAAACAAAGATCCAGATAATGTACAATCTTACAGGCCATTAGCTATGTTAAATGTTTTAATCAAACTTATCAACAATGTAATTAAAAATAGACTGAATAATTATATACATGAACATGAAATAATTCCTAAAAATTCATATGGTTTTAAAAAACACACATCCGCAATGAATTGTGTAAACACTCTAATAGTAAAGGTTAATGAAGCAAAAAGAGAAGGTATGATACTAGCAGCCACTTTTTTAGATTTAACCAAAGCTTTCGATAATGTTGACATCAACAAACTCTTGAAAATAATGGAGCAACTAAAAATTCAGTCAGAAATTATAAATTGGGTTTTTTCATACTTAAAAGAAAGAAAAATGATCTTAGAACTAAATGATGGCACTAAAATTATCCAAATTTCAAATAAAGGCCTACCACAAGGATGTCCATTATCCCCAGTTCTTTTCAACATTTATACAAGTTTGATCCACAATATAGCTAAAAAAAGTGAAATTCTCATACAGTTTGCCGACGATTTTACAGCAATTGTAATAGGTTTCAGTACAGCAACAGTAGCAGAAAAAATGAACAACTTTCTTACAAGGTTGTCATTACAGTTCAAAAATTTAGGTATGCAAATCAACCCAAACAAATCAGCAACAATAATATTTAAAAATAAGTATGATCCTACCATTTCGATAAAGTTAACAATTCACGTATTCCAGTAGTAGAAAACCATAAAATTTTAGGGATTCAAGTAGATCACAAGTTATCATTCAAATCACATATTAACAACAGTATAACTAAAGCAAAGAAAAAAAAATAAATATTCTCAAAATGATTAGTAAAAAACGTAGTGGAGCTCATCCAAACCAAATGATAAAAATTTACAAAGCAATAGTAAGGCCTCATCTAGAATATGGTTTAACAATTATAGGCTCAGTACCAAAAACAACATTCAAGAAACTAGAAACAGTGCAGCATCTAGCCATCAGAACCTGTCTTAGGCAATTAAATTCCACACCCAATCATGTTGTATTATATGAATCTGGAGAAATCCCACTCAAAAGTAGGGCTGAATTATTAACTTTAAAAGAAATAGCAAAAACCTTTTTTTACAATAATAGCCTGATAGAAAATAATTTGCAGAACATTATGAGTTTAGATTATCTCCCAAAACACACTTCATACTTAGAAAGAACAGCTTCATTGAATAATTACTTATTTTATCAACTCATCCCAAGATTAATACAAAATTACAACACTACAATCCACAATAAATTTACAGTATCAAATGCAATAAAAGATCTCAAAAAGAAAAATTTAAACAGTATTACTCAAAAACAAATGGTATTACAATTAATAGAAGAAAAGTATAAGGGAGTTTATCAAATATACACAGACGGTTCTATTTTAAATTCTTTAGTAGGGTGCGGGTACTATGATGCTCAAGAGAAATTATCATATAGTTGCAAATTAAAAACAGGATACACAATTTTGAGTGCAGAAATAGTGGCCATTATCAAAGCAATAGACTATGCCAATAGAAAAAATATAAATGAATTAGTAATATTTACAGACTCTAAAAACACATGCACACTTCTTGCAAAACCATTCCAAACAGAAAACAGCTTAATAATAAAATTGTTGAACGATATCAATCAATCTGATATACAAAGAATTTATGTACAATGGATACCAAGCCATATAGGATTGATAGGAAATGATAGAGCGGATCACGCAGCCAAAATGGGCACAACAAGGAATGTAGAAGAAACTTTAGGCTATACACTCGAAGACATGTTTAACTTATTTAAGAATGAAGTTAATAAACAATGGCAGGACCAATACGAACAAATTTCCAAAGACAAAGGAAAATTCCATTACGAGCACTCGAAAATTATCGAAAACAGACCATGGTTTAAAGGACTGAACTTATCAACAATAGAGACGATACAAATTGGACGAATAAGAACTGGTCATGTAGTGACTAAAAACAAACTAGCGAATTGGAATCTTGTCGCTAATTCCCGATGCGATCACTGCGGTGATAATGAAGACCTAACACACATTCTACATTATTGTCCCAAATACGAATCAGTTCGTAAAAACATATCTATACTAAATAATAAAACACCTATAGTAAATATATTAATATATTGATTCTTCCACAGTGTTATGAAATGGCTGACAGTCTCCCAATTTGGGATGGTTGAGTATTTACACCAACCACTAGGAATCTGCTAAGAATTTTAAGGAAATCAGTCAAGGATCTTTTATGTAATGTTATCAGTTTTTTTTTTTTTTTCAAATAAGCGATTGGCCATCGCCTCTATTCTCGTTAGGATTCCTACAAACATCTGATCAAGAAGTTGACATGAATCTTAATGGAATTCTATCAAGCTATCTTCATGAACCTTGTCAGGAATCCCAAAGTACCTTTTCACAAAATTCCCCTTTTAATATGTTCAATGTCGTACCGCCCTGCATCATACAAGAAATTTGGTAATAACATATTAGAAACTATTACCTGTCTCTTTGCGAGGGCAATTTGAGAAGAAATCGTGCAAAGTTTTCTAGCTTCGCTTGTTGTACCAGGGCTTGATAATACTCTTCAACATCATCAGAGTTCGGTGACATAATCTAGAGCAGCGTGCTGCCTTTGCGTCTTTGCGAGGGAGCGAAAAAATGCTAAGCAGAGAAGAAACGAAAATTGAGCGAGGAAGATGCAGCACAAAACACAGCAGAGTAAAATTCCATCAAAAAAGAATGCTCTCACAACTCCTCGAGGGGTGCCTTGTTCGGGCGAGACGCTCAAGAGTTTGTTTAAGGCGTGAGTAAAGGTGAGCATCGCAGCAAGAGAGAGAGAGAGAGTACCACAAAGAATCCTCGCATTTTTTTTTGCACTCTCACTCGAATTGCTTGAGGATCCGTGTTGAAAATTTTGAGTTCATTTTTTTCTCCTCGGATAAAACGGAAAAACGCCTCCTCTTTGCATCGCAGAGGAGTTCCTATCAAGCCTGGCTGTACCTAACGTGTAACACTTTTTCGCAAATTTCACTTCTTATGTTTCAAATTTAAATTATTATATTCGAAACACAAATTTTCCTGATGTGTTCAACAACTTCCCGTGTACTTCTTGTTTTCCACAATTGGGTCCTAAAATGTCTAATGAATTCTTGTTTTTATTTAATAATACGAAAGAGCATGTTATTGCAACTACTTTAGCAAGTTTTCCAGCTCAAATAACGGCTATAACATTTTTAAACTTCAATTTTAAAAATGGTTTTGAATATGAACCTTGACACTTGTGATCTTGTTTGACATTCACTTTTTCGACAAAAATGCCACAGGGCATATAGTTTGAACACTGGGGTTGTTCCTATCTGACATTTCGGAAGGGACACGGAAAACAAAATATACCCAACATTTGAGTTTAAACCAAAAGGTGTGACAAAATCATAAAAAAATGTTTTTTGCACTTAAACCAATGAAAATCAATTAAAAATTGAGTAAACATGTGTTTCTGCCCTAAACTTAAGCGTTTGGTACTAAAATTGAGACAGGGCTTTAGGACCCTATTTTTTGTCGCTTCTCTCGGATGAATGGACTTGTACCCTGTATATTAGTTCTTCAGCGGTCCTCATGAGGGGCTTCAATAGCTGTATTCTTTCCCTAAAACACCTACTCTAGTCCCATCTCTCCCAATGAGTGAAATATTAGTTAGTATTCCGAAAGTAATCTTCGGGAGAGACCAAAAGGATGTCATCTTCAATGGCAAAACCGCGGCCTTGTGGCATTTCTCTAATGATGAAAACATTTATTTGTCTATACTTCGGTCTCCAAAACACCACGGACACGGAATTTGAGGTGCTTTCTCTATGTGGACTAACATTTTCGACTATGGGCGCATTATCGATTGTTGCATGGTGAACATCATTTTGTGAGTGTAACATTGTGTAATGTGTATGCTTTCGTTATGGTTGTTTCATTTATCTAATTGCGTAAATGTAATAAATAGTATACTTAATCACAAATAATCTTCAAATATATACTTTTTAACTTAGGTAGTAAGAATTGCTAAATGTTTTATAGAGTACCTTGGTTTTTGACTGGCTTGATTTGAAAATGCTAAATGTGTGTGTGGTTAAAATCAGCCAAAGAATTTAGTTCTAGTTTGAACGTTCACAAAATAGATTGCTAATTACATAATACAGAATGTAATAATTTGGAATAGAGTCTTTAAAAAACTTACCCCGTCCGTCCGCTGGTCAGGGTCAAACAGATGGCAACTAATGCTGCTGTTCGAAAGTAGGAACAGCAAAGCAGAACATTTGAGAGATCAATAGAAACATCGTCCGACGACACTACAGGCCGATTCGTGGAGGGGCACTCAATTTCAGTGTGCTGGATTCGCTTGGCATGTTCACCGGTCCCAGTTCAACGCGACATTCCGAGGTGCTCACCGACTCCCGTTCGCTGATGACCACGTCGCATCTTGGGCATCTCATTTTCGTCAAGCTCTTGATATCTTCCGTCGAAGGGGAATCCGTTCCAACAGTGCAGTACCGGCTGGCGCAATCTTTGTGCAGCGCATGGCCACAGTTTCCGAAAACGACGATGGCTTCTTTGGCGCCATTATATAGCTTACAGCGACAGATGGTGCACTTGATGGTCTTTACGCAAAGTCCTCTCCTAGCGAAACGACGTTCTCGGGCCAGGATTGCGTGCAGATCTCGTCCTAGGATTCGCGAAGTGGTTTCCAGCAACACCGTTTCGTAAGCTGAATTTGAAAGCATGCCGATGAGAACGTGTTTAATGTCGCCAAAATTGCCGGTCTTTGTTCCGGAGGTCAACACCAGCTGAACCAGTTTGGCCAAATCGACAAATTCGCTTGCCGAATGGAGAATATTTTTCGTTATTTGCGTTAGATCGGCTCGGGAGAGAACAATTTTCAGCAGTGAAAACCAAAGCTCTTGACGTTCGGCTTCGGAAAGGACGGTGGAAGCCCGAGAGCATAAACCAGACACCTGAAAGTAGTAGAAGGGAATTATTTTTGCCGGATCGAGTTTCAAGATTGCCAACGTTATTTCTATACATTCCCCGAAAATCGTTCTCCACACTAGAACATGTTACACTAAAAGAATATGTAGAGAAATCTACGGAAGAAATCTGATAAAACAACTGTGACCCGGATAGATTGGTCACATATCCATATAGTTGACTACAATTAATTAATTGGGACAAAAACCCAAAATCACTTCCTCAAAGGGGCCAAAGTATGACCGTTACTTTATATAGGTTTATGAGGAACGATGTATACTGAGGATGGGATTCTGGGGAAAGGGTACATTCACAGGAATTCTGATAGTTTTTTTGTTGAATACTATAGTATTCTCTAGGTATAGAGAATAGCCCACATTACCTGCAAGGCGCACATCTCTGCCGTACTTTCCGGAGCATCTTTTAGGGCTTCCACTGCAACTGCATAGGCTGATTGGTAGTCACCCTGCTTCTCATAAAGGTAAATCAGCGCCGTATTCATCCCGTGACCTTTGATGGTTTTGACGGCGAAATCCAGCCGATACGAATCGTTCGATTTCAAAAACTCAATCACCTCCTCCGGCTGATATTGGCAAAGCAGTTCCAGATACTTTTCACAGTCACGTGTTTCCAGCTGGACGCCTTGTTTGGTGAGCTGCCGCAGAAACTGGAAAAGCTTCTCCGGACAGTCGTGCAACAGTTGGAGAATATGATTCAGATGTCTCATGAACTGGTCCGTGGCGACTCGTGTCGTTTGTTCGCAGCTGATGTCCAAAATCGTTTTGAAGTTCTTGACGAACAGTGGAAGCACCTGTCGCCGTTCATCTTCACTGTACTGGCTGATGTAGTTGAACAGCTCTGCATGCCGAAACTCATCCAACAGGTAGCAGTCGAAGATTTCCTCGTAACGGCCAAGTTGCTCCAGAATGTATTCCGTCACTCGATAGCACCGTCCGTGGCGCGAAATCTCCAGCAGATCTTCATTCGGAATGTGACTGAGGCAGTTGGAGCGCAGCAGTTCCAACCAGGTCTGCTCCTGTTCGGAGTGTTCTCTGCGGGTCATACGGCCAATGGCAATTTCGTCACTTTGTCTCGTCAGGTAGGTTATTACTCTTTCTAACAGCAATTCGTTTTCCGGTAATTGGCGGGAGGCAATCTGTTGCGCAATGAAGTTTAGCAAGCAGCCTATCTGAGACCAGCTGGCGTGTTCCGGAGTGAGTATTTCCAGCAAGATGTTGATGATTCGTTGGCGTTGAGACAGGCCAAGTTCTCCGTTGAATTCCTTCTCTTGGAAAGCCAGTGAAATCACATTCAACGTTTCTCGGGTGTCGAACTCTAGGAGCGTCCTGAGATACGGATAGGGGAGCTCATTTTCGGGGGCATTTTTCGAATGGATCACTGTTAGACACCGCAGAACTTCGTGCTTTACGGTGGCAATCATCTCCGGTTCAATGTCTCCCGTTGGATAGCCCCGACCAGCGAGGCAACTGGAAACGTACACCAGCAGACAATTGCCCAGATGGGAGTCGTTTTGGTCGTTGATGATCGGAATCAAATCCGTCAGGGAAATGGTGTAATCTCGTAGAGCTTTCGTGTTCAGATACATCTGCGCTCGATAGAGGCTTTCCTTGCGGCAGATGGTGAGCACCTGATGCAGATCCAAGCATTGCCAGTCCAGCTTGAGGATGATGTCCTCCAGCCGAGTGATGTCCCGTTTGCGTAGGAAGTAATCGCAAAGCACTTGCGCTACGGCAGGTGCCACCGAATTGAGATTGTCGTTCTCGATATGCAGCGCAATGATGTTCAGGAAGTGGTCGGTGGAAGGAAGACGATCGTAAAGCTCTTGCCAGAGGAGATTTCTGAAAGTAGAACAGAATTATGTAACTGTTGATAATTCAGGGTTGTTACGAAAAGTCTAAAAAAAATCAGAGGGGGTTGTGTACAAGGCACGACCGCAGCACGTTACCTACGCCAAGTGATTTTGAATTTTAGTCGATTGTTATAGTTGCGGTCTTTCTTTAGTTCAAACTCTAACAAAATATCGTGACGGTCGCAACATTTTAGATTTTCAATTGACACCCAGTATATTGCCGTAAGACGTAGTTAACGTCAAAAAATCGCGCTAAATACACGCCAGAACCACGCGAAATATAATAGTGGAAAAATTGCTCAGTGGTATGAACCATATTTAACATCTCATTGAACACTCTGGACCTAAACGGTAAAGAGCTAGTTGCTGTGATATCACGAGCGTGTGATGCTTCCATGCCGAGAAAAGCCCCTCCTAGAGAGAACAGGCCGCCGGTGTATTGGTGGTGCGAATCAATTGCAAATCTTCGAGCAATCTGCCTTCGGGCTGGACGAAGAATGCAACGCGCACGCACAGAAGCACAAAGAGAGGAACGCGGTGCAGCATTCAGAGAGGCAAAGTTGACTCTCAAAAAGGAAATCAAGAGTCGAAAACGGGCATGCTTTGAAAGTCTATGCGAGAGTGCCAAATCTAGTCCATGGGGTGACGCCTACAGAGTGGTAATGGCTGAGACCAAAGGAGCCATAGCGCCCCAAGAGAAGTCGCCCGACTTGCTGCGATCAATAATCGATGTACTCTTTCCGCACCATCCCATAAGCCCATGACCCCCAGCGCCGTATGCGGCAGATGAAGGAGAAGAAGTGGCGAGAGTGACGAACGAAGAGCTGGCAGAAGTCGTGAAATCATTCGCGTCAAACAAGGCACCGGGACCCGATGGTATCCCGAATGTTGCCTTAAAAGCGGCAGTGAACGTGGATCCAGACATGTTCAGAACCACGATGCAACGCTGCATTGATCAAGGAATCTTCCCGGATGTATGGAAGCGACAGAAATTGGTGCTACTACCAAAGGCGGGGAAACCACCAGGTGACCCGTCGGCGTATAGACCTATCTGTCTACTGAATACGACGGGCAAGTTATTGGAGAGGTTGATTCTCAACATACTAGTACCGTATACGGATGGACGCCATCCAGTCGGTCGTTCAGACAGCTGAGGTGGCAATCGAGCATAAAAGGAGCGGCATCCGTTACTGCGCGGTTGTCACTCTGGATGTGAAGAATGCGTTCAACAGCGCAAGCTGGGAAGCAATAGCAAACGCGCTTCACCGCCTCAAGGTACCGGTGCAGTTGTGTAAGCTTCTAGAAAGCTATTTTGATGGTAGGATTCTACTGTATGACACAGAGGAGGGGCAGAAAAGCGTTCGAATTACCGCGGGAGTACCTCAAGGTTCAATCCTGGGCCCGCTGTTATGGAATGCGATGTACGATGACGTACTGAGGCTGCCCCTTCCGACGGGTGTTAAGATTGTTGGCTTCGCCGACGATATCACCCTAGTGGTTTATGGTGAATCGATGGAGGAAGTAGAGTTGACAGCAGCGCACTATATTTCCCTAGTTGAGGAATGGATGAAGTCTAGGAAACTAGGACTGGCCCGTCACAAGACTGAGGTGGTGGTGGTCAACAACCGCAAGTCCGAGCAACGGGCGCTTATCTCGGTAGGTGATTGCACCATAGAGTCCAAGCGATCCCTTAGGCATCTTGGGGTAATGATCGATGACAAGCTGAGCTTCGTTGAATATGCCTGTAAAAGGGCATCTACGGCTATAGCGGCGCTTTCGAGGATAATGTCTAACAGCTCTGCTGTAATTGCCAGCAAACGCAAGCTACTGGCAAGCGTGGCGCTATCCATACTAAGGTATGGAGGACCAATCTGGTCAAAAGCGCTTAGAACGAGCAGACACTTAAAGCGGTTGGAAAGCACGTACAGTATAATGTGCTTAAGGGTAGCAAGTGCATACCGGACGGTATCTAAAGAGGCCGTGTGCATCATAGCCGGGATGACGCCCATCGGGCTCATCATCAAGGAAGATGTTCAATGCTTCAACCAAAGGGGTACCAGAGGAGTCCGCGACACGTGTAAAGAGGAAACGCTTAGAAGCTGGCAGCAGGAATGGGATAACTCCACTAAGGGTAGATGGACTCATCGGCTAATACCAAATGTGTCAGATTGGTATGGTAGAAACCATTGGGAAGTGAACTTCCACCTGACGCAGTTTCTGTCAGGACATGGTTGCTATAGACAGTTCCTGCATAGGTTCGGGCACTCAGAATCTCCTGCGTGCCCCAATTGTGCTGGTGTGGAGGAAACAGCGGAGCATGTCGTGTTCGATTGCCCCCGTTTCATTGTCATCAATACATGCGGAGGGGACACGTCCCCCGACAATATTATAGAGAGAATGTGTGCGGATGCCGAGTGCTGGAATGCAGTAACTACGGCTGTCAATCACATTATGTTAGAATTGCAGCGCCTATGGCGCGCCGACCAAGAGTTGGCTGAAGAGGATTAGCTCTGCCGAGGCTGGTCCCTTGTAACATTGTTTAAGTCGGCTAGGAGAAGCAGTTTGCCTAGGCTACTTCTGCTACACGTGTTGTGCTATATGCACAGGCCCCTCCCCGAAGAAATACCGTAAGGTGGTTCCGGGGAGGTAAGGGTCTGAGGCCAAGGATAATGTCGATGCACTGTTCACCACTTGAGCAATTCTAAAAGAATTGCTCAAGTACAGTGCATAGGCTGGTTTTAGCGGGTCGTCGTTGGTGCGTCATCCCCGCATTCCCTGAGTTACCTTCTCAGGGGATCTGTTTGTAGATTTCCCCCTTGTAAAAAACATAAAAAAACCTCATTGTTACGTGAAAACATACGTGTTTTTTTCCATCGCACTTTTCACGTAGCTCTTACGTTAATCATGGGTACCGTAATTTCGGGTGAAATTGATCATTTTTCACGGTTTTTCTAGTCTGTTTTCTATAATGTTAACAATGCCAAACAACTAAATGCAGGAAAACAAGTACGAAGGTGAGCCTCATCGACTTATGTACCGAAATTTTCTAACAAATGTCATTTTAGTGTTAACAAATTCCTCTAAAATAAAAAATCAGAGGATCTCATTTCGGGGTGAAATTGATCACTTGTCAATGCCATTATTATTAGTTTCCAAAACAATTCTATATGATAAATTTGAGCTCCCTGAATCCGAATATGCTTGTAAAATTCTCAACAATGCAATATTTATATAAATAACGAATAGTTAAATTTCAAGAATTAAGCGGAAAACGCCTAAATGTATGCAATTTCCTAAGGAATTCAATGATATCTAACAGAAATTCAATTATTTCAACCATATGAGCTAATTGGTACGAGTTTTGGTGATGAAATCTGGTTTGGGGATATATCTAATAATTTTACGTTATTTTCATAGTGATAAACATTCTTTAACGCAAAAAACTTCACAACACACAATTCTACAATAGTTACGGCAAGCAACGTTCATTTACTGCAGCTTACATCGATATTTGTGCTCCATCTATATAAATAAAAATGGAATGGTGTTTGTATGTCACGAAATAACTTGAGAACGAGTCAAAGGATTTACCTGATTCTTCCACAGTTAGGTTCTTGAAGTGCTCCGACGTGTTTGTGTGTTTAAAAAACTCAAAATATACACCGGGAATGTCGAAAAACGAGAGTGAATATAACTGTCTTTTTGTATGAGACGTCACATGGCGCTTTTCAACAGCCTACTTGATGGCAAGACGAAGTTTGCCGGGACCACTAGTTACGAATAAATAAAATCGTGTGATACGATGATCAATTTCACCCTTCTGATCAATTACACCCGATTTTACGGTAGCCCAAAATGAACGCATGAACTTTTGAACTTCGTCCATTCCACCGGTGCTACACGTAAGAGGTACGTGGATTTTCCGGTAGCCTTTACGAAGCGTTTGAATAGGACCTAGATGGTTTTGCATTAAATTAATTAGAATGTAGACCAACCTTATCTCTAATAGGCTTTGGAAGAAAACTAATTCCCAATTGGAAAATGTAAACAAATCTAAAAGATTGTGATATTTTTAAATTCAATCTGAGCATTGTGAATCTTGTTTACCAAATGTTGTGAGTATGTTCTGTTTTGTTGGAGCCTTCGCGTGCTATAATTGATAGAGGTTATAAATCAAGTGTAAAATATGAAGTAATGCAGGGATTCTTCGGTATTCAAAGCATATTTACCTCAAAATCAATCTAACACAGGGTTTAAAGTTCAGCAGCTTCTTAAGTTCTGCAAAAATCAAGCGGGCGCCATCTTAGGATATGCGCTCAACACCGAATGTACGTACAGTATGCAGATGTCAAAATGAACTTAGGCACCTACGTGAATTTCACGTAGGTGCGATAGGTAACCTCAGTAACAATTACCGATTCACTATTTGATGGTTATGAATGGCTTAGTGATCTTTATTTTAGTTAGGTGAAGTGAAGGCAAAATGAATTTGGAATGATCTACGTGATTTTTCACGTAGCAATGACGTTTGGATTATTTTGAGCAGGCCTTACAAGAAAGTCGTAAAAATCATCAGTACACGAAGCATACAATGTAAATTCACAATGGAACAATCGACAGAGCAGTGAACCAAAATGTACCGTCAAAAACTGTAGTGAGCGTGACAATCACACATAGACTACCATGACTTTCATGCAACAAAAACTTTCATGTGATACTGAAAATAAAAGTCATGCGCGACTGTGACTATTTGTTGGTCAGCAATAAATGTATCATGGTTGTAATGAATTACTGCAGAGGTTCCCAAACTTTTTGTAATCACGGCGCCCTTTGACATTTTTTATCAGAAGCGCGGCGCACTATTATCATTTTATACAAAAATATGAATATTTTCGACAAAGTTTCTGCCAGACTTTTCATGCTAGAACAAAATCTACTTTTGCAAAAAGTACGTTCTTTGATAATTCAATAAAATTATTGATATGATAAACAATTGCACATTTTTTTTACAAAAATAGGAATCTGCAAAAAATATTAAATTATATTTTGAACTATCACAGTTTCTGGTGTTTCTGGATCCTGTAGTGAACTTTAAATTCTTGCCAAATTTGCACCGCTTGTATTGTAAAAGCATAAAAATAGAAAAAAACGAAAAATTTTGATCGAAGCAGGATTTAAAAAAAATCGTCAAAGGATTCCTTTCAATTCGAGGCTATTACATTTGCGAAAGATTTTAACATGGTTAACATTTTTGCATCAGAATAAGAAATAAGAAAAGTTAAATTGTTTCTCCCTGTGAAACCCCCTTCTCGATATAACTAAGCGACTTTAATTTTGATAAGGAGAATAAAAATTATGGCATTTTCCAGGTTAGTTTACTTTTTGACATATGATCGCAGGAATGAGCCAGCCTAGGGCTGCAATTCTCTTAAACAATTAATAACATAGGTTCTTCCGTTTCTATGAAAATGTGTAGTATAACACAGGTAAACAGAGGAAGAGCAAGCAAGCAAGATGAAAAAATCATAGTGGAGCTTTTAACAACACAATGTAACTCCATCCAGCCTGAAGATCTGTTTGTTACTGAGATCCCTACCTGCAAGGTTGTGACTATAGCGTAATAACAATTTGATATCATTTATAGAGGATGTTGTTTCAGAACTTCATCAATATATAAACTCTGAGAAAGTTCTAACTAATCCTACAGAAAACTCTATTACAGTAGACGTTCGGTCGGTGCAAACGGTTTAACTGCAATGCTTTTTAACTGCAAGTCCGGTAACTGCAACAATTCTCCAGTTATCGCACCACCAAACGTCAAAATGGTGCGCCATGTTAGCCCCTGTTAGCCCAAATGAACAGTCGAATGAATTTCACGTTCATTTTACGTCAGTTGATGGGTTGTTGACGTTTGTCAGTCGTTGCAGTTATCGAATTTCGTTCGCTAAGTGAAACGTAAACATGTTGCAGTTACCGAACGTCTACTGTATATACCTTTACAATGTTTGTCAACATAAATTTGGAACACGGAATTTGAAAAACTTTGAACATAAATATTATTTTTTTTTGAACTGGTGAGCGATATCTCAAAGCTATCTTAATGTTTTCACTCCCAAAAAGTTGCATTCAACTTCTGTGGCGAGCAGCTTAATTGTCTTCTTTGTTCGATTTTCGTATGCAACTTTCGTCTGATGCTTTCGATCAATGTAATACAAATATAACATAAGTTGAGAAGGTTTGCCAGGCCTTACTTTTAATCGGCCCACGGCGCCCCTGAAAAAGATTTAAGGCGCCCCAGGGCGCCGCGGCGCACAGTTTGGGAAGCACTGAATTACTGTAGTAGACGTTAATCTGTATTATCATAATGTGCCACTCACAATGTGCACCGATTGAAATATGTTTTTCTTTTCATTCTTGTATCAACCAGCCGCACCAGCTTGAGGGCTGTCCATAACTCACGGGTTATTTTTCTATTTTTAGACTCCTCTTCCTTCGTCGGTCGGGTTTTCGTCTATACAAAAAAAAAATGTGCCGATCGTGATCTTTGGTCAAACAAACTACCCTGCCCTTCTTCCCCCATGGATGACCACGTTGTTTATGGACGGCCCCTTGTGCGAGAACGGCTCGAAGCAGAAACCTACGAATAAGCAAACCCAAAAAAACCCTGGTGCTCCGTTTGTGCCACTTTTTTGTTGCTTTCAATGAACGCCCTCTCCTCCAATGGACCAATGCACGAGTTCAGTCGTTGACGTTTGAGCGTTACCATGGTAGCTAGTGAATACGGCACCGCTCAAATGTCAAATTAGTGAACTCGTGCAAAGGTCCATGGACCAATGCACGAGTTCACTAATTTGACGTTTGAGCGGTGCCGAATTCACTCGTTGCCATGATCACGTAAAAAACACGGGACCGCTCAAACGTCAAATAGTGTACTCGTGCATCGGTCCATTGTGCAGCAGTGAAAACGCAGCTGTGTTGAAGTGGCGATTTGGATCAGAAGCAAACGAATGAAGAGTTGTCGCTACGATCGCAGCTGCGTCGTGATTGTTTTTTTACATTCATTTCGCATTCCCGTCATCCACAACAGCATAACGTTCATGGGAGGCTGAAAAGAATTGCACGCTTCTCTTATCCATGTCGGGTAATACATTCATGGCTGCAGTAAGAATGTATCAGTAGCAACCTGAATGTCACAAATGAATGTTTTGAAACCTCTTGCATATGAATGTAACAACAATGCGACAATAGCATCAAAAATGTATTATACGCTTCACTGCGACAGAGACCCATGCGTCGAAAACGGAATAAAAAAATGGAAACTCGGATCATGGAACTGTAAGTCTCTCAATTTCTTGGGAAGTACCCGCATTCTTTCCGACTTATAGAGGGCCCGCAAGTTCAACATCGTAGCGCTACAGGAGGTTTGCTGGAAAGGATCGACGGTACACACACTCAAAATAATCCAAACGTCATTGCTACGTGAAAAATCAAGTAGATCATTCCAAATTCATTTTACCTCCACTTCACCTGACCAAGATAAAGATCACTAACACATTAATAGCCACCAAATAATGACTCGGTAATTGTTACTGAGGTTACCTATCGCACTTACGTGAAATTCACGTAGGTGTCAAAGTTCATTTTGACATCTGCATATTGTACGTACATTCGGTGTTGAGCTCAAATCCTAAGATGGCGCTCGCTTGATTTATGAAGAACTTCTGAAGCTGCTGTGTAAGATTGATTTCAAGGTGCTTTGAATACAGAAGAATCCCTGCATTACTTCATATTTTATACCTGATTTATTACCTCTATCAGTTATAGCACGCAAAGGCTACAACAAGACAGACTAAACTCACAAAAATTGGGAAACAGGATTCAAAATGCTCAGATTGAATATAAGAATATCACAATCTTTTAAGTTTGTTTATATTTTCCAATTGGGAATTAGTTTTCTTCCAAAGCCTTTTAGAAATAAGGTTGGTCTTTATTACAGTTAAATTTAATGCAAAACCATTGTTGCCACTGGGCACACTGCTCCAACGTCCGAAGTCAGTCATGTCGTGACAGCTGAACTATGTCATCGATATGACAGCTCTTAAAGCTATTGAAGAACAATAGATGGTTATGAGGCAAATATTGTGTGCATTGGATAACTAAAATCAAATTGAATTTACTACTGTATTTATCGAATTTATTATCCTAGTTGAAGTAAGTTATTGAATTATTGAAACCTATAACGGGATTGTAAATCTATTTGAAATTTGTAGTTATTCTAGAGAAAATACGCATACGTCAGACCGAGACATTGCGCTACGGAAGATTCGCATTGTCTAGCAAGTAAGAATCAATTAGTTACTTAACTCACAAATATCTAATACCCATTCGATTGTAGCTGATAGGTCGTTTCAAGTAGTTTGTTGTTCGGGTAAAGGTAAAATACGCTCTTTAATCACACCGAAAGTGTAAGTAGACGAATTCGATGGTAATTTGTTAATCGCAACTAAATAAATGATTTTTTGCAGTTTAAAGCTGCGCTAAAAGCAATTCTGTGCTGCTCAAAACCCGGTGACGATACCCTTTCCGCCCGCAACACAACTTTAAAACTTTCGTTGAACTTGGTGGGTTGAGTACCAACATGAATGAAATGTCTCCGAAATCGCCGAAAGAACCACGAGAGGGAGGCTGCGTGAACTGCTCGCGCCCCGACTCGTACGACGATTTCGTTCAATGCGACCAGTGTGATGGATGGTGGCATATGCGCTGTGCTGGGGTCACGAAGTCGATTGCTGACCGTCCGTGGACCTGTAGCAACTGCTTACCATTAAGCGTAGCAACATCCACCTGTAGCTCTGCCCGTATAGCCCTTCGGTTGAAGCAAATTGAAGAGGAACGCGCCATACAACAGCGGGAATGGGAGGCGGAAAAAAGAGCTTTGGAGTTGGAGAGGAAGGCCATGGAGGAGAAATACAAATTACTGGAGGAGCAACTCGCGGAGAAAGAGAATGCTTCCAAGCGTAGTCAGGTGAGTCGGCGGTCAAGCATGCGACGCGTAAGTGCTTGGGTCGAAAACCTAGTCGAAACCCTGGATCCTGAGGGTGCCGTTGGTGGGGTTGCCGTAGAAGAATTACACACCGGGAAGAGAAGAGATCTAGAAGGCGGAGATGTCGGCCGCCTGCTGACAAGGGATGGTCAAGCTAACGGTGTACATAGTCCACGGGAGCGTGTACACCAAACATCGAATCAACAACATTCATCAAGGCAGCTGACACAGGTTGATTCTTCAGCTAATCAGCCACTATGTGACGAGAATCAGCGAAGCAAAGGTGCAATTTCCAAAACAGTTACGAGTAACCGAGAAGGGATCACCAATACGTATGTAAAAACGCTCAACGGTAAAGTTATGCCTTTAGCACCCCCTGTGCTATCAGCAGGTAAGGCACCAATTAGTAGTAAGCTAGAAAGGAAAGTGTCCGTTCAACCGAACGACGATCCGTATAAAGATTTGTTAGCAAAATTAGGGTCAATCAGTGTATCTCCCGTGGTTGAGGGTTCACAACAACAGTTTGCAACCGACCATGCTTTGCAAGGTCCAGCCCACCCTACCGTTTATCTTCCCTCAATTTTGGGCGGTAATGAAGCTAAATTCAGTCAAAGTGGTAACGCCGATCCTCATCTCAGTCACATACCACCAAATACGCTCCCTGTTTCTGTTGTGCCTAACGAACCTGAGCTAGAGCTCCTTCCCCCTCGCAATTAGCCGCGCGACAAGTAATGCCCCGTGATTTACCCCCGTTTGACGGTGACCCCGCGGACTGGCCGGTTTTCATTAGTGCGTTTGAGAACACAACCGTCGCGTGTGGGTATTCGAAAGTGGAAAACCTTGCTAGATTACAACGGTGCTTGAAAGGCGTTGCCGAGTCCGTCAGGAGCCGTCTACTGCTACCAGCATCAGTGCCACAAGTGATAAATACGTTGCGACTTCTCTATGGACGCCCGGAATTGCTGATCAATGTACTACTGGACAAACTGCGGTCAACTCCGGCACCCAAAGCTGAAAAACTCGAAACACTTATAGAGTTTGGGATGGCGGTACAAACTTTGTGTGACCATTAGACTGATGCAAATTTTTGAAGTTTTTGCTCCCCTATGCTTAAACGGTGTCAATTATGATGGAAATCATTCTCCCAAAATTTGAAGTGATTTGGAAGAAATTTGGCTGTGCACACGCCATTTGAAGTTTGTATGGAAATTACTATGGAAAAGCCAAACCTTTTGTGTTCAGTCCTCTATCTACTCGTCATAATAATATATGAAAAAGCGAACACATTCTTCTCATGTAAAATCTTCCCAGCTACAACTTTGCCGAAGAACACATTTTGTTGGGACGTAAGGATAATTTGTTATTCTTGATTCCAAAGTCTAAACCATGCTGAGATGATCATTCAATTACTTTCAGAGCAACACTGCTTTTCTGCTGTAGAACATAGTAGCCTGGATTACTTTGATCTATTCTTCCCGCCAGGAACACCACTGTTGCCTGCCGAACAGTTGGTGAAGCTTGTAAAATGCAAACCCACTTTATGATGATGAATAACAATTTTTCCTGACGTCCAATCAAAATGTGGTCTTCGGCAAAGTTGTAGCTGGAAGAGTTTCACATGAGAAGAGTGCGTCACTTTTCCATAAAATATTATGACGAAAAAATAGAGGGCTGAACACAAAAGGTTGGCGTTTTCCATAGTAATCTCCATGTAAACTTCAAATGGCGTGTGCACAGTCAAATTTCTTCCAAATCATTTCAAATTTTGGGAGGACGCTTTTTACCATAATTTAAATCGTTTAAGCATAGGGGAGCAAAAATTTCGAAATTTGCATCACTCTAGTGACCATCTCGAAGCGGCAGGCCAGCAGTCCCATTTGACGAATCCCTATCTGTTGATGGAGCTAGTGGAGAAGCTACCCGCTCACGTGAAACTAGAATGGGCAGGATATATGCAGAGATATCCTGAGGTTAATCTCAAGACATTTGGTGATTTCATGAACGGGATTGTAATTTCGGCGAGCAGAGTTACGCTTTACTCTGGTGGATTGACGGATAAAACAAGGGTAAAAAGCAAAGGTTCTATTAACGCACATGTCAGCGATTACGAGCCGACAAGGAGTGACGAAAGGCGCTGCTTCCTTTGTAAATGCTCAGGACATCTTGTACGCGACTGTGACCGTTTCAAGGCACTATCCGTCGATAATCGCTGGAAAACAGCACAGACTTACGAACTCTGTCGTAGCTGCCTCGGTGCACATGGAAGAAGGAACTGTCGGATTTCCAGTCCGTGTGGAGTAAATGGTTGCACTTTTCGTCACCACCCTCTTCTTCACTGCAATCGATCTGACCGAACGTCACATGGGACAGAGGCACAAAGCGTTCAATCAACGGGAAACCATACGCATCGTCTGTTGGATCAATCACTACTGTTACGAATCATACCGGTAAAGCTGTATGGCCCTCAAAAGGTCGTGGAAACCTTTGCATTCCTTGACGAAGGGTCACACTTGACACTTGTTGAAGAGGATTTGATCAAAGAGCTTGGTGTAAACGGCACAAAACTGCCGTTGTGCATTACTTGGACAGCCAACGTCTCCAGGATGGAAAAGGATTCGGAACAACTACAGCTGGTGCTATCAGGCGCTGAGAAGGGAAAGCGACTGAAACTTAACGATGTTCGTTCCGTGCGAAAACTTGCGCTACCAGGGCAAACGCTTCGGATCAACGACCTCAAAGAACAATTTCAACATCTCAGGGGATTGCCAATCTCCGGATATGAGAATGCTGTCCCACGACTTCTTATAGGAGTGAACAATCTTCACTTGATCGTTCCTTTGAAGGTAAAAGAAGGTGGTAAGAACGAACCGATGGCCACGAAGACTCGGCTGGGATGGTGTGTATATGGAGGAACGGGCACTTCACTGATAAATTCGATAAACGTTCATGTATGTGAATGCAATCACGATCGCAGTTTACATGAACTGGTGAAGAACTATTTTGCGTCGGAAGATGTAGGAACGAAACCTGTGAGCGAACTAGTTTCAGCTGATGACAGAAGAGCGATGGCAATCATGCAGCAAACTACGAAGCGAATCGGTGACAGGTTTGAAACTGGATTATTGTGGAGGCATGACGATGTTGAATTCCCAAACAGCTACGGGCTAGCATTACGTAGGCTAGAATGTTTGGAGAGAAGAATGCAAAAGAATCCACATTTGAAGGAGAATCTGAACCGGCAAATCGAAGAATACCAAGAAAAAGGGTATGCGCATCGAATCAGTAAAAAGGAGCTACTCACGGCGGACATGAGGCGTGTCTGGTACCTGCCTTTAGGAGCTGTTGTAAATCCGAAAAAACCTGAAAAGGTGCGTATTATTTGGGACGCGGCTGCTACGGTTAATGGGACGTCGCTCAACTCGTTGCTTCTAAAAGGTCCGGATCAATTAGCTTCGCTATCAGCAGTTCTAGTACGTTTCCGACAATATGCAGTGGCGGTCACAGCAGATATTAAGGAAATGTTTCACCAAGTCAAAATTCGTGAGGCCGATCGACATTCTCAGCGTTTTTTGTGGCGAAAAGATTCATCAAGCGAACCGGAAATCTTCGTCATGGACGTGGCTACCTTCGGGTCAACGTGCTCCCCGGCATCAGCACAGTACGTGAAGAACACGAATGCAGTAGAGTACGCCCAAGAGTTTCCCAAAGCGGTAAAGGAAATCGTCCATAACCATTACGTTGACGACTATTTGGGAAGTTTTGAGACAGAAGTCGAAGCAGCAGACGTTGCGGAACAAGTAAAGTTGGTTCACAGCAAAGGAGGTTTTCAACTACGCAACTGGCAGTCTAACAGTGCTACAGTTTTACAACGACTGGGAGAAACGAAGCAGATCAGCACCGAACACTTATTCTTGGATAAGGACAACGATTTTGAGCGTGTACTCGGTATGCTATGGTTGACGGGGGAAGATGTACTAAGTTTCTGTACGCAGCATAAAGAAGATGTGCAAAAAATCATCGATAGCGACTCGGCTCCTACTAAAAGGCAAGTTCTGCGATGCATAATGAGTTATTTCGATCCACTGGGTTTGTTGAGTTTTCTGCTGGTTCATGGTAAGATCTTGCTACAAGATATCTGGCGCGCGGGAATTCAATGGGATCAAACAATCAATGATGATCAGTGGGAACAGTGGCAAAAATGGAATAAGGTTTTACGGCAAATTCCGACCATTCGTATTCCGAGATGCTATTTTGATAAAGCTGTAGCACAACATTACAAACATCTACAGTTGCATATTTTTGTGGATGCTAGCGAGGGTGCTTATGCGGCAGCGGCGTATTTCCGTATTATAGATCCAGCAGGAACAGCCCATTGTTCTCACCCTCTGAAACCGTTGTCCATACCACGTCTCGAGCTACAGGCAGCGGTACTTGGAACTCGTTTACTGAATTTTGTTTTGCAATCCCACACGGTTACAATAAAAAAACGCTATCTGTGGTCGGATTCCTCAACAGTACTGGCGTGGCTAAAAGCTGATCCCCGCAAATACAAACAATACGTGGCTTGTAGGATCGGTGAAATTCTGACCGAAACGGAAGCGAACGAGTGGCAGTGGATACCGTCTAAACTGAATCCAGCGGACTTGGCTACCAAATGGGGGAATGGTCCATCTGCAGACGCTAGAAGTATATGGTTTACAGGGCCCACGTTTCTACAACGACCTGAAAATGAGTGGCCTAAGCAAACAAGACTTCAACATACGATAGACGAAGAGCTACGCGTGTGTAATCTACACTACGAACCAGGGATGTCGTCTTCAGTTATTGATTTTCATCGATTCTCGAAATGGGAAAGATTGCATAGGGCTGCAGCATATGTTCACAGATTTATTGGAAATTTGAAAAGAAAGTGTTATGGCGAATCGCAGACCACTGGACATCTCACCACAGATGAACTAAAGCTGTCAGAAACAACACTCATTAGGTTGGCACAATGTCAAGAATATCCAGAAGAAATGGCCGTGCTATCTAAGAATCTTGATCGACCACATTTCGAGCAAAAAAGCTTGGGCCAACACAGTCCTTCGTATCGGACCACTCCGTATATCGATGAAGCTGGAATTCTACGAATTGATGGGAGAATAGGTGCAACCGAATATGCGACTTCCGATATGAAGTGTCCGGCAATTTTACCGAAGAACCATAGAGTGACCGTTCTTCTTATCGACGCCTTTCATAGGAAGTTTAGACACGCCAACTCGGAAACCGTGGTAAACGAAGTCCGGCAACTATATTATGTGCCTCGGCTGCGGACAATAGTCAAAAAAATCACGATGGGATGTATCGTTTGCAAGCTGCGCAGAGCGGTTCCGATTATTCCACGAATGGCTCCTCTTCCTCCTGCTCGCTTAGCAGCATTCTCCAGACCCTTTACCTATGTGGGCCTGGACTATTTCGGTACACTAGTGGTGAAGGTAGGACGCGGAAACGCAAAACGATGGATTGCACTTTTCACCTGCCTAACCATCCGAGCTGTCTACTGTGAAATAGTGTACAACCTTTCCACGGAAGCCTGCATAAAAGCCATTCGTCGGTTCGTATGTCGACGTGGCGCTCCAGTGGAAATCCATTCGGACAACGCTACCAATTTCCACGGCACCGACCGAGTGCTGATGAAACAGATTCAACAAGGTGTTGCAGCAACTATTACCAGTACAACTACCAAGTGGATCTTCATCCCGCCTTCGTCGCCTCACATGGGTGGGGCATGGGAACGCATGGTGCGTTCAGTTAAGCAAGCGATGCTGGGGGCCTATAATATTGATCGGAAGTTGGATGACGAATCTCTGCTGACGTTCGTGACTGAGGCTGAAAGTATTGTTAATAGTCGGCCACTCACTTATCTTCCATTAGATGCAGATGAATCCGAAGCACTATCTCCAGAGGAGCTCAAGCGAAGTTCGACAACCTGCTGTGAACCCAACTGATAACTCAGCAGCAATTAGAAGCTCTTGGCATATGATAAACCAACAACTCGACAGCTTCTGGAAACGTTGGATACGTGAAATGTTGCCCATTCTAACCAGAAGAACCAAGTGGTTTGGCGATGTGAAAATGATAGCAGTTGGAGACTTGGTGCTAATCATAGACGACGGAAAAAGGAACAACTGGGTCCGGGGACGAGTAGTAGAAGTTATAAGTGGAGAAGACGGTCGTATTCGACAGGCCATAGTGAGAACATCAGGTGGCTTGCTGCGCAGAGCTGTTGCTAAGCTAGCAGTTTTAGATATTTTGGACAATGGTAAAACTGGGACCGGTGGCCAGTTATACGGGGGGGAGGATGTTGCCACTGGGCACACTGCTCCAACGTCCGAAGTCAGTCATGTCGTGACAGCTGAACTATGGCATCGATATGACAGCTCTTAAAGCTATTGAAGAACAATAGATGGTTATGAGGCAAATATTGTGTGCATTGGATAACTAAAATCAAATTGAATTTACTACTGTATTTATCGAATTTATTATCCTAGTTGAAGTAAGTTATTGAATTATTGAAACCTATAACGGGATTGTAAATCTATTTGAAATTTGTAGTTATTCTGGAGAAAATACGCATACGTCAGACCGAGACATTGCGCTACGGAAGATTCGCATTGTCTAGCAAGGAAGAATCAATTAGTTACTTAACTCACAAATATCTAATACCCATTCGATTGTAGCTGATAGGTCGTTTTAAGTAGTTTGTTGTTCGGGGAAAGGTAAAATACGCTCTTTAATCACACCGAAAGTGTAAGTAGTCTAATTCGATGGTAATTTGTTAATCGCAACTAAATAAATGATTTTTTGCAGTTTAAAGCTGCGCTAAAAGCAATTCTGTGCTGCTCAAAACCCGGTGACGATACCCTTTCCGCCCGCAACAACCATCTACATCATATTGAAACGCTTCGTAAAGGCTACCGGAAAATCCACGTAGCTCTTACGTGTAGCGCCGGTGGAATGGACGAAGTTCAAAAGTTCATGCGTTCATTCTGGGCTACCTATGATCCACGTAAGAGCTACGTGGAAAGGGCGATGGAAAAAAAAAACCACGTATGTTTTCACGTAACAATGACGTTTGAATTATTTTGAGTGTACGTAAAGGGATGGGTATACCATCTACCAGAGCTGCGGCAACCAGGGGGGTGGCATGAGCCAATAGTTACCAACCCCACATCATTTCAACATGGCGTCCAGTGTTCTTGTTTTGATTATTTTGGGAGGGACAAAACATATGTTTTTAAGGGTAGGAGACATCAATGATACCTCGCTGATGTGTAAAACAGTAAACAAAATGATAAACTAATGAAAAGCGTCATCAAATACGACGATTCAATGCGATATGTTTAATTGCCAGAATTCAGCACTAGCAGCGTATTAGCCGTATACTCGAAAATCAGGAGCAAGGTTAGGGCAAACCGACCAGAAAGTGGGTACCAAAACGCAAAGTACCAAAACGATGTGAGGAAGAGCCGAAATGTATGCAGGATGACAGTCGTGTCAGTCCTTTGGCGGCAACAGGCACAAGCTGGGCACAGCTTGTATCGTGATGGGCGAAATGCAGACGCGTGATTGGGTGGTGGCTAATCGACAAAAGAATGTGCAAGTTGAGGATCAAAGGCCGTTTCTTCAATACCAGCATAATCGACGTGCACTGCCCTCACGACTCCCGACACGGTACAATCTGAAACGACTCAAGCTGCCGCAACTGATTACGCGCAAAGCCTCGAAGCAGCGTTGTCGGAAGAGGGAAAGCTCACCGAAGCCCCTCTTGAGGACTGCTGGAATAGTGTCAATGCAGCCGCTAACAACGCAGCGGAAGGTGCCATTGAGTTCGTGGGAAGAAATTGACGGAACGGTTGATTCGACGAGGAGTGTCAGACGGTTTTGGACGAGAAGAGTGCAGTACGGGCGGTTATGCTGCAGCAAGGCACCCGTCAAAACGTTGAAAGATACAAACGGAAGCGAAGACAGCAAACCCATATGGATATCTATATGGATCTATATGGATCATATAGATCAGGCCTGCCCAACCTTTTTGAACCGCGGGCCAAATCTCAGAAATAATATTGTGTCACGGGCCACATTTTTAAACGCACAAATTTTCCCATGAAGTCTGACAAAAACAGTAAATGAAGTTCATAAAACCTGACAAAAATCTGTGATTGGGGTAAATTTCATTTGAGGAAATAAAAAAAATGTTGCTAAGCATTCTGCTGGACATTTTGAGAGTACCTTTCAAAATTAGAATATTATGAAGAATCTACCCCAAAAATTCTGGATCCTGTGAGAATAATCCCCTGGATTTTTGTTTTTTATCGTACTCCGAATTCTGTCAGAATCCAACCTAAATTTATTAGCATGAACCGAAATGTGCTAAAATCCTGATCAAGCAGTTTTTTAGGTCATAATGTACAAGATTTTACAATAATCGTGCTTAGGATTCCTTTAAAATCTTACTCAATAATCATGTGCTGTGTGAAGATATCGGGTACGTCTTCGGACCCGTTTGAAACACGAAAACGACTTCGACAATATGATGGTCTTTCCTGCCTCCTGACCAGGTTGGATTGAAGGTGAATACGACGAAGACAAAATATCTGCTGGTTGGAGGAACCGATGGCGATAGAGCTCGCATTGGCAAACGTGTGATGATTGACGGACATGAGTTCGAGGTGGTGGACGAGTTTGTCTACTTCGGATCATTGGTAACGTCGGAAACAACTGCAGCAGAAAAATTCGAAGACGTATTGTAGTATAACCGTTGTAGTTAATAAATTCTTTAGTGGCCGTACAAAATCTTTCGCGGGTGTTGAAGTGCAAATCGGGAGTTTCCAACTTGAGGTCCTAAAGTTATCGGGGTCAAAATCTGTTTCAAGCTCGAATGAAAGGTGGCCCATATTGTCCCGTATGACTGTATTGCCCCGCCTACCCCTAAATCAATTTCCAGAGATTCCTTTTTGTAATTCTCATCTGTACCATTCTTCCCAATTATTACAATAGTAGCGAATGCTGAAAATATAACCCCCTAAAATAGGATACACTGATTAGAAGCACATATGATTTCGGTGGGCCTTCCTTAGCCGAGTGGTTAGAGTCCGCGGCTACAAAGCAAAGCCATGCTGAAGGTGTCTGGGTTCCCGGTCGGTCCAGGATTTTTTCGTAATGGAAATTTCCTTGACTTTCCTGGGCATAGAGTATAATCGTACCTGCCACACGATATACGAATGCGAAAATGGCAACATTGGCAAAGAAAGCTCTCAGTTAATAACTGTGGAAATGCTCATAAGAACA
Source organism: Aedes aegypti (assembly GCF_002204515.2). Taxonomy (NCBI): domain Eukaryota; kingdom Metazoa; phylum Arthropoda; class Insecta; order Diptera; family Culicidae; genus Aedes; species Aedes aegypti. Next base: position 19,141,123 of record NC_035108.1, on the reverse strand, counting down.
CTAAGCTGAGACGCAGGCTCTGTCCCAGTGAGGACGTTAATGCCAAGAAGAAGAAGAAGAATGATTTCGGTGATTTAAACTAAATCCTCGTGCGAAAGGTCAAATTGACTTCCAAGTTCGCACCAAATCCACAAATTCACAAAATCCGCATCGTTGTAACAACCCTGTAATTTGAATCTCGAATCGAAAGGTACCGTGCCGGTACCATATTCTGAACGCTTAAGAAAATCTGAAGATAATGGCTTATGTAAAAGAAGAGGTTTTCCTTTTAGTCGTCGGTATTGACTACCTTCGCATGTGCTAAATATATATTTTAACTTATGGGCTCGATATTGGTTGCATAATCATAAGGGATCAGTCAGACGATTTATTTTTGAAAACCGTGTCCATGTTCCTTATTCTGAACAGTCAATAAGGAAGTGTTCCTAATAATGGACAAAAGAGTTCCTAATTATAGACAGCAATAAATCCATATGTATCAAACAAAAGCAATGATATTTATTAATGGTTTATAACAGCAGTTCGATTGTATAACATTTTGCGGTAATCCATTTCGCGGTATACCATTTCGCGGTTTGTCATTTCGCGGTACGACGTTTCGCGGTTAGTTCCATTTGGCGGCATGTCATTTCGAGGTTATTACCATTTCGCGGTGTACCGTTTTGCGGTTTGGACCGAGATGTTTCATCTAACTTAACAGTGCAATTTGAAGGACTGCCTGTGTTCAAAAGAAGGGTAAATCACCGATGAAAACATTATTAGTGATAATGCCAACAATTTTCAGTAGGAAAAACCACACCGCGAAATGGTATAGACCGCGAAACGGCATACCGCGAAATGGTACTAACCGCAAGACGGTAAACCGCAAAATGATACAAACCGCGAAACGGTACACCGCGAAATGGTAGACCGCGGAATGGTTTACCGCGAAATGTCGGACAACCCGGGATCCATCTCGAAATATCCGGATGTCAGTACAAAAACAACTGAATCCATTTTCTTCCCGGAATGTTATTTGAAAAGTCACCTGATTTTCCGGAAAGAATCATGAACTGACCTACCAATATTCTTAAGCGACTTGTGTCGATGGAAAAAGCCAGATTTAGTTGACCGGACTATATAATCCGGGGTCCCAGATAGCCGTAGCGGTAAACGCGCAGCTATTCAGCAAGACCAAGCTGAGGGTCGTGGGTTCGAATCCCACCGGTCGAGGATCTTTTCGGGTTGGAAATTTTCTCGACTTCCCAGGGCATAGAGTATCTTCGTATCTGCCACACGATATACGCATGCAAAAATGGTCATTGGCATAGTAAGCTCTCAGTTAATAACTGTGGAAGTGCTCATAAGAACACTAAGCTGAGTAGCAGGCTCTGTCCCAGTGGGGACGTAACGCCAGAAAGAAGAAGATATAATCCGATATGCGATCCTCATCTTCCGACAATATGGTTGGTTTTCCTGGACGGTTATGTATAGTAGATTTTTCCCCTTGGAGTATAGAATACTGACAGCAATTCCGTATAGACCTGCCGTGCTTCTAGTCGAAAACCCCTTCCTGACAGGAGTAATAGGCCTCTCCAGCTTCCACGGGTCGTGTACGGTGATTCTTTTTTGCCGCGGCATATCTGTTCATAATAAGGATCAAACAACAACATTTGGTGCCGATCTTTGAACACTTGATTAATCAGAGATTGCACGCAGTAGCTCCAAATATTTGTAAATAATATGAAGATATATTCTTACCGGTCAGTTTCCAGCAGCTACGAATGTAATTTGATTATATTGTCAACCCAAAATGAAACAAATGTTTTGACCGGCGTCTAAGTGTACAGGCTTAGCGGCCATGTTTTTTTCACGTTTGTCAAAGTCCGAACCTTATTTTTCGTCAAATCACGTAAAATATTGGCAAAATAAATCTGTGCCTCGGATATACGATAAGAAAATATGTAGCTGATGTATGTTATATAAGTTTTTGTGCAAAAATTTGGATTAGAAGATTGAAATCATTAAGTTTGTCGTAAACTGTTCAGAATATGGAACTGTCTATAATTTGGAGCTCGCACGGTACTTACTTTTCATTTATCTCGATCAGACAGGCCACCATCGCTTCGAGGCACAGTTCTGGCGTTTTGCGAGTAGCGTTCAAGTACTCGTCGAACATGCGAAGGATTCGCTCTTTGGCAACAGCTAATCGACGATGCCGTCCAGCAGCAGCCCGGAATCCTTCCACGGCCAGTTCAATGGCCTCTTCCCATCGTTGCATCGACGTCAGATAGGAAATCCTATCGCTCCAAGCTCTTGCACTGACCCCGTGAAGACTTTTGCCGGCCAGCAAATAGAGTTGACTGCCCTGCGAGACTACCGTGTTGTAACAAGCCGAGCCACCAGCCAAAGCTAGCGCCGGAGAGACGTTTCCACCGGTGGCAAGACCCTTGAACTGAGCAGAATTATACATCAGACCAACGTTCGACAAATCAATCGTTTCTAGCTCTTTGTTGGTCCGAACATCAGACAAGTGTAGCATTTCCATCGTGTCCAAACAGGCGATCGTCTTGGGCCCTAGCCAGTGCAGAGCAAGGAGATTATAGCCAAGCTGAATATGACGAAGAAAGATAAGCGATATCCGTCCGTTGCAATAGCTGATTTGATGGAAGTATAAATCTGCTCCGCGAGCAGCAGCCAGCACAGGATCAACGGTTCGGGATGAATCTGCGGCTTGTATTAACACCATTTGCCAGGCCAGCAGCGGTAAGCAATCTGGATAGCCAGCCATCGGATGGAATTTGATAACCTTAAGTCTGGGACGAATCATGACGACAAAGAACTTGCTCAACGTGGCCAACGCAACCAAAGTGTAGTTCTTCAACGGGTGTTCTTCGTCGCCTAGTAGTAGGGGTTCAACCGTGCAAACTTCGCCACGAGCTCCACTGAACAAGCACCGAGAATCACAGCCTCGAATCCCCAGCCTCCTTGTGAAACTCAGACTCCAAACAGACCCACCGGAATCTGAACAGAGCGCCAACGCGGGTCGATTGGTCCATTTCAAATGCAACACTCCCGTGTTCGGGGTTATCACTTCGTTCAAAGTCCGAATCACATCTCCCGTAAAGGTATCAATCATCAGTATGCTCCCCCGGGCGAATCCGGCCAGCAGTCGGGTATTGTCTTCATTGAAAGCCAACGCCGAAACGGCTCCCTGTGTTACTCCATCCTGGCAGCACCACTTCAGAGTTTGCGAACAGTCAAAGGCCAAAATGTGCCCATGGGACGTTCCCACGGCAATCATCTGTGAAACCGTACACGAAGTAGCCAGACCGGCATCCACCCGTTCCACGGCGGATGTCACCTGAGCCGTAACGCCTTGCAGAACGACATGCCTCAGAATCGACTCCATTCGCATGTAGTCTTCGGCCATCGATGGAGTCGGCGTCGAGCCCAGGTCTCTGCCAGCTCCTCCGGATCCATCGACCAGCGTTCTTCCCAGCGCCGAAACGCTGTCCAGGTCACTATCGATCTCGCTGAGGACACTCTCCAATGTCGGAAGCTGATCCACCGCTGGGATGGAGTACTCCTCATCGTCCAGCTGAAAAAGGAACGGAAAAATTTGAGAATCATCAATTTCCGCTGCTACAAGGCTTGTAGTGACTGAGTGTCTTGAAAATAGGATCTTTAGATACCTAGGTATCTCAAAAGCTCTTGCCTGAGAAGACACCAAACAAGAATAAAAAGGGAAACAAACAGGTATAAAGAAAATAAAAAGAAACTTCACAGGATTCAGGAGATAAGAATTTGATTGCTCATAGAATCAGACCAATTTCAACGACTTTTTTGGGAATTCCTCGTGACATTGCTACAAGTATTACTCCTTAGAAATTCAGAAATCAATTCAGGTATTGGCTCAAAGATTCAGGTATTATTCTAAAGATTTCTTCAGGAGTTCATTTCGTGATTGTTTCCTCTAAAAACTATAACGCGACTATTCAACTTGGCTCTTCAAGAATATCTCCTCAGATTCCTGAAGGAAAAGTTCAAGAACTATCCTACTGATTTCTCCAGACATACTTCTTGAGATCCCTCTACAAATTCTTCCAGCGATTTTTTAAAGAATGTTCAGAGGATTTTTTTCACAATGAACTCTTTCATCGAGGATTACTTTGAAAAAATTGCTAAATGCACTCAAAGGATTTCCTTCAGTTTTATTTTTCACTAATCCTCTGATCATCTAGGAGTTGTTCCAAAAATTTTTACAGAAATTGTTCGAAGAAAATTCTTTGAAGTTTATGTTATTCAATTTCAAGTAATTATTTTAGGGATTTTCCAAGAAATCTTACAGGAATTCCTATGCTTTTTCATGTGGACTCCTTTAGCCCTTTGTCTGTGTTCTGGGGTCAATATGATCGCAGAGCACTTCGAACGGCTGTATTTTTTGTTAGTGAATCGATTGGTGATTTTTTCACACGTTAGTGCGTTTCCACGAGTTTTTTTTATTTGTGCATGGATTTTTTTCAATTATCTTGAAAAATAATTTTCTAGAATAATTTTCATGCAAATTGTACGTTGTCTGTGTCTTGGGCTCATTGTCTTTGGGCCCATTCACAAATTTCATAACGCTAAAGGGGGTGGGTGGGTGTCCTCGTAATGTTACGGCTCATAAAAAAATTATAATATATTCATACAAAAAGTGTTACGAGGGGGTGGGTGGGTGTCTAGAATTACCATTTTTGGCGTTATGAAATTTGTGAATAAACCCTTTCTTTTTGGCATTAAGTCTTCACTGGTACAAAGCCTACTTCTCAGGTTAGTGTTCTTATGAGCACTTCCACAGTTATTAAGAGGAAAATAACCATTATCGTTTTATAAATTTTCAAAATCAGTTTATTTGCTCAAAATCGAAGCAATGTTCATGAAAATCTATCATTGCATTGTCCTCGCTATTAGTAATGTGATGATAGATTTTCATGAGGATTTCTTTAAATTTGAACGAGAAAACTGGTTTTTTAGTTTTGATGATTGGATGATGGATTCTTGAGCCTTAACTGAGAGCTTTCTTTGCCTAAGTTGCCATTTTAGCATTTGTTATCGTGTGGCAGGTAACGATGATGCTCTATGCCAAGGGAAGTTGCGGAAATTTCCATTACGAAAAGGTTCTGGACCGACCGGGAATTGAACCCAGACCTCAGACCTTCAGCATGGATTTGCTTTGTGTCCGTGGGCTCTAACCACTCGGCTAAGGAAGGCCCTTCACATAGTTGGAATTCCAATTTAAAACAAAATTGTTTAGGAAAATTAGTGTTGAAAACGGATGGTTATCAGGAAGAATCACCGGATTGTACACTTCGAACGGCTTGCTGTTACCTTGAATGCGACTTCGCATACGAATGATCCCGTTATGGAGTAACGGCGAATATGTTTTTATGCGACTGCCTGACTTTTTCAGGCTGCACAGTTCATCCCCGAAAGCCTCTGACTGTACTTTCTCATACCAAGCTCTTCTAGCATCTTCCATGTCTCGTACAGTTATCGTAATCGCTTAGGTTTTTCGTGTTTCAGCAATACTAATTTGCAGATAGTACGCAGTTGATCTGATCAGCCTGTTGAAGTCAAGAGAATCAGGCAATGTCAGGAAAATCAAGCATTTTCTCTTCGAACGCTGCCTAACACATCGATGCCCCCATGGGTATATCCTTGCACTCTAGCTCGCTATGAAAGTTTGCTAACTCCGCAGAGGACATCTGTAGCAGTTTATCAACCGGCCAGTGAGCAGTATCACGGAAGAAGAAATCTGGACCTCGCAACCATTCCTACATGTTGCCAAATTTTGAAAACTTCGTTGCCAAGTCAGCAACGTTCAGCTGCGACGGAATCTTGTTTGGATTGCGAAGAAATAAACCCGCTACACCGACTTGGGGACGGACCTGGTGTAGTGTTTAGGACATACGCCGAGGACCTGGGATCGTATCCCATTCCCGAGATAGTCACTAAAAAATTCAGGGACGACTTCCTTCGGAAGGGAAGTAAAGCCGTTGGTCTCGAAATGAACAAGCCCAGGGCTAAAAATCTCGTTAATAAAGATAGTAAAAAAAAGATACCGTCTCGATTTGATGCAATCGCTCACTTTTATGAGCGTTTCCGCACTTGTAAAAACTTCTGCGATAGTCCAGAGGTGAAAGAATAATGCGCAATATCTTAACATGAACAGGGAAAGCTGATTAAGCTAATAAATATAATCAAGTGTAAGAATTGCAGACGCTATGTCTACTTTTTTGTAGAATTACATGGAATGAAAAAGAGATTATTTTCCAAATTTACTGTCTTATCTTGTGTTTTGTCATGTCATGTCATGATGACTTTATTGGAATCGATCGCAGTGCAGTAGAGGAGGGTTTCACTATTTTAAAGAGAGACAACTAGGATAAGCTTGTAACTCTGCCCAAACGTATATGGTTGCATGTAGAGAATGCAGCAGATTCAGTTGTATTGGTGCTGAGGCAGAGCTTGATAGGGATGTAGTGGAATTCGTTGAAGAGCCATAGAATACTTGTGAGGTGTGATAATTTTGTTTCCCGTGTAGTAAAATCACGTGTCTTGGCTGCGAATATTACATTTAACGGTTAACGTAACTAACTTAGAGACCCGCAACTTGCAAAGGGAAACGACATTTCTACACTGTTGCTTGATTAAGTGTTATCTGACGTCATAGATCCATTCTTTCGTTAATAACTTCGCCTGAACATCTTGCAATCCTTTATGATATCCGCGTAAGTTCATTCTGATATTGACGTGAGAGTACCAGAGCAACCAAATCATTCCATATCTGAAACAAAACGTTTAGGGGTCTATTTTATAAGTCGAGTCGATCAAAATGACTCGACTGGAGCCACTGTCGATCGAAAAATTCGCTCGACTCAGCTCTGTCACTCGAGTTTTCCGACAGTTGTCACTCTATGTGACTGGATTACTATGGGAGACGATGAGTGACATCTGAAATATGCATGCTTGCTTTGATCGACAATGAATACAGACGAGTCACATGAATCTGCTCGATTTACAAAATAGGCCCCTTAATATTTTATTTAATCGATTAAAACAGTAATCACATGCCTTATCTTCTTACCATTATTGTGCTACATTTATTCTATGATTCTTTTTTTTTTCGAAATAACAACATTGTTAATTGTACATTTATTTGTTTTACCTTTCAATTGGTTTAACGTACAAAACAACAATCAATTAAACTTACACCAGTAAACTATGGAAAAACATACCTAAGCCACTTCGGTAAGTTAAGTCAGTTGTAAATATTTCTAATTATAACAACGGTAACAATTGTATACTTGTTGAGAACACTTTGGCCAACTTTTTGAGCGTTTTTGTAGTTTTTTTCAGTGCTTTTACGTAGTTTTAATACGGTTTATATTGGAATTTTTAATCAAAAACTTCAAATCATGATTTTTAGAGATTCCTCCTAGGGATTTTTTTTAAATTGGCCCAAAGGTGCAGAATAACCTCAGAAATCGAGCTCTGTATTCAGATTTGATGAACTTTTTTTTTGCATAATAACCACAGACAAACAGACGTAACACTTAGAACAAATCTCGATCAAAATCATAGTCACGAAGACATATACGCCCAATGCTAAAATCAGTGTGTTTGGCAAACAGGCCAACAGATGGCGGTAGTGTGTAAACGTCAAACACGAACAAAAACGACGCGAGCGCTGCAGGTGGCGGATTAGCCACCTGTAATATTTTTGAATCGACCGTTAAAAAGGTGGTCGATGGACAATGATGAGAGTGTGACGTCTGTTTGTCTGTGTAATAACGGTCTGTCGGGGCACCGTGTCAGGGTTTTGTCCATAAGCTTGATGATTCCGGGTAGTGAATCTACTCTCAAATGTCGGTTGGGGCCTTCGTTTATCTTTTTCCCCATAGTCCAGTTGTTAATTACACCTATCGTTTGTCTGGTGAGTTGCACGCTTACTGTCAATGATGATGTCACGCTACACGATAAGTGTTCATCTGCAACAACCAGACAGCTCACCAATCCACCGCGAGGTGGATCGTGCTGAGTTGTTGAGTTGAAGGAGAGCGAAAGAAGGAAGGCACAAAAGTCTGTTTGACAGCTCTGCAGAAAGCGCGTGCGCACGGACAGAGAGCGTGCGCACGGAAAGAGCGCGTGCGCACGGAAAGAGCGCCAGTTCGGCTCGATTTGCAATGATCGGTTATTATTATTATTTTTTCGCTATTGGATATTCTATGGTTTGGTTGATCGATGTTAAAGTTTGTTTTAAAAGCAGCTCCACTTATTTTGAAACATATTGCCGTGTACAATAGTAGACAACACAACTAATTTAATTAAAATAATTTGAAATTATAATTAGTACATATACAAAAGGGGAAGAACGTTTAGGCTGGTTGTGCATTACGATAAAATCTCTTAACATAAGCAATGCTTGTTGTTGGTTCTTGTGGAAGGATCAACATGTTCGGCTTAACGAATCTTATTTTAAATATCGAATAACACCACATGCAATTGAACAAAAAGGATGTGATTACAATAGACTTTTGATATTTTCAATTCTGAACCACCGCAAAAAAAAAATTGGGAATCAAAATTCTCCTGAGAGGGATGATGTGGGGAAGGCTCATTCTAATTAATATTGTCGTTCAATTATGGGGATATATTAAAATTGTTATTGTTCTATACATACTTATTTATTATAATTACCTTAAATATTGATACAGCACAATTCAAGTATTTAAATATCAAATAGCAAACATAGATATGGTCGGTGTTCAGACAGACTGAACCAAGTGTTTTTTTCAATCGAGTAAGAAAAATGTACCCCAAACATGTGAAACTTAAAAATATTATAGATATTTACTGTAATAATGGAACTTATCTATTTGATGATACATTTGTATCAAAATAACATGGAAGATTTAAAATTGATGGAGTTCTTTACGTATCCTTAGAGCTCCAAAATTCATCTAGTCTGGTCTGTCTAAACACCGACCATATGATTCTCAAAAACTCATGAGAATGGTATTTTACTCTTTGAACTGTTACTTAATTTGGATGTGTTTAAAAGATTTATAAATTTAATTTATTATTGATGTTACGAGCTATGTCTGTAGTTAAACTTAATGCTACACAAGAAATATATTTGAATCAAAGTATTTTTATATATAAATCATATGAAAAAAAAAAAAATGTTTCAGAAAGTACTCTAGAATTCTTTGGGAGCGTCTCCCGGGATTCTTCCTTAAACCATTCATGAATCCTTCAAATCCTCTCTGGGATTGTTCTGCTGAAAATCTTGAGATTATTTCTGAATTTTCTTCCAGATATCGCTTTGGGATTCATCCAAAAAAAAACGTTACCATTCCGGTATTACTTTTGAGATTCTTTCGGATATTCCATTGCGATTATTCTGGACATTTTTTTTGGATTTTTTTGCAGAACTCTGTATGTGATTTTGCGTGTATCTCCTTAAGGATTACTTTTGAAATCCAGGAAATTAAATTCTTTGAAATTCTTGAAAATTGTTTTCGAAATACTATGGAAGATTTTACCATAAATCCTGATGCAATCCATTTCGATATTTAAAGAGGATCTTATCAAAAAATGTACGACTCTACTAGAAATTCTTCGAGAATTCCTCCGAAAATAACTCTAGATTTTTATCCGGAAATACTTCTGGTATTCTTATGAGAATGCCTCTGGTATTCTTCCAAAAATGACTTGAGATGCTTTCGAAAATCTTTCTGAAATTCTTCAAGAAATTCCACTGAGATTTTTACGCCAATATCTTTGAAATACTCCTGGGACTCTTACAAAAATCCTGTTGGAGTTTTTTTTCGGATATCTTTCTATTCTAAATTTTTCAATAAATTTTGCTGGGATTGTGCTGTAAAACCTGCTAAGATTCATCCAAAAATACGACTGTCATTCTTCCGGATATCATTCAAGAATTCCACCGGAAGTTTTCGTGAGATTCAACCGTAAATCGTTCTGGTATTTTTCAGAAATTCCATTGAGATTCTTAAAAATATCCTTCTGAAAAATTTTCTGAGAATTGTTTTGGGATTATAGAAGGATTTCCAGAAGAATTCCAAGGCGATTCACAGAAACATCACTTCTGTATGAAGGATTATCGTTAATATCTGAAATAATCCCATGAGAATTCTAAATCCAAATTACAGTGATATTCAAAAGAATCCCAGAAGTTATTTCGCCAGAATCCCTGAAAGATTTAAAGGATATTCACAGATATCCAGCAGATTTCATGAATATTTTCCAGAATAATTCCGATGTCCAGATGAACTGCAGAAAGATTCATGGAATAATTTCAAACGGGATTTTCGGAATCATTTGAAAGTAACTTTTAGAAGATCCTCAGAAAAAGAAATCAGTAATCAAAGTAATCGAAAAAATCTCATTATTTCAAGCAATGCTCGTTGGTTCATGTCGAAGGATCAACATGTTCGGCTTAACGAATCTTATTTTAAATATTGAATGACACCGCATACAATTAAACTAGTATGTGATTACAATTCTGAATCACCGCAAAAAAAATATTTAGAATCATAATCCTTCTGAGAGGGATGATGTGGTGGATGCACATTCTAATTAAAATTGTCGTTCAATTATGGCGATAAATTAAAATGGTTATTGTTCCATAAATACTTGTTTATTATAATTACTTGTAAATATTGATACAGCATATAAAAAGACATTGGTTCAGAAATTACTACAGAATTCTATGGAACTTCCCTCCTGGGATTCTTCCTTAAATCACTTATGAATCCTTCAAAACCTCTCTGGGATTGTTCTGGAAATCTAAAGATTATTTCTGATTTTTCTCTAAGTTCTTCTGGAAATCACAGAATACTTACAGATATCGCTTTTGAACTCATCTAAAAAAAATCGTTAGCATTCCGGTACTATATCTGAGATTCTTTCGGATATCCTTTGTGATTCTTCTGGACATCTTATTGGAATATTTGCATAAATCTGTATGTGAGTTTGCGTTTATCTCCTTAAGGATTACTTTTGAAATCCTGGAAATCAAATTCGAATCGAAATTCTCGAAGATTCTTTCGGAAATTCAATGGAAGATTCTAACAAAAATCCTGATGCAATTCTTCTGGATATTTTTAGAGGATTTTGCCAAAAAATGTACTACGACTCTACTACAAATTCGTCGAGAATTCCTCCGAAAATAACTCTGGCCTTTTTCCGGAAATACTTCTGGGATTATTATGAGAATACCTCTGGTATTCTTCCGGAAATCACCTGAGATGCTTTCGGAATCCCTTTAGAATACTTTCGAGGATGCTTCCGAAAATCTTTCTGAAAATTTTCTAGAAATGCCAATGAGATTTTTACGTCCATATTCTTGAAATTTGTCTGGGACTCTTCCAAAAATCCTGTAGGAAATCTTCCAGATATCTTTCTAGCATTCTTTCGGGAAGCCTTCTGGGATACTTTCGAAAATCTTTCTGAGGATCCTTCAAATCCTTCTGTTAAGGATTCTTGCAGAAATTCTTCTACCTCTAGACTCTGGGAGTTTCCTGAATTTTTCAAGAAAACTGTTATTATTTCGACTATCTCTCTAGGATTCTTTCGGAAATTCTTCTACAATACCCCCAGATTTCTTTCTGTTATTCTGCTGGAGGACTTCAAAACATCTTTCAAAGATTCTTCCAGAAATTTTACTGGAATTTTTCAAGAAAAATTGGGATTCGTCCGTAAAACCTGCCGAAATTCATCCGGAAATACGACTGGAATTCTGCTTGAATGATAAGCATTCAAGAATTCCACCGGAAGTTTTTGTGGGATTGAACCGTAAATTGTCCTGGTATTTTGTTTAAATACATTGAGATTCTTAGGGGAAAATATACAGGATTCTTAAAAATATCCTTCTGAAAATTCTTCTGGAAATTGCTTTGGAATTAAAGGAGGATTTCCGGAAGAATCCCAGGTCGATTTACAGAAGAACCACAGAGAAATCACTAAAATATTATCAGGGAGATTTCTAAAGGAATTATTTTAAGGATTCTCGTAAATTCCTGAAACAATCTCAGGAGAATTTCGAATGCATTTTGAATGTTTTTTACAGTGATATCCAAAAGAATCCCAGAAGTTATTTCGCAAGAACCCCTGAAGATTCAATGAAAAGTCACAGACATCCAGACGATTTCATGAATATTTTCCAGAATAATTACGATGTCCAGAAGAGCTCCAGAAAGATTTACGGAATAATTTCAAATTGAATTTCCAGAACCATTTAAAAGTCACTTTCAAAAGATGCTCAGAAAAAGAAATCAGTAATCAAAGAGTCTCATAGGTATTTTTTTAAAGTCCCAGTGACTGTCCGGTAGTTTTCTTGGAGGATTTCCATTTGAAGTCAAGAGTGATTTTCAGAAAATTCTGACAAGGATTTAAGAAAATTTTCAAGGAAAATCAATGATAAATCACGAAAAAAATCAAAAACACTTCCTTATGAATTTCCAGAAGAATCACAGAGTTTTTTTTTTCTCAAAAAATCTTAGAAAAAAATTCTAAAGAATCACGAAGGAATTTTCGGAATAATTCTGGATACACAAAATTATCTCAGGCAGAAACAATAAAATCAATAGCAATAAATCTGTAAGAATATAAGAAGGATTTCTGTTAGAATATAAGGAGGATTTACAAACAATTACAGAGGAATTTTCGGATGATTTCCATAAATAAAGATTTAAAAAAATCCCCGTCATCTGGAAGATTCTTAGGAGGATTTTCGGAAGTATTCCACAGGGATTTCTGGGAGAATTCCATTGGGATTTACAAAAGAATTCCAGAGGAATTTCCGAAAGAATCCCAAGAATTTGCACGGAAGAAAGTGAAGTGAAATAATAGATTTTTTTGATTATAGTCTCAGGCGTCTTTCCGAGAGTATTCTAGAATAATAATCTAATACATTTTTCGGAAAGAATCTCAAAGGGATTTTGAAGAACTTTCAAAGAGTTTCACGGAAGAAATACTGAAGAATTACGAGGAAAATATCAGAATTTAAATAATAATTTCGATTGGATTTCCAGAAGAAATCCCGAGAAATTTTGTGAGAATCCCCGAACCCAGATTTTTAAAATAGATTCCATTACACTGGAAAGCAATCATTAAATCATTTTCGGCAGAATTCCAGAATTTTACAGCAGAATCCTGAAAGGATTTCCATAATAACCCAAGATGGGTTTCTGGGATAGTCCAATAGGAAGTCCCAAGAAGGTTATTGGAAAAATCAGAGCGATCAAAGAAATAACTACATATAATAATTTCAGAAGGGTTTCTGAAAAAATCTCAGTGAATTTTCAAGATGTCCTCTAGCAACACAACTAATATATACTGATATTTACAACTCAATACTTAATTATAAATTGCGTTAAGGTGATTATAGAACAAAGCCACACCTCAAATTTTCAAAAGCAAAAGACTTGAGAACCAAACAGCTCTCACCGTTGAAAATTTATCCCATTAGTCACCACCAGCAAGCAAGCAGATTGATTGGTTTTCAACGCAAACTGTTGTCAGATTCTCCAATCTTGTGCCCTTGTTTGGCTTCGTTTTATAATCACCTTAAGCTGAGAGTACGCCATCCAGTTTGGGGGCGGATTGACGGTATCGAAGTGGATTAAAAACAATTATAGGAGAACGTGTGGAAAATACATATGAACTGCGCAGAATACATCAGACCGATTTAGCATTGCTGCGCACTTCTAAAAGCATTTTATTTTTATTAAAATGTTTGATAATAGTAGAACGACAATGATCATCAGTTTATTTTCCGCTACTGTTTTTTTTTAAATCACAATTGTTATTTCTTTCCGTGCACGCGCTCGGGAAATGAATCTGGCCATGGTGCAACAACCGCGCTACATTCGATGAATCCTATGCGACAAAAATTGTCGGCGCTATCCGTCAAATTCGCTCACCAAAGCTATTTTGGTGACTTTAACATCACAGCTCATTTGTTCGTCGTAATCTGTCTTATTCATGATGAAGATCTTGATGTAGAACACTCACGATCCTCGTCTCGTCTCAGTGATGCCACATACACAGATTTTTCTGTAATTACACAGATTTTTTCTGTAATTACACAGATTTTTTCCTGTTCTTGCCTACAGATATCTGTGATCACAGATCACAAATTTTCTAGATAAAAAAAGATTTTTAAGATTTTAGGATATTTCACGAGTTTAGGACACGGGTTTGGAAGATATAAATCAGAAATGCCATTTCTCTGTTTAGTTTTTTCTCAAAACAATAAATGTTTTAATATTTTAGAAGAATAATAATAAATTAGAAATTGTTGACATGGCAAAAACAGTCATAATAAGTTAATTTTAGATATTTTTGCTTCACAGATTTCAACCAAGATTTTTGGATGTTGACTTAAGATGATAAAGATTTTTTTAGCCGAAAGATGAGAGTCGGAAAAAATGTGGCAACACTGAGTCTATCCTGCTGCGTTGTCGTGTTGTAATGAGCTGTGATGTTAAAGTCACCAAAATAGCTTTGGTGAGCGAATTTGACGGATAGCGCCGACAATTTTTGTCGCATAGGATTCATCGAATGTAGCGCGGTTGTTGCACCATGGCCAGATTCATTTCCCGAGCGCGTGCACGGAAAGAAATAACAATTGTGATTTAAAAAAAAACAGTAGCGGAAAATCAACTGATGATCATTGTCGTTCTACTATTGTCAAACATTTTAATAAAAATAAAATGCTTTTAGAAGTGCGCAGCAATGCTAAATCGGTCTGATGTATTCTGCGCAGTTCATATATATTTTCCACACGTTCTCCTATAATTGTTTTTAATCCACTTCGATACCGTCAATCCGCCCCCAAACTGGATGGCGTACACTCAGCTTAAGGTGATTATAAAACGAAGCCAAACAAGGGCACAAGACTGGAGAATCTGACAACAGTTTGCGTTGAAAACCAATCAATCTGCTTGCTTGCTGGTGGTGACTAATGGGATAAATTTTCAACGGTGAGAGCTGTTTGGTTCTCAAGTCTTGTGCTTTTGAAAATTTGAGGTGTGGCTTTGTTCTATAATCACCTTAACGCAATTTATAATTAAGTATTGAGTTGTAAATATCAGTATATATTAGTTGTGTTGCTAGAGGACATCTTGAAAATTCACTGAGATTTTTTCAGAAACCCTTCTGAAATTATTATATGTAGTTATTTCTTTGATCGCTCTGATTTTTCCAATAACCTCCTTGGGACTTCCTATTGGACTATCCCAGAAACCCATCTTGGGTTATTATGGAAATCCTTTCAGGATTCTGCTGTAAAATTCTGTAATTCTGCCGTAAAATTCTGGAATTCTGCCGAAAATGATTTAATGATTGCTTTCCAGTGTAATGGAATCTATTTTAAAAATCTGGGTTCGGGGATTCTCACAAAATTTCTCGGGATTTCTTCTGGAAATATAAACGAAATTATTATTTAAATTCTGATATTTTCCTCGTAATTCTTCAGTATTTCTTCCGTGAAACTCTTTGAAAGTTCTTCAAAATCCCTTTGAGATTCTTTCCGAAAAATGTCTTAGATTATACCTATTATTCTAGAATACTCTCGGAAAGACGCCTGAGACTATAATCAAAAAAATCTATTATTTCACTTCACTTTCTTCCGTGCAAATTCTTGGGATTCTTTCGGAAATTCCTTTGGAATTCTTTTGTAAATCCCAATGGAATTCTCCCAGAAATCCCTGTGGAATACTTCCGAAAATCCTGCTAAGAATCTTCCAGATGACGGGGATTTTTTTAAATCTTTATTTATGGAAATCATCCGAAAATTCCTCTGTAATTGTTTGTAAATCCTCCTTATATTCTTACAGAAATCCTTCTTATATTCTTACAGATTTATTGCTATTGATTTTATTGTTTCTGCCTGAGATAATTTTGTATATCCAGAATTATTCCGAAAATTCCTTCGTGATTCTTTAGAATTTTTTTCTAAGATATTTTGAGAAAAAAAAACTCTGTGATTCATCTGGAAATTCATAAGGAAGTGTTTTTGATTTTTTCGTGATTTATCATTGATTTTCCTTGAAAATTTTCTTAAATCCTTGGCAGAATTTTCTGAAAATCCCTCTTGACTTCAAATGGAAATCCTCCAAGAAAACTACCGGACAGTCACTGGGACTTTAAAAAAATACCTATGAGATTCTTTGATTACTGATTTCTTTTTCTGAGCATCTTTTGAAAGTGACTTTTAAATGGTTCTGGAAATTCAATTTGAAATTATTCCGTAAATCTTTCTGGAGCTCTTATGGACATCGTAATTATTCTGGAAAATATTCATGAACTCGTCTGGATGTCTGTGACTTTTCATTGAATCTTCAGGGGTTCTTGCGAAATAACTTCTGGGATTCTTTTGAATATCACTGTAAAAAACATTCAAAATCCATTCGAAATTCTCCTGAGATTGTTTCAGGAATTTACGAGAATTTTTAAAATAATTCCTTTAGAAATCTCCCTGATAATATTTTAGTGATTTCTCTGTGGTTCTTCTGTAAATCGACCTGGGATTCTTCCGGAAATCCTCCTTTAATTCCAAAGCAATTTCCAGAAGAATTTTCAGAAGGATATTTTTAAGAATCCTGTATATTTTTCCCTAAGAATCTCAATGTATTTAAACAAAATACCAGGACAATTTACGGTTCAATCCCACAAAAACTTCCGGTGGAATTCTTGAATGCTTATCATTCAAGCAGAATTCCAGTCGTATTTCCGGATGAATTTCGGCAGGTTTTACGGACGAATCCCAGCAGAATTTCTTGAAAAATTCCAGTTAAAATTCTGGAAGAATCTTTGAAAGATGTTTTGAAGTCCTCCAGCAGGATAACAGAAAGAAATCTGGGGGTATTGTAGAAGACATTCCGAAAGAATCCTAGAGAGATAGTCGAAATAATAACAGTTTTCTTGAAAAATTCAGGAAACTCCCAGAGTCTAGAGGTAGAAGAATTTCTGCAAGAATCCTTAACAGAAGGATTTGAAGGATCCTCAGAAAGATTTTCGAAAGTATCCCAGAAGGCTTCCCGAAATAATGCTAGAAAGATATCTGGAAGACCTACAGGATTTTTGGAAGAGTCCCAGACAAATTTCAAGAATATGGACGTAAAAATCTCAGTGGCATTTCTAGAATAATTTCAGAAAGATTTTCGGAAGCATCCTCGAAAGTATTCTAAAGGGATTCCGAAAGCATCTCAGGTGATTTCCGGAAGAATACCAGAGGTATTCTCATAATAATCCCAGAAGTATTTCCGGAAAAAGGCCAGAGTTATTTTCGGAGGAATTCTCGACGAATTTGTAGTAGAGTCGTAGTACATTTTTTGGCAAAATCCTCTAAAAATATCCAGAAGAATTGCATCAGGATTTTTGTTAGAATCTTCCATTGAATTTCCGAAAGAATCTTCGAGAATTTCGATTCGAATTTGATTTCCATTATTTGAATCACAAAGGATATCCGAAAGAATCTCAGATATAGTACCGGAATGCTAACGATTTTTTTAGATGAGTTCAAAAGCGATATCTGTAAGTATTCTGTGATTTCCAGAAGAACTTAGAGAAAAATCAGAAATAATCTTTAGATTTCCAGAACAATCCCAGAGAGGTTTTAAAGGATTCATAAGTGATTTAAGGAAGAATCCCAGGAGGGAAATTCCATAGAATTCTGGAGTAATTTCTGGACCAATGTCTTTTTATATGCTGTATCAATATTTACAAGTAATTATAATAAACAAGTATTTATGGAACAATAACAATTTTAATTTATCGCCATAATTGAACGACAATTTTAATTAGAATGTGCATCCACCACATCATCCCTCTCAGAAGGATTATGATTCTAATTTTTTTTTTTGCGGTGATTCAGAATTGTAATCACATACTAGTTTAATTGTATGTGGTGTCATTCAATATTTAAAATAAGATTCGTTAAGCCGAACATGTTGATCCTTCGACATGAACCAACGAGCATTGCTTGAAATAATGAGATTTTTTCGATTACTTTGATTACTGATTTCTTTTTCTGAGGATCTTCTAAAAGTTACTTTCAAATGATTCCGAAAATCCCGTTTGAAATTATTCCATGAATCTTTCTGCAGTTCATCTGGACATCGGAATTATTCTGGAAAATATTCATGAAATCTTCTGGATGTCTGTGAATATCCTTTAAATCTTTCAGGGATTCTGGCGAAATAACTTCTGGGATTCTTTTGAATATCACTGTAATTTGGATTTGGAATTCTCATGGGATTATTTCAGATATTAACGATAATCCTTCATACAGAAGTGATGTTTCTGTGAATCGCCTTGGAATTCTTCTGGAAATCCTTCTATAATCCCAAAACAATTCTCAGAAATTTTTTCAGAAGGATATTTTTAAGAATCTCAATGGAATTTCTGAAAAATACCAGAACGATTTACGGTTGAATCTCACGAAAACTTCTGGTGGAATTCTTGAATGATATCCGGAAGAATGACAGTCGTATTTTTGGATGAATCTTAGCAGGTTTTACAGCACAATCCCAGCAAAATTTATTGAAAAATTTAGAATAGAAAGATATCCGAAAAAAACTCCAACAGGATTTTTGTAAGAGTCCGAGGAGTATTTCAAAGATATTGGCGTAAAAATCTCAGTGGAATTTCTTGAAGAATTTCAGAAAGATTTCCGAAAGCATCTCAAGTCATTTTTGGAAGAATACCAGAGGCATTCTCATAAGAATACCAGAAGTATTTCCGGATAAAAATCTAGAGTTATTTTCGGAGGAATTCTCGAAGAATTTCTAGTAGAGTACTACATTTTTTTTGATAAAATCCTCTTTAAATATCCAAATGGATTGCATCAGGATTTATGGTAAAATCTTCCATAGTATTTCGAAAACAATTGGGTCCTAAAATGTTTGATAAAATCTTGTTTTTATTCAACAACACGAAAGAGCATGTTACTTCAACTACTTTAGCAATTTTTCCCGCTCAAATAACGGCTATATCATGTTTAAACATTTATTTGAAAATTGTGTCCATAAATGAACCTTAACACTTGAGATCATGTTTGACGTTCGCTTAGTCGACAAAAATGCCACAGGGGTTCAACTTTTTAACACCGGGGTTGTTCCTTTCTGACATTTCGGAAGGGACACGGAAAACAAAATACACCCAAAATTTGAGTTTAAGCCAAGGGGTGTGACAAAATCTAAAATAACATAAAAAAATGTTTTTCGGACTTAAACCAACGGAAATCATTGGAAATTTGAGTAAGCATGTGTTTTTGGTCTAAACTTAAGCGTTTGGCACTAAAATCGGGACAGGGCTTTAGGAGCCTATTTTCAAGAATTTCAAAGAATTTAATTTCCTGGATTTCAAAAGTAATCCTTAAGGAGATAAACGCAAAATCACATACAGAGTTCTGCAAAAAATCCAAAAAGATGTCCAGAATAATCGCAATGGGATATCCGAAAGAATCTCAGAAGTAATACCGGAATGGTAACGTTTTTTTTTGGATGAATCCCAAAGCGATATCTGGAAGAAAATTCAGAAATAATCTCAAGATTTTCAGCAGAACAATCCCAGAGAGGATTTGAAGGATTCATGAATGATTTAAGGAAGAATCCCGGGAGACGCTCCCAAAGAATTCTAGAGTACTTTCTGGAACATTTTTTTTTCATATGATTTATATATAAAAATACTTTGATTCAAATATATTTCTTGTGTAGCATTAAGTTTAACTACAGACATAGCTCGTAACATCAATAATAAATTAAATTTATAAATCTTTTAAACACATCCAAATTAAGTAACAGTTCAAAGAGTAAAATACCATTCTCATGAGTTTTTGAGAATCATATGGTCGGTGTTTAGACAGACCAGACTAGATGAATTTTGGAGCTCTAAGGATACGTAAAGAACTCCATCAATTTTAAATCTTCCATGTTATTTTGATACAAATGTATCATCAAATAGATAAGTTCCATTATTACAGTAAATATCTATAATATTTTGATGCTTCACATGTTTGGGGTACATTTTTCTTACTCGATTGAAAAAAAAAACACTTGGTTCAGTCTGTCTGAACACCGACCATATCTATGTTTGCTATTTGATATTTAAATACTTGAATTGTGCTGTATCAATATTTACAGGTAATTATAATAAATAAGTATGTATAGAACAATAACAATTTTAATTTATCCCCATAATTGAACGACAATATTAATTAGAATGAGCCTCCCCCACATCATCCCTCTCAGGAGAATTTTGATTCCCAATATTTTTTTTTTTTGCGGTGGTTCAGAATTGAAAATATCAAAAGTCTATTGTAATCACATCCTTTTTGTTCAATTGCATGTGGTGTTATTCGATATTTAAAATAAGATTCGTTAAGCCGAACATGTTGATCCTTCCACAAGAACCAACAACAAGCATTGCTTATGTTAAGAGATTTTATCGTAATGCACAACCAGCCTAAACGTTCTTCCCCTTTTGTATATGTACTAATTATAATTTCAAATTATTTTAATTAAATTAGTTGTGTTGTCTACTATTGTACACGGCAATATGTTTCAAAATAAGTGGAGCTGCTTTTAAAACAAACTTTAACATCGATCAACCAAACCATAGAATATCCAATAGCGAAAAAATAATAATAATAACCGATCATTGCAAATCGAGCCGAACTGGCGCTCTTTCCGTGCGCACGCGCTCTTTCCGTGCGCACGCGCTCTGTCCGTGCGCACGCGCTTTCTGCAGAGCTGTCAAACAGACTTTTGTGCCTTCCTTCTTTCGCTCTCCTTCAACTCAACAACTCAGCACGATCCACCTCGCGGTGGATTGGTGAGCTGTCTGGTTGTTGCAGATGAACACTTATCGTGTAGCGTGACATCATCATTGACAGTAAGCGTGCAACTCACCAGACAAACGATAGGTGTAATTAACAACTGCGCTATGGACTTTGCTACGATGTTCCTTGTTCTGTTCTGGTGCTTCATTGGTACGGTTTGGATTATCGCTGTTTCCATGTCCACGATGATTTTCTCCACGTCAGGTTTTGAAGTCATCGCATTTCCTAATCCCTTGTTGAGGTGTGTCAATTGTTACACTGTGAACTGTTGCGTCGAACGGTTAACTACGAAATCTTCAATGGGTTCTACCATCGGAGTAGGAGCGCGGTTACCTCCCGTCGTCTTGGATCGGATGGAGACTAGTTGTTTTTTTTTTATGTGTGGCCTGTTCTTCCTGTCGGCTTCGCACTCTTCCGCTCATTTAACCTTGGTCAGGAATAATGGGAATCCTTCCATATATGAGCCAATTTTAAATGCAAGGAATAGCACTTCGTCGTCAGTTTGTACAATTTCGTGTAGTGGGATTGATTCGATGCCGTGATGTACTCTTTCTCTGCTGTCCTACATTTTGTAGGATTTTCTATTTTATTTTCTAAATTGTTTCAAGATACCTTCAAGAATTAAACCAGGAATTCTTTTTTATATAACCCCATAAATAAATCCAGAGACTCCAGCATGAATTAATTCGAGAAGTTTTCCAAAGATTCTTCATCAATTTTTAATGGAGTTCATCCAGTGATGCTTTAATCGATTTTGCTAGGGTTTCGTTCAAGATTTCCGTTTAGGACATTTTCAAACACTCAACCAATCATTTATCCAATGATTCCTCAACTGATTTCCTGGGAATCGCGCCATTATCGTTCTGTTCAGATTACAACCAAGCATTTCTTTAAGGACAACTTTAGAAACTACTCCAGAAATGCCTCCAATGAATTGTCAAGGATATTTTTTTATGAATAATAGAAAGAATCCCTGAAGAAAGCTAGAACAAATCCTTTAGTAACCTGAATTTATTGACGAATTTCTGGAAGAACTGGTTCCTGAAAAAAACCTTATAACGAAATTCTTCAAAAACTTTGGAATATACCCTTGGAGACTTCATTCAATCTTTAGAAGATAAGAATCTACTGCTAGGAGAAGGAAAACAGTGGGTTTTGACATTTTGCTAAAAAGAATCCTTCCATTTATAATAGAGACATTTTAGAAACATGAGTTAAACAGAGATGAAGTCTCTAAAACGAGACTTGCTACCAGCCCTGTATGAGGAATCAAACTCTATCTCCTGGTCCCTGTTAGATTTATTTTGGTTTTGTTGGTTCCTGTTTGATATATTTTTTTCAGGCAAGAGACCTCCAAAGTTTCTACTTTCAAGACACTCTTTCGCCACCAGCCATAGTGCTATCACTTAGCCATCAGAATCCCTCTTATCAGTAACGCTCCACCCACCTCTTCGATGTCCAGTTGCAGCGATTCGGCCAGCAGACTGTCATTCGACGAACCATGGTCGGAATCGAGCAGCGAGTGCAGCGACGGCGCCTTCAAGTTGTTCATGACGATTTGTGATTGTTTACCACACGAATTAAATGCCTCTTAGAATGCAGCCATTGTCCCGGAACGGTGATTTAATTTTTAGCTGCTGCGGGAAAGAAGACTCGTCACCAAAATTCACACGTATATTTTGACTGATTTTCTGCGCTTCTTCCGACTGATTATCGTCTCGTTTGTCTTGCCGTTTTTTTTTTGCAGCTCTCTTTTTGTGACTTTCTGACGTTTTCGCATCATCGCCGTTAGCACGGAGAGAAATTTCCGGCGTGGAAATCGACTCACCTGTGGGGGTTTTAACATAAGGCTGAATCTCACAAGGCTGAAAATAAAATTAAAAATGCTAATTCTCGCTTATGATCTTGCCCTAAAAGCCATTGGTTTAGCCAGTGTTTAGTTTGTTGTTACTGAGCAAACGAATGGATTTACACGTTTTTCAACATTGCTAAGATGAAGAGATGAATCTTCTTAATCTCCCAGTGGTAATAGTTTTTATCTTGGTCCATAATGGCTTGGTTACTAATGGATTTTAGGGCAAGATCATAGGTTATGTGAGGATTAGTCATGCACTCAGGCAAATGGACCATGTAACGAAAAACATATTGTGAACCTATCGAGCAGACCAGAATAACAGATAGGGGCTATGTGCAACATGGTTCAACAGCCGTTGTGGTTTGTGGATGTCATATTTATGCGTTATGAAATATGTGAATGGACACTTAGTGAAGTTATGTTTTTGATGCAATAAAAAATATGTGGTAAGGTGGTTTATTTCAGATCAAATTGTGAGTGTTCACGCAAAATCCGAGTTCATTTGAATGAAAATCGATACTACACAAGCCCTTCAAAAGTTTGTATGGGAATTACTATGGCAAAAGCAAACATGTTTCTGAACCACTCCAATATGTAGATCTGTTTTCTGAACTATTATTGCAATGGTTGACTTACTAATGTGGTTTGACGCATGAAACTGGATGTGTCCCACTTGCCTCGTTCCGCGAGGTATACGAGGTGGCTCATTGTCCATCTTTCTTCTAAGGTTTTCACAATTTCGAAATTATTCGATCAAATTCATGCACACACCAGCACTTTTTTTATTTCTTTATTAGTATCATTTCAAACATTACATTGGTTTCTTACATCTAGGTGTTCTGCGTTATTAGACAACACCAGTGATGAGAAAAGTACTGGAGCAAACATTTACCGCCTCTACATTTACATCTTTCTACCCGACCATCAAAATCCAAAGCAAACCATGACCGTTCAAAACCAAAAATGTTACGGCTCTTCAAAACTGTAATCTTCTTCTTCCTAACGTTTTTCAACCCCGAATGCGAAATGACTCGAGCACAGTGGTGACACGATTTTTGCGGTTTTCGGGGTTTTGCATTTTTGCTCGATAAAGGTAGCATGAAATTGAACTTGTTTATATGTATCGCAACGGAATGATTGTGCTCTTTCTGTTAGAGCTAATAGATTTTAATTAGTTGAAAATACTAGCGAAATATTAGCGATTGAATGATTTAACACTTTTTTCAATCATTCACCTTGGAATGGCTGCCCGAAAACGGTCATAGTGGAGAGACAAAAACAGTCAAGCAGTGTGTGAACCGTTGGCAGCGCAACGCCTGATGGTATTGATGCTGCTGCTGCTTTGTGTTTTGGTTGAATGGCAGAATCGATGAACTGTGGTGAATTGTGGTCACAGTTCCCAAGACTGGACAACACTATCATCCTAATTTGGTAAAAGAAATTTAAGATTTTATTAACATTTTGTTAACAACATATTACATTTCGTTTGCCGTTGCAGTTCAGATTTTTTGCAGGTGGGTTGATTTCACCTGCTTATAAGAGAAAAAAAACACGTTTTTCATTTACTTGACCTAACTTAACCTTTTCACACCAGCAAATATGTTGCCAAAATGCGACCGTGTTGTTGGATTCGATAGTCTACATCAGGGATTCCCAAAGGGGGCGAGATCGTCCCCCTAGGAGCGCCTCAAGCCTCAAGCTAGGTATGCGTTCAGCTCAAGCAAAGTAAAAATTTCTGCGCAAGAAATGGTCAAGAAATTTTCTACTGTGAGCTCCATTTAAATTGACATTTCTTTTCAACTGCGTACTGCGATCAAAGAAAAATGCTTTTCTTGAGCATTTCTTACAAGAAATTTCCCACGCAGATAGGCGATTACTTTTCTGTTGAAGTGCACACTTCCCATAAGTGCATACTTCCTATCATGGGGCCGAAAATTTAATAACCTGAATTTGGGGGGCGATAAATCTTGTAATATAGAAAACGCAGTGGTTTGAAATTAAGGAACGGTAACGTTTATTGTAGTGATCTTGAGGAGAGTCAGATTAGGAATGATTACAAATTTTCATGTTAGGTGTAATAAACAGGTTGCTATGGTCCATCATTAAAACCAATGGTGGCTTTGATAACGATTACACCAATACCCCCTCTTAATCGGTCAATCCAAGGAGTTTACGGAATTCTTGAAAGTGAGTGGTATCGAGCGCCTTTGTGAATAGATCTGCTAACTGATTGTTTGAAGGGATGGGCTCAATCTTCACTGTACCTTTGATAACGTGATCTCGCAGGAAATGATGCTTAACATCAATGTGTTTTGCTCTCTTACACTCTACGTTTTTGGCCATTGAGATACATCCATGGTTGTCCTCAAAGATGGTGAATGATTCATCAAGCGGTAAAACTTTCAGATCTTCAAGAATTCCTCTGAGCCAAATACCTTCAGAAACAGCTAAACTTAATGCACCATATTCTGCTTCGCTGGATGATAGAGCAACTGTTTGCTGTTTTCTACTAGCCCATGAAACGGTATTTCCGAAAACTTGAAAAACGAAACCACTTACTGATTTTCTGTCAACTGCATCTGAGGCCCAGTCAGCATCGGCGAATCCTACCAGAATCGGGGAACCTCTTTTACAGGTGTATTCAAGTTTCAGATCCTTTGTTCCTTTCAAGTAGCGAGCTGTCCTCTTCAAAGCTTGCCAATGAGAGTTACCAGGGTTTTGCTGATATCTTCCAAGGTATCCAACGGAGTAACTAATATCGGGACGAACACATAACATTGTGTACATGATGCTGCCTAGAAGCTCTCTGTACGGTTGGTTTGTTGAATCTCGATCTTCGATTGGTAGTTGGCATCCCTTTTCCATCGGTGTTTTAACGTAATTGCAGTCTTGCAAACCGAACTTGGTTAAAATGCGATTGATTCCAGCTTCGTGTGAAAGACACAATCTTCCTTGAGCTCTGTCGTACTGAATCTTCATACCTAAGAAGCAGCTGACATCTCCGCAATCCGTCATTTGGAATTTTCTTGATAATATCGTTTTCGCTTCCAGTATTGCGTTCATTTGCCTTCCAAAAATAAGGACATCGTCAACGTATATAATAATGTAGACATTACCTTGTCTGTTGGTTTTGATATAAAGGCAATAGTCGTGTTTCGAACGTGAAAATCCATTTTCAAGAAGTGTTTCATTGAGCTTGTTGTTCCAACAACGGGGACTTTGTTTCAATCCATATAACGATTTTTGTAATTTGCATACTAGGTTGGAAGCTGCTTCTACGCCATCCGGTACTGCCAGATAAACTGTTTCGTCCAGTTCGCCATATAAAAACGCTGTCTTAACGTCGAGTTGCTGGATATGCATCTTTTGTTGAACTGCTACAGCCAGGACGGTCCGAATGGTTGCCATTCTTGCTACTGGTGCATAGGTTTCACCATAATCCAGTCCGGGCTTCTGTTGAAATCCCTTGGCAACAAGTCGAGCTTTATAGCGGACAGGGTTTCCGTTTTCATCTTCCTTGATACGAAACACCCATTTAGTTTTTATATGTTTAATTTCCTTGGGACAAGCTTCTAGACGCCAAACCTCATTTTGCTTAAGGGAATCTAATTCATCCTTCACAGCTTGAAGCCAGAATGTTTCATCAGGGCGCCCAAATATATCTTGATATGTTTCAGGAACATCCAAGGAACTCGTAGGAATTGTTGTCACACCATCACGAATATCGATAGCATCTGTAGACGGAAATTGGACAGCAGAGAATATTCTTCCAGTAAGAAAATCTTTAAACTTACCGGGGAGCCTGCGCTCCCGTTCGCTATGCCTCGTGGTTTCCATGTCAAGGTTTGAACCATGTTCTTGTTGCGAAGGGAGCGCCACCGGTGTTGGAGAATATGCTTCAGTGTCATCTTCGGATTCGTCATCAGTCAAGAGAGCTGCACCAGATCCGACAACGTGGCGTACATCCCCCTCTTGCTCGGGTCGTGGTTCATTCAGTGTTTCGTGTTGGACTTCATCTTGGACTTCAACTTCTAGATCATATGGCACAACTATCAACGGAGAATCCGGTTGCTTTTTCTCAGCAAACGGAAATGACGATTCATCAAATTTAACGTCTCGAGATGTGAAAATTTGTCTGACTTCCATGTCCCATAGACGGTATCCGTTCGGTGCATAGCCAACCATGACTGCAGCTCTACTCTTCGGATCCATCTTCTTTCTCTGTTGCGACGGTATCCAAGCAAAAGCCTTGCATCCGAACACCCGAAGTTTGGACAAATCTGGTTTGTGCTTCATCCACAGTTCAGCAGGAGTATTTCGGTCAGATATGGCACGTGTTGGACTTCTATTAACCAAATAGACTGCAGCAAGTACCGCTTCGCCCCACATGAACTTCGGAGCGCTCGCCTCGACCAGCATCGTTCGAACCTTCTCGATGACCGTACGATTAAATCTCTCAGCCACCCCGTTCTGTTGAGGAGTGTAGGCAGTTGTAGGTTCTATTTGAATTCCCTTTTCTTCGTAATATCGCCTTTGCTCATTTGAACAGTATTCACGGCCTTGGTCAACTGTTAGCTTGGATATAGCGTGGCCCATCAATGCTGTTGCCATTGCCTCATAGCAGCGAAATTTGTCAAAAACCTCAGATTTCTTCTTGATTAAGTAAATTGCTGCAAAATGCGTGAAATCACCTACAAACGAGACGAAGTACCGTGAACCATCCCAGGCAGCAGGAGTGATCGGACCGCAAACATCAGAGTGTATCCTCTCCAACGGACGAGTGGTGTGTGGTCGGGTGCCGTTGAATGGTTCACGGCACTGCTTCCCGAAAACACAGGCATTGCAAAAATCTAAGCTACCACTCAATTTTGAAATACCTTTAGCCATATCGAACTTGACCAGTGCTTCCAGATTTTTGAAACCGATGTGGCCCAATCGACGATGCCAGAGATTGACGTTTTGATCAGCACACAAGTTGGCCGTACCGCTATTGGAATAGAACACATCCAGCTCGTAGAAATCGCCTCTCAACGGACAAATTGCAATCACCGAATTATTGAGCTTGATTTCTCCAACTTTTGGTCCAAAGTTTACCGTCACTCCAGTTCTGGTCATACGCTTCACCGATAGCAAGTTTGCTCGCAAGTCCGGGATAAACAGCACCTCATAAATGGTCATACTCACGCCTTGACGATTGACTCCGCAAATCGTACCTTTGTGCCACGCAACCATGGACTGGTCATCTTTTGCCACACCAATTACGACAGGTTGTTCGAGCTTCTCCAGTGTCTTGAATACCTTCTTATCGTTAACGAGATGGTGGCTAGCCCCGGAATCCAGCTTGAACGTCACTTTGTCACACCTGGTATTCACAGCATTCCTGCGACCTACCATGAAAGCAACACCTTCGGTTTCAGCGACTACGTTGGCTTCACCTTTCAACTTGACACGGCAATCCTTTGCCATGTGGCCCTTCCTTTGGCATCTATTGCACTTCCCTGTGAATTTACGTTGCTTCTGCTTGAATCCAGCAAAGGCCGCAGGTTTCTCCTTACCCGTATCTGCCATTCTGTCGGACTTCTTCAGCTCTTCAGCCAGCAATCGCTCACGCACAATGTCCAGGGTTAGGTCTTTCGCACCAAGGTTCTCCAACGCCGTAACGAGTGGATCGTAGGATTCGGGCAATGTCACAAACAATTGGGAAACCATATCAGCTTCTTCTAGCTTCGCGCCGGCCGACTTCAATTGTCTCACCAATTCATCGAACACCTTCAAATGATCCTTCACCGATTCTCCTTCTGTCATCTTGAGTCTTGCGAGCTGCTTCCGGACAAACGTTTGTGAAGATACCGACTTCTTCGCGTATACATTCTCCAAAGCGGTCCAGATTTCCTTTGCCGTAGTCTTCTCGCGAATCAGATCCAGAAGGTCATCATGGATGAAGGAAATAATTACGTTCGATGCCTTGTTGTCCATTTTCTGAAACTTTTCCAGGCCTTCCGCAGCAGCTGGTGGGTCCTTGGTAACCGCATCCAAAAGCTCAACGGACTTCAGGAATCTCTCCACTCGGAATTTCCAATTTTCGTACCCGGTTCCGGAGAATGGAATAATTCCGTGAACCGTTTCCTTTCGTGAGTCGCCCATAACCTCTTGTAATATAGAAAACGCAGTGGTTTGAAATTAAGGAACGGTAACGTTTATTGTAGTGATCTTGAGGAGAGTCAGATTAGGAATGATTACATATTTTCATGTTAGGTGTAATAAACAGGTTGCTATGGTCCATCATTAAAACCAATGGTGGCTTTGATAACGATTACACCAATAATAAAGCTAAAAAGGGGGCGAATGTTCTAGGAAGGAAACAATATCTTTCGAAAGAGATTCCAATAGGGCGATATTCAAAACTGAAAAGGAAATAGATGGCTCTTTTTCAATGGTAGTAAAAACGAAATCCTGAAGCAAAGAAAGCACCACGGAAGATGAACTAAAACACAAAAAGTGATGTATTCATTTTACACTTTATTTCTAATCACTACTTTTTTGATCCAGTTTCCCAATTGCATATTGCAATTCCTATACAAACTTTGAACGGCTGGAAATAATAATAGGTTCACCCTGGGAGGGAGGCACAGATAGTACACACCAAATTTGAAACATTTTTTTCCATGCTGCAAGATAACTCAAGTTTGCCAACGACTATCAAGGCAGGCTTAGCGAAAATTGCTAGTTTTCATTTGTTGTGTACCTTCGATCTTTCTGGACAAACATTGAAAAAGGGCCACAGTTTTCTATGCATTTAATTTTTAGTTTTTTTGAAAACAGTAAAAAAAGACCCTCATTCCGTTACTCTTGAATGAGCATGAATCGATTCTAATTCGATTTTTACTGAAATGCAAAAATATGCTTTGGCTAATTACGCGCTTTTATCATGTTTGTCCATTGTTTAAGATCTGGGCTCACAGCGACAGTTCGTGACAGCAAAATCTCGGCCAAAGATGGTTAGAAGGAAAAAGATAACCGACTCCCATCTTTTTTAGGCGACATGAATAGTGCCGCCCTGGTGAGTCAAAAGCCAACTAATATGCAACGTTCTCCTAGTGACCACCAGATGTTGAAGTGTTCGTTTTGATATTCACGCTTGGAAAAAGGTACACAACTCAAACGAGGATGTCCGATATTGCCAATCATCTCTAAATGGCAGAAAATGTGGGAAAAGAAGAAAAAACAGCAAATGAACGTTTTTAGTACCTATGTATAAAATTTACTCAAATTTTGTGTTGGTTCAGAAGAGCCTGATGTTACGTGAGTCGTACTCACTTCTTTGTAACATTTTTCAAGCGTGTTTGTTTTGATTTCTTCCACTTTTCGTTTTTTGATTGCACGATGATTTAAATTTAGCTGAAAATAATGTTTACGCGCTTTTGACTCAACAGATGGCAGTAGTGTTACTTGAATAGCGTGTCGTCGGCAAAATGTATGGCAAAATAAAGAGTCGATCATCTTTTTCCTCTTCACCATCTTTGTCTCGGCTCACTGTGACGTAGAGAAATTTTGTATTGGTTTCTCCCTCCCAGGTTTCAGCGATCGAGCTGAAATTGTGCACAGTTGTTATGGAACCTAAATGCAATCCAAAGAGTAGACTGCAGCGAGAAGCTAAATTTTTCATATAACCGTGTCGCAGGCAACTTCCAGTCTTTCGACGCTTCAGCCTTATATGTTATTCGGCGTTTTGTATGCTTCCATAGTTTTTGCAGCGGCATAGTTTGACATTTTCTTTTACTCTTTGCTTTCGTCTTCTGACTGACTGTCAGAGACGAACAAATCGAGCTCAAAAAAGAAGAAGACACTCTCTAGCTGGAAGAGTCGGAAGTTTTGATGTAAGTAAATCGGTGCTCGTCCCAAGGAAAAGAATCCGTTTTTCTCAGTTTTTCGCTTCTATTTTCAGTGACGGTTCGTGATCCGATTCAGGGAAAAGGTTCCATATCGCAAAATGGGCAACTATTTATCGCTTTATATGACCAACCCTGAGGGAACTCCGAAACCCCTCACGGAGCCATCCTTCGATGCAAATATGGGATTCCCGAACGGCCGGAAACAAAGAGGTATGATTTCGGCGATTAGTGGTTTGAATATCGGTCCGATTTGAGGCTCAAATGAATAGCAATTGAAGCCACTTGCCGCGTAGATGTTTGATTTTGGTAAATCCGTTGTATTTTGCTTTAAAATTTGCGACTGTTTACGTTGAAAATTACATAACAAAAAAGGTTATAAGATGCGAGCGACGAGACGACTGAAGAGCCAATCTTTCACTATCACAAAGTGGACGGATCAAAACAATACACTGAACTATGTTGATGGATTTCCCCTTTTTTTTCTAGTGATGATTGCCACCGAGCAGGAAATGGAAGCCGCCAAACTGCCGCTGGCCGATCGGGATTACTGTGCCCACAAGCTGATAGCGTACCGTGCTTGCCGGGCGGACGTTTGGCCATGGGCGTACAAATGTGCCCACGAAAAGCACGACTATCTCAACTGTGAATATGATGAGTGAGTACATAGAATACTATTCAAAATGTTGATAGTAATATTATGAGACTCAAATTTATACCATATATTTCATACAAGGCGTTGTTTTTACATCAAGTTGGTTAAAAAACTATAAAATGGTATGAATTTTGAATACTCAAGTAACAATGAAGCTCATAGGTGTTATCTATTAATCAATAATCATAAAATCTTTTTATTTGCTTTCATCTTGAAAGGTATGGAATTTGTGTCTATAATTGGCCCAATTCCATATTTGTACACCTATCAAATTTCAATCATTTTGTAAAATAAATTTTAATGCTCTATATATTCTCAAGTCCTTAATAAAGCTTTTCAGATGCAATCTACTCTATTGCATCATGGACAATTTAAAGCGAACATTTATGAAACTTAAGCAAAATTATAAAATTCAATTAGTCTATCAGTAGGTTAATTTTTGTTGATGGATCCATTTTAAAAATGGTATTCGTAAACACTGAAAGATTTTTGGTTGAAATGTATTCAGTAGGGCGATTAAGAATTCAAAAATGTTTGGAAATTTAATCTCTCATATCGCCTTTTCCATGCTTATGATTAAAATAGTGCTCTGTGAAATTTTCAGCTTTACTACACAAGGATATAAACCGGTGAGATCTTTGCACGATAGATTCTATTAAGGTACCGCGGGGCAAGTGGGTAAATGGGGTAAGTGAAAATAATTGGTATATTTTACTGAATATGTTAATTAACGTTTTAAACTCATGCGTAAACCTTCGAAACCATTCAGAACATTACGATAGGTAATAGATTCCTGAGATTTTTCAACCACTATTGCATAATACAGCGAAAGATTGTTAACCTGTTAAATATGACTCCGTAACAAGTTGGCGGCGTGCAATTTTATTTTAATATTTTCAGCGGAAAAAAGTTGCGGAAAATATTTTTCTGTACCACTTTTAAGTTGTCCCCTCTGACAGTTTTAAACTGCAATGAAAAAAGTTTTAGAATTAATTCGACATAGAACTAAAAACAACTAAATTAAAACACCGTCAATTTTCCAATCACGTGGGGCAAGTGAAAAGTTTCTCATTAGAGATAAAATTTGTGTTTTCTCCTTAGGTAGCTATAAGTATATAAGGTGCGCAATTATCATAGAATAGCTGAACGTGCTGATAATTCAAGAAACACTATACTCAAAGCGTTAAAAGCTATTATCATGGCATTTCTCTAAATAAAGGTTGCCAAATATTATAATATTAATATGTGTACTTCGGACAACCGATTGAAAGTAAGACGTTGATTGAAAAGTTCCAATATAAGAGAACGCACGGAAATCTCGTGGAATGTCTATGTAAAGCTAGTTCAAAACATAAAAAATGGGGTATTGGTCTACCCACATAAGAAAGTTTCGAAATACTTTATTGGAGGATTCCGTTTGATTTCTTACGAAGAGTTATCCGACGCCAAATCCGATTTTCATAAAAACAAATAACGAGCGGTGAAAATTCTACAGAGCAGAAAAGCATTTGCTGTCCCATGATGTAAGAACTACCATTGGAAATGTTGCAGTTATAATGTTGTCGAATCATTTCACCTAACATAACTGAACAGAAGAAACTTCAAGTAACAAGAATAAAATGTTCTTTGTTTACATGTTACTTATGTTATTGTTCATTGGGACGCCTTAATAAATGTTAAAGGTAATAGGAATCGTGAATATAACTGTTAGTTTTTGAAATTATTGCTCAAAACGATAAACTTTTCACTTGCCCCACTTGTGAGACAAGTGAAAAGTAAAGAGACATTTTTCAAAAACTTTTTCTGTATTTTTTTCTTTAAT
Organism: Aedes aegypti; assembly: GCF_002204515.2. Lineage (NCBI taxonomy): Eukaryota > Metazoa > Arthropoda > Insecta > Diptera > Culicidae > Aedes > Aedes aegypti. The sequence continues at coordinate 19,108,003 of NC_035108.1, read as the reverse complement.
TTTTCATAAAAATCAATTTCAGCATGCTGCTTATATATGGTGGGAGTCAAGCTAAAAAATATACACAACCTCATTTGTTTCAATTTAAAGTCCCTAGAATTTTAAGAATCTCAACTATGCGAATTCCATTACCCACTTGCCCCACGGTACCTTATATGATATTTTTAATATTATATTCAGACAGAAATATGATAGAACATAAAGAGTCATACAGTCTTGAATAAATCGTTTCGTTAGAACAGACCATTGTTACCAATGGATACCTTTCTACAGATCACATTTCAGTTCACAAAACCCCGTAGAAAGACCTCCCAAGAGAGACCATTGTGTGACTGACTTTGACGATTCATCAGGGCGACCTCAAAACCTCGTACCCTTGAGGACATTAAGTAAACAAGTTCGCGCCGAGACGCTCGACGCAAGTACAGAACACCCAAACACAAGCAAATTTTTCCAACTCTACTGGTTACGACATGCTGCAGCTACTTCAACACGGACCAACCGCGTTGCCTGTAGCAAGCGGTTCTACTAACACTCCCGATTGTAGAGTTCCAACCAACACTGCAGCTGCAATGGAGCGCGGGAAATGCTCCACCTTTATGCTACAGTGAAACTTGAACGGTTTTCACAATAGCCTAAACGATCTCGAATGCATAATCCACAACAATCCACCAGTCGTCCTAGCTATTCAAGAGGTCCATCGCACCAGTGTCGACCGGATGAATCGAGCTTTAGGAGGCCGATACATGGGGCCTTCCTTAGCCGAGTGGTTAGAGTTCGCGGTTACAAAGCAAAGTCATGCTGAAGGTGTCTGGGTTCGATTCCCGGTCGGTCCAGGATCTTTTCGTAATGGAAATTTCCTTGACTTCCCTGGACATAGAGTATAATCGTACCTGCCACACGATATACGAATGCGGAAATGGCAAGTTTGGCAAAGAAAGCTCTCAGTTAATAACTGTGGCAGTGCTGATAAGAACACTACGCTGAGAAGCAGGCTATGTCCCAGTGAGGACGTTAATGCCAAGAAGAAGAAGAAGAAGAAGAGGGCGATACACTTGGATATACAAAAGCAACCAAAATTGATATCACTCGACAGCAATCGGAGTCCTTAAACGAAGGCGAGCGTTCTCTACAATACAACTGGGCACTGATCTGCCTTAAGTTGCACTCAGGTCTGAATATCCTTTTGCCGTTTCAAAAATCAATGTTTATCTTCCGTGAAAAAAGATAACAGATCTAAAAACCCCCTATTCCGAGCCCTGGAACTGCCACTCGGAGACGTTAATGAGCACCGTACGATATAGGGAAATCCCAAAGTAGATGCCTAGACCTGATCCTGCTCATTGATGGATCTACCACCTTCACCAGAGGTGAACGAATATCATCAGTTGATATTTCCTAGCCAAGTCTTGCATCGTTAATCAGAGGCGTCCCGTGAGGAATTTGATTACCTGTGCACTGACTCGCACACACCGTCTTATTATTAACACCTTAAAATGTAATTTCCAATACTGTATGCAATCTTGAAGTGTCTGGAAGCTATTATATTTGTTGCTCATTGGACGTATTTTTTTGTTTGTTTTCTTCGTTTCAATCACTAGTTGTAAGTTTTAAGAATTTTGGATGATTCCAATATACAATGTTTAGGGACAAGGAAAATTCTCAAAATTTCGCTGATACCAAGGCGATCAAATATATTTAATATTTGACAAAAAAATGTATATTTACAGTAAAATTGACCTTTATATGCGAAAATTTTAAGCATTTTTCGTATTTTGCGAACTGATATCATATAATAATATATCATATTATCAATACAAAATTTAAAGCAAGAAGAAAGACGTTTAACTTGAAACTAAACGTTTAGCACATTTTTTATATGAAACTCGGCTTACAAATAAATAAACCATTCTTATGAGCAAAAATCTGAACTTTTCTGAGATTATCATATAAACCTTCAGAATTCAACTATTTACGCGTTATTTTCCAAGTTTCGCGATGAAGCATAAATTCCGTGGATTTCGTGGCTTTAGCGAAATTCCGAATCTCCATTATTCCTAACGTTGTTATTCTATATAATAATTCTTATTATTTACAGCTTGTCAATTGTATCACGATATCTTAGCTTTTTGGCGCTGTCCAGCGCTGGTACATCTCTTTGTATACTTTTGTTGATACATCAAAGCTTTTAAGTGAAATGATGACTGACTGTTGAACGCTGAAACCCACTTTACGCCCACCGCAATTTATCAGTTGTCGGTCTGTTGAGCAAAAAAAAAATATATTCACACATAGTTTATGAATCAATTCAAAGCCACATAAATTTTGTGTATTTAAGAAGATAAAACATAATCAATTTGGCCAATATGTTTATAACATCTAGTTTTGGTTATAATCAATATTGCGCCTACTATCGCGCGACACTTGGAAGCTCCATGGAACATACATACACACAAAGCATGTATGGCGTTGACGCTTTCTCTTCCAACAGCAGACGTCGAGACGCCAGTTGCGCGCGCTTTCTCAATTCTTGCAAACCAATCCGAGCGTCATGGGCAATTTCTCTCTCGGGTGCACAAATTGGAGTGAACCATATTTTACCTATACAACGCCACTGTTGCTCTAGAAATGCCAATACAAATGCACATTCCTGCTGTGTCCATACACGCTATTTTCGTGCACAAGAAAGAGTGCACGGCTGAAATGAACATTCTCTGCAATACGATGGAGACGCATGGCAGTTTGTCTTGTTTGCTTTGCTGTTTCGCTTGCAGGTTGAGCAAGACCATGGGTGAAGGTGAAGAAATCAAACAACATTTTCAAGCAACTACACATTATGAATGTTGGAAGTATTGAGAATTATAATATATATTTAATTTGTTAGTTTGAAATCTTTGACTGTGCAGTGCACCAAGTGCACCTTAGGACGAGACGCCACTGTCGTTAATCGATTGCTCTGGAGTACTAGTTTTGACCCACTAGGAAGCGATCATCATTGTCGATAAGCTATACGCGATGCCAAACAAACGAAGCTGGGAAAACTTTCTGGACGACATCAACTACTAAATCAACGCCTGAACTCTGGGGAAGAGTGAATGCCCTCAGTGGGAAGCGAAAAGCTAGGGGTATTGCTATCCACTACAACGGTATTACTCCTAGAGACTGAAATATCATCTGCCAGGCCCTGGGAGAATACTTTGCCTCTCATTCGGCTTTCGATAATTTTTACGTCGCCATCAAGCAAAGAAACGATTCGAACACGTTGGAAAAAAAAGTCATCCGAGAGGACACACCTTCCGTCTAATCAAATTGGAACAGGCCCTTTCTAAATGCAAAGGAAAATCAGCAGGAAACGACGAGATAGGCTACCCGATGCTTAAGCGTCCAACTTCCGCTGGTAAGCTACCCTTCTTCGGTTGCTGAACAAAGAATGGTGTAGCAACACGCTACCCCAGGAATGGAAGCACAGTTTGGTCACAGACAAACAGACGTCACACTCTCACCGATGTCCATCGACCACCTTTTTAACGGCCGATTCAAATATATGGTAGGTGGCCAATCCACCACCCGCAGCGCTCGCATCGTTTTTGTTCGCGTTTGACGTTTACACACTACCGCCATCTGTTGGTCTATCGGCCAAACACACCGATTTTAGCATTGGGCGTACATGTCATCGTGACTATGATTTTGATCGGGATTTGTTCTAAGTGTTACGTCTGTTTGTCTGTGGTTTGGTCATTCATATCCCAAAACGCGGTTCTGTAAACTCAGCTCATTCAGATTTCCGTCCAATATCGTTGACATGTTGCGTAAGCCAAGTGATGGAGAAAATCGTCAAGCGTCGTTTAGTCCACTTTCTCGAGTCCAACTACCGTGTACGCACCAAACTTTGCGCAGTTAAGAAATCAGCATCCTATTTTTGCTTCAAATAATGCTAAAATATGTATTTTTTAATTCAAACTTCTACCAACGATAGGCATTTAACCCTTCAGTAGAACACATGATTTAAAAAGAATAGAAATAATTCATAAAAAAATAAAAATATGCAAAAGGTGATACAATATCTTGTGCCTAACATTGCGCACAAAATTTGAATTGTTCCTAACTTTGCGCATGATGTGCCTAACTTTGCGCATGCCTTAAAATGCTCGTTTGCTCCAAATAATGTTACTTCTTTTACTGGTTTTGTATTAAATAAAAAGGGTACAACTAATATGAGTTTCATCAGGAGTTTTTCCATGAATTTCAATATAATTCAATGTTCATCCACCCCAAACATAGAGTTACCACGAATAGGGATTTACACTGTTCTTCATTTTTTATTATAGTGGTCCCGGCAAACTTCGTCTTGCCATCAAGTAGGCTGTTGATAAACGCTATGGATCGTCCTATACAAAATGACAGTTCCATTCAATCTCGTTTTTACGACTTTCCCGTTGAATATCCGGAGATTTTATACACACAAACACGTCGGAACCCTTGACGAACAAAACGGAGAATAAATCATCCAAATCTGTTGACCCGGTCGTAAGTCATTTCGTGACATACAAACACCATTCCATTTTTATTTATATAGATAGATTCACAAGATTACAATCTGAACAATATAGTTTACAGCTGTAGTTTATGCTTATTTGTTTTCGTACCTTGCTTATATAATTTATTCTCTTGTTTTTTTTTAATTCTTAACCTTCTTCATTTACTTGTTGTATCTGTTTCTCGTTTGTCTTATTTTATTCCATCTTTTTGAATAACTATCCAAATTCGACGTCCGTATTCACTGCTAATGGTCGTGAACGATTCGATTTCGCACAATTTGGAAGCTTTTTTAAAGAAAATTCTTCTCTGCTGTACATGTCATCAGTGGAGAATTTCCAGATGAACTTGACGAGTCTTTAGCAGTGATGTGCTTCAATTGAAGCTCAGGTGAGCTATACTCGAAAATTTTCTCGTTTGCAGTACTGTCAATTAGTATTTCAAGCTGAAGGTTGCTTAGGGGCTGTCCCTTAATGGACGGACCCTTACTTTCCACTGAAATCAAATCCATAGAAAGCATCAATTAATTAGGTGATGTATCGTTGATCACTAGCGATTAATTTTTTTTTGCCATACGTACCGGATATTCCATAATTGAAGGGGTTTTTTTGCTAGACAACTGGAAAGTGAATCATTGTCCATCAACTGGGAAGCCAACCGCTAATTATTATTTATGTTTACAGTAAAAGTCTCCTCCTGCGTCAATACAGTGGGTTTTCCGAGATTTTTCGATGCATACCTTGCCTTTAGCTTCATACAAAAAGTAGTTTCAGGAATATTATATGTAGCCGTTGCCTTATGGATTGAGTGACTCCTGGTAAGATCGACAGCTTTTAGCATTTGCAATGACGTACATGTATTTAAGATCCATTTCGAATTGCTTGAAGTGCGCAAAAATTAGGACCTTTATGTAAAAAATGGGTCCTAACATTGCGCATCGCTTTTTTTCAAATAAAAATTCGACATATTATATGGAACATTAATTGAATTACTAGAATATTACCGTTTTTGCAAATACACCGCAAATATACTTCTCATAACACAGTTTTGTTCAGAGAAATGTTGATTTTTGGCAGAGCCACTCCTTAGTGCTTGTGCTAAGACGGTGTAAAAGTTGAGGTTTATACGTGTGATGATAAGGTTTTTTGGTTATTTACTAACATTAACAAGGGTTTCTTAGTAAACAAATGTATGTCAAATACTTATTTCACATAAACGAACATGTTGGTGAAACAGAAATGTTGAAAAAATCATTGATTAATAATAATTTTTTCATGCTTGTTAAAAATGCGCAAAGTTTGGAACTGCGCAAAGTTAGGTGCGTACACGGTACCTTCTTTTAATGCATTAATTTCGCTCCGGGCACGGAACAAGTGCATATTTTGCGATACTATGTCAAATGCTAAACGACGTAAAAACTCACGAGCATCACGCAGATATTGCAACATTAGACATAGCAAAAGCCTACAATAGGGCTTGGACACCAGAAGTCAGAAGATGGGGCCTACCTGGGCACATTATACACTTCCTCCGAAACTTTCTCTAGATAAGAAATTTATTCAAGGTTGCGTCGGTAAACACCGTTCTAAACATTTTAATTCGGAAACCGGAATACCGGTCATTGCTGTTACCATTTTCCTAATAGCTATGAACGGAGTATTCAACAGTCTTCCACAAAAGGTCTACATCTTTGCAAACACCGACGACATAATGCTAGTGGTAGTGGGGTCCACGGAAAAAGCTCTTACTTCGACGAAAACTTTAAGCATAAGTTAACGTAGTCTCCAAATGGACGAAACTAGTTGGATTCGAGTTGTCAGCTGAGAAATGCTCCATAACGCATCTCTGTCCTCTTCGCCATCGTTCCACCCGTTCCTCAGTCCTGGCCAACGGAAAATCGATTCCATTGAAGCAGCGTACTCGAATACTTGATGTTCATCTAGACCACTTTTTAGGAACATTTCAAAGAAATCAAGCGCAACCGTCAAACGCGTTTAAACCTTCTGAGAACCTTATTAAAGCGACATTAAACCAGTTATCGGGACGTCCGCCTACGTGTAGCTATAGCTATAGTTTGGGATGCGTTGCCCTACAAGCTAGGATTGAAAAAATCATAACGAATATGATGCCCACCAGAATCGGAGCGGACTTCCGTAAGTTTTGGATGCAAAGCTCATGTCGCTGCACAATCCAAGCACCAATTAAACAGCTTCGTGTGAGTTCAGCTGCACAAACATTGTCGGCAGACCGTTGTGATTTTTATTCATCAATAAATTTCCGATTACTTACCATGAGTTGCGACTGGATACAACAAAGCTGGATGTTTTTAAATATTAATAAAATAAGATTTCCTTCAAGAAAATGGAAAGGAGTTTTTTTTTTTGACTTGGCAAATAGCAAACGTTGTTTATTGTTTTCATTTCATATTTATGAAAACTCGGTAAAAATAATCGATACTGATTAGTCAGTACTATCATTTTACTGACTTTTTGCTCTTTCTCGGTGAATTTGTAATTTTGCGGGCTTATTAGCATAATCGTTTACTGAGTTCAGTAAATTAGGAAAAATATTACTGAAAATTAGTAATTTCAACAAAAAGTGCTGAAATCTCAGTATTTTTGTGGTTTACTGATCGAAAACCGTAAAATAAATTATCAAACAGCGATGTCGTTTTTAAGTGTGCATACCTGTACTGCAACCCACCTAATGGGCTCAACACCCGCTCCTGCTTACCATCAGTCGACACGAGTTACTTCCGGACTAGGTACTACCCTCTACACCTAACCAAAGCCGCTTTTCGAGTATATCGCTACCGAAGCGATCTGCAAGATGGCAATAAGCTACGTAGAAATGACAGCACCCAGCAGTGGTAGAGTCTTTCGTATCGACGAGGCGAACCGACTCCTACTAAGATTCACCAACGAAGTGCTCCCCCCGGAGGCCGAGGTTTACTGGAATGTTTACTGGAATGGAGTTAGGAGTCGGAACTTACCGCGCATGAAACTTGAAACATCGATAAAATGCAAATTCCGGGGGGGTGACAATCCTTCTGCTCTTACAAGATCCGTAGCAGCGCTACTTTGCACCAAGTACCAACATTATACGCACCGATACACTGATGTCTCCAAGGCTCTGAATCAAGTTAGACAAAAATGAGACAACATATTTTTCTTTCTTTTATATTTATATAAAATTGCTTTTGAAATTCAATAGAACTTTAAGACTGGGTCGTAATTAGGATTTAGACATGAGTTGATGGAGAAATACTTATCATAGTGAATCCAATCGAAAAATCGATTCAATTCTAGCTATAGGTGCTCAAAAAATCGATTTAACATCGATTAATCGGAATGACAATATCGATTTTGGGAACATCAATTAAAAATCACTACTCCCTAGTAGCACAATTGAAAACCGGGAAAGTTCTGAAAGCAATACCGCGCACCCCCGCTATTTTGAACAGTACCTCATGCAAACCATCGGGGTTCATTATTAATTTGAACTTCTAGTTACCCTAGAACGATGTTTCTGATTACCTCTTTCACTGTTTTGTTTTGATTCTGCGTTCCGTTCCACAGCGTTCCATTTCAGTTTACTCTGTTCCGTGAGCTAAATGACGTTTGAACCATTTTTAATCTGAACGATGTGCAAATTAGCGGGGTACAGATTAAAAAGTGTTCAGATTAAATGTGGTCAAACCAACGGGGGTACCCGGTACCGGCAAAATTAGAAAAAAGCGGGAATTTGAAAATTTAAATTTTGTGGCTACCCTGATTCTTGATTGATTCAGGCAAGGAGCTTATTTTGCACGAACAATTACACCTATAGTACGGCAAATTTAAAGTTTTAAACTGGGCAAAAAACATTGCGTGCGTCTAATTTCAAGTTGAGCGCAAACCAAAATGGTGAAAAATTATGCTAGTTGTCGGTAATTTCGAATCGCCACTGAAAACAAGTCGATACAAGTCAAATTTCAAAATCGTGTTTGTCTCAAGTTCGAGTCAATTAATACTCGAGAGGGAAAAATATTATTGTCAAAAATTCAATTATGTATTAATGCATGTTGACTGTAATTGTCCTTTTCATTCTTCCAGCTACATCAACCGAATGAAGGAATACGAACGCGAGAAGCGATTGCTCCAGAGAAAGCAGAGAATTGAAAAGAAACAGGCCCAAGAGCTGCACGCTTGAAGCACCCATCGCCAGAGTGTCTAATCGGAGAACTTGTTAATAATATAAATTTAGTATCGGCAGCCGAGAGAAAGCCAGCCAATGTGCAACACATTTTTCAATTCTTCAGCCGGTTCGTTCTGTCAATCTTTCTAAAATGCGAAGTAAACGGTTTTAGGAGTATAAACGAAGATATTTACCTGGTTTCACTGACTGGCCGGTCATCATATCCGAAGGCAATCGAAAGGGGACACGGTGTCAATACCAAACTCGCAAAACCAATCGACTTTTATTCCTCCTTTTTGCTACTGCGATTCTTAAACTTTTTCCTAATGCAGTCGTTGTGTCCCTCTCGGTTCCTCGCAATCTCGATCGCCCAAAACTGGATCCTCACCACCAGGATGGCATTCTCCGGATGGAACTCCTCGCTGGCACTGGCCCGCAACAACGTTCCGTAGCTGTAGTCCTCCAGTCGGTTAAACTTTTCCATATACGAACGCCATTTGGCTTTGCCATCGACGCTCTTCAGTTCGTTTTCGTCTACCACGGCCACATTCATATCGGGGAACTGCTTCCGGAACTCCTCGTAGATTTCGTTGTCGTACGGCGTGAGGTGCAGCTGCCTCGGATCTACGCTGCACAACAGATTGAAGTGAACCTCGGCGTGTTCGACCGCTTTCATCGCCCACAGCTCTTCCACCATGCCATCGTTTACGAATTCATCCGCCGGCCGGGAAAGTACGTCCATCGCGGAATTTATTTTGCGTTTCTCGGTTGAATATGTCTGTAAGGAAGCAATTCCAATACATATTCATAGTAAAACGACTGTAAAACTTTTTATAAATCAAATCAAACCTCGTTGAAACAAGCGGAGCACGAGTTTGCACGTAATTTTTAGATCTGTTGTTTACTTTCGTTTTGTCAGCTTATTGATAGAGGGGTAGGAAACTAGCAAATCCGGTGCAAATAGTACGGAGGATAATGGGCCATTTACGAGCTTTACGAAAGCGATTTTCAGTTAAGCTACACGGAAAAAAACAGTTTACCTAATTTTGGAGTTGACTTTACCCAAAATTAAGCATATCGATTATTCTCTCAACCCAAAATCTCTGTTGTCAAAAACAGAGAGAGCTGCACCTACCCAATGGGAGTAGTTCGGCCCAATAAGCCAAAATTGGGTAAATGCATTATTCTCAATCTTGGGTTGAATGAACTCAATTTTGCGTTGAATCAAACCAAATTTAAGTAAATTTTTCTTATGGCTTCAAAGGCAAAGTACCTAACGGAGGCCTTGGAAATTTAGCCAAATTTGGGTTACTGGGCTTAACTACTGTTTTGCGTTGAAACAACTCAGATTTGAGTAGTTCCGTATTACCGTGTAGGTTAGCTGTTCTGCTCAAGAGAAGTAAAAATTTTCTGCTGAAGAAATGCTCAAGAAATGTTTTACAGTGTGCTCCATTTGAAATGACATTAATTTTCAACTGCGTACTGCGATCAAAGAAAAATGCTTTTCTTGAGCATTTCTTGCAAGAAATTTCCCATGCATTGAGACAGGCGAGAAGGAGATAGAATGATTTCTGTGCAGAGGCCTATAGGATCCTGAAGGTCCTGAAGCCCTGTCCCAATTTTGGTACCAAACGCTTAAGCTTAGACCAAAAACACATGTTTACTTAATTTTTAAATGATTTTCGTTAGTTTAAGTCAATAAAACATGTTTATCCAGCTTTTTACGCTAGCTATAAAACAACAAGGGGTGATTTGGATTTGACAACTCTTGCAAACAGATTTTATAGTGAGGTCTAAGTAGGCTTTTATTTGCGTTTGTTGATTGAAATGTCAAGAATTTTCACTTCAATGTTATGATGGGTTTTCGTAACTACATTTTTATATATCTATTATATTAATTTGTTTAAAATTATTATTTTTTTCATTTTAGGTACTTATTCCAGTAAATTTTCTTATCTATAGCCGCTGTGGATTATAATACGACGAATGTTTGAAACAGCAACGAAACTTATGTATTGGACATATCAAACGGAAGGGACTGCCACTCGTGAGCACATTTAGGTTTGGCCCGCGCCGCCGCTCCGGCGATGTCGCTTCCACCGGTGGGGCGGGAATGGGCGTCGGACGATAGCTCTGGAACGCTGCTTCGGCGTCCAACCACTTTTAACGGGCATTCGCCTCTAGACGATCTTGGCAGGAAACCGACGACGGTACCAGGATTTCTCACTCGCGAGGCTTTACTGTGGGTGCACGCAGGCACGTAGTTTACTACAAACGTTTTCGGACACACTTTCAACCTTCGCCAGAAATCAAAGCTAAAACACCCGGTTTCCTCACTCCGGCACAGAACTTCGCGTGATCACTTTGGTCTACTTTTCTCGATCCGCATTCTTTGCGAGCTTAAACTTAACAGCCCCGTGCTGAAATTCTATTGCTCTAACAAGCCCCAACTATCAACCCCATCTGTCTCGTTCTCTCCCGCCGTACCAAACGGTTTCCTGGTGCCATGCTTACCAACCGTATGGTGGTCATGATTCTCAGGTCATGATAACTGGTAGCGGACGACGTGTTGATGTTCGGGTGAAAATCGAATAATTTTACAAAGACAAAAATCCTAACCCCTAGCCATGCATTGCAAATACAATATTTATTTTAGTAGTTTAATTTATTTAATGGGACATGGACTCATGTTACAAAATCTGTGTTGAAAACCAATCAGACAGTTGTCGTATAAAAAGGTCATCAGATAAAAGTTGTCGTATAGAAAGGTCTCATTTGAAGAAATTTGCTACTCCATGAATCCTAATATCATTAAATTACAACATTTCATCCGTTTCTCTCTCTAACAAGCATTGCATTAAATTGTTGAGTTGCCTAGTGCCGAGTAATATCTTCAACTGAAATCAATTACTTTTTCAAATTTATTGGGCACTTATAATCACTTCAATATAACCTAAAATAGATAGAAAACACCATTAGAAAATGAGAAAATATTGTTCTTTTTCAGAAAATAAGTGTGGAAAAACTGTGACATTACAACGTCAACATTAGAAATTTTCATTTTCCCAAGGCATGCTACGATTGAGCTATAAAAATTATAGTGTACGCAATAAATGTCAGAAAGGGGTGATTGAAATATTATAGCAAGCTAGCGTAAAAAGCTGGATATGATATTTGAGATTTAGTCACACCCCTTGGTTTAAACTCAAATTTTGGGTATACTGTGTTTTCCGTGTCCCTTCCGAAATGTCAGATAGTCTATTTTACGAAACGGCAACACTGATGATATGGACCGATGCACGAGTTCACTATTTGACGTTCTAGCGGTGCCGTGTTATTTACGTGACCATGGCAACTAGTGAATTCGGCACCGCCCAAACGTCAAATTAGTGAACTCGTGCATTGGTCCATTGCTGTTACTTTCACACGTTACGACGTCGTCTAATGTCAAAATTTAATTAATAAAATAAGCGATCAGCTGTTCAAAAACGTCTCGTAAAATGGACTATAGGAACAACCCCAGTGTTAAAACTAAAAGCCCTGTGGCACTTTTGTCGACAAACTGAACGTCAAATATGATCAAAAGTGTCAAGGTTCATATTTGGAACCATTTTGAAAATTAAATTTTAAATATGTTATAGTAGTTATTTGAGCTGAAAAAATTGCTAAAGTAGTTGCAAGAACATGCTCTTTCGTATTATTGAATAAAAACAAGAATTCATTCAACATTTTAGGACCTAAATGCAAATCGAAAACAATTAAAAATAGCGAATAGGCCGAACCTGAGACGAGACTCGCGAAAACGGTCTTCTTTTTCTGTGATTGCTGAATTATTTTCTTATTTCACTCAGTGTTAACATGAATCTTGCGCAAGCCGTTCAAGCTCTCACATGACCATATCATCAAAAAACTATTGCGTTTGCATCACTTTTTCAGCTATAAAAACGACGGGCTGCATTTTACGATTCGGGACAGCGGAATCTGGGCTACATATGACGTTGATATTTTTCCTTTTCGCAAGTCTCTCTCAGGCTCGGGCCCAGGCAAAAGTGTACCATTCAGTTAATGGTGTATGCTATATCAATGTTACAATATATTGTCGAGCCGCCATCAAACCGGATCGCGCCAGTGTGACTCGCGACGCGCCTCAAGTGTGGCGCTGCATTCTTACGAAGTTTATGAACACAGCGCACTATTCAAACACAGAGAAACAGACGTAACACCTAAAACAAATCGCGATCATAATCATAGTTGCGAAAACATGTACGCACAGACAAACAGACGTACCACTTAGAACAAATTTCAATCAAAATCATAGTCACGGAGACATGTACGCCCAATGCTAAAATCCTTGTGTTTGGTCGATGGGCCAACAGATGGCGGTAGTGTGTTATCGTCAAACACGAACAAAACCGATGCGAGCGCTGCGGATGGTGGATTAGCCACCTACAATATATTTGAATTGACCGTTAAAAAGGTGGTCGATGGACATCAATGAGAGTGTGACGTCTGTTTGTCTGTGATGTACGCTCAATGCTAAAAACACTGTAGGTGGTCGATGGACCAACAGGTAGCGGTAGTGTGTAAACATCAAACATGAACAAAAACGACGCAAGCGCTGCGGGTTGTCGATTGATCACCTACCATATATTTGAATCTAACGTTAAAGGGTTCATTCATTTATTTCATATCGCTGAAATTGGCCATTTTGGGCACCAACCCCCTTGTAACGCTTTTTGTATGAATGTTATTCAATTTTTGTATGGGCCGTAACATCGCTAGGACACCCACCCACCCCCTCTAGCGTTATGAAATTTGTGAATGGGCCCAAAGAGTTGGTCGATGGACAGCAGTGAGAGTGTGACGTCTGTTTGTTTGTGATTCAAATATAAGTCACAATGCTTGGAGATTAGGAAAAAAAGTTTATCCTTATTTCTGCTGGATCTATAATAAAATGAATTGGATATGATTGTAATATTGTAATCGAATGTCAATGTCCTTTGTTGAAAACAAGTTACGTGTTAGCTCAAAACAAACAAATTTTTAATTAAAACAACTTTGTTTCTTACATTCAGGCAAATGGACTAACGAAATACGTAGGAACCACTTAAGAAAATTCGTCACAATAAATCGGATTGAAATTCATAGCTTTGCCTTATGAAACCAAAATATGAAAACAACAAATGTTCTCGTGGCAACCTGGAATCGCACCAAGGACCTTGCGATCGTTAGGCCCGTGCGAACTCCACGCGCCTATCGACGCCTTTATGTGAATTGATGCTAGAATGATACAAGCGTTCGTATTGCAATAACCGTTCCACCTTTCATAAGGCAAAATGTATGCATTTCGATAGTCTAGTTCACAGCGTGTAGGTTAATGTTGACTGAAGATCAAGTTAGCTTTATCAAAACTTTCAGCTTTTCTTCAACAATAATACAATTTGAAACAACCAAATCTCGCGTTGAGTATCATACAGGTGTATCTGCAGTGATCGATTTCTCTTTGCATTATTTCAAGAAATTCAATCGATTCTCGAAACATTTTACGGTTCAGTACGATGAAGGATGATGAATACTTTCTACTGAGGCAAAAATAACAGTTGAAAACAGGTGTCCGGCCAAGTTATTAGCCAAAGAGAAAATCGATTAACGCGAGAAATTCTTAGCTTAAATTTCAATGTCATTTTTCTCCGTGATAAATCCCCTTGAGCAATGATGCCGGGCTAAAATTTGCGGTTCTGTGTAAAAGTTATCACTGTCCTATCCCTACCACGATGCCGAACCAAATCGGAACAGCCCTATTTTTGTTATGACAAAACAGTTCTAGCGTAACATTTGAAAAGGGCCTAACTGCAAAATGTAAACAAACTTGATTATTCATTATTCGTATCATTTTTTACGTAAATTACTCCTACATACTCTTACGGGCATGCAAAATGCATTATTAATGGTAATTTTATTCAAATTTAAAAGGGCCTATCTGAAAATGATAAAACTAAGAGGGCCTAACTGGCCATAAAAGGGCCTAACTGAAAATTTCCATTAAAATCAGATTGGCCCTTCCGTGCATTTCTAAGTTTCCTCCATATTTTTCAATATTTAGCCATTGTATAGTGTCAATGTCATATAGAACAGGTCAGGCTCTTAGTATGTGTTTGCTTGTATTAGTCACGAAAAAGATGTAAACAAAACGATCAGCTGATGGTGACGACAAGGCTGCGAAAAATTTTGTTCGCAGCTTTCCCAACGTGACGTCATCTTCGGCTACTTCGTGAACTTTCGGCTCGCCGAAGTTGGCATTGCACAACTACCACTTCAAAACTGATGTTATCACAAATACCAATTTGATGTTCACCCGCACCTCTAAATACCCCACATCGGTATCCAGGTTTTTACGAGCGCTAATGGCTGCCGCAAAAAGGCTCACTTTCTGGTAGGGATCAGTTGGTATGAAGTTTGGCTTGGGTCCGTTCTATATAAAATGACCCAAGCTAAACGTCAAATCGACTGATCCCTACCAGAAAGTGAGCCTGTTTGCGGCAGCCATTAGTGCTTTTAAAAAACTGGATAGTGTTTTTCTCACATAATGGAACCTAGTGAAATATTTGAAAAGGGTTTATCAGCATAACGTAAAAATTGAGAAATGCTCGATTGAAGATTCTGTAACATATTGATTGTTACTATTTTAAACTCATTGCTATCTAATAGTTTTAAACTTTTGTTCGACACTCATAGTCTATTACTGGGCCACGTAACGTTTTAAATTTAACATAACATAAAAACTAGTAAAAAATGTTGAATTCAAACATCATCGGCAGATAGGCCCTTTTACGTGTCTTCAAACCAGTTAGGCCCTTTCAATTAGGCCCTTTAATTGAACATGGTTTCAGTTAGGCCCCTCCAGTTAGGCCCTTTTATTTCACATTGTTCCAGTTAGGCCCTTTTGTAATTTGTTAATTTTATTGATTATTGAATATAGTTATAAGTTTTAGAACAAAATCAATCGATTATGTGAGAAAATCAACATTGAATATTGAAAATTCTTTATTGAAGATTCAGTATATTGATTATTCATATTTCAAACCCTTTCTCCTATTTACTAGTTTTATACTTGTGTTCGACACTCATAATAGTCTACTAGGTGGCCCATAACGTTTTAAATCCTAAATAACAAAACAACTCGTGAAAATGGTTGAATTCAAACATCATCGGCAGATAGGCCCTTTTACGAGTCTGCAAACCAGTTAGGCCCTTTCAGTTAGGCCCTTCGATTGAACATGGTTTCAGTTAGGCCCCTCCAGTTAGGCCCTTTTATTAAACTTAGTTCCAGTTAGGCCCTTTTGGAATTTGTTAATTTTATTGATTATTGAATAGATTTTCAAAGTTTTAGATCAAAATCAATCGATTAGGTATGTGAGAAAATCAACATTGATTAATACAAATTCTTTATTGAAGATTCAGTACTATATTGATTCCTATTTCAAGCCCATTCTCTTTTTTATTAGTTTTATCATAATCTTAATGCGAAGTTAGTTGAAAAACTGATTTTTTATCCTGAAAAAAAAAAATCAATTACATTAAAAATTTTGAATAATTTTTATTTGTTGTCTCTAGTTGTGGATCGAGTTTTAAAACTCGCGATTTTCATAAAAAAAAAAATTCGTTTGTTTTTATAACAGCCCTGCAAGAATTCTTCTTATACTTCTTCTTGGCATTACGTCCTCACTGGGACAGAGCCTGCTTCTAAGCTTTGTGTTTAATGAGTACTTCCACAGTTATAAACTGAGAGCTTTTTTTTTGACAAGTTGCCATTTTCGCAATCGTATATCGTGTGACAAGTACGAAGGTACTCTATATTCAGGAAATTAAAGGAAATTTCCATTACGAAAAAACCTGGACCGACCGGGAATGGAACTCAGATACCTTCAGAATGGCTTTGTTTTGTAGCCGCGGACTTAAACTGCTCGGCTAAGGAAGGCCCTCAAGTATAAAACAAGTAAAAAAATGAATGGGTTTGAAATAGATATAATCAATAAGGTACTGAACCTTCAACCGAGAATATCCAACATTTAGCTATTACATTGTTTTTCTCTCGCTTTATTTTATTTGAAAACTAAGAAAATCACTTCAATAAGCAATAAAATCAACAAATTCCAAAAGGGCCTAACTGAAACCATGTTCAATCGAAGGGCCTAACTTAAAGGGCCTAACTGGTTTGAAGATTCATTGAAGGGCCTAACTGCTGATGATATTTGAATGCAACCATTTTCACGAGTCGTTATGCTATTTGAGATTACTAACGTTTTGGGCCACGTAATAAACCATAATGAGTGTCTAACACAAGTATAAAACTAGTAAAAAAAAGTGAATGGGTTAGAAATATCAATAATCAATATGTTGCTGATTTTGTATAGAATAGTTTCAAATATTTAATATATTTGTATGATATTGTGTTGTTTTCTCACATAATCATTAAATGTTGTCGAAGAATTATGCAAATCACTTCAATAATCAATAAAATTAGCAAATTCAAAAAGGGCCTAACTGGTTAGAAAATTCGTAAAAGGGGCCTATCTGCGGATGATGTTTGAATTGAACTATTTTTACAAGTTGTTGTGTTATTTCAAATTTAAATCGTCGTGAGCCACGTAATAGACCATTATAAGTGTCGAACACAAGGGGTTATCCGAAAATGACGTCCATTAATTGGGGCCTCCTCCAATGGGGGGATGTACGAAAATGTGACAGTGCATGGATTGGGTATTAGAAAAAGCGTCCTCTGTCACGCTAGAAGGGTTCTAGAAATCCCGAAAATGGACGTCATTTTTGGATCTTCCCCAAGTATGAAACTAGTAAAAAGCGAATGGGTTTGAAATAGGAATAATCAATATGGTACTGAATGTTCAACCGAAAATTTCCAATATTTAGCTATTATATAGTGTTTTTTTCACATAATCGCTAAATTTTGTTCAACATTTATGCAAACCAATTCAAAAATCAATAAAATTAGCAAATTATAAAAGGGCCTAACTGAAACCATGTTCAATCAAAGGGCCTAACTGGTTTGAAGATTCATAAAAGGGCCTATCTGCCGATGATGTTTGAATTCAACAATTTTTACGAGTTGTTGTGTTATTTGAGATTAGAAACATAATGGGCCACGCAACAGACTTTAATGTGTGTCGAACACAGGCATGAAACTAGTAAAAATGCGAATGGGTTTAAAATAGGAATTATAAATATGGTACAGAATCTTCAATTGAGAATTTCTCAATGTTTACGTTTTGCAGATAGGCCCTTTTCAAATGTTACGCTAGAGTTACTGTCACCGTTCGCGGAGAAAAAAAAATGTTTTGATTTGCGGCGTTTGCATGTGTTGGTGAACGCGCGACATCAAAATCGGAACGCAACACGCTAACTTTAAAGTACCCTTTAAATGAGTACCATGTACCCATTTTTATAATCAGTATGGGAATGTCAGAAAAAGGGTATTTTCCAATGTCATAAAAAAGGGTACTTTAGCCCCATTTCGAAGTATCTCCTCTTGTGAAAATAATGGGTAAATTGTACACATGCTAGTTTAGTATCATCAAAACCGCCATTGTACGATTTCATTTCGTTGCCACCCGGACTTAATGAAAAATAAATTGTTCAAAGTGTAAATGACGCGATATTTCAACCAAATCAACTGACCAGTTTCGTACGATGCTTTTCAGACACGTAAGTAATTTCGGCGATTATCTGGAATGACCTCAAAAATGAAGATTTTTGCAAATTTCTCTTTTTTTGCAGACACTTTGACATCCGTTCCAATTCACCCAATCGGTTTGGGCCGGCTCCAAGGATGATCGCAATGATAAACGAATGTAAAAATTTCAAAACATTGTAGAATAAAATAATTAATATGAATGGTAAATACAGTGCGTTACATTTACGAAGTTTTTTAATGGTATTTCAATATATATTCGTAACTTTTTTCTCTGGATCCCTAACCTCAATCTACGGCAATATTCCTTTACAAAATGAGGTTTTATTACCCATGTTCATTGTGAAGACCAAGAGTGAAAAATACCCATTATTTGAAGTTCAAGGCGAATACTCTTTAATGAGTAAATCGACTTTACTCTTTTAATGAGTTAAACCACTTTTCTTGGAAATGGGTATTATTTTACCCATTAATGGGTACTTCCGTCTTAGCGTGAAGCTAAAAAGCGCAGCAAAAACATCAACAACAACAACAAACGCGGCCTGCTTCGCTGCTTCATTCGGTCAAAGCGAGTGAAGTTTTCAACACAAGTTCAGTGTGTTCTTCGCGTTCGGCTCGGCTGACTGTTTTTGTGCTCTCGTTGAATCAAAGTGTGCGGCGCCCCCTCCCGGAGAAGAGCAAGAAAGAAGGAAGAAGCAGGCAGCCAGCTCAGAGGCAAAAGCAGAATAAAAAAAAAGACTCAACGCGCCGTTCTTTTTAATGGCTGCCTGAAAATTTGGACCTGAAAAGTGTGAAAAACGGTGTGAATTCGGTGCATAATCATGTTCTGAGCAGTGAAAAACGTGCGGAAAAGTGTGCTAGTGAAGTTTTGGATAGAATCGAAAAGTTTTCCGACCCGGAGCTGGGCCATTTTAAGGTAAAAGCATCGATTTTTGATATCTTGCTTGTAGTTTTTTTTTTCGTTGCTTCTCATTCACGGTCGATTGCGGATATTATTGAGTGTTCTGCGGAAAAAATGCTACTTTTGGTGGGGCAAATGAGCCCGGTTTAGTTAACGGAGGAAATTTGCTGATATCGGCACTTTCCGGGAATCGAGAATCCCTTTTCAAACTGATGGCGGCTCGATGAATGGCAAGATGGCAACTTTTGCGCCCCCTGAATGCCACCAAAATGGGGAGTTGGCTCGATTTTCTGCTGGGGTACCTCTCTCCACCGCCAGGACACACTCCTGCTGCTTCCGCCGGGAGACTATTAGGACTTAAGTTCAGAAAGAGCCATGATACTTTTTTTCCGGAAAGACAACCGAAAAGAATCAATATTCATTCACTTTGTTGAATGCTGAGTGTTGAATATTTAATTTAGATTTTGCTCACTCAGAATGAGTTCTTTCATTCCCCGGGGCGGACAATGCTTAGAAATGGAACTTCCATCGATGAGGATGGTCCTTTACGCAATGTTTGTTTTGTGACCATCAAATGATTCTGCATTTTAGATAAGAATCATTCATTCCTAAGTCAGACTTGTTTCTTTAAACAAACGCAGAATTAAATATAATTGATTTTTCTGATATCATTTCGTTAGTGTTCTTGTGCAGCTCCAAGCACTTCAGTGGTTATAGGTACCGAGAGAAAGTCTCTCGAGCGGAGCAAATCATTCCCTGCTTGGTTTGCATTATATGTGCACATTCATTCAATGTTTCACCTTTATTTGTTTAGTATTATTCCCCATACTTTTCTGTCTGCGGCTTAGTAGTTGTGCAGCAGAAATTGCTAGCTTTATTTCGCTGGCTTTTTTTGTTCTTTTATTTTCTGCGTTCCGCAGCTTCTGTACCTATGCAGTTTTGCTACGGTTCGGGACGATGTTCCTCATTTCGTTTAGATAAAATTGAGTATGCCCTCATAGCTCAACCGAAGATACAGTTTTTACATGATTACTTATAAATACATGCTTTGGATACGGAATTAAATCATTTGAATAAGGCAATAATAATTATGGCTTTGTTTGAAACTAAAGTGATTGAATTTTCGAACAAGTTTTATTACCAGATAATATTGACAATGACTTAACGAACCCATTAACGCCCAATGTATCTCAACATTGAAATTTAGATTTGTTATTGATAATTTTATTCCCATAAATTAAATCTTAATTCATCTAAAAATATATACGTCTATGGCGGGGATCCAAAAAAATAAAATAATTGAAAGTATGTCGTCGATTTCTAGTTATTTTATATTTTCATGCTAGTCGACCCATTACAATGTTGAGAATTTAAAAAAAAAACGCACGTCGTACATACAGTTGTGTTCAGAATAATAGTAGTGAAAGCCGATTAGATTTGTTTTACCAAATTAGGATGATAGTGTTGTCTAATAACACAGAACACCTAGATATAAGAAATAATGAATGTAATGTTTGAAATGATACTAATAAAAAAAAAAAAAAAAAAAAAAAAAAAAAAAAAAAAAAAAAACGTAGTGAAAGCCGATTTTCATACAAGATGCTCAACTTTGGCATGCTGTAACTTTGTTTCCATAAAAGCAATCGACATGAAATTTTGACAGTGAATTACAAATATACTCAATTTCAATATCACAAGATTTGAAATTGTTTACACTACCGGCTAAAAAGTTAAGCACTAGGTGAAATCGCTCAAAATAATAGTAGTTTTTCTTTTGTAAATTTTTGTTCAGCAACAATTTTGTAAAAAATTGGCTTATTTATACATTCATAGCTTGGGTGGAAATGGTTGAAACGATCAATAAAGAAAAATTCAAAAACTCAAAATACAGCAGACATTTAAATTATTAAAACTACTATTATTTTGAGCGATTTCACCTGGTGCTTAACTTTTTAGCCAAAAGTGTGAAAATGGTCAAATCTTGTGCTAATGAAATTGAGTATATTTGTAGTTCACTGCCAAAATTTCATGCCGATTGCTCATATGGAAACAAAGTTTCAGCATGCCAACGTTTAGCATTTTGTATGAAAATCGGCTTTCACTACTATTATTCTGAACACAACTGTAAATTACGTCATGTACTCAGGAAAATGGAGGTGGTTTTAGTGAAACGTGACGACCCATATAAAAATTGAAGTGCATTCAAAAAGTGTGTTATAGGGGGAAGGGAGAGATGAATAGGGTCACATTTCGCGTGACGTAATTTATGACGTTTCCTAAAAAAATAATAATAAGGCAAAGTTCATAAATTAGTTACCTTGCAGACTACTACTATACGAAGTGTCTGTAATTTGACAGCGTTCCAAATATATATTTAAGGCCGCACGGGACGTCATAATAATCACCCTATCCATTTGAAGAAGCAAATCCCAAGAACCACTCCATATATCGATGCGAGAAATATATCACTATGATTCTGTATAAGTAGTGCACAACCCAATAAATTTTCAGCTTCATCGGTTCACTAAAACACGAGATTTGCTTCCACAAAGTTTTGATGATAATTGTTAGAGTGAGACACTATTACAGGTCGGACTCGATTATCCGGAGAATACCGATTTTTTTTCACTCCGGATAATCGAATCACTAAAAGTAAAATTAAAATCGGCGATAAAAGAACTTAAATATTATCTTTTTCCGTTGTTTTATTTATATGATGCAGTGGCGTAGCCAGCAATTATTTCTAGGAACTATACTGCCGTGAATCGCAAGTCAGTCCCATCTGTAAAAAGTAGGCATTGATAAAATGGGGTGTGCGTTTCCAAACTCGTTTTCCATACGAAAGAAACTTTCACAATTAGCTTTTCACTACGATACCTTTCTGAGAAAAATAAAAAGATGATCAAAACACGGTTGATTTTTGTGTTACACGGTGCAGAAATCTGTAGTGGGACTGATTTGCGATTACTTTTCATTATGGAACAATTTGACTTGCTGTTTTTCCTACTTCTTTCAAACAAATCGTATTATCTCATTAGGGCAGTTGAAAGAGCATTTGAAGATATGTTGAAAACTAAACTAAACTCAATTTCGACGAAAATGCTGATGGAACTGACTTGCGATTCACGGCAGTATAGGGGTCTTGAGAAGAGTTTTGTTTTCCAGCATACACAAACAAAACCTTCTTCAAATCTCCCTTTTATTACCTACGTTTAACATTGATACCATTCATATTGTATATTGTGTATCACAATTCTAAATTATCTCTAATTTATGCATAAAAACTAAAAAACAAGAATATTAAAAAACATTCCGAATAATCGAGCCTAAAATTCCGGATAATCGAATCCCGCATAATCGAGTCGCCGGATAATCGAGTCCGACCTGTAAATGTTTTACAGACGTAATGCTACTGCTAGCTAGTTCTTGAATACCTGAAATCAACATTACACATCTATCACATTGGAATTGCCGTAATGCATATTTATCGTTCTGTTCGCAGGGTGTCCATCCATTCGGGAAATCCGGGAAAAGCGGGAAAAACCCAGGATTTTCAAATGACCGGGAAAAATACGGTAAATACCCGGGAAATTGTGGAACACACCGGGAAAAAGGACTATAGGTGGAACTAGAAAATTTAGTCCGAGGATGCACGACTGCCTGATCACTGACCATAGCTTTTAATGAGTTGCTAGAGAGATGATTAACAGGGGCCCAGATAGCCGTAGCGGTAAACGCGCAGCTATTCAGCAAGACCAAGCTGATGGTCGTGGGTTCGAATCCCACCAGTCGAGGATCTTTTCGGGTTGGAAACTTTCTCGACTCCCAGGGCATGGAGTATCATCGTACCTGCCACACGATATACAAATGCAAAAATGGTCAATTGGCAAAGAAAGCTCTCAGTTAATAACTGTGGAAGTGCTCATAAGATCACTGAGCTGAGAAGCAGGCTTTGTCCCAGTTGGGACGTAACGCCAGAAAGAAGAAGAAGATGATTAACTGTTACAAGTTTTTAGCAAAATCGTGGCGGGATCAATAGTTTCCTTCGATTTTTACCGATTTCTTGTGGAACACTGTAAACTTAGAATGGTACTTAGAGGGAGATTTTTGCAGGAATCCTAACGTGAATCGAAGCGCTAATTGACCAGTTATGTGAAGTTCTTTGAAAAAATAAAACCTGTAAAAGTAAGTAGTGAATTACTAATAAGATTTTAGTAAATTCTTTAAAAGATCCTTGGATGAGTTTTCAGCAAATTCCTAGTAAATTTTAGCAGTTGATTAAAGCAAAGCCAAGATTTTATTTGGAATATTTCTTGAGTGATCTAAAAGGTTTCTCAATAAAGATCTGTAAAGGTTCATTAAAAATTTCTGCTTGGCAGGTTTCTAGAGATAGGGGATCCTATTCTTGGCATTGAACTTGAACAATCGTTGTTTGGATCACTAACTAGACTTGTTCTTGCTCGAAGTCCTTATAAGGTCTCTGGCGAGATTTGGTTTGGATTTCTGTAGATTAAAAGCGAGTCCATTCTGTCATTCTTAGCAAATTTTTTGTTAGATTCTTAATGAATTCATAGCGAGTTATTTGATGAATAAATAAATGGCAAGGTATATACGTATTCTTGATCAAATTTTTGTTCAGTCCTTGACAAAAATAGAATTTCTGGAAAAATGCTGGTTTGCTATGGCATTTTTTTAGAAGGTAAGCAATCCAAAGTTTTTAACGGGAAATCGTTTCTGTCTTAAAGTTCTTACCTTCCAACCAACGAGAGTTTCACCTGTTAAAAAAAAACCTTTATGGACTAGTCAAAGGCTATATTTGAAGGTATTCTTAGAAGAGAATGGATAAGCTATATTAAACATTGCCGTTTTGTGGAACTATGGTTTAAATTTAGATGCACAGAGCAGATGCTTTTGCATAAAACTAAAAAAAATCTCTCAGAATCAAAACTAAATACTAGATGATTATTTTTATTTTGACAAATACTTTCTTTTTAAGGAATCAGATAATTTTGTTGAATTTCATAAATATGTTTAATGAGGAACAAAAAATCTCATATATAATATTTGCCTAAAATTCATAGTTTGAAAACGAATATTTTTAAAGTCAAATCAAATGTCAAAATTTTCTACACAGGGGACTTCTACGTATTTTCGGCCGATTTGTTCTTTTATTTATTACGGCAAGATATTGAACAATTTCAAATGAGATTTTATAGAACATCAACATTTTGAGAAGGGTACTTAAGGATTTCTGACAACGTTCTTGGTGAGATGCTTGATAGATTCATGGCAAATTTTTAATAAGATCTCCGTTCTTTAGGTATTCTCAAGCGGATTTTTTTGAGTTTTTGACGAGATTCTTATCGAAATCTTTGATAGTTTTGGAAGACGCTTTTTCGGATCTATTACGAAAATTGTATAGAGCTTCATAGAAAAACAATAAAATGTTTATCTGGCGAGTAATCGTTTATTTTAAAAAGATCTCTCCCTGGATCCATAAGTTTCACTGAGGAATTTCTCCAGGAGCCCCCATGTTTAATACACAATTCCGAAGATATTCTTGTAAGGGAACGAAATAGTTGTTGAACTTTGCCCTATTGTGAATATATATTGTAAACTTAAAAAAAAAACACAGAATAGAAATATGTTGAAGTAACTCCAAGATTTCTTTTAGATATTTTAACAAATAGTTTATATATTTTTGTCCAAAATTCTTTCGAAGTTCAACTCGTTTTAAGCTAACAGTATTTTATAAATTTAATCAAAAATTAGTTATAAATAAGTTAGATCAAATCCTCTAAGTTGAAAATTTTTTTATGAAATAAAAAACGAAAATATCAAATAGCAGGATCATTTTGTCATCCATTTTTAATTTGTTTGGGCATCCGGGAAAAATCCGGGAATCGTAAAACTGATTTTGAATGGACACCCTGTGTCCGTTCTTCACTTCCTCCAAATCACCATCTTCTTCATTCGACGGCTAGAAAATATGTGTTTTTTTGTTAGCTGTCAAGATAACTCATGAATGGTATCATGGCTTCACACAAAAATTGTAACAGGGTAACATGCACTCAAAATAGCCTATTGTTGCTCGAATCGATTGTAGATATTCGTTGTTTTGGTCAAGATGGACCAATATCTAATTTTTGTTTCCTTGATGTTTCACACATACAGTCAATTCTCAACTTATAAGTTCTTAAGAGAAAAGGTCTCATTTAAGTAAATGAAAAACCGAATTTAGTGATTAACCATCTTCACCACGCGTGATGAGTTAATCAATTTAATAACCATGCGGATTGAACTACCAAGCAGCCTAATATAAGCGTCAACGAATTTTGTACTATACTATTAAATTCAACTAGAGTTTATATCCTTCGACAAAACGCGTATTTCGACTTCAACTGTAAGGCCGTCTTGAGTATCGTGTACTAGACTCGAGTCGCCCTTACAGTTGAGGTCGAAATACGCTAATCTGTCAAAGCATACAAACTCTAGTCGAATTAAATAGTATAGTACTAAATTTGGTTTTTCATTTACTTAAAGGTATTCTACTAAACAGCTCGAAGATTCATTATCATCAGGTCTCATTTAGTAAATCATCTTTACCAAAGACACCATATTTATTTCATCGCTAGACATCAATATTGGCGAACAAAATGTTTGTCGACTAGTGCCATTCAGAGAGCGTTTCCATGCTAATATGACTCTAGGCGAATAGATCTCATTTAGTTGTTCAACTTTGTGGAATACGCCTGCTTAGCATGGAATTATTGGACTGAGATAAAAGCAAATCAAATAGTTTTCCCTAGTTTCAGCCTTCTGCTGAACCTTCTCCCGTGTTGAACTAGCATAATGTTAAAAAACACGTTAATAAAGATGAAAAAAAAAAAAAAAAATTCCCTAGCGCCATATTGGGAATGATTTGCTAGCTAACAAGTTTTTAGGCGAATAGGTCTCATTTAGTTGATCAACTTTGTCGACGACACCAACTTTAGATCTAACCCCTGAGCTGAGATACATGAGCATAGATGACCGAACAATTCGTAGTTGTTACTCTGCAATTGACCAGAGCAATCGAAGTTGCACAGAGATTTAATGAATGTGGCTTGGGATTAGCTTACCATTCTCGTTGTGCACAAATAGAGATCTTATCCTTGAACTGAGATACAAAGAATAAAATGTCATTCATGACCTAATATTTTTAGGCGAATAAGTCTCAATTAGTTGATCAACTTTGTCGAATACACCAATTGATTTGTAACGTTTCTTGAAAAGATAAAGAGGTTTTGTGCCTCTTTGAGAAAGATTTCAAAAAAGAAATCACTCAAAGGGGTTTTTCCCTCTTTCAAAATTTTACCAATTTGGTATCTAATCACTGGATTGAGATAAATATAAGCGAATGCTATATTTGCTCATAATTATTTTGCTGGCCCTTCCTTAGCTGAGTAATTTGAGTCCGCGACTACAAAAAAAAAGCCATGCTGAAGGTGTCTGGGTTCGAATCCCGGTCGGTCCAGAATCTTTTCGTAATGGAAATTTCCTTGACTTCCCTGGGCATAGAGTATCATCGTACCTGCCACACGATAAACGAATGCACTAACTTCCACTAAACGAAAATGGCAACTTTGGTAAAGAAAGCTCTCAGTTAACTGTGGAAAGGCTCATTGAACACTAAGCTGAGAAGCAGGCTCTGTCCCAGTAAGGACCTAATGCCAAGAAGAAGAAGAAGAAGATGATTGCTAATTTTGGGAGTAATATTCTAACAATAAGATTTCAAGTAGCTAGCTGGGACTAGTTGATCATTTTTATTTCATCACTGAATTGAGATATAAGCGAAAAAATGTTTACCCACTAGAGTCACCCTGGGAGTGTTTCAGAATTAATAAGTTATCAGACGATTATATCTCATTTAGTAGGACATATTTGTCGATGACACCAATTTTGTATCTTATCACTGGACTATGATATGGTCGGGGTTCTGCTAAACCGCACCAAGTACCAAAACCATCATTTTGAGATATTTAACATTAAAGTCCACTCACATGCAATTAGATCGCGAATGACTCTTTTCAAAATTTTATCGCTCCTGAATGACTCACAGGGTACAATAAATAGGTCAAGGAAGAATATTCAAGAAAATCATCATATATTTTCTATGTAATTAGATTTGATTTCATATTAAAAGGAACTTAGTTCACTCTGGCTGAACAAAAATTGAAGAAAATGGTTTTCAGTTCGGTTTGGCTGAATGGTTCGTATCATCGCCATGCATGTTGAAATGCATGTTACACATATTTATGTTACTATGATTGGGAAGAATTTGTAATTTCCCATAGAACTGGTTCACAATATAATGTGGGGAATCTATGTACACAATAAATTGGTACAAGGCATCCCAAACGTATTCTATCTGTCTTTCTCTAGAGGGATTATCTATTGTAATAGAAATTATGTTAAATTAAGGTCCTCACGCGCTTAAAGATCCGAAAAAGACAATAATGATGTAGTTAAAAAATGTAATAATTGAAGAAAACCATGAATTTGTTCTGCCAGAGCGCACCAAGTTATTCGCATTTAGCACACTTTGGCTGAACAAGTTCACGATTCTTTATGTGAAGCGGATACCAGGAATGACACGAAATTCATCATTCCCGCTGTGCATGTAACTGCTTGTGCTCTATTGTTTAAAAATAGACACATAAGCTGAAAGTTGATTAATTTTTATGACTGCCTGTTAGGGACAACGTAAAAAAAAAATTGATTGGGATTCGAACTCGTGTCCTTCGATTGGCGATTTGACGTGCTACCTCTAGGTCATTTCGAACTGTTGAATTGAGAGCGAAAAACTCGAAACAACTTATGCGCACTCTGATCAAATAGGTTTGATAGCGAAAACGTCATTTTCTGAACAGCTAAAGCGCACCAAGTGCTACTAAATTATTCGAACAATATTAAATTTATATGTCTTGTTATTTCATTACGGCTCCGGCATGGATCTATCAACATATTATATAAAAAGCAAAGGCGAGCGTTTAATGCGTGTTGATACCTTTTGTTCATACAAAAACACGATTTTTATATTAATGGTACCGTGAGGGCCCCTAACTCTGCGCAGCTCCTAACTTTGCGCACTTTTACCAAAATCCACCAAAATCTGGTAAAATACTTAATTTTTTGTTTAAATTTGTTTATTCATATATTGCTACAATAGTAATAAAAACGTACGCGAAGAATTTCCTTGACAAACTTACGTTTATTACTTTAATAAAAAATAAAATAGCTTTAAAAATGTTGAAAAACGTCCAAATTGACTGCCCGTTAGCAAAAATGCTAAGGGAGTACATCATCACTTAAGTCATTTGAAGCAAATTGAAGAGAACATATTTCAGATTTTTAGTACGTAGGCACTAGTTCATTTATCGAGCAATCATCACTGGTAAAGTGCAACTAATTTTCTTCTCATTTTCGTATTCTTCTTAAGTGCGCATAGTAAGGAACCATTTTTCAATTATGTTCCTTACTATGCGCAGCAGTTAAAAAACGTTATTTTCAACATACAATCAACCCTCCAGAGGTCGATATTGTAAGGAACCATCGACTTGTCAACACCATCGAGATATGGAATAGAAGTACTTTGGAAAATTGTTTGAGGGAATCATCATAGTAAGGGAAGATTAAAAAATGACGTCCATCATATTTAAAGGATTTCTACACTCCGTCTCCACAATCCTCTGTTGCGAATTTTACAGTACCTATTGCATGCATTGTCACATTTTCGTAGACTCTTTTTCCCCTGAACAATGGACGTAATTTTTAAATGCTCCCTTACCATGCAATAAAATAATTTTGATTTTTTGTATAGTTTCATGAGTCAATATCGAGTAATGAAACATCGAGGTTTAATCGTATTTACTATATAGAAACGCCAATAAAGTACTGTTATTGATCTGTAACAGGAATCGTTCATTAATTACGTCTCGCTCAAGAATTAGTATACCCTTTCGCTCAAACTATTCTTTGTATTTAGTAGAAATGTTCGGGTGTGACTTAAAACAAACCAAAACCACGTTCTTATTTATTTTCTTCAAACCAAAAATTCAAAATTCGGATCCGACCCGAATTCGAGACAATTATTTAATACCAAACCCGGATCCGAACCGAATAAAAGAAAATTTGGTTTTTATATTTTCTAGTGAAAATACATAAACAGTCAAAGCTAATTTTCCTCTGCACGCCAAGGGTGAACGCAAAAAAGACGTAGTTTGTACCCTTTTTGTATGTAGGTTTAGATTTTTGAAAACTAAGTTAATTACATGTTTTGGGAATCATATGATGATTTCGATTATTTTGAGAGTTGCACTTCAGTAACAGTAATTATCATGGATTGAATTATAGATAAAGTTTACTTCACTGTAAACTTCTATGTTAGAGACATTCCACGCTCCACTGGGGACGTAAAGCCGTATAAAGCAAGAAAATGAAGATTGATGCAGAGTTTAAATGCTAGTAATGCTTTTAGTAAAATACTTCAACTGTTATAAAGAATTTATCGAGTGCGCAGAGTTAGGAACCTAAATGCGCAGAATAAGGAGCATTGCAAAAATGAGTGCGCAGAGTTAGGAACAGGAACACCTTTGAGAAAAATTTAAAATTTGCAATAAAAATTATTACTTAGTGAAGCTTTTATATTTTTTCCTTATACACAAGATCAATGAGTATTTGCTCCCAAAATTTCAGAGTATTGTGTTTTGTTTTCAATTAATTACAGCTGTTTGAAATTTGAAAAGCCTTAAGTGCGCAGAGTATGGGGCCTTCACGGTACTTGGTGCGGTATGGCTGAACAAAATTTCAATGAAAACACATCAGCACCACAAAAACAATAATTTATTTTACATGGCCGTTCGCTTACATTACATGCTCAAATCCGTTGGTGTTAATCCTGTATGTTGTCCGGAATGACCACTTTGCAATGTCTTAGAAAGAATCTGAAAAAAAATGCCGTTTTGATTCGGAATACTCAATTACCTCCAATGAGATACTAAGGTTTATGGTTCGCTCTGGTTGGATACAATTTCAGCTTTACATATCCCGCAAGAGAAAAATTATGAATTTACACAACGAGGGACGATTTAAATTATACGATATTTGTAATGTGGAAAGGTTATGATAATCTGAATCCTCTTGTGTGAATAACTCATTTTTGAAAAAATTGGCTCTTGGTGCGGTTTGGCAGAACCCCGACCATATAAGAATAAAATTTTTGCCCATTAACGCCATCTTGGAAGTTTTTTCCGAACTAACAAGGTTTTAGGCGAATGAGTTTCATTTAGTTCTTCAACTTTGTCGAGAACACCAACTTTGTATCTCATCACTGAACTCAGACAAGCAAATATAAAGTTTGCCCGCTAGTGCCATCTCTGGTGTGTTTTCTGTAAACATTTGTAAACTTTGTAGAAGACATCAATGTTGTATCTCATTACTGGACGGAGATATGACCAAACAAAATGTTTGTCCACTAGTGCCATCTTGGGACTGCTTTCCGAAGTAATAAGGTTTTATTCTAACAGATCTAACAGTTTTTAATTTTGTCAAGACTGAAAAGCCAATCCAATATCAACAAGAAACTACAGTCGAACAACCAACGATACAACTCGGTCAAAGACATCCATTTTGTATCTCATCACTGAACTGGGATATGAGCAAAAAAAAAAGGTTTTCCTACTAGCGCCATCTTGGGACTGCTTTCCTAACTAATACGGTTTTCCGGCGAATAGGTCTCATTCAGTTGATCAACTTTGTCAATCAATCTCATCCTTGGAATTAGATGCAAGCAAAACGAATATTTATAAGCCGAAAATTTATTTCATGTATTGCTCTCACATGCGACTTTGGTTGGAATCTGTTCGACACCTGGTGAGTGAATTCTAAATTACAGTAAAACCTCTATGTGTCGATGTTCTATGACTCGATATATGAAACCAAACTATAAACCTTAATCCATGGTTACTATGATGGTCCATTGAAACAGCTTTCCAAAGTATTTCTGTTCCATGACTTGACATTTCTATTAATCGATGGTCTCCTCAATATCGACTCATGGAAGTTTCACTGTAAAACATTCAACAAGTGGAAGTCAGCAGTCCTGTGATCAACTTGGCAGAAGATAAATTTCACCTCAAATTCTCTATTACCATGATATTGGCACTAACAATACTGTCCAATTTATGGGATTGGGGGGCTTCTGTGTTCCTTTACTGCCGTGAATCACAAGTCAGTCCCATCTGTAAAAAGTAGGCATTAAGGAAATGAGCTGTGAAGTTTTCAAACTCGTTTTCCATACGAAAATTAAAAAAATCCAGAGGATTGGAACATGTTCCAATCTTAATGAAACTTTCTTCTTCTTCTTGGCGTTACGTCATCACTGGGACAGAGCCTGCTTCTCAGCTAGCATTCTTATGACACATCCACAGTTATCACCCAAGTAACAATTTCAGTGCTTTTTGATCTTAGATGTTATTTATGAAGGTTTTATTAGAGATGTATTCATTCCTAACAGATTTCATAAAGCATTGCCTAGTGCTAAACGTTCTTTTCGGTAAAACCCACTTTAAAATGCTTTGTAGATATCTATAAGAGCTCCCGTTAAAACTTATTTGTTGGCCACATTTATTGATAATAAATTGTATTTTGAAGGAGCTGTGTAGTGTCTATTGAAATCTATACTTAAAACCTCATCTTGCTTGTCTTATAAAGGCATAGATAAAACTTCTAAGACTGCACTAAGTCATGTTAAAGCCTTCTTAAATCTTAACTGTCTGATGCATGTTATTGGAATGCAGTCTGCGTGTGGTTACCAATATCATTATGTTGATAATGATAATCATGTAGTGAATTATGAGTTAATCAGAACGCAAACATAGAAATGGGAAATATTCCTCTCGTTGAATTATCAGACTACCGTATACAGCTTTTTTTTTCAATGTTTGGCTGAACCTTCCGTTCTAGTGGGACAACTATCTGCACACAACAGCTGAGCTACACGAAAAAAGTTTTCATTTATCACTTACCGTTTTCTGTATCAGCACGACGGACTTGATTACAACAATTCATTCCAATAAAAACAATTCGATCCATAACGACACGAATTTAATAAAATGAATTGCATCACAAAATTGAATCTTCCGATTTGTTTACGTTTTTGACAGCACTAGCTTTCCTGAATGCATTTAGTTTAAGTCAAGGCTCCTAAAAAACCTATTTGTCTTATTGCAGAACAAATATTCTGATTTAGGAATATTTTAGCCAGTGGAGGATTCTGCGTACAGGTCCTTAAGATCAAAAGCGTTTATGAATGATTATATTGTTTGGAATTATCACCAATTGATCTTAAACCATCCCAGACAAAACTAGCAAGATTTAACTGGATGGAATCCGTTTTTATTGTTGCCGTTTCGGATTGATAATTACAATATGCGTGGGAAATTTCAAGTTATGATTGAGATGAGCATGAAATCATTCTGATAATGGAATGGAGTCAAATATTAGATAGCCAATTATGATGTCGTAATTGTGGCGCGTTGCTGTAAATCGAAAAATTTTATGTCATTCCACCAGTAATTTTTTATTGGCAGGAATTTCACGCGGTCGTAAGGAAATTTTCTGCCACTCAAAAAATGATTATTTTAATTGATTATTATGAGTCGGCAGACATCATGATGGTTTCAATATTAAAAAAGGTTATGGTTTAAAAACAACTTATTGGTTGATGTTTGTTCAATTATAAGCTCTTAACATTGGTTTTATTCCGTGTATTAGGATATCGTAAAAGATTCAATACCGCTAGATGAGCTCAATAAGGCTATGCAATAGCTCTTGTGCATGTTTTATAGTATACTACAAGGGTAGATGTATTGATACGATACAAAACTAAGAAGTTTAGAAACGGTTTTAAGGTATAGTCTTAACAACCTCCTGTAGTGTGGGCTTTTTCGGGCTTAACGGAGTTTTAACAAAGGTTTGTTAAGGTTATTAAGACTAATAAGTTCTAAAATGAGTTTTAACGATATGGTGGTAACAACAGCTTGTAGTAAATGAAAAAAACTAAAAATGTTACTTGGGCAACTGAGAGCTTTATTTGCCTCAGCTGCCATTTTTGCATTCGTACATCATGTGGCAGGTACGATGATACTCTATGCCCAGGGAAGTCAAGGAAATTGCCATTACGAAAAGATCCTGGACCGACCGGGAATCGAACCCAGACACCTTCAGCATGGCTTTGCTTTGTAGCCGCGGACTCTAATCATTCGGCTAAGGAAGGTCTCCTTAGAACTTTATAATGGTTGAATAAGATTTGGATAAAATACCTAAACAAAATGCCTAAAAGGTCATGTATGCTCTAAAATACATCGAAAATATTTCAATTGTTAAGCACTATTTTCAATTGTTTTGGGCACCCCAATACATTTTGGACTCTCAAATAGAGTTACTGTGCACATGCTGTAAAAGCCTTAGGTGCAGCCTCATTGCTTACAAGCGCACAGGCGCGCTGTACATTGTGATCTCACTGCGGTCTCATGCGCTCCGTCACATGTGCTGTATAAAATTCAGCGCAATAATTGAAGTGATAACAAAAGTTTTCAACAGGGATCGAAATTGTCACTCTTGAATCGTGAGGCTTCGACCATATTATATAGGCCGTCTAGACACCTGCATAATGAGGCGAAAATAGTTGTAGAGGCTCATCGTTCTAAGCAGTTGTTCCACAACTTGGATACCGATGGCGAACCGCAGCGCCAAGCAGCGCATGAGACGAGTCTCCCCGAGAGCACATCACCTAGCGCGCGCTTTTAGAATTTTCGAGAGCCTCCGTCTTGCGCAGCACACTAGGATTCTGATGAGCTGAGAGACGGTTTAGTTGGAGGATCGTCAGTACATTTATGTGCTTCTGAGAAATATGTAACTCTACTCTCAAAGTATTCAAATCAAAGGTAGCAAAACATGTCTTTACAGAGGGTCATACTATTAGGACGGCGGATATCAAAATTTTTCGAAATGTTTCTTCACATTGGAAATTAGATTGTTCAAGGACTTTCAGGAACGTAAAATGCCTACTTCACGAGCTGAAACGTCTTCAATTGTTTCACAATATAAACATTCAATGGTTTCTGCGATTTGCTATTGTAATGGGATAAAAGTCTATGCGAAAGTTGTAAGCCTGTAATCATTAAAAATTGTTTTCATTTCACCGATATTACGACTAAGTTAATTCACAAACCTTGTACATTTTGCGACCACCAATCAAATTGTAATACAATTTTCCTTCAAACAAATGATATTTTCAGTCTGCTCATCATAATCTCCTCCTGGGTAGGTAATGTTTCGACTCTTCCATCTCTCCCAGGTCGACCCGACCGCCGCATTTCGGAACCCTCACTCTGCTAGGATTTTATGTATTAAATATGCAAACACTTATCATCATCGGCGTCATCACCATCATCACGACCAACCTCAGTCTCCGCATATAATCATCGTCGTCATCAATAGCAATAACAACAGCAACAACTAAAAAGCTGTTGGTTCCTCTCATTGGAGCCGCTGGGAGTGCAGAACAATCGGTTCATGGTGGGGGTGTTGAATGTGGTCCTTGTGTTTCATTCCACTCGGAATTCGATTACCTCAACCAACCCATCTGTGTCCACCTGGGGTCCCATGGCCCTTCCTTTGGTCGTTGATTTAAAATTTATTGCATTCTCCAACCCCCATCTCCGGGAGTTTCCAAAATTGCATCACTCTTTCCGGTGGTGTCCTTTTTTTCGGTACATAACGGTGCGAGGTGCGGCAGCCAGGCAGCAGCATCCTGGGGACACGGCAACAACTGTGTGCTGATAACATTTTATTTCATCCAGCCAGCCAGCCAGTCAGCTCTCCATCCTAATGCGAATGGAAATGCGCATGGATGAAATATTTCACATATATGTGTAGTA
This sequence comes from Aedes aegypti, assembly GCF_002204515.2. Taxonomy (NCBI): domain Eukaryota; kingdom Metazoa; phylum Arthropoda; class Insecta; order Diptera; family Culicidae; genus Aedes; species Aedes aegypti. Next base: position 19,072,701 of record NC_035108.1, on the reverse strand, counting down.
CTGCTGGTTGCTGCTGCAGATGTTGATTGTGCACAGGAAGCACGTCACTCCGGGCTCGGTATACATAGGACAACCCGGGCGTGTTTAGGGATACTCTCAATGGGGGGGGTTGGGCATTCCGTTGTTCAATAAACAGCTGACGATTATTATTATTATTATTATTATTATTTATTATAGAGGTTTTAACTGGTGTCATTCGCCTCTGAGCTGACGATTAATTCTATTAAAACAAAGTACATGCTGTGGGGGGCCAGATAGCCGTAGCGGTAAACGCGCAGCTATTCAGCAAGACCAAGCTGAGGGTCGTGGGTTCGAATCCCGCCGGTCGAGGATCTTTTCGGGTTGGAAATTTTCTCGACTTCCCAGGGCAAAGAGTATCTTCGTACCTGCCACACGATATACGCATGCAAAAATGGTCATTGGCACAGTAAGCTTTTAGTTAATAACTGTGGAAGTGCTCATAAGAACACTAATCTGAGAAGCAGGCTCTGTCCCAGTGGGGACGTAATGCCAGAAAGAAGAAGAACATGCTGTTGCTGATGTAGTGCTTAAGGCGAAGTAGCCCGTCATTCGTTTTGGCAACAATGATGACTTTTCAGCTTGCAATTTCAAAGTGATAAAACTCAGTCTTGAAAGTTTATATTGACTTGAAAATGTATCACTGTACGCGCTAACATGCATAAAGTATGCTGAAACTTTTTCAGCTGTGTCAGTGCAAAACCAACTGATTTTCTTTGATTAGAAATCGTGAGATGAATCAGCAACAATCATCACGACGCGTACAGATTTCAATTCGCCTTAATGGGGTTATGTTTGAAGTTGTTGAAGAATTTGTTAATCTTGGAACACTTGTGACGAGGACGTTTCCCGTGTAGTGAAAAATCATGTTGTGACTGAAAATGCTGAAGACAATACTCAGTGGAAAACGAGACGTCTACATCAAGAGTTGTACAAAGAAGTTAATATTATTAAGCAAAATAAATACGGCAGATTTCAGTGGGCGCTTAGTGTGAAAAAGAAGCTATAAATAAATAATGTTCAGTAGAAAATGTTTCACTTTCAACATAACATCAGATTATTGTTGAAATAAATGTTCACTTTTCATTTGATTGAACGAAACCCAAATTAGAGTAAGCTATGCAAAAGATACATTGTGCGTTTTTTGTAGGGTTTTCGGTGTTATTTAATGGTTCCAATATGGATTATTTTGAAATGTTGCGCTAAAAACTTCAAATCAAGATTTCTCGAGATTCTTAGGGATTTTTTTAAATTGGTTCAGAGGTGCAAAATTACCTCAGAAATCGAGCCCTATGCTCAGTTTCGATGGACAATGTTATTTTTTCACGGTCTGGCGGGGCACCATGATTTTCGATTGTTCATCCCACCTTGATACACCACTGCGCTTATTCCTAGGTACACACATAAAAAGGATGGGAAAAGTAAACCCAGTCAAATTGAATCCGGAATCGAAATTACCACTATGTTCATTTGAAGCAAATTTTAATCGTATTTTATTTTCCGTTCCTTTTTTCAGATTTTCATACCAACCACCGTTAAAATGATGTGTTCGGCAGTCCAGTAATCTGCTGTATTCCCACAATGGATAGTGCCAACGGCAATCATCCGCCACCCGTCCCCGGTGGGGACATGAAACCGGATGGCAGTGCAGGGGTAGGTCCTCCCCCTGTGACCCCAGGGATACCACCAATGCACCCATCCGGATATCAACACTACGGTTATGGTGGTCCTCCACCCCCAGGAATGATGGACCACCACGCCAAGGATCCATACTATCATCATGCAGCGGCAGCTCGCCACTACGATCCGTATTCTATGCACGCGCCCTACCATTCGTATCAACATCCTTATCACCATCAATCCCCTTATGGGAGTCACTCTTACCATCATCAAGCATCATCGGGATATCCACAGGCAACCGGAATGATTCCGGGCGGTGGGCCACCATCCTCACCTTATTCTGGATATCATGGACATACCTCGCAAGGCACTATTCCACATCCACCCGCCCCGTCATTGTTGGGCGGATCATCGGTAATACCTGCTCAAAAACCGTCAGGAAAACCAAGTCCTACGAAAATTGAATCCGTCACACCGATTCGAGACGACAAGAACATGCTCATCGGCCCTTCTGTTTCCTCAGCCGGACACGACGTGACAGACAACGCTACTTCGGGAATTCCTCCTAAACGCAAAATTGAAATCCTGGACAATGTATTGATCAAAAAGTCCAAGCAAGAGTTGGAAGCGGAAAAACAAGAAATCATTCCGCTTCCCACCACTGAAGCTGCCAACGTTCCAGAACCAACACCTCTGCCACCAAAACCACCAACGCCAACTGATTCCAGTAAATCATCCTTCCAAATATCAAATCTATTGGACGATAAACCCACTAAAACCGAACCCGCACCGATAGTGGAAACTGACTCCACTCCAGCGGATACTGCCCCAGTGGAACAACAGCAACCGGAACCGGAGCCGCCTTCCGAGGAGAAGCAACCAACACCGCCATCCCCCAAAGATGAACCGGAATTCGTGCCAGAACCGGAAGAGACCGATCCACTAGCACTTCCATCAAGCAACACTAGCAAGGCGGAAGAGTTGGACGAACCAACAGCATCAACGTCTTCACCACCTCAGCAGCAAATGGACTTTGACATCTCCGAGAAGCTGAAGGAAATGGGCGAAATCAGTGTTAAACCTGTGTCCAAATCGGACGCATCCAATGCCAGCAAGGTGAAAGACTTGGAATGCACGGAAGAGATTTCGCTTGAGATCACCAAGAAGGATGCCGCCATGCGAAAAGTTACCCAACATGAGGAAGAACATCAAAGAGGTAATGGACGACAACCAACTGGATGCGTCAACGTTGGCCGCCCAGCGACAAGAGTTAGAGCGTTTGGCCAGAGTGCAGGAACAGCAACGGATAATCCGAGAAGTTCAGAGACAGCTTGCTTTAGAGCGGCAAACCAACAAAACCGAGCAGAAGGTGATGCAATTTCTGCAAGGTCACGCTTCCATCCTGAAGACCCAACAACCGGGAACCTCAACCTCGGTCAAGATGGGCTACATGAAGAACCCGTTCGAGACTAGAGGCCGACCGCCGAAAGCACGCCCGATCCAAGCCAATTTGACCCCTTCTGTGAGTATCGCTCCGGTAAAATCCTCTTCAGCAGCCGCATCTTCATCCTCTTCCCTATCGACGAAGATACCATCATTTCCAGTGCGGACTTTCGACGACATGATGGATAGCGACGATGATCTGGATGACGACGACGACGATGAAGAAGACAGCGAAGCAGAGTACATACCACCCGAAAAGAAGGAAGTAGTAACAATCGATAGTTCCTCGGACGACGATTGTATTGTGCTGTCCGACGATGACGAAGAACCGGAAGACGATTCCGATGACGATCCACAAAACAGCGGAATGCACGTCAACGATTCGTACAACGTTCCGGACGACAAGGGACGTGTCGTGATCAACATAGGTCATGCCGAAGGCGAAGAGGACATTTTTTCTGGCCCCACAGATTGCACGAATCATCAAACCTCACCAGATCGGGGGCGTTCGGTTCTTGTTCGATAATATCATCGAATCCATCGAGCGGTACGATACCAGTACCGGATTCGGTTGCATCCTAGCGCATTCGATGGGTCTCGGAAAAACGCTTCAACTGGTTTGCTTCTGTGATATATTTTTAAGACATACCAGCTCAAAAACGGTGCTCATCATAATGCCCATCAATACGTTGCAGAACTGGTTGAACGAATTCAACACGTGGCTACCGGAAGATGCTGAAAAAAGTCCTTTGAATAACCACGGGGAAGTGCGGCCCAGGAACTTCAAGATCTTCATTCTGAATGATAGTCACAAAACGCTCAAATCAAGGGCGAAGGTCGTCTTGGAGTGGGCCAAAAGTGGGGGAGTTTTGCTGATTGGTTACGAAATGTACCGATTGTTGAGTCAAAAGAAGATGACCAAAAAGAAGAAGAAAAAGAAGAACGAGTCAGCACCAGTAGAAGAAGAGAAAGAATCGACAGAAGACCAGAAGAATATGTTTGATGAAATCCACGAGGCACTGGTGAAGCCTGGCCCAGATTTGGTAGTTTGCGATGAAGGCCATCGCATCAAAAATTCCCACGCTGGTATTTCGGTTGCTTTGAAGCAGATAAAGTCCAAACGAAGGATAGTTCTGACTGGATATCCTTTACAGAACAATCTGTTAGAATATTGGTGCATGGTGGATTTTGTTCGTCCCAATTATCTTGGAACAAAAACAGAATTCAGCAACATGTTTGAACGACCTATTCAAAACGGTCAGTGCATTGATTCCACTCCTCAAGATATCAAACTGATGCGTTATAGGGCACATGTTTTGCACTCGCTGCTTTTGGGTTTCGTACAGAGACGATCCCATGCAGTTCTCCAAACTTCGCTTCCACAGAAAGAAGAATTCGTTTTGCTAATTCGGATGACCGAATTCCAGAGGAAGTTGTACACGATCTTCATGAATGAAGTTGTGCGAACCAAGGCTGTTCCAAATCCTTTGAAGGCGTTTGCCGTTTGCTGTAAGATTTGGAATCATCCTGATGTGTTGTACAACTTCTTGAAGCAAAGTGAACGCGATTTAGATTTGGAAATTGAGGAAGCCGAACCTGCTCCGATAATCAAAGGTGCTAAACCATTAGTCGCTCCTCCCCCTGAGCGTCATGCTCCTAAACCGGCGCCAGTGGTGGAGAAGAAACCAGAAGAAAAGAAGGAAAAGAAGAAACCTGGCAAGAAGCCAGCGGCTCCAAAGCCTCCCAAGCCGTTAGCTTTGAAAAAAGACGGAACTCCTCGTAAACCTAGGACAACCAAAAAGCAACAGCAAGCTCTCAAAAACCAACAAGCCGTTGGTAAAGATGGCAAACTGGTTCCTGCTGCGACAGTCAGCCCGAGCACTCTCAATAAGGATCCCAATGCACCCGTGGAGGCCCCCCAGCAACCTCCGGCTACTATTCCGATAGACTCAACAGCTATCAAACAGGAATATCCAACACAAAATAACTATCCTCCTCAGCAACCGTCAGCTCCTCAGCAGCAGCAACAACAACAACAGGGAATGTATCCCGGATATCAAAACCAAAATTATAATCAGCAAGCCCCTCCTCCAGCTGCACCATACAATTACAATCAAGGCAACTACAATCAAGATCCGAACTATAATAACTACAATAATCAGTACGGATCCAATGATCCCTACAACAACAGCAACTATGGCAACAATTACTACGGCCGCAATGACTACAACTACAACCAGGGCTACAATTACAATTATGACCAAAACTACCAGAACAACTACAACAACACTAACAACTACCAGAACAACTATTGGGGCAACAACAATTACTACCAGCAACAGCAGCAGCAGCCGCCGCAGAACAATTCCTACAACAATGGTTATTACGGTAACAGCAATCAGTACGGTTACACAGACCAACAGCAACAATACAATCAATATGAACAAAAATGGGATCCAAACCAGGCTCCGGTTCCACCGATGCCCGATCCCAACCAAACTACCTATCCTCCTAACCCTCAAGAAACGGCACCTCCGCCACCTATGGATCCGCTGCTTAACCAGCAGCAAGCCAATGCCCAGTACGCGGATCAACCGTCGCTAGAAGACCTCAAAGATCCGGTCAAATCGGTTGAAATCAAGGAAGAGAAGCCCACCGAAATTGTGGACATGGACACGAAGATCATCACCAAGGTTGAAGAAGACGTAAAACCGCCATTGACACAGATAAAGGAAGAAATAAAAACTGAAATAAAACAAGAAGTGCAAGAGTCGAACGGTATTGGTGAAAATGGGGATGAAAAGACTGTTGATACGAAAGTGGATGTGAAGCAAGAAATTAAGACTGAAGACGGGGTGAAAACGGAAGCATTAGTGGCAGAGGTGAAGAAGGAACCGGAAGAAAATGTAAAACAAGAGAAGGATGAAGAGAACGACGAAGAAAAGAAAATAAACGAAACGAAGCACGAAATCGACGAAGAAAAGTTGAAAGATGAGTTGCTCAAGATTGAAGATGAGTTTAAGGCAAAAGAATCGAAAGATGGCGGTAAAGATGGTAAAGCAAAAGATAAGGACAAGGATAAAGAGAAAGAGAAAGACAAGGACGAAATTCCCTACGAGTGGGCGTTCGAGCTAATGAAAGGTTACGTTCCGGATCTGCTGGAGAGTTCACCCAAGATGGAAATCTTTTTCTACATTCTGGAGGAGAGCATCAAACTGGGTGATCGAATGCTAGTTTTCAGCCAGAGTTTGCTGACTCTCAATTTGATTGAGAGATTCTTGCAGCGCAATAAGATCCCTGGCACGGAAAACAACTGGGCAAAGAATGCCAGTTACTACCGTAAGTATTGATCGTCTGAGAAGGGAGGGTAGAGTTTACCTACTCTTAAGTGATTTGGACTCACACCGAAGGGGATACAAATTCGTGAAAGGGAGCGTGGAGTCGTGTAGAATCGTGAAAGGGAGGCCGGCGTCGTTGTAAAATCGTTATCCGTTCTGTGACGTTGTTGTTTTCGTGATTATAATTTAAATCAGGGCTGCTCGCGGGTCGCATCTGCATTTTGTGCGGCCTGCGAAGAGTTTGAATCTGGTCCGTTGATTGTTCTACCAACTTTACAAACTAAAACATAATAAGTTTAATAATTTCATTTCAAGCTGAACCTTAACTCGAATTTTGAAATATATGATTGTTTATTAGAATATATATTATTGTTAAGGGGCCCAGATAGCCATAGCGGTAAACGCGCAGCTATTCAGCATGACCATGCTGAGGGTCGTGGATTCGAATCCCGCTGGTCGAGGATCTTTTCGTAAAGGAAATTTTCTCGACTCCCAGGGCATAGAGTATCTTCGTACCTGCCACACGATATAAGGTACCGCGGGGCAAGTGGGACATAAAAAAATGATAGTTCAAACAGATTGTTCAATATAATTAAAAAATGTCAATATTTTGCAAATCCAACAACACGTTCACATTTTTGCAACATATTTGATGGTGTGTGCATGAGTTTGATCGAATAATTTCCAAATTGTGAAAATCTTAGAAGAAAGTATTAGAATGAGCCAATAGACGCAGTTACCTCGCTAAACAGGGCAAGTGGGACACATCCAGTTTCATGCGTCCAACGTCATCAGTAAGTCAACCATAGCAATAATAAGATTGGCAAATCATGGATTTTTAATTTTGAGTACATATTTGATGTACAGAAGGGATCAACCATAAAATACGTAACGTTTTAGGAAGAAAACGTAAATGTAAGGTTATGTCACATCGCATTTAATTTTTACTAAAAATTACTCACTAAAAGCGTAAAGAGGTATAAAACATGTTCAAAATATATTATTTATAAGTTATCAATCGAAATGTAGCACGTAAACTTTCAAAAATTGACGAATTTTTAAATATTTAATTATTATTTGTTATTACTGTTATGCATGGCGGAATCCCACTTAATGGGATGGAACTGTTTTCCGCAACTACTGGATTTGATAGAAATATCAACTAAAGTTAAATAAAAATATTAAAGTAAACGTTCTCATGATGTATTTTAAATTTTATCTCTGTCTTCTTTTAATTTTAAATTCATATTTCAAATAAAAATAGAAAAACCTATTTAGACAAATTTGTCATTTGTTCTCCCTATTCAACAATTACGTAATATAAGATTTTTTTTTATAGAAATCGTTCGTTTGAATGTTTTAGAGCTACTCTCTAGGAAAATGTTTGAAACGTGTCTAGAAAAGTTTTGATTCTGGTGCTTGTTTCGATAGGTCCCACTTACCCCGGGTATAAAGATATTTTGGGGTAATTTAGACTATAAAAATTTTCATATGAAATGAAAACAAAATACCTGTTTATCGTATGCAGCTTGTAACAATACTTAAAGTTGTAGCTTACCGATGGTAATTCGATTTATAGCACAATTATTTTTTGCAAGCCAATGTAGAACGTGAAACGTGTCACAATTTATCATACAAGTTGAAAATGGTGCTGAGCTGACAACTGTTACATGGAGCACATGGTATTAAAAATTACAATCATTTTTGTACTAAATTCTTTCCTTATCATTGTATCTTCAACTTTCTAGAAGAATACCCCCATGAAAAGCTTTTCCTAAAAGAGCTATGACGGAATGTCCCACTTACCCCGGATTCTCACTTGCCCCGGGGTACCTTACACATGTAAAAATGGTCAATCGGCAAAGAGAGCTCTCAGTTAATAACTGTGAAAGTCCTCATAAGAACACTAACTGAGAAGCAGGCTCTGTATCAGTTGGGACGTAAAGCCAGAAAGAAGAAGAATTATTGTTAGAACTATTTGTCATCTACTCATCTAGATTATCTGGCTCTAGACCGATTAGCGATTAGTAACGCGTTAACTTATTATTATAACTTTATATTATTATAACTGTAATTATAACAATTTGCCGTCCCCTGTTCTTTTTTTAATCCGGGGTAAAATTCAGCGGGGTAAAATTGATCGGAATGACTCATCTCGTAAATAAATCGTTGATAAATTCATTGATGGAACATTTCCAAAGTATGAATTGCACATCTGCTTCTTATATTCATGAGCTAATGAGAATAAGGATTTTTGCGAAAATTGTGTTTACTTCATACGTAAATTTGTCAACTTTTCAAAACAACGATTTCAATGTTTAGGGATGACACTATCGAAGATTCATGTCTCCCATAAGTTCTGCAAGCGATATGAGCAAGGAAAATATGGTTCTCACTAAAACTGGCATCGCCGAAAACGATTCCGTTGTCAAAACTTTCATTAGAATGTTCAATCAGACAATATTAACGAATTACTGTTAAGAATGTAGAATTTCCTTGGGAAATGGCCTACCTTTAGGCGTATTCCGTGGTTCAAGGTGTTTTTCGCTCGCCGTCTTCAAAATACCCGTGAATATAAAAACTTCAAAAATCAATAGCCCGTTCTCTAGAACTAACCCTTGCACTAAGTTGCAGCAATGAAAAACATCCGCTGGCCCCGACGGAATTGGTTATCCGCTGCTAAAACAGCTTCCATCTACCGGGAAAATCTAGTTTCTCCAGCTAATCATCTCCATGTGGGAAGAGACATCTTTCCCAGAGGAGTGGAATTAGAGCATTGTAATTCCGATTCCAAAGAGCAACGTTAATTCCCAGGCTTCCGAATTCTCACTCACTCTCACGATAATGGATTTATCCCTCACAGCAATTTTCAGCGATTAGCTACCTTGCGATTTTATCCGTCCACAAAACAAAGCGAAAATAGATAATTGCACATTTCCGTAGCTGTGAGAAGTTTGTTTTCTCTTTCTCCGATCCATGGAGAACTTTTCCTGTATGCATCGCCACAAGCAGCAGTTGCTTTTATGCACCAAATTAACCACTCCATTCGTCAAGTTGGTGTGGTGGCATGGTTAGCGTGCACGCATCGCTGTTGTTTTTAGCAATGTTCTAGGTTCGAATCCCGTCGCCGGCACTAGTTTTTGTTTATCCACATAGTGATAATTCTCGGGACCAGTTGGTGAGCGAAAATATGATGGAGTGAAAAATATATTATCCCCGGAGTGGAGTGATTTTCGGTTATCCACCATCGTAGCTCCAGGGAAAATTAGTGTGAGCGATAAAAGATGTTCACGTGAGGAAGCGAAAAAAGCATTCTCCTTACGTGCGAAAAATCGTAGATTTCGCATCATTGATACGAAAATTCAGAACCCTGTTAATTCCCGAGATCCATCAAAGTACCGGCCGATATCATTAACCTGCTGTATGTCCAAGGTCACAGAACAGATGGTGAATAGAAGGCTCCGTGAGAAACTTGAAGAAGACTACCGGCTAGGTCATCGTCAACACTCTTGGTGGCCTGCTCCACGAGGTGCACTCCGACGGAATTCATGCCGAGCTAATATCCCTGGATATAGCGAAAGCTTTTAATAGAATTTGGACCCCGCTCGTACTTCATCAACACGCCAAATAGGGCTTCTCTGGGAACCTGATGGCGTTCATTAAAAACTTCCTTTCTGGCCGGTCCTTCCGGGTACTTATTGGCAACACAGCGTCGCAACGTTTCAAAGAAGAAACCGGGGTACAAGGGTCCGTCCTCGCTGTCACGTTATTCATAGTAGCGATGAATGGAGTTTTCGAGCGTCTACCAGCGAATCTCTATGTCTTCGACTACGTCGACGACATTCTCTTAGTTGCGATCGCCAACACTCCTGGTAGAACCAGGATTAAAGCTCAAGCCGCTGTGACAGCCGTACACAAATGGACCTCCTCTGTAGGTAGACTGCGCCTCAAGGTGGCCCAAGCCATCGTCGACAGCCGACTTTTCTATGGCTTGGAAATGACGTGTATAAATCACGACAAGCTTGAAGAAGTTCTAGCGCCGATTTTCAACAGTTATGTTCGGATCATCTCCGGCCTACTACCGCCAACTCTCGCGGAATCTGCCGCAGCCGAAGTTGGCATATTACTTTTTCGGCATCGTTTATTTGCAGCCATTTGTCGAAAAGCGGTTACTTGTTCTGCTAAAACAGCCGGTGCCGAGAGAATCCACCTCCTTGAAAAAGGAGACTGGATTCTGCGCATAGTCGCCAGCGCCTGCCTCCCCCGGTGGCCAAGACTCACTGTCATGGAGCAAATAGCTGACAAGCTCAGACGACCATCAAGAGTAATTTTAGAAAACGGGACAACACAGCGGCCCTCAGAGCTTCGGTAAATGAACTCCTACAATCAAGCTTCCCCAATCATGAGCATCGGTACACGAACGGTTCCTAATCCCAGAGAGGTGTTGGCTTTGCCGTTTTCAGTTCGAACCTCTACGTGAATCAAAGCCTCCCTAAAGAGTGCTCAATTTTCTCTACCGAAGCAGCGGCAATCTTCTATGCAGCAACAACTCCGTTGGGCCAGTCTTGGGAACTGTGACCACAATTCACCACAGTTCATCGATTCTGCCATTCCACCAAAACACAAAGCAGCAGCAGCATCAATACCATCAGGCGTTGCGCTGCCAACGGTTCACACACTGCTTGACTGTTTTTGTCTCTCCTTTATGACCATTTTCGGGCAGCCATTCCAAGCTGAATGATTGAAAAAAGTGTTAAATCATTCAATCGCTAATATTTTGCTTGTGTTTTCAACTAATTGAAATCTATTAGCTCTAACAGAAAGACCACAATCATTCCGTTACGATACATATAAACAAGTTCAATTTCATACTGCCTTTATCGAGCAAAAATGCAAAACCCCGAAAACCGCAAAAATCGTGTCACCACTGTGCTCGAGTCATTTCGCATTCGAGGTTGAAAAACGTTAGGAAGAAGAAGATTACATTTTTGAAGAGCCGTGACATTTTTTTGTTTTGAACCGTCATGGTTTGCTTTGGATTTTGATGGTCGTGTAGAAAGATGTAAATGTAGAGGCGGTAAATGTTTGCTCCAGTACTTTTCTCATCCCTGACATTAATCCTTTCCAACTCAGCAAGTGTACTAGATGCCCTCAAATCCGAATCGCCAACACACCCATGGGTCCAAAGAATTTGTATAATAAAAGTGTAAAAACCTCGCGAAAACTGGAAAGTTACAGTGCCCGTTCGAGCTTGGCAACACTCCAAAAATTTTCAAGTTGCCTAAATTGGACCGTTCCAAAATTTAACGGTTGTTTTTATTAAAACTTCCATCACCGTAATAATGACCACGAATTTAATTAACCTATTTTGAATATGGTAAGCCTTAAGGCGCAAGAGAGAATGGCACAAAAATCAGAACTGAAAAAGCAGTTTTCTCCTTTTAAAACAACAAATTGATGAAAATAAAAACACACAGCCTTTTTATTTGGCAAATAAAAGAGCTGTGTTTTTTTATTTTCTTCGATTTGTCTAATTAAAAAGAGAAAACTGCTTTTTCATTTTTGACTTTTGCACCATTTTTACTTGGGCCTTAAGAAGGTCCACAGAAACATTGAGATTGTCAGGATTTGTGAATGACAATGATCCATTTTTTCTGTACATGGATTTCCGTGTTCCCAAAAAAACAAACCGTGGCAAAACCAAACGGGCACTGTACGATGAAAAGTGTTCTTAGTAAACTTAGTATTCTTATGCTCACTTAAACACTTGTTACAACGTCTCAGCAATCATTATCCTGACACCTAAAAAAGGTGAAACATCCTCTTTTTGCATTATACCGGTTCTTCTTCTTTCTGGCGTTACGTCCCAACTGGGACATAGCCTGCTCCTCAGATTAGTGTTCTTATGACCACTTCCACAGTTATTAACTGAGAGCTTTCTTTGCCGATTGACCATTTTTGCATGTGTATATCGTGTGGCAGGTACCGTGCCGGTACTATATTCTGAACGCTTAAGAAAATCTGAAGATAATGGCTTATGTAAAAGAAGAGGTTTTCTTTTTAGTAGTCGGTATTGACTACCTTCGCATGTGCTAAATATATATTTTAACTTATGGCTCGATATTGGTTGCATAACCATAAGGGATCAGTCAGATTTATTTTTGAAAACCGTGTCCATGTTCCTTATTCTGAACAGTCAATAAGGAAGTGTTCCTATTAATGGACAAAAGTGTTCCTAATTATAGACAGCAATAAATCCATATGTATCAAACAAAAGCAATTATATTTATTAATGGTTTATAACAGCAGTTCAAAGAGGCAATCTATTAGCAATTCTCCAGGCCTTATAAGCGGACCTGATCGCTTCCTTTGCAGTTTAGATCGGGATCCGATTGTATAAAATTTTGCGGTAATCTATTTCGCGGTTTGTCATTTCGCGGTTAGTACCATTTGGCGGCTTGTCATTTCGAGGTCATTACCATTTCGCGGTGTACCGTTTCGCGGTTTGGACCGAGATGTTTCATCTAACTTAACAGTGCAATTTGAAGGACTGCCTGGGTTCAAAAGAAGGGTAAATCACCGATGAAAACATTATTAGTGATAATGCCAACAATTTTCAGTTCAACTCGTAGGAAAAACCACACCGCGAAATGGTATAGACCGCGAAACGGCATACCGCGAAATGGTACTAACCGCAAGACGGTAAACCGCAAAATGATACAAACCGCGAAACGGTACACCACGAAATGGTTTACCGCGAAATGTCGGACAACCCAGGATCCATCTCGAAATATCCGGAAGTCGGTACAAAAACAACTGAATCCATTTTCTTCCCGGAATGTTATTTGGAAAATCACATGATTTTCCGGAAAGAATCATGTACTGACCTACCAATATTCTTAAGCGGCTTGTGTCGATGGAAAAGTCAGATTTAGCTGACCGGACTATATAATCCGATATGCGATCCTCATCTTCTTCCGACAATATGGTTGGTTTTCCTGGACGGTTATGTATAGTAGATTTTTCCCCTTGGAGTATCCAGCTTTTTTAAAAGCGTTAATGGCTGCCACACACAGGCTCGCTTTCTGGGAAGGGTCGGTGGATTTGACGTTTGACATGGGTAGTTTTACACGCTCGTTCAGATCTACTCAAAAGTGAGTAGATTTCGACTCACTTTGGAACAAAGTGGAACTGCTCAAAAGTGAGTAACACCATCGTTACTCACTTTAGAGTAACATTGTCAAATGCCAATATGGGAGTAACACTTACTCACTTCGTTTAATCTGAAATTTGCGAAAGTGAGTAGATGTCACTCACTTCAGGAAATAATATTTTTATAAACAATATATTATGTTATTCATAAAATCAGAAGAAATATAAATAGAGCATAACATTTATTTATTATCTCTTACATAACTATATGAATAATACATAATAACAAGTAAAAAAAAAATATTTGTGTTGAAATTTTCGCTGCTCTGGAATGGATCCCCGGATGTTATAAATCTCTGGGGGATTGATGAAAGTCATGGAGGATGTAGTTTAACCGAGCCAGTAGCCTTCCCAGTTAGACTATGAAGAATTGATAATTAGTTCAATAAAAAGTAGGACGGTAAAACTTACTGTTTATATTTTTTCTTGCGGTTGTTCTATCAAAACCAGGACTTGGTCATTTTCCCTTCGACCTCGCTTCACTTGGTATCAGGATTATTGACTTCGCAGCATTAATCTGGAATTCGCCGGTTGGACTTCCGAAGCGAAGTTTCAAGCAAACTAACTTCATCGCTGTGCCGGCTCGGCTTTTGTCTCGACTGTTTTTGAAAACAGTCCGACATCACGTTGACGGAAGAAATTTCACCACAACGGAGGATTTGTCAGTTCGAGCGCGCGAAATTTTCACAAGTCTTTGACGTTTACAAAGTGAGTCAAATATGTTTGTGTTTACTCAAAAGTGAGTAAGGTCGTTTTCTTTCATGGTTGAGTAAAAAGTTACTCACTTTGATAAAATAAAGTTACTCACTTTTGACAGCTAACTTGAAACTTCAAAAGTAAGTCAAAGTTACTCTCTTTTGATTAGATTTGAACGAGCGTGTATATTGAGTGGACCCAAGCCAAACGTCAAATCGAGAGCCTACCAGAAAGCGAGCCTGTTTATGGCAGCCATTAACGCTTGTAAAAGGCTGGATAGAATGAGCCTCTGTACGTGCCATAAATTCTTTTGTTCTCTTGACTTTTACTGTGCGCCGTGTGTTGGTGCTGTCTCACTCTCTCTTACGGGCAACTTGAAAACAGGGCGCACAGTAAAAGTCAAACGCTTTATAGCATGCATAGGCTCATACTGACAGCAATTCCGTAAAGACCTGCCGTGCTTCTAGTCGAAAACCCCTTCCTGACAAGAGTAATAGCCCTCTCCAGCTTCCACGGGTCGTGTAGGGTGATTCTTTTTTGCCGCGGCATATCTCTCGATTACTTTTTCAAATCGACGTAAGTAACTTTCATACGGTTTTGAGAAAACTAATTGAGAAGAATCACAACCTGTCTTCCAAAACTGTTTTAAAATGAAACACCTTTTTAACATTTTTTCGCCGTTTACATCGCTCATATTTTGCATACAATCTGATCGCGTTCAAAACCTAGATAGTTTCTATTAATTTCAACAAAAATAATTATAACAAAATGATAAGCCGTTCAAAACAGTTACTTTCGACGTTTTTCTACCAGTGTAAACCAGTGTTTTGTTTAGATTCGTGTTTAAGTTACTTTGTCTCTCTATACAGCGGGGCGGCGAAAGTAGTGGTTAAGTTGCGAAAGTTGAAAATCTTACTTTCGTCGTTTTGTAAATCCGGAAATTGAACGTTCTAAAAGTGAAAAATCTAGTTGGTTAGGAGCGGAACATGTGGAATTTCGTCTGCGAAACACGTAGGATCAATAAAGTAAGTTTATTCACTTTTTTGACTTGAGACTATTTGAATAAGTTTTCGAGATCTGTTTATAATAAGGATCAATCAACAACATTTGGTGCCGATCTTTGAACACTTAATTAATCAGAGATTGCACGCAGTAGCTCCAAATATTTGTAAATAATATGAAGATATATTCTTACCGGTCAGTTTCCAGCAGCTACGAATGTAATTTGATTATATTGTCAACCCAAAATGAAGCAAACATTTTGACCGGTGTCTTAAGCCCCAAGCACAATGTGAGCGGCAGCGCGGTACAACGGCAAAACGGCAAGCCCATCTTGAGCTACACTCTACTTGTCAAGTCAATGTTGAAAAGGATTTAGTCAACACTGGATTGATAAGTAAAGTGTAGATCAAGATGGGCATGCCGTTTTGCCGTTGTGCCGCGTTGCCGTTCACATTGTGCTTGGGGCCTTAGTGCACAGGCTTAGCGGCCATGTTTTTTTTCACGTTTGTCAAAGTCCGAACCTTATTTTTCGTCAAATCACGTAAAATATTGCCAAAATAAATCTGTGCCTCGGATATACGATAAGAAAATATGTAGCTGATGTATGTTATATAAGTTTTTGTGCAAAAATTTGGATTAGAAGATTGAAATCATTAAGTTTGTCGTAAACTGTTCAGAATATGGAACTGTCTATAAATATGGAGCTCGCACGGTACAAAGATACTTGTAAGCCCTGGGAATCGAGAAAATTTCCTTTACGAAAATATTCTCGACCAGTGGGATTCGAACCCACGACCCTCAGCATGGTCATGCTGAATAGCTGCGCGTTTACCGCTACGGCTATCTGGGCCCCATTCGCTAGTACATTATACCGGTAAAACGCCTAAATTTGCTGTTCGCATGATACCGAATAGATGTTATGCACACCCTTCGGACATCGGAGACTTGGGTGGCCTTCTGCCGCCCCAGTTCCTGCACCCTCAATGCAGCTTCGTCGCATGTAAATTTTGCACTGTTTACTGACATGACTGCATTTAAAAAGGCATGGACTTTTTTATATTCAGGCTTTATTCTTTAGGTTGGTAATTTTCATCTCTAATTCGGCCTTTTGTGATTCGGCCTTCTGTGATTTGGCCTTCTGGACATTCAGCCTTTTGTGATTCGGCCTTCTGTGATAATCCCATCTTATCATCCTGCGCATCAGTTTTACACAATTCTGGGAAGCAGTGATGCAGTTTAAACTGAACGCGAGCCAAAAGTGAACTGAACGCGTTCTAATTTTGCACGAGAACCTAGTAGACATTAAATTCTCGTGCATGATTTCGCACCTGCTGTTCACATTAAAATGCAAATGCATTTTTAACACGAAAAATACTACATCATAACATATTGAATTCCAATCGTTACAAATATATGGCACCTTAAATGTTTCCTAACATCTCAAATTTTTGAACTGCTCAATGTTCAAGCCTACTCGTTCAAAAGTTTGAACTGGAACGCAAACTGAACGCGTTCAAATGCAACACTGCTGGGAAGAATTTGTGCAAATTTCGAAATATTTAGAAGACATGAAATGAGTGGTGGTCCTACCCATGAAAGTTAGCGAAAATTTGTTCAGGTTTGTGTTTTCTTGACGACCAATTCAGTTTTCCCCGGAGAGCATTCGATATTCAGCTTTAAGTAGATAGTAGAATATCCTGTAAGGGCCCATGCATACAATTGATCCTGTGACACTTGCGTGGAGTTTGTGTAAAAGGGCATAAACGCATACTGAATCATAAGGCCACCATATCTAAACTTGACTTATTTTATTTTCGTGAATCCGTAAAAAAACACCTTAAAATCTATTCAATGAACTTTTTTCATCCAATTCCCTATCAAACAGGACTGGATGGTTCAACAACGGCCCAGGAACGCGAGAAGTTGATCAACGAGTTTAACTCGAACCCGAACATCCACCTGTTTCTGGTGTCGACCCGCGCTGGTTCGCTGGGTATTAACCTGGTCGGTGCGAACCGGGTCGTAGTTTTTGACGCCAGCTGGAATCCCTGCCACGACACGCAAGCCGTTTGTCGCGTTTACCGATACGGTCAGAAAAAACCGTGCTTCGTGTATCGCTTGGTGGTGGACAACTGTTTGGAGAAGAAGATTTACGATCGACAGATCAACAAGCAGGGCATGAGCGATCGGATCGTGGACGAGTGCAACCCGGATGCGCATCTTTCGATGAAAGAGGTGACCAGTTTGTGCTACGACGATGGCGAAGATGGAGAAGTTAAGGACTTTAGCGAAGACAAGGATAAATTTATCGATGTGGTCATGCAGAATTTGTTGGAATTGTACTCCAAGAAGCTTACAAAGTCACCGTTTGCCCACGAGAGTTTGTTGATCGATCGAAAGGAGAAGAAGCTGTCCTCGGCGGAGAAAAGACAAGCGCAGCGAGGATATGAATTGGAGAAACAAGCGGCTACCAAGCCGAGCTATTCCTACACATCGATGGGAACGACGTACAGAGCTATCCGAACCCCGGATGGCTCGATCATTCATCGACCTGTTGCTTCGGTATGTAGCCTTTGGCACAGAAGGAAGGTTTTGAGTTTTAAATTAAACAATTGTTACAGGTTCGACCTATGCAGGCTGATGGCGGTGGTAAGAACTCGGTTGGTGGCAACAGGCCGACTAGGTGGATTCCGGCTGAAGTTTGGCAGCGACAGGGAATGACTGCCCAGGAAATGACGCTTCCTATCGGTAAGTTGGTGTAGGGTTTTGGGAGAGATTGATTTGGTTAATAATTTTGTATTATTTTTACAGATGTTGTGATTCCAACCAGTTCTGCGGACAAATCCAATATTGTTTTGAAGGCTGGACAGAAGGTGATGGTGTTGAAATCACCTAAGGGAATTTATATGCAGTTGGAAACGGGAAAGATCATTGCCATAAGGACTGCGTTCAAGGTCGGGCAGGGTAAGGATGCAGGTAAGGGCGGTGCTAACGCAACACCACGAAGGGCAAGTGCAGCTTCGACAGTCACGAAGGCGTCGCCTGGAGGTGCTTCAAAGGACGAAGGCAATTCACTTAGCATACCGTCGAACTCGGATGACGAGGATAAGTCAGATTCCAGCATAGTTCCACTCGATCCGGAGGATAAGGACGGAATGAACGTGGATGATTATCCTGAGAAAGGAGAAATTTTGGATTGCGAATTGAAGAGTGATGAATTGGAAGAAGGTGAGATTAGAGATGGATTGGTCGGTGGTAAGGGTGGTACTGTGTCTCTTCTGAATGTTGCTGCTTATACAAATGCGTCGTCAGGACCTTCCAAAGATAAGGGCTCAAAATTCCCTATGATACAGTCAGCATATTCCTTGGCTCCCCAAGCACAAGAAGGACACGGGAAAAACTTTCAGCAGGCTGACGGGCATCCGAATGGTCCTAAGCAAACACGACAGCAAACGCCTCCTGCTACCGTTACAATAGAAGATGAGATTCCTCCCTTAAGAGAAAAAGTTGTTTATAAACCCAATCTCGTTGAAAGGAAATCAAAAGTTCCACAATCTTCACTTAAAAATTATAGGCACAAAGCAGGCAAAGCCCCAGAGCCCGGGCAAAACAAATCAAGCACTGCAAAGCAAGCCCCCGAAATAGCCCCTGCTGGTCAGGCAAATGCAACAATGGATTCTCAAACAAGTAGTGATGTTCCTTCGCCACAGGTACCACCAACACCGACAGGAGTTTCCGATCAATCTCAACCGTATCCAGCCATGGGACGTCAGGTGCCACCTAATCAGCCACAGCCGCCTCCGCAAACGATACCTAGTCCTCAACAACAGCAGCAGCAGCAAAACTATCCACAATCATCCAGTTATCCTTCCCAGCCTCATCAGCAAACCTCTTACGGCGTGCCAAACTCCCCAGCTGCCACCAGTAAAAGTCCCATTTTGCATCAACCTCAGCATATGCATTCGTCATCCTACGGATCTCACAAGCAGCATCAACCACCATCGCAACCATCTACTTGGAATCCATATACCAGCAGTAACTCCTCCTCCGGCTACTATGGTCAACAATCCCATGCTCCTCCTCCCCCGCCACCATCTCAGTACGAATCAAGTCTCAATTTTCTGGAGAAAACCACTTCTGCCATCATCAACAACCAAAATCAGAGCGAGTTCCAAACTTCCCTCAGCAACATTACACGTTCGCCAACGCCCACCGACAACTTCATGGAGTATGAACCGAAAGTGACGCCCACCGGGAAGAAGTCCGCGCCCAAAAAGCCACCCAAGCAGCCCAAGAACGACTATAATGCCGCCAAAAAGGCTCTCAACAAACGCAACAATCCATCACCGTATCTTCCGGTGTCATGTTCCTCGGCATCGTCATCCCCGTCGCCATCGCCTGCTGTCATGAACCATAGTCAGAACAGCAACAGCAGCTCGCTCAGCGGTACTCCTACTCCAGTACCACAACAGCAACAACAGCCAAATGCAGCCTCTGCTACCGGACCGTTCCCGGGATACTCTCCGACGGCGTCCACCGGTGGCACTGGCTATTACGATCAGTATTCGCAACATCAGCAACCAATGCATCAAGCGGCAACCGGAGCTCCATCAGCTGCTGGTTCTGGCCTGTACGATAGTCACGGTTCCTCGATGAATGCACAGCAACCGTACGCAGGCCCACCGGTGTCGTCGTCCTACGGTGGTGAGTGGGATCATTTTTTTATGTTTGTCGAAATCAAAAAAATCATCCATAGGGTTTCGCAATTCTTGCACTCTATAGACCTAGACAGTTTGTATTTTCAAGGTGATGGGTTTATCTCTTCTATATAGATGTAAGGATTGCAATCTCTCATGGTGCCATTTTCGGTTGGGTTGGTGCTTTGTGTTCATTCTTTTGCTGGCGTGTCCTACACTCAGACTCATTTAAAAACTTATTTATGCAAATGAAGATTTGTTAGGTTCGTCCACAAACTACAGCAGAGTTTACAGACATATTTGCTGGTATATTATTTACTTCTTAAGAAAATTGCTGCATGATTATCTGACGGAACTCGTATTTTTGTTTTCAACAGAATTCCTATAAACATTTTAAACATAATTCTAGGAAAGACTATTGATTGGATTTTCTGAAAAAAATCTGTGCGAATTTCTGGATAGAACACTGAAATAAGTGGGACTGGAAACAAACAAAAAAAAGTGCCTTTTTCTTGGAATTTTGTGAAAATGCATTCTTTTGTTTAGTCAACCCTCAAAACCCCGGAACAGACCTTTTATTTTCAATCGACTGGAGCTCCCAGACAAATAAGTTAAATCAAATGCGGTTTTCACTATGATCGATGCGATAAGTTAGACTTCCTGCGAGTGGGGTTTTCGAATCGGAAGTTCAGGCGTGGACATGTTTTTCAATCGGAAAAAGGTCTGCAATCCATTCGAATCCTCTGAGCTGGA
This sequence comes from Aedes aegypti, assembly GCF_002204515.2. Classification (NCBI taxonomy): domain Eukaryota; kingdom Metazoa; phylum Arthropoda; class Insecta; order Diptera; family Culicidae; genus Aedes; species Aedes aegypti. Next base: position 19,051,922 of record NC_035108.1, on the reverse strand, counting down.
TCTCAATAGAGAAACTTAAAAGTAGATGGAGTACCTTGTGCCTTTTAATACCGCCCCTAAATGCTTTTAAGTTTCTCTCTGGAAAAAGGTATTCTCTAGTCACATTTTTCACAACTTTAGTAACAATATTCAACTATAGGTTTAAGTGATTATCATCGGATTATCACCGGTACCCGGTGGTCATAGTTTATCTCCGTGGGTGCACCTCAAAACTAGATTAGTTGACCTGTCTATTACTTTTTAAAGAATTTAAATCGGTCAATGTTTGACAAAGTTACAGCATTCCGAAGTTGGCCCAATTTTTGTCTGTCCCATTTATTTTGACAACCCCCTGTATTTCTGTAAGAATCCATGAGATTTTCGAATTTAAAATCAAAATATCAGTACTGAAGTCTAAAAATTCTAGTAATTCTATAATTTTATGTTGCTGTAATCTCAAAATCTTTTCATGGGATACAGATTTCTATCTAAAATGTGAATTCACATGATTTGTCGTGTGAATAAGCGACAAGTTTGGCATTCTCTTTAGGATGATACAAATATTGAATATCTTCTATGTCCGAGACCATTTGGAAGGTACGAGGGGGGTATAAAAATAAATAAGGAAAAAAAATGAAAAAATAGTTATTTTTTCGAATTTTTATTTTTAACGATAATTGTCAAACTTGTTTTGATCATTATTTTACTTATTTTTTACTTGAAAAATTGAAAAAATCTATTTGATGTCAAAAAAATGATGAAATTTTTTTTCTACCCTTCAAAATTTTCGGATTTTTGAAGGGGGGGGGGGTGTCATAAGTGTAATGAACTTTGTGGATTTTGTTTTTGAGTAGATGCTATATGTAGTACAATTAAGCAATTTTTATTCATGTCACCTTTACTACTAAAATCAAAATAGCATCCAAATCCAAGATGGCCTCCAGGTTTCTCACTTAAATACTCTTATTCTTCACTCGACTCGAAGAAAACACCAACGATCTAAAACTTTGAAAATTGAACAAGGAACATTCCTCAAGCAATACGTTGATTTTTTTTTTTAAAATGCTTTGTAACTCCACTAGGATCTCCGTAATTGGGCTCTTTCAAGAATTGTCAGAAACTGCAATAATCCAGCAGTAACAGCAACAATTTCTCTGAAGAATTTCAATATGTAAACGACTGTTTTAACCCTTTTTACCATAGGTTTGACTTGATAGTGAAAACGAACTTTCTAAAAAATAGATTGAATAAAAGTTGTTGAAAAGAAATTTTATCTATACAAAACACTTTTTTTTTGGTTCAAAATCAAGAGTTTGGTGATTATTTATCTATAGTTTGGCAATCAAATCACTAATGTTTGGTAAGACGAATAAGCGTATACTTAAATTAAATCCAATCATTATTGAGCTATCGTGCCAATACGGTTAAAAGCGTTTATTGGAAATCGGTGGATCATCTGTGCTACAATGGGAAACAGATGGATAATCCTAAAGAAAAATAAAATAAGATTTTTTTTATGGAATCCTTTAACAGTTCTAGTTCTATGGATTCTGATATGTATTCCAACTGAGATTGTTTTAATAATACCAGCATAAATTCATACGTATCTCTGCAAGATATTTCTTGAGGAAAGACACGAAATCTGTCATAGATTACTTTAGGAGATTCTTACGTATTATGTTTCTGAACTCCTCTAGGAATTTCGCTCGACATTTCTCTAAGGATTCTGTCTCTTTTTAATCATATTGAATTCAGATTCATGTCTATACGTAACTCAGAGACGAACCATGAATACCTTGAGTGTAAGATGTATCTGCTACCCGTCATCACATTCTTTCTTTAATTCAGTATCATGTATCAAAAATGCACAAATGTGTCCAATGTACAAATCTCCTTGTGTTTGTCCAGGTTCATCGTATACATCTAGCAACAGCACAAACACATCTGTGAACCGTTCAAACTATTACCAATCGCCTCCGGCTTCGGTATCAACCGCCAACACCGCAATGTCCTCATCAACGGTATCAACCGATTCATCTAGTTACTATCATCAGCAACAGCAACAGCAGCAGCAATCGACAACGACACAACAGCCCCAGCCAAACCAGGTAAGAAGTCACTCCCGCGGGTCTTCATCCCACGGATACGTTCCTCCACCACAACCACCAGTAGGCTCGGCACAGCAGCCGAATCAGCACCATCAAAGCTATCAAGCCACTTCGGCGGCCACCGTAAATCCAAGTGATGCCGCATCAAATTACCAGCAACAACAATCATCAGCTGGCCCTTCCACTTTCGCACCATACTCCTCGTACAACAGTACTGCTCCGAGCAGTGCGCCTGCAACCACCCAAGCGGTAAGCTCCAATGGATCCGCTTTCCATCGGCCGGAAAGTGCTGCTCCTGTAGGCAGTGCGGCCGGTACCGATACTGGTAGTTTCGAAAGTCCTCCCACTTACATCCCCGATAACGGCGCCAATCCCTATCAGTACCCCTATCAGGCCCCAGGTTATCAAACCCAGGGCTATTATCCCCCTCCGGCATACCCTTACTATCCGGCGGCGGGTGCCCCATACTCATCCAGTGATTCCCAGTACCATTCATATCCGCCACCGCCGCCACCTTCCAACTACAACTATCCCCCGTATCCTAGTCAACCTGGCGTCGTACAGTGGCAGTAATTGCGTGCTGGCAAAGTAAGGCGACCGTCATAGTAGAATCTACTGTAGAAGTAAATTCATGTAGGTATTGATAACTGTTGATAATGCTCTCTCTTTATGCATGGCTCCGATAATTTTGTCGTTAGTTTTCCGTGAAAAGCAAACTGCTTTAAATGCTTCCTGTTCCTTTAAGTTATTATGAAACCCCAAATGAAATGTTTACTAAGTGAAACATTGAACCATTGTAACATAATGCATGTGGATATACAGCTAATTGTGTATGATGCTCTCTTTTTTTGTGAAACAATCTCCAAGTGAATTATTTTTATTTTTATAGAACTTTATTTTTATATTTGTATCATGAATAAACCACGTGTTCCTATACTGAGAAAGAGATAAAGAAAATACATTGCACAAAATGCATCATTGTCGAAAGAAATTTTTTAAATGCTAAACAGTAGTGAAAAAAAGCTTGATAAGAAAAAGTTGCGATTTAGTGATTGGCTATAGAATGGCGCCAACATTTAGACAACATACGAAATTAATCATCTTCCTAGCGTGACACAAATAACAACCAACTTTCGATAGAGCTACTGTAGAAAGACTACGCGTTTCGCTTATAAAAAGGTACGAGGTATGAGGACTTTATATTTTTGTTTGAAGGTTTGATTACATTTCCAAACGCGTTTGACTTGGAATATTTTAATCAAAAATGAAAAAAAAATGGTTCTAGGTTTCATACTTTCCTATATCATAATCTGAATAATTTCAATTTGAACATATAATACTACAATTAACTATATAATTACTGAAATATCCGATTTGAAAACATTCTTTGACAAACTTTGACAAATGTATCTTCTATAGCCCTCGTTCGACATTGGTAAAACAAGGAAGGACAAGGACACTAATCTGGAATTGAACCATTTTTTAAATCATCACACTTTTTTTGTTAGTTCTTCACTGGTTCTCTTAGTCACAATGTCACGGTCGCCATGTAACTTGCTTGTTACATAGACTGTGATAATCTTCGGTAACGAAAGACGAACATGTCCTCCTTATCTACTCCCGGATCAATTTATTTTTTTGGTATACTTGATTGAAATTATTCCAAGTCAAATAACTAAATATTCTTTAATTGAATACGTGGATCCAATCATTATTTTTGTTGAAACAATGAAAAGTGAACAAAAACTCTTCGCAACCCAAAACAGTGCAATCTTTTTTGTTGATGTTCTATATGTGAATTTTATTTAAAGCTGTTCTTTTTTTTCTCATAGATATTTATACGCAAAACAGCCAACTTAGGACTTGTGCTAACATTGAGCACAATAAATAAAAGAGTAACTTCAAAAGGTATAGAATGATGAATAATATGCTAATTGTGGACTGTTAAACAATAACCTAAATGATTTAGGAACAGGAATAAAATATTGGCTCTGCTTGAAAGTAGTGCTTTGAAGAAACATAAAGAAAACTATTCCTATTCAATCTAAAGCAAGCAAAGATAAAATATATAGCCAAACTGCAATGAGTGTTTTATCCTAATAACATTTGAAAAAAAAGTATGAAGTATTTTGCAATACCCTATTATTTATTATCAATCCTCCCGCAAAACTGCACGCTGCCCCCCAAAAAAACAGCATTGTAAGCAAAGGCATTTAACAACTATCCAAGTCGTTTTTAGAATCTCAACTACCTAGTTATAGTAGGAACTGCTGAATGTTCGAGAGAATCCGTTGTCGTCGTTTAGAATTATCTTTTCCTATAGTAGTGTATCGAAGGATTATCAGAACAAATCTACATGAACATTTAGCAAGTACACACTTCCATACCGCAAGCCAGTTTACGCACGTATCATTTCTATCGTGAGCTTTCTGAACGTCGTAGATCTTACGCCAATATGAAAGCGTACGACTGATTTAAAGTGAAGGTGCGATAGGTGAACCCAACAGACTTTCGATTCAACTTGTCGTTCATTTCGTATATGTTATCGTATCGGTTCCATTCCTGCTGACATCAGAAAAAAAAATCGGTTAGATTTGTACATTGATTGCTCGCGATCGTTTCGTTTTTTAGGAAATTTGTTCCGGGTACAAACTGTGTAGTTTTTGTATGATAAATGGGTCGAATCTTCTTCCACTCTTGTTTTACTGTAGGTTTTAATCGTTTTGTCCCCGCGCTATTGTATAAGTTAGTATAGTAGGTATGTATTTAATGTTGAGTAAACGTATAGAAACGAATCGTGTAATGGATTGTGTTTATCGAGAAGAAACGTATGTAGAGGGGGCGTGCACCCCCCACTAGGAATGATTGTGTGTCATGTGAATACTGTGCAGGACATTGTACGATAATTTTAAATTAACTGATATCGACTATGATAATACTAACACGATACTAGCGTAATGTATGAACCGTAATACAAAGTATTTGAAAAATTAAATTTGGTTTATTTTATCTTCTACGTGATGACCATCTCCAATGTGCATGTATATTAGATATTATATATTTTTATGTTTTTGCTCCCATGTTTTTAATTGTCGTCAATTATGGTAAATATCATCCCCCCAAAGCTTGAAACGATTGGAAAGAAATTTGGATGTTAACAAGCCGTTTATAGTTTATATGAAGTTACTATGGAAAAAGCCAAACTTTGTTAGACGTCCAACCAACATGTGGTCTTTAGAGAAGTTGTAGTTGGAAAGATTTCCCTATAGAAGAGATTGTGAACTTATCCATAACCATGATGAAAACAGGCTTATTTTATGACGAAGGCACAAATTTCTCTGTTGGCAGGGAACGTACCTCTAGAGTTGTTTCAATGCTGAGTTTGTGATATTTCTTCTGATAATGGTAACCAGTTGTGAAAGTTGACATTTATTGTACAGTGATTACCAGATTTGAAAATTTCAGTTACCGGAACAAACCTTTCAAGTAGTTTTCCTTCTTGCAGTGGTTGGCAATCGTCGATAGTTTAATCAGTCTATCCTTGTTTGTTCTGCAATACAATAACAGTGTTTCAGTGTTTTACTTAGCTGTCTAGGATACAACATTTTCTCGTGCTACCTTTGGATCGCATGGCGAACCCTTTCGGACAAATCGGAACAGCGATTCCACCAAATTGGCGGGAGTGGACTCTTCACATTGTTCCAACTCTTGCACTAAGCAGTCTTGCAGGCGGGTGAAATCTCTGAAATTTATGGTTTTGTCACATTAGAGTTTTGTCCACAATTTGAGACGCGTTGTTCATAATTACTCGCATTGCTTTGGTCCGATGACCAGTTTGGGGAAAACGTGGCTGGAGGTATCCACGTCCTTCAGGTATCCGGAGAATGTGTTGTTTATGCACTTGATCAGATCATCTTTCTGCTCCAGGAAACATTCGGGTCCCTTCTCGGCAATGAACACTGAAATTTAATCACACAATCATAATCATCCGTTTCTACGGAAGAAACTATTCAGTAAAACACTTACGGGCGATCTGATCACCGTCCTTATGGCACACAAAGTTCAACAAATTTTTGAACACGTCCATTCCGTGTCCCTTGTGGCGCTTCTCGTCCTCCTCCAGACACGGATCGATGGCATTCGAAAAGGTGTTCATACACTCCAGCAGGGTATTCCGCTTACGGCAGTACTTGTTGAAAACCGTGTCCAAGTCACCGGTGGGTTTGGCTTCTTCTACCTCTTTCTTGAACTGATCGATATCGACCAGACCTTGGACGCAGTTGAACAGGTCCTGAGCGCCCTGTTTGGCTTGTTCATAGGATTCATCTGTTCCGCCAGCCTTAATGCACTTGTCCTTGACGGCATTTTCGATTTCATCCAGGGTTGGCACCGACAAGTTTTGTAGATTTGCGGGCAGATGCTGCCGAAGGCTGTCGACGTCAATCTTGTTGGTATCGTCGGCCGCAGCGATTGCTAGTGATGGAGTTTTGCGTTGAGCGAGATGTTTTATCATTAGGTAATTGAGCTAGGAGCGTATTGCAATAAATACTTACTCAGTGATGCCAGGAGCAACACAGCTATGCTTTTGATGGCCATAGTGAGTGAAAGCTGTGAAAACCAAAGAAGAAACTATTATTTTTTCGGAAAACTACAAGGAGAATCCCAAATTTTAACGAATTTAATCAGTCCAAAGCCCCAAACAACTGTGCAAAATTTGGAACAAATGGGTTCGTCTACGGCAGAGGGTCACAACATTCTTGAAGTTGTGACCCCCTTTGAGATTTTACAAGCCTCTCACGACAGAGGAGAAGGAGGGGAAACAATCGTTTTCGGATCTACTTGTCATCAGGAAAAAATGTCCATCTTTCGACTTCAAAATCTTTAGGACGCCTACAAACACCCAGCGAGTCATCTCCTACAAATCGAATCGTTCGTTCCAGCATAAGATGGCATAAGATTCACCACATGGTCCACAGGATACAGACTCTACTCCTCAGCGAGGACGGAAAAACTAAGGAACTGGAATATATTTTAGAGACGGCAATGATCAACGGATACAAGGAAAGAACGATAAAAGCCATCATCGACCCAAATAAAAGACAGCATAGGGAGCCGGATCCTATTCTTGGCATTTAAGATTCACTTCAGCAGTGGGTTTTTTGAAAGCTACTGAGCACATATAGGGTGTCCTAGAAAGTACGGGCACGGCTTCACCATACAGCCATTTCGAGACTTGTGCAGATAAAAATCTGATTTTCACATATTTTATTCTTTCACTTATCAAGAGCAGATTTAGAATTTTGAGCAATTTTATCGCTACTTGTTCGTTGGCGGTGTTATATTTCTAGAAGCTCCTCTTATCAGGTTTTGGACAAATCGCGTTATTTCTGAGCGACCTTATTGTACGAAATTAATGCTAGGTACGTACCTACAATAAAAATTTGAAAAAATATATTAATGATGACATTTTATTTATTTTAATGGAACGTGTATATGAAATTTGAATAGAAACTAAAGATTCGATTTCAGCTGTGGTCGATTTTTGAAAGGATCAGAACCAAGTCCTTTCAAATCGTACACTTCAGGTTAATTATCAGAACTCCAGATCTGAAAGACTTCCTGTAAGAGCTGGTGTTCCTCAAGGCAGCATTTTGGGACCAATATTATACAATATTTTCACATCTGACTTACCTGAGTTACTTCAGGGATGTCAAAAATCTTTGCTTGCGGATGACACAGGCCTCTCCGCCAAAGGACGAAGTCTGCGTGTCACCTGTAGTCGATTGCAAAAAAGTTTGGATATTTTTTCTTCATACTTACAAAAATGGAAGATTTCTCCTAATGCTTCCAAAACTCAACTAATAATATTCCCACATCAATCAAAAGCTCTTTATTTCAAACCTTCAAGTAGACATGTTGTCACGATGAGAGGGGTTCCAATAAATTGGTCAGATGAAGTTAAGTATCTAGGGCTCATGCTAGATAAGAATTTAACTTTAAAAAATCACATTGTGGGCATTCAAGCCAAATGTAATAAATATGTAAAATTTCTCTATCCCCTTATTAATAGAAAATCAAAACTTTGTCTTAAGAACAAGCTTTTGATATTCAAACAAATTTTCAGGCCAGCCATGTTGTATGCTGTACCAATATGGACTAGCTGTTGTAATACCAGGAAGAAAGCTCTGCAGAGAATTCAAAATAAAATTTTGAAAATTATACTGAAGCTTCCTCCCTGGTATAGCACCAATGAGTTACATAGAATTTCCAATGTTGAAACATTGGAACAAATGTCAAATAAAATAATAAATAATTTCAGGCAAAAATCGTTACAATTTTCTATTGCCACGATTAATGCGTTATATGTTTAGATTAGGTTAGGTTAAGTATATTCAAAGCATTTTTTTTCTCTTATAAGCAGGTGAAATCAACTCACCTGTAAAAAATCTGAACTGCTACGGCAAATGAAATGTAATATGTTGTTAACAAAATGTTAATAAAATCTTAAATTTATTTTTTGCAATTCCGTTGCAAATCAATCAACTTTTCATTGAGAAGTTGATCAACATAAAGGCCTACTTTTCCTACCAAAAAATCAGTGCTGAAAAGTGCTACTTTTCAGCACTCTTTTCGGTGCTGAAAAGTAGCACTTTTCAGTACTGTTTTGGTAGGCGTCAACCGAACAACCCAGTCTCTTCATTCCATTTGTGCTTATTCTGCGCGGCGTGCGAGTCGGTACGAGTCGTTCTCACCTCGGGTGACGTGAGGCAACTAATGTTAATCCAATGGGAGCAAGTCGACAATTGCCACCTCATTCGACTCGTCTCGCTTTAAACGCTGCGCAGAAAAAGCACAATTGCATCTGATTCTATATCCGTTTTGCGATGTGGTTCCGACACAGACTGGCTGGGATCGAATCGTCCAGCATTTGTCGTCAGCTGCTGCTTGTGCTGTCTTACCTTTTCTTTCCTCCAATAGGGAATAATGATCCGCATAATACCAATGGGAGCGAGAAAAATTGTGACATTCATGGGTAGTACTGTATCACAGCCTACGTGATTAAAAAATACTGAATTCATAGTACGCATGGATGTATGCCCATGTGGGTTCTCTCGAAAGATTTGTTTGTGCTTTTAGAGTTCATCCAGCTGAAACGGCATTTTTCGAAATACCGTGTACGCACCTAACTTTGCGCAGCTCCAAACTTTGCGCATTTTTAAGAAGCATGAAAAAATGATAATGGATCATTGATTTTTTTAACAATTCAGTTTCAGCAACATGTTCGTTTATGTGAAATAAGTATTTGTCATACATTTGTTTATTGAAAAACCCTCGTGTATGTTAGTAAATAAACAAAAAAACTTATAAGACGTCAACTTTTACACCATCTTAGCACAAGCGCTAAGGAGTGGCTCTGCCAAAAATGAACATTTTTCTAAACAAAACTGTGTTGTGAAAAGTATATTTGCGGTGTTTTTGCAAAAAAAGGTAATATTCTAGTAATTCTATTAATTTTCCATATAATATGTCGAATTTTTATTTGAAAAAAGCGATGCGCAATGTTAGGACCCATTTTTTACAAGAGGGTCTTAATTTTTGCGCACTTCTAGCAATTCGGAATGGCATGTAAATACATGTACGTCCTTGCAAATGACTAAAGCTGTCGATCTTGTCAGGAATGGTCACTCAATCCATAAGGCAGTGGCTACATGTAATATTCCTGTAAGTACCTTTTGTATGAAGCTGAAGGCATGGTGTGCATTGAAAAATCTCGGAAAACTCACTGTATTGACGCAGGAGGAGACTTTTACTGTAAACTTGGATAATTGATAGCGCAATGGTTGGCTTCCCAGTTGATGGACAATGATTCAAGCTCCAGTTGCCTAGCAAAAAGCGTTCAATAATGGAATATCCGTACTGACGGCAATTCAAAAAAAAAAAACACCAGAGATCGATACATCTCCCGAACTTATCGATGTTTTCCATGGATTCAGTGGAAAGTAAGGGTCCGTCCATTAAGGGACAGCCCCTAAGCAACCTGCAGCTTGAAATACTAATAGACAAACGAGAAAACTCTCGAGCGCAGCTCGCTTGAGCTTCAGTTGAGGCACATCACTGCTAAAGACTCGTCAAGTTCATTTGGAAATCCTCCACTTTCAGCTGACGATATGTACAACAGAGAAGATTTTGTTTAAAATGCTTCCGAATTGTGCGAAATCGAATCGGTCACGGCCATCAGCAGTGGATACGAGCATCAAATTTCGTAGTTATTCACTTATATAATATATAATATATAATATATAATATAATTTTATAGTTATTCAAAGCGATGGAACAAAATAAGAAAAAAAAACAAGAAAATTAAAAATAAGTTTAATAATTAAAAAAAAAACAAGAGAATAAATTATATAAAGCAACGTACGTAAACAAATAAGTATAAGCTGTAAACTATATTGTTCAGATTGTAATCTTGTGAGTATATAATAAAAAAATAAGAACATAGTAACTCACTATTCGCGTCCACTATATGTTTGGGGTGGTTGAATAAATTAAATTGAAATTTACGGAAAAAACTCCTGATGAAACTCATATTAGTTATACCCTTTTTGTTCAATGCAAAACCAGTAAAAAAGTAAAATTATTATAAGCAAACGAGCATTTTAAAGTATGCGCAAAGTTGGGCACATCATGCGCAAAGTTTGGAACAATTCAGATTTTGTGCGCAATGTTAGGCACAAGGTGGTGAATTACCTTTTGCATTTTTTTTATTTTTTTATGGATTATTTTTATTTTTTAAAATTATGTATTCTACTGAAGGGTTAAAAGCCTATCGTTGGCAAAGGTTTGAATGAAAAAATACAGATTTTAGCCTTATTTGAAGCGTAAATAGGATGATAATTTCTTAACTGCGCAAAGTTAGGTGCGTACACGGTAGCAAAAAATGTTGTATGCAACTCGTTGCAAAACTCGATTTTTTCAGCACTCGTTGTATTTATCCAACTCGGCGAGCCTCGTTGGATAAATGTACAACTCGTGCTGAAAAAATCATCATTTTGCAACTAGTTGCATAAATAACTATTACCAAATTAGGATGATAGTGTTGTCTGCTCTTGTCTCAATCTTTGAGAATTGTAAAAAAACATGTCACTAAAAGAAGAATCAACTTATTAACATCTGATGTGGCCACTCCATAGCTCCAAGCACAGGGCCTCCTTGGAGATATTTTTGTTTTATATCCAAAACAAACCGTGTGACGTGTAAATCTTCGTGAATTCGAAAGAACATGTCAATTATTGAAGTATGAGCTAGGTATCAACTAATTAGGTCACTCCTAAGCGCCTGGTACTGGTTCCGCCAAGGCCTCTTAGGGGACATTTCAGTTTCATGTCCAAAACCTATTATGAAACGTTTCAATCTTCATGAATTCGACAGAACATGTCAATTAATGAGGAATAGACCCTGTGTTTCCACTCCTGAACATCACGTACAGGTTCTAGAAAGGCCTATTTTATGACATTACCGTTATCTGAAGGAAAAAAAATATGTCATTAAATGAAAAATGATCTGTTGGTAGATCTGGCTACTCCAGAGCACAAGGAATAGGTTTCGCCGAAAACCTTTTTTGAAAACTTTCCGTTATTTGAACAAAACATGATGTGCCACGGGTAAAGCATAATGAAAATTTTGAAAAGTATTCAAATAAATCTAGGATAAAATACATACAAACTGATGTGGCTTCTCTTCACTGATGCGGTATTGGGCAGGATCTTTCTGAACAGATGTTTTCCACGAATTTTGGAAAATCTGTTATGCAGATCTTCATGAATACGCCAGGAATGCACTGTGCAATAGACCTATTCATATTTTCAAAAATGTCTGGAAACTCCCCAGTCAACCAATACTTTGATTTTTCATTGCAAAATGAACTTCTGGCCAAAATTTTACTCAATTTAGAGTAAATTTAGGTGTGCTTCAAATCAATTATGTGTTTTGGGCTATTTTCAAGCTTTGAAAAATCATAACTACCGAATGAAACATCGAAATTTATCGGAAATATCTCTACATAGTAGTTTATCTAATTCTACGAACTTTTGCCGAACACCATTTCAAGATTGGAGCAAGTTTTAACATAGTTTGGTTGAGGATTGTATCTCGAGGTTCTTGAAAATCTCTTTTTTCGGGAAGTGTTTTCACTGAAAAGCATGCCTGCATGAAAATTTCGGATTTTTAATTTCCAGACATGATGACTATGCATATCTTAAAGTCAATCCCGCTCAAAGTTACTATTTATCTTACGAAGATAAGTTATAAAAAATAGGTAATTATGAAGCACATTTGTAAATCCACTGTGGGTCATCCAAGAGCACCACCGTGAGCTTCAAAGAACACAAAAAATGTACACGTTAGCACTGCCTTTTCTCAGTCGATGATGATGATTGTTTTCAAATCGTTCTAAATGATCAGTGAAATGCGATCAAAACAATCATCACTCGGAAAGAAAAAGCAATGCTAACTTGTTCAATTCATTCGTTTTCGGTACATGTGTCATGCATGATTAAACTATCATCAGGTTGTGCTGCGGTGTTCGATCTTTGGGCATTTATTGTAATATATTGCCTTAAGCAACATGTAAGCTGTTGATGGTCAATGAATTCATAAATGTATTATGTTTGATTCCCGTTGACTAGGGCCTGAAAAAATAATGTCAATGAGTGTTTTATAAACCATGTACATTGAGAAAACTGCAATTTCTGGGTACTTTGGAGAACAAATTTGGATAAAATAATGTTAAAACTCAATTTAATCTTATTAGCGTGTTCGACAAACTTTGACAGAATATAATTAGCTTTCAAATAGTGGTAATAGCAAGTGGTTTTGATTTTCCACATGCTAGTTATGATTTTCCAAACCTTGAAATAACCCCAAAAACACATTTTCAACTTGAAGCATACTGAAATCTTTATCAAATGAGCTGAAATTTTGACCAGACATTGTTCTTAACATGAGAATTCCGAATACTGCTTGACCGGTAGATTTCTAGACATTTTTTTTAAATATGAACAGGTCTACTGTGCAACTAGTTAAAACTCAGGAGAAAGCTGAGGAGAAAACTAGCAAAGAATCCATCAGAACTTTGTTTCGAACATCATCAGAAATCCAACAAAAATCCTAAAAAGGTTTTAGCTAGAATGTTACCACGAATCTATTGTAAACTTGGAAGAAAATAGTCTATTAATTTTTCAGGGTCTTCAATAAATTTGTTACTAAAAACTTCGCTTTGGAACTCTTCATGAATACACCATAAACATAGTCTTATGATTTATGAAATCCCTTTGGCTTACTGACCTTTGTTATATGTACTGCCAATAATTTTAACAGTATAAAAAAAAGAACATCCTATTGCGAGTTTAAAGAAGAGTAAATGTCAGTTTCGTCAATCGTACCGCTTATTCATGAATTGAAGAATTCCACGTGCAACAGAATAACAATTTTGCTTAGAGTATGTTAAGGATTTCATCAGAAATTAAACAATAATCTAGCCACACGGTGCCCCGACAGACCGTTATTATGTAAAAAAATTGTCCATCAAATCTGAGTATAGGGATCGATTCCTAAAGTCATTCTGCATCTCTGAGCCAATTTTTAAAAAAATCCCTAGGCAGAATCTCGAGAAATCTTGATTTGAAGTTTTTGACTAAAAATTTTGATATAGACCATATTAAAATTACGCAATATCACTGAAAAAACCTACTAAATCGCTCAAAAAAAATGGCCAAACTATTCTCAACTAGTATACAATTGTTACCGTTGTTATAATTGAAAATATTTACAACTGACCTCACTTACCGGAGTGGCTTAAGTATGTTTTTTTTTCATAGTTTACTGGTCTAAGTTTAATTGAGGATCGAAGTGTGCCGCGTCTGTGAACGGGTGTGAAAAATTTTGCTCCTACACAGCTCCCGTCAAATTTTTCAGATTTCGATTTTGAAATTTCTTAATTGATTTAAATTTAAATTCTGTTGTTCAGTGAAAGGTGTGAGAAAGTGACTAGCCATGCTAAGAAACATCATTTTCCGCAAGGATTTGGAGTTCGCACAGGAGAAAGGATTTGTTGTGTACACCAAAAAGAAGTGCAAAGTGCCCTCCAGCAAAACATCCAATGACTGGCATTAAATTAAAACACAGGCGAAAGCCAATATCCAGGAGGGGATTCAAATGATGGTAGACGACTGTAATATGGTGAGATCGTTCATTATTAGTATAGTCTTATGTTAATTGTTCAGATTCATTATTGTTTTGTTAATTTTCGAAATATCCTTCATTTATTCAAGCTGTTTCTGTTCCGAGCGCTTTCTCAAGCATTTGAAAGGACTCTTATTATATATGAATTAAATTTTACATTAATCGATGCATCGATGCGCTGAATGCATATATTTAAATGTTTATGGGCGTTGAAGACCTGACCTAACAAAACTTTAGTTTTCAAACTATCGTAATGTTTGAATTCTATATACGATTTGCGATTATATATGTTCTGCAAATAAAAAGGGGTGGGATAGTCAACCTTAATGTTTTCTTCTCGTTTCAGAGAGCGAGTAACGGCGCTTTAGCCTAGGCTTCCGAGCCAGGACATAAGGAAGAAATACCTGTGTCCCATCCCTGAAAGAAGAGCATCGATAACAATGGAGTGTGCATTAACATTCTTAGAAACGCCACTCCCAACGATTTGAATAATGAATTCTTCATTAAAACAATTCAAACATTTACGTCTATCACATTATTCATAAGTGGATAATTTGATCGCCGTGAACTTTTGAGTTATCTTCAAGACCAAGTCTGCACAGTGGGCCTGGCCGTTTTAATATTTGTGTAGAATCACCGATATTCGGCAAACATTAATGCTGACAAGAAAATACTAGAAAAAATTCCAGTATTTCCAGGATGCAATTCAATATTGGCTGTGCAAGCGCTTAGATTAGATTAGATTAGATTAGATTAGTTTACTGGTCTAAGTTTAATTTATTGTTGTTTTCTATGTAAACCCGATTGAAAGGTAAAACAAATAAATTTACGATTAAAAATGTTGCTGTTTTGAAAAACGAGGATCTTAGAATAAATGTTGCATAATGATAGTCAGAAGATAAGCCATTAATGATTAATCGACTATTTTGAGCAAGTATCGAACGTTTATTTCAAATCTAGAATGATTTGGTTGCTTTGGTACGCTTATCTGCAATCAGATCACTCAATATCAGAATGAACTTACGCGGATGTCTTCCACGGGACCAGTGACCTGATTGATGCAACTTTTTATTTCGGCATTCGCACTAAATGACCAGCTCACAGAAGTTTGCCGAACTTTATTCGCTTAAAAGATTTCGCTCCTGTCCTTGAATAAATGTGGTTAGAGAGCCATTAATCAGTATCTTTACAGGGCAAACTGACAATGATGTTTCATTTGGGCACGCTTGTATTCATCATTGCTCTCTTTGCATTGATAATGAAAACAGAAGTACTTTTTGAAACACTTTTCAGTGTTGTACGATAACAAGGTGCGGTTGCAAGGTGTTTTGTGTGAAGTTATTAACGAAAGAATGGATCTATGAAGTCAGATAAGCCTTTATCAAGACAGTGTAGCAATGTCGTTTCCCTTTGCAAGTTGCGGGTCTCTAGGCTGGTTACGTAATTCATAAAAGAGATATTCGCAGCAAGAACACATGTTTTTACAACACAGGAAATATCATTATCACACGTTACAAGTGCTCTATGGTTCTTCAACAACTTCAACTTAAAAACACGGACACCGTCTTCAGCCATTTAGCTGCACAGACTATAACTTAACATCAATAACGAAATAAAATCCATGTTCCTTGCAGATGCTTAAAATTTTAAGGCACATAAGGTAATAGAGCAGATTCATGAAAAGTGTACTGCGATCTGTCAAACTCGGATACCTTTTGCAGCACCAAGGGATTAAATGCAGTACTAGAAGTGGTACCCATTCTGAACCCGACTACTATGTCTCTATTCGTCTCTGTTAACACTGGACAACGGACGAGCATGCTCCAGTTGGTCAGCCGAGAAATTTTCCTGACGAAAAGTTTCAACGGCTGAAGTGGGAATCGAACCCACACCCCATGACACGATTCGCTTAACTGCCTGATGACACTTAACCACACGGCCACGAAGCCCACTACATCCCCATAAAGCACCGCCTCAGCACTTACACAACTGAACCTGCTCATTTCTCTACAAGCAATCATAAACGTTTGGATAAAGTAAATTACATTACAAGCTTATTCTAGATGTCCCTCTTTGGAATTGTGAAACCCTGCTCTACTGAATTACGATCGATTCCAATAAAGTCATCAAGAAGTATATGCGACAAAATGTAATATTGAACAGTACTGCCCATAACTGCATATTTGTAACATTCGACAAAAGTAGGCATTGAGTAAATTAAATACCAAGTGTGCATTTCATGGCAGTATGGGAGGAAACTAAAATTTCAAAAAATCACCAGGAACTCAAAAGTGCTTATTTGCGGCTGATATTTTGTACAACTGATATCGCATACTAGGTGAATAGTCAGAAAATAATTCTGATAGAAATTTCATTGCTATTACATTACGAGGCTCATTTATAATCTCAATGTGACTGTTATGCGGTTATAACTACCAATGTGACAAAACAACTTGGTATTTTTTTCGAATTTTCTAGAACAATCTCACAGATTTCAGTAAGTTGATCGAAAGTATTTATCATTTGATGACTCTCCATGGTATTAACTCCAATTTGTCAAAAATGTCGAATGTGACTGTTATGCAGTTATGGGCAGAGTAGATTCGAAAACTCATCTCCTTTTCATTCCATGTAATTTTGTTAAAAAAAGTGGGCACCTCGTCTACAATTCCTACACTTGATTGTATTTATTAGCTTAATCAACTTTCCGAGTTTATGTTAAGATTTTAACATCTTCTTTGTAAACAGATTGGCGATGAATTCTATTGCAACGAAGTAAATGGTTACATGTGTTGAGAATAGAAGTCCTAGTGATGTTGATAGTTAAGTAGTTATTGGGGATTTGTTTGAAATTGTTAAATACTTTGTTAATCTTCTAATACTTGTGACATATGACAATCATGTTTTCCGTGTAGTGAAAATCCTGTTGTGGATTCCTGAGCATGTAGAACAGGATAATGTTTACGATAAATGCTGAGGACAATACTCGATGGAAAACTAGACGTAAACATCAAGAGTAGTACCAGATGTACAAAGAAGCAAATTTCATTAAGCAAAATAAATACGGCAGACTTTAGTGGGTTGGTCCCTTACTCATAAAGTCTAAAAATAAGCAGTTAATAAATAATATTCAGCATTAAGTGATTCACATTTATCGAATATAACTTCAATATCATGTTGGATTTTATTTCTAAGATTTAATTTTATTAATCTAAGCTTACTGGTTTAAGCCTTGTTAAAACATACTTAAGCCACTCTGGTAAGTTAAGTCAGTTGTAAATATTTCTAATTATTACAAAGGTAACAATTGTATACTAGTTGAAAACAGGAATTTGTTTATCGGCATATCGGTCATATTTTTGCTCGAAGTAAGAGGGAGCATGGAGAAGAAAGCAATGAATACTAGATGGATAGGTACCGTAAGGGAACGGCGAGAGAAATTGGATTAGATGTTGAAGAGGGCATACCATATTAAACAGTATTACTTGAAACGTCACTTCCTTGTGGCTAACGTCCCCTATGGGAACGGCTTGGGTGTGTTTTGAGAATGACACTACCAAGACAGCCTGACAGGCTGTCTTGGTAGTGTCATTCTCAAAACACACCCAAGCCGTTCCCATAGGGGACGTTAGCCACAAGGAAGTGACGTTTCAAGTAATACTGTTTAATATGGTATGCCCTCTTCAACATCTAATCCAATTTCTCTCGCCGTTCCCTTACGGTACCTATCCATCTAGTATTCATTGCTTTCTTCTCCATGCTCCCTCTTACTTCGAGCAAAAATATGACCGATATGCCGATAAACAAATTCTAAGTAAAATTATCACGGTCGATAACTTTGTATGTATGTTGAAAACAGGTTGACCAACTTTTTTGAGCGTTTCTGTAAGTTTTCCAGTGCTTTTATGTTATTTTAATATGGATTATATTAAATTATCAAGTCAAAAACTTCAAATCAAGGTTTCTCGAGACTCCTCCTAGGGATTTTTTTAAAAATTTCCCCAGAGGTGCAGAATGACCTCAGAAATCGATCCCTGTACTCAGATTTGATGGACAATTTTTTTACATAATAACGGTCTGTCGGGGCACCGTGAGCCAGCAATTATCTAGTTTGGAACCCATTCGAGATTTCGTCTTACCCGCAAAGGGTTTTCCTACAGATTAGTGTTAGGGTCATCCATCGCAAGGGTTTTACTTACAAATGCTTCATGCATTTTTTCGTTTTTTAATTTTTGAAGCTTGAAACTTAATAAGCCAGTTCATTCAAATTGTATTGCTCTGGAGTGACCAAATCCTCGTTAATTAACAAGTTCCCTCGAATTCAGAAGCCAATTCCGGCATTGAAAGAAGAAAACAAATTATTACTAACTAGGGTCAGAGTTGCTTAATATCAATCAAATCAGATGATGGTCTAAAACTATCACTATCACTCGCGAGCTATATATATCACTTTGATTTGACAACTAACAGCAGTGATGCGACATCGCATGCGGAATGAGCGATCACGTGGTAATTATCCATGTGGGCTTCGTAGCCGTGTGGTTAGCGGCGTCAGTCGTTTAGGCGTATTGTGCTACGAGGTGTGGGTTCGATTCCCGCTCCAGTCGGTGGAAACTTTTCGTCAAACGAAAAATTCATCACTGGGCTACTGGGTGTTCCGTGTTGTCCGTTGCCTAATGTTAGTGATTGTCCAGTCTGTGCAGCCTTTGGCTGAAGACGGTGTAAATTGTCTTTTTTCTTTTTTTTTACTGTTTTTCAGTGATCAACAAATAGTTTCAACCTTTCTGCAACACTGTCAAAAATATCGTACTGATAAATTGCCATTTTAACTGCTTAATTTAAGGCTAAACTTATTGATTATATTGATATGATGTAGATTGATCCGAATTGTATCGCAGTCAGCCTGTACAAATCAGCAAATTTTAAACGTTGACAGTGACAGCGAGCAACTCTGACTAGGTAATTGCGAAAAAGCTCAAAAATGTGCTATGCAGTTTGAAACCGTGCACATTTTTTAAGGGATTCACTAGTCCGGTTGAAAATAAATTTACTCAGGATTTTGAAAGCATTCTCAATCAAGAGAATGTTTTCAAAAATTTCTGGTAGACTGATTTGGAGAAAGTGGGAACTACAGGTCGGACTCGATTATCCGGAGTATCGTTTTTTTCACTTCGGATAATCGAATCCTCCGGATAATCAAATCACTAAGAAAAATATTGTAATCTTCGATAAAAGAACTTAAATATTTTTTTTTCGTTGTTTTATTTGTATGATGCGGTGGCATAGCCAGATATTATTTCTAGGAACAGTAATGGTCTTTACAAGAGAAAAAAATAATGATCAGCATACACAAAAAACCACTTTTCAAACCTCCCTTTTCTTAAATACGTTTAAAACTTGTATATTGCAATACCAAATCATCTCGGATTTATGCATAAAAATTGAAAAACAAGAACATCAAAAAACAAATTCCGGATAATCGAGTCCAAAATTCCGGATAATCGAATCCCGGATAATCGAGTATTACCAAAAACGGTAAAACATTCTACCGAAATTTCGGTAAACGGACTATTAGAATACCGATATCAGTAATCTGGCTGAATGACGCGTCAGCTCATCTTGAATATTTTTGTTACCCCGCTGCAACGAAACTGTTTGTGGTGTATCTCCAAACAATTTTTCCAGCATCTGACAAATTTTTCGGACTCTGTTGACTGAGGTGAGTTAAATGTACTGACTCTAACATGAAAAGCATTTGATCACTAATAAAAAGGCCATCAACTAAATTTGACTTTGTTATTCTTTTTTTATCAGAAATTGGGGTTCCGAGAAACAAAAAATCGGTGCATCGTGTTTACAGTTCCATGGTTCCACGACGTTTACCGATCAGTCGGTGTTTTGACAACTGAACTTTAAAAATCAATGAACTAGGGTAGAAGCACCGGTTTTGGACATACGCCAGTTGTAGCCATAGGGGATTATACAACGTTTTACGTAGCCAATCAGCATAAAACCTTTTGTGTTCAGTAGATCACATTCACATGATATCGCTACAGTCATTTACTCGTCCAAATTGATTCAAAACACAAGAAAAACAATGAATTATCCTTATAATTTTAACTCCCATACACCTAATTTGGCCAGGGCACTCCTAATTTGGCCACTCTTATGAGAAATTAATGCGATTGGCCAATTTAGGAACCGAAATTAAATCTCTGGCCGAAACTGGTTCCGTTGGCCTAAATTGACCAACGGGATTTTCAAAGCGAAAAAATGGTTTTAGCTTAGTTTTGAATTTTACACACATAATATGGATTGAAAGCTTGCATTTGACATATTTGTAGTATAAATACGGCTTCCCATTTAATTTTTATCGACAATTTCTCTTAGGCTGGCCAAAACCGGTGCTTTTACCCTACTGATTTTGTCGAATTTAATTTGACAATATTTAAACTCCAAAAGATAACATCAATTTGTCCCCGCAAAAAAATGGCGTTCCGCAAAAAAAAAAAAATGGTCATATGAAGAAGGAATTGCACTGAAATTTGATTAACAATCAAGTAAAAATAAATCTTTTATGCAATGGCTCCGTGGGCCTCCTGTAAAGTCGTTATGGCCCCTAGAGTTTCGCGGACATCTGGTTGGGAACCACTGGTCTAAAGATGTGCGCTTTGTTTTATTTGCCATTATTGAAGCATTGAAAAATTTGTAATGAAAAAAAAATCGAACTATACACGACAAGAGTCAGAGCGATCAATGCTACTCCGTTTTATGGTATTGTAACTTCAAAATCTGTAGTCACACTTCTCAGTACAAGTCATCATGTGGGACAATTGCTGCTTTATTCAAACGTAATTTATAACTGTTATCAAGCATGGTTACAGCCATAATACAAACGGTAGTTGATATTACCGCATCTTACTCTGTATGTAGAAGACATTCTGACGTAACGAGCACCTGATACTACACTGCATAAGAGGTGAAATACTTTAAATAAAATAAATAATATATGATGAATTTTTAAATAAAAGTGAAATTTTTCAATAGTACTACTGTACCTCAAGCTTTCGAATACCTCAATGAGGTAATTTTAGTTGTATCAAACTATATTTCCAATATAATAATACATAATACCAAATTGAGGTGTGTAATTCCTGGATTATTGAACGATACCTAATTATGGTATACTACCAAAATATGGTAGGTGTTATTCGTTATAAAAAAAACTATTTAATATGATCACTATGTCCCACTTTGCCAATCGTTCTGATATTGCATTTTCAAATTCTCAGAGGAATAAATATGCCACAATAAGTTGCGTAACACTGCTTCAATTCCGAATTCAACAAGACACTTCGTATGATCCAATTCATGGCAATAGAATCATACATCCATCACTATCATTTTTTCTTGTGCTTATAATTCACTTAACAAAAATGACAATCACTTACTTCTTGTCAAGTAAACCGTTAAATTTCTTCTCGTCGGCGGCACTTCCACTAGGACTTAGTCCGAACCGTTTGGATTGGATTTTCTTTCCACACTGCTCGCCGTTGTTAACTCGCGCGGTTCCGATCGTGGATTTTGTACTGCCTGTGGAGGAGAAATTGCAACGGCAGCCCATCTTTTAATCGGTTTATATAGACAACGCCGTTTTCTTCGCGCTCCCGATTGGGTACAGAATTGACTAATTCCGTAGAATATGAGACTGTAATTGATAACATTGTCCTTTGTTTGTGTATTGAGAATGATCTTTCCTGGCAATTATACTCATTTCGATTGATAATGAAAGTCGACCGGTTTCGATGCAATGCAGTATGAAGCGCATATTCGATGTTACTGGCCTGTTATATAGATGAGGAAAGTTATTTTTATAGCCTGTAACGAGTAGTAATGCAATCACGTTGAAAAATAACGTGAATCATCTAAAAATTTGAAAAGTGGATGCCTCAACCCATATTTAAACATTGATTTTGAATGCTAATTATGAAGCAACTCCTCTGAAGTGAAGGTGTGAAGCTATATGGCGAATGATTATAAAAATACTGGTTGTAACCTAAAATAAAGGCGCACAACCATTGATACAATTTGAAGTAAGGTAGAAGCACCGGTTTTGGCCAGCCTAAGAGAAAATATATTTGCATATTTATGCTACAAGTATGTCAAACGCAAGCTTTCAATCCATAGTATGTATGAAAAATATCGGAACTGAGCCGAAACGTTTTTTTCGTTTTGAAAATCTCGTTGGTCACTATAGGCCACCAGTACCAGTTTCGGCCAGAGATTTAGTTTCAGTTCCTAAATTTGCCAGTCACATTGATGTATTATGAGAGTGGCCAAATCAGGAGTACCCTGGCCAGATTAGGTGTATGGAAGTTAAAATGATAAGGAAAATGAATTATTTTTTCTTATGTTTTGAATAAATTCGGACGCGTAAATCTATCGTGTGAATGTATCTACTGAATCTGCTGATTGGCTATGTAAAACGGTGTATAATCCACTATAGCTACAACTGGCGTATGGCCAAAACCGGTGCTTCTACCTTAGTGAATTTAAATCGATGCTTATTTGTTTGTTTTGTTGTGGTTATTATTCTAAATTCTATGAGCATATTATTTTCGCTCTGATAGGTGGCTACATTCTCTATTATCACGCGTAAGATATGATGCTTTGCTATTGAACGCGCACGAGGACCATTTGAGAGCGCATATGCCGAGCGGAAGCATTGGATCTCGTAGGGTCGATGCACCATTAGATGTCCTATCAGTCTCAAATGGTACATTGATGGTCCTGAATAAAGTGATCTCCGAAGTTCGATTGAGTTCTGTATGTATATTTTTTTTATTCGGTGTTCAATCTATATTTTTTTTTCTTGAAGATCGCTTCTAAGATTTGTAAAAGAAAATTACCGAGATTTTTATCATTGATTGGTTTTGTTCAATCAGTTTTATGTTTAGCCCAAAACGGAAGATTTTTTCAAGTGAGATCTTACTATGGGAGGAGAAAGCGTTTTTTAAATCGTACTATATCTTACAAAGTATTTACGTAATTATTCAGCGAGCCAAATTTTCTGTAAGAAACCTTTTCTCTAGTGCTCGATAATTGTGCATTTACCCTACAATTACCACCGCGGGTGCGTTGTTAGGTGCTCGCATGCTGATGCTGTTTGTCATCCGACGGACGCGTATTATCGTCATAAAAAGAAGTTGAATTGAGTGAAAGATAGAACGGATCGCGTCCAATTTGTCCAATCGCTTTATGAAAGTTCACTTGCACTGACTCGGTGTGTTGCCTGGATATATCTACGAATGCTATAGGGATCTTGCATAGAATGTGGTTTGCTGATCTACGTTACCGTCAAAGAGGGTGACTTGCTACACTTTTCAACAAACTAAAAAATTTAAAGATTTTTATGAATCAAAACCAATCTGGCTTCAAAATCAGAACGTAAAAAACATAACGCGGCATTTATTTAATGGAAATTGTGTTTCCACAGATTAGTAGGGACGAAAAATATACGTTATGATTGCTACCTTGAATGTGGGCATACTTTTCAACCGGAAATAAGTGTTCCCTAGTCACATTTTTTGCAACTTCAGCAACGAAACACGGTAAAAAACCAGCACTTTGAACTGAATGGATTTCATTCTTGACCCAATTCAAAACATCAATCACCATGATTTGAAGAGTTCTTACTTTGGATGAACCCTGCTGTCTTAAGCAATAATCTTTTATGTGAAAAATCTTTGATTTTGAACTTCAGGTCTCGTTTTGATTGTACTAACCAACTACAATTTAATTTAAATTATTGAAAGGGAATATCTATATAAATAAAAATGGAATGGTGTTTGTAAAGTAATTTGAGAACTGGCCATCAGATTTTGAAAAAAATCCATAGTTACCCTATTAGGACATTTTCGCCAGATGAACAGGCAATGGCCGGATTCTGAGGTCGCTTCCGGTGAATCAGGAGACATACATAACTAGTTTTAAATGCGACTACTTAAGTACTCGCATGTAAAACTAGTTATACTGAAAATAATCCAAACGTTTGATCCACATTCTTTTCTACGTGGATCTGTCGTGGCGATTGGCAAAATGAATAACGGTCAAAGCCAGTAATTCTGTTAAAAAATGACTATTAAAAATTGACCGTGCGTCCGAAATGGGTGCCTGGTATCAGCAAATTACGACATCGATGAAATCTTCATCAGGAAAGCTTATTGATCTGTTCGTAAATTAACTTGTTTCGCATATGCATTCGGATTACCGAAAGCGACTGGTATTACACCACCGATTGAAGTGTTTTACAATTAGTGGAAATTCACATGTGAAACACGTTGACTTGTATAATGTTTTCAGTACAGTTATTCTCAAAGAATCCTCAAAAAGTTTCCAGGAGTTAGAGGAAGTTTCTATGAGTTAAATAATATAAATGATAATAATAAAGCAAGTGTCGCTGTACACGAAACATGCATTAATATTGGCAAATAATCACCTATCAATCATGTATCCCTTGATGGTACAGTGATAAGGCGTCGGATTTATAATTCAAAGGTCACGTGTTGGCTAGCCAGAAACTTTTTTTTAATTTTCATCCAAATTTTGTGACATCGTATATCTGATCGCAGAAAGTTTAAAAAATTCGTGCCAAGTACGCATATAGCCTTCAATTTGGTAGGTATATAGCCTTTTCATGCATTCTATACGAGTGAATTGATTCATATATAATGATGTATAACAAAAGTTATCCCAACCAAAATGTTGACTGGGCAGTATAATATGTTGGAAAAGTTGTATAAGAATCAAATATGAATTTCAGAAAAAAATCCTTTGAGTAGGCCCTGCTATGTGATTTTTGCATAGTTCTATTTTTTAATTGATCCTATTTATTCTGCTACTGCTACTGCTGTCGCACAGGCGACACTGTCAATGGATCAAGTATACTCTAATTCAGCTTCGAGAACGTTCAAACATACAGTTGTGCTCAGAAAAATAGTAGTGAAAGCCGATTTTCATACAAAATGCTCAACTGGCATGCTGTAACTTTGTTTCCCTATGAGCAATCGGCATGAAATTTTGGCAGATATCTACAAAATATCCTCAATTTTATTATCACAAAAAATTACATTTTTCACAGTACCGGTTGAAAAATTAAGCATCAGGTGAAATCGTTGAAAATAATAGTTGTTTTTTTTTGTTAATTTTAGTTTAATTTTTTTTTTAATATATATTTAAAAATTGGGTGGAAATTGTTGAAAAGACGAGCAAAAAAAAATAATTAATAACTCATAATGCAATAGAATTATAAATTATTTAAACTACTGTTATTTTGAGCGATTTCACCTTGAGCTCAACTTTTTAACCGGTTTTGTGAAAAGTTTCACATATTGTGATAATGAAATTGAGAATATTTGTAGTTCTCTGCCAAAATTTCATGCCGATTGTACACAGGGAAACAAAGTTTCAGCATGCCAAAGTTTACCATTTTGTATGAAAATCGGCTTTCATTACTATCATTCTGAACACAACTGCATGTTAAAATTTGTATTTCAGAATTTATGGTGGGCGTGTAACGTAAAGCATATGATGAACATATGCAGAAACTTTTAAATGACCAATGTTTGGAATATGAGTCATGCTAGAAAAAATGTGAAAAGTGTAATATGATTTTTATTTTGTTAAAGTAAATCAACTTACTTTTACGTGGAAAACTTTTTTTTCGTAAAAAAATGTATGTATTTATGTATGTAAAATGTATGATTAACACGAAGGAATCGATTTTTAAAAGTAAATACAGTAGGGGGGTCCTTTTGTTAGCCCCTCGATGAATTTTAGGCTGACAAAATGAGGAACCTGACAAAATCCGTTCATATTTTTTGTTTCTGTTTTTCAAATTTTGACGTGTTAATAATTGCTTATGAATCGCGTTTACAACTTCATAGACTTTTAAGGGGGTGAGTGACATTTTTTTGTTTATCAGGGGGGAGAAGACCAGTCCTCACAATTTCATTCTCAAATTTCGCGCTGAAACGATCTTTATACACTGCCTCTGCACCCTTTTGGCATGAACCATAAAACTATGCAGGATATCCACCCTTTTTTTTACAGTAAGCAAAGAAAGGTCCTAGACGCATCTTCAGTAACGGTTCTATCTAACGCCTTGGAAAATCACTTATTGGAAAAATTCTGAAGATTCCATTCGTAGTGATCTTATTGATCGGTAATTTTGCTCTGGCCAATAAGACAACCGGAATCAACCTGAATCCTGTTTATACATGACCGTTGAATTATCTAAACAATTCTCTTAGGACACCGAAATCGCTAAATAACATCATGAAAATTCCTTTAAGATTTTTTTTTAGAAATTTCTTAAAAATGGCGTTAGTAATTGCCCAAATATTTTGAAATTCATCCAGAAGTGTTTTGAATATTTTTATAGAATTATTTCAGAAATTTTACAAGCATTTCATCAAGAATTTGACCTAGAATTGTTGTTAAAAAAAATTGCTTACAGTATGAAAACCAAAAAGTAATAATTTTAGAAACTTTCTTTAGTTTCCGTATTTTTTTTGTGTTCTTAGAGGTATTCATAAATGACATTCGATGAAGCCGTGAATAAATATCTGAAATTTTTCCTATGCCTATGGGATATTTTAATTCTTAAAAATGATCCTCATGGTATTCCTGGTGAGACGATTTCTGTAAAAAGCCTTTAATAAACTTAGCAATTTTGCAAAAAACTTCAAAGTTAAATTAGAGAGATTTCTGAAGGAATCTCAAAGGCAATCAAACTCCGTTAAGTATATTCTAAGAAAGTTTCAACAAAATGTATTTTTGAAAGGAATCCTTTTCAAGACTTTATGGAGTTATTCAAGGCAGAGTCCCAATAAAACATTAAGGAGCAAATTTTAAAGGAATATTTCGAGATATCACTGAAGAAAAACCCGAATGAATTTAACAAGGAGTTAAAGTAATTGAAATAATTCCTTAAAAAATAAAATTATTTTATATGAATCTCGAGTTTAGTTTTTGGACGAATTTAAGAGGAAACGCATGAAGAAATTTAATATTAAACGAATACTTAGAAAAATCTCATCAATGATCCTAGAATGTTTCTGGAATAATTTATAAAATTATCACCTGAAGATTTAGAAAAAAAGTTTCATAAGGATTCCATAGAATAATTTAAGAGTAGTATTTAGAAGAATTCTGAATGAACCTACGTATCGAAGCACGATTTACTGATACTCGTGATCTTATGAAATTCGTTTATCGACTACTCGGCTGTGCATATCTCGCTTTCGGGCTGTTGAACATCGAACAATTTATGTCAAAATGTTTATAAAAAGCCTGATTGTTTGGTGGACTCTAGAAGTTTTACAATCCATCATGACGTAATTACTGCATAAATACGAGTGCCGGAGACAATATTTGCAGAATTCAAACACAAGATTAATTCCCTTAGTAAAATTGTTCTATCGTACAGAGGGAAGGAGGCATTACCTGTGCCCTTTCTGGCTACGCCCATACGTAAATGTAAACGTGGTAAAACACGACGAAGACCATTTTTTGATATATTTAAAATAGTTTTTGAATTTTTTTATCGGCATATCGGTCTATTTTGCTCGAAGTAAGAGGGAGCATGGAGAAGAAAGCAATGAATACTAGATGGATAGGTACCGTAAGGGAACGGCGAGAGAAATTGGATTAGATGTTGAAGAGGGCATACCATATGAAACAGTATTACTTGAAACGTCCTTCCTTGTGGCTAACGTCCCCTATGGGAACGGCTTGGGTGTGTTTTGAGAATGACACTACCAAGACAGCCATTAATTATTTGACTGATCATTAAATATTTGATAAGGTACCGCGGGGCAAGTGGGTAAATGGAGTAAGTGAAAATAATCTGTATGTTTTACTAAATATGTGAATTAACGTTTTAAACTAATGCGTAAACCTTTGAGGCCATTCGGAACATTACGATAGGTAAGAGATTCCTGAGATTTTTCAACCTTTATTGCATAATAGAGCGAAAGATTGTTAACCTGTTAAATATAATTACGTAACAAGTTGGCGGCGTGCAATCTTATTTTATAATTTTCAGCGGAAAAAAGTTGCGGAAAATAATCTGTACCACTTCTAAGTTGCCCCCTCTGACAGTTTTAAACTGCAATGAAAAAAGTTTTAGAATTAATTCGACATAGACCTAAAAATAACTAAATTTAAACACCGTCAATTTTCTAATCACGTGAGGCAAGTGAAAAGTTTCTCATTAGAGATTGAATTTGTGTTTTGGCATTTCTCTAAAAAAAGGTTGTCAAATTTTACGATATTAATATGTGGACAGCCGATTAAAAGGAAGACGTTGATTGAAAATATAAGAGAACGCACAGAAATCTCGTGGAATGTCTATGTAAAGCTAGTTCAAAACATAAAAAATAGGGTATAGGTCTACCCACATAAGAAAGTTTCGAAATACTTTATTGGAAGATTCCGTTTGATTTTTCCCGAAGAGTTATCCGACGTCAAATCCGATTTTCCTTAAAAACACATAACGAGCGGTGTAAATTCTACATAGCAGAAATGCAATTGTTGTCCCATGATGTAAGAACTACCATTGGAAGTGTTGCAGTTATAATATTGTCGAATCATTTCAACAAACATAACTGAACAGAAGAAACTTTAAGTAACAAGAATGAAATGTTCTTTGTTTACATGTTATTTATGTTATTGTTCATTGGGACGCCTTAACAAATGTTAAAGGTAATAAGAATCGTGAATATAACTGTTAGTTTTTGGATTTATTGCTCAAAACGATAAACTTTCGAGTCGTCTTTCAAAAACTTTTTCTGTACTTTTTTCTTCATTTTTACATAAAAATCAATTTCAACATACTGCTTATATTTGGTGGGAGTCAAGCTAAAAATGTACATGACCTCATTTGTTTTAATTTAAAGTCTCTAGAATTTGAAGAATCCCACCTATGCGAAATCCATTACCCACTTGCCCCACGGTACCTTAACTAAAAAAATACATGTTCTGTGTACCGAATGCACGTGTAAATAATCATTAATTTATTTACATACAAGACTTCTGTTTTATCGAATGGTGTTTTAAATTATATCAAAATTCATATGGACACCCAAAAGATATTATTGATCTATTTATCCAATATAAATATTTATATCTATGACTCAGATTGGAATGTACTATACTTTGGAAATTTGTATTACGTGGAACATTAATTGTAAATCTTTTTTTTTTTAATTTTTCTTTGTAGCTTTAATGAAAGAAACTGAATGCTGGTCGGTTACATGTGCTGAGGACACTTGATGTGGAATAACCCGTATTTATATAGTAAAAAATCTTTCTATATCAATAGTTTACAAATTTTCTATGATTATTTTAACATTTCAAAGACATACACCCACCCTGTTCAGCATAATAACATTTTGAGTACGTCCATACATAAGAAATATCTATTCCTACAAAGAGGAAGTAGGTGGATGAAAGTACTGGTTTTCAGCACACAGGGAAATTTAAGTAACACCAACATTTTCTAACAGAGATATCCAAGCATTTAAAGGAACTACACAGCCACGCAGTCATGTTTATTTTTACGGTAAAGTAAATTACACTTGGTTTGGTTTGACGATTTTAAAGTTATCCATAGTTATCCACCATGCACAAAATTTGGCAATCAGGTTTCCACACACCGTTTTCTTATATTCCAGCTTCGAATCCAAATGAAGCTCATCGATTTCTATGTACAAAGCATCCTGTTCGATGAAAATGGTCCCTTAACCTCCAGGAACTACTGGACGACAAATTTAGCTAACAACGCCAGCAACCACGTCGCTAGGATCACATGGATGGACGCTCGACTGATGTCTCCGGTATTATTATGACGTGATGTTTGCGGCTAAAAATCAACGTATCATTATTATTGACGAATTTTGTTATAGTGTAACTCATCTTTGCTTACAGTGGTGAAGTTTGCACACGGAGTTTCGCGTCGAACAAATTTGAACAACGACTCCACTAGGTTTGCCGGAGTCGATTGTTTGCAGTCTTCCAGTACTCGAACAAAGCAGTCCCTTAGCTTATCCATGTCGCTAATTGATGAAAGAAATCAATATCAGAATTAACCATTATCATGAGAAAATTATGAACAGCTTACTCGCATTGCTTCTTTCCCATGACTAGCTTTGGGATTCCTTCCGAAGCCTGTGGAGTCGGCTCGTCCAGATAGCCTCGCAGAGTTGAATTGAAGCAGTCGATCATTGGCTGCTTCTGTTCCTCGAAACACTCTGGACCTTCTTCAGCGATGAACACTGGAATCGTGAATAAAAATTGTTAGACCATAATTCGCGATGAGCTGTGGTATCGATCTTACATGCAATTTGATCACCATCTTTGTGGCAAACGAAATTTAGCAGTCCTTGCACTATGTTGACCAGGACCTTTTTGCTTTCCCGTTCTTCCTCTTCCAGACAGACATCGACGTCGTTAGAGAACGTGTTGATGCATTCAATGGCGGTGGATCGCCTCCGACAATATCTAAGATAGTTTATTGATTAAAAATTAAAATTATTGTCTGCAAATTGCTACACTTACTTATTGAACACGGTATCCAGATCGCCGGTGGGTTTGGCTTGCTTGATTTCTTTCTGCAAGTCGCTGAAATCGAGCAATCCCTGAAGACACTCGTTCAGCTTTTGGCCGGACTGTTCGGCTTGCTGGTACGCGGCATCACTGCCGGCCACGCGTGAGCATTTGTCCTTTACGATGCGTTGGATGTCCTCCAGGCTGGGCAGGGTGACGTTCAGGAGCTCTGGTGGGATAAGCCCTTCGGGCAGTTGCTCTCGCAATTTGTCGATATCCAGGTCTTTGATTTCTTTCGGAAGCTCGTCGCCATGGATGGAAGGTGCTGCAATGTAGTGGAAAGCATCAGCAATAGGGATAAAAAAGAATTCTTTGTGGTAGCAGTCAATCTTAAGGTTAGGAGGTTGATTTTCAAAAAAAATGAGAAGGAAGCTACTACGAATCTACCGATAAAAATTTACCAAAACTTAAACACTAATCGGTCAAAAATCTTGGTAATAATTTACTAATAATCCTGCTTGATCTAAAGAGGTAAACACAAGAAAATTTTCTAATAAATCTTTGATGAGTTTCCCAAGATTTTATTCAAAATTACACCAGGAATTCAAGAAAAATTGTAAACGATCACAACAAGAAGAGATCAAGCAAATCGCAAATAAAACATTTTTTTCATTGGAAGACATTTGAGTTCTGTGGAAGACATTTGGAAGACGGAAGATATTCGGAAAAATTTCCGACAATTTTAAATTATTAGAATTTTTTACATTTTGCTAAAAAAGCAACATATGAGCTGGCAATTATGGTAGCAGGAGATCCATAAGTACCGGACACGTAAGCCGCTACATAAAAAAATGGTTTTATGTGACCTGTTACCCATTTATGATAACTATTATCATTTTTGTAGCGTACACAAATAAATTTGAAAGTTTAAATCTGAATTTTGACTTTACATTTTAATGATGTATTCTTGTACCAAATTGACCAATCTTAAAAAAAAAAATGGCTTCGAACACCGGACACAATCTGGAAATGGCTCGATTTATTGAAATTCGAACAACATCAAATGTTTTTACTCCAGGAATAGTATTTCATATCCATTTTGATGCATTTGTAACATTTACAAGGATATTTGTGTTTTACTTAGTGAGCAAGATGTCCACCAAAAAACTCAAAAAAAAAGAAAAGATTCTAGGATGTTGTTGTGAATTTTCATTACTCTTATTTTTATTGAGATTTTTTTTTATGGTTTCTGATGAAACCCCTCCAGAACCTCTTCAATAACCGTTAGGAAATATTCCGAACAATATCCGCAAAAGTATCCCTAATAGATTTCCTTGTTATTCCTCTGATTCGTTTGAGAAAAGACTGAAGTAAGTTGCAACAGAATCCGTAGAATATATTGATACTTTTGACCAATTTGTATGAGCGGTTATTGAAACACACAAAAATATCTACTGGCCCAATAGCCGCTCACAGGGTTTAGTGTTCTTAATATAAACAATTCTTTTAACAAATGAAAATAATGTTGGACACCTTCATTTGAAAGTTGGTGAAGTTTCTAGAAGATATACGGCTATTGGTGCAATGATGGTAATTCTTTCCACATTTTTTCTTATAAAACCTTATTAAAATCATATTTTTGCTTTTTTAAAGTTTTGAGTAATAACGCCAAAAAATAACCTTCAGCATCTGATCGATAAACAAACAAAAAGTGCACGGTAATCGTTCATATAGAATGGTGCGAGGCGATCATAAATGGACATTTGTACACACAGTTTTTTAACACTTAGATTTTTACTTTTATTAAAGTATGCATTTATGATTCGTTGTTTCGAGAGATTGAAAAAAAAAATGCTAGAAGGAATTATAGGATTAGTTGTATAAGAAACCCTTGCAAAAATATTTAGATCAAGATTTTCTGGAGAAATGGCTAGGATAATTTATAAAGTAATTCAAGGATTACTTCTTTGAAAAATAAAAAAAAAACATTTTCGGAATTTTTTGAATGAACCGTGATAAAGTTGCATGATATTTGTTTTACTATAATTTCTAAAGATTTCTAGAGGAGGGAGTTGAAAATTTTTTTGGAAAATCCTTACCGTGATACATCAATACCTGAACGCTTAAGACGATACATATGTTTAAAATGGGTTTTGAATAGGTTTTCTTCTGTATTAATTGAAGTGTTTCTATTTAACCAATAGTTTAATGTTTGATCTTATGGAAAATGACGAATTGCCCGATATAGTTTTAGTTTTTGCCATGAAAATTGTTAAAACAATGATGCTTGTCTTGTCCTTAACCCTTAAAATACTAAGACGGACCTTGAATTTTGAAATCACTCTTAACTCGGACTGGTAGATCAATTAATTTGAAATATATTTTGAAGTAATCATCTCAATCATCTGTATCTCAAGATCCTTAACTGCTTAAAAGTTGGTGTCTTCGGAAAAGCTTTTCAGCAGATCAAGGGCTATCTGGCGTTGAAGAGTCTGATTGTAAATTCATCCGCTAGCTGGTGCTAGAAAAAATAAATCTTGAATCTTATCTTCCTCAAGATCTTTATCAACTAGAAGGTTGGTGTCTTCGGCGAAGATATTCAGCAGATTGAGGACTTTCTGTCAGAGTCTGAATGAGAATTTACTGTTCAGCAGATGAAGAGCTACCTAGCGAAGAAGAGTATGATTGAGATTTTTTTCCGCTAAATGGCGCAAGGGACATTTTTTTTCAATTATCTGTATCTCACGATCCTTATCAGATAAACAGTTGGCGTCATCGTGGCGTGCTATTCAGCAAATCAATGGCTCTTTATCTGTTGAACTGCTATGCCGAAGACACTAACATTCTAGCTGACAAATCTTAAGATACAGACAATCTGAAACATTTGTTACTAGCGCCACCTAGCAGATAAATTCTCATTTAGACTCTTCCCCGCCAGATAGCCCTTGATCTGCTGGATAACTTTGCCGATGGCACCAACCTTCTAGCTCCTTTGGCTGTTCTAATCACTTAATCCTTATGTTTTAATAATGTTCAAAGTATTATATCAGTTTTATTTGAAAATTGTGTACATACGGCATCAGCATATACGAATTCAATTCCATGTTCGGATCTAAAAACATTTGGTTCCAATTCCGGACAGCCTATTTTTACTATGTTAAACAGTGTTTACTGCGTATTCCTGCAATGTGATGTCACTAAACTCTTAAACTTTAACTTCGTGTATTATTATTTTCCAATCACTACATAAATAAAGTCAAACCTCCATGAGTCGATATCTGAAGGGACCATCGACTCATGGAAATATCGAGTCGTTGAAACAAATGCCTTGAAAAACTGTTTGAGGTCTCCATCATAGTAACCATGAAATTTTGCTTTTGGTATGGTTCCTTGAGTCGATATCGAGTCATGGAACATCGACTCATGTAGGTTTCACTGTAGTATAATTGAAATTCAAAATCGTTGTATAAACGTTGTGGGTGCATTCGTCGGCGCTATCACCAAAATAAATTGTACCGCGGAGAATAGAAGTTCGACTTTTTTGGTTTTGTTATGTTTAATTATTAGTCAATGATAATTCAACTATATATATATTATTATATATATTATATAGATGCGTGTTAACTGATCAACTATGTTTATAGCAGAAGGTAAGAGTTAGAATAAACATTTTTACCTTCAATTTAGCCTTTTATTGATGAATATTATCAAAGTGTCCGGATATTGATACCGTCTGGATTTTGATTCACCACGGTATAAAATTTCTAGAAAAATCTCTAGAGAAAATCGTTGAGAAATTCCAGGGTAAGTTGTTGCAAAATTTTCTGAAAAGACTATGAACAAATTATTGGAGGGAAATCTAAAGCTTTTATAAACGAATACCAAGAAATATCATGGGAAGAATTTCAAGAGGAATCACTGGAAAATTTCTGAAGAGAACTTTTATTCTGTAAGATTATGCTGAGGGTTGTGGGTTCGAATCCCGCCGGTCGAGTATATTTTCGTAAAGGAAATTTTCTCGACCTCGAAGAGTATTTAAGTGCTTGCAACACGATATACGAATGTAAAAATGATCATTTGAAATTTAGAACACTAAGCTGAGAAACAGGCTTGAAACCCAATTGAGATGCGATGCCAGAAAGAAGAAGAAAAAATCTTTCTTCTATGTGGGTTAGTACAGTTAACTCTCCCTTACTCGATATTCCGTATCCTGATATCGAGTTAGAGAACCATAGTAAAAGTTGGTTTTCATGGCTATCTCGATGGTCCCTTAGATCGCAGTTGCACTGGTTTTGTGTTTTGTAACTCGATATCTCCCTAACTCGATGGTCCCTTTAATATCGAGTAAGGGAGAGTTGACTGTACTATTAAAATGATACATATTTCGAATCGAAGAAGATTCATTTGCATTATTCCTTTTGTAAATCAATTGCAGCTCCTCATACTCAATGTCACCCCCTCTGAGTGAGAATGGGAAAATTTTCAAGCACTCTTAGTCAAGCAAAAAAAAATCTCGAATTTAAAATCTTATTTAAACATTTGGAAATGCATTACTACAATGCGTTTTCTAATACACTGCGCACACTATTATGGGCCACCTAGTCACGATTATTAGTCACTCTATTCCATATGCAATTTATATTGTGAAAAATTGTCGACTCACTGATCGTTACACAATCTATTTTCCAAATTTGTAAGTAAACCATTTGAAATTTTATCCTCAAAGCAAATATGTACCTTTCTTTCGGAGAAAATTTTTCAGCAATGGCCAAGTAATCTGCTACTGATCTGCTATGAACAACATTGTTGATCTCTCGAGAAACTGCCAACTAGCTTATGAGTGATAATTCAATGCAAAAAGCTATTGCCTTTCCGTGTTCTCTCTACTATCTTTATCATACGCAATGTGATCAGTATTTACCTCTGTCTACTGAAACAATGCCCTTTTTGAGTTACTATTTCGCATTATTTAAATGCTCGCATAAACATCGCTGAGAAGCATTGCGTAATGACCTTCCCTAAAGTCTGATAAAACTAAATCGTTTAGCCGAACGTCTTGTTTTACTCCCACCCTAATGATGAATTACAAACGTCAGAGCACGGTATGACGTAGTAAAGGCTTTGAACTTTACTCCGTTTTGTTTCGCGCCTTCCTTATCGTTCCATCTGAATCGACGTTGATAACGATTGAGGTTCATAATTCAAGAGCTTATAAACTCTTAAGACACTGGTAAGCGTTAATATAAATCGTGGGTATAAAATTCTTGTTACACCGTTAATCATCGAATAAATGTTTGAAAGAGGTTCGATTGTGGTGACAAAGAAACACTATCACCTCGAAGGTCATTCATCTCACCAACAGATTTTGTTTGTCGGAAGTAATTGAGGGTTTGATTATCATGCGCAAAGACATATGTTAGTACTCACCTAATATAAACGTTACAAGCAGCAGTCCCGCGCTGATCTGTTTCTGTATCCGCTTCATCGTGATCTTAGTTGAACTTTTCCGTAATTAATACTCTTGTATGACTATTGGCCCCGTTGCAGCCAAACGACCCGAAACCACTTACGCCTCAACTCGTACTAGCAATCGCCTCACACAATGCCTAAGCACACAGAGGCAGCTCGTTATCAATCGAAGTCTTGTTACTTCATCGGGAGCTCTTTTGTTTCAATCTAAGCACCTGAAAGTATAGATTCAAAGGGAAATGATAACGAATGTGAAGGGGTGGTGGTCCAAAGCTGACCCCCTATACAGACAAGGCATCTCACACTGAATAGGTGGAAACCTAAACTTTTAAGCTTAGCATAAGCAAGATAGCATTGCCGATGACTGAGGATCCGCTTTGGATAATCTTAATCGTCTCAGCAACAAAGATTAAATTTCAATTAAATGTCGAATTTACCATCTAATTCCAACTAGATATTTTATCCTTTGGTAGATACGCATATTTCGACCTCAACTGTAAGGCCGTCTTCAGTACACTGAAAACATTCTACAAGCTCGATCAATGTGTTTCACATGTGAATTTTCACTAACACATTAATCGATGGTGTCCAACCAGTCACTACCGGCAATCCGAATTCAAATGTAAAACACGTTAATATATAAATTTTCGAAAAGTTTGCTGTAGAACTTACTAGCGATTTCTTGATTTCAATAAACATGTCATCCTCACGTGGCAAATGTAAGTCCTTGTCGTGTTAGGCAAACTAGTTCTACTAGTGATTGATATCGCAATAGTAAAGCACGTTGAAATTGTATGTAAAAGCCTTTTCTATCGAACCAAAGACAAACCTTAAAAGAATTACAAGTTTTACACGTTATTTCACCTTGCCATTTGACACGACAGATCCACGTTGAAAAGAATATGGATCGAACGTGTGGATTATTTTCAGTGTAGCGTGTGCTAAGGCTGTGAACCATTTCACCAGTTCGTTTAACTTTTGGTTAAAATTTGACAACTCGATAGTTAGTTCCCCTCCGGTTAGAAATAACCCTGCTCTGCAGCATGGTTAAACTTGACAGCTCGAAAGTTATTTTCTGCTCCCGTGAATTTGAGAATAACTAACCATCTGTCAATTTTGTTCTGAAATAACTACTCGACTGTCAAAGCTCAAATGGGTCGACCGCAATGTTCAATTTAACCATTTGAGGGGAAAATAACTATCGAAATGTCATATTTTAACTAATAGTTAAACGATCTGGTGAAACGGTTCACAGCCTAAGATAGTTTATTATCCGTAATCTGACGCCTGACTATTCGGTCATAATTGCCCGGGTAGAGATAAATAACAAAATGATGATAAAATGAGAACAAATTTTACAATCGTATCTGATTCTACCATTATTATGTTATTAATATATGAGATTCAGTATAATATCGATTACAAAACATGCAATCATACCAAAACTTGTTGTTGGTATGTTATCCTTTAAAATCGTCGAATAACTTATTACATAATAACAAAACATCCATTGTTACTAAAGACCGAGTGTACCATGAGATGAATCAGCATAGGGATGAAAGTCTCAATAATAAAGAAAAAAAAAACGAGTATACCTCTGCATCTTCATGGTTGTCACGGGAAGGCGTTTTGTTAGTGGGAGGGCTTAAAAGCTACAGATCAGGATTCACTTTGGTAAGTGATGCGATTCATGTAACCTCTGTTTAAAAAGTTATCTACCAATGCGTTGACATCTTAACCGTCGAACCATTCAAAGGTTTGAATCTCGATATGTTTTAAAACATTGATTAGCGATTATGTCAACACTCTAAGTCTCGAGCCATGCATAAAAAAATGCTTGTCATCCCAACTAACAAATCAGAGCCACAAATAAGCATGCATGTTTAATTATTGTTTAATAATAGTAATGATAGTTGAATAAAAAATTTGCCCTACAAGGAGCTGACGAGATGCTCTTCAAACACAAACTTAGGTCAATGTTCAACGTTATGCATTAGAATGAACGAAAGTTGAGTCGCCACTTAGGCATCAAACGTTTCCAAAGGTTCTAATTCGACTAGTCAATATTGTTTTACTAATGAGCTGAACAAGACATTTTTCCCTCAATTAAAAAGCCAATGTTCTACCAAAGAAATGTAAATGTATAAAGAAATATTCAGAAGGCGAACTAACGTTTTACTTGCTTCACACTTTAGCTATTTCCACATGTTTAACATAAACATGATTAAGAGCTGAATAAATATTTTATAAAATCCCAATTCAGCTTCAGTATATTATAAAAACAGTTGATCCAATAGAAGCCAAAATAACGATTTACAAACACATTGTTCAGCAATAAACAAGCCTTGCAAAAGAGTTAATTTTCATAAAATGGACAAAATA
This sequence comes from Aedes aegypti, assembly GCF_002204515.2. Taxonomy (NCBI): domain Eukaryota; kingdom Metazoa; phylum Arthropoda; class Insecta; order Diptera; family Culicidae; genus Aedes; species Aedes aegypti. Next base: position 19,013,133 of record NC_035108.1, on the reverse strand, counting down.
TCTGAAATTCGTGTTGAGTTCCGATGCATTTCAAAGCTCTTAACTTATGTTTTCTCAAAACTCAGAAAATACACATGGTCAGCCTCCAGAAATGTAGGATTATTTTGAAAAACAAAAAATAACTTTTAAGCTAAGTATTTCGAGTAGGAGCGAAGTATTGACAAACAAAGCGTGATATTGTCTTTATTGACATAAGAGATAAAGATCTGAAGACAATATTAAAATTTTGTTCCTGGAACTTCAGAACCTATGGAAAATTTGATGTTCGCAGATCTAATGAATAGCTCGCAGCTATTGGTTTATTTTAGATATCATTTCCAGATCTTTTATATCTTATATCTGTCAAGTTAATATCACTTTTAGCTATTCATATTATAATTTGCTATTGCTAAGCTTTTTCCTTCGGCTCGGGATGTTGTTCCGTACAAGAAAAGTGGAAATTTCTTTGACAGAGTCGATTAAATAAATTTCTATAGTGAGCTACATTTGAAAGGACATTTCTTCACAATAAAATATTTACAGCGATCTAAGAAAAATGAATTACTTGGCCATTTCAGAAAAAAAATCCCTCGCATCAAGATATTCGAACATTTTTCTATTGAGATGCATAGTCCTCAGAACCCTTCGAATGATTTAAATATATTCATACAGCAGAATATTTCTTCAATGCATAATAGAAATGACAAATGACAATGACAAATAGAAATCAATAAAATAATTAATTAATAAAAAATAATTTATAAAATAAATGAATTTCAATTTCGATTAATCAATCAAATTGAAGTTCTAAACTTATTATGAAATTAGATTAATCATGTCAGAATGATTTTACTTTGCGTAAATAAACATTATTTTCGACCATTAATTACATAAATTTTCTCACTGTGCGCTAAAAATAGCCGACTGAACTCAGCAGTACTAAACAGCAGCTGAATAATATGCTTGTTCAGTTGTTGACTAGCGTACCATGTGTTGATTAGACGTTGTCGAATAGAAGCTCAAACATGATCAATATTCAGCTATGAGAGGTTTATATTTTGCACTGGACGGTGTACTCATCAATTCTAAGATGTCTCAGATGGCAAAACATACCGCTGACGAATGGAAGGTCTCGAGTTCGAATCCAGTATCCAGGCGATTTTTAACTATGGATGTTATATCATGATAATTTGAGTACACTACATTTAAAATGCCTAGAAAAACAAATGTTTGTTATTTTTATTTGTTTTCAATTATTTTTGGGCCAGCCGTATAAAAGCTGAATTAAATGGTTGTAAAACGTTTTTAAAGCTGAAAAATAAAGGTGGTATTCAACGACATGCTTTAAATTTTCTCCAAATTTGTGTAAACAACGGCTGAATAAAGGTTGGCCATGAAAATTATTAAAATGTTATTAAACATAATGCTGAATAAAACTACCATAATGATGTTTGTTAAATGAGTGAATGTTTGTTGGGATGGTACAAATGTATAGCCCAGGAGAAGTCGATGAACTTGTCATTCATTTTCCTGTCAATTTTCATACAAAATCTACTTTAACTCTGCTATAAATTCACACCACTTCCTCTGGCCTATTAATACAAGCATGAAACGAGCTCACCAGTTGGTAATCCATCCTCGACTGAACAGTTACAATCTCAGCGTCAGCACGCTTAAGCAGGGATACGAAATCAATCGGATGGCGGGCAAATGATGTGCTAACTGAAAAAAAAATCGCTCCGAGCGCGCGAAAAATGAATCGGACAGCTTGGGCCTTCGCATAGCACTATCCAAGCAAACGAAGCCAACCGAAAAAACACTCCGAGCGCGCGAAAAACGAATCGAACGGCTTGGGTCTTCGCAAAGCGCACTCCATGATAAAATTAGTAATTTGGGCAAAAATACTAAATAATATAAATTATCATAAGAATTACAAATTTTGCTACCATAGTAAAATAAACCGGACTCTAACCAGTCGGCTAAGGAAGGCCTCCAAAATCCTTCTATTTATCTTAAAAGTACTGTATGCTAGCTAGAATATACATACATTATTATTGAATAAATGATCTCGGATAATGAGATATATAGGCTATCTTAAGTTGTACCAAACATTTTTTTTATTTCCTTCGTTGCTACTCTGTATATATGTTATCTTTAGTACATTTCAATACAATGTCGATGTTTGTATTGATGGTAAAACTCTTTTGACATTTCGATGTTCTTATACCAGCATGCTAATATCAAATGGGTACTACTTTTTGAACTCGAGTTCCATTTATGTTATGTGGTTATACTGTATGCCCCGGAAAATCGAGAAAATTTTAAACTCGGAAAGATCCTCGATCTGCGGAATTAGAACCACAATCCTCAGATTTGTCTTGCTGACTTAAGACTGGAACGTGCAAAAATTGATCGACAAATATCGTATCTTTCAGTCAAAATTCATTATACAAAATACAAAGTCGAGTCTAGTACACGACACTGAAGACGGCCTTACAGTTGAGGTCGAAATACGCGTATCTGTCAAAGGATACAAACTCTAGTGGAATTAAATGGTATAGTACTAAATTCGGTTTTTTCATCTACTTACAAAAATCTTCTTATTTTTTTTTTGGTAGCTCTATTCATATATTTAAAGGAAAAAAAAAAAGGTTCGTTTATTAATTTGGTTTGCCAAATCCGAAATGCCGTACCTTCAGGTTACCCCTCCCATAAAATTTTGCACAGTGATCTCATCGACCTTATTCGCCGCCGAACGCCGATTAGATTTTCACTGCTGCTCGTTTTCCACGGATTTTTTTTAATTCTTTCTGACCAAGGCCCACTACTGTTATAGAGCGTGGAGTTCTGGGCTCTTGAAAGGGTTGTGGTCTTTGGGTACCAAAACCAGGTTTTTCGCACCGTCACCAGCACAGGTCTATTAGGGATGGTACACAAATTATGTCATGCTAAATTTCAACTTTTTCGACCCCCTCCCTCCCCTTTGTCACACTTTTTGTATGAGTCCTCCGAAAATTTTGTAAGGCTTGTCACGCTTGGCTCGACCCCCTCCCCCCCCCCTTGGAGCGTGACGTAATTTGTGCATGACCCCTTATGTTGCTTCAGGAATGGTAGTACCCGCTTTTCGAGGTACTCATAGACGTAGATCTCATGATTGATGGTTCCCGTAATGATGAAAATGTCACAGACCATACAAGCATATGGCATGCCGGACGAGGTATTGTTTCGAGATATTCGATAATTTGATGGTTTTGAAAATTTTGGCCACCTTTCCTTTTCTTGACGCGGTATAAAACTCCTGTCCAGGAAGCTGCTTGAAATTCGCCTTCACATAAGTTTCGTGCGAGAACGTCGAATTCTCTTGCTGCGCAAGCAAAATTTTGACATCTTTTCTCTTGCTAGGACGTCATTTTGAAAGCCGGAGAGCGGCGCACAGTAAAAGCCAAACGTTTTATAGCTTGCAGATGTTCTTTTGACTTTTACTGTGCGCCGTGTGTTGGTGCTGTCTCGCTCTCTCTCTGACGGGCAACTTGAAAACAGGGCGCACAGTAAAAGTCAAACATTTCATAGCATGTACAGTGAGAGGCAAAATAAAGTGCCCACCTTACCAGTTTTCGAATTTCTCTCATTGATTTGGTTCAAATTAAAGTTAACACACCTAAATCTTTTGTGATATTTTATTTTTGATGTTCTTTTAAAGTTGCACTTACGAAATTTTGATTAAAAAAAGAATTTTACTTAAAGAAAAAGAAAATCAATTTGTATTGAAAAAAAAGTAGTGACAAAAATAAGTGCCCACTTCCTTCTTGGCCCCAGAAAAGATGATTTAAGAAAAATAAAAAGCAATTTAATAGTTAATGTGTCCTCCTTTGGCCTTAAGGACTTGCTGGAGGCTCTTCGGCATGCTTTTCACCAGGTTTTGTAGGTGTTGTGGATCTAGTTCTTCCCAGGCGCGCTCCAAGGCTTCAAAATAATTATTTTTGTTGGTAACACCAGTTTTTTCAACCCTAGCATCGAGAATCGCCCACAAATTCTCGATGGGGTTGAGGTCTGGGCTTTGTGGAGGCCATTCCAGCGGTTTAATCCGACAAGACCGGAAGAAAGACTTGGTCTTCTTTCCAGTATGCTTCGGGTCGTTGTTCTAGAGAAATATGAATTTCTCTTCAAGGCCCGTCTGGATCAGCGAAACCTCCAGATTTTCCAGCAAGATGTTAATGTAGGAATCTGCCGTCATTATTCCGTCGATTTTCACGACGCTTCCTACTCCACTCCATGAAAAACACCCCCAGACCATCACATTTCATCACATCACACTTCCATGCGTCACCGTTCCTTGGATGTGGCGCTCCTGAAGCTCGAGCTGTCTAACCGAGAGCGGCGGGCTCGTGTGTGATGCAGAGCACCACATCCAAGGAACGGTGAAGCATGGAGGAGGAAATGTGATGGTCTGGGGGTGTTTTTCATGGAGTGGAGTAGAAAACCTCGTGAAAATCGACGGAATAATGATGGCAGATTCCTACATTAACATCTTGCTGGAAAATCTGGAGGTTTCGCTGATCCAGACGGGCCTTGAAGAGAAATTCATATTTCTCTAGAACAACGACCCGAAGCATACTGGAAAGAAGACCAAGTCTTTTTTCCGGTCTTGTCGGATTAAACCGCTGGAATGGCCTCCACAAAGCCCAGACCTCAACCCCATCGAGAATTTGTGGGCGATTCTCGATGCCAGGGTTGAAAAAACTGGTGTTACCAACAAAAATAATTATTTTGAAGCCTTGGAGCGCGCCTGGGAAGAACTAGATCCACAACACCTACAAAACCTGGTGAAAAGCATGCCGAAGAGCCTCCAGCAAGTCCTTAAGGCCAAAGGAGGACACATTAACTATTAAATTGCTTTTTATTTTTCTTAAATCATCTTTTCTGGGGCCAAGAAGGAAGTGGGCACTTATTTTTGTCACTACTTTTTTTTCAATACAAATTGATTTTCTTTTTCTTTAAGTAAAATTCTTTTTTTTATCAAAATTTCGTAAGTGCAACTTTAAAAGAACATCAAAAATAAAATATCACAAAAGATTTAGGTGTGTTAACTTTAATTTGAACCAAATCAATGAGAGAAATTCGAAAACTGGTAAGGTGGGCACTTTATTTTGCCTCTCACTGTATAGGCTCATGAGCCTCTGTACACTTTTTGATCATTCGAATGGTATGGAATGTACCATGTACCATGTGCCAGGTACCAAACTGCATTCGGCAAAACAGTGTATTCCACGAAATGATTTATAGAATCCTATGTTAAAAACCCCTCATTTGGATATTAGATTGACATCTTGCTATAAACCATTTCAGGAATTCTTTTCGCGGTGGAACATGAGCCTATGCATGCTATAAAACGTTTGACTTTTACTGTGCGCCCTGTTTTCAAGTTTCCCGTGAGAGAGAGCGAGACAGCACCAACACACGGCGCACAGTAAAAGTCAAGAGAACAAAAGAATTTATGGCACGAGCAGAGGCTCATTTTACGAAATAACTAGCTTCAGCCTTTGCAACGTGAGGCAAACAGATTGTGCACGATGTGAAGTTCTATGAATCTGGATTTGGTTTTAACAGAGTACTGAATGTGATGAATAAATTTTCATGAATGACCATGCATTTTGAGTTTGATTGGAACAAATGTTTTCAATATAAGCATCCCCGTTCCTGAGATTGTCAGTCTTGGTTCCTTTTTTGCATAAACATTAAGGTACCGTGGGGTAAGTGGGTAATGGATTTCGCATAGTTGGGATTCTTCAAATTCTAGAGACCTTAAATTAAAACAAAAGGGGTCGTGTATATTTTTTGGCTTGACTCTCACCAAATATAAGCAGTATACTGAAATTGATTTTTATGTAAAATTGAAGATAAAAGTACAGAAAAAGTTTTTGAAGAACCTCTCCTTACTTTTCACTTGCCTCACAGGTGGGGCAAGTGAAAAGTTTATCGTTTTGACCAATAAATTCAGAAACTAACAGTTACATTCACAATTTCCATTACCTTTAACATTTGTTAAGGCGTCCCACTGAACAATAACATAAGTAATATGTAAACAAAGAAAATTTTACTCTTGTTACTTGAATTTTCTTCTGTTCAGTTATGTTTGTTGAAATGATTCAACAACATTATAACTGCAACATTTACAATGTTAGTTCTTACATCATGGGACAGCAATTGCATTTCTGATCTCTAGATTTTCCACCGCTCATTATTTGTTTTTAAGAAAATCGGATATGACGTCGGATAACTCTTCAAGAGAAATCAACCGAAATCCTTCAATAAAGTATTTAGAAACTTTTTTATGTGGATACACCTATACCCCATTTTTTATGTTTTGAACTAGCTTTACATAGACATTCCACGAGATTTCCGTGCGTTCTCTTATATTGGAACCTTTCAATCAACATCTTCTTTTTAATCGGCTTTCCGAAGTAAACATATTAATATCGTATTATTTGGCAACCTTTTTTTTAGAGAAGTTTCATGATTTGGCCATGATAATAGCATTTAACGCTTTGAGTATAGTGTTTCTTGAATTATCAGCACGTTCTGTTGTTCTATGATAATTGCGAACCTTTTATACTTATAGCTACCTATAGAGAAAATACAAATTCAATCTCTAATGAGAAACTTTTCACTTGCCCCACGTGACTAGAAAGTTGACAGTGTTTCAATTTAGTTATTTTTAGGTCTATGTCAAATTAATTCTAAAACTTTTTTTATTGCAGTTTAAAACTGTCAGAGGGGACAACTTAGAAGTGGTACAGAAAATTATTTTTAGCAACTTTTTTTCTACAGAAAATATTAAAATAAGATTGCACGCCGCCAACTTGTTACGGAGTTATAGTAGACAGGTTAACAATATTTCGCTCTATTATGCAATAATGGGTGAAAAATCTCAGAAATCCCTTGCCTATCGTAATGTTCTCAATGGCCTCAAAGATTTACGCATGAGTTTAAAACATTAATTCACATATTCAGTAAAATATTCCAATTATTTTCACTTACCCCATTTACCCACTTGCCCCGCGGTACCTTATCTGAAGATCTGTACCCCCCTTCGCCAAGCCTTGAGTGGTCTACGTTTCAATTCAGCTGTTGATAAACTGAGATTGTGTGCGCGTGACTTCTAGGCGACACTACCGCGTTCTTCAGCAGCAGCACTCCGCGCATTGCAATTCCGGTTCAACGAGCTGACCGCGTATAAGTAACTACCTTTCAATTAATTTCATATGTGTGAAGAAGTAGGCTGACACTGCACCTGAGCAATTTTGTCCAGTATTCCAATCAATAGCTTATCATTACCGTTTATGGGTGCCCGAGTTGAACTCTTGACGACCAATTTGTGCACCCGGTTCGTGCTATATGTGAGAATATGTTTTTTTTGTGTAGGGGTAGATGACACAAGACGGCCACCCTAAGAATGAGCTCGATTATTTTGGTTACACTAGTAATCAGCCCTATCTTTGGTCGATGTTCAGACAGACCAGGCTAGATGATATTTAGGTGTTCTATAGTTATGTTAAGAACTTCATCAATTCTGATTTTTCCGAAGCTATTATGGAACAGATGTATCAAGAAATAGATAAGTTCCTTTATTACAGCAGAAAATGCAAATATTTTGATATTTCGGATGCCTGGGGTACATTTTCCTGAAACTCTTAAAAACACTTGGTCCAGTCTGTCTGAACACCGCCCATTTGCCCTTTTACCTCTAATCATGTAAAATTCAAAAAATAAAAAATGAAAAATAGTTTTCAGTAAATTACAATTTTTTTCAAGTTAATAAGAGTAAGATTTTCTACAATTGAACTAAAAGCTTTTTATAATGAAATTTTATTTTAATAAGTGCTATAATGGACGTGTGGCTAGCATATGAATTTATTATTGTCCATCAGAATTGAAAATACAGTCGCCTCTCCACATCTCGATATCGAAGGGACCATCGAGATAGGGAGAGATCGAAACAAAGAACAAATTTTTTATGAATACTTGATTGAAAAACACTCCGTTGCCAAGAAAGTAATACACAAACAAACGTCATTTTGCGCTCCTAATTTGTTTTGAATCCCAAAACTTTGGTCTAGTAACCTTCGATATTGGTCATATCGACATACGGAGAGAAAATTGAGAACGAAAAATGAACAGAAACACATCGAGATATGGAGATATCGAGATATGGAGATATCGAGATAAAGAGGACATATCTCGATATCCGAGAGTGAAAATGTATGCAGACTGAAGGGACTTATGAAATCATCGACATAGGGAGAGATATCGAGATGTAGAACATCGAGATGTGGAAAGTCGACTGTAATTCATTAAACAACTTTAATTAGAAACTTACAAACAAAGAGTGTTTATCTTAAGTAGATGAAAAAACCGAATTTTGTACTATACCATTAAATTCCACCAAAGTTTGTATCTTTTGACAGATACGCGTATTTCAACCTCAACTGTAAGGCCGTCTTAAGTGTCGTGTACTAGACTAGAGTACTAGAGCGTTTATCTTGTCCCGGGTGACCATCTTGCCCCGTCTACCCCTAAATACCTTCCAAATACATTCGCAACCGTCACAACACAGAACAATCTTTATTGAGCATTGAGTTTGGGTTGGGGCAGGCAGAAATTTACCATTCATCATCAAATGCGACGACGACGCCGGTGCGAAATTCCATACGCAAACAAAAAAAAAATAATCCCAAAGGTGTTTTATGGCGACGAATGGCCCTGAATGGACGAAACATAAGTAAACAGCACTCACATTTTGTGTGTATTTTTGCGTTAATTACGTTCTCGGTTGCGTTCCGGTCATATTTTACACGTGAATCGCTTCAATCGATCATTTGTTGATCGATACCAGGATAAGCTTTACCAACTAACCTTTGAACACTCAACTGGATTATATCACTGTTCGTCTACGAATAATTACGTACTACAACACTGAAGAAGAGAATGATTAGTAAAAAAACGATTAGACTGATAAAAACTCAAGTAAACCGATCACGTTGAGTGCTGAAGGCGAACTGAGTGGGAACCGAGAAAGAAGTTTGTTTCTTGTCCATTTACCGAGCTTTCTGTTCTGCGTGTAGTGGCGTACACTGGACCGATGATGCGCGCAGATTAGCCTACCGAGCTGTTCAAATGTGTATACGATTGCCTTGAAATGAAGATCTGAAGGTCGGTCTTCGCGGTTGGAAGCAAGAGTGAACCACCAAATAATGCAAAGGGGCTATTCACAAATTATGAAACTCTAAAATTGCAATGCTAGACTTGTCCTCAAGAACAGAAATTTATAATTTATTGTAAAAGAAGGTAAAAGCTTCGGTGGTTTTGATTGATTGTCTATCTCTAACAGAAGCGTTACGGTATGTATGGACGGACAGCATTTCCAAAAAGAAAAGAAAGGAAATGAATTTTATGGACGAGCTTTGCTTGAGTGTGTGATGTTTGAATGAAGTTTGTGTGTAGATTTGAAATAGAGCCGGCTTATTTAGGAACTAGATCTCAAATTGCTTATCTGCCGGCAGTTATCGGCTTCTTATCACTTATGGGAACAGGATATTGAAAAAAAAAAAAACGGCAGGGGCTCAAGTACCAGGTATCCGAAGGCTAGTTTCAGGACTCGTAAAAACTCTGTTCTTACGAGTTCTAGAATTCTTGTGCATTTTTTTTTTGAAGTCACCATTTATTTTTCAAGTTCAAGAGATTCTTCGTTTAGAAACGAAAATTCAATTAATTTCTGCAAAAAAAAAACGTTCTCACAGTTTTTTTTGGACGAACAAATGAAAAAAAAAAATTATTCGCGCCAAAAGATTTCAAATCTGCTTATGCCGTTCATAAATATCAATATTTCTAAACAGCCATATTTTTTAAAGAAAGTCTTTGATAACTCTGCCATTATACCTTAATTTCTTCGGAAAAACTTGTGTAATTGAAAATTCTTAAAGTACTCCAAACAATGTTTTTGCGAGAAATTATTACATAAAAGATAGCGTTTTACCTTATTTCTAAAAAAATCATAACTCGCAAACCATCAGAGACAGAAGTTTGCGGTCTTCAGCAAAGTTGCTCCTTAAACATAGATAAACATTGTACAGGTCTAAATGCATCAGCAAATATTTTTAAATTATTATCTTTTAAACCATAAGGACCACCCTAATTCAACATCACAAATAATATATATAAAAATGGAGTGTCAAAATCCGTTCTAAAATTCTTAGATTTTTCTTGGATACCTAAAAAATGTATTTTAAGCCCCTAACTGTTCCACGAATTTGTCAAGTTTTATTGGAACCACTTCTGTATTTTTCTCATACCCGTTTCCTTGACCTGATATACAGTATTACTAACAGGCTAACGTAATCAATAAAACAATAAATTACAAAAATTCAAAAACGACAAAATAATCTTAAGACCTCATTTTTTCCAGAGGTTTGATAGAAAGTTTTGATATTTGATTGGACTCTCATAAAACATTCATTTGCAGTAATCATCAGCCTAAAATTCGGTATTTTTTCAAGCTGACTATGCAGTTTGATAACAAGAGAGCTACATTCCACTTTCATTATACTGCCATTCCATGAAAAAACGATTTAGTGGGTCACTGAATTCCGTTAAAATTTGCTATTTTGTTCCTTATCCGAACTTAGGATACACGTGTTTTTGGATTTTTTTGATTAGGGTGACCATTTCCGAAATAGAGTGATCAATCGACTTTTCAATTTTTACTTTTCAAGAAAAATATAAAATTTCACAAAAATTGTTTTTTACATGAAAAAAAAATCCGTTTTTTTTCGTATTTTGAAGGCCTTGGGACAAAAGGGGCTATTGATGTTCTCATTTTCTATGAAAGATCAGAAAATTTTACGTTTTTATGTAAAATTTTCAGCGATGTATGTTTTTTTTAGTTTTTGAAAATAAAAAATCGGTCATTTTCCATCGGTACTTACAAATTAGAGTTTTTTATTGAAAAAAAATCATAACTTTTGAACAGCTTAACCGATTTCTAATTATTTTTTTTGGAATAAAGCCTTAAAATTTCAACATTTCAAAAAATAATATAGAACTTTAAAAAAATGTTTACATGAAAATATATAAAAAATTTCTAGTTTTCTAGGAAATTTTTATTTTTTTTCATGTAAAATTTAAGTAAAAATGAGAACAGCAATAGCCCATTTTGTCTCAAGGCCTTCAAACACGAAAAAACGGAGATTTTATGATTTTTTTTTCATGTAAAACACATATTTTGTTTTATATTTTTCTTGAAAAGTCAAAATCATTAGCTCTCATTTCGTCCAAAACAAATTGAAAATCGGTCAAGCGGTTCAAAAGTTATAATGAATTAAATTCTTTGTAAAACCGCGATTTTTCTGGTCACCCTATTTCGGAAATGGTCACCTTACTCAATAAATCCAAAAACACGTGTATCCTTAGTTCGGATAAGGAATAAAATAGCAAATTTTCACGGTATTCGTTAACCCACTAGATCGGTTTTTCATGGAATGGCTGTATATAGTTTGTCAAGTGTAAGTAAATGTTAGTAATACTATTGCGGTTGCATATATGGTCGGCGTTAAGTCAGAGTGGACCAAGTGACATTTTTGATGATTTGAGAAAAATGGGTTTAAAGTCTAACGCTCTGTAATTTTTTAACTCGTTTAAATTTTGGTTCAATATTTCTACACGTCTCTATGTTACTTTCAAACAATATAACGTGAAGTGATAATCATGAAAAATCATAATCCAAATCTCTAAACGAACGATTTTTTGATGGACTATGTGTACTTGGTCCACTCTGACTGAACTAAAGACCACCGTTCAGTGAGTTGGTTCGCTCTGACTGAACAATTTCTAGGAAAATAACAATCATTTAATGCTTGTATGGTCAAATTGGGTGCATATCTCTAAGATAAACAGATTATCGAGACCCTTCGACACGAGTATCGTGAATTCATAAATAATCCATATAGTAAATACCAAAATCAGTGACATTATGATAGCTTGAAAATGAAGGTTTTCCAGGGTCAGGGCATTGAAGACCAGAAATATTCAAATATGCGTTCAGTCAGAGTGGACCAAGTGAAAATATTGAGTACCGACCAAAATATGCTGGCCCAATAAGCGGGTCCTAGGACATGCCATACATACACCATAGGACTACCGTAAACTTCTATCGGACTCTGAAATTGACTCAAAAAATGCAGTAATCTATCATTTTATTGCTTTTCAACACTTGGTCCGCTCTGTCTGCACAGAATTTGTTGCAATTTCTGACCACCCATTCAAATATGGTAAATGGTCAAAAACCAAATTTAAATGCATCGAATTAAGCAATATTTATAAATTTCTATTGATGGATAAGTAGAAGAATGATTCGATGTTGAAAAATCAGACAAACCTCCTGAAATGTTTTTCATTTCCTCACATTTCTCAGCGCGCTGATCATTTTCGCTGTTATGGTAATAAGCACTTGGTCCATTCTGACTGCACACTTTTATCGATTTTTGTTGATCATCCAAAGTAAATTTATTACATATCTCTCGCAGTTTACAGCATTCTTCAAATCTGATCAAAGTGTAACGGAGGTAAGTTAATTTCGCATCTAATCAGAGAATAATCCATTTTTTCAAGTTTTGTACTTGGTCCCCTCTGACTTAACGCCGACTATATCATAAATTAAACAGAGTAAATCCACTAATTCTTGAAGGGTTTCTTTCTATTTTCCAGCTATGTTGTTAAATATCAAGTTGTAACGAATTAATCAGAACATTTGAAACTTTTTCTTTTTTATGCAAACGGTAAATTTGGAAAGCTTGATAGAAGTTATTGATTCATTTTGATGAACATTTCCATACACTGCACAGTGGGATGGATTGAGGTTTTAGGAGGAAAGATGGAACTCACGCCTTCAATTGTGATTTTATGTAAAAATAATGTTCTACAAAGTTGTTTCTAATATAAAAACAATTTTTTTGGTCGGAACGAAAATTAGGGTGGCCCTATGTTAAAAAAGATAACCATCAAAACTTTTTTAATTTACGGAATACTGATATAGTTTGTTCTACAAAGATGAAGATCGAAAAATTTCAAGCTGATTTGATAAAAAAAGTTTTTTCTAGCTCAAAAATTGACCGTTTAAGAGCATTTTTCGCTATTGATGTAGGGTGGCCCATCAAAAATTGTTTTTTTATGTGTTTAATTTTGATTATTTCAAGTTTCTTAGTAAATTTGTCTTCCCATTACTTTCAAGACTAATTGAAACGCAAACATAAAAGATATAGCTAATGGAAACAAATAGATACAAGAGTCTTTTCGTAATGAAAATTTAATTTACTTCCTTTGACATAAAGTATCATCGATACTAATACATACGATATACGAATGCAAAATGAAAAATATGGCAAAGAAAGCTCTCAGTTAATAACTGTGGAAGTGCTCCTAACAACAATAACCTGAGAAGTATGATCTGTTCTAGTAGGGACGCGATGCCAAAAAAAAAAAGAATATTGATACAATTTTTTTCTGATGAAAATTTAAAGACTTTTTGATAACCAAAAAAAAAACATGTTTATATGTTTGTATAGTTGGGAAAACAAAATGAATTGTGTTGACATGGCGATAGTGTTTGTCAGCTTAAAAATGTGAATAATCGTATTATACTTTGGCGGATCTGTTTGCTAATGATATGACTGGTTCATATATTAATAACCGTTACTAACAGATTTTTGAAGGAACTCCCAAATTTACTATAATGTTCAATTTTCAGGCATGGCTATCTCTAAATTAAAGCCCTAATTAATCAAAACATCTAAACATGATCAAATAATGCATATAGTTATTCTTCTTAATCTAGCCTTGAAAGTCAGCGTCATAATCAGAAATTGTACTCTAGTATATACCGTTCCAGATACGATATATCTCCTACGGTGGACAAATTACTAGTAATTGAGCATTCGTTACTTCCAATCAGAATGTTTCCCAAAGAGCCCGGCAAATCCCAGAACAGAAGTATTCGGAAGTTTGGGATGGGCCATGTCAAGAAATTCAACCGTGAGATAAATTTAGAAGATATTTTCAAAAAAAATTTCTCCTTATTTATATTGCTGAGCTCCTTTGACTCTTTTCGGAAGTACGTATATAAGAATATGAAATAAGTTAGTTTTTTATTCCGATTTAAAGCCGAAAGATAATATTTGTCATGCAAAAAAAAATCTTTTTTTGCCCCAACTACATTTACATGTAAAAAAAAACGTTTGTTGTTCATGAAAAATGTTTATAACTATTCACCGACAAAATTGCATAGGCCTTAAAATATGCGTCTCAATCGTCTAAAGATGAAGGAATGACAACTTTGATGAGATATCTTACGGCCCAGATAGCCGTAGCGGTAAACGCGCAGCTATTCAGCAAGACCATGCTGAGGGTCGTGGGTTCGAATCCCGCTGGTCGAGGATCTTTTCGTAAAGGAAATTTTCTCGATTCCCAGGGCATAGAGTATCTTCGTACCTGCCACACGATATACACATGCAAAAATGGTCAATCGGCAAAGAAAGCTCTCAGTTAATAACTGTGGAAGTGCTCATAAGAACACTAATCTGAGAAGCAGGCTCTGTCCCAGTGGGAACGTAACGCCAGAAAGAAGAAGAAGAAGAAAATAAAAAAAATATAACACAAAAACCTATTTTTGAAGGGCCACCCTACATCAATAGCAAAAAATGCTCTAAAACGATCAATTTTTGAGCTAGGAAAAAACTTTTTTTATCAAATCAGCTTAAAATTCTCCGATCTTCAACTTTGTAGAACAAGCTATGTCAATATTCTTTAAAATAAAAAAGTTTTAATGGTTATCCTTTTTTACATAGGGCCACCCTAATTTTCGTTCCGACCAAAAAAATTGTTTTTATATTAGAAGCAACTTTGTAGAACATCATTTTTACGTAAAATCGCAATTGAAGGCGTGAGTTCCATCTTTCCTCCTAAAACCCCCATCCGTCCCACTGTGCACTGCGAGTTCAAGACAATAAAGGCCCAAACGCAATGATAGCGGAACGGCATCGGAATGCGGTACCGGTTCGCCAGGATGAATCACACAATCTCGACTGAGCTGACAACGAATGAAATTGAACTAACACTGAGTCGACAAGCTTGTTGAAGTTCATGCTGAAGAACCTGTTCCGCTTTCCGTTGCCGTTCCGCTATCATTGCGTTTGGGCCTTTATTGTCTTGAGGCCTTAACGGTTCAATGAAACATTTAAAATCCAATGTGAAAAAACTTTTCACTAAACTTCAATTAATTGCCGGCTTACAGTTGTTTATAATCCTTTTTTTGCACGACTAGTTGATTTAAGTCGTAGCAAAGAATGGGTGAGAAAACAATAAATAACGTTTTCATAAATAGAACTTAAACAAACAATATTGCAAATGAGCATTTTTTTCGAAACAATTTTAATTTCTTTAATTATTTTTGAATTGTCAATTGATTTTTTCTTTCATTCAAATATGAAAACGGATAATTGACTATTGGATCAATCTGATGAGCATGGAATCGTATTCTAGTAATGTTTACATAGTATTCATCTGATTTAGTTTGTCTCATGTCTATTGAGAATCAATGGAACTCTGGATGTACCATATGGAGCGAAAGGGTTATGCTACCTTTAGGCCTGGTGTGGTCTTTTGATTTCGTTGCATGCTCCTCTGGGATGAGCGACGAAATCTAGATCAATTGTGTTTGACACAGTAAAAAATAATGAAGATTACACGTCATGTAAACTTCATTTATGCCATGTAAACAAAAAATCATGTAAATTTAAGTCTGAAATCATGTAAAAATGTGTTATATGTCATGTAATCACTCAGGATCCTGCTGGATTACATGACATATAATTGAAGTTTTCATGACATATCATGTAAATATCCATGATATTCCACGCTCCAATTATGTGCATTAAATGTCTCAGAATTTTACACGTTTTGTTCGAACTGTGGATTCGCGTCGTTCGAATGTGAAAAAAGAATCGCATCAATAGTCATCTTTTCATTCCATTGTATGCTTCTGTGAGGTGAGCGATGGAATCAAGATCAATCGTGATCGCCAATTGGTGAGCTCGTTTCAAACTTATGATAACAAGTTTCTATCGTAACAACGTTAAGTATATGTAATTTTCAAACAAACGTCACTACAAGTTTTGACATTACATGTTTCATATTTTTTGACAAACACGTTTTTTTGTCATTATCAAAAAAAAACCTTTGAATTCCCTGTGAAATTTTGATTTATAGTCAATCACAGAGTAGTAACTACAAATTGTACGGTCATCCACGCTTATACTTATTATCAAAAATAACCTTTGAATTGTTCGACATTATAAGTGTCGATATACCGTTTTAATCTATTACCAACATCTTCAAATATCTTTTCACCGCGAGCCAAAATCGCAAAACTAGTTTTAAGTGAGAGTCGTATTTATCCTCCTTATCCATGGATCGCATCACCGACCAAAGGTGGCTTCCAGATCCAGATCCAGATTTATCCTCCCTCAATAATCCGTTAGATTCTGCAAACAACTAACGACAGGGGCACTAGCGTTAGTCCCAAAGGAACATCGCACACGTTGGTGCAGGCGGTTTCGTACTTTCCTTGTACTGTGTTCTCGTGTTCAAACCGAAACGCTCGAGCCTGAACCTAAACCCAAACATGTGTAAAGTGAACATCGGTTCGAACACCGGTTCATTTGTACCTCGATTGCGACCGCGTTCCAAATTTTGTACAAATATTCGGTTGCATCCGAGGTTCAGAAAGATGGCACAAAACAGACAGACCGAGAATAGTTGGAATCCGCGCTTATCAATTTCTACTTATCGTGTCTTTTTGTAAAATCCTTTGTTTTTTTTTTCATAGAGTTATAGCTAATTGTTACCTACAATATTGATCTTAGTTGATCTGCTTAAACAAAACGTTTATTCAAACCTCAAGGGTCTTGCGATTTGTTCCAAGAAGTATATCCGCGTGAATTTCAACCGTTCTCTGTCTGTCTGCTTCGTGCCATTATTTGCACAAAATTTAAACCGAAGTTCGAACCGAACTATACAAGTACCTACCGGGTTTGGCGTGGTACACTGATAAAGAGAAAAAGCGAGTTCGCAGTTAATCATAAATTGCAAGGAGTAAACTAAAGATGAACATCGGTTCTGTTCATGGGAAGACTGACTCACACTTTAAGAACTCAACTTCCGTCCGAATAAAACAGGCCTCGTGGAGTTGTGATGGCATTTTTTATGGGAATTCCACTCCGTTGTGTTTTGTGTTGCACCTTCCTCGCTTATTTTTGGTTGCCTGTCTGCTTAGCATTTTCGTTTCCTCACAAATAGCAAAGAGGCTGTTCTAGAGCATACTACCGAGCTCTGGTGAGGTTGAGGAGTTTTATCAAGCCTGGATGTCAGACAGTCGTGCATCCACTGGCCTTTTTTTCTAGTTTCGTCCATACATGTGTTTTCATATTTAATATTCATATTTTTACCGACCAGTAAGAACTCCTGCAGTTTTCCCGGATTTCTAGAATGGATGGATACCCTGCTATCTTGTAGACACCATACATCTAAAACTGATGATTTAGACACATACATTTTCGTCTTGCTAGATAAGGCATAGCCTGGAAACTATATATTGTAACTTATCAAGATGGGCCCGAAAAAGCTGGTCTCTAGTCTTCAATAGCTAATAGCCATAATCCGGGATACAGAAGAGTTACCAGTGGAAGCAAGCTACATAAAGGACGACAAGCTTAGATATGAGAATTGTCAAACGACCACTATTATAAATGCCGCCTACAAAGTATTATTCCAGATCATCCTCGTCTGTCACCAATAGCAAAATTAGTGTTCTAATGAGCATTCCATTTTTTCGTATATTATGTTGCAATCACGTAGATACCATATTCCTCTAGAAGTTAAGAACATTTCTAACCTGAAAAGATACTAGACCGATGGGAGTTCAACCCATGAGTTTCCCACTACAGCAATACCAATCTCGAACCGACAGCTCTTACCAACGATGATTGTTCAAGCAGAAGTTATATTTTTCTTTTTGTATTGTAATATGGCCCTAAAATCCCATTAAAATGACTTCAAAATCAAGTCACAAATTAACTTTGAAAGTTTCTGAAGGAGCTTATCAGGGAATTCTGTTGAAGATTGATTCCATGGTAAATTTATCTAAGAGGTTCTACAGAAGATCTGAATTTTATTTATGCTCAATTCTATTAAAAGAACCTAATTTGAAAATCTTCATCAGTGGCTCTTCAATTATTTTGAATGGTCTGCTAAATGTCTTCATCTGGAGAAATCGATTAATCCATGAATAAGCTCATTTGTTATTAAACATATCTCTACATGTAGGAATATTGAATGCTGCTTTGGATTTCTTTCCGTGTACAAAGAATAACCTCTTTTTAGAACATTAATTTAATCCTTGCATTGTCACAGATCTCGCGTGATTATTCAATTGTTAAAAATTTAAAAACATGTTGCTCTCAATAGTAATCCTAGTGAACGAATTTTTATCGTTTTGAAAACACTACTTGTTCAAATCGGCGAAGGCAGTTTGCAAGCAAACCTTGCAACGAATGGCGCTCTAACTTGTTCCACGTCCATCATTTTTTTTTAATTCTTTTTGGTAATTTGCTGCACATTCTAGGTATTAAAACAATAAATAGTAATATTTAATATTGTTGCATTTGTAACGACTTAAAATACTTTCTGGGGCCAGCTTAGAGTTTGTAGGCCTGGCGAACCATCAGATCGAAATAGGCATCCGAATCAATCGAAGCGCTGAGGCCGGCGTAGTAGTTCAGGAACTCCTCTTTGGTAACGGTTCCATCGACGTTTCCGTTCTCTTCGAAGTTGGCCAAAAATTTCCTAAGGATGACATCCTCAGTTTCCTCTCCACTGATGTACAATGGGTGATTCTTGACCGAGTAGACGTTCCTAGAAGATTAATGATATGAATAGTTGAAAAGTAGTTGTGTTAGGTCCTAAAGAAATAGTACTTCAGATCCTCGATGGTGATTGCCCCGTCGCCGGTTTTGTCCAGCTTAGCAAAAGCCTGGCTCACAATATTCTTTCTAGACTCGGACATATTTGGACGGATGGCGATCAAGAATTCGGTCATATTTATCGAGCCGCTTCCATCGGTATCGAACCTAGAATAGAAGACAAAATGTTTTACTTGCTCATAGAACTGCTTTTTCATCAAATACTTGTTAAACATCTCGGTGGCTTCCTCGTTCGTAATGTCCAGCCCAGTGTCCAGCAAACCCTTGATGAACTCCTCCAGGTTAAGGGCCTTGTTGCCGTCGTCATCCATGCGGCGGAAGCATCGACCGAGGCCCAGAATTCCCGACGCACCTCGGGCAAGACACATGTGACGTAGCTTCTCGATCGAGTCCGTCAGTGTACCAGAGGACAGAGCCCGGCGGCTGCGGTTGATCATTTCCGATTCTTGGCGCGACATTGCACTGACGGGACGCTGTGACATCTGGACAAAAATTGTTGAAATTAGTTGATTAACATACATAATGGAGCTTCCTTACAAAATATAAAATAATTTGATGGATCTGATAAGCCTAACAGACATATGAAGTATTGTCAAACGGGGTAACATTCAACAGCATGGAAGCTTGCAACACATCGAAACGATTCCAAATTTATGTTTCTTGCAATGATAAGACGATTTTTTGACATCTTTTGTTTCTATTATTGGATGTATAGATTTGTAAAGGCAGGTTTTAGTGCAAATATGGGTGTTGCTTCTTGTTTTATGCTTAATATGGAAGACATATCTAATGCTGATACAATTTTCGAAATTTTGGCTCCCCTATGCTTACACGATGTAATGGTAAATAGTATTCTCCCAAAGTTTGAGATGATTCAGAAGAAATTTAGCTGTGCACACGTCATTTGAAGTTTATAACAAATTACTATGGAACAAGCCAACCATTTGCGTTTAGCCCTCTATCTCTTCGTCATAATATTTTGTGGAAAAGTTCACCAACTCTCCTAATCTTCCCAGGTACAACTAAGCAGAAACCATATATTTGGGTAGGACGTCAGGCATGGCATTCGGCCAAATGACCCGGAATCTTCCCTTGGGGCACGAAGAAATGTCACTTGATTTTTTTTTTGTCGTGGATATTCCGTTCCATATTTGTTTTACTGTTGTTTCATTGTTTATAATGCTAAGGTAAATGTATTACATTAAATTGCCTAAATAAAACATATGTAATGTTCTACCTAAGATCTTACACAGAAATAGATGAGATTCGACTGGAGATGAGCCGGCAAACTATTTTGGCAAATTGGAAATGGAGTTGGAGTAATGTGCAGTGTTTTGTGTTGTCCATTGTGAATAAACGAATCAATATGTTGGTGCACATGAATGATTGCAGAGCTTTTTTCCATTTATGATGCCTTAAATGCGTTTTATTCGGTAAAAAAGGAAATCTGAATGTTCAAAAACAACTGATGACTGCGTCCTTTTTATTGAGGACTAGTGGAACGGCAAGGACTTCCAATTACCAAAGCATTCCAAAAGATAAGTCATCTACAGTTCTTTTAGCAATATTTGTTATCAAAAAGCTATGTAATATGATGCTAGAAGCTTTGTCTTGGACTAGGATAGGATGGTTGTTCCTTGCACGCTTCATTTATTTAGTTTAATACAAGATGCTAGCTACTTTGAAAATCAGGTTTATATTCTAAACCGTCGATATATTTAGAAATAATTGACACAATATTGCTCTCAATTGAGTATTCTTTTTTAAATTTAGCTTCGTAGGAGCTCATGCGGTTAACTTAACATCACATAAAGATAGATTTAAAACAAAAAGATTTCATGAAAACTTAACTTAACGATGTGAAAGTAGGCCTTTGCCAAGACGACGACCAATGAGAACTTCTCATTGAGAAGTGATCTTTTTTGACAGACATCTGGTTTAGTTTTTGTTCTTTGACCTGACATGTCTTGTCTTAGGTCTTGGGGCCTTCCTTAGCCGATTGGTTAGAGTCCGCGTCTACAAAGCCATGTTGAAGATGTCTGGGTTTGATTCTCGGTCGGTTCAGGATCTTTTAGTAGTGGAAATTGCCTTGACTTCCCTGGGCATAGAGTATAGTCGTACCTGCCTCACGGCGAAAATGGAAACTATGGCAAAGAAAGCTGTCAGTTAATAACCGTGGAAGTGCTCATAAAAACACTAAGCTGAGAAGCAGGTTCTGTCCCAGTGGGGACGTAATGCCAAGAAGAAGAAGAAGAAGAAGAAGAAGAAGATCAGCAATTAATTTGAAGTTTTGCCACCAATAGGAACCAAACAAATAAATAGTTCCGGAAATTCCTCGGCAATGCAATCAGGCTATTTTCATCAATGCCCTGAAGGAGTTTTTACACTACCAAAAGTTTCTTTAAGTTTCTTTCTAAATAACTTCAAGGTATGTATCTAGCGATAGTGCTACGTTTCCCCGAATGTCGTTACTTCGAACGCCAGTACTCCGAATACCAGTTCCCCGAATACCCCGTTTCCCCGAATAGTTCAGTTTCCCGAAAAGTTATTGGTACTCATAATTGTTATAAACTTGTTACATTTCAATGTGGTGAACCAGTTCATCGGATATTACCCTTCTGTATTTGATTGGCGGTTCTTTCGAGTTTTACCGTCCTCAGCATTTTTGGCATTAAGGACTGTTAATTTTATCAAGTGGACACCTTTTGCATGCTGTATCTTTTTAATATATCAATGAAATTTCAATCGGTTTTCTGTACATCGTTCGACTAGTATTGTACAATGTTGTGATAATAAAAAAAATCTCAAAAATAATTAATTTTTTCACGAATATGGAACAACGTTTAGAACGGTCGATTTTTGGAGGTTATCAAAATCAATGATTGTTAGAAATTGGCTGGAAAATTTGACAATCTATATCTTTTATTTTCAAAAAAGGCATGTGTTTCGAAAGCCTCATCAATCAGATGCTTGATGGAAAAAAATCAAGTTTTTTTTGGAGCAACAGTTTTACAGATACAACAAAATCATTTTTCCCCGATATTTTTAGAGAAAAATATTTTAAATTTGAAGGGAACTGATATAAGTAGATTTTTTTTTTGTTCAAAGTAAAAACTGTTGTATGTAAATTTGAATCATTCTGGACGTATAGATACCATATTAGGTTTTGTTTAGTATTGAAATTCGGAATATAAAAAATCGCGTTACTCATATATGATCCCATAAATACATTCGAAATATAATAAAATTGATGAAATTGGAGTTGTTCACTACATTTCCGGCCATGTATCCGGATTGGCCACCAGTATCAAAATCCTAGTGGATGCATATGAAGGTGTAACCTTCACAATACCGTTAAAATTTTGAGAATTGGTCTATTGAGTCAAAAATATGATCAAAAACGTGAAACAAAGTCTTCCACGCCTTTTAAGGGCTAAGAACGCTCTCGAGAATTCCTCAATAAATTAGACCAGAGGTTGTAGTAAAGTATTCGTAGATTTTTTTTCTTTGCACATCACTTCGACAAACAATACAGTAAGTATTACAGTGTCAATACTGTAATAAATCTACGAATTACAGATGATCTTCTTCTTCTTCTTTCTGGCGTTACGTCCCCACTGGGACAAAGCCTGCTTCTCAGATTAGTGTTCTTATGAGCACTTCCACAGTTATTAACTGAGAGCTTTCTATGCCAATGACCATTTTTGCATGTGTATATCGTGTGGCAGGTACGAAGATACTCTATGCCCTGGGAAGTCGAGAAAATTTCCAACCCGAAAAGATCCTCGACCGGTGGGATTCGAACCCACGACCCTCAGCTTGGTCTTCCTGAATAGCTGCGCGTTTACCGCTACTGCTATCTGGGCCCCATTACAGATGATGAATGGGAAAATAAATGGATAAATTAATTAATTAATTAATGATTTAGGACTACTTTGAAACATTCTGAATTAATGGTTGAGAGATTTCCTGATGAAATCGATGGATTAATTTCAAGGGTTTTCTTTAGAAAAAATATCAGATTAAATGCTTGAAAGTTGTCTTGCTGATCCAACTCCGATCTGAATTCTGAGAAAAATGCTGAGAGGATGATTGTTCCGTGTGATTATCCTGCGAATAAATTTGGAAGGATTTTGATGAAGATCATGAGGGGATTTTGATGAGAATCCTGAGAACATTCTGAGAAGTAGTCTGGAACGATGAGGATTTAAGAGAATCCTGAGAGAATTATTATAAGCTGAAAGAGAGGAGACGCCAGTGAGCTGGCATGTTTTCTAGCCTTCTTTGACTTCTTTTTTTCAATTTTTGGGTAGTGCACAACGGTCAGATGAACTTATTTTGGTCAAAATCATATTTACTTCATGTTGTTCACTATGAAAAAGGGACAGAAGGTGACAAATTTCCTTGACTTTTGGGAGCTCGTAATCTAAGCTAGCTGTCTCCTCTCAGGCTATAAGCAGTGCTGGGAATGGTAATTGTAGTAGGCTTGAATGTCGAGAAACTCACGTGGCCCTTCCCAGTACAGTAGTTCGAAAACGTGAATCTCATCAAGTAGTCTATGCTGGGTGCATGAATTTTCCAAATCAATAGTGTCGTTGAAGGCTCTTAATGCGAGAAATGCAGCGGGAAATAGAACATTTTTCTACAGTAATTTTGGGTTGCCTTTAGCAACGGGTGTTTAGCAATTTTTATAGCTTTTTGCCTTAGCAGCGATGGAAGTGAGTTTTACTGGCTTCGCTAACTGTGATTTGCTTTGCTTGGCTATTGTAGAGTGAACTTCAAGATTTTTCCCAACCCTGGTTATAAGTATTCCAAAAGAACTTTTGGAAAAATCCCGAGAAGTGTATAAAAGAAGTTTCAAGAGAATTTTAAACAGACAAGAGTATTTGTCAGAAATTGATGTGCCGCAGGGGTCACGAAGCACTTTTTAAAATTGCATTGTTTCGTGAAGCACCTGTTCTTTATTGCGACTTCGTTTTAAATCTGAAACTTTTGACGCTTTTTAACTGATCCTATAATCCGAAAATCGTGAAGTAAGATTTGTATTGGTAACGTTTTATTTGTTTGGTTTTATAAAAAAAAATGATTCTGAAAAGATGTGATTCCTTTGATTTAGTTAGCTGCTTTACTGCCCATAAAGGCATAACTGTCCAATATGGAATTGGGCATTGAGAAAAAAAATACAAATGTTCAAAATTCTCTAGTTCATTTTTGCATGCCATATTCATATGCCAATGCCGCAGAGATAACCCATTTTGCTTCTAATGATCAGCAAAAAATATAAACTTAAACACAATTCACGTTTTGCAGTAGCTTTGAAAGTTGAAAGTTTATATAGAGACTGTTATGCCTTTATTTTTCAACATGGGACTGCATCAACTTCATATTTTTCCACAAAATTTTCGAACAAAGTGTGTAAATTGTTATATGCCTGGTAAAGTAAATATTGAAACATAAATGTTGCGATGAAAAATGGTGTTGATTCGAAAATCAATATGGAACAGTTATGCTTTTATGGGCAGTTTATTTCACTCTTAAATTGTTGATCTTGGCATAAAAAATGTATCTTGGGAACGGTGTTTCATCATGTACCGAAACGTCGATAAAATCTTAAAGTGAAGATGAATTGAAGCCTTCCCACAATATTGCAAAAGCACAAATATTGACAACTGATCGGGTTATTCCGGTTTCAAGAAGTTTTTCAAGCATTCTTTGAGAGCGAAGTTTAATGAGGGAAGTTAAATGACTCTTTAGGCTTATGAAAAAATAAAGAATAACCTTACCTTAAACTACTAAATCTAGAATCATTACTTTAGTATATGATAAACCTGATTGATGATTCAACAAAAACGATTATAAAAATGTTAAAGACGTCATGACGTCATGACAACAGAAAACATGTTTGTGAAAACGACAAACATTCTGGCTTGATTTTATCAAAAATGTTTTATTTTGTTCGTTATCTCACACAAAGAGGTTTGTCGAGTTTGGTTTAATAAACAACCTTTTTCTCTGCATGTATTTAAGAGCATCGTTAAAAAATTAGCAATGTTGCGAGACAACAAATGCTTTGGGGGGTTCCGGGTCATTTGGCCGAACGCCGTTTGGCCGAATGCCGTTTGGCCGAACGCCATTTGGCCGAAAGGGTCATTTGGCCGAATGCCGTTTGGCAGAATTTGAAAAAAAATGTGAACTACAATTGGCATGTATTTTGTAATTAATTTTAAAGCTGAATTTCAAAGAACAGTTTAGAGGAACATCCTAGATGTAAGCAATTATTCACTTCTTTGCTAGCGGAAACAGCTACCAGCATTTCGCCAGCATAGCTGCAGCAGGTTTTCGCATTGCATTTGTAGTCAGTTAGCTTTTGTCAGTTACTAAAACGGTTCACGACTTATTCGTCCTTCTGTAGCATCAGTTTGCTTCAATCATTCTGATCGTTCTTAGTAAATTAAATATTTTTTAGCAACCACAAGTTTGGTTTCTTCTCCACAGCAGTCAAACAGTGAGCTTATTTGACGTACCGTAATTTCGAATCAAATCGATCACTTTTCACGGTTTTTCGTGTCTGATTTCTATAATGTTGACAATATCAAACAACTGAATGCAGGAAAACAAGTATGAAGGTGAGCCTCATTGACTCAAGTACCGAAATTTCCTAACACATGTAATTTTAGCGCTAAGAATATCTCTAAAATAAAAAATCGAGTGATCTCATTTCGGGGTGAAATTGATCACTTCTCAATACGATTGTTGTTAGTTTTCAAAACAAATCTACATAATAAATTTTAGCTTCTTGAATCCGAATATGCTTGCCAAATTCTTAACAATACAATATTTATAGACCCCGTTTTACGGTACCGTAAAACGGGGTATCTTTGATAATGCGGGTAACTTTGATAGTGCGTAACCCACCACATACTAAACGAAATATCATAATTTCTGTTAATCGGTTAAGCAAAACAAATGCAAAACTGAAGAATATTAGTATGACACTCCATATAAAAGCTGTTTTCATTTGAATCGAGACCATTTGAGGCTTTTTACACGCATATTAAAAATTGACACAATTTTAGCATTTTTGAAACGCTTACAAACAATCTGTTCTACGATCACTATTTGATGTACTTTTGAATAGTTGGCCAATTATATTTGGCAGCCTAGTTATCATAGAACTTGAATACGGTCTCCAACCTCTTAGCGAAAAGCATTTTCACAAACTGGGACCATTTTTGTAATCTAAGTCAGAAATTTCCATATAACGTTAAACGCCTATAGGTATGCAATGACCTACAAATGTTCGTAATTCATTCAATTTTGTTCGATGCATACTCCATTATCAAAGTTACCCCAAAACAGAAAACCGACTTTCCATAATATGAAAAATTATATATCCAATCAAAATAAATCTTTTGGCAATCTATCAACTGCAATCGATAGGTAGGATGCCAGTACTTGTTTTAAAAATAAAAATTATAATTCTTTGAAACAGCATGCATAAATATTCAAGTTTTCTTCGAAAAAACTATCAAAGTTACCCCGTTTTACGGTATTTAAATTTCAAGAATAACGCAGAAAGCGCCTAAAAGTATGCAATTTCCTAAGGAATTTCTTGATATCCAACAGAAATTCATTTATTTCAACCAAATCAACGAATTGGTACGAGTTTTGGTTATGCAATCTAGTTTGGGAATATTTGTTAAGTATACTCACAAACTTTCAGGATTATACCATGTCCAAATCCTTGTCTAGAGTTAGAAGTTTATTGACGTTTGTCAATACTGCACCGTTCATGTGTTTGAAATTTTGCATTATTTTCATAGAAATGAACATTTTTGAACGCAAAAAACTTCACAACACACAATTTGGACATACTTACGACAAACAACGTTCATTCACTGCAGGTTACATTGATATTTGTGCTCCATTAGGAAGAAATAAAATCGAGTGACACAGTGATCAATTGCACCCTACTGATCAATTTCTCCCGAATTTACGGTAAATATTTACCGAGTCATCCGGTTTGCTGATATACGCAATCAACGGCGCAGATTTCAGTTAACACTTTGTAATATTAATCTTGGTGGAGAAAGACATCTCACCTAAGTTATCCCTTGTGCTGAAAATTATATGTTTTTAATAAAACTCTTCAGGAACGTTATAAGACTTAATTCCAATAACTATGAAAAATATTCAAAAATGAAAGAACAGCATATGATCAAAAGAAGGAAAAATCTCTTAAAAATTTTAAGTAAGTGTAACGCAAATAATTGTTATATCATTATAACAACAAAGAACTGCCGATGATTTAAAGATGGTAAAAATCCCTTTGAAAATGTAAGCTAAATTATTGCCAATAATAATTAAACCAGTACAAATCGAAAGAAAAGGCTATATTTTAAAGAAGGAAAAATTTCTGATGAAAATATAAAAAAAACTTTAAACCCTTACACACCGTTGTTAATCTAGAGCTTAGAGTCTTGACGCAAGTTCACAACTTTGTCCTGAATGAACGGATCGTATTAATTATGCTCCTATCGACAAACATGACATCCCGCCTCTTCGCAAAGATCAAGAAATTATTTTTTTTTTTGTGTTGGGAAGGTTAAGCCACTGCGTCCATTGGATTGAACTTTTGTGGCATGTCCCTTTTTACTATTCGCATCATTGAAGAAACTAAAACTGTCCACCATGAATCAAGTGAACAGCTTAAGCACTTTGACGCGTCTTTTCCCAGTCAGGCAAAATAGAGTTAATAAAACCCACAACCTTTCTGGGATTTCCAGTCCAAATTTCACTTGGTGGTAAATAACCCCCGTTTAGAAATTTGGATCTGCGCTTGTATAATGCACTACAACTGCAGAGCAGGTGTTCCGAGGTTTCGCGTTCCATGTTACAGAAACGACAGATATCATTCTGAACCTGACCAATATTCTTCAAATGATATCTACTCGGACAGTGTCCAGTTAATAGGCCAGTGTATATACAAAGAACTCTCTTATTGAGCTCTAAGAGTCTTTTCGTGATAGTTTCATTTGGAACTAAAAATCTTTTAGATTGATTACACCTTGTGGTGACCATCCAATTGGTCATCACCCTATGTCGTTCCCAGCTTTTTAGTTCCTTATTTAGTGCACAGTACGATATGCCACAGAATGGCTTCGGTCCAATGAACTGTGTATTTGATCCCTGTTTAGCAAGCTCGTCTGCCTTTTCATTTCCTACAATGCCATTGTGTCCCGGAACCCAATACAAACATACAGAGTTTTCTTGGCACACCTTTCGCAATGAGAGAATGCATTCCCAGACAAGTCTTGATGAGCATTTATATGCGCCCAATGCCTTCAACGCAGCTTGACTATCAGAAAAAATACAGATATTTGCATGTCTGTATTTTCTCTTAAGACAAATATTAGCGCATTCTAGTATGGCAAAAATCTACGCTTGGAATACTGTTGGATAGCTTCCCATCGCCACGGAGACGTTTGTCCCAGGGCCGTAGATTCCTGCTCCAGTTTGTGTCCCAATTTTTGAGCCATCTGTGAAGAATTTTATGGAGCCTTGACGAACATTGGGACCTCCAACATCCCAATCTGTGCGCGTCGTATCGCATACATTGTAAGGGATATCAGAATTGTCCACAGTTTTCATCCAGTCCTCATGCATAGTCATCACTGGCCCACAATGGATATGTTGTGAAATATTCAAGTGCCCAACAAGATCACCTGATTTGAACTTATTTAATCTATTAAGCCTTAGAAAATTCTTCTCCGCTTCTAATTGTACAAATTCGTACAACGGTAGCAGATGAAGAATAGCATCTAATGCTTTTGACGGAGTGCTTTGCATCACTCCCGTTATATCGATGGACACAAGACGTTGTACTTTTGATAGTTTTGCTTGTGTTGTGGCCTCTTTTGTTTTTGGCCACCACACTAGCGAAGCATATGTTACTTTTGGACGAATTATGGCCAAATAAATCCACATTATCATTTTTGGTTTCAAGCCCCATCTTCTACCAAAAATTTTGGAGCATGCCCAAAATGAACTTGTAGCTTTATTAGTCACATATTCAATATGAGCATTCCAATTCAGTTTAGAATCCAAAATTACTCCTAAGTATTTGACTTGTTCACTAAGGTGCATTTGTACTCCTCCAAGCTTCAAAGCTTTTAGGATGAACTTCCTTTTCTTAGTAAAAGGGACAATTACTACTTTTGAAGGATTTATGTTAAGGCCCTCCTGAATACACCAAGAATTGGTTAAGTTTAGGGCCAGTTGCATTCGTTCTGAAATGATATTGTCAAACTTTCCTCTCACAATAATGACTATATCATCTGCAAATCCTACAACTTCGAAACCTTTTTCTTCCAAGCTTTTAAGAAGATCGTCAACTACTAAAGACCACAATAGAGGCGAGAGAACTCCTCCTTGTGGACAACCTTTTGTAGCCCTTACTGTTATAGACGAACTTCCCAGCTCGGAAGTGATTTCTCTTTTTGCAAGCATATTATTGATCCAGTTAATGATATTCTTGTTGAAATTCCTTTTCTTCATTGCACGAGTCATTGAAGAATAGGAAGCGTTGTCGAAGGCTCCTTCAATGTCCAAGAATGAGCAAAGTGCTATTTCTTTCACTGAAAGAGTTTTTTCCACTTTTGTTACCAATGTATGAAGTGCCGTAACTGTTGACTTACCAGATTGATAAGCAAACTGCAAGTCAGATAATGGACACTTGAGCATGTATGTTGAATTTATGTAATCATACAACACTTTTTCCATAGTATTTAACAAAATTGATGAGAGACTAATAGGTCTATATGACTTTGGATGCATTTTATCTCGTTTTCCTATTTTAGGAGTAAAGATAACCTTCACTGCTCTCCAATCAGATGGAACATAGTTTAATCTAACAAATTAATTAGTTGATCAGTTATTGGGCCACATTTATAAATGCTACACATCAGTGTTGAAAAAATAGATATTTTTGTTCGTAATTCGGCCTAACGGCATTCGGCAAAATTACCTGTTCGGCCAAATGGCATTCGGCCAAACGGCATTCGGCCAAACGGCGTTTCGGGATTTTCAAAAGCAGTTTTTCGTTCAAAATCGAGAAAATTTATGGGGGAATGTGTTCACTGTATTCTATTCTCAAACCGAAACACAGTGAACACATATTCAACGATTAATTTTGCTTTTGAAGTTTCGATGATGACGATGATTACGATGACGGAGCGTTGAACGTGAAAGCCACTAAATAGACACTCTGAAAATAAGTGAAAAGACACTAGAATGTTCGCCAGCTGTGTTGAACTTACGAACTGATGCGTAAGAAATCTAAAGTATCAGGAATTATGTGTAGTATGGGTAAGTAGAGCCATTATTAAACTTTAAACATTGAGCTCTCCCTAGACAAAGCCAATCAAGATTTGCCTCCATGCTTGAGTTCATAGAAATTGAAATTTTAATGCAAAATCACTAACTCATATAATATCGAATAGGACTTGTATCACAAAGATAGAAATGTACTAAATTAACTGCCAGTGTTTCTCATTTCGCTCTTTTATATTGTTGATACATTTGAAAATCTCCGATTTTTAAACATTTATAGTACTTAATTTGTGTTAGCATTTCGATATTATATGAAAATGAATCTTCAATCATGAATTTCCAAGGACATGCAGCATATTTCCGATTGCCAATAACCCGCAGAGGTCAAGGCTCGTCCACTACATTGCCAATCATCGGCTCAATTTGGAGTGATAAATTATTAAGCACCCATAATCAATTTTCGATGACGCCCAGCAGCACATGTATACATTAACTCCTCGCATAAAAAGTGAGCTTATTCTTTTTCACACATATAGTGGGTGGTGTATTGAACATATCGAACAATAATCTCTAGGACCGTTGACCTGCATCGTTGTATGTACATAGTTTGACTATCAAATTGTGTTGGGTACCTAAATGACTTTCTTGTTGAAAGCATTCTCTCAGGACAACAGATTTTTCCTTTCATTCATCGCAAATGATGAAGCATGAATCGCAATCACCTTGATTTAGGCGTCTGAACTTTGAATTCGTTCCGCACGAGCGGGGAAAATCCTGAATTTGCACGTATTTTTATGAATTTCTATAAAGTCATCGTTTTATTGTTCAGTTAGCACCCTGCTGGCAAGTGAAACGTCAATAACTACCATGCGACCCCTCCATTTGAAACTCTAGCCAGCAGTCAGCGCCGCCGTTACTAATTATATCAGAGTTGACCTCATTTTCAACCTCCACCCCCAAGGTCCTTGTTTGGGATATGGCAGCAATGCTCAGCTACAAGGTGAATTTATCGAAGGTGTTAATTCCAAGGTGATCTGGGGGCCACGAAAGAATCGAAACCTTGAACGAACAAGGTTTGGAATTGTCCCCTTGGAAGGATTTCGATGTGTTTGCGTCGTAGAAACCACATCGATTGGTCAGCATTCGCAGATAGGAAATAGGTCGATTTACCTTCAATGGAATTCTGTGATTGAATCTATGGGCGGCTCTCATGGTGAACGCTCGGTATAAGTAGAAGACGGTATCCGTTCGATGAAAGTTTCAAAAAGATGAATGATGATTCGTGATTAATCCTTTCGGTAGATTGAGGTAGTTGAGGAGTGGTGCGACGAGCACCGGGTTTTGCCAATACAAGTCGTTTCACTTAAAGTCTCCGGTTGAAGATTTTCTAAACCACACTTCCTTTTCGCTCATATTCCGTTCTGGTCGATTGGAATTCACCAGGCTACAATGTGGAGGAGCTGTGCAAATGGAAAACTTTTTCTGCAATGCGAACGGAATTGTTTCCTCGGCTAAGGCACACTACGGACTGGTCCTGGCCTATGGAGTGAGAGCAAGCGAAAGTCTCGAAAATGAGGAGAGTGGCCTGTGCCGATGGAAAGCTTGCTGTAGAACTAGCACGGCAGAGGTTCCCTAACATGTTGGGCTTGAGATTCACTTTTGTGGTGGAGCAGCTAGATCTTCTCATTTTATCGAAAAAGTTTAAAGATATCATAATGCAGTTAACTTTTATAATGTGACATTTGCTGAGATATTTCAGATTATGTTTAGACTCATTTCCACTCCACTGTGTTTTAATTTGTCGATTTCATGCTCTTTCTAAAACGCGTCCAAACTGTTGGTTTTAGTTCTGAGAAGTTTCTTGCTATATCAAAGCGCATCTTTTGATGCAATAAGGTTTGTGATCAATCCACCTAGCAGTGAGATAGGAAATAGTTATTTATGGAACAAGTTGCAAAATGATGATTTTTTTAGCACGAGTTGTACATTTATCCAACGAGCACATAACATAAGTGAAACTCGAACTCAAAAAGTGGTACCCAATTTAATATTTGCATGCTGGTATAGGGACACCGAAATGTCAAAAAAGTTATACCACCAATGGACCGATGCACGAGTTCACTATCTGACGTTTGAGCGGTGTCGTGTTATTTACGTGACCATGGCAATCGACATTTTATGGAAATGAACCAAAGATAACATATATCCAGAGCGACAAAGAAGGTAAGGGAAATAACTATTTTTGGTATAGCTTTAGATTTAAATTTACTTCACTCATACTGCCGTGAATCGCAAGTCAGTCCCATCTGTAAAAAGTAAGCATCTGATAAAATGGGTTGTGAAGTTTTCAAACTCGTTTTCCATACGAATATTCAAAAAATTCCAGAGGATTGTAACATGTTCCAATCTTAATAAAACTTTCACAACTTGTATTTCACTACGTTATATTTCCGAGAAAAATATAAAGATAATCAAAACATGTTACAATTTTGTGTTTCACGGTGCGAAAGTCTGTAGTGAGACTGATATGCGGTTACTTTTCATTACACAGCGTAACAAAAATGACATTTTTGCGTGTCTCTAGGATCGAATTATGTGTCTCGAGTAGGTTTGGGGTTGCTGATCTGATGTTCCAGCACGTCACCATTTTTTGCTACAGGTCGCCAAAGTTGTATAAAACACTGGTTTTATTGATGTTTACATAACATTTAAAATATAATTTATCAAACTTTTTTGTGATCTAATTCCCTAAGTATCCTATTTTGCACTTAAACTTTGATTTTGGATTAAATGTGGTTGAAATTTCGTGATGAAATTTAGATTAATCCAATTTTTTCGAGATGCTTGCTGTCTCCATACAAAATTCTTCGTTTTTCTTATATGGGAAAATACAATCCTTTATAAACCATCAAAAATAACTTTTCCGCATCGAAAGTATTCTAAACTTTGTCGATAAGTATTGTTACACACATAAAGTTTGCATTCTGTGGCTAATTAAGCAAATAAATTGCCTTACAAGCTGTCGAACTTGCATGGAAGTTGACTAAAATAGTCAATTTTTGCATTTTCAACAGCCAATATCTCAAAAACTAGACGTGCTATGATATTTTTGAAAACGGCAATGGATTCAGCAACGCTTAATTGAGCAAATAGCGGTATTTTGGTGCTTGAGACAAAAACGTGTTCCGCAGTGTTATAGGACAATTTGACTTGCTGTTTTTTTCCTAATTTTTCCGAACAAATCATATTCTTTCATTAGCGCAGCTGGACGAGCATTGGAAGAGATGTTGAAAACTGAACTCAACTTAATTTTGACGAAAATGCAGATGGGACTGACTTGCGATTTACGGTAGCATATCCAAGATAATTGAGTCGATTTATTTGCATATATTATTTTTGAGTGAATGGACGGAAGAATTTCCGAAAACAAAAGCTTTTCCATGTTATGGAACAGTAACTATTTTCATATAAAATAATATTTTTGAAAGATCACATTCTGTGGTAATGGAACATGAATATTGGAGAGTACCGTAAATTCGGCTGAACTTGATCACCGTGTCACACGATTTTATTTCCCTCTTATAGAGCACAGAAATCAATGCAACCTATAGTAAATGAACATTGTTTGTCTTAACTATTGTCGAATTGCATGTTGTGAAGTTTTTTTGTGTTAAGGAATGTTTATTTCTATGAAAACAATAGAAAATTCCATAATCGTGTTCTGTGTGGTATTGGCAGACATCAATAAACTTATAGTTTTAAACAAGGATTTGGACATGGTGTCAACCTGAAAATTTGTAAGCATGTTTGAAATATATCCTCAAAACGAATTTTATCATCAAAATTCGTACCAATTTGTTCATTTTGTTGTAATAATTGATTTTTTCGGAAATTGCCTACATTTAGGCGTTTTCTGCGGTATTGTTGAAAATTTATTGTTTATTATTTCCATAAATTTTGCATTGTTAAGAATTTGGCAAGCATATTTGTATTCAGGAGGCCCAAATTAAATAAGTAAAGTTGTTTTCAAAACTAACAATAATTGTTTTGACAGGTGATCAATTTCACCCCGAAATGGAATTCCTTGATTTTTTATTTTAGAGTCGATTTTCAGCACTAAAATAACAACTGTATGAAAATTTCAGTATATAAGCCAATGAGGCTCACCGTCGTACTTGTTTTCCTGCATTAAGTTGTTTGGAATTAGCAACATCATAGAAAACAGACATGTAAAACAGTGAAAAGTGATCAA
Organism: Aedes aegypti; assembly: GCF_002204515.2. Classification (NCBI taxonomy): domain Eukaryota; kingdom Metazoa; phylum Arthropoda; class Insecta; order Diptera; family Culicidae; genus Aedes; species Aedes aegypti. Next base: position 18,978,486 of record NC_035108.1, on the reverse strand, counting down.
TTTCACCCGAAATTACGGTATGACAGAAAATATTTACATTTTATGAAAAATAAAAAAAAAAGTTTTTTATCTTCAGACATTGCTTTCCAACGTTGTCGAACGGCCCCGATCTTAATGTCTGCAATATAAAATATATGTTTTTAGGGGTCATTTTTTTATACAACGGCATTTATCTCAAAAAGTATAAGAGCTAAAAAAATCGTGTCTTAGACAAAGTTGTTTCAAATTACCACTTCTACAACTTTGCCGAAGACACCATATGTCTATATGAATGTTACGGAAACATAGTTTTCCTAACTCACTGATAGGAGCTAGGATCACAAAGCTTTTTGCATCAAAAGATGCGCTTTGATATAAAAAAAAACTTCTCTGAACAAACTATATCCCCAAATTAACGGTTTGGGCGCTATTAAAAATGCGCACGAAATCGATAAAATAAAATACAGTGCACTCGCACCAACAGTATGTATGTTTTTTTTTTTTTCAAGCGTCTCTAGTTTTTGAACGACTGGGGAATTTTTGAAAAGAATCCTAAGAAAGCTGAATCTTTATAGATTTCTGTGGAGAATTCTGAAAGGATTCGGAACATAATACTGATAGAATACTGAGAAAAATTATGAGAATTTCTGAAGAGATAAGACATTACGTTAAATCTTGAAATCTACTTTTTAGTTCCTCTATTGAGATTCTGCTCAGAGGATTCGAATACGTTAAAAAGAGTTAAACACTTATTACCAAAAATGCTGAGGCTAGTCAAACTCGAAAGAACCGCCGAAAAAATAAGAAGGCTGCATATCAGATGAATGGTTAGTTCACCTCCTGAAAATTAATTAGGTCCTGAATACCAAGAACTTTTCGGGGAAACGAGATATTCCGGGAAACGGGGTATTCGGGGAACTGGCGTCTGGGGAAACGACATTTGGGAATCCGACATTCGATAAAAAGTAGTACAATCATGCAGAGCAGCTTGAGAAATTCCTGAAACGGTCCTGATTGGATTCTGTTCAGAGTTTTAATGATAATCTACAAAGGATTTTATCAGAGAAGATCTGACGTCATCGTGAGGAATTTAAGTTTGATCCATAGAGGAGGTTCCGAGGATTTAGTTTCTTCTTAGAATCCATATAAACTTCTGAGAAGGTTCTTGAGAGAATTTTGAAAGTGCTCAGAGCCAGTGGCGTAGCTAGGGTTTTCGTGGCCCGGTACGGAGTCAAATTTGAGGGCCCTTCAAAATAGGGATGTGCATCGCTAGGACAATTGACATGAGACTAGTCAGCAGGACTGGTGGCGACTAAGTATCTTAAAATGAAAATGAACTTAGAGACCTCATGCCTGAAAAACATGATCAAAAGGACACTGATCAAATATCACGTTTCTATAAGATTCCTCAGAGAATCCAACCAGTCATCTCTCGGAGGGTATTTTTTAAAATTCTCTGGAGACTTCTAGTGACGTTAGTCCGAATATTACTATATGTATTTAATGATTTTCTGAAAATTGAATGCAGGTGTTTGTTTGAAGTCTTCTTCAGTTAATAACATAAAAATTTTTTTTAAACATTAAGCGAATTCTTCATAAATTTTAAAAGGAATTTCACGCAGATTTTTGTTTAGGAAGAAGAATTTATCCAAGGTTCGTTCGATGAAAATCTCAAAAAGATGAATGACGATTCGTGATTAATCCTTTCGGTAGATTGAGGTAGTTGTGGAGTAGTGCGACGAGCGCCGGGTTTGCCAATATAAGCCGTTTTCACTTAAAGTCTCCAGTTGAAGATTTTCTAAACCGTTCTGGTCGAGTGGAATTCACCAGGCACAATTTCAAAGATTCATTTCCCGAGAAAGTGATTTTTTTCGGGACTCATTTTCCCATTGAATTCAGAAATTTAGTATTTTATCTAATTTTTGTTCAGAGTTTCAGAGAGCAACTATGTAGAAACTTATCTAAAACTACCTTGAAAGATTTTGCTTTAGAAATTCTTCAACAAGTTATTCCAAAATTTTCCCAAAGAAGTTCTCATAGAATTCATCCACAATATCTCTAAGAACGCCTTCAAGATTATGCTGATGAAATTTTCTAGATGTAGAGAATTTAGAGAATTTCTGAAAAGAAAAAAAACTGGTGGATAATCTTAAAGACATCACTGATTCTGGTAAATAGATGATAAATTCCTACAAGGGAGAAGCTTTTTAAATATCCTCGAATTTCTTCTAGGCTTCTAGGCTTTTGAATAAGTGTCCCGGAAAGTTGATAAAGTAATTATTGGGAAATTTACCAAATGAAATCCTGCGTAATTATCTAGTGGAAATCCCTGGAAAATCTCGAGCAGAACTCTTGAAGGAACTGCAGGAATAGTTGCTAAAACATTTTGTGAACTTAACCCTAAATGAATTATGAAACTTTAAAATCTATTGAAAGGTTACTTCACTAATTATTCAAGAAATGTTTGAAAGCACTCAAAATTTCTGCAGAAGTATATGTGGAATTCTCAGTTGAGTCCCTTGTAATATTTTTGAAAGAATTCCATGTAATTTTTATGGTAAAATTTATGTAACAATTCCTGTGGCAGTCTATGGATGATAACTTCAAGGATTAGATCGTAAATGACACAAAATGATACTGAAAAAAATATTATGAGAGCTGTTTGTGCTTAATTTTTCGATATATTTTTCAACCCTGGAATAAAAAAAAAAATAGTTTCTAGACAAATTACTATTCCTGAAGCTTTGCCATGATGAATCTGTAAACCTATGGAATAATCGCTTAGTAATCTTTAGAGTACAAACATTCATTTTGAAAGGCTTGGAGAACGGCTTGGCTTGGGATATGGCTTGAAATATTTCCAAAGCAGTTCCTGGTTTCCTCCTGATCAAGTTTTAGAGGGCCTCCTGATATTTCTTGATCAACAGAACAATGTATTTCTGAATCCAAAAACACGACGTTCTGTTAAAAATTACTTTTCCATAAGGTTGAAATAAACGCTTTTCATCTGGATGCTACAGGGGCCCCTCTAAACCTGATTGAATCTTTTTGTGCACATTTTAGTTTGTTAAAAACTTAATTTCTGCTGCTCTTTGTAATATTCACCATGATTTCGGGGCCTCTAGGAACCCGGGATCCGGTGCGGGTTTTTAGTTGAATGATTACATTCTAAGCGAAATCTGATAAGGACTCCAGGGAAATCTATATAAGAGGACTTAGAGATATTCGTTTGAAGTGTTCAAAGGATTTCGAGCAGAATCGAGAGTGGGTTCTGAATAGATTCTTAAGACCAGGTAAACTCATATTCAAAACTGAAATGAACATCAAATTTATTGCTTTACCATTTAATTTCAACTACAGTTTGTTTTTTTTAGTGTCGTGTGCTAGACTCGACTAATTCAAAGATGAGGTCAAAATATGCCTATTTATTGAAGTTGGAATTAAATACTACAGCATTAAATTAGGTTTCTATACAGGTGTTCCGCTAAACAGTTCGAAATTTATCTGCATACATAAAAATGAAATGGTGTTTGAATGTTACACTAGGTATGAATAATTGAGCCTTTCCGCGAGAGCAAACTCATTTCAGATCTTCTTCACAAACTCACGATTTTAAAGGGATTCTGTTGAGGAGCTCAAATGAATTTTGATAAGATTATCAACAGAATATTGAACAAAATTCTGAGAATATACTGAGAGAAATTCATAGAAGAATCTCAAGACAACACTGAGCAGAACTCCGAGTCATGTTTCCAGAGGGCTCAGAGGAAAATATGAGTTTTCTTACCTGTAATTTTTTTTTAAAGAATACTGAGCATTTTGAGAAGTACAGGTCGGACTCGACTATCCGGAGTATCGATTTTTTTTCACTCTGGATAATCGAATCCTCCGGATAAAAAATTTAAATCTTCGATAAAAGAACGTAAATATTTTATTTTTTTCGTTATTTTATTTATATGATGCGGTGGCGTAGCCAGACATTATTTCTAGAAACAGTAGGGGTCTACATAAGAACAAATCTTTTTTGATCAGCATACACAAAAAACACTTTTTCAAACCCCCCCCCCTTTCTTAAATACGTTCAAAACTGCAAAACCATTCATATTGTATATTGCAATACCAAATTATCTCAAATAAATGCATAAAAATTGAAAAACAAAAACATCAAAATACCAATTCCGGATAATCGAGTCTAAAATTCCGGATAATCGAATCCCGGATAATCAAGTCACCGGATAATCGAATCTGACCTGTATCATAAAGTGAAGTAGATGGAAAACCGAATTTAGTATTATACCGTTTAGTTCCACTAGAGTTTGCATCCTTTGGCAGATGCGCATATTTCGACCTCAACTGTAACTTCATCTAAATACTTATAGGTATTCCACTAAACAGCTCGAAGATTTATTATTATCATAGAGTGTCTTCACAAGGATCCTACAAATAGTTCGAGTAGAATACTTTTGTGAAAGTAACAAAAATCTCTAATACCTATATTCTGAAGCGAATTTTTGTTTTAGAGGATCTTATAAAGAGAATCGTGAGGAGAATCCTGCGTGAACTCCATTGACACTTTTGAGACTATTTGGTGCAGAATCACGAGTGAGTAAGTGAGTGAAAATTGCCTTTCCAAGAGAGGATTCTGAACTAATCGTTTGGATTCGGAGGAAAATCACTAGTACAATTTCGAAAAAAAGTTCAACACAGTATTCTGAAAGGGGTTTGATCAGAATCATTAGTTCTTATCAGATTTTTTAGAAGATTGAGATGAATACTAAGAGTGTTTCAAGAAAAATCCTGGGTATGTTCAATAGGAATTCTGAGGAAAAGCTACCTGAATCTTGAGAGGATTTTGTGGAGAATCATGAGAGGATTTTGTGGTGTATGATAGTTTAGTTTTATTCAGTTATTTTCGACTTTTTCGGAGAACTTACTTAACTTTTTCTTCACACAAACACAAGGGAACGCTGAACAAATGCAACAGTGAAAGAATCATGACAATCCACTGATTTGTTCTCAAGCCAATTCGTAACATGCAAATACCATTCAATTTTTATTTCGGAAAGAATCCTGATGAGACATTGAGAAAAACATTGACATTGAAGTTTCATATCTTTTTTTTATCAAATAATATTGATTACCCTTATGGTTTCTGTTCAGTACCGACTTGTTTATTCATAGCATCCATTTAAATCTTAAATTAGACATATTTGCAGCATTTTTAGCGCTTCCTATACATTTAATAGAGAAATACTATCTTAAGCTGGTCAAAAATTGTGCCGAAAACGGTGAGCGAGAATGTGTTCAGTGAAAATGGGACACCGGTCATTGATCTAATGCATTTTTTGTTGTTTAACGTGGAAAAACGGATTGTAACCATACATTAAGAGGCGTCCCTAGCTAGACCATTAAAAAGAAGACATTTTTTGAGAAATTTTTGACGCCAACATAACCAAATTCCTTTTTTTCATTGATTCATTAAGCTGATTCGCGGCTGAAAAGTAATTTCCTGGCCTAGCTTGATGCATGGAAAATTCCTGCAAGGAATCGACGAAGAAAGCGCTTTTTTATAATCGCAGTACGCAATCGAAAAGAAATGTCAGTTCAAACGGGAGACGCTGTAGGAAGTTTTTGCAAGGAATCGGAGAGAAATTTCTTTAGTCATTCCATTTCAGCAGCAAATCAGGCTTTACCTAATAATACACTCGTTAGACAAGCATACATCACCCATTGGTTCCAAAATATGTGAATTATTAGAGGAAAACGGATTGGAATGAGAATGATTGGAATTATTCGGACAAACATACGGTTTGTATAGTGTTTGTTCGGATAGTTTACGTATAAACCAGGTTGCTATGACAGTGAGCAGATGTTTTCGTAAATTTATCCATATAATGTATCATCAAACTGCCTATTGGGTCGAATAAAATAAAGTAAAATAAAAGCATTTTTAGTGGACAAAAGTATGACATGGGACAAAAATAAAGACCCCTCGTCCTCGTCAACTTTTGGATTTAAATTTTCAGAAATTCACAGATTATTTGATTGAAATTGTTGTTGTTGATAGTTTTGGCGTTTACGTTGAGCATACAAGCATGGCTAGATTAGGTTATTGTTTATTGCGGGGAAATTTAAAAATTTGGATAGGCTCGCGGAAATAACGCGCAGCGAGCTATCTCCGCACAGAACAAAAAACACGCAGTGTGCGTTGAATTCTGATCCATCACTACATACGTAACATGTCACGTCTTCGCTCTAAGACTGATCAAGTTTTGAAGAAAAACAATTCGCTTTTGTTTTCAGCGATTTCTTATCCTATTCAGCTGGGAAGCAAAATGGTTCCGTGAAAAAGAATCCGTAATGGCACGTTGAGACTAGCTGTTTATGAATTTTCGACTTGTTAATTTAAACACTACATTAAAAGCTTTCTTTCTTCCAAACATTCTACGAAATGAAAACAACGGTGGCCCACAATTAAAGCCATAGGCAAAGATCTGGAATACCAGTAAAACAACTGTGCCCAATTGCTAACTTTTGGAACAAGTTTTATAGAGAGCGAATCATTCATCGGAGTACTGTAGTTGGATAGACATGAAACTCAGATTAGTACCTTTTTGAAGCAAAAGATTCATGAATCATATAAAAGGGTATAAACACATCATGGACCGATGCACGAGTTCACTAATTTGACGTTTGAGCGGTGCCGAATTCACTAGTTTTCATGGTCGCATAAATAACACGGCACCGCTTAAACGCCAAATAGTGAACCCGTGCATAGGTCCATTGATATTGAGCAAACTGAGAGACGTCAAACCATTCCAAACAGGCTATGGGGCTCTGCACCAAAATCATCCTCTCTCTTTCACTCTACCATGAAATTAGTAAACAACAAGGCCAGTAAACGTCAAAATCCCATACATAATCAAAACAGTGCAAAGCCCCATTGCACCTAACGACGTGCATAGCTGACTTTGATTAGAAGCCTGGAAAATTTACCATTTGGAGTCGTTCGATTTTACAGGAATCGAAATTTTTCTTGCAACGCGTACCGTTTTGTCTCAAATTCCGAACAGACTCATATTTCGAACACTTGGTTTTTGTATGACGATGTGGTTGAAATGTTTCGCTGAAATGTGTCATCAAATTTCCAGAAAATGGCAGCCAATTGCAATTAAAATTAAACATCTTCCAATATATTTTAGACCTCGGGAGTAGTGATGATGCTCTAGTTCGAGGTCAATAAAGCTAGCTCATATGGATTTATTTGCGAAATTAATCATTTGGATACGATTTATTCTTGCTGTTCGGAATTTGAATCAAGGTGTTCCGAATATGAGACAGAATGAACACAGTGTTCGGCATTTGAATCAAAATGTTGTTCCATACTTTTACGTAAAAACAATACTAAACAAGTTTAAATGAACATTTTTCTCGGCACACCCAACAGCTAACAGTTAGACTTTGCGAAGAAATTTAAATTTTCACAAATATGAGCTAATTTATGACCTTCAGATGCATTTGAAGTCACTGTTGGCCTTAAGTGTTCGGAATATGAGTCAAAACGGTAATATGTTTCTGGATTTTTCAATTCAGGTAAAATGGTAAATATTTTTTCGGTTTATGTTAGTTGATTTAATTTTTTTTTACTACATTAGTGCTGTGATCCGCGATGTAGAGCTTGACAACCTCTCAACCATAGGGTGGTAGTTAGCGGATGAAAAATCGTGAATCGGAAGTGCGGGTGAATAGGGGAAAAATCTAATTAATTTATAATCATATTTTTCTTCACACTGTGCGTACAAGGATGACGGACATTCCTCTGACAAGCCTATTCTGCAGCGCTGACATAATATGATCGTCGATGATTCTACTAAACGTGTTCACCTTAAACGTCATGTTTCTTGACACAGTGCATGACAGTGTCCAAACAAGGCATCAAATTGATTAGCTTTTGTGTGTTGACAAGAAAATCAATACTTTGGACCTAAACACTGGGCAGGTGTTTGGTATCAATCATGAGTCGTCGTTCTACCGTTGGCATACCCGTTCCTGTATCTATGCAACATGCAATAATGGATTGAAGCTCACTGTCCGTGAGCTTGAATTGCTTTTATGGTAATACAATATAAGTTGATCAATCAATTAATCGATAGACCGTCCCAAATTCCACGCTCCATAATCGCCAAATTGAATAATTGATGTAACCAACCGACCGGTACCAAATAAGCAACAGCGGCATTGTCAAATTAGTGCAAGTGGGAAGCAGTTGATAAACTGTTTAAATAGTTAAATAGAATTTTGACACCCACGCTTGCATGACCAGGCTCCCCTTTCCAGCATCGTGTGGCGTGGGTAATTGTTTTGATTGTTTGCGAAAACTGCTTCTGTTTGTGGGAATTTGCTACCCATTGGCCAATCGCTAACGACCCCCTTCGGTACAGTTCAAATTTTCACCTACATTTCGCCGAATGGGGATGCCCATAGGCACAAACGCCGAGCCATGGGGTTTGTTTATACCGGTTAATGCCAAGGAAACCGGGTTTCCGATTTCAGTTCTCCGAGTGCGTTGGAAAACGTGGAAAACTGATATTTGTTTCTGTTTTGGTCTCTCCTCTCCGCATGGCAGAAGGTAGGTGAGTGAGAATCCCTAAGAGCGATGGAATTACAAGCAAATAACCACAGACAAAAGGATGTAACATTTGGAACAAATTACGTTTAAAATTGGGGTTTTTCACAAGGTGATTAGACACTAATACACGCCAGTGTAAATAATTGGTGTCTCCCTCTAAGAACATACAAAACATAGAGTAAAGTGGGGCAAAAGTTCGAGTGGGGCAAGAGTTTCTTTTTAAGATTTCTAGCTCAAATCAAATTAAAACTTAGAAATGTCATGGTGGTTCGAATGATATTCAAGTAAGAGACTTTCACTCCAAATATTATAAAAATCGATTGAGATTTGGAAAAGTTATGGCTATTTTTTGTTTTTCGACGGAAATATTGTAATATTTGGTCAAACTTTCAATGCATGGAACCAAATGAAGATAAAATATTGTTCAATATTTTATGTAAGGGCGTTTCTAGGCCTATCATAAGGATGCTTTGACGTGTATTAGTTTTTTCATAAATAGTTGGAATCAATTTTTGGCCCATAGCGGGGCAAAAGTTTGAATCTGCGGGGCAAAAGTTCGACCCATGTATAAACCCACGGAAAATTTTTCAAATTTCCTGAAATCTACAAATTATTTTCAAATTTAACGAAATTTGCCTAATCGTGCAAAAAATGTCACAAAAATTTTACAGTTCCACTTAGTTTTGCGAAAAACTGCTATTTTTTGGGTGTATTACAATTAACCCTGTTTTGGGCATTTTTTAATGAAAATTTAGTGTGTATTTTTCGGCAAACATAAGTTTTTGGCTGGTATAAAGTATACCTGGCATAAAAGTATTGATATTTTGTGTTTTAGCCAACGAACTTTTGCCCCAAACTAGATTCGAACTTTTGCCCCACCGGTGGGGCAAAAGTTCGTTTAAGACAATCAACTTTGAAACTGTTATAACTAAAATTGGGTAAATATTTTGACACAAGTTTGTTCAGCAAAATTATAGCCAATATGTTGAAGGTTCGCTGTATGGTATTTGTTTTGTTTCATCTGCTATTATTTTCCTGGAAACTTTGATTATACCACTAAGGTCGAACTTTTGCCCCACCTTACTCTACATATCATTTTGAATACTCGTCTAATGGAAACTCTCTATGGTTCATTCAAAATGATTTAGTTTTACTTCGCATGTATTATGACTCATTTTTTTAACATTGTTGTTTAAATTTTTACTTGAATTATAATCGAATATAAAAAAAATACGATTGGTTCATTTCTCAGCATTGTATCGATCAATAATAATTGCGGCATTAGGACTGCATTCTTTGGGGACCATATGCAAAATTTTGGCGAAAAACCATTCAAAAATAATAAAACAGTCTAGATAGGAGGATTGAAACAACGCATTGTTACATCTGATTGCCTTTGAAGTAACTTTCGGTTTCGTAGAGAGGCGAGAGAAACGGAAATCGCTGATTAAGTCAGATTCGTTTCGCCTTTCCGTGACTAACCGTTATCGGAAAGAGGTGCAGCAGTGTTTAGGATGGGAGAAGATTGGGTCGTAGAAACGTTGTCGAGTAGAGTATCTAGTAGACGCTAGGTGGCAGTATTGATGGAAAATATGTAGCATGAATAGTCCGGGCGATTAAGTAATATCAAACGAAGTAAATCTGGCGGGAGTTCGACAGTAACATTTGATTGTTCGGATTTAACGGCTGCCCAGTCCTGATATGGAATAAAACGAGATTTATTACTTGTCTAACGTTTCGACAAGAGGTTGGTGTCTTCTTCAACTAACAGGAAAATTAATTTTGTCGTTTATGGTCTTCAGTTTAGTCTAGGTGTTACTGTCGTAAATTGATTGTTGGTACATGACTAGAATGGTTTCTTAAAATATATAACGGACTGTCGGAATTAACTGAACAACCGTTAAATATAAAAAGATTTTTTAAATTCTGTAAAGCAATTTTTAACACACTTTTGGACTGCAAAACACGTATTCCAAATTTTGAGCACTTCTACTCTTTCCCATTGTAGGCTAAACCATATTTTTAAAATTTGCATGAAGAGTAGACATTTACCTAGCCTCAGTAAAATCCACTTGTCTTGTTAATGACCCGTTTCACAAGTGGAATGTGAAGTTTGAAGATTTTTTATGAACAATATTTATTATATTCAGACGATTTAAAGTCGTTTTCAGTCTCACATAATTAGGTGATAGCGAAGAATATAGAATGGTGAGAAAGGTTTACTGTGGTCTATCAATCATCGGTACAGCGTAGAGTTTCCAATTCTGGGACGGATTTCCCGGGAAATAATTTTCTGTGTCTCAAGATTCCCGTATTACCCGAGATTCTGATACGCCCTGGGAAATTCCATTTAATTAAGAAATTGACCATATCTATTCCAACAAAATCTTTCGCACAACTTACTTTTCAATACATACCAGCCAATGTCATAATTAGATCACTAATTGTATTTAAATGTTTATTTGTTGTTTCCATGTAATCAAATAGTTATTAATAAAAATAAATATCTTTTCGACGATGTGATACAATTCAAATCCCTCTAGGAACCTTTTTCATAAATTAAGTAAGCTTATGAAGTTCTTCATGATTTCTGTCCAATGTAACAGTCATAATTTCAACATAAGACACTAGTTGAGTCTTATTTTAGTCCTCGATTAAATTGAAAAGTAAATAAGCTTTACTCTTAATTTTATTGCGAGGACTTACTCTAAATTTTATAAAATTAAAACGAAGCTAAGATATTTTTTAAATAATAAATTACTTAGAAGAAAAAAAAAAGAGAAATTATCACACAAACTTACGGATTATCAATATAATTACATACGAACAATTTCTAAACTATGCATTGAATTTGCTGCTTTTGATAATTTTCCGGGAATGCCCGAGAAATTACTATTTTATTTCCCGTTCCCAAAGAAATGGGAAATTCTAGTTCTGCGTTATCTCACGAGGGACCGAATGTGGTACAAGAGATGGTCATTTTGTGGCCGATTACTACCTCCTAGTTTCATCTTTCAAAGCATTGTAAATGGTAAATTTAAGTAGGGTTTTCATGCTAGTAATGGACCCCTTTGTAGCTGGAACTCATTCTCGACGCTTTTCCGCAATAATATTTCAGAAGGATGTATGTTTTGTGGAGTCTAACAACAACTTCAATGTCTTTACTTCATAGTACGCCTATGGGGATTTTTTTTATTACCGTACGGGTTTGGGCCGAAGGGTCTTAGATTTTCATGAACCTTTTTCCACAGGCAGGGCTCATGGATATAGGAATAAAAAAAAATTGAGAAAAATTCAGGGTCGCCTATTTTTCCGGAAAACTCAGGTGGAATTTTTTTGTTTTCCCTTGACACTACTTACTTTAAAAAATCATAACTCAAGAACGAAGCATTGTAGAAACAAAGTTTTTATATGAAAATTTAAGCAAATTTTCTCAAAAATCCAAAAAAAATATGAACTGGAAAAAGTTTTCCACAAAATTTTCCACCGTTGGGAAAATTCGTAAAGAAAAGCCGGAAAAACTATGCCCGAACTCGTGGAAAATTTTCAAAAAAATATTTTCGAGAAGGTAATTTTATAAGCTTTAATCACTGAAATTTTTGGAATGCACTTTTTTTTCGTTTTTGAGTTATGGCCAATTTTGTGAAAAATGTCCAAATGTGCCATATAAGACTTTTCTTTGAAAAATCATAAGTCAAGAACGAAACATTGTAGAAAGAAAGTTTTTATATGAAAATTTAAGCAAATTTCGTAAAGAAAAGCCGGAAAAACTATGCTCGAACTCGTGGAAAATTTTCAAAAAAATATTTTCGAGAAGGTAATTTTATAAGCTTTAATCACTGAAATTTTTGGAATGCGCTTTTTTTTCGTTTTTGAGTTATGGCCAATTTTGTGAAAAATGTCCAGATGTGCCATATAAGACTTTTCTTTGAAAAATCATAACTCAAGAACGAAACATTGTAGAAAGAAAGTTTTTATATGAAAATTGAAGCAAATTTTCTCAGAAATCCAAAAAAATATGAACTGGATAAAGTTTTCCACAAAATTTTCCACCGTTGGGGAAATTCATAAAGAAAAGCTGGAAAATCTATGCCCGAGCTCGTGGAATTTTTTAATTAATTATTTTTAAGAAAGAAACTTTATAACCTTCAATTCTGGTAACTTTTAGGATGTACTTTTCTGTAAATCCTGATCTATGGTCAATTTTGTAAAAAATGCAAAGATTTGCCATACATGCCTTTTCGTTAAAAAATCATGACTTGTCGAACCGGATTCAAATTATCTCAAAAATATGAAATTTTTGAAATGGAATCAGTTTCCCAGGACATTTTTCACTGTTTAAGAAAAAAAAAATGAAAACCCGATTAGCTATTCCAGCTTTCAAACAAAGTATATTTGAAAAGAGCGATCAATAAGATCCAATCCTACAATATTTTTCAATACTTGGAATGGAAAAGAAACAGTTTTTTCAGCTTTGCTTAACGGTGTAATGTTTCATGAAAAATATAATCCAATCCGACTTATACTTCATTAAAACCAATCCCATATCGTTTCTCTCAGATCTTTTAAAAAATTTGCAATTGCTTTGATAAAAAAAACCTTGTTTTTCTGATGCTTCGATTGAAATATGGGTTTTCAAAGAAAAGGCTAATATGGTCATTTTTCACAAAATTGACCATAACTCAGGAACAAACAGAAAGTACATCCTAAAAGTTACTAGAATTGAAGTTTATAAAGTTTCTTTCTCAAATATATTTTGATAAACATTTTCCGCGAGTTCGGGCATAGATTTTCTAGACTTTCTTTATGAATTTCCCTAACGGTGGAAAATTTTGTAGAAAACTTTTTCCAGTTCATATTTTTTTTTGGATTTCTGAGAAAATTTGCTTAAATTTTCATACAAAAACTTTCTTTCTACAATGTTTCGTTCTTGAGTTATGATTTTTCAAAGAAAAGTCTTATATGGCACATCTGGACATTTTTCACAAAATTGGCCATAACTCAAAAACGAAAAAAAATGCATTCCAAAAATTTCAGTGATTAAAGCTTATATAAAATTACCTTCTCGAAAATATTTTTTTGAAAATTTTCCACGAGTTCGGGCATAGTTTTTCCGGCTTTTCTTTACGAATTTTCCCAACGGTGGAAAATTTTGTGGAAAACTTTTTCCAGTTCATATTTTTTTTGGATTTTTGAGAAAATTTGCTTAAATTTTCATATAAAAACTTTGTTTCTGCGATGCTTCGTTCATGAGTTATGATTTTCCAAAGTAAGTAGTGTCAAGGGAAAACAAAAAATTTCCACCTGAGTTTTCCGGAAAAATAGGCGACCCTGAATTTTTCTCAATTTGTTTTTACTCATATATCCATGAGCCCTGCCTGTGGAAAAAGTTTCATGAAAATCTGAGACCCTTCGGCCCAATTTGTACGATAATAAAAACAATCCCCAATTGACACCTAGCAGGTCATGTTTAACTCAAACTACCAATGTCGGTTTCCCAAATGCTCAGTATTATGGGACAAAATTTAGATTATCGCTCCAGTCCACTTTTTGGATTGCATCTAGGTCCCATGATAACAAGTAGTGTGTGGTCTTTCGATTCCATAGCATGCTCTTGCAGGGCGAGCGATGGAATCAAGACCAATTGTTTTCGGTCCGCGTGGCGCGAGTGCGAAAAGAGATTCGCGTTTGTAGTGTGTGGTCTTTCGATTCCATAGCATGCTCTTGCAGGGCGAGCGATGGAATCAAGACCAATTGTTTTCGGTCCGCGTGGCGCGAGTGCGAAAAGAGGTTTGCGTTAGTAGTGTGTGGTCTTTCGATTCCATAGCATGCTCTTGCAGGGCGAGCGATGGAATCAAGACCAATTGTTTTCGGTCCGCGTGGCGCGAGTGCGAAAAGAGATTCGCGTTTGTAATGTGTGGTCTTCCGATTCCATGGCATGGAGTTGTGTTTGATCTTCCGACCTTGACGCTTGCTCTTGCGGGGGCCGGCGATGAGGGCAGGATCAAACATGTCGCGCGTCGATCGAGTAAAGTGAAAAAGTGCCGCTTTTGATTAGTTCTTTTTGATCTTCCGACGTTGACGCTTGCTCCTGGGCAGTGCGTCAAGAAAGCCCGAGCAGTCGTCAGTTGTTTTCCCTCACGGGTTGCACGCCTATTTTCTCTGAGTGCTTTTATATAGCCTATTAAACGAGTGAAGTTCAAAGAGGATTGTTGCTGCTCAAGGATGACGGATCAATTGGTGAGCTCGTTTTATGCTACTGTTTCTAATCTATAAAATATGTATGATTGCACCCTTAATCGTTACAACGGTGAGACGTAAATATGATTTTTCAAAAAAATATGAATGGTTCGTCACTGTGAGTGTCGACATAAACTCTGATTCATAAATTATTTATGTCTAATTTTTTTTTTCAAAACACTTTCTTCTTTTTACCTTTATTTTTGTAATTAAAAAAAACTTTGAATGGTTCGACACTTCAAGTGTAGACTTCCAAAAGGTTCACTTTATTCAACAAACTTTGAAACGTTCGTCACATCAAGTGTCGGCATATTTTTTCTCTACATAGATGTTGTTCATATCAAATGAAAATATTATATTTACATATAAGCATGTTTATATCTCACAAATAATTATTTATCATGGTCTAATCGCTTATCAAAGTGAATCCTGTGACCCAACGATCCTTCCCATTAACAAACATCCCTCCCAGTAACCTTTGTGGAGATGCAGAGGCAAACACGGTCTCCAAATAGCAAAGGTTACACACTAACATTCCTTCCCCCAATCCCACCTGACTGCAAGGACGTGGCCGGCGCCGTTATTGACCATGTATAAATAGAGGCACTGAATTATGCACACTGAAGAAGATTATGGCCAATCCCAGCCGAACTTCTAGTTGATTCTTTGTGCATTTTCACTGACTTTGGTCAATCACGGAATAGCAACCATTGATATGTGTAGTCAGTCTAAGCTAAGCTAAGCTAAGCATCTAGGTCCCATGATAACACTGCAAAATTTCAGCCCGATCGGTGAAACAATATTTCAGCGCCCGCCGTTCAAAGTTTGTATGGAATTTACTTTATTGAACTAAAAATTTTGAAAGAGGGAAAAACCCCTTTGAGTGATATCAATTCGAAATCGTTCTCAAAAGGGCACAAAACCTCTTTGTCTTTTCTTATAACGTTACAAAAATAAATCTTAAAACTAAAGGCTCAACCGGAAGTGATCCATATCAGAGCCGAATTCTTGGGAAGGAAGTAATAAAAAAGGGAGGATTATTGCAGGGAAGGTTATTTTCTTGATTTCTGAAACGAAAGTGATAAAATAGCAAAGCAGTATCAAACAATAAAAAAAATTAACATAGGAAGTGATTTGCTACCAAGAATAGCACGAACAGATATAGGTACTGTTATTTCTAAATTTTTGTATTTTTCTATTATTTTTTTCCTAGGCAAAATATATTTATTGCAATAAAAAACTATGTGATCGATATCTAAACAAAATTCTCCACAATCACATATATATGAATCAATTATGTTAATACGATATAAACGACTATTACGAACATAATGAATAGAAATAAGTCTTGAAAACATGCAAATGAAATTTCTTCCGACAGACAGTTTTTCAAACCAGGTACTTTCATCCACAATTGGAAAAATGGAATGACACCATCGACCTTTATCCCAATCAATTTGCCAAGAATCCAAAGCATTTATTTTGATTTTAGCATAATATTCCGAATGAAAAACATTTCGTTCATAAATAATTGGACGAGTAGCTCCTATTTTAGCTAAATAATCCGCTTGTTCGTTACCAAATATATGACTATGGGCTGGAACCCAAACAAATTTAATTAAAAACCCCTGAGAATGCAAAACGTATAACAATTTTCGTATTAATAAAATTCAATAATGGGTTTTAAAATTAAATTTTGATGATTCAATGGAATTATTACAACTCAAACTATCAGTTCAAATAACAAACATATTTGGAGGATGATCCTTTTTTATTTTACATGTGAAGTACAATGTTATCAATTCGGCTACAAACATAGAACAAGGAGATTTCAATTTGTAAAAAATGGACTACATCAATATTACAAACTCAAAAAATCTGCACTATTTTGAATTAATGATCCATCTGTGTAATAAATACATTTTTGATTAAAGCCACAAAATTTTCATTCAAACCATAATTTGGTATATCGAACACACAAATGTCTTGGTATTTGATTTAATTCCCAATGTTAAGATTTATCAACGAAGGTCTGAAAAGAATATACATTAATATCACAATTATAAAATGTATTTGGAAAACCAGGTAATATGTTTTCGGTAGAACAATGATTAAATGAGTTTAACATTTTACTAGTAGGATTTATTCCGTGTAAATCACTTAAAATTTGAATAAGAGGGTGCTGATTTGTGAAATATTGACTTAAACATTTACAATTTAATTCATGAAAACGAATTTTGAGTGGAACCACTCCTGTCAAAATTTTTCTGCAAGCGATTAGTCCAATAAATCAGCTGAAAAGATTGTTTCTTACCGTATGTTAGTTAAAAATATAATATACAAATATGCTGAAAAATTAACGCATCAATAAGACCATGTAAACGTTTTTTCAACGGTTGATAGTTTTTGTGTCACATAAAATGTATACCAATTTTTAGCGTGAGAAAAGTAATGGCCCCACACTCCTAGGCATACTCGGATTATTTTGATGAAAATTTTAGCTTGACAGCAGCCTGGCTGCTTGTTGATATCCATTTCGCACCCCCCAGGTCAAACATGATCAATATTCAGCTATGAAAGGTTTATATTTTGCACTGGACGATCTATTAATTTATTCTAGGATGGTGAAGATGGCAAGGCATACCGCGGACGATTGGAAGGTGTTGAGTTCGAATCTAGTAATTGTGTACACTTCATTTAAAAGTGCCTAGAGATGTGATTTTTTTTATTGTTTTCAATTATTTTACGCCAGCCAAATAAAAGCTGAATTAAATGCTAGTAAAACGTTTTTAAGCTGACAAATAAAGTTGGTACCGTAAAACTGGGTAACTTTGAGAGACCCACGACATACTTAACGAAATAATAAAGTTTTTGTTAATCAGTTGAGCAAAACGAATGCAAAAGTAAAGAGTATTAGTATGACACTTCATGTCAAAGCTATTTTCTTTGAAATTAAGTACATTTGAGGATTTAAATGTAAATTTTAAAAAAAGATTTTAGTGTTTTTGAAACGCCCGCAAACAATCTGTTCTACGATCACTAATTGATGGAGACATAATGAGTTCGTCACTTATCCTTGACAGCCCAGTTGTAGTAGAACATGAATTCGGTCTCAAATCTCTTAGCGAAAATCATCTAATCTAATCTAATCTAAGTGCTTGCACAGCCAATATTGAAAAGCATCCTGGAAATACCGAAATTTCTTTCAGTATTTTCTTGTCAACATTAATATTTGTAGCATATCAATGATTTGATACAAACATTAAAATGGCCAGGCCCACTGTGCAGACTTGGGGTTTGGAGGTAATTCGAAAATTAACGGCGCTCAGGTTATTCGCGAATGATTAACATGATAAACGAAAAATTTTCGAATTCTGTGGAGGAAGAAACGGGGACAACTGTACCAACCGTTCCATATTGATAGATCGGCAAAAGCGTTGGGAGTGGCGAAGCTAATAATGTTGATGCGCACTCCATTGTTGTTTGTGGTCCACTTCCTGAGATGGGGCAGAGTTATTTCCTCCATGTGTCCTGGCTATAGAGCCTAGGCTTAAGCGCCATTAGTCGCTCTCAAATCTCTTAGCGAAAATCATTTTTACAAACTATTTTTGTAATCTAAGTCAGAAATTTTCATATAGCGTTCAACGCCTAGAGGTATGCAACGCCCTATAAATGTTCCGTAATTGATTCAATTTTATTATCGAAGTTACCCCAAAACAGAAACCGACGATTATATGAAAAATTATATATCCATTCAGAATTTCGGCAATCTATCAACTGCAATCGATAGCTAGGATACCAGTACTTGTTTAAAAAATATAAATTATAATCCTTTGAAACAGCATGCCTAAATATTCAAGTTTTCTACGAAAAAAAAAATCGAAGTTACCCCGCTTTACGGTATTCAACATGTAACTTTACTTTACTTTTATTGAGTGAATGTTTGTTGGGATCCTCTCACAATCCTCACATAATTCTCATCAGTATCCTCTCAGGATTCACATAAGATTCTTCGCGAGATTCTCATCAGTATTGAGCAATTCTCGCTGAAACCAGGCCGCCATCGGCACCCATCGTTAGAATTCCAATTTCATGTCACTGATCGCTAGTTTTTGATAAAACTTAAGGGTGGTCCTTTCTGTTTTCTCAAATTGGTGGACCCCTCGTACACCAGCTAGCTGAACAGTTTGCGAAAAAGCACATTTTTTTTATAAATCTTGGGTATTTCGTCACGTGATATGACACATATTTCGCTTGGAACACAAAGCAAACTTAGTGGCATCGTATAGAGAAAGGATATAGCTTTCATTTTAAATCGAAAAAATTCTGGCGGCCATTTTGAATTTGGCCGCCATCTTGAATTTTGATAGAAAAATCGTTTTTTCGCTATTAGCGCACTGCTAGTTTTGAAATCTGAGATCACCATCAGAAAGCTGAGAAAAAATTGCGTAAGATGGGCTACAGAAACTAGTATTTACCCTATCAAATGAACGATTTTCTAAATCATGTTTTACGATTTTGATGCATATGGCGAATGCAATCAATACAAAACTCTTTTTTGTACTACAAAGAAACAAGTTTTCAATCTTTGGTGTTTTATCAAGTCGAGTAAAGAATATGAATATTATTTTAAGAGAAAAAATCGGACGGCCATCTTGGATTTTGACGCCATCTTGGTTTTAAGTAGTAGAATGATTTTTCACCTTGTTAGCACTCAACATGTTGAACTTTAATGCTACCGTTACACTTATTATTCTTCTTATTCTTATTTTTCCTGACGTTACGTCCCTACTGGAACAGAGCCAGCCCCTCAGCTTAACTAGCTTTAAAAACAAATTATCAAATATGATTTTTAACGCTTGTTTGCTACCTGATTGATTCTTCTGCATATCTTTGAGTTTAAAAATAGCATTATTTTTTCAATTATTTGGTCTAAACCATTGATAGAAATGAACAATCAGTTGAACAGCTGAGATAAGATAAGAAAAATATAATCTGATTGCTATTTTTTAACGGAGACCTCATAATTCAACATGATGAGCACTGAGATGGTAAAACATCATATAACTGCTAAAAACCGTCGAAATCCAAGATGGCCGCCAGATTTTCCAACCTCGAAATAATTCACCTGCGTTTCGGCATTACGTCCACATTAGAACAAATCCTGCTTCCCATCTTTCAATTTCGCTATTTTTCACATGCATGTAGTAAAAACAATACTTTATGGTTCAGAAAATCAAGGATGTTTTTTTGCTTTAAAATGTAAGATTTCCATTCTAAATTAATGCACTTTTGTCAATGTTTTACGTTAAAACTACAGACAGTACAACAAAACTTACTAATGTCCCGTTGCCCAATCTATAAACTTCATTTAATGTTTGTTTAATACAATCAATGTTTTTGGCCGGTTTTCATTTATTGAATTTATTTATTCATTATTACTGAATTCAAAGATATGTCGTAGAATTATTCTGTTGTCAGAAATCGCATTTTAAAAGACAATTCCTGTCTAATAACCTGGATTTATAACTAAGCTGAGTATCAGGCTCGGTTCCAGTAGGGACGTAACGTCAGGAAAATGAAGAATAATATAAAGAAGAGTATACGTAACCTTTTTTTATTGGTATTTTATTGGTTGATAAAACTTAAGTTTTATCGAAAAATTTGGAATTCTAACGATGGGTGCCGATGGCGGCCTGGTTTCAGCGAGAATTGCTCTATTCATATTTATGATTATTTATGATATATTCATGACTTTAATCAGAATTCATTAGAATCATCGCAGGATTTGTAACAGATTGCTCGCAGGAGTTTCATCAAAATTCTCTCAGAATTTTGTTCAAAACTTTTTTACGATTCACATCAGAATTCTCGCATAATTCTTATCAGAATACTCTCAGGATTTTCATCAGAATCCTCTACAGATTCTCATCAGAGATCAGGATTTCATTAGCATCGATGCCAAATTTTCATCACAATCATTACTGGAATCTCATCAGAATCGTTCCAGGATTCTCATCAGAATGTTTCCAGGATACTCATCGGAATCTCTACCGGATGCTCATACGAATCTTTTTCATGATTCTCACCGAAACTTTTCAATTTTTTCTTCAGAATACTTCCGGGATTCTAATCAGAAACCTTCCAAGATAAATATTCACAAAAGGATCCTTCCAGGATTTGTATCCAAATCTTTCCAGCATTCTGATAAGATTTATTCCTGGATTCTTATCAGAAACCTTTTCAAAAATGTTTCACATGAGATCGTAAGCTGGCATTTTAAATTTATGTCTAAAAGTTACGTAAAAATATGTAACAACATTTTCTCATCGACATGGATTATTAACATCGTTCACAGATGTCATTAAAGTAACTTTCAAATCGGCTAAAATTCAATTGTTGTAAACTAACTGTTCAGATTTATGTAATATCCAGCCATTTGTCTAAAGGAGAAAACAGCAGTTATGAATACTCTATACATGATCTTCTTGATGTGCCAGATTAAACTCCCGACTCGTCTACCGAACCAGCAGATATTTATTGACAACTTCCTATAAAAACTAATATTCCTTAAGGCAGCGATCTGAGAACACCATTGTACAATATTTTCACATCTGGCTTATCTGAGTTACCTTAGGGGTGTCAATAATCTTTGTTTGCGGATGACAGTTTGAAATCAAATTCACAGCCTCTCCGCCAAAGGACAAAGCCTGCGTGTCATCTGTCATCTACCTGAATTATAAACAAATTTGTTATTTTCATTTGATTTCAAATTGTTTTTAATTATATTTCAGCAAAAGCAAATTTTGAATTGATTCTATTTTAGTTATGTTACACTTTCTTTGATATGTGCTTTATATATTGAGGCTAACATATATTAAGTTTAGAAAACGTCATTAGAAAACGTTTATTCTATAAGCAGGCGAATTCAATTCACTTGTTGATAAATAAATAGTGCAGGTTGAGTTTTAATAATTTCATTAGACAACGTTTATCTTGTAAGGAGGCAAACTCAATTCACTAGTAAAAATTCTGCAGTGCTACGGCAAATGAAATATAATATGCTGTTAATAAAATTTTAATAATAGATTAATTTAGTTTTACCAAATTAGGATCATGCTTGACGTAAAGGTTTATAGTGAACAGTAAAATATAGTCCTCGATTAACATATAACATATAATCAATAGAAAGAGCCTAAGGGGGTACTGAACCACGGTTAAGCAATATTTCAACTTCTACATAAAACAATCTTGGCCAACCTTGTTTTGGTGCCGTGAACTGTTTATTATACAAACACAATAAAATCTTTGCCTGGAACACTTCCTTCGTCAGTGAATCTACGCAGATGATTCAGTAGCGCTAGTAGGCAATAAGAACACAAAAGGTAAAGTCGGCCAAGCGCGAAATAAATTTTGCTCCATCAAGCGGACCGAATCGCTGCTGGGTAGCTATAGGTTTCGATCTTACACGCCGAAGAAAACCTTGCAAACGACAACGCACTCGAGAACCCTCTGAACTCATTGTTTTGTTTAATTAACCGATCAAAATCAAAGTCGTTCCGGTTAGGATCGATAATCTGATTTGTAGTTTATGGCCACTATGCTCAATAAAGAAGTTCGAAACATCACAAATTTGCGATACATAGTCATCAGGGTTCGTGCATCGACGTGGCGTGAGCAGCTCGATTGACTCAAGAAATCTTAAAATGGGAAATAAAAGTTTCTATTCGAAACAGATACACTCTTGCAGAGGAATGATGCATAGAAATGGCGTCACGGTGCTCTTTAGACCGCTGTTATCAGGAAAAAAACTCCATCAAATCTGTGCTCACCAATCGATTTCAATGCTAAGCTGCATGTCTGGGGAAAATAAAATATCGTGATCATCAGAAGAAATTTGGTCAAAAATATTTTTTTCCTGGTGATCTTCAACCTCTAAGGGAAGTTTTAAATTTAAGATCGACAAACTTTATAGTTACGCTCTTCTTGAGGTGTAATTATCAGAAACACAAATCACAATAAATGTGAAATAATTCGGGCGTTAATGGGTTATGATACAGAGGATAGGCAAAATTTTGACCATATTCAAATGCATAATTGATAATTGAAAAATTGATGAAATCGGATGCCCAGATGCAAGCGATGGCAATTTTCGTCTAGTTTTAGTAATTTGATTACATCGATATTGAAAAACAAAAAAAAAACATGGTTAATATGATGTCCCTTCGAACAGCTTTCCAAAGACTGTTCTGTTTTATAACTCTATTATCAACTCATAGAGGTTAGACTGTATCCAGAACATTGTGCTAGTTGCATGATGACAAATGATTAGTTACATGATAAAACTGGCTCCGTAATGTTGTAAAGCACTTGAGCTTTTTAAAAATCAGTAAATTTGAAAAACTTCTATGACATCTGATAGCAGTTCATTTAATTTCAACCTTATTAACTGTTTTAGAATACCTCTGTAATCTATTTAAAATTAGTGTAACTTCAAGTTTTGTTGATATTTCGATTCAAAACTTTACCTAAAGGTTACATAAAACAAGGCAAACCAACTATGAATCAAGTTTTGAAGATGTATTTCTTCTGAAAAGCACGTTAAATGAAAATCCGTTTATGTATCACACGAAAAAAAAATCAGTTATCGCATTCGTGGACAGCTGTCATGAACTCGAGAACAATCAAAAATACACCGTGAGCTAGATCATGTTTAGGTCAACACATTCACCTAAACATGATCTAGCTGGTTCCGAGAACGTTCATGAGAACGTGGCGGTAGTTCACTATGTATTTTTGACAGTTCACATTTTCTGGAATTATTTTTTGAGCGTACATTGACTCCCATTGAATTTGTGGACTTATACCTTCAAAAAGGCGTAACTTCAAAATGGGACTTCGATTTTTTTATTTTTCCCAGACATGCAGCTTAACCATAGAAAACGAATTTCACAGATTTTATCGAGCTTTTGTTTCTGACAATAGCGGTCTGAGGAACACCGTGACGTATGTAGTTGACGACATGCCGTGAATCATTTCGCGCGTATCAAGGTCACTTTGCCAGTCGAGCCCTACTCATCTAGATGAATCGTCGATTACTTGCACAGAGTAGATAATTTAAATTCCTCTTTTCAGTAAAACTAGTCTCATGAGTAATGCTAGGATATTTACACAATGGTACGCCCCACAGATGAAAAATGTCTTCTCGTTCCCTGGTGTAGCTCCACAGAAAACGAATTATCACCAAACAAACGTGTCGCCGTCACTATCGAACACCTGTGGCTCACAAATGCACTGGAAAATAACACCGTTCGAACACTTCCGAATGAGTTAACTCGCGTGAATATGCGGAGCTTTTACAGCAAAAACTGGACCGACGCGCCGAAAGCGTAGATCGCGAATGAGAACAAGTTTCCATAGCCAACTTGGTGCAACTCAGCGAACCGGGCGTGAGGCACACGTGTGTAAGTAGCTACCGACTCTGAGAGTAGGCGCGGAAGACCACCATTCCATCATAACAACAACAGTAGAAACCAGATGATTTTTGTATCTGTTTTATCCTACTTTCCGGGGGTAGGGGAGAATGCTCCAAAATAAACGTACCTAGTAGATATTACTCGACATGCTAAATCGCTAAATGGATTGTTTGACAGACATTGCGGGGAACAAACGGTGCCATTGCCTAGCGAAGATTCAAAATGAAATACAAAAAAAAATAGTTTTGATTGTCTTCTTTGAAGACAAATTCACGGGCTAGACAAAAATATTGAGATATTTCCCGTGAAAAAGTCAACCTCTGAAAAAAAAAAACCTAGAAAAGTGCTTTGTCCATATCCTTGTGATCACAGGTGCGAACCAGTTCACTCAGATAGATTTGACAAAAACTAGAACAAACTGCGAAACTTTTCGGCTAGTGATATTGTTCTAAAATTTTCTTTGTAAAAGATCGAAATGTTGTGAATCTGTCTTTTTATTTTGAGCAATTCTCGCTGAAACCAGGCCGCCATCGGCACCCATCGTTAGAATTCAAATTTTATGTCACTGATCGCTAGTTTTCGATAAAACTTAAGGGTGGTCCTTTCTGTTTTCTCAAATTGGTGGACCCCTCGTACGCCAGCTAGCTGAACAGTTTGCGAAAAAGCCCATTTTTTTTATAAATCTTGGGTATTTCTTCACGGGTTATGTCTCATATTTCGCTTGGAACACATAGCAAACTTAGTGGCATCGTATAGAGAAAGGATATAGCTTTCATTTAAACTTGAAAAAATTTTGGCGGCCATTTTGAATTTGGCCTTTATCTTGAATTTTGTTAGAAAAATCGATTTTTCACCATTAGCGCACCGCTAGTTTTGAATTCTGAGATCACCATCAGAAAGCTGAGGAAAAATTGCGTAAGATAGGCTACAAAAACTAGGTGAGCAAAGGTATTTACCCTATGATATGAACGATTTTCTAAATCATGTTCTACTATTTTGACGTATATGGCGAGTGCAATCAATAGACATAATTTTTTGTACAACAAAGAAACAAGTTTTCAATCGTTGGTGTATTATTTGAGACAGATGAAGAATATGAGTATTAATTTGAGTGAAAAAATCTGGCGGCCATCTTGGATTTTGACGCCATCTTGGTTTTAAGTAGTAGAATGAGTTTTCACCTTGTTAGCACTCAACATGTTGTATTTCAATGCTACTGTTACACTTATTCTTCTTCTTGTTCTTCTTTTTCCTCACATTACGTCCCTACTGGAACAGAGCCAGCCCTTCAGCTTAACTAGTTTAAAAAAAATATCCAATAGGATTTTTTTAACGCTTATTTGCTACCTGAATGATTCTTCTGCATATCTTCGAGTTGTAAAATATTTCTTTCATTTATTTGGTCTAAAACCAATGATACAAATGAACAATCAAATGAACAGCTGAGATAAGATAAAAAAGATAGAATCTGATAGTTTTTTTTAACGGAGGCTTTATAATTCAACATGATGAGCGCTGAGATGGTAAAAAATCATGCAACTGCCAAGGGGGTGGTCACTCTACGCAGTGTGCCTTGCGCAGCTACGGCACATTTCGGCGCACTGACTGGCACAGCTCTGTAAAGTGGGTTGCTATAAAAATCACATTGAACTGAAATTCTCATCTCAGCAATCATTGAGTTTTCTGAGTTGTTTTTCATACACGAAAAATTTTGACAAGTGGATTCGGCTTGAGAAGGACCTTCTTATACAATCTTTTTTATTATTATTTTTATAACTTTTTTCTTATTTCAGAATGAAGCTTTAACATGCATGTCGACTTAGTGACTTAAGCCACAAACGCAATGATAGCGGAACGGCAACGGAAAGCGGTACCGGTTCGCCAGCATGAATCACACCATCTCGACTGAGCTAAATATCAACGAATGAAAGTTAACCAACACTGAGTCGACCGGCAAGCATGTGTCATGCTTGCGAATCGGTTCCTCTATCATTGCGTTTGGGACTTAAGGCTCACTTTCATATGTTGACAGCTCAGTCGAGATGGCGTTATTCATTCTGGTGAACCGGTTCCACTTGCGTTGTCATTCCAATGTCATTGTCTTCGGGCCTTTAAAGTGACATTTAATCAGCTGAACTCATAGAACTGGGATGGAATCGGTTTTGGTCGTGCCCTATACTAAATTGATATTGAATGTAAACTTACATTAAATATAAATACAAAAAACGCCTGTGGCCTTGTCATCAGTTCAAAGCAAATTCCGCGAGAAATGGGTAAAAATGAAGAAATGTAGGAAAATCTGGGGAAAAAATACTGGATGCCTTTTCTTACTCGACCTGTTAAACATAAAATTCTCCCCGAATAAATACCGTGAGGTGGTTCCGGGGGAGGAAAGGGTTTGAGACCAAGAGTAATTTATGTGGGCCATTTCCTAAATCTTCCTATTGAAGTCTTACATATACATGACTTGCCTTTCTCGTAAGTTTCCCCCGCAAGAATGTAAAACGTATCCCGGAATATGCACCATCGTCCTCTAAGAATTCCCTCAACTTTGTAGAACGAGAGACAAACAAGAAAAAAAATACATATCTCAATGCTTGCTGAGAATGATTTTCCGTAATTTCAGATTTTATGGCATGCTAGTAAATATTATAGCACGTTTGGCGTGCTTGGCGCACTCCGGCGCTCTGAAGGCAACTGCTAAAAACCAAAAAGATGGCGTCGAAAGCCAAGATGGCCGCCAGTTTTTCTAACCTCGAAATTATACACCTGCCTTTCGGCATTACGTCCACATTAGAACAAAACCTGCTTCTCATCATTCAATTTTGCAATTTTTCACATGCTTATTGGGCGGTACTAAAAACGATACTTTATGACTTCGAAAATCAAGGATATTTTTTGCTTCAAAATTTAAGACTTTCATTATAAATTAATGCACTTTTGTCAATGTTTTACGTTAGAACTACAGATATTACCACAAGGCTTACTAATGTCCCGACACGTAATCTATAAACTTCATACAATGAACAACAATGCATATGGTAAAAAATGTTTGTTTAATACAATCAATGTTATTTGACGGTTTTCATTTATTGAATTTATTTATTCATTATTACTGAATTCAAAGATATGTCGAGAATTATTCTGTTATCAGAAATCGCATTAAAAAAGAAAACTCCTGTTTAATAACCTGGATTTATAACTAATAAAGCTGAGTATCAGGCTCGGTTCCAGTGGTGACGTAACGTCAGTAAAATGAAGAATGATAAGAAGAAGAGTATACGTGACCATTTTTTATTGGTAGCCTCTAAATTCGACATGCTGAGTGCTATCAAGGTGAAAAATAATTCTACAGCCTAAAATCAAGATGGCGTCAAAATCCAAGATGGCCGCCAGATTTTATCACTAAAAATAATATTCTTATTCTTTACTCGACTCGAATAAAACACCAAAGGTTGAAAACTTTTTTCTTTGTTGTACAAAAAATGTTGTTTGTATTGATTGCACTCGCCATATACGTCAAAATCGTATAACATAATTTAGAAAATCGTTCATTTGATAGGGTAAATACCATTGCTCACCTAGTTTCTGTAGCCTATCTTACGCAATTTTTCCTCAGCTTTCTGATGGTGATCTCAGAATTCAAAACTAGCGGTGCGCTAATGGTGAAAATTCGATTTTTCTAACAAAATTCAAGATGGCGACCAAATTCAAAATGGCCGCCAACATTTTTTCAAGTTTAAATGAAATACGATGCCACTAAGTTTGCTATGTGTTCCAAGCGAAATATGAGACATATCCCGTGAAGAAATACCCAAGATTTATCAAAAAATGGGCTTTTTCGCAAACTGTTCAGCTAGCTGGCGTACGAGGGGTCCACCAATTTGAGAAAACAGAAAGGACCACCCTTAAGTTTTATCGAAAACTAGCGGTCAGTGACATAAAATTTGAATCCTAACGATGGGTGCCGATGGCGGCCTGGTTTCAGCAAGAATTGCTCTTTAGTATTGTTTTATTCTTCTCGGAATACTGAAAGAAAGATTCCCGAGGTAGCTTAACAGAGCTCACAGGAAAAAAACTAATAATTTCTGTAAAGTTATGATTCGCAAGTCAGTCCTTTTTTTGAAAGTAGGCATTAAGAAAAGATCCTGAAAAGTTTTTGTGCGTTTTTGCCTAGTTTAACAGAAAAAATCGTGCTGTATCATTAGTGCAACTGAAAGATCATTGGAAGATATGTTTAAAACTGATATCAACTCAATTTGACTTGCGATTCACAGCATTGGATATCACTGAAGCTAGAAACATCCGCGTTAATTATAAAATTACTTATCAAGCTAAAGTTTTTGGTAGTTCAACGTTTAGAAACAAATATTATAAATAATATATATTATATTATATTAAATTATAAATAACAAATATGGAATTTCTTCAACAATTCTGCAAGCCTTGTTAGCGATTCCGACAAGAATTCTTTCAGATTTTTTTTACAAATATATCCTGTGTTTTAGGAGCCCAGCTAGTCGTAGCGGTAAACGCGAAGCTATTCAGCAAGATCAAGCTGAAGGTCATGGGTTCGAATTCTGCCATGCAAAAATGGTCAATAGGCAAAGCAAGCTGCTTATAGGACCACTAGGCTGAGAAATAGGCTTGTTTAAAGTTGTCAACAGATTATCCCAGAAATCAAAAGCATCATCAGCCATTGCCAGCAGCACTACGTTCGAGCTGTGTATAACAAGCGGGCTTTGTTTGAGATGCGTACACGATGCTACCGGATTTGGATAAATCCATGAAGTGTTCCAACGATTTTTCAGGAATCGCATGTTCCAGTAATATATAAAAAAATCTTCCAAGAAAGCTGAAGACAATTTATCCAAGAGCATCTACATCTGGCTGCAGAAGTTCTGCAGGAAAGTTGTCACTACGTGTTGAATCATGGGTAGGACAATCTTTTGACTGTCCTACTCAGGTATTTTTTGTGCGTAGGACATGCCCTACCTGTCTTACCCACTTTCCGCGCCACTGTCTGTGAGTACACATTCAATCCAGTGGCGCGGGAAGTGCGTAGGACGTGCGACATGTCCTACCTACAAAAATATTTGGGTAGGACAGTCAACGGATTGTCCTACCCATGACTCAACACGAAGTATGATATCACTTTGTGTTGAATCATCGGTAGGACAATCCTTCGAACACAACTGTAGTGTTTTTCAGAAATTAAGTAACATCTGATGAAACCTGATTGAGTTCTAGAGTAACCCTTGATTAACTCCCACTAGGTTGTATGTAAGACCTTCTAAACTCTCGAGGAAATCTTGGAGGATTTCCGAAACAAATTGCAAATTGCTATCCTACAGGAATTCTCTAAAAAATTATCACATGGGTTACCTGAAAAAAAAAAAAATAATGTGTGGGAGGGATCAAAGGAATTATTGGAAAAAATGGAGAAATATTATCTGTGAATCTGTGTGAAATCTAGCCCGTCGTTTTGGCAGCAATGATGACTTTTCAGCTTGCATTTCTAAGCGATAAAACTCAGTCTCGATAGTTTATATGGACTTGAAAAAGTATCACTGTACGCGCTAACATGCATAAAGTATGCTGATACTTTTTCAGCTGTGTCAGTGCAAAACCAACTGATTTTCTTCGATTCGAGTTCGTGAGATGAATTAGCAACAATCATTAACGACGCATACAAATTTCAATGACGGCCTACTTCGCCTTAATACTTTTTGAAATATCCAAGATTTTACTTGAGATATTACTCGAGAAATTGTTTGGAAAAAATGCAGGATTAAACCTTGAATGAACTACAGCAGTTCCTTGATAAATGTGAATGAATCATTGTAGGAATTCATTCTAAAATGCCAGGAAGGATAAATGGAGAAACTGGCGTCTGAATTTTTGTAGATCTTCTAGGAAAAACACCTGAACAAAATCCTGCAAAAACTCTGGAATGAACCTTCCTGGCTTTTCTGGGATAAACTTCTGTAGGATTCTTTGGAAAATCTAACTACTGGAGCAATCCATGAAAAAAATAGTTAACAAATATCTGGTTCAACGATTTCATTTAGCAAATTCTGAAGTAATTCTAAGGAATCGAATTCATTTTTTGTAAACATATTTGTTATTTTTATACCAATTATAAAAGTTTTTGTTTTTAAACGCCATATTTCCAATATGAAGATAAAAAATTCAAGCTCTTTTTCATACCAGTTGAACATTTCAATGTCAGATGATTTTTTCAAAAGTTACGTCCCGAGTTATACCAAGAGAACATCAGAGGCCATTCTTCGAGAAAATATCAAGGTGGTCATTCTTTGAACATGATTTTTTTTTTCTTAGCCTCTGCGGAAATTGAAATAATGGGTAAATTACCTAAAATGAAAGCAGCAAAATTGTTGTTCTAAACTTTTTCCAACATTTTTGTCCGTCTATAATTTAGGTATTTTACTTCCCTGTAGGAGCTTTGAAAAATTAGCAATTTCTCTATTACACACATGCGCTTGCATTCAGGTGGGAATAAGGGAAGAAAACTTTTTCGAGCACAAATACTACATAAGCTCCTACATAAAAGGCCTTGACGATAACCTTGATTGATCAGATCAAAAGTATGTCGATTGCATTGCATTATGCCTCGACAACAAAAAGTAATAGCTTACGATAGACTCCAGAATAATAGAACAATCTGTGTAAAAGCCCCCCAAATGATAACAATCAAATGACACAATACTTAATATCCTTGTGGTCTATAGGTGGACGTTTTAGATATATGTATGTGAGCACAAACTACAAAGGGGCTTGCCGCAACCGTAATTTATTATTGATGATGACATCCTATGGTTATCTAGTAGATGCAGATAGGCTAGCATATTACTTTCATCGATTTTTTTTCCATAGTCTAACTGTCTGTATGCAAGAAGTTTAATTTTTTGTATTGTCAGGACTGATTTGTATTGATGGGTTTTGTTATTGTCGCCGCTGATTGTCATACCCTAGACATGTTTCGCAATCATTTGCACAATTTTTTTAGGATTCTTCCAACCATAATAATGAATGATATTCTTCTTCTTCTTGGCTTAGTGTTCCAATCGAACTTGCCAGTGCTTTCTTTGCCAAAGTTGCAATTTTTGCATTCACATATGGTGTGACAGAGGGGCACTCCTTAGTCGAGTGGTTAGAATCCGCTGCTACAAAGCAAAGCCATGCTGAAGGTGTCTGGATTCGATTCCCGGTCGGTCCAGGATCTTTTCGCAATGGAAATTTCCTTAACTTCCCTGGGCATAGAGTATCATCGTACCTGCCACACGATATACGAATGTGAAAATGGCAACTCTGGCAAAGAAAGCTCTCAGTTAATAACTGTGGAAGTGCTCATAGAACACTGAGCTGAGAAGGTGTGGTAGGTACGATGATACTCAATGCCTAGGAAAGTCAAAGAAATTTCCATTACGAAAATATCCTGGTCACGCTTTCAGCATTGAGCAATGATAATAGTTTTGTCGATGATTTGTTGTGAAACATCTTAATCGGCACTATGACCAAATAGTAAAAATAAAACTATAGTGTAAACCAATACGTTTTCTGGCTTGCAGATTGCAGATTTATAGTAGAATCTACTAAGCATAAGAAATGATGACTATACAATTCGAAGTTGCTACGAATATTAATCAAATATTAATTGATTTCAAACAAAATTTTGATTTGAAATTTTCACAAACAAAATTACAATATTATCATGCTGTTCATTTCACGAATTTTTAGATAAATTAAACAAACCCAAGGTCGAAACAACCAACAAATTTGTTGTTGAGTTTGTCAGTTCTTGAAACAAACAAGAATGTAGGTTGATTCAAACTAAGATAAGTGGTTTGATTTTACCAAGAATCAAATTAAAATCTATATAAATAAAAATTGAATGGTGTTTGTATGTCACGAAATAACTTGAGAACGGATTGATCTGATTATTACACAGTTAGTTTAGTATTCCGACGAGTTAGTGCGTACAATTAGTCGAAGAACCTCAAAGCTTGAACCTCTCTGAGTGAAAAGTGTGCGCACTGAATCAGGCTTTCGTGAAAACATGAAACTTTTCATGCAGTTCATCGTGCTGAAAAGATATGGCAAAAAAATTACTAGGTCCGATTTAGACCATGTTCCCCTAAATAATTAACCTCTATAGTAAATAAATTGAATTAAAAAAATTCGTTGAAAACAAACTCAAGCAATTGGCAAAAGCAAAGATGTCAGGAATTGTTATCCACTATGTGAGCTGACCGAACACAAATAATTTATGCATTAAAGTTGATTAACTACAAATTAAAATTTTAGTTCTTTTTGGCCCTCTTAAAATCTTAGTTTTTTAGTTTTTTTTTAATAGTAGTTTTTTTTGTAAATGTTTGTTCAGCAACAATTTTATAAAATATTGGCTTGTTTATACATTTACAGGTTGGGTGGAAATGGTTGAAATGATGAAAAAAGAAAAATTAAAAAACCTAATATACAGGAGATATTTGAATTATTAAAACTACTATTATTTTGAGCGATTTACCCTGGTGCTTAACTTTTTAGCCGATAGTGTGAAAATTTTCAAATCTTGTGATAATGAAATTGAGTATATTTGTAGTTCACTGCCAAAAGTTCATGCCGATTGCACATGTGGAAACAAAGTTACAGCATGCCAAAATTGAGCATTTTGTATGAAAATCGGCTTTCACTACTATTATTCTGAACACAACTGTACTTTATTCTAGGGTTGCACACCAAGACGTTGATTGCTTTTGGGACACCACATTATAATAAAATTGAGCTAACAAGGATCTATCGCAGATAAAACGTATCATCAGAAAATAGAAGAAGAAGAGGCATAATAATCGTTAGTGTTATCCACTAAGGACTGTTCATTTTATAAAGTGGACACCTTGTGCATGCTGTATCTTTTTAATTTATCAATGAAATATCAATCGGTTTTCTGCACATCATTCGACTAGTATTGTGCATTGTTGTAATAATAAAAATTCTTCAAAACAGTTGAATTTCACACGAATATGGAACAACGATTAGAACGATCGATTTTTGGAGGGTATCAATATTAATGATTGTTATAAATTGGTTGGCAAATTCGACCATTTATATTTTTTATTTTCAAAAAAGGCTTGTTCTTCGAAAGCATCATCAATCAGAAGCCTGATGGAAAAAAATCAAGTTATTTTTGCAACAACAGTTTTACAGATATGATAAAATCATTTTCCCCTATATTTTTTTTAGAGAAAACTATTTAAAATTTGAAGGGAACTGATATAAGTAGAATTTTTTTTGTTAAAAGTTCGTCTTGACAGAAGTCCTGATATAGTATTAATATGAAAAATAACTTACGCCTTCATAGAGTTACTTATTTAGTCCCACGTCACATTTAAAGCGCAATAGAAACACAATTGCTTTGTTTTTAGAAGGCCTTTAAATGAACATTGGCAATTATCAAAATTGGCAACACTGCTGTAATAAAATCGATTTCATTTTCCACATATTATTTTCATTATATGTTATTCTGAGATTACCAATTGAAATATTCGGAGAAAACCATTTACAATTTGCTGTAGATCTATAAATAAGCGTTAACAATTCTAAAAGTATGACACTTTTTAGTAAAACTATGTACCATAAACTGTAAAATTTATACTTAAGACTATGGTTTAAACGCAGGATTTTGCTCTCGTTTGTACAAATATAGTTTCCTTGTTCCACCAAACTTGTTTTGAACACGCTTTTTACTTGTCTTTTTTGCTGGGAGTGAAAGGATGGTGTATCAGCAAATTTGGCCATAAATGGGTAAATCACTAAAGTTACCCAATGTCAGAGAATTGTGGAATATAATTGATTTTTTTTTAAAGCTATACCTATAGAAGAATAGTAAAGAATACAAACATACAATTTGT
Organism: Aedes aegypti; assembly: GCF_002204515.2. NCBI lineage: Eukaryota > Metazoa > Arthropoda > Insecta > Diptera > Culicidae > Aedes > Aedes aegypti. The sequence goes on along the minus strand of NC_035108.1, from coordinate 18,944,230 downwards.
TCATAAAAATCATGATTTTTGTTTTGCGAAAAATAATGTTAACTTTGACAAACAGCTTTTCCTAAGAGTTTTTGGAAAATCTATTTAGCTCTTCAACCAAAAGCATTGTCTAAGATCTCACATTTTCATGGCATTGTAGAATAATAGCTGAACGATGCACAGAAAACCGATTTCGATTTTATCAATAAATAAAAAAGATATAGCGTAAAAAAGTGTCCACTTTATAAAATGAACAGTCCTTACAATTCTTAGCTAAATTGCTCAATCTAGGTAATGATTCTTTCTTGACTGTTTCATTCGACACCAAACCGAAATCAGGTCACATTAGATCGCCATCCTACCGCCAACAGGTTGGAACCACACGTCATCGGAACCGTTTTCATTATCGCATGTTACCATTGAATCGATTTTCCATTTAGCACCCCATCGCCATATAACAGAGGATAATTTTGTCGCATGCCACTAACAACCCCCCAGCCAAACGGAACCTTTTATCATACCCGCTAGCTTTGGCAATCCTTTAATTTCTCGTTATCACTAAAACTCTATCTCCAGCCATATGTTGCTTTCCCCTTGATAAATCCTGAGTATACTTCTAGCGATTAAGCACCTTGTTCCAATTGTATGCGCCTCGGAAGTTGCCTGATGCAAGTGTACGGACAATTCACGTGATGGTGTTTTTCTTATCTCCCCAAATCGAAACTCTTCACCGAAAACGAAATTTCGGACAACTCGAGGCACGCACGGACACGGTACAAGCTAAACTGATGGACCAGGACAATATTCGGAATCGAATTTTCTTTCTTAGTCGGACCCATCCCACAATGCTTGATCCGGATGGGGCCACGATGAAGGTTACCAATGCTACCGGGTTGGGTGTGGTCTTGAACATACCTATAGTTAGTCGTCCTGCCTATAGTTCGTAGTTTTTTGTTGGTAGTTTTTCTTCTTCTTGGCAGTATGTCCCTATTGGAACAGAGCCTGCTTCTGAGAGCACTTCCACAGCTTTCCTACTAAATTTGCTATTTTCAAACATCCTATATCGTGTGGCTAATCCTATAAAAAAAACATTACGAAAAGATCCTGGACCGACCAGGGATAGAACCCAGATTCTTTCAGCATGCCTTTGCTTTGTAACCACGGATGTTACTACTAGGTTAAGGAAGGTCCCCCGTTGGAAGTTACGAATAGCAGATAGAAGCTCATTCCAACCGTTTGGAAGCGGATAAACATCAAGAAAGCGGAAATTTCTGTCTGTTTAAATATGTTCGTTGGTAGAAAGTGCTTGTTGCTATTGTTGTATTATTTTTTGGGATTCGATCAAGCGCAGTGGGAATTTTTAATTGCACCCGTGCATGAAGTAATCTAGCATTATCTGATTAATTAGAATTTCTCGCAACGTTTCGGAGTTGGCGTTTCCATGTCCGATTGGGGATTGCATGATGTTCGGATGTTCGTGGGACCGAGTGGCGCCAAGCATCTGCTAACACGCTGAACACTGTCTCCTTTTTACTCGGCATACTAAAAAATTGCCGGTGGTGCCTACCATTGCTATATCGTAGTTTTGTTCGAATGACGGTATTGGTAGTCAAGCAATGTGCCTTCTACACACCCAGCAATAATATTATGTCAATTTCCGTTGCTAACACCATCTTGGGGCTGCAGACGACGCAGTCCACGCTTGACTGCATTTTGACGAGACAAATTTTCTCTCAATATTGCTTACATTAAGCAAACGTAAAGTTGGTGAGAAATAAATATGAGAATAAGTATTCTTCGGTAGTGGAATATTATTAACCTTCTTTTTCTTGGCAAACGGGGTCAAAGTCTTATTTCTAATCTTAGTGATCTAATAAAATTTAAACAATTTATTGACTGAGAGCCTTTTCTGTCATTTTTGCATTGCATGATAACAGGCACGATGATAATTCATGCCCACGAAAGTGTTTAAAATTTACATTACCTTTATCGTACAAAGCATCGAACCAAGGCACCTTTAGAATGGTTGTACTTCATTGCTGCGATGCACGAACGTTATCACAAGGCCAAGAAAAGCACTTTCACACACTGTACAAGTGTAAAATTAGCATTTTTGTCCATATGAAGTAAAGTATATCAGATAATAAGGACATTCAGCAGAGATGATGGAATTTACAAGTTTACCGGCACTGTTTTCTGCTTTAAAACGCTGTAGAACAAAACGACTTGATGCTTGTATCAATGTCTATCTTTTCTGGTTGTCAGCCCTATCTGTAATAAGTAGGCATTGAGAAAATCGGCTCAAAATATCACTGTAGCAGTGTATAGAAACCAACAGTTTATTTCGCAGTACTAATTAACAAGGGCCCCGATAGCCGTAGCGGTAAACGCGCAGCTATTCAGCATGACCAAGCTGAGGGTCGTGGGTTCGAATCCCACCGGTCGAGGATCTTTTCGGGTTGGAAATTTTCTCGACTTCCCAGGGCATAGAGTATCTTCGTACCTGCCACAGGATATACACATGCAAAAATGGTCAATGGCATAGTAAGCTCTCAGTTAATAACTGTGGTAGTGCTCATAAGAACACTAAGCTGAGAAGCAGGCTCTGTCCCAGTGGGGACGTAACGCCAGAAAGAAGAAGAAGAAGAATTAACAATGATTTATTATTCACCAATCCTCCTGTCACATGTCTCGGGCATGGCCTACTCTATCTCATGGCACAACACTATACTACAATCACAAACTAGTTTTTTTATACGAATTTAACAAAAAAAAATCCAGGAGACTAGATACGTCTCCGAGAAAAATATGAAGATGACCAAAACACGGCTACATGGTGCACAAATATAAAGAAGGGCAGATATGCGGTTACTTAACATTACGGGACAAATTATTTTGGTGTATTTGTCGAATTTTCCGTAAAAAATCATGTTGTCTCATTAGTGAGACTGATCATTGGAAGATATGTTGAAAACTGCTGCAGTTTTTGACTACATAGGATAAATGTTTCAATATTGAAGGTACTAAGCACGATTCAAATTCATTTTACTGCTAAAAATTCAAGAAGTGTAATAAATGTACATATTATTGTTGTAACGGATAATAACGCCCATTTACCGTTTTGACTCATATTCCGAACACTGGCACTTCAAATATATCTGATTGGCATAAATTAGCTGATATTTGTTCTACGCAAAATCTAACTGTTAGCTGTTGGATGTACCGATAATAATGTTGATTTAATTACTTTTAGTATTGTTTAAACGTAAAAGTATGGACCAACATTTTGATTCAAATACACCCGATTCTGTTTTTGCACGGGGGATGCGTATCGTGCAAAAAAAGTTTTCAGTTCAAAATTTCAAAAACCGTGCAAAAAAAGTTACACCATATTTCAGCGAAACATTACAACCAAATCGCCATACAAAAACCTAGTGTTCGGAATACGAGTCTGTTGGGAATTTGAGACAAAACGGTACTTTATGAGAAAAATAATTCCATCGCAGTAACCAACGGCGTCAATAAAAAATAATACCTCCATTATTGGTACACTGTTCCTTCAGTTGAGGTATATACTTAATTTGTGATCCTATAATTGCGGTATACGTTGTTCTCTTACAGGATCCCCATTATAGGGACACTTTACCGCAACTATTGGTGCAAGTATGAAAAGCTTTAGCAGTTTTGGGTGTATTTCAGCAATTTTGAAGCAATTTGAACGATGTTTTCAACAATTTCATGTATCAACAAGCCAATACGTCGATTGGCAGTGTCGGTTCAGTGGATAATATGAAATCAGTATAAATGTCACTACTGCAACTATAGGAACACCCACAACTAATGGATCACTTATCTTACTTGGTGATAAGTTCAAAAATGGTATGTGATCCAGATGCAAAAATCACGAAACCGAAATTCAGTGAATCACGGCTCCATGAAGAGCCGACATCATTGACTAATTCAATAATAACATGAATATACAATTAAAGAATTATTAATTAGAATACAACTGTTGTATAACTTCTAAAATAAACGGCTTTTCAGTCTTACGGAGAAATCAAAACGCTGTGATTTTTTTAAATCAAACCTTTCGGCCATTGGGCTTGACCTTCGTCAGGGATCTACAAATGTATTGGACGATTGTTATAATAATTTATGGTGGGGAAATCGTAAGGTCAACCACGTGGTTATATTGTTTTTGTAGATGAAAGAAAATATTTTTTTGGAATATAATATGTTGGGTTTAGTGGTTTTGAGCTGTGGTCCTCTTCGTGTCAATTTTGTTCTTGAATCTGATTTGAATACTGACCTTGAAATTTTCCATATTCTTCAACCATATTTATTTTGATGTAGAAACTTATTAGCTTTTCTCGGTGAAAAAGGACGACAGCAGCTTAATTATCGCTATGCGTTTCGGATATCTTCAGACGTATCGAGCTGACTCTAGCTTAAGGCAAGTTTATTTTGCTTGACGAAAGGATAAATTCAGAGTCTGAAGATGACCGAAAAGCAGTAGGTCGAAAAATTTTTGTTAGAGATTCTTAGCAACTACAAATAAAAAAAAAAAAAAGACATTTACACCGTCTTTAGCCAAAGGCTGCACAGACTGAACGGTTACAAACATTAGACAACGGACAACACACGGCACACCCAGTAGCCCAGTGATGAATTTTTCGTTTGACGAAAAGTTTCCACCGACTGGAGCGGGAATCGAACCCACACCCCGTGGCACAATACGCCTCAACGACTGACGCCGCTAACCGCACGGCCACGAAGCCCACCCGATCTACAAATAACCATTGATAATTTTAGAATTTCCTTTATTATGCTGACTGCTAATGGTTTTGGTTATCATTGTCTGCAGTATTACATCAAGATTTTTCTTATAACTTCTAGAAAGATGTTTTTTTAATTCTCTACAAACATCTTACACGGAATTTTGGTGGCTGACTTTCAAATAGAGCAATTTTAGTAGCTAACTGTAAAAAAGAGCAATAATTTGCCTTCATTAAAATCTTTGTAATTATACCAATTCAGCAAAATTCTCAGAAAAGATTTTGAAAAAAGTGGGTGAACCTAAAACAATATTCACTAGGTTAATTTTCGTAAGTGTTTCTAAAAAAATCCATTGTAATGCATTATTTATTACTTGTTCAGAGAAGAAAAACAAAATTAAGAATAACGAACGTCTTTAACCATATCCAAAAATTTGGGTCGCGTGCACTTTTTGAGAACTTTGTATTTGTATAAGGTACATTACGCAAATTGAACCGGGCAATTGGGGCAAAACAAAATACAACGTTTTTTGTACACGCTTTGATCGAAGTTAGGTAACACAACGAAAACTTACTCTTTCATCTTGCCTCGGTGCACCTTATAGGCTTATTTGCTGCTGAAAAGAAATCGAGCAAGAAATTCCTAGACGCTTTTTTACAGAAATTTCCTGCAGCGTCTCCAGTTTGTACTTAAGCTTTTTTTTAATTGCGTGTTGTGGTTTGGAAAAAATTTACATACTTATCCAGCTTTTTACGCTAGCTATAAAACAACGGGGGTGAATTGATTTTGATATTTCTTGCCTACCGTTTTTATGGTTTGATCACAGAAGGCATTGAATTTCGTTTGTTGATTCATTTGTCAAAATTTTTTACCACATCTATTATGAATTTCTAAGTATCGAAATTGAGACCAAGTTATCTAGATAGTTGAAATTACAAATGCTACAATAATCAGGAAGCTTTTTTTTTATAAAGGATTTCCACCAAACCCCCATGTTATTTTTTGCCTTATCTTCATATTCAGTCAGTCAACACCATAAATAGCGGATAGGGGTGATTTTTCACTGCACGTTGTAAGCAGTAGAATGACTCCCTCTTGGATTGTTAACATGTTCCGAATAATCGAAATCATCTAGTATTGATTCCCTTCAACTTGTAGCTACTATTGGAATAAATTAGCAACTATCCACTGCTCCCCATTTACTTTAAAATGATAAGTAAGTCAATTGAAAAAATGAGAAATATGTTTGATATTTCAATGTCCTGAACAAAGGATAAAAAATCTGACATTACATAGTGAACGATAAAAAAAAATACTTTCCGAAGTTTGCTTTGATCGAACTTTAATCATTTATATCGTAGGCAAGACATGTTGGAAAGGGTTGATTCAAAATTTATGCTAGCATGCCATAAAAAACTGAATAAAATGTTACATTTCGATCCTTTTCAGCGATTCCGACTCACGTGAGGCACGCATTTTCGGTAAGATTGATCGCGGCTTTAATGAGTGGAAATTTTTTGCACAAACTAAAACTTATTTTCATACTAACCTTAATGTCCATTACCTTAAGGTGAAGATGCATGGAAGCCAAAATTACAAAAGCACACATATGAAGAACCAGACAACCGCTCAAGCTGGAAATTCAAATTTCACGATTAAATTTTCGGCGCTAACAGGGCTTCGACGCATCTTCACCTTAACAATCCAAGATTTAGATACACAGTTCATAAATTTTATTAAATGAAATAACAAGTGAATCTTTTTTCAATTTGGTCATTACAATCACTAATACCACGTTTACGGTTCAGAAAATCTAAAAAAATCTACTTTCAAATAAAAAAAAGCTGGTAGGGAGCCGTATCCTATTCTTGGCACTTTTGATTCACTTCGGTAGTGGGGTTTTTCAAAAGCTATGGAACTCATATTTGGCCTCAATATGCGTCGTATTGAAGTGCATCTTATTGCAAAGTTTCAGATAATTCGGCCCAGAAAATCCTCCCATGCCAAAGTGAATCATGGAAGTGCCCAAGTAGCACTGCACCCTAGACCGTGAATTAAACCTGCCGTTTCCAGATTGTTCATTGTGTCAATTCAAAAGCTTGCACACTTTTTGCAGTATATTTGATTCTACATTAAAATGGAATTTCTAAATGGTTGATTGGCCAGGTTTCCAATGAAAGAGAATTATTACAAAAACTCATACCATAAAAACTTGTTTTAAATTTATTTTTTGTCTAGGCAACTGAGCAGAAATTTGCAATATCAGCACAATATCTTTTCGTCGTTCAAATTTATGTGTGGAATATTTATATGTGTGCGTGACATTACTCCTTTTTTAGAGCTAGGCATTAACTAATAAGTCAAATATGTGCAAAAATCAATTAAGAAATAGTTAGACTTAAGAAACCGAAACGAAATATTTTGGTATCATACCACAATTAAGTATTGTTCAGTTATCAAACCCTCATTTTGGTATTATTATGGTATTTCAAAAAAAAAAAGTTTAAAACAATTAAAAATACTACATTTTAATATTTGATAGCTATTGAGGACTGCTGGAGGTATTGAACTACTATTGGAAAAATTTAAATTTATATATAAAAATCCATCATGTATTATTTAGGTATTACAATACCCGATCTAATTATCAGCTTGGTATTTGTAGAATATGCAGAAGGTATTATTTGAGGTATTTTACCTCTTATGCAGGGCTCATTCATACCTCATACAGGTTGTAAGTATTGGAAATGATATGGAATGGAGTACCTCAATTTGGTATTCAGTAGTTATTTTCTTCTGCTCGGGTTGTTAAGCCTTCGTGGAGCACCAAGTCATTATGCAAAAGTTTTGGTTCACCCAAACTTGAAACAGAAATATTCTGTGAAATCTCATACCAATTATGTTCGCCCCATTACTTACGTTTAAATTTGCCAAAGCCTATTGAAATTAGTCGAAAAACGGCTTCACGATGAGTTGATTGTATATTTTAGTAATATTAGTAAATATTAATAATATTAGTAAATTTAGTAGTATAATATTATTTTTTCGCTCTTAAATTATTGCAGTTTAACAAACTATTGTTCAGCTACTAATGCTACTTGGGATGGTACTAATGACGCATTGATTCATTTTTAATACCTACTAAGTAAGATAAACTCATTGTCTTTTGAATGCATCTTCAAGAGTTACAATTGGACGTGTAATCATTGAGATATGGACAAAACACTTTTGTACGTTTTTGAGGGGATGAACCCAAACTTCTGTAAACTTGTGTAAGCTGAAAATTCGTTTGCTGGGGTAAACATCAATAGATTTTTCACATGATACTTTTAGATAAAAATAATGCATAATGAAAAAAAAGTAAGAGGTTGTTTCCGAGATACGACCGCCAAGTTGACGTTGGACAACGTTAGCTTCTTCTATTTGCTGGCTTGAGACAGTCACAAACTTATGAAACATTTCTTTTGCTAAAAATCCAATTAATTTTCACACTATTTGTTGCATGTCAATTCTGATTTATTATAGACATTGCGTGTTATTATTTTGTGTTAATACAAAATAGGGACGTTCCGATATTGTAAAGTATCGATATTTGATTCGATACGATTATCGAATCAAAATATCGATACCACCGATATATTGATTCAAACTATCGATATATCGGAATATCATATGATATATTTAAATGGAGAAAAATCAAGATTATTGCTTTTTTGGCCGACATTAAAATAAATGTCTTCTGTTTAGATACTTTTTAGTCAAATTTGAACGGAAAATGCTTCTTTAGATACAAAACTAATAAATATAGAGAGATAACCCTACAATTGTTTTCCACTTATGAGATGATGTAACAATCAGGCGAGTTGTTGGTAGGTGTAAATAAGTGTTCAGTCAATTATTATTTCCTATCCCTTAGCTTTCGCAAGGATATGGGCACGACAATTTCCGACTGCCAGAAGATGCGACAATTTCGTCTAAGAGGCAGATTTGTCTCAAATCTTTGTCTATGGTAACGGATGGGAACCCTCATACAGCTGTCTAGGACTGTACCACAATTGTTTTCCATATAAACTTAGTGACATAAGTTAGTAATCAAATACTTTTTTTCCATAGCAAAGTTTGGAGATCTGTTTCTCAGCTTTTGGTAGTCCGAACTGTATAAAATTTGGATGACGAACTACAAATAACATCAAATTTTGTACATACTGAGATCATTCAATTTCAGACCTTTTCCAAAGAGTTTCAGAGGGTTGTTTAAACATAAAAGTAACCAAGAGATTTTTCGATTTAATCGAAAAGCGTTAAGTTGTAATTGGTTGGTGTAGTATTCTGCAAGTTTATGTTACTTTTGAAACTAAACAACTTTGCCGAACAATCTAACCAACTTACCATTTTTGAATCAAATCGAGAAATCTCTTGGATACTTACTTTTTCCTTTGAACAACCCTCTGAAACTCTTTGGGAAATGTCCAAAATTTAATAAGATCAGTACACTCAATACTTGAGGTTATTTGTAGCTCGCCATCCAAATTTTACTCAATTCGGACTACCAGAAGCTGAGATACAGATTACCAAACTTGGGCATTTTGTATGGAAAATCAGCCTTCAGTTACTAACTTTTGTCACTGACTGTACTAATCTACGATATATCGGAAGGAAATATCGATATTACCGATATATCGAATAGAAAATATCCATACCAAAATATCGAATATCGAAAGCAAAATATCGATATTCCTGAAATATCGGAAGTATCGGAACGTCCCTAATACAATATAATCACTTTACATGTATTCAGAAGCTTAGGCGATTATATTGAAGAATTGTTTTTCAAATGTATTAATTCAAAATAACTCTTTTTCATTGATTTTGTGGCCCTGAAAAGGGGAAATTAGGGAATATTACACAATCAACTCTTTAAAACACATTTGTTGACTCTGAAAAGGGCCGATTGATGAATTGTTGAATTTGCGTAACACGGACACATTTTGACGGCGCACTGGTTTCAATCCTCCTCGCCCGATGAGATTTGCGGTGCGGATGACGATGTGCGCTTCAACAAGCGGCTTTGGTCGATTTTCTTCAGCCATCTCGTACAACAGCTTGCCTCTGGTGGCGAGGAGCTGAGCAGGTTTGGAGGAGCTCTTACCAGCTCGAAAGCGAAAACAGAATGAAACCAGATTCAACGAAAAAGGGATGCTTTATACCCTTAGAATAGCAGATGATGCTCCTCCTTTCATATTCTTCGTTTTCTTATCTGGGAAATAGGCTATATGAAACTGATGTCTGTGTAAGGGATGTACATATTAGCATTATGCTGTTATTGCAACCCGACGGCACTGCAGCAGCATCCTCGGAAACAGCTTCAAATTGCCGTATTGTCAATTATTCGTAATAAATCAATTATTGTATGAGATGAATTAAGAGATTATAGCAAGTATGTGGTAAACACATTAGGGAATATTATACAAATAACTCTTTAAAACACATTTGTTGGGCCGATTGAGTTGTTGAATTTGCGTAACACGGACACATTTTGACGGCGCACTGGTTTCAATCTGCATCGCCCGATGAGATTTGCGGTGCGGATGACGATGTGCGCTTCAACAAGCGGCTTTGGTCGATTTTATTCAGCCATCTCGTACAAATTAGGGAATATTACACGGACGGTGATGGCTGTGCCGCTCGATCTAATGAACCAGAATGACCGCGCTAGCCTCCCGCATGGCAATGACAGCGGAGCACTGGCTGGTAGCGACGATTTCTGGCCGAAAACGATTATGCTGGCTGGTGCACTCAAATGAGCGGCTTCAGTTGCTGCGGCTCCGAAATGCGTGGTTCTTCGGTTCTAATGCGTGTTGTATTCGCGTCCTATTGAAAACTGAACTGAGGACGCGAATGACTCTCGAAATTTGCTCGCCGACCGTGTTCACAGTCTGACGGCAAAAAGAAGAATGAGGGAAGAAGCAGGGTCGGTGCGCTTTTATAGTGGGAAGCGGAACCGAAAAATGTGCTTGAACGTGATTGGTTAGATAAGAAAGGGGTCAACGTTTTACGATATTTCAATAGTTTGTTGCTAATAATCAATAGTGTTCCCCATTTGGATCGACGCTTAGATAAATTTCCAATCGATTCATGGATAAATATTGGAAATCTATCGATAAATGACTGAGTTATTAGCGGTCAAAACCTGACCATTTTTCGTTACATGCTCAATTTTTCGTTTTTCTGAATTGTACCCCCATATGTTGCCGTAAGACGTTATCCAACGTCAAGAAAAAAGAAAAATTTTGAACCAATTTTAGAATTTTGATTAAGACAAAAACTTATTGTTTATATCTTGATAGGTAGCCTTGTAAGCTCTTTGTGCGCAGTGGCTTAACCTTCCCAACAAAAAAAAAGCTCTTTGTCTCTGCATGGTATGATAATCCAGAACTTCTCTTCAATTCAAAGCATGATTCAGAAGACAACAAACACTGCACACATGCAGCACGGATTTTTTGCAAGTGTATCAAAACTCTACAGTCAACTACAAATTTTCGATTGAGACGAGCAGCATGACATCATCGGAAACACACTTATCCCCTATGCTATGCAATTTATAAAGATTTTCATATACATTCGGCTATGACTCTTTTTAATGTATTCGAATCCTCCGAGCAGAATCTCAATAGAGAAACTTAAAAGTAGATTGGAGTACCTTGTACCTTTTAATTCCGCCCTAAATGCTTATCTTTGACAGATACGCTTATTTCGACTACCACTTGCAGTCTTTCTTCAGTGTGACTATGAACCGATATACCGCCGTACGGGGTGACAGTGGCCACAGAACAGATAGGAAAGATGACAACAAAAACAGCTGCCAAAATTAATGCAAACACTAGCGCACCTGGTGGCGGCGGGCAAGCTTTTTACACTGTAAATTTTTCGAAAAATGTGCAGAATTAGACAAGAAATCCCGTCTAAATCTTTTATCAGATTTGTACTCCAAGGTTGTTGCAAAAAAGGTAATCTCCAGAAAGGGTGAAATATTTTCATTGAATTTAAGGTTAACGAAAAATGGTTTTGCATTTTCTCCCTGACCAGATTTTACAAGGGTGTATTTCAATGAATTTTAATATTTAAATGTTCGTTTGGAGGTCTGGACCTCGGCTTCTAGTGCTCCAATTAACATGAAATTTAAATCGCAGTTCAGACATAGCTTGAATTTTACTAAGCGGGAAATTCACAATATTTTACACACATATTTTTAGTTACCGCAGCTGTCATACGGTATAATAAGGCATGACAGATTTAAATTAACATGCATGACGAATAAAAGTGCTATTTGGTTATTTGTAGTGTAGTGTAGTTACTTGTACAAGTGTACCTGAATTTACAAAAACTTTATTCTAAAACTTTTCTCATGTTATTTCTTTATTTGAAAGTTATTTTGCTTCGGACACATTTTGACGTTTTCTCGTTTCTGAACTAGGTAATTGCAGTTACTTCAGGCGAAGACTTTTTTTTAATTTTGATGCAATTATAGATCATATTTCAGTAAAAACCTTTATTTAGTAATTTGCCTCATTAATGTCATCTCTTAAACCGAAATTTTTGATGCGTACAAACAACCCTAAATAGCATAATAATTTACGTAAAAAATCGTACCGGTTGGATTCAAATTTTGAATCATTCCTAGAATAATATTTCTGTAGGGGTTTCAATCCAAAATGGAAGAAACTTTTTATTCTGAGAATTGTTGATAAATTTTAGTGTAATACAAAACATTTTTGTACCGGAAAAAACATTGATATTTTTCAACCCATGAACTCATGGTGCGCTATAAAACGTGTCATGTCGGGCGCTGTGTCTGAGGATGCAGAGACAAATCTTTTTATGGTGCCGGAGGAAATTAGAATTGCATAACACCTCGACAATTCAATCAACCTTGCACTCGTCTAAAAATTTGCACATCAGACTGACATCTGTTTTCCTGCTTCACTTACATCATAGCAATCCTTTGTTGGAAACAATAAACAAAACTCGATACAGTGGAATTCAACATTGAATAATTTCAACGACATCCTTCATGAATGTTTTGCTTGCATGCGTTTATGTTGAAAAAAATCAAACTAGTCAAACAATAGTAGTTTACGAAACAAGTTGCAGAATGATGATTTTTACAGCACCAGTCGTGAATTTATCCTACGAGGCTTGCCGAGTAGGAAAATTACGACAAGTGCTGTAAAAATCGAGTTCTGCAACGAGTTACGTACAACATTTTTTGCAATTTTGTAGAAGACCACTTGAGGGTATCAGAAATAATATCAGAATGCATTCACCATCATTTTACAATTTCCGAAAAATGGTTGTGTAATGATTCATTACGCAACTCAAAACAGTTGCGTAATGAGAAAGCGTTGCGTAATGAATCATTACAGCACTGGTTTCAATTGCGTAATGACTATTCCCGCACTGCGTACTTCAGTGCAGGAAAGTAGGCCTTTCCATGACAGATTGGCGTGAGGAAAAACAGCCTATTACGATGATAAATTGCAAAAAAACTGTGTCTCTCGACATGTAGAAAAGCTTTCTGATCTATTTATTTCTTTAAACGATGGAAGAAAAGGTGCACACGAATAAATCAGCGTTTTTTTTTCGATACAAGTTTAATGGCAAATTCTAGGCAAGGGCAATGGCAAGGGGGCGTAGGAGGTTGATAATTTTAGTTGCAGGTCGAAAACTCCAGTCGGACATAAAGGATGTTATCAGTTACCACACCATTTTTATTGCACATCCCAAAAGATAATTTGAACCCAAAAGGATGTTAATTGTTTACAATTCAAAACGAATCGGGCTTTTGTTGGCAATTTTTTGATTTAGGTGCACTCCAAGGCTGCAAGGCATACTGTGCAGGCAAATCAATGGTGTTGACATAACGTCAAACACATTATACTAGCGAAACAGATCATTTTAGACGAGACTAACGTCAATATCTTGCACTGTAATTTTCCATAGGGTAAAAAATGTTTTATTCGCCTACTCATCTTACCATTTTCTTGTACTCTAGGCGAAAATTACTAATTGTTCTAGGATAGCTATCTGTTCTGTGCAGTGGCCCTAGAGGGCGACTTTGATCGCCCTTTTCGATGCTAGCGTGAACGTCTACAATAGTTATTTATGCAACAAGTTCCAAAATGATGATTTTTTCAGCACGAGTCGTACGTTTATCCGGCGAGGCTTGCCGAGACTCCAATGACTCAAGCCGGCGATACGCTACGTACTACTCAGAGAAGTCCCCGGCGGTGGATCTATCCTACTCCGACGAAGATTTCCCCGGCGGCAGAAGATCTCCCGAACTGATGCTATCCGTGCAAATGCCGAGGTCGGTCCTGTGGTTCCGATGCTGGGAAGCTGGCCGGGCAGATGCCGAGGTCGGTCTAGCGATCGGTCCGATCCGGTGGAGGGAAACTACCCCGCAAAGAAAAATACAGTTTACCGTTTGTTCCAAACAATAAGATGCTTCTAACTGGTAATGTTAACGAATCACAAACAGTTGCATTTATGTTGAACATTATAAAATTTAGAGCTTTCAACAGTAAAAAACGTTTCCAGTAATCCAATCCAAATTGTGACAATTTATTGAAGTGTCCTCAAATTGTTCAACAATATAGCGTAGACACCGATGAGAAATAGTGACAACATATAATCACCTTCTATAAAACTGTTTTGGTTTATTTTCACACAACACATTTACACATATACAATACACCATATAAAAAAGTATTTTAACAATTCGGTGAATAGTTAAACGCATTTCATTATTATACACGCTTGAAAATTAACACTGCGATGACAAGGTTTAAAAGTTTTTACATAGCGGTGAAAAATACTAATTTTCTCAAAAATTAATATACATAGTCAATCAACCCAACAATTTTAATATACTATTTTTGCATATTACAATAAATATGAAGAAAATAATAAAAGAAAAATTGTCACCGTTTATGATTTACACATTGACTGTGTTGATTTTTTTCAACGTGTTCTTTGCACTAAGCTGACAGAAATAGAAAAATAAAACCCGTCACGATTTTGCCAGTTGTATTCTGTTTTAATTTTAAAAAGAGAACTCATTCGGATCTTGTGCCGGATTTGGAACTGCAGGTAAGCTAAAAGATCCTCTATTCCAATTTCATCAACCGGCATGAATAAAGTATGCTTTTGCTTCTCCCTTCTTCAAAGATTTGCGAGTCGGCTGCTTCTGCGAGATCCTCCGAAAAAAAAATCGCCTGCCACACAATACCAAGGAACAGCAACGCAAAAAGCCGGCAGCCAATACGAGAAAGGAAGATGAGGTAATCTGGATCGAGGATGGAAACATGTAACTCGTTCGCTTTCGGACTACTAGCAGCAATATTGATCTGGAAGAATGGATCCCAGAGGTCCCGGAGCTACAACTGCTTCTCTCTTTACAAAGATTTTCGAGTCGGCTGCTTCTGCGAGATCCTCCGAAAATATTGCCGTCTTTGCCACACAGCATCAAGGAACAGCAACGCAAAACGCCGGCAGCCAATACGAGAAAGGAAGATGAGGTAATCTAGATCGAGGATGGAAACATGTAACACGTTCGCTTTCGGACTACTAGCAGCAATATTGATCTGGAAGAATGGATCCCAGAGGTCCCGGAGCTACAACTGCTTCTCTCTTTACAAAGATTTTCGAGTCGGCTGCTTCTGCGAGATCCTCCGAAAATATTGCCGTCTTTGCCACACAGCATCAAGGAACAGCAACGCAAAACGCCGGCAGCCAATACGAGAAAGGAAGATGAGGTCATCTGGATCAAGGATGGAAACATGGAACTAGTTCTATTTAGGACTACTAGCAATATTGATCTGGAAGAATGAAAGTTTGAAACCCTACAATAGACATACGTGAAAAAGTGTATAGAAGAGTGTAGCGAAAAAGACGAGGCTTAACTGATCATTAATAATACTAAATAATGAAAATTGAACAACTTTTTTTTTCAAATGTTATCTCATTTCAAACTAAAACAATATTTGTAGTTTATTTGTGCATTTCATTGACTGCGTTACAATTGTTTTAATAAAAGTGAGTTTTTCAACATGTATCTACTTGTTTTGTTGTGTTTTATGGAATATTTTTATGACATTTTCTTGTAATGTATAAATGCAATAAAAGAATTCATCATACGGTTTAAATACCATAAAGCATCATAAGCCAACAATTACACGAACATTATTCGTTATTTTTAAATATATATTGTTCAACTGTATCTAAACCTTTTGCGTTACAATGAATTTTGCAAAAAAATGGATGGTATACCCACCTTTCGACAAACTATCCACAACAAATTTTGTTTGAGAAAATCGTCATTTTTGAATGGTTACATAACTTAACCGCCCATTCCCCACATTGTTATTTGTCCATTTACCATTCACCAAACTGTCAAAATCGTCTGCGGTACTGTTGGTTTATTGTTAATTTGGATGCTTTAGGAAACTGGTTAGATATTGTTTTTAGTTGTTTTGGATAATTTGGCAAATGGTGCCAGTACGGTTCCAGTTTATGCGGGACCACAGGCGCTCCGACGATCATTTACCGATGCTGTTTCGCGAATTACTCAGCTAGACCCCGGCGGTGGACTCAGCCTACTCTAATTCGACGTTGGCCAGCCAGGTGCCTGGGTCGGTTCTGCAGTTCCGGTTGGAGGATGACTTCCGGTTTGCAGGCGCCCCGACGACTCATTACCTATACTACGCTACGCCCGCTCTACTCGGTCTAGTCCCCGACGGAGGATCTAGCCTACTCCGATCGCGATCTGGAGCTCCCAGGTCTTCACGCCATCTGCTTTGCAGCAATGACATAAATCTGCATTATCCCCCTCTGTTCACCGCATTCCAAGTGCTTGCATGCTGGGACATGTTCTGTACGATGTTGTCCGGTTTTACGACGCTTGCGGTTTCTGACATCATCTCGCTTTGTATACCATGACTACACAATTATGGATCAAATAGTGTGGAGTCTAACCTATAAAATTCAATAAAACAACATGGAAAACGTAAAATGGTAATTTAAAAGTACGAATCGAATCGTTTCAAATTGGAACTTCGGTTAGTAAACTATTTTGAGTATAATATTTACATAGGATTGCATAAAAATTAAAAATTTAATCGGTTTCTGAAAACCATATTATGGATCAACGTTCATATTATAGATCAAATTGTGACATATTACGGATCAGTGCGCAAAATCAAGAGATTTTCAACTCAATGCATATGTATTGCATGTTTTGACGAAAGTTAACAATGCGTCATATATTACTGCAAAAAATAGCAGTGTTCGAGCTGGAAACAAGGGTAAAATGCCTTTTGTTTGTGATGCTGCATTGTAATAACTGAGACATGAACTGTTTTCGCTCCACACCAAGTTTTCCACCCATTTTTGTCTGCTAAAAAATGAAATTTACAAACCTTGATGTTTTATTAGTTTTATCCTTAGTGCTATTGTCTGAAAATGTCGAATCCAATGCTTAAAATGGCAGAAATCTAGATTCTTTGGAAGTGATCCATAACCGTGGTAAACAAACATTTCCTGGTCCATATTATGGATCACTAGTTAGAAGTGCTAATATTCGATATTTAGAATCAACAATCGAGAAAAATGTTTTCCAAAGATCAATTCATACTCAATCGAAACAAATGAGTATGTTTAATGCTATAACATTTGAATTTTACCACCTGTGCACAGCTGTGGGAGCTTATGAATGGTGACGGCACTTCTTACAGAAAACGAACATATAATGATAGCTGTGTGGTACCAACTAAACATTTGTCAAATACACCGCTATTTAGCGGTTGAACGTTGTGCTTAACACTACAAATGGTAGAAGACAAATAGTATAACATGGGAAAAATATGTTTTACGTCAACGTTTATGTTTTGAGCGAGTTATCCGATGTTGAACGCCAAAGTGATCCGTCACTGTGGGTGATCCGTAACTGTGTGGGCATGGTATCTCTGAATCGAGGGCAGTCGAATATAACATGCTTCGGGGTATCCTCGATATTTGGACAGGTCGGACAATATGGAGACTCTGCGTGTCCGAATCTGTGCAGATATTTCCGAAAGCTTCGATGGCCTGACATAAACTTGATCAGGAAAAAGTTAACTTCTTCATGTTTTCCGGTCGTTAAACCGACACGTTAGGAATAGGGTAACGACTGTTTACTTCGTTCATAACCGCTAATAGTTGGCGTCAGCAGCAAAAAGTACAGGCAACAACCTTTCGAACATTCAGTTTCTTTCACTGACCGCCGAGCGACGACACTGTTGTTTGTATTCCTCCCACTGATCGCGCTACGCTGGATTCTCAAATTTCTCAAACTTTCAACACAAGCGCATGGAAGAATGGTAGTCGGAGAACTGTCAAAACGTATGGAAAATAATGAAAAACGTAAATTACTTGCAATTAGGAACCTGGATCGAAAAAGTAGTGACAAGAAATCAAGTGTAAAGTGAATACATAACTTTTTGTGTTTAGTTCATCTTCCGTGGTGCTTTCTTTGCTTCAGGATTTCGTTTTTACTACTACTGAAAAAGAGCCATCTATTGGCTTTTCAGTTTTGAATATCGCCCTATTAGCCTGTGGGTCCACCATCCTTACTCCGAGTTTTTTCACTCCTGCTACCACTTGGCAATTGTATCCAATCTGATGGTATTCCTTACATTCCTAGTGCCTCTTTACTGGTAGCTACAATGTCCTCAGCAGAATGATGCAGATGGGATACATATGTACGTATAATTAAATAAATTTTACGATAGTTACATATAGAGTAAGGTGGGGCAAAAGTTCGACCTTAGTGGTATAATCAAAGTTTCCAGGAAAACAATAGCAGCTGAAACAAAACAAATACAATACAGTGAACCTTCAACATATTGACTATAATGTTGCTGAACAAATTTGTGTCAAAATATTCACCCATTTTTAGTTACAACAGTTTCAAAATTGATTGTCTTAAACGAACTTTTGCCCCACCGGTGGGGCAAGAGTTTGAATCTAGTGTGGGGCAAAAGTTCGCTGGCTAAAATACAAAATACCGATACTTTTATGACAGGCATACTTTACACCAGCCGTAAACTTAAGTTTGCCGAAAAATACACACTAAATTTTCATCAAAAAATTGCCCAAAACAGGGTTAATTGTAATATACTCAAAAATAGCAGTTTTTCGCAAAACTAAGTGGAAATGTTAAATTTTGGTGACAGTTTTCGCACGATTGGACAAATTTAGCAAAATTTGAAGGTGATATGTGGATTTTATCTATGAGTTTATACATTGGTCGAAGTTTTGACCCGCTGATTCGAACTTTTGCCCCACTGTGGGCCAAAAATTGATTCCAAGCATTTATACAAAAACTAATACACCTCAAAGCATCCTTTTGATAGGCCTAGAAACGCCCGTACATAAAATATTGAAAAAGATTTTATCTTCAAGTGGTTCTATGCAACGAAAGTTTGACCAAAAATTACAATATTCATGTCGAAAAACAACAAATAGCCATAACTTTTCCAAATCTCAATCGATTTTTATGATATTTGGGAGTGAAAGTCTCTTACTTGAATAGCATTCGAACCACCATGCCATTTTTAAGTTTTGTTTTGAATTGAGCTAGAAATCTTAAAAAGAAACTCTTACCCCACTCAAACTTTTGCCCCACTTTACTCTATGTGTGAACATTTAGAAAAAGATATCGTCAACTGGCCTTATACGTACAAACATATTCCTATATGTGCATTAGCCTGGGACACGGTTATATGAAAAATTTAGATTATCACTTCAGTCCACTTTTTGGATTGCATTGTGTTTAGAATTTTTATATAGGTCAATGGGCGACCTCTGGCGATTTTTCTTTGCAAAAGTTAGTTTTCCCATAGTAAATCCCATACAAACTTTGAACGGCTGGCGCTAAAATATAGTTTCTCCGATCGAGCTGAAATTTTGCACAGTTGGTATGAGACCTAAATGCAATCCAAAAAGTAGATTGGAGCGAGAATTTGAATTTTGTCCCACACTTATGTGCATGTTTTGATGAAAAATGGCATACAATGCGAGTGTATAAAGTTTATTGCGAACTAGTCTGGAATCTTATGCGACTTACATTATGACAACAAAGTTGATATGACAGCTGCTACGGATTAAATCGACTTATTTTGTACGTGTACGTGTATACGGAACGAACCAGAATGTCCTGATGAACTCTGAAAGGAGCGTTTTATGTTAGGAAACTTGTCAACCAAACTATTTTATTCACCGTGTTGAGTGAAGAGTTGGTGGAGAAAACTCCAAACATTGTCTAACGCAATTAACAGACAGTCTCTTGTGAGATATGAAATATGTTAAATTTGGAATGTTCGATGGTGTATAAGATGTCACATTTTTGCAGACCTAATTAAAAAAAAATCATAGGGAAAAAGTTAGAACAAACATTTTAAAAGAAATTATTCTAAGTGTTGAATCTGTTTGTCTGTTCTTCCAAGGTGCAGTAAAAGGTTAAAATTGAAGTCTTTTAAGTAAGATATCAACATTTTAAAATTAAATTGTTTCGACGAAAGTGGATCAAAACTGTCGTGTGTTAATGAATTTTGATGTGTGCCCGGCTGCTCGAATAGTGTCCCTCTTCACACATAGAGGGCCGTTACTGTCGGAATGAATTCATACGATCAGCAGTATGCAGAACTACCGCTTCCTAGCACCATAGCAGCCAGCGCGCAAAATCGGAAGAGACCTCACGTGTTTCCAAACATCTGAACGAAGAAGGCAAATGAGCGAGCACGTGTTTGTTTGTCGCTCGGCCGAGAGATAGTAGCCAAACAAAGTAACGGTTACTGGAAGCAGCTTTGAGCGAAGTAGCAATGACATACTACTACATATTGCTCATCTCGTCTCGTGAACGGTTGATCCGGTTGATCGATTGATTGATGGACAGACATTGGCGTAAATAAGGGGGGGGTGTAATCTTGGGATTGGAACCTTTGTACATTTTTGAAAAATAAATGGCTGGATAACTAAACCACAGGCAACCAGATATTATAATACTAGAGTATCTTTTCCGTACACGGTTCAAATATATTATTGAAACAAGCATAGGAAAGTTATGCAACTGCTTAAACTTTAAAAGCCCAAGACAAACCTTGAGTTTTTAAATGGCCACAATTCGGAGACCAGTAGATGAATTAGTGGGTGTTCAGACAGACCGAACTAGATGATATTTTGGCAGATTAAGTCTCATTAAAACAGCAAATATTGTAAATATTTTGATATTTCGAGTGCCTGGAGTTCGTTTTCTTAGAATCATTGAAACACAATTAGTCCAGTGTGCCTCGAAACCGACCAATTAATCTACCTATCTTCTTCTTTTATAAATAAAAAAGGAGTGGTGTTTGTATGTCACGAAATAACTTGAGAACGGATGGAGGGATTGACCTAAGTTTTTCACCGTTGCACCTAACAAGGGATGCGACGTGATCGTGGGATGAAAAAGTTTGGAAAAGTCTCCGGAATAATCGGGAAAACTGGTGAAGAATAATTTGCCATTTTGTATAGGGGATTACATGACGTTTTACAACAGCCTACTTGATGGCTAGACAAAGTTTGCGGGGATCACTTGTTTGAAATATGTGTTTAAGGTTAGTTAGTCAGTCTTTTACAATTCATTACATACATACAAGTCATACCAGTTGATCAATTGTAATCCTTGAGTTAGACATCCCTCCCTCTTTTCTAGGTAACAGAAAATGCGTAAACACGAGGGATCCAAAATTGGCCTCAAATGGATATCTCAACATCTAGAAGATCTAGAGCTCATCTAGAGCTAGAAGGTCGGTGTCTTCGGCAAAAATATTCAGTAGATTGGGTGCTATCTGACAGTGAAGAGCCTAAATGAGAATTTATCCGCTAGGTGATGCAAGTAACAATTTTTTTTTTCAAAGGCACTCGAGTTCGCTTTCCTGCGCCCGGAGTGATATTTTTTTTTTGGTTTGCGCTTTGTTCGTTTCCGAGCGGAATCTGTATGCTGTTAGTGGATTAGGGGCTGATTAGTCAGGGATGAAGGATGAATTGGTGAGCTCGTTTTATGCTTTTATTTCAAATCTGTAAAAAAATTATGACTGTACATGTAATAGTTACAATGCTGGGACGTAAATACGTTTTTTCAACAAACTTTGAATGGTTCGTTCTTTATCAGCTAGAAGGTTGGTTTCTTCAACAAAGCTGTTTAGCAGATGAAGGGCGGCGAAGAATCTGATTGGAAATTATTAAATTAATGAACAAGGTTCCGTCCACTTTGCTTACTTCAAACAGCTGATGCCGCACGAATTTGAAGCCGACAGCTTTATCTGAAAAAGGTGTTTCAATCCTTCAATAGCCATGTCACTTAAACATGTGAAGTGATTAACTGTAAAAAACGATATTATTCAATTTTATGTCGAAATTTTGGGAAACTTTTACGCATACTTTTTTTTCTATGACAGTCACATAGTGTCGAAAGTGCATCATAAATGGTTCAAAAATACTATTGCAATAAGCTTTAGAGAAAGTTATGAAAATTCTTAATGATTTAGCACTGGCGAAGGTGCCGCTGCCCCCAAGGTCTGATGACAGTTAACGCCTGTGTAGATTGATTGTTTTATGCCCTTGCGATTGACGATGCCCGTTGCTTAGAGATAGCAAATACCTATAGGAGCGCAAATTACTCCCTTCCAATCAAGCGGAGAAAGGTGTCCAGTCAGCTGTTGCATGTGACGTGGGTAGAGTAAGGTGGGGCAAAAGTTCGACCTTAGTGGTATAATCAAAGTTTCCAGGAACATAATAACAGATGAATCAAAACAAATACCATACAGCGAACCTTCAACATATTGGCTATAACTTTGCTGAACAAACTTGTGTCAAAATATTTACCCATTTTTAGTTATAACAGTTTCAAAATTGATTGTCTTAAACGAACTTTTGCCCCACCGGTGGGGCAAAAGTTCGAATCTAGTGTGGGGCAAAAGTTCGTTGGCTAAAACACAAAATATCAATACTTTTATGCCAGGCATACTTTATACCAGCCGTAAACTTATGTTTGCCGAAAAATACACACTAAATTTTCATCAAAAAAAAATGCCCAAAACAGGGTTAATTGTAATACTCCCAAAAAATAGCAGTTTTTCGCAAAACTAAGTGAAAATGTAAAATTTTTGTGACATTTTTCGCACGATCAGGCAAATTTCGCTAAATTTGAAAATAATATGTAGGTTTCAGGAAATTTGAAAAAAATTCCGTGGGTTTATACATGGGTCGAACTTTTGCCCCGCAGATTCGAACTTTTGCCCCGCTATGGGCCAAAAATTGATTCCAACTATTTATGGAAAAACTAATACACGTCAAAGCATCCTTATGATAGGCCTAGAAACGCCCTTACATAAAATATTGAAAAATATTTTATATTCATTTGGTTCCATGCAATGAAAGTTTGACCAAATATTACAATATTTACGTCGGAAAACAACAAATTGGCATAACTTTTCCAAATCTCAATCGATTTTTATGATATTTGGAGTGAAAGTCTCTTACTTGATTAGCATTCGAACCACCATGAAATTTCTAAGTTTTTATTTGATTTGAGCTATAAATCTTAAAAAGAAACTCTTGCCCCACTCGAACTTTTGCCCCACTTTACTCTAAACATAGTTGTTCGCTACCAGTTCGTGGCAGTTCGCTGGCAACCCGTTCAGGTTTCAGGAGAGTGGCGTTGAGACTCGCGGCTCAACTTGTATTTATAAATGGTAAATAAACGGATGGCCGATCCATACTGCAGGCGTGGATACCCTTCGGTGGGGCACGTGATTGCAACGTGCTCCACAGCTGATCGTGTCCATATGGAGTATGTCTTCTTCATATCGTTTGTGGAGCAGCATAACCTGACTTGAGTCTTGAAGCTGTCGCTCAAGCGATGGAGAGCGATTCTTAACGATTTTATCGCTGTTGTCATCGAGTTGCTTTTCGTTTTATTATTTTACCATCCTTTCCCCTTATCGAACGATGTGCATCGTTACTGTGCTGTTTTTATTGAGTTTACCTCATTTTTCGAACTCAGTTGTTGGGGTATTTTTAACAGATAAAATGCTGAGTTGTTCAATCACGTTACAGTCAGTATGGCTCCAATAAAGAACAAGCCGGTTTCTGCTAAACTTTGTGGACTTTGATCGGTGTGTAAGCCGTGAGTCATTTTACATGTTCGCTCTGCCTGGTCGAAAGCGAGTCGTGGGTGGTGATGATGAGTTTTTTGCAGTTTTTTTCAGTTTCAACTGAGGATAGATTCTAAACCGGTTCTTAGCAGATTTCTTTTCCCTACCTATTCAGTATGGTTGACATGATTACAAAATAGGCGGAATAGGCTACTACTAACGCACTCTACTTGAAAAGGTGGAATGATAGTACGATTAAAGAACATTTATATGCAGAGAATGAGAGCTTTAAGTGACGGCAAAGTGAGCGGAAATTGAGAATGGTTAAAGTTGAAGGAAACTGGTTGTACGATTTAGCTGTGCAAATCTCGTTTAAGAAATTTGTAGATGTTTTTCTTCTTTGCTTTACGTGCTAATCCTGCTTCTCAGATTAGTACTCTACGATAATTACCACAGTTGTTGACGGAAAGCTTACTGACAATTATTAGGAATAGGTCATAACTAATCATATAATAATATGACTCAGTGCACTACGCTGCAAATTATCAAATCATTTCAAATTTAAATCAATTATCGAGTTTCCAAAATAGTCCGCCCGACTATCAAAAGCTAGGTAGGAAAAATCCATTCATTCGTTTGATCCCGGACTCCATATTTGCTTTCCATAAATAAACCCAATCGTTGAGCCGTCATCAGAAAATTATCATCATCGTTGTCCACCGATTTCGCTCTGTCTCACAGTTGAGTGATTTTCTTAAATAAGTTTGATCAGTGATTAGCAAGTGCGCTGGCCACAACGACGATAATAGAGATGCCTGGTGACAGTCACAGTGCTGGACCAAGGAACATTTTCTTTTTTTGTCTCTTTTTCGGACGATCTTTATTGAAATGATGCTGTTTGAATTTGTAAAATAGTGTATTGTGTCTCCCAGATCCTTATCCCGCTTACTCAATATTCTTTCCATGACAATCGTGGAGATGCAGAAGATTGGTCTCTATTAACATTTGTTGTATAACTAACATTCCTTCCTTTCCCCCGATGACCGTAAGAATATGGTCGGCGCCGTTATTGACTTTTAAATTTAAACCTCTGTGCAACTTCGATTGTTCTGGTCGACCACGGAGTTCTGAGAACGGCAACTAACTCAGCAATCTTTAATTTTCTAGAGACACGTAATTTAATCTTTGAGACACACGAAAAGGTATTTTTTGTTTTACAGTGTTATTCAACTCTTAGTGGGCTTCGGGGCCGTGCGGTTGGTGTTACCAAGTATTTGGCCACATCGAGTCTAGGAGTGTGGATTCGATTCCCGCTTCAGTCCGGAAAACTTTTTGTCAGGAATATATTTCGACTGTGTCTTAAACATGAAAGAGTAGCTATATCGCAACTTTTTTTTCTTCTTTTATTATTCTGACACTTTAAACACAAAGTCCACACGTTCGACACTGTGTATCTCTCAAAAATGTAATGACGATTAGAGGTTGTTGTTCACAATGCACAACCGATACTATCTCGAAAGATTCGAGTAGAATTACTCATGATACCTGATAACGAATTTTACCGAATCAACAAGTGTCAATTTGATGTTTGAAAAATAAATCTACGCAACTCACTCGTTATCTTACGATGCACCATGCATGAGTCTTATCTTAACAGAAGTGTCATCAGAAATGCCCATCATTTCGTGGGTTTATGAGGGATATGGACAGCCATTTAAATTGCTATTTGTTCCATGAGTCCATTCAATGATGCAACTGAATGATAACGCACACGTGACAGGCTAACGAGCGGACCTGTGCTTTTGCATGTAGAGATTTGCCATATTCGTTATACTGTGAACGCAAATCATGTTTTTATGAACGCTTTCTAAATCAGGTTATCTATTCAAGAAAACTAGTTACAAAAAAATTATTCACAATTTCACGGGTTTAACAAACAAAGGAAAAAACGAATAAGACCATTAGTGAATGCTGTTCCATTGAGATCAAAGACATGCCAAACAATCATTCTGGAACAAAACAAAATTGTAGCAAAAAAATGCAAAAATTAAACTTTTTTATTATTAATTAATCTGTGAACAGCTTTTCTTATAGAAAGGATGAAGAAGAAAGAAGAATAATAATAATATGAAACGTAATCAGCTTTAAGCAATAGCCTCGATATTCAATATATCCTCATTAAAATCCAATCAGTAGCCTAACAAGGTGGGAAACTCGTTGTATTGCTTAAAATCAATACCGTGATGAATCGAAATCCGGACAGCACCAATATCCGGACACTCAATCGATTTTTATTAATTTAACAATGAAATCTCAAATAATCCGATCATATTTTATTCGTAATTTAAAATTTGAACTTTTTTTTATTATTTTACTTTTATATATCGAATCCCATCCCCGACATAGTCACTTATGACGTAAAAAGTTATAGTGACGACTTCCTTCGGAAGGGAAGTAAAGCCGTTGGTCCCGAGATGAACTAGCCCAGGGCTAAAAATCTCGTTAATAAAGTCAAACCAACCAACCAACTTTTATATATCATCTAGTAACCTTTGCCAAGAATAATATTAAAAATAAAAACGAATTTGCAAACGCAGTTTGGCATTTTTCCTGCGCCGTACAAATTCGCGTTGTTATGATTTGCACTGGCACACCAAGCTTGGTTCATACGAAATAATGTTGGTAAACGTTTGATTTAATAATTGTTTGGTTCGAAATAGTGCTTGTGGTGATAAATTATAAGCAACAATGGAGGCAAGTAGTGTATGTGCAAATTATCTAATTAATTAAATAATTTATGCATAGCTAAATGCTGTCCGGGTTAGTGAGCCAGTGATTCTAAATCCGGACATGAGGAGATATCGGTTAGAATTGAAATGTAATCGCAAATTTGTGAAGAATATTTGTAGAAAATTAGCAGTTACTGAAGAAACAAACATTATAAGTGATTCAACAATAGTCTTACAAAGAAAATCTGCTGAAACAATGATAATTGCAATGGCGCTACTACATAGCTTCCGGTATCAAACCACAAGCAAGGAATGGAGATAATAAGAGCTTGAATTAAGAGGCGAACCAGCTGCGAAAGCTGAAAACCTCTATAATAAAGATAAAAAAAGATTGAATTTAATATAAAGTTACGTGTTTCATAGTATAATGTGGCACGTGCATGTGATATGGTTTCGGTAATTAGGATCTTTTCCAGTTTCATTGATTTTCCCGGAGAGGTTATATGGTTTTGAACACTTAAAATTAAACTGTCCGAATTTTGATTCACCAGCGTTCGGCTGATTGATTCATGTGTCCGGATTTAAGGACATGACATGTCGAATTTTTTTTCACGATTTTCGTATAAAATGTTATTTTTTTGGTAAAATATTCTTCGGTTGCATGATTGTGTGACCTTAAACTAATTGTATACAGACCACTCTATGATAAAATAATATAATGAGGTATTGAAAATAGCTCTGGAAGATTTGGTGTGTCTTTAGCGTCCGGATATTGATGCAGTACGGTATAGCATGGAAACCCAAGATGGCCGCCATATATTTTCATTGAATGTAACTTTCTCGGAGCACATCGTATCAAATCAAAGGCGCCACCGTAGGCATTTCACATTGTGACATAATTCCTATTCTGCCAAACATACCATGCTACGGTGGTGCTATGTATGCTTTCCACAGCAGCCGTTTTCGTTAGTTTAATGATGCATTCTTCATTCGACTCGAAGAAAGAACCAGCGACTGAAAACTTTTTACATTTTTTGCACGAAAAAAATAACCAATGTTTTTGTATGATCGCACTCAGTTTTCTGATGGTGAAGCCAGATATCAAATAATGTGCCAATATTGAAAACACGATTTTTCTGATAAAATTCAGCATGGCGGCTAAAATAAAAAAAGGTACCAAATTTGTTTTAACTTCACTTGATTTATCAAAAATTGGGCTTCATCGCAAACTGCTTAGCTTACTAACGAGGGGTACATCAATTTGCGTAAACCAAAATGGTTACGCAAACGCTAACCAAAACGTATACAAAAATTCAAATTCTAACGATGAGTGATATCTGGCTTCAGATAGTTAAGTATATGAAATATGCTTACAGAAAGTGAACCCTAGAAGCATTATATGTTTCAGTTAGGATGTAATTCTGGAAAAACCACAAGAATGGCCACGAAGTAATTCAATACAATAACGCTGAAATATATGAACGATATACTTCTTAGTTTTGTGCATAAATTAGTGTGAGGGCTAGTATCTATTAACCCCTCTACCGGCAGCTTCATTTTTTACCGCAAAATTCAAATTCAAATCGTTATAACTTTTTTGTTTCCCAATATTTTTGCACCATTTTTTTCACAAGTTCTCAAACAACTCTTCTAGTTTAGGAATCCGTGTCGATATTCATTATTGGTGATCTGGTTTTGAAGATATTCCGATATTCCTTGGGGGACCGACATTTTCCATATAAAATGTCTTTGGTGGCCATTTTGTTTTTGATCAATTTATCAAAAAAATAAAATATGGGCTATATAATGCCAGGTAATACGGAGCTTCTCTGAAAAAATCATACAAATCGGTTCAGTATTCTTGGAGATATCTGAAAATTACGATATGATGTTTTTTGAAGATTTTAAGATCTTTATTTAGCCAGCGTGGTTCCATAAACCTAAATGGTCATTATTTAAAGACGGCTGCACCAAATTGCTTCATTTTTTCACAACATACTCTCATTAATGTGTTGTTCCGAAGAGTGAATATCCGAATACGATAAAAATTCTGTAGCCAGAGAAATTAACGGGGGGTTCTAGTTACGGTTCGGTACCCCAAGGAATTTTGGAATATCTTCAAAACCAGATGACCAATGATCAATATCGACACAGATCTTAAAACAAGAAGAGTTTTTTGAGAGCTTGTGAAAAAATGGTGCAGAAATATTGAAAAACAAAAAAGTTATAACGATTTAAATTTGAATTTTGCGGGAAAAAATAATGCTGCCGGTAGAGGGGTTAATATTAGTAGGGGTGTGTCTCAGCAAAGCAATCATGTAGAATTCGAGACAATCTCATAATGGAAAAAATATCGTATTCCACAATCGACCTACTGTGTGGCTGAACTATTCCGTATCGATATGCCAACGCCAAGCTTCTTCAGTGATCTTCTGTGATAACCGGTTTGCGAAAACAAATTTTAAAGATGTCCCCTGTCCTTCATTAATATTAATCGCCCCTCAGTTCACTGGCGCTTATAGCGCCGAAAACCAGTTCAATAAACAAGCCTCTCGTTGATCTGTCGGTCAATACCGTCAAGTCGTGTATCCCCAATACACGAGATTGTCATTAGTTATCGCATGGGAAGTGGTAAGCTTGCACATTATGGACTCTGTGAATATAGTAGACCTACTGAAAAGACCCCACCCTAACTGTCCCATAGGAACACAACTGGTGTCTTCAAGAAAGTTCACCTCAAAAATACTGGGACGGTTCATTACATGACATGTAAATCAAATGATGGGTCCATTAAAGTCATCGGCCAGATCATACAACTAGCATTTGGCGTTCGCAATTGATTTATCGTTAGATACAATTGTACCACTTAGTAGGTCGTATCGATAGTGCCGGGCTAACGATTCTCTTGATGGAGGTCCTTCTAGAACTATGACACCGCTAATTGTTACACTAGTAGAACAATCTGGAAAGTGAAACCATCACGGTCAGGCACGGATCCAGCACGAACCAGTAGCCATTAAATAATTGAGCCGGGTGCAATCACTTCTCTGAAGTTTCTAGCTAACCCGCTTACATCTTTAATTGCCACGCCACACAGTGGTCCAAATTTGCAAAATCATCGAAAAATATATGGATTCAAACTATTTTACACGTTTTGGTTATGTCAGTCCATTTGGAACATTTTTTAGTGTTGCAGACCCTATTTTGGGCATAGTAAATGACGGCTCAGCTGTCATAGAAAAAAATCTTAGCAAAATTGCTGTTTTTCAAACATTTTGAGGCGAATATTTAGACAAGAGAATTCTTCTTTCATCGAATCCTCAGACTTAACAGAGCATTTGAGCAAATTTTATCTGAGGGGAGCTATTTGTATGATATGAAGAAGCTGCCCTTTGGTTATTTGACATAGTTACAATAATAGTTGTTAATTTAATCCGAGAATGCTGAATCGATTTGCGTATTACTAACAATTTGATCCATTCTCCTATTGGTAGCCAATAGAGTGTCCATCCCGGGACATCCCGGGTCAAAAAATCCCGGGATTTGACAAATTTCGGGATTTCCCGTTTCCCAGGATTTTATTTCTGACATCCCGGGAATCCCGGGATTCCCGAAGTGTACGTAGAATTTGATGAAAATCACTAAATTTCAATGAAAAACAATGACAATTTTCCTCACTATCAACCTTAATTTGATAAAGTACACACTAAGTTTTTTTTTCACGAGCTCTGTTGTGCGTATCTCGGTTTTTCAATATTAACCGAGACTCAGCTAACAAACTGTCCGGTTGCTTAGCAACGAAACACGATTTACTGATACTCGGCTCTTATTTTCTGAGATCCCAGGAAATTTGTTTGTCGACTACTCGGCTGTGCGGATCTCGGTTAAATTTAGCCGAGATTCGGCATTCTAAATTAAGTGTGTAGAAAAGCATAATGAAAAATGATAATAAACGAGTTATTATTTTCTTGAAAAGATTAATTTACCAAGTAAGAAACACATATTTTTATATGTCTAGTTGCAAAGTCTTGATGCTTTTATTTTCAACATCAGCGGTTTTTTTAATCCTATGCTGATATAATAAATTTTAAAGTACACCTAAACTGCCCAAAATCGCAAGTCAGTACAATCTGTAAAAAGTAGGCATTAAGAAAATGGACTGAGAAATTTTCAATCTCGTTTTCCATTAAAATATTCAAAAAATTCCAGGAGATTGAAACATGTTTCGACCTCAATGAAACTTTCTAATTTACTTTTCACTCCGTTACACATCCAAGAAAAACATAAAGATGACCAAATAACGATTCATTTTTGTGTAACACGATGCGAAAATCTGCAGTGGGACTGACTGCGTTTACTTTTCATTATGGGACAATTCGACTTGTTGTGTTTTTTTCCTAATTTTACTGAATAAAAAGTGATTTCTTGTTAGCGCAGCTGAAAGATCATTAGAAGTTAGTAGATATAATGAAAACTGATATGAACTCAATTTTTACCAAAATGCAGAAAGGACTGACTTGCGATTCACGGCAGTAAACTTCAGTCAATAATGTTCAGTAATTAACTTTTAGCATGATCTGCAATACCTTCAATGATCTTTAATCATTTATTTTGTTCTAAAGTTTTTATGACTTTTCAAATGTTTGAAGCAAATTGCTTTAAAATAAATAAAAATAAAAATGTTATAAAGAATTAAAAAAATATCCATAGCAAACCCGTAATTAGTCAAGCGTTTTGATTTTTGTTAGGTTATTTAAGTGAAAAAAATCGTATTGTTAAATTTGTAATTCCATTTCAACCAAAATGCTAATATTATTAAAAATTTGATAAATCTCGGGATCCCGGGATTTCCCGGGACAAGCATAGATTTTTGTCCCGATTCCCGGGACGAGCAAAATGGCCGGGAAATGGACACTCTAGTAGCCAACAAATAATCAGAAATTCCCTGGGTTGGTCTCATAAATTTCAAATTTTAGGTTACTTAACTATAAACTTCTAAGCCGCTGAGCCTTATTGCCTTTCTGGTGAGCAGATTTGATCCCTAATAATAAAGAAAATTTCAGATTTAGATAAATAATAAATTGCTTTGCAAAATGCACAATTCCGAAATTATTATTCGTGAAATGATTCCAATTCAAGGTCTCCTTTTGTTTTTCTAGGTAATAGAGGGTTTGACACTCAGCAGCACCAGTGTTGACAGGCAAAAAAGATGGATGCGATGCGTTACTATCAATCCGCGAATTACTCGAAGAACCGGCGCTATCTACCGTAACATCTCCCCGAGCCGTAAGCTGCTCCAGCTTTTCCGGTGCCACCTTACTCTCAGTTATGTCCAGGAGCGCCAACTTGGCAATCGGTTGTCGAACTAACCCTGTCGCAGTCTGCAGTACAGCTTGACGAAAACGACCATCACTTTCCTTTACCACTTGTACGACTCGTCATCGGATCCACCCGTAGTGTACTTGGTAATTTACAATGATCACTAGGGTTTCCCGCGTTTGGATAAGGGGCACATCCTCGAGCCACTTGATTCGACGCGTCAAGTCCGGCATGCTTCCCACATCTATCTTCGTTTAAACTGGTCCACCATAGCTTGGTACAGGTACCACTGGTTCCTGCAGGCGGCACTTTTTATCCAGTAATAAATGGGTCTTCGCTTCTGTTTGTATCGTTCCATATTTTGACGAGTACCGTTTTGAATCATATTACGGACAGCTTCAAATTCCGGTCACTCTACTTTGTATGGGAAACATTTCACACAAAATGTTTCAATTTTTGCCGTTCAAAAGTTCTCACTTTCGAGGCTCGTGTTAATAAGCTTTTTTCATAAAAATCTATGCAAACTTATAATGTCCAGCTGCCATACACGTCTCTTTAGTAGCTAGAAGACTTCAACTGATAATTCGACTTCTCTAATAATGATTTCTATGAGCTGTCCGGAATTTGAATTAAAGTGTCCGGAATATGAGGCAAAAGTGAGGAAGCGTCCAGAATAAGAATCATGAAAAGGCCAAACATTTCGATTTCTTTAAAATTATTCAAGTTGCGGAAGCGTATTCTTCACCCATTATTCGAAAGTTAAGGGTTTCCTACGTTCAATAACGCTGAGAAATTATACAGAATGATTTAATTTGTATGCTCTATGGTGAATTATACTTCACTAAAGCCTCAAGTGTCCGTAATATGAATCAAAACGGTACCTTGCTGCAGCATCATCGCCCGCGCTGAATTCTTCTCGTCCAAACCCGTCTGACACCAACCGTTCCGTCAATTTCCTTCCCCGCACCCAATGGCACATTCTGCTGTGTTGTTAATGGCTGCTTTGACACTACTCCAGCACTCCTCAAGAAGGACTTCGGTGAGCGCTCATCCCTCATCCGGCAAAGCTGCTTCAAAGCTTTGCGCGTAATTAGTTGCGACTTCGGGTTGCTTGAGTCGTTCCAGATTGTATTGTAGCGGGCGTCGGTACCGAATGTTGTTCACAACGGAAAGTCTTTGCCGCACAAGGTAATGGTCCAAATCGATGTTTGCACCGCGATAGGTTCTGACTTCGATAATGCCTTCCATCAATCAAAACGTAGTCGATTTGTGATACAGTCTGTTAAGGTGATCTACAGGTGTATCTAAGTATACGGGAGACTGTGCTGGTATTAGGTACTATGTATAAACATGTTCGTGGAGGTGGCGAAATCAATCAATCTAAGGCCGTTTTCGTTCGTAAGCTGATGAGCGCTGAATTTCCATATAATCGGACTGAATTCCTCTTCTTCTTCTTTTCTGGCGTTACGTCCCCACTGGGACAGAGCCTGCTTCTCAGCTTAGTGTTCTTATGAGCACTTCCACAGTTATTAACTGAGAGCTTACTATGCCAATGACCATTTTTGCATGCGTATATCGTGTGGCAGGCACGAAGATACTCTATGCCCTGGGAAGTCGAGCAAATTTCCAACCCGAAAAGATCCTCGACCGGTGGGATTCGAACCCACGACCCTCAGCTTGGTCTTGCTGAATAGCTGCGCGTTTACCGCTACGGCTATCTGGGCCTCTCCTGAATTCCTCCTCCTAGCTAAATTGAGCGTTGAGATCTCCGATAAAGATTGTAACCGTTGGTCCCATTATGTGGCTTGTAGCTCCACCATAAGCAATTCCTAATCCTTCAATTGTGAGTTGTCCCTTGGGTCGAACTCTAACCCTGTAATTGTTAAAGAATTCACCCGCTCATGTTGTCAGTTCGTTACTCACTCATTCCGTCTTGTTTGTTTGTAGCGGTTTGAATCAATTAACTTGCATGCAAGAAACAATGTTTAACGGCATGAAAGGTAACCCACGGAGGACCCGTTTATCAAAATTTCGGCTATATTCGGGCCGATTCTCAAAATTTTAACCTTCGATGGCTTGGCCTAAATCAGAATCTGTCTTTTTGTCCGAGTCCTTTCAAGCAATTAGAAGTGCGCGACGTGTTCCATAAAGTTATAGTGAACTTCCCTGGACTGAAGGATCGAACATCGCCAATTCGTTTCGATCATCAACCCCCCCCAGCGAACGGACAGAAATTCATCCCAGTCCCGAGAGCATGCCAAGAAGTTTGCTACGCCACTGAGAGATAAACCTGGCACCCCCCAAATCGTTAACCGCCATTACGAAAGACCCCGTATGACCACCTCCTCCGCCATTGCCTACCTGAACCGTACCAACTGCCACTGTTACCTACCACAATTGTAAAACCGCAAGTATTCCTAGGATTAGGGACGTCACTTTAGGCCAATTAATAAATTAAGAATAAAATCCAAAATGTTCAAGTTGAGATAGAAATTAGTGGCTTAGTTTTTCCCTCCGTGATTCTTGATTGTAGTAATTTATACCTTTTTTGAATTGTTTCCTATTTTCCGTGCTCGTAAAGGAGTTTCAGGCCTCGCCCTGATTGGACATTGCTGAAGGGTAGATTAGTGTGGATTGTGGGCAGTGAATTAGTGAGACATCTGTGGTTCACCCTTCCAGTGCACAGTGGTCCAGGAATCAGTTTTACGCGGAAAGATGCATTATGAGCTTTAGAATGAAACATTAGACAAAAACGGTCTTCTACAAAGTTGTATGTATTAGTTAAGCCCTTTGTTTGGTGTTATTGAAAATTAGGGTGGACCACATTTTCATAAAAATTGTGTAACTAACTTTCTTATTTATAGAAATTATATTGTACATGCTTCAGCAAAGTTGTAGACCATTCAATTTCAAGCAACTTTGCCAAACAAGTTTTTTTTATCTCTTAAATTGACCGATTTAGAGCTTTTTTCCTGCAGTGACATAGGGTGGTCCGAACAAAACTGGTTTTCTGGCTCTAGAGTTTTCAATTCAAATTTCTCATCAAAGTAGTCCATGAAACACTTTTAGAGCTTTGAAAAATGCGTAATTTGGTGAGTGAAAAAACTCGCTATCTCCTTTCGTTTAGGAGTTATTGTTGTTTTTCTTCCAAAAACATGCCTACTTTGATTGTGAATATCTCTGATTAGGGCAAACATAAAAAATATCTTTTGACGGCATTCAAAAGACAAAATAAAATTGTATATTATATCAAAACATTACAGATGTGTTATTTTTGTAACTCTAATAAAATGCCTTGAAAAACAATAGATTTTAAACAGAAAAACTTTAATAACTTTTGAACTAAAATAGATATCATCAATATTTTTGCATGAAAATTTGTTTTGTTAAGTTCTTAAAGTCGTTCATAGACCGCTTTGACGAGAAATCTGAAATAAGAAAGATAGGGCTTTAAAACAATTTTGAAGATTTTCATAGTATGTATTTCTATATTATTTTGCATTTTGAGCATGAAAATGAAATTTTAGACAAAAATGATCTTTTACAAAATTGTTTCTCAAAATGTAAGCTTTCATACTGTGTCATATGAAACTAGGGTGGTCCACAATATCACACACATCATATAATCAACTTTTTTATTTGCAAAAATACTGGTATATGCTCTTAGGCAAAGCTGTAGAACTTGAAATTTTGATCAACTTTGCCAAAAAAAGTTTTTCTGTATCTCAAAATGTAACCAATCTAGAGCATTTTTTCCTAATCATCGCAGGGTGGTCCAACAAAAATAAGTTTTTCAACTCTAGTGTTTTTAATATTATTGTCTCGTCAAAGTCGTCTATGAACGACTTTTAGAACTTAACAAAACGCAAATTTTCATGCAAAAAGATTGTTGATATCTATTTTTGTTCAAAAGTTATTAGTTTTTGTGATAAAAAATAATTGATTTCAAGACGTTTTATTAGAGTTACAAAAATAACACATCTGTAATTTTTTGATATAATATACAATTTTATTTTGTCTTTTGAATGCCGTCAGAAGATATTTTTTATGTTTGCCCCAATCAGAGATATTCACAATCAAAGTAGGCATGTTTTTGAGAGAAAAACAACAATAACTCCTAAACGAAAGGAGATAGCGAGTTTTTTCACTCACCAAATTACGCATTTTTTAAAGCTCTAAAAGTGTTTCATAGACTACTTTGATGAGAAATTTGAATTGAAAACTCTAGAGCCAGAAACCCAGTTTTGTTCGGACCACCCTATGTCACTGCAGGAAAAAAGCTCTAAATCGGTCAATTTAAGAGATAAAAAAAACTTGTTTGGCAAAGTTGCTTGAAATTGAATGGTCTATAATTTTGCTACAGCATGTATAATATAATTTCTACAAATAAGAAAGTTAGTTACACAATTTCTATGAAAATGTGGTCCACCCTAATTTTCAATAACACCAAACAAAGGGCTCAACTAATACAAACAACTTTGTAGAAGACCGTTTTTGTCTAATGTTTCATTCTAAAGCTCAAAATGCATCTTTCCGCGTAAAACTGATTCCTGGACCATAGTGCAGTGTGACGGAGTTTCTTGTTTACCCTTCGATCCCCTTGGAATGAGCATTGCTGTAATTGTGTGCGTGTAACTACCTGACAGCATAAGCGACCCTGTTAACATAACACTACCGTAATTGGTAGTGAAAAACACCTATCCCCAACGGTAAACAAGCGAGAAAAACGGATGTTATCATCGCTCTCTCTTTGGGGCTCTCGCTTGCTGCTTCCATTTATCAGACTTGTTACACCTTGCGATACAATGACGATCGTGGACCGCAACAGATGGGATGTTTTTCTTTGCTTGCTTTGATCGTGCTTCACACTCAAATGAGAGCGAATTCTGCAATGCCTGGCCACCACCCAATAACACGCCTCTGCATTTTGCTCATCACGATGAAGGCTGTGTCTGTTGCCGCAGCTCTGATAGACGTATCTCTTTACGTATGTAACGTCGACCCTTTCCAGTAAACCTCCTGCATCGCTATAATGTTGATCTTGTCGACCCTCAATTAGTCAAAAAGAATGCAGGTACTTTCCAAGAAATTGAGGGATTTACAGATCCATGATCCGAGTTTCCAATCGTTAGTCCGTTTTCGATGCTTGGGTCTAGGGTAAAAGCACCGGTTTTTGCCAGCCAATGAGAAAATGCCAATAAAAATTATATAGGAAGCCGTATTTATACTACAAATATGTAAAAGGCAAGCTTTCAATCCATATTATGTATGTAAAATATCGAAACTAAGCTAAAACCATTTTTTCCCTTCGAAAATCTCGTTGGTCAATATAGGCATCCAGGCCAGTTTTGGCCAGAGATTTAACTTCTGTTCCTAAATTGGCCAATCACATTGATTTCTCATGAGAGTGGTCAAATTAGGAGTACCCTAGCCAAATTAGGTGTATGGGAATTAAAAGTATAAGGAAAATTAATTGTTTATCTCATGTTTTAAATCAATTCGAACGAGTAAATGAATGTAGCTGTGATGTAAATGTGATGTAATGTAATGTGATGTATTGAACACAAAAGGTTTCATGCTGATTAGCTATGTAAAACGGTGTATAATCCACAATGGCTATAACTGGTGTATGGCCAAAACCGTTGCTTCTACTCTATGGCGATTATTTCGGTGCGAACTTACATTGTATGCTTCCTGTACTGACGATTTTTACGGCTGGAGAACCATTGTGCACAGAACTTTGCTAACTGAAAGCATTGGATAAATATATCAACCAAGAATGATAACCTGCTATCTGGAAGTTTCTCGATGAGTAGGGAGCCGGATCCTTTGGCGTTTTTGATTCACTTCGGCAGTGGGGTTTTTTGAAGGCTGCAGATCTAATATTTGGCCACAAGGTGCGCCTACTGAAGCGCATCTTATTAAAAAAAAAAAAACTGGCGATAAAAACCCCTCATGCCAAAGTGAATCATGGAAGTGCCCAAGTGGTTCTGTACCCTATGTTAAAAATTCCAGCAACGCCAGGGGCTTTCAAATTGTTGATTTTTTTAATAATAGATCTCACCTTTCTCAAATCATTCGTAACAACTAAAAAGATGTTTAGATACTGAGATTTTGCCAGCTTTTTAGAAAACTGTACCTCTGTGCGCCATTGTCATTTCTGCTGTCGTCATTGTCACCACACTCTTTTCCATCAATTTGATGATCATCAATTCAAGTGCATGAACGCAAAATGGATCTAGGCATTGGAGCAAGATGCCAGCTGAACACATGTGTATTAGACTGGCCCTTAAACAAAAAAGTTGTAAAATTCAACGGGGCACCCCCTAGATATGTGCCTTAGGGTAAGAAAAAAGCTCTCTCAACATTTCAACTCATTTGGTTGCTCCCCCAGGTGGCGCATTCAATTCAAATTTTGTATGGAATATTCGTCTCATATACCGTCAAACGGGGTAACTTGCAACAGGGGTGAAACTTGCAACATTTCGACATGTAACTGAATTATCGTTTCGTTCAGCATTGAGTTTAATTTTTACAATTTATTCCACCACTTATTGACCTCAGGTATACAACAGAAAATTTTGGCAAGGGTTTGGGTATTGTTTGTTTTTTGTTTGGTTTGCTGGAGGTGAAAATCATATTAAACATTGAATTGCATGAAATGTATGCTGAAAAACGTTCCTCGTACCACAAAACCGGTTTAAATTTGTAATTCGAGGCATTTGCTAACAGTTACAGTACTTAGTAGTGTACTAATTGACAATATAAAAGTTTTGATAATTTGATGCTTAAACACTATAAAAATTCAAAAACCTTTTTGACTACCCTTGTGGGGTAACTTGCAACAGCTATTTTGATCTCAATTGTTTGTTTTTTTTTGTCGTTTGTCATCGAAAACACATGAAAAGGCAAAATTGAACATAAATTTGTTCAGTAATTTCAAAATTTTTGTACCGCAATCAATTCAATACACGTTTGGTACTAAATATTGAAAAATTTACATGAATCGCATTATTATTAGATTAAGATTTATTTTATTCATGAAAATAATGAAAAAAAAAATTGAAAATCTGTGCAAAAACTAACTTGCAGATCTGCCATTGGGGACTTTCTGCATGAAGTATGCTAAAAGTTGTTTTAGAACACCAATAGAGACCATTTTAAAATATACATATCAATATGTGATACGTCGCTTTGATTTGAATTTGTATAAACAATAAGTTATGTTAAGCATATCCTAAATTACAGTTGTATTTGTAGAAAAGTTGCATCAAATTGTTTTAATGGTCTTGCAACTATTGTCAAGACTTATAATATGCTAGAATATCCCCGTGTGGACACCCTATGCAATACTAATGAAGTTTTCAATCAAATTGGTTTAATACTCATAATTCAATCAATAATAATTAGTTTTGTAAGAGTACAGTAGCCGTTTCTAATTATCGTCATACTTTTATTGCAGAAAATTATTATATGATCATAATAACACGATATACGTTAAGTTTCCAATAGTGTACTACAGGTAGCACTGTGTGTTGCATGTTACCCCACATCAGGGGTAGCATGAAAAATGTATATTTTTCGTCTCTCCTGATCCCAGAAAACCAAATACTGATAAAATTTATACCGCGTGGTATTCTTCACGTGGCGATTAGGATACTAGATGGTTTTTGTCTCATCGGAATCCTCAAATTTTTCATCCATATAGCTTTGAAGTTGAAAATTGTTGCAAGTTACCCCGTTTGACGGTATATTGAAAATTGACCCTATGTCACTGTTTCGTCTCGTACACTAGTTAATCGCGTTCAATTGAGCCCAGAATGACAAATTCACTAGTTGATACGCTAATGAACATTGTTGCCGAAGGTTGTATCTGGATTTAAGCTCATTTTCATTAAGCTTTCAGTTGTTGAAAGTTAGGCTTAGATCAGCACTCCCGTACAATCACAAATGTGCATGCACCTTGTGCCGCAGCTCGCCCAGCGTCATAGGTGGCTATGATGCGCTTGGTGTCTACCATCCAGCTAAGTTGAAGGAATACTATGCAATATTGCAAATCTACTTCAGATAGTTAAAACACAAACTTTATCAATTTTAATCATCATACAACCTTCTACAATATTGTTTGCTATAGTATCAAGTAGTGTTTTTGACATTCTGGGTTCAATTGAACGCGATCAACAATTTTCCTGACTCAAAAAGGAGATGATGTACTGTTTCCTATATGTTGGAGCTGAAAATCCCATATTAACTTCAATTCAATTGCGCCAGCTCATGGAACGACCAAATGAGCTGAAACTTTCAGGAAG
Organism: Aedes aegypti; assembly: GCF_002204515.2. NCBI lineage: Eukaryota > Metazoa > Arthropoda > Insecta > Diptera > Culicidae > Aedes > Aedes aegypti. The sequence continues at coordinate 18,903,886 of NC_035108.1, read as the reverse complement.
TCTTCCTCTAACCCTAAAGAATAATCCTGGTGGGTGCCCCGTGGAATTATACAACTTTATTTTTCTCCCATACTAAAGTGGGCCAGTCTAATGTGTATCGTGCGATAATGAATGGGAGTAACCAATTGAATTGACAATGACTATTCGACGACAGTGGTGATAGTTGATTTCATGCGACCCTGAAGTACTTTTCCGTAAACAATACCATCACTATTGAGTGTAACAATTCCTACGGATCATCCATTCAATCAGATGTATTTTCACCATCGGATGCTGCTCAATCAAAACAAATTTATCAGTGGCTCCAGCCAAAGTTTAACAACAGTAATAATATGACCGAGATTGAATGCTACACTCAACGATATGGAGACGAATTTTGTTTATCGATTTTATTCGTTTTAATGTTCATATTTTTCTGTGGTTCAATGCTGGCCGCAGTTCAATTCTCCCAATTCAGTCCAATGATATCGCGGCGGGAATATTAATTGTATTGATAGGTCCAATGGCGCATGCATGCGTGTGAAGATTGGACTTCATTGAAACCATTTCAATATTCATATAGAGTCTCCTAACTGCCTAGTGCATACAGGTTTTGGGTTGCCGATACGGAAATGGTGGGTTCGATCCAGATTTTTTATTCAGAGAATTTAAATCAATTGAAACGATTGGTAAATTCGAGACAGGAGTTTACCAATGTATATTGAGCATTCTGCTAGTGGCTCATAATGCATAAATAAAACAAAAATCAACAATAATGAATATCAGTTACGATAATTTTGTTCAGAAATAGTTATTTATGCAACAAGCTGCAAAATAATGATTTTTTTGCAATTTCTCATCGTAATAGGCTGTTTTTCATCATGCCAATCTGTCATGAAACGGCCTACTCTCCTGCACTGAAGTATGCAGTGCGGGAATAGTCATTTCTCAGAAATTGTAAAATAATGGTGGGTAAATTCCGATATCATTTCTGATACCCTCAAGTGGTCTTCTACGAAAATGCAAAAAATGTTGTACGTAACTCGTTGCAGAACTCAATTTTTACAACACTTGTCGTAAGTATCCTACTTGGCAAGCCTCGTATGATAATTTTACGACTCGTGCTGTAAAAATCATCATTCAGCAACTTGTTCCGTAAACTACTATTTCAGCACGAATGTTCAGCACGACGCAGTAGCGCAACCAGGATTTGGCTCTAGGGGGGGTTTTATGAACTTGAAAATAATGTGTTTTTGGGTAAATAAACGGGTGTAGAAAATTTTGGGCGGAAAAATTTAAAAATATTGCGAGATTACCATAAAAAAAATGTAACACCATATGCAAACTTAAGCTTTTCTCGTCTACCCTGGGCATACATTTTTATGTAAATTTATAACTCTACTTAAGAGAAGTCTGTTGTACCTGGTGAAATTTAAAAAAAAAAAAACTTTAATATATTTTTTTTTATTTTTATTTGTTTGGAAGGCCTTTAACGCCCGGAGGCTTCACGGGGCTGAAATGCAACTCTTTCACATTGAAAACATTAAAAACACAATAGGGTTCCAAAAAAAAAAAAACTTTCGTTGTTTAAAAACATTGTCTTAAATTCTATGTTTTAATATAAATGGTTAAACGAGATTACAATATCTGATATTGTTTCAATCTACATTCACATATTTCGTAGTTTGTTCGAAAGTTTTCCAAGCTACATATGGATGCACGCGAGAGTGTCTTTTTGTTCCTTACATACGTTTTCGAGTTTTTTCAATGAACAGAATCTTTCACCACAAGTCTCAGTAAGAAGCATTGCGGCTATCATTAGCAGCTTGTCGAAGGCAGATATTGAAGCATTTCCACATTGTGGACGAACATTTGTGATTTTTTAGCTTAGCAACGGAACCACCATTTCCCATAATATTTCCTAGGATTTTTATTTGGATTTGAACCAAAGAATTGCTATTCCGGAAATTCACGAGGTCCTAAAATTTGGCAAAATGCTGAACCAAATAAAAGATTTATAACTCTTCCATGGTCTCCAAATTAGAGAGCCTCAACCTAGAACAACATAATTGTTAATGCAACTCACTGCTCCAGTGTTTGGGGGTTTTAGTGTTGAGCTTCAAAAATATATTTAAAATTTCTTATAAAAAATTCGGCTCTGGGGGGGTTTTAACCCCTAAAACCCCCCCTTGATTGCGCCACTGGCACGACGAGAACTGAAATAATCGAGTTTTGCAACGCGTTGCATACAACATTTTTTTGCAATTACGAAAAATGCCGTTCGATTAAAATTATTTTTAGAAACACAATCATATTTCAAGAGAATCCACATGGCATCCATCCGTTAAAGCGACTCTATATTTTTCAATCAGGTAGGCCGTGATGCAGTAGTATGATAATAAACATGACAGTCACAAATTTTCACGCATTATCCGAAGTCAAACTGATCTACTTACATATATTCTAAACAGAGTTGGGAAATGTTCTGAGATTCACGCTACAGTAACAAAGCATAGTAAGTGACTGTCAGCAAAGCCAATGAAACTCATGTTTATTATCGCTGCTAAAGGCAAAATGCCTTGAAAGTAGCAAAACACCCGTTGCTAAGAGCAACCCATAACTACTGTAGAAAAATGTTATATTTCTCGCTGCATTTCCCGCATTCACAGCCTTCAATGACACTACTGATTTAGAAAATTCATGCACCCAATATAGGCTACTTTATGAGATTCACGATTTTAAACTATTGTAGTGAAATAAGCCACGTGATTTTCATGAAATTAAAGCCTACTACTATTACTATTCCCAACCCTGATTCTAAATTCATGAACGGACAAGGTAAGACGCTGCATGAAATATTATTCTGTGTTGTACAGTTATTTTTCATATGCAAATCTTCCAACACAAACCGTATAAGAACATGAAGTTCCGAACATTTTGGGACCAATTCAACTACAACCCCTACGTTCACTAGACGAATCCCCTCATAAAGTTCCCGTTTTTCTTGTAGTGAATTTACATATTGTACTGCCTCTTAGGTACATACCTTACTTACTTTACTTTTGCTGGCGCTACGTCCTTCAAGACATGACCTGCGCCACAATGTTACGCCAACTAACTCGGTCCATGGCTGCTAACCTCCAATTCCTCGATCGCCCCACACTTCCAAGATCCTGCTCCACTTGGTCAAACCACCTAGCTCGTTGCGCTCCCCTTCGTCTTGTACCGGCCGGATTTGAGTTGAACACCATTTTTGCGGGATTATTTTCCGGCATTCTCACAACGTGTCCCGCCCATCGTACCCTTCCAGCTTTGGCGACTTTCGTGATACTGGGTTCACCGTAGAGTTGCGCAAGCTCGTGGTTCATTCTTCTCCTCCATACGCCGTTCTCACATACTCCGCCGAAGATCGTCCTAAGCACACGTCGTTCAAAAACTCCTAGCGCTTGCAGGTCCTCTTCGAGCATTGTCCACGTCTCATGCCCGTAGAGGACTACCGGTCTTATTAGCGTCTTGTACATGGTACACTTAGTACGGAAGTGAAGTTTACCAGACCGCAAGGTCTTGTGGAGTCCATAGTAAGCACGACTTCCGGCGATGATACGTCTTCGAATTTCTCTGCTGCAGTTGTTATCCGACGTTATCAATGATCCAAGGTAGACAAATTCGTCCACCACCTCGAACTCATCCCCGTCGATCGTCACGCGTCTGCCTATGCGAGCTCTATCGCGCTCGGTTCCTCCAGCCAGCAGATATTTCGTCTTCGACGTATTTACCTTCAATCCAACCCGATCTGCTTCACGTTTCAGTCTGGTATACTGTTCAGCAACCACCTGGAACGTTCTTCCGACAATGTCCACGTCGTCAGCGAAACAAATGAACTGGCTGGATTTATTGAAGATCGTGCCCCGCATGTTGAAGCCCGCCCGTTTCATAACACCTTCTAGCGCAATATTGAACAGGAGGCAGGAAAGACCATCGCCTTGTCGAAGTCCTTTGCGTGTTTCAAACGGGTCCGATAAAGCACCCGATATCTTCACACAGCACTGTACACTATCCATCGTAGCTTTGATCAGTCTAGTCAATTTCCCGGGAAAACCGTTCTCGTCCATAATCTTCCATAGCTCTTCGCGGTCGATGGTAAGGTACATACCTACATCCTATTTCAACACAAACTCTCTCACATAGGGACGTTCCGATATTGCAAAGTATCGATATTTTATTCGATACGATTATCGACTCAAAGTATCGATACGACCGATATATTGAATCAAAATATCGATACATCGAAATATCATTTGATATATCTGAATGAAGCAAAATTACTAAATCGCTTAGAGACCTGCCGTTAAGTTTTATAAGGGCCGATTTATTCATCCCCGCTTAGGTCCTAAACCTAGTTTAATCATATGGGTAAACATGGTTTACGGCTTAAGCGAAGGTGGAGAAATCGGCCCTAAGATTCGAAAAAAAATCTTTGAGTACTCAAGACTATTGGTATTTTGACCGATATGGACATAAACATCTTCTGTTGAGATACATTTCAGAGCCGTAGCGTTGCCTCATGGCGCCCTTGGCGAACCTCTATTTGCGCGCCCCTAGTCAAAGTCAAAATTAAACTTTTTTTTCTCATGAAACACGTTAAACTTACCATAAAAATTCCAAAAGGTTTATTTTCAATTTTTTTCTGCGGCTTCTATATGAACTCATTTTTAAAAACACAGAAGAAGTATCATGCTAAAGCTTAAGTGTTCACTTACATTTAAAATACATGAACTGTTAATTGATTTTAATAAAAACCCTAAAATTTGTTTTTAGATGAACTGTCTGAGTATTGTGTTTTTAATACATTTGTTGATGAAATTCCATTATATTAGCGTGAAAAAAATCGGCGGAAAAATAATAAGCTTTGAACAATGTTAGCATATATTAATAACAAATCTCAATACTATGGAGTTAAATTTTTTGAATTGTGTGTGATAAGTTCGTCTGAATGAATTCTTATTCCATATTTTTTTAAGTCAAAATTGGTGTAAATATTCTGTTTAGGATTCTGAAGATAAATTTGTCAGGTCCCTGTAGAGGTTTTATCTACGATTCTGTCAGGGAATTCTTTGAAAATTGTATCCAAGACGATATGATCATTGCAGTGATGAATTTTGTAGAATTATACTCAGAATGCAATCAAAAGTATTTTGACTAGTATTCAATCAAAATGACATCAACTACAAACTTAAATTATTTTACGGATTCCTGTGAAATCTCAACAGCTGAACGGTTCGGTAAAATATGACTCTTCCAAAACTTTGCCAAGTGCGTAACGCATTTTGGCGCCCCCTGAGAGCTGGCGCCCTTGGCGGGTGCCAACCTGGCCATCCGCACGCTACGGCACTGATTATAGTACGATTCGAATGGTACCTACTTTTTTAAATACATAAAATGAATAATGAATGGAAAAAAAAACCCTACAATTGTTTTCCTTATATTAATGTTCGATATATCGGAATAGGAAATATCGATACCAAAATATCGAATATCGAAAGCAAAATATCGATACTCCGATATATCGGAAGTATCGGAACGTCCCTACTCTCACAGCTTCTGATTCTGAATCTGAATGAATCTATTGACTAAGTCATTTAAAAATTCAGAATAATTGTATGGGTATGGGTATGGGTGCAATCCGACGTCATTTTGATAACTCCCAAAACAGTACTGAAACGTGCTACTTTTCGATACTGATATAAAAGTAGGCCATTATTTTGTCCATTCTCTTGATAAAAAGTAAACGCAATTGCAAAAATCCTTCTTTTTCTTCTTTCTGGCGTTACGTCCCAACTGGGACAAAACCTGCTTCTCAGCTTAGTGTTCTTATGAGCACTTCGACAGTTGTTAACTGAGAGCTTTCTATGCCAATTGACCATTTTTGCATGTGTATATCGTGTGGCAGGTACGACGATACTCTATGCCCTGGGAAGTCGAGAAAATTTCCAATTCGAAAAGATCCTCGACCGGTGGGATTCGAACTCACGACCCTCAGCTTGGTCTTGCTGAATAACTGCGCGTTTACCGCGTTACGGCTATCTGGGCCCTGCAAAAATCCTGTTTTAGTATTATTTCCTCGCCAAACAATTTTGCTAACTACCGTCTGATTCTGCATCAGTTCGATAATCTGAATTCAGATGAGGGATTCTTAGTGAAAAAAAGAATCGGTGCTCTTAGAAATAATCAAACTATTACGACAATTTTCTGTATGCAACTCGTCGCAAAATTCAATATTTTCAGTAATCATCCTATTTATCCAACTCTCATCATCAAGCATGGGAAACACTCACTCAGTTTTTGTGTTTCTCTCACTCGCTTCCACGCACAGTCGGGAGCGAGAAAGCCGTTTCTCTAACCATGCCGATCGTTTCAATTTCCAGTGCCCATTCTGCTGCTTCGGCGAGCGCCAAGCGAAACAAAAAACGGCAACTGATTGAGTCGCTACCGATTCTAAAAGCCGAAGGCAACCGAATGCATACCGAATGATTGTTTACATTCTGATTCCGTTGGAGTGGCATTCGGATTTGAGTGCTGATGAGTGTTCACTGATTGGCAATCCACACCACGGAATGATTCAGTGAGTGGGAATCCGCTCACTCAGTTTAATGCATTCGGCGAATGGATGCTTAATGCTTTCACTCGTGCCTCGCAGATACAAGTGTATTGGTATTCACTTCTCTTCGTGGTCCTTCCGATTCTTGCTTTAACACAATCGGTTTTGACGCTTTCATGCTACACTCCACCCAGTACGATTCAGCTATCACTGAATGTTCGGTAGCAGCAGATTTTTTGCTATTTTTTATCGGTGGCGTTCGGATGAGTGAGTGAATTTTCCCATGCTTGCTCATCATCTTATAAACTCCATTCTCATTTGATTTGTGTCGCGACTTTGTATTCACATGTATTAATGAAGATAAGCATGTTACATAACATTATAAATTATTTGTAAGTGTTTGGTTTGTTTATCGATAGTGTTAAGGAGATTTTGTATTTTGTTTGTTCGAAAAATGTATGACATGTATGTATTGTATGTACCGTTTTAATTCATAATACGGACAGCTTCAAATTCCGGACACTCTACTTTGTATGGGAAACATTTCACGCGAAATGTTTCAATTTTTGCTGTTCAAAAGTTCTCAATTTCAAGGCTTGTTTTAGTAAACTTTTTCCATAAATATCTTTGAAAATGTATAATGCCCAACTACCTTAGATGTCTCTTTGGTGGTTTAACGATTTCGATTGATGATTTGACTGTTCCATTAATGATTATCATGATCTGTCCGGAATTCGATTCAAAGTGTCCGGAATATGAGGCAAAAGTGAGGAAGCGTCCGGAATAAGAATCATGAAAAGACCACACATTTTCATTTATTTAAAATTATTGAAGTTGCGGAAGCGTATTCTTCACCCACCGTTCGAAAGTAAAGGGCTTCCGACGCTCGATAGCGCTAAAGAATCATACAGAATGATTTCTTTTGTATGCTGGGTTATATTTCCCTGAGTCCTTAAGTGTCCGTAATATGAATCAAAACGGTATTGCAATTGACAAAATGAAAAAATAACGTTTTCATTTCTATAGGTTTCTAGACAAAACTGTTTTTAAAGTGTTAGCACATGCGCGATAATCACTTGAGACTCAATAACTGTGAAATTGCTCATAAGAACACTAAGCAGAGAATCCGGCTCTATCCTAATAAGTGCGTAATGCCAGAAAGACAAAGCAAATTTAATTGCTAATTAAGCATTACAATAAAAACACAACGAAGAAGTGTTCAGATCTAATTGTTTGTACTGAATTCTCAAAATCCGTATCCATCCGTCCGTATCCATCCAAAAGAGATGAATCTAAAAAAAAGCTAAGTGACATCCTCTGCAATCGAGCATCATACATCACCATCGACCTCGCCATAACGACGTCCAATTGTGAGGAGTGTTAAATTTGGCAAAGCGCATACCCAAAAAAAACTGAGACCATTTCTCGAGTCGAGTGTGATAATTGATTGTCAAAACTGTGGTGGGGCCTGGTAACTGAGAAGTGAGCTCGTATCGTTCAGCACCAAGCGGGAGTATTTATTTGCTTCATTGGCGATCATAAACATGTTGACCAGCAAGTAGCTATAAAGCGCCAATCCTGCGCTACGGTTGTGAAAGATTGATAATTCGCAAAAAATGGAAGTACACTGCCAACGAGCTGCGACAACAAGGTAACAAGGAGCGGCTAGCTACTCTGGAGGATCTGGTGATCCATTTATGGGTTATTGATGTTATAAACTTCACAGTTTGCACTAATCTTCCATGATCGCAGTGACGCATTTCGAGTACCATTAAGCCTTTTGTATAGCACTTTCGAGATGTGACAAAAATATTTACTTTGATCATGATCGATTCCTTGCAATAGTAAAAAAAAACTATTTGATCGTGCATTTTTTGTATTGATCTTATTGAAATTTGATTAACGCTAACGTACTCTAGCCAACCGAGAAAAGTACAATTATATAATTTTGAAATTTAGTAAAATTGCAAATTCAACTGAATTTCAACACCCAGAGCTGTTGAACAATAGTATTATTCAGAGCCAGCATTCTCACAGATTCGAGAAAGTGTTTTAAAATGAATCTCACAACTTAAAAACTGGTTCTGTTTCTGATGGATTGTCGTACAATATTGAACAGAGTTTTCACAGAAATTAGGACAAAATGTTTTGATTTGTTTTGGAATAAATCTAAAGCTCGTGAAGTTATGATTCAATGTAAGCAAGTTAAGGTACGACGGAGTAAGTGGGTACAGAAAATCATATTAATTTTGCTTTTCAATTTAAGTGAATAATGATATTTGTACTTTTTTATGGTGACAAATGAGTCAAATCGTATTTTGTTTTAACTTTTCTGATTATTTTACACTGAGTACGCGGGACTTGAAAATATATTCTAAATGATTCCCTTGGTCCTTCATGTTGGGGTAAGTGGATCACCAGTAAAAACTTAATCAATTCTCAAAACAAATATGATGGACCAACTGCACACTGGTCCAGGAAGCTAATATAGGCGGACATGAGGTTTTCGTCAAGATTTATTGATTTTGGAGCCATAGTTTCTTCTGAGAATATGTTCAGTACTACAAAATGTACGGATCAAAAATTGTTTTTTACGGTGATCGAAAGAGTGACGTATACAGAAACTTTTTGTTTTAACGAATCGTAAGTTGGTATGTTCAACAATGTTGTAGCAAATGATCATAGAAACAACTTTGCCGAACAAACTTTTTATCGGTTTTGCTTAAGAGCCGAGTTAATTAAGTATTTTTATTAAAAAAATTGTTTTTTGCTCTTAAGTGTTTTATTTTTTAGTTTTATTGGCCTACTATGCTCTTCAAAGTTTTTATACTTATCAGTTGCATACTTATCAACTTTGTTGAACATACCAAAGGTGTATTTCTCATGGTTTTCATGTTATTTTGTATGCCTTGTATCTCAACTATGAGCACCTCAAAAAATACATCTTTCCACCAAATGATTTTGCATTCTTTTAAGTACCTGGGAGAAAAATTTGGAGAAGATGATAATTTTCTATCTCGTTTAAAATCGATTTTACTAATAGACGATATGAGATAAAACCATATTTATTGAATATTCATACAGCTCAACTCACAAAAGTCATGGCTACCACATCAAACCAAAGGTAACACGTGTTCATGCAGAATGATAAAATACATAGTTTTTCAGTTGTTTTCGACTAACTTGGAAGCTTCTGCAAGAATTTCATCGTCTTTTCCTCTACCAGTATTCAATCTATTCCTAAGCAAGATCACCGGGTTGGAAGTCAACATAAGCCATATACACAGTTAAAAATAATGAATATTACACGTCATGTAAACTTCATTTATGCGATGTAAACATGACGTCATGTAAATTTAAGTCTGAAATCATGTAAAACTGTGTTATATGTCATGTAACCACAGAGGATCCTGCTGGATTACATCACATATAATTGAAGTTTACATGACATATCATGTAAACATCCATGATACTCCACGCTCCAATTATGTGCATTATATATCTCAGAAATTTACACGTTTCGTTCGAACTGTGTAAAATACATCTACAAAATTTACAGTTCGAATGAATTCTGTGGCAATATTTTCCCAGGATCTTCTGATGGATTCCACGTTTCATATTTTTCTTTGATAATGCGGCATGCCGCATAATAGTTAATTTTAAGATGAAAAACTCAAATAACATGAAAACCATGAGAAATACACCTTTGGTATGTTCAGCAATGTTGTAGCAAATGATAAGTATAAAAACTTTGTAGAACATATTAGGCCAATAAAACTAAAAAATAAAATACTTAAGAGCTAAAAACGATTTTTTATTAAAAAATACTTAATTAACTCGGCTCTTAAGCAAAACCGAGAAAAAATTTGTACAGCAATGTTGTTCCTATGATCATTTGCTACAACATTGCTGAACATACCAACTTACGATTTGTTAAAATAAAAAAGTTGGCGTATACGTCACTCTTTCGATCACTGTAAAACAATTTTGATCGGTACATTTTGTAGTACTGAAAATTCTGAACATATTCTCAGAAGAAACTATGGCTCCAAAATCAATAAATCTTGACGAAAACCTCATGTCCCTGGACTGGTATTAATGCCATGTTACATATTTTGATAGTATTGAAATACTACAAAAGTTAATTAATCAAAATTTTATCAATAGTGTTTTAATATTAGTTCTTATTAACATAAATGAAAAACAAACCATTGTGTCAAGAATCTTTTTTGAAATTCCATCCATTTTACAGTTTCTTGGTAGATTTTTCAGATATATCCGAAAAGATTTACAAAGAGTTTCCAGCAAAATTTTTAACGACTTTAAAATATCCAAGAACAAAAATAACGGAAATTTTTTAAAACTTCAATTAGGTTGGGAATCACTGCGTTAGAGGTTTGAATATCTCGATCTCCTATCTCGATATTTCGTATCTTAGAATCAAGCAACAAAGCAATAGTATAAATTGATTTTCATGGCTACCTTGATGGTCCCTTGGATCACAGTTGCACTGATTTTGTGTTCTGTAACTCAATATTGAGTTGTAGAGAGTTGACTGTAGGCCGAAAATGGGTAAAAAATTTTTTCAAAGCTACCCCGCTTTACACTACAATCTAGAAGAGATTAGCAAGGAGATTCCTCACGAGACTGTTGTGCTTAGTAAAAGGACAAAGAGCCTTTCTCATCCACTAACCTCCGCAACTACGAAGCAAACCCATGCCGTTGCCCATGGTTCGATTCCCGGTCAATCCAGGATGTTTACGTAATGGAAATTTCCTTAACTTCCCTGGGCGAAGAGGGCAACTTAGGCAAATCATAATTGTGGAAGTACTCATTGATCACTCACTCTGCTCCAGTGGGGACGCAATGCTAAGAAGAAATAGAAAAGTGTAATCAGAAAAAAACATTTCTTCCCGGTACTGATAAAGATCTGATTTGCACTGGTTTTATTTATTCGCTTATTTGCAAACAGATCAAGAGTGCATAACTAATGATTGATTGCATATATATTATTAGAATGAAACGTTTTAGTTTTGCGTTCTTGAAAGCTGTTACGTAAATTTGCTTTTCTTCTTAAGTCACTACACTTCTGATGGATTTTTGCATGCACCATACAAAATATTATAATTGCCAACAGAATACATACACACTCCGAAAAAATCATGCGATTTTACGTCTTTTGGATGCACATAAAAGAAGCGAGCCAAATGACGTGAATTTGTGTCACATTTTAAATACGATGGTGTCTGATTCGGGAAATGTCAATCATAGCGGTATCGTTTTCATGTCTTTCATCATGTAAAACTACATTTTTCTTTCAATACATCTTTCAGAACCCAGTTTTACGTCATTTTATCACTTACATCATGTGTCATTCAGTCATTATGTTAGTTACGTCCGGAGTAATTTTCATTATTTTTAAGAGTGTAGATCAAAACGAGCAGAAATTGGGTGCAAGTTAGCAAAACAAAAAAATTCCAAAATAACGTTTAGCAATATTTTTTCGCTTTGTAAAGTAAATGTGTTTTGACGTAAATTCTGGTTTTCTGAGGAGTTGGCATGGGACCATTACTACTGGGTCTTATTTTAGGGTAAGTATTAATTACTAAAGTTCAAAAATAATTTATTGAAGGATTTTTTAACAGAATTTCTAAAGAATATGTTGACTGAACTCTTTATAAAAAGAAATGTTAAGTAATTCCTACTGGAAATAGTATCCGTAAAGATTTACTGACAAAGTTTAATTCTACGAGCAAATTCTTGAAAAAAATAGTTCAATCATTTTTGGGAGTTTTGTCAGAATTATATTCATTCAAATTCATCGGGAATTCTTAATGATGAGTTTTTCCTAGAAATGCCTTTGAAAATAACACCAAGAAAATGCTCAGATTTTTTTACCATAACATCTGTCTACCGACTACCAATATATTCAAATTATATCTATAGTTTTTTTTTTTAATTTGCCGTTATAGACTTTTTTCTGTGAAACTCTTCAAGAAGCTTCAGCATAAACTAAGATTCATGACATAAATTTCCAAATATTTTTAAAAATAAGTTCTTCATATATATTCTTAAGCCTTCGGAGTAAGTTGCTATAGTTATCCCAAGTACAGCCAAACCTCTTTTTGCGCCCCTAACTGGGGAAGCGTAAAAAGAGAAAGCGTTATTTGGAATTTTGAGCGTAAAATGAGGGAGCATAAGTTCGTATTTTTAGCGTAAAAAGAATAAGCAAGGAGAAAAAGCATTTTGTTTGTTCTCAAGGGGCTTTGCGAAGAGGTAGAATTTATCCGTGGTTCTTCTCAAAGGTATCAATAGAGATGACGAAAACCATAGTTTGACGCCATTTTGGAATTCAAGATGACGTCTTCCGGTTTGTAAAAATCACTCTAAACCCATGCAGTATGGGTATTTTCGAAAAGAGGCCGATGAGTAAAGACGAATATCGATGTCTAACTCCATTTGGAAATCCAAGATGGCGGCTTCCGGTTCATGAAAATCATTTGAATCCCATGCAATATGGGTATTATTGGAACGGGACTGATGAGTAAATGACGGACATCGATGTGACTTTTGGTTTCGATTTGGAACGGGGAAAATCAATTAAAACCCATATAAAATGGGTACTTTTGAAACGTGAACGATGAGTAGATGACGGAAATCAATGTCTGATGCAATTTTGGAATTCCAGGCGGATATTGATTTTCAGCATCTTCTTATTGGTCCCGTCTCATAAATACCCATATTATATGAGTTTTAAGTGATTTTCACTAATCAAAAATCGTTATCTTGGATTTCCAAATGGTATCAGACATCGATTTCCAGCATCTGCTTGATCTCGTCTCGTAAACACCCATATCGCATAGATTTCAAGTGGTTTCCACGAACTGTAAATCGCCATCTTGGATTTTAAAATGGTGTCAAACATCGATTTCCGGCATCTCCTCATCGGTTCATATTGCATGGGTCTCAAGTGAATTCACAAACCAGAAATCACCATCTTGGAATCCTCAATAGCTTCAGACATCAAATTCCGACATCTACTTATTGATCCTGTTCGAAAAATACCCATAGTTCTTGTATTTTAAATTATCTTCACTAACTGGAAAACAGTGATGCATTTGAACGCGTTCAGTTCGCGTGAGAGCTAAAAATTGAACGCAATCGATTTCGACTGTTGCACTGCAAAATAACATGCAAAGTTTCATGTTTCATGCTCAAAATATCGCAAACTGTGTTTAACTCATATAAATTCAATTTCACAACGATCAATCGATTAATTTGGGCTTCGATCTTAACTGTGAACTGAACGGCATTCCAGAGCAGCGGAAGTCTCCTGTTCGAAAGTTCATCGTCTACTGCGTTTTTGTGCAAATTTGGCTCGCTCCGTTTAGTTTTGGCTAGCGTTCAGTTCAAAATGCATCACTGCCGGAAGTCGCCATCTTGAATTCCAAAGTACATCGGTCATCGATTTTAATCATTTACTCATCTAACCCGGTCCGAAAACACCCATATTGCATGTTTTGAAGTGATTTTTCCGAACTGGAAGTCGCCATCTTGGATTCTAAAATGACGTCAGACATCGAAATCCGGCCTCTACTCATCGGTTTCGTTCCCGAAATACGACTACCTAATGTACATTAGTTCTTGTGTATCGTTATCAGGCAAGGGCGTAAGTTAGAATTTTTGGAGCGTAAAAAGAGGGAGCATTATTTGGAATTTCGAGCGTAAAAAGAGGGAGCGTAAGTTGGAGTTTGGAGCGTAAAAGAAGGGGACGTAAAAGGAGGGAGCGTAAAAAATGGGCGTTAAAAGAGGTTTGGCTGTATCATTAGTAGCTGAATAACAACTTATTCAGCTAAAATGCTATTTAAACAGCTTCCTTTCGAGCTTGAGCTTGATTGGCCGCCCGTGGATGCTACTCCAGTATCGCCAGATCAGCTGCACTTACACAAGGAACCAACCGAATGACTGCTTGGGACTAACAGGCATCCTCAGTGTATAAGTGCTGGTGAACTTCTATTTTTAGCGACAATGGAGCCTGCCACGTCAGAATGCAGACCAATGTGGGGAAGGGGGAGGAATTGATGATGCATTATACTGGCTCCCACGTAGACCGTATATACCATTGCATCTAAGCCAGTACATGCGGGAGTGTATGGATTAGGGGAAAGGCATGGCAGAGAGGTTTGCTTTTGTGGTTAGCAGACTGCCTGTCGCCTGTGTCAGGCGTAAGGAAAGGCATGCGCGTGGAAGAATTGAAGCGTTAGGGAAACGGTTTCTTGTCCGTCTCTGGTTCTAGCGTTTGCTATGAACGAATAGTTTGAGTGTGATAGATTTAGAATGGAAGATAGAAGCAAGTGAGAGATATACAACTACAAAGTACGAGGAAAGGGACGGGCCTGGGATTGAACCCATGACCTTCTGCTTATGAAGCAGAAGCGATAGCCATCAGACCACCAACCCCGTCATGCTGTTTAAACAGCTTCCTTTCAGCTGAATAAACTGTTATTCAACTACCAATGTTACCTGCGATTACAGTCTAGTAGATTTTTGGGCATTGGGTTTCGTAAGTTGTTGTATAACACATAACTTAATTAAAGGTAAACGCTGAAATACCTAGCATATTTTTTTAAAACTTTTCGAGATTGTACTGAATTTTAAGGAGAAGATAAATCAAAGCCAAATCTCAAATTTTCGAGAGCATAAATCTAGAGAACCAGACAACCAATCAAGCAGAAAATTTGATCGATTGGCCAGCGGGTTACCAATCCATTAAGTTTTCAGCTTGATTGGTTATGCGTTATGCGAACAAGAAGAAAAAGAATATTATTTTCTGTGGAACCGTCTGAATCAATTTACAATTTGTTTAATGTTCCTAATATTATGATTGAGACCCTCCCTTATTGACTTGTTTAGGGGTCTCCCATTTTTTTTACATATTCTGATTCTGCTTTAAAGTCTGACCCAGGATCCAAAGTTTCATAATTTTCCGTTCCCTGAAACTATTTTTAAAACACGTTTGAATTTAGTATGAAAATCGCGATAAATTTTACTTCGGGACGAGCTGTCATTATGTAAATTGAAATGTCATTGAGTCGACGGAATGAGAAGAAGAAGAAGAAGAAGAAGAAGAAGAAGAAGAAGAAGAAGAAGAAGAAGAAGAAGAAGAAAAAGAAGAATGCTGTGATTATTGAATTTAAGTAAAAATAACTTCGTAACATGAGGTTCTATAATAAATCTTCGAGCTGTTTAGTAGAATACCTATAAGTTGATGAAAAAATCGAATTTAGTACTATACCATTTAATTCCACTAGAGTTTGTATCCTTTGACAGATACGCGTATTTCGACCTCAACTGTAAGGCCGTCTTCAGTGTCGTGTACTAGACTCGACTGGAAGTACTAAATTCGGTTTTTTTCATCTACTTACGAGGTTCTAGTTGTAGTAATTTAGGTTGTAGTGTAGAGGTCAATGGGCAAGTCCTGGCGATTTTTTTTGTGAATGTGAGATTTCCCATTGTAAATCCAGCGGATTTGAATGAAATCTTATATTTTCATATCACTCTGTGCCAGTAACTCAGTATGTACATTAGACCATCCCTTATTTTTCGAAAATGTAAAATGATACAGTAACCCCACGCAGTTGAATCACCCACAATTTATGAATCAGCTGATTTAAGAAGACAAAATTATTACCAAACTTATCACAAAAACTCACAGAATCATTTTAACTGATAAGCAACACATATTGTAAAGCCATTTCAAGCCTTTTTATCTCAGTTAAAAAACTCTTTATCGTGGTATGAACCAACAATATTACTAAATTATTTTTGTAGCTATTTGGGCTGTATTTTTTGCCAACTTTGTAAGCCGTGTGACTATTGACGTTTAGCTTGAAACGACGTTTGAAAGTTTGTTCCAAAGATTTTTTTGAGAGATTAAGCCCCAGACAACTTTTACAGATTCAATAAACACAGCTTTGAGAGATAAATGCGTTTTTAAACGCATTTGGCTAAGATTTTTGAGTAAAATACTTGATCAATAAATTGTGGGAAATATACACACCAGTCACAGTTTAAGAATCAGTGTTCAAACTACTAGTGCTCAGTAGTTTTTAAACTGATTTTTAGTTTAAAGTAATTTCCAATGTATAATTTTGTCACGGGAGAGCAAAAGTGGTTTGGGACCGTTCATAAACTATGGAAATTTTTTGTGGAAAAGAAATCTGAACATACAAAAGAATTTTCATGATTTTGGAAAAAAAAAACGAATTCTTATGGAAAAAGTTATTTTGGGGGTTAATAGTCTTATATGGCTATAAAAATTGTGGACGTTTTTTATATAAGGCCTCAAAGATTATTATGTTGAACTGGGTACTGCGAACTGAACCCCCTTTTATTTTCCAGCAAATCTTGAAACATGTTTCTTGTGACGAATTGTGTTTGTCGCATTGATCCCTCAAACGTCATTCATAGTTCTCTGCTCTCAAAATTTTGATCACCGATCTCTCTCTGGAGAGCTTGAATATGTTCAAACACCCATGATTTTCTCACAGTTTGGTTACATTTGGACTCAATCGACTCCATGTGAAATATGGATATAGTCATATGAAACTCTTCGGGAAGTTGATTATTGTCTATCTATTCTATTCTTACTCTTAACTAACTTGTTGATTACAATACGATGCTCGGTTAAAGGTTGCCAAAGGAAAAACAGGAAGGATCGTGTGAGTTTTTATTGCTTTCCGACGGATTTTATTCTCTGCTCAAAGTGGCTCAAATTGATAATAACTAGACAAAAACGAAGACATTGAATTAGAATTTCATCTTCTTTTGTTCGGGGTAATGATACCACTGAACATGAATCTCTGTAGCATTTTGTTTCGATAGAAACACGCAAATCAGAATTCGACAGCCGATTGGCAGCATGGCTGTGTACTGTCGAACGTGATAACCATAAATTATAAAGACAAATCAATATGAGAATCATAAATGCACAAAATATAGATTTTCAAACTATACTTATAAAATATTAAAAAGTAGGTAAATAAAAACTTTTTTGGGTTTTAATTTTGATAGAATGCAATACTCCTTGACTTTCATTAGTCATTCATCCGAAACAAACATAACCTCAATTTCAAATGTTTGGTTCTGGCAATCAGGCTCCCGTTTGACAAGCATATCGAGTCTGTCCGCAGCACCCAGATGTTGAATATATTTTGGATAAATAAAAATCTTAAATTTGTGAGGAACAAAAACAAACAGTATAGACGCAAAAATTGTAAAGAATTTTTTTTAATTACCCCTGATAGATTCTTCATAATTTTGCTATAAAAACGGGGTATTGCTTCTGCAGAAGGACCAAAAGCAACGTGTGGAAAAGAAAAGAACTGGTTTGCATCCTCTCTGATTGATATCAATACCAATTGATCACTTTTGTTGCACGTAAGTTTTTTTTAAATTAACACCCAGGCTAAACTGTTGGCTCTTTTATCAGACACATGGAGAAGTAAAAGATATTCACACTTTTAAAAAATAAAATCATCGCACAACTTTACTAATAAAAGAAAAATCGAATTCACAAATTTTCATATAATACATTCAGCTGCAAAATTTGCTTCTTCTCTTTGGAAGAATGATGATGACTCTTGTTCGACACGAGGTCCAACCGAAGTTTAGTTCGCTATGGGTTGATCACAAACAATTTAGAAGTTTTGCACATGGAAATCGATAGCAAAGCTCATCGATTTCAACATAACAAACTCATTGCGCAAAATCGATTAATTGACCAACTTAAACATAATGATCATGACACAAGCTAACCATAGGCAAAACACACTGAATCCGTGTTGAGTGATGATCTATGCGTCCATAGGTTGACGCATACAAATCTGAAGGGAAAACTTCGGGAAACTTATGTGGAAAAAAATTGGAATCCCTGTAATCGGTTGATGAATCAATCCATGAACCAAAACAAAGGAATTCAATGTTGAATACACACGATGTTTGCAAGAAAATCACAGAAATTCGATATGGACGTTCATGAATTGATCCATAATTTTAAATTAACAAATCGAACGTGTGAATTTTTATCACTGCAGTAAAGGTAGACGAAAGTTCAAGCATTCACGAGTTCTGCAATCTAGAACTAATGATTGTCTAATTACACTACCTGCCATCATCCTCCAAATAAACATGCTACAGAAGCATATAAATCCACAAATTCAATATTCAGTAGTTCAGCCCGCTCAGTAGCAACATTAAAAATCATGCAATGTCATGAAGATTCTTGAAATACTTGGTTCCGGTTCACCTCCGGATATAATTAATGTTGTCCGAGGCAGTGTTCTAATAAACATATGAACTATATAGCATTTAATTGCAAAATAATTGAAAGTAAACAACTGATTCATAAATCGTGTTCACATCAGTAGCGCAACCAGGATTTGGTTTTGGGGGGGGGGGTTTGTAAGTTTGAATTTGAGGGGGTATTTTTAATTAGAAAAAACGACTTGAAGATTTGAGTGAACTTCACTATTTTAACACGCATATTAAAAAATGATTGAACAAGTTTACAATACATCGACACGACACCATTTAGTCGACCATCTGTGTTGTTCTTCAAACATATTTTCATATTTTTAACGATGAGAATGATCTTTAAACGCAAACTTTTGCTTTAGAAATCATTGCAACTACTATTACAGCCGGTCGAAAGCAAACCAGCATTGCAACATCTAACTTACAGTGCGAGCATAACTGTCTTATATTAAAACATCGACAATTAAGAGAATCGATTATAAAAGTCGAAAACAAGTTTTGCTTTCATTGTTAAGATTTTATAACCAAATATGTGCGAACATCTTGTTTGTTTTCAATAGGACCATCACATTTTGTTTTTGGATGATTTTGTAGTCTTATTGGTTAACCCCTCTACTAGCAGCATCTTTTTTTCACTACAAAAAATATATTCAAATTGCAATAACTTTTTTCCATATTTAAGCACCATTTTTTCACAAGTTCTCAAAAAACTATTGATCATATATTGATGATTGGTCATCTAGATCTAGAGATATACAGAAATTTCTTTTTGGACCGACGCGCAGCCATAACCCACTCATCGCAGGTCACAGATTTATTATGTTTTTCGGATATTCACTCTCCGAAATAATAAATTTATGAGTGCCTGTTGTGAAAAAATAAGCAATTTTGTGCAGCCGTTTTTGAGTAATGAGCATTTATGTTTCTCGTACCACGTTGGCCAAAGGAAGATCTTGAGAACTTCAAAGAATATTATATCGTAATTTTCAGATTTCCCTAAGAATTCTTAACTGATTACTAAATATTTGACAAACTTCTCACACAAAGCCCTCAATTTGGTATTAGGAAAAAGCAAGAAAATTTCGTTATTTATGAGCTTTTTTTAAAACAAATACTCATAAGATTTGAAAAAAAACACAATTTTGAAGATATAACCTTAAAACCACTGAAACTCCTAGTGTTTGTAAGAACCAAACTGAGTTACTGCTGCGTGGTTGCATAAGATGTGTAGTAATGAGTTTCAAAAATATACTTGGTAATCCTTATTTTTTTTTGGCTCTGCGGGGGGGGGGGGGGGGGGGGGTTTGACCCCCAAATCCCCCCCTGGTTGCGCCACTGGTTCACATTGATTCATATTGGTGGTCAACTTTTTTGCCGATTCATAAATTGTGGTTTAAGACAATGTTCAAATAAGTGAAAATTTCAAATGTTGTCATCAAATTTAATTATAACATTGTGCATAAACTGCAGGATTACTTTACCGTTTGGCATTGATTTCATAAAAAAATATTGCTTATTTTGCTTTCTATAATTAATCAAATTTATGCTGAGGCTTAAATGATTCATAACTGTGGGCTCAGTGTATAAGTTCTTCATTGTAAATTGCTCGATTCGGTAAGAAAAAAAAATCTGGCAAAAATTTGAAGTCCATACGTGGACGCTAAGTTGTACCCCAACGGCTCTGAAGGTAGATGACATCGCAAATTCGAGCTCGCCCCTCTAGTGAAGGAAATAAACTCCTGTGCTGACTATCAACGCGCGCAGGAGAATTTGTCACTAGTGGCTTTTCTTACCCGTGTTGCGTGCACTAGAGCAGCGAGCTCGATTTTGCGATGTCATCTACCTTCAGAGCCGTTGAGGGACCACTAAGCGTCCACGTATGGACTTCAAATTTTTAACCTGATTTTTTTCTTACCGAAAAATAAGGGACGGTCTAGTGTACATATATTTAGTAACAGTAAATGAGTACATATATTCAACCCAGCACTGGAATCCAGAAAGGTCCACCATCAGAAATTTGACAACGCTACATCCGCGCTCATGAGGCAACCAGAGGCTCATTCCTGTTTGTTTCAAGCTGGGTGCTGCGGACAGACTCTATATGCTTGTCAAACGGGAGCCTGATTGCCGGAGCCAAACATTTGAAATTGAGGTTATGTTTGTTTCGGATGAATGACTAATGAGAGTCAAGGAGTATTGCATTCTATCAAAATTAAAACCCAAAAAAGTTTTATTTACTTTTCAATATTTTATAAGTATAGTTTGAAAATCTATATTTTGTGCATTTATGATTCTCATATTGATTTGTCTTTATAATTTATGGTTATCACGTTCGACAGTATACAGCCATGCTGCCAATCGGCTGTCGAATTCTGATTTGCGTGTTTTTATCGAAACGAAATGCTACAAAGATTCATGTTCAATGGTATCATTACCCCGAACAAAAGAAGATGAAACTCTAATTCAATGTCTTCGTTTTTGTCTAGTTATTATCAATTTGAGCGGAGAATAAAATCCGTCGGAAAGCGATAAAAACTCACACGATCCTTCCTGTTGTTCCTTTGGCAACCTTTAACCGAGCATCGTATTGTAATCAACAAGTTAGTTATGAGTAAGAATAGAATAGATAGACAATAATCAACTTCCCGAAGAGTTTCATATGACTACCCGAGGAGGAAAGAATAACTCGCCAATAACACTGCGGAACACGTTTTTGTCTCCAGCACCAAAATACCGCTATTCACTTAATTAAAGGTTGCTGAATCCATTGCCGTCTTCAGAAATATCATAGCACGTCTAGTTTTTGAGATATTGACAGTTGAAAATGCAAAAAATGACTATTTCAGCCAACTTGCATGCAAGTTTGCCAACTTGTAAGGTAATATATTGGCTTAATTTGCCACAGAATTCAAACTTTATGTGTATAACAATACTTATCATCAAAGTTTGTAATACTTTCGATGCGGAAAATTTGTTTTATTATGGTTTAGAGAATTGTTGTATTTTGCCATATAGAAGAAACGAAGAATTTTGTATGAAGACTGCAAGCATGTTGAAAAAATCGGTTTAATCGAAATTTAATCGCGCAATTTCAATCAAATTATGTCTGAAATGAAAGTTCAAGTTCTATTTTGCATGTTTGGTGGATTAGATCACAAAAAAATGATAAATCGTACTTTAAATTTCATGTAAACATGAATAAAACCAGTGTTTTATACAACTTTGGCGACCTTTTGCTAAAAATTGTGACGTGCTGGAACATTTCTGAGAATGGCACCAGATTCAGCAACCCCAAATCTACTAGAGACACATAATTTGATCCTTGAGACACGCAAAAATGTCATTTTTGTTACGCTGTGTAACTTATGCATACCATATTTTGATTTCATACCAGAATTAGATATTGTTCAGTTATCAATACCTCATTTTGGTATTATAATGGTATTTGAAAAAAATGTTTAAAACAATTAAAAATACTTCATTTTGGTATTCGACAGCTATTGAGGACTGCTGGAGGTATTGAACTAGTATTGAAAAATTTCACTTTTATATGAAAATCCATCATGTATTATTTAGGTACAATATTTATATTATTTAGGTACAATACCTGATCTAAGTATCAGCTTGGTATTTGTAGAATATGCAGAAGGTATTATTTGAGGTATTTTACCTCTTATGCAGGGCTCATTCATACCTCATTCAGGTTGTAAGTATTGGAAATTATCTGGTATGGAATACCTCAATTTGGTATTCATTAGTTATTTTCTTCTGCTCGGGTATATCCATATTTCACATGGAGTCGATTGAGTCCAAATGTAACCAAACTGTGGGAAAGTCATGGGTGTTTGAACATATTCAAGCTCTCCAGAGAGAGATCGGTGAGCAAAATTTTGAGAGTAGAGAACTATGAATGACGTTTGAGGGATCAATGCGACAAACACAATTCGTCACAAGAAACATGTTTCAAGATTTGCTTGAAAATAAAAAGGGGTTCAGTTCGCAGTACCCAGGTTTCAAGTATAGTTTCATAACCATTACAGGATCGGGATTATTCATCACGTTGGCCAAGAGAGCAACGTGGTTCACAATGTGAGGCATTCCCAGTCGCAAAACCAACGCAAGCTCTCTGACTTGGAATAATATCAACAATGATATACATTGCTGTTTTGATAAGATTGCGATGTTATTGCTGGGGTCGCTGTGCGTTGATAATCGGGTCCTCAATTGGAATACTATTTTCAGACAGGAGGATGTTTCCCATCAACAGGTGTTATCAGGTAATGAACGGAGCAACGTTTTATGATAGTTAATGCAGATGAACATCTAAATTGTACTGAATTGTTGGGCCTGTTAAAGTAAAGTATTGAAATTTCTCCATTATGCCTACACAGTAAAAATTGAATTGTGACAGCACATCGTTTTGTTACACATTATTTGCGTTGTGAATAATATGTAAAATTAAATAACATTTATAAAATAATGAGATTGCTCGACTTAAATATTTCCATCCAGTTTGTTAATATAACTGTAGATAAATTTCACGCAATAAATACGACGTAAGTGATGTGCTGTGAAAACGACGTGATATTACAATTTATACTTTGCTTTGAAGAAACAAAAAATAGGCAATGAATACCGTGGAATTTTAACTACTTTAATCGATGGGCCTAGTTGGGATGCACCGACTGTACAATGATTGTACCGACGTAAACAAATAAGTCCAAAAGAGAATGGCAATAATAATGTTTTGAAGAGCTGTATAGAAAGGGAAGAATGAAATGTAAGTGCTGTAAACCTGTTTATCGACCAACTGGACAACAACAAAAACAAAATTCAAACAAACTTCTGTGAAGAAAAAAAACGTGACTAGAAGAAGAACATAAAACGTAAACAAGCAGTTTGGAATATGATGAACAAAACAAACTAGGAAAACCAAATCAAGCCTGCCAGTGCCAAGATATGCACAAGCAACAAACAAATGGAACTTTTACTATAAAGAAAACAGCGTGCTTTGCTACACGCCATGCATTCTATATGGCTACCTACTACGTTATCGTTTCCACGTTTATCCAATTGAGGCCGTGAGCAGGTACCCGGAGGTGATTCCTGTTGCACAGAGCTCGGTCCAAAGGTCGTTTCGAACAAGAAATGAATCAAAGCATTCCAGAGATCTAGGTAAGACTGCGATTGAGTTGGGAAGATCTTTCACAGAGTGCGAATAAAGACACTCAGCCTTGGATTTTTGTGTGAACTAGATCAATTCTATTTAAAATGAAAAAAATATTGCTTTGTATGTGTTTAGTATAAAAAACATTACTAATTTTTAATTGGATTTCAATTACCATCCAATTAAGAGATGAGACGATCATCATGTATATCATGATAATGCAATTTTGTATTTTGATGCAAAGTGATGAACTCAAATGTATCATCGGAAATTAACTTGCAATAAGTCAAAAAAAATGTCATTGATGACTTTAATTGCAAAACATTTTACTGATTAGTTCCCTTCAGGATATTTGTCAATTCAATACCCTGATAGTCCAACTTGATTTACCTGTTCTAGAATACTTCTACGATTAATTTGGTCTTAACAGACTCTAGTCAGCTTTGTAGCCAACTGGTTACTCATGCTGATTTCGGCTCTGATCATGTTCCTGTTACATTTCAAATATCCCATGAAGCGATTCTCAATTCTATCAGCTTTCAATTATTTACGAGCCGACTGGAATACAGTTGAAACATACATCTTGATGATAACATTTCTTTGCAAACAAAACTTATATTGACAATGCTCTCGAAACTGGCATGGGAAGCCCTGATAGACTTTTGAGAATTCTCACCGGAGACTTGATAATTTTGAACAATATTAACGGAATCTTAAATAATTTTTGACGAATTACAGTCTTAGCTGATCACCTTTTGGTGCATGGATATAATCAATACTTTTCCTTTTCAATCAAGCCTTACCGTTGATTTTCTCAATTTATAAATCTTAATAAATCTTAAATTTACATTGCTCCTAAACTTTTATAGTTACAACATGACAATGCTCTCGAAACTGGCATGGGAAGCCCTGATAGACTTTTGAGAATTCTCACCGGAGACTTGATAATTTTGAACAATATTAACGGAATCTTAAAATTCTAAGCGATATCCTCGAAATTCTTAGGCATACACAGTAATGTTCCTGTGGATTCCTAACGAGCACCTGAGCAATATTGGAGTTTTATAACAGGATCTTATGAGTTTCCGTTGATTTAATCTGGTTGCTTTTTAACAAACTCGACTTATTAAGCACAATTAAAAACCTCATCAAATTAAAATTATAGGAATCTTTGCATATTAAACGAAATTATGTATCACAATTATGGATCTAACCCATATGTGGTTTCGAAAATAATTCAATTATTGTGTACAGCAATTGATTTCTACTGCTTATATTTGCCCTTTTAACCAGGGTTATAAAACAATAAATTGTCGACAACCTGAAAGTATAAAGTTAACGTCTGTTTATTGTTAGCTTCAAAGTGTCTCCAAATGAAAATTTAGACCCTTATTTTTCATTTGGTAATAAACCGAAATAATCTTTCAATTTCTCTTATTTATTTTAGGTTAATATTAGCAAAAATTGGTATTTCTTTGAATTTTGTTCCAAAAAACGCAGCTTCAGCACCACATAAAAGTAAAATGTTCAAGCTTCCATCTGGTAGATATATCAGTGAAACTTTTTTTTTTGAGATAATGTTCATAATGAGGGTTTTCATTGGAAAAAGTTTATCAGAGAATTTCAACCACATTGTCGCCCTATTAAGTACATTTTTTATTCGGGTTCTCCTTTTCTCCAGACGCTGCATCCGTTATCGTGCGTTGGGCTGATCGTTCTCCAGCCGAGCGAAGGAAAATTGTAAACAGAGAGACAACAATCGAATGTTCTCCCTCGTCAAAGCGGAAAAACCATGCAGTCGCCTCTCGTATCAAGCTCGCTTTTTAGAAAATTCTCTCAGCAGCGGTTCGTATACCGGCAAAAACCACCCTTCCCCTGGTCGGCCTTTTCCTCTCGTTCGCATTCTCTCAGCACTCGACGGCGCCGCACAGTGGTCCAGTTTTTAAAAAGCTGAAAAAATGAATAATTTCGAAACATATTATTAGTTTAGAAACAGTCAATCATGCATCTACGATATCAGATAAGGTACCCTGAGACAAGTGGGAATCCGCGGTAAATGGGACCTAACTAATTTATGGTAAGACTTTCAAAGGGGTATTCTTCTTGAAAGTTGGAGCCATAATGACACGAATAATGTTGTAATTTGCAACTTGCATGGGAAATTGTGGTACGATGGCCGTTTTGTTTTGTCTTGAAATAAAAAGAATTGCGATAAAAATTGGATTATTACCAGGAAACACAAGTTGTGAGTATCATTGAAAGCTGCTAACGTTAAAAGGACATATTGTTTTCATTTTATGTGAAAATTTATTTGGTCTGATTTACCCCGAATTTCTTCATATGCGGGTAAGTGGGATCTACCAAAACAAACATCGGAATCAAATAGTTTTTGACGAATTACAGTCTTAGCTGATCACCTTTTGGTGCATGGATATAATCAATACTTTTCCTTTTCAATCAAGCCTTACCGTTAATTTTCTCAATTTATAAATCTTAATAATCGTTAATTTTCTCAATTTATAAATCTTAATAAATCTTAAATTTACATTGCTCCTAAACTTTTATAGTTATCACGTAAAACGATTTATGACTGAACATTCAACAATAAATAATGTAAACTGCCTCATTGCATTCGGGAATGCTTGCAATCTTGAGTGAAACTGAATCATTTCACGATCTCATCGTTTTGTGTACAATTTATAGGATGTTACTAGCCATGTTGGATACAATTGCTGTGTTTGTAGGATTAATCATTGAATAAAACATTACAAATGGCTTTACATGATTGAAGCTATAAATACGTGATGTGTAAATCTAAGATTTTTTTTGCTGTGTAGTTTAGAATCCACGGATGGTATTTCCATCCAGTAGGGGTGTTCTGCTGCAGTGATTTAAAGTGTTTAAATGTAACTCGTACTAAACAACGTTTATTAGGAAACATTATATTCGTCTCATCGGTTTTCATAATAAATATTCATGAAACTTTAAGTATGATGTAACATTGCATTCAACGAAGATTTTATTGTCACATCAAATATGTTTTCAATATGAAAGACCATGATTGAGTATTCATTGAATAGCAACGATCAAAATTTTGAGGTGCACCCCAAAAAATCTTAGATTTACACTTAACGTGTAAAGCCTCAATCATGCAAAGCCATTTCTCATGTATTATTCAATGATAAAACCTATATGATCGTTGTTTTCGACGGCCAAAACCTCTAATACTCTAGATATGCACCCTAGAGGTTTGGTGTCTTCGACAAAGTATTTTGAAATAACTTGTACTACATTTTGACACATTCAGATTTGATCTAGATAAGTGCAAACTGATCTAGATCAGTTTTATCTTTTGATAGGAGCGGCCTAGCAAAAAAAACTTTCTTCTGCAAAGTTGTTCATTGAGGCATTTTTGACATTTCTTCCGAAGACACTTACACTCTATCCCTGACGTGGATTACGATGTATGACAATTTAGTAAAAACAGTCAAAAAATCGATTTTGAGCCTTTTTTCATACAAAAAAATGTTAAAAAATATTTTGTCATCAAGTATGAGTAGCTTAACTATAACAAAGTAAATATACATCATTTACTAGCAAAATTTTCAGATTTATTTAATTTTTTGGTAAAAGCAGTCTAAAAATAGTGTTTTACAAATTCCACGATAACTCCTGAAGCGGCAGATGGCGGCAGCTAATTTTTTGTATACGACTAGTCAAGAACAGAAATTTCATTGTCCCAAAGAAAGAAAAGTGGGGTCACGTAGGGCTTTTTTGTTGTGGTGGTTTGAAAGTTTGATGAAAATATGTTAAAAAATGTTTATATTTGAGAAAGTTTTCATGAATTTATATTTTTTTAAATGTATTTCTAAAACATTATGCATGTTGACGAAGTGTTGTGAAAAAGTCATCACCAAACTGGTATCGTATAATATGGCTTTCATTAAACACAATACTATTACTCTTATAAAAATCAAAGGATAGATAGATAGGTAGATATACATATGGGACAAATTATCTTGAATTCTGTTTAAAAGTTTATTGGAACACCAGTTTAGAGATGACTTCTTCAAAACACTTCGTCAACATGCCATTAGTTTCAGAAATACATTTGAAAAATATAAATTCATGAAAAGTTTCACAAATATAAAAAATGTTTAACATATTTTCATCAAATTTTCAAACCACTACAACAAAAAAGCCCCATGTGGCCCACCTTTTCTTTCTTCGCGATAATGTAACTTATGTTCTTGACTAGTCGTATACAAAAAATTAGCTGCCGCCATCTGCCGCTTCAGGAGTTATCCTGGAATTTGTAAAACACTATTTTTAGACTGTTTTTACCAAAAATTTAAATAAATCTGAAAATTTTGCTAGTAAATGATGTATATTTACTTTGTTATAGTTAAGCTTTTCATACTTGATGACAAAATATTTTTTAACATTTTTTTGTATGAAAAAAGGCTCAAAATCGATTTTTTGGCTGTTTTTACTAAATTGTCATATATCGTAATCCACGTCAGTGATAGAGTGTAAGTGTCTTCGGAAGAAATGTCAAAAATGCCTCAATGAACAACTTTGCAGAAGAAAGTGTTTTGCTAGGACGCTCCTATCAAAAGATAAAACTGATCTAGATCTATTTTCACTTATCTAGATCAAATCTGAATGTGTCAAAACATAGTACAAGTTATTCCAAAACACTTTGTCGAAGACACCAAACCTCTAGGTTGCATATCCAGAGTACTAGAGGTTTTGGCCGTCAAAAACAGCGATCTGCTCCAGTGTGCGGTGGTTGCGGTTAGGGGCCCCGAAATCATGATGCGAATTTTTCATACCATTAACACATAATTTTAAACAAACTAAAATGTATGGAGGCAAAGCAAATCTGGTTTTGAGGGGACCTGAGTTGGTAACGGGAAATATTTCAACGCTATAGAACAGTACTTTTTAACAGAACTTCGTGGTTTTGGATTCAAAAATACATTGTTCTGCTAATCATCCAATATCTTGAGTCAGAGGAGGTCAGTAACTGATTTGGGAACATTTTGTTATGAGCTATATCCTGAACCAAGCCGAAAAGCCAAAATGAATATTTGTACACAATATTTTATAAATTCTAGGAAAGTACCAAAGCATATTTCGATAATACGAACAAAGGTGAACAAACATCTCTAACGTCTCTTATTTTATGCAACACAGTATCTAAAGTATCTTCTTTTTCCTTTTCTACATTGCAATGAATCGTGATGTAAATTCTTGAGGTTCCAGAGATTACTACGTGATTACTTCATTAGTTCATAAATTTCCACCTTCAGGAATTCTTCCCGATATTCATTTAGAACTTTCTTCAACAATAGGTATGAAAACTCCTCCAGGGATCCCTTCAGGAATTTCTCTAGCAGTTCTACCATGAATTGGCATTGAAAATCCTTAAAAGATTTCTCGAGATATGCTGAGTTGAATTCCTTCAAAATTTGCTGAAGAAAATCGTTCAGCACTCCAATACCGAAACCACATAGAAAACTCTCTCAGCAATTCTTACAGGATTTCATAGAAAGATTCCTTTAGAAATTCTTGTTTCGGTTTCTCCAAATATTACTCTGAGTTATCTAGAAAATATTCCTATACAAATTCTTCCAGGTTTATTCAAACATTGAAAAAATTCATGTAAAAATGATTTCGTGAAATCATATGGAAATTCCTCGAAAAGCTCTCTTGGCAGGAGAAGGAGGAATTCTCCATTAAAGAAATAGGATTCTCTTGCCTAAGTTTGCTTAAGCATTAATTTTTTGAAAAAGTAAAGAGTCAGAAAATGTATGGAAAATAGCAATTTTGTTAAAATTTTGTTCTGTGAAAACCAAAATATTGTGACTATGCTCAAAGTACGTTCTGCAACCCTAAAACATGTTCCATAACACTTGTCATGATCAAAACTTGAAATATGGTAAGAATGTGTAATATTTGTCATGAGTTTTTTCAATCTGGACCACTGCGCGCCGCTGCCAATCGGATCGACGGCAGAGCGCGCGCACGAGATGGGTGTTCGATAGCGGCGGCGATAGATGAGCGGGCAATTTAAGTAGACTAGCAAGCGAACCGAAGTGGTTTAGTCTGACACACAACGCGGCTTAGTTTGAATCGTTCCGTCCATTGTGACCAACGTCGCTTCTTGCGGCAGAGCAGACACAACAAAACCCCAAGGCAGAGTTTAGGGATAGGATAGGAGATACAGCAGGCTTTCCACAGTTGGCTTGCATTCACATATGATATGCACATATCGTTCCTGGCGTGCCAATAGACATCCGATGAACGACACGAGCCACTGCCAGTCCACGTCCAGCCGGGGACCAATCTACACGGAACTTCTGGATCGCAGCAAGGAAACCATTTAGCGTCGGTCACCCAGCCAAGCCTGTAATATAGTCGGGAACGTTGGAGTTCAGTGTTCATGTGAGACATTCGGCTGTGAACTCTCGGAAAGTGAGTATCCATCCACGTCCGTCTTATCAGTTGTAGTGTGGCAGTGATGATAGTTTTTTATTTTTGCAAAGTTTAACCGCAAATGGTGTGTTTGCACATGCCGGCCCAGTGCCCGTTGTTTGTACGAATGAAGAATGTGATAAAAGCATCCCAGACTGAAAGTTATCGCTGAATAGTGCCTTGAAGTTGACTAACAAATGTGGTTCACTGGCGCAACTGCCATGGGAAACGAAGAGGATTTCTCGCGTAACTTTTCAAAACGGCCTATCTAACAATTCACACATTTCGAGTAAATCGAGCTTGATGGTTGTGAAAATATATTTTGAAACTGTATCAAAATGAAACAATTTTTCCCCACTGTGTTGCTTGTAGAGGGAAGCAGTGTAATAGAGTTCAACGTAAGAAATGAAATTTTGTCAATTTATTTGGAAATTACACTGAAATCTATAAAAACATCAGATAGGACGTTTTGACCAAAAATATGTTCATAGGATAAATCACATAGGTCGTTCTGTTTCAACAATTGTTACATTGGACATTCACTTTGGTCATTTTGTTTCAGTTATAGTAACATCGGACATTTTGATTTGAGCACACAGCAAGCATGTTTTATTTCATTTTGTATCCACGTGCGTTGAACTGCTTCAACATTCAAGTTGAACTGCTCATTTTGTTGCGGTGTGATAATCGCAGGCACCAGCTGTGCTTTGTTTTGATTCATTCAATGCCACGACGTCACTTTTTCCCCTCCGTCTGTGTGTCCTATGTAACAACAGAAGGAGGAAAAACGTGGAGTTGTACATGGGACTTTTTGCTTCCTCGCTGTTTCTCTCTCAATCTTCTCCCCGTTTCAATGCTGGTTTCGCCTACACTTGTTCGTGTGTGAGTTACCCACTGCACGATAAGTGGTGACGACTGTGTTGCATTCGGCACCAGCCGTCGGCGCAAACAAGAAATAGCGGTGGGAAATGATGACGATGACGGCGCCGTCGATTGTGTTGTAGGAAACCAATGCCAAACAAATACATACACCTTCTCCGCTCTTCGGTGAATGATTGCTCTGCAAATACCTATATGTGCGCAAGTCGCGCATGCACGTTGCTCGTGTTGCTGCCGTGCCAAAATACAGTTTTGTGTACCTCGTTCTCTTTTTGTTATTAATATTAATATTATTATTAATATTTGAGCGTATTCAATATTGCGAGGCAGAGCGACTCTGAAAATATCGACATTTTCTTGCGGTGTGCTAATTGGAGACACCAGTTATGCTTTGTTTTGATTCATTCAATCCCACGACGTCATTTCTTCCCCTCCGTCTATGTGTCCTATGTAACAACAGAAGGAAGGGAAACGTTGAGCTGTATGTAGGACATTTTGCTCTCTCACTGATTCTCCCTCAATTTTTCCCCCGTTTTTATGACGGTTTCGCCCACATGATCATGTGTGAGTTTCCCACTGCATGACGTGGTGGTGGTGACGGCTGTATTGCATGCAATGTGCCAATAATATGAAAAGAGACGTTGCAGCTGATCCAATCCATCGAAACGGTAAAACATAGTTTGGCAAAAAGACCAAAATACTGTTTTGTGTAACTCATTCTCTTTTTGTCACTTGAGCGTTTTCAATTTTGCGAGGCAGTGCGACTCTGAAAATATCGACTGAAATGATTGAGAAGCAGTTATTATGGCATTCTTTACATCTAAGTAGTGTCTCAGACACGCTTCTACAAATCATTCTACCGTTTAAACTCCATTTCAAAGCTTTATTCAGGAATGTCCAATGTAACATTAGAATCGTGTTTATTCATAAATGTTACATAGGACATGTGGTTGGTTCTCTGATCAAAGGTCCAATGTAACAATTGATTAAAAGCGATGCAGTTTTGAACATTGGTCATTTTGTTAAGCTTTTAATAGATTAATTTATTGTTAATATATCAGAACGAGTGTTCTAGTGTGCTGCTAAGTGGTGCAACGCAAATGATTTGCAATTATAATCTCGATTTGTTTACATTTGTTACTTAGGACGTTTTGAAAAGTTACGCGAGATTTATTTAGACGGCGGTTCGTTTATATCACATGGTGTTTCGGGCTAAGTTTAAAGATCTGTGTGTGATCAATAGGATAGGACAAAGGGCGATTTGTTTTGAAACTGTGCAGATTGTATCTATTATGTGTTCCGAAAAATTGTTTTCAACCGACCTCAAATTTAATAACAAAGCAAGATACCAATAAATGGTACTCGAATGCAATACTAGGGCGGATCAAATACAAAAATAAACGATTTTCCGTATATTTATTGAAGTTTTAATGATAAAATTAAATTAATAATTATTTGTTTAGAATCATAGAAATGACACTTGTTTTTAATTATGAATCGTGGTTTACGGCTAACAAGCCGAGTGGACGTTTAACAACTACCGAAAAGTTAAACAATACATATACTCTGCAATCGATTAAATGGACAAATCGATGTGAATTTTTGCGAAAAAGTTACACTTCTTCTCAGTGAGAATCGAACTCAAGACTCCCTGATCTCTAGTTAGGGCGCGTTACCCCTACGCCATGAGAGGACTCATGGACGCAAAAAATTGAATTTCTCCAAAGATTATTTCAGAAATCATCTTTAATCATCCAAAAATTGAAGAAGTGTGAGAAGAAAGTCCTAATTCCTCCAAGACTTTAACCAGTGATTCATCCATCGATTTTCCTGGGACATCCTCCAAGATTCCACATCTTCTTCAAAACATCTTCTTAAATTCAATCAATAACTTCTCCAGAAAACTGTAGGGCTTCCCCTAAAGTTGTCTTTACGGATTTATACAAGAAAACCAGGGATTACTCTAAGGATAACTTCAGCAATTGCTCCAGAGATTCTTTCTACAATTCCTCCAGTAATTCTTTGAGATTTTATCAAGCATGTCTTGAAAGTTTTTTTCGTTAACTCTTTCATTATATGTCTCCAGGGAGATCCCGAGGATATTTTTTTTCTGAAGAATTAATCCGGGAGGTATTTCTAGAAATTTCTAGAGTAACTTCTGAGAAAACTTGTGTAAGTTTCTAAGTCACCGTTAATGAACAAGGATCTCTGAAATAACTCCTGGACTCTTGAGGAAGTTTTAGAAAAATTTGCTGGATAATTTGCTAATACAATCGAAAAAAATCAATCGAGTCTCGGAATAGTATTCTGCAGGATATTTTTTTAATTTTTTCAAAAAACATTAAACAGAATATCTATGGAAGTTTTTGCAGGAATTACTGGTGTGAAAACTGAAATGAACATAAGCATAGGAATTTTTATAGAAACTTAAAATAAAAACTGCAGGGAGTGGAGTGGATGAAATGATGGAAAAATTCCTAGAATAAAATAGATTTGTTCGAAGAACCTCTCAAGGAAATTTCGATTTCTGGGAGGAACCGTGGATGAATTCTTGAAGAAATCCACATGAACAGGCGGAGGAATTCTTGCAGCGTTTCTTAAAAAAAAACACCGTGCTCAAAAATCCGAGACATTTTTTTTTCAAGAGCCTTCTGAACCCGTTATGGTCTGAAGGTTTCTTTGGAGCCTCTATAATTTTGGTTAAAATAGATACTTTAGAGACCCTTAAAATAGAGACTATTCAGAAACTTGCATTAAAATAGAGTCCAAGTCTCTGAAAAGAACCCTAGTCCTGTCTTTAGGATCATTCATTGAATCAACTTTTGTTATCATTAATATTATACAGCGGGGATTCACTTGTTGGAACAACGGGTCGTGTTGGAACGACTGACAGTTGGTAAAAGGCTCCAGACCTGGGAGGGAGGCACCGATACTAAACACGAAATTGGATACAATTGTTTTCCAAATTGCAAGATAACTCCAGTTTGCCAACGACAATCAAGGCAGGCTTAGTAAAAATCGCTAGTTTTCAATTGTTGTGTGCCTTCGATCTTTCTGGACAAACATTGAAAAAGGGCCACAGTGAATCGTGGGTAGAACGATCCTTTGACTGTCCTACCCAGGTGTTTTTGTGCGTAGTACATGTCCTACCTGTCCTACCCACTTCCCGCGCCACTGATGCCTTCTTAATTTTATCCATATTCATCTAGAAATTCTTCATAAGTTTCATTGAACATTTCTGAAACGATTTTTCAGGAATTTCTCCAGCACAAATTTGTATAAACTTTTTCAGAGTTTCCTCCAGCATTTACCAAAATAATTTCTGCAATGTATCTGCTACAGATACCTGGGACAGAGCGCTGCTCTCTTGTTTATTTTTCTATGGCTGTGTGATCCCGAAATTCTACACGATGACTTGAATGGCTGTCTTATTGAATTCAAATAGTTTTAAGATTATTACGACAAAATTATGCAAATCTCTTTGAAAAAAATTATGTTTAGGGTTCTAAAGGCGCATTGAATTTAAATTAGCTATGTCTGATCGGCAATTTTTGAAAATGTTACAATTTTAATTAAACATTTAGTTGATGAGAGAAACATTGACTCATTGTCTTTTGGGAGCCATAGAATATCTTTCAGACATATAGTCACCAATATTTGGATAAAAACATTTATTTATTTGAAGTATTTGTTTCAATAGGGACAAAATACTAGAAAAAATGTATGAAAAAGAAAAAAAAATAACCTGAAATGGTTTTTAAGACTGGCTAAAAGCGCATGCCAGATGAATAACACAAATGTTTTATTCTTTTTTTTTTTTAATCAAAGAGGAAATCTGAACAAAATCAAATAATAAATCTGAACAAAGAAAAAAAAACTTGCGAAAACTTAACGTAACTTCGCTATAAGGTAACGAAAATAAAAATCTACAGTCGACTCTCCACATCTCGATGTTCTACATCTCGATATCTCTCCCTATGTCGATGATTGCTTCGGTCCCTTCATTCTGCATATGATTTCTCTCTCCATATCTCGATATCCTCCTTATCTCGATATCTCCATATCTCGATGTGTTCCTGTTGATTTCATGTTCCCAAATTTCTCTCCATATGTCGATATGAATATAATCAAAGGTTACTAGACCACAATCAAGAGGTTCAGAACAATTTGAAAACTCGAAATGAAGTTTGTTTGTTTATTATTTTCTTAGTAACGGAATGATTTTCAATCTAGTGTTCATTAAATTAATCTTCTTTGTCTCGATTTCTCCCTATCTCGATGGTCCCTTCGATATCGAGATGTGGAGAGGCGACTGTAGTTGCGGTATATCGATGTATTACAACTATAAAAAGTACAACTATAAAAAGTATGTTGGTACTTCAATGTAAATACAAACTTAACATCTCAAAGAGAAAACTCATTTCACAATTCATGATGAAGAAAATTTCTGAGAAGAGAAATTTAGTCCAACTAATGGGGTATATGCAATCATCAATTTTTCAACTTTATGTGAAATTACAAGCCAGTAAACTTTTGCAAAAATCCCGAACAAGCTTTCTTTATTTTAGCTTGATTAATCCAGAACAAATCTTAACCGTCTAATACCCAGCCCCGCCTCTAGACGGGGTACATTTTGCAATTTTGTGTATTTTTCCTTAACTCGGGGATCAAACAGTTTTTTTTTTGGTTTAAATCTTGGGCCATAAGACGCATACTAGGAAAGTTTTATTAGAATTTTGAAACATTTTTGTATTTTTGAATTATATTTGAAAAATTGTTTTTTTTTATTACCTGGGTATAATATAACGTGTAATGCAAAAATTTGTACAATAAAAATTGGTAACCTAAAGAGGCTTAAGAGAAAATTAAAAAAAGATAGGGATATTCAAAAATAAAAATCCAATATTCATAAATTTGCTAATAAAAATAAATCATTGTCCAAAACGTGCATAGATTGATTTTAGATAACGAAAAATTAAACTTAAATCGGAAACATACCTGAAACACTTGAATATAAAATTAATCAGATATTAATCACTTGAAAACGAAGTGAATCGTTCCTAAACTGCTTGGACATGGAGTGAATCTGACAGGAATCACTAGAATATGAAATAAATCAATCCTGAATCACTTAAACATGAAGTGAATGCTTAAGAATCGAACTTTCCATCTCATCCCGGGCAGACGGAAATATCAAAATCACATCTCGAAACGAACAAATTATGATCGCATATCATAATTTGATTTTGAAAAGATGTTGGAAAATTTTATGAATCCCACCGCTATAGCTCAACATCTGAAAATATGTGAACAAGGGTTCAGGTGAACCTAAACTTTTGCACGATGACTGTTTCTTTGGTTTTGAATAGTTTTCAGATTATTCCGCCAAGTGCTCTTCAAAGATCAAAAGATTACGCTTCTAACGACACATTGATTTGAAATTTTGGTCGATCCATTGCTGAGGAAATCGGCCATGTTTTTTGAAAAATGACTTAACTTTAAGTAAAAATTTAGTACACAAAATTCAAAAATTGGTTTTGGAAAAAATACCTACTAAATAAGAATAACTCATTGTCTTTCGAATGCGCCAATTATAATTGGACGTGTAATCACAGAGATATGGACGAAACACTTTTGAATGTTTTTTTTAGGGGGGAACTCAAACTTATGCACGGGAGTGTATATTGTGATTCATTTTAGTCCATC
The DNA here is from genome assembly GCF_002204515.2 of Aedes aegypti. Lineage (NCBI taxonomy): Eukaryota > Metazoa > Arthropoda > Insecta > Diptera > Culicidae > Aedes > Aedes aegypti. The sequence continues at coordinate 18,866,762 of NC_035108.1, read as the reverse complement.
ATAAATATGTGAATCTTCAAATCTTTTCGTTGTACGGTATCGATTCAAAATACCTACCACTTACTCGATCAACTGGTCATACTAAAATTTACTATCTATTTTTGATCGCAGGTTGCTCAAAAGGTAACATTTATAAAAATTGCGTTTAAATAATCTTTAACAAATATGATTTAAACTTCCGTAAAAATGTAGAGTTTTAGTTTTTTTTTTTCATTTTATGATTTTATGTAATTGATGTACTGCCCATAACTGCATATTTGCCTCGTAATGTAGTAGCAATGAAATTTCTATCAGAAATATCTTCTGTCTGATCACCCAATATGCAATATAAACTGTACAAAATTTCAGCCTCAAATAGGCACTTTTGAGCTCTTGAGAATTTTTAGAAGTTTTAGTTTCTTCCCATACTGCCATTAAATGCCATTGGTATTCCATTTACTCAATGCCTACTTTTGTCGAATGTTACAAATATGCAGTTATGGGCAGTGTTAGTGTAGCTGCTATCCAGCTTTTACGCTATAGGTAGCGTACACGACAGGGTGTGATTCGATTTCGACATTTCTTGCCGACTGATTTTATAGTTTGGTCAAAGTAGGCTGTAGTATGAGATCGCTGATTCGACTGTTAATAATTTTCATTCGTGTTTTCACAGCATTTGTTTTGCAGCTTAATTTTCTTTTAATCCTTAAAAATTCACCACATATTTATGACTAACCATTATTATACAATTTCACGCATCATGAAAAATGTCCAAGCTTGTAAAGAGTATATATGGCAGAAGCAAAGTCAATCTACCAATCTCAAACTTAACTGAACAACAGTATGGTCCATCTGAACGAGCAGCTGTCTTGATAAAACTACTAACCATATTTGTATTACAGAAAAGATGAGAGAATTGAATTGTGGAAAAAAAAATTGAGTAATTCTTAAATAAACGATTCAGGGGTTCGAAACTAGTCTACCTCAATTAATCTTATATTATAAGCAGTGACACACATTCATTATCCTGATATGTTGTGTCTTATACCACACCAAATTGGAGGGTACACAGGATTGCACAGAAATGTGGTTACGCATATGTTGAGTACGAACAAAATGCGCATCCGTTGAAAAAAAAGAGATGTTCGTTCCAACAAGTAGTTATCGTATCCAATGCCGATTCTTTATTCGTTGGATGTCCGCATGTTATCAATCTAAAAGAGTAAGTAATTTAAATGAAATAAGAAACAAGTTTTCAATTGTAGTTCTCACAACACAAAAGTGAAAACTTTTCACGTTCCCACTTAACTGTTTTTTCAACAAAGCTTAATTTGATTCAGGTATAAAAACATTATAGTGTATGCGAGAAATGTCAGAAAGGGGTGATTTAAAATCTATGGCATGCCTAAAAAGCTGAATAAGCTTAATTATCAAAAAAATCCACAAAATTAAATAAAATTCAGGCGAATATTCACTATAAACTGATGTCGGTTTAAAATAATTAAGTATTTACCCCGTTCTTACTATTCATTTTTTCTACAAATACCATTCCATTCTTCAAATAAAAACATGACATGTGAGTTGCAAGTTTTTTCGATATTAGCAATGTTTGATAATTAATACTAATATTAACACGGATATGAAGTGTAAAACATTTTATTTAAGTTTCTTCTTCTTTCTGGCGTTACGTCCCAACTGAGACAAAGCCTGCTTCTCAGATTAGTGTTCTTATGAGCACTTCCACAATTATTAACTGACAGCTTTCTTTGCCGATTGACCATTTTTGCATGTGTATATCGTGTGGCAGGTACGAAGATACTGTCCTGGGATTCGAGAAAAATTCCTGAAAAGATCCTCGACCAGCGGGATTCGAATCCACGACCCTCAGCATGGTCATGCTAAATAACTGCGCGTTTACCGCTACGGCTATCTGGGCCTCACAATTTATTTAAGTTTATTTTATAAAATAATTCGTCGCTTTTTGGCCACCTTTAAATCCTCACCATAGCAGCAGAATTCCGTTTACATCAGAAGGATTGATATAAAACTATTAAAGATGGAAATCATACTTTTTTGCAATTTGTACCGCCCTAATGCAATACACGAACGGTGATAGTAGCTCATCAAATAGTTAGGAGCTGAAATGAGATCAGATCATTCTCATGTTGTGCCAGTGACACCACAACAAATGGACAACGTTCAACTTATCATTTCTAATTCTATTTTTATTCAATTGCGCTACTAAAGACGAAGTCACATGGAGAAAATCAATTCATTTGCCCCAATAATCATCCAACGAACGCTCCCCATCCAACGAATTTCGCAACAAGGAAGTATTTTCCAATTAATTAATCCTCTTCCATTTTGTGTCTCTTTCTCTTCCCACATCGCCTTACCCCATACAGGGCACAACAACAAAACTACGAGAAGCCGGCTCCGAACCGCTGAAACAGAACAGTTGATGCCCTGCCGGGACAATCGTTCGTAATTATCCCGACCAATCGGGTCCAACGACAACAACCCACATCCGGGCGGCGTCCAAAGGCCGACGAAAAATGACAGTGATCTTTCCACTGGCCAGAGCCGGTTATTGCCAATCTACGTGGTGCAACCTCCCAGAAAGTGTAGTTTTCCTCTAGGGGCGTGTAACACCTCGAAAACCAAAAATTAAAAGTTCCCCAAACTGTGATATTTTGTACGTATAGCACCGATTGTGACAAAATTGAAAATATTTCCATTGTTCAACACATTCTACCCCGTAAGTGTAAAACCCAGAGATCGCGCAGTGCAGTGAAGTGTGTGCAATATTCCAAACCCATTGTAGATGCTGATTGTTGGTGCTAAGAAAAATATTTGAAAAAAAAAGACCTAAGCTAACACAAGGGGAAAGTGCATATCCGAGTGGTGTTGTTTTGTGCTCTGGTAGTAACATTTTATCCGCGAGAAGAAAAACGTGTCAACGGCAGTCTGACTGAATGCAGAATTATTGCTGTAGATCGTTCTGACGAGCTCTGAGCCTTAGAACAACACGGGCAGCCAGCGAGGCGGTGGTGTAAATAAAGTAGCAGAAGTAGGAGAAAAAAAACAGCGATAAAATGACGGGGTGAGTAATAAGTGTGTAGCTTGTTTTCGGTTTTCTTTCCGCCGGTTCTTGAATCGTTGAATTTAGATGAGTTTGACGGAGAGATAGCTACCTTCGAGTGAAACCGAAACGATTTCGATCGTCATTCCTGTTTGCAGAAACTCAAGGTCTAACGCGCAATTATATAGCGATCTGGAAACCCAAAAGTGGGATATATTGTTAGGTTTCCGATTGTTATGTAATTCGTTCCTTCATTGTCTCCATATTCGTAAATTTATTTTTAGAGAACAAAATCATCAATCATGAGCGGTGAGGTACTTTTTAAGTTCACGTTAGTACCGAATTGAGTCGAAAACAAATTTAAGTGTTTGTTGTTTTACGGAACTAATATTAACATTCGTGGTACGTGACTTGCATGCCAGTTCGAGTAAGAATTAGCAAACAGTTCCTCAATATTTGCTCGTAAAAGCAAATGAGAAAACTTTTTTCAGTTACTTTTTCTTAAGATAAGTAGAGAAACCAATCACTAAAGTACATTTAACAAATATATAAAAAAAAATCACGAATTAAACCCTCTGCCGGTAGCATCATTTGTTTTATCACAAAATAATACTAAAATCATGTTTGGCTTTTTTTACATTTTTGTATCATAAGTTCTCGAAAAGTACTTCATTTTAAGAATCTGTGGCAATTGGGATCTTCGGTGATCTGGTTCCCGAGATACAGTAATTTCTCGATTATTTCACGGAACCAAAAATTGGCGTGGTATACCGAAGCGTGATATAATAAAGATGTGTTTTTCTACTATATAGGGCAAGTGTACCATTAGTGGTGCACCTAAGGGAAAACTGGTAAAACATGGTGTTAAAACCATGAAATATATGATTTTAATGTATCATTCGATAGATCTCAAATCCTTCTATCACTCAAATGTATAAAAATCACGATTCATTTGAAATTTCCCTGCAAAAAGCCTTGCACCAATAATAGGAACACTGTTCCTTTAGTGGAGGTATGTTTTAGGAATGGTTCCTTTAGTGGCGCAATCCATTGATTTCTTATGGGACCCTCCACTATGGGTACTGATGCACCACTATAGGTGCAAAGGAGCAAAAAAATTAAGCATAATCATTGTTTTAAATAGTTTTACGGGCCAAATTCATGAATATTATTCGATTACTTGTATCATTTTCGCATCGTGCATCATAGAAAAATATCACATAATCATTTCTTAGTACGAAACATGCCAAAACACACTACCTCCACTATTGGAGCTACCTCCACTAAGGGAGCGTTTGCCCTATTTTTAATCGAAATTTTAACTTTATTTCTAGAAATAAAGGAAATTCAATAAAAGGCACGTGAAAGATGGGTTAAATAAATGTATGTTAGTTGTTATTCTTCAATTGTAAAATGCATGAACTTAATACAATTATTGTGGCGTGGTAAAATCGAACAGAAAACCGTGCTAAAATCGAGAGTGATATACTGCGGATAGAGTGGTTGATATTAATCCACACGTAACGATCGAAAAAAAGGCGCAAACATGGATTGGACCTTCTCTAATATGTCTCTAAATTGGATCGAACCAATTGACCAAAGCCTCAGCCCGTTTCTGGAATACTGACGAAATTGCATACTTTCACTTGTTAGTAGCTGGCAAAAATCCAATTTATAAACTTAATTTATTTTTAAATAATTTTGTTGAAAACTGTTGCGATTCGGGTACGTGGACAAGAAGAACTTGGACAGACAAACAGTTAACGAGAGCTTTATTGTTATGCGTCTAGCTTACAGGAGTTTGACTAACGACTAAATTAGTTTTTCACAATAACAAACCGGTTAACATGGGTGTCACTAGGTGATGTAACGAAGGGCAGATTGCAGCCGATTGCTACAACTTCTACACCCCCTTCTCAATCGAGCATCCATATCACCAGATCTTGATACCTTGGTAGAAACAGGAATTTTGAAATTATCAATACAAAGAACTCGGGTATGCATTGCCATTTTTGTTGTATGCCATCTACTCTGCACAGCTCCACACCGTTTGTGATGATTTCGTAGTGCCTGTACTTTGACCTGATATCCTGAACCACCAATGTCTGGGCGCCTTCGTTCACGTTGTTTCAATGATATCTGCTTCACAGCTACAAGTGCTTCTGATTTCTCAGATGTTGCTCATCAGTTTCGAAGATATTTTCGTTTGGCTTATCTCGAACTAACTGATCAGCAACTCGTTTGCCATAGCAACCTTCGCGCGTACTCTTGAATAGCTCCAGCTCATATAAACAGCCCTTCAGTTTCCCTGGAGCAAGCAGTATACCATCTTTCTTGATCAGAGCATCGTTTTTCTTGAAAACAACGTCGATACCAATTTTAGTCATCTTGTGCACCGAAATTAGATTTTCTCGCAGATCTGGCACGTAAAGAACGTTCTTCAAAATTATCTCGATCCCTTCGTTGCTTCTCAATCTTCGAATTTCTCCAACCATCTTCGCTTGCATGGCTTGTCCATCTTTTGCCACTAGGATTTCAACGGGGCTTTCCAACTTGCGAAGACTGGTGAACATTGATTTTTCACAAACTAGGTGGTCGCTGCACCCGGAATCTAGTTTCATTCTCATACATTTTCTCGAAACGTTAGTTACAAAACTTACGGCATTACTAGTACATTCTTTTTCATCTTCCAGTCGTTTCCAGCAATCCTTCATTAAATGTCCACGTTTTCCACATTTGTGACATTTTCCATCAAATTGTTGCTTCCGGTTCTGGAAATTTCCCGTGAACGCCGCAAGATTATCATCCGTGCAACTGCCTTGTCGGTCCGAACGCTTCGATTCTTCAGACAATAGTCTTTGCTTCACTATTTCCAGTGTGAGTTCATTCTCTGGTACATTTTCCAACGCGGTGACTAACGGGTCGTATGATTCTGGTAGTGTTAGGAACAACTGCGATACCAAATCCCCCTCTGCCAACAAAGCTCCAGCCGTTTTCAACTTGCGCACCAGCTCGTCGAACTCCATGAGGTGACTTCGCATGTCTGTTCCGTCTTCCATTCTCAATCTTGCCAACTGCTTCCTTACGAGCGTTTGATTAACCACTGACTTCTTTGCAAATGTTGTTTCGAGACTACTCCACATTTCCTTTGCCGTTTTTCGCTCTCGTACAACTTCCAGGCATTCATCAGCAAGGCAGCTTACCAGCAACGCTTTCGCTTTTCGATCCAACTCCTCAAAGTTCGCTTTTTCGGCAGCTACATCCGGAGCCACTCCGGTCAGCACTTCCGAAACCCCAGCCGCATCCAAAAACAATCTGACTCTATAGCTCCAGTTTTCGTACTGATCATCATGTCCACGGAATTGTGGAATACCACACGCCAAATTCTTGAATTCTGGGCCCATAACCTGTTGCGATTCGGGTACGTGGACAAGAAGAACTTGGACAGGCAAACAGTTAACGAGAGCTTTATTGTAATGCGTCTAGCTTGTAGGAGTTTTACTAACGACTAAATTAGTTTTTCACAGTAACAAACCGGTTACCATGGGTGTCACTAGGTGATGTAACGAAGGGCAGATTGCAGCCGATTGCTACAACTTCTACAAAAACAAAGTCGAACATTCATCTACTATATCAGATAATTAGGCAAATATACAAGAATTCAAAAAGAAAAATAGTTTTCAACATAGCCAGTTAGCTGTACATGTTTAAAAAACCAAAATGTTTGCAACTTGACTAAATCATCTAACTTACCTAAACCCGTGCAAATTGGGGTTTAAGCTTATTTTTTTCCAAGTCGATAACTCATTCTTACTTAGATTAAATATAAAAAGTTTCAAATTTAATTTCAAGTATCTTCTTCTTCTTCTTCTTCTTCTTGGCATTAACGGCCTCACTGGGACAGAGCCTGCTTCTCAGCTTAGTGTTCGTATGAGCACTTCCACAGTTATTAACTGAGCGCTTTCTTTTCCAAAGTTGCCATTTTTGCATTCGTATATCGTGTGGCAGGTACGATTATACTCTATGCCCAGGGAAGTCGAGGAAATTTCCATTACGAAAAGATCCTGGACCGACCGAGAATTGAACCCAGACACCTTCAGCATGGCTTTGCTTTGTAGCCGCGGACTCTAACCACTCGGCTAAGGAAGGCCCCAATTTCAAGTATAACCCCATTAAATGAACACTTATTGTTGTAAGTACCATGACCCCACAGTTATGAATTAAACAGTGTGGAGTCCAACCTATAAAATTCAATAAAACGACAAGGAAATCGTAAAATTGTAATTTAACCTTCCAGTCGTCGCGTGGTTTGCCACCGTCAGAACCACCACGCTGCTTTTGTGAACGAAAAGCGAGATTTTTTCACTAGTGTTGTACAAAATACAACAGCGCGACGACTGAACTGTTAAAAGCACGAATTGAATCGTTTCAAATCGGAACTTCAGTTAGTAAACTGTATTTTGAGTGTAATATTTACATAGGATAGCATACAAATTGAAAATTGTATCGGTTTCTGAAAACCATATTATGGACCAATTTTCCTATTATGGATCAAATTGTGACATATTACGGATCAGTGCGCAAAATCAAGAGATTTTCAACTCAATGTATCTGTATTGCATGATTTGGCGAAAGTTAGCAATGTGTCACATATTACTGCTAAAAATAGCGTAAAATGCCCTTTTTTGTGATACTGCATTGTAGTAACAGAGACATGAACTGTTTTCGCTCCACACCAAGTTTTTCACCCATTTTTGCTAAAAACGAAATTGACAAACCTTGATGTTTCACTAGTTTTGTCCTTAGTGCTACTGCCTGAAAATGTCGAATCCAATGCTTAAAATGGCAGAATTCTACATTTTTTGGAAGTGATCCATAACCGTGGTAAACAATCATTTCCTGGTCCATATTATGGATCACTAGCCAGAAGTGCTAATATTCGGTATTTAGAATCAATAATCAAGAAAAATGTTTTCCAAAGATGAATTCATACTAAATCGAAGTGAACGAGCATGTTTTATGCTATTACATTTGAATTTTACCACCTGTGGGAGCTTATGAATGCTGATGGAACTTCTTACAGAAAACGACCATATAATGATAGCTGTGTGGTACCAACTAAACAATTGTCAAATACACCGTTATTTAGCGGTTGAATGTTGTGCTTAACATTTTAAATGGTAGTAGATAAATAGTATAACATGGGAAAAATATGTTTTACGTCAACGTTTATGTTTTGAGCGGAGTTATCCGATGTTGAACGCCAAAGTGATCCGTCACTGTGGGTGATCCGTAACTGTGTGGGCATGGTACGTCAAATCATTGAAGGACAGCTTCTTTATACTGTAAATATCGCTCCCTTCCACTACCCGCGGAGATATTTTGCTCAAACACGCTTTCAAGCCTAACGAAACGTTTGAATAAAATTCCTCTTGACAAAGTTTGCCTAAACATGTTATTTTGTTAGAATTTTCTTCTATGGTGATGATTTGGTTCCACCTTTTTTTTTGCAAGGCATTTACATATAGCACTGGAGTAATCTGAAAAGCAATTTGATTGTTTGTGAGCAGTCATGAAGGGTCCAAAACGGGTTTGTGGACCCGAAACAGAGACACTTGCACGAAACCCTCGTCAGGGGAAAAGAATCTCCTTCCAGAAAACAGTTTTTACAGTGAAACTGTAAAATCAAGCCCCTGATTGACAGAATACTCCTAATCAGGGATTGAATCCTGAGAAAATTGAGAGAATCTCTCACTTATCGCTCTCTGTAACTAACATAATATGCTGCACATTATGATAGACTGTTTATCGTATACTGGATTGGGGGATAGTAGTGCATGATAAAACCGCTCTAAACATGCTCCAAACCTAGGGGACACTATTGCTATTGGAAGTTCGTGGATTGTTTATCGTGCCAGCAAAGAAAAACACCTATCACCAACAGCAAACAAGCGAGAAAAATGGATTTCATCATCGCTCTCTCTCTTTGGGGCTCTTGTTCGCTGCTTCCATTTATCAGACTTGTTACAACTTACGATACATTGACAATCGTGGACCGCAATAGATGGGATATTTTTCTTTGTTTGCTTTGATCGTGCTTCATACTCAAATGAGAGCAAATTCTGCAAAGCCTGCTCCTAATAGATGGGGTCGAAGATCCCGCCCCTAATCCACGAAATATTTACAGCAAGGAGAATGCAGTCCCAAGCTCCCTGTCCAAATCGCACACAGCAAAAAAAAAACCGTTCTCGTATCCGTGAACTCGTCAACAAGCAAAAATACACCGTGCACTAGATCATGTTTATGCGTAAACATGATGGTAATTCATGGTGTATTTTTGACAGTTCGCGTTTTCCAGAACTCTTTTTTGAGCGTGCAGTATCCACAATACGACTAACTGACACTGAAGAAGACCGCAAGTGGTAGTCAAAATACGTATCCGTCAAAGACAAGCAATTAGGGCGGAAATAAAATGTAATATGTCCAAGGCGGGTTCACTGATTACAGAGTATAATGCACATTGCTCCAATCTATTTTTTTTTGTTTTTATCGCTTGCTTATTTACACGCCTCTCGCCTACCAATTTTTATATAAAAGGTGAGGAGAAAGTTTTCGTGTGCTTGTATTAGTGCAGTGTAAAATCAACACAAAATATGAGTGGAAATGGGTGACGTCATACGGGTTCATTTAAATGATGTGTTTGGGCAATGTGAACATTGGTGAGTGGGTACAAAACGTTCTATATTGTAGAACTAGTCAAGGGTAGACGGGAAAACATCTGCAGCCAACTCGTAAGCTTACTATTTGCTCGAAGATTTACTATTGCTATTTGTATAATTGGATTGAAGGAGTCATATTTTCCAACAATAAATTCGCAGATAAATCTGCTTTTCCCAGTTATAATGAATATTCGCACTACATTCATAGATGAAATGTTGTTAAATCTCATACACACCCATTAATTTCAAAACTTCACGGCTCAGTATTTCACGGGTACCTTCCGTGGTTTTATTTCCTGCGTTGTAGAAATCTTCCTAAAATAGAGCAAAAGTTAGAACTATATTACATGAATCACCTGTAGTGCCATTTTAGTGCTGAATTTTGTCATGTTTTGGTTTGAGTAACAATACACATAACAACCTTGGTAACTAAAGAGTGGCTAGCAACAAAGCCTCACAAACTTTCGATAACAAACTATATGACGTCACACATAGTTACGATTCAATGGGTTGCTGTGTGAAAATGAAACGAGTACACTGATACATACAAACAGTTGTGTATTATACAGAAGCATCTCCTCATCTGTATTAGAGCACATTGCTCGCCTACATGTCTCGCTTGGTTGATTACACTGCGGAACACGTTTTTGTCTCAAGCACCAAAATACCGCTATTCGCTCAATTGAGGGTTGCTGAATCCATTGCCATTTTCAGAAATATCATAGCACGTCTAGTTTTTGAGATATTGGCTGTTAAAAATGCAAAAATTGACTATTTTAGCCAACTTGCATGCAAGATTGCCAGCTTGTATGGTAATTTATTTACTTAATTTGCCATAGAGTTCAAACTTTATGTGTATAACAATACTTATCGGCAAATTTCATAATACTTTCGATGCGGAAAAGTTAGTTTTTGATGGTTTCAAAAAGTATTGTATTTTCCCATATAAGAGAAACGAAGAATTTTATATGGAGACAGCAAACATGTCGAAAAAATCGGTTTAATTTAATATTAATCGCGCGATTTCAACCAAATTTATTCCAAAATAAAAGTTTAAGTGCAAAATGGCATGCTCAGTGAATTAGATCACAAAAAAGTTTGACAAATTATACTTTAAATTTCATGTAAACATCAATAAAATCAATGTTTTATACAACTTTGGCGACCTGTAGCTAGAAATTGTGACGTGCTGGAACATTTCTGAAAATGGCATCAGATTGAGCAACCCCAAACCTACTCGAGACACAAATTTTGATCCTTGAGACACGCAAAAATGTCATTGGTGTTACGCTGTGTTATTCACGAACCACTACGAAGCAAAAGACGCGCAGACCGAAAAAAAGTACTCCGGCGACGACGAAAAATAGGCTCACTTGCTTAGTTATGCTTTCGCCTACTTGTAGTATATTGCAAAAAAATTTGGATATTGTTTCATCATACAGTTTACTCTCCCTTACTCGTTATTCCGTATCTCGATATCGAGTTAGAGAACCATAGTAAAAGTTGGTTTTCATGGCTACCTCGATGTCCCTTGGATCGCAGTTGCACTGGTTATGTGTTCTGTAACTCGATACCTCCCTAACTCGATGGTCCCTTCAATATCGAGTAAGGGAGAGTTGACTGTACTAGCAAAAATGAAGATTTCTCCTAATGCTTTCAAAATTCAACTTATGATATTCCCACATTAACGAAAAGCTCTTCATTTGAAACTTTCAACTAGACATGTTGTCACGATGAGAGGGGTTCAAATAAATTGGTGAGATGAAAATACTTAATTTAAAAAAAAAAGACAAAAATTCAACTTTCAAAAATCACTTTGAAGCATTCAAGCCAAATTTAACAGATACAGTTAACTATCGTTAACTCGATATTCCATATCTCTATATCGAGTTATAGAACCATACTAAAAATGATTTTCTTGGCTACCTCGATTGTCCCTAGAACCGCAAATGCACTGATTTTTGTTCTATTATTCGATGCCTTCCCAATTCGATGGTAACTTCAATATCGATTTATGGAGAGTTAACTCTCTGTAAAATTTCTGTGTACACATATTAGCAGAATATCGAAACTAAGTCTTTGTCTTAAGAACAAGCTGAACAAGTGAGAACAATTTAATTTTAAAATTTTCAATTCCATCGAATTCATCCGATATTTCTCAATCAAAGGCACTGAAAATGAAACCGCTTGAAATCCAACTTGTACCAACTTTTGAAAGGAACAAATCCCATAAAGAAAGAAGCAAACAGCATTTTCATGTTCATTTAGGCTTTGTACACTAGCAGAAAGTTTATGAGAAAAGCTTCATTGGTTTATAGGTTGGAAAGCAGAAAGAAATATAAATTTCTCATTCAAATACGGTCAGCTCAATAATTTTATTTAGAGTTCTAGATTTAAACTATAGTAGAAGTTGTTTTTTATGGCTACCACGATGATCATTTTTACCGCTTTACTGTATGTTCTCCAAGAAAACGTGCTTCGATTCAAGCCTAAGGTACTTTCGATCATTGGATTTTTTTTTTTTCAGAATGTAAAATCATGGAACAGTGTTGCCAGTTTAGAAATTGTTTGTAAAATAGATTAAAACAAATAATTTAATTTGTGTTTGTTTTGATATAACACAATTTTAGATGAATGTACTTATCCTGTTACTTTTTTTGCGAAATATAAAATGTTTTCATTTTAAAAATAAATATTGCACATAGGGTGCAGAGCTACTAGGGCACTTCCATGATTAAGTTTGGTAGGGGGGTTTTTCTCGGTCAAATTGTATGGAACATTGCAATAAAAAGCGCTTCAACACGACTCATATTGTGGCCAAATATGAGCTCAAGAGCTTTCATAAAACCCCACTGCCGAAGTGATTCAAAAGTGCCAACAATAGGATCCGGCTCCTAATATTTGCTTTACCCATTTTTTAATTATAATGCATCAATTATTTCTAAAATTTATTAAACATTCATGATAATTCTGCGTTCAAAAGTGTGCGCCAATCAATTAGTGGGTGTTCAGACAGACTTGACCAAGTGTTTTTGAATAATTTCAAAAAAAAAAAAATTGGGATATGTTTGAAATATCATAATATTTGCATTGTATGCTGCTATAATGAAACTTATCTATTTGATAAAACATCTGTATCAAGAAAACATCGGAAAAATTAAAATTGACTTCACTTTTCTGTACAAGTCCAAAATATCATCTAGTTCAGTCTGTCTGACCAATTGTCAATCGAACGAAAATCACAACTGGAATGGCAACAGATGGCTCTTCTTCATTGGTAGTAAAACCGAAATATCGAAGCAAAGAAATCATCACGGAAGATCAACTAATATCATAAAGTTATCTATCTAGATCATGCTTGATTTCTTTGTCCATACGTTTTGACAGTTCTCGAATATTTGTTCAACCTGCCAGTCGTCGCGCGGTTTGCCACCGTCAGAACCACCGCACTGCTGTTATGAACAAAAAACGAGTTTTTTTTCAGCGGTGTTGTACAAAATTCAACAGCGTGACGACTGAAGTATTAAGAAAAATATGTTGCATCGCTATATGCACTATATTTCCAAAGTTGCCTTTATAAAAGTACAAGTTTACTACAAATTAAGTTGTTATGAAAATACATATCAGAATAATATGAAAAATGTGTTGGAATTTGTTAAATTGTGTTTAAGAGTACATGACTAATCCTAATAATTGGGTCTGTTAAATTCCAAACAAATGGAAATTAAAAAAAACGTTCGGCTGTTGAAAGTTTAGTAACAAAAACCGAATCTGTAAAAAAAGAAAAATAATATATATTACTTATCGTAACCATATAATACTAAACATGGGATGTTGTTCATTATTTTACAAATATTATCCTTCTTTCTGTAATAACGTACCCATTTGGTCAGACCCCAGGTAACATTGATAACTAAATAACGTTTTATTCAGCTGAAAAGAGGCTGTACGAACAAAACTTTAGCTGAATAAGCTGTTATTCAGCTACCAATATTACTTGGGACACCCAGCTTCTCAGTGTTGTAATAAGCATTTCACCAGTTATCAACTAAGAGCATTCATTGCCAAATTAGCCATTTTTGCATTCGTATAACGTGCAATTCCATGCATGAAAGTCAAGAAAATATCCATTACATAAAGATCCAGGAGCGATCGACAACTTTCCCAAGCAACCAATAGTTTGGATTGTACTTTAGCAGCTAACCCCAATGTTCACTTTTGGTATGAATCTAATTTCAGAGATTTTTTTTCGCTGATTGAGAGAACACTACTGATATTGACGGAACTTGATTCTCAATAGAGTAATTGGTAAACTTATCAACATCTAGAATGTTCAGAACAAGTTTGAATAATAGAAATATTAGATTTAGAACGCTAGAGGCGCTGTTCGTTCATACTATGGTTGTGATGGGAATGAATCAACCACAGTAACCTTGATTTTCTCTTGGCGCAATCCCCCGGTACTCAAAGTGTCAAATCATTTGTTTTGTTTTGTATCGTACGTCAATGTGAAAAAAGAAGTGATACGGGCAGAATAAGGAATGCAAGTGTAATAAAACCTAATAATTGGAATAAATTGATGGATGAAGAACACAAACAATATGAAAAACTTTGAGTCAATCGCCGATATGTTCCATTAGCTAGAATTTCATTCGTTTAGAAGCCTCTGTGTGACCGACTAGAAGCGATACGTGTTTAAAGTTGCTGGGGCACTTATGTGTACTGTGGTGCTAGTTTTATCGAGAATGAAAGAAGGCATAATATTCAGTCGGTAACTGGTCGGACACACGTATGGGAAACATAATTGTTTTTATTTGAATTTAAAAAACGTTTATTTGCTTAATTTTTTTACTTTTTGTCCTACCATATGTAACCAAAATTAATTAGGTATAATCTCAACTAGTTGAAGGGAGAAGCGCACAGTGCAAACTTAAAAAGCATTCACGGTTTCCCAAGCTTCCTCACACACATATGGCCGAGCCAGAACAGAAACTTTTTCAGTAACGGTTTGAAAGAATCTGGTAGCAAAACCTAATCCACCATCCGTATCATTGACGTGCTCTATCGATGCGATCCTACAATAAAGAGAGATTCGTTCGTGTATTTGCGCTTCCTGCATCAATAATAATTAATTACCTGTGAGACGACACTTTGCCTTTAAAGTAACAAATTTTCAGAGCACACGAAAACGGTTTTTCCAAAAAAACAAGACTCGAGTGCGAAGGCAAGAACTGTGGCAGACATTTTGTTTTGATTTCGAAAACACGTTACTACGATACGAAATTTGACACTTTGAGTACCACCTCTAAAACATGCAAACTAGATGTTGGTCACAAGATTTGCAGCGACATTAGCGGTCTAATTTTTATATGTCTATTGTTTGAATTGAACTTCATGCTTACTTGATGGTAAATATCATTCTCTTTTAGCAATTTAAACGGACTTAATGAAAACTGAAGTTTGGTTAACTACTTCGAACCTTTGGTTGCTTAAGTCAGCATGACTTTGCATTAGACATTTCCATTAGGCTAAGAAAGGCTCCTAAAAAATTCAAAATGTGGTAATATGTATTAGCGAGGAATATACTGCCCATAAATGCATGTCAGTCCCATGTTTGCTGGATTTCCTATTCACATGAGACAATTATGTGTTTATGGGTAGTATAGTTATATGAAAAATATAAATTCTCGCTCCAGTTCAGTTTTTGGGTGCCATTTGGGTTTGATAGCTACTGTGTAAAATTTCAGCTCGATCGGTGAAACTATAATTTAGCGCCAGTCGTTTAAATTTGGGATTTACTATGGAAAAACACATAGGGTCACCCATTGAACTCTAATTTAAAAAAAACATAGATCTCGATATTTAATTTTACGATGAAGAGCATGTGTCTGTTTAAATGACAATAAGATTCGCTGCTAGTGTTACTACAGGAACAGACATTAGAAATAGTGCTAATATATACTCATGTGTTCCTATAGTTACTCAAGCGATATGAATTACAAAAATATGAATTTATTCTTATAGCTTATTGGTCATTGGTACCCTGTTAAACCAATTTGTTCGTCAACTAATGGATATAATTTCCCCTTTCTCCACCACCAGAATGGAAAACTCAGCCCTCGTCGACAAGGGCCCGGTGCCCAAGATAGTGACCACCAACGAGAAAGGAGTCACGCTACCGAATCTCGAAGGACAACCGGACAAACGCGAGCGCGGCAAAGCCATGCGCCAAGTAATAGCTGCCTTCATTGCCAACATCGGCACCATCAACACGGGGCTGATTTTCGGCTTCTCGGCCGTCGTCATTCCCCAGTTACACGCCCAGGACTCGTTGATTCCAGTGGACGAAAGCCAAGCATCATGGGTCGGTAAGTAGCATCAGCTTTTTCTTGAACTCTTTATGGTTGCCAAGTAGCTACACAGAGCAGCAACGCTCTCTAGAAACTGACCAGACTCAACTCGACCAACTTCCCAGTCAGCATCACGAGACGTGCGAAGCACGAGTTGCGTCCGTAAACAAAACCGTTATTTTTAACTCCCCCTTCCGAGTTGTTGGTACTCATGTTGACGTACTCTGATCCAAGCAAGAGAAGATTTCTTAGAAGACTTTGTTCCTACTAATTGTCAACTTTGAGCAAACAAAGAAATCTTGGCGCAGACTACCAGAGATCTGAGATACACATCAATGCACTTAGAATCGCAGTCAGCTGGGTGCGAAGTACGATTCCCTGTTTGTGATCTAGTAGTCCTCCATATGGTTCGCATGTTTTGGTTTGGTTTTGGGTTAACGTAGGCTATAATTAGAGACACGATTTGTAGGAACGCAGTAAGCAAAATCGTCTGCTTTGTTGCACATACATTAGCCATTGGATTTTAGGGGTATCTAGATATTTACATATTCTGAATCTAAGTTGAAATAGAGCCAGATTTTCAAAATGTTTGGTGCCTTCAAACTATGTTTTGAGAGTCTTTGAAATAAGTATGAAAATCGCTTTTGAGTCACTCCTCGGCGAATTTTGGTTAGTTATTATATAAATCGAAATGTCATTTTGTCTATTTCACATAACACCTGATTGAGGTTTTAATTAGGCGATTTTTGTAGTACATTAACTTTATTAACAATATTTTGAAACTGTGCAAACTGTGGATCAATCCCTTCGAAATAAAAAAAAACTTTTTTCGCAATTATCAAGTCACCAATGGAATTATGGATCCAAAGTGTCTGTCAAATCGATGGGATCTTTGCCCAGCACGGGTAAACGCTCCCATAACAAGTCCACAAATAAAAGTGTTTACAAAAAGGTTCCCCCAACTGCCCGAATCTGGTTACCTTTATCTCTCATTTCATGCCGGCACATTGCTTCCTCGTGCGGCATCGCTCTGTATCGTGTTTGACCGTTTCCCATCGGACCGGGCGGGCAGCGCAAAATTTATCGTGTTTTGTTTTTGCAAGCGGTGTGGCCGCACAATTTGCTACACAGAAAAAATAGCCTCTTGCTCTGTTGGTAAACAGATTTGCACCATAACAGCTCTAGATCGACCCATCTACAGCATCATCGCGTTCAAAACAACGAATCCACAGACAAACAGATGTAACACTCATTTCAAATTCCGTAAGTTCCATTCCTCACAACAAGAGGCGCACACATCGTTTTCCATCATGTTTGACGTTTCACATTAGCGTTTTTTGTAGACCTTGTTGCACATTATCGTACATCGTACAATATGGCCACAAGACGATGATTGTGCAAAATAGAAATTTGATCTTGAAAGAAATTGTTCTGAATGTTACGTCTGTTTCTCTGTAACGAAATCGTCGTTCATCGAAATTCGAGTTGATCCTACTCCTACAATACAATCACTTATCGATTCAGCACAGCACAATCATTGATTGACGCGGGCACACGTCGAGGAAGAGCTAATTTTGGATTCAATTCAAGCTAGCCGGCTGCGAAGCGATCAATCGCCTCGTGAACTTGAGATGATGATGGATTTTAGCAACATTATTTTTTGTTCGTGTTCAAAGGTCTTTTCCCAAGCAACACTAACAGCAACCATATCTCGTCATATATCAGTTGACTTTTCTTTGTAGCCGCGAACATTACCACTAGGCCAGGGAAGGCCCCAACAAAATAGTTAAATTTTATAACATATGAAAATTTGCGGTGATTCACGTCCAGTCTCTAGTCTCTTTGGCCAACGCTAGATGCCGCCACTCATGTGCACTTGACTGTATGGGTGACTGGGGAACGGGAACATGTTTTTTTTTGCTCGGATCATTTCTTCCGCAATCCGCACTAACCGACTGCTTACTGTAGCAGGGAAAACAAATGTTGAACAGCTGTTGCCGGCTCGAGAAAAAAGTAAGCTCGTGCTCAGCTGATTAACACACGGTCTGAATGTTTAATTCCAACCAAATGAGGAATGCCTATAGGAAATTTTTGAGAGACAAACTATTTCAGAACGGTAGAGTTCAATATCCGCTAATGGTGATAATTTTAGACTCGGTTGACGGAAGAGCACCGGACTCGTTGTCCTTCGTCGTGAGTTGCACGAAGTGTTCCTCGCAAAGTTCTCGAATAATTGAACAGTGCATGTAAGTTCCTGTTTTGCAGCGATTGTCACCTGAAATAATGGGAATAGCGTTGTTGTCAAGCGTGAAGATCAGCTGTGTAAACGAGAAACTCAGAAAGCCATCACTATGTGAAAACGTGCCTTTTTTATCATTACAGTATCTATTCCAATACTTACACGATTATTCCGCAATTTATCCGGAGATTTCTCCAGGATTTTTTAAGCGTTTTTTTTCTGAACCTTCAGAGATTCCTTTAAAAAATCTTCAAGAGACTTCTCCAAGGATTCTTCCAGGAAAATTTCTATACATAGACGGGATTCCTCCACTGATCGCTCCAGGGATTCTACCAGGAATACCTCCAAGTGTTCCACAATTCACGAATTCTCCAAGGCATTCTTTGAGAATTTCCTTAAAGAATTCTCCCAGAGTTACCCCCAGACAAATCGCCACATGACTTACTCTAAGGATTTCTCCAGATAATCCTCCAGGGATTCCCCATGAATTTCTACAGGGATTCTTTCTGGGCTTTCCAAAAAACCTTCGGAATTGCTCCAAAAATTCGTCTAGAAATTCCTCCAGAGATTGAATTACTGCTGACATTTCATCAGAAATTATCCTAAAAAATTCTAAAAAGATTACAATAAGAAAATCTCTTAAAAAAATTCTCCAATAATATCTCTACATAAATTGCTTTCGGATAATCCTTCAGAGATTCCTACAGGAGTTTCTCCAGAAATCCAAGAATAATTCTGGAGATTTCTTCTCTGAGATTCCTCGACGGATCGTTTCAGGGATTCTACCAGGAATTTCTCTAAGGATTTCATCAGGAATTCTTCAAGGTGTTCTACAACTCACGAATTCTTCAAAGGATTCCTCAAGAATTTCATCCAGAAATTCTCCCAGAGCTATCACCAGGCAAATCACTACATGTTTTACTCCAAGATTCCCCAGGAGTTTCTACAGAGATTCGTTCTCATTTCATTTATTCATTTATTTAGTTAACATCTAAACAGATAACACGGAATCAACAATTTCACGCCACAATACTCGGTTCGTGGCCGCATCTCTCCATCGTCGGTTCTGCCCCACGCTCGCCAAATCGATACGCACTTCATCTGCCCACCTTGCTCGCTGCGCTCCACGCCTTCTTGTACCAACCGGATCCGACGCGAACACCATCTTTGCAGGGTTGTCCGGCATTATTGCAACATGCCCTGCCCATCGTATCCTTCCAGCTTTGGCCACCTTCTGGATACTGGGTTCATCGTAGAGTTGGGCGACCTTGTGGTTCATCCTGCGCCGCTACATACCGTTTTCCTGCACACCGCCAAAGATCTTGCAAGTCCTCCTCGACCATCGTCCGCGTGTTATGCCCTTAGAAGTTATGAGCGTTTTGTACATGGTACATTTGGTGCGGACGTGAATCTTTTTTGACCGCAGCTTCTTGTGGAGGCAATAGTAGACCCGACTTCCACTGATGATGCGCCTCCATATTTCACGGATAACGTTATTGTCAGCCATCAGCAAGGATCCAAGGTAGACGCGCTCGTCGACCACCTCGAACGTATCCCCGTCTATCGTAACACTGCTACCTAGGCGAGCCCTGTCGCGCCTTGCCCCACCAGCTAGCATGTACATACTTTGTCTTGGACGCATTCGCCATCAGTCCAACTTTTGCTGCCTCGCGTTTCAGGCGAGTGTACAGTAGACTGATGCAAATTTTGAAGTTTTTGCTCCCCTATGCTTAAACGATTTCATCTATGATGAAAATGATCCTCCCAAAAAATTTGAAGTGATTCGGAAGAAATTTGGTTGTGCACACGCTATTTGAAGTTTATATGGTAATTACTATGGAAAAGGCAAACCTTTTGTGTTCAGTCCTATAACCCCTCGTTTTAATAATATATGTAAAAGTGAACACACTCATCTCATGTGAAATCTTCCAAGCTACAACTTTGCCGAAGACCACATTTTGATGGAACGTAAGGATAATTTGTTATTATTGATAACAAAGTATGTATCATGCTGAGATGATCATTCAATTACTTTCAGAGCAACACTGCTTTTTTGCTGTAGAACATAGTAGCCTGGATTACTTTGATCTATTCTTCACGCCAGGAGCACCACTGTTGCCTGCCGAACAGCTGGTGAAGCATGCAACATGCAAACCAACTTTATGATAATGAATAACAATTTATCCTGACGTCCAAACAAAAAGTGGTCTTCAGCAAAGTTGTAGCTGGGATGATTTCACATTAGAAGAGTTTGTTCACTTTTTCATAAAATATAATGACGAAGAGATAGAGGGCTGGACACATACGATTGGCGTTTTCCATAATAATACCCTTATAATTTTCAAATGGCGTGTGTACAGTCAAATTTCTCCCGAATCACTTCAAACTTTGGGAGGATGCTATTTACCATAATTAAACTCGTTTAAGCATAGGGGAGCCAAAATTTCAAAATTTGCATCACTTTAGTGTACAGGTCTTTTCAAATGTTCGGCCGACTATGTCCATATCATCCGCGAAGCAAACAAATTGACTGGATCTCGTTGAAATCGTACCCCGGCTGTTGAGCTCGACTCTCCGCATAACACCTTCTAGCGCAATATTGAGCAACAGGCATGAAAGCCCATCACCTTGTCGTAGTCTCCGGCGGGATTCAAACGAACTGGAGTGTTCGCCTGATTCGTTCTAGGCTTTCAAAAAAAAACCTCCGGGGTTCCTCCATAAGTTTGTCTCCAGGGAGGACATTGGGAAAATATATAAAAAAAAACCTCCAGTAAAATCTCTACATAAATTCTTTCAGGATAACCTCTGTATTGATTCCTCTAAAGATTATTCCGGGATTTTTCATAGAAAAATCTCTACAGGGTTTTTTTTTCAGAAATTTCCTTTCGAATCCTTCCAAAGGCTCCTGCAAGAATTTCTCCAGCGATTCTTCGAGGATTTAACCGGAGATTCCACTAGTGATTACTCGACATTTCTTTTCTAAATATTCCTCCAAGGATTGCTCCAGGAACCCCTAAAAGAACCTATCGAGGGATTTTTCCCAAAAAACTAATTCAGGAAAGGAGTTCCTATAAAAATCTCTAAAACAAATATTCGCGTCGGAAATCCTGGAGAAATTTGTATTCTTTTTGATGAAATTCCTGAAGGAGTGCAAGAGTGAATTTCTGTAGGAATTTCTAGATGAACTCTTGGAGGAATTCCCGGAAGATTTTTGGAGGGCCAGAATGAATTTCTGGAGAAATGTCGTGGGGAATCCCTTGAGGATTTCCTAGAAGGCGGCGAAGGAGGTACGTATGAGCAAATTCCTGAACGAAACTCTTAACAAATCCATATGATGTTATTTCTTGTGAAATCCCTAGATGAATTTCTGTTGGAATATTCGGCAGAATTCTTGATAGATTTCCAGGAGCGATACGTGGAGGAAATCCCAGGAATAATATTCCTAGAGGAATCTCAAGAGGGCTACCTGAGCGATTTCTAGAGAAGCCACTGGAGAAATATCTGAAATAATCCTTGAAGAAATTGCTGTAGTGTAACCTGGAGAAAGCCTTTACACATCTGTGGAAAAAAAAATCCTAGTTGAGATTTTCCTGAAGGAATCTTTAAAGAAGTCTGTGGAAGATTTTTTGTGGAATATCAGAAGAAATCGCTTTAATAATCTTTGGAGGAATATCAGAAGAAGTCTTTGAAGCAATCACTGCAATAATTCTGGGAAAAAATCCCTGATCCTTGGAGAAATTCCTGGAGAAAGCCCAGTAAAGATTTTACTGAAGGAAACTTTGGAGGAATCACTGGAGGCATTCCGGAAGAATATCCTTCAGAAACTTCTGGTGAAATCGCTAGAGGATTTCCTGCAAAAATCCCTAGAAAAATTCTTGGAGGCCATTTAACCGAACGGGTCATTTGGCCGAATGCCAAATCATGAACAAAAAAATTAAATTGCAACACCGCTGATGTGTAGGATTCATAAGTGTGGCCCAATAACTGATTAGCTAAATAATTTGTTGGTTTTTATGATGTGACGGGACGTTATGTTTGTCACTCTTTAAGAGCTCTAAGAGAATGATAAAATCGACCCGTTTATTCAGGACGAAGTTGTGAACTACTCACATCGCGTCAGGACTCTGAGATGATGGTTGATTCGCCTCTGGATTACCAACGCTGTAATAATGTTTCAAGTGTTTTAATGATTTCATCAGACTTTTTTCCTTCTTTTGCACATAAGCATTTATTTTGAATTATACTGGTTTCATTACCTGGGAATGGTAATAGTAGTAGGCTTGAATTTCGTGAAAATCTCGTGGCTCTTCCCAGTACAGTAGTTCAAAAACGTGAATCTCATCAAGTAGCCTATGTTGGGTGCATGAATTTTCTAAATCGTTATCGTTGAAGGCTCTAAATGCGGGAAATGCAGCAGGAAATAGAACATTTTTCTATAGTAGTTTTGGATTGCCCTTAGCAACGGGTATTTTGCAATTTTCAAGGCTCTTTGTCTACAGCAGCGATAGGCGTGAGTTTCACTGGCTTCGCTGACTGCGATTGGCTTTGTTTTGCTACTGTAGAATGAATTTCAGATTTTTTCTCAACCCTGTTCATTACTATCCAGCTATTTAAAAGCGCTAATGGCTGCCGCAGTCAGGCTCGCTTTCTGGTAGGGAACAGTCCGCATAACGTTTGGCTTGGGTCGTTTCATATTGAGCGAACCCAAGCCAATCCTCAAATCGTTTGATCCCTACCAGAAAACGATGCAGTTTAAGGCAGCCATTATCGCTCATAAAAAGCTGGATTGATAATATTTCACCTTATATTTTAATTGGGAATTTTACCTTCTTTAAATCATCGGCAGTTCTTTGTAGTTGTACTGATAAAATTATTATATGCATTACACTTGCTTAAATTTTCATAAGAGATTTACCCTTCTTTTGATCTTAGGCTGTTCTTTCAAGAATGAATTATTGCTCATAGTTATTGATATTGAAGCTTATAATGAGGGTATCAGAGGTAATATGCGCCCCAGGAGCAAAACGACTTTTCGGGGATTCTATAAATATTCTAGAAGTATTTAAACATTTTTCGAAGCTGGATTTGTAAAATCGCAGGTTGCGGGTCACTCCTATCAGCTCTTGACGAATCTTTTCCAAATTCTTCACAAATACTCTTAAAAGGCACCGTTGGGTTGTGTTTCCTGAATACCCCAGATTCCCTTACGTCTTATTCAAAACATATTGTTTTACCTCAAGGCTTAACTTGGGTGAGATGTCATTCTCCTCCAAGATTAAGATTGCAACATGTGAACTGAACTCTGCACCGGTGCTTGCGTAATAAACGACTCGGGGAATACTTAAGTCAAAGAAGCCAAGACTTGTGGTTGCTAACGCTATGACATATATTACTTAGTACGATTCGAGGGATCAAAGCAGCCCGATCCAGCAGAAGGACGTATAAATCTTTAACCGTTTTAGCTACTGTAAAAAGCTAACTACAAACGCGATGCGCAGAGAAGTGAATAACTGCTTATGTACATTTAGGATGTTCTTTTTTCAGCACGAACTTTTTCTTAAACTACTACTAGAAAGCTAATTATTTGTATATCAATGATGGTGAAACCTTCTTTATGAATAAGCTGAATGAGTTCTTTGAAATTCATTATAAATCCATGCTAAATGTTATTCACTTTTGTTTTCAATTCCGGCCAAACGGCATTCGGCCAAATGACCCGGAATTGTGATGGTTTGGATGCTTAAGTTCCCATAAGAACACTATGCTGAGAAGCAGGCTCTATCCCGGCTCGGTCCTGGAACGCCAAAAACAAGAAGAAGAATTTTATGTTTGATAATTGGCAGGGTGTCTGTTTAGATCTGGATGAACAATTATGATATTTTTTGCCGCATGATGGAACTATATGATGGTCTGAAAATGGTCCTCTTCATACTCTTGTAAATCGGAATGAAAAATGAAATTTAAACCGTCGTACCATACATGCGTATGAACCTCTGAATTCGATATGTACCGGCTCCCTCTAAAACAGGTTCCTGGTGCTCTTGTGCCCTTGTGCCCAGAATGGCCAGAGTTCCATTCTAGATATCCATATCTATATAATCCAGTTGTTTGCTTATGAAAATAGTTTATTCATCTTGAAGTCGAAGTTACATCGAAAATTTTGAAACCTTTTATTTTTAACTTTAACGTTGTTCAAGCTTGTAATTTTCGTTTTAGATTTTGTAGTACCAATCTAATATCAAACTTATAATCAAAATTCGTAAAATAAAAACCGTATTTATTTAAATTTCATGTCATTTACATGTATAATGACTATTTTTACTGAAAATGTGTATTTTTGTGTAAAATATGGTCAAAATAATGGGGCCGTAACAAAGCCGCGAAATTTCGATTTTATTGCTTTGGTCACACGCGAAATTCCAAATTTTTGCCGCGAATTTCCATTGTCCCTAATCATCATCTTTGCACGAAAATGTTCGTTTTGAGAAATTAGGAAAAGACAGAAAATTTCAGATTTCTATCTCTTTTCTCTACAAAGTTCTTCTTTACCATGCTGATTGACCAAAAATGACTTCAATGCACCAGGAAGGCGAATATGGGCAAATCTCGCGGAACATTACTAAAGGACCTATGTACAAATGAGAGATTCTCTCCTCTCTCGTTCTCTTTTGATTATAACAGTGGAATACTAAAGATTTTGGGAAGTTTTTCACTATAGATCGAAAGTCAATTTCCTTGACTAGCGTTTCATACAAAAAAAGCAACAGAAGAGATTAATGTGACTCAGTTATTAATGAAAGAGAAAGTAAACAAAGAGAGCCTCTCAATGTTAGATAGGTCCTTTAGTAATGTTACGCGAGAAATGTTCTACTTACCCCGCTGGTACGCTTCCCCCACTGTACCTTATATATTGTTTTCTTAAAGTTTTCCCATATTAAAGTAAGATTATAAGGAACCTAGCCTGCACTGCGTTCTTAAATGGCAGCTCTTTTTGAGGAAAAACTGTACCGCACAGGATAAACAACTTGCTACGCTGAAACACGCGGATATTTCGTGCACTTGGTTATTGTAGTTTGATTGTTTGGCGTGCAGTTTTATTAAGGCCACCGAGAGCGACCGGCTTTGTTGGGAGACAACTTGTGTACAGGGAGGAAAAGTATGAGCAATACTGTTGTTTTTGCAGATGGGAAGCAATGAGCCATTTTACGAGACGTTTCGGAACAGCTGATCGCCGCAACGGCGTCAATTGACAGGAGACCTGGGATTAAATCCAGCGTGATTTTCAATAACGCCTCATCTTACCAAACGAGGACATGGAGAAAATGACAAAAAAGAGATCCAAAAATGTTCGTTACTGCAACATTACACCTAGTTATTGTATCAGCTACCTCTTTGTTACCCATATTGCACATAAAAAAGCACTTTTGTGATCAGAAATATTTTAATCATTTTTCACTATTTAAGTTTTCGCCTGGATGAAAAGCTACGCTAGAAATGCGCACAGTCATCAACCATCATCATCGCGAAAACTGACGCCGATGATTGAAAAATCCCAGATCTCCTGTCATTTGACCAGGCTTCGTAAAATGGCTTATAATATCCTCAACTCTTAGGCTGTGAACCGTTTCACCAGTTCGTTTAACTTTTAGTTAAAATTTGACAGCTCGATAGTTATTTCCCCTCCGGTTAGAAATAACCCTGCTCTGGAGCATGGTTAAACTTGACAGTTCGAAAGTTATTTTTTGCTCCCGTGAATTTGAGAATAACTAACCATCTGTCAACTATGTTCTGAAATAACTACTCGACTGTCAAAGCTCAAATGGGTCGACTGCGATGTTCAATTTAACCATTTGAGGGGAAAATAACTATTGAAATGTCAAATTTTAACTAATAGTTAAACGAACTGGTGAAACGGTTCACAGCCTTAGGGTTTGATTGCGCCCACTCGATTTGATTGTTTCGTAGAATGCTTTAAAAAGTTAACGCGATCATTGTTTTTCGTCCGAGAAGTTCGATAATCATACTAATTGTATAGCACAGACAAACAGACGTTACGGTGAAGTAATTTCCGCCGATCACTCATTTAGCGATGATTCCAAATTTGCTATGTTTTAAACCTCTCGTCAAGAGGCGCGCGCATCGTTTTTCTTCGTGTTTGACGTTTTACACTACTGCCATCTGCAGGTATTGGTGCACAAAACAGTTTTCGTGCAATATGCTCACCAGGTGATGATGGTGTAAAATGAACAAAGGGGGTTAATAAAATTCGTTCTAACTGTTACGTCTGTTTTTCTGTGCAAATACTATAACATCTCACGATAGATCAATGAGATATCCGTTTATTGGTCCCATTGATTGCGATATCTCAAGCTCTGATAAGAAAAACGCCACGCTTATATCGTTAGCGAATTATATCTCCCCCAAAAAACGAAGAAGAATCCTCCTGCATGTCACCGTGCGGAACAAAGGCTACCCAAGTCGATGCACCACATGACACACAACAAGGCGATGATGGGAAGCAAAGACTTGGTCGATGGTAGCCAATTACATCACCAGGCAGTCCACCCACCGTAGTCGTGAGTTTTTGTGCATAACAACAACGGCCGAAGAAACCCAGAGATAAACCTTGCTCAAGAAGAGATGTCTTTGACCGGGCGATTATGGTGACAATAAACGTCCATGCGAAAGGGCTGTAAATCTAATTGCGCCGATGACTTGAGGCACTGGGAGATCACTCGAATAATATATAGCTTGTCTTTATTCGTTTAGTGCCGGGCGTTATCAAGTGTTAAAATTTTCAAACACGAATCGATTGTGCAAAATTCGACAGCTGATAGCGATGATAGCGATAGGGTCGTATGGCTTCCGAGCTGTATCATTTGAACAATGACGGAATGGGCACTAGACTGGTGTATTTCTGACTGATACGGCTGTTATCAGAAAGTAACCAGGTCTCTACGCGTAGAGAGCAATGATAAAATCATAAACAACTTTACGCTCTGAACAGCGATGTTCGGCGTTGATTCAAGTGGAATCGTTTGCCTGGCTGAATCAAGTGTGTTTGTTTTGGTAATTATGCCTCTCTAAAACTTTCGAAATAACCAGCTGATTTTTGACAAATTGCCTGGTTCGTCAGTTTGCAGGTAGATGACGCACGACTATGTAAATTTGTATAATGAGATGAGACAATTCTATTAACCATGTGGACATAATGTATGCCTAATTGAAAAAAATAAAATAATATTGTTAATATTGTTCAAAAATGTTGAGAAGAACTTTTATCTCCCACTAGGTGTTTGTGTTTATTTTAAAATAATTTTTAATTCGCTTGCGAAAACTAAATTCAGGATGAGCTGGTTTGTTGACAAAGATTGTCTCCAGCATTAACATTCGTATAATATTGTGCCATGACCAAATTTTTGGAGTGCATTTCAAAACCAGGATTCCATCAAAAATTATAAAAAATTTCGTCGAAAATCCACAACAAATCTTGCAAGGAATATACCGATAAATATTGCAGTCAAACCTCCATGTGTCGATATCAGAAGGGACCATCGACTCATTGAATTAATAATAGAACAGAAATGCTTTGGAAAGCTCTTTGAGGGAACCATCACAGTAACCATAAAATTTGGTTTTTAGTATGGTTCCATGAGTCGATATCGTGTAATGGAACATCGACTCATGGAGGTTTCACTGTATTATGAAATTCACCAGATTTCTGTCATAAATATTACTAGGGTACCGGTACCAAAAATTTCGTTGTCAGTCGAAAGGTTTCCAACTTCACTACAAGGGAAAATACATTTATTTTTTGTACATGAGATCGCTCTATAGGTACACGTGTCCCAGTAGCTGCACCAGTGCTACAACAAGAGTTGATTTTCTCATATGTGTCATATGTGTGGTATGTTTTGTTCGGAGCAGCAGCTGAAATCTTTCGAATGATGCATGAAGTGGTCATCTTTAGGCTATACCTTTCATTTTTTTTGCATGAAGTGGTCATCTTTAGGCTATACCTTCAATTTTATAGGGGCAATAGGTGTAAATCTCCAAAATAAAAGTATTTTAGTCACGATTTATCTGTTGATTTAAACGCCTCTCACATAAAAACATTTCCTAATTTCCATATAAAAATTTAAAAAAAATCATAAAAGATTTTCGCAACCTTAGGAGTAAATGAAATGAGGCAAAATGCGCCTTACCTAATGATTGCACAGAAACCCTTGAAGAAACTCAAATTATGCCTCATAAACCCAAACTCGAGACATAGTATCTGCTGCATACATTAAAATTTGTTAAATAGCTGGGTTTCACCACAATCCGTTTGGAACTGTGGTGGCGCGTTATACCCCCCCTGTTTTGAAAATCGTTGATCTTGGTTATTTTGAATCGAATTTCTTAGATCCAATGCCTGTTTTCACTAATTGAAACCTTTTTATGCGACTTCCCTGTAAACCCAATTAGAATAACATTTCGACGAAAATCACATTCTATATTGAGTTCTTCCTAAGGGGCGCATAATACTCCGTCTTCTCTTGCTTTACGTCTATTTAAAATATTGCTTCCATCAGTTGATGCACTACTTGAACACGACGGTGACTACTGCGAAAACAATTGTAGTTTACGGATCAAGTTGCAGAATGAGGATTTTTACAGCACCAGTTGTAAATTTATCCTACGAGGCTTGCCGAGTAGGATAATTACGACGAGTGCTGTAAAAATCGAGTTCTGCTACGAGTTATGTACAACATTTTTTGTAATTTCGTAGAACACCACTTGAGGGTATCATAAATTATATCGGAATGCATTCACCATTATTTTCTGAAAAAATGTTGTGTTATGGTTCATTACGCAACTCAAAACAGTTGCGTAATG
Source organism: Aedes aegypti (assembly GCF_002204515.2). Taxonomy (NCBI): domain Eukaryota; kingdom Metazoa; phylum Arthropoda; class Insecta; order Diptera; family Culicidae; genus Aedes; species Aedes aegypti. Next base: position 18,837,515 of record NC_035108.1, on the reverse strand, counting down.
AGAAAGCGTTGCGTAATGAATCATTACAGCACTGGTTTCAGTTTCGTAATGACAATTTCCGCACTGCATACTTCAGTGCAGGAAAGAGGGCCGTTTCATGACAGACTGGCGAGATGAAAAACAGCCTATTACGATGAGAAATTGCAAAACATTATTTATATGATTTTTCAGTTTAATTTTGTCAAATCGCATAAAGATTTGTTTAAGAATCCCTCCATGTCGTCTATCAATTTCATTAATGCCCTTCAAAATTCGTTAGAAACTAGTTGAGTAGTAACCTAGATTGGATGAATGATATTTTTCTGGAAGAGCTCAAAGATTTTTTAAATGTTTTTTATTGCTCCTTGTAATTGCTCCTTGAGATTCCATCTTAAATTTTTTTTTGCAATTTCTCATCGCAATAGGCTGTTTTTCATCACGCCAATATGTCATGAAACGGCCTAATTTCCTGCACTGAAATATGCAGTGCGGGAATAGTCATTACGCAACTGAAACCAAAGCTGTAATGATTCATTACGCAACGCTTTCTCATTACGCAACTGTTTTGAGTTACGTAATGAATCATAACACAACAGTATTTCAGAAATTGTAAAATGATGATGAATGCATTCCGATATAATTTCTGATACCCTCAAGCGATCTTCTACGAAATTGCAGAAAATGTTGTACGTAACTCGTTGCAGAACTCATTTTTTACAGCATTCGGCAAGCCTCGTAGGATAAATTTACCACTTGTGCTGTAAAAATCATCATTCTGCAACTTGTTCCGTAAACTTCTAATGACATTCCGCTTCAAACCACCACCCAAACATTCCTGTCTCGAATAGAATCTTTAGATTCTTAGATATTTCTCTTTCTCCAGAGCTTCTATCTGGGTCTCTCTCCCAGTAATTGATAGGAGTTTCTAAAAAGATTTATTTTGAATACTTTTTGTCTGTCGTACTTTCTCCAATTCTCCCTGATTTCATGAGGCATAACATCTACTAATTCATTCAGTGGTTCCTTCAGGAATTTCTTCAACTGATTTTCTATCATTCTTGATTGATATCTTTATCTATCTGTTATTGTAACACATCTATATAACATGCTCTTTTGATGAAACCCTATCAGTGTTGCCATCTAAAGCCAAAATTTGAAAACATCAATGGCCGTTTTGGGGAGTTCTTAAACTATGCTTCAATTTTGTCGAATATCTTGGAGCTGTAGGTTGACATCTAGTCGTAGCAATTTTTTAAAAATTAACCATATTTTCTGTTTTACGAACCCCCAATTTTTCTCAATAAGATTGAAAAAACGTAAGTTGGATAGTTTGTTCGGCAAAGTTGTTCACTTTTGGAAGTTACACAGATTTGCATAACACCACTTACAACTTGAGAAAAAAAACCTAAGGTTCGTAGACACAAAAGTCAATTTTGACAAATTTAGAGGTACAATTGTGAAAAATAATGGAATCGTTCTGGTGGGCTTCGATCCCACGACTCCCAATACGATACACTGCGCGTCTTAACCAACTACCGTCGTTGGGGGTGACAATGGGTCAAAAAGGGATGTGTACGATTTATTTATTGAACAACTATCGCAATTTAACTCCAATAAACTTCAAATTTGGTGTGTATGTACTTTGATGGTATATTAACAACTGTTCAAAACATTGAAGAAAAATATTTATTCACAGCGGCACCACAAGTGAATGAAAAATGACCCAATCTCACCCCATAGAGGGGGTGACATTGGGTCACTGTAATTAAAATAACTTGTTTTTGATAATATGGTTGCAAAACCATTCACAGCTGAAGAATATTGATGAAATACGATGCAAACAAGATGAAAAGATATCTAAGATGTTTTACAAGTATGATAAACCCACTTGAAAGAACGATTGTTCCAAAAAATTGAAGAGCTATGAGAAAAAATATGTAAACACAACATTGATCGTCAAGTTTACATAAATTTTCTATTTTTTTCCCCTCCAATTGTCTTCAAAATCTCATCCCCTTTGCCATGAAGCCTATTCAGTTTCCCCAAAGGCGTACTGAAACAGTGATTATTTTAATTCTTCGCAAATAGTTGAATTTCGGTGCGACATTCCACGATCAATACATTTCAGGCAGATGTTGACGTCATAATCACGATATTTTAGTGTTCCAACTCATTTGTACTTCCAGGAGATGTTTCTATAATATGAAAACACTGATAAATAATTAAATTAAAAAAAAACAATCCATTTGATAAAATTTTACGATGTTGCTGCGCACGAAACACAGTTGCTGGATTGAGAAGTTGTCAAAATGCGTTGCATTGTTATTCAATGCACGGAATCCTCAAGAAGCCTAGTTTGATGTTTTAGAGATGCTGTATTTTGAAAGAATAAACACATCTTAATGAAAAAGAGAACTACCGGCATCGTAAAATGTCAAAAATGTGGACTTGCAATTTCATTTTCTGTCGTTCTTGCTTGACCCAATCTCACCCCCATTTTTGATGTTTTAGACACCGTACCGAAAAAAAATGATTTTTTTGTTGAAAAATCAAATAGATTCCGGAAAATACGTGTGACGTGTAATGAAAAGACTTTAAACCTTCTACTAATATAACGATAGAGGTGAAAGTACATGCGTAATACTTTGCACAGGACAAATTTAATGTTGTAAATTCTATCTAATTTCAACATACAAGTTTATAGATATAGTAAACAAAAACTACTATTTCTAAATATGTACATTCTGATGAATTATGCGTAAAAATATGTTCCCTAACATATGAATTATAAATTTTAGTAATATCAGCGTTATTAGCTGAAATATTTCATAAATCATATTTTTCTGTTTTGACCCAATCTCACCCCCCAGACCCATTGTCACCCCCATCGACGGTACGCCACAGAACGGGTGAAGATTCTGCAGCGTCGTCGGCCAACCTTAACCCAAGGTCCGTCACGACCCCACATTCTTCTTCACAACTCTACCCGCAGCGAACTGGACTATCGAAATTCATACATTTTGCCTTATGAAAGATGGAACGGTTATTTCAATACGAACGCTTTTTGTATCGTTTTATCGTTATCTCATATCAAGGCTTCGATATACGTGTGGTATACGCACGAGCATATCGTTCGCAAGGTTCTTGATTCGATTCCAGGTTGCCGCGAAAAATGTTATTCTAAATTTTGGTTTCTTGAGGCAAATTTATGAATTTCAACCCGATTCCTTGTGGAGAATTTTCATAAGGGGTTCTTAAACTTATCGATAGTCCATTTGCCTGAGTGTACATCCCCTTCGGCTCTTTCAGATGCCTAATTCGACTCTCTTAAGCGTGCTTACGAACAGCAGTGAGCACATTTCTCAATCCCCTGGATATATTTTTTTTCAATTTTCGGATGGAAAACGAGTTCGTTAACCTCTCGACCCTTTTTCTCGATATCTACTTTTACAGTTGTTTTGAACGGCAATTGGAGATCCTACCAACGGTTAGAGACTTGACTAAGTATTTCCTACGACCCGTAACGCGGGTAGATCACCTTTACGAGGTGCGTTACGGGGTAAGATCTACCATATTGTACTCTTGTTGTATCTGTTCTTGTGAATACTTATAAGTTACGGTCGGAAGAGTATAAGAGAATAACAAGCCACTAAGACCCACCTATTTGTCCTAGATGATGAGGAGGTTGAAGTGGAAAAATGGCTCAATCAGCAACTGAGGTTGGTTTGAACTCATGAGACAAGTACTTTCCGAGTTCAAGAGTTTATCATTCGATATCTAGGAGGGAAACGATTCCGAATCGGTGGAGTAGCAGAACTCTTAAATTCTAAAATAAGCTTTCTGTTTCAAGGAATCTAAATGTCTCATGCGATGAAACCTGTTCACAGTTTCAAAAAACGACTTAGAACCTTATAAGTAGAAGCAATAATTTGATACGCTAGAGTACCGATGCATGGTCAAAATCAGTATCATTCAACCAGCTTAGTGGCCGAACCTGATTAAGGGGCGCGCTTTTGAGAGTTTAATGGTGACAAACTGTTTTCTCCAAAAGGTATAAATAGCGGTATCTTTTTCTAAAGAGGCTCTATGAAAAATGGTAAAGAATGATATTTGTATAAAAAACGACTACTTCATTATTTCTCAATAGTAATGGAGTAGAACGACATGCACTAAACAAAGGGCACGGGTATACCACAAAAGATCAAAAAAACTGGTCGCAGTGGTTCATCCCGAACAGAAACAGATGAAGTATTTCCTACAAGTCTACCGAAGCACGTCCCAAAACAAAAGTCCAAAGATCTCACCAATCATCCAGCAAATATTTTGCCACAAATTTGTTTAAGATCTTTCGTTTACATTGCTTACGCCTTGAAAATAGTTGGCAAAGCATTTCATGAAAAACTCAGCAAAATATTCACCATCGCATTTTACCTATTACTATTTTACAATCAATTTCAAACCCCTATTGGTTTGACCACTTTTAATTTGCACCCGGCTAATTTGAACATCTTCCAAATTAAAAATGGTTCAAATGTCATTTGTCTCATCATGAAACGGAGTAAAGCGAAATGGAAAATCGCGAAACGAAACGCAGAATCAAAACAAAGCAGTCAAAGGGCTGACCAGAAACACGGTGGTAGGGTGTCTGAAAATTCAAATTAAAAATGCACCCCAATGGTTTGCATGACGTATCGTTCAAATTCGCGAGGCTGCACTGTATAACCCGGAACGTGTTTTGACCGGACCGGGATATAAAATAATCACCATCAGATTGTGGGGCTTCAAATTTTATCATTGTGCAATATATAGGCCGAAAAGTGAGAGATATTGTATATGATGATACAGACATTCAATCCAGCTTTTTTAGAACCGCTAATGGCCGCCGCAAGCAGGCTCGCTTTCTGGTAGGGATAGGGCGATTCAATGTTTGGCTTGGGTCGTCATAGCCAAACGTCATATCGTTTGAACCCTACCAGAAAGCGAAGCTATTCGTGGCAGCAATTGGCGTTTGTAAAAAGCTGGATAATTTGAATCTCCAGTTAAGTTAAGGAGTAAAAGTCTGATCCGGAGAAAGCAGATTCGTTTCCCAGCTCGGGTGAAGATCTGTAAGATGATGCAATAATGAATCTTCAAGCTTAGTAGAATATCTATAAATAAATAAAAATCGAATTTAGTACTATACCATTTAATTCTGACCTCAATACACGTATCTAATAAAAATACGTAATAAGCGTATCTAAGGATACAAACTCTACTGGAATTAAATGGATTAGTACTGATTTCGGTTTTCAATTATTTAAGGTGCAAAGGAAGAGGAACGTCCTTCCATAATTACAGAATACAAAAATCAACGTGGTGTGCATAAGGGGCATGAAATTTCCTCGTCTTCTCCAAGCATAAAGTATCTTCGTGCTTGCCACACAAGATACACATTTTAAAGAACAATCAATTAACAATGTAAGCTCCCAATTTCCGCATAACTTGAGATCTCGCCCAAAAAGTCATTGGTGTGTAGCTTCTTGTTTCTAAGCAAATGAATGGACCAGAATGAAAATAATCACCACTGGGTGACAGAGGATGATCTTCTATTCAACGTAGCTTTGTTGAGTAACGTGTAAATCTATTCCATTCGGTCGGCAACAACACAAGCTACACACTCGGTTACCAAAGCCTTTTAGGGCGAGATCAAAAGTTATGCGAGAAGTGCTCATAAAAAATGAGTTTAGAAGCAGATTCTGTCCCAGTAGGGACGTAACACCAAAATTATTAAGAATATGAGTTTGATTTTTTTACATCTTGATCATCATTTTTTGTGTCTATTGTTTTATATCAAGACATCCCCGTTTTTGTAATTATAATTATAATCTACCCCACAAGTCCTCATTTTGCGAGAAACTACTTTAACCCCATCGCATCGAGAAATGACTCGCGAGCCGATCAGCTGTCTGCCAGCAACCGGTATAGGGCTTCCCGTTTACCAGGCGTCACCCGCGTGTTTCGTCGGGCAAACGTGAAGCTTAGCGCGGAGACAACTACACCAGTCACATCGGCAACGAGCGACACTCATCGCATCAGAAAGCACGTCGAACCTTACATCACAGACAAACAGACGTAACACTTAGAACAAATGTCGATCAAAATCATAGTCATGAGGACATGTACGCTCAATGCTAAAATCGGTGTGTTTGGCCGATAGGCCAACAGATGGCGGTAGTGTGCAAACGTCAAACACGAACAAAAACGATGCGAGCGCTGCGGGTGGTGAATCGGCCACCTACCATATTTTTGAACCGACCGTTAAAAAGGTGGTTGATGGCCTATGATGAGAGTGTGACGTCTGTTTGTCTGTGCTTACATTGAACATTAATAGCAACAACAACATTTTATGCAGCACAGCCGGCAGCACTTCAAATGAGATAATAGTAGCCGATATACAACTAACCGGCTGCCGGTTGCTATGACTCGCCGAATTGTAGTGCTTGATAAGGGTTCATTCAAATATTACGTAACACAAAATTTGCCAATTTTAGACCCCCTCCCTCCCCCACGTAACAGCTTTTGTATGAAAAATTTTATTTTTTTGTATGGACCGTAACACTATGCTAGACCCCCTCCCTAACCCCTGTTGCGTTACGTAATATTTGAACGATCCCTAAGTAATGTACCGTAGAAGTGGGTGAAATTGATTTCATTTCTCACAAATAGAGGACAAATATCATTGTATCATGTGGGATATGAGCGTGGTTAGTCTTATTTGATTTATAGTGTCGAGTCTAGTACACGACACTAAAGATAACCTTACATTTTTTTTTCAAATTCGCATCAGTGATCAATTTGCCCCCGGATAACGGTACCTACTTCGAATATTTCCAACGGCAACGAATCTTTCCAGTCGATGTCTTAAGTTCAGTAAATATAGAGGCACACTTGCACATTCAGGCTTGCACTATGTGCAGTGTTCCAGCAACGACACTTAGGAGTGTGATTACGAACCGAACGTAAGCGTAACGGTGCAAGTGCACGTTTTTCGATTCTACCTTACTTCTGGTGGAAATTTTTCAAACTTTTCTAGCATGAGTGTGTTTTATTAGTACGCACCGTCAATGGGGAGACAATGGGATCAAAATAAAGTTGCTCATATGAGGGTTTCATAGAACATCACACATACTAAAAGTGTGATGTTCTATGACAGGAATCGGACAAAAAAAGGAATTTCTAATACTTTTCAACGTGTTTTTGAGCGTATTCCCATACTTGGAATTATATTTCAAGGCAGATTACGAAAGTTATATGCATTTTGAAACAATTTTAACTCCCTGACGATGAGATTTGTAAAAAAAAAATCGAAGATGCTCATATTCGAAGCCGAAGCAGCATTCGACGTAATAATCGAAGTAAACATTGCTCGTCAGACCAATTAATTTTCCTATGACTAATACAAATGGTCCTCTTAAACCATACCTTCTAGAAACGGGACAAAGTGCCGCCTGCTTTGGTGGCGCGGCTTTCTGCAACGAGGTGCAATAAAACTGCGTCGTGCACGCTTCCTTCTTGCCTTGAACTGTCATTTGGTGTGTGCAGCGCGCGCCTCATCGATGGTTTATGGAAATTCTTTATCGACGGGCTGAAGCACCTATCCATCAAAGCGCGGACTTCAAATGCAAGTGTATTGTATGCATTGAAACATCAATATATCGCACATTTGAAGTTATTTACGAATATGAGTTTGGCGTGGTTACAGTCGTAGGAGCCACCGCCTGTTTTCAATTTGATATTTCTCGAAAACTTATTCATACAGACTCAAGTCAAAAAAGTATACAAACTTACTTTATCGATCCTACGTGTTAAGCAGGCGGATTTCTACACGTACCGCTCTGTACCAACTCAACTTTTCACTTTTAGAACGTTCAATTTCCGGATTTACAAAACGACGAAAGTAAGATTTTCAACTTTCGCAACCTAACCACTATTTTCGCCGACCCGCTGTATGGAGAGACAAAGTGACTTAACCACGAATCAAAACAAAACACTACTTGAGCCGATTTTACACTGATAGAAAAACGTCGAAAGTAACTTGATGAAACGGCTTATCATTTTGTATAATTTTTTGGGAAATAATAGAAACTACGTAGTTTTTGAACGCGAGCTGATTGTATGCTAAATTTAAGTGGTGTACACTGCGAAAAAATGTTAAAAAGGTGATTCATTTTAAAACAGTTTTAGAAGACAGGTTGTGATTCTTCTGAATTAATTTTCTCAAAACCGTATGAAAGTTACTTACGTCGATTTGAAAAAGTAATCTTTTAAACTATTTCACGCGATAACGTTTGTTTTTATATCGATTCTGATAACAATCAGACTGCATTCAATGATAACGTAACAGGAAAATTTCTAAACTGATTAAACTTTCAACCTTCCCCAAATGCATTTTTATATCAATGGATCAATCTATCAGGCGTAATTTGGCGTTTAATTAGAGCCTCGTTCATGGATGATACCTAGCATGGTCAGTCATGTATATTGCTGATATGTTGATACGGTTGATTGGTCGTCTTTTATCATTGACTGGAAAAGAAGCGTCCAGTTAAAGTAGGCCATTGCTAATCATGTAAATCCTTGCTATATGAACACTGTGGGAAACTGGAATACTTAAGTAAATAAGATGAAATGTATAGTGCTCCTTGAAGCAATTCAAGACTAACAATTCAAAAGGCCTCATCTCCAAAAAGTAAACAATGAGAAAAATGCAATCTTGTTTTGTCAAACAATAAATCAAATTTAAATTATGAATTTAAGCATTGTATGTTATTTTATCGTCCAGAAAGTCGATAGATAAACTAATTTATAGCTATGAATATTCATTACTATCATTTTAGCAAAAAATTCTGCTAAAAAAACGAGTCAAAGGAAATGAGCCTTTTATTTCACCAAAAGCTGTGCAGCCCTTTTCATTTGTGGCCATAGACGCCGGCCGACGCTGATGAGGCCTGTGAGTTGACGCCTTTGTTAACTCTAAAATGTGTTGAGGCCTTCTAGTTGTGGCTTGTTTTTTCATCATCTTCTGATGTGGCCTTTTGAAAATCATTTAAAATTGATGATGAAATAAGAAATTTGAAGTGTAGAAGAGTGTTAAGTGCTGAAGTAAAGTACATGGAGATTAGAGTGATGCAAATTTCAAAATTTTTGCTCCCCTATGCTTAAACGATTTACATTATGGTAAAAAGCATCCTCCCAAAATTTGAAATGATTTGGAAGAAATTTGACTGTGCACACGACATTTGAACTTTATATGAAGATTACTATGGAAAACGCCAACCTTTTGTGTTCAGCCCACTATCTCTTCGTCATAATATTTTATGGAAAAGTGAACACACTCTTTTCATGTGAAATTCTTCCAGCTACAACTTTGCCGAAGACCACATTTTGATTGGACGTCAGGAAAAATTGTTATTCATCATCATAAAGTGGGTTTGCCTTCAGTAAGCTTCACCAACTATTCGGCAGGCAACAGTGGTGCTCCTGGCGGGAAGAATAGATCAAAGTAATCCAGGCTACTATGTTCTACATCAAAAAAGCAGTGTTGCTCTGAAAGTAATTGAATGATCATCTCAGCATGGTTTAGACCTGGGAGGGAGGCACCGATACTACACACGAAATTGGATACAATTGTTTTCCAAATTGCAAGATAACTCCAGTTTGCCAACGATAATCAAGGCAGGCTTAGTGAAAATCGCTAGTTTTCATTTGTTGTGTACCTCCGATCTTTCTGGACAAACATTGAAAAAGGGCCACAGCTTTCTATGCGTTTAATTTTCAGTTTTAATAAAAACAGTAAAAAGAGCCTCATTCCAATACGTTACATTCAATTAGACAAAAACGGTGCTAACGTGACGTTACTTTTAAATGTGCATGAATTGATTCTTATTCGATTTTTGCTACTTTTGATGAAATGCAAAAAATATGCTTAGGCTAATTACGCGCTTTTTTCATGTTTGTCCATTGTTTAAGATCCGGGCTCACAGTGACAGTTCGTGACAGCAAAATCTCGGCTCACTGTGACGTAGAGAAATTTTGTATTGGTTTCTCCCTCTCAGGTTTAGACTTTGGAATCAAGAGTAACAAATTATCCTTACGTCCCAACAAAATGTGGTCTTCGGCAAAATTGTAGTTGGGAAGATTTTACATGGGAAGAGTGTGTTCGCTTTTTCATATATTATTATGACGAGCAGATAGAGGTCTGAACACAAAAGGTTTGGCTTTCCCATAGTAATTTCCATATAAACTTCAAATGGCGTGTGCACAACTAAATTTCTTCCAAATCACTTCAAATTTTAGGAGAATGATTTTTATCATAATTGACACCGTTTAAGCATAGGGGAGCAAAAACTTCAAAATTTGCATCAGTCTAATGGAGATCCATACAGCAAGAGAAGATTCGTGCGGTCGATTAAATATGTGATTGATTGAACCCTTCGTCATCCATGAACATTTTGTATGTGCTACGCGAGTTTGTCGTCGAGAAAATGTATGGAAATATTGGTTCAATTAAAATAATATTGCAATTGAACGTTATTTTTCATGCAATTGAAACCAAATCGTGTTTTTATTGATTGTCTGTGAAGTACAGACAGGATGACACAGGTATTATTAGGTAGTATGATACAAAATACATCAGTCTACAGGAACCCGATAATGTTCGCCGTTTAGACAACCACTGTATAAAATAATACAAGGAGCAGTCGCTCCGTAGTATAACCTGCATCTACTTAGTGAGTTTGAAACGTTTTTCGCAATCTACATTGCAATTTTGATGTTTGTTTAACAGGCCTCAACTCGGTTTCCGTCAGATATAGAAATGAGGCCTTTTTGAGAAAAGGCCGCATTTGCGATGAATATCCTGGTTAGCGGAAAATGAGATGGGGCCTTTTAGAAAAATGTTATTTTTTCAACTTTTATGCATATTTTCAAATGACTATTGTATGTTTTAGTAAGAATGGGCTCTTATACACTGAAATCAACAGAAAACCTATTTGTTTACATTTTGGACTTGAGGCCTTTTCAATTGTTGGTCTTGAATTATTATATTCAACTAAAACTAGATTATGTTTCTGTAGTACAGTGTCACGAAAAATTTTGTTAGTCGGGGGCTAGTTAGTTTAGATATCTCAATAGTTTGCTTTTTAAACTACCTTTTTTTCAACACAGTTTAGTCCTATATTCAGCAAAAATAATCAAATAGTACAAACAATTTTAGCAGAGGTGTCTCCTGCAAAATTTTGATGTTTTCACGATATTATTTAGGAATTATTGAAATTTAAAATTCCAGCAGGGATAGACCTAAAATCCCTGTCGAAAATTTTCGAATGATTTGTTCTGAATTTCATGTATACCGTTTTGACTCGAAATCCGAACACTTGAGCACCGTTGACCCTGTGCTTCAAACATAGTTTTTATAATTGATTATATCTATTTTCATAAGGCATTGTGACTTATTATGATATTGAATGTGTATTATTTGGCATGGTGCGATTAATTTTGTAAAAGAGGTTCAAATATGCAAATACAAGTGATGTGCCTTGCTTCGAAATCCGTACACTACTATTAAATTGATATAATCCCGGAACTCCGGACACTTCATTTTGATGATTTATTTGCATATTTTGTATGAAATTCAACTCACCAGGATTCTGAACAGTTTACTACACAAAATCACAAAAGTCACGGGTCTAGAAAAGCACTGAAGTCGCCACAAAGGTGAACAAAGTTTTGGAAAAACTGGTGCACTCACCTTACGCTAGCGTCTGAATTTGGACCAACAAAACACTGGAATGTGTGGATATCGATACATATTTGGTATTTTTTATATTACAGCCCTTAGATCTATTGTGGCATTACTCGTATTCTTAGCGTATAGTGCAAAATGTTAATTCGCTAGAAATTAATCGAGGAGTAGCAACAAACGTTTCAACTGAAAATTCTTCAGGAATTTCGTCATACTTTCATTATAGGATTTATTAGATGTGTCCTTTACATTCTTCTTCTTCTTGGCATTAACGTCCTCACTGGGACAAAGCCTGCTTCTCAGCTTAGTGTTTTTATGAGCACTTCCGCAGTTATTAACTGAGAGCTTTCTTTTGCCAAAGTTGCCATTTTCGCATTCGTATATCGTGTGGCAGGTACGATGATACTCTATGCCCAGGGAAGTCGAGGAAATTTCCATTATGAAAAGATCATGGACCGGGGACGGACCTGGTGTAGTGGTTAGAGCACTCGCCTCTCACGCCGAGGACCTGGGCTCGAATCCCATCCCCGACATAGTCACTTATGACGTAAAAAGTTATAGTGACGACTTCCTTCGGAAGGGAAGCAAAGCCGTTGGTCCCGAGATGAACTAGCCCAGGGCTAAAAATCTCGTTAATAAATTCAAGCCAACCAACCAGATCATGGACCGACCGGGAATCGAACCCAGTAGCTGCGGACTATAATCACTCGGCTAAGGAGTCCTCTACAATATTTTTCATCATTCTCAAATTTATCAATCGATTCCGCCAGGAGTTGTAACTTCTAAAAATTTTGCCTTCAAACGTTTCCAAAAATTTTACTAAATTTTCAACTTTAGCTTTAATAATTTTGGATTTTAGGGGCCCAGATAGCCGTAGCGGTAAACGCGCAGCTATTCAGAATGACCATGCTGAGGGTCGTGGGTTCGAATCCCACTGGTCGAGGATCTTTTCGTAAAGGCAATTTTCTCGATTCCCAGGGCATAGAAGTATCTTCGTACCTGCCACACGATATACACATACAAAAATGGTCAATCGGCAAAGAAAGCTCTCAGTTAATAACTGTGGAAGTGCTCATAAGAACACTTATCTGAGAAACAGGCTCTGTCCCAGTTGGGACGTAACGCCAGAAAGAAGAAAAAGAAGATTTTTCAAAACTTCAGTAAGATTTTTTTTCTGGAAACTCTTTTAAGCTATTACTTCTCCAGAAAATCACCCCAAAATTAAAAATTTTCAAATTTCGAAAATTGAATTGTTTTGAAGCAGATATTCTTGCATAAGTTCGCTTTTTAGATGTTTCTGGAATTTCTGTAAAATTGTGATACTTTACAGTAAACAGAATTTTGGCTAAAAGCTGTTAGCACTCTATTAGATTCCAACGGACGATTCCGAGAAAACGGCTAAACCAATCGAAACTTCAAAATTCATATTGAAGTGCGCAAATACTCAGCCGTGATAACCATTTCATTTGACTAAGTTAGACCAAGTGGTATAGCATTATTGCAGATCATCTGCAAACCCATTCTCACCATATCTTTGTGTTATTTCTCTTCCAGCATCACTTTCCGCCATCGGAACCCCCATCGGGTGCCTTCTCAGTGGCTACGTGATGGACAACTTCGGACGCAAGAAGGCCCTGCTGATAACGGAAATTCCCATGATCATCGGCTGGATCGTGATAGCCTGCGCCACCAACGTAGAGATGATCTACGCGGGCCGAGTGCTGACTGGTTTCGGCTCCGGAATGATTGGTGCCCCGGCCCGTGTCTACACATCGGAAGTAACCCAACCGCATCTACGGGGTATGCTTTGCGCTCTGGCTTCAACGGGTATCAGTTTAGGAGTGCTTTTCCAATACACGCTAGGAGCTGTGACGACGTGGAAAACGCTGTCGGCAATCTCCGCTTGCCTTCCGGTGTTGGCCTTTGCGTTGATGCTACTCATGCCAGAGACTCCCAATTATCTGGTTTCCAAGAACAAGCCGGATCAAGCGCTGAAGAGTTTGGCCAAACTGCGAGGATCTACGTACAACTTGGAGAAGGAAGTTAACCAATTGCAATCGTTTGCTCAGAAGAGTAACCAGAAGAAGAAACTGACGACAAAGGAGACAATCCAAGCTTTGCTGCATCCGTCCTGCTTGAAGCCTTTCGGAATTTTGACTCTCTACTTCATGATGTACCAGTTCAGCGGTGTAAACACCATCACTTTCTACGCTGTGGAGATTTTCCAAGATTCCGGTACCACAATGGACAAGTACACCTGCACAATTATGCTGGGAGTAGTTCGGTTCATCTTCACGATCTTAGCCGCCATATTGCTCCGAAGGTGTGGTCGTCGCCCTTTGACGTTCATTTCCGGTATTGGATGCGGTGTCACAATGATTGGCCTGGGGACATATCTGTACTACAAGAGAACATGGGAAATGGCAGTTCCTCCGATTGCCCCTACGGCCACGTGGTTCCCAGTGGCGTGCATATTCGTGTTCACAATCACCTGCACGCTCGGCTTCCTGGTGGTGCCCTGGGTTATGATCGGTGAACTGTACCCGATGAAGGTCCGGGGAATTGTCGGAGGATTCACGACCTGCATGGCTCACACGTTTGTCTTCATCGTGGTCAAGACTTATCCATTCCTGGCACATCTGCTGGAGAGGCATGGTGCTTTCATCCTCTATGGGTGCATCTCATTTTTGGGTAAGTTTCATTAAAACTTCATGTGTCATTCAAGTATCCTAACGAAGCTCCTAAATCTTCAGGAACCGTCTTCTTCTATCTCTGCCTGCCGGAAACAAAGGGCAAAACACTGCAGGAGATCGAAGACTACTTCTCGGGCCGCATCAAGTCGCTGAAGAAGTCCAAGCAACAAGAAGCTGAGGGGCAACAGCTTAATAACAACTCCAAACCCCAGCTGCTGACGGTGGAAAAGAACAAGTTGCTTCCGTAGGCGATCGGTTTGGCTGGTTCCACTGCCGTCTTCCTACGACTCCTTCAGCCAGTGTGCCATACGAGGAAACGAGAAGTATTTTTAATTGTTTGATATGGAAAAGGAAAGTGATATTCTCTCCCCCCTTGTTTAATTTGTCTCCGCGCTACGATTCGCCGAAAATATCGGCTAGAAAAGTATCTTTTTTGTTAAGGAGAGCGCCACTACTTCTTATATTTCGTTAGTTTACCCTTGTTGGTCTATATTAGATTCTACATGTATGTTTACATTTCTCAGTTCTTATAGTATTATCTATGCACTTGACTCTTTGAAAGACTATAGTAGCAAATTTTATTTCCTTCTTTTATCTGTTTATTGTTTAATTCTTGACAAAAGTTGTATTGAAAATCACATTTGTAATCGACAAAAAAATATTTACAATTGGCGAACAAGCTATACAGACGATGCACATGTTTTATTTCAAGACCATTCGTACCCTTCACCTTCCCGGACATCCCCCTGAGAATGCTCAATTCGATCCGGAATCGAGTTTGCATGCAAATCGAAAAAGTGAGATACAGTGCGACGATATGATCTGATTTAATCGAGATATGGTCAAAAAACAAACAACTGTTAGGATAAGAAACTCAGGAAACCAACAGACCATAAAGTGCTTTAAAGACAGCGTGGTAATGCCCGATTGAGCGAGCACGAACCGGAATGTGAAAATTTGATGCGATTTCTAGGTTAGTCGCTAATCGCGGTCCTATACTGTCAATGTGATAGCGGATTCAAACTTACAGCGAAAAAGTAAAATTGTTCTAGAGTGCAACTTACTCGGTCCAGTAAAGAAATGTTATACTAATTAGCTAGGGTAGTACTTAATTAAATATTTTGCGCCATACACACCACCCGTAACGTAAATCTAGAGACCGATATAGCTAGTTGTGGCAGGTTAATTAAAGTCTGGGCGAATGCGCTAAAAGTTCCATGCGATAAAGTTACACACCTTCTCGGTAGGGTTTCGAGTACCGAGGCAGTAAGATTAAAGTTATAATAAACCGATTGAGATACATTCTTTTTTAAGAAAACCATGAAAAGAAATATTTAAAGTATTATTATATATCCGAAATCCTATTCTTACTAAACTGCCCATATTAGCATAACAGTCCCATGTTCATAGGAAATCCCATAGAACCTAAGAATTCCATCAGGATCTTCTAGGGATATCATAAGGAATTTCTCTAGGCATTCTATCAGGAGTTCCATCAGGAGTTTTATCAGGAATTCTTACAGGGATTTCATCAAGAGTTCCTCCAATGATTTTATCAGGTCCTGCAAGAATATCTTTAAGATTTCCTACAAGGGTTCCATCAGGAGTTCCTCCGGATTCCGTTAGGAATTCCTTCAGAAATCATCATTCAATTCTTCAGAAATTTTAACAGAAGTTCCCTAAGAGATTCCATCAGGAGTTCCTCTAGAGATTGTATCAGAAGTTTCTTCAGAGATTTCACCTGGATCCTCGAGGGATTGCATCAGAAGTTTCTTCTACAGATAACACCAGGATCTTTTCTGGGAATTACATCAGGAGTTCTTCTGAAGATTTCAAGAAGAGTTCCTTCAGAGGGGTTTCATAAGCATTTTCTTTAGACATTCCACCTGGTATTCTATCAAGAGCTTCCATAGGGATTCCATAAGAAGTTCTTCTAAGGACTTTATCAGGAGTTCCTCTAGGGTTTCCATTAGGAGTTCCTTCAGAGATTCCACCTGGAATTTCTACAGGAATTCTATTAAGAGTTTATCTAATGATTCTATCAGGAATAACTCCAGGGATTACATCACAAGTTTTTCCAAGGATTCCATAGGAAGGAGTTCTTCAATAGATTCCATTGGGAATTTCTGCAGGGATTCCATCGGAAGTTTGTTCACGGATTCCATTGGAAAAACTTCTAAGACTTTATTATAAATTCTCCTGGGATTCCATCAGAAGTTCTGTCAGGGATTCTATTAGGAATTCTTCTAAAGGTTCCTTCAGGAATCCCTCTAGGGTTATTCTGGGTTAATTTGTTATGAATTCTTTTCGGAATTTATTAGGAGATACTACCCAAACTTCTAGAGAATACTTCAAGAGATTCATCCAAGAGCTCTTCAAGGTAGTCCTCCTGGAATTCCTTAAGGGATTCCTCCCGGAATTAGTCAAGGGATACCTCCCGAAATTCCTTAAGGAATCAATCCTCAAGGAATTCCTCCAGCAAAATCTCCAAAGATTCTCGAAGATTATCAGGATTTTCTCCAGGGATTTTTTCAGGAAATTCTTATAAGTTCTCCGGCATTACTCAAAAGATTCCTTCCGGAATTTTTCAAAGGATTCCTCGCGGAATTCATCATGGGGCTCCTTCCACATTTCCTTAAGGAAATCCTCAAGGGATTCATCCGGATTTTTCAAGAAATTTCTCGTGGAATAACTCCAGGGATTCTTGGAGGTTTTCAGGAACCCTCCAGCGATATTATCAGAAATTTATTATAATAGTTTTACCTGTAATTTGGGAATCTACTTGTATATCATCCAGTGACTCTGTCAGGGATTCCTCCTGGGATATAAAACAGGAATTCCTTCAGGGATTTCTATGGGAGATTCCTTCGTGGATGCCACCAAGATGAACTCCAATTATCCAATAACGAATTTTCTATGCTATTTGACTACAATTTCCTATAAAGATTCCACTAGTAATTCCTTCAGATAGTTCAACTGTATTTTCCCTAATTATATCACCTGTAATTTTTCGCGGGAGAAATTTTTTAAGGAATTTCACAAGGAGTTCTTCTAGCGTTATCACTGAGAACATCACCAGAGTTTCGTTAGAATTACCACCAGAAAAATCTACCAGAGTTTCGCCAGAAGTTCAACCATAAAATACTTCAAAGGTGTTACTAGGATTGTGCTTCAGGATTATCATAAATTCCTCCAGGGAGTTAACTGATATTTAAAGTAGATCTAAAAGATTTTTTTTTCATTTCTGAAAAAAAAATCCATATAATGCAGCTGCATTACCGTAAGCCTACCACTAAAGTAGTTTAAAAGTGGAAAAGGGCACTTTTACAGTTAAATTAATGCAAAAAGGACGATAAAGCAATGAAGCAACTTATAAAGTAATATTAATGCAGCAGTACAATTTATAAAGTGATGTTAGTGCATTGTTACATTTGTAATGTAGGGTTAATGCTTTATTGCTTGACAGCTCTTGAAATTTGTTGAATAAAAGCAATGTTGCATCAGTGGTGTTGATATGCAGTTGAATACGTGCAATGTTATAATGCTTGAGGTTCTTGGGATACTTTTAGAAATTCTTGGAGGTATCACCAAAGAAATCAATAGATTAATTCCTAGAGAGTTTCCTGGAGAGAATCATTTATATATTTCTGGAAGAACTTTTAAAGAAATCCCTGAAGGAGTTTCTGAAAGATTCTCTAAGGTAATTCCTGGAAGATTCCTTGGAAAAAATCCTTCAAGAAATACTGGATGGAATTGATGGATAAATTCTTTGAAGAATCCTCGGAGAAATTTATATTAGATTATTGAAGTAATTCCTGCAGAAATCCCAGGACGAATGCCTCGTAGGGTCCCTTCAGAGACACAAGGAAGAATCTTTAGAGGAAACACTGGTGGAGTTTATAAAAGAATTTATTGAAGATTCTCTAGAGGAATACCGAAGGATAACCTGGGGGATCCTCTCAAAAAATTACAAGTGGAATCTCTAAAGGAATTCCTGCTGATCAAGTTTTGATGATTGTTTTTTTTTGCAGTATTTCTCTTGAAATCTTTGAAGGCTTTCTGATGAAATTCTTGGAGGAATTGTTGGTGGAATCCCTGGAGGAACTTGATGAATCCTTGGATGAATTGTGGGTAGTATCTGTATTGAAATGCTTGAAGTTCCGCTGGAGGAATTCTTAAATGAATCTTTGGAGGATTTTTTTATGAAATCCACAATAATTTGCAGAGGAACCTCTAAAGGAATCCTTGGAAAAATTCCACCTGAAGGTATACCTGAAAAATGTTGAATCTGTGGATAAATTTCTAAAGGAATTATTGATAAAATTCGTGGTAGAATCCCAGGAAGAGCTTTTGGTGGAATCCTTAGTATAGCTTATGAATTCCTGGAAAAACTTCAAACTACACTTTTTTAATATTAAATTTAAAGGAGGGATTATTAGAGTATGTTTAAAACCACTAATTGAAGTTTAACACTTCACTTTTTGCAATAAATAAAATACTAAAAGTGCTCGACACTGAAGAAGTCTGTAAGTCGCAGACAAAATAGGCCTATCTGTCAAGATAAGCAACACATATTAGAGTTTAAAGGTATTTGCTCGCCTTACTAGTGATTTTAGTATCTTATTTTTTGCAAAAAGTGAAGTGTTAAAGTTTAATTAGTAGCTTTAAAACTTCAAAGTAGAATATCTAGAGGAAACGACTAAAAGATTCTGGATAGAATGTTTGAAAAAAAAAATCCCATGGCCAATCCCATATCAATGACTGCTCAGAATATTTCCCGCAAAAGACCCGTCATGATTTCTGAGTTTTGCCGGAATATTTCGTACGAATTATAACTGGAATTCCTCTTAAATATTTATTTCTTCTGGTACTTAAATGTTGAAAGTTCTTCTCTTCCTTACTGCGATTATTTCCAGAAAATCGCGAAAAGATTCTCCCCCACAGCCACAGCATTCGAAAAAATAACAATCACATAATCACTAGACTCTCGGATTACACTATGGCTTATCAGGTGGCCAATAATCAGAAAAGTGATGTGCCCCAAATTTCAATTCTTGTTCACCATTTCATTGTTAACATGTCTGCTAAGAAACCCCCAAAATATTAGGGCATGATTTGCATTGCACACTCAGATATGAGGTGCCAAAGTTGAGCCTATGGAGAAAAACTTGTTTTCATTAACAAAAACTATGGTTTACTCAAATGAATATAACTTTTTTACTATAATACTTACGTAAAATGTTTTTACACCATTTGAAAGCTTACAAAAAGGCTTCCTAGTAACAATAAAATAATGAAAAAAAGCTTCAAAATAGTGGCTTCTATGATGTTTTTTTATAAGGCGGTTAAAAAAATCGAATAAGCTTATAGTTCACACATCGAGTACTTTTTTGTCCCAAGTTGTCCCAGGCTTAAATTCAGTTCCAAAGGTACTTTGAGATGTAAACTAAAGGATCGTAAAGAATTTAGCTGCACAAATTTGCACTTTTTTAATTTAAGGCTTTTTGAATTTTTCCAATATTTTTAACCATTTTCTATTGAAAACAGCTAAAAACTAATTCAGAAAATAACTGAATTTCGCTAAATCATTCATTCCATCATTTCTATGTAAGTTTTAATATTGATAATGGTTTGCACAACGATAATCGCATAAATGGCTTATATGAATTATAAATAACAAAGTTTAATATTTCGCTATAGGCCCTATTCAAAAGTTAGTCTCGAAAACTTGTTTTTGAAAATAAAACATCAAATTTGTATCATAAAACTCATAAATACGACATGATATGGAAAAAATATTTTTGGCCGCCAGTCTGTATGGAAACCGCCCTTAGTGGATTACGGTGATTTTTTACCGAATACTCTAAAAATTTACCGTACTCCGTTGATTTATTTCACCGAACTGTTCAGCTGTTAAGATTTCACAGGAATCCGTAAAACAATTTAAGTGTGTAAAAACATGCGAAGAAATATCGTGTTGCTGTAACCAACCTTGACAGTTGGTCAAACGGTTGTATCAACATAAGTCGGTTTGACTAACTTGGGGGCGGAGTCAATGTTGGTCAAACCATCTGAGCGTCTGTGGGCTGCATAACAATCATCTCTCACGCGGGCCGGCCCAAACAGCAAAGGTTGAAAACGTGGGCCAAGCCAAGGAGTAAACGCTGATGCTACACAAAACATGACGGTAGGCCCACCTCGTTGCGTATAACCAACCCCACTCCCCCCCCCCCCCTGCATTGATCGGATTGGTTTATCTCGTAAACAGTTCGAATCTACATCTATTGATGAAGCATTTTCAAAAAATGGATGGTGCTCCTCTCTTATATTCATGATCTGGAAAAGTCATTGATGGCAACTTTATGTTAAGCGAAGTATGCACTTCAACAGAAAAGTAATCGCCTATCTCGATGCGTGGGAAATTTCTTGCAAGAAATGCTCAAGAAAAGCTTTTTTTTGCCATTCCGTTGCAAATCAATCAACTTTTCATTGAGAAGATTCACAACATAACGGCCTGCTTTTCCTACCCAAAAAACAATGCTGAAAAGTGCTACCTTTCAGCACTCTTTTCAGTGCTGAAAAGTAGCACTTTTCAGTTCTGTTTTGGGTGGCGTCAACTCCCAATATCTTCTGCCATAGCATCTGAGTCTATATCTGATGTGCGATCCGGATCCGATAAAGTCTGGTGATTCTGGTGATTCTGGTTTGGGACTGGATCGTCCAACATTCATAGAAGATGCATCAGAGCCCGCTACAATATGCGCCGTCTTACCTGTGTGTCCTTCAATATGGAATATAGATCATGATGTGAAAGAGAAAATTTGTGACATTCCTAGCCACTACTGTATCACGGCCTACGCGATTGAAAAATACTGAAATGATACAACACATAGATGTTTGGCCACGTGGTTCTCTTGAAACGTTTATTTGTACTTTAGGAAATAATCCAGCTAAAACGGAGTTTTTCGTAATAGCAAAAAATGTGGTATGCAACTCTCGGCGAGCCTCGTTGGATAAATGTACAACTTGTGCTGAAAAAATCATCATTTTGCATCTTGTTGCATAAATAACTATTTTTTGATCGCAGTACGCAGTTGAAAAGAAATGTCAATTCAAATGGAGCTCACTGTAGGAAATTTCTTGACCATTTCTTGGGCAGAAATTTTTACTTTTCTTGAGCGAAACAGCATACCTAGCTTTACTCCGGAAAATCTGAAAAATCCGTAACAACCGACTTATCCTGACAATTGACCTACAGAGCTGCAATTTCTTGCGACTAATTTGCATTCGTGGATTAAGAATCGTATCAATGTCATTGCCATCATTAACCCGTATAGGCCTGAGTGAAAGAAAAAAAAAACGGAAATCCTCGCCGCTCAGCGAGTTCTTAACGGATTCAAATGATTTTTTGTCAGTTCACTGGCCCACATATCTAGTATCTGGAAGTGGCCAGAGGAACTCGGAAATATTCCTGTGGCCAGAGTTATTCCGGTGGGTCACTGGGTCAAGTCGGGTAAAAAAGGGCTATTTTTTGGGACATGCCAAGTTACCTTTATTTATTTGCAATGACAATCATTTTAGTTTGAATAAATCATTAAGATCTGATATTCAACATTATAAATTAAGAGTTTTGCACCGTTTAAAATATACCTGATGTGGCCATTCAGACCAGAAGAACTGGCAGTAGATTTGTTGGATACTAAACCGTTTCAACTCCCGAAAAGTAGAAATTAAACATAATTATGCACTAAAATGCGTTCCCATAAGCTTGGCACAGATGTTCAGATTCAAATTGGCCACTTTATCATAAGTTTGAGGCGTCCCTGGACTCAAAAACGGTCATTTGTAGGATTAATCAAATGCAGAACTCATAGTTATCCAATTCAATCGTTTCTCAAAAAGTTTGCACTGATGCAATTTTTCTAAAATTCCGTCATGTAGTGGCCACATTATAGCCGATTCCAGGGCCTACCTTCAGGGGCACAAACGCACAGTACCCTTCTCACCCGACCTGACCCAGTGATTCACCGGAATAACTCCGGCCACAAGAATATTTCCGCGTTCCTCTGTCCAATTCTAGAAACTAGATATGTGTGCCAGTATACTGACAAAAAATCATTTGAATCCATTAAGAATTCGCTGAGCGGTGAGGGTTTTAGAATTTTTGCTATCACTCAGGCCTATACGGGTTAATAGTCACTGAATGATCTTACCTAGTGATCCTTTATATGATAACTTATAAAGGATTTCTAATCTTACCGTACACCCCGAATTACCAAATTAACAACGGCACTGGTCAATTTTCAGGATGTGTCCACTTTTACGGATGTTCTGGATGACCAGGAAATTGCATTTCGAGAACATACCAAGGCAACGATGGTATGCTAATTTGAAGCATCACTGCACTGCCCATAACTGCATAACAGTCACATTCGACATTTTTGACAAACTGGAGTTATTAACGGGGAGAGTCATCAAATTATAAATACTATCGATCAACTTAATGAAATCTGTGATATTGTTCTAGAAAATTCGAAAAATAACCGCATAACAGTCACATTGAGATTATTAATGAGCCTCGTACTGTAATAGCAATTAAATTTCTATCAGAATTATTTTATGACTGGGTGAATAAGTATGCGATATGAGTTGTACAAAATATCAGCCTCAAATAAGCACTTTTGAGTTCTTGGTAATTTTTAGAAATTTTAGTTTCCTCTCATACTGCCATAAAATGCACACTTGGTGCTCCATTTACTCAATGCCTACTTTTGTCGAATGTTACAAACATGCAGTGCACGTCGTTTGGAAAAAAATCCCAGCTATCTAAGTCAACTTTCAGGATATGTCAATTTATACGGATGTTCCAGATTTTCCGTAAGGGATGGTACACAAATTATGTCACGCTAAATTTCAACTTTTTGACCCCCACCCCCCCACCCCCTTTGTCACGTTTTTTTGTATGAGTCTGCCAAAATTTTTGTAAGGAATTTGTGCATGACCCCTAAGACCGAGAAATGGCCAATCGAGATCATACCAAGGCAACGACGATATACTCATTCGAAGCTCATCACTGCACGTCGTTTGGAAATAAGCCCAACTTTTCTAGGTGAACTTTCAAGATACAATCAACTTTCGTTCGTTGCACTAAACCTGTAGCCCACTTAGTGAAAGACTTTCACTAATCGGGCTGAGTTTCGGGCTGTCAAATAACATAGAACAAAAGAAAAACAGAGCTACCAATATTGATAAATTGCGTCTTGTGTCAGAAAATGACGTTTGTTAAATTTGAGGTGTTTAACCTTTACGTTACCGGCCTCCGACAAGGCATTTTCAAATAGCTGCCATTGCGTCAATTTCCATTTGATTTTTTTGAAACCATAAATTATAAATGGAGAATGCTGAATTCGGAATCATGCCGGAGATATTCCGGATTGTACTGGGGTCACGAGGGTGGGTTGGGGGGGTTGGGAAACGCGAATATTATTTTATTTATTGCAGCTACAACACTGAAATTTTTATGTAAAATATAAGATAATGGTCTATTGTCATAATTTCAACATAATTCGAATAAGTGAACCAAGGGGACGGGCCTGGTGTAGTGGTTAGAACACACGCCTCTCACGCCAAGGACCTGGGATCGAATCCCATCCCCGAGACAGTCACTTAAGACGTAAATGTTATAGTGACGACTTCCTTCGGAAGGGAAGTAAAGCCGACCCAAGTAACCACAAGCATTATACCATTGCATTAATTTGGTCGAAAGTCAACATTTTTTGCATTAATAATGTTATCATGCATTTATTCAATAACTGTCAAGCAATGATGCATTTGATTAACATTGTAAATGCTTTGTAGCATTATTTTAGTATAGGGGATTTTTTTTTTATTATCGTACAAATTGGGCCGAAGGGTCTCAGATTTTCATGAAACTTTTTCCATAGGCAGGGCTCATGGATATATGAATAAAAAAAAATTGAGAAAAATTCAGGGTCTCCTATTTTTCCGGAAAACTCAGGTGGAAATTTTTTGTTTTCCCTTGACACTACTTACTTTGAAAAATCATAACTCAAGAACGAAGCATCGTAGAAACAAAGTTTTTATATGAAAATTTAAGCAAATTTTCTCAAAAATCCAAAAAAAATATGAACTGGAAAAAGTTTTCCACAAAATTTTCCACCGTTGGGAAAATTTGTAAAGAAAAGCCGAAAAAACTATGCCCGAACTCATGGAAAATTTTCAAAAAAATATTTTCGAGAAGGTAATTTTATAAGCTTTAATCACTGAAATTTTTGGAATGCACTTTTTTTTCGTTTTTGAGTTATGGCCAATTTTGTGAAAAATGTCCAGATGTGCCATATAAGACTTTTCTTTGAAAAATCATAACTCAAGAACGAAACATTGTACAAACAAAGTTTTTATATGAAAATTTAACCAAATTTTCTCAAAAATCAAAAAAAAAATATGAACTGGAAAAAGTTTTCCACAAAATTTTCCACCGTTGGGAAAATTCGTAAAGAAAAGCCGGAAAAACTATGCCCGAACTTGTGGAAAATTTGCAAAAAAATATTTTCGAGAAGGTCATTTTATAAGCTTTAATCACTGAAATTTTTGGAATGCACTTATTTTTCATTTTTGAGTTATGGCCAATTTTGTGAAAATTGTCCAGATGTGCCATATAAGACTTTTCTTTGAAAAATCATAACTCAAGAACGAAACAGTGTAGAAACAAAGTTTTTATATGAAAATTTAAGCCAATTTTCTCAGAAATCCAAAAAAAAATATGAACTGGAAAAAGTTTTCCACTAAATTTTCCACCGTTGGGGAAATTCATAAATAAAAGCTGGAAAATCTATGCCCGAACTCGCGGAAAATTTTTATTAAAATATTTTTGAGAAGGAAACTTTATAAACTTCAATTCTAGTAACTTTTAGGATATACTTTTTTTGTTCCTGAGCTATGGACAATTTTGTAAAAAATGCAAAGATTTGCCATACATGCCTTTTCGTTTTAAAATCATGACTCAAGACTCATCATGACTTGTCGAACCGGTAATGGAACACTTCACGCAAATTTTCATCTTTTCCGTAATCCACCGAACTCCATCCGAATGAAGCTTACTGATGAGGCCTTGGCTGATCGATCGTAGATTTGTCCTTACTGATTTGTGGCCGTCCAGTCCGAAGGGGTTACAGCATAAAGAATTGTATTCGTAATATTGAACTTTGTCCATTTCAACAGCTTCGGGAAAACATTTTTCACTTTCCAAAAAAATATAACGAGGAATATACAGCTGATAGACAACACTTGCACTTTCTCACTGCTCTTTGTTAGTTTTTGGTAAACTTATGATTCTCAAGCCGCTTTAAACTTGAATTGGTAAATACCTATTTGTCATATTGTCTACTCATTTATTTAACTGTCAATTTTGTAGTTACCTAACAGGAAAAAATTGCCTTTGTTTCTATGTAGTTTCGTTCTTAAGAAATTTTGTTTATGAACTTATAAATTTGTAAATATATGGTTCAAACAGCTCATCCTAGCAATATTTGATCATGATTTAGGAACAAAAAATGAGCGTATTGAAAAATATTGTAGGATTGGATCTTATTGATCGCTCTTTTCAAATATACTTTGTTTGAAAGCTGGAATAGCTAATCGGGTTTTCATTATTTGTTTTCATAAACAGTGAAAAATGTCCTGGGAAACTGATTCCATTTCAAAAATTTCATATTTTTGAGATAATTTGAATCCGGTTCGACAAGTCATGATGAGTCTTGAGTCATGATTTTTAAACGAAAAGGCATGTATGGCAAATCTTTGCATTTTTTACAAAATTGACCATAGATCAGGAACTAATGAAAAGTACATCCTAAAAGTTACCAGAATTGAAGTTTATAAAGTTTCTTTCTTAAAAATATTTTATTAAAAAATTTCCGCGAGTTCGGGCATAGATTTTCCAGCTTTTCTTTATGAATTTCCCCAACGGTGGAAAATTTAGTGGAAAACTTTTTCCAGTTCATATTTTTTTTTGGATTTCATAGAAAATTTGCTTAAATTTTCATATAAAAACTTTGTTTCTACAATTTTTCGTTCTTGAGTTATGATTTTTCAAAGAAAAGTCTTATATGGCACATCTGGACATTTTTCACAAAATTGGCCATAACTCAAAAACGAAAAAAAAGTGCATTCCAAAAATTTCAGTGATTAAAGCTTATAAAATTACCTTCTCGAAAATATCGAATTTTCCCAACGGTGGAAAATTTTGTGGAAAACTCTTTCCAGTTCATATTTTTTTTGGATTTTTGAGAAAATTTGCTTAAATTTTCATATAAAAACTTTGTTTCTACGATGCTTCGTTCTTGAGTTATGATTTTTCAAAGTAAGTAGTGTCAAGGGAAAACAAAAAATTTCCACCTGAGTTTTCCGGAAAAATAGGCGACCCTGAATTTTTCTCAATTTTTTTTTATTCATATATCCATGAGGCCTGCCTATGGAAAAAGTTTCATGAAAATCTGAGACCCTTCGGCCCAAACCCGTACGGTAATAAAAAAAAATCCCCTATAGCATTATGCTAAGCGTTTAGAGTGAATATACAGTTATGCTGTCATACAAGATAACATAACCTCATTAAACGCACTCGAATCTGTAATGAATAAGTAAGACGATCGATCACGTTCGCACTCGCTCATTACGTTTTGTGGAATATGGAAGAATAATGAAATGACTTTCTTTCATCTCGAACCCCCATTTCATAATCTAAGGATATAAGTATTCATTCAAAATTGTTGTATTTTATCTATGAGACTCTTTTATTCATAAGGAGCGAGAAGAAATGTCGATCAATTTCTCTCCCCCGAAATCTGTTTAATGCGCTACGTCTTTGTTTTGTGGATTAAGTTCTGTTATTTCCTCTACGAGAAAGAATGGTGATCAAATTATTTCTATTGTGTTTCATTTGGTGAGGAAAGGAAATCAATCGCCGAAGAGAATTCTTTCTAATCGTAATAACTGGGTGAATAGTAATGTTGACACACACAATGGCTTCGTTTATAAGGAACTTTTATCCTACCTTATTACATCAGCAGCTTTAGCACAGGACACCAACGCGCCAGGCATCCAGCGCACCATCATCCTAGTTGTGGGTTCGAATCCTGATTCCAACAAAAAAAATCATTAAGCTGGTAAAGAAACCCATTGAAAGGTAGTCAATGGATGCATTGTTTTGTTTATTTTTTACGCAAGCCCTAAACATACATTGTTTTAAGCTAATATACATCATGAACCCTAAATATACAAACATAAATGCTTTAGTAGGGCTTGTGCATTAAAACTGCTTTACCAAGTATTGCATTAATTTGGTTGTTGTGGGGCCCTTTCCTACTTTAATTATGCTTTATAAAGCTCTTAAAGGTTATGTCACTTTAAAACAAAATCTGATAGCATACTATAGAGCAAACATAAAGTATTCATATAAAGCTTCGTGGTTACTTGGGGGTTGGTCCCGAGATGAACTAGCCCAGGGCTAAAAATCTCGTTAATAAAAAGATAGAAAAAAAAAATAGATAGATAGAATAAGTGAACCGTTCCTGCTTTTCGTTATTTTGTTATAATTTTTTATAGCTTAGCAGAGTGTCTACTCGTTTACTGAAATGAAATTCCCTGATATTTCCAGGTTTTTTTTCCAGGTCTTAGCAAATTCCAGGCTCAAGAAAAACTCTTAAATACTGATGATTATCGAATTATAAATTTAAAATGAATTTGAACTCATTTCTAACAGTAGGTCTTAAATGGCTTCAAAACACTTTAACAAAAAACAAAGATTTCATTAGTTCTTTAGTCATTATTTTCCAAGGGATTCCCTCTACAATTTCTATTTAAAACCCTCAAGAATACAATATGGATTTTTCGAAGGAGAACCATAAAAAACACTTCAGAGATTTCATCGGGAATTGCTCCAAAGATTCTTCCATCGCTTCCTTTTGGGCACTCACAAAAATACCCGTTTAGAACATCTAAAAAACAGTATCTTCTCCAGAAAGCACCTCTGGGTCTTTCTTAGAATCTCCTACAACATTGTTTTTCAGAATATTCAAGTTGAAATTTCTCTGTGGATACTTTCTGAATGTACCCTAGAAGATTTCTTAAGAAATTACTCCAGTAATTCTTTGAGATATTTCCCAAGTAAGTCTTCGAATATTTTTTAAGGCATTTTTTATTAAATAAATCTTTGATAAAAACCTGGATGAGTAATATTTTAGAAGAAAACCTAAAGTAAACTCCGATGAAGTTTGTGTATGGTTTAAAGTACATAACTCTTGATGAACAAAGTTCCCTGAAAGAACTCCTGGGCACTTGAGGAAATTTTAGAAGATTTCCTAGATCAATTGTTAAGATATTTGTAGGAATAAGATGGTGTGTAAGGAAAAATATTCGACTCGAATTTATCTATACAACTTGCATCAGTGTAGTTACCGCCTTAGAGAATAAAATGCGTACGGAAATCCTACTCCATCATTCGGAACGAATGGAACGAAAACAGAGCTTGACGAGAAGCGTGGCTTGCATGGGAGATGAATGACGAAGAGCGAAAGAGAAAAGAGATCGTGGACTTCCCGATGGATTGAGTGGGTAGTCAGTTTGAAGAATGACGAGTTAGAAGATAGTAGTGTTTTGTTGACGCGGGATATGAAAGAAAAAATGGAAATTTTCTGATGTGAAAAAAAACCTAATATAATAAATGTGTTTTGTGTTTTTGTGAAAATGTGTGGTACAAGTTATTTGGAGTCCGAGAAATTCCTACAATATTGAAAACAAAAATCAATCGAATAGCTTATCCCGTAGAATTTTCAGGGTTCTAATTCCTTGAATACCATCGGAAGGAGTTCTCAAAGAAGTTTGAATGAGAATGATCAGAGTAATTAGTGGAAAATTTGCAGTAGTGTTAGCTGGTGTGGAAACTTGAATAAACTTTAGAAAATTCCAAGGATATTTTATTCGAGAATTTCATTGGAAAACGTTTGGATGAAATGCTGAAGAAACTCCTAGAAGCATTATGATGAATCGACGATCGAGTTTATTGAGAAATCCTTCTTTCCTAATAGATTTCCTCGAATGACCTAGAGAAACTGTTAGAACGATTCCAGGAAGTAACCATGGATGAACTCTAAAGGAATTTACATGAAAAAGCGTAGGATTTCTTGTGGGGTTCCTTGGGAAAATATCTAAGCGAATTTCTTCAAAACAATTTCTTCCTTGAAGAAATTTCTGTATATGAATCTTTGGGAAATTCTTTAGAGCAATAACTAGAGGAATCGATTGAAGAATTAGTGTATCAAGGAAATAAATTAAGAAATTACGGGAGCACAATCTGGAGAAATTCCTCTAAGCATCCTTTGAAAATTCGATGGATGAATTTTTGGGATAAGTAGTAGAGAACTCTACAAAAAAATCTAGAGAACATCTTTGAAAGTATTCCAGATCAAATCTCTTGGAATTACTGGGATATTTGTTGAAGCTTTTCCTCGAGGGATCTGAGAACAAAATCTAGATGAGCCTGTTGAATAGTCGCATTATAGTCTCTGAATGTTACTGTGTATAATTTTGCATCAGGGTTAACTGCAAGCAATATAATGAATATAGCGACTTTAGAGACCATTATGTTCAAAACAGAGACTTTAGAGATCTTCCTTCAAAAATAGAAACTGTGGGAGATGGAAATCCCAGTGCCACGCATTTAGTGACTCCAAGCATATAGGCGTTATGGTAACTCTACACGTATACTGCACTAGTAATATTGGCAACGCTGTAATTACTCCTCGAGAAGCGACGGCATCGTAGCAATCGTTTGCTCGGCCTCTTTCTCTACTGGAACGTCAACAGAGTAAGTCGCGTTGGGGCGATTCTTCCTCAGTGGATTTATTAATCTTCACAATGGCGATTCCCTGCCAATCTTCAGCAAAGTAATGAAAAGTCTGTTTTCCTGGAATACTGTTTTCTTCAGTCAATCCATTGGTAGAAGAATCGCCCCATTGAGTAAAAAAGTAGTTAATTAAAATCGAAATTTGTATTTGCTGCCGCGAGTGAATTACAAGAAGATGCCGAGGAGAAAATGGCGTAGAAGAATGTGATGCGTAAAAGTGACATGTATTGGAAATATGACTTCCTCGGATAATGCTAGTGCATGTTGTTTTGCTATCTCAGATCCGGAGCGTTGATACTGTTTTGTCGTGGAGCGGATCCTCGCAGTTCCTGTGCAAATGCTACATCATGTCGGACAGTTTATCAAAGTGCTGAATGTTTTGCGGTGGAATGGTTCGTACCTACCATTCAGCACAAATGTCGCACTGACGATTCCCCGTTGCAAGAATGTTTTGCCGTCGTTCGGTTCTTAAAAACCACTCCGCAATTGCCTTGTCGCTTAGGGAGAAAAGAGAGAAGCGTATCACAGTGCTTGTTGTTTTGCAGTTTGATGTTCTTAGACATTTCGCAAATGGTGCACTGACGGAATCGAAAGAATTTGTTTTGATGTCGTTGTTCTTGCGACGTACAGCTGTAACGCAAATATCATATCAACACGTATCACAGAGCTGAGTGTTTTGCGTTTGAATTTACATGTCGGACAGCGCAAATGTCGCACTGATGGTTTAGCAATATTCTCACTACAGAACAGAGTTGTTTTGCTGTCGTATGGCTCCCAGGAGTCGCTATGCAAATGTCGCGTCGGAGTGAATATAGAGTATAACAGTATTAGTTGTTTTACTTTCCAATCATCTGAATCATTCTAAGTAAATTACACATTGACGACGAAATTCCGTCGACGTCGTATCATTGCAAATAGAATACAAATAGATTAGCAAATTCTCAACATGCCTTCTCCCTTCGGTGATAGAATATCTGAAGCGGGACAATACATGTGTGGCCATCAGAGTGACGATGAATATTCTTCAGATGACCATAATGAAGAACATCTAACCGAATCAGTGGAAGGGTTAATTTTAGACACATAACTTCAATTTTTTTACCTGTTCCACGATGCTAAATGGCTATTTTCGGAAAATTGAATTTATGAAACAAGCAGTAAACTACTGCAATTGTCTTTATTACAAATTTAAGATTTCGTATTTATAGAACAGGTAGATTTTAGGTTAGGGAATAGTTAATCTCAGAAAAGCAAAAAAAAAAATAAGAGTGTACAGCACGCAGCACAGAACCATGGATGAGAAAGTGCTTTGCATGAAAAATGACGTTGTACAATTTAGCTGACGTCGTGTTTAAGAAAAGTTTTTGCATGTGACTAAAACCATCGTTGAAATGTGGACCGAAACCCAAAACAGGGATCTATAAGACAAGAAAGAACGTCAGCCAATGAATTGTCGAAACTTCGGTAAACTGGCGACACTGTATGATAACTTTCGAAATCACTGCTTCATTCAGCAACGCTATAGATTTCGTTTTAAGGGAGAAGCTCCTGTGTCTGGCCATGGGCAAAAAAAATTCTAACAAATGCTACGGGCCAAGAAATCTGCGTCAGATTCTGTAAAATCCGGTACGTTACCGCAAACTAGTCCAAAATATCGAAAAATGATTCAGGTTCCTGAAGCATGAAGAACACGATACATATTTAAGCATGCATCAATAATAGGGCGAGGTGTTTGTTCGCTTCCATGTACGTTTGATGAAAAAGTCTAGCGCTGCAATTATCATCCTGATGATCATAAGCAGTTACTTCGCACTCAATTTTTTGAATGGCCTGTGGAGTCAACACATTACGAGAGCCGCACGAACTTCATGAGACAGTTTATGTTGTTTTAGCTACTGCAAGACACAAAGCATATTGATTTAGGATCTAAAAGTGGACCACTTCACCCGTGCTGCGAACACCACGTCGATCCAAGCTGTTGAACTGCGTCGTCACAAAAGAAATAACCACATACCATAATTTTCAATTACTTTACTGAATCACGATCCATGGCTTCAGTTCAATCAAATCCTCCAAGGAACGCATCTTTAGTAACAAGCCTAATTAACCGATGAATAATTCAATGTGCGGCCTTTTGGGGCATATTGTTCAACGAAGTATCCAGCCAAAACCAGGTCCGCGATCTCGCGCCAAGTGTGAAACAAATAGTAATAATTCAGGCACATAATACGTTGCTAACTTGGTAATCAGATATCTTCCGAAGAAATTATGTTGAGATGAAATTGTAACCTTGTAAGGGCTTCCACTGTCGGATCAAGTAAGGATATTTGGAGAAAGACGGGTCAATATTATAGTAGAAAAAAAAGGAAGCTTGTTGCTGACCGACGATGGCGTCTTGTTTCCTTCACTAAGGAGGTTAACAAACGAATGAAAGTTCCCATTTTGATTAAATCATTGCAGCCGAGATGAAACATTCGTACTCATCTTTCGTAAAACTGTCGTTCAAACTCTGATTGTTATCAATTAGGTAAGAAGATTTTGTTAAACTAACTAAATGGGATTTTTTTTTCGCGATACATTCCAAAAGTGATATGTACCTTTATATTGTAATCAATATTGTACTACGGAGGAAAAGGAGGATGTGGGAGATGGAAATCCCAGTGCCACGCATTTAGTGACTCCAAGCATATAGGCGTTATGGTAACTCTACACGTATACTGCACTAGTAATATTGGCAACGCTGTAATTACTCCTCGAGAAGCGACGGCATCGTAGCAATCGTTTGCTCGGCCTCTTTCTCTACTGGAACGTCAACAGAGTAAGTCGCGTTGGGGCGATTCTTCCTCAGTGGATTTATTAATCTTCACAGAAACTTTTTCATGACTTGCATTGAAATAGACACCAATTATCTTAAAAGAGAGGTTTACCAACTCTGCAAAGGACATAAAATGTTTTTTTTTGTATTTCATTAGATTTTCTACGAACAACAGGAATGCTTCAAATATATTCTGAGATCGGGCTAAGATCTGACGAAAAAGGTCTATTCAGAAGTTTCATTAAAAAGTATTCATTTTACTAGTGTGTACGTGAATTAATCATTACAATTACACTGCGGAACATTTTCTTTGTTTCAAGCATCAAAATACTGCTATTTACTTAAATTAGAGTTACTGAAACCATCGCTGTTTTCAAAAATATTTTCTAGTTTTATTTATTTATTTATTTATTTATTTATTTATTTCGTCAATCAATTGTAGACTACATGTTTGCTTAATACTATGTTGTATTATATCTCAGGGAATTAAAATATTGCCTAAGCTTCGTTCGCGACATGGTCAAATCAATTTCTGTGTAATGCTGGTTATAAAGAAACATCATTTGATTTATTGGGCCGAATTTGGCATAATTAGTTCGATGATTGTTTGATGCGAACAAATTCCGATTCCTTAACTGTCTGGCGGGCGTGTAGAAATTCAAACTAGATAAGAGATTGGTGGAATCAATACGATGCGATACTATATCATTGACAAATGAAATTATGGCTAATTCGCGACGCTCCTTTAAAGTTTGGATGTCAATAAGCATGCATCGAGCCTCGTATGATGGCAGTGGAAACGTTGTCCAGCCTAATTTGCGTAAGGCATATAAAAGAAATTGCTTCTGTACTGATTCGATTCTATCATCATGTGTTTTCATATGTGGGGACCACACAATACTACAATATTCTAAAACTGATCTTACATAAGCAATGTACAAGGTTTTAATCGTATATGGGTCCCGAAAATTGGAGCTAAAACGCTTAATAAAGCTTAGCATATTGGTTGCTTTATAAACAATAGTATTATAATGGTCAGTAGATGTAAGTTTAGAATCTAATATAACACCTAAATCTCTAATCTTATCGCACCTTTGAACATCTTGATTTTCTAAAGAGACAGTAATCTGTGGTGTATTACGTTTTCTGCTATATGTGATTAGATTACATTTTTTGACGTTTAATTTAAGTAAGCTTTTACTACACCATTTATCAAATGTGCTTATTTCATTCAGATAAATGTCGCTCTCATTTTTGCTATTGATTTCCATAAAAAGCTTCATATCGTCAGCATAAATAAGAATTTTAACATGTTTTATCACATATGAAATATCATTAACAAACAATATAAATAACAATGGGCCTAAATGTGAACCTTGGGGAACTCCTGATGTAACATGAACAGTTTTAGATAGTTTTCCCTCAAATCTTACTATTTGTTGGCGATCTGTTAAATACGATTCAATCCAGTTGAGGAGTCTCATTGCAATTCCCATTTTATTTAGCTTGAAAATCAACATAGGAATATCTAATCTGTCAAATGCTTTACTAAAGTCGGTGTAAAGTGATTCGACGTGGTTACCTCTATCCATTGCATTTAAAGTGTAATTTACAAATTCCAAAAGGTTTGTTGTAGTAGAACGACCTTTAAAGAAACCATGTTGAACATTCGTTATTCTATGTTTTATTTGGCTAAATACTTTTTTATTAATGATTGATTCAAATAGTTTTGGAATGGATGAAATAATAGCAATTCCACGATAATTTCGAATATCAGATTTTTTACCAGACTTGTAAATGGGTATAAGAAATGACCTTTTCCATTCTTTTGGAAATCTGCCCTTTTCAAGTGACATGTTGAACAGCCAGAATAATGGTGCTGTAAATTCATTGGCTAAGTTTTTCAGTAAAGCAGGTGGGATTCCGTCAGGCCCTGATCCTTTGGTGGAATCTAAATTCTTCAGTCCTGTTAAAATGTCTTGTACCTATTGAAGAGCTAGTCCGCTAAGACCACGCAGATCCTAGCGAGGCTAGCCCGTCCACATCCGATTGCAAATCATAAAGAAATACAATACAGTAGATGTCTCCTTCAACTGGGCAGCTAACTGACTGATACCTCAATCAGCAGCTGCAACTCTCTTTATTCAAACCAGGTATCTATTTTTACAATTCAACATCCTACACAAATATTATACCTCACAACAAATCTTCCACACTTTTACCTACGACGACGCATGCTTCTCAACCGACGATTCTTCTACCTGAGGTGCGACACTACCTATATTCCAACACTCCTCCTTAGGGTCGCAACCTCGACTCCCGATCGTCTCCTCCTGTCTCGAAACTCCTCCTCGTTCCGAACTTCATACATGCTCCGTCATCCATCCGAGCTCCTCCTGACTTCGATCCTGTCCACGAGCTCCTTTGACCAGCCAGCTGCCATCCAGTGTCCTGTATCGCCTACGTTCCCGATAGATCCCGTCCTTCGTTGCGACCAATCCATCCAGCCTGAGGATTCCGTACTGCGCCACGCGACTTATGCGGCCAATCCTCCTCCAGAACGATACATGCTGTAAGAACACGTTCCTGGGCCCATAACCTTTTGAAGAGCTAGTCCGCTAAGACCACGCAGATCCTAGCGAGGCTAGCCCGTCCACATCCGATTGCAAATCATAAAGAAATACAATACAGTAGATGTCTCCTTCAACTGGGCAGCTAACTGACTGATACCTCAATCAGCAGCTGCAACTCTCTTTATTCAAACCAGGTATCTATTTTTACAATTCAACATCCTACACAAATATTATACCTCACAACAAATCTTCCACACTTTTACCTACGACGACGCATGCTTCTCAACCGACGATTCTTCTACCTGAGGTGCGACACTACCTATATTCCAACAGTACCTGTATTTGACTAACGCCTACATCGGTTGTAAAATCAGGAAAACTAGAAAAGTGCTCAAAATCACGGTCATTATCCGAGAAGTTTGTATAAGTCTCTTGGAAAAAATCAGCAAAGAGATTGCAAATGTCATCTTGATTATCTGCTACTTTATCATCCAATGTCATTTTAGATGGAAAGTTGTTAGACATCATCTTAGTTTTAACATAATTGAAGAAATTCCTAGGGCAAGATTTTAAATCATTTTCAATTTTTGTGTTGTACTCTTCAAGTGCAGTAGATATGGCTTGATTAAGTTGGTTGACAATATACAAATAATTTTCTAAACATTCTTGAGTTTTTTGTTGTCTGTAAATTTTATGAGCCTTTTGCTTACGATTTTTCAAATTTTTTATTTGCTTATTAATCCAAACAGGATTTTTTGACCCATTCCTACGACGTCTCCGCAAGAGTGGAACTTCCATCTGAATAATTTCCGACAAAATTGAATAAAAACCCGTAACTGCATACTCCAAATCTTCCTGATTTCTCGAAATGGATTGCCAATCTATTCTATTCAATTTCTGTTTGATGCCGTTATAATTAGCGTTTTTATAATCAAAGAAATTCTCAAAGTCATAATAGTCGGAATTATGATAATTATGAACAAAGATTGAGTACTCGATAGCTGTATGAAACGCTTCATTTTTCCATAGTGGAGAAAGAGATTCGTTCACACAGAAATCTTCCATTATGTTTGAGAATAAGAAGTCCAAATAACAGTTTTGTCGGTTTTTCACATGATTGATTTGATTTAAACCTAAAAATGCAGCTCTTTCGAAAA
The DNA here is from genome assembly GCF_002204515.2 of Aedes aegypti. Classification (NCBI taxonomy): domain Eukaryota; kingdom Metazoa; phylum Arthropoda; class Insecta; order Diptera; family Culicidae; genus Aedes; species Aedes aegypti. The sequence goes on along the minus strand of NC_035108.1, from coordinate 18,800,594 downwards.
TAAGTTGTTATGATTCGTTTTCACCAACAACCGGCAGCAGAACATTTTCGTTTTCGGAATCACGAATAAAATCAGCATTACGCTGATTAAAGTCGCCATAGATATGCACTTTGAATTCTGGAGAAAACTGCGACAAAATTTCTTCAGCGGTTTGAAAGAAAATTTCATATGATAATTTGCAAGCATGGTCTGGCGGAAAATACACAGAAGCAAATATATGTGTTTCACCGGCGATATGTGCTTTTACCCATACGTGTTCAAACTCTTTATATTTTGATGAAACAATTAATTCTGAATTGAATTTCGAAGATATTGCAATGAGAACTCCCCCACCAGACATTCTTTGGGTAAGAACCAGATCGCGATCATCTCTAAATACATTAAAATCGTTACCAAAAACTTCTTCACTCTTAATTTTTTCGTTCCAACTAGTTTCAGTACCCAAAACAACCGAGAAGGATGAAGTTACTATTCTTTTATAAATATCGTTCATTTTTGATGCACTCCTCATGCGATTGAAATTTTGGCAATATACCAAAATTTCGGTAGCTTCTGAAAAAGTTTTTGGAAACACACCACTTTGCACAGCATTACTTGAAATTCCAGATCCTTCATTAGACACATCGTTATTATTTAAAATATTACCTAGAACAATTTGTTGAATATTACCCACTATTGGATCGTCAGGGTCTACGTCTGGAGACTGCGTCAGGTTGAGCGTAAACGGCTGAGAAGTCATCAGGTCCTGGTGAGCATCGGTTTCCGCACAGTTATTGTCGTCATAATTTGCTTCCTCTGGAGAGAGCGTCAGTTCTGGCGAAAACACGTGTGTCTACAGGGGCACTCTACGTAGGATGATGAAGTTGAAAAAGTTCCTTGTGGCATGTTTCGTGAAGTTGTGGGGGCGTTTGGTTGGTAGGGATTCATGGTTTCCCTTTTTTCAAATTGTATCGTTGGTTGGTAGTTTAGCGGTGGACGTGAAAACTGATGTTTTGCTGCTGCAAGTAGCTCACGATCGGGTGGAAGGTGGAAAGAGTTTGCATTATTAGTATTGGCATTCCTACGATTGCCGAAAACAGTACGGCGGGAGTTCATAGAATTTAAGCGGATAGGGGTATTGACAGAACTGTTGTTGTAAACGTTGTTTACATTATCACCCAAACTGTTGGTTGTAGCATTGCGGGTCACGTTCCGCTTACGTCGCCTTCTGGCTTTCTCAGCCTGCTTTTGCTGATTCAATAGATGGAGTTGGCGTTTGTCGTATTCCGCCCAATTCGCTTTCCATACTTTCCTCGTGCCTAAGAGTCGCCAGCCAGAGTTGTCTTCTTTGTTATTATTTGAATCAGAATTTAAACTGGGCGGTGAACCTGCGGTACCGGAACTCGAACCAGAGTTTACATCAGCAGTTTCAGCCAACTCTTGTAATAGGCTTGGCGGTGACTCATCTTCCGCAAATCGATCTCTGCCAATGCTAGCATTGTGTTCGTTGCAATGAGCAGCCATCTCAATGGTTAGGCTACTCAAAGACTGAACCTCGGTACAGATCTTTTTTAATTCATCAGTCAGATCTACCGTCAAAGCCTCTACAAAATCTTCAATATGTTGTTTTGAAGATTTCATTGAAATATCTAATAGACCAGTCAAATGGTTTTTTAGTGCAATCAAATCGTTGCTGGGCATATCATTCCTATATTCTGAATGCTTTTCGGCCACACGCGATAATACCGATACAGCATTTGACACGCTCGCCGATGTGCTATTTTTAATGCACAACACCGATTCTTTCAGTTGATGCTCAATTTGGTCAAATAAATCCCCCATTGCACTGAGTTTTTTAAGATCGGTGGCTACTCGAAGATTGGCGTCAGTTTGTGCTTTAATTGAATCGATTAGCTGCTGCTGTTGATGGAGCACTTTGCGGGTGTCAATTCCAGTTTTCAAATTATGCTGGCAATCGCCGCATAGAGGTACCATATATGATAAAACAAAATTCTCCTGATGGCGTTGCACACCAATGCATGCCGCGTGGTAATTTTTAAAGCAGAACTCGCACTTCCATAGGAAGCGATCGTCACTGATATTGCATGATTTAACACTGCACTGCATTTTTACCGGTCGCGCGCGATGTTTGTAAACAGCAAAGAAGAAGAAAAAAAAATAATTTCAAATAACTACGGAGCGCTTAAAAAATGCGTCTACACCCAACGACTGACTCAACTGAATCTGAGATATTAGGTGTTGAAATGCATTGTCTAACGACTTACATGCAAGAACCGGCTTATATGAAGATTTATTTGCTTAGTTTACTACAGAATTCAAATTAATGTGTAAGAGAATACTTTTCTGCGAATTTCATAATACTTTCAAAGCTCAAAAGTTATTTGTTGATATATTAGAAAAGTATGGTATCTTGCCATATTAAAAAGGAACGAATAATTTTGTGTGACGATGGTAGCATGTTAAAAAAATCGTTTTATTCAACAATTATTCGTGCATTCAAAATTGAATCATACATAATCCTATTCTGATGATTATTGATGGGTTAGATCACTATTTACCAATCATAGTTAAACTTTCAACATTGAAAAACAGCATTCCATACTACTTTGAGGATCCGTAGCTCAACATTGTAATGTGCTGAAACAGTTTCGAAATCAGTTTCAAATTCACCAACCCCTAATTTACTAGTCACATGATTTGATCTTTGAGACACGCAATAAAGATAACATTTGTTAAGCTGTATAATATTACTGCTATCTTTGAAATATTTAATCATGCAGATTCATAACCTGCAACAAACAGAAATTTTTCCGGAACTACGAATAATCGATGATTTTAGTACTTTATGACAAATATATGGTGAATTATTTGAAAGCATTTCACGGAACACGTCCAAGTTTATTAATGAACTGAATCGTTCAAGTTGCATTTTGAAGCGGCGCAGCCGAGATTTTTTATATTAAATAAAGTGTGCACAAATAGTTTCGAAATAGTTGATGGTAAACATATTCAGCCATGAATTACTGTTTCTAAATTATTTCCCTGAGTGTGGCCAAAATTCCCTGAGAATTCCAGGTTTTTTCCAGGTTGAATAAAATTCCCTGAGAATTTTAGGTTTCCCAGGTTTTTCCAGGTAGTAGACACCCTGCTTAGGTAGTCCACTTATGGCACCGGCACTCTATATCATGGGAAAGAGGCAAAAAGTCGTGTTAGCATTAGAATGCAATGTTTTTTGTTCCAGTTCGCAATTTATTGAAAAGCATTCTTTCCATTTGGGATTACATCAACATGAATCAGAATATAACGCGTACCACAACTTAATTCTTAGCACTTAGCTTATCAACTGTTTTTTCTTCATTTTACTGTGGGTTCTGAGGCTTGGACCATTCCACGTTCAGAATCAGATGGTCGTAACCGTGCCCATTAAGAAGCTCGATAGCGGTAGCAGCGTCGCGGCGGGATTTGAAGTGAACGTAGGCGAAACCTTTGCACAGGCCGGTATTTTTATCGCGGGCCAAGAACATCTTGCTGTGAGGGCCGATCTTCTTGACCAGCTCCTCCAAATCGGCTTCCGTCATGGCTTCAGACAGGTTGGAAATGCGAATAGCGGTGGTGTCGTCACGTCCTCTTGGGTTTCCGCCCATGCCAGGCTTCTGACTGTCTCGCATACTCGGAGGAACGTATTTGCCACTCTTTGCCGTCGTTGGCGCCATTTCTTGTTGTACTGTAATTAGACGATTGTCATTAAGAACAACGGTATTAATTATTTAACAGAGCTGTTAGCGATAAGTGGTGCCAAAAATAGTGACTTATGGTATTCAAAAAAGCGACTAAAAGAGACATGAGAATAAAAAAAAAATATATAAACTCTACGGCGATGAAAAATAAACAACTGAGGTGATCTACTGCATGTTGTAAGTCTAGTTAAGTACTATTGAAAACCAAACTTGTTTTTCATTATATTGATTGTACCTTGTATGTACCACAATTTGCACACCTAGAGAATAATTTTGTTCACTTTTGAAACAATCGTGCAAAAATATCATAAAACAGGGTGAATAGAATTATCTTGTAGATTGTCAAGAGACGTAGAGGCATCCCAAGGCTAATTCATCTCTTGTTTCGCCAACAAGAAACTTTAAAATGACTTGCTTCATAAAAGTGACCAAGTAAGCAAAAGGAAACTCGCTACCAGCCCTGTAATATCTAGATCGTTCTCACCTGGCACCACAGGCTTGGCCTTTCCGGCTTCGTACGCCGTTCCCTTGTACGGACAGCTCAGCGACCAATGTTCTCCCTCGCAGATACGGCACTTGGCAATGTTCTTCAGCGAATCCAGGGCGTTGTCCGATTTCTGTTCCTCTTCCTTGTTGCTCACAAACTGCATGTAGACGTCTTCCGATACCATTGTGGTCTGAGGATTGGGACCGGGTTTGTCATTGGACGAGTCGCCGAATTTGGACCAGTTCTTCCGCATTGCAATGCTCTTCGGGACCACCAGCCGGGTAATTTTGTAAGTCCGGACCACTTTCACCTTTTTGTCGTCCTTGTTGTACTTGTACTCGGTGACAATTTTCTGGCCATTCTCGATGATTTCGGTTGGCGGCGGAAGCGATCCGGAATCCAGTTCCACCTCATCGGCCCAGGAAGATTTGATTTCGTCTAGTGCAGGCATCGTCTGTGGGAAGTGTAAAGCAAAAAAGTTAAGTGACAGCTTAGCAGAAAATGCTTTCGTGTCTACGAGAGAAGCCAAAACGTGATGATTGACTGCTCATTTTACAATCGAGAAATCATCATCAAAACACGGTTGATTCTGCCCACAATCACCATTAATTCGAAGGGTTTTACTTACTTTAGCTTTTGCGAATGTTTCACTGGTGATTCAGAAGGGATTCTTGCACAAAATTGTTAAAAATAAGCTGTTTCGTGCTTTCGTTTTTCACCAGCACTGCGAAAATGGCCGATCGAGTTTCGGTGACAGAACAGGATGACAGTTCGAAGTCGATCCCATCGTTTTGTCGACTAGACTAACGCCGGTTTTATTTTCCAGAGGATTTGACCTGGTAAGTCGAAATACTAAAACCGGGAAAATTGAAATACCTAAATATTTTTTACTGCTGGAAGAGAAACAGTTCAGAAATGGAATATCCTCGCATAATTACCCTAAAAGCCTTTGGGACCGTGTTTGTGTGTGTGGGTGTTATTAAGTTCATTCTGTACTAGTGGGAATCAGGTATCAGAAGGCTCGTTCCTCACCAGTTGGCAGATTTGTGCCATCGCCATATTTGAGCCTATTTCTTCATCTACCCGATGGGAGAGGAATGGGAAGGGAGAAATGGGAGGATATTGGGTCCTAAAATTTTTAATGAAATCTTGTTTTTATTTAACAACACGAAAGAGCATGTTACTGCAACTACTTTAGCAATTTATCCCGTTCAAATAACGGTTTTATCATGTTTAAACTTTAATTTAAAAATTGGGTCCATATATGAACCTTGACACTTGATCATGTTTGACGTTCGCTTAGTCGACAAAAACACCACAGAGGTTTTAGTTTTAACACTGCACTGAAACAAGCGTTGCAGTAATGAGAACCATGAACGTGTTTTTAAATTTACTATTCCAACCACGATTGAGCTATCATGAACGCTTTTTATTAGCGTTTTGTTCCCTCTCAATCCAACCGCGTCGACAGCCGAGCGGCTAGCGTTCGCGCTTGACAATCGCCAGATCCTCGGTTCGATTCTGGTCTGCTGCAAGTTTTTAACCATGATATAGTAATTTTTACTATACAAATGGTGCCATGGTAAAACTGAATGCACAAAATATTCTAAATAAATGCGAATTTAGTCTGCACAAATCAAGTGGCGTTGTGTATTTAATTTAACCCTCTGATATAGTATTTTCAACCGCAACGCTGTTCTCAGTGTGGGGTTGTTCCTAACTGACATTTCGAAAGGGACAAGGAAAACAAAATATACTTAAAATTTTGGTTTAAGCTAAGGGGCCGTCCATAAATGACGTAGCATTTTTTAATGGATTTTTTACACCCCCCTCCCCCCTCGTAGCATTTTGTCACAAATGCTGATACCCCCTTGAAAAATACGTAGCATATCGAGCAAGCCCCCCCCCCCTCTTCTTATTTTTTTATTTGTTATCCACAGCGATTGTGCTAAATTAAAACATTGAAATGCAGAAACTCAAAACAAAGTTTGATATAAATAACTGACTGAACCGTCAGAATAATATTTTGATATACCGTAGCGCGTCATTTGAAAAACAGTTTTAAATCAACTTATTTCCTGTTGTTCAAAACAAAAGTTTGGACAATACAGTTAAGCAATCCTTGTAAAAGACTACGGCGATTTTAATAAAAAAAATATGATTAAGTAAATTTCTATGGTTTTTATTATAAATTAAAATTCGAATACTCTTAAAAATAAGTGCGCACATTACTAGCAACATAGTCTCTCCACCAACAATATTTCTTGAAGATACGAAAATGAAATGGGCTGCAAAACGGTGAGTCGACAACAAGGAAGGAGCGTTCAACACAGCTCTGGTCTTCACAAGTTCCTACCTCACGCTTCCACGGGTCAAACGATGACAAAGACCGCCAGCTAAGGGTTGCGTACTTAGCTGGTAGTGCAGCCTGGGCACTGTTGTCCTTCTGACATCAGCTAGATTGAGGAGGTACGTCTCGAGCGTCTGTTCACCAGGAGGTGCGGCTCAAACAGCGTCTGTTCTGGTATCCAGCGGCTGAGCAAGAAATGCTGAATCGCGCACAGCTAAATCCAAGGTGGTAGCCCCATCAGCGCGATCGTCCTAGTGTTAGTTGGGACGTTAAACAGAGCTGGCACGATGGCGCTCCGGCGAGACAGGAGTGTTGGCGTAGGCCCAATAAGCCACCCGTAAAAAACCTTATTGCGAATAACATAGGAGATAATACGACCCGGAACAATCGGCAAAGACCCACGCGACGAAATAAGGATTACGATTGGAAACTTGGAACATGGAACTGCAAGTCACTTGGTTTCGCAGGTTGCGACAGGATAATCTATGACGAACTACATCCCCGTAACTTCGATATCGTAGCGCTGCAGGAACTTTGTTGGACTGGACAGAAGGTGTGGAAAAGCGGGCATCGAGCGGCTACCTTCTACCAAAGCTGTGGCACCACAAATGAGCTAGGAACTGGCTTCATAGTGTTGGGCAAGATGCGACAACGCGTTATCGGGTGACAGCCGATCAACGCAAGGATGTGCAAGATGAGGGTAAAAGGCCGTTTCTTCAACTACAGCATCATCAACGTACACTGCCCACACGAAGGGAGACCCGACGACGAGAAGGAGACGTTTTACGCGCAGCTGGAGCAGATTTATGACGGATGCTCTCCGCGTGACGTGAAACTCGTTGTTGGCGACATGAACGCACAGGTAGGACGAGAGGAGATGTACAGACCGGTGATCGGGCGGAACAGTCTGCACGCCGTATCTAACGACAACGGCCAACGATGCGTCAACTTTGCAGCCTCTCGTGGTATGGTAGTCCGAAGCACCTTCTTCCCCCGTAAAGATATCCATAAGACCACCTGGAGATCACCCGATAACCTAACCGAGAACCAAATCGACCACGTTCTAATCGACGGAAAATTCATCTCTGACATTACCAATGTTCGCACATACCGCAGTGCGAATATAGATTCGGATCACTACCTAGTTGCTATATGCATGCGCTCAAAACTTTCGACGGTGACAAACTCGCGTCGAAGCCGAACGCCGCGGCTTAACATCGAGCGGCTACGGGACTCAGAAGTAGCCCAAGAATACCCGCAGCAGTTGGAAGTGGCCCTACCAACGGAAGAGCAGCTCGGCGCCGCCACTCTTGAAGATGGCTGGAGGCACATAAGATCCGCCATAGGTAGCACCGCAACAGCAGCACTAGGTCCAGCGGCCCCGAATCAGAGAAATGACTGGTACGACGGCGAATGCGAGCAGTTGAAGAATGAGAAGAATGCAGCATGGGCGAGAATGCTGCAACACCGCACGAGAGCGAACGAGGCACGGTATAAACAGGCGCGGAGCAGACAAAACTCGATCTTCCGAAGAAAAAAATTGGGGTGGGTAATGTCTATTACATTACCGCGGGGTTGACGTAGAACTACGATGATTAATAATTTGATTTGTCTAGTGTATGAATTTGTAAGTGTACTAGTTTTGTGTTGTTATTGATCGGATGAAGTTTTCAGAAGTATACTTTGGACTCATTTTGGTAGTCCTGAAAAGAACCATTTGTCGTTCTGTGGTTCCGAGAACCATTGTTTGGTGTTCCAGGAATAATGCCAGATGATTGAATTTGTTTTTTGGTCGTTGCTTCCTTGTGTTGCTTGGTTGGGTGATCGGTTTCTGGCTCCAGCTGTAGTTCGCCAAACTCCTCCAGTAGATTAGATGTTTGATAGCTCGGGTGCTTCGATCGTTAGAATCGATAGAATCGGTCCAGTGCTTTGGTCTGTAGCAATATCCATTAAGCATTTAGGCTCTGTACATTGATACTCATCAATATGCAGGCTTGGCCGCTATGATCCAGTATTTCACGCAGTTCGTCTCAAAGCGTCACTAATCGATGATTGCCTAAGCGCTGCAGCTCATTCCTCAAGTCAACCCTCTTGAGAGAATTGCTGCCTTTGGCGTGATGGAACTTAAAAAGTAAGAGGTTGTTTCCGAGATACGACCGCCAAAGTGACGTTGGATAACATTAGTATCTTCTATTTCCTGGCTTGAGACCGTCACGAACTTATGAAAGATTTCTGAGAGAACAGCACCAATTTTCGACCCAACACTAACTTTCGACCGATTTTCGATACGGTTTTGGCCTACTTTGTATGAAAATCCGAAAATTGGCACAGAATTCTTGTAGGTCGAAAATAAGTGCTCTTCTAATCAATTTTCACACTATTTGTTGCATGCCATTGTTGACCTATTATGAACATTTTGTGTTATTATTTGGTTGGTTCGATTAACTCTTCAACCGGATGGTAGAAGAAGCATGAGCGATAACTTTTGCTCAACAAACAAATATTCCGCTTGAAGGTCCACGCATGATCCACTAAGATTGATTGCTTAAGTGGGTTCCGAAGCCTTTCGATACTCGTCGTATCCGTGGCGAACGTGCTGAAATTGCATTGAAGCACAATTTCAAACAACTGCCACAATTGATTCAATAATTTATTTAGTTATCAATTATAGTTTCGGATGATTAGTTTTCAACGGAGATAAATGGCAAACAAAGTTTAACATAGGTTCCCGTCGTTCGGGTCGGGCGGCGGTAGCAGTCTTTTCTGTGTGCGTATTTCCATTCGTTCGACAATGTCTTACCAAATCGAAACGTCAACAAAGCTGTTGCTTATTAGTTTTAGCTCTGTGTTCGACGAGTTGATACTGATCGCTCTAGTATCATTTAGGTAGCGACGGCGACAACGGCATTATGCGATCATCTCTAAATGCGAAACAAACCGGGAGGAATTCTTCATTCAAGTGCCGTTCGCAATTTATCCGACTCATGCACACACTGTCGAGGATTGCCCCGCGCGCGCACAATGGGAAATTTATTTCCCATTTATGGTTGCGTGCAAATGACTGACCAAAATCTGAATCAATCACATTCAATCATCAGTAATGTCGCTCTTCACGGTGGAAAATTCTCACAACTCTTTTAAAATGAAATTGTCGTCCTGAAAAGGACGGTTGGTGGTAGTCACCGTCGATCAAACTGGGTTTTCATTCCATTGTTAGACAGAAACACACCAAAAGATCACCGAAAACGATTAAATTAAAATGCGGTCGGTAATTTTGTGCTCTCTTGTCCATCCTTGTATTCGATGGTTTGCTCACTCCTCCGACGGTAATTATCAAGGTTTCTGGACGCATTCTCCACGAATTCGATGGGCTAGCTGGATGCCAAGGGCCATGATGAGCAATTACACGGAACCCGCAGCTTTTAGCTTGGGAATAAACAGCAGCAGCAGCGACGAACGTGTAAATTTTATTCCGATATGAGTCCTTCTCCGGTTGCTGGTCAACGATTGACTGATGCGCGCGTGAAGTCGAGTTTGGTTGGCTTCGACTGAACACGAGATAATAAAGAGAAGTAAGAAGAAGACCGAAAGGGGCGTTTCCCTTTGAATGACAAAAGTGGCTAAGATATCGCGCAATGATGTCTGTGTCAGGAATACACAAGAAAAATGTGCTTTTCTATAAAAAATAAGACATGCTTCGATATTTCCCAATTTTTCAATAGTTTAGTCATGATAATCAATAGTTTTCATTGTTGGAGTAGATTCGAAAGATTTCCAATCGATTGGTGCAAGAATCTTGAAAATCTATCCGGGCGTTAGTAAGTTATTAAAAGTCAAAATCGTGACGCGAGCGATTTTTCGTTTTTCGAAATTGTACCCCAGTATGTTGCCGTAAGACGTTATCCAACGTCAACAAATTGGAAGAGTTTGTCAAAAATAGCCCTTGCAGTGAAGTAACCTGCGACAAACCAACATATACCAATTGCTGATCCTGGCTTTTGTCATAGTCGTACACGACCTCGGGGAAAGTTCCACCTTGCGACTTATGAACAGTAAAAGCACAGGCGCTTACCATCGGGAACTGAATGCGTTTGCATTTGATTATGCCGCACAGTTTGAAAGTAAAATAAAAATTCTCTATACAGGAGTGAAATTGGAGTTTCAAAACCAAGAGCCTTACGTTGGCATGAAATATTTTGAACTCTTATAACTGTTTTCTGGTTTAACGAAATTCCTTGAATGGCACCTCAATTGAAAGACAAGACATCAATGGGTCATGTCGTTTACTTACTGAATCCCACATAACTGTCTAAATAGTTTAATAACTGTTTTAGAAGAGAACGTTGATTTCAAGCAAATCTATAAATAGGGGTGCTAGAGAAAATTTGACGTCATTTGCTTTCCATTCTCCGCTTGGATCGCATCTCAGTAGGCAACAGTTCGTCTTGCTCTGACCGGGCGTGCTTCTCAGGCACAGACTTCGATAGCGAAGGACTTCCCCGTTTGTCTTGCTTCGCTCAAATCAAACTGTCGAGCGAGCGAGAGAAGATGCCGTCCGAAGCCAAAGTCATCACCGCTGCCGCCGCCAAGAAGAAGAAGAAGAAGAAGAAGAAGAAGAGGAAGCAGTCCACAGGAAAATTTGCGGTCGAACTGTGAACACGGTCGGGCAAGTCATTCTGGCTTTGTGCTTCACCGCTTGTTTGCGTTCACCCAGCCATCGTCATCGCCGCCATCATCAGATTTCGACTTAAGCCCGGTGATTCACTACCTGTTACTGTTGTGCGCCATCCATGCCACGAATCTTTCGGTTCGTCGTATAAGCAAATAACTTGCTCAAATTTATACATTTGAGTTGAGGATTCCCCGTTTGACCATGGCAATCAACTGATAACATCCCGCAGTGTTATTTATCTGTAAGAGCATCAAAGCTAACAAAGCCATCGGCCTTTTTCAGGGCCATCAAATTGGTGGAAAAGAGTTAAAAGAGAAATATTTCCGACTTTATATATGACTTCTTATATTCCTAAATCAATTTCACAGCTTCATACAAAATTTCATTTGTCATGAATAATTTATGACTAAACATTTTGAGACTGTAATCGCGGACGCTGCTGCAGTGCCGTCGGGGTGAGTGCTCAACATTCCACAACAATTGTAAAATAGAGTGGCATTTCCAACAGCGTCTTTGATGTTCCATATTTTGTGGGAAAACTTTGATTAGCAAAATTCACAAAACTTTGATAAGCAAATCACATGTAACAAAATTGCGACATTTTAAGAATGCATTCGAATAGACATTCTCATTAAACAATTGTAATAATTTTGGCACCCATGGATCAGAAATTTACCGTCATAATAAAGAAAACTATTGAATATCATGCGTGATTTTAATTTATTGTAAGCTATTAAAATAATGTTGATATTTTTACTGTCCATACGAACGCGCATGTGAATTTTCCAAGATATGTAAATCCCTAACCAAGACATCAACTTCATGTACCTTATCCTAGATTGGTCAATCAGAAGAAGGCGAAGAATACGAAAGGGAGGAGCATCGTCTGCAATTCAAATTATGTAAAACATACTATCTTTGACAGATTCGGTTCATTTAAGGGACGAATGACCTTCGGATTAAAATCCCTCTGTAACAACAACAGGATTCGGTTCATTTCATTTACACTTTCGAGCTAGTAAGAACTTCTCGTGATAATATAGCTAGTAATATTTCTTAATGTGCTTACCAAAAACTTGCTATAATCTATTAATTCATCTCGTAGCATCATACAATATCTGATTTATCACGAATAATCGACAATACGACAATTTGAGGATGTTCCAAGAACGCTGCTGCAGTGCCGTCGGGATGCAATAACAGCATAATGCTCATCTTGTACATCACTTGCCAAGAAATCAATTTCATATAGCCTATTTCTCAGATTAACGCAATAGACAACATGTTGAAAAATCAATTCAGATCAATAGTTGCTCATTACAATTGGTCAAGAAACAATTTATTGATTTTAATGTCGCAATTTTAATACATTTTCCAATTTCCGTACTCGAGAATTTTGGAAGCGGGGGCCGTGATGCTCTGGATGGATTGTCCTCCATGACTGGTCCTGGTTGGATATATTCGTGGGGAGAAACTCGACCCTTTACTGCAGGAATTTCATTAACAACTCTTTGGTAAAGCAGAAATTTTCCGAGGAAAATTCTGATAAAAGTGAACTTTTTCAAAACAACTCTTATTGATTGGAATATTTATCAACAACTCTTTGTTAAGTAAAATCATCCTTAATAACTCTTTGCTCCATCGCCAAACCAAACCATTTCATTGAATTCATCAAGTACAAGAATATGAATGGTAAGGAGAGGCAGATGGTGTATATTTCCCTGGCGTTAGTTTCCAACAGATCGCCGGTTGGCGCTGACTACTAATCCGTCCACTGAATGTTTTTCAGTTGTTGCTTTCGCTTCGTTGCTCTCTGGTTCCGTTCGCTACTCGCACACTGCTGTGGCTTTCACGCGCTCTTCTTTGCTGCTCCGCTGCTTGATCCGTTCGTTATGCCGTTCGATTTGTGAATGAGCTGGGAGCAGAACAACCAGTGGTTTTATTTGCTCGAGCTCCGTTCACCGATGGCGAGTGGTGGGGTTCTCGCTTGGTTATTTCGTCACTCCGTTCGCTACTCGCACGCGATTGGTTATTGCTTTCGCGCTATTTTCGTTGATGGTATAATTCTTCGCTGAGAAAAAAAAGGCAACTCTATTGATTTTTCATGCAAAATGACCGACTTTGATAAACTATATCTCAGTTATTTATGGACCGATTTGAATGAAATTTTCACAGAATATCAGACATAACTTAAATTTTAACATATGTTTTTGAGTGATTTTTCCAATCACACGTTGAAAAGCAGTTACGGTTTGACTAAAGTGAATATTTTGACAATTTTTTTATGATTGACATAACTAAACATATTGAAGGAATAGCTTCATGGTATCTTCAGCAAAGTTGTAGAATTTGACGAGATGAATAAGTTTGCTGAAGACAGTTTTTGTATAAGGCTATGAAATTTTAAGGTAAAAAGTTTTGAATTTTTCGTCGAAAATTACAGTTTAGTCAAACCGTTATTACTTATAAACTTGTGATTGGAAAAATTATTCAAAAATATATGTTAAAATTCAAGTTACATCTGATGTTCTGTGAAAGTTTCATTCGAAAATATTTCCATAATAACTGAGATCTAACTTACCAAAGTTGGTGATTTTGTATGGAAAATCGAAAAAGTTGCAAATGCATGCGAATAAGTTGGGGCCTTCCTTAGCCGAGTGGTTAGTGTCCGTGGCTACAAAGCAAAGCCATGCTGAAGGTGTCTTGGTTCGATCCCCGGTCGGTCCAGGATCTTTTCGGAATGGAAATTTTCTTGACTTCCCTTGGCATAGAGTATAATCGTACCTGTCACACGATATACGAATGCAAAAATGGAAACTTTGGCAAAGAAAGCTTTCAGTTGATAACTGTGGAAGTGTCATAAGAACACTAAGCTGAGAAGCAGGCTCTGTTCCAGTGAGGACGTTATGCCAAGAAGAAGAAGATGTGAATAAGTTCTCTGTTTATTCAACAAACCAGCTGAATAATTCATGGGTGCACAACAGAAACAGGGTAGCGGATCACAGGGATTTAGTTGAAATCTGGAAACGTAGCTCAATATTGAAATCTTGAGTGATTTCACAAACCAGATTCTGGATTAACAGCTCAGCAAGCCTCTAGCAGCGAGGTACTTCTCGCTAAGCAAGTTCGGAGGAGCTCTTACCAGCTCGAAAGCGGAAATGGAATGAAACTGAATCCAACGAAGGCAGCATGTTTTATAACCTTGGAATAGCAGATGATGCTCCTCCCTTTTGTGCTCTTCGCTTTCTGAACGACCAATCTGGGAAATGGGTATGTGCCAATAATGTGTTGGGCTTGGAATTACTTGAAAATTGCGGAGAATACTATTACGTGAGAAATTGGTCGAACATGAATTGTTGGAATGATTGGCATTCCCTAAATATTCAATACGAGCTATTGATAATTAATAGTTTTCTTTATTATGACGGTAAATGTCTGATCCATAGGTGCCAAAATTATTACAATTGTTCAATGAGAATGTCTTTTCAAAAGCATTCTAAATATGTCGCAATTTTGTCACATGGGATAATTTTCCTAATCAAAGTGTTCCCATAAAATATGGAACATAAAAGGCGCTGTTGGAAAAGCCACTCTATTTTGCAATCGTTGTGAAATGTTGAGCACTCACCCCGACGGCACTGCAGCAGCGTCCGCGAGTACAATCTGAAATGGTTGAGTCATAAATTATTCGTGACAAATGAAATTTTGTATGAAGCTGTGAAATTGATTTAGGAATATTAGAAGTTATAAATAAAATCGGAAATATTTCTCTTTTAACTCTTTTCCACAAATTTGATGGCTCTGAAAAGAACCGATGGCTTTGTTAGCTTCGATGTTGTTACGGATAACTAACACTGCTCGGACCAGCAAAACTCAGGGGGCTTCTGGTATTTGCTCCTAACGGGATTGCTTCTTGACCACCAATGATGATTTCATCACGAGTCGAAATTTTGAAGCGCGGGTCAACAGCTTCTCGGCCGATGAAATTTGCGGCGGCATGACGATGGCTGGGTGAACGCAAACAAGCAGTGAACCACAAAGCGAGAATGACTCGCCCGACCGTGTTCACAGTTCGACCGCAATTTCTCCTCTTCCTCTTCTTCTTCTAGGCGGCGGCAGCGGTGATGGCTTTAGCTTCGGACGGCATCTTCTCTCGCTCGCTCGACAGTTTGATTTGAGCGAAGCAAGACAAACGGGGGCGTCCTTCGCTATCGATGTCTGTGCCTGAAAAGCACGTCCGGTCAGAGCAAGCCGATCTGTCGCCTGTTGAGATGCGAGCCAATCGGAGAGTGAAAAGCAAATGACGTCAAATTTTCTCTAGCCACCCCTATTTATAGATTTGCTTGAAATCAACGTTCTCTTTTAAAACAGTTATTAAACTATTTAGACAGGTATGTGGGATTCAGTAAGTAAACGACATGAAGCTTTGATGTCTTGGCTTTCGATTGAGGTGCTAATCAAGAAATTCCGTTAAGCCAGTGCAAAGTTATAAACGTTTAAAATATTTCATGCCAACGTAACGCTCCTGGTTTTGAAATTCCAATTTCACTCCTGTATAGAGAAGAAAGACGTACTTCTACGTCAAAAAGCGCCATCAAGAAGAACGAGATCGCGAAGCGATGGAAGAGCTGTTCCGCGCTAAAGACACACGGAAGTTCTACGAGAAGCTTAACCGTTCGCGCAAAGGCTTTGTGCCACAAGCCGACATGTGCAGAGACTTTGACGGAAATCTTCTCACGAACGAACGTGAGGTGGTCGAAAGGTGGCGGCAGCACTACGACGAGCACCTTAATGGTGATGTGGCCAGTAGCGGAGGTGGCACGGAAATAACTTTGGGAGCACGCGCGGACGACGAAAGACTTCCGCCTCCAGATCTCCAAGAGGTAGAAACGGAGATTAGACGGTTGAAAAACAACAAAGCCGCTGGAGTGGACCAACTTCCTAGCGAGTTGCTAAAATACGGTGGTGATGCACTGGCAAGAGCGCTGCACTGGGTTATTTCCAAGATTTGGGAGGAGGAAGTATTGCCGGAGGAGTGGATGGAAGGTGTCGTGTGTCCCATCTACAAAAAGGGCGACAAGTTGGATTGCGCCAATTATCGTGCGATCACAATTTTGAGCGCCGCCTACAAGGTACTCTCCCAAATTCTATGCCGCCGTCTATCACCAATTGCTAGAGAATTCGTTGGATAATATCAGGCAGGATTTATGGGCGAACGAGCAACAACGGACCAGATATTCGCCATCCGCCAGGTGTTGCAGAAATGCCGCGAATACAATGTACCCACACATCATTTATTCATCGATTTTAAATCGGCCTATGATACAATCGATGGCGCGGTAAATGGCTGGGCATGGCGTACCATTGGTACCTCACGTACCTGCAGGAATAAAATAGACCCCTTTGTGCGGTCCTTAGCCTCTTGCCCAGCAACTCCTATCCCTACCTCCTCGTGGTACTGGCCGGGGTACGAGTAACCTTGGGGAAGATCGGGTAACCAACCCCCGGTGGGAACTTTGGTCGTATGCTGACAGGGAAGGGGGGGTTTGCTTTTGCAAACCTGGAGCGTCTGTACTCCACGTTAGGAGCGGCTCACAACAGCGTCTGTTCCCCATGTCAAGGGCGGCTGATCATCGTCCGAGTGCCAGAGAAGGACTCTAAGCAAAACTGCGCACTATGGCCCTCCGAACATTTAGGGGGAATGGTCCTCCGGAAATCTAGGGGGTTGGTGTCAGGCCCTGCAAGCCAACCGTAAAAACACATCAGCACAGGAACGTCAACGAGAGAATACGGACCGGAACAATCGGCAAAGACCACAGCGACGAAAATGGACTAGCGATTGGAAACTCGGTACGTGGAACTGCAAATCTCTCAACTTCATTGGAAGTACTCGCATACTCTCCGATGTACTGAAGACCCGCAGTTTCGACATCGTAGCGCTGCAGGAGGTGTGCTGGACAGGAGCATTGGTGCGAACGTTTAGAGGTAATCATACCATCTACCAGAGCTGCGGCAACACACGCGAGCTGGGAACAGCTTTCATAGTGATGGGTGATATGCAAAGGCGCGTGATCGGGTGGTGGCCGATCAATGAACGAATGTGCAAGTTAAGAATCAAAGGCCGATTCTTTAACTTCAGCATAATCAACGTGCATAGCCCACACTCCGGAAGCACTGATGATGACAAGGACGCATTTTACGCGCAGCTCGAACGCGAGTACGACCGCTGCCCAAGCCACGACGTCAAGATCATCATAGGAGACTTAAACGCTCAGGTTGGCCAGGAGGAGGAGTTCAGACCGACGATTGGAAAGTTCAGCGCCCACCGGCTGACGAACGAGAACGGCCTACGACTGATAGATTTTGCCGCCTCCAAGAACATGGCCATTCGTAGCACCTATTTCCAGCACAGCCTCCCGTATCGGTACACCTGGAGATCACCTCAGCAGACAGAATCGCAAATCGACCACGTTTTGATCGATGGACGGCACTTCTCCGACATAACCGACGTCAGAACCTATCGTGGCGCCAACATTGACTCCGACCACTACCTGGTGATGGTGAAACTGCGCTCAAAACTATCCGTCATCAACAATGTACGGTACCGACGCCCGCCCCGGTACAATCTCGAGCGGCTGAAACAACCGGATGTCGCCAATGCGTACGCGCAGCATCTTGAGGCAGCGTTGCCGGATGAGGGCGAGCTCGATAGGGCCCCTCTTGAGGACTGCTGGAGGACAGTCAAAGCAGCCATTAACGACGCTGCCGAAAGCGTTGTCGGATATGTGGAACGGAGCTCAAGAAACGATTGGTTCGACGAGGAATGCCAGGAGGTTTTAGAGGAGAAGAATGCAGCGCGGGCTGCAATGCTGCAGCATGGAACGCGGCAAAACGTGGAACGATACAGACTGAAGCGGAAACAGCAAACCCGCCTATTCCGGGACAAAAAGCGCCGCCTGGAAGAGGTGGAATGCCAAGAGATGGAGTTGCTGTACCGTTCTCATGAAACGCGGAAGTTCTATCAGAAGCTCAACACATCCCGCAAAGGCTTCGTGCCGCGAGCTGAGATGTGCCGGGATAAGGATGGGAGCATCTTGACGGACGGACGCGAGGTGATCGAAAGGTGGAAGCAGCACTACGATGAACACCTGAATGGCGCAGAGAACACAGGCACAGAAGGTCAGGACAGCGAAGGCGATAGCTACGTCAGCACAGCGGACAGCGGAAATCAACCAGCTCCCACGATGGGGGAAGTTAAGGATGCCATTCAACAGGTAAAGAACAACAAAGCCGCTGGCAAGGATGGTATCGGAGCCGAACTCATCAAGATGGGCCCGGACAGGTTGGTCGCTTGTCTGCATCGGCTGATAGTCAGAATCTGGGAAACGGATCAGCTACCGGAGGAGTGGAAGCAAGGCGTTATATGCCCTATCTACAAAAAGGGCGACAAACTGGAGTGTGAAAATTATCGTGCAATCACCATCCTAAACGCCGCCTATAAAGTGCTATCCCAGATTCTCTTCCGTCGTCTATCACCTATAGCAAACGAGTTCGTGGGAAGTTATCAAGCAGGTTTCATCGACGGCCGCTCGACAACGGACCAGATCTTTTCCGTGCGGCAAATCCTCCAGAAATGCCGTGAGTACCAGGTCCCTACGCACCATTTGTTCATCGATTTCAAGGCGGCATACGATAGTATCGACCGCATGGAGCTATGGAAAATCATGGGCGAGAACAGCTTTCCCGGGAAGCTCACAAGATTGATCAGAGCAACGATGGACGGTGTGCAAAACTGCGTGAAGATCTCGGGCGAACACTCCAGTTCGTTCGAGTCTCGGCGGGGACTACGACAGGGCGACGGACTTTCGTGCCTGTTGTTCAATATTGCGCTTGAAGGTGTCATGCGGAGAGCCGGACTTAACAGTCGAGGCACGATTTTCACGAGATCCGGACAATTTGTTTGCTTCGCGGACGACATGGATATTATTGGGAGAAAATTTGAAACGGTGGCAGATTTGTTCACCCGCCTGAAACGCGAAGCAACAAGAGTCGGGCTAATGGTGAATGCGTCGAAAACAAAGTACATGCTGGTCGGCGGAACTGAGCGCGACAGGACCCGCCTAGGAAGCAGTGTTACGATAGACGGGGATACCTTCGAGGTGGTGGACGAGTTCGTCTACCTCGGATCCTTGTTGACGGCTGACAACAATGTTAGTCGGGAAATACGAAGGCGCATCATCAGCGGAAGTCGTGCCTACTATGGGCTCCAGAAGAAACTGCGGTCAAGAAAGATTCACCCCCGCACCAAATGTACCATGTACAAAACGCTCATAAGACCGGTAGTCCTCTATGGGCATGAGGCGTGGACTATGCTCGAGGAGGACTTGCAAGCTCTTGGGGTTTTCGAACGCCGAGTGCTAAGGACGATCTTCGGCGGCGTGCAGGAGAACGGCGTGTGGTGGCGAAGGATGAACCACGAGCTCGCTCAACTCTACGGCGAACCCAGTATCGTGAAGGTAGCTAAAGCTGGAAGGATACGCTGGGCAGGGCATGTTGCAAGAATGCCGGACAACAACCCTGTAAAGATGGTGTTCGCCACGAATCCGGTCGGAACAAGAAGGCGTGGGGCGCAGCGAGCTAGGTGGATTGACCAGGTGCACCAGGACCTGGAGAGTGTGGGTCACAGTCGAGGATGGAGAGAAGCGGCCATGAACCGAGGGAATTGGCGAAATATTGTTGGCGAGGCTTTATCAAGATAATTGATGTAAAGCCAAATAAGTAAGTAAGTATACAATCGATCGAGAACAGCTATGGCAGATTATGCACGAATACGGTTTCCCGGACAAACTGATAAGATTGATCAAGGCGACGATGGAGCGAGTGATGTGCGTAGTCCGAGTATCAGGGACACTCTCGAGTCCCTTCGAATCTCGCAGAGGGTTACGGCAAGGTGATGGCCTTTCGTGTTTACTGTTCAACATTGCTTTAGAGGGTGTGATAAGAAGAGCGGGGATAGACACGAGTGGCACGATTTTCAGAAAGTCCGTTCAGTTACTTGGTTTCGCCGACGACATTGATATCGTAGCACGGAACTTTGAGACGATGGCGGATACGTACATCCGACTAAGGGCTGAAACTAGGCGAATCGGACTGAACATCAATGTGTCAAAGACGAAGTACATGATAGCGAGGGGCTCAAGAGAAGACACGGCACGCCCCCCACCTCGAGTTCATATTGACGGTGATGAAATCGAGGTTGTCGCAGAATTCGTGTACTTGGGCTCACTGGTGACCGCCGACAACGACACCAGCAGAGAAATCCAGAGACGCATCGTTGCTGGAAATCGTGCCTACTTTGGACTCCGCAGAACGCTCCGATCGAGCAAAGTTCGCCATCGCACGAAGTTGACCATCTACAAGACGCTGATTAGACCGGTACTCCTCTATGGGCACGAAACATGGACCCTACGTGCAGAGGATCAACGCGCCCTTGGTGTTTTCGAACGGAAGGTGTTGCGGACCATCTACGGCGGAGTGCAGATGGAAGACGGAACGTGGAGAAGGCGGATGAACCATGAATTGCACCAGCTGCTGGGAGAACCAACCATTGTCCACCTCGCAAAAATTGGGAGGCTGCGGTGGGCCGGGCATGTCACCAGAATGTCGGATACCAACCCGGTGAAAATGGTTCTCGAAAACAATCCGACCGGCACAAGACGACGTGGTGCGCAGCGAGCAAGATGGGTCGATCAAGTTGAGGACGATCTGCGGACCCTTCGCAGAATGCGTGGCTGGCAACGGGCAGCCATGGACCGAGTCGAATGGAGACGTCTCCTACGTACAGCAGAGGCCACCCAGGCCTTAGCCTGACTGGTAAGGTAAGGTACGAAAATGAAATCATGAACAAAAATAAACACACTGTTAATGGTCCCATAGAACGGTACGAGACGACCTTAACATGACATTTTTTGAGTATTTTTCGTTATGCATCGCTAATTATAGATTTTTCTCTGAATTATTATATAATCGATCGCTTTGTAGTGGTATTTTAGATCGCCTAAAACTATTTGAAAAAAATATATAATTTTTTGAAGTGCAGATTTTTTTTTCAATAACCGTATTGGTAGCTTATTGATATATCAAAATATATCGATGAATTGATTGGTAGAGATCTCTCGCAACATTGAACGCATAGTTCACTGAATAAATATCTTGTTTCTCTGTGATAATAAAAATATTTGGCTAAATTATCATACATTATTCCTTTGAAAAAATAAATCCCCTACAGAAAACATGAATAAAATATTTTTGATCATTCTATTCTTTGATAACAAATGGAAAATTATGTTTTCCATGTCAACAAAGCATTGGTTTATAATTAACTTCTTATACTTTTGAACTGGGTGCTGCGAAGTGAATCCCTTTTTATTTTCAAGCAAATCTTGAAACATGCTTCATGTTAAGAATTGAGTCATATTACTCTCTCACAAGTAACATAACCACAATCTGGAATGTTTGGCTCCGACAATCAGGCTCCCGCTTGACAAGCAAATTGAGTCAGACCGCAGCACCCAGATTTTTAACTGTTTATTTTTAATCAATTTAATAATATTCACATATATTTTAAAGCTTTATAAAATATGTTTGATTGCATTTATTAGGAAAATTTAAATTTTTCTTAAAAAAACATATCTCACCATATTATTTTTTTCAAGTTAAATCATCATACCAAAACCCATTTAAAAACTCAAACAAAAAACAAAATTTGACAAAAAAAAACTGTTTGTCAATATTTCCTTCAGTGCTGCTCTTTTCACAGACATGATTCAAAATGCTACGTCCACTAGTTGGGACCCCTCTCTCCCCCTCGTCACACATCGTCACAAATTCGTAAAGACCCCTCTCCCCCCTAAAATGCTACGTCATTTATGGACGACTCCTAAAGGGTGTGACAAAATCTAAAGAAACATGAAAAAATGTTTTTTAGACTTAAACCAACGAAAAACATTGAAAAATTGAGTAAACATGTGTTTTCGGCGTTTGGCACTAAAATTGGGACAGGGCTTTAGGACCCTATTATCTTTTGTCTTTTACAGTTTGGCCCTTTAGAATTGTTACATAAGAAATATATGAGAAATTAAAGGTCCATTCATAATGAATCGTTTCAGAATCTGCCAACTGCAATCGATAATTAATATATGATTGCTTGTGTCAAAACTATACAACAAGAATCTTAAATACAGAATGCAGACATAATAAGATTTTTCTCTTAAAAGTACGAAATTTATCCCGTCTTACGGTACCAAGAACCTACCGTTCATCTTTTGTGGGTGTATTCGTTTGGCTCTCAACGCTACTAGGCATCCCGCTGTTTGAATGTTGAAATGGATCAGCATTTGCTGCCTGGCATGGCCCGCGTTTCGACCTGTGCTGTTTGGGCCGGCCCGCCCGAGAAAATGATTGTTAGGTGAGCTTTGTTTGTAGTTGTCAGCCGTACACCCACCCTGATCAAAACCCGATTTGTTTACAATTGGATCATTGGCCCTTTAGAATTGTTACGCGAGATATGCTTCATTTTCCCGGGAAGAAGGCCCCTTGTTACACAGCACGCATACTATTCTCACTGGGGTGGTCGAAATGCCCGGCCGCTGCGGCAGTCACGTCAGACAAATGTCAAACTTCGATTGCCAAAAAAACATCAAAAACACAAGCGGCGTTTTACAAAAAGTTTCTAAACGAATAAAATTCGATAAAATTTCGTGATAATCGTTGAATTTCCTCACCCAAAATGGTGAAACTAACGCCAGATTTGATCAATCAATCGATGCAGTATATGAATCCCTGTCGGGATCGAGAGCTAGACTTGCGCGGTAAGTTTTAGTGGTTTACAAATCGTGAGAGGTTATTTGTTGTGATTGAGATGGCTTCTTCCGGACAGGCTACAAAATACCTCAAATTGAAAATATGGGAGCAACTCTGGATCAGTTCGATACCATCGACTTTTCCGATAACGACATCCGCAAGCTGGACGGCTTTCCCCATCTTCCGCGGCTCAAGTGTCTTCTTTTGAACAACAACCGGATAGTGTAAGTCTATATTTGAAAGTACAGTGACTCAAATTCATATTCGTACAGGGCACTGTTTTTTCAAGACTAAACAATAATGTCTACGAAGCAGTTTGTTTTAAGTAATAAAAAACACAGGTCTTTAAAATATTAATACTTTCATCGAAACATTGCCAATTTTAGGACCTTCAGTGCATAGAAAGCGGTATCAAGTATCACCAAACTCAAACAATAATATTAATTAGAGAATTTTGATCAATCTCATATTTTTAAATAGACTCTTTTAATTTGAGAAATCACATATATATAAAAAAATGTATTACATTATTTAAGTTTCATTTATTTTACATTAGTACGAGTGGCTAGAGTCCGCGGCTACAAAGCAAAGCCATGCTGAAGGTGTCTGGGTTCGATTCCCGGTGGGTCCAGGATCTTTTCGTAATGGAAATTTTCTTGACTTCCCTGGGCATATAGTATAATCGTACCTGCCACATAACTGTAGAAGTGCTCGTAAGAACACTAAGCTGAGAAGCAGGGTCTGTCCCAGTGAGGACGTAATGCCAAGAAGAAGAGCATTAGTACATGTGTTCAAAAGGGGATCAAGCGTCACCTAAATTTTTTAAACGCTTCATTGGCAATCAAATGTAAGGTAAGATTTAAATGTTGTATGATATGATAACATCAATTTTAGATACGAATTCAATGCTTTTTATTAGTCCAAAGATGAAAGTTTAAGAAAACAGTTTATGATTGACGAACTGAAGTAAAGTATTTCGAAGTCGATACAAATATTATTTGATAGTTTTTTATTGACTTGATGTGAAAATAGTGCCCTGTACGAATGATTTTGAGTCACCGTAACTGTTTTAGCGCGAATGGGTTTATCTTGAGCTTTTACTTTCTAGGAGGGTCAGCGATACTCTGCATGAATCCTTACCAAATCTGGAAAGTGTGGTACTTACGGGGAACAACGTCCAAGAGTTGGGAGACTTGGAACCACTCACGAAACTGCCAAAGCTACAATCCCTCTCACTGCTAACGAATCCCGTTTCGACCAAGCAGTACTACCGGGAGTACGTGGCCTTTCGGTTTCCCAATTTACGGCTGCTGGACTTCAGAAAGATCAAACTAAAGGAACGGGAAGCGGCCAAGGAGCTGTTCAAGAGCAAAAAAGGCAAAGAGCTGCAGCGGGAGATCATGCGTAAAGCAAAACTGGCCATGCCGGCAGCAGATAAACCAACGGTTCACAACGCGACTCCGGCCGACATTCAGAAGATCAAGGAAGCCATCAAACGGGCCACGAATCTGCACGAGGTGGAAAGGCTCACCAGGATGCTGCAGTCCGGGCAGATAACGGGCGAATTCAACTTCAATGGTAAATTGCAACCGTTTGTTCGGCTAAATTTGGTTTCCGTTTCGTTTCAGACTTCGGAGTGGATTGGTTTGCGGCAAAAGGTTCCAACAAAACGGTTGATTTCCTATTCCTTGTGACCAAATCGTACTGACGCTCGGTTTTCTTGCAGATTGATCTCTGGTGGACCTACGCGGGCCGATAGCTATTATGCGAATCCCCTTCCCTTGATACGTCCTGGCTTCCTCAAAATTTACTAATGAATTGCATTTTGCTTTGCTTATTCTTGCAGGTAATATGGAAACAGATTGAAAGTGATGGTCGTCGGTCGGGAAAGCGAATTTATGTTTCCTAATTTTTATTATAAATATAAGAACAGATACAAATACACGTAGGATTTGTCAGCTTTGCTGAGGCCGAGGAGGTTGAAATAAATGAAAAATGCATTTCAATTAGATTAATGAGATGATTATTCATTATAAGAGAACACTGCAATACTGACGATAATTAGTGGGAATATCTTGCTGTCAGGACTGTATGGATAGGCGGGCACAGCGAGTATCCTGCATTATCACCATCAATTCAACGTCAAAAAATTCAAACTAAATTGTAGTTGGTTCAGTGTATTAAACACTACCATTATGAATGGTAAAATTCTGATCAAAAGACATGTTTACCACGCGAAAAAATAAAAAAAATAAAGGTTTGTTGGTCATATTCAACGCTATAGAAAACTGCCTTTCAAAATAACTTTCTTGGTGTCTAAACAATGGATAAAGAGTTTTTATTCAGTGTAATGAAGGTACCGTGAGGGAACTGGGTATAAGAAATCGTATAGTTTGTGACTGTGAGCATAGGTAGGAGAAGTGGTTCACCTAGAGTGAATTTATAGCAGAGAAAAACATTTTTTTGGACTTAAACAAAAGAAAAACATTAAAAAATTGAGTAAACATGTGTTTTTGGCCTAAACTTAAGCGTTTGGCACTAAAATTGGGACAGGCCTTTAGGACCTAGGCTCAATCCACACCCTGGCAGACATCCGTCCGCCTATCTAGACACGGGCTAGGTGAGAACCTACCAAGCCCCTCCGTTAACATGTCCTATACTGCCCATATTCGCATAACAGTCCCATGTGTATAGGAAATCCCATAGAACATGGGACTGTTATGCGAATATGGGCAGTATACCGTATAGCACACCGGGATCTTCCACAAGCAGGCGCCGGTATTTAAAGCGGTCCCACAAGTTTTTTTTTTTAAGTTTCTTTATTGCTTAATCTGGCCTCTGTTTTTCACCTTTACAGCCAAGCTTTGTACTTTAAATTAATCTAAATATAATGTCTACAAATCGATTTCGTTAGCAATTATAAATTCGCATAAACACTTCATTATACTAATGTTTCTTCTTTTAAGAATAGTTTCTATATCTGGAGGAACGTTTCTTTGCCGTACCGTTCTCCATAATTGCTGTCTCAGTTCAGAATTTTCGTATTGTGTACACTCAAAAAAATATGATTTGGAGAGGCATTTGTTGCCCCACAGTTGCACTCAGGAGAGTCTATTATTCCGTTTCTGTAGAGATGGGAAGGCAATCGGGAATGGTTCGCAATTAGTTTGCATAAAATCACCACTTCATGACGTGAGAAATTCAGCTCCGAGAACCATGGTACTGTGGAGACAACTGATAGTATGTTGTGGCAGAATCTTCCCTTGTCACTGCAGTTCCATTTCTCTTGCCATTTACTCATACCACTTGAGCTCGAGCTCAACCGAATATCCCTGCTGTAGATGTTTGCTGGGTCAGTTTGACCACGTATAGCCGCTTCTTTTGCCGCCTTGTCTGCTTCTTCGTTGAGCGTCACTCCTTTATGAGCAGGCACCCACAGCAAGGTGACTTCATATCCTGCATCCCACAAATGTTTTAGTTTGTTCCGGATCTTGAACCACAACATCGGAGTAGAACTAGCTATGCTGTTATTTTGAAGGCTGATTAGACTGCTCATACTGTCCGTTAGGATAACGAACTTCCTGGTATCTTGTTCCACTAAACATTGCACGGCACAGAGTAGCCCGAACATTTCTGCACTGTACACGGAGGCGTACTTTGGGAGTTTCTTTATAATAGCTTCTTCGAGACAGTCCGATGTAACGGCAGCTCCTACATCATCTTCACATTTGGATCCATCCGAGGCAACACACACATATCCATCGTACTTAGCGGATAAAATATCCTGAACATGCTCATTCCATGTTTGGTCCACATTTGTTGGCTTCTCTCGAACGGACAGATCGACTCTTGGCATATAGTGTTTAACTTCTCTTTCGTATAAATAGCAAGGCAGCCGATCAAGTAACAGGGTGTTGTCTGCTAATGTGTCTCTCATCAACAGAATACTTCTATTGATAGCAGATGACGAATCATTCCGATCCATTACTGGTATTGCGTACTTCTCGTGCCATCTACGAAAAGAGAATCTCTTTCTCACGAAGTTCTCTGCTGCTAACTCCCGCCTGATCTTCTGTGGAACAATTCCACTCAGTACTTCTAAGGACTGCGTATGAGTCGTTTTTGTGGATCCAATACAGATTCTAATACATTGCCACTGTATTCGATCTAATTGGATGGAGATCCACTCTGGACAATTCGCAAAAAATATTGATCCATATTCTAGTATTGGTCTAATACATGATTTATAGATCTTCAATAGTATTGAGGGGTGAGAGCCCCATGTTTGACCCGCCACACTCCGAAGAAAATTGATGTATGGAGACACTCGTCGCTTTACGTAATGTACGTGGGCGTTCCAGGAGAGAGTTGAAGTCAAATACAGCCCCAACAACTTGACGTTGTATTCGTGAGGAATTTCTTGATTACCGATGAACAGCTTCGGGTCGTATACGGGTTTACGTGAAGCAAATAACAATGTACAACACTTTGACGGCGATAGCTCCAAACCGATGTTCATGAGATCACACACTACTCCATCCAACCCTTGTTGCATTACATGCTCACTGGTGGCAATATCCCTTCCAGATGTCACCAACGAAAAATCATCCGCAAAGCTGACTAGAACAATCCCCTCTCTGGCTGTCGCATTTTGTACTACATGGTTTATATATATATATTAAAGCACAATGGACTCAGCGGAGAACCTTGAGGGAGCCCTAACCAAGTAGTCCGCATTTGGGCATCACTGTTATTGATTTGCACAATTAATCTTCGTTCCCGAAATAGCCAATAGATAATTCGTACCAGTTCGACTGGTATTCGCCAGCGTAAAAGTTCATCAGCCAATTTGTTGATGTTGACACAGTCGTAAGCACTTTTTATGTCTAGCATACACAACAGCGCATGACCACGGTTTGTTATGGCTTCACGAGCAATGTTAATTACTGAATATAGGGCATCCTGCGTACCCTTGCCTTTGCGGAATCCGCAGATGTTCTCCGAGAAGATATCTTCCGATTCCATAATCCACTCGATCCTATCTTTAATCAGTAACTCCATAACTTTTCTAAAACAAGACGCTAGCGCAATCGGTCTGTACGATTTGGCCAAATCGGATCTTTGGCCAGGTTTTAAAATCGGCACAATGTTGAATATTTTCCAACTCTCAGGAATGACTCCTGTGACGAAAATTTGATTATAAATTCTTAGCAACACTGTTCTGGCAGCAGCAGGAAGCTTCCGCAAAGCGGCGTATGATATTTCATCAATACCCGGCGATGAATCACTTGTTTCTTCTAGCACTCTGTTCAGGTCTTGAATGGAAAAATAACCTTGATCCACGCCATCCAACACTAGAGGCAGACTAGGATGCACTGGTTCTAGAGTAGACGAAGGGGCCAGTCTTTGTAGCAGTTCATCCATCATTTCAGGATCTCTTGGAGGATTACCACAACTGTGTCTTCCTTTGAATTTGTGGGCCATCCGCCACAGCGTAGGTAATGATGTATCACTGTCTAAAGAATCACAAATTTTTTTCCACGCTTCACGTTTTTTAATTTTGACCATTTGCTTGAACTCTTTGTCACATGCTTGATAACACTCGTACAAAATTCTTGAATAACCACTACGTTTCCACCTCTGAAAAGTATCGCGTACTTGCACCACTTTCGTCTGTAGTTCAGAATCCCACCACGGTTGCGGAATTTTCCTCCCGGGGTTTACATTTTTCACCGATGTAATAGATGCTATGCTTTCTCGGATAATATTGCAAAAATCGTCAAAACTCTCACACCTCAAAGAATCAATTCTTCTCAAGACTTCTACTGAGTAAGACTCCCAATCTATGCGGTGATAAGCTCTAGCATTCCCAGTATTGCACGAAGAAAACTCCATCTCGAACACAATCGGCACATGATCACTACTGAAGGGATTATTCAACGTGTCCCAAGTGAAGCATAAGCTGATATCCGCTGATGAAACTGTTATATGGATGGCACTAGAGGCTCTTGATCGGTCGAATCTAGTGTGATTTCCATTGTTGAGGACGACCAACCCTAGCGATTCCAGAACTTCGTAAACAACGTTGCCCCTCCTATCGTTTTCTGCATTACCCCAAATCGAGTGCTTTGCATTCCAATCTCCACCCACTATGAATGGTTTGGGGATAGAGTTAAGGAATAGTTCTAGCTCCCTTGCGTTTATTGTGGAATTTGGATGAATGTAAATTGAAATTATTGTTATAACTCCACTAGAACTGTTGATTGAACAACCAACAACGTCGATCCCAGCAGGTCCATTGAGATGACAGGGAACGGGGTTCATGTGTTCGTTGACGGCTATCAAAACACCTCTAGAGTTGCTCTGATTATCTTTCCTCATAATCTTGAACCCTTTCAGTTGAAATTGCATAGACGGATCTAAATGTGTTTCCGAAAGTAGTATTACAGCTATGTCGTGAGTGTTTGTGAGGTTTACTAGTGAGGCATGTTTTTTCTTGATACCTCTACAGTTCCACTGGAGAAACTTTAGAGGTATAAGGGACGTAGTGTTGTTCTTGTCGAATTTCATAAACGGTTGGGAGAATCAATCTCCCCTCCACTACTTTGATCAGTCATCAGAAAACGGTGTATGTTTCCGATCACACTCGGAGAGCCCAAATCGGAGAACTCTTCGCCCATGCTTCCCTCTCCCGCATCAAAACTTGTTTGAAGAGAGCCTGAGGACTCCCCTTCTTCGATTTGATCATCGTCGCTGCTGACGATGGTATCCACTACTACAGTGGATCGTACTTTCAACGGTGGGTACGCCTCATCATCACTGATATAGTGCTTCTCCGAGCTCTTACGCTTCATGCTTGCCGCCTCTTCGTCGTTAGCTCCTAACGCTCTTGCATATTCTGTTGTGCACGATGTTGACGCTTCTTCAGTTGTGGCTGAGATAGATTCTACAGTACGCTGAGTACTGCTTGTATTGAGGCTTTGTTGAGTAGATGTGTTATCCACATCTACAACCTCAGTAGTCGGAGATAGAGCAGCAAACCAGTCAGTCTTCCCTTGCGCACGGCATAAAAATTAACAAGGCAGTCTCTTCACTGATGTAAATATCGAGTTTCATTATAAACATGTGACGTCACTCCTATCGTACCATATACCTTCCGGACCACTAGATCATTTTTTTCGCAAATTTGTTCGAGGTGGATAGAAATGACGTCGTCAAGTAGCTGTCAATTTTCGGAGTATATCACCTTCTTAATTTTAGTACACCGTGCCCTTGCGAAAAACTTGATTGCCTTTTCTTCTCCTCTTCCCGTTTTTTGTTGATAGTGGGACATTTCTTGCTGTCGTTGGCTCTGTGATCTCCGGAGCAGTTAACGCAGACTGGCCCACCAACACATTCGTGATCCTCGTCCACACTTTCGGATTGGCATGAATTACATCTACGATTGCTTTTGCATTGTTTCATCACGTGGCCGAATCTCCAACACTGTCGGCATTGTCTTACCGGATAATTGTATTGCCGAACGGGATACAAAACGTTATCCAATTCGACGTGTGAAGGAATAGTATTCCCAGCGAACGTGATAACCGCCAATGCTAGTGGTATTGGACCTCTATCACCTCTCTTCTGCATGCGTCTAACCTCGATCACTTCGGGATTGCCGGTTTGGTAACATTTGGATTTCTCAAAAGATGTTAGAAAATCCAAGTCCTCATCATCGACGTCTTCGAGATAAGCCACCCCCAAGCATTCGACTAGCCTTTGGGGAACGTTCCATTTAACCGCACCGTATTGCTTGGTAGATAACTCATTCGCTGCTTCAGCTGAAGCCATGAGGAATTTTGTCTTCCTACGTGACAACGGTAACGCTTTCACATAGGCTCTGCCAAAGTCGTGAGCCACCTACTTTGCCAATTTGGATATTTGGAGATTGTCTCCTTCCGATTTCGCAATAACAATGTATGGTCCAGGAGACGATTGACCGTATTTCCGCGCGCGAGGCTTACGAACAGCGCCGTCCTCCTTGGAAGCCATAGTATCGAAATCGAGCTTTTAGCGACTCGCAGACAAAAAACTGTAAACGCTAACCGAGAGTCAACACTACGTGTGTTCGCTTTGAAAGCTGAATACAAACTGCGGTCCCACAAGTTTCAGATACATTAAATAGATATAGTACCTCTGGCACTAAAGCGAATAGCGGCCTCCCCATCATCACCAGTACTGCCTCCCTACACGCCAAGCACAATATCGAAAGTACTGGACAAACATTTGAAAAGGGCCCAAGAGGTCTTGAGCCTTTTTTTAGAAACGTTGCTGTTGAGCCCTTCTTAGCCCGCTCACGCAAACTAACACCACTATCAGAAAGATTGGCGTTAGCTCTTCCTGATAGTGGTATTGGTGAGCGTGATCGAGTTGAATTGGACTCAACAGCGTCTTGCAAAGCCAATGTTTACCAATGTCGATGTGCCCTTTTGAAATGTTTGTCCGCGCTGCGCGTTGTATAGCAAATCAGATGATTTATACAGTATACCACCTCCGACACTATGCCAAATGTACAGGAAATACAGCGCCAGTAAAAAAGCGGAAGGCGCGCCACTCGGTTTACTGCCCATACTCGCATAACAGTCCCATACGTATAGGATATCCCATAAATTATGGGACTGTTATGCGACTATGGGCAGTTTAGTACCAGAGGGACTATAAATATAACGAAGCAGAAATGAAATAGAGATAGTAGAGTTGGTTCGGTTATTAGATTGCTGAAACGAAAAAACAGAAACAAAATGTTAACATGAAAACGGGGTTTTAAAATTGATAAATGTATCGTTAGTTTCTCATCTGTTACGTTTCCTTATCGTAGCGCATTTGATTATTTACATCTCCAGGATGTTCGCCTCCGCTCGAGCATTGAGGACCATGATGAAATGAGAATATAAAAATGTGAGCATTAGTGTTGATCTACTAATAAATTAATGTAAAGTGCTTTTTTATGTGCTTTCAAGTCCCTGAGTAACTTATAAACTCCTACGCAATTATGTTTTGTTGGCCTATACGTTACCTAACACACAATTTTTATTTAGATTTGGATCCGAGATTTTAAGTGCAAATTTAGCATTATCTTCCTATGCACTTTCAGCTGCCCTAATGAGGAAATAAGATTTGTTCAGAAAAAGGAGGAAAAACAGCAAGTCAAATTGTCCCATAATGAAAAGTAACCGCATATCAGTCCCACTACAGATTTCCGCACCTTGTAACACAAAAATGAACCGTGTTTTGATCATCTTTATATTTTTCATAGAATGATATCGAAGTAAAAAGCAAATTGTCAAAGTTTCATTTAGATTTGAACATGTTCCAATCCTCTAGAATTTTTTGAATATTCGTATGAAAAACGAGTTTGGAAACTTCACACCTTATTTTCTCAATGCCTACTTTTTACAGATGGGACTGACTTGCGATTCACGGCAGTATACGGATATTAAACAATTTTCAACGCGTGGTTATGGTACTTCAGTATTCGTACTGTTGTATCGATGTATGTAGTGGGAAACCTTGCTTGTCGTACATAGTATCAGCATAGTAACAAATCGCACGACGAACGGAACATTGATAATCTATCATTATTATGATTTCAGTCTTAATTTCATGATCTGTTTAATGATTTCCGCGTTTGATTCGGCAATTTTAACAATCTACCTATTGACAGTTTAACGATAAACTTGCGACGATCGACGCGCCACCATATTTCATATAACGGAGGTTATTAGAACTAACTTGGAGGTGATGATTTGGAGGTTATTTGGCAATTTGGAGGTTAAAATCCCCTCCAAACACTAGCGATTTTGCGGTGGGATGTTGACGTTTGATGACGAATACCAATTTGTACCTGTGTTTTCGAAGAAAACCGACTACGAATATTTATTACCTTGCAACGCATTCTTAAGTGCTTTTCCCTCTTTCAAAATTATTAGTTAAAAATAAATAAATAATAATAATAACGCATTCTTAAGTGATCAGTTATATATCATTTTCTACAGCCTAATTTAATAATACCTGCATAGGGTTGCAACAAACATTTTGATCTTGGGATTTTGTTTTGCCAAAAAAATTATAGTGTCGACAATAGTCGCATGCTTAATATCCCATTTGACAGTGTTGATGATTCTATTGTCTATCGCTCATCAGTTTCGCGCTTCTTAATTTCTCATTTCATTATTTAAAAAAAAAACGAACGAAGGGCTGAGGAAATTTCCAGCAGATTTGAAGAGAAATTTCTATCAGAATGTCAGAAAGCAATTCTGAATCATTCAATTTTATATACAATTAACTTTTTTGAGAAGCGTTAGTAAAGCTTGAGTACAAGTATTAACCTTCCCTCAAATCTTCAAGTGCTCACCACAAGCACCACACACCAGACACATTCAGCATGACTTTGATTTGTATCCGCGGACTAAGGTTAAGGATAGATTATAAGTTCTAAATTTATTTCCACAATTTATCATACACACAATGTTTAATCATACCTTAAAATAGAGCAACCCCAAACGTATCCCTAAAGTGCACCGATACGTTCCGGATAATCGACAGTCGGTTTTGTACCGTTGTTAGATTGCATCGTTGGTGAGCGCGTTGGCCAGCTCGTTAAGTCCATTCGAGAGTTGGAGCATCGCGGCAGACATGTTGGTCAGTGCCTGGGCGATGGCAATTTTGGAATCGTCCATCCGGCGCTTCTTCATCACCGATTCGAGCTTCTCTGAGGTTCGTTTTAGATCTTCCCGAAGCCGTTGGTGTTCGCTTGGCCGGACGGTTTTCGGCTTTAGGAACTCGCTGGTCCCCTCGAGGGCTGCCGCAGTCATTTCCACGTATTCCGTCGTGGTGACCGCAGCATTCACGGCCATGTTCTTCATCTCTTCGATGGTGGGTTTCCGGATTTCCAACTCGGTTGTAACCGTCTCCTGGACGTGTTCACTTACGATGGGCTTTGAGAACGTTGTAACGAATTCCTCATCCAGCTGATCGTCTGCATAGTGCTCGATAACGATTTCCTCCTTCTGGACACCGTTATCATCCGGGAAATACTCTTCGTGATCATTCACCATGGCTGCATCCAACGTTACGATATTATCCGTTCCGAGGGCTTTGGTCCACTGATCCAGAACGTCGAAACAGTTGGCTGCCGTCAGTATCCGAATCTCCAGCTGGTTGGGACCGATCTTTTTCGATCTTCCCTCCGCCACTAATCGACACTTGCGCTTCAGGTTTATTATAACGTCTGCCCAATATTTGACCCACTTGGCAGTGGATTTCATAGTCCCGCCAGGAATCTGGTTCAATCGATGCGTTGCCTCAATCCAAAATCTCTGACGCTCTTTGTAATCGGTTTCGGAACTTTCATGCTTCGGTCGGTTGTTGTACTCTTCGAATATTTTGACCAGCTCCTCCTTCTGCTCATTGGACGCGCTTTTCGGCTTCTGAAAGTGGATAAATTCATCACTGGAAATCAACTCCAACCCAAATCGCTTAGAACTCACATCCAATGGCCCCATGGCGGAGGAACAGGCAAATGCACCAGAATCCGTGCTTGGCGATTTTACTACTGGCTAAACGCGCCCACAATTCACAAAACGGCGGCGACAATTTCTTCGCAAACGTAAATATTATTGGTGAACGACGAAAGGTTTTCAGCCACTCTTTGCGGAAACAGGATTTCTCACATCCTCATTTGCGGATTTTGAGACACGATTTTTGCTCACGACGCGAGGAAAAATGGAAAACTTTCACTGCGCTGATGGGTGATGACGCTGCGGCAGTGTTGCCATATTTTGATTTGTTCCTGAGATTGCTATGCGGAAACTTGTTTCGAGAATCTGAAATGAAATCCGTTTGAGTTTCCTACACGCAGCGAACTGGACTATCGAATTTCATACGTTTTGCCTTATGAAAGGTGGAACGAGTATTGCAATACGAACGCTTTATGTATTGTTTTAGCATCACTCCACATCAAGGCGTCGATAGGCGCGTGGTGTACGCTCGGGCCTATCGATCGCAAGGTTCATGGTTCGATTCCAGGTTGCCGCGGAAGCGTTTTTTGTTTTCAAATTCTAGTTTCATAAGGCAAATTTATGAATTTCAATCCGATTTCTTGTGGCGAATTTTCATAAGGGGTTCCTATGTTTAACGATAGTCCATTTGCCTGAGTGTAATGTTATGAAAGTTGCTTGGATATATGACATATTTATAACTTTACATCATTTAGTAAATAAGTTACCTGAACATTGAAATATGTTGTACACAATAAGTGGCAAAATCGGGCTCTTCTGGGGCAATACATCCGTGTGCAATTATCATACATGCTAAAAAATCGATTTTGTGCTGATTTATGCTTCATTTTTAGACATTTTATCCATTTTATATCACTTTGAGATGCATCATATTGCGAATCATCTTCGTGTGTCAAGAAATCGAGAAAGGAGCACTTGTTTAGAATGTGTCGAAATCACACGCATGATGGGTTGGTCCAGAAGAGCTCGATTTAGAGGTCCAAATTATATTAGTTATCCTACTGGCACCACTGGCGAACGCGAGAAAGGAGTACCGTGAATTCCGTACCAATGCGAGTGAATAGTGAGATCTGAGATGTATGAATATAATTTGCTACTGAGAAACATTTTCTATGATAATTTATCAGCTAGAATTACAAATAAATTCAAAGAAAAACGTTATTTTATCCAATTATTCATCCTGGCTGAATTATTTTGTTAATTAATTTATTGATATAGTGCAAATCCCGATGAGAATCCCCGGTTTCGTCGTTTACGGTTGCACATCGTGAGTGATGTCGTCTGTAAAGCCCAGTGTAAAAGAGATGGATGCTTCAACAACTCACCACAAAATACAGTCGAAATCGCTTTTCACTTCTCACCGCGCACATTCATCCCAACGTCCAGCGTTGCCAACATTTCTGGGACATGCAGCGATGAATCCTCCTGAATGAATCAACCCGCGCGAAACAATGGAAATGCAAAGTCGTTGTTAAATCAGTTACAGCATCACAAAGTCGTACAATGTTATGTGCATTCGGTTTAGATGGTTTTTGATAGTGTTTTATTTATTTTTTTACCCATTTGACTAAATAATACGTTATATTCGTGATCAGCTAATTTAAAGTATTCGCTAATTTTCTGTTTTATCGTGTGAACAATATGCTGCAAAATATTGACTTGGCGAACCTGGAGTTCGAAGCACAGCTTGGTACTAATTGTTATGGAGGGTAAAGTACGATTTCTATTATTGAATTTTCATGAGAGCGCACTTGCAATGATCGATTTCTCTTCATAGGCCTGGAGAAGTGGATGAACCTGTCATTCATTTACTTGTAAATTTTCATACAAAATCTATTTTTTCTCTGATATAAATTCGTTCTAGGTGAACCAACTCCCCTGGCTTATTGTTACTCTCTTCGCATTGTAACAGAGAGCTCATTTATTTTTCTGAACATATTTTAGCGTTGTGTCACAGACAAACAGACATAAAACTTCGAAAAAATCTACGAAAATAGTCACGGGGACATGTACGCCCCATAGTAAAATTCTGCACTGTTACTTCAACAGGGCCCAACTGATATGGGCGAATTCTCTTCATCGATCCTTTTTACCCTTCTTACAACCATAAGAAGGGTATAAAGATCGCTTGAAAAACCGACTTTTGATCCGAGGCCCGGAGGGCCAAGTCTCATATACCAATCGATAGAGCTCGACGAACTGAGCACATGTTCGTGTGTGTGTATGTGTGTGTATGTGTGTGTGTGTTACAAAAAATGTCACTCAATTATCGTTTGTCAACCGATTTAAACACTTTTAGCTCTAAAAGAAAGCTACAACATTCCCATAGAACGCTATTGAATTTCATTGCGATCGGACATTTCGTTACAGAGTTATAATTCAAACAGTATCGTGAAGTACTAGAAAAAGCATATTCTAATATTTTCAACTGTCTGCATT
The DNA here is from genome assembly GCF_002204515.2 of Aedes aegypti. NCBI lineage: Eukaryota > Metazoa > Arthropoda > Insecta > Diptera > Culicidae > Aedes > Aedes aegypti. The sequence continues at coordinate 18,763,486 of NC_035108.1, read as the reverse complement.
TTGATCGATATCTCAGCCATTTTTGAGCCGATTTAAGTTCTTTTATCGGCTAATGAAAGCTCTGACATTCAATCATAAGCCTTCAAATTTTCATTGAAATCGGATTGCTAGTTTCAGAGATATCATTGGAAGAATTTTCTAAAGTACTGGAAAAAAATTCTCTGAAATATTCATTTTTTTACATTTTGATCAATTTCTCAGCTATTTTTAATCCAATTTAAGCTCTTTTTTCGTCGATTGAAAGCTCGGACATCATTCACAACCATATAGCAATCGAATTATAAATTACAGAGATAAAAATCATTATTTTCAAAAATCTCTAAAATTCCCCTTTTTTTAATTTAAACCTGCACATAAATCTTTAAAAAATCGCTGGCAAAATCATTTTAGGACATCAATTTTCCATTTTTCTATATTATTTTACAGGATGGCAACATGGGTTTATAGACCCTCTTAAACTATGATAATAAGCGTATGAAAACTAATAAAGTTCGTTATCCGCCTTTTGACGTGCAGTTCCCTGGACTTTTTCGCAAACCATTAAACTATTAGGGCAGATAGAACATAGTCACAACATCCTAAAGTTTAGTTATACACCGGGGATTCGCTGGTTGGAACACGACTGCCTTCCATTTAGCGAATCCGACCCGTTAGTAGGAAAGACTGACAGCTGGTGAAAATGCTCAACATGAACGCATCTGGACAGCAAATCGCCACAAAACGCACATATACATACGCATTTGTTCTATATATGGAGACTTCAAAGCGATGATTCTCAGACGTCAAAGTCAGTTTAACATTTTCTGTTGACATTTGAGTGCTTTTAGTTGGAATATTTTCCAACCAGCGAACATCCAACCATCGAGTCATTCCATGTAGCGGAACCCCAACGAGCGAATCCCCACTGTACTGGTACAAGGTTCCAAATGAATGATGAATAATAATAATCTCATACCTGTATGGAAATGTAAGAAGGGTTCAGTCTCACCATCGGTGGATTAAGTCAGGTTTTCACTAATAACTTCGCTAAATTGGATAAATCTGTGCCCAAGAGGTCTTGAGCCTTTTTTCGGAAAAGTTGCTGTTGAGCCCTTTTTAGCACGCCCACGCAAACTAACACCACTATAAAAATATACAAGAAAAATTTTTTTTTCTTTTTAAAAATATTGTATTGTAATTTTCACGAAGGATTAGACTTTAATAGGCCTATTCACATGACGTCTCAAATCAGCTGATTGGGAAGCACTTTGACATTTCTTCTATGAAAATGACAGGCCCGTGTTAGCATCGGTCCTCCACCAATGTAAACAAATGCATAGACGGATCTGTCACATGAAAAGGCCTATGACGAAGTTGTGAAGCTGCCAATAATGCACCGATGGTACATTTTCAGACACCTTTCACGTTTCATCATTGATTTCAGTCGCTGTCAGCTGGTTTTGAGACGAGAGCACGATCAGCTGGGGCACGAAAACAATGATGATGACTGTAAACATCAGATGGCCAGTTGATTTTGCTGTGTAAACATGACCAGCTGGTGAGTCGAGAACAAAGAAAAAATGGTAAACACTGAGCCGGCCGGAGAAAACTGTCATGAATATCAGGATAATTGCATGGGCGGCGGTGATTGAATAGGGGCAGCGAAATCGAAGTCGAAATCTGAGAAAGACGAAATTCTGATCACTAAAGTGGTAAAAAAATCGCAATAAAACTTGAATTTTTATTATTGCCAAAAATTAGTATTAGTGTTGAAATTAATGATTGTTTACGCTTATCCAGAGATGTTTCGGGTTCATGCCCAAGCAGACAGGACTTCAAATTCAAAAGAATTTTAGGATAACCTTCAAAGCCGCTGAACTCAAAATTTGAAGAAACTGGTTACGCTTCTAGAAATGTAGGGCTGTACTAAAATCACAATCTTAAATAACCTTGACGGAATATGTCTTCTTGAGCATATATGGGTAAAAATGTTGTTTGTGAACCTACGATAAGTCACTAGTTACGCTTGTAGATCTGATGACCTGCACTTAAAGGAGGTTTTGAATAATTTTAAACATTCGTTGAACTCAAAACAGTCTAACTCTATGCGCTGACGGAAGTCCACTAGCAGAATACAGTGGGATAACTCGGAATAATCGGAGAAAAAGGGTTATAAACGCGATTAAACTACGAACAATGATTTATTAACGTGTTACTCGTACAAAGGAAAACGAACGAATGAAAAATGTATTTGCTCTCTCTCATCATCGTGCTGCTGGTAGCAACATTGGTAGCAACGAGGGGTTGCACGGTGGTTATTCTCCTCCAACACTCCTCCTGAATTACCACCAAATGTCCTCAATTCGATAGTCCAACTTGATCCACAAATCTCGTCATCATGGTTGGTCCCAAAGGTTTTGTAAGGGCATCCGCAATCATTTCGGTTGAGGGGCAATATTGCAGTGTCACAACCTTACGTTCACACAGTTCGCGGATGTAATGGCCCTTCGTTTCAATATGTTTAACTCGACCGCTGACCCGTTCTGCTTTAACGAAGCTGAGGCAACCTTGGTTGTCCTCATAGATGGTTGTTGCTTCCGGTTGAAGCTCGTCCAAATCCTTGAGTAAGCGCCTGAGCCAGACTGCTTCTTGACATGCTAGAGACAAAGCATTGTACTCTGCCTCCAACGTCGATAAAGCTACGCTGTCTTGCCGTTTACTGACCCAGCATATCGGTCCTCCACCGTAGAAAAACACATATCCGGTAGTTGAACGTCTCGATTGCTTGTCTCCTGCCCAGTCCGAGTCTGCATAGCCAGTTAGAATCCATCCATTACCAGGACCAAACTTAAGCTTGAAGTCTTTCGTCGCCTTCAGATATTGAACGACTCTTCTAGCTGCCGTCCAGTCCATTTTATTTGGTGCGCTTACCTTTCTACCAAGAAGACCAACACTTGCTGCAATGTCTGGTCTCCCGTTCACTGCTAAGTATAGCAATGCTCCCACCAGACTCCGGTACAGTGATGTATCCTGGAAGCTCTTGCTGTCATCGTTTTGCGCAACGTAGCCTAAGTCCATCGGTGTTCTAGCTGGCTTGGACGCTTCCATGCCAAATTTTTCAACCAAACTGTCGATGTAAGTTGTTAGTTGCATCATGTAACACCCACCTTCTTTGGTAATTTCGTGCCCGAGGAAATAACGCACATTTCCAAGAGATGTGATGTCAAACTTCTCCCTCAGTTCCGCATAAACTCGATCGATTACGGCCTCGTCAGTGCACGCCATCAAAAAATCATCGACGTACACAAGTAAGTATACTGTAACGCCGTTGTTCTCGCGCGCATAGAGGCACGGATCCGATCCTCGCTGTTTGAAACCGATGTCCAGTAATCCTGCGTGAAGTGCCTGATTCCAGCACCTTGCGGATTGCCGGAGTCCGTAAATGCTTTTCTGCAACTTACACACAAACTCCTCCTGTCCGGGTTCTTCAAAACCAGGGGGCTGTCGCATATATAGTTCTTCGTCAACTTTGCCATTCAAGTATGCCGTTTTAGCATCATATTGCTTCAACACCATACCACGTTTTCCAGCTACTGCTAGCAAAGCACGCAACGTTGTCAAACGTGTCACAGGCGCGAAAACTTCTTTAAAGTCAATACCGCGCTTTTGGGTATAGCCTTGAGCTACAACCCTTGCTTTATATTTAATCACTTCACCACTTTCGTTCTTCTTGAGTTTGAAAACCCATTTTGCACCGATCAGTTTCTTATCGGCTGGAAGCCACACTAGGGTCCACGTATTGTTTTCTTCATGAGCTTGCATTTCTTCTTTCATTGCCTGCTTCCACTCGGGTATCGCCAACGCTTCATGATAATCAGCTGGCTCTTCCACATGGGTTGCCAGTCCGACTACAAAACCATCGTATCTTCTCGGCAGAACACCGCGCGTGGCGCGATTCGATCTTCTCACTTGCTCTTCTTGCTCTTCTCCGAAATAAACATCATCGTCCAGCTCAAATCCAAGGAAATCACTTTCAGCGTCTTCATAAACTTCTTCTTCGGATTGTTCAGGCACTTCTGCCACTCTTTCGCCCGGATTGTCAATCATTTCCACTTCACATCCGCTATTCTGCGACACATCCACTTCCACCAGTACTGGCTCGCTCAGCTTTTCGGTATCGGCGTGCTGTTCTGAACCGTTGTTCAATTCAACGAATCGTGCGTCGCGGCTGATAATGATCCTGTCTGTTTTGCGATTGAGGAAACGAAATCCTTTGTGGTGCTCAGAATATCCGACGAAGATGAGTTTTTCGGCCTTCGGTTCGAATTTCTTGCGTTTTACATCCGGAATGTGGACATAAGCCTCACATCCGAATACACGGAGCTGCTTGAAATCCGGTTTCTGCCCCGTCCATAACTCGTACGGTGTTCGTTGCACAGCTCTCGTCGGTAAACGGTTCTGGAGATGAACCGCCGTCATTACTGCTTCTCCCCAATACCGTTTGGGAAGTCCAGCATCAAGCAGCAAACAGTTCGCCATTTCTTGCAAGGCCCTATTTTTTCGTTCAGCCACTCCATTCTGTTGTGGCGTGTATGGAGTGGTGAACTGATAGTGTATACCTTCGGCCTTGTAGAAGTTCAGGAGATCGGTTCCGACATACTCACCCCCGCTGTCTGACCTGATGGCTCGGGGTTTACGGTTGAACAGATTTTCGACCCATCGAACGTACTCCTTTATTTTATTAGCTGCTTCGCTTTTCGACCTGAGGAGGTATACCACGCAATAGCGTGTACAATCATCAATCATGGTCATTATATATTTATTTCCGCTGGGAGTCGGGTTGTCCATAGGACCACACAGATCCGTATGGATTAAATCCAAAGGCTGCAGTGATTTTCGCTCTGTGATCTGTGGAAATGGCCGGCGAGCTAATTTACCCTTCAAACAACACTCACAAATGATTCGCTCACCGCAGTCTTGCAGCTTACCATATCGTTCTTGTTGATTACACTCACGACGTCCATATCTCTGTGGCCCATTCTGCGGTGCCAGGTGTGCTGACACTTTTCACTGTGATTACCCTTCACGGCCAGGCATTGTTCTGCTACCTTCAGCTTATATTGGCTTCCAACCATTTCGCCAACTGCTACAACGACGCCTTCAGCCGTTCTAATTTCACAAGAATTTTCCGTAAAGGTGACCACGAACTTCTTCAGAGCTAGCTTTCTGACCGAGATCAATCCGCCCTCCAGGTTGGGAACGAATAGTACGTTATCCAGGGTGATCGCGATACGTTTTCCATCTCCGTTCATCCCGAAGAGTACTCCAGTTCCGCATCCAGCCGACCGAGTTTTAGTGCCGTCTGCTAGGGTCACGTCGACTATTACGTCCTTCTTGAATTCATTGAAGAAGCTGCGATCATTAGTCATGTGGCAGGTACAGCCACTGTCCACCGTCCATGCACCAGCAATCGCTCCTCCTGCGACAAAGCAAACGGCCCCGTACACGACGGTATCATCTCTCACTTGAGCCGGTGGGGTTTCAGCTTGAGCTTGCTTCGCATGTTGATCAGACGTCACCTGCTTTGATTCACTTGGCTTTTCACTCTTCTTCGTCGCTAAAAACTTTCGACACTGGCGACGGTAATGTCCTGGCTGATTACAAAAGTAACACTTTTTCTTCTCCGTTTTCTGCACATCTGCCTTCAAAGCCTTCTCCGCTACGAGACCGCACGACTGACTCGCTCGCTTCTGGGTTTCATCCCGCAATCGAGAAACTACGAAGTCCATTGTCAAATCAGCTTGGGGACGATTTTCCAACGAAGTGACAAAGCTGTCGAATGACTTCGGCAAACTTCGTAGCAGCATAATTATCCTGAGCAGTTCCTGCAACTCGACACCAGCGTTATCCAATTTTTCGAACAAGTCCTCCGTTTGCTCGATATGCCGCTCGACATCACCACCTTCTTCCAAACTAAGAGCACAGAGCTGTCGCAAAAGAGATGCTTGATTCCCAATCGTCGCTTTGTTGTGGTACGTTTTAAGGTTGTTCCACATTTCACGCGCATTCGTCGATTTCTTGATGAAACGCAGCTGATTATCCTCCACAAAGAATGCGATAATAGCACGGGCCTTTGCATCATCCTTTTTCCACTGCGGCATAGTGGCATCCGCCTCCTCGGGTTTAGCAGCATCAATGACATACCAAATTTCATCACGCTCAAGCATCGTTTGCATGCGATACTGCCATGAAGCGTAATTTGCACCACTGAGCTTGGGAAACACTGCTTTTAGATTGTCCGCCATCTTCTCGTTCCAATCGCGCACGAACAGTTCTCGGAAAAACGCACTTTCTTCCGGATTTTTCGACGAAACACCGCACTTTTCCCGATATCCGACACTGGGGCCAGAACCTGACGGAAGTCCACTAGCAGAATACAGTGGGATAACTCGGAATAATCGGAGAAAAAGGGTTATAAACGCGATTAAACTACGAACAATGATTTATTAACGTGTTACTCGTACAAAGGAAAACGAACGAATGAAAAATGTATTTGCTCTCTCTCATCATCGTGCTGCTGGTAGCAACATTGGTAGCAACGAGGGGTTGCACGGTGGTTATTCTCCTCCAACATGCGCATGTATGGATATTATCCCAGTTTTAGCAAAATTCTGAAAGGTCACTTGCTACGCTTGTAACCATCAGCTGTACTCCAAGTACACTGACAACAATTTGGGTAACAGTAAATAGTCGTTGAACTCAAATCTTGGTAATGTGTAATTATATAAGCTCGTATCCAGCTTTTTAAAAGCGCTAATGGCTGCCGCAAACGGCCTCGCTTTCTGGTAGGGATATGTCGATTTGACGTTTGGCTTGGGCCATTTTATATTGAACGGACCCAAACCAAACGTCTTATCGACTGATCCCTACCAGAAAGCGAGCCTGTTTGCGGCAGCCATTAGCGCTCGTAAAAAGCTGGATAGGTATTATATTAGTTCGTTCCAGATATATCTTGTTTTCAATCCTCCGAAAGATCTCTGATTACGTTTGTAGATCTGAAGGGCTTTTATCAAAGAAGTTCCTCTAAAACCTTGAACGGTTGTGGAACTTAACGGAATATATTTTCATGAGCTTACATGCGTATATACGTTGTCCATAAACCTTCTAAAGATCAGTAGTTACGCTTGTAGATCTAAACGCCTAATTTCCATGGAGTTCTTGGCTGACAAGTCTTATGTGTAGTCTTCTTCTTCTTCTTCTAGACATTTCGTCCCCATTGGGACAAGATCTGCTTCTCAACTTAAAGTTCTCATGAGAAATGCTTATAAATTTGACATTTTTCGCATTCGTATATTGTGTGGCAGGCACGATGCACAGGGAAGTCAAGAAAATTTTCATTACGAAAAGATCCTGGACCGACTGGGAATCGAACCCAGACTCCTTCAGCATGGTTTTGCTTTGTAGACGCAGACTCTAACCACTCGGCTAAGGAATGGTCCAGTGTGTATTTGATATTAATTTAAGAAATTTCATACAAACCGAACATGGTGCCCCTTAAAAATTTCCAGACTTCCAGCGAGTTTCTACATCAGATGTTCTTCCTTTTTGTCTGCAGCCACGTGTGCCTGTTCCGCAACAAGAAAGACAAACGTAGCCGTCGCATCGTGGTGAAATCCATCCCATATAACAGCCCGGACTATGCCTACCAGGCGGTACTCAAAGAGCACACCATCCTATCGCAGATCAATCACCCGCGCATCCTTCGCTACTTTGGATTCTTCCAAACCGAGGATTCGTGGAACATGCTGACGGAGTTTGCTGAACGTGGCAATTTGGCCAAGTTTTTACAACGGCGCTCGCAACGGAACGAGTTTCTATGTCAACGGTCGGTGATGGCCAAGTTTGCCGACATGGCCGAAGCCCTGCTGTATCTCCACCAGCGAAAAGTTATCCATCGTGATCTGAAACCGGAGAACGTTCTAATTGACGCAGATAACCGACTGAAGTTGGCCGATTTTGGGATAGCAAAAATTTTCACAAATGTGGTGCCAGAGGACCAGCTGAATATGACTATTGTAGGCACTCCGCTATACATGGCTCCTGAAGTGGCCAGTGGAAAACCGTACGATTATAAAAGCGACATCTGGCCTCTGGGAATCATTTTCTATGAATTGTGCATGCTGGAACATCCGTTTGTGGACAACTGCTTAGCTATAGGAAAGGACGGTAAAGAACGATTCGTAACGCCGAAGATAGACTGTTCCGGAAGGGGATATCTAAACGACATTCAGACGCTTTGCGAGATGATGTTCCAAGTGGATCCGAAAAAACGCTGGACGTTAGAGAAGATTTTAAAGCATGAGCCGTTTATTCGACTGATGAAGAGGGAGATGTGATATCCAAGAAGGTTAAAGGTGGGTTCTGATTTTGTATAATTTATTTGAAGAATGTATCACATTTCTTAGCGTTTAATCTAAAGAATGTCGAAAATAGCCTGTCTTTGAGAAGAAGTGGATCTAAAATAAACATAGTTTTACAGAAATCAACTTCTAACGGTGGTGTTAAAAGCTTTGGCATTTCTTTATCTCAACAACAAAAACAGAACAGATTCAGAAGTTAAAATTGAAAATTTAACCATGACAACAGGTAAATTTTTCAAGATTTGAGTCAATAGGATAAATAAATTTCATAGAAATATTCTTACAACGTCTAAATAATCAACCATATGTTTACAAAGTATAATAAAAGCACGCAGGAAACGGTCACGTCTTGCTTGAACTAAAGAGAAATTTGTACAATTGAATATACTTGTAGGGAACACGTGGTTTATGGTACTTGTATTCGTTTCTTAACTAGGCAAAAATAAATGACTTTTCTCTCTCTCAACAATCCTTACTCATTCAGCTTCAATCAAAACTAATAACGGGTTTTTCTCAAACATTCAATTTTACACCCATTCGGTTCGGAGGAGATAGGTAATAAACGCACTAAATCACATATGAAACTTTTTCCCTCCTATATCATACGAAACCATAGTTAGACGTCAACAGATCACCGTAATCTTGGCATTTTGTGCGAACCTAGCTGAATGAGTCTATCACTAACTGGGCCTCGCTTATTGGACTAAAAAAGAGAATTTTGGGTAACCTTACTCGCGAAAGGTTCAATGCTGTAACAGAAACAAATCAACAAATAATCTATCGGTGCCATTCCAAACTTGATTAGGCTTCGTCTCATCTTCTAGCTAAAGCTCATAATTTTACGAGAGTATTTCAGAATAGGATCCGGAGGGTCGGGGCGGAGCCTTGCGCGGCATTCGGTATGTATGGCCAAACCATTTCATCGCTTACAGTTGTCGTAGAACGAGTACGTTCCGCGGTTGGCAATGTCGGCAAAATCGCGCTTCGGGGCGCACAGCTTGTTCGAGTATTCGGTGTTGCGCTTCCTGTTTGGGAAGAAAAAATTCGTTTACAATTTGGTATTTTTGTGGAGTTTGGGTATATGTAGGAGCAGTTATTGTTATGATTCGTTTAAAGATGGTTATGAAACGAAGCCAAAATTCAATTTTTCAATAGCATTAGTCTAAAGAACCAGACAGCGCTCTGTGCTAAAAATTTGATCGATTGATCATTACCAGCATGCAACCAATCTCCAATCGATCACATTTTTAACGCGAACGCTTGTCAAGTTCTCTAGATCTGTAAACATGAAAATTCGAAATTTGGCTGTTTTTATATCACCTTAAGACAAATTGTTAATGATAAGGACTGTATCGAAATAGTAGTTTTTGCAATTTCTCATCGTAATAGGCTGTTTTTCATCACGCCAATCTGTCATGAAACGGCCTACTTTCCTGCACTGAAATTGCAGTGCGGGAATAGTCATTACACAACTGAAACCAGTGCTGGAATGATTCATTACGCAACGCTTTCTCATAACGCAACTGTTTTGAGTTGCGTAATGAATCATAACACAACATTTTTTCAGATATTGTAAAATAATGGTGAATGCATTCCGATATAATTTCTGATACCCTCAAGTGGTCTTCTACGGAACTGCAAACAATGTTGTATGCACAATCTGTAAAAATAGAATTCTGCCGCGAGGTGTAGCATGGTTTCAGCTTCTAGTACATAAGAAGTTTAAGTTTTACTGAAATATTTTTAAAAACCTATCTAGAAGTTTTTCCGCGAGTTTTTGCAGGGATTCCTCCAAAAACAATTTCATACATGATTTGCTTCAAGAGTTCATCCAGCATCCAGATTCTTCACGAATTCTCGAGAGTTTATACTCATTTTCCCAGACATTTTCTCAGTTGTTTCGCAGGGAAATATTCTAAAAATTCCACACAATGCCCAGAACTTTATTTTAGTTAAATTGAGAATCTTCTTAGTATCCACTATTATTTATGAGATTCCTATCTCTGTATGAATTTCTCGTTGGATTTTTTACTTGCAATGTAGGTATCTCTTTACCTAATTCCCTATCACAATTTCTCCCAAAATCAATTATGAAATTTTGAATGATTTAGTAAGAAAATTCTCTAAACTGTTGTCCAGTAATTAGTTGAAGAGATTGTCATCTAGTAACTCCTACCCATATAATATTTTTTGCAGCTCTATTAGACATTTTTCAAGTGACTTTTCTATGGATTGCTTAAAAAATAGATTCAACAGTTTATGTTGGGATTGCTGCGGAGAATCATCAAAGGTTACAACTGATTATTTACGAAAGCTTCCAAGCAATTTTGCTAGGTTTTTTTTTAATTTGTTATTGAAATGTATTAAATTTTTTTCGCGAGCTGGTTTTTAAATATGTCTAACATTTTTCCCGTGAATAATACGTGAAAAAATACGAAAGAGCATGTCATTGCAAGCACTTTAGCAATTTTTCCCGCTCAAATAACGGCTATATCATATTTAAACTTTAATTTAAAAAATTGATCCATAAATGAACCTTGACACATTTGATCATGTTTGACGTTCGCTTAGTCGACAAAAACACCACAGGGGTTTTAGTTTCAACACTGGGTTGTTCCTATCTGACATTTCGGAAGAGACACGGAAAACAAAATACACCCAAAATTTGAGTGTAAGCCAAGGGGTGTGACAAAATCTAAAAAAAAATTAAAACATGTTTTTTGGACTTAAACAAACAAAAAACATTGAAAAATTGAGTAAACACGTGTTTTTGGCCTAAACTTAAGCGTTTGGCGCTAAAATTGGGACAGGGCTTTAGGACCCTATTCTCCAGGAATGCCTTCTAAAACTGCTCCAATTCAGTACTAAATACTTTTTCGGTATTTCATATTAGAAATCCAACCGATATTCCTCCAAGAAAGTTTCCCAAACCTTCCCATAGATAGTTTTCTTTAGCATAAACTTCATAAATTTCTGTAGGAATTATTTCATAGCACTTTCCATGTAATCGTTCACCAATTTCACAAGGAATTCATGTAGAGGTTTCAACCGGTTTTTTTTCTAACGGGTGTTCAATAAAAAATGAGATTTTCTTCAGTCACACAGTGAAAAATTATTTTAATGAATTCAGTAATTTGTATTAAAAACATAATGCTTACTCTCAAAAAAAAAAAAAAAAAATAATAATAAATAAATAAATAAATGATGTACACTCCCGTGCAAAAGTTTGGGTTCACCCCCTCGAAAACAACCAAAAGTGTTCTGTCCATATCTCTGTGATTACACGTCCAATTGAAACTCTTTAAGCCGCATTCGGAAGGCAAAGAGTTATTCTTACTTCGTATGTAGGTATTAAAAAAAAACTTTTATTTAATTTTACTGAATTTTTACTTAAAGTTGTTACATTTTTCAAAAAAACACTGAAAAATCATATCTAATTTCCTCAGCATTGGGTCGACCAACATTTTAAATCAAAGTGTCATTAGAATCGTAATCTTATATTCTTTGAAGAGACCCCACGAAATTTTGGCGGAAAAATCTGGAAAGTATTCAAAATCAATGAAACAGTCAATAAAGTCATCGTGCAAAAGTTTGGGTTCACTCCTCAGTATGATGTAAATCGTGCAAAAGTTTGGGTTCATCTGAGCCACACGCACATCATTTTTGTCAATATCTCTGCCATTTTTCAACTAATTTTAATAGTTTAAAGCTTTTTTGAGCGCAAATAATGGCGCGTACATGATTGGTTTAAGATTTCACAGATTTAAGTAAGTTCAGGTGAACCCAAACTTTTGCACGATACACCATACTGAGGAGTGAACCCAAACTTTTGCACGATGACTTGACTGACGGTTTCATTTATTTTGAATACTTTTCAGATTTTTCCGCCAAAATTTCATGAGTGCTCTTCAAATAATATAAGATTACGATTCCAATGACACTCTGTTTTAAAATTTTGGTCGATCCAATTCTAAGGAAATAAGTAATGTTCTTTCAGTGTGTTTTTTGAAAAATGTCACAACTTTAATTACAAATTTAGTATACAAAGTTCAAAGAATGTTTTTGGAAAAATACTTACGAAGTAAGAATAACTCTTTGCCTTTCGAATGCGGTTTAGAGAGTTTGAATTGGACGGTGTAATCACAGAGATATGGACTGAACACTTTTGCATGTTTTTTAGGGGGTGAACCCAAACTTTTGCACGGGAGAGTAACTTAGTCGTGATGCCCTCACGAGAGCGCTGGACGACACTGACGTCCATTTTCCGGATACAACTCCGGATCCTCGTGGTGAACGGGCCAAGGATACGCTCATCATTTATTTTTGTACACTAGGGCACTGAGCGAGCCGAAAAAATCGTCAATGGGACGGCACTGTGGCAAGTTGGTCGGGTTCCTTTCTTTCAGAACGCACGGTGAACCCATAAAACCGTACAACACGCTCGCGGAGTACTTGTTGTTTCGACGCCATCTTTGATTGAACTGACAGCACCCAAGCGAAAAGAAATGAGCTATTCATTTTTAGGGAGTTCAGAGAGTAATTCTCTTGGAAAGAAAATTTATGCTCTTTACTTCAATTACAGAAAAGTATTGAAATCATAAACATATTTATAAGTTTTCCGAAATGTTTTTCAATTATTATTAGCAAAGAATCTTGGAATATTTTTTAACTTCTCCAGAAATTTGTTTTCAACGTAGTATGTTTTTCAACAATTGTTCCATGCGTGCTTGGGCTTCTTCAAGAATAAATTTATCGAAGCCGTTTTTGGGTAAACAACCAAGGAAATCATACCAAACAATTTGCAACGAATATTTCCAGAAGTTTTTTCAGGAGTTCATGTGAATATTTTCTTTGAATAATTTCCTATAATTTATCTGTATCATTCTTCCAGATATGATTCCGTAAATTGCTCTAGTCATTCTTTCAGATTTTTTTTTATCAATATTTGCAGTAAGTGGGCTTTGTAACCGTGCGGTTAGTGTTACCAAGCATATAGCCGCATCGAGTCAAGGAGTGTGGGTTCGATTCCCGCTTCAGCCCGAAAAACTTTTCGTCAGGAACGTATTTCGACTTTGCCACTGGGTGTTGCATGCTAGTCCGTTGCCTAGTGTGGTGCTTCCTTCAAAGGGCAAGTCGTACACTGGAAGCATAAACGTGTCGGTGTCTTTTTAGGTCCTAATGAAATGATTTTAAGAATTTCCTCAGAAATATTCACATAATCTTTTATAGTTGTTCCTCCACGATTTTTTTTAGGGAAATTTCTATAAATTGTTGCAAAAATTTATTAAAAAGTTAAGGCCCAATCGCAATAATAAGGGAACGGCAACGGAAAGTGAAACCGATTCGCCAGCATGAATCACACCATCTCGACTGAGCTGTCAACGAATGAAAGTCAACACTGAGTTGCCAAGCATGTTATAGTTCATGCTGGCGTACCGGTCCCGCTTTCCGTTGCCGTTCCACTATCATTGTGTTTGGGCCTTTATAAATAAAGGAAAGCCGAACCAATTCGTCAACAAGAACGCCACTATCTCGACAGAGCTGTCAACCTTCGTTCGTTTTGTTGACGAATGAATTGTCGTTCAAATTTTCAACATGGAGAAATAAATACTCACACGTCAGTTTATATGGCAGTTTAGCAGAAGCACGCACCTTGCATTCAAAGCACAAACCAACAGTGCACGTGAGGAAATTTTGGTGGGACAAAATTGAATTGAATATTTTGGTGTGAGTCTATTGAAGGGCAACATCCCGAATACGACACCGACCATTATCACTTCACGCCACTCGTAGAATAAGCCCAGATTTCTTCTAATGTGAATCTGAATTTTCCAGGCATTTCCCCAAAATTTTATCTCAGTTTGTTTTTTTTTTCAAAAATATCTCTACTGATTATTTTGGTTGGTTTTCCGAAATCCACATGAAATACTTGCTTCATGAATTTCTTTCTCAATCCAGCAAATAAACTAGTAATTCGCATCAAACTTCTTCGAGAAGCTCCTCATGAAGTAATGAAAAGCATTATAAAAATAAAATTTCTATATAAGAGGCTGTTTTTACAACTAATTAAGCTGAGAACTGAGAAAAATCCTCTGTTCCAATTGGGATGTAACGCCAGGAAAGAGAAGAATAATAATATGTTGAGTAAGCATGACCTGTTTTCAGCAGTAGTCACGAAATTCAACGTGTTAAGTGCTAACGAGGAGTAAAACTCGTTTTACTATTTAAAATAAAGATGGCGTCAAAATTTAAGATGGTCGCCAGATTTTTTAATTAAGAGTCAGTTCGCGAGAACCGCAACTCCCTTTCCAAGGGAAATTTTGTTGATGTTCTCCGATCAGACTGAAATTTTCAGGGATTATTCTTCTATATAAAATAAGATGTTTTGCAAAATTTCAGATTTTTATATTAGGAGAAAGTGGGTCAAAATGACCCCTAATGATTTCATGTCACAAAACATGCAAAATCACAAAAAAAACTGATAAAACTACAAAAAATTATGTATACATAAATCAAAATCGTAGAACATGATGTAGCATATCCATATCGTTCATTTCATAGGGTAAATATGCTCAACTAGTTTCTGTAACCTATCTTACTCAGTTTATTCTCAGCTTTCTGATGCTGTCCTCAGAGCGATTCGCTAATGGTAAAATACGTTTATTGTGACATAATACAAAGTAGCCGCCAAAATTATTTTTTTTTCGCGTCAAATGAAATTGGAAATTGCTCAGTAGATTCGATGATGATCATTCCCACTGGCCCAAAACTAAATACTTACTCTCGCGATGGCATCTGCATGGTTTCCACTTGGATCGATTTTACGTAGAGATGGTTGTTGCACCAGAACAGGCACAGTGTCGTAGGCTCCAGCACGTTCATGTCGTGCGTCCAGGCCAGTTCCACCTTACGGATTCGATCGCCCAGATCGTGTGGATTGGTAACCACAACCTGGTAGACTGTGCCATGCTCAAACCGTGCCGTGCCCTTTGGGGTGAGGTCCAGACTTCGGATTGCACCCCGCTCCGAGAAGATCCCAGCCGTTAGGTGGCCCTGGACCCATGGCTCCGCTGTTTTTGGCTTGGCAAGCTCGATTGTGAACCGGTAGTGGCGTTCTGGGGATAAATAGAAGTAGATGGAAATTTGAGAAGGCTTCTGATCTGATAGAGAGGATTTGGGTGAAACTTACGACAGAATGGGAAATCCCTTCCAGTCGCTAGGAAGTACTTGCCCGGTTGGGGCGCTACCGGAATCGATGAGCCGACCGCGATATCGTTTTCAGAAATATTCTGTCTGGTGGTTGTGATTGGAAGCGACGCGTGATAACCCATTAGAGCACAGTTTCCGGAAGTGCATTTGAAACAGTTCCCGCTCAGGAAATGCTGATAGGAGGGGCAGCGATGGGCTGCAGATATTTATCCGAATTATTTAGTTACATGTTGAATTATACACAATCAGATCATTGATACTTCGAAACTTACCTACATACGGACACTTTCCGTTAATACTATCGATAAATAACTTAATGGCTCTTATATGGTTACAAGCTAGTAGAACCCGGGACGCTTCCTCGATTCCGTCTTTGATCAGCGTCAGAGGAATGGTGGCAGCTCCTTCCTGCGAGAGGGCACAACCCGGCTGTTCTTTGCCATTATTTGGATAGAAGTCCAAATGCCCGCAAGCGTGGGACATGCCATATCCGGGTATCTCCAACCGGAACACACTTCGTCCATCGGTGTGGATCACGTCTACCAGAGAGGCATCCGACGGGTCCAGTCTTACAATAGGGTCCATCCCCTGGAAGTACGGTTCAGCTGGATCTAACCCTGTAATTCTACCCAAACCCGGAGTCCTCTCCGCAGCGTACCCAGCGGTGTGTGCCCCTAACGAGTGCCCTATTAGATGAACGTCCTCCGCCCTAAGTCCTTTGTATTCCGTCAATTTCTTGATCAGATAAGCTATCTCTAATCCTACCAGTCTAGTGTTGGCCGTAGCCTGCGTGTAGAGAGGCAATGATCCACCGGCCCAATCCACCACGATCACGTTGAGCCCACCGCGAGTGATCAGCTCATCCCGCATCTCCGATACCCAGTTGGACAGTGGGGTATCGATGAACCCATGGATGATGAACTTGGTATCCCAATCCGAGCGGAAGTTGCTCTTCATGATGGTTTCCTTCGTTTCGGCCTGGAGCAACTGGCCGTCGGTCGGGTTCTTCTCCGTGTACAGGATGAACCGGGTGTTGATCACACTCCGGGGCAGTGGGAATACGTTGAACGGTCGGAAGATCAGATGGTACCATTCTTTGGTGATGTTCAGACAGCCCAGCTCACCGTAGCAACGGGTCATGTTTTCATCTGCGTGGGAAAAGGGGGAATTGGGTGGTATTATTTCGGGAATGTTTTCGATTGCTACTATCACCCATTTGGAAAGTACGAGTAAATCGTCTTGGATAGTTGCTGTAAAGTAGTTGAAAGTAGTTGAAGAGAGGTACTCATGAGTTGGTCACGTCGCAATCGGGGGGTTTTCGTAAGAGCTGTAAATTGTCGTTAATGGGATCAGTGTTCAGTAATACGATAACGGTATGATGGGGATGAAGATGTTACGGGCTGCTCAAACTCTACTTCTTCGCATTCCAGTAAGTATGTATAATGAAATAATATAAATATATGTATTTACAATTCCATACGTATTGGACGTACAGGATAATAATATGCTTCGATTAATTTAAGTAGACCTGAAAATGATGTACATATGATAGTAGGATTTGATGCATAATAAACTCTAGGAACGATTTTTTCCTGCATCGATACTGTGATGCAATTGTAATAGAAAATCAAAACCAAACGCCAGATTTTTTTTAGATTGGAAACTTTTTCGTTGGGACGTAACGCCAGAAATGGAAAGAACGAGGAAGAGCTTTAGTACTACAGTCATCTCTCCATAGCTCTAGTGGAATTAACTGGCTCAGTACTAACACAGTATAGTATAGTACTAGTATTAACATCTGTTATCTGTGGTACTAACTTCGGTTTTCTTTTACTTAGGGAAAGTGTACCAGTTATGGGCACGGTGGTTCAAACAACAAAAACTTTTCAAAATTTTAAAACAATCAAACGTATAGTGAAATAGGGCATGGCAACAACTGGTACTAAAAAGTTAGAAGGTCTATCTATCTTTTAAATGTTTGCGGTATGCTATGAAAATATATTGATTATCGGACTTAACAGTTGTTTACGCACGATGTCCAATTTAGTTGTTCTCAAATATCAAATCACTGGCATGTTGAAAGGGAAATAAATCCGCTTATTTAAAGCTAAATGCTCAAAGTATTTGTTTCATCTGCTCACATCAAGAATTAATGTTCTTTTGCATTTTCAAGACTTTTTTATGATTAAAGGGCTGGTAACGATTGCGTATCCAAAAACAGGGGCTTTGAAACCCTATTAAAAAAAAAAACGAACTACAAGCAACCAAGAAATACTGTTAACACAGATAACAGACGTTCAAGTCCGATTGTGAAACTGTGTAAGACAACTTGTAGCAACATCGTGGTGGTCGTCAAGCTGTCATGGGAGATGCCTGAAGTGAATATGAAATATTTCAAATTACTGATATTCACCACTGGCTCTGATTGACTTAACACGATGTGTGACGGCGCTAGTCTTTTCAACTAATGGACATCTGTTATCTGTGCTGTTAGGAATTATTATGAGTATTCCTTAAAGAACTCGATCAAACATTTCTCTGCGCATCCTCATAAGGTAATCTCATGTTTTTAAATTTTTCCATGATGTTCTCCAGGAATGACGTCAGAAGGTAATTCAAGCATTTTCTATAAGTTTCCTTCAGGTTATACTCTAAATATTTCTTCCGGATTTTATCCAACGATTCTTCGAAGTATTTCTCAGATTTTTTTTTCTGAATTTATCCAGGATTTTTTTTAACCATATTTCAATATTATTCCATATGACCCCAAAAATTCATTCAAGGATTCTTCAGAAAAATATCAAGAATCTTCTCAATACTCCAATTTAACTAGAAAACATTTAAAAAATAATTCTAGAAATTATCTCAAAAATCAGTCTAGGATTTTTTAAGGTATTACATCAAGAATTCCTCCAGAAATACTTTCAAAAGTTCTCAAAGATGTGCTCAATGAATTTCCGCCACTAATTTATCAAGTTACTTCATATTTTTTTGTAAAACTTTCATCCAGGACAACCCCAAAAAGGAACACTGGATACTACCCCTAGGATTTTCTGCAAGAATCCCTGAAAAATTCGGGAGGAGTCGCTCGAGAAATTTGTATATAAATATTCGGACGAATCGCTGGGGTAACTGATAAAACATTTTTTGGCGGAAACACATAATGAGTTTTGGATGGAATGGATGGAAAATTTGCTTCACTTTTTTCCCATTCAACGCCCACTTGACAAATTATTCGAGAAATTTCCGGAAGAGTCTGCTGAAGAACTCTCTGCATAAAAGGCAGGAGACATTCGTAGCTAAATCTGTGGAGAAAATCGGCTCTATGAATCCTAAGAACCTCTGCGAGAAGAATACCTGAACGAATTGTTTAAGAAAACAGTGCTAACAATTTTGGAAATCCAAATATACTGCCTCTCTTTGCACTACAGTCCCATGTTGGAAAACTACAAACTGAGAAAAAGACGATTGAAATGTGGAAACAATTTCGCTCCATTTTGAGTCTCTGTTTGGCCTAAAATGTGTTAAATTTCTACATATCACTGTTTGTTGAGTATACGAATAAACCTAATAAATTTCTTTTGAATTCAAGTTGAAAATTTGCCTTAAAATGCAGAAAAATCGTAGCGAGACTGTTATGCGATTATATACAATATAATATACCAATAAGCGGTTCCACAGAAAATGACGACTTTTTTCCCAAATTTCATTTTTATATTTTTTGATTTGGAAGAAATTTTGCACATGCTTTCTTTATGCCCAAAAATGCCTTTTTGCATCGTCGGCTCGCCATTTTGTCTCTAGCCTTACTTTTGAGAAGGGCCTAAGAAAAAAAATCCTTAATAATTTTCAAAAAATTATAACTTAGAAACGGTTTGTCCGATCAGTTTGGTGCCTTCCGCAAAGTTTTAGGTTATTGTTGGGACTATCTGGAAAAAAATATACACTGTAAAAAAAAAAAATGTTGTAATTTTTTAAATATCGAAAATAAAGCTTAAAAATCATTTTTTTCAAAAATCGTATTTTTGATTTTTTTATTTTTTATATGTTCAAGTAGACAAAAAATGAAGTCTTTTGCACAGTGGGTCAAGATGGAGAAATCATGGACAAAAAAGTTATGATTTTCAACTCGATTTTATGAAAGTACGCAAAATTTACAACAAAAAAGGTGTACGGAAAAATCAGGCTAACTTTTACCGTTTTAAAGATACAGCGATTTTAACCCATTAACGCCCAGTGATCTATTTTGAGATCAGATGCCTCGAACGCCCAGTGATCTATTTTGAGATCAGTAACATTTCTGAATACAGTTAATTTTTTAGACAAAATGGATGGTTGGTATCTTTGAAAAAGTTGTGAAAGACATTATGGGCAGTCTAATGACAGGTTTTTTAATTAATATTTCTTCCTCTAGGTTGCGCTATCAGCATGAAACATTTCTGTTTTGTCACCAGCTCTTGTCGGCATCACCACGCTCGTCTTATACTACCATAAGCGTGGTTTGCAAATCAGAGATTCCTGAACAATTATAGAATGGTTTCTGTGCCGGAAGTCAGTGTGGATTTCGGGATTCCAGAGTAAATTCTGAGATTTCAGAATATATCCTGGGATGCCAATGTGGATCCAGGGTTTCCAGTGCAGAATCCTGGGATTCCAGTGTGAATCCTGGAGTTATAGTGTGGATCGTAGGGTTTCAGTGTGGACGCTAAGATTGTAGTGTAAATTCTGGGAATCCCATGTGGATTCTGGGACTCCAGTGTGGATTCTGGGAATCCAGTGTGGATTCTGGGAATCCAGTGTGGATTCTGGGAATCCAGTGTGGATTCTGGGAATCCAGTGTGGATTCTGGGAATCCAGTGTGGATTCTGGGAATCCAGTGTGGATTCTGGGAATCCCGTGTGGATTCTGGGAATCCCGTGTGGATTCTGGGAATCCCGTGTGGATTCTGGGAATCCAGTATAGATTTTGGGAATACAATGTGGATTCAGGGAATCCAGTATGGATTCTGGGAATCCAGTGTGGATTCTTGAAATCCAGTATAAATTCTGGGAATACAATGTGGATTTTGGGAATCCAGTGTGGATTCTGGGAATCCAGTGTGGATTTTGCGAAACCCAGTGTGGATTCTAGGAATTTAGTGTTGATTCTTGGAATCCAGTGTGGATCCTGGAATTACAATGTGAAACCTGAGATTTCAGTAGGGACCTTGGGTTTTCAGGATTGATGGACCTTGCAATTTTAGTGTGAACCGCAGGATTAGAACATGGGTCCTTGGTTTCTAATGTGAATGCTGGGATTTTAGTGTGGATTTTAGGATTTCAGTGTAGATATTTGAACACCAATGAAGATAATGCATTTTTAGTGTAGATCTTTGAAATTCACTGGGTATCCTGGGATATTCCAGTATGGATTTCAGATTTGGATCCTAGGGTTTCATTGATGGATACCAGTGAAGAGTTTGAGTTTCCAGTGTAGATTCTTGAATTCCAGAGTGGATCTTTGGATTCCAGCATAGATCATGGATACACAGAAAAAAATATTTAATTTTCAATGTGATGTAATTTGAAGTCTACTGTAAAAATAATTCAAATTCGTGTGTTGTTACAGTATCATGTAAATTTAAATGAATATACATTCAATTTTCAACTAGAAATGGTTGAATATTACATGACCGTGTAAATTTAATGTGAATTCGATTGAAAAATAATGGATTGGTCGTTGAAATTTAGGTTTATTTTGATGCTCCAAATATGTGCATGAAAATAAACTTAAATTTACAACATTTTTTTAGCTGTGTATCTAGTGTAGATTTTGGGATTCTAGTGTTGAATGCTTGTATTCCAGTGAGGATTCTGGCATTCCAGTGGGAATTGTTAAATGGTAACCCAAGGATATACTGAGGGAATCCTGTTGGAGTTATGTTGAAAGTCTGTGCAAATTTAGTAAAAAAAATTGCGAAAATAGTGAGCAAAAACATTGGGAATCTAACGAGAATGCTGAGATTCTTGTGATGGCCCTGTTGAAATCTTGTCTTATAGTTATATGGCAAACAGTTAGTATTCCTGAGAGAATCACATAGAAATACTCTCGGAATTTGGATTGGTCTTATTGGTAAGAGTCAATTGTAAGAATTATTTGGGTATTGTGTAGAAATACTGCGGGAATCATCAACATTATGAGAATTCAGTGTGTTTTTTCATGAGCATCCTGGAATTAATGCAATGTGGATTTTGTGATATTCTTCGAGAATCCTGAGGGAATCCTGTTGGAATTCTGTGCGAAGCCTTCAGGATTTCTGCAGAAACAATATAATCAAGTACAGTGGGATTCCGTTTTTGGCAACAAAGTCGAAAATTTCAGTTGCCAAAAACGGAACCGTGCCAAAATCGGAACCAATATTTTAAATTTTATTTTTCAACTTTTGGTTTTGAAAACATCATTTGAATGTTATTACATCATCCTTATGGAACATAATGGCAGCGAGACTTCAGAACGGTTCACTTCGAAGCAGTTTTCCGAAAGGTTGTACTTTGCTATGAATATATATCCCCGTAATGTTAATTGTGGCAAACGTTCTACATACTTTTTACGACTCAACGTCTTCAATAATTTTTTGAAGCTTTATATATACACTATTTGTATGAGTGGGCCATGTAAAATCAATAATCGCATAAGTGACCTATATTCAAGAACTGGACATTTTCTTAAAACTGTGTAAGAATACGAAAAAATGAATAAAATGTTTAACTGTATTCTTGCAAAAACTTATTTACAAAACAAAAGCGCTGGATATTGCAAAATGACATTGGCTTTTGTTTAATGTAATGAACATTAAAAATAGTTTAACTTTAGAGCATTAGTGTAAAATTTGACAAAGTTAGGTAACTTTAGAATTGCTCCCTGTAATTTATGTTTCTGATAAAGTAAAGCATTTCATAATGAATGATTGATTTCAGTCAAAAGGGTAAACATATACAACTACATTTCATGATCCATAAATACGGTTCGTATTTTTGTAAAATGCACAAACAAGCTTCTTATCATTTTTACTTGATGATTTTTAATTGAGCTTATGAAATTTAACCTACCTTATGAAATAAACAGAAATTTACAGGATTCTGCTATGAAACCTCAAGAGCCTGATAGAAATCTACAGGTTTTCGAAAGGAATCTTCAGGAAAACGCTAGCGTTCTAAAGCATCTTGCTAGGAATCCGTAGGATCTCATGATCTTCTCTGGATTCTCTGGATCTCATCAAGGATTTTGCTAGGAATAAACATTTTGGGATTCCTCTGCGATATCGCGGAAAATTCTCAAGTCTCCGATGAAAATTTTCAATTGTTTTTTTTTTTTTTTTATTATTTTTAGGCTACCACTAGCACTCCTCATTTTTTTTTTCTAGAAATCTTTTCAAAATCCCATGGGTTTTGCCATAAATACTCAAAATACCTCTAGAAATTCACATTATCCCGCTAGGAATTTACAGGACACCCTAGAAATCTTAAGAGTTTATTAGGAATCACCAGGTTTTGGACATAATCCACAATAACCAAATATACATTCTCAGGATCCCACAAAAAACTCTCAGTGTTCGCTAGGAATCTGCAGACATCTCTAAGAATCAATTGAAATGTCTGAGAATTCCCTTAAGAACCAAGAATTCACTAAAGATTCTCCAAAGTACAGTTAGGAAAGTTATAGTCCCAGCTCATAAGGAACATTTTGATTACGTTGAGACCTGTATCCTTGATTTAAAATCTTATATAGAATTCTAGATCGTCTCTTAACATATCTAACGTCATTCAGAATCTCTAACAAAAAGGGAACGTAGCTCAAAATAGTTGAAGCAGAAAAATCAATATACACACTAATATCACAGTACAAAAATCGCACACTTCAATGATATTATGGAAGTTTGGACTATGTTCGCCTTTATTAGGGTGCAGGTGAAACACATACTTAAAACAATACTATATAATATAGTAAAATATGCACTCTTTTTATGGATAATATGTTGACAGTTCTACGATTCACTAAAATAACGCAATTTTATATGAAATTACTGAAAAGTTATGATATTTATGTATTACGATATTTATTATATTATGATATTAATATACACAATATGACATTTTGCTGTATTTGTATCTTTTACTGCAGTGTGTTTTTAGATACGCAATGTATCCTTATTATAATAAGAACAGTGCGCTAAAAAGATGAGAAATTTACGAAATTTAAGATTGTAACTCGGTGTGAGACTTTCTGTTGCTCTTATGTCGGTGCTTTTGCCTATGATCAAATAAGCTGTTCCAAATCTGAAGAACAGTATGTTTTATCACCTACTGGCAGACTCAAGTGGGCTGGTCACTCAGTATGATTGCCTTAAAAAAGAGATTGGTCTCTAGTTGAGATACTGGTGAAGATTAATGTCCTCATGAAATGTTGTGAATGCATGACCAATGACCATCCCGAAGTAAATAAGCTGGAGCCCTTAGTAGTTGATGAGATTTTGAGGAATATCGACGAAAATGGAGCTCTTGAATGTAATCGGTTTCTAGTTGACTCCTATTCAAATGAATAAAGCAACAAATACGATAATATTTACAAAAAATTACAAATTTTAATGGTATTCAGAAATGTTGCCAAAAACGGATCCATTTTGTTGCCAAAATCGGGGGGTGCCAAAAACGGAGCATGCCAAAAACGGAGCATGCCAAAAACGGAGCATGCCAAAAACGGAATCCCACTGTATTTTAATTTTTTTCAATATTTTGCGTACATATGACCCACTGTGTACTGTGACAAAATGTGACCGTAGATTTCCATTTAAATGACGGTTGTATTCTCTTATCATAATGCGATACTCCAGAAAGAATCAGGTGATTACTATAAATGTGAAATAATTCGGGCGTTAATGGGTTAATACAACATTATGATATAATTTTCAATTTTCGGTCATTATAATATAACTTAGAAACGGTTTGTCCGATCAGTTTGGAGTCTTCCGCAAAGTATTTTCTGATTATTTTATTATTTTTTATATGTTAAAGTAGACAAAAAATGAAGTCTTTTGCACAGTGGGTCAAGATGGAGAAATCATGGACAAAAAAGTTATGATTTTTTTTTAAAAAGGTTGATTTTTCAATATGGTCTAAATAAACTTTTTGAATGCTTTTCGACCCGATTTTATGAAAGTACGCAAAATTTTCAACAAAAAAGGTATATGAGAAAAATTTGCTAATTGCTACCGAAACATTTGAAAAGTTTATTATGACCATTTTCAACAAATTCACCTTTTTTTTTTAAATCATAACTTTTTTGTCCATGATTTCTCCATCTTGACCCACTGTGCAATAGACTTCATTTTTTGTCTACTCTAACAAATAAAAAAAATCAGAAAATACGATTTTTGAGAAAATTGATTTTTAAGTTTTATTTTCGATATATAAAAAATTACAACATTTTTTTTACAGTGTATATTTTTTTCCAGATAGTCCCAACAATAACCTAAAACTTTGCGAAAGGCACCAAACTGATCGGACAAACCGTTTCTAAGTTATAATTTTTTGAAAATTATTAAGGGTTTTTTTTTTCTTAGGCCCTTCTCAAAAGTAAGGCTAGAGTCAAAATGGCGAGCCGATGATGCAAATAGGCATTTTTGGGCATAAAGAAAGCATGTGCAAAATTTCATCCAAATCAAAAAATACAAAAGTAAACCGACATTCGAATTTAAATGGAACCGCTCAGCTACTAAAACACTCATTGTTATTAATGCACTGGTTGTTTCATTTGCTATTTATGTTCTTTGGCCGTAAAAATAGTTATTATAGTACAGTCAACTCTCCGTAACTCGATGTTAAAGCGACTGTCGAGTTCGGGACATATCGTGTTAAAAAACACAAAATCAGGGTAATTTTGGTTAAAGGGACCATCGAGGTATCCATGAAAACCCACATTTACTACACGTTCTATAACTCGATATCGAGATGCGGAATAGCGAGTTACGGATAGTATACTGTATGTCCATGGATGAATCATCAGATGAAATAAATATCGGATTGAATGTTTTCTCAAAACACACGTCATGATGTGGAATGCGCTTACAGTCATGAGTACCAGTCATGGGAGACCCAGATCTGTTGGATAATGCGGAAATGGAATCCGATGGAAATGATTCGAGATGTTCCAGAACAAACTGATTCAGGACGAATCTAGTTAATCTGTTATATGGGAGACCAAGAATGACGAAATAAACTTTTCAGGCAACTTCTGTAAGGCTTGACCGCAGATCTAAATTACAGTGGCTTGTGGGGTGTGCCGAGCCAAAGTCTTTCTGTATTTTCCCAATTAGCAGATGAATAAGACGATAATTGCAGATGATTATTAGACTGGCCCAGCTCAGTATGGGAGAAAAATAAAGTTGTTTAATTCCACGGGGCACTAGGATTATGTCTTAGTGTTAGAGGAAGACTTCCTGAAAATTTCAGCTCATTTGGTCGTTCCATAAGCTGGCGCAATTGAATTGAAGTTAATATGGGATTTTCAGCTCACACATATGGGAAACAGCATATCATCTCCTCTTTGGGTCAGGGAAATTGTTGATCGCGTTCAATTGAACCCAGAATGTCAAAAGCACTACTTGATACCATAGCAAACAATATTGTAGAACAGCGGTTTTCATATCGTGCTCCGCGGAGCACTTGGTGCTCCGCTACGCCTTAACAGGTGCTCCGCGACAGTTTTGAAAATTTGTATTAATGCTCAGAAATATCTCCACTTTTTGCTTTAAAATACGCTTTTAATTATACCAACCCAAGCCATACCTAAATTTTTCAAGACTAAAGAGCTAGAACCTATTCTTGGCACTTTTGATTCGCTTCGGCAGGATTTTTATTCAAAAGCTACTAATCCCATATTATGCATCATTTGAAAAATTCCATCCGATTCGGCCGAGCAAAAAACCCCCATGCCAAAGTAAATCATGGAAGTGCTCAAGCAGTTTTGCACCCTACAAATTTAGAGAACAAAACAACCGACCGCGATGAAAATTTGATTGATTAGTAACTCGTGGGTTCGATCGATTGATTTTCATTTAATACCGCTGTTTTGTTCTCTGTGTTATTGAATTCAGAGGTGGTTTTAATTCATCAATACCTTCATTGGCGTAAATAGGGAGGGGCCAGGGGGGGCCTGGCCCCCCCGAATCATGGGCTTGGCCCCCCCGAAAAAAAATAGCGAAGAAATGACAATATAGTTAAAACTAGTTTTTAGTATCAAACATTATGATGCGTTAAATGCATTTTGAATATAAATTTCTGGATGATCATTGTTTGATAGGCAATAGCAATATGTAATTTTAAAACGTCACATACTGCCATACTGTTTCCTTTTTGCCTTTTCCCGATATTGAAGTTTATTGAAGCATGTTTTAGAATTAGTAGAACTGGCTTGATCCATTTTAGTGGTATTGTTAATTAGAAAACCAAAATCTCTTCATATTTTGAATCAAGCTGCGATATTTTGTGATCAATTATCTAGAACGAATCGTTGTTACTGGGAAATGTTTGTGTATGAGAGTTATGGTAAAGTTCTACAAAAAAAATCTCAAAAATAAACAATGGTGCGGCAAGTAAACTTTAGTTTGTATACTTTTTTCGCGAACTTTAAAATGTTTCATATTCAAATTTGTGAGTCATTAAATTTGTCTCCGAGACGTCGGGAATAAATCTGAACTGCTGGTAAGTAGACGACAGTGAAGCAGTTGTATTCAAATGTGACAGCAAAACTGTGAACATTGAAATCCCTTTACGTATAGTAAGATAGTGGTGGATTCGTACAAAACAACAACATTGAACCGTGTAAAGTCGTAGATGTCGCAACATTTTTTTTTTCAATGTTATATTGACACCAATTTTCTGAAGTTTTTAGATTGAAAAGATAATAAAATCACGTTACTATTTGTTTCTGTAGAACAAACGTAAAACTTTGTTCATACTGAAGATTATTTTAAACACGCTTTAAATTCTGCTATAAGTGTTTATAATATGACGTTTTATTATTTATTTTTATTTATTTTTCCTACGCAACATTTTTTGGCGTCTTACGTAGGTTATATGAACATTACATAAATTATTGTTTTGTCTTTGTTAACGAGATTTTTAGCCCTGGGCTAGTTCATCTCGAGACCAACAGATTTGCTACCAAGTCTAATGAAACAGCCGTTTGTTAGGTGACCTTTACTCATATCTTTGTCAATCTACTGTATAAAAACTAATTGTTTTCAAGCATGAGCTCATCTATTTTCCAGTAAATATGTATTTCGCAGTCGTACATTTATGTTTTAAGGCCGATCGGATTTATTTTTCGATTTTTAGTAGCTCAAAATTGAACATTACTAAAGAGAATGGAGCAAAAGTTCGAGTGGACCAGATTTTCTTTTTAAGATTTCTAGCTCAATTCAAATCAATGCTTATAAATGCCACAGTGGTCAAGTAAGAGACTTTCACTACAAATATCATAAGAATCGATTGAGGTTTAGAAAAAAATATATTTTTTGGTCAAACTTTCATTGCATGGAAATTATTAATGATCAAATCTACTTTGATTTTTTATTTAAGGGCGTTTTTAGGCATCATAAGGATACTGTGAGGTGTTTTAGTTACTACATAATTGCTTGGAATCATTTATTGGCCCATAGTGTGGCAAAAGTTTTAATCAGCGGGGCAAAAGTTCGACCCATGTAAGCTCGCAGAGAAATTTACAAATTACCCCAAATTCATATATTATCTTCAAAATTAGAGAAATTGGTCCGATCGTGCGATAAAAGTCACCAACATTTCACATTTTCACTTAGTTTTGTAAAAAACTCCTATTTTTGAGCTTTGGGCAATTTTATGATGAAAAATAAGTAAGTTATCTGTAAACATAAGTTTATGGCTGGTATAAAGCATGTCTGTCATAAAAGTGTCGGTATTTTATGTTTCGGCCAGCGAACTTTTGCCCCACAGGTGAAGCAAAAGTTCATTGAAGACAATCAGCGAAATTATAGCAAATATTTTGAAGGCTTACTGTATAGTATTTTTTTTTCAACTGCTCTTGTTTTTATGAAAATTTTGATTATACCACTAATGTCGAACTATTGCCCTGCCATAGTCTGATTGGATAATAATAAATTCATGAGCAAAATACCTTCCATCCTGCTTTCTTCAAACAACCGTTATGGTACGAATTTGCTGACGACAGCTTTTTTTTTTGAATACAAAAAAAACCTTCAATTCTTCAATATGATACGGTAGCCAAGCAGTTTTAGGATTTAAAGTTTTTAACTCTAACAAAAAAGGTATTATTCAATCCTATGTTCAAATTTTGGTTTCGAGAGGCTTAGAGAAATGAATCGTTCGCTACAGAAATACTGAGCAACAATAATCCATATTTTCAAACTAGCAAGCGTTTTTTTTTTCAAAGGCTTGGGTTTTTTTTTTACTTGTCGGCTTCAAGAGGTTAGAATTTCACATTGATCTTGAACCTTAATTGAACTGATACATTTAAATCTTTATCTTGTTTTATAAATTTCCAAAAATTCTAGTTTAAATCGAATTGGAAAGGTAAATCCTGATTATAGTTTGCTTTTAAATCCTTGTATTCTGTTCGAGATCTTTTAGATTGGGTTGAATACGTCATCTTGGCAATATAAAACGAAAAAAAAAGATTTTTAAATACGTTTACTATTTTTCCATAAAAGTGACATTTGGTAACTAAGAAAGTTGATCAATCGGTTTTGGACGATTTTCAGGTTTTGATCTACCTCTGTATGAAATTGCGCCACTATAATCGGTTCACACATATTATCGAAACAAGCATTATTAGGTTATATAAATCCTTTACGACTTTTGTCTCTCATGAGAAGGGGCCGTGGCCCCCCTCAAGTCTGATGGCTATTTACGCCCATGAATACCTTATGATGCTTTCGATGTTACGATGTTTCTCGATCATTTTTTTTATGAAAACGTTCAAAATGAGGGCTGATATTTTGTGAATTTCAACTTAAAAAAAATCTTTCCGGGAAAATTTTAAGTTTTAACTGCAAAGTTGTGTTTTCTGGAATTGGATGGATGAAAAACAACTCAGAAAAATGAAATGAAATGAATTCACCTAACAAGATATTTTAAAACTTTCAGGGTGTAGATGTTTTGTCGGGATATTTATCCTCGTCAAAACAAACTGAGTTACATAAAACTTCAATAATAATCGATATTTTGATACCGTGATAAAAAAAACCCAGATTTTTCAAAATTATGAATATTTCCGTGTAAGCTGAACTTGTAATGAATCCATTCAAAAACTTTGAATTAGCTTTTAAAAAGGTATATTTCGCTACAGAAACTCGCTCAGTTGTTCGAACATTTCCTTGCCAAATTGATTCTGTCGTTTTCAAGCCACTACTATTTGACGAAATATTAAATATAGTTTCGTTAAGATGTCTAATTGTCACAGTTTGAGCCTAAAATGAAAATCATGTTCAATTAAATAGAATAACTTGTTATAGATTTGACAACTTGATCAATTAGTCACCAAAAGCAAGTGACTAATCGATCTAGCTTGCAGCTTGAATATTTTTTGGTTCTCCAGATTTGTGTCCTTGAAATTTTCAAATTGGGCTTCGATTCAACTTCCCCTTAATGAAAAATTGACCAAAACTATACTGCATAGTTTTCGTAATTCCTACGGTTGATTTAAGCGAAAACTCCAGATTTCAAACGAAGTGGTGATGAAGAACAGGTGCTCCGCGCAGCAATTTCATATCAAAAAGTGCTCCGCGAACCAAAAAGGCTGAAAACCCCTGTTGTAGAAGGTTGTATGATGATTAAAATTGAGAAAGTTGGTGTTTTAACTATCTGAAGTAGATTTGCAATAATGCATGGTATTTCTTCAACATAGCTGCATGGTAGCCACTAAGCGCATCATAGCCACCTATGACGCTGGGCGAGCTGCGGTACAAGGTGCATGCATATATGCGATTGTACGGCAATGCTGATTCAAGCCTAACTTTCAACTACTGAAAGGTTAATTAAAATGAGCTTAAAACCAGATACAACCTTCTGCAACTATGTTCATTAAGGTATCAACTAGTGAATTTGACATTCTGGGCTCAATTGAACGCGATTTACTAGTCTACGGAACGAAACAGTGGCATAGGGTCAATTTCCAATATATTTGAAACAAATATTCCATACAAATTTCAAATTGAATGCGCCAGCTGGGGGAGCAACCAAATGAGTTGAAATTTTGAGAGAGCTTTTTTCTTACCCTAAGGCACTTATCTAAGGGGTGCCCCGTTGAGTTTTTCAACTTTTTTGTTTAAGGGCCAGTCTAATGATTATTATATGGAAATCTTGCTTTCGTGTTGAAAAGTTTTTATTTTGCACAGTTACAAGCAAGTACTCCTTAAGTCAATTTTACCAGTTATCGAAAAACGCAAAAATAAGTTTTAGTTGGATATTCTTGAGCACCAGCAAAGAATCATTACAAAATTTAAATAAAAAAATGTAGAATGAACTTTTTTTGGAATATAAGTAAAACGTATGGAAGAGTCTGGAATAAGAATTATAAAAAATCCCAAGTTTCTATTTATTTAAAACTATTCATGTTGTGGAATCAAAATCTTTAACCAACAATTAATAGTTAAGTGCTTGGAAGCTTGATAACGCGAAGGAATCACACAGCATGAATTAGTTTATATGCTTTCTGATTGAGGCCTTAAGTGGCCGTATTATGAATCAAAACGGTGCGTAGCCAACTAACAATTTTAGCGCTATAAGCCTAGATTATTTGCTTTCTGCTGTATAACAGTTGAATTGAAGCAGCGAACGCTGCAAAATAGGAAACCTGTCAAAAATAGAACGATTAGCGTTAATACAGATACTGAGCAAACATTTAGCACCTACAAACCTTAGATGACTTTAATTCACCTTTTGTATATGTTCTCGACTTCCTAAGGCATAGTTTGCCACATAAATGTGAAATTGGTCAATTGGCAAATGAAAATCTCAGTTAATGGAAATGCTCATAAGAAAACTAAACAGAAAAGCATGTTCTGCTTCAGTGCAGACATAATGTCAAAAGGAAGAAGAATATTTTAGAGATGCTTAAAATGAGCCTATAGAGGCCTTCTATCGAAAATCCTCAGTCGCAAATGTTTGGCTGGTATTAAACAGGGTGATAATCAACTGTTTGAAGTTTACAATTATTTTCAGGGTAGAACTGTCCTTCTATATTTTTTCTTGTGACCTCAAACTACATATTACAAAATTTTTATGCTTTACATTATTTTTCTTTATCTAAACTTACGTTTGATATAGTCTCAAATTGATCTTGTGTGACGACAACCCCAAATTGATACATAATTTATTATCGATGCCTTTTATTGCCGACCAGTATGTGCCGTTGCCTCAAGATGCGGAAGCATTCAATACCGTCTTCGATGCGCCCAGTTGAACGACCTTCACAAATAACTTCCAAGGGCGCACAAGTTACTCAACACAAGTTCACCTTGCCATGAAGAAAAAATAAATATATAAGAAAACACCGCCATCGATAATGATCTTTGCCACCATGGCGTAAAATTCAATATTTTCGACAGTTTCGTTGAACCAACCTTGTTCATCACCGTCGCTCTTTCCAAAACTGTTAAAACGAATAACATCGAAAATAGCAACGGCAAATCGTTAATTAGCATACTTGTTCGGCGGATTGTGAGCAAACACAATGGAACAAGTTGGCGGCGGAGCATTAGAGATTCACCGAACAGCATTTGCATTGCTTTTTTCTTTACTCGGCGATTTCTATCACCTCCAATTCAACAGCGATGATCTTGCGCCGCCACCGAAAGTGACCCTAAACCGTACGGGGCATAGGGCGGATGTACTGATATTCGTCATAGTACCAGTATCATACGTTTGTAGCTGTAGCGATAAACGCGCAGCTGATCAACAAGACCGAGCTCGTCGGTTCGAATCTCGCTGGACGAGATCTTTTCGCAAAGGAAATTTTCTCATAGGCATAGACTATCATCGTACCTGCCACACGATATACGAATGCAAATATTGTTAATTGTCAAATTTCTCAGTTAACAGCTGTAGAAAAAGATTCGCCACCAACAATAATACGCCGTTTTACAATGTAAATAGCCATCAATCGCTTACTGGACTGAAAGCTATCGTTTGGTGTATTGACAGCATTCAAAAATCTGCTGTTTGTTGTTTTTGAACTTCACTTTTCCTTAGGTTGGTGATTACTGGTACACCTACGTTACAGAGAGATGAAAAATGAAGAAAAGGTTTCGTAGCGGTCAAGTTCACGTTGGTTTGGTTGAGACATGGGGCGCAAATGATGAGCTGAGATTTGTAAATAGGGTTTTTCTTTGGGTAATTTCTCAGATTACGATCGAAATGACTGTCTAATTTTAAAATGCACTTCTTCATTACCAGCAATATAATGGATAAATGAGCTTCTCTTGAATTCATGATTTACCAATTTTCATAAACACTGGCGGTTGTAAGCGCCTTCTAATGCAGCGTTCAGCACGCTGGGCATATATTACAACCAGCATGGCACTTGAGCGGACATAATGAGTCACAGCTGTAGACTTCATGCTGAACATTAAGCAACTGAGCAATAAGTTAGATGGAAACTATCTAAGGCAGGTAATGCAGAATAAATTCGTTCTGATTTGATATCGAAGCACGATCAAAGCAAGCGAAGAAATCATCTCATCTGTATCAGTCCATGATCGGCAATGTTTCGCAAGTTGTAGGTAACAAGTTTGAAAAATACCAGCAGCGAACGAGAACCCTAAAGAGAGAACGATGATAAAATCCATTTCTC
Source organism: Aedes aegypti (assembly GCF_002204515.2). Lineage (NCBI taxonomy): Eukaryota > Metazoa > Arthropoda > Insecta > Diptera > Culicidae > Aedes > Aedes aegypti. The sequence goes on along the minus strand of NC_035108.1, from coordinate 18,729,995 downwards.
TCGCTTGTCTCCCATTGAGGGTGTTTTATTTGATTGACATGGCATCGGATTGGCACGAACATTCGATAACAATAATGTTTGGAACTTGTTCGGATGGGTTTTATCAGGCACTGTTATCCACCCGATTTAATCAGAGCTGTAGCAGAAGATGATAAACAAGCTCTCATGATGTTTTGCTAATCATGATTGTTACATAGAGCAATAAGGGATACAAACTCTCAATTTTCTCAGGATCCAATCCCTGATCTAAAGCAATAAAACAGTTTTTCTGGGTGCTAGTACGAGAATACTCTTCAGCAGGCATTGCAGAATTCGCTCTCATTTGAGTATGAAGCACGATCAAAGCAAGCAAATAAAAACATCCCATCTGTTGTGGTCCACGATCGCCATTGTATCGCAAGGTGTAACAAGTCTGATAAAGGGAAGCAGCGAGCGAGAGCCCCAAAGAGAGAGCGATGATAAAATCCATTTTTCTCGCTTGTTTACCGTTGGGGATAGGTGTTTTTCTTTACTGGCACGATGAACAATCCACGAACTTCCAATAGCAATAATGTCCCCCACGCTTGGAGCATGTTTAGAGGGGTTTTATCATGCACTACTATCCCCCCAATCTGATCGAAGTTGTAGCAGTATACGATAAACAGTTTCTCATAATGTGCAGCATGTTATGATAGTTACAGAGAGCGATACGTGAGAGATTGTCTCAATTTTCTCAGGATTCAATCCCTGCTCTTCAGTGCTTCCTTCCATATCTGTTGATCTCTCTTCGATCCTTGTTAGAACAGGTGTCTTTGTTTTGCCTCTGCTTTTTCTATATGGCAAGATACAATACTTTTCTAACGTATCATCTTAACTTTTGAGCATCGAAGGTATTATGAACTATATCGATATGTATTCTTTAACACAAAAAGTTTGAATTCAAGGATATATTTGAAAGCATAACTAGATTCAGGAATTCTGAATTAAGTAAACAGAGGTATTTTGGCATTAGACAAAAAAGTGTTCTGCAGTGGAAAGAGAATGACATTCAAAAAATAAATTACTGTTTTATAAGATGAACCGATGAAAATAAAAAATTTCCTGCGCCCCATGCCCGATGTGCCTCCGACAGTCCTAAAACGCTAAGTAAGAAGATGATTGAGTCACCGTCTTTGGTTGAGTGAGAGTCATACTTTTGACGTTTTACCTAGTCCACGTTTTTTCTAGTGAAATGTGCGTTCGTACGCTTCGCCTTGTCCTCCCTGTCTGTATAACATATAGAATAAGAATTGGTAAGGTTAGAGAGAAATCTGGGAAAGTTGCAATTGAATAGGTAGGTAGAAGATAGCGAGAAAGGTATGCTACAGAGAAGCGCATTCTACAATGTGTGATGGCGTGGGATGTTTTACGGAGAACACTGATCACTTACATGGCAACCATGGTAGATTGATGTTGTCCATCCGGGCCCAGCTCAAGGCATCCAGCGGACCGGCGCTACTGGGATCGATCGAGTAGATGGTGCTTATAACTAACAATGATGAAGCAAGATAGCCCAACATCGTTGCGGCGTGTCTGAAAGATTGCAAACAAAACGAAAAATGATCACGATATTGGTTAAGTGAGAGAGAACACTGTAATTTAATTAGTGGTGAATGTAGGCAGAAAAAACAGCTGTGATTTGACAAGGTGAGCAATTCGCAAACCTTCATACTCATTTAAGTCTAAGTCTCTATGGCAGAGGTTTTCAAATTTTCCAGTTGGATGACCAACCTAACCTTCAAGTTCCCTTTCGTGCCACATCAGATAAAAAAGACATCAGATAAAAATCGAAAGTCTCCTGTTGAACATAACTGTGATTTCCAATATTTCTAATATTTCAATGTTTTACAATAATTTCGCGTTTCGGCTCCGTAAAGCTTTGATCGTGATAAAGCCTCAAATAAAAGAAGCAGTGAAAAAATAATTTCAGGTACTTTAATATGTGTACATTCTTCTTCTTCTTCTTGGCATTACGTCCCAACTAGGATAGAGCTAGGACTAGGACAGAAAACTGAAGAATTCTAGGATAATAATTCTGTCTAATTAATTGAATTATTTTTGATAGTTTCTGTTATTTTTTTTTAGTATTGTTTAGGATGACTTTGAACCAACAGGATTTTTTTAGAGAGTCCGCTAAAAGTTTTGCAAATTCTCTGAACATTTTTCGGTTTATCGGCGTTACTAATATTAAAGAAAACAATCAAATAAAGTTTTTGAATTTTTTTCGGTTTTGAGTTTTTTTTTGAATGTGTTATTGTCTTTTGAAGAGATTGGAGATTATTTGCAGAATATTTCAGTTGAAACTAACCAAATCCTGGTAGCTGGACTGTTTTCAGATAATCTTCTATATTTCTTCCGAATCATCAAGATTCAAATAATTGAAATTGGTGCAAAGTCTCTTAGTGAACAGAATCCTACAGAATTTTCAAAAATGATAATTATGGGACTTCAAACTTCACAGCTTGGGAAACTATGCTCTATGGGCCGATGCGTAACAGTCGGTAGTAATCAACGACGACTCGAGCTGATGGGTATGTTGAAAAATGGAGGAAAAGAAATTTCATAATTGAGCAATAACAGTGTACTGGTAGTTTGGCCGGGAAGTTGGCCACGGTGATGGCCAACCAAGCCGTTTAACTCTATCTATTCATATTGCAACCGGCAAACCTATGTATGCCACTTGGAGATCCGGGGTTGCTTCGAAGTGGTGTCTTCCTTTATTATTTATCGCTTAGCTTGCACAGCTAAGTACTATGCGTAGTGGTAGCGCAATGTCAGGTTTAAGTGCGGTTGAACCGTTGGAAGTGGGAAAGGAAGTGATGGCTACTTATCGATGCAACGGCGGGAGTGTTATAAAGTGGTGATAGAAAAATAATGATGACGATATATTGCAACTAATATATGTGGTTTCCTTCCTGAATGTTATCAAATAATTGTGTATTAGGGTGCGGCTTATTTTTCAAAAGTTCTCAAAACCAAAAATTCGTGTGCTCTACTGAATTCAAATCACATTAAAAGAGGAACCTTAAAATCTGAGCCAAGAATATTAACATTCAGAGGTGGTGCAAGCGGCTTGAAGGTGAAATTTCAGGTTATAAACAATGACCTTCAGTGAAGTAAACATAACTTTGTTATTTTTCAACCGATTTTGAAACTTTAAGCATCAATTCCTTCAAAATTAAATTTATAAAAACTTTGTAGAACACCAAATTTGTCTAATATCAGAACAAGTTTTAGTTAAAAGTAATTTATTACAAATCTTCCATCATTTTACTAAAAAAAAAAACAATTTTGTTTGCCCATAATTTTATGATTTCTCAACCGATTTCAAATATTTTTACATGCTTTTGAAGCTAATTCTATTGTTTTCAAACCTTTCATACATCATATTTCACTAAAAAATGTTTTGGCCAAGTTATTCAACAAAATCTGCATAAAAACATGATTTTTTACCGAAAAATGACAGTTTTTTTTTCAAATTTTTGCCAGTTAAATATTATCTCATAAGCTGAACCTGGTTTTTCTCATTTGTTTAACCTTTGAGAAAGATTTTGCAACAATTTTTAAATAATTTTGAAACAAAAATATGTTTTCATATGTTAAAAAATATATGCACTATACAACTCGTACTTTTATCCTTATGTTAATCAATTTAACATTTGTGTACCTAACGTTTGTTTTCGACGATTCCTCAATCATCTGTCGAAAACTTATATTCCAACCGGTTCTCTCGAAGTCAATAGCATCAAATTAATATCTGTCTCAATTTGCATTCATCTATTGGCTCAGGAGTAAGTCCAGACTTCGTTGGGGTCAAAACCTAAAAATCTATTGATGAATACAGTCGTATAGAATTAGCTATCTGTGACCTCTGTGGACACCTAAAACTGTGTGTTTGACAGATATGTCCCGGATCCCCAAGAAACGTGTTTGTACCCACAATATTATTGAAAGCAATCGTTATACCGGACATGTCCTGAATATCGTGCCGGAAGTGATTCATTCAACAATGCTGTTGACCCCAAACTTTTCACGGTTAAAACGTGATATTAACCTCTACGTACCCAGAGCATGTACGGAAACCGATAAGCGACCGAGTCTATGTGTTGAGAATGAAGGGCAAGTTCTTCAACTACAGCCTGATCAGCCCTATGCGCCAACGCACGATAAGCCGCATGACATGCAGGATGAATTATATGAGAGCGTAGATAAGGATTACGGAGAGTGCCCAAAACAAGATGTCAAGATAGTCATCGGCGAGGCTAATGCGCAGATCGGGAGAGAAGACTTCTTCCGACCCGTCATTGGAACAGAAGCCTCCATTCCATTACCAATGGTATGGCAATCAGCAGTACCTACTTTGCACACAAGAACATACTTGGCGTTGGCTGAATGACGATGCCAGCTCCCACGTTCTGGTTGATAGGCGACATTTCTTAGATGTCATAGATGTCAGGGCCTTCCGAGGCCCTAATATCGACTCGGATCATTATCTCGTTGTAGCTAAAATTCGGGCGCGATTATCTAGTATCAAGAGTTCCACAGAACGCTGCGTTTCAATATCCAACGTCTGTCGACTGATGGGGTTGCTGGACAGTACCGTCAGCAGCTAGAGGAGCAGTTGGGAAGAATCAACGTGATGTTGACAGCCTGTGGGACGCTATATACGAAGCTGTGACTTCAACGGCGCGGGAATTGATTGGCGCTGATGAACGATGAAGACGAAACGTCTAGTTCAATGAAGAGTGCCAGAGAATGACAGATATGAAACATGTCGTCAGATACCGCGTGCTTATGGCCGGTAGCCGACAGAACAGAAAGCGGTACAGGGTAGCGAAAGCCGAAGAAAAGCGTATCCACCGCAGAAAGAAAAGGCAGCACGAAGAAAGCGTGGTAGCTGAAGCTCAAGAAAGCATGAACCGGAACGATATGTGGAGATTTTATGCAACAGTCAATGGCGTGCGGCTCAAAACCGTACCAGTGCCCGACATGTGCAATGATCGAGAAGGGAATTTGCTGACCAATAAAACGGCGGTGGCTGCCAGCTGCAATTGTTGAAAAAAAAAGGAAATGTAGCGAGAAACATGATGGACATTGATGATGACGACCAAGCTGTGGACCTAATAATCATAGGAGAGGTTAAAAAGGCTATCAGAAAGCCGAAGAACTGTAAGGCTACTGATAAAGACGAGTTCCTGGTTGAGCTTCTCAAGCACGGAAGTGAATAACTTTGCCAGTCGATCCACCGAGTACTTCTGAAGGTATGGGAGGACAAAGAAATTCTCACCAGCTGGTTGAATGACCTCATATTCCCAATCTACAATAAAGGGGACGACTGAAGCGTGCCTATTACAGAAGGATTACCCTGCAGAACTCGCTTAGCCTAGCTTAGCTTAGCTTAGACTGACTACACATATCAATGGTTGCTATTCCGTGATTGACCAAAGTCAGTGAAGATGCACAAAGAATCAACTAGAAGTTCGGCTGGGATTGGCCATAATCTTCTTCAGTGTGCATAATTCGATGCCTCTTTTTATACATGGTCAATAACGGCGCCAGCCACGTCCTTGCAGTCAGGTGGGATTGAGGGAAGGAATGCTAGTGTGTAACCTTTGCTATTTGGAGACCGTGTTTTCCTCTGCATCTCCACAAAGGCTACTGGGAGGGATGTTTGTTAATGGGGAGGATCGTTGCAGTGGCGTAGCTAGGGTTTTTGGGGCCCGGTGCGGTGTTCGATTAAGGGGCCCTCAAAAAATTAATGTGAACGCCGTCTAAATGCGAGCGCTAATGTGAAATCAACTGTTGAAATAAACGATGACCAAATAGTTTATAGAGAATTATGACTAATATGATGGAACTTATGTAGATATGTTGATAATGTTGTTGTAGTCGTTTAATGAAAAAAATGTCAGGTAATGATTCATATACAACTTTAATTGGGAATTCTATCGAAAGGTTGACGCTTCCTAAATTTTGTGTTTTGTTTAATTTTGAAATTATTGATGGAAGGAAAGCCTTAAATTAATAAAATTGTCCAAAGTTTGCTTCAACTAATTACAAAATGTACTCCAATGATTTCATTAGGAGTTCGTTTTGCGATTTTCACGAACTTCCTAAAAAATATTATACCTTAAGAAATTCAACGTAGGATTCTCCTTAGGATAACCATAAAAGTTACCTCAGAGATTCCAGCATGAATTCCTTCAAAAAACCTTCCAGAAATTTTTCAAGAAAATCATGAGTACTTCAGGGATGTTTACAATGATTTCACTATCATTTTCTCAAAACTTCCACCAAGATTCCCGTTTACAATACCTTTAAGATTTCAAAAAGTATTTTCTCAAAGGATTTTCAAGAATTTCCTTCAAATAATCGTTCAGATTTCAACCAGTAAATTCTTCCAGGTATTAATCCGGAGATTGATCCTAAGATCTCTTCACAAAATTAGAGAATATAGAGTTCTTAGCGAAAGTTTCCAAATGTGTCTTCAAATAATTTCCCCAGACATATTTCCACTAATATCTCCAGAAATTTTTTTTTCAAAATTTCGGGAAATAATTCAAAAGTTCCCAAATTTTTAATTAAATGTCTGATGAAACTTGATTAAGTTTGAAAGTAAACCATGATGAACTTTCACAAAGTGCTCTGAAAGAACTATTGGACTCTTGAGGAAGTCTTGAAGGATTTCGTAGATAAATTGCTTTGATGACTGGAATTACTACAATATTTACTATGATCTTTAGAAGAAGCCATGAAGATTTTACTTGAAACATACACGAGAAATCGTTAGGAAGAAATGCAGGAGTAATTTAGCATAAAACGTTGGGAAGCTTTTAGAGAGGAGCTTCATGAAGAATTCCAGGTAAATTTGAAGAGGAATTCCTGGAAACGTATTAAATATATTTCCTCGGATAATCCCTGGAGTATTTTTTGAAGCACTTTCTAGGGTAAATGTGGGTGAACCCTTAAAGAAATCCATAAACAAAATCCTGAATGGCAAGCTGGAGAAACTGGCATAGAAATTCTCCTACGAATTCTTCGAAAAATCGAAATTTCTGAAGTAAATTTCAGAAGTATACCCAGGGCTGGTAGCAAAAAGTAGTGATGAAAAATGTTATTTTAATGACCAGATTTGAAAAATAAGTGACTATATAGTAACTTCCAATTCTCGAAAAAATGCCTTAAAGTGACTTGAAAATCAAATCGTAATTAGTTTTATTTCAGTTCTTCTACACTGTTTTACGATGAAGAAGGGAATACCCAATATGATCTATTACAGGTAGTAGGTATAGTTGACTACCAAATTTGGAAATTTTTATTGTACTTCCAAAATTTCAAGATATTGCCAACAATTTTAAACAGAAAAGTTAGCATTTACGTAAATAATCCTTTTTTAGTAGAGTTCCAACCGTTTCAAAGTTTAAGAAAGATGCTTTGAAGAAGATCACCGCTTGTGACTTTTATATCACCAAAGTATTTTATTTTGTAATGTAAATTTTAGAAAGAATTTGGTATACATGTGACATTATTTCTTTTCAAACTCCCAAAAAATGATATATTAAAAATCGCTAAAATTTAATTCGTTACTTCAAGCCGATAATAGTTATAGCGTATAGAGAAGTTGGATCAAATATAATATTCACAGAAGGATACTTTCTATTAGTGTAACTAGATCAAGATAACGGAAAATGTAATATTTGGCCATCACTCAATATCCGACTCCCCACAGTTCTTTGAAGAAACCATGCATGATTTAGTGGGCGATTCAATGAAAACGATAAATTCTATGAAGCATTTATGTATTACGTATTAATCCATTACCGTTTTGATTAATATTACGGACAGCTTCAAATTCCGGATACTCAACTTTGTATGGGTGGAGACGAACCAGCCACAGGCTGAAAGTCTCGATAATCTTCAGTCATCGCTCGAAAGTTAAGTGTTTTAAAGTTTCGATAACACATAGGAATCATACAGAATGATTCATTTTATATGCTTTATGATGAGTTATGGTTCGCCTTAAGTGTCCGTAATATGAATCAAAACGGTATCAGAATTTCTGAAGTTTTTCCTCGAGGAATCTGAAAAGTAAAACTCTTTAAGAACCTGTGAAAAAAAATGCTTGAAATAGAAACTTTCGAGATCTTAAAAATAGAGCCTAAGCCTCTAAAAAGAGATCTTCTACCAACCTTGATTGTGTACAAACCATGTCCCGAAGATGGTAACCGATTTCTATTCTAAATTATAATTGAAATGAAAAACGGCAAGGTCATACCTCCAAATCAGTTTCAGATACGATTATGGGCCCCGCACGTTTAGGTAGATCCGTATGAATTATATAATTAAACCGAGTTATCGAGAATGAGTTTTGAGGTGTTTAAGCTTTTCTAATCACTAATACAATTGATTATGGGGCCCTACACATTGACGATCAACGTCACCTTCAAATAAGTTTTCATCTGCTTTTAACCTGTTAGTTTTCTAGAAATCAAATTTATTATATTAAATCATACCCTTACCACGATTTAGGGACCCCTATGATCTCGGGGCCCGGTGCGGTCCGCACCCACCGCACCCCCCTAGCTACGCTACTGGATCGTTGAGTCACAGGATTCACTTTGATAAGCGATTAGACAATGATAAACGATTATTTGTAAGATATAAACATGTTTAGGAATATAATATTTTCAATTGACATGGAAAATTTCCAAATAGGAGAAAATAATGTCGTTACTTGAAGTGAAGAACCATTCAAAGTTTGTTGAACAAATAGCTAAAAGCAATATTCCTACAGCTGTTAAGACGAAAGCATGTGTAACAATATTTTACTCAAATTGAAAAAATAAATCGATTGGCTGGACCATCACATAATATTCTTATGCCGACACTTACAGTGGCGAACCATTCAAAGTGTTTTGAATAAAATGAACGTTTTGCAAGTCTATACTTCTAGCACAGACAAACAGACCGAAAATTCCAAGCTTTTTTTTTATAAAAATAAAGGTAAAAGGCAAGCGATTTTATATGAAAATATAAAACAAAAAATATTAATTAGAGTTTATGCCGACACTTACAGTGACGAACCATTCATAGTTTGTTGAATAATCATATTTATGTTCCACCGTTGTAACGATTAAATGTGCGGTCATATATATTTTATAGATTAAAAAAAAAAGCATGAAACGAGCTCACCGACTGATCCTTCATCCTTGATTGAGAAGCCACAATTTTCAGTTTTATTTGAAGCATACAAACTAACTGAGAAACGCGAATTTTTTTTCGCACTCGCGCCATGCGGATTACCCTGCAGAACTCGGCGTACAAAGTACTGACGCGCATCCTGTTTGACAGGCTGAGACTGCTCGAGGAGTCCTTCGTCGGTGAACTGAATAACAAGCTGGTTTTCGTGACGGCCGCTCGAAACGGACCATATGTTTACCTTGCGAATGATCCTAGATAAATTCCGGGAGTGTAACTTGCAGACTCCTTAGCCGAGTGGTTAGAGTCCGCGGATACAAAGCAAAGCCATGCTGAAGGTGTCTGGGTTCGATTCCCGGTCGGTCCAGGATCTTTTCGTAATGGAAATTTTCTTGATTTCCCTGGGCATTGAGAATCATCCTACCTGCCACACGATATACGAATGCGAAAATGGCAACCTTGGCAAAGAAAGCTCTCTGTTAATAACTGTGGAAGTGCTCATAAGAACACTAAGCTGAGAAGCAGGCTCTGTAGCTGTGAGGACGTTAATGCCAAGAAGAAGAAGAACTGGCAGACTCACCACCTGTTTATTGATTTCACGGTGGCGTAGGATTCAGTTAGAAGAAATGAACTGTGGCAGATAATGTCTGAACATTGTTTTCCGGCGAAACTTATTATACTAATACGTTCTACACTAGAAGGTTCGAAATCAAGTGTTCGGATTGCACACGAGTTGTCAACCTCGTTGGTAACGTTAGACGGATTGAAGCAGGGAGACACTCTTTTGAATTTACTGCTCAACATTGCAGAAGATCTGGCGTGCAGAGCACATGCTCCTTGGCTTTGCGGATGATCGAACTTATTGAAATCGATCGCAGGTCAGTAGAGGAGGCCTTCGTGTCTCTGAAGAAGGAGACAGTGAGGATATGCCTGACCATTGATTCTACCAAAACGAAGAACATGGTTGCAAGTAGAGATAGAGGTAGGCTCGGTGGTGTAAGTGCTGAGGTAGTGTTTGATGAAAATGAAGTTGTTGAAGAATCTGTTTACCTGTTTTACACTTGTGACATGTGACAACAAGGTTTCCCACGAAATGAAACGACGTGTTACAGCTGCGAATAGGACCTTTTACGAATTACCCAGTGAACCACGTATCGTATAAGATTGTGCATCAAAAATCACATATTCGTATGTCCGAAATCAGAATCGCACAACATGCCAGATTAAGCGTTATCAATGTCAACACGAGTTGTATATAAATCCCCAATACCATTCATAAACGACAATCTGTGTTGACAACAAAACATGTCGTAAATATTGCAACATAGAATCGCGTTAAGTTGTATAAAATGACAGATCATACATCCATCCAGAAAACATCATATGAAATCGCAATAACTTAGCATAAATTGCCACCCAAACTTGGTTTCTGCTGATGATGGACCTCAAAGAATAACATAGCAAGTGTCGCTGAACATGAAACATGAATTAATATTTGCAAATAATCACTCATCTTTTATGTAACCCTTGTTGGTACAGTGCTAAGGTGTCCGATTACTAATCTGAACGGTCCCACGTTCGAGACTAGGTGGAAACTTTTTTTATTTTCATCCAAATTTTGTGGTATCGTATATCTGATCGCAGAAAGTCTAAAAAAGTCGTGCCAAGTACGCATATAGCCTCCACTTTGGTAGGTATATAGCCTTTTCGTGCATTCTATACGATTGATTTGGTTCATATAGAATGATGAATAACAAAAATTATACCAACCAAAATGTTGACTGGGTACTTAACCACGTGAATAAAATATTGATTCTTCCGGTGGCTCTATATGAGCACGAAGCGTGGACGTTGAAAGAGGTAGACCGGAAAGCCTTTGGTGTTTTCGAGCGTAAAATTCTGTGGACAATAACACTGTTCGACAAAAAAAGTCGATCTGAATGCACAGAGACCGGACAACCCGGGCTTGAAAGTATAAAAATAAACAAAAATAATGGCGTTTTCAGAATGTTCGTGTCTGCCCCAGGTCATTTTTAAAATATACTTGAACTTTTTGCATTTTTTATTTAAAAATCTAATCTAATCAATAAACCGACACAGTGTTTTATATTCAGGACAGCGGAATTCATGTGCCATATAATGTTTTAAACGTTAAGTCCAATATGAAGAGTTGTAATAAGATTTGCAGGAAGCCCTCCCCTTTTTTTGCACCCTCCCCATTTTTAAAGTATCGCAAATGATGGAATATTTGATATACAGAGGGTTGTCAAAATAACTGGGACAGGCAAAAATTGGGCCAACTTTGGAATGCTGTAACTTTGACAAAAATTGACCGATTTCAATTCTTTAAGAAGTAATGGACGGGTCAACTAATCTAGTTTTGAGGTGAATCCACGGAGATGAACTATGACCACCGGATACCGGTGATAATCCAAGATATGGCCATTTCCCCGGAATCGGTGCCGGTAGTGGATCCGAATTGGGATCAAACAATTTATTCACTCAAAATATGTCGCGCAATATTGTTTTCTCCCTAGCTTATCATAAAATACCCTATTATAAATTGAGAAAGAGTCTTGTACAGATTTGGCCACTCATGGCGCCGCCAAGTGCCCCGGGGGAACCTTGCATAGGGGACATTTCGATTTCGACACCAAAGCATATCATGCGACGGCTCATTCTTCATGTCTTGTCGTAAATAGGGCAACTGTAGACTCAAAACGGATAGTTGACTACAGTGACTACTTCCGGGACCACCGGATGTCCCCGAGGGAACCTGTAATTAGGGACAATTGAAATTGAACTCCAATACATATCGTGCGACGGTTCATTTTTCATGTCTTGTGCTAAATAGGGCTAATGTAGACCTAAAATGGATAATTGACTACAGTGGCCACTTTTGGGACCGGGGAAATGGCCATATCTTGGTTGTTTCAGGATCGATCTTAATACTTGGCGCACCAATTGCTTCAGAATTTGATCTTCTATCTTCATGTGTAATGAAATTTTGAATTTTTAGCCGAGACCTTTGCTAAAAACATGTCATAATTTTACTGCATAAGACATGCTTCCGGAAATCCGGATTATCACCGGTATCTGGTGGTCATAGTTCATCTCCGTGAATGCACCTCAAAACTAGATTAGTTGACCCGTCCATTACTTCTTAAAGAATTGAAATCGGTCAATTTTTGTCAAAGTTACAGCATTCCAAAGTTGGCCCAATTTTTGCCTGTCCCAGTTATTTTGACAACCCCCTGTACATCAAATATTCCATTATTTGCGATACTTTAAAAATGGGGTGGGTGCAAAAAAAGGGGGGAGGGCTTCCTGCAAATCTTATTACAACTCTTCATATTGGACTTAACGTTTAAAACATTATATGGTACATGAGTTCCGCTGTCCTGAAAACACTGTGTCGGTTTATTGATCAGATTAGATTATTAAATAAAAAATGCAAAAAGTTCAAGTATATTTTAAAAATGACCTGGGGCAGACACGAACATTCTGAAAACGCCATTATTTTTGTTTATTTTTATACTGTCAAGCCCGGGTTGTCCGGTCTCTGTGCGTTCAGATCGACTTTTTTTGTCGAACAGTGTAATCGGTGGGAATCTCGAAAATGGTGTGTGACGCAGACGCATGAATCACAAGTTTCAACGTATTCTTTGTCAAACAATTTTAATATATGTTTACGAGTTGCCGCCACAACCCTTGGACAAAAACTCATAGATTTTACCTTAATTTTCCGGTGAAATTCAACATTTTTTACTTTTTTGTCTAAATATTAAGGTTTTCCGATGATTTCATTAAGGAATAAGCGTTTCCTTTGATTGCTAACTACTAGTTCTCCATACTAAATGGCATTCTACCCCACCAATTTGATCATTTTGAACCACCCCCATTTTTCAACCAACTTTTCTATACGATTTAAACCCGTAAAAAAACTCTAATTTGGGAAATGTTTTCATGATGGTTGCTAGCAAATATTGTAAAGTAACTGTTAGGACTTCGAATGGCGTTAAAAAGTGGATCTCATTAGGAAAAAACGACACAAATCCTTAAAGTGGCATTTGACCCTAATCACAGGCACAGTTAGTTAAAAAACGGAATAGATCAACGCACCTTTTGCAGATTCAGTAGGGGAACATGGTCCAAGACGCACTGATGGGGTTAAATGGCCCACCTAATTAAATCATTCCTAAAACGTTTCAATTTGTATTCTTTGCCAAACGATGTTGAAATATGTTTACCCAAGAGTTGCCGCCACAACCCTTAGACATAAACTCATAGATTTTTCCTTAATTTTCCGGTGAAATTCAACATTTTTCCCTATTTTGCCTAAACATTATGGTTTTCCGATGATTTCATTAAGGAATAAGCGTTTCCATACCACAAAGCTAACTCATGGAGAAACATGGTTGCTAACTACTAGTTCTCCATACTTGATGGCATTCTACCCCATCCATTTGGACATTTTGAACCACCCCTATTTTAACCAACTTTTCTACACGATTTAAACCCGTTCTTCTTCTTTCTGGCATTACGTCCCAACTGGGACAAAGCCTGCTTCTCAGATTAGTGTTCTTATGAGCACTTCCACAGTTATTAACTGAGAGTTTTCTTTGCCGATTGACCATTTTTGCATACGTATATCGTGTGGCAGGTACGAAGATACTCTATGCCCTGGGAATCGAGAAAATTTCTGAGAAAAGCTGATCGTCAAAGTTTAACAATATTTTTCGCAAAACAAACATTCTCATATTTATGAACAAACTGTATGTTTGTATCCTTTTTTATTCTACTAAAGGTATAGCTTAAAAAAAATCAATTATATTCCACCATTCTCTGAAATTAGGTAACTTTAGTGATTTATCCATTTATGACCAAATTTGCTTATACACCATCCTTTCACTCCCAGCAAAAGAATAAAAGTAAAAAGTGTGTTGAAAACTAGTTTAGATTACTAACGAAACTATATTTGTATAAATGAAAACTAAATCAATAGTTTAAACCGTAGTCTTTAGTATACATTTTACTCTTTATGATCGTTTTACTAAAAAGTCTCATACTTTATAAATCTTGTACGCATATTTATCGATCTACAGCAAATTGGAAACGTTTTTCTTCGAATGTTTCAATAAGTTATCTCAGAATAACATATTATGAAAATAATATGTGGAAAATAAAATCGATTTTATTACAGCAGTGTTGCCAATTTTGATGATTGTCAAAGAACTTTGAAAAGTGTTCTAAAAATAAAGCAATCGTTTTTATATTGTGCTTAAAATGTGACGTGGGGACTAGATAAGTAACCCTATGGAGGCGTAAATTGTTTTTCATATTAATACTATATTAGTGCTTCCGTCAGGACGAACTTTAAACCAAAAAAAAATTCATATCAATTCCATTCAAATTATTAATGTTTTCCTCTAAAAATATCGGTGAAAATGATGTTATTATACCTTTTAAATTGTTGCTCCAAAAATAACTTGATTTCGTACATCAGGCTTCTGATTGATAATGCTTTCGAAGAACAAGCTTGTTTTTTTTTTGAAAATAAAATATATATATTGTCGAATTTTCCAGCCAATTTCTAACAATGATTGATTTCGATAACCTCCAAAAATCGATCGTTCTAAGGGTTGTTCCATACTCGTGTAAAATTTAATCATTTTGTAGATTTTTTATTATCACAACATTATACAATACTAGTCGAACGATTTACAGAAAACCGATTGAAATTGATAAATTAAAAAGATGCAGCATGTACAAGGTGTCCACTTTATAAAATGAACAGTCCTTATTTATTTCAAGCAAACATCGTTATCGTCACTTTGCACAATATTTATATTTCATACGGTTTATTATGACACCGTGAGTTATGCCGCCAGCAGACAAATGAGAATGTAAATAAGCTGGTCATGACCTATTCATATGGTGAGCAGCAGCGTTTCCCAAAATAAGAGTTCGAGACTCTTACGACCTACCTAACGACAATTCGCTCTACATGGCCAAAACGTTTTTCAAAACAAGATTTTGATATGAAAACATTACATAACGTTTGACATTGTACAGGTTTCAACACTACGGGAAAGTAAAGTTCACTCTAGGCACAAAAATATTGCTTTGGTGTAAATGTTCGCACGATGTAAATTTACTATAATTTGGAAACGTTTTTACAACGCTTGGAACAGATCCTGTCAGTGTGACCGTTGTCGGCAGCTTTCCCATAAGAACGGCAGCTACAAATCAGCCGCATTTTGAGGCGAATTAATTTGAACTGATAACATCTTAGGTGAAATTGTTCGTTCAGTCTCGGTAATCTCGTCAGTGGGAAGCTGACAGCACAAAGAAGCATTTTAATGTTTTCATTGATGTGTGTTGATAGAAAAATACTGTGTATTTGACGTTTGAAATTTGGTTGTCAATGATAGTCGAATGGTACCGAAGCCGTAAATCACCCTACGTCGTTTGTGTGAAATTTGGTATAGTAAGATCAAAATTGTTTGTAGTTTGCAATATGAAGTCTTAAAATACGGAAAATTACATCATTTGCCCTTCGAATTTGCGTCTTTAGAGACCTTTGTACATCTGAGATGCAGAAAATCTGAATTATTTTTTTAACTACATGTATTCCTCGAGCTGTTATGTGAATTTTATACATACGAGTCAGTGTTGGGAAACTCGTGCTCACGAGTAAAAAAATACTCACTCTCGTACTCGTTTGCGAGTAATACTCACGCTGTGAGTCACTCATTCCTTACTCTAACTCACGCGAGAGTATGACGTCATAACTCACTGCGAGTATTACTCACGTAAAGAGTAATACTCGCAGTGAGTATGACGTCATTACTCTCGGTGAGTGAGCAAGTTACTCTTTGTGAGTATGGTGAGTAACCAATTTCCATAGCAAAATAAGATTGTACATAAGTATGTGCTATACTAGGTGGAAGACTGTAAATGTAAATAATTTAATGTGTTTACAGCTGTTGTCGACTTCAGTGTGTATTGTGATATGCAGTTTTATAGTATGGTTGTTTAAACTATACCGAATTCAGACCCAGTTTTTCAAAATGGATAAACAAGTTATAATGGCCAAAAGTCCGGTTGTGTTCAAATACTTTCCAGGCCAATTTATTTCGTTTAGTGGCATAAAATAAATACTGTAACTTTTTCTGAACGCGTTTATGCTATTGATATTCAAAGTTGAATTGAAATATTAGTAAAAATGGAATAAGGTACCGTGGGGCAAGTGGGTAATGGAAATCGTATAGTTGAGATTCTTCAAATTCTAAAGACTTTAAATTGAAATAAATGAGGTCGTCTTTATTTTTTAACTTAACTCCCACCAAATATAAACAGTATGCTAAAATTGATTTTTATGTAAAAATGAAAAAAATACAGAAAAAGCTCATGCAAAATGTTACTTTTCACTTGCTTCACAAGTTTTTGAACAATAAATTGAAATTTAGTTATATTCACGATTTCTATTAACTTCAACATTAGTTAAGGCGTCTTGTTCCTTAGGTAAGAAACATGTAAACAAAGAAAATTTTATTCTTGTCAATTCAATTTTCTCCTGTTCAGTTTCGGCTCTGTAGAATTTTCACCGGTCGTTATTTGTTTCAAAGAAAGTCGGATATGACATAAGATAACTCTTCAAGAGAAATTATTTTTTGGAACGGAATCCTTCAATAGTGTTCGGATTATTTTTTGTGTGGATAGACCCATACCCCATTTTTATGTTTTGGACAAGCTTTACATTTACATTCCATGAGATTCCCGTGCGTTCTCTTATATTGCATCTTTTCAATCAACGTTTTCCTTTCCAATCTCTTTTAGAGAAGTTCCATGATTGGTAATAGCTTTTATCGTTTTGAGTATTGTGTTTCTTGAATTTAAAGCACGTTCCGATTTTCTATGATAATTGCGAACCTTGTTTACTAATAGCTACCTAAAAAGAAAACACAAAATCAATCTCTAATGAGAAACTTTTTACTTGCCCCACGTGATTAGAAAGTTGATGGTGTTTTAATTTAGTTATTTTTATGTCTAGGTCGAATTAATCCCAAAACTTTTATTTTCAGTTTAAAACTGTCAGAGAGTACAACTTAGATGTGGTACAGAGAATTATCTTCTGCAACTTTTTTCTACTGAAGATATCAATACAAGATTGCACGCCACCAACTTGTAACGGAGTAATAGTTGACAGGTAGACAATCTTTCACTCTATTATGCAATAATGGTTGAAAAATCGCAGGAATCTCTTATCTATCGTAATGCTCTGAATGGCCTCAAAGGTTTACGCATGAGTTTGAAACGTGAATACATATATTCAGTAAAATATTCAAATTATTTTCACTTACCCCATTTACCCACTTGCCCCGCGGTACCTCACATAAATTTGGTTTGCGATTGGCATCTTGGCCATTTCATATGTAATTTCGCTTTTGAATATTTTTAGCTAACCTTATGTAATTTTCAAGTTTGTTCTAGAAAACTTGTATGCAACGTTGCCGAATAAAGATTTCTGATCAGAAAAATGTTCGGAATTTATTATATTTTGCTTGGTTTCTATATAGATACTGAATGATAAGTTAATCCTCATTGAACCATTATACGGGCCTCTGATTATTGTTTGGTCATTAATGTTATGTGGTAATAGCAAGTTTGCATAATTTTTCAATATATAATTTTCAATAGCGCTGTTTAAGGAACAGACATTTAAAAATGTATCATTTTCAACGTTTTATCTAGTCCCAAAATGAATAAAAAATAAATTAAAAATAATTTTCTGAAATATTTTTTTAACTTCTTTTGTTCGATTCTATCTAAGACATGTGACACCTGACTTATTGTTAGATTTCTGCTCCTCTTTTATGATCTATGTGTTGTCAGAAAACCGAAAAAAAGTGAAAATTGAAAAGCTGGTGCTGAAGTAGTCGCACAAAATATTGCTGGCAACGCTGTTTGGCATACCAATCAGCGGCTTATTAGTTTTGGCACAAAACTCAGATACGTTTTGTCGAGTCTCTGTCTCAGGTTTTTATTATTGCAGTAGTGCTGCATATCGTAAAGTAGAGAATAAAAAAAATAGTCAATTAACAAATAAATCAAGCTCATAGTTGATAAATGTGGAAATGCTCATATCATAAGTACACAAAGCTAAAAGCAGAATCTTTCCCAGTAGAGGTGTAACGTTAGAAGAAAAGAGCATTTACGATGCAACGTGCGCAGCGAAACACCAAACATAAATTACAGCTTGTGTTAAGAATTCATATTATAATAACGTTTTGCGTGCAACAAATAGTTTTCAGAATAAAATTTTCATGTTATCATTTGAATAAGGACACCCCAAGAATAGCCTTACTTATTACTTATTATTTATTTGAGCCATTCGCAAGCTTTTAGAATATTTACAATATTTCAAGTGAGTAAAATTACTCACGAGTGAGTAAATGTTAGTCGAAAACTCACTCACGAGTATGAGCTGTACAACTGAAACTCACGACTGAGTATACTCACGCGAGAGTTCAAGCTGTACAACTCATACTCGCGAGTGAGTTTGCAGTTTTCAGTGAGTACTCACGAGTTTCCCAACACTGCATACGACACGTCCATAATGGGCCATAAAATGCAGATCTAAGATTGAGAAGCACTGTCATAGAGCTAATTTGCATTGACGTTATCGCTCGGTGACCATTCTACACATCTGCCTTCTGCAGTAATATTGCTCACAGCGCAGGACAACTCTTAAACAGTTTCGCTTAAACGGGCGAGCCTCTAACCAGGTCGTGATTACAGTTGGCGGTAGCAAGTACAAGCGTGCTAGCAAGTTACAACATCTCTCAACTTTCGTCTGCCGTTGTTTACTTTCTAGACCTATGCAAATTTGCTGACCTGCACCGGGCTGTTTTATGGCGTGGCAGCACTACATTGTACGACTGTACGATTAAACCCATAAGGGTGGTTGAATTCAAAGTTGTGCGAAAAACTTATGTAACTAGGTACTGTATGCCAGTTTGGAGTCGTAGATACTAGACTAAACGAGTTATTTTTATCTGTGGGATTATGAACTGTTAAGTGATTTCAACTAAAACAGACGACGAACCTCAAATATGATGAACTATTAGGTGATTTCAACTGAAACAGCGACGAACCTCAAAAAGTTCCCACCTCTAGCATCTAAAACTAGAGGTACTTGCCCGTTAGTCTGTGTTTGTCGATTCTGACCGTCTAGTTATGTGATTTACACAGATAACATAGGTTTAATGTTGATTTTTTTGGCAAAACTTCTACGTGGCTGTTAACGCCGTTCCACTCGTTAAATCCGTGGGTTGTCTTCTTCAACAACGTAATTCATCGTCCCATATTTTTCCTAAAATTTCGACACAGTTCACATCAACTTCTGCTTTCATGAAGCACATTTTTCCAATCCGTCAACCTATCCGCTCAAATGGCAAAAATCGCCAATCAGAGGTCGATTAGATTGCGTGACGATGCGGCTCGGTAATTTAATGCTCTATTGAATGCGATTTGCCGACCGTTCTCGATAATTGCAATGCGATGACAGGATCGAAACTGGAAAATTGCATACCTTCTTATGTGCTTTCGCACGGAACATGGCTGGAAAATGACCGTGGATTCCACTACGATCGTTTGAAAATGAAAAAAAAAAAGTTATTCAATTGACGATTAGTTACGTGCTCGGTTTCACCTGAATGGAACTGCTTGGAACTGCTTGCTTGATGAATAAACTAATCAATGAACCCTTTTCAAGTGATAGAACCAATCTTACGCTTGATTAGGTCATGAGTTAATTTACGATATGTGAGACGTTTGCTTAGCTAGTACATGGCAGCATAGCAAGACTGCTGAAAGCTTGAATATATTCTCAGAAAGAAGAAGAAGAAGAAGAAGAAGTCATGGAATAATTTAAGAGCGGATCATCGAACTCGCATTTTCCTCACATTTATGTTCATGTATGGGTCCGAAATGCTGATTAAACAAACTAGAGAAGTAAAAAGATTGAGAGAAGATTAAATTTAGCTATTTCATAGATAAACATTTAAAAATATATACCTTACTTTAAATTCTTGTCACATGTCAAAATAACTTACTGGAGACCTTCCTGTAGGACTTAATGGAGTGATTTCTAGAGCATAGGTTAACAAAATATTCACAAACCAGACTCACCTTCCCAACAGTCATATTTTACGTTCCACTAGAAAAATTGGGAAGAAATGATTTTTGTATAGAACATCATCAGGTCATGTATCTCTTGTCATACTGTCTATCGTTAAATTACTTCTATATTTTAAAGCGTAAAGAAAGCTATAATAATCCTGGTAGTTGTCTTGTCCTCAGGACTGTATCAACAAAATTTCAATATTTCGTTGCAAAAAAAAAAAATTATCTTAAAAAGGCTTCTACAGTATCTTTGCAATTCGGAAATTATTACAGGACTTTCAAGATATTAGATATCAGATAGAACATCGTTATACAACAGTAAAGGCACGATAACAAACGGATTAAGGAAGTATGAGAACAGCTTCTAAGATCCTAGTAGCTAGGGTTAAAATTTATCAGTTCGGATGAGTTTACAACAGTATGAGAATTCTGCTTTAAAATGTGTATTCCAGAGAAAGTGATTGCGATGGTAAATGGCAGAAAAGGTAACGAATTTAAGAGAAAAAAGGTAGGCTTACAACTACTGCTATTCAGGCCTTTCGTTCTTATTCGATTTTGAATTCGTTCTTATTCGATTTTGAAGCATGATCAAAGCAAGCGAATAAAAACATCGCATGTGAAGCGGTCCATAATCAGCAATGATTCGCAAGTTTTAACAAGCTTGATAAATTGCAGCTACGAAAGAGAGCGATATGAGAGAGCGATGTTAAAATCCAATTTTTCTCGCTTATTTACCATTGGGGGTAGGTGTTTTACTTTACTTCCTAAAGGACTTCATGAGGGGCTTCCTGAAGAACGTACAGTAGCAATTATCGGAGGACTCGTTAAACGTTTTTTTAATGGGCGTATTGCGGGATTTATGAGAGAAATTCTGAAGGACTTCCTTAAGGACATCATGAATGACATTGTGATAGAAGCCTTGAGGATTGCCATGAAGTTTATCTGACGACAATTCTTGAAAGACTTCATGGAAAACTTCTTGCACATATTTCTGGAGGACTTCCTTGTGGTCTCCTTGAAAGACTTTTTGGAATATTTTCTGAAAGACTACTTTTCTGAGGATTTCCCAAAGGACTTCGTTTTCCAAGACATCTTGAAGGAATCTTTGAGGTACAATACTTCAGAATTCTCAAGAGTAGACCTGATTCTTAGAAGACATCTTTAAAGGTTTCCTAGGGATCCACTAACTTCTGGAAACTATCTGATTTGTTCAAAAAATACCAAAGACATTCTTTAAAATCCACTCACCCAGATTTTGTTGGAAAATCCTTGAAGACTTCTTCGTAAACTTGGCCGGGTATTCGATAGAAGAACTGGAAGGAGTTACTCATCTTCAAATTACTATTTACGAGTTTCGCTGCAATTCTCTTAAGCAATATGTGAAAATTTTGTGATTCCATAATTGGTAACTGTTAGTTTCGAAAGACGGAAAATCTATGTTTCTTTTCTTTTGAAACTTGTTTGCTTCTTTGTAAGTTTACTAGAAATTCTCCAGCAAATCCTTTCATAGGCGCTTAATTCATTATGGCAACAACTGGTAACATGACCTAAACCGGTGCTTGAACAGTAATAACAAGAAATTGTTTAATTTTTATTTTTTTTTAAATCAAAAACACCAAAGTTTTCGCCATTCAATGCACAATGGTCCGAATCAACAATTTTGACGTATGATGTCTTCGGAGAAGTTGTTCGTAATAGAGATTTGCATGTCAAAAAAAAAGTTGAATAAGGTGGCGTATTTTGATTTTGATTCAAAATTTTTTGTTTGGGGGAATTTGAGGCTGCGCTTTTTTGCAATCTTTTAGGAAATGTTATTCTGAACAACTTTGTCGAAGACACTTTTGATTTGAATCTCTATTTGAGCTAAGTGAATTGATTCTGAAAGTTTAGCTTGAGGTCAACCCGAAAAATCCGTTTACTTGTCTAACTACTTTGTTTTCAGTTTTACGTGAATGTGGTCTTGAGAAGAGTTGTAGAGGAAGCAATGATACAAATTTTTGCTGAATAATGCAACTTTGTGATTCTTGTGATTTTTTAAGTTATAAGTAAATTTAAGTGATATACTATGAAGTTTTTAGATGCTCATAGCTCGTGTAGTTGATTCAATAAAAATTTCTTTTAGCGGCATTCGTTTGGCAACTTTTGCTGAAAAAAAAAAAATTTTGTAAATTGAGAAAATTTGCTTAAAAAATACCTATAAAAACTCGAAATTTGCCTGTAACTCACAAGATTTTAAAGTTAACGGCGTACTGCCTTCAGCAAAGTTGTAGGTTTTGACTAGATGTACAACTTTTGCATATGCAGTTTTTTGGGGAAATGTGATACAAAACATGTAGAGCCTTTTACACATTTTAATGGTTTTTAATAATAAATACAAGGTGACCAGTATCTGAATCGTATCATCATTTCTACAGTTTTTGATTCACATTTCTCCAAAAACTGTTGTATGGAAAAGTTGAAGATCTAATTGAAACCTACAACTTTAATGAGGGCAGCACGCCGAAAAGCATAAAATCTTGTGAGTTACCCAAGCCGTACCCATAGGGGACGTTAGCCACAAGGAAGAACATTTCAAGTAATACTGTTTCATATGGTATGCCCTCTTCAACATCTAATCCCATTTCTTTCGCCGTTCCCTTGCGGTACTTCTCCATCTAGTATTCATTGCTTTCTTCTCCATGCTCCCTCTTACTTTGAGCAAAACAGACCGATATGCCGGTAAACAAATTAAATAGTTTTTAAAGTGTATTATCGAAGTGATTTTTCTCAATTTACAAACATAGCGTTCTTACATTTTGACAGTGAACATAAAGTTTTTCTTTTAAAATGCCGCTAAGAAAATTTATCGTACCAACCCCATGATTTTTCGGATCCATCCAAAGCTAAACCCTCAGAATCAATTTACTTAGCTCAAATGAAGAGTTAGATCAAAATTGTCTTCGACAAAGTTGTTCCAATTAACATTTTCTAGTAGATTGCAGAAGAGCGCAGTCACAAATTTCCTGAAACAAAAAAAGTTTAAGTCAAAATGAAATCCTTAATAAGGCCACCCTATTCAACTTTTTTTTTTAAAGCTACATAACTCATTTAAATTTACTTATAACTTCTAAATTCCATAATTACCAACTTGCATTGGTATCATTGCTTCCTCTACAACTCTTCTGTAGCCCACATTCACGTAAAACTGAAAACAAAAAAGGTAGACCAAAAACTGATATTTTGGGTCCACCCTGAGTATAAACTTTAGAGTTAGGTAAGAAGTGTCTTCGACTAATTTGTTCATTTTGGAGGCGAACCAGTCTGTGGCTGGAAGCCTCACTAACCTTTGAAGACAAAAGACTGCAACAGGAAGATTCACCGCAGAATCCGTGTGCCGAAGGCATCCGATTGCAGTAGCGAATGATTATTTACATTCCGATTCCGCTCGAGTGGCATTCGTGTTTGAGTGCTGATGAGCTCTCACTGACTGCATATACACCCGGCGGAAAGATTCAGTGAGCGCGAAATCCGTACATTCAGCCGAAGGCATTCAGTGATTGAATGGTGAACGCGTTCTTTCATGTCTCCCAGTTAAGAGCGGATTAGTTCTCTCTTTGCTCTGCGAGTCTTTAGATTTTCGGGTTATCTCAATCGTTTGCGATTCGTCGGGATCGCGCCCACCCTAGTAGCATTCGGCTGTCACTGAACATTCGGTGGCAGCAGATACTTTGCTATTTTTTATCGGTAGCGTTCGGGTGAGTTATTGAATTTTCCCATGCTCGGGTGTTAGAATTTCAAAACATTCTGCTCAATCTAATAATACTGGGTCGGCTTCTGATAGAATCTGAGTATTATTTTTATAAAATCAAGAACATTCCCGAGTAACCATTAGCCCGCTAATTCGCCTTTTTGGCCTTATAGGGCTATTATAGGCTAATATAGAGCGTGTCAGCTGTATAACAGCACTATATAGCACTCAAGGCGAATTAGCGGGCTAATGGTTACTTGGGTTATTCTCACAGGGCCCAAAATTTCTAGGATAGATTCTTCAAAATGTTCTGGAATAGATTATTAGGGTACCCCGGGGCAAGTGAGAATCCGGGGTAAGTGGGGCGTTTCGTCATAGCGTTAGCGTTAGCGTTAGCGTAGTTACGGTATACTTCGTAGATTGGATACTAGCAACATTCATGTTTCTTTTTAATAATCTCATCCTGACTACTTTCAAGAACAAGGCAGGGGAGTATACCTTGTTCAAATCATAAACAAGAATACTAAAAGCATGAATATCGCTATTCCCGGCCACGCCCATCTTTACCGTAACTTGGGATAGGGGAAGGAAATGTTGATGTAGCACTTACTTAATGAGAGGCCACCGACTCAGCGACACCCTCATAAGTCCCAAGCAGCACATATTGTTACAAGTAGATTACAGCAACGGCTACTTAACATATTCAATAGTTACAATATGATACATTTGCAACATGGAAAAATACTGATATGTAACCGAAAAAGCGCAAAAAGTCGAGTCTTACGTAACTTGTTTGTTCGTTACATAAGAAGTTTACAAGCGACTGCTATGTAATTTGTTGATTGCGGTTTTTCTGCGACAAAATAAATAAAACGGCGTTGAAGTTGTTGTTACTTTCTGACAGTTTTGGAACCGAACAACCATTTTAGAATTGAATGTCAATAAAAGTAATACGTATGATTTTCGAACGCGTAATTATGCACAAGTACATAATAGATTTAACATGCCGATTTGAATTTGTGGTCAAATCAATCATTTTACTTGCTCAAAATTGACGCGCTCATAAAATAGATAGTAATTTTATATTGAATAACATATGATACCTGGATTGTTGAGATATTATTCCATTAGAACTGACCCAAAAAAATGGATATTAACAGTGGTACTCAAATCAGCAGTGTTTTTATTTTAATTTAATTGTTTGTGAAGATTGTGATTCCAAAATCACGTTGTTTCGTGTCCCGCAGTTGGATTTTCTGGGTTGCCTATCATAAATCGCCATTTAATTTCATCTTGCTGCAGAAACACTTCCGAATAACTGTTTGAGGACAGCCAATCTAAAATGATGAAAACTATTAAAAAGCTGTTAGAGAGGCTGCACATTGTAAATTGAACAATTTTAATTAATCACTGGAAAAATATCTATGAATACAATAACTAGTCATAAAATAGTAAAGTTCTTATATCAAAATTTACAATACGTATACAAATTTTTGACATGTAGTGTTGACCACTGTCAGCAAGTTACTCGTTTGTTACACATTAGTTACCCGGAAATCTTATGTTATTTTGAAACTGATGTGTAACTATACTGAAACTGCCAATAAATTACACTGCTGTCAATAGGGGAAGGGGTATTAAAATGAACACCTAAACGATATCGTCTTGCTCTTAATGGGAAAAACGATGAATTTGCGATAAATCATCAAATAATGTACAAAAATCCCCTATGTCAATTGACTGGAACATTACAAAAGTATGAAAATTAAATGCTCCGTCCAAGAAAGCACATGGTTTGTGACGTGCTCAAATGGCTCAAAAAGCTCAAAAGAAAGTAAATTCAAGCGTGTGCTATAATAAGGGCGCAAGTCGCATGATCGATTTCTTTTCATCGATTCTTTCTTCTGTGAATAAAGGTGACTAGATGCGGGTTTGTTAACAATTTTTCACTACAAGACGCTAGGAAGTAATGCAATCTTGCGTCCTGAGGTGAAACAACGAATTGAATTTAGAAATTGATCAATTTGTGCCAATATTAGGGACTGAGGATAATATGCCCATGATAAGGAAAATAGCGATTTACACACTCAATCTGTTTGGTAAAAATAAGTCGGTTTTTGAACTACCGAAAAAGTCAGTAAACTAAAAAAATTGTCAGAAATCGAAAAACAGAGATTTTCACTGAAATTTTGCAGAGAGCTTCCTTTTTATATCATATATTGATAAAAAATAAAACATGGTGAAATTTGCTTTTCAATTACGCGTGGCGACAGTTTTCATTTTACTGAATTTTTCGGTAGTTCCAAAACCCAGTAAAATTTTACCGACCCCAGTAATTTAATCTAAATGTGTAGATTTGAAAAACATGCTTTTTTATTATAATCTCTCTAATTATGTTCTTTAACAAATAGTAGAAACAACATCCATCCATTTGAGTATTTCTAGGGTTAATAAATCAATTAAAAAAATGCGTGCTTATGGTTATTAATCACGTAGTCATTTATTGGGGGAGGGGAGAGATTCTGCCCAATGACCACGGTCCATACAAATTGTAAATTTTGTGTATGGACAAATGACTACTAGGGGGAAGGTGGGTCTAAAATTGTGAAAAAATAACTGCGTTGTTAATGGTAGCCCCTTGTGCATTTCTGTGCTGTCACTTTAATAGGGCCTAACTAACATCTCGCGTTTAGTATCATAAGGGCGTATCTGCAGTGATCGATATATCTTCGTCGATTTTCTCTTCTGCAAATTACTCGGCCGGGTCAATGTTTTCGACTGCTATTTATGTCTTGATAGAAAATAGTAATTGTCCTCTGTCATCCAGTATCGTAAAATGTTCCGAAAATCGTTTAAGTTTTGTATACTAAGCCAAAGAGAAAATCGACGAAGAGAAATCGATCACTGCAGATACGCCTGTATGATACTCAACGCGAGACATGAGTTATTTCTCTTCATCGATTATGTATATATAATGCATACCTACAGGCGTTTGTTCTGATGTTATTCTTCAATAATGCTGATGCGAAAAATTTACATTTGTAAGGTTCTAATTTGCGCGTTACCTCAGCGTGGCATTACGTTTGGGAAAATTTGAATTCAACAGCTGTGTTATGAAATAGGGTGGTGGGGGTTTTGCCCCCACGAGTTGATTGAAGTTTTGATCCTTCGATAAGTTTTTCAAGGACAAATGTAACATATTTATTGCACGTAATTCTAACTATGACAGTGCATAAGTGGACCCTTTGGGAGTTCTAATCCCGGAACAAAATTCAACAAAGAAGACAGCCACTGACTGCTGTCCTCTAAAAGTAATTAAGCTTAACAAAACACAATCATTTACGGGATTGACTGTTTAACGAGAAACTTGCGACGATCGACGCGCCACAATAATTCGTGGACGGAGGGTATTAGAACTAAGTTGGAGATGTTGATTTCGAAATTTTGAAGTAAACATCACCTCCAAACACTAGCGATTTTGCGGTGGAATGTTGACGTTTGATTACAAATTGTCTAGAGGACCCAAACACTTTAACGTTCAAGGATCCGTCTTCGTAATCATCGAAACTTCAACAGCCATTTTCTGTTCAAAACTGAAATTTACTCGTCGAAAATGTGTTCACTGTGTTTCGGTTGGAGAATAAAATACAGTGAACACATGAATATATTCATGATTTTGAACAAAAAAACTGCTTTTGAAAATTATCGAGTTGATGACGGATCCTGCCCCCTTAAACGAATTCTCGTCATTCCGTGTCATCGGCTCAAAGATTGGCCTTCCCCACAAAAGTAGTAAAGAGAACATTACAAATGTAACTCGATGTCTTCGCACAAATTGTCCTTCATTTATTAATTTGTTTATTAATTACACTAGTTCTATCGCACAACATCAAAAAAGAAAAGTTAATTAACGCAGCGAAACGAATTAAGACTAAGACAGCTAAATTTTCACATACTTTCATCGTCATTAAAATATTATGGAAATATTCATTTTATGTCGGTGGTAAAACACACGAGCAAAAACAAACATTTTTTGAGTTTTTCTTATCACAGTCCTAAGAAAACATCTATGAATGATTATAACCCCTTCGAAAACAGTTCTTAAGGTTTCTGCTTCGACATCATAATATTATCATTACGATATTCACCTCATTGAAAAACCTCAACATCTCCGTGCCTAAAATTACATCAGTTTTAATTTCTGGACGTGGTTCTGACTTCAATTTATTCAATTCAACAAAAACACTCTTATTTATGCTCTAAATCATCCGTGCGTAATAAAAATTATTGAAATTTGTTGTTCATGCGTAACAAGTTTGGTGTTCATTTGACCATCCTGTTCATTTTTTCACCCCTTCCCCTATGACAAATGGTAAACAAACTTTATGCTGTTACACACATGTGGCTTAGTAATCTGTATGTAACCTAGCGTGTTTTTTGTTTCTTTGCAACCTCAGATTCAATTTCAATGTAACTTATTCATTTTGACAGCTCTAGGTTAAGTTACATGCAAGTAAAAATGCAACACCTATGTAATGTAAACAAAGCGTAAGTTACAATGTAATAGTTTAGTAACGAAAATTGAAAATCATCAATAAGGTATGCTACAAATTATCTGAAATGCAACGGCAATGTAATTTGTTTTATTTTTCTAAAATATTGCATTTGTTACCAGTGCTACTTGGGGTGCTACGGAGTTGGAGGTTGGGGAAGGTATATTGTCAGGATTCGCCTAGAAAGCTGGCGATAGACCATAAACATTTGTTGTTTAAGCGTTTTCAAATTAATCTTTTGAATGCCGGCAATCAAAAGAGAAAACAATAGCTTATTTATAGTATAAATAGTATTTCGCGAAATGCTTGTCGATTGTGCAGTAATATTTTTGCTCAATAACCAGTAAAAAGCAAAACCGATCCCTCCAGGGTCATCGGATTGTATAAAATAACGATACGCGTAAAAAAAAAAAAAAAAAAAAAAAAAAAAAAAAAAAAAAAAAAAAAAAAAAAAAAAAAAAAAAAAAAAAAAAAAAATTCACGCCTATTGAAAAACTGTACTGTGCCCATTGAAAAACTGTACTGGGTGGTACTGTATTTTTAGATAATCGAAAAACGAAAGGAAGCGCGTTCAAACTAAACACCCTAGGATACCACAGTCGGTTTTTCTGCTCAAAATTATACGAAAAGCAGAATCGATCCCTCCAGGGTCATCGAACGGTTAAAAAGCATCCACAACCGATTGTTAGTTGCGAACAACCGTCCTGCCCGCGTGGTGTGAAGCCCCTAAAAACCAATGGGTATTCCGCGTAAAGGAAAATGAAGATGGTCAAGCTGCTCGTTATAAGGCCATAGTAACGAAGGGCTATCTGCAACGTCATGGCGTGGATTTTGAGGAGACTTATGCGCCAGTTGCAAAACTAGCCACTATCAGGACGGTGTTAGCAGTAGGCGTCTACAAGCGTTTCCATTTTCACTAGATGGACGTGAAAACTGCGTTCCTACATGGAGATCTCAAGGAGGATATATAAGTAAGTGGGGCGTTTCGTCATAGCTCACTTAGGAAAAGTTTTTCATGGGGGTATTCTTCTAGAAAGTTGAAGATACAATGACAAGGAATATATTTGGTACTAAACATATTGTTATTTTTATTACCATGTGGTTCATAAAACATATCAAATCTTCGATGGTTTATCTTACCCCAAAATATCTTTGTACCCGGGGTATGTGGGACTTATCAAAACAAAAACCAAAATCAAAACTTTTCGTATACATTGCATACATTTTCCTAGAGAATAGCACTAAAACATTCAAACAAATGATTTTTATCAAAAAAGATCAATCTCAAATTACGTAATTGCATTAGAGGGAGAAGAAAAGTGTAATTATTCTTTTTTTTTTTTTTTTATTTATGAAACACGCCCTTAAAATTGAACAAACACAAAGATGAAATTTGAAATGCATCATGAGAACGATTACTTTTCTCTTTTATTTGAACTTTATTTGTTATTTCTACCAAATTAAGTAATGATGGAAAACAATTCCACCCCATTAAGTGGTTTTCTGCCATGCATATGAATAATAGCAAAATATATTTTTAATTTCGTCAATTATTGATTGTTTATGTGCTACATTTTAATTAACAACTTATAAATGATAAACGTTACGTATTTCATGGTTGATCCCTTATGTACATCAAATATGTACTTAAAATAAAAAATCTATGATTTATCAATCCTATTATTGTAATGGTTAACTTACTGATGTGGATTGTCGCATGAAACTGGATGTGTCCCACTTGCCCCGTTTAGCGAGGTAACTGCGTCCAATGGCTCATTTTAAAACTTTCTTTCAAGGTTTTCACAATTTCGAAATTATTCAATCAGTTTCATGCACATACCAGCAAATATGTTGCCAAAATGTGATTGTGTTGTTGGATTTGAAAAAAATTGACATATGAAAATTTTATTGAACAATTGGTTTGAACTATCGTTTTTTTCGTTCCCACTTGCCCCGCGGTAGCTTACATAATTTTGAAAGCGACGCTTACAATATCCAGTAGGATGCTTAGTAGCATTTTCTGCCTTACAGACAGAAGCATTTTCTGTCCTAGTTGGGACGTTAGGCCACAGAAAAAAGAAGAGAAAAAGGCCTGGTCACAATTTTTAAATAGTTTTTAAAACAGTTCTGGGTAATGAAAATTAGATTTTGTGATTAGCTTTGAAAATGACAGAGTAACTTGTTCAAATACCTTCAATAATCAATATGTTATGTTTATTTTTTTAATTGTAATATAGCAGAGTTGGGTTTTTCTTAGAAATTTCAAACACTTGACTAAAAACTGATTTTATGCGAATAAAAGCTTATTTCTTACTAAATCATCAATGGACACCCCAAAAATAATCTTAATGCACACGCAAACATTAAACCTAATACAACTCAATCGAAAATGCAAATTAATCTCTAAAACACTTTACGCGCAGTAGCAGTTCATTCACCTGACAGGTTCGGTGCACTTTGAAACTATAAAACCAATTGACCAAAATCGACCCATATTCGAAAAACGCCAACAGCACGTCGCAGCGCAAGACCTCAAAAAGATCCGCGTCACTTTTTCGGTTGCCCTCGAAAACTTCACCTACCTACGCTGACAAATTGGTGCTAATCGAAAACAAACAGCAGCGCCGAGTGTAAACCCAGATTTTAACGTCTGTTTAGTGCTGCACATAACGAAGTTTGGTGCGACGAGTATGCCACCTTGAGCAATTTGGTCTCTTTTTTTCTGGGGATCAGCGTTAGTCTGAGTTTGTTTTACTATGTTACAGTTGTACCGTAGTTAGAGATCACCTTTATTTTGGGGTAGGCTTCTTAAAAAAAGAAAACGATTGAAAATAATAAAAATAATTCTCTTTAACAAATCTGAAAATAACATAATTCATTTATCTAGCCCAAATGCCTTTAACGGACGAGAAGTATTCGAGGGTCAATGCAAATTTATTGATTTGTGATCCTTGAAAAAACAAAACAACAAACAAACATTTAATATATTGAATAGTATTTTGCAAGTTTGTACACCGTTCATTAAAAAGTTTTTGTATTATGAGAAATGTAAAATGTAGCTATAATGTATTTTTTACTGAGGCACATTTGCCCCGTACTCCGCTTCCTATTTCATTGTTTCGTGTCAGCTAGTTCATTGAAGAGACACTAAAAAAAAGTTATCTTTTATGTCATACCCAGTTAGTCTTGGCCAGTGTTTGTGAATTCCTCAAGCTGACCCAGACCAGTCAGCTGTTTTCGGCTTGGAATTTGGCTTTAGTTAGTATGTTAGCACAATTTGCTGCTGCACCAAGTTGATTGCTTTGTTGTGTCGTGAGGTTTCTTGTGTAGACACAAAAGCACCATGAAATTTCACAGTCGCCAGTAAATCTCTTAAGACGACGAGTTGTGGCGTAGGTATATGGATTGAAAACAACCTCAGGACGCCCTAGCAGCATGTGATTGAGAGAGTTGTTTCAGTTTCGTTAGATGAAATCAATCCATGGGCATATATGAGCAAAGGGTAACAACCCGTAGCGGTACCCATATAGAGAAAGATGGGGCTTCTTGGGGCATCGATAGTTGTTCCATCAATTTACTACTGTGTGCAACCTTCTATCATCTATGGGGCCCAGATAGCCGTAGCGGTAAACGCGCAGCTATTCAGCATGACCATGCTGAGGGTCGTGGGTTCGAATCCCGCTGTTCGAGGATCTTTTCGTAAAGGAAATTTTCTCGATTCCCAGGGCATAGAGTATCTTCGTACCTGCCACACGATATACACATGCAAATATGGTCAATCGGCAAAGAAAGCTCTCAGTTAATAACTGTGGAAGTGCTCATAAGAACATTAATCTGAGAAGCAGGCTTTGTCCCAATTGGGACGTAATGCCAGATAGAAGAAGAACCTTCTATCAAAACCAAGTTATACTTCCCCTTTAGGTTAATATTCAGAAAATCATTTAATATAGCAAAATCATACATATTGCTAAAATATGTTTTACTTGTGATGTGGGGCCTTTCTTAGCCGAGTGGTTAGCGCCGTGGCTACAAAGCAAAGCCCTGCTGATGCTGTCTGGGCTCGATTCCTGGTCGGTCCAGGATCTTGTCGTAATGGAAATTTATTAGACTTCCCTGGGCATAAAGTTTCATCGTACCTGCCACACAAAGCTCTCAGTTAATAACTGTAGAAGTGCTCAATGAACTCTAAGCTGTGAAACAGGCTATATTATTTGAGCTTTGCCCATGCATACACCATACTCTCCTACCGACATAAGTAAGGTCCCGTTCAGTTTACTCGTTATAAATCACACACTGTCACATTGGAGTGGTGCTGTGTAGGACAACGAACGGACAGACCGGCATGTGGTGCCAATTTTTGCACGGTGTCAAGGTTCGAGTTGAACAACCGTTCCGACGAAAACGAAAAAGTTCAGATCGATGACGGCATTTGAAGCATATATTTATGACCTTGATCTCAATTTGTTGATGTTGCAAGTGATTGTTTGGATCACTCCAAACCCAATCATATTATGGATAAACAACACCACTGATGAGTAACCCGCATTTTCTATAATATTTTACGAACGTTGATTACCACATAGCACAACGTGTTCAAACTAGAAAGCCATGCCTGAGCAAAGTTGAATCGCAAAAAGATAACACATTAAGTTATCTTATGATAAGCATTGATAAATCATCCATCAGCCATTTAGCAAATGAATTCTCAATCAAATTATTCGCCACCAAATAAACATTGTCCTACTAAACATCTTCGCCAGAGACGCATCTCTTCTATCTTATCTTGACGTATTTTGTTGCAAAGTCACCAAGCGAATTTTTTGTTGTTTTTCTAGCACTACTTAGCGGATTATTTCCGAATGAGGTTCGTCACTGTCAGATAGCCCTTGATCTGCTCAACAACTTTGTCGAAGACACCAACCTTCTAGCTAATCAGATGCTTAAGATAAAGATTGTAGAAAAATTGTTGCTAGCGCCACCTAGCGAATGCATTCCCAATCGAAAAATAGAAAGAAATTTGTTACTTGCGCCATGATGCGGATGAATTTCGAATCTTTGTCACTGCCAGATAGCTTTTGATCTGCTGAACAACTTTGATAAAGACACCAACTTTCCAGCACATCAGAATCACGAGATATAGAAAAAATAAGAAAATTTGAAACTAACGCCGCCTAGCGGATGATTAGGGAAATGACTGTTTACTTCATTCTCAAATGCTGACGCCGGCAACAACCTTTCGAGCATTCAGTTTCTCTCACAGGCCACCGTACGGCTACACTGATGTTTGTATTCCACTCACTGACAGGGAGGCCAAGTCATTTTTTTCAAAAATCTGGAAGCTTTTGAAAATTTTTCTACAAAATAACGGATATCCTATGCCATGTCGTATGGAGAACCTTACAAATTCATTTCAAAATTTTATCTGGATCTTTCAGATTTTTGTAAAATGAGGCCTCAGAAATATGGAAAATTCCAGACAAATCTGGAAGGTTGGCAACGCTGCTTATGACTTACGAGAAAGTCGCGTGGCGAACAGTATCGACGCTAAAAACAACAATCTCTCTTTGTTGTTCATATGCACGTTTAGGAGTGTTGAATTGGGCATCTAAGAGAGCCCAAAGTGATACAAAGTTGTGAAAGAGAATGTGGAGGCGTGGAGGACTTCGATTTCTGGTTTGCTGACGACGCCGCAGAATCATTACCCGTTCTGTGACGTAGTTCGTTAACGCACCCTGTCTAGCGACCGGGGTGTCGTGGGATCGAAGCCCATCAGAACGATTCCAATATTTTTCATGATTTTGCATCTCATATTTGTGTCAATGAACTTCAGGTTTTTCTGAATACTATTAATTTACAGACTGGTTATGCGAATCAAAAATATTTTTTGTATCTCAAATGGTTATTTTTATCATTTTTTTTCATTCTTAGCTTACATTTGTTTAACTTACCAGAGCTAATTCTGATTAATCCACCTATCAGTAGGAACGTCTTTCTGGTGTAGGAATAAATAATATGGTAAAATTTCGTCAGCTGAATTGATAGTTTGCTAATTACACAAATTCTCCTGTTACAATGAATTTATCGTGTGTCAATTGGCCGAGACAGACGAGCTAGGAGGTGCGAGGGTCCCGGATTCCTAGGGGCCCCAAAAGCAATGTAATAATTTCTCATATCTTGAGCTTGAGTTTGAACTTGATTGGTCGCCCGTGGATGCTACTCCAGTATCGCCAGAACAGCTGCACTTACACAAGGAACCAACCGAAGGACTGCCGTGTAGTTCCGGCGTATAGAATAGAACTACGGACGACCTGTTCCGGTGGTAAGAGTCCACCAAACGGGGTAACCCCAATTCAAGGTGTGATGCGAAAAACCGTGCTGAGGAATGAATGGTCGAAGGGGTGAAAAAGATGTTCGGCCGTTAACGGAGCCTGTGGGGCACCTGGGCACCCCTCACAGTATTTTGTCCCTTACCGCGTTAATGCAGGGCTCTGGCGTGGTGGACCTCTTTTCCCGTGCTACTCGTGGGATCCAATCATGAATACAAACTTAAACCAAAATCAAAATAATAGTAGTAGTGCAGGTAGTAGCAGTAGTAGGGAAGCGAACCCCTTCGCAAGAAGTGGGTTAGCTAGGTCTCCGTTGAGGAGAGCGGAAGCAGGAGGAGGCAGCAGTGCACGTAGTGCCAGTGCTGGAAACCATATTTCATCCCCGGCTAACGCATCGGGTGAGGTTATGGATGGAGCGTGGTTGATGAGGGCCATCAATAAAAGTAGAGATGGGCTCTCTGCGATGGAAGTGGCTGCACAGCAGCTCGACTGCATAATTGACTTTGCGTCCTCGAAGTCTAACATCAGCAAGGACCTCAAGCAGGCCCTGTTCAGACTTCGTAAGTCGATGTTCGCGGCCAAGCAGAACCATGCTGAACCCATGGCGACTGTGGCTGCGGCAGAACCCGTGAAATTGAAGGTGCCGAAGTCTACCCAGACGGAGCCCTTCGTCTTCGCGGGTAGCCCCAAAAGTGCGGAAGCGAATGCTTACAACAAGCAATCGCAGAAGCGCGCGAGGCAGCCGTCAGGGGAGGAGCTATCCGGCGGCGCTCGCAAGGCCAGGCGGATATTAACCCCGAAAACCGGCAGAAGTGCCGGAAAATCGGACCCCAGCCAGGCGTCCCGGAAAGCCGAGAAGGGTGGGCCCGAAAAGGCTGGCCCCTCACGGAGTGATGGGAACAGGGTGTTGCGACCTTTGAGAGGTCCTCCATCACCACAGGTCAGGGCGGAGCAGGGGGGGGACGCCCCCTGGACAACCGTAGTGAGGAAGAAGAAGAAGAAGAAACAGGAGAAACAGGAGCGCAGGGATACCAGACCTAAGAAAGGTAGGAGGGTAGGTGCCAAGCGCGAAAAGGGTGATGCGATCATCATCAAGACGGAAGAGTCCAAGTACTCGGAATTGCAATTGCGAACCTGCGCCGTGCCTGCCTACGGGCCAGGAGGCGGATGCAGCGAGCACGTACCGAGCAGGAGCGTGAAGAACGACGGGCGGTGTTCACCGCTGCCAAAGTCGCGCTGAAGTTCGAGATAAGGGCAAGCAAAAAGGCCTGCTTTGAGAGACTCTGTCAGAGTGCCAACGTGAACCCGTGGGGTGATGCCTACAGGATCGTTATGGCGAAGACAAGAGGTGCAATTGCTCCTACGGAGCAATCTCCACAGATGCTGGAGGGGATCATCGAGGGGCTCTTTCCGCGCCACAACCCTAGCCCATGGCCTCCTTTTGTAGGACAGCCGGGGATTGGGGCTGGCGATGAGGATAGAGTAACCGATGAGGAACTTGTAGGGATTGCAAAATCCCTAAGCATGGGGAAGGCACCAGGTCCGGACGGAGTTCCAAACCTGGCCCTCAAAGTCGCAATCTTGGAGGCTCCCGGTATGTTCAGATCTGCTATGCAGATATGCCTGGACGAGGGAGTATTTCCAGATGCGTGGAAGAGGCAGAGCCTGGTACTATTGCCAAAGGCGGGGAAACCACCTGGTGACCCGTCGGCGTATAGACCAATATGCTTGATTGACACGGCGAGGAAGGTGCTCGAGAAGATCATCCTCAACAGACTGTTGAGGTACACTGAGAGTGTAAATGGTCTCTCAAGCAACCAGTTCGGCTTCCGGAAAGGGAAGTCCACCGTAGACGCTATTCTGACGGTTAAGAAAACCGCTGAGATAGCACTCCAGCGTAAGAGGAGGGGGATTCGCTACTGCGCAGTAGTGACTCTGGATGTAAGGAACGCATTTAATAGTGCCAGTTGGGCGGCTATTGCCGATGCGCTCCTGCGTCTGGGGATACCCGAGTACCTGTACAAGATTCTCGGAAGTTACTTCCAGAATCGGGTATTAGTCTATGACACAGAGGTGGGTCGGAAGTGCTTTCACATAACCTCAGGAGTCCCGCAAGGTTCCATCCTGGGCCCGGTGTTATGGAATGTCATGTACGACGAGGTGTTGAGATTAAAATTCCCGGCGGGTGTGGTCATCGTTGGCTTTGCCGACGATATTACGCTGCAGGTCTACGGTGAATCGATCGAAGAAGTGGAATTGACTGCAGCCCACTCGATCGCAATTGTGGAGGAGTGGAT
Organism: Aedes aegypti; assembly: GCF_002204515.2. Taxonomy (NCBI): domain Eukaryota; kingdom Metazoa; phylum Arthropoda; class Insecta; order Diptera; family Culicidae; genus Aedes; species Aedes aegypti. The sequence continues at coordinate 18,692,686 of NC_035108.1, read as the reverse complement.
GAGCTCCAGGAAACTGGAATTGGCTCACCACAAAACTGAGGTGGTTGTTGTCAACAACCGAAAGTCGGTGCAGCAAGCGGTGATCAGTGTAGGCGACTGCACGATCACTTCGAAGCGCTCCGTCAAACACTTGGGGGTGATGATCGACGATAAGCTTACCTTCGGTAGCCACGTCGATTATGCCTGCAAGAGAGCCTCCACAGCTATTGTGGCACTGTCCCGGATGATGTCCAATAGCTCTGCGGTGTACGCCAGCAAGCGAAAGCTTCTGGCCAGTGTCGCCTCGTCCATACTGAGGTATGGTGGCCCGGCTTGGGGCACGGCCTTAAGTACCAAGAGCTACCGTAGCAAGCTAGAGAGTACTTATAGGCTAATGTGCCTGAGGGTTGCGAGCGCGTACCGTACCGTGTCACACGATGCACTCTGCGTCATCACCGGTATGGTGCCTATTGGTATCCTTATCATGGAAGACATAGAGTGCTTCGAAATGCGCGGCACAAGAGGCATACGCAGGACTGCCAGACTGGCCTCCATGGTCAAATGGCAGCGTGCGTGGGACAGTTCCACCAAGGGAGTGTGGACTCACAGGTTGATTCCGAGGTTAGATATCTGGGTCAATAGGCGCCATGGGGAACTAACATTCCACCTGACACAGGTCCTTTCGGGCCATGGTTGCTTTAGACAGTATCTACACCGTTTCGGTCATGCGGGTTCTCCCGAATGTCCAGTTTGTGCAGGTTTAGAGGAAACGGCGGAACACGTTTTGTTCGTGTGCCCGCGTTTCCGCACAATGCGTGACCGCATGTTAGCCACATGCGGTCGGGACACGACTCCGGACAATTTGGTCCAGAGGATGTGTGAAGACGAGTTTGGCTGGAATGCCGTTTCATCGGCTATCACCCACATCGTCTCGGAACTGCAAAGGAGGTGGCGAGTGGACTCGAGGAGTGGCTAGTGCAGACGCTAAACAACAGGTGGTCCAAGGGTTCGCAGTCGGCCACGTAGGTCATACCGGTGCCCTACGGTCGAAATCGACCCTTACAGCGATTAAGTGGCCGCGGGGAGAACATCCTGGTAGCGCTGCTGTCGTGGCGCCGGCCTACTGGGTGGATACGAGCCTCTGGTTGTTCGGGGCAGGTGGAGGCCCCTTCGTCAGCAATCCCAGCTGGTGCTAGCTGATAGGGCCTGAGCCTTCAGTAGGTCAAATTGCGAAGCCCGCAGTATCAGTTCTTGATACCTGCGGTGCAGCTGGGCGCGGGCGTAGTGGTCGACCCTGCCCGCTTTCAGCGGACAACGGGAGGTGAGGACCACTTGGGAAGCTGGCAAAGCGCCAGCATGCTACCTTGGTGGACCCCCCTAAGCGTGTCATCGATGTTCGTTGCTGCATGGCTACGCAGCTAACCTGGAGGATGCGATGTGCAATAGCCCCTCTTCGAAGCAATGCCTTCTTGGTGGTCCCGGAGAGACGAAGGGTTTGGCGGCAATGGAAATGGTTTAGTGGGTCGGGGGTGTAGTCCTGTTTACTGCTTGCATGTAGTAAATGGTCCCTAACCCCACACGGCGTCTGTTGAGCAGATTATCCCCCCATTGCTTAGAAGAAAAAAAAAAAAAAAAAAAACCGAAGGACTGCTTGGGACTAACAGACACCCTCAGTGCATAAGTGCTGGTGATCTTCTACTTTTAGGCAACAATGGCGCCTGCCATGTCAGAATGCAGACCAATGTGGGGAAGGGGGAAGAAATAATGTTGCACTTATACTGGTCCACTGTAGACCGTGGAGTCCGACTGCATCTACGCCAGTACATGTGGGAGTGTATTGATTGGGGGAAAGGCATGGCAGAGAGGTTTGCTTTTGTGATTAGCATACTACCTATGTATCAGGCGTAAGGAAAGGCGTGCGCATGGAAGGATGGTAGCTTTAGGGAAACGGTTTCTTGTCCGTCTCTGGCGTTTGCTATGAACGAATAGTTTTTTTTTGAGTGTGATAGATTAAGAATGGAAGATAGAAGCAAGTGAGAGATATATAACTACAAAGTACGAGGAAAAGGACGGGCCTGGGATTGAACTCATGACCTTCTGCTTATGGAGCAGAAACGGTAGCCATTAGACCACCAACCTCGTCACAATGTAAGAATTTCTCATATCAGTTAAAAACACAGATTCTATTCAATTAACATGTCAACCAGCAAAGGTAACTAATTTTTCTTCGGGATAAGTTGTCGCTATGGAGATTGAAATACCATTTGTGACTTTTAATTTATATTGAATATGTGTCATTGGACTGATGCAATTTTTGATGTTTTTGCTCCCCTGTATTTAAAATGTGCCAATTATGATGAAAATCATTCTCTCAATATTTGAAGTGATTTGGAAGGAATTTGGTTGTGCGCTCGCCATTTGATGTTTATATAAAAATTATTATAGAAAACGCTTTTGTAAAAATTATCATAGAAAAACTTTTTGTGTCCAGTCATCTAACTGCTCGTCATAATAATGGAAAATTGAACAAACTTCATTCATTTGAAAGCCACACAGTCACAACTTTGCCGAAGACCACATTTTGATAGGACGTATGGATACCCAAGTAACACTGCTTGTCATATAATTGTTTAAAATGCACGTGTTATACATGTTCGGTTGTATTTTTCTTGTATAATTGACTTAATATCGCACGCTTGTATAGCTCAAAAAGCGCAAAAAATGGCGGCTTATATAACATCTTGCATAGGTCTAGTGATGAAATCAGAGCATTAATAATACCGTGGAATGGATGATTTATAAAAGAATTCTTAACATAACAGAAGTAACGACTAAATCTAAAACAGCTGTAAACAATGCAGTAAAAACGATGAAGGCAAACAACATAATAGCGTCTATTTTTTCAAATGCATTTGTTTTAAGAGCATGTAATAATCTACCGAGGATTTAGAACCAATTTTGGGACATTCATAAACGGAAGAAATGTATTCCAACACGAGTGTAGTAGACTGTTCGAAACGGAACGGAAAACAGTAATACGGCCCCATTAGGAATAATGTAAGTTGTAGAACTCGAGATGAAACTGTCTGGTATCAGACTAAGGTGCGATTGACGGAGAAACACGCCTACAAAAACATTTTCACAAGTGCAGTACACCATTGTTTGCGGGATAATAAAGTATTTCAGCATCCTGTAATTCCGACCTAATGATAATAATTCTATCTCATGTTAGAATACTTCAAAAAGAAGCTCAACTCCATGTCGTCTGTATAGCTTTTACCAGCTGATCTTTCATTGCCATCACGAGACAGGGTATCCGAATTTAGGAAGAAAACACTGACAGACGGGAGTGGTATCAAAATTATTCAGGTCAAATTGAACGATTCTCTTCATATTGGTGCATTTGGTAGGAAACCAATGAAAAAAAAACACATCTTAGAATCTTATTTTTGTATCAATGGTAATAAGTTCTTATAAAGCTATATTAACGCTCATGGAACTGTATTTTTACCAAGGCAATTCGTCACTTTTTTGTTTTATGTGTGAGTGAAATATGTTTTAGGAAAACTATTTTACAGCTTTAATATTACAAAAGCTGTTATGGATTTCACCTATAATCCTCCTGTAAAACATTATCTTCTACCTGTTGCGTAGAAAGATGTTTTTGGTGTTACTTGGGTAATTTGTTATTATTGATAACAAAGTTTAAATCATGCTGAAATGTTCGTTCAATTACTTTCAGCCTGGATTACTTTGATCTATTCTTCCCGCTAGGAGCACCATTGTTTCCTGTCGAATAAGTTTGTAAAGCACGTTGCAAACAGTTTTTTTTTCAAAACTCTGGAACATTTTGAAAGTTTTTGTCTGGAAAAGTCTGATATTCCTATGTCGTATATGAAGAACCTTACACATTAATTACAAAACCTTACAAATTGGTCACAAAATTTCATCTGGATCCTCCAAACTTTTATAAAATGGGGCCTCAAAAATCTGGAATATTCTAGACAGATCTGAAAAGTTGGCAACGCTGGTTGCATGCCAACCCACTGAGCAGATATAAAGTGCGCTTTGGAAAGCCCAAGTAAGCGGTTTCTTTTTTTTTTACCGCCGGGTGGATTTATTTTTGCTTATGCTTTTTGCTGGGAGTGATGGATGGATGGATTATCAACTGGTGAGCTCGTTTCATGCTTATGATAACACAATTTTATTGTGCCATGTTCCGTTTTGCGTAATTTTCAAACAAATTATGGATTATTAGCCACTACTAGTGTCGGCATAGATCCTTATTCTATTGTTATATAATTGTAATACACACGTACCTTTCTTTTTCGATTTTTTTTTTATTTTTCCTTGGAGAGAGTCGCCTTTCAGACTCCATGTAATAACTAACTTCGCATTGTTCAGTTAAGGAAAACAAATTCATGAGTCAATGCTACGAAGTTAGAAACTCATGGATTTCAAATTGAAGTAAAGAACATGCTGGGCTTGTCATTCAAATTATATACACTCCCGTGCATAAGTTTGGATTCACCGCCTAAAAAAACATACAAAAGTGTTCAGTCCATATCTCTGGAATTACACGTCCAATTGAAACTCTCTAAGCCGGATTCGAAAGGCAAAGAGTTATTCTTACTTCGTATGTAGTTTTCTAAAAACGTTTTTTGAATTTTGTGTACTAAATTTTTACTTAAAGTTGTGACATTTTTAAAATAACACACTGAAAAAACATAGCTAATTTCTCCAGCATTGGATCGACCAAAATTTCAAAACAAGGTGTCATTAGAATCGTTAATTTTATATTCTTTGAAGGGCGCTCACGAAATCTTGGCGGAAAAATCTAAAAACTATTCAAAATCAATGAAACAGTCATTCAAGTCATCGTGTAAAAGTTTGGGTTCACACCTGTTATATCACGAACTCAGTGGAACACATTTTGAACAACTGTCCGGTTTTTGATGACTTACGCCAACTTGATCAGAGGATTACAATTTTATTAAATTTATCGAAACTATATCAAAATTTGTTGTAAATAACATTTTTGGTAGAAAAATTCTGCGTTGGTCGACGAAAGTAGTGTTTACTGAGCAACAAACTTAGTTACAACTCTGCTATAAGCTACTGCTCGGAAACGCTAAAACATTGTTGGCTATTCTATTCAAAATGATAGACCAAAAAAAATCTTAGAGAATACATTGAAGAAGCAAAACTTTTTGAAGAAATCTAGATCCGTTCGATACCACATTTACAACGAAAAGGGATATTAAAGACTAAAACGCGCAAAAATTGGTCAACTTCAAATTGATGTGTTTCTATTGAAAATGCATTAAAAAAATCTGACATTATGCATTTCAAAATTGAGTGCATGGTTGCTTTAAAGAGTTTTCACTTTTTACTCTCCAGTTTTCAAAATGACGTCCATGTAAGAAGAGCAGTTTGTCAAAATTTTGCTCGCCCAGCAAGAGTATCCAACGTTCTCGTATGAAACTTGTGTGACGACGGATTTCAAGAAGCTTCCTGGAACGGAGTGTTATACCGCATCAGGAAAAGTAAAGTTGGCCGAAATTTCCAAAACCATCAAACTATCTAAATTCCCGAAATAATACCTCGTCCGACATGCCATATGCACGTGTGGTCTAAAAAGTGACATTTTCATTACTATGTAAACTATAAATCAAGAGATCTACGTCTAGGAGTGCCTCGAAAAGATACCATTCCTGGAGAAACCTAATAGACCTGTGCACCTGTGCTGTTCTGACCAGACTTGGCGAGCTGTCATTATGGGAAAAAGGCAATCGAGTGGTACGATAAGAATAACGTGATTTTGGTACTCAAAAACCACAACCACAACCCTCCAACCCAAAACTGATTGACAAACTGATTTAACTGCTCCGTTTTCCATGGATTTATTAGTTTTTTTTTCTGAAATTCCATCTGACCAAGGCCCAAGGCGTTTGGCGGCGAATAGGGTCGATGATACCACTATGCAAAATTTCATGGAAGAGGTTAACCTGAAGGCATGACAGTTCAGATTTGGCAAACCAAAATAATAAACGAACATTTTTTCTATTAAATATATACATTGAGCTATCAAAGGAAAATAAGAAAGTTTTTGTATTATGAATTTTGACAAAGAAATACGATTTTTTGTCGACCAACTTTTGCACGTTCCAGTCTTTACGCTGAAAGTATCACAAATTCAGACTATAATAGTACCGTCAAGCTACCATTCACCGTGCATTAGAAAAATTTGCACTTCAAAAAATTATATAACTTTTCCAAATAATTTGAAGCGTATTAGAATACCACTACGTGGCGTACAATTATATAATAATTCAGGGAAAAATCTAAAACTACAGATGCATAACTAAAAATTACTCAAAAATTATGTTTGAAAATCTCATTTTAAGGTCGCTTCGTACCGTTCTATGTCACCATTTACCGTGCACACTAGTGCACCATTCACCGTGCGTATAGATTTCGCCATGATTTAATTTTGTTTCTTGAAGAAACGTTGTTGATGGAGCAACTATGTTGCTAATAGTGAGCGCACTTATTTTTAAGACTGTTCAAGTCTTCATTTACAATAAAATCCTTAAAAAGTATAAAAATTGGCTAAATAATTATTTTTTCATTAAAATCGTATTAGGAGGTTTAACTGTATTGTCCATATCATTCCATATTCACTCAGAAACTAAATATGAAGTAGTTTAATGACGATACAACAATAAATCTAATATTACCAAATAATTTCATGCCTTTTACACTAGTGCACGGTAATAGGAACCATACATACTGAGAGGGATCCATTCACCGTGCATTTGGGTTTCGACTGAAATACAATATAAAATTCTAATTTGCATAAAATCTCATTTCTGATACGACGAAATACATCTTACTAATAGTATCAACAATGAAAACTTGTTGAAATTTTGAAAAAAAAAACATACTCTATCGTTAAAATGAAAAATGTGAACTTTTGGTGTTTCTACTAAGAGTGTTCAAAAATCTTATTATCAAACAGAATTCACATGATTTTTACTACATAAACTAGGTTTTTCAAAATGTTTTGTGACAAAAACTACTTCATTTCATCAGTTTTATCTTATTTTGCTGACAAAAGAATAATTTGTGAAAATTGTATGAATATTCTGTAGGAATTTGTATATGTGCACGGCGAATGGAGGCCGCACGGTGACTGGTGACTTAACGGTACACTAGATGAGAATCTTATGAATCTTATGAAATGACAGAATCTTATGAAATTTCTGAGATAATTCCACAAATGTATTAGGAGTTTTTTTTATAATCCTGGGCTGGATATAATGATAAGCACAATAATCCTAGGCTGGATGTAATCATAAGCAGACTTCCCACAAAATCATCGGCAATATTATCACAGAAATTTTTAAATTGCTGCATTGAAAAAAGTTTGGACCGCGTCACAATATGCTTTCTGAGATTTGACCCTCGATCAAAAAAAAGGTTGGTCAGGCTTGGTGTAGATACTTCCATATTTTATACATATTATATTATTGTATACCAAACTACATAAAGTGTACGAAAAAGGCGAACCGTATTGTACAGATAACATGTTCTAAGAGTTTTATAATTTAGAATAATCATTTAAGATTTGATTTTAAATTGTTAGCTTTTAGTTTCTTATTAAAAGTTCATTTCAAACGATCACGTTTTATAAATAAATCGTATTACTGTCGAAAATTCATACAGTATCATCGATCATCGGAAAAATGTTTGTTTGCGGTTTGCTTTTAAAAATGGAGAAATTGTAATCATATTTAAATAAAATGAATTATATTGAACACAAGCTTAAAATTGCTTAAAGGTCAGCTTAAATTCATCTGAACTCCATGTTTCAAACAAAATAATATCTGCATTCTCTAAAACATGTGTATCAAAAGATCTGCTTTCCTGCTTGAAAAGCAGCTCAAAAAAATTCAAAGATGTTTAAGAAAATAGTTGCTGATTTCCTACTTCAATTTTTAAGAGCCGAGATTTCACCATCTAGAATATCTAAAAAAATTATATTTGAAATATCGAGTATATATAAACATCTTATACATGGGGACTTGCATCTGAAAACAAAAACAACCACCGAAATGGATAACAATCCCAAGAAATATCATCAAATAATTTTCTATTGGTCGTATTGGTATTGGTATTTAAACATCTACTGTGCTGATCAGGTTATGTTCACAAAACATGGTTGTAAGATGTGCCGTAGAACTATTAGGGAGAAAGGTTTTTCGGGTGAATGGTCAATTCGATCGAATGGAAGGCGTTCACCTATTACCTTTAATATTTTTTCGCTCTTTCGAAAACTTTGGCGTTTACGGTGTTTCAAATTACTTTTGTGTTGTAACAAGCCGAAATCTCATCGAAACCTAGAAAAGTCACGTAATGTTTCAACGTTCCTTTATTGGAATAAAAAAAATTGGGGTGGGTAATGTCTGTTACATTACCGCGGGGTTCACGTAGAACTACTATGGACTCTCTTTTGTTCATGTCAAATAGTGTCTGAAAACCCTCCCCCTGTTGATTATCGACAATAAACTATTGAAAATATGCGTCAATCGAACGTCAAAACGGACGGAACGTTCAGACAGCGACAAAACACGCAATCGAAAATAGCGCGAAAGCATTAACCAATCGCGTGCGAGTATCATACGGAGCGACGAGGCAACAAAGCGAGAACCCCACCACTCGCCAGCGGTGAATGAAACTGGAGCAAATAAAACCAGTGGTTGTTCTGCTCCCAGCTCATTCATAAATCGAACGGCGTAACGAACGGATCTAGCAGCGGAGCAGCAAGGAAGAGCGCGTGAAAGCCACAGCAGTGTGCGAGTAGCGAACAAAGCAAAGAGTTGTTAAGAATGATTTCACTTAACAAAGAGTTGTTGATAAATATTCCTTTTAATAAGAGTTGTTTTGAAAAAGTTCACTTTTAGCAGAATTTTCTTCGGAAAATTTCTGCTTTACCAAAGAGTTGTTAATGAAATTCCTGCAGCAAAGGGTCGAGTTTCTCCCCACGAATATTTCCGGCCAGGACCAGTCATGGAGGACAATCCATCCCGAGCACTACGGCTCCCGCGGCCACTACCGGCGACAATCGGACATTTCGACATAATCTGCAGAGTACTTGTTCAGCTATACACTTTCGTTGGTGATTCTCCGTATCATGGGAACCAACTGATAACATCCCGTAGTGCTATTCATCTGTAACAGCATCCAAGCTCAATCGGCCCTTTTCAGCGCCAACATACGTTCATAAAAGAGTTTATTGAATAATATTTCCTGATTTATCTATAACGATCTAAATCTCCCGGTATAATACCAAACCTGAATTGGTTCACATAATTTACCCCACATAATCACATGAATTTGAGAATTTACCCGTGTACGCTGCTACAGCGCCTTCAGACCGTAATAACATCATAGTGCTTAGCATTGTATTTTATTTCCAATATCGTCGTTGATTTATCATAATGGAGGAACACTTCCTAAGTTCTCAAGTACGGAAATTGGAAAATGTATTAAAATTGCGGCAGATTTTAAATACTGTTCAATAAACTGTTTCTTGACCAATTGTAATGAGCATCTATTGATCTGAATTGATTTTTCTACATGTTGTCTATTGCATTGATCTGGAAAATAGGCTATATGAAATTGATGTCTTGGCTAGGGATGTACAAGATGAGCATTATGCTGTTAGTGCATCCCGACGGCACTGCAACAGCGTTCTCGGAACATCCTCAAATTGTCGTATTGTAGATTATTCGTGATCAGATATTGTATGACGCTACGATATGAATTAAGAGATATTAGCAAGTATGTGGTAAGCACATTAGGAAATATTACTAACTATACTGTGTTTATCACGAGAAGTTCTTACTAGCTCGAAAGTGTAAATGAAATGAACCGAACCCTGTTGTTGTTACGGAGGGATTTTAACCCGAAGGTCATTCGTCACTTAAATGAACCGAATCTGTCGAAGATAGTATGTTTTACATAATTTGAATTGCAGACGATGCTCCTCCCTTTCGTATTTTTAGCCTTCTTCTGATTGACCAATCTAGGATAAGGTACATGAAGTTGATGTCTTGGTTAGGGATTTACATATCTTGGAAAATTCACATGCACGTTCGTATGGACAGTAAAAATATCAACATTATTTAATAGCTTACAATAAATTAAAATCACGCATGTTTTGCTTTCGTGCAAATTTCAAATATTTCTGATCAATGTTCAATGTGCTCTGATTTATATACTATGACATTTGCAATAGACTAACATGTAGAAAAATTTCAGATCAATAGTTGCTCATTACAATTGGTCAAGAAACAGTTTATTGAACAGTATTTAAAATCTGTCACAATTTTAATACATTTTCCAATTCCCGTACTCGAGAATTTAGGAAGTGTTCCTCCATTATGATAAATCAACGACGCTGTTAAAAAAACCATACAATGCTAAGCACTATGATGTTATTACGGTCTGACGGCGCTGCAGCGGTAAATTCTCAAATTCATGTAATTATGTGGGGTAAATTATGTGAACCAAATCAAGTTTTGTAGAATACCGCGATATTTAGATCATTATAGATAAATCAGTAAATATCATCCAATAAACCCTTTTATGAACGTATGTTGGCGCTGAAAAGGCCCGATTGAGCTTGGATGCTGTCACAGATGAATAGCACTACGGGATGTTATCAGTTGGTTGCCATGATAAAACGGAGAATCACCAACGAAAGAGTATATCTGAACAAGTACTCTGCTTATACGACAAACCAGCTGAATATTTCATGGGTGCACAACAGCAACAGGGTAGCGGATCACAGGGATTTGGTTGAAATCTGAAAACGTAGCTCAATCTTGAAATCTTGAGCGATTTCATAAGCCAGACGCTCGATAAGCAGCTCCTCGGATCAGCCACTCAGGGGGCTCTGGTATTGGTGCATGGCGGGCTTGTTTCTTGACTGCACTACCGATGCGGAGTTTACCGCGAGTCGAAATCTAGAAGCGCGGATCGGTCAACCTAGAAATCTTGAGCGATTTCTCTAACCAGATGCTGGATTAACAGCTCAGCAGGTTTCTAGCAGTGAAAAACTTCTCGCTAAGCAAGTTCGGAGGAGCTCTTACCAGCTCGAAAGCGGAATTGGAATGAAACTGAATCCAACGAAGGCAGCATGTTTTATAACCTTGGAATAGCAGATGATGCTCCTCCCTTTTGTGCTGTTCGTTTTCTGATCGACCAATATGGGAAATGGGTATGTGCCAATAATGTGTTGGGCCTAGAATTTCTTGAAAATTGCGGAGAATGCTAATGCGTGAGAAATTGGTCGAACATGAATTGCTGGAAGGGTAGACATTAACTAAATATTCAATACGAGCTATTGATAATCAATAGTTTTCTTTATTATGAAGGTAAATTTCTGATCCATGGGTGCCAAAATTATTACAATTGTTCAATGAGAATGTCTTTTCAAAGGCATTCTTAATATGTCGCAATTTTATTAGGGAGACTTACGGCTTCGGCACCATTCGACTATTATCGGCAACCAAATTTCAAACGCCGAATACACAGTATTTTTCTATCAAAACACATCAGTGGAAACATTCAGTCTGCCCGCTTCCCGCTGGCGAGATTTCCGAGACTAAACAAACGATATCGCCGGAGATGTCAAAAATTCAAATGAGCACGCCTCAAAATGCGACTGATTTGGAGCTGCCGAATAGATTCACCAGCAGTTGTTATGGGAAAGTTGCCGAAGAGAGTGGGGCTGCCGACAATAGTCACACCGACCAGGTATGTTCGCAGAGTTGTAAAAACGTTTCCAAAAGCATTTTGACAAGTCTGTCGGTGTGAATCGATAGAGGATTGAGCAACGCATAAATGTAAATAGACAAACACGGAATTTGTCTGCTGATGTTCGAGAAAATTCCAAAAGAAGCACGGCATCTGCTTAAGTTGCCGAGAATACGTAAGTTCCCCTACATGTGATAATTTAGCTAATCAAAGTGTTCCCACAAAATATGGAACTTTAAAGACGCTGTTGGAAATGCCACTCTATTTTACAATCGTTGTGAAATGTTGAGCACTCACCCCGACGGCACTGCAGCAGCACCCGCGATTACAGTCTCAAATTGTTGAGTCATAAATTATTCATGACAAATGAAATTTTGTACGTAGCTGTGAAATTTATTTAGAAATATAAGAAGTCGTAAATATTTTTCTTTTAACTCTTTTCCACAAATTTGATGGCCCTGAAAAGGGCCGATGGCTTTGTTAGCTAAATTTGAGCAAGTAATTTGCTTATACGACGAACCAGCTGAATGTTTCGTTGCTGGAAACGTTGCTCACTCTTGAAATCTAGAGCGATCACATTAGTCCGACGCTCGATTAGCAGCTCCTCGGACCAGCAACTCAGGGGGCTTCTGGTATTTGTTCCTAACGGGATTGCTTCTTGACCACCAATGCTGATTTTATCACGAGTCGAAATCTTGAAGCGCGGGTCAACAGCTCCTTGGCCGATGAAATTTGCGGCGGCGATGACGATGGCTTGGTGAACGCAAACAAGCGGTGAACCACAAAGCGAGAATGGCTCGCCCGACCGTGTTCACAGTTCGACCGCAAATTCTCCTGCGGACTGCTTCCTCTTCTTCTTCTTGGCGGTGGCAGCGGTAATGGCTTTAGCTTCGGACGGCATCTTCTCTCGCTCGCTCAACAGTTTGATTTGAGCGAAGCAAGACAAACGGGGGCGTCCTTCGCTATCGATGTCTGTGCCTGAGAAGCACGCCCGGTCAGCCGATCTGTCGCTTGCTGAGATGCGAGCCAATCGGAGAGTGAAAAGCAAATGACGTCAAATTTTCTCTAGCCACCCCTATTTATAGATTTGCTTGAAATCAATGCTCTCTTTTAAAACAGTTATTAAACTATTTGAACAGGTATTTGGGATTCAGTAAGTAAACGACATGAAGCTTTGATGTCTTGTCTTTCGATTGAGGTGCTAATCAAGAAATTTTGTTAAGCCAGCGAAAAGTTATAAACGTTTAAAATATTTCATGCCAACGTAACGCTCTTGGTTTTGAAATTCCAATTTCACTCCTGTATAGAAAAGAAAGACGTAGTTCTACGTCAAAATAGCCGTGGACAAAGGAATTTATCACTTTTGCTTGCCACCCGTATCGGATCAACAAACCGAACGTCCGCAAAGAGCTAACGATCATATTATTGTGCACGGTGTGAAGAAGGAAAAGGGGAGAACCATGAAAAAACTACAAAACAACCCACTGGCGCCGTTCTGAGAAAAAAAAAAGGATTCCACAAGACTTCCTACCCCGACACGGGGTACTAAGTACACTGAGCAACCGCAAGGCCGTTCAGTCACATATCAATGCCGTAGAAGTTCCAGCGTGTCGCCATCATCTGGAGCAACTGCCATTAACTACGTCAACCTGATCCGAGTTTTGCATGTGCATCGGTAAACCACTCGTGCTGAAATGTCGACAAAAATCTGGTACGCAGACTCGAAATCCTTGAAATGGCAATACGAGTACGAGTACCCGCGCGCGTTGAGGTGCAACTATGGAGAGCATCTCAAGTGCTTCGACCTTTGCGGGTAAGCTTCTAGAAGAGTTTCTTGGGCAGCCACCGGAGATGTAAGGCATGCAGCGCCAATTAAAATACTCAGAAGGAAAAATCCACATTTTTTTCACCCAGCATGCGAAACACTCGATAGAATTGGGCAATACGTCCTTTAGTCGACAGTTCACGCATCGGTCAGACTTAGAAGTATCGACCCCAGACTAGACACCACTTGTACGCGATTTGTCCAGCTGAGATTGGAACAAACGTCGAAACGCGAATTGCCGTGTCAAAACAAACCGTTGCAAAAAATTACGTAAATTTACGTGTGTTCGATCGGTATCAATTTGAACGGCTGGCTGCTATGAGCCAACTGTATGATGATCGATCGAGCACCTGCACAGTGGTTCTATCTAGAGCAGATGTCGGCTAAACATTCAAAATTATACCTAAGCTCCTGGTATAGTATTAATGAGTTACATAGAACAGTCTTCAAAGAGCATCCTTCTGCTCCCAGATTTAAACAAGCATGCTTTGAAATCATCTCAATGCGAGGGATCATTTTGAATCCTGATTTTTCCAATCCCAGCGTGCGTGATTTATGCAAGGATTCAATCCCACGATTGAATCTCTGTCATTATGCTCATAAGCAATCGATTCAAGGTAAAATGCTCTTCGTGTGGAATATTTGTCGTTTCGTAGGGGATTGGGACAAATGAAACCTGACTACCGAACAAGAGACATTGTAATAGGAAGGTAATGAAATTCAGCAAATAAGGATAGAGTAGAAATGGTATCATACCACTACAAATTAGGACTACTTGTAGTTATTTTCAGTCAAGGAGAAATGAATTTAGACAAAAATTCTTACGCCGGAGTTTCGTTGAATCCAGACATGTTTCAACGGAAATTCAATCAACTGCACCTGATTCATATTTTCTGTTCAAGAGCTCGGAGTTCCGTCTACATGATGAGCCATTACGTCAGGTCAGAATGTTATCAAAAATTGTTGCTAGTTTCCAAAAATTGGTCACTGGAAGCAGCTGTGCAACATAAAATCTTTCAGACACATTCCAAATGTGTCCTGTCAGACCTAAGTTTTCATCCGATATGGAATGAAATACCGTGCTGCATCAATATCCGGACGCTTAAGTAGAGACGAATGTTTAACCTCTAATTGAAGTTAGTTTTCTTGAGATCTAATTCAAACTTTTTTATGTAACATACAGTTTCAACCCTTATTTTGGTTGAAATGACGAGTTTTTTCATTAAAGATACAATTTTATCGTGAAAAACGTTGAAACATTGGAGCATGTCTTGTCCTTAAATCCGGACACACGATGCAAATCATGTCTTAAAATCCGGACACCGTTGAATCAATATCCGGACATATACTTTAATATGGAACATAAGCAATGAAAAACTACAAACTGCATCAGATTAAAGCTATTTAATCCTATTTTTGAGCACTGGATGTCTACATGTATCATATAAAATTCCAAAGTATGATAAATGAGTAAAACTGCATTTCGATTACTTGAAGGAAGTGCTCCGAGCTTCAAACTGTACGAATTGGAAATTTTCACTGTTTTTCTGCATATCTAAATGTTTCTATTATCACTTTTATCACTTACACAATCTTTTCCATAATTTTTCTTCTGGTACAGATGTTAATTTCATAATTTTACCTGTTAAACATAGGGTAATGTCGTAATGTGCGGATTTTAAATCACTTGCACTTAATCCCGGACAGTCTTTTATCACACAGTTTTATCAGTTTTCCCACAATATTTCACGACCGTGGTACCACAGACCCGATAAACTACAGTTTCATGAACATCTCTGCTGAAAACACTTCTTGAATAATACAATTCAGACATATTATCGCGAATTAATAACCGTCCGTATATTGTCGAGTATTTCACCAAAACATCTTGTTCTGCAACGTAAAGACCTTCAACCGGAGTGACTTTTTTATGTTTATATTTATTATTTTATTGACAATGGTTACTAGATTGCAATTGATTTTAAAGTGAGCAGTGATGTTGAAAGTAAAAGATACGAACAAATTCAAACGTTTTAACAGTGATTTTACATTTATTCTTATAACATTGTTTGGAGTGTCCGGATATTGGTACCGTCCGGGTTTTGATGCACCACGGTATCAATGCTTACTCAATTCATTTACCCGGCTAACAGTTGATCAACGATTGAATCCTGGGATTCAATCCTCTCATACACGTGGCATGATTCATTGCATGCCTGGATTTAAACGAAAAATGCGCGTGGAATTAATCTTGCTCTGATGGTTTTCGATCTCAGCAGCTCTTGGAGTGGGATTTTTTGAAGACTGACATAGAATGTCTAATGTTGGAACATTGGAACAAATGTCGAATAAAAATATCATTTATTGTCACGATAAAAGCGTTAGGACATGAATATCTTTTCGCACTCACACAACGAGAACCGGACAGACTTACTAAGAATGCAAAAAACGGCTCTTCATATCTTAAACACTTCTCTAATTATAATGTGTTTCATGGCTTCTAAGATTGTTATGAACGTAATGGCACAGACACAAACACACATAAGATAGAATAAATTATCACCGAACACTCATTTAAGGCTAAGTAGCCCGTCATTCGTTTTGGCAACAATGATGACTGTTCAGCTTACATTTCAAAGTGATAAAACTCAGTCTTGATAGTTTACATTGACTTGAAAAAGTATCACTGTACGCGCTAACATGCATAAAGTATGCTGATACTTTTTCAGCTGTGTCAGTGCAAAACCAACTGATTTTCTTCTATTCGAATTCGTGATAGGGGAACTTACGTATTCTCGGCAGCTTAAGCCGAT
The DNA here is from genome assembly GCF_002204515.2 of Aedes aegypti. Taxonomy (NCBI): domain Eukaryota; kingdom Metazoa; phylum Arthropoda; class Insecta; order Diptera; family Culicidae; genus Aedes; species Aedes aegypti. Next base: position 18,676,243 of record NC_035108.1, on the reverse strand, counting down.
GCCGTGCTTATTTTGGAATTTTCTCGGACATCAGCTGACAAATTCCGTGTTTGTCTATTTACATTTATGCGTTGCTCAATCCTCTATCGGTTCACACCGACAGACTAATCAAAATGCTTTTGGAAACGTTTTTACAACTCTGCGAACATCCCTTGTCAGTGTGACTATTGTCGGCAGCCTCACTCTCTTCGGCAACATTCCCATAACAACTGCTGGTGAATCTCTTCGGCAGCTCCAAATCAGTCGCATTTTGAGGCGTGCTCATTTTAATTGATGACATCTCCGGCGATATCGTTTGTTTAGTCTCGAAAATCTCGCCAGCGGGAAGCGGGCAGAACAAAGAATCATCTGAACGTTTCCACTGATTTGTTTTGATAGAAAAATACTGTGTATTTGGTGTTTGAAATTTGGTTGCCGATAATAGTCGAATGGTGCCGAAGCCGTAAGTCTCCCTATGAATAAGCAACAATCATCAACGACGCGTACAAATTTCAATGACGGCCTACTTCGCCTAAACGGCAATTCCAAATTTGCTATGTTTCAAGCCTCATAACCAGAGGCGCAACCATCGTTTTTCTTCATTTTCGATGTTTCACACTACCGTCATCTGCAGTTATTGTTGCAAATATAAACAGTATTTGGTGCATTATACTCGCCAGATGATAATATTGTGAACTGGACGATGGATTTTAAAGAAAATTGTTCTAGGCGTTATGTTTGTTTGTCTATAGTAACAGCGTATCAAATAGAAAGATAATCCTTATGGGGCTCTGCACAAAAATCAGTCCCTCTCTTTCACTTTTCAATGAAATTAGTAAGCAACAAGGCCAGTAAACGTCAAAAACCCATATACAATCTTAACAATGCAGAGCCCTAAAAGAGCTACGTATACTTTCAAACCTAATCGCAAGTTTTCCCAAAATAACAGTATCTCATTTGAAAATCCAATGAGAAAAAAAAATCTGATTTGAGAAAACTACTTTTATTTTTAAAGTTTTGGTCGCCTTCGAACCACTGTGCACTGGCCAGCAAGCAGCGTGCTTCGAGAGATCGCCACAGACTTGCCAGACAGAGTGAATGTTCAGCCAAGAGCCCCTGGGCTGGGCGGTCAAATGGCTGCTGGCGTAAACAATGTACGATGTTATTAGATCTCCACCCCAGCTATGATACGGGGGGGGCTTTATCGGGTATTGGTTGGGGTTGGGTCAAATTTCGACGGTTTGTTGTTGATTTAGAAAACAGGTTTGGTTCGAACTTGAATTCAGGTGTTTTTGGATTGACAGAATGATACAATCCTAAAATATCTTTAACATTTTTTTTCCAAGAGAAAGTGAATCGTATAATCAATTCCATACGCTGACTGAGTTATTTTTTATAATTTGTTTTCGTTTTTCCCATCGTCTATTGACATGATCTACAGTGACTATTATAATAAGGTATATCATGTTTCATGATACAGTAATGTCTCTGATTAGACACCACAATCATTTTTTTCCTATAGTAATTTCTCGACCGTCTTGCACCTGATAAATGGCAATTTTTTGTTTGTCTACTGAATTTTCTACATCCTGCGATCTGTATTTTGCCGATTGTAGCTCAATCGATAGGATGACTGCAGACGCAGGGTGCAGGTGATTCCCCGATTTTCCAGACCACTGACCACTGCTTGCAACACGATCAAATATGGAAATATTAATTCATCAGCTTTTTATTAATTTAAAGCAAGCTCAAATCGTAGGAGAAACTGTTGCAATTCGGATCCTATTCTAAATAGGACCGTCAAGCATTTCTAAATACTGGCGCTTATGTGAAGATCGTTTGTACCGTTTTTCTTCTCACCACCTGGCATAATAAATTTGACGGCTTTCAATTATTCTTTTTGATTTTAATATTTATTTGGTGTTTTCAAGTGCTCTAGTGTACTGTCGGTTAGCAATTTTTTTTCCTAAGTTCTATAAGCGACAATATAGCTTCAATCTTTGTGTGTTATTTTAAAATCGAATACCCTTAGCCTTAGCTTTCATCTGAACATTTGGTTTCGATATGCCTATGCACTATTTGTGTTCAACTAGTTTAAAAATCACAAAATGTATGTTGCTCCAATCCGGACATTTCAACATGGTTCAACACGGGCCTCTTAACTTTCAACGAGCACTTTGCTTATTCCTAGAATTCCATCATGTAAAAGTGTCCTCAACTTGGTAGAAAATCAAAGAAGTTGCAATATTGATTGATGATGTCTTTTTTATGTAGCGGCCAAGAAAAAGTTTCGAAAAAATCTAACAAATATGTCAAACTACAAAAAAATAGAGCTATTAATAATGAGCTACTTACTTGAAAAGCATCTTCATGAATACTGCAGTCAAGCTGTATCCGAAATAATATGACAATAAGATCTAATCTAATAGATACAGTAAACTTCTATAACTCGACATTCTGTTTTTTTTGTCTGTGTTCCTAGCTCGATGGCATGCTTAGTGTCTTCAATTTAGCGTACTTTGACCAATAAATGTAAATCGATACTTCTCCAATTTGATACCATACCGGATGCTATCTGCTTCAGTTTACCATACTAGTTCACCTCTCTTACCCGATATTTTCATGCAATGTTTCAATGTATTGAAATTTCACTATCTTGAACGTTTAAATGACTTTTGCGAATGAATTTTGTGAAAATAACGAAAATTTTCTAAATTAAAAAATACTTGTTCTTTATCTCAATACCTCCCATAAACGATGATCCCTTCAATATCCATTTATAAAGTGTTGGCTGTTCTCAATTTTTACAATGTTCATGATTTCACTCACTTTTTAATAAATGGAATTTACATTTTACCGTTTTGATTCACATTACGGACACTTAAGGCTTCAGTTAAGTACACCTAATCAAAACACATATAAACTGAATTGTCCTGTATGAAACTTTAGCGTAATCAGGTCTTGCAAACACTTAAATTTCGAACGATGGGTGTAGATTCGGATTTCACATCTTAAATTCAATTAAATAAATAAGTGTAGAACTAGCCCTCGTGTGTTAAAATACACTCTAATAAAGATTTAAAAAAAAAAAAAAAAAAAATTAAATAAATAGAAATGTTTGGCCTCATTATGATTTTTGTTCCGGACACAATCAAACTTTTGCTTCATATTCCGGACACTTTGATTCACATTCCAGACAGGTCTTGGAAATCACAATTTTAATAGTTAAATTATTGTTTACATGCACTATGCCGTTAGAAAGACGTCAAAACTAGTTGAACATTGTAAATTTCCATGGATTGCTTTTTTTTATTGAAATCATCTCTCAAATTGGCCGTTAAACAGGGCAAATTTTGAAACATTTCGAGTGACTTTTCCCATACAAAGTTGAGGGTCCGGAATTTGAAGCTGTCCGGGATTCGATTCAAAACGGTACTTGGCTCTTCAGGTATTTAAATGGTAATAAAAAATAATACATTTCAGAATTACGAACCCCCATGGATAGGCAACTTTAATTTTTGATTTATTCATGTTTCTATCATGGCTGGAATCGGATTTTTAGTTCCAATACAAATTTTACGTGCTTAAGTTTAAAATTCAATTTGAATAAGTGATAGTCTGATCAATAATCATATCGGCGCTGATAAATATATATTTTTCATATTTTTACTATACGCACTTTCTGACAGAGAACAAATTTTGTAAAACAAAGTCGCTCAAAAATAATGCGATTTGTGAAAGACTGATAAGAGATGCTTCAAAAAAAAAAAAAGTTACATTATCAACACATTACTAATTGAATTTTTATCTTCACTAGTCTTGAAATGGCAGTATGGTGAAGTCGTGCCCATACTTTCTAGGACACCGTGTATATTCAGAAAAAATATTCGTAGATACATAAAGTTCATTGAATAGAATCAGTTAATAGCTGAGAGTCTTAAGGTAAAATGATCATTTTTGCATTCGTTTGTAGTGTGACAAGTATGAGAGTACTCTGAGAACTGAAACGCCGGGAAAATTGCCAACTAGAAATAATTTTCAACCATTATAAAATTCCTAAGGGTTGTAGCTTGATTTTGCTGAAAAGCTGCATCTTACCGCCCTAAGTTATGAACAAATATCACGATACCAAAATTTAGTTGTACGTGTAATTTGTTAGTGATATAATTCGAAATAAAAACGCCTGTTTTAAATTGGAAACCTATGTCTTCAAATTTGAGCCATAGAATTAAACATTATAGGCAAGAATAGAAAGAATGAAAAGTATTGTAGTTTTGTTATATTTGATAAAAAAAACTGCAGTTCGTAGGCATAGAAGTCAATTTGGACAAATTGAGATGTAAAATTGTGAAAAATAAAGGAATCGTTCTGGTGAGCTTCGATCCCACGACTCCCAATACGCTAGACTGTGCGCGTTAACCAACTACGCCACAGAACGGGTAAAGATTCTGCAGCGCAAGCGGCCAACCTGAAACCAAAGTCCGTCACGATCCCATATTGTCCTTCACAACATCACATCTCCTTCGGCTCTCTTAGATGCCCGTTTCGAGTATCCTAAGCATGAACCCGAAGGTCATTCGTCCCTAGGAGTTCATATTTTGTTATGCTCTTTGAAACACAAAGCTTTTAGATCTGTGTTTTTTTTTTTGAAAATATGAGTGATTTTTTAACTAAAGAGCGGTCGCACATTTAGCCATTGCCGACACCACCTTGCTCGAGCTGTGTACGAAAAGCGAACTTTTTTCAGGGTGCGTGTACTCAGTACATATATTTTAAGAAATTTCCAAAAGCGCTCTACAAGCATTCCAGGCTATCCCCACGTTTTAATTCTTGTTTAGAACCAGACATTTATTTATGTCTGCCATTACCGTACCGCATATGATTTACGAATTTTACATTGGCTGATATGAATAAAAAACGTTGAACTTTACTACATGTAGCATCTACTCAAAAACAAAATCCACAAAGTTTACTACACTTTTGGTATGAATAAAAAACTTTTCAAACATGTAGTACTTACTACTTTCGAACATGAGCAGTGACTTAAGCTGCACGTTAAGAAATTTCCATTCAGAGTGCAGAGTGATTCTGCACGTAAAGTACAATCTATTCAGAGTGACGCTGAAGGAAATGCATGGAATCTAATCGATTACGCGACAGTTTGCACAAAATCATGAAGGTGCTGTAATTTGACAAGATTTGTAGAGTAATTTTGCGATTTGGCTGGTGTTCTCTTTATGTCTATGATTTTATGATGATGATACATCAAAGAATTTTCTGAGTGGTTTTCGGTCGTCGCCAACGCCAGTGATTGATGATTTTTTTTTAATATTAGCTTACTATCTATAAAGAGATCTTGAGACTACAGCTATCAAATTAGGAACCACATATTTTCTAGCACCAGTACTGAGATTCTGATGAAATTTCGGTAGAATGTTGATGCTCCCCGTGTGTTCTTAACAGCATGTTGAATTCCGGAAGTTCTAAGTGTTTCTGTGATATTCTCCCCAAGTAACCACAAGCATTATAACATTGCACGTATTCTACTGCATATCAACAACATTGATGTAACATTGCCTTTATTCGACATATTTCAAGAGCTGTCAAGAAATATAGCATTAACTCTACATTACAAATGTATCAATGCACTAATATCACTTTATAAATTGCACTGCTGCACTAATGTTACTTTATAAATTGCTTCATTGCTTTATCGTCGTTTTTGCATTAGTGCAACTGTAAAAGGGCCCTTTTCCACTTTTAAACTACTTAAATGGTAGGCTTACGGCAATGCAGCTACATTATATATGCAATAATATAATGCTCCATGGTTACTTGGGTCGTTATTTTGGTGGGGTTTTTGATAGTATCCTTGGAATTTCTAGAACTTAGAATGTAGAGATTTTTATGGGAATTGTAGTGAATCCATTGGTAGTCGTTAGAATTCAATGAGGATCTCCCCTAAAACACCAGGGTTCCCTTTGAAATTATTAAAATTCTTATAGATTTCACAAAAAATCCCATTGAAATCTATAAAATATTTACAGACATTCCAAAGGTTTATATGAAAGCTTTGCTTTGAAATTCCAACGGAACTGGAGATCAACGGAATCTTAAAGGTTTTTACAATAATTACAAAGATTGATTTTCAGATTTACAAATATTTACACAATAATTCGCAGGAATCCCACCGCAATCTCATAGATTCGTACAGAAATACCGTCTCAAATATACCCACAGAACTCTAAGAGATTAATATCCGGAATCCCATTCCCACCCCAATTCTAGAGTTTTTACCAGATTTCTAATATTTCCGTAATATTCCTAGAATGGTATTTGAACTTCCAGAATTATCATAAAACATACGACATCCCTATCGGAATCCCAAAGTTCCTACAGGAATTCCGGAATTCCAAAGGAAATCTGAGAATATGAGATGTCAGAATATACACGTAAAATTCAGAATTACATAATAAATATCTGAATTCCTACCGACATCCTAAAATTTCTAGAAAATAACATAATTATCGTAATGCCAGAATTTACACGAATATTACAAATTGCTACTGCCGGTAATTTTACCGGAATCTCAGAATAGGCGGGGTGAATGTTTTCGTAACCTCAGAATTCCTAAGCAAAACTCAAAGTAAAACCTTCCGAAATATCAAAACTCATATCGTTTTCCCATGATTTCTACTCAAAAGTAAATTATTCCATTCAATTCCGCAATCTCAAAGCATGTGTAGCAACCTCTGAAGCTAACTACCAGTAGCTTTGTAGTAAATGCTACCTTTATTCATAGCAATGCGTTGTTTGTAGTATGTTCGAAAGATGTAGAAAGGAAAATGACAAAAAACATGTTCCACTCGTATTCCATATATAGCGTTTACTACCGAGAATGTAGTAAACTCAACTTTACTACATTTTATTCATACGGCCCATTATTTTCATAGAAATAAACTTTTCTCAACACTAAAAACTTCACAAGATAAAATTTGGTGCAACTTAAGACAAACAACATTCATTTGCTACAAGTTACATTGAAATTGAAGCTCTATTTATAAATAATAAAATCATTTGCAACGATCATCACCTCACCTCTTACCGAAATCTTTACTTCACACAGAAATAACGTTTTAATTTATTTTGCAAAAATATCCGACCGACCATTTTATAACGTTTATAGATTACGATGTTTTTTATATGGAGTGCGATTCAAAGCAAATAGTATGAGTTTTATCATATCCAATATATTCAAAAAATTTGTTCAAAGAGAATCAATTTTCTTCGTACGATTACTGGAACATGGTGGGGTGCTCATCCCTCTGATTTGATTACACTTTATAAAACAACTATTCGTTCAGTTATGGAATACGGTTGTTTTACTTTTGGAAGTGCTGTTCAGACATATTTTTCGAAGCTTAAAAAAATTCAGTTTCGGTGTTTGCGAATTTGTTTAAAATTAATGAATTCTACCCATACAAAATCTGTTGAGATTCTTGCTGGCATTATTCCTCTAAGAAGTCGCTTACACGAACTAAATTGTTAGTTTTTAATAAATTGTTTTTCAAATAATCATCCTATAATTGATCTGTTAAAATCCCTTTTCGAAATTAATCCAACTAACAAAATTTTACAATCATTCATATATTGTTCTGAAGAAACCATTATCCCAATTTCAACGCCTGGTTTTTATGATGGATGTCCATACCTTCCGCCCATGTATTGATTTATCTTTACTTGAAGAATTAAAACAAATTCCTTGTCATGCTCATTTTCGTATGGCTAAATTTTTATTTGATCGAAAATTTATTGGAGTGGAACAAAATCAAATATTTTTTACAGATGGATCTTTGGTGGGTAATATGGCAGGATTTGGAGTTTTCAACATCAATTTAGCCCACTTTTATAAATTGGAATCTCCGTGATCGATTTTCACAGCTGAATTAACTGCTCTGTATTTTACTTGTAATTTAATTGAAAATTCCGCTCCTAACATATATATGGTATGTTCTGATAGCCTTAGTAGTCTTAATGCTTTAAGTTGTAGTAATTTTCATTTCAAAACACATCGTACTGTTTTGCAAATTAAAAGCTTATTACATCGTTTATATTCTCGGGGATATGTTATTAAATTTGTTTGGGTACCAGCTCATTGTAATATTTATGGTAATGAACAGGCTGATTTATTGGCAAAATTGGGTGTTTTTTGTGGTATAACTTACAATCGCGATATTTATTATTTTGAATATTTTACAAAATTGAAAAAGTATTCTTTGAATAATTGGCAACTTTCATGGAACACGAGCATCCAAGGGCGTTATTGTTATTCTATTTACCCGAAGGTAAAGCTAGTTCCTTAGTTTAAAAACTTGTATGTTGGGCGTAATTTTATTTGTTCCCTCTCTAGATTGATGTCCAACCATTATATTTGTAATAGTTATTTATACCGCATGAACATTATAGATTCAAATATTTGTGAATGCAATGAATCTTATGAAGACATTGATCATATTGTTTTTAAATGTTCTCGATTTAGAGGACCACGAGAACAATTCTTTGACAACATAATCAGATTAGGTTTTGATATTCCTGTGTCTGTTCGTGATATTTTGGGAAATAAATATCTTCCCATATTGAAAATTTTAAATAAATATTTATATGAAATTTCCTATCATGTTTGATACTTGCTGTTTTGTTTTCTTTTTTCTTTTTCTTTTCAGCTATACAAGTTCAGAACTTTTTCGTGTCGTTGATTGGCTCTGTGAAACATTTGGATGATCCTTAATTATGATGACCTCACCTGGAAGACATTGGCTCCGTTATGGATCTACTCCGGAAGAGCCTTTAATTATATATTTTTGTTTTTTGTAACGTATTTTTGAAAAGATGAAGAGGTTTTGTGCCTTTTTGAGAAAGATTTCAAATGGAAATCACTCAAAGGGGTTTTTCCCTCTTCCAAAATTTTTATGTCAATAAACAATAATAATAATAATAATAGTATGAGTTTTATGATACGGCAAATATTTGATGATTCATCTGTATCAACATAGTATCTCAATAATCAGAGCTGATGCGAGTTCTTAACATATCAATACTACTCCAAAATATCATCTAACTTGGTCTGTCTTGACTATTTGTCCTGAGACTATGGTTAGACTAGATGATGATAATGTTAACTGTGAGATGGATTTTGAAAAATATTGTTCTATGTAGATGTAAAGTCTGTTTTTCCGTTGAAAGATTCTAACGTAGCTTTTCAAAAATTTGGATTGTCATCTCGATGTATATAAGATTTAGCATAACAAACCCATAAAACAATCAAAAGTCACGATGATTTGCTAACGGAGATGGTTCTCCCCCATCAACAAGCAGAAAAAAAAATGTCGGTTCGTGTGTTCTGTGTATTATGAATCCCGGTTTGTAATTTTTGACTGAGACGACATTCCACATAGATAAATAGCTGATCGTCATAAATTTTCAGTGAATGACATAGCAAAAAGTCTACCGTATCTATAAGCATTGGCATTGTTGGCGATGTACATTCGTATGTTATAATGCGGTAATACAGATGAAGCATGCGGGATATCTTAAAATAACAGACAATATTCAAATTAAATGTTATATTTTAATTAACATGTTTAGCTACCAAAAGTTTAATATAATCTAAAATAGAGAATAGTTCGGTAAACACCTTAACAGTCGTAAATTACCATTTGTCCATTTGTTTTTTTGGTCATTTGTCATTCGGCAAAGCATTTTTGGTCCTTTTGTTCTGAGACTATGCTCACCAGATGACAATAGTGTGAACTGGGTGATAGATTTTGAAAGTGATTGATCTAGGTGTCAAGTCTGTATGTTCGTAACCCTTTGAAAATTTTGCATGTCATTCCGATGTATAGTGGATTCAAAATAACAATCCCATAAAAAAAAATCAAATGTCACGATGAGTTGCTAACGAAGATGGTTCTTCTATCAACAGAACGCAAATTATCGGTCCGTATGTTGTGCGTATCATAAATTCCGGTTTGTAGTTTTTGGCTGAGACGACATTCCACACAGGAAAATATCTTATCGCCATAAATTTCAGGGAATGACAAAGCAAAAAATCCACTGTGTTATCTATGAGCGTTGGCTGTTTTTCCATAAACAAATTATCAAGTTTGGCACGCGAGCTAGCTAAATACTTTGCGCAAAAAAGTCAATTTTTTGATAAATCTAAAGGAAGGATGCAGCTTTCATTTGAAGTAAAAAAATAATAAAATTTTTAATCATCCTGTTTGTTTTAGTACTTTGATATCAAATGAATCTTGATGTTAAAACGTTCAAAATGTGAAAGTTTTCGAGAGAACACATATGGCCAAATAGGGAACCACTATAGCCATAACTGGTACACTTTCCCTATTTAACTCATGTCGCACATAATCATGAATATTGGATCCCACATCTAAAAAAAAACAAGTAAAGGAACCACCCCAGCACTCTTACATGACTTGCAGCAGAAAGCAAAAAACGCTTAAAACTCGTGACAAGAAGCATAAATTCACACTCGAATGGATTACGAATCCAAAACACTGCAGGTACGCTCAGCGAAAGGAAAAAGCAGACACATATCATTCAGTAGGTAGGTATACGATAAAAAAATGTTACTTACGTTTGCAATAATATGCATCAAAGCGGGGGTTCTCTCTTGCTGCCCGTTGCTGTCCTCCTCGTTTTCGTTGTAGCTGGTGAGCCTATTTTTCTTCACTTAAGTTGGAAACGGTGCAAACACTCTCCTTCTCTATCTTCTAATGCTGGGAAACGTCGTCCTCTGGGACTATATGTATGTAAGACTGTGGGTGGGATAAGGAGAAGAGGAGTAAATGCCGCCGTCACCTATGGGCAACTTTCGAAGGCGGCCCATAAATGTCTATGCAACTGCAGGCGAATATAAACGCACTCGGATGTACTCTGTGCAATGAGCTACGCGAGCTGGTGACGATACGACTCACTCTCTTTTTGGGATGGTACGATCACAATCTGGACGAAACGGGAGCCTTTTTAACGCACAAATAATAAATTGAAAATTTCCGTGATTAATTGAAAACTGCTCCAGAACGAAAGCAGTTATTTACCATTACAATTTGTGGCATGTTCCATGAATAAGTAAAGTTGGTTCATAAAAAGGTAAGTGGTACCGGTAAATCAACTAATTTTATGATTTGAAGTGAATAATAATAATTATTATTTTCTTTATTAGCGAGGCTTTCAAAGTGGATAATATTTTATAGTAAATAATTGGAAAATTCACCGCCAATATAAAAGTATGACCCATAAAGAACACGTATTATACCGATAGTTGCTAAAGCAATGCTGCATAGAAAGTATTGAAAAATCAAATTGCAACATCATTATCTTTAAATTTCATCATACTTATAAAGCATTTTATTGCGTTTGTATATGAAATATAGGCCATAGAACTGTATTTCATGTTACACAACATTTTTAACTGATACCAAAAACCGTATGATTCGATTAGTAGACTAGTTTCTGCAGACATTAAGATCGGAGTATGTTCTACAAAGTTGGGAAACAATTTCTGAAGACAAAACATTTGATTTTTTTGTTTCATAAAATATGAATGTTTTCTGTTATCCTCTCCAATGTCAAAGATTTCATGACCATGAATGTGTCCTTTCGAAAATATTATTTCGTATCGAAAAAGCTCCTATTTCATTACATGAAAAAAGCTTGCAATTAAATTATCCCTTACTAGAGAAAAATTGAGTGTTTGTAGTGGTGAGGTTCAAATCAATCTTGTTGTTTTGTTTTGTGCAAATGTTAGATCGAAAGCGTGTTGTTTGCCGTGCACGGAGAAAATGTAGTACTCAAAAGTGAGTTCATTCCACTCAATTCCGGAGGTTCGTGCGTTAATCTAATTTTATGATAATGTGGTAGAAGTTGTTTTCATTTGCAAAAGTAAGTTTAAAAATACTCAAATATGGGTTTTCCGTTTTCTCCGTGTGGAGGAAGATGACATTCGGCAATGTCCGCTGCAGGAAAGTTACAGCGTGTTGTTTGCTGCGGGGGAAGACGGCTCTCGGCAATGTCCGCTAGAGAAAAGCTCACAGCGTGTTGTTTACCAAGGACACCCGTGACTGTCTACATACAGAAATGCTCACTTGTTCAGCTTGTGAGAAGACCCGCTTTGACTAGGTAATTTACTTTGAGCAAATGTCAGATCGGATGCCAGGAACGTTTTGTTTGTCACGAGGGAAGATTTCCAAGAATGTCCGCGGGCGATAAAACGGAAATTTGACAATCATGTATTGCGATGCGTTCAGGGTGATGGAACTTAGGTTAAATACATGCGGAAAAATGAAATCCGGGGTGATGTGAGTATTGATTTCTAAGGAAGATCAGTAAAATTAAGCTCTGCAAGTTGTATGATTCAATGAAAAAATTATAATAAGGGATAACTTAACTTAACTTTTCAAAACGTCCTAAGTAACAAATGTAAACAAATCGAGATTATCATTGTAAGGCATTGGTTTTGCATCACTTAGCATCATGCGAGAACTCTCGTATTGATACATTTGCAAAAAATAATCTATTTCTACATTAAAAAAAACCAATGGACCTTTGATCAGAGAATAAACCATATGTCCTATGTAACATAATAAACAAACACGATGTCAAGGTTACATAGTACATTTCTCGAATAGGTTTCTAATTTTAGTCGCTTTTTTCAGAGTAGTAGTGCATTGCAAAATTGAAAAGCTCAAGTAGAAAAGCAAAATGAATTACGTTGGTCGTTTTGATGAAACATGTATTATCATATGAATCAACATTTTTTCGGCTTCCACTCCCCCTTCATATGATTTGCATATTGCTTGCAAAGCTGATATTAAGCAGCAGGATGTAAAGATCATGATAACATGCAGATCCATGTATAATTTCCCGTTACCAACACGAGCAACGAGAATGCGCTGCTTGCACACACCAAGAGAGAAGAAACGTGATATATGGTATGAATGCAGTCGGTCCGTCGTGTAGTAGGAAACTCGCATCATGTGAGTCCCATGTCCACGAGAAAGTGTGAGCAAATCCCATTTCCGAACGAGGGGAAGAATGAGAGAGAATCAGCGAGAGAGCAATAAGTCCTATATACAGCTCCTTCCCTCCTTCTGTTGCTACATAGAATATATAGACGGAGGGGAAATGGCGACGCCGTGGCATTGAATGAGTCACAACAAAGTACAGCTGGCGTTTCCGATTATCACACCACAACAAAATGAGCACACGTGGGTGCAAAATGCAATAAAACAAGTTTTCTGTGTGCACTAATTAAAATGTCCGAGACTACTATAATTGAAACAAATTGACCAAAGTGAATGTCCAATGTAACAATTGTTGAAACAAAACGACCTATGTGATTCATCCTATGCACATAGTTTTGATCAAAAACATCAGATATTTTTTGTAGATTTCACTGTAATTTACCAATAAACTGTCAAAATGTCCATCCTTACGTTGAATTCTATTACACTGCTTCCCTCTGAAGGCTACACAGTGGAGACAAATTCTTCAGTTTGATATAGTTTCAAAATATGTTTTCACAACCTTTAAGCTCGTTTTTCTCGAAATGTGTGAATTGTTAGATAGGTCGTTTTGAAAAATCACGCGAGATTTTTTACTATTTTTAGGCGCATTTCAAGCCATTAGGATATCTCTTCACGAGTGGGCTTGAAAATGGGTTCTTTCATTATTCAACCAGAGCTTTCACATGTGTTATCGAAAGCTACAGGTAGTATTGTAGATTAGTGAAAAATGTAAATTTAGTAATGTATGCTACAAATGATCACAATAGTGAATTACCCAGCAATTAAAGTTTGAGTTCTGAGGCACTACAAAGTTTTCCGGAGCAGCCGAGGGGGCAGTTGAATGGGCTATAACAATATTTTATGAATAAAATTAATACAAAATTGGCTCCGTAATGTCTTATAGCACTTGAGCCTATGAAAATCAGATAATTATGAAATATGTTTGTGGCATATAAGTGCAATGTGTCATTGAAATCATTTGAACATGCTTAACTGTATTAAACAGCATTATTGATATACCGTCGTTGGGGGTGACAATGGGTCAAAAAGGGATATGTGCGATTTATTTTTTGAATAACTATCGCAATTTAACTCCAATAAACTTCAAATTTGGTGTGTATGTACTTTGATGGTACATTAACAACTGTTCAAAAAATTAAAGACAAATATTTATTCACAGCGGCACCACAAGTGAATGAAAAATGACCCAATCTCACCCCATAGAGGGGGTGACATTGGGTCACTGTAATTAATATAACTTGTTTTTGAGAATATAATTTCAAAACCATTCACAACTGAAAAATATTGATAAAAAACGATGCAAACAAGACAAAAAGATATCTAAAATGTTTCACAAGTATGATAAACTCACTTAAAAGAAAGATTATACAGAAAATTGAAGAGCTATGAGAAAAAATATGTAAACCCAACATTTATCGTCAAGTTTACATAAATTTTCTTGGTTTTTCCCTCAAATTGTCTTCAAAGTCTCATCCCCATTGCTATAAAGCCCATTCAGTTTCCCCAAAGGTGTACTGAAACAGTGATTATTTTAAACCTTCGCAAATAGTTAAATTTCGGTGCGACATTCCACGATCAATAAATTTCAGGCAGAAGTTGACGTCATAATCTCAGTATTTCAGCGATCCAACTCATTTGTACTTCCTTGAGATGTTTCTGTTATATGAAAACACTGATAAATAATCAAATTTAGAAAAAAACACCCTTTTGATAAAAATTTACGATGTTGCTGCGCACGAAACACAGTTGCTGGTTTGAGAAGTTGTCAAAATGCGTTATATTGTTATTCAATGTACGGAATACTTAAGTAGACTTGTTTGATGTTTCAGAGATGCTGTATATAGAAAGAATAAACACATCTTAATGAAAAAAGAGAACACCCGGCACAGTAAAATGTCAAAAAAGTGGATTTGGAATTTCATTTACTATCGTTCTTGCTTGACCCATTGTCACCCCCATTTTCAATGTTTTAGACATCGTACCGAAAAAAATATTTTTTTTTGTGGGAAAATCAAACAGATTCCGGAAAATACCTGTGATGTGTAATGAAAAGACTTTCAACATTCTACTAATACAACGATAGAGGCTAGAGTACATGCGTGATACTTTGTACAGGAGAAATTTAATGTTATAAATTTTATCTAGTTTCAACATGCAAGTTTATTGATGTAGTAAACCAAAACTACTATTTCTAAAAATGTATATTGTTATGAATTATGTGTAATAATATGTTCCCTAACATATAAATTATTAATTTTAGTAATATCAGCGTTATTAGCTGAAATATTTCACAAAACATATTTTTCCGTTTTGACCCAATCTCACCCCCTAGACCCATTGTCACCCCCATCGACGGTATTTAAAATAAGTGTTTTTAATGACTACACTTTCAAAAGGGCAACCATTCAAAATTCGTCGATATTCTCATTCAAAACTCAACTCAGAAGATACAAATAACTAAATAAACCAACTTTGATGGTATATTTTCTCTGATAATCATGCAAATGACAACCCGCTAAAGGCCCAAGGAAAAATGGAGTAAATGTCAAAAATTGAAAAGCAGTTTTCGCCCCTAAAACCAACAAAGCGAAAAATAAACAAAAACACGGCTTTTCTATTTTGCAAATAAAACAGTTGTGTGCTTTTTCGATTTGTCGATTGAAATGATGAAAACTACTTTTTCATTTTGACATTAGCTTGGGCCTTATATATCTCAGATTTATTTTGATTTTTTGGACTCGAACAATCAAAAGGACATAACTTCAAAACGGGCCCAAAGTATTTTTTTTATAATACCGGTCTCGGGAGCACCGTTCTCCATTGATTTTTTGGAAGAGCCTAGCTCATACACATTTAAGCCTTCTTAAGAAAAATATATATGTATGATATGCTTAGAATATCAAAAAGCACAATTTCATGAAATAATAAAAATAACTTACAAGCAGACTAGTAAACCTAGTTTTACGAATTGATTTAATTTACGATCCCTGATCTAGTTCGTAAATTGAGTTAACAGTGTATTTGTTTCTCTACACAATCAAGAATTTCAATTTACGGAGGGCATCTGGGGCCATCCTTAGCCTAGTGGTAGTGTCCGCGACTACAGAGGACATACGGATAAAGTGTTTTTATAAAATGTACTCTACGAATTTGGGATACCAAATGACCACAGTACTTGTTATAGTTTTGTAAATAAGCTATTTGATTAAATTGTATTAAATTAGGAAAGATCAGAGTTGAAGGCATCCTTAATTTACAAGTTCAAAATATCTCCTAGTCTAACTGATATAACAAATACTATTTGGTAGTTTGTATGCTGTACAGACATGACAACTGTGGTTCCGGATCATTTGGCCGAACGCCATCTGGTCGAATGCCGTTTGGCCGAAATTGAAAATAATAGATGATGAACAATAGTTAGCATGCATTTTTTATGAATTTCAAAGCTGAATTTCAACGAAGAATTTATTCTTAAAGAAGGATAAATCATCGTTAGTATTAGTTCAAGAAAAAGTCAATGCTGAAAGAAGAACATCCTAAATGAAAGCAATTATTAACTTCCCTGCAATCGGTAATAGTAGCCAGCAGAGATTTTTGCATTGCGTTTGTAGTCAGCTTTTGACAGTAACTAAAATACAGTTTAAAACTTTTTCGTCCTTCTGTAGCATCGGTTCGCTTCAATGCTTCGAATCGTAATTTTATTCATAGCTCTAGCAATCACGAGTTTTGGCTTCTTCTTTTCTCAACGAGGAAACAGTGAGCCTATTTGACGTGCACTTGACTATTGGTATACGAAACCAACGGTGCAGAGTTAATCTCGGAGAAAAATGACATCTAACCAAAGTTAACTCTTGTGCTAAAAATATGTTTTTAATAAGACTCTTTATGAGCGTATTATAAGCCATAATTCCAAAAAGCTATGAAACATATTCAAATATGAATGAACAGCCTATGATCAAAAGAAGGAAAAATCTCTTATGAAAATATAAGCAAGTGTAATGCAAACAATTATTATATCAGTATAACTACAAAGAACTGCCGATAATTTAAAGAAGGTAAAACTCCCAATAAAAATATAAGATTAATTATTGTCAATATTGACTATTTAGTTACAAATCGAAAGAATAGCTTATGTTTAAAAGAAGAAAAAAAATCTGCTGAAAATCACTCTGGAGTAAACTTAGCACGCCGTTGGTAATCCAGAAACGAACCAACTATCAGCTTAGAGTCTTGACGCGAGTTCACAACTTCGTCCTGAATTAACGGATCGTTTTAATTATTCTATTGGAGCACTATTATAGCGAAAAAATGACGTTCGGCCATATTATCAAAATCAACAAATTAATTACCTGATCAGTTATTAAGCCACACTTATGACTCATAATCATCAACGTTGAACCATTTTTTTTTGTTCGTGTTTCGGCTAAATGTCAATCGGCCAAATGACCCGTTCGGCCAAATGGCATTCGGACAAACGGCGTTTGGCCAAATGGCCGGACACCGAAAACTGTATAGAAGATCGTAATGTTAGTTCAAAAGTCAATGAAACAATTTTAAATAGAATAGTTTATGGTATAAAATTGGTGTTATGTTTAACGGGTATTTTACGTGTATGGCGTAATTAATTGAAAATTATTCTTGCGTGTTGTTGTTCTTTGATTTTTGAATGAACCTTAAACCATGACTTACATTTTTTTGGTGATTCAATGAAAATTAACATACAAATAGGACTTAAACCTAAGTATGAGACCTAATTTCATTGAAATTGTCCGTTTCTATTCCAACGAATTTTTTAACATGCTTGCAGCTTCCATACATAATTCATTGTTTCTTTTATATGGACAAATACAACACTTTTCTAAACTATAAAAAAATACCTTTTTAGTAACGAGCTCACTACAAACTTTGTTGTTTCATGTTCTTCAGCACTTAAAAAGTGATATGTGTCATAATTTAAGCACATATATCGGCAAACAAGCAGGTAAACTTGCACGGAAGTTGATGATAAATAATGGATTCTTAACAGTAAATATCTCAAAATCTGACGTGCTACGACATTTTCGAAAACGGCAATAGATACAACGACCTTAAATAATGTAAATAGTGGTATTTTGATGCTTAAAAAAAACTTGTTTCGTTGTGCTATGGGTACATTTTGTGTTTTATATGGAGCATACTTTGACATTGACGGTGTATTTTGAAATTATTCAGCGATAGATAAAATTTTTCACTTTTAATTTGAAAATTGGTTGTCTTACCGGTGCCATATCATACCCCTAATGGAGCTATTCCGTTTATTCGTGGATCATTATATGAACGGTAATGGTAAATAACTGCGTTTGTCATGGAGGCCGTTTCAATTTTCTATGGAGCATTTTCATTTTGTTTTAGTCGCAAAAACCTTTTTCCGGTTGAAACCGAGAGCTATAGCGAACGGGAGAGTGAACAGATGGATTTGGTTATCGGGGGTTTTTCGACAGGAAACCGATCTACTGGATTGACAGGTCACGAGCTTCTTCGTTGCTTCCTTGGGAAAGGGAAGAGAAATGCACTGTTCAAAATTAGCTCACGATGTGTTGTTTTCTCACACTATTCAAAGGTTGGACAAACTTCCTGGTAATTACAAATTTGTTTCACTTCCTCGTGTAGAGTCGTTAATTGGCACCACTTGAAATCATTCGATCACACTATTCAGAGTTTGGCACGGAATGAACGTTCGATTTTTCTGAAGCTGTAGCCAAGAGCAAGCAGCCTTCGACAGCTGCGGGTGGAGTTCACTAATTCGAATCGTAACTGGCTCAACCAGAACTATAAAATTTTGTCAATTTTTCAGGGAGAAATCAATTTTAAAGTGCACATGTAATAAAAATGCGGTGACACTAGGTGGCACTTCTCAAATACACTCAAAAAAAAATACGTGACACATTCAAGTATATAAGCACATTATGCATCACGTTGCATTCGCATCTTCACCGTGACGCGTTTTATTTTTTTCCAACGCTCTTTTTTTCGTGCTTTCCACACTCTTCAGTTGGTGCTGCAATCGATGCAAGCAGCTTGTACAAGAGCCGTTTCGAGGAATCACTCGAACAGCTTTTTGGAACGGATTGACCAACCTCGTACCGCTCGTACGAATCGATCGCAATAACTCGCGCGCGCGAACTCTCGCAAACTCGCGAACGTAAGGCGTAAAAGCACGTGCTCACTCACTGGCAGTTGGCTGGGGACTGAACCGATCGCGCGCCACTTCGGGCCGTTTTACCGATCGTTGGCGCGATCGCGGGAAGGTTTTCGCTTTGGAACCGACTGGCGACACCCGCGGTCGCTTGCGGTCGTCGTCGTTGGTCGGGCAGTCCCGTGCAGCGATGCCAGAATATGGAAATTTCCGCAGATCTACGGAATTGAAGACATTGTACTGGTCTACGGATTTCTTGAACAAAAGCTACGGAAATTGAATTCTGCAATCGAATCCAACAAAAAAACTTTTTGTAACAAACTTTTTTCAGAACTAGATTGTAATGACAGTTGCCAAATTAAAATAGGGGAAAAGCACTAATTTTCGACCTATCTATACGATTATGGCATACGAAAATTGGCACAGATTTCTTGTAGGTCGAAAATTATTGCTCTTCTCTTGCCGTAATACGGAGTATTTTTTTTTTAATTCAGGTAACTTTGATAGTACATTTCTCACAACATACTATACGGTATAGCATAATTTCTGCAGCAATACAACAGTGAAGAATATTTATATGACATTCCATGTCAGAGCTATTTTTGTTGGAAACAAGAACATTTGAGGCTTTATATTCCAATATTAAAAATGGATGAGGTATTAGCATTTTTGAAACGCTTATGAACAGTCTGTTCTACGATCATTATTTGTTAAAGTTAGAGTTCGTCACTTATCCTTGACAGCGTAGTTATAATTGAAAAGTAAATTGGAGTACCTTGTACCTTTTAATTCCACCCTAAATGCTTATCTTTGACAGATACGCGTATTTCGACTACCATTTGCAGTCTTTTTCAGTGTCAGTACTCGTATCCACTGGGTACGTGCGGATATGGAAATTTTCTGAAGAAGACTGCAAGTGGTAGTCGAAATACGCGTATCTGTCAAAGAAAGGCATTTAGGGTGAAATTGAAAGGTACAAGTTACTCCAATCTACTTTTTAGTTTCTCTATTGAGATTTTGCTCAGAGGATTCAAATGAGTTCTGTTTGATCTTTCGACCTTGACGCTTGCTCCTACGGGGGCGAGCGACGAAGGCAGGATCAAACATGTCGCGCGTCGGTCTAGTAAGTGAAAAAGTGGCGTGATTGGTTAGTGCTTTTTGATCCTTTGACCTTGACGCTTGCTGCTGGGCAGCGCGTCAAGAAAGCCAAGTTGTTTTTTTTCTTTTTCGGGTCGCACGCCTATTTTTGTCTGAGTGCTTTTATATAGCCGAGCAAACGAGTGAGGCTGAGAGTGGATTGTGGCTGCACAGTGAAGGATAAAGGATCAATTTGTGAGCTCGTTTCAGAACAGAACACCCCTTTTTACCTTTATTTTGTGTGGCTGCTTGGGCACGTCAGGAGTTAATCATCAATATTAACCTCCTTTTCCCGAGCAGCCTAGATAGCCGCGTAGTGTCGGTAGCGGTTGTTTCAACTGGCTAAGAATTAACACTACGGATTGCCTGTTCCGGTGGTAAAAGTCCACCTCACAGGTGACCCCTAATTTATGGTGTGATGCGTACCGTGCCTAAGAATGAATGGTTAGGGGGGTCTAAATAAAACCTAACCGCAAACGGAGACTGTGGGGTACCAGGACGCCCTCCACAGTATTGAGTCCTTCCTGTGCTACCCGGAGCAATGGTGCAGGTGACCTTGTGTTTCTCCGAGATAATCGGCTGCCCTTCTTCAGCCTCTATCTTGAGGCTTAATAAGGGTGGGATTATGAATATGTTGACATTTAATTTAAATTATCACCTTTATGGATTCGCATTATGCGTTTTACACAGTGTATTCTGTGCTCTTTCGCCTTTGGCGACTTTAAATAGATACCGATCTGGTTTTTTCGTTGCTGGTCTTTTTCGTGCTGAGATTGCAAAAAGCTTAATCCTGCCTAGTTTGGGTAGTGGCTACGGTTAGGTTAGCTCAGATCAATCTTCAGCATAAAAGAACAGCAACGATCAATCTTTGCAGACTCATGCAAAATGGTGCAGCCCAAGTGGCGCTAGTTCAAGAACCCTACTTTCGTAGAGGGAACTTCTATCTAGGTAACCTTGTGGACCCAGTTTTTGCTACTTTTAGCAAGCTTGAAATGGCAAACTCGCGCTCCATGCCCCGCGCATGCGTGCTCGTTAATAAAGCAATCGTTGCTACACTCATTTCTGAGTTAACTACCAGAGATGTATGTGCTGTCACAATCGATGTTTCTGTTGGTGACCTCAACAGGAAATACGTCTATTGTTCGGTATATTTACCACATGATGAACCATCCCCAACGGATGACTTCAAACGAGTTGTCGTACACTGCGTAACAAAAGGCCTTCCGCTGATTGTGGGCAGTGATGCCAATGCTCATCACATCATCTGGGGCAGCTCGGATATCAATTTGAGAGGCTCCAGTCTGATGGAATACTTAAGTAGTACAGACCTTGGATTACTTAACATAGGCAACCGCCCAACCTTCATGGTTTCTAATAGAGAAGAAGTGTTAGACATAACGCTCTGTTCGAATAGAATCAGTCACGAGTTGACGAATTGGCATGTATCAGATGAGGAATCATTATCTGATCATCGCTACATCTTCTTTGAACATTCAAATGTAACTGCGCAGACTTTGCGTTTTAGGAATCCCCGGTCAACAAACTGGGAACTCTACATTGAATTGGTTGCGACCAAATTTCATGGATATTCTCCGTCCATTGAAAATCCAAGTGATCTGGATGATGCCGTTGATACTACAACATCCTACATTAAAGAAGCTTTTGAAGAAGCATGTCCTCTGCGGTCTGTAAAGACTACAAGAGGGACCCCATGGTGGAATTCCGATCTGACTAGACTCAGGAAACAATGTAGAAGGAGTTGGAACAGACGCCGTTCAGCTGGATCAGAGTCGTTCAAGTCGGCTCGCAAGGCTTACAAGAAGGCTCTTCGTTCTGCTGAACGATCTGGCTGGAAAAACCTTTGTACAAATGTTTCCAGTTTGAGTGAAGTCAGTCGGCTGAACAAAATCCTTGCAAAATCTAAGGATTTCCAAGTGAACGAAATTCGCTTACCTAATGGTGACTTTACTTCTTCCGATGAAGAAGTTTTAGAATGTCTATTCAATACACACTTCCCCGGATGTGTGGACATAGCATCTACGGATGAACCAAATGTCTTTTCATGTAGTTACGAGTCTCTGGCCTCGGCTCGCAGTATCGTAACTACTGAATCGATTCAATGGACACTTAATAGTTTTTCTCCTTTCAAATCTCCAGGAGCGGATGGGATTTATCCTGTTCTGCTCCAAAAGGGATTTGAGTCTATCAAACATGTTTTGAAAAAGCTACTTGTAAGCAGTTTTGCTACCGGGTACATTCCCAAATCCTGGCGTGATATTACTGTAAAGTTTATCCCAAAAGGAGGACGTGCGTCGTATGAGGAAGCGAAGAGTTTTAGACCAATCAGTCTGACCTCTTTTCTTCTGAAATGTCTGGAACGCATTATCGATCATCACATCCGTGATGTTTATTTGGCAAACATGCCTCTTCATGTGAATCAACATGCTTACCAATCTGGAAAGTCCACTGTGACTCTTTTACACAAAGTTGTATACGATATCGAGAAAGCATTCGCTCAGAAGCAATCGTGCTTGGGTGTTTTCTTGGATATTGAGGGTGCCTTTGATAACGTGTCTTTCGATGCCATATTGGAAGCCGCACGAAACCATGGGCTACCTACAATGATTACCAATTGGATTCATCAAATGCTCAAAAACCGACATCTCTTCTCGACATTGCGTCAAGCAGCGATTCGAAAATTGAGTGTTTGCGGATGCCCCCAAGGGGGAGTCTTGTCACCACTTTTGTGGAATCTCGTAGCAGATACGCTATTCAGGCAACTCAATAATTGCGGTTTTCCAACTTATGGATTTGCCGACGACTATCTAGCTCTGATAGTTGGTATGTGCATAAGCACCCTATTCGACCTGATGCAAAGTGCTCTTCAGGTAGTCGAGAGTTGGTGTTGCCAATATGGCCTTTCGGTTAACCCGAATAAAACATCTATTGTTCTTTTTACGGAAAGACGAAACCGCGATGGAATTCGACCTTTACGTCTTTTTGGCACTGAGATTAATGTGACTGATCAAGTAAAGTATGTCGGAGTCATTCTAGATTCCAAACTTTCATGGACACCTCACATTGATTTCAGAGTCAAAAAAGCTTGCATGGCCTTCGTTCAATGCCGGCGAACCTTTGGTAAAACTTGGGGCCTCAAACCCAAATATATCAAATGGATTTACACAACAGTTGTTCGACCAATATTGGCATATGGATGTCTTGTGTGGTGGCAAAAGGGCGAAGTGAGAATAATCCAATCAAAATTGGGCCATCTCCAGAGGATGTGCTTGATGGCGATGTCTGGGGCGTTCTCTACAACTCCCACAGCAGCGCTCGAGGCCCTTTTCGACGTTGCGCCACTACACATATAACTTAAACAAGAAGCACTTTCTTGCTCTTACCGTTTATGGGTACTGGATCTACTGGAGAAAAATCCAGTGAATCGTAGATCTACACACACTTCGTTGTTTCCACTTTTGGTGAATTGGGACAAAATTGTCCTTGCTCCAAGTGATCTCACAATTGCTTGTCACTTTCCTTACAGGACATTTATCACACAATTCCCTTCACGGGAAGAGTGGACGTCTGGCTATTTGGAAAGAAGTATATCAAACAATATAGTATGTTACACTGATGGCTCCCTTCTTGAAGGTAGAGCTGGTGCAGGAGTATATTCTCGTGAGCTAAGGCTGAATCACTTTTAATCACTTGGTAGAAACTGCACCGTTTTTCAGGCGGAAATATTTGCTCTTATGTGTGGAGTGCAATCAGCACTTCAACAGCGCGTAATGGGTAAAGTCATATACTTCTGTTCAGATAGTCAGGCTGCTATAAAAGCTCTCGCTTCGGCCAACTCAAGGTCGAAGCTTGTTATCGCATGTCGAACTCAAATTGAGGAACTGAATTCAGTCAACTCTTTAAACCTTGTATGGGTACCTGGCCATTCTTCCATCGCTGGAAATGAATTGGCTGATGAGCTAGGGTAAATTATGTATTTTGGACAGGCTAAGGATATGTCTGGAAACAGCGATCGATTAACTACATTAAATACAAATATTTTATTAAGCAATGTTGCTTATATGCTTAACGTCCCATTGTACCTTGAGTTTCTGGGGAGAAAAAGCTTACAAACTGTAGTATTAGCTTCCAAAATAACGTTTTTTGGCAGCCTGTCTGTCATACATTTTGGACACCTAATACCTTGGACATACATCTGATACATATACCATGGTACAAGTGGTCAAGAAAATTATTCTAAGGCTATCTTGAATGAAGACAATTGTCAGTATGGAACCCATTTCAAGATAATTGTACCATGGTACGTATACCACAAGTATGTCATAAGTATAATATACATTTTGGACACCCTCATGTGAATATAATTTAGACAGAGGCGTTATCTCAATATCCATACAATGGTTTCTTGAAAAGACGATCATATCATATTACTGTAAGAGTTTACATGTGACTTATGCATTATTTCGCTTATTGGATGTGTATATTAGTGAAAATCCATAATTTCTTTTAATGCAAGCAAATATCCCCAGATCCAAGAAAAAACGCCTGCAAGTATGCATGCATGCGACATTCTAGTGTGTTTCATCAGATGGTCAAATTATATCAACTGAACCAAAACCATAATCTATTTTGGACAACCCCTAATTTATGCCTTATATACTCATGTTAAGATTTTAGATGAACTTAGCTTTAATTTTAGATATATTTAATCATGTTTCCACTTTCAAACTTTTTATGAATGCTAATTCTGAGCGCTATTATTGCATTTAATGTATGTTCTCGAAATGCACATCCTCCTGCATTCGTAGGTTTCACAGATGTTCTGTAGATACAATTTACAATTTTCATATTTTTGAAGCCAATTTGTAATTGTTATGAAAATTGTCATCATTAATAAGTAGCATAGGGTATTAACAATACAATACACGATTCCCGTACATGTATTCCTCACCATCTCATTGGAAATAAGCAGAGAACGACTAGCCTGTCCAAATTATATACGTTACCCTAGCTCGCGATGGAGCATCGCATGACTTCATTGGCCCTGAGCCGGCTATTCCAATTTCGAAGTGCTGGGTGAAGCTTCAGATAAACTCTTGGGCGGCAACTCAGCACAAGCAATATTGGAATAGTTTGGAGTCGTGTCGTCAAACAAAATTGTATATTACTGAGCCATCTCCAAAGGTGGCGAAATATTTAACAAATCTGTCAAAGCAGAATTGCAGTCTCTTGGTCAGAGCGTTGACAGGCCACTGCCGGCTCAACTATCACATGGCAAATATTCAGCGTGCTGACTCATTTGTGTGTGATAGTTGTGACTCCGATTATGGAACTTCGTATCACCTGATATGTAACTGTCCAGTTTTTGCGCAAATGCGATTCCAATTACTTGGTAAACACTTATTAAGTGAAACTGAATACAGAAGCCTGAATCTTCAGGACATCCTGTTTTTCTTAACCCGCTGTGGTAATGAGCTATAGGCTCTCTTTACGCTCATGCGTTTTGCAGTGCCCTTTTTAGGGCGCTGTTCGAACCCATTGTGGTATGGAGCTCATGCTCTCATTTCGCTTATGCGATCTTCCCTCTTCAAGGGACCCCACTCCTATTTCCTCCCATCTTTCCCTTCCCTTTCCTCTCCCATCGGGTAGATGATGAAATAGGCTCAAATATGGCGATGGCACAAATCTCCCAACTGGTGGGGAACGTGCCTTTGGAGCCGGCCTTCTGATACCTGATACCTGATACGGGGGCGAGCGACGAAGGCAGGATCAAACATGTCGCGCGTCGGTCTAGTAAGTGAAAAAGTGGCGTGATTGGTTAGTGCTTTTTGATCCTTTGACCTTGACGCTTGCTGCTGGGCAGTGCGTCAAGAAAGCCAAGTTTTTTTTCCTTTTCGGGTCGCACGCCTATTTTTGTCTGAGTGCTTTTATATAGCCGAGCAAACGAGTGAGGCTGAGAGTGGATTGTGGCTGCACAGTGAAGGATAAAGGATCAATTGGTGAGCTCGTTTCAGAACAGAACACCCCTTTTTACCTTTATTTTTGTAATTAAAAAAAAAACTTTGAATGGTTCGACACTACAAGTGTAGACTTGCGAAAGGTTCACTTTATTCAATAAACTTTGGATGGTTCGCCACTGTAAGTGTCGGCATAAGAATAAGAGTGTTCTATGATGTTCCAACCAATCGAGTTTTTTGTTTCTTTTCAAATAAGTAAAATATAATAACACATGCTTTCGTCCTGGCAGCTGTAGGAATGTTACATTTAGGTATTTGTTCAACAAACTTTGAATGGTTCGTCACATCAAGTGTTTGCATAATTTTCCACTACATAGAAATTGTTCATATCAAATGAAAATATTATATTTACAAATAAGCATGTATATATCTCACAAATCATTATTTATCATGGTCTAATCGCTTATCAAAGTGAATCCTGTGACCCAACGATCCTTCCCATTAACAAACATCCCTCCCAGTAACCTTTGTGGAGATGCAGAGGCAAACACGGTCTCCAAATAGCAAAGGTTACACACTAACATTCCTTCCCCCAATCCCACCTGACTGCAAGGACGTGGCCGGCGCCGTTATTGACCCTGTTTAAATAGAGGCACTGAATTATGCACATTGAAGAAGATTATGGCCAATCCCAGCCGAACTTCTAGTTGATTCTTTGTGCATTTTCACTGACTTCGGTCAATCACGGAATAGCAACCATTGATATGTGTAGTCAGTCTAAGCTAAGCTAAGCTAAGATTTTGCTCAGAGGATTCAAATACATTTAAAAGAGCGTAGTTTTTATAGCTGAACCTGAATTCGGTCTCAACAATTTTAGCGTTTTTTTACAAATTAGGGCTATTTTTGTAAACAAAGCTATAATTTTCATATGACGTAGAACGCAGACATAGTTTTCTGTGGCGGGCCATGTTTTCAAATAATAAGCATAAGCATAAGCATAGATTACCGTACAATTCTTAGTTGCTACTCCGTGATTAACCAGAACAATCGAAGTTGCACAGGGAATTAATGAATGGGGCTTGGGATTAGCTTACCATTCTTCAATGTGCACAAATCGAGAGCTCAAATTTAAAAGTCAATAACGGCGCCGGCCACGTCCTTACGGTCATCGGGGAAGGGAAGGAATGTTAGTGTGACTACCGTTGTTACTAGAGACCGAGATCACCTCTGCATCTCCACGGTTGTTATGGAAAGGATATTGGGTTAGCAGGATGGGGTAGAGATCTGGGAGTCACCAATGTTTGGTGATGCGATCCATGATATAATCACGCCTTACCGGATTCGCGAAATAATCCGATAATCGTATTGTACGCCGAACAAGTGCTCGTCACTCGCCCACGCAGGAGCAAGCGACGCGATCAATAGATCAAACACTACTAACGATCTGCGACGCTTTTCCATTTCTCTGAACGAACGACGCGCGACAAATTTGATCCTACCCTCATCGCCCGCCCCCGCAGGAGCAAGCGTCAAGGTCGAAGGATCAAACACTACTCTGTGGCGGGCCATGTTTTCAAATGCACAAATATTCGCATGAAATTTAAGAAAAGTCAGTAGACGAAGTATTTTTTTTTTTTCAACAACAGCACATCCTGCTAGATTTTGTGAGTCTTTTTCGAAATCATTTGATCATATTAAATAGATGAAAAAACCGAATTCAGTACTATACCATTCAATTCCACTAGATTTCTAGTGGAATTAAATGGTATAGTACTAAATTTGGGGTTTTCACCTACTTATAGGTATTCTACTAAACAGTTCGAAGATTTATTATTTGATCATATTGACAAAATATTTTTTCAACATTCTACTCCAGTTTTTGCACCCTGAGAGAATAATGTCCAGGATTTTATAAAAAAATATATATTCAGAATTCCGCCAGAATCTCACCAAGTATCATTTGAAATCATTTGATATTCTAAATGTGTAATGATCAAGCATTTTCAATAATTTTGGGGTAAATTAATTAAAAATTCTGTCCGGGATTTTACATGATTTTTGCCTAGGATTTATTCAGAATCTGATCCAATATTCATTCCAAAACCCTATATTAAAATGTTTGAAAATGTTGTCCTGGATTTCAACAGAAATCTGTTCGAAATAATATTATAAATTAATCTAAGATTTTGTGAGACTTTAACTACGGGTTGTCATCATGCCCAGGATTTTAGAAAATTACGAAATGAATTCGATGAAAATCCTTGCTAGAAGTCTATGGAATCTTGTTCAAAATTCTGTGCTGGTCCTTAATGTGTTGTCCGTGAAAGTAGTATCCAGATCTGTTTGAGAATTCTGCCCAAGGTTTTGTGGTACTCTCAAAAACTGTTCTTAACATACTCTCAGGAGTTAATAAGCTTCGTTTCCAAGAATATGTGAGAATTTTAGCCTACGATTCAGTAAAATTATGTTAGAAAACTTTCTTGGAGGTACGACTGTTATGTTGATGTTTGAGGTTATGGCTTTCAGTCTTAAATAATACTCAAAAACGGATTTTTGCTTACATTCGACGTTTCGGACACATGTATTGTGCCTTTTTCAAGGAACACAGCTAACCCAACATAGGCTTCTTGATGAGATTCAACGTTTTTGAACTACTGTAGTCAGAGAGCCACGTGACTTTCTCGAAATTCAAGCCTACTACTATTACCATTCCCAGCACTGGTCAGAACCCTTGATAAATAAACTGGAGAAATCATCATTCAAATACGTTGTTCCATTCCCAGGCCATTTCGTGACATACAAACACCATAGATAGAAGATAGAAGGGTTCTATACGATTTCCCGGAAAGACATTTCCCGGAATGACCCATTTTCCGGAAAATCATTTCCCAGAAAGATATTCAAGAATAATCAAAATAGTTAACGTCAATGAAATCTTTTGAACAGATGATGTTCCGTCGTTTAGGATAACATTGGGTCAAAAGGGTGACTTTGGACCACTATTTCTACAACAAAAAATATCAGAATTGTGAAATTAATGTGACAGATTTCAAAAATCCTTTGAAAATAGGTACTAGATTGTATAGTTTTTAGACGTTCTTGCTTGCCATTAGATGCATCGGAAAGGTAGTCAAAGTCACCCCCTGGGCCCAATGCCAGGTATCGTTTGTTTAGAAATTCCATGCTTAATTGCATTTTAACTTTTTTATGTTGAATTAGAATATTAAAAAAATATCAATTTAGAAACAGGCAATGTGATTTTAACTTTTGTTCTCCTATTTGAAATTCTGATTTGTAAAGCAGTCTTCCTGGCTATTTTAGCAGCACATCAATAAAACGATTCTACCCCATTACCCCGAATGTCATTAGCCCGAATTCCAAAACCCAGAAAAACCCATCACCCGAATGACATTACCCCGAATTTCAATATCGTGGGGAAATATCATCAATATCTTCATGTCAAGCTAATTGTAAATTCGGGGAAATCGCATTCGGGGTGATGGAATTTGGGGAAATAGCATTCGAGATTATGAGGTAGAGTCCAATAAAACTTATTCTAGTGAATCCTCTGAAAAAAATATTTGCAGTTATAAAGATTCTATACCTTGTTTTCAGTTAGTTAGTGAGGTTAAAGTTTAGGCTACATATTTTATCAGATCGAGAATTTGCAAGGATAAGATTTTATTCTCAAACAATCCGATTAGTTTAGTCTATTTATGTATCATGTAAACCAATTTTCTAGACCTCTAAACCCTTCCAACTGCAGGCTTACTACAAGACTAAATAACCACATGACATTTTAAATATATACTATGATACTATGTGCAGT
Source organism: Aedes aegypti (assembly GCF_002204515.2). Classification (NCBI taxonomy): domain Eukaryota; kingdom Metazoa; phylum Arthropoda; class Insecta; order Diptera; family Culicidae; genus Aedes; species Aedes aegypti. Next base: position 18,646,042 of record NC_035108.1, on the reverse strand, counting down.
CTGTGAGGAATTTTTCGGTCGGTATATTTTTGTGTTATTCTGGTAGAGTTATTATTCTCCATGCTATCTATATTTTCATTGATTAATTGTCTTTCTTTCATACATAGGCTGTTCTTTCAAGTTATGCCATGACAACAAATGGAAATGTTCAAACTGATATACAAATCCATCAACATCAATTTCAATTATAGCTACTGCCATTTTCATAGAGAATCACTCTTCTTTTGAACTACTGCCGTTCTTCCGAAAAATATCGACAGAAAAATGTTTGGCGAGAAGGCTGCTTATATTAAACATCATAATTTTTTCCTTCTTTTAAACTAAGGTTATTCCGTTGAGTCATTGGTTTATACACAAATTATTTTACGCAAAAAAATATACATATTTGACCAAATCTCCCCTTGTCAATTTTGTAATTCTTGTGACGCTTTCCACAATTCCTTCTCCACCTTTGGAATAATATATTAACATGAAATTTATGCAGTTATGTGGGTTTTTAATTAGGCTCCATCCCATTACCCCGAACGCCATAACCACGAACTCCACTACCACGAACGCCACTACCCCGAATGAGTCACTACCCCGAAAGCCATTACCCCGAATGGGTCATTACCCCGACCGCCACTACCCCGAATGAGCCATTACCCCGAATAGTATGAGATACAGTACAGTATTTTGTTTTGCGTGCAATAATGCGTCTCTAATGAAGGCTGGTAATTAATGGCACGTAAAATGTTCATCATATTTCGAAAGAATAGCTGGCATTTTCCCTTCTTTTATATGCCAGCTATTCTTTCGAAATATCTTGATGGCAACTATATTCTTCTCATACTTTCTGAGACAGTGCCTGTTTATCAGCTCAGTGGGCACCTTCGCAATTCAAGGGTTCATTCACAAATTTCATTTCACCAAAAATTGCCATTTTTAACACCTACCCACCCCTTCGTACTTTTTTTGTATGGAAATTCTACATATTGTGAATGGGCTGTAACATTTTGAGGACAACCACCCACAAAATTTTTTGCTCCCTTCAGAGTTACGAAATTTGTGAATGGGCTTTAATAAAATAAGCCTCTTATTGACTGAAAGGAATTCGAATCCATAACCCTCAATATGGTGTTGCTTACCAGATGCGTAATCACCGGTATTTGGACTTGTTGGTGGTGTTCATATTTCAATTTTGTTTTTGAACAAATATTTTTCTTTCTGCAAACATTTCACCAGAAATTTGCCCTTCTTTTTTAAATAGGCTGTTCTTTCACGATTCTGTTGGATAAGCTAGTCACTAATATTTCCATATAGAACAGCTATTTATAAAGGAATATATCTTGAAGGCATTCACTAAAGTGATTCCTGCTATAATTCTAATCGGAAATTTTCCTTTTCTTTAATCTTATTGTATTAAAACAGACAGGTCTCTTATGGATTTACTCACCACTTTTCTACCATCATCATTTCTTCATTATCTTGAATCAAAAAAAATATTTTTTTTGTGGTTATCTCACAGAAATTCAAATTACCGTGTACCCCCGCTAATTTGAACGGTACCTCATGCAAACCATCGGGGTTCATTTTTAATTTGAACAACTAGTCACCCTAGAAACGTGTTTCTGGTTACCTCTTTCACTGTTTTGTTTTGATTCTGCGTTCCGTTCCACAACGTTCCATCTCACTTCACTCCGTTCCATAAGCTAAATGACGTTTGAACCATTTTTAATCTGAACGATGTTCAAATTAGCGGGGTACAGATTAAAAAGTGTTCAGATTAAATGTGGTCAAACCAACGGGGGTACCCGGTAATTATCCCACAAATCAACAAAAGTTCTTACTGTAGCGTCAATCAGAGGCCGCCGATTTTTCTAACATGTACAAGTGTACAAGTGCGATAGCGGAACGGTCGTCTATTAGGTTGGTTTTTAGGCGGGTTCCATAGAACAACACTTGCAGCGACTATCTCAGGGTGAACTTCCATTACCATCGTTTACGAAACAAAATCTTTAAGAAGATCTTAATCCTAATGCCCGACACCTATAAAAATGAGTAAAGGAAGTGGCTACCGACATCCAATAAGAAACTTTACTACATTCTAATTTTGTGCATATTATAGCTATCCTTCTCATAATAAATTCACCCTTCTTTTCGAAATAGGCTGTTCTTCAGAGCATTACAATGTGGCTGTGTGAATCTTCCCAAAATTAGAGGACAAAACTTAGTGTGTAGAAAATATTTGCTTAACAACTAGCTGCTTTTTTATCTTCTAATATTTGAAAAATACATTTTTGAGCCAAACTCGTGAAATACTCAAAAGGAATCGTACAATTATCTCCCCACTCTCTAACTAAAATATGTCTCAAAATGTTATCCATTCGGGGTAATGGCGTTCGGGGTAGTGACCCATTCGGGGTAGTGGCGTTCGGGGTAATGACCCATTCGGGGTAATGGCTTTCGGGGTAATGGCGTTCGGGGTAGTGGCATTCGGGGTAGTGGTGTTCGGGGTAGTGCCATAGAATCTTTAATTAATATCATCTTGTTCTTTTTTTTCTGACATGACGTTTCAACTAAGACAGAGTCTGCTTCTTGGTTGAATGTGCATATTAGTACTACTACAGTGATTAACTGAGAATATTCTTCGCAAATTGACAAAGAAATTCTATGCCCCTAAAAATTAGAAGAATTTTCCAACCCGAAAAGATTATCGATCTTGTTGAATAGTTGCACGTTAATCTTTGCAAATATTACACTCAGGCAAATGGACTCTCAAAATACATAGAAATCCCTTATGAAAATTGGCCACGAGAAATCAGATTGAAATTCATGCATTTGCTTTATTAAAACAAGATTCCAAAAGAAAATCGAATCAAGGACTTTGCGATCTTTCATAAGAAAAAATGTATGAATTTCGATAGTCCAGTTCGCTTCGTGTAGGACTCTTGTAAAAAAATCCGCGAAAGTTTATTATTGGTGCATTCCAGGAAGTGGCATTCCGGGAAATGGGTCATTTTGGGAAACGGCATTCCGGGAAATGTCATAAAATCGATAGAAGTGCATTCAAAATGAATCGCAATGCAATCGATAACTAAAATACCAGTACTTGTTTTGAAAATATATATTATTGCAGAAATAATCAGATTTTCTGTTCAAGTTGCACCTTTTTATGGTACTTCAAAATTTGTTTAAATATTTCTCAAAAAAAATCTCATAAGCTTTTCCGTTATTAATTCGTAATTATTAATCAATTACAGCTCCAGCGAATTCTGTGCATTTTTTTCTAAGTACACTCTCCATAACTCGATGGATTTTTTGGTCCCTTCAAATTGCCATACAACGTGCTTTCCTTAAGTCGATATTTCCATAACTTGATATTTCCACTAGTCGAAGTTACGTGAGAGGTAAATTTCTTTCCATAACTCGATATTTATTTGGAAATCTTTCGTACTCGGGGGAACTTGGAGTAATTCTTTTTGAAGGTGAATAAATACATGCGAATTGTAATGGAAGCTGATAAACATAAAAAATAGTAATATTGTTTATCAGTAAAAATTATATGATTTTACAATCATTTTAAATAATTGCTTTCAAAATACTATCAACGAAATAATACTGCTTTCTTACAAAATGGGTGATAAAATTATTGGAAATAAATAAATTTGTTCTTTAAATTTTAAGATTTTTTAAAATTTCTATAAGTGGATGATCCCTTGAACATCATGTTATGGATAGTCGACTGTATTCTTTGCAACTCTTACGCAATTTTATCATGTATTCTTCAAGCGTTTTTATCATATTCGCAAAACTCTTCAGAAATTCACATTAAAATCGTCCTTATGAACTATTCAGAATTGCTCCATAACATTTTTTGAAGTATATCCTCAAAGTTTCTCCATCAACTTATAAATATATTGCTTAAGAAAATCTCGAGGGATTTTTTTTTAAATAAAAAATTATGCAACGATTTATTCTACAAAAATTGTTTATTTTCCTCTAGCAATTCCTCCAGTATTTATTCTTTGTATTCTCTAAAGGAATGCTGCAGGGAGATTTCTTCTAGAATTACACGAAAACACCGCATTTAATTTGACTTCTTTGTTTGAAACTTGAGCGAATTGCGAAGCGAATTGAAAATATCTTTGCTGATTTTTGGACACTTTCTAATAAGTGAGCAATTCTCGCTGAAACCAGGCCGCCATCGGCACCCATCGTTAGAATTCCAATTTTGTGTCACCGATCGCTAGTTTTCGATAAAACTTAAGGGTGGTCCTTTCTGTTTTCTCAAATTGGTGGACCCCTCGTTCGCCAGCTAGCTGAACAGTTTGCGAAAAAGCCCATTTTTTGATAAATCTTGGGTATTTCTTCACGTGATATGTCTCATATTTCGCTTGGAACACATATCAATTTTAGTGGCATCGTATAGAGAAAAGATATAGCTTTCATTTAAACTTGAAAAAATTTTGGCGTCCATTTTGAATTTGGCCGCCATTTTGAATTTTGTTAGAAAAATCGTTTTTTCACCATTAGCGCACCGCTAGTTTTGAATTCTGTGATCACCATCAGAAAGCTGAGGAAAAATTGCGTAAGATAGGCTACAGAAACTAGGTGAGCAATGGTATTTGCCCTATCGAATGAACGATTTTCTAAATCATGTTATACGATTTTGACGTATATGGTGAGTGCAATCGATGCAAACATCATTTTTTGTACAACAAAGAAACAAAATTTTTTCAAGTTTAAATGAAAGCTATATCTTTTCTATATACGATGCCACTAGAATTGCTATGTGTTCCAAGCGAAATATGAGACATATAACGTGAAGAAATATCCACGATTTATCAAAAAATGGGTTTTTTCGCAAACTGTTCAGCTAGCTAGCGTACGAAGGGTCCACCAATTTGAGAAAACCGAAAGGACCACCCTTAAGTTTTATCGAAAACTAGCGATCAGTGACATAAAATTGGAATTCTAACGATGGGCGCCAATGGCGGCCTGGTTTCAGCGAGAATTGCTCAAGTACATATAGGTGCTAGGGGAAAAGCAGAATTTCTTTACATCAATTTGCCAAAGTTCCTGAAGAAATTTCATCACAGATACAAGTAAGCCATCTGAAATATTTTTTACTGATTACATCCAAAGATACCTCGAAAAGATTTTGCATTTATTTCTTATGAAAATCGTTCCAGAGCATTTTAAGAAGAAATTTACCATTGGATCATCTTAAGAGTATATCCGGAGCCATGTATTGCCGCCGTTGCTTTGGTCTCTGTTGAGTAGCGTCGTAGGTACCTGTTTTCATATTTCCAGACTCTCCGTCACATCCAATTCTCAAGGAGAAGAAACAAGTAGTCATTAGATTCAATCTGGGACACTAAAAGATTCTCTTCCAATTGTACCATAAGTTCTTCCAGCAATTTTACAAAACATGCATAGACGATTATCTCCAGAAAGCTCATGGGCACTCCAACGATACTTCCTCCAGTAATTTCCTCAGGGATTACCCCATTTTTTTTCCGAAGACTTAACTAAGAGTTCCTCCAGATGATTTTTACTAATCCTTCAACCGAATTGTCCGGTTGTTACTCTACGAGATCTTACAAAGATTTTTCGAAGATGTTCTAGCTATAATATTTGGAGGGTATACTAAGGAAATCAATGGAGGAATCGACGGATAAAATCCTGGAGGGTTTAGCACTTCCTAGAAAAATATTTCAAAGAATCGCTGGTGGAATCTCTAAGGTAATTTCTCTCCTTATCCTTGAAAAACTTCAGTATATATTCTTGAGATATCCGAAACAAAGTTGTTGGAGGAATCCGTTAGGAAAATCCTTGGAAGAATGCCACAGAAAATAATGAACTCCTGAAAAAATCTTTGGAGCAATATCTGAATCTTTAGCAAAATACCTTAATTCTTACAGAACTCCTAGCGAAATTAATGCAAAAATGCTTATAGTAATACGAGCAGTAATACTGTCGTAATGTCACGAGGAATTACACATAAAAGAAAATTGTCTGCCCAGTTAACACAAACTCGTATGCGATAGCACATAAGAGTACAAAAGTGGAGGCGATATACGTATATTAAACGATTCTACCCCATTACCCCGAATGCCATTTCCCCGAATGCCATCACTCCGAATTCCATTACCCCGAATGTACCATTACCCCGAATTCCATCACCCCGAATGCTATTTCCCCGAATTTCCAATTATCTTGACATGATGATATTGATGACATTTCCCCATGATATTGGAATTCGGGGTAATGTCATTCGGGGTGATGGGTCGTTCGGGGTTTTAGAATTTGGGGTATTGGCCTTCGGATTAATGGCGTTCGGGGTAATGGGATTCGGGTTAATGGGGTAGAATCATATTAAACTACCCTAAAAACGCTTAAACAACAAATATTTATGGTCTATCGCCAGCTTTCTAGGCGAATCCTGACAATATACCATCCCCAACCTCCAACTCCGTAGCACTTATGAGGGTGTCGCTGAGTCGGTGGCCTCTCATTAAGTAAGTGCTACATCAACATTTCCTTCCCCTATCCCAAGTTACGGTAAAGATGGGCGTGGCCGGGAATAGCGATATTCATGCTTTTAGTATTCTTGTTTATGATTTGAACAAGGTATACTCCCCTGCCTTGTTCTTGAAAGTACTCAGGATGAGATTATTAAAAAGAAACATGAATGTTGCTAGTATCCAATCTACGAAGTATACCGTAACTACGCTAACGCTAACGCTAACGCTAATCATATTAAACTACCCTAATACAAAAAAAATTGAGAATCCAATCCTCCATTGCTTCCTTACCATCCTTACTATAAAAATAGTGTTCTGTGAAATTTTCAGCTTTCTAGTTGGGAATTTAAAGGTGACCCAAAGACGATGTTGGTTTATATGGGAATTACTATGGAGAAATTTTAAGAAATGTTTCAAACACGTTTGTACCAAAGTCAAATTAAAGACCCCCATGTCCCTTGCAGTTGCCCAAAATTTTATGGCTCTTAAGGTAATCTAGAATGCCGTGAAAAGTGTACTGCGATCTGTCAAGCTTGGGTACCTTTTGCGCCACCGAGGGACCAAATGCAGTACTAGAAGTGGTACCCAATCTGAGCCCGAGTGGGACGGACCTGTTGGTACTGGAATGTAGGTACAAACTTTTCTCCCCATAGTAAAAGATGGGTGGTAAGAAAAATATGGGAGATTATTTTCCCAAATATTTTTAAATTTTGAATTGCCCTAACGTACATACGCCATAAGACTGCATGCAAAATGTACGTATATCGCCTTCTCATTTGTACTCTTATTATAAGAGTCTTATATGTTATCATACAAGGTAACCGACTACTTTATCTTTTTTTGATAGTGACGAAGTAACACGAAATGTACTAAACAAAAATATATACTGCAATTGTTAATATATTGGTAGTGGTGGTTTGTGTTCTGAACACAGACAAAAGGATAATCATTCATCTCGATATCGGTTCTGTAATGGATCCATTCCGGATGAACCTTTAGATTTGAATTTCTTTTTTTGTTATGTTTTTGAAAAGATAAAGTGGTTTTGTGCCTTTTTTTTAGAAGATTTTAATTAAAAATCACTCAAAGGGGTTTTTCTCTCTTCCAAAATTATTTGTTAAAAATAAATAAACAAACAAACTAACTATCCGAAGCTCCGAACTAGAATACCTCGCTTTTTACAGAAACTCTAAGTTTCCTTCTAGAAACTACATATTTTGTACATAATCTCTAAATAATCTATAGATAGGGATACGTAGGGGTTGTCAGCTTATTCATGGAAAGCCATACTGCATTCTAAAAAATCTATATATGTAACTTAAAACTAAAACATCTTCATCAAAATTTTTTGCTAAATTCTGTATAACTCAACATAGTTTCGAAAATATTCAGAACACAATCTTACTCTCTTTCGATTGTTTCTGGAATTTCAAGTTCCAGTGACTCCCTTCCATTTATTCAATCGGATTTGAAATGAATGGTGTAAACTCATGTAATTTTGCAGATTGTGCTTTGTAAATTAAATTCCGGGTCATTCAAATACGATGTAAGTTTGAACCAAATTGCCTTACCATCCATCCATCCGGAATTTTTTATTCTTATAAAATATGTTTCATGCAAAATAAACCTACGAAATCCATGCTCTGACAATCTGGCATCGCTGGCCTCTCGGGGGTGTTTCGATGTATGACTTTTACCTGTAACAGAGCAAAATGACTTCGGCTATCGATAGGTATGACAGAGATGTGGACACACGATCGGTTGACTTGAGGTCGTCTGACGGGACGGTAACGTGCTTCTTCGAGAAAACGGTTCTGTTTGGACTGTGGTAGACTGGTACGATTTTTTAAGACTGGGTAGATCTATGTGCGATTCTCAGAACGCTGCTCTATAATGCTTGTTCCGATTCAGTAGCGGTCTATCAAAGAGTTGTGATTTCTTGATCATGCTTAACGCGTACCGCTTTAAGCCTGCCTAGAACCTTCTGCGCTGTGTCCTAATGATAACCCAATGAAAATTCAGTTCAATGTTAGCAACATTCTAATGGATTGAATGATTTAGATTTGATAAGCAGTTTTAGAACTTGAATGTGAAATATCTTATAAACGTAAGTCGATGACGCTGAAAGTTAAGTGAGAATATCGAAAGGGTGTTAAATATAGTTGTTCGCGAATGGATTTTGCATTGTGTCTATTACTTAATTGATTCTTAACTGGATAACGGTGTTTTTGGCACAAGACCGTGGGAGCAAAATCGTTCACCCTTTTTGTATATTGGGTATATAATTACCTCCTTCACACCTCCGGTGGCTGTTCTGTATCCCTGATCCAGGAGATCAATCGGTGCAGACAAAGTAGCCAACCTGTTCGGGCCCAAATTTTAAAAGTTCTGCTGCAAAACCATCCTTCCCAGCTGCTTTGTTGCTCTTGAGTTGTAATCCGGAGTAACATTAATTAGTTTTTGGGGTACCGTAATCCGGGGTATCATTGATCAGCGGGGGTAACATTGATCGGAATGACTCACCTCATCAAAAGTTCGTATTATCATTTATTGATGAAACATTTCCAAATCATGAATGGTGCTTCTCTTTCTTATATTCATAAGCTAATAAATGTTAATATTTTTGTGAAAATTGTGTTTACCTTATGCGTAAATTTGTCAACTTTTCGAAATAATGATTTTGATTGGTTAGGATGACACTACCGAAGATTCATGTCTCACATAAGTTCTGCAAACTATATAAGCAAGGAAAATGTGATTCTTACTAAAAATGACATCGCCGAAAACGATTCCGTTGTCAAAAATTTTATAAGTATGCTCAATTAAGCAACATTACCGAATTACTGTTGAGAATGTAAAATTCCCTTTGGAAATTGCCTACCTTTAGGCGTATTCCGAGGTTCGAGGTGTTTTTAATTTTAAAATAACTCAAAAAGTAAATGACTTGTAAGCGTTTGGCATTCATATTCGGCTTCAGGGGCCATGATTTAAGTAAGTAACGACATTTTCATTATTACCGAGCGTTGTTTATATAGGTGATCAATGTTACCCCATATTAACTAAATCAAAAAAAAAAACACCTAAAACATTTTTTTTTAACATGCTTAAATCTTTCAATAAACAAAATACAGTATATAGTCTCGAGCTATGGGTGGCAGAAGTTGTTTTAAAAATATAAAACCTGCAACATTTGAATTTTCAAACGAAATATTGAAGAATCATTCAGAAAAATGATCAATGTTACCTCGGATTACGGTATTTCTTAATTTTTTCTTTTGAAATGTAAACGTTGCAAGTTTTTTTTATTTTTATTTTTTTAAACAAGTACTGGTACCCACCGCTTGTGACTTTTGATTTTTAAAAGAATTAAATGCGTTGAAAAAAAAATTATGCTATGGGGTAACATTGCTCACCCATGTAAACAATGTCCGATAATACTGAAAATCATCATGATCCCTGACGCCGAATATGAAGACTTAACTTCACTTATTGTGAGAGTTGGACTCCTCTTCCGCCGTACCGATGAAGCCTGCTACTTTGTCCTCCGTTTCCGGTGCCATTCAGGTGTTGATCGTAGTGCCGCTTGCACTTTTCAATCACCTCATGTTCGTCCATAAAGACACCGTCATACCGAGAACGATACAGCTGCTCCATCACTCCATCTCTTCCAGGCGGCGTTTTTTCTTCTTCCCGGAATAGATGGGTTTACTTCTTTCGTTTCTGTTTGTATTCTGTTTCTCGCTCTAAACCTTCTGAAACTCCTCGTCAAACCGACGGTTCCGATCGTGGGTATCATGAGACATTTATTTTTTTAGATAATGTTCTCTCCAATGTATACCGTGTTATCGACGCAGATTTTATGATCTTGTAGTAATTTACAATTTATTCTATGATCTTGCAGTAATTTACAATGTATTCAAAACTGTTAGTTTTGAAATGTTCGTATTAAGGAATTGAGCTTTTAGATTGCTTGAGTATGAAATAAACGTGTGAAAATCATTTATGTAAAAACTCGATCAAATAAATATGCAAATTACCAGTATTTGTCGCCATTCATCTCTCAACAATATATACAACAAGAAGCAAAGCCGATAGCCGATATCATTCCATCGTATCAGTGCCATCAAATAGCTCCAAGGAGTATGTACTGTGATGACCATGCGGTCATGAAGCTTCTTGTTTTCGTTTTCGTCAGCTCTGCTGCTGACAACGACGAACATCTTGGTCTACGCTGGAGGTGGTTTTCGAGCGTTTTGTTTTGAACATTACTTTTCGTCGATTTCAGTGTACCCAACGGCGGCAACGAGAGCCAAAATCCTTACGAAATACCAAACCAGACAGCATTGGAACTTCTTTTTCCTCACTGCATGCCGGTTCAGTTCAACGTCAACAGTTCGGTTTAAATACACTTTTGACGTGATCTTCTGTATTAAAAAAAAAAAACATCACGGCGAAGGTCGGCATGTCGAGCCCTGCCCCCGTTAGAAAACTTGTCGATCACCAAAAGGGCTGGGTTGACCTTTTCAAGGAAAGTGATCGATCACTGCGCTCCGGTTAAACTTGATCAGGCCTTCGTTGCGAAGTATGAAGAACCAGTGTTTCGAAATGTTATCATCAAAGTCCTATGGTTGATGGTTCGACTCGAGAAGATAATTTGTATGCAACACCAGAGCGATTCATTTCCATAATTTTGTACCGTCATTATCCGCGACGGCTGCCGATTTAAGTCCAAGTGATGGCATTTGTACCGCGTGCTGCCCCATGGATGCCATCGGTAGAATATTCAACGTTTGAATATTCTAGAAACGGTGGTCTTGCTGCACATAAGCCGCAGCTCGGAACGTCGCAGTCGGTTTCCATTTCGTCATGATCGATTAATAAAGATTTATTGACCATCAGTCGTTTGCTACCCTGGCTAGTTTGACGATAGTCAATGCGCTGGCCGTCGTTCTTCAGCACTATAAGGGGATTCCAACAACCTTCAGAATAGGAGGCACGAACCAGTTACAGCCCCATCAGCTGGTCCAAGCTCGACTGTTTTTGTTATCCACATGGCTGAATCGTAAGGGTATGTGATATGCATTTTATTCATGTCGATAAGAAACACAATGATACACAGAATTACTGTGGAAATGCTAATAGAACAGCTTAGGAAAAGGTTTTGTCCCAGTGGGGACGTAATGCCAAGAAGACGAAAATAATAAGAAAAAGTAGAAGAAAAACTCAATTAAAAATCCAATTTGTTGTGGAATTTTTCGAAACTAAACGAAATTTGAAATGCATTCCGAGAAATATAATTTTAGCAAATTTTATTTATTTGTCTAATAACTTCCAGATTGACGCGCTATTGACCACCGACAGAAGCACCGCGCTGATGCTGTGTACGAAATGCGAAGTTTTTCGCCTCTGTTTTACAAAATACAACACCGTGACTACTGAATTGTCAATCAACAGGCTACATAAAGCCCTAACGATTTCTGCTATTATCCGTAATAATCATTGGCGTAGATAGGATTTCTTTCTGGAGGGGGCCTAGGCGGGTTAGCAGTGAATCAAATTATCATCAAAATAGACAAAAAAACAAACAACAAAGCAAGCTCGCTCACAACCGTTTGTCGCTACTGTTGCGGATAAGCACAAAATTAAAACGTAAAATTGTCATGACAATCACAGTGCGCAACATTGTTGTAACCTTTTCAACTCACGATTAATCAGTTATTTTAAACGCAAAACCAAATTTGTTTTATGGATGCTGCTTGATAATGTGTCGATGTTTACCAACAAGGAGAAAGTTCTCGAAAATTGCAATGCGAAGCCCACAAAATCTCTGCACACGTGGTGATCGATCTTTGTCATATTCTGTTCAAGTGATGATAAACTGATGTTGCGGAATAAAATTGTTGCAACAAGAGCAGGAGGTGACAATGTCTTTGTTGTTGCGTGATGGGTGACAATTGATTCACTGTTTAGAAGTAATGTCGGATGCAATAATTGCGATTTACACAAATTTCGTAGTTTTGACAGTTTGCTTTCAAAGTTCTTCTTAAAGTTTTTTTTGATTGTTTGAAAAAAAAACAGCAAAAATTATTCAGAGGATTCATCGTAATATTCCACAAAAATTTTATGAGCGATTTAAAAAATTCAATTGTAAAAATGTTATTCATGATTAAAAAAAAAAAAAATCTCCGCCGATCTATTTGATTTTTTCACAGATTATTATTTTTTAGATTTCTTTAAAATCAAGGAGCAAAATCAAAACCCTCCCGTTTTTTTTTTTCAAAAATGCCTAACTAAGAAATTTTTAAAGAATTCTAACATTCTTATAAAGTTTCTAGCGGAATACGTTCAACTGTTCTTTCAAAAACTTTTCCAAGAAAATCTACAAAGATATCCCGAGTTATTTGTTCAGGGATTTCTAAGAGAATTATATAAATGTTCGCCTAAGATTCTCCCCCAAAAAAATACCACAGATTCTTCTAAATATTTTCCAGAGATTATTTTCATTGAATCACACTAACAAAATTCCCAAAACAAAAATCTCCCAAAAACTCCCAAAAGAATTTTTTTGAAGAATTTTTTCACCCGACTTACTAAGATTTTGCAATTCATTCTTGAACTTCCTTAAAAATATCTCCAGAAATTCCATCCAGTAGGGGGAGATCCCCCAGTACCGGACACTTAAGCCACTAAATTTATTACTAAAAAATTATTGGTTTTATGTGATCGTGTTACCCGTTTATCATAAGTATTATCGTTTTTGTATCGTACAAAATTAAATTTAAAAATATAAATATGTATTTTGACATTATGTTTTGATGTTTTTTTCTAGTACCAAATTGGCCATTCGCAAAAGGTGCCTCCCAATACCGGACACAATCTGGAAATGGTTCGATTTCTGTAAATTTGTGCATCATCAAATCTTTCACTCGAGGAATAGTATTCCATAGCCAAATTAATGCATTTGCAACATTTAAAAGAATAATTTGAAATTTTGTTAGTTTTCCAGATGTCCATTTAAAACCTCTTTCATTTTTAATGAAAAATAACACGTTTTACGATGCTGTTCTGAATATTCATTCTTCTTATTTTTATTGCATGTTTGATACAATGATCGACGGAATCCATGAAAAATGAATATATTTTGAGACACTGGTGGAAAAATTACAAAGATATCATAAAACACATAAAGCTATCCGAAACTGGGGGACAGGAGGTACTTGACCAAAATTTTCGTCTGTCCACATGTAGTTTAAATATGGTACAAAATACATTTAAATATTTTGCCATATCCAAAATAATTACTAATTAGGCTCAAATTTAAGGTAATACGTCAAATTTTTAAGGATTTTCAAACATCTCTAATTTTTTTAAAAAAGGTGTGCATTTTCAAGGATGTGTTGTTCTACGCAAACTTTACTCTCCATAATAGCTTTCTTTTCTTCTAATACACCATCTAGATTGAACCATGATTTCTCAACTTTTCAACTTTGTTCGGTATTGGGTGCTGTCCGGTACTGAGGGATCTCCCCCTATTATTTTAGGTTTTAGAAATAACTCCAATTATATTTCGAATGGTAATCTCAGGATTCTTCCATAAATAACATATACAAACTTTTCACTCTCCATTTTCTGGTTCAAAAACTACTCCAGTTTCATGTTACTATATAGTGAACATATTGATGTAGAAAGAACCCATTTTCCCTACCCTAAAAAATCCAAACAAACTTTTCTGAAGGGTCTATTTTTGAGTATTTTTAGTACAGTACACTATAAGTTTAACGTGAAAATACTGCCGGTATTTTTTGAAAATTACCGAAGATGTATTGTGCATTACATTGAAAATATGTTAAGGAATTTCTGATGGACTTTCAGAAATCAGGAACAACAAATTTCCTCTGAAGATTCGAAGGCAAAAGACATTCCAAAAACAATTTTCTTTCCAATTTATGAATAAACCGGGGATTAAAAACAAAATTTCTAGAAAAAAACCAGAAGAATTATTGACGCGTTGCATTTGTGATGTATTTTGGAAATATTTCTTAAGGACTTTTGATAAACAAACCAAACGGGAAAAAATATCCAAAGAAGTTCACAGAAGAATTTCAAGTATAACTTTCAGTGAAATCTCAGTATAAGATTTGACAGAATCAATTGTTTTTGGGATAAATGTTGAGGGAAAACTAATCTTTTGAAAGATTGTTACATTTCTAATGTACCATAAAATTACAAAACAAATTATATATGCTCACAATCCAATAAATACTAAATTTATTTTGAAAAACTCGCCTATCAACACGCCGTCGGAAAAAACGTCTCAAGCTCAGTATCCCCCGCTGTTCTAAAACCCCACTCGCGATACGAATGGGCGAAAATGGGAAGGTCAAAAAGTTTAGACCATGCGACGCTGTTTCCGACTCGATCGGAGGGATAGAAGATCGGTCTCTTGGTACTTGTGGCTCGTGGAATACGGACGTGTTTGGCGAGATTAAAGGATACCCGATATTCAGGGTGCGTAGCCGAAAGTAAATACCAAAATATCATTTAAAACCCTAATAGCCTAATTTGGCCGCGAAGAAGATTAGTGGAACGGAGTGGAGTGAATAGTTACCCGGGAGTGCCCAGCGCAGTCGAGAAGTGTCAGGGACCAGGTGAAAAGGCCCTGAGGTGTGACCGCGTGTTTCTGGCGTGCCCCGAAAGTAGCCAGTGTGGTGTACCGGTGGAGGAAGAAACGAAACCTCTAAACGAGATCCCAAACCCGAAATTAGTGTGGGAATAGTGCGGTGAGGCAATTTTGCTGGCCCGCTGAATTGAAGTGTCCGCGGTGAAGTGGTGTGAGCGAAAGGCGTCCAGCATCCGGCGGCATAGGCCGTCGTACCGTTAGAGAACGTAGGCTAGGCAGCCCCTGGGGATAAAAAGGTAAGTCTGCATGCTCTCTTTGGCCTTTGGCAAACCTGTAACTTATATTTGACGATCCAACGGAAAATTGGCCTACAGTTTTCTGAAAGTTGATTTTTTTCATTGGACGTTGAGGGAAGTTCCTTTGGTGTTTGACTAGAGAAAAAAATCAACTCTCAAATTGCGAAATTTTATAATTTGGTTCACACTGCTTCATTCGTTGGTGGTATCGCATTTCACTACCCACTATCCGTTGATTCATTGGGCAGCGTAGAGTATACTCGTGCGCGCGCATATAGCTAGGTTATAACAAATTTCTATAGAGTGGAAGATAAAAGGCACACCAGCAGTAGCCAAAAAAGTTGTTTGTCGGCCGAGCTGAGTCAGTGTCAAGGCAATAGTTGTTTTTCAAATTTCTACCGCTCCTTTTTTGCATGATCGTTTCTGCAACAATATCCAATAGAATATTCAATTTGATTCAGGGTTGTAGCTTAGAGGTTTGAGAAGAGCTCTGATTTTGGCAAAATGAGCTACGATTTCGAGAAAGCGTACCAAAATGAAATGTCGGTTACATTTCTAACCGATGATGAATTGAAATTCGAGTTAGAGATTAGAAATATGCATTTCGATAGACAGAGTGCTATCACAGTTCAGCGTAGGAAACTGCGAAATGCGATACGGGAAGAGGTAGAAGGGCTCCAACGTGTATTCGTGTACCATCGGAGAGCGCGCGAAGAGCTGAGTATTTGTCAGCGTAGGTTGGAGAGAGCGTGGGTAGAGCTCCAGTTGGAAGATGTTGTAAAGGAGATGTCGAAAACGGGATTATTACACCTGTACAACCGTTTGAAGTTGTTGAAGAGAAGATATGCCACTCGAGATTGCGTTAATGAAGCAAACTGGATCTTTTCCAATGTGGTCCAAACTTATGTAACGAATTTCGTGGAAGATGTTCGTTTACCAACTATCCCCGACTCGCCGAATTTAGTTGATTTGGAAGGTGCAGTCAGCCTAGGAGCTCGGGCAGCATTAGAAAGTGATTTAATAAATTTAGCGCCACCTGTAGGGGCAGAAGCGAATTTAGCAACACCGGTTAGCTCGATGCAGAGCCGATCGGAGCAAAACGTTTTAGGATATGTCAATTTACGTTCGAATTCAATTGGTGCGGTTGAAACGGATTCGCGAGTGTACGATCGAGTCGAAGTGGTGCCGGTTGTGACCAATGCCGGAGCGATTCCGCGAAGCACACGTTCTGATGTTCCGTCGACAGTAGTAGTTTCGTCATCGTTGCCTACGATGGTGACTACGTCATCGACAAGTGTTTCTTACGTGAGTGTTACTTCATTAGGACAGATGCCTCCCATCTGGTCCACTCCGCGGTATCAAGTGTCGTGCAGTGTTCAACAATCGCGACATGTTCGGTTTGATTCAGTGCGTTCTTTGGAAGAGGATCCAAACAATTTGATTTCATCAGCACCTGAAATCCGCGTGTCCAGACCAGCTGTGTCTGATACTCCCAGAGTCAGTGAGATATATCGTAGTGAACCGTTCGTGTTTTCACGCTGGGACGAATTTCGTGAGAACCTTCCCACCGGTTCAATACGAAACATCGATCGTCCTGAACCAAGGATGAGTCACCCAAGTGAATATTCTCAAGCTCGACCTCAGTGGTCCGATCCTTGTGAATTTTCGCATATTCCACACCAACCCTCACAGAGCAATGCGAATTTTTCGCAAACAAATCAATATGACATTCGTCATCATGGTGCTCGGAATTATGACAATTTTGGAGGTAACTCCCAGTTTAACCCTTTTATTTCCCAAAGGAACTATGTGCCGTTACCTTCACAGCCAGCACCGTATTCTATCTCACAGCCAATGCGGAGCGCGGCCTATTCAGTGCCCCATGCTCCCCAACAGGGATTTTACAGTAGTGATCTTCCCGCTGTTGGCCTGTCGGGAACAAGCTGGAGAACACCCCCTCCTCCAGTGCACACTCCCGCTCCTAGCATAAATCCTTTCGAAGAGTTGGATTTCAATCCAACGGCCAACCGAGTGAAAACAATTCCGGTTGTGAAATGGCCTATGAGATATGCCGGTGAAGACCGTGGAATGGGTTTAAACGACTTTTTGTGGGAGGTGAGTGATTGGACGAAGTCAGAACAAATATCTGAATATGAGCTTCTGCGCTCATTTGGGAATTTACTGACAGGTCGTGCCAAATTGTGGTTCACTAGTAATAAGCACCGATTCAATACGTATTCGGAGCTCATTGCTAATTTGAAGCTGACCTTTAGGCATCCAGACCTGGATCATTTTATTTTACTGGATATTTACCAGAAAAGGCAGCAGAAAACGGAGACATTTTTGGAATTTTTCTTGGACATTGAAAAGAAATTCAAAAGTCTTACAGCCCCGGTGTCGGAGATCGAGATTGTACAAGCTGTGCGACGCAATCTACGTCCAGAATACAAACGTGCATTGATTGGTAGAGAGCTGTATGACCTGTATTCATTACAGATGGCAGGACAGGAAATAGACGCTACCAATACATATTTGTTTGTAAAACCACAAAATTCCTCACAGACTAATGCGGTTCAGGTTGCTGAAAAACGTTCCGGGGGGAACAATAACCAGTCAGGAAAAGGTCCGAATTCGAACCATTTTCAAAATAAGGGTCCGAATAATAACCCAAATTACACGCCACGCCAGGGTTATGGGCCTAATCAGGGAAGCGGAGGTGGAAAGCCGTGGACGCGAAAGGAACCCGGCACGGGAAATCCTAATGCCAAGGTTCCGAATAAAATTGCCACTGACGAGAAGAAGACATCCGCTGACAACGTTAAAAGTGATTCGAAAACACCAATGAACATGGAGTCTAAAACACAAGACTTCACTCCACTCAATGACCAATTTGTGTGCTTCAATTGTCGTAGTCAGGAGCATCTGACACACCAGTGTACGAAGCCGTACAAGGTACATTGTCAGGTGTGTGGGTTCAGCGGTTTTCCAACCCATCGTTGTCCCTTCTGTGCAAAAAACTCTGCGCGCCGGAGGGAGACCGGCCCAGCGAAAGAGCACTGAATACAATCGATGAAATTCTATTTGCGCTTGGGTACGAGCCGATGCTCAACGGTGACGCTCTGTCCAAGCCAGACTTGAACCCGAACTCCATTCTCTCTGTGTTAACTGACAACCGACCATTCATAAATATATCTATTTTCGGTCGTTCGGTTAAGGCGCTTCTAGATAGTGGCAGCCAAAAAACCTTACTTTCCGATAAAACATCACCCATCTGGAGGTTGTCTAACACTAAAATCTTCCCTTCAAATTTGACTCTAACAAGTGCTTCTGGCGACCCCTTGCAAGTTACTGGTCGAGTTTACCTCCCATTTACAGTAGGGGATAAAACCAGAGTCATGGAAACCACTATTGTAGAAGATCTGCCTGTCGATTGTATCGCAGGGATAGACTTCTTTGATGCATTCGACATTCACATTTCAATGGACAATATGTTTTTGTTCCAGATAAATGCTGAAGAATGCCTCACATCCTCTCCTGATCTCGTCGAGCTTAGCTCCGAGCAGGATCGAGAGATAGAACATGTCAAGAGACTCTTCAAGCCCGCTATGTCAGACCAGTTAGAGATAACCTCGCTGGTCCAACACACTATAGAACTGAAAGACGAATTTAAGAGCGCCGCTCCAATTCGTATAACACCCTTCCCATACTCTCCATCCATTCATAAAGCACTTAACGAAGAGATCGATCGGCTTCTCGCTCTCGGTATCATCGAAGAGTCAAACTCTGATTGGGCTCTTAATGCGGTACCGATAAAAAAGCCGAACGGATCTATTCGGTTATGCCTCGATGCGCGTAAGCTTAACGCGCGAACAAAACGTGATGCGTATCCTCTCGCACACGTGGGGAGAATACTGGGACGATTGGGAAAAACTCGTTACTTGAGCACAATCGACCTTAAAGACGCTTTTCTCCAAATACCTTTAAGTCCAGAATCGAAACCTTTGACCGCGTTTTGTATTCAAGGCAGAGGTATGTTTCAATATACTCGCCTCCCCTTTGGTCTTACCAATAGTCCGGCCACACTTTCCCGGCTTATGGATAAGATACTCGGGACGGGTGCATTAGAACCTCAGATTTTCGTGTACCTCGACGATATTATCGTCGCCAGCGAAACCTTCGAGGAGCACATCAAGCTTCTCGAGGAAGTAGCTAGGAGGCTGCGAGGGGCGAATCTATCGATTAACGTACAAAAATCACAATTTTGCCGTTCAGAGGTCCCGTTTTTAGGGTATCTCCTTTCTCGCGATGGTCTCAAACCCGACCCCTCGAAGGTACAAGCAATTTTAGATTTCGAAGCTCCAAAAACCGTCCGCCAAATTCGCCGTTTCTTGGGAATAATAAATTATTACCGGAGGTTTATTGGTGACTTCAGTGAAATCACCGCTCCGATTTCAGACCTTTTGGCTGGAAAACCTAAGATTGTTCGATGGACGAAGGAAGCCGAACGGGCCTTCAAAACCATCAAGGAACGACTTATCACTGCTCCAATCCTTTCTAATCCCGACTTCGATATGGAGTTCACTGTACAAACAGACGCCAGTGACCGCGCAGTCGCCGGAGTGTTAACGCAGCTTCAAGAAGGTTCAGAGAGAGTGATAAGCTTTTTCTCGCAGAAGCTAAATTCCGCCCAGCAGAACTACTCCGCCACGGAGAAGGAAGCTTTAGCGGCGCTTCTTGCGATTGACAAATTCCGTGGTTACATCGAAGGATCACACTTCACCCTAATCACGGATGCGTCGGCCCTTCAATACATTCGCAACAACAAATGGCGCCCTGCTTCACGATTGAGTCGTTGGAGTCTAGATCTTCAACACCTGGACATGACAATAGTGCACCGTAAGGGTTCAGAAAACATAGTCCCCGATGCACTATCCCGTAGCATTTGCTCCGCTAGCTCGTCTGAATCCCGAGTATCCTTTGATGAGTTGATACGAAAGGTTCCGGATGACCCCGAGCAATATTCAGACTTTCGATTCGAGGAAGACCAATTGTGGAAATACGTCGGCGTTGATGATGAACCCTTCGACGTAAGGTTCGAGTGGAAGTTGGTCCCTCCTCCTGCGAACCGAAACCAAATCATCGAGAAAGAACATGTGGAAAGTTTTCACCTTGGGGTGGAGAAAACCCTGTCTCGACTAAAACTCCGATACTACTGGCCGCATATGGCGTCGGATACTAGAAAATTCGTCCAGAAATGCCAAACCTGCAAAGAAAGTAAGCCAGCATACGTACCCACAATACCGACTATGGGAAAACAGAAGGTGGCAGACCATCCCTGGCAAATAATCGCCATGGACTATGTGGGTCCACTTCCTAAAAGTAAATCAGGATACATGCATATCCTTGTTATACAAGACTTATTTAGCAAGTGGTGCCAACTGCATCCGATGCGACGAATAGAGTCAGGAAGTCTGTGCAAGACTTTAAGAGAAGGTTGGTTTCTTCGGAATTCCATCCCGGAAATAGTACTAACAGATAATGCCAGCACATTCCTATCCAAGGAGTTCAAGGCTTTGTTAGATAGGTTTGAAATCAAGCATTGGACCACCGCTAGGCACCACAGCCAAGGAAACCCAGTGGAGAGGCTGAACAGGTCAATAAACGCCGCAATTCGGACCTACTGCAAGCAAAATCAACGTTGCTGGGATCTGAACATACCAGACATTGAACATGTGTTTAACAACACCGTTCATTCTGCGACGGGATTTACCCCCTTTTTTATAACCCACAACCACGAGATCGCTGTGACTGGCACAGATCACCAACGAATACGTCGAAAGGAAGACTATTCATCCGGGTTATGTGCTGATGAGCAAAAGCAAATCAGTGGTGAAATTTACGACCTCGTAAAGAAAAGCTTGTTAAAGTCGTACGAAACAAGTGCGAACCGATACAATCTCCGAAAAAGAGCTCGCCCTGAAGTTATTAATTGGTTCATTAAGCTAGCCTCCGGTGAGAGTACAAGCTTACTTACTCACCGATCCACTGGTGAATTTTCTCTCTCATGAGCTCTGAGAGAGATTAATTGCATGCTGTGGATTTGTTGTTTCTACTCTGTGATGTCCAGTGTCTCTCTCAGCAGGAGTAGGGTGTTTAGGAGATAGCATAGGAGAAACAACCGTTCAAAGAAGCAAAAAGGCTTCTCATTCTTAAAAATCTCGCGCGAGTATTACTGAATGATCTCAGGATCGAATGTTGATCACATCTATATGGCCGGCCAACCATTATGTGTATTTAATAATGAATAGATCGTTAGAATCCAGGTGTGTCTTTCGGCAGGGAAGATAGTTAACTAGGGATTCCTAATGCATCATAAGAAGTGACCAGGGGGATGTTTGTATCATCTTCCGATTGCAAGCAGCGTGAACCAAAAGTGTTTGATAATTGTATGTCCACCTTTGTGAACTTCATTTGTTCGGTGTTTGTTTAGGTTGTAAGAAGGTATGAGGACCTACTAGCTTAGGGTTAATTCGTTGACCAGCGCAGCTCTCTTTGAGTGCAGAGCATTACGAGTGTTCGGGGAGTCCGACCAGAAAAAATTTGGACCCACCGTGATGGCGTGCCAGATCACGGGAGTCCCCCAAATGCGCGAACCCCAACTCGAGCACTTTATAAATAAACAATTTGTTCGATTTGTAATAATAATTATTTTGTTTCCATTAGTTGTTTTCGTTAATTCGTTATTATTTATTACATTTGTTCATTGGTTTTTTCTTTGCTTATTCAAAAAAATATATTTCATACATTTTTTTATTGTGCCCCGGGGGAAATGTTACATTTCTAATGTACCATAAAATTACAAAACAAATTATATATGCTCACAATCCAATAAATACTAAATTTATTTTGAAAAACTCGCCTATCAACACGCCGTCGGAAAAACGTCTCAAGCTCAGT
Organism: Aedes aegypti; assembly: GCF_002204515.2. Taxonomy (NCBI): domain Eukaryota; kingdom Metazoa; phylum Arthropoda; class Insecta; order Diptera; family Culicidae; genus Aedes; species Aedes aegypti. The sequence goes on along the minus strand of NC_035108.1, from coordinate 18,623,660 downwards.
ATCCCCCGCTGTTCTAAAACCCCACTCGCGATACGAATGGGCGAAAATGGGAAGGTCAAAAAGTTTAGACCATGCGACGCTGTTTCCGACTCGATCGGAGGGATAGAAGATCGGTCTCTTGGTACTTGTGGCTCGTGGAATACGGACGTGTTTGGCGAGATTAAAGGATACCCGATATTCAGGGTGCGTAGCCGAAAGTAAATACCAAAATATCATTTAAAACCCTAATAGCCTAATTTGGCCGCGAAGAAGATTAGTGGAACGGAGTGGAGTGAATAGTTACCCGGGAGTGCCCAGCGCAGTCGAGAAGTGTCAGGGACCAGGTGAAAAGGCCCTGAGGTGTGACCGCGTGTTTCTGGCGTGCCCCGAAAGTAGCCAGTGTGGTGTACCGGTGGAGGAAGAAACGAAACCTCTAAACGAGATCCCAAACCCGAAATTAGTGTGGGAATAGTGCGGTGAGGCAATTTTGCTGGCCCGCTGAATTGAAGTGTCCGCGGTGAAGTGGTGTGAGCGAAAGGCGTCCAGCATCCGGCGGCATAGGCCGTCGTACCGTTAGAGAACGTAGGCTAGGCAGCCCCTGGGGATAAAAAGGTAAGTCTGCATGCTCTCTTTGGCCTTTGGCAAACCTGTAACTTATAAGATTAAGTAGCATTTTTGGGGTAAATCCGGAAACTTGTTCCGGAATCAACTTGTTAATGAACAGTAGGCATATGAAAGTTTGAACAAGTCCCAAAATATTAGTTGACTAATTTCCATGAGATTTGCAAAAGTTCTGAAGCCACCCTTCTATATTCCTTTAGGAATTTAATTATACTAAAACGCTATACAGAATATCGAAAAGTTTTTGAAAGGAATGCTTGGAAATAAATCAAATAATTTATGAAATATTAAGTTTTGTGAAAAAATATAGTTTAAGTAATAAACTTATTCATGCGAAAATACTTAAAACATTGAATCAAAATAAAAAAAAAATGTGTTGCTGGATTAAAACACTATGGTCGATTTTGTTACATTTTTTAGCCATTCATCTGATGAAAACATACCTATGCCGAAATTCTTCGAAAGTTAAACCTAATTTTTCGACAAAAATTCACGCTATATATTGTCTGAGAAATTCCTTCTGTAATTTTGAAGTTGATGTATGGATTTCTTTAGTGAATTCATATAAGGCAAATCATCATCACCGGACACCTCGAGCAGGGTATCCTAAACAAACATAATAAATCAGAAAGCAGTGTATGCTGCTTTATGCTGAAACAGCATTATTTGGATTATTCAGAAAACAAAAAACAACTTTGGGAATAACATTTCCAGGATATTGACGTTTTTTAAGGTTTTGCTTCATGTTAAATAGTTGTTTTTATTTTTATTCTCATCAAACATTCTAGGAGGGCCTGGATGATTCTGGAAGGGGGCAGCCCTCCCTTGTTCCTACGCCAATGGTCATTATTTGCAACTTATTGACAAATACATTTTCATACAACATCCAGTGTTTGGGCTGTGAATTTGACGAAATCTTCCTGATGCAACGATTGGTCAAATTCCTCCGACGATGAAGATTGGGAAGAAAATGATTTAAATGAGCTTTAATTATAACTCCAGCAGAAGAAAATATTAGAATTCGATGAATTTGTTGAACAAATATGAACTAAATTTGGATGAAGGAAACATCTCCGAAAATAAATCAATATTCTAACATGAGTTAAAAAAGGTACTCCAATATTGAAACCAATTGCTTACTATTGTTTTGCAATACATATGAACCTCAAAAGCAATATAAAATTAATCAGAAGCATAATATGACCATCATAATTGTTGAAAACTGCAATATTATGTTATAACATCAAGATCGTTAAACTTAAAAAACATTATTGATCCCATTGGATCCCGCTCTGGTTCATATATGTTTTGAAAGTGTGTAAGTTACTGAACAGTATAACGTCAAAATTAACTGCTACTACCTGCAACTTTGCAAGCTGTTAACCCTTAAAGGTGACGTATAAAAAATAAGAAATAGTTCATAGCTCTTTCAAAATAAGAGATAGCGCTTTAGTCTCTTCAGCAAAAATGTGTATTTTTGAAGTTTCTACAACATTGTAGAACATTGTAAAAATTAAAAAAATCATATAAAAAAGATATTGTAAAAAAATCATTTTTAAGGGGGTTAACATCATTTTTACCATATAACTTAGTAAGTATGAGAGCTAGAATTTTTTCGTCTTCGACAAAGTTTCTTCAAATGACGTTACCTACAATACTTCCTTAGGTAGTTTTCAATTTTGAGAAAAAATAAAAAAGTTAATTTTTTTTTCTCAGTGTATACAATTGAAAACGATTTTTTTTTATTTCTATAATAAAGTACTCTTAAAAAGAAGAAACATTGCAGAAGACACCAAAACGCTAAAACCGATAGTTTTGGCGCAAACCCACATGTCCCACTTTTTTTGATTCCGTCCCACTGTGTGTCGCTGGCTAATTCAAAATGGTGGAAGGGGAAATCATTGATATACCTCCTTTCTAGATACCTTGATCGGGATATAGGCTAACTGGATATCAATTGTCATACTTGTTATTTCCAGTACAAACTAGATTTAAAATACCATAAGCTCTAGTCTGAAAGTAGTATTTGGAAAGATTCAAGAAATGACAACGATCGGAATTTTAAGACCCCCCCCTCTAGGAACTCTCTTTTTACAACACCTAATACATGCACTTTCACTGTCGAAAGGGGCACCCCCTTAGAGTCCTCTTCTTTTTTGTAGAAGCACTATTTCGGTAACCTCTTCTGACGAGTGTTGAACTAGCTGTAAGTTAAAAATAAAGAAAAAAATGCACTGTCACACTTTCGTAGACCATCCCATCTCAAACGATGGACGTTATTTTTTAATGCTCTCGGAGAAGAATGCCAAAAAATTCCCATTTTTTGTGAGGTCTCAAAGCAAGGTCCAAGATAGTGGTTCCCAAACTTTCAGAGTTGCGGCCCCCTTAAAAATTCTACAGAGGCCGTTCATAAGTCCACGTGGCTCAACCGATTTCAACCATCAATGGATCAATTTCACTCAGTTTTACGACCTTTTCGTGTAGTTAAAAGTATTTTTTAACAGTTTGTTTGTTACATAGAAGGATGTTTAAAAATTGTTTTTAAGCAAACAATGATAAAACTATAAATTTTGTCGAAAAAGTCACGGGTTTTCTTGTCTGTTTTCTATAATGTTGACAATGCAAAACTAAATGCAGGAAAACAAGTACGAAGGTGAGCCTTCTTGGCTTAAGTATCGAAATTTTTTAACAAATGTCCTTTTAGTGCTAACAAATATCTCTAAAATAAAAAATCGCGGGATCTTATTTCGGGGTGAAATTAATCACTTGCGATTATTGGTGGTTTTCAAACCCTACATAATAAAGCTCCCTGAATCTGAATATGCTTCTTAAATTCTTAACAATACAATATTTATATAAATAATGAATAGTCAAATTTCAATAATTACGCGAATAACGTCTAAATGCATGCAATTTTCTAATGAACTCCCTGATATCTAACAAAAATTCAATTATTTCAAACAAATAAGCTAGTTGGTACTTGTTTTGGAGATAAAATCTGGTTTGGGAATATATCATAAGCATCCTCACAAGCTTTCAGGTTTATACCATGTTCAAATCCTTGTTTAGAACTAGAATTTAATAAATGTTTGTCAATACCGCACCGTACATGATTTTGAAATTTAATATACATAATAAACATTCTTAAATGCAAAAAACTTCACAACACACAATTGGTCGGTGTAGACCGGACTACATGATATTTTAGCCTTGTACAGATTAGTCAATAACTCAAACAGTTCTGATCTTTTTGATGCAATTTTGATACAGATAATCCATCAGATAGATACATTCCAATATAAAAGCGAATAATGCAAAACATCTGTTTTTTCGAATTCTTGAAGTAAGTTTTACTGGAATCATTAAAAAGCTTTCAGTTCAGTTTGACTAAACACCGACCAATTCGACAATAATGAGCTTGAGGTTAAGCTTGATTGGTCGCCTGTAGTAATTTAATTGAGTACATTACTAAACTTCTCACAACATCACAGTAGTTCACTTAACATAGTAGCCATGGACATATGAGAAGAGTCAGACGTAGGAACCAAACATCATTCTGTAATAAACCATTGAATACTCCAGAATCGCCAGACCAGCTGCACAAAGAATGAATGCTTGGGTTTAACAGACACCCTCAATGTATAAGTGCTGATGATCTTCTATTTTTAGGCCTGCCACGTCTGAATGCAGACCAATGTGGAGAAGGGGGAGGTATTGATGATGCATCAAACTGGCTCCCACAGTAGACCTTATATACCACTGCGTCTACGCCTATTTATGCGGGAAGGTGTAGGGGTATTAAATTTATGACAGAGAGGCTTACTGTTTGGTTAGCAGACTGCCTAAGTATCAGGCGTAAAGGAAGGCGTGCTATTATGATGAAAGAGTGGAAGCGCAAGGCAACGTTATTCTCTGGAATGTACTCATGAGTATGAATTTATAATCTGGATCAACACTTGATATCACTCCTTGGTACGAAATTAAGCCACTGATGACTAAAAGAAATCAATGTTTAGGTAAGCTTAGAACCCTTATAAGCGGTTTCTTCACCACCGCTTAGGCCTTAAACCTGGTTTAATCGTATGGGTAAACGTGGTTTACGGCTTAAGCGAAGGTGAAGAAATTGGCCCTTAGACTCCTAAAAAGCCTAGTAAGCTCAAAACTATTTTTTTTAAATCAATAGCCATGGGTATTTTTTTTTTGAAAATCAAAGCTGAAAATGATCGAATAGTCCATAACAAATTTCATTACTTGAAATATTGATCAAGATATCTGGAATTCAATATTCAAGGAGTAAGCATTTTCAAACATCATTTTGTAAACAGTGGTTATGTGTGGTACAAACAATAGTACCATTTGAACTAAATGGATATCTCGCTCAAAAAGTTCTGCAGCTTTTCAATTGTCTGATCGTTCATTTATGGTTTTCAAAATCATACTTTAAGATTAATCTGATTGATGTATCAAATTTAAAATGCTTCTCTACTGTTGCAATATAGAAACGCCAAGTTTGATTCTTTCCCACATTAATTTTTACATTCTCTGGGTTCTGAAACACAGTGTAATCAATTTTTAATTCTTGTCTTCTATGAAATAAATGTACAAATAAAAAAGAAAACTAAGAAGTTTCATAAAAATATCTGAAATATTAACTTTAGTATTGTCAGACTATTTTCTCGTTCTTCTTCTTCTTTTAGGCATTACGCCTCCACTGGGACAGGGCCTGCTTCTCAGCTAAGTGTTTTTAAAAGCATTTCCACAGTTATGACCTGAAAGCTTTCTTTTCTATTTGATCATTTTTGCATTTGTACACTACCCGTCATAAATACGGACTCACTAAAATAAGTATTGCAACTAGAGATGAGCAAAACGGCTCTTTTCAGTGAATGGATCCGATCCGAATCACTCATTTTGGGGAACTGGATCTTTTGAACGGTTCATTGGCTCAGCGACTCGCAAAAGAATAGCGAACTGAACCGAGCGAACGAAAAAAAAAAGCGGTTCACTCGCTGTTGCGCGATATGCACCTTTCGTATCTTTCTCTCTCTCTCTCTCATTCTTCGTACATTCTTCCCCAGGAACTCACGATATACTCGGCCGATTTCCCCGACCAGAAACAAAAGGAAGAAGCAGAAATGTGCTTGCTATTCAAGTGGGCTCTTTTTATCTATATCTTGCATTTTCATGTGTGCAAGTGGGCGAGGCAAATTTGTCTGTCTATGCTGACTGCTGAGAGTGCAGAGAGCACGATGCAGCAGAAAACTATGCTTGCATGTGTGGCGTGGCGCGCAAAGCAAGGCACGTGTCAAGCGTAATAATAAAGTCAAGAAACGAGCGAAGGAGAATCGGGGAAGAGGATCGGGTCTTTCTTTTTCCGGGTATCTATTGGTCTGATCCGTGCTGATCAAATGAACCGACTCTTGCCAAAAAATGAGCCACGGATCACTCGTTCTTTTTAGTGATCCGGAATTTTTGAACGGCTCCAATTCTTTTTGCCCATCTCTAATTGCAACACTCAGCTGAATATTGAATCTTCAGCAAAGTTGTTCTGGGGATCAAGGACATCCGGAAAGCAAATAGTTTGGTTCGCAATTTTTCCGCTAGGTAGCGCTAGTGAGCATGTAAAATTGAGCATTTCAAACTAGTTTTAGTCCTAGCATTTTATACTAGTTCTAGCTTGTGATTCACAAGAGATAGACAGTTCGGGTCTTCGGCAAAGTTGTTCAGAAGGTCAAGGACATCCGGAAGACAAACTGTTTGGTTCACAATTTTGCCGCTGGGTGGCTCTAATGAGCATGTAAAATGGAGCGTTTCAAGCTTGTGAAACATTAAGTGAATTAGACCTGAATCACTTGAATATTAAATGAATCAAACCTGAAACACTTGAATATGAAATGAATCAGACATGAACCACTTTAAAATGAGTAAATAAGCTCTGAAGTACTGAGACGTGAATCAAAATAAACCTTAATAATCGAATAACGAGACGAAGCAAACCTGAATAACTGTAGTCTGGGGTGTATGACACCTGAATCGATATGGAACTAATTATCCCTGAAACATTTGAATATGAATTTGATCTAAAACCCTTGAATATGAATGAATTGATAGATATGAACCACTTGAATATGAGCTTATCGAAACTGAAACATTTGAAAATTGAGTGAATCGGACCTGAATCACTTGAATATAAAATGAATCAGTACTGCATTACTCAGAAATGAAATGTTACATGACATGAATCATTTCGATATAAAGCGAATCATATCTGAATAAATTGAACAAAAAGTTAATCGGTCCTGAATTACTCGTATATGAAGTGAATATTACCTTAAACACTTGCATATGAAGTGAATCAGACATGAATCACATGAAGTGAATCTCACCTGAAACACTTGAACATGAAATGAATTGGACATGAGTTATTTGGATACACGGATAAAAATCTGATCCCCAAATCATGATTTACAAATCATGAAATGCATAAATTGGTTAGGTCATCATATCAAAATCACAAATTATGGTTCCTGGAGTCATAATCATGATTTTTCATAAGCGTAACATCCAGTGTGAACACACTAAGCGGTGCACTTTGCTTCAGCTCATTCGTATCGATCACTCGTAATATAAGATTACGATGTGGTTGAGTGGTAGGGTACGTGGCAACCAATCGGAAGGTCCTTGGCTCGAATCTCAGTGCATGCTATTTTTTATTTTTTATTTTTTTTTTGTTTCACGTATTTGATTCGATATTTTGCGAAATTCCGTTTTATTTTGTTTTCGAAACGACATAGGAGTTCCAAATATCGCACACCCTTCACTGAATCCATAATCACTGCCATCGCCTCCCCTGAGTTAATTGCATTCGATCATCTTGGAACGATCTTGTGAATGTGTAAAAGTATAGATTATCTAACCCTAATGTGGTAGCGATTATGTTTTTGTTTACATCTGCGGGCCGCGTGTGTGTCCTCGATGTTTGTCTTGAACCCTTTGCCGTATTGGAGAACCTGTTTCAAAGCGATCCGAGCTTTCACTTTCCTTCCAGTGGAATGCAGTCGGTCAATGCATTAGTTACAAAGGACAAGGAGGAAGTCATTTGCGTTTCTTTCAATGGACCTAATCTGACTTAATGTTCGATAAGATCGATAGCCAAGGCTGATTGTATGATTTGGTCATTTGTCAAACTTTCTAAAAAGTGTGAAATCATCCTAGCTAACTGACGCAATTGAACAATTTAAAATGAGTTCCCGATTGCTCTCAAAGCGCAACCATGACGTTCTTAACTAGTTCCATTTGACGTCAATTGGATCGCGAAGAGCTCCAAGGCTAATTGAAATTCTACTCCTGTAAAAGAAGTGAAATAAAATCAGATAGCAAATGAATAGCTTGCCTTATGGCGTACGTAGTGAATGAGAAGTAGGTTTTCGGAAAATTTCCGCCTATTGAGACCGGCTGTGTGGTTTGGTAAGAGTTTCATACATCACACACCGCACGCAACTGGGTCTGTGAGTCATTTCCAATTATCATCAAAGCGTGTGAAGTTTGTTCTTCACGTATTACGTCATTTATATCATGTTCTTGTTCTAGATATGGTTAGAATCAGAACTACCCCAATTAAACAAGTAATTTCCATTCTGCTCTCGTTTCTGCTATAGAATACTAGGCCATACAAAATGAGACAGATCAAAAGACTTCAATTAGCTAGCGACGAACCCTTCAGTAGAACAAGTTCTGAGCGAGTTGTCCTTCGCTCAAACGAGTTCTAGGTGGACATATCTTGCTTCAATAATCTAAATGAAAACTTCAATCGTCTTTTTGTTGACAAGCGCCGTTCTTTTAGTTACTCTTACATAAATAAGAGCAAATCACGTCAGTAAGAATTTGAGTGATGGCCTGTGATAGATATAGTACACTTTCACTGAAACCATAGCTAAAAAACTGAAGTAGTTCTCGCTGATACCAGGCCACCATTGGAATATATGGTTAGAATTTATTTTGTTTGTCGCTGTTTGCTAGAATATGCTACAACTACAAGTGTTTCGGTTAACTCATATTGATGATTTCCTCATAAGGTAAGCTAAGCTGTTTACGAAAACGTCCATTTTTGTTAAATGAATAATGGATATTTCTTCACGTCTCATATTTTTCTCTTGAAACAATTGCTGACATTGTATAGAAGAAATAACTAGATTTAATTCAAAATAAAATCCAAGCTATTTTGCATTTGACACAGTGAAATGAACGATTTTTAGCCGATGAATCTTTACTCGAGTCCTTTGGAGTAGAAAAAATGGGCGGAAATCTTGGAATTCAATTATTAATTTATGTGATTCTACAAGAAATAATACTCCAATGCCAGTCTTAAGGAAATCATCACTCCAGCGATGATGAATATCAAATAATTGCAGTGAGAAAATTACTTCTTCTTCTTTCTGGCGTTACGTTCCAACTGGGACAAAGCCTGCTTCTCTGATAAGTGTTCTTATGAGCACTTCCACAGTTATTAACTGAGAGCTTTCTTTGCCGATTGATTATTTTTGCATGTGTATATCGTGTGGCAGGTACGAAGATACTCTTATGCCCTGGGAATCGAGAAAATTTCCTTTACGAAAAGATCCTCGACCAGCGGGATTCGAACCCACGACCCTCAGCATGGTTATAACAAATGTTTTTAATCTTCCTAATCATTCAAAAAAGTTACGGGTCACCCGGATTTGGCACAGCAATTTCGAAGGCATTTTCTAATCAAATTTCAATATTATACAGTATTGGACTAGACCTGTGCGCCGCCGCGCCACGCCGCCGCCGCCGATCAATTTTACGTCACACCAACGCCGAATGAGGCATCGGCGGCGCGCCATACGCCGATCAGCATTTCGCCGCCGATTTTGTATTTTCACGCCGATAAATAATTCGGCTCGTAAAATTAGATAATTTTATTTAAAAAAATGCTTTACAAAATAATTCAATGTTGCTTAAGGAATTCCTAAAGGGATTCTTACAAAAATTCATCAAGGATTTAATCAATTTACTCCAAGACACCACTCAGGAATGTCTATAGGAGGATTATCAAATATTTCTCAAATAATTGAAGCAGATATTTGCCCAGGAATTATTGCCAAAGATGATTTTTCAAAGATTTCTCTCATATGCTTGTTGATTTCTTCCTAAATAATTCCACATATATTTTTAAGATTCCCCTGGCGTTTCTTATAGAACTGATTTGAAATTTCTTTTCCGGGAAACTGAAGGGATTCTTCAAAATATTCTCTCAAAAATTACTTCAGAGATTTACCCTACAATCTTTTTTTTTGAAAACAATTGTGTTATAACAAATAATACAGGGGTTTTTTTCAAAAAAAAAAAAATCTTGTAGGAATACTTCTATAAACCTACAAGAAAAGAACTCTTCCGGGATTTTTACATATATTTCTGCACTTTTTCCTCCAATTATTTGATTAAGAAACACTTCAGAAATTCTGTTAGTAATAACTTCGAACGTTGTTATAGGGATTTATCGAGAAATTATTACAAAGATATCTTCAAGATTTCTGCCAGCAGTCTGAAATTTCTCAAAGGATAACATGGATATAGGATGACTACATTTCTCAATTGCATTTGTGAGTAGGTAATCCATTGAGAATCACTCTTGAAATTTATTCAGAATATTCTCAATCAAATCACCTAGAGTTTTTCCAGTAATTTTCACATGGATTTTCTCCAGCGACTTCTCCCGGGATACCACCGAAGATACTTCTTCGATTTTATCCATCAAATGTTCATTCAAAAATATTTCCAAGGAAAATACTTCAAAGCTTGTTCTAGGATTCTAGGACTATCTAGTAAATTTTACTCGATTTTCCAATGTACTTTCAAAAATTCCTTTGCAAATTTCAACGAGATTTCTTTCAAAAAATTTCATTTCATAATTTTCTAATGGATTGATAAACTAAATAAGCTACCACTGCTAAAGAAAGTAATTCACTAAACACAGCTCGTTTTCCATCAGAAAAATGGAAAACAGTGGTTTCATAAGCTAAAAATACCACTTTTTTTTTAAATAAACCCAAACATATTATTTTATACACATTTTTATCGTTCTATCTAAGCGGTTGAATGATAGATTTCTATACTTGTTATTGACTTGACTTCTTTTATTGAACTAGGAATTCTGGTAATATATATAGCTGGTTCAATTTTGCATTCTCGCTAGAGTTTCGGTTATTTTCCATAGTATATATACTGTATCAATATAGTATTATGAGTGTTTTGCGAAGGCCCTAGCTGTCCGAATTGGTTTTGCGCGCTCGGAGTGTTTTGTCGGTTCACTTGGATAGTGCTTTGCGAAGGTCCAAGCTGTCCGATTCAGTTTCCGCGCGCTCGGAGTGATTTTTTCAGTTAGCACTTCATTCGCATGCCATCGGAGTGATTACACAGCGCAACAAAAATGGTATTTGTGCGTGTCTCAAGGATTAAATTGTGTGTCTCTGGTAGATTTGGAGTTTCTGAATCTGATGCCATTCTCAGAAATGTTCCAGCACGTCACAATTTTTAGCGCCAAAGTTGTATAAAACACTGGTTTTATTGATGTTTACATGAAATTTAAAGTAAAATTTATCAATTTTTTTTGTAATCTAATCCACAAAACATGCAAAATAGAACTTGAACTTTCATTTCAGATATAATTTGATTGAAATTGCACGATTAAATTTCGATTAAACCGATTTTTTTCAACATGCTTGCAGTCTCTATACAAAATTCTTCGTTTATTATATATGGAAAAATACAACAATTTTCTAATCCATCAAAAAAAAACTTTTCCGCATCGAAAGTATTGCAAACTTTGATGATAAGTGTTGTTATACACATATAGATTGAATTCTGTGTTAAAATTAAGCAAATAAATTGCCTTACAAGAAATCGTCTTTTTTTGCATTTTCAACAGCCAATATCTCAAAAACTAGACGTGCTATGATATTTCTGAAAACGGCAATGGATTCAGCAAACCTTAATTAAGTGAATAGCGGTATTTTGTAGCTTGAGACAAAAACATGTTCCGCAGTGTTATGTATCCCTGCTTATGCGTGTTGACGCTGAGATTGTAACTGTTCAGTCGAGGATGGATTACCAACTGGTGAGCTGGTTTCATGCTTGTATTAACACATTTGTACCATGACATGCAGTTTTTTGTATTTGTTGAACAAACTATGAATGGTTCGAAACTTAAAGTGTTGACATAAGCGCTTATACACGATTAATAAAATTTCGAGATTCAAACCTTTGAATATTTCGATGTTTAAGATGTCGACGCATTGATAGATAGCTTTTTATACAAAGGTTAAATGAATCGCATCACTTACCAAGGTGAATCCTGATCATTTAGCTTTTAAGCCCTTCCACTAATAAAACTCCTTCCCATGACAAACATGAAGATGCAGAGGTATACTCGGTCTTTAGTAACAATGGGATGTCACACTAACATTTCTTCCCTTCCCCGATGACCGTAAGCCGGCGCTTCCATTGACATTACTAATTTCAGAGTCCTCGAAAATGTACATTGAAGATGGTATGCTACTCTCAAACTACATCTGTTGTTTCCCTGTACAATTTCGATTATTCTGGTCAATCACGGAGTAGCAAATACGAATTGTACGGTCATCAGTGCTTATGCTTATGTATTAATATAGTATTATTTTAATAGGCGAAAATGTATTATATTTGATAGAAAAGTAGTGTGCTAATTGGAGTTCCACGCAGTACAGTTATTCCTCTTAGAACTCCTGTAGAATTGTTTCCAGGATTCATGCAGCTAATTCACAAATTTCTTCACCTTTCACGTGCATAAGCAAAATATCGCTCATAATTCCGCATGTAAATGTGTTCGAAAATGATCATAATTCACTTGTTCATGAATTACTCAACATTAATTCTTCAAAAAAAAGTGAAACCTTTGTCTTTATCTTAAAGTTTCTCCAAGTAACCTTTTTTTTTCAACGGGATATTTATTAAATAATCTTGTTTGTATTTTTTTTTAGAACTGAGCCAGAGATTCATTTAAGAGCTACTCCAAGAACTACTCAACCCATTTTCTAGCGATACTTCAATATACTTTTTTAGGTAATACTACAATAGATCTCAAAGCGTTTCTTTGGGGATACGTCCAAAAACTTTTCTAGGGATTATGCAACGATTTCTTCTAAAATACTAACTTAGGATTCGTCCTAGAACTCCTTCAGTAATACTTACAATGATGCGCACCAGATTTTTTCTTGTATTTCTGAAGGCGTTCCTGCAAAGTTTTCTCCAGAACATCTTCCAAGCAAGTCTTTACTAGCCCATATGTTTCTGCTAAAATTTCAATAAGGTCCTTGATTTTTTTAAGGGTTGCTTTGAGAAATCTTCAATCATTCGTGCAAGAATTCTTCAAATAGTTTTTCCAAAATTTCAGTAAAAAAAAGCTAAAGATTCCGCTTACACAGTTTTTTGATAAATCACACACATTTTTCTGTGGTAATTTCGCCAAATATTGTTGTGAGTTCCTTTCTGGTTCGTCGAGTATTTTTCCTGGTTCTTATTCATTTTCTCAAGGATTCGCCCAGGAAGTATTTTCAGATTTTGTCCAAAGATTAATAATAATGAATATTTTTTTCAAATATATTCGGTTAGTATCCTACCAGGGAATATATCAGGTATTTGCTACCAACAATATTTCCATAAGTCCATACATAAGCTGTAATTTGAATTATTTTGATGGTGCATTAACTATTTCATCGTTTTGATTGTAGTTTATATATATGCACCCAAATTTATCTAGCATTAAACGCGAAAATATTTATTAATATTATTAATATTATCTTGTGGTTTGGGTTGTGGGTTCAAGTCCCACCGCTAGAGGGTTTTCAACGTAATTTTCTTGAAATTTCAATACATAAAGTTTCTTGGAGGCCTTTCTTAGGCTAATGGCAATGTCCCCGGCGAGTTCAGGATTTTTTCGTATATTAGGAAATTTCCATACTTTCCTAGGGTATAAAGTACCATCGAACCAGCCACGCGAAACACTAATACGAAAATGGAAACTTTGGCAAGGAAAACTCTCACTTAATAACTGTGAAAGTGCTTGTATAAAACTAAGCTAAGAAGTAGTGTGTGTCCCAGTAGGAACGTAACGCCAGAAAAAAGAAGACAAACTCAAACATTTTGATGTCCAATTTTCTCCACGCCGATGCACGCCGCCGCCGCCGAAACTTGTTAACGGCGTGACACTGATCACGCCGCCGCCGCCGGTATAAAAATGCTCTCACGCCGCCGCCGATCAAAACTATTTCGGCGCACAGGTCTTTGCAACTTTTTCGATTTTCCATACAAAATGACCAACTTTGATAAACTATATCTCAGTTATTTATGGACCGATTTGAATGAAATTTTCACAGAATATCACACATAACTTGAATTTTAACATATATTTTTGAGTGGTTTTTCAATCACAAGTTGAAAAGCAGTAATGGTTTGACTAAAATGAACTTTTTGACGATTTTTTATAATTGACATAACTTAACATATTGAAGGAATAGCTTCATGGTATCTTCAGCAAAGTTGTAGATTTTGACGATATGAATAAGTTTGCTGAGGACAGTTTTTGTGTAGGGTATCAGATTTTGAAATAAAAAGTTTTGAATTTTTCGTCAAAAATTTCACTATAGTCAAACCGTTATTACTTATAAAATTGTGATTGGAAAAATTATTCAAAAATATATGTTAAAATTCAAGTTATATCTGATGTTCTGTGAAAGTTTCATTCGAATCGGTCCATAAATAACTGAGATCTAGCTCACCAAAGTTGTTCATTTTGTATGGAAAATCAAAAAAGTTGCAAATGTTTTGTCCAATATTGTATACTGAAAAAACCGTAATAACCGTCATAAATCTTACGAATCCGGGCCAAAACCAAAGATTCACCGAGTTTGGCCGCTTAGAATTGGTGCTGAACAGATCAAGGTCTGGCAATTTTTGGAAGCGCATGCTTTTCACGAAAGGGGACGTGAAATTATCTGTGGTGGTTCCCAAATGGCTGCATATGTGGAAGCTTCCTATTAGAACTGAAATCATTGCCACTATTAACAATTTGGAGCAGCTATAACTGTCTAATGGCCAACGGCACTCTGATCCCCCGTATAGATACTGGAGACCCCGGATATGTGGTCATTTTAAACTTTCCGCATAACTCAGCCATGCGACACAACAAAGTTTGCAGAATTTCTTGAAAGTAAAAATATCGAGTGAGTGATGATATGTAATATAACTGCATTGCTGGATCCTCTGGAACCTAGGGGGATTTATCTCTTTAAGTCAATATCTATTTTCAATTCCGTATTATTCGGTGAAGCATGTACTATTTCTTCTTTGTAAATGAATAAAGTCTTGTATGTTGTAGTAAAAGTTGAAAAACATGTAAATAAAAAAAAATATTGTCAATAAAAAAATTTATTAATCATATTTTTTAGCATTTTAAATAAAAAGTTTTTAAATGATATTTGAATACTATCAATAAAATAATTTTCTTGTCTCACAGAAGCGTTTATAAAAGTATAAGAAACTCAGAATTTATTCTTTTGATTTTAGTTTTGTTTGTGTCTCAGAAATATCGAGTTATGGAGAGTCAAATGTAGTAAATTTAACGTAAAAAATAGTAAAACTTTTACACATTATCTTACGAGACCATTTATGAACAGCCTTTAAAAATTAAAAATGCTATCTGCTTCAAATGTGTTGTAAATCTTCATATAACTATCATCATAATCATAATATTTAATTTTAGGAACTTTATTACCCATGCGTTTTGAGAAAATCGCAAATTGACCATTTAACCGAGAACTCTGGGATCTCCGGAACCTATTGTATGGCCACCGAATGGCCAAGACTGCTCAGATTACCTCAGGTGATTTATTTCATTTGATTCTTCAAATTATGATATGTCACATGTTTGGGTACTACGAAAATTGCAAATTTTCCATATTTTCGGGGCCTTTGGAATTTCGAAACTTACTGTTTGATCACCATGTGACCGAAATGTAGCCCAGGACTGTTTAGATTACCGCAGGTTTTTTTTTAATAGAATTATGAATATTTTGATATGTCCCATGGCTGAGATCTATGTAAAAAGTAAAGATTTAACTTGGAAAATATGTGACATTTTGTTTTGGGTGTTATTTTTTATCGTGTGGGTAAAAATTAATAAAATTTTTGGTAAAACTAGTTTAAAGTGTTATGTTTATGTGTGCAAAATTCTATCACGATCTGTCAAGTAGTTTTCAAGATGCATTCGAAACAAAAAGAGCTACACCAATAAATTTTGGGCGCGGTGATAGACAATCGTGGTAAGTCACACTGATGGTTCAGCAAAAGGCTTGGAATCCACCATTCCATCGTGTCCCGCGTTGTGAAAACGTTCCAGGAGACGAAGACCATCGAGCGGTGCAGCAGCCGAAAACCGAAAACGGATTACCCCCTGATCTTCCACGCCGATTAGGCAGTACTTTAAGAATAACCCAAGCCTTTCCACCCGAGGCGTGGCCAAAAAGATCAATTCATCGAAGTGGTTTGTCCATTAGAGCATGCAGCGGGCTGTGCTACGTGTTTTTAAGGTTCGGAAGGCGCCAAGCCGGACTGACAAACAAAACACGGTGGCCAAATTGCGTGCGCAAAAGCTGTACCATGAGTGGCTGGTCAAGCCAGGCTGTGTCATCATGGAGGACGAGACATACATTAAGGAGGACACCAAAAAAATCCCCGGCCTCGAGTTTTTTGTCGGTACGTCCCGCATGGAGGTTCCAGAAAAATTCCGGAAGAGAAAGATGGACAAATTCGCGAAGGAGTACAGTGCCTTCACGATTTTGACAACACCCGTTTTTGGCAACATTTTCTTCCCGATTTTGGCAACACATTGGAAAATATTTTCAATTGGTTATTAAGTACTGAAACCTAACATTTTGAATTGAAACAAAGTAAAAATAAGTCAAAATGGAAATGGTGCTGACCAGTGCGAGCTAAGAATCGTAATATGAACGACTTATGATTAGAACTAGCATATTTCAAAGTTTTTGTTCAACGTATAGGAGAAGCCCTATAAAGCAGGCAAGCAGAATAAATTATTGCTACATAGTTTAGGAAGCACCATAAATTGGTATTTCTGTTGGCATTTCAATAACAGCTGATGAAGAAAACATTGCGAAGCCTTTTTCTCATAAATCTCGGATATTACAGAAAATCCCACAGAAATAAAATCGCAAATTGTATATTTAGTTTACCGATTGTATTTTCATCAGAAGCATCAATTGGGTTGTTTACCGATGGAAAAAATACAGTTTTTCGTATTGTGCTTTGATATTTTAATTTTGACATTAAAAATGATAAATGAAGATTTAAATTTGTAGACTCAATGGCATTTCAATCTACATAATGACAGCTCGTCCCGTAGTAAAATTTGCCGAGGGGTGATTCAAAAGTGATTTCCATACTGCTTTCGGGTCAAAAGATGAATTAAAGAAACTCCCAGACAATGCTCACATCATTCGTAATAGTTGCCACGCATTTTCTGATACTTTTAGAGATTAAAATAATGAAAACCATAAGCATTTCAAAATTCCCGATTTTAGCAACTTCCCCATTTAGGCAACATAAAAATCACGCCTTGTTGCTAAAATCGGTAAGGAAGAAAAGCGGAAAAACATTCAAAACCGACGAAGCCTTGAAGAAAAACTGGGAGGAATTGTGTAAGAAAGATGGGCAACGCCTCGCCCAAGATCTCATGAGCAGTGTTAAGAGAAATGTACGAGCATTCAGCTTGAGGAAGGAAATTCAATAAATAAATTATGCCAAAAAATAGCTTATTTATAGTTATTCAATCCCTGAAAATATGAGAAGTATCCGATTTAAAATGAAATTTTGGTGATCATTTTTATGTGTCTCAGTTTTTCCGAGTCCAGTCTTTAAATTGACCACATTATCGAGACCTCTGAAACCTCCGGAATCTGTTATACGGCCACCGAATGGCTTAAAGGTGGGAGATCATTTGGCGTAAAGTCATTTGTCCTGAAGCAGTTTGGCATAATGGTCGCTTGGCATAATGAGCCTAAAACCAAGGATTTCTTAAGACAATATTCGTTTTTACGTTTCTTGGGCTTGAACATTGAATTTTGAATAAACTAAAGCATATTAAGAGGATAATTTCCAACAGTATTTTATTATTATTATTCAGAAATTAGCCTTCTTTCAAATGTAAGTTAATATTTTGAGTTGCGCTATAGGAATCTGCGAAAAGAGATATCGATTACTGCAGTTACTCCGATGATTCTGAACGCAATTTTTCTTTCCTTCGTATTATTATGTTGCAACAGTTTTTGACGTCCAATCTTCTTTTGTTCAATTATAAATTTTGTTTTCTTTTAAATATAAGCTGGTTTTTATATTAATACTGTTGTGAATAATGTTTAGGAGAGCTAATTGTTATACAATTTTATATTTTGCTGTTTTATCAACTCTTGCATACCGAGCTGTTAGAATGATCATTACATTGGACCTGCTAATATATAAACATATTTTTTTCTTTTTAAAATGTGTTGTTAGTTCAAGTTATGCTATGAGAAGATTTTTTTTTGTGTCATATCTTAAACATGTGTCTCAAGGATCAAATTATGTGTCTCTAGTAGATTTGGGGTTGCTGTATCTGATGCCGTTCTCAGATACAGCAACCCAAATTCTCGTCATAATTTTTAGCTACAGGTGGTCAAAGTTGTATAAAACAAATTTTAAGTATGATTTGTGGAAAATTAAGTGAATAAATTGCTATACAATATAACAAACTTGCATGCAAGTTGACAGAAATAGTCAAATTTTGCATTTTCAACAGTCAATATCTCAAAAAATAGACGTTCTATGATATTTCTGAAAACGCCAATGTGGCTTCAGCAACCCTTAATTTAGTAAATAGCGGTATTTTGGTACTTGAGACAAAAACGTGTTCCGCAATGTAATCTGCTCTCGTGTATAGGCTATTTCTTCGTTATGCTGCAATGATCTTTGGGTTAGCGCTTTCAATATTTTGCATATGAATGTTCCATAAATTTGCAAGTAGTTTTCATCAAGTGTTACGTCCCAACTGGGACAGCGCTTGATACGCCGCGAAATGTTATATAAGCGATCCCCTAATTATCAACTGCGAGTTTTAATAAGTTAGGCTCTCTAATGTAACAACTATTTTTTGGCATCTACGGATTGGAAAATCTCTGAACGAACACCACCACCAAAAATTTTTGCCATGGGCTCGTTGGTGTTGATCTCGGTAAAAAATTTCAAATTCGGTATATTCAAAAAGACAAAGTTTGTATATTTTCAATTGTTTTTAAATCTGATCATTCTAAATCACTCATTATGTAAAACGGCCATTACGCCAAATGGCCATTATGCCAAACGACTTTATATCAAACGGGATACAATCGGCCTAAACATGGCCCAACTCTGTTTAGGTACCTCAGGTGACTTTCTCATTAAATTCTGAAAATTTATATATTCTATGGAAGTTAAAAACTGACCACATTACCAGGACCTCTGAAACCTACAAAACCGTTTATATGGCTACCGAGTGGCCAAGACATGAATCAGAACTGCTTAGATTACTTCTCGCGATTTTTTTTTATTAAATTCTGCAAATTTAGATGTGAATTGTCGGATTCTATGGAAATTACAAATTGGCCCTATTTCCGTGGGCATCGTGCCAAGGATGTCCTTCCAAAAATGGCCAAACCTTGATTCTTTTGGCGTTGATTCTATGCCATCAAACCCGGTCAAACTTAGATTCATCAAATTCGTGCGTTGATGATTCTTTTGAGTATAAAAAGTCTGAAATTTAGCTGGAAAATGCCTACCAAATTTTATTTTTGATTTTTGTTGAAATATAGTGTTATAGAAAAAAAGTCAGAAAGTTACAGAGCGCTAAGTGATTTCGTTAAAAAGTTACAAACGCTCAAAAGTGTGCAACAGGAAAGTTAAAAGTGTGAATTTATTTTTTAGTAAATGACATTTAGACTGAGATAAGAACAAGTTTTTTCATTGATTTAAAAATCTTGGTTACGACGTGATTCGAACCGAAGGAACCACCGCTCCTACTATTGAGGCTATTGGCACACTAAACTGAACTGAACAAGCTGAATTGATTCTACGTCTTCTCGGCTCATCTGAACATGGACATGGTGTATAAATTGCTACTCCTTCTGAAGGGAAAAAGATGACGCCACAGTTAGTGACATCATCAAATGATATGGCAAATATTACTCAAACAATAAAACTTAATAATATCATTACTTGCCTTCATTTTTTTTTCAAAATTGTTATAACAAACTATGATATAATTTTATTTTGATTATAAACGATGCTCACACTCTGTTCCAATTACAAGTAGCTTATAACAAAATTTATTGTTATAGTTGTTATTGTTATAATTTTTTGTAACGTGATGTGTTCATCTATTAATTGTAACAAATTTTGATAAAATCTTATTATGAATCTTTGAAAACAAATTTTACCATTTCTTAATTATAACAATGGATGAATTCTATCCAGCAATTATAAGGAATCGTGTCCGATAATCTTCGATTTAGATTAAATTTTTCACACATTTTTGGTTAAAAATCTGGTTCCGAAACTATGAATTTAAGGCGAAACTGGAGGCTTTTCCGTTGGGATTAACATAGCCAGCTTTCAAATTCAAATTTTCTTGGTAGTAGTGAGCTCATCCAAGTACCGCTATGGGGAGTATTGTAATCGCGTGTAATTCAGATAATGGAAATTATAAGAATGCCATAATTGGGTGGACATTAACAAAACAATTACTCAAGGAACTGAAATAACTTACTTTGGGCTGAACGACTTTGGTAGCCTGTCACAGTGGAGCAAAATATCATAATTTTTAGTCAATTTCTCTATAGTCATAGATATGAGTTTTTGAGAATTGTTATCTCCGACGAACTATATAGCATAGATATAAACTATATTTTGTGGATCGAAAATTCGATCTACCTGGCTTTGAAATCATATAGGCTAGTTTTCCATTTCAATAGTATCAAAGAAATTGTAAGAAGTATTGCAAAACGTTTGATAAAAATTGAAAAAAAAAACGATAACAATTTGTCGGCAAACAAAATGTGAGCAACATTTTTTTTTATATCTAGGGTTGGTGCTCCCTTAGTGGACAGTCCCCTATAGTCACACTAGTGGCTTTTTACGGCGTTTTAGCTATAATCCTTTTCAAAACATTTTTTGACATGAAGGTCAGGAGCTATTTATCTAAGTACCATTGATACACAGCTTGATATTGTTCAAAAAATGATCGAAATAATTAGTTTTGCTTAAAATTTGAGCTCCCTTGCGCCTATAGTAAACCTATTGTTCCTATAGTAGCACTACTGAGAGAAACTATTTTTTATTTCACAAAATAATTGAAGAATTAACAACTTTTTTTTTCATCAAACGAAAGCTTTTGATCCACACTTTGTAGGAAAAATATAAAAGTTTTGTAAAAATACGGTTTTGATAAGTATTTTGCCAACGCCGTGATGCTAGTGCTATAGGAACAGAAATTAGAAATAGAGCTACTATAGGCACATGTATTCCTATAGTGGCACACGCGATAATAAATGCAAACATTTGAGTTTTCGTAGTTTTCATATTATTCCCACAAATCCAAGATAAAAAGCTTTCAGATGTTGAAAAAATAATGACGGTAGCGTTATTTGCCGATTTTATACGATTTTTTGTTCTAAGCTATGCGGCTATTGATACATCGACCCTATTGCTAAAAAAATTAGTGATCATGGGTTCGATTTTCAGCACCTCCATAAAAAACTTCGTTTTGTCATCGAAAGAAACCACATAGCGGGGAAGTCCATTCATTCTCCATCAGTATCAGATTGTTGAAGCATAAAATGAATTAATTGAGAACCAAAGACAACTCTCAGATTATTTTTGCATTGTTGGTGAATGCTTTGCTATTCTGGGGGATTGCCTGGACATATTGGAAATATGTGATATTTCTTAACCTCAATTTGTTCTGATTTTTCAAAGCAGATTTCATTGAGTATTTCTGAAATATTGGCAAATACTCAGGAAATCTGAGAGAATTTGTGGACATATTTGAATGTTGGAGGATAGTAAGAAAGGGAAGAAAAGCTCTGAACTTCACAGAGCACTATAAGATTATTTTGAAGTTTTTAAAATTTTGGTGATTTTGAATGGATGTTCCGAAAATTCATTTTTTTTATCGATGTTGGGAGCACAAAAAATCGATTGAATCGATTTTCTTCATTTAATTTTTTGTTTCGATTCCAGAGGAAGAAATTGATAAGTATTTTTTAATGACTTGATAAATCATAAACCTAGATTTGAATTAGCCTGTAAGTGTTTCATATATAATTTTGTATTTCAATCGTTATTCAATGGAAACAATTAAGAAATCGTGCGAAATTGCATTTGGTCGTATTTTAGGAGCAAACATCGGTCAATCGATTCGACATGTTGAATTTGAATCGATTCAGTAACATCGATGTTGAGATCATATTTGCCCTTAGCTTCTTACAACCCATACTTATCAATTTCATGTACACACACGCGCGTAGAGCGAGTGAGATTTGGTTACCGAACACCTCAATATATATGACAATATATTTCTAAGTTGTTTCTCAATACTTATTTTTGATGCATTGGTGAATAGTTTGGAATTCTGAAAAAATGTCTGGACTAATTTGGAATGATGACGCATAACGAGGGATTCTTAGGTTATTTCTGAACTAATTGAGGATTACAGAGAACTTTTAGGTCATATTTGATTTTTTTTTAATGTTTCATATTTGTTGATGAATACTCTGAAATACTGAGAGTATCTCATAATGAATTGGGGATGTTAAAGAATAACCAGAAATTGATAGATTAGTTCGTAACCAAATGAAGATCACATTAAACTCTTCGAATATTTCTGAATCGTTGGTAAATACTTTTGAATTCTATGATAATTTCTGCACAAATTGGGAATGCGGATAATGACAAGAAATCCTGAGGATCGCCAAGAATTATAAAAATATGTTTGAATTGTTGTTGAATACCTGGTATTCTAAGAGAAAGTCTCAAAAAAAAATTGATTGTAGCCAGGTAACGACAAATTCCTGGAATATGTCTGAATCGAACATAGATCACGAAAATATTCTCTCTGAAAGTATTTCAAAATATAAAGACGGATAAACAGCGGCTGAAAGCTTTTTTTTCCTAAAGATAATCAGTTTATTGTTATTTATTTTATTTCTGAATAGATGGTGAATAATTTAAAATTCTTATAGATTGTCTGAGTAATTTGGAAGTGTTGATTGCAACGAGAAATTTCTTGAAAATTTATTAACTAATTGAGAACCACAGAGAATTGGTAAATTATTTCAGAATTGATGTTGTATATTTTGGTATTCTGAGAGATTGTCTGGACAACTTTGGAATGTTAACGATAACAGAGAGAATCCTAGGTTGTTTCTCAACAAATTTTGGAGTACAGAATACTCTAAGATCAGTATTGAATTAACAAGATTATTTTAGAGATCAACAATTTACTTTCGAAATCCTGGGAAAATGTTTCAACGAATTAGAAATTTTCAAAGATAACCAGAAATACCTGGAATATTGCTCAATTTATTGAGCACCATAGACATCTATAGGAGAATTTCTGAATTGTTTGTAATACTTTGAAATTCCCGAAGAATGCCCAGGCAAATCGGGATTGTTGATGATAACGAAAAATTGCTTCTTGACGATATCAGAGAACAATAAAATTATTTTTGCATTATCCACATAATGTTTTAATTGAGAATGTTGAAGGATAACGATCAATTCATAGAATATTTCTGAACTGTTTGAAGATCACCGAGATCCCTGAGAGTATTTCTGAATTGTTGGAAAATAAATTAAAATTATGAGAGAATGTCTGGACAAATTGGAAATGTTGAAGGGTAACCTGAAGGTTAACATAGACCTCTAAGATCTTTTATAAAAGGTTGGTAAATACTCAGATAAGAATAACGAGAACTTTCGACTTTCTCAAAATATTTCTGAATGTTTTTTTTTTAATTGTGGAAAAATAATTTGTAACTCTCGCTCTGGACTAATCTTAAATGTTGAAAAATAACAAGAATTACCTAGAATATTTATGAACTAAATGAAAATCACAGAAAATGCAAAGATTATTTCTGAATTTTAAGTGAATATTTTGGAATTCATGAAGAATGCCTGTACACATTTTGAATTATCGCGGATTCAAGAGATCTCTAGGATATTTCATAGCTAGTTGAGGATTACAGGAAACTTTAAAATTATGTTTAAAAATGCAATATTGATTTTGGATTGTTCGTAAATACTTTGGAGGATTGAGAGAACGTCTGAAAAATTGAGAATGTCGAAACATAACCAGAAATTCATAGAATATTTCTGAAATTATTGGGGATGCGAAACTCTGAAATGTTGGTAAATATCTTAAAATTATGGGAGAATGTGTGCGTCATTTGGTAAAGTTGGAAGATATTAAAAAAATCAGAATATGTTTAAGCTAATTGAGAACCACATAGATCTTTGAGTATTTATGAATTGTTGGTTAATACTTTGAAATTCATACAAATTTAAAATGTTAGATTCTTAGGTTATTTCAGAACAAAATATAAAAACAAAGAATTTCAGGGATATTTTTGAATATTTAAGATGATTGTTTAAATGTTGATATATACTTTGGAATTCTGAGAGAATGTCTGAACTTATTTGGAAAGTTGTACATAACGAGATATTCTAAGAATATTTCTTAACCAATCAAGGATTGCAGAAATGTTCAAGCATATTTCTGAATTGTGTTTACAAACTTTGGCAATCTGAGAGAATATCCGTACAAAATGGGAATGCTGAGAGGAAATTGTTTTGAACATTTTTGTTCCTATTGAGGATTTTAGAGAACCCTGAGTGTGTATTTGAATTGTAGTTGAACGCTTTGGTTTTATGTGAAAATGTCAAGACAAATTTAGAATATTTATGATAACGAGAAATTCGTAGAATATATTCAAACTAATAACGTAACACAGTGATCTCTAAGAGTGTATCTAAATTTTTAATTAATAATTATTATGAAATACTGAAATAATGTCTGGACACTTAGGGAATGTTGAGAATAACGAAAACTTTGTAGTATATTTCTGAATGTATTAAGCATCACAAAGAACTCTTGGATTATTTCTGAATTGTTGCTCAATATTTTGGAATCCTGGAAGAAAAACAAAGGCTGATGATAACTCACCAAGGATTTCAGAGAATTCCAGGATTATTATTAAATTGTTGTTGGATACTTTGAGTATCTAAGAGGACGTCTGGAAACAAATGTTATACGGAAAGATAATGAGGGATGTAGATTCATGTAGATTCTGAACTCATTGAAAGTAACAAAGATTGCTAAGATTATTTTTGAATTTGTAAGATGATTTTTCAATTGTTGATGAATACCTTGGAATTCTGAGAGGATATCTGAAAAAAATAGGAGTATTGAAGTATAACGAAAAAATCCTAAAATATTTTTTAATTAATTAGCACGCAGAAAAACCTCATAGAGTATTTCTGAGTTGTTGATGAATGCTTTGAGAATCCTAAGAGAATATCTGTATAAATTTGGGGACGTTAAGAAATTACCAGAAATACTTAGAATATATCTGAACTAATTGAGGACCACAGAAACCTCTAAGCGAATTTTGGAATTGTTGAATACATTAAAATTCTGAAAACATGTCTGGGAACATGGGAAATGCTGATGATGACGAGAAATTTCTAGTATCTTACTGAACTTATTCAAAATCATAAAGAACTGTTGGACTGTTTCTGAATTGCTGGTCAATTCCTTAGGAACTCTGAATGAAATTTTGGACAATTTGGAAATGTTGATGATCCTAGACTATTTGTAAATTTATAATGGATTTCAGATAATGCTGAATTATTTTCAAATTGTTGTTGAATACTTTGATTATCACAGAAATAAATTAAAGTATTTCTGAATTGTTGATGAATAATTTGGAATCCTGGGAAAATGTCTGAATAAATTTGGAATATATAAGCATTATCAGAAATACCTAAAATACTTCTTAGCTTATTTAGTATCACATAACTCTCTGAGAGAATTTCTGAATTGTGGGTATGTCTGGGCACGTATGGATCTTTCATGGTAATTAAAAATTTCCGGTATATTTCTGAACCTATTGAGGATCACAAAGAACACTTTGCTTATTATTAAATTGTTGTTTGATAACTTAGGCATTTTTTGGACAAACTGGGAATGCAGATGATAACGAGAAATTTATAGAAAATTTCTAAACTGATCGAAGATTGTAGAGAATTTTAAAATTATTATTAATTTGTTGTTGGATACTTTGAGAAACAGAGAGAAAATCTGGAAAAAATTGGTATATTGAAGGATAACTAGAATTTCCCAAGAAATCTGAGCTGATTGAGCAGAAATCTATGATAATATTTCTGAATCGTTGTTGATTACTTTAGAATTCTGGGAGAATGTCTGAATAATTCGAAGTGTTGAAGGATGACCAGAAATTTCCAGCATATTTCTAAATAATTGAAAGACTATACAGAAGTATAAGATTACTTCTGAATTATTGGTGAATATATTGGAATGCTTGGAGAATGTATGGACAAATTTGGAATATTTACGGATAACATGATTCCTAAGCTGTTTCTAAACACAAGAAAGATTACAGACAACTTTAAGTTCTCTTGGAGTTCTGAATGTCTGAACTTATCTGAAATGTTGAACATAACGAGACATTCCAAGAATATTTTTGAACTAATTAAAGATTGCAGAAATGTTCAAGGATATTTCTAAATTGTTAGTAATTTAAAAATCTGAGAGAATATCCGGACAAAATGGGAATGTTGAAGGAAAATTTCAGATCCTATTGAGGAGTATAGAGAACCCTGAAGAATGTCTGGACGGATAACTAGAGATTCGTATGTTAATTCTGAACTAAGTAGAGAATTACCTAAAATATTTCTAAGCTGAATTAGGACTACATAAATCTCCGAGTTATTTTCTAATTTGTTAGCAAATAATTTAAAATTATGCAAGAATGTTAGGACACTTATGGAATGTTGCTGAAAAATTTATTGTATATTTCTGAACTTATTGAGGATCTTAAGGAACTCTTTGATTATTTCGGAATTGTTGTTGAATAACTAAGAAACTCTGGATGGAATTTTGTACAAATTGGGAATGCAGATGATAACGAGAAATTCCTAGATTTTTTTAGATTATTATTAAATATTTTGAGAATATGAGAAAACGTCAGGATAAATTTGGAGAATAACGAAAAATTTAAAAAAAAAATCTGGTCTAATTGATCAGAGATCTTTGAGTAGGGGGAGATCCCCCAGTACCGGACACTAAAGCCACTAAATTCATAATTCGAAAAATATTGATATGATGGGCTCGTGTTACCCATTTATGATAAATATTATCATTTTTATAGTGTACAAAAATAAATTTGAAAATATAAATATGAATTTTGACATTGAGTTTTGATGATGTATTTTAGTATCAAATTGATCGATCTTGAAAGGTGGCACCCAATATCGGACACGGTCTGGAAATGCCTCGAATTCTGTAAATTTGAACATCATTGAATGTGTACACTATAGAAATAGTTTATTATTACCAATTCAATGCAATTGCAACATTTACAAAAATAATTTGAGTTTTGCAAGATGCCTATCAAAAACCTCTTTCATATATGATGAAAAACAGCACATTTTACGATGTTGTTATGAATGTTCATTCTTCTTAATTTTATTGCATGTTTGATACCATGGTCGACGGAACCCATGAAAAATGAAGGTATTTTGAGATTTTCAAAAATTTCATATAACAAATCAAGCTGTCCGAAACTGAGGGACAGGAGGTGCTTAACCAAAATTGTAATCTGTCCATATTTACTTCAATTAATGTCAATGGTACAAAATACATTCATACTATCAAATAAGGATTATGTTCGATCATGCTTGCGGGATCCAAAGTATTTTTTCATATTCAAAATAATTACTAAATAGGCTCAAAATTAAGAAGATACGTCAATTTTTTAAAGATTTTCAAACTTTTCTACTTTTTTAAAAAGGGATGCATGTTTCAAGGATGTGTGTTTCTACGCAAACATTAGTCTACATTATAGCTTTCTTTTATACTAATACACCATCTTGATTGGACCATGATTTCTCAATGTTTCGACTTTGTCCGGTATTGGGTGCTGTCCGGTACTGGGGGATCTTCCCCTATTTATGAATTATTGTTGAATACTTTGGAATTCTGAGAGAATGTCTGAATAAATATGGAGTGTTGAAGGATAACCAGAAATTTCTAGAATATTTCTGAACCATTTGAGGATTACAGAGAACTAAAATATATAAAATATGAATTATTGGTGAATATATATAAGTTCTCAGAAAATGTCTTGAAAAATTTAGAAAATAAAAGAATAACGAGATTACTAATTTGTTTCTGAAATCATTGAATATTACAGAGTTCTTCAAGATAACCTTTGAATTCGCAAGGATTATATCTGAATTGTTTTCGAATGTTTCCGAATTCTGAGAGAATGTTTGAAAATGATTTGAATGTCGAAGGATAACTAGATATTCCAAGGATATATCTGAACAAATTAGGATCACACAGATCTCTGAGAATATTTCTTAGTTGTATTCTTAGTATATCTTGAAATTTAGGGAAAATATCTGAATAAATTTTAAGTGTGAAAGGATAACCAAAAAATTTCAGAATATGTCTGATTTATTTTAGGCTTACAGAGAGCAACAAAATTACTTCTGAATTGTTGATATATAGTTAGGAATTTTGAAACAATGTCTGAATAATTTGAAAATGTTGATTTCTCCTGCAAATTCTAGAAATATTTCTGAACCAATTGAGGATAACAGAGATCTGAGGCTATAGATAATTTTTGTCAAATATTTTGAGATTATGAGAGAATTTGTGGACAAATGTTAAATTTATTGTGCAACACAGAGATCTGTGAGAGTGTTTCTTAATTGTATTTGAATACTTTGGAATTCTGAGCGAATGTCTGAACAAATTTGAAATTTTGAAGGATTATAAAGAATTCCTTCATACTGCTTAACTAATTGAGGATCACAGAGAGCTATAAGAATAATTTGGAATTTTCAGATGGATGGATGGAATTTTTAGAACTTACAGATAAGTTCTCTTTGATTCTCAATAATTTTAAAAATAAACTAAGAATATCTCATCATCCATCATCATTGCAAATATGTCCCGACATTCTTTCAGAATTTCAAGCTATTCATCAATAAATCAGAAATAATTGAAGAAGTCTCTATAGATCTCAATTAGTTCAGAAATATTTTAAGTATTCCTTCAACAGTCCTAATTTGTTCAAACATTTCCTCTATATTCTTCCAACGTATTTACCAACAATTTAGAAATTCTGTCAGAGTCTCTTTGACCATCTAGTTATTTGCAACTTTCCCAAATTGTCCAGATATTCTATCAGTAAAACAAAGAAACTACCAACAATTCATAAATACTCCCAGAGGTCTATGTGATCCTCAATTATTTTGAAATAAATTCTAGAAATTTCTGGACATCCTTCCACATTCCCAATTTGTCCATACATTTTCTCATAATTTCAAAGTATTTTTCTAAAAATAATATATACCCTCAGAGATCACTGTGATACTCAATTGGGTAAAATAAATTTTATAATGCCTCAATTTGTTTTGGTATATCTTGGAAGTTTCTCGTTATCCTTCTTAATACTAATTTTGGTTACGCATTCTCTCGAAAAGAAAAACAATCTTGAAAATACCAAAATATTCTTATAGTTCTCTGATCCTCAATTATTTAAGCAATATTCTAGGCATTCATGATATTTCTTCAAAATTTGAAATTCGTTCAGATATTCTTTCAGAATTCCGAATTATACAATAATAATTTAGAAATACTTTCACAGATCTCTGTGTTGCTCAATTAGTTTAACGTTTGGCCACAAATTTTGTCATAATTTCAAAATATTATTAAAAAACTATTTAAAGACTTAGAGATTTTTGTTATCCTCAATTGATTCAGAAATATTCCAAGAAATTCCAGGGGAATTCAACATTCTCAATTTATTCAGACATCGTTTCTAAATTCCAAACTATGTATCAACAATTCAGAAGTATTTATGTTGCTCTCTGTAAGCTTCAAATAAATCAGATACATTCTAATTTTTTTGGTTATCTTTTATCACTTTAAATTTAATTAAGATATTCTCTCTCAATTCCAAAGTATTCATCAGCAACTAAGAAATATTCCCACAGATCTCTGTGATCCTAATTTGTTCAGATATATCGTAGGATTTTCTCGTTATCCTTCGACATTCAAATCGTTTTCATACATTCTCTCAGAATTCGGAAATATTCACAAACAATTCAATTACAATCTTGCGAACTCAAAGGTTATCTTGCAGAACTCTGTATTCTTCAATGATTTCAGAAACGAATTAGGAATCTCATTATTCGTTTATTTTACAAATTTGTCCAGACATTTTCCAACAATTAGTTCTCTGTGATCCTCAAATGGTTCAGAAATATTCTAGGAATTTCTGGTTATCCTTCAACACTCCAAATTTATTCAGACAATCTCTCAGAATTCCAAAGTATTCAATAAAAAAACAGAAAACTTCTTATAGATCTCTGCTGAATAAGTTTAGATTTTTTTAAGAAAATCTCGTTATCCTTCCAAATTTATCCCGACGTTTTCTCAGATTCTTAAAATATTTAAAAATAATCTAAGAGTTCCCTAAAATCTTCGATTAGTTCAGAAATATTCTAGGAATTTTCAGTTGATACATTCCCAATTTGTCCAAAATTTCTTCCAGAGTTCCAGAAATAATCAAAGAGTTCTTTGTGATCCTCAATAAGTTCAGAAATATACTGGAAATTTTTCGTTATCAGCAACATTCCATAAGTGCCCAAACATTTTTGCAGAATTTTAAATTATTTACTAGCAATTCAGAAAATAACTTGTAGATTTTTGTAGTCCTAATTAAGCTTTGAAATATTCTAGGTATTTTCGATAATTCTTTAACATTCCAAAGTTATTCAAATATTCTCTCAGGATTCCAAAGTATCCATCAACAAAACATAAATAATATCATTTATTTCTGTAATTTTAAAATAATTCTTAAATATTCTAGGAAACTCTAGTAATACTTCAATATTTCAAGGAAAATCTTATTTGTTCACATATTTTCTCGAAACTCCAACGGTATTCATCGAAAATTCTAAAAAAATACTAGTACATACAAAAATAATTTTAGAATTCTTTACTTAGTTCAGAATAAACATACGAATCTCTAGTTACCCGTCTAGACATTCTTCAAGAATTTCAAAATATTCACCAATAATTCATAAGTTATATTTTAGTTCTCTATAATTCTCAAATGGTTCAGAAATATTCAAAGATTTTCTGATAATCCTTCTTTCAAATTTATACCGTTGTATTCTCAGAATTGAATGTATTCATCAACAATTAAAAAAAAAACCGTCATCATGCCTCATTTGTCTAAGCATTTTTCAATATTTTCAAATTATTTACCAACAATTCAGAAATAATCTTTAAGTTCTCTGCGATCCTCAATTAGTTAAGGAATATTCTAGAAATTTCTCGTTATTCATTTTCACATAATCCAAAAATATTAAACTACAATTCATATATACCCTCAGGGTTGTCTATACTACTCAATAGGATCAGAAATTTTCTTTTAACATTCCCATTTTGCCCGGATATACTCTCAAATATTCAAATGAATTTACCAACAATTCAGAAATATCCTCGAACATTTCTGCAATACTTAATTAGATCAGAAATATTATTGGAATGTCTCGTTATGTTCAACATTCAAAATCAGTTCAGACTTTTAGAATTTCAAAGTATTCACCAACAATTTAAAAATATTCTTAGAAATCTCTGTGATGCTGAATTTGTTCAGATATATTCTAGGAATTTCTCGTTATCCTTCCACTATCATATTACTTTTAGACAATCTCTCAGAATTCTGAAGTATTCACCAACAATTAAAAAATAATCTTGCAAATTCAAAAGTAATCTTGAAGTTCTGTTCTGTCTTTCATGAATACAGAAACAACTTAGGTATCTTGTTATCCGTATATATTCCAAATTTTGTCCAAATATTCTCCAATAATTCCAATATATTCATCAATAATTCAGAATGAATCTCATAGTTCTTTTTAATGCTCAAATAATTTAGAAATATTCTAGGAATTTCTGGTCATTCTTCAACACTCCAAAATTTATTCAGATATTCTCCCAGAATTCTAAAGTAACAACCTTTCAAAAATATTCTCATAGATTTCTGCTCAATCAGTTCAGATTTTTTGGGAAATTTTTGTTATCCTTCCATATACCATTGTTTTCGAACGTTCTCTCTGATTTTCAAAGTATCCAAAAATAATATAATAATAATTTTAAAATTCTCTAAAATCTTCGATCAGTTTTGAAATTTTCTAAAAATTTCTCGTTATCATCTGCATTCCCAATTTGTCCAAAAAATTCCCAAGTTATTGAACAACAATTCAAAAAAAATCGAAGAGTTCTTTGTGATCCTCAATAAGTTCATAAATATATCAGAAATTCTTAGTTTCCATTAACATTCCATCCGTGCCCAGACATTCTTGCAGAAACCAACAATTCAGAAATTTTCTCAGATGATACTAAATAAGCTAAGAGTTCTTTGTGATGCTTAATACATTCAGAAATATACTTCAAAATTTTCGTTATTCTCAACATTCCCTGAGTGCCCAGACATTATTTCAGAATTTTATAATAATTATTCATTAACAATTTAGATATACTCCTAGAGATCACTGTGGAACGTAATAAGTTTGAATATATTCTACGAATTTCTCGTTATCATCAATATTCTAAATTTGTCTAGACATTTTCTAATAAAACCAAAGTGTTCAACTACAATTCAAATATACTCTCAGGGTTCTCTATAATCCTCAAAAGGGGCCTTCCTTAGCCGAGTGGTTAACGTCCGCGGCTACAAAGCAAAGCCATGCTGAAGGTGTCTGGGTTCGATTTCCGGTCGGTCCAGGATCTTTTCGTAATGGAAATTTCCTTGACTTCCCTGGGCAATGAGTATCATCGTACCTGCCACACGATGTACGAATGCGAAAATGGCAACATAGGCAAAGAAAGCTCTCAGTTAATAACTGTGAAAGTGCTCTTAGAACACTAAGCAGAGTAGCCGGATCTGCCCCAGTGGGGACGTTAATGCCAAGAAAAAGAATAAAAGATCTTTGGGGTCTATGTTAACACATTCTTTCATAATTTCAATGTACCGTAATCCGGGGTAACATTGATCAGCGGGGTAACATTGATCAGGATGACTCATCTTGTTAAATTTTGGAGTGTTGAAGGATGACCAGAAATTCCTAGAATATTTCTAAATTATTTGAGCATTAAAAAGAACTATGAGATTCATTCTGAATTATTGATGAATATATTGGAATTATTGGAGAATATTTGGACAAAATTTGGAATATATACGGATAACAAGATACCTAAGTTGTTTCTGTATTCATGAAAGACAGAACAGAACTTCAAGATTACTTTTGAATTTGCAAGATTATTTTTTAATTGTTGGTGAATACTTCAGAATTCTGAGAGATTGTCTAAAAGTAATATGATAGTGGAAGGATAACGAGAAATTCCTAGAATATATCTGAACAAATTCAGCATCACAGAGATTTCTAAGAATATTTTTAAATTGTTGGTGAATACTTTGAAATTCTAAAAGTCTGAACTGATTTTGAATGTTGAACATAACGAGACATTCCAATAATATTTCTGATCTAATTAAGTATTGCAGAAATGTTCGAGGATATTTCTGAATTGTTGGTAAATTCATTTGAATATTTGAGAGTATATCCGGGCAAAATGGGAATGTTAAAAGAAAATTTCTGATCCTATTGAGTAGTATAGACAACCCTGAGGGTATATATGAATTGTAGTTTAATATTTTTGGATTATGTGAAAATGAATAACGAGAAATTTCTAGAATATTCCTTAACTAATTGAGGATCGCAGAGAACTTAAAGATTATTTCTGAATTGTTGGTAAATAATTTGAAAATATTGAAAAATGCTTAGACAAATGAGGCATGATGACGGTTTTTTTTTAATTGTTGATGAATACATTCAATTCTGAGAATACAACGGTATAAATTTGAAAGAAGGATTATCAGAAAATCTTTGAATATTTCTGAACCATTTGAGAATTATAGAGAACTAAAATATAACTTATGAATTATTGGTGAATATTTTGAAATTCTTGAAGAATGTCTAGACGGGTAACTAGAGATTCGTATGTTTATTCTGAACTAAGTAAAGAATTCTAAAATTATTTTTGTATGTACTAGTATTTTTTTAGAATTTTCGATGAATACCGTTGGAGTTTCGAGAAAATATGTGAACAAATAAGATTTTCCTTGAAATATTGAAGTATTACTAGAGTTTCCTAGAATATTTAAGAATTATTTTAAAATTACAGAAATAAATGATATTATTTATGTTTTGTTGATGGATACTTTGGAATCCTGAGAGAATATTTGAATAACTTTGGAATGTTAAAGAATTATCGAAAATACCTAGAATATTTCAAAGCTTAATTAGGACTACAAAAATCTACAAGTTATTTTCTGAATTGCTAGTAAATAATTTAAAATTCTGCAAAAATGTTTGGGCACTTATGGAATGTTGCTGATAACGAAAAATTTCCAGTATATTTCTGAACTTATTGAGGATCACAAAGAACTCTTTGATTATTTCTGGAACTCTGGAAGAAATTTTGGACAAATTGGGAATGTATCAACTGAAAATTCCTAGAATATTTCTGAACTAATCGAAGATTTTAGGGAACTCTTAGATTATTTTTAAATATTTTAAGAATCTGAGAAAACGTCGGGATAAATTTGGAAGGATAACGAGATTTTCTTAAAAAAATC
Source organism: Aedes aegypti (assembly GCF_002204515.2). Lineage (NCBI taxonomy): Eukaryota > Metazoa > Arthropoda > Insecta > Diptera > Culicidae > Aedes > Aedes aegypti. The sequence continues at coordinate 18,588,900 of NC_035108.1, read as the reverse complement.
TAAACTTATTCAGCAGAGATCTATAAGAAGTTTTCTGTTTTTTTATTGAATACTTTGGAATTCTGAGAGATTGTCTGAATAAATTTGGAGTGTTGAAGGATAACCAGAAATTCCTAGAATATTTCTGAACCATTTGAGGATCACAGAGAACTAATTGTTGGAAAATGTCTGGACAAATTTGTAAAATAAACGAATAATGAGATTCCTAATTCGTTTCTGAAATCATTGAAGAATACAGAGTTCTGCAAGATAACCTTTGAGTTCGCAAGATTGTAATTGAATTGTTTGTGAATATTTCCGAATTCTGAGAGAATGTATGAAAACGATTTGAATGTCGAAGGATAACGAGAAAATCCTACGATATATCTGAACAAATTAGGATCACAGAGATCTGTGGGAATATTTCTTAGTTGCTGATGAATACTTTGGAATTGAGAGAGAATATCTTAATTAAATTTAAAGTGATAAAAGATAACCAAAAAAATTAGAATGTATCTGATTTATTTGAAGCTTACAGAGAGCAACATAAATACTTCTGAATTGTTGATATATAGTTTGGAATTTAGAAACGATGTCTGAATAAATTGAGAATGTTGAATTCCCCTGGAATTTCTTGGAATATTTCTGAATCAATTGAGGATAACAAAAATCTCTAAGTCTTTAAATAGTTTTTTAATAATATTTTGAAATTATGACAAAATTTGTGGCCAAACGTTAAACTAATTGAGCAACACAGAGATCTGTGAAAGTATTTCTAAATTATTATTGTATACTTTGGAATTCTGAAAGAATATCTGAACGAATTTCAAATTTTGAAGAAATATCATGAATGCCTAGAATATTGCTTAAATAATTGAGGATCAGAGAACTATAAGAATATTTTGGTATTTTCAAGATTGTTTTTCTTTTCGAGAGAATGCGTAACCAAAATTAGTATTAAGAAGGATAACGAGAAACTTCCAAGATATACCAAAACAAATTGAGGCATTATAAAATTTATTTTACCCAATTGAGTATCACAGTGATCTCTGAGGGTATATATTATTTTTAGAAAAATACTTTGAAATTATGAGAAAATGTATGGACAAATTGGGAATGTGGAAGGATGTCCAGAAATTTCTAGAATTTATTTCAAAATAATTGAGGATCACATAGACCTCTGGGAGTATTTATAAATTGTTGGTAGTTTCTTTGTTTTACTGATAGAATATCTGGACAATTTGGGAAAGTTGCAAATAACTAGATGGTCAAAGAGACTCTGACAGAATTTCTAAATTGTTGGTAAATACGTTGGAAGAATATAGAGGAAATGTTTGAACAAATTAGGACTGTTGAAGAAATACTTAAAATATTTCTGAACTAATTGAGATCTATAGAGACTTCTTCAATTATTTCTGATTTATTGATGAATAGCTTGAAATTCTGAAAGAATGTCGGGACATATTTGCAATGATGATGGATGATGAGATATTCTTAGTTTATTTTTAAAATTATTGAGAATCAAAGAGAACTTATCTGTAAGTTCTAAAAATTCCATCCATCCATCTGAAAATTCCAAATTATTCTTATAGCTCTCTGTGATCCTCAATTAGTTAAGCAGTATGAAGGAATTCTTTATAATCCTTCAAAATTTCAAATTTGTTCAGACATTCGCTCAGAATTCCAAAGTATTCAAATACAATTAAGAAACACTCTCACAGATCTCTGTGTTGCACAATAAGTTTAACATTTGTCCACAAATTCTCTCATAATCTCAAAATATTTGACAAAAATTATCTATAGCCTCAGATCTCTGTTATCCTCAATTGGTTCAGAAATATTTCTAGAATTTGCAGGAGAAATCAACATTTTCAAATTATTCAGACATTGTTTCAAAATTCCTAACTATATATCAACAATTCAGAAGTAATTTTGTTGCTCTCTGTAAGCCTAAAATAAATCAGACATATTCTGAAATTTTTTGGTTATCCTTTCACACTTAAAATTTATTCAGATATTTTCCCTAAATTTCAAGATATACTAAGTATACAACTAAGAAATATTCTCAGAGATCTGTGTGATCCTAATTTGTTCAGATATATCCTTGGAATATCTAGTTATCCTTCGACATTCAAATCATTTTCAAACATTCTCTCAGAATTCGGAAACATTCGAAAACAATTCAGATATAATCCTTGCGAATTCAAAGGTTATCTTGAAGAACTCTGTAATATTCAATGATTTCAGAAACAAATTAGTAATCTCGTTATTCTTTTATTTTCTAAATTTTTCAAGACATTTTCTGAGAACTTATATATATTCACCAATAATTCATATTTTATATATTTTAGTTCTCTGTAATCCTCAAATGGTTCAGAAATATTCTAGAAATTTCTGGTTATCCTTCAACACTCCATATTTATTCAGACATTCTCTCAGAATTCCAAAGTATTCAACAATAATTCATAAATAGGGGAAGATCCCCCAGTACCGGACAGCACCCAATACCGGACAAAGTCGAAACATTGAGAAATCATGGTCCAATCAAGATGGTGTATTAGTATAAAAGAAAGCTATAATGTAGACTAATGTTTGCGTAGAAACACACATCCTTGAAACATGCATCCCTTTTTAAAAAAGTAGAAAAGTTTGAAAATCTTTAAAAAATTGACGTATCTTCTTAATTTTGAGCCTATTTAGTAATTATTTTGAATATGAAAAAATACTTTGGATCCCGCAAGCATGATCGAACATAATCCTAATTTGATAGTATGAATGTATTTTGTACCATTGACATTAATTGAAGTAAATATGGACAGATTACAATTTTGGTTAAGCACCTCCTGTCCCTCAGTTTCGGACAGCTTGATTTGTTATATGAAATATTTGAAAATCTCAAAATACTTTCATTTTTCATGGGTTCCGTCGACCATGGTATCAAACATGCAATAAAATTAAGAAGAATGAACATTCATAACAACATCGTAAAATGTGCTGTTTTTCATCATATATGAAAGAGGTTTTTGATAGGCATCTTGCAAAACTCAAATTATTTTTGTAAATGTTGCAATTGCATTGAATTGGTAATTATAAACTATTTCTATAGTGTACACATTCAATGATGTTCAAATTTACAGAATTCGAGGCATTTCCAGACCGTGTCCGGTATTGGGTGCCACCTTTCAAGATCGATCAATTTGATACTAAAATACATCATCAAAACTCAATGTCAAAATTCATATTTATATTTTCAAATTTATTTTTGTACACTATAAAAATGATAATATTTATCATAAATGGGTAACACGAGCCCATCATATCAATATTTTTCGAATTATGAATTTAGTGGCTTTAGTGTCCGGTACTGGGGGATCTCCCCCTACTCAAAGATCTCTGATCAATTAGACCAGATTTTTTTTTTTAAATTTTTCGTTATTCTCCAAATTTATCCTGACGTTTTCTCATATTCTCAAAATATTTAATAATAATCTAAAAAAATCTAGGAATTTCTCGTTATCATCTGCATTCCCAATTTGTACAAAATTCCATCCAGGGTTTCTTAGTTATTCAACAACAATTCAGAAATAATCAAAGAGTTCTTTAAGATCCTCAATAAGTTCAGAAATATACAATAAATTTTTCAGCAACATTCCATAAGTGTCCTAACATTCTTGCATAATTTTAAATTATTTGCTAACAAATTAGAAAATAACTCGGAGATTTCTGTAGTCCTAATTCAGCTTAGAAATATTTTAGGTAATTCTCTACTTAGTTCAGAATTAACATACGAATCTCTAGTTATCCGTCCAGACATTCTTCAGGGTTCTCTATACTCCTCAATAGGATCAGATTTTTAAATTACTAACAATTTAGAAATATCCTTGAACATTTCTGCAATCTTTAATTAGTTCAAAAATATTGTTGGAATGTCTCGTTATGTTCAACATTTCAGATAAGTTCAGACATTCAGAACTCCAAGAGAACTTAAAGTTGTCTGTAATCTTTCTTGTGTTTAGAAACAGCTTAGGAATCATGTTATCCGTAAATATTCCAAATTTGTCCATACATTCTCCAAGCATTCCAATATATTCACCAATAATTCAGAAGTAATCTTATACTTCTGTATAGTCTTTCAATTATTTAGAAATATGCTGGAAATTTCTGGTCATCCTTCAACACTTCGAATTATTCAGACATTCTCCCAGAATTCTAAAGTAATCAACAACGATTCAGAAATATTATCATAGATTTCTGCTCAATCAGCTCAGATTTCTTGGGAAATTCTAGTTATCCTTCAATATACCAATTTTTTCCAGATTTTCTCTCTGTTTCTCAAAGTATCCAACAACAAATTAATAATAATTTTAAAATTCTCTACAATCTTCGATCAGTTTAGAAATTTTCTATTAATTTCTCGTTATCATCTGCATTCCCAGTTTGTCCAAAAAATGCCTAAGTTATCAAACAACAATTTAATAATAAGCAAAGTGTTCTTTGTGATCCTCAATAGGTTCAGAAATATACCGGAAATTTTTAATTACCATGAAAGATCCATACGTGCCCAGACATACCCACAATTCAGAAATTCTCTCAGAGAGTTATGTGATACTAAATAAGCTAAGAAGTATTTTAGGTATTTCTGATAATGCTTATATATTCCAAATTTATTCAGACATTTTCCCAGGATTCCAAATTATTCATCAACAATTCAGAAATACTTTAATTTATTTCTGTGATAATCAAAGTATTCAACAACAATTTGAAAATAATTCAGCATTATCTGAAATCCATTATAAATTTACAAATAGTCTAGGATCATCAACATTTCCAAATTGTCCAAAATTTCATTCAGAGTTCCTAAGGAATTGACCAGCAATTCAGAAACAGTCCAACAGTTCTTTATGATTTTGAATAAGTTCAGTAAGATACTAGAAATTTCTCGTCATCATCAGCATTTCCCATGTTCCCAGACATGTTTTCAGAATTTTAATGTATTCAACAATTCCAAAATTCGCTTAGAGGTTTCTGTGGTCCTCAATTAGTTCAGATATATTCTAAGTATTTCTGGTAATTTCTTAACGTCCCCAAATTTATTCAGATATTCTCTTAGGATTCTCAAAGCATTCATCAACAACTCAGAAATACTCTATGAGGTTTTTCTGCGTGCTAATTAATTAAAAAATATTTTAGGATTTTTTCGTTATACTTCAATACTCCTAATTTTTTCAGATATCCTCTCAGAATTCCAAGGTATTCATCAACAATTGAAAAATCATCTTACAAATTCAAAAATAATCTTAGCAATCTTTGTTACTTTCAATGAGTTCAGAATCTACATGAATCTACATCCCTCATTATCTTTCCGTATAACATTTGTTTCCAGACGTCCTCTTAGATACTCAAAGTATCCAACAACAATTTAATAATAATCCTGGAATTCTCTGAAATCCTTGGTGAGTTATCATCAGCCTTTGTTTTTCTTCCAGGATTCCAAAATATTGAGCAACAATTCAGAAATAATCCAAGAGTTCTTTGTGATGCTTAATACATTCAGAAATATACTACAAAATTTTCGTTATTCTCAACATTCCCTAAGTGTCCAGACATTATTTCAGTATTTCATAATAATTATTAATTAAAAATTTAGATACACTCTTAGAGATCACTGTGTTACGTTATTAGTTTGAATATATTCTACGAATTTCTCGTTATCATAAATATTCTAAATTTGTCTTGACATTTTCACATAAAACCAAAGCGTTCAACTACAATTCAAATACACACTCAGGGTTCTCTAAAATCCTCAATAGGAACAAAAATGTTCAAAACAATTTCCTCTCAGCATTCCCATTTTGTACGGATATTCTCTCAGATTGCCAAAGTTTGTAAACACAATTCAGAAATATGCTTGAACATTTCTGCAATCCTTGATTGGTTAAGAAATATTCTTAGAATATCTCGTTATGTACAACTTTCCAAATAAGTTCAGACATTCTCTCAGAATTCCAAAGTATATATCAACATTTAAACAATCATCTTAAATATTCAAAAATATCCCTGAAATTCTTTGTTTTTATATTTTGTTCTGAAATAACCTAAGAATCTAACATTTTAAATTTGTATGAATTTCAAAGTATTAACCAACAATTCATAAATACTCAAAGATCTATGTGGTTCTCAATTAGCTTAAACATATTCTGATTTTTTTAATATCTTCCAACTTTACCAAATGACGCACACATTCTCCCATAATTTTAAGATATTTACCAACATTTCAGAGTTTCGCATCCCCAATAATTTCAGAAATATTCTATGAATTTCTGGTTATGTTTCGACATTCTCAATTTTTCAGACGTTCTCTCAATCCTCCAAAGTATTTACGAACAATCCAAAATCAATATTGCATTTTTAAACATAATTTTAAAGTTTCCTGTAATCCTCAACTAGCTAAGAAATATCCTAGAGATCTCTTGAATCCGCGATAATTCAAAATGTGTACAGGCATTCTTCATGAATTCCAAAATATTCACTTAAAATTCAGAAATAATCTTTGCATTTTCTGTGATTTTCATTTAGTTCATAAATATTCTAGGTAATTCTTGTTATTTTTCAACATTTAAGATTAGTCCAGAGCGAGAGTTACAAATTATTTTTCCACAATAAAAAAAAAACATTCAGAAATATTTTGAGAAAGTCGAAAGTTCTCGTTATTCTTATCAGAGATCTTAGAGGTCTATGTTAACCTTCAGGTTACCCTTCAACATTTCCAATTTGTCCAGACATTCTCTCATAATTTTAATGTATTTTCCAACAATTCAGAAATACTCTCAGGGATCTCGGTGATCTTCAAATAGTTAAGAAATATTATATGAATTGATCGTTATCCTTCAACATTCTCAATTAAAACATTATCTCAAATCTCCAAATTATTCAACAGCAATTGAAAAAATGTGGATAATGCAAAAATAATTTTATTGTTCTCTGAGATCGTCACGAAGCAATTTTTCGTTATCATCAACAATTTCGATTTGCCTGGGCATTCTTCGGGAATTTCAAAGTATTACAAACAAAAATTACAAAAATGTCCAGGCATTCTCTCAGAATACCAAAATATACAACAACAATTCTGTAATAATTTACCAATTCTCTGTGATTCTCAATTAGTTAAGAAATTTCTCGTTGCTATCAATACTTCCAAATTGCTCAGACAATCTATAAGAATTTTAAATTAATCACCATATATTCAGAAATAAAATAAATAACAATAAACTGATTATCTTTAGGAAAAACAAGCTTTCAGCCGCTGTTTTTTCGTCTTTATATTTTAAAATACTTTCAGAGAGAATATTTTCGTGATCTATGTTCGATTCAGATATATTCCAGGAATTTGTCATTACCTGGCTACATCCAATTTTTTTTTATACTTTCTCTAAGAATACCAGGTATTCAACAACAATTCAAACATATTTTTATAATTCTTGGCGATCCTCAGGATTTCTTGTCATTATCCGCATTCCCAATTTGTGCAGAAATTATCATAGAATTCAAAAGTATTTACCAACGATTCAGAAATATTCGAAGAGTTTAATGTGATCTTCATTTGGTTACGAACTAATCTATCAATTTCTGGTTATTCTTTAACATCCCCAATTCATTATGAGATACTCTCAGTATTTCAGAGTATTCATCAACAAATATGAAACATTAAAAAAAATCAAAAATGACCTAAAAGTTCTCTGTAATCCTCAATTAGTTCAGAAATAACCTAAGAATCCCTCGTTATGCGTCATCATTCCAAATAAGTCCAGACATTTTTTCAGAATTCCAGACTATTCACCAGTGAATCAGAAATAAGTATTGAAGAACATTATGCCTATAATATATATCACTTGGAACCCTAAGATTTATTGTGAATTATTTGAAAATATTTTGGAATTCTTGAAATATGTCTGGACATATTTGAAATGCTGACGAGATTTTTTAATTGTATTTTCCTAATAAATTAAGGATGACAGAAAATTTCTGAATTGTTCGTTAATACTTTGGAATTCTGAAGAAATTTCGAGACAAATTGGGAATGAAGAAGTTTTATCATAGATCATTTTTTTAATTTAATGTTTGAACTTATTGAAGGCTACAGAATATACCGTAATCCGGGGTAACATTGATCGGAATGACTCATCTCGTTAAAAGTTCAAATAAAGATTTATTGATGAAACATTTTCGAATCATGAATGGTGCCTCTCTTTTATTTTTTTTTTTTTTTAAACACGTTTATTGGAACTATTTGATTACATTCATGAACTTTCTACACAAAAACACAGTTAAGAATAAAATCTAATGCCTCTACTGATAGTTGGTCATTGGCATCTAAAACATACTTAACATAACTAATAAATATTTTTAGAGCCTGGTATCGGCATGTTCTGTTCATGTTCTTCAATTCGGGAAATCTCAGGCTAGTGAAAGTCATCCTCCTTCCTATGGTTGTCTCCAACTTAGATTGAAGATGATTCCAAAGAGCACTGGTTTTCGGGCAGCTGGAAAATTTGTGCTCTAGATCCTCCTCTGTATTTGGGCACAGCTGGCAGAATGGGTTTGCAACTCGGTTCTGTCGATGGAGTAGCTTTGCATGTGGAATCTTCCCATTCACAAGAAGATAGTACATTGATTGTTCTATCGATGTTAATCCTTTGATTCTGATGTTTTGCCACACTTTCCTCCAGGTTATGTTGGTATTTTCTTGCATGACTTTTGGTTTATTCAGTTTCTCGCGAAAGTGATTGTGGAGTAATGCAGCATCCGGATTTTCTCTTATTCTTCTTGGAATATATGGTAGAACCTTGGAGAGGCTCTTCAAGCATGGATACAAAGCAGGAATCGCAGCTAGGTTTGGTGGGTTCTCCAAATGTTGCGCAAGAGAACTCGCAAATGGTGTTTCTCTAATTTCTTTCAGGAATCTTGTCACCAACAAAGATTTGCATTTATGCATTGGTAGGTGTAAGTTCAAACCACCCATATTTTTCGGCAAAGTGAGCTGTTCTATTGGAACTCTGGTTGGAAAACGCTCCCATATAAAACTTCCAATGTGCGATGTAATTCGTGCTACGGCATGATTTGGTACGCTGATTATCGAGGCTAAGAACCAAAGCCTCGATGTGATGAATGTGTTTAGCACAATTATTTTCTGGTGCAGTGTGAGGTTCCTTGCCTTATACATCCACATTAATCGAGATGTTTTTCTGATAACTTCCACCCAATTGTAGTCGATTAACTGCTTTTGGGAATTGAAAAACGTTACTCCCAAAATTTTGATTGAATCTTTGGCCATCGGCCAATTTATGTCATCTGCATCGCGATGTGGTCCTAAGTTTACCGTGAACGTTTTGTCAAGGTTCAGTAGTGATCCGGAGCAGCGCCCAAAGTTTACAAAAGCCTGTTTTATGATTGCTAGCTTGCGTTCATCTGTTATTATGATGGAAATATCGTCTGCGTATGCTACCACGAGATCCATTGGACCATTGCAGATAGCTCGTAATTTTTCTAGGAGTGGATGTAGGTAAAGGACGAATAAATGCATACTTAAAGGATCGCCCTGTCTAACAGAACGTTGGATGGGGAAGCTTGGAGTGAGATTTCCGTTGATTAGCAAACGAGATTTTGAGGAGGACATAATCTTCCCTAAAAGTTGCACAAAGTTTCCATTCAAATGAATGTTCCGCATCACGACCTTGAGGAAATCATGATTTACACGATCGAAGGCATGATCAAAATCAAAGGAAATTAATTTTCCATGTCTTCTCCTACAGTTCAATTCTGCTATTCGATCTTTGATAGCATGCACAGCTTCGAAGATAGTTCTATCTGAGTTCGAGCATTTTTGGCTTGCGTTCAGTAAGTTTTGCTCAACCATAACTTTCTCCAACCGCTCTTTTAGGATTCTGGACAAAAGCTTATAGTCATAATTTAGCAGACTGATCGGTCTGTACGCTTTGATAGTCTGGTCGTTTGTTTTCTTTTTACATAACACAACTATTCCCTCAACAAAATTTTCGGGTACATTTCCTTGCAACGCTTCGTTAATTATCAAATTGAGCTGTGGATGAATAATTTCGAAAGCCTTCAGGTAGAATTCTTTTGGAATTCCATCGCTTCCTGGTGACTTTCGAGATGCACTTGACTTAATTGCAAAGAATAGTTCAGTCGTTGTTATCTCATGCATCATGGCGTTGTTACTGTTTGAATCAGCTGGAATAATACGATTCGTAGGCGAATATTCAAAACTGTGCAATTGTTCTTCACTATAAAGATTTCGGAAGAAATCGTGAACGTGATTTTCTATCTCCGTCCCTGTAGTGATGTAACGATCTTCGTGACGAATTGAACTTATAGTTGTTTTTCGTCGATAACGATCCCCTATTTGGAAAGAGGACACTTTTTCTCCACTCACATAACGATCGTTTAAACGTTCGTATGCTTTCGAGAAATTGCTTTGAACTTGCAACATTTTTGCTTTGATTTTATTAACTTCGGCAACACCATTTGGATTTTGGTACAAGTGGTCATATGCATTTCTTAGTTGACGGTACAACATTTCGTTCGTTGCGTGAAATTCACGGAATGCTTCGTTGGTTTTCCACCTAAAGAAACTTCTGATCTTTGGCTTAGCATATTCAGTCCACCAAGACATCCAGCTATTAAAATTACGTTTCTCCCGCAACCAACGAGTCCACTTTTGCTCGAATTCTGCGAGATTTTCTTCATTTAAAACATGAGCACGCATAGACCAATAACCGCGGCCAAATGGTTTACCTAAATTTGGCAGACCACATCGGATTTTGTAAGCCTTGTGGTCTGAAAAAGACGTAGCGAAAAGTTCTGAAGAGTGGAGATGCGGAACAAGCGACCTAGAGACGTAAATACGATCTATGCGAGAAGCGGAATTAGAACGAACGAAACTATAATCAATCACATTTCTTTTTAGGCAATCCCATGTATCATTGAGTTGCATGTTCTCTACCAATTGTTTTAGAGCAGGACTTTGATTGTTGGTCCCAGTTGCATCTTTATTAGAGATAACACAATTAAAATCCCCGCCAAGGATGACATGTTCGGAAGCAGCCTGTAGGTAGAAGGGCAATTGTTCTTTGAACAAATTCTCGCGGGCAGAGTAATTTTGTGAACCAGAGTGGGCATAAATATTGCAAATAGTCAGAGAATCGCCAATTTTGACTGTTAGAATTCTGCTATTCAAACTTCTTTGTACGTTTGAGAAAGGGATGTGTGACTTGAGAGCTATGGCGGTGCCTCTTCTGGATTCATCTACATTAAATATAATATTGTAACCCGGAATGCGAAGACTAACACATTCAACTTCCTGGAGAAGAACGATGTCGAAATCTAACAAACGCACAAACGAACGAAGAGCTGCTATTTTATTATCACTAGAAACGGTATTGGTATTGATAGACCCAATATTATAGCTGAGAGTATCTCTTCTGGACATCACATATAGTTATGGGGTTTGAGCCGAAGTACTCGCGGCCAACTCGAGATTAATTTTAAGGATTGGAGTAGGTTTTATGTTTAGTTTCATGTGTTAGTATTGCGGATCGTTTTTAGAATTTCGTTAATAGTGTTAAATAGATCGATCATCAAAGACTAGTTATTGGGAGCCAGTTTTAAGTTTTTTTGGGCGTCCTCTTGGCCGCTTCACTTTCAGAAACGGACCACCTTCAGTGGACGACTCGTTGCTTTCAGTCTCGGAAATCTCCATGGATAAGGGATTGGAAGGGTATTTGGTGATAGGAATTTTGAATGCACTCACGTGGCTCGGTTCGCCCTGTAGGGTGGAACGATCAACAACAGGAACAGTCACAGTATCAGAAGCCGTGGCATCAGTGGGGGCATCAGCGGTGGCAGCAGTGGTAGCAGCAGAGGTAGCATCGTATGGGACGGCAGAGGAGCCGGCAACGGGGGCAGCAGCAATATTCTCGACGACAGTGGCAGCAACAGCAACAGCAGCAGCATCAGCAGTGGCAGTGGTATCATCCGAGGTATTTTTTTGGATTTCGCCTTCTTCCATCCGTTCGTTATCAGCATGCGCAGCAGGAGACGAGACGCCCAACGCTCCCCTTCCTTCGACTACGGTGGTTGATGTTGACGAACGTGCATTCGCATTCAGTTCATTTAGGTTTGTAGCTACAAACTCAGGCATGAGTGAGGCCACAACTTTGCTCTGGTCCAGAACGCTGGCATAGCTTGTTTTTTTCTGGACTGCCTTCAGCCTGTTGTTGAGATCGGTCTTTTGTCCCAACAGCTTTTTATTTTCGACGCACGTTAATCCCGGATGCGATGGGTTGGTACAATGCCTACAGTATTGCGGCTGGTTTCTGTAAGAGATTAAGCTCTCTTCACCCATAATTGTAACAAACGATTTGATGTGGCGATGCAAAATCATCTTAGCCACCCGTACTCCAGATGATACTCCTTTGAACGCAAAGTTGTCTCCCCATACAAGCTCCTTGATCGAGATAATCTCGCCGTACTGCTTGAGAAAAGCAACGATGTCTTCGTTCCGAATGTTTTCGGACAGATCGTGGATCTTGACTTCGACGCCTCCATCGTCCATCATCAAGCGAACTTTAAACTTCGTTTTGTTCACCTCCAACTCGTGACGACCGTTGTGATGATCAACAGCATCCTGGGCAGTCTTCAGATCACGGCATTTCACGTGCGCGCAATTTTGCGCGTGATTCATTTGCAGGCGCAACACTTGATCGACACTCAGTCCAATGGTCTCATGCACAAATGTGTGAATTTCCTCAAAGGAAGGCCGCTTTGGGAAGTTGGATAAGTCCACCTTGAACGTGTTCTCACGGGCACGTACGGTAGCCATGGTTGCTATTATGAATAGCACGGATTTAGATGGTCGTCAGAGAGAAAACTGACGCGATTTTAATTCTGCACAACAAGGTGCGAGAATAAAGGAACGAAACTCGAAACAAAGCGATACGGAGCGGATTGAAAAAACGTCTGGTCGCAGCGATAGCTTGAACCTAACTTTTTATTCAGAAGCTAATGAAAATTAAGGTTTTTGCCAAAATTGCGTTTACTCCATGCGTATATTTGTCAACTTTTTGAAACAATGATTTCTAGCATTTTCACTGACACTACCGAAAATTCATGTCTCACATGAGTTCTGCAGACGATGTGATCAAGAAAAATGCGCTTGTTACTAAGTATGACATCGCCAAAAACGATTCCGTTGTCAAATCTTTTATAAGTTCATTCAATTAGGCACCATTGACTAATTACAATTAAGAATGTAGAATTTCCTTAGGAAATTGCCTACTCTAAGGCGTATTCCGCGGTTGAATGTGTTTTTAATTTTGAAATAACTCAAAAAGTCAATGACTTATAAGAGTTTGGTCTTCATATTCAGGGGCCATGATATTAGTAAGTAACGACATTTCTAATATTACCGAACGTTGTTTACTTGGGTGATCAAAGTTACCCCAAATCAGCTGAATCAAAAAATCACTTTAAACATTTATTTAAACATGTTTAAATCTTTCGAAAAACAAAATAAAGTATATAGTTGGGAGAGGTGGGTGCCAGTACTTGTTTTAAAAATATAAAACTTGTAACATTTGTATTGTGAAATGAAAAAATTAAGAAAAACTCAAAAAAATGATCAATGTTACCCCGGATTACGGTACTTGAATTGTTTCTAAATTATTGGTGAATTCTTTAGAATTCTGGTAAAATGCTTGGACAATCTGGGAATGTTGAAGAAGAATGAGATTTTTTGTAGAATATTTGTGAATTTGTTGAAGCTTACAACGATTGCTATTGATTTTTTGATGAATACTTCGGAATATTTGAGAAATGCATATATGAACGCTGAACGTTAACAATTATTATTTCACTATTATTTCAAACTTTTTGAAGTTCGATAGAAAATTGTTTTAAATCCAGAATAGTTGGTGAATGCTTTAATATTTCTGAGAGAATGTTTGAATAAACTGGGAATGTGAATGGAGAACCAAAAATGCCTAGATTACTTCTAAACATTGCATTCTAAGCATTACAGACTACTCATTATTTATTAATGATTTGGTTATTATATAATAAAAGTTTTCGAGTATTCTAGATATTCAAAATTAGTTTAAGATTATAGTATTTTATTCCTTTGTTTATGAATTATTGGTTACTGCTTTGGATTTCTGGAAGAATTTCCGGACAAATTCGGAATGTTGATGAGAAATTCATAAAATACTTCTGAGCGAATTGAGAACCAAATACAACCTTAAGAATATTTTTCAATATTTGATGAGTCCTAATTCTAAAAGATTCTTTGGAAACATTTGGTCAAAGTTGAATGTTGAAAACAAGTGTCGAGATTATTTTTAAAGGGTTTAAGACAAATCTCAAAAATAATATCAGAAACATCTTTCTAACTCGTTAAAATAATTTTCCAGAAGCATTGATCACTCACCAAATCTTTAGGTATATTGTCAGAATACACCGCTTTCTTTAAATAACTTGAAAAATATTTTCAAATTTTCTCATTCCTTTCAAATATTCTCCTAGATTTTTCGTCCTCTCACCAATTAAAAAAATCTAAATACCTGTATTCCTCAAAAAAATCAAGAATTGGAGAGTCCTATGTAATTCCCAAGCGTTCCCATATCTTGTAAATATTATCCTAAGAGTTGTTATCATTCATAAATCATGCGAAAATATCCTAAAAATACCACGTTATTCACAAACAACATAAAAATTATCCAAAAATTTGTCATAAGCCTTAAACATTATTATATCCCCCAAATTTCCAACCTATAGTTTTGATCATACATCAAAAAATAAAGATAATCTCGTATTCTTCGAATAATTGTGAAATAATCTCAACACTTCCATATTTATTTCTCTCAATATTACTCTCAGAAGATTTTATTAGGTACCAATAATTTGAAAATATTGTAATTTATTGTTACGTTTAAACATAATGTCAAAATTATCCTTCCTACACGGTAAAAAATAAGCACCATGCTATCAATAGTTCTGCACTTGGATTTGCACTACTGTTGAATCTTGGCAAAATCAAGGCAACATCACTTGAATTCAACGTTGCATGTTTTGATTTGAAATAAAAAAAAAGTTAAAATAAAAATTTCCGCCTGACCCAGATTTGAACCACCAATCTTCGGAGTGCAAGCCTAGTGTCTTACCTCGACACCAACTCGCATCTGTTGAAAGGGGTTGAATTGATCTCAATCACTTTCTACAACGAGCTGTCAATGATTGCTTTCATATAATAGACACGATGTTCAAAATCAACGACTTTTCACTTCAGAGTCTAGTTCTAGAGACAGTAGAGCAAATCCAAAGTTAGAACTCTTCAAATCATGGTGATTGGTGTTTTGAATTGAGTCAAGTGATCAATCTATTCAATCGAACGTGCTGATTTTTTACCGTGTATTAACTTCAGAGTTTCCCAACCGGTGGTCCGTGGACCCTTAGGGGGCCGTACAGATTTCTCAGGGGGTCCGCGAAGCTGTTTTAAATAAGTGTCATTTTTGAATTGAAAAGTAAATAAGAGGAATTTATAACATCGCTTGTTTTACAAGTGATCGTTATTTAAAAGGACTCGATCCCATCATTTTTACTACTTGGCATTACATCCTCACTGGGACAGAGCCTGCAGCTCAGCTTAGTGTTCTTATGAGCACTTTCACAGTTATTAACTGAGGGCTTTCTTTGCCAAAGTTGCCAATTTCGCATTCGTATATCGTGTGGCAAGTACGATGATACTATATGCCCAGGGAAGTCAAGGAAATTTCCCAGATACCTTCAGCATGAATTTGCTTTGTAGCCGTGCACTCTAACCACTCGGCTAAGGAAAACCCCGTCAATCGTTCAAATTAAAAATGGTTGAAGAGAAATGGAACGTTGTAAAACAAGACACAGAATCCAAAACAAACTAGTTTTTTTCGTTGTGCTGAGGGTAACTACAAGTTCAAATTAAAAATAAGCCCCGATGGTTTACATGGAGTATCGTTCAAATTAGCGGGATGCGCAGTATAACTTTACCTCACTAAATTTGTATGTTTTTTAGTGCAAACTAGAAAACAGAATGAACATCATTTCTAAAGCATTGTTATTAGAAAATTCCTGGCATCCTGGATCCTTGATGAGATCCTCGAAAAGCTTCTGAGCAGTTCCTCAGCGAAATATTGACGGGATTTAAAAAAAACAAAATGAGATTCTTCACTATTTCCATCAGTATAATTCTTGACGGATATCGGACAAGATTTTCTGTAGAGTTAATAATGAAAAGTTTTACGAATTTTTCCAATGACTGTTATCTGGTTCCTTAAAAGCTCATTAAAAAATTATTTTAGTATATTCGAAGCAGCTTGCATAGATGGAATCATTAGATATTTTGATTTCGCGGATTTTTGTAGAAGCCTTGGGTACACCCGAAAAAATATTTCACATCTTGTAAAACAAATTTACAACGTTTCTCGGGTTAATCTTGATTATGGGTACTCTTGTAAAAACTTTTGAAAAATTTCTGTCGATTGTTTTTGTTGAAATCTTTTCAACCAACTGATTTTTGTTGGATTGTGGTATGATCATTTAGAAAGTTCTTATCAAACCTTACTAAGATGTTTGAATGACTCTTGGTAAGATTTTTAGTGAACTTCGAATGGTGTTCGAAGAATTCTTGCATTGATCCCTCAATCACTTTTAGAGGTCCGCGGAAAGTTTGTTAAAATTCATAGGGGGTCGCACCCTCAAAAAGGTTGGGAATCACTGATTTACTTAAACATTATTCCAGTAGCTCGAAACAATAACGAATAGTTTGAAAATTATTGAAGAAGTTCACAGTGAAACTGAAGTACTCCCATGTTGCACATATTAATCATTATGTGATAAAAATTCATCAATAAACTATTCCAGTGTTTCTTTATATTTGCAAAAATCATATATGTCACTGCCAGAATCATTCGTTCAGTATTCCTGAGCATTCACTACTAATTCAGAAAACAATATAGAAAATCCGATTATTCTCAGACTGTCTTATGTTACTTAAATTATCCCCAGTATTTGTAAATCGACCAAAAGTGGAAAGGAAATCTCAGTATTTTTCGTTGTCCTAAACAGTTCCTCCATTTTTAGAAACAATTTGCTTCTCGTATGTATTTCTTGGTTGTACTCAAAACTAGCAGTTTTGAATTTATAGCCATTGAATTTCTAAGAATATAATCTAATCTGATCCACCATGAACAAACTTGTTGCAAATTATTGATATTCACATCAATAAATCCTTTACAGAGTAAATCGATTTGCTCAAAATATAAGTTACGCTCACGCTTCAACGCAATGCAAATAGCGAGTATAGCCACTATTTCTATAGACTTGCGAATGAGGATTTTATAGAGCCAAACAAATTGACAACGGTTGTACGAATGCAACAGGCAAACGAGGACAGAAGGAATGATGCCAACTCTCTCATTGCATCAATCCGCCAGTCTATGGCTAAAATGTGTTTGCTGCTGCAGGAATCTGTTCAAATATCCCACCCGTCCTTGATGATTTTCGTTCTCCGTTTTGTGCCGTCCGTAATCGACCGAGCAAACCGGTCATCTGCTGCTGGTTTTTTGTTTTACACATACACGCATGCGTATGATACTACTGGGTGATGAAAATTTCCGTGGAACGCTCCCTAGAAAAATGGTAATCTCGCGAAAAACGCATTTTCCACATATGGTGTCTTCGGCGAATATGTTCCTTGTAAAATTCCCCATCTTTGGACGAGTTCCAAATTTTGCGTTTCCATATCAACTTTGCGAGATATCGGCGTGCAAAGCCAAAAGTTGGCTCAGGGGAAATCAAAAAAATTTCACAGGAAAATGGTAATCTCGAAAACGGAAAACATTTTCCACTAGGAAAAAAAATCAGAAGATACCTTGAACCTTCCTCTATCTTTCGACGAAAACCGATTTTGAAAATAATGAACCAAAAAAATATGAAAAATCGTGAAAGCCGAACATGGAAATCCAATCCAGTTTCGCCTTAAGGAGAATGTTCTGTAGAAAAGTTAGGAATACAAAAAAAATTATAATGGAAAATATTTTATTTTTATAATTGAAAATTAACAACTTAAATTTTAATAATTTGTAATAGCAATAACGCAAAATCGAAACCAAGATACGTCGGGTTGTGATCATAGTTGAGTGGAATGAGAGTCAGGGTAAAGTTCTCGGGGCACCTGTTTGCAAGGTCCTCGATACCTGACCGATCAAAAGCGGATTATAGGTCTCAATCAACTTCCGTCGGATAAGACTACGTCCAAGCCGGGGATCTATGTAATCACAAAACCGAACAGGCATCTGCCCGGATCGTATTAGTTCAAAATATTCATCACCGGAGACTGTTTGGATTGCCTAGTAGGGAGCCGGATCATATTCTTGGCACTTTTGATTCAATTCGGCAGTGGGTTTTTTTTTTTTTTTTTTTTGAAAGCTACAGAGCTTATATTTGGCCACAATAAGCGTCTTATAATTGCGCTTTTTATTGCGAAGTTTCATACAATTCGTCTGAGAAAACTCCCCTATGCCAAAGTAAATCATGGAAGTGCTTAAGTGGTTCTGCACCCTACGAAGCATATATAGGTCTTGATCATTTTTTTTTTATATTCTGATACGTATTCATAGGAATTAAAAACACTCCTGCTAGAGGAGCTCAAGAATCCTTAAGCCATAGCCTTACTAGACCAGACCAGTCCAGCAGCAGTGTAACACCATTACCGAACTATCCATACAAGGAAATGCATTCGTGCATTCAAATCGTCTGCAGATCTAGCATCGTAAGTAAGCACTGCAACCCAAGGCGCTCTATTCCTTCTATCCTCACCCGTTGCTGTCCGTTATTGGCAGCCTTGGGTTGGTTTGGCAGGCGCACTTGGTTAGGTAGGTACCTACCCAGTCACATGCTTAGAAGAAGTCTATTCGGTGCGTTGCATAATCGTGGTGACCCACTTTTGCCTTCTCATTGCGAACAAATGTGATCCAAATCTAGTGGCTCCTCGTCATCGGATTCGCCGCCGGTCGTCCCTCTTTTCCAGCTACCGTAGAATGGGGTATTATTGATAAAGTTGATTAATTTCGATAGAGCGGGTTCAATAACTTATTCAAGGAAATAACAAAATTTCTGGTCAATATTTAAGCTGAACCAATACAAAAGTTGAAACAAACGTATAAAATTATATATTTTAATGTTAAAAATTAATGAGATTCCAGCACTTTTAAAACGTTTACTAACAATTTGTTAAACAACCACTTTTCACGGTGTTTTAAAGAGTTTCGTCTCTCTCTCTTAATACAGAGAGTTGAAATAATCAGATTTCCGTCCAAAAACCTATGAAAGTTACCCCGTTTGACGGCACCTAGTATATCGAGTGCGACGACCATCATGCATCCACCATCAAACGGGCTAGCGACTTTCGCTTTTCGCCTTACTTTGTTTTGCACTTACATGCCTATCAAAGGCTACGCTGCAACCAACGGTGAACCATACGGGATCGGTGTGCGCAGAAATCGCTGATAAAAGGTGCGATATTAGTGAATTGTGTGTGACAATGTCGCTGATTAGTATCGAAAGAGTCGAGTGACGACCTCAAAACGGTGCTTCACTAAGTGGGCCACGAGGGCAAGAATCAAAGTTTAATGCTCGGGGTTGGCAATTGAATTGATGAAACTCAAACCGCGTGAGGAAGCTCAAGGTCTGATCAAATCACCTCCGAGGTTATCGGACTCGTGGTTGGCGAACATCAACATCTCTCCGTTGAACTGCACCTCAAAAGAGGTCTCACCAGCGAGAAGACAGCCGTTGTGCTGAGTAGTAACTATAAACGAACCGTGAACGACATGGCGATGTGCATTATGTTTCACGGTGCACTGCGATGCGATGGCTGAATTGGCGCCATATGTTCATACGATGAGAATTATGACCGAAAACGGGGTCCAGATTAGATACGTGCTATGAGGTAGTCGCCTGAAGTCTGATCACTGATCGGTGAACAACAACTGTGCGGTGGTGACTTAACTGATGACTGGCGTCGACGAATCGGTTACGGAGAATGTGGTGACTGTTTGATGTCAGACATTGTGCAAAAGCTGTTTGCAGTCGGCATTTACTTGTACGATCTGTTAATGAAAGGTAGACTTCTTTGGTTCTTGTAAAGTAATCATCACTGTGCAGGATAGTTTTAAAATAAAATCCAACCCAAAGAGGTCGTCGACAGTTGGGATTAAAACCCATATATAATTTACAAATTCCAGGTGAGCCATCAAATGATTATACCCCATTGGGGTGGCCATTTCACATAAAGACGTTACGGAATATTGGACAAAAATTGCCTTCTCTGTAATTATGGCATTTTAACCGCTTCTTATCTGATAGTTTTTTGTTACATTTTTGGTCTTCTATTTTTCTCCTTGGATTTTTCACGGATGATTTGTGTATTCAAGTTTTTCTTTTCTGCTTGAGAGTTTTGAATAAACGACTCAATGTTGTGCTATTCAATATTTGAAATTTTTTTATTGAATTCCAATTAACAAAAAACTGGAATAATTATTGATCTATCTATTCAAGGTATTTTTAAAAACATGTGCAATCTTAGCTAATTGTTTATCCCATTTCAAAGTACATTCATTACACATCTTCGCTAGCATAGGTGTAAGAGTTTTTTTAATCCTTTCAACTTTTCCATTTGATTTGGGGTTCTAACTGCTGTTTTGACGTGTTCTATACAATTATTCCTAACATATTCCACAAATTTGTCAGATGTAAAACAAGTTCCTATGTCCGTAACAATTTTATTAGGCTTACTATGAAATTGCATATACTGGTTAAGATAATGAATAACTTCCTCAGTGTAAGTAATTCGAGTGGTGACAAATTTTGTAAATTTGGTAAAAGCATCAACAATTACAAGAACATATTTGAATCTATTTGAAAACGGAAATTTAATAGGTCCATAATGATCCAAATGCAATGTTTCAAAGGGCTGATTTCCTTTTTCAATTATGTTTTATTTTACATACCCTTTTTACAAGACGAACTTTAAAATATATAGGTAAGACAATTTTTTTTAAAACTTATGGCAATTTTTCGCATGTTACTTAACAAATAATATTTCTTTATTTCAAAAATTGTTTTATCTATTCCCATATGATTACATTTGTCATGAAACAGCTGTATAACATTACCAATCATCGAATTGGGAACCAGCAATAAGTTTTTATCTTCTGCTTTTCAAAACAACACTCCATTTATCAAAATAAAACCCGGAAAGTTTGGACTGTTTGATATTCACTAATTTTCTATCTTGATCTTATGTCACAATAATATTTTCTTCTATGTTTAATACATGAGGAATACCTATCATTTCATATTCTTTACTCACATTATTGTTTTCCAAATATTCTATTATACCCTGCTTATTTTTATTGCTCATATCTGTTCTACTCAGTGCATCAACATGTTTCATTTTATCGGCCTCTCGATATTCCAATTATAGATAATTGTAGTTTTCTAAAACCAATGCCCACCTGCTGATTTTAGGATTGACATCTTTCTTAGACAATGTTTGTACTAATGCTCTTCAATCTGTAAAAAAATTGTAAAGTTCCAGCCAAATATACATGAAATCTTTTAACCCCTCTACCGGCAGCTTCCTTATTTTCCGCCAAAAAAATATTCAAACCACGATAACTTTTTTGTTTCTCGATATTTTTGCACCATTTTTTCACAAGTTCTCAAAAAACTCTTCTAGTTTGAAAATCCGTGTCGATATTAATAATTGGTGATCTAATTTTGAAGATATTTCGATGTTTCGTGTCTCCATATAAAATGTCTTTGGCGGCCATTTTGTTTTTGGTCAATTTATCAAAAAAATAAAATGTGTACCATACAATACCAGGTAATAAGAAGCTACCCTGAAAAAATCATACAAATCGGTTCAGTATTCTTGGAGAAATCTAAAAATTACGATATGAGGTTTTTTAGAGTATTCAAGATCTTTATTTGTCCAGCGTGGTACCAGAAACATAAATGCTCATTACTCAAGAACGGCTGCACCAAATTGCTTCATTTTTTCACAGCATACTCGCATTAATGTATCATTCCGAGTAGTGACTATCCAAAAACGATAATAATTCTGTAGCCTGATATATTTACGCGAGTTATGACTACGCGTCGGTCCCCCAAGAAATTTTGGAATATCTCCGGATCTAGATGACCAATTATCAATATCGACACATATTCTGAAACTAGAAGAGTTTTTCAAGAACTTGTGAAAGAATGATGCAAAAATATTAAGAAAGAAAAAAGTTATTGCGATTTGAATATTTTTTAGTAATAAAAAATGAAGCTGCCGGTAGAGAGGTTAACCGCGTGAATAATGTATACAACTCAAAACTATGCAATTTGGCTTCAAATTCGTCCATTTTCTTACTAAAGTAACTGATTGGATGAAAACTATTATCCACTTGCTTTTGAAGTAAAACTGCTTCAAAACCATGTGAACTAGCATCACAATGCAACTGTGTTTTAGCATTTGGATTATAAAGAGCTATAATTGGTTATAAAGTGGTCTAGCAATAGAAACAAAATTTGCAATGTACTTTCGAAAATAACTAGTTAATCCAATAACACGTTGAACATCTTCAGAATTTTTAGCTGTGGAAAATTGGATACACTTTCAATGTGCGTTTTATTTCATTTTCGTCTATTTTCATTGATTGAATATCACAAATTATTTATTTCTCTAAATAAAAACTTATATTTATTCAAATTATCTTGGCTATCTTAATTTGGTGGAAACCAGACATAAGATCTAATATTAAAAATATTCGCTTACCTCTAAGATTATCAAACAAATCGTCTATGATTGGCAAAGGGTAATTATCACGAACAGTGTCCTTATTTAATTTCCAATACACTACACACATTCTTATATCATTATCTTTCTTTGGAATTGAGCGGTACCAAATTCACTGGTTACCATGGCCACCTAAATAACACGGCACCGCTCAAACGTCAAATAGTGAACTCGTGGGCTTGCAAATGGAGATTCGCCTTCTTTGATTTTTGTAGATTTTGAAAGTTCATGAATTTCAGCGTCAACCTTTTTTTCTGATTGTAAGAAATTCTTCTTGGTTTATAATGCAAATGATCGCCTTTTTTCAATGCAATAACCATCTCATAATTTGTCGCTGGATTTAAAGGTTTCTTATCAAATAAAAAGTGCTTCTTCAAAACACTTATAAATTTTGTCAACTCATCTTCCGATACGGTATCCGTATTCTTTAAATTTTGTTGATAACTATCTGAACTAATAAGAAAAATTGATTTAGAATTTACCTGTTGGGTTGAAGGGTTTTCAGATTTCAAGTTATTACTCACGCAAAAAAAAACTAATGTTATTCTCGATTACTGTATAGAACATGCGCACGGTCTGTGTTTCTTGATTGATTTGTCGTTCATCGAAGGTATTGGTCTTCTTGTTTCATCGGAAACAGTTGACCGCTACATGTCCATATTGCGATACAAATAATTGGTCGTCTTCTAGGGTGAACATCATTGAACTTGATCATTCTGAAAGCTTGAATAACCTGAGACACTATTTGTAAGTTCAGCATTCCAGCTTGGTTTTTGACTTCTTCCTCCAATAATGTACTCCATCAACTCCTTCTCAGTAATCTTGAGCTTTCGCGCTATGTTTTTTTTAGATTGGCAGTACTCCAAAAACGACTGGTTTCCGTACCATTTGACTCTTTATAGTTTTTTGCGCAATAGGGTCCTAATTTTGGTTTCCCGGAAGCTACTGAGAGCACCATAATGTAGCGTCTCCCAATTGCTAAAAGCCCTGTCTCAATTTTAGTGCCAAACGCTTAAGTTTAGGTCAAAAACGCATTTCTCCGTTGGTTTAAGTCCAAAAAACATTTTTTTGTTTTTTAGGTTTTGTCACACCCCTTGGCCTAAACTCAAATTTTGGGTGTATTTTGTTTGCCGTGTCCCTTCCAAAATATCAGATAGGAACAACCCCGGTGTTAAGACTAAAACCCCTGTAGTGTTTTTGTCGACCAAGCGAACGTCAAACATGATCAAAAGTGTCAAGATTCATTCATGGACCCTATTTTCCAATCAAAGTTTAAACATGATATAGCCGTTATTTGAGCTGGAAAAATTGCTAAAGTAGTTGCAGTAACTTGCTCTTTCGTGTTATTAAATAAAAACAAGATTTTATTAAAAAAAAATTAGGGCCCAATTCGTATACACTTTCTACAGTCCCAAACATACCGCGCAGATCTTCAAGGATTTCATGATATTTTTTGATACAGTGGATCCACAATTAAGAATCGTCCACAATTTATGAATCAGCTGACTTTAAATGACAAAATAACAACAAAAATCAACTCAAAACATCACGTAAACAATTTTACTCAAAATAAATTATAAGCGAAAATGTTTCCGTGATATTTTGTGCTATTTTTTACTGTTATTTTGTCCTTTAAAGGCAGCTGATTCATAAATTGTGGGTGATTCTTAATTGTGGATTCACTGTAACAGAATCAGAACAGGAAAACATCCAGGATTGAGCTTTGCCTTCAACATTCTTCATAAAGATTAGCTTCATCAGATTTCCGTCCACCTTCAAAATTTGCTTCGTGACTTCAACAGAAATTATGAACTGCACAAAATCTTCGTCAATTCTTCTACCAAACGTCGGCAACAAAGTCGATATTTCGTCAATACGGAAACTATTGTCCACCAATTTGCCAAAAATCATCTGATGCTGCTGATCTTGACTTCCACTGGTTACAGAAACACTGGGAAAAATGGTCACACCAACTGGATGAGCTGCTGATTGACTTGCTGAACTTGAATGAGCGGCACCCGAATAGTTTGAACTCGGATCAACTGCAGCATTCACTACCCAACCAAGGGTACATAACAAAATTATATCAGCATATGTTATAAGTTTTTTTCGAACATAGGTTGTTACAAACTTGATGCAGGATGTTGTTAAAATAACTAAAATTAGAACAAAAAGTGTATGAATAGTAACATAAACATAACAAAATGTGTTTTAATTCTATCAAAAACATATCAAACTAAGTTATAATGTTTGATACAATGTATCAAAATTATAATACTGTTCGATATATGATAATATTGTATATTATTGAAATGCATAACTATCTATTTATTTTGTTATAAAGTTGTTAAAAATGAACAAAAAATATCTTAAAGGGAAATAAAACACATTATGTTATATTTCTGTTTTATTATCTTCTATGGATGACGGAGCCTAACAAAATTATATCATAATATGATATGCATATCATATTCTGATAAAATTTTATTATATTTTTGTTACAAGCCTCTAGTCGGGTATGCATATTGCAACGATATTGTAAGTTTTGCACCTTACCAGAAATCGTCGCCAGCCAACCAGCCGCTGCGAACTTGACGTTGGCGGCGCGTTTTGTTGTCCGTGAAACAGACAATATCTGCAGCTGGTTTTTCACGACAAAGAACGCCATTATCTTCAGTATTCTCCGCCATTCTCAAAGCTTCTCCGAGTCCACCGAAAAGAATAAATCGGATTTTCAGGAACGTACCCACTTCTGAGCTGTAGTAGTTCAAATAAAACAACCGTACTCAATGATAGCCCTTTACTGTTTCTCACAAAGTCATTGCCTACTTTCAATATTTAATCTTAGTCTACTTAGTTAACAAATATGTATACTGTAACACTATGGACCGATGCACGAGTTCACTATTTGACGTTTTAGCGGTGCCGTGTTATAGGCCTTTTCATGTGACAGATCCGTCTATGCATTTGTTTACATCGGTGGAGGACCGGTGCTAACACGGACCTGTCATTTTCATAGAAGAAATGCCAAAACGCTTCCCGATCAGCTGATTTGAGACGTCATTTGAATAAGCCTATTTACGTGACCATGGCAACGAGTGAATTCGGCACCGCTCAAACGCCAAATTAATGAACTTGTGCATTGGTCCATTGCTACAGTATGGTCCCAAGCCTCTTTCTCAGCAACTCCTGTCCATATCTGCTATCTATCCTTCCGGGGTACGAGGAAGGTCGGATAATCAACCTCGATGTCAACTTCGGTCGCATACTAAAAAGGACTGGGAGAGGGGGTGAGTTATGATCAACAAGTTATTACAGCTTGTGCAAACTATCGAGCCATCGCTATTCTAAATGCCGCCTACAAAAAGGTGTCCGTCATTATCTTTCGTCGTCTGTCACCAATAATAAATCAGTTCATGCGAAGTTACCAACCTGGTTTCATGGACAGCTGCTCGATGACGGACCAGATTTTCACAGTACGACAAATCCTCCAAAAATACCGGAAATCTCACATCCCTACGCATTACCTGCTCACTTGTTTAAAAGCAACATACGAAAGTATCAACCGTGCTAAATGAAGCGCTAAACGATAGCGCTAAATGAAGATTCATGGACAAGAACAGCTTTCCTGGGATGCTCACAAGATTGATTAGGGCGACTATGCACGGTATGCAGAAGTGGTTAAAGATCGAATACACACTCCAGTTCGTTCGAATCTTGCCGGAGACTAAAACAAGGGAATTGACTTTCGTTCTTTCCGTTTAACATTACGCTAGAGAGTGTAATCCGGAGAGACGGGCTTAACAGCCGGGGAACGATTGTCACAAGATACAGTCAATTTGTTTGCTTGGATATAATCAAAAGATATTATAGTGTATATAGAAAAATATTTGAAAAAAATAAAATAAAATTGGAACTTTTGAGAGAGCATTAGGTTCAGAAGCGAAATAAAAATGTGTTCTCGGCAATCATTCTTGAGCGGGCAAGTTTAGCGTGAAGGTACAAACCGTTTGACAGTTATCGCCCCGGCATGTTGCGGACAGCGACGACAGCGACAATCTCTATCTTGTACTATAATATCTTTTGGTCGAACAGGGTGCTTATGCACATACCAACAATCAAAGCTAGATAGCGGTGATAAGACTCGCTCTTGGGGGCATCCGCAAACACTCAATTTTCGAATCGCTGCTTGACGCATTGTCGAGAAAAGATGTCGATTTTTCAGCATGTGATGAATCCAATTGGCAATCATTGTAGATAGTCCATTGTCTTGCAGCTTCCAATATGGCCTCGAAAGACACGTTATCAAAAGCATCCTCAATATCCAAGAAAACACCTAAGCAGGATTACTTTTGAGCGAATGCTTTCGTGATATCGTATACAACCTTATGTAAAAGGGTCACAGTGGACTTTCCAGATAGGTAAGCATGTTGATTTACATGAAGAGGCATGTTTACCAAATAAACATCACGGATGTGATGATCGATAATTCGTTCCAGACATGTCAGAAGAACGGTGGTCATACTGAGTGGTCTTAAACTTTTCGCTTCTTCATAGACGTACGTCTTCCTTTCGGGATAAACTTCCCGACTAGAGGCTTGTAACAAAAATATAATAAAATTTTATCAGAATATGATATGCATATCATATTAACATATAATTTTGTTAGGCTCCGTTATCCATAGAACATAATAAAATAGAAATATAACATAATGTGTTTTATTTCCCTTTAAGATATTTTTTTGTTCATTTTTAACAACATTATAACAAAATAAATAGATAGTTATGCATTTTAATAATATACAATATTCTCGTATATCGAACAGTGTTATAATTTTGATACTTTGTACCAAACATTATAACTTGGTTTGAAATGTTTTTGATAGAATTAAAACACATTTTGTTTGTTTATGTTACTATTCATACACTTTTTGTTATAATTTTAGTTATTTTAACAACATCCTGCATCAAGTTTGTAACAACCTATGCTCGAAAAAAAATTATAACATAATAACATATGCTGATATAATTTTGTTATGTACCCTTAGTCGGGTTCACAATAATATCACGCCAGAATCTGGGAATATACTCGATAGCAAAACTGCTTACAATCTAGACATTTTTATAAACTCAAATCCCTTTTGAAGCAGAATAGGTTGAATTCAAACTGCTTCTGGAGATTTGAAAGGAGCAAAACTATTGAGTACCCATTGAATCGATTCAGTAGTTGAGATACTACCAGAGTCAGAGACTCAGAACTACATGAAAAGACATTTGATTCATCCATAGATGCTAAGTCACTCAAACTGGAAACATTTGTACAACAAATTTTCCAGCCAAATCGTTCAGCAGATTGAAGAACTTTGCGAGCCGACTTGAACGACTCTGATCCAGCTGAATGGTGTCTGTTTCAACTCCTTCTACATTGTTTCCTGAGCCTAGTGAGAGCGGAATTCTACCATGATGTCACTCTTGCAGTCTTCACAGACCGCAGAGGACATGCTTCTTCCAAAGCTTCCATAATGTAGGATGTTGTAGTATCAACTGCATCATCTAAATCAATTGTATTTTCAATGGAAGGAGAGTATCATAGAATTGGGTCCCAACCATAATTCAATGTGGAGTTACCTACATTCGAATATTCAAAGAAGATGTAGCGATGATCAGATAATGATTCCTCATCTGCTACATGCCAATTCGTCAACTCGTTACAGATTCTATTCGAGCAGAGCTTCTTTTCTAGCAGATACCATGAAGGTTAGGCGGTTGCTTATATCAGGTAATCCAAGATATGTACTACTTAAGTATTTTATAAAACTAGAGGCGGTGAAGGATGAACCACGAGTTTGCACAACTCTACGGTGAACTCAGGATCCCCAAGGATACGATGAACATGACATGATTCAAGAATGCGGGACAGTAACCCTGCAAAGATGGCATTCGCTTCGGATCCAGTTGACATCATGTGGCATATGAAGGCGTGGAGCGCAGCGAGCTAGGTAAGTAGATCAACTTCGCAACGATTGGAAGAGCGTGGAGAAGAACGCAGGATGTAGGCATACAACCGAGAATCGAGCTTTGTGGATTGAAATTGTTGAGATTGTATCTAAATAAATGAAATTGTTCATGAACTACTTGGTCTTATTTTCAGGATCTTAAGAAACTTCCATTAACATCCAATCAAATCGCGTACGCTATATTTATATGTGAGAAACCAAGTTTCTTTCCAATGCACACAAAAATTCTCAAATCAATTTTATATGAATCTTTTTAAAAATGAAGATCTTAGCATAGTTTCTTCAAATGCTGTAAAGAAAGTGCCCCCTGTTCCATACAAACATTCTTCCGTGTGGCCAAATGACTTAAAAAAATTTCAATTGTGCTATTTCAGCACAAATGTGTAAATTCATTAGATTTTATACGTTGCGGGGAACGCCAGATCGTTAAAATATTATTGAGCTACCCTGAGTTTTAGTTTGCAAAATCATGAAGTTTGATGTCTCACGAGACATCCTAAAACTCTTAAAACTTGATTTGCAATGAAGTTTGATCCGTCGCACACTCTATGCTGGTGATTCAGGAAAAACGCCAGACGCGGAAACAACAACTAACTATCATCATGCAATTTGGTTGATTATAAATAGTTAATTCAGAGGTAAACTGGACTGTAGAATTTTATTGAATATTCAAAATCAAAACATTAGGTATTCTTCTTCTGGGAAAAAAATAGCAGGGGATGGCTTTCGAATGGTGTGCACTTCTTAGGTATGCACGTACAAGGAGGGAACGCTGTATTTATAAATAGACCCATGTTTCGATTCGGTTCGTTATCTGAAACAGCCTTCTGAAGGACGTTGTTCGGTCCGAACCGGTTCCCCAGACGCAACGTCTCCAAAATCTGAACACCGAAAGCCGATCGCAGAGCTACTGCACACCGAATCAGTTAAATCTGCCTTAATCCTAGTATATAGTACGACCGCGTCCGTGCAGAACTCAAATCAGTGCGTTACAACTTTTTTGCAGCTCTCCGCCGCGTCGTTGGATAGCTACAACAAAGAAACAGCACTATAACTCAAAATCAATCATTGAACAAATTGCTCAATCATTTCGAGTTGTACACAAAGCACACCCCTTGTCTGTCAAGTGTAGCAATCTGCCAACGGCGAACGTCAAGCATGCTGTCTAATGTCTAGAGCTCTTTGTTGTTGCTTAGAAGTGACGCGATGGTGGCCTTTGCTTCGATGGCATGAAGCGACGCGACGCGGTAAAGTACGATCTGATGTAGGTCGAAAGACACTCCAAAACAGAGTGCATCCAGTCAGTCATCCACTATCCATTAGTGGTGATTAGCCTTTAAGTTTGTTTTTGCGCGCAGCCCAAGCAATCTTCGCACCTGATGCAACAATAGAAAAACCATTGAAGGACTTTTGCCCGCACACGCGTGTTTGGTGAGAATCCAACGAATCTCACACACGAGAAAAGCGTTTCCTTTTCCCCACACTGCACAAGGGTAGCGATCGCTCCTTCTAGACGATTCTGTCGTTTCCATCGCAAATATGCAACGCAACGTGGGTACCGTACCCATGTGGGCATTCGAGCATGGACGTAGCCAGGAGTTTCACCCGCGGGGGGTGAAACAACAAAGGGTTCTTGACCTTAAACTGTAAGTTTTCTGTCGATTTGATGGATATCTTCTTCTTCTTGGCATTTACGCCCTCTGTCCCAGAGCTTGCTCTCAGCGTAGTGTTCTTATGAGCACTTCTACAATTATGAATTCAGAGCTTTCTTTGCCGAAGTTGCCATTTTTGCATTCGTATATCGTATGGCAGGTACGATGATACTCTATGCCCAGGGAAGTCAAGGAGATCTTCTTTATGAAAAGATCCTGGACCGACCGGGATTCGAACCCAGACACCTTCAGCATGGCTTTGCTTTGTAGCCGCGGACTCTAACCACTCGGCTAAGGAAGGATATACAATTGACTTTTCCTGGATTCTATTGAATAAAAACCTTGACAACCAGAAGTCGTATAAGCATTTATGTAAAAAGTCGTTTACTTGTATAAACTACATCACACTCGCACAAGTTTGCCGGGAGTTTTTAAGCATTATTTAAAGAACTTAATGAAGTTTTTCGTGTTATAAATATCGAGCGAGTTATTAGGAGAGTTATATTGAGCGTCATAATTGATTTTTGGCAGATACCTTGCAAGATCTGTAGCGGAATGTTTTGCATCATCCTGATTTTTATTTAAACTCTGATAATAATCCAAAAAGTTTATCATGATTCAGTTTTCTATATGAATGCGGAAGGCAATCTTTAAAAATTCTAACAAAATATTAAACTTTGTAGTAAACCAGTTGATTTAGATTTTTATTTCGTCGGCCGCGGGGGAAGGGGCAGCGGACTCCCCCCTGCTCCCTATCTACGCCAATGCATGTAAGCATTCTTTATAAAGCATTTCAAGTTGCAATCACCGCACGGCAAACTCTCTCACGGTGATGTTGCATGACCTGCGTGAGGATAACAAAAGAAACAACACATTAACGCGAGGAAAATCGTTCTTCCGCGAAAAAGCCCCAGCTCAAGTTCATTCGGAGCGATGCGACCGGGCGGTGTGTGGTTTCCTTTCGCTTGCAAACAGAACTATGTTCAGCACATGTATGCATACATAAATCTTATTTCACAAAGCTTGAGATGATTCTCAATTTATTCCGAGGTTTACGTGCAGCATTTGAGAAAATGTAGATCAAAGTTGAACCTCAACAACCGCACAACAATTCGGCTTCTAGTGTGAAAAGCCACTCTGTGAGTACAATAGCAATTATGGGGGTCTCTTCCCGAGCTGGGAATGGAATTTAAATTATATCAAATTTTGTTCTTCAGATAATTTAGAATTAAATTTCAAAATTAGATTTAGTTAGATCTCAGTGATAGCATGACTAGTTTTCGGTTATCATACTCAATTATTAGAAAGATCTTATTCCCTTTGGATGATAATATCAACTTCTTTCCGAAGTTTCATTGGCTCTATCAGTCTTGAAACAGCAAAAATAACTTTTGCTTCTACTTGTCCGACGTTTCGGCGTATATTTCAAGTGTACAGAGGCTGCGTTTTGTTGTGTGTATTGGTGTCTTCTAGCACCTTCCGTGTACGGTACTAGCCTGTTGAAGATCAACTTCTCAACTTGTCCGTCGTATACGCTGACGGGTCATCTGGTGATTTCCTGGTGTTTTTTTTACAAATCTGAAAGATGCTGTTTTTTTTTGACAAATCGGAAGGTGGATGATAAAGTTGTAAATAAACTCACGGGCAGTCTAACGGCAGGTTTTTTAATTGGAATTTGTTCCACAAGATTGCGCTGGAAACAAAAAATATTTAAATTTGTTTAACTTATCAGCCGCTCTTGCCGCTTACCCTTATGGTACAATAAGCGTGGTTTCCGAAACAGAGATTTCTGAAAGAATCCTGGAATTCCAGTACGGATTCTATCAGTGTGGATCAGTATGGACCCTGAGATTTCCAATTTCAGTATGGATCCAGGGATTTCAATGTGGATAGAAGAATTCCAGCCTACAGTGTGGATCTCACAATTAAAAAAAAAAAATAATTTAGTAGGATTTCAGTGTGGATCCTGGTACTGTAATGTGGATCACAGCATTTCAGAGTGGATCCTGGGGTTCCAGTGTGGATCCTAGGATTACAATGTCGATTATCCTTCTGGGAATCAATTGTGGACCTTGAGATTTCAGTATGGATTCTGAGATTTCAGAAAGGATCCTGGGATTCCAGCGTGGATCTTGAGATTCCAGTGTTGGTCTTTTGATTTCAAGGTGGATCTTGAGTTTTCAGTGTGGATCCTGGAGTTTCAATGGAGATCTTGGGATTTCAGAGTGAGTCTTAAGATTCCTGTATGGAGTATTGGATACCAATGTTGAGCCTGGGATTCTAGTATGGATCCTGGGACCCAATAATTTTTAATTTGATGATTCTCCATGGTATTAATTCCAATTTGTCAAAAATGTCGAATGTGACTGTTTTGCAGTTATGGGCAGAACAGTTCCCTAACAGGTTTCTGTTGCTTTCTTCGGATCCGGAGAGTTTCAGTCAGTTCCAGTGTTGCCACATTTTTTCCGACTCTCATCTGTGTTTTCGGCTGAAAAAATATTTTTTTATCTTAAGTCAACCTCCAAAAATCTTGGTAAAAATCTGTGTCGCAAAAATATCCATTTTTTTTAATTTTTAGACCAGGATAAGCTTTGGCATGTCAAAAAATTTAAATTTGACTAAACTAATTATACTAAAAGTAAGTTAAAGTACACAAATAGTTTCTAAAATATTAAAATACTTAATTTTTTAGAACAACCAAACAGAGTAAAGGTATTTCAGATTTATGTCTTCCAAAACCGTGTCATAAACTTGTGAAATATCCTAAAATCTTAAAAATCTTTTTCATCTCAAAATTCTGTGATCACAGATCACAGATATCTGTAGACAATAATAGGAAAAAATCTCTGTAATTACAGATAAATCTGTGTATGTGGCATCACTGGTCAGTTCAGATCTGATGCCACGATGCTCACACGATGCATCCCCATACGACATGTTCGATATCCTGGCAAGCCACGCCGCAAACACAGAGATTGCTTTCTGAGAGCCCAATACGGTGGGTATGCGCATTTAACGAATAATGATTAGACATGAGCCGACACATGACACGAATGAAATCACGGCTCATGCCCAACCCCTTAAACCATAGTTTTTTCGACACCTGTGGAAGTATGGAATGCGGCCATCTACCCATTTCTCCGTCTCTCCATTTCTGTTGCCAGCTGATCAAGGTCTCCCGACGGGCCAATGCAAAAAAATCATCGAAGGTGATTTGACGCTCGTTAGCATCGTCTTCTTTAGCGCCTACCTTAGCCAGAAAGTCCGCTTTCTCATTGTCTGGAATGGATCAATGGGAAGGGACTCAAGCTAGGGTAATAGTGTAAGAGCGACTTGACAAAGCACTTAATGCTTGGCGTTATCTATACAGGAAGAACACAGAGTGCATCACCGGCTTCATTGACCGAACAGCCTTCAGAGAGCTTAGACTGTCGGAAAAAATGAAGGAGTTCTCGGGTGGGAGAGAACTGGTATACACTAAGGCGTAATGTATAGCTGCTAGCTCAGCAACATATACAGAACATGGCTTTTGAAACATGAAGAAGGCGCTATGAAAATCGTTGTAATTTAAAATCAATATATTACACTATTGAAAATATACAAACTTTTCTTCTGTGAAAATATTTTGAGTATATTTTAAATCTTTTTGCCGAAGTCAACACCAACGAAGTTCGTTCAGAGATTTGCTAAGCCATGGATGTCAAAAATAGTAGTTACATCAGAGAGTACAAACAAAAAGTATCTTCGAGCTTGTTGTGATATACATATTTAAAAATATTAGTTTGCCAAAGAAAGTTCGTCCTAGTTGATAATTAAGGGAACGCTCAAAGAACATTCCGCTGCAAATTAAGCTATGTCCCAGTTGGGACTGAATCATTTTTTACGGTTTGAGTTGATTGAGTGATTTTGCATCAAAATCTCAAGCGTGATGTTTGCTAAGCAGATCTCTAACGAGTTTGCTCTAATGGGAGAGCTTTTTTTTCTAGATTTCTCGCAGTTCTAGCAAAAGCTAGAAACATTCAGCATCCACGGCTGTCTGGACACCGATTGTGATTTGGCTCTGTTGTTTTCATGCATATGTCTTCTATAACTTCTCCGGTTCGCTTGAGTTGTTGTGACAGAGGAAAAAAGGGGGAAAAAAAACTCAATCACACCACATATAATCGGCTTTTGGAAAAAAGCCTATGTGTCCCCCAGAACTACCTAATGGTATTACTTTGGGAGACGGGGGCTTCAATTTTTTTTAAGCCGCCATACTTTATGCTCTCCGTTTTTGTTTATTACTTTCTTAAGCTGGCTCCCGCTCGCTCTCTTTGGTCCTCCTGTCTCCCCCTGGCGTCGCAGATTGTCCACTAGTTTCGGTGGGGGAAAACTGCCGCACAGTGGGGCCCGTCTACTGGCGGATATCGCAGGGGAAATTTCACGCGCAGTCTTCGTTTCCGGATTGCAGAGGTTGTCCGACAGTTCCAGTTTGGGAATGACGCTCCTCTTTATTCTTCGTCGGCTGGCTTGTCAGGTACCGGGGTCGGTCCGATGATTCCGGTTGGAGGATGGCTTCCGGTTCGTTAGCGCTCCGACGAATCGGTGCCAAGCACTGATCTTTACGGTTCATGTCGCTGCTCTACTCTTCACTTCCGTTGTAGCGTCGACATTACCTGCGTTACTGTTCTGTTCACCCAATTTCACTTATCCGTGTCGTTGCAACTCCGTTGGATGACATTGTCAACGTTTACATCGTCACCAAGAATGGCTTTCATCTCCTCTCGTTCTAGACCGAACTGCGGGCATGCAAAAAATATGTGTTCCTCAGTTTCCTCCGTGTTGATGCATTCGGGACAGGATGACGAACTTGTGTAACCGAACCTGTGCAGATATTGTCTGAAACAACCATGTCCAGACAAAAACTGCGTCAGGTGAAAATTTACTTCACCATGTGGTATTCTTATCCACATCGACAGACTTGGGATAAGACGATGTGTCCATCTGCCAGTCGTAGCTTGATCCCGCTGGTGTTGCCATTTTCTGATGGTCTCAGCACGTACTCGTTCTCGGACTCCTCTTGTGTGACGGTCCGTGTAGCACTCGCGATCTTCCTCGAGAAAAAGGCTGATAGGTATCATCCCTGCTATCACACAGACTGCCTCCGATGAAATGGTGCGGTACGAACTTGAAACTCGCATAGCCATCAACCTATACACTCTTTAAAAAAAATAGAAATTTACATGTGACCTAAATCAACCAGCACCTAAATATTTTGTGACGCGATCGCATTTATAACGCAATTTTATGTTTATTTTGATTTATTGTTCAAAATCGTGCAACAAAACATGATTCCAAATTAAACTAGATTGAGTATTCCATCTAACAATGTACCTATCTTTACAAAATCATAAAACGTTTGCGTTATTGCTGTATACTCACATTTAGTAATTCGTAAACTGCGAACGTTAAACTGGATTTTACATGTTAAAAGACTTAAACCTATATGGTATTTGACTCTGACGTCAGGTCAGGGATCGGCATAATTGAGTTTTGTTTTCAAACATGGCCGGTGTTGTCGTCTCGATTTTACTCGTTTAAAAATTTTGCCGAAAAACAATTTAAAATTAAAAAAAATTGCCTGCTGCACTACCTTACGATTGCTGATTATAACCACTTCAGTTTTGTGGTGGGCTATCGCCAGCTTTTTGTCCCGCATCCAATCCAACAATCTTCACGCCTCTGGGAAGATTAAATTTTAAGACACCATCGTACATAATACTCCACAGAGTCGGGCCGAGAATAGAGCCCTGAGGAACGCCCGCCGTATTTTGAGTACTTTTTACTCCTTGGTCTGTTTCGTATATCAGTAACCGGTTCTGAAAATAGCTCTTCAGAATCAAATGTACAGGCAGATGTAAGACGGGGTAAGAGCGCCCGCCGTGGTAAGACGGACCATCTTCAGTGTTGCGGAAACAGAAAGGACAAGATCCAAATTCAATGAATTTATTCGCTGGGTGGGATAAACTATAAAATTCCTAAAAATATTGTTATATTAGCCACTGCGGATTTTACCTTATGAGCGTAAAACTCCTTATGCCTAGATATGATAAGCTGCTCAATGTAACCGGTTGAATTCTACACCGTCTATCGCCAAATTTGTAATTATGTAGCTTGATACTCTCGCGCTGTTCTTAATATCGACAAGTATTATATACTGGCAAGCGTAAATATGGGAATGGTTATTCAATAATTAAACTATAAACTATAATGTTCGAATTCAGCAAGATTTCTTCGTAATATTACTTGTCACTATGACGGTTTTGTTGATATACGGCATTATCTATCTTCTGTACGTATCTGCTCTGCTCACTATGCCAGAGCCAGCATTGGTTGCTGCAAGCAGTGACGTAGAGTTAAGTAGGGCTCCCTTCGCCTGAGTAATCGGCGGGGCGTAGTCAACAGTCCCCCCCGCAATGCGCGAAAAATTCTCCGAAGGCGCATTCCTTCCAACGTCAACGTCGAGAACAGCCAGCGACACTGCCGATCGTTTATAAATTCCACCAAAAGCAGTTTGCACAGTGGCTCGACGAACTTGGCCATCGTGAGACTCGTGTGTGGCAATCACCCTTCCCTTTGGCCAGCAGCTCCTGGACAACTTCGGATCGATGATCATCACGATGTCACCAATCATAATTGGTTTTACTGGTGTATACCACTTGGATCTTCGGGTGATAGTTGGCATGTAGTCCCGTACCCAACGCTTCCAGAACATATCTGCCATGATTTGCGATTGTGCATAGCAGTTCCTCAGTACTACTGGGTTGTCATTGAGAAGCGCCCAAGACCTTAAACCATTTGATGAACCTAACAGGAAGTGGTTAGGCGTTAGCACGTGTGAATCGCCATGGTCGATTGGAATGTCGGTTAATGGACGAGAGTTAACTATATTTTCGACTTCCACCATCGCGTTATGCAGCACTTCGTCGGTAGGTAATCTGCTGGGCTGTATTACTGCTAGATTCTGCTTGACGGTTCGTATTGATCGTTCCCATGCTCCGCCCATATGAGGCGATAGTGGTGGAATGAAGGTCCACTGAGTCCGACTAGAAGTGAACTCAGTTGCCAGCTTATCATGGTCGAGTTGTTGAATTGCTGCTTTTAGCTCTCTACTGGCAGCTTGAAAATTTGTGCCACGGTCGCTATATATAACAGCAGGAATCCCTCTTCTAGCCATTACGATCCGGATGGCCATTACACAGGAATCCGTGGTCAGTGTGTGAGCGATTTGTAAGTGAATGGCGCGAGTGGTTAGGCATGTAGCTAGAACACCCCAACGGTTTTCAGAGCGGCGTCCAACTGAAACTAACATTGGACCAAAATAGTCCACCCCCATGTACGTAAACGGACGACTGAAGGCTGCAAGGCGTGACTGAGGAAGATCGGCCATCGCCGGTGGTTGAGGCTTTGCGTGCTGGATTTTGCAGTATTGGCAGTTTCGTCGAATGGAGTGGTATGTTGTCTTTAATCGTGGAATACGATAACGTTGCAGGAGCTCATTGACAATCGTCGCATGATTCTGATGATTAAACCTTGCGTGCGCGTCGGCAACGATTAAACTTGTTACATGATGTAACGTATTCAAACTTGTTACATGATGTTGTCGAGGTAATATGACAGACTCGGCTGCATCACGGTGGATAAATGCGCACGCCTTAGTTCGCCCTTGAACGCGAGCTACTCCGTTTTCGTCGACAAAGGCGCTACGGAAGAGCGGATTGTTGCGAATGATATGTTTCGAGGCGTTTCGACGGAGCGTAGTCAACATTCAGTTTGGCATGAAAATGGTGGTTTTCATAGAAGTTCACCAAGCACTTTCCATAAACACAAAATTTTTGACATTCCGAACCATTTAGGGTGATATTTCCATTAAATTTTTATTAAATTAAATTAAATTGATCTAAATTTAACAGATGCTCACTTAAGGATTTCGAAAGGGATTTTGTTGTAAAAACATTACAAATTACCCGTCCATGCTTCCTTTGCGGAAGCCGAACTGCAAATTCGACAGCCCGTTCTCGTTCTCCGCTTGCTTCGTAAGCCTGTTCAGGTTTACTCTCTCGAGCAGTTTGCTGGAAGCTGATACACTGATTCCGCTTTTAAGTGCGGATCTTGCCGCTCTGTAGACTAACCTACGTTCCTCTCTTTCAGCGTTGTTGCAAGCCCGCTGCATCCTCCTACTGGCTCGTGTAACTTGCTAGCTCTCAGGAGAGGTAATTAGTATCTTAGGGTCGCTTATATGGCTTACCTTTCACTTATTATTACGCCAATAAGAAGAAACTCACTCCAAACAGAAACTACAAATTGAAAAGGGACACCTATTCACAGGTGTCGCACGTGTAAATCGAAGTACCAACTCAGCACCATGGGTTCTCAAATGCTAATAGAAAGATCCCCAAGGAACGAGGCTTGGTGGTTCCGTTATGATTTCTTACGCACCATACAAATTATTTTTGGTTTTCATATGAAAAATCTTACCATGGGGGGAGGGGGGTTGAAAAACCGCTAAAATTGTCTTACGTAATTAATGGACAGCCCCTTGGTCTTCGGCGGACTGCCGAACGGATGGCTTGTTTGTCAGCGGACGGCCGGACAGAAGATGGCTGATCTTCGGCGGAATGCCGGAAGGAAAATGGCTGACACTCGGCGGGCTGCCTGAGTGGATGGGGACTTGGTCCACGGCTGGTCTTTCGGCGGACTGCCGGAACTGGTGGTGGCTTGATCCTCGGCGGACTGCCGGAAAGGAGAATAGCTGAACTTTCGGTGGACGGCCGGACAGAAGATGGCTTTCCCAGTGGTATGTCGGATTCTCCGCGGAACCACCGCGTGGTCGTAGAACAATGGCGACGGTAGTGCTTCTGGAGGATTTCCGGCTAAACGTGACGACAGAGAGGCCGTACTTTCGATTCTTTCCAAAGCTCGATTTGCTCTCGCTGATGGACCACTGAATTTCCGACTGGGCTCTGGGAAAACACCAAATAAAAAGAAAAAGGTCCTTTGCTGGGACCTGACCACCTCATTAATACCCCTTGTGACGTCACCTGATCCACTTTTCCTTCTTTTACCCGATAATTACCTTTTTCTTAACAACTCTTCACAAGCAAACAATAGAACAATGATGCTTTTATGGCTACAATGGCTGACTATAACATTAAATACAATGAGCATAAAGTACTTTTAAACAATGGTTTCACCACATACCGTAATACTATTCACTACTTCGTACTATTGAACAAAAACTGCCTTTTTGCCAGCTTTATTTTCGCCTATTTAGAACAACACAAACTTATTAGAAAATTCACCACTTGAGGTTTTTAACAATGGCTACCTCAAATGTATGGATATACTAGTCACGTCGCGCACTACTAATTCACTCGAGGATCTGGTTTGGAAAGAGGCCGATCATGGTCCGTCGATGAGTTTTATTAAAATTAAACCCCTTTTTATTTGTATTGGTGCATGACAGATAGAATGTGGTTGGTATTCCGTGTTTTACGTCAGCGCCATCTGTGATAGATTTTATCCTAACAGGGCTGGGTGATATTTTGCCCGAGCTCAAACTGCTCGAATGAATATTCTAAATAACACTGCGGAACACGTTTTTGTCTCTAGCACCAAAATACCGCTATTCACTTAATTAAGGGTTGCTGAATCCATTGCCGTTTTCAGAAATATCATAGCACGTCCAGTTTTTGAGATATTGACTGTTGAAAATGCAAAAAATGACTATTTCAGCCAACTTGCATGCAAGTTTCCCAGCTTGTAAGGTAATATATTGGCTTAATTTGCCACTGAATTCAAACTTTATGTGTATAAAAATACTTATCATTAAAGTTTGTATTATTTTCGATACGGAAAAGTTATTTTTTGATGGTTTAGAGAATTGTTGTATTTTGCCGTATAGAAGAAACGAAGAATTTTGTATGGAGACTGCAAGCATGTTGAAAAAATCGGTTTAATCGAAATTTAATCGCGCAATTTCAATCAAATTATGTCTGAAATGAAAGTTCAAGTTCTATTTTGCATGTTTGGTGGATTAGATTACAAAAAAGTATGATAAATTGTACTTTAAATTTCATGTAAACATTAATAAAAGCAGTGTTTTGTACAACTTTGGCGACCTGTAGCTAAAAATTGTGACGTGCTGGAACATTTCTGAGAACGGCATCAGATTCAGCAGCCCCAAATCTACTAGAGGCACATAATTTGGTTCTTGAGACACGCAAACATGTCATTTTTGTTACGCTGTGTAATGGGTAAATGTGAAAGGGGAACAAGGTTCGCTCTCCTTCAAGCCATAATTAAGGAGGCGCCTATGTTCTACTTATTTATTGGAAATTTAAAGATTGTGAAGGATTGATGGTGTAGCCAGCAAATTATAATTGAAACCAAGGGTTTCACTCGTAGGCAGCTTCCACGTAGATCGGCAATGGTCGAGTTCCACCAGTAGGCTGGACGGCGACGTTAGCTGGTTTCCCAACTCTCGGCATGGTTGCATCGCACGCACGAGTTAGTGGGGTGGGGAGGCTTATTGGTTGAGATTTGAACACTGGAACTAACAACCCGTTTTTAAAAGAAATATTTGTGGCAATATTTTAGAATTTTTCAATGTTAATTTCAATTTTGGAAGTGTAAATCAAAAGAACCGTACATTATCGAAATTTGTGATTGAAATAATATTTTTCTAGCATATCTCAAAACGAGAACTTGTATTTGTAAGAAAATAATTTATGTTGGAATATTAGCGGGTTCCAAATCAACCAAGCACGGCATGCATAAAACAGTTGATAAAACGGCAATATATAAAAATGTGTAACATTTAGCTTTACTAAATATTATTTATAACAGTATTAATATAAAGAACATCCTATGTTTAAAAGAAGTCAAAATTTATCATCAAAACATAGAAGACTGGACGCCAAAAACTTTTGCAACGTTATAAAACGGATGGACATCAAAATTGCGTTCACAATCATCGGAGTACCTGCAGTAGTCGATATCACTGTCGGGGAGCTTCCTTCGCCCAAACCCCAACATCGAAATGGGTGGTAGTTTGCCCACGGAAGGCGTTCGGAGGGGGGGGGGGGGTTTCGATCCAATACTTCACATACAACACATAGTTCCGTAAAACACTACACGGTTCAATTACATTTATTCACATATATTTACAGTTAAAATACACTCCACAATTATATAATATATACTGGGATACATGGGTCTTCCCTGACCGCATGTTCCAATGGGCTGTGCCGAACTGACTATGGAAGATCTATTTCTGGGTTGAGTCCTTCTTAATCATCGCTACTCCTTTTATAAATTGAAAGAGAATGAGTGTTTCCTAAAATTCCTCACTTCTACCACAGGTGTATGTAGGATGGGTAACGCAAGTCCCAAACATACTCACCCACCCTGAAATGTCCTACATTTCTGAAGATACTAAGAATATTTTTGGGTAGAATAACTTCCATGTCATCGTTGATGTGAAACTAGTCAAATTGTAACATGAAAACCTGATTCCTAATTCTAATCGTTAATAATCCGCATAGCGCCTTTTGCTCACCCACCATCAGACAGCAGTCGTTCTGGGTTAATTTAATCCCTTGATTTATCCATAGGGCACTCAAAATCTTGGAATACTGGAAAAGTGTTTGCACTCGTTGATCCTTGTCCTGCAGTGTAATAAAGGTCATAACCGTTGAGCCACCCTCCATGATGACTAAACGGACTCCTTAGGAAAACGCCGACCATTTTCAGATATCCTTGGGCTACAATGATCGTGTAAAACGCTCCCGTAATAAAGACGCTTGATGTTCCAATCATCGTCTCGATCTGCCTTGAAATTGGGAACTGACTTGAACGCCAAATCAACCCTGTTGACCTCGCTCGTCATCAGCTTCTTCTTCTTCTTTCTGGCGTTACGTCCCAACTGGGACAAAGCCTGCTTCTCAGATTAGTGTTCTTATGAGCACTTCCACAGTTATTAACTGAGAGCTTTCTTTGCCGATTGACCATTTTTGCATGTGTATATCGTGTGGCAGGTACGAAGATACTCTATGCCCTGGGAATCGAGAAAATTTCCTTTACGAAAAGATCCTCGACTAGCGGGATTCGAACCCACGACCCTCAGCATGGTCATGCTGAATAGCTGCGCGTTTACCGCTACGGCTATCTGGGCCCCTTTAATCAGCTGAACAATTTAAATTTGGCACCGTGGGAACCAATTCCCGATTGCCTTGGATAGAGTCTTCCGGTTTGGCGCAAAAGATTCATTTGCAGAATGTTTATTTCTGCCCTTTAACGTTCCACTTGAAACGCTACCGTTGGGTTGGCTTGCTTGCAGCAAGCACTTGCTGTCGTCCCAGTGACAACAGCATCCGAAAACTCTCTTTGAGTTCATTGGGGTCCACATTCGTAGTGGTATCTATCCGTTTACACTGCAGGCTTCATAGTCTACGTTGCTGTCCGCGGCACCATCGATCCTCCGTCGAAATGATGTGCAGCGAATTCTTGCTTCCCATTCGTAAACAGAGAATATGGTAGGTCCAGCTCCAAAATCGATCCGCTCGGTTACATCTCTAGTTTGCTCCCATTGATCTGTGCTTGTCCAAGTATTGTGTTGTCCAGTTACCGATGATGATGATCATGATACTGATATCCCAATTTTCCGCTCTCCATATCGAGTGATGTAGTGGTAGATGGGAGAAGAAAATTGCCATTGTAGTGATCCGTAATAGTATAGGCTTCGGCGGACATACACTGAGTTAGCTTTACTGACCTTACAGAAAGAGCCGGCGCTCTTCTACATATCCAAATCACATCAGGTAACGTTGTCTTCACACACGCAGAAGTCCGATGAGTTCGTTGATATCACCGTGATGATCAAACTTCCAGTTGTATGTGGTTTAATAGGCAACCTAACCGAACACATAGCCAGATCATCAAGTTGATCTATTAATGCGTTCTCCTTCCTCGTGTGCAAAAAATCCAATCGAAATAGGTACTAGTTGGAGATAATACTATCAAACCAAATAGCATTCGAACGCAGTCACGTCGCGATTAGAACAAAAAGCAGCTGTGAGTTTGATAAGTAGCTTGATAAGTTGCCATAAGGGCAGACTTCCTGAAACCAAAGCATATCTTGTGCAGTTGACCCATCTTCAGCACCGACGTTCAGATATGTGTTGTTTATCATCCGTTATTCACAGTAGACTCGGTAATTTTGATTCCTCAACCAGAAAGTGATGCGGCGTTGATGACAGACGGATGCATGGTGCAGCCCTTTCGTGAATTACACAGCGTAACAAAAATGACATGTTTGCGTGTCTCAAGAACCAAATTATGTGTCTCTAGTAGATTTGGTGCTGCTGAATCTGATGCCGTTCTCAGAAATGTTCCAGCACGTCACAATTTTTAGCTACAGGTCGCCAAATTTGTACAAAACACTGCTTTTATTAATGTTTACATGAAA
The DNA here is from genome assembly GCF_002204515.2 of Aedes aegypti. Taxonomy (NCBI): domain Eukaryota; kingdom Metazoa; phylum Arthropoda; class Insecta; order Diptera; family Culicidae; genus Aedes; species Aedes aegypti. Next base: position 18,544,791 of record NC_035108.1, on the reverse strand, counting down.
TTTAAAGTACAATTTATCATACTTTTTTGTAATCTAATACAACAAACATGCAAAATAGAACTTGAACTTTCATTTCAGACATAATTTGATTGAAATTGCGCGATCAAATTTCGATAAAACCGATTTTTTCAACATGCTTGCAGTCTCCATACAAAATTCTTCGTTTCTTCTATACGGCAAAATACAACAATTCTCTAAACCATCAAAAAATAACTTTTCCGTATCGAAAATAATACAAACCTTAATGATAAGTATTGTTATACACATAAAGTTTGAATTCAGTGGCAAATTAAGCCAATATATTACCTTACAAGCTGGGAAACTTGCATGCAAGTTGGCTGAAATAGTCATTTTTTGCATTTTCAACAGTCAATATCTCAAAAACTGGACGTGCTATGATATTTCTGAAAACGGCAATGGATTCAGCAACCCTTAATTAAGTGAATAGCGGTATTTTGGTGCTAGAGACAAAAACGTGTTCCGCAGTGTTACCGTCGATTATGGAGTGATGAAATTGCCTTTTTGGGTTGACGCTGTAGATGAATATCATGGATGATCGCCGTGGTGTTCCTCGAGAAATTTGGATATTTGATGACTGAGCTTCCAGTTTCCTGACACGATTGGAAGCTGATTCAATCGTCATTCAGTTGGTAACTTAAGTTATGTGGATTTCCTCAACTTCGACTCCGGTTCGGGACATCATATCGTACCATAGGAAAGTTCAAGGTTAGTATTTAGCGGCGAAGCTTCGGCTAGACATATACACTGCACTTAAATAATTTACCTGTGAGGCTGGAGTCCGTGCTGATGCAGTGTATGTCGTAAATTCTCATTACAAAATCCGGTGATTTGACTGGGTTGGTGTTGAATATCCCCTGATAACCGAAATCCAGAACCGCGGGGTGATGAGACCCTGTAGCTCAGGTCGTCTTCAATACGCCATTATCCATTACTAGCTGTTCTCAATTTAGTTGATGAGCAAGAGTAGCCGTAGTGCAAACTCATGGTAATTTTTGCAACCGCACGCAAATTGATGCAATGGCTTCCTTACTGAGGTATTCTTTGCTGGTTGATAGCCATCCCCTTTCTGTTCTTGTATAGAATGAGATTCTTTTCGTCCTTCCGGGGCAATCCGGCTCGAAGGACCATAATGTCGGGGAGCTTCCTTCGCCCAAACCACAACATCGAAATGGGTGGTAGTTTGCCCACGGAAGGCGTTCAGAGGGGGGGGGTCGATCCAATACTTCACATACAACACATAGTTCCGTAAAACACTACACGGTTCAATTACATTTATTCACATATATTTACAGTTAAAATACACTCCACAATTATATAATATATACTGGGATACATGGGTCTTCCCTGACCGCATGTTCCAATGGGCTGTGCCGAACTGACTATGGAAGATCTATTTCTGGGTTGAGTCCTTCTTAATCATCGCTACTCCTTTTATAAATTGAAAGAGAATGAGTGTTTCCTAAAATTCCTCACTTCTACCACAGGTGTATGTAGGATGGGTAACGCAAGTCCCAAACAATCACTTTTCGCTGATAATTTGACCAGATCAATGTTATCGATGGCCTCCCTTATATCAGTTGGAAACAAAAAATATCTAAAAATATATAGCTCCAAAGAACAGCCTATGTATAAGAGAAGGTAAAATTTATTTAATTTATAAATTGGCAGTTTTTATATCTATTAGGGCTACATCATATTTCGGATCTAGCTTCCAGCGGGCGTAGCTAGTGATGTTTCGGCTTACAGGCGTCTTCCTCCAGTAGCGGATTCGACACGGTCCAGAACGAGACCGGAATTAAACCTCCTTGATGTTTAAGGTCAAAAGCCTGAGCAACTCATCCGGGATCGGACGAAGGCAAGTCCTTTGCCATTAGGCTCGGAAGCCATCTTCACTTTTGTAAATACAAAATGAAGTAAAACGAATGTATGGTTTCTTATAACATTCTGGTGTTATCAATATGTTTTCATAAATATATCAGAGCGATATCTAAATAATATAAAATATTACTTTCTAATAATTTGTTATATGAATATGTTCTCATTCCTTGCTCGGGTCTACTATTACAGTTGCGTCGGCGTCGAGTCGGTGCCCAGTCTGCGCAGTTATGGGTAGAAACAAAGCTGGTCATTTTTCTCATTTTTCTTTACTTCGATTTTTTGTTGTTGTTTTCGGTGCATTCTGATGAAATGATGGAACTCGATTGGTTCAGAAATTGCACCACGAGCCACTCGACACCCATCATCACCGTGGGGTGGTATTGGTCTTGTACCGATTCGTTGATCCATCAAAAGGTAAGCGAGAGAGCGCGAGAGCGAAAGCAATTAAGTTCTTTCCAAGGAATTAAAGCAGTAGAAGCCAAAGAGGAACAATTGAGCAAAACATATGTCTTGATAATAGAACGTTCCGGACTCGTTCGGAGTGTACTTCCTATGTGTGTACCGGCGATCAATGGATGTACAGTTTATTTTTTCGACATTTCAATCAAACCGAGGAGAACATGATTGGTTTCCTCAACAGAAAGTGCCTAACAAGCACGTTAATTTGCTTCCGCAGTTCGTGTGTGGTCTTCCCATTTAGAGACCGAACGCTAATCAATCCACGTTTCAAGTTTGAAATAAGTGGAGCAGAACAGTGAAATGCAAATTCCACATCAGAAAAAAGTGTGCTAGTTATACACACTCGCGGAGGCAATACATTTTTACTGATACCAGATAGACTACCCTGCAACGGTCATGGGAAAGTTGGAAACATTTCTCACGCCTCTGAATATACTAGCCCCCAGTGTAGTTCGTAGATTGAGGCTGTAGTGTATTTTAAAATTGACTGCAAAATTGACATCGTTTCAATTTTTTTTTCAAAATGATATGAGGTTTTATGTTTGTTGGCAACATTTTTTTATCTATTGTTACGAACAAACAAACATAAGAGGAATTCAAACGTTTGGCATATGTTTATGAGGATCGCTTATTAAACAGAACAAACATAAAGTGTATAGATGCATTGGTTTTGATGTTACCATTGTTTGAATTTTATGAATTAAGTTCGTTACAAATGTTGTTCGAGAGGTTCTCCTAAAAAAAAACACTAAATAGGAAACTGTTAGCTATTTGAATTAGTCTTTGAGAAATGTCCTCATTGCTCAAATACTACTTTTTTCAATTTTATTTGATATCAGAAATAATTTGGTATAATTCATTAATCATTTATTAGACGGAGTAGATACTTTATATTCAACTGTTATCGCGATCAGACTCGCCATCCACAGATTGTGTCACAAATGCACAGTTTTGGACTCCGCTCCCATTTACGGAGACAAGAAGTATAAAGAGTGGGTCTTTCCGGATGCACATTTTATTCGGTAATACCTCTTTGGTCAACTTTTTCCTACAATCGAAAGCTACCCATGTCGCATGTAATTATCTTAAATTATTTCTCGAGATGTACAACATATCACTCACGAAAAAATGACGAAGCAACGAAGTTCTTCTTTCCATACCATGACCTACAAAAAGCTGATAAGCATGCGTCGTAGATCTGAATCTGGAGAACGTGGGTTGAAACCTCAGTGACATACGTACGGTTATTTGTGACCAGACTTTCGCTATAAAACATGTTTTCACTGGTCACGCTCTGCATAAGTTATAACCTTTGTCGACAAGTTAATACGCACTCTGCTATATCGCGCTGCATAGCTCGTAACGAAACGTCACCAATTACGTGACGATTTCGTTTTGCTCGAGATTAACTTGAAACGGTCATTCGAATGCGCTTTCAGATCTCAACGCAACTCTGGTCGTCGTGCGTTTGGATGGCAGAAGCAAGATAACTTGTCCGAGCAATACCAAATTTTCGCCGATCACGTCCGTTTGCGAATCTCGAGCAAAACCATCGACCACTGCAAGGGATAAGTAGGGTTACCAGACGTATGCTTTTAAGAATACTTGTATTTTTTTCTGCCTTAAAAAATGTGTATCATTATGTTTTGCTAAACAGGCTCAAATGTACTCTTTTCCAAAACACCGGTGATTTGCCGATTTTCGACAAACATTAGTTGAACCAAAGTGGTTAGCTCAATGCTGATTACAAAGAATTTGTATCTCCATATATGTGACAATAAGTGATCCAACAATTAAATCACGGACAAACAGACGTAACACTTAGAACAAATTTCTTCAAAATCCATCGCCCAGTTTACACGATCATCATCTTGTGAGCATGTTGCACGAAAAGATATTATCGGCAGATGGCGGCAGTGCGTCAAACGCAAAGAAAAAAGATGCGCGCGCCTCTGGTTGTGAGATTTGTAACAAAGCGAATTTGGAATGATCATAAAACGAGTGGTCGATGGAAATTTCGTCAGTGTTACGTGTGTTTGTCTGTGGTAAAACTATTGATAAATAATCAACTTACTTTTGATATTATCAATTAAAAAGTTGTTAGCGTAGTAAGTAAGTGTTGTGTTTTTATAATTTACAATGAATCATTCTTGTGTAAGCTCTCTACCTCACCAGTCAAATTTTCTCTGCGACCAGATTAACCATGGTAACGCAATGAGAATATATACTAAGGTGTGGAAGAAGAATCAAAGGGTATGTATTAGTAAAGAGAAAAAACGTAAACAAAAATAACTACGTCACTAATTTACATGGCTTCTTATGGGAGCTCGCTCGCTTGTAGTAGTGAAACATCTTGCACCGTACACGGATGTCACGCACACTAAATGTCTTCTTCCTCACCTCGGTATATAGGCCTATTCACATGTCGTCTCAAATCAGCTGATCGGGAAGCACTTTGACAGTTCTTCTATGAAAATGACAGGCCCGTGTTAGCACCGGTCCTCCACCGATGTAAACAAATGCGTAGACAGATCTGTCACATGAAAAGGCCTATATTCTGATTGATGTCGAAGCATCCACCTTCTCCCGAACTGAGTCATGTTCCCGAAACGCATCCGGGTGATCTCTCCAGAGAAACTGTACACATACTATTATAACCGTTTGTCTATTTAAAAAGAGAAAACTGCTTTTTCAGTTTTGACTTTTGCATTATTTTTACTTGGGCCTTAAGATTTCCCAATCCGCGAGGTAATGCCAGCGGATAGTTGGTTCGGCAGATGCCGAATTAAATTAATTAAGGTACCCCGGGGCAAGTGAGAATCCGGGGTAAGTGGGGTTTTCGTCATAGCTCAACTAGGAAAAGTTTTTCATGGGGGTATTCTTCTAGAAAGTTGAAGATACAATGACAAGGAATGTATTTAGTATTAAATATATTGTTATTTTTATTACCATGTGGTTCATGTAACAGTTGTCAGTTCATCGCCATTTTTATCTTGCATGACAAATTGTGACACGTTTCACGTCTTGCATTGACTCGCAAAAAATAAATGTGTTTTAAATCGAATTTACATCAGTAAGCTATAATTTTTAGTATTATTACAAGCTACTAACGATAAACCAGTATTTTGTTTTCATTTCATATGAAATTTTCGATGGTCTATATTACCCCAAAATGTATTTGTACCTGGGGTAAGTGGGACCTATCAAAACAAAAACCAGAATCAAAACTTTTCGTACACTTTCCATACATTTTGCTAGAAAGTAGCACTAAAACATTCAAACAAATGATTTTTATCAAAAAAGATCAACCTCAAATTACGTAATTGCATAAGAGGGAGAGAAAAAGTGTTATTATTCTTTATTTTTTAATTATTTTTTTATTTTTGAAATACGACTTCAAAATTGAACAAACACACAGCTGAAATTTGAAATGCTTCATGAGAACGATTACTTTTCTATGTTATTTGAACTTTTTTTTTATTATTTTTACCAAATTAAGTAGTGATGGAAAACAATTCCATCCATAAGGTGGTTTTCTGCCATGCATATAAATAATATCAAAACATATTTATAATTTCGTCAATTATTGATTGTTTGTGTGCTACATTTTAATTAACAACTAATAAATGATATATTTTGAACAGATTTAATTCCTCTTTACGCTTTTATTGAGAAATTTTCAGTTAATATTATATGTGAGGTGACATACTATTAAATAAAGGGTTTCTTCCTAAAATGTAACGTATTTAATGGTTGATTCCTTATGTACATCAAATATGTACTTAAAATTAAAAATCTATGACTTATCAATCCTATTATTGTAATAGTTGACTTACTGATGTGGATTGACGCATGAAACTGGATGTGTATCACTTGCCCCGCTTAGTGAGGTAACTGCGTCCATTGGCACATTCTAAAACTTTCTTCCAAGGTTTTCATAATTTCGAAATTATTCGATTAGTTTCATGCACCCACCAGCATATATGTTGCCAAAACATGATTGTGTTGTTGGATTTGAAAAATATTGACATTTGAAAATGTTATTGAACAATTTGATTGAACTATCGTTTTTTTCGTTCCCACTTGCCCCGCGGTGCCTTAAGCGTCACGACAGGTTACAATTTCCTATGCATTCAATTTTCATTTTTTATAGCAAAAGAATGAAAACATGCGTTTTTCAATACTTTAATTTCACTTAATATGAATAGTGCTATCGTGACATAGCTTCCGGATGTGCAGGAATTGATTTTCAACCGATTGTTGTCAATTTTGATGAAATGCAAAAAAAATGTTTTAATCAATTAAGCGTTTTTATCAGGTTTGTCCATTGTTTAAGATCCGGGTTAACAGTGACAGTTCGTGACAGCAGAATCTCGGTTCAATGTGACGTACAGAACTCGTATTGGTTTCTTCCTCCCAGGTAACGGCCAATCCACAAGCCGAAAGTAGTTTTTTTTTCACCTCAACATTTTTTCACTTCAAGATTTGAGTTGAAAATCAAGAGAAAATTTGCGGAGTGAGACGTTCCAAAATCGGAAAAGGAAATTCAGCTGGAAATGGAAACTGTAGTGTTGTAACACGTGGAAACGATTCCGGAAATCAAATTGGCAGAAGTGGAGACATTCAGCACGGAGGTGGACAAACGGATGGCGTTCTGCGATTTCCAGGTGGTATGTCATTCCACTCAGTTCCTTCCAAAATTAAAATGACGGGCCAATGACGATCGTTTGCCATGCGTATGGTGATGATCCTCAAAGGAACGTGATGGACAGTGGATCCTCCGGAGGGCACCCAGGTGGGTGTGGATCTTTCGAAGCGAGCCCTCACGCCTCAGCATTGAACCTCACAATCACAGCTTGGTTCAGAAGGTGAAAACGGCGATAGAAGCATAAGAAGCCTGAAGACAGCTTTCCAGGAGTGCGAAAGAATTAGGAAAATTAATTTGCTTCGCAAGTTGACTCAGTTGGAGTTTGAAGATTGTTCGTCGATGCAGGAGTACGTGAACGAGATAATGTTCACTAGCCACAAGCTCCAAGAAATCGAATTCAAGTTGGACGACGAGTGGCTTTCGCTGATGGCGTTGCCAAGACGATATGAGAGCGAGGTAGGATGCAAGATGTGACCCGTGATCAAGATGCAGGATGCGATGAATCGATCAAAGCGTTGCTGGTACGCAACAAGAAGAAGAACAGCGGCCAGAAGTACAAGTCCAGCCAGCGGTGTTTCAAGTGCGAGAAGCTAGGGCATTTTGCATCGGAATTCAGAGTTGCTTCATATCAATCATATCAGCTGATGGCTGATGGTCTAAAACTATCACTATCACTTACCAGCTATCAATATCACTTTGATTTGACAACCAACAGCAGTGATGCGACATCGCACTCTAGATCATAATCACTGCGGAATGAGTGATCACGTGGTAATTATCCATGCTATTACTGTTTTTCAGTGACCAACAAATAGTTTCACCCTATCTGCAACACTGTCAAAAATATCGTACTGATAAATTGCCATTTTAACTGCTTAATTTAAGGCTAAACTTAATCCATCAGTGATGTCCATAGTCTATCGCCATCAATGCACTTGTGATGGAGTAGACAGCATGATATTGATATGATGTAGATTGCTCCGAATTGTATCGCAGTCGACCTGTACAAATCAGCAAATTTTAAGCGATGATAGTGACAGCGAGCAACTCTGATCGGAATGTCAGCAAAAATCCAAAGCAGTCGGGGTTCAGTTCGTCGTAAGCAGGCGACATTGCTAGCGTTACACAAGCCGGTGCAACAAATGGATGACTGGATCCTGGACTCTGAAGCGGGGCTTCCAAGCGGCTTTCGTGGCTCCTAAGTTTTATATCCGGCAAATAAAGAATAAGATAATATGTTAATCAGTATACAGTCACGGAAGTCTCTCCCTTCTGCGCCCATGGCAGCCAGTATATATAGCACAGAAGTCCCGTACACACCAAATTTTCTATCCATGTTTCAGCAATACCATTTGCTGAAACCATTTCAGCAATGCATAGTTTTGCTGATATACAGCACTTTTTGATTTGTTTGCTGAAATTCAGCAATATCACTTGCTGGATAAATGTCAACGTTTTCAGATTTGCTGATTTACAGTAATTTATTTGACAAATTAAAAAAATTGCCGTAAATCAGTAAACAAAATTGCTGAACTTACATCAGTAATCTGTCAAACGAAAACTTCGCAAACAAATCAAATATTTTTCACGCGTGAAACTCGACTGTCTTGAGCTGTCGATAAAATCAATATATAAATATTTGTGATTTTTCAAAATGTTTGTGTTTTCCTATATGGATAATCCAACTCTGAGTAATATCCAGTAAGTACAAAACATGTAATTATTGCTTAATTTTAATTTGTGATTGTATTACAGGATGGCGACAAAATTGGAAAGGCGAAAGGTTACGGCTCTACCACCTTCCTCAAATCGCACAATATGAGTTTTCTTTTATTTGTTTGAAGTGTTAGATTATTTTATTGAAATAAAAGTGTATTAAATATGTAAAAACCTATTGTCTTACAATTTGTGAGGGTCATAAAAATCAACTATTTTTACAAACGGGGTAAATTTTCGATTGCTGGAAAGCAGCACAAATTTGCAGATTCCCAATTACTGATCATTCAGCAAAATGAAAAACAATTTGCTGGATGATCAGCAAAACAGCTGTCATTTTTATGCGAATTCGCTTTGCTGAAAGATCCAGCAAATTTCATTTTGCTGGATCGATTGCTGAATTTACAGCACAAAAAAAATCAGCAAAAATTTGCTGGTTTACAGCAATAAAATTTTGGTGTGTAGGTACGAACAAGTAAGAGGCACCAGGATAGAAAAACTCCTAAGATAGGTAGACACAACACTAAGAAGACATCCACATCAATTTAGGTGACCTATGCTCAAAAGATTCCCGTGGTAGCAGTTGGAAGCATGAAGCTACATGCTGACGTGGAAGATAAAAAAAACACCGATTTCGATATCTCTTACATGCTAAATATGTGTTCCAGACCTTACGATCAACCTGCTGTCCGTGAACGCACAAACTCTGCAATAAAGGATATCGTGTTACGTTCACTGACAAAGCGTGTGAGGTGATGTACGCGTCCAAGTTGGATCTCTCTACACAAAATAAATCGTATGTCGCTAAACCTTCTTCTTTCTGGCGTTACATCCCAACTGGGACAAAGCCTGCTTCTCAGATGTTCTTATGTTCTTATGAGCACTTCCACAGTTATTAACTGAGAGCTTTCTTTGTCGATTGACCATTTTTGCATATGTATATCGTGTGGTAGGTGCGAAGATACTCTATGCCCTGGGAATCGAGAAAATTTCCTTTACGAAAAGATCCTCGACCAGCGGGGTTCGAACCCACGACCCTTAGCATGATCATGCTGAATAGCTGCGCGTTTACCGCTACGGCTATCTGGGCCCCGCTAAACCTGGCGCATTTCAACGTCGACTGTATGAAGCGGTTGAATACGATGGTGGCAGGAAAGCATTGAAAGATTCCTTTCAAGTCAAGTGATGTTCGAGGGAAGGTAGTGCTAGAGCTAAACTACTCGGATCTGTGTGGACCAATGGAATTCGAATCACATGGCGGGAGCAAGATCCAATACGTTCATCGACGACGCTACCACGATGACATTTGCATATTTTCTGAAATCCAAGGCAGATGCGCTCAGTGCATATCAATGCCCACGTGGAAAACCAAACGGGGACAGGAGTAGTTAGGTAAGGAATTTTAGTTACTTGAAGAAGAGCGGAAGACAGCTATACATCATTTTATATGAATCAATTCACTCGTATAAAATGCATGAAAAGTCTATATACATACCAAAGTGGAGGCCATATACGCACTTCGCACGAATTCTTCCTACTTTTCATGGTCAAAGTTGATGCCACAAAATTTAGATGAAAATAAAAAAGTCTTTATCCACTCTCTAACACAATACCTTTAAATCCCCAATCTTATGCCATACCACTACACCATCAACTGCTTCATGACAGAGTTTTGCTGAGTTATTGCGATTTCAACTGATGCTAATTTAGATTGATATATGATCTGTCAGTTCATACAGCTTGACGCGATTCTAGATTATACTATTTACGGCATAGTTTGTTGTCAACACAGTTTGCCGATAATGAGTCGTGGAGAATTATATACAAATTTTGTTACCATTTATTCATTTTAATTTGGCATATTGTGCGATTCTGAATTTTGAAGTTAGTATGTGTGATTTCGGGCGAACGTTCTTATACGATAGGTGGTTTACTGGGACGGTACCGTACAACCCGCAGCAGAACGGGTCATCGGAGAGGATGAATAGTACGATTGAGGAGAAGGCATGTTGTTTGTTGGCAGCTTCAGGGCTCGATAAACGTTTTTGGGCAGAGGCTGCATCCACGGCAGTGTACCTAGCGAACCGATCTCCGAAGAAGGGCAGTCCGGCAACACCGCTGGGAATGTTTTACGGCAACAAGCCAGATCTATCCCATCTCTGAGTGTTTGGTTGAAAGTGATGGCGTATGTACCCAAGGACAAAAAAAAAGGTCCATTCCGTGCATTTTGGTTGGCTTCCCGGGTTGCCCCAAGAGATGCGGCGTTTTTAATCCGGCTCAAAAAGGGTTTTCATCGGACGGGATATCATTGTACTGTCGGAGTTCAGTCAGGATCATGACGTTGAAGGTGAAGAAGGGCTGCTTAGTAATGACTCCATTTTTGTTGGAAGCAGCAACAAACAGGACGAGCCAGAGCTGCATGTTGTAGTTGATGTTGAGGACGATGCCAAATATAATGACGCACGTCACGTAGACCGCAACTTTTCCATCATTGTCCTTCCAGGAAAACCGCTGGCACTGCTGGTCTTCTGGCCGGATCCGAACCTGGTGGAACATTTCCCGTTTGTCACTGGGAGGTACCAAACGAGCTAGGATGGCTGCCGCAATTTTTAGTCAGATAGCCTTCGTATGTAGTCCACGGTGTGTTTCGTAGAACAAGTTTATTACAAAAAAATAGGTAAGTCTGAAACTTCTCCACAATAAAGTCTAGGTTTCTCGCGTTCATTTGCTGCTAAAACCAAAATAATCGGTCGGGGGGTCCAGAGTATTTTTTTTTTGTTTGATTTTGAGAGACTTGCACATATGTTTGAATTTGCCTATCTATGTGTTTATGTACATTAGGGCGGTTCAAAATTAAAAAATGTTTGAGAATTCAATCTCACACATGTTCCTTACTATCCTTTCTATAAAAATAGTGTTCTGTGAAATTCGCAGCTTTCTAGGTGGTAATTTAAGGTGGCCCAAAGACAATGTAGGTTTATACGGAAATTACTATGAAGAAATTTTGAGGTATGTTCCAAACACGCTTGTACTGTAATGTAGGTACATACTTATTATCCCATTGTAAAAGCTCATTCTTCAAACCATAATAAAGAAATTAGCTGAAGAGAGAAATACAATTCGACAGTTAGCAGAAGAGATATTCATGAGTTTGTTTGGTATTATTTAGCTTAACCCCTCTACCGGCAGCTTCATTTTTTCAGCACACAAATATATTTGAATCGCGATAACTTTTTTGTTTCTCTATATTTTTCCACCATTTTTTCACAACTTCTCAAAAAACTCTTCTACTTTTGGCATCTATGTCGGTATTGACCATTGGTCAACTGGTTTTAAAAATATTTCGGTGTTCCTTGGGGGACCGACACTTCCCATATAAAATTTCAATATGATGTTTTAAGAAGTTTTCAAAATCTCGTTACGGCTAGAGTGGTACCAAAAACATTAAAGCTCATTGCTCAAAAACAGTTACATCGATTTGTTTAATTTCTTCACAATAGACTTTCATCAAAGTTTAGTTTTGAAAAGCGAATAATCGAATATGAGAAAAAATCTGTAGCCAGAGATAATTACGAGAGTTATGGCTATGCATCGGTCCCCCAAGGAATTTTGGAATATCTCCGAATATAGATGACCAATGCTCAAAACCGATACAGATTCTGAAAGAAAGAGAGTTTTTTGAGAAGTTGTGGAATTTTTTTCAAAAATATTGAGAAACAAAAAAGTTATCGCGATTTGAATATTTTTAAAAAATGAAGCTGCCGGTAGAGGGGTTAATATGGGGTTATGGTACTGCAAAAAAAGTACAAACATCCCAAACCCATTATAGCCTCATGATGTTAGTTTCTGATCTTTTCATAAGCACTATGCCATTAAGAAAATAACATAAAAAATATAAGATTTGAAACTTCTCAAATACCATCCAAATTAGCGTATTTTTCAGCACTTTGGGGCAAGTATATAACATGCCTTATAACAAGGTTTATCACATGCGAAGCCCTCTACTAGTTAATTCGAATAAGTGAAATTGTGTTGTTTGAAAGGCGGATAAGTCACTTTTTTATCTAGGGGTCATGCACAAATTACGTCACGCTCCAAGGGGGGGGAGGTGGTTAAGCCATGCGTGACAAGCCTTACAAAATTATCGGAGGACTCATACAGAAAGTGTGACAAAGGGGGGGGGGGTCGAAAAAAATGAAATTTAGCGTGACATAATTTGTGTACCATCCCCTACGAATAAATAGAGAAATCTCGCATAATTTGTAATCTCGTTCTAAAAGCCATAGCTTGTTATTACTGAGCAAACGAATGGATTTACACTTTATTTCACAATGCAACGACGAAGAGAAGATCCTCCTCTGTCTCCCAGCGGTGACAGTTTTTATTTTGGTCTGTTTATCTGCTTAATAACAACGAGCTACACACTCGGTTATCAATGGTTTTATGGGTGAATATACATAGAAGCCAAACCTCGAATTTTCAAAAGCACAAGTCTAGAGAAGCAGACAACCGGTAACTCACTGGTCACTCGCTGGTGGCGACTAATCAATAAAATGTTCAACGCAAAAGGTTGTCAGGTTCTCAAGATACAAATCTACAAACAAGCTCTTGAAAATTCGAGGTTTGATATCGAAGCATCTTTACCCATTAAAAATATTTCCTAATAACTTCTTACATCATTATGACCAATTTAAGTACGATTTTCAAGGTTTTTCGTGGACAATAACTAAAATGACGTTTGAGACAGTTTTGCAATTATGCGTATATCATATGTCATATATGCTTATTACAGCTCTTTTGAGCAAGAACAACTTTACCTTCCAAGCCAAGGTGTTCAAATGGTTTGATCTTGCAGTTTGTCCCGTATCTATGTTCAACGCAATGTGTGTCGGTACAAAAACACATATCCATGAATACTTCACACAAAATAAAAAAAAATGTTCTGGACCCCCCGACCGATTATTTTGATTTTGGTCGCAAATGAAAGAGCAAAGTCTAATTGTTTTTAGTTCGAAATTTCAGACTTACCTATTTTTTTGTAATAAAGTTACTCCACAAAGACACCGTGAGTCCTTCTTCAAGTAGTCGGACATTGGCTCCTCCAGCGTTTAGCCAATATTCCTCCTTCATCATGCGTTTTTAAGGCACTGTAAACGTCACTAGGCCATCGCTAGACTGTCCATCAGGCGAACGGCATCGTGTCGCAAAAGTAAACCAGCTTCATAGCGTTCTCCTGTGAACATAGTTAGCGACTAAGGTAAGGACTGTGCTCGTTGATCCTTGACGAAGAGAGAATCGCTATAATCGATGTGATAAAAGGAGTGCACTGGACTGGTTACATCTGTTGATCTTCCTGCACAAACGCTCTATTCTAGACGTGTCTTGATAGCGACGGGATCGTTCGGTTTACCTTCGCGGCACTAGAGAGCAAGGCTGAGATGCTGGTTTCAAGGCCAATCAGGGTACGTGGCTGAACGCTGTGGTATGATTCGATCGGCAGACCCGTTAGGTGAGGGTATAGCGATGCGAGTTCTTCGGTATTCTTCGTCTGGTGCGGAAGCATAAGTTCGTTCACAGGAGATGACTAAGTCGTTTGTAAAGCGGATTACTTTTGGTCTTTGTGGTGCTTGATAACCATCCTTCCCGCAAAGTTTGGCTTGACACTCGCCATTGTGTCGGCGTTACATCCTTGCATTGACGGCGAAGTTGAATATGGTGGTTCATAAAATGGATGCGATGAACAAGATTTCATGAAGGAAGGATCATCAATCTAAGCAGTCAGTGGATGCGAGGTGTAGTCAGCTACAGGGGAAGTGGATGTAACAACCGGTGAACTGGCTAGCTGGCGAGTATGTTTGCAAGTATCATTTCTATGGGATTGTTTATCACATAAAACAAAACCTACCCGTAAAGTATTTTTTTTATTTGCTGTGTCGTCCGATTTGGACAAGTAAAAACTTATCCCGCATTTCTGAGTAGCCATTGTCGTAAATTCCGGTCTGAGCAGCACAAGAAAACACCGAAAACACATCCGTTCTTACGCAAATTCGTTTCAAAACTGACTCAGCAGAAGCTAATGCTATTGCAGTGAGCTTTTCAAGCTGAGTTTATTTTTACACACTTATCGAAATATGATGGCTCTAATGAATAATAAACTATTTCATTTTTCTGCACACGCCAAGAATAAACACTAAAATGACATATAATTAACCCATTTATGGATATTCCCTACATAACGCTTACCTTCTTCGTATGTCTGAAGATGTAAAATACAAGTACAGTCAAACCTCCATGAGTCGATATCTGAAGGGACCATCGACTCATGGAAATATCGAGTATTGGAACAAAAATGACTTGGAATGCTGCTTGAGGGGATCATCATAGTAACCAAGAAATTTTAAATTTAGTATGGTTCCATGAGTCGATATCGACTCATGGAGGTTTAACTGTATTTTATTGATTGTGAGGATTAACTGAAGTGAGGAGAAGCTAAAGACGAAAAGAGATGGGATGTGATTATGAAAAATGTTTGGAGGCATGTCTTAGGTTAGTATCTTCAAACCAATACAAACCCATCAGATGTCACCTGGTATTTCAAAATGGCGAATTCATTTTTGTGACACATTGAACTACCTCCCTTCTAGATACCTTGACGGTGACCGCTTTTCTTCAGGGCAATTCAAACCAGACAGATCTGGGACGATAGAACATCTAGAAAGGTTTGCAGGCTACAAAAGGCATTGTATTAGGCATTTCACGGCGAAATTCTCTCTCTTTCGCTCTTTAACAAATCTTGAAAACAATGGTGCCAGTACCTGTCAACTTTGACAGGTCCGAAATTTTCGTTGATGTACCCGAAGTATGAGTGTTGTATAACTGCCATTTTGATTTAATTTGTGAAGTATCGACTGTATGTTTTAATCTGCCCCCCCCCCCTGCCAGAAAATTAAGATTTGACAGGAGAGATTTTCTGATGACGTCACCGTGCAATGGTCAATGGTCTGATACTTCGGTACCGTAATCCGGGGGCAAATTCAGGCGCATTTTGCAGATTTTCAAAGTTTAATTTTGCGATAATATGGTCAAATACTCGAGTTGTAAGAATTTTGACATCATTTTTAGATTCAGGAGATCCGAATTTAGTAGATAATGAAATTTTTTGTTCTTACATCTTGCTTTTTATATGGTGATCAATTTCGCCCCAGTGTGTCATTTCGATTTTTCGATATTGAATCTATTTTTATGATATGTTAAATATTACTTCATGAAAAGTCGATTACACAAACTGATGAAGATAACAGGAGTACTGATTTTGTCGAAATTTAATTGACAATATGTGAATTCCGAAAGATCACACAACAAAAAGTTGTAAAATAGTGAATTTGCCCCCGGATTACGGTACTTAAGTGGTACGAAGCACTGAAAGCCGACGTATACGAGGACCAGACGGATTTCCATGGCTACGCGTTCCAGAAGAGTGGTGGCGTTGTTAGCTGGAATTCGAAAAGGCAATCTACCATTGCACTTTCAATAACCGAAGGGCTTTATAACTTTAGGCTTGGCGCTTAAAGCCTGATTTGCTGCTGAAAAGTAATTTCTCAGCCTATCTTGATGCATGGAAAATTGCTGCAAAAATCGACGAGAAATTTCTTTAGCGATTCTTTTTCGGCAGTAGATTAGACTTAAGCTGAGAGGTGCGGTCTCGAACATTTTGATCATTCAATTTGAACACACATTTGTCCACCAGTGCTAACCGTTGTTTGTTAGCTTGTATCGCAGGATCGTTGGTAGTTCGACTGTAGTTCCTTGTTGATGTTAGATTGGCTTTTCAGTCTTGACAAAATTAAGAACTGTTATTTTATTTTGTCCAACTTTTCGGTCCGTTTGGGACCTTCCTCAGGGACTCAATTGTTATGTATCGCAGGAAACCGTTTTCAAGACGCACACTTAAAATGCTTTACATTAACTTTCTGCAATTTGATGAGGGCAATAAATCCAATGAATCAGCTGAAACAGATAGTATAAATATATGTATCAAAATTTCTGAAAATATTACGCATCAATAAGAGCTAGTAAAACGTTTCTTCAATAGTTGATTGTTTCTGCGACACAAAAAAGGTATAACATATTTTAGCGTGATGAAATAATGACCGCACACTTCTAGGCATAATCGGATCATTTCGATGAAAATGTAAGCTTGTCAGCAGCCTGGCTGCTTGATGATGTCCAGTTCGCACCCCCTAAGGCTTAAGGTGTACCTTAACAACTTTAAAATGAATACAATGCTTGAAGTTCAGTTAAGATTCAAGATTTGAAGATTGGATCTTCTTAGTTATTCAGGTTTCCTAATTGTTTGTAAAATTATTGTACTTCAAGGTTGAAATTTATGAAAAATATAATGAAAAGTTGAGAAAAGTGTCTTCTAGACGAACTTAACTGTGATTAAAATGTAGGAAAAGTGGCTGTGATTATAAATTTTATATTTATTTGCATTTTTTGGGTAAGAAAAAATCGTAATTATTTAATATTTACACTTTTCCAAAAATTTTAGACGTCGATATGATTAATGCGTCTAATGACTTTAGAATAAAGAAGAACAAAGCTGGCCAAAACGAGAAAATTGAAACATGAGTGAAAACTGTATTTTTTTTTTCAGTGTAGGCTAAGTATCTATACTTTTTAGTGCGCTTTCACAGAGTCAAAAAATGTACTCTTTCTGCTGAGACACAACACGGTAACCCTACTTTGTAGGCACGGCGCGCACGTGTTTTCCCTCGTTGGGCAATTGGACTCAGCTGAGCAGAGCACAATGTTGAAAAAATAAATTCCCAAAAAGGGGGCAGCAAGTCGTCTGGTAGGTCAGTTACTTGCGCACGCGGTGCCTTGAGTAGCAAAACCTTCCATAACAAAAAACAGTGACTACGAAACTTTGTTTTTATTTGTGATGATCTCAAAAAATGCGCGGAAAACTGTCTCTCATCATCTGACGCTCTGTTTGGTTGGTTTATTGGAATTACTGATTTGATTTATTGTTTTTGTCTTCTTCCAATGCCACCGTGAAATGTGTTGCCCAAAGGCTGTTATTTATCGATTTATTTTGACAGCAAATTCTCCGCTACCGAATTATGTAAAGAATTTACAAGCTCGATCTGTTTATTTTCTGACCATGCTCATTGCAGCCTATTCAATGTATCAATTAATTATGAATTATTTGACATCGGCAAAGAATACACCATCAAAATTGTTCATCAGTATTTAGAATGTTTGCAAAGACATTTCAAATAATGTTTTGATCCAATCTCACTCCTCTGACCTATTGTCACCCCCATTTACGGCACTTAGATTTTCGATGTGATGGTTTAATTTAATGAAAAATATGGTGCAATTTATTTTTCTTTGTGTGAAACATGGCGGTGTTTTGTTTATTTATAGATCATGATATAAACTGTTATGGTATAAAGCTCTTCACAGCATTTCTATTTTCTTATACTTTGACGGAATACAGCCCCTGGAACTCCTTAGTAATACGTAACGGTACCAAACCACTTTACATAATCTCAATTATTGAAATGACCGACGAAGCGATCATAATTCTTGCCCGCAGACACTTCTTGGAGAAAGGAATTTCACAAACGTTACGTAACCGACAACGTAGATCTAAAAAGTATGCTACTCCCACCTTGTTCTCTATTCAAAAGGCATGATTTTGCATATCTACACCACAGCATGCGCTGCTGCTGGCAGCTTTCCATGCTTTCCTGGTCGAAGGGGCAGGTTCTATTTTCGTACACTCCTTTACTGACCGGGTTACTTTGTGACAGATTTCTGATTCAATGGTAAGTACCAACCCGTGTACACCCCACATGCTTGAGATAATTGACGAAATGAGCCCCTTTGCCAGGTGATGCAAGGTGATCTAATAAGTGATTTATATGTTTAAAACCTAACCTCTCAAGTCACAACCGTTAAGTGTTTAGATCAGATATAGCTTCAGCAAGTAAGCTGCAGGCGCCACCTGAAAAACCGGTGGCATTGCAATGGACGGTGCTGAAAGATATGGTCCACCGCTTTGCTGCTGAGAAGGTGTTATTCAATCAAAATACAGCGACGTAAATTGATGAAAAACGATTTTGATCGAAGCAAAGCTTACGGAGATCGTGCGGGGGTGTGAAGCAGAGTTCTTTCTGTGACGTGTGCAGACGGAGAGCTCTATGTAATTGTGAAAAGTTTATCTTTGTACCGTAAAACGGGGTAACTTTGATAGTTTTTTCGAAGAGAACTTCAATATTTATGCATTCTGTATCAAAGAATTATATTTTATATTTTTAAAACAAGTACTAACATCCTAGCTATCGATTGCACTTGATAGATTGCCAAAAGATTTATTCTGAATGGATATATATTTTTTCATATAATCGGAAGTCGGTTTTCTGTTTTGGGGTAACTTTGATAATGGAGTATAAATCGAACAAGATTGAATGAATAACGGAACATTTATAGGGCGTTGCATACCTCTAGGCGTTTAACGCTATATGGAAATTTCTGACTTAGATTACAAAAATGGTCCCAGTTTGTAAAAATGGTTTTCGCTAAGAGATTTGAGACCGAATTCATGTTCTACTATAATAAGGCTGTCATGGGTAAGTGACGAACTCATCATGACTTTATCAAATAGTGGTCGTAGAACAGATTGTTTGTAAGCGTTGCAAAAATGCTAAAATCTTGTGAATTTTTAATATTTGCATATAAATCCTCAAATGCACTTGATTTCAACGAAAATAGCTTTGACATGAAGTGTCATACTAATATTCTTTATTTTTGCATTCGTTTTCCTTAACTGATTGACAGAAACTTCGATATTTCATTTACTATGTTGGGGGTCTCGCACTATCAAAGTTACCCGCATTATCAAAGTTACCCCGTTTTACGGTACTTATGTATGTAGAACATGTTTTACCCTAGTAGCACACATGTTATAATGGAGGCAGAATAACTCTTATATAGCCAGATCTGGTCATATAAGAGTTATTCTGCCTCAATTATAACATGTGTGCTACTCGGGTAGGTACCTCGAGGGAAAATAAAATTCAGGGTAAGTGAGGCCTTTAGGTAGGCATAATTCATTTGTGATAAGATTTTCAAGGGGTATCCTTATTGAAAATTGGAAGGATTTAAAATGTAGGGGGCACTGGGGCTAGTTTATATGGGGGCCTTTTTCCAAGCTTTTTCTCAAATCTGAATGTTTTGGCTTCAGTTTATTTTGTGCAAATCTCGACTACTGTTTCGATTCTCTTTAAATTTGGAATCACCTCGATCTGAAATTATTCGAAGCTCATTCCTAATATGTACTTCCTAAATCTTCTATTATGAAAATTATTTGTCGTGATTTGTAGGGGAACCTAAAATGTGAGTTCTCGGGGGCCATGGGCCATTTTAATCATAACGGTACCATGAATTCTTGTTCTTCAATGTGTTGAGTTTTTGGCTTTCGTTTTTAAAGCTTCAATCTAGTAAGGTAGGTACTTCCAAGTTGAAAGCAGCCGATTGGCTTTCAATGTAAGAGTTACTGTTGGCACCCACGAACTGCTGTATTAATTTAAACCACTTCTTACAACACAAATTTCGAAATTTACCAAGGGCGGGTACGCATTTCATCGACAATCCTAAATAGCCCCATAATAGTCCATTCAAATATCATCTTTCCATTTCTACATGCACTCTACTCGACGCACTCAAAGTAGTCACGTATTCTTGCGACAACTTAATAACATATGGCTTCGTAAAGATCTGCTCGGAAAGAGCAATCCTAGCAGCAAATAGCAAAGTCACTGTGCCTACAATCAAAGACAATTGACTATTTGGCCACATGGGTGGATAATTGATTGACAGCTGTTAGTGCCGTGCTCTCTTGCAATCAAATTGACGAGACACGGATGCTCTAATGCCAAACTCCTACATTGTGAGCCAGCTGACGGCATTGCACTTGCTCGAAGATAGGTATGTAGAAAAGAGCCACGTTTGGGATACGCACTCCGCACGGTGAACTCCCGCAGCTCAAAGCGATGATGATAATTGCCGCCTCTAACACTGAAGGTGAAAATCGCTTTGGCCCTCGACTCGAACCACCATCATCGTCATCATCATCACTTGGCTTTGCCTATGCGAAACGTTAATGTGTTAGCCCGCGCGGTGCGGGATTGCCACTCGTGAAGATTGTTACTAATATTTGACACGTCAAGGCCGATGACCTGCATTGTTGTCTAGGACCTTCGGAGGTCGTCTCAGCTTGGTTGCTTGCTTCTTGGTGATTCTGAGAGCAGTCCTTGTCAATGTTGGACACGATAGTAGTTATTGATTTTCATAATGGATAATTTTCTATAGACCTATGTATGTATTTTATATGTGTCTATGGTAGGAATTCTTTCAAGAATTTACAGATTATTTGCAGATTATTTGCGAAGATTTTGGAATAAACATGCTCTTGGAGATTATTCAATAATTCCATGAAAATCAGTGCGCATCGTACCTTCGTGCTGTGCGTACACGAATTCTCTCTGCTCTTGGAAGTTTTCTTAAAAACTACCTAAAGCAATAAAACAGTACTTTTCAGTGCTACACAAACAGTACTTTTCAGTGCTAAAATTAAAAACGGTACTTTTCAGTGCTACTTAAACAGTACTTTTCAGTACTATTTTTTCTACTATTGATCCCTTTACGATCCTTGTTTGGACCCGTGCCTTCGATTTTTCGTTGGACCCGTTGGCGAAAGCTAGCGGTGGTAATCCGTCTAGGGAAAAAACCTCTCGGAGGTCACGTCTTTCTCGTTTATTAACTAAACATGGTATCAACAACTAACAAAAGGAAGGGTGAATCTCTGAATTCACTACTTCCTTCCAAAAAAGTGGGTTTTAAAACTGTCACTACACGTGGCAAGAATGGAAGAAAGGACGCTTCCCCGGAATGCGAAGTTTCTTCCAAGGGTGAAATGAATAATTGTATCGAAATGAGCAATCAGTTCGATGCTCTAGACAAATTTTCCGAACACCAAATCGAAGCAGCCTCTAGCCCAGGCTCTTTGATTCAAGTGAGGAAGCAAAGAGTGCCGCCTATCGTGGTCAGTTGTTCCGAATTTGGGGGATTTATGCAGGAGATCTTGAACTCTATTAGGGGAATCAAGGTTTCCTTCCAAATCGCAAAGAAAGGAGACTGTCGCGTTTTGCCGGAAACTCTTAAAGATCGTGAACTTCTTCTCAGACATCTTGAAGAGAAGAAGCACAAATTTTTTACTTATGACGACAAAACTGATCGTTTGTTCAAAGTTGTCTTGAAAGGTCTCTCAAGTGACTATAAGTCACCTGAAGAGATCAAAAATGGAATAAATGATTTACTTGGATTTTCCCCAGTCCAAGTAATCATTATGAAAAAGAGAACCCAATCTGGCATTGTTCGGAAAGGGCTTTCTCAAGAATATTATTTAGTTCACTTCAACAAAAAAGAACTAAATAATATTAAAGCTTTAGAAAAAGCTAAAATTATGTTCGAAGTCCGTGTGACGTGGGAACATTTCCAGAAACCTGGAGGAAATTACCAGAACCCCACTCAGTGCCGTCGGTGCCAAAAGTGGGGTCATGGTACAAAAAATTGTCGCATGGATGCTAAATGCATGATTTGCGGAGGTTCTTCTCACGCTAAGGACGACTGTCCTGTGAAAGAAGATACCAGAAAGTTTGAATGCGCCAATTGCAAGGGTCCTCACAAAGCTAACTTTTGGGAATGCCCTTCACGCAAAAGAGTCGTTGAGGCTCGTGCCAGGCAGATGAAAGATAATATCCGTTTTTCTAATGGATCCAAATAATAATTTAAATATTTTAAATTGGAATGCTCGTTCTCTGAATGGTAAAGAGGACGAGCTGTTTAATTTTCTTACAACTAATAATGTGCATATAGCAGTTATTACCGAAACTTATTTAAAACCTGGATCCAAACTAAAAAAAAGATCCTAATTTTTTTGTTTATCGTAATGATCGACTTGATGGGGCATGTGGGGGAGTTGCAATCATCATTCATAGGCGTATAAAACATCAACTGTTTTCGTCATTTGAAACTAAAGTTTTTGAAACTTTAGGTGTTTCTGTTGAAACACAGTTTGGTAAATATACTGTCATAGCTGCCTATTTGCCTTTTCAATGCTCTGGACAGCAAGTTAATTTGCTCCAAACTGACTTGCGAAAATTGACTCGCAATAAGTCAAAAATTTTTGTCATTGGTGACTTTAATGCCAAACATCGGTCATGGAATAATTCTCAAAGTAATTCCAACGGCAGAATTTTATTTGATGAGTGCTCTTCAGGATATTTCTCAATTCAATACCCTGATAGCCCCACATGTTTTTCCTCTTCTAGAAATCCATCTACGATTGACTTGGTCTTAACCGACTCTAGTCATCTTTGTAGCCAATTAGTTACTCATGCTGATTTTGATTCTGATCATGTGCCTGTTACATTTCAAATATCGCATGAAGCGATTCTCAATCCTATCAGCTCCACTTTCAATTATTTACGAGCCGAAAAAAAAAAACGTATGTTGACTCTAATCTTGATGTTAACATTTCTTTAGAAACTAAAATTGATATCGACAATGCTCTTGAAACTTTAACAAATTCCATTGTTGAAGCCAGGAACATTGCAATTCCAAAATGTGAAGTAAAATTTGAATCCGTGATTATAGACGATGATCTTAAACTCTTGATCCGTCTTAAAAACGTGAGGAGAAGGCAATTTTAGCGCACTCGTGATCCTGCTATGAAAACTATATGGCAGGATTTGCAGAAAGAAATCAAGAAACGTTTTGCAGATTTAAGAAACAAAAATTTTGAAAATGAAATTTCTCAATTGGACCCTGGCTCTAAGCCCTTTTGGAAATTATCTAAAGCCTTGAAAAAAGCTCAGAAGCCAATTGCGAAAAAGCTCAGAAGCCAATTGCGAAAAAGCTCAAAAACTTGCTATGCAGTTTGAAAGTGCGCACAATTTTAATTTAGGAATTACTAGTCCAATTGAAAATCAAGTTACTCAGGAGTTCGAAAATATTCTCAATCAAGAGAACGTTTTCGAAAATGCCTGGGAGACTGATTTGGAAGAAGTGAGAACTATTATTAAAAAATTCAAAAATATGAAAGCTCCTGGCGATGATGGAATTTTCTACATCCTCATCAAGAAACTTCCAGAAAGTAGCTTATCATTTTTAGTTGATATATTTAACAAATGTTTTCAATTAGCATATTTTCATTGCAATTGGAAAAATGCTAAGGTTGTACCAATTTTAAAACCAGACAAAAATCCTGCAGAAGCTTCTAGCTATCGTCCAATCAGTTTGCTTTCCTCCATCAGTAAACTTTTTGAAAAGGTTATTTTGAACAGAATGATGGCCCACATCAACGAAAATTCAATTTTTGCCAATGAACAGCTCGGATTCCGTCATGGACATTCGACCACTCATCAACTTTTACGTGTAACAAATTTGATCCGTTCCAACAAATCTGTAGGCTATTCTACTGGTCTTGCTCTTCTAGACATAGAAAAAGCATTCGACAGTGTTTGGCATGAAGGTTTGATTGTAAAATTGAAAAACTTTAATTTTCCAACATACATTGTTAGAATAATTCAAAGTTATCTGTCAAATCGTACACTTCAGGTTAATTATCAGAACTCCAGATTTGAAAGACTTCCTGTAAGAGCTGGCAGCATTTTGGGACCAATATTATACAATATTTTCACATCTGACTTACCTGAGTTACCTCAGGGATGTCAAAAATCTTTGTTTGCGGATGACACAGGCCTCTCCGCCAAAGGACGAAGCATGCGTGTCATTTGTAGTCGATTGCAAAAAAGTTTGGATATTTTTTCTTCATACTTGCATAAATGGAAGATTTCTCCTAATGCTTCCAAAACTCAACTAATAATATTCCCACATAAACCAAAAGCTCTTTATTTGAAACCTTCAAGTAGACATGTTGTCACGATGAGAGGGGTTCCAATAAATTGGTCAGATGAAGTTAAGTATCTAGGGCTCATGCTTGATAAGAATTAACTTTCAAAAATCACATTGAGGGCATTCAAGCCAAATGTAACAAATATGTAAAATGTCTCTATCCCCTTATTAACAGAAAATCAAAACTTTGTCTTAAGAACAAGCTTTTGATATTCAAACAAATTTTCAGGCCAGCCATGTTGTATGCTGTACCAATATGGATTAGCTGTTGTAATACTAGGAAGAAAGCTCTGCAGAGAATTCAAAATAAAATTTTGAAAATGATTCTGAGGCTTCCTCCCTAGTATAGTACCAATGAGTTACATAGAATATCCAATGTTGAAACATTGGAACAAATGTCAAATAAAATAATCAATAATTTCAGGCAAAAATCGTTACAATATTCTATTGCCACGATTAATGCGTTATATGTTTAGGTTAAGTTAGGTTAAGTATATTCAAAGTGTTTTTTTTCTCTTATAAGCAGGTGAAATCAACTCACCTGTACAAAATCTGAACTGCTACGGCAAATGAAATGTAATATGTTATTAACAAAATGTTAATAAAATCTTAGATTTGTTTTACCAAATTAGGATGATAGTGTTGTCTAATAACACAGAACACCTAGATATAAGAAATAATGAATGTAATGTTTGGAATGATACTAATAAAGAAATTAAAAAAAAAAAAAAAAATCCAAAGAAGGATTGGTCGGCAAATGCTTGGCAAGGCGTACCGTTGGTGCTGCTTCACGTACCTGCAGGAATAAAATAGGCTCCTTCGTGTAGTCCTTAGCCTCTTGCCCAGCAACCCCTATCCCTACCTCCTCGTGGTACTGTCCTGGGTACGAGTAACCTTAGGGAAAACCCATAACACGGGTAGATCACCTTTTCGTGGTGCGTTATGGGGTTAAGATCTACCGGTGAACCCTAGTCCTGACTGCTTCAAACGAAGAGAACACGATGTTATAGTAATCAAAGGAACACTTTTAGCCCTTGTTACATTTTAAACCTTGTTGAAAGTGACAAGCCTCGGTTTTCCCAGTTGCCGAGAATGATCTTGAGACAAGGAAAAAAATGAATCGAATTCAACAATTTGTTTTCTAATCTTTCATTTATTTTGTTCTCTAGTTTGAAGAAGTAAGGACTAGGATTCTGATGCATGGTCAATATCGGTGTAATTTCTTGGCTTTATCGAGGGATCCGATTTTGCCTGATAAAGAGGAGCGCCTGTGGAGAGTGCATGCACCACACTCTTCGAAGGGTAGGAACCTTTCAGTTAGAATCCTTTCCTGTGATCAAATTAAAAATTACAACTGTAAGAAAACCGAATGCTTTATCACTTCTTGATAGTGACAAAGTAAAACGACATGCACTACACAAAGGACACGGGATATATTACAATAGATCAAATATTGGTCGCAGTGGTTTATGTTCAGAACAGAAAAAAAACCTTAGGGAAGTTCGGGTAACCAACCCCGGTGGGAACTTTGGTCGTAAGCTGACAGGGAAGGGGGGTCACCCTTGTCTTGAACGAACGACGTGCTTTGGGACGTTGTTTTTCACCTGAGATAAAGGAAAATGTATTAAAATGCTTTTCTATATATATTTTAAAGTGTTTTCCTGGCAAAAATCGTAAAAAAAACTCTAAAAAACGTTTTTCGCTGTTTTTGTTGTAATTTTGTGTTATTTTCTAGGCCATTTTTCAGGCCGATTAACAACAAAACTCTTGAAACTATCACCGAGAAACGACTTGTGCACTCCCAAAATTCGTATTCCATGCGAAAAAAGTATTGAATTTATTCTTAAAAAGCGTATTGAAGGACTTAAACTTTCATCAACTCGTGGGGCAAAACGGCCACTACTATTTCATAACACCAAAACAGCCGTTTGAATTCAAATTCAAACAAACGTATTGCCAAACTGTAGTTACGACCCAAATTGAATCCTACAAATCGAATCAGCATGTTTACTATAATCGAACAATAACATCTGATCAAACGCCCTTATGTATGCACCATATTTGCAAGCATGCGTGCGCGTGAACGACTAACGCCGAGATCAGGTGGCTCGCAAAAAATAAAAATGCACATAAGCAAGCATTTTATAAAAATTGATTTATTACCTCCAGAAAAAAGAGAATAGATGGCTGTTTTAACTATTTGAAAAAAAAAAAACATGTTTGTCTATGAGATAATGAATAAAAAAGGCATATAATTATGTTCTTCACAGCTAAAAACACTTCCTTCCTTAGAGGGCGCGTTTCACCCCCAGTTACCTTACTTAATGTTAGGTGCGGCACATTACAGCGTCTGTTTCCCATGTCAGGTGTTGAGAACAAGAGCGATGGGCAAATATAGAGAATCTAGTACAACATGAGTTTAGTACAACATGCATCTAGTACAACATCACTTTGACAAGTGAACAGGGGTTTGAATATTGAGCAATTCTCGCTGAAACCAAGCCGCCATCTGTACCCATCGTTAGAATTCCAATTTTATGTCACTGATAGCTAGTTTTCGATAAAACTTAAGGGTGGTCCTTTCTGTTTTCTCAAATTGAAGGACCCCTCGTACGCCAGCTAGCTGAACAGTTTGCGAAAAAGCCCATTTTTTGATAAATCTTACGTGATATGTCTCATATTTCGCTTGTAACACATAGCAAACTTAGTGGCATCGTACAGAGAAAGGATATAGCTTTCATTTAAACTTGAAAAAATTTTAGCGGCCATTTTAAATTTAGCCGCCATTTTGAATTTTGTTAGAAAAATCGTTTTTTCACCATTAGCGCACCGCTAGTTTTGAATTCTGAGATCACCATCAGAAAGCTGAGGAAAAATTGCGTAAGATAGGCTACAGAAACTAGGTGAGCAATGGTATTTACCCTATGATATGAACGATTTTCTAAATCATGCTCTACTATTTTGACGAATATGGCGAGTGCAATCAATGCACACATTATATTTTATACACCAAAGAAACAAGTCTTCAATCGTTGGTGTATTATTTGAGATAGATGAAGAATAGGAGTATTATTTTGAGAGAAAAAATCTGGCGGCCATCTTGGATTTTGACGCCATCTTGGTTTTAAGTTGTTGTTGTTTGAGAGGGACTTTAACCCTTGGTTTTATGTAGTAGAATGAGTTTTCACCTTGTTAGCACTCAACATGTTGAATTTTAGTGCTACCGTTACACATGTTACATGTTCTTCTTGTTCATCTTTTTCTTGACGTTACTTTCCTACTGGAACAGAGCCAGCACTTAACTTCACTAGCTTTGAAAACAAATTATCAAATAGGATTTTTTAACGCTTATTTGCTACCTGAACGATTCTTCTGCATATCTTAAAAAAATAGCCATAATTCTTTCATTTATTTGGTCTAAGACCATTGATAGAAATAAACAATCAGTTGAACAGCTGAGATAAGATAAGAAGAATAGAATCTGATTGGTTTTTTAACGTAGGCCTCATAATTCAACATGATGAGCGCTGAGATGGTACAAAATCTTTCAACTGCTAAAAACCAAGATGGCGTCGAAATCCAAAATGGCCGCCAGATTTTCCAACCTCGAAACGATACACCTACGTTTCGGCATTACGTCCACATTAGAACAAAACCTGCTTCTTATCTTTAAATTTCGCTATTTTTCACATGCATGTTGGGCGGTACTAAAACGATACTTTATGGCTCGGAAAATCAAGGATGTTTTTTGCTTCAAAAATTTAAGATTAACATTCTAAATAAATGCACTTTTGTCAATGTTTTGCGTTAAAACTACAGATATTACCCACAAGACTTACTAATGTCCCGACGCGGAATCCATAAGCTTCATTCAATGAACAACAATGCATGTGGTAAAAAAAATGTTTGTTTGATGCAATCAATGTTTTTGGATGATTTCATTTATTGAATTTATTTATTCATTATAACTGAATTCAAAGATATGTCGAAGAATTATCCTGTTGTACAAAATCGCATTATAAAAGAAAATTCCTGTTAAATAACCTGTATTTCTTACTAATAAACCTGAGTATCAGGCTCGGTTCCGGTAGGGACGTAACGGAAAATGAAGAATAATAGGAAGAAGAGTTTACGTAACCTCTTTTTTATTGGTAGCCTCTAAATTCGACATGCTGAGTGTATTCAAGGTGAAAAATTCATTATTCTACTTAAAATCAAGATGGCGTCAAAATCCAAGATGGCCGCCAGATTTTATCACTCAAAATAATATTCTTATTCTTTACTCGACTCGAATAAAACACCAACGGTTGAAAACTTGTTTTTGGAGTACAAAAAATAATGTTTGCATTGATTGCTCTCGCCATATACGTCAAAATCGTATAACATGATTTAGAAAATCGTTCATTTGATAGGGTAAATACAATTGCTCACCTAGTTTCTGTAGCCTATCTTACGCAATTTTTCCTCAGCTTTCTGATGGTGATCTCAGAATTCAAAACTAGCAGTGCGCTAATGGTGGAAAAACGATTTTTCTAGCAAAATTCAAAATGGCGGCTAAATTCAAAATGGCCGCTAATTTTTTTTCAAGTTTAAATGAAAGCTATATCCTTTTTCTATACGATGCCACTAAGTTTGCTATGTGTTTCAAGCGAAATATGAAACATATCGCGTGAGGAAATACCCAAGATTTACCAAAAAATGGGCTTTTTCGCAAACTGTTCAGCTAGCTGGCGTACGAAGGGTCCACCAATTTGAGAAATCAGAAAGGACCACCCTTAAGTTTTATCGAAAACTAGCGATCAGTGACATAAAATTGGAATTCTAACGATGGCTGCCGATGGCGGCCTGGTTTCAGCGAGAATTGCTCATTGTATTCTCATGTAACATCAGGGGTGACTTAGCATCGTCCGAGTGCCAGATAAGGACTCTAAGCTAAACTGCGCACTATGGTCCTCCGAACATTGAGAAGGAATGTTCCTCCGGAAATCTAAAGGGTTGGTGTCAGGCCTTGCAAGTCAACCGTAAAAAATAACAAGCATAGCAACGTCAACTGAATAATACGGACTGAAACAATCGGCATTGATCAATGCAACGAAAAAGGACTAACGATTGGATACTAGGTACGTAGAACTGTCCCTCAACTTCACCTGAAGCACCCGATGCATTGAAGGACCGCAAGTTCGGAATCGTAGCGCTGCAGGAGGTTTGTTGGAAGAGATCAATAGTGCGAACGTTTAGAGGTAACGATACCATCTATCAGAGCTGCGGCAACACACACGAGCTGGGAACAGCTTTCATCGTGATGGACGACATGTAAAAACGCGTGATCGGGTGGTGGCCGATCAGTGAGAGAATGTGTAGGTTGAGGATCAAGGGCCGATTCTTCAACATTTGCATAATCAACGAGCATAGCCCACACTCCGCAAGCACTGATGATGATAAAGATGCCTTTTACGCACAACTTGAACGTGAATACGATCGCTGCCCAAGCCACGACATTAAGATCATCATAGGAGATCTAAATGCTCAGTCCAGTCTAGTCAGCGTCCACCGGCTGCCGAACGGGAACGACCTTCAACTGATCAATTTCGCCACCTCCAAGAATATGGCTATTCGTAGCACCTATTTCAAGAAAGCCTTCCGTACCGATACACCTAGAGATCACCACAGCAAACAGAATCGCAAATCGACCACGTTTTGTCCGTCGTTAACAACCTACGGTACCGACGCCCGCCTCGGTATGACCTTGAGCGACTGAAACAGCCGAATGTCACTACAGCATACGACCAGCATCTCGAACAA
Source organism: Aedes aegypti (assembly GCF_002204515.2). NCBI lineage: Eukaryota > Metazoa > Arthropoda > Insecta > Diptera > Culicidae > Aedes > Aedes aegypti. The sequence continues at coordinate 18,514,280 of NC_035108.1, read as the reverse complement.
ACGTAACCGGAAGAGGATTCGCTGGCCGAAACCCCTCTCGAGGACTGCTGGAGTACAATAAAAGCAGCCATCAACGTCGCAGGTGAGAACATTGTTGGGTATGTTGAACGGAGTCGACGAAACGATTGGTTCGACAAGGAGTGTAGAATGATTCTGGAGGAGAAGAACGCAGCGTGGGCAGTAATCCTGTCGGACGGATGCGAGATGATCGAAACGCGGAAGAGCACTACGATGAACACTTGAACGGCGCAGAGGTTCAACGCAGCGCAAGAAATGACTACGTCGGAATGTTGCACAACAGCAACCATCCAGCTCCTACTTTGGGTGATGTTAAGGAATGCCGTTAGGTGCGGCATGGAGGAGTTTCTCACTTGTCTGCATCGGTTGATTGTCAGAAGACAAGAAGGTTGATTGTGGGAGACAGAACAGCTACCGGAGAAGTGGAAGCAAGGAGTTATAAGCCCTAATTTCAAAAAGGGCGACAAGCTAAAATGTGAGAACTATCGAGCGATCACTATTTTAAATGCCGCCTACAAAGTATTATCCCAGATCATCTTCCGTCGTCTATCACCAATAGCAAATGAGTTCCTGGAAAGTTATCAAGTCGGTTTCGTGGACGGCCGCTCGACGTCGGACCAGATCTTTACAGTACGGCAAATCCTCCAAAAATGCCGGGGATACCAGGTTCCTATGCATCACCTGTTCATTGATTTTAAAACGGCATACGACAGTATCGACCGCATAGAGCTATGGAGAATCATGGACGAGAACAGTTTTCCTGGAAAGCTTATAAGACTGATTAGAGCGACGATGGACTCCAGTTCGTTTGGATCCCGCCGAGGACTACGACAAGGTGATGGAATTTCATACCTGTTGTTCAACATTGAGCTAGAGGGAGTGATGTGGAGAGTCGGGTTTAACAGCCGAGGCACGATTTTCACAAGGTCCATTCAAATTGTTTGATTTGCTGAAGACATGGATATAATCAGAAGAATATCTGAAACTGTGGCAAAAATGTACACCCGGCTGAAATGTGAAGCAACAAGGGTCGGACTGGTGGTGAATGCGTCTAAAACAAAGTACATGCTGATGGCAGAACCGAAAGTGACAGGGCTCGCCTAGGAAACAGCGTTACGCTTTACGGGGATACCTTTGAGGTGGAAGATGGAAGTCGTGCCCATTATGGGCTCCAGAAGAACCTTCGGTCAAAATAGATTCGTCCCCGTACCAAATGTACCATGCACAAAACGCTGATTAGACCGGTGGTCCTTTAAGGGCACGAAACGTGGACGATGCTCGAGGAGGACCTGCAAGCACTCGGAGTCTTCGAACGTCGGTTGCTTAGGACGATATTTGGCGGTGTGCAGGAGAACGGTGTGTGGCGGCGAAGGATGAACCACGAGCTCGCTGTACTCTACGGCGAACCATCCTGAAGGAATGCGTTGGGCGGGATATGTTGTAAGAATGCTGGACAACAACAGGAGCAGGACAGCGGGCACGGTGGGCTGACCAAGTGCTGCAAGATCTGGCAAGTGTGGGCCGCAGCCGAGGGTTGAAAGAGGCAGCTGCAAATCGAGTTATATGGCGTGGAATTGTTGACGCGGTTTTATTGTAATAACAATGTAATACCAATAAATGATGATGATGAAAAATCTTGCGATAAAATTCGAAAGCATTGCTGGTAGATTTATCAAATGACGTTCTGAAATCTCGAAACGATCTGATGCTAAATTCTCTGACAAATTCTTGCATAATTTATCAAAACGCTCTATTTAAATGCATTTGGTAACTAAACGCGTAATTAATGAGTTCGAAGCAAAAATAAATGGATAAATATCCTGATGGTTTGGATAAATAAATGATAATCTTCTTTTCATTATAGCGTTGGTCAATAGCAAGTAAATCAATTTATATTCTTATAAACGACGCAACACACGTGGTTATCGATGGCTTGCAGATCGTTATTTGAATTCCTCCCACCACGACTTCTTCCAATGATTTGAATGGCAAGAAATGCTTTAAAAAGAGTGCTAGAATAAAAGTTGTCAGAAATTGTCGTAATTTATCGAAATCGTAGAAAAAGTATTTGTTTTTTTTTAATGGTTTATTTTGTCATGTATTTTTAAAAGATTTGCAATTTTTCAAACTTCAGTGTCTAACGCATCGATGTCGATAACATTATCGTTGTTGTTAACAAATATTACATATTGAATAAACGTTTTTAGAAGTTTACATTTTTTTGTCGTCTTATGCCTTGCAGTACAGGCTGAAGTAGATTTGTGAAAGAGAAAACTCTATTAGGTACAATGAGGTGCAACAACTGCTGTAACACCGCCCACGATGTCGAGACTCGAACACAGCTTGAGAATTTATGCTCCAGGTCTTCCCTTGATGCGTTGCAGTTCTGGCACGAAGGTGAGTCGATTCGTTGCATCCTAAACAGCAGATCTTGATGCATGGTGAAAAAACACATAACTCATAAGAGCTTAGTCGACGATCCGATATATTCCTCCACACTGCTTTCCAGTTGCAATTCGGGTCTTCTTGTACCACTTTTGGCCGGTCGGATTTCGACACAAAGTATTGATTGAGGCATACTGCAGACATGTTAAGTTTCACACAAGGACAATTTGTCGGCAGAGCTTGACGATTTGGTGGATTTTCACGGCTGTATAATGTTGAAAAGTGCTGTTGATCTTGACTTTCTGGCAAGTGTCTATTAATCAGTAACGATTTACACTTGAATACGGGTAACTGAAGTTTTAATCCTCCCTCTTCAGTGGGAAGTGATAACTGATGTAATGGTACTTCCGTGCTATACCCACTCTAGATGAAGCCTTTCTTTTTTTTTTTTTTTATTAAGGCACTCCGTGCTCGTGGCCACTACTGTGCCGGAATCAGTTTTATCTGTATCTTTCTTACCGATACAGTTCTATTTATAACTAATCTATATTTACATCTGCTTTCACTCTCTTCTGCTCTTTTACTCTCACACCAAGCAGGTAGGAGAGTGCTCTGCTGTTGGTCCAATCGATTTCCATAAGCCATAGTCCATTGCTCTTGCGGTGGTTCGTTTTGCCGTGTTCCTGAGTCGTTTGAGGCTAGCTGCCTGCGAAGTGGGTCAATTTGTCTCAGTCACCATCTGATACTGACGGAGGATGGATGTGCTCCCCTATGCACGGTCCTCCGTGCGGCGGCTTCTGGTGGCTGGACGGGTTTTTTTTAGAGGGGCTGGGAATTGAATCCATGACCTTCCGCTTATGAAGCGAAAGCGTAACCTCAAGGCTACGGACCCCCCAAGCTTCCCATTAGTGAAGTCATTTTTGCAATGTGTACGTTGTTTGGAGTCATTATTGATGATACAAACCAGATTCTCGAAGACACATGCGTATTCAACAGTGAAATTTTTTGGTGCAGTGTTAGTGCTCGCGTGCGATGATTCCATAGTTGATGTGCAAAATGGGAAACGAGAGAGTCCCAATTTAACTTGGACATGAGACGAACAGAGTTTGCGTAGAATACATGTTAAACTTCATCCGCTCAGAAATGAGTGCCGAGTACACAAAATCGGCCTCTCTTCATGCAGCACAGATTCTGTGCTAAGGACCCAAGTAACAATTAAAGCTGAACAGCAAGAGTATTTGCTGAACAATGGCTGATTAATGGTGTACAAGGCTGAACACCGTGACAGCTGAACAATAATTTGAAGAAAAGCTTATTAAACACTCTTATTCAGCATTATACTCAAAGCTGAATATCAAGTTGAACAAGCTATTTTCCATCTACAATTTTATCTTTTGTTCAGCCATCCTGGTTGATATTGATTAAAGGTTATTTAAAGCTTTAATCAAATCAACAGCCATTGTCGAAAAATTGTCCAGCTGTGTGTTGACAAAAATATACACACCAACGTTTGGGTAAAACACTAAATTAATTATTAAAAAACTGTTTCATCGAACTCACCGAACAACAAATTTTCACATCCAAAAGCGGACATGCCCTAAACACATACGGGCCTAGCGTTTATCGAAAAAAAACACCTGAATTCAGCATCCATGAGCTTGGTAACAACAAGATAGAGCAAAACTCTCGCTCACAAAGATTTCTTCGTCACATTTTCATTTAATTGTACGGAATCATAATCATTACCAACTTTCGTTAACAACAATTAAACAGCAGTAATTGAAAACTATCGAGAATCGAGAAATTTAAAACAAAAATCACAACTCACAAAACACTAACTTAAGTGTTTTTGCATAGCACTGATATCGCTTCTCCAGCCTCAATGCAACCTTTAACATAGCCCTTATTTAGACAAGTCAATAAGTTATTCTCTTGCTTTTGATAATGCTCACAGTCTCATGTGGAGCAGATGTCAAGGTAAGTGGTTATAAATCAGTGGATTCCAGTTCAATTCTCAATTGTTAATATTTACTAATCTTCATTTCTAAAAATTTCAGCACACATCTCCCTTATGTGTTTGAAATTGTAAGTTGCGTTGATAAAATCCATTACTATGAACCTGTAAATATTTTAACATTTTTTGGTTTACTGTTGAATAATGGATGAATAAGCGATTGTTAAGCTTTCGAAGGCTGCCATCTGTTCTAAAAATAGAATTATCGTTATTGAAAAGGGGTGGAATAAGCGCATGATGAATTTTTATTCAGCCTTCCATAAAGCTTCAATTAAGCTTAAGGCTGAATAAAATCGCCAGAATCAGATGTTTAACAGCTGAACAACAGTGTATGAAGGCTATGAACAGCTTTTGTTCAAACAAAGGCTGAATAGAATTAGTTATAAAAGCGTTTCATCAGCTTCAAAATGTTACCTGGGGAGGCTGTACACAGTTTTGTGCAAACGGTAGTAAACAAACCGAATGAGTGAAATGCGCACAGAGGTGGAACGCTTGGAATGCGGAATTCGCTTCCATGTTTGTTTTGCTTCTGGAAACATTAAAAAAACATTCCGATTTTAAAGTTTTTCAGAGATTTTTTCATTCGAATAGCCGAAGCGGAAGCAAATGGGGGAAAACTTTCTCATTTGCGACCATCTTCCGGCTATTCGCTGGAAAAAATCCCTGAAAACTCCCCATCTTACCAACGGCCAACTGTTTGCTGCCGCGCGGGAGATGACTGACAGTTCCATTTCCATCGATCCGCGCACAGCCAATGGCCAACACATCGGTTACACATAGCATGAGTGCGACTTACACAGAATTTTCACTCAGCCAGAGAGTCCTGCATTGTTTGTCTCATTCTGTGTAGTTTTCACACATGCTCTGCGTTGAGTGTATACCTAAAATCTTCACTTTGTTGTCTGTGTTCAGCCAATCAACGAGTACATATACAATTCCTTGGAGATACCTGGCCGATGTCAACTGAGAACGTTTTTTTTGCAGATTTAACATTGCTCCTGCTCGTCGCTCAAAGAGATTGAAGGCGTTTCTCACACTTTCGATTTTTTGTGGACATGAAGTGACGACAGTTATATCATCAGCATAGGCGGTTACCATATCGTCGGGTCCATTGCAGATATGTTGAAGATGGGAGATGAGGGGGTGTAAGTACATCACAAAAAGATGCATTGATAAAGGATCACCATAAGGATCACCATGTTGAGCTGATCTTACGATAAGGAAGGATGGGGATAGGGGGGGTCCCGTAGCCTCTCGGTTACGCTTTCGCTTCGCAAGCGGAAGGTCATGGGTTCGATTCCCAATCCCTCCACACAAAAACTCCGTCCAGCCACCAGAAGACGCCGCACGAAGGGCCGTGTATTGGGGAAGAACACATTCATCCTTCGCCAGTATCGGATGGTGACTGAGACAACCTGACCCTCTTTGTAGGCTGTTGCCTCACACGACACTTAAACATGGTAAAATGAACCACCGCACACCAATGGACTTCGATATGGATATGTATTGAACCAACGACAGCACTCTCCTCTACCTGATCGGTATGAGAGAAATAGCAATAAGAACTATAAATAGATTCTGTATATATGATACTCGGCATAGTAGTGGCCAAGTGCACAGAGTGCCTAACAAATATAAGTAGGAAAAAAAAGGATGGGGATAAATATCCATTTATCATCATTTTCAAAGTGGAAAGCTTTCCAATTTTTTTTCCTTATTTTTATTTGTTAGGCACTCCGTGCACTTGGCCACTACTATGCCGAATATCATATATACAGAATCTATTTATAGTTCTTATTGCTATTTCTCTCATACCGAGCAGGTAGAGGAGAGTGCTGTCGTTGGTCCAATCCATATTCATATCGAAGTCCATTGGTGTGCGGTGGTTCATTTTGCCATGTTTAAGTGTCGTGTGAGGAAACAGCCTACAAAGAGGGTCAGGTTGTCTCAGTCATCATCCGATACTGACGAAGGATGGAGGTGTTCTTCCCCAATACACGGTCCTTCGTGCGGCGTCTTCTGGTGGCTGGACGGAGTTTTTGTGTGGGGGGATTGGGAATCGAACCCATGACTTTCCGCTTGCGAAGCGAAAGCGTAACCTCGAGGCTCCAATTGTCTTCAACAGATCTATCAATCTGGGGTTCAGGCCAAGCTAACCCATCGTCCAAAACAAGAATCGTCTGTCAACACGATCAAACGCGTGATCTAAGTCGAAGCTAATTATTTTTCCGCATCTCCTAGTTCTCTTATAGTAAGCAATCCTGTCCTTAATTGACAGTGTGGCCTGGAAGATATTTTTTTCACATTGGAGCATTTTTGCGCTGGACTCAGAATGGAATGTACTTGTAAAATGCGGTCCAGACGAGTTTTGATTACGCGCGAAAGAAGCTTGTAATCACAATTAAGCAGTGATATAGGACGATAACCTTTAATCGTTCTGTCGTTTCCTTTCTTTTTTACAAGAACAATAATTCCCTCTACGTATTCGGGAGGAAAGTTGCCGTTAATTGCCTCATTCATGATAAGATTGAGATGACGATGAATTATGTCGAAGGTTTTGACGTAGAATTCAACAGGAATACCATCAGCTCCAGGAGATTTTCTTGATGAACTCGACTTTAAAGCAATAAATATTTCCTCTGTGGAGATTGCATCCATACATTCCTGGTTTATATTACTGTCTTCTAGGACCACCCTATCGCAATCATACCGACTCTCTTCATCAATTTCACTTTGCGAGAATAGAGTCCGATAGTACCCCACCACATGCTGCTGTATGCTTTCAGGTTCGTTGAGAGTTTCGTTGTTATTCGTTATTAAGCTTTCAATCGTGGTTTTCTTGCGTTTTCTCTCCCCAAGCTGGAAAGCCGAGAGAGGTTCTCCTCTGAAGTGATCTTCGTTGATCCGGAAAAACGTTTCTGAGAATCTGCGTTGTAGTAGTAACATTTCACTTTTTAGACTGTTGATAGTCGCAATCATCGCTGGGTTCCCGTAGTACGCATCATAAGCCTCTCTCAGCTGGACATACAAAATCTGCTGCTGATGTTGAAAATCCACGAATTTTTCACGCGATTTCCAACGAAAGAATGACCGTATCTTAGGTTTTGTGAAGTGGATCCACCGAATTATAATTCCTCCTTTGCCTGGTCCAATACATCCACTTGAGCTCAAATTCCTCCAGATTGTCTGCTGATAGTATGTGCGGCCTGATAGACCAAAACCCCTGCCGAGCTGCGGAAGGCACAATCTCACAGTTAGTGCCATCCGTAAATGAATACATATGCACATCAGCTACACGAAGCTGGCTCCGGAGATTACTGCTGACATACAAACGGTCAATTCTTGAAGCAGTATTGTGGCGAATATACATGTACCCTCTTCGACCTCTGCTCAACGGGTTCCAAATATCGATCATTTGTAGTTGTTGTAAAGTGTTACGAAGAGCTCCGCTGTAGTTACTCTCTCCTGTCGCATCGCTTGGTTCTATCACAGAGTTGAAGTCTCCGCCGACAACTAGGGGAACTTACGTATTGTCGGCAGCCTAAGCAGTTGAACTGTTAGGAAGGCAATTATACACAACAACAAAGCACAACAATTAACAGGAGACACCTGAACTACACTTGAGCACACTTAATTTATTAATTATTATGCACAAAACACTATTTTGTTCTCTAAATCGTCTATTTTTTCTCACCAAAGTCACGAGGCACTTGTTCTTTTATCGGCAATGCAATTACTATTGTCGGCAACAAAATTGTTCTCTTCGGCAATCCAAAAATGTACAAAAACTAGGTTATGTATTGGTAACTTTTCGTATTTGTTGACAATGCCTGAAATTGAACGTCACTCATTACATTCTACTCGTTGAAAGGGCCAATGCACAAAAATACAGACTACACTGAGAACAGCATTGCAGTTATAAATAGAATATCTGAGAGTCATATTGAATACACAACGCCACTAAATTTGTGCAGACTAAGGCGCCGTCCACAAATTACGTAACGCTCTAGGGGGCTCCCTCTCCCTCAAACATTGCGGCTCAAACACAAAATTTACTTTTTCATACAAGGACCGTTGCGGAGGGGGGAATGGTCGAACACGGTTCTCTTGATTTGTTCTTTTTGCGTATCAATTCTACATGCGGCGGTCTGGACTATAGAAATTCATACATTTTGCCTTAAGAAAAATGGAACGATTGCAATACGAAAGCTTTATTTATCGTTTTAGAATCACCCCACATCAAGTGTCGAAAGACAAAAGGTCAAAAGGATAAAAGGTCGAAAGGACAAAAGGTCGAAGAACAAACTAGGGGAGACAAAAGCTCGAAAATCTTTTTTCAAAGAAGGAAAAATTTCCCACCAAGCAAATCTATCACAAGGTTCTTGGTTCGAATCCAGGTAACAGGCTTCAAATTTATCCCTCTCATTTACCATTATAACGTCTATCTTTTGATACTATCAAATGATACTATCACTATGGGTAGTGATAGGGATACTATCACTTCTTAAAAAATGATGAATAGAATGATAATAAATCTTCGAGCTGTTTAGTAGAATACCTATAAGTAGATGAAAAAACCGAATTTAGTACTATACCATTTAATTCCACTAGAGTTTGTATCCTTTGACAGATACGCGTATTTCGACCTCAACTGTAAGGCCGTCTTCAGTGTCGTCATCTACTGATGAATAGAAGATAGACAATATTTTCTCTATCAATTGATAGACGGATGGAGTTACTATCAGCATTTTTTATCACTGTTGGATCAAGCATATCTTTATCATCTATCTTTGGGGAAAAATATACTATTTGCAAAATTCTATAGCTATCCCTATCTATCCTATCATTGATACAAATACTGAAACCAAAATCTTGCGCATAATGGGAAAAAGCCAATAAAAATAAATCAAGGTATGCTCTCATGGATATTTTCGAAACGGGCGCGACGAGGGGATGACGGAAATCGATGTACGACGCCATTTTGAAATCTAAGATGACGGGCTCCGGTTTGGTAAATTCATTGAAAACCCATGCAATATGGGTACAGGTCGGACTCGATTATCCGGAGACTCGATTATCCGGGGACTCGATTATCCGGGATCCGATTATCCGGAATTTTAGACTCAATTATCCGGAATTTGATTTTTGATGTTCTTGTTTTTTTCAATTTTTATGCATAAATCTGAGATAATTTGGTATTGCAACATACAACATCAATGGTTTTGCAGTTTTGAACGTATTTAAGAACAGGGGGGTTTGAAAAAGTGGTTTTTGTGTATGGTGGTCAAAAAGTTTTTTTTTTTCTTGTAAAGGCCCCTACTGTTCCTAGAAATAATTTCTGGCTACGCCGCCACATCATATAAATAAAACAACAAAGAAAGATAATATTTATGTTTTTTTTATCGAAGATTTCAATTTTTTTCTTAGTGATTCGATTATCCGGAGGATTCGATTATCCGGAGTGAAATAAAAATCGATACTCCGGATAATCGAGTCCGACCTGTATTTTCTGTACGAGCACGATGAGGGGCTGACAAAAATTGATGTCCGACGCCATTTTGAAATTCAAGATAGCGGCCTCCGGTTAAGGAAAATCGTTGAAAACCAATGCAATATGGATATTTTCGGAACGGGTGCGACAAGAAGATGACGGAAATCGATGTCCGACGCCATTTTGAAATCCAAGATGGCAGCCTCCGGTTTAGTAAAATCATTGAGACCCATTCAATATGGGTATTTTTGGAAAGGGCACGATGAGGGGATGACGGAAATCATGAATCATTCATAAATTATGTTTTTGTTCATGTTATATTGAGTTACGTTATAAAGAGGTTACGTTATATCGAGGTATGATTTTTCTAATCCGGAGGCCATTATCTTGGATTTCAAAATAGCGTCGATTTTCATGATCCCCTCGTCGCGCCCGTCCCAAAAATACCAATATTGCATGGGTTTTCAATAATTTTACCAAACCGGAGGCCGCCATCTTGGATTTCAAAATGGCGTCGGATATCGATTTTTGTCATCCCCTAGTCGCGCCCGTTCCGAAAATACCCATATTGAATGGGTTTTCAACAATTTTCCTTGACCAGATGCCGCCATCTTAGATTTCAAAATGGCGTCGAGCATCGATTTTCGTCGTCCCCTCGTCACACCCGTTCCGAAAATGCCCATATTGCATGGGTTTTCAATGATTTTACTAATCCGGAGGCCGTCATCTTGGATTTCAAAATGGCGTCGGATATCGATTTTCGTCATCCCCTCGTCGCGCCCGTTTCAAAAATACCCATATTGCATGGGTTTTGAACTATTTTCCTTGACCAGATGCCGCCATCTTGGATTTCAAAATGGCGTCGGATATCGATGTTCATCATCCCCTCGTCGTGCCCGTTCCGAAGATACCCATATTGCATGGGGTTCAACAATTTTCCTTGACCAGATGCCGCCATCTTGGATTTCGAAATGGCGTCGAGCATCGATTTTCGTCATCCCCTAGTCGCGCCCGTTCCGAAAATGCCCATATTGTATGGGTTTTCAATTATTTTACTAATCCGGAGGCCGCCATCTTGGATTTCAAAATGGCGTCGGATATCGATTTTCGTCATATCCTCATCGTGCCCGTTCCAAAAATAACCATATTGCATGGGTTTCCAACAATTCTTACACTCCTGAACCCGCCACACTGGATTGCTAAATATGGAATTTAATTAATTTTCTATACCCATCGTCCAAAAATTTTTATTCTATTTTTATCAATTGATAAAGATAGAACCTCTATCATTGTTATTTGAGAGATGTTGTACTGATAGTATCATCATAAGAATTTTTTGGGATAGGGATACTATCACTCTATCCTCTATCTCTGATAGGAACTATTCTCTCAGTGATACTATCAGGATGGAAAAGAAGTGATAGTATCATCTGGCTGAACTGGTAGTATCAGTTGTCTATCAGATAGATGATAGTATCATCGTCTATCTTATAATTCTGATTCCTGCCTGAGGCTACCGTGAAATATATTTTTGCATTGAGAAAACATTTTTTTTTTAGCCGAACACATCAAGTCAAATTGCGAAATTTGTTCAAAAATAAATGAGGACTTACGCATTTTTGGCCAAATTTCACCCCCAACGACGGTACTTGCACATTTGTTTTCAATGTTCCACGATTTTTTTCTAGTTTATGAATATTGTTCGATCCATTCGGATCAAAATCCAAACTTTGCCAGTAAAATTGTGTAACGCTAATGTTGTGCACACAACGTACAGCAGTTTAAGCGCCACTCCCGGGTTAGGGAGACTGCTGACGCTTTTCACAGGTCCGGCTATGAGACTCTGTCCAAGGGCGAGTTTTACTAGTGGCTCAAACACTCGGTCTTATCCGACAACCCCAACCGAAGCACCTACGAATTTTGAAATGAAAAAAGGATCTCCGAATAAAAACTCTAAATTGAAACAAGTGTAAGCTACAATCAATTAAGTAAAGGAAGCGATACTCTATTCATGCCTATAGGGTGATTTTACAATTAGTTTACAATTTTGTGTGGGAGGGCCCTACCTTGAGCTCAAAGGATCTAATTTTAAACTTACGGTTTTTTAACAAATTGTGTGCTGGCGATGAATTCAACTGTGTCGCACCGGCGTTGGTCGTGCGATGGATAAGCCGCACTGGATGCAACAAGTTTGCTTGCCGGCGGTGTCACGCGCCAGCTTTTGATACGACCAAATGTTGCGTTGGCTCTCCTCGTGCGTGAACCGTGTGATGCGACGAATCTGTTCCAGTCAAGAGCGACTGCAGTCGCTGTTGCACCACAGCAGGCTGGAAAACGGCGTCCACTAGGGGCTTGCGCGCCAATCGTTCCACTTGAGCGTACCCTGGCGCCGAAGGACGAAAGCTCGGGTGAGCGAGGATCGTCAGCGTGACGAAGGCGTCGGAAGGCGTATACACGTGGGCAATGGGAATAGCACGTAGCGTTGCTGGCTGAGGCGCATGCGGCCCGAGGCGCTTGGTGGTGAGGCTTATACGCGTAGCACTTGATGGTTTTTGGGAACTAAAGAAAAAACCCTTCGTTGAAGGGAAAGCTACCCGACAACGATATTAGGATTTACACCAATCATGTTTAATCGCTATTTTGCTTACCACAGCTTTTTTTTTTTTACTAAGCACACAATTTAAAGAGGCTAATTTTCGTATATGTACGCTGATATCCTGTGTTCTGCAAACTACACAATTTTATTTTATGAGATATTATCTGGCCAGAGAAATTATCTTCTCACCTAAATATGGGAAACTAAATCCACTGAATAGGTTTAACTACGGATCACCTAAGATATAATAAGCCACAATAACTTCAAGGCACTACCAAACTTCCAATCACTTCAGTCTAGCTCGCTCGACTTCACAAAACTGATTGAGGGCTTCCACCCAAAAACTACCTCATCTAGGTTCAACCATCAATTCGCGGCTCAACGGATTATCGTGCGATGCATCGGATGATCCTGATGCAGACAAAAAGTGGCCAATCATAAACCGCCACGTGAAACCACGATCCGGGGATTCTCTTTTTCTCTCAAGAGTAGGCGCCGCGATCCCTATTACGATCCATATCGTTTGGGGGTGAGCCATCTCACCTAGCAAGCACTCATACTCAATCCGTTATGCTACCTGAATTTGGGGTACCGGAGAATTTCGAGTGGAGCCATAAATTCCGTAACGCGAGCGTAGCAATCTCCCCCTTTCTTGAGAGATAGTACTAAAAATGCTGATAGTATAGTACTAAAAATGCTTTCTGCGGGATTCCTATGGAATCTCCAGGCGGATCATTAAAAAGTCGTTACAATTGATTTGCGTTCCTATTATTCTCAGTGTATGAGAAAATCAAAATAGGCCCTTTGCAAATCAATTCACTTATGACTTGACACAAAAACATCATCCTCTGATTGCCTGTAGAACAACAGGAGTGTTGCCAAAATAGTTCAACTATTAAAAGACGTATATTTTATATGTTTCTCAGTATATTGAAGATTATGCCCTACAATCTACTAATAAGAAAGTATTAAAAGGCTCAATTGTTACCAATGCATGCTTTGTTGACTAATTCCAATAAATTGATTAGTTGTGTTCTATTTTTTTGGTGAATTTAAATCGTGAATAATAAATACACAGCAAATGAATATGGTTTTCTGGCAACCTAGTCCAGTAATAAAAACTGATTGCCGAGGAAATCAAAGTGCATTAATTTCAATTTGTGATTTAAAGCATAAAAATAAAGTATTTTCGAGTGCTTTATGTACAAATCAAAAGTTCAATAGTGCATAAGTGATCGGTGCGTAGCTTGTGTGAAAAAATTGGCATTGGAGCTGAGAATTGGACCTTTTAAAGTGGTGAGTTTTTGTAAGCTGTTCTTGTGTTGTTTTATTCGGCAGCTCACGAATGACGATAATTTCGTAAGCATTTATTTGATTTATTGATAAAACCCATGTTGTATAATATTTTTGTGAAAGATGTGATTTACATGGAAGATTATAGTTCAAGGAATATGTTGAGTACATTGAAGTTAACTCTTGTTCCATAGATAAATTTAAACAAGGACGATAAGTTAGTGCTGCCGAAAATACCCTCAGGGTGCCGAAGCCATCATTTACCCTAAGTATTCGGTGGATTGTCGTAGATAGTGTGGAAGAGAATTGCTGAACAGATACTCACGCTGATTCCGACACTGCGTGCCCGAGGGAGCATATACATTACACAGAGTAATAGAGTCGTTTATACGAACTGTTATAAGTCTCGTGTCTAAACTTCTCTCCACATGCGAGAAACGAATATGAGCTTTTAGAGCAATCGCTTTACCTCGTTTAGTATGGTCTACGTTACTAATAAGAGTGTAGCCAGGAATAGCTAGTTGATCGTTCTCAGCTTCTTGTAAGAGTATTATATCTAAATCGTGTAGACTTACGAAAGACTGCAGTGCGTTTAATTTAGTGGTGTTGGATATTTTATTGGTATTAATAGAAGCTATATTATATGAGAAAAAATTCATTGTTCTTCTGATCGTGGTGTCTTCAGGAAGGAGTTCCTAGTACGTGGTCGCGATTCTCTAGTTTGTGACACAGATGATCCATCAGTACCGCTATCGTCATCTCTTTTGTGTTTGCCGCCGGTTATAGTCTCCTTCGATCCAATCCTATTTGGAACCCTGAAGAGTGGGAGATCGGAATCCAGTGAGAAATCCATTGCTTGTGTTTGTTGGTCGATCAGCTTAGATGCGTTGGTTGGTCCGATTTTCTGCGAAGAGGAAGAAGATTCTCGACTACCGAAGGAAGAAATGTCCAGCTGTGGATTTGCAGAATCTTTTTCAGCCGGCTTGGTGGTCGAAGTTTCTACGACGGTAAGGCTCTCTGAATTATGACTTTGGTTTTTCGTTGCCGGTTTTTCGGCACGCTGCGTGTTGCTGTTGGTCGAAGAGGAACGGACCGGAGCTTTCCGGACAACATCGGAGTACGAGGTTGTTTTAGCAGACCTTAGTCGCTCATTCACACTGGCTTTTTGCACTAAAAGCTTTTTATTTTGAATGCAAGGAATGCCGGTGTGGACATATTCTCCGCAATGCCGGCATGTTGCACGCTGTCCAGAGTAAGTCAGGTAGGTACTTTCTGGTCCGATGTTTATGTAGGATTTGATTTGTTGTTTCAATACCATTCGGACGAGACGGATTCCTCTAAACAGCCCGCTGAATTCATAGTCATCACTCCGTACAAGCTCTTGTATTGACACCACATCGGCATACTGTGACATGTGATGTGTTATCTGCTCATCACTTACATCAGCAGAGAGATCGTGAAGTTTAACTTGTATACACCCATCTTCCATCAGAATACGGAGACGATACTTCTTTTTGTTACACTCGTATTCATGTTTATTGTCATGTAGTTTTACTACTTGTTCAGCAGTAGCGGTATCCACCGTTTGTACAAACGCACATCCATACACATGGCTTATTTGGATACGTAGTAGGCTCTCTTTTGAGAGACCGAGTTCGCGCGCGACGAAGCTATGCACTTCCTTGAAGGACGGTTTCCTGGGTATGTTCGAGAAATCGATCCGAAACGTGTTTTCCCGGATTTCACACGAAGTCATTTTGATTACACCGTCTGTTACTAGGTTTAACGCGACGGTGCATCAACCGGCAGGCGCACCAGCGCCGACTTTTAAGGATATTTGCGGTAATTACTTGAAATAAAGATAAGAAGTTCGGGTGTATAGTAGAATCACGTCTGCTCACATTGAGAGTAGCAATTCAACTGAGTTAAATGTAAATCAACAGTGATTTGATTGTGAATCAATCCTTACTGCAATATTTCAAAATGTTGGCCAAGATTCCACATAACCATGGTTATCACCGAATCCTGTCCTGGAGCCTCACAAACTACTAGGCTTATAATGAATATATTTTTTAGATCCCTAAAAATATATTTTATTTAAATTAATTAACTCATTACGCGTGGTAAAGATGGACAAATTATGGGTGAAATTATGAAAAAAAATCCACGTGCTCGGCTGGGATTTGAGCCTAGGACTCTTGTATGCTAGACGAGCGCTTTACCAACTAAGCTACCGAGCCACTTGGTGACCCAATAACTGAGTTCGTTACATGTTTAGAATTCAAATCCCTACAGACCACGCGGACCTCTTTCATAACCCATATCCATCCATCTCATTTTACTACACACAACAACTAAATAAATCGCACTCGCTCTTTCCGCGTGTGTAGTAAAATGAGATGGATAGATATGGGTTATGAAAGGGGTCCGCGTGGTCTGTAGGGATTTGAATTCTAAACTTGTAACAAACTCAGTTATTGGGTCACCAAGTGGCTCGGTAGCTTAGTTGGTAATGCGCTCGTCTAGCATACAAGAGTCCTGGTTTCAAATCCCAGCCGGGCACGTGGATTTTTTCATAATTTCACCCATAATTTGTCCATCTATACCACGCTCAATGAGCTAATTAATTAAATAACCATGCGGATTGGATTACCGAACAGCTCAATATAAGCGTCAATTAATATTTTTTTTTTGCAAAACCTAGCGCAAGGTTCGAACTTAAAATCAACAAGATTTTTATTTTATTCTTATCAAGATTCTCGCAAATTCTTAGAACGGTTTTAAAATTTTGCATCATCTAGGATTGAGTTTTTCTTTGAAACTAGGGAATTAGCTAAAGAAATTACAGAATTCTCTGATGGTTTCTTATCGAATTTTGAGTAGAGTAAAGTGAGGCAAAAGTTCGAGTGGGGTAAGAGTTTCTTTTTAAGATTTCTAGCTCAATTCAAAACAAATCTTATAAATGTCATTGTGATTCGAATGCTATTCAAATAAGGGACTTTTACTCCAAATATCATAAAAATCGATTGAGATTTGGAAAAGTTATGACTATTTGTTGTTTTTCGACGTGAATATTGTAATTTTAGGTCAAACTTTCGTTGCATGGAACAAATTGAAGATAAAATCTTTTTCAATATTTTATGTAAGGGCGTGTCTAGGCCTATTATATGGTTGCTTTGACGTGTATTAGATTTTGCATAAATGCTTGAAAACAATTTTTGGCCCATAGTGGGGCAAAAGTTCGACCCATGTATAAAATCACGGAAAAATTTTCAAATTGCCTAAAATCCACATATTATCTTCAAATTTAGTTAAATTTGTCTGATCGTGTGAAAACTGTCCCCAACATTTTACATTTCCACTTAGTTTTGCGAAAAACTGCTATTTTTGGGTATATTACAATTGACCCTGTTTTGGGCAATTTTTTGATGAAAATTTAGTGTGTATTTTTCGGAAAACTTAAGTTTACGGCTGGTGTAAGTATGCCTGTCATAAAAGGATCAATTTATAGTGTTTTAGCCAGCGAACTTTCGCCCCACACTAGATTTGAACTCTTGCCCCAGAGGGTGGGGCAAAAGTTCGAATAAGACAATAAATTTTGAAACTGTTATAACTAAAAATGGGTAAATATTTGGACACAAGTTTGTTCAGCAAAATTATAGCCAATATGTTGAAGGATCACTGTATGGTATTTGTTTTGTTTAAACTGCTATTGTTTTCCTGGAAACTTTGATTATATCACTAAGGTCGAACTTTTGCCCCACCTTACTCTAAGGTACTTGTTAAACCCTGGAGATCATGTTCACAAATTTTATGGAAAGATTTCATGAACCCTTGGAAAAGTTTCCGTAGAAAGTGTATAGATATCCTTTAAGACGAATCTTCCGAAGAATTCCTGGTAGTGCTGCCAGAAAATTCATTAAGAAAAACCTTTTGAGTTTAATAAAATATTTTTATTTTCAATACTGTATCAAAGAATACATACAAAGATAACGTCAATGAGTCGATGTACCAATACTCGATTTAGACTCATGGAATCATATTACAGTCGACTCTCCACATCTCGATGTCCTACATCTCGATATCTCTCCCTATGTCGATGATTTTTTCGGTCCCTTCATTCTGCATACATTTTTACGCTCTGTATCTCGATATCCTCCTTATCTCGATACCTCCCTATCTCGATGTGATTTTCGTTCCAAACTTTCTCTCCGTATGTCGATATGCCTATTATCAAAGGTTACTAGACCTGATTTTAGAGATTCAGAACAATTTTTGAAGACGAAATGACATCTGTTTGTTTTTAATTCTCCTGGTAACGGAGTGATTTTAAATCTAGTATTCGTTAAAAATTTGTTCTATGTCTCGATCTCTCCCTATCTCGATGGTCCCTTCGATATCGAGATGTGGAGAGACGACTGTAAAAACTAAAAATCATGGTTACTATGATCGTCCCTCCTAGCAGTTTCTAACAAAAAGTGTGTACCATGACTCGATATTTCGATGAGTCGATGGTCCCTTCAGATATCGACTCATGAAGATTTGACTGTAGAGTTTATGGATTACAAGTAAAATCAAGGAAGTTCATCAAGATGAAATTATTGTATGAGTATAAATTTTGTTTTTGTGGCAAACCTTGACCGGCGAAATTGTAATTCGTTGGTGATTAGAACTCGTCACCCACGACATTATCTTGCTAGATTACTGTGCATTCACCGCTACGACTGCATGAGTCCAATTTGTAAATTATTTATTCTAAAAGATTCTATACTTGTGTGCAGCATGTCTGATTTTCAAATTCAGCATTGCATCAGTTGCAATTGTAGATGGACACAGTAGTTGTTCTTCGACCGAGTCCACAACTAGAAGCCATGGATGCGCAGAAACATTCGTCGATTTGTACAATTGGCGGTCACTGGCACTTCCACTGAATACCTGTAATCCCTCAAACAACTGAACGTGTAGCACGTGCGGACGACCCAACTTCCACTTCCAGCCAACGCAAAGACCACCCTGAATCGGTAATCATCAATCGTCGTTGATATTACTATGCTATTAGGCAACATTTCCTCGACCTTCCGCAGAGGTCCCCAACGTTTGTTGTTTTGCTGTTTCGGTCAGTGAGTTATTAGAGTGAATGACTATCCAAGTGCATTTTGATTGTGTGTACTCCCATTGCATAGACAATTATTGTTTACTATTTTTTTGATGGTTCGACTTAACATTCTGCGTGCAACGCAGTGCAGCACACAAAACGGAGGCATACGTATGAGGTGGATTTTTTCCATCGAATTTCGTTTGTATGATGGATACGAGAGTCACTCGGTTGTCCCCGTGGATGCCGGTCAACGCGACGACGTCAAAAAACTGACAATCGCATACACCATCATTATTCGTAGTTTCGATTTTTTTGGTCACCAAGCGAAGGCGAATCACCCTTTTATCAAGTCCAATGGCAAAAGTGAAGGCTTTCCGATTGTCGGTGGAGTTGTTATCCGCTTTGGGTCTGCCGTTTCGTTGAATTCAATCAATGCGTATTGTGAGAGTAATGATTAAAAATCAATTTATTTACGTAGGTCAAGGACTTGGAATATGTATTTCAGACTTTTTCCGGGTTGTTCAAGAGAAGGATAGCAACTTCAATACGAGCTAATTAAACTTATCAATTTGCTTTCTGAGAGCAAAGCTTTGCTCTACGGATTGCGTTGTACAAGGTTTTGCCAAGATTTATTGACGATTTCACTAGAGAATTGTCGTTATCCTTTATCAAATTGAAAGAATATACTGTAATGCGATTGATACTGAAAAAAAAAATAAATGGAGAGGAATTCATTATACCATTCAGTGATAGTTTCAATCTGAATCTCAATCTCAACCTCAATCTCAATTTCAATCTCAATCCTGGTATTCACTGGTATTTTTTTAAGCCTTTGCCGTAAAGCTCTAGCCCTCTCCTTCAACTCCTCCTGTTTCGTTTCCCAATTCGTGACTATCAGCCGGAGCAGACAAAGTTTGAAAATCAATTCTTCCATATCTTGCTAACCATCCTTATCATAAAAATATTGTCCTGTGAAAATGTCAGCTTTCTATGTGGTGATTAAAGGGTGGCCCAAAGACGATGTAGGTTTATATGGAAAATACTATGGAGAAGTTTGGAAAAATGCTCGAAACACGTTGATACTGTAATGTAAGTGCAAACTTATCATCTCATAGTAAAAATTCAATCTTCTAGCCTTATTGAAGAATGTTGCTGAAGAACTAAATCCCTTTTGAGTTTATTTTGTTTGGGACTTTTGTAGATGTTTGCAGGGCTTGAAATCCCTAAAGCTAAATAATAGCAAACAAACTCATGAATATCTTTTCTCTTATCCTTCGAATTGAATAGAGCAATCATCATCAAATTTCTTTATTATGGTTTGAGGAATGAGTTTTCATTAGGAGATGGTAAGTTTGTACTAAAATTACAGTTCTAACGTGTTTGGAACATTTTCCAACATTCCAACATATAAACCTACATCGTCATTGGGCCACCTTTAATCACCAACTAGAAAGTTGAAAATTTCACAGACCACTATTTTTATGGTAAGGATGTTTAGAAAGACATGGGAGATTGGATTTTCAAACATTTTTCATTATTGAATCGCCCTAATGGCCAGCTTATCTGGGTCCATCTTGATGAGTTCAGTTAGGATATCAACAATACCAACTGCTTATTGTTCTTATACTGTAGAATGGCACTATTAATCTATCTCATAGTGGAGGCTCATTGATTCCTGTCATACGCGAAACTGACATAGACATTTTTTGCATGTGCTCTTAGAACTATTCAGGAGTTCATCGAAGTGCTGCATCCACCTTTCAATTACCTCACGTTCGTTCTTCAAGATGCTCCCATTGTTAACTCTGCACATCTCGGGTCGAGGTACGAAGCGAGTTTCTGGTGTCCATATTTTAAATCATTATTATTTTAGTTCAAATTTAAGACAATACGTTAAATTTTTATCGATTTTCATACATACTAACTTTACTTTTGCTGGCTGTACGTCCTTCAAGACATGACCTGCGCCACAATGTTACGCCAACTAACTCGATCCATGGCTGTACCGGCCGGATTTGAGGTGAACACCATTTTTGCGGGATTGTTGTCCGGCATTCTCACAACGTGTCCCGCCCATCGTACCCTTCCAGCTTTGACAACATTCTGGATACTGGGTTGACCGTAGAGTTGCGCAAGCTCGTGGTTCATTCTTCTCCTCCATACGCCGTTCTCACATACTCCGCCGAAGGTCGTCCTAAGCACACGTCGTTCAAAAACTCTTAGCGCTTGCATGTCCTCAGCGTCTTGTACATGGTACACTTAGTACGGAAGTGAAGTTTACCAGACCGCAAGGTCTTGTGGGAGTCCGTAGTAAGCACGACTTCAGTCAATGATACGTCTTCGAATGTCTCTGCTGCAGTTGTTATCTGACGTTATCAATGATCTGAGGTAGACAAATTCGTCCACCACCTCGAACTCATCCCCGTCGATCATCACGCGTCTGCTAATGCGAGCTTTATCGCGCTCGGTTCCTCCAGCCAGCATATATTTCGACTTCGACGTTTTTTCCTCCAATCCAACCCGATCTGCTTCACATTTCAGCCTGATATACTGTGCAGAAACCACCTGGAACGTTCTTCCGACAATGTTCACGTCGTCAGCAAAACAGATGAACTGGCTGGATTTATTGAAGATCGTGTTTCGCATGTTGAAGCCCGCCCGTTTCATAACACCTAGCGTAATATTGAACAGGAGGCAGGAAAGACTATCGCCTTATCGAAGACCTTAGCGTGTTTCAAACGGGTCCGATAACGACGCTATCCATCGTTGCCTTGATCAGTCTAGTCAATTTCCCGGAAAAATCATTCTCGTCCATAACCTTCCATAGCTCTTTGCGGTCGATGGTATCATAGACCGCTTTGGAATCGATGAATAGGTGGTGCATAGGGACTTGATATTCGTGACACTTTTGAAGGATCTGCCGCAACATAAAGATTTGGTCTGTCGTCGATCGCCCGTCCACAAAGCGGTTTGATAACTTCCCACAAATCTGCTTGCCAGTGGCGATAGACGGCAGAAGATGATCTGGGAAAGCACTTTATAGGCTGCGTTAAGAATGGTGAAAGCTCGATAGTTCTCACATTCTAACTTGTCACCCTTTTTGTATATTGGGTATATTATTCCCTCCTTCCGGAGGAGTGGTAGCTTTTCTGTATCCCAGACCCTGTCTATCAATCGGTGCAGACAAGTGGCCAACCTGTGAGGGCCCATTTTAATAAGTTCCGCTCCAATACCATCCTTTCCAGCTGCTTTGTTGTTCTTGAGCTGTTTGATAGCATCCTCAATTTCACCTATTGTGGGAGTTGACGCGTCTCCCTCATCCGCCGTACTGAAGCCATTCCTCCTGCTGTCTTGGTCTTCCTCCTCTGCGCCGTTTAGGTGTTCATCGTAGTGATGCTTCCACCTTTCAATCACCTCACGTTCGTCCGTCAAGATACCTCCTTTCAAAGCCTTTGCGGGATGCATTGAGTTTCTTGTAGAACTTACGTGTTTCTTGGGAACGATACAGCTGCTGCATCTCATTGCAGTCCAACTCTTCCAGGCGGCGCTTTTTATCTCGGAATAGATGGGTTTGCTGTCTTTGCTTCTCTTTGTATCGTTCCGCATTTTGACGGGTGCCTTGCTGCAGCGTAATCGCCCGCGTTGCATTCTTCTCGTCCAAAATCGTCTGACACACCTCGTCGAACCAACTGTTCCGTCAATTTCCTTCCACGAACCCAATGGCACCTTCCGCTGCGTTGTTAATGGCTGCTTTGAGACTACTCCAACAGTCCTCAAGAGGGGCTTCGGTGAGCTCTCCCTCTTTCGGCAACGCTGCTTCAAGGCTTTGCACGTAATCAGTTGCGACTTCGGTTAGCTCGAGTCGTTCCAGATTGTACCGTGGCGGGCGTCGGTACCGAATGTTATTCACAACGGAAAGTCTTTGGCGCACTTTAACCGTCACAAGGTAGTGATCCGAATCGATGCCGCCATAGGTTCTGACGTTGATAATGTCCGAGAAGTGTCTTCCATCAATCAAAACGTGGTCGATTTGCGATTCAGTCTGTTGGGATAATCTCCAGGTGTACCGATATGGCTGTGCTGGAAGTAGGTACTAAGTATGGTCATGTTTTTGGAGGCGGCGAAATCAATCAGTCTAAGGCCGTTTTCGTTCGTAAGCTGGTGAGCGCTGAACTTCCCTATAATCGGTCTAAATTCCTCCTCCTGGCCATCCTGAGCATTGAGATCTCCGATAACGAATTTGGCATCATGGCTTGGACACCTGTCGTATTCACGTTCCAGCTGCGCGTAGAAAGCGTCCTCATCGTCATCGTCACTTGCTAGGTGAGGGCTGTGCACATTGATTATGCTGATATTGAAGAAACGGCCTTTGATCCTCAGCTTCCACATTCTGTTATCGATTGGCCACCACCCAATCACGCACCTCTGCATTTCGCCCATCACGATAAAAGCTGTGCCCAGCTCATGTCTGTTGCCGCAGCTTTGGTAGATGGTTTAACCATCCCTATACGTATGTACCGTCGACCCTTTCCAACAAACCTCCTGGAGCGCTACGATGCGATATCGAACTTGCGGACCCTCAATAATTCGGAAAGAATGCGGGTACTTCCCAAGAAATTGAGAGACTTCCAGTTCCATGATCCAAGTTCCCAATCGTTAGTCCGATTTCGATGCCGAATTTCCCGGTACGAATTCACATTGTATGCTTCCAGTACTGATGATTATTACGGCTGGCTTGTAAGGCCTGCACCAACCCCCTGTCTCGCCGAAGGATCATCGTGCACAGCTCTGTTTAGAGACCCACGCTGGCACTAGGACGATGTTCACGCTCCTAACATGGAGAACAGACGCTGTTTTGAGTCGTCCCTAACATGGAGAGCAGACGCTCTGATAAGCTGCACCCTCAGAAGAGTGGAGTGGAGCCCCCCTTCCCCGTCAGCATACGACCGGCGTTGTTTACCCGATCTCCCCTACGGTTACTCGTACCCCAGGCACGATTTTCATACATCTCAACTTTAAAAAAAAGACGTGTATATTTCTAGAATGTGATGTTCTACGCAGACATTACTCTCCAAACTAATTTGCTATTCTTCTAATAGTTTATCTTGATCATGATTAGACCCTGATTTCTCAATTTTTCGACGAAATCCGGTATTTTTTTTCGTATTGTTCAAACTTCTATACACCTAATTTGGCCAGGGACATCCTAATTTGGCAACTCGCGTGAGAAATCCATGTGATTGGTCAATTTAGGGACCAATGTTAAAAAAGTGGTTGAAACTGGTTCTTGTGATCCAATTTTCAATGCGAGTATGCATAAGGTTCATGCTCAGTTTTAATATTTCATACATTTTCTAACATATTTTCCCTTAGGCTGGCCAACACCTGTGCTTCAACCCTACATCTGTAACCTACGAAAGGAGGATTGACTACATAAGTAGTTTCACGGTGTAGGGTAAGCTTCGTAGAATTACCATATTGCTTTTACAAACAACTTTATAATCCACATCGAACCACAATCCACATTCCCCCTACGAATCACCCTTTAATTCGTTGGATTGTCGTAAATTATACATCATCGGACAGCCACCTGTTCAGTTGAAATACAGTCGAAGCTCGTTATAACGACCACTTTTATAGCGACAAAAGCTCTCTATAGCGACATTTTTCGGTCCCTTGAAAAATATTTCAATGTTATCGCTATTCTCTATAATGACATTTCTCTATTACAACGGTCCCTTGCGATGTCGTTAAAACAAGCTTCGACTGTAACTTGTTTTTCCAACAGAAAAAGAATGTTTGTGGGTTTTACCTCTAAGAGTTGTCCAACGCATGCCCGCCCATAATGCTGAAATCGAACCCTAAATAGACAGGTACCCCCATTACTGTATGCTTCTAGAAACCTACCGCAATGGCTAGGATGGGGACAGTGGGAAAATTTTCTCCACGTTCAGTTAATGGTGGTCACGCTTGAATCACATTTTATGACGCAAAACTCACTGTCCTCTCGACGGCAGGTTGTCATCTATTCCCTTCTATGGTCGACGTGTAACCAAGAGGAGCAGTGGAATTTAATCGGCATCAGCGGCTATGTTACATTGCCATTACAGTCTGACGCGGTTTTAGACTGCCAGCATGCTCACCTCTTAATAAATAAATGCTCCACGGCACATATTGTCCTACGATTTCAACAGGGCAGAGCACAGAAGGGTAACTAGAACAAATTCGCGGCTGAATTACAAATTTGAAATCATACAATAGTTTTTAAAACATAGTCAATAGTATGCAGCATGTTGTGGTTACATTGAGAAGACGTCAAATATGACAAAAGTAATAAAATAGCAAAGAACTAAAATTTTCAGTGATGTTTTCAACTTATTCCGTTAAATTTATTTAAAAACTGTTGTTCGGTAATTAGTTCAATAATTTTTTAAATTTTATATCATTTGTTTGCTGCACTTTATGTTTATGAACAATATAATTGATTTTTCACATTTTTCCCTTAAAAAAAATAGAGTTTTATCGTTTATTGAAGGCGATATTGAATAAAACAATTTCAATATTGCCTTATACGGCACGATCCCTCAATGTTTCGGTTGCAGTGTGAAACTTAAAAATATTATCTACTAGCTACAGCATAAGACTCTTCCACAATGTTGCGCCCTTAAGGTGGCAGGATCCGTCTCCGTCATTGATTTCGGAATTTTCAAAAGCAGTTTTTTTTTTTGTACAAAATCAAGAAAATTTACCAGAAAATGTGTTCGCTGTATTCTATTCTCCAACCGAAACACAGTGAACACATTTTCATCGATTTTTTTTTAGTTTTGAACCGAAAAACTGCATTCGATGATGCATTTCGATGATGACGATGATTACGATGACGGAGCGTTGAACGTTAAAATATTTAAAAAACGAATTTAGTTTCACTAGAGTTTGTATCCTTTGACAGATACGCGTATTCCGACCTCAACTGTAAGGCCGTAGTTGAGGTCGAAATACGCGTATCTGTCAAAGGATACAAACTCTAGTGGAATTAAATGGTATAGTACTAAATTCGGTTTTTTCATCTACTTGTATTCTACTAAACAGCTCGAAGATTTATTATCATCATGGTTGAAATATTGATCATTTTAAAAAATATCGATTTTTCGCATTGGGATCTTGAACCCCCAATCAATTATCAATTATCAATTCAGAATGTGTTTATTCGATTAAAATTTCCTAAAAATTATTATAAATAATATCTTAACATCTTAACGTCTTTTCCGTTTCAAACTGTTACCCAGCAAATCAAATGAAGCCGTTGGGCACACTTTTGTTTGCTGTAAGCGCCCTATAGATGGATAGGTGCAAAGCAACGGTTCGAAATTAATCCTTGTTGAGCTTAAATCGTTTTTAAGTCAGTTACAGAGCATAAGAAGGCCATTAGGCTGATACAAATATTAGTTTTCTTTTATGTCACCGAAAATTTTGAAGGGGAGAAAAAAAATATTCATCATATTTTTAGCATCAGTTAGGTTTTTTTTTATTTTTAGAGTTAGAATCAGGTAAAATAATGATCCAGATGACGATTGGAAAAAGTTTATCAACTATCGTTAAAAATAAAAATTTGAAAAAATAACTATTTTCATATTTATTTTTTTGTTCCTTATTTATTTTTATCCCCCCCCCCCTCCCTTCGTACCTTCCAAGTGGTCTCGGACATAAAAGAAAATTAATATTTGTATCAGCCTTAATAGCAGAAAATAATTTTGGCCATGATTGACCCGAGCTACTCCTGTTGGCAGCGTCTCAATACTTCAAGCACTCTCAAGTTACCTTACTACGGCGGCGTAAAGAGTGGCGACTTCTTGCTTGCTTTCGGTGCATTCGCCAGCACTGGTGCTAAGTCTAGCTAGATGCTAGAAGAAGACGAAGAAGTTATGTCACGTGCCTGAGTCGTATATTAGAAAGCTTTTTATTTAAGTTTTCTGCAATTTGATTTTTCCTAGCACAGACGGTCCTGAGCCGTGGCGATTTGTGTAATGTGTGGGTAATAGTTAGATTAGATGTTTGCTTGATCGAATGCATAGCGAGTTGACGGTCAGGGGGTATGGGGTTCAGTCTTCGATCTGGACCGCCCCCCAGATGATAAATTGGAAACGGTTTGGATTGTCAATGCAGTCGCTGGTTGATTCGATTGACCAATAGTTCGTACCGTGATGTAATCATCATAAGGTTATTTGCTTATTTAACTTGGTTGCTATATTAGCCTTCATCTGACTGTGTTTTTCATAAAACTTAGGTAATGTTTGCTTCATTGCGTTATAAAAAAGATTTAAAACTTAGATCAAAGAACGAATATTGTAACAGCTGGTCTCACTCAACAAACAATGAAAAAATATTTCCAGGTTTTAAAAAAGTCACTTAATTTCGTCACGCCAATTGAAATTTGTGACCTCCCTATCTCCTCCCCATATGACACACAGTATGTGTAAGCCTTAAAAAATGTGTATGGTACGTCCTGACCATAGAATCACCAAATTTTTGTGAACACTTAATTCTCATGATCCAATGCACTATGGTCCAGAAAGCAGATTTATGAGCAAAGATGGATTTAGAGCTCTAGAAAGAATGTTTAGAAGAAATTAATGGAATCTTAAGGCAAGTAGTGGAGGCGTCTTTTAGAATTCGAGAACAAACAGATTTTCATGCAAAAAGATTGTAGGTAATCAATTTACTAACAGAAGTTATTCAATTTTTCATAGTAAAAAACTCTCTTTTTCAAAATCATTTCTTAGAAATGCAAGATTAACACATCAGTATTTTTTTATATTATATAAACACATTTCACACACGATGAAACAAAGAATATTGGAACATTTTCCAGTAAGTTTCAAACATTTCAGTTTTTTTGTCTCTCAAAAAATCCTTATGAAGCCAATGGCCAACGAGGGTTAAGCATTTTAGTTGCCCAAAATTACAATAAAAAATCCTCAATCGTAATAAGAAAAATTGAAGTCTATAGCATTGTTCTTCAGTTTTTATTTAGTTGGTCGTGAAAAATGAACTTGACATCTAGGAGGGTCGTCTACCTGGAATGTTTGGGAACCCATAATTTACACCATTATTTCTACAAATAAGGATGTTGGCTATTTCATTTCTATGATAATGTGGAGCACCCTATAAAAACATTGAACAAAGGACCTTATGGTATACAAGTTATGTCACGATAGATGTTAACTTCCTTGACAAAGCCCCCCTTAATCACTCAGTTTGTAGGAGACCTTCGAAAACATTGTATTTCATGTCACGCTTGGCTTGACCCCTTTCCACCATTGGAGCGTGACATTGTTTGTGCATGACCCCTTACAATTTTTTTAAGATAGTTATCGTCTTAAGCTAAGTATGCTGTTCCACCCAAAAAAAGTAAAAATTTCTGTGGAAGAAATGGTCAAGAAATTTTCTACAGTGAGCTCCATTTGAAATGACATTTCTTTTCAACTGCGTACTGCGATCAAAGAAAAATGCTTTTCTTGACCATTTCTTGCAAGAAATTTTCCACGCATGGAGATAGGCGATTACTTTTCTGTTGAAGTGCATACTTCGCTTTAAGTTTCATTCTAAAGCTCAAAATGCATTTTCCCGTGTGAATTTGCTCGCTGGACCATTGTGCAATGGGAAATACCCATAGAGATTAACTGACATTGGCGTAGGAACAGGGGGGGGGGCAGGGGGGGGGGCAGGGGGGCCTGGCCCCCTCCAGAACCATCCAGGCCTCCCCAGAATTTTTGATGATAGTAAAATTAAAAAAAAAAACAAACAAAAAAAACAAACGCAAACAATTTAACTTGTAGCAAAATCTTCTGAATCAATCTAGGTACATGACTCTTGTTATTAACAAAAATTTCTTCAGTGGTTACGTTATTTTATGTTGTAGAACACTATAGCGAGAAAACCTCGCTTGTCTTATACAGCATCAGCGTGATGGTTCTGACTTTGGTGAATCACGCGACAACCGAAAGCTTATCCGTCTGGCTGTCGATTGATTGGTTACTGTTAGAACTAGCTTCATGTTGTATGCGGTAAACACAACTTTTCTGGCATATCCATTACCAAAAATATCGTGGTATAAAAAAATGGAATTTCTTCAAATGAATGGTAGAAATTTAACATGGCGTGAAAAAAAATGTAACAAAATCGTCCATAGTGACCTTTGCTCTCTTTGATTTTGCTTCAATTTTTTAAGTAGTTTTGCATGAATGAATTTATTGCGTGAACAATAATTTTTCAAGAAAGATTATTATTTCCAAAATGTTTTGATTAATATTCAACAAATTTGTAGCACAATTTTTCAAAAAGCTTTCCAATATGCATTATAAAATTTTAGTTTAATCAAATACCTCAAGGAATATTTAAGCGGGGCTTCAGAACTTTTGCAAATATTTTCGAAATTAGTCAAATAATATTGTGGGACTTGTTCATACTTTCAAAGCGAATTTATCCTGGTGGACATCCACTCCTATGTCAACTTTTTATTATCAAATTGATTTTGGAAAATGTTCCCGGATTTACCTTAAAAATGTTACTTTATCTTTCAAAAATTCAGTTTTCGCTCGCAATTCCTCCAAAAAATCATTAATTCTGTTAAATCTAATTCAGAGGTATTTAGCTGAAAGTTCTATTAGAAATTCTTCTTTGAATTGCTTTAAATAGTTTTCCCAAAAATTTTATTACAAATTCTTCCGCAAATTTCATTAAAAGTCCTTAAGAAATATTTCTAAAATATTTCACAAATTGCGTCAAAAAGTTTTCTATGTTTTCTTTTTAAGAAATTTTGAATCCAATCCCCGGATCATTCAAGAATTGTAATAAAAAATGTTTTCAAAATGTCTCATACCCTCGAACTTTTAGAGGAAATTTGTTGAAAACCCCTAGGAAAATTTTGCTTTCGAAATAAGCATAACGGTAGAGGAGTCGGTAGCAAAATAACTGGGAAGGGGAAAATTTATTGAGATATTCATAAAGAAATTTTTACTGATTTTCCTTAAAACACTTCGTTAGAAATTGGTTCTTGGTTTGAATTTTTGTGCGATACGAAAGCGTAATTTCTAGAGGTTTTCTGGCAGAATTCTGGAAAACCAGAAATCAAGGAAGGATAGCTTTTAAGGATAAAGAAGATGCTGATGGACCTTGAGAAATTTGTTTTATTTGTTAATTCATTAGAGAATATTTTACTATCCTGTAATTTACCTGTAGAGAAGATATTATATATTATCTTTCATTGTACCATTGCCCACCTATTGTTCGACTTGCTTCAACATTTTAATGTTATTTCTTCCTTCGCAAACCGCTTTGAGGAACCTCGTACAAATCTTTCCATACTCCAAAAAACAACGTTTTAAAGAATCTAAATCTAATTATACAAATTGTGAAAAATTACAGAATTCTTATGCGTATGGTTTCTAATTCCTGAAATCCATCAGGAATTCCTCAACAAAATTTCAAAGTAATGCAGAAGTTTCCACTAAGATTTAACCCTCTCTTTCCCATGGTAGCACAGGTGCCAGGTGGAATTTCTAGTGGTAGGAAAAAATGGGTTCTACATCAATATGTTCACCATAGTATCATGAATCTTCAGAGTTCATACTAAATATTTTATAAGATTCTAGTTACAAATACTTTTAGTAAAAATTTCATACGTTTTAACATGGATCATTTTCGATTATAAAAGACGTCGAAAAATAACATGATTTTATGTAGTAAATCCTACAAGAACCACTTAAGCTTTTCTGTGAGGTACATTGTTAACATGTTTCAGAAATTCTTAAATTTTACGACAGGAATTCAGTGATGTTTTCCGAATTATGTTTAAGCTGCAATTATTCAATAACTTACCAACAAGGTTATTTAAAACCTTTCGTTACTTTAGAAATCTGATATGGGGTGATTCATAGAGGATTTTATAAAGTAATTTCTAAAAAATATTAAGTTTTGGACCCAAAAAATGGAGAGTGTTTAAATTTTTATATGTCTTTTATTATGGAAGATTCCTGAGATTTATATTCGCAAAAAATGAGTTATTTCTAGAACCTGAAAGAATACTTCTGGAGATTTTTTTTTTAAGATTAAGAATGAATTGCAAGTGTTTAGTGAATCTGGTGAAAAAAATGTTCAATTAAAATCCCAAATGAATCGTTAGTGCGGTTTTATGAAAAAAAAAAAGCTCTAGAAAATGCTAAGATGAATCTTTGGTAATTTTTCAGAAGCATGTACAAGAAACAATAATATAATTCTCTAATAAATGTCTGTACAAATTACTCGGAAATTTTTGTATATTTTCACGGAAGAGATGTTGCACTTGCACCTTGATTTTAGATAAATCAAAAAAATAATTATCTGTGAAAAAATACAGATTTATTGCGGAGAGTTTCTCTGAGCAATCATGAATAAAATTTCCCAATTGAATTCTTTAAAATTACTCAGGAAATTTTTGTGGACTATTGCTAGGAATCCTTAAAGTAACACCTGGAAGAGTCAATTAATATTTTTGCAGGATGTCTGGATAACTTTGCTACGATTTTTTCAAACAATTCTATAGAGAAACCTTAGAAAGAAATTTAAAAGCAAAGTTGGAAAAACTGTTGGCGAACTCTCTGAAGAATTCGTGGAATGAATCCTTGCTTGTTGATTGTGAAGTCATTTTTGGTGAGAATCCTATATATTTTTGTTCTATATTTTGGAGAAATCCTTAGAAATCCTAAACAAATTATTTATGAACACAGGAGGATACTTTAAACTAACAATTGGAATTTATATGTAATGTGTACCTAGAGGACCTTCGAGGAGAAAGTATTAAAAGAAAAGAATTCTTCAAACGATTTTTTATGCAGTTCGATAGAGATTCTTCGAGAAATTTTCTGATGAGATCAAAAAGTCTGAGAATGATTCTCCCAGGACGAACTCAATGAAAACTAGTAAAGGAGTTCTTGAAAAAGGCACTGAAAAGTTTGAACATAATTCATGAATAAATTCCCGTAGGAACTCTCAGAGGAAACTCTTCATAGCACATGAATTAATTCCTGAAATAATCAAAGGAGAAACACAAAAGACAATCCATGTGAGCTTTTTGCTAGAATTCTTTAAAGATTTTTGACTGATTACAACAAGAATGAATCTTTTTCGTAGCGATAATTGAAATTTACAAATATTACTGATATGCCACGAAATGAGACAAAATTATAAATGAATGAAATCGATACAATCTGTAAAAACTACCAAATTTGTGAAAATCGTGATTATTGCGACCGACATTACTTCTGTAAAACAAGTATTTGCTAGGCCCCCCCTAGGCCCCCTCCAGAAAAAAATCCTAGCTACGCCAATGTTAACCGAGTTTAGATTCTAAAGCTAAGTATGCTGCTTCACTCATGAAAAGTAAAGATATTCCTTAACTGAATGAGTCAAGAAATTCACTACAGAGAGTCCCCTTTGAAATGACGTTTCTTCTCAACAGCGTACTGCGATCAGAAAAATGTGATTTTCTGAACCATTTCTGGGAAGAAATTTTCCACGCATCGAGATAGGCGATTCCTTTTCTTGTCAGTAGCAAACTAGCCTTAAGTCAAGCTAGGTATGCTGCTCCGCACAAGAAAAGTAAAAATTTCTGTACAAGAAATGGTCAAGAAATTTCCTACAGTGAGCTCCATTTGAATGGATCATTAAAATAACCAAAACGGCCGCTATGGAAAGCATAGATAGCGCCACCGTAGCCTTGTGTGTTTGACAGAACAGCAATGCTGTCACAATGCTAAATCTCATATATAGTGGCGCCTTTGTTTTGATGCGGTGAGCACTGACAAAAACTACCTTCAATGATCCATTGACATTTCTTTTCAACTGCGTACTACGATCAAAGGAAAAAACTTTACCTGAACATTTCCTGCGAAAAATTTCCCACGCATCCAGATAGGCGATTACTTTTCTGTTAAAGTACATAACTTCCCATCAGAAAGAAACTAACTTCATGTTTTGAATGCTCTCCTATATTCTGATTTCAACTGTTTTAGTTAAGGTATAAGTTTTACAAACCTTCCATTGGGAGTTTGAAAAACTTATCGTTTTGGGTCACCGGTTGAGTAGAAATTTTCCTCTTAGGTCGGTAAAACTAACGAATAGCAAATTTTTGAAGTGTATTCAAATACATCGAGACGAAAATGCTGTAGTGATAATGGTTGCATACCCATCGGGCGCTTGTCAGGCCAAGACGTTCAAATTCAATTCCATTAGTGGTGCACCTTAAGGAAAACTGCTAAAACATGGGGATAAAACCATGAAATATATGATTTTAATGTATCATTCGATAGATCTCAAATGTATAAAAATCACGATTCATTTGAAATTTCCCTGCAAAAAACCTTGCACCAATAATAGGAACACTGTTCCTTTAGTGGAGGTATGTTTCAAGTTTCATGTTTCTTCTATCCTCTTTTCTGGATATAAACACAACATGGAAAGCACGTGGTCATTTATGGGAGGAGGGGGTTTGGTCAATTATCACGGTCCATCCCAATTCTGAAATTTTTGTATGGACGTGAGGTGGTGGGCATTTCAAACAAACTATGGATGGTTCGTCACTACAAGTGTTGACATAAACCCATATTCCTGTTAACTATAACTTAAATATTCTCATAAATTTCTTATTTTTGTCAATACTAAAAATAACCTTAAGAATGTCGACGAACTCTTTTAATCTTCTACCAATATGTTTCCACCACGAAACAAAAATGCAAAGCTAGCTTTATGTAAGATTTGTTTTTTCGCATCACCGACCAAAGATATTTTTCCTACCTCGCAAATAAACGCCCTTCCCGTGATGATTTGCTTCTTGTTGCTTGCTGTCGAACTCTATATCGTTGTTTCGCCGAGGCAGAATTGACTTCGATGATATTTTTCACAACAGTGGATAATTTTTAGAGATAACAGCCTCCCTGAAGCACGAAAATATGCTGAGTCGATATACACAGGGTGTTGGCCGACAGAAAGCAGAAATCCGACATCAATTACAGTTGATGACGCGTTCTTATTCTACTGCCACTTCAATTTACCACTGTTGTCTACTACTACATATTAACATGAGTTTTCTTTACAGAACCCCTTCTTAATTCCTTTGAAAATTTTTCAGCTTGTCAAAAATATCTTCCACTCACATTACAGAAATTGTTTTAGAAAATGTTATCTGAAATTTCTCTTGAAACTCCTTCAAGCATACCTTCAAGAAATAGTGAATAAATTTCAGTGAAACAGGATTGATTCCATTAGGCAGTACCGTAGCGTGCCATTGGCCTGGTTGGCATCCGCCAAAGACGCCAGCATTCAGGGGGCGCCAAAATGCCTGATGCACTTCACACTCAATCTGTTCAGTAAAAATAACTGGGTTTTGGAACTACCGAAAAAAAAACATGGTGAAATTTGCTTTTCAATTACGCGTGGCGACAGTTTTCATTTTACTGACTTTTTCGGTAGTAGTTAATCCAGTAAAATTTTACCGACCCCAGTAATTTAATTTAAGTTTGTTGGTAATATATATTTATCAAGGGCACCTCTGAAGTAATATACTATAGAAAACAATATCTTAAACATAAACATATTGAATTTTTTTTTTTCAAGTTCTACAAGTGGGGTTCCATAGAATTCTTGGTAGGATTCTGAAACAATTTGGGACACAATATCCATCAATGCAATTTTCACGTACCTACTTGCAGCGTAAATAATGGGGCCATCCACCGCTGCCGGCACGATTTTTCACTATGGGGGATCGGAAATTTGTTTCGTTGTTGACGGGTGCAAAACAAAGAATGGAATAAAATGAAATAAGAGCGAGTCTATTTTTTTCTTCTCGCAATGAAAATAAATTTAATAAAAGCGCTTAGTTTTAGCACCAAATAAACTAAACAGCGCACCAATTCGTTCGGTGAAAAGATTAAATGACTTATTAGTGTTTTGTTTTGTGGGAAATGCTGTTTCATAAACAGATAATAGTACATTTATTTTTTGGATAACATGTTTTTATCGCTTAAAGGCCGGTTTGCTACTGACAAGAAAAGGAATCGCCTATCTCGATGCGTGGAAAATTTCTCCCAAGAAATGGTCAAGAAAATCACTTTTTTCTGATCGCAGTACGCAGTTGAAAAGAAATGTCACTTCAAAGGGGGCTCTCTGTAGGAAATTTCTTGACCCTTTCAGTCAAGGAATTTCTTTACTTTTCTTGAGCGAAACAGCATACTTAGCTTAACGCAGTAAAGTTATCGGGCGCGATTAGATATTTTGCAAAATGATCCGTCACAAAACTGATTTTGTGGGTCACTTTGATGCCCCAAAAGAAAGCGCATGTGTTAATTGTGCACGAAACATTTCAACTTGATGGAGTTTGGCAGTCTAACAATCCAAGAAGGCGTTTTTTATTGCCGTTTGTCATCATTGAAAAAACAAACACCGCTCCATTTACGAAAACGAGAATTTAAGGCGAAGTAGGCCGTCATTGAAATTTATACTGGGCATTGATGATTGTAGCCAAGGTATCTAGAAGGGAGGTAGCCCAATGTGTCAGATTTCCCATTCCGCCATTTTGAAATGTCAAGTGACAGCTGGCGAGTTTGTTTTCGTTGTATGGATATCAGATGCATGGCGTGACAAAGTAGGTATAGAATGTTTCTTTTACACCCACATCTGTGTGGTATACGCGGCAAAGTATCTGAATTTACTTCACTGTGTAATGCACTGATAGTAGAATGACTTAACTTACGAGATAAAGTTACAAGAATACAACCGTCATCGTCAGACGGCGACACCGTGGCGCATCCGCTCTTTCATGGTCATCGATGGTGGGTGGCTTTCACCCGCTGCATTATTCGAAATTTCCACATTTACATGCATTACATGCAATTGTTAACCAATTTTTCAAATAATCTGCTTCTCTTCGACACAAAACACCGGAATACTACATTAAAGACAAAAATTTGATTCGCGACAAAATGCTGGAGAAAATTTTCACTTCACTGTGTTTATGTTTGTTGGAATAAACATTTCCTAACAACCCCATAGAAACGGTTGAGTACACAAACCCGCCAGCTAGCCAACTCGCCAACTGTCACTTCCGCCTTCCCCGCAGCTAATCACACCGCGCACCCACTGACTGATGAGATCGGTAAACCTGTCATTATAATAATCTTGATTGTAGCTAATTCGTCTCACGATTGCAAATTAAAGAAAATCACTTAGTTTTGCACTTACGTAGCTGAAAAAGTATCAGCATTCTTACTGCATGTAAGCGCAAGTAGTGATACTTTTTTGAATCAATATTACTTAAGATTTCTGAGTTTTATCACTTTGAAATTGCAAGTTTCAAAATGCCAAAACGAATGACGGGCTACTTAGCCTTAAGAAAAGTTAACAAATTGGTATTCTCATGTCAATATCTTAACTATATTGTATGTCGAGGCATATGAGACGCCTGGAGCTATAATTGTAGTTGGTTTATCCAATAGTTTCGCAGGAAATTACCAGAGAGCGATCAGTGCTTGAGCTGATCCCGGTGGGAGCTCTATCAAGAATAAGTAGTGAGAAGTTTCATCCATTTTTTCATTACAGCCAAGATGTACTGCTCATTTTTAGTAACCTGTAGAGCTACCATCCAATATCAATGATACCAATATGCCGTATCTAAGTTTCTGTATGCGTGGTAATAAAGTCTAATGGTAAATTCCCAACCCAGTTGAAAGATACCAGCATCGTTTCACATCAATTGGTTTCAGTGGGTTATAAAGGATGGTACACAAATTATGTCATGCTAAATATCATTTTTTTCGAATCCCCTTCCTTCCCATCTTCGTCACGATTTTTGTATGAGTCCTCCGAAAAATTCATCATACATGACTTGACCTCCCCCTCCTCCCCTTAGAGCATGTTATTGCTGTTTGCATTTGAGATGCAAATCTTAGCTAAACGTCCTTCAAACGTGGTAACACAAAACAATCAAAGGACACCTAGCAACGATTATATAAATCACCGCCGCCCTAGCAAGAAAAATCTATCTTTGACATCTCATTTCATGTAAAATATCTTACCGCGTTTGGTGTTCCCGCATTTGATATTTGCATTTCAAACGCACACAGCAATATAATTTGTGCATGACTCCTAACCAACCACCACAAGAGTATCAGGAATAATACTCTTCATTTATCTAATATTTAACAAAGTTTTCGATTTTCAGCAATGGTCAAGGAACGAGGCACGTTGATAAACGGTTTTTAAACTAAACCAACAAATATTTATTATAGTGAGCTCTTACAAAAAAAATCTACGAAATGTCTGACGTTTTTGATGGGTTGTCATGGATAACTAGATTATTTCAATCTGATCTGTCAATGCTCTGAGTCAGAACAGGAATATTTCATTTGAAATAATTCATTAATCTATTACGCAAATACAAAGTTTACGCAGCTTTAAGTGAATACCCCTACTAATGGTATCGAATTAAATCGAAAAGTATGAAATTTTGTGCTCGCAGCTTTATTTCTATGCGAATTAGAACACTTTTTTCACATACTCACCACCAGAGGTCTACGTTTCAATAAAATAGGCATATGAACTAATTTACGATGACGTCACGCTGCAACTTCCAGCGAGAAGAAAAACTTTACAGCGGCCGATGTTTACAAAAAATAACGATTTTGTTGCATATTCATCCACGCATTGTTCATCCGGTGAAAATTCGTTCACTGGATATGGTCTACTCCATCGGTGTACTAAATTCACTTGGTCTGAGAATGGTCTTATCCACTGATGTACTAAACTGACTCGGTCGTAGAATTTTGACACTAGAGCGGGTCCAGATCACGTGGGGATCATACGGGAGCGTGCCCTGCTCAAGTGTCACAATTCTCAGACCGAGTGAATTTATTACACTGATGGATTAGACCATTGTGACACTCAAGGATGATCTAATCCACCGGTGTACTAAATTTACTCGGTCTGAGAATTATGACACTTGAGCAGGGCACGCTCCCGTATGATCCCCACGTGATCTGGACCCGCTCTAGTGTCAAAATTCTTCGACCGAGTCAGTTTAGTACACCAGTGGATAAGACCATGGAGGGCGGCTGTCAAATGGAAGTAAAATGAAAAACCGCCAACCTAAGTCCAGAACCAGTTTTAAGGCTTAACGCGGAAAAGTAAAAATCATTGTTCGCAAAACTACAAGTAATCAATGCGCTTGAAAGAAATTGCTTGAAAGCAGTTATTTGCTACGTGTTACAGCAGAACGCTGTTAGCATTTTGTTTAGAAAATTCTGCTAAATTCACAAAATGGATGTTTCCGAGAAATTTGATTACCGTCGTTGGGGGTGACAATGGGTCAAAAAGGGATGTGTTCGAATTATTTATTGAATAACTATCGCAATTTGACTCCAATAAACTTCAAATTTTATGGGGCCCAGATAGCCGTAGCGGTAAACGCGCAGCTATTCAGCAAGACCAAGCTGAGGGTCGTGGGTTCGAATCCCACCGGTCGAGGATCTTTTCGGGTTGGAAATTTTCTCGACTTCCCAGGGCATAGAGTATCATCGTACCTGCCACACGATATTACGCATGCAAAAATGGTCATTGGCATGGTAAGCTCTCAGTTAATAACTGTGGAAGTGCTCATAAGAACACTAAGCTGAGAAGCAGGCTCTGTCCCAGTAGGGACGTAACGCCAGAAAGAAGAAGAAGAAGAAACTTCAAATTTGGCGCGGTAAATGGCTGGGCATGGCGTACCATTGGTACCTCGCGTACCTGCAGGAATAAAATAGACCCCTTTGTGCGGTCCTTAGCCTCTTGCCCAGCAACTCCTATCCCTACCTCCTCGTGGTACTGGCCGGGGTACGAGTAACCTTGGGGAAGATCGGGTAACCAACCCCCGGTGGGAACTTTGGTCGTATGCTGACAGGGAAGGGGGGGTTTGCTTCTGCAAACCTGGAGCGTCTGTACTCCACGTTAGGAGCGGCTCACAACAGCGTCTGTTCCCCATGTCAGGGGCGGCTGATCATCGTCCGTGTGCCAGAGAAGGACTCTAAGCTAAACTGCGCACTACCCAACTAACATTCACTCATTTAACAAACACCATTATGGCAGTTTTATCCAGCATCATGTTTTATAGCATTTTAATAATTTCCATGGCCAACCTTTGTTAAAGCATTGTTCACACAAATTTGGAGAAACTTTAAAGCATGTCGTTGAATACCAACTTTATTTTTCAGCTTTTAAAACGTTTTACAAGCATTTAGTTCAGCTTTTATACGGCTGGTCTAAAAATAATTGAAGACTAATAAAAACAAAAAAATATTTTTCTATGCACTTTATAAATGTAGTGTAACTATTATTATGATAGTATTACATTCTTATTTAAAAATCGCCTGTAACCTGGATTCGAACTCGAGACCTTCCAATCGTCAGCGGTATGCCTTGCCATCTGCGCCATCCTAGATTTGATGATTGTACCGTCCAGTGCAAAATATAAACTTCTCATAGCTGAATATTGACCATGTTCGAGCTTCTATTCGACAACGTCTAATCAACACATGGTACGCTAATCTACAACTGAACAAGCATATTATTCAGCTGCTGTTTAGTGCTGATCCAAGCTGAGTTCAGTCGGCTATTTTTAGCGCACAGTGAGAAAATTTATATCGATGTTGGTCAAAATAATGTTTATTTACACAAAGTAAAAACAGTCTGAAATAATTATTCTTATTTCATAATAAGTTTTAGTTTGTTCAAAACTGATTAATTAACTTAAATAATTTTATAAATTATAGTTTGATTATTTTTTTATTTGTATTGTTCATAAACCTATTACATATGCATTGAAGTAACAGTTCTCTGTATGAATATATTTGAATCATTTGAAGGGTTAGTCCTCAGAACCCACCTGAATAGAAAAATATTCGAATATCTTGATGCGATTTTTATTTTCGGAAATGGCCAAGTAAATCATTTTTCTTAGAGCGCAGTATTTATTTAGTTGTGAAGAAATGTCATTTCAAATGTAGCTGGCTATAGAAATTTATTTAATCAATTCTGTCAAAGAAATTTCCATATTTCTTGTACGGAAAAACATCCCGAGCAGGCGAAAAAAGCTTAGCAATAGCTGATTATAATATGGATAGCAGAAAGTGATAATAACTTGATAGATAAATGATATAAAATATCTGGAAATGATATCTAAAATAAACTACTAGAACAAAATTGGCATGTCATATTTAGATTCTGCAAGATTTTACCAATAGCTGCGAGCTATTCATTAGATCTGCGTACATCAAATTTTTCATAGGTTTAGAAGTGCCAGGAACAAAATTTTGATATTGTCTTCAGATATTTTATCTCTTATGTCAATCAAGTCAATATCACGCTTTGTTTGTCAGTACTTTGCTCCTACTCGGAATACTTAGCTTAAATGTTTATTTTTGTTTTTCACAATAATTCTGCATTTCTGGAGACTGACCATGTTTATTTTCTAAACAGCTATTTCAAAAGTTTTAAGAAAGCATAATTTATTTAGCTTTGAAATGCATTCGGAACTCAACACGAATTTCGGATATTTTGTCCATTTAATGAAATTTAGCTATAGTGTGATCGCTTTTACAAGGCTCATTTGATGCTGAACAATGTGTTTGTCAATCGTCATTTTGGCCTCTATTGGATCAACTGTTCTTATAATATACTGAAGCTGAATTAAGATTTTATAAGATACTTATTCAGCTCTTATTCATGCTTATGTTAAACATGTGGGAATAGCTGAAGTGCGACGCAAGTAAAACGTTAGTTCGTCTTCTGAATATCCTTTTATACATATACATTTGTTTAGTGTAATAGTGGCTTTTTAATTGGGGGAAACATGTTTTGTTCAGCTCATTTGTAGAACAATCTTGACTAGTCGAATGAGAATCTTTGGAAACGTTTAATAAGTGGCGATTCAACTTTTGTTCATTCTAATGCATAACGTTGAACATTGATCTAAGTTTGTGTTAAAAAAGCACCTTCTCAGCTCTTTATAGAGCAAATTTTTTATTCAGCTGCCATTACCATTATTGAACAATAATTAAACATGCATGCTTGTTTGTGGCTCTGAATTGTTAGTTGGGTATGGCCCTCCGAACATTTAGGGGGAATGGTCCTCCGGAAATCTAGGGGGTTGGTGTCAGGCCCTGCAAGCCAACCGTAAAAACACATCAGCACAGGAACGTCAACGAGAGAATACGGACCGGAACAATCGGCAAAGACCACAGCGACGAAAATGGACTAGCGATTGGAAACTCGGTACGTGGAACTGCAAATCTCTCAACTTCATTGGAAGTACTCGCATACTCTCCGATGTACTGAAGACCCGCGGTTTCGACATTGTAGCGCTGCAGGAGGTGTGCTGGACAGGAGCATTGGTGCGAACGTTTAGAGGTAATCATACCATTTACCAGAGCTGCGGCAACACACGCGAGCTGGGAACAGCTTTTATAGTGATGGGTGATATGCAAAGGCGCGTGATCGGGTGGTGGCCGATCAATGAACGAATGTGCAAGTTAAGAATCAAAGGCCGATTCTTTAACTTCAGCATAATCAACGTGCATAGCCCACACTCCGGAAGCACTGATGATGACAAGGACGCATTTTACGCGCAGCTCGAACGCGAGTACGACCGCTGCCCAAGCCACGACGTCAAGATCATCATAGGAGATTTGAACGCTCAGGTTGGCCAGGAGGAGGAGTTCAGACCGACGATTGGAAAGTTCAGCGCCCACCGGCTGACGAACGAGAACGGCCTACGACTGATAGATTTTGCCGCCTCCAAGAACATGGCCATTCGTAGCACCTATTTCCAGCACAGCCTCCCGTATTGGTACACCTGGAGATCACCTCAGCAGACAGAATCGCAAATCGACCACGTTTTGATCGATGGACGGCACTTCTCCGACATAACCGACGTCAGAACCTATCGTGGCGCTAACATTGACTCCGACCACTACCTGGTGATGGTGAAACTGCGCCCAAAACTATCCGTCATCAACAATGTACGGTACCGACGCCCGCCCCGGTACAATCTCGAGCGGCTGAAACAACCGGATGTCGCCAATGCGTACGCGCAGCATCTTGAGGCAGCGTTGCCGGATGAGGGCGAGCTCGATAGGGCCCCTCTTGAGGACTGCTGGAGGACAGTCAAAGCAGCCATTAACGACGCTGCCGAAAGCGTTGTCGGATATGTGGAACGGAGCTCAAGAAACGATTGGTTCGACGAGGAGTGCCAGGAGGTTTTAGAGGAGAAGAATGCAGCGCGGGCTGCAATGCTGCATCATGGTACGCGGCAAAACGTGGAACGATACAGACTGAAGCGGAAACAGCAAACCCGCCTATTCCGGGACAAAAAGCGCTGCCTGGAAGAGGTGGAATGCCAAGAGATGGAGTTGCTGTACCGTTCTCAAGAAACGCGGAAGTTCTATCAGAAGCTCAACACATCCCGCAAAGGCTTCGTGCCGCGAGCTGAGATGTGCCGGGATAAGGATGGGAGCATCTTGACGGACGGACGCGAGGTGATCGAAAGGTGGAAGCAGCACTACGATGAACACCTGAATGGCGCAGAGAACACAGGCACAGAAGGTCAGGACAGCGAAGGCGATGGCTACGTCAGCACAGCGGACAGCGGAAATCAACCAGCTCCCACAATGGGGGAAGTTAAGGATGCCATTCAACAGCTCAAGAACAACAAAGCCGCTGGCAAGGATGGTATCGGAGCCGAACTCATCAAGATGGGCCCGGACAGGTTGGCCGCTTGTCTGCATCGGCTGATAGTCAGAATCTGGGAAACGGAACAGCTACCGGAGGAGTGGAAGCAAGGCGTTATATGCCCTATCTACAAAAAGGGCGACAAACTGGAGTGTGAAAATTATCGTGCAATCACCATCCTAAACGCCGCCTATAAAGTGCTATCCCAGATTATCTTCCGTCGTCTATCACCTATAGCAAACGAGTTCGTGGGAAGTTATCAAGCAGGTTTCATCGACGGCCGCTCGACAACGGACCAGATCTTTTCCGTGCGGCAAATCCTCCAGAAATGCCGTGAGTACCAGGTCCCTACGCACCATTTGTTCATCGATTTCAAGGCGGCATACGATAGTATCGACCGCATAGAGCTATGGAAAATCATGGACGAGAACAGCTTTCCCGGGAAGCTCACAAGATTGATCAGAGCAACGATGGACGGTGTGCAAAACTGCGTGAAGATCTCGGGCGAACACTCCAGTTCGTTCGAGTCTCGGCGGGGACTACGACAGGGCGACGGACTTTCGTGCCTGTTGTTCAATATTGCGCTTGAAGGTGTCATGCGGAGAGCCGGACTTAACAGTCGAGGCACGATTTTCACGAGATCCGGACAATTTGTTTGCTTCGCGGACGACATGGATATTATTGGGAGAAAATTTGAAACGGTGGCAGATTTGTTCACCCGCCTGAAACGCGAAGCAACAAGAGTCGGGCTAATGGTGAATGCGTCGAAAACAAAGTACATGCTGGTTGGCGGAACTGAGCGCGACAGGGCCCGCCTAGGAAGCAGTGTTACGATAGACGGGGATACCTTCGAGGTGGTGGACGAGTTCGTCTACCTCGGATCCTTGTTGACGGCTGACAACAATGTTAGTCGGGAAATACGAAGGCGCATCATCAGCGGAAGTCGTGCTTACTATGGGCTCCAGAAGAAACTGCGGTCAAGAAAGATTCACCCCCGCACCAAATGCACGATGTACAAAACGCTCATAAGACCGGTAGTCCTCTATGGGCATGAGGCGTGGACTATGCTCGAGGAGGACTTGCAAGCTCTTGGGGTTTTCGAACGCCGAGTGCTAAGGACGATCTTCGGCGGCGTGCAGGAGAACGGCGTGTGGCGGCGAAGGATGAACCACGAGCTCGCTCAACTCTACGGCGAAGCCAGTATCGTGAAGGTAGCTAAAGCTGGAAGGATACGCTGGGCAGGGCATGTTGCAAGAATGCCGGACAACAACCCTGTAAAGAT
Source organism: Aedes aegypti (assembly GCF_002204515.2). Classification (NCBI taxonomy): domain Eukaryota; kingdom Metazoa; phylum Arthropoda; class Insecta; order Diptera; family Culicidae; genus Aedes; species Aedes aegypti. The sequence continues at coordinate 18,470,313 of NC_035108.1, read as the reverse complement.
GGTGTTCGCCACGAATCCGGTCGGAACAAGAAGGCGTGGGGCGCAGCGAGCTAGGTGGATGGACCAGGTACACCAGGACCTGGAGAGCGTGGGTCACAGTCGAGGATGGAGAGAAGCGGCCATGAACCGAGGGAATTGGCGAAATATTGTTGGCGAGGCTTTATCAAGATAATTGATGTAAAGCCAAATAAAAAAAAAAAAAAAAAACTTCAAATTTGCTGTGTATGTACTTTGATGGTACATTAACAACTGTTCAAAACATTAAAGAAAAATATTTATTCACAGCGGCACCACAAGTGAATGAAAAATTACCCAATTTCACCCCATAGAGGGGGTGACATTGGGTCACTGTAATTGAAATAACTCGTTTTTGATAATATGGTTGCAAAACCATTCACAGCTGAAGAATATTGATGAAATACAATGCAAACAAGATGAAAAGATATCTAAAATGTTGCACAAGTATGACTTAAAAGAACGATTATACCAAAAAGTTGAAGACCTATGAGAAAAAATATGTAAACACAACATTCATCGTTAAGTTTACATAAATTTTCTATTTGTTTTCCCTCGAATTGTCTCAAAGTCTCATCCCCATTGCCATGAAGCCTATTCAGTTTCCCCAAAGGTGTAGTGAAGCAGTGATTATTTTAATTCTTCGCAAATAGTTAAATTTCGGAGCGACATTCCACGATCAATACATTTCAGGCAGATGTTGACGTCATAATCACGATATTTCAGTGTTCCAACTCATTTGTACTTTCAGGAGATGTTTGTATAATATGAAAACACTGATGAATAATTAATTAAAAAAAACAATCCATTTGATAAAATTTTACGATGTTGCTGCGCACGAAACACAGTTGCTGGATTGAGAAGTTGTGAAAATGCGTTGCATTGTTATTCAATGTACGGAATCCTCAAGTAGACTAGTTTGATGTTTCAGAGATGCTGCATTTAGAAAGAATAAACACATCTTAATGAAAAAGAGAACTACCAGCTCCGTAAAATGTCAAAAAAGGGGACTTGCAATTTCATTTACTGTCGTTCTTGCTTGACCCAATCTCACCCCCATTTTTGATGTTTCAGACACCGTACCTAAAAAAATAAAATTTTTGTTGAAAAATCAAATAGATTCCGGAAAATACGTGTGAAATGTAATGAAAAGACTTTAAACCTTCTACTAATATAACGGTTGAGGTTAAGGTACATGCGTAATACTTTGCACAGGAGAAATTTAATGTTGTAAATGTTATCTAATTTCAACATACAAGTTTATTGATATAGTAAACAAAAACAACTATTTCTAAAAATGTAAATTGTGATGAATTAAATGTAATAATATGTTCCCTAACATATGAATTATTTACTTTTATTAATATCACCGTTATTAGCTGAAATATTTCATAAATCATATTTTTCCGTTTTGACCCAATCTCACCCCCCAGACCCATTGTCACCCCCATCGACGGTACGCCTTCACCATTGTTTGGTCGATATTTTGTATGGTTGTTTACATTTTAGAACCAGCGACACGTTTGAGTAGCAATAAAAAGCTGCCAGTACCACCCTTGGTGACACTTGAGCGGGGCACGCTCCCTTATGCTCCTCACAATTCTCAGACCGAATGATTTTAGTACACCAATGGATAAGTCTATGAGCCTATGTGTAGAATTTGAGTCTTTCGGACTAGAACAGAGAACGCGTCTGTCTCAGTTGCTGGTATGAAGAAAACTCGTTTAATCCCATAACGTAACGGTCGCATAGAAGATAGTCTTTGACAGTGTTGCTAGAATACTCAATGCCATTTCAAGGCATTTATATATGAAGGTGTTCTACAATACTACATCCCTCTCTTACTTTAAAATAAAGAAAATTCATTAATCTTATAGTCATTTAAATGTGCCGGTCGTTTCACTGCTCGTCGTGGCCGTAGGTTAATGCTCTCGCTTGTATCATCTGAAACCTTAGGACAACCTTGGCTAACCTCGCCATCCATCGGGTTTGGTTCTATATTGGTCGTGTATCCATTACCTGAAAATAATTATTATTTCAGATTTTTATATTTCTAACTATCCTCTATTTACTTATACTTCACCTGTATGTAACTTTTTTAAGTGGGAAATGTTTCTATGAAAAATACGTCCGGAGTCCTGTGATTTTAAAGTCACATCTGATCCTGTCTTACCAATCACTATCAATTCCTCTGGATGGAAATTTGTTGACAGTTTATTATCCTTCTGGATGCGTTTGGCCACTACAGAATCTCCAACTTCTAGGCTGCAGTAACCTGCTGATCGTTTTGCATCTGCATATTCTGCTCCTTTGTGTTTCTTCTCGGTGTCGCGATCTCGGATTTCTTCCACAATTTTGTCTCCCTTAATTATCATTCCCGGAATTTTATCTTTTAGGACTCGTCCAAACATAAGAATCGAGGGTGCCACTCCGGTGGTTGAATGTGGGGTTGAATTTTGCATGAGCGCGAACATTCTCAAATCCCATTGCCAATCAGACCCATCCGTCTCCTGGCTGATTTTCAAACGCTTCACAATTGTGCGGTTCATACGTTCAACTTCCCCGTTTGCTTGAGGCCAATACGGAGTGGTCTTTCTGTGATCGATTCCAAATTGACTACAAAACCGCTGGAACTCTGAGCTGATGAATTGTGGTCCATTATCTGTTTTCAGTGATTCTGGAAACCCGAAACGGCAAAATGTTTCGTGCAATGCTCGAACGGTTAGGGTTGCGGTTGTCTGCTTCATGACAATAATCTCGGTGAATCGGCTGAAATAGTCAATGATTACCAGAAGGCTGTGACCGGATGGTAGAGGGCCTAGATAATCCGCTGCTAAGTCTACCCAAGCTCGATCTGGCATCTTAGTGCAATGAATAGGCATAGGTGGATCGAGCGCTGAAACTAATGTGCAGGCTTTGCACTGTCTCACGTATTTTTCTACATCCTTATCTAAATGTGGCCACCAGACCTTTAATCTTAACCGCCTTTTCATAATCTCGATTCCGGGGTGTGACTCGTGGGCAACTTTCAAAGTTCTTGCCCTGAGATTATTAGGTATAACCAATCTATCGCCACGTAGTAGTAGGTGTCCAACTTTACACAGTTCCGTATTGAATGGTTTAAATTGTCGTGAGCTGCCTTCCCAAATCCCTGTATCCAAACTCCGAAAAACACTTTGAATTTCGTCGTCCTTTGTAGATTCAGTTTCTACTTCTTGCATAGTAACTGCATCCGGTATATCTGCCATAGCTATTTGGTATATGCACGCTTCACTTGCTACGTCAAATTCCGTGGGAGTTGACTTGGCCAGCCTAGAGATAGCGTCAGCTAAGTTTTCTGATCCGGGTTTATACTCTACTTCATAACGATAGCATTGTAGTCGCAACACCCACCGCTCAATTCTTGCACATGGCTTTGCTCGTTCTTTGAACAAATATAACAGAGGTTTACAGTCGGTTACTAGTTTGAACCGAGTTCCTAAAAGATATAACTGGAATTTATCCACAGCCCAAACGAGTCCTAAAGCTTCTCGTTCTGTTTGGCAATACTTTCTCTCCAAATCCGTCAATGTCTTACTAGCGAACGCAATGACCCGTATGCGTTTGTACTCATCTTGCTGCAAAAGCACTGCTCCAAGACCAGTTGGACTTGCATCTGCGATCACAATACAGAGATCTTTAGGATTGTAATAGCCTAGACAACTCGAATTACAAACTGCCTGTTTGATTTCTTCAAAACATCGTTGATGGTTTTCATTTTAGACGAAACGCTCTCCCGAACGCAGTAAACTTCTGATCGTGTCAGTTTTTTCGGCAAGATTTGGTATAAACCGACCCACATAGGTCACTAGTCCCAAAAAGCTGCGGAGCTCTGATATATTTTTAGGTTCTCGAAAAGATTGTATGGCTGCAATCCGACTTTCTTTTGGACGTACGCCTTCGGGTGATAATTCATATCCTAAGAATTCTAAGCGAGTTGCGTTGTAGATGCACTTGTCGTTATTTAGCAAAATCCCGAAAGAAGCTAGACGATCGAGCAAGCGTTTCAGTCTCTCATCGTGTTCTTCTTGACTGTTTCCTGTGACTAACAAATCATCCAAATATACAACAACTCCTGGCAATCCTGCTACAATAGACTCCATAACTTTTTGGAAAAGTTCAGGAGCACATGATATTCCAAACATAAATCTTTTGTATCTGGTGAGAGAAAATAGATTTTTTTTTTGTTTTTGTTTTTCTTTATTCGTTATTCATTTTTTTCATCGAAAATATCTTATAAAGAATCTTTACCGGAATAATCCCTGCTTCGTAATAAACGTAGTAATTTCCCTGGATCGCTCCGATATCTCCACTTGATGGTAGGCCTCTTTAATATCTAGCTTAGAAAATCGCTGTGCCCCTTTCATTCCTGCGAAAAGCTCCTCTACGATTGGAAATGGGTGTGTCTCCCGAAGTACTGCTTGGTTCGCTCTTCTCATATCAACGCAGAGTCTAATCTCTCCCGAATCCTTCAAGATTGGTACTACCGGAGAAACCCAAGCAGACGGCTGTTGTACCCGTTCGATAATGTCTTGATCGAGTAGATTTCCAAGCTTTTGTGCGATCTTGTTCTCCAAAGTGAATGGAACACGCCGGTAAGGTTGTTGAACTGGTGGTATGTTGCTGTTTATTGGAATTTCAACCACTACTCCTTTTATTTTGGGAAAGGCCTTCACGTGTTCTCTGACTGCACCGATGTTGTATCCAATTTTCAATACCTTTAGCTTCTTCGCTGTGTCGTCTCCAAGTAGACATTGTCGACCGTCCTTTGCGATGTAAAACGTTGCTTCGGTACTATTTCCCCCCGCTTCGATTTTGGCTGTAAACATTCCTGTCAATTGGAGTGCTTTTTCTGTTCCATAAGCCTTGAATGTCCGATCTACCTTCGGTTGGAAGCTAACTCTTGCGTTTGATTGTTCCAGTTGTGTCCAGGTAGCCAGATCGATGAGATTCGCTGCTGCTCAGGAATCTATGGCCATAGGAATTTCAACACCACCGACTTTGAATCGAAAGACGTTCTGTCCCATGACGTAACAAATTTCGTCCATGTTTTCTTCTGGCTTATTGGTCTTATCGCTTTCATGTACCATCTTTATTCTTTTTGCTGGTGGCGTAGACAAGCCACCATTCGATCCGAAATTCGCTCCTTGGTATGGTCTTTTAGTGCACCATTTGGCAAAATGGCCAATGCGTTTGCATTGCAGACACTCAGCATTTTTGGCCACACACTTTGGACTATCTTTTACGTGTCCTCGACGGCCACAGGCGAAGCAAAGTCTGTTGTCGTTATCGTTTTGATGAGCTGAAAAATGTTGTTGGCGGAAACGGCCGTTTGTTGGTCCAGACCAGTTACCCTTAGCATTGAATCGCTGGTCACGTCGGAAAGCATACTGCTGAGTTCGAGGAAACTGGTGCCCACGCTCCTTAGATGGGTAGAAGGACCAATCAGGTTGCATCGAATATGAATTTTGCTGGCGAGGTCTGTATTGTTGCACCTTATTCACAGAAATTGTGGGATGTTCACGTTCGCTGGGTTGTGCCAGTTCCTTACATTGCATTTCGACTTCTTCAATGGTTTTACCAATAGCCACAACCTCGCTGAGTGGGCGATCTTTTTCTAAGATTTTTTTCCGCAAAGCCGAGGAAGTACATTTCTCCGCTATTTGATCAATGATCATACTCTCCAACACCGAGGTTCCTTCCTGGTCGAAATCACATCGATTGGCCTGTACTCGCAGTTTCATGACAAAATCGTTGAATCTTTCACCTTGCTGTTGTGAAATTTGGCGAAAGATATGGCGTTCATACGTACGCCTACGAGACGGTTGGAAATGCGCATCCAGTTGCTCAATGGCTACGTCATAGAACGGAGGGTCAGGTGAGACATGGGGCACGCTATTCACCTCCGGAAGGCTGTCAAAAATATCCTGAAGATCCGGTCCTCCCAAATGAAGGAGCTGATTTCGCTTTTCTCGCTGAGTGATCACTCCCTGAGCTTCCAAACAGTACTCCAAGCTACGCTTCCACCTTCTCCATTCTGAAGCGAGCTGAGACTGGTCCACTTTTGCATCGAACGGTTTAACCGGTCGCACTAAATCCATTCCTATGAATCAATTATCATGAATTAAGTTAATTTATTATTTTTTTTTTCTTGTCAATTTCTGTGGTGTTTTGTTTTTGTGCATTGGTTAAATTATTCTAGCATTCTATTCAATTAATCTTCTGCAACCCAAATTACTCTTTTTTAAATACTGTGAATCCAGCTTACAGCTCATTTCACCTAGATCAACTTCTTAATGCATCCTGTTCAAACAATAATGTTATAACATCCAGCTTACAGCTCGTGTCACACTTTCACATTTTTTTTTTTGCTAATGTTATTCTATGCCTTGCAAATTGAACTCGGTTGGTACCATGTTCGAACATCCGTTTCACTTTCATTCATCATTTTTTTAACGGTATTTACACGATGCATCTGGCATTCAGCCCTTTTAATCAGACAATCCTTCATAAACAATACAAATCTGGCTCACAGCTCATTTTACATATAGAACCAGCTCTCTTGAAAGAATCCAGCTTACAGCTCATTTCAATCTTTACGTACTTTGTTCTGTTTAACACCTTATTTTCTCACGTTTGTATAACTTTAAATTTGAATCCGGCTCTCAGCCCGTTTCATTCTTGATTAACACAAAATACCGATGTCAAAAATTGTCTTTTCTTTTTATTGAACCATTTTATTGTTTTCATGGATTATGACTTCATCCTCCATTTATAACTCACTAAACGTAAATCAACGAATCAAAGGGCTGTGCTCTGCTGAAAAGACACCACCCCTTTTCTAATAATATAAAAAATGCTATAGTCTTCCATGTTTAACCTTGTATATCATCAAAACAAATCATGAGATAATTAATTAAGTCGGACAAGTACTGTCTTTTCACATTAACTGTTCCCAATAAATGGATGCGAATGAGTTCAGAAATTTATCTCTTATCGTAAAAAGATATATGGCACATTAATTTATTCTCTTCATATTTTTTTGCTCATGATTTTATTTTGCGTTCAATACACATTAACGCCAACCTTCAGTATCCGATGATATTTGTTTATGCTTTGCATGGATTTTTTTTTTCAAGGTAAGCATCTCTTTCTCAACATTTTTTGTTTCTCCATTACCACCCGTTCACGCATACACATCACAATAGCTTGACACAACTATCGCTATGATATCGTTCCATTTTTACATACACACTTTGAACCCGTGGCGTTGGTTGTTAGTAACGCCGATATGGTTATCTTCCCTCTCACTCTTTTTTTTTCGCTTCACATCCAGAAAACGACGCCATATTGAAAATATATTAAATCTTGTGATTTTTTTGCTTATATTTTTGTTTTCTGGCACTTGCACGACCAACACTTTTTTTAATACATGAAAAATAGATATTTGAACACTTTCTAATGGCTTGCATTCAAATTAATCCTTCTTATCAACGTAAAGACACTTTGCTATGAATTCCGCTTCTCAACAATCACTCACAGTTCTTCTTTTGGAAAAAAAAACAAAACTATCACAACAGAAACGACCGTCGCAAATACTTTTCCGTTTTAATTTTTTCCTAACTTACTTCTTTTTTCAAGGGTTCGCTCGTAACCGAAATAAAACTTTGTTTCAACTCGACGCCAATGTAGAATTTGAGTCTTTCGGACTAGAACAGAGAACGCGTCTGTCTCAGTTGCTGGTATGAAGAAAACTCGTTTAATCCCATAACGTAACGGTCGCATAGAAGATAGTCTTTGACAGTGTTGCTAGAATACTCAATGCCATTTCAAGGCATTTATATATGAAGGTGTTCTACAATACTACACTATGCTTGCTATAAAACGTTTGACTTTTACTGTGCGCCCTGTTTTCAAGTTACCTGTAAGAAAGAGCGAGATAGCACCAACACACGGCGCACGGTAAAAGTCATGAGAACAAAAGAATTTATGGCACGTACAGAGGCTCATTGGTGCGGAAGTCATTTTATGTAAACACATGCAGACGAGAAAAGAAGACCGTGGATAAGGGATCGTACAAATATTACGTAACGCAATAGGGGGAGGGAGGAGGTCTAACGTTGTGTTACGGTTCATACAAACATTTTAAATTTTCCATACAAAAGATGTTACGTGGGGGAGGGAGGGGGTCTTAAATTGACATTTTGCGTTACGTAATATTTGAATCATCCCTAATTACAAAATCTTCCCGAGGACCGTACAAAACATTTACAGTTTGGTGATCACTGATTTATAATAATATTATAAATACCAGACAAAAATTAATAAAATTGTGTTCATAAAGCATAATTCTAATTTATGCCCTACTTCATGCATACTCCATGAGTTCATTGAGTTTGACAGTATCGCGGACCAACATTTTTCGGTTGCTAAGTACATATGATAATGGAGTAAAAAATAATCGTTTTTTGTAATCTTAACTCTGTATTTCTAAACGTTGATCATTGCTTAATCGTACAAGAATCATATCGACACTTTCTTCATCTTCTTTTTTTTCTAAACGGCTAAAATAACTCCATCCATGACTTGATTTCCGTTCTTTTCCAGTCGATAAATAAAATCTACATAAACTCTTTCTTCTTCTTCGGTCGCTCTGACGACAATCAGTAAGTACACTTTTTTCTCCTGCAATTTCATCTGAATAACGTTAATAGTAGTTAAAATTATCCGTATTATCACTTTCACATAAATGAATGTCTTTTTCATTTGTCTTGAGTTGCTGTTCGTTAGCTAGCTACACATTTCGTCATAAGTATTGGTTCTTCCGGAAGGAATGCTTTACAATCCTTACAGGTTTCTTCCTATCTGGTCATTTTGACAAACATAAATGCTATTAATATATGATTTTGGACATTTTTGTTATCGCTTTCGTTGCTGTTGATTATAAATAAATTCATGCATTACTCATCTGTGGAAAGCGATCACAAATATTCTACGTTCAGAAACTAAATCCATTCTACGTTTATGATTTATTTGCGAAAAAAAGGAGAAAGGGGTACAGAAACGCTTTTTTCAGCGATTGGCTTGGCGGTTGCTATTTGTTAATTTTTACGTTTCCTGATGGTTGAGTCAGCATTTATCTTCGGTGACGGCCCTGCCGAGCGTCGGTGATTGCACCCCACAGTTCGATGATAAAGTCGTCGGTGAATCCGAAGGCTTCCAGGTCGGATGCGTCAATCGCCTCGGCAAAGTCCATCGAGTTGGTTTTATTGCTTCCTAAGTCCCAGATCTACGAGGGGGAATAATTCGTTATTACCTGGGTGATGGTTCGTAACTGTGAACTGGTACTTACTTGTGTCGCTAATTCAGTGTCGTTGATTCCCATAAACGAATCTAGCAGTGTATTGATGGCATCTATTCCACATTGTGTAGCGTCGTCGTGCTATAATTAAAAAGACAGTTAGTATCCAGGGTCATAATCCACGAAATGATATCCAGTGACAAACCTCGTCTTCAATGGCGGCATTGCCGTTGGCCTTAAACCTAAGCGTCTCCTTTCCGCTGCCGTAGCCCGGTTTCGACTGTTTGGCGCCACCTTTGCGTGGTGCAATGCCCTGGAATCCGCTCTTCATCGGTTCGACCAATCGAATCGTAAAGGTCGATCCGGTGGGGATGTCCTTCAGCATGCGGGCCACCTCGTAGTGTCGCTTTCCAACCACGTTGATACCGTCCAGCTTTTCAATGTGATCGCCAACCTGTAACCAAACATGATAACAATTCAATCACATCCAATTGTACAAACATGTTGAACAACTCACCTGTATGTGCTGGATCCGGTCGATGACGCTTCCGCTTTTGATTCGCTTGATGAACGCATATCCGGCACCGTTGTCGGTGATGGTCAGTCCGAGGGCGTCTTCCGATTTGACTATTTCCACCTCCTTCGCTCGACCTTTTTTGTGTGCGAAGATGAAATCGTTCAAACCGATCTGGCCGCCCAGAAGGTTACTCATGTCGACCTTGTGGGAATTTAGCGTGCAAAATAGAATCTGTAACAGAAAAACGGAAAATGTGCTTGAGAGACTTAAACGTGATGGAAGCCTAATTAATGATGAAAGATAAGCGAGATAGTGAAAAAAGTAAAGAATTACAACTTTCAATCTGTAAAGTTTTTACATAACTTCATATTTTACACACAGAGAAATAACACATAAGTATTTCCTTGAAATTCGGCATTTATGAAATGCACTTGAATTCGACATTGGGATTTGAAATTGAAACTCGTAACCACGTAGACGTCGCCAGTTTCGAGTTACCAAGTTAGAGTCACCAAGTTTCTTAGTATCATAAATTTCGTATGAGATTGTCACACCGATATTATAAATAGCGCACCAATATCAATGTAACTTGTAGTAAATGAAAGCTATTTATCTTAAATACTTTGTGTAAAAGAATATAAATGTTTTTGAAAACAATTTAAAACTCCAAAATCATGTTTGATATGGTACTGATAGATCTTCATGAACCAGTGGCGCAACCAAGGGGGGTTTTGGGGGCTAAACCCCCCCCCCTAGAACCAAAAAAATTAAAGGCAAAGTATAGTTTTTGAACAATTTCTACCAGGTATATTTTTAAAATTCATCACATATTCTACAACTATGGAACAGAAATCAAGTTCCTTCTATAATACAGCACTGGGCAGAATAATCTACGCATTGAACGTTTTTCCTACGAAATGGAAAAATTTGGAGACGTTAATTTAGGCTTCTGGTGCACCGATTGACCTGAAATTTACATTGTTGCAAAGGAAGATCTGTAAATTTGCTCAGCAAGAAATTCACAGATGTTAGAATTAAAAATTTTAACTAATAGTGAATCTCAAATTTTGACAGAAACTGCTAGATTTTGATTTAGCAATTATTTTTAAGAGAACATTTTGACAGCAAAACACTTTCTGCAAAATTAATAAAGTTCGTGAGTCAAACAAGTTTCAGGAGAAATGTTTTTTCGTTGAAAATGATTGTTTTGAAATTAAATAAAAATTGAAGAAAAATGCCCTTATTTTTCGAAATAAAAAGTTTGCGATATTTAGAAAGTTAGAAGTTAGTGTTTGAAATATCAAGATTTGTTGTTGAGTGAAGTTCAGGTTAGTTCTCAACTGTAGTGAAAATTTCAAATAAATCAATTAGATTCAAGCCTCCTAACAACAAACAAAGTTGTTGGAAAAACCAAACTCGGATAGGCCCCTGTCGAAAAATGAGCACATGAGCCACAGCCGCACTACAGAAAGTTATTCAAAAAAAGTTTAATGATCGTTTGGAAAATTTTCAGGTGTCAACACATATTTGGTCATGAAATCTTTACAATGCAAGTAAAACACGTTTTTGACCTTGAATCGATTTTCTGGATAGTCAATTCTGTAACATGTGACAGTTATGCAATGATTTCTATTAGAAAAAGCTGTGCTTAGAAAAGTTTGAAAATTTAAAACATATTTAACGAACAATTCAGTTCGTAATCTTGTTTAATCCATTGAAGCTATGCGTGTTAAAACAATATTTCATTTCTTCAACTTGATTTTTTTATTAACAAGGTCCTTTCAAAAATTTATTTACATCCAACTTTTCAAAACCCCTCCCAGAACCAAATCCTGGTTGCGCTACTGCCATGAACATATAAAGATTGAACTCGGAAAAAATGCGACATTTTGTTTTGGATGTAACTTTTTATCGCGTGAGTAAAAATTAATGAAATTTTGGGTGATAATAGTTCAGAGTGTTATGTTTATGTGTTTATCGCGATCTGTCAAGTAGTTTTCAAGATACATTCGAAACCAGAAAGCCCCAAGCACAATATGAGCGGCAGCGCGGTACAACGGCAAAACGGCAAGCCCATCTTGAGCTACACTCTACCTGTCAAGTCAATGTTGAGAAGGATTTAGTTTAGTGGATTGATTTGAAAAGTTTAGTGGATTGATAAGAAAAGTGTAGATCAAGATGGGCATGCCGTTTTGCCGTTGTACTGCGTTGCTGTTCACATTGTGCTTGGGGCCGAAGAGCTACGCCAGCAAATATTTAGCGCGTTGATCGATAATCCTGGTTATTCGCACAGATGGATCGCAAAAGGCCACACAGTGTGAAGATGTTCCAGGAGACGAAGACTATCGAGTGACGCGCTGGAAGCGGCCAAAAACCGATAACGGAATACCCAGAGCAGACGCTTGGCCAAATTGCGCGCGCGGAATTTGTACCGTGAGTGCTTGGTCAAGTCAGGCTGTTTCGTCATGGACGACGAGACATACATCAACGCGGACAATAAACAAATTCCCGGCCTCGAGTTTTTTGTCAGAACGTCCTGCATGGAGGTTCCGGAAAAGTTCCGGAAGAGAAAGATGGACAAATTCGCGAAGAAGTACCTGTTGCAGGTGATCTGCAAGTCGTTCGTTACAACCGGCACCATAAACGGACAGATTTATCGGGAGGAATGCTTGCAGAAGCGCCTGCTGCCCTTCCTCCGCTCTCACCGTGGTCCCACGCTGTTCTGGCCGGATATCGCTTCGTGCCATTACGCCAAGCCTGTAATGGATTGGTACGAAGCGAAGGGCGTTAATGTGGTACCGAAGGAGGCAAACCCGTTTTGGGCGATAATGAAGAAGAAGTTGAAGAATAGCGGAAAAACGTTCAAAATCGATAAAGCTTTGAAGAAAAACTGGGAGAAATTGTGTAAGAAAGATAGGCAAAGCCTAGCCCAAGATCTCATGAGCAGTGTTAAGAGAAATGTACGAGCATTTAGCTTGAGGGAGGAAATTCAATAAATGAATTATGCCAAAACATAGCTAATATATAGTTATTTAATCCCTGAAAATTTGAGAAGGAGGAGCATTTGAGCATGACAGTTTGTATCCCCAAAATAATTTCAAATCTCTTCAATAAAGATAATAATAATAATAATAATTTCTACTTTCTATATACAGTTTATCATAGCCTACTATGAATACTAATTGTCGCATTACTTCCAACAAGAACTAACAATAATCGCATTCACAAGCAGTGCCGTACCGTGTGGTAGGCCAGGTTGGCACCCGCCAAGGGCGCTAGCCTTTAGAGGGCGCCAGAATGCGGGAAGAACATGGTGAAATTTTGAAAGATACATAAATATTTAACAAGGGTGCCTCTCAACTCACTGTTAAAAATCATAGAAATTTTAATTTAACTAAACTTTTAATTTTGATTAAAGTTCAAGCAGTTTTAGAACTGCTTCTAATAAAATTCATATTTTTGAAAGAAGATGCTAAAAAATTAGTAAATTAAAGTTCTTGAGATAAATTCTAAAACTTAACAATATGAATTAGTTCTTCACAGTAATGATTTGTTTATTACCTTATGATTTTTGAAATAGTATCTTTGAAACAGCGAGTATTAAGTGACATGGTTGCAGGTAGATATAGAGGCAGGTTTATTGGAGTTGGTGCTGAGGTAGTGTTTGATGGAGATGTGTTTGAAGTTGCTGAACCTTGGAAAACTTGTTCCATGTGACAATGAAGTTTCCACGAAGTGAAAAGACATGTAGCGGCTGCAAATATAAACTTTACGGATTATGTAACCAGTTTAGGTCCTGAAACTTGCAATCGGACACAAAATTAGCCCTGTATAAAACATTAATTCTTTAAGTGGCTCTCTACGGCCACGAAAGGCTGGACGTTAAAAGAGGCAGACCGGAAAGCCTTCGGCGTTTTCGAGCGTAATGTGTTGCGGAAAATACTCAATGGAAAACTCGAAAATGGTGTTTGGCGCAAACGCATGAATCACGAGTTGTATCAAGTATATAAAGATACAAATACCTATTTTTAAGCGTGTGAAATACTTCAGTGGGCCAGTCACTTAGTGTGAATGCCGGAAGAATAATAATCAGCAGGGAACCTGGTAGAGGTAGGCGAATTTGTGGAAGACCACGAATACGCTGACTGTACGCAGTGGAAGACGGCATGGCGACCCTAAACGTTCGGGGCAACTGGAGAAGTATCGCCCAAGACCGACGAAGATGGAGATCTACAATACGCCCCGCTAAGGCGGGGTGCTACGCTGTAGCCATAAAGGTACAATTTGTATGGAATTCAAAATTGTCGAAAAAAAAACTTCAAAATCGTTTTTCTCACTTACACTTCATTGCTCCTAACCTCTCATATAATAGTCTTGGGTTCAAATCCCACCTGAGAACGTGGGTTTTTTCATACATAGTTTCACTATGCAAAAAAATATTATAAATATTGTTAAAAATGACCAAACATTGCGTAACGAATTTTAAAGACGCTTCCATAGTAGTTTGGACATCGGAGTACAAAATGAGCGTCGGTATGGCGAGCCTCGCTGGATATATGTTCATGGACCTTTAAGTCATTGCTTTTGACGTACTTAATCAGGCTTTTCATTGATGTGATTTAAGTTGTATTTTTTTATGCACAGCAAAACATGTTCTAATTTTAAATTAATGTGAAGATGCATCGAAGCCATAACTCGAATTTTCACAAGCACCAGACAACCGTTTGCACTAAAAATTTAACTCACAGGTCATTCGTTGACGGTGAACAGTGAGTTAAATTTTCAGCTCTTATGGTTGTCTGGTTCTCTAGATTTGTGCTCGTGAAAATTCGAGCTTTGGCTTCGATGCATCTTCACTTTAATATTACAAAGTGACGAAACTAAAAATTTATAAACTGATAATCTGATTCCAATGTTACCTGATCACCAAAGTCATAACTGTTAAAATCATTGCGTGTGGCATTTAAGAGGCACATAGAGTATTGAGTATTAAAAACCATTGTCAATTTTCAAATTTACATGACGAATGATTGATTTTTGAATAATTCAATATAAATCACTATTTCAACATGTCTGTGGCTATCCTGCCAACCCTTTCAAGACCTGTTGAACATTTTCTCGACATTCAAGGACATCGATTATTAACGTGCACTGTATTCTTGTTCTCCATCTTGGCATTACGTCCCCACTGGGATAGAGCTTGCATTTCAACTTACATTATGAGTATTTCCAACTAATAAACTGAGAGTTTTCTTCACCAAATTTTCCATTTTCGCATTCGTATATTGTGTGGTAGTTGCGATGATACTCTATACCAACGGAAGTTCAGGGTCTTTTCATTGCGAAATGTTCCTGGATCGAACGGCAATCTAACCCAGATACCTTCAGTATGGATCAGCATGACAGGAAGGCCCCACACAACATACGAGTGCAAAGTTGGTACAGTCATATTTGATAAATATGTTTAACACTCAACTCACTATCGCAATGATGCAAGCACGAATTTTTAAACCAATTTTTTCTGATTTTCTCTTTAACTTGCAGGCTTCGGGATCTTCAACCAATCAACTTCGGAATTTGATTGGCATCTTCACCAACATGTCCAAACTGTCCAATTATCATCAGATCACACACCAACTTCACTTTGGCATTTTCCTGATACACATCGGGCCAATTAAACTCAAATTTTCCGACGATTCCGATTCGATGCCACCAAGGCAAGGTTAGGCTACAAAACGACCGCTCGAGAGGCAGATCCGGACAAACTAACGGTGCCTGCCATCCGCCATCCAACTTGGCCGATCTTTACTGGCGAAATATCGTACCCAAGTGGCAGCAGATAGGAGTGTTATGCAGGCGCAGCATCACCATCATCATCACGATCATTGTAAGCCTAGAGCGTAAGTTATTCGCTTATCTCAGTGCTTCCCAAAGTAGCATCCCAAGAGCGCCAAAAATTGATTTACAACTGGTTCGAAAATCTGTTCATAGCAATGGAAAACTTTTACGAATTAAGCATTCATCATTAATTTGTGAAGAGCCTGATTGTAGCGCGGTTTAATCTGTATTTAAGAGTGTAGTTTTTAACTGATTGCTAAAACAATCGTTACCTTGACAAGTAAGTTTGAAATTTGCCCAACAATTTTTACTTTGAAAATATTAAAATTTTTCAAATTTCGTAAGGAGATAAAACAAATTGCTGACGCAAATTTGTTTGTCTTAAGCCAGATTTTTTTTAAGAAAGAAAGATGGTGAGTTGAATTTTTATTAGCTTTGAGATACTTCTTGGCTAAAACCGTGTTGAACGTTTACAGGTAATGAAGAAAAATACTAAACATATCTTGTAATAATACATAAGTAGCTTCTTCAAATACAGTGTTTTTTTATATTGATGCACCGCATTATACCCAGCAAATAGGTAAATGTGTCACGATCTTTAAAAGTTTGAGAACCTCTGGCTTATCTACATGCAGTCTCTCCTCCATAAAACCAATCCATCACACGACGATGAACGCGATCATCATCATCATCATCACCAATGGCGGAAGACGGCATGGCAGCGGTGAGGTATCGATACATCACAGCTAGGTACAGTGAGCATCCCCCAGATAGATAATGTATCATTCAACCCCACGAGGCAAACACCTGCCAGCGATCGGGTACGTAGTGCTGTAGTGAACATACATATGTGGGTATGTTGGATGAAAAGGCGCTGGTTACGAGAGTTTTTTATTTTGTTTGAATTAGCTATACACAAAACAACATCGGAACCCGGCAGTTGCACCCAAGTGGTATGCTACTGATTGACAATTCCATATTTGGTCCATACTGATTTGCATATTTGGTCGTAAATTCAACAGTCGAATGTATCTATGTATAGTGCACTCTCAATAACACGATATTGAAGGAACCAGGGAAATTTATAGAACACAAACAGTGCAAACGCGATCCAAAGGACCATCGAGGTAGCCAACTCGGTCCTAACTCGATATCAACGCAAGGAATATCGAATAAGGGATAGTTGACTGTATTTTCAATTTAATATAATCTTATATAACAATTACTATACGCACAAGAAAAAAGGCATTGCCTACGGTTCTTGATGGAATCTTTTACAGGACTTGACTTAAGGCGAAGTAGGCCGTCATTGAAATTTGTACGCGTCGTTGATGATTGTTGCTAATTCATCTCACGATTTTGAAGCAAAGAAAATCAGTTGGTTTTGCACTGACAGATCTGAAAAAGTATCAGCATACTTTATGCATGTTAGCGCATACAGTGATACTTTTTCAAGTCCATATAAACTATCAAGATTTAGTTTTATCACTTTGAAATGCAAGCTGAAAAGTCATCATTGTTGCCAAAACGAATGACGGGCTACTTAGCCTTAAAAAAAACTAAAAAAGATGACAATGAGGATGGAAACGTTGGCGAAGATTCAACATCATTTAATTACAGTGGGATTCCGTTTTTAGCATGCTCCGTTTTTGGCATGCTCCATTTTTGGCACCCCCCGATTTTGGCAACAAAATAGATCCGTTTTTGGCAACATTTTTGAAAACCATTGAAATTGGTAATTTTTTGTAAAATTTATTGTGTCTGTTGCACTGGTCATTTGAATAGTAAGTCAACTACACACCGACTACATTCCAGAGCTCTATTTTAGTCGATATTTCCCTAAACCCCAACACTAACTACTAAGGGCTCTTGTACGCGCCTATTTACTTCGGGATGGTGATGGTGGTCATCCATTCTCAACGTTTGATGAGGCCATTAGTCTCCACCAATATCTCAACTAGAAAACATCCATATTTCTAAGGCATCCATACTGAATGACCAGTGCATATGAGTCTGGCAGTAAGTGATACACTTAATTAAACCACTTTTATTTAGATGTGAAACTGCTTGTTTGAATAAAGCACGAGTACTGACATAAGAGCAACAAAAAGTCTATGACTCACACAGAGTTTCAATCATAAATATCTTCTCACCTTGTTAGCTCACTGTTCTTATAATAATTCCAAACTGTACCCTGGTGAAACCTTAGGGGATTCTTGGTTTTAGGGAACTTCTCTATATTTTCAACGTATTCTTGAGGAAATCTGCAAATTCCTAGTGGACATGGTGGTGAATCTTAATAAACTCTTAAGACTTTTAAGGCTTCCTGTGATTTCCTAGCGGGATTTCAAGTGGTATTTTGAGTAGTTCTGGCAAAATTTTGTGGGTTTTGAAAAATTGGTTTCCAGAAGAATTTTCATCAGACACTTGAGAATTTTCAACAATATCGGAACGAAATCCAAAGCGAGATCTAGAGCGAGATCTAAGAATTCTAGGTGAGATCCTGCGGATGTTTAGCTTCAGAGTCATACACTGATAAAAAATATTTAAAATGCAATGTAGTGTAAACAGAAGAATAAAGTTAAAATAAACCAAATTCATCTATTGTTACAGCATTAATTTTCATGATCGTGGAAACTTAAAACGCATTCGAATGAAGAATAAGAGATTGACCGTAGACATTCCAGATTACTTCCAAATATGTGCATATAAATAAAATGAAATGTACAAAATATGATTTCCTGTGTTGCGTGTTCCTGTAGATTCCTTATGAGCCCCCAAAGATTCCTATCAGGCTGTTGTGGTTTCAAAGCAGAATCCTGTAAATTTTCGTTGGTTTTATAAGGTAGATTTAAAACATATATCAAGTTCAATTAAAACTCTTTCCAAACAAAAATTATTAAGACTTGTTTGTGTATTCTACAAAATTACGTGTCGCATTTATGGATCATGAGATATAGTTATTTATGTTTGCACTTTTGGCTGCAGTCAATCATTCTTTATGAGTTGCTTTGCTTTATCA
Source organism: Aedes aegypti (assembly GCF_002204515.2). Lineage (NCBI taxonomy): Eukaryota > Metazoa > Arthropoda > Insecta > Diptera > Culicidae > Aedes > Aedes aegypti. Next base: position 18,451,581 of record NC_035108.1, on the reverse strand, counting down.
GAAACATACATTAATTCTAATCTTATCGAATTTTGTCATTTTACGTTAGAGCCTAAAAGTAAACTGATTTTTAATGTTCATTAAATAAAAAACTTATGCAGTTTTGTAATACCCAGAGCCTTTGTTTTGTAAGTACGTCTTTGTAAGAATACGGTAAAACATTTAATTTTTTTTTGTATTCTCACACAGTTTTAAGGAAAAGTCCAGTTTTTGGATAAAGGTCACTAATGCGATTATTGATTTTAAATTAGCCACACATACAAATAGTGTACATAAAACTTCTAAAATAACATTGAAAACATTCAAGCGACAAAAACTACGTAGGACGTTTGTCACAATCAACATTATGGGGTTATAGATTCATGATATAGTCCAACCCTACGGATATCTGCTTCGAAGTAAACCGTTTCGTAGTCCCGATGCCATATGGCTTCATAAGGATGATGTAATAACATTCTAATGATATTTTCTAAACCAATAGTTGAAAAATGATATTAAAAAATGGGTTCCGATGTTGGCATGGTTCCGTTTTTGGCAACTGAAAATTTCGACTATGTTGCCAAAAACGGAATCCCACTGTATATATTTAGCACCACTGGTGATGAGCATTTTTTCGGCTGTACATTATATAAATTTTGTGTTGATTCATTTAAATCTCCGCTGGCTTAAGATAATTGAGGCAAAAACACAAACACACACATATGCACAAACAAATAATGTATCAAAAAGCAATCAAAACTAAAACTTACAAGGTTTCATAGAACAGTATTCATACAATGCGAAAACGATTAACAAATAGATTTACCTAAAATTACGGCGAGCATACCAAAAACCATTTTACATTCACATAACTACAAAATCAATGTCAATCAATGGCAGTAATCTGTCAAGGAAAGATAGGAGTGGATGTTTGTTCTGTCAATCTGATCGTTTTTTTCCCATGTTGTAAGGGGTGGCCCGACAAGCAAAATTACATACTAAGACAGCATCTCTCGAAAAAAAATGAACCACAGATAGAATGCAGCCAAAGACAAAGCAGCCTAAAATATCATCCAGAGCGTTGGTAATCAATAACACATTCGATGGGGGTGACCCATTTCACATGAAGACTTTTAGCATAAGGACGTTTGGCATAATGGACGTTTCGCATAAAGCAGTTTCATACAAGAACAGGTAGCATTTCGAAGAAGGCATATAATTCTCATTATGCTAAATATCCTGCGAAACGTACTTATACGAAACGACACCCCCCCCCCACCCCCATTCGCTGAACATGCAGAAAGTAAATTACAAAATAATGCTGTAAAACTGATTATTTCTAAAGCACTGAACTGCTTGTTTCTGGAGAATGAAGTACCGCATTTCAAAAAAGTGGAGGGCGAAGATATGTAGCCAGTATAACTGAAAAATCATTTCAAAATTCTACTTAAAACCAGTAGACTTTTTCAGTATACTTGATTTAAAATCGACCAAAATGTTACTTACAGCTTTTTACTTTTAAGCCCCTCCATTGTAGCAGCATTAGTTCTGATTCAAACAACCAATGATAAAGTGAGATGATTATTTTTGGACACTAAGCCAATTAATCCTTTCAAGCTAACAAACTTTTTGATCACAAAACCCTATTGTCTATTTGTCCTAACAAATGAAGGTTAACTGCATCCAGTACAACAGTGTTTGCCATAACTGTCTTCTCTACTTCAGCCCAACAACCCCTTCCAGCCTATTGACGCTTTTGGTCTAACGGCCCTTTCAGACACTACATATTCTGCCTGATGGTAATCTGCCAAACGACGTTGTGCTCTCAGCTATTCGGCCTTACACTCTGATTCCTTTATGACTTACCACCCTTCCGTGGGGGAGGTAAACCATTCCGCATAAATAAGTTTCGCTTAAGGACGTTTCGCACACGTACGTTTCGCATAATGCTGTTTCTTACAAGAACAGATAGCATTTTGAAGAAGGCATATAATTCCCATTATGCCAAACGTCCTTATGCGAAACGTCTTTATGCAGTTGTGAACAAATAGTGAGGTTTTTTCAGCAGTGTTGTACAAAATACAACAGCACGACGACTGAAGTGTTAAGCAGACTTCTAGAGATGTCTCCAAAGATTCTTCAAGAAATTGCACAGGAATTTATGCAATGAGTCTTTTATAGAATTTATTCAAAATTTGTCCTATTCATTATTAAAATCATCGGAAAAGCTTACGATTAAGTCAAAAAGGTGAAAAAAATTTGAATTTGACCAAGAAATTACAAGAAAATCTATGATTTTATGTCCAAAGGTTGTAGCAGCAACTCTTGGTTACACATATTTGAACATCGTTTGGCAAATAATACAAATTGAAACATTGTAGAAATGATCCAATGAGTCGGGCCATTTTAGCCCATCAGTATGTATTTGGCCATGTTCCCCTACGCCAATTGAAAACCCACGTCCTTACGGCCACCGAGAAACGTAAGGAATATTTGTTTAATAAGCATTGTTACTATAAACTGAAGAATCTTCTTCATCTTCACAGTGGTCATAGATATTGGGTTTGTAAAATAATGTGAGTTGAAAATTAAAATTTTATGTTGTTTATGTTGCCCAAAACTCTCCGTCGTTAACAACGTACGGTACAAACGGCCGCCTCGGGAATCTATGACAAAAGGTCGAAAGACAAAAGGTTGAAAGGGCAAAAGGTCGAAGAACAAAAAAAAGGAGGGACAAAAGGTCGAAAATCTTTTTTCAAAGAAGGAAAAAAATCCCACCAAGCAAATATTTTTCGACCTTTTGTCCTTTCGACCTTTTGTCCTTCGACCTTTTGTCCATAAACCGGGATAAGGATGGGAGCATTTTGACAGACGAGCGTAAGGTGATCGAAAGGTGGAAGCAGCACTTTAACAAACACCTGAATGGCGCCATTCACCAGCTCAAGAACAATAAAGCTGCTGGTAAGGATGGTATCGGATTTGAACTCATAAAGATGGGCCCGGAGAGGTTGGCCATTTGTCTGCACCGGCTGATAAACACAATCTGGGAAACAGAACAGCTACCGGAGGAGTGGAAGAAAGACAACAAGTTAGATTGTGAGAACTTTCGAGACCCAGATCCCAGTAAACGAGTTCGTGGGAAGTTATCAAGCCAGCTTCGTTGACGGCCGATGGACAACGGACCAGATCTTTACTGTACGGCGAATCCTCCAACAATGTCGTGAATACCAGGTCCCAACGCATCACCTTTTCATCGAATTCAAGGCGGCATACGACAGTATCGACCGCGTAGAGCTATGCAAAATCATGGACGAGAACAGCTTTCCCGGGAAGCTTACGAGACTGATAAGAGCGACGATGGAAGGTGTGCAAGGTTTCAGGCGAACACTCCAGTTCGTTTGGACTTTTGTGCCTGTTGTTCAATAATGCGCTAGAAGGTGTTATGCGGAGAGCCGGCCTAAACAGCGATTTTTACGAGATCCAGTAAATTTGTTTGCTTCGCGGATGATATGGACATTGTCGGCCGAACATTTGAAAAGGTGGCAGACCTGTACACCCGCCTGAAACGCGAGGCAGCAAAGGTTGGACTGGTGGTGAATGCGTCCAAGACAAATTCCATGCTAGCTGGTGGGGCCGAGCGCGACAGGGCTCGCCTAGGTAGCAGTGTTACGATAGCTGCTTGGATCCTTGCTGACGGCTGACAATAACGTTAATCGCGAAATACGGAGGCGCATCATCTATGGCCGTCACAAGAAGCTGCGGCCCAAAAATATTCACACCCGCACCAAATGTACCATGTACAAAACACTCATAAAGCCGGTAGTCCTCTTCGGGCATGAAACGTGGACGATGCTCGAGGAGGACCACGCAAGCACGTCGAGTGCTTAGGACGATCTTTGGTGGTGTGTAGGAAAACGGTATGTGGCAGCGAAAGATGAATCACAAGCTCGCCCAACTCTAAGGCGATCCCAGTATCCAGAAGGTGGCCAAAGCTGGAAAGATACGATGGGCAGGGCATGATGCTATAATACCGGACAGCAACCCTGCATAGATGGTGTTCGCTTCGGATCCGGTTGGTACAAGAAGGCGTGAGGCGCAGCGAGCTAGGTTGGCGGATCAAGTGCGTATCGATTTGGCGAGCGTGGGACAGAACCGAGGATGGAGAGATACGTCCATGAACCGAGTATTGTGGCGTGAAATTGTTGATTCAGTGTTATCTGTTTAGATGTTAACTAAATAAATGAAATCAAATTTGTTCACCTAGGGGCATTATTATCATGTAGTAATGCTATTTCCCTTTTTCCGAGTTTCCGCTGCAAATTGGGTCTTCTAATTTCTATATTACGTAATCATCTTAGTTTCCGCAATTTACAAACGAAAACAAAACTTGAGATGAAGAGGACCAAAATACCATAAAATGACAGTGATGGACAGCCTAGAATACGACGGCTGCATACAATGTGAGACTGAGAAGAAATCGACGAATCAAATCTTTATCAACGAAAATCTTTATTCATTAATAAATTTGAATCGAGTGAATCGAACCAAACAATTTTGATTCATAACATTATAAATCTGTACTCAAATAGTCGTTGCAACATTTTTTCCAGCGAGACCATGATTTGAAAGGTAGGTTCGAATTACAATTCATCGTGTTTCTTTTTCATTCTGGCCATTTTTTTGTACCTCAGAACCTCAGAACAGAATGTGCTTGTCACACGAACTGTTGTTCTTTTCTCTAGAACAAATTTATAAATCTAGATTCTAGAACATATACAATACTTAATACTGCACACCAAAAACGTGATGTCTTCCAGGCGTGCTGATAGCAAAGCCAAATAGCTCGTAAACAATATCAAGAGAGTCATGCTCATCATTCACGTGACCGAGCTTGTAGTTCGGAGAACCTTTTGCAGTAAGCCGCAGTCTAGAGCTGCATCGAAGGAATGCACCTCCATCGTAATTGTTGCTTCATTCAATAGTCGCGAACGAATCGAGATTTTTCCCACCTCCCAAATGTACACGCTACACGCTCCTACAATAAATGTACAGTTGCTAAAACAAATCATCACACTGATGTGCATCTCGGTAGCCAACCATCATCGTTGGGAGCGGCTTTAGTTAAAAGCTTTTGATTACACGTTTTTTTACGATTTGAACCCAGATGGTGAGCATTGCGTTCGATGGCCCAAGTAATGACTAGCCTTATACAATAATCCTTCCAACGGTGGATATTGCATAATGACGATGTTAGTTATCGATCTGAATAATTGGAAGCAAATGGCGAGTGTTTATATTCCATTATTTAATTGTAAAAAAAACGTATGCAGCGAAATATAAATTAAGATTTGAATAGGGTGGGCCTTAACTACTCCTAAAAACAAAGTAATTTATGGATAACTTGGCTGGCGATATAGCGTGATGATGGGAGTCATTCACAACGGTATATATCTCAAAAAGTATAAGAGAAAGAAAATAGAGATAAATATCCTTTTTATTTGTGGATTTATACCTTCAAAATAGAATAAAATTGAATAAAATACTTTTCCAAATCATGAAAAAATACCGTTTTAGTGTCGAAAATATTACAAACTTCGTTGATTGGTATTCTGCAGTATCTATACACTGATTGCTGTAGTAAAATGAGAGAAAAAAAATCAACCAACAAGCTGGTAATCATCAATATCTCGAAAACCGTGTTATGACATTTTAAAAAAGGAAAAAAATCAGCGACCTTAATTTAATAAATAGCGATACTTTGGAACTTGAGACGAAAACTTGATCCGCAGTGATATTTTTATAGCCACTTGCACAGTTAAAAATAATGAAGATTACACGTCATGTAAACTTCATTTATGGAATGTAAACATGACGTCATGTAAATTTAAGTCCGAAATCATGGAAAAATGTGTTATATGTCATGTAATCACACAGGATCCTGCTGGATTACATGACATATAATTGAAGTTTACATGACATATCATGTAAATATCCATTATATTCCACGCTCCAATTATGTGCATTATATGTCTCAGAAATTTACATGTTTCGTTCGAACTGTGTAGATTCGCATTTTTCGGGGCATAACCGTACCGAAGCTGCACGACCATCCGCCGCAGCATGCGAATCAAATCGATGCACTACACATGCAATCTCTCGTCGCTACTGAGCTGATGGGGCTCCCTTGTGGCCGCAGGCGGGGTTCGGTTATTCAACCGTCCAAAAATGAGCCAAAATATTACAACCCCCATGTCAGGAGGGGGATCGCTTCAAGCATGACTTACGGCCAATTGCATCACTGCAGCCATTTCCCGATGCCGAAAGCTGCTGAGCTTTGGCAGCATGCGATGTGATCTTACTTTATGTACTACTCACAGATCTAGTGCAATGTTTTCAATACGAATGCACACTTCAAACTCCGACAGTAGTGAATGATCATCACTTGCGAAATAGTTGAGAAAATTTGGGGGGATCTGAATGGTTGCACTGACCATTGGAAGGTTAGTTTTTGTTTGTTTGAGCAATTGGTTAATGAGGTCTTGGTTTTTGGAAATGGAGCCGTATAGTTGATCATGATTTCAGGTGTGTAATGTTCTGTTTGCTTTAGATTTATATTTCTTAATTTGGCAATTTAAGTCTCGTCATGTTGTTTCATGTACCACTCAACTTATAATATTCCCACATAAACCAAAAACTCTATATTTGAAACCATCAAGTAGACATGTTGTCACGATGAGAGGGTTTACAATAAGTTGGTCAGATGAAGTTAAGTTACTAAGGCTCATACTAGATAAAAAAAAACATGTCTCTATCCAATCATTAGTGGAAAATCAAAACTTTGTCTTAAGAACAAATTTTCAGGCCAACCATTTTGTATGCTGTACCAATAAGCACTATCTGTTGTAATAGCAGTAATAAAGTTCTAAAGAGGATTCTAAATAAAATTTTAAACAAGGTTCTGAAGCATCCTCCCTGGTATAGTACTAATGAGTTACATAGAATATCCAATGTTGAAACAGAAATAAGAAATAGAAATGAGAAATAAATGTAATGTTTGAAATGATACTAATAGGGAATAATACAATGAATTATCCGATGTGCACCTTAATCAAAATATAGTTCAAAATAAACCGTTAAAGATTCATTGTCTCGCGGATTGTAAAAATTTTGTTCGCGTCTACCCACCGAGAGTCGTTGTCTCCATTTCTCTATTAAAATCCACGAACAAGATCCGCGCAATGGCTACGGCTCCATAGCTACCGCAGCTCATTAGCCTACCATTCGATAGGCACACAAATTTACACCTGTTAATTGAATGCTCCTCGGTAACGAGTGATCAAACCCGAAGGCGATTGGCCCCAATCGGGTTCGTTTCTCAGCTCATTTCAGTTTCAGCCCATTCATGCGTATTTTTTCTTCATCATGGGATCTCAATTTTCCCATGACCGACCGACCAAATGTAAATATGCAATGGGTTGGAAAAGGTTTGAAATTTCATCGGATCGGGTACGGCTCATGTACTACCGGTGTATATTTGATTTAGATCGTTTAACTTACAACGACATTCAACACCGTCAGTAACTGAGGATTTCCACAATTTATTTGTTGCTCGTTCAAACAGTTGTGCTTGCAGGCGTGATGAAGCCAATCGAAATATTCACAAGGGAAAATAGGTGGAATGTGAAAACTTGTTTACTTGAAGTCTGTTCAGTGGAAGGTAGACAATAAAATAATCCTGTTACACGTTTCTGTTACGATGTCGGCACAGAAAGGCTTTCTGACGCCCTTTTAATCTTATAAGCATGAGTGCCGTTGTAACCACTTTTGTAATTGATTACACCACTCTGATGGTTGTCTTCACTATGGACGTAGCTAGAGAGGGCAAGAAAACCGACGAAACAATCTGGCTACTATGCGAAGAAAATTCAATAGTAGTTTACGAAAAAAGTTGCAGAATGATGATTTTTACAGCACAAGTCGTACATTTATTCAACGAGGCTTCTAAGACAACCAAAATGTACGTATAACGAAATCACCTGGAGACTTTGAATGTGCAAAACTTCACCTATAAGATTTTGCGAAAAGGCCTTCTACGTACAAAAGTAGAGGCGATATACATGCATATATTATGTGATGAATAATAGCATACAATGCAAGTGTGCACATTTTCTACCGAACTAACCTGTGATCTTATGCGACTTAACTTATGATATCTGCAACGAGTTGCGTGCAAATTTTTTTGCAATTCCGTAAAAGACCATTTGAGGGTATCATAAATCACATCTGAATGCATTCACCATTGCTTCAAAGCAAAAAATCCAAATGGATTTTTTTTAAATTTTCCCGAGCAGCCTAGATAGCCGCGTAGTGTCGGTAGCGATTGTTTCAATTGGCTAAGAATTAACACTACGGACTGCCTGTTCCGGTGATAAAAGTCCACCTCACAGGTGACCCCTAATTCATGCAGCTTCAAACTTACCGTGTCTAAGAATGAATGGTTAAGGGAGTCTAAATGAAACCTAACCGAAAACGGAGCCTGTGGGGTTTCAGGGCTTGCTCCACAGTATTGTGCCCTTCCTATGCTACTCGGAGCAATAGTGCAGGTGACCTTGTTTCTCCGAGATAATCGGCTGCCCTTCTTCAGTCTCAATCCTGACGCTAAATAAGGGTGAGATTATAAAACTGTTGTAATTTAGTTTAAATTTTCATTTTTATGAATTCGCATTATGCGTTCTACACGGTGTATTCTGTGCTTTTCGCCTTTGGCGACTTTTAAGATATAACGATCTGTTTTTTTCCACTGCTGATCTTTTTCATAAGAAGCCTAATCCTACCTAGTTTGGGTTATGGTTAGGGTAGCTCTGATCATTTTTTTTAGCATAAATGTACAGCAGCGATTAATCTTTGCATACCCATGCAAAATGCTACTGTCGAAGTGGTGTTTATTCAAGAACCTTACTTTCGTAGGAGAATTTATCTGCCGTTATACGCATAATTGTCCCATGTTCCAAAATATGCAATCGAGAAAAACGCGTTTAAAGATTTTAACACATTTAGCCCTCGTATTGACCAGGCGTGTGGTAAATTGAATTGAAATCTTCACAATAGTATGAAGAATAGCGTGTTTATTAGAGTCAAGAGTTTGTACTATGGGAATAAAGTAAATTTAGCTACGAAATTCAAAGTGGGACTGTTATGCCTAGAAATACGGGGTTTCTGGTGAATTTCTACGCATAACAGTCCCACTGAGAGTAGTGACCAATTATGTGCTAAACATACTGCTGTGGATGACCGTTCTTACGTACAGATTGTACCGAATGTAGAGGATGTATATCCTCAAGACTATGTTAAGGCACCTAATCAAGGCTCAAGTGACATGTGCCATACGGAGCCATACGGTTTCCAAATTTGGGATGAAAAGCAAAGTTTTCTGTATGTGTGATAGTGAGAAAATGTATGAGTAAGTGAAAGAAAGAGTGGATGAGTAAATAAGAGAGTTTACCGTGCACCCCCGTTAATTTGAACGGTACCTCATGCAAACCATCGGGGTTCATTTTTAATCTGAACATCTAGTCACCCTGGAAACGTGTTTCTGGTTACCTCTTTCACTGTTTTGTTTTGATTCTGCATTTCGTTCAACAGCGTTCCATGCCACTTCACTCCGTTCCATGAGCTAAATGACGTTTGAACAATTTTTAGCCTGAACGATGTGCAAATTAGCGAGGTACAGATTAAAAAGTGTTCAGATTAAATGTGGTCAAACCAACGGGGGTACCCGGTATAAGATGTAATAAATTCCTAAATCGACTCTTCCAGCTGCAGGCTTGACAGAAACTCATCTGCGAATTCAAGGTTATTCTGCCGAGTAAATATTTAACTCAAAATTCACGACACAAATCTTCACACGATTTGACATTTCTTTGGACTTTGTTTGCAATACATATCATGATATTTTTGATACATCGCAAATTAAGTTTTAGAACCACCAACATATTTGCAACTTGCACCGAAGAGCCAACTATGCGGAATAATCCAGTATGTGGCCAGGTCATCCTATTCTTCTTTTGACTTTTGGCTACTTCCTCTGGGGAACAGGGTATCCAAAACAACCTGGCATGTTATCAAGTCATCCAGGAACCTTTGAATTACCCTTTTTTAGCCTTGATTTGTGAATTTATGAAGTTTGATGTTGCCAGCTAGGTATCAGAACCGACAGTTTAGAGGCCATTTCCCCCAGGAAACCGGGAATTCAGAACAATCCGACATGTGGTCAAGTCATTCAAATACATTTGAACCACCTGTAGACCTAATTTGCAAATTCATGAAAATTGATATGTCGCAAGCCAGGTTTCAGATTCGCCAATATAATGGCTACTTCCACCAGTGAACCGGTATTCGGACCAACCCAGCATATGGCCAAGTCATTCAAAAATGGTCGAACTATTTTTATTTCGTCTTGGTTTGCTAAATTATGAAGTTGATTTGTCGCAAGCCATGAACTTGAAATTAAAGTAATTACTGATTCTTCAAGTGGGATTATTTCAGTATTCCTCATGATGAATCCAAAATTACGATGAATTTCTAATCGATGACGGTGGTTCAAAAAAACTGAAAAAAATTGTGATTGACCCTGAAAATTCAACTGAAATTGAAATTGAAAAACCGATGGGAAATAATATTATTAAATTGAAAATTTCAATCAAATTTGACGTCAGACTCGCATGAATGACGAATGCATCCCGATAATACAAACACATAAAACAGGTTGTGTTCCACATGGGATGTAAAGTCACCGTAAGAAGATGTTCAAAACGATTTTCACAAACACCAGCTAATTCAAAACTCACAACTGAATATTTTGTTCAAGATTAGCGCAGCGAATTGTATAGTGTGACAGTTATGCGTAGAAATACAGTAGTGGGACATTTATGCGTGGAAATTCAACAATGGGACAAATTGACTTGGCTTGCTTTTCATTGAGTTTCCGAACAAAGTTAATTTTTCATAAGTGTTTTCTAAAACTATACGTAAAAATAAACTGTTTGATGACAAAAAGTCAAAATGCACAAAAAAGTAACATGGGACAATTATGCGTATAACGGCAGTTATATCTTGGTAACCATGTGGACACAGTTTTTGTTACTTTCAGTAAACTTGAAATGGCGAACTCGCGTGCCATGACGCGTGCATACGTTCTCGTTGATAAAGCAGTCCTTGCTACACTCATTTCTGATTTAACTACCATTGATGTTTCTGTTGGTGACCACAATAGGAAATACATCTATCGTTCGGTGTATTTACCACATGACGAACCATCCCCAACGGATGATTTCAAAAGAATTGTCGTACATTGCCTAAGAAAAGGTCTTCTGCGGATTCTGGGCAGTGATCCTAATACTCATCACATCATCTGGAGCAGCTCAGATATCAATTTGAGAAGCTCCAGTCTGATCGAATACTTAAGTAGTACACATCTTGGATTACTTGGATCCTGGATTACTGTTCCAGATGATGAATGTAAATTCGCAGACTTTGCATTGTTATACTCCACAAACTGGGAATTGGTTGTGACCAAATTTCATGGATTCTCTCCGTCCATTGGAAATCCTAGTGATTTGGATGTTTCCACTTCTGGTGAATTGGGACACAATTGTTCTTGCTCCGAGTGATCTCGCAATTGCTTTTCACTTTTCAAATTTTCCATATAATTCCCTTCTCGGGAAGAGTGGACGTCTGACAAAGAAGTGTACGTCTGACAAAGTCTGATAGTCAGGCTGTTATGAAAGCTCTTGCTTCGACCAACTCAAGGTCGAGGCTTATTATTGCATGTCGAACTCAAATTGAGGAACCGAATTCAGTCAACTCTGTAACCTTGTATGGGTACCTGGCCATTCTTCCATCGTTGGAAATGAATTTACTGATTAGCTAGCTCGTGATGGAGCATCGCATGACTTCATTGGCCCTAAACCAGCTATTCCAATTTCGAAGTCCTATGTGAAGCTTCAGAAATTCTTTGGCAGCAACGCAGCACAAGCAATAGGGGAAGACGGGGTAAGACCGCCCGCCTAAGCAATTAAATTCATATGTCAAAATCAAGAAACAATAAATCCATTTTCGACACAGCATATCATTTTTTGAAACCTTAGGCATGATCAAAAAATATTGTGAAATATTGTATTTGTGAAAAATAATATATTTCTTGATGCTTGAAAAAGTGATGTCTTATCACTATTATTTTTAGCGACGGGGTAAAACCGCCCACACACGGGGTAAAAGCGACCACCTCGATTTTTGTGCACAATTTTGTGAAAAAAATATCAGTTCTCTGTGATTCTAAGAAATATAATGTTTTATGAATTCTACATTGATTAAAGGGGACATTGAACTATTTTTAGGGTTAATTAATTAAAAAAAAAAGATATGTACTTATCATCACCTTGAAACACCCATATTTTGGAAAAATATGCGTATTTGGTTTGTATTTCTTACAAAATTGATTTTATTTTACTCGATTAGTAATGTATAACGTAGTTATAACTTTCAAAATTGTTTAGACATTTTATTTGGTATAAATAGGGGTGGCGGTCTTACCCCATCAACAGTGGTCGGTTTTACCCCGCTTACGCAATTTTCACAACAATGGCCTTATATCAAAGCTAAATATTTACAATTCGTATTTCACTTCACTGAAGCATTTTTCACATTTCTGTTAAAGCAAGGACGGGCAATTTGTTATGTTTTTACAACAAAATCCCTACCGAAATCTTTAAGTGAGCATCTGTTTAAATTAGATCAAATTCAATATTGACGAGCAGAAACTTAGTTTTTGATATTTGTTATGAAAAATTTAATGTAAATATCACGCTAAATGGTTTAGAATGTCAAAAATCTTGTGTTTATGGAAAGTGCATGGTGAACTTTTAAGAAAACTGCCATTTTCATGCCAAACTGAAGATGGTCCGTCTTACCCCGGCGGGCGCTCTTACCCCGTCTTCCCCTACTGGAATAATTTGGAGTCATGTCGTCAAACAAAATTGTACATCACTGAACCATCCCCAAAGGTGGCAAAGTATTTAACAAATCTGTAAAAGCCTTGAAATTTAGTCAAAACCTTGACTGGCCACTGCCGACTCAACTACTACATGGCAAATACTCAGCGTGCTGACTCATTTGTGTATGATAGTTCTAACTCCGATTATGGAACTTCGTATTACCTGATATGTAACTGTCCAGTTTTCGCGCAATTGCTATTCCGAATATTTGGTAAACACTTATTAAGTGAAACTGATTTCAGAAACCTGAATTTTCAGGACATTCTGTTTTGGTAGTGAGCTAAAGGCTCTATTTAAGCTCATGCGTTTTGCAGTGCCCCTTTTAGGGCGCTGTTTGAACACATTGTGGTATTGAGCTACATGCTCTCATTTCGCTTATGCAATATTCCCTTTTTAAGGTGTAGTATCCGGACACTTTCCGACTGCTTTCGGCCATCAGCCGATTCTCCACTTCGGCTGAAAATTCAACAGCCGTTTTCACCACCGTCGTCCACAACAATCTTCACTAAACTGAAGTCTCGATTCGACGACCAGCCTGGAAGCTGTTTTCGCGCTCATTCAAGCTGTCAATAGTTACACTGAAATCAAAAAGTGCTCATATAGAACATGCACGCTAATATCAAACATGCACGCTAAAACCAAACATGCACACTCAACTAAATTCCTGTAATATTTCAATTGAAAATCAATAAACCAGCTCTAGCTACCACATCCGCCTTCTTTTCTACTCTGTTAACTTGACAATCCTGAAAAATAAATCCATCATCACCATGTACTCGGCAGCATCGGCTATGCGTTTGTAAACGATTCCATTTATCTGGAAGCTTTATTTTGCTTCCGAAAGTACACTGGACTTCACTTCCGTATTCAATGACTCTTCAATCCGAGCTGTAGTCCATCCTTTTTAAAGAGTGTCTTTGATTGCACGACCGGTGGCAACCTTGAAGACACCTCCTTCAAAGGACAAATCAAGCGCTTCACTCGATCCGTGACTGCCTCTCCAGATCCTGTTGCATCTGGTCAATCCGTTTCGCACCACGTTTTCTTGTTCAAGTGGATTTGTAGCGAACTACAGCGTTATGGTCCGGCAGACTCGCAACATGCCCTGCCATCATCATCATCATCATCTCATCCATCATCATCATCATCATCAATCATCATCATCATCATATCATCATCATCATCATCATCATCATCATCATCATCATCAATCATCATCATCATCATCATCATCATCATCATCATCATCATCCATCAATCATCATCATCATCATCATCATCATCATCATCATCATCATCATCATCACATCATCATCATCATCATCATCATCATCATCATCATCATCATCATCATCATCATCATCATCATCATCATCATCATCATCATTCATCATCATCATCATCATCATTCAATCATCATCATCATCATCATCATCATCATCATCATCATCATCATCATCATCATCATCATCATCATCATCATCATCATCATCATCATCATCATCATCATCATCATCATCATCATCATCATCATCATCAATCATCATCATCATCATCATCATCATCATCATCATCATCATCATCATCATCATCATCATCATCATCATCATCATCATCATCATCATCATCATCATCATCATCATCATCATCATCATCATCATCATCATCATCATCATCATCATCATCATCATCATCATCATCATCATCATCATCATCATCATCATCATCATCATCATCATCATCATCATCATCATCATCATCATCATCATCATCATCATCATCATCATCATCATCATCATCATCATCATCATCATCATCATCATCATCATCATCATCATCATCATCATCATCATCATCATCATCATCATCATCATCATCATCATCATCATCATCATCATCATCATCATCATCATCATCATCATCATCATCATCATCATCATCATCATCATCATCCATCATCATCATCATCATCATCATCATCATCATCATCATCATCATCATCATCATCATCATCATCATCATCATCATCATCATCATCATCATCATCATCATCATCATCATCATCATCATCATCATCATCATCATCATCATCATCATCATCATCATCATCATCATCATCATCATCATCATCATCATCATCATCATCATCATCATCATCATCATCATCATCTCATCATCATCATCATCATCATCATCATCATCATCATCATCATCATCATCATCATCATCATCATCATCATCATCATCATCATCATCATCATCATCATCATCATCATCATCATCATCATCATCATCATCATCATCATCATCATCATCATCATCATCATCATCATCATCATCATCATCATCATCATCATCATCATCATCATCATCATCATCATCATCATCATCATCATCATCATCATCATCATCATCATCATCATCATCATCATCATCATCATCATCATCATCATCATCATCATCATCATCATCATCATCATCATTCATCATCTCATCATCTCATCATCATCATCATCATCATCATCCATCATCATTCATCATCATCATCATCATTTCACTCATCATCATTCATCATCATCATCATCATCATCATCATCATCATCATCATCATCATCATCATCATCATTCATCATCATCATCATCATCATCATCATCATCATCATCATCATCATCATCATCATCATCATCATCATCATCATCATCATTCATCATTCATCATCATCATCATCATCATCATCATCTTCATCATCATCATCATCATCATCATCATCAATCATCATCATCATTCATCATCATCATCATTCATCATCATCATCATCATCCATCATCATTTCATCATCATCCATCATCATCATCATCATCATCATCATCATCATCATCATCATTTCATCATCATCATCATCATCATCATCATCATCATCATCATCATCATCTCATTCATCATCATCATCATCATCATCATCATCATCATCATCATCATCAATCATCATCATCATCATCATCATCATCATCATCATATCATCATCATCATCATCATCAATCATCATCATCATCATCATCATTCATCATCATCATCATCATCTCATCATCATCATCATTCATCAATCATCATCATCATCATCATCATCATCCGCCAGCCTACTCGACTGTCTTTTGTCAGGGAGCCTACTGGGGAAATTTTCCTTAGATTTTTTTTCATCCACCAGCCTACTCCACTGCCCTTCCGACAGGAGCCTACTGGGAAAATTTTTCTCTATTATTTATTCTTATCCGCCAGCCTACTCCGCTGTTCCTATCAGGGAGCCTACTGGGGAAATTTTCCTTACATATTTTTTCAACCACCAGCCTACTCCACTGCCCTTCCGACAGGGAGCCTACTGGGGATTTTTTTTTCTTCTATTGTTTATTTCTATCC
The DNA here is from genome assembly GCF_002204515.2 of Aedes aegypti. NCBI lineage: Eukaryota > Metazoa > Arthropoda > Insecta > Diptera > Culicidae > Aedes > Aedes aegypti. The sequence goes on along the minus strand of NC_035108.1, from coordinate 18,435,135 downwards.
ACCAGCCTACTCAGTGAGCCTACTGGGATTTTTTTTCTCTTTTATTATTTATTTTTATCCGCCAGCCTACTCCGCTGCCCTTCCGTCAGGGAGCCTACTGGGGAAACTTCCTGTTTCTTTCATACATCACCAACTTTTTCACATATTTCAAACCTTTCCAGTCAAACAACTGGAATAACCCTACCATCTGCGCCATTGTAGTATCCGGACACTTTCCGACTGCTTTCGGCCATCAGCCGATTCTCCACTTCGGCTGAAAATTCAACAGCCGTTTTCACCACCGTCGTCCACAACAATCTTCACTAAACTGAAGTCTCGATTCGACGACCAGCCTGGAAGCTGTTTTCGCGCTCATTCAAGCTGTCAATAGTTACACTGAAATCAAAAAGTGCTCATATAGAACATGCACGCTAATATCAAACATGCACGCTAAAACCAAACATGCACACTCAACTAAATTCCTGTAATATTTCAATTGAAAATCAATAAACCAGCTCTAGCTACCACATAAGGGACCCCCTATTTCCTCCCATCTTCCCCTTCACTTCCCTCTCCCATCGGGTAGATGATGAAATAGGCTCAAATATGACAATGTCACAAATCCCCCAAATGGCGGGGAACGTGCCTCTGGAGCCGGCCTTCTGATACCTGATACCTGATCAGAAATCACATCTGTATGCATTCACCATTGATTTGGAGCTTTTTTAAAATTATTGTGTAATGATTCATTGCGCAACTCAAAATAGATGCATAATGAATTAGCATTGGGTATGCTCATTACACAACTTACAACACTGCTTAATTGAGTGCAGGAAAGTAGCCAGTTTCATGACAGATTGGCGTCATAAGAACACCAAAGATCTCTTTATAGATTTTGTTGTCTTTATTAGTGTTACTTCTCCTGATAAAATGTTATTAGAAGTATACTAACAGTTCCTCAATGGTTCTCACCGCATAATACCTCCATGAGTAAACAAAAAACTTTACAAGATTTTCTCTTGATATTTATCAAGAATTTGCTTTATGTACTCATTTGTTTTATTGTTCATTAACTACACTCTGAAGATAAAATGGTGAAGAATTGCTCAATAAATCATCTTATAATTAGCATGCCAAGAATGCAATAAATCATTTCAGAATTACCATAGCATTGCATCAATACATGCACAAATCGAGGGTGGATTGTTTAGATCTACAATTATTGTTGATTCCGCCAAAATTTACAATAACGTAGACTGGCTCATTCTCGTACACCTTACCACGTTCTAACAAGTGTTTTATATCGTAATAATCCCACATTTACTTAATACGCTCAGAATCGAAACTGTTTCCATTAACGAAGGAAAAGTGGTAAAATAATTAACATGATTCGGTATGTAATATGGTAAAAAATAATATAAATATAAAATAAAGACAAAATTTAGAACAAACACTTTAACAGGAATTCAACAAATCATCCAAGAACTCCTACCTATTGGTAGGAGATTATTATCATCTAAATTGATGCTTAGGTGACCTCAACCAACTCATCAAGATATTTCTGGTAAGTTATAGGAGAATATTTGAGAAAAACCCTCAAGAACTCTTTCAGAAATTCTCTCCGAAATTCTTGCAGGTATTGCTAATGGTATTCCTTCAGAACCAATACAAGCAACTACTCCAAGAAACGTTTTCTAGTGCTTTCTTGAAGAATCATTAAAATATTTCTTGAGTAATACCACGATTTTTCTAGTAACTTTGTTTTCTTCAATAAATTTTCAGTAATACCCCCAGAAGTTCGATACTACTCGGTATGAATAACTTCAGGGGTTCTACCAACTCTTAAGTATACCCCTCGCTATTTCTTTGAGAATATCTTTTGAAACATTTTTTAATTTCTCGAGCATCCATTTTCCACCTGTTTTTTTTTTTTCAATAATGCTCATAAAAGCATTTCAAAAAGTTTTTCGGCATCATTTTTTAAGAATTCAGGTAAAATATATAGGGTAGAAGTACCAATTATGGCACACGTTCGAAAACGTTCGCGAGCGGAAGATGCTAATTTAAAAAAAAAATGTTAGAGAGGGGTTTTCAGCGACACTTGATTTTTGAATTTTCTCTCTTTTTTCGTAAAAAATTGGCACTGGAAAGGTTATGTGAGATCATTAATGCTGTTTTGTATCATAATTTGCATTTACACTACATTTTGACTTCTTTTTTGAAAATTAATTTTCTCCAATGAACCCATTGCAAAAAATTGATTTAACATCTATTTAACCCAAAATTTTTGGAAAATTTTATGAACGATATCTTCATTACATATTAGCGTTGCATTATCATTCGCTCTTCATGGCGTTTGAGTTCATTTCGTGCAAATATTCGATAGTCCATAATTGGTACACTTTTATGTCGAATGCTAGGAACGTTATTGCCATAATTGGTACAAAGACAACGCTATTTAAAATCCATTTTTAGAAGCTTAAAGTCAATTAAGTACTAAAACTGTATAAATCAACAGATTCTCAAGGCTTTAAACTAGTAATTGACACCAACAAGTCATGCTTGCGTTTTAGAAACGCGGTTACAACTTGATTTTTATCACTACTGTTGACATATTGCATCCATAATTGGTAAACCTACCCTACAGTCTTCTAAATATTGTATTCCTCTAGAAAGCACTATGGGCCAGAGAACAAAATTTCGCAACAAAATTCCAAACACTTCCAAAATGAACAAAAATTAATCTAAAAGTAAGGAAGCATGCAAATGTCGTGTTTGGGATGACTAAGATTCATTTTGAATTGAATTGAGAATATTTGTAAGGATTATGAGTATTTGGGAAAATATGTGAATAAAGGCATTATTATTTCATATTCGCTCATAAATCATTTTACAAAATATATAGTACATTTTCAAAGATATGTTTCAAACATTTCAAAGTATTTTGAAGATACACTGTTAAGTTTCTCTGAATAGTAAAAAAAGCATGAAAAATGTGATCATAGTTACCCAACTAACAATTTTAGCGCTATAAGCCAATATTATTTGCTTTGTGCTGTATAACAGTTGAATTGAAGCAACGAACGCAGCAAAAAATGAAAGCTGTCAAAAATAGAACGATTAGCGTTGATACAGCTGTAACGCAAACGTTTTGCAGCTACAAATCTAAGCTGTATAAATTTCGTCAGTTATCGCTTTTGCTGCTTTCACTAAGCTGTAACTCAACACCGTAAAAGATAGCAACCAATTGATGTGGAATAAAACTCGCCATCATCAATCCGGCTGCTTCTATACAATATGATTTGTTATGCTGCTCAATACATATTTAAGAAGCGCTTTGTCGATAGTTATACAGCCAGCATACAGCAGTATGCTGTAGAAAAACAACTTGTGGCGCATCTACTCAGTTTGTTAGATGTAAACATTGCGTTTGACGTTTCGCACCCTTTTACAGCCTGATCAAGTGGTGTAAGCGCGGCTATGGCATCTTTTACGATCATTATAAAATATTGTGAGAACCGTTTTCGATGTAGAACAAAACGGTGTGTTTTCTTTGCCTTTCGATATAGACTGTGGTGGCAATAAGGACAGCGTCGAGACTTGTGGATGCAGAGATCGTGAGTTCGGTTCCAAGGTGGCAGGTAACGTTGGGAACATTAAATTCAGATACTTATGATATGAATTCCGGAAGCTGTGAAACAGCTTGAAAATAATATTTAATCGATAATACAGCGAAGCTGTATAATAATTATTCAACAGTTGCGAAATGGTTGAGAAATCGCCTTCCGAAGATATTACACAGCTACTTGTCGTATAACTGTCGAGATAGAGCAATGATCGGTATGAATAAGAGCTGCCAACACAGCTTAAAAGTAGCTGAGTAGATTCGCCAGATTTGTTGGTAAAAGGATCGCATAGAAGCTTTCGTTCGTATGTACAGTGCCTTTACTCAGCATAAAGCCGTATAAAGAGGGCCTTGAGAATGTTTACATTTGCACTAAATGTTAGTTGGGTAGTTGTTTGGAATGCATTGGCAACTGTTTATTTGATGTATTGGTTTTTCACCTTACATTTGTATTTAATTTACTATTGAAATTTTCTAACGCAATATTGTTACTGTACATAACCTATCGAAAAGCCATACAATCATCAGAGAGTTATATAGGCATGGTCCAAAATGGAACAATATAATATGAATTACATATTTGTAGATGCTATGCTGTTTTAAAACGTTACAATTCAAATTGTTTGAAGCGTTTCAATCAAAACCACTTTCAAATTATTATTTTCAGAAATATTTTAGCTGTAATGGAGGCCTAACTTGATTTGTTAAAACATCAGAACATCTGGTTTACACAAGCTTACGAAATTAATTATATGATTACGTGCAGCAAGTTCTTATATAAGAAACGTGAATTTTTGTCCAGATCTCGTGTTTGATTGATTTTAAATTGAAATAATTTAAGTAGAATTAAAAATATTCATTTCCTTTCGCCGGAATAAGATGATTGTTTCATGTACAAATGAAAAGTTTATCTGATTAAACTAGTAACATTCTCCCGACAACATTACGCTTAAATAGCCGATATTTCTGGTAGGAATTTAAAAGGATTCAAACGATTTTTTAACGTTCTTCGTTGATGGCCATTGACCTGGCCATTTGGTGCTGTCTTTTTTATTATTATTTTCTTTCATTATTTTGTACTATATTTTTCTGATAATCCAACGTAGTTTGTGAAGATAGTACAGGAGGTTACCTAATTCTTTTATAATCCATAAGGGCAAATCTATTCACTCTATGTGGACCATCAAACTTAAAAACGGGCAAGTTTTCGATGTTTCTACTTAATGTTTATAAATTTTGTAAAATATTATACCATTTTTTTAATCCTGGTTGAAAAATAACCAGCAGAGTTTGTATGATAGTTTTTAGAAAATTTCTACTAAATGTCTATATTCAATTTAAGCCACTGCGATTTGAACAAAAAAACATAGACACACAACAATCTCAGCCGTCTTATCATACCATACAAATCATGGCCTCGAAGATTATTAGCAAAATTATTATTTTTTGTAATTTTTCAACCGACTCAACCCAGATTTCTGGATGTCACCTAGCTCATGAACGGAAACTTGCTCAAAAGTAGTGGATTATGACTGCTTGAGTTGTTTTATACCAATCAAACTTATTTAATTTGTGATTGTACGAACAGCAGCGAAGTTAAAAATATGGGGTTAAAAAATCAACTAAATTATCGCATGTACTTAAACCGATGTATCTCGGCCATCCGCATATATATGCAAAAACGTTTGGTAGCACATGAAAGGGTGAAATCTAGGCTTCCACCTCATACTGGTTGCAAGCCGAATACGGTGGAATACCATAACTTTTAAGGTGAAATAGTAAAAATATAGTGAATATTACTGGTACATTGTAAAATCAATGCTTCAATTTGAAATTAACATTATTTTCATACCAGACATGTAAAATGCATTTAATTTGCTTTCCAAAAAATTAATCACAATAATTTTTCTTGCCATTTTCCCCCTCAAACCAAATTTTCTTAGGATAGGATGAAATTCAAGTTTTACAGTATAGACAATATTGAGCCCCATAAAGTGCAATGAAATAATGTAATAAATCAAATTAGATAGTTGGTTTACAATCACACATGTTCTCAATAATGAGAAATTCATCTCAATAATTCATTTTATTGAAAAAAGGTTTTTGGACTTTTGTCGCGAAATTTTGATTTCTGGCCCATAGTGGAAAGTAGTGTAATATGAGTCTATAGCAAGTATAACCAAAAATTACTCTAAAGACACCTATGTGAGTTTCGCTAAAAATGTCTCTTCAAATTACAATAATTATCCCAACAAGCTTTTTATCTCAATAACAAGAAATTTGTCATGTCGTTCACCTAAGATCTTAATAACAATTGTTTAAGGATTTTATCCATGATTTTTCTAAGTGTTCAAATATAAAGTACTATTAGCATACTACTATGAATTATTCCATATATTCTTCTTTAAAAATTATGTGGAAACTGTTCAATGCATTTTTTTGTGTTCCACATGTTCCAGAAATTACTGCAAGGAAATCATGTTGGGCTTTTTTAATTGCTAAACAATTTCTCAAGGATTGCTTGTTTTCACGCAGCGATCTCTCTAAAGACATGTATATGAACTCCTCAAGAAATAGCTGTAGGAGTAACAAGAATTTTGTGATCATGTGATCATGAGAATTCATAGTAGGAACTCCTCCAATGGTTTTGCTAAGAAACTCTTCAATAATGACAACATTTATTTCTGTGAGAATTCTCCAATACCTCCAGGTATATTCGTCTTCGGTAGCTGATGGAGACATTGCAACAAACTTGGTGAGATTGATCCTTCAACCATTCATTACCATATTCTTCTAAACAGTTGTTATTCAAACTGTTAATCTTTGTTATTTCAATTATTTGCTGAATTCATACATGGTCTTTTTCGGTACCTCGGCAAACTAATTGAAATTCAAACAACTGGTACGATTGTCCCCGTTTCATACTGTTGTTCATACGATATCATTTTAGAGAGCAAACAATAGCGCTTAAGCCTAGGCTTATCTACCATGGCAAAAGATAGAAATGCCTGTGTCCCATCCCAAAGGGCAGCATCGATGGAGTGACACTAGCTTTCTTAGTCACGTCACTCCCAACGCTTCCATACTTTTTCTAAATATGAAACGGTTGGTACGATTGAAATTTTCGTTGATTAATTTATTCATGAACTGGATCGTTCGAAAACCGTTGACTCTTGAATCATCTCAAAAACCAAACTCTTCACAGTAGGACTGGCCGTTCTAATATTTGTATTATATTGCTTATATGCTGCAAATATTAATGTTGACAAGAAAAATGGTAGAAGTTGTCGTTTCTACCATTTTCAAGGATTCTTTCAAGTACTGGCTGTGTATAAGTAAACTAGACTTGAATTCTCAATACCTCCAAGCATTTCTGCAAGAGGTCTGCGTTCGGAATTTTTCTAGAGGACAATGGGCGACCTCTGGCGATTTTTCTTTGCAAAAGAAAGTTTTCCCATAGCAATTCAAAAAGTGGACTGAAGCGAGAATCTATTTTTTTTTTGCTTTTAAATTAAGCAGATAAAATGGCAATTTATCAGTACGATATTTTCGACAGTGTTGCAGATAGATTGAAACTATGTGTTGGTCACTGAAAAACATTAATTGCATGGATAATGACCACGTGATCACTCATTCTGCAATGATTTTGATCTAGAGTGAGATGTCGCATCACTGCTGTTGGTTGTCAAATCGATATTGATAGCTCGCAAGTGATATTGATAGTTTTAAACCATCAGCTATCAGCTGATATAATTTATATTAGGCAACTCTGGTTCCAGGCTACTGGACAGTTCAGTAATGTCACTTGACGGAGTACGGTAAATTTCGAGGCATTCAACTGTCGCGTTTTTCAAGTATGAGGAATGTAAATGTAAATCCTGGCTACGCTCATGGTCGTCACCTTAACTTATGCGAGAATTCTTCTCTGTTATGAAGTTTTCTCTATACAAACTCTCGTATTTGCGTTTACTTTAACAACAAATCCCCTTATGAAACCGGGTGCTAAGCTAAAGCTATAACAAAGCTTCCAAGCTGAATTAGACCTGCAGTGGAAATTCCAACTTTCCTATTTACGTTAAATTCGCTCATCACTACACGAAGTAACCTTGACATAAACCACGATGACCGGATGAAAAGTCGAAACGTTAAAAATGACCATGCATGACTCGCGAGTTGCGAGGTGAGCACTTTCGTTTTGCTGGCGACCTCATCTACCGAGTAGCTACAGACCAGCAACAGAGTGCCGGACATTGCACCGCAGGTGGCAGTTGCTCTGGACACTCTACGGTTCGATGTTTGTACCGTTGAATGGGGTAAGTTTGATAGTATTTTGGAAGAAAATCTAATTATTTCTGCATCTAGCTTCTTTAAAACAAACACTGGATCTTAGTTGTTGGATTGGAAACCGATTCATTTTGAATGGATGATTTGAATACTAGATTAACTCCTCCATGAATAAACTCCTTCATAGGATCATAGTCGAATTCTCGTATTATCTGTGATGGATTACAACTATGATTTTAAGGTGTGTCGCCAAGATATCATATGCATCGATTTCAAAGACGTCTATTTTAAGTGTCCACGAGATGTGAGTTAAGCTTCAAAGAAAATCGCATTTTCAAACAGGTTGGTAATAACTACTCTAAATTGAAGATTCATTCCCCTATTAAATACTCTCTAATTTTGTACTTTGTATTCACAGAAATAATGTTATTCAAGTATTCGAGTCTAGTACACGATACTGAAAATGGCCGTACAGTTTCGGTCGTAATACGCGTATCTGTCCAAGGATACAAACTAGTTGAATTGAATGATATAGTACTAAATTCAGTTTATCATTTAGAAATTATCTTATTTCATTCTTAAAGTTGTGGGTTCCGCATTATCAAAGCTACCCCATTTTACGATACCTACATTTACACTTTATTTTAAGGTATTTTTCGCCCACCAGCTACGTATCAGCGTGGCTCGATGTCCGCTACCCTCCAGGTCATTCGCGGGTTTCCTCGTGTGAAACAGAGCGTGGTTCCCCTCGACGGGCATTGCGCTCCAATCAGTCAGTCATCGCATGTCAGCCAACGGCGAATGACGTTCATGCTTTCGGAGCTTGGTGGCAATGCCTGAGGAGGTCGCTGTCGTGCTCTATGGTTTAGTGACTTTGCCTCTTTTTTGTTCGACCAAATTTATCACCTGTACCAAACTGTGGGTATTCAATCTCCCCCTAGTCGTCACCGATTGGCGTTGAACAAAAGTGAAACTTTTGATGCCACATGCGGCACGTAGCATAAGCTACGAGAAATGGCGAAGCGCAATTTTTTTCTGTGCTGATTTCTGACTGTTAGCGCCTAATTTAATTCCACGCTTGTACTGAGCACGTGTTAAATTTTAAGCTTGAATTTCAAACAAACGATACATTTTGATACTGTCCAGAATTTGAACTCATGAGCAAATGCTGACTGAATGAGGATTGACTCGACTCTTGTGTATGGTAAGAGAGCTTTATAAAGCGCTTCGCCCTTTGGCTACCCGATACTGATTGAAAGTGGTACATAACGAGCTATAAAAAATAAGAGTCAGTAGCCTCAATTTTCGGTTGATTATTATCGTAAACAAAAACCCTTCGCCGGCAACTATCTGCCTTTGGCTCCACAATTAACTCGATTGGTGTTCTCTTGTATTTTGTCTCGACATTTGTGGTCCCAGTCAACGTTTTGGTCGGTATAAATATTGTTATACATCATTCAATTCAATTCAATCGTATAGAATGCATGATAAGGCTATATTCTTACCAAAGTGGAGGCTATATGCTCACTTGGCACAACATTTTCAGACTTTCTGCGACCAGATATACGATGCCACAAAATTTGGATGAAAATGAAAAAAGGTCCGCATCAAGTCTCTAACTCGGGACCTCTGGAATATAAATCTGACACCTTACCACTGCATCGCCAAGAGTTACATATCAGAAGTGGGATTATTTGCCAATATAAATGCTTGTTTCATGTACAGCGATACTTGCTTTGTTGGCCTTCGTAGGCAGATACCAAGTTTTGGTGGCAATTTTTGCGATTTCATATGATGCTTTCTGGATTGATATATGATCTGTCAGTTTATACAACTTGACATGATTATACGTTGCCCTATTTACAAAATGTTTCGTTGTCAACACAGATTTCTTATTTATAGATTTAAGACTCGTATTGGGGATTTATATACAACTTGTGTTGACATTGATAACGCTTAATTTGGCATCATGTGCGAATCTGATTTTTGACGTAGGAATATGTGATTTTGGATGCACATTTTTATACGATACGTGATTCACGGGGGTGGTTTGAGTATTAACAATATAAAAATGCACTAAAGCCATATTCAGATAGCTAGTTTCCAAACCGTTTGATCGCATCTTTCTGTAACGAACTAGAAATTATTTCAATCTTTGAAAACTAGTGAAATAGTTAAGAGAAAACTAATTGTTCAAAAACTACAGATAGGCTGAACTTTGACAATAGATAATGATAATAAATGAATAATAAATAAATAATAATAAATAAATGAATATGATTTGACAATAGATCTACATGGAAATATTGAAAGAATGATTTTTAGAGTAATTTGTGCATGAAATCCTTGATAAATTGGGAGCGAGATGGATCAACTAGGTCCGAGTTCTATAAAGAAAGCAAAGAAAAAAAAATCCTTGAGAAATTTTTAAAGCTATTCATGAAAAATGCATTATGAATTTAGGTAGTTTCAGTTTCGGATTCAATACAACTCAGAAAAACGCTGGGGAACATCTCACATGAAGCGATAGCTGATTGTGAACAACCTACAAAATGATCCACTACATAAAACTGCCAAATCTACATTTCTCACCTGGCCTTAATGAATCACTTTCGCTGAAATGCCAATGAAGGGTTGTCATCGTAAATTGCAACTGGATTGACCACTTCAATCGCCGCCGGAGTCGTTCAACTCGGAACCAAACAAGTAGACCAGTTTCGCCTTTCTTCGTCGGTCGAGTGACGTCGTCGTCTCTTGCACCACCCAACCTATTTCATCTTGTTAACATTTGTCAAAACTGCATCAGGGTCCAGAAGGTGCAATCTCAGCACAATAGCCCATTACTTTGTGCGCCATTGTGTTCTCATATAATGCGATAATTTGATTTGTGATGCTTTCGGTCTATGAAGATCATGAACCCCTGCTGCAGTGTTCAGCAAGGCGAAAGATAGACGAGCAGCTAGTTCCGAAAACATCCCTCGACAAAATATCAAACCGGTCAGATCTGCATGGCCTGATAGAAAGTGGCTGGTTGAAAAGTTGCAGCTACAAAATAGCGCTTTTTGAAGCTCCACGCTGACGAGACGACAAACGGTAGTGGAGGACAGGTAGCCCGAGCAGGAACGCATAACTAGCACCTGTCTATAGCATATTTTGGTATTATACCATATTTCTGTATTGTTCAAAATTTCAGGTAGCCGTACCTCAGTGTAGTATTGAAAATATTATTCAAAAGAATAAAAAATACCTCATTGAGGTGTAGGAAAGCTAGGGCCCATTCACAAATTTCATAACGCTAGAAGGGGTGGGTGGGTGTCCCAACGATGTTACGGCCCATACAAAAATTGAATAATATTCATACAAAAAGCGTTACAAGGGGGTGGGTAGGTGTCCAAAAAGGCCAATTTGATGACTGCTTGAATTATTGAACTACCTATTGAAATTTCCCTTATAAAAAATATAAAAAATCATCATGTATTATTTAGGTATTGCAATGCCTGATCCAATTATCAGTTTGGTGTTTGAATATGTATTTTACTTCTCATGCAGGGCTCTTAAATACCTTTTTGCAATTCCGTTGCAAATCAATCAACTTTTCATTGAGAAGTTGGTCAACATAACGGCCTACTTTTCCTACTGAAAGAAACAGTGCTGAAAAGTGCTACTTTTCAGCACTCTTTTCGGTGCTGAAAAGTAGCTTTTTTCAGTACTGTTTTGGTAGGCATCAATCGAACAACCCAGTCTCTTCATGTCATTTGTGCTTATTTGCGCGGCGTGTGAGTCGAGACGAGTCGTTCTCACCTCGGGTGATGTGAGGCTACTAATGTTAAGGAGCGAGTCGACAATTGTCCCTCATTCGACTCGTCTCGCCTCACATGCCGTGCAGAATAAGCACAATTGCATCTGATTTTAGATCCGTTGTGCGATCTGATTCCGACAGGGGCTGTCCATTAACCACTTGCAGTGGCGCGGGAAGTGGGTAGGACAGGTAGGACATGTACTACGCACAAAAACACCTGGGTAGGACACTCAAAGGATTGTCCTACCCACGATTTAGCAAAAAAAATAATAAAAAATAAGATCAGCAGAAAGCTTGTAAAATAAATTAAACTATGCTTCAGAGAAATTTCAGAGACTATAAAGGGTCCAACAGGCTCTTCATGAATTCTATCTCAGATTCCCCTAAGAATAGCTTCAGGAATTATCATAGTGTTTTTATTTAGATTTTTCCAAGGTCTCTTACAGGGATCTCTTTCAAAATTGTTCTAGAGATTTATCTACTAATTTTCCCAGAAATTCTATTTAACAAAGGATGCTTAGAAGAATTTCTTCAGAATATGCTTGCGACTACCTCCAGCAATTTCCTATCATTGAATTTTCACCAGATATGTTTTTCACTATCTCTTCAACTGAGTTCTCTAGTTGTATTTCTATGAGATCTTTCTAAGATTTCCACAGGTTTCTACAGAATTGAGGAAATCTTCAAAGGTTTATTTTCGAATTTTTGAAAAAAAAATCGCTCTGGGTTTTTTTTCAAGAAAGCCTGCAAGAATTTCTTCTGTTCATTTGGTTTTCTTCAAGAATACATCCACAATTTATCACAGAAATCCAAAATTTCTTAAGGGTTCTTCGAAAAAAAAAAAACATCTATTTACTTAAAAACTTCCTCAGCATTTCATCCAAATATTAATCCTGCAACTCTTTAATGAATGTTTGCATCCTCTGAGCAGAATCTCAAATAGAGAAACCTAAAAGTAGATGGAGTACCGTGTACCATTTAATTCCGCTCCTGGATACGAGTAACTGCCACTGAAGAAGACTGCAAGTGGTAGTCGAAATACGCGTATCTGTCAAAGATAAGCATTTAGGAGCGGAATTAAAAGGTACACGGTACTCCATCTACTTTTAGGTTTCTCCATTAGTCCTGCAGTTTTTCCAAACATTAAAAAAAAGTTTTCCCAAAAATTCTCATGCAACTTTTGAAAGTTTATTTAAGTTTTCACACCAGCTAATCTTCTTCTTTCTTTTCTGGCGTTACGTCCCCACTGGGACAGAGCCTGCTTCTCAGCTTAGTGTTCTTATGTGCACTTCCACAGTTATTAACTGAGAGCTTACTATGCCAATGACCATTTTTGCATGCGTATATCGTGTGGCAGGTACGAAGATACTCTATGCCCTGGGAAGTCGAGAAAATTTCCAACCCGAAAAGATCCTCGACCGGTGGGATTCGAACCCACGACCCTCAGCTTGGTCTTGCTGAATAGCTGCGCGTTTACCGCTACGGCTATCTGGCCCCCTCACACCAGCTAATACTATACCAATTTTCCCAATAATTCCTCCGATCATTCCTACACAAGCTTCTATAGAGATTGTTTCCAATGTTTTTCGAGTAATTCCTTTAGAAAATCCTGCAAAGTGCTATCCCGAGATTCGATTGATTTTGTTTTTAAGTTTATCTTAGCAAAATATCTAGGAAATCCTCTGCAACTTACTCAAGAGTTCAGGCGTTATTTCAGAGATCATTGATGATTAATAGTGACTTTAATACTTCCACTATTTTTATATTAGATAACTGCAGAAATTTCCTTAGAAGTTCTTCACGGATTTATTCTTCAAAAATAATTCATTGGCATTTTTCTGGAGAAAATATAAGTAAGGAGGAATTTCTGAAGAAACCTTAGAAGAAATCTCTGAGGGAATTGCTGAAGGTATTTTTAGAGAAATCTAGTTGAAATCTTATATTAACTCTCAAAGACAGTTTTATAGGAAATCCCTAGAAAGGTTGATTAATCATTGGATAAAATCTTAGAGGAATAGAGACTTTCTTGAAAAAAATCACAAAGAATTTCAGGAGGAATTCTGAGGAGTCTCTGAAGAAATTCTGTTTCTGTGGTTTTCTTTGGGTAAATCTAGGTTGAATTCTTGAGGCATCCAAAACAAATTTCCCTAGTCAAACTCTTTAGGAAATTTTCGGAGTAACATCTTAACATTTTATCTTAATAAATTGCAGATGAAATTCCTGGGGAAAATCACGTAATTCCAAAAAGATCTTGGATCTTGAAATGCCTGCTCTGATGCTATGAAGAATCAAACTCTTCAAGAAGGAACTGCCTGAACTCCTGGCTTCTAATAGATTTCGTTTTGTTTTCTTGATTCCTGTTACGACTCTTCACAGCCTCTTTCTGAATCTTTTAAAGTCTCTTTTTTCAGGCAATAGGCGTGAAAATGAGGGGGTTAGAAGCAAAGGGGTGTCAGTGAAAAAAAACTTTGTTGTGAGAAAATCTACTTCGAACTTTAACTGAAATTTTTCATTCCATACAAATTGTATGGAAGCCAAAAAAATAAAAACAAGCCAGTTTTCTAACAATCATATTATTTCGTCTATTGAGCGGATAAGTCACTTGAAAATATCTTTAGAACGCTTGGAAACAGAAGAATTTCCTCAACTCAAAACCGACCAAAATGTCGCTTACACCCCTTTGCGTTTGAGCCCTTTGAATACGGTAACTTGAAATTTCCAGTCTAAGATTCCATAGGGTTAAAATTTTTCTTAGCTTCAATGTGCACAAAATATTTTCCAACGTTTGTCCTACCCATGGTTTCGAACGTGGACGCGCCTCTGACCACTTGATCAGTATTTTTGGGATTCCAGGCCACCCCCCCAACTCCCTCGTGGTCATTTGTCCATACAAAAATTATAAAATTTGTATGGACCGTGATCATTGGCCGGTCCCCCTGTCTCCCTGAATGACCACGTGATTTATGGACGACCCCACACAGGCTGGCGATTCTGATTTGTAGTCAACTACTGTTTTTTGCTGTCTTACCTGATACCGATGGGAGCGTGAAAACTTGTGACATTCATGAGTAGGTACTACTGTATCACAGCCTACGTGATTGAAAAATACTGAATTGATACTACGCATGGATGTGTGCCCATGTGGGTTCTCTTGAAATATTTGTTAGTGCTTTTAGAGTTCATCCAGCTGAAACGGCATTTTTCGAAATAGCAAAAAATGTTGTAGGCAACTCGTTGCAAAACTCGATTTTTTCAGCACTCGTTGTGTTTATCCAACTCGGCGAACCTCGTTGGATAAATGTACAACTCGTGCTGAAAAAATCATCATTTTGCAACTTGTTGCCTAAATAACTATTTTGAAGCGGTAAGTATTGGAAATTATCTGGTATAGAATACCTGAGTTTGGTATTCTGCAGCAATTGTCTTCTGCTCGGGTAGTCGCGAAGCTTCCTTTCCTCTGCCACCAAAGTGAACAAATGCAACGAGCGTGCTTTGGTAGCAAAATGAGCACCAGTGTTAGGCAGTGGACGAAGATCAGCCGTATGTGATAAGTGATTCCAATCAAATAGCAAAATAAATTGCCGAGACAACAAGAAAAGGAAGCCGGACTTTTGGAGGCCTCCGCCATCAACGGTAGTACGGAAGCTCTTGCGAAGTTGCTTCGCGCGGTGGAATGTCCGCTTTTGGTAGACACTAAAGCTCTGACCACGAACGAGTGGCGGATAATACAGTTTCACTTTAAATTGAACTCACTACGCTGTGGTTTTGAACAGGTTGTGCAGGTCAGACGTGCGAAGCAATGAGTGAAAATTTCACTCTCAGCTGTACTAGGATTGATCGTTGTGTTAAGCGTAGTGCGTGCTTACCGATTCTTTGTAGGTAATTTGCAGCACTGTTTTATCTATTTTACAAAAGCAGTACACTGAAAACTCCATTTAAGCGAAGTTTACCGTATATTTAAGGATACAGAGCGATCGCTTTGCACATTCTTATGAATGTTTCGTAAACTAGCAGCATTAAAGCTTGTGCCTTAACAAGGGAACATCTTAAGGTGAAACATCTGGAAATTCAAAGATGGCCTCCACGCAATTGCTGACTATTCACGGTTTCATAGGCTCTGAAGAAACGGCAAACTAACGTTTCTTAACTTCTTATTTAAAATGTTTTCATTTGTGCACATAAATAAAGTTCTTTGTAAGATTCGTATCATTAAAGTTTTTGTGAAATTTTGTAATTGGATTTCAAGCTGTTGAGTGTAGGTTTCCGTGTATCAAATATTATGATAAAATATGACAGCTTGTCAAAACTTCAACAGCGTCACATTGATCGGTTAATTACGACAATGTTCAACACATTGATGTTGTCTGATTAAACCCTTTGATCGAATCGGTTTGTCATGTTTGGCAAGGTATCATTACGCACCATAGGTCAAGATAATAAATAGCACTGCACAAAGGCACTTTCAAAATGTCACACATGAGTGGCTTTCGGCACGAGGTGATATGTAATGACAGAGTGATTGTCACTAGTGTCTAACAGCGATAAAGCTAGACGGCGATACTTGTCTGCTTCCGACTGATAAGGATTTCATATGATTTGGATTCGTTTGCGGTTCCAGTGCTGTTTTAAGTGAATGTGCTTAATGGGAAATTTCCAAGCCATCAATCTTTTCGAAACAAGTGCAACTCATATGGGCTCCAAGCCTTCTTGGCCAACCCACAATTCTCATCTTTGGGGCCCCAACCGTTGGTGGGTCATCAATCATCGTCTCAAGATAATTACCATAACAATAAAAGTGCTGTTTTCTTCGGGCCTACAAACTACAACGACCCCACATTCAAGACATGGCAAGGTGCATCCGATTCTCTCACTGCATACCATTGCAAAGAATGAGGCATTGAGGAGCGAAAAACTCAGATACCTGTTCCACAGTTGCATCCACTAAGCATTTTTCTACGCTCTCCCCGGCAAACATAAATGCAAATAATAACATAAAAAGTGGTTTACCAGTCGAACCTTTGTTCATCGGAAGCATCGTTGATCTTGGAATGGTAGGCCGGGGAACACCCGGAAGGGGGCTAAAATGCACATAAATGGTTAATGCTGAAATCGTTCACCAAACACATTAACCAAAAAAAGGGAATGAATAAGCTTTATTTTCCGCATTGTTTGCGTTTCCTCCATAGGCTTGCAATATCCTCCTGAAATGCGTGGACGAGGGTTGGGCAGTGCCCCGATACCCAGTGGGTTCCAAACTTTTTGAATCTCTACAATCATTTCACGAACCCTTAAAAGTCAATAATATGCAAAACAAATCATTGTGTCGGGTAGATCAATTACATCTCAAATTGAGAGGAAACCTCCTCAAAAGTCCTGTAGAAACCTGACAGAGACCTAGTAAAAAAAAATCAAATCACATCTTAAACAAGCACAGTTAAGATCCCATCTGAAATCCCTCATTGGTTATGTCCAAAGTTGGGAAACCCTGGCCTATACCCATCCAACGCTGCAAACAAGTGCATTAGTTAATGGTATTTGCACTTGAGTTTGAGGAGAATTCCACTCGGTGCATCTTGCTAGGCTTTGGACGGTTGGTTCGTTGGTTGCTTGGTGTTGCTGATCGGCGTAAATATCGCACGCGTGTGTAATTCTGTTGACGAGCGCCAAAATAGCCCCTGCGCGAAGCACTTGGCGTGTCATGCGAAAATTGTTTGAACAAGTTTGTTAGCAACGTCCGTCCATGCGGCCATGCATGATGAGTTTACTATGCGAGAATAGTTATGTGTAAGGTTTGATGAAGAGATGAGTGTGTTCCGTTGTTATCTATTCTCTTAACTTGATCGATGTTGATCGAATGTGGGTAGATCAATTTTCAACGGGTTTGTCGAGGAAGTTAATTATGAAAATTATGCAGTTTCATTGCATAATTTCTACAATGAAAAGATGCGGGACCGGCTGGGAGTCGAACACAGACGCCTACGGCATTGCTTTGCGGCTACAAACGTATATGTTACTACAAGGCTAAGGACAACTAAGCATTATTTTTTCTAGCAGCATTTTTTCTAGAAGCATTTACCGTATATACCATGTGAAGTTACCACTCAATTAAAAAAGAAAAAGATACGGACACCGTCTTCAGCCATTTAGCTGCACAGGCTGTAACACTAGACAACGGACAGACATGCTCCAGTGGCTCAGCTGAGAAACATTCCTGACGAAAAGTTTCAGTGTCTGAAGCGAGAATCGAACCGACACCCCATGATACGATGCTCTTAAATGCCTGACGACACTAACATACGGCCACGAGGCCCACAAATCGCAATTGTAAAATAAACTCTTATTAATTTCATCTCATGTTTTCAGTGATTTGTTTTTTTTAACACGAGCACCTATATGCTGCTAATGAGCCATTTGACCTCGAAAAAAGCAACAAAATAGTCAAAGGACTAGTATGCAATCTTCTTCTTCTTCTTCTTGGCATTAATATCCTCACAAAACAGAACAGAGCAAAATTCCATCAAAAAAGAGCGCCGTCACAACTCTGCGAGGCCTGTTTTGTTTTTTCACTCAAGAGTTCTATCAAAGTGTGAGTAAAGGAGAGAATAGCAGCAAGAGAGAAAGAGTACCATAAAAAATCCTCGCATTTTCTTGCACTCTCACTCTTTTCGTTTGAGTTCCTATGTCGAGAATTTGGATTTCAATTTACTCCTCAGAAAAACGTCGTTTTTGTTTTTGCATCGCAGAAGAGTTTCTGCCAAGCCTGCTTATTTCTTAGTAGGCAGTGATGCAGAACTCTAGCGTCTGCAAAATATATTTTTTGAGTTGTTCTGATATCATCGCATGTTTCCGTAAACTTTGATTTCAAGAATATCTGATCTTCGGGATCCGTTGGATGATTGTTTCAAAGAAAGTCGCTGCTTCGTAAACACTGATTCACACGATAAATTTGTACATTTATAAGGTTTAATCACCGCATGACTTTATTATATGAAAATTTATTGGCTTTTTTTCGGTGAACACGATACCTATACTCAGAGTGAAAGAGAGTAACGAGAGTAATGAAATGAAAAGATGGATATGGATGGAATCGCAAGCGAGCGACGAAAGAAATGAATAGTTGAAGTTGAAAATTAACAGAGGGCCATATTAGTGAACAACACAATGGAAACGACAAATATTTGCCAACGTTCTAGTCTTGAACGGCTAGATGTTGCAACACTACAACACTAGACAGGCAAAAAATACTTCTTTTCTATTTCAACTTCTTTTCATTTCTCTCGTCGCTCGCGGTAGAATAACCATCTTTTCATTTCATAACTTTCGTTACTCCCTTTCACTCTGAGTATAAGTATCGCGGTCACCGAAAAAAGCCAATAAATTTTCATGATAATACGATAAATTACTGTGTTCTTCCGTTGGTTAGGACAGTGGTTCCCAATAGTTTCTGCAAAAATCGTTTGATATCTTACCGAATATTCGGCCGAATACCATGGTGCCCGAATATTGAGTGCAGCACTAATTCCCCACCTTTGTGGAGCTGCGACTACCTATGATGCTCAACAAACAATCCGCTGACCTTCATTTACCATAATTATCAAATAAAAACAGCCATCAAAACTTTTAACGCCAGATGGTTTATATAATTATTCTACATCTCCTGGTAGATTTTTTTTAAATTGTCAGTCAAAATTACGCCCTTTCGAAGGCGTAACCGATGAAATTGTTTATTTGTAATACATTAACAAAGTATTTCAATACCGGAAGCTGTTTTGGAATGTATTTCTGTATGCGTTTGAAACGCAAATATATTTTACAAGCATAGCGATGTCAGAGGGAACTTTTCTTTGCTAGGATGGCGGTGATATAGATCCTGGTTGCTAAGAGCCCTTTGATTGTTTTGTCTTACCGCCTTTGATCAAGGTTTGCTTGTCATACTTTAAAACAGCAATATCTAAGTATATCAAACCATTCGATATTTCGGAAACTTATCATAATTACTTGTTTGTTTAAGGCTCAAGAATCCATCATCCAATCATCAGCAATCATCAAAATTTAAAACCAGTTTTTTCATTCAAATTTAAATGAACCCTTATAAAAATCTATCATCGCATTACAAATAGCAAGGACAATGCAATGATAGATTTTCATGAACATTGTTTCGATTTTGAGCAAAAAAAACTGGTTTTGAAAATTTGTAAAACGATGATGGTTATTTTCCTCTTAAGGGCTCAAGAGGCGTTACGGAGCTGATTTCATTTTCATCATCAATTACTAGTTTTAGTATCACAAGTTCTTGAGCCCAAAATGCCGCAACGGTAAACGCGCAGCTATTCTGCAAGACCAGGCTGAAGGCCATGGGTTCTAGTCCCGTCAGTCAAGGATTATTTGGTAATAAAAATTTTCTCGAATTTCCAGGACATAGAGTATATTCGTGCATGCAAAAAACAGGTCAATTGGCAAAAAATGATCTCAGTTGGTATCTGTAAAAATTAGTTCTGCACGGTGCCCCGACAGACCGTAATTATGCAAAAAAATGTCCATCAAATCTGAGCACAGCACTCGATTCCATTCTGCACCTCTGGGCCAATTTAAAAAAAAATCCTTAGAAGGAATCTTGAGAAATCTTGATTCGAAGTTTTTGACTTAAAAATTCAATATGATCCTCATTAAAATTTTGCAATAGCACAGAAAAACAAAAACCTACAACAACATCCAAAAAACTTGGCAAAACTGTTCTCAACTAGTATATAACGGTTACCGTTGTTATAGTTGTAGTTGTTATAGTAACATTAACAACTGACTTAACATACCAGAGTGGCTTAAGTATGTTTGATGGTACGTTCGATAAACGTGAAACATTCAATGCTGAATTTCTTTAGTTTACAGCTTATTTTTCGACTTTCACACTAAGTGACCAGTCCACCAAAGTCTGCCGTATTTATTTTACTTAATAAAATTTGCTTCTTTGTACATCTGGTACTACTTTTGATGTTTACGCCCAGTTGTCCACCGATTATTGCTGCACTTTACGTAAAAAATATCCTGTTCAACATTCTTAGCATCAACAGGATGATAACTACACGGGAAACATGATTGCCACAAGTGTTCGAAGATTAACAAAGTCTTTAACAACTTCAAACAAATCCCCAATTAGTACTCATCATCACAAGGTATCAATATCACTAGGACTTCCATTCTATATACCTGCAACCATTTACTTCGTGTTATTTTTTCGGGATTCATCGTCAATCTGTGTATTTATTTATAGGTCGCGTACAACTCAGTAACGCAAATCTAGCTGTTGCAGGTAATATCAAAAGTTTAAAAATAAAACTTAAAGCTGATCAAGCTGGCAAATACAATCAAGTGTAAGAATTGTTGACGAAGAGCCTATTTTTCGTAAAATTACATGGACTTAAAGAGATGAGTTTCCGATTTTACTGTTCAACGTTGCGTTTTGTCGCAAATACTCCTTGATTTTGCAGACGATGATTTTGTTGAAGCGCCATATAACACTTGTGAAGTATGATAATAATGTTTCCCGTGTAGTAAAAACACGTGTACTGGTAGTGAATATCTTCTTTTAAGGATTACGGACCCGCAACTTGCAAAGGGAAACGACATTTCTACTCTATTGCTTGATAAAAGCTTAACTGACTTCATAGATCCATTCCCAATGATAGCTGAATAAAAGCTTAGTAAGCTAAAATGCAATTTATACATCCTCTTTACAGCTGAATAAATCGTTGTTCAGCTACCAATGTTACCTGGGTTATTTCGTTAACAACTTCTAAAATACAAACCTCGCAATCCTTTATCGTACAACAGTGAAAACTGTTTCGAAAAGTAGTTCAGTTTTCAATAATAATGCGAAGAGACCAACAATGAATGCAAGCATGCCTAAATGAAACATCATTGTCAATTTTCTCTGTATAAACGCTTATTGTTGGCTTTAAGCACACTTATTTGAGAACAGGAGCGAAAACTCTTGAGCGAATAAAATAGGCAAACTACAGTGAGCTGGTCATTTAGTGCGAATGCCGTAAGAAAAAGTTGCATAATTCAGGTGAAGGTCAGCGGCCCCGTAGAAAACATCCGCGTATGTTCATTCTGATATTGAAGTGAGCGTACCAGTGCGATCAAATCATTCCAGACTTGAAACAAACAGTTGATACTAGCTCTTATCGACTATAAAAAAAAATCACATGACTTATCTTCTAACTATTATTGTGTTAATTGTTTATTTATTTGATTTATCTTTCAATCGGTCGACATAGAAAACAACAATAAACTAGATTTAAACCATTGGACTATGAAAAAACATACTGCAGTCACTCCGGTAAGTTAAGTCAGTTGTAAATTTCTAATTATAACAACGGTAACTATTTTATACTAATAGAGAACAGTCTGGCCAACTTTTTGAGCGTTTTTGTAGATTTTTTTAGTGCAATTGCAAAATTTCAATAAGGATTATATTAAAATTTTTAGTCAAATATTCCAATCAAGATTTTTCGAGATTTCACCAAGGGATTTTTTTATATTGGTCCAGAGGTGCTGAATGACCTCAGGAATCGAGCCCTGTGCTCAGATTTGATGGACATTTTTTTGCATAGTTACGGTCTGTCAGGGCACCGTGTTCTGTTCTCGAGTAACCTTAATATGAGAAGTAGGCTTTGTCCCTGTTAGAACGTAGTGCCATAAAGAAACAGAATAAGGAGATTACAAGTTCTGACTTTCGAAACATAATTTTTATATGTACTTACTGACTATTTACAGGGATTGAATCCTGAGAAAATTGAGAGAATCTCTCACGTATCGCTCTCTGTAACTATCATAACATGCTGCACATTATGAGAGACTGTTTATCGTATACTGCTACAAGTTTGATCAGATTGGGGGGATAGTAGTGCATGATAAAACCCCTCTAAACATGCTCCAAGCCTGGGGGACACTGTTGTTATTGGAAGTTCGTGGATTGTTTATCGTGCCAGTAAAGAAAAACACCTATCCCCAACGGTAAACAAGCGAGAAAAATGGATTTTATCATCGCTCTCTCGTTGGGGCTCTCGCTCGCTGCTTCCATTTATCAGACTTGTTACACCTTGCGATACAATGACGATCGTGTACCGCAACAGATGGGATGTTTTTCTTTGCTTGCTTTGATCGTGCTTCATTCTCAAATGAGAGCGAATTCTGCAACGCCTGCGATTGGAAGTGAACTCGGTTTTTGTTATCAATTTCCATTAATTGTAAGTTGTATATTTTGAGATCAAAAATACTCCTGAACGATGACGTTATGAGGAAATTAGAAAATAAAGGTGCCCGCATTAGCAAATCTGATAGATAGCGGCAACGGAATGCAATTCGACTGTATTCTTCCATCTGTTAACAAGTTCAGTGAAAAATAATCTGTAAATTTGATTGTAGTTTTCAGAAAGAAAATTTGTTGTCATTCATTGTAGTGTTATCAAAAATGTCGTACGTCATATTTTGCGACCAAACAGTTGATTTGTTGAACTGTTGTATTCATTAATTGACACACCTGGTAACTGTCATAACAATCTGTTTATACGCTAAACTATCCAAACAAACACTAGACGAAACGTATGTTGGTTCGGATTAGTCGGTGTATGTATTCATGTCAACCCGTTCTTCCCTTGCAATGTAAATATTTCTGGACAAAAAAGCGTTGTTTGCAAGACCAACAAGTGCTTTGTTAGGATAAGAATGCATAGCAATGAAAAAATGCGGTTTGGTCATATTGGTGCTTACGTCGACTATGTGATCATAGGCAGTAGGAGTGTGACAAAAACTCAAAAATCATTAGATAATGTTTTAGGCCTTAAATCAATACAAAATATTTAAAAATTGGCGCTAGCTCAAGTATTTAGGTTTTAAGATCCTATTTGAGAATTTTATCAGTATTCGCGTAGCCAAAAAAACGTTATAATACAAAACGTTGCAATACAAACTATTTAAAAATAAAATGAAACCGTTTTATAAATAATATGAATCTTACTCATAATGTTCTTCTGCAAAACAATGGAAGTAAGAGTCATATTCATACATCAATCATGGAAAACGACACTTATTCAAAAATGACTTCACGGACCTCTTGGTAAGTACTAGGGGCAGATTCCATTTAGATTGGATTTAGATTGCAATCTTCAGCAGTGAAAAAGGGTATGTAAAATTTTTGATAAAAAAATCGAATATATTTTTTTAGGTGTAGTCCACTCTGCTCATAAAAGCATAACTGTCCCATATTGATTTTCTGGCCAACACCTTTTTTCGTCGCAATATCCATATTTCAATGTATATTTTACCATCCATATAAAAATTAACACACTTAATTGAAAAATAAAGGCATAACAGTCTCTATATGAATTTTCAACCATAATAACAACTGCAAAATGGGAATTGCGTTCAAGTTTATATTTTTCGCTGATCAATAGAAGCAATATGAGTTATCTGAGCAGTTGTTTTCAATGAATATGGTATGTAGGAATGTATCAGTAAATTATGAATATTTGTATGAGAAGACTAGCTTAAAACTTTGAGTGCCATTTTCTCAATGCCTCCTTTTTCCATATGGGGCAGTTATGCCTTTATGGGCAACACACAATTGATGGAAAACGGCGAACATTTCTGCTAAACTGGAACGAAAACAAAACCAAATGCTCCCGAGCGTCAGAGCACTGTTTTACTCGCAACTGTCGTGCTGCTGAGTAATCGAAGCTATAGTGATTCGTGACCGTGTTCGGAGATGTTCAAGGTCAATTGTGCTTTGGGAAAAAAAGCTCAGGTGCAGGTCGTTAGGCCGAATACCGTTAGGCCGAAGGGGTCGTTTGGCGGAAAGGGTCGTTAGGCCGAATTAACATTTAATCATTCACTACTATTTCAAAGAGTTAACACATTCATCAGTGTTTTTTTCCTTCTTTCAATCAAAGGCTGTTCTTTCTAGTTATATTTCACAGCGAATATTGTAGTGCAAATTATCCTGATTTAACAACTAATAATCCATAAGCGGCTTCTAAAGTAGAGATTATCGAGGTAGCTATGAAAACCAAATTTAACTATGGACCAATGCACGAGTTTACTAATTTGACGTTTGAGCGGTGTCAAATTCACTCGTTTCCATGGTCACATGAATAACACGGCACTGCACAAACGACAAATAGTGAACTCGTGCATTGGTCCATGGTTCTCTAACTCGATTTAGAGATACAGTCATCTCTCCCTTACTCGATATTGAAGGGACCATCGAGTTAGGGAGGTATCGAGTTACAGAACACAAAACCAGTGCAACTGCGATCCAAAGGTCCATAGAGTTAGCCATGAAAACCAATTTTTACTATGGATCTCTAACTCGATATCGAGATACGGAATATCGAGTAAGGGAGAGTTAACTGTATGAAAAAAATTGACGTATTTTATCAATAAAACCACAAACGATCTTGCTTTGAAATTCCAGGAATAGAAGTATTCAATATGGAATATATTACATGAAAATAGCAGTCAACTGAGCAGCAGGATAAAACCCAGGTGGAACGTACCGTCAGAGAGAAGAAAAAGGACATTTATCATGCCTATACTCCCGTGCAAAAGTGTGTTGCCCATATCTTTGTGATTACACCTCGATTTTTAGCGAAGTAAGATCAACTCCTTGCCTTTTGAATGAGAGAGTTTCAATTAGACGTGTAATCACAGAGGTATGGACATAACACTTTTGTTATTTTATTTTTTTGGGTAACCCCAAACTTTTGCACGGGAGTGTATGATACCCTCACCACACTCTAAGTGACTTTTTTGCTTGTTGTGACGTGCAAACGTTCTAATTAGTTCAGCCGAACGT
Organism: Aedes aegypti; assembly: GCF_002204515.2. NCBI lineage: Eukaryota > Metazoa > Arthropoda > Insecta > Diptera > Culicidae > Aedes > Aedes aegypti. The sequence goes on along the minus strand of NC_035108.1, from coordinate 18,409,593 downwards.
GTTGCTCGCAGTCAAAGCAGTCATCTGAACTAGGTTACACCGACTGTTCTAAACTACACACCTCAACAGGTAAGTGGCGAAGGTTGTAGCTGCTCGCGTGCCATTTAATTGAGACAAATAGTCAGTAACGGTTGCTGGTCAAGGATCGAGATAATAGAGAAAAGTCATGTGCAGCCGAAAGACGTTCCCTTGAACCTTACCCGAGTTTCTTACATTGTAAACCGAACGAGTTCAACAGTTTGTCGATCTGCGTCACTCTGTAGTTTCAGACGTACCTAGCTTTGTTTTTTTATTCCGAGTTGCACAAATTTAAGCTTGTTAGCGCACAAGCTTCGTCGCGTCATTGATTCGCACCACTAATACCGCTTTTCTGTCAATCACTTTAGTCGGTGGATAGTTTCTATTTTCGCTACCGCGCTCTTCCTTTGTATGGAAAACCGTTGACCTTGTTTCGAAGTTTCGCAAAGCTGTGCGTTTTTTTTTTCGTGTTGGTCCCGTCGTAAGCGTGTGCAATCGAAGCACAATTTTCGGTTATTTATCGTGTAGGAAACGGGCGGCGAGCAGCAATGTTGCTGTCCATTACACATTGACTCAAAACGTCAACCCGCGGCATTTGCACTTGTTTCATGGCATGGAAATTATTGACCATCGTCCATTACGAAACTCTACCTAAATGACTTGCACGAGGAGCAAGAAAAACGTGACTTGCTCCCATTTTTCCACAATGAGATTTACATCACACAACAGCTTGATTGCAGTTTTGGAACCAAATTACTACAGATCAAGTGCGTCATAGATGACATTCGGGAGGTAGCGAGAAAAGTGTAGCTCAATCTGGTTTAGTGAGATTGTGCTGAAATTCCGACGAAGACCAACGTTAGTCCTATTCAATGGACGGTACCTGTGATTGCCAATTTACAGCTGATTGATCAAGTGGAAAGCGATCAATTCATTCGATGGAATATAGGTAGTTTGTTTTGTTAAATTGTGTTATAATAAAAGTATATTTGTTGGAATTGGAAGTATTTATATTTTTATTTACTGAGCGAAATATATACAGGTCATTTCATACAAAACGATCACAAAAAAGTACAAACGTGTCATCGGATGGGCCGAGATAGTTGTAGCGGTAAACGCGCAACTATTCAGCTGGGGGTCGGAGAGTATTTTTTTAGATAGAAAATAGTAGGTAGAAGATAGAAGATAGAAGATAGAAGATAGTGAATAGAAGCACAACCATTTTTAAGGTATAAGTTAAGAATGTAGCAAAATTAAGCATTTTCGCGAGGAATGGTCCTATCGGCATAGAAAATTTGGTCACATTTGGATTGATGAGTCAATATTGTTCAACATGTCTAATAAGAAAATAGCTTTTTTTGTGTTATTTTTCTACTTAATTGACTAAACAAATCATTACGATCCTAATTTATCTACATGATGTGCAATGATAGCCATGTTCACACTTTTTACGTTCCCATGCACAACAGCTGTATATTACATCTGCCACCCTTAATTCGTCAAAACTGATTCGATCACCAGTGCAATTTTCGATGCCGCAGATTCGGTCATGCAAATGGCAAATTGGGCACGGTGTGGTGGTGCATAGTTGTTCACGGGGTACCGAAGAAGTCATTATCCCACCGAAAGACATGCATCGAAAAGTTACAATGAATCAACGTTAATTACACTCCCAAAGGCAATGCAGGTCCCCACATGAGACACTGCTGTGAAGCTGTGAAGGAACCTTCGGGTATCGAGATCTTTGTCGTGTTCATAGGCAAATAATTTGGAACGTATGCTTATGGAGTGAAAAAAGATGTTGTACAATTTTCAACAATGTAGGTTGGGAATTTTGTGAACTACTTTGTTCAGTACATAGATAAGTACATAGATCTTCAGGTGCTCAACAAAAATTGTGCTTAATACATTTTAGCTAACATATTCTACGTATTTTGATGGGATCCGATTTAGATTATCGGTTTGTCTCCTATTCCTAACATAACTCATTCCGAAAAGTGGTGATTTCAATGGTATGAATTAATATTTTTAATATTTAAATGTCGAGGACTAGAAACATAGGATATTATTATTATATTATTGATCAATTGATTGAAGAAATTTGCAAGTGTTTGGAATATGAGTCATGTTTGGAATTTGAGTTGTTCCTATAATATCTGATAAAATTCCCAAATAATGACATGGCTTCAATCATGATTCATCAAAGCATTACTCAGTTTCAATCATCTCCGAAATTCATTCGTAATAATCTCGCAATACAGCATATGACTGGCAAAGTACTCCAGTTGAATGAAACCGTACAATTACAACAATAAAAGGTATTAGGAGAAATCCCAATAGTACAATTAGGCATCTTGAACAACAGTGATTGTTAGGTACCCATTCATCACGATAAGATAATTTTGTAGCACAGTATACAGCAGAAGAAGCAGAAAAAAAAGTTTCCAACACACTCATCAGTAGGGGAAACTGGGTAGACTTGATCCCTGCCTATTCTCTCGGAATGTAAAACAGTTTTATTCCAGACTGGTCGTCTGCTCGTACCTTTGGATAAACGGTTGAGTTGAGGCGTTCGTTTTTTTCAATGCAGTGTCCAAAAACTTAAGAGAAGTCCTGGCTAATTTGGTTCCAGTTCCCGGAGAACAACATATATTGTGAATTTTCAGTTGCATGAAACACATGTCATTCTGAATTATGGTGAAATTCTCAGAACAATCGGACCACTAGAACCCAAGATCCAGACCTTGAAACTTAACCATTTTGTATGAAAAACGACCAATGCGTACTTCGTTCTATCCAGTACTGTATCCTACACACCCATCAATTTTAACATAATCTCTTGTATCATTCTGACTGATTGTTTTCTCATAGAATTTGACGGAATCCTAGATAAAATTTTCACAGTTCAGTTCACTTTCCGGAACCCAAGCAGAATGTGTTATACAAACAGTTCTTGCGTAATAATTCTAGAGGGCCAATGATCAAATTGAAGTAGTAAGAAGCAAAGGGGTGTAAGCATAGCATAGCATAGCATAGCATAGACTGACTGTACATGTCAATGGTTGCTACTCTGTGATTGATCGGAACTGGTAAGAATTGCACTACGATCCAAATGAATAAGGGATGGGAGTTTCCGCTTACTCTCGAAGTGCAATTTTAGCAGATCTAATATTATTGATCAATAACGGCGCCGGCCAAGTCCTTACAGTCTGTTGGGATGGGGAAGGAATGTTAGGGTGTAATGATTGTTGCTTCTAGAGACCGAGAATACCTCTGCATCTCCACAATCACCACGGGAAGGGTGTTTATTAGTGAGGGAGGAAAAGATCTGGGAGTCACTTCTGGTCGGTGATGCGATCCATGGACAAGGGGGAAGAATACGACTTGTATTTAAAGCTAGTTTTGTATTTTTGTCTCGAGAAGTTTTTGGAAAAATACGTCAACATCTATAATGTCGAACAATTCAAAAGACGTTTTTATTAATGACGAAAACTGAAAATTACATGTTTATATTTTAACTTATATGAAACAGGAATAATGCCGACACTTGTAGTGACGAACCATACATAGTTTGTTTGAAAATTACATATGAGTATTACTGTGCATTTTGTCTCGATATGGTAGAAGTTTTAGAAAATACGTCAACATTCACAATGTCGAACAATTCAAAAGATTTTTTTAATAAATAATTTTTAATAATGTCAAAAAGAGAAAAATATATGTATATTCAAATTGTATAAGAAAAAAGCATAATGCCGACACATATAGTGACGAACCATACAAAGTTTGTTTTAATATTACATAAAAGTTACGCTTTCAAGAAAATATGTGTTATCATAAGCATGAAACGAACTCACCAGTTGGTAATCCATTCTCGACTGAACACAAAACTGACACTGACAGCAAAACTTCTTGGCGTCCCGAAAATAAACCGTCTTGCTTGGGCCTTCCCAAATACGTACCCAGCAAGACGCTCCAAAACAGGTGAAAAAAAAAAAATCTCCGGCGACGAAAACACGCGCGAATCCGTCAGCAAAATCAATCGGACGACGCAAAACCGAACTGTCCCGCTTGGGCTTCACGAAGCACTCTGAAGTAGTAAGAAGCAAAGGGGTGTAAGTGATAAAAACCAAGTTTTGAGAAAATCAAATTAAAGTTTTTCAACAATTTTTCATTCCATACAAATTGTACAAAAACAACTAAGTGTGACTTAAATAAAAATGGAGTGGTTTTGAAAAAATCGATGTGAATGTTGTTCACCACATCTTCAATGCCTTTTTCTCAGTAATCAAATCTATCAATGTGTTTTCTTCTCGTAGAGTGACTATTTACAATTAATATACGTTAATAATCGATTCTATTCTGACTGCAACAAATGTTGAAAAAATAATAAATTTAAATGCTTGGCCCATCCCAAGTTTGACAGATCGCAGTACACTTTTCACGGCATTCTAGATTTTGCTCTATTACCTTACTGTCCATAACTGCATATCAGTCACATTCGACATTTTTGACAATTTCGAGTTAATACCGTGGAGAGTCATTAAATGATGTATACCGTTTTGAATCATATTACGGACAGCTTCAAATTCCGGACACTCTACTTTGTATGGGAAACATTTCACACGAAATGTTTCAATTTTTGCTCTTCAAAAGTTCTCACTTTCGAGGCTCGTTTTAGTAAGCTTTTTCCATAGAAATCTATACAAACTCATAATGTCCAACTGCCTTAGACCTCTCTTTAGCGGCTTGACGACTTCAACTGATGGTTTGACTTTTGTATTAATGATTTCCGTAAGCTGTCCGGAATTCGAATCAAAGTGTCCGGAATATGAGGCAAAGTGAGGAAGCGTCCGGAACAAGAATTATGAAAAGGCCACACATTCCGATTTATTTAAATTTATTGAGGTTGCGGAAGCGTATTCTTTACCCACAATTCAAAAGTTAAGGGCGACGCTCGTTAACGCTGAGAAATCATACATAATGATTTATTTTGTATGCTCTACGCTGAATTATACTTCACTAAGGCCTTAAGTGTCCGTAATATGAATCAAAACGGTACTTTGGATCAACTTATTGAAATCTTTTGAGTTCGTGGTAGTTTTTAGAAATTTTAGTTTCTTCCCATACTGCCATAAAATGCACACTTGATGTTCCATTTACTCAATGCTCACTTTTGTCGAATGTTACAAATATGCAGTTATGGGCAGCTTATGTACCATGAAATTTTGAGCATCTGCAAGGGACATGGAGGATATTATTTTGTCTTAAATTGAACTGTTAAGCGATGAAAAAGTTACAGTTTTTTATATCTTGATTTTGATGTTATAAATCTATATACTTAAATAAAAATGGAGTGGGGTGTGTATGTCACGAAATGACTGGAGAACAGATGAACGGATTGACGTAAGTTTTTCACAGTTCCACTCAACAAGGGACAAAACAATGTGTCATTTTGTAAGGGGGATGCCATGATGTTTTATAACCGCCTACTTGATGGCAAGACGAAGTTTGCCGGGACCATTGGTGATTAATAAAGATTTCAATCTAGAGATACAATTACATTGCAATTTACATGAGGGACCATCCATAAATGACGTAGCAATTTAGGAGGAAAGGGGTAGTCTACGATGTTGTGATGAACCATGTATTAGGTATGGGAAAATAGGTTACGAAGGGGGGAGGGGGTTCATAAAATTGTAAATATATGTTACGTCATTAATGGACGGTCCCTTATGGCAGCTCACGTAGTAACATTTTCCAAAGAGGGTTCAAAGGTACTTTACAAATCTTAAACGTGTTTTAAAAATAGTTCAGGAGCATGGAAAATTTCGAAACTTTGGGTTTTGGCTCAATTTTAATGGATAATGTAAGAACTGCAAAAAAAAAAACTGGATATCTCCAAACATGCCAATCAGTTGTTCAATGTGTTTTTCAGTTCATCAGTTGTTGCCTGCAAATGTAGCAGACATCAGAAATAACAATTGTAATTAGATTTATCACCATCTTTGGAAAAACTGCTCCGCTGACTGAGGATTTTAATAAAAGTTTATTTTGAATACAATACTTTTCACTTTTTCAGCCATAAAAACGACGGGCTGCATTTGATATTTCGTGGCAGCGAAATCTGGGCTGCATATGACGTTGATATTTTTCCTCTTCGCGAGTCTTTCTCAGGTCTACACTATGAAATTTTTAAGGTTTAATCTAAACTAAATCTAAGGGGCCTATTTTGTAAATCGAGCAGATTCATGTGACTCGTCTGTATTCATTGTCGATCAAAGCAAGCATGCATATTTCAGATGTCACCCGTCGATTGCCATAGTAATCCAGTCACATAGAGTGACAACTGTCGAAAAACTCGAGTGACAGAGCTGAGTCGAGCGATTTTTTCGGTCGACAGAGACTCCAGTCGAGTCATTTTGATCGACTCAACTTATAAAATAGACCCCTAAATGTTGATTTTTTTATAATGATACAAAAGAACGTCAAAAAATTGATCTCTTATTTATTTAAGTAACAAGAATCTGAAGATTTTATTACGGATTTTCTAGGCTTAAACTGTTTTAATACCATTTTTACCATTTTCGGCTTCATGATTACATCGAAGGGACCGGTGCCTGCTAATACTCGATGGGTTATTTTGAGGACTTACGTGAATGAGTGTTACGAACTTTTCAACGAATTGGGTGCCAAACGAATTGTTCCAGGGACAAATACTTATGATTTTGTTTGAGATTTTTCTACAAGACACGCCTTGGACGACCATGAAATGAATTTATGGAGTTCGGGGATATTCTCGCTTAAAGAACAGCCCAAATCAAGGCCTGAGCAGTTACTTAAATAAGAAAGAAGTTTAACATTTTTTTATCACACCTTTTACTTTTAATGTAATGTTTTCTGCATCCAATAGGTAGAAAAACTGTCCCCCATAAATGGACGATCATTACTCGAACATCTCAGACCACTATACGGTTAAAAATTCTCATGTATATTCTAATATATCCCCTTATTCCATGAAGTTTACAGAATGTTAACATAACGGCCGAGTCAGGTTTTGTGATGCTTGTGGATCATGTTAGTTAGAGTATTCGAGCCAAAAACGATGTACAAAATTGTATTCTCTCGATTTTTTTTATCTCCAATAATAAGGTCAATGCTTTCCTCTAGTCTAAAATGAATAGAAATAAATTTAAAAAAATAGGTAAATATTTCAACATAAAAAACAAAACAAAAACAGCTGCAAAACAAATCCTGTGTACATATTTGACATTTACAATCAACAATCAAAGAGAATGTCCTACTAAAGGGGCCCAGATAGCCGTAGCGGTAAACGCGCAGCTATTCAGCAAGACCAAGCTGAGGGTCGTGGGTTCGAATCCCACCAGTCGAGGATCTTTTCGGGTTGGAAATTTTCTCGACTTCCCAGGGCATAGAGTATCTTCGTACCTGCCACACGATATTACGCATGCAAAAATGGTTATTGGCATAGTAAGCTCTCAGTTAATAACTGTGGAAGTGCTCATACGAACACTAAGCTGAGAAGCAGGCTCTGTCCCAGTGGGGATGTAACGCCAGAAAGAAGAAGAAGAAGTCCTACTAAAACCTAACTATAAAATCGGTAGGCATAAATGTCAAACTCAAATCACCCTCCGCAAATTTAGAGCACCATTTTTCGACCCATTTATACGATTCAGGCCTATTTTGTATGAAAATCCAAAAATTGGCACAGAATTCTTGTGCCTAGTGGTTTTCCCCAAGTTGAAATAAATTTAAGTACTCTGTCTACAATATTATAGGTCACCTTGTCACGATTATTAGTCACTCTTTTTACATGCAACTAAAATTTATCGAATTCACGGTTATTGAACTTGAAAAAAATTGCAATAAATATATTTCAACAATGCTGGAAATTTAAAAGCATTTGTGTAAAAAGATGTACAGAGTACGCTAAAACTGACTTTTGGTTTTTTATGTATGACCAGATCTAGCCATAATGATATCAGCTGTTTGGCTCAATTAGTGAGCCTACGATTTTCACTAAAAGTTAGCCCCAATGGTCAAAAATTAGTGCGGGATACTAAAAAATCTTTCATAAGCAAAGAATTGAATTAAGTCGATGTTTGTATTTTTGACCTATTCTCAAATATGGAAAATAACTAAGCCATACTAATCTTGACTAATTTCAACTCGACACATCCTAAACAAGAAATATTTATTAGACGTTTTAAATTAAGTATTCTACATACAGTTCATATGACCAGCCCATTATAGTTGTAGGCCATATCGATCAGTGGACTGTATTTTTCTTATCGCAAATTCGGAATAATTTCTCGCGCACAGAAAGAACAGTTGTGTTCTGTTCGACTTTCATTTATTGACAAGACAAAGCTTCTACAGTCGCATATAGCGGAAACGGAAAAGCAAAATAAAAATAAAACATGGGTAATCCAAATTAAGTCTGGTTTCTTTAAAATATTACATTCAACAATAGTATAACGTACTTTATTGACTGAACTCGTTTCCACCATTATATAAATTATAGTCTCCTAAATTATTGGAAACATTGGGTTTAGTTGTTTTTTTTAAATTAATAAATTACCTCAAATAGTAGAAATGTTATGTAAGCAGCTTGTATTGACATGAGATACTGCACTGTTTTGAGTGTGTATGGAATTTTGAATTTACTGACCTTGTTTAAATTTTATAAAAGAGCGAAAGAGAGATGAAGATACAAAGCCATACACTGTTGTGTATAATCTGAAGCCTCAGCTTGAAACTCCTCATCCTTGATGACTTCAGCGAATACAGATGTTAGAGTTTTTGCTCCACACCATTCAATTAATTCAAGATAAATTTTTGAGTGTCCTCCCAAAATTTGAGCTCATTTGGACGAAAACTGAGACTTTTCGTCAAAATGAGCTCAAATTTTGGGAGGACACTTAGAATTTGATCTTGAATCAAATGAATGGTGTGGAGCGAAAAATATATTGCAACAAATGATTTACCTAATCAAATAGAGAATTGATGGAGCCATAAAGCAATGCAGAAGAAGAAATTGTACTTGTTCAATGATGATAAGACCATTTGGCATATTGCCATGGGCTGGTCATTCATGAGTGTGGGTAGAAATTATGCTCAATTAAACACATTTGATCATTCAGTTGTGTTCAAGATATGTCCATTTATGAAAAGAGATCGAATAATACTTTAAATCGACTTTTTTCAATTCTATGCTTATGAAAGATTTTTTTTAATATGCGCAAGTCTTTTCTTGTGACTGCCTTGGCTAACTTTTAGTGAGGGAAAAATGCTTCCTTGGCTTCCGCAAATCCGACCATGAAGCAACGGTTCTAACAAGTGAAAGCACTCTTCAGTACATGCATTCAAAAGGGGATCAAGTATCACCAAACATTTTCAAAAGCTTCATACGATAAGCCATGGAATAAAATTGAATTTGAATCTAAATTGTATTACAGGGTGTCGACCCAATTTTGAAAATAAAATTCCCTGACTTTCCCTGACCTTCCAGTCGTTTTCCAGAAAAATTCTAGACCATGTTGATTTGTTTGTTTGATAGAGTTTATGTTTTAGGTCGTATGAATAAACTGAGCAATAGTTTTAACTACACTGAAAACATTCTACAAGCTCGATCAATGTGTTTCTCACGTAAATTTTCACTCATTGTAAAACACAACAATCGATGGTGTAAAACCAGTCGCTATCAGCAATTCGAATTCAAAAGTAAAACACGTCAATTTACAAATTCTCGAAAAGTTTGCTGTAGAAATTATTAGCGATTTCTTCATTTGCTGATTCCAGGCACTCATTAAGGGCGCCTGGCTTCCTAAAAAATAACATGTCACGCTTGGATGGCAAATGTAAGCCCTTGTCATGTTAGGCAAACTAGTTGTACTAGTGATTGATATCACAATTATAGAACACGTTGAAATTGTATGTAAAAGCCTTTGCTATCGTTTACACGTTATTTCACCTTGCAATTTGACACGATAGATCCACTTTGAAAAGAATATGGATCGAACGTGTAGATTATTTGCAGTTTATATATAATTTTATTATATATTATATATAATTTTATTCAAGATTATATATAATTTTATTCAAGTTGATATGATAAAATTGAGCACTTGGGTATGTACATTTCAAATTTGATAATTCGTATTAAGAAAGCGGTAAAAGCTGAGTAGAAGCTAAGTAAATTCTGAGTCATCTACTGATTATATTGAAATCTTCAAGCGCAAAAGTTACTTTTAAAATTGTAGGAAACGATGTATTCGGATATTGAACTACCTCAGATATAATTTCACAAGTTTCAGGCATAAAGGACAATTTTGGACACCTTCCTCAAGCTGAATATACCATTGTTCATACATAAGACGTCACTATTAAAATTATTACTATGCTTTTTTAATGGAAGAACTTTCTTCCTGAAATTGAACTACTTCTTTTTCAGGTAAAATTACAGCCATTGTCAAAGAACTTTCTTTGAAAAAGTTATCAAGGAATTTAACAAAAAATTCTCAGAAATTCCAATAGAAATTCTTAAATGTATTTTTCCAAGTATTACTCCAATACTTCTTTCTCCAGAAACTCCTCTAATATATCTCCCAGAACCACCTCAAATGTTTTATCCAATGGCTTTAATATCACAAAGAATTATGTTTTAAGAACTCGTACGTTAGACCAAAGATTTTTAACTAGTTTAAGAATTTTATAATTACACCTCCAGTAGGTGAATTCCGTCGCGTATTTTCTTTGAAGAAAAGAAAATTTTCTTGCTGGAATTTTCTAATGGAAGGAAGTTTCTTCTCTTTGAAGAAATTGTTCACCGGATTTCACCTACAGGAAACTATTGAAGAATTTATTTCAGTCATGTTTTTTTCCTAAACATTAATTTAGAATCCATAGGAATATTACAGAAATACTTTCAAAAAAATGTTTAGGGATCACATAGACACTTTTTTCAAAATGTATTCATTTTTTCTTAAAATTTTTCACCATGATTCTTTACAGGTAATTAGTTGATTAATTTTTAGAATTCTGATGTGATTTTTTTAATTCAAGCAACCGTTTTTCCCAGAAATTTATCTAAATATTTTTTAACGAAATAAATTCTGGAATTGAATAACGCGCTAATAATAAGTTATCAGATGTTCGTTTTAATATGTCGTGCCTGCAACAATCCTCGATTTAACTACACTAAGAATGAGTATTCAATGAGTATTTTCCAAGTATTTTTTTCGGGGGTTTGTGCTAACGTAAGAACTTCATATACACTCATAGAACGCGACCCGAGAACGGACATAAACTATCAAAGGATTATCGAGCAGATTCCTTCAAATTAAATTCCTGAAAGTTCTGCTTCCAGGGATTTTATGGATTCACAAAGATATCTTAGATAATGATCTTCATCATTTTTGGAGAATTTCCTGTATATTCTCAGAACTAAAAACAAACTGGACATATCTGTAAGTAACTCCTGAATAAAATACTAAAATAACGCTTGGAATTCACAATATTTTCATAAAACCCTGGATAATTGAAATTGAAATAGATAGCAAAATGGACAAATCAATATTGGAGAACTTTGCGGTATTATCTTCATTGTTTCCAGAAACGATATGATAAAACATCCAGAAATTGTTTTGCAGATTTCTGCTCTTGAAATTTTGAGATACGGTTTTCATCTTCACCTAAATACGAGAATCTTCATTGGTTGTTTTCTATATTTCGTTTTATTAGTTTAACTTGGATATTTTGGGCAAACTTGTAAAGATTGACATGATTTGATGAAGTGGATTCCATTTTTTCTTCGAGATTTTGAAGAAAAGACAATGATTTGATCTAGCAAACTTTGGAACTAAATTAATAATACATAAGCAAATTAATAATTAATAAAGCAAGCTACGCCAACTTTGAAGAAATTGTTCAGAGAGCACTGTTGATGCTTTTCATTTCAGAAAATTTTGGATTCTAAGAATAAATATAGTTAGTAAAGTACCGCTCACTCTCATATGCATAAAAGCATCTTTTCAATCAACTTGTTTGATGTTGTAGTAATGAATATTTTTCCCTGACTTGTAGTGAAATTCCCTGACTTTCCCTGACTTTCCAAGTCAAAAATCGAATTCCCTGACATTCCCTGACTTTCCAGGTTTTTCCAGGTAGTCGACACCCTGTATTAGTCAACTATGCCTTATACATTTTGTCAGATCAAGGAAAAACAAAATTTCTAATACCTAACATTTTTCATCAAAATTTGATTTTCTTACAGAGTTACAGCCGCATTTAGCAAAGGGGATCAAGCCTCCCCAGTTTCCCCTACCGAGATAACAATAATTGTCCACTTACCTCATCCATCGCAAAGTCGTAGCATTCGGCGATCTTCTGGTACAGCTCCTTGACGCTGGCAAACCCGGTGATGAAGCCCGTTGGACTGCCGTGGGCCAGCTGGCAGTTGAACACGAGCTGTGGCTTGGTCACGTTGGCCTCGTGGCTCCCGTTAAGGTCATCGATGTGCGGTGCCGTGGGCATTGTGCTCCCTGCCAGATTCTTGCCGTTAAAGCCGTTGTTATTCTCGTAGAAAAGATGGTGGTGGGGATCTTTCGTCATGGGAGGGGATGGGTTAGAGATTTTTGCACTCTTCTTGTTGAACAAAGGCATTTGGGTTTGGATGCGTCGCACACGCGCCTGGTCAGACAATCAGAAATCGAAGGAATCAGGATCGACGATTCCAGCGAGAGAGGAATCGGAGAATGATCGGATAGAGAGATGCGCTAATTGATCCCAAGAGATCGGGATTAGTTGGTCTACTTCCTAATGCACCCCACACACACACACAAACTGAAGCACAAACCACTAATTGGAATTCTCTCTACAGATATTTTCGGCCGGATTTGTTCTCCTTCCTTTTGCGTTTCTTATTCCCACCGAAGAAAACGGTAAAATTTAATGCACTAGCACTCGATCCGTAAAAATTTTCAACAACCCGATAACGAAACCGAACACCTCATCGTTTTCTTGGCCAAGCACACTCTACTTTTGCAAATCGAAGGCCTTCTTCTTCCAGAACAACGGTAGCTGATAATTGCGAGCCTGTATTTTTATCTTTCACCAACACTCTCCGACACAAATGCTGATAACAGAACCCCTGTATAAACATTCCATGAAGTGTCGTATCAGAATAGTGTCGCTGCAATTTTATGTACACTTGAATTTGATAAGAGAAAAACTAAGAGTAATGAAACAGATAAAGACCAAAAGAAACTAGGATTTTCCAGTTAAAAAAAACGTCACATCTTCTGTACAAAATCGAAATAGCAACTCCCTTCACCAATCCACAGCACTCTTGGATATTGATATTGCACTCAAAAAAAGAAAGTTACAATCACGGCAATGCGCAGCGGCAAAAAGTATCGAGGTCACACACAATAACCAGCGCACAAATATTCCACCCAAATCCAACGAAAAATCAGATCGCCGCCACTTGTAACTTCTAACGCGTAGACTTCAAACCCAGATATTCCGAGGCAGGCAGATAAAATCAATTACAATTTCAATTCCCCGAACAACGGGAACACAGTGCGCGATATTGGCCACCCCACACAGGCCCTGTTCCTCCTGGTATGCTCCTGGAAACACGGTGAAGCTCGTGAGAGGACCGAGAAAGTTCAACGAATTCCGCACCGGACTGGCTGGATGCTCCACAAGTTGGTCACTGGCTGCTGAACCACCGATCCGCGCGCACAGATCTTGGACTTGAACTCCAAGAAGCACAAGCATACAAAAAATAACACTCCGATCAGAAAAAAATGAGAACACGCGAGAGCGAACTCGAGAGGCTCTATCACCGACCGGCTAGTCTACGATTCTTCGACTCAAACGATGGACATAGGCAACCAGAGTGCCCCTTCAAGCTCCACACAAAGCAGCGGAACAAACGGCGAGAAAGTTTCCCCGGAGAAAACTACGTTGACTTGGCAATCTATGGTTACTTCAATGCGGACTCAAAATAAGCCGAGCACTTGCGAGCAGCTTGGCGCTTGGGACCGTTATGTTTACTGCTATACAAAAAGCTGGAAAAATAGGCGCTTGTCGCTTATTACACACCGACCCTCGCGTATAATCTCTTTTTCTCTCTCTCAGTGGTCATGTTTGTTCTCTTTTATTCTCTTTTTCATTTTACTCTTATTATCTCTTTTTCAAGTAACTTCAACCACCCCATTCATGAGGAACCTATAGTATTCAATCAACTCAGCAAGCGCTTTCCACCCATGGATATGTGTCGTCGTTCTCACTTTCTACACGCGGCTGGCTCACTGTCCAACATAGACTGAGCATAGATTTGATTGTCGAGAGAGAACAACTCTCAATACCACAGACTGTTTCAAATCGAATCAGATGAGGTTGAGCCGCTCACAAAGCAAGCCTTCTCAGGTCAGCTCAGACCCTAGTTCCCTGAGCACAGGCGCGTTTGGCACACCGGAAGTGATTCAAGTGAACGTGATCGCAGATAACTTATTGAATCATCAAGGACGAATCCTTATTGTAAAACAAAAGTGGGGTGAAACGCTTTCAGATTACTTGGTGCCGAATGAAATACGATGCAACGTACAATAATGCAATAAAATCAGCGTTAAATATCTCTAGATCGAACGCTTAAATAGAGAATACCAAATACGACAGAGTTCACTGCGATTATGAAGCCGGAAACATGTCCATGATTCGATTCGAAAGCAACGAACCTCAAAATCCTCACCCCAAACGGTCAATTTGATCTAAATTTTCACCTATTCATTATGCTTAGCTTGCTTTCCATCATTGTGTTTAGAACAATTTTGAATATAGGCGATAAGATCGAAATGCGTTACAAGTGACCTATCTGAAGTAAATAAATAAGCATTTGTGGTATTTATACAGGCTCAATCCCGACCAACCAGTCTTTATAATTCTTTATAGATCTTTGACCAACGATGGCGATCAATGAATAAGGTTACTACTGTCCAGGACTGTGTTTCAAAAAAATTTTTTTTTTACTTTCGCCCCCTTACATATTTTTGAATCACCGCCTGATTTGTAATTAATGTGTTTGTATTAAATAAAGGATATACTGTGTTAAGATCGTGTTCTACACCTCACCATAAGTTTACCAAAAATACATCAAATTTACTGGTGAAATAGGGTAGGACAGGGCATGATGAGCGAATCTATGACAAAAGGTCAAAAGACAAAAGGTCGAAAGAACAAAAGGTCGAAGAACAAAAGAGAAGGGACAAAAGGTCGAAAATCTTTTCTCAAAAAAGGAAAAAATTTCTACCATGCAAATCAATTCGACCTTTTGTCCTTTCGACTTTTTGTCCTTTCAACCTTTTGTCCATAAACCATGATGAGCACCCCTCAATTTGAACGTATTTTATCAAAATAACATCATACATTGTTGAGTACAGATTAATTCAACTACTATCCTCGATAAAAGTTATCAGAAATAATAAGAATTTGAAAATAAACCCGTTAACGCCCAAGGTCACAATTGTGCTTTAATCTAGAAATTGTTAACAATAGTTACGTTTCCATAAAGTAAACACTGTTCCAGCAACAACAAAATAAAGTCTATGGTGAAGTAATTCAAAAAAAAATCTTAAATGTGTGTCGTCAATATCTGCTAGCTCTATGGAATAAATTTGGCAGTTTATTAAGACAAAATTAATTAAAGTTTTATTGCAATGGAATAAGACACTATTCGAGTTCAATATCTATTCGAAATTTATTTAAAAGTATAGTATACCCAAAGGTTTTAACAACATTTACTTCTAAGTGTTATCTGGTACGGATTTATGGCACAAATTAAGCAATGTATCAATATTCAAGGTGATAAATTATGGTTTGCTTGGTAAAAAATAAATTCCAGAGCCACAATTCACATGTTTGAGTTGAACTCTAATTTTTTTATTACCCTTAAAATTTGCTTTACTCAAGAAACCTCAAAAAACCCTATTGTTAAACCTTTTTTTTCTATAAATCAAAATTCGACCCGGTGACATGTAGTTGTTTCTACATGAATTTGATTCTTTGATCCCAGCAAATATGTTTGGGCAGAAATAGAAATTTTAATTACACTCAAAAAATCTTTTAATTAAAAACTACAAAAAAATAATTTTTTGACACTGTTTGCCTTTACAACAAAATTCAACGCAATAACTAATGGATTTCTCGACTGAAATATGACTGTTGAAGTCTATTGAATATATATTTTTTATTACGCTC
Source organism: Aedes aegypti (assembly GCF_002204515.2). Lineage (NCBI taxonomy): Eukaryota > Metazoa > Arthropoda > Insecta > Diptera > Culicidae > Aedes > Aedes aegypti. The sequence continues at coordinate 18,393,291 of NC_035108.1, read as the reverse complement.
TAATTTTTTTTTTTTTTTTTTTTGGTTACGCTCTAAATTGATTCTTTTCTAATTACTGAAATCCCATTTTTTCCATTTGTCAAAAAATCAAAATATGATGCGATGAAATCTTGTATTGTGGTTTATAATTTTATTACAAAAGTCTGGTGTTCAGCCAGAAAATAAAATTTTTGAGTGCATTCAAAATTTATTCTATTTTAAAAATTACAAAAAGCCCTTTTAAAATTTTTGCCTGCAAATCAAAAATTAATATTTTTTTTTTGGCTTTCAAACGAGCCGGAGAATCAGTTTTTTTTACAATTCGGTTGTATATCAGCCTACTTTTTAACAAGAAATTGATCAATGCATTCAATATAATGGCCTACTTTTCCTACCAGAAGAAGTAATGCTGAAAAGAGCTACTTTTCAGCACTAAAAACGATCATGGATTGTGTTTTAGTTTACAGCTGGTAATAATTGTCAAACTAGAATGAGATACATTTTTGGTCTGTTGATGTCATCTAATTGAATAAATAAATAAAAAACTTGTAACTTTTTAACATCACACAGCTCATAGAAGCCCATTGAAAACTCATGGTTTGAAAAAGCAAGTTTTTGTTATACTTAAATTTATTTTACTAGAATTACGAAAAAAGGTATTTTCGTAACTTTTTGTTTTTAAGCAAAAATTTAATGATGACTTGTGAATTCTTTTACTTCTCTCCAAACATCTTATGCAAACAAACTTATGTCTAAAACCACCATGTCATTACATTGGGCTTTGATTTAAAGAGATAAAAGGTTAAATAATAGAATGTTTCCTAGTTGTTTAAATCAAATATATTTTGAGTGTTATCTAAAATTTAATTCTGGCTAAAACATGTTCACTAGACATCTAAAAGCAAATTTTCCTTTCACGCGTAAAAAATACATATAATTACCATGAATATTCATTTACAGGCAAAAAAATAAGTAGTTAGTAACTTCTGTAGCAATTTCGTGAGTTAGTAACGTGGGACCGCTCTGGGATAAGCTATGGTGCCCGTTTTGCCCCGATTCCATGGATTTTTTTTATTTTTATGTTGTTTTGTGTAAAATTGTTTTATTATGGAGATAATTTCACATGAACTTCTTCATTTCTAGTCCATTCAATAATGTTTTACAGAGAACGTTATAAAGAGATGGTAATTTAGGGGATTATGGGGTCAAATGTACAATGAAATATTTTTGAAGATGAATTTTTGTTTTTGATTTTTTCAACGTGTTTTTTTATTGAAATAATTTCTAAAATAGTAAAATAATCATGAATATTGCTTGCAGAAATAAGTTGTAGTGAAATTTGTTGAAAATGTATGATCATTAATTATGCTCTATGCAAAATATTGTGAATAATTTACCTTCTTATATCACAAATTCCAAACATTTCCAAACGGTATGCGATAGTTTGGGTACATGGTATTGATCTAAATCACTGTTTCCCAAACTTTTTTAACTTTCGCCCCCTTAAGGCCAATATATCTCTGGAATCGCCCCCCTGATGTTTTTGAAAATTCAGTTTAATATATTACCATAAGTAAACAAAGTTTGGTTAAGTTATCAAGTTTACTGATTTAAAAATGTTAAGGCGAAGTAGTTCGTCATCGAAATTGGTACACGTCTTTAATGATTGTTGCTAATTCACCTCACGATTAAAAACTAATGAAATTCAGATGGGTTTTTACTGAAATAGCTGAAAAACTATCAGCATACTTTCTGCATGGAAACGAATATTGCGATACTTTTCCAAATCATTATTGATCATGAAGACTTGCTTTTATTACTTTGAAATTGTGAGCTGCAAAGTCAACATGGCTGCTAAAACGAATGATGGGCTACTTAGCCTTAAATATGCTTCAATATTATGCACTTAAAAAAATTAAGGAATTTTGTGCAATAAATATTTGATAGTTTTGAGAACGCCAATACTAAGAAAGCATAGGCAAATCCTAAAAAAATCCATTGCCTTGTTAACTGCAATGTAAAGCAAACAAGTTTTTATCCTTAAGGTGAAGATGAATCGAAGCCAAACATCAAATTTTCAAGAGCACGGATCAGGAGAAATAAACATCCGTTTAAGCTTAAAACCTAATCGATTGGTCACTAGCTGGTGCTGATTAATCGATTAGGTTTTCAGCTCAAACGAATGTTTGGTTCTCCAGATCCGTGCTTTGGAAAATTTGAACTTTGGCTTCGATTCATCTTCACCTTAAATCCTTGAGGTTTTAATCCGATAATTCTTCAAATTTAATTAAATTAAAGTTGCATGATTAACGTTTTCGGATATATTAGTTTCAACGTTGATACCTGATCTTTGTTTACAAAATTTTCTCTCGGATTACTAACATATAACATAGTTCTGAATACGTTATGTTTTGGGAAAATTTCAGTTACTAATTCATAATTCATAGCGAGATTAAGACTCAAGCTAAAAAAAAAACTGGATGCTTTATAAACATATTTCGTCTTTTGAAAATTGTATCCAAGTTTTGTTTATCCTGTTTAAAAAGAAAATGTTAAAAGGTACAAACAAATAGAGGGAAAGAGTTGATGTGGAATTTTCAGACTATTTAAGTATAATCTACTATTAAATTGAGTATCTTCTCCAAATAAATCGTAGTTTTCAGTTTCTCCCACTTTCGCCCCCTTTCTAGTATTTTCGCCCTCCAAAATCCAGTTTTCCAATTTTCGCCCCCCTGGACCTGAAAATCGCCCCCAGGGGGACGAATTCGCCCACTTTGGGAATCACTGATCTAAATGATCGATTGCCGTTAGCCTCATTGATAGGAGATAGTGGGAGCATATAGTTTTTTGGCTATTTTTGCCCCAAATCCCCTAAAAACATTTTTTTTTTCATAAATAATTGAACAGATATCTCCGAATTAAATTCATTTTGTACTGAATTGTTTATGCTGTATCTGATACAATATTTAAATCATAAAACATAGGAGATTATGGGGATCATTTAAAAAAAAAATAAAAATAAAAATAACGAAGTATAAAAAAACACAAAACTAAATCTATCAAGAAACCACCTGCCGTTTTTTTTCTGATTGAAATAAATTACACAACCTCTTCTGTAGCAACTTCGTGAGAATTTAATTACATTTCACAAGAAATTATTCGGGAAATATTTTTTTTATTTTAACGGATATTTGGTATTACAATATTCCAATTGCCATCATACACTAGAGAAAAAGTTACCATAAAAATGAAAATGCAGTTGTCAACAATGCTCAATACTAGATTTTTTTTCCAAAATCATTAATTTAATTAGTATAATTTATTGTTACTATGTTTAATATGTTGCCGCCCTCTACATTTTCAGTAAACAGATTGCTTGTTGGTTGACATATTTCTCTTGGTGAATCATACTGTGTTAATATTGTAAACAGTTATTATGGTTACATCTGTTTGACTGAATTTCAAGCGTGTTCAAGAGCATTCTAAAATGCATAAAAATGCATAACATATAGAAATTATTTTCTTGTTTTATATGTTTTCATAAAATAGCCCGAGCAAACTTGAATAACAAAAAGATAAACGCTGAGTCATCAGATAGCAAGCATTTTATATCTAGATTTGTTTTCATTTTGTTTGAATAAGCAGGCAACACAACAAACATAACATAAATTATACTAATGAAATGGATAACTGAATTTGAAAAATATTGAGAATTTAGCATTGTTAACTATTACATTTTCAATAAAAATGTGCCATATTGAAATATGTGGGACATTTTGTTTGTTCACCTTTTCTGTAGTAGGGTGTAGAGCTACTTGGGCACTTCCATGATTCAATTTGACAGGGTGGATTTTTTTCAGTTTAATTGTCTGAAACTTTGCAATAAGAAACGCTTAAATACGATGCATACTTTGATCAAATATGAGCTTTGAAGCTTTCAAAAAACTTCACTGCCGAACATTGTAATGACAAACATTCGTCAAAAGAGAAAACTATTTTCCGAATAATTTCGTGTGAAAAGCAATTTTACTCTCATGAAATTTCTACAGTTGTGTTTGTGCAACTAACTTAATCCTGAGTGATTTGTTTCGATCAGAAAAAACACTGCAGATGGTTTCTTAATGGATTCATTTTTGAGTTTTTTATTTGTGTGTTTTTTTCTTTAATTTATGTGTAAAAGATCCCCATAATCTCCTATGTTTTATGATTCAAATACTGTATCACCTACTGAATAAACAATTTAGTACATAATATATTGAATTCGGAGATTCTGTTCAAATAATTATGAAACAAACCGTTTTTAGGGGAATTGGGGCAAAAATAGCCAAAAAAAACTATATGCACCCACTATCTCGTATCAATGAGGCTAACGGCAATCGATCATTTAGATCAATACAGTGTACCCAAACTATCGCATACCGTTTGGAAATGTTTGGAATTTGTGATATAAGAAGATAAATTATTCACAATATTTTGCATAGAGCATAATTAATGATCATACATTTTCAAAAAAATTCCACTACAACTTTTTTCCGCAAGCTATATTTATGATTATTTTACTATTTTAGAAATTATTTCAATAAAAAAACACGTTGAAAAAATCAAAAACAAAAATTCCTCTTCAAAAATATTTCATTGTACATTTGACCCCATAATCCCCTAAATTTACATCTTTTTATAACATCTTTTTATTTCTCTGTAAAACATTGTTGAATAAACTATAAATGACGGAGTTCATGGGATATAATCTCCATAATAAAACAATTTTACACAAAACAACATGAAAATCAAAAATTTACAAGAAATCGGGGCAAAACGGGCACCATAGCTTATCCCTGAGCGGTCCCACGTTTATGAAACTACCACCAATCGATTCCTGAGAAAATTTCCTTTCGAACGACCTATACCTAATACCTATTTAAACTTATTTACGAGCAAAAAATCAAATCGAGTTCTTATGTTTTAATGCTACCCGGGAAGGAGCGCCTAAAGTCCAGACGAAACCAGCGTCGCTTCCGGCCTTAGCAAAATGATAATGTGTCTTGCGCTGCAGATCCGTAGCAGGAAATAGCGACAATGACGTCGTGTTCCGGTACGTGTGAACGCATATTCAGAGAATATTAGACTCTATCGTACCAAGAGCACTGGCCTATTTGACTGAGGCGAGAAAACCTTATACCCCATAGGAGTGGTTCACAAGTTTGCTTTCAATTTTATTACTCATTATCGAATTAGAGCCAATAATAATTATGACCGCAGTGGAGTAATGCAAATTAGGTTGCACAAAACATCAACAAAGTTGGACCTTATATAGCCCACAATATTTAAAATAATAAAGATTACATAAGACATGATTCGACTGACATAAGGCAGCAGGGGACCAATTTTGACCACTTTTATGAATCGAATAGCTTGATGTTTGTACACGAATATGAGTTTGTAATGTCTAGGCAACAACAAAACCGTCATATTATTTGATATAAAACTATAGAAGTGAATGGCAATGTACACAAAATAGTTCTGTAACCTGAGAAGTGTTTCACAAAACTTTATAAAAAAATTAAGGCATGAAATTTAGCATTCAGATCCACTAAATTCAAATTTTTGAATTTCAGTAGTTTGAGATGTGTTCCCGCTGTTAGTTTTAACTGTTATTCAATAAGGTCCTCTTGGACTTCATATCTTGAGGTGGTAAATCATCTCAATTCAAAACCGTTAGAATGAACAAGATGTGGGTGCAGATAGCAGGTGTTTATTTGATAATTGTAAAAGTGCTTATACTACCAAAAGTCCACGTGGTTTAAAATATTCTTCAAAACGAAGTTCGTACCATTCTGAAAAGCTAGTTTATGTTTTTCACCAGCAGAAACGTATTAATAATTGTTCAATGCCATGTCTGGATAGACTGTGAGTTTGCACAAATTTCCAACGAGAACGAAATCGCAAACGGTCATGAACCCCTTACAAAGCTATCGCAGCAAAAATAAACGCACTTCGCGACTCGTATGTAATTACAATGATACCGGTAAATTATCATTTTTGTCTCTCCTATTGTGAAGTAGGTACCAGCCTACCCACCATATGGGATTCCCGCTCTCGGCTGGTCAAAAATGCACACTCCAACCGTCGTCGTTTATGTGCCGTAATACCCACCTACTGAACATTATGTGACTGCTCCAAATGACCCACTCACACGTTTTCGCGTTTTATTGTTTCTCGCTACTTTTGGTGAAATGAACTTGTAACTGCTGCCAGAGCCATTGTCGTTGTCGTCGTCGTCGGGGTTCGAGGAAATTTTCATCGTACAAGACATGTGCAAGCGAGCGACGATGCATTAATTATTCAAATATCGTGCATCGAAATTACAATGAGAAACTCATAGGCCAACTCTTCCCCCACCCTCCCATCATCGTCGTCGTCGCACAGTGGTGCAGATTTGAAAAATCATGGAAAAAAATCCGCAATCTTAATATTATGCTATATTTAGCTATGGAAAGGGTTTTGGCCAAGTCCTTACTGTTTGTTAGCTGAGGAATGGTAGTGTGTAATGATTGTTGCTTCTAGAGACCGAGAATACCTCTGCATCTCCACAATCACCACGGGAAGCGTGCCCGAGCAAGGCTCAACATCAAAATAAGAGCATGTCGAAAATATATCCAGTTTTCAGCAACAAGTTGATACAGGTCGGACTCGATTATCCGAAGTATCGATTTTTTTACTCCGGATAATCGAATCCTCCTAGTAATAGAATCACTAAAAGAAAAATTAATATCTGCGACAAAAGAACTTAAATATTATCTTTTTTCACTGTTTTATTTATATAATGCAGTGGCGTAACCAGAAATTATTTCTAGAAGCATTAGGTGAAGGAGAAGAAAAAAAATGTTTTGGCCGCAACTGCAAGGAACATGAAGGTCTTTATTTCGTCTTTGGTCATAGTGTTGTCTGATGGTTATTAGTGAGGGAGAAGCAAGATCTGGGAGTCACCTTTGATCGATGATGCGATCCATGGATAAGGAGGAAAAATACGATTCTTACTTAAAACTAGTTTTACATTTTAGTCTCGTGGGTTTTTTCAGATTTTAGAAAAAGCTGGACCTCCGTGTGTCGTCGTTGCGTTGCGCGAATCATGGAACAAACGAGAGGCGCATTGGTAACTATTTAACCACGCCACGTTCAAAGTGCAGCAGCGAAAACGCGTACAAAGAGCAGAAATGTTAGCTTCCATCATGATTTACTATCGCTACGCTCAGCCACGATGTAAAACTTGAGAGGTAACAAAACAGGTAACTCTTCCGTCATGTTGCACAGTGGAACCACTGACGCTGAATAATGAAACTTAGATCAAAGAATAAACACACAGAGTAAAAAAGCGTTACTTTTCAGTGCTATTTTTCTACTATTCTCGCATAAACTGTGATCTCGCCCTAAAAGCCATTGGTAGCCGAGAGTGTAGCTTGTTGTTACCAAGCAAACAAATGGATTTACACGTTATTCAACAATGCTACGATAAAGAGAAGATCATTTCCTATCTTCCAGTGGCTATAGTTTTCATCCTGGGCCATTCATTTGCTTAGAAACAAGGAGCTACACACTCGGTTACCAATGGATTTTAGGGCGAGATCATAAGTTATGCGAGTATTGATCTCTTTACGATCCTTGTTAGGATCCGTGCCTTCGATTTTTCGTTGGATACGTTAGTGAAAACTAGCGGTGGTAATCCTTCTTGAACACCGTCTTGGGAAAAACCTCTTAGAAGGTCTCTTCTTCCTTCGTTTATTCATTAAACATGGTTACAACCACGAACAAAAGAAAAGGTGAATCGCTGAATTCACAACTTCCTTCCAAACAAGTGACATTTCAGACATTTTTTAACACCAAATCGAAGCAGCCTCTAGCTCAGGCTCTTTGATTTAAGTGAGGAAACAAAGAGTGTCGCCTATCATGGTCAGTTGTTCCGAATTTGGGGGATTTAGGCAGGAGATCTTGAACTCCATTATGAGAATTAAGGTTTCCTTCCAAATCGCAAAGAAAGGAGACTGTCGCGATTTTCCGGAAACTCTCAAAGATCGCGAACTTCTTCTCAAACATCTTGAAAAGAAGAAGCACATTTTTGTTTACTTATGACGACAAAACTGAACGATTGTTCAAAGTGTCTTGAAAGGTCTCTCAAGTGACTATAAGTCACCTGAAGAGATCAAAAATGGAATAAATGATTTACTTCGATTTTCCCTAGTCCAAGTAATCATCATGAAAAAGAGAACCGTAAAACGGGGTAACTTTGATAATGCGGGTAACATTGGTAGTGCGAGAATCACAACATATTAAACGAAATATCATAATTTATGTTAATCAGTTAAGCAAAAAGAGAGCAAAAGTAAAGAGTATTAGTATCAGAGCTGTTAAATGTCATGAATTTCACGTGACTTTGACATTTGAATTTTGCTAATATCATCGATCCCCGTAAAAAAAGTCATCTGAAAAGCATTTTTCCGGTGACGTTTTATAGACTACTATCGGTTGGCATTAAGTGCTGATGTGATATTTCGCATAGGACGGTGCTATGAGCATTCTAATTTTTCCAAAATTTTGACATTTAACAGCACTGATTAGTATGACACTTCATGTGAAAGCTATTTGCGTTGGAATCAAGTGCATTTGAGGATTTATATGCAAACATTAAAAATTTACAAGATTTTAGCATTCTTGCAACGCTTACAAACAATCTTTTCTACGATCACTATTTGATAAAGTCATAAAGAGACCATCTTTGTAATCAAAGTCAGAAATTTCCATACAGCGATAAACGCCTAGAGGTATGCAACGCCCTATAAATGTTCCGTAATTCATTCAATTTTGTTCGATTATCAAAGTAACCCCAAAACAGAAAACCGACTTACGATTATATGAAAAGTAATATATCCATTCAGAACAAATCTTTTGGCAATCTATCAAGTGCAATCGATAGCTAGGATGTCAGTACTTGTTTTAAAAATATAAATTGTAATTCTTTGAAACAGCATGCATAAATATTGAAGTTCTCTTCGAAAAAACAATCAAAGTTACCCCGTTTTACGGATCCTACTCTGGTATTCTTCGGAAAGGGCTTTCTAAAAAATATTATTTAGTTCAATTTAACGAAACAGATCTAAATAATATTAAAGCTTTAGAAAAAGCGAGACTTATGTTCGATGTCCGTGTGACATGGGAACATTTCCAGAAACCTGGAGGAAATTTCCAGAACCCTACTCAATGCCGTCGGTGCCAAAAGTGGGTTCAAGGTACAAAACATTGCCACATGGATGCTAAATGCATGATTTGCGAAGGTTCTTCTCACGATAAGGACGTCTGTCCAGTGAAGGGAGATACCAAAAAGTTTGTATGCGCAAACTGCAGGAGAATTCCCCAGAATCTTCAACAATGTTCATTTTGCAGTTAACGATCACTTGCTAAAGAATCAAATTTTTAACATGCTCATTCACAAGCAAATTTTCTTACGTCGGGTAGCCGTTCGAATCTTTTAATTTCGAATCAATTTACCCAAGGAAATTTCAGTTTCAGCTCCACCCCTTTAAATTGTCCTCTTACTGATAACCGTTCTAATTGTTTCAAATAATATGGAAAACCCCTGCCTCAGCAGGCAACTCCTATTCCGTCTCTTCATTAACGGAGAATCTTATTTTCTAACAGCTAATAACACTAAATACACTACCCGTCATAAATACGGACTCGCTTGGAAAAATATTGCAACACTCAGTTGAATATTGAATCATCCTGAAAAGTTTAGCATCACCTCAAAACAGGAACATTCATGATGCTAAATCACGAGATGCTGATGATCTATGATGGTGCGGTCTCCAGCAAAGTTGTTCAGCAGATCAAGGACATTCGGAAAGCAAATAGTTTGGTACGCAATTTTTTCCACTAGGTGGCGCTAGTGAGCATGTCAAACTGAACATTTTAAGCAAGGTTTATCTTGTGATGCACATGAGATAGAAAGAAAGAATGTCAAGAACATTAGGAAGACAGACAGTTTAGTAGGCCATTTTGTCGCTAGGTAGCACTAGTGAGCATTTTAATCAAGTTCTATCGTGTGATCAACATGAGATAAAAAGTTCGAGTCTTCTGCAAACTTGTTCAGAAAGTCAATGACATCCGGAAGTTAGACTATTTGGTTTAAAGTGGTTCCGCTAGGTAGTTCTATCTCGTGATCCATAGAAAGTTCAAGTCTTCGGCAAAAACAGGAAGAAAGGTGGCGCTTACGAGCAGATAAACATGATCATCTATCTGATCATCCAGATAGATAGTTCGAGTCTTCGACAAAGTGTATTATAAGGTAAAGGACATCAGAAATGCAGGAAGTCAAGGACATCCGAAAAGCACACCGTTTTGTTTCTAATGTTGCCGTTAGGTAGCACTAGTAAGCATATTTAAGGTGAAGCGGCGTGTAACTCAAAGAATCATTAGAATCATCATTGATGTAATAGTAGTAGTGTCGCCTTTCCATGTATATTTTCAAAACAAACAAACAAAAAATATAACATTTGTGTTTAGCATATTTTTATGTAAACACATGGGAAATTTAGTAGATTGACGAGTATTGGAAATCAAAATCAACTCTTCAATCGTACATATCAAAAGAAAACATTACAATTTAATGAAGGGCAACGGAATTTCTCTGTTTTTAATTGAATTTATCGCATATTTTTGTTATGAATCGGTACGGTTTATGTTTGCAAGGGATGACGGTGTTGCCAGGTGATTGGTGACAGATTTTTCTAGCAATTGTTATATGCTTGTTTTCGGAACATTTGCTACATATTATAAAAACTTATCATTTTGCAAATAGTTTTCCATCACAAGATCACTGATTTAATAAAATTTCAATGATTTTTGTGATCAATTCACATTAAATGCTACGATTTTACAGATAGCAACTCTGACATCACTGCGCTCAACGATCGCGATGATTGTGCACACACGATAGACGCGTCCCGACGCATCCCGACGCATCGCACTGTGGAGCTTTTCAATTATTTTGGGTGGTCCAAATTGATAAACTCTTGGTTTGATTTTATGCTTCGTAGAGATGGTTTTCGTAATTTGAGAGAATCGAAAAACAAACAACGTATGAGTTTCAAGTTTCTATGCTTTGCCCAACCTTTCCGTACTGAAAATTAATACAACAGGAAAAAAGTTGGATATTTTAAACTATAAACACAGGCATGTCTCAATGTGCGGTGGTGGCGTCGATTCGCAGCAAGTGAAAACAACCGCCATAATAGTTTTGAGTGTTGCGGTTGATAAAACTTTATAAATATTTGATTCCCGTTTGAAATGTGTTCCTTTAAGGAAAGTGAATGAAAGATTTGTTTAGTGGAAGTGTAGTGAACGCAATATAAAAATCAAAATACAAATGTTTGCTGCAGAATTACAATGGAAAAGGTAAGAACCTTCTATTTACAAGTGTAGTTGTGTGAGGCAATAAAATGCGGCATAAAATCGGAGATTTTTTTTCGAGAATATAAATCTCATGTATATTGTCGCTAAATTGGTAATGCTGTATCTAAAAGTGTTGTTTATATATTGAAATGCCACCTGAAGCATTTTTCTTCGCATAAATTATCCATTAAATCAGGTGATAAGCAGTTATATTTCATCGATGCTGCAAATACCAATACTATCATAATAATATGTTAATGATTTTGGAAGAAGCCATTTTGTGATGACGCACCAAAAGGCCTTAATCAAACAAATTCCATCTTGGGAACAAGATGAGATTGAAAATTCGAGTCTTCGACAAAATTGTTAAGACAGTGTGAAATTGAGCATCTTGTACTTGAAATTAAAGGGATGATCACGTTATCAAACACATAATCAGTGTTACTGAAGTCCTAGGTTGCCTCGTAAACCAACTTTTACTCTGGTACTTCAACTCTTTTGTTAATATTTGTGTTCAGTCTGAGCAGCTTATGGCTGAAGACGGTGAAAATTTTCTTTTTTTTTAATATTCTGCGCGGTGTGTGAGATGAGACAAGTCGAATGAGGTGACAATTGTCAACTCGCTCCGATTTGATTAACATTAGTCGTCTCACGTCACTCGCGGTGAGAGCGACTCGTCTCGACTCACACGCCGCGCAGAATAAGCACATTTTTTCAGATGTGGAACATCAAGTTACGGAACGGAGGGTTGACTGTTATTAAATTTATGATAATAAGATAGACTGTCCAGAGTGTTCAATGAGCACTTCCACAGTTATTAACTGAGAGCTTTCTTTGCCAAAGTTGCCATTTTCGCATTCATATATCGTGGCAGGTACGATGATACTCTATGCCCAGGGAAGTCAAGGAAATTTCCATTACGAAAAGATCCTGGACCGACCGGGAATCGAACCCAGACACCTTCAGCATGGCTTTGCTTTGTAGCCGCGGACTCTAACCACTCGGCTAAGGAAGGCCAAGTGATTAATGTCTGATCCTGTCATGTGTTTCAGGTTGTATTCTCTCCATCTATCTATCTTCTATATAAATAAAAATGGAGTGGTGTTTGTATGTCACGAAATGGCTTCCGAATGGGTCAATCGATTTGAATGATTATTTTTCCGTTTTGTTCGTCAAGTGTTCCGACGTGTTTGTGTGTATAAAAATCCCAGGATATTCACCGGGAAAGTTGGAAAAACGAGCGTGAACGGAACTGTCCTTTTGTATGGGACGATCCATAACGTTTTTCAACAGCCTACTTGATGGCAAGACGAAGTTTGCCGAGCCCACTAGTAATAAATAAATCATGTCAGATTCACTCCACGTTCTAGTGACTCAAGACTGATTCACTCCATATTCAAGTGGCTCACGTCAGATTCACTTTATTTTCAAGAGATTTTGGATTGATTCACTTCATATTCAAATGATTCATTTCCAAGTGATTTAATTCGCTCCATATCCAAGTGATTCATATCTGATTCACTTCATATTGAGCAATTCTCGCTGAAATCAGGCCGCCATCGGCACCCATCGTTAGAATTCCAATTTTATGTCACTGATCGCTAGTTTTCGATAAAACTTGAGGGTGGTCCTTTCGGTTTTCTCAAATTGGTGGACCCCTCGTACGCCAGCTAGCTAAACAGTTTGCGAAAAAGCGCATTAGGGGATTTCGTTTGCGAAAAAGCCCAAAAGGGGATTTCGTTACACGTACATTCTGGTTGTCAGGGTGAGATCACCATCAGAAAGCTGAAGAGAAATTGCGAAATACAATATTTATAGAAATAATGAATAGTTTAATTCCAAGAATTACGCGAAAAACGCCTAAATGTATGCTATTTTCTAAGGATTTTCCTGGTTTCTGAGATTTCTTACGCGCCATACAATTTATTTTTAATTTTCATACCGAAAATTGTCTTACGTAATTGATGGACTAGGGTTGCTGATTCACTTTATATACAAAAGTTTGTTTGGTACGATTGACATAATTTTCTTGGGCAAATTTACTTCATATTTGAGGACATCATTGATTCACTTCTTCTTTGAGTGATTTAGGTCTGATTCATTCATATCCAAGTGATTCATGTCTGATTTACTTCATACTCAAGTGTTAAATGTTCGCATTAATTCAATTTTTAGTTATTCAATTTGCTTCCTATTTAAGGAATTCAGAACTGATTTACTCCATCTTCAAGAAATCAAGTTATATTTCAATATCTGTTCAAGTGACTCAGGTCTGATGCTTTGCTTAAAATGCTCAATTTTACATACTCACTAGCGCCACCTAGTGGCAAAATTGCGAAACACACTGTCTGTTTTCCTAATGAACAACTTTGCCGAGGACTCGATATTTCTATCTCATGTGGATCACAGGATAGAACTTGCTTAAAATGCTCAATTTTACGTGCTCACTAGCACCACCTAGCGGAAAAATTGCAAACCAAACTGTTTGCCTTCCGGATGTCCTTGATCCGCTGATCAACTTTGCTTAGTATCGGTTCTTTGCAAATGATAAGGATCTCCAGATATATCAATTTAAAATTAACCATTTTGAGGTGATTCTTAACTTTTTGGCGGATGATTCAATATTCAACTGAGTGTTGCAATATTCATTTTGGTGAGTCCGTATTTATGAGTAAAATCAAATATTTTTTTACGAAAACATTCCCTAAGATCTTAACAACATCGTGATTTGTTTTATTTTTTTATATCTTTATCCGTTAAATTTTAAAAAATCGAAACGTGCGCCAAAGTCGGGGGTTTTCCCGTTTTTTCGGCCCGGTGATGAAGCTTCCCCTTAATATCGGTTCTTTGCAAATGATAAGGATCTCCAGGTATAGCAATTTAAAATTAACCATTTTGAGGTGATGCTTAACTTTTTGGCGGATGATTCAATTTTCAACTGAGTGCTGCAATATTTATTTTGGTGAGTCCGTATTTATGACGAATAGTGTATCTGTCAATTTGCCTCTACAATGCACTGGACTGCATGTTAATTTGCTTCAAAATGACTTGCGGAAATTAATTCGCAATAAATCAAACTGTTTTGTCATTGGTGACTACTGGGTTATAATATGTTTTGCATTACAAATCTACCATTTGTCTGGAAACGTTCTAATTATGTTTATTATGTTTCAACCAACTTATGTTCTATAGCCGTCTTCTCATGTCTATTAAAACATATGTTTGGTTATATGTCTTATTTCGGTTGTTTCAGACTTGTATGCAAAACAAACACCCTCAATTTGTCATGTTCCTGTCATATGTTATAATACATATTATTTTCAATCCAGAACATGAAACAAAACAGAAACAAAATATGTTTATTTTTAAGTCAAATATAAGTTATATAAGTAGTCTATAACACAAATGCAACAAAAGTGGCATTTATTACTTTTAATAGCTTGGATGATACACTACCGGCCAAGAAATTCGTAATATGGTGTTCACTGAATATTTTTAAACGAATGCTGCAAGAAAATTGTTATAATTAAAGTATGCTTTAAATACCGATCAATCAGTTTATATAAAGGTGAGGTGGTTGCATGCCACAGTTTAGTACGAAAAAAGTTCAACGGAAATACTTAACTTGCCCACAGTTGTGTTCGTGCAGAGTTTACTCGTTTTTAGCTTAGCTTAGCTTAGCTTAGACTGACTACACATATCAATGGTTGCTATTCCGTGATTGACCGAAGTCAGTGAAAATGCACAAAGAATCAACTAGAAGTTCAGCTGGGATTGGCCATAATCTTCTTCAGTGTGCATAATTCAGTGCCTCTATTTATACAAGGTCAATAACGGCGCCGGCCACGTCCTTGCAGTCAGGTGGGATTGAGGGAAGGAATGTTAGTGTGTAACCTTTGCTATTTGGAGACCGTGTTTGCCTCTGCATCTCCACAAAGGTTACTGGGAGGGATGCTCGTTAATGGGGAGGATCGTTGGGTCAAAGGATTCACTTTGATAAGCGATTAGACCATGATAAACAATGATTTGTGAGATATATACATGCTTATACGTAAATATAATTGTTCATATAATTTCTATGTAGAGGAAAATTATGCCGACACTTGAGGTGACGAATCATTCAAAGTTTGTTGAACAAATACCTAAATGTAACATTCCTACAGCTGTCAGTACGAAAGCATGTGTTATTATATTTTACTCATTTGAAAAGAAACAAAAGACTCAATTGGTTGGGACATCATAGAACACTCTTATTCTTATGCCGACACTTACAGTGGCGAACCATCCAAAGTTTGTTGAATAAAGTGAACCTTTCGCAAGTCTACACTTGTAGTGTCGAACCATTCAAAGTTTTTTTAATTACAAAAATAAAGGTATATAAGGGGCGTTCTGAAAAAAAATGTTAAACATAAATAAATCATGAATCAGAGTTTGTGTCGACACTCACAGTGACGAACCATCCATAGTTTGTTGAAACATCATATTTACATCCCACCATTGTAACGATTAAATGTGTAGTCATACATATTTTATAGATTAGAAATAGTAGCATGAAACGAGCTCACCAATTGATCCTGTATCCTTGACTGAGCAGCCACAATCCACTTTCAGCTTCACTCGTTTGCTCGGCTAGCACTCAGAAAAAAAAATAGGCGCGCGACCCGAAAAAAAACACGGACGACAGCTCGGGCTTTCTTGACGCACTGCCCAGGAGCAAGCGTCAAGGTCGTCGAAAGATCAAAAAGAACGAACCGATCGCGGCACTTTTTAACTTACTCCAACCGAACTCCCCGATCACGCCACTTTTTCACTTACGAGATCGACGCGCGACATGTTTGATACTGTCCTCGTCGCTCGCTCCGGCAAAAGCAAGCGTCAAGGTCGAAAGATCAAACAGAACTCCGTGCAGAGTTTACTCGTTTTTGTATAGAAAGTAGAAATAAAAAATATTTGGAATATAGTCACTTAATATACTTAATATAGATGAAAAAATTACAAGATCAACGAAAATTGTGTCTTTTTCCAATACACTCATCAGGCAGTGTATCAAAGGGACCATCTTTATTACATTATATTTACTTTTAATATTTACTAAAACTATGAGCTTTGTGTTCCCAAGTTTTGATGAAAGTTAAAATAGTTTAATAAAATTGATGTATTCTATTAGAAAACGAAATTAATGAATTCATTTGGTAAATGTGATGATCTCTATTTCCAAATATTTACTTGGTCTGATGTAACACAATGTATATCAAACGATTTATAAAGGCGGGATGATATTGATTCGCACATGAATTAACTGTTAAGGAACAGTTTACTTCATCCGTAATCGTGTAATTAAAAATGAAGACTTTTAAATGTTAGCACTTCTACATTTTTCATTGTCGACATCCCAATACATCTACAATACTAAATGTTATCAGCAGTTTGTTGCGTTTATGGTTTGTTGAACAAAGTATACATTTTTATGTTCACCTAAACTCATTGGATGCATAATTTTGACAACAAAACTATGTTGCACAAGCTCCACCTTCTGCGCTCTTCCAGTCATATATAAGTATAAAAAGCAGTTTTAAAGCCATCGTCAGAAAATAAAAACGGTTTTCTCAAATAAGGAACCACAATTTTAATAATAAAATTTATCAACAGTTTTAATAATAAAATGTATTATTTACCATGCGTAATGAGTTTTGGATTTCATTCCAATCACACGCCGTAAAACTTCTCTAATTAACGAAATTCTATGAAATTTCTTCAACGACCGCGTATAATTGAGAATGTAAACAAAGTTCAATCCGTCGTACTGAGAAAAAAAAGCGTGTGCGCATCAATGTGTGCGCGATACTCGGCGTAAAAAATAAACGATTCCTTTGATTGTGCTGTTTTCGTTGCACTGTGAGCAAATGTCATAATTGTTTGGTCAAATGGAATCGTGTTCATATGTTTGGGCTGAATTTTGATAACGAACAATGAATTTAAAGGAAATTAGTATATTCCATCAAGTAAAACATTTCATTATAGCGTTGATATGTTGTGTTTTGACCACTCACTATATCACAGTGAGCCGCAAGTTGTGAGACGAACCTGGAAACTAAATGCGACAGGAATGAAAACGATACGACGAATTGAGAATACGGCAAGATGCATTTTCTTTGCTTTTTTTGCAAAAAGAGATCAAGATTTATCAAAATCTTATTGTACAATGCTAAAGCCGTTTTGAGAAAGAATTATTTGGCATCGGTTTGTATCAGCATCATTCACCGCAATAATGGGAAAATTACAGTTCTTACTGATCAATGCTAAATACAATTGTCACTAGCAAATAATCCTATAAGAAATGTAATGTTTGGAATGATACTAAAAATAAATTAAACATCGTTTGATGTCGTTAATAGCAACATGCTACAAAATCCGACAGCAAAGGGGCATCTTCAACGAATTTAAACGACCAAATTCGATTGCTTTTTTTAATTTTTATCCTTAATATTTTCATCTTTATTGCAACGATTTTGTTTTCTCTGGTTCTGTGGAATTTCATTACATACTATAATAGCATTTTTTTTGTTTTTGTTTTGAAGTAGATTACAGCTGATTACTTTGTTTTCTTTCTCTGATTTTGTTTTTCTTTCTGCGATTTTATGCTTCTTTGTTTCTGTGTGTATGTGAGTGTTTCGTATTGTTCATTCCTTTTATAATTCTTCATCGTTTTTTTTTTACTGCTGCTCTTCAAGTTGTTGTTTGTTGTTGTTTTTGATGATTTTGTGGATGTTATGCGTCGAACAGGATTCGACTTTGCATGCTATTGCTACTGAATGTAGTCGGAAAGGAAGATGTTTGCACTTTCCTTTGTGTTTAGTTTTTTTTTTCTATTTCCTGTATCACTTCTGGTGGTGGCTGTTTTTTTTCTGATAAGTTTGCTTTTGTCTGACAATGCTGCGTTGTTTTTCAAACTTTGAAGCTATGTTTGTCTTTTCTTTGTTGTTTTGTTGATGATGTTGTTTGCTGTTGTTCCTAAATGTTGGTTTTCGATTTTTCTTAGTAGATGTTTCATTTCTTTATGCGAAAAATTGACAAGTTTTACACACGGTTACTCTCACTTTGTTTGCATTTGCTTTGCTTCTTGGTTGGTTTGTGTTGTTTTTTTTTGGTTTTAACTTTCGGGTACTACAAGTCTCCCCCGAGTTGTTGTAATTCTTGTTCTAGAGTTGAGTGTTTTGTTCTATTCCTTGAAGTGAAGATACCAGAGGGAGTCGGGCAGAACGAAAAGAGTTCTCCTACATTCGTCAATCGAAATGCGTGTGTGTTTGTGTTGATTTGTGTGAGTCGGGAAAGAAAGTTTTCTTGTTTTATCAGTAGTTGTAGTAAAGAGGTGTGGTAGTCTCGAGACGTGACCGGTGGGGTCGCACAAAGTTGGGCGATTCGATTGATTCGCACGCACACGTTCCTTCTGCGTGTGTTTGATTGATCAATGTTTGTGAGTGTAGCATATTTGCGTTGCCTTTGAGACAGGGATATCTACCAGGAAGAAATTGAACGGTGTCGTTTCCTACGAGTGCGGTAAAATTTTCAAAGTCTTTCCGTTTGTTTTATCATTTATGTTTTTTGTGACTTGTTTTGTGTACGTGTTAGAGTGTTTTCTTTTACATTGTTCCTATTATCTTCAGAGAGACAGAAACAGAGAGAAGTGTAATTTAGTATTGTTGCTTTTTTCCTAATCACTGGTTGTTGGCTAGCATTGATGTTTTCTTGTATGTGTGTTGTATGTTCGTTTTGTAAGAGTGTGTGTATGTGTGTGTTCTTTAAATGCAAAAGGCGAAAATTGTTAGCTTTTATTAACTTTATTTATTTTTTTTAGATTTTTCTTTTATATAATTTTGAAAGCCATCACTTGATTCTCCTTTAATCTTATTAACTTGTTTCGTTTTTTTATTAAATAACATGAAAACCAATTTTCAATTGTCCATTTTTCATCTTGATTTTTCTTCGTTAGTCGCTATTTGTTTTCCACTGTTATAGGTTATTGTTAATACATCATCTCGTTTCTATGTTCGTGTGTGTATGTGTGGAGTTGAAAGTGTGTTTGTGGCTATGTTTGAATTTTATTTTCAGTGTGTAGTGATGTCAGTGTATGGGATTGTGTGTAGGTGGTGTGTCTGTGTATGTGTTGGCCTGTATAAACAGCTGTCAAACCGAGGGAGGGCTAACTGATATTTTTATTGTATTCCTTCCACTGCGTGTGTAGATAGAGATGAATGATTTTCCTACGATTCTTTCAACACTATTTTGAGAGAGATTCTTCATTAACTTGTCAGTAACTTCAAAATGGACTTACGATTAAATGTAACAATATACACGATCCTTCTCTAAACATGTTCTGTTTATTTATACTTCTGTCAAACGCTTTCCCGCCGTTTCCTCCCAATATATAGCAACGGTTGCTTCGCTTTCGTTTTGCAATATTTTTTTTTTAAGTTTTGTTCATCAACATCAAGATTTCAAGAAAAAATAAATGCCTTATCTAATACAAGAGAAAGGGTTAGGAGGAAAAATTAAAATTAACACGTGTCGATTTTTGTTTGTTTGCTTTTTATATCTCACAATGATGCTGCTGCTGCTGCTGCGCTTATATAGATTTGCTAATCCTCCCACTCTAGCCGACCCATCCAAGGTGGCGCTGATTGTGACTCACTGTCGCGCCATCTAGTTGTAAAAACGGTTCGAATCCTCAAACGGGGTTAAAAAATGAATGGTTTTGCTTTTTTTAAATTTTCGATTCAATATAGATATGGAAAACGTTATGATTCGAGAGCCGAGCGGCGTCTGTTTGGGTGTGTGTGTGATGGTAAAATCCTCACAATCTACAGTGCTTGAACGTAGAAGGCGGTACGCGACGGCACTCGCCTGCAGCGCCACCATTGGCCAGTTCGTCAATGCTTCTCGCCATCCAAGTAGCTTAATTATTCTCTTTTTTTATTTAAATACTTTGTTCTTAATGGTAACCTTACTAGTTATTAACTGATATAGAGAAATATAGAGAAAAAATACTTTCTGTACAACAGATCGCCTTTAATTGTGTTTTTTTTTTCTCCTAGATGACGTGATATTGATTTTGTGTGCATTCATTTTCTGTTAGGACTTTCGTGTGTGTGTTTTGATCTTATTCGCAAAGTATCTTTTTGTATTTTTTTTTAATTCGCTGTCCACGAGAGGAAGAAGATTGAATTACATTTTGTCTTTCGCTGATTTTAAATTGGTTGCTTTTTTGCGATTTGCAGATGTTCTATACGTGAGTTGCTTTTTTATATCTGACTAGTTTTTCGGCTATAAGATTTTAATTGTTATGTTCACCTCTTTCTTACATGCTTCGTCTTTAAGATAAATAACTAATATAAATTAATAGGCTAGTTCCTTTTTGTATTATCATCAGACATTACTTTTCAAATGCTACATATATAGACTGCATTTCTTTGTAATAATGATAACTTGTCACTCACTTTTGTTCCTGTCAACAAAACAATGCTTATTAACAAATAGATTAAATCAAACCTAATCGCAAGTCTCCCGTTTTCTTGGGATGATTTTGCTGCTCCAGAAATCGGAGAAAAATCATCCTCTTCCCTTGTTATTGATGTTTTCATTAGCACACGGAAGTTTGAAAACTCATAACCAAAAAAAAAAACGCAAGCAACAGTCATAACCTCAACAAAAACGATTGTATTAGCTTTGTAAACTGTACAGTGTGGATAGCAAATTTCTGCTCGATTTTTGCGTTTTTTGGTTTTTATTTTTGTTTGTTCTCGGTTTCCTACTAATGAAGAATCTTATCGTGAATTGTTGTAAAATTCTTAAATCTCACTTTCGTAAGTTTAATGTTTTCTGGGCAGTATAGTACGATTCTCATGTTTTGTTTTTTTTATTTCGTGTCTTTCTCCGAGTGTCGTCCCGCTTTGCGCGTCGAGTATGCGCGTGTCTGCATAAGTGTGTGAGTGAATGAATGAAAGTCGCTGGTATTTGAGGGATGAATTCAAAACGCATGGTTGGTTCCTTCCGATTATATCGAATCTAAGCTGCCGTGAATCGCAAGTCAGTCCCATCTGTGAAAAGTGAGCATTGAGAAAATGGGCTGTAAAGTTTTCAAACTCGGTTTCCATACGAATATTCAAAAAAATCAAGAGGATTGGAACATCTTCCAATCTTTATGAAACATTCACAACTTGCTCGTTACTACGATATTTTTCCGAGAAAAATATAAAATTGATCGAAACAAGCTCCATGTTTGTGTTTCACGGTGCGAAAATCTGTAGTGGACTGATATGCGGTTGCTTTTCATTATGGGACAATTTGACCTGCTGTTTTTTTTTTCTATTCTTACCAAACAAATCATATTATTTCATTAGTGCAGCTGAAAGAGCATTGGAAGAGATGTTAAAAACTGAGCTCAACTCAATTTTGACGAAAATGCCGTTTTGACGTTTTGTCTTTCGACATTTTTTCCCTAAACCGTTATCGATTACATAGTTTCTGCGCTGCCGACATTCGAATAACAATCCCCTGTTTTATGGGATTTCCTATATGCATGTGAATGTTATGCGAATACCCACTGTGCATGGGTCTGGGTCATTTGGCATAAAGCATTTTGGCGTAAGTTCATTTAGCATAACGCCATTTGACATAAAGCACATTTGGCATAATTAACATTAGTCATAATTTTTTTCTTTATCAAAAAACAGCCATATGTTGAAAGAAGGGCTACAATTCTGATTATGGCAAATGGTCATTACGTTAAATGACCGTTATTCCATAAGGCGTTATGCCAAATGGCTTTATGCCAAATAACCCGTTCCCGAAGTACAGAGCTTGTCGGCTGTAGCAAGGTAAATGTCGTTCGAAAAACGAATCGATGTTAGTAATACTTATGTCCGTTAATAAGTATTAGGATTCATAATTTCAGGTATCATAATCCGAACGGATTGTTTTAAAATATTCATCTAATTAAGACGTAAATTCTCAAAATTCTGAAGTGGCCAGAGTGGATTGTGAACCCCTAAAAGTCACGCTTAGTTCGCTGAGCGTAGTGCATGCACATACATCAAATGAGGACATAAATTCCTAAAATTCAGAAATATTAAGTCCGTATGTGCACAAGAATGCCATACCATGCGATGAGCCATTGGCGTACCAAGACCGGATTGTGTCCCCACAAATGCCACACTCAGCTCGCTTAGCGTAGTGCCTGCCTAGCGAGGTGAGAATTTTTGGGGGTTAACCACAATCCGCTCTGGCTACGCCAATGACAATGATGTTGATAATGATGAATATCCGTGTCAGTGTCAATTCGGGTGTTTTACGTGTAGTCCAATTCTCAGTCCTTTGTTGGAAACGACAGAAGTCTCTTTTTCAGATTACAACCAGGTTTGACAGAAACTGTTCTGTGATGCATAAATGGATCGATTTCGAGGTTTTTCTGAGGAGTAAAAATTGAACTCTAAACTCACAGCACGAATCTTCAAACGATTCGAGTGCATTGTACTCTTTATCTCTTGCTTCTAAGCTCACCTTTACTCACACTTTAAAACTCTTGAGTGACCTTTTCGACCGAAACAGACCTCGCTGAGTTGTGATGGCACTCTTTTTTATGAAATTTTCTTCGTTGTGTTTTGTGTCATATCTTCCTCGGTCATTTTTCGTTGCCTCTCTGCTTGCTAACTTTTCGCTCCCTCGCAAAGAGGCAAAGACAGCACGCTGCTCTAGAACATGCTACCGAACTCTGGTGATGTTGAGGAGTATTATCATGCCTGATTACAACTAGAAGTTTACATTTTGGGAAGCCATCTCTTCTGATCAGTCACTGATGGCTTCACGTAGGATCAATACTAAATACGAAAAAGTGCGTCAGTATCATTTTGGTTATGAATTGCTTTTGGCCATAACGAATAAGTTATTGATTTTTTCCAACGATATTCTTCAAGAAGGATGAGTTCTCCACAGGCTTTACAGAATCTGCTTTTTTTTTCTGAGGAGTAAAAATTAAACTCGAAATTTTCAACACAGATCCTCATCTCGTCCGTTGTGTTATGTGTCACATCTTCCTCGCTCATTTTTCGTTGCCTCTATGCTTGGTATTTTTTCGCTCCCTCGCAAAGAGGCAAGGACTGTACGCTGCTCTTGCTCATGCTACCGAACTCTGATGATGTTGAGGAGTATTATCAAGTCTGATTACAACTAGAAGGTTTCATTTTGGGATACCATCTTGTCTGAAAAGTATTGAATGAAAAGACTTCACGTTCGATCAATACTAAATAAGAACAAGACTTTAGTATCGTTTTGGTTAATGAAATGCTTTTGGCCATGACGAATAAAGGATTAATTCTGTCCAATAAATAATATCTAGGAAGGAATGAGTTTTCCAGCTAGAAATGCATCTTCTGCCTTTCCATGACGGGTTCCGTTTAAACTGTAATCTGTCGAAGACCTAGTTTGCAGTATTGATAGACTCACACTCAAATCTCAATCAATGAACTCTCCCGCGAGAGCAAACGCATTAGTGATCTTCTTAGAAAATTCCATGCTTGAGTTTTTCGTGTAAAATCATGAAAAAAATTAAATTGGACCTTGTCTTCTGTTTAGTTTCATTGGACCATTTGTCTTTCGAACTTTTGTCATTAGTTCTAAGAAAAAGACCTCGTAGCAGTACAAAAGTCGCTCACCGTCTGACTTCCCGTCTGAACGTCTCGTCCCGTGAATAGTAGTAGTGTGTACGTAAGTAGTATATCTATAGGCTTCCTCTTGTATATCCTTTTTTTTTTTGTTTTCCCAAATTAATGTTAGAGATTATTATTCTTTAAATATTATCACACATTTTCTTGAACATTTTTTAATTTTTCTTCCTCTTTTTATTACTGTTCGTGTCATGATTTTCTTCCGATACTCTCTCGCGTTTCCTAATCATCACTTTTAATTTCTGCTTCTTGTAAGCTTCTACACACACGCTCGCGCGTCAAAAAACAATCGCTACCTCTCGAACTCGCTCGCTGTTGATTTGAATTTTGCTTTGCCACACACATTTTGCTTGCATATATAGAGAGTTTTGTTTAAGCCAATCTTAATGTCCTTGCATGGTTTCAATAACGTGTCCTCCCCGGTTTCGGCTGACCATCTTCGGCGATCCCACCCTCCATTATATACACTCGATAGATTCTCGCAACGGCGGTGGCCAACCGAACCCAACGGACAACCCTTTCCCTAGTTTGTGTGTGTTTGTCTATGAATTGTTCTTGCTTGTCACGTCAATTGGAAGTGTTCCTTCTTTGAATTATTGCTAAGGAGGCGTCTCTAACTGGGACATTCCAACACACACAATGTCCCGCTTTGTTCCTTTTTTTTAAAAGATTTTTTATCTAATCGCCCAATCCATATGTCATAGGCGTTGTCCTAAAAACACTCCGATTTCGCAAGCAAAAGTTGTAACTTTTTTGAATAAGAACGAGCGTACCTAAACAACCCTGCCGCGGAAATCAGCTTGCAGCTCCCGAATGGCGTGAATAGCTTTAACTAAAACAAATTTATAACAAATCAAGGGTCAAACTTCCTCTAAATAGTATTTACACATTCGAACTAAAACCTAACATCGCCCACGATCGGGGCCCATTTTGTGTTTGTATGCGCTTACTTTTGGTATTGAACTAGACTAAGAGCGACTTGATTATAGCGTGTCGTCTTTCGTGGGCATCACCTGGTTTGACTAGATACAGTGAGTATGATTGTTCCTAAGATTTCAAAACAACAACAAAGGTAAACTAGCGCGACGAATCGAATGGAATGCATACGGTCGCGTTTCGGCAGCGAACAACTTATTCTATAACCTTAAAGACAAACTTAAAAAAGAAATTTTTCCCTCAACAAGCGGGTGTGTTTAGAAGCTTTTTCCACACGGTATGTATAAGCATGTTTGAGATCTTGAATGGAAAGCACCACACCACTAATAAGTTTGAATTGTTCTGTTTCAACTGTATGTTCCGCACACATTTTATGGATTTTCATTTCGCTTTTTTCATCGGTAATCATTGGTTTACCAGTCGCAGTTATTAAGCCGCTGGATAAGTTGATCTGTCTATCTGCTTTAGGTGGACTGCAGGGCCCAGGTTATTGACGATATTCAAGAAGTATGATTGGGTCACACACCGACCATTAAGAACACGCAGAGAACCTAAAATAAAGGAAATTGATTAACAAGCAGTTTTCATTAAACCTAGAAAAAAAAATCCTTGGAACATTCTAAAATTCACAATTCAATTGGAATATTAATATAATTCGATCAGATCTGCCCACCACTAGAAATTCTTGTAAGGATTTTTTAGCGCACATACGGTCTGATTAACCCTCTCTTTCCCATGGTAGCTCCAGAGCTCCATGTATTTTCTACGAATTTGAGACAAGCCAAATCAGATTAATACCATGAGGTAGTTACTAGAATATGAATCCGTACTATTAATCTGATTGCAAAACTATAGAGTACTATCAATCTGATTGCAAAACTATAGAGCGCTGCATATGACGAGCCTAACCTCACTTATTTGACAGCTGCTGGTCCTGTTGTTTACGTTTCGGACTTAGTCGTTTTTTCCATCATTTTTTCATCTTCGCATTTCTATCACCAGCATGCTGATGGTGACGATTTTCCACTGTAGGAAGATAGAATGATACGATCCGTGGGTATCTGCAGTGGATTTGACCTCTCCTCGCAGCAAACTTTCACGAAATTAAGAATGATTCGAAAAAAGTACTAAGTCCAAACTGTAAACAACAGGACCAGTACCTGTCAAAATTGATGCGTGACGTCGCAGTGCAGTGGAGTATTGAAAAAACAACTTAAAAATGTATTTGTTTTTAAACGTCATGCCAAATTTCAACAGTGTTTGTTCAAGCGGTCTAATTGTTCGATAACAGAATTTTATTGCTCTTGTTCAAATATTACGTAACGCAACAGGGGGAGGGAGGGGGTCTTACATAGTGTTACGGTCCATACAAAAAATTAAAATTTCCCATACAAAAGCTGTTACGTGGGGGTGGGAGGGGGTCTAAAATTGGACAATTTTGCGTTACGTAATATTTGAATGAACCCTAAGTCAAGTCTTTATGGAATGGTCTACTGTATAACCAAAAGAGTGATAATTCAACTATCAAATACAAAAACCTGGTAAAAATCGTGTTCAGGGTAGGGGGGCAGGATCCGTCATTAATTTTGGAATTTTAAAATGCAGTTTTCTCGTTCAAAATCAAACAAATTTACATGAAAATGTGTTCACTGTATTCTATTCTCCAACCGAAACACAGTGAACACATTTTCATCGAATAATTTTTAGTTTTGAACAAAAAAAACTGCTTTTGAAGTTTCAATAATGACGATGATTACGATGCTGGAGCGTTGGACGTTATAGGACCTTGGTGATCATTTACTTACTTACTTACTTATTTGGCTTTACATCAATTATCTTGATAAAGCCTCGCCAACAATATTTCGCCAATTCCCTCGGTTCATGGCCGCTTCTCTCCATCCTCGACTGTGACCCACGCTCTCCAGGTCCTGGTGTACCTGGTCAATCCACCTAGCTCGCTGCGCCCCACGCCTTCTTGTTCCGACCGGATTCGTGGCGAACACCATCTTTACAGGGTTGTTGTCCGGCATTCTTGCAACATGCCCTGCCCAGCGTATCCTTCCAGCTTTAGCTACCTTCACGATACTGGGTTCGCCGTAGAGTTGAGCGAGCTCGTGGTTCATCCTTCGCCGCCACACGCCGTTCTCCTGCACGCCGCCGAAGATCGTCCTTAGCACTCGGCGTTCGAAAACCCCAAGAGCTTGCAAGTCCTCCTCGAGCATAGTCCACGCCTCATGCCCATAGAGGACTACCGGTCTTATGAGCGTTTTGTACATCGTGCATTTGGTGCGGGGGTGAATCTTTCTTGACCGCAGTTTCTTCTGGAGCCCATAGTAGGCACGACTTCCGCTGATGATGCGCCTTCGTATTTCCCGACTAACATTGTTGTCAGCCGTCAACAAGGATCCGAGGTAGACGAACTCGTCCACCACCTCGAAGGTATCCCCGTCTATCGTAACACTGCTTCCTAGGCGGGTCCTGTCGCGCTCAGTTCCGCCAACCAGCATGTACTTTGTTTTCGACGCATTCACCATTAGCCCGACTCTTGTTGCTTCGAATTTCAGGCGGGTGAACAAATCTGCCACCGTTTCAAATTTTCTCCCAATAATATCCATGTCGTCCGCGAAGCAAACAAATTGTCCGGATCTCGTGAAAATCGTGCCTCGACTGTTAAGTCCGGCTCTCCGCATGACACCTTCAAGCGCAATATTGAACAACAGGCACGAAAGTCCGTCGCCCTGTCGTAGTCCCCGCCGAGACTCGAACGAACTGGAGTGTTCGCCCGAGATCTTCACGCAGTTTTGCACACCGTCCATCG
The DNA here is from genome assembly GCF_002204515.2 of Aedes aegypti. NCBI lineage: Eukaryota > Metazoa > Arthropoda > Insecta > Diptera > Culicidae > Aedes > Aedes aegypti. The sequence goes on along the minus strand of NC_035108.1, from coordinate 18,365,397 downwards.
TTGCTCTGATCAATCTTGTGAGCTTCCCGGGAAAGCTGTTCTCTTCCATGATTTTCCATAGCTCTATGCGGTCGATACTATCGTATGCCGCCTTAAAATCGATGAACAAATGGTGCGTAGGGACCTGGTACTCACGGCATTTCTGGAGGATTTGCCGTACGGAAAAGATCTGGTCCGTTGTCGAGCGGCCGTCGATGAAACCTGCTTGATAACTTCCCACGAACTCGTTTGCTATAGGTGATAGACGACGGAAGAGAATCTGGGATAGCACTTTATAGGCGGCGTTTAGGATGGTGATTGCACGATAATTTTCACACTCCAGTTTGTCGCCCTTTTTGTAGATAGGGCATATAACGCCTTGCTTCCACTCCTCCGGTAGCTGTTCCGTTTCCCAGATTCTGACTATCAGCCGATGCAGACAAGCGGCCAACCTGTCCGGGCCCATCTTGATGAGTTCGGCTCCGATACCATCCTTGCCAGCGGCTTTGTTGTTCTTGAGCTGTTGAATGGCATCCTTAACTTCCCCCATCGTGGGAGCTGGTTGATTTCCGCTGTCCGCTGTGCTGACGTAGCCATCGCCTTCGCTGTCCTGACCTTCTGTGCCTGTGTTCTCTGCGCCATTCAGGTGTTCATCGTAGTGCTGCTTCCACCTTTCGATCACTTCGCGTCCGTACGTCAAGATGCTCCCATCCTTATCCCGGCACATCTCAGCTCGCGGCACGAAGCCTTTGCGGGATGTGTTGAGCTTCTGATAGAACTTCCGCGTTTCTCGAGAACGGTACAGCAACTCCGTCTCTTGGCATTCCACCTCTTCCAGGCGGCGCTTTTTGTCCTGGAATAGGCGGGTTTGCTGTTTCCGCTTCAGTCTGTATCGTTCCACGTTTTGCCGCGTACCATGCTGCAGCATTGCAGCCCGCGCTGCATTCTTCTCCTCTAAAACCTCTTGGCACTCCTCGTCGAACCAATCGTTTCTTGAGCTCCGTTCCACATATCCGACAACGCTTTCGGCAGCGTCGTTAATAGCTGCTTTGACTGTCCTCCAGCAGTCCTCAAGAGGGGCCCTATCGAGCTCGCCCTCATCCGGCAACGCTGCCTCAAGATGCTGCGCGTACGCATTGGCGACATCCGGTTGTTTCAGCCGCTCGAGATTGTACCGGGGCGGGCGTCGGTACCGTACATTGTTGATGACGGATAGTTTTGGGCGCAGTTTCACCATCACCAGATAGTGGTCGGAGTCAATGTTGGCGCCACGATAGGTTCTGACGTCGGTTATGTCGGAGAAGTGCCGTCCATCGATCAAAACGTGGTCGATTTGCGATTCTGTCTGCTGAGGTGATCTCCAGGTGTACCGATACGGGAGGCTGTGCTGGAAATAGGTGCTACGAATGGCCATGTTCTTGGAGGCGGCAAAATCTATCAGTCGTAGGCCGTTCTCGTTCGTCAGCCGGTGGGCGCTGAACTTTCCAATCGTCGGTCTGAACTCCTCCTCCTGGCTAACCTGAGCGTTCAAATCTCCTATGATGATCTTGACGTCGTGGCTTGGGCAGCGGTCGTACTCGCGTTCGAGCTGCGCGTAAAATGCGTCCTTGTCATCATCAGTGCTTCCGGAGTGTGGGCTATGCACGTTAATTATGCTGAAGTTAAAGAATCGGCCTTTGATTCTTAACTTGCACATTCGTTCATTGATCGGCCACCACCCGATCACGCGCCTTTGCATATCACCCATCACTATAAAAGCTGTTCCCAGCTCGCGTGTGTTGCCGCAGCTCTGGTAGATGGTATGATTACCTCTAAACGTTCGCACCAATGCTCCTGTCCAGCACACCTCCTGCAGCGCTACGATGTCGAAACCGCGGGTCTTCAGTACATCGGAGAGTATGCGAGTACTTCCAATGAAGTTGAGAGATTTGCAGTTCCACGTACCGAGTTTCCAATCGCTAGTCCATTTTCGTCGCTGTGGTCTTTGCCGATTGTTCCGGTCCGTATTCTCTCGTTGACGTTCCTGTGCTGGTGTATTTTTACGGCTGGCTCGCAGTGCCTGACACCAACCCCCTAGATTTCCGGAGGACCATTCCCCCTAAATGTTCGGAGGGCCATAGTGCGCAGTTTAGCTTAGAGTCCTTCTCTGGCACTCGGACGATGATCAGCCGCCCCTGACATGGGGAACAGACGCTGTTGTGAGCCGCTCCTAACGTGGAGTACAGACGCTCCAGGTTTGCAAAAGCAAACCCCCCCTTCCCTGTCAGCATACGACCAAAGTTCCCACCGGGGGTTGGTTACCCGATCTTCCCCAAGGTTACTCGTACCCCGGCCAGTACCACGAGGAGGTAGGGATAGGAGTTGCTGGGCAAGAGGCTAAGGACCGCACAAAGGGGTCTATTTTATTCCTGCAGGTACACGAGGTACCAATGGTACGCCATGCCCAGCCATTTACCGCGCCTTGGTGATCATTTAAAAAATCTTAATTAGTTTCTTGTAAAAAGTAGTCCATAATTATAAGTACAAACAGTAATGAACACCGGATATCTAGCCGTTCATGTCCCTCTGGCAATTTGAGAATTCCATCCAACCAGTGAAGATTGACCAAGGCATCTCATACCCAGCAGCCCGTCGAATAGTGGAACAGAACCGTGGTTCCTTCCAATGATGCTTTCCAGCGGACAAATGAAAGAATTGACCAGCAGACTGCTGTTCTGGCTTCGAAGCACACGGAAATTACCGATCTCCGCGCAGCTCTTGCAACGCGTCCAACTCCTCCGGCGTCCATCACTCATGAGATCGAATCCCTTGAAGCAGTTGTCGCCTGTCAAGTCAAGCGAAATTCAACTATTAACCAAAGTTAATGCAAACATTTGCACGCATCAGACAGCGTCCATTTATTACGTAACGCTAAAATTTGAAATTTTTGACCCCCCTCCCCCCTCCGTGACGCTTTTTGTATGAAAAAAAAATCAAATTTTTGTATGAGCCGTAACGCTAGAGCCTACTACCCCCCTCCCCCAAGAGCGTTACGTAATTTGTGCATGCCGCCTCGTCAATGGAAACCTTACTGCAGAACCAACGGCTACAGCGAATGATCTTGTCAAATTCTTCGCTAATCTTACTGCCTTTGATAGCCAAAATCTAGAAGATTTTGAACATTTGTCTGGAAAAGTCTGGATTGCTTATGTCGTATATGGAGAACCTTACAAATTATTTACAAACCCTTACAAATTCATTTCAAATTTTATCTGGATCTTCCAGATTTTTGTAAAATGGGGCCTCAAAAACCTGGAATATTCCAGACAAATCTGGAAGGTTGGCAACGCTGTTGACAGCTACGACAGTAGATGCATTAACCTAAGAATGCTAATGTCGCTGCTGTTCGTGTTACCAACATCTAGTTTGCCACGAACTGACAGCGTGAATACCGGGCATCAAAGTGTCAAATTAATTACAACAACCAAAACAACGACATGGTATTGAACAAACAATGAAAAAACCCATAATTTAAGGTAATAATAATTAAAATCAATTTTGTGACAACAGCGCACCTAGCGTTCTACTACTAATATTTCTATTGCTACGACCGATGACATAGTCAACTTCAACGTACCTGAGAGCACCCCACCCACCTTTCCATCAATCAACCATTCTAGGTAGGAGAACTGCAGTACGCCCTAAGCCGAAGTAAAGGCAAATCCGTCGTTCCTGATGACATTGACTACCCTATGTTGAAGAGGCTTGACGGATAAGGAAAACTAGTACAGCTTGAGCTGATTAACGATCTGTGGACTGGCAACTCTTACCCGTTTGAGCAGCGTGAAAGTCTCGTTGTTCCTATCCCGAAGCCCAATGCAAGCCAATTTCTCTCACTTTCGAAAGTTGTAGAGAGGATGGTAAACCGCTGAATAACGCCCCACCTACAACAACATAGTCTTCTCGACTAGAGATGGGCAAAATGGTTCAACTTTAGGAGCGACTCGTAGGTGACTTACTCACGAAAGTGAATTGACTCTTTTGATCGATTCAGTGACTCATTTAGTAAATCAATACTTAATCATGTATTTCGTAGAAAAAATGAAATATGTTACCATATTTGAACAAGATCTTTTTTATTAAGCTAAATTAAATATTCAAACATGCATGGAGTACTAGATTATGAAAATCCCGACTCAAAAACAAAGGGTAAATTTTAAGACTCATCAATCAAAATATAAGGACCTAGTGGAACATGACTCTTTTGAAAAGAACCGTGATTCGTTCACTCAATTTTGAGAGTCGACTCTTTTGAATGATTCATGAGTGAGTCGCCCATCTCTATTCTCGACTACCAACAACACGCCTTCAAGCCGGGATATGGAATTAATACCTGCTATGCAAACCTTGGTGAGGTCTTGCAAGAATCGAAAGATAAGAACACCTAGGTCATATTCTGAAATTTACTATACGCAGAAAAGCCCAAGCAGACGTCTCTCGGGTAGCCATACGGGCTGCCTCCGTTGGTTTTAAAATGTCGATTTGGTTGGTTTGACTTTATTAACGAGATTTTTAGCCCTAGGCTAGTTCATCTCGGGACCAACGGCTTTACTTCCCTTCCGAAGGAAGTCGTCACTATAACTTTTTACGTCATAAGTGACTATGTCGGGGATGGGATTCTATCCCAGGTCCTCGGCGTGAGAGGCGAGTGTTCTAACCACTACACCAGGTCCGTCCCCCAAAATGTCGATTTGAATTTTTAACAACTACCGAAAAGCTAAACATTGATTTGGATTAAATGGACAAATTGATGTGAAGTTTTGCGAAAAAGTTACACGTTTTCTCAGTGAGAATCGAACTCACGACTCCCTGATCTCTAGTTAGCACGCGTTACCCCTACGCCATGAGAGGACTCATGGACGCAGAAGTTACCCTGAATTCGATTTCAGCTCAATAATCACGTAGAGAATCGCGAATAACTAATGAAAATGGCCTATTTCAATATTTAAATAATAATTTTTGCATTAAACTCGATATAATTTGAAAATGGCTACTGCTAGAGAAAATATCCATGTAATCATTATGGTTCAGAATAATTTCAAGATTTCAATGTCCCAACCAAGATTCTAAGGTGAAAATTTAAAATATATTCAAATTTTTGTGTAATTTAAACCTGAGGTTTTGTTTTTGAATTTATCATGAAAAAAACATAAAATATGTTTTCAGTGTATATTTTTTTCTTGTAGTCCAAAAGGTTAACTACAATTTCTTCATAGAACATTTTTCTCTAGAATCAACAGTTTCGGAGTTAGAATTTTTCAAAAAAGTTACATGCAAACATTTATAGGCCATTTTCAAAAGTTATTCTCGAATCAAAATGATCTATTTTTTTCATGAAAAACACTTATTGTATCATACCAAAAACATGTGCAAAATTTACTGCAAATCGAAGATGGTCGAGTTCTGTGACTGATCGATTTTACATGGAATTCGTCAGGCGAATTTACGTATAGCGCGGCATCGGCTTGCGCTTCTTTTGCAATTTTGCCGGACATCCGCAGACAAATTACGTGTTTGCTTATATACATTTATGCCCTCCTCAATCCTCTATCGATTCACACGAACAAAATTGTTAAAATCTTTTTGGTACCGCTTTTACAACGCTTGGAACATCTCATGTCACTGTGACTATTGTCGGTAGTCTCGTTTTCTTCGGCAGCTTTCTTATAAGAGCAGCAGGCGAATCTTTTCGGCAGCTCTAAATCAGTCACATTTTGAGGCGTATTTTATTTGATGACATCTTTGACGAATTTGTTGATTCTGTTTTGGAAATCTCGTCAGTGCACAGTGCTCCAGTTTTTAAAAATCATGGCAGAAATTGCACTCAACATTTCACTACTTTTAACCATTACAAGTGTTTTGGAACATGATTTAGGGTTGAAAACTCTCTTTTGGGCATATTCAAATTTTTTGGTTGTCATAGAGCAAAATTCTAACAAAAATGATGTTTTTTATACGTTTTTTGGCTCTCAATTTTTTCAAACAACTTTCGTTTAGGCAAACTGAGGCAACATGAATCTTCTTCGATCAATTCCTTAAGGACTGTTCATTTTTTGAAGTGGACATCTTGTGCATGCAGTATCTTTTTAATTTATCAATGAAATTTCAATCGGTTTTCTACACATCGTTCGACTAGTCTTGTACAATGTTGTGATAATGAAAATTCTCTAAAATAATTAAATTTCACACGAATATGGAACAACGATTGAGACGGTCGATTTTTTGAGGTTATCAAAATCAATGATTGTTAGAAATTAGCTGGAAAATTCGATAATTTATATTTTTTTATTTTCCAAAAAGGCTTGTTCTTCGAAAGCTTGATGATCTGATCTGAAGTCTGATGGAAAAAATGAAGTTATTTTTGGAGCAACAATTTTACAGATGTAATAAAATCATTTGTCCCCTATATTTTTTAGAGAAACATATTTTAAATTTGAAGGGAATTAATATGAGTGGATTTTTTTAATTAAAATTAGTTTCTGGGGGAAGTGCTAATATAGTATTAATATGAAAAATAACTCACGCCTTCACAGAGTAACTTATTTAGTCCCCACGCCACATTAAAGCACATCACTTTATTCTTAGAAGACCTTTCAAAGTACATTGACAGTCATCAAAATTGGCAACACTGCTGTAATAAAAACGATTTTATTTTTCACATATTATTTTCATAATATGTTATTCTGAGATTAACAATTGAAATATTCGGAGAAAACCGTTTACAATTTGCTGTAGATCGATAAATATGCGTACATGATTTTAAAACTATGAGACTTACCATAAACAGTACAATTTATGCTTAGGACTGTGGCTTAAACTCACGATTAAGCTCTCGTTTATACAAATAGTTTCTTTAGTAATCCAAACTAGTTTTGAACCTTTTTTTACTTTCCTCTTTTACTGGGAGGGAAAGAATGATGTATCAGCAAATTTGTCCATAAATCGGTAAATCACTGATGTTACCTAATGTCAGAGAATTTAGGAATATAATTGTTTTTTTTTAAGCGATACCTTTAGTAGAATAGTAAAGCATTGTATCCTTTACATACAATTTGTTCAAAAAAATTAGGATTTTAGTTTTGCGAAAAATAATGTTAAACTTTGACGTACCGTCAAACGGGGTGACTTGCAACACATTGTAATTTACAACTAAATTTCACTATAAAACACAAATTGCAAAAGAAAATTTATTTTAAATCGTTGCTTCAATACGTGTGACGCACAATTCAAGTAGGGGCCACGATTAAAGCTGTTATTAAAAATATGTTTATACAATAAACATATTTTTTCTAAATGTCTTGAAAACTGATACTTGATGGAGGTTCAAAATCGTGACCTGAAAACATGAGATAGATTTAATTTACAAAAGTAATACTCTACATGTTGTTTCTTTAACTAATAAGTGATAATATGACGAATTTTATTTTACGAAATTGTAACATCAACTTTTTAATAAAAATCATTTTTATATAAATGTACCTATTCGGGGTGACTTGCAACACTTTATTTCTAAGCAATTTAGAGTTTTTTAAAAGTTAAAAACTTTTGTGTTAGGTCTACTTCATAATCAAAAGAGTAATAATTTATCAATCAACTACAAACACTCGTTAAAAATATTGTTCAGTTAAGATATTGGACCTTGATGATTTAACGCCTCTTTTTCCCATACAAAAGTAGTTCAATTATTTTATTACAAAATGGTATTCATAACGCTCTTGTACTGGTTCGAATGCTTTATATACACGAATAACAATACTTAACAAGTGTGACTATAAAAAATATCAACATTTTGTTGGAAAAAACTAAATTAGCATTGAGTGTTGCAAGTCACCCCGCACAAGGACATTTAAAAAAAATCACCTTTTTGATGACTTTTGATATGGAGCAATTCTCGCTGAAACCAGGCCGCCATCGGCACCCATCGTTAGAATTCCAATTTTATGTCACTGATCGCTAGCTTTCGATAAAACTTAAGGGTGGTCCTTTTTGTTTTCTCAAATTGGTGGACCCCTCGTACGCCAACTAGCTAAACAGTTTGCAAAAAAGCCCATTTTTTGATAAATCTTGGGTATTTCTTCACGTGATATGTCTCATATTTCCCTTGGAACACATACCAAACTTAATGGCATCGTATAGAGAAAGGATATAGCTTTCATTTGAAGTTAAAAAAAATCCGGCGGCCATTTTGAATTTGACCGCCATCTTGAATTTTGTTAGAAAAATCGTTTTTTCACCATTAGCGCACCGCTCGTTTTGAATTCTGAGATCACCATCAGAAAGCTGAGGAAAAATTGCGTAAGATAGGCTACAGAAACAAGGTGTGCAATGGTATTTACCCTATGAAATGAACTATTTTCTAAAACATGTTCCACGATTTTGACGTACATGGCGAGTGCAATCAATGCAAACATCATTTTTTGTACAACAAAGATACAAGTTTTCAATAGTTGGTGTATTTTTCGAGTCAGATGAAGAATAGGAGTATTATTTTGAGTGAAAAAATCTGGCGGCCATCTTGGATTTTGACGCCATCTTGGTTTTAAGTAGAAGAATGAGTTTTCACCTTGATAACACTCAACATGTTGAATTTTAATGCCACCGTTGCACTTACTATTCTTCTTGTTCTTTTTTTTTTCCTGACGTTACGTCCCTACTGGAATAGAGCCAGCCCCTAAGCTTCAAAAATAAATTAACAAGTAGAATTTTTTAACGCTTATTTGCCACCTGAATGATTGTTCTACATATCTGCGAGTTGAAAAATAGCATTAATTCTTTCATTTATTTGGTCTAAAACCATTGATAGAAATGAACAATCTGTTGAACAGCTAAAATAAGATAAGAAATAAAGAATCTGTTTGTTTTTTAACGGAGATCTTTAATTAATTAAACATGAAGAGCGCTGAGATGGTAAAAAATCATTCTACTGCTAAAAACTAAGATGGCGTCGAAATCCAAGATGGCCACCAGATTTTCCAAACTCAAAATGATTCACCTGCGTTTCGGCATCACGTCCACATTAGAACAAAGCCTGCTTCTCACCTTTCAATTTCGCTATTTTTCACATGCATGTTGGGTGTTAGTGAAAACAATACTTTATGATTCAGAAAATCAAGGATTTTTTTGCTTAAAAATTTAAGATTTCCATTCTAAATTAATGCACTTTCGGAAATGTTTTACGTTAAAACTACAGATATTACCACAAAACTTACTAATGTCGCAACAATTTATAAACTTCATTCGATGACAAAAAAAGCATATGGTAAAAAAAAATATTTGTTTATTTCAATCAATGTTTTTGGACGGTTTTTATTCATTAAATTTATTTATTCATAATAACTGAATTCAAAGATATGTCGAGAATTATTCTGTTATTAAAAATCGTATTATAAAAGAAAATTCCTATTTAATAACCTGTATTTATAACTAACAAAGCTGAGTATCAGGCTCGGTTCCACTAGGGACGTAACGTCAGGAAAATGAAGAATAATAAGAAGAAGAGTATACGTAACCTTGTTTTTATTGGTAACCTCTAAATTAGACATGCTGAGTGCTATCAAGGTGAAAAATTCATTCTACTAGTCAAAATCAAGATGGCGTCAAAATCCAAGATGGCCGCCAGATTTTATCACTCTAAATAATACTCCTATTCTTCATCTGACTCGAAAAATACACCAACTATTGAAAACTTGTATCTTTGTTGTACAAAAAATGATGTTTGCATTGATTGCACTCGCCATATACGTCAAAATCGTGGAACATGTTTTAGAAAATCGTTCATTTCATAGGGTAAATACCATTGCACACCTAGTTTCTGTAGCCTATCTTACGCAATTTTTCCTCAGCTTTCTGATGGTGATCTCAGAATTCAAAACGAGCGGTGCGCTAATGGTGAAAAAACGATTTTTCTAACAAAATTCAAGATGGCGGCCAAATTCAAAATGGCCGCCGGATTTTTTTTAACTTCAAATGAAAGCTATATCCTTTCTCTATACGATGCCATTATGTTTGGTATGTGTTCCAAGGGAAATATGAGACATATCACGTAAAGAAATACCCAAGATTTATCAAAAAATGGGCTTTTTTGCAAACTGTTTAGCTAGCTGGCGTACTAGGGGTCCACCAATTTGAGAAAACAAAAAGGACCACCCTTAAGTTTTATCGAAAGCTAGCGATCAGTGACATAAAATTGGAATTCTAACGATGGGTGCCGATGGCGGCCTGGTTTCAGCGAGAATTGCTCATGACAACATAATTCGATTCAATCTTTTATCATCTCATTCTGTAGGAAGGCCGGCCATTCAAAGTTCTACAAGGAATTTAGATTTTAAGACGACGTTTAGATCATGGTTTTGGTTGATTGAAATTGAAAAGTGTTGCAAGTCACCCCGTTTGACGGTACAGCTTATCTTAGGAGTTTTTGGAAAGTGTTAATTCGATAAGGCTAACAACACCTGAATATTCATTCGAAGATGTTGAATCTATACCCGAGGAGGAAAACATAAATCGCAATAACTAATGCATACCATATTTTGGTATCATACCATAATCAGGTACTGTTGAGTTGTCAATACCTCATTTTGGTATTATAATGGTATTGAGAAAAAATGTTCAAAAAATACTTCATTTTGGTATTTGATAGCTATTGAGGACTGCTGCAGGTATTGAACTACTATTGAAAAATTTCACTTTTATATGAAAATCCATCATGTATTAAGTAGATGGAAAAACCGAATTTAGTACTATACCATTTAATTCCACTAGAGTTTGTATCCTTTGACAGATACCGATTTGTCTCAAATTCCGAAAAGACTCATATTCCGAACACTCCGTTTTTGTATGGCGATTTGGTTGAAATGTTTCGCTGAAATATGTCATCAAACTGCAAGGAAATGGCAGTCAATTGCAATCCAATTTAAACTCTTCTAATCTATTCTATACCTCTGGAGTAGTGATGATCCTCTAGTTAGAGACCAGTAAAACTAGCTCAGATAAATTTATTTGCGAAGTTATTCATTTGAATACGATTTATTCGTGCTGTTTGGAATATGAGTCAAGGTGTTCGGAATATGAGACAGAATGAACACAGTGTTCGGCATTTGAATCAAAATGTTGTTCCATACTTTTGCGTAAAAACAATACTAAACAAACAAACAATTTTATCGGCAAACCCAACAGCTAACAGTTAGACTTTGCGAAGAAATTTAAATTTTCACAAATATCAGCTAATTTATGCAAATCAGATGCATTTGAAGTCACTGTTGGCCTTAAGTGTTCGGAATATGAGTCAAAACGGTACGCGTATTTCGACCTCAACTGTAAGGCCGTATTCAGTGTCGTGTACTAGACTCGACTTCGAGTCACTGAAGACGGCCTTACAGTTGAGGTCGAAATACGCGTATCTGTCAAAGGATACAAACTCTAGTGGAATTAAATGGTATAGTACTAAATTCGGTTTTTTCATCTAGTTATAGTTACTCTACTAAACAGCTCGAAGATTTATTATCATCATGTATTATTCAGGTGTTCCAATACCTGATCTAATTATCAGTTTTGAGTTTGTAGAATATGCAGAAGGTATTATTTAAGGTATTTTATCTCTTATGCAGGGCTCATTCATACCTTATTCAGGTTGTAAGTATTGGAAATTATCTGGTATGGAATACCTTAGTTTGGTATGGAGTAGTTATTTACTTCTGCTCGGGTATGAGAACGAGTTATTGACCAGAAAAAAATATGGTGAAACCCAAATTTGCACGGGTTCTAGTAAAAATTGATTAGTTAAGTTTTGAAGCGAAAATTTTGGTTTTTGGATATGTTAACGTCTGAATATGCAGAAAAACATTTTTATTTTTGAATTCTCGTACGTATTTCCAACTAAATGATATAGTAGATGAATATTGGACTTTGTTTTTCAACAAAAAAAAACTAGTTTGGGAAACGAGGTTTTGGCCAGCTATTTGAAAATCTAGACCAATGTGCAGTGGGAAGCTGACAGAACAAACAATCATTTGTATGTTTTCTTTGGTATGATTTGATAGAAAAATACTGTGTATTCAACGTTTGAAAATTGATGGCCGATAATAGTCAAATGATGCCGAAACCGTAATTACCCTACGACTTTTTTAATTTATTTCTATTTTCCTAGGATAGCTTTTTGAGTAAGCTTAAATGACGATCGATATAAAAAATAAGATTATGCAGTATGTGTCATTCAACGTATACCTTGTGTTTGCGATGAATTCTTTAGAGCGCAAACCGAATGTTTTATGAGTTTTGTATTCAACAAAGGGTCGATAAGTTGGATTTTAAGAACATCTGAACGATCACAATTCTACTCTTTGCCAACAAAAAGCCATCTCACATAATATTATTCGTGATCTGTCTTCTGTAGTATGAGATCTTGAATGTACAACAAATCCAAATGCATCACGTCTTTCTTGTTTCAGGTCCATCTTTCCTATTGGTATTGAGCCCCTCTTCAACATAGTGTTTGTAAAAGTATTTGCTCAATTGTTCATTGAAGGGCTTTCATTGTGCGTTATTACATGACTTTGCATATAGTGTATATTATAACATTGTTGATGTGGTACTTAGAATTACAATTTTCAAAAAATAAATGATATCTTAAAACTACATGTCAAAAAGAGTACTTTTGACTTAAAATATATTAACAAATGGTTTCAAAACTGCATGGTAATTGTGACTTATTTAGGGTTTTTTATTATTATAACATCCAGAAAACTATACTTTCAAAACTAATAATGTTCCAAGGCATAACCCATTTTTCCACAACATTCATCTGTAATACTTACGAATCATCTGGTGAATATGTCGCATTGCTCGCCTTCCAAAGAAACGCGAATCCCGAATTGTTTTTTTTATGCTGCTGCTCTAAGTGTACTGTTGCTGCTTCTACTACTTGTCTGCCTCCGATGACAACCGATTGTTGCTGCTGGACAATGAAAATACGTAACTCTTCCGACGATGGGGGTTCCTACTTAATCACAACGAAAGTAGAAAAAAAAGCTTGGGACCTATGCGGGAACCCATCCTGTAAATGCATACATCATAACGCAGTCCTCGGTTGGCTGCGCTTGTTTTACTATTTGATGTGACAAGCGAAGATATTCTCTCGATGTGGGGGCGCATCTATCACCAATAATCATAACTCTTACAATCTTTTTGCTTTTGCTATTTTTTTTGTGTGAGTGGTTAGGATCGATGTTTTATTATTTGTTTGCTTAAAAACCGAAATATCCGGTAATCGTTGACGCAACCACTATCAGAAGGATGCTCACACATATCAGGATAATGATCTTCTTCTCCAACTCCAAGGTTAGGATCGATGTTTTATTATTTGTTTGCTTAAAAACCGAAATATCCGGTAATCGTTGACGCAACCACTATCAGAAGGATGCTCACACATATCAGGATAATGATCTTCTTCTGCTCGATGCGATACGGTTTCGGATGACGGAGAGGTTTGAAACATACATACAGTTGTCGGAAAATACAACAGGAAAAGAACAAGAGAGCAAAAAGAGAAAGAAGAAAAGTCCCAATCGTAATTAGTTGTTATCTATCGAGCCGAACACACACACAAACATACCGGCTAATGAGGGAAATGAAACGAAGGAAAATATATCTCTACGGCAGCGTGGAGTTTTTTTTTACTGACCGTTATAAATATACAGGACTAAGACACAAATCGGAACCAAGGTTCGCGCACAACAACGGAAAAGGAAAATTGAAAAGCCTGTGACGAAAATAAGGAAAACTAAAGAGTGTTTTTGTCATTTATCACTTCATTTATTGATGATAGTTTTTTGCTTTGTTCGCAAGTTGATATTTTGCTTTATCTAACCTCAATGGGATGGATTTTCTTTCGAGCGAAAAATACACCCAATTGAGTCACAGCTTTTTGCATAACTTTGATGTTAATCATATACGTACAAATCGAAAGTTTATGGCTTATACACCAAGGGGGCCCATTTTTATATGAAAGCAATTGAACTGTAAAAATCTTACCTACACCCCTCAAAATTGTTTATTTGGACCCCCAAAAGTTATTATCAAAGTTTGAGATAAATCCAACATATTTAAAAGAAGATTGCCCCATTCACATTTTCAGCCATAGTGAAGCGCTGTTATTGATGAATTCATCTCGTTATTGATTCGGAGATTCTCCAAAGAAAAGAAACTACAGTTTACGGGATTTGTTTTTCATTCAGAATCGAAAAAGTTATACCTAATGAAGCTAACTTTTCTCTTGCCTATTGGTTGGGGAATCTTCAAGTCATTAAGTAAAAGTATTCATTGACTGCAGAGCCATTTATGTTCTAAAATGTAATTGTAACATACATTATGTCTATTTTCTCATACCTACTTCAAGGTATTCCCTCTTTAGACTTGATGGATTGCGTTAAAATTTTCAATGTAGTTTATGGGGGTCAAAATGTACAAATTTGAGGGGTGTAGCTGAAGACTTCGCAGTCTGATGATTATGGGCCACCCTACTCACCATAGATGATTGCTTTAGCAGTCAATTAAAGGCACCAAATATTGAAACTTTAGTTGACAAAACAGAATTAATATATGCAATGATCGATACCAGTCTTAACTTAACATCAAAGTTATATGCACTTAATTGTAAGAAACAATCACTAAAAAATTAAACTAAATATCAAATAAAACCATTAATTACAGAATAAAACCGATACAACTAATTTGCATTTTAATTACACATGTCGCTTCTGGCTGCTATTTTTAACGTATTTTTTTTTCTTGTTCGATAAGTTGACTTTTATGCCCAACAAAAATGATAATAACTGCTGCAACCTATTTTACTAGCATTCGTCATTCGCTCGCACAACACTGACAGTATGTTATGTTCATATGATATTTACTGGTTTTACTTACACGATCATTCACTTTTATGCACAATATCAATCGTTGTGAATAGTAATGAAAGAGGGGATGGGGGTTTTCCGCAAGGGGTATGAGCTTTGTTTTACATTATGCAAGGATTTTGGAGGGGTTGGGGGTTTTACTAACATAGTGAATGATAAAGAAATTTAGATTATTTCTGTACACAACGAATTGAAGTTTTTTTTTTTTTTTTTGTCGAAATAGAGCTTTGACCAATAATTATAAAGATTCTAACATGATTCATCAGCTAAACTGGGCAGTCTAGGTATGAGATTTTAAGAGGGGAGATTTACAGAGTTCGATATATGTGAATGTGATGCAAAACATAAAATAAATATGAGTTTTATTTTTCGTGGCGCGTATAACCTTGAGGTTTCTATATCTTGTCGGTCTAGCACTGAATTCAATTCCGACTTCCGATGTTTTACTTCCGCTGTTACGTTAAACATAGGCCTTTTCATGTGACAGGTGTATGCATTTGTTCACTTCAGTGGATGACCGGTGGATAGACGGGACTGTCATTTGCATAGGAAAACTTTCGAAGTACTTCGAGATCAGCTGATTTAATACGTCTCGTGAAAATGTCTATGGTGCCAAAAGTAATATGCTGTATAGCGATGTACTTCTTCCTATATTACCAGTGGAAATAGAATATTTTAAGTCAGAATTCATATTAGCACTAGCACTGCAATACTAAAAAATGCTATTATTAAATGTTGCGAGTGGGTTGTAAGACTTGTCTCAATTAGGTGATGAATAAGAAAGACCCGAAGGAGCGTGTTTCATAATGCAGGAAAACTTAGGTATATTTGAACACACTGCAACTTTCTATGACCAAATTAGAGCCAAAATCCCGATGGATTCGAAAAATACATTAAATGTTAAGGCTTGAAAATATCAAAAAACAAAACAAAATGCTGGCGAGCATCGGAGTGCTGATTTACTCGCATCTGTCGTTCTCGCGAGTAAACCAAGCTAAAGTGTTTCGTGAACGTGTTTGGAGCTGTTCAGAGTGAATTGCGCTTTTGGGAAAAAAGCCAGTTTCCCTCCGAGATTTCTGGTTTTCAGAGATAACATATATCCAAATTTGTGCTGTTTGCAATGGTGGAAATGTCAGCATCACGATGCAATTCATGATTTCATGAATTCAATCATCACAGACTCGCGAACAAGCTTGGTGTGAGTAAGTTCGCACCCGCCTGCTCGGGAGAGCATACCAAAAAGAATAGCAAACAGTTCGCGAACTTTTACTCGTGAGCAACCAAACAAAGTGTGATTTTTTATGGTTTTGTCAGACAAGTCAAGTGTATATCAATCAAATCGACAGTAAATTAAATATATACACTTGATTTGTCTGACAAAACCATAACAAATCACACTTTGTTTGGTTGCTCACGAGTAAAAGTTCGCGAACTTTTTGCTATTCCTTTTGGTATGCTCTCTCGAGCAGGCGGGTGCGAACTTACTCACACCAAGCATGTTGCCGTGTGATGCGAACATTTCCACCACTGCAAACAGCACAAATTTCGATTATAACTCTAAGCGGACAGTAGGGTCCTAAAACTGCGACAGTACTAAACGCAAAAGTTTAGGCCCGTAAAACATGATTATTCAATTTCTACATTTTTTCGTTGGTCTGAGTTCAAAAAACAAGTGTTTGCGGGTTTTGAGATTCTGCCACACCCCTTGATTTAAACTCAAGTATTGTGTGTACTGTGCGCCCCCGCTAAATTGAAAGCTACCTCATCGGGGACCGGGGTTCATTTTTTATTTGAATTACTCAAATGTATTACCTTTTTGGCTGTTTTGTTTTGATTCTGCGATTCGTTTCACAATGTTCCATTTCAGTTCAATCCGTTCTTGAAGAGCTGAATGACGCTTGAACCTTTTTTCATTTGAACGATGTGCAGATTAGCAGGGTACAAATTAAAAAGTTTTAAGATTAAATGCGGTTAAACCAACGGAAATATTTAGTTTTTCGTGCCTGAAATGTCAGATAGGAATAACCCTGATGCTAAAAAGTTGAACCCGTGTGGCGTATTTGTCGATTAAGTGAACGTCAAACATGATCGAAAGTGTCAAGGCTCAAATCTGAACCCATTTTTAAAGATTAAACATGATGCAGCAGTCATTTGAGAAAATAAATTACCATAGTAGTAGCAAGAACATGTTCAATCGTTTTATTGAATAAAACCAAGATTTTATTAAACTTTTTGGACCCTTTTGAGAAATGGGTTAAATGACTAAAACATTAATATTTTTAATCGGTTCGACAAAAAGACAAAACCACCCAAAATTAACCGAAAACCTCAAACTAAATTATCAAACATTTTTGGCGACCTTAGGTTACTTAAATAAATTGAAAAATATATGTTTTTTGAAATTCTACGGGAGAAATATTAATAAATCCACAAAAAATCTATCTAGAAATCCTAAAAAAAAAAATGGATGGGAAAATATAAGCTATTCATAGACTTTTCGTAACAGGAGTTAGGGTTCTAATAGGGTCCTACAACATCATTTCAATGTTTGTACCGAACGATTCAGTTTATACCAGTAAGACACTTTTACTCATTTTTCCAATGTTTTGTATTGGTTGAAGATAAAAAAAAAAACAAAAACGTTTGTATTTGAAGTTTGTGTCATACCTCTGGACCACACCTCAACTCATATTTTGGGTGAATTATGTTTTCCGTGTACTTTCCGAAATGTCAGATACGTACAAGCCCAGTGTAAAAAAGTAAAACCATATTGCTTCTTTGTTTTGTAGGTGAAATGACCGTCAATCATGATCAAAAGTGTCGATTGAAATTTCATCGAATTTTTTTATTGGTTTGAATTTTAAATCTGAATGACGAGTTTTGATTTTCTGTTGAACAATGGCATTATGCTCTGCAGTAATACCGGCAGCGATTTCAATATAGCTGAACCTTGTTATTTTCCAGAATAGTTTGAAATTTTGGAAAAGGATTGTAGATTCATCGGTTATTTTCGACCCTTAGTGAATAGTATACAGTGGACCTTTTTTTACAGATGCTTACAGAGGCGCCAGTTCAACCTGAGATTCTTTGTTATATGCTTTTGAGATTCAATATTTTGGAACAGTCTCTTTCGATATTACCAGTCAGAATCATCAATATGTTAAACCAATGAAATTCTTTCATTTCGTTCATTGGTAGAATCACGTTTAAAGAGACTTCAGATAATTCAGAGTTCGGACAAAACGTGCCTGGTAATAGTTCATAAAGAAAACTGCTAACTAGACGAATACTTAATAGTAATATTTTTAGAAAAAATCTTGAACCCACAATCCAGACAAGTCTTTTCAACCCAATCGCATTTATGTAGCTTCTAGCTTACTGGATGTACTTCCATCCATTTCCTCCGTCGTAGAACACGAGATTTCCGAAACTCCACTAACTAAAGTAAAATCCTAACACTACTCAAATGAATGACAATGGTTTTTTATGCTTCAATGTAACCGGTTTAAATAAATAGTTTTATATATATGTACCTGATTATTTTACACGGGATATTGACTTGCTCAAGTACGAGTAATGGTAGTACTACCAGTAGCAGTACATAGCGGTAGGATAGTAGATGAAGTAGTAGTAGTAGTAGCAGTAGTAGTATTGTTGGTGATGGTGGTGGTGGTGATGGTTTCAAGAGGGGACATTCTCTACACTGACACTTCTAGCGGGGTGGTCTTTGTCAGCTGACTTGGTTTGGTGGTATTGGTGGTTGTGCCCGGACAACTCTATATTGTGTAACTTGCAACACAGTAGATACGAAGAATACAGACGTACACAGGACAAAGAGAGATATTACGGGAGATGGATACTCTTGCGGGGATAGTGCACGTGTATTGAATTTCCTTCCTCTTTGTGGATGTGAACGCACGTGCCTTGCGCTATTTGTGGTTGTTTTCGGTTTTTTGTTCGTGGTAGTGCAGGAACGGTGCATCGTCTCATTTGGTTGTACTTCTCCATCACAGACTTCAATTGTGTTGTTAAGTGTCATTGTCGTTTAGAACCCCTGGCGGAGATAATGCTCGATCGAATGTTGTGTAGTGTTCTTTTATACAAATGCAGTGGTGGTAACAGTTGGTGAGGGGTGATGTTTTGCATGGTTTAGTGGTGTGAGGATGTTCCATTCTCAGCGTACTCTGGTTCTGCTGCCTGGAGCTCGTGGAATCGACGCGATAAAAACAAACGACTTAACCGAGGGATCACAAAAGAGTAATATGTTCGCTTCGACGTTTCTTCCCTATGACCAACTTTCGCCGAGACACACGAGTGATAGATTGAGAGACACTGTGCTTAATGGCTAATACGGAGCGATTACTATTTTCGTATTAATAATACTATTCTGCTGATGATGATATATCTCGTTGTGCTTCCGGTTGGGAGCACTACAACAGCACTGACGTAGCAATAGATTTGTTTTGTATTTTTGATAGTTGTTGGTGATTTTGCTGATGATCTTTGTCGGTGATGGTGTTATTTTACGCTACAGTCTTACACCGTAGTCTACTGGAATTCACAGTTTTTCTTCAGATTGATTCTTCGTCTCTAATAATTTCTTCCCTCCCGGATTTGATCAGGTCGTAATAGTAGTAGTTGTAGTAGTAGTGGTTGTTGTTGTTGTTGATGTTGCTCTTGTTGGTTGTTATTGCGCCGCTGCTGATGCTGGCACCGTTTACATAAAGTAGCTACTGACGTACGAGGCCGCAATGAGACCGAGTACGGTGAGACATATCAGGATCATGATCTTCTTCTGCAGGGTGTGCAACGAGAAAAGGGAGAGAAACGCACGTTGAGCAGTGATACAGAGAATAAGGTAACGGAAGAAAGAGAAAAAAAACGAATGAAGAAACAATAGTTAATGGAATCAACTAAAACTGTGTGGGGCTGAAGAACGATTGCGGTGAAGATTACAATAATTTTTAGTTTGAAGAAACAATATTCGCAACAAATAAGTATGTTAAAACACAAAAACAAAACGTTAAAACATCTTAGACTCTTCGGTAACACGACGCAGCAAGTTTAAACTTAACTATGTTTATCAGATCTGAATACTTCGTAAATAATTATTCCATTTATGGCTTATTTGAGAGCCAAAAGAGGAGGGCTAAATTCAACAACCAATCATTGAGTTACGACCAGTGCTGTAAACATAAGACATTTCTCGCGACGCTCGTTATGATTCAATTGTCAGCAGTCGATTGATTTGCAATACTCATCCGGTACAGTCACTCTCAGACACAGCACGTGATGCAGCCCACAGACGCTCATACGGTTTGATCAACATTGACTCCGCCCCCCACGTTGGTGTTCATGTTGGTGCTATGTTTGACCGTGTGTGATGCTGCTTGACGAACCAACTTGACAGTTTGTGAAACCGATTTGACGGTTGACGAATCGGTTGGCCAAAAACAAACGAGTTTGATTTTCTAAAACCACCGGTGGGCGGAGTCACATGTTTGACGAACTGATCATACCGTCTGTAGGGATGTTGCACGAACATCGACATCAGCATGTCAAATTGAAGCTTCGACGTCCCATGAACTCCCAATGCCGATGGGTGGCCAGTCAATATACGTAAATTTACACAGCGTCGACGACATGCTGATCTAGCAAATTTGTGCTCTTGAGTTGTTTCTATAAATTCCACTGGCGTTTTCGCACAATTTTTGACCAATTTCTTTAGCAAATGCTCTGCAGTTCTACCGGTGATTCCATCAAAAGTTCAATACGGCATGCATCCAGGGATTGTACTAGGAATTACTAGGAAAACAAGGAACCCATCAGCAATTTCACCAGGAATTCATCCAGGTAATGGGATTCCGCTTAAAGTTCTTCCAGAGATTCCATCAGGAGAGTTTCTATCAGAAAATATTGTTATAATTCTTACACTTCTAGGATTCCACAGGATTCCACCAGAAATGCCATCAAAATTTCCTCCAGGATTTCCATTAGGAGTTGCTTTAGGGATTTCATCATAAGTTCTTCTGGGGATTCTATCAGGAGTTCCATCAGGGTTTTTTTTAAGAATTCCTGTAGGGATTTCATCAAGTGTTCCTATAGGAATTCTATCAGGAGTTCATCTAGGAAATTCATCAGGAGTTCCTCCAATGATTCCATCAGGAGTTCCTTCAAGAATATTTTCAGGAAATCCTCCAAGGATCTTATCAGGAGTTTATCCAGGGAATCCATCAAAAGTACATTCACAGATTCCGCCTGGACTTCCTGCAGTGATTCCATCAGGAGTTCCTCCACATGTTATATCAGAAGTTCATCGAAGAATTCTATCAGGATTTCTTCTAGGCACATCAAAAGGAATTCCTCTAGGGATTCTATTAGGACTTTCTCTAGGGATTCTATCAGGAGCTCCTTCGGAGATTGTACCTGGATTTTTTCCAAAGATTATAGCAGGGATTCCTCAAGGAATTCCATCAGCATTACTTCTTGGGATTTTATAAGGAGTTCCGTCAGGCATATTATCAGGACTACATCCAGGGATCTCATCAGGAGTTCCTCCAAGGACTACATCGGTTCTTGTAGGAATTACTGCAGGAGTTCCTCTAGGGATTACATTAGGAGTCCTCCTAGGGATTTTATCAGGAGTTCCTCCAAGGATTTCATCAGGAGTTTCTTCAAGAATATCAAATGTTTCTGTAGGAATTCCATTAGGAATTCCTTCAGATATTCTACCTGAAATTCCTACAGGAATTTCACCAACAGTTTTTATATGGATTTTATCAGAAATTCCATCAGAAGTTTCTCCAGGGATTTCATCAGGGGTCATTTAATCCATTTCATTAGGAGTTTCTTCAGGGATTCCATCAGAAGATTTTCCATAGATTCCCTTTGAAGTACTTCTAAGATTTCATTATAAAACCTTCTGGGGCTCCATCATAAACACCTTCTGGGATTCCATCAGAAGTTCTGTCAGGGATTCTATCACGAATTCTTCTAATGGTTTCTTCAGGAATTCCTCTTGGATTATTCTGGGTTCCATCAGACTGTTTACTACGGATTCATCCGGGAATTCATTAAGGGATTCTACCAGAATTTGCCAGGATTTTTTTCTAGGGAATTCTTTCAAGTAATCTTCCCGTAGTTAATCAATGAATGCCTCCCGAAATTCTTCAAATAATTAATATCTCCAAGGATCCTCAAGGGTTACCAGGTATTCCCCCTGGGATTTAACCAGAAATTTCTCATGAGGATTTTATAACCGGAATTACTCAAGAGATCCTTCTCTAATTTCTCAAGGAATTTCTTGCGGAATATCTTCAGGGATTCTTGGGGGGTTTTCAGGAATTCCTCCAGAAATTTGACCAAAAATTTCCTGTAAGGATTTTACAAGTTATTTGAAAATCCACCAGTATATCTTCCAGTGACTTTATGAGGAGTTCCTCCTGGGTTGAAAATAGGAATTCCTTCAGAGATGCCACCATATTTTTCCACCATATAATTCCACCAGGAATTCAGTCGAAAACTCCACTAAGATTTCCTCTGAGGATTTCATTTAAAAATCCTCCACATAAATCCTCCTGGTATTCCTGTAAGGATTCCACCAGAGGTTGCTCCATGGATCGCATCTATAGTTCACTCACGATTTCGCGAGATGAGTTTCGAAGGAATTTCAGAATTAACACTTGGAATATCACCAGAGTTTCGCTTGAACTTCCACCGGAAAATACTTCAATGGTTTTACTAGGATTTCCCTTCTTAGAATTTTTCAAGGTTATCAGAAATTTCTCCAGCGAATTAACCACCAATATTTCCGTGAGAGAATCGACCAGGAATTCCGCAAAGGGATGAACCAGAAATTCTTACTTTCTCTACTCTAGGTATAGCATCAGGAAGGCATCTAGAAAATTCCAAAAGATTATTCCATTGATATTTACTCAGAGGATTAAAGAAAGCATTTCTCTGAATGTCTTTAAGTTGAATCCTTGGAAGGATTTTTTTGGAAAAAATCTGAAACAAAAACATGGAACACTTTATTGTGAAATCCATGGAGGAATCGCCAAAAAATCACTGGAAAAATTCCCAGAAAATTCCATGGAGAATTTCCTTAATATGTCTTCATAAGAACTTTCAAAGCAATCTCCGAAGGAGCTCCTACAGGATTCCTTTTTGGGTTCCTTGAAAAAACCCTTCAAGAAATACTGGAAGAAGCTGATGGATAAACTCCATTAGAAATCCTCGGAGAAATTTCAGGTACATTCTTGAAATAATTTCTTCAGAAATCCCGAAGGCTTCATAGGGTCCATTCAGGGATACAAGGAAGAATTTGTAAAGGAAACACTGGAAGAATTTATTGAAGATTGGCTAGAAGAATCCCCTGAGAATAAACTGGGGGAGCCCCTTAAAAAAATGCAATCGGAACTTCAAAGAATTCCTGGTGGAAACCCGTGCAGAAAGTTTTTTGAATTCTTTTACAGTATTTCTTGTGGAATCTCTGAAGGCATTCTGGTGGAATTCCTTGATGAATCCTTGAAGAAATTCTGGGTAGAATCACTGTAGGTGCTCCAAAAGTAAATCTCTGCATATATTGTAGGAATTTTTGAAGGAATTTCTAGCGAAAATCGTGTAAATTAATCGCTGCAATATTTTTGTGAGGTATACCTAGGGAAATCACTAGAAGAACACTGCAAGATTTTTTATGGGAGCAATGCCTGGTGTATTAATTCCTGTATTAATTTCTTGGGAGCGATTCATTGAACAATCTCTTTACGAATTTCTTGAGGAATTCCTGGTGGAATCGCAGGTAAAAATTCTTATAGAATCTGTTTAGAAATCCCTGAAGTTTCGCTGGAGGAATTCTTAAATCAATCTTTGGGGGATTTTTGGTGGAATTCTTGAAGGAAGCATTGGATGAATCACTGAAGAAATCCCTTGGGAAGTTTTTGGATAAATCCCTGGAGGACTCTGTAAAAAAATACAAGTAACAATCGCTGAAGAACTTCCTTTTGGAATTTCTGAACGAACTTCTGGTGGAATTTAAGTCCTAGAATGAAGTAGAAGTATCTGAAAACATTCTGAATAATGCATGATGGAATCGTTGAAAATAAATTCTAGAGGAATTCCTGAAGATATCTTTGAAAAAATCGTTTTAGCAATCTCTGTAGGAATTCTTGGAAGCAGCTTTGGATTGCTTGATCAGTGGAAGAAATTCTTAATAATTAGTAGAGAAAGCTTTGAAGAAATCTCTAGAAGAATGCCACCTAAAAGAATACCGGAAGGATTTTTCCCTGAGAAATTTCTGGTTGAATCTGTTGATAAGTTTCTGGAGGAATTATTGATAATATTCTTGATAGAATTCCAGGAAGAATTTCTGGTGGAATTCCTAGTTTAACTCATTGAATCCTGGAAAATTTTTAGAGTAGAATAACTGGAGGAATCAATAAAGATTCTTGATATATTCTTTGAAGAATTTGCCATAGCCATTCCCATATGGATGAATGTTCAGAATAATCCCAGACAGAGAACGCTAATAATTTTAGAGTTATGCCGGAACACTTCGTGTGAATTATAACTGAAATTCCTCATCAATATCAATTCCTTCCGTTACTTAAGTTTTAAATTTTCTTCTCTTGTTCACAACAACTATTGCCCAAAAATCGTAAAAATATTGACAGTAAAATATAAATAAAAACAATCACAGAATTCGAGAGAATAACAATCTCATATTCACTAGACTTGCCGTGATCATTCAAAACATGCGAAGAAATATAGTGTTTCTGTAACGAACGGTCAAACGGTTGCAGCAACATAAATCGGTTTGGATAACTTGGGGGCGGAGTCAATGTTGGTCAAACCATCTGAGCGTCTGTGGGCTGCATGAGGTAGAATAAACATCGAGAAACACGAAAACTGTGGAATGAATGACCTCTGACACGATTACGTTTCCATACATCATAATTTTTGCATAGTTTCAGAAATATCCTATCATAAACAACACGAAACGGTTTAATCTCGCCTGTTATGTCAAATGTGGCACACATACTGTGAAATCAGTTCTAATAACGAGAAAAGATAAACAATAATCAAAGGGAACTTTCTGGCGACGTCGTCGCTGCATTCAATTGACATTTTTTTTTTTCGTACGTTCATTTGACCGTACGTCTTGTGAATGCTGAAGGCAACGGCTGTCAAATGTCAACGAAAACGTGTCGACTCATCGTGATTGTTTACAACACTGGTTTATATTATCAATGATTTATCAAATATTCCAAATATGCTAACGGAAAAACTTGTCTGAAGTAGATATTTATTGAACTCGCTTAAGAATTATGCTAAAAGTGTAACATTAATGAAAGATTGTACCCATGTTGACATCCGTAACCACTCATTTTCCGAACCACTGCTTTCGGCAATACCGGGAAAACAAGTCGGTTTTTGAACATTTGATAAATCCAATTGATACCAAATCATTGGAAGCAACCATTGAATCAATATCAATTTTGAACGCATACTTTCTTGTTATCGAATACAACTTTGCTTGTAAAAGTCGTAATGGGCTTTTTCAACTCTTTTTTTGCTTTATACATTCAACCCTTTTCAAGTGTATATCATATTTCCTTCTATCCCTTTTCCATTTGTTTTCCTTTGGATAGAATGATAGAATAGGCTATGGATATTCAAACAATCAATCTTAGAACAGTATTCAGATCATTGATGGACGAAACATTGCTGCACCGATTGTTACGCTAAGAGTATGACTAGAATAATAGGGGTGAGCTTGTATTAGTGGAAGGGTTAACGAATTAAAACACAAAATGTATAACCAAACATGGGGAAAAAAATCATGCAAAACGCCCGCCAAAAACGAGTTGGCGGGAAAAGAGTTTGGAAAGATGTCGTAGGATTAGAAGGATGAAAATCGAAACGCGGGACTGTGCCCGAGTAAACCTATATCTCTATCTATATAATGGTGTAAAAATGCACATGGTAAGAATGGTTGAAAAGGTTATGGAGCTCCAAAGAACGGCGACATCGATACTTCCAAAAACAAACTGTGGTTACATGGCGTATTGTAATATAGAGAGATTAAACGAAGCTAAACGAACAGAGCGCCTATGGCAAACGGTATCAATCCGGACCATTTGTTGTTCAGTTAATTGCTGAAATTGACTAGTGTGGCTGGTAGTGATACATAAGTGATTGTGGAGGTGGTGGTAATAGTGCTCTGTATGTGAAGGATACACTTTCTGGATGTTTTGTTACGTTAAAAAGAATTATCTCTGTTTTCAGTTTGATTTTGTTGAAGTTTCTTTTTGGTGAATGTATGTGTGAAAAATATGAGTGCTAATAAGCGATTTTTGATGGATGATCGTACCGAAGACTAAAATGATTGTGATCATTCATTAGAACTAGCAATAACAGGCAATTACGTTTTTTATAGTATTGAATTATCAATTGTTCAACATTCTACTACTATTGTTATTAATGCTAAGAAATGTTTTCATGCAGACTTAACGTTATTAATCATGCTTCGCTCTAATAATACCAAACACTGTCCCATCACACGCAGATCACATTCATACATTTGATTCGAGCTCATTTCCATACGCTTTCTTTCAATTCTAAGCTTGGGCAGTGTGGATGACAAATTCAGGATGCTCGGTAAACGTTCACACTTTTGGGGGTCATCCACTAACCCTGTAAATGATTATTGGGAAGAAGTGAAAATCTTCAGGATTCGCTTACAAAGGTTCATAGAAATCGCCAATGGATTTTTTTCCGTGTAACAAAAGTTCCCATGTAACAGAAGATCGAAAGACAAAAGGCCGAAAAAACAAAAAGTCGACAAACAAAACAGAGGGGACAAAGGTCGAAAACCGTTTTTCGAAGTAGGAAAAAATTACCACCAGGCAAAGCATTTTTGAGATTTCATCCTTTCGACATTTCTTTTTTCGACCTTTTGATCATAAACCTCGTGTATCCTTTCACGTAATAAATGGACGGCCCCAACTCACAATGTGGGATGCCTCCACACCCACACAACCTACAATATAATTTCGAAGCAGATGAAGCTTGTTCGCAGTCCGTACGTATCGCAGCCATCCGGGAGCCAAGGGGGTCGTTTGAAATGAGCTTTTCCCGCGTAGAATGATATCTCACCCAGGACGACCGTCACGCCGCGTGCCACCTACAACAAAGCGAACACTCACGCCTCACAGTGGTCCAGAATTGATAAATCTTGGCAAAAAATACGTGTTCTTAATAGTTTACAAGTTTCGATCTTTACAATTGATGTGGAACATGATTTAGAATTGCAGACTTTGTTTTGGGCATAGTCATCATATTCTTATTTTCCATAGGACAACATTTTTAGGGTCTAAACTTCTTTAAAAAAAATCTAGACAATCTTAGACAAGAGGTTTATTCTTAGATCAACTCTTTAAGAAGAGCATTTTAGAAAAAAAAATATCTTCTTCTTCTTTCTGGCGTTACGTCCCCACTGGGACAGAGCCTGCTTCTCAGCTTAGTGTTCTTATGAGCACTTCCACAGTTATTAACTGAGAGCTTACTATGCCAATGACCATTTTTGCATGCGTATATCGTGTGGCAGGTACGAAGATACTCTATGCCCTGGGAAGTCGAGAAAATTTCCAACCCGAAAAGATCCTCGGCTGGTGGGATTCGAACCCACGACCCTCAGCTTGGTCTTGCTGAATAGCTGCGCGTTCACCGCTACGGCTATCGGGGCCCCTTCTTCTTTATTATTTAACATAAGATTTTGATCTACTTCGTCGCAAGCGCAAATTCCCGTCGTGTCCAACTTGAATATCACTACGGCGGATATTCGAATTTACCTACAATATAGATTCATTTCCCAACTGTAATTTCGTGAGAGCTGTTATGATGCGCCCATTTGTACACCAAAAACGCAATGAAACTACCGAATTTTGAAAAATAACTTCAGCTCAATTATCCACTTTGTACTTTTTCACCGAAATCGCATGGACGAAGACGTATCATGAGAAATCACTACTTAAATTTAAGCCTTAAATTCAAATTTAAGGCTTAAGCCTTCGTAACTCTTCACTGAAGGATTTAATTCCAATCATACGCCGTAAAACTTCTATGATTCACGAAATTTGAAGAAATTCGCCCAACACCCGCCTATAGCCGGATTTGCTGCTGGAATCGCTAAAGAAATTTCTAGCCGATTCCTTGCAGAAATTTTCTACAACGACTCCCGACATCTCTTTTCAATTACGTACTGCGATCAGAAAAAAAGCGCTTCCTTGATCGATTCCTTGCAGAAATTTCCCATGCATCAAGATAGGCCAACAAATTACTTGTTAACAGCGAATCAGGCTTATGATTGAGAACTTAATGTTCGAAGTAGAAAACGATTCCTTTAATTGTGGTGTGAAAGTATTTTTTCGCTGCACTGTAAGCAGCTGTCATGCATTTGTTTGGTCAAAAAAAAGCTTATCTATACAAACTGTATTTTGATGGGGCCAATGAACTTTAAGGGGAATCCATATATTTCATCATGTTATAGGAATAGAGGGAGTTGTCCGTAGATCTAAATAATTTTGTAAAACTTTTTTTTATTACGTTGAAGTGTTGTATTTTGAGATGATATAGTATCACGGTTAACCGTTGGTTATAAGACGATGAATTAAAACAGATTACGACCAAAATAAAAATGGATTCGACAGATATAGGCGACAGTAAATGATAACTTCATTGCATTACTCCCAATGAATTATCAAAATTTATCGAAATCTTATTTCACAATGCGAAAGACGTCTTGAGAAATATTTTTTTTGCAATGGATTTATATCAGCATCATTCACTGCGAATCTGGGAAAATTGAAAATTCTCACTAATAAAATCATAATTCGATAGAAATTAGTATGTCACCAAAGACGAAATAAAGACCTCCATGTTCCATGCAGTTACCCAAGATTTTATGGCACTGCGATCTGTCAAACTTGGGTGTCTTTTGTAATACCAAAAGAACGAAGGTAGTACTAGAAGTGGTACCCGATTGTCCGACATTTCCCCGAATGTTTTTTTCAAGAAGGATTTTCTCCCGGAAACCATTTTCCGAATGAACTGTTTCCCGAATGTACTGTTTCCCCGAAAGCTTTTCCCAAAGACATTTTTTATTTTATTGCTTTTGTGTAATTAACGGTGTAATATACTATATTCAGCAAGTTCGATAATGGCCTCAAACGAATGATTCTTTTATGAATGATTCGAGTCGAAATACGAAAGATGAGATATTCGGATTAGAAAACGATGACAGTTTTTACTGGCAGGTCTACTTTCGAAAATATGTTTGAAACAATAAAGTTCGGTATTCAAATTTTATTATGCTAAGAATCATAATACTGTCGACTCTCTACATCTCGATGTTCTACATCTCGATATCTCTCCCTATGTCGATGGTTTCTTCGGTCCCTTCATTCTGCATACGATTTCTCTCTCCATATCTCGATATCCTCCTTATCTTGATATCTCCATATCTTGATGTGTTTCTGTTGATTGTTTGTTCCCAATTTCTTCTCCATATGTCGATATGAACATTATCAAAGGTTACTAGACCAGATTTAAGTGATTCAAAACAATTTGGAAACTCGAAACGAAGTTTGTTTGTTTACACTGAAAACATCTTTTCGTATTTTATCCAAAATCCATTTCGTAAAACAAGGTTTCGTACATATAACGCAATTTTCATTCATTGTACGAATTATTTGTACTTGACAGAATTTCACGATTCAGTGACTTTACGAAATTATCGTAAGATGTACGATATACAATTCGTAGATGTGCGTTATCGTGTTGTTCGTATTATGAATTGTTTAGTATTACGAAACTGATCGTTTAATCTACGAAAGCATTCGTTGTTTTCTGCAACGAAAGGTTTCGTAGACACAATTCGTAAAATACAACATGACACGGCCGGAGCCGTGGGAGGTAAGAAGAAGCGCGTGTAAATGTTCGTTCTGAATACGAAACAAACGAATTTCTATTACGAAATGTTTAGTACATTATAACAATCATTGTTTGTTTTGATTTCAAGCTTGAATCATATTACGAAGCTGGTTGCATACATTTTACGAAACTGTTTCGTTGCAGAAAACAACGAATAATTTCGTAGTTCAAACGAACGATTTCGTAATATAAAACAATATATATTTTCAGTGTATTATTTTCCTAGTAACGGAGTGATTTTCAATCTAGTGTTCATTAAATTAATGTTCTTTGACTAGATCTCTCCCTATCTCGATGGTCCCTTCGATATCGTGATGTGGAGAGGCGACTGTAATAATGCATAAAATGTAGAAGGAAGGTTTTAAAAGAATATTCAAGATCAAAAATGTACAGGCCATTTTGAAAAGTTATTCTTGAGACAAAATGATCAGTTTTTCTAACATCTGCTTATATTTTATGAGACACAATCTACTAACGCGGAAGTAGTGATCGAATAACAGCCTAGACACAGTGTGCTCAACTTTCAAATGCTTCCCAAACAAATAAAAAATCCCATTAATTTTCTTCAAATTCTTATGCAGTATTAACGATGTCCTTTCAATTTTTTGGGGTCACGCCTTTGATTCCTCTTTTCAACCAGTCAAACTTTATTTAAAAATTCTGCTAATACCCGTTTAGACAGATTTAATTAAGATGAGTTATATCCGGACAAACGACATTAAGCCTCAAATTTATTAATCTCTTGAAGAATTTTTAAAACCTACTCTCTTAATTTTCTGATATTTTCAATTGTAGTTTGCAGTAGCATAGTAGATTAGTAGAATTTAAACCCTGAACTTATTTTTTTTTTTTTCAACATATTTATATAAGCTGTCTTTCTAATAAACACTATCATTGCTGTTTTTGCAACCGTATTATAGTACTAGACAGAATAAAGTACGCATTGGCCGTTTTTCATACAAAGTACTCAAGTTTGGCGATCTGAATTTCGGCTTCTAGTAGTCCGATTCATCAGCAATTTTTACCACAGCTCAGAAAACACATGAATTTCACTCAAATGAACATGTTTAATATTTGAATCAACAATGGATTAATGGAAATCTGTAATTTTGTGAAAAGTTGCAAAACATAATTTTGGAAATATTTTGAAAACGATCAGTGTCACTGAAAAGCGTTATTCAACAATCAAATTATATTATTTTGCAGAAGGGTATATTGCTCTAAATATTTCCATTCAAAAAATTATTTCTAATTCAAACTTCATATTTTTTGTCACAATTTGAGATTTAAGATGTTTTAAAAGTTTGTTCATGAAAAGCTCTGAATTTCCAGCTTTGGATATTTGAAGTGGTGAAAATTTCAGGTCAACCAGACTTCTAGAAGCAGAGATCAAAAATACCAAACTTGACAATTTTGCATGAGAGAACGGCCAATGCGTGGTTTATTTTGTGTAGTGCTGAATCTCAACTGCCGTTTTTCGACTCAAATCGTTCATTTAAAACGATAATAAAATTTACTGATTTCTGTCTGTCTATATTGATAATAGAACAAAATCTGAGAAAATGTCTTTGGGAAAAGCATTTGGGGATACAATACATTCCGGTAAACCGTTTATTCGGGGAAATGGTTTTCGGGAAAAATTCCTTCGGGGAACTGGTTTTCGAAATGTTTGGGAAATGTCGGACAATCGAAATTGACAGGTGGCGAGTAGTTTGCATGTATCGTTTCTATGGGTGGTGAAGTGAAAATTTTCTTCCGCATTCCTGAGCGAAATTTGTGCTTCCTTTAGTATTTGAAATTATGTAGCGATTTTGAACTTGAAATCTTGTATGTAAGCTTATTTGAAGAACTTAATCGAATAATAAGTGATTTAAACCAATCCAAACCTTCAGGCAAAGTGTGTGAGACATAGCTTTTTCTAGCATCCTCTAGTCAATACAAACTCATCAGCTGTCACCTGGTTATTCGCGCATGTCCAAAAACATTTAGCCTGTGAGCCATTAGTTGTCGTATTATAAAAATTGGATGTCAGTTTGGTAATTTTGTTCTACCTGTACGCCTCCACTTGTCTAAGCTTTCGCCCACAATTCACCGTATAATAGTCACTGTCTAGCTTTCACTGTTCAGTCTGAAATCTATTTTTTTATAATACGACAACAACACAGGCTAAATGTTTTTGGTCAGTCGTGAATAATTCTTTAGATCTGAAGAAGATCCAAATTGGAATCGAAACGTTGGAGCCAAGAAAATAAATTTGTGAGCCCTTTATAACACTGCAAGCCAAAAACGATTATGTAATACCTCGCTTTTAGATACCTTGGTCCAAATATAACACAAAAACATTTTCTTTTGATTTTTTATATTCAATATTGTAGATGAAAGTGCCAATCATTAGCCGGATGATTAGAGTCCGAGGCTACATAGCAAAGCCATGTTGAAGATGTCTGAGTTCGATACCCGGTCGGTACAGGATCTTTTCGTAATTGAAATTTTCTTGCATTCCCTGGGCACACGGTGTACTATATTAAGATGGTAATATATTCCGAAAACTGACAGCTACTTGACGACATCATTCTTATCCACCTCGAACAAAATTACAAAAAATCTAGTGGTCGGGAAGGTATATGGTACGATAGGAGTGAATGAAACTTGATATTTACATCAGTAAAGAGCCTGCCTTGTTTATTTTTATGCCGTGCCTGGGCATAGAGTATCATCGTGGCAACTTTGGCAAAGATTGCTCTCAGTTTATAAGCAGGCTTTGTCCCAGTGGGGACGAATATTGAAGATGAATGTTTGACTTTGTTTTTCAACTAAAAACACGTTTGGAAATGGAGTTTTGCCAGCTTTCCTGAAAGCTGGACCTCTGTGCACCCGCTACACCACGTGACGCGCCCAGATGACTAAGAATGGGAGGACTAGCAAGACGATGCCAGGAAAGCCAGGGAAGATTGTGCTTCGATAAAAATGGAAAAGCACGTTCCTCTTGGTAGGCTCCAACTTTTCTGCAGCTCATCGATATGCGGCTCCTTTCATTCCACCAGCACCGCATGAGTAATCGAACCAATTCTAGTACAAAAGGTCAAGCATTCGTTCTTGGGGTTCGCTTCGGTGGTAGGCGGTGAGAATGAGTGTCTCACGGTCGTCTCGTTGACTGCACAGGACAGCCAATGATTTCGTCATAAGAGTTAGCTAAAAGTCTAAAAATTGGCAACAAATTTCTACAGACAATTTGATCGACAAAATGCCAAAATGAATCATGAAGCTTTCCAAGTAGCGATGTACCCTAGAATGTCCCTCAGCAATTTTCGGGGTTGTGCTCCCCTCCGCAAGCAAACCTGCCCTCGACATTAGCTAACCATCGATCCACCCCGCCGAGCTGAAGAACTAACTGGGTTATCCGAGTGGGAGAAAATGATGATGATAAGAACGCTTCCATTGTTGTTGTTGTTGTAGGTTCCGTTTTCGAGGATGAAGGAAGTCGCGATGACACGTACAAATCGTCACTGAATTGGTAAGCAAATGTAATAAGTGTGGAAGATTAGGTTAGGCTTTCAATTGATCAACATTGCGTAATTAATATTTGCGCGAAATTCGTTTACGACGGTATCGGCGTCGAGTAAGAAGAAGATGATACACGCTATGTCTAAACCAGCACTGCTGGTCCAGCAGATTATCGAAATCTAATGTACCGTAAATTCGGGTGAAATTGATCGGTAGGGTGAAATTGATCACCCTATCACACGATTTTATTTCTTACTAATAGAGCAGAAATATCAATGTCAACTGTAGTAAATGGACTTTGTTTGTCTCAACAATGGTCAAATAGTGTGTTGTGAAGTTTTTTGAGTTAAAGAATGCTTGTTTCGATGAAAATTGTGTAAAAATGCATAATCATGTAAGGTGTGGTATTCACAGACTTCCATAAACTTCTAGTTCTAAACAAGGATGTGAACATAGTGTCAGCGTAAAAGTTTTTGAGGATGCTTAAAATATTTCCCCAAAACAGATTTTATCATCAAAATTCGTAGCAATTCGTTCCTTTGGTTATAATAATAGAATTTCTGTTAGTTAGTTTGAAATTCCTTTGGAAATTGCCTACATTCAGGCGTTTTACGCGGTACTCTAGAAATTTAATTACGAATTATCTCCGTAAATATTGCATTGTTAAGAATTTGGCAAGCATAATCGGATTCAGGGAGCCCAAATTAAGTAAGTAGAGTTGTTTTTGAAACTAACAATAATCACATTGACAAGTGATCAATTTCACCCCGAAATGGGATTCCCCGATTTTTTATTTTAAAGATATTTTTTAGCATCAAAATCACATTTGTTAGAAAAAATCGTTACATGAACCAATGAGGCTCACCGTCGTACTTGTTTTCCTGCACATTGACATTGACAACATTACAGAACACAGATCAGAAAAACGGTGAAAAATGATCAATTTCACCCGAAATTACGGTACTTCGATTTTGTTCCGCTAAAGTGCAGTAATTGGGTCATATATTCATAATCGAAAGGTTTTAAAATACTCCATCGGTGAAATTTCGTTTTTCCACTTTTTGGCTATTTTTTCATATACAGTCTATGGAAATCATTGACAATTATGTTTTCCTACACATTTCAGCCCATACAAAATGTATGGGAAAAATTTCACCGATAGAATATTTTGAAAACTTTTGATTATGAAATTATAGACCAAATACTGTTACCTAGCGGAATCCGAAAAAATCCAAGGTACATTCGATTTTTATATTCTGCTGGTTTAGACATAGCGTGTGATAAGTGAGGATATTTACATATTGTGGAGATGAACCAAGCTGAAAATGTCTCCTACAAAGATAATAATAGGGTCCTAAAGCCCTGTCTCAATTTCAGTACCAAACGCTTATGTTTAGGTCAAAAACACATTTTTACTCAATTTTTTAATGTTTTCCGTTGGTTTGAGTCCAAAATTTTTTTTTTCATGTTCTTTTAGATTTTGTCACACCCCTTGGCTTAAACTCAAATTTTGAGTATATTTTGTTTTCCGTGTCCCTTCCGAAATGTCAGATAGGAACAACCCCAGTGTTAAAACTAAAACCCCTGTGGTGTTTTTGTCGACTAAGCGAACGTCAAACATGATCAAAAGTGTCAAGGTTCATTTATGGACCCAATTTTTAAATTAAAGTTTAAACATGATATAGCCGTTATTTGAGCGGGGAAAAATGCAAAAGTAGTTGCAGTAACATGCTCTTTCGTGTTATTGAATAAAAACAAGATTTCATTAAAAATGTTAGGACCCAATTGTAACCAATCTCGGACGCGACTATTGTAGGGATTAATTCAAATTTAATATGGACGCTTCCTCTTTACAAAGACACGTTATTGTGAAGGGGTCATCGAAGAAATTTCGAACTTATAGCGGTTTGAATGAGCCAAGAATTGTAAAAAATCGAGGGTTTCTCAAAAACGTTTTCCACTATACTGAACTAGAGTTTTCAAACGAGTATAATTTTAAGCATTATAAAAGATCAAGCGTGCCTGTTTCAGCGAGAATTACTCAGGGCTTAAATTCAATTCCCATTCATGGAATTAGGTCTATGAAGCATTTAGGTTCATATTATTCATGATAAATATTCCAAATGTTGTTGCCTTAAGAGGATATTTAATGAACTTACTTAAGAATTATGCTAAAAATAATACATCATTAAAAGACTTCGGTTGATGAGAATACGGATTTTAATTAAAAAATAATTAATAAAGATAAAGTGAAGCGGTTTAAAAACAAGTCGAAAGTTTGAAAGAAAATATATTTTTGAATCCTTTATGGTAAGCGAATTGTTTTTAATTTTGATTGACATTGATTCTTCATCAGGGCTTAACTGCATTGATCGATATCTCTTCATGGTTGCTCTTTTTGCATTATTGCAGAAAACTGATTCACTTTTCATAACATGTTTTCGTATAGTAGGATAAAGAATCACTATACCTTACTTCATGAACAAGAAATATTGCAAATTTGTTTAATTTGGCGAAGTTGTTAGCGGAAGTGTTAAATTTCATAAATTGTCAAATATGTCTATCAGATCTTATCTCAGAAAAGTTGAACTATTGTCCAATCAAACAGATTTATATCGGAAGTAATCCTGTTATTGTAGCATTGAATTTTGCAAA
This sequence comes from Aedes aegypti, assembly GCF_002204515.2. Classification (NCBI taxonomy): domain Eukaryota; kingdom Metazoa; phylum Arthropoda; class Insecta; order Diptera; family Culicidae; genus Aedes; species Aedes aegypti. Next base: position 18,329,320 of record NC_035108.1, on the reverse strand, counting down.
ACCATATACTACAATAAGTTCAACCAATTAAATTCTTGGTTCAAATATCAGGGTTGATCGTAGCAATTTTTGCAACTGTAAGTATGATTGGTCCCATAATAAAGTACTATACCATTTTGGAACATATACCAGCTCCAGTTTCGCTGATTGAAAAATAGTGTATTTTTGTGAATCAGCTTTACTAGTTTATAATGTACAGCTATCCTGGTAACGACGGGGTTGGTGGTCGAATAGGTACCGCTTCTGCTTCATAAGCAGAAGGGCGAGGGTTCATTCCCAGGCCTGTCCATTTCCTCGCACTTTATAGTTGCATCTTTCACTTGCTTCTATCTTCCACTTTTAATCTATCACACTGAAACTATTCGTTCATAGCAATCGCTAAAAATAGAAACGAACAAGGGACCGTTTCTTTAAGTATCCATTCTTCCATCATTATAGCACGCCTTTTCTTACGCCCAATACATAGGCTGTCTGCTAACTAAAAGCAAGTCTCTCTGCCATAAAAATACCCTACCCTATACCTTCCCACATGAACTGGAGTAGATGCAGGGGTATATCCGGTCTACTAAGGGACCAGTTTTAAATGCAAATAAATACTGGAGTAGCAACCACAAGCGGCCAATCAAGCACAAGCTCAAGCTATAATGAGCAGCTACCCGGTTAAACAATATTGCGAATATTCTATTGAATGTTTCTAAATAAATCGCTGAAGATATATCTTAGGACAAAGACTCAGATAATCCACTAGAATAAATCACTTTAAGGTTCCTAAATGAATCGTTGGAGGTAATCCAGCGTTATTCAGTAGTACATAAACGGATTATCTGTTCATATAAGAGTAAATATTTGAAGACCTATCAAAAGCCTGATCATATGAAGAATTTGGGTAAAAAAGCAGGATAACAATTCGTGCGGTCAATTTTCATTCCTGCAATAATTTCCTCAGGCTGTTATTGCTATGAAAACGTAATTTCAATAGATCATAATCAGCTTTCCAGCATATAATATAAGAAATCCTATCAAAAGCCTGATAAAAAGGAGAATTCGAGTAAAATGAGTATGATAACATTCCGTGCGATCAGTTTTAATTTCAGCACTCATTATCTTAGGCTTCTATCACTTAGAAAACGTTATTTCCATAGCGGACTGTTCATTTTATAAAGTGGACACTTTGTTTATGCTATATCTTTTTTATTTATTGATAAAATCGTAATCGGTTTTCTGTGTATCGTTGACCTATTATTCTAAAATGCTATGAAAATATAAAATCTATGAAAATGCTTTTGGTTGAAGAGCTAAATAGTTTTTCCAAAAACTCTTAAGGCTAAGTAGCCCGTCATTCGTTTTGGCAACAATGATGACTTTTCAGCTTGCATTTCAATGTGATAATACTCAGCCTTGATAGTTTATATTGACTTGAAAAAGTATCACTGTACGCTACTTTTTCAGCTGAGTCAGTGCAAAACCAACTGATTTTCTTTGATTCGAAATCGTGAGATGAATTAGCAACAATCATCAACGACCCGTACAAATTTCAATGATGGCCTACTTCGCCTTAAAAAAAGCTGTCCGTCAAAGTTTAACATTATTTTTCGCAAAACAAAAATCCTTATTTTTATGAACAAATTGTATGTTTGTATCCTTTACTATTCTACTAAAGGTAAAGCTTAAAAATATCAATTATATTCCACCATTCTATGACATTAGGTAACTTTAGTGATTTACCCATTTATGGCCAAATTTGCTGATACACCATCCTTTCACTCCCAGCAAAAGAGAAAAGTAAAAAGCGTGTTCAAAACTAGTTTGGATTACTAAAGAAACTATATTAGTATAAACGAAAGCTAAATCGTGAGATTAAACTACAGTCTTAAGTATAAATTTTACTGTTTATGGTAGTTTTACTAAAAAGTATCATACTTTTAAAATCATGTACGCATATTTATCGATCTACAGAAAATTGTAAACAGTTTTCTCCGAATTTTTCAATTGGTAATCTCAGAATAACATATTATGAAAATAATATGTGGAAAATAAAATCGATTTTATTACAGCAGTGTTGCCAATTTTGATGATTGTCAATGTACTTTGATAGGTCTTCTAAGAATAAAACAATTGTGTTTCTGTTGTGCTTTGAATGTGACGTGGGGACTTACTAAGTAACTCTATGAAGGCGTAAGTTATTTTTCATATTAATACTACACAGAAAAAAATATTTAATTTTCAATGTGATGTAAACTGAAGTGTACTGTGAAAATAAATCAAATTCGTGTGTTGTTACAGCATCATGTAAATTTAAATGAATATACATTCAATTTTCAACTAGAAATGGTTGCATATTACATGATCGTGTATATTTAAAGTAAATTTGATTGAAAAATAATTGATTGGTCGTTGAAATTTAGGTTTATTTTGATGCTCCAAATATGTGCATGAAAATAAACTTAAATTTACAACATATTTTTAGCTGTGTATATTAGGACTTCCGTCAGGACGTACTTTTACACAAAAAATTCTACTCATATCAATTCCCATCAAATTTAAAAAAAAAATTTCTTTAAAAATATACGGGAAAATTGATTTTATTATATCTGTAAAACTATTGCTCCAAAAATAGCTTGATTTTTTCCATCAGGCTTCTGATTGATGATGCTTTCGAAAAACAAGCCTTTTTTGAAAATAGAAAATATAAATTATCGAATTTTCCAAGCCAATTTCTTACAAACATTGATTTTGATAACCTCAAAAAATCGACCGATCTAATCGTTGTTCCATATTCGTGTGAAATTTAATTATTTTGGAGAATTTTTATTATCACAACATTGTACAATACTAGTCGAACGATGTGCAAAAAACCGATTGAAATTTCATTGATTAATAAGAAAGATACAGCATGCACAAGGTGTCTACTTTATAAAATGAACAGTCCTTCAACCGTTTCCCTGTATATAATGTGATAAGTCCTATCAAAAGCTCAATAATAATCGGGTTTCAGTTCCTGCACACACTTTTCTATGCAGTTCTCATTCAGAAAAATTTATTTCAGTTGCTCATGATCTGCTTCCTAGCATATTATATAAGAAGTCCTATTAAAGGCCTGATAAAATTGGGAATTTGAGCAACATTAGTATGGTAACGATCCGTGAGCTCAGTTTAAATGCCAGTTTTAACTTTCTTATACACCTATCGCAACGAAAACGTTATTTCAATAGCTTATAAAAAGTTTACTTGTATATGAGCATGAGAAATTCAACCAAATACTTGATAAAAATGTGGAATTAGGGTGATATGAGCAGGGTAACAACGGGTGCGGTCAGTTTTAATTCCTGCACTCACATACTCGGACTGTTAACGATCGAAAAATGTTACTTTAAAAATGTTAGCTCATAAACAATTTCCCTGCATACACTATGAGAAATCCTACAGAAAACCTTATACATTGAGGAATTCGGGTAAAATGAGCATGATAACGATTTTCAGTTTCAATTCCAGTTTCCAGTTCAGTTTCAAGGGAATACTCTTTCCTAGACTCCTATCGCTTAGAAAACATTATGCCAATAGCTTGTGAACAGTTCCCCCGAATATAATATGATAAAACAAATGAAAAACCTAATAAAATGAAGATTCGGGTGAAATGATTATAATAACAATCCATGCGGTTAGGTCTAACTCCAGCACTTTCATCTTTATACACTTATCAACTAAAAACGCTATTTCAAAAGAGTGTACCCTATTAGGCATAAGGACGTTGAGCATAAGAAGATTAGGCATAATGGATGTTAGGCATAAAATACGTTGAGCATAATGGACGTTTGGCATAAAATAATTTGCGTATGTGCCATTTGAAACTCGTCATATATCGATAACTGTTCGGATCGATTTACAAATTCCATTACGCTGATGGAGGTGGGTGTCCTTGAGATGTAACATCTTATGAAAAATAATGCAAAATTCATACAAAAAGCGTTACGAGGGGTTGAGTTGATCAATTGGTCATAATTTTCGGTGTTATGGAATTTAAAAATGAACCCGTTATCGCAAGATATCGAAGAAGATTGTTGTGCTTGGATATTGCTATCATGCTAAAATCCAGCTCAATCCATTTCTGTAAATATCCATTTATATTTGTGATGTGCAATCAAAATGTTATTTGTTTCCAGATATGTTTATTTAAGTGAGTATATGATTTAGTTTGTTATACTGCTCTTACATAATTGCGTTAATTTTGAAGAAGATAAATCTTTCATATAAATATTACTAATTATAATGTAAACGATTAGCTTGAAAACAACATTCAATAGTCAAATCAAGATTTTTTGTTAAGATGGGTGACACAATCTTTAACAATAATTTGTTGATAGTATGACAACCTCTTCTTGGCTTTACATTCCAAATCCGTGTTTACTCATCAATTTAATGTAGAGAAAACAGTTAAATTGCTTCATCTGCAACCAATTTTCGATGATTTGCAGTCATTTTTTATCAGCCGCATAGTAAGTTTTACCGAATGCACTTTGAAAATATTTGAAATTTTTCGAGTTTGAAAAGTTAAAATCTGATTTAGTATTTATTTTAGATACAGAAGTCAAGTTCAAATTTTATATAGCACAGGTTTCAGCATTTAGCATGGCGTGCATTCAGATTCATTCAGATTCAGATTCCTGATTTTATTGCACAGAATTCCTACAACTAATCTGATTCCCAAGTATTCCAAATAATCATTCGAAGCAAGTTGAAATGGAATTTTTTGTTGAAAATATCTACATTTACTATTCCAATAACTTTTAGAACAGCAAGATTAAAAAGAACAACATATTAATGAAAGAAGGAGATTTTTCAAACAGCCTTTTCCACCAGTCATTGAATTAACCGTATAAGTATGAAGAATAGCCTTTGATTCAAAGAAGGGAAAATGTATGATGGAAATATTGAGAGCAATAATGACAATAATTGTTGAATTAGTATGCCTCGAAAGATATAGCCTTCAATTTGAAGAAGGGGTAATCTCTGATGAAAAAATGGCCAACTAAATGTGTACAACAAAACTCAAAAGATGAGCAGCAGGTCGACGCTGTACATTCTTGTTCTTGGGATAGAGCCCCAACTCAAATTCTTAGCGTAGTGTTCTAAGAGCACTTCTACAGTTATGAATCAAAAGATTGCTTTGCTAAAGTAGCCATTTTGCATTCTTATTTATGCATGATACGCGAGCACGATTATACTTCATGGCCAAGTGCAGAAAACGAAAAGATCCTGGATCGACTAAGAAACGAACTAAGATACCTTCAACATGGCTTTGCTCTATGGTCGTAGAAGTTATCACAAAGCTAATGAAGACCATTTACAACATTGTCATGTTGATTACTTAATAAAGTTTAGTCCTAGAAACTGAGTTCAAAGAATTTTCAACTATGGGACTGCTGCACCCAACAGCATTTCAAAGGACTTACTTTTGATTTTGAAGTCCTTCACAATTTTCAACAAAAGTCAGCTCACATTTCACATAAACGATTTCAATATTTATTTGGTAATTATGCCTATCGTATATATGCCTAACGAATTTATGCCTAACGTCGTGCCTCTCGGTCATCTGCACACTTTGAAGGGAAGACGTTAAAAATAAAACAATAAGACCTAAAAAAATACTTAAGTCTAAATCGATTGGAAATTAAATAAAATATCGTCGATGAAGCTTATAGATTGGACACATTTTGTATTTTTTGTTTTTGTGAAGTAACGTTCGATTAATCTAATTATAAGTTTTTTTTTTTTCTAAATCATCTTCCCGAGCTTTGCCTTGCTTCAGAGATATTTTTTTTAATGTTCAGCATTTTCAATTTTGATGTTGAAAATATCATATTCAGTCGACAAGCATTGGAATTCCACGACTTTCCTATAAAAATAGCCTTAATCACAAGATTTTCCGATAACATTTGCTTACCAATGTCAATGAAAGGATTTCGAATTTTGGCATGAGACTAATTTCCGTTCCGATCTAACTGTGACCTAACTGCGGAAATTCGTGTCGTGCCATAATACTTAAAGCTATCGTAAAAATCATAAACAATCCAATTTTTAAAATAAATAAAACTCTTTAATAAATTTCAAATAATTCAAGCCCACTTTATACAATTATTACATTCAGTATCATAGTACTTATTCAACTAAAAACACCGACTATGTTCCCTACGCCTCTTGTCGATAAGAATTTTGGTTCTTTTGGCCGATGTCGAAAATGAAACGAGAACCTTTGAACACAATCAACATGTTCGCACAGTTTGTGGCGTTATTCTAAAAATCTAACGTTCTCTTCGTTTCCGGTCCGATTCCAAACCCCACTTACTAACTAGAGCAGTATCCCATCTACCTAATAACTGGTTCGGTTGACTAGTGCGAGGAATGTTTCTCTCCTGTTTGTCCTGTCTTTTTCAGATACGTTCTCATTTTGTTCCCTAAAATCAACTCCTCTCAACTCGATTCTACAATGATTTGGCATACAATATCTACGGTTGTTCGCGTTTGGACTCTGCTTGCTTGCTTGCTAACTACTAGCTATTTTCCTATCATATTTACAACTAAAACGAAACAACACAGTAACTAAGTAAACTAGATAGTGGAACGAGTTCCTTAATGATCGTGAACGACATTTACATAATTTTGATATTAGGTTTTCATTTTTTTTCCCTAAACATTAATATTTAGTAGCGACATCTACTAAATTCAGTAACCATTTAAGCACAGGAGGTTCATCTAAAGTCAGTGATGAATTGTGTGCGTAGCCGGAAGTTCCCTGCGGTTGCTTACAAACTACACTCGCACAATCGCAACATGGCAAGAATGTAACGACGGAAATCGTGTGAAGAGTTATCAGGAAAATTGTTCATCGCTCGTACAGGTGCAGTAATTTTCGTTTTATGTGTTGTGGTAGGTCTAGCTTTGGGTTTTTTTTATGATAAGTAGATTGCTAGAAAGACTATCAAAATGATGAGTGTTATCGCAACGCACACGGCAATCAAGACTTTTTTCTGCAAAGAAGTACAAAGGAGAGAAAGTAAGAAAAAGAAAAAAAAAAACGTAAGAAGAAAAGAAAAAGGAAAATTTAATTAATGACACCGCGATAAGATAAGAACGCCACACCGTTTGCACATTGAGTCTTGTTAGGCAAAAGACGACAACAACCGAGAACCAAAAAAAAAGAATGAAAAACAGATGGCGTGTAGAACAACAACGACTGCGGCTTAGACAGATGACGACATGGAACACTAGACCGGTCGAAAATTATTTAGGTCTTGAATTGTGGAATTTTTCGATAGTAATCATTTGCGAATGAACCATTAAATCTTATGCTACTGAATTGAACTATTCTTTACTTTGAAGCAATTTCATTACACATTATCATAATTTTGTACCAGTCTAATAGTAGTGGATAAATTCAAACCCAAACGACGAACAAGGATGGATGATAACTTCGATGATGGTCATTTAAATGCCAAAGGGAATGAATAATTCACCAAAAGCGGCGTTCACAACATTTTGCATCATTCGAGGACCTATTTACACTACCAGCAACGCGGGTGGCAGAAGATATGTGAGGAAAAGCACAAAACATTAGCCACCACAATAAGCGATGAATTTTCCATCAACACAATTTGCAGTACGGCGACAGGCTGCGGCCTTTCCCAACAACAACTAATGGTTACATATTACACACTAGAGGTGATGGTGGCTGAATGAAAGATTAGGAAATGAAGACATACCAACAAACAAAGAAAGACAGATCACACTAAGATACCACCACAATAACCTTATCCTTTGATATTTTTGCCAATATGTGCAATCACGTTTTAATGAGTTCAATGTTCATTATAAATAACATCACAAAAACATTATTTTTTTCCTTATTCTGTTCAATCACACCGCCAATCAATAATAGAAAAGACACAGAGAACGACCATTATAAAACAAACGACAACCAACTCTCATTAGAGAAAACGATACGCAATGTTTTCCCTTGTTTCTGCCTCGTTTTCTACAAGAATCACCAAATGACTCAGAATGATCCAAAGCATTTTGAAGAGTTGTATATTTGTTTGTGGACCGAGATTATATTTTCTTTTAAACGTTGGTAAACTTCCAAAATATTGCCAAACTTCATAAAAATTGATCTAATGATTAAACTTTTTAGTATCATCTCACATACCGCTAGTTGAAAAAAAAAACACGTGTCCTCTCTTATGACAGATGTAAATTTCTGCCTTATTAGACGATTATTCGATAAATGGGACACTAGTTTCGAAATTTCCTTAAAATCAACATAAAGTAAGACGTTCAACCTAACAAAACAATCCAAATTTCTAGTTGAACTCCAACAGTTGTACATAATAGATACCACACAATGAATACAATGAATTCGTATGTAGTTGTTTATCAATTTTTAGTTATACAGTCAACTCTCCATCGATATTGAAGAAAACTGAGACGAGACTCGCGGAGACGGTCTTCTTTTTCTGCGATTGCTGAGTTTTTTCTTATTCCACTCAGTGTTCATATCAATCTTGCGCAAGCCGTTCAAGCTCTCACATGACCATCTCCGCAAAAAACTGTTTCATTGGAATCACACCAAAGCATAAACGACATTTTGAGTGAAATATCATGCCAGCAAGCGTAGAAGAGATTATAAATAACTAGTCTTGCGTTTAGATTTATCAGCATGTTTGGAAAAACTGCTCCGCTGACTGAGGTTTTTAATAATAGTTTATTTTGAATACAATACTTTTCACTTTCTCAGCCATAAAAACGACGGGCCGTGGCAGCCAAATCTTGGCTGCATATGACGTTGATATTTTTCCTCTTCGAGAGTCTCTCTCAGGAAGAGACCATCGAGTTAGCCAAGGGACTCCAAGAGACCATCGAGATAGCCATGAAAATCAACTTTTACTATCAAGATACAGAATATCGAGTAAGGGACTTTAAATTCAGTACACTTGACTATTATAGATAAATATATCTTTTCCCTATTTAAGTTTTTTGACATCTATCGCTATGCTCTCGATGACAACTTCAGTTGTCATACAGAGTCATTCTTCCGAGGAGTATTTCAAAGCCGGAGTAGTTTGAAGGGGTTGGCGCGAAACCCCGTAACAGATCATTTTTTCCGAGAAAAGTGACCTTAGTGACTTTTTGTTGAAAATACAGTAAGGACCCGATTTTGTCAGCCCCTCGATGAATTTTAGGCTGACAAAATGGGGAACCTGACAAAATCGGGTCATGTTATTTTGTTCCTGCTTTCAAATTTTGACGTATTACATGGATTTTTAAGAGGGCGATGGACATGGGCGTAGCCAGCTTTTTTAACAGGGGCCCCCCTTCCTTATATTGGTAATATCGATTTTTAACACTTAATAAAAGGCATTGCCATTGCCCCCTCTGGCTACGCCCATGCGTGCATGACATCAAACATCATCATCAATTTTAATGTAAACGTGGTAAAACATGACGATAACAATTTTTTGACAAATTTAAAATAGGCTGACAAAATCGGGGGTAGAAAAATCGGGGGATGACAAAATCGGGTCAGTACTGTAGTGACTTTTTAGTGACTAGGTCGAAACAAGTGACCAAGTACCAGCCCTGTAGAATAACTATGCCGAAAACGCCATGTGATCGGGCAGTTGAGATATATGCAAAATAAAAGTTTCATGCTCATTAGCGTCACCTGGAACCAAAATTTAGAATCAACTAGCTCGTTCAATGATTGCCGTTTTTATATGTGATCAGAATTCTGAGATATCTGCAAAGCGAGAGTTTAATGCAAATTAGCGCCGCCTGGTGAAAAAATCTCGAATCTTTTAGCTTGAATGATGAGCCCTTGGCTTATTAAAGAACCACTGTGGATACGAGTAACTGACACTGAAGAAGACTGCAAATGGCAGTCAAAATATGCGTATCTGTCAAAGATAAGCCTTTAAAGCGGAATTAAAAAGTACAAAGTACTTCAATCTACTTCACAAAAAATGAATTTCGGCACCGTAAAGCGTTGAACGTGATTGAGCCTCAAATAAACGAACTAGCAAAAAAAAAATGTGGGAGTTGTCGCGAAATGCGTCCAATTTAAATAAAATGCTGGTTTTATGATTGTTCACATGAAATTTAAACTATTATTTATCAAACTTTCGAATGATCTAATCCACTAAACATGCATAAGTGGACCTACAATTTCATGTAGGATAAAGTTAGGTTTGATTGCAAAATTTAATTTGGATAAACACGATTTTTTTTAAATGCCTGAAGTATGCGTACAAAATTCTTCGTTTCTTTTATATGGCAAAAGATATAACACAATACTTTTCTAAAGCATTAAAAACAACTTTTGAGAATGGAAAGCAGTGTTGATAGACTCACACTCAAAATCTCAATCAATACGCTCTCCCGTGAGAGCAAACTCATTAGAGATCTGCTTCGCAAATATCACGCTTGAGATTTTGATGAAAAATCAACTCAATCAACTCAAACCGTAAAAAATGATTCAATCGCAAAACCCGGCAAAAACTCGTGAAACCCGAATGTTGTGGTTTACGTTAGAAAGGATTAACATAATTTTACCAGACTAACAAGAAATTATTGCCGGGTGTGAGTAAACTGTGGAAATACGAGACATTGAGTTAAAAAGGTGAGCCAACTCATCCGTGATTTTTTGACTGCTGAGTTGCATGATTGACAACTCACGCATGAAAAATCTCAAGCGTGAGTTGTGAGAAATTGAGTTTTTCACAACACTGATGGAAAGTATTATGAACTTTGTTGATAAGTATTTTTAACACATTGAGTTTGAATTGTATGTAATTAAGCAAATAAGCTGCTATAGAAGCGGTAAACTCGCATGCAAGATGACTGGAATCGTTAAATAATGCATTTTCACCAGCCAAAATCTCAAAACTAGACATGCTTTGTGTTTTTGAAACGGCTATGGATTCAACAAGACTAAATTAAGTAAACAACGGTATTTTGATGCTATTAAAATTTCTTCAGAAGTTCCGTACTATGTATTTAATTTAATACCTTCAGAAAATCATGCAGGCAATTATCCCGATGTTTCATTAACCATTTCTTCAATAATTATCTTAGATTTGTTTTGGAAAATATTTCAAGACTTTGTAGAATGTTCAGAAGCTCTGTCAACCTACACGCTTAAATAAAGTTACACAAAATTTAGTGCGATTCGAACAAAATCGAGCTATTCTGGACCAACACATCACTATAACACATACTAAAAACCTGCTCCTGGGATGATTTTTTCTTCGTTGTTGCAACGTATATAACACAAAAAGAAACTCCGCAATACTACCCGACTAGCTGATCATATCCAAATTATATCACAAATATATCATATTTAGATATAACTATCTCCCGTTCATGGAATTAAGATATGACATATTATTATTAATAACATGATTGTATCAGAACGTATTGCAATTCATTTGATAAAACTCCATGTTACAAACAGTTCTAACAAATTGTATTACAATCTTGTTATAGCAGGAGCAGTATTTCAGCTACATTCACCATTATAGCAAAATTATATCATATGTTGTCATGATAACAGGACATGATTTAAATATGTTGTATTGTATGAAGAACATTTAGGGTAACTGGGGGAAAAACGCGCCCTCTAAGGAAGGAAGCGTTTTTAGCTATGAAGAACATTATTATAACCCTTTTTTTAATCATTATCCCATAGACAAACATGTTTTCTATCAAATAGTAGAAACAGCCATCCATTTTCTGTTTTCTGGAGTTAATAAATATATAAAAAAAATGCTTGCTTATCTGCATTTTTATTTTTTGCGGGGTAAAACGCGCCACCTGATCTCGGCGTTAGTCGTTCGCGCGCACGCATGCGCAATCATGCTTGCAAATACGTTGCATACATAAGGGCGTTTGATCAGATGTTATTGTTCGATTAATGTGCATTTGTAAGGTTCAAATTGACACGTAACTACAGCTGTAGCTAGCTTGGCATTACGATGGCTGGAATTTGAATTCAAACGGCTGTTTTGGTGTTATGAAATAGGAGTGGCCGTTTTGCCCCACGAGTTGATTAAAGTTTAAGTCGTTCAATATGCTTTTTAAGGATAAATTCAACACTTTTTTCACATGGTATACGAACTATGGGAGTGCACAAGTCGATTCTCGATGATAGTTTCAAAAGTTATGTTGTTTATCGGCCTGAAAAATGACCTAGAAAATAACACAAAATTACAACGAAAACAGCGAAAAACGTTTTTACGATTTTTTCACGATTTTTACCAGGAAAACACTTAAAAATATATATAGAGAAGTATTTTAATACATTTTCCAATATCTCGGGTGGAAAACAGCGTCCTAAAGCACGTCGTTTGTTCAAAACAAGCGTGGCGCGTTTCACCCCAACGGCGCATTTTACACCCAGTTCCCCTACCAAGAACGAGTAAGTTTGCCATTCGTATACGTCACTAACTGTGACGTCATGTTTCCCAACTCAGACGCAGGAGCAATTTGAAAAACACCAAGTCCATTCATATTATCTGAGAAACCGTAGAAACAGTTGAGCTTGCATCACCATTTGCTTCAAGTGTACCAATAGCCTCAACGGTAGGGGCGTCAGGTGGTTTGGTATATGTCTAGGTTCGATTCCCGTTGATGACTTGGTGTTTTAAAAAATATAAAACTTTTTTATTGCATATATATAATTTTCAAAATATAAACTTACACACCTAAAAACATTTACTCAAAAAATGAGTAAAAATATATAGTATTTACCCTAATTGATTTTTACCAAAAGCGGTATTTGTAACAAAATATATTAAAATTTTGATATGCTGTAGTGCAAAATTTTAGTTATTTTAACAACATCCTGCATCTAAATTGTAACAACCGGTGTTACAAAGATCGAAACTAAATAAGACATCAAGTTATAATTTTGATAGCTTCAGCTTGTCGGGGAATCTCTGGATTTCCTATTCACATGGGACAATTATACGTTTATGGGTAGTATAGGAAAATCTTAAATAAATAGGAAAATCACTGGTAATCCTTGTTGGGAATTCAGCTTTAAGGTCACGATCTGAATTTCTGAAAGAATTTCTGGTACTATACTCTTGGAGAAATAACTTAGTGAGGTGTTACTGTATTTTTTGTCGTAGCGTCACTTGGAACCTACAAGTCACTGGGTCAAGTCGTGAAAAGAGCTTTTTTTCGGGACATAGCATGTTATCTTTATTTATTTTTTCTATGACAATCATTTTAATTTGCATAAATCATTAAGATCTGATATTCAGCATTATAAAATGAAGAGGTTTGCACCATTTAGAATGTACCGGATGTAGCCGTTAGGACTTAATGCCCTGAAGAACCGGCCATAGTTTTGATGGATACTACACCGTTTCAATTCTCGTAAACTAGAGATCAATCATAATAGTACAGTGGATCCACAATTAAGAATCGTCCACAATTTATGAATCAGCTGACTTTAAATGACAAAATAACAACTAAAATCAACACAAAACATCACGTAAACAATTTTACTCAAAATAAATTATAAGCGAAAATGTTTCCGTGATGTTTTGTGCTATTTTATACTGTTATTTTGTCCTTTGAAGGCAGCTGATTCATAAATTGTGGGTGATTCTTAATTGTGGATTCACTGTACACTAAAGTTCGTTTCAATGGATCATTGAAGGTAGTTTTTGCAAGTGCTCACCGCATCAAAACAAAGGCGCCACTGTATATGGGATTTACCATTGTGACAGCATTGCTGTTCTGTCAAACACACAACGCTACGGTGGCGCTATCTATGCTTTCCATAGCGACCGTTTTGGTTATTTTAATGATCTATAAGCTTGGTACAGATGTTTAGATACAAATTGGCCACTTTGTAGTAGATTTGAGATGTTTGAGGAACCCAAAAATGGTCATTTGTATGGTAAATCAAATGCAGGACAAATGGTTATCCAATTCCATCGTTTCTCAAAAGGTTTACGTTGATCCGTTTTTCTTAAAATTCCATGATATAGTGGCCACATTATAACCGAATCCGGAAATTATATGTGAATTGAAATTTTCCAAAATACTGGGGCATAGAAGCACAGTAGGGGTACCGGGGGCAGTATGGACACCCGGGGCAGAATGGACACCCCCTGTATCTTTGCATAAGCGAATACTTTTACACTTTAAATGCAAACAATATTTCAGTTGCCTGTCGGAGGAGTAAATTATCCACTAAAATTTCAGAAAAAATGTTCAAAACATTGATTTTAAATAGAAAAATTGAGCATGTTTTTATTTGGTTCGAAAATTATAACATTCACACCTCACCAAATAAGGTTTCAGAGGCAAATGACTGCAAGTTGACCGATAATGTAGCTCTTGATTGAATCTTCAATTATTTATGCTATATTCAAAAATATAGTAGATTTTTTTCTGGTACTTTAAGACATTGAAAAACTTTTATAAAAATTTCTTATACTGTTGGGGCAATATGGACACCGGGTGACAAAGCAGAGCTGACACTTCAAAGAGAAAAAAATAAAACTTCAAATACAAAATTATCCAAAAATATTTAGCCATTCAATGCAATGATTATGAAGCAGAACCACAAATCAGTTGAAAATCGTCAATTCTTGATTAAAACTAACCTGGAGGCAATATTGAAAGCATCTTTACGAAAAATGTCGTAAATTGGTTTTGATCATGTTTCCAGTGGCACAGTGACCTGTCACTATGGTTTCCTGAATATGAACTTCATTTTTCGAGGTTTTGAGAACGATCGCGGGACAATTTTCCTATAAACATTAGGGTGTCCATACTGCCCCATGGGGGTGTCCACTTTGCCCCGCTAGCTTGATGGCGACTACCAAGTATAAGCTTTTTTTAAACCTATTTTTGAAAACAAAATATTTTTTTCCCAATTATGCAACCATGTTTAACAAATGCTTAAGAACTCTAAAAAGCATACTGCACATAAAAAACAGTATAATATTCATGTCCTCACAGTCAAAATAGGCAAATTCCTTAGGGTGTCCATACTGCCCCGTGTCCCCCTACCCTTTTCTCCCGAACTGACCCACCGGAATAACTCCAACCACAGGAACATTCCCGAGATCCTTTAGCCACTTATAGAAACTAGATATGTGTGCGAGTATACTGACAAAAAATAGTTGAAATCCGTTAAGTATTCGCTGAGCGGTGTGAGTTTTAGTATTTTTTCTTTCACTCAGGCCTATACCGGTTAATTTGTTTATTGCTTCATTTTGAGACCATTTTTTCCTTCTTTCAGGCATTAGGTCTCTAACGATCCTAGTTTTAAGACACTCGGTCGCAATCAGCCCTAAACACGTGAAAAAATATCTCACAAAGCTACTGTGAAACACTCTATCTTTCCCACTAAGATAATATTTCTGTTTTAATCGCAAAAACAACATCAGAAGCATCTTCCTTGGTTGAGCCAGAGCCTCGTGGGTTTGCACAGTTTATCCGATTTGCTTGCCTTCCATCCAGACACCGACATGACATGACCGGACACGAGGAAAACTGAAGGGTACAAATTATCCGAGATTTATTCCGCTTTCGGTTGTGTCCTGGCCTCTCCCACCCTTCCATGTGTTTTACTTGCTCCGCTCTTTTCAAAGGTCTTGCCTTGGGTGACCTCTGGCAATTAGCAGGTACCTAACAGTCGGTGTCGTACCTGATGGTCTGTTGTTCCTCCCACCCACACCCTAGCAGAAACACTGGTTGCTGCTCTGTGCCATTTATATTATACCGAAAACGGAAACTGTGTGGGAGGATTTTTTCTATGTCGTCGCTCCCCCAGAAAGTAAATGTCATCTGCCTACGTTCTGAGTAACGGTACGGTTGCTGCTGCTGCAATCCCCTCGAAAAAGGATCATCAACTCATCGTTGCTGTCGTGTTGCAGTAGGATGAAATGCAATAAGCCAGTACAGTGATCCCTCCATGAGTCGATGTTCCATGACTCGATATCGACTCATGGAACCATACTGGAAACAAAATTTCATGGTTACTATGATGGTCCCTTCAAACAGCTTTCCAAAGGATTGCTGTTCCATGACTCGATATTTCCATGAGTCGATGATCCCTTCAATATCGACTCATGGAGGTTTCACTGTAGTTCCTAACCTTTTTGGAAGGAACGTATTGAAATCAATAGCTATCATTATACTAGCCAACAGATTCGAGATTAATGTCTCCAATCGGTGGTAGTGTGCATGAAACTTTTGTTTTGATGATATCAAAAAATCCTGACCACTTAGAAAAATGTCTTTGTCTTCGGCAAAGTTGTTTAATAAGCCAAGAGCAATCATTCATCGAGCTAGTTGATTCAAAATTTTGTCACCAGGTGACGCAAGTGAGCATTAAAACATTTGTTTTGCAAATAGCTTAGGAGACCGATCACTTAGAAAGATGGCGTCTTTGGCAGAGTTGTTTAGTAGCTCGAAGCCTGCCTTTGTTAAGGCTTTGAAATTCGTAATTGGCTAAAATAATGATAGCCCATGAGCTACTGAACAACTTTGCCCAAGACGTTATCTTTTTAGGTGGTCAATCTTCTGAGACATCTGCGAAATAAAATTTTCATGCTCACTATCGACGCCTGGTGGCAAGATTTTGAATCAACTAGCTCAAACAATGATAGCCCTTAACCTTCTGAACAACTTTGCCTAAGACGTCATCTTTCAATATGGACAGGCTCCTGGGATATCTGCAAAATAATAGTAAAAGTTTCATGTCTACCAGCGCCACCAAGCGGGCGAGTTCAATTGCGGTAGAGTATTCTCTGTAGGAATCACTAGAAGAATTCCTGAGCTTTTCATCGAAGAATCTGAAAATTTCCAAAGAACCTGGAAACAATCGCGTAGGATTTTCTTGAATTCATTTCTAGAATTTTCAACAGGATTCACTGCAAAAAATGCAAAAACTTGACTTTTGATTAAAAGTAGAAGGTCTTGAAAATAGAGACTTGCATTGAGATAGTGACCAAATTCCTAAAAAGAGACCTTCTACCAGTCCAGCGCGTTTTTACAACAAGATAGCTGTAGGTGATTTTACATGGCGGAGGAATGAAACGCCCTTTATGTCCATCACTTCTCAGTAAATGAAATTCGCATTACAGGATGTCACTGTTACATATTCAAGCTTTCCCGAGTTAGCTCATCGCATTCAGAAAAATCCGTACAGGGCCATCGAACGGAACCACAATGGATGCCAGAAAAGTCAGTAGAAAATGAGAATTCCGACCTCGTTGCTGCATCGAGGCGCCACCTCGGAACAACTTGCCGTGGTGACTCTGTGTCACACCCCCAACCAACCTGGTTGTCCCTTGCACCCCGACTCCACGTGTATGATGTGTGGGTGGGTGGGTGTGTGCGCTGCAAAGGCTCATCATGGCCCACAGGCAGAGAGACATCAATTCCCGCCGACCGTGAATGGAATGAACGCGCGAGTGGGAGTAGGAAAAAAAAGGACAAGCAACGGATAAAGCTAATGGCTCACTCCAGTAATGGATGTTTGTAGAAAGGCATCATCAACTACATCTCACACAGAGAAACGAAAAGTAAGAAACCCCTCCGGGCCGAAGCTGACACCATTCTTGTTGAGCTAAACCTGGCGATAATGTGAGATATAAAATACTGCTCTATTTTTTAGTATCTAGGTAAACTGTGGGCCCGTGGAATTCTTTAAACGCAATGGTTTCGATGTAGCAGGTGTTGAATTTTAGCTCCGTCGTGGGATATGACATTGTATCAGAGCATTTAAAAGTAGAATGTTGGAGTCGAAATTGTATTCTTTGTGAATAGAATAAACAAAAGGCCGACATCCTCAAGCTCCTGCGACATTTCCTAAAAAGCTTTTTTCCACATGTTTTTTTTTTTTCAATTGGGTTTCGATGAATTAATCATCTGCAACGCATCTTGTGCCAGTTCAGTTGTGTTTCAATGTCAAACACTCTCACAGTTTCAACTTTGTTTCACTGAAATTGCAGTCTACACGAATTGTACATAGCAAGGCATACTACCCTAATTGATTGTATAGTTGAAGCTGATAGAGCATGTCAGTCATGAAGAACGCACTCGTACTATAAATAATTTCGATTTGAAAATAAGAATGAGGCACTTCATTGCTCTACGATTGTTCAGAACGGATAATCTACTGCATACCCAAAATCACTCATACCCGTATAGAAACTCTGGAAAACGTTCGGCTAGAGCAATCTACCATTCACCTGTGAAACATCCGCCATTGAACCTGTGATAAACGCCATCAAACAAAGAAGCAACCTGCACCACCATTCGATCCTTGATATACAGAAAGGTAACGACGGGTCGTTGTTAGCCAAGTTAAAGAGAGCATCAATCGGTCAGTATAGTGAGTTAGTTTCTGCAGTTAACTACAATCTACGACAACAACAGCAGCATCTGCACGATTCGAAGCGGGTGCGAAAAACCCATCCCACCTAGGAAGAGCGTCCGTTTTCCGCTTCGCTATTGTTGCTGTTACTGTTGTTCCTACACCCGCCTAAACACCCACAAGCACGCACTCGGGAAGGCGCACCCCACTATGGGTAGAAACCTACTTTGGTTGGCCAAAATCTGTAGCGCTCCCCAAGTTTGATGTGTGGTGAATTAGACTTTTATTTTGACGGTATTGAATTTGATCTAGATAACACACAACGTCTCAGTTTACAACTTATATAGATAATAGATGGAACTTTTGATAGAAGCGTCCTAGAAACCAAGTTGTCAATTGCTGTTTTTTTAAGGTCTGTGTCTTTGGTCTAAAAAAACCTTTGTGATAGTCATTATTAAACATAAAAAAAACATTGTCTAAACAGGTTTTTTACGTGAAAATATCTCTCTGATTTCCTAAATCATCATTGTGCAATTGTTTGTTTAGAAATTTCAGTATAATTGTGTCCTTTTATCATTAAAAATGTAAAAAAAATCATGTTTTTTTAAACTGCATCGAATCGAAAAAAAATCTGCTCTTTATGTTAAGCTCTGATTATATCGGTATGATAACAGTGCATGATAAACAAGCTCCAAACCTGAGGGGCACTGTTGCTATAGGATGTTCGGGGATTGTGACAAATACCATATAATACCAATAAAGTAAAACACCTATCCCCAACGGCAAATGAGCGAGTATAAATAGTATAAATTCCATCTTTCATAAGGCAAAATGTATGAATTTCAATAGTCCAGTTCGCTGCGTGTGCGGTTGACGAGTCAGAGATCATTTTTGAATCACGAGCCAAATCGCAGAAAAAAAATTGTGCGGCAGGCCGATATTTTTGATGCACAGACATTTGCGGAAAAAAATGTTGCTGGGCATCCTACTGGATATCACTTCCAAAATAATTCAATAATCTTGCCCAGGATTTTTGAAAAATACAACTTTTTTGCGAGAACTTGCCCTGGCACGTTGTTAAAATCTTCTTACTATTGAACTTTCATGAACCTGGTATTTTCTTCCGAAAACGTTCAGCATTCAGTCTAAAATTAGTAAAATTGTGTTTGGAAATTATGCCTTTCTGAAAAAACTTTTGTCCAGTCTTATTAGGCCTTCAGTTTTGTCGTTTAATAGACAATTAATGAAGTCATGGGAGAAAAAATGTTCTTATAATAAAAATAAAACAATCTTATTAACAACTACCGAAAAGCTAAACATTACATATTACAGGGTGGCCACCGAATTTTGATTTTGAAATTCCCGCTTTTTTCCCGGTTTTCCCGATATATTTTACTTAATTTTCCCGGTTTTTAATACATTCTTTCCAGCGACCATAATAGACTTTTTCTATATCGTTTCTATGAAATGCACTGCAACATTTGTTTAACGGTTTTTATTTTTTTTAGTTATTTTTTTCATAGTAATTTGATTGTTTATTAATAGTTTCACTATTGGAACAATAAGCTAACTATTAGATTGCTCTAATCTATATAGAATCTTATCCTGAAAGCTATGACATGGTATTGTATTCATCTGAATGGATTTGTCTCGCGTTCGTCGAAAATCATTGAAGCCCTGGAGCTATCTATCATGGGAAAGAGATGGTTAATTGATCCTACTCTTGACACGACAGGGGTTTGATTTGAATGCTATTTAACCCATATTTATCAACAGCCCTTTAAGCCAAACTTAGAATTTTCAACTTCAAGTTTTAAGATCTAGAGAACCTGACAACCGTTTGCGTTGAAAATTTGATGGATTGGTTGCATTCTGGTGATGATAAAACGATCAAAATTTCAGCTCAGAGCTCTGTTGAGAAAAAAATAGACTCGTGCTCTTGAAATTTCAAGGTTTGGCTTTGGTATACAATCACCTTAAGCGCATCTTAATGCTGAATTTCAGATAATATGGCCGACAAAAGGCCCAGGTGGCTGAGTAAATCATCAAGATGCCCAAGTAGTTCTTTAACGGATTTTAAATTATTTCAATTCTCAAACCTTTGAATTTTCTTCTCTAAAGCAAATAAGTTCAAGGTATGGATGAAACAAATCCACACATGTAGAAGCACTTACATAGGGCTCACTCACAATTTTAATAACACCGAAAATTATCATTTTTGACATCCATCCACCCTCTCGAAATGCTTTTTGTATGGATATTCTACACATTTTATATGAGCTGTAACAGCTTGAACGTTATTAAAATCGTACATGCACCCTTATCAAAAACTTTGTCGACTAGATAACAAGTGACATATTAAAAACTTTTATAAATAAAGGCATGTTTACAAGATTAGTTGTGGTATCCAGCAATTACAGAAGGGTGCTAACCATTCTGCAATAAGTAATTAAACTTTGATTCAAAACGTCGAGTAAAAAATAGAGAAAAGTTCAAAAAATATTAACACTGACAGTGCGAGAACAAAAATTCAAAAAATATTTTGAAACATTGCTTAGAAAAGAGTGAAACAGTTTTAAGAAATATGATGTAGCATAGTAGAAATTAAATAATTATTGTTTGAAATTATTTTGAAATTGCAGATGCCATGAGAATGTCATTAAGCATAACTACATTCTATAATTTATTTTGGAGGTAATTTTGTAGATTACAGCTTGCAGATGTTCGTTCAAAACGATTTTCCCGGTGATCTTCTCAAATTCCCGGTTTTTCCCGTCTTTTTCCCGGTGGATTCAAATTCCCGTCTTTTTCCCGCTTTTCCCGTTTTTCCCGGTTTGGTGGCCACCCTGATATTATTTGCAATTGGATTAGATGGACAAATTGATGTGAAGATTTGCGAAAAAGTTACACGTCTTCTCAGTGAGAATCGAACTCACGACTCCCTGATCTCTAGTTAGGCCGCGTTACCCCTACGCCATGAGAGGACTCATGAACGCAGAAGTTAACCTGATTCGATTTCGAGAAGACGTGTAACTTTTCGCAAATCTTCACATCAATTTGTCCATCTAATCCAATTGCAAATTATATGTAATGTTTAGCTTTCCGGTAGTTGTTAAACTTCCACTCGGCTTATTACCCGTAAACCACGATTCATAATTAAAAACAAGTACAATCTTATTAGTTTAAATCTTTTCACATTATGGACCTCAAATAACAAAAATCATCATCTCAAGTTAGTTCTCCTAGTACAATTTTCTTCGTTATTGCTACTCCGATACACCATGCTCAAAATAATTCTGCTTAATTAGGTATAACAAATTTTAAAGACTTGATATTCAGATTTTGTTAACAATATAAAATATATATGAAATGGTCAATCTTGTCATGATCTAATCCAAGTTGGTAGAACTTCAACGGGCCAGATAGGAGGAAAATCATAGAACTCTTCGCGGGCCGAAGCATTGAGCTAGAGTCTCGAAGAATTTTGACGCAATTCAGTATCTGAGATTTGGCCTGCAATTCGGAAAGGTTGGTCTTGCTTAGTTTACAGGACTGGCAACAAACCATTATTTAGTGACTTGGTCACTTTTTTTACTCAATTTTCAGAATCTGGTTTCTAGCGTCTGTATAACTTAGGTGAGAATTCCACAATATTTTACAATCTAAGTAAACACAAGTAATCCATAAAATTGTTGAATCCCCGGATAATTAATTCAGTTTTATCCGAATAATAAAACCACGGATAATCGAGACCCCGATTAATCGAACACTTGTTTAACCCCTCTACCGGCAGCTTCATTTTTATCGCTAAACAAATATTCAAATCGCGATAACTTTTTTGTTTCGACGAATTCCATCCAGAATGAGTCGAAAAAAATAAAAATCGTGCTCGATAGTCTTCGGTTTGGATTAAATTTTGCACATGTTTTTGGTATGGTAGAGTAAGTGTTTTCCATAGAAAAAATGATCATTTTGACTCAAGCTTAACTTTCGAAAATGGCCTATAATTTTTTACATGCAACTTATTTGAAAAAACCTAACTCCGAAACTGTTGATTTTAGAGAAGAATGTTCTATGAAGAAGTTGTAGTGAACCGTTTGGACTATGAGAAAAAAATATACACTGAAAAAAATATTTCATTTATTTTCATAGAAAAATCAAAAATAAAACTTGAATTTTAAATTACACAAAAACCCCATTTTTAATATTTTTTAAAATTTCACCATAGAATCTTGATAGTACAGAGATGTTTGGGACAAAGTTTCATGATGGAGAAATTTTTAATAAAAAAGTTTTTCTAAGAGCAACTTTTGGTAGATTTTCAAAATATTGATTTTTTTTTCAAAATAAATACGTTTTGATGATACAGTAAGCATCTTGAAATGATTGTAAGCCATAATGAATATATGAATAATTTCTCTAGAACTAGCCATTTTCGAATTATATCGAGTTTATTGCAAAAAATATTAAAATAGGCCATTTTCATAAGTTATTCGCGATTCTCCATCAAGGAAAATAAGTAAATGGAAAGAAATATGGTCTTTACTCTCGAAAACGTATTATTATTAATGGAGAAACGCGAATAACTTATGAAAATGGCCTATTTTAATTTTTAAACAATATTTTTTGCAATAAACTCGATATAATTTGAAAATGGCTACTTCTAGAGAACTTATTAATATAATCATTATGGCTTACAATCATTTCAAGATGCTTACTATATCATCAAAACGTATTTATTTTGACAAAAAATCAAAATTTTGAAAATCGACCAAAAGTTGTTCTTAGAAAAACTTTTTTATTAAAAATTTCTCCATCATGAAACATTGTCCCAAACATCTCTTTACTATCAAGATTCTATGGTGAAAATTTAAAAAATATTAAAAATGGGGTTTTTGTGTGATTTAAAATTTAAGTTTTATTTTTGATTTTTATATGGAAATAAATAAAATATTTTTTCAGTGTATATTTTTTTCTTATAGTCCAAACGGTTCACTACAACTTCTTCATAGAACATTTTTCTCTAAAATCAACAGTTTCGGAGTTAGAATTTTTCAAATAAGTTGCATGTAAAAAATTATAGGCCATTTTCAAAAGTTAAGCTTGAGTCAAAATGATCAATTTTTCTATGGAAAACACTTATTCTACCATACCAAAAATATGTGCAAAATTTAATCCAAATCGAAGATGGTCGAGTTCAGTGACTGACCGATTTGACATGGAATCCGTCTTTCTCGATATTCTTGTAAATTTTTTTCACAAGATCTCAAAAAACTCTTCCAGTTTCATTGGTGATCTAGTTTTGAAGATAATCCGATGTTCCTTGGGAGACCGACATTCTCCATAAAAATGTCTTTGACGGCCATTTTGTTTTCGGTCAATTTATCAAAATAATAAAATGTGGACTATACAATGCCAGGTAATAAGGAGCTACTCTAAAAAAATCATACAAATCGGTTCAGAATTCTTGGAGAAATCTGAAAATTACGATATGAGGTTTTTTAGAGATTTCAAGATTTTTATTTGTCCAGCGTGGTACCAGAAACATAAATGCTCATTACTCAAAGACGGCTGCACCAAATTGCTTCATTTTTTCACAACATCAACGTGGGTTATGGTCAACTCGTCGGTCCCCCAAGGAATTTTGGAATATCTCCGGATCCAGATGACCAATGATCAATTTTGACACAGATTCTAAAACTAGAAGAGGTTTTTGAGAACTTGTGAAAAAATTGTACAAAAATATTGAGAAACTAAACAGTTATCGCGATTTGA
The DNA here is from genome assembly GCF_002204515.2 of Aedes aegypti. NCBI lineage: Eukaryota > Metazoa > Arthropoda > Insecta > Diptera > Culicidae > Aedes > Aedes aegypti. The sequence goes on along the minus strand of NC_035108.1, from coordinate 18,305,148 downwards.
ATATTTTGTTGGCGGTAAAAAATGAAGCTGCCGGTAGAGGGGTTAATCGAGTTCGACCTGTATAATATTTAAATTTTGTATTTTTAATATATGATAAATTGTTTGCATTTCATTCGAAAACGTTCAAATTTTCTAAATTGCAGGGTGACTGAGTGTCTTGGAAATAGGAACTCTAGAGACCTTTACCTGAAAAAAAAAAACAAAAGAGAGACCGAACAGGAATTAAAAAAAAAAAAAACAAAACAAAACTAATCCTAACAGGAACTATAAGATGAGAGTTTTATTCCTCATGAAATCAGACCAGAGTTTTATTTGTTTTATGACAAATAATACTGCTCGTATTATGCATTTTACAATGATTTTCTCAAGGAATTTCGTCAGAAATTATTTCAGGTATTTGCCCAAAGATTCATATATTACTCCGAAGATTTCGTCAGGTTAGTATAGATGGATAGATTTCTTTATTGTAGACCGAGGCTAGCTCATCTCTTAATCATTTACTGATTATTTCCCATAGAATCCCTTCGAAAATTTTCCTAAGGAATTCATTGATAAATTTTGTTTGAATAACTCAAGAACACAACTTGGTTTTTGTCAAATATAACCAGAGAAATTAACTCAGAGATTATCAATAATTTATTTCCATTTTTTTTCAAGAAAGTCCTAAGTTTTCCAGGATTTAATCTGGTGATTCTACCTTCTATTTTTCAGGACATCCTCTAAGATAAAAAATCTACTACAAGTTTGTCCAAAAATGCGTCCTGGGATTTCTTAAAAAAAAGTCGTTCAGAATTTCTTTAAGGTTCTAATTAGGAATTTATTTGAGGAAATCTACAGAAATCACTCAGAGATTTCTAAAGTAATTCTTAAGAATTTCTCAAGAAAGTTTTTGAAGATTTGTCCAAGTACTCTTCCAGACATTTTCCAGGCATTTCTCCATGAAAAAGTGAATTGTTCTTTTCAAAAATAAGAGAAAATGATCAAAAAATTCATGTAGCAAGTAACTTTTGATGATACTTGTGTAAGTTTTCAAGTAGCCCTTGGTGAATAAGGGTTACTAGAGAAATTCATAGACCTTTGAGGAAATTTTAGGAGAGTTTCTAGTTAAATTGTTAGGATGATTGAACGAAAAAACGAATCAATCAAAACTCTGGATTATATCGTGTAACCCTTTAAAAGGTGAAGGAGGGTTTTCTGGAAAAATGCTGCAGTGTTTATTAGTATGGAACATTGAACAAACATTTGCACATTCCATAGGATTTATTTGAGAAATGTTTGGAAGAACTGCATCGGGTAATTCTTCGACGAAATTCTTGAAAAATGTCCACAAAAAAAAATCTAGCGTTTTTTTTTTTTTGAGAAATTCTTTGGAGTTACCGTGGATGAAGTGACGTAAAAATTCTTGTCGGGTTTAGTGGAAAATCCTTTAAACATTTTTTTCTAGAATATTATTGGAAAAAAATCTGGAAGATCTGCCTTAGTAAAAACTGGAAAACTCGGTTGAAGGATTAATGTAAAAATATCTGGAAGATATTTTAAACTGCAAACGAGATAGAGACTGCAAGACTTTTTAGAGACTTGCATTGAAATAGAGATCAAGTATCTAAAATTAATAAATTAATTGTTTCGACATATTAAAATGAAATTTGTTTCAATTGCAGATTACTTTCCCTAAATCAGTTTTCATGTTTTTTTTTTAATTTCGAATAATTTAAAACAATGTGCATGAGGATATGTGAATACATAACTGATCAAATTAATCATGTCTTAGAAAGTCGATAAAATGTTATACCCGAAAGGATCCATACAGCTCAATAATTGTTTTAAAAGCGGCGCAGCCGAATGTTTCGAAGAGGTTTTGACGCGAAAATTCATTGAAATTAACATATTCTACCTTGAGTTACTGTCTCGACGAAATTTCCCTGATTGTTATCGAAAATCCCTGAAAATTACAGATTTTTCAGGTTTAATAAAATTCCCTGATAGTTCCAGGTTTTCCAATTTTAACTAATAGCCACCCTGACTGAAGGTAGAGCTTTAAAATCACCAATATCTGACAGTAAGTCACTCTAATGATTTATCCATGTATAATCAATTTTGCTCAAATATCTTCCGTTTACTCCCAGCAAAAAAGTTAAGTAAAAAGCACGTTCAAAATTGAAAACGAAACTGTATTTGTATAATAAAAAGCAAGATCGTAAGTTTCAACCGCATTCTAGGGTATAAATTTTACTTCTTATGGTCGTGTTAACGAAAAGTCTTATATTTTTACAACGTTTACGTATGTTTACCGATCTACAGCAATTTGTAAACGCTTTTATCCTATCTTTCGATTGGTAATCTCAGAATAACATATTATGAAAATAAAACATGAAAAATTAAGTTAATTTCATTGCTGCAGTCTTGCCAAATTTGATGAATTTCATTGTGCTTTGAGAGTTCTTCTAAAAAACGATTTTTTTTTTCTTCAATATGCTCTAAATATGACGTGGTGGCAAAATAAGCAAGTCTATGAAGGCGCAGGTTATTTTTCATATTATTTTTTTATGACATCTGGTAAGCTGTTGCTCCAAAAATAACTCCATTATTTATACGAGGCTTCTGATTGATGATGCTTTTGAAGAACAAGACCCTTTTGAGAAAAAAAAAGATTGTCGAATTTTTCATCCAAATTATGATAATCATTGATTTTGATAACCCTCATAAACCACCCGTTTTTAACGTTGTTCCTTATTCGTATGAAATTTCATTATTTTTGTGGCTTATTTATCATCACAAATCGTACAATATTAGGGGAAATGCACCAATTTTCGACCTAGTGCTAATTTTCGACCCATTCATACAATTTTGGCCTACTTTGTATGGAAATCAAAAAATTGGCACAGATTTCTTGTAGGTCGAAAATTAGTGCTTTTCCCCTATTCTAATGATGTACAGAAAATCGATTGCGATTTCGTTGATGAATTAAAAAGAAATAGCATGCACAAAGTGTCCACTTAATAAAATGAACAGTTCTCATCACATTTTATGTTTTTATTTTCGTTTTTTTGCTATTTTTTTTAAACTAATGTTTATATTTGTCATTTTTAGTCACTATTTTGAGCAGACACTAAAGTCAATATTATTTTGCCGTCTGGCCGCTACCAGCCCAGGGTTTAGAGAGCACACGTTAAAACCTTCGATTGAATGGATTGACCCCTTGACTCAATTCAAAACACCAATCACCATAATTTGAAGAGTTCTAACTTTGGACTAGCTCCACTGTCGTCTCTAGCAATAGACTCTGATGTGGAAGGTCATTCATTTCAAACATCATCTCTCTAGTATGGGAGCATTAGTTGGCAGCTCGTTGTAAAAACTCATTGAAATTAACTCTTCTCCTTCTAACAAGTTGCAATTTGGTGTCGACTTGCACTCCAAAGATCGTAGGTTCAAGTCTAGGTTGGGCGGAAATGTTTATTCAACTTTTTTTTTAAATCTATATAAATAAAAATTGAATGGTGTTTGTATGTCACGAAATGGCTTACGAACGGGTTAACGGATTTGAATGATTCTTTCTCAATTTCGTTCATCAAGGGTTCCGACGTGTTTGTGTGTATAAAAATCCCAGGATATTCACCGGGAAAGTTGAAAAACCGAGCGCGAACGAAACTGTCATTTTGTATGGGACGAAAAATAGCGTTTTTCAACAGCCTACCTGATGGCAAGACGAAGTTTGCAGGGACCACTAGTTTCAAATAAAAAAGAGCGTTGCTCTCAAGATTAGCGATGGGCGATTTTGAATCGATGTTCCGAAAATCGATTTTTTTGTTCCAATTAATCGATTTTTTGAATCGATGTTTGGAGCATTCAAAATGGAATGAATCGATATTCTTCATTCGATTTTTTGTTTGGCTTCAAAATTATATAATTGATCAGAATTTTTTAATGAGTTGACATAGATTTAAATCAGCTTGAAGTGTTGAATATATCATTTTTAATTTATAACGCCATTCAATCGGAGGAATTCTAGAATTATATGCAATTTCATTTGGTCTTATTTTGAAACCTTTTTTTTTTGTAAATTTTTATATGAGCTTGACATTTGAATCGATTCAAGTGATTTGATTTAATCGGTGAATCGATTCGACATATTGAATTTGAATCGATTCAGTAACATCGATGTTTTGGTCAAATTTACCTAACGCTACTCAAGATACGTTTCATTAATATTGTAAGATTGACAAAAAGCGCAAATTCAAGAGCAGAACTATTGCATCATGGTGCTTATTTTTTACCATGTGTTGGAGGACGAACCAGCCACAAGCTGGAAATTTCGTCATTGAAGATAATAATAACAATATTTTTTACCGTGTGCACGCTTCTATCAAAATAAACGTATCTACATAAGTTTTAGCTTATCAAAATCAGATTCAATACCGTCAAAATTAAGCTCTTATTCACCATAGATAATTTGTTCAAAACATTGCATTCCCGGAGCGCCACTGGTTTTGACCAACCAAAGTAAGTTTCTGACCCACAGTGCGCCTGGAGGGTGGTGCACGAGGGATACGACCGGAGAACCCAGTCGCTGTGTGTGCGTTTGCTCATAAATACCTTTCTTGCTTTGGACATGTACTTGTTCGCCTGAACCAGTTCCTGTTGACCTTGTGCCACATAGTTCCCGCTTTGCTCAACGTGGTACTCAATTCGGTCCACCAGTTCGCCCTTTCGTTCGACGTTGGTCCGGAAGCCGTCGTCGCCGGATGTAGATGGCGCAAATCGGCAGTCGATTGCGATTTAGCAGCCGATAAGGACGACGAAGATGATGGTGGCGGGGCGAGGAGATTCAGTTTCCGACGAGGTGGGAATTTGGGTGTGGTGAGGATTTCGCAGGAACGGGATTGGGACCGGTTCAAACGGGGAACCGGAGAAGGAGGGTATTTAGAGTAACGGGTAGCCCCGCCGGCACCGGAAGAGGCAGAGGAGGAAGAAGCGGCGACCACGTGACCGTGTTCGGAGGAAGAAAAACTCGGAAGGACCCGTAGGAGAAATGAAGAGAGAGAAAGTTGTAGCAGATTTTTGTTTTTTCGGCGAGGTTTTTTTCGGTTTTGTTAGTTGGTTTAGTTCAGCGCCATTCGCGGAAAACAGGGTGGTAGTCAAAATGGGTTAGACACCGGAATTCCACAGATTGGGGTTGCGGTGTTTGGGAAGATTGCATCCATAGTCAATAATCGATTGGTTTATAGTTAGATAGTCAGGTGGTATCGTAGGTGCCCACAGTAGATAAAAACCATTCATAATTGCATGAGAGGTGAGAGATTGTGATATCCATTTTCCCGCGAGTTAGTTGTACCGAGCACCAGAATTGTCATGTTACACATAAATTGTCCCATATTGCATAGAATTCAGATCACCAAAACACACATTTTCGTACATTCACACATACACACATTCAGAGGCACGCATATATCATATATAGCATTGGATTAGTTATTTTAATGAAGCCGACATGCAAAGTAATCAGTGAAACATGCAATTATCATAGATGAACGCATGAGAAACGTGGATTTTAACCATCCCATTCATAGCGTCAAACATGCAAGTTAGGTTTGAAATAAATGACATTAATTTATGTAGATAGTTGATGTTTATAAGCCATAACAGAAAACAGAACAGAAAATAAATACAAATTTTGTGTAGGAAAGATCACCAAACCGTGTGGTGGGAATGTTATGGAAGGAAAATTGAAGGGATAATCGTGGGAATCAAGGACGACGGATGTGAGCGATTTATATGTTTTTCACATCGATTGGACAGGAGGCGGTGGGTCGGGTCGTATCAGGATTCGAATTCGGAACATAAAAATGGAAAGAAAAAAAGAAAAAAAAAACACACATTAGTTAAAAAGTCGTCTAGTGTACTCACCCGGCGGGCTTTGCTTTGATATTTAAGCGCTTTCTTTGTGTCTTGTGTCGCTGTTTGGACATAATCCATTGCGTGTTCAACATGATATTCTATACGATCAATCATTTCACCCTGTTGAGTGGTAGATAGAGAGAGAGAAGAACGGCATACGGTAGAGAAAAGGGGCTGTATTTTGGGGGTAGGGGAGGTTTTACAGAGACTGAGTCATAATTGGGCAGACCCGATTCGGAAATATCTGCTTCGATGGTGAAGTTGATGTACTTTGTTGTTTGTTCTTCTAAAAGTTCCGATTACGGCGAAATGGTTCGTACTATAGTTGTCTAGTTGCATATCTTACTAATTATCACGTTCAAGCGTTTTTTCTGGCTTGCAAATCAAATTTCTAGCAATCAGTAGATCAGGACACGGGGAAAGAGCTAGTTGTGTCTTTCAGATTCTTTACAACACACGGAAGAGCAATACATTTATACAACATTATTTACACAGAAGTAGCAACGGAGGGAGCAACTTGGGAAGTCGACAGAAGAGTAAATACAGCGGCAACGGATTTTAACACAGTGTAGAACGACGAACCTTGGAATCTCTTTGCAATGCAGGAGCGTTTTAAAAGGTACTAACAATCCCGAATAATTTAATATTTTGGGTCGTTTTGACGATTGTGAAAGTTTTTGTTTAACAGTCGACATATGTACTCTACAATGATTTGTAACGCAATATGATATTCCTATACTTTCAAAATGAATTCTTCATCAACGCCTCTTAAAAACTTTATTGAGCTTGTTAGTGGAATAGCTGTAAGTAATAAGGAACTTAGAGTACTGCTTTTTGGTTCTCTTGATTTGTAATCTTGAAGAGTAGAGGTGTTGCTAAAATGTTCTCCTAAAGTGACGTGCACTAGACTCATCTTGTATGACACTGAAGATGGCCTTACAGTTGAGAACGAAATATACATATACGGCAAAGAATATTTCTAGTTAGAATTAATTGATAGTGTACGTAGGAACAGGCAAGAACAATCATTTTGACGAATAATGAGGCTTAATTCATAACAGATGTTTTAAGGAATTTCAGCTTGGCTAAAGCTGCTAAGAAAAGTCCAACAAAATCTACCACACTTTATTAATCAAGCACTAAATTCAGTCTTTGATTTCGCTTATTTTTTTTAAAATAATTTCGCATGAATAAACTTGTAGCTTAAACTCTAAACTACGTTTTTTTTGCAAAAAAAGTTCAATATTTCCAAAAACTTTAATATAATTAAATTCTTTATACCTACAAATCTCTTAAAAATTAGTCATTAGTAGATATTTGGTCATTCTTTCAACGTGAATTCCTCTTGAAGAACAACAATTCCTCCTATATCTAATGTTTATCCATAAATTGATTCCAGATCTTTTAAAAAAATACTCAATCTTTCAAAATCACATAATTTGACATTCCTCATTAATTCTGTAGAATTCTTTCGTATAGTTTCCCAAAACCTAAATCCAAAAATCCTTCAAAAATGTTTTAAAAACACATCACAAATAGCGTCACAAACTCTGCTATGTTTTGGTTTCGTAAATTCTACTTGAAATCCTCGAACTATACGGAAAATATCTACGAAATGTATGTCCAGAATGTCTCTTGATTTCGAATCTACAGAAGAAATTTGTTGAAAAACCCCAGGCATCCGAAATAAGCATAGTGGTAAAAAAAATCTATGGAGAAACATTTATCAATATAACTGCGAAGGGATTTATTTAGAAATTTATAGAAAAATTGTAAGGATCGTACTTAAAATATTACTTTAGAAATAGTGTTATCAATTATGCCAATAACTCATAGGCTGGAATTGAATTCTTGGGCAATTCCAAGACGGAATTCCTAGAGGCTCCCTGGCAGAATTCTGGTAAATCCAGGAATAATCCTTCTTTGATTCTGCTAGATTTCAAGGATAATTTCCAAAGAAGATTCTGATGAAGCTTTCTGTGAAATATATTTCCTTTTTAATTCATTAGAGAGGTTTCAATTATCCTGTAGTCATTAACCTCTAGAGAAAGGATTATAAATTATCAAATAATCCATATCGTGCCTCCACCTGCTTCAACATTTTGTTGTTTCTCCTTCCTTCATTGACGCTATCTTTAGCAACTTCGTATGATAAATCTTTTCATACACTCAAAAGCAACATTTTAAAGAAACCAAAAGAAAAAAATCTAGGCGTTTTAAAATCTGCACGCATAAAAAGTATGGTTTCTGATTTCTGAAAGTTAATTAAGAACTCCTCAACAAATCATCAAAGTAATAAGAAAATATTCTCCAAGATTCAAATTTGCTAAAATAACATTAAACTTCTGCAGTTGAACCATGATATTTAAAAATAGTTCCTCCAAAGATTTTTTTTTTTGAGATTCTACAAGGTGTACATTACTTGTACAAGTACATTAAACTTCGGATTTCATGCAAAACATTTTCTAATATGTTAGATACAAACACCTTCAGTAAAAAAAAACACCCGTTTTGACGCAAGTAAATCATTGTCCATTATAAAAGACGAATAAAAAAACAAGCTTTTTTGTAGTAAATTCTTCAAAAACCACCTTATCTTTTCTGTGAGGTAAGTAGTCAGGAATTCTGTCAAAAAGTTTCGAAAATACTACGGTGAATTCTTGCATTTTCGAGCAAGAATTTTAACAAAATCAATTTAAGCTGAAATTATCCAAAACAATTTTTTTAAGTTCTTCAAAAACTCTGTAAATCTGATAGATATGGAGTGATTTGCAGAGCCATTTTTGAAAAAAATCCCTTAAAAAATGAGGTTTTCCTGGAGTAGTTATTGAACCAAATATGGAGAATGGATAGATTTCTAGATACTATTTGAGTAAGAATCCCTGAGTCACAATTCAGAAACGAAAAATGTAGAGTTATTTTTAGAACTTAAAAGAATACGTGGTGGAATATCCGGAGATTTTTTTTAGATATTCGAGAATGAATTTCAAAATCTTTTAGTAAATCCGTTAAAAAAACATTTTAAAAAACCCCAGAAGAATCGCTAGTACCCGAGGAGGAAAGAATAACTCGGAATAACTTATGCATACCACATTTTGGTATCATACTTTAATTAGGTATTGTTCAGTTGTCGATACCTCATTTTGATATTATAATGGTATTAATTCAATACAGTCATCTCTCCCTTACTCGATATTGAAGGGACCATCGAGTTAGGGAGGTATCGAGAATATAAGATTACGATTCTAATGACACCTTGTTTTAAAATTTTGGTCGATCCAATGCCGAGGAAATTAGCTATGTCTTTTCAGTGTGTTTTTTGAAAAATGTCACAACTTTAAGTAAAAATATAGTATACAAAGTTCAAAGAATGTTTTTGGAAAAATACATACGAAGTAAGAATAACTCTTTGCCTTTCGAATGCGGCTTAGAGAGTTTCAATTGGACGTGCAATCACAAAGATGTTTTTTAGAGGGTGAACCCAAACTTATGCACGGGAGTGTAGATGCTTCGGAAAATTTCCTGGCAACATCAGAAAGCCTAAAGAAACTTCAGGAAAAAAAAACTGTTGAATAATAACTACTAATCCCAGGAATGATTTTCCGTGGGAATCCCACAAGGAACTCAGAGAAAACTTATAAGGGAGTTCTTGTAGAATGCACTGGAAAAGTACGGAAATAATTCTTGAAGTTCGATTGTTCACTGTATCCATTTCATTACAGAATAAATCGTTTTGCCTGGCTTTTTGTGGAGAACATCTATAAAAAAATGTATCTCGCCAAAAATGTTGCTCAGCGTTTCCCTTCGAATGCGCAATAGCATTTTAGAGTTCGTAGGTCTAAGCCCTGTAGTTGTGGAAGCCCTGTCCCGATTTGACTACCAAACGCTTAAGTTTAGGCCAAAAACACATGTTCACTCAATTTTTCAATGATTTCCGTTTGTTTAAGCCCAAAATACATTTTTTTTAATGATTTTTTTAGATTTTGTCACACCCCTTGGCTTAAACTCAAATTTTGGGTGTATTTTGTTTTCCGTATCGCTTCCGAAATCTCAGATAGGAACAACGTCAGTATTAAAACTGAAACCTATGGTGTTTTTGTCAACTTAACGAACGTCAAACATGATCAAAAGTGTCAAGGTTGATTTATAGACCCAATTTTTAAATTAAAGTTGAATTATGATGTAGCCGTTATTTGAGCGGGAAAAAAATGCTAAAGTAGTTGCAGTAACATGCTCTTTGGTGTTATTTAAAAAAAAGTCGCTATCTCGATGTAATTGGAAGACTTAAAAAACTCCATTTTTAATTAAAGGTTTCTCAAGTCTGAAATCTGAAGCATTTTTCACATATTTCATTACAGACAAACAGACGTAACACTTAGAACAAATCTCGATCCAGATCATAGTCATGAGGACATGTACGCCCAATGCTAAAATCGGTGTGTTTGGCCGACATGCCAACAGATGGCGATAGTGTGTAAACGTCAAACGCGAACAAAAACGATGCGAGCGCTGCGGGTGGTGGATTGGCCACCTACAATATCTTTTAATCGATTGTTAAAAAGGTGGCGATGGACAATAGTGTGGGACAAAATTTAGATTCTGGCTTCAGTCCACTTTTTGGATTGCGTTTAGGTCCCATAACAACTGTGCAAAATTTCAGCTCGATCGGAGAAACTATATTTACGCGCCAGCCGTTCAAAGTTTGTATGGGATTTCCTATGGGAAAACTTACTTTTGCAAAGAAAAATCGCCAGAGGTCGCCCATTGTCCTCTATAAAAATTCTGAACATAGACCTCGATAGGTATTTTTACGATGAAAAATATTGCCGAAGACCGCGAAACAATCCGACACTTGTAATACAGTTGTTATGGGACCTAAATGCAATCCAAAAAGTGGACTGGAGCGAGAATCTAAATTTTTAATATAGCCGTGTCCCAGGACAATGATGAGAGTGTGACGTCTGGTTGTCTGTGCTATTATTTGGATCATACATCAACATAGCTATTTTGCTTTTGGATTTATATCAACATAGCTATTTTGCTATTCCAACCAACAGATGGATGCTCCCTCATTTTTTTTTTTTTTTTTTTTTTTTTGATGATTTAAAGATATTATACCTCGAAATATCACCTAAGAAATTAATTAAGGATATTTCAAAAGATTTTTGAGATGGTCTTTAGTTCAGTCAGAGTGGACCAAGTGCACATAGTCCATCAAAAAATCGTTCTATTAGAGGTTTGGATTATGAGTTTCAATGATTATCACTTCACATAATATTGTTTGAAAGTAGTACAAAGATGTGTAGAAACATTGAACAAAAATTTTAACGAGTTAAACAATTACAAAGAGTTAGATTTCAAGCCTATTTTACTCAAAATATGAAAAATGTCACTTGGTCCACTCTGACTTAACGCCGACCATTTGGAAGCCAGACAGTTTGGTTCACAATTTTGCCGCCAGGTGGCACTAGTGAGCATTTAAAATTGAGCATTTCAAACTAGTTCTAGCTTGTGATCCACAAGAGATAGAAAGTTGTTCAGTAGGTCAAGGACATTCTGAAAAAAGATAGCTTGGTTCGCAATTGTGCCGCTAGATGGCTCTAGTGAGCATGTCAAATTGAATATTTGAGGCATGTTCTATCTTGTGATCCATATGAGATAGAAAGCTCGAGTCTTCGGCAAAGTTGTTCAGAAAGTCAAGGACATTCGGAATACAAACAGTTTAATTCGCATTTTGCTGCTAGGTGGCGCAAGTGAGCATGTAAAATTGAGCATTTTAATCATGTGCTATCTTGTAATACACAAGACATAGAAAGTTCGAGTCTTCGGCAAATCGAGAAGCCCATTGACATGCCAAATCGAGAAGCCCAATGGAAAGCAGTTATATTCTGCAAATCAACAGTTCGCTCAATCGTTTTCAATTTCTTCCTTCCTGAATTATATATAGCTAGCTGTCACTGCTTGTCAGTGGTGTGCAAAAACTGAAAAGGTTTCTCGGATAAATTTTCATTCTAGGTAACCCTAGACATATATTTGCAAAAAAATTGGGAGTAGTTTGTTGATTTATTGTAGAATTTTGTAAGATTCTTCAGAATGTTTTTATTGGATTCTTGGAAAAATGTTTGATAAACTTGTCAGCTTTTAGTGGACTCCGAATAATCTTGGAAGAATTTTTCCTCTATCTGTGATGGATTAGAGAGAAAATTATCGGGTATGTCTGCTAAGGATATCTGTTGATTCATGAATAATCTTTAAAAAGTATTCATGACCCTTTGTTTAGAGATCATTAACTTTAAAAGCATTAACTTTAAAAGCTTCAAAAAGGTTAAGAATCACTGTTCAATATCCGGGAAAGAAATAAGAGTACATACATACTGACTTGCATGGGAAAACTTGTAGAAGTAACTCAATGAAAATAAGGAAATATTTCAAATAATACAGTTCAATCTTCGCTGCAAGAATATGCTAGCGTTTCTGGTTAGATACACGCAAAAATATTGTGCGGTAAAAACTACCGTTTTAGGGGGTTAACTTAAGCGCTCGCACCGGCAATTTTCAGCAGACCAGAAATGCGCTTGATTTGACCATGTCTGTTGTCGAAATCAGATTGTTGTAAATTATTTCTGTCAAATGTACCAGTAATGTGGTGGGATGTATCGTAAACATAGTAAATTGGTCTGAAATTCCATGGTAGTTTCAAGAATAGGCATAGTCAGCTAAAATAGTAATTTTTACCACAGAATTTTTTACCCGTGTACATATCGAAGAAATTTTGAAAGTATTCCAAAAGGAACTTTGAATTAGCATACCTCAGTAACATTGTTTATTGATGTTAATGATTGCATTGAATCCATTTGAAAACTGTCTTGAAACCCTAATAAAACTATAACCATTGTCTTACATTCTTTCAACACCACAAGCATACATATATTCCAGTTGTCCATCGTGCTAAAAATCCCATAATAACCTTTTATAGATCTATTGCAATTATTGTAGATTTTGCTGCTAACCTATTAAAACGCTCAAGCATAAGATTCATCGTCCTACAAAACCATACCGCTGTACTATTTTGAAAGGCCTACACAGTAGAAAATGTGCGTTTCACTTATCAAGATTACGAAAACGCAGTTCCATCAAACAGCAACAGGTAACAAGTGACAGTAAACAGCTGACGATGGATTACAGAATATTACACAGAGGAGGGAAACCCAAGTTCAAGCTTCAAAGGAAATACTTGTGTTCACGGTTTTGAATACGGTTTTCAGCAACAAACAGAACAGGAGACAGACAGTCAAGAAACACACGGCCATCAGTCAGGTTGCTGTTTACACGTAGTTTTGATAGTTTGAAACAATAGGACAGACACAATTACAGAACTACAGTCACACGAGGCTTTACATTGTTGGTCAGTGTGTATGGTCTTAACGAGGGGGTTTTGCAGCACAGCGACCTATTCACGATGAGTAGTAGTAGTAGGTAGTAGCGGTAGTACATCAACAGATAGACAAACAGTGAAAGAGTGGTACAGACAGCGAGGAAATAGGACGACAACACACGCACACAGACAGAGAGAGAACATTCCGTCGATTCTGCTCGGGCGTTAGCTTTCGTGGGCGCTACCGTAATGGGGGGTTGCTTGGCTAGCGTAGTCTTCTTCTACAAGGTAGCGTCGTTGAACGGTATACGAGTAAGCCTCCAAAGTAGCGCTTGAGGATCAACGCAAAGTCCTTGGGCCCCGCCCTCGGAGGGGCTGGGCCACTTCTGTGCGTTACAATACTTGATTCCTTTCGGAATCAGAGAGACAGCTGTGTCGAACAACACCATCGAATGCGGTCCGGTTTAGGGAGCTTCGACGGTATTGGAACAGCTGGATTTCGAAGTTTCTGAATTTTGTATTTTATTTTAATACTATGGTAAACTTATATCAATTTGGAAGTAATAAACTCTAGATTGGTTGCTATATCAAGGGAAGCAGAACTCAGGAAGAATGCAAAATAAATGACGTTCAAGCAAAAAAGATGAATACGGCAAATGCCAGAAAACCATTTACGGATGTTACAAAAAAGTTTTAATTCATGACATGACATCTGAATAGTTTTCTGGCAAAACATATTTGGGCAGATGTCAAACAACTAAAATAATAGGGATATCCAGCATTTCAACTCGAATGGTCGTTCCAATTGAAAAAAAGATTCAACCGTCGCAAGCGTTGAAAATGGGATAATGTATCTTTTCCGGAGAGCAATTGAACCGTTTGTTGGAATAATTCTACAATTGTGTACAGAATGATTTTCATAGTATTTTTTTCTTCAATACAGAATGTTTATGTTATATTTGCAAGAGTTGGAAATAAGGAGTGTTATTTCATGTAAAAATCAGCTTCAAATACAACAGTATTGAATTGATTCGACTTCAACTTCAAGGCCGTTTTCAATATCGTGCACTAAGTAGAGTCTAGTATACGACACTGAAAATGTCCTTACAGTTTAGATCGAAATAAGCGCGGAAAAAAAAACATCATCCAAAATTGGACTTGACACGTTGTTCAAACGAACGATTCAATTGCCGTAGGATTTAATGCAATAAAAACCGATTGGACAAGGGTATGAACACAAGCAAGGGAGAAGGTCAACTACGAAACGGTTCACTACATGACTGCAAAAGATGATGATTATGGCGATAAAGTGTAGGAGGAGGATGAGGAGGAAACAAATGGTCGGGTCACACAATTTAAACCAATGTAGATCTGTGCGAAATCCGTGGATCGGAGCTGGACGGAGCATCTTTTATTAGTTCGCGCTCTGAATGATTGTGCGGCGGTCAACACGCGGGATGATAAATAGCGAGTAAATTAAATTAAACCAGGAGTATCATTCCCTGGCAGCTCAACAAGCAGTTATGGGCGGTTGGCGCCACTGACTGGCCGCTATTGCCGCGTTGTAGGCCAGTCTGGCCGCATTGGATGGGAGAGGATCAACAAATTGAATGTTTCGGACGTGGTTCCCATTGTGAGGAAGTTCGCTCTGAGGATAAAATGTACGTGATGACCAACGAATGAGAATCGTTACGTAATTCAAGAAGAATAGGTTCCAATCTGTTCGGGAAGGTCCATACCGGGAATGATTTTCGACAAAACGAAAGTCTTTCAGCACAGTTAACTTTGCCTTATTTGAAGCTACATAAATGCATTTTCATAGATCGATAGCAGAAGAACCACGCCATCTATCCAATTCCCGACAATTTCCGAACCGCACAAATCTAATCAGCATCAGCAATGGAGAAAGGACAAACGGAGCAGGACAGGAAGAGGGGGAAATTGCATCATGTAGTGAACGTACGCTATGATGATATAACAATATAACACAACATACACGAACACAGAATCTGTAAGATCTACTGAATAAACTGGGATAAAGTAAGTGCTTGCTGTTGAGTGCTGTTGCTTATTCAAAGCATCGGCTCACTTCTTTCAACGCCTGTGACACAAACACACACTCCATATTACCAGCGGTAATCTGGATGGAAAGTTTTCTAGGTTTTTTGTACATCTCACATTTCCTGCGCTAGATATAGCTGTTTCCTTGCTGTAATAGGTGCGCGCTGTGATATGAGTGTGCCGATACCGACCGTCCGACAGTCACCAACCTGCAAGCATGCAGTCCTTGGAGGACTCTGTCGGTCGGCACGACGGCTAAATCATCGTCGTCGTCATCATCATCAAGGGTTTATCGAAGAGAAAGACCCACAGGGAGCCAAGAAGGCATAATAGTAATTGAATTCCACTTTACCTGGCTCTCGACGAGCATCGCCATGTCCATGAACATATCGTGTAGCTCCCTAATTGAATTCTCCAATTTTATAATATCTGCATGCCGTGCTTCGATATCGGCTAGCGTTTGTTTAGCTTGTTGGGTTTCCATGATAATCTGCACCGGATGAGGGAGAAACAAACACGGGAAATAGAGATTAGTTTTACTCCGGTACACGGGCATCCCGCTAGAAAGAACGTTGACATTACCCCTTGCGTGAACACGGCTGAATTGCCCTGTTCCAACATCTCCTCCAGTTCTTCGTTCGTCGTCGCTCTACCCGCTGTAATTCAAATCGGAAAAAAAGACGGTAACCGATTAGTAATTTGTTCGTTCCCCGCGTCTAGAGGAAATCAAACGGGCGGTCACTTACTAATTTCCAATTGTCGTTGTATTCTTCCTTTGCACCGCTCTCGGTAGTCAGTCTGAGTCCGGTTGTACTCGGTCATCACCTCGACGAATTTGCGTGACAGCGCCGAGTGCTGTGTCTTCCGTATCCTAAGATCGGCATTGGACTTGTTCGTCTGCTCCTCCTGCTCAATGTTCTGTTCGATACCCTGTGAGAAGCATGATAGGAGCGCGGTTAGTGGAAAATATAACAGGCTTTTTTCTGGACAAATCTTACCTTGAGCTTCCCTCTTACTCTGTTGGCAGTTTTTTTTATATCGGCCATTAGGTCTTCGAGTTCCTGTTTGGTTTCTGTAAGATGGGGAATGATTAGCTTATGAAGGGAACAAGGGATGATGCGTGGGCCGGTAAGTACTGCATGCCAGTAATGCGAATGTAAACTATTGAGAAGAAGCGCCGAAGAATCAATATTAGGCCGACTCAATGGCCGACTATGTATCTTCTTCTTCTTCCTTTTCTTCTCATTCTTTCTGGCATTAGAGTAAGGTGGGGCAAAAATTCGACCTTAGTGGTATAATCAAAGTTTTCAGGAAAACAATAGCAGTTAAAACAAAACAAATACCATACAGTGAACCTTCAACATATTGGCAATAATTTTGCTGAACAAACTTGTGTCCAAATATTTACTCATTTTTAGTTATAACAGTATCAAAATTTTTTGTCTTATTCGAACTTTTGCCCCACCGGTGGGGCAAGAGTTCGAATCTAGTGTGGGGCAAAAGTTCGCTGACTAAAACACAAAATATCGATCCTTTTATGACAGGCATACTTTACACCAACCGTAAACTTAAGTTTGCCGAAAAATACACACTAAAATTTCATTAAAAAATTGCCCAAAACCGGGTTAATTGTAATATACTCAAAAATAGCAGTTTTTCGCAAAACTAAGTGGAAATGTAAAATTTTGGTGACAGTTTTCACACGATCAGACAAATTTAACTAAATTTGAAGATAATATGTGGATTTTAGGCAATTTGAAATTTTTTCCGTGATTTTATACATGGGTCGAACTGTTGCCCCGCTGATTCGAACTTTTGCCCCACTATGGGCCAAAAATTGTTTTCAAGCATTTATGCAAAATCTAATACACTTCAAAGCAACTTTATGATAGGCCCAGAAACGCCCTTACATAAAATATTGGAAAAGATTTTATCTTCAATTGGTTTTATGCAACGAAAGTTTGACCAAAAATTACAATATTCACGTCGAAAAACAACAAATAGCCATAACTTTTCCAAATCTCAATCGATTTTTATGATATTTGGAGTAAAAGTCTCTTACTTGAATAGCATTCGAACCACAATGACATTTATAGGATTTGTTTTGAATTGAGCTAGAAATCTTAAAAAGAAACTCTTACCCCACTCACTCTACGGCCCAACTAGAACAGAGCCTGGTTCTCAGCTTGGGTTGTTATGAGTACTTCCACAATTGTTAACTGAGAGTTCATTGACAAATGGAAGTTTTAAAAAAAATCACAGACAAGGTTAACCTTCAAGGTAATCTTTCAAGATTTCCACAATTAATCCAACCCTGAAGAAGTTTTCGCAGTGCGTAAGGATTTGATTTCGCAGATGTACCTTCAGGAATCACCACAATGATTTCCACAAAACTTTAAAAAGAAACTTCAAAAATCTACACTTCCAGGAAATTTTATAAATGTCTAAAAGAATACCCACCATTTTTTTAACCTACAGGGATTTCACCTGAAATTTCTCTAGAGATTACTTCGGAATTTCTTCCAAAGCCTTAATCGAACAACAGTTCATTGATCAGTATTTTCAAGGGCTACACCCAAAATTCTAACCTTTTTTGTCATGCAATCCTTCCAACATTTCATCAGGTAATCTATGGATTCTTGCAAGAATTTCTCTGGGGATTACTTAAAGAAATCAATAATTAATTTCTCCAGCAGTTCTTAATAACTAGATACAGTGCTATAAATTCCTAAAAGTGCACGGTCGGTTTTCAATGTCACGCACTATCGTCAAACAGGTCAAACATTTAAAAGAAATATATATTCTTTTAGACAATCGCAAATTATGACATTTTCACCAGTTTGTTAACATATGATTTACTAGGAGCATTGAGTAAGAGGACAAACACTTTTTTTATAGGGAAATTTTAATAAGCGCAGTAAAATCGTTATACCATAAAAGTAAAGCAAACAACATTGTTGTCAGTTTTAGTACTTAGTTTGTTTATATCTGAATTGTTCAATAAATACGTTTTGGCATTGAATCAATCGGGCTTTACCACATGTACAGAGGATTTTTTCGCCATTTTTCCCTTACAGTTGCTTCAAAGTCTCTAATCGATCTAAACTGCCGTCCTCCACTGTATACCCGTTTTGCCAGGATTCCCCAAAGATTCTCAATGGGATTCAGATTGTCTCGTTCCGATGCCTTGCTGACGTGGATTGCAGTGTTATCTTGCTGGAAAATGAACTTGTTATCGATTTCGTCCTCCGTAAATGGAATCAAAACGCTGTCCAGTAGTTCGACATAGTATTCGGATTTCATTCTGGTGGAAATGGTTGCAATCGGAGTGTTTACTTTGCGTGAAAATGCAGCCCACACTTCCTCTTCCAAATTTTGGCTCAGCTTCACCTCTGGATTTTTTCGTAGATCGTGTCAATAATACGCACAGCAGTCAGGACCATCAAGATTGAATTTTTTTTCGTCAGAAAATATGACGTTCTTCCACTCCTGCTTCCAGAACATATGCTTTCTCGCAAAATCCAACCTTGCTTGAATGTGCTGCGGTGAAACATTATTTTTTTTTTTGCTTTTTACTTGTAAACCATATATCCAGAAGATCGTAATATTTGAAACACACATCTTACTATATTGTCCGATCGAGTTCTTTCTTTATTTTAGACGAATTCAACCTGCCGGTCTCATCGAGCGGAATAATGCGGTACCGTTCCCGGTTGGTGATTTTAGAGTTGCCCTTCGTTTTCTTCTGAATCCCGCAGTTCTCTCGGATTTCTTGCAATTATTATAAGCATTTTTCTCAGGATTCTTCAGCAATTTCACCAAGATTTTTTTTAAAGTTATTCTGAAGAATCCTTAATCTTAGTAAGGACCTTGTGGGCCCCAATGTGGGATATGTAACTTTTGATTTGAACAACCCAGCAATTTGAAATTTTATGACAATGTTTTTTGTGCGAAATTTCATCTCTGTGGAAACAAAAGTTTGATATAAATCCAGGGGGGCTTCCATAAAAAGTTACCAATTGCTGCCACAAGAAAAGTTATAAAATGGTCATTTATCTATAACACAGCGTAACAAAAATTACATTTTTGCGTGTCTCAAGAATCAAATTATGTGTCTCTAGTAGATTTAGGGTTGCTGAATCTGATGCCGTTCTCAGAAATGCCCCAGCACGTCACAATTTTTAGTTACAGGTCGATAAAATTGTATAAAACACTGGTTTTATTGATGTTTACATAAAATTTAAGGTATGATTTATCCAACTTTTTTGAAATCTTATCCACCAAGCATGCATAATAGGACTTGAACTTCCATTTCAAATATAATTTGGTCGAAATTGACCGATAAAATATGAGTCTGTTCGGAATTTGAGACAAAACGGTACGCTCCTAACAATTATGAACCAGCATTCGCTGTTGGTTGAATAATCCATGGCTGAGAGAGTGGAGAGAAACGTTGGCTCTATCCAAACGCACATCTTTCATTTGACAGCTCTAGCTTACTGCGAGGCTCTGCAAACACATCATCATTGCTTTTGGGATGAACTGAGGTTGGTTTCTCCGTCAACGTAAGAGCATGATTTCGCTTTCCTCTTTGCCCTTTTGGGCAAAGAGCAACAAAGAGACAACGAAGAGCTGTCTGGAAATGCTCTTCCCCGAACTGAGAAATGGGAAAACATGCTCTCCCCCTAACTGAGAAAGGGAGAAAATAATCTCTTTCTCTTTTAAGCACTGAGGTTGTCAAAACAAACTCTTCACCACAGTGGGAATGAAAATAACAAACATAAACGTGTGAACTCTTCATCCCGCATTCATCCTCGTACGCTCAGTTTGTGTGTGGGTAAAATCGCTTCTCTTTTGTAGTTGATCATTAAAAGGGGGAGAAAGAGGATAAGTCAAGAGCAAGGAAGAAGCCTGTCTGTGGCAAATAAAGCAAATAAATTGCCATACAAGCTGGCAAACTTGCATGCAAGTTGGCTGATATGGCCAAATTTTGCATTTTCAACCGGGAATATCTCAAAAACTAGACGTGCTATGATATTTCTGAAAACGGCAATGGATTCAGCAATCCTTAATTAAGTAAGCAGTGGTAGTTTGATGCTTGGGACAAAAACGTGTTCCGCAGTGTAATAGAACTAGAAGAGTCACAGCTATTCAAAATCATACAGATCTCAATTATGTCTAGTTTTGGTATAAAAACTGAAATTTCAAACTATGCGGGTCATTCCTGTGTTATTTTTGTAATCAAAAAGAACCAAAGCGATCATTCATCTATTAATGAACTACAAGAGTCACAGGTATTAAAAATCATAAATATTGAGCCGTCACATGCCTAGTTTTGGTACAAAAACTGAAATGCCCCACAATACGGATATTTCCGGTGGTACTTTCTGGGTTATTACGGTGGTCAAAAAGACTAAAAGTGAACATTCATCTGTAATTGAACTGTCACAGCTATTCAAAATCATGAAGATTGAGCCGCCGCATGCCTGGTTTTGGTGCTAAAACTTAGTGGTACTATAATACTGGTTTCCCTGTAGCCCTTCTGGTGCTCCAAAATGACCAGAGTAGCTGTCCATTCATTATTTTGGCAAAAGACATCCAAACATTCAAAATCATAAAGATTTGGACGCCATTCCTTTGGCTTTGTGGTATTACTCCGAGTAATTGCATTGTCCAGATTGTTCACTTTTCGAGACTCCAGGAACCGGCTCCCAATGGACCATACTGCACCGAAATTCTCAGGGGATGTGCTCCGGTATCTTATACCTTATAGACATGTGTGCCTTCCATTTAAGCCTAACAGAACTGAAATCGGTTAACACACTGATTTTTGCAAGCTATTTAAATTTTCACAATTTGTAACTTTTTGTTAAGGACTAAGGAAGGTTAAAGAGTATTATTAATTTCATATTAGCACATAGGAGCTATTCTCGCTGAAACCAGTCCATCTTCGGCATCCATCGCAAGAATTCCAATTTTATGTCACTGATTGCTAGTATATGCTAAAACTAAAGGGTGGTCCTTTCGGTTTTCTCAAATTGGTGCCCCCTCGTACGCTTGCTAGCAAAACAGTTTGCGAAAAAGCCTGAATTTCATTGGCATTACGTCCACATTGGTAGATCAAAGTCGTAGAATCGAATGTCGAAGTTTTGTCCTTGGCGTCGAAAAGAAAGAAAGAATGCGAATGTCTGATAAAACCTCGATCTATTCGATGTTAATTGAAGAAAAATGAAGAAAATAGATGAAAATGTAACGTAAAATATTTACATTTTACTTTTAATAATGTTTTGAATTGTCAATGCAGTGAAAAATATATTTCTACAATGTTATTAATGAGATACCATAATTTTTAGTTGGTCTCGGAAAGGATAGTGAAAAAATCAAATTGAAAATTGTCAAATTTTATCGGACTTTTTAAGACATTTATTTTTAATTTTCAGGTTACAAAAACATTATCGCAGTCTCTCATCAAAGTTCTTATTTAAGTCAAATATTGCAAAGAGAAGGCGAAGGGCATGTATTGATATTACAGTGAAACCTCCATGAGTCGATATTGAAGGGACCATCGACTCATGGAAATATCGAGTCATGGAACAGGAATCCTTTGGAAACCTGTTTCAAGGGACCATCATAGTAACCATGAAATTTTGTTTTTAGTATGTGTATCTAGTACATCGAGTCATGGAACATCGACTCATGGAGGTATCACTGTAAATTATCAGTTAACTATAGTTAGATTTAAAGGGTATCCTACTTAATTTGGTTTTCATTTACTTATCAATTAATAATTTTGTCGATTTTACCATTATTTTGCGTAACTACAAAAAAATCTATACAAAAATAAATCAATATTTAGATCTCAATTCGATACTGCAAATTGGAAACTTGCTGAAGATCTTGATTTTTATATATGAATTCCTTAATTAAATCTGTTTCTGAAATCAATTAACGATCTAATTGTGCTTATTAGAGAAAAGAATAAGTAACTTTTTAAAGAATAAAGAATTCACTAAGTGTCAAAAATCATGTGTTAGTTGTTAGTAATCAGTTCACTTCACATTTAATTAGTTAAACATGCATATTAAATTGAGTTATTGAAGTTATCCAGTTTAATAAAATCATACCACCCTATACAAACTGTCATAAGTTAATTTATTTGCTATATAACGCAAACTGCCAACACTCTTGTAACTATTACACACTAACGCATTCACGGAACACGATGAGGGACGAAACCAATAGATAAGGCATTTGTTTGTAAAGGAAGCGTTGAAAAAGGATTGAAGTTGTTAGGAAAGGAAAAGAGTACGATTTTTCACACAACTTTGAAATCTGTGGAATGCGTTGCTGAAGGTGTAACTCAACCCCCGAACCTATATTCTCCAATGGACCTATGCACGGGTTCACTGTCTGACGTTTTAGCGGTGCCGTGTTATTTATGGGACCATGGCAACCAGTGAATTCGACACCGCTCAAACGTCAAATTAGTGAACTCGTGCATCGGTCCATATCAAGGTTGAATGGTTTGATCTGTTCTGCACATCTAAAGCTTCAATTTCAATTAGCTTCACAAGGTAGGAAAGAAGCACCTTGTGAAGCTAATTGACAGAAATAGTTGAAAAGTGACATTTTCATGAAGGTTTGATCTATGCTTACTATGATGGAAATTGAAAATTTTGCTGTTTCCAACGCCGTCCACATCGCAACCATTTTTTCCCTAGCAACGCAAGCTATCCAAAAACTCTCGTTTTCGACGTTTTGTCCCTTTCGACGTTTTGGCATTCGACGTTTTGTCTTTCGACATTTTGTCCCTAAACCGTGCGGGTGATCTTCTATTATTAGGCAACAATGGCACCTGCCACGTTAGAATGCAGACCAATGTGGGAAGGGTAAGTAAATGATGTTGCACTTATACTGGCCCACTGTAGACCGTGGAGCCCGATTGCTTCTACGCCAGTTCATGCGGGAGTGTATGGATTGGAGGAAAGGCATGGCAAAGAGGTTTGCTTTTGTGGTTAGCAGACTGCCTATGTATCAGGCGTAAGGAACGGCGTGCTATAATGATTGAAGAAATAGTGTATTGTAACTGGAGATTTGACAAAAGTTAGTAACCAAATTATGTTTTTCCATACAAAATGCCCAAGTTTGGGGATCTGTATCTCAGCTTCTGGTAGGCCGAATTGGCTGAATTTTGAATAACCTGAAGTTTTGTGTATACTGAGCTCATTGGATTTCAATCATTTTCCTAGTAGTTTAAGAGGGTTGACCAAATAGAAAAGTAAGTAACCGAGAGATTTTTCGATTTAATTAAAAAAACAGTGAGCTGTCAGTGGTTGATGTGTTCTGCAAGTTTGTGTAACTTCAGAAAGTGAACAACTTTGCCGAGGAAACTAACCAACCAAAACATACCGTTTTTGAATTAAATTCTCTTTGACCAACCCTCTGCAACTTCTCGGAAAATAACTGAAACTTAAATTAATTAACTCATTACGCGTGCTAAAGATGGACAAATTATGGGTGAAATTATGAAAAAAAATCCACGTGCTCGGCTGGGATTTGAACCCAGGACTCTTGTATGCTAGACGAGCGCTTTACCAACTAAGCTACCGAGCCACTTGGTGACCCAATAACTGAGTTGGCTACAAGTTTAGAAGGTTACAAGATTCAAAATCAAATTCCAACGGTCGATAACTTAGTGGGTAAACCTCTCGCCTTTCATACGAGAGTTATTGGGTCGAATCTCATCTGAGCACGTAACACGGGTACACCGTATCTGGTACGTTACGGGGTAAGGCGGCATCCACAAATTACGTAACGCTCTAGGGGGAGGGGGGGAGTAGGCTCAAGCGTTACGGTCCATACAAAAATTTGAAATTTTTCATACAAAAAGCGTTACGGAGGGGGGGGAGGGGGCCAAAAATTTCAAATTTTAGCGTTACGTAATAAATGGATGCCGCCTAAGATGAACCAATCTAAACCCTAGTCTCATCTTGTGTGTAATATTTTCGAGTAATTGAAGGAATCATAGTACAAAGTACTTGTTACTGGTAACAGTTTCTGAAATTGGATATATTTTATCTAACAGATGAATAAAGACTCGGAGTTTGTCTGTCCAAAGACTACAGTTGAAACCAGGGCGAAAATCATAAGTACTAACTCAGTAATGGTAATTCATGTGAATGCTGAATACTAAACAAATGTTCTACCATGTTCAGAGTTTGCTGCTAGTACAAAGTCTCTGTTTTCTATTTTTTTTTCTGGAACTAACATAAAAGTGAAACAAGGATAGGACTAGAATTTCGTTGCATGATCAAATATCAGTACTAACGATTTTGTTATGTCTGTTTCTGTTCGGGATGAACCACTGCGACCAGTTTTCTTTGATCTTTTGTGGTATACCCGTGTCCTTTGTTTAGTGCATGTTGTTCTACTCCATTACTATTGAGAAATAATGAAGTAGTCGTTTTTTATACAAATATCATTCTTTACCATTTTGCATAGAGCCTCTTTAGAAAAAGATACCGCTATTTATACCTTTTGGAGAAAACAGTTTGTCACCATTAAACTCTCAAAAGCGCGCCCCTTAATCAGGTTCTGCCACTAAGCTGGTTGAATGATACTGATTTTGACCATGCATCGGTACTCTAGCGTATCAAATTATTGCTTCTACTTACAAGGTTCAAAGTCGTTTTTTGAAACTGTGAACAGGTTTCATCACATGAGACATTTAGATTCCTTGAAACAAAAAGCTTATTTTAGAAGTTAAGAGGTCTGCTACTCCACTGATTCGGAATCGTTTTCCTCCTAGATATCGAAAGATAAACTCTTGAACTTGGAAAGAAATTGTCTCATGCGTTGGAACCAACCTCAGAAGCTGATTGAGCCATTTTTCCACTTCGACCTCCTCATCATCTAGGACAAATAGGTGGGTCTTAGTGGCTTGTTACTCTCTTATACTCTTCCGACCGTAACTTATAAGTATTCACAAGAACAGATACAGCAAGAGTACAATTTGGTAGATCTTACCCCGTAACACACCTCGAAAAGGTGATCTACCCGCGTTACGGGACATCGATTTTGTTACTCTGAAATCAAACTGATTATGTTTGATAAGGGCACGCCTTCACTGAGATGTAAGTCTCCATAATGAGTTCAAAAAGCGGGACCTATTCATTATTCGATCTTTCCCTCAATCTCTGAGAAAACAAAATAGAAACTGCACAAAAATCGATACTTCATTACCTACGAATGGAAATGGAGTACATGTACTATACACCATTATTATTATTATTAATTTTATTAATGAAATTTGCAGCCCGAGGTGAAAAAAGAAAAAGTTGAGGGTATCAGAGAGATATCCCCCATAAATGACCACGTGGTTTATGGACGACCTCTTTGTGTAAGACAACTTAATGCGGTCTATCGCTATTCTAATACAACAATGCCAAACTAAAACTATCAGTTAACGATGCTGAATATTTTGCAGGGGATCTGGCAGGAGTCCAAACATCTGTGACTCTGGATAAATTCTGAGAGTTTTACCTTTCTCTTTCCCAAGGTAGCACAGGTGACCGACTGATTTTCGAAAAACGCTAACCTTATCGAATTGGTACGTTTAGCTCAGTAATTATTGGAACAAATTTATACGAAAGTGAAAAACAAATGTTTGGACAGCTGTCGGATCTCCATCAAATATTTGACACATTTGCTTAAGCAACTTGGTCGCTCAAAGCGATAATAATCTAAATTTGTACAAAAAATAGTCAAAGATACGACATACAACGTTTTGCTCTAATTTTATGTTCTGTCTTGTTTTTCTTATACGACCAAAATTATTGAACCTCAGTTCAGTTACTTGTTGGTTATCATCCTATCGTAGAAGTTAATGAACCTCTTTTATTAGTAATTTAGTATTTATTTTTGGCAGGGTAAGGCTACTTCGGCACTTCCATGATTCATTTTAGCATGGGGGGTTTTTCTCGGCAGAATTATCTGTAACTTTGCAGTAAGAAGCACTTTAATACGACGTATATTGTGCCAAATATGAGATCAGTAGCATTCAAAAAAAAACATCTGCCGAAGTGAATCAAAAGTGCCTAACCTAACAGAACCAAATATGAGATTCCCCATTATTACTGGCACACAATCCTACCGTCAGCGAATCCTTTCGCAAATCATATACTTACTCTCATCTGACTGTGGGGCCGACAGGATGGCACTGTGCTTCTTCTTCACCTCTTCCACGTTCGCCTGGATTTTGTCGATCATGATACGGATCTCTTCCACCTCGTTGAAAAAATCCTCCATAAAGCTGCCCTCCACCGGGACGGCCACATCTTCCGGCATGTCCTCATCGTCACTCTGTGCCTGCAGGGTTGCAAAAATGCCGACGCGATTTTCATATATTTCGAAGACGGAAACAAACGAGAAGAAAAACATCATTAGTTGCGTTTTCACTGGCACTTGGTGAGAGTTGGATCTAAAGAATTTAAAGTAAAAATAAGTCTAGAAAACTGAGAGAAGAAGCCAAGGCAAAAATAAGCAACCGGAAAAGTTTTCCAGCGGAAAGAACAAATGCCGATCATTGACCTGGATAATAGTTTTCAAGTGGAAACAATTTGGAAGCTAGCCAAACAAACTATTTTTTTTTCTTTCGGAGTTGGTGTTTGGCTGCGCTCTGCAAGGAATATAAGTGTGGTGGAAAAAACAAGAAACACCTTACCCAACAGCTATCGTGTGCGTCGGGGATGTTCAATCCTCGTCAAAACTGCTCTGAAATGGAAACCCTGCTCTGCCAACGTGGCAGTAAAGAACCACCAAGTCAGCATAAATCTGCCGGATCAATATTTTCGGTGGGTATGGGCTGTACCGTGATGCATCATTACCCGGACACTTAAGCAATGCCGAAACTTTAAACACTGTTTTGAATATGTTTTTGTCACTTCTGGTATCACTGTTATTGTTATTCACATAGATACACATTAAAACTTTGAATCTTGGACAAAAAATTAACTGAAAAATGCAATTATAACATGTAAAACGTTAAATTAATGAAGCATATCGTGTTTTTAAATCCGGACACATGCATCAAAATGCCGGACGCTTTTGAATCGAAATCCGGACAGGTGCGTTTGATTTGAAAATACAAATGAAAAATCAATAAAATGCAATTCACTTTAACTGAAAATCCCAATATAATAAAATTAGATGAATGCATTTGCATACGGGGATCAAAATATTGGGTAAAGTTATTTTTGTTTTACCTTCACCGCTGTCAACATCCTGCACTTAAAGTTCACGGGAATGATTCTCAATATTAGCACTTTTCTTCCGTAAATCCATTCACAAGAGATTGATCACAGTTCTTGTAATGTTACTATACAACTTTTCGTCAATTCACATTATGTTTGTTTTTCTAAAAGCACTAAATATAAGGTTTCCATTAAACGTCCGGGTTAATGATCACTTGCCTATAAATCCGGACAGCACTTGAGGCAGCCTTTCTTCACACTAAAAATGCTTATTTTCATAGGTTTTCCCACTCTTTCGTGCACACACTTGAAAATTATTATACCATACACTTCTTAGAGACGTACAGTACCAAAATTGTGTAGTTTAGTAACTTAATCGTAAGACAGAAGTGGCTGATTTTGTTGTCGAAATTTTTACTATAGAATTTGGTTCTTTGCAGGAATGACGCCGAGCTGGTGCAGCCAAATTGTTTTTATTTTTAATATTTTATTGCCAAGGATTACTAGATGAAACAATGAATTAAAATGAACAGCAATATTGAAGGTTGAAAATATTAATTACAAAACAATATTTAATGTTCGATTTCATATTTAATTTATTAATTACAACCAGAGTGTCCGGATATTGGTACCGTCCGGATTTTGATTCACCACGGTATATAGGAGAAGCAACAGCAGCTGTAGCATGAGAACAGTTTTCTTTTTTTTTTCGCTTAGGTAGTCTAGATTGTTTTTATACAATATATTACTCGAATTCATGACAGGTGAGAAAAATTACTGCTGTCAGTTAACACTGTTCTCCACACCAAACGGTAATATATTTGTAGTTCAACATAACATTGATTGTCCTTCTCTTTTGCTTCTTTATATATAAACTATCATCATGCTTTAGTGGAATTCCTAAATGGAAATAAATGAACAAAAACCGACTTCAGTAATATACCATGTATTTCCACTACAGTTTGTATCACTTGACAGATACGCGTATTTCGACCTCAACTATAAGGCCGTCTTCAGTGTGGTGTTCTCGACGACTTCAGTACACGATTCTGAAAACGGCCTTACAGTTGGGGTCGAAATACGCGGATCTGTAAAAGGATACAAACTCTAGTGGAAATAAATGGTATAGTACTAAATTCGGTTTTCATTTACTTATAGGTATGAAACTAAACAGCTCGTAGATTTATTATCATCATTGCTTTTCACAAGCAGTTATGTCCATATCGCTAATTTCCCCGGAATTCCGTTCACCAACTAAGAAGCCTGCTAATTGTCATTGTTTTCAGTCAAAATGGCCCAATCAAAACGCCCCATCACACTCCAACCATTCATTCATCATCGGAAATAGAAGGAAAACGCCCCACCAAATTTATCAAAAGCCATCATCTGCGTCAGCATATTTAGCAAGTCCATTCAACCGAAAGTATGGGAGAATCGACCTTCCCTAGATTTGTGCTTTTCGGCGGCTCAGTGGGCCTCACACATGGCAAGAAAACACACCGACTAGGGGTTTTGGGGAGTTTGGAACAATGCGGATCCATCCTCTTGCCGACACTGGCGCCACCAACCGACGGATGACGGAAAGCCGATGCTGAACGGGAGATTATTTCCGAAACAAGACGGAATTCGATTCCATCGCATCGTCACCGTCCTCATCATCGGCGATTTCCACTTGGTTTGACCGATGATGAGATATTTTTGGGAGGGCCATGTCACAGTTGCCATATCATCCCATAGCCAGGGATGCGGGCGACTGAGTATCAAAAAATGGGAACTTCAGAGATCTCATACCTAAAAAATAGATCGAAAATTGAGCGAATAGGAACAAAACAGACACCAAAAAGGATCCAAAAGAGTCCAAATAGGTATCAAATAACAAAAAAGAGTTCTTAGTATCCAAGAAATAATTCAAAAGTTTTAACGAGGATTTCTTAACAAATCTGACCAAATGGCTGGTCCTCTAACGGTTCTTTTTTATATTTTATACCTACATACCGGATTTTCATACAAAACCCTCAAAGAATTCAATCAGCTCTACAAAATCTATCTCCAGAGATCAAGGATT
Organism: Aedes aegypti; assembly: GCF_002204515.2. Taxonomy (NCBI): domain Eukaryota; kingdom Metazoa; phylum Arthropoda; class Insecta; order Diptera; family Culicidae; genus Aedes; species Aedes aegypti. Next base: position 18,275,498 of record NC_035108.1, on the reverse strand, counting down.
TTTCCTGAGATTCCTTCAGTTATTTCTTAACCCGTATAGGCCTGAGTTAAAGCAAAAGTACTAAAATCCTCACCGCTCAGCAAATATTCCTGTGGCCGGGGTCACTAGATCAGGTCGGTAAAAAATGCTATTTTTTTAGCATGCCATGTTATTTTTATTTATTTGCAATGCAAATCATTTTAATTTGTATAGCTCATTAAGATCTGATATTCAACATTATATATGATGAATTTTGCACCGTTAAGAAAGTACAGGAGGTGTCCACTCGGACATATTGCCATAAAGAATCGGTTATAGATTTGTTGGATACTAAACCCCTAAACCGTTTCAATTCTCGAAAAGTAAATACCGCAATTGGGGGTGTAGTTGATAAGTGGGGAGAAGTTGATCATTCCCGTACCCACATGTATAGACTGTTAGAAGAGCTAAGACCCAATTTCAATTATAACATTTTTTTTATGTTGTGGCATTACCTGATAGCTACTCTTGATGTTTCTGAATTCGGTTTATCATTCAAGTATCATGACAAAACAATGACGATCGTGGACCGCAACAGGTGAGATGTTTTTCCTTGCTTGCTCTGATCGTGCTTCACACTCAAATGAGAGCCAATTCTGCAATGCCTGAACGTGGCAGTTGCTTTTATGATATTCTGAGAAATATTTCAATGCAGTGTTTACTCCTGTAACTGTTGCGGCGAGATGTTACCAAAGAAATTCCTTCAATGACATTTTCGTAGTTTTCTAAAAAATAATCAGGATTTACTCTTGAAATCTTGAGGGATTTCTCCATGAATTTCAAAATATCTTCACGAATTCATAAAATTTGTTTTTCTTTTTTTCAAGAATAGCTCCGGGCTTTGAAAAGCCCAAGCAAGACAGTTCGTTTTTGGGATGCCGAGAAGTTTCCGGTTCGCGTTGAGCGGGTACGACAAGATATTCGTGTTAAGTCGTGGGTGGTGAACCAACTGGTGAGCCCGTTGTTTGTTTATGATAACACATTTTTTTCATGACAGCGTTACTTTTATGTAATTTTCAAACAAACTATCTATGGTTTGTCACTACAAGTATCGATATTATTCCTGTTTTACATACTTTCAATATTTGCGCCATTGTTTAAAACATTTTTCGAATTCTCCGACATTATGAATGTTAACGTATTTTTTAAACTTCTACCAAAAACTTTTTATTTCGTGACAAAAAATGCAGAACTAGTTTTAAGTAAGAGTCACATTTTTCCTCCCTATCCATGGATCGCATTATCGGCCAAAGGTGACTCACAGATCTTTTCCTCCCTCACTACTTAACACCCTTCCCGTGGTGATTGTGGAGATGCAGAGGTATTTTCGATATCTAGAAGCAACAATAATTACATCCTAACATTTCTTTCCCATCCCAACTGACTGGAAGGACTTGGCCGGCGCCGTTATTGATCAATAATATGAGATCTGTTAAAAGGTTAACTTCGAGAGTAAGCGGAAGCCACCATTGACATGTACAGTCAATCTATACTATGCTATGCTATGCTATGCTAAGAATAGCTCCAGAAATTACTCCAGAGATTCCACCCTGAATTTCTTCGGGATTTCCTCCACAAATTCCACGAGAAAATTTGGAGTTCTTCAGGAGTTTATCCAGTGATTCTTTCACCGATTTAGTTCGAAATTTTGGGAGATATCCCTGAAAAAATGGAAGATGTTTCTACAACAAATCATATGGTTATCTTGGATGAAACTTCTGTAGAAATTCCTAATTAATTCTTACAAGGATTTCGAAAAAAAACTCCCTAATTCCTAAGGAAGTCTTATTGGATTGCTTAGATGAATTTCTAAAAAACGTTGATTTTTTTTAAGAATTCATTAAAAACATCGAACCGAATCCTTGAAGAAATTTGTGTTTGAATGATCGGAATAATTGTCGTAGTATTTGCTGATGTGAAACCTAAAACAATATTGGGTGAAATTCATGAATCTTTAATATGAAAAAAATACTGGTGAATTATTAAGAAAAATTGCAGGAATAATTCGTAGATGAAATGTTGCAGAAATATCTAAAAAGAAAAATCTGGTGGACCCTAATGAGGAACCTTTAATTCAATTTATTCAGAAATTCTTGAAAGAGTTTTTATTAAATTTCCTGTAATAAATTTAGGGCAACTCCTAAGACAAACGGCAAATGACTTCATAAGGAATCCATGTGAAAATAACTGGTAAATCAACTAGAAAAATCGACGTAGGAATTGTAGGATTTCCTGATAAAAATTCTCACCCAATTTCTTCGAAAACTCTAAAATGTTCAGAAGAAATCTTTGGAAAACTCCTTAAGCTTTCTCAAGGAATGTGAGAAGAGACGAGGTAAAGTCTCTGAAGGTTTCTCTAGTTCTCCTATATTTAATTTTGCACCAGAAGAAAAGTAGTTAATTTTGGTAAAAAATAGACTTCAGTGACCTTTCGTTAAAAATAAAGGCTTTTTGAGACCTGCTACCAGCCCTGCCTGTTCGAAAACGAAGGCAACGCCGTCGGAGCTGACGTAGCTCACCGAAAAGGATGTAGGGCAAAATGGTCCAAAATGCCACTTTAAGGATTTGTGTCGTTTTCTCTTAATTAGATCTACATTTTAACACCATTCTAAGTCCAAACAGTAACTTTACAATATTTGCTAGCTACCACCATGAAAACTTTACCGAAATTAGAGTTTATTTACGGTTTTAAATCGTGTTGAAAAGTAGGTTGAAAAATGGGGGTACCGAATGGGTGGGTAGAATGCCATTCAGTATGGAAACTAGGAGTAAGCAACCATGTTACTCCATGAGTTTGCTCTGTGGTATGAAAAGGCTTATTCGTTGATAAAATCATCGAAAAACCTTAATATTTAGGCAAAAAAGTGAAAAATGTTGAATTTCACCTGGAATTTAAGGGAAAATCTATGAGTTTATGTTCAAGGGTTGTAGCGGCAACTCTTGGGTAAACATATTTTAACATCGTTTGGCAAATAATACAAATGGAAACGCTGTAGGAATGATTTAATGAGGTGAGCCATTTTACCCCATCAGTGCGTCTTAGACCATGTTCCCCTAACCCAAAGGAGACAGGTTGTCGTTTTTTTTTTCTCCTTGCTGCATTGTTATTATTGCTGTCGCCCATTGGTCCTGCGTCGTCATCAGCACTTTGGACGAAGCAAAATGAGGCTATTTTTATGCGACTCTTGACTGGGGTCCCTTCTGCTCCCGTCAAGCCATCATCAGGTCGAGCAAAGAAGGAATGCGTTTCGCCACCCTACCATGCACCTCCTCAACAAGGAAAATCGATTTTCGCAAATTCTTGAAATGGAATACTTTTGATTTTGTCCGTGTCTGAAGGGGACACCAAGAGGGTACAAGTCGTTGTCGTCGTCTGACAACAGCGTACCATGACCGACTGTCGGCGCCAGCAGACTCAGATCCAGTTGATGCAAATTCCATCGACTCTCCAGAGTGCGGTTTGACGTCATTCGGAAAACCCAGTGACCAGTAATGGTAAAAGTGGGACGTGGGGGGTCCCACTCCAGTGACTGCAAAATGCAATACTGGAAGGACAATACAAAACTGGAAATGACTGCACAAGTTTCGCTGCAATAATGAGCAATGCGAATGGTTCAGAACCCGGGTAGAGGTGAATGGCAAATCAGAAACAAAATTTGTCATCAGAACTTATTGTAAGATTTTGATGAAAAATTGAAAATATCATTACAATAGAAAAATGTACCGTCATACCAAAATATGTCATATATTTTTTTTATTTTGATTGCCAGTGGAATATCGTAGAATAATTACTGATTTTGTCATTTCTGAGATGTTTATGATCTCCTAGACTAAACTAGACTAGTTGACTGTCGAAATTCGCCATCCTGTTTCTGTTTTTATTAAATGGCAAAATATGCGATTGACTTGCAATTCTTTCCTACTCGGGAACGTTATTGCCCTAGCTGGTCGGAGTTCCAGTCGCAACGTGACGCTATAGAAAGTTTAAAATACCGAAGAACTCCGACACACGAGAGTGTTAATTATCGCTGACCAGCTGATATCGCTTTCTGGAGGGTACTCTAATCAGTTTTATAAATAGAGGAAGCTGTGTGCACGTTCGACGCTACAATGTAATAACATTCAGAGATATCGTTACTGTTATTTAAACAAAGAATTATGAGCAGCATAAACGTTATGTGCAAATTTAAATTCGTGAAATGTGCTGAAGTCGTTTCACGACTTCAAAAAATCGATCCACGCTCGTGACAATGTTGGAAAACGTTCATCCCAAATCCGTCGTTATCCTTTTCCCGTTTGTCCTTTCCTCCGCAGTAAGACATTGTTGCAGATAATGAATCTTTCATAAAATGGGGATTTTCAAATTCCAGCACCATCAGCATTCACACTCGTCGTCGACGACGTCGCCATCGTCATTTTAGCGAGCCTTAACCTCTTCCGGAGGAGGATGATCATCGTCGACATGTGCGCTGAATGACTGCAGCGGTGATGGCGTGACTCACGACGACGGCAAAGCGGAAAGCAAAAATGCTCTCAATCCTGTTTGAGCATCGTCTTCCCCCGGGGCTCTTCCAGGGTTCCTAACTTCAGTTTGCCGCTGAGGTTTAATGCAAACCATCAGACGTGTCCTTCCATTCAACCAGCTGTGCATCATATGCATGATGTGGTTGGTGGAGACGCATGGTGTTTCTTCGCTCTAGCATTGGGGTTTCCTTGAGTAGTATTCGAGCTTGCATTACTCTTATAACTCTTACAATAATTGTGTTTGATGATTAATCATGTTCGATATGCGAATCAAAACTGTTTCGAAAAAGGGCTACACACCAAACTATGGTGAGTATGTATCGCAATCTTTTTTTTTTTTTTTTTGATTCTGATTTCTACCCGACTATTATTTCCTAGCAATTTGATGACATATTTCAGCGAAACAGTTCAACCAAATCGCCATACAAAAAGTCGGTTCGGAATTTGAGACAGAATGGTAAAAGCAATCTAGCGTAATTTTTTTTAAATAACTTTGGCAAAAGTATTCGGAAGAATCCGCACATCTAAAATGCAAAACCTAGAATGAATTCCCTAAATATCGCTTGATTTTTCGGTTATCAAGAGAAATTGACCAAAAAATGCATTTAATATAAATTTACTGAGAAGCTTACAAGGAATCCTCTAATACATGTAATCCCCCTCCCCTCATGAACCCTTAAGTAAATAATGGACGGCCCCTAATGAAAAAACGGAAGCTTCAATTTAAGCCAGCACATATAAAATACACCAAAATTCCGTCTCGTGATAACCACTTTAGCCTATCCAATGGCACTGGAATTGTAATGAACATTGTATCCGTTGCACATAACTGACCAGCACAATCGAAATTGCACAAGGAAACATCAGACGGGGTTAGACTGTCATCCTCAATGTGCAATTTCAAAGATTCTTAACATAATGAATTCAATAGCGAGGCCGGTCACGTCGTTTTGGTCATAGAGGAGAGAAAGAAACATTGGTGCGACATTTTTTTTTACTTGAGACCAAAATCAGTCTATCACCTCCACAGATTTCATTTGATAGGTAACGTATTTAATCTTTTCATGATCGGGATACACCTTGGTAAGTGGTTTTACTCTGACAAAGACAACAATTATTTGTACATCAACACATTGGATAACGAAGCATTTAATAATGTTGTTAATACAAAAACAAATTATGTATAGTGTTAAAACAAAAATGAAACGAGCTCACCAGTTAATAATTCATGTTTGGTTTGAGCTCTTTAAAACATGAAAAATAAGAAGACTGACTTTATCTCCTGTGGACTTATCACTAGATGTTTTACTAGTACATTTAAGCCATCAAGTTATGTCTTTCCCACGGCGGAACTTGATAGCATGTTCAAAATGATTGTTTTACTCAATTTCAATTCCATATCCAAATGCACAAACTTTTTCCTTCACACCACTCTTAAGATCCTGTACAACACTTGGATCAACTTTTTTTTAGCGTGGCAGTCATTTTTTTTCTTCATATCTTCCCCCGATTTCACTTCCTTAGGATGTTTCCGAAATGCCGGCTTCATGGTGGCCCAGTACTAGGCCGTCCCTTATTTTACGAAAATGCGAAATGTTATAAGTTCGTCATTGTAAAGTGCTCGTTTTGGTAAGAAAAAAAAATCAGGTAAAAAATTGAAGTCCGTTCATGGACGCTAAGTGGTCCCCCAACGGACCTGAAGGTATTAGGAGTAGATGATCCCGTGCGCAAAATCGAGCTCGCTGCTCTAGTTGTTACTAGCGGCTTTTCGTACTCATGTTGCGTACACTAGAGCAGCGAGCTCGATTTGGCGCACGTGATCATCTACACCCAATACCTTTAGGGTCGTTGGCAAGTTGAAAGTGGATCGCATGTTGTAGCGCAGGAGTGCTGGTTTAAAGTCATGCTTTATTGGAAACAAGCTAAGAATTTCCTAAAACAACTTCAAGTGGAAAAATGTTTCTAGCAGAATTCAGGGATAGACACGTTATTACGTTATTTCCCGAAGAAAATCTACCAATTTACTGATCGAATCAGTGAAAAATTCCTGAAAAAGTTGCTCTAAAAATTGTTTCAAAAAATATTTATGAAATTCTTCTGGAATCTTCGATGACACACGGTCACGAAGTCCCTCTCTAAACCATTTGATTGTTAAAAAATGTAAGAACATACCAGAAGCTCCAACATGTGGCTGCATCTCATCCAGCACTGTCGACACTGGATGACAACAATGACAACCGGAGCACCTCAAGCCATAACAACCCATGCTACAGTAAACTTCGCTCAGATCTATGGTAATTGAGTCATTGGATGGCAATTTGCCAGAAATTCGCTCACAATCCACCTCTCCAACGTCCCACTTAAAAGTAGCCTTCCGGCGCGCGCCAGACATGATGCATTTCAATTTGGCGATCATCGCTTCAGTTTGGCGTATAATTAGCTTACATGGAGGCGCAGTTACATCGACCTTCCCCGATTGCGTGGACAAACGTACCTATCAGCACAAAGCGGGAAAGCTGTAAAACGATACACCGCATACTATCTATGCCGGCTAGCCGAGAGCAGTAAACTGTTGGGCCACGTACGAACTGCTGCTATCTCACCCCCAACCTATCGACTCTATCGGTAATTAGGCATTTATAAACAGTCGTTTGTGTCTCATCCACGACCATTCCGGTGCAGTTCCAGGTGTTCCATAGTCGCGAGAGAGTATCCTGACCGGAACAATGTACGTGCATTGTATTCGGAATTAGCTGTAGGGGAACTGGGTGTAAAATGCGCAACCGGAATATCACGAAGAGAAACGGTAATTAGACAAATTCGATAAATTTCGTACGATATCTCAATCAATTTCAATACCTTTAACGGTTTTCTTTTTTTACATCAAAATATGAAAAACCGTTTTTTTTTTTGCGAAAGGACGTGGGCAAAATACGCTACACTTAATCGTTGCTCAAAAGCCATCGATACAAATTATACCACAAAAACTCAAACTCAAATGAGCAGAACTGAGAAAAACTTAAGAGAAAATATATCCCAGCTTTTCAAATAAGTTTACTAACTTTTCGCTGAACTCCACCCATAAATTCTTGCACAGTGTCATTCTCTACATTATCTGTCATTTTTCCAAAAATATTTCTAAATGAGACGAATAGTTTTTGTCGGAATTTACAATCAAAATCGAGTTTGTTTGTGCATATTACCCCGTCTTCCCTTACGTAGCTGCCCTCTCATTCAATATGAATTTCCATAGGCGTACCGCGTTTTTGACATTATACCCACGCAGCCCCACACATATCGAACAAGGATCCACTTCAAACGATCCGTCTCTAGATGCATGATGTAAAAATCGAGTTATGGCCTCCCATTCATGTCCCTCGCTTGCATGAATCTGTAGCGTCGTCGCGCGAGCATAAAATTATATTTGAAGTTAATTACCGGGTTTCCCTTTCAACGGGCGCTCGCACCGACAACTGTTCGGCCGGGGCGACTAACTAAGCTTCGGGGTTGATTTTGAAATGGAAATTGTTTACCAATCAGCGATGTTACCGGTGCACTATGGAGCAGAAATCTGTTTTGGTTGGTAAAAACCTCTAGCGCTCTGAGGATGAGTTTTTGAGGTTTGCTGTCTTTGGCAAAATATTTTCCTCTTCTTCTTGCTGGCATAACGTCTACACTAGGACAGAGTCTGCTTCTCAGCTTAGTTTTCAATGAGCACTTCCTCAGTTATTTCTTTGCCAAAGTAACCCTTTCCGCATTCATATATCGTGTGGCAGGTAGGATGATACTCTATGCCCAAGGAAGTCAAGGATATTGCTTTTTCGAAAAGATCCTGGACCGACCGGGAATCGAACCCATAAAAACATAAATCACCCGAATGGCTCGATACTGTTGCAGTCTGTGAGAGTTGCTGCTCTTGAACGCTCTCGTGCCACGTACCAAACGAGAGAGTGAATGTTTACATTGATAGGGCTCTTCGAATGCGATGTGCCACGAACTGTTATGGTTCGCAAACTGTTACACTCTCCGAATATGGTTCGATCGTCTTATCCGGATCAAAATCCAAACACTACATGCGAGAGAGTAAATATCAATATTCATAGGGCTCTCCGAATACAATGTGCCACGAACTGATATAATTCATCCACTGTTACACTCTCTGAGTATAACTCACACGAGATAGTACTGACAGGGCTACTAAAGCAATATCTGGTGGATCTCCTGGAATTTCTCAGATAATTATTTTAGTAAAACTTCCGAAGGTCTATTCAAAGATGCATGGATTTCTACCAGGCTTCTTTTTTGCTCTTGACTTAGCCTCTTTCTCCCCCTTTAAATTATCAAATAAAAAGAGAAGCGATATTACCCACACACAAACTGAGGTTACGTGCTCTGCGGGATGAAGAGTTTACACGTTTGTGTTTGCTTATTTTCATTCCCACAGTTGTGAAATTTTGTTTTGGAGAGCATTTTTTCCCATTTCTCAGTTCGGGGGAGAGCGTTTCCAGACAGCTCTTCATTTTCTCTATACAGCTCTTTGTCCACAAGGGCAAAGAGGAAAGTGGAATTATGCAATGTTGAAATGTTTGCAGAGCTTCGCAGTAGGATATTTCGTTCTTAAACGCTAACAGTTGGCGCCAGCGGCAAAAAGTACAGACAACAACCTTTCGAACATGCAGTTTCTCTCACTGGCCGGCGACACTGATCTTTGTATTCTAGTCACTGATCGCGCTAAGCAGGATTCTCGAATTTCTCAAACTCCCTACGCAAGCGCATGGAAGAATGTTAGTCGATAGCTGTCAAAACGTATGGAAAATAATGAAAAACGTAAATAACTAGCAATTAGGAAACTGGATCGAAAAAGTAGTGATTACAAATACAGCGTAATGTGAATAGATAACTTTTTGTTTTAAGTTCATCTTCCATGGTGCTTTCTTTGCGATTTCGTTTTACTACCACTGAAAAAGAGATTTTCTGTTTTGAATATCGCCCTATTGTTGTGAGCGTACGAGTTTGCTCCATCTTTCAGATCAAAATGGGCAAAATAAAGCCTGTTTGCTACGGGAATTCTTCCAAGAATTTCTTTGGAAACATTATTTGAATTTTAATTTCATTTAAAAAATCTGCAGTTCATTACTTAACAAATTTAGCTGAAAATTCCCTAACAAATTCCTTGGAGGAGCCAGAAATCCGTGGAAAAATCATTAATAAATTCAAGAATTTCGACAGAAATTCTCAAACAATTTCATATCGAAGACTTACAATTCAAGCACTTTCGAACCAATCAGATAACTGCTTGGGTCCATCAATTCGTCATCCAACTGAATTTGCGTCGTGTCATGTGGATTCTGTAGGTACCCAGTCAACACAAACTCGTATACAATAGCGCATAAGAGTACAAAAGTGGAGGCGATATACGTACATGCGCTATTAGGCTGCATGCAAAATGTACGTATATCGCCTCCACATTTGTACTCATATATCCTATCATATACGATCGTGTGTTTACTGGGTATCGAGACTAAGTGGTTTATGGCATAAGTTCGCTTTGGTTAGCGAATTGCCATTTATTGCTTGTACATTTCAGTTTCTAGCACTGGCTATGAACGTTTGTATATAGCAAAAATCTATTTAACCACAAGGTAAATGAACGATAACCAGTATATAATTGGTCTAACTTTTGCTTATACAGAAGCAAGAGCTTTTAGGCCAACACCTCAGTTTTGAACCTGAAGTACAGCTACAAACGAGAAAATGCTTTTTGATATCCATAGTTAACAGCTTTCTTTCCCAAGGCCTCTTGGGCCTCTTTTTTGGTCAAGAATTCCAATCCAATCGGAAAAAACTCATTGATTTTGATTTAAAACTTCGTGTTTTCCATCTGAGCTGTAGAAGATATCCGTGGCACATTGGTCCAGATATTCAAAACAAAGTCTAACATTCATCTACTATATCAGATAGTAGAGAATACGTACGGGAAGTTAAAAATAAACATGTTTTTCTACATGTTCAGACATTAAATAGCTGCACATTAGTGTGGGACAAAAATCTAAAGATTCTCGTTCCAGTCCACTTTTTGGATTGCATTTAGGTCCAACAACAACTGTGCAAAATTTCAGCTCGATCGGTGAAACTATAATTACGCGCCAGCCGTTCAAAGTTTGTATGGGATTTACTATGGGAAAACTTACTATTGCAAAGAAAAATCGCCAGATGTCGTCCATTGACCTCTATAAAAATTTTGAACACAGACCTCGATAGGTATTTCTACGATGAAGAATATTGCCGAAGACCGCGAAACAATCCGACACTTGTGAAAAAAAAGTTATTCAATGAAAACCTATTGGCAAGGCGACGTTTTTTTTTTTTTCTATCTTTATTAACGAGATTTTTAGCCATGGGCTAGTTCATCTCGGACAAGGCGACGTTGATTAAAACGTAAAGGAATAACAATAATAACAAAATTGGGCAATATTTCCGAATAGTATATATCAAATAACTTTTTTCACATGCTTCGGATTGCTTTGCGGTCTTCGACAATGTTGTTCATTGTAGAAATACCTATCGAGATCTGTGTTCATAATTTTTATAGAGGACAATGGGCGACCTCTGGCGATTTTTATTTGCAAAAGTTAGTTTTCCCATAGTAAATCCTACACGGATAAAAATCTGATCCCCATACCATGATTTACAAATCATGAAATTCATAAATTTTTAGGTCATAATATCAGGATCACAAATCAGGGTTCCTGGAGCCATAATCATGATTCCTCATAAGCGTAACATCCAGCGTGAAAACACTAAGCAGCGCACTTTGGTTCATTTCATTCGTACCGATCACTGCTAATTCAAGATTACGAAGTGGTTGAGTGGTAAAGCACAAGGCTCACAATCTGAAGGTTCTTGGCTCGATTCTCAATGTATGCTATTTTTAACTTTTTTTTTATTTTGTCGATCATAAACGAATGCGCGACTCAGCATTTTTGGCATTTGAATCATGATTCCGAGCAATCAGCTACAAAATCCTAACGCGTGTGTTGCGTTACGGCAATCTGACTCATGATATCATGAGTTCAAATCATGGTGTATTTTCATAAGACGAAAACACGCTGGAATCATGATATCATGAGTCATAATCTTGTTTTTGGATTCTGATTTCTACCCGTGTATACAAACTTTGAACGGCTGGCGCGTAAATATAGTTTCACCGATCGAGCTGAAATTTTGTACAGTTGTTATGGGACCTAAATGCACTCCAAAAAGTGGACTGAAGCGAGAATCTAAATTTTTCATATAATCGTGTCCCAGGCTACTGCACATGTCGAAAAATCTAAATTTTTGCTTCAAAACTCAACTAATCAAATTTTTACCAAAACCTGTGCAAATTTTGGGTTCAGCATATTATTTTGGTTGGTGTTCATCAGACCGGACTAGATGATATTTTAGCGTTCTAAAAAAACGTTAAGTACTCCAAAAATTCTAATTTTTTCGCTATTTCTATACAGATGCATTATTAGGTAAGTTATATTATTTTAGCAATTGGAGCAAATATTTTGATATTTCTAATGCTTGGGAGACGTTTTCCTGAAACCATAAAAAAAACACTTGGTCCAGTCCGTCTGAACACCGACCAGATGATGACTGAGACAAACTGATCCTCTTCGAAGGCGGCTAGCCTCAAACGACTCAGGAACACGGCAAAATGAACTACAACAAGAACAATGGACTACAGCTTATAAGTAAATCAATTAAAATAACAGCAGATCACTCTCCTACCTTCACGGTGTGAGAGTAAAAGAGTAGAAGAATGTGAAGTAGATGATAATCCGGCACTATGAATCCGGCACAGTGGCGGCCACGAGCACAGAGTGCCTTTCAAATAAACAAAAGAATAAAAAAACAATATTTAGTAGTACAACTCCAATTAGCATCGTTTGAACATCATCTTTGAACACAATGCTCTATCGGTATGACAGCAACACACAATGTTGTCAATCTATGGTTCAATTACTGATTCGCATGTCATGATCCTTCTCGCTTCCCACAGTTGACCAGTCATAGCTTCTCACCCAGTAAACTACTGTCAACTTTCCCTGTTTGGTACCCACAATTCAAAGCCTAATCGCCACCGACACGCGATGTTTCAATTGCACTCGATACGGTATGATGTTGTCACATAAACTGAATCGCAGAGACAATACGACAAATTCTACTTTCAAACATCTTATATGTGACACTATCTCCATTACTGGGAGGTTTGCAGATCAACAGCATACATGTGGAGTCCCGCCCGAGTACCGAACCGGGGAACGGAATGTAATCAATTTAAAGTTAAATATAGAGCTTGATTGAAACGGAAGGTTCTGATTGAATTTGGGCCTCTCAGTGCACTTCGTTGATGATGCCGCTACTTCAGAACCACCGACTGGGAACAAATTGTTTTTGCGATCTATCTTCTCCGGTCAACTTATCTTGAGAGCGAACAAGAACATCCATATCAAACCGCATCCGATGTTGATTGAATTATTTTTGTACGACATCGGATTGATTGCAATCGGTCCACACTGGCCGGTAGTGATTAAATGCATTCCTGCTGAACGAGAAGGGGAATATATGACGACGTTCAGCGACTGAACTGTGCAATGCGTACATTAATTAATCTCCACTATAAGGTGGCCCATTTTTATTAAAAAATATCTACTGTGAAAATTTAAGCGGAATCCATCAACTCTAAGGAGGAACGAGCTTGAAGTATGTATGGGAAAAAAATTACCGTTATGGGCTACCCTAGTCCGCAGTCGACATTCATATTGCACTTGCTGGAATGTGCGTCGCGGTGCACTGGAATCCAATAATTGGATCCGAGAGCGGTGCGCGGGCAATTGGCGGTGTGAAAGCACAGGACCAAGCTAACATTAGAAATTCAACCGACGATTAGTTTTATGTTTAAATGCCACCGAGCACGGAAGAGCTAAAAAGGCGACAACATATCACCGTCTGATGTCAGTAGTCGTCGATTCTCCGGTTGAGTTCCGTTTCGTATTCTAAAGGCAACAGTTTACTGGAGTACGTACCCCCGTTCATGTCGCACATTTGGCATATTGCTGTTTTACATAATGCGGTTTAACATAATTCCGTTTGACACAATTTGGCATAATGGTCTTACAACTCAAAAGCCTATGTTCCAAAGAAGGCAAAATTTCTAATACTGATTTATTTACCGTGTACCAACTGGTTTTTGTACTAGAAAACTTTGGTCAATTTCTGTGCATCGAAGGAAAACTTTAATTTTTAAGTAAATTTTCAAGTTGATGCGCAATTGCATCCAAATTGTAACATGTTGACTGTAGAGTTTGATGCAATGAGTATTCAACTTCCCATGAAGTCTCGTGAAAAGAATCTACGAGGGGGAATAGCGTCTACGAGTGAGAAAGTAAATTCTTCAAATTATGTCAAATGACCATTATGACAAATGGGGTAGAGCCGCACATTTGCAGTACATGGGGGGTGGTTGCTTGTTGTCATCGCCATCATCATCATCATCATCATTCGCTGCTGTAGTCGTTGGTACTGTTTACAGGAGTGTAGTTGTCCGCGACGGACATTAATGGGCATAAGGAAACCCCCTCATTAGCATAGAGATTATCGTGGCTATTTTGTTTTATGAGCACGACTTCATTTTAGGTGCGCGAGTGCTTAGGCAAAAAGGCGTTTCTATGGATTCGTTTGACCGGAAAATGGATGAGTCGCGACTGTGGGCACTGTAGAGAAGTTCTGGGAAAATTTGCACACTACCTTGGATGGTTCTAATCGCAAGTCATTTGCAATTTCTGAGCCCTTGTAGGGTCCTTTAGTGTTTAATAAACATCGTTTATTAGTATACGGATAAGAATTGATCAGAAGATTAATGCGAAGGTTTATGCGGTAATGGTGAAGAATTTTAACAAGGAAATTTTATAACATTTTTATAGGATTTTGCCATGCCAAAATCATGCAAATCCGGTGACATAAAAATAGGTTTGTCATCTTTTATTGTCAGTATGACATTGCATTGACATATTAAAAATCTGAGCCCCTGTAACAAAAAAAAAGAAAAATGAAACATATTTAAGATGGCTACGCGGATCCCCTGAGCAATCGTCACGGTCCTCTAGAGGTCCGCGGATCACCGGTTAAGAAACGTGCATTAGTGCTTGCTGTTTTAAAGGCCAATGCAATAAAAACATTAAGTCTCGATTAATTTCCATTCCGAGTCTTTTAATATTTGTGCTCAGGAGTGTAAAAACTTCTGTTAATGTCCTACATTTCAATATTGTTGCCAGATGGTCAAAGTGCGTTAAATGTAGAGTTAATGCATACAAAATTTACATAGCTCTTTTTTGTATGTTATTGAAACAAGTAGCAATGAACGATTGAGTACTGTATCGTTACAGTTATCAATTATGTCCGGTTTTTTTAGTGAGCCGCTACAACCACTTTTTATAGTATTATATAACCAATGACATGAGCATATTTAAACTGAGCTTTTCTCTAGCTGGTCCAAAGGCGAGTAGGTCTCTAAATTAACATGGACAACCTATGTACCTATGCAAAAATTAAATTAGAAATTATTTTGAAATTGTTTCGGCTCCGTAATGCTATATGCTACATGAGCCCTCAGTTAAAGGTAATGATATGTTCGATTTTAGATTTTTTTCAATTACTTTGAGGTTTTTTTTTAAGAAATTTGAAGGCTAAGAGTCATGAAAGGTATGTTCATACCTAGGACTTTTTCATATAAAATAATAAAATTCGAATATTTAAATTTTTCATCGGTAAAATACTTTGAGGCAAGGATTTTCTGAAAGGTTAAACCATAAACTAAAACCCTTTCTAGGAAAATTTGAGATTCATTCTTTTTTGATAATATCGTGATTACATGTATGCGTGATAGCAGAGTAAGTTTTACAACATCCTAAAGGAGTTTGTTAATCGAAGTTACCCTTAATGGACTGTGAAAAACTCATCGAGAAATTCAAAGCAATGTTTCCAAAGAAATTCGTCCACCTGTTAAGAATGAAACGGGCAATTAGCAGTCGTGCTCCGGTTAAAGTTTCTGTAATAAGTACAATAGTAGAGAATGAGCTTGCTAATCAGACGCCAAATGTTAATCCAAAAACCTAATTTTGATATTTTTGGAATTTCTATTCATAATACTACCCAAAAACATATATGCACAACTTCATTTTTTCTCCGATATTTAAGATATGTAATCAAATTAACGTGTAGAGGCAGCCTCAACCATGTCATTTTGATCGGTACAACACAATCTTAAATTCAAATGAATTAACTTATTGCACGTGATAAAAATTTATGAAAAAAAAAATCCACGTTTCTCAGGTGGGATTCGAACTGACCTAATAATAAAAGCACTCGTCTAGCTTACAAGAGTCGTGGGTTCGAATCCCACCTAAGCCCGTAAATTTTTTCATAATTTCATCGAAAATTTATCCAACTCTACCACGCGAAATAAGTAAATTAATTTAAAAATCATGCGGATTGGGTTACCGATCAACTCAATATATGTGTCAATATACAATCCTCATGTCCCGCAATATTTTAGCCAGATGCAACGGTCGATTTATTTTGCTACTTTTGACCATTAGAGTGATGCAAATTTTGAAATGTTTGCTCCCCTATGCTTAAACGATTTTAATTATGATAAATAGCATCCTCCCAAAATTTGATGTGATTCGGAAGAAATTTGACTGTGCACACGCCATTTGAAGTTTATATGAAGATTACTATGGAAAACGCCAATCTTTTGTGTTCAGCCATCTATATCTTCTTCATAATATTTTATGGAAAAGTGAACAAATTCTTCTAATGTGAAATCCTCCCAGCTACAACTTTGCCGAAACCACTTTTTGATTGGACCTCAGGATAAATTGTTATTCATCATCATAAAGTTGGTTTGCATGTAGCATGCTTCACCAACTGTTCGGCAGGCAACAGTGGTGCTCCTGGCGGGAAGAATAGATCAAAGTAATCCAGGCTACTATGTTCTACAGCAAAAAAGCAGTGTTGCTCTGAAAGTAATTGAATGATCATCTCAGCATAATTTAGACTTTGTTATCAATAATAACAAATTATCCTTACGTCTCATCGAAATATGGTCTTCGGCAAAGTTGTAGCTGGGAATTTTTCACATGAGATGAGTGTGTTCACTTTTCCATATATTATTATGACGAACAGTTAGAGAGCTGAACACAAAAGGTTTGCCTTTTCCATAGTAATTTTCATATAAACTTCAAATAGCGTGTGCAGAACCAAATTTCTTCCGAATCACTTCAAATTTTGGGAGGATCATTTTCATCATAATTGACATCGTTTAAGCATAGGGGAGCAAAAACTTCAAAATTTGCCTCAGTTTATTGACCATAGCAATCTATCATTAATGACATGAACAGATTAACCAATTTAAATACTATAAAAAGCATCCACATCATTCGTCGAAGCTTATTTTTTAGTTTCACTAGTAAATCTTAATCAAAGCGCGAAAAAGCTCTTGGGGAGTTAGGGGGTGGGTCGCACACCCCACCCTGTTCTAGTTGGGCGGTAGTAAAGCGCTTCGGTACTGTGCCTTCCAGCGACAATATCTTCTTCCTATTTACTGTGTGCGTGTATGTGAGGGGTGGGTGTTGCACTGAGTGACAGTGAATCTGATGTGCGAATTGTGCTCGTTTTTCATCCAACGGCAGTAGCATGCAGTCGAGGACACCTGACCCCCTTCCGCGTGTTCCTTAAGATTGAGGTTCAAGTGAGCCTTCCATTGTTGTCCTTCTGGCTGAGACTTCTTCATCTATTTCTTCGGGTGGCACGTTTCCCTATCCATCCACATCCTCTCGAAAGCATAGACAATTTTTCGAAAATTTGTCTGCATCTTTGGTGGGGATCATGCGCACTGGAGATTTTCTCGTGTCGGCATGCTGATGGTGCTGCTGCTGCTGCTGCTGTAGAAATCCGTTAGTCAGACCAGAACCACTGTGTCACACTCTTATCATCACCACTACCGTGACTTGTTCGTTTGGGGACCGACAGCTTCTCCTGCAGCAACGACGACGCTTCCGGGGGGAGTTTGATACAAGGTGGGAACTCTCACCGACCCCCCTTTGTTTGTGGGTGGGTGGTAACTCAACTCACGCACTCACACATCCAGGATTGACGGCGTGGAGGATGACGATGGTCGAAGAGAGAGCCACTCTCGACGTACGTCACACGTGGTTACCATTGTGTGAGTGCGTGTCACCAGTTGGTACGCACGGTGTGTCTGAAACCGTTACTAACGAAAACATGACCATCAATTCTACATTCTTTATTTGGAAGATATGGCAATGGCAATTTGATTCACTTTCTAGAAATAAGAAAGTAATGTAATGTTTAAATTGATATCAATAAATGAATAAAATAAAAGGATGGAATGCAAACCAGTAAGCTCGTTTTAAGCTTCTGTTTTAATTTTATTTTTAATTATTGTTTTCATAATAATACAAGAACAAAACCGAAACTTCTAGTATCGAACCATTCAATCGATACTAGAAGTTTCGATTAAGAGATCGATAGATGACTTTTCGGATTGATGTTGCATGCATTACTTACATCATGCAAAATCAAAGATGTCGACACATTGTATATTTAGTCATGTGATGTACCTATGGATGGATTACTTTTGAAATTAAAACGTTTCTCGTGAAACTGCAGAGGACTCGACGGCTTTCTGGAAGCGAGTAACACGTTAACATGTCCTCCCCATCCCAAATTGACCTGCATTCGGATGCAACCGGCGTCAATACTGCTTAGAAAGCAACTAATCAATAACCAAGTAGCATCCGTTGGGTCGATGAAGAACTCTAGTTCTGTTGTCTGTCGATAAGATGTTATGACGGTGTCAAATTCTTGAATTTTTTTTTTTTTCGTTAATAATAGTTTTAGACACACCGTGCAAGTCGGTAAGGGAAATCATCTGTGGAGGGAATGACGATACTATCAATGGAGTGCTTGAAGTATGCGGGTGAGAAAGAGAGTTATGATCCCAAGAAGAGAATTGAGAGCGATTTGTCCTTGCACGTTTTTTGCAACCACAACGTGATGAATGAGGGGGTGTTAAAGAGAGAAGCGCATGCAACAGCATTTCACTGGCACGCTCACAATAATCTCTCGCAAATGATTCATTGTGTTTGCAGGAGAAAGTGACGATCCTGGCAAAGAAACAGGATATGCGATTAGCCATAAAAACCTCGAAAAAACATTGAAACGAGGAAATTTCATTGAACGGAAGAAAATAGATTTTCTTCATTGGTCTACAAAAGGCGCCGGGACGCTAATGACGACCATAAAGTGGGCGTCGGAATTTTCGGAAATGTAATCGATCGCGGACATTCGTCAACGATTTATTTGCGTGTTCACAAATCTGGTTATCATTCTCTCGCCATCGTCAAATCGTCAAAGGGTGGGTGGAAGCGTCGTCATTAGACTAGAGGGCTTCTTAGAATACATTCAAACGGCACACTTCTGAGTCAGCCTGAGCAAACGGAAAACAAATAATCGATTTAATTAATTTAATAAACATCGGTGCCAAGCAGTCTGTCAAAGCTGACGTTGTTGTTTTGAAGTTTTTTTTTTTGTTTGCACATGACCTGAAATAGTAGTCGTCCGGATGATTCAACGGTGATGGAAGTTGTGTGAGAGTATTTATAGTGCTTTAAAAGGATTTTTCGCTTTTATTTTTGGCGCAGTGCCCGCTCGTTGTCGGGATGTAAAAACTGAACTTTTCGTTTGTTGGACGTTTACAGAATTGGAAGGGGGTGTTCGAATATGATAATTTTCGGATGATCTGGGTCGAGAAATGTTAAAGGTTATCGATTTCGGCATGTTGTTGAACTCGTCCAAATTGAAGTGACGAGTGGCGCGTGGACATACTATTGATTGCGTCCCAACTGAGACAGGGCCTTCTTCCCAGATTATTGTTTTCATGATCACTTCCAATGTTATTGATTGAAGAATTATTGAAACAACTAAATACAGATTTTTTCATAAAACATTTTAACAAAGATAACAACGCTTCTATCAGAAGATAAATTTAATCTAGATAAAGTTTAAGATCAAACTTAATACCATTAGTAGAAAACAAAAATAAAACCTTAATTCACTTAAAATAATTTTTCAGAGGCATGAAACCTTCAGATAAATACTTTTTCTTAATTATGAATCGTGGTTTACGGCTAACCAGCCGAGTGGAAGTTTAACAACTACCGAAAAGCTAAACATTACATATACTTTGCAATTGGATTAAATGGACAAATTGATGTGAAGTTTTGCGAAAAAATTACACGTCTTTTCAGTGAGAATCGAACTCACGACTCCCTGATCTCTAGTAAGGGCGCGTTACCCCTACGCCATGAGAGGACTCATGGACGCAGAAGTTAACCTGAATTCGATTTTCGCTCAATAATCACGTGGTCCTTTTTCGCAAAGTGCATCTCTTTCGGAAGAATTAGATGCCCATCCAAACACAACGCTCTCTATTTATATCCAATGCCTAGCCCGAGAGCGCATTATTTTTTGGATAATGAAAACGTTAACTTCTGCGTCCATGAGTCCTCTCATGGCGTAGGGGTAACGCGCCCTTACTAGAGATCAGGGAGTCGTGAATTCGATTCTCACTGAAAAGACGTGTAACTTTTTCGCAAAACTTCACATCAATTTGTCCATTTAATCCAATTGCAAAGTATATGTAATTTTTAGCTTTTTGGTAGTTCAGATAAATGTTTTAGCCAACCAAAGTAGCTTTCTGCCCCATAGTGCGCCGCTAGAAGAGTGATATTTGGTGATCCGCTGACGGATGGTGGACTCCCCTAACTAAAAGTAGCAGTCGATCGATTAAAGAAACCGTTTTGCGGTTCGCTTTCAAGTGGTATAAGCACACTCATTGGGTAAGCCTAATTAATTGAGGTAGGCTGTTTCAAGTGAGCCGCAAGTGTCTCGTGATTTTTTAGGATTGCAATTTTGTTTTGATTTAAAATATTTCTTCCGTAGTAGTTTTTCATATTATCATTTATCTTTCAGGCAATGATTGTTAATTTTTTTCGAATAATTTAAACCAATGTATGTCATATAACAAAGTGATAGACAACCCATTACCTTAAGTATTTCAGCAGAACTCTTAACTGCTCTATACAATATTCATAGCAAATTGATGTGAATAATGCAAGGTGGCGCTTTTTTACCACGATTGATTTCCCTGTAGATTTCCAACCAATTAGAAAGTAACACTAGCTTGTATAGGGAAACATGCCACTGAGCTGACATTCCAATCAAGGCAATGTGATAAAACTAGGCACATAACATGTTTATGGCAATTTGTCGCTTATTGATTACACGCCGAAGCTTCAACTTCGGCATTCAATATTCACATCCATCTCTATTTTCATCAATTTCAACCAGAGGAACCGATTCACCAACTTGTTTGAAGCCCCATCCAGATCAATCTGATCGAACAATGGCAAAAAAATGCTCCCAACTATCGGGAGACCCTTAGACACCCGCCCACACTCCTTCAACAACTCCATCATTTTACGTACGACCCCAAGTGCACGAGAGCTCATTGTTCTGCTCGAGACATTTTAATGCAACGCTGTACGCGCGCAGCATGTGGCCTAACCGTTATAATAGGGACATCGCCGCCCATTCTGTGGGAGGTTAGTAGCATAACTGCCACTTCAAAACCACAGTCTCACTCACAGCGGAAGGGGTTTATTCACAAATTTCATAACGCCAAAAATGGCCATTTTTGACACCCACCCACCCCCTCGTAACGCTTTTTGTATGAATATTTAACAAATTTTGTATGATCCGTAACAGCACGAAGACACCCACCCACCCCCTTCAGCGTTATGAAATTTGTGAATGGGCCCAAGGCGCGTGGAAAGGATTGAAGAAGCGCGCATCATCATTGTGCGAATAATGGAATCGAACGAAGCCTTTTCTTGACTGAAAGTGGACTCAGTTCTGGGAAGACACGAACAAACCACTGTAGAGCGTGGGAATATGCCGAGGTGGCAGATGAGATGCCACATGCATTCATTGGGAGTTCTTATTAGTACTGGCTGTACAATGCTTTAGTTTTGGTTCGGATTGTAGTGGCATCTCAACTTGTTGGTCAGGATGAGAATTACGATTTTTAATGTCGAGTTTAGAGAGGTCCAACGAAATGACATAAATCTTCTGAGTGTTGTAGTGCACTATAATGAGATGTGATCCTAAAACTTTGGTCGATAACATAAACTATCGTTTTACTGAAAAAAAAACTTTTTTTATAATACTAAAAATAAATATAAGTGTCTATTAACGATAAAGGTCTCCCCAGAACTATTGTGAACGTTCCAGGTGAACGCTGAATTTTGGACAAAAATCTGACGATTCTAAGAAGTTGTTGATTCCATGGGAACAAAGATGATTTGTTTAAGAATCCTTAATATTTAAGAAGAAACTGCACAGACATAA
The DNA here is from genome assembly GCF_002204515.2 of Aedes aegypti. Lineage (NCBI taxonomy): Eukaryota > Metazoa > Arthropoda > Insecta > Diptera > Culicidae > Aedes > Aedes aegypti. Next base: position 18,253,415 of record NC_035108.1, on the reverse strand, counting down.
AATTAAATACTGTGCTATTCAATGTAACTCAATCACATTTGCAATTCGATCAAATAACACTGAAATTTACACAACCATGTATAACAATTGATTCGAACATGAACATAAATGTTTCTCTATGAGCAATCGGCATAAAGTTTTGACAGAGAACTACAATTATGCTCAATTCCATTATCACAAAATTTGAAATTTTTGAAAGCACCGGTTGAAAAGCTAAGCACCAGGTGAACGCGCTCAATATAATAGTTGTTTTTGTATTGAAATAGTTATTTATACAACAAGTTGCAAAATGATGATTTTTTCAGCACGAGTTGTAGATTTATCCAACGAGGCTCGCCGAGTTGGATAAATACAACGAGTGCTGAAAAAATCGAGTTTTGCAACGAGTTGCATACAACATTTTTTGCTATTACGGAAAATTCCGTTTAAGCTGGATCATTTCCAATAGCACAAACAAACATTTCAACAGAAACCACGTGGGCATACATCCTACTACGTCATTTCAGTATTTTTCAATCGCGTAGGCTGCGACTTAGTAGTATATATCTACGAATGTCACAAATTTTCTCGCTCACCGACATATATTCCCAAGGACAGAACAGGTGAGACGACGCGTACAGTAGTAGATTCTGCTGCCATTTCTACGAATCCTCTACCTGGACGATCCGTTCCCGAACCAGTATTGTTGATTAATCGTTAGAAAATGCAGTTCGCAGGTAACGGATTTTTCTCGGTATCCATGCAAGATACCCTGCATCGTAAGTAGAGTGCATTAGTGCATATCCGGATGCGAATCGAATGCACTACTTCCGATGTTAGGTATCTCGCATAGATTCTGAGAAAATTACACCGGCGAGAAACCGATTCTAACTTTTTATCGCGCCGACAATATCACCAGTCTTGCATCTGTATCGCGCATCAGCTATAGAATCAGATGCTATGGCAGAATCAAGGGCAGAATAGAGTGGAATATTTGACTGACGCCTCCCAAACAGTACTGAAAAGTGCTACTTTTCAGCATTGTTTTTTTTTTGGTAGGAAAAGCAGGCCATTATGTAGTGCAAATTGTCAATGAAAAGTTGATTGATTTGCAACGGAATCGCAAAAATGTTTATTCAGTAACAATTTTGCCTCTTTCAATTTCCCTTGCATTCGCAAGGACGTGGTCAGGACAGCTCTATATTGTCTAAGAGTCAGAGATTAGTCCCAAACCTCTGACTTTGGTAACAGATGGGGATTTTTTTTTATTACCGTACGGGTTTGGGCCGAAGGGTCTCAGATTTTCATGAAACTTTTTCCACAGGCAGGGCTCATGGATATATGAATAAAAAAAAATTGAGAAAAATTCAGGGTCGCCTATTTTTCCGGAAAACTCAGGTGGAAATTTTTTGTTTTCCCTTGACACTACTTACTTTGAAAAATTATAACTCAAGAACAAAGCATCGTAGAAACAAAGTTTTTATACGAAAATTTAAGCAAATTTTCTCAAAAATCCAAAAAAAATATGAGCTGGAAAAGGTTTTCCACAAAATTATCCACCGTTGGGAAAATTCGTAGAGAAAAGCCGGAAAAACTATGCCCCTACTCGTGGAAAATTTTCACAAAAATATTTTTGAGAAGGTAATTTTATAAGCTTTAATCACTGAAATTTTTGGAATGCACTTTTTTTTCGTTTTTGAGTTATGGCCAATTTTGTGAAAAATGTCCAGATGTGCCATATAAGACTTTTCTTTGAAAAATCATAACTCAAGAACGAAACATTGTAGAAACAAAGTTTTTATATGAAAATTTAAGCAAATTTTCTCAGAAATCCAAAAAAAATATGAACTGGAAAAAGTTTTCCACAAAATTTTCCACCGTTGGGGAAATTCATAAAGATAAGCTGGAAAATCTATGCCCGAACTCGCGGAAATTTTTGAATAAAATATTTTTAAGAAAGAAACTTTATAAACTTCAATTCTGGTAACTTTTAGGATGTACTTTTCTTTAGTTCCTGATCTATGGTTAATTTTGTAAAAAATGCAAAGATTTGCCATGTATGGCAAGTCATGATGAGTCTTGAGTCATGATTTTCAAACGAAAAGGCATGTATGGCAAATCTTTGCATTTTTTACAAAATTGACCATAACTCAGGAACAAAAAAAAAGTACATCCTAAAAGTTACTAGAATTGAAGTTTATGAAGTTTCCTTCTCAAAAATATTTTAATAAAAAATTTTCCGCGAGTTCGGGCATAGATTTTCCAGCTTTTCTTTATGAATTTCCCTAACGGTGGGAAATTTTGTGGAAAACTTTTTCCAGTTCATATTTTTTTTTTTGGATTTCGGAAAAAATTTGCTTAAATTTTCATATAAAAACTTTGTTTCTACAATGTTTCGTTCTTGAGTTATGATTTTTCAAAGAAAAAGCTTATATGGCACATCTGGACATTTTTCACAAAATTGGCCATAACTCAAAAACGAAAAAAAAGTGCATTCCAAAAATTTCAGTAATTAAAGCTTATAAAATTACCTTCTCGAAAATATTTTTTTGAAAATTTTCCACGAGTTCGGGCATAGTTTTTCCGGCTTTTCTCTACGAATTTTCCCAACGGTGGAAAATTTTGTGAAAAACCTTTTCCAGTTCATATTTTTTTTGGATTTTTGAGAAAATTTGCTTAAATTTTCGTACAAAAACTTTGTTTCTACGATGCTTTGTTCTTGAGTTATGATTTTTCAAAGTAAGTAGTGTCAAGGGAAAACAAAAAAATTCTACCTGAGTTTTCCGGAAAAATAGGCGACCCTGAATTTTTCTCAATTTTTTTTTATTCATATATCCATGAGCCCTGCCTGTGGAAAAAGTTTCATGAAAATCTGAGACCCTTCGGCCCAATTTGTACGATAATAAAAAAAAATCCCCAGATGGGAAGGAGGCAACCCTCATACAATGGTCCAGGACTGTACGACCTACGAATTTGTGCGAATTGCTTAATGCTAATGCTAATGAGCATATTTGTACTGCCGTTCTACGCATATTTGGTCGGTGTTCAGGCAGACTGGGCTAGATGATTTTTGGAGTTCTAAAGAGACGTTATGAACTCCATAAATTCTTATTTTTCCGATGCTATTTTGATACAGATGTATCATCAAAAAGATAAGTTTCATTATTACAGCGAATAATCTCAATATTTTGATATTCCGAATGCCTAAGGTACGTTGTCCGGTAAACATTAAAAAACACTTGGTCAGGTCTATCCGAATTCCGACCATTTGTCCCGCGGTCCATAAGGTTTACATAGAACATGGGACAAGTAGACATAGAAGGATAAAAAAAATAGTTCTCTGTCAAAATGCTATACCGATTGTTCATAGGTAACCAATGTTACAGCATGCCAAAGTTGAGCAAATCGACTTCCACTTCTTCTGAACACAACGGTATCTTGATGTAATCACAAATACGATTGAATCATTAACAAAATCTATTCAATATAACGATATTGAAATGCGTTGTCCAAAAACAGCGCTATTGTTCTAAATCGCAACAGCAGAATAAAAATCACTACAGGGTTGGAAATCTTTCAGCATATATTTAAAACTGTTTTGAACCAAATAGTAGGAACAGTGGCGCAACCAAGGGGGGGTTTTGGGGGTCAAACCCCCCCCCCCCCCAGAGCCGAAAAATTTAAAGGGTTGCCAAGTATTATTTTGAAATTTAACACTATACATCACACAACTACAGAACAGTAAAAAAAAAGACACTACACGTTAATGCTTCCAGTGCGCTATTTTCTCTTTGAAGGAAGCACCACACTAGCCAACGGACTAGCATGCAAAGCTCAGTGGCACAGTCGGAAAACATTTCTCTCAAAAAGTTTCCGGCCTGAGGCGGGAATCGATCCCACATTCCTCAGCACGATGCGGCTAAACGCCTTGGTGACACTAACTACACGGCTACGAAGCCCACTAACTGAGTTTGATAATAAATCTTCGAACTGTTTAGTACAATACCTATAAGTAGATGAAAAAACCGAATTTAGAACTATACCATTTAATTCCATTAGAGTTTGTAGCCTTTGACAGATACGCGTATTTTGACCTCAACTGTAAGGCCGTCTTCAGTGTCGTGTACTAGGTGTAAGTCGAGTCTAGTACACGACACTGAAGACGGCCTTACAGTTGATGTCGAAATACGCGTATCTGTCAAAGGATACAAACTCTAGTGGAATTAAATGGTATAGTACTAAATTCGGTTTTTTTATCCACTTAACATTGTTTGATTCGTATGAACACTGGTAATGTCAGTAGTTTTCATAGTTTTATTCTTCCAAGTTTTTTTTGTTATTCTTAAATTTTTAAGGGAGTTTTATAAAAACAAAATTATCTGCGAATCATAACTACAATAAGCTAATATATAACATTATTTTTGAAACAAACTAACGGTGTTGTGTCCACAGTTTGTTAAACCTTCAGATTTATTGGAATCTTTTCATTGCTGCAGCTGCCGGTGGAAGCATTTCGGCCCCATTAGGAACTTTTGACAATTTTGAGATTTTTTAGGTGTTTTCTTTTTTTTTTTCATGAAAATAGGATGTTTATGTAAAAAATATATGATACTCTCGGATTTGTCTATTAGAAATATGGATGCAATAGCATCCCACTACAATAGTAAACGAGCTTGAGCTTGATTGGCCGCCCGTGGTTGACTGCTTAGGACTGATAGACACCCTCGGTGTATAAGTGCTGGTAATTTTCTATTTACGGGGATAGTGGCGCCTGCCACATCAGAATGTAGATCAATGAGGGGAAGGGGAAGGAATTGATGCGGCATTGAAGCGGTTGACATTGAACCACCAACCCGGTCATCCCACTACAATAGTAAACGAATCGGACTACAAAGTCATCCAAAATAAAGTTTAATAGGGTCCTACAGCCCTGTCCCAATTTCAGCGTCAAACGCTTAAGTTTAGGTCAAAAATACATGTTTACTCAATTTTATAAAGTTTTCCGTTCGTTTAAGTCTAAAAAAGTTTTTTTAATGTTTTTTTTTAGATTTTGTCACACCCTTTAGCTTAAACTCAAATTTTGGGTATATTTTGTTTTCCGTGTTCCTCTCGAAATGTCAGATAGGAACAACCCCAGTGTTAAAACTAAAACTCCTGTGGTGTTTTTGTCGACTAAGCGAACGTCAAACATGATCACAAGTATCAAGGTTCATTTATGGACACAATTTTTAAATTAAAGTTTAAACATGTTATACCCGTCATTTGAGCGGGAAAAATGGCTAAAGTGGTTGCAGTAACATGCTCTTTCATGTTATTCAATAACAACATGATTTCATTAAAAAAATTAGGACCCAATCGTCGTTTAGAGAACTTTGAGGTGTTATCACATATTTGGACATAAAATCTTCACAATGAAAGTAGCCCTCATGTTTGATCTATGGACTCGATTTTATAGATGGCCAATTCTGTAAGATCTGGCAATTAGTTTTCAATGATTTTTATTGCAAATTTCTGTTCTTAAAGATTATTCTCGAATTCATTCTCATTGTTGAAAACCTTGAAAACATTTTTAATGAACTACACAGCGGGAGAGCAGCTGAGCGGCATCACGCTAATTTATAGTTATCTTTCCTAATTCATTTTATTATGCAAAAACTAAAACATACTTAAATTCTCCAACTCAATTTTTTCATCAAAAAATATCTTCTCAAAAAGTATTTTGAAATTTGCAAAACCCCCCCTAGAACCAAATCCTGGTTGCGCTACTGAGTAGGAAACAGGTGATTTTCAGTTTGAAAGAGTCAAAATTTTAAACCACCGTCAAAAAATTTACGTCGATTTAGCCAGAGATTTCCACTTATGAGGATTCCGAGAAAATGCTAAGGATTAATGGAAGAAATTCCTGAGAGAGCAGAGAAGTTCATCGGAAAGCGAAGGATTTCATTAGGAAACCCAATATTTAGTAATAAATATGATGATTATTTGACGCAACTGATGATATGGAAAGACGCTATCAATTGTGTGACAAATGTTATTGTTCCGGGAGGAATTCCATCAGAATTAAGAGATTTTTGTAGAAACTGATACTCCAGGAGGGAGCTACGGATTTTGTTTAAAAAAAAACGAGGCCTTAGAGAGCTATCAGACATGCAGTTTGAAGTCAAGCAAGAGATTTCGATAGGAACTAAGAAAATCTGAAAGCTGTTAAAGATTTATTAGCATGGTATATCTGCCAGGATCCTTTCAATGAATTTCTTGCACAATATCTCCAGGAATCCGACCGGGAATCAAACTAACAATTTCTACGAGAAATTCAGGAGCATTCGCAGTAATTCAGGATTTTTTTTTACTACTGAATTTCTCCAGGAAATCGTGCTATGAATTTTTACTATGGATAAACACCTTTGTTTTTCTTAAGTTCTTTTTTCAGTTGTTACTTCAGAAATTGTTTTAGGGATCCTTCATGAATTCCTCTAGGAATTCTTACATGAAGCTTTCCAGAACATCATTCTTGACATTCCTTCCAGTGATAATTCCAGAATTTCTCTAATGTAAAAACTATGAAACAGGAAAAAGATGGAATTTATTTTTTTGGAGAATACCAGAATATCTAAAAGGACGATATCTCCTGAGATAAGTCATCCCCAATTCCTCTAAGAAATCGATTGAGAATTCAATGTTTTATGTAGAAATTCTTTCCAAAAGTTTTAAAATCTTCTGTGTTAAAATTAAAAAAAACTTCTTGGAATGCATCAATGTCATTTTAAGTAACTCCTCTAGACTAGAGATAGGTAAAAACGAATCGGAACCGTGCAAATGAACCGAATCACTTAATTTTCAACTACGAAGCTGCTGATGTTTTCTTCGGTTTTCTGTGAGCAAAAACAAGGAGAGCGATATTGGTTGCTTTTTTTCACACATACGATGACAGTTCCTTACGAGGTGATCCGTTGGTGCGAGTGCTTTGTGGTATATCTTTATGCTTCGCAGTCGCGAATTGATCCGTGGCTCATATTTGGCGAGAGTAGGTTCATTCGATCAGCAGTAACACAACCGATCAGACAAAAAGTTATCCGTAAAATGAACAAAATGACTCTTTTCTCATATTTTCTTTCGTTCTTGGCTTTATTATAACGCTTGACACGTGCCTTGCTTTGCACGCCACGCCACATGCAAGCACAGTTTGCTAGTTCTCTGTACTCCAGCGCTCGCAGCATAGGCAGACAAATTTGCCCCGCCCACTTGCATTACAGGCAAACGAAAGGTAAAGAGAGAAAGTGTTCACCTGAACGGCAAAGCGCATAGTTTTGCATTATTCGCCTTATTCGTTTGATTGGGGTAGGGGAAATCTGCCGAATATTGTGTTCCTGTCCGATTGAATCATGTTGGGAAATGAGGAATGAACCGGAATGGAATCCGTTTCGCTCGATTCAGTACGCTCTTCCTTTAGGCGGCATCCACAAATTACGTAACGTTCTAGGGGGAGGGGGGGAGTAGGCTACAGCGTTACGGCTCATACAAAAATTTGAAATTTTTCATACAAAAAGCGTTACGGAGGGGGGGGGGGGAGGGGGTCAAGAATTTTTCAATTTTAGCGTTACGTAATAAATGGATGCCGCCTTACGAGCCGCTGAGCCACTGAACCGTTCCAAAGATCCGATTCACTAAGGTGAGTGATTCGGATCGGATCCATTCACTAAAAAGAGGCGTATTACCCATCTCTAGTATACACCATTTTTTTACTGAAATCAGCAATATTTTGTTGAAATTTTCCTAGCTGATATTTTCAGTAAATCAAAATGCTGAGTTTCAGTAGGAACCTGCTGATTTTTCAGCGGTCCGCACTAGCGTTGGGCGATTTAGAATCGATGTTCCAAAAATCGATGTTTTGATTCCGATTAATCGATTTTTTGAATCGATGTTTTGAGCATCTGAAATCGGGTGAATCGTTTCTCCTCATTCGATTTTTAGATTCGATTCATTTTGATAAAATCTATGAGTATTTTTCAATGTGTCGATGAAAAGAAATAGAATTTTAAACGAGCCTTGAAGTATGTAGTATTCTCTATTGGATTTCAAACTGATTTTATTGAAAAAGGGAAAAATGAATGCAAATACATTTGGTCACATTTCAAGCTTCATAGATTTCAATTCGATTTCGATTCGAACCGATTCAAATATATCGATGCGAAGGATTCGATAAAATCGGTGAATCGATTCGACAGTTTGAATTTGAATCGACTCAATAACATCGATATTATGGACAAATTTGCCCAACGCTAGTCCGCACTGAAGATCAACAATTCGGTTTACTGAAAATGTCAGCTCGACAAATTTCAGCTAAAAAATTGCTGATTTTATAATTTGATGACAAGATTTTTAGTAGATTTATCTAAAACTGGCTACGATCAGTAGTTTAAGGCTTTTCCTAGTTCCCTTCCCTGTTCTACTTTTAAGATTCTATAGAGTCTTTTATCTGGGCAAAAGCAACGATAACATTTATTCCCAAAACCATTATAGATAGCTTAGTTACAATATTGACATAATAGAACAATTTCGAAATTTATTCGGCTCCGTAATGCCATATGCTACATGAGCCCTTAGTTAAAAGTAATAAAATATTCAATTTAAAATTTTACTTTATCCTGTTTGTATAGTTTTAGGATTTCGAAGAAATTTGATGGCTAAGAGCCATGGAAGGATTTTTTTACTCTCTCTGATAAGCCGTCTACCTAGGACTTTTTCATATAAAATATGAAACTCGAATATTTCAATTTTTCACCGATAGAATATTTTGAGGCAAGGATTTTCCGAAAGGTTAGACCATAACCTAAGACCATACGAAAGGAAAATTTGAGGTTCATTTTTGTTTGATAATATCGTAATTATCGCAAAACCCCTATGTGGGAATTTAGAAAAATTGAAAATTAATATGTTTCATGATAGTAACGTTTTTGACGATGATTCTAGGAAAATTCCAACAAAATTTACAATATGGAATCCTGATGCAAAGTTGTTTAAAACTTTAACCGAACTTCTGTATTCAGCCTTAGAAATCCAAAATCCTTGGAAAATTTGAACATAAAGCTCTGAAAAAACAACAGTGTGTTTACAGTTACCATAAACTGGAGATTGGCAAAATGAATCAGAGCCGTTCAAAAGAACCGAATCACGCAATTGAATAAGTGATCCGTGGCTCTTTTTTTTGCGAAAATCGGTTCACTCGATCATATAAAAAGTGACCCGTGAAAAGAACGAACTGATTCTCTTCTCCTATTCTCTTTCATTTGTATCTCGACTGGACACGCTAAGCCACACATACAAGCACACATTGCTGCTTCCCGGGCTATCAGCGCTCTCAGCAGACAAATCTGCACGGCCCACTTGCATTACAGGCAAAGAGAAAGTGCCCCCTGAACGGCATGCAAAGCGCATAGTTTTACATCTTTCCTTTGGTTCGTATAGGGGAAATCGGCCGAACATCGTGAGTTCCTGGAGAAAGAATGTACGAAGCGAAAGATCGTACAACATATGGCGCGTGAGTCGCGCAAATACGAAAATGACCATTGGATCCGTTTGTTCGGTTCAGTTCGCTCTTCCTTTATGAGCCGCTGAGCCGCTGAGCCACTGAACCATTCAAAAGATCCGATTCACTAAAGTGAGTGATTATGCTACTAATGCTCTCAATTAGAAAACGTCATCTGGCGGTGTCGCATGAACCACTTGATTTGTCAAGCGAATAAAATACGACAGGCTGCTTTGGGCTGGTCACATTGTCCGAATGATGGAAGAACGATAAGCTAAACTGCCCATAACTGCCTGTTTATCACATTCGACATTTTTGACAATTTCAAGTTAATACGGGGAGAGTCATCAAATGATAAATACTTTCGATCAACTTACTGAAATCTGTGAGATTGTTCTAGAAATCCGAAAAAAAAATGCAAGTTGTTTTGTCACATTGGTAATTGTAACCGCATAACAGTCACGTTGAGATTTGACATATGCCTTGTAATGTCGTAGGAATGAAATTTCTAGCAGAATTATTTTCTGACTGCCGAGAACTCAAAAAGGCTTATTTGAGGCTGAAATTTTGTACAACTCATATCGCATACTGGGTGAATGTATGCGATATGAGTTGTACAAAAATTCAGCCTCAAAATAAGCCTTTTTGAATTCTCGGCATTTTTTTGAAATTTTAGTTTCCTCCCATACTGCCATAAAATGCAAACTTGGTGTTCCATTTACTCAATGCCTACTTTTGTCGAATGTTACAAATATGCAGTTATGGGCAGTGAAGTGCTTATATATGAAAACTTAAATTTATAACTAGTATTTCTTGATTCACAAAAAACATTCCAACGGAATATCGAGATCGGGTGAAATCATAGCGGGATCCTGTAGATTTCCAGTGGAATCTTTACAGTTCCGGAAGATTGCTAGCAACTACTGCGATGAAGATTTTTGATAGAGTCAAAATTCAAAACAATAGGGTTCAAACACTAAGAATTCCCAGCCAAATCTTGAAAATTCTGAGAGAAACCTATGGATACTTTTCTGGCTCAGAATGTTCAGAGGGAACTTGAGGGCACTCATCCCGTTGATTGCTAGCTCCTGGGGTTTCTCAGATAACAAAACGCTCAGGCAACAATAATATACGCAGAAAGGTGCGTTATTCGATGCATATATGTGCAAGAATTCCGCATAAAATGTCGTCAAAAGACAGGGACAAAGCCTGCTTCTCAGCTTAGAGTTCTATGAGTACTTCCACAATTACCAAATAAGAGCTATCCTTTCCAAAGATATAATTTTCACTCCGTATATAATGTGTCAGGGATTCTTCATGCTCAATGAAGTCGAAGATATTTACGTTATGAAAACAATGTTGAACCGTCTGGGACTCGAAATCATGCATTCTCTACTTATTTATAGAACGGGAAAGTTGTACTCATATCCAACTTTTTGTGATCCTTCTTGTCAAAGCTTGTTGAAAGTGTTCAGTAGTCTCGTAACCGTAACTGGATGAAATCGATTATCCACAGCTTGTTAGTTGGACTTATGGCAATGTCGTCAGGAAATTATGCACACCAAACTAAGTAGCAAGATAACAAGCCACTGTAGAGTTAAGATGTATCGCGCTACTGTTGTGTAACATTTTTTCAATATTGTATCGACGAGGGACTCAACTATTGAGGCAAAAATAGTGACACGCCCTCTCGCAATTCCAGCGCCGGGTAATAACACTGATGTCACCACCTTCGTCGTCGTCATCATCATCATCTTAATAAAATCTTGCTTCTTCTGCAAAGCCGGTTTACTGCACAAGTGGTGATTCAGCAGAGACTGCACGTTCCTGACCTGGTCTCAATCGAACGCATTCATCACTCCGTAGAGTGTCTGCTAACTACTGACTTCACGTCTATCTACGGCGGTGGGAGGCGTTTGACTCGTCGTCACTCGATTACTGCTAACCATATTAGACGAGTGCTTGCTAAACGATTGTTGTTCATTTCCCGACCGGTCGGTCGTGTGCTGATGCCTTGTGTCACACCAAACAACATTGTCGTCACGAGCAAATACCATATAGCTCGCTCACATGAAAAGCACGGGCGTGCATAAAATAGATACAACAGCGTTAACGCATCCGAACCGCAAAGCGGGAGGCCTCTAGGTTCCGCTCAGCTAGCAACGAAGCCCTTGAACCACCCACCACCACTGCGAACAAGGGCTAAATCCCTCCCAACCAGTCCGAAGCCTTGGAGACGGGTTAAAGAAAAACTCATCGAAGGAGAAGAAATAAAGTCGAAAAAGTTATTACGGTTCGTTGACGGAGTGTGTCGTTCACATTTACTAGCTTCTTCAGGTATTCGTTCCGTGCGCGCCCACCTGCTCAAATTAGATTCCGGGAAATGCGAAGGAACTGCGAAAGTAGACGGCCACATTTAAGTAGGAATAAAATACAATCAATTTTCCGTTTGCAAGTTTTTCTTTCTTTGCTGGGTTCCTTCGAATGGTATAACGACTGGAGCTCAATTCCTTCCATTTCCCGTAGATATCGAGCGATGAGGTAGGGGTAAAAGCCTTCTCGCCTCAAAACCGTGCTTACACTTTTGTACGAATAGGGTTGGGGAGTTTTCTGCCTCCCCCATTGCAAGCAGACGATGATTTTTTTTGTTCGGTTCGTGGTAGACACCATACCTAGTCCAACGTGCGGTGTGATACTATTGCGTAATCCATGCATCATACCATCCACCCAGTAATTGACCTCACGCAGAATTGGTGTCAACTGGTTTCCGACGAATCACTGCGGTTTCGAATGCGCGATTGGATAGTAAAATGAATCACTCTTGATTGCAATCCTATCTTATTTCCTAGTTACTTAAGTCTAGTTCCATTGGCTACCAAGAAGAACAAGAAGAATTATCTGTAGTGCCAGATAACTTCTCTAAAATACAACTGATTTGTTGCTTTCAATAATAGTGTTTAGCAACGCCTTACATCCACATAAAACTAATATAGGCCAATAGTAAACTACAATGAATCATTAGGGGCCCAGATAGCCGTAGCGGTAAACGCGCAGCTATTCAGCAAGACCAAGCTGAGGGTCGTGGGTTCGAATCCCACTGGTCGAGGATCGTTTCGGCTTGGAAATTTTCTCGACTTCCCAGGGCATAGAGTATCTTTGTACCTGCCACACGATATACACATTAAAGTAGTTCAAAAAAATCGTTTTTGCTCCACACCGCTCATTCGATTCTAGATCAAATTCTGAGTGTCTCCCCAAAATTTGAGCTAATTCGGATGAAAACTGAGACTGCACAAGCCTTTAAAAGTTTATATGGAATTACTATGGGAAAGCTAGCAATTCATTCATCGGTCATAGTGTTTGCCCATGTGCTCTTGAGGATTAGTGCTACGTTGATACGGTGAGATACATTCATCAGCTACAACTTTGCCGAAGACCATTTTTAAATCGGACGCCTCAGCAATTAGTTATTGATTTTTGTATGAGTTGTAAAACTTTGGCTATAATAATTGGGCAATTCTGCAGGCATCACTGGATATATGCAGTAAAACATAGTAGCCATGATTTGTGCGTGCTATCTTTCGCGCCAGATGCAGCAATGTTGCCTGTTCAGAAGTGAAATGAGCACTGTTGAAGAATTTGTGACTGGATATAAATCAATAATTAATTACTGAGACGTCCGATTTGAAAACGGTCTTCGGCAAAGTTGTAGCTGATGAATGTTTCTCATAGTATCAACGTAGCACTAATCCTCAAAAGCACTTGGGCAAACACTATGACCGATTGAATGAATTGCTTGCTTTTCCCCATAGTATTCCCATATAAACTTTAAAGGGCTTGTGCAGTCTCAGATTTCATCCGAATGAGCTCAAATTTTGGGAGGACACTCAGAAATTGATCTAGAATCGAATGAGCGGTGTGGAGCAAAAACGATTTTTTGGAACCACTTTAATACACATGCAAAAATGGTCATTGGCATAGTAAGCTCTCAGTTAATAACTGTGGAAGTGCTCATAAGAACACTAAGCTGAGAAGCAGGCTCTGTCCCAGTGGGGACGTAACGCCAGAAAGAAGAAGAAGAAGAATGAATCATTCTTCGGCATTACCTGACATTCGACAAATTTCAAATGATCCCATCAATCGAATAGGGATTTGCTAAACTTCTCAACTCGGGTGAAAAGTCTTCACCGTAAGCTCAATTATGCCCGTTTAACACCTTAATCTGCCATGGATATTTCACATCTCATGCAATGTGTATAACCAGAACCGAAGTATATTGTATGAGAGAACATGTGCCAAGTTAACAATCCCTAAAACGTCTCGCTCACTAATGTAAAAGTCGGGTTTCCTGTCTGCTGATGAGCCGTACAATTTAGTATATGTAACCGTAGCGCCACTATATTGTGTCAGCTTATCGTACGGGCCGGGGCAAGCCAGGACTAATAACTAAAATTCTCCAATTGCGTGTCGTTCTCCCGCGCCCAGTGGTGGGACTTGTGGGTGGATTTTATCCTAGCAAACTAACGGTGGCAGATTCATAAACCTTGTCTGAAAAGGACACGGCCCAATCTGGCTCCCAGGAGCTATGTTAAGCTCAAAATCCAACAAACAACTTAACCATTCGGATTCGGTGGTAGGTCATTTGGCATAAAGTCGTTTGGCATAATGGGCATAATAGTCGTTTGGCACAATGAGTCTGAAGAGAAGAATTTCTTAAAAGGACATCCATTTTCACGCTTCTATTGAATTCCTCTGACGACATCAGGCTTATTTTGGAGTTAATTGATACTAAAATGAAACTTTATTGAACAATCATATGCTCTTGAATTAACTAAAGCAAATTAGAAAATATATTGACAATAGTAATTTTATTATTTATTCAGAAATTATCTTTCTTTCAAATCAGTTATCAGCGAAAATAGAAATCGATTACTGCCCTTACTCCGATGATTCTGAACACAATGTTTGATGTCCTTTCTTCTTATTATGCCGCAATAATTTTTGGCGTCCAATCTTCTATTGTTTTAATAATAAATTCTACCTTCTTTTAAAAATAGGCAGTTCTTCATATTTATACTGTTATAAGATAAAAAAATTTATATCTTGCTGTTTTATCAATTCTTGCGAACCATCCTCTTAAATGATCATTACTCTAGAACCTGTTAATATTTCAACATAAATTATTTTTTTACAAACACATGATCTTCTTTCAAGATCTTCTTTTTGGCATTAACGTCCCCACTGGGACAGAGCCGGCTACTCAGCGTAGTGTTCTAAGTGCACTTCCACAGTTACTAACTGAGAGCTTTCTTTGCCTTAATTGCCATTTTTGCATGTGTATATCGTGTGGCAGAACGATGATACTGTATGCCCAGGGAAGTCAAGGAAATTTCCATTACGAAAAGATCCTGGACCGACCGGGAATCGAACCCAGACACCTTCAGCATGGCTTTGCTTAGTAGCCGCGGACTCCAACCACTTAGCTAAGGAAGGCCCCGCAGATATTCATTCTAAATCACTCATTATGCCAAACGGGCATTATGCCAACGACTGTATGCCAAACGGCCTTATGCCAAACGAATGTATGCCAAACGGGGGTAAAATCTCGGATTCAAAGAAGTTTAATGAACTCGAGATGCAGGAAAACAAGACATTGACAAAAGTGGCAAATAATAGCACGTAAGATTTACAATTATAATGTCTCAGCAAAGGAAAAAGTCACTGAGCCATACTTAGTCTTCTACTCAGCATAGTTTCTGCTTACTTATAGCACTACTAGTAAAGTTTAAGTCATCGCTTGAGGCGCGTCCACGTTCGAAACCATGGGTAGGATGTTGGCAAATATTTTGTGCACAGAGAAGCTACGAAAATTTTAACCCTAAGGAACCCTAGGCTGGAAATTGAAACTTTCTATGTTTGAGAGGCTGTTTTCCGCACAACAGAAAAAAAAACATATTTCTTAGCTTGAGCTTGAGCTTGATTGGCCGCCCGTGGTTGCTACTCCAGTATCGCCAGATCAGCTGCACTTACACAAGGAACCAACCAGATGACTGCTTGGGAATTAACAGACACCCTCAGTGTATAAGTGCTGGTGATCTTCTATTTGTAGGCAATAATGGTGCCTGCCACGTCAGAATGCAGACCAATAAGGGGAAGGGGAAGGAGTTGATGATGCATTCAACTGGCCCTCACGGTAGACCGTATATACCACTGCATCTACGCCAGTTCATGCGGGAAGGGTGAAAGATTGGGTATTTTTTTATGTCAGAGAGGCTTTGCTGGTTTGGTTAGCAGACTGCCTATGTATCAGGCGTAAGGAAAGGCGTCCTATAATGATGAAGTAATTGAAGCGTAGGGAAACGGTTTATTCCTGTCCGTCTCAGGTTCTAGCAAATGCTATGAACTGTGATAGATCAACTGTGATATATTAAGAGTGGTAGATAGAAGCAAGTGAAAGATACAACTACAAAGTACGAGGAAAGGGACGGGCCCTGGGATTGAACCAATGACCTTCTGCTTTTGGACAGAAGCGGTAGCCATTAGACCACAAACCCCGTCCAGAAAAATAACAACAAGAATAACATTTAAAGTTGACTGTAACATATGATAAATATGGCAATTTTCCGAGCGTTTCTTCCAAGATGCTTTTATTCATTTCACCTCTTGAGATACTGCGAAATTTTCAATGAAATTTATCATGCCTCACAAATTATTTTTTTTCATGAATTTCTTTCATGTGGTAAGTGTTTGCAAAATGAACACCGTGCCTTTTATCGAGAAAAAAACAAATTTGATTCAATTTTTATCAAGCACGGACGATTTAGTGTGTGTTCGGGTCGATACGGAGGTCAATTGAAGTGAAAATATAAACGAAAACAAAGATTTTATAAAACCACGTTTGAAAATTAGAACTGACGTAACTTTTAGCTCGGGAGTCTTGAGGTATTTCAGTGAGGTGAATATCGTTATGATATGATGGTCAAATCTGATACCTTTAGAGTTCTTTATGAATGCAACGGGAATGCAACGGAAATTCTCAAAAATATTTGGTTTTAGTCACGTTTTTTGCGTTATGTTCATTTTACCAATCATCAGCAGTGCATTTTTACCCAACATAGTGCAGGTAAAATGAACATTTGCATTTTTTTAAGCGAAAAAAATATGAGAAAAATTTAGCTATTTCAGCCTGAATTCGTGTAGCTGCTGAAGATAACATCCTTATTTTTTTATATTGTGCGATAGAACTACACAAATTCCTCGTTTTTTCTATCAGAACAAGATGATATCCTTAAGGCTTGCATTTTACCACCCCTTCCCTAGTTCATCTATGATTATCTGCGACTGTTAATGCTTTTTTTCAATTCCAGATCGGTTGTTCAAATCTTGGTTATAGTTTACCGATGTTTGGAATTTTGAATTAAATGTGTAGAAAGAAACTTCGACGAAGCCTATGATGAGAATTTCTCTGCAAACTGTGTCCTGGGTCAATGTTAAAGTAAACTGTTAAAAAAACTGTTGAAAAAAATCCATGGGCCAATTCTTAGAATGACTTAGTGAAGGAATTATTTTGGAGAAACACAAAACTGCAAAAATATCCCTGGATAAATATCTCAAGAAGTTCAAGAAGGCCCGGAGCAAACCTCATATGCTTGTTAACTTAAAAAAGCATTGCTGCTTATCATATTTCTTTAATAGTATTTATTCTTAAATCTTACTATCTTTTATTGTATAAGTTAAGAAGCTTATGGTTAAGAAGCTCTTCCTAAAATCCTTTAGCAGTTGTTCTAAATTCCAAATTGGTATTTCCAGAAGTAGGTGATTGCAAATTCCACACAAGTGCTTCTGGAAATTTCTTTTCAAAAGAGACGATGTTCTGGGTAAAGTCTCTGTAAACAAAAAAAATCCTTTTGCAATTATCAATTTTAGTTTTACAGCGGCTTTGAGTTCTGCATTGTTCTTTATTGTGATTATTTCCATCTAATAAACTTTTGGTCACCATGATAGTTCTAAACTGTTGGGCTTATTCTTTCTAAATCTAGTGGTGAAAAAATATCTTGAAGATATGGTATGATTTTTTGAACGAACTTCTGTCAGAAATCGCAGGGACTTGAACAACTAATAAAATTTATCGCAAGAAAATAAATTATCAATTCAGTGTCCATTTGATTTTGGCAACGCAATAAACAATTTTACGTTGCCAAAATCTAACAATCAAACGGTCTTTTAATGATGCATTTTTCTAACACAATTTATTGTGATTTGAACTACAAAGTCATCCTATAACCTTAGTTATGATTAAATTGTTGATAATCATTGCCATAATCTAAGAAGAGGTAAACCGTTCTATTTTGGCACGGTGTAAAATTGTATGTTGCCAAATCGAACAGGCACTTAAGTATTAAATCAGCTCTTGAAATATTTTTTGATTCTTGGGAGAAATTTCTTAGAGGATATTTTTTGTAATTTTTAGAAGGATGATCATAACGAATCCCTTCGAAAAAAAAATCGTTTCTTTAGAATAGCTAGACCGATCAAGCATAACAATAGTTTTTTTTTTTTAATTTATAATCTTCATTTTACGATGCAATTTTGGGCCAACCTGTTGCAAAAGGCTACACGTTCGATTGATAAGCGAATGGTCATGGGTTTGCGTCCATGGCTGAATGATTAAATAAACACAACTCACAGATTAGGGGCCCAGATAGCCGTAGCGGTAAACGCGCAGCTATTCAGCAAGACCAAGCTGAGGGTCGTGGGTTCGTATCCCCACCGGTCGAGGATCTTTTCGGGTTGGAAATTTTCTCGACTTCCCAAGGCATAGAGTATCTTCGTACCTGCCACACGATATACGCCAAAACACAGTAAGCTTTATTAATAACTTGAATGCTATAAGAACACAGAGAACAGTCTGCCAGAGAAAGAAAGAAGAAGAAGAACTCACAGATTAAATCGTAATGTTGTGTGATATGCAACATAAAATCAATTAAAGATTTTTTCACTACAGCAAGTTTCCATGAAAAATGTTTCTGTAGCTCTGCATACAGAGCTAAGTTCTCCAGTAATCCATAAAAATATATGCTTATATTCAATTATTTTTCTACATACTATTAACGTTATCAGATCGACATCAATTGCGTCGTTTGCATACAAATGCAATAAATATGTAAGCACATTACTCGCAAGTGAATCTTAAACCGACTGCATAATCAGTATCAATCGTAGGAATCAATTCCACAAAACACTTAGATACTACTCACCTGCTGTATGTTTTTTTTTTCTTGGTGCATCTGCACCCAACATCAAACAGACATCTGCCGGGTATCATTTCCAGCCTTCTTTGGCAAGTCTCCATCCACAACAAACTAATCAGATACATACTACAGAGGGGAGGCACATATTTATGAAACACACATCCGACGAATGCGGACTTCCTACCGCACCCGGCATGTCGATAACCGAAAACCGTAACGAACCAACGAAGAAAAACCATACACCAAGCGCTGGAGGCTTGTGGCCGCCCCTGAACTTGAACGTGTTTTCGATAAGTGCAAAATATTTGTGTTGCAGCAATTGGGCGCCACATTGCTATCTAGTTCAACTCTTTGGAGGTGCACTGCTTCAGAGGAGCTATGACGTGACGACGACGAACAAATTAACACCCAGTGAAGGTCTCCCAAGTCGTTTGTGTTGCGGTTTTTGGAAGCTCTCACCAACACCGGCGTACTCAATTGAATCATCGGTAATGCCCCTTTGGTGTGCAAAGATCGCATCGCGCGTTTGGCACCGCCATCAGTAAGTTGCTGATTAACTGACTGACTGACTGACTACCACCACGTGCGATACGTGATTCTATGGACGACAAGTGTTTTCCTCCGTTTTTGGCGTTCTTATCGCGTTTCCAAACACTTAAATTTGGCATTGTATGTGATGTGGTACCGGTGGCCAGCTAGCCGTAGCAGTGAACGGAAGGTATTCAGCACGACCAAGGTCGTGGGTTCGAATCCATCGGTCGAGGGTTTTTTCAGGTGGGAAATTTTCTCAACTTGCCAGGATATAGAGTATTATCGTACCTGCCACATGATGGATAATTGGCAAGAAAACCTCTCAGTAGTTAAAACTCTGGAAGTGCTCATAAGATCATTAAGCTGAGAAGCAGGTCCTGTTCCAGTTGGGACGTAATGCTAAAAAGAACTAGAAGATGTGCTGTGAAGCGAAGCAATGTCCAAAACTGTGTAGAGGCAGGTTACAGTCGTCGAATGAAACACGGTGTGAATTTTATCGCTTCGACCTTCAAGTGCGCTGTGCTACAGTGTCTCTACTACATCTGCCAGGGAAGAACTGTTATTTGAACTTTTTTTTTATCAACAAGGGTGGAGGTGGTGGCGTTGCGATACGAGTTTGCAGTTGCTGATGATTCATTTTGATCTGGAAACGATGGCGATGAACTTGTACAGGGTTCTGTTTATATTGTTTTCAGGTGGACTGTAAGCAAAACAATTGTGGGGCAATGGTGAATCATAGCCATTATTTTTGTTGGGGGCTTAAACTGATTCTGCGCTAATTTGCTTCGTTATCTTTCGAGAAGCTTTGTTGGTATTGTCGATTTTTGGAAGGGATTAGAAGATCGATTAATCAAATATATAATTCAGGAAAGTGCACTTGCCAAGCCGTAACAAAACCCTTCTCCAGTAATTCCAATAAAAAATTTATTCCGTGACTCCTGCTAAAATAACTCAATACAGATTATTCGTGGAAGTTCTCCATGGATCCCTAAAGAGATAACTCTAAAGTTGAAGAAATTTCCCAGAGGTTAGGAAATTTAACAAAAATACGTTCAATAATTGCTTCAGAAATTCATGAAAAGTACTTCAAAATACCTTCGAGATTTCTATCAGAGATTATTAGGATTCCTCCCGAGATTCTGCGAGAATTTCATGAAGATAGATGAAAAAACCGAATTTAGTACTATACCATTTAATTCCACTAGAGTTTGTATCCTTTGACAGATACGCGTATTTCGACCTCAACTGTAAGGCCGTCTTCAGTGTCGTGTACTAGACTCGACTTGAAGGCATTTCTCCAGAGTTTTCTTGCGAAATTTCTACATTGCTCCTTGCACGATTCAAACTCTGCTAAAATGCTGCATTAGTATTGGCTAAACCAGTGATCCTCAGCCCTGTTTTTTTAACCATTTTTATTCCTAATAGTGGATAGTTTTTGTAATGGTTTTTGTTTGATGTTCTTAATAACTTTGGAAGTATAACACTTCCCGAAGAAAAAATATGCGGAACTTATCAGATTTAAGAGATGCAGACATCTCTTGCGGGCCGCACTTTGGTGACCACGGGGCTAAACGGTCTTTGGGATTTGTAAACACTAGTTTTTGGTAGTTTGGGACCAGGAATGCCTCCAAATTAAGAGATTTCTTTAAAAATTCAAAGTACTCAAATCCAAAAATACGTGTGCTTTTCTGAATTCAAATCACATAATAAGAAAAACCTCAAATTTTAGGCAAAAAAAAAATTTAGACGTGGCGTAAACGACTTGAAGGTGAAGTCATAAATTATTACCTTCAGTAAATTCTTCATAATTTTATTATTTTTTAAACAATTTTGAAGCTCTTAAGTAATTTTGAAGCTCCTTCAAATTAAATCTACAAAAAGTTTGTAAACATCAAATTTATCAAACATAAAAGTCTTGAACTAACTTTGTATGACCATAACTCTATTAATACTCATCCGATTCTAAATATTTTAACGTGCTTTTGAAGCTAATTTAGTTGTTTTTAAATTGTGTATACAATACATTCAATTCAAAATTGGTTTGAATTAGTTATTTAACAAAAACTACCCAAAAGCATTATTTTTTATAAAAAAATAAAATTTCCTTGTATTATTTATTTTTTTTCGGCGGAAATTACATATTTACTATTTAAATGAAGTTATAAAGTATCTTGATATAACTCTGGATAGCTTTTGTTCAAATACTAAGTCAAAACTTTATTTTAATAAAAAAATGTTGTACACATAGTTTGTATCAAAAGTATGTAAAATTATTTCGAATCGGTTAAGTATTCATGAAGTTATGAACGAACAATCTTAATATTTTGGATCAAACTTTGAGGTTTCTCTTTTTGCTTTTGTGAACTTTCGGAAAAAAAGGCGCTCCCTACTCTTAGAAACTTTTATCGAACTCCTACAAAACTCTTAAAGGATAAAATTATCTATTTAAGAATTTATCGGTTTTCTTCATAATAAGATCAACATTTTAAGGCCATTTAAAGCGCTAATAGTAACCATACAATATTTGCTAGCTACCACCATGAAAACATTTCCCGAGGTCGTTTCGAAAAGTTGGTTGAAAATTGGATCATGTTCAAAATGAGCCAATGGGTGGAGTAGAACTCCATTTAGTGTGAATAGTTAAGAGTCAGCTACCAAGCATCTCCATGAGTTCTTCCGTATTAAGGAAACAAGCGTTATATATTACGTTAATCAAATCTCTAGGAAAGCTTCCGACTTATGCGAAAAAGTGAAACATGATTGAATTTCTTCGCGATATTAAATGAAAAATCTATGATTTTTGCTTCAAGACTTGTAGCGGCAACTCTTAGGTGAGCGAGAATTAACACCGTTTGGCAAAGTAATAGATTGAATCCTAGGAGGGATTCAATAAGTCGGGTCATTTCACCCTATCAGTGCGTATTGGACCATGTTACTTTACATACTCCTCCAGATAGCGTTGGGCAAATTTGTCCATAACATCGATGTTACTGAATCGTTTCAAATTTAAACTGTCGAATCGATTCACCGATTTTATCGAATCCTTCGCATCGATTCGAATCGAAATCAAATTGAAATCTAGAAGCTTGAAATGTGACCAAATGTATTTGCATTCATTTTTACCCTCTTTCAATAAAATCAGTTTGAAATCCAATAGAGAATACTACATACTTCAAGCACAGACAAACAGACGTAACAATTAGAACAAATTTCTTCAAAATCCATCGCCCAGTTTTCACCATCATCATCTGGTGAGCATGTAGCACGAAAAGGTGTTTCGTGCAACAAGACCGGCAGATGGCGGTAGTGTGAAACGTCAAACGCGAAGAAAAACGATGCGCGCGCCTCTGGTTGTGAGATTTGTAACCTAGCGAATTTGAAATGATCGTTAAAAGAGTGGTCGATGGAAATTTCATCAGTGTTACGTCTGTTTGTCTGTGCTTCAAGGCTCGTTCAAGATTCTATTTTTTTTTTCATCGACACATTGAAAAGTACTCATAGATTTTACCAAAATGAATAGAATCAAAAATCGGGAGAATCGATTCACCCGATTTCCAGATGCTCAAAACATCAATTCAAAATTCCTTCAGAAATTACTTCAACGATCCTATGAGATTTTTTTTCATGGAATTCTAAGCATTTCTCTTAAGATTTCCTTAAATTTCTAATGATTTTTTTTATAAATTCTGCTGCTTGTTAGCTTCTGATGAGAAGCTTGTAGCTTCTGAAGGCTTAACTGCTTCTTTTGACAAGCTTATCAGCTTCTGATGAGAAGCTAGTCAGCTTATGATGAAAAACTTTTCAGCTTCTGTCGAAAAACTTTTTAGCTTCTGATGAGGAACTGTTCAGTTTCTGATGAGAAGCGTTGCAGTTTCTCATGAAAAGCTTTTCAACTTATAATGATTATAAATATTTTCATCTCGGATGGGACGCATTTCAACTTTTGAAGGGAAGCTTTTCAGCTTCTGAAGAGAAGCTTTTCAGTTTCTGATGAGAAGCTTTCCAGCTTCTGATGAGAAGCTTTCCAGCTTCTGATGAGAAGCTTTTAAGCCTTCATCATCCTTTTTCAGCTTTTGAAGAGAAGCTTTTCAGCTTCTGATAAGAGAAACTTTTCAGCATCTGATGGAAGAAGCTTTTCCAGCTTCTGATGAGAGGAGCTTTTCAGTTTCTAATGAGAAGCTTTTCAGCTTCTGGTGAGAAGTTTGTCTGCTTCTGATGAGAGGAGCTATTCAGCTTCTGATGAGAAGATTTTCTGGGTATATCCTTAAAAAAACTGGACATATCTAAAGAAAGTTCCTGATAAAAATCCTAAAGAGGAACAGTATTATCTGTATAAACTGTTATCAAAAGCAATGTGGAAAAAATCAGGATACTTTACTGTCCATGCCTTCATATCTAAAACATTCGTATTATCAACACAATTTTGGAATTTTCATTTATTGTCTCATGCTGCAATTTTACATTAAATATAACAAGAGTAAACTTACCCAAACATTTAACAGAAAAAAGTACCATCTTCAGAACCACAAATCTAGAAAACTAAACAGTGTCAAAGCTGACAAATTATTCGATTGATCACCACCAGCGAGTAACCAATCTATCTTTTTTCAAAATTAATGATTGTTTGATTCATCACATTAAAGGTCTTGAAAAATTTGAGGTTACGGCTTTTATACATCTTCACTTAAAATACGAGAATCCTTATTGGTTTTTTCTCTATACATAGTTTCACCAGTTTTTACTCGGATATTTTTGAGCAAACTTATAAAGATTGACAAGATTTTATGGAGTGAGCTTCCTTTATTTCAAGATTTTGAGCAAAATGCGTGAAACTAGACACTCAGGTTGATCTAGGAAACTTTAGAACATAATATGTTTAAAGCATTCCACGCCAACTTTGAAGAAATTGTTCGGGAGAGCACTGTTGATGCTTTTTTATTTCAGAAAATTTAAATTCTGAGTAAGCAGTAAAAGTGTAGTTTAATCTATTATGCATTAAAAGCATTTTCTTCCAATGGTGTACTGCTATTTTGAAAGATTGATTACCCCATTTTTCATTAATTATTACCCATAAAGATCATAATTATTTACTATTGTATTGTAGATTTAGCCTAATCGATTAACTTTGCAGACAATCAACTCGTTTGATGTTGTAGTATTGATAATTTTCCCTCAAGTGAAATTCCCTGACTATCTCTGACTTTCCAGACCAAAAATTTCTCCATCAATTTCTTCTGCAACAAGCAATCGAACCGCCTACACACTTAATTTAGAATGCCGAATCTCGGCTAATTTTAAACCGAGATCCGCACAGCCGAGTAGTCGGCAAATAAATTTCCAGGGATCTCAGCAAATAAAAGCCGAGTATCAGTAAATCGTGTTTCATTGCTTAGCAACCGGACAATTTGTTAGCTGAGTCTCGATTAAAATCGGGAAACCGAGATTCGCACAGCCGAGCTCGTTGAAAAAAAACTAAGTATGTACGTTTTTTATCCGTTTTAAAAATAAGAAATGTCTCCACACTAGGATTCAAGAATTTTCCAAGAGATTCCATCGGAAAAATGCTCACTGAGTTATTCAGAAATTTGTAGGTACATTAATGTGTTCTTTAAGACCATTCTAGAAATGGTCTCCAAGAGGTGTTCCAGATACTACGCCAGCATTTTCTCCTGGGAGTCCTCTAATGATTTTTTGAGGATTTCCTCTCAAAACTCGTTAAAAATTTTTTTAAACAATTGCTCCTAGAGTCTACATTAAAATTTTTTCCACGGATGGGTTTCCAAGGATTTTTTCTGGGGGTTTTAAACGATTCATCTATATATTTCTCAAAAGATTCCTTTGAAAAATACTGAGAATTACCTCCCAGTATCCTAGGCATTTCTACAGCATTTTTCCTGTAATACTTCTTTGAATCACTCCAGGTACTCTTGAAGAAATTTCTCAAAAAATACGTTTAATCATACCTTCACCCTTCCTTTCCTTACCAAGAAGGATATTTTGCGGTCTTGTCAAGTGCAGTCTTTGGGGGAATCCATAACTTTGGTTTTTGCTCATCACAACGTTTCGATCCGTTTGGGATCACAATGCTCACAGGGTATGAAATTTTCCTGGGACTTATTCCAAGAGATTCCACCGGGGAACTTCTTCAGTTTTTCAGTCATTGATTAACTCAGACATGCCTACTTGGATTCCATTAGGAATGTTTCCGAGGGTTTTCCTTAGGAATGCCTCTATGAATCCTTCAGGAATGCCACTAAGTATTCCATTAGAGTTTCTACAGGAATTTCTCCTAGAACGTATAACAGATATTCTTTCAGTAAATGTCATTTATTTTGTTCAAATATTCAAGGATCAACTCTTTATTTCTAATGATATCTCTTCCTCTAGTGATTCAACCATAATTCTCCAGTATTCCTGAACCAATGCCTTCAGGGATTTATTTCGGAATATCAAAAATTTCTCGAAGCCAACCTTCCTCTAGAGAGAAGTTCCTCTCGAAAGAGAGCACCTTGATTATTGAGCTGAAATCGAATTGAGATTAACTTCTGCGTCCATGAGTCTTTCTCCGATGTGTAGGGGTAACACGCACTATCTAGTGAACAGGGAGTCGTTAGTTCGATTCTCACCGAGAAGACGTGTAACTTTTTCGCAAACTTCACATTAATTTGTCAAATTTAATCCAATGGTAAAATATATGTAATGTTAGTTTTCCGATAATTCTATGTCGTTTCAGCGATTATACAGCAATATTATATGAATCACGTTTCCAACTAACAAAATGTTCTTTCACTTAAAACAAAAAAAAGCTATAAATGCATAAAGGTATAAATGCATTGCTAAAAGAACGGAAGAAACGATTCCGGGTGAAACACATAGCCACATTTTCACCGATTTCAACTGCAAATATCTTAAATTATGCCGCTTAAATCTGTTTGTTTCAGCCAAGCAGCTTTTTCGGTTCTGTTTTCGCTGCACTCTCCTTGTTTCTCCGCCCGCTATCCAGATGAGTCAGCTCTGGTTGATGTTGGCTTAATGACCTAGAAACTCATTTCGTATGCACTCGCGGCTTGCTGCTGTATTTTCACAATCCTACCAAACCAAACAACTATAAGGCAGCTAGGCAAACGGCAACGAAAATGGCCAAAAATATGGAACAACGAAAAAAGAAAAAATAACTCGCTATAATAGGTAATTGAAAATGAATGGCGAACGGCAGAAAACGGCAAATTATTCTGACAGCGTCGAACCAAAGCTTTTACTATACTCTTGTACATAACTAATGGTATGGTTCGGTCAGCGATACAGCGACAGAGGAAAAAGTTGCCACCTCCGCCGATAAGCTCCCATCGTCGTCCGAGATTTCCAATGCAGCTTGGGCCAAGGTTCTTCGGGTCGAAAGAAATGGTGAAAATTCATCTGCAGTTGAACAACGTGAGCCTCTAGATTCGAAATTCGGAACAGTGGGTGGTTTTTGATAAAAAGTGGTTGAGTTTTACCACTTGTCTGATTTGATTCCTAGGTCCAACTCAAAATAAATCCAAACTTTTTGTTCATCGTAAGGATCTACTGGATGAAGTATTGGCGTATAAAACACCACCTTTTTTCGTCATTCAAATTTAAAGTATTTGAAACTTTGGGAGTTTCCGTCGAAGCACAGCTTAGTAAACTATTTGCCTTTGCAATGCACTGGGCAGCAAGTTAATTTGCTTCAAACTGACTTGCGGGAATAGATTCGCAATAAGTAAAAAAAATAATTCATTTGTGACTTCAATGCATAACATCGCTTTTAATAATTTACAAAGCAATTCTAACGGCAGAATTTTT
Organism: Aedes aegypti; assembly: GCF_002204515.2. Classification (NCBI taxonomy): domain Eukaryota; kingdom Metazoa; phylum Arthropoda; class Insecta; order Diptera; family Culicidae; genus Aedes; species Aedes aegypti. Next base: position 18,226,304 of record NC_035108.1, on the reverse strand, counting down.
ATTTGATGAGTGCTTTTTAGGATATTTCTCAATTCAATACCCTGATAGCCCTACTTGTGTTTCCTCTTCTAGAATTCTTTTATGATTGATTTGGTCTTATCCGGCCTAAGTCACCTTTGTAGTCAACTGGTTACTCACGCTGATTTTGATTCTGATTACGTCCCTGTTATATTTCTATTCTCAATCCTATCGACTCCACTTTCAATTATTTACTAGCCGACTGGAATACATATGAAACGTACATCGATAGTAATCTATATGTCAATTTTTCTTGCAAACAAAACTTGATATTGGCAATCGCGAAACTTTAACGAATTCCATAGTTGAAGTAAGGGGCATTGCCATACTAAAATGTGAAGTAAACCCGTAATTTGTGGTTATAGACTATGATCTAAAAAATCCCTAGATCCGTCTTAAAAACGTAATAAGAAGGCAATTTCAACGCATTCGCGATCCTGGTAATAAATATTATATGGTGGGATCTACAAAAAGAAATTGAAAAAAAATTCACTCAATTAGGAAGTAAAATATTTGAAAATTAAATTTCTCACCTGGACCATGGCTCTAAGCCTTTTGGAAATCATCTTAATTAAAAAAAAAACTCAGAAGGCAATTCGGCATTGAAAGATGAAAACAAATTATTACTAATGAGTAGCAACCTCTGAAGCTATCTACTGGTATGTTGTAGTAGATGTCACCTTTATTGAGAAGTTTGACTTCTCCGGTCAAGAATAAAAATACAGCGGATTGATTTTATCAGAGCTTACGTTTCGGCTCTTGGTTGGGGCCTTCTTCGGAGAAGTAATAGGACTATCGCTCTTGTTTAGCTTTTGCTTCCCAGAAGAAGGCCCCAATCAAGAATCGAAACGTTGGATATGGTATAATCGATCCACTGCATTTTTATTCCTGAACGGGAAAGTCGAACTCGAGGGAAACTTCTTCATAAACCCACCGGTCGTACCGATCGAACGATGCGCAGTTTGAATATTTTGACACTTTGCCCGTCAGCACCCAGTACTGTAAAGGTTTGAGCGAACATCAAACCAGCGACTGCAAGATTTCAATGTGGATTCTGCATAAAAACCTTACAAATGCTCTATAATATTGCTACATATACAATAAATGGAAGGTTGTTATACAGTTTTTTTTTTGTATAAAGTGTTATATTTAGTTTAAATACTATTATCAAAAATACGGTATTGAGAAAAAATTCAAGAACTAGAAGAACTGAAACTGAATCACTGCTGCCAGAGCTAAAAGCTTCTCGTCCCTCATCGACCCGTGGTCAGAAGCGTTGCCGCCGTCTACATGACGCTACCATGCAACAGCGGAAAAGCGTTTAGCATAATGGAAACCAACAAATGCAGAACGACGATTGGGTTTGCTTGGCTAGCTTCTTTGTTGTGGTTAAGTTTCCCATAATTTTCTTTCCAGTATAAAAGCTATAAATGGGGGTATCAAGCGTACTAGGGGTAGAAAACGTAAAAGGATCGAACAAACGGATGAAACCAAACGGAACAATTTTTTCGGGGAGGAAATTACTACACTAGAAAAACGGTAATAACAAACGAACAAACGGAATACAAGTTATGCAAGAATTAAGTTTCATTTAGTTATTAAAGTGATATAATAGAGTGACATACTAACCGCTATATCCTGTTTTATTGTTAGTTTTGCAAGTATTCACAGGTTTACATTGCACAACGAAAAACACATCCAAAACCAAACACGTTTTACACATTCAGATGATGTTGTGGTAGGCATTTGATTTTTTTGATTATTTTTTGGTAGCAGGAGATGATGGTTGGTGGTGGTACAGTAGTAGTAGATTTTTTTTTAACAGTAGTAGTAGCAGAGGTGGTGATGGTGATGGTGGTACAGTAGTAGTAGTTACAGTAGTAGTACAGTAGACAGAGACAGTTATGGAAATAGAAAATCAAAAAACATATATTTTTACATTTATTTACAACGGTCATGAATATTAGTAATTGTTACAATATATGGCATGGGTAAAAATGGATAACAAATATGCAACAACTGAGGAGTGATAACACCGGGGGATGGGAGTAGGAATCGAAGGAGCCGGGGAAATAATGAATGGATTACTACGATGAGTCGTTCCGAGGCAATTCGATAAGATAAGGTCAGGAAATCTTAAGAATAAGTGATAAGATATTGCTTATATTGCTAGACAATGGTTCAGCCTGAACTGAACATAAAACATTAAAGAGATTCAAACTGTTTGAAAATTTCATTTGCTCAATTTGCCTCGGAATGACCCACATATGATAATACTACAAAACAAGAACAACACACAGCGAATTATCATGTATTTTTTTGCTGCAACCTCCACCGGTTAGTAATGAAGGGGAACAAACCGCTCACCACGTCAGTAATGGACAGCGAACGCGAAAAGCGCGGAAGGAGGGAACTCAGGGTACAGAACAAATCACAAACACACAGCACTCCACACACCAAACAGGTGAGGGAAAATGTGACCGAACTTGTCGGAGACACACAGACGTAACAATTTGAACAAATTCCAATAAAATCCATCACCCAGTTCACACCATTATCATCTGGTTAGCGAAATACTGTTCTGTGTAAAATGAACTGCAGATGGCGGTAGTGTGAAATGACAAACACGAAGAAAAACGATGCGCGCGCCTCTGGTTGTGAGGTTTGAAGCATAGCATATTCGTTAAACGAGTGATCGATAGAAATTTCGTCAGTGTTAAGTCTGTTTGTCTGTGGAACTACTGTGCGACGACGACGCGACAATCTAGGAAAGGGATGAAAGGGCCAAATGGAAGAGGATTCCGAGTTGGCAATGTAAATATTTATGAGTGGAAACATATTTGTGCTAATGGTTTCTAGTTTTCGTATTCACGGCGCTCTTCCACTGTTGCACAAATCGAGAAAAAGCCGCACGCTGTCGTCGTCGTCAACCGCAGTCATTTCCTATTCAAACACAATCGCGCGACAAACGTGAGGACTAAATTATCGGGGAAACGATGGAGGGAAAATATCGATGGGAAGGTATCGAATGCGAATGACGAAACGACCAAAAATCATCTTTTTTTCGAAACGGTTGCGCTACTGGAATTACGATTAGTGTGGAAACATTCAACGACTTGCTGCTCTGTTTATTGGGTACAACAATCAAATGTCAAATCAGGATTCATGGATGTGAGCGGCTTACGGGTTCGGCCTTAATGGTTAACGATTTTTTTCAGATCATTCTATAACAAATTTTTAGATTGAAACCGATTACAATACTTAATTAACTTAAGGACATACATACTATTGTTTATGCAAATCAATCAATTAACCAATTAGACAATTATAGCTACATTACAGGAACGTCTGGATTGTCCAGAACGATCAGGTAATTGGAACATTTTTAAGATTAATTCTCTCACCTTTTATGGTTATGTTATGATTATGCCTCCATAAACCTTCAGTAGGATCACTTATTGTGTTCGTAGTTTTGAATCTGCTACAGGTAACCTTCAAAAGACTGTTTACACTGAAGTTACAAGAACAGCATTTTAAGGAATTAAGACAAATGCCCACTTTGTGGAACATCCACGCCTTAAATTGTGCAAATCTGGTCACTTTGAGTGATATGTATATAATCAAGGTACGGCTGAAGTCAGACTGATATGTGTATATATTTCAATAAATTTATCAAACCAACTTTTCTGCCGATCCAACATTTAATATTAATATTTATAAGAGAAACAAACGACCCAGAATTCGATTACGAAATCACTCCGAAAGCCTCCGTAAACTTTAATGTGCCGAAAATGCCTGCAACATTTCTACGAACAATATCCCTACGCCTCAGCAATTTTCATCCTTGCCTTCGAAGATATCGCAAAACCCTCCGATTCACACATGTATGTGAATCAACGTCCCATGTTAAATCCAAACCCCATCCGCAGTCGTCCCCACTCATTGCTGCTAAACGTCTGCCCGCAGACTTCTTGTTTGGAATGAGGTTGATAGTTAAGTATCAACCCACCACCCACCAGAGGAGGATCGTGAGATGCGGGATAAGAAAAGGTGTTTCCACTCACACTCTCACACATACACAGAGACGCACCGAACCAGCCCAACCAACCCAGCGAGGTCGATAGTTGAATGGATGGTTTAGGAATGCTGCAGATCGCTGTTTCCACCCACAAGACGCAGGGACTTACGCCTCACGGTAGGCACGGTAGACATGACCAACAACGGGAGTCTGCTCGAGACGTACTCCGCGCGCCTGTCGCATCTATCCTCCCCTCCAACGCCACATGACGTGTTTGTTGGATGTCACCAGCAGCAGTGGAGTGCCACGGTGCTCCACAGAACTTTATTATCAGAAAAAAATCTCTATCACATCTATGCTCATTAGTTGACTACCAGAAATAAACTGCATGCCCAGACAATATTGAAAATACAGTAGGACTTATTTCGAAGTTAATACGATGGCATAAATCTACAAATTCTATAGAACACATTGATATTGCTTGACATCGGATTGCCTGAGAAAAATCTTAACGCGTTTGGTGTTCCCGCATTTGATATTTGCATTTCAAACGCACACAGCAATAATTGCAATAATTGCTCAGCGAGAGAGCAGAAGTATAAATGTGCGGTCCAGTCGGACTTTGGTTTTAGGTTGGCCGACGGCGCTGCACAATCGTTACCCATTCTGTGGCGTAGTTGGTTAACGCGCTCTGTCTAGCGTTTTGGGAGTCGTGGGATCGAACCCCACCAGATATATAAACGAATGCTATGTTTACACATTAGTGTCATTTTCGGAGTAATATTCTAACTAATAAGGCGACTAGTTCTCATTTAGTTGATCAACTGTGTCGAAGACACCAACTTTGTATCTCATCACGTGACTGATATAACATGAAAAAAAAAGGTTTGCCCACCAGCACCATCTTTGAAGTGTTTTGCGAACAGGTGAATACGTCTCAATCAGTATTCCCATGAACAGAACCGATGTCCAACTTTGGTTTGAACCTTGCAACTTGTGTTGAACCGCAAACGCGCTTCGTCTCTGTACCACTGCATCGAACCGAACCCGGAACATGTGTATACTTCGGTTTAAACTTATGTTCAAATAATGGCACAAAGCAGGCAGACAGCCACGCGGATAAATTTCTACGATCATATAAGAAACTTCTTGGTTCAAATCGCGAGACCCTTGAGGCTTGAATAAATGTTTGATTTAAGCAGATCAACTAAGATCAATATTTTAAATAACATTTAGCGATGACTTTATGAAAAAAAAACTAAGGATCATACAACAAGGCAAGTATAAATTAATAAGCGTGGATATCAACTGTTTTCTGTCCGTCCGTTTGTGTCATCGCTCTGAACTTCGGGTGCAACCGAAGATTTGCACCAAAATTTGAATCGTGGTTGCAATCGAAGTACAATTGGACCGGTTTTCGAACCGGCGTTTAAACCTATGTTCCTTTACACAAGTTTAGGTTCAGGTTCGTGCGTTTCGGTTTGCACACGAGAACAGAGTACAAATAGAGTACGAAACCGTCTGAACCAACGTGTTCGGTGTTCGTTTGGGAAGACTGGTCTCAATTAGTTGTTCAACTTTGTCAAAGACATCAATATTGTGTTGGGGGGTCTCGTAGCCTCGAGGTTACGGTTTCGCTTCGTAAGCGGAAGGTCATGGGTTCGATTCCCAATCCCCCCACACAAAAAACTCCGTCCAGCCACCAGAAGACGCCGCATGAAGGACTGTGTATAGGGGAACACATCCATCCTTCGTCAGTATCGGATGGTGACTGAAACACACTGACCCTCTTTGTAGGCTGTTGCCTCCCACGACACATATACATGGCAAAATGAACCACCGCACACCAATGGACTTCGATATGGATATGGAATGGACCAACGGCAGCACTCTCCTCTACCTGCTCGGTATGAGAGATAGCAATAAGAACTAGGATATAAATAGATTCTGTATATATGATCCTCGGCATAGTAGTGGCCGGCCAAGTGCACGGAGTGCCTAACAAATAAAAAAAAAATTATTGTGTTTCATCACTGGACTGAGATAAAAGCAAATGAAATGTTTGCCTACTAGCGTCACCTCGGAAGTGCTTTCTGGACTAATAAGGTTTCAAGCGAACAGGTCTCATGTAGTTGACCAACTTTGTTGAAAACAGCAATTTTGTATCTCATCACTGGCTGAGATATGAGCAAGTAAAATGTTTGCCCACTAGCGCCATCTTTGGACTGCTTTGCGAACTAATGAGGTTTCGGTCTCATTTAGCTGATCAACTGGTTGGTGTTCAGACAGACCGAACTGGATGATATTTTAGACTTGTAAAGATAAGTCACCATCTCCGTCAATTCAATTTTTTTCGATACTATTTTGACACAGATAATTAATCAAACAGACAAGTATGCGGATACTTTTTCAGCAATGTCAGTGCAAAATCAACCAATTTGCATTTATTCAAAACCGTGGAATGAGTTGGTAACAATCATCAATGACGCGTACAAATTTGAATGACGGCCCACTTCGCCTGAATTAGTTATTCAACTTCATCGAAGACAACAATTTTGTAACTCATCGCTGGAGTGAGATACAAGCGAAATCAATACTTGCACGCCGAAAATTTACTTCATATATTGCTTTCACATGCGAATTTAGTTGGTGTCTGTGCGCCTCCTGGTGAGTGAATTCTGAATTAAAACATTCACCAAATGGAAGTCAGCGGTCCTGTGATCAACTTTGCAGAAAACAGTTTTCTTCTAAAGCTCTTCATTACCAAGATAATGGCACTACAAGTACCGTCTTATTTATAGGATACTGGGCGTTCGGGGCTTCTGTACTATTTTTAGGACGCTGAGCGGATATGGGTTAATACATCCATCGAGTTATAGAACATATTGAGTTATAGAATATCAAATTGTGGATGGTCAACTGTATTCTCATTAAAAAAAAAGGTCGTGTGATTCTGCCTAAGAAACCGACTATCTAGCGTAAGTAGGCCTTGTGAACGAAATGATATAAAATACGGTAGAGCCACTGAACAAAAAATATTTAAAACAATTTTATTCCTATCAGGTAGATTTAACCCAGATTTAATTACAGATATTTGCGGTTCAGCATTCAGCATTTAGTTTCTTGAAATATAGAACTTCTCTAAAAATTTCACTAATGACATCTAGGAAACAAAATGTAAATCAATATTATCAATAAAGTATTCCTTAGCCTCGTGGTACCATCCACGACTACAAAGCAATGCCATGCTGGAGGTGTCTGGGTTCGATACTGGATCGGTCCAGGATCTTTACGAAATGTAAATTTGCTTGACATCCTTAGGCAAGGAATCTTTAGAAACAAAATATTGGAGTGCCATTAGCGGATGAATATTTCATCAGTGTTCAACTCAGATGGCCTTGGATCTGCCGAAGACCGACCGGACCTTCTAGCTCTAGCACATGAGTCTCTTGAGATGGAAAAGTTAAAAAAAAACTATCACTGGCGCTACCTAGCAGATGAATTTCTACTCCAAGGCTGGTAGCGGTCAGGTTCAAAATGGTGATAAAAAATATGCCTAGAATCGAAATGCATTACACATTGGTTATAAACATGGATAAAACCAATCTACAATAGTTTAATCAAGTATTTTGAAATATTGCTTATCAGTTATCCGTACAAGACTTGAATGTTTCGTATGTCTCTTTCTTAGAAATCAGTTTACCAAATCACAATACGCATGAAGCATCATGACTGGAAAAAGTATGCCTAAAAGATGTTGCATTGGATATTTCCTTATGTTTCTACGGGCCAAATATGAGCTAGGAATCGAGTATAATTTATAGAGAATACCAAGTAGATCTCATGCGATAGAAAACTTTTGGAAATACAAAATTCATGGATCCCGGATATAAGATCTTTTGTTAATATTTTTTGAAGTCCAAATGAGAGAAAAAAATTCAATTGAGAGCTTTTTTTTGTAGTGTTTTAACGAACTTTCTCGCAAGAATTCATTGAACATTTTTCAGATGTCGTAGAGGTGTGCGAAACATATCTTTGAGAAAAAACGCTTTTAACGTTTCTAGACATCACGGCAAAAAATATAACCCCAAAATATTTTCTGATTTTCATTTTTCAGGAATTTTACCATAAATTTCCACAGACATTTTGTCAAATTATCCAGTCACTTCGTCTTCATTTTGATTCATTAATTTTTAGATCAGAAAAAAGTTTCCAACATGAAAAATTAAATTCTATGAAGCATTACTGGTTTGCTGTTTGAATTTGGAAAGCAGTACCAAAGTACTGTTTTTTTCTCAAACAATCAGAAATCGCATAAAAACTCACGTAATAACACGTATTTATACAAATTACATCAAACCTGCAATACACGGTGGATGAAATCGTCGGATTGATGAGTTTTGCATAAGGGCCCATTCACAAATTTCGTAACGCTGAAAGGGGTGGGTGGGTGCCCAGCTCATATAAAATTTGAAAAATATTCATACCAAATGCCTTACGAGTGGATGTTAAAAATGGCCATTTTTGGCGTTATGAAATAAGCGAATGAAGCTTTAAACACTATTATCTGAATGCTTTTGTATATTTTGTTTCGTCCCATACGCTCGTACAAACTATGACGATTCAATTCGTAGCAGCTGTCAAATCAACATTTGTTATCATAAGTTAAGTCGCATAAGATCACAGATTAGTTTTCCAGAAAATGTATACACTCGCATTGTATGACATTTTTCATCACATAATATATGCTCGTATATCGCCTCCACTTTTGTACGTAGAAGGCCTTTTCGCGACATATTACACGTGAAATTTAGCGCATGTAAGTCTCGCATAACGCAAAAGGTGATTTCGTTATACGTATTGTCTGGGTTATTTTCTGATCCCAAAAACATTTTGTGAGAAAAGAGACTTGAAATGAAATGATCAAGTAAAAACTGGTGACCAAGTCATTAAAATGTGACTCGCAACCAGCCCTGCTAGTCATAATTTTCTTCGCTCTTGATCTGCTTAATAGCCCTTAATCTGCTGAACAACTTTGCCGAAGACACCGACCTTCTAGCTCACCAAGATCTCGAGATAGAGAAGATTGAAGAAAATTTGTTGCTAGCAGCCCCTGGCGGATGAATTCTCAATCAAATGTATCTTTGCCATATAGCCCTTGGTTTGCTGAACAACTTTGTCAAAAACACCAACCTTCTAGCTCATCAGGATCTTGAGATATCCGTCTTGAGATTATGATGTTGAATAAATGTGTGGAATCTCTTAACTCAATCATTCGCAAAAGAACTTTATTGGCAATGTTCAGATTTTTGATGTTTCAATTTTTTTTTGATATTGTACCCAAAGGAAACTTTTGGCATATTTTCGGCTGAATACTTAAAATGGTTTGCCAACTTTTCGGCGAGATCTTCTAATCGTTTCTCGGAAATTCATGTGACAAAATATTGATGGCAATTTCAACATCAATATTTCGACGAGAAAATGGCGGAATCTTCTCAAATCCATCAGCAGGATTTTTGAGGAGAATTTTGACTGATACATGCTATAATAATATTTCGGAGATATCTGCGAAGCTGAAAGGGTTTTTGAAGAGTTCCTGGTGAAATTTATAACGAATTCTTCCAATGGCCGTTAGTTGGCTAAATTCATTAGCAAGTTTCTTAAAACATTGAAAGCAGCTTGCAGATATGATGTTTGGTGGAAACCAATCCTATCTTTGAACAATTTAATGGCGAGAACTTCGGTTGAACCCATGAGGATATCCGAAGAAGTCTTGGCTAGATTGATAGTGGACTAAGTGGTTTTCAGATGATCTTAGAAGAACCCTTTCATTGTCTATGGTGAATTACAGACGTGACTTTTGGGTGTGTCGGCCAAGGATATCTGTTGATTAATTATAAGATATTTGGAAAGCATTCATGGACTTTTATTTTGAGAACATCTATTTTTATGGACCCACGGGATGTTTGTAGAACTTCAAGGGGAGTCATTGCCTCAAAAAGGCTAGGTAGCACTGACCTACACAAATCAACTTTGAATCAAGCTTGAATGATGCATTTTTATTATAAATAAATTTGTAAATTGAAAACCGTTTATATTGCACTTTTTTTAGAATTTGTAGACCTTAGCTATCAGAATAATGTAACTTACCATTTGTTTTGATTCAAATTACGTACACTTAAGGCCTCAGTGAAGTACAACTCATTATGAAGCATATATATTTTTTTTTCGAAAATCCACATTTTTGAGCCTTCAAAACACTTAAGTTTCGAAGGGTGGGTGAGGATTTTGATTCCCCTACATGAAAAATTTTACACTTTGATTCGAATGCCGAATAACTCAAGTGAATCATGAATATAAAAATCAAACGATCCATTAAAATCGTCAAACCACTAAAGAGACGTCTAAGGCAGTTGGGAATTTTCATAGATATTCATAGATAACAAGCCTCGAAAGTGTGAACTTTTAAATGGACAAAATTTAAACATTTCATGTGAAATGGTTCCCATACAAAGAGTGTCCGGAATTTAAAGTTGTCCGTAATATGAATCAAAACTACACTTTATCTAAATTTTGCTCAGACATAAAGTTTCAAAAAATCAGTCGATGGTGTAGATTTTTTTTTTCCTGATACCAACGATCTTGGCAGCACCGTGGGTACCTAACAGTGCCACCCAAGTCAGAGGGTGGGTAACGTTGTAGAAAGCGTTGATGGCGACACAATAAGAAGACCAGCCAAGAGTTGGGTGGTGGCGACAGTGAAATCAGCATTCGCACTGAAAGCTCCAGAGAACATTTAGGTGTTCTGACGGCAGGCTGACTGACTGACTGACGACGACTAATACTGGGTTGATAATTTCGGAAGCGCGCGCACTGAGGACACGGAAAGAATAAGGTTTTTCGACTAACGTCTCCCTCTCCCCACTTCCGATGCTGACCCACCCACATAGTTTGGGGTTTGTCCTTTTTTCACCGACATCGTCGTCATCGCCGTCGGCGATGTTCTCTTTCCGCTTCTGTTGCGAACGTCTTGTTTGCTAAGGTTAGGGAATCGATCGCCTTGCGTGAGATACACTCAGCGAAATAAAAAAAAGCACCACCCCGTTATTAACTTTTCTGGGCCGGCCTGAAAATTTGGTTGAAGAACAGCTTATTGTTAAGACAAAGTTTCGATTTTCTGTTAATAAGTGGATACAGACATTCTATATATTTGGTTTGAATGTCCTCAGTGTGATTTTTGAAAGTTACTTTTTTATCTAGCACACTTAACTTCATCTGTCCTATGCGTTGGAACCACTCGCATCGTGACACCTTCTTGAAGATTTTAAATAAAGAGCTTTTGGTTTATGTGGGAATATTATAAGTTGAGTTTTGGAAGCATTAGGAGAGATCTTCCGTTTTTGCAGGGGTGAAGAAAAATATCCAAGCTGTTTTGCAATCTAATAAGGACGCCACGTAAGTATCGCAAACAAATATTTTTGACATCCTTGAGATAACTCAGGAAAGTCAGATGAGAAAATAATGTATAATAATGGTCCCAAAATACTGCCTTGAGCCAGCTCTTACAGGAAGCATATCCGACTTGAAGTTCTGATATTTAACCTGAAGTGTACAATTTGACAGATAATTTTGTAAGTTGGAAAATTAAAGTTTTTTAATGGTTTACGTCATAAGTTGACAAGTTTTTTGCTAAAACAGCAGAAAAATAAGGTGTTACTTTTTTGATTTCGCTGAGTGTATGCCACACACATACAGACGCACATATTGTGCAAGAAGGCCAAAACCTTTTTCCTTCAAGCATCGCAGACGACGACATTGAAAACGTAAAACTTTGTCGCACAATCTGATGACCCGTCCTAACGAGGGAAGTTCTCGGAAAGGTTCCCTCATCGGAGCACCGAGCGTTGCGAAAGAGCTTGTTACTTTTTTTCTCTTACTGTATGGGAAGGAAGGTCACAAAATACTTCCAGGAGAAAATCGCAAACCGTGTCGGAGAGATGTGGATTTTGCTCTGTGGGCTTGCGGCAAAATGGGGAGGAACTGTGCTGGCTGGCAAGCGTGTAAATGCGATAAACGATTTTCTGTTGGAATAGGTTCAATAAATATAAAATGACACGGGCTTAAATAGAACGCGACAGGTACGAATCGGAGTCGGAGAGATGGTCTGGCTGGATGGTTGCGAAATCTGGGACACAAGACGGAAAACGGAAACTGGATCGATGATAGAGATTGTAGTTCTTTTAGTCGGGAAAAAGTTGAACTAACAAATGCCATTATACAGCTGGAGTATTCATTGGCTCTGTATGGGAAGCACATGATATAGAAAGATGTACAAAATCTAATGGTTTTGAGATGGAAGAACGAAAGATTTCAATAGATAAATCATGAGTTTATACATCTGCACCAGGAATTTCACAGAATTTGACATATCCATAACCCATAAGGAACAAATTATTGGAAATTTCAATACCTTTTGGAACGAAATACTTTTGAATAATACAGACAGATAAACAAAAACTGTTGCTCAGAATCTGTCTAAAATTTGACCAGGAACATCGAACGTTTTTTCCAAGCGATTCACATAATATTTAGAAAATATTCATGCAACCAACTTTTTTAGAATCGCAACAAACATTTGCCTACGAACCCATTAAGTACTTAACATACAAGCAGTGGTGGAAATTTTCGCATCACGAAGCAACTCACGAATGTAAACCAACGCAAAACAAACATCACAGACTCGCGAACAAGCTTGGTGTGAGTAAGTTCGCACCCATTTGCTCGGGAGAGAATACCAAAAAGAATAGCAAAAAGTTCGCGAACTTTTACTCGTGAGCAACCGAACAAGGTGTGATTTATTATGGTTTTCACAGGCAAAGCAAGTGTATATCCATCAAATCGACAGTAAACTACCAATTTGTAGCCAAAAACCCCTGACACCAAAAATCTTGGAGGAAAAATAGCTTTTACCCCAAAAGCGCAATTGACTCGGAGAAACTTCGAACACGCTCACGAACAGTTTCAGCTTCGTTTACTCGCGAGCACGACAGATGCGATTAAATCAACACTCTGATGCTTGCGAGCATTTTGTTTTGTTTTTGCTCCAGTTCAGCAAACATGGTCGTCACTTTCCATCACAGTCAACAAGACATCCACCAAATATATTGTCACAAATTCACCAAGGATTTCACAAGAATCTCCTACAAACGTTGAGAATAGTTCCCGGTGAATCTTCTCAGAAATTTCATGAAATTCTAGTGAGAAGCACTCACTTGTCTTACCCTGACAATCAATCACACAGCCAGAAGATGTTCTAAGCAATTCACCAAGGATCTTGCCAGCACGCTACCGATTTGATATTTGTTTCTTGGTGTTTTGTTCCACAAAAGATCGATATGATCGGTCAAGGATCCATCATACAGTTCATCGAAAATCTATAGCGATATCGATAATTTGTCAAAGATTTTCTGTATCCGGCAGGAATATTACCAAGGATTTCGCTAGTACTATTCCAAAGGTCTCATTAAAGATCTTCTAAATAACTTATTAATCGATGTCTAATAACTTAACATCGAGAGCGTTATCAGGAGTCCAATAAGTATATTGTATTGTATATAAGTTGGTCCAGGATCTTAATATTCCGCTGAAAGCTTCACCAAGAAACCAACAAAACTATCTAGAAGCTTCCAGAAACACACTAAAAATTTAGTCGTTACACGATATTTTCAGTTCAAATGCAAATAAACTAGGCAGTTGTTCATATCTTAAGCGGGGCGGTAAGATGTCAGAGGTTCTCAACTTAGTCAACTCGCTGTATCTAAATTGAAGCAAAACAGTCCTAATGATCATATTGGAAGAATTATAACCATTATCCAAAAACACTCCTGAGAATATGGATATGGCGCTATCGGTGGGTTACACACATAAAACATATCTTACAATTATAACATCAATCATAAAATGATGACCAAATGACATAAAACACTTACGAACACTTACTAAATGAAGAACGCAGGTAAAATCAATTATCAATACCAAAATTCAATGGATATTTACAAAGAATGAACAAAACGTACACATACACATACATATACGCAATATGGCAAACTGAAACCATTCAACAGTTAAGACTCAAATGAAACACATTAGTACATAAGTAAGTGCGAACTCGTACAATATAAATGCAACAATTTCGTCTTCTCAACACTCTCTCAGATGCTGATACGGATAAACTGTCCACTACGGTGCGGCTTATTTTTCAAAAGTTCTCAAAACCAAAAATTCGCGTGTTCTACTGAATTCAAATCACATTAAAAGAGAAACCTAAAAATCTGAGACAAAAATATTAACATTTAGAGGTGGCGCAAGCATCTTGAAGGTGAATTTTCAGGTTATGAAAAATTACCTTCAGTGAAGTACACATAACTTTTTTTATTTTTCAACCGATTTTTAAACTTTTAGCATCGATACCTTCAAAATTAAATTTATGAAAACTTTGTTGAAAACCAAATTTGTTTTAAATCAAAACAAGTTTTAATTAAAAGTAATGTATTCCAAATTTTTCCTCATTTTAATAAAAATTTCAATTTTCTCTGACCATAACTTCATGATAACTCAATCGATTCCAAATAATTTTACATGCTTTTAAAGCTAATTCAATTGTTTTCAAACCTTTCATACATCACATTTCACTAAAACAAGTCTTGACCAAATTATTCAGCAAAAACTGCACAAAAACATGATTTTTCGCCGGATTTTTTTTTTCAAATTTTTGCCAGTTAAATATTATATCTAAAGTTGAAACTGGTTTTTCTCATTTGTTAAACCTTTAAGAAGGATTTGGCAACAATTTTTAAATAATTTTGAATGTTTGCATGTGTTAAAAAATATATCATGTTTTTGGGTAATTTTTGCTGAATAACTAAAACCATTTTTTAGAACAAGGTGTTGTATGAACAGTTTGAAAACAACTAAATTTGCTTCAAAAACATGTAAAAAGATTCGGAATTGATTGAGTATTTATGAAGTTATGGTCAAACAAAAATGATTTGTTTAGTAAAATAAGGAAAAATTTTGATAAAAGTATAGATTGAAATAGTAGAAAACAATTAAAAACCTTAGCTTTTCTGCTCCTTTGCACCAGTAATAGTGGGGCGTTCCTATAATTGTGAGTTTCAATGGGAAATCAATGCAAACCACTATTATAGGAACACAAGTTAGAAAATACTACTATTACTGGAACATGTTCCAGTAATGGAGGAAATGATTTTTTAGAAGATTCAATTATTTTATCAGAGTTGCTCACTGTCGCTATCAACGCTTAAAATTTGCTGATTTATACAGGCCGACTGCGATACAATTCAGATCAATCCATAACACATCAACATCATGCTTTCTACTCCATCACTAGTGAATTGATGGCGATACAATATGGATATCAGTGATGGGTTAAGTTTAGCCTTAACTCAAGCAGATAAAATGGCAATTTATCAGTGCGTTGTTTTTGGCAGTGTTGGAGATAGATTAAAACTATGTTGTTGGTCACTGAAAAACATTAATAGCATGAATAATTACCACGTGATCACTAATTCTGCAGTGGTTATGATCTAGAGTGCTATGTCGCATCACTGCTGTTGGTTGTCAATTCAAAGTGATATTGATAGCTTGCAAGTGATATTGATGGTTTTAGACCATCAGCCATCAGATGATATGTATGATATTAAGCAACACTGGATTTTCTCTAAATGTTAATATTTTTGGCTTAGATTTTGAGGTTTCTCTTTTAATGTGATTTAAGTTCAGTAGAGCATACGAATTTTTGGTTTTTAGAACTTTTTAAAAACCACCCCACAGAGAATTATATAAAGATTTGAATTTATGATTACACGTGTCTCACATGGTGTATTCTGTGCTTTTTCGTCTTTGGCGTCATTCGATTGATACCGTTATATTTTTTTCGCTGGTGTTCTAAGTTGTGTTATATTTGTAAAAAAAAACTAAATTTTGCTTGAGTTTGAGTATTGGCTACGGGAAGGATTGCCTTGCAGAGCATTGGAAAAGGCTTGTGCACTTGTTGTAGGCGATGAGGCAAATCCTCATCACATCATTTAGTGCTGACCAGGTATCAAGTTGATACTGGCTCCAATATGCTGTAGTACTTGAGCAAAGCAGGTCCAGAATTATGCAATTATCAGGCAATCGCCTTCCTTAGTGGTTCGAGTCCGCGCCTACAAAGCAAGCCATGATGATCGTGTCTGGAATCGAATCCCGGTCGGTCCAGCATCTTTTCGCAAGGGAAATTTCCTTGACTTCCCTGGGCATAGAGTATCATTGTACCTGCCACACGATATACGAATGCGAAAATGACAACTTTGGCAAAGAAAGCTCTCAGTTAATAACTGTGGAAGTGTTTATTCAACACTAATCTGAGAAGCAGGCTCTGTCCCAGTGAGAAGAACAATCGCCCAATTTTTTTGGTGTATAGTTTAGATTTTGATTCAAGCTTATATTTTAGCTCGGTTATTATTTTAACGAGGACAAAAAAATTGTCCACCGGCTGGTTGGATCCACCCTATCTACAAGAAAGGGCACAGACTGGAGTGTGTCTATTACAGAGGAATTACCCTGCTGAATTTGGCGTACAAAATTCGCGCATCCTGTTTAACAGACTGAGACCGCTCGAGGAGTCATTCGTCGGCGAATACCAAGCTGGTTTTCGCGAGGGCCGTTCGACAACGGACCAGATGTTTAGCTTGCGAATGATCCTAGACAAATTCCGGGAGTATAACTTGCAGACGCACCATCTGTTTATTAATTTCAAGGCGGCGTACGACTCGGTGAAAAGAAATGAGCTTTGGCAGATAATGTCTGAACATGGTTTTCCGGCGAAACTAATTAGGCTGATTCGTGCTACGCAGGATGATTTGAAATCAAGTGTTCGGATCGCAGACGAGGTGTCAACCTCGTTCGTGACGTTAGACGGATTGAATCAAGGAGACGCACTTTCGAATTTACTGTTCAACATTGCACTCGAGGGTGCTATTAGGAGATCTGGCGTGCAGAGAAATGGCACTATTATCACAAGGTCGCACATGCTTCTTGGCTTAGCGGACGATATAGACCTAATTGGAATCGATCGCAGGTCAGTGGAAGAGGCCTTCGTGCCTCTGAAGAGGGAGACAGCGAGGATAGGCCTGACCATTAATTCTACCAAAACGAAGTACATGGTTGCAGATAGAGATAGAGTCAGGCATGGTGATGTAGGTGCTGAGGTAGTGTTTGATGGGAATGTGTTTGAAGTTGTTGAAGAATTTGTTTACCTTGGAACACTTCTGACAACGACGTTTTCCGCGATGTGAAAAGACGTGTTGCGGACTACGTAACCAGCTTAGGTCCCGCCGCTTGCAAACGGAAACAAAATTCGCCCTGTATAAAACATTGATTCTTCCGGTGGCTCTCTACAGGCACGAAGCGTGAACATTTAAAGAGTCAGACCGGAAAGCTCTCGGTGTTTTCGAGCATAAAATGCTGCGGACAATACTCGGTGGGAAACTCGAAAATGGTACGTGGCGCAGACGCATGAATCACGAGTTGTATCAAGTGTACAAAGATGCAAATATTATTAAGCGTGTAAAATACAGCAGACTTCGAAGGGCTGGTCACCTAGTGCGAATGTCGGAAGAAAGAATTGCGAAAATTATATTCAGCAGGGAACCAGATAGAGGTCGGCGGCTTCGGGGAAGACCACGAATACGCTGGCTGTACGCAGTGGAAGAGGACCAGGCGACCCTAAACGTTCGGGGCAACTGGAGAAGTTTCACCCAAGACCGACGAAGATGGAGATCTACAATACGCCCGGCAATGGCGTGAAGCTACGCTGTAGTCATCAAGATGTCAAGGTAGGTACTGGTTTACAAGATCATACTTGTTCAATTTACCTCATAAGGCTTGCAACGATGCTTTTTGATCTGCTGAACGATCTGGCTAGCAAACATACTTCTTCGTGTGAACTAACATAATTACCACATTCGTTAAGTATTGCTTGGTTGTTCTCTTGGATATGGAATGTGCTTTTAATAACGTGTAACGTGGTGCACGAAATTATGGGTTACCTACATTGACTACCATCAGAATTTGTCAAATGCCAAAAAACGACATCTCTTCCCGACATTGCGTCAAGCGGTGATTTGCAATAATAGCGGTTTTCCTACTTATGGATTTGCTGAAGACTATATTATATTGATAGTTGATATGTTCATAGGCACCCTGCTCGACCCAATACGAAGCACTCTTTAGGTTGTTCAGAGCTGATGTCGCCTGAACTGCCCATAACTGCATATTTGTAACATTCGAAAAAAGTAGGCATTGAGTAAATGAGATACCAAGTTTGCATTTTATTGCAGTATGGGAGGGAACTGATATTTCAAAAAATCACTAAGAATTAAAAAGTGCTTATTTGAGGCTGAAATTTTGTACAACTCATATCGCTTATTGGGTGAATAGTCAGAAAATAATTCTGATAGAAATTTCGTTGCCAATGCATTATGAGGCTTATGTATAATCTCAATGTGACTGTTATGCGGTTATAATTGCCAATGTGACAAAACAACTCGGTATTTTTTTCGAATTTTCTAGAACAATCTCACAGATTTTAGTAAGTGGATCGAAAGTATTTGTTATTTGATGACTCTCCCCGGTATTAACTCGAAATTGTCAAAAATGTCGAATGTGACTGTTATGCAGTTATGGGCAGTGAAGGTCAAACACAATGGAATCGGCCTTTCTAGATCTTTGGACATTGAGATTAGTGACTGAACCAGGTAAAGATTTTCGGAACACTTTTCTATTACAGCAGAGTCAAAGTAGTCTACAAGGCTTTAAGGCAGGCCTGCCCAACGTACGGCCCGCCGCTCCATTTTGTGCAGCCCGCGATGAGCTTGAAGATTCTTCCCATACCTGGCCCTTTCATTGATCTAGAAGCTTTAGAACTAGATATTTGAACATTTCAAGGATTATTTGAGAAGGCAATCTAATGGTTTTTTATCCATACAAATTTGCTTGATTTCTTAAATGGTGAAAAATGTTCCATTAAAAAAAAAATACTGAATTTTATAAGGATTAAATATGTACGATGATTCTCGCCAATAACATTCCTCACTATTATATGGACTAAACTGAATTTATATTGAGTTCGAACATAAGTTGTTGGCAAAAATAGTAAGGCCGATCGCTATCTTATTGAATCATAAGTTGGATTTTTAAAAGCACTTGAGCATGAATTGTATACATGAGAAGAATTATATCCAATATCAGGCAGGTCCAGAGGCAGGTTAATAGGTTTGAAAGTATAATACAGGATTCGCAGATACATTTTACGGACAACATAGGCAGGATTCTCACAAAAAGCTATTTTGCAAGAGAATCATTTTGATATTTCACGGAATGATAGTACATAATGAATATCACCGAATTCTGGACATTAGTATGCAAAATTGGCTTGACCTATCTTCAGTGAATTTCTTACAGAACTCTGAGTGGGACAGAATTCTCCAGATTCTAGATCAGGATTTTATAATAATTTGAGTGTGGTTCTGCGGAATATTAAGGACAATTTTGATAAAATTCTACGTTCGTAAAATCCAGAGCCTCTATCTTATAAAAAATTGGTAAGGGTTTTTCAAACAGCACTATATGAGATGCTGGCAAAATTTAACGAAATTTCTGATAGAATTCTAAGGATGATTTTTATAAAATGCTGTGCAACATTCTCAATTATTTGTAAAGAATTTCTGGGCTGTATTCAGGCTTAATTATAAACACAATTCTCACAGAATTATCTAGATTACCATAGAAGCAAATACATACTATTAATATCCCTACATTTTTTTATTTTTTTTTGAAAATTTTATTTCATCCCACCATTTGTTTTTTTAATATCTGCATTAAAAAAACTTTGACTCGCCGCACAATATTGTTTCTGAGATTTGGCCCGCGGTTCAAAAAGGTTGGGCAGGTCTGCTTTAAAGAAACGACACACAGTGGGATGAAACTAAAAATTGACGGTCAAAGCCTCTTAGAGGCGTTTAGCCCATAGGTGTCTTCGGGACATTGTTTTGAATAAGCGTCTCGAGTTATAATAAAACATAATTTTTAAATTTGACTGAATAGAGCACCCTAGTTAAATATATGTTTTTAAAAATATTTGTTTAGGGTTATCATTACTTCAGCAAAGTTCTAGATCTTTTTATTTTCAACAACTTTGCTAAACATACTTGATATTTTTTATTTCGTTTTCACAGTAAAATATTGGAATTTAGCCTTCTTCTTCTTTCTGGCGTTACGTCCCCACTGGTACAGAGCCTGCTTCACAGCTTAGTGTTCTTATGAGCACTTTCACAGTTATTCACTGAGAGCTTACTATGCCAATGACCATTTTTGCATGCGTATATCGTGTGGCAGGTACGATGATACTCTATGCCCTGGGAAGTCGAAAAAATTTCCAACCCGAAAAGATCCTCGACTGGTGGAATTCAAACCCACGACCCTCAGCTTGGTCATACTGAATAGCTGCGCGTTTACCGCTACGTCTATCTGGGTCCCACCCCAGGAATTTAGCCTATTTTATCATAAATATCATTTTTTTGGCCATTTCTATACTCAATGTGCAATTTATGAACATGATATGTTCTACAACATTTTATAAATTACAAAAACAAACACAACTTTGCCGAATATACCAAAGCTGTGAAATCATCACATCGAAAGAAATAATGAATTCATGGTAAAGATGGTATAATTTTCGACCATATTTCAAGGCAAGTTTCTCCTAAATCGGCACCTTTTGGCAGTCATACTTAGTATACTTTGATGCTTCATTATATCAGCTAAAACCCAAGGCAACAGAATGATCGGTTCTCACAGGGCACATTGATTTCACCAATTGTGTTATCAAGCATGGAATTTTAACTTTACATCAAATAGTTTTTTTTACCTTTTGTTTGCTTACAGTGCAGTGAATGTATTAAAATCACTCACACAAGTGTACTTATCCATGTATATGAATAGCACTTTAATTAGCCCTGCGTGCTAAAATAGTGCTATAAAGCAGCTGACATACTTTATGTTGACCTATAATAGCCCTATAAGTAAAAAAGGCCAATTAGCGAAATAGTGGATATTTGAGTACTTTGCTAACAGATATTGTAATCAGTGTAACAACAAAATAAATTTTATTACCAAAATTTGGTAAGTTTGACTGAGAATATTCACGTTATCAGTAAAAGGAACAATTGAGCCAATGCACTCTTTGTGTATGTAAACAACTTTGTCTAGAAAAATAGACAATTTATACGAGTAAACGACACAACAACGCAAAAACATCCCCCCTGCAATTCTTCCTCCAAATGCACATGAATAAAATCAATATTTCATGCCAACTTTTCCATTAGCTATCAACGATGACAAAAATGTGCCACCGCCCTCAAAATCACTTGCAAATCAGAAGAAAACTTTTATTCAATCTTTTCCGGCTATGTTGCATGTGGATGAGTATGTAGGTCCATCCCGCCATTCACCTCTATGCTGCAATGTGTGTGAAATAAGAGCAACGTTAGGTAGATATTTGCATCACCACATCCAAAAACCCGGAGGCAACCGCACTCAAAGCGCTCTCCGTGAGTGCAACAGCAACCTGTCGCCCACAGTCCACAGAAGGGGTTGCATGCAGCAGCCAAATCAGCCTTCCGAAAGTCCGCAGGACGTGAGCAATTTTGATGAAATGCCACCCCTTGGGTGAGACAGAAGAAATCTGCGGTGAAATCAGTGTAGAAATTTGCATAATTTCATCGTCGGACATGGGAAGAGGGATGTTTTGCGGATTCGCAACTAGGGAAATTTGAAACAATATTTCTGCTCATAGATTTAACTAAATATGACCTTCACCTTAAGCAACTACATGCTTTTCAGGCAGCGGCGTAGCCAGGATTTTCATTAGGGGACGAGGGCGAACGACCTCTATGACAATATTTACCAATTTCTTACAAAATGACAATTATCTACACATTTCGCATTCTTTTTGTGTTTTTATTCATAATTCTTGTGTGAAACGTAACAATTTGGAAATCGTTAACTCCTTCCCATTATATTTCAATGGACAAAGTGGAGTCCAAAATCCGGTTTAATTCACTTTCTGCAATAATCAGAGGGTTCAGTTAACGATGTTGGACGGGTTGGAAATGTCTGATTTATTCGGTGACGAATGAGGAGTCATCGTTCATGCATACCGCAAATAATTATTCGAAGTAATCCTCCGAAAATTCGTCAGGAATTTCTCAGAATTTATTCTGAAACCTTCTGTAGAAATGTTTCCTATGAGCTCTTCCAGGCATTCCCCAGAAACTTGAAACTCTTCTAGGATTAAAATTATATATGCTTCTTCTTCTTTCTGGCGTTACGTCCCAACTAGGACAAAGCCTGCTTCTCAGATTAGTGTTCTTATGAGCACTTCCACAGTTATTAACTGAGAGCTTTCTTTGCCGATTGACCATTTTTGCATGTGTATATCGTGTGGCAGGTACGAAGATACTCTATGCCCTGGGAAGTCGAGAAAATTTCCTTTACGAAAAGATTCTCGACCAGTGGGATTCGAACCCACGACCCTCAGCATGGTCATGCTGAATAGCTGCGCGTTTACAGCTACAGTTATCTGGGCCCCTTATATATGCATTTCATTGAAAATTGCATTACAAAAATGACATTATAAGTAAATTCAGGAATATTAGCAAAAAAAATTTATATATATAAAATACTTCAAGAATGACTTCAAAAATTCACTAAAAACCGCACAGATCATTCTTTTAAGAATTTCGCTAGTGATTTCTCTACAAGTTTCTCAACAGATAATTTCAAGAACTACACTCCAAACTTTGTCAAAAGAGACTTTCAGGTAGTAACTATAGAAATACTTTTAGAACCCTAAGTTGAAAAGCAGGCTCTGTCCCAGTGGTTCTGCAATGCCTAAAGTAGAAGCAAAAGAACGTCAACCTGAAATCAATAACAGCCAATAAAAACTCAAGATAAGGATTCCAGATCAAGAAGTCCAAAGCCGCAGCAGCACACACAGAGCCCTCCGAAAGCCGGCTCTCAAATTACGACCAAACCCCGCTGGAAACCCGATTTATCGCCACTCTCCTTCCCCCCGCTCTGACAGGACCATGGAACATCGTCACCACGTGTCACCGACGCCGTCTTCACAAATGGAGCAAAAAAAAATCGGCGGAAAAATAAGAGCTCCCACGTTTCGGTTGAAGTGTATCATGTTCGAGCCCCAAGAGTTCGGGCTAAATCATCATAGGTACAGAGGTACGCGCGCTGAAGGAACCTAACTCATAAAAAAGGCACATAAATTTTCCCACTTCGTCCGACCCACGGGAAACCCCCTCCCACACCGAACACAATGTACACTGTCACTGTCCGTGTCAGTGGGAAAAAGGAAAAACGCCGCTGCGTCTGCGCACCATCCCCATTTTCCTTCAGGCAAACAGCGGCGGAAAAAGAAAGCATTCCCAATTGAATGCCTTCCTCGTGGAAGGCGATTTTGCTCCCAATCAGCATTTCGATAGTCGCCTTCGTCTTCGCGCGGTGGTTGTTTGCCTACGAGAGACGTTTATCGCACATTGGAGCCTATTGCTGGCGTTGCTGCACAATGGTCGAAGAGAAAATAAAATTTGGTCAAAACTAGTTTGATCGCTTAAATTGAAGAAAACCGTCATCCTACTATGCTTTTTGGGGTATTCATTGTTTTAGAAAAGACTGTTCACATAATATGTAATTTTTTGGATCCTTCAATTCAAGTATAGAGTAATACCTCGCTAAACCTAAACTTTTACCTCGATATAAAGTAACTTGATTTATTTTTGGCAGTTTAAATTAAAAACTTGCCAAATTAGAGCAAATCCAGCGTTTCATACCAGAGCTGTTGGCTCTTGAGTGCATCTAGAATAGGAACTTCAGAGACCCTATGCCTGAAAATAATGACCAAAAAGAAACCGCACAGGAACAAAAATGAGATCAAAAATATACCGTACAGGATAAAAAGAAACAAAAAATAATCCGAACAATAATAATAATATGAAAGTTTCCACAATAATTCTCAGAAAATCCGACCAGACATTTTTCTATAAATACTTTTTTTTAAGGAATTAATAGTATCACTAGTCGAATTACTGTATGCAATTTTGCCAGAAAACAAAAGTTGATGAAGGTTTTTGCCCAAAAAAAATCATTGAATGTTTAACGGCTTTTTAAGGAATTCCTCGATGAAATAGTTTATAGTCCAAGATACATTTAAGCATTCTATCTGATTTGTTAAGGATAACTCCAGAAATTACTTAATTGAATTTCTTCAGGAATTCTTCCAAATTTTTTTCTCAACTTCCCCAAGAAAATCCTGGAGTTTATACAATGATTCTCCAATCGATGTCACTAAATTTCAAGAACTCAAAAAATAATTTCTCCTTAGATTTCTCCACTGATATCTGAGGATTTCCTCCAGAATTGTAGTTCGGGTTTTTCAAAGATTTCAACCAAGTATTTCTCTAAGGATACCATTAGAAGTTACTGCAGAGATTTATTCTATGAATTTTTCAGAAAATCCAGCAGAAATTATATTTCCCCAAGGAAGTTTAATTTCTTTAAAAACTGTGATTTTTTCTCTTTTAATCTCTAATTAAACTTCTGTAGAAATTCCCAATGAACTCTTGCGAGGATCTCTGAAGAAATCCCTAACTTTTTAGGAAATCTCTAAGGTCTCTCTGGATGAATTGCTAAGATAATTAATGAACAATAATCAATTGAGAACCTGGAAAAAATTCTGCAGAATTTTCTAGAGGCATGCGATGTAAAACATTAAACAGAGTCTCTGAAGAAAGCTGGGTAGACATTTTCGGAATAATTACTGTAGTATTTACTAGTGTGAAACCTCAAATAAAATTTTAAATAATTTATAGAAGTTTCACTTGAAAAATTACTCGAGAATTGTTTGGAAGAACTGCAGGAGTAGTGATTCGTGGATTAAATGTTGGAGAAATTTTGAGATAAATTTCTAGAAGAACTTAATGTTGAACCACGGATCAATTTTTTTGACGAATTCCTAATAGAGTTCTTGATTGTGATAACAGTTACTTTAGAGGCCATTTTGGTGAAAAAAGAGACTTTAGAGACCTTCCATTAAAAATAGAGACTTTTTAGATACTTGAATCAAAATAGAGACCGAAAAAAAAACGCGTCAGTCCTTTATGGGCGAGCGACGGAACCCGGATCAATTGTGGTTGGTTTGCGTAGTAACCGCACTATCGGTATCGATCATCCCTGTAAATGCTTTCGTATCCATCTCAAATTATATCTTTATCATTTACCAAAACATTTCCCTCCCATCCTCAAATGGACCTACATTCGGACGCAGCCGGCGCCGGTATTGTTTGTTACAATAATGAGAGCACCAGTACTTACACATTGAAGATTCTACTGATCCCGAGTAGGGCGTCTGTACCAGTGATAGTGGCAATAGTAACGGGTTGAAGAATAAAAAATCGCCAAAAAAAACGGAAACTCGTTTTTTTATATCTGAAAACGTCATTTGAAAGCTTTTTTATTATATTTCACGTAAAAAATAATCTTAGAATGATAAAATCATTAAATCAAAAAAGCATTTCCTCCATGACTGGAACACGTTCCAGTAATAGTGGTATTTGCTAACTTTTGTTCCTATAATAGTGGTTTACATTGATTTCCCATTGAGACTCACTATTATAGGAACGCCCCACTATAACTGGTGCAAAGGAGCAAAACAGTTAAGGATTTTAATTGTTTTCTACTATTTCCTTACTATTTCACAAGATTTTTTTCACACATTCATATCATTTTGACAATGTCCATGTTACAAAAATACACATAAAAATAAAAATTGGCTATAACACGCTTGAAACGGCACTACCACTATTATTGGTACACACACTATGACTGGATCAGACACCCTAATGTCTGTTGGTTCCCTGTGTAAGTACAGCTGTTCTTGCAATAACGGAGTAGCAACTGCGGGCGGTCAATCATGCTCATGCTCATGCTCACTTGAATCAAAACAGAGACCACATCTCTAAAAGGAGACCTACTAGCAACCCTATATCATTGAATACAGTGATAAATCGATATCTAGCAGTGGTGAAAATGTTCACAACACGAAGCACATCACAAGTGTAAACCAACGTAAAACAAACATGACACTCGCGAACAGGTTTGGTGTGAGTAAGTTTGCATCCGCCTGCTCGGGAGAACATATCAAAAGAAATAGCAAAAAGTTCACAAACATTTACTCGCGAGTGATCGTAAATGATAGAATTTAGTATGGTTTAGCAGACAAAGCATTTGTATATCCATCAAATCGACAGTAAACTACCAATTTGTAGTCTTAAATCCTTGAAAACCAAAAATCTCGGAAGAGAAACCTTTTGTATGTTCACGAATCACGAAATACGAGTAAATAAGCCTTCTGATGCTTGCGAGCATTTTGTGTTGTTCTTATTCCGGTTCAGTAGACATGTTTGCCAATTTCCATTACTGATATCTAGTGAACTATAAGCTAATATTAAAGCCAACACTTTGTTATTGCTGTACATTTGTGTGAAAAGCATTAGTTTTTCTCACCTATGTAGCATTTACGTTCCCATTGGAACCAAACGTGCTATTTATATTAGTGTTCTACATTAACTTCATATTCATTTAGAAATTATTTTGCTAAAGTTACTTTTTCATTATCTTATAGCATATTGCAAGAGAAATGCCGTGGGTTCGAATCCCACCGGTCGAGGATCTTTTCGGGTTGGAAATTTTCTCGACTTCCCAGGGCATAGAGTATCATCGTACCTGCCACACGATATACGCATGCTAGAGTGTCCATCCCGGGACATCCCGGGACAAGAAATCCCGGGATTTGACAAATTTCGGGATTTCCCGTTTCCCGGGATTTTATTTCTGACATCCCGGGAATCCCGGGATTCCCGAAATGTACTTAGAATTTGATGAAAACCATCAAATTTCAATGAAAAACAATTACATTTTTTCTCACTATCAACCTTATTTGATAAAGTAGTAATGGAAAGAGAATAAACGAATAATTATTTTCATGAAAAGATCAATTTACCAACTGGTCAGTCGTCAGTGTTCAGACAGACCGGACTAGATGATATTTTGGCCTTGTAAAGATAAGTTAGGAACTCCGTCGATTCTGATTTTTCCGATGCTATTTTGATACAGATTCATCAAGCAGATAAGTTTCATTATTATAATAAATAAAGCGAATATTTTGTTATTTTGGACGCTTGGGGTACGTTTTCCTGAAATCATTAAAAAAGCACTTGGTTCAGTCTGTCTGAACACCGACCAAGTAAGAAACACATATTTTTATTTGTCTAGTTGCAAAGTTTTAATGCTTTCCTTTCCAACATTAGCCGTTTTTATAAGCCTATGCTGAGATAAAAAATTAGAAGTACACCTAAATTGCCGCAAATCGCAAGTCAGTACCATCTGTAAGAAATAGGCATTGCGAAAATTGACTGAGGAGTTTTCAATCTCGTTTTCCATACAAATATTCTAAAATTCCAGGAGATTGGAACATTTTTCGATCTCAATGAAACTTGTCCAAACCTTTCCAAGAAAAATATAAAGATGACCAAATAACGATTCATTTTTGTGTTACACGATGCAAAAATCTGCACTGGGACTAACATGCATTAACTTTCCATTATAGGACAATTCGACTTAGTGTTTTCCTTAATTTTACTGAACAAAAAGTGATTTCTCGTTAGTTCAGATGAAAGATCATAAGAAGAATGAAAACTGATATCGACTCAATTTTGACCAAAATGCAGATGGGACTGACTTGCGATTCATAGCAGTGAACTTCAGTCAATAATTTTCAGTAATTAACTTTTAGCATGATCTACAATACCTTCAATGATATTTAATCGTTTCTTTTGATCTTTTTTTGCTTTAAAATTGTGACTTAAGTTTTTATCATACTTCATATGTGTTGTAAAGAATTTGAAAAAAAAATCCATAGCAAACCCGTAATTAGTCAAGCTAGGTTTTGTTTTTTGTTAGGTTCCTTCATCAGAATAAGAAATTTTTATCTGAAACGTGAAATTGATTTAACATATTATTTTGAAAAGTTACATTATCTGTTTATTTCATTGAAAAAATATTGTATTGTTAAATTTTTGCTTCCATTTCAACCGAAATTCTAGTTTTATTGAATATTTGATAAATCCCGGGATCCCGGGATTTCCCGGGACGAGCATAGATTTTTGTCCCGAATCCCGGGAAGAGCGAAATGGCCGGGAAATGGACACTCTAACGCATGCAAAAATGGTCATTGGCATAGTAAGCTCTCAGTTAATAACTGTGGAAGTGCTCATAAGAACACTAAGCTGTGAAGCAGGCTCTGGCCCAGTGGGGAAGTAATGCCAGAAAGAAGATGAAAAAGAAGACCCCAAATCTGTGAGTCGCAGCGTCACGATTGTTCCAGGGATATCCCTAAGTATTCCATCATGTATTTCCATAGAATTCCATTATCAATCTCCTGCAAGAATTCCACTTCCTTCAGATATTCATCTATAAACACTTGTAAGAATTCCTTCAGAAATGTGTCTAGGATTCCATCAGTTTTATTTAATTAGTTCTTCTAGGAATTTCTTCAGAGATTTCTTCAAAAGTTCCTACAAAAAACAATCAACAGTATTGACTTTGAAAACTCCCTTAGACATGTTTTAAGTTCTTTTATCTGAAATTTCTCCAGGGGTTCTGTCAAGAATTAATTCAAGTTCTACTGGGTATTTTGTCAACAATTTTATCATTTGATCCAGTATTTTCAATGAATTCCATTATCTAATCGTTTGGCTACCGCCAGAAGCACTTCGTTGATGCTGGGTAGAAGCGGGGTTTTTTTTCACTTGCGTTATGCAAAATGTAACAAAGCGGCTATTGAAGTGTTAAGAACAATCCAGCAATTATTCATAGAATTCAAGGAATTCATTCAAGGAATTATTCAGAAAAAACAGCAGAGATTCGTTAAACAAACTGACACAAATTGTCGAACGGTATCTCTGGGCATATTCAATTCTGCAATAGTTACTCCAAGTATTAAGGTACCGCGGGGCAAGTGGGAACGAAAAAAACGATAGTTCAAACAAATTGTTCGATAAAATTTTCAAATGTCAATATTTTTCAAATCCAACAACACAATCACGTTTTGGCAACATATTTGCTGGTGTGTGCATGAAACTAATCGAATAATTTCGAAATTGTGAAAACCTTGGAAGAAAGTTTCAGAATGAGCCAATGGACGCAGTTACCTCGCTGATCGGGGCAAGTGGGACACATCCAGTTTCATGCGTCAATCCACATCAGTAAGTCAACCATTACAATAATAGGATTGATAAGTCATAGATTTTTGATTTTAAGAGCATATTTGATGTACATAAGGGATCAACCATAAAATACGTTACGTTTTAGGAAGAAACCCTTTATTTAATAGTATGTCACCTCACATTTAATATTAACTGAAAATTCTTCAATAAAAGTGTAAAGAGGAATTAAACATGTTCAAAATATATCATTATAAGTTGTTAACTAAAATGTAGCACATAAATAATCAATAATTGACGAAATTATAAATATGTTTTGTTATTATTTATATGCATGGCAGAAAACCACCTTATGGGATGGAATTGTTTTCCATCACTACTTAATTTGGTAGAAATAACAAATAAAGTTCAACTAACATAGGAAAGTAATCGTTCTCATGATGCATTTCAAATTTCAGCTGTGTGTTTGTCCAATTTTGAAGTCGTATTTCAAAAATAAAAAAATTATTTTAAAATAAAGAATAATAACACTTTTCTTCCCCCTCTTATGCAATTACGTAATTTGAGGTTGATCTTTTTTGATAAAAATCATTTGTTTGAATGTTTTAGTGCTACTCTCTAGCAAAATGTATGAAACGTGTACGATGTATGTACGTGTGTAGTTTTGATTCTGGTTTTTGTTTTGATAGGTCCCACTTACCCCAGGTACAGATATATTTTGGGGTAAGATAGACCATCGAAAATTTCATATGAAATAAAAACAAAATACTGGTTTGTCGTTAGCAGCTTGTAATAATACTAAAAATTATAGCTTACTGATGGAAATTCGATTTAAAACACATTTATTTTTTGCGAGTCAATGCAAGACGTGAAACGTGTCACAATTTGTCATGCAAGTTGAAAATAGCACTGAACTGACAACTGTTACATGAACCACATGGTAATAAAAATAACAATATGTTTAGTACTAAATACATTCCTTCCCAAGTAACAAATTCACAGCAATTTGGCATTCGAGTGGATTTATTAATGCTTTAAGACAGTTTCGTGAATGCTATGATAGCTAGAGGCGACATTTAACGTTGCTAGAAGATGATATTTTGTAAGTCAGCTCTTGGTTGTTTTCAAAACCTTTTAGAGACAAACTATAAAGTTGAAATTTTTGGCTACAAAACCAGCTTTATTGCAGCATACAATACCTCATTTAAACTGATAGTGGTGGCTGAGTGACACTTATTTGTGACGGCTATGATAAAAGTTTGATATAATACACCTTGTTGCCATAAAAGCTGCTTTTAAACTGATTGACTTGCACTTTAATCTTGATAACTTACCTTATTTATACCTCTCAAATCGATATTTGGGCTCTTCAGATGCATTACGAATGCATTGCAATGCATTGCGAACACTTATTCCCGACGAAATAACGACGAACTAATGCCCGTTTTCATTTTTTTGCGTATATTCTTCATAATAGCGTACCCAAACTGCAAACTTTGTTGAATGCTGCTTGGTTGCCATAAAAAGCGAAAGAAAGCTGAATCATCTTCAACCAGCATTTGTTGAAGCAATTTTACATCTGCAAATCATAACAGTGTGCCCTTATTTGTGTATTTATGATGACAAACAGCATTTGTTGATGACACTCTATCAATTATGGTTCCGCCATATTAATTTCACTTAGGTTGCCACAATTTCACTTTTTCACATAATATTATCTCCATGAATTCGCTCATTAGATGCTATGGTGTGATGAGTAAACTGACTGAATATAATTTAAAGCACAATTACCGCCCAATCAAACCAATAAATGTTCAATTCTTCACCTGGCGGTTCATTTTAGCAACTACTAAATAACTAGAAATATGCCACTTTCAGAGGGAGCACGAGCAAATTTACTTCTTTCTCATCACATTTCACAGTAAATCTCACTCGGCACTAAAGATTTGGGCACTATATTCAAATAAATCACTTCAAATAATCAGCACTAAGAAATAAACTATCACAGCCATGTTTTCAATCTTATTTTCTTTTGTTTACGTTGGAAAAAAAACCGGCAAGATCAACGTTATGATAAAATCATTTTCAAGATGAAGCGACATTCATCTAGAACAGGTGGCCTCAAAATAGCTACCATAAATGCTATTTTGCTTTATTCGTGTGGCTTTTCCCAATTATTCGTTTCCAATAAATTGTTTCAGTTTTTGTCCAGAGATTCTTACTCGCATTCCTTAAGATTTCTTGTTACAAGAGCTTTTTTAAGGGATTCCTCTAAAAACTGATCAAGTATTCATTTAGAGATTCCTCCTAGAATACCATAATTAATTCTATCAAAAGTTCGTTCAGGAACTTTTCCATGGAATATGCTTCAAAGATAGTGAATATGTTTTAAGAATTATTCTAGGAATTTGTTCTGTATTGTCCCTAAAAATATTTGTAATGATTATTTCAAGAAGTTTACTGTGGATTTTTACAGGAATATCATATAAAGCTCCAACATAATTGTTTTCAGGGTGTCTGCACTCATCTAAGTTTTTCTCTAAAAATTCCTCCGAATATTCCTTCGAGATTCAATTACTCCACTAATTCCAGCAGTTTCATCAAGATTTTCCTAAATTATGCGCTTAGGATTCATATCTGATCTCCTTCAACCATATTTCCAATAATGCTCACATGATATTTCCTTGAATTTCTTCTGAAATTTCTATAAGAGGTTCATGGGTTGTTGGGGATATCTCCATAAATGTCTGCTAGATTTGTTTCCAGGTTCTTCTTGAATTTCTTCGGATTTATCATCGAAGTTTCCTAAAAATATTAGAATACCGCCAATAATTCCACCAAGGGGGGGGGATTCTTCAAAGATAGTTCTAATGTGTTTTTTTTATTTAACCTTGAATTTTATTATATAATATTCTAAGAGTTATTCCGGGAATTTAGTCTGTTAGCAACATAATATAAATTTTAGTAATAATAAATTTTCGAGCTGTTTAGTGGAATATCTATCAATAAATGAGAACTGAATTAGTACTATACCATTTGATTCCATTAGAGATTCTAACTTTTGCCAGATACGCGTATTTCAACCTAAACTGTAAGGCTGTCTTCAATGACGTGTACTAGTCTCGAGTAGTAACGTTCTACTTAGATCGAAGGATGCTTTTTGATGTGCACTGTTGGTGACACGTGCTGTTTTCCATGTATAAAATCATCAAAATTACTAAATTTAAAAATCAAACAGTACTTAAATTTTCAACTTCAATATTTTTTCATCCTAATGCGCGATAAATATGTTGAACCATAAGCTTTTAGATGGTTTATAACGTTAGAAAATATTTTATTCCTAACAAATAAATTTTGTACTTAACTTTAATGTCATATTTTACAAACTTTTTACTTTGGCCAGTTCGACGACATAACAGTGGGATGAATTTTAATTTTAGACAATTTTATTGAAAATTCATGAGAATATAGGGTGCCGGTGCCATTAATGGACTACCTAGGCTATAAAAAATCATAACAAAATAACGAAAAGCCTTAACAGAGATCTTTTGGCGTCAACCGAAAGATTTCAACCTCTACTATATGGGAAAAATACAAAAAGAGTGATAAAACTCATTTTTAACATAAAACCGCTCGTGTCACTATTGGTACACGTGTTCCAGTAGTAGACGTTAGGGAATGATACAAGGAATTTCAAACAAAATGATAAATTTTAACACAGGTTTAACATTTTTCCCTTGAAAGATCATCTCTGGGACTTTTCTTCATTTTATACATCCATTTTAAAAACTGATTCCATCCGTTGATCCACTACTGGATCACGACGGCAACTATTGGTGCAAGGGAGCAATTTGTTTGCGTAAACTTAATTATTTATATGACTTTTTGATGAAATAAAAAGCTGAAATTTGGCAAATCGACTAAACTAGAGGCGATCTATCCCCCAAAAATAGCACATGTCGTTTTTATCGACAAATGTACGTTCAATTCCATAGTCAAATCTGCTGGTACATTACAACCATTGGTACCGGTACCCTAATACATGAGTTATATTTCAAAAAATATTAAAATAAATAACAACCTCAAAAGCTTTGACCACCTTTTCACATGAAGCTCGACCATTGTGATATTGGTTGCAATCGTCGTCGTTATCAGCAGAAACTCAAACCGTTCGTTGGTCGCGATTAGCATTCTAGAAAGAGGCGACAATGATGACGGTGATGACGACGACGACGAAGACATCGCTCCACAATTGGTATAACCTAACGAATGTGCCGTGTCAGAGTCAGTCGATGGCATCGAGAAACGCGGTGGTGAATCATTCCGTTCCATCCATCCGACCGATAAGTAGATTTGGTTTCCCACAAAGGTTAACTCGGAAGAAGATGTCACTTCGAGCCCTATTAGCTGCGGTGACTTCCGAAAATTGGAAATGGTAATTGGAAGTGCATTTGTCGGGATGGTTTGTATATAGGTGGAGCACTACATGAATTGAGTGGAAATGTGGTAAATGTCAACTCTGTTCAGGACCCTTCTTTTAGCAATACAGACCAGACTATAGAATGAATCATTCTACCATTGATTAGTTATCACAAATTATAAGAATGTACTTTTTAAGAGTGATAGTCAAGAAATTCCCTAGTTAGCCTAATGAGCAAGGCTGTAGATTACCAATTCAAAGATCGATTCACGGTACAGACAAGAATCTTTCTAAATAAGAAAATACCATGAATCATTCCAAATTTAAGTAGTTGGTAATCTGTCAGAAAGCTTTCATGAAACTCAAAGGTACCAGGATCTTACCAACAGGTTACTTCAAAATAGACAAAATAGAATCCGGGATTCCATCGAGAGGTTCGTCTTCGGGTATATTCTTCTTCATGACATTACCTCCTCATTGGGACAAAACCTGCTTGTCAGCTCAGTGTTTAATGAGCACTTCCACAGTTATTAACAGAGAGATTTCTTTGCCAAAGTGGCCATTTTCGCATTCGTATATCGTGTGGCAGGTACGATGATACTTTATGCCCAGGGAAGTCAAGGAAATTTCCATTACGAAAAGATCCTGGACCGACCGGGAATCGAACTCAGACACCTTCTGCATGGCTTGCTTTGTAGCCGCGGACTCTAACCACTCGGCTAAGGAAGGCCTTCGTGTTCGGGTGTATCCTTACCTTCTTTCAATCAGTGTCTGCATATTTCAATATACAGTCAACAACGCCGATCCTCAGTAGGCTCCGTCATCGTTGAATTCTTCTTTGTGTGAATGTTTGTTTGACAATACATGCACGAATCTGGTAGAACGTGCATTCAGTTTTTCAATTACTTTTGCTACACTAATTCTTCATCCACTACTGACATTCAAATTCAATTTCACTAGTGAAAAAAATCATTTCCGTCAGAATACCCCACAAAACATCCGCAAATTGCAAAAGTTGTATTTTTTATTAAAAGACAATCATGATTCATCAACTGGAGGCATCACATTGCCGTTTTCTTACACCAGTAATATAAAATTCATTTGTAATTTTTAATATTCAATTTTCAATTTCAGTGCCTCTAGGTGAAACTGAATTTTGAAATGACACCAACAGTGGGTGAACTGAATGTGTGCGTATGTTGCACCCACTCTCTTTCTCGTCGCATTCGCACTCGAAGTATCTTCAATGATATTCACAAGGAATTTTAACATTTTCGGTAGTTACACTGTTGAATTTTGTACAACGTAGATGAAAAAACCTCGCTTACAGCATCAGCGTAATGCTTCTGGCGGTGGCCAACAGCGCCAATACTGAGGTGTAAAAGATCCCTCTGAAGATTGATCTGGAAATTCTGAAGAAATTTCCTCCATACTTATTTTCTACAACTTTCCTCCCGGTAGCTTGATCCTCAGGATGGCTCATTCACAAAAGTTTTTGTGGATTTCTGGTGATATCTATGATGGATTCCTGGAGAAATACTTTTTTGATAGTCTTATCTTGTTACTACTGAACTGTTGCCCAACATACTGTTTTACCTTTTTAAGCTAAAATTGGCTATCGAGTTGAACTAGATAATTATTCAAAATTTTATAAGAATCTGAAGCTTCAAATGCATAGGATAACATGCTATAATATATTGGGAAGTGGTGTACATAAATTTAGTGCTGAATAATTGTAACGATATGATCAGCATTGATTTTGTAGAGCTGTTGCTTGCTCATTACTCATATGATCAATACCCGTTGGTTGAGATCATAAATCATAAGAGGGGGCTGTTGATGTACGTGCATTGTGTGTACGTAGAGCAGACTCCAGTGTCATCCCCCTATACAAGGGGTTGCAAATCGTTTCATCAAGTCCCACAGTATCATATCATTAACCGCCTCCACCCCCACAAAAGGACGTAGGTAGGAACGAAATGATTCTTTCCAGTAGCCCCATCGAACCAAGTGCGGAAAAGTATTGGACGAACATCGTCAATCATCAACGTTTAGAGCAATGCCATTGCCGCATGACGTCAGAAATTGACGTTGGAAAAGTCAAGAGTCCTACCACATCCATGCATTCAATAGGTACCTAGCGTGAAGCAAAACTTGTATTGCAGCTTCGGTGCGTGGGACGTATTGGAGTCTACAGTCTGGCGGCTGCCGAGAGGGATGAGGATTATCCGCAAATAGCCTGTTGAAAGCCCACCACCCTCCGCTCTGTAGGTCCACTACACAGCTCGAAGATATCCCACGCATAACAGGACTCGTTTGTGCAAATGGCTAGCGAATGGCGATGGTCCTGATGAATGCGATACGAACTCTCCTGTACAAATGGATGGGCACATGCTTGGGAATAGTTTGCAGCATAATTATGCGGTCACTGCTAGGGAATTTCACTGGGCAATATGAGTCAGATGCAGAAATTGTTGATTCATCATCCCGATCGTAAACGACCTTCATACAGTTTTTTTTTTCAACGATCCTTTAGAAATAACTGTTCATTATTACTGAAGAAAGATAGGCAAATGCGTAGGCTTTTGTCTCTTTTGCACTGCTTACACCCACTGGCTCTACGTTCCCAGTAAAACTTAGCCGGTCTGGTCTTCCTAATGTTCTTATGAATTAGGTTGATAATTGAATCAAAATGAGCAATCAGTTCCATGCTTTAGACAAATTTTCCGAGCATCAAATCGAAGCAGCCAATAACCCAGGTCCCATGATTGAAGTTAGGAAACAAAGGGTGCCGTCTATCGTGGTCAGTTGTTCCGAATTTGGAGGATTTGGGCAGGAGATCTTGAACTCCATTAGAGGAGTCAAGGTTTCCTTCCAAGTCGCAAAGAAAGGAGACTGTCGCGTATTGCCGGAAACTCTTAAAGATCGCACGCTTCTTCTCAAACATATTAAAGAGAAGAAACACATTTGTTTTACAAATGGCGATAAAATTGAACGTTTGTTCAAAGTGGTATTGAAAGTTCTCTCAAGTGACTATAAGTCATCTGAAGAGATGGAATAAATGATTTACTTGGATTTTCCCCAGTCCAAATAATCATTATGAAAAAGAGTACCCAATCTGGCATTCTTCGGAAAGGCATTCCAGAAACCTGGAGGATATTATGGTCTTGCCCTTCTAGCCATAGAAAAAGCATTCGACAGTGTTTGGTAGGCTTGATTGTAAAATTAAAAAAACTTTAATTTTCCAACATACATTGTTAGAATAATCTTAAGTTATCTGCCGAATCGTACACTTCAGGTTAATTATCAGAAATCCAAGTCTGAAAGACTTGCTGTAAGAGCTGGTGTTCCTGAAGGCAGCATTTTGGGACCAATATTATACAATATTTTTACAACTGGCTTACCTGAGTTATTCTGATATTAAGATCCTTATATAAATTAGGAAAATATTAAGCTGCTAATAATGGATTCCAGGCATTAACTGGCAGGTAATACTATTCCAGTATCGCCGATTAAAAGGATTCACCATAATTTATTCCAAAGATTTTGCGAAAACCTAATCCCAAAATAGCACACCATCATAAGCAAATCGGACGCTCCCAACCGCAGCACCAGGCCATGTAAGTAGGTGGATTGACGTTTATCTGCGGACGGGATTCTGTTCCCAACCGACCTTGGTGTCAAGCCGGATCCCAAAAATAGCAGTCACCTGGTTTGGTTTGCATTGTTCGAGCTGCAGGCTATAAATAAAGCAACGGAATTTGCAACTGGAAAAGCACGCCCCACTCGATGATGTATGGAGACGCGGACATTAGGGTGGCCCATGATTATCGAACTATAGAAACATTTAGTTCTTCTGCTTCTTGGCGGTTCGTTTTCACTGGGACAGAGCCTGCTTCTCAGCCTAGTGATCTTATGAGCACTTCCACAGTTATTAACTGAGAGCTTTCTTTGCCAAAGTTTCCATTTTCGCATTCGTATATCGTGTGGCAGGTACGATTATACTATATGCCCAGGGAAGTCACGGAAATTTCCATTACGAAAAGATCCTGGACCGACCGGGAATTGAACCCAGACACCTTCAGCATAGCTTTGCTTTGTAGCCGCGGACTGTCGTTAAACTCGGCTAAGGAAGGCAAAACTAATCTTTAGTTACACCGCCATAAATTGGTTCATTTGGATCCCCAGTGGGTACCTACTGTGAAAATTTAAGGGGAATCCGTTAGCTTTAAGGAGCTTGAAGATTGTATGATTAAAATCTATCAAATATATTTGAAAAACGGTTCTAACGAACAAGTGTCGGGAGAGTAACTTAAGATTTGACAAGTTAATTTTTCACACATGAAAATGGGCCACCGTACGGGCATGGATGACTTCCCGATCCGCTTCGTTGCAGCGCGTGGTCCTTTCAGTAGGTAAACGTCGGCTGGGCTTCGTGCGTGCCAGCAAACAAGTGGACGAGAATGTATCGTCATAAATAAATGTTTTCACTTTCCTAGTGACGAACAATAGGAGGTTCTAATAAATAGGAATCCGTTGAATCCGAGTTAAAATTAAAGTTATTGAAAACTGCCAATTTTTGACAAATATTTATCCATTTTCCCAAAATAGTATTTATTTTATTATTTCAAAATTCTTGGATAGAATTTCAATAATTTGTCACAGATGATGTTATTTCTGATATTTCTCCAAACTTGATCATTTTGTATGAATATTGTCCCTCATGTACATTCCTGTCAGTACTATAAATACCGAGTAATGAAACAAGTCTTACGTATCGTTCAACACGTTGCAGAAGCTATGCTCTTCTGTCACCGTAAATTATTCAGAGTACGTCAATCTTAGCATTACTGCGTCAAGAAGCATAGGTAAAAGTTCGTCCCCAACCGAAACCGATATCGATCGGCAATGCAGCGAATTTTCTGCAATTGTCAAAAGAACAAAAGCATTCAACCTAAACTCAACCTGACCGCACAGGGCCAATGAGCTGCAGACAACGGTCCAACGAAACAGAGCCATTTTTCATTCATGAAAATCACTGCATCGGTTTCACCGGAATACACGTTCCACTCCACAGCCTTGGTCGACGTCGACGACGACGCCAGTGGCAAAAAGCGAAACCACCACCCAAAGTTAAAACCCCCTCCTCCCATCTGTCACCCATTCTCCCATTCTGAGGTTCTGTATCACAATTTCCTACATACCTACAGCCCTCGATTCCACCCAGGATCCCATACAGACACAAACGCACACATACCCAGATCACAAAACCCGACTCGAAAACGCGTCATTGCGTCACGATTTTTTTCCCCAGAATGAAGAAACCATCCTCTCAACCGTCGTCGGGGGAAAACTCGGAACTCATTTCCCACCCCGAAAGCGTGCCTTCTCTGCTCTCGTTCTCATTTTCCCATTTTCTCAAAAACTCTCGCAACACTCTCCACGTTCTCTCCGATACTGCATAACTTAGAATATGCTCTCGGAAATTCGCACTATCCTTCCCCGTTCCACTCTTGCGATTGAATTCACAGGAACTGAGACACTCTTCCGTTTCCTCCTCCGTCACGAGCGGCGCTGATTGTCAACCGTCGTGAAACGGACTGAACTATTTCACAGTTCATCAGGATAATTCCTAGGCAGAAAGCAGCAAACCGAGAATGAAATTAACGAACGAAACACAGAAGTGCACACGAAATAGGCCATCCCTGAAGCCCTGAAGTCACAACCAGAGCGCCTTTCGCTAACAATTTGGGGTTCGACTGCATCAGAGTGCAGTTTTATTGTCATCCTCGTCATCGTCACCGTCATCATCGTCATCATCATCTGATTCTCGTGACTCAATGTGACTCGACTCGGATTCGGGTGGGGTCAGTGTGCGTTTTCGGGACAATCCACAGGATGAAATTAGTTTCCACGGAACAAGGATTTGTTTGTTTCAACAAAACAGCAGATTTGGCGAATCGGATTTGTTTGCAAGATTTGGATATGAGATTCATCAGTTTTTAATGTTGCAAATGTAATGAACAAATACGGATGACCAAGGATGTATTCAATACATTTTTTTTTTCAAGTGCACTTACTTCAAAACAATACGATCGTCACCTGTCTCGAAAACTTAGTCATTTATTTAAATTTAGATTAGACTTATAATCAAAACTACCGTAGCTGTATGATTTCATATTCACTGAAGGAACTACACTTTAAATAAGTTCAAACAATAATTCCTTAGCCGAGTGGTTAAAGTCCGCGGCTACAAAGCAAATCCATATTGAAGGTGTCTGTATTCGATTCCCGGCCGATCCAGGATCTTTTCGTAATGGAGATGTGGCACACAGTCCCAGCTGGACACAACTCGTTTTAGAAAGTCTATTACCATGTTAGGATTACTTTGCCAAATTTTCAAAAAGGGCTCTAATAACCCTTTTTCCAAATGTTGAAATGAAATTCTTCGATTAGGCAATGCTTCGCAATTACAGAGTAATGCTCAGCAGTTTCCTTTTTAGCTTGACATCCGTATAAGATTCGTATCTTTTTAAGATGATACCTACTTGGTCATCAGCTCAGTTATTACCTTAAGATTTCATTTATTAGGATTTTATGAATCATTTCGCTTGCTTGGATACATTGCATTCCAATTGGATATTTCCATTTTTTCAGGTTCAGCCTGAAAGTGCACTCAAGAACACCTCAGAACAGGTCAGAGCCGACAAAGCTCAAAGCTGCACCATGTCATGTTAGATTGACGGCGATTTCATTCCCTTCAATACCACAATGGTCGGGCAACAAGTACCATGTAAATTCGTACCTACTGGCCAATTGCTTCAGAGAAGTACAGAACGCAGAGTGCATTCCCCACTAATTTTGATCGACATGTAAATGCTTTTGGCTTATTCAAAGCTACTTGACTGTCCGAGAAAATACAGATCTTTGCAAACCTGTAGTTCCTTTTGAGACAAACATGTGTACAGTCTATAATGACTTTTATTTCAGCTTGGAACACAGTTCCGTATTGTCCGTATTGTCGCCCATCTTTGACCCGTCTGTATCAAATACAATAGATCCTGAACGTAAACTTGGCTCACCAGAACCCCAAATATGGCGGCTTGATTTGAGCATTTTGAAGGACACATCATAGTTGGTCCTCGTTGTCATCCAATTTTCTGTTCTTCAAATTCTGTTCTGTTCAAATTAAACTCCTTGGCGATCTTCATGTGACCCATCAGATCACCATCTAGTATTTACTAGTAACGGACAAACTAAAAGACATTTGTTGCAACTTGCATTTTAATGAATTCATGCAAATGAAGTATATTAAGAAGCGTATC
This sequence comes from Aedes aegypti, assembly GCF_002204515.2. Lineage (NCBI taxonomy): Eukaryota > Metazoa > Arthropoda > Insecta > Diptera > Culicidae > Aedes > Aedes aegypti. The sequence continues at coordinate 18,185,108 of NC_035108.1, read as the reverse complement.
CAAAGAAGGTGTATTTTTCAATTCCCATGTCATTTATATACAATCAAGCCTTTGCAACTTAGTCAGCTTCTTCTGACCGGTTACCTCATCCTGAAACTGATTTAAGCTGGGATGGTACGCTGGGCAGGACATCTTGTAAGAATGCCGGACAATAACTCTGTAAAACGGTTTTCTCTTCCAATCCGAGTTGTAGGGTGCAGAGCCACTTGGGCACTTCCATGATTCACTTTGGCATGGGGGGTTTTTCTTGGCCGAATTGCATGAAACTTTGCAATCAGAAGCGCATCAATACATCGCACATTATGGACAGATATGACCTCTGTAGCTTTCAAAAAACCCTACTGCCGAAGTGAATCAAAAGTGCCAAGAATAGGATCCGGGTCCCTATCAAGATAATTGATGTAGAACTAAATAAAAACCAAATAAATTATACATAATATGCAGAAATGGCAAAATTCTGCTGCTCAACGTACGCAGGAGAACAATCCCAGGCAAGAATGTCGAAGGGAAAGTTCTCGACTGTTTAAGCCTAAAACTGCTGTTCTAACATAAGTCTCTTACACCGCTTCTCCCTGGATGTCATTTCTCCGAACGCCAGTAATACGTGCATAAATGATCATTAACTATTCATACTGTTCATAACCGCATATTTGTAACATTCAGCAACAGTAGAAATTGAGAAAATGACGTGTCGCGACGCTGGTGATATTAATACACACTTAAACTCTTACTTTAACGAAATCTCGACGAAAGTTATCAAGATTCGGCAAACATGTACCGAAATATCTTCAAAAGTGTTATAGAGCTTCAGGAAATAATTACCGAGATCTCAGCTGTTGGATTTTCAGCAATCCGTTTACCGAGATCGACTTGACCAAATTTAAGTGTCAAGGTACACTTAAATACAAACTGCTAAAAATAAGCATTATGGAAAGAAAGAGTGTTATTTGACTAAAACCAAATGTATGACAAATCGAAAATTTTCAGATTACCAATATTTCCCGAAAATTTATCATGCTTTTTACGTCATAATCATCTTTGCATGGAAATTATCTATACATAACAGACCCGTTACATGGCTGATGATCTGTTCTAATATTATACGTGGTCAAAGATTTGGTGGTATATCCAAGAAAATGCAAAAAATCTTAAAATATTGTCAAGTGCAAGTTCTTAGATAGATCAAGTTTTGACTACGCTAGCGCTAACACTAAGTTCTTAGGTAGACCAAGTTTTTCTAATACATTTCAAAACCTTTACGAAATCTACACACTTTCTGTCGTTGCACTCCATCTTCTGATTAGGAACTTTATACCTTCTGAGCCACTGAACCATCAAGCGGCTTAGTCAGGGTGTATGTACTATATTGAGAAGGTGATATATTCCTAAAACTGACAGCTATACTTCTAAAACAACCGAGACTTCCTTCTGAACAATGTAAAGAATTGAAGCTTCATGTACCAAATGAAGAAGTAAGCAAAAAGTATTAATTCGATCAGTACGACCGGGAATATACAGAATACCCGCGACTGAGCCACTCTGAATATCTGAATCCTTGTACAGGCCGAAGGATACAATCTTTTGTAACAAACAATATAATAGTTTGCAGCAAACGAAAAAAGATGAAGCATCTAAAGTAAATAAACCCAATCAGTGGCTACAAGATGTTGATACAATTATGCATAATAACCCTTTTAATAGGCCTTTTCATGTGACAGGTCCGTCTATGCATTTGTTTACATCGGTGGAGGACCGGTGCTAACACGGGCCTGTCATTTTTATAGATGAACTGTCAAAGACCTTCCGGATCAGCTGATTTGAAACGTCACGTGAAAAAGCCTATTGTAAAATATCATTACATATACAGTGACCCCACGCAGTTGAATCACCCACAATTTATGAATCAGCTGACTTCAAAAGACAAAATTATTATCAAACTTGTCACAAAACATCACAGAATTATTTTTACTGATAAGAAACTATGTGTAAAAATAATTCTGTGATGTTTTGTGACAAGTTTGATAATAATTTTGTCTTTTTAAATCAGCTGATTCATAAATTGTGGGTGATTCAACTGCGTGAGGTCACTGTACGGGCCCCTGATAACTGAGCGTTAAACACAATGGCCATAAACGCTCATACCAAGCTGAGGGTCGTAAGTTTGAACCCCACCAGTCGAGGGTCTTTTAGAGTTAAAAATTGTGGCGACTTTCCAGGACAATAGTCAATTTGCAAAGAAAGCTTTTAAATAATACCTGTACTGCCCATAACTGCATATCAGTCGCATTCGACATTTTTGACAATTTCAGGATAATACCGTGTGTAGAGTCATCAAATGGTAAACACTTAAGATCAACTTACTAAAATCTATGAGTTTGTTCTAGAAAATTCGAAAAAAATACCGAGTTGTTTTTGTATTTGTAACCGCACAAAAGTCACATTGAAATTATACCTGAGCCTCGTTATATAGTAACAATGAAATTTCTATCAGAATTATTTTCTGACTAAAGCCTGTCCACGTTAAATTTCGGACACCCAAATAATGGCAGCAAAAAAAAGTTACTCATAATTCAACAAAAACAATTGTTTATTTCAGAATAAAAGAGTTATATCTACAAAATAAACAGTTGATAAGGATGTTAATCCTTCTTTCTGTAAAATTCTCGAACTTTCTGTGGTACACCCGCCATCCGTGTCCGAAATTTATCGTGGACAGGCTTTATTCATCCAGTACGTGATTTGAGTTGTACAACATTTTAGCCTCAAATAAGTATACTTATGAGTTCATGGCGATTTTTATAAAATTTAGTTTCCTCCCATACTGCCATAAAATGCACACTTGTTATTGGATTTACTTAATGCCTACTTTTGTCGAATGTTACAAATATGCAGTTATGGGCAGTGTAGAAATGCTAATAAGAACCATACATTGAGAATCAGGCCCTGTCTCAGTTAACCCTCGCTTTACCACGACTTTGATTGGCTATTTCTATACCAAAAACCGTTTCTGTGAAAAATACTATAACAAACAATATTACATAAAGACTAAATTTTTCGAAATTGGTTTAAAAAAATTCAGTTGACAGGTTCCTTGAAAGATTTTTGAAGAGATTATTAGTGGATTATTACTTGTTTAATTTTTTATGTGATTCTTGTTACATTTCTGAGAGATGCTTGGTAGGACTTTTGAAAGAGATTGTTTGGAACCGCCATCTAAAACCCTTTGAAGAATTCTTCTTGAACCATGACAAATTTTTAGCGTAATTTATGCTTCAAAACAATTGTAATTTCAGATAATTGTATTCAATTTTAATTCAGCTTATTTTAATACTTTTTAAAATCATTTTAAGAAGGCTGTGGGACATTTGTAAAGGCTTTAAACGATAAACAATTGGTTTAAGGCAAAGTAGGCCGTCATTGAAATTTGTACGCGTCGTTGATGATTGTTGCTAATGCATCTCACAATTTCGAATCAAAGAAAATCAGTTGGTTTTGCACTGACACAGCTGAAAAAGTATCAGCTTACTTTATGCATGTTAGCGCGTACAGTGATACATTTTCAAGTCAATATAAACTATCAAGACCAAGTTTTATCACTTTGGAATGCAAGCTGAAAAGTCATCATTGTTGCCAAAACGAATGACGGGCTACTTAGCCTTAAGTGGAAATTATTTCTTTTTGATGTTTTTTTACTTAAAAGAGTTAAAAATGGAAGTCATAGTGCACAAGATTTTGAAACACTGATCATAATTGATTGAAAAGGGACATCAATCGAAATGGCCGATTCATAAAATATCGAGACCAAAAATATCCAATGTACATAACCTGATCTACGCAGTTATTAACTGAGAGCTTTCTTTGCCATTTGACTTTTTGAGTGTGTCTTTCATGTGGCAGGTACGCAGATATTCTATGCCCTGGGAAGTCGAAAAAAAATTTTCAACGAACTACGACCCTCAGCTTGGTCTTGATGAATAGCTGTGCGTTAACCGCTACGGCTATCTGGGCCCCATCCACTTATAGACATTTATGCCAATTCGTCTTTTTAGGCTTAGGAATTTCAATCAATATGTTGATGAATTTTTGAACCTACAGGTTTAACTTATTCAAACATTCTGAATTTGCTCAGGTGTTTATTCAAATGGGTATAGAGTTATTTGTTAACTGTTCTTTGTTTATGCATTACTTGATGGTTTCTTCAATTTAGACAAAAGAAAGTCCACTGAATTCATTTTAATAATATGTTTATAGCTATCTTAATGAGCATAGAATGCTAGAGGAAAAGCAAATTTCTATTGATGTTCGAAGTATGCTTGCTGAGAATATCAGATAGTCAAGACTCAGCAAAATTTCCATGTACGGACACTTGAGGTGACTATGAAACGAAACCAAACTTCGAATTTTTAAGTGCACACATCTAGAAAACCTGACAACTGTTGGCATTAATAATTTAGTGGATTGATTGCTGTTGATAATCAATCGATTAATGCTTCAGCTGCTTTTGAAAATTCGAGGATTCGTTTTATAATAATTTCAAGGCTTCAGTGAAGTATAACTAATTGAAAAACATATAAATTGAATCGTTCAATATAAAACCACAGTGTGATCAAGACTTGCAAACTCTAACATTTTGAGTGGTGCAGAATTGGATTTTACATCTTAAATTAACTCGAATCAATAGAAATGCGAGGCCTCTACATGATTCTTATTCCGGGCACAATCACACTTTTGCTTCATATTCCGGATTCTAGCTCTTGAAAAACACAATTAACATATTTAAATTATTAATTAAACTTACTCAGCCGTTCGAAAGAGGTCAAAACTAATTGAGCAATGTGAATTATCATGGACTGCAATAGAAAATGTTTGTGAAAACCAACCTTCAAATTAGGAACAAATTAGGCAAATTTTGCCGAAACGATATCCAGTTAAAAATGAATAGGCAACGTGTTGAGAAACTACCTTCAGTAACAAATTAGATATCACAAAAAGAATTTCGTCTACATCTACTGGAAGTTGGTTGGACCATTCGGCTTTGCAAATTGATCGTCTGGCACACATTGTCACGGACGGGAAAATATGAATGGTTTCATGATACTAATGATTGAGATAGGGAAACTGATCATATTCTTGGAACTTTTGAGTCACTTCGGCAAGGGGTTCTATGAAATCTAACGAGCTCATATTCTTCAACAATTTTCTCCGTATATGAGTGCATCTCACAGCTGGGTTTCACGGAGATGTCCAATTGATTCTTTATTCTATGACTGAAATGAGTTAACAATGTAAGAGAAGTTGGAACAGACGGCAATCGATTCTGTCATAGTTATTTCAAGATTTTAATTCGTTACAATTACAGGTATGGATTTATATATAGATTTGTCTAAATGCTTCAAATGTAAATATGTTTTAAAGATTTCCATGTCCACTTAGGTTTAAGTGGATCAGCAATGATTAGCATTATCAAACACTCTCTTAAAAAAGAGTTACACAAAATCAGGCTCTTCTGGGACAACACATCAATGTGATTTTTCACACATGCTGAAAATCGATTTTGTGCTGATTTACGCTTCAATTTCATGTCACATCAATATGCATACAGAAACATGGTACATTATGCTGATGATTTCACTAATTTATTCTGATGTTCTCCATTCAATGAAATCAGCACGTCAAAATACTAAGAATTACTGTGTAAGGCTTAGTCCTTCCGATAATCAGCAGCAGTAACGTGTGAAAGCTTGCAAACAGCAAACAAAGACGTGAACGCAGACAAATGATTTGCCAAGTAGTTTCAACTGATTGTTACTAAAGTAATAAAATGTTTGATTTAAAAAAGGAGAAATTTAATATACAGACGACTCTCCACATCTCGATATCGAAGGGATCATCGAAATAGGAAGAGATCGAGTCATAGAACATACTTTTAAGGAATACTAGATTGAAAACCGGTCCATTGTCAGGAAAATAGGGGAAAACAATAAACAATTGGACGTCATTTCTTCTTTCTATCTTTTGACAATGGGCATATCGACATATGGAGAGAAAATCAGGAATTACATCGAAGTATGAAGATATCGAGGATACAGAATAAAGGGACTGAATAAATCATTGACATAGGGAGAGATATCGAGATGTGGAAAGTTGACTGTATTTTGTAAAATAATGTCACTGTAGTTTATACCAAGAAAAACAACATTCCCATATTAAGACATTTGTAATTAATAATTTTATATAAAAAGAAAAGTCAAACAAATGAGTAACGTTCGTTTCGCACAGCACAGCCACTAGGCGAGCAGTAAAGTTATGTAGCTAGAGGTATGAATGGTACACGGTGAACTCATGCGCTGCTCAGCCGAAATCGATTTGACATTTAATTATTACCCATCGTAGCAGAGCGCAACACACGTAGAGATACGTAACCGGAACGAAACAGCAAAGTTCAAAAAACAAAAAAAACGTTCTCCTAATATGTACCGAAACCACATCGAGGAAGGACACATTGATCAACTTAAACCGTTTAATACAATGAAGACATGTAGAGGAACAGGGTCAGGGGGTAGTTGATGTTCAGGGACATTGTCGGAGGAGGAAATACGTGACACTAGAGAGAAATGATCTCCACAAAAAAGAACTCAAATAGGGGACAAACGAAATCAAAAACTTATGAGAATTCAGCAACCAGTGACGGTGCCAAAAATTGGGAAATGTAAAAACAGATACGTACCGCTTGTAACGCTGCTAATCTGTCCTTCGTCATTTTGGATGCTGCTCCCGGGGGACACTGTTCCGGTACTAGCAAATTTGATCACTCAACTCGAACTGTGGGTTTTTCTGATTCTCGGAATCCTGTCTCACTGCAACTCTGCCGCAGAATCTACTTGGCTTGGCGCTTTCGGTAGGAATCGTAGGTACGCACACTCACACCGGGAATTTCACAGGCACAGGTTTCCGGAACGCTCTTCTGCCACTCGCACACACTTTCTAGGGCAGACGGCTATGCTGCCTCTCAAGAACCGGGCTCCTTTTCCAGCGAGACCCAACGATCCATTCACACCGGAAATCCCATCTGTAACTGTTGCAACACTTGAAACACAACTCGGAATCTCTTCTCCGACACTTTCCGGATAATACTTCCGGTGGGGGTGTACTATCGTTCCACTTGTGTCTGCGGCCACAATTTGTTCCTATTTGCACTGTAGCACTACAGATCTAGACGACGTCCACCACCTATATGGATTCAACTTTTTTTCATCTGTCAAAAGAGGGAAAAATCAATCACGAATGATGTTCCGTCTCTCGAGCGAAGAAAACTTCCAGCTGCTTCCGGTTGTCGATTTTGATACACTTCACACTGTCGCGGATTTGGTTCTTCGCTGAAATCAAGCCCCAGGGCTGTGCCCAAGTTCACTGCTAGCACCAGTGCCCAAAATCCGGAACGGTCCGGACCCAATTCAGGAAGTTTTCGGTTCCTACAATAATCTTCACCTAGACTCGAGCCACAACTCTCCAGCGACTTGCGAGTGGAGTGTATGAAAATCGATATCTTCACGCGACGTCGTTATGCAGCAGCAGAAGCACCAGTATGTTGTTCAACTTCCAACACGGAGACATGTCGCTCTCGGGAATGCTCTTTTCTCTCGATGCGGGCGCGAACTCTCCCTGAAATACGGAATATCTACTAGGTAGGTACAATCGCGGCCATACGCACACCAGCTTTCGAGTCTACTCTAGCAGCGACTTGCGCGTATCAGTTAACTTCCCATTCACAACACCACGGTGATCCTCTCTGTCCATTGGCTAGCGAAAACTCAACACTACGGGGGGAGAATGCCGACAGCCACTTATTGTGGGTTGGCTGAATAAGCCCATTCCGGGGCTATTAAATTAACACCTAGCTTAGCATACGTGTAAATTTGCGTCTGTCGCACGTTTTTATGATTTAGAGACCCTTTAAAGTTGTTGATGAAGAAATTTTCTAGTATCTTCAAAACATTTCAGTTTTCGGAAGTTTATAAGGCAATGTTCATTGAACAAGCTTGTTACGGCATTTAGCCACAAACAACCAGAGTTTTATATGAACCAATCATACACATAGTGTACGACAGTAAAGCCGAATTAATGAGAGCGATAATAAATGGTTGAGGCCTCCTCTTATTGCTCGATTCCATCTAATGAAAAGACGGCCTCGCTTGCAAGGTTTTGTAAGGGTTCAGCTTAATGTTCTTCGAGAATTTCATCACTTATCATCATATGTATAAAATCTCAGAGCTGCATGCCTGTCAGTGACACTGGAAAGAAAAAAAATAATGTCTTTTGTATCTTTTTTTTTGTTTATCGTCTGCAGTTTTAACATTTGAATTAATTCTTGTAGTACTCTGAAATACATTTCATAGTGCTTAAAGAAGTATGAATAATAGAACATTTTCGTTAACATTCTTCTCCCTAATTTGTATGATGTTATGGAACTTTGAAAATGTGTCATAAATTTAGGCGATTGTGCAGTAATAAGTAACATGCCTGTGAGGATGTCGTGTAATGTTAAAAAGATTATAACCAACGTCCTCTACTTCTTGACATATCTCTTATATGGGACACTGCTTCTCTGCTGAGTGCTTTCAGCACTTTTACAGTAATTAACACTTCAGTCGTCGCACTGTTGTATTTTGTACAACACTGGTGAAAAAAACCTCGCTTCTTGTACACAGCTGCAGCGTGGTGGTTCTGACGGTGGCAAACCGCGCGACGACTGGAAGGTTAACAGAGAAATTTATTTGGCCAAGTTGCCATTTTGCATTTGAACATAGATATCAACAATTTTTGAAAGGTCATACATAGTATTTCGCTTCTGAATTCCGTTGGCCACGTTGAGATATCATTTTAGTCAGGAATCTGTTTAGAAACTTTGCATAATAATCCTTTGCAAAATCTATCCTTCAAATATATGCCCAGAAATCTTTTCAGGAACACTATTTTCACGTAATCTTCTTGAAATAGCTATAGACATATTTAAATCGCTCAAAGTTTTTCTTTTTTTTTCATTAGTTAGTTTTATTAGGTTTTCTGTGTTATTAGACAACATTATCATCCTAATTTGGTAAAACGAATTTAAGATTTTATTAACATTTTGTTAACAACATATTACATTTCATCTGCCGTAGCAGTTCAGATTTTTTACAGGTGAGTTGATTTCACCTGCTTATAAGAGAAAAAAAATAACGTTTTCAGTTTACTTAACCTAACTTAACCTAAACATATCTCGCATAATCTGTGATCTCGCCCTAAAAGCCATTGGTAACCGAGTGTGTAGCTCGTTGTTTCTAAGCAAATGAATGGACCAGGATGAAAACTATTACCACTGGGGGATAGAGGAGTATCTTCTTTTCATCGTAGCATTGTAGAATAAAGTGTAAATCGATTCGTTTGCTCAGTAACACCAAGCTACACGCGCGGTTACCAATGGTTTTTAGGGCGAGATCACAGATTATGCGAGTTATAACGCATTAATCGTGAAAATAGAAGATTGTAACGATTTTTGCCTGAAATTATTGATTATTTTATTTCAAATTTGTTCCAATGTTTCAACATTGGATATTCTATGTAACTCATTGGTACTATACCAGGGAGGAAGCTTCAGAATCATTTTCAAAATTTTATTTTGAATTCTCTGCAGAGCTTTCTTCCTGGTATTACAACAGCTAGTCCATATTGGTACAGCATACAACATGGCTGGCCTGAAAATTTGTTTGAATATCAAAAGCTTGTTCTTAAGACAAAGTTTTGATTTTCTATTAATAAAGGGATAAGAGATATTTTACATATTTATTACATTTGGCTTGAATGCCCTCAATGTGATTTTTGAAAGTTCAATTCTTATCTAGCATGAGCCCTAGATACTTAACTTTATCTGACCAATTTATTGGAACCCCTCTCATCGTGACCAAATGTCTACTTGAAGGTTTCAAATAAAGAGCTTTTGGTTTATGTAGGAATATTATTAGTTGAGTTTTGGAAGCATTGGGAGAAATCTTCCATTTTTGCAAGTATGAAGAAAAAATATAAAAACTTTTTTGCAATCGACTACAGATGACACGCAAGCTTCGTCCTTGGCGGAGAGGCCTGTGTCATCCGCAAACAAAGATTTTTGACATTCCTGAGGTAACTCAGGTAAGTCAGATTCTGCCTTGAGGAACACCAGCTCTTATAGGAAGTCTTTCAGATTTAGAGTTCTGATAATTAACCTGAAGTGAACGATTTGACAGATAACTTTGAATTATTCTAACAATGTATGTTGGAAAATTAAAGTTTTTTAAATTTACAATCAAACCTTCATGCCAAACAATGTCGAATGCTTTTTCTATGTCTAGAAGAGCAAGATCAGTAGAATAACCTTCAGATTTGTTGGAACGAATCAAATTTGTTACACGTAAAAGTTGATGAGTAGTCGAATGTCCATGGCGGAATCCGAACTGTTCATTTGCAAAAATTGAATTTTCGTTCAAAATGACCTTTTCAAAAAGTTTACTGATTGGACGATAGCTAGAAGCTTCTGCAGGATTTTTGTCTGGTTTTGAAATTGGAACAACCTTAGCATTTTTCCATTTGTCAGGAAAATATGCTAATTTTTAAACATTTGTTAAATATATTAACTAAAAATGATAAGCTACTTTCTGGAAGTTTCTCAATGAGGATGTATAAAATTCCATCATCGCCAGGAGCTTTCATATTTTTGAATTTTTTAATAATAGTTCTCACTTCTTCCAAATCAGTCTCCCAGGCATTTTCGAAAACGTTCTTTTGGTTGAGAATATTTTCGAACTCTTGAGTAACTTGATTTTCAATTGGACTAGTAAGTCCTAAATTAAAATTGTGCGCACTTTCAAACTGCATAGCAAGTTTTTGAACTTTTTCGCAATTATTTAGTAATAATTTGCTTTCCTCTTTCAATGCCGGTATTGGCTTCTGAGGTTTTTTCAAAATTTGAGGTAATTTCCAAAAGGGCATAGAGCCAGGGTCCAATTGAGAAATCTTATTGTCAAAATTTTTGTTTCTTAATTGTGAAAAACGTTTCTTGATTTCTTTCTGCAAATTCTGCCATATAATTTTCATAGCAGGATCGCGAATGCGTTGAAATTGCCTTCTCCTCACGTTTTTAAGACGGATCAAGAGTTTAAGATTACCGTCTATAATCACGGATTCAAATTTTACTTCACATTTTGGAATTGCGATGCTCCTGCCTTCAACAATGCAATTTGTTAAAGTTTCAAGAGCATTGTCAATATCAAGTTTTGTTTGTAAAGGAATATTAACATTAAGATTAGAGTCAATAAATGTTTCATATATATTCCAGTCGGCTCGAAAATAATTGAAAGTGGAGCTGATAGGATTGAGAATCGCTTCATGGGATATTTGAAATGTAACAGGGACATGATCCGAATCAAAATCATCATGAGTAATCAGTTGGCTACAAAGATGACTAGAGTCGGTTAAGACCAAATCAATCGTAGATGGATTAAATCGCTCAAAGTATTTCTCCTGTACTGCCCATGACCGTATAATTGTAACTTTCTACATTGTAAGGAAATGGAGTACCAAGTGTACATCTTTTTGTCAGTATGAGATGAAACTAAAATATCTAAAAAATACTAAGCACTTTAAAATACTTATTTGAGGCTTAAGAGCTCATATTTCATATTAGGTGAATATATAGACAGAAAATAATAATAAATATTTCATTGCTACTAAATTTTGAAACCCATGTCAATGCTCAATTTGACTGTCATGCGGTTACATTTAGCAACATAACAGCTTGGTATTGTTATTTGAATTTTCTAGAACAATCTCACATATGTTGTTAAGTTAATCGAAAATATTTATTCCAAGTGCAATGTTCATAAGTTTCTCTAAGAACAACTCAACAATTATCTAACAAATTTTCCAAAAAATATCTCCATGGATTTCAGAAATTTATTTGAAAGTTCCATCGGAAATAACTTCAAGGATTCGTTCTAAGTTTTCTGCAATGATTCATTCATGAAAAATTTCAGTTTTCATGCATTCGACTAGGAATTCAAATAAGAACAACATCAACATTTTTTAGCAGTCATTCCTTTGAAAGTTTTCAGGACTTATTCTACAAAAATTTCGAATATTGTTATAATTTATTACCGGTAATTTTGCAATTATTCTCCAGCGATGCCATCAATTTTTTTCATGAACGCTTCTAAGAGGCTCTGTCCCAGTTGAGACGTAACGCAAGAAAGAAAAAGAATTTGGGAAATCTTTTGGAAATTCTTGACAAAATCGTTTCAAGCATTCTTTCAGGAATATCACCAGATACTAACTCGTCCGAGAAGTCGGGAATTCCCTTCTAAATATTACTCTAGAAATATCTACAAGAACTCATTCAGTAATTATTCTAGAGTTCTCTCTGTGAGATGCTGCGTTCTTTAGGAATTAAAGGATTAACAATAAAAAATACTACAGATACTCCTAGAAATTACTACAGATAAAAATTGCAGTAAAAAAATTCCTCAAAAACATTAACGAAACTCATACAAAACTCATGAAAGTTCCTCAGAATTACTTAAAAAATAATTCTGAAATTGTTTTAAGATTTTCTTAGAAATTACTCCAAGAAATATTAGGAACTAGTGGTCCCGGCAAACTTCGTCTTGCCATCAAGTAGGCTATTGAAAAACACTACTGATCGTCCCATAAAAATGACAGTTCCGTTCACGCTCGTTTTTCTAACTTTCCCGGTGAATATCCTAGGATTTTTATACACACAAACACGTCGGAACCCTTAACAAACAAAATGGAGAAAGAATCGTTCATATCCGTTCACCCGTTCGTAAGTCATTTCGTGACATACAAACACCATTCCATTTTTATTTATATAGATTATGTAGGTAGAGTATGACCCATAAAAAAATGCGAAAATTGTTCGAACGTGAGTTTAGCATCCACAAGCGTTATTTTCGTTGTTTTTGTGAGTGAATGTAATTTCCGATTAATGTAGTATATTTGTACACAGTTTAAAGGTTTTGTCCGCTCAAAGCCAAAAACAGCGTCTGATTGTCGTATACTCTGGTGATAAACTTTCCAACTTCGAAAATCACACTTTATTGTTGAAAATATTAGTTTGTAGTTTCAGAGGATGGAGGAGTTCTTAGAGAACTTCTGTTTTTCATGATCACAATAAAATATTTTGTCAGGATCTTATTTTTGAGGGCATTTGCGTTTTATGGGTCTGATATGCCTTTATTTTTTGTTAAAGTTTAATAAAAAATAAACACAGAGGTCTATAACAATTGTTTGAGGAAAAACAATGTTCCTTCGGTTAGAGACAACTTATATCAATACTATCTCATAGGTTTTGAGCAAAACAGAGCCGCTTATCACACTTATACGAAGGTGCATCCACGGCTCTCCAAAATGAGCAGTTTTTTCGAAAATATGTTTATGTCTCCATTGATCTACGTATTAATCCATTCTATCATTTGATATGGGCGAATCATCCCATCCTTGATGTTGTAGAAGCTTTCAACACGAAGATATTGAACTTGATGACTGCATGATAAAATTTGAAGGTATGTTTTCAATTCCTCTCTAGTAAGGTGAAAGTAACAGATAAAAATTATGTTCAAAGCGTAAACCTGAGTTTAAACAGATTAAACAATACAAATAATGAATAACATTTATGTTACGGTAACATTTTTCTTATAAAAACTACCATAAAACATGATATGACGATTTTCGCATTTTTTATGGGCCATACTGTACTTTAGAAATCCCTCAGCCGTTTAAAAAATCCAATTATCCTATTAATTTATGTGAGATTTTTTCAAAGCTATCTAAAAATAAGACTGTATGTATAATGCTTGAATAGGCCCACCAGATGAAAATTTGGAAAAGCAGACATTTTGAGTGATCGGCTTTGAGAAAAGATGACATCGAAATTTAAGTTACTCTGACCACATGCTTTAAAAAAAAGACACCGACATGTTAATGCTTCCAGTTGACCATTAGCCATTTGAAGGAAGCACCACACTATACAACGGACTAACATGAAACGCCCAGTAGCACAGTCGAAATATATACGTGCTTGGAAAAACTTACTGAAAATTAAAATTGGTCAACGTTTAGATTTTTTCATAAGAATTGAATTCATGACCTTCTGCTTAGTGAACTGTAACGGTAACTGTTGATTTTTTCCAAACATGCGTACATGTTATATTATATAAATCTGAATATAATGTTCCCCAATTAGCCGCTGGAATTCCTTTAATCTTGAATTTTATTACCCTATGGTATGTCATTCACTTGGAATGGAATATTTGGTGTTTTATAATCCAAGGTTACGATGCATTCGGTGAAATGGCATATTGCATTATAATTTTTTTTTATTAAAATATGTTTGGAACAACACATGAGCAACTTTAGTCAAACAAAAGTTACAATAAATGTCGTTCCAAAATAAAAAGTTGCAATTTTATATTGATCTCACAAACGTATAAAAATACTGAAAAATAAGTCGTTTGATCTTAAATCTTAATCTAATCTTCAACGATGTTTATTTGATGTCAAGTAAATAGTTGATGTAATGTAAAGTGATATCTAAAGCTCTGCGGAACATTTTTTGCCCAAAGTACCAAACATCCGCAATTAACTCAATTTAGGGCTACTCCAGATATTCCTCCAAATATTTATTCTGAATGGTTTGAAATAATTCTAAAGGAAGCCTTCGAAGTTTTTTTTTTCAATCATTCTTCCAGGAGAATTGTCAGACAGTGTCCCTAGAGTAATTTCGTAAAAATTTTTCAGAAATTATTAGGGAAAACTTTACAAAAAAAAAATCTACATAGTAATTTAAAGAAAATCGTAATGTAACCTCTGATGAAACTTGTGTAAGTGGAAAACATACCTTTGATGGAGGAAGATCTCTGAAAGAACTACTGGATTCTTGAGAAAACTTTAGCAGATTTCCTAAATTAATTGGCAAAATGATTGAAAATAATAATTAATCGAATTTCCTGATAATATCTCGAAGGATTTTATGAAGGAACTCTTTGAAGAACAACAGATTCCTGAAGAAGTTCATTGGCTCTGGAGAATTGCCCATTGGCTCTGGAGAATTGAACTTAATGGATGTGGACCCTACACTGAATGAGTTGTATGAAAAGTTTAGCATATTTGTGCTGCTTGATCCCGAAAGGGTTTAATAAACTTTTGTAGATAGTACGAGTAATCTTTGAATGGAATGCTGGAGAAAACTGTAGAAATCAAGATGAACTTTAAGATGCATTCCAGGTTGAACTATTTCAGAAATACCTGAAAGAGTTCTCAATGGAATTCCTCGAAAAATTCCTCTATGGACTTTTGTAGCAATTCCTAGAAGTAACCGTGGATGAATTCTTGAAGGAATCCACATGTAAAGGCGTAGGAAAATTTGTAGAGTACTTTGGAAGAATTCTTGAACGATTTTTTTTCTGAAATTCTAGAATATTCCTTTGTGGATTTTGCTAACTGGAGAAATCCGCTGAAGGATTTTTGGAAAATAGCTGAAGGAAATCCTAGGATAAATTCTGGAAAATGCTTTAAAGTATTCCCTTAGGAAACGAGGTAGTCACGTTGAAGTGCTCAAGGATTTCATGGAGCAAGCTTTGGAGAAATTCCTCTAAGCATCTTTTGAAAAAATCGCTGAAAGAATTTCTGACAGAATTGGTAGACAAAGCACTAGAAGAATTTTAGGAGAGATCCCCGTGGAAGCCCCTGAAAGTTTTTCAGATGAAATCTTTGGAGAAATCACTACGATACAGCTTTTCCTCGAGGAAACTGGAAAGAAGTTCTTGAAGGTCCTTTTTCATAGACTCTTTATAGCTTCTGAATGTTTTTCTAGAGCGGTGGTTTCCAACCTTGTTGAAGCTGCGATCCACTTCTAAGTTCTACAAACAACCCGCAAAACCCTAAAAATGATGTTTTTATAATGCATGTTGCTACAACGCGATTTTCGCGGATTTGTGCCGTCAGACGCAAAAATTACGAGTGAATAGAAAGCTTTCGCGAAAATCGCGGATTTGCCAAATCATGTCACGAAAGTCATATATAAATTGATTAGACAGACAAGCTACAAAGTATTTATTTTGCAGAGCCGGCAAAATATTACATTTTTAACTTTTCAAAATTGTGATTCTGTATATTGGATGCGCAGGCAGAGTTAGCTCATATTGTAGTGTGGTCACCAAACTCCTATTTTGTATACTATTTTATTTAGTCAAATTTGGTCGTAGTTAATTTACTATCCTAGTGATAGTCAAAAATCTTCGATATGAAGACAATACTGTTACGATTTGTTGAAAGTTCTACTATCATTAAACAAAGTTGTTGGTTCAATATTTTTGAATCCAAACAGTTTAGAATAAAATGGTATTCATTATTGTGTTTTAGAATATTTTTTACAGACTGTTTAAAACTAACAGACATTCTGAGGTATCAAATGAATGTTAGCTCTTCAGTTCAATATCAGTCAAATGTTAGACCTTGCAAGCTTTTGACGATCTAATATAAAGTAAGATGAGCGAAAATTGGTGTTGAGATTTACTATTTCTTATGCGTTAATTTGACAACATTTTTGTTTAATACCTAATTATGGGGTGATCCATTTCGCATGAGGACACATCGCATAATGGATGTCTCGTATAAACCAGTTTCATACAAGAACAGGAAGCATAAAAAAAAGCATAAATGTATTTCTCTTTATGCCAAACGTCCACCCACCTAATAATTTGGTATATGAAAATTATCACCAGTACTTTGTCTGTCTTTTACGGTAGTGATTTTTCCAAGGCATAAAAGGAAACACTGTCGTAATCTAACGAAGTGACGAGAGCTTCATTTCATTTTTTTTGTGTATTTTGACATACCTTCGAAGAAATTATAAGAAATAGTAATATTCCTGCTAGGTAAAAATGTAGGAACTAGTGATTATTATAAATTCATGGAGATACATTCTAAGAAATCTACTATATTTACCGCTTGGTGACCACAAATGAACTAAAGACTATGGCGCTTACGTCACTGTGCCAGATTACGGCAGAATACAACGTTTGCCGGGATAGTTAGCTTTTAATAAATTTTAAATATTGAAAATTGTAACCCCTCATTTATTTATCAATCACGAACATTTCTAGTGCTTTTCACATAAAATGTAAAACCTGAGAAAATTTGACTAAATTTTTCGAGGAAAGAAAACTGAAGGGAAATATATCAAATTAATACTACTAATTTTTCCCACTTGTTTCCTTGACCTAATATACAATATGACTGACAGGCTAATTTAGGGGTAGTCGGGGCGATTTGGACAATGGGGTGAAATGAGCACCCCTTGAAAACTGCATAAATTCTTGAAATTTCATCTGAAATAACATGCAACCCTAAAGCTGACAAGGAAATGAAGCAATAGACATGCTAAAAGTCAGTGTTCCATCGGTAAAAAATCGACTCAAAAAATGACAAATTTTGAAAAATCTCTCATTTATTCGGGAATTTTATAAGACAACGGAAATCATACAGATCTAGTGTATTGATCTAAGAAATGTTGGAAATCATGCAAAAATCCAAAGTTTCCATAATATTTTCATCAATTTAATCGACTTTTTCTTAAGGTGGCCAAACTGCCTAACTTTCCCCTAATCAATAAAAAAGAAAATTACAAATTAGAAAATGATAAAACAAGAAACATTATCTTTGCTAAATTAAAGTTTAATAGTTTATTGTAACTTACTTAGTTGTACATATTCTGTATTAATCAGAAGTATTAAAACGTATTCTATAAATCGTAGAATTTTGTTCAATGTTCTAATACCAGTAATTAATATTAAAATTACCTATAGTGTTTCAAGCTCTATAGCTGCTTGAGAAAATTATCACGCTCTTTCTTGGACACGAGGAACACCGTGACCGCACAATAAACAAACCACCCAACTTTTGACAGCTTAAGCCAACCTTGGCAACCCTGCCGGCACTTATCGCACACCCAACACGCATACAAACTCAGCCGAAAGTATGTTTTGACAGCTCAACGAACGATTCTTTTTTGGGGTTTGGTTCTCTTCCTCTCACTCTCTCTCTCTCTCTCTCTCAAGATACGCAACACTACACACTGATGTCACTCCGCGCTAATGTCTCTGTGTTGGGGTTGGAAATGAAAAAATAGCGAGAAATTATTGATTTTTCACACGAATTTCTTCTGCGAATCAGCTTCACTGGGGGTTGCTAATATTAGTCATTGCCCTTTTTTCGCAACGATTTGACGAAAGCACAAATTGGTTTCTGCATCCACAAACACTGCACCTATCAAAAATCAGAACTGATTCCCGAGCACTCTGAAGCGCGATTAGATACGGTCGACGACAAACACTGAAAGAAATTATCTGGGCCACTGTGTGACGGATCGAAGCCTCCGCAAAAGCGCACACAAAACTCACTCGAATTAGGAGACCTATAATCTTGGTCTCGTCGACACTCCTTGGAGACAAATCTACGGCCGTTGAATGGATGGCGAAAAAACCCGGGGCGTAACAACTACACCACGTATACGACGACGGGTCCTGAATCGAGGGGGGCACACACTTGAGAAACACCGAATGCACACCACACACACGTCCTTTACGCAAGGGCGTCAGACTTCGAATGGAAGAGGGTTTCGAATTTGAGTCACGAGCAAGTCAACCAAAAACCACCCACCGCATCGCGATGAGAGAGAGCAGCGAGAGCGAGAGAGGTGGAATTTCCATGAGAATGTGTAGGAATTTTTCTCTGCGTGCAATGAATATACATGCTTCACGATACACTCACACCACAACGCGACAACGAATGTGCGACATGACATTTGCGAAGGAGTTTCGTATCAAGGTTAGTCTCATTTAAGGTCCTTACTAAATGCAATGTTTGATTGTATTTTTATTCTAATACTTGACGTCATATTTAGCTTTTTATTTTCGATGATTTCATTCTCGGATTCTCGGTACTGATATAGAGTAAAGTGGGGCAAAATTTCAAATGAGAAAAAAAAACTTCTTAAGATTTCTAACTCAATTCACAACAAATGTTATAAATATGATGGTGCGTCGAATGTTATTCAAGTATGGTACTTCCACACCAAATATTATTGCGGCACTCATTTTAAACCCACATCCAGCGGCGGCGGTAACGCGCAGAAGATACGCGCGTAATTCTTGAATTATTTTCGTTCTTTAAGGACGCAAATGTTTCAAATTAGCTAAATCTGCAACATTTGGTGATTTTCATTATCACTGCGACGGTATATCGACATTTTCAGATAATCGCATTACGTGGATTTATCTTGCAGAGCACAATAAAGAAATCGACTAAGATTTAGAGAAGTTATAGCTATTTGTTGTTTTTAGCCACAAAAATTGTAATTTTCGGTCAAACTTACATTGCATGGAAAAAAACCCTTTTAGATTTTTTTTAATAGGGGCGACTTTAGGCCTATCATGGTTTAAGGCGTATTAGTTTTTTCATAACTGCTTGGAAACCAGCTTTGAACCATAGCGGGGCAAAATTTTGATCCACATGCTGGCGAACTCGTTCCGCATTCCGTTGCCGTTCCGCTATCATTGCGTTTGGGCCTTAACAGTGCCTGCTTTTCGGCCCGAGGATGAAACGTTCCTATAAAATACATGTATACATAGCCAAGTAGCCACCTTCATGCTCTTGACGGTATTAACATAGCCTTGGCCAGTATGGCCAGTTATAAACACCGTGACCGTCTGGTAACCTTATTATAGATAAACTAGCTTACCCAGCGTGGCTAGCCACGTTCCAATGGAATTTTAAAGCGAAAATCAATATATAATCTTTCAAAGATTGATAATGTCTATGTTCAACTGCAAAATGATGACATGGAAAAATAAATCTCCCTGCTTTTAAATATGCAAATCGTGTATGAACAATAGGCTGAGAAGCAGACCCTGTTCCAGTAGAGATGTAATGTTAGAAATAGAGAATAATGGTTATAATTTCATTAACATGACCCTCAGTCGTCACGCATGATATTAATGAACAAAAAGTCGCCTAAATTTATGCTCCGCCCATACTCCATCGAGCATGTCGATGTAATGCTGTTGTAATGTTCTGATCTTATATTACATCCTTATATGCTGTTGTAATGTTCCTTGTGTTGTGAAGCATTTCAAAAGTTCCAGAAGCTTCTATGAATGAGAGAGAAGAATCCTGGACAAACATTTCAAAAGGGCACATCGACATTGCTAAACATTGACTTTTTAAGACGCTGTCGAACCCCATTCAACTCGATCACGCTCACCAATACCACTATCAGGAAGAGTTAACACCGATCTTTCTGATATTGGTGTTAGTTTGTGTGGGCGGGCTAAAAAGGGCTCAACAGCAACGTTTCTGAAAAATGGCTCAAGACCTCTTGGGCCCATTTTCAAATGTTTGTCCAGAATCTTACAGAATATTCTGCTAAATAGCTGTTCCAGTGATCTATAATTTATTGTCATCTTTCGAAATCACAGTTTTAATGAAGGGACCATCGAACCATGGAACAGGAATGCTTTGTAAAGCCATTTCAGGGAACCAGCATTGTAAACATTGTTTGTTCTCGAAATGATGAAAAATTCGAAACTATTTTACAAATCAGAAAGAACAATGTTCCAGATAGCT
Organism: Aedes aegypti; assembly: GCF_002204515.2. Lineage (NCBI taxonomy): Eukaryota > Metazoa > Arthropoda > Insecta > Diptera > Culicidae > Aedes > Aedes aegypti. The sequence continues at coordinate 18,164,396 of NC_035108.1, read as the reverse complement.
CTAGAATATTCTGTCAAATAGCTGTTGTAGTGCTCCACAATTTGCAATTGTAATGATCTAACAATAAAATTGACTGTCGTAGTGCTCTTAAATTACTGTTGTAGTGCTCAGTGAAACATTTCAATTAATAATTTCAAAGCGTTACTGACAGACAGACAACTCTGGGATTTTATATATATGATGTTGCATTAAGGGGACACGGGAGACCGTGTTATTTTCCCTATCTTTCGTCTCACTCTAACAATAATCATCAAAACTTTGTGGAAGCAAATCTCAAGTTTTAGTGAACCGATGAAGCTGAAAATTTATCGGGTTGTGCACTACATATATAGAATCATAGTGATACATTTTCGCATCGATATATAGAGTGGTTCTTGAGATTTGCTTCTTGAAATGGATAGGGTGATTATGATGACGTCCCGTGCGGCCTTAATTTTCCAAATACGTTCAACAATTGGGTCCTAAAATTTTTAATGAAATCTTGTTTTTATTTAATAACACGAAAAAGCATGTTTCTGTAACTACTTTAGCAATTTTTCCCGCTCAAATAATGGTTTTATCATGTTTGAAATTTAATTTAAAAATTTGGTCCATAAATGAACCTTGACACTTTTGATCATGTTTGACGTTCGCTTAGTCGACAAAAACACCACAGGGGTTTTAGTTCGACCACTGGGGTTGTTCCTATCTGACATTTCGTAAGGGACACGGAAAACAAAATACACCCAAAATTTGAGTTTAAGCCAAAGGATGTGACAAAATCTAAAAAAATGGTTTTTTGGGCTTAAACCAACGGAAAACATTAGAAAATTGAGTAAACATGTGTTTTTGGCCTAAACTTAAGCGTTCGGCACTAAAATTGGGACAGGGCTTTAGGACCCTATTGTGATATAAAGGTGTATTGTTCCAGACCTTCATTGATAAATCTGGAACATTGGGAAATCAATTGTGTATTCAATACCAACTCATAAGTGTGTATTACTCTGATGATGACTTTGATTCAAATAATGCAAGTTTTGGAGTTTATAATATTTCGCAGTGCAAGCAATTTTCAACATGATATTGCGCATTTCTGTCACCATTGGACTACAGCAGAAGTTTTTACAAGTGCGGAAATGCTAATAGGGTTTATACATATATTTCATAACGCTGAATATGGCAATTTTTGACACCCACCCACCCCCTTCAGCGTTATGAGCCCATAAAAATGAATGAGCCCATAAAAGTGAATGAGCCCATAAAAGTGCACGATTGCATCAAATCGAGTCGGTGTCTTCAGCAGGGTTATTCCTCGAAGTCCAAACAACAACCCCGCTGAAGACACAGAAATGATTCGATGCAATCGCGCACTTTTATTCCCATTTTCGCACTTATGAAGCCGCACTTCGCAGTTCAGTATTGAAATAAATACACAATATTACTTAATTTAATTGTTTGACCAAACTGATCAATTAGATCATGATTTAGACCTAAAATGTTTGTAAAATACACATCCAATACGAAAAATGTTTGATTGGGAATAAGATCTAACGCGTTTTGCGGGACATATATAGTCGCTTTAATCTATAAGGATTTGAATAGTCTGTGTAAATCTCTTAAAATTTATATTACAGGGAGTGCTAATTTGTAAAACATTGATCAAGACTTTTAGTGAAATGTCAACAGATTTATTTAGAGTAGAATTCATTATTTTCAAACATATTGTTTAAAAACGAAATTAATTTTCCACCAATAGATAAATAGTACGAGGGAAATTAATCCTTTTGGAACATGTTTTCTGGATATGTTCAGTATGAGAACTCCAATTCAATTTTGGATCATATCAAATACCAAGAATCTTATATTCGTATACTTGTTCGATATCAGGTCCATTAAGAAATAAACAATTTGTAATACAAGTTTAGATTTACACAGAAATATAATATATTGAAGGTGATTATAAAACGAAGCCAAACTTAGAATTTTCAAGTGCACAAGACTGGATAATCTGACACAGTTCGCGTTGAAAACCAACCAATTGCTTGCTTGTTGATGGTGATGGGATAAATTTTCAACGCTGAGCGCTGTTCGGTTCTCAAGTCTTGTGCTCTTGAAAATGTGAAGTGTGTCACATGGCTGCTTGGGCCCGTCAGGAGTTAATCATCAATATTAACCTCCTTTTCCCGAGCAGCCTAGATAGCCGCGTAGTGTCGGTAGCGGTTGTTTCAACTGGCTAAGAATCAACACTACGGACTGCCTGTTCCGGTGGTAAAAGTCCACCTCACAGGTGACCCCTAATTTATGGTGTGATGCGTACCGTGCCTAAGAATGAATGGTTAGGGGGGTCTAAATAAAACCTAACCGCAAACGGAGCCTGTGGGGTACCAGGGCGCCCTCCACAGTATTGAGTCCTTCCTGTGCTACCCGGAGCAATGCCGCAGGTGACCTTGTGTTTCTCCGAGATAATCGGCTGCCCTTCTTCAGTCTCTATCCTGAGGCTTAATAAGGGTGGGATTATGAATATGTTGACATTTAATTTAAATTATCACCTATATGGATTCGCATTATGCGTTTTACACAGTGTATTCTGTGCTCATTCGCCTTTGGCGACTTTAAATAGATACCGATCTGGTTTTTTCGTTGCTGGTCTTTTTCGTGCTGAGATTGCAAAAAGCTTAATCCTGCCTAGTTTGGGTAGTGGCTACGGTTAGGTTAGCTCAGATCAATCTTCAGCATAAAAGAACAGCAACGATCAATCTTTGCAGACTCATGCAAAATGGTGCAGCCCAAGTGGCGCTAGTTCAAGAACCCTACTTTCGTAGAGGGAACTTCTATCTAGGTAACCTTGTGGACCCAGTTTTTGCTACTTTTAGCAAGCTTGAAATGGCAAACTCGCGCTCCATGCCTCGCGCATGCGTGCTCGTTAATAAAGCAATCGTTGCTACACTCATTTCTGAGTTAACTACCAGAGATGTATGTGCTGTCACAATCGATGTTTCTGTTGGTGACCTCAACAGGAAATACGTCTATTGTTCGGTATATTTACCACATGATGAACCATCCCCAACGGATGACTTCAAACGAGTTGTCGTACACTGCGTAACAAAAGGCCTTCCGCTGATTGTGGGCAGTGATGCCAATGCTCATCACATCATCTGGGGCAGCTCGGATATCAATTTGAGAGGCTCCAGTCTGATGGAATACTTAAGTAGTACAGACCTTGGATTACTTAACATAGGCAATCGCCCAACCTTCATGGTTTCTAATAGAGAAGAAGTGTTAGACATAACGCTCTGCTCGAATAGAATCAGTCACGAGTTGACGAACTGGCATGTATCAGATGAGGAATCATTATCTGATCATCGCTACATCTTCTTTGAACATTCAAATGTAACTGCGCAGACTTTGCGTTTTAGGAATCCCCGGTCAACAAACTGGGAACTCTACATTGAATTGGTTGCGACCAAATTTCATGGATATTCTCCGTCCATTGAAAATCCAAGTGATCTGGATGATGCCGTTGATACTACAACATCCTACATTATGGAAGCTTTTGAAGAAGCATGTCCTCTGCGGTCTGTAAAGACTACAAGAGGGACCCCATGGTGGAATTCTGATCTGACTAGACTCAGGAAACAATGTAGAAGGAGTTGGAACAGACGCCGTTCAGCTGGATCAGAGTCGTTCAAGTCAGCTCGCAAGGCTTACAAGAAGGCTCTTCGTTCTGCTGAACGATCCGGCTGGAAAAACCTTTGTACAAATGTTTCCAGTTTGAGTGAAGTCAGTCGGTTGAACAAAATTCTTGCAAAATCTAAGGATTTCCAAGTGAACGAAATTCGCTTACCTGATGGTGACTTTACTTCTTCCGATGAAGAAGTTTTAGAATGTTTATTCAATACACACTTCCCCGGATGTGTGGACATAGCATCTACGGATGAACCAAATGTCTTTTCATGTAGTTACGAGTCTCTGGCCTCGGCTCGCAGTATCGTAACTACTGAATCGATTCAATGGGCACTTAATAGTTTTGCTCCTTTCAAATCTCCAGGAGCGGATGGGATTTATCCTGTTCTGCTCCAAAAGGGATTTGAGTCTATCAAACATGTTTTGAAAAAGCTACTTGTAAGCAGTTTTGCTACCGGGTACATTCCCAAATCCTGGCGTGATATTACTGTAAAGTTTATCCCAAAAGGAGGACGTGCGTCGTATGAGGAAGCGAAGAGTTTTAGACCAATCAGTCTGACCTCTTTTCTTCTGAAATGTCTGGAACGCATTATCGATCATCACATCCGTGATGTCTATTTGGCAAACATGCCTCTTCATGTCAATCAACATGCTTACCAATCTGGAAAGTCCACTGTGACTCTTTTACAAAAAGTTGTATACGATATCGAGAAAGCATTCGCTAAGAAGCAATCGTGCTTGGGTGTTTTCTTGGATATTGAGGGTGCCTTTGATAACGTGTCTTTCGATGCCATATTGGAAGCAGCACGAAACCATGGGCTAGCTACAATGATTACCAATTGGATTCATCAAATGCTCAGAAACCGACATCTCTTCTCGACATTGCGTCAAGCAGCGATTCGAAAATTGAGTGTTTGCGGATGCCCCCAAGGGGGAATCTTGTCGCCACTTTTGTGGAATCTCGTAGCAGACACGCTATTGAGGCAACTCAATAATAGCGGTTTTCCAACATATGGATTTGCCGACGACTATCTAGCTCTGATAGTTGGTATGTGCATAAGCACCCTATTCGACCTGATGCAAAGTGCTCTTCAGGTAGTCGAGAGTTGGTGTCGCCAATATGGCCTTTCGGTAAACCCGAATAAAACATCTATTGTTCTTTTTACGGAAAGACGAAACCGCGATGGAATTCGACCTTTACGTCTTTTTGGCACTGAGATTAATGTGACTGATCAAGTAAAGTATGTCGGAGTCATTCTAGATTCCAAACTTTTATGGACAGCTCACATTGATTTCAGAGTCAAAAAAGCTTGTATGGCCTTCGGTCAATGCCGGCGAACCTTTGGTAAAACTTGGGGCCTCAAACCCAAATATATCAAATGGATTTACACAACAGTTGTTCGACCAATATTAGCATATGGATGTCTTGTGTGGTGGCAAAAGGGCGAAGTGAGAACAATCCAATCAAAATTGGGCCATCTCCAAAGGATGTGCTTGATGGCGATGTCTGGTGCGTTCTCTACAACTCCCACAGCAGCGCTCGAGGCCCTTTTCGACGTTGCGCCACTACACATATATCTTAAACAAGAATCACTTTCTTGCTCTTGCCGTTTATGGGTACTGGATCTACTGGAGAAAAATCCAGTGAATCGTAGATCTACACACACTTCGTTGTTTCCACTTTTGGTGAATTGGGACAAAATTGTCCTTGCTCCAAGTGATCTCACAATTGCTTGTAACTTTCCTTACAGGACATTTACCACACAATTCCCTTCACGGGAAGAGTGGACGTCTGGCTATTTGGAAAGAAGTATATCAAACAATATAGTATGTTACACTGATGGCTCCCTTCTTGAAGGTAGAGCTGGTGCAGGAGTATATTCTCGTGAGCTAAGGCTGAATCAGTTTTACTCACTTGGTAGAAACAAACTGCACCGTTTTTCAGGCGGAAATATTTGCTCTTATGTGTGGAGTGCAATCAGCACTTCAACAGCGCGTAATGGGTAAAGTCATATACTTCTGTTCAGATAGTCAGGCTGCTATAAAAGCTCTCGCTTCGGCCAACTCAAGGTCGAAGCTTGTTATCGCATGTCGAACTCAAATTGAGGAACTGAATTCAGTCAACTCTGTAAACCTTGTATGGGTACCTGGCCATTCTTCCATCGCTGGAAATGAATTGGCTGATGAGCTAGCTCGCGATGGAGCATCGCATGACTTCATTGGCCCTGAGCCGGCTATTCCAATTTCGAAGTGCTGGGTGAAGCTTCAGATAAACTCTTGGGCGGCAACTCAGCACAAGCAATATTGGAATAGTTTGGAGTCGTGTCGTCAAACAAAATTGTATATTACTGAGCCATCTCCAAAGGTGGCGAAGTATTTAACAAATCTGTCAAAGCAGAATTGCAGTCTCTTGGTTAGAGCGTTGACAGGCCACTGCCGACTCAACTATCACATGGCAAATATTCAGCGTGCTGACTCATTTGTGTGTGATAGTTGTGACTCCTGTTCTTTGTCTAATAAAACACACTAGACTTTGGGTTAGTACTTCTTTATTACGTAGCGAACTGTACTCACTCCCGCTCTAAACACTTCTGGTCCCACACGGGACAGTCAGGTAGAAAGTAATGAATGAATGAATGGATGAATTCTTAAGGGATGTACATACATAGGGGTGTGCTAATAATGCAACATCCTCCCTGTTTCAATGAAATTAATCAAAGTCCACAACATAATCCTTCAACTTTTCTGGAATGCGAATAGTGCGCTTGGGACGACCTCCAGTTATTGGTGCTTCTGTAGTTGCTGGTGACTGACACAACGATGGCGCTCTTATCGGTGAGGAAGAAACTGGTACCACTGCCTGAGAGAGCGACGGCTGCTGATTGGGAACTCGCTGGGAATGAGAACCCAATGTTGTCAAACAAGAAGCGTTGTTTTCATCCTCCGGTGTCGGCACAGTACTGATGGGAGTGGATACAATTTCCTCCGAACTTTCCTTGCGAGGTTTCAAATGGACCAAATCTCGACGATAATTACCACCACGTACGTTCACTGTGTAGGACCTTTCGCTTAGACGGTTTGTGACGATACCGGGAGTCCATTGCTTGGAGACTTCAGGATCCACTTGCACATATACCGGAGACCCGGTCTGCAATTCGGGTAAGTTTCTTGCCTTCCGATCGTAATTCAGTTTCGCCTTTCGCCTGTTCTCTTCGATTGCTGCTGGAACACGTTCCACCACCTTCGGCATCAGATTAATTCCAGATGTAGGAATTCCACAGCGGGTGGCGCGAGAAAACAACCGCGCGACGGGACTAGATCCTATTTTATTAGGAATGTTCCTCCAGTGCAAAAGCGCGTACCAGAAATCTGTTCCGGTTTCTTCAGCCTTTTTGAGTAAGCGTTTTGCTATCTTTACAGCTGCCTCAGATTTACCATTGGCCTGTTGATGATGAGGAGCTGACGTGATGTGCTCGATGTCCCATTCCATAGTGAACATTTTCATTTTTTGATTAATGAAATTTGTTCCATTATCGGTTAACATGGTCTGGGGTATTCCATGACGTGCGAAGTTTTTTCTACATACATCAATCACCGATTCTGGCGTTAGATCTTTCAAGATATCTACCTCGAAGAAATCTGAATAGTGGTCGACTGTAACCAGGAACCGTTGATTTCGACCTCGAAACTCACTGAAGAAAACATCCATCGAGACAAATTGGAAAGGATGTACTGGTATTTGGTGGCTCAACATCGGTGGATTTGGCTGTGACGAAGCAAATTTCGCGCACGTAGGACAACTTTGGACCGCATCTTTTATTTGATTACTCATTCCTGGCCAAAACAGGTTTGCTCTGGCCAACTTCAACGTTGCTTCGGTTCCGTTATGACTAACGTGACACTTATCGATCAGCCGCCTTCGCAAAGCATGAGGAACCAGAATGCGATCTTTTCTGAACACGATGCCATCTTGAAAGGAAAGTTCATCTCGAAAACCGAAGTATATCCGTACTCCATCAGGAACACGATCTGATGAACCAGGCCAACCTCGTTGAATTAGAGTGATAATGTTCTGCATTGTGACATCACTCCTCGTTTCTTTCACGATCTCGTTCAGACAGCTGCTCGATATGTTGAGAAACTTGGATAGTTTCAGATCTTCGACTTGTCCAAAAACTTTGTAGATCTGCAGCTTGCTATATTCGTCATTAACTGCCTTGTCATCGAAAGGAGCACGTGAAAGGGTATCCGCTACAACATTGTCTTTCCCGGTTACAAATTCAATCACCAGGTTATAACGTTGCAGATTCAGGAGCATATGCTGGAGTCTCTTTGGCGCAGATAATAGAGGCTTTTGGAAGATGTTGATGAGAGGTTTGTGATCCGTCTTTACTATTGTTTTAGGATTTCCCACTACGAGCTGATCGAAACGAATACATCCAAACAGAATCGCCAACAATTCCTTCTCAATCTGCGCATAGTTTCGTTCCGTTGCGGATAACGTTCTTGATGCATAACCAATTACTCCTTCATTCTGGTAAACTGCGACTCCTAATCCGAAGCAACTTGCATCACATTCCATAGTCAATGATTCCCTGGGATTGTAGTATTTCAGAGTTTCCACATCGGCAACCATAGCTTTCACTCGATTGAACTCCGCTTCCTCGATGTTCGTCCATAGCCATGGAACCGATTCCGAAATTAACTTTCGCAGGTTTGTAAAGTTGCAGCTTAGATTTGGGAGGAAACGGCTCAAATAGTTAACCATTCCAATGAAACGGTGCACTTCCTTTCGGTTGAGTGGTGTGGGAAAGTTTTGAATCGTAGCAACCTTTGATTTGTCCGGCTGAAGACCTTCACTTGACAGCACGTGTCCAAAAAATTTCACGGAGGTTTGGCAAAGCTTGAGTTTTGTCCTGTTCAGTTTTACGTTTTGAGATTCCAGCCGAACAAGTAAATTTGTCAAGCACTTGTTGTGGTTGATGAGTGCTTCCTCCATTGTTTCGCCGACTCCAAACACCAAAATATCATCGGCCAAACACTCCACACCTTCGAGACCCTGAATAACCTCTTGCAACTTCATCTGAAAAATTTCAGGAGCCGAAGATATTCCGAACGGTAACCTTGTCCAACGGTATCTGCCAAAGGGCGTCCAAAATGTCGTGAGCTTGCTGCTAGCTTCATCGAGCTCTACGTGCCAAAATCCTTTCTTCACGTCGACGGTGGAAAACACTTTAGCTCTGCCCAACTCCGGTAGTATTTCGTCGAGGGTGGCAAATTGTAGGTTTGGTCTCTTCAACGCTTTGTTTAGTGGAATGGGATCAAGACAGATTCTGATGCTAGTAGATTCTGGATCACCTCGTTGTACTAGTACCAAGTTGCTGACCCACTCAGTGTGCATCACTTCGCGGATAATTATACCCTCCTTCTCTAACAGTTCCAATTCTGTTTTCAGCTTGCTTCTCATGGATATCGGAACTCGTCGTGGAGATTGGATTGATGGTGATATGGAACTATCGACTTCCAACGAAACTTTCCCATCGAATTTTCCATAGCCCACAAAAATCTGCTTGTGATCCTCGATGATTTTTTCGGCAGACATCCTGTGCACACGCAGTACACTATCCGATTCGTTAGCTTCAGATCTCCCAAACTTAACTGCCTTGCAGAACTTGATGAATCCCAACACACGTGAAGCCTTTGCCGAAAGGAGCGGGCAATGACTAACGTCCACAACCTGGAGAACCAAACGGTATCGCCGCTTCCTACGCCTGCACGGAATCTTCACTTCTCCCAGCACTTTGATCGGGTTTCCTCCAAAGCTTTGCAAACGGTATGTAGACGGCAGTAACTGTGGATTCTCTTTGCCGGTCAGTTTGACTAACCAATCGTAACCGATTAGGCTTGTATTAGCTCCTGTGTCCAACTCACAGCTAACTGCCTCCCATTTTTTGGAAAACTTAAGCTCCAACTCAGCCAATACGCTGCCTCCTTTGGCCGAGTTATCGATTATTTTGCCGATCTCGTATTCGTCCTCGCTTTCCTCCGAAGGTTCTTCATTGGAAGACGATGTAGATTCCTCAGGATCACTGTTCTCGTCCTTAATTTCCTTCACCTTGCTTGACTTCTTGCGCTTGTCCTTGTTTAGTTTACACACTCTTTCAAAATGATTTCTTCTTTTACATTTATGGCACTTTTTTCCGAACGCAGGACATGAACCACGTGAAAAGTCGTGATAATCACCACAGAACTTACACTTTTGCACTTGAGATTTGTAATTTTGACGATATTTAGCTTTTGCTATCTTGTTCACTTCCCCTTCCGGATTCGGTATCGACAACTCATGGAAACGTTTCGCAGTAATTTCCTCTGCTCTGCACATGTCCACCGCCTTCGACAATGTTATATCAGTAACGGTTAACATTTTGGATCGCAGACTTGGCCACTTGTTCGACGTGACCACTTTATAGGCGATCAACTCTTCTTGCAAATCTCCGAGCTTAGCCATCTTTGCTAGGGTCTTCAATCGAGAAACAAATTCATCGATAGACTCTCGAGTCTGCTGCATCGACGAAAAAAAATCAAGTCGGTCCACAATAATGTTCCTCTTAGCTACCACCTTTTCCCTTATGGCAGCCAATGCAGTATCTGGATCAACACTTTGTTCAGCTGTCAACTCAAAGTTGAAGTATTTCTTTCTCGCCGGCTCCCCTATGACGGAGAGCAAAAAACTCACTTTCTGACCATTTTCCTCCTGTGGCCACCGATCCATTCCAATAGCCTTAGCGTAATCTTTCCAACTCTTCTCAAAGAAATCCATATTTTCGTCCATATCGCCTTCCAAAACAAGGGGCGATGGCTGCGGAACTTGCACGTTTGACGAACTGGGCTTCGGCGCTATTGCCTCTTGATTATGCGACCGCATCTGCACTCCTTCCATTATCTTAGAAAACATGTACATTTGCTGTTCCATCAGCGCTTTAAACTGGGCTGCATCCATTTTAATGAGGATAAATACTTCACAGTAAATTTCAACGAAAATTTCGATGCCACTACGCGACACTCGCGAGAAAATTCCAAAATGGCCGCCGACGCTTCGCGACTCGTAAACTAGTTTCTTCAATTTTCGTGTTTCACAAATGATTTACTAATCGCGATTTCGATGACGCGAAAATACACTTTAAAACCATTCGTTCACTTCTGACACCATGTTCTTTGTCTAATAAAACACACTAGACTTTGGGTTAGTACTTCTTTATTACGTAGCGAACTGTACTCACTCCCGCTCTAAACACTTCTGGTCCCACACGGGACAGTCAGGTAGAAAGTAATGAATGAATGAATGGATGAATTCTTAAGGGATGTACATACATAGGGGTGTGCTAATAATGCAACAACTCCGATTATGGAACTTCGTATCACCTGATATGTAACTGTCCAGTTTTTGCGCAAATGCGATTCCAATTACTTGGTAAACACTTATTAAGTGAAACTGAATACAGAAGCCTGAATCTTCAGGACATTCTGTTATTCTTAACCCGCTGTGGTAATGAGCTATAGGCTCTCTTTACGCTCATGCGTTTTGCAGGGCCCTTTTTAGGGCGCTGTTCGAACCCATTGTGGTATGGAGCTACATGCTCTCATTTCGCTTATGCGATCTTCCCTCTTCAAGGGACCCCACTCCTATTTCCTCCCATCTTTCCCTTCCCTTTCCTCTCCCATCGGGTAGATGATGAAATAGGCTCAAATATGGCGATGGCACAAATCTCCCAACTGGTGGGGAACGTGCCTTTGGAGCCGGCCTTCTGATACCTGATACCTGATTGCTTGTTGATGGTGATGGGATAAATTTTCAACGCTGAGCGCTGTTCGGTTCTCAAGTCTTGTGCTCTTGAAAATGTGAAGTGTGTCACCTTAAGATTGAAGTGAACATGTTTTTTTCACATCTTTGAACTTTATTGGGTAGTTTAGTTATGAAAAAATGCAGTTTTATGTATACTATATATATAGCTATAGCTTAATCGAAAGAGCACATTTTTCTAACACCGTTTTATTACTTGTTTTTAATTATGAATCATGGTTTACGGCTAACCAGCCGAGTGGAAGTTTAACAACTACCGAAAAGCTAAACATTACATATACTCTGCAATTGGATTAAATGGACAAATTGATGTGAAGTTTTGCGAAAAAGTTACACGTCTTCTCAGTGAGAATCGAACTCACGACTCCCTGATCTCTAGTTAGGGCGCGTTACCGCTACGCCATGAGAGGACTCATGGACGCAGAAGTTAACCTGAATTCGATTTCAGCTCAATAATCACGTGGTTCTTATTCGCAAAGTGCACTTCTTTCGGAAGAATTAGATGCCCATCCAAACACAACGCTTTCTATTTATATCCAATGTCTAGCCCGAGAGCGCATTATTTCTTAGGTATTGAAATAGCACACTACACTAGCCAGCAACTGCGCTGGCTGAGGTTTCTATTGTGTGGGCTTCCAATGGGTCGCAAACGTTTCATTGCTCTTTAATAAATAAATGATTGAAAAAGATTTAAATCCGTCGACTCAATGACATTTCAATTTACATAATGAAAGCTAGTCCCAAAATAAAATTTTCCGAGGGGTGATTCAAAAGGGTATTCCATATTAATTTCGAACGTGTTTTAATTATAGTTGTAATTCTAGCTATTTTTATGTTGTGACAAGTTTTCCATATTAATATACTTGTGAATTCTGATTGCTGATAATAGCAATTTTATTAAATTTATACCAAAACACTTAAACTTGTTTGACCTTGGAATATATATATATATATATATATATATATATATATATATATATATATATATATATATATATATATATATATATTTTCTCTAGGTTTTAGAAAACCCATTTTTTATTCAGTTGATAAGCCTATCTTAAACTATAAGTATACCGATTTTTGTTCATCAAACCTACCGATAAAACAAAATCACGCTTGTTAACATGATTCTTCGTCATGGATTCTCGGAACTGTTGATTTATTTTTTTATCAGATCTTTAAGAAAAGTAAAGATTCCCCGACTAACGAACCATAAAATCAAACTTGACGCTTTCATATGTAGAAAGTGATAAAGATTTTCAGACAAAAGATACAGTACTGTTTGATTGTTTATGTATATATTTATTCAATTCTTATCTACACTTACCCAACCTCAATGACTATCCATGAACTGTAAATCAGACACCAGCAGGATCGTCTGCGGCAACGGCCTCGGCTGGGGTGACAGAATCGTCAGTACTTCCTTCTCCATGTTGACGTCCGTTACGCAAATAAACCCGGCCACGTTGCTTTGGATGACGTTCTCCTCGATGCTTTCGGCAAAACTGACGGCCAAAATGTGATGCAACAGCTGCATGCTCGGCTGGACGGCTACTAGCTTGGTGAAATTGTCCTCCTTCTTCATTCCGAGGGGAAGGCACGAATCGGGCAGCACTGGGGAACCCACTTTGAAGATTTTCACATCGCTGAACTTCACATCGAACGAATGCGGATAGAGGGGCATCTTGGAGCCGTAGAAATACTCCCGGATGCGATTGTCGCGAGCTTCCGCTCTTTGGGATCTTGTGCGTTTTACAACGCCTCCGCTTTTCGGCAAATAGACCACCTGAACGGTTTTTGAGGCAACGTCTCGCAGCAGCTCGTTATACAATCTCTCCTGATCCAGTACAAAGATGGCATTGACCTCGAATTCTTTGGCAGCGTGTAGGATGTGATGGTATCCGCCTTGTTTCACCCATCCGCAAGTATTGATGATCATTCCCGAGTGCTTCGCCCTCTTGTTGGCTTGCAATCGTTCCAATGTCGTTTCGGCCAGCTTTGTAATCAGGGCATCGTAGAAGACATCATTTTCCGACGGGTTCGTATGGCCAAAATGATACACCAAAGGCGCCTGCTGGGAAAAGCCCTCCGCAACTGGAGCCGGTCGCTCCACCAAAAGAGCCCCAATCGTCCCCGGAATGGCAATTCCTCCCTGCCCTACATCCAAATCCACGTAAATGGGCCTTCTCCCAAGCCGAACAGCATAATTCAAGAAAATCCTACAAAGCGTCGATTTCCCCACATCCATTGGTCCCACAACCATTGCCACCGGTCCGCGGACGTCGTCCTCTTCGGCCTTCGTGCGCAGATGTTCCAGTGCCGAATTGCAGTTCAAATACTGCACCATTGGAGTTTCCCTTGCCACATACGCCACATCCGGCTTTCCGCGAAGTTCAATTGTGCATCCATGGTAAGTGAAAATGGCCACCTTGGCTCCGACTCCGAACTCGTACGGCTTCTTCATGACCAGCTCAGTGCCGTACAGCTCGGCGTGGCCGTTGAGAAGCTACAAATTGGCAACAAAAATTATTACCTAAAAATTAAGTCGGACATTCCCAATGTGATGGAGATGTGAGAGAAATCCATCACATTGGGACATTCCCACTGGTTCTTACCGTTACTGTAACCTTGTCGTTCCCGTTCTCCATTTCGAAGCGAAGCTCCGAATCCGTTTCCAGCTTGTACTCTGTCCGGGGTCCCGGCTGATCGTCACTCATCGTTGAAGGAATATTTGACTTTGTTTAGAAAACGAAAATCATGAAAAATTGTGATTCATGTAAAAAACTACTTCGAATAAACGCGATGATTGTGCGCCGATTTGACGTTTCGCTGCATTTGTAAACAATGGAGGGGATTCGACGATTAGGTCAACCGAGAAGTTATGCCCACCCATAGTGGTTATAACACCCAATGGTATGGGTGCCCGAGTTTAGATGTAGTTGTGAACCTTATAGAGGAAAACAATATGCACTCAGTCTCGAAAAACACCCATCAGAAACCGGGTGTAAATTTTTCAAATTGGGTAATATTTCCATATGTATTTTGATGAGTCTGGAAAGCGTGTCCAAGTTTCATTGAGGAAAACAAAAACAAACTGTGTATGACGAGCGTATGCTAGTCTACGTGTGTTCAAATGTCACTAAGCTTAATACGCAGATTTACTTGTGAACACTGTGAAAAATATTTTGATCGAAAGAGCACATTTTTCTGAGTGTTACAAGATTTTATTGCGCTTCAATATCTTAATTTTGATATACACACTTAGATTAAATCACCGAGTTCGGTAATCATTTACCGAAATCTCAACAGCTGAACGATCGGTAATCGTTTCGGTAAACGAACAGATTACAGATTGTTCGGTAATTCGCATTTTCGAGCTCAGTTGTCAAAACAACTGAGCTGTCGGTAATCGTTTACCAAAGAACTGTAAACACGGCGCACGGGTGATTTTCATCGGAGCCCATTTTTTCCGATTGTAATAAAGTAGACAAGGTTTCAAATCGCTCTTCTTCATTTTATTAGTAAATAGTATGTTTGAACACAATGACATAATCAGAAATATAGCGGAATCGGAGCTCAGGATCAATGTCTGAAATGTCGATGGAATCGATGCCTCATTTTCGGTCGGAAGTATCGAACATTTTGCGCACGGGAAATGTTCGAGCAGCGGACGCTGCTGCCAGACTGCAAAAATAAATAGAACGGTGGTTAATGTACGGATCGTAGGTATGTGCACTACCGTAAACTCACCTGCATCAAGAAAATCTTCAGAATACTGGAACAATTTTGATTAGAGATATTCCACAGACTGTTTCCCTACAACGCTCGAAAGAAAACATTGAAAATGAAGAGACGCTGTCATTCGTTCAAATTACTGAATTCGGTAAGCTAGCAGACCGTTTACCGAAACTTCAGTTGAATATTTTACCGTTATCGGTAATTCAAACGATTTACAGACTATTCGGTATTTTTTTCACAGATCGTCGACAATTTACCGTAGTTCAGTAATTTTGATCATGGTAAACTGCCAAAAACTGTTAAATTATCGAATCATCGGTATTTTTGTGATTTACAGATTTGTTTCGGTGATTTTATTTACCGAACGCGCATACTCTGTTTGAGTGTGTAGTAAATGATTAAAAAAATTCATTCCGTCGACTCAATGACATTTAAATTTACATAATGACAGCTCATCCCGAAGTAAAATTTGCCGAGGGGTGATTCAAACGCGATTTCCATACTAAATTCAAACGTGTTTTAAAAATAGTTCCAGGGCGCGGAAAATTATGAAACCCGCCGCCACCGTATTTCATACAACGGAGGTTATTAGAACTAACTTGGAGGTGATGATTTGGAGGTTATTTGGCAATTTAGAGGTTAAAATCACCTCCAAACCAGGTCCGTCGCACTCGGGCTCAGATTGGGTACCACTTCTAGTACTGCATTCGGTCCCTCGGTAGTGCAAAAGGTACCCAAGTTTGACACATCGCAGTACACTTTTCACGGCATTCTAGATTACCTTATGAGCCATACAATTTTAGGCATTTGCAAGGGACATGAAGGTCTTTAATTTGTCTTTGTCCAAACACTACACGCAAAAAAATTGTGCGGTAAAAACTACCATTTTAGGGGGTTAACTTAAGCGCTCGCACCGACAGTTTTCAGCAGACCAGAAATGCGCTTGATTTTACCATGTCTGTAGTTGGAATCAGATTGTTGTAAATTATTTCTGTCGAATGTACCAGTAATGCGGTGTGGTATACCGTAAACATAGTAAATTGGTCTGAATTTCCATGGTAGTTTTAAGAATGGGTGTAGTCAGCTAAAATAGTTATTTTTACCACAGAATTTTCTCCCGTGTAGCGATTTAGCGGTGGGATGTTGACGTTTGATCATGACTGAACTAATTTACAATGGACCGATGCACGAGTTCACTATCTGACGATTGAGCGGTGCCGTGTTATTTACGTGGCCATGGCAACGAGTGAATTCGGCACCGCTCAAACGTCAAATTAGTGAACTCGTGCATTGGTCCATGACGTCACGCTGCTTCTTCCATCGGGAAGATCACCTTTTACTGCGGGCCGTGTTTACAAAAAATGAACGAGTTCGTTGTGCATTCATCCACTTCATGTTCATCCGGTGAACATTCGTCGCCCGGATGTTGGTCCGGATGTCATTTTATATAAACATTGCCCGCATTTAGAGCAGAAAAGAAAAAGAAAGTCGAGGATAAAAGAAGACCGTGGATAACCCGCATAGATACGAACCATATTTGTACTGTTTCCTGTACAGCCATTTCTAACCATATCTGAATAATTTCATACAACATGCCATGTAACAATAAATGAACCATACGGCGAACGGTTTTGACAGATTGGACAATAGTAAATGAGAAAATAAAAATGTGGGGAATAGGCGGTCAAGTTATGTAACCATTTGAAAACGACGATTTTTTCAAACAAAATTTTTCATGAACAGTTTGCCGAAAGGTAGATATACCATCCATTCCTCGCTAAATTTATCGTATGGTAAACAGTTATGAAACATTAAAACCATAAAATTCCAAGAAAATGAATACTGTTTGGTTAATTGTTGGTTTATTGTACTTTATGTGCTTTTTACTGTATTCAGTATTATTCTTTTCAATTTATACCATTAAAAAATAAATAACCCATTTCAAGCATCTTAAGCAGTGTTACAAATCGTATGGCAAATTTAACTATTTTCATAACTCGCCATACGATTTGTAAATCTGCTGAAGATATTTTTAGAAGAAATAAAGGAAAAAATGTTGGAAATAATAAAATAAGTAATTATTTGTACTAAACATTATTTTGATACGTTCAGCTCCGGTCATTTATTTGCAAAAGAACACTTTCAAATGAACAAAATCTGCATTGATAACATATTGCATTATTCCACATTAAGAAAAATTTAGACTATCAATGTTTTATTCTCCACTAACAGAATCGGGTGTCGAGGGAGTCGGGCGTGGATTAAAGTGCAACCGGTTTCGATAGCAAGAATGTATTGCAGCGCTTCAAACTATAAAAAAAGAACTGGGGTAAGTAACATATTACAGGTAAGTTGGAATTCACTTACAATTCGGTGACTTTATCCCTATCACGCCCTCTTGGCTGAATCTAACCTGTTCGAAGGTCTATGATCTAAATTGTTATGTTTTAGTTGTTTCTTATACGTAATTCTATTTCACATTTCTTACTTTTTCTTTTCAGGATTTCGGACGGACCACAAACTTCGCTAATGGAACCTACAAACTGTTAACAGGGATCATGTCATGCTACGCATTGTGTTTCTCAGAATGACTAACCTGAATTCCTTGGTTGGTTTCCTTGGGCAATAATGCCGAACGAATTCACTGTAGGGACTTACTAAAAATCTTACCAGATTTATCGCACAAACTGTTTAATAATTCTTTAATAAATTCACTGTACTGTACTTCACTTTGCACCTAACTGTAGCTAATTTACTGTCGACCGTGCACGTTCAGAGCTAACTTAGAAAAGAACGACCGGAAGCAGCAACTGACATACCGTCCTTTCCGTAGTGACATCTGTCACTCGGGATGAAGCGGCGCTTTGACAGCTGTCGCCGGCTCTTCAGTATTATTGATTGGCAGTGTTGCCAGCTTGCCGACTCCTGCGCCGACAGCCTCCCCCCGGTGTGGTCCGGAGTCCTCCGGAGTCTCACTGTGAACCTTGAGGTCAAGCTGCGCCAACCGCGACACACCGGTCGCACTACGCTCTTCTGCCCAATCTTCACGACAGCCTGTCGATGCTGGCCATCTGTATTTGGAATTGTGCGAACGATTCGTCCTCGCTCCCATCCGCTCCGCTTCGTCGGCTCCGCTACCATTACCAGGTCTCCCACTTCCAGGTTCCGGGTTTGATCGAACCACTTCGACTGCCGACGAATCACCGGCAGGTATTCCACCAACCATCGTCTCCAAAATACGTTCAACTGACGCTGGATCAGTTCCCAGGATCTTCCCAGTATTTCCCGGCGGACTAGTTCACTGGACTGGTTACGGACTGTAGCAGAGCCTCCTTCGACACAATATTTTGCGCCACTTGAGCTCAGCATCAAGAAATGATTGGGTGTGAGCGCCTCCGCTTCCTCAGAATCCAAGGGTAAATACGTCAGAGGCCTTGAATTTACTATGCTCTCCGCCTCCACGACCAGTGTCTGCAGCCCCAATTGACCATTTCTACTATTAAACCGAATAAATTTTGGTGTTCCGCTCAAAAACTACAAATATTTTCCAAATACAAACCAGAAAAATATTTTCACTTTGTTCACTCTTGTTATGATTGATTGAAACACACACGCTAGAAAACTATCACATCAGCTTTTCTTATTTTATTATATTCATACCTAAATTATTTATTTTAATTATCTGTTTTCACGCAATTTGTCCAAAAAGTGTTAAAACACAATGAAAAAATATTTCCAGATCAAGTTATTCAATAAAACTAAAATTTTAGTATGTCACTTTGCAAAAATCACATAGCTGTTATGGGACTTTTTCAAGAGTAGGTGTTACGACACGCTCACGAATACTATAGCGGGTAACTGTTTCCCAAACTGTAATGTTAAGGTAAAATAAAGTAAAAGACACATGTGTGTAAGTGTGTTGCGCAAATAGCAGTACGAACAATTTCACAGATGGTTGTTTTATAATGCTACTATTTCACACAAGTCTTCATTCCCATATAATGCAACAATTTCTTAACAGTATCATATACTGTCACTATTTTCCATACATTACAAAAACAGTTTTTAATAGTCTAGAGCTGTGGAATTCATATAGTCCAACAAAAAATGTACCGTTTGTGATATATTGACTCTAACAGATAAAAGAATCTTATTGTTTGAAAAATACGACAAATTCTCGCGTTCAGTATCATAAGGGCGTAACTGCAATGATCGATTTCTCTTCATCGATTTTCTCTTTGACTTATTTCTCGGCCGGGTGATTGTTTTCTATTGCTATTTTTGGTTCAGTAGAAAGTACTCATCGTCCTTCGTCTTGCTACATCGTAAAATGTTACGAAAATCTTTTGATTTTCTCGTATTATTGCAAAGAGAAAATCGATGAAGAGAAATCGATCACTGCAGATACGCCTGTATGATACTCAACGCGAGAATTATTGTATTTTTCTATGCGGGAAGTCCATACACGGTGGTTTGCGATTACCCTTTAATGGGTGAAAATTCACCCATTTCCTCTAGAAGTGCCTCTCCACATTTAAAGAGTAAACACGGTTTACTCTTTAAAGGGTAAATGAGGTTTCTGTCAATGGATGGGTATTTTTTTACCCATTGTATAGGAACCGAATGTACTGCAAAATGGGTAAAAAAATACCCTTTTTTGGCAAACTATTTTGCTGGGGGTTTCAATATAATGTGAAAGGGAGGTAATGCAAACATGGGATTTTTTTCATGTAAAATAAAAATAGAGATATTAAACAACAATTTGTACGCATTTTATTTGATTCGTCATACATTGTTCGACCGAGCCTGCCAAATAAACGAGATAAGTAAAATAAATCATACATTGTAATGTTAATACAATACACCAGGTCTGTGAGTCTTTCGGATATATTTCAATCTGACTCGCTGTCGCTGATATCAGCCAACAATGATTCGGAAAATTTTGACACAAGGAGATTTACTCCCTGTGTACTGCCGCTGCTTTTAACTTTATACGAAACAATCTCGAAAAAATCTAAAATTTTTCGAATAGTTGCAGGAACCGCCACTCCGAAAACGCAAAAACTTTTGAAAAATACATCCAACGCCTGAAGTGATGATTTTCCACAGTCGAAAACTTCTCATGCATGGAAAATGTAATAGTTTTCACCATTACTTATAATGTGGGGTTGCACTGGCTGCACAAGGCTTACTCCAACATAATTCGCTAGTTGTTCCGCGAGGGAAGTATCGTGTTTCTGAAAATAGAAGAAACATAAATTACGACTTATGCATAATCAACTTGGTCCTGGGGGGGGTGGGTGAGGTGAGGTGGGGGGTAGTTCTCTATTAAATACGGTGGAAACCCATATATAATGGCTTATGAAACATCCTTTAGCATAAGGAGTGTATTGAAAAGTAGTCGCATATAAACCTTGTTTTATTTAAATTAAGACTGTATATTATTCACTATTTCTTAGGTTGCTTCAATACTTGATAACATGATGAAGATTTGCGTGAAAAAAGATTTCAAAAAGATAAACTATGATCTGAGATATACCGTTTTAAATTTTTGCGACTGCTTTTCGATACACTCTATATATGACAGTTAGCATAAGTATATCCCAAGGAACAATTGGTAGCTTTTAAGATACTTACATGTTTAATACAAGCTGCATAGCAGCAACCATTGCTGAACAAATTTTTAGTTGAATCATTAATTGAATAAAATTAATTTCCGCTTATAAAAAAGCTGTTATTCCACTTGCAGTTTGTGTTTTGAATAAGAGCTGAATAAACCTCCGAAAATGCAAATATAGTAGCTTTTGTTCTACAACACATAAGAAGTTTAACAATTAACTGATTAAAAGCTTCTATAGCAGGCCTGCCCAACGTACGGCCCGCGGGCCGCATCCGGCCCGCGACTTCATTTTGTGCGGCCCGCGGAGGGTTCGAAGATTCTTCTTATATTTGGCCCGTTGACTATTCTAACAATCCGCATTTAGAACATACAAAGACAAATAGTATTAGTTTTCAATTTAGTTTTAAGCTAATATTTTAGCGGGGCAACTATTTAAATGTTTTTTTTTTCGAATTTACCTTAATACTTGATATTATGAAATATGCAAATTCTTGTTCTCAAATTCTGGGCGTTATGAGAAGAAAAAAAAAACAATTTATAAATATAAGTTAATTACTATTGGAATTTCAACTACCATCAGTGCACTAGTATCCGCTCATGTTCCGCTATACGGTTCAAATCGACAAATAGAATCATACTGTGGACATTTTTTTGTGTATTCACTCAAATTACCTTACTTTTTGAAATCGTGAGCGGGCTACTGGAGCATGAGCGGCTACTGGTACGTTGACGGTACAATGTTTCTACCATAACTTCCTTCAACATCGAATAAATGAAGTCAGAACCAAAACTCATTTTCAAAAAACTGGGTAATTTTTCAAACATAATTTCACTGAATAATAGGCTAATACTCTCACAAAATCCTTAAAACAATTTGTTTTCCGAACACATGGGTGTGATTCATGCAGAATCCTTGTCAGGATTATAAAACACATGACAGGTTTTAACAAAGTTTTGAATTTTCGAGAATGTTGAACACGACTTTTGCGGATAACGTGGGCAGGATTCTTACAGAAGCTTCAACAAAATTCCATAAACTTCTTGTCAGGATTTCGAACGAATTCAATTCAAATATTTCTAGACAGGATTTCACAATGATTGAAATGATTTCACAATGGTGAGATTCTGAAGGAATCCTAAGTACAATTATTATGAAATCCAGGACATTTCGACCAAGGTTTTCGTTAAAGCTTGTTCAGGATTTTAACACATTCCGTATAACTTTCACAATACTAGTTCGGGTTCTGACATAATGCGGAGCGTGATTTCTACAAACTCCTGGACATTATTTTAACAGTGTCCAAAATTTCTGCGGTAGACTCATCAATGTATTCTGGACTAGACTATTCAATAATTTTTAGAAGGACTCTCACAATATTCAGCAGGATGCTTAGGCAGCAATTATCTGTTTTTCGATTTCTCCAAATGAAATTTGCTTCATGCACTATTTTTGTCAGATCTCAAGAAATTCTTTCACTGGCTTTTGTCAGACTTCATGCGAATATTTCTGCATTTAAAAATGTGGCCCGCAACACAAAATTGATTTTAAGATTTGGCCCGCGGTTCAAAAAGGTTGGGCAGGCCTGTTCTATAGGTTGTAGCCATCATTTTAGTAGCATATTGAACATTTGATTAACAACAAATCGTACAAAAGTTTCAGTGTCTAATACTTAAAATGTTGACCAGCATGATTAGTAAAACTTATAAACAATGTGAATAACAGTATATGAGTATGCTCTTATTCAAGCAAAACATATTATGTCTTTTTATGTTATTTTCAAATGTTTCAAATGTTTTTCAAATCAAATCTAAGACGTGTATGCGATGGTGTATGTAATGGACGTAATGGCGACGTAATAGATCAACGAGGGTAAAGTTTGTGATTCGAATTGGATTAAAAATATCAAAATTTAAATTTTCCAAATGTAGTGATCATCATCTGCGACGTTATTGATATCTGAGATAGTTACTAATCATAACATTTTTGATGATAATCGAAGTTTAAATAATAATTTAACAATAGTTACATGAAAGTGGTTACCCAACTTTCAGTCAAGTGTTACAAATAAACATACATAGTTAATTATTGTTGAATAATGGTGACAGCTGAAAAAATGCCCTACAAAGAGCTGAGAAGATGGTATTTAGATCCAAATTTAAATTTCAATGTTCAACATTTTTCATTGGAATGAATAATAGTAGAATCAACACTTATTAAACTTCTCCAAAGAATCTCAGCCGACTTGTCAAAATTGTTTTACTAATGAGTTGAACAAGTAATTTTTCCTTCTATTAAAGAGCCAATATTCCACCAAACAAATATAATTGTGTAAACAGATGAACAGGAGACGAACTAACGTTTTGGTTGCTTCGCACTTCAGCTGTTTCCATGTTTAACATGAACATGATTAAAAGCTGAATAGGTATTTTATAAAATCCTAATACAACATTGATATATCATCCGAGCAGGTCATCCAAAGAAGTCCAAAATAACGATTACTAAACAGTGCGCATCGTACCTTCGTGCTGTGCGTACACGAATTCTCTCTGCTCTTGGAAGTTTTCTTAAAAACTACCTAAAGCAATAAAACAGTACTTTTCAGTGCTACAAAAACAGTACTTTTCAGTGCTAAAATTAAAAACGGTACTTTTCAGTGCTACTAAAACAGTACTTTTCAGTACTATTTTTTCTACTATTGATCCCTTTACGATCCTTGTTTGGACCCGTGCCTTCGATTTTTCGTTGGACCCGTTGGCGAAAGCTAACGGTGGTAATCCTTCTTGGACACCATCTTGGGAAAAAACCTTTCGAAGGTCACGTCTTCTTTCGTTTATTAATTAAACATGGTATCAACAACAAACAAAAGGAAGGGTGAATCTCTGAATTCACTACTTCCTTCCAAAAAAGTGGGTTTTAAAACTGTCACTACACGTGGCAAGAATGGAAGAAAGGACGCTTCCCCGGAATGCGAACTTTCTTCCAAGGGTGAAACGAATAATTGTATCGAAATGAGCAATCAGTTCGATGCTCTAGACAAATTTTCCGAACACCAAATCGAAGCAGCCTCTAGCCCAGGCTCTTTGATTCAAGTGAGGAAGCAAAGAGTGCCGCCTATCGTGGTCAGTTGTTCCGAATTTGGGGGATTTAGGCAGGAGATCTTGAACTCCATTAGGGGAATCAAGGTTTCCTTCCAAATCGCAAAGAAAGGAGACTGTCGCGTTTTGCCGGAAACTCTTAAAGATCGTGAGCTTCTTCTCAAACATCTTGAAGAGAAGAAGCACAAATTTTTTACTTATGACGACAAAACTGAACGTTTGTTCAAAGTTGTCTTGAAAGGTCTCTCAAGTGACTATAAATCACCTGAAGAGATCAAAAATGGAATAAATGATTTACTTGGATTTTCCCCAGTCCAAGTAATCATTATGAAAAAGAGAACCCAATCTGGCATTGTTCGGAAAGGGCTTTCTCAAGAATTTTATTTAGTTCACTTTAACAAAAAAGAACTAAATAATATTAAAGCTTTAGAAAAAGCAATACTTTTGTTTGATGTCCGTGTGACATGGGAACATTTCCAGAAACCTGGAGGAAATTACCAGAACCCCACTCAGTGCCGTCGGTGCCAAAAGTGGGGTCATGGTACAAAAAATTGTCGCATGGATGCTAAATGCATGATTTGCGGAGGTTCTTCTCACGCCAAGGACGTCTGTCCAGTGAAGGAAGATACCACCAAATTCATATGTTGTAATTGCGGGGCTAACCATAAGTCCAATTTTTGGAATTGTCCTTCACGCAAAAAGGTCATTGAGGCTCGTGCCAGGCAGATGAAAGATAATATCCGTTACGATAACGGTCGTTTCCGGAATTTGCCTGGTAGAGTATCGAACAATGCTCATTTTTCAGTTAACGATCGCTTGATTAGGAATCATACCCACCAGGAAGATCATAATCATGCTCATTCACAAACTAATTTCAATCCGTCGGGTAGCCGTTCGAATCTTTCTATTTCGAATGTATCTACCCACGGTAAATCCTTTGCCGATATCGTAGCAGGAAATTCGAACTCCTCCCCTGTTCGATCCATGGGTACCCATTCTACTTGTTTCAAATCATATGGAAAAAACCCTACCGCCACAGGTAACTCCGCTTCTTCGTCTACCGGAAATTCCAATGGGAAATCACATGACATGTCTGCCTCTGATTTTAATTTTCTAACTGAACAATTGAATCTAATGATTGATGCAATGTTCAAAGCCACCACTATGACTGAAGCAGTCCAAGTAGGTGTAAAATTTACAAATCAAATTGTTATTGGATTACGTTTTTCTAATGGATCCAAATAATAATTTAAATATTTTAAATTGGAATGCTCGTTCTCTGAATGGTAAAGAGGACGAGCTGTTTAATTTTCTTACGGTTAATAACGTGCATATAGCAGTTATTACCGAAACGTATTTAAAACCTGGATCTAAACTCAAAAGAGATCCTAACTTTTTTGTTTATCGTAATGATCGACTTGATGGGGCATGTGGGGGAGTTGCAATCATCATTCATAGGCGTATAAAACATCAACTGTTTTCATCATTTGAAACTAAAGTTTTTGAAACTTTAGGTGTTTCTGTTGAAACACAGTTTGGTAAATATACTTTCATAGCTGCCTATTTGCCTTTTCAATGCTCTGGGCAGCAAGTTAATTTGCTTCAAACTGACTTGCGTAAATTGACTCGCAATAAGTCAAAATTTTTTGTCATTGGTGACTTTAATGCCAAACATCGGTCATGGAATAATTCTCAAAGTAATTCCAACGGCAGAATTTTATTTGATGAGTGTTCTTCAGGATATTTCTCAATTCAATACCCTGATAGCCCCACATGTTTTTCCTCTTCTAGAAATCCATCTACGATTGATTTGGTCTTAACCGACTCTAGTCATCTTTGTAGCCAACTGATTACTCATGCTGATTTTGATTCTGATCATGTCCCTGTTACATTTCAAATATCCCAAGAAGCGATTCTCAATCCTATCAGCTCCACTTTCAATTATTTACGAGCCGACTGGAATATATATAAAACGTATGTTGACTCCAATCTTGATGTTAACATTTCTTTAGAAAATAAACTTGATATTGACAATGCTCTTGAAACTTTAACAAATTCCATTGTTGAAGCCCGGAGCATTGCAATTCCAAAATGTGAAGTAAAATTTGAATCCGTGATTATAGACGATGATCTTAAACTCTTGATCCGTCTTAAAAACGTGAGGAGAAGGCAATTTCAACGCACTCGCGATCCTGCTATGAAAATTATATGGCAGGATTTGCAGAAAGAAATCAAGAAACGTTTTGCTCAATTGAGAAACAAAAATTTTGAAAATAAAATTTCTCAATTGGACCCTGGCTCTAAGCCCTTTTGGAAATTATCGAAAATCTTGAAAAAACCTCAGAAGCCAATACCGGCATTGAAAGAGGAAAACAAATTATTACTAACTAATTGCGAAAAAGCTCAAAAACTTGCTATGCAGTTTGAAAGTGCGCACAATTTTAATTTAGGACTTACTAGTCCAATTGAAAATGAAGTTACTCAGGAGTTCGAAAATATTCTCAATCAAGAGAACGTTTTCGAAAATGCCTGGGAGACTGATTTGGAAGAAGTGAGAACTATTATTAAAAAATTCAAAAACATGAAAGCTCCTGGCGATGATGGAATTTTCTACATCCTCATCAAGAAACTTCCAGAAAGTAGCTTATCATTTTTAGTTGATATATTTAACAAATGTTTTCAATTAGCATATTTTCCTGACAAATGGAAAAATGCTAAGGTTGTTCCAATTTTAAAACCAGACAAAAATCCTGCAGAAGCTTCTAGCTATCGTCCAATCAGTTTGCTTTCCTCCATCAGTAAACTTTTTGAAAAGGTTATTTTGAACAGAATGATGGCCCACATCAACGAAAATTCAATTTTTGCCAATGAACAGTTCGGATTCCGCCATGGACATTCGACCACCCATCAACTTTTACGTGTAACAAATTTGATCCGTTCCAACAAATCTGAAGGCTATTCTACTGGTCTTGCTCTTCTAGACATAGAAAAAGCATTCGACAGTGTTTGGCATGAAGGTTTGATTGTAAAATTAAAAAACTTTAATTTTCCAACATACATTGTTAGAATAATTCAAAGTTATTTGTCAAATCGTACACTTCAGGTTAATTATCAGAACTCCAGATCTGAAAGACTTCCTGTAAGAGCTGGTGTTCCTCAAGGCAGCATTTTGGGACCAATATTATACAATATTTTCACATCTGACTTACCTGAGCTACCTCAGGGATGTCAAAAATCTTTGTTTGCGGATGACACAGGCCTCTCCGCCAAAGGACGAAGTCTGCGTGTCATCTGTAGTCGATTGCAAAAAAGTTTGGATATTTTTTCTTCATACTTGCAAAAATGAAAGATTTCTCCTAATGCTTCCAAAACTCAACTAATAATATTCCCACATAAACCAAAAGCTCTTTATTTGAAACCTTCAAGTAGACATGTTGTCACGATGAGAGGGGTTCCAATAAATTGGTCAGATGAAGTTAAGTATCTAGGGCTCATGCTAGATAGGAATTTAACTTTCAAAAATCACATTGAGGGCATTCAAGCCAAATGTAATAAATATGTAAAATGTCTCTATCCCCTTATTAATAGAAAATCAAAACTTTGTCTTAAGAACAAGCTTTTGATATTCAAACAAATTTTCAGGCCAGCCATGTTGTATGCTGTACCAATATGGACTAGCTGTTGTAATACCAGGAAGAAAGCTCTGCAGAGAATTCAAAATAAAATTTTGAAAATGATTCTGAGGCTTCCTCCCTGGTATAGTACCAATGAGTTACATAGAATATCCAATGTTGAAACATTGGAACAAATATCAAATACAATCATTAATAATTTCAGGCAAAAATCGTTACAATCTTCTATTGCCACGATTAATGCGTTATATGTTTAGGTTAAGTTAGGTTAAGTATATTAAAAACGTTTTTTTTTTCTCTTATAAGCAGGTGAAATCAACTCACCTGTAAAAAAACTGAACTGCTACGGCAAATGAAATGTAATATGTTGTTAACAAAATGTTAGTTAAATCTTAAATTTGTTTTACCAAATTAGGATGATAGTGTTGTCAAATAA
This sequence comes from Aedes aegypti, assembly GCF_002204515.2. Taxonomy (NCBI): domain Eukaryota; kingdom Metazoa; phylum Arthropoda; class Insecta; order Diptera; family Culicidae; genus Aedes; species Aedes aegypti. The sequence goes on along the minus strand of NC_035108.1, from coordinate 18,136,347 downwards.
CACAGAACACCTAGATATAAGAAATGAATGTAATGTTTGAAATGATACTAAAAAAAAAAAAAAAAAAAAAAAAAAAAAAAAAAAAAAAAAAAAAAAAAAAAAAAAAAAAAAAAAAAAAAAACGATTACTAAACACATTGTTCTGCAACAAAGAAGCCTTACAAAAGAGGTCACACCATAGCCAAATTTTTGAAAAATGGACAAAATATCTAAAAATTGCGTTGTATTCCTAATGTATTGCAATGTTCAACTTACTAATATTATTATTATTTATCTTTATTTGAGTGGCTTTTCGCCTTTGGTGAATTCGCCACTAACTTACTAATATATAAAAACATGTTGGATACAATAATAACTGATGCTTTCTCAATACAATATTTAATTATGTTTAGACAATATTTTGAATCAGTCTTCTGACATAGGATTATTGATTGAAATATATTTTATATTTGTATAATGTTTAATAGATGGAAAAAGTACGACAAATAATTAAAATATTAACCTAGTAGAAATATTATACTTTTAATAAATGAATTTTAGTATAGTTAGATGAACAATTCAATTGAAGTTTTAACAAGTTAAAACTTATTATGAAATTCGATTAATCATTTCAGACTGTTTTTAACTTTGTGAATAAACTTCATTTTTGACCAGCATTGCAATAAATTTTCTCACTGTGCGCTATAAATAGCCGACTGAGTTCAGCTCGCATCAGTACTGAACAGCAGCAGAAGTAATGCGCTTATTCAGTTGTTGATCAGCATAGCACGTGTTGATTAATTATTGTTGAATAGAAGCTCAAGCATGATCAATAATCAGCTACAAGAGGTTTATATTGGGCACTGGAAGGCTGATATATGAATTCAAGGATGACGCAGATGGCAAGGTATACCGCTGACGATGGGAAGGTCTCGAGTTTGAATCCAGTATTCAGGTAATTATTAAAAGTGTGGTTATTAATTCATGGTAAAGGTATACACTGCATTTGATGTATATAGTGTTAGCTATTTTTAGTCATTTATTTGTTTTCAATCAATTTTGTGGCAGTTGAATAAAAGCTGAGATGAATGCTTATAAAGCGATTTTGAAGTTGTAGAATAAAGTCAATATACAACGACACGCTTTATAACTTCTCCAAATTTGTGTGAACAACGCCTGAACAAAGGCTTCACTTGTGTAAATCTATTAGAAAGTTGGTGCTATCGGGCAGGCTACCAATACTTATACGTTTCTCATTTTGGGGGGCTTCAACGCTTCGGTGAAATAAATTGAGTTAGTTTAGTTACAGCAAGCAAACGAGCTAGTTCGCTTTTGTGCTGCGATCCGAAATACCCCCAGTTATCGTAGGGTCTGTGATTCCGGTAAGTCGTCGGGAAGTAAGTCTCGAGGTTCTGTGGTCATCGTCGAAGGTTGGCCAAGTTCTGCGTCGGACGTAGTTTACAAGCTGTAGACAGGATTCACAGCCGCGCGTGGTACGATTCGGGTTTCGATCGCGGACAAAGGTTCTAGGACAGTATTGTTCTGGGCACAATAGTGTCAGACAAAAGAACCACGTGAAAATTTCGATACACATGGTTGTCGCGGGTATCTAAAAGTGACCGGTAATTTTGAGTGCACCATATCGTATGTCCACTTCTGAGGAATACGTGAGTGAAGGTGACCACGGAGACGGTAATAAGAACATATCGAGCTCCAGTGAACGGAACGATAAGTTCGTAACTTTGCGAAAAAAGCATAGAATGAGTCGACAAGCTGAACAAGATGCGTTGGCACTGAGGGCAGAGTTGGACGAAAAAGTGGCTGAAATTGAGCGCTTACAGCAACGGCTCACTATTGCCACTAGGGCCACAGCAAGCCCTCAAGATCGCATAGCAGTACGGCGTCCAGATTTCCGCGAGTTGAGAGAGCTGGTCAGTAGGTTCAATCCAAAAGAAGCTACATGTCTTTCAGCGCAAGAATGGATTCAGGAAATCGAGTCTACGGCCGCGCACTATGACTGGGATGACGCGACCAAGTTGCATTGTGCTCGTCTGAATCTAGAAGGATCGTCTAAGTTGTGGTGGGCTGGTGTACAGAACGAAGTCAACACATGGGCGCTATTTTCACAAAAGTTGGTTCGAGCGTATCCATCAGCACGAGATCCTATCTACTACCACAACCAGATGACTAAACGTCGAAAAATGAGAGATGAAACCGTAGAAGAATACGTTTACTCTCAAGTTGCCCTCGGAAAACGTGCTGGGTTATCTGAAGCTGTGATAGTGAAATACACGATCGCTGGATTGGGAGAATTCGTGTCGAAGTGCCGAGTGCAGCTGGGTGGGAAAATTGAAACAATTGATGAGTTGATTTCTCAGTTGAAGTGGATGGAGGGCATGGTAGATACAACCCCGGAGTTAACCACTACACGAGTAACCGAAAAGAAAAGAGAAAAAGTAGTTAACTGTTATCGGTGTAATACGCCCGGACATAAGGCAGTAGCTTGTCCGAACAGTCCGAACATAGCTGGGAGGTGCTGTTTTAATTGTGGTGTTAGTGGGCATATGGCGAAAAACTGTCCGACCCCTAAGCCAAGGCAGGGACCCTCGAATATGCAAGTGGTAGATGAAGAAAATAATTTTGTGAAAGTGGTCGAGGTAGGTGGAATCAAACTGAATGCTCTGGTCGATTCGGGATGTAAGGTATCCACCATCCAATGTCGCTTCGCGGATAAAGTCGGTGATAGCGAGGTGGCCAGTACAACGTTGGTCGGCTTCGGAGGCAAAAAAGTGAATGTTGACAGGGTGGTGAGATCGTGTGTAAAGCTTGATGATGTGGAAATATCAGTGAAGCTCAACGTGGTTCCCAACTGGGTTCAGAGCACTGCGATTATTTTGGGACGTGATATGCTCAACCAGGAGGGCGTAGTGATGGTGCATCGCAACGGAAGAGTAGAATTTCGTCGGGATAGTGATGCTGGGCAAGCTAGAATGGTAGAGGTACAGTCTCGAAAGTATGAGTCGATGTACACCATTGACAGTAGTGTGCAGTGTTCAGAAATTATGGCTGATGATTTGAACGTTGAAGGACCAAGTGAAGAAATTCTGAAGGTAGTAAACCAGTACCGATCCTGCTTCGCGAAAAATATGAACGAGTTGGGGGTCGCGAAGGGTACCGAAATGAAGATTGTGCTGAGTGACCAGGAGCCAGTGTATGTGAAGCCGCATCGGATGGAATATGCGAGAGAAGCTGCGCTGAGTGGTATAGTGGAAGAGCTGATAGATGCTGGTATTGTAGAAGAGTCGAATTCTCCGTATAATAGCCGGGTTGTAATGGTGCCGAAAAAGGATGGTTCGTTCCGAATGGCGGTGGATTATCGCCTATTAAACAAGAAGACTGTGAAGGATCGCTATCCCATGCCGGACATCGAATGGTGTTTAAATAAACTGAGCGGAGCAGAAGTGTTCATTACGGTGGATCTCTATTCAGGATACTATCAAATACCCGTTGCAGAAGACAGTCAAGAGTGTACTGCGTTTTCAACTCGTGACGGGCACTATCATTTCCTTCGGATGCCATTCGGGTTGGCAAATGGATGCTCAGTGTTCCAGAGAGCTATGAATCAACTGACCGGAAAACTCCGGAAAGAAGGAATCGTGGCATATATCGATGATCTGGTTATTGGTGGGAAAAGCGTGGAAGAAGTGTTGGCTAAATTTGAAAAACTTTTGGAAGTACTTCAGGAAAGTGGGTTCACTATAAATCTCAAGAAGTCACATTTCTTCAAAACATCCGTGGAGTTTTTGGGTTTCGAGGTGTCGAAGAATGGAATACGGCCAGGTGCGATGAAGACTCGTGCTGTTGAAGAATTCCCAACGCCGGAGAGTGTGCTACAAGTACAGCAGTTTCTGGGATTAGCGGGATTCTTCCGTAGATTTATCCCACGATTCAGTATTGTAGCGGCACCTCTATTCACGCTACTGAAGAAGGATACGAAATTTGAGTGGAAGAGTGAGCAAATGATCGCGTTTGAAAAGCTGAAGAAATCCCTAAGTGAGCGGCCTCTGTTAGTGTTGTTCGACCCGAAATGTGATATAGAGCTCCACACGGATGCGTCAAAGGATGGCTTAGCCGGAATTTTGTTAATGCGCACAGAAGAGGATTGGCGCCCAATCAGCTATTACAGCAAAAGAACATCGGAAGCGGAACGAAAGTACCATAGCTACGAGTTGGAGGTGTTAGCGGTCGTGGCAAGTGTGGAAAGATTCCGACATTACCTAATCGGGACATTTTTTGTGGTGCGAACCGATTGTAGTGCAGTGAGAGACACCTACTCAAAACGTGAGATGAATGCTCGAATTGGCCGGTGGTTTCTGAAGCTGACCGAGTACGATTTTCGACTAGAACATAGGCCTGGCAGTTCTATGCGACACGTTGATGCTCTGAGCAGAAACGCAATCGAAGATGGGAAAAGTGTAGATCAAGTTCTGTGTGATATGTTATCTATTGAGGTGAGCAACGTAGATTTCCTTGTGGCGCTACAACGACAAGATGCTCGCTTGTGTGACATCATCGATGTATTGGGAAGAGATCCGTTGAGTGATGAGGAGAGGCAAATTCAGCAAAATTATCGATTGGAGCAGCACAGATTAATGAGAGTAGTGGATGGAGTAAAGTGTTTCGTAGTGCCCACAAGAGTACGTTGGCGACTGGTTCACACATATCATGATGAAATGGGTCACTTCGCCGAGGAGAAAGTGTTGAATCGATTACGTGAGAAGTTCTGGTTTCCGAAGATGCGCAAGTACATTCGCTCTTATATAGAAGCGTGTCCACAATGTGCGTTCCACAAAAGTAAAGGTGGGAGACCAGAAGGGTATTTACACTGTGTGCCGAAAGAACCTGTCCCATTTAGTACAGTACACATGGATCACATGGGGCCGTTCGTCAGATCCGCGCGAGGAAATTCGTAGGTAGTGCTTTTAATCTGCGGATTTTCTAAATTTGTGGTTATCCGAGCTGTGCGTTCGACTAAGACTGGACCAGTTTTGAATTTTTTGGGGGATGTGACAGCAATGTTTGGTACACCAAGTCGCATTGTAACGGATAGAGGCACAGCATTTACTGCCAAGATTTTTGAAGAGTACTGTCGGGTGAACGCAATTACCCACATCAAGACAGCTGTTGGGTCACCGAGAGCAAACGGTCAAGTGGAGAGAGCCAACCGGACCGTGCTAAATTCGATTCGATGTATGGTGGGAGAGCACAACATGCGATGGGATGAGCAAGTGCCGAAGATTCAGTGGTCGGTTAACAATATGCCAAACTCGACTACTAATTTATCGCCTAGTGCATTGGTGTTGTCCTACAAGCCACGAGATATTCATCAGAACACCATTGTTTTGGCGCTACACGACGAGGTGAACAATGTATTGGAGAGTCCACATGAGCGGAAACAGCAGGCAATGCAAGTCATCGAGAGAAGGCAGCGTCTACAGAAGCAGTATTTCGACACGCGACGTAAGCCTCCAAACACCTATAAGGTCGGTGATATGGTGTTAGTGGAGCGAGACCTTACTGCGATGGGCCATAGTCGTAAACTCGAAGCCAGATACAAAGGCCCGTATGTGGTGAAAACTGTGTTGGACAACGATCGTTACGAGCTAGAAGATCTCCCAGGAGTGCGTAGATCGAACCGACTCAGAACAACAGTTTATGCAGCAGATCGTATGAAGCAATGGTGCCAATTAGTAGATGTAGGCGATGAAGATGATGAAGTTGACGGAGAATTAACAGATAGTGAAGACGTTTAATACCAATTGAACTTATTGTATGAAAGTTTTTGAAAAAAATATATTAAGAATTGAATTACACCTAATTTGAAATCAGGTGAATCTGGGTGTCCGATTGTAAATCTATTAGAAAGTTGGTGCTATCGGGCAGGCTACCAATACTTATACGTTTCTCATTTTGGGGGGCTTCAACGCTTCGGTGAAATAAATTGAGTTAGTTTAGTTACAGCAAGCAAACGAGCTAGTTCGCTTTTGTGCTGCGATCCGAAATACCCCCAGTTATCGTAGGGTCTGTGATTCCGGTAAGTCGTCGGGAAGTAAGTCTCGAGGTTCTGTGGTCATCGTCGAAGGTTGGCCAAGTTCTGCGTCGGACGTAGTTTACACTTGGAAATAATTAAAATGTTGTTCAACATGATGCTGAATTAAACTGCAATAATGTAGTTTGTTAAACTAGCGTTGTTAAATCATCAATCCTTATTAAGCTAAGTGAAACCTGAATAAACATAATTACAATATATGATTACAGTCACTAAATGATAAGCAGCTTAATAATTTCGCCAGATTTGCTTGAACAGTGTGTGCGTAGCAGCTGCAAAGTAATATAATAAAGCAAATATTCAGTATGTAGTTGTGGAAAATTGCTTAATAAATGATTATAAAATAGGCAAATGTTTCTTGGGATGTATATCATACCGGTATCCATCTAACCAAAGGTGCCACCATTTGCTCCTCTACTGGTAATGATTCGATAGCAACGGTTTTGTTGGTTCCTCTCGTTCCCAGAACAATAAAAATCCGCAGACATCCACGAAGATGATCTATGGAGAAAAAAGAAAGTATTACCTTACAATATACAATATAATATGGAAACTCAATAGCAATTACCATCGAGAACGCCATTGAAATTCTCGTCTTCCAGCATTAATCCCCTGGATAAAACTTCTTTCATATGCGAAGATTTATTGCAATCAGGATTCATCCGTTCGTATGCCTTTTGAATCTGTCGAATCCCAATTTATGTTAAAACACAAAAAAATCATGTATATTCAAAAATTGTAGCTTACCATTACTCCGTTAAATGCTTTGAAATGGGGAAAAATCGAAAGGATGTCATGCACCTTTTTTTTCTCTCGTTTCAGCATCATTAGGAGGTCATGCGTTTCAGCCATAACTTTCGAAATAGCGTGAAAGTTTAGCGGTACTGGGTCGACACATCCGATATCTTGAGCTTTTTGAATAATTTCGGGTGACACATTAGTGACTGTACTTCCTTTTCGTTGATGAATGAATTTCTTTTTTTCCGGAAGGATATTTTTGCAGGCATTCCTGATATGCGAATGAATTAGTCCTGTGTGTTCCACTCCAGGTTTCTTTCCTCCGTTCTTCCAGAAAAACATAGACTAAAATACATAAGAGATTAGATTTTAACAAACAATTAATCGATTAATTCGATAGCGCACATCGAAGTTAGTTTTATTATTTATCTGAATAAATATTATGCTTTTAATTTAGATATCAAGTTATGTACGTTATTAAGTCAAAGGTAATATAATTAACATTCATTAACAATCAACGTACGTAATCTGGTGCATTTTCTGTCACTTTGGTCTTCCGCAGTATGGGGAATGTCTCGATGATTCTCAAAGCCAGCTCTTTTTTATCTTCAAATGTAGGATACCTTAAAGAAAATACATTAAAGTTAAATATAGTTCATTTTAGGACTAAGATGTAGATTAGTGTTGCATAATTGACCAGCTCTAATTCCGTGATTTATAATTCCAAAATGACTAAGTGAAACAAAGATTTTATTTATTTTATTATTTATTTATGTATCGAACAATCGAGAATACCACTTCCATTTTATTACTTCGAGCATGATGATTGAGTAGTTAAGAATGAGCTCTAATCTATACTTACTTTTGAATGTTGATTAGATTGTCAACAGTATCTTTGCATATGATTCGAACCATCATAAGAAGCTCTTTGTGTGAAGGCACTATATTCGCATCCAGCTTGGAGTACAATACACGTCGAAATTTATTATTCTTCTCGAGCATTTCTCGCATCTGTAAAAACAAAATTGTATTAAATAGTATAAAATTTAAGTTCGATGCACACTTAAGACTCGCTCTACTGCGAGTTTGAAGAAAAAGTAGAATTGTAGAAACAGCCATATAAGAAAGATGCTAATATTGGAACTTAAGAAATAACCCTTTCTTTCCCACAGCTTTGTTTGACAACTTAACTGTCAAAATTTCGTTTATAGAAAAAGGGTTTGAAGAAAAGTTTTCGCAAATTATCTAAATTATTTAAAATTACATAGAAAGTAATGGCTTTGCCAGAATACATTTGACAAAATTTTAAAATTCCTAAAAATAATAGTTTTTTGTTTCAAAACTGAAATTTGAAATTTTATTTCTATTCAAATTTCATATACTTTTTATTTTAATAAATAATAGTCTGGTCATCGACAATGATGAATAAATCGTTAGAGGTCACCCATTTACTTCTATAAAAAATGTAAACAAAGACCTCGAGAGTTAATTTTGATTTGAAGAATATTGCTGAAGACCAAGCAATCCAATACTCGTACAAAAATATTAAAATTAAAATCGATGATATAAGTGACGACAATTAACACGTAGGGTAGAAGCAGCAGTTTTGGCCATAGCACCATAGACTATACGCTGTTTACACTGCAAATTAAAATGAAACATTTTGTGTTTAGGAACCTGAAAAGTAGACTACAGCGAGAATTTATATTTTTTCAAACAATCGTGTCTCATGCTGGTGAAGAAAGATTTAAAAATTACGGCAATCGCTCTTCAATATATGTACCCCCCCCCCTTTTTCACTCAGTCACCTTTCTTCAAAACCACTAGACCATTAGATCCCTCCTCGCTCCATCAAACATTATCCCATGAAAATGTCGGTAATATTTTTATAGCTCAAATATGACGTCCATCGATTTTCGGGACTTATGACTTCCCTCCCCCTCTTTTTTTCTTCAAATACCTAATACATTTACTTTCATACTTTTGTATACACCCCCTTTTCCAAATGATGGATGTCTTTTTTGAGCGTCTCTTGGTTATAGTGCTTGCACTCTACCTGTCGGTATAATCGTCATATGGTGTAATAAGACCGACCCCTTTCACGTAAATAAAACGAACAAAACAGAATCACGCAAACTGGTGCAAACTATCTCGAAGTGATACGTCGCATCCAATGATAATATACAAAAAAATAATAATATTTATTGTTAAAAACATTGCTAACATTGCCTGTTCTAACTCAAAGTAAGTGCGTGCCTGCCTGTACCTAATTAATTCGAACAGAGTCTACCATTGGCAGACACCTTTGAAAGGTGAGTTTCCAATCATTAAATTATTTTTTTACGTACCTGATTATTTGTCATCACAGGTGTACGAGTAGAAGGTCCCACATCAGATGAATTTGCTCTGCTTGTCGATGACAATGCTTTGGGTGTGACTGGTCCTGCAATGTTACTCGAAGGTATTGCTTCGTTTCCTGATGATCCTGTATTAGTTGATGGTGACTTGGTGCCAGACGAAGGAGAATCGTTTTCAGGAGTTTGCAAGAGTTTCTCTATCGTTGAGTTGACTATAAGACGAGGCCCCAACTCATGCATACCGATTTTAGTCAAATAGTCATCAGTGATGTATTTCAATGACTCGTCGGTGAATTTGTGAGCTGAAAAATAGTATGAATTGCAAAGAATTATTATCTATTTTAATATACGAAAAGTGCAAAAGGTTGTTTGCAATGTATACAGTTCAAAGAACAGGTTTGTATGTGGAACAGGTATCGAACAGGAGAAGATTTTCAAAAGTACAGCAAGGTCTCTTATAAGATGCCTCCACCCACATTCCCCACCAACGAGCAAAAGCGATGGGCGCGCCTCGAGTGAGCCGTTAGCCAACTAGTGAATATAAGAATTGTGCTCTATTTCGCAGTAATATTAAAATTTTACGTCTGTTTGTCTGTGATATGAACCTCTTATCAAATTTTACATATCTCGATTGAACGACGGTTGATGAATAGCAGTGGGCACAAATTTGGTGGTAATGGCTCATAGGAGATCTGACTGTATTCAAAGAAGAAAACTTAGACCTGGAAAACGGGGCGGTGATTCGGTCTGCGGTGTTCAAGGAATGTGGATAAGGGGGCCGTCCATCAATTATGTAAGCTATTATGGGGGTAAAGTGGGAGGTTTGTAAAATAATTTTATTTATTTTTAAAAATATGTATACATAATTACAAAAGGTATAATGAACTACAAAATTGCATTCCTGATCGATTACAATAGAATTCTTGTATTCAACAGCTATCGTTATACTTTAAACTAATGTAGTAAGCATCATTAACACCGGTTGGTTGCCACAAACTGTATGATTTTCTACTAAAAATATTCTTAACAGATACTCTTACAGTTCTATTTGTCGGTATTACCTTATGACTATTCAGATATCTATTGAATTCAATTGACTGCAAGGTTTGAATTATAAAACAACAATCTTCTTCTGTAAGATTGACCCTAATAATGGCTTTTATAATACCATATTCATCATTGTTACATGAATTATATTTAGCTATCAGTCCTGGGCGAAAGCTTGTACCATTAATGAGCAGATGATTGATACTTATAATAGTTTCAGGGAAGTCAAACAAAAGCATTTTATAATCAAGACTACTTTTTTGTGATGATGTAGCAGATTTGATAATCAATTTGAGAGTGTTGTAATTATGATCAATTATAGCGTTGACTTGCTTCAAGTTTAACCTTTTCATTAAACTGAAAGTTATGTTCTGGAAGTTATTACATGTTTTAGACTCCGATTTAGAAATTTTGAACTTTGCTTCAAACTGTAAGCAATTCATTTTACTTATCGGGCCACTTTGGCGTATCACTTCGGGATAATGAGAGATATGATGTATTTTGTTAATGGGATGTTTGTGAGGAAAACTATGCTTGAAGTTATCATGGAAGTTTTTGATCGTGGATTCTAAATTTTTAATATTATCATTACTCAGCACTGTCGAAAATGAATAATAAGTGATCGTTAGTAAATCAGCAATGATTTCCCGAAAATGTCCATGGCTGTCCAGAACATCTGCTATTATAAATGGCAATGCTCTCAGCAATAGCCATGTTTGTGACGCAGATTGACTTATTGAGTTTCCACTTGATTTTAGTCCTTTTGCAGTAAAGTTTCCTATTGGGCGATCCTTGGATTCTACCTCCCCGTAGTTAAATGACGTAATCCTGTTGTTTAGCTCAAATTCTGTAAACTTCTTTTGGTTAAGCAAAGAATTTAATATTTCTTCAATAACCATTCCGGCAATGCCTTCCAAAATATCATGCATGGGATCAAAACTGACATAATCTGCAAAATGAAAATATTTCAAATCGTTTAGCACTGTCTCTCTTTGTAAGCCACATTTTGAACTAGTTGTTCTTCCATCATGTAGTGCTTTCAAATCTGCTTCTATGCTATCTCGAGTTCTTGCTTGATATTCTGCTCCAAATTTACCGTTGTGGAAAGCTTCTCTACTTATATAACAAGCTCGACAAAAAATTTTGGACTGTGGTGGCATCAACTCCAAAATCTCATGAATGGCCAAAGTGTCTCCTAACACATGAACTACTGTGGCATGTAACGTGTAATTTTCATGTTCGTTCAAACGTAGCGTGACTCCTTCATCTGATTCTAATGCACTCAAATCTTCCATGAGAGGTTGTAATATTTTTTTGAAGCCATATTTTTTTAAAATATTCGATTTTACGACAAGGACGGTATACACCCGATCTAGTGAAGAATTGATTCGGTCGTCGAAGTTCTGCACTTTAAAACTAATGGTTGTAACTTTCTGCTTACCTTTTCGCGAGCCTAACGGGTTGCAATGTTCAACGTCGTCAATATGCATAGACAGACGTACCGCATATGGATTCCTTTGTATAAAATCATTTGTACGATAAAGCATTCCATCCTTGAAGCTGCATATGTTACCTACTGCGCACTCCTTTTCCTCAAGAATCATTTTTCTAGCTGAACTGTCCTGCAATACTAAACCTAGAATATCTTTGATGGAGATGTAGTGCATCACATCTTTCTGTTTGCTAATCTGTTTCGTCGCCCTAAATCTGTTTCTACCTCTATCGCCTTTAACATGGATTCGCGTCACTTTTTGTATTTTACGCCGACCAAGCACATATTCTCTTGATTCTGGAATGCTGTGTTTAGTAATTCCACAAAGATACGCAAGATTATCAGCTGGCGTTTGGACTTCGACAAACGGATTGGTGATTTCCAAATTATTTATCATTTTTACTAAATTTTCATTATTCACGGAAATATTTGAATCGTCAATGAAATTCTTGACAACGCTCATGGCATACTGTTGATATCCTTTGAGCATATCCGTGCATTGCTGAACGAAAAATTGAATTTTTGTTTCCGGTAAACCAACATCACATCGTAGTTTGGTTACCGACTGAGATGCTTGGCTGAACAGAACATCCTTAGATAACGAGGGCATATGAAAAAACGGGTTCGTTATGCTTTCATTGCCATCTTCCAAAGTTGATTCAACATCCATGGGCTCAGATTGAGGTTCTGGAAACACATCCAATTGAGGTTCCAAATTTACACCATCTTCTGGCTTACATCCAAGAATGTGCCGCTTAAAATTCCAAAACGTTGATTGCCAAACACCACAAGTTTTACATATGAATGGCACAACATTTTTACGGCTGGTGTTGAGGTTATGGATATGCTTGATGTGTTGTTTCAATTCGTTTAAATCTGTTTCTTCGATGAAGCTACAGCCATCAACTGGGCAAGGGAAACCTTATACAACATTGATTTATAAGGCGATCAGTTTTTTGTTGAACAGATAACATTAAAAATATTTACCCATCAGCTTTTGATACGATGCTGCGTCCAGCTTCTTTTTAAGTTCCTCCATTTTTTTTCGGCCGGAGATCTGAAAAAACAAGAAATTAGGCATAATTAAAATACAATTGTATAATTTCTATATAAACATGGTATTCGTGAACAACATTTTACTTACTTGCGGGTACTTGGCGTCCTGTAAGATATTATTAAAATCAATTTTATCACCAGCAAATTGATCTTCCGCACGCTTCACACACCTCGATAAGTGGCTCTTCCACGTCACGCAGAAAGGATTTTTCGACTCCAACTATTTTTTCACCCATTAATGAGTTAAATTTTACCCGTTTTTACACGGTATGCGAGTTACAATGAGTATTTTTTTACCCATGTCATGACTGTGAAATTCCCCCATTTTATGACAGATCTGATAGCTATTCGATAATGGGTATTTTTTTACCCATTAAAGGGTATTCGCAAACCACCGTGTAGGCTTTTATTCAAGCACTCGCTTGATATTAATTTTGTGTTGGGTGGTTATCTTTTTCAGTTTACCTAACTGTTTGGTACCGTTTCAATTTGTTTTGACACCAAGTTAGTCGACAAAACAAAAACAGTGGCTGATGCTGTTGTTCGATTTCACATTCAAATTTTTTCCCAAAATTTTACAACATAAACGCAAGAAAAGCAGTATTGGTATTCAGTGTTACTAATAGCATTTAGTGCAAAATGAGTAACATTTACATTCAGGAACCGCCGACATCCGGAAAGGTAAACTTCAATCCCCTTTCGTTGCCACTCCGTTCAAGCCTGTTTTCCGTACCATTTGTAGGTCCTACTCAAAACCACAGTCGGTGACATCGATATCGAACTGTGGTCCCGCGAGTGTCCGCTGGCATGTCGGAACTTTATCCAGCTGTGCATGGAAGGGTACTACAATGGGACGCTGTTTCACCGAGTTGTGCGCGGATTCATTGTCCAAGGTGGCGATCCCAACGGAGACGGAACCGGCGGAGAATCGATTTACGGTCACCCGTTCCGCGATGAGTTCCACTCGAGATTGCGGTTTATGCGGCGAGGATTGGTAGCAATGGCCAATTCCGGAAAGAACGACAATGGGTCGCAGTTTTTCTTCACCATGGGCGCCACACCGGAACTGCAGAATATGCACACGTTGTTTGGGAAAGTGGCTGGCGACACGATTTATAATATGCTGAAGTTGGAGGAGGGCGAGATTTACGAGAATGAGCGACCGCATTTCCCACACAAAATCTTGAAGGCGGAGATTTTGAGCAACCCCTTTCCGGATATTGTGCCAAGAGTGCTGAAGGCCAAAAAGTCTGGTGAAGAGAAACAAAAGAAAAAGAAGGAAAAGGGCGTCAAGAACTTCGGGTTGCTGTCGTTTGGTGACGAGGCAGAAGAGGAGGAACAGGAGACGACGGAGTTTGTGCAACGGAACTTTGCCGGAAAGGGAAAGAGTTCGCATGACGTGTTGGATGATCCGCGATTGAGCAAGCAAGCGGTGAAAGTAGTGGAGGGGAGCGAGGAGAAAAACAAAACTCGGAAAGACTCGAGCTCCGATTCGGAAGATGAAGAATCAAAATCAAAGACATCTGGTCGTGATAAGCAACTTGTTCTACAGGAAGCCACAAGCGTCCGGGAAAAGTTGAAGAAAAGAAGTAAGTAATGCAAAAAACGGAACATGTGGCCACCATAGTAGAGGCACGTACTAGTGGTAATTTTTCTGAAAGATTTATGCTTTTGAAGTCACTTTTAAGTAACTATTTGGATCATTTTATTCACTATTGTTTTGCTAGTTGACGGCTACCAGTCGTGGTATTTGGCTTTGAGGCATAGACTAATTTGTTTTGTTTTTTTTTTTTTTTATTTCCAATCCACTATAGACAAAGAAGAACCCAAACCCCAGTCCTCATCCGATTCAGATTCAGATTTCGGCTTGGAGAGTGAACGGAAAAAGGTAAAACAAGAGCAAGCGGCGAAAATACGAGAGGAAATCAGTAAGCTTAAAAAAGACTATCAATCGGACAAGAAGAAAGAACGACATCAGGAAGAGGTGGTCGTGAAAAAGAAGGAAGCTAAAAATGAAGTTATGAAGGAATTCTTGTCTGTTCAAGAACAATACTCCGAGAAAAAGAAACAGGTGCCCAAAAAGGGCAGTTCGAGGGAAAATTTCACTCTCCAATTACTGGAAAAGTTCAAAAGCAAATTGCACAACATCAAAGACGCGGCTGACGACGAGGAGGCCAGTGGAAGCAAGGAGGAAACCAACGAGGAGGAAGACATCAAGGGAGATAACTGGCTATCGCATCGGTTACAGTTCGAGAAGAACGATCCCATTTTGGCAAAGGATGCCGCAACGAAGGACGACGATTGGTACGACGTTTACGATCCGAGAAATCCGTTGAACAAACGGAAACGTGGCGAAAAATCGAGCGGAAGGATAAACCTAAGAAGTAAGCCTGGTAAGTATTTGTTTTATGTTTAGTTTATTCATTTTAATCTATGTGTGACAAAAATATCTATGCTAAATAATTGAAAACCACGAGCAGTAATATATTAGCATGGAACGCAAAAGAAATTCCTCGAGCAGTTGATGAATAAGTTAAAATATTGCAGCATATAAAATGTATATGCCGTCAAAAAAAATCTTACTAATATATACGATTACATATTCTTTTCGACTAGCGAGATACAAACTACAGCGAAAATGTGGGCGCAATTTGGAATGTTTGAAACCGATTTTTCTCTTAATCTACCCAATCGCAAAAAGAATCGTTCAAACGGCCAACTTTTGCAGCGTGGACAGAAGCGAATTCACGTCGCTGTCGATTTCGCTTTTGATGTTCAGATTCTCCACCTGGTCCACGATGGCGTCGAAATCGATACTCCGGCCCTTGATGCGACTGAGCTGCTCCTCGAACTCCTCCAGCATTTCTTCCAGCCGGCGTTGGTACAGATGTCCCGCTTCGCTCGGATCCACATACAGCAGACTTCCGCCTCGCACTTGCTGCTTGAAAACCTCGAAAATCATCTCGCATACCTTTACCACATTGTTGCGATGCGTGTGGATGTCGCTCTTGGTCAATTTCTGCATCTTGGATATGATTCTGTCCGACAGTCTCAGCTTCCCGATGGAAATTTCCAGGGCAATCAATCCATTTGAATCCTTCAGCGTTACATTGGTGCCATACTTGAGCAGCAAATCAATGATCGCGATATTCTCCGTACAGGAAGCCAAATGCAATGGGGTGTTCTCGTTCAAGTCTCGTATGTTAGGATTGGCCCCGTTCTCCAGTAGCACTCGAACAGTGTCCGTAAAACCTCGACTACAGGCAATGTGTAAGGCCGAGCGATTGAAGGTCGGTTCTCGCGTATTCGGACTGAATCCCTTGTCGATCATATTCTGCAGCAGTTCCGTATTATTAACCATCGCAGCGTTCAAGAACTGAGAAACCAACGCCGCCCTTGGACGGTTTGCGCTATACGGAGAGCTTCGGCTTGTTTTGGACCGCTCCAATCGCACTTTCCAACCATGACGGCTGCGTTCCAGATTTTCGGCCACTCGAACCGCTTCTCGCCATTGGTCTTCCGGAGGACCCGGGGGTGAAGGAGTTGCTTCCCGCACTGTTTCCGCCTCGTCCTGGGTACTGGATTTGGGAGTGGACGGCTCCGATTCCTGCATTTTGCAGGCAAACTAACTGAAACAAAGATTTCCCGTAAAGCGAAGGAAATCGATTGTTTCCAGCTGGTTGGCAAAACAAAACAAAGCGAAGATTGTTTTGACGAGAACTGTCAAAGTTCGGGCCGTCACGAGTTTGAAGGGGTGTCGTGAAATAATCGATTCAACAAAAATCGATTATTTCGGCAACGTACGGAGCAAATTCGCGATCCGGTCAACAGGGATCGTTCAAATATTACGTAACGCAACAGGGGGAGGGAGGGGGTCTAGCATAGTGTTACCACAGACAAACAGACGCCACACTCTCATCATTGTCCATCGACCACCTTTTTAACGATCGATTCAAAAATATGGTAGGTGGCCAATCCGCCACCCGCAGTGCTCGCATCGTTTTCGTTCGTGTTTGACGTTTACACGCTACCGCCATCTGTTGGCCTGTCGGCCAAACACACCGATTTCAGCATTGGGCGTACACAGAGGCGCGGCCACGTTCGAAACCATGGGTAGGACAAAGTTTCGCAAATATTTTGTGCACAGTGAATCAAAGAACAATTTTAACCCTGGACTAGAAATTAAAAGTTACTATATTTAGGGGCTCTCCAGGAATTTCATCAGAAATTTATTCAAGTGTTTGCCCGAATGTTCAGATATTGCATCGGAAATTTCTAAAGGAGTTCATTTAGTGATTACTTCCAAAGAAAATTCCTTCAAGACTTTTTAACAATACCTCAAATTCAACCTGATTTTTTCCAAGGAAAACCATAGAAATGGAATTTCTTCAAAGATTGTTTCTGAAACCATCTGAATTCCGTCAAAAATTCTTTGAGAAATTTTTCCCTGGGACATTTTCTAAGGCTCCCGGCCAAAACACCCTCTAAAATTCAATCAATAATTTCTCCAGAAAATCCTAGGCATTTTCTTTAAAATTGTCTATCAGGATTTATAAAAAAAAAAAACAAAGACAAAATAAAACGATTTTAACGAGGGATTTCTCTAAAGATACCTTCAGCAATTGATCCAAAGTTTCCTTCTAAGATTTTTACAGAGATTCCTCAAGTTGTTCGTTGAGATTTTCTCAAATATGTCTCAAGTAAAAAGAAAATCCGAAATTCTTCCAGGAATGGCTCCAGGGAAATGCCAAGATTTTTTTCTTAAAAATAAATCCGTAAGGTATTTCCAAAGAAAATTCTAGAGTACCCGTTGATAAAACTAGGGTAAATTTTTTAGTCACTCCTTTGAGGAAGTTTTTAAAAGAATCCTTGATAATTTGCAAAGATAACTAAAATAATGAATCGAATTTCTGGATTGTATCCCACATAATTTCTGAAGAAATTTCTCGAAAAACATTGGAAAAAATCTCTATAAAAATTTGTTTCGGAATGATCGGAGGATTTACTGGAAAAAAAAAATCTGTAGTATAAACTGGTGGTGATAAATTTTTGAAGATTACATGAGAATTTTTTGAGATACTTTTTAAGTAATGTTATGTAAAACTGCAGGAGTCATACTTGGATGAAATGCTGAAAAAATCCCTTGACACAATAGATTTGTCCGAAGAATCCCTCAAGGAATTTTGAATTTCTGGGAGGATGGATTTTTGATGGAATCCACATAAACATTTGAAGAAATTCTTGCAGGGATTCTTGTAAAAAAAAACTCTTAAGCTATTTTATCTGAACACTCTGAAATAAACCTTTGTGAATTTCCTCGGAAGAAATTTTGTAGAAGTTTTTTTAAAACATCTCCATGAGTAACAACTGGAGAATTTGATTTAAGGAGTTGTGAATAATATCTGGAGGAAATTCTAAGATAGTTTGGAAAACAAATTTTAAATGAGGAAATTACTGAAAGTAGTAGCTTTTGATTTTTCAAAGATTTTTGGAGCGAATTTTGTAGAAATACTTCTAAGCATCCTTTAACATATCGCTGGAAGAGTTAATGGGAGAATTGGTAGAGAAATCTTTGCAAGAATTTCTTAAAAGAACCCTGTAGGAGAAAGTATTTCAAATAAAATCACTATGATAATTCCTGAAGCTTTTCCTCGGGGAATCTGAGACAAATTTCTTGAAGAGGCTCTTGAACCCATTATATTCTCTTAAGGTTCATTTGGAGCTTGTACAATTATGCATCAGGACCCAATACAAGCAAAATAAGGAATAAAAATGCTTTTTTGACTAAAAAAAATAAAAATATAAACTTTTTAGAAACTTGCATTGAAATAGAGACCAAGTATCTGTAACTAAACCTACTACAAATCCTGTCGTTTGTATCTTTCATTGGATCAAGTTTTGTTATCATTCATATTGAAAAATATTTATATCTTTTATATGTTTATCCTTTTTATGCCAATCTTATTAAACAAATTTGACAAAAATAGGCCAAAAAGCTTGCCTTTACAACCAGTGAGGTTATTCTAATTTCCTCATATATTTTTAGATAACAAATGGTTGGACAGCAAACATTCTGTGAATTTGTGTACCGCCGTGCGGGGTGACATTGGGCCTAGGGGGTGACTTTGACCGCCTCTTTCGATGCTTCTCATGGCTATTAGGTACGCCAAAAAACTAATCTATGACCATCTATTGACTATTTGTAACGCATTCTTGAAGCTTGACACATTGTTTTCATTATTCTGGCATTAGCTTGCTGTAAACATATTGGCCCAAAGTCACCCTTATGGACCAATGTCACCCCGCACGACGGTAGTTATTATTTCTTTGCACTGAAGTTTTTTTTTTGTTGAATCGTGGGTAGGACAATCCTTTGACTGTCCTACCCAGGTGTTTTGTGCGTAGTACATGTCCTACCTGTCCTACCCACTTCCCGCGCCACTGGGCGTACATGTCCTCGTGACTATGATTTTGACCGAGATTTGTTCTAAGTGTTACGTCTGTTTGTCTGTGGTGTTACCGTCCATACAAAAAAATAAAATTTTCCATACAAAAGCTGTTACGTGGGGGAGGGAGGGGGTCTATAATTGGTAAATTTTGCGTTACGTAATATTTGAATGAACCCCATGGAACTTATCCACGGTCTTCTTTTATCCTCAACTTTCTTTTTCTTTTCTGCTCTAAATAGAGCTTAGTGACATTTGAACACACGTAGACTAGCATACGCTCGTCATACACAGTTTGTTTTTGTTTTCCTCAAAGAAACTTGCACATGCTTTCCAGACTCATCAAAATGCATATGGAAGTATTACACAATTTGAGAAATTTACACCCGGTTTCTGGGTGTTTCTCGAGACTGAGTGCATATTGTTTTCCTCTAAGGTTCACAAATACATCTACACTAGGGCACCCATACCACCGGGCGTGATAACCACTATGCGGGCAATGGACCAGTGCACGAGTTCACTAATTTGACGTTCGAGCGGTGCTGAATTCACTTGTTTCCATGGTCACGTAAATAACACGGCACCGCTCAAACGTCAACGAGTGAACGCTTGCATTGGTCCATGTTTACATTAAATGACATCCGGACCAACATCCGGACAACGAATGTTCACCGGATGAACATGAAGTGGATGAATGCACAACGAATTGTTCAAACACGGCCCGCAGTAAAAGGTTTTCTTCCCAGTGGAAGAAGCAGCGTGACGTCATTGTAAATTAGTTCATTGGGCGGTATGGGGCTCTGCACTGTTTTAATTATGTATGGGATTTTGACGTTTACTGGCCTTGTTGTTTACTAATTTCATGGTAGAGTGAAAGAGAGAAGATGATTTTTGTGCAGAGCCCCATGAATAAATGTAGTATTAGCGCATTTGCTCAAAAGGATACGCGGCGTTCCCAGAGGGAAAGGAACAACCGCGGCTCCCTTTAGGGCTTGTTCACAAATATCATAACGCTGAAGGGGGTGGGTGGGTGTCCTGAGATTGTGACAACTTAAATATATACATTTTTTAGAAGATCAATACAAAAAGCGTTAAGAGGGGATGGGTGGGTGCTAAAAATGGTCATTTTTGGATTTATGAAATTTGTGAATAAACCCTTATACTTCATTCTTAAGGGAGATAACATTGCGGAGTTTCATCAAACGCGGTTGTTCTTTTCCTGGACCATTCGCCGCGTGGAATTTTGGGCAAATGCGAGATTTTGGAAACTTTACAACAGCCCGCGGACTAGTCAGTAGAGTTATTCACGATAGGGTTCATTCACAAAACGCCGAAAATGGCCATTTTTGATATTTCTACACCCTTGTAACGATTTTTGTATGAATATTCAACGAATTTTGTATGAGTTGTAACATTTTGAGAACACCCATCCACCCCCTTCAGCTTTATGAAATTTGTGAACCAGCCCATAGTAAATGCTACATGTTGAACAAGAGTGGAACATGTTTGTGTCATTTTATTATGAATCCGGTAGAAATAAGGACAAACATTTTTTTTTCTCAATCTCCAAGCTACTGGTAGTTAGCTTCAGATGTTGCTAGTCATGCTTTGAGATTGTTGAATTGAACGGAAAAATTTAAATTTGAGTAAAAATCATGGGAAAATAATATAAGTTTTGATATTGTGAAATCCAGTCTGCGGAACGGAATGGCCACATCTTGAAGGCCACCGTCAGCACTCACCTGCCTGCAGCTGCTACAAATGTACTATTTGTGGGATTTTACCAACCAAACTTACATGAAATGCTTCAAAGTACTTTTGACTAATTTTATTTTACATTAAGGATAATAATTTTAAATACAGTCGCCTCTCCACATCTCGATATCGTAGGGACCATCGAGATAGGGAGATATCAAGACATAGAAAAAAAATTAAACGAAAACTAGATTTAAAATCACTCCGTTACTAGGAAAACTCAAAACAAACAGATGTCATTTTGTCTTCGCAAATTGTTTTGAATCTCTAAAATTTAGTCTAGTAACCTTTGATAACATTGCGGAACACGTTTTTGTCTCAAGCACCAAAATACCGCTATTCACTCAATTAAGGGTTGCTGAATCCATTGCCGTTTTCAAAATTATCATAGCACGTCTAGTTTTTGAGATATTAGCTGTTGAAAATGCAAAAATTGACTATTTTGGCCAATTTGCATGCAAGTTCCCCAGCTTGTAAGGCAATTTATTAGCTTAGTTTGACACAGAATTCAAACTTTATGTGTATAACAATACTTATCGGCAAAGTTTATAATATTTTCGATGCGGAAAAGTTATTTTTCAATGGTTTAAAAAAGTATTGTATTTTCCCATATAAGAGAAACGACGAATTTTGTATGGAGAAAGCAAGCATGTCGAAAAAATCGGTGTAATCCAAATTTAATCGCGCAATTTCAATCAAATTTAATCCAAAATGAAAGTTTAAGTGCAAAATAGCATCCTTAGTGGATTAGATCACAAAAAAGCTTGATAAATTATACTTTAAATTTAATGTAAACACCAATAAAACCAGTGTTTTATACAACTTTGGTGACCTGTAGCTAAAAATTGTGACGTGCTGGAACATTTCTTAAAAAGGGCATCAAATTCAGCAACCCCAAATCTACTCGAGACACATAATTTGATCCTTGAGACACGTAAAAATGTCGTTTTTGTTCCGCTGTGTAATCAGCATATCGACATAAGGAGAGAAAATTGGGAACGAAAATCGTATCGAGATAGGGAGATATCGAGATATGGAGAGTGAAAATGTATGCAGAGTGAAGGGACCGGAAAAGTCATCGACATAGGGAGAAATATCGAGATGTAGAACATCGAGATGTAGAGAGTCGACTGTAATATGATATTTTTTTCCTCTCACACGTCTTGATCGCTTTTCAGCAGCAGCTTACTTACATTTGTTATTCGGTTGCTAGCGCCATAACAACAATTCTATTTTTTCTTTGTCAAAATATAATATACTGCTTCACGTCGAAAAATGGGTTAAGGTGACACATCTCGGAATCCAAACATGGCAGGTACAATGGCCGGCTTGTGCCCCTACTCACGATTTCAAAGGCACTTATCTGTTGAAATAATGAACGTATAAGGTCAATCTTCTTATTTTAAGCTTTCTGCTAGTGCACTGTAGTTTGATGCCTATTTCGCGATATTTGTGCCTTCAAAGTTTTGGTACATTATTGAATTATGATTCCAAGCTGTTTCACCTTAACCAACGTGCGAAGTTCGATTTTGACCAAC
The DNA here is from genome assembly GCF_002204515.2 of Aedes aegypti. Lineage (NCBI taxonomy): Eukaryota > Metazoa > Arthropoda > Insecta > Diptera > Culicidae > Aedes > Aedes aegypti. The sequence goes on along the minus strand of NC_035108.1, from coordinate 18,113,831 downwards.
TTCGCCACGTCGCGACTCGCTTCGCTATAGTGCGCATCTATGCCCTTCGCCGTGTGCATTATGCGTATTATAGAGAATCGAGTTGCGACGCGGCTAAGTTGGTCAAAAATCAAACTTCGCATGTTGGTTAACCCGTTTTTCAACGAATAGCAGTATATTACTTTGACATCATTTGTGACACGTTTTTCGATGAATGTTCATGAAGCTAACAAAGGCCGATCGATAAATCATGATCGAACGAAATTTAGTATTATTTCGTTAAAGATTTATATTGTATATACTCGATAAAGGACGGTACTCATAAATATTTATAGATTGATGAATATACGCAACGAATTTAACTGCAAAAAACAAACGACATATATTATTGAATAACAATATTTAAAGTGGTGGTCCGGGTGCATATACAAAAATGGATCATGTGGATCATCCTCTTAATCTCAAAATTTCCGTAGGCCTTGTTCAAAATAAAAATTCGTTGTCATTATTATGGTGATGAATAATTAAATCAATTGTTCGATTTTGACAACATGAAAATTTTCGTCATGTTGCCAAAAACGAACAGGCACTGTTATACTCTCAGGCACTATTCAAAACCAGTAAAGTGTTTCAACTTATTTTTATTCCCATTAAAAAGGGTAAAAAGACTCAAGGCGATTGCTGCTATGTGTAAGTATTGGAAGCGATGCGAAATAATAGACAAGATTAACACGTTATAAAACAAATTCAGAGCAAAATATAGAAACATATTGTTTAAATTTTCATGGATGGGATTTTGTTGGACGGTTTGCCTTAGTTTTAGTATTTTAACAGAGGTCTACAAGCAAACTGCCACGAATACCAACGCACGATCAATCTTACACAAGTCGATTTTCTCAGAATAAAAACGTATCGATGTTTGTATGACGTTATTTGAGTTTTCGGTCAACTTCAGTCCAACAAGAGAGTGAATGGTCGGCAGCAATTTTGTTTATATTTGCTTTCTCCCAGCAAACAAAAGCAATGTTGTCACAGTTCACACAGCAAACAAAGAAAATTTTGTCAACATTGCACTACTAAGCAGGCAATTGGATTGGTCTATAAGGGTTTTAAGGATCATGAATCTATCATTCAATCTTTAAAAAATTCGAACCAGTTTCATAGTTTGAATTTAATGAGTCCTTTATAAGAACTCTTTCATAGAATTCCAAATTGCAAGAGCATGTCCTGCAGGACAATGATAGATTTTTATGAACATGTTTTGAATGCCAATTTGTGTATTGTTGTACAACACACAAACAATTCGAAGAGCTGTATTTTAATTGGTGGTGAGATGTATAGAATTTGTATTTTGCATGGATTGTCCCTCAACTTACCAGATATTAGTGCCAACAGTAGCAAAAAAATGTTAACTCCTATAAAAGTAAAGATATTTGTCATGGTTGCATTTGCCCTTTGAAAAATCATAGCTCAAGTGTCAAGTGTCTTCTACAAAACTATTTATTATTATTTTTTACACTTTTTTACCTAACATTTCAAGGAATCAACAACACATCGTATTATATTTTCAAAATGTACACACTTAATTGTTAAATTTGGTTTCGGTAAAACAAATTAACGAACTCGGCCGGTAAATCGTATTTTAACTGAAATCTCGTTGAAATTTGACACTTGATCCGAATTGACAGATGTGAAGTGCCGAAAATCGATTATTTATATTAATTACCGAAATTCGGTATTTCAAATTGCCACAGTATTCGGCAAACGAATTAGTTTACCGGGATTCGGAAAAGTGGATCTGTCAAATCTTTCAAACACGTGCGATCGAAAGGAAAAGTGCAAAAGTGTCTTTGGAAGCTGGGCTCTTCATGTAAGTTATTGGAAGCGAATTTTTATTTCTGTTGTCCGTTTTTCACTAAAATTCAATTGATTAAGCAAACATTTTCGATTATACTTTTCATTTCAGACACAACTATATTCGGAGCGGTCAAGAACAACTAAAATGTATAAAAAACACGAGGGAAAATGTTTCAGTGGTGTTTGTTAGATTTTTGATGTGAGGTGCGTCGATTCAACATCAATTAAATATTGTTTTATTTTGCAAAAAACTCAAATAAATTTTCTTAATTTTAAATGTTAAAATCTTGTTTTCTTCTGCTATTTTTATCTGATTCAGTGAAATAAAAAAAAAAACATTACTGAATTTCGGTTAAAATATACCGGAATTTTCGGCAAAGCGTTGCCGATCTGCTCAGCAAATTTTGACAGCTGGGTAAGTGTTCCGTTTTGCAGTCTGTTCGGCATTTTGAACTTTTACCGATATTTTTGCCGAGATCTCAGCTGTTGGGTTCTCGGCAAAAAGTTTTGCCGGCCTCGGCGAAATAAATTAAGTGTGTATGTATGAGAAAATGTCGATATTTGTATTGTTACGTTACTTAACGACCCATACATTATATTGGAAAAACCTCATATACCATACAGTGAACTGTTCAAAACAACATATTGTACTGTTATTTAATTGTCATTTTACAATATACTGTGTTGTATTTCCAATCTTCTGAATGGTACTGTTGCAATACGTTATATTGCTTTTGTATTGTATTTTTTATCCAGGGCTTCTGGCTTATAAAATTTAAAAAACGATGACGGTCACTTTCCTGTTCATACAGTTTAAAACTGGCTCATGCTAGTTAGAACCTTATCCAGAATGTAAACTGTAGAAGTTATAAGGGTTTTTTTTGTATTCAATAGTATATTTTTATTTCTGAGGCCCTCACAAGACTGTGGCCCCGAGGCCATACATCCAGTGTTGATCAGACTCATTTCCCCGAAATTCGAATTGTGAAGCCATGTACTGTTATAACTGTGCGTTGTATTCCTGAGATGGAGGGGGAGGTGGTTGGGCTTGAGTGTTGCACATGGGATCCGACAGTTTCGATCTCGGTGGGCCGCAATTCAAGTTTCGGTGAAATGATTCGCACTCACTCACTCGCTCATTTCATTTCACCGAAACTTGAATTGTGGCTCTCTGGGATCAAAATTGATCGATTTTGTGTGCAGTACTCAAGCTTGACCATCTGCTTTTCTATCTTAGGCGGATAGAGCATGGCTGTAGTAGTTCGTGGCTTCGTAGTTCGGAAAATCTTATTTTCGGGGAAATGAGTCTGAACAACACTGCATACATCTGTAAATCCGACCCTGATAGATGTAATAAACTATAGAGGAAGAATGTCGCTGGCGTCGCTGCCAAAAAAAACATCTTTTGCTGGCGAAGATAGGCAGGGCTATAAATGTCAACACGAAAATGCAGTTTGACAGTTTGATCCGAGTGAGATCAGAGAAAATATTAGCGACATCCGTCTTCTACAGTTTTATATATCTATTGAAAGCATATAGCAAGTCAATTTCAGAATGCTTCTAAACATTATTGTGTATTTGTTCCACTACTGGACTGCGAAGTACGGCCTTATAAGTGCGAAAATGTGAAAAAAAAATGCGGGATTACATTGAATAATGTTGGTGTCTTCAGAGCACTTATTCTCTGATTTGCGATGAATAAGTCCCCCGAAAACACCTACCTGATTAGATGCCATTGTGCACATTCATTAGCGTTTCCACACTTGTAAAAACAAATTGAAAATATTTAAGCCTCCAAGCATGCAATCAGTTATTTTATTGCGACGCTTGTTCGATTGCGGAACATTAAACAAAACTTCGATATATTATCACACTCTCTGTTCCTGACGTATTCGGAACGTGTTATAAAAAAAATATACAACAAATCAATAATGAGAAATTGTTCTTTTATTATTGTATATTTCTTTCACTACTGGACTGCAAAGTGCGTATTCATAAGTGCGAAAACGCAAATAAAAGTGCGGGATTGCATCGAATCATGTTGGTGTCTTCAGAGCACTTATTCGTTGGACTGTGAGGAACAACCCCGCTGAAGACACCGACTTGATTTGCTGTAATCGCGCATTTGTATTAGAATTTCCGCACTTGTAAAAACTTCTGCGATAGTCCAGTGGTGAAAGAAATGCGCAATACACGTTTCGAATAATTGCACACACACTTTAAACCAATCTTTTACTTTATTGTTTTGCCATCATATAAATAACACAATTTTTGCTTATACACTATTACATCTCTCTCGTCCCTCGCCATGGGCCTGGTCAGCATTAAAACAGAAGTTTTCTTCCGAACGGGCAAAAAAAGTCCGTTTCATTATTTTGTCAAATATGATAAGCAGACGTTCTTATTGTTCTTAATTTGTTGATCAATCGTAAAAAAACACCCGCTGCGAAATTTGACGATTCTCACCTCGTTTGATTCGTTTACTGGCGACGATTTTGTCGGTCTGTTTGAAAGTTGGCGGCTCGTTTTGTTGTCCATGAAACAGACAATATAGCCCAAGTAAAAATGGTACATTGATAAAACTCCTCATATCGTTGGTATTTGTTCTACACATTAGATTTTTGCAGTTCTAACTATGTGCGAGATACATAACTAGAGTTCATTCAACAATATATCTGAGTTATGTGTCTGCATTCTTCTTTTTCTTGGCATTAACATCTTCACTGTGACAGAGCCTGCTTCTCAGCTTAGTGTTCTTATGAGCAATTCCACAGTTACAAACTGAGGGCTTTCTTTGCCAAAGTTGCCATTTTCGCATTATCGTGTAGCAGGTATGATGAACTCTATGCCCAGTAGTGTGGGACAAAATTTAAATTCTCGCTCCAGTCCACTTTTTGGATTGCATTTAGGTTCCATAACAACTGTGCAAAATTTCAGCTCGATCGGAGAAACTATATTTTAGCGCCAGCCGTTCAAAGTTTGTATGGAATTTACTATGGGAAAGCTTACTTTTTCAAAGAAAAATCGCCAGAGGTCGCCCATTGACCTCTATAAAAATTCTGAACTCAGAACTCGATAGGTATTTCCACGATGAAGAATTTTGCCGAAGACCGCGAAACAATCCGACACTTGTGGAAAAAGTTTTCCCATAGTAAATCCCTGGGAGGGAGGCACCGATACTACACACGAAATATATGACAACGTTATTTTGAACTGCATGATAACTCCAGCTTGCCAACAACAATCAAGGCAGGCTTCGAGAAAATCGGTAGTTTCCTTTTGTTGTGCACCTTCGATCTTTCCTGACAAACATAAAAAAGGGCCACAGTTTTCTATGCACTAAATATTCATTTTCATTGGACAAAGTAGAACGATGCGTTTTTCAATGCTTTATGTTCAATCAGATTAAATGGTGCTCACGTGACTTTACTTGCGTTGTGTGCATGAATTGATTTTCATTCGATTTTTATCACTTTTGAAGAAATACGAAAATGTGTTTTAATCAGTTACGCGCTTTTTTCATGTTAGTCCAATGTTTGAGATCTGGGCTCACAGTGACAGTTCGTGACAACGGAATGTCGGCTCACTATGACGTACAGAAATTTTGTATTGGTTTCTCCCTCCCAGGTAAATCCCATACAAACTTTGAACGGCTGGCGCTAAAATATAGTTTCTCCGATCGAGCTGAAATTTTGCACAGTTGTTATGGGACCTAAATGCAATCCAAAAAGTGGACTGGAGCGAGAATCTAAATTTTTCATATAACCGTGTCCCAGGCTAATGCCCAGGGAAGTCAAGATCCTGGACCGATCGGGAATAGAACCCAGACACCTTTAGAATGGCTTCGCTTTTTAGCCGCGGACCCTTAACCACTCGGCTAAGGAAGGCCCCAGTCAGCACCCGATAGTGAAAGTGAAATAGCACCCGCTTATCATTGCGTTTGAGCCTTAGGCATCGATAAAAATACAATAATTGATTGTATTGAAGTAAAAAAATGGCATGCCATTTTTGTTTTAAATTTCAATGTGCTGCAATCAGTGGACTTGCAATCAACAGGCATTATAATAAACAAAACTTCAATGAATCAATGTTTAAGGTTAATCAATCTCTTCCATGGAGGAATAATCCAAACATGCTTCTTCATTTCAGCGAAACTGAACGCAGAAATAATAAACCTGTTTTTCTGCAAATAAATACTTATAATTGAATTGTGTGTACGTAAACTACTTTATGAAACTTAATTCTTTTATGACGTTGTATTGAAAAAGCAGGCCTTAAAATTAAATGGAAGATTCTTTAAATTTTTTTGTAGTATAATTTAAAAATCTGAAATTTTCTAGAAATATTTATCGTTATCTATCTACTTTTTTTTAAGTAAATCTGATGTTTCGAAATTCAAGATGGAAGAATGTTTCTCAATTGTTCCTTGCCGCATCCACTTCGAAAGTATGGCAATAATGCGTAAAATTCAAATAGCTTTCAGAAAGTAAGAGGTGCTCGTGTTCCTCCTAAATTTAAATGACAGCCTTCATGGAATGCTTTCTTCATTGCTGTTACCCAGTCGCCTACAAAATACCAAAAATAATGTTTCATCTGTACAAGCATTTGAAATTGTACTTACCATGTTTCATAATATCAGCTATTCTAGTGTTCAATCTCTTTTGCTTTTCACGAGCAGCATCCAACTGTCCGTTGTTTACATCGTTGATTATTTCAAACGAAATTTCCGGGCAAATGTTGAGCGTCGTCATTATGAAAGAATCAAATCCTGCTGCAACTGCACTGCATAGTATTGAATCGGCACCAAGAAAAATGCTTCTTCCTGATTTAAGGCAAGCAGATCCTTGCTCTAGATCTCCACTGGTGTATTTGATACCACGAAAATTTGGAATGGACTGCTCTGCTAAATCAAGAAACGTTGGCATGTGTACTGGAATCAATTTTTGTATCGGGTAAAAAAAATGATTACAAATATGTACTGTTAAGTATGAATTTACCAGTAACATCAGTAAACATCGGAATGTGGTAGTAGAAAAATGGGATGGATGGACAATGAACAGCTACATTTTTTAAATATTCGGTTAGTTTTTCAGGAGACTTCGGTTTAAAATATAATTCTGGAAGGCACAAAACGCCATCCACTTCAAGTTTTTCTGCGTGCTTTGCCATCTCAATCACATCTGGGTAGGGAGCTCCTCCAATCTGTACCATCAATACAATACCGTTCACATCACAAGCTTTCTTCCAAGCCTCTGTTACTTGCTTTCGCTCCCCTACGTTCATCAGCATTCCTTCACCAGAGGTACCATTAACGAGAACCGCTTCAACTTTCTTCTGTTTCAGATATTTTGCATAGGAATCGATGATCTCATAGTTGACGGTTTTTTCACTGAAAAGATAAACTTTAAAGAACTTGTACCCGAAACAGATGTTTGAAATACTTGTCGCTATGATATGCCGTAAATACCGGGGCCATCACACCCTTAAAGGAAAATTGCTTCATGGTTATTTTGTGACTGATTTGTTTTGTAGCAAAGCAACGAATGAACTTCAGAAGCGATAGATTATACCCTGTCACATCTTATCTGCTGAGATGAGGGCTCGTAAATAACAGCTCTATTATTCGTTGAATGCTTTCTACCTGCGAAAGATAAGAATTGCTGCTAGGATGGGTGTGTAAAATTTTAAAGGCTCGTATACATAGCACACATTTTCGTCGACTTTGAGATTGTACACTATCGCGTTTAGTATTAAACAGGGTAATATTTAACTAAAAAACTCCAACTATATTTTTTTTTGTAATTCATTAAGAACGATATTCATATCACCATTTAAATGCCCCTTGAAATTAAACGCTGCTACAATATTGACTTATCCGCATGGATATGATCACTCTCGGACGAATCGAAAGACGGATAGTAACAGAATTACAAAATTTCAGACATATATGATTATTTTCTATCTGCCTCTCTTTTCTTTTGCAGGTAATTTTTATGCTTGTTTATGCTAGCTATTTATCAATTTGCCTAAGTTGAAGCATTGCTATGCTTGAACCAGTCGAAATGACAGTAAAAAAAGTCACAGCAGCATAAAAGAGAAGCAGATAAAAAATAGACTTTAGTAATTTGATGAGTTGTACACTGCGGGCTGTTGTAAAGTCCAAAAAAAAAAATTAAAAATTGAAGCTTGCACCGGTGTTGAAAATGATGTTCCAATTTTATTTTATACCAGTTTTTTGATCTAGAACAAGATTTGAGCTTTGCTTTTCCAAATCTGATTTGACACACGTTTGTTTACCAGTTCGGATTTTTCTCCCTGAGCTTGGTAGTCTAGTAAGTTAGAGTGCAAAAGTTTTCAAGGTGTATCTAACAGGATTTCCACCAGGAATCCCGCCTTGGATTCTACACTCAGGCAAATGGATTATCGAAATGCATAGGAACCACTTATGAAAATTCGCTCTCTGGGGGTTTCTTTCGGGAATTCATCCTGGGATTTGCTGCAGGAATTGAGCTCTCGCCGAGCGGTGTCACGAACACGTGCACAAATTTGCTGGTTGAAAATACTTCCGTTTGATTTTGCTGGGAACAGCTGATCTTTGTTTATATTTTCAACCAGAAATCTTAAAGTAGTGTTGGTGACATGTAACGTGTATGTACACGAGCGCAGAAACCACTATTGCTCCGAGGATATTTCCTCCAGTGGATTTCGTCTAAAAATTCCTCCTTTGTTTTGCTTCTAGAATATCTCCGGGGTTTTGCTCCAGGAATTCCTTCGGGGATTTTGCCCAGGAACTTCTCTGGAGATTTTTATCCTCCGAGGATTTAATTATGAAATTCCTCCAGGCATTTTCTCCAGAAATTCCCTCGGGAATATTTTCACACAATTTATCCGTGAATTTCCTCCAGGATTTTTTTCTGGGGCATTGACTAGCTATTTCTCCCTCGATTTCTCCGAGGATTTTCTGGGAATTACTCCGGGGAAAATTTTCTCTAGGAGTTCCTTCGGGGATTATCTTCAGAAATTCTTCCGGAGAGTTATTTCCAAGAATTCCTCCGGGTATTTTCTCCAAAAAAAATTCGGAGAGTTTTTCTTCCAAGAATTTTTCCGGGGATTTGCCCCAAGAACTGCTCTTAGTATTTTATCCGGGAATTTTTGGGGGATTTCTGAGAATTCCTCCGGAAATTTCGTCCAGGAATTCTTCTGGACATTTCGTCCAGAAATTAATTTTCTTCATAAATTCGGGGATTTTTTCAGAGAATTTATCCGGATAATTTCTCCAGAAATTTCTCACCAAATTTCCTCAAGGGTTTCCTCGGGGAGATCAAAGATTCCTTCTGGTATTTTCTCCTGGAATTTCCAAGTGATTTCTAGCAGCAATTTCTGTGTAGATTTCTTCCAGGAATTTCGTCTAGAAATTCTTCTGGGGATGTTTTTCAGTGAATTCATTCGGAGATTTTCTCCAGGGTTTTCTCTGGGGGTTTGCACAAGGAGTTTCTCCGGTGATTTTCTCCAGAAATTTCTCGGGAATTTCTCCGGGAATCGTCTCCAGGAATTCCTTAGGAGACTTCCTCAAGGAATTGGAAGAAGTACTTTTTTCCACGAATTCCTTCGAGAATTTCAATGATTCTCCCGGAGATATTCCCCAAGAACTTCCCCGGAGATTTTCTCCAGAAATTATCCCGGGGCTTTCCTCCAGGAATTCCTCCAAAAATTGCTCCGTAGATTACTTTCAAAAATTCTTCCGGGGATTTGCTCCCTTTGAGAATTTTCCCCAAGAATTCTTTCGGGGATTTTTTTTAGATAGTTCATCCAGAGATTTCCTCAGAAAATTTCTCTGGGGAATTGCAACAGAAATTTCTCCGGAGATTTACTTCATCAGGAATTTCTCAGAGAATTTACTTTTGGTAATTCTCCGGGGATTTCAAGGATTCCTCGGGATTTCGTCCGGAAACTATTCGGGGGCTGTAATCCAGAAATTGCTCCAGGGATTTCCTCCAAAAATTACTCCAGGAATTTACTCCAGAAATTGCTCCGGGGATTTCCTCCAGAAATTCTTCCGTGGATTCCGTCAAGGAATCCCTCCAAAAACTCTTCTGGCGATTAGTTCCAGAGGTTTTTTTACAAATATTTCTCCGGGGATGCCCTCCAAGAACTCCTCCGGGGATTTCCAATAGCAATTCCTCCGGGGATTTCCTCATAGAATCCTTTCTAAATTCTTCCGGAGTTCTTACAGCAATTCCTCTAGATTTGATCCAGCGATTCCTCGGTAGTTCATTTAGAGTTCCACCGAGAATCCTTTCGGATTTTCTCCATAGTTTCTCCGGAGTTGCTCAAGCAATTATCTTGGAGTTCCTACAGGAACGCTTACGGAGCTCCTCTAATTATCGCTCCGGAGTTCCCTGACCGAATCATCCGCAGTTCATCTAGGATTTTTTTTTAAATTCCGGAGTTTCTCTAAAAAATATTCCGCAGTTTCAACAAAAAATCCTTCGAAGTTCTTCCAGGAATTCGTTTGGAGTTCCTCCGGGATGTCCTTAGGAGCTCCACCTTCAGATTTTCTTCCAGCAATTCCTCGGGGTTCCTCCAGGAGTTTCTTTGAGAATTCCTTCAGATTTCCTCCGGGAAATACTCCAGAGTTGGTCTGGAAGTTTCCCCATGAATTACTCCACAAACATCCTCTGGTGGTCCACCAGAAATTTGTAATCAGTTCTTTCTGAAAAGTCTCTGAAGCTCCACGGGGAATTCCTTCGGCGATCCGCCGGGAATTCCTTCAGAGCTCCGTCGCGGATTCTTTAGGAATTCCTTTGCCGTTCATCCAGGTACATCTTCGAAGTGTTGGGAGAAAGGTAGTGTCCGACGCCTTGTAGTCGAGCGAATTAAATATGAGTGTGGGCAGCACACTAACAAAATTGGTGCGCAGACTGTTTGTTGTTTTTGTGTATTCAGGTTGAAGAAAAAGCGTCTCGTGTAATCAGTAATCAATGCGATAAATATATTATCCTAGTTTTATCAGAGTTAATGGTGTCTTCTTTCCAATCATGCGAAAATCCCATAGTAGGTTCTGGTTGACTGTCGGGTGTAGTTTCGAGTTTCAAAAGGTTATGGCCCCAGAGTAAGGAAGAAGATCCTGTGAAGATTTATGAATTGAGTGCGTTTAGAACTTGAGTAGATAAAGGTAGCATAGTGTGCTCTAGGAAAGTTAAAGTAGCATGAAAGACTAAGTGAATTTTGTGTATTTGAAAGTGTTAAAATGGCCGAAGCAAAGGTAGTTGTTGATCGCCTGAATGACAGTAATTGGGCCAGCTGAAAGTTCAGAATAGAATTATTACTCGTGAAAACCAGATTGTGGGACACAGTAAATATTCCCAAACCGGAACATGCTGGTGCTCCTTGGCTTGCAAAGGATGCGTCTGCTCGAGCTGTGATTGGGCTTGCTCTTGATGATAGCCAGTTAGCACATGTTCTTGGAGCGACCACGGCAAATGAAATGTGGATCCAGTTGCAAGGGTATGGGTTTATTCACAAATTTCATAACGCCAAAAATGGCCATTTTCAACAACCATCCACCCACCCCCCCATAACGCATTTCGTAAGAATATTTTCCGAATTTTGTATGACCTATAACATCTTGAAGACACCCACCTTCACCTTCACCTTCCCCCTTCAGCGTTAAGCGAATTATGCACTTCAACAGAAAAGTAATCGCCTATCTCGATGCGTGGGAAATTTCTTGCAAGAAATGCTCAAGAAAAGCATTTTTCTTTGCTCGTAGTACGCAGTTGAAAAGAAGTGTCAATTCAAATGGTGCTCACTGTAGGAAATTTCTTGACCATTTCTTGGGCAGAATTTTTTACTTTTCTTAAGTGGAACAGCATACTTAGCTTTATGAAATATGCATATGTGCATGGGCCCTATGCATATGTGAATGGGCCGGTATGTGTGAGAAGCTGGCCCAGTACTCCGGATCGTGGCAATTTTGTTATCGAGTTCGCCCGAATTCTATAATCCACTGATCACGACTCTGGAGGGTCGAGCGGAAAATGAATTGAAGCTCGACTATGTAAAATGTAAGCTACTAGATGAATGGCGACGGCGATGCGAGATGAGTGAGAACTTCGGCGATTGGAATGACAAAGCGTTGAGTATTGGAATCCAGCGAGGAGCAGACGAAATGCTGAGGAAAGGTGGAGAATTTAAATGAAGAACGTGGAAATGAACGTGGTACAAGAGATGGTTCACGCAATGTGTGTTTCACATTGGTGGATGATTTGGACGAATCGGGTGGATGATAGTGGCAGTACGGCACATATGAAAGGAGAGATTGGGCGACTGGAGAATATAGTACCATGTGCGAGAAACGTTTCCCTTGCTGACGGAAAGGAGATGTTGGTAAGAGCTACCGGAACCAGTGAGTTTTTGAAGTATGGAGCGAAGGGCGAAACTATCCATGTAAAGCTGTGTCGAATCCGTCGTTCATTTTTCGGGATATTCGCAGTCGAACCTTTTTCCAGCACTGAGAGTGGAACAGACACAAAATGTGTTTTCTACGTTCTTGGGCTGACGACTAATGTGATTTCGGTAAGCCGTATGGTTGATGCAGGATATGATGTTTGTTTCGGATCAACATCATGTACGATTTTGAAAGAAACTGAAGAAGTTATGGTTGCCAAACGTCGAAGTGGAGGATTTTGGATTCAGGAGATTTAGGCTATGGACACAGACAAACAGACGTAACACTTAGATTAGGGTGGTGGATTGGCCACCTACCATATATTTGAATCGACCGTTAAAAAGGTGGTCGATGGACATCGATGAGAGTGTGACGTCTGCTTGTCTGTGCTATGGAGTTAAAGGAAGGTGGAGTGTTGGGAGAAAGGTAGTGTCCGACCCCTTGTAGTCGAGCGAATTAAATAGAAGTGTGCTACCCCTTGGCTGACAAAATTGTCGCGCAGACTGTTTGTTGTTGTTGTGTATTCAGGTTGAAGAAAAAGCGTCTCGTGTAATCAGTAATCAATGCGTTAGATATATTATCCTAGTTTTATCAGAGTTAATGGTGTCTTCTTTCCAATCAGGCGAAAATCCCGTAGTAGGTTCTGTTTGACTGTCGGGTGTTGTTTCGAGTTTTAACACGGAGTTGTTCCTTGCAATAAACTTGAGAACTCTGCAGTTTCTTTCCACTATTTGTTTGCTTTTCTTGAGCAAATTCGAAATAATTCAAAAAAATAAATCCTACAACCGGTGCATGCGCGTTTGTCTACTAATCTATTTAATTTTGACAAGTCTATTTTTGGCACAAATTTGGACCAAAAAATGGACAACCGGTGAAGTTGCCCTTAGGGCCCATTCACATATTTCATAACGCTGAAGGGGGTGGGTGGGTGTCTTCAAGATGTTACAGGTCATACAAAATTCGGAAAATATTCTTATAAAATGCGTTATGAGGGGGTGGGTGGATGTTGAAAATGGCCATTTTTGGCGTTATGAAATATGTGAATAAACCCTTAGTGATAAACCCGGCGGCTGTAGTAACACGAATTTGCCCAATAGGGTCCTAAAGCCCTGTCTCAATTTTAGTACCAAACGCTCAAGTTTAGGGCAGAAACACATGTTTACTCAATTTTTAATTGATTTTCATTGGTTTAAGTACAAAAAACATTTTTTTATGATTTTGTCACACCTTTTGGTTTAAACTCAAATGTTGGGTATATTTTGTTTTCCGTGTCCCTTCCGAAATGTCAGATAGGAACAACCCCAGTGTTCAAACTATATGCCCTGTGGCATTTTTGTCGAAAAAGTGAATGTCAAACAAGACCACAAGTGTCAAGGTTCATATTCGAAACCATTTTTAAAATTGAAGTTTAAAAATGTTATAGCCGTTATTTGAGCTGGAAAACTTGCTAAAGTAGTTGCAATAACATGCTCTTTCGTATTATTAAATAAAAACAAGAATTCATTAAACATTTTAGGACCCAATTTGGCGGCTGGACAACACGAATTTGCCCGAATTCTACGCAGCGAATGGTTCAGGGAAGGAACAACCGCGTTTGATGAAACACCGCAATGTGATCCCCAATAATAATGAAGTAAAAAGGGATCAAAACCACGGTTGTTCCTTTTCTCTTGGGAACGCCGCGTGTTCTTTTGAGTAAATGCGCTAACATTTCTCGATTTTTGGTTATATGACCTAGAGTGCCTGTAAACAAGAGTGACGTCATGTTCCAGTTTTGACAGGTCTCCTGCTCGATTGGAACGCGGATTTGTATGGAAATGACAGTTCGCCGCTGTTCCAATTTTGACATTGACGCCACTCTTATCTAGATCCACTCTGATATGACCATATTTGGAGCATCAACCTTAGCGCGCACTTCAAAACCCCCTCGGCGGCCGTGTCAAGATCATGTCATCAAATGACGTCTGTCAGCCGGCTTTTCCAGGGCAGCCAACCGCATCAGCAGCTTCCGATTTTTCGCTGCTGTCGACTCTCCCGCCATCGAAAAAAGCCGCACTCGTCCGTACGCGCACACACACGCACGTGCATTTCCAGTGATGGTATCAATTTATCAAAAGGACGTAAATTCACTTTGAAAAAAATGTGAAGGGAAATAGAGGAGAGCACTAACAAAATTCAAAATCAGTATCAGAAAGATGAAAAATCAGATTTCTGCAAATTATGGTCGAATTTGAGTGTAATGAGTGCGATCCTCATCGTAAAGCGATGTATCAAGCCTATGTTTTCCAAAACAGTTGCGTCCTTTTCAAATATCGGCAGCCGCTCCCGTACACGGCTCTCTCTCAAATATTGGGTATGTGTGCGTGCACGCGTGAGAGCTTAGCCAAGCAGCTTGTCGCTCTCTCTCGTGTCGCGGTTTTCCGCCTTTCAGTCCGCATTCAACCGTCTGCTCGTGTGTGCAAAAGAAATTTTACGCTGTAAGTTTGCGCCCTCTCGGGTAGAGTGAAAATTGTGGCTTTTTCCTGCGAAAAGTAACGGCGATTTGGAGTGGATTTTCCTGTTGGTTGGTCGAATTGGGTGTGATGATGTTGAATTCGGTGAAATTTCTGCGATGCGGATGTTGGTTGTGGCGTGAAAAGGAATTTTCGTGAATGTGTGTTGCGGTGTGGTGGATTTTTTTTCGATCCTCCTGCTCATGGACGATGTGAATCAGCCTCGATTTTGCTATAAGTGAGAAGGAGAGAGAACTAGAGAGGGCAACAAAGTGGGGTTACCTAAAATTTTGAACAACCGGTGAAAACGGAGTGGCGCTAACGGATTTAAAAGCGCGCCTTTCCGAAAGCTTGCAGTTTATTCTGCGGACGGAAATTAAGTGCCGGGGGACAAAGATTTGAGGGACTTTGTTGTGTACCGGAATGACGCTTCGGGATCGGATAAAGAGGTTCGCTTTGCGCTTGTATTGATTTTCCGATACCTGTCATCAGACAGGTCAAGGTTCAAAGATTCTATTGCAGGAATGTTCCTGCGGGAAAGGTCATCGCAGTGCAGGGCGAAAAGTAGAAGCATCAGTTTCAAAACGGATGCAGCAGCTGCGAAGCGAAGTTTTACACGAGAAGAGGGATGAAAAACTACCACGGGGTGACGTCAAAAAACTGGTGTTGGAAGAGCGCGAGCGAACGGTTTGAAGGAAATTTCTCGACTCCCCGCAATGGCAGGGCTGGTAGCGAGTTACTTTTTAGAGACTTGGTCACTTATTTTGAAAATAATTGATCACTAAAAAGTCTCTCAAAAGGCTTTTCCGGTAATAAGTCGCTATTTTTGAGAAATATCACCTTAATAGGCATCCTAATGATTTTACCTATTTGAGTGATACAGACAATTCCCCCGTACTCGATATTTCGTATCTCGATGTCGAATTAGAGAATCAAAGTAAAAGTTGGTTATCATGGCTACCTCGATGGTCCCTTGGATCGCATTTGCACTCGTTTTGTGTTCTATAACCCGATGGTTCCTTCAATAGCGAGTTATGGAGAGTTGACTGTTTCCTAAACTTATCAAACATACATCCTTGACGACTTCATTAGTGATTGTTACCAATATGTCTCTGGAATCAACTTCCTCTGAGGACCAGACAGCTACCAACGATAGGCGCATTCAAATCTGCGCTTTCAGTGCACATTATCAATTAAACTAGCCCTATGTTACATGACACTCAAGTCTTTTAACTTTTGATACCTAGGTAATTGTTGTTTCCTTGACCTGAAAAATGGTATAACCGACAGGCTTACGTTAAGTTTAAATGAAACAGGGTGTCTACTACCTGGAAAAACCTGGAATTATCAGGGAATTTTATTCAACCTGGAAAATACCTGGAATTCTCAGGGAATTTCGACCACAATCAGGGAAATTATGATGAGGCAGTAATTCATGATAGAATATTGTCACGCCAAAGTATTTTTGCGTCTTAACTAAAGCTATCAGCTATCATAACAGAGCTATCATTAATTGCCAGAAAACTCTCTTCATTCGAAAAAAAAATCGGCTGCGCTATATGAGCTATTCAGTGAGGATCCATTCGAGTATGAAATTTCATCAGCTTATCAAAACATGATCTAAAACTATTCGGTAAAGGATTAACATATCTAGGGCTGGTAGCAGGTTTCTTTTTAGATACCATTTCTATGCAAGTCTCTAAAAAGTCTCAATTTTTGATAAAAAGTGTCTGAAGTCTCTAAAGTCTCTTTTTTTTTCCATAACTTGCTTGCAGATAACTGAGATGCAATTTCTTCTCGTATTTCTCGAGAACAGCTTCAAGAAATTTCCTTGTGGTTTCTTCAGAGATTTTATCAGGAATTCTTCAAGAAATTCCTTTAGCATATTTTTCATAGGATGCTTACACGAGTTCCTCCATAATTTGCTTCAGGAAATCCTTGAACATTTCAACGTTACTACCTCTAGTAATTTTCTCAGGGAGTACTTTGAACAAAGACTTTCCTGGGACTTCCTCCAGATATTTTTCACTAACTATTCAACCGAGTTCTACAGTCGTTTATTTAAGAGATGTCTAAAGTTTCCCACAGAATTTCTCCCAAGAAAACCCGACAAGAATTTCAACGCCATTTCATCTACGGTTATTCTTTAGATTTTGTTTTCTAGGAATTTCTCCAGCATTTCATCCAACAATTACTGGAGTTCATCCAAACATTTTTCATTTTACATAAGTAACTGTAACAAAAGATACCCGTAAATTTGCTTCAGGAATGCTTCTCGAATTTTCTCAACAATTTTATAGCTTTCTGGGAAATTTCATTCGAATTTCTTTGGATAAAATTCCTCGAAGAATGCTTGAGAAAACAGTTTTGAAATCTGAAATAATATGTGAAGGAATTTCTGATGAAAGCCTTGAGATATTTTTTTGTGATATTTAATGTAAAAATCCTGGTTCTATTTTGAGATATCCAAAACAATTTTTTTGGAGGAATTCCTTAGGAAAATTTTTGGAGAGTGAAAATGTCAAATATAGATATCAATCCATCCCTCTCATAATGTCGTCGCAATACATCAATGAATGTCTGTCCTTTACTGGTATATACCAGATGTGCTTGTATATCGTCGTAATGCCACAAAAATATTTAAAAAAATAGTTTTAAAAATATTTTTAGAGAAATGTCTGGTCTGATCAAACTATTTTGTCCTGGTTCCTGTTAGGTTTCGTTTTCTGATTACTGTTTTGTCTCTTTTCGGTCTCTTTTTGATTACTTTTTAATCTCGTTTTTTTTTTTGGGAAGAGATTTCTTAATTTCATATTTTCAACAAACTTATTTACCATGCACAATTTTGTAAATTATTGTAAAATATTTAATTCCAGAAAAAACAATTTTCAAAAAGTAAACTGGAATTTAAACAACTTTAAATTCAAAATTTCGAACAATCATGATTAATTTAGATTTTTTTCGAATGAAATGCAAAAAATTGTAATTTATTTATATTGCTACAGTTCTCGCATAGCTTATGATCTCGCCCTAAAAGCCATTGGTAACCATGTGTGTAGCTCGTTGTTTCTAAGCATTTGAATGGAGTTTCACGTTATTTAACGACGATATGGTGAAAAAAGGATCATTCCATACTTGCCAGTAGTGTTGGTTTGGATGCCTAATAATTCTTTTGCTCAGAAACAACGAGCTACAAACGTGGTTACCAATGCGGCTTCTAGGGCGTTATCCCAGATTATGCGAGAGTTGAATGTTATATGGTCGAACGTGATTACCCAGGGGCTTGATAATCATTGTTTGTATTATAAAAAAAATCCGAAATCCAAAAGTTATACGAATTATTTTTGTTAATTCAAATATGCAGCAGATGATTAACACGATTCATTTAATTTGGGATATTTGAAAGAATTTGCCTTTTTTGCTGTGTGGTAACTTGCTAATACATCGGTAAATTTAGTATTTATTGTAAAATATTGCCACATATCCAAATAAAGTTTAATTTTGCGCCCTCGAAGCTGTCTTAGTTATCCAAACGACCGATGGAAATAAATGATACATAATTTGTACTAAAACACTTTCAAGAAGACACATACTGATGTACTTGAAAGTTCTGTTCAGTTCACAGAGCTCTTACAAACGCAATAAAAGGCATCATCATTGGCCAATACAATTCATTTGAATAAAACTTAGCTTTGGTTATTATCATCTTCACAGGGTGGCCACCGAACCGGGAAAAACGGGAAAAGCGGGAAAAAGATGGGAATTTGGATCCACCGGGAAAAAGACGGGAAAAACCGGGAATTTGAGGCGATCACCGGGAAAATCGCTTTGAACGAACATCTTCAAGCAGTAATCTACAAACCAACCTCCAAAATAAGATATAGAAAGTAGTTATGTTTTATGATTTTTCCATGAGGCATCTGCAATTTTGAACCAGTTGCTTTCAAACATTCATAATTCAATTTCTTCTATGCTACACCATATTTCTTAAAAATGTTTCACTCTTTTCTCTCTTAGCAATGCTTCGAAACCTTTTTTTTTAATTTTCGTCCTCGCACTGTCAGGGCGATTTTTTGAATTTTTCTCTATATATTTGTGTACTCACATTTTGAATCGAAGTTGAATTACTTATTGCAGATGCCCTGGCCACGATCACAGGGTTTGACGGTGCCAAAGTAGAAGGTGCACCATAATAATACCCGTCTGTGAAACATATCACCTTCCCAATACTTTGACACACCTCTAACGGTTCATGATTTATCATGAAACGGCTGCATTCAGGCGGAGGATCTGTTCATACGTTTCGGCATATTATCAGGTCCTCTTCGAACGGAGGGACCGCCAGGGCTCATTAGTTACTTATAAACCAGTGCTGGTTGTTGATGTTTCAATTCGTTTACACGAGCTGTAGCATCCTTTGTACAGTATGGCCCATAAAAAAAATGCGAAAATAGTCATATCATGTTTTATGATAGTTTTTACATAGAAAACGTGAATGAAACAAAAATATTATTCATTACTTGTATTGTTTAATCTATTTAGACTCAGTTTTTCGCTTTGGATATTATTTTTATCTGTTACTTTCACCTTACCAGAGAGGAATTTGAAGCATACCTTCAAATTTTATCATGCGGACGTCGAGTTCAATATCTGTGCGATGAAAGCTCCAAAAACATCAACAATGGCGTGGGATTCTTCACAGGTCTTGTCTGCAGCATACGCCCATATCAGTGAGTGATGATATGAAATGGGGAATGAGGACCTTTTAATAAAACTATTTCGTTCTTCACTTTAACCACTCTAGTAGCATTTCAGGCCTTATCATAGTTTGATAGTAGTCTAAAGTACTAGATTGCAAAACTACGGTAGGGGCTGATTGCTGCTAGGGTACACAGTGACCATTTGAGCAACATTGCTTAGGAACGTCTGTGTGATGAACGCAATACAGGCTTATAAAAGCAAATGCTGGGAAGGAGCTTAGGGCAGATTAAGAGTGCCAGTACTACCCCTATCGCTACCGACAAAAAAAAAAAAAGTTGAATTACTTATTGCAGATTGGTTTAGCATTCTTCTGTAATTGCTCAATATCTTATCTCAATACTCAATATCTTAGCTCAATACAACTTATCTGGAAAACAATCCTATTTATAAAAACGCTTTTAATATGTCACTAGTGATCTAATCGACAAAGTTTTGAATAAGGGCTCATTTACGATTTTAATAACGATCAAACTCTTACAGCTCGTATAAAATGTGTAGAATATTCATACAAAAAGCATTACGAGAGAGTGTGTGGATGTCAAAAATGACCATTTTCGGTGTTATTAAAATTGTGAGCGAGCCCTAGATAAGTGCTTCTACATGTGTGGCCTTGTTTTATCCATACCTTAAACTTATTTGCTTTAGAGAACTCTTTATTTTTATGAAGAAAATTTAGAGGATTAAGAATTGAAATAATTTCAATTACCGTAAAGAACCACTTGGGCATCTTGATGATTTACTTAGACACCTGTGGCTTTTATCGGCCAAATATCTGAAATTCAGCATTAAGATGCACTCAAGATGATGATAAGCCAAAGCCAAGCCTAGAAATTTCAAGAGCACGAGTCTTGAGAACCAAACAGAGCTCTGAGCTGAAATTGTGATCGTTTTATTATTACCAGAATGCAAACAATCCATCAAATCTTCACCGCGAACGGTTGTCAGATTCTATAGATCTTAAAACTTAAACTTGTCAATTCAAAGTTTGGATTAAAGGACATATTGTTGGTAAATATGATTCAAATTGAATCCTTGTCGTTTTTAGAGTAGGATCTGTTTTATTAGCACAATTAACCATCTCTTTCCTAGATAGATAGCTCCAGAGCTCCATTGATTTTCGATGTACGCGAGACAAATCGATTCAGATGAATACTATAGCCATAGTTTTCGGAATAAGATTCCATATAGATTACGACAATCTAATAGTCAACTTATTGTTCCAATAGTGAAACTATTGATAAACAATCTAATTACTATGAAAAAAAAACAACTGAAAATTTTTAAACCAATTAAAAAAAATGTTGCAGTGCTTTTCATAGAAACGATTTTTGATACAGAAAAACTCAATTAAAGTTGTTCGAAAGAATAGATGAAAAACCGGGAAAATTATGTAAAATATACCGGGAAAACCGGGAAAAAAGCGGGAATTTCAGAATCGAAATTCGGTGGCCACCCTGTCTTCATATTGTAATATTGGATATTGGAATAGTATCAGCTTGCTTTACATAATGGTTAGAAGTGTATAAATACCTATCAAATCGAAAACACTTTAAAATTTGTCATTATATTGTTTTAGACATATAAAATTAGAGTATTTCTTGAACCTGGAATTATTTTTATAAAACCTGGAAATACCTGGAAATATCAGGGAATTTTATTTCGGTGAACGAGTAGACACCCTGTGAAATAAATACTAATACTAAATACTAATAAGTTTATATGACGTTGACAATAAAATTGCAATATCCCGAACTTTCAACTTGTTAAGACATTTTTTTCAAGAAAACTATTCAAGTTTTTTCACAGGATCATCAATTATACTATGATTCAAGCTCTCTACATTAAAAGGTTGTGAAAACATCAATATTTACTTCCTTTGAAATCGCCACTTTAATGTGAGTAATGTTCGAAGTTTGAGACAAAACGTTATATTTAAATTTTGACCATAGATTCACAAAAGAGCAAAGTTGAATAGCCAATCCATTCTTTTGTAAAAATTTCTTATAAGTTATGCGTTAGACATGATTGAATTCTGATCCATGGAGAAATTCCTGATCTGGTGAATTATCGGAGAGATGTTTTAATAAAAACGATAGCTCTTCAAAAACATTTGATCGTTGTCCTTTGAAGCTTATTAAAAAATGTCATGAATGTATACTAAACAAAATAATGCTCGAGAAAGCCTGAAGAATCTGGACATTTATTCATTCACCTAATAGCTCGCCAAAATTCAATAAGTACCTCACAGGAAATTCATTGTAAAGATACAGAAATCCATACATACAAAATCTCATGAAAGATTTTGTAAAGATCGTGTCGTAGATCAAGGAGTAAACCGTCACTATAGTGATCCAAGCAAGGGACCAAAAACAAAAACCAGTGTCTCTTGAAATTCAGCAAAACTCTTTCCAGCTTCTGAGAATTTGAATGAAACTCAACCGAGGGTCTTTTATACAATCCACTAAACATAAACATCGTATTAGCAATCCACTAATAACCTTTTCAGTCATTTTCCAGATAACTTTCAAGTATCTAGTTAATTGTCGCTCACACTCACGTTGAAATTCCTTCAAAGATCTTATCAAGAAATTGGCTCCTGAAATGTAGGACAAAGCATCTCACAAACAGAGCGGTACAAACTTTAAGATTCGCTTCTGAAATTTTCAGAACCTGTTTTCAAGTTATTGGACACCATTCTCTCCGAAATTACTTTTTGGAAGTTTTGTAAAACAGCAGATTTATCGTAAACTTATACTATTATTAGTGAAAAGCAGTTTTAACCAAATTTGATCTCATTTTATTAAATATATTAACTTTTTATTTTGATCACAGCTTGATAACAACTCAATCAATTACGAATCTTTTTACATGCTCTTAGAATTAATTTGTTTGTTGCCAAACAGTGTGAGTAATGCAAATTTATTATTATCTATTAAAAACATGAAATTTTAACGGATTTTTTGACAATTGAACGTTAAAATCAAGAATGAAACTACACTAAATGATTCACATGCTCGATCCACATTCTTTTCAGCATGAATCTTTACTGTCGATTGGCATGGTGAAATAACGTGTAAAATCTGTTATTCTGTTAAATATTGACCGATCTAATGTCGCAAAGTATTTTACACATTATTTCAACGTGTATCACAATTGCGATATCTATCATTAGTAGAACTAATTTACCTACCATGACCAGGACTCACTTTTTAGTAATACATGTGACATGTTTTAAGACATATTTTTTTATTTTTTGGAAAACCATGCACCCGGAACTGGTGCCTGGAATCAGGTAAAATCTATTTCGCTAATAGTTTTATCAGATAAGATACATGTAAACTTCAAAACCTTACAAAATAAAAGTTGTCAATCAACGTGTTTCACATATGAATGAGCCATTTTACGAAGTTGTTACTCCGTTATTGCAAGAACAGCTCTACTTACACAGGGAACCAACAGATGCTACTCAGGATCAGTAGCATCTTCAATGTGTAAGTACTGGTGCTCTCATTATTATAACAAGCAAACTTAAGAATGTTCTGTCAAATTGCTGTTGTAGGTTTAGCACTATTGTTCTAATATTAAAATTGACTTGGAGTGTTCTTATTTTGCTTTTGTAGTGTTTAATGAAACATTTCAAAACGTTACTGACAGACAGACAACTCTGGGATTTAATATATATATATGAAATGTTGGCGAAAACCAGGCTATCCAAGAAATCTTAATCCTGCTTTTTGAAAGAATCGCATGTTGATGATTGAATGATGGATTATTGAGCATTAAACTGGGACTAATTAAACTTACAGAAATGCTGCCACAAATGTAGCCTGAGTTTCTATATGTTTCTGAATTTCGGATTCTGCCTGGATTTTTTTTTTAAGAAATGCGCTACAATGTTGTTTTTCACCGAAAATTTTCTTCGCATTTTATTCCACATAGTTGTTTGAAAAAATTATTTGTTTTGTACCTCTACTTCAAAATTTTCAATAAGCTTTGGGCAGTAAATTCTTCATAAACAGGGATTTCTCTAAAAAATCTAACAAAGTTCATGTATTTGAAAAACTACGAGATTTATTCCGACTGAAAACAGAAATATAACAACAGTCACCTTGTATCAAGTTAATAATCGTCTCGTAAAAAATGCGAAGTGCTCCAATGCGCCATCTTTTTGACCATTTATGACGATCAAGTTTTATCCCGGACAGATAACTGTGAAGAAACATTTCAAATTATTGCAATTCGCTACATTCTAAATTCACCCAATATTTTAAGTTCTCATTTCGAGGCTCGTTTTAATAAAAAAAATTCTATAGATTTCAGTCCTGTCCTAAGGTGCACTTGGTGCACTGCACAGTCAAAGATTTTCAAAAAAATAAATATAAAATATATCATAACTCTCAATACATGTACCATTCATAATGTGCTGTTGCTTGAAAATGTTCCTTGCCTAATTGGTGCATCGCCCTCAGTGAACAAACCCAGTCTCCACCGTTTGATTCTCCCTTCCATGAGCTCGATCAACCAGTAAGCGAAAACAATAAAGCAAACAAGACAAACTGCCATGCGTATCTCCATCGTATTGCAGAGAATATCCACTCCTCCCGTGTTCTCTCTCTTGTGCACGAGAATAGCGTGTATCAACACAGCTGAAATGTGCATTTGTATTGGCATTTCTAGACCAACAGTAGCGTTGTATAGGTAAAATCTGATGCACTCCACTTTGTGCAGCCAGGAGGGAAATTGCCCATGGCGCGGTTTACGGGAATCGAGAAAGCAGGGCGTCACGACGTCTGCTGTCGAAAGAGGAAGCGACAATGCCGTACATATTTTGCATGGTGTTTCTGAAAAAGGGTTCAAGACCTCTTGGTCCCTTTTCAAATGTTTGTCCAGATTAGCAAAATGTATTATGTTTTTCTCATTATGTGGTTATGAAATGATTTACAAACCATGTATAAATATAGCTTTTCTTGCTCGACGGACCGACAGCTGATAAATTGCGTTGGGTTTCAGCGTTCAACAGTCAATCATCATTTCACTTAACCTTCGGGCTGTCGCGCTGTTGTACTTTGTACAACAGTTGTGATTTATATGTGTGGTGAGTTTCTCGGAGAGTTCCGTCTGCTCTTTTTGACAGCTCGAAAAAATTCCATCGTCCGTTCAACATCGCCTACTTGGTTGATTCCAATCTACCACATCTCCCTTTGTTGAAAATCAAAATGGCTCCAACAGTGATCAATTCCATTTTTTCCCAAATTCACCTTATATGTTGTTCTACAATATCAGTTTTGCTAATATTATTTAGTTTCTCAGAGCCTGTAAGAATACTCAAATCTATTAACTATAGCTGTTTAGAATAACAATAATAATAAAAATGATGGCTGTTTAGAATAATTCCCGAAAGAGAACCACGAAGTTCCAACTGTATTTACTTTTCAAATCTCGATTTCTTCCGGTACTTCGATTTTTGAAGTTCTGTGAATCTTTAACATGTGTAGCTGGCTGTTAGTTATGGGGCCCAGATAGCCGTAGCGGTAAACGCGCAGCTATTCAGCATGACCATGCTGAGGGTCGTGGGTTCGAATCCCACTGGTCGAGGATCTTTTCGCAAAGGAAATTTTCTCGATTCCCAGGGCATACAAGTATCTTCGTACCTGCCACACGATATACACATGCAAAAATGGTCAATCGGCAAAGAAAGCTCTCAGTTAATAACTGTGGAAGTGGTCATAAGAACACTAATCTGAGAAGCAGGCTATGTCCCAGTTGGGACGTAACGCCAGAAAGAAGAAGAAGCTGGCTGTTAGTTATACAATGTTGTCCCATTACATATCATTTCATCCTTTGTTGTTATTTGAAAATTTTATCCTTGAAGATCCTAAAAGATCGTGGAAATCAATAATTTAATGAACAGTTAATGTGCCTTATCTGGACCAATGCGTGATTAGCGATTTGCTTTCAGGTCTTAGTCTCTTGGTCTTACTTAAAGACCATGTTTCCTTTTGCCTTCTTCGAGTCAACACATTGCCAGCGTGTTGCTCGTTAAGGTCTTTGACTCTTACTTGCCTTCTCCGGACCAACGCATTTTCACGTTGTCCGTTAAGGTCTTTGACTCATTTATGCCTTCTTCGAGCCAACGGTGACACGTTGCTCGTCAGGACTTTCGATAATTTGTGCCTTCTCCGGACCAACGCAACTCCGCGTTGTCCATTAAGGTCTTTGACTCATTTTTGCCTTCTTCGAGTCAGCGCGTTGGCGGTGCGTTGCTCGTCAGGACTTTGATAATACGTTGTCCATTAGTTACTTTTACTTGCTTTGGGATTCTCTTTGGAGAACTCAAAATGGAATGTACTCTCTGCTTTTGTC
Organism: Aedes aegypti; assembly: GCF_002204515.2. Classification (NCBI taxonomy): domain Eukaryota; kingdom Metazoa; phylum Arthropoda; class Insecta; order Diptera; family Culicidae; genus Aedes; species Aedes aegypti. Next base: position 18,087,929 of record NC_035108.1, on the reverse strand, counting down.
GTTCTTCTTCACTTCATGTGACCCAGCAAAACGTTTTTTAAACATGGAATTTGAATATTACACACGTATCCAAACTGCTTACATCATATGATGCAACTTCAGCTATACTAAATTTCAGAAATGGCATTCCCTATTTCCCAGAAAAGCTCAAAGATTTTCTTCAGCGACTCGTCTCGGTAATTTGACATCAGGTTACATTGATAGACCCAATCCTGGTACAACTTGGAAGTCTAGAACAGGTGAAGGAAGAGAGTTAACTAGACCGTCTAGAAGGACAATGTATATACTCCAAGTATACTTATCTGCATATATAAAAACGACCAGTGATATGTCACCTTCGCACGTAGGTGTAATTCCAAATGTGCACAGTCATCCAACGGCAACACCAAATGTATGCGACAATCCCGGAGTGACTATTGCTCACGGAGTTTGCATCCGCGAATCGATCGTTTTCGAAAACTCTGCCATCACACATTTCGTTTTATATAGTATTGAGGGCATTCCTAATGATCTGGACCCGAACAAACTCTTCGCCATGATGGAGAATCCACTAACAACAACGGGCGTTTGAATCCGTCGATCATGATCCCGAGCTATTCAGTGAGCGTCCCCTCGGAAACGGTGCTGCTCATTGTGGTTGCACTACCTTTCACCTTTTCAATTTTTGGATGCTGTTGTTGATGCCTTTGTAGCCAAATTAAATCTATTTTGACTCGCATCCCATTTTCGTCGCCAATATGTGGTGAGTTTCTCGGAGAGTTCCGTCTGCTCTTCTTGACAGCTCGAAAAAATTCCATCGTCCGTTCAACATCGCCTACTTGGTTGATTCCAATCTACCACAATATGATATGATTTTGTAACAGAGATATCTATCGACACCAAACCAAAATGTATTCCTCCAGAATATTCTTAAGAACTATACTCAACAGTTTTTGTTTACAGTATAACCCTTTATAATGCGTTAAAATCAACAAATATACGTAGAAGTCGCATAATAATGAACGCACTATAAACGATTCGAGTAGACCACAATTTGAAATCGGTATATCACAAAATCCAGATAATTTCGAAAAAATGGGGTCTTCAGTAAATTTGTTCTGGAGGTAAAACGCTATCTGATGGTACCTCATTTAACTCGAAATTTGACCACTAGGTGGCACTAGTGGACATGGAATTTTTACTTTTGTTCTGCAGATATTTCAGGCTCTAGACCATTAAGAAGGATGGCATCTTAGGCAAAGTTGTTCAGTAAGTTAAGGACTATCATTGTTCGTGCTAATTGACTCAAAATGTTGCCACCAGGTGGTGCTAGGGAACATGAATCTTTTGTTTTGCGGATATTCAGGATCCTGACCTTTTAAAACGATGGCATTTTCGACAAATTTTATGCATAGCTCAAGGGCCGTAAAGCTTCAGGGCATTATTTAAGCTAATCTCGAACTTCAAGGATTAAACAAAGAAAGCATTTTAGCTACTGAACAACTTTGCCGAAGATGTCATCTTTCTAAGTAGTCAGGCTCCTGGGATATTTGCAAAACCAAGGGTGTTGTACAAAGTACAACGCGCGACTACTCGCGTTACAAAAATTCGCGCGACGACCGAAAGGTTAAAAGCCATGAGGTTAATATCAAAAATGGTGTACAAGGTTATGTTCCAGGGCTGGACATCGTCCAAAAACTAACATATCGTGATACAATTAACAAGCTGTACATAACAAGAATTATCATTTATAACAATATCGTTAGAGATAATAAAAATTCGCATTTTTGCGAAAGCTTCAAAATCCACGAAATTTGGCCTTCATCGCAAAACGAGTCGAGGTTTTATCAAAAATCTTCTAATCGTTTAGTTCCAACTTGTAACAAACATAATAACTTCGAGATACTTGAAGATTTCGTCCAGTATTGGCAATTATATTTGAAGGTGGATCATCTCTTTTACTGAAATACATTTTAAAACTGAATTGCAAAATTCGTATTCATAGTTAAATTCGACGGTTTGTGCAAATCAGTGCACAGGTAATCAAATTCCTCACGGGACGCCTCTGATGGATTTCTCTGCAAATTTATAATACCCGACTGCCTTAGATGTCTCTTCAGTGGTTTGACGATTAAATAAATTTTCAATTGATGATTTGACTTTTCTATTTTATGATTTTCATGAGCTGTCCGGAATATGAGGCAAAATTAAGATAGCGTCCGGAATAAGAATCATGAAAAGCCCAAAAATGTCTATTTATTTAAAATTTTCCATGTTTCGGAATCACAATCTTCATCCAACATTCGAAAATTACATGTATCAAAGGCTCGATTTCGTGGAGGAATCATACAGAATGCTTTATTTTATATGCTTTCTGATGCGTTATACTCCACTGAAACCTTAAGTATCCGTAAACGGTACATTGGTTGATATCCACATATCGTGCACCCCCGCTAATTTGAACGGTCATGTCAGAACCGTGTTTCTAGTTACCTCTTTCACTGTTTTGTTTTGATTATGCGTTCCGTTTCGCAACGTTCCATTTCACTTTACTCCGTTCCAAGAGCTGAATCTTTAATCCGAACGATATGTAAAAAGTATTCAGAATAAATGTGGTCGAACGGTATGCCTGAAATTGTGTACCTAACTAATCGATAACAATTCAGAATTGGTTATGGAAACATACTTTTTTCACGGGGAATGTAGATTTTGGCAATACACTAAGGGTGTTTTTTTTTACGTTGGCCAACTTATCGCGTTATTCGAAAAAAAAAACTGCGTTCTTTAAATAAACGACGTAAAATGTCATGTTTTTCAACGTTTCATAGCCGTACGAATCATAATGTAGAACATTGTTTCGTATGGATTTTTTTCTGGAGCAGGTTTTTTACATCGTATTTTTGACATGTACAGTATTGAACCAAACATTTGCAACTTTTTCGATTTTCCATATATAGCTATATCTTAACTGTTTAAGGACCGATTTGAATGAAATTTTGGCAGAACATCAGACATAACTTGAATTTTAACATATATTTTTGAGTGATTTTTCCAATCACAAGGTCAAAAGCAGTAACGGTTTGATTAAAGTGAATTTTTTGACGATGTTTTAAAAATGACATAACATTTTGAAGGAATAGCTTCATGGTATCTTCAGCAAAGTTGTAGCTGTTAACGAGATGAACAAGTTTGCTGAAGACAATTTGTGTGTAGAGCTATTAGATTTTGAGATAAATTGTTTTGAATTTTTCGTCGAAAATTACACTTTAGATAAACCGTTATAACTTATAAACTCGTGATTGGAAAAATTATACAAAAATATATGTTAAAATTCAAGTTATATCTGATGTTCTGTGAAAATTTCATTCAAATCGGTCCATAAACAACTGAGACCTAGCTTACCAAAGTTGGTCGGAAAATCGAAAAAGTTGCAAATGTTTTGTCCAATACTGTACATTCATAAATTTTATAACGCCGTAAATAGCCAATTTCGACTACCACCAACCCAATCGTAACGCAATTTTTTATGAATATTTTGCGAATTTTCGCTACCAGCCCTGTGGCTTGGTTGGTGTGTTCTCGTTGTATCGTGTGTGTTCAAATGTCGTTTTGAATGATAACGTCAGGTCAGACTAGATTTCGCTCGTTTTGTAGAATTTTTGTGTTGTCGTTATTTTCCGGGGGAAAATGTTGCCTAAATGGGATTCTTTGTTATAAGACTTCCAATAGATCCACATTCCTTTATCGTTCTAGATAGAGAGCACCAGGAGAACCGACTCACTTGAGAGGCGACAGGCTGCAGAAGTTAACTCCTAGCATCTCAATTCGAAGCAGCAACCCCCCACAAACCACCACACACAGACACAATGGCCGAGGGTGATATGCCAACGTTCAAGTGCGTCCTGGTCGGCGATGGCGGTACCGGAAAGACGACCTTCGTCAAGCGCCACATGACCGGTGAGTTCGAGAAGAAATACGTGGCCACGCTCGGAGTCGAGGTCCACCCTCTGGTGTTCCACACGAACCGTGGCGCGATCCGGTTCAACGTCTGGGACACGGCCGGGCAGGAAAAGTTCGGCGGACTGCGAGACGGTTACTACATTCAGGGTCAGTGTGCCATCATCATGTTCGATGTGACGTCCCGTGTCACCTACAAGAACGTCCCCAACTGGCACAGAGATTTGGTGCGGGTGTGCGAAAATATTCCGATCGTGCTCTGCGGCAACAAAGTCGATATCAAGGACCGAAAGGTGAAAGCTAAGGCCATCGTTTTCCACCGGAAGAAGAACCTCCAGGTAAGTTAGCTTAGCATTTCATAATGATTTGAATAGACCGATGCGTACCCTTGACTTGGTTATGACCTTCAATTCATAATCGAGGGGCTAATGTGCGCTAGATTATATCAGAAATGATAATGACGATCTTGCAGTTTCCTAGATTTTACCCCTATTTGTCGGGTTCAATTGTGGCAAAGTGAGGTCGCACAGTTCTATCAAAACACAGCAGAGTTTTGAAGAAAAAAAACGAGAATGATAAAATTTCTGTAATCGGCAAAAGTTTACTGGAATATGGAGCTAACTGTTCACTAGACCGGCAACACATATGGGAAATCAGGAAATTCAAACCTTCAAATTGATGTTTATAGCGTTGATACTAAATGCCTGATTTTAACGGGATTTTACGCTTGGCATAAGGCTGGGTTACTCTGCTATTTCAGTACATAAGCTGTCTAGTATATGGTGTTTGCACTAACTTTCAGTAAAATGAGCTTTTGAAATTAATTATGCGTACCCTTGACTTGGTTATGACCTTCAATTCATAATCGAGGGGCTAATGTACGCTAAATTATATCGTACCGATATTGACGATCTTGCAGTTTCCTTGACTTTATCCCCAATCAGGATTCAGTTGTGGCAGAGTGAGATTGCACATTCGCTTACGTTCCTCAAACTACCATCTAGCAATACACCAACCCAAACAATCAATACTAATCACACTTTTTTCCCTCATTTCACAGTACTACGACATCTCGGCCAAGTCCAACTACAACTTCGAGAAGCCGTTCCTGTGGCTGGCCCGCAAGTTGGTCGGTGACCCGAATCTGGAGTTCGTAGCCATGCCCGCCCTCCTTCCGCCAGAGGTCAAGATGGACAAGGACTGGCAGCAACAGATCGAGAAGGATTTGCAGGAAGCGCAAGCCACCGCACTGCCGGACGAAGACGAGGACCTGTAAACCCCCAGACCTCTCCCCCCCCCCCCCCCCAGAAAACAAAAAAAAAACACTCAGCGGTGTGTTTGTGTGCGAATGTTCGCTGCGTCGTGCCCCCTCCCCTCCCCCATTTACAAACGGTTAAACTAGTAGCACTCTTTAACGTTTAAGAAAATTAAAACAGCCGATTAAGTAAGGTAATAAAGATGCGTGGAGTAATATTAATAATTATTTGCGATGATGATGATGAGCAGTTGAGCTGAACAATTTGTGGGAATTCTAATCTTACTACATTAGGAACTGGAGCGATTGATCGTGTGCGTCTTGATATTTCGTGACTTAATGAAATATCAAGACGCACACGATCAATCGCTCCAGTTCCTAATGTAGTAAGATTAGAATTCCCACAAATTGTTCAGCTCAACTGCTCATCATCATCATCGCAAATAATTATTAATATTACTCCACGCATCTTTATTACCTTACTTAATCGGCTGTTTTAATTTTCTTAAACGTTAAAGAGTGCTACTAGTTTAACTAGTTTAAGTTTAAGAAAGGCAGTGTTTCGGAACGCAAAAAGGGTGCGGCTGGCAGCTCCTAGCGAGGGCCATTTCCCCGTCACTGTGAGTTTAGGCTTAAGTAAGTTCACATTCACACCAATCCTAATTCAATTGGGTTACTCATTTTTTTTCTGAGCAGGCCATTATTAGGGTGAAGTAGAAGCTAGATTTTTGTACTAAATTGCAAGTAAGATTGTTATTGCAACATACAAAATAATGAAGCACATGGCAATGTGAAAACAAAACTAATTAATTTAATCAAATATATTCTCATCGATAAATTGTAAAATCATTGAGTGCTCGTTTTTCATTTCGACGGGAAGAAATTGCGATTCCGAGTTTCCTATTTCGTAAAACAAAGCTGTATATTTTCGTTTGAAGTTCAAATCCTTTTTCTTTAGCTGTTAACGTATTTGTTGTTTGGTCCTTTGCCGTGAGCGAAACCAAGGAACGGACCTGATGCAAGCAGAAAAGATATCGAGCGCAGTGAGCTAACTATTAAGCTACCAGCAAGTCCCCTCTCTGATCAAAGCGAAACGATAGTAATCGAGTGTACACACGGTATGAATGAGTTTGAATAAAAATCAATTTCTTTTAAACACATGACGACAGGTAGCCAAATTGCATAGTGAAAGAAAATGTCCCTGTTTTGTGATCAAACTGTTTATTGCCGCATTCGACACCAAAACTACTTTTACTGCCTTACCTTCAGGATCGGACGCATCTCATACGAAATTAAAAAAAGACACTACACGTTAATGCTTCCAGTGGGCTGTTTGCCCTTTGAAGGAAGCACCACACTAGACAACGGACTAGCATGCAACGCCCAGTGGCACAGTCGGAAAACATTCCTCTCGAAAAGTTTTCGGCCTGAGGCGGGAATCGAACCCACACTCCTTAGCACGATGCGGCTAAATGCCTCGGTGACACTAACCGCACGGCTATGAAGCCCACAAAATTAATAATTTATGTGCGTACAAGAGATTACAAGAGCCGATTCTGAAAATCCAAAATAATGGAACCACGTGGTTTATAGATAGCAGTTCCTTTTAAGCTTAGAAGATTTTGGACATCCTCAGCAAACAAATTGAGAGTGCGATTTGAAGAGCCCGAGCAAGAATGAGTTTTTTCGTTGCGTAGCGGATTGTTACGTAAAGTGAAGCTAAAAGAGGATTGTGGCTACTCAGTCAAGGATGAAGGATCAATTGGTGAGCTTGTTTCATGCTTTTATTTCAAATCTGTAAAATTTTTGTGACTCCTATAAATGGTTGTCACTATGAGTGTCGGCATTGTTCGTGACAGCGAAGTGGTTACAACCCTTATCCAAACGTCCTTAAATTCAACCCTGTACAGCGCACGACCAACATCCCTTTTATTTCCCTTTCCTCATTCCTTCCTTCCATCGCGAAACCAACATCTGAATGAGCCACAAGCGTACAGTCATCGAAGGCATAATGCGTGTGTACAACGTCAACAGAACGCAACTTGTGATTGGAGGACCAATCGCGTTAGTTTTTGTTTTGTATCTATTTTTTTTTCTTTGGGGGTCGTCCATAAATGACGTAGCATTTTAGGGGGAGGGGGGGCTTCACGATTTTGTGTCGAGGGGAGGGAGGGGTCCTAGCTATTGGACGTAGCATTTTGAATCAAAAGAGCTGACAAAAATGACACAAATTATTTTTTTATCAAACTTTTTTTTTGTTTGACTAATAAACTTGGCTTATAAAATGAATTCTTCAATACATCCAAATAAAAAAATGAAAAAAATAGATATTCTTGATAAATACAATCAAAAAGATTCTTCAAAGCTTTAAACAATTACACTGCGAAACACGTTTTTGTCTCCAGCATCAAAATACCTCTATTTACTTAATTAAGGGTTGCTGAATCCATTGCCGTTTACAGAAATATCATAGCACGTTTAGTTTTTGTGATATTGGTTGTTGAAAATTCAAAAAATGACTATTTCAGCCAACTTGCATGCAAGTTTGCCAACTTGAAATTTGCCACAGAATTCAAACTTTATGTTTATAACAATACTTATAATCAAAGTTTATAATATTTTTGATGCGGAAAAGTTATTTTTTGATGGTTTAGAAAAGTATTATATTTTGCCATACAAGAGAAACTAATAATTTTGTATGGAGACTGCAAGAGAGACTGTTGAAAAATATCGGTTCAATCTAAATTAAATCGTGAAATTTTAACCAAAATATATCTAAAATGAAAGTTTAAGTCCTCTTTTGCATGCTTGGTGGATAAGATCTCAAAAAAGTTTGATAGAATATACTTCAAATTTTAGGTAAACATCAATAAAACCAATGTTTTATACAACTTTGGCGACCTGTAGCTAAAAATTGTGACGTGCTGGGAAATTTCTGAGAACGGCATCAGATTCAGCAACCCCAAATCTACTAGAGACACATAATTTGATCCTTGAGACACGCAAAAATGTCATTTTTGTTGCGCTGTGTTATGTGAATATTATACTGTATTCGTGTCTGAATTAATAAATTTTAAATAAACAAATTTAATTAATTATAAGTCAATGTTTTAACAACTTGGAGTACATTGTTTTCCCATTTGTTCTGGGGCTTCATTTCTTAAAAAAAATATATATAATTTTCCATCGAAATCATTTTCCCAACAACAATCATTTAATATAACGCAATAACTGTTCAATATATTTTAAAGTAGCGGACTTTGGGGCAAGTGTGTCACCCCTGCTTTTTATAAAAACTACAATATATATTTTCTCTTTGAGCTTAACAATATGTTCCTTTATAGTTAACTACATAATGATCAAAAAATGATGAAAATTGCTCTATTTTTCACGTATTTACATCAGCTTTTGCAAAGACAATCGAATTTGAGTGGATTTTTATAAGATTTCGTTGTTTCTAAATAGCATAGTAAAAGGTAAATTATTAACAGATTTTTCTAACGTACTGTACATCGTGAAACTATTCAAATGTGTAAGTTATTGTGGCATTTGAAGGAAAAAAGTATTTAGTTTTACATCCGAAATCCAGTTTGGATGAAATGTATACTTATTGGGGCAAGTGTGCCACCTATTTGGTAAACAAAAATTGTTGAAGTGAAATTTATAAAAATGTGAACATCATCAACAAAATCATTGAGCTTGAGCTTGAGTTTGATTGGCCGCCCGTGGATGCTACTCCAGTATAGCCAGATCAGCTGCACTTACACAAGGAACCAATCGAATGACTGTTTGGGACTAACAGACACCCTCAGTGTATAAGTGCTGGTGATCTTCTATTTTAAGCTATAATGGCGCCTGCCACGTCAGAATGCAGACCAATGTGGGGAAGGGGGAGGAAATGATGTTGCACTTATACTAGCCCACTGTAGACCGTGGAGTCCGACTGCATCTACGCCAGAGCGTTAATGATTAATCATAAATTTAATCATGATTAATGATTAATGATTATGATTAATCAAAAATGTTAATCATTAATCACAAAAAATCAAGAGTTAATCATTAATCACTAATCATAATCATTGCAATATTATGTTTTAATCATTAATCATTAATCATAATCATAAAGATCGCTAATTTTATTCAGTAATCATAATCTTAATCATAAGTCAAACATTTAATCAATCATCAATCAATCATTGAACAAAATTTAACAAATTTTACAACATTGCCTTCTAATATATAAATAAATTTTGCATTTTGTATATCTTGTGACACGAACAATGAGAGTTTATGCCCAAGGAACGTCCAAATCCAACCAAGTACAGTATGGCTAAGCTTTGTATCTGAAGACGTTACCATAATACTAAAAAAGACCCTTTAATATTTCCTCCATGTAAGACGGTGCATTTCTTAGTTGTATATGATCCGAATCCGAAGACGCGGTTGGAAGCTTGTGACTGGTACCATTCTACATGAATGATTGCTATTTACGTAGCGCAAAAAATTGAGTTTTAACCCTGGGGAAAGCCCTCCCCTTTTCGTTATGCTTTTTGTATGAACATTTTCAAAATTTTGTTTGAGTCGCACCGTATGAGCCTACTCCTCCCCCCTTCGAGCATTACGTGATTTGTGGACAGTGCCTTAGGAAGATGCCATTTAATTATTACTTTTATTAATAATCATTGATTAATGGTTGAGCTAATGATTAAATGCCCAAAAGTATGCTGTAAACGCCTTGAAGTATGCAACAAACAAGTTATGCATTACATAATGATGAATTTTTCCCTTGTTTAGCATTAAATCTGATATAAAATCTTATGAACTTTATTACAGCAAACTTTTAATCGCAAACCGTTTTTACTGAAAAACGTTTTTTTTTAAACATTGTTTGAAATAATATTTTTCCAGTTTTTCATAAAGATCTCGTTAGAAAATTCCTAGCAAATGTTCGAACTGATTTCGCCAAATATTTCTCCAAGAATTGGGTTGTTTAGTGATGAAATATTTGCAGTGTTTTGTAGCCTGTTCGAAAGAGCTTGAGCTTGAGCTTGAGGAGCTTGATTGGCCGCCCGTGGATGCACTCCAGTATCGCCAGATCAGCTGCACTTACACAAGGAACCAACCGAATGACTGCTTGGGACTAACAGGCATCCTCAGTGTATAAGTGCTGGTGATCTTCTATTTTTAGGCAACAATGGCACCTGCCACGTCAGAATGCAGACCAATGAGGGGAAGGGGGAGGAATTGATGATGCATTGAACTGACTCCCACGTAGACCGTATATTCCACTGCATCCACGTCAGTTCATGCGGGAGTGTATGGATTGGGGGAAAGGCATGGCAGAGAGGTTTGCTTTTGTGGTTAGCAGACTGCCTATGTATCAGGCGTAAGAAAGGCGTGCGCGTGGAAGTAGGAAGCGTTAGGGAAACGGTTTCTTGTCCGTCTCTGGTTCTAGCGTTTGCTATGAACGAATAGTTTGAGTGGGATATATTTAGAATGGAAGATAGAAGCAAGTGAGACATATACAACTACAAAGTACGAGGAAAGGGACGGGCCTGGGATTGAACCCATGACCTTCTGCATATGAAGCAGAAGCGGTAGCCATCAGACCACCAACCCCGTCAAAAGCACACTTGTTTTGTAGCCTGTTTGAAAGATCACATTTTCTAAGTATATCAATTATATCAAAAAAGATTTAAATCCGTAGACTCAAAGACATTTCAATTTAAACAATGACAGCTCGCTCAAAGTTAATTTTGCCTGGGGTAATTCAAAAGTGATTTCCATACTAACATCGAACGCGTAATTAAAATAGTTTCAGGGCACGGACAATTTTGAAATTTTGGGTTCTGGTTCAAGCTCTAATGTAGATTCAGGAAATACAAAAAACTGGATGCTCCTAAACAAGCCAATTCTTCCGAAAAATATAATACCTAATACTTCAATAATTCCCTTGAGAATGAATTCAATGGCTTGGTTTGCAAAATTCATGAAGTTTAATATATGGAAAGCTAGGTTTCAGAACTACCAATATAGTGCTTCACATTCATTTTGGTGGAATTTTTGTAGTATGAATAAACAACTTATTGAATTTGAACATTTCGCTTTACAAAAAGAATACTAAAAATCACTAGGAAGGCGAGCAAATACCAATAAACTTTTATATGTATAATAATAATAATATAATAACAAAATAAGCAGTATATTAGAGTTTACCGGGGTTTTCTCGCCTTACTAATGATTTATTCAACACCATTATTTCAAATACTTTCCCCGGGAAATCGACACATCCGTTCAAAACTTAATAATTCATGAAGTTGGATGTGTCGCAAGCTACGCGTCACAGAGCCAATATATTGACCACTACCTCCAGGATACCTCTTGAACCAGAGCAATTAATCACGATTTATGATTGAAAACTGTGATTGATTTGCCATAACGAAGTTCAAAAGATTTTTAAATAGGATTGTTTGTTAATCATGAGTAATATTCATCATTATCTAGTGCTAGTATATAACCCACTGGTTGCACACTTCAAGTCGTTTAGTGCATATTTTCGGGCATAATCATCCGTTATTGAATGATTACTCATTAATCAAAGATTAATCATAAAAACAATAATTAAATGACATGAGATGCCCAAAAAACCTTTAAGTATGCAACGACTGCATCACACTCTTTAAAATTTATCGGTACACTTATGATTAAAAAAATCTGAATCAAATAGCTCTCATCATGATTTTTCGTTCAATCATCAATTTTTCAATCATGATTTACTTAACGCTCTGCGCTTGAACCATCCTTCTTTAGACTCAGTCTGCAAAACAATGAAGCTTGAATTACAATAAATAACAATTGAAAAAAAAAACTATTGTCTTGAAATTAAAAATTTTGATCAAATTTGACATTAGGAATGTAAGGGTTAATCATAATCACTAATCGTACTGAGTTTAATCATTATTCATAATCATTAATCATCTAAAATTGTCATTTAATCAATAATCATAATCATTAATCATACTCTGGCTTAAAAATCAATCACAATCATTAATCATGACTTAAAAAAATTTAATCAATAATCATAATCATTAATCATGATAAAATTGAATTTAATCATTAATCACTTAATCAATCATTACGACCCGTTAATCATTAACGCTCTGATCTACGCCAGTTAATGCGGAGTGTATGGATTGGGGGAAAGTCATGGCAGAGAGGTTTGCTTTTGTGCATGGTTAGCAGACTGCCTATTAGACCTATTCATATTTTCAAGAATGTCGGGAAATCAACCAGTCAACCAATATTTAGATTTTTCATGTTAAAATGAACTTCTGGTCAAAATTTCAATCAATTTGGAGAAAAATTAGGTGTGCTTCAAATCAATTATGTATTTTTAGGATAATTTCAAGCTATAAAAAATCATAACTACCGAACGGAACACCAAAAATTATTGGAAACACCTCTACACAGTAGTTGATTCAATTCTACGAACTTTTGTCGAACATGATTTTAAGATTGGAGAAAGTTTTAACATAGTTTGGTTGAGGTTTGTGCTTCGAGGTTCTTGAAAATCACTATTTTTAGGAAGTGTTCTCTCTAAAAAACATACCTGTATGAAAATTTAGGATTTTTATTTTCCAGAACATGATGACTACACATATCTATAACTCAATCCCGTTGAAAGTTACAAGTTATCTTACGAAAATAAATCGTAAAAAATAGTAACTTAGGAAGCACATATGTGAATCCGCTGTGGGGGAGCAAAGAGCACCATCGTGAGCTTTGTGGAATGTAAAAAATGAACACGTTAGCACTGCTTTTTCTCAGTCGATGATGATGATTGTTTTCAAATCGTTCTGAATCGTCAATGAAATGCGATCAAAACAATCATCAATCGAAAAGAAAAAGCAATGCTAACTTGTTCAATTCATTCATTCGTCGGTACCACGGTGTACTAAAATTAAGAAGGTGATATATTCCGAAAACTGACAGCTACTTGACGACGTCATTCCTATCCACCTCGAACAAATTTTCGAAAAAAATGATCTAGTGGTCCGGAAGGTATATGGTACGATAGGAGTGACGTCACATGTTTACAATGAAACTTGATATTTACATCAGTAAAGAGACTGCCTTGTTAATTTTTATGCCGTGGTCGGTACATGTGTCATGTTAGATAGCAACCGACCACTTTGCATAGCAACTTAGGACAACAAGCTGTAGTATGCCATGATTAGTATGTAATAAAATTTTCATCATTCCTACTGTTACCACTAACCAAACCAGACGTTTAGTCTAGAAGCTCTGCTGATATCAATAGGTTATCGGCCCAGGACAGAAAGGAATCAGTTCTTCAAGATGTCGGAAGAAAAGCTTTGGCTGTTTGACGGAACCAACTTTGGTAATTGGAAGTTCCGGATTGAAGTACTTCTGGAAGACAGGAACATGCTGGAATGTTTGACCAAGGCCATCGACGAGGAGGAGTATTCGAAGGATCTGGTGACGGACACAGCGGAGGTGCGTGCCGAGAAGAAGAAGAAGCTCGAAGCTCGATGGGCCCTGGATCGAAAATGCAAGAACCTGATCATCAACCGGATCGCGGAAGACCAATTGGAGTACGTCAAAGAGAAGAAAACGGCCAAGGATGTCTGGGATGCCCTACGGAACAATTTCGAACAAATTGGAATCGCTGGTAAGTTGATCCTGAGGAAGCAATTTCAAGAGCTGAAGCTGTCCGAAGGTGGTGATGTGAAGCAATTCCTGCTGAAGTTTGAGAAGGTTCTGCGAGAGCTGCGAGCGGTAGACGTGAACATCCAGGAAGAAGACGTCGTTTGTCAGCTGCTGCTGGCACTTCCAAAATCGTATGATGCGCTCATTACTGCACTGGAGACGATCCAACCACAACAGTTGACTCTGGAGTACGTGAAGAAGCGCCTATTGGACGAACAAGTGAAGCGAGCAAATTCAAACCGCGGCGGAGATTTCGGCCAGGCGAGCGACTCGGCGTTTGTCGGAAAGAAAATGGGGTTTAAGTGCTTTGGATGCGGTAAGTTTGGGCACAAGAGAGCCGAATGTCCGGAAAATTGTCCTCCAAACGAATCTGGTCACCAAGGAAACCGAAAAAGCGGAGGGAAGGTTAACCGGAAGCAGAAATATCGAGCGAATGTTGCTGAGGAGTCGGAAGTCGCGTACGTCGCTACCGCGACGGGAGATTGTTTGTCGGCTTCCATGGCAACAGAAGATATGAAAATCGATTGGGTTCTCGACTCGGGAGCCACGGACCATATGCTGAGGAGCAAGGAATTTTTCGAGGAACTACACCCGCTAGCTGAGAAGGTACGTATAGCAGTGGCCAAGTGCGGCCAGGCGCTCTATGCCGAGTACGCGGGGACCGTGAGAGTTAACATGCTGATCGGAGAAAGAAGGCAACCGGCAGTAGTGAAAGACGTTCTGTACGTACCGGGACTGCAATGCAATCTCTTCTCGGTACGGCGTGTTGAAGACAACGGTATGGTGGTGAAGATTTCGAACGGCTCCGTGATGATTTCAAAGGGTGAACGGGTGATGGCTACCGGTCGGAGAGCTGGACAGTTATACAAAATGAATATCGAGTTACGTGGAAGTGCAGGTGCATCATCCGAACCTGGCGCGATGGCCGCAAAGCAAGATTGCTTCGATTTGTGGCACCGGCGTCTTGGCCATCTGGGAGAAGCAAGTATGAAAACTCTTTGGAAGCATGGGATGGTGGAAACGTCGACGAAGGTTCTCGACTGGCCAAATCAGTGCATCTGCGAGGTATGTATACAGGCGAAGCAAACCCGAAACCCGTTTGACGATGTTGCAGAGAGGCGTGCGACGCGCCCGTTGGAAGTAATCCACTCGGACGTGTGTGGCCCGTTCACTCCGAGGACCTGGGATAACAAGCGTTACTTTCTGACGTTCATCGACGGGTATAGCCATTTTACGGTCGTGTACCTTCTACACAGCAAGGATGAGGTGCAGGAAAAATTCGAGGAGTACTACGCTCGGGTTACGGCTTTCTTCGGCACTCGTGTGGCAAGACTGAGGTGCGACAACGGCGGGGAGTATCTTGGAGGATCGTTTCAGAAGTTTTGTCGCTCAAAAGGTATCAGTATTGAAACAACCGTTCCATACAGCCCACAGCAGAACGGTGTAGCAGAGCGAATGAATCGCACCCTTCTGGAGAAGTCCCGTGCGATGATACAGGATGCTGGTTTGCCCAAATCCATGTGGGGTGAGGCGGTACTAACCGCCGCATACGTGACCAACCGTAGTCCAACGGCAGCGCTGAAAGAGAAGAAAACTCCATTTGAGGCCTGGTATAGGAAGAAACCGAATATCGACAAGATGCGTGTTTTTGGATCAGTGGCGCACACTTGGATTCCAAAGGAAAAGCGGACCAAACTGGATCCACGTTCTGAGAAGAATATTCTGGTAGGCTACACCACGAATGGCTATCGCATTTGGAACGCAAAGAAGAAGAAGATTCTCATTTCAAGAGACGTGGTATTCGACGAGAAGAGAAGTGGTTCTGAGCAAGAGAAGCCGGTCACTCAAGTCTTATACAGAAGTTATGCGGAATCGGAGGTATCAGAAGACCGTTCGGTAAAGGAATTGGACATGACGGAGCCTACGGATGCGATTGCGAATCAACCTGAAGAAAAGCTAACCGATGAGGAAGGCAGTGAAGTCACTGACGATGATGGCGAGGGCAACCACGACGACGACGAGATCGACAGCGCGCTCCCTTCGCAACCAGAACGTGACAACTGCCCAGCAGAAGTGATCACGAGGCGCAGCGAACGGGAGCGCAGACTTCCCGGTAAGTTGTTAGATTTCATTACCGGCTCAAGAGCAACTACTGCTGCTGAATGTTTCTCAGGTGTTTCTGATGGCTTCGGTAAATCGACGATGGCGTTTACGCTGAACGCTGAGATGTTTGTGGACAACCTGCCGACCACGATTGACGGGCTGCGGAGACGAGACGACTGGAACGATTGGAAGCAGGCCATCGGAAGTGAGCTGCAATCGTTGCGCAAAAACGAGACTTGGGAACTTGTGCCGCGGCCACAAGGAAAGAACATCGTCGACTGCAGATGGGTCTTCCGCATCAAGAGGGACGAAGCTGGGAATGTCGACCGTTACAAAGCCCGTTTGGTCGCAAAGGGCTATTCCCAGAGGAAGGGCTTCGATTACGACGAGACCTACGCACCAGTCGCAAAGGGAGCCACGGTGCGTGTGCTACTGGCGGTAGCAAATCAAATGCGGTATCACATCCATCAAATGGACGTAAAAACCGCGTTCCTCAATGGAAAATTGACGGAGGAAATCTTCATGCGACAACCCGAGGGACTGGAGCCTACTGACCCCGGCCTTGTCTGTCGGCTGAAGAAATCGCTCTATGGACTGAAGCAGGCCCCAAGAAGCTGGAATTCGGAGTTCCACAACTTTATCCTGCAACTGGGCTTCCAACGCTCGAACACGGACAGCTGTCTCTATTGGCGGCGACAGGGGAATGAAGTGGTCTATCTCCTTCTTTATGTCGATGATATCATCCTGGTGTCGAGCAGACTGGACCTAATCGCTGAAATAAAGAAGAAACTATCATCAAAATTTGAAATGACGGACATTGGCGAGATGAAGACGTTTCTGGGCCTGAAGATTGATCGAGACCGACGAAAGGGACTACTAAAGATAAGTCAACCCAAGTACATCGCTGACCTGCTGCGACGTTTTGGAATGAACGACTGCAAACCAACAACGACACCACTGGAACCGAATCTCAAATTGGAGCGATGCAAAGGTGAATCATTGACTACCGAGCCCTACCGCGAGCTGATCGGGTGTCTGTCATATCTGGCGCTTTCGTCAAGACCGGATATCTGTGCAGCGGTGAACTTCTTCAGCAAATTTCAATCAGCACCAACGGACGCACACTGGAGTAATCTTAAACGGATTCTTCGCTACCTTAAAGGAACCGCAAATCACGGACTGATTTTCCAAAGACAGCAAGCTTCGAAGCCTCTGGAAGGATACGCTGATGCTGACTGGGGCAACGATCCGGATGACTGCAGGTCGATCTCAGGAAATGTTTTCCAGGTTTTCGGTGGGACCGTCTCGTGGATGACTCGCAAACAAGCTACGGTGGCATTATCTTCGACGGAAGCGGAGTATGTCTCTCTCAGCAATGCCATGTGTGAAGCCATCTGGTTGCGAAATCTCATCCTGGAACTTGGTGTCAAACTGCAGCATCCAGTGCCCTTATTCGAAGACAACCAATCCTGCATCTGTATTGCCGAGGAGCCCCGTGACCACAAGCGAATGAAACATGTGGACATACGCTACAATTTCATCCGTGAAAAGCTGCAGGAAGGGCTGTTCAAGATCCACTACATACCAACAGGCCAACAGGTAGCAGACCTGTTCACCAAAGGTTTGGCGCGTGGACCATTTGAGACACTTAGAGATAAGTTAGGATTGTTCGGTTGAGCGGGCGTGTTAGATAGCAACCGACCACTTTGCATAGCAACTTAGGACAACAAGCTGTAGTATGCCATGATTAGTATGTAATAAAATTTTCATCATTCCTACTGTTACCACTAACCAAACCAGACGTTTAGTCTAGAAGCTCTGCTGATATCAATATGTCATGCGTGATTTAACTATCATCAAGTTGCGATGCAGTGCTCGATCTTTGGGCATTTTTTGTAATTTATTGCCTTAGGTAATATGTAAGCTGTTAATGGTTAATGAATTCATATCTTTACAATGTTCTATTCCCGTTGACTATTGTCTGAATAAAAAATGTCAATGTGTGTTTTTTGTACCATATACATTCAAAAAACTGTGATTTCAGGGTACTTCGGAAAACAAATCACGATCAAACAATGTTAAAACTCAATTTGATCTTATTAGCGTGTTCGACAAACTTTAACAGAATAGAATTAGCCTTCAAGTAGTGGTAATAGCAAGTGGTTTAGATTTTCCAAATGCTAGTTATGATTTTTCAAACCTTGATACCGTTAAGTCACCAGTCACCGTGCGGCCTCCATTCACCGTGCACATATACAAATTCCTACAGAATATTCATACAATTTTCACAAATGTTTCTTTTGTCAGCAAAATAAGATAACTGATGAAACGAAATAGTTCTTGTCACAAAGCATTTTGTGACCAAAACCTAGTTTATGTAGTCAAAATCATGTGAATTCTGTTTGATAATAAGATTTTTCAACACTCTTAGTACAAACACCAAAAATTCACATTTTACATTTTAACGATATAGTATGAATTTTTTCAAAATTTCAGCTAGTTTTCGTTTTTGATACTTTTAGTAAGATGTATTTCATCGTATGAGCAATGACATTTTATGCAAATTAGAATTTTTTATTGTTTTTCAGTCGAAACCCAAATGCACGGTGAATGGATCCTTTTCAATATATATGCTTCCTATTACCGTGCATTAGTGTAAAATGAATGAAATCATTCGGTAATATTAAATTTGTTGTTATGTGGCCAATAAACTACTCCATATTTAGTTTTTGAGTGAACATGGAATGGTTTGGACAATACAGTCAAACCTCTTATAACGATTTCAATAAAAAAATAATTATTCAGCCAATTTTGAAACTTTTTATGGTTTTTATTGTTAATGATGATTTTAATACTCTTAAAAATTAGTGTGCACACTACTAGCAGCATAGTTGCTCCATCAACAACGTTTCTTCAAGATACAAAATTAAATCATGACAAAAACTATACGCACGGTGAATGGTGCACCAGTGTGCACGGTAAATGGTGACATAGAACAGTACGAGGCGACCTTAACATGACATTTTCAAACATAATTTTTGAGTAATTTTTTGTTATGCATCACTAGTTTTAGATTTTTCCCTGAATTATTATTTAATTGCACGCTAGGTAGTGGTATTCTAGTTCGCTTCAAATTATTTGGAAAAGTTATATAATTTTTTGAAGTGCAAATTTTTCTTAAATGCACGGTGAATGGTAGCTTGACGGTATAACAGTTGAAATGAAGCAGCGAACGCAGCAAAAAATGAAAGCTGTCAAAAATAGAACGATTAGCGTTAATACAGCTGTAACGCAAACGTTTTGCAGCTACAAATCTTAGCTGAATAAATTTTGACAGTAATCGCTTTTGCTGCTTTCACTAAGCTGTAACTCAACACCGTAAAAGATAGCAACCTAATGATGTGGAATAAAACTCGCCATCATCAATCCGGCTGCTTCTATACAATATGATTTGTTATGCTGCTCAATATATATTTAAGAAGCGCTTTGTCGTTAGTTATACAGCGAGCATACAGCAGTATGCTGTAAAACAACAACTTGTGGCGCATCTACTCAGCTTGTTGGATGTAAACATTGCGTTTGACGTTTCGCACCCTTTTACAGCCTGATGAAGTGGTGTAAGCGCGGCTATGGCATCTTTTACGATCATTATAAAATATTGTGTGAATTGTTTTCGATGTAGAACGAAACGGTGTGTTTTCTTTGCCTTTCGATATAGACTGTGGTGGCAACAAGGACAGCGTCGAGACTTGTGGATGCAGAGATCGTGAGTTCGATTCCAAGCGGTGGCAGGTAACGTTGGGAACATTAAATTCAGATACTTATGATATGAATTCCGGAAGCTGTGAAACAGCTTGAAAATAATATTTAATCGATAATACAGCGAAGCTGTATAATAATTATTCAACAGTTGCGAAAATGGTTGAGAAAGCGCCTTCCGAAGATGTTACACAGCTACTTGTCGTATAACTGTCGAGATAGAGCAATGATCGGTATGAATAAAAGCTGCCAACACAGCTTAAAAGTAGCTGAGTAGATTCGCCAGATTTGTTGGTAAAAGAAAGGATCGCATAGAAGTTTTCGTTCGTATGTACAGCGCCTTTACTCAGCATAAAGCCGTATAAAGAGGGCCTAGAGAATGTTTACATTTGCACTAAATGTTAGTTGGGACACTGTAGAGCAACTTCAAGTTTTTAAAGTAAACCATCTCATAATTGAAGCTGACTAAGATTGAAAGGCCCTAGGCCGACCATATAATCTGTAAAAACAATTGCACTCAGGCAAATGGACTATCGATAAACATAGGAACCCATAAGATTCGCCACAACAAATCGGGTTGATTTTCATAAATTTGCCCTCTGAAACCAGAATTTGAAAACAAAAAACGTTTACGCGGCAACCTGGAATCGAACCAAGAGCCTTGCGATCGATAGGCCCGAGCGTACACCACGCGCCTATCGACGACTTGATGTGGAGTGATGCTAAAACGATACATAAAGCGTTCGTATTGCAATAACCGTTCCACCTTTCATAAGGCAAACGTGCCTATTCTGCGCGGCGTGTGAGGTGACACGAGTCGAATGAGGTGACAATTGTCGACTCGCTCTCATTTGATTAACATTAGTCGTCTCACGTCACTCGCGGTGAGAGCGACTCGTTTCGACTCACACGCCGCGCAGAATAAGCACAAAAATGTATGAAATTCGATTGTCCAGTTCGCTGCGTGTAAGGCAAAATGTATGAAATTCGATAGTCCAGTTCGCTGCGTGTACGAGAAGAATGCACCATGGTCGAGAATTGTGCTTATTCTGCGCGGTGTGTGAGTCGAAACGAGTCGCTCTCACGGCGAGTGACGTGAGACGACTAATGTTATTCAAATGGGAGCGAGTCGACAATTGTCACCTCATTCGACTCGTGTCACCTCATACGCCGCGCAGAATAGGCACGAATGCTGCAACCCCTCACAAGAGGGAACGAGGCACGGAACAGAGAAAACTCGATCTTTCGGAGAAGAAACGCCAGCAAGAAGTACGAGATCGCGAAGCGATGGAAGAGCTGTTCCGCACTAAAGACACATGGAAGTTTAACGAAAAGCTGAACCGTTCGCTCAAAGGATTCGTGCCACAAGCCGATTTGGCTTATTCTACGAGTGGTGTGAGGTGAGAATTGTCGGTGTCGTATAGCGAGGTGACAATTGTCGACTCGAGTGAAGTGACTCGCCGTGTAAATCAAATGGAAAGTCACTTCACCCGAGTCGACAATTGTCACCTCGCTATACGACACCGACAATTGTCACATCACGCCACACGCCACTCGTAGAATTAACCCAAGTGACGACAATTTTCTCACGAACGAACGTGAGGTGGTCGAAAGGTGGCTTTGGGAGCACGCGTGAAGGAAAAGGTAGGAACTCTGATTAGACAACAAACAACAAAGCTGCTGGAGTGGACCAACTACCAAGCGAGCTGCTAATACGGTAGTCATCCACTGGCAAGTGCGCTGCACTGGGTTATTTCCAAGATGGAGGAGGGGATGGAAGGTATCGTGTGTCCCGTTTACAAAAAGAGCGACAATTAAGTAAAACGCAAAAATAACACAAATTTCTCATGAAATCATGAACTTGAATAAAACACTATTTACTGGACTCACTGATGATTGTTGCCAAACAATCTAATGATTTCATATTAATGAAAATCTTCTAGTTTTGCACTAACATAGCTGAAAAAGTAGGGGAAGGGGTGGTAAAATGAACACCTTAAGGAAATCATCTTGTTTCTGATAGAAAAACGAGGAATTTGTTTAGTTCTATCGCACAACATCAAAAATAGGGATGTAATCTATAGCAGTGACATGGATTCAGACTAAAATAGCTAAATTTTCACATGTTTTCATCGCTATCAAAAAGCGATGCAAATGTTCATTTTACCTGCACTATGTTGGTAAAATGAACAGCGGTTGATGGTAAAATGAACACCTTGCAAAAAACGTGGACAAAACAAATATTTCTGAAAATTTTCATTGCCCCACCGAAAATACATCCATTAATGATTGTAACCCATTCAAAAAGAATTCTAAAGGTATCAGATTTGACATCATATCATAACGATATTATCCTCACTGAAAAACCTCAAGTCGTCCGAGTTAAAAGTTATGTCAGTTCTAATTTTCAAACATGGTTTTCTAAAATCTTAGATTTCGTTGATATTTTCACTTAAATTGACCTACGTATCAACTTGAACACTGAGATTTATGCTCTAAATCGTCCGTGCGTGATAAAAATTCATCAAAATTTGTTTTTTCTCGGTAAAAGGCACGGTGTTCATTTTACCACCCCTGTTCATTTTACCACCACTTCCCCTATCAACATACTTCCAGCACGTGAGCGCACAGAACTATTCTTTTCCGCGATAATAACACCTATGAGAATTAAGATTTATTACTTTGAATTCGTGAACTGCTGAAGAATCATCGATTTTTATCAGTTTATGATTTTTAAAAGTTGGTCTACAAATTAGAAAGTTAGATTTCAAGCCATTCAGCATCGAACGAACCTGCCTGATAAGTTTCTTCGGAAAGCCACGCTCAGTTGCGAAGGAAGTTCTTTCGTTCTACTCCCGTCGGACCGCACCATGCTCCCTTCAGATATCATTATCAGTATTTATTATTCTTTATATGTACTTGCTTACATTAGGTTCCAAATATTTGCTGTAGTTATTAATCATTATCAATTACCTGAAACTAATCAATAATCTTAATATTTACGCGCAAAAAAAAGGTATTTACTCCTCCGGGGTCAAGATTTGCGACTCAGCGTTTTTATTTATTTTTTGCTTCCCCTTCTTCCCCTTTCGCCAAAGGAGCCTGGTTCTGCGTAGTTACAGTCAATAAATATAGGACTTTTTTCAGTTAATAAGTTTCACGAGAACATGTGTGGTAAGAAGGAGTTTTTCTTTAGTAAAAATAAGCTTGTGGAAAACGATCTGACGAGCTCTCAAGAAGTGCAGTTTGGCTGTTGTTGACTCTGTTATTAGGATAAGTCACGCGTTTCGTTCCTCCATGACAAAGAGTATTCTGGTTGGTTCAAGTTTTAATGCATATTGAGCGTGACATTACGCTTCCGTTCATGGTTTGAGTATATTTCCGTCGTTTGCATAATAGGTTGGTAGTAGGTAAGCTTTTTCCAAGTTTTCAATTTTAACGTTTGTTTTCAACTATCAGAGAAAAATGAAAAAAGTCTAATAGTGGAAGGTGAAGCGTGTGTACGTATAAGATTTAGTGTTATATGCAGTAGACTAAAGTGTATATTTTTGATAGAAATGTGATTGTATTTAACTATAATATATTTATACCACGTTGCAGGAATATAAAGGTAAAACCAACTCTTCGAGGGTTGTGTCAAAAGAATGTTTCTATCGTATGACTGTGCAAGGTATATTTACACTCGAGGCGAACATTAAATTGCAACTAACAGCTGAATAAAAAACGGATAGGATTTGTTAGATTTTATGTGGTTGACGATGATATAAGAATAACGTAGCTGGCTATGTGCTTTGAACAGTCAAATGTCACCATGGCAACGGAAAATTGTAAAGTCGCGCCATGTTCCTTCCAGGGAAAATCAGAACAGCCAACTTAACAAGCTTACACATTGATAGCAATAAGTAGAGTTTCCTGTACTCGAAGCGAACAAAATTAGATCTTATAATCAATATTTAACCAATCGCACATTCGCTAGCACGTTATGAGTATAATTGGGCGACTTTGCCTCGAAATTCAGTGTCCTTTGAATTAAATGATGTGAGTTCGTAAATAAAATATTCAAGCGACTATAGTTCGCTCTTTGCATAAAATAGTACAAATATGTGTTTCATCATTCCTTTCTTCCCTATCTTAAAGTGGAATAGACTTTTAAATTCACTGTATCCACCTAGATTGTTCAATATGCACAAAAATACGACTGTCTTAAAACCGTACGTGGAATAAAGTCTGCTTAAGATTAAAATTTAAATGTGTCATTTGCACCCACCCAAGTCGATTTGTTTGCATTGATTAAATTCTTCCCCGTTTCATACCCCAAGTAATGCTAGGTTTCATAATTTCCCTCCCATGTATCATACAAAAAATGTCCTTGCAGGTTTCCAAGTGATTAAAACATTCAGAAGACAAGGAGGCTTTTCACAGAAAAACCACCATTCGATTTATACATACTCTGTTTTACTAAGCTACGAATTTTGACTTTCCCCTACTGACTATATTTACACGAAAATTTACAAACACATACATCAAGCAGCGTTCCATTTGCGCTCCTCCAAACCGCAGGCAATCTAGAATCAATAGAATCAGTAAACATATGCTTCCGCGCGTACATCAACTATCATTAGATTGGTAATAAATGTGTATATTTTTGTTACAAATCGAAAAACAAAGGAAACATCAATAGAAACTTCTTTTTGTACTTTTTCATTTATAATTATCTCCTTCAACCCATGGCCATCTATGATTTACGCCTACTGCGAGTGGTATTCCACACCCAATCACACCGCATGCTTAGATCTTCATGAAAAATCGCTCTCACAAAATGCCATTGGTGAAGTACTGGTAGCTGTCGTATAGTTTGGTCGTGAAGGAGTTGAGCGAATCCTGGATCAGCTGTTCGACCTTGCGCTCCAGCTCCTGCTCCGTCAGGTTGATGTGGAATCGGTTGCGCAGATTGCGCACCGTACCTGAGCAGCCATTCTTGAAGCACGGTAACTGCGAGCCTGTTACATAAAAATCGAATTATTAAATCGCAAAAAAAATGCGAACTTCGCAGAAACACTCACTGCTTCTCATGATCTCCACAATGTTGATGATGCGATCCATGTGTTTCCGCGCGGCTTTCAGTCCCTCCAAAAGCAGGTACTTGAACTCCAGCCACAACTCGGACGAAGGTCCACCCATCACGTCGACGAACTCCGGCGTCAACTTGAAGGGCGATTGTTCAAAACCTGAGAATTAGGAGAATTTGATTAAGTAAGGACATAACGAACATCTTTTAGCCTAACTTACCCAAATTCTTGGGAGATATGCTGAGGATGAACCCGAAGTCGATGTGAATCAAGTGGCCGTCGGAATGAAGCAGGATGTTGCCGTTGTGACTGTTTGGAAGAAACGCACATTCATTGACGAGTTCTCGAAATCCACCGTAGAGAAACTACTCACCGATCCTTGACCTGCAACAGGTAGGAAATCAAACAGTACGCCGCACAGGACTGCATAAAGTTGCGCTGGGCCGTCCGGAAGCGGTCCGAATCCTCCGAGTCACCACCGTACTCGTCGGCGAAGTAGTCGCTCAGGCTCTTGCTGGAGTTCTTCTTGATCTGGTGCAGCGAGACGGTGTTGAGGATCGGTTCGATCAGGCCCGAGTCGTTCGACAGACAGACGATCTTGTACGGGCGCACCCACAGGTCCACGTTCTCCTCCTTCCAAATCAGCTGGAACATCTGCGAACGGAATTGGAAGATTTGAAGGTGAGATCTCTTGCATTTATTGTTACATAATACAATACGTAATATATGTAGTATAGTTGCTGTTGCGTACTTCCCTAGAAACATTAGTAGCCGAGTAACAGTTTAGTCAGCCCAAATAAGTATATTTTAGCTGAATAAACTGTAGCTCAGCTAAAAATGTTACTTGGGTTGGAAATCTTGAAACCTTAAAACATCCAGGAGGCTGCGATCAGCTCAGAAATATCCTATTAGGGTTACTCAACCTACAGTTGTCTTCACTTTTTTAGTTTTTTCACAAGATTGCCTACTGCTGAAATAGATGAATCAAGCATCGTATGGCAAACCAAGACGAACAGAGTAAAAATAGCAGAATTTTGATGCACGAAATTGTGATAATCGAAAGGTGGAAGCAGCACTTCTACAAACACCTTAATTGCGATGTAATGCCTGTTGATGGTTAAGGCATTTATTACTTCTACTGTCTACATCAGTTCAGAGGAGAAATTCAGTTCAGAGGATAGAAAACAATTATTAGACACCTCGAGAAAAAATAGGATCACGGAGAAAAAACGCCCTAGTTTGAAACAACCAACATGTTTGTTGAATTTCAAACTGCAAATATTGTTATTTTAAATCCAAAATTTGTTGTTCCGAATTCATTGTTTTGTTTAAAACTAATTTGTTTATTAGGTTGTTTCAATATGAAATCTTGTGTCGTTATAATGTGAATAATTGTTGTTTCAAACTAAGCTTTTAGGTTGTTTCTACAAACGGCTGGTTTGATTTTACTAAAAATTAGGTTATTTGTTTCTCTAGGTGTCAAAATAGAATAATGGGTTGGTTCGACGAAAATTGTACGTTGAATCAAACTTAGATTTTATTTGGATTAGAAACAACCAAAATTTCAGTTTGAAACTAACCAACTTCATGTGTTGTTTCTACGAAAGCAAAACTGGTCAACTCAAATATGTTAAGTAACTGCAATTTGTTCCCAGTGATAAGCATTTCAACTGGAGTTGCTTGTGAAGGTAATTTGAGTAATTATTCTATTATTCTATACTTTGTTCATTCAATACTTTTGTTGTTTTTTCCAGATCCTATAACGAACGAGAAATGCTGCGGCTAACCCTTCATTTTTCTGTTGAATTCCGAAGCAGAATGGTAAGACAGATTTTGCTGATAAAAACATTATGTGCAGATAAAAACATTTTGTTATATATCATTTCAGATTGGAGAAAGTATGCGTCATGGCAGAAAATTTCCAGAAGATAAGGGCGTGCAGTTTTCGAAAGCAAGAGCCTGGTGTTTCAGGAATTATGATATGTAATAATTATCTTTGAAGACATCTACTTTACGAAACCTAAATGAATAATATAATATACCTCATAAAATATGTTTGTTTTCATCAATATCAATAATGAAAACATAAAACACAGATCAGTACCTCATCAAAACCAAAAAATAGGTGAAATCAACCAGCATATTTGTTTATTTTAAATTGATTCTTGTTTAAATCAAACCACTGTTCTTAGTTTGAAACAACCTACAAAATTGGTTGTTTCATGAACTGTCAACATTTTTTGGTTGTTTCAAACTAAGATTTTGTTGAAATTATCTTGAATGTATTGGTACGAACAACATGAAATCTTAGTTTGTTTCAAACGGTGCATTTAGTTGAATCAATCATAATTTTGTTTGTGCATATTTCAAACTAAAGTTTTGTTTGAAATAAACTGATAATTGGTTGTAATAACTAATATTTTTTCTCCGTTATGTTGGAAAGCTTGATTTCGTTGCAGAATCCATCCAGCCCAGGGATTCATAGGTGACATACGACAATACATACCACGTAGAACATTGCACAGTGGTCCAGGAATCAGTTTTACGCGGAAAGATGCATTTTGAGATTTAGAACGAAACATTAGACAAAAAAGGCCTTCTACAAAGTTGTTTGTATTAGTAAGGCCCTTTGTTTGGTGTTATTGAAAATTATGGTGGACCACATTTTCACATTATTTGCAGAAATTATATTATACATGCTTCAGCAAAGTTGTAGACCATTCAATTTTAAGCAACTATGCCAAAAAAGTTTTTTTGTATCTCTTAAATTGACCGATTTAGAGCTATTTTCCTACGACGACATAGGGTGGTCCGAAAAAAACTGGTTTTCTGGCTCTAGAGTTTTCAATTCAAATTTCTCATCAAAGTAGTCTATGAAACACTTTTAGAGCTTTGAAAAATGCGTAATTCGGTGAGTGAAAAAACCCTCTATCTCATTCCGTTTGGGAGTTATTGTTGTTTTACTCCCCGTTTCATTGTTGTGAGAGATCGCATGCATGCTACATGCGGTGGGGACACGTCCCCCGACAATATAATAGAGAGAATGTGTGCGTCTGCCGAGTGCTGGAATGCAGTAACCACGATTGTCGCTTACATTATGCTATAATTGCATCGCCTATGGCTCGCCGACCAAGAGTCGTCTGTAGAGGGTTAGCCTTGCCGAGGCTGTGTTAAGTGCTATATGCACTGGCCCCTCCTCGGAGAAATATCGTAAGGTGGTTCCGAGGAGATAAGGTTCTGAGGCATAGGGTAATGTCTGTGCACTCTTCTCATCACTTGATCAATTCAGCGATAATTGCTCACTTACAGTGCATGGGCTCCTGGTTTTAGTAGATCGTCGGTGGTGCGATATCCCACACTCCCTGAGATACCTTCTCAGGGGTGTGATTGCAGATTTCCACCTTCTTAATAAGCGTGGACATTGTAAGAGGCGACTGGAAGAGTATCGCTCAAGACGTATCGACGAAGATGCAATACGCCCTTCAATGGCGTG
Organism: Aedes aegypti; assembly: GCF_002204515.2. Lineage (NCBI taxonomy): Eukaryota > Metazoa > Arthropoda > Insecta > Diptera > Culicidae > Aedes > Aedes aegypti. Next base: position 18,059,584 of record NC_035108.1, on the reverse strand, counting down.
ACGCTACACTGTAGCTAACAAGGAATCAAATTAACTTACCTCTAGTAACTGCGTGGCCATCAGTTCCTGCCGCAGATCATCGCCACATTTGACGATCGCCGATAGCAGCTTCCAGTTCTGCAGATGACCGTAGGGTGAACTTTCCCTGATTTGTCGCTCCTTCTCGTGCCAAGGCTCCTACATAAAAAACAACAGTTCATTAGATTCGAGACATGGCATCCCAATTTCCCTTCAAACCCACACTTACCTTCAGTACTGCAGCCGATGGATCCTCCGGATCGTTGCTAAACGGCCGTGTGCTCTCCGAACTCAGATTGGCACAGTGCCGATTTCGAACCTCACCGATGTTGAACACTGCCGGGGTCGCTGGAATTGGAAATCAAAAAGTCAATCACTCATGTTCCCAACCCCCACCCATCCAATTACTCACATTGCTCTCGCGAATCGTACGAATCCATCGAAAACTGCGACAGGCTGTCCCGCTCCGAGAGGCTTTTGTGCAGATTCAGGTACTGCGCCGTGATCTCGTCGTCCTCCTGGGACCAAACGTCGTCCTCGGTGAAGCCGAAGTCGTACACCCCCAGGTTGCCCGAAGACGAGTAACCTCCAATGTGGGCATTGGGCGAAGCCAACTCGCCTCCATTCGAGCACTCGGACATTTTCGATACCCGTAGCTTGACGGCAGGTTGCACTTGGTTGCCAGTTGCCGCACCGGTGCCAGTTGCAGCAGGAATGTTGGTTTCGGACGAGGCGTTCGGTTGGGCGCCACTGTCCAACCGTTCCTCGCTTTTGGTGTGCCTCAGAGTTGGCATCATTTTCGGAATGACCGGTGAAGTGTAGATGTCGTTCACCTCGACGACTTCCACGTAGATGATGTAGGGTGTTTTGTCCTTGGAGTTCAATACGGCAGTTTTCTCCTCCGTTATCCGTACGACGTGGTGCGGCGTTTCGGAGTGTAATGGAAGCCATACCCGGGCCGGGAGGTTTTTATTGATGAGGTTGAGGAGTATCCTCAGCCGGGAAGTCTTTTCGATTTTGGTCTGCAGGGAGGTAAGCATCCGACCAATGTCGATGAGGGATTTCATGAATTCCCGTTCCGGGGTCAGTTTGGGGGCTCCACATGAGCAGATCGTTTGCTGACCGAGCAGATCGTTGACCGTGCCCCGAACGGATTCGAAACATAGGCAACCGTTGTCAAACGCACGTCCACTACTCAGATCTCCGAGGCAGAGTGGCTTAGCTAACGATGGATATAGCCTGGGGTTTAGGGAAAGTGATCCCATAAGACCGGTAGCATCCGATTGGGACCGGTGGTGAGTTTTTTTGACGGTGTCGACAGTAGGTGGAAGGGATTCCATTGCTTTGAGGTGTTGCTTCCGTTCTCGCTTGGGATAAAGTTCCTTCAACAGGCACAAGTGCTTCCGAATGGAATTTCCGTTATTGCTCAGCATACCCATGTTGAAGTTGTAGGCTTCCAAAAGCCAGACGCATTTCAGCGAGAAATCTACGGATCTTCGACACCGGTAGACCAGGTACGGATCGAGGACTTCCGAAAGCTCTTCAATTTGCATGTACATCACGATCAGCTGAGGGATGTACAGGTCGACTTCGATGTCGGGGAAGCTGAAAATTTTGTTACCGATGAAACTGAGGACACCCGGTTCTTTCGAGTAGAACAGGTAGTGGACGGCAAAGTGGATATTGAAGACCGGGGATTCGAAGAACCTTAGCAAACCGCTTTGGCCCCGTTCGGTCTTGAGTTGAGGTTCGATGATTTCCTTTGGGTTTATGCAGGTGGCAACCGCGACGCCCGGTACTTTTAACGAACTAGTGGACGATGATTTTGAAAGACTTTTGATTTCCGCTTCAGGAGATTGCAGCGGCTCTGGACTCAATGTGTTGTTGTTGTTGGTAATGGTCGGTACAGTACTACTACTGTTAATGGCAGCAGCACTGCTACTGCTGTTTGATGCTTCCGATTTCCTCATTCTCGAACGCAGAACTCCAAACTCTCGCTTCTTGGAAATCTCTGTAGGAGATTTCACCTTCTCCTCGTCCTTTTCCTTGTTCTTCGCGTTCTTCTTCTCGTGATTATCGATAATGCTCTGGGCTGTTCTAAAAATGGCATTCTTGGTAGCGCCGAAAAAGTTTCGGAAGATGATCTCATTCTTTTGGTCGCTCTTTTGGCTAGTAGTACTTGGCACAGGGTTTGCTGGAACTGCTTCCTTCGACTCCACCACAGGCGTGATCGCTTCCCCTTCCCCCACGGAAACGATTGACCTGCTCTCGCCCACAATAGGCGTAGCGGCGTCCACTTCATCCTCACCGGTGGCATCCGCCACAGGTCCTTCGTTTTCCTCACCGGGTCCGTCCTCGTAATCGATCGGGACACAAATCGTCTCCAGCATGATGGCAGCTCGGTTTATGTTCTGTTCCCGATAGCGCATCTTTTCGCTAACGGGGACCGGGTCAGCAGTGGAAGACTGAGAGCCACCACTCTCGAACGACTTGGCACTTCGACTGTCTCGGGTGCCTCCGCTTCCACTTCCGCCGATGGTACTGCTGCTGGTGCTCTGTCCATCTGCTCCTCCTCCCCCATTGGAGGATAGCGTTAGCGGGTAAAAGCACAGATCCGATTGGAGCATTCGGTACTCCTCGTCCATCGAGGTGGTTTCCAGGATCTCGATGCACTCCTCCTCCGAGGGATCAATCTCGCCCGAATCGAGACTCTCCCGGGAACGGCGGATCCGCGTCAACGATGTGTGGTCCGGTTCCGATCCGCAGATTATTCCTGGAATTTTTGGTGGAACGAAAGGTAGATATTTTTGAATAAAAATAAAGTTTCATCATTTTTTTCGTATGCTGGCCATCTAGCACAAAAATCAAAAACTGCATTTCCCCAAGTTTTGTTTCCAAAGATCTGTTAAGCGAAACTACTAATTGTTTGAGAATGAAATGAATTGGTCAAATAACTCTACAAAAGATTCGTATCGATATTTCTGCATACTCCTCCTCTAAGTATTGCTTTAAGTATTTCTATCAAGAATCTCCACGAGAATTGTACAAGCAGATCCTATAACATTTCCCCGAATACCATTACCCCGAAAACCATCACCCCGAAAGTCAATACCCCGAATGGTCAAGTACCCCGAAAACCAATACCCCGAAAACCATTACCCCGAATAGTCCGTTACCCCGAATACCATTTCCCCGAATGGACCATAACCCCGAATTTTCTTGGCACGAAAAATTGAAGATCCGACAAATGAATCCCATATACCTATTTCATAGAATTTTGATTTTCATTTGAATTTTTGTTCTTAATGTTATCAAAGATTTATTATTCTTTTAATCAACAGCTATTCTTCATGAGCCAGGTGAGAACCCAAATTTTACTCACAGGCGTGTACTTGATTTTGTGAGAATGATTGTGTTCACAGCAATAAATCATTTTTCGAACTGATGATAATGCTGACATGTTAATATTAGATACATTTCCCGCCCTCTTTCAAAAGCGTTATATTATTTGTTAATGTATAATTATATTTTTATATTGCTGGAGGCAATGCGAGTTCAACATATTCTAAAATGTCATTAGACTATGGTTTGAAAAATGTCAGATGAAAATGTTAACTGATTTTAAACTGACCACTATTTCAAAAGTACATCGCTAAAGAACAGCCTATGATAAAAGAAGAAAAAAATCACTGTTGAAAGCGTCAATAATTATGATGCCAACAATCACTTTGTTAGTGCAACTTCCGAAAGAATAGCCGATAACTAAAAGAAGGACAAATCTCTTCTTGGAAATTGTAATACTGACAAGATGTAATACAGACAAGTAATGCAGGGGCTTATTTTCATTTATTTTTTGAAGTCACTGCCAACTTTGAATTTCGCTCAAGACAATTTTGTCAGTCGATTTTTTTACCGCTATTGCTCAAACTTCAACTCAAACGGTACAACTCGAAAGAACAGCCTATAACTCAATGAAGAGAAAATCATTGATTTAAATTTTTACACTGCCATTATACAACCTCGAAAGAACAGCCGATGTTTGAAAGAATAAAAAATCACCAATAGGAATAGTAGTAACTTAACTCTCCCTTACTCGATATTCTGTATCTCGATATTTCCCCTAACTCGATGGAATGCGCGGTCCCTTCAATCTAGCATACTTTGATCCCTCTGTAAGTCGAAACCTCTCTAACTCGATGTTCCCTAACTCGATGCGATCTGTTTCAGTTTCCTATGCAAGTTTACCTCTCTAACTCGATATTTTCATGGAAATTTCCAAATATTCTCCAAATGTTCATAAATTTCATAAATTTGATAATTATGATTATAGTGATAGTAAAATGAAGGTTCACAAGTCATTTCAGGGTGATAAAAAATTAAAATTTTGAAGACTATGCAAAAAGTGTCACGTTGGCAAATGTACAAAAAATTTACTATTTTTCACATTTAATTTACTATTTTAAATGTACTTTGTCGAAACAATCAAAATTTCGAAAATTGAAAAAAATGTGTTTTGTATCTCGATACCTCCCTAACTCGATGATCCTTTCAATATCGAGTTAGGGAGAGATAACTGTAGTTACTAAGCCGAAAACTTTCAGGCTCAAATTCGCGAGCTTCCTTGAAGAATTTCTTGAAGTGCATCACTCATTTTCGGGGAAGTGTCGTATTAGGGGAACTGGTTTTCGGGGTAATTTACCATTCGGGGTAATGGTTTTCGGGGTAATGTGTCATTCGGGGTAACGTTGCATTCGGGGTAATGGTTTTCGGGGTACTGGTTTTCGGGGAGATGGTTTTCGGGGTAATGGTATTCGGGGAAGTGTTATAGGACCGTACAAGCATGCCTCTAGAAATTCCTACACCTTGAAGATTGCTCCAGAAATTGTTCGTGATTCGTCTACGAATGTCTTTATTCCTGGAATTTTCATATGATCGTATAGTTCCTTCAGTAATTCCGTTAATCACCGCTAATAATACCGTTAATCACCTATATTTCACTCGCGCTCCTAATTTCACTCACTGACATTTTAAACATGTTTTGCGAAAGAAATTTTTTTAGCTAGTATTTTGAATAATTCTACTTCAATCATGGTTACATAACATGCAATAATGTAGTCCAATTTGTATCAAGAAATATGAATAAAATGGCAGTGAGCGAAATTAGGAGTGCGCGCGAAATATGGTAGCATCACGGTAATAAAGCAAACAATAATCGAGTGTTCCAGCATAGAACTGTTCAAAACTACTTGGATAAAATTTTATCCGCCTTCCTCATAGACCATACAAATATTTAAAAACTTGTATGCAGCATAATTGCCATACCGTCCCCTTTTTTTCAGAATAACATAAAGAATTCTCGCGAAACATTACTAAAGGACCTATGTACATTTGAGAGACTCTCTTTGTTTACTTTCTCTTTGATCAATAACTGAGTCACATTAAGGTGAAACAGCTTGGAATCATAATTCAATAATGTACCAAAACTTTGAAGGCACAAATCTCGCGAAAGAGGCATCTAACCACAATGTAATTCCTATTTTAGCTTTGTGCACTGACAGAAAGCTTAAAATAAGAAGATTGACCGTGTACGTTCATTATTTCAACAGATTAGTGCCTTTGAAATCGTGAGTAGGGTCACAAGCCGGCCATTGTATCTGCCATGTTTGGATTCCGAGATGTGTCACCTTAACCTCTTCTGTTGCGTTTTTTGTATGAAACTCTAGTCAAGGAAATTGCCTTTCGATCTGTAGTGAAAAACTTCTTAAAAGCTTTAGTATTCCACTGTTATAATCGAAAGAGAACGAGAGAGGAGAGAATCTCTCATTTGTACATAGGTCCTTTAGTAATGTTTCGCGAGAATTACATTAAAATTGCAACACTCATAAATTGTTGTAACTTTTTTGTTTAAGAGGTAAAATGATTGAAATTTTGAGTAATGTAGTATTCAGATACTGTAAGTTTCATTGAACATTTGTCAGTTCTAAAGTTGTACAAAATCTCATGAAGAGTCGTAAGAGAATGATAACGGTGTTTGGACTTGGAGCGCAATTATAAAAAGGTGAACATGGAAAAATATAGGAACGATGTTTTGTTTTATACTCTGAAAATTTGAAGACGATTGGTTAAGAGACGTATTGTTGGCGATTGGTTGTTTGTGTTGGACAACCTTCAGAACACCCCCAAGAATAATCTTGATCATCCTGATCTTTTTACAATAAAAGTATCTGGGATTAACAAAAGCTCTCCAACTATTTCTGCAGCTCTTCATGTGCTCTTGAACAATTTTTCGAAGGGTTCTTGAAATACCGTGGAAAGTTTTCTTTCGTGAAATTTTCATACACTCCAAGGGCAATAAGGGCGCATAATCACAGCCAGGAATCACTACAACAATTATTGCAGGCCAGCTTCACAATTAAGAACACTTCAGAACATTACTCTTAAAACTCCTTTAGGAAATACAATAGAACTAATTCTATAAAATTTCTCAGCATTTACAGCTTCCCTGGTTCAACTTTAGAAATTTCTCTAGGAACTCTTTCAGAGGTGAAATTCCTAGGATTCGTCACTCAATTTGGATGATTTATAGGGTATCCCAGAAAGTATTGGGGCATTTTAAATGCTGCCTTTGAAAACTTTGTTCGAATAAATAAACGTTAACATTGAAATTTTTGATTTTAGAAAATCCATTATTATCTAGCCTACACAAACCCTACTTTTTTGTTTTGCTGGAACTTAAATAAAAAGGGATAGAGACGAATGCCCCTTCTGGGTAGAGTCCCTCTAAACAAACAAAAAATAATAAAAATAAGAAGGAACGTTCTTTTCAAAAACTTTCGATGTGGTGAGTTTAAGTACATTGTGTCTAATCTGTTCCACAAGAATTTTTGGTTAAAATTCTATTTGGTTTCGATAAAAAATATTTGACAAAATGGTAAGATTCTAAAAAATCGCTAGTTTAGTAAAATTATTTCATTTCAAATTTACTTATTGCAAATATCTATACTTTTGGATAGGCAACAACAATTTTATATTTTTACATATTTTATTGGATATACATGGACTTGGTTTTGATCCTTTCAAAAATCGATCACAACTGAAAACGGATTTTTAGTTTTTATTCACATTTCATACAATTAAGTTTATAATTTCTAAGTGAAAGTCTGACCATTTATCGTATCGGCAATGATAAATATATTTTTATCAGATTTTTAGTGTGCGTACTTTATAACCCAGCGCAAATTTAGTGCAACAAAGTCGCTTAGAAAAAATGCAATTTGTGCAAAACTGATGAGAGGAGCTTCCAGATATGTAACACAGAAAGCGATAAAAATCGCTGACAATTCATAAACGACTCTTGTAAAGTAAAAGCAGAAAGTGTGTGAAAATCAGATTTGTATCTGCGTTAGTCTCAAAATGGCAGTATGGTAAAGTCCTACCCTCTGGGGCACCCTATAACACTGCGGAACACGTTTTTGTCTCAAGAACCAAAATACCGCTATTTACTAAGGTTTGCTGAATCCATCGCAGTTTTCAAAAATATCATAGCACGTCTAGTTTTCGAGATATAGGTTGAATATGTCAAATTTGACGATTACAGCCATCTTGCATGCAAGTTTTTCAGGTTGTATGGCATGTTAATTGATTAGTTTGCCACAGAATTCAAACTTAATGTGTATAACAATACATATCAATAAAGTTTATAATACTTTCTATGTTCAAAAGTTATTTTTAATGCTTTAGAAAAGTATTGTATTTTGACATATAGGAGGAAAGAATAATTGTGTATAAAGACTGCAAGTATGTTGAAAATATCTAAATTTTATCGTGCAATTTAAACCACATTATATCTGAAATGAAAGTTAAAGTCCTATTTTGTATGCTTCGTGAATTATAAAAAAAACTGGTAAATCATACCTGAAATTTCATGTAAACATCAAGAAAACCTGTTTTTTAAACAACTTTAGCGACCTGCAGCTAAAAGTTGTGACGTGCTGAAACATTTATGTTGGCGCCATCAGGTTCAGCGATCCAAAATCTAGTAGAGACACATAATTTGATCCTTGAGACACGCAAATATGTCATTTTTGTTACGCTGTGTAATATATCGGATACAGCTCTAACAATTAATTTAACCTCATCGCAAAGGTTTCCTACACCAATTTCTGAAAAATACCTACGAGATTCTTCTAAAGGAATTCCTTTAGAAATTTTTCAAGGGTGTGCTTCAAAAATGCAGTCAGATTCTTCGGAGAACACCTCCAAAAACACTTTTCCTCCCGAATTTCTAAGATTAATTATTAATATTTCACTACAGCGATTCTACACGAAGTCGAATCGAATTACTTCTGGTACATCATAAACCAATATTTTTTAGGTGTTGCTCTAGGCATGGGTTACTACCACATTTATTCCAGGGATATTTTCAAGGATTTCTCAGATAATGCTACAAATAATATTTTTTTCTAGGATTTCCCGGAATTACAACAATTTGTTTAGAGATTCCCAAACGAAATTCATCCTTTTTTTTTAGAAATTCCTTAAAGTTTTTCTAAGCTAAATGTTTAGTAGTTCCTAGAAAATTCCTCTAAAAATCCAATAGCTTCCTTCCTTTTTTCTCCAAAATATTCTCCAAGTTACTGTCGATGAATTATTTTAAGACATTTCTAAGCCCATTCAGGACATAAGGACCATTTTACCTGATCATGGTCTACTGCCATAAAAAGCCAGCTTGACGGGGTTGATCAAATACTACTCCAAGAAAACATCCAAAGATTCGTCATAAAATTTATCTTGATATTTATTTTCTCAATTTTTTTCTCAAGGATTCAGCGAGTTTTTTACAAGGATTGTTCTTGGCTTCTTGGGATTCCTTCAAGATTGTTAAAGGATTTCTTCAAGAAAATAGTAAGGAGTTAAATAACTCGAACACCGTCTTCAGCCATAGAACTGCATAGTCTGTAACTTAACACTAGACAACGGACAGGCATGCTCCAGTGGCATAGCCGGGAAAAATTCCTCATGAAAAGTGTCAGCGGCTGAAGTGGGAATTGAACCCACACCCCATGACACGATGCCCTAACTGCCTGACGAAACTAACCGCACGGGCACGAGGCTCACAGCCCAGTTTCTGAAAATATTTCTCCAAAAATCGCTGCAGGAGTTCATTCAGAGATTGTTCTGGGAGTTATTACATAGTATTCTGTATGGAAATCTATGTAATAACTCAATTGTTGCAAGTTAACCTCTGACAACTCCCATAATTTCTGAAGAAATTCCTCCAGATATTGGATCTTATATTCTTCCAGAATTAATGCAAATATTGTTCTAAGGAAATCGTTAAGCGATCTAAGTAGGGATTAATACAGGATGTTTTTTGAAAGACTGAACTTGACGTAACAGTTTCCATAAATACATCTTCAAGAGTTTTCTAAAAATGACTGCAGGGATTACGTCAGATATACCCATAGAAATTATTTCAAGCATTCTTCCGTGATTCCTTCAGAAATCTATCGAGAGCTGTCAAAAGAAATTTTTCCGAAGATTCCGGGCTACTAGAGTGTACATTTCCCGGCCATTTTGCTCGTCCCGGGATTCGGGTCAAACATCTATGCTTGTCCCAGGATTTATCAAATTTACAATAAAACTAGCATTTCGGTTGAAATGGAAGTACAAATTTAACAATACAATATTTTTTTCAATGAAATAAACAGATAAGGTAACTTTTCAAAATAATAACTTTTTTATTCTTATGGAATACACCGTGTCCAATATATTCTCATACACTTTTTTTTTCTTTGGTATAACTTTGCTGAATGTAGGATAATCCAATGTTGTAGTATTTCATTGTAGTCTGGTAGTATTATACTAACGTAGGATAGCTTGTTTTATGAATAAGAAAAAATAATTGCTATGATAAGTGATGAAATGTCCATTGAAGTCGTGTTTTGCACTTAAAATGAATTTTTGTTCATATTGGTCTGGTTAACAAAGTGAAAATCAGAGCATTCACAAAAAAGTTTCAGAAACTTTAAGTTAATCATATTGCATTTTGAATAGATAAATATTGATAAAAATTGATAAATATATCTGCGATAACTACAGATTGAAATTGAGCTCTGCCTATGAGCGTGCCGCTGGAAGTATTTTTCGTAAATTCTTAAGTTGATAAAAGAAGTTTATAATTGAAATATTTCCAAAATATTTCCTGCAGTGAATCAGTATTATAACCACTTTCAAAAAATATTATCACCAATGATGTCAGTTAAACAAGCGCAAAGTAATGTTATCTCGAATTTGTATGAGAATATACTGGACACGGTGTAACCTAACAAAAATCAAAACTTAGCTTGACTAATTACGGGTTTACTATGGATTTTTTAAATTACACTTATTAATGGAAGTATGATAAAAACTTAAGTCATAATTTAAAAGCAATTTGCTTTAAACATTTGAAAGAATTAAAGATCATTGAAGGTACTATAGATCATGCTAAAAGTTAATTACTGAACCCTATTGACTGAAGTTTACTGCCGTGAATCGCAAGTCAGTCCCATCTGCATTTTGGTCAAAATTGAGTTGATGTCAGTTTTCATTATATCTTCTAATGATCTTTCAGCTGCACTAACGAGAAATCACTTTTCTTTTCAGTAAAATTAGGATAAAACACCAATTCGAATTGTCCCATAATGACAAGTACAGTGGGGATTCGCTCGTTGGGGGTCCGCTACATGGAATGACTCGATGGTTGGATGTTCGCTGGTTGGAAAATATTCCAACTAAAAAGCACTCAAATGTCAACAGGAAATGTCAAACTGACTTTGACTTCTGAGTACCGTCGCATTGAAGTCTCCATATATAGAACAAATGCGTATGTATATGTGCGTTTCGTGACGATTTGATCTCCAGATGCGTTAGTGTGGAGCATTTTCACCAGCTGTCAGTCGTTCCAACTAACGGGTCGGATTCGTTAGATGGAAGGCAGTCGTGTTCCAACCAGCGAATTCCCGCTGTAAACGCATGTCAGTCCCATTGCATAAAAATGAATCGTTATTTGGTCATCTTTTTTTTTTTTCTAGCATTTATTTTTTTGAATATTTGTATGGAAAACGAGATTGAAAACTTCTCAGTCAATTTTCTCAATGCCTACATTTTACATATGGTACTGTCTTGCGTTTTTAGGCTTGCGGCAGTTTAGGTGTACTTTTAAATTTGTTATCTCAGCATATGCTTATAAAAACGGGCAATGTTGAAAAGAAAAGCATTAAAACTTTGCAACTAGATAATTAATAGTATGTATTTCTTACTTGGTAAATTGATCTTTTCATGAAAATAATTATTCGTTTATTCTCTTTTTCATTATGCTTTTCTACTTCAAATAAGGTTATAGTGAGGAAAAATGTCATTGCTTTTCATTGAAATTTAGTGGTTTTCATCAAATTTTACGTACATTTCGGGAATCCCGGGAAACGGGAAATCCCGAAATTTGTCAAATCCCGGGATTTTTTGTCTATATATGGGCGGACACTCTAGCCCGCACAAATGGATTTCTACAAACATTAATCCCAAACAATTTCTCCAACTTCAGAAATTTTCTAAGGATTTCTTCCGAATTTTGTCTAATGATTTTTCCAAGCTATAAGAAAAATCGATTGCCGCTAGGACTCTAGAATACATAGTTGTGTTTACACTGGCATAGCAGAAAAGTTTCATCATACTTTCTGCATGTAAGCACATCCCAGCATTAATGTTTGCAGATTATTGTATTTTGTACTTCTTTCCATATCTTGAATCATCCAAGTAAGAAATATATCGTACCAAATTTACTATTAAGTAGCTTTTTCGTCTACTGCTGAAATTCTTAAAAAAAAAATCTAGTAATTTTAGGAGCAATTACACTGCGGAACACGTTTTTGTCCCCAGCATCAAAATACCTCTATTTACTTAATTGAGGGTTGCTGAATCCATTGCCGTTTACATAATTATCATAGCACGTCTAGTTTTTGAGATATTGGTTGTTGAAAATGCAAAAAATGACTATTTCAGCCAACTTGCATGCAAGTTTGTCAGCTTGTAAGGAAATTTATTTGCTTAATTTGCCACAGAATTCAAACTTTATGTGTATAACAATACTTATCATCAAAGTTCATAATACTTTTCATGCAGAAAAGTTATTTTTTGATGGTTTAGAAAAGTATTGTATTTTACCATATAAGAGTAACGAAGAATTTTGTATGGAGACTACAAGCATGTTGAAAAAAACGGTTTAAGGTACCGTGGGGCAAGTGGGTAATGGAATTCGCATAGTTGAGATTCTTCAAAATCTAGAGACTTTAAATTGAAACAAATGAGGTCGTGTATATTTTTTAGCTTGACTCCCACCAAATATAAGCAGCATACTGAAATTGATTTTTATGAAAAATTAGAAAAAAAAAATACAGAAAAAGTTATTGAAAAATGTCTCTTTACTTTTCACTTGCCCCAAAAGTGGGGCAAGTGAAAAGTTTACCGTTTTGAATTAAAAATTCAAAAATAAACAGTTATATCCACGATTTCTATAAGCTTTAACATTTGTTAAAGCTTCCCAATGAACAATAACATAAGTAATATGTAAACAAAGAAAATGTTATTCTTTTCATTTGAATTTTCTTCTGTTCAGTTATGTTAGTTGAAATGATTCGACAACATTATAACTGCATTATTTCCAATGATAGTTCTTACATTATGGGACAGCAATTGCATTTCTGCTCTGTATAATTCCCACCGCTCGTTATTTGTTTTTGAGAAAGTCGGATATGACGTCGAATAACTCTTCGGGAGAAATCAAACGGAATCCTTAAATAACGTATTTAGAATCTTTTTTATGTGGATAGACCTATATCCCATTTTTATGTTTTGAACTAGCTTTACATAGACATTCCACGAGATTTCCGTGTGTTCTCTAATATTGCAACTTTTCAGTCAACGTCTTCCTTTTAATTGGCTGCCCGAAGTAGACATATTAATATTGTAATGTTTGGCAACATCTCTTAGAGAAGTTCCATGATTTCTAATAGCTTTTAACGCTTGAGTATTGTGTTTCTTGAATTATCAGCACGTTATGTTTTTCTATGATAATTGCGAACCATGTTTAGTTATGGCGACTTAAAGAGAAAACACAAATTCAATCTCTAATGATAAACTTTTCACTTGCCCCACCTGATAAGAAAAATGACGGTGTTTAAATTTAGTTATTTTTAGGTCTACGTCGAATTAATTCTAAAACTTTTTTTATTGCAGTTTGAAACTGTCACAGAGGACAACTAAGAAGTGGTACAGGAAATTATTTTACGCAACTTTTTTCCACTGAAAATATTAAAATAAGATTGTACGCTGCCAACTTGTTACGGAGTAACAGTTGACAGGTTAACAATTTTTCGCTCTATTATGCAATAATGGCTGAAAAATCTCAGAAATATCTTACCTATCGTAATGTTCTCAATGGCCTCAAAGGTTTACGCATGAGTTCAAAAGTTATTTCACATATTCAGTGAAATATATCAATTGTTTTCACTTACCCCATTTACCCACTTGCCCCGCGGTACCTTAATCTAAATTTAATCGTGAAATTTCAACCAAAATATATCTAAAACGAAAGTTTACGTCCTCTTTTACATGCTTGGTGGATTAGATCACAAAAAGTTTGATAAAATATACTTCAAATTTTAGGTAAACATCAACGAAACCAATGTTTTATACAACTTTGATGACCTGTAGCTAAAAATTGTGACGTGCTGGAAAATTTCTGAAAACGGAATCAGATTCAGTAACCCCAAATCCACTAGAGACACAAAATTTGATTCTTGAGACACGCAAAAATGTCATTTTTGTTGCGCTGTGTTACTGGAGTATTTATTGTACGAATATTTTGAAAACTTTATTTAGGAATTCATTGTAGATCTCCAAAAAAAGGATCTGGAAGAATCGCAAAAGGAATTCACGAAGGTTTTTTGGAATAAATATAAGAGAAATAGTTAAAAGAATTTCTGAAGTATTTCTTTGGGAAATTTCTGAAACCGTATGATAACCAAACAGTCGCATATTGCAAGAAACTTAGGTTGATCAGTCTAAACAATAAGGCAGGGCTTAATAAATAACCAAAGGGACTAATAATCATTCAGCGAACTAAAAAGATGGGAGCAATCCAAACCGTTGAATATAGAAACAAGTTAGAACTTGAATTTTGAAAGGAACAAATTTAGAGAATCAAGTCCAACTGGCAACATCATCAACTCGCTGATGTTGACCAATCGATCACATTTTTATCGGAAACGGTTGTGTGATTCTCCAGATACGTGCTCTTGAATATTTGAAGCGTGGATCCATGTTTCATCCTCATAGTGTATTATGATAATATTTGGCTAATTTTACATATGGTAGCATGGTAGATATTTTTGTTATACAGTCAACTCTCGCTCACTCGATATTCTGTATCTCTATACTTCCCCTAACTCGTTTGAATGCGCGGGTTCCCTTCAATCTAGTCCCTTTATTCTTCTGTAAGTCGATACCTCTCTAACTCGATGTTCCCTATGTCGATGTAATCTGCTTCAATTTCTCGAGTGAGAGAGGACTCTAACTCGATATTTTCATGACATTCGCCTCAAACAAATTTAATATTATAATTAAATTGATAATAAAATTAAGGGTGAACAAACTTTTCAATTTCCACAGACCGGTAAAAAAAGTGTCACATAGGTAAATGTGGTAAAATTGTCTTATTTTTCATGTTAAAATTACTATTTTTGTCAAAATAATGATAAGATTCAAATTTTAGAAATGTGTGTTCTGTATCTCGATACCTCTCTAACTCGAAGGTTTTTCTAATATAACTTAATTGGACCAAAGACCATTTTTGCGTTGAACTCGTTCATCTCGATTCCTAACTCTCATGATTGTCTCTTCGGTATTACCCAAAGTTTTTGTATCGATACTATTCGTATTACTTAATCCTTAAAAAGCTGAATTATCAAACCAATCATTATCCATCCCAACTCACCGGAATCGTCCGACCCGAGACTGGTCAAATCTTCCCTCTTTTTGCTATCGTTCTCCTTTCCACCATGGGCGTCACCATCTGTCACTTTCCCCGACCTTGTCGAGCCGGATGACACTGAAATGAATACGTTTTGTATTGAACACAGTCAACCAAAGCAAAGCACATCCATCCTTACCAAGCGCAGAACCAGCTCCGCCCACGTCCATCATCCCGGCACCGCCATTGCTGCTGGTGCTACTGCTCCGGCTACTATTGCTAGTACTGCAGCCGCCAGTGTTGCCATCTTCCACGCCATTGTCGTTCCCCCGCGTAAGGGCCGGCGTATTGGGCGGGTTCGTCGAGGAGGATTGCATAATTTTGGTGCACATCGTCGTGCCGAGGATCGAATTCGTGCACAGGGTGTTCTCCGATTCGGCACTTGGCGATGAAACCTCCACCTTTGATGGGAATAAGGACGAAATCTGTTGTTCGATGGCGTACTGTTTGAAGAAAAACAAAAGCAAAACTTACCTCCGGTATCCGCTGGAGGGCACTGTCCAAGCTGCGATTCCGGTGATGCTGGGTCATGTTTATTCGAGTATTGGTTACCTGTGACACTGGAGGTAATAGGATTCCCATTGATCTGCGGAAGATAGAGAAGCAATGACGGGAAAATCTAGATTAGAAGAGTGTATTGCTAGGAAAACAGATGCAATCGGTTGGAACGGAGAAAATGGCATTTCACATGGATTTGTTCTTTTGATGTTCGTTCCCAGCAGTTTGAAATCCAATTCTGTTCACATCAGATATGAAATGTATTTTCCGTCTACCGAAGGTGCAAATCCAGTTTATAGCATTTCTATCAGGGAAACAGACACCGTTCGAACAAAAGGAAAGAACTCGACGACGATGTCGTCAAAGTCAGTTTGGTTGAGTGATGATGCGTAACGACAGCAGATATCGTATATCAAGTAAAATTCAAACCCAGAGGGCCTCAAGGAAACGGTGGCGACATAATCCGACTCCCACTCCCGGGAAAGTAGGGATAAGAAGAAGGAGGGCAACAAGTTCCCCAACTGAAGAAAGGATACTGCTGTGCGAGCCTTTCGAAACCACAACACCGCATCCATTGTTTGTCAACCTGCTGATGGCTGGGAAGGGGATTGCAGAGCTGATAAGTCTTTCTTACTGGTTTCTTTTAGTACCGTGGGGATTCAAAATCTGGAATCCAACGTGGAGGAATAACAAATTATGGACTATTTATATTCAATTGATTGAATCGCTAGATGTGGCGCTATCTTTTGAATTAACAATTGAATCCAGATTTCAACGATTTACTCATTTGTAGCATAACATAGAAGATTTCTCGCATAATCTGAGATAACGCCCTAAAAGCCATTGGTAATCATGTGTGTAGCTCGTTGTTTCTGAGCAAATTAATGAATAAGCACACAAATCAACATCATTGGCAGGTAGATAATGATCCTTTCTTAACGATAGAGTTGTTAAATAACGTGTAAATCCATTCAAATGCTCAGAAACAACGAGCTACTCACATGGTTACCAATGGCTTTTAGGGCGTGATCATAAATTATGCAAGATTTATATAGAAGAGATATAGAGCGATGATAGAACCCATTTTTCATTGGAGCTAGTTTAGACGTCACTCTAGCAATACTCTAGGTATCCAAACATAAGGTAGATGGTCCAATAGTGGAGGAACTAAGCACGGTTCAACTTCAAAACTCTAGAAACTCAATGAATGAACATATTTTTGTTCAGGGAGTCTAAAAATGAAATCCAAAATGAGTCCGAAATGAAATTCTCTTATATTCACAGGTTTTTACAGAGTTTACAAAATAATTCCTGGGGCAAAGGTTCGACCTTAGTGGTATCATCGAAGTTTCCAGACAAACAATAGCAGTAGAAACAAAATGAATACCATACAGTGAACCTTCAACATATTGGCTATAAGTTTGCTGAAAAAACTTGTGACAAAATATTTACTCTCTTCTAGTTATAACAGTTTCAAAATTGGTTGTCTTGAACGAACTTTTGCCCCACCGGTGGGGCAAGAGTTCGAATCTAGTGTGGGGCAAAAGTTCGCTGGCAAAAACACAAAATAGTGATACTTTCATGACAGGCATATTTAATACCAGTCGTAAATTTATGTTTGCCGGAAAATACACACTAAATTTTCATAAAAAAAATTGCAAATTGTTTGACTAAAAATTACAATATTCACATCGAAAAACAACAAACAGTCATAACTTTTTCAAATCTCAATCGATTTTGATAATATTTGAAGTGAAAGTCACTTAATTGAAAAGCATTCGAACCACTTATACATTTATAAGTTTTGTTTTCAATTGAGTTAGAAATCTTGAACAGATACTCTTGCCCCACTCGAACTTTTGCCCCTCGTTACTCTATATGGCTAAAGCATACTAATGACAAATTTTAAAGTGTTTTTGATTCAACAGCCATGTATATACTTCTAGACATTGTTTAAAGCATGCTGAAAGCTATTCCAATATGAAGGTGCTAACAATGCCAAAGTTTGCCAATGGTGTCTTTTATTTCGTTTGTAAGAACTATGTTCTCGTGCAAAAAAGATTACGTACCAATAATGTCCATGGGTCATTTGGATACCTGAGACAGCTTCATGGGCAATAGGGTAACGACTGTTTATTTCGTTCATAACCGTCAACAATTGGTGCCAGCGGCAAAAAGTACAGACAACAACCTTTTGAACATTCAGTTCTCTCACTGGCCGCCGAGCGACGACACTGATGTTCGTATTCCAGCCACTGATCGCGCTAGGCTGGATTCTCAAATTTCTCAAACTTACAACACAAGCGCATGGAAGAATGGTAGCCGAGAGCTGTCAAAATATATGGAAAATAATGAAAAACGTAAATTACTAGCAATTAGGAAACTGGATTGAAAAAGTAGTGATTACAAGTCAAGCGTAATGTGAATAGATAACTTTTTGTGTTTAGTTCATCTTCCATGGTAGTTGCTTTGCTTCAGGATTTCTTTTTTACTACCACTGAAAAAGAGCCATCTATTGCCTTGTCAGTTTTGAATATCGCCCTATTACAATTCTGATCTGCAATAAAAACCAAATTCTTCAGAATCTCTCAAATTGCTTGAGTCGCGTTGATGATTGTTACAAAAGTAATCTACTACATATTTGATTAGGTATATTCCCATCTAATTAATACGAATAATCCGTAAAACTTTTGGATCTTGGTTCCATTTTATTCATATAATATAAACACGGATAATCAAGCACCCAGTTAATCCCTTGTGTATGTTCTTAAGGATTTCTAGAAGGACTCACTCTTGAAGATATTTTAGAAGATTTTCAACTTTATAAAATAATTGAAAAAAAAAATCAATGATCAATCTCTGAATAACATCTCAAAGAATTTTGTGTAGGAACTTTTGGAAAAACATAGGGTGAAATCCCTGAAAAATTGTTTAGAAATGGTCGGATGAATACGGTTGCCAAATAAAGGAAAAAATATCTGGAGGAAGTCCTAGGAGAGCCTTTGGAAAATTGTTCAAAGTAATCTGTGAGAAAATTACTGGAGGTAGTAACGTTGAAGTGCTCAAGGCTTTCCTGAAGCATATTATGGAGAAAACCTCTGGAGAAATCACTAGAATAATTCCTGAAGCTATTCTCAAGAAATGTGAGAAGACGTTTTGCATAATAATTAGCTGCAAGCAAGATAAGGAAAAAATAGAATTTAGAGACCGGACCATTTCGGTTAAAATAGAGACTTCATGGACCTTTAATCAAAAATAGAGACATTCTAAAGACCTGCATAAAAATTGAATCTAAAAAGAAACCTGCTACCAGCCTTAGATATAATAACCCTTTACTGATTAAATATAGAGAGCATGAGCATTGATGACCGTACAATTTGTAGTTGCTACTCCGTGATTGACCAGAACAATCGAAATTGTACAGGGAACCAACAGATGTAGTTTGGGAGTAGCATACCATCTTCAATGTACATTTTCGAGGACTCTGAAATTAGTAATGTCAATAACGGCGCCGGCCACGTCCTTACGGTCATCAAGGAAGGGAAGGAATGTTAGTGTGACATCTATTGTTGCAAAAGACCGAGTATACCTCTGCATCTTCACGGTTGCCACGCGAAGGAGTTTTATTAGTGGGAGGGCATCACAGCTACATGATCAGGATGCACCTTGGTAAGTGACGCGATTCATGTAA
The DNA here is from genome assembly GCF_002204515.2 of Aedes aegypti. Taxonomy (NCBI): domain Eukaryota; kingdom Metazoa; phylum Arthropoda; class Insecta; order Diptera; family Culicidae; genus Aedes; species Aedes aegypti. The sequence continues at coordinate 18,040,307 of NC_035108.1, read as the reverse complement.
CTCTGTTTAAAAAGTTACAGTACTGGACAGAATAAAGTACGCATTGGCCGTTTTTCCATACAAAATGATCAAGTTTGGAGTCTTATATCTCGGTTTCTAGTTGTCCGATTGACCTGAAATTTTCACCGCAGCTTGAAAGTAACCTCAAATTTGCTAGGCTAGAAATTCATAGTTTTTCATTAACGAATTTTTAAGTTATCGCAAATCTCAAATTTTGATAAAAATGACAAAATTTTAAAGTAAAAATAACTTTTAAATGAAAATATTTAGAGCAATATGTCCTTCTGCAAAAATGTACAATTTGATAAGACACACAAGTTTGCAGAGCATCATTTTTCGGTAAAACTGATTGTTTTCAAAATATTTTCAAAATTAAAATTTGCAATTTTTTGCAAAATGAGAGATTTTCAATAATTTAAAAGATTGTGTTTCAAATGCAGTGATATTTTAATTGAGTAAAATCTATGTTATATCTAGGCTGTGGTGAAAAATTCAGATCAATCGGACCACTAAAAGCTGAGATTCAGATCTCCAAACTTGACCATTTTGTATGGAAAAACGGCCAATGCGTATTTTATTCTGTCCAGTACTGTATCTACCAATGCGTCGCCATCTTAAACATCGAACTATTCAAAGGTTTGAATCTCGAAATTTCATAAAACATGAATAAGCGCTTATGTCAACACTTAAAGTGACGAACCATCCATAGTTTGTTCAACAAATACATGTCATGAAACAAATGTGTTACTACAAGCATGAAACGAGCTCACCAGTTGGTAATCCATTCTCAACTGTACAGTCACAACCTCAGTGTCAACACGCACAAGCAGGAATATAAAATAACGCTAAGTGCGCGAAAAATGAATCGGACAGTTTGGACTTTCGCAAAGCACTCTCCTCTTTACTGATTGATTACATGTTTTGGTAAGTCGATAAAATTTCATACTCGAAAGGATCCTCGCTGAACAGCTTAAAGTGAAGATGAATCGAAGCCAAACCTCAAATTTTCAAGAGCACAAATCTGGAGAACCAACCATCCGTTTAAGCTGAAACTTAAACGGTTTAAGTTTAAGCTTCAGTCACCAGCTGATAGTGACCAATTGATCAAGTTTTCAGCTCAAACGGATGTTCGGTTCTCCAGATTTGTGCTCTTGAAAATTTGAGGTTTGGCTTGGATTCATCTTCACCTTAAATAGCGGCCCTGACGAATTTTTGTTTTGCAATTTAAAAGAGTTTTCTGGAAAATAATGGTTTTGACGCCAAAATCCTTTGTCGTGAACATATTCTATCATGAATTACCGTCTCAAAATAGTTTTCGTTTCGTTGCATAAAACAAAAGTACTTCATTGAAAAATGATATCTTCATCTTTGGTACACTGTTCCTTGAGTTAAGATACATTTTTAATTTGTGTACTTATTGTTGCGGTATCTGTTGTTTTCTTTTGGGATCCTCCATTATAGGAATACTTTATCGCAACTATTGGTACAAACTAAAAAAGGATCAGCACTTTTGGACGTTTCGAAGGAATTTCAACGATATTTTTAACTATTTCAAACATAGACAAACCAATATATCGATTGACAGTGCAGAATCTGTAGCAAATTCAATGAAAACAGCCTGAAAGCATTGCCTCAACTATAGGAACATCCCCAACTATTGAATCACTTCAAAAAACTCTATGTACTAGCCTTGTAATGTAATTAACTCTGTCTAATATATATTCTTTGATGGACTTTGGTAGAACTTGAAGATCATTGCTGGAGAAATCACCAACGAAAATCAAGATGAGAATGGCCCTTCCAAGAGTTCAGCCAGTTTTTCTATCATGAGCTATTATAAAAACTGTTAGAGCTATTGCTCTACAAGCAGTTCACCAAGAATCTACCATAAATCTCCAGGAATTACTCGAAAAATTCCCCAAGACACTCTATACACATCTGGCAGAATTGTAGGAAGAAATAATAAAAAATCCTTTCGTTTTAATGAAGTTGGGAGTAGAAGTTTTCCAGACAAAATTTTCGAGGAAACTTCTAATATAATTCAGACAGGAATCTCATAAAAAACGTCGGAGGCTGCGCTGGATAAACGCATAAAATTTTCAATGGGATTCTTGTAAAAAAATCAGACAAAGTCCCGGAGCTCCCAGCAAAAAGGATTTCAGGGGAACTCTGGACTGGAGATGTTTATTTGAGAAGAACACCGCTGAATTCGTTCAGCAATACTGTTCAAGGTATTTTAAGAAACACTTCCTATACGTCCTTATTTGTAGTAAATATTGTTATATTGTTTTTTCCTTCTGTTATCTGTTTCGTTTGTTGACTTCCACTGTTTTCATTATCGTCCATTTCAACATCAACTGTCTTTCGTTGTTCAGTTAACTGCTAATCGGTTCATCAGCAGTAAGTGTGTCTGCTCTGCCTTCGCCTTGATTCGCATAATTAGATCAAATTAGGTTCACTGTCAGAAACTCAACCCACCAGAACATTCCAGGAGCGTTACATCCCCTTCACTTGCCGGCGATAACCATGAGTTGATAAACGCTTATCGAGATCAGCGACGTCCCCCAACAAAGTCCGCCCGTTCAACAGCCTGTGCAACAATGATGCTTTACAAATTTGCTCTCCAATTTCCAGCCGGTCCTCCCTCGTAACAGAGTTAGCTTTCAGCTTCAGCTAGCCGTTTCCCATAAATTCTCATCTCGCTGCTGTTGATTCTGTCTGTCTGATGTTCTTGCACTGTAATTTCCGAGCAACGAAATGCGCGCGCCATATTGCAGCTTCTGTGTCTTGCTTCGCGAGAAATTTAATATATAAATTACTAGTTCCGTTCCTCCCGTTGTCGTTACTACTTTCTTCCACCCACAACAAATGGATCCCTTCTGGGCCAAGTAAGATATCAGCATTTTCACAGTGATATGTTATCGTAGAACGGCCGGACAAAACCTCAAATGAGTTCCAAAACATTTAAACATGATAATTTATTGAATTTCTTCAATATCTGATCATCAAGTTGGAAATATACGTGAGATTGAAAGTTCAATTTGTTAGTGAAGTTTGTCCAATTTGTTTTCAATCAATTCAGATAAATTTGGTTTGATCTGATCAAAGCTGTAGCTGAAGATGATAAACATACTCTCATGATGTGCTGCGGATCATGATTGTTACAGAGAGCGATAAGCGATACACATTTTCTCGAAATTCAATTCCTGGCACAGACAAAAGGTTGAGGTGCTACGAAAAATCAAAAATAAAATTGATCAATCTCAAATTTTGGGAAATTAGTGGGGCAGAGGTGTATAAAAATATTAACAAATGATGTTGAATATATAAATTTTGTCCGAACATGCGCCACAGTGCGTCGGCTCAATTCTGGGCCGGTCATCAGCTTTTTTTTTACATCGGACGACAGCGTCGAAGGCATGTAATCGTCCTCTTCTGTTCTTGAACCCTTTGCCTTCTCGTGAGCTCGCGTCCACTCCACAATCATCATCCGCTAATTACGGCCTGTAATTCAATTACAAAACAGTTATATTTTTTCATCAGCGACTTCATCATCCTCATCATCAGTTTGCGTCGCTTCATGTAATTCTCCATGGTTCGGATCGGCAGAGTGCAGAAAGAGTGCATTTTTTGTCGACTCTTCCATGAAAATGATGGCCGTTTGTCTATCGTCTATCGCTCTTTCTTGGACAATTTCATTGACGTTTTTATAGGTATTGTGGTGACCTTCGGTGGGTCGTTGGCTTTCCCTTTCTTGGACTGAACAAGTTAAATGAATTTCAATCGATGTCATGATCGAACCTCAATTTAACTCGTTATTTGCACCTGTCTTTCTCATAATTTGAAATTGAACAAAAATATAATTACCAATATGTCGTATATCGGGCCAAAGTGTTGATATACAGCTACTACAATGCTAATAAGCTTATAATTGCTATATAATTCCTCTGTATAACGAGTTATGTCTGATATACGGTTTGTGATGCTCATTATAATGCAACATTATTATGAACAATAGGACTCAAAATTTGATTGCATAATTTTACTCACTAATATATGTAAAATTACATATTTATACAAATTATAAACAAGACGAACTAGGGAGTACGAAATTTTGAAGTGTACTTATTGTTTAGCACTAACAAAAGATACTCATTATTAAATATAAGTGTTTGCATTCAAAAATTCTGAACTCAGTTAAGTTTATCAAATGTCGGTATCATTGTCATCCGTTTACTCGGTAGTGACTGGAGAGTACATGTGTACTAGGGTGCGGCTTATTTTTCAAAAGTTCTCAAAACCAAAAATTCGTGTGCTCTACTGAATTTAAATCACATTAAAAGAGAAACCTCAAAATCTGAGCCAAAAATATTTACATTAAGAGGTGGCGCAAGCGTCTTGAAGGTGAATTTTCAAGTTATAAAAAATTACCTTCAGTGAAGTAAACATAACTTTGTTATTTTCCAACCAATTTCAAATCTTTTAGCATCATTATCTTCAAAATTAAATTTATGAAAACTTTGTAGAACATCAAATTTGTCTAAAATCAAAACTAGTAATAGTTTAAAATACTTTTATACAAATTTTTACTCATTTCACTAAAAATTTCAATTTAGTTGGACCATAACTTCTTGAATACTCAATCGATTCCGAATCTTTTTACATGTTTTTGAAGCAAACTTAGTTGTTTTCAAACTGTTCATATAACACATTTTTCTAAAAAATGGTTTTGCCTAAGTTTTTCACCAAAAACTATCCAAAAACATGATTTTTTAATGAAAAAATCAAATTTCTTTTGATTATTTAAGTTTTTTCGCCAGAAATTGCATTTTTTCTATAAAACTTAAATTTAGAAAGCATCTTTCCTTTATTACGAGTTGAATAGAGCATATATTTTTCAACATATGACAACATAGTTTTGTTTCAAAATTATTTAAAAATTGTTGCAAAGTCCTTCTCAAAGGTTTAACAAGTAAGAAAAACCAGTTTCAGCTTTAGAAATAATATTTAACTGGCAAAAATTTGGAAAAACTGGCATTTTTCGTTAAAAAATCATGTTTTTGTGCAGTTTTTGCTGAATAACTTGCTCAAGACATTTATTTAGTGAAATGTGTTGTATGAACAGTTTGAAAACAATTAAAATAGCTTCAAAAGCATGTAAAAAGATTTGGAATCGGTTGAGTAATCATGAAGTTATGGTCAAACAAAGTTAAAATTTTTAGCAAAATGAGGAAAAATTTGGAATAAATTACTTTTAACTAAAACTTGTTTTGATTTTAGACAAATTTGATGTTCTACAAAGTTTTCGTAAATTTAATTTTGAAGGTATTGATGCTAAAAGTTTTAAAATCACTTGAAAAATAACAAAGTTATGTTTACTTCACTGAAGGTATTTTTTTATAACTTGAAAATTCACCTTCAAGGCGCTTGCGCCACCCCTAAATGTTAATATTTTTGGCTCAGATTTTGAGGATTCTCTTTCCATGTGATTTAAATTCAGTAGAGCACACGAATTTTTGGTTTTGAGAACTTTTGAAAAATAAGCCGCACCCTAATGTGTACTTACAGTACAATCTCCCCACAACGCAACTGCCACCGTTTTGCTGTAGTTCAGTTTTCAAGTGAGCGACTGGAAATTGCCTCAAGATTGAATAAATGTTTATTCTTTCTCGGATCACGTTGTGTCCTGTCGTCTTTTTTTGTTATTGTGTAAAGAGAGCCAACGACTGCGTCGTCTTTTTCCGCTGTTATGGATTCTTTTGTTTGAGGCATAAGTAGCTCCGGGGATTGTGAACGAGATATGTGAACAGAAACGTTTTTACTTCTGTAATTCGAATAAACACAGGATTATTGTTATTTTCCTTCAAATTTCGTTCGGTAAAAAATCTTTACTCAAAATTGTACTGTTTAGATTTTCTGTTTAATTACAACTCTAGTCAATGGGTCGATGTGACATTAATTTCAAAACAGTTTTATGTTACTTTTTTCTCAAAATGTCAGTTATAACAATTTATTTCCCCAAATAGTGCATTCCCAATATAATAAACAACGATCATTTCAAGCTGCTCAGCAATTCGATTACCTTATAACTACGTATGATTTTCTTTTTGTAAACAATTCGTTCGAGATTTACAACTCTCGGTGATTTTTGAAGATTTATTGTGTTCCTTTATTTTTTATTACTCATTCATGTGTTCAACGTAGTGCTCATCTTTCACCTTTCAAACATCTAACAATTAGGCGAAAATATTTTTTTTGTTTTTTTCGCACACCTAGCCTACGAAACCATTCCCCAATCATTAGATTTTCTGTAGAAAACTATAAAGAGTACAGCATTATAATCACAAATCTGCCAAAGGTACCGTTTGTAATTCATTGAGGATTTTGCCGAGAATCATCTACTACATCTACTACCTAGGTACTAAGACCCATCTTAGTCTTAGATGATGAGGAGGTCGAAGTGAAAAAAAGAATCAATCAGCATCTGAGGCTGGTATCAGTTCATTCTTCCCGAGTTCAAGTGCTTATCTTTCAATATCTAGGAGGTAAACGATTCTAAATCACTTGGTAGTAGACCTTCTAGACGCTAGAGTACCGATGCATGGTCAAAATCAGTATCAGTCAACTGATTGTGCAACTTCTCCCCGAATGTCGTTTCTCCGAATTAAATTTCCACGAATGCCAGTTCTCTGAATAACCCTTTTTACCGAATGCCATTTCCCCGAATGACCCGCTTCCCCGAAATCCAATAAGTTATATTGCTGTGTGCGTTTGAAATGCAAATATCAAATGCGGGAACACTAAACGCGGTAAGATTTTTCATCAAGGAAGGCGAAGTCAAAGATCATTTTTCTTTGCTAGGTTGGCGGTGATATGGATCATGGTTGCTAAGCTTCCTTTGATCGCTTTGTGTTACCGCATTTGAAGCTCAGTTAGACAAGATTTGCACTTCAAACACAAACAGCAATATATAAAATAACGTAATGAAAATGAGATAAAAGTCGTAAAACCGCAATAAAATGCATTTTTATGGTATAACTAGTTTAAACATAAAAACCAATAGACCGCTTATGGCCAAAGGTTCTTAGTGTCATTTGAAAGTGAAAAAAAAAGTCCTTTCAGAATCGCAAATCGCTATGTGCGTCAATCTGCGTCCAAACTAATGCTATTAGTCCAAAAAAGCCCCATAAAAATCTATTATTTGAAAATAAATATTTTACCATAAGATTTCACTAAAACCTACGGTTCAGACGCTATTCTATTTCGATCACAAAATCGGCAAAAAAATCACTGTGCAGTGGAAGAGGACCTGGCGACCCTAAACTTTCGGGGTAACTGAGAGAAGTTTCGCCCAAGACCGACGAAGATGGAGCTCTACAATACGCCCGTCAATGGCATGACGCTACGTTGTAGCTATCAAGGTAGGTAACCAATCAAAAGAAAAAGATATTGGATCATTCTCAATGAAACACACATTTCCAAAAAATGCCGAGGGTTCATCCTGAACAGAAACAGTAAGAACCTTCCGAACATTTCAACAACTGTTGGTGTGGAAATTCTCAACAAACTTTGGAAGGATTCATGGAAAATATACTTATCAAATGCAGAGGCAATTCCAGCATGATATTTTTCAAGAATATCGAAATGAAATTTGAAATATGAATATGAAAATGAAATCGAAAATTCTTTATGAGAAACCTTTGGACATATTCATAGAGACCTTCTGGAAAAGTTCCTGATAGATTTTCTGGATAATACCTAGCTGTAGAAATTTCTAGAGCAAATCCTGGAAGAATCTGCAGAGAAATTTTTGTTGGAATTTCTTTGAAAAAAAAAGGCTGGAAAGACTACTGATATCATTCAAAAATCGGGCTAAAAATTACTGAAAAAAACTTGTAGGATTTATTCTATAATAAATTATGTATTCATATTTCTAAGATTCTATTATTTCAATACGAAAAATGGTGGTGGTGAACAGCGATCCGACACTATTCCTGAATTCAGAAGAATAGGAAAATTTAAGAATTCAGCCATTCCATGAAAAACCGATCTAGTGGGTCATCGAATTTAGTGAAAATTTGCTATTTTGTTCCTTATACGAAATAAGGATACACGTGTTTTTGGATTTTTTGATTAGGGTGACCATTTCCGAAATAGGGTGACCAGACTTTGCCAAATTTTTAATTTAAAAATAATTATAACTTTTGAACCGCTTGACCGATTTTCAATTTTTTTTTTGGACGATGAAAGCTAAAGATTTTGACTTTTTAAGAAAAATATAAAATTTCACAAAAATTGTTTTTTATATGAAAAAATAAAAAAAAAATCCGTTTTTTTCGTATTTTGAAGGCCTCGGGACAAAAGAGGCTATTGCTGTTCTCATTTTTTCTTAAAAGTTCAGAAATTTTTACGTTTACTGTCAAATTTTCAGCAATGTATGTTTTTTAGTTTTTGAGATATATTTTTTTAATAAAAAATCAGCTATTTTTTATCGGCACACTTTAGGTCTCAGTGCATTAAATTTTTTATTTGAAAAAAAAATCATATCTTTTGAACAGCTCTACCGGTTTCTAATCATTTTTTTAAAGCTTAAGATTTCAAATTTTCAAAATAAATTAAAAAATTTTCAGAGATTTATATTTTTTAACTGAAAAGTTGTCATATTTAGCAAAATACTCGAAGTAAAAAATGAATGACGTAAATTTGATCATGTTTGCACTTAAAATGCATCATTCTTGTAAAATTGCGTATAATGTAACGGAAAAGTTGTATGATTCAAAGCATACGCATAAGCATTGTAAACCGTACAGGGAACGAACAGATGTAGCTTTGGAGTAGCATACCATCCTCAATGTACAATAGGGTGGGGCTTATTTTTCAAAAGTTCTCAAAACCAAAAAATCGTGTGCTCTTCTGAATTCAAATCACAAAAAAAGAGAAACCACAAAAATTTAGCCAAAAATATTAACAATTAGAGGTGGCACAAGCGGCTTGAAGGTGAATTTTTAAGTTATAAAAATGACCTTCAGTGAACTTTGTTATTTTTCAACCAATTTGGATCTTTTAGCATCATTCCCTTAAAAATTAAATTTATAAAAACTTTGTTAACCATCAAATTTGTCTAAAAAATAAATATTTAATCAATTCCAAATCGTTTGACTTGTTTTTTAAGCAAATTTAGTTGTTTTCAAACTGCTTATACAACACATTTTACTATGAAAAATATATTTTGACCATGTTATTAAATAAAAACTGCAAAAAAAAAACTGATTTTTTAACGAAAAACTACAGTTTTTTTTTTTTTTAATTTTGCCAGTTTCTCTAAGCTGAAACAGGGTTTTCTCATTTGTTAAACCTTTGAAAAGGACTTTGCAACAATCTTCAAATAATTTTGAAACTAAATTTTGTTAGCACATGTTAAAAATTATATACACTTCTCAACTCATGATTAAAACAAGATAATTTATAAACTTATGATTCATAGAAAAACTGCAATTTCTGACAAAAAAAAAACTCAAATAAGCCAAAGAAATTGTTTTTTTTTTTCATTAAAAAATCATGTGTTTGGGTAATTTTTGATGAATAACTAAGCCAAAACCATTTTTTTTTGTGAAAAATGTCTGGTATGAACAGTTTGAAAACAACTAAATTTGCTTCAAAAACATGTAAAAATATTTGGAATCGATTGAGTACTTATGAAGTTATGGTCAAACAAAGGTGAAATTTTTAGTAAAATAAGGAAAAAAATGGAAAATACTATTTTTAACTAAGATTATTTTCGATTTTAGACAAATTTGGTATTCTTCAATGTTTTCATAAATTTAGGGGTCTATTTTGTAATTCGAGCTAATTCACTTGACTTGTCTGTAGTCATTGTCGATCAAAGTAAGCATGCATATTTCAGATGTCACCCGTCGACTCCCATAGTAATCCAGTCACATAGAGTGACAACTGTCGATAAACTCGAATGACAGAGCCAAGTCCAGCGAAATTTTTGGTCGACAGTGACTCCAGTCGAGTCGTTTTTGATCGACTCGACTTATGAAATAGGGCCCTTAATTTTAAAGATGATGATGCTAAAAACTCCAAAATTGGTTAGAGAATAACGAAGTTATGGTGAATTCACTGAAGGCCATTTTTTATAACTTGAAAATTCACCTTCAAGACGCTTGCGCCAGGGGCCCAGATAGTCGTAGCGGTAAACGCACAGCTATTGGAAATTCTCTTGACTTCCCAGGGCATAGAGTATCTTTGTACCTGGCACACGATATACGCATGCAAAAATGGTCATAGGCATAGTAAGCTCTCAGTTAATAACTGTGGAAGTGCTCATAAGAACACTAAGCTGAGAAGCAGGCTCTGTCCGGGGACTTAACACCATAAAGAAGAAGAACGCTTGCGCCACCTCTAAATCGTAATATTTTTAGCTCAAACTTTGAGGTTTCTCTTTTAATGTTATTTGAATTCATTAGAGCACAATTTTTGGTTTTGAGTACTTTTGAAAAATAAGCCATACCCTAATGTATAATTTTGAGAACTCCAAAGATAGTAATGTTAATAACGGCGCCGGCCACGTCCTTACGGTCATGGAAGGGAAGGAATGTTAGTGTGACATCCATTGTTACTAGAGACCGAGATCAGCTTTGCAGCTCCATGGTTGTCATGGGAAGGAGTTTTGTTAGTGGGGAGGGGGACATAGATGCATGATCAGGACTCACATCAGTAAGTGATGCGATTCATGCAACGTCAGTTCAAAAAATCAACTATCAATACTATAAAGACTACGTGAACAAACGGTATGTCGATACTTTTAACGTCGAGCCATCCAAAGGATTTTTTTTTATAATGATGAAAATAATGTAAAAGGAAAAATATTGTTTTTTTTATGTAAAACACGTAGAAGAGTTTATGTCGACACTTCTAGTGACGAACTGTTCATATTAAATCAATTCATATGAGTAACATTCCTACCGTTGTCAAAAAATACGCTTCGAAATATATTGTACATTCAAAATAAAAGCATGAAACGAGCTCACCAAATTGATCATCCATCCTTGACTGAGTAGCCGTAATCTACTTTAATCAGCATGCCCATTGCACAAAACAAAACACTCCGGCGTTGCGAAAACCCAAACTCGATTGCTTGGGGCTTTTGTGAGGAGAAAAACAAACTTTCGGTTTAGGCTTCATCGAAGCACTGCCCAGCAGAATACGTGCAAACTAACTAGCTCAGTCTCTAAGCATTTCTCTCAAGTCGTGATTGACCATGCAATTTCGGTGAAAAAGTGCAAAGTAGATAATTGAGCTGAAGTTATTTATCGAAATACAGTAGTTTTATTGAATTTTTGGTGTACAATTGTACGAACCATAACAGCTGTCACAAAATTACACTTGGAAAATTAAACTATGTTGCAGGCAAGTTTGAATATCCACCGTAGTGGAACATTTCACGTTTCATACGACGAATAAGAGCACGTACGACGAAGTAGAACGAAACGCTACGTGAAAAAGAAACGAACTTTCCGCTTGGGCTTCATCGAAGCATTGCCCAGCAGAACACGTGCAAAATAAACCGGAAAAATTGTATGATCCAAACAATATTAAGTTCAATATGATAGAAAATTACGTCGCTTGTGCATTAAATTTACGTCATTTTACTCGCTTCAATATGTCCGGCATCTATGACGTACATTCAATGGACTACCCTAGAACTACGCGAACCCTAGAACACTTCTAGGAGTAAGCATATTCCCCTGCAGTTAGCATTACTTCTTTTAATCGGATTAAAAACATTCGAAAGAAAAAAGTAAAAGAGAAAGACTAAAAAGCCGAAGTAATGCTACGAATACATTCTAAACCTCGTAAACGAATTTAAAACTGCCAAAATAGCAAAAGAAAAATTAAACATAAAACGATAAGCAAATAAATAAATCGTATAGCTATGAATCAAAAGTATCGAATAATCTAGCAAATGACTAGAAAAATAATTGAAGTTTGATGATCAACAAGTAACATCTCTCTAATCTACAAAATATAATTTATATCTGAGCTCAGAAGATTTGCAATCTCTGTCTGCAAATCGTGTAATCGACTTATCAATACACCTGCGTAAGGAAAACACAACTCTCATCCCAAGAACGCACTCATATTGACACAGCAAAACATATTTCCTCCCCAGATTTTATATTAGATTCGATCCACTTCGCTTCCAGATACAGAGTAAGCCTCTCCACACAGAGGCTCATCAACAACCTTCGAGGGGGATCAGGATCCTTTCTCCAGCCTCCGTTTTTTTTTCACCCATTCTAAAACCTCATAACCACCCACCAGTAAATAACTGATTACGATGGAAAATAGCTTCTCTACCTTTTTTTCATCAAATCCTCGACACAAGGTACGGGGATTCCATCAATCCATTACATCGCATCACCGCCATACATCGTAAAGAAAATCTCCGTATGGGGAACGGTACCAACAACCAGACAGGCAGACAGACGGTTCTTAATCTAATCCTTGTTATGACTCCCGCCCAAAAATCGTCGAATACTCGCTCACGCACAGGATGACGCAAAAGCTCGGAAGGGGATTTGAAGGATGGCGCTTTCAGCCTGATTGGATGTTGTTGGTTTAAGGAAATCAAGGTTCGGCGTGTTGGGAGATTTTTCCTGCTTCATGGCAGGATATTAGGTTACGCTACACGAGCATTCTGTGCAACATTTTGCATCGTTATATTCGGTACCGTGTTTGTCACCTGACGGGTGATGAATTCTCGGAAAATGATCCGACAAAACGAAAGGCTTTTAGCAAGTCCCATTTTTGTCGCCTAACTTAGTTGGATGTCGATAATTGATTCGGACAACACTTGTGCCTCACGAAACGAAAGAATTATTTTTATTATTGTGGACAACTCGTTCCCAAACAGCAGTTAACCAGACGCGTTTTTTTATGACACAGATACTCCACGTGAATCGCATTGAGCTCTTACGACCAATTGGCACGTGTAAATGTGTCCATCAGCAAACTTGCTAGAGTGAACTTCAACAATGTGGAAAGTAACTGCCGGGTGCTCTCAGTCAACGCCAGCCAACTGCACCGTATAGTACTGGGATTTATTCAATACATTATACAGTTCATTAGATTAGCCTGCTGTTGTTGTCGGCGTCGTCTTCCAACTGAAAAATTCTCGTGGATGGCATTTTAATAAAATAAATGAAACCCTATTAGCATATTTTCGAATTAGATATCACCGATGCATCGCGTGGCTTATTTATGAGCTGGATTTCGAGAATGAATTGATGAAACAGGGGCTGATACGTGGGCGTATCCAGGTTTTAGATCAGATGGTTCATTCTTGACGTTCACTCAAAAATGGTAATTGTGTATAATGATCCATGCACCCTTATTGTATGAAACCTTAAACTATGAATGGAAGTCTGCAAAATGGAGTCTAAAACGCACCTTGGTTCCATATTTGTTGGGTGAGTAACGGGTCCATTTAAAGGCTTGAAAAATTCCAGATTGGATAAAGTCTGAAGATTCAATTGGTCTCATTGACCAGTTATTGACACGGCATACAAGGATTTCCTAAGAAAGATTCCAGCAGCATTTCTTCCAGGTATAACTCCAGAGTTTTTCCAGGCATCCAGGAATAGTTTTTCTATGTAGGGAAACCGACAGAACTTTCAGGGCGGGGTTGGTGGTCTAATGGCTATCGCTTCTGCTTTACAAGCATAAGATCATGTGTTCCATCCAGGCCCGTCCTTTTCCTCGTACTTTGTAGTTGCTTCTATCTTCCAATTATTAAGGTGAAGATGAATCGAAGCCAAACCTCAAATTTTCAAGAGCACGGATCTTGAAGGTGAGCAAAAAAAAAAACTGGTTTTGAAAATTTATAAAATGATGATGGTTATTTTCCTCTTAACTATCACACTTAATCATTTCATTCGTAGCAATCGCTAGAACCAGAGACGAACGTTTCTCTACGCTTCCATTCTTCCATTATAAAGCACGCCTTTCCTCACGCCTCATATATAGATAATCAACAGCAAACTTTTCTGTCATAAAATAGCCTTGGTCCTGCATGAACTTGTGTAGATGCAGCTGAACTTGACGGTCTACAGTGAACTAGTTATATATGCAACATCAATTCCTCCCCCTTATCCGCTTTAATCTGCATTCTGACATATCATGCGCCATTGTTGCCTAAAAATAGAAGATCACCAGAGTTGCACACTGAGGATGCCTGTTAATCCCAAGCAGGTGTCTGGTTGATTCGTTGTGTAAGTGCAGCTGATGTGACAAAATTTCTCTCGAGAATTTGTCTCGGGATCCTTGTAGAGAATTCTCCAGTATTTGTATAGAACCTCCTCTATGTAGTCTATCAAATGTATTGTTAAAAACAAGGAATTACTTTATTACTTGTATACAGAATTTGTTGCAACGATTCCTTCGTATTATATATTTTTCTTAGGTTCCACTAAGTATTTTTCAAAGAGATCAACTAATGATACATTCAATTTTTTAAAAAAATGCTTTCAAATATTATATCTAGAATTCTTTTAGGCTTAGAATTATTCCAAGGATTGTTTCTGGGAATCAATCAATATTTGTTTAGGAACTAATTCAAGATCTTTCCTAGGATTTTTCAAAAGTCAACAAATTTATTCTAAAAAGTGGGACAGTGTAAAAAAGTTTGCATGAATTCCATCAAGGATTTTTCCATCGATCTCTTTGCGGTAGATTTTTTCTGAGCATTGTTAATGCAATGCATCCAAAAATTTCACCAGAAGTTCATTCTGAGATATTTTTGGAAAAATAAATCTAAATATTCTTTTAGGATTTACCCCAATAATTCTTCCTAGCATACTTTTTAATATTATTTTACAATTAACATTAACCACTGTTTCAAGAATCTGTAATTTTTTTAGGATAACCTATTTTTCAGATATTTGCATAAGAATATTTCCAAGGATAGGGTGCAGAGCTACTTGGGCACTTCCATGATTCTCTATGGCATGGGGTTTTTTTTCTCAGCCGAAACTTTGCAATAAGAAGCACTTTAATACGACGCATTCTTCTTCTTCTTTCTGGCGTTACGTCCCTATTGGGACAGAGCCTGCTTCTCAGCTTAGTGTTCTTATGAGCACTTCCACAGTTATTAACTGAGAGCTTACTATGCCAATGACCATTTTTGCATGCGTATATCGTGTGGCTCACGGTTTCGCGCGTGTTTTCGTTGCCGGAGATTTTTTTTCCCCTGTTTTGGAGCGTCTTGCTGGGTAGGTATTTAGAAAGGCCCAAGCAAGACGGTTTGTTTTCGAGACGCCAAGAAGTTTTGCTGTCAGTGTCAGTTTTGTGTTCAGTCGAGAATGGATTACCAACTGGTGAGTTCGTTTCATGCTTATGATAACACATGTTTTCTTGAAAGCGTAACTTTTATGTACTATTAAAACAAACTTTGTATGGTTCGTCACTATAAGTGTCGGCGTTATGCTTTTTTCTTATACAATTTCAATATACATATATTTTTCTGTTTTTGACATTATTAAAAATTATCTTTTGAATTGTTCGACATTGTGAATGTTGACGTATTTTCTAAAACTTCTACCATATCGAGACAAAATGTACAGTAATACTCATATGTAATTTTCAAACAAACTATGTATGGTTCGTCACTACAAGTGTCGGCATTATTCCTGTTTCATATAATTTAAAATATATACATGTAATTTTCAGTTTTCGTCATTAATAAAAACGTCTTTTGAATTGTTCGACATTATAGATGTTGACGTATTTTTTAAAGCTTCTACCAAAAACTTCTCGAGACCAAAATGCAAAACTAGCTTTAAATATAAGTCGTATATTTCCCCATTATCCATGGATCGCATCACCGACCAGAGGTGACTCCCAGATCTTTTTCTCCTTCACTAATATACACCCTTCCCGTGGTGATTGTGGAGATGCAGAGGTATTCTCGGTCTCTAGAAGCAACAATCATTACACCCTAACATTCCTTCCCCATCCCAACTGACTGTAAGGACTTGGCCGGCGCCGTTATTGATCAATAATATTAGATCTGCTAAAATTGCACTTCGAGAGTAAGCGGAAACTCCCATCCCTTATTCATTTGGATCGTAGTGCAATTCTTACCAGTTCCGATCAATCACGGAGTAGCAACCATTGACATGTACAGTCAAGTCTATGCTATGCTATGCTATGCTATACTAACTCGAAAAGATCCTCGACCGGTGGGATTCGAACCCACGACCCTCAGCTTGGTCTAGCTGAATAGCTGCGCATTTACTGCTACGGCTATCTTGGCCCCGACGACGCATATTGTAGCCAAATATGAGCTCAGTAGCTTTAAAAAAAAAAACCACTGCCGAAGTGAATCAAAAGTGCCAAGAATAGGATCCAAAATAGTAACAAGAAATTTGTCATGAATTCTTCTTGGAATTATTTTAAGACTAATTCAAACCTTTCTTAAGAAATTTCAATATAAATGTTCTCAATAATGTTCCTTCAAGAAATAATTCGGATTCAAAATCTTTCTTTCTTTCTTTCTTTGCCAAGGGGATTTTCTAAGAATATCTGTTGCAGAATGTTTTGGAACCCAAGAAGTAATATTTTGAGAAACTTCCGTTAGATTCTGCAGACAAATTTTGGTTGCATTTTAAACGACATTCTTAGATAAATGATAGTAAACTCTGATAGAAGCATTCAATAAAGTTTAGATGTGAGATGTTTCAGATAAACTGCGAGATGCGAGGGGATTTTGATAAAATTTGCTTCATCACCTGGAGGAAATTAGAATCTAACACTTGAGAATCTTCTGTTTATATTCTTAGATTATATTACGAAGAAACTTTATAAGAGTTTTAGAGGATATATTTTGAGAAGTCCTCAAGAGAACTCCATGATATAGAATATATTTTTTCGTAATACCTGGAGTAAATCATAGAATACTTTGTTGTATAATCTGAGCAATCCTGCATACTTTCTTGAAGAAACCCGAAAAGCATTCCTGGAGAAATTACAAGGGTAGTATCTCACTTAAGAAAATATATTGAAACAATCCCTAGTCTAAGAGAAACTTATTGGGGAATCCCTGCCAAGAGCAATATTGGAAGATATTCTTAGTGAAATTGCCGGTCAGATTTTTGAAAAAAAAATTCTGCTATAATCAAAGCAGTTTACGATAGAGCTGCTCAGAATAATCTAAAATAATTCAGTTTGGTGGAAATTCTGTAAGAAGTCTAGGAAGAAAAAAGGTGGGATTTTTGGAAGAATCTCGAAAAGGGTTCTAGTTGGAGTTCTCAGAGGTATATCTGAAGCTGTTTTTTTTTGTTATTATTCTCAGGTTACATTTCATCAAGAGTCTTCAGAGAAAATTTTAGAAAAATGGATTTTTGAAGAATAAACTGTTCCTAGAGTAGGAAAATCTTGACGAATTTTTGGTTTTGTTTTGAAGAAAGTTTTTTCAGAATTCCATTCTGGAGGTTTTCTAAAGGTTTCATAAAAAAAATCGGATGAGGTCATGGATGAACTGCTAGAAAAAATCTTATAGGCATTAACAGAAATACCTTGGGAAATTGTTGAGAAATTGCTGAAAAAATTCAAGCTACTTCCAGGAACGATTTTCTAAATGAACCCAGGAATAATTATCGAGTAATTTTAATGAAAAAATAAAATAAAAATAAATGGTTTAGATGATTGAAGGAATAATCCCAAAAGGAATTATTGAGGGTTTTGTAAAAT
This sequence comes from Aedes aegypti, assembly GCF_002204515.2. Classification (NCBI taxonomy): domain Eukaryota; kingdom Metazoa; phylum Arthropoda; class Insecta; order Diptera; family Culicidae; genus Aedes; species Aedes aegypti. The sequence goes on along the minus strand of NC_035108.1, from coordinate 18,022,550 downwards.
CAAATTCGTCGGCGAATTTTTCGATTTATTTTTGGATGGATTCATTCTGAGATAACTTGGCTGATCCTTGATATACATCATTCAAGCTCCAAATACGATTTTTGATAGAATCCTTGGAAGTCATAGGTAAGGGAACATTTGACCTCCAAAGTATTTAAGAAATCAATCGTGGCGAAGTTTTTTTAAAAATATGAAGCGTACACAAAATCTACAACAGATGACTTGTTTTAATGAATAAGTTCGGAATTTGATGTGGCAAGGGTACCTTAGAAAAAGTGAACAGGTCTACAGTAGATATTAATGCTGAAGACAATCTTTAAGAAATTCATACGAAGTATTACCCTTAGTAACAAATCCCTTTAGTAACGCCCATGGCTGATAGTGATGCTGGCGCGGTTTATTTCAAAGCTGTAAAATTCGAACGGACTATATGATTGATGATTTAACAGTGGACTTCCATCGGTTGATTCTAGTCTTAGAGACGAGAATATTAAATTAATCTCAATAAAACTGCACCTCTATCACGGGCCCGGCCTTGTGGTTGTGATAGCAAATCATACCTGGATAGTTGGGTACACATTACCTAACGTCACCGGATAGCCCACTGCTTCAATCGAGAACCTGTTTTAGCCTGGATTATAGTAACAGTAAGTACCCCGCACCTCACGCAGCAATTATAACTGGCAATCGATGAGCAAGAATCAATTCATAAGCATTATTGGGCGATCCTACATGTTTTCTCTTTCCCATAAGTTGCATATGCATACTGCATACACCATCGCACATTCCGTAACCCATCGATTAGTTTCTTCCCCTTCCCCATTTATATATTTTTATGTGTACATTTGTTGTTGGTTTTTATTACCCCGTTCACGTTGTAGTACATCAACCTAACCTTTTGTTTTCAATAATAATGAAATACAAGCTCGGGTGCGATAAAGAAAGAAAAAAAAAATCACTTGCCCCCTTGTATGGACACGGTTTCTTGGTGGCGAGTTACGAAATTCTAGTGAGTAACTTGTTTTCAATTCTACACCAACGCTTCCTGTGGCGGTTACCGCGTTAGAGCTAACTGTCAGCGTGAGAGAGATCATTGGCGGTTATGTAAGAACTACTCCCCTTGGGAAAGGTGCAGTTGGCGACTTGTAGGTGAGAAGTTCCTTATTGGTTTAGAACAGAATGCACAGCAAGAGGGTCCGAGCGTAGCAGCGAAGCAATGACTAATCGTCACCACATAATGAATAATCACCCATCGGCTAGGGAGCAGTCGCTGCTAGAATTGGAAGTTCTTTCGAGCCACGCGATATCGAAAAATGGGATGGGTTCTGAATGTTCAAGTGGAATCATATTTCAAATGTTTTGATTGATTCACGTATGGTGTTAGCGGATATTTCTTACTGTCTAAACGTTACTAAACGTCTTACTGTCTATGCAGAAAGTGGAATCGAAGGAAGATGACTATTTGGACACTAAAACGACCACCAGGTGACCTGTCGCACACTGGCGCATGGCCGGACAAAACCCCAAAAATTCTTGTTCTCAAAATAACTTGTTAATATCTTCTATAGACTTCTATACCATTGAGTGACGATTTCTCAAAATTTGAGATTAATCTGTTTTGTTTTCGATTTTTGGCAGCATTGTAAGTGCGGGAAAGTCAGGAAAAGAACTGCTTAAAATTCATCCACCATGGTTCACCTAGCAAACTTCAAACAGCTGTATCTCAACGAAATCATAACCGATTTAAGATCAATAGGCTTCATTTGAAGGCGTACTCTTAGGCATTGGATTTGGCTACAATAACATAAATTTCAACATATTAAGTTGTTATTTGTAGCAAAAAATGTTTTCTGCAATCTTTCTCCAAAATGTTGATAAATTTTCAACTTCGTCCGTTTTATGTGAAGTGTTCCGAGAAAATGAGTCACTCAAAGCATCAATACTTTCTGACGTGCAATAGTTTTGCGTGCCCCTCTTTGACCCTAGAGGTGAAAAGTCCATTTTCATTTTTCATTATAATGTCTCTATTTCATCATTCAAATCTGTATAATGCGTCATAACTCGTTTAAAACTTTACTGAAATTACTACAAGGAAATTAAATATGTATCTCTAGTTTAGGTTTATACACAAATTCTGCATTACAACCAATTGTTTGGTAATAATGAGCAATTCTCGCTGAAACCAGGCCGCCATCGGCACCCATCGTTTGAATTCCAATTTTATGTCACTGATCGCTAGTTTTCGATAAAACTTAAGGGTGGTCCTTTTTGTTTTCTCAAATTGGTGGACCCCTCGTACGCCAGCTAGCTGAACAGTTTGCGAAAAAGCCCATTTTTTGATAAATCTTGGGTATTTCTTCACGGGATATGTCTCATATTTCGCTTGGAACACATAGCAAACTTAGTGGCATCGTATAGAGAAAGGATATAGCTTTCATTTAAACTTGAAAAAATTTTGGCGGCCATTTTAAATTTGGCCGCCATCTTGAATTTTGTTAGAAAAATCGATTTTTCACCATTAGCGCACCGCTAGTTTTGAATTCTGAGATCACCATCAGAAAGCTGAGGAAAAATTGCGTTAGATAGGCTACAAAAACTAGGTGAGCAATGGTATTTACCATATCAAATAAACGATTTTCTAAATCATGTTATACGATTTTGACGTATATGGCGAGTGCAATCAATACAAACATCATTTTTTGTACAACAAAGAAACAAGTTTTCAACCTTTGGTGTTTTATTCGAGTCGAGTAAAGAATAAGAATATTATATTTAGTGAAAAAATCTGGCGGCCATCTTGGATTTTGACGCCATCTTGATTTTAGGTAGTAGAATTAATTTTTCACCTTTATAGCACTCAGCATGTCGAATTTAGAGGCTACCAATAAAAAAAGGTTACGTATACTCTTCTTTTTATTATTCTTCATTTTACTGACGTTACGTCCCTACTGGAACCGAGCCTGATACTCAGCTTTATTAGTTATAAATCCAGGTTATTAAACAGGAATTTTCTTTTTTAATACGATTTCTGACAACAGAATAATTATTCGACATATCTTTGAATTCAGTAATAATGAATAAATAAATTCAATAAATAAAAACCGTCAAAAAACATTGATTGTATTAAACAAACATTTTTTTACCCTATGCATTGTTGTTCATTGTATGAAGTTTATAGATTGCGTGTCGGGACATTAGTATGCCTCGTGGTAATATCTGTAGTTCTAACGTAAAACATTGACAAAAGTGCATTGATTTATAATGAAAGTCTTAAATTTTGAAGCAAAAAACATCCTTGATTTTCTAAGCCATAAAGTATCGTTTTTTAGTACCGAAAAATAGCGAATTTGAATGATGAGAAGCAGGTTTTGTTCTAATGTGGACGTAATGCCGAAACGCAGGTGTATAATGCCGAAACGCAGGTGTATCATTTCGAGGTTAGAAAAACTGGCGGCCATCTTGGCTTTCGAACGTAATCTTGGTTTTTAGCAGTTGCATGATTTTTTACCATCTCAGTGCTCACCATGTTGAATTATAAGGCTTCCGTTAAAAAAAAAAAAACAATCAGATTCTATCTTTCTTATCTTATCTCAGCTGTTCAACTGATTGTTCATTTGTATCAATGGTTTAAGACCAAATAAATGAAAGAAATAATGCTATTTTCCAACTCGATGATATGCAGAAGAATCATTCAGGTAGCAAATAAGCGTTAAAAATCCTATGATAATTTGATTTTAAAACTAATTAAGCTGAAGGGCTGGCTCTGTTCCAGTAGGGACGTAACGTGTGGAAAAAGAAGACCAAGAAGAAGAATAAGTGTAATGGTAGCATTGAAATTCAAGATGTTGGTGAAAACTCATTCTACTACTTAAAACCAAGATGGCGTCAAAATCCAAAATGGTCGCCAGATTTTTTTCACTCAAATTAATACTTCTATTCTTCATCTGTCTCAAATAATACAACAACGATTGAAAACTTGTTTTTTTTGTTGTACAAAAAATGATGTTTGCATTGATTGCACTCTCCATATAGGTCAAAATAGTAGAACATGATTTAGAATATCGTTCATATCATAGTGTAAATACCTTTGCTCACTTAGTTTTTGTAGCCTATCTAACGCAATTTTTCCTCAGCTTTCTGATGGTGATCTCAGAATTCAAAACTAGCGGTGCGCTAATGGTGAAAAATCGATTTTTCTAACAAAATTCAAGATTTTTTCAAGTTTAAATGAAAGCTATATCCTTTCTCTATACGATGCCACTAAGTTTGCTATGTGTTCCAAGCGAAATATGAGACATATCCCGTGAAGAAATACCCAAGATTTATCAAAAAATGGGCTTTTTCGCAAACTGTTCAGCTAGCTGGCGTACGAGGGGTCCACCAATTTGAGAAAACAGAAAGGACCACCCTTAAGTTTTATCGAAAACTAGCGATCAGTGACATAAAATTGGAATTCTAACGATGGGTGCCGATGGCGGCCTGGTTTCAGCAAGAATTGCTCAATAGCTTTTTTTGTTCAATTGAATGAAAAAACTTAATTTGGACAACTTTCAGTCGATTTTTCAATTTGACAGTTAACCTTCAAACCTTGAAACATTCACTATCCAGTCAACATACTTTTCACATGCAAAACACACAAAAATGTGCATAACTTTTTTGTTTCTAGATGGATTTTGTTGAAAATTTCGGAACTTTATGGTCCAGGAAACTTGGAAATATGGTTCAAGTGGTTCCGGAGCTATTCTGGATGGTCTTGGAGTACCAACATCGGCCACATCATCCATTCAACGGATATCTCAAGACCAAGATGAGCTAGAAGGTTGGTGTCTTTGGCAAAGTTGTTCAACAGATCAAGGGCTATCCGGCAGTAAGATATCTAATTCAGAATTTATCCGCTAGGTGGCGCTAGTGACAAATTTAGTCAATCTTCTATATCTCAAGATCCTCACAAGCTAAAAGGTTGGTGTCTTCGGCAAAGTTGTTCAACAGACCAAGGGCTACCCGGCAATAACAAAACTAGTTAAAAATTTATCCGCTAGAAGACACTAGTAACACATTTCCTGCAATCTTTATTATTTAGAGATCCTGACAAGCTAGAAGGTTTGTGACTTTGGCAAAGTTGTTTAGTAGATCAAGGGCTATCTGATAGTGATTGGGAAATTTTGAGCTAGGTGGCACCAGTAACAAATATTTTTCTGCTAGTTGTTCAGCAGATCAAGGGCTATCCGGCAGTAAGAAATCTAATTCAGAATTTATCCGCTAGGTGGCGCTAGTGACAAACTTATTGAATCTTCTACATCTCAAGATCCTCACATGCTAGCTGTTCAGCAGACCAAGACCAGTAATAAACCTGATTTGGAATTTCTCCGCTAGGTGGCGCTAGTAACACATTTTCTTCAATCTTCTATATCTCAAGATCCTGATGAGCTAGACGGTTGGCGTCTTCGGTGAAGTCGCTAAGCAGAGAAAGGACTATCTGGCAACAATTAAACTTATTGTGAATTTATCCGCTAGGTGGCGCTAATGACAAATTTTCTTCAATCTTCTATATGTCAAGATCCTGACGAGCTAAATAGAAGGTTGGTGTTTTCAGCAAAGTTGTTCAGCAGATCAAGGGCTATCTGGCAGTAACAAATCTGATTGTGAGTTTTTCCGCTTTTTTCAACCTTCTATATCCCGAGATCCTGATAAACTAGTCTTCGGCGAAGTTATTCAGCAGATCAAAAGTTAACAAGCAGGTCAATGCTAGGTGGCTCCAGGTTGTCTCCGGCAAAGTTGTTCACATCGTTTCGAAAATCCTCATATTTTATGCTCGAGACTTTCAAGCTTTACACAGTTCAACAGCCACAATACATGAGTTGGATCATCAAATTTGTTTTATTTGCCTTTTTTGTCGAAGCCTTATTTTTCTTATCTTTATTAACGAGATTATCAGCTATTGGCTAGTTCATCTCGGGACCAACAGCTTTACTTTCTCTTCAGAAGGAAGTCGTCACTAAAATTTAAGGAGACTATCTCTGAGATGGGTCCGAACCCAGATCCTCGGCATGAAAGGCATATGTTCTAACCACTACATCAGATCCGTCACCACATAAAGGCCTTTCTGCTTAAATTACAACAAATCTTTCTAATGTAAACAATAACATTGGGGAAACTTAAAAGTAGATGGAGTACCGTATACCTTTTAATTCCGCTCCTAAATGCTTATCTTTGACAGATACGCGTATTTCGACTACCACTTGCAGTCTTCTTCAGTGTCAGTTACTCGTATCCACTGTGGATACGCTCCATCTACTTTTAAGTTTCTCTATTGAGATTCTGCTCAGGGGATTCGAACATTAATTAAAGAGTAATAACATTGGGTTTTGACAGACACTCGATGTGTTTTATGATTGAATCACTTTTGACGGCACGACCGGGAGCAAGTGATTTTGCATTCAAATATCATTCGTGAGTATTTCGAAACAGATCTCAAATGATTTTGCTTTTTTGGGTGAACCTTTGATTTGAGTGTTATTGTACCAACACTGGTTGTTCAATAGATCAAGGGCCACAAGAGGTGGAAAACTGATCAAATATTCATTCGCTATATGGTGCTAGTATTATTTTTTCTCCATTATTCTGAGTTTGGTGATCCTAAAAAGCAAAAAAAAAATGGCGTTTCACCAATTAGTTCAGAGCCCCAATATCTGTCTGATAGTAATAAAATTTGTCAAAATTATGTTCCCCAGTTGTCACTGATGGTATTCTTATCTAATTCAACAACATTATAAGCAAGAAGATTAGCTTTTTGGCAAATTATATTCGATTGCTGAAATCTTCCTAATATGGATCAAGTTGGTTTAAGTTTTGTTCGTTTAGAGGCGCCGCCGTATTTTATTATGTTTTTTTTTATCCCAAGATCCTTGTACAATAGAATGTCGGTCTTAAAGGCATTTTTTCCAGACCACAAAAATCTTTCTTATAACAACCCAACCTAACTGTTATATATGACGGTTTAGATGTTCAACTTGCTGCTCAACGCCAAGGTTTAAGTATACAAAGTGTACCGTAACTACACTAATGCCAACTGATTTGGAAGCAATCGAAACTGTTATAAAAAAAACACCAAAAACAAAAATATGAAAGTCCCTGGCAATGATGGAATTTTCAACATCCTCAACAAGAAACTAGCAAAAAGTTCTTGGATGCTATATTTAACCCATATCCGCCAAGCAAAAGGAAAAAAGTTCAAAATGCTACCATCTCGGCAATTCTTGATGGATTACCTTCGGATTAGTTCGAATGGAATCGTCGTGATGTCTTGTTTTGCGGGAATCATTGATTTTTTGGAAATGTCCCCCGATTCGGAATTATTCCAGTGGGTCACTGGGTCGGGTAAAAATGACCCCAACTTCCTTTTCAATCAACTTTTGCCATTCTAACTGAAACGAGAAGAGCTACGCCAGCAAATCTTGGGCGCGGTGATCGAAAATCTTGGTCAGTCGCACAGACGGATCGGCGAAATGCTTGGAATCCACCATTCCACCGTGTCCTGAATAACCCGAACCTTTACACCCGAGCCGTGCCCAAAAAGGTCAATTCGTCGAAGTGGTTCGTCCAGAAGACCATAAAGCGGGATGGGCTACGTGTTTTTAAGGACATTAAGGCGCCAAACCGGACTGACAAGCAAAATACGGTGGCCAAATTGCGTGCGCGTCCGTGAGTGGCTAGTCAAGCCAGGCTGTCTCGTCATGGACGACGAGACATACATTAAGGCGGACATCAAAAAAATCTCTGGCCTCGAGTTTTCGTCAGCACGTCCGGAAAAGTTCCTGAAGAGAAAGTTGGACAAATTTGCGAAGAAGTACCATATATATATATGGGCGATATGGGTTAATATCCACCAAGCAAAAGGAAAAAAGTTCAAATTGCTACCCAAAAAGGTCAATTCGTCGAAGTGGTTCGTCCAGAAGACCATGAAGCGGGATGGGCTACGTGTTTTTAAGGACATTAAGGCGCCAAATCGGACTAACAAGCAAAATACGGTGGCCGAATTGCGTGCACGTCGGTGAGTGGCTGGTCAAGCCAGGCTGTCTCGTCATGGACGATGAGACATACATTAAGGCGGACATCAAACAAATCTCTGGCCTCGAGTTTTCGTCAGCACGTCCCGCATGAAGGTTCCGTAAAAGTTCCTGAAGAGAAAGTTGGACAAATTTGCGAAGAAGTACCTGTTGTGGCAGGCAATCTGCGAATGCGAAGAATGGGAAAGATTTATTGAGAGGAATGCTTGCTGCTCTTCCTCCGCTCTCACGCTGTCCTGGCTGGATCTCGCTTCGTGCCATTACGCCAAGCCTGTAATGGATTGATACGAAGCGAAGGGCGTTAATGTGGTCCCGAAGGAGGCGAACCCGTTAAATACACCAGAACTTCGTCCGATCGAAAAGTTTTGGACGATAATACAGAAGAATTTGAAGAAAAGCGGAAAAACATTCAAAACCGAAAACAGGAAACTGAAGAAGAACTGGGAGAAATTGTGTAAGAAAGATGGGCAAAGCCTCGCCCAAGATCTCATAAGCAGTGCCAAAGAAATGTACAAGAATTCAACTTGGGCGAGGAAATTCAATAAATTAATTACAGTGAAACCTCCATGAGTCGATATTGAATGGACCATCGACTCATGGAAATATCGAGCAATGGAACAGCAATCCTTTGGAAAGCTGCTTCTAGGGACCGTCATAGTAACCATGAAAATTTGTTTTTAGTATAGTTCCATGAGTCGATATCGAGACATGGAACATCGACTCATGGAGGTATCACTGTATGCCAAAATATAGCTAATATATAGTTATTTAATTTCTGCAAGTTTGTATCAGATTTAAAATGTATTTTTGTGAGTCTCATTTTTTTGAGTCCAGTCTTTATAATGAACCAAAAAACCAACGGAAAGACAAGTCTAATTGGAAAATTATTGAACTTTTCTGTTCTGTGATTTCAATACCAACAATATTCCCCTAAGAACCGTACCCAAAAACCGATGGACGAGATAATGCACTCTTCTGCGGGATAAAGGCGATGAGGACGTGTTACTGACACCACGTTCATATGCGGTTTATTGGGGTGCAACTTTGTAAGTGCCACGTTGCATGACGATATGGCCAGAGCCTGACTATTTAGCTAGGGCTCAGTCATTGTGCAGCATCGAGAAGCATGACACAGTCTGGAAGATGTCAAGTGAGAGCTATTTTTATGCACGCGCTTAGTTGATTTATTTTCCCAGTCTATACGGGGGTGGTTAGAGGGGAAAGTAGCGACGCGAAACTAGATGCGTGAACGGTAAAATGTTCTTTTTTCCTTTGGTGACACGTAACAAATGGTGCCTGTTTGAGACAAGGGGCAAGAAAAAACTCTGGAGTCTGAAGTGTTTCCGCTTTAATATTTTTTTCTCGAAAGGAATGCCTTGTACTCACGCTATCGAAAGATCTCGCTGTCATTATTTCATTGAGGAGGAGCGAGGAAAATGCGAGACAGCTAATTGAATTGACTGTGAACTGTCTCAAGGCTAAACAAACGACTGGGTGGTTCAAAGGAGTAGATTTTATTTATGAAGTCATGAAGATATTTTGATCGTGATACTTTCAGCACGATTGAGTTGCAAAATAGGCATTTGATGAGAATTAGAAACTCATTGAAAACTTAAATGAACTTTTGAAGAATGCATGGAAATTTTCCTTGAGTATTTATTCAAAAAATGCATGGAAGAACTGCAGGTGCAATTCCAGTATGAAATGTTGGAGATATACATAGGGCAATTTATAAAGGCACTTCGACAGGAATTCCTGGACGAATTTATAGAGAAATTACCGTACATTTCCGCAATAGATTTGCTGCAAATCCCAGAAGGATAACAAAAATAACAAACAACAAATCGGCGTAGTAACTCCTTAAGGAATTCTAGTATGTTTTCCTAAATAAATCCTTAAACGAATTTCTTCTATAAATCTGTAGAAACCCTTTGTGGATTTTCATGACAGAACTCCAGTGGGAATCTTTAGGAGATCTCCTGGAGAAATCGACGAGGGAGTTAGTGTAAAAATCTACCAAGTTAATCTTGGGAAACTCGCTGGTAAAGTTTTTAGACTAATTCCTGTGAAAATTACTAAAGGTGAGCTTTTTTAATCAAAAATAATGATAATGTATTCTTTTGTTACCCATTCCATCGATGATCCGGTATGATATAATCTCAGAAGCTTACCTGAAAATAATAGAAAAAAGAAATGATCAGTTTATTTCATATTCTGCGAAGCATTTCATGACAAAGTTCTGTCAGCACAAATCAAAAACCAAAACCAGTGAATCCGCCATCAGAAATTACCGATTAAATCCGACGAAATCCGCCAGGCATAAATCCTCCCAAAAATCCCCTGGAACAACAAATTGATCCCAATTTGCTATACTGTTTCCACCACGATAAGAAACGCAGATGCAACGAGTCCGAACAGCAGCACAAATAAATCGAAAAAAAACCGCCGGTCATAATAATAAATGGCTGGACAAACAGCAGCCAGTAGAGCGCCGCAAACATGGAGATAGGAACCCGGCCGGAAAAAAAAATCAGCAGCAAATCCAAACAATCGCTCAGCATGCAAATTTGTTCCGGCGATTCGCTTCATCATCATAAAACAATGGCGAGCTCGGCCATGCGCAATTTTTCCGACTGTGCGAGTTGTAGTTTTTTTTGCAAATAAAAAAAGCTCCACCGTTTTTGTCCAGTGTCTTTCTCTGCCTCGGTCTTCGCCCACCTTCCTCACCACCCATCATCGTCATCATCGTGATCATCATCATTGGGTGTTGATGTCCATTTGGTCATTGCACCATACACAAGCACTCCAATCCAAACCGACACTATGGGCCACAAGTTGAAATCTCTTCCCGAGGAGGAACAAATAACTCCCCAATAACTTATGCATACCATTTTTTGGTATCATACCTAAATTAGGTATTGTTCAGTTGTCAATACCTCAATTTGGTATTATAATGGTATTGAAAAAAATCTTTAAAACAATTAAAAATACTTCATTGAGGTATTAAACAGCTATTGAGGTCTGCTAGAGGTATTGAACTACAATTGAAAAATTTCATTTTTATATGAAAATCCATCAAGTATTATTGAGGTATTCAGGGTGTCGACTCAATTTGTAAAATAAAATTCCCTGACTTTCCCTGACCTTCCAGTCGTTTTCCAGAATAATTCCAGTCCACTGAAATTGATTAATTTGAACAAAAATGAAATTTGTAGCGGAAGATACATATCCGACTATTCGCATGATGTATACACCAGAGACGCATTTGCTCAGATCATGTTCTTGTTGTTGTTGTTGTTGTTGTTGTTGTTCATATTCATGTTCTTAGCCACGGTTTATATTCCGTAAATTGACAGATACTTGACGACGTCATTCCTATCCACGGCGTGTATATGGGAAAGGTTTATCACAAAAAAATAGGCATCGCTAAATCTTTCACCATTCGAAAATATAGGTTTTAAGCTTTCATTTGACGTGTTCCCCAAAAGAATCCACCGAGGGATCCCGAACATTTTTTTTTATTTAAAATTTTTGTTCTTTAGAGTACATTATTTTTAAATGTAATCATTGCAAAAGACAGCTCGTTGGATAAAAGTTTTTTTTCCATATAAAAGTTCATAAAATAAATATATATATACATATCTATTGAGTTTCATTTTGTAAAAAACAAAACTGTCCTATGTGATTTTGAGGATTTATTGAGCTATAGGACACTTATTCGATTAGATATGTTGTAAGTTCGACTGTTCACTTATTCATACTGTGGAAGTATATCTAACCGAGCACTGTTTCTTTTCATGGTCAGAATACATTAAATTTATTCTTCTTCTGTCTGGCATTACACCTCTGCTGGGACATAGCCTGCTTCCCAGCTTAGAGTTTGTTGAGTACTTAGATATTGAGAATTTTCTTTGCCAATCAACGGTTAAAGATTAAAAGTAGAATGGATCAACATTACAACGGCCTACGAAAGTAAATGGAATATGCTTCAACGCCCTGTTACCCAAGCCTTAGCAAAAAGCTTAGAAAATCCTCATTAAGAATATTATCCAGGCACCCGGAGTAAGTGACACTACACAGGCTTTTTTAATAGTATTGAAGTTATTTTGATGTTTTTAGCTTGTAATTTCAAAATTTAATAAGAATATAGTGGAAGATATTTCCTGTTAAATCAAATCATAAACATAATTCCCCCGTGAAAGTGGTTTTCTGACAAGCAGAACAACAATAATACAATTTTCACAATTACTGCAGTAATTAAAACACGTAAGTAGCTTACAAACAAGAAAGTTTAACCATTTTATACTCCTTTTAGATTGATATCATATTCATATAATATATGTTTTCAACATGAGATATGGTTAATTATGTGATTATTGGCAACGGTAAGTGTTATGAGGAAGAATAAAAAGTTAAATTTCATGTGCCCACTTGCCCCGTAGAGTTGAGTAACTGCAATTTACAGTAGATTTTTATGACTTTATTCTAAGGGTTTCAGTATCTCGAAAGGATACCTTCCCATTCGTGCGGACATCAGCGAATACAGGGTGCAAATTTTGCAATTTTTTGGGCTATTTCATGAAAGCAACATCAATCAAGTGGCTGCATTTATTGGTCGTAGCAAAATGAGCTCCATATAGCATGTATTTTACATTACCTTTTGGAGCTTTTTGGGGAGTTTTGCGATGATAGCGACTCAAGAGTCTGCCTTGAGCTCTGTCTCTGTTTTTACAGTAGCTCCATAAACTTAAGTCAGGAGGAGCCAAATTAAGATCTCCAATTTCAAATCATGTGTCCCTTTTTATGTCAGATGTCCATGGAATTTCCGTTGCAGAGACATAATGAACAAACTTCCAAAGATATCGAATTTATCGACTGTTTCGTACTGATTGAAAAAAAAATTGACTCAATGATTCTTTTGGTCTGGTCCAAACTGTTAGTACTTACTTGATCATAGAATGGTGTTTCTTGCATCTTGAATAGATTTTCTGTTCCTTAAATGTGGCATTTTCGCTTATTTATGAAGCCAGATTGTGCCTGTTGACCACGATATTTTCTAGGATTTAACAGTTGAGTTAACACAACTGCAAGACTATTTACAATTCAAAGAGTCACTATTTTGGCATGTTGTTTTTTTATATCATATTAATTGTGGAAAACATGACAATATTAACCCAGTAGCAAGTGATATTGATTTGTAAAAATGGTTCAAAAGAGCTCTATTTCGTATCAATCGTTTGGCAGCGTCCATTTATTACGTAACGCTAAAATCGGAAATTTTTGACCACCTCACCCCATCTCCCTCCGTAACGTTTTTTGTATGGAAAAAATAAACGCTATTCCCCCCTCCCCCTAGAGCGTTACGTAGTTTGTGGAATTTTCAGGATGGTTGATTAGATCTCATCGGTCGAGTATATTTTTCTTACACACAATATAAAAAATAAAACAATCATGATAGGCGAATCAAATTCTCAGTTAATGAATAACCGAAGAACTCTTATTTGAGAACTTGGCTTTGTCTCAATAGGGGTGTAATTCCAGAAAGAAGGAAAATAAAATTAATCTTTTCTGAATATGAACAGAAACAAATAAACACTAGAATCAAATACACACTTAAATCCGAATGCCGATCTCAGCTGTGCAAATCTCGGTAAAAGGTCGTTTGTTGACATCTTAGTAAAAGTGACGTTTGGTAACGGCACCCAAAGGTGCTATTTTAAGTAAACTTGATGTAAGGCTGACATATCAGTTAAAATTAATTTGCTTACCGCTCAGCTGTGCGGATCTTGGTAAAAGAATGAAAATTAGTTGAACTCAAGTGAGTGTGTCCTCCACTGTACGAGTAAATGTCGTATCCCCAAGATCACATAGGACAGTTATGTCTATTACAATATGTAATCTTATATATCTATGTTATATCAACTTCCATTTGAAATTTGGGCTACCATCGAGCTTGAGAGAATAAAAAACTGTTTCTTACCATGATTATATTTGAAAATATTGTACTTCAAGGAACAAAAATTTAAAATAAAAAAAAATGTTCGGGATCCCTCGGTGGATTTTTTTGGGGAACCCGTCAAATGAAAGCTAAAAACCTATATTTTCGAATGCTGAAAGATTTAGCGATGCCTATTTTTTTGTGATAATATTGTTCTACCAGACACTCCGTGTATCCACCTCTAACAAATTTGTTGAAAAAATGATCTAGTGATCCAGATCGTGTATGCTACGATAGCAATGTTTACATGTTTACAATCAAGTAAAGAGATTGCCTTGTGTTTATAAACAGTGTTCTTAGCCAGTCTTGGCATTTTTCAGAACTTTTTACCAAAATTGACACCGTCGAGCGCTCAGCAAACATAACTTTCGACGAGATCTCAGTAAGTGGGGTATTTTTTTGCTGGGATTCTGGAAATATTTTGCGAAAATCAACTAGCAAAAGTTTTTTTTTGCCAAGAGTTTGTTAAGGCAAATATTGAGCACAATAGGTGAACTCAAGTTAGTTTGTATAGCTTATGAATTGCTTCACAGAATTTAACAGAGATGTGTCAGAAATTCCTCTTGGAATTATTAAACGTTTTAACAAGGTTTTCCTCCAATGCTTCTTCGAGAACTCTTCTAAGATTTCTCCTAGGAGCTCCGCAACCCAAACTCAAAGCTTTCTCAATTCAATACAAGAAGGAATTCTCTAACAATTTTTAGAGAAACCTTAAGGTGTGATTAGCAAAATTCTTATGCCAATCATGCCTTAAGATTTCTTTAAAAATTGTTAGAGAAATCCTTCTTGTATTGAATTTGTCCAAGAATAGCATGCCTCCAGCAATGCTCGAAAAAACTTCTCTAAGCATTCTTCGATGAGTATATCCAAGTAATCTAATAAAATTTCAATGGCTTATCGAGCAGATGCCTTGAAACAAAATTACCGTTTTCTGAATTTTATGAGGCATCTTCAGAATTTCTGCCCTGAGTATATTCTTTCTTAGTTTAAGGTGATTATAGAACGAAGCCACACCTCAAATTTTTAAGGACACAAGACTTGAGAACCAAACAGCGCTCCGCAGTTGAAAATCAATCCCATTGGTCACCACCAGCAAGCAAGTATTTTGATTGATTTTCAAAGCGAACTGTTGTGAGATTTTCTCGTCTTGTGCACTTGAAAATTCGAAGTTTGGCTTCGTTTTATAATCACCTTAAACGAACTGGATATACTTATGAGAAAGCTCCTTATAATCCTTAAGTAACGCTAGGACTCTAATTCAGCACATTTAAAAAAATATATGGATAATTGAAAATTATAGTTAATGGTATTTTCAACAGTAATGTGCAGTACAGGTATGTTCCGTTTTTATCACGTTCCGATTTTGTCACGTTCCGATTTCGTCAACAAATTATTCCGTTTTTATCAACACAAAAATAAATATTTTTTAAATTTTTTTAAATGCTTGAAATATAAATGAAAAACTTATTTTGAAGCTATTAAATGTTTTTCAATAGCCTCAGGGTTGAATTTTCGGCATTTTGTTAGTGTTAGTGTGTCACCTACGATACATAATAGATGTCAAGTCATAAACGATTCAATAAGGTTTGACTTCTTCCTATCCGCTAATCAATTAAAGTTTTCAAACTTAGCATGGGCTGTTGGACAAGATTGACGTATCTTTCAACAGTCGAGAGTTGCTCTGGCCACGTCCTAGCAATCAGGCTCTCATCTGCGATACAAAACTAAAGTGATTTTGATGTTTTAAGGTGAAGATAAACCGAAGCCAAACTTCAAATTTTCAAGAGCACGGATCTGGAGAACCGTACACCCATTTGAGCTGAAAACTTAATCGATTGGTCACCACCAGCTTGTGATCAATCGATTAAATTTTCAGCCTGAACGGATGTTCGGTTCTCCAGATTCGTGCTCTTGAAAATTTGAGGTTTGGCTTCGATTCATCTTCACCTTAACACAGATCTTGATGATTCAACACAGATTCTCAAACGATTCGAGAGAGAGAGAGTGCAAAAAAATACGAGGACTTTTTCTGCTACTCTTTCTCTCTTGTTGCTATGCTCACATTAACTGAAAGAACTCTTGAGTGTCCCGCCCGAACAAAATAGCCCTCGCAGAGTTGTGATGGCACTCTTTTTTAAGAAATTTTTCTCTGTTCTGCATCTTCGTCGCTCATTTTTTGTTGCCTCTCTGTTTATAATTGTTTCGCTCCCTCACAAAGAGGGAAGAGCAGCACGCTATTTTAGAGTATGTCACCGAACTCTGATGATGTTGAGAAGTATTA
Organism: Aedes aegypti; assembly: GCF_002204515.2. Classification (NCBI taxonomy): domain Eukaryota; kingdom Metazoa; phylum Arthropoda; class Insecta; order Diptera; family Culicidae; genus Aedes; species Aedes aegypti. The sequence goes on along the minus strand of NC_035108.1, from coordinate 18,006,205 downwards.
AGCCTGCTACACATCAAATTTTCAATACTGTTAACCAGTAAATTTTTGCTGATTTTTTTTTTTGTGCTGTAAATTCAGCAATCGATCCAGCAATACAAAATTTTCTGGATCTTTCAGCAATTCAAATTTTTATCAAGGTTGGTTTGCTGACCATCCAGCAATATATGTTTGAATTTGCTGATTAACCTCTACCGACAGTTTCATTTTTTAGCGCTAAAAAACATTAATTGCCGGTAAAGGGATTAACTTGTATTTGATTATTTGTTATTTTATTGGTATTTCTTGCTGCTTTCCAGAAATTACATAAAATTCAATTGCGTAACATGCCATTAGAATTTATTTAACAAAACCAAACATCAACACCATGTTTCTGCGCCGTTGTTGGGGAAAGGGTTAGGACCTATAGATAGAGGCAAAGTACCGTCTGCCATTCCGATATTGTTGCTATCCTATAAATAAACACTTAAGTAATTCTACAATACTTTTGTTTTAGTATTTTAGTGAATATAATACATACCAAATACGTCACTCCGAAGGATGTAAAAATGTGTTGGTTGGTTAAATTTTCCTTAATACTTCAAGCCAGTTAGGCCAATGAAACCAACGGAACAGTTTTTTTCTCGTTTTAAATTTATCGCTTGACAAGTAAAACTGTTTGCTGTTTTTCAGCAAATAAAATAATTGCTGATGCAAGTTTAGTAATTATGTTTGCTGGTTTACGGCAAAATTTCAAATCGATTGCTGGTCATCAATCATATGTCATGTAAATTACTGAAAATCAGCAATTCCGATGGTATTGACAAGTATCCAGCAAGTAAGATTGCTGAATTCCAGTAAACAATTTCATAAGTGCTGAATATCAGTAAAATGGTGTATTGTTGAATTGGTTTCAGCAAACGAAATTGCTGGAAGATAGATCAAAAATTTGGTGTGTAGCAACAAGTGGAATTTGATATACGTACTTAAGAGATTTGCAGAGACCTCTCCTTTTTCTTATATAAAATGACATAATAGAATTTTCGATGAGAATGTGACAGACATATATCAATGAGAATGTTCAGTTTTTTGTTATAAGGGATGTACCTGCTAATGAATTCAAAAATGTTTTAATAATGGCAAGGGACATGATTGAGTTCATTTTATTTTTGATAAGACTATCGACCTTGTCAGGGAAAAGGACTGAAATGGGTGACAATTTGAGAAACTGTTAATACTGGATGGTCCCACGTCATGCACGTTCCTATCTCAAATTTATTGGGATCTTGATCTTTCAGCAAACACGTCTCTTCTTCACGCGAGGACCAAAAGTTTAACTTAACAAAAGAAATTCTAACCAAAAAGTTCTAATTTGCTTATACTTGTTCTGGAGTTTGTACACTTTTGTGTTTTTCATAAACTTATTCAATATTGTTTTACCAAATAAAAACAGAACTTTAGTTCAGTTTAGTGCTAGCCTATTCGTGATCTAACGCAGAGCTTAAAGGTGAAGGTAGCACTGTTCTAGAATGGCTATTAGTGCACCCCAATCAAAGTTGGTAGTGATAACTTTAAAAGGAAAATCACCACAATCATTTTACAGAATAGATTTTGACAATTCAAAACACAGGAAGCCGTAAATATTAATTTAAGCTAGCAAAACTCTTGCAACATAACCACACATTTAATCGCTAATCGAGTGTCAAAAATGCAAAAAATGTACCTTGGCAAAAAAAAGCTCTCAGTTGATAACTGCGGAAGTGTTTATAAGAACAGCAAGCTGAGAAAAAGACTCTTCCTCAGTTGGGATGTAATACCATAAATAAGAAGAAGAAGAAGCAGAAGGATGGTGATAAAGAGAAGAAAAATAAGTTGTTTCTTGTTAAATCTTTCTTGAAAAAAAAAACAATGATTATTGATTAGCGTAACCCACTTCCTTGTAGTTATTATTATAAATATGACCTATCTCATGATGCATAGCACATTCATGCGATTATTGTTTTATGATTTCATATTTTATACATTTAAATTCTAAGCAAGAAAACTTAAACTATTATTCATATATCTCATTAATTTATCATATTGATTGATTAGAGTCTGCAATCCACCTTATTTACGAACTTATACGAATGAACAATCTTAATGCTAATCACAGCTCCTAAACATGAATACTGTCCTTTATTATGATGAAATTGTCTATTATCCTAGCAAAACTGCAATTTTATTTTAAAATTTATAAAATGTTTTGTTTAAGAAAATTATTACGTTTTTGTCACGGTTCCGTTTTTGTCAACTGAAAATTGCCGATCGTGTTGATAAAAACGGAACATACCTGTATGATGTCCACATAAGTATGATGTAGTATGGTAGTATGGCAACAAATATAACATGAGTGAAATTGTAAAAAAAATCATCCGAAAAAATGTACCACTGTTAGAATCACACCACAATCTTTCAGGAACACAAATCTAAAAAACCAACGATTGATCACTACCAGCGACTAACTAACGATTTTATTTTTCAAAGTGAATAGTTGTTTGATTCACCAGATATGTGCTCATAAAAGATTGATATACGGCTTTTATTCATCTGCACCAAAATACAAGATTAGTATTACTCTATACAGTCAATTTCCGTAACTCGATATTGAAGCATCGAGTTACATAACACAAAACCAGTGCAACCAGACCATCGAGGTACCCATGAAAATTAGCTTTTACTATGGTTCTCGAATTCGATATCGAGATATGAGTAAGGGATAGTTGACTTTTTAACGTTCTCCCAGAGTTACTTCGATATTTTGAGCGAATCCGTAGAATTTACATGATTTGATGGAATGAATTCCATTTTTATCTTAAGAATTTGAGCGAAATACGCAAAAATAGTCAATGAGTAAATCTAGCAAACTTTAGAACTAAATAGATGAAGCACTGCTGATACTTTTCATGTCATAAGATTATGAATTCTTAGTATATGTAGAATATTGCATTTTACTTGATTATGCATAAAAGCGTTTTTCCAATGGTGAACATCTATTTTGAAATATTGATTCCCAGTTTTGCAAAGATCGTATTAATAGCATAGCATGCAAGAAATTATAGTAAATCTTGTATGAAGTTTAATATTTCTCCCTGACTTTCCAGGTCCTTCCCTGACTTTCCAGGTCAAAATTGAATTCCCTGACATTCCCTGACTTTCCAGGTTTTTCCAGGTAATCGACACCCTGGTATTACAATACCTGATCTAGTTATCACTTTGGTGTTCGTAGAATATGCTTGAGATATTATTTGAGGTATTTTATCTCTTATGCAGGGCTAATAACCTCATTCAGGTATGTAGTATTGGAAATTATCTGGTATGGAATACCTCAATTTGGTATTCAGTAGTTATTTTCTTCTGCTCGGGTTGGCATAAGTTCAAAAATCTTTTTCCATAAATTGAATTTTCCGAGATGAATTTCTTACTATTTGGAGCATGTTTCATTGAATACTGATGATTATTTTTGATTTATTATATAAATTTATTGCACTTTATGGATTTCATTTCAATTAAAAAAGCTCGCTTTTCATACACAGCACGAGCGAGATGGTGATGGCGATGGCTGCGCGAACTTTAAGGGTATTTTTTGTTCATTATGAAAGTGCTTGGAATTTCGTCGCAAAATTTTGATTTCTGACCCATAGTGCACCGATCGCGCAGAGGGTGGCAGCTCATGATGGGAGACTGCATTCCAGCACGCAGCAGTAAACATATTGCGAAACGCGAACCGAATTGGTTTCGCGCGTTACCCATGCGGTTTTCCACTTGAATGTTTCTTTCTAGCCACGAACGCAGCGTTGAGATTTCTTACGCGCCATACAAATTATTTTTAATCTTCATACAAAAAATCTTACTATGGGGGAGGGGGGGTCTAAAAACCGCCAAAATTGTCTTACGTAATCAATGGATCGCCCCTTAGAATAAATTCTACGATTAAATTCTGAAGTAAGCTCAGAGCTGCGATGCTTCTTCCCATCACACAGTTTGGGGATACACCAACATAAATAAACGAGGCGAAGATCTTTTTGAAGCCATATCTTCGAACAACATTGATTTATGTAACGAAGGAAATCAGCCTACATTTAAAACAAAAAAAAAAAATAAGCAAGGAATGTTGGACACAGCTATGTGTAGTTCAAGGGGCCTTCCTTATCTGGGTTCGGTTCTCGGTCAGTCTAGGATCTTTTAGTGAAGGAAATTTCCTTGAATTCCCTGAACATAGAGTATCATCGTACCTGCCACACGATATACGAATGTGAAAATGGCAACTTTGGCAAAGAGAGCTCTCAGTTAATAACTGTGAAAGTGCTCATTGAACACTAAGCTGCGAAGCTGGCTCTGTCCCAGTGAGGACATAATGCCCAGAAAAAGACGAAGACGAAGAAGAAAGAGAAAAAGGCTTAGAAAAGAAGAAGAAGAAGAAGATAAATTCAGGAGGCATCATTGAAAGAGCATGGAAAAATTTAAAATAATAGAGGACGTTGCTGAAGAAGTGTTTCAACAAATTCAGTTTCTGAAAAATGGCTATATTAACCTATTCTGTAGAAGCACATATATGCATTCCAGGTAAATCAGTGCACAGTTTGAGTCAAACTTCGTTCGGTTTGACACAGTCACCCACTACAATCAGAGAAAAAAAACTTTTATGCGAAACAGCTTTAACGACATCGTTGCTCCGTCTCGTAAAAAGCAACGCTACGTGCAGAGCAAATTAAATTAAAATTTTATTCAACTCGCGCAAAACATCGAAATTAACAACCAAAGTGGACTCTCGGACTTGCTTCGACTGCACCAAATTCTTCTTTGCATTTTGGTTTTACCTCCCCGCCCCCTCCAATGTCTTTCGCTCTTCATTCCAGCCCCCCGTCAGTAACTTTTGCGTAATAATCGTGAAATCACATCGAATCAGAAGCACAGTGTTGGACTGTGCAGCACCTTGATCGATCAATTAAGCGCACGATCGGTTTTTGTGTTGATTTTCAAGAGGTTTTAGGGGGAATGGTCGATAGAAACGATCGCCGAACATGATTATAATAATGCAATTACAATCGGAGGTCCGCGATTTGATCGCAAGTTTTGAATTGATGGATGCTTGTAGGATGATTATTACACTGCTGAAACATCTTTTTGGCTGTGCAATTTTTTGGGCACTGAATGACATGAAGGAATACACCACATTGAAGTGTGTCAGTAGGGGTTTTGGGAGGTTTTGAGCTGCACTTGACTAAGAGGTATGCGGTGAATGTGGGAAGCAGTGATGGTTGGACATCTCACAAACTTTGTGGTGAACGGTTTGAGCTGTGCATGAATGACAGTTTGATTTCGGTGTTATAATTCAAGGATGAGAACCGATGCTTTTGAACCAGCATGACTCTAATAGTGAATCTAGAAGGTATGTTATGGACTGAACATGACCATGAACTGAATTAAAGTCTATGGCAAGTTTAGATTTCTATAGGATTGTAATATGTAGTTATGTAGTTATGAGGTCAGACCGAAGACTTTTGTCTTCAATTCCCGAGTAATACCGTTTTAATTCATATTAAGGACAGCTTCTAATTCCGGACACTTTACTTTGTGTGGGAAACATTTCACACGAAATGTTTATATTTTTTCCGTTGAGAACACTTTCGAGGCTCATTTCAATAAGCATTTTCCATAGATATCTATGCCAATTTATATTGCCAAACTGCATGAGACGTCTCTTTAGTGGTTAACCCATTTCAAATGATGATTTGACTTTTTCATTTACGATTTTCATGAGCTGGCCGTAATCCGGAATATAAGGCAAAAGTAAGGAAGCGTCCAGAATAAGAATCATGAAAAGTCCACACATTTCTATATATTTAAAAATATTTATGTTTCGGAGTCAAAATATTCACCCACCATTCAAAAGTTAAGTGTTTTGATGGTTCGATAATGACGAGAAATCATACATAAAGATTTATATTGAATGCTTTCTAATGAGTTTTACTTCACTGAGTCAAAACGGTACATAAAATTTCCGCCCAGACGTTTCTCTATTTTATTTTGGTGAGTTGGAATGCTTTACTCTTGATATTACTACGAGTATTGATGCTCGTATTATTGTACACGTCAAAATAAAATTAACTGAATTGAGTACGATTCTGACAAAACCAGGCTCTGTTAGACCAATCGAAAATTTGTGTTATCATCACATATCCTGAAAAAATGTAGATTACTCCATCTTCTCCTTATATATTATGACACGCAGAAACAGTCGATATTGTCAGTAATCTCTATACGCCAGAAAAAGAAAAAGAAATCATCACGGGAATGACTTTTCAGGATAAGTAAAAATTACAAAAATTATATGTAGGTCCAGAGGAGCTCCATTTTTTTGTGAGTCAAACACAATTCTGTGTACCTTTGTTATAGAATGTATGTTTTTTCAAGCTTTTTCCAACTAGTTCATCTTTAACTTATTCAGATATTACTTCGAAAATTTCTTCTGGACCATATTTATTGATTTTTAGCAGCCTTTTCTTAAGTAATTCCAGCATGAATTTCATTAGAGATACATTCTAGAGTTCAATTCGGATCTATTAAATACAACCCCAGAATTTACTCCAGAAAGTCCATTATACATTTATTTAAACATCCCTTATATACCTCTCAAGTCGTCCAGAAATCCATCCCGAGATTCTGTTTATCGATTTGGCTATGATTTTGCCCAAGATTTCCGTTTAGAACATACAGAGTTTCAACATTTGTTTTTTCCAGAGGTGGCTTCACAGATTTCAAAGCATTTCCTTCAGTATTTATCATTTATTTATTTATTTATTTATTTTATTTTCGACACTTTACTACAACGAGGTGCATTCGTGTCGGAATAATATTTTAACAGTATAACAAATCTCACTAATTCATTGATAATCTTATCTAATTCAACAATTCCCTATTTACAACCATATCTAATCTTGAACTAGAATTCATTTGGTTACAATTTTCTTATATTTTTTGATCGGGTTACTCTCCATCCCAAATCAGCAGATTCACATTGATCTTTTCCTTCCCGTTCTGTTCCAGTTCTTTGATTCTCTTGCATGTGTGATCGTTAAGTATTGTTAATTAGGATTTCTCTAAGATTTCAACATTTTATTTTGTCCAAGGGAACTTTAGAATACCTGGCTCCAGAGATTCCTTCAGAACATCCTCCAAAACTACTCTGAGAAATTTTCCAAATAATAAAAATAACTATCCAGGGTATTGTCAAGAATAATTATAATAATAAATTAAAATAAATTCCTGAAAAATCCGGGAGATTTTCCTAAAACAAAGTATAGAGAATCTCTGATGACTCTTCTGTATAAATTTCCATGGCCTCCCGTGAGGGTCTCTGAAAAACTTCCAAACTCCTGAGGAAGTTTGAGTGGATTTTCTAGTTAGATTTCTAAGGTTTTAATTGAATAAAAAATACCTGTAGTTTTTTCTTGAGAAATATCGAACGTAATCCCTGAAGAAATGTATGTAGAGATGATTATTTGTTATAGTAATTGCTGGTGTGAAAGAAATGTTTTTAAAATCAATGGAGATTTTATTTGAGAAGAGGATTGCTCTTTCAACCGCATAAGTAATTCGTGGATGAAATATTAAAAAATCATCATTCCTTGTTGAGCTACCGTGCGAGACAGTCGATAGTTCTTGTGTGTCCGGGTTCACCCCCGTTTTTCCAAATCTTTGATATTTCGACGCCTATTGCAAAGTGTTTTTAGTGCAGTGAAGAGCCTTAGTTCGGCTTGGAAGCGGAACACATTTGGCGAAGCCATTGTGGCCGTTTTATCGAATTTTGCGCAAAAGTATTGAACGTTTTCGCCATTGCGTGGTTATTTTCCGATCACGTGTATCGTAGAAGACAGCTTGCACCTCGTCCCGTGTGCTACCTGAGTGATCATCGTTTGTGGTGTGCGTATAGCGTGCACAGCGGTGCGCTCTCCACGCCGACAGTGGTCACCATCGTTATCGACGCCTGTGTTGGTTGGTGGCAGGCAGTGAGAGACCAACCACACATACACCGTACCAGCGAACCAGGAACCAGACCGTCCTTTTTTGATCACGTGTATCATCGAAGGCAGCTCGCACCCCGTCCCGTGTGCTACCTGTGTGCAGTGCAGAGTTCATCAGTGTGATCATCGTCTGTGGTGTGCGTATAGCGTGGAAAGCGGAGATCAACCACACATCTACGCGTCCCAGCGAATGGTCGTACGCTACTTGCTACCTCTCCCCAAGCGTAGACGCCCATCGGTTACAGCATCGACGACGCCAGCGTGGATAGAGTAAGGGCGCTGCCATAGTAAACGCGTCGAGCGACGCGTCCGCGTGTGCGAGCCCGCAAAGCAGAATATCAACAACAGGAAATCCTTTGATCGCATCGCGTTCGCGGACGCAGACGCGTTACTATGGCCGCACCGTAAGGCCGAGGGCATAGTTACGCCGCGCGTCAAGCGATGCGCAACGCGACGCGTTTGCGTCTGAACAGTTCTGGCAGGCGTAAATGCAAAACGCATGGTGCAGCGCGTATACATGACAAAGTGAACGCGATGCGATGCGCGTGCAGTCGCGTCGAACCATTCCGTGAAGTGGTTTGACGCGCGTCCGATGCTGTTTCATTTTGTTTATGATGGCGTTCGTTGCAAAAACTTCAAGTTTATAGTTTTTGTTAGCTAAGAAGCTTATCGTGAAGTATGTGTAAATAAGCAGGACCATCGTGTACAATTTCTGGAGATAGGTTTCAGCGGAATTTGATACTATTGCAGGTCGCATGATGTAAGAATCATGGGACAACAAGTGGCGCATCAGCTACAAGTTTTATGGGACAGACCCCCCTGTTGTTAGTTGATAGGTCATACTCGACACTATTTTTTTTTATTTCGGTACAAAAATCTTACCATGGGAGAATAGTCAAAATAGTCGTAAGTACGTGAATTATGACCGGCCTGAATTCTATTTTTATTTAGTTAAAATGTTGTGAATGATAAAAAATGTTGAGCTAGCTTGCCAAGACCTTTATTTCTTTGATTTTTCTGGCGGATATTCGATTATGTAGCTTAGCCCCAAGCGATTCAAAACGCGTCACTATGTCATACCTCGCGTCACACAACGCATATCTGTAAATCTTACAAAAACGCGTCACGCACTGCTTGACGCATCGCGTTACTATGCCATCGGCCTAAAAGATAAGTACCTCTCGTTGTTCTTCTCCTCTTCACGTCTTTTTTGATTAGTTTTTACTGCGTGTGAAAGTTTTCCCTCTTCCCTTTTCCCTTTGTATGTGTGTTTTTTTTTCAGTTTGATTCAATTTCCATTTCTGTGAATAGTGTTAGTTTGAGTTATTCGTGCGCCCTTTGCGGTGTTAAGCTACCGCAATGGGTGTAGATGATGATGGCGGGGAAACGTCGTATCCCCTCACTGAGTCTTCGAATGTGTTGAACCAACAAAACACAAACACCTCTATGCCCAATCCATGTGTGTCCCCTCAATCTGATGTGTCTCAAATGGACACCAATATTCTATCATCTCCGACGTCCCCCCGCCTCAAGGCCTACCCGCCCGAATCTGGTGGGCCTTTTGTTGTTTTCTTTCGATCCAAAGGCAAACGGTTGAACACTATTCAGATCAGTAAGGATCTGACTAAGCGATTCTCTTCCGTTGTCGCCATTGACACAGTGGGTTCTGGTAAGCTGCGCGTCACCGTCAGTGACCGTAAACAGGCCAATGAGATTGTGGCCTGTGAGCTCTTTACTCGGGAGTATCAAACTTATCTGCCAAGCCATCGGGTTGAGATTGCGGGAGTGGTCACCGAAGGCAGTATGACCTGCGAAGAATTGATGCAGCGTTGTGGTCGCTTCAAAAACCCTTCTCTCCCATCTGTCCCCATACTGGAATGCAAGCAATTGCATTCCGTATCCCTGGTGGGAGAAAAGAAGATCTATTCACATTCTGAATCCTTCTGTGTGACCTTTTCCGGATCTGCTTTGCCGAATTTTCTTGTAATCGGCAAACTTCGTTTACCTGTGCGGCTGTACGTACCGAAGGTAATTGTAATATAATGAGGGAGATTGGGTTCTAAACGGTAATTAATCACTTATGACCGAGACTGTGATACGGTATCGGATACGCAATGAAACGCGCGTCTGTTCGGGTGTGCAGTCAGTAGATAAACTGATTCTTTTTATTCTCACGATCTCCACTGCTGTACCAGACAGCCAGTGGTGTAGCTAGGGTGGATGCTACAGTTCTCCCCCTTTTAGTTTTAAACATATTTACAATGAATACGCAGCAAAACCTGACTGCCGCTCTACTGACTGTCGGCAAAACTCGACTGCCGAAAACTTCAAACAAAACTACGGCGAAACTTCACTGCCGTCTAAACAATTTGATCGGTAAAAACTACCAAAACCACAGAACACGGCAAAACATGACTGCCGATAAACTAATTCACTTTTGAATGCCTCCATGGCATATAAACAAACACAACAGTTCAATAGTACTCGTAATCGACATCCTTCTTCAGACGCTTAGGTCGCTTAGAACGCCTGACGCTCTGTTGTCGACTCTTCGATGGTGACGACTGGCACACAGCTCGATGCGACGGACCAGCCTGCGGTTCAACCTCCTCAACTGGCAAACTTGACGATCTTCGTAGTCCTCCTCCACGTGTGACGCACTTCGACGGCGCGGAACACCAACCTCCGCCTCAGGACTACGACTTGCAACCCCGTTACGACCGCCCCCGTCACTGTAGATGAATGAATCCGAAGGAAAACCGTAAAAGTCCTCTTCGTTGTCGTCGCTAAACCTATCGTCATCGTCATCGTCCTCTCTAGTACGTTTTCTGCGTTGGTTCCTCTCGCTCCTCCCCAAGAACAAACCTCGGCGCTTTGGGGTGCCAACCAGCTTGAGCTGATTTCGGTGAGCGGAGTAGACTCTCCCTCCAACGGAAACCTGAAAAACATTTGATGAGATACGTCTGAGAAATTTGGCTTCTAACCATCGTCTTATATCCGTAGGTCTGAAATTTTTATAATAAACAGTATCTCCAGGACGCAACTTGTCAATCCAGTCATGTTTCTTACGACTAGGACTATATACAACACGCTTATCCACTTCCTTGGGCTTCGTCAAATGATGTTTAAAACTATTCTTTGGATGGATTAAATCCAACAGCGTCTTAGGCTTAAAACTAAACAATCTCTCGGACGGAAACGAATGTCCATCTTCCAAACAAGTATTCCGGTAACCAAACAAGAAGTACGAAACCATGTCTTCAGTACTCAAACCAATCATATCCGGATCCAACAGAAACTTCTTTAAACCTTCCTTCACTACTCTGACCATGCGCTCCGCTTGACCGTTGCTCGATGGGTTGTACGGTGGACTCTTCATCATCTTCACTCCATGTTTCTCGAAGAAAACGATAAACTCTTTCGAGCTAAACGGTGGTCCGCCATCAGTAACAACTACGTCAGGTAACCCAAACCTAGCGAAAACGCTCATAAACTTTGATATGACTTTCCTGGCATCTGTTCCAAACTTCATATACTCAACTTCAATCCATTTTGAAAAACTGTCCACAATGACCAGGAAAACCTTCTTGTCGAAGTAGAAAAAGTCTGCATGAATACGGGTAAACGGTTTTGTTGTATGAATCCAACTGGAACTTGAAACTGGCTTTGCAACTGCATTCATCTGGCAACACACACTACATGATTTGACGAAACTTTCAATGTCACTGTTCATGCCATACCAGTAAACTGTCCTTCTTGCCATCTGCTTGATTTTGGTGATTCCTGAATGATTCCGATGCAACAACTTCATCAACTGCTTTTGCAAACTAGCAGGAATAAACACACGATCCTGGTACAATAAACAACCATCGACCAGTTCGAGATCTTGATGTTGTGCATAAACGTCCAACAAACAACGTTCCAACTTTTTTGGCCAACCATGCCTCATGTATGAAACAACTCTTTGGATAAACTCGTCTTGTTCTGACTCTTTTGCAATTAAAACATGGTCCAAAGGAAACTCATCATAAACATTCAAACTTTTGATAAACTCCTGTTGCAACGAAACTGGCACTTCAACTGGCAAAGGAAACCTTGAGCAAAAATCTGCATTGCCCATTTTTGATGACGGTCTGTAAACAATGTCGAAATCGTAGATGTTCAGTTCCATTACATATCTCTGCAGACGCGTCACAAACAACGAATTTTTGCCTTCTTTGCCAAATATGCCTATCAACGGCTTATGGTCGGTATACACAGTAAACTTCTGTCCAAACAAAAACTTATGAAACTTTTTGATAGTGCTTACAACGGCCAACGCTTCCAAATGTAAAATTGGGTAGGATTTTTGTGCCTTAGTTAAACTGAAGGAGGTAAAACTAATGGGCCTCTCTTCTCCATTGATTTCATGAGCTATCACGCCACCTAACCCATAACTGCTAGCATCTGTCACAACAACGACAGGCTTTTTTGGATCGAAAAACACTAAAAGTTTTGAAGACAACAACGATTGCTTACTTTGATCAAATACACGACAACACTCATCGGTCCAGACAAACTTAACGTCTTTTTTGAGTAAACGATACAAACAGCTTAAACGTGAGGATAAATTAGGGATAAACTTACCGTAGTAATTTATCAAACCCAAAAATGCCTTGAGCTCGGTGACGTTGTTCGGAACCTTGGCTCTACGAATCGTCTCGACCTTCTCTGGACACGGCAACAAACCTTTATCAGTCAACACATGACCCAGAAATGGCAAACTTGTCACAAACCACTTGCATTTTTGCAAACTAACTTTTATATTGGCATTAGAAAGTCGCTCTAAAACCAAATAAAGCTTTCTCAAACAGTCCTCATAATCCTCACCCGCTATTAAAACATCGTCTAAGTAGCAATAAACACCATCAATGCCTTTCAAAACTTGATCCATTACACGTTGAAAAATAGCAGCACTTGAAGAAGCACCTTGTGGCAAACGATTATACGAAAACAAACCTTTGATCGTATTAATTGTCATGATTTTTCTTGACTTTTTAGACAACAACAACTGTGTATACGCTCCGGTCAGATCTAAGGAACAAAACACTTTAGCACCAGCTAGTGAAGCAAACATATCTTGTGCTAACGGCAACGGATAGGTATTCGGGATGATCACCTTGTTGATCGAAACCTTGCAGTCGATCACCATCCTAATTCCACCGTCTTTCTTCACTACAACGATCACCGGCGATGCCCACTCACTCGCATCGATCGGTGTTATGACGCCATCTTTTTCTAAACTATCCAAATGTTCAACAACTTTGTCTTTTAAACGCAATGGAACGTCATACGCACGCTTGAAAACTGGTGCCGCACCTTTCTTCAACACTAGATCTGCCTCAAAACCTTTTATCGGAGTAAACAAAGACTTATCAAAAACATTGGCAAACTTACTTTGAATATCTTTCACGACACGCTCCTCTGAAGTCGGCAACGACAGCTGATTCAGGTTTGTACCACTGCCAAACGCATTCCTCCATTCAGGGAAAAAGATATCCAGCCAATCACGTCCAAGCAACGGTGTAAACGAACTTCCGCAGCGCAAAACAACCAGTTTAACGGATTTCCGTCTTCCGTTCAACTCCACCTGCACTGGAATCTGTCCTTCGACCACCAAACGACTTCCGTTGATCACCGCTAACTTCCTCGTACACTTCTGCAATGGTATATCGCCGAATTCTCCCTCATACGTCTCCCTGCTGACGACAGAAACTGCAGCTCCACAATCTATCTCCATTTCGACACGGATACCCTCGATCAAAACGGATCGGAAACACGGTTCGTTGATTTTTCCGATGGAAGAGATCAACAAACACTCCATATCCTCGTCATCCGAGACAGATCTGTTCAACCGACGACGCAAACTTGTCTGATACTCCGTCATCTTCGGCTTTGCTGCTGGAGAATCGACAAACTTCACAGATTTCTTCTCCTTGCTCTTCAAGTCGTAGCAGAAACGACGCGTGTGACCATCTCTGCCACAGAAATTGCAGCGAAACTTCCGTGATCGTGATGAAGAACGATTTCTACGGTCAAACGAAACTGATCGGCTACGGCTCCTGTACCGATTACTTGGTCCACGACTCCTACCACGGGATCTCGCACGTGAAACTGTTGGCTCTTGCCTCTTGCCAAGCCTGTTCAACACACTCACTCGACCGGATTCACGAGAAACTAGCTTTCGGTTCGCTCCAGCTAGCTCCCTGTTGATGATGATCTGCTCCGCTTTCGCAAGTGTCAAAGCTTCCTCATCAAACAAACGCTGTTGCACATCCGGATCGCGAATGCCACACACAAGCTTGTCGCGGATTGCGATGTCCTTAAACTCGCCAAACTCACACAACTCCGCTTGCAGCTTCACAGCTAGAATGAAATCCTCCGCACTTTCAGTAGGGCCTTGAACTCGTTGATAAAACTTAAAACGTTGGATCATGTCGCTTTCAGTCTTGTCGAATCGCTTCTTCAACGAATCGGTGATTTCCTTGAACGACACCGTCTTCAAGTCCTTTCCAGGAAACAAAAGCTTCAATTCGCTGTACACCTCCTTTCCGCATGCCGCCAGAAACGATGCTTTCTGTTCATTCGCATCCGTCATCTTGTTGTCGATGAACACCCATTCCATCTGCTCCAAGTACTGGCTAAACGGAATCGTGCCGGGTACATACGGATCGATATGATTCACCAACGGCATACTGACAGCGATGAAAAACGACGAAAAACTGAAAACGATTCGACAAACTATTACACGAAGTTTACCTACAAATTTCTTTCAGTGTAACAATCGAATAAACTTGATCAAAACAAACAGTTGACAAAACAAACGCAAAAATTTAAAAACTTTTTTGCAAAACTTTTTCTTGTCCAATTTTGAAACAATTTGTCCCACAGTGCAAAACATAAACTGCTACTGTGTCAAACTAAACACTTTTCAACTGTTTCGAAACGATCGTATGCAACATGCAACGACAAACTTTATCAACGAAACGTGAAACACAAACAAACCAAACAATTTTGTTGCTCAACACTAGCATAAACTTCAGTTGCTATCAAACATGAGCATAAACAAGTGCAACAATCTCTCGCTACAAACCAATTTCTCGCGATACAAACTTTGTTGCAAACAAACTTTGGCGCAACACACTACAATGTTGGCGAAAGAAACTCCTCGTACGTGACAAACACTTCGGCTGTGATTGATTTAATTTTTATTATGCACACACAAAGCCGGGTCACCGTACGGAAACAAAATGAAACACAAATTCTTTGCTTGCTAGGCAGAAGAAAATGGCTCATAAAACTCACTTTAACACTTTACGCATGCAATTAAACAAGTTTTCTCTCATATATTTCCACTTTTTTCGAGATGAAAAACTTACGATTTTTGCAGCAAACCTGTGTTAAGCGATCAAAACAAACCAACTCCTGCAGTGTAGGTACTGCCAGTATCGCGCAGCGCAAACTGTTGCTCTTCACCGTCGGCAAAAACACAGCCCAACGGGATGAAAGGCTGGCTCGCAATCAAACTTCTCCCAAGGGAAAATCGCCAAAAGATCACTGGCAAACCGGATAATTTTTACTGATTTACACTTCCCGGGACGCGAAAACAAATCTCCACCTCGTCGCCACTGTAATATAATGAGGGAGATTGGGTTCTAAACGGTAATTAATTACTTATGACCGAGACTGTGATACGGTATCGGATACGCAATGAAACGCGCGTCTGTTCGGGTGTGCAGTCAGTAGATAAACTGATTCTTTTTATTATTCGATCTCCACACTGCTGTTCCAGACAGCCAGTGGTGTAGCTAGGGTGGATGCTACAGTAATGAATTGCACAAATTGCAAGCAGCTGGGCCATACTGCCCAGTATTGCTGCAATAAACCTCGCTGTGCTTCTTGCAGGGAGAGACATATGGATGGTGCATGTAGTATACCGCCAAAATGCGTTTATTGCAACGAAAGTCCACCACATGCCCTCGAAAACTGCCCGACGTACGTACGCCAGCAGCAACATCAGCGACGATCATTAGAGCAGCGCTCTCGGCGTAGTTTTGCCGAGATGTTGAAAAAGGCTGCTCCGTCTGCTGAATCACAAAATATCTACTCTTCTCTGTCTCTTGATGATCAGGGCTCCGACTCTGACGTTGGTGAAGGAATTTCCTTCGTTTTCAAGGGTTCATCGAGGAAGCGTGTGAGACTCCAGAGACCCACAAAAAAGCCTCGGAATCTGCCTAGCAGTGATGACCCACCAGCCATGAAAAATACTAAGCCTGTTGCGAAAGTCTCAAAGCTCTCACCTCCTGGATTCAAGCTCCAAGAGGAAAGAGACTTTCCGCCACTACCGGGAAAATCTAAAATCCCAAATATCCCGAAATTTCAGACTGCTCAGCCAAAAGAAAGTTCGCATTCGGAGCCCCTAGGGCAACCTCAGGGCGTTCCAATGTTTACGCTTTCTGGCATTGTGGATATCATCCTTAATTTCTTCAATGCTTCTGACCCAGTGAAGAACAATGTTAAAGGATTGCTTCCATGTGTGACTCCTCTTTTGAAGCAACTGGCTTCTAGAATGCCCCTCCTTGCAACGATCATATCTTTTGATGGTTAAATTATCCACAGAGGTTGAAGATATGATTTCTGTTCTACACTGGAACTGTCGTAGTATTATGCCTAAATTAGATAGTTTTAAATTTTTAGTTAGTAATTTGCAGTGCGATGTTTTTGCGTTGTCAGAAACATGGCTAACACCTGATGTGACCCTTCCTTTCCATGATTTTAATATTATTCGCCTGGATCGATCCGACTCATATGGAGGAGTGCTTTTGGGGATCAAAAAGCATCACTCGTTCTACAGAGTCGATCTGCCGCCGATGTCAGGCATTGAAGTCGTTGCATGTCAGGTGACTATCCGAGGCAAAAGCCTCAGTGTCGCCTCCATATATCTTCCTCCGAGATCGGCGATATCTCGCAGAGATCTCTCTCACATCTGCTCAGTTATGCCTGAACCACGGTTGTTCATTGGAGATTTCAACTCCCACGGAACAGGCTGGGGGGAACTGTATGACGACCACCGATCATCGTTGATATATGACCTCTGCGACGACTTCAATATGACAATTCTCAACACTGGGGAAGTTACACGAGTGGCACCTCCAGCTCAAGATGGAAGTCCTAGGGATAGCCGTTTAGACCTCTCAATATGTTCAAGCTCGTTATCGCTGAATTGTTCATGGAGGGTAATCCAGGATCCCCATGGTAGCGATCACTTGCCGATCGTAGTTTCAATTTCCAATGGAACACAACAGTCTTCATCCATCGATCTTGCCTACGACCTCACAAAGCACATAGACTGGGGAAAGTACGTGGATGCGATCATTGATGGAGAGCAAGCGGTAGAAGTACTTCCTCCGTTGGAAGAGTATCGCTTTTTATCCGAGTTGATTCTCAACAGCGCTCTTCAAGCCCAACGCCGTCCTGTGCCTGGTCCGTCGGTTCGCAAGAAGCCTCCCAATCCGTGGTGGGATGAAGAGTGTAAGGCACTCTATCGCGAGAAATCCGCCGCGTTTAAAGACTTCCGGAAACGTGGTTCAATTGACAACTATGAGCGCTATTTTTCCCTTGAACGCAAGTTTAAAAGCTTGGTCAAAGCGAAGAAAAGCGGTTATTGGCGTCATTTTGTGGAAGGATTATCACGTGAGACCTCGTTGAGAACACTTTGGACCGTCGGAAGAAGAATGCGTAATACATCGTCGGTTAATGAAGATCGAGAGAGCTCTCCTCGGTGGATTATCGATTTCGCTAAGAAAGTTTGTCCGGATTCCGTTCCTGTTGATCGCGTGCGACGAGATATTCCGGTGGATAGGGAGGCCATGGATAGTCCTTTTTCGATGGTTGAATTCTCACTTGCTCTCCTTTCATGCAACAATTCCGCTCCAGGAATGGATCGAATCAAGTTCAATTTGCTTAAGGGCCTACCTGACGTCGCAAAGAGGCGCCTATTGAACTTGTTTAATCACTTTCTGGAGTGTAACATTGTTCCGGATGACTGGAGGCAGGTGAGAGTAATAGCCATCCAAAAACCCGGGAAACCCGCGTCTAACTATAATTCGTACCGTCCAATTGCGATGTTGTCGTGTATTCGCAAGTTGTTAGAGAAGATGATTCTCTTTCGGCTGGATAAATGGGTTGAATCGAATGGCATGCTGTCAGATACACAGTTTGGTTTTCGCAGAGCCAAAGGAACGAACGACTGTCTTGCGCTGCTTTCTTCAGAAATTCAACTTGCCTTTGCCCAAAAGGAACAGATGGGTTCAGTGTTTTTGGATATTAAGGGTGCTTTTGACTCAGTTTGTGTTGATGTCCTTTCAGACAAACTCCACGCAAGTGGCCTTTCATCAGTTTTGAACAATTTTTTGTACAATTTGTTGTCCGAGAAGCATATGAGTTTTACTCATGGCAACTTGTCAGTTTCACGAATTAGCTACATGGGTCTCCCCCAGGGATCATGTCTGAGTCCCCTTCTTTATAATTTTTATGTGAGAGACATTGATGACTGTCTCATGGAAAATTGCTCGTTAAGACAGCTTGCAGACGACTGTGTTGTTTCTGTCACAGGACCAACAGCAGCCGAACTACAAGGACCCTTACAAGATACTCTGGACAATTTGTCTACTTGGGCCTTAAAGCTGGGTATCGAATTCTCTGCGGAGAAAACTGAGATGGTTGTCTTTTCAAAGAAACACAAACCTGCCAAGTTTCCGCTTACACTCATGGGTAAGACAATCACTCATAGCTTGTCTTCTAAATATCTCGGGGTCTGGTTCGACGCCAAATGCACCTGGGGGAAACACATTGTGTATCTGACACAAAAATGCCAAAAACGAATCAACTTCATGCGAACTATAACCGGAACATGGTGGGGAGCCCATCCGGAAGATCTGATCAAGCTGTACCAAACAACCATCTTGTCGGTCTTAGAGTACGGTAGCTTTTGCTTTCAATCCGCGGCGAAAACACATATGCTGAAGATACAGCGGATTCAGTACCGCTGTCTTCGCATCGCGCTAGGCTGCATGAACTCGACTCACACAATGAGTTTAGAGGTACTTGCAGGAGTACAGCCCCTGACAGATCGTTTCGCGGAGTTAACACTCAGGTTCCTCATCCATTGTGAGGTTCTCAATCCATTGGTTATTGAAAACTACGAAAAGCTGCTTGAACATAACCCTCAAACTCGTTTCATGAGTGTGTACTACTGGTACATGACGCTGGAGGTTAGCCCATCTTCGGTTAACACCAATCGTGATAACTTCCTAGAATTCGACTGTTCCTCTGTAGTATTTGATTTGTCCATGAAGCAAGATATCCATGGTATACCAGAACACTTTCGTTCAAAATTTAGCCCTCCCATGTTTGCAAGTAAATTCGGGCATGTCAGCGAGAACCGACAGTTCTTCACTGATGGGTCAAAAATGGATGATATCACTGGTTTCGGTGTTTACAACGTTTCTCATAGCGCCTCCTTCATGCTTCAAAAGCCATGTTCTGTATATGTTGCTGAACTAGCAGCTATACATTACACCTTAGAGTACATCAGTTCTCTCCCACCCGAGCACTTCTTCATTTTTTCCGACAGTTTAAGTTCTCTGGAGGCTGTTCGGTCAATGAAGCCGGTGAAGCACTCAGCGTACTTCCTGAATAGAATACGCCAGGCATTGAGTGCTTTGTCAATTCGCTCTTACACTATTACCCTAGCTTGGGTCCCTTCGCATTGCTCCATTCCTGGCAATGAGAAAGCAGACTCTCTGGCTAAGGTAGGCGCTAAAGAAGGCGATGTTTACGAGCGTCAAATCGCCTTCGAAGAATTTTTTGCATTGGCCCGTCGGGAGACCTTGATCAGCTGGCAACAGAAATGGAGAGACGGAGAAATGGGTAGATGGCTGCATTCCATATTTCCACAGGTGTCGAAAAAGCCATGGTTTAAGGGGTTGGGCATGAGCCGTGATTTCATTCGTGTCATGTGTCGGCTTATGTCCAATCACTATTCGTTAAGCGCGCATACCCACCGTATTGGGCTTTCAGAAAGCAATCTCTGTGTTTGCGGCGTGGCTTACCAGGATATCGAACATGTTGTGTGGGGATGCGGTGAGCATCGTGGCGTCAGATCTGAGCTGACTGAAACTCTCCGGATCCGAGGAAAACAGCAGAAACCTGTCAGGGAAGTGTTGGCGGGCCTTGATTTAGAATATATGAATTTAATCCATCTGTTTTTGAAGCGTATCAATATCCGAGTTTGATTGTGTTCGTTCCCTGTCTTTCTTTTTCCTCTTCAAATTGTCCTCTTCTCGTCGTGTCTCCCACAAACCGTTTCTGTTTAGTTTCATTACAGATCTGGACATCCTGTCCCTTCAAGCTTCATCAGCTTAGTAGTCTAAGTAGCTTAAGAAATTCCAAAAAATCCCTTCCTTCCCTGTTACAAATGTATCCACTAACCTTAAAACTTCCGCAAACTAACATAGTTTTAAAAATAAGTTCAAATTTCAAAATGTAAATAATGTAAAAAAAAAGAAAAGATTTCGGCTCTGTTATGCCCCACGGCGCCTGAGCCTGCCAAATAAACGAGATAAGTAAAAAAAAAAAATAAAGAAATATTAAAATTTGCATCCCTGAGCTACTTTTCACAACAAAATTTTCGCGGGTTCTAGTTTTCACAATTTTTAACACAACACTTCTTAAGTTTTATGAATTGTATTTGGAATCCATGCCGAACGGTCGGTTCCGGATTTATCAGGATGTCCCGGGGGGTCTGCCCGAACGTCATTTGAGACACTTACATAATTAATTTGCACGGATCAACCAAAACTACAGTATTTGTATCTGAATCGTAAATCATTAGTATATTTCGACTCTTTCAACTAATTTGGAACCATTCTTGCCGGTTCTGGATTCCCTGGAACCGGTTGGGAAATCCGGAACCGTCCAGAATGGTTCCAAATGAGTTGGAAAAGCCCGACCATACTAACGATTTACGATTCAGTTACAAGCACTGTTGTTTTGTTTGATCTTTGAAATGTATCAAATGACCTTCGGTAACGTTCGCGTAAATTCGGAACCGACCGTCTGACTTTGCTTCCAAGTACAACTCATGAAACTTCATGAAACACCACAACGTTGTGCCAGAATTTCATTGAAATCGGCTGCCAAAAGGTTGAAATTAGAGCTCAAATATCACGAAAATTTGATTGTGAAAAATATGTGAGGGATTCAAAATTAAATGAATTCCTACAACTTGATAAAGAGTCACTGGTCGCAATAAGAGAAATAGAGAAATTCTTGAGAGTTCTCAAAATATTTCCTGAAAAAAATCCTCGAAGAATTTTGGAGCACTTTCTGAGGCAAATGGTGGATAAACTCATGACGGAATTCATATGAAAATAGCTGGAGGAACAGGATAAACATGAAAGAAAACTCAGCATAGGAACTTATGGAGGAATTATTGTGAAGTTTTTCCCAAAAAATCCTTGATGGTGATGTCTAACCCTTTGCGAATATTTTGGTAGAACTTCGGTAGGAATCTCAAACATAAAACCGGCTAGAGTTAAAACGGGAGAAATCAGCGGAAGAATTCGTAGGGAAATCTCAAGAGAATATCCTGGGATAGTTCCAGGGAAAGTTTTCAGAGTAATCCCTATGGAAATTACAGTAAAAAGTAACGTAGAAGTGGTCCAGGATTTCCTGCTGGAAATTTAGAAGAAGTTCCACAAATAATCTGTTGAAATATTGTTTGATAAATAGGCGATTTCCTAGATTGGTAGAGCGTTTTCTGGAAGGATCCCTGGAGAAGACACTCAAAGTATTTGAGGGGAAATAACTAGAATAATTTCTAAGGCTTTTCCTCGAGCAATCTGAGAAGAAATTCCTGAATAACCAGTAGAATTGTCGCGTAAGTCTCTGAAGGTTTCTTCAAAGTCTCTTGAACTTTGCACCAGGATTCATTACAAGCAGAAAAAATGGCTTCGGGTGCCAGTCTATTTAAAAAAAGATACTTTAGAGACTTTTATGAGCATGGATGACCGTTGCACTCCGTGATTGATCGGAACAATCACACTTGCACAGGGATTCAATGAATGGTGCTTGGAATCAGCTAACCATTCTCATTTCACATGAATCGAGAGCTCAATCATTAAAAGCCAATAACAGTCTCGGCAACGACCATAGAGTCTTCGAGGAAATGAAGGAATGTTAGTAAGACAACCATTGTTACAAGACACCAATTATACCGCTGCATCTCCATAGTTGTCATGGAAAGGATAATGCCTTAGTGAAATAAGGTAAGGATCTGGTAGTCACTTTTATACGATCCATGATATATTTGCGCTAAACCGAAATCGTGATATTACTCGACAAACGCATTGCATCGCTTGCAAGAGTAAGCAACGCAATTGAAGGATCAAACACTGCTCTGGTAGGTATTTATAAAAAACCTGTTCATAAAAAATAGAAAATTTTTGAGATTCAATTTAAATAGTGACCATGTCTCTAAAAAGACATCTGCAAGCAGCTCTGTAAAACTGAAATTGTTCTCAAAACAGACATTATACAAATTTCATCCTTCAAATAAATGTATCCTCTCTAAACGATTCTTCCTTGTCGTTAACCTTCCCGCTACTTCCATCCCAAGTAACCCTCCCTCCCTCTTACACCCTGTGCTACAATAACCAATGCCATCGAAGCCGTGAACATCATCCGCTTTCGCCGACGAAAACCTACATATTTTACTCCGACTACACGTAACCTCCAGCACCATCATCAACAGCCCACACAATCCTTGCTCGTATACAACCCTCGCACAGCGGAGCGCTTTCATAGAGAGATTGGACATAACCTAAAAAGTGCCCCAATTTGATTGAAAACGGTAATTTACCAATTTTACTGGATGCTCAAATTAATATCGATTTTTCATTGTACAGTGGCTCAATTTCATTTTCGTACGGGGCACTGTTTTCATATCAAGTTGGTATAAAACTATTAAATGGTGCATGGACTTCGATATACTTTATCAATAATGAAGGTTATAGGTGTCATCTATTGTTTGGCAATGACAAACTGTATTCATTTGCCTAAATCTTTGGAATAATGGAAAAGTATTGAGATTGTGTCTATAATTGACCCAATTCCATATTCGTACACCTAACAAAAAAGAAATAGGGTAGGTGTACCAATTATGGATGCAATATGTCAACAGTAGTAATAAAAATCAAGTTGTAACCGCGTTTCTAAAACGCAAGCATAACTTGTTGGTGTTTATTACTAGTTTAAAGCCTTGCGAATCTGTTGATTTAAACAGTTTTAGTACTAAATTGACTTTAAGCTTCTAAAAATGGATTTTAAAAAGCGTTGTCTTTGTACCAATTATGGCAATAGCGTTCCTAGCATTCGACATAAAGGTGTACCAATTATGGACTGTCGAATATTTGCACGAAATGAACTCAAACGCCATGAAGAGCGAATGATAATGCAACGCTAATATGTAATAAAGATATCGCTCATAAAATTTTCCAAAAAATTTGGGTTAAATAGATGTTAAATCAATTTTTTTCAATGGGTTCATGGGAGAAAATTAATTTTCGAAAAAGAAGTCAAAATGTAGTGTAAATGCAAATTATGATACAAAACAGCATTAATGATCTCACATTACCTTTCCAGTGCCAATTTTTAACGAAAAAAGAGGGAAAATTCAAAAATCGAGTATCGCTGAAAACCCCTCTCTATCATGAAATTAGCATCTTCCGCTTGCGAACGTTTTCGAACGTGTGATTGAAAAATCTTAGTAATTGAGTACAAAACATGAAGATAATGCCTTACCGAACCGTCCCGTCGTGGAAGTCACCCGTAAAATAGCTTTACTTCTTTTATTTTACTGATCAAAAAATGTAAACAAACCGCCTCCAGAGTATTGCCATAATTGGGCTCTCATACACTCTTTGTACCAGTTATCGACATAGTGGAAATAACACGTTTTCCAACTTAAAACAGTAGAATTGATTGCATACCAGCTAAATTTATTCATTTGTTCTCACTAGGTAACATAGATTCATCGGTTGAAACAGTTTATCCGGATGAAAAGATACATTTCGTAACGGAGGTCCCTTAGCCAACTGCTAAGAAGGTGACATATATGTGAGGCAAAATTTTCAAATGTTCATTTTTCGAAGCTTATTGCACGAATGTTCTTTTCAAGGTTTAGCTACTATCAAAAACAAATAGTTTAATCATTCCTGTGAATATAAGCCATTATAGTCTAGTGAAACAATAAGAAAAATCTCTTTTTGTTCCCACTATTGCCATAATTGGTACTATAGCCATAATTGGTACTTCTACCCTATACAGCATTCAAAACTAATTTTTAATGGACTAGATGACTACTCAAGCTCTTCGTTGTGTTGTTCAGATGCAGTAGAATACACTTGGAAAATTTACAAACGGATATATTTGAAACCTAAGTAAATTTAAGAAAAATACCAGTTTTCCCATGTTTTTTGCTAAAATATTCGGTAAGTCGAATAATAAATTGCATTTTTTTCATCATCACTTCCTTAAGAATGATAATTGCGAATATTGCACAAGTTTCAAAAATTTATAATCAGTTTTAGAGTAGCTAAGAGTGGATATCGACAACCTATACTTTTGAATCTTAGGTAATATAATATTTATAACAAATCCAAAACCAAAAATTTTAGTCAATTTCTTTATGTTTGGCGCCTAAATGTATATACATAATCCATAGTTTATGTTCCTATCAAAACATTGCGTAATTATCATTTTTAATTTACATTTTACTACCAAACATGATTATAGAGATTTATAGAATAAATATTATTGCCATAACCGCAACACAAACGTGTTTTTAAAATGATGAAAACAACAGGATATATTCTATTAAATAGTGTATCAATGCTTTCTGCTCATTCAAGTTATTTTGTATTTTTCTTATAAAATCAATAAATTGCAAAATAGGGTGCTATTTTGAATATTATTTAAATATTATTTCAAAGATAATTGAATATTACGATGACATCAATTATGTTGGAGGTATGTACAGCGTAGTTTAGGGTACTTTATTGTAAAACGATTTTCGTAGTTCAAATGATTTTTACAGACAAATTCAAAATTAACATTTACCTGTTGTTTAGAATGAAAATTTGGTTTACATTGATTAAAAATATCATTTTAGAAGAGTTTTGAACTTATGGCACAACAATTTTCTGAACTCAAAAGGGATAAAAACTGTTTATGATTTCTGTAAACTGTATATATTTCAACTAAATTTCTATCAGAGCTTACGAGTATAATCTATAGATTGGATCCAATGACAAAAATAAACGTAATTGTTCGAATTATTGGATTTTATGGCAAAAATCATTGGAAAACTGGCATTTCTCATAATTTTACCTAAATTTTATATATGTCCACTAATAAATTGTCCAAATGTATTTCACTACATCTGAACATCATAAAAAAGCACTTCAGTAATCAAATAGAGCTTCTAAATTTAGTTTTGAACGTTGTGCGTTTGAATTTTGGTAGGTGTACGAATATGGAATTGGGTGAATTTTAGACATCAATTCAATACTTTTCTCAGGGTGGCCACCAAATATCCATTTCGAAATTCCCGCTTTTTTCCCGGTTTTCCCGGTATAATTTTTAAAATTTTCCCGGTTTTTAATTGAAGGGCCCAAATTTAAAAGGGTAACTCTTAGGCCGTATTTTAGGTGAGTTTTACGTCCAATAGGATAAATAATATTATTCGTAGAAGATTGGCTTGTTTTTTGGCTCCCGTACAATTGATATGGAATGAAAAATTGCTGAAAAAGTCGATTTGCCCAAAACCATTTTCTTTACTTACATCCCTTTGCTTCTAACCCTCTGAATTGTGCCAATAGGATGGATTACACTCATGACACTTTTGATTCACTTTGCCAAGGGGTCGTTTTAAATTTGATAGCCCATATTTACCAACAACTAGCTGTTCCGGCAAACGTTCTATTGCAGAATAGGCTGTAGAGGCATTAGAAAAAAAATCCCAAAGTTGATGTCAAATTTGAATTTTCCGTTTTTTCAACGTCCTCGGAAGTTTTAAAAAAAATATTCCACACAAACACTTTGGAGCCCTTAAGGAAAACATAAGTGAAAAAAATGGTCAAATCGGTCAATCCGTTTTCAAGCCAACTTGTGACAAACAAACACCATTTATCTTTGGATTTTTTCTTCATAAAAATGAAGTGTTCACTAAAGCAAATAAGTTTAAGGTAAGGATGAAACAAAGCCACACATGTTGAAGCATGTATCTCACTTAGTTATTCAATTTTTGATGGATTAGATAACTAATGATACATTAGAAACTCTTATAAATTAAGCAAAGTTGCACAGAATATTCGGATTTATTAATTTATGATTCATTAAACAAAGAAAATTTTGAATCCGACATGTTTGAGTGCTTAAACTTGCTGCAAGAAGTTTTCAAGCTCTGATTCAAAACTTTCGAAGCTGATAAAATAGAGAAACATACAAGCCCTGATAGTAAGAGAAAAAAAAATCATAAAATATTTTGAAACATTGCCAATCAATAAGAAAGTTGAACATTTCTAAGAAGTATAGTACAGCAGAGTAGATTTCTACAAGAAGTTAAATCATTAATAATTAACAATTATTTAGAGCTTAAAGATGTTCGTCAACACGATTTTCCCGGTGTCCATCTCAAATTCCCGGTTTTTCCCGTATTTTTCCCGATGGATTGAAATTCCCGTCTTTTTCCCGCTTTTCCCGTTTTTCCCGGTTCGGTGGCCACCCTGTTTTCTATTAATCCAAAGATGAATGTAAATGGAAACATTTTGTGATTGGCAAACAATAGATGACACCTATTACCTTCAATGTGGATAAAGTATTTGTAGCTCAATACTTCATTTAATAGTTTTTTACTAACTTGATGTGGAATCAGTATTCTGTACGAATATGAAATTGGGCCACTGTATACTGCCCAGATAATATTTTTCACAAATTAAGATAGGTTTAACATACAATTTAAATAAAATACAAATAATAGAATAGTAACGGCAAGATGTAATACAAGTCAACTTTCCAAAGATAGTTGACCAAAACAATATATAGGGAATTGTGAAACATAGTGTAAGATGGAGGAATTGATGTTGAATTAAATTTTACCCACTGCAGACCATGGAGTCCAAGATAATGCAGATTGCTTAGGTATATAAAGGGTTTTATTGTTTATGGCACAAATTTGTTTTTTTTTTTTTGTTCAGCACATTGCCAATGGATCAGGCGTAAGGATTTTTTGACACAGAAATGGTGAAAGATCGAATGTGAAACGTTTTCTGGTTTTAGAAAATGCTATGAAAGTATATGAGATATATATTGAGGCAAATAAGTATTCTATAGAAGAATATATACAGCTACAAAGTACGATGAGGACCTTCTCCTTACAAATCAGAAGTGATAGCTATAAGACTATCAACTCCGTCTTAAGATGGTTCCAAAAAATCAAGTAAACTCGATCAATACAAAAGTTTTGGAAAACATCATTCAGTTTGTTTCCATGAAAAATGGTAACAATCAATCCTAAGAACTCCAATTTTAGAACTTTTGTCCGACCATGCGTCACTGTGCATTGCAGCAAAACCCCGATGTTCTGAATGGGTATCCAAAACATCGATATGGTGTACCAGCGCGTGTCGCGGTTTTAGCTCTGTTTTGTTTATGCCCCCTCGAATTGCCGACCAGACTGGGTGGCGCCTTGGTCCATCCATGCCCATAATTACCACGGGCTCGTTACCTTGACATCGTGCACGGATTGCGCTTCGCTCGGATTGTCGCCGGCTCAAGGATTTCACCAGGATTGCAACAGGAGCCAGCAGCAACTGTGTAAGGGGTTGGAAATTTCCTGTTAACCTCATGCATGGCACCTGATACCCATTGACTTCGTCTCCTGGACAAAGTTTGGCGAAAATCGATTCTGTTGATAGTCATTAGTTAGTCAGTTCGTAGGCAAAATCCACAAAAGGAGAGACCGGAAGAATTAGGAATTAGTCATCACTCACAGAAGAACCTTGAACCGACCGAAGATCGAATAAATAAGTGTGCCAAAACAAGTCAAGGTATTGCTAATCGTGAATGACTTATGCGAATGTTTTTGATTTCGTTTATGTCCATCATTTGGATTAGTCATTTTTTGGTAGAGTTGTACCAGGGCTACGAAGTGAGGTTTTGAGTTAAGGTTTGTGCTCTTAATAGCCAAAGTAAATATCTGCTTCCACAAGTTTGATAAACCTTATGATCAAATGGATTTTCCTTGTAAAATCAAACATTTGGGTAATAAAAGAATGACATTGATGATAACTCAATCGTGAAATGTTTGAAATCACATTGCACAATCTTGTACTTCCGTTTTTTTCTAATCTAGAATTATAGAGAACCCAAGGTGAGAATTTTTTGATCGCTTTGTGATAATTGGGTTTTTGCAATCATGATTTGTAGGTCAATATGCCATGCGCTCCATATATTTATACACTTCACGCAGCTACGGATTTTCATTAGCCGACATGTTAAACGACACACGAATCTAGAATGATAGACAAGACCAGAAATAGCAATATACAAACAAATCCCAATCAAGCAGAAGAGAAAACCTGTTCCTATGGGCGGCGTCCGGTATATCTATTTACAACTCTCCACTTGACTTTGTATGGGATAAACAAACCACATGCCACTTTGCGAGCTCAGCTCACGTGAATGGACCAGGTGGGATGAACCGTCGTTTGCTGCTTTGGTCGCGCTGTCATCCACGTCAAGAGCGATGCGTAGAAAGACAAGTTCCGCTCTCTGCAGGATCAGTTTAGTGTGCTGACAAGGTCGTCAAATCATTTTGCTCACCGCCGCTCGTTAACCAACACAATGGCGGAGTGGTCACACGGCGAAGTTTGATTGATTAGCTTGGACTGATGTGTGTGAACGGGATTTTTTTGGAGGTCTGGTGACAGAAGTAGGAAATAGCGTATTTAATTGACACAAACAGGATTTAAGATGTCTTCCGTTTGGCGATAATGGAGTTTGACATACTATTTATCAGGGGATGCCGGAAATGGCGATTTAAGTTATGCACGGTACATTTAAACAGAATACCCGTTTTTTGTTAAGGTAGAAGAAAAAAATAAACACAAACCAACTACCTAGTATGTTATTACTTGATGCTGGTTTTCTACATTGAAACATTACATTTACTGAATAGGAACCTTACAATTTTTGTACATGTAACAATATTTTTAATATTCTTGACAGACCAACGTGAGGTGATTGAAAGTTGGAAGCAACACTACGATGAACACCTGAATGAGGCAAAGGCGGGACACTAAGACAACAGGAGGAATGGTTTCATCGATACGGTGGATAAGGGATACGTATCAACTTCCTCAATGAGTGAAGTTAAGCATGCTATCATTCATCACAAGAGCAAAAAACATCTGGGAGGAAACGAACGCAATAGAGCTCGCATTGACAGAAGTATGAGGATCGACGGAGATAAGTTTGTGTACCTGTAATTATTGGAAAGGTCTTTTAATAACTGCAGCAGAGAAATTCGAAAACGTATTACTTATTGCTGGAAGTCCTGCTTTCTACGGACTCCACAAGACATTGTGGTCTAGGAAACATTACGTATTACGCACCTTTTACAATACGCTGATAAGATCGGTTGTCCATAGGCCTACAGGCATGGGACGTGGACAATGCTTGAAGAGAACCTGCAAGTGTTAGGAGTTTTTTGTTTTTTGAACGACGTGTGCTTAGGACGATCTTTAGTGGAGTATGTGAAACGGCGAATCCAGTATCCAAGAAGTCACCAAAGCTGGAAGGGTACGATGGGCAAGACATGTTATCAGAATGCCGGACAACAATGTTGGTTTCCACAAAAATAGTGTTCACCTCGAGTTCGCCCGGTTTAAGCGAAGGTGCGCAACGAGCTAGGTGGTTTGACCAGGTTTAGCAGGAACTTGAAAGTGTCTGACAATCGAGAAACTGGTCGAGCCATGGATTGGTTTGTTGGCGCAACATTGTGGAGCAGGTCATGTCTTAAAGGAGTAGAGTAAGTTATAAAGAGTTGTATTGGAATCTTGTAGTCAATGATTGGGTGTTCTATTACAAATATAAACCGACACATCCAAATCTTTGAAAATGTATGTGCTTCATACTCATTCAACCAAAACAACACAAGCTCAAGTTATCTTCCATTTCGAAATCGGTGTATCATCACCGAAAAGAGCCTACCCCAAGCGCCACTAGAGCCACATGCTATCGCGATTTCAACCGCGTCATCCAATTTCCCACGATCTGGCTCACAGCGAGTGAGCTTTCAAGCAGGTGAATTTCGCTTTTACCTAGAGGTACCTACTCATGGGAGATCTTACTCACATATTTATTTATCTCTGTCGATTGCGCCAGACAACCGAAAAAGCCAAAATAACTGAAACATATGTACGATCCAACGTTTCTTCACTACAAATCACCTTGTCTGTTTTGTTGACTCCGTTTTTTTTTGTCGGTAAACTCGATTTTCTCTACAGTTGGCACCCAGTAACCAGCGTCACAGCAGCATAGTCTCTTCGGTTGGTGTAATTTTCCACCCTCAAACGGGGGTAAAATGACGAGAAAACCACCGTAAAGCACGGCTAATAATTGCGCTCTGATTGAGGAACCATCACGATTAGAGCTAGGTATTGCACACCGTGTTGACGATTTGTGCGTTGAGGTGTTGCGTTCGCGTGTACTCACGAATGCCCGGTGGCAATGCCGGTGCTGGCCAGCTGATATATTCTCACACTTTGCTCGTCTTCTGCGTATTCGTTTCACTACACTACACAGGAGGGCAGTGTTTCTCAATCTCAGGGTCACGGAACACCATAACTCAACTCGTTTATCTTTTTAGACTGTTTTTTGAACATTCGACAGAAGATTGTGGAATTTGCGGCCACGCTGTCTTAGAATGATTAAAACGAGTTTTATTTGTCGTTTTTTGTCTAGTATTTGGTCTAACTTTAACTGTCCTATGTTAAAATTTTCGTTGGTACATGACTATTCGGATTTTTACAATAAATTGTTTAAATAAATTGCGCCATTTTCCAAACGAGAATTACGTTAGTTGAAAGTGGAGAGTGAAGAGAGATTCTTTGGAATCCTCTCCTTGGGTTCCTATCAGAAAGCTGGATAGATTCCTGTTGAAAATTTGGTGACACTCTTTTCGGAAATCTGGAGATTCCTGTGAGAAATCTGAAGAAATTCTTGTAGGGAATCTGGAGATTCCTCATCGGAATTTGAAGAGATTCCTTATTGGAAGCCGGAGACTTTCCTCATCGAAATCCGGAGAGATTCTTCATCCAAATTGGAAAATTCCTAAACGGAATCCGGAGAGATTCCTCTTCGAAATCCGGAGAGATTCTTCAACGGAATGCGGTGTCCAGAGAGATTCCTCAGTCCAGAGAGATTCCTCATCGAAATCCGAAGAGATTCCTCATCGAAATCCGGAGAGATTCCTCATCATAATCTGGAGAGAATCCTCATTGAAAACCCGGAGAGATTCCTCATCGGAGTCCGGAGAGATTCCTCATCGAAATCCGGAGAGATTTCTCATCGAAATCCGGAGAGATTCCTCATCATAATCTGGAGAGAATCCTTATTGAAAGCCCGGAGAGATTCCTCATCGAAATCCGGAGAAGCTCCTCATTGAAACCCGGAGGGATTCCTCATCGGAATCCGGAGAGATTCCTCATCGGAATCCGGAGAGATTCCACAGCGAAATCCGGAGAGATTTCTCATCGGAATCCGGGAAGATTCCTCATCGGAATTCGGGAAGATTTCTCAACGGAATCCTGGAAAATTCCTCAACAGAATCTGGAGGGAATCCTCATTGAAAACCCAGAGAGATTCCTCATCGAAATCCAGAGAAATTCCTCATTGGAATCCGGAGGGATTCCTCATCGGAATCCGGAGAGATTTCTCATCGGAATCCGAAGAGATTCCCCATCGGAATCCGGAGAGATTCCTCATCGTAATCCGAAGAGATTCCTCATCGGAATCCGGGAAGATTTCTCAACGGAATCCTGGAAAAATCCGCATCGGAATCAGGAGAGATTCCTCATCGGAATCAGGAGAGATTCCTCATCGGAATCTAGAGAGATTCCTCAACAGAATCCGGAGAGATTCCTCATCGGAATTCAAAGAGATTTCTCATCGGAATCCGGGACGATTCCTCATCGGAATTCGGTAAGATTTCGGAAACAGGAGAGATTCCTCATCGGAATCTAGAGAGATTCCTCAACAGAATCTGGGGAGAATCCTCATTGAAAACCCGGAGAGATTCCTCAACGGAATCCGGAGAGATTCCTCAACGGAATCCGAAGAGATTCCTCATCGGAATTCGGAGAGATTCTTCATCGGAATACAGAGAGATTCCGCATCGAATCCAAAGAGATTCCTCATCGGAATCCGGAGAGATTCCTCATCGGAATTCGGAGAGATTCCACAGCGAAATCTGGAGAGATTCCTCATCGGAATCCGGGAAGATTTTTCAACGAAATCCTGGAAAATTCCTCAACAGAATCTGGAGGGAATCCTCATTGAAAACCCAGAGAGATTCCTCATCGAAATCCGGAGAAATTCCTCATTGGAATCCGGAGGGATTCCTCATCGGAATCCGGAGAGATTTCTCATCGGAATCCGAAGAGATTCCTCATCGGAATCCGGGAAGATTTCTCAACGGAATCCTGGAAAAATCCGCATCGGAATCAGGAGAGATTCCTCATCGGAATCTAGAGAGATTCCTCAACAGAATCCGGAGAGATTCCTCATCGGAATTCAAAGAGATTTCTCATCGGAATCCGGGACGATTCCTCATCGGAATTCGGTAAGATTTCTCATCGGAATTCGGGAAGATTTCTCATCGGAATCCTGGAAAATTCCTCATCGAAATCCGGAGAAATTCCTCATTGGAATCCGGAGGGATTTCTCATCGGAATCCGGAGGGATTTCTCATCGAATCCAAAGAGATTCCTCATCGGAATCCGGAGAGATTCTTCATCGGAATTCGGACAGATTCCACAGCGAAATCCGGAGAGATTTCTAATCGGAATCCGGAGAGATTCCTCATCGGAATTCGGGAAGATTTCTCAACGGAATCCTGGAAAATTCCTCATCGGAATCTAGAGAGATTCCTCAACATAATCTGGAAAGAATCCTCATTGAAAACCCGGAGAGATTCCTTATCGAAATCCGGAGAAATTCCTCATTGGAATCCAGAGATATTCTTCATCGGAATCCGAAGAGATTCCCCATCGGAATCCGGAGAGATTCCTCATCGGAATCCGAAGAGATTCCTCATCGGAATCCGGGAAGATTTCTCAACGGAATCCTGGAAAAATCCGCATCGGAATCAGGAGAGATTCCTCATCGGAATCAGGAGAGATTCCTCATCGGAATCTAGAGAGATTCCTCAACAGAATCCGGAGAGATTCCTCATCGGAATTCAAAGAGATTTCTCATCGGAATCCGGGACGATTCCTCATCGGAATTCGGTAAGATTTCGGAAACAGGAGAGATTCCTCATCGGAATCTAGAGAGATTCCTCAACAGAATCTGGGGAGAATCCTCATTGAAAACCCGGAGAGATTCCTCAACGGAATCCGGAGAGATTCCTCAACGGAATCCGAAGAGATTCCTCATCGGAATTCGGAGAGATTCTTCATCGGAATACAGAGAGATTCCGCATCGAATCCAAAGAGATTCCTCATCGGAATCCGGAGAGATTCCTCATCGGAATTCGGAGAGATTCCACAGCGAAATCTGGAGAGATTCCTCATCGGAATCCGGGAAGATTTTTCAACGAAATCCTGGAAAATTCCTCAACAGAATCTGGAGGGAATCCTCATTGAAAACCCAGAGAGATTCCTCATCGAAATCCGGAGAAATTCCTCATTGGAATCCGGAGGGATTCCTCATCGGAATCCGGAGAGATTTCTCATCGGAATCCGAAGAGATTCCCCATCGGAATCCGGAGAGATTCCTCATCGGAATCCGAAGAGATTCCTCATCGGAATCCGGGAAGATTTCTCAACGGAATCCTGGAAAAATCCGCATCGGAATCAGGAGAGATTCCTCATCGGAATCTAGAGAGATTCCTCAACAGAATCCGGAGAGATTCCTCATCGGAATTCAAAGAGATTTCTCATCGGAATCCGGGACGATTCCTCATCGGAATTCGGTAAGATTTCTCATCGGAATTCGGGAAGATTTCTCATCGGAATCCTGGAAAATTCCTCATCGAAATCCGGAGAAATTCCTCATTGGAATCCGGAGGGATTTCTCATCGGAATCCGGAGGGATTTCTCATCGAATCCAAAGAGATTCCTCATCGGAATCCGGAGAGATTCTTCATCGGAATTCGGACAGATTCCACAGCGAAATCCGGAGAGATTTCTAATCGGAATCCGGAGAGATTCCTCATCGGAATTCGGGAAGATTTCTCAACGGAATCCTGGAAAATTCCTCATCGGAATCTAGAGAGATTCCTCAACATAATCTGGAAAGAATCCTCATTGAAAACCCGGAGAGATTCCTTATCGAAATCCGGAGAAATTCCTCATTGGAATCCAGAGATATTCTTCATCGGAATCCGAAGAGATTCCTCATCGGAATCCAGAGAGATTCCTTATAGGAATACAGAGAGATTCCTTATAGGAATACAGAGAGATTCCGCATCGAATCCAAAGAGATTCCTCATCGGAATCCGGAGAGATTCCTCATCGGAATTCGAAGAGATTCCACAGCGAAATCCGGAGAGATTCCTCATCGGAATCCGGGAAGATTCCTCATCGAAGTTTGCCGGGACCACTAGTATTTTGTATAAAAATCTCCCAATGATCTCAAACTAATTGAACCAAAGGTCTCTAAAGAAACCAGGTCGAGAATCTAGCCAGAACTAGCCAGAATTTTTGAAAGAAGGAAACCTAGGAAACTTTAAACAACAGGGATCTTGAGTCGATACAAATATGTAACAGACAACCTCAGATATAGGAAAGATATCTTGACTTTCTCCAATAAGAATCATAAGAAATTATTCACCGAGTACTTCAATTTGGGAATCATTACAACAGCAACTCATTCTATGCTTTTTGAGATGTTGCTATATTGAAAATGGGTGTTGCAGTACTTGGTGAAGCAATTCCATACTTGTGGCAGATGTTCTAAAAGATTAACTTTGATTTCATTTTCAGAAACCGATTCAGATGCCAACTTATTACATAGAAACTTCATTCGAATTTTTGTACAATAATTCTTCTTGGATTTCTTGCTGAAGCATTCCTTAAGATATTTGCAAGAAAAACTTGTATATTCCTGTTGTTCTGAGAATAAT
Organism: Aedes aegypti; assembly: GCF_002204515.2. NCBI lineage: Eukaryota > Metazoa > Arthropoda > Insecta > Diptera > Culicidae > Aedes > Aedes aegypti. Next base: position 17,970,652 of record NC_035108.1, on the reverse strand, counting down.
TTCAGAATTGTTATAATTTTCCTAAATTCATACATATAGAGTAAAAATATACTCAAACATTTTATTCTGTAGCTCATTGAATAGTTTTCACATCGATTTTCGCAAAAGTTCTGCAAACAAATCCTAGAGTTAATTTCAGAAGGGACTGGGGGAATGTTCAGCTAAAGTTTCATATGAAATTCCTGAGGAAAGTACTATTGCATTCTACAAGATTACCTGAAGCAGGGTGGCCACCAAATATCCATTTTGTATTTCTTGCTTTTTCCCCGGTTTTCCCGGTTTTTCATTGACCCCCAATTGATGGCCCAAACGCAAAGGGTGACCTTTGATTGGTTTCTTAATTTAATATACTAAAAAATTCTACTTCAAGTTTTCCAACCGTATTTTTGGGTGATTTTTTCGTTCATAAGGTAAAATAATAGGTATTATTCGTAGAAGATTGGCTTGTTTTTAGGCTCCCGTACAATTAGTATGAAATGGAAAATTTCTGAAAAAACTTCAAAATCGATTTTTTTAAAACTAGGTTCCTGTCACTTACACCCCCTTTGCTTCTAACCCCCTCAATTGTGCCAATAAGAAGGTTTCTATGTAGAGATTCCCGAAGTTTATGTCAAATTTGCATTCTCGTTTTCTCAACTTTCTTGGATGATTTTCAAAAACATTATTCCACACAAACATGTCGGAGCCCTTGAGGAAGACAAAGGAATTGTTCAAATCGGTAGTCCCGTTCTCAAGCTAACTCGTGACATACAAACAGCATTCCATTTTCATTTATATATCCCTTTCGGGACGGACCATATTTGAGTGATTATTTCAAAATTTACCTTATAAACTCATCATCTCGTAGAACAAAACATTCTTTATTTTGGCTATTCTATCACTCCATGAACTTTTTAGGGTCAAATTCAGACCAGCACAATTGTGTTGGTCCGTCCCCAAGGCGGTCGATGTTCGAAAAAAAATTTTTTTTTTATTTTAAAAATTTTTAAAAAATTTTGGACCCGTATTTTTTTATTTCGTCATTAGGGTGCTCTTTCGTGAGATAGGGTGACCCAAAAGTTCAGAAATAATTATGTTTTTTTAATGCACATTGAAATTTTAAAAAATTATGTACTTTAATTAATATGATTTTTTTTATAAATGGAACGAGAACAATGTACGAGAGATAAAAATACTTCATATTCTCTCTAAGATTCAAAGCATCACGTGACGATGACGTTCATCGAGATTATTCAAGAACTAGTCTACGTCATATAAAAATGGGTAAACAAACATGTGTGAATAACTTGAAAACTAATTGGCTCAATCAAATCGTCTTTGTTTTGCTATGTTTGTTTAGATCCTCCTAAATTATGTGGAATTTTTCCTCAAAAATAATAATGCAATAAAAATTAAAATTGAAAATAATAATAAACCTTCGTATTGTTTAGTGGAATACCCAGGCGTTGCAGAATTCGCTCTCATTTGAGAATGAAGCACGATCAAAGCAAGCAAAGAAAAACATCCCATCTGTTGCGGTCCACGATCGTCATTGTATCGCAAGGTGTAACAAATCTGATAAATGGAAGCAGCGAGCGAGAGCCCCAACGAGAGAGCGATGATAAAATCAATTTTTCTCGCTTGTTTACCGTTGGGGATAGGTGTTTTTCTTTACTGGCACGATAAACAATCCACGAACTTCCAATAACAACAGTGTCCCCCAGGCTTGGAGCATGTTTAGAGGGGTTTTATCATGCACTACTATCCCCCCAATCTGATCAAACTTGTAGCAGTATACGATAAACAGTCTCTCATAATGTGCAGCATGTTATGATAGTTACAGAGAGCGATACGTGAGAGATTCTCTCAATTTTCTCAGGATTCAATCCCTGGGAATACCTATAAATAAATGAAAACCGAATTGAGAACTATATAATTTTATTCCACTACAGTTTGTATCCTTTGACAGTTACGCATAATTCGACCTCCACTATAAGGCCGTTGTCAGAGTCGTGTACTAGACTCGAAAATTAAATTATTTTTTTAGAGACTCCCTCCAACCTCTTTCACTTACTTTACCTAACATATACACTATCACTTTTGAAATCACATTGCCCTCCTTCAAATGATGCTTGAACGATGTTTTTGTTAAGGTTGGTAACATAGAACTAATTTATTTTAAATAACTGGAATCATTCATTTTATTCCTAGAGCTAAAATGGAAACGTCAAAATATTCAGTCTGCGCAAGCAGCTTTCCTAAAAATTCATGTAAATTTATGTCATATGTGCCCGACAACTTGGACGTTTTTAAGTGCAAATAATTACCATAAACTTTCTTCTTCTTCTTTCTGACGCTAAAGAAGCCTGCTTCTCAACGTCTCATGAGCACTTCCACAGATATTAACTAACAGCTCTCTTTGTCAATCGACCAATGTTGCATGTGTACGGGTGTTATGGCTATCTGGCTATCTCCCAGTTTACTTTATTTTATTTTTTACATCGAGTCTATTTGCTTAAAATGGAATTTAAGTCATTGTAATACAGTAGAGACCCGATTTTGTCAGCTCCCCGATGAATTTTAGGCTGACAAAATGGGGAACCTGACAAAATCGGGACATATATTTTGTTTCTGTTTTTCAAATTTTAACGTGTTAATATTTGCTTATGAACTACGTTTACGACCTACATAGCTTTTAAAGGGGGCGAGGGACATGGGCGTAGTCAGTTTTTTTTTGTTTATCAGGGGGAGAAAAGCTACCCTCACAATTTCATTCTCAAATTTCACGCCAAAGGATCCCTTTGATCGGCAATTTTGCTCTGGCCTGTAAGACAACCCGCATCAATCTGAATCTTAGTTCTACCTAACCGTTGAATTATCTAAGCATTTTTCTTAGGAAACCGCAATTCCTAAGAAAAATCAACCGAAAATTTCTTTAGGTTTTTTTTCCAGAATTTCTTTTAAAATGGCATCAGTAATTGCCTCGAAGCTCTTCTTGCAATTTCTTTAAGTATAATTCATAGAATATTTCAACCGGAGATTTCTATGTAACTTTTAAAACATTTTTTAATTCATCCAGAACTGTTTTTAAGATTTTTATAGAATTGTTTTAAAAGAATTTGACCTGGAATTGTTGTAAAAAAATTGTTTCCAGTATGAAAATTTAAAAATAATATTTTAAGAAACTTTCTTTATTTTGCGATTTTTTTGTGTTCTTAAAGGTATTCATAAATGACATTCGATAAAGTCGTGAATAAATATCTGAAATTATTTCCATACCTATGGGATGATTAAATGCTTGAAAAAGATCTTCGTGAAATTTCTGGTCGAATTAATGAAACATCTCGTGAGATGATTCCAGTAAGAATCCTTCATAATTTTAACAATTTTGCAAAAAAATAGAAGTGAAATTAGAGGAATTTCTGAAGGAATCTCTAAGACAGTTTTAAGAGGAGTTTTTGAAACTATTGATGAGTCCTAGGCCAAACTACATTAAGAATACTGTGAGCAAATTTCATCAAAATGTAGTTTTGAAGGGATACATTCAAGAGCTTATAGAGTTATTCAAGGCAGAAAACCAATAAAACATTAGGAGCAAATTTAAAAGGAAATCTTCGAGATATTACTTAAAAAAAACCCTGAAAGTATGTAACAAAATGTGCCCAATGAGTTAAATTTCCAGTACACACGGTTACCTGGTTCTCTTGATATGTGCTCTTGAAAATTCGAGTTTGGCTTCGATGCATCTTAACCTTTAGAGAAATTTTTAGAGGAATACATGAATGAACCTACATACCAAATTTCTTTTTCGTGAACTTAACTGTGTTTTTCGGTTTTTCATTTTTAACAAATAATTGCCAGGTTGCCAAGTAACGAAGCACGATTTACTGATACTCGAGAATGTATGTAATTCGTTTGTCGACTACTCAGCTGTGCATATCTCTATTGCGGACTGTTGATAAAACCTTCGAACAATGTCTGGCAAGATGTTTTCAAAAAGTCTGATGTTTGGTAGGGTCGATGTACCAATAGCCGCATAGCTAAGAACAAAAATTCGTATAAAATCGAAAAATAACGCTAGCGTCATTATTTTTACATCATCTGAAAGCTTTTTATCTTAGTTTTGTAGGCAAAATATGAAAACTACGAAAACCCATATTTTTGTTTTTATTATCGCGTGTTCCACTATAGGAATACATAGTTCTATGTCTAATTTCTGTTCCTATAGTAGCACTAGCATCACGGCGTTGGCAAAATACTTATCAAAACCGTATTTTTACAAAACTCTCATATTATTTCTACAAAGTGTGGATCAAAAGCTTTCATTCGATGTAAAAAAAGTTCTTGATTCATCAATTATTTCGTATAATAAAAAAAAAAGTTTCTCACAGTAGTGCTACTATAGGAACACTAGGTTTACTACAGCGGGAATTGAACCTAAACTTCTTTGATCGATACTGCTAGTTACTTTGCAACACTATACGCACGGCAATAAAGTACAGATTTTTATTTTTAATATATCAGCTTATCTAAGTTTCAAAATTCCAGATTAAGACAATATATTTTTAAACGTAAATGGAATGAAACGATATTTTTTATATGAGCGGATAATCTAGACTCCATAACTTCAAACATTGTTTAATAGTTAAGTAGACTATTTCAAACGCATTTCATACATCATAAACAACATATTTGCGAGTAATACCAGCAGGGGCCGAGTGGTTAGAGTCCACGACTAAAAAGCAAAGCCATGCTGAAGGTGTCTGGGTTCGAATCCCGGTCAGTCAAGGATCTTTTCGTAATGGAAATTTCTTTGACTTCCCTGGGCATAGAGTTTCATCGTACTTGCCACATAATATACGAATGTAAAAATGGCAACTTTGGCAATGGAAGCTCTCAGGTAATAACTATGGAAGTGCTCATTGAACACTAAGCTGAGAAGCAGGCTCTGTCCCAGTGAGGATGTAATGCCAAGAAGAAGAAGAAGACTAGCATGGGCTGCATACATCAATAGTATGCCATTTAAAGGACTCTGTGGTTCGGAAGCAAATAGTAAGTAAAGGTTTTCAGCTTCAGTTGTCAAATTTCATAAATATTATGGCAGATTGAACCGGCATACATTGTAGAACACCAAAATGGATTATCGCGTCAACATGGTGTTGATAGATTATCAAAACAAGGGGAAATTTAAAAATTACGTCCATTGTTTTTAAGTCAATCTAAATCCTCCCCATGTCCACTATCACGCTTTTGCCCACATGCCCTGTCGCACTTTCATACACCTTTACTCCCCTAAATGAATGACGTAATTTTTGAACGTTCCCCAATTTACTTTGTCTTAAAATTTGCTAAAGGAGATTTAAAACATTAAATGTGATTCCTAATCTATTTCAAATATGGACGTATAAAAAATAAAAGTTTTTAAACCAAAGCTATGAGTTTCTGTTACATAGTTTTCGAACGGTACATCATCCTTATGATTCGTATGAAATCACTCATTCATGTTTAATGCAATATAATGCACTATTGTGGACATTAGAACCAGATTCAGCCACTTAATTCGATCAAAATACTGAAAATGAAAATTGGTTGTCTACAACGAACATCGACCGGGTAAGTGCCGGCACCAGCACAATTGTGCTGGTCCCACTTTGTCCCTCCAGAAATATTTGCTGTGTGAATCAATTCTCATTTGGTCTTCACCATTTCAAAGAATGACTCTTTCACTCTCGATTCGTATCTGTGCATACCTAGAAATAACGAATAGTTGAAAAGTTGCGACAGATAAAACTTTTTCAATTCTTACGGTGTTTGTTTATTTTTTGTTTACCCTGAGCTGGTGTTTTCTAAACACGATGTAAACAAAATCTGTTGTGCTTGATTAAAAGTATCAATGATAATTCAATAATCGAAATCGAAAAAGTTTAGTAAAACAATGATTTATTGGCTGAAATAGTCATTCGATGTCAAGGGTGCCGAACAGCACAATTGTGCTGGTTCGTCCCGAAAGGGATATAAACATACCCCTTTTGTGCTTCTCATTACCCTATTAAAAAGGACATCAATTCTTATTCAATATTTCGTTTTCTTTTTCATCATAAAAATGAACTAGAGCACTAGGGCAAATAAGTTTAAGGCAAGGATGATACAAAGCCGCACATGTTGTACATACTGCAACCTAGCTTATTCAATTTTAAGTCGATTAGGTAACTAACGATACATTAGAAGCTTTTATAAATGAAACATTGTTGTCAATAAAATTCGGATTTATTATTTTTTTTATTTAGTAGGAAAATAAAATTTTGAATCCAGTATGGATTGCTTAAACCTTCTGCAAGAAGTTTTGAAACTCTGATTCAAAAATTTTGAGTAAGTTAAAGAAAAAAATAGGCCCTGATAGTAAGGGAATAAAAATCATAAAATATTCCGAAACATTGCCAACCTATTTGAAACAACGTTAGAGACGAACCGGCCTTGGGCCGAAAGTCCCTTTAATAAAGACATAAAAAAAAATTGAAACATTTCTAAGAAGTTTAGTGTAGCAAAGTAGACTATTTCTACAAGAAATTTCATCATTCATCATTCACAGATTCTAAATGGCAATATCATCAACCATATCAACTTTCTACAAATTTTTTGTGGTATATAGATTTAGAGCTCGTTCAAAATGATTTTCCCGGTGACCGTCTTAAATTCACGGTTCCCGTATTTTTCCCGCTTTTCCCGTTTTTCCGGTTCGGTGGCCACCCTGCTGAAGAAATCTCAGGGAGACCTGTTGGAGGAACTCTTGGGGCATATCATGGAGGAATACGTTGAGAATTATATAGTTAATTTCCTGCTCATGAAGATTTACTGGAAGAATCTTAGCAACAACACCGGAAAAAAGTTTTGTCTGAAATATTAGTATATATTTCTAGGGAAATTTGTATTTTGAGATAACTTATGGAGGATTTTTAAGATAAATAACATAAAAAAACCTTCTAGATTAGCAATCCATAGAAGTATTTTTAAAGGAATCTCTAATAGAGTTCCTAGAGAAATCATGTGAAAAAGTTCAGGAGAAACTTTTGAAAGAGATTCTGCAAAAAATCAGGTTATATCTCTAGAAAAGTCATAGGAGAAACTCCTGGGTAATTTATGGAAGAATACTTGAAGTTGAAGCAATTTCTATAAGTAGGCCTCGAAGAATCCTAAACACATTTTCTGAGAATTTGTTTGTAAATCACTATAAGAATTTCTTTAAGAAACGTTAGATAACTGCCGAAAATTCTGAGGGAATTCCTGAATAAATCCCTAGAGGTTACGTAATTACGTTTAATTATTAATTACGTAAGGGTTCATGGGGAAGGACCGCCAAAATTGTCTTACGTAATCAATAGACAGCCCCCTAGCGAAAAGATTGAAAAAATCCCGATAAATCATTTCGTAGTTTTTTTTTTTTTTTTTTAATTTAAGCAACAATTTAAATGTATTTACCTAGTTTTATTTTGACTGCGACTAAATGTATGTTGATTTTTCACTGAATTTCGTTCCCCATTTTCCGACAGTGAATATAAGTTGGTAACCACTGCACTAATTGACTGGGCTACACTCGAGTCACAACACGAAGTGGAGAAACGAAATCAAAACAAGCAGCAGACCGAGTCGACGTCGTCGTTGCTATTATTGTTGTTGTTGTTATTGTTGCCGATTGACCGAGAGAAAGAGCGAAACTCATCCATTACACATCACCACCACGAAAAAATAAGAAGAACGGTTTCACTTGTTTGAAATTGCTAATATTTCTTTTTCTGTGGGTAGCGATTGGGAAAACACTCAAGACAAGGCCATGTGCCAACATATCGCTCTTCTACTCAAACAACACATTTTTTCCCCGTTCAATCGATTGACACTTTCCCACCCAGCCACGAAGCACTGAGAAAAAAAGATGACACACGTTATCACTTCAGGCTGCCGACGCCCACCGCAATGCGAAACGCCCGAAACGCCAATGACCGACGACCGCGAAATACAAGAACAAAAAAAAAAACGATGAGTTGCGCTAGATCCGAACCGTGCACAATTTTCAATGACAGCCGGTAGTTCACTGACTGACGACGGATAGACTGACTATTGACTGGCTTACACAGCTGAGCTGAAGTGTCGTGTCGTGGCAGTACCTACTACTGTTCGAGTCCGAGAGCAAACGATTGAGCAAGTGGTCGTTGTCGTCATCACAGTACTATGGCAAGGTTTGTACTATGACGATGCCTAACCGATACTAATACAAAATATGTTTGATAGGGCGGTTCAAATTACACAAACAAAAGTTCTTTAAAGGGAAAAGAGGGCGAGCTGTTTAATTTTCTTACAGCTAATAACATATAGCATATAATAACTGTAACTCATTTGCAACCTGGATCGAAACTCTGAAGAGATCCAAACATTTTTGTTTAGTGAGTTGCAATTATTATTCATAGGCGTATGATCATTCTTTTTTCGTCATTTGAAACCAAAGTTTTTGAATCTTTGGGCACTTCTGTTGAACCACAGTTATTAATGTTAATGTAATTAACCTATAATTAGCTGCATATTTGTCTTTTTAATGCACTGGGCAGCAAGTTAATTTGCTGCGGAAATTAACTCGCATTAAGTTAAGTTTTTTTGTCAATTTTTTTTGGTAACTTTGATGCCAAACATCGCTCATGGAATAAATCACTTAGTAATTCTAACGGCAGAATCTTATTTGATGAGTGCTCTTCAGAATATTTCTCAATTTAATACTGACAATGCTCTTGAAACTTTAACAAATTCTATTGTTGAAGCAAGGTGCATTGCAATTGAAAGAGGAAAACAAATTAATGCTAACCAATTACGAAAAAGCTCAAGAACTTGCTATGCAGTTTAGGAGCGCGGCGATTATGGAATTTGGAACGCCCTAATGTATAGTCTTAGCTACTAACTGTCGGCCCGCGTCCGTATCAGACAAATTACTGCGATGAGTCAACGCCGTGATGTTGTTTATGTAAATACACATCTCAGCAAACAGGCGCCGCACACTCAGTATCACACACTAGCAAAGAAGCGCAAGGTGGTAATTCCCTTAAAAGCTTCGAAATGGGCGAGATTATTTCGGGTTTCGTTGTTTTATTATTAGCGTGATATGGGGATTTTCAGTGATTTGCCGACTCGAAGGCTGCCCTCGTGTGCCCACTGAAGGTGCTGTGCGATTTGAAATAGAAATCTCAACGACATGTGTAGTGGGTGGATGTTTTACGACGCGGATTTGAAAACAAGAGCTTTTCTCAGTTGGGACAGTGGTTGAGAATCGTTTATCAAAATAGAACCTACAATGTCTGAATTTCAGAACTGATCACTTTTTAATTCGAAACGTAGCTAACATCTTTCAATCTATACTGATGAAAATTGTGTTGTAAGTTTAAGAGTGCAAGATGCCTATACATGAGGGAAGATTAAGCATTTGAACATCTACTGCAAATTGAACAAATTACTAAGTCTGTATAAGTTCAGGTGGATTGCGGTGTCTAGGGTGTTTATGACACAAGTTCGCGTTGGTTAGTAAGTGACCAATGTATCAGAATGGTCTACTTCTTTGTTTCCTTCTTGGCATTATATTCCCATTGAACAGATCCACTTCAGTAAAATATTAATTACAAGGGAGACCATTCCTGGGACTGTTTCTGGTTATGCTATGATCGTAATGTACGTCATGAGATATGGATTAATGGAAAGATGTAATGATGTAACATAATGTGGAGGACTGAACCCAACATCATCTATGTACATAACGGAAACGATCGCTACTAGAATATCTAGTTCCTTCGCGTCTGATATGTAAATCCATTCAATTGAAAGTACAAATGTGCTTACGATATCGTGATAAGTTGTAGCATACTCTCAAAGATAATTTAAAATTTCACTTTTACCTTCATCCCATACGTATGTTTGTTGTTCACCAATGCTTACCTGAAAGTAAAGAGAAGATAACAAGTTAATGAGTTGCTGTATTCTTATTATTGTTATTTAACAATGTGTGTAGTAGAATAGATTGATTGCATAAAACATTCATAGGGGAATTTATCAAAACATCTCAACTGACACCGCTTGGAATTCGCCAAGGAACATTCCAGAAACCCGCTAAGGATCTCTTCAGAAATTCATCAAAGATATTGTTAGGAATCCTTCAAGCGTTAGATCATAGTAATCCTCCGTAGAACACGTTCGAGTTTATGCTATGACTTTGCCAAAGATCATGTGAATCAACCTAGAGTCTCACTAGAAATCCAAAATGATCACTTATGTAATGCTTGAAGAGAAATAACTCGATCACAAAGTAACATATACTTATACACTAATATTTCAAATTACGAAGTATTTTTTACGCAAATTCAATAATCAATTCGTTAATTGATTTTAGACAAATAAATGGGCGATTATGTATTCGAATGATGAGTTACGCGGAAATAATCTGATTTGTTTTCAACTTATGTTTTGTAGCTTAGTTCATATAACAGTTATTCTAACACATTATTGGCCATACTTGCCATAAATTTCAAATTACAATGTATTCTCCAGATCCACAAGTGTGATCTATGAACCATTTCAATATTTCAATATGCAAACAAGCTCAGAGCAATACGTTGCTTTGATTTTATTGTGTTGCATTTAAGGCTCAAAAATCAGTTTTTTTGTTCAAATTTCAATCAATGCTTATTCAAATCTATCATCGTATGTCAGATAGCAAGTGCATTGCAATGATATATTTCCTTGAGCATTGCTTTGATTTTGAGCAAAAAAATTGGTTTTGAAAATTTGTAAATCGATGATGGTTATTTTCCTCTTAAGTGATGTTCTCAGTCAACCATAAACTTATTGGAATACTGGTCTTAGAATTTACATAGTAATAAGGTGCATAGTGAGCGATTTTTGATCCAGTACGCACTGTTTGTAATTCAATGAAGTTTGTTTCATTAAATTAAAATAGAGTTCATTCAAATAAATGTTTGTAGACAAGCACGATCATCCAAGAACTTCCTGAAATATAGTACTTGAAATCAATGATCAAAATTTGTTACATATTGACATGTTACATGTTTGAAGAAATTAACTGTGAATGTTGATGAATACAACGGAAGTCTTAGCCATCTAAGAACTTCCGGGAAGACAGTCCGCAAGAACTACAGGATCTACCAGCGTAATAAGCAGTATACGTTCAGCAGACTTATGTTATTAAGATCTATAATGAGCGTCCTGAAATATCATGAGATCTACATTTATAGAGAGTGACATATTGATAGATAGACTAAATTCAATGGAGTTCTTGGAGAATCAAGATCGTCGGTCCAAATAAGCACAATATTTCGTTAACTTCTATCAATAGGGGGAAATGAAAATAAAACTCACTATACTTATTCCCTCAAGAGTTGTACGCCATAATTCAAAACAATCAATAAACAACTGCTCAAGATCTTAAGGCCTGTACAAGAACATGAATTAATAAATTCGGTACGAATCAAAACAATACTTTGTTTACTTAGTGAATGGCTAAGGGTTTGTGTCATAATCAAAACCTATTAATAGACCACTGGTTACGCTTATAGATCCTGTATTCGATAAAGTCCTTGGAGGAGGAAGGTCATCCGTACAAATAAATGCAATACTCCTTTTAGTTACATGAAGGTTAATAAGTCTATACCATTATTATGAAATATTCTGCTAGTTAGAAATCATAAATTGATCTCCATTTACACATATGCTCAAACTCCAAGGAATTTTTGGAAGACCTCAAATTCCACACACATGATTCAAAAATATGCTATGGATTCTAAAAAAGCATAATTTCCCAAATTAATAAAAAAATCTTGTAAGTCGACTTCAAAAGCAAAACCTCGTCTTACGAACTGATTCAATCTACGAACCCCCGATTTCGTCAGAACCTACAATATGGTAAACTCGCTTATTTCAGGACACCTTTGCATGGATTGGTCAAGAATCTGGCAACGTTTCCGCACATAAGTTCGACAGTAAGCGATATACAGTGGGATTCCGTTTTTGGCAACAAAGTCGAAATTTCAGTTGCTAAAATGGGAAACCCTTTTTAATCCCAAAAATATCATTATGATATTGTTACATCATCTTTATGGAACCGAATGATGGCCAGACTTCGAAACGGTACAAAACTGAATGATTTTTTTTTAATTTAATGAACCTAATAAAAAAGCTTATCTTTGAAGCCCTAGCGGTTATTTGGAAATGGGTCTTCAAAATTATGTTTCTTGCATAGTAAGGCATCTCATATCGAATGATTTACTGCAGTCGGGCGCAGAGAAACAGCTGAAGTTAATTGATCTACACAAAAAATTGCGGGACATTTGAAAACCCTCAATAGGGTTCACCATAGTAATATGGATATTATGTTGAATTCAAAGATAAATGATTACAAGATGGTATAAAACAGTAATGCTCAACTTGCGGTTCTCAAGCCCAGGCTTGATAATCCTCCTCAACATCATCCGAGTTCGGTGACATACGGTGAGCAGCATGCTGCCTTTGACTCTTTGCGAGGGAGCGAAAAAATGGTAAGCAGAGAGGCAACGAAAAATGAGCGAGGAAGATGCAGCACAAAACACAACTCTGGAGTAAAATTCCATCAAAAAGGGTGCTCTCACAACTCCCCGAGGACTGTTTTGTTCGGGCGGCAGACTCAAGAGTTCTTTTGAAGTGTGAGTAAAGGTGAGCATTGCAACAAAAGAGAGAGAGAGAGTACCTGAAAAAATCCTCGCATTTTTTTGCACTCTCAATTTTTTCTTCTCAGAAAAACGGCAAAATCTCCTCCTCTTTGCATCGCAGAGGAGTTTCTATCAAGCCTGCTCAAGCCGCATGGGGCCCTCATGATCCATAACTGTGGCCTTCAATTTCGTATAACGCACAAATAAGCTTCTTGTTACTTTAATTTAAAATGAGTTTAACTGTGTTCCAGAAGTTGAGCTTGTGTGTTATGAATCAAGTATATTTTTGAAATCAACGGGAACTCGCCAGATATCGCAATGATATCCCAAGTGCCCGATAGTAATCTTCAGGTGGTCGTTGAGAATCCTCATGGACCCGCTAGTACACTGAAGTTGTTTGCTTGGAATCCACAGGATCTTGCTTAGAACTCTGGCTTTGGATTCAAATAGGAATTGACATCTGCCCAAGAGCTTCTTAGGAATTTTAGGGGCATTCTAAGATTCCGGTACGATATTGCTGAAAAAATCAGAAGTCTCCAAAGTATGGTAATCCCCAAAAAAGCACTGGAATCCTGAAATCAGAATCCTTAAGATTTAAATAGCAATACTCGAAATATCCCTAGAAATCCGACGTATTCCGCTAGAAGTTTATAGGAAGACTTTGAAATCTTAGCAGTTTACTGAAAATCGCCAGATTTCGTGCAGCATCCGCAATAACTAACTATACAAGGAATCCGCAAGAAATCTCTAATGCCCGATAGGAATACCTAGATTTCGCTCAGTATCCTTAAGAAAGCAGTATACTCCAGCATACGCACTAGGCCATCCCTTATTTTTCGAAAATGAGAAATGTTATAAGTTCGTAATTGTAGAGTGCTCGTTTTGGTTAGAAAAAAAAAAACAGATACAAATTTGAAGTCCGTACGTGGACGCTAAGTGGTCCCCCAACGACCCTAAAAGTATTAGGTGTAGATGACCCCCGTGCGCCAAATCGAGCACGCTGCTCTAGTGTACGCAAGATGAGTACGAAAAGCGAACGTACAACGAACAACGAACGTGTTAAATCGTCACCGCAGGGAGGGAGCTCAAACAAAGCGTAAAAACCAATAACCGTAAATAACTACATCAGATGCACTTGTGCATCAACAGAAGGGCTGAATCAGAGAACTTCAGAAGTATGTAGTCTTCCTCCCTATCACTGTTGACTTGATGCTTCGAATCGCACCCTAAATCACTTTTTCAGAGCTGCCCGAAACTGCTTTTCACCGAATTAAAAAGATAGTCGAAAGTTGGAGATGATTTATTAGAATTAGAATCGGGTTACCGCCTACACGACCTAGTTGATGATGCATTGCTTCTTGTTATGTATTTCAGAATACTTGATCAAAATCCGATGTCCATGTGATTAAATGCCTACAGCAGTGCAACTGGAAACTGATAAATCTTCGGATCTAGTAAAACAAGCTGTTGATTATAAGGGCACATTGTTGGAGGATACAGTTACTCCGCTCACTCAGTAATGACGGACACCCGATGGTGATTGCAATGAACACGTTAACGGTCTACTTCTCCCAGTAGCAACAAAAACAGTACTGAAAAGTTCTACTCACTACTTTACAATTATGCAACAAGTTACAAAACAACGATTTTTTCCAGCATGAGTCGTACATTCATTCAACGAGGCTTGTCGATTAGGATATATACGACGAGTGCTGAAACTTCGAGTTTTGCAACGAGTTGCATACAACATATTGTGCAATTGCGAAAATTGTCGTTGTTATAGTTGGATTATTTCTAAGAGCAGCAATCGTATTTCACCCTCATCTGATTCCAATTCGGGTTGTCAAAGGGATATAAAATCAGAGGCGAGTTGAGTAAGTCCAGAGCGATTCAATGGAGGCACTTATATTTAGATATGTCAACTCCCGTATCAGAACTAAAAAGTACAGTCAACTCTCCCTTACTCGATGTTCCGTAACTCGATATCGAGTTAGAGCCATACTAAAATTTGGTTTTCATGGCTAACTCGATGGTCCCTTAGATCGCATTTGCACTGGTTTTGTGTTCTGTAACTCGGTACCTCCCTAACTCGATGATCCCTTCAATATCGAGTTATGGAGAGTTGACTGTACTACTTTTCAGCACCGTTATGGAATAATACTGAAAACTATCACTTTTCAGTAATGGTTTTGTTGGTGGAAATAGTTGGCTGATATGCAAAATTTGCAAAAAAATCTTCATTTTGCAATTTATTACATAAATAGCTATTTATTATAGCTTATTATAGCTTTATTAGGAAGTAATAATAATATATCCAATAGAACTAAAAATAAAATCATATTCCATGGAACACGATATCAACACAGAGGGATAGCCGGCACATGTCGGGGAGGCAACAGTCATGGAAGGTAAATTACCCCCCTCTGGTACGTGTATATTTAAGAAGCACATGAGCACAATGAGCATTTCCCAGTGTCGTTGGCGGGGCTTTTAATAACACCATTACTACAAAGTCGCGTGAACGACTGCCATCCCGTGCGGAACGACGACGACGACGACAAACGAAACAACAACTGCAAACACGCGTCTGCTCGACGAATTGTGGTGCTCGGTTGTGATAAAATGAGGAAAAATGTTATCATGCCCTGGGAAAAGGATAACCATCACTAATTTATCCAAAAATAGTCGACAAAATTATTCGAAACAAGCAATAATTGGATTAAAAATAGCATGATTAAATGCTATAAAAATATATTTATCGCCGAAAAATCGCAAAAAATAACAGAAAAAAAAACTAGCATTGAGTAATTTTAAAATAATAATAATTTTTCATATTTTTTTAAACCTGAAAATAAAGCACTTTAACTTGATTCCAATTATTTCCAATAATTCAAGTTTTAGGTATTTTTTTTTATTTTGCCAATGGTGTTTTTCAAATTTTTAAGTGCTTACATTAATTTTTCGCTATTTTTTATGTTTACTAAGTTTTTTTTTACATTTGCATAGAGTATTTCAATTATTTTGACGCCAATCTTTTCTAGTGTATGTTTTTAATTGTTTTATTGCCTATTTACATTTTGTTATAGAAACATTGATTGATTGTTTATTGCTTGTTTTCAACTTAACGTTGATTATTTTTAACGATTTACCGGTAGAGCTTCTCTGAGTTTTATTTTTTTTTTTACTTTATTATAGAGATTTTCATTTGGTTCGTCATTTCTATTTGGTTCGTCTTATTGAGTTTTATTATTGCTAAAACTATTAGCTATATCTAACTATTCAATTGACTACACAAGGCGTTCTCCTTTTTTAAATGTTTGTCTGTTTGGCTGCCTATAAAAAAGGTTCCATTCTAAAGGAGAGTGAAGGCACCAGCAACGGAACTCTAACGTTGTCACACTCTCCAGTGGAGTGCCAGTAGCCCAAGAGAGACACTCACAGGGCCGTAAGCTGGGATTATCGATTGATTTAATTTAATTAAACTACGACGTACGACGTCACCACTGATGGCTGCCGTCAGTGATAGGAGAACTCTTGCACGAGCAGCCAATGGAATGTCGAGCGAGAGACTGAAGGAATTTCACCACCATGGGCAGCTAAGCAATCTCAGTGAGTGGTTTTGAAGACACAGTAGCGGTTTAGAAATTGTGCCTGTCAAAGCACGTGATGTTACGCTCAGTTAATGTCATTTTCTTGAGCTATTAACATGCGATCGTTTGTCACACATGAGAGTGAAGTGGCTAATCGCATTGAAGTTTGGGCACGGTCAGTTGGGTCAGAAGCTAGTGTCATAAATCCGTGATACTATCGTGAGTGATTCAGTCACTACTGACCTGATTTTGTGTCTTTTTGTCTAGTTTTGAGTTCATTATCGGTAACTGGAAAAAACTAGGTTTAAAATGTAACAAGGATCAATAAATCTCTTCGTTCAAATCAGTCAAGATTGGGTTTCTTGGTAGATCTACTGGGTTATTACTATTTCCTGTTAGTAAATTATCACATGCGTTCCTTCAAAGGTGTTACAGCTGTCATGCACGTTTCCACAAATGAGTAAAAAGTGATCTAAGGACTGTTCATTTTATAAAGTGGACACCTTGTTTATGCTATATCTTTTTTATTTATTGATGAAATCGTAAACGGTTTTCGTTCAACTATTATTCTACAATGTTATGAAAATACAGAAACTTACAAAATGCTTTCGGTTGAAGAACAAAATAGTTTTTGCAAAAAACTCCTAAGAAAAACTGTTCGTCAAGATTAAGCATTATTTTTCGCATGAAAAAAATCCTAAATTTAATGAACAAATTGTATGTTGGTATCCTTTACTATTCAACTTAAGGTAGAGCTTTTAAAAACATCAATAATATTCCATCAGTTCCTGACGCTGAGTCACTTTAGTGATCTATTCCTTATGGTCAAATTTGCTGATACACCATCTTTTTACTACCAGCAAAAAAGTAAAGTAATAAGCGTGTTCAAAACTGGTTTAGATTACTAAAGAAACTATATATGTACAAAAAAAAGCAAAATCTTGAGTTTTAACCGCATTCTTGGGTACCAAATTTACTCTTTATGGTAGTTTTATTGAAAAATCCCATACTTTTAAAATTATATACGCATGTTTATCGATCTAGAGCAAACTGTAAGAGTTTTTCTCAAAATATTTTGATAGGTAGTCTCAGAATAACACATTCTGAAAATAATACATGCAAAATAAATTTGATTTAATTCAAGCAGTGTTCCCAATCTTGATGATTGTCATTGTGCTTTAAGTGGTCTTCTGAAAATAAATTATTTGTTTTTCAATTGTGCTTAAAATATGACGTGGGGACTAAATCAGCAACTCTATGAAGGCTTAAGTTATTTTTATTATAAATACTATATTATTACTTCCGTCTGGACGTACTTTAAACCTTAAAATTCTACTCATATCAGTTCCATTTAAATTTAAAATATTTTTCTTTAAAAAAAATTGATAAAAAATGATTTTATGATATCTGCAAAATTGCTTCTCCAAAAATAACTTGATATTTTTTAGCAAGCTTCTAATTGATGATGCTTTCTAAGTACAACCATTTTTTGAAAATAAATAATATAAATTGTCGAATTTTCCTGCCGATTTTTAATAATCCTTGATTTTGATAACCTCCAAAAATCGACCGTTATAAACGTTGTGCCTTATTAGTGTGAAATCATATTATTTTTGTAACTTTTTTATTACCACAGCATTGTACAATATTAGTCGAACGATGTACAGAAAACCGATTTCGATTTCATTGATAAATTAAAAAGATATTGCATGTCCAAAGTGTCCACTTTATAAAATGAACAGTCCTTACTCATGTTATGGACGAAATAAAAATTATGAAGTTATTATCGTCTATTAGAAAGATATATTGTTTTGAAACTTTGAGATGAAAACACTTGAAAACAAAACATAAAACAAGCTCACCATTTTCGCGTGTTGATAGAAATTGTTATAACGAAAATTACATTCCGAAACCGAGTTATTGTAGTCTACACAGATTTTAGCCAAAACTTTGAACTTGAAGGTAATGTACGACTTTAATTATAAGACTGGATAAAAACAGTGATACAGTGTGCAAAAAATGAGTGATGAGCAGTGATGATATATTTCTATACTCATGAATGTTAGTATTATCCAACATGCAATTAGTAAGAGTAAATTCATTGGTTTACCTTTCTCTCGCTCTCCTAAAAAAGGATATCGATAGGTTGTAGCTATAATGAAGAGTAACTTGAAAAATCTTAATAGGATGAAAAATCAACTATAAAAGTATAAAATGAAATTCGAAACATTATTAAAACAGCTAAAAAAATCGAAAAATATCATCATCACACCATTTAATGGCCGGAACCAAGAACTGCATCACGTCATCACAGTCGTCTGTACCGTAGCACAGACTGTTGTGCTCAATGCCAATCGGAACACTCTTCGGTGGACTTGAATATCATTTACTGCAATTTTTTTCTTACGTCCTTCTGCGTACGAGAGACCGAAAATTACACGCTCCCTGGAGGTTCTAAGCCTTGGTTTTACGACCGCGCGACCACAACGAATCGAATGGATAGGCAAACTAGGTGTAACTGCGAATCGTATAAATTGGCGCGCACTGGTTCAGATTTTAAAAATCATAGAAAAAAACGCATTCTCAATATTTTACTATTTTTAACAATTTTAAAGTGTTATAGAACATAATTTAGTGTCGAAGTCCCTATTTAGGGCATAGTCACTTTTTTTGTCACATAAATGTTTTTAACAAAATAATAAAAAAAAAATTGTTTCAGCAAACACTATAGGGAATTTTTTTTCATTACCGTACGGGTTTGGGCCGAAGGGTCTCAGATTTTCATGAAACTTTTTCCACAGGCAGGGCTCATGGATATATGAATAAAAAAAAATTGAGAAAAATTCAGGGTCGCCTATTTTTCCGGAAAACTCAGGTGGAATTTTTTTTGTTTTCCCTTGACACTACTTACTTTGAAAAATCATAACTCAAGAATAAAGCATCGTAGAAACAAAGTTTTTATATGAAAATTTAAGCAAATTTTCTCAAAAATCAAAAAAAAAATATGAACTGGAAAAAGTTTTCCACCGTTGGGAAAATTCGTAAAGAAAAGCCGGAAAAACTATACCCGAACTAGTGGAAAATTTTCAAAAAAATATTTCCGAGAAGGTAATTTTATAAGCTTTAATCACTGAAATTTTTGGAATGCACTTTTTTTTTCGTTTTTGAGTTATGGCCAATTTTGTGAAAAATGTCCAGATGTGCCATATAAGACTTTTCTTTGAAAATTCATAACTCAAGAACGAAACATTGTAGAAACAAAGTTTTTATATGAAAATTTAAGCAAATTTTCTCAGAAATCCAAAAAAAATATGAACTGGAAAAAGTTTTCCACAAAATTTTCCACCGTTGGGGAAATTCATAAAGAAAAGCTGGAAAATCTATGCCCGAACTCGCGGAAATTTTTTAATAAAATATTTTTAAGAAAGAAACTTTATAAACTTCAATTCTGGTAACTTTTAGGATGTACTTTTCTTTAGTTCCTGATCTATGGTCAATTTTGTAAAAAATGCAAAGATTTGCCATACATGCCTTTTCGTTTAAAAATCATGACGCAAGACTTATCATGACTTGTCGAACCGGATTCAAATTATCTCAAAAATATGAAATTTTTGAAACGGAATCAGTTTCCCAGGACATTTTTCACTGTTTATGAAAACAAATAATGAAAACCCGATTAGCTATTCCAGCTTTCAAACAAAGTATATTTGAAAAGAGCGATCCATAGGATCCAATTCTACAATATTTGTCAATACGCTCATTTTTTGTTCCTAAAACATGATCAAATATTGCTAGAATGAGCTGTTTGAACCATATATTTACAAATTTATAACCAGAAGGCTCTCGTAACGGATCTTCCAGAAGCAATGGCGTTTGAGGAACAAGTTTCACCACTATCTTCGTTGGCGTCGCCAAAGGAAACTCCTTCCTCGGGTGAGTCAGTTGGTTCTATTAATAATGTACAAAAAATACAAGAGCATGCTAAATTCTTGAAAATTTCTTTTCAAGTAAAATCTTCACGTTTGGATGCTTCTAGTAGTAACTATCGCAATGCTTCTATGGACGAAATGTTCAATCAAATTTTGAGTAAAATAAAGACTTGGTTTCCGCCTAATATTGTCGATGTTACAGAGGATTTTAATTCCGTTTTATCAAATTTGAACTCAGCTGTTACAAAAGCCGAACCTGACAAGCAAATTGAACTTCTAAAATTACTTCCTAGGAATTGGTCATATGCCAAAGTTAAAGCTCATTTTGACGTGTCTCAGCACGTTATAACTGAATCAAAAAAATACAATTTAGGGATTCAACCACTTTCAAAAGTAGGACGACCCTCGCATGGATCAGATGTCCAAGACATAGTTTCAAATTTTTACCTAAGGGATGATATCAGTCGGCCATTTCCTGGCTTGAAAGATACCATATCTATTAAGTTACCCAATGGAGTGCGCCAAAATGTTCAAAAACGCCTTTTGCTTGACCCTTTGGATACTTTATATAAACAATATTTGGAAACCTGTATGAGTGAACAGGAATCTGTCTCATTCACATCGTTCTGGAAACTTAAACCAAAACAATGTGTTTATGCAAAGGATTCATCGGCCATGAATGTTTGTGTTTGCATGATACATGAGAATATGAAATTCATGGTTGATGCATTGAAAAAAACTAATTGCTTTGAAATTCATAATACAGAAAAAAACTTAACACCTTTTTGACTAGTCAAATGATATGTCCAGATAGTACAGATGATTGTTACTTGAGGTCCTGTGAGGATTGTAAATTAAAGAAATTAGATTTTGTTGCCAATCGCTTAGATGAAAACAACGTTGAAGAAGTTAAGTATTGTTTTTGGATTATTTCTCCTCGTTGTGAAATTATCAACAAAGAGGAAAATGTAAATGATTTTGTAGAAAACTAGAAAAATCTCACAGAGAAGTTTCTTGTGCATCTGTTCAAAGTAGATAAACAAAATAAATTTATAAGAGCTAAAAAGGAATCACTAGTTGAAAACAAAGACATAATGTGCCAGATGGATTTCGCGGAAAATTATTCGTGCGTGATACAAGATTCCATTCAAAGCCATTACTTTGTACGACCTCAAGTAACAATACATCCATTTGTAATTTATTACAAAGACAGTTCTTCGATCAATGTCTTAAATTTTGTTGTAATTGCTGACATAAAAAAGCATAACACGACATCAGTTTATGTTTTTCAAACAAAACTAATTTCAAGATTGAAAAATAAATTTCCTGAGCTTGAAAAAATCATTTATCTTTCTGATGGTTGCGGAGAGCAGTACAAAAATAAATCAAATTTCAAAAATGTATGCAACCATGAAAATGATTTTAAAATTAGAGCAGAATGGCACTTTTTCCCAACCTCACATGGAAAAGGTCCATGTGATGGTATCGGTGGCAATATTAAGCGAATGGCTAGAGATGCTAGTATTAGAAAGTCAGCGGAAATTAATAACGCCAAACAATTTTTTGACTGGGCTGTGTCGCAAAAGGTGAAAGACCAATTTAAAAAAGATTGTGAATTCATCTATGCAACTGAAAATGACTATTCAGAGGCTGAAAAATTACTTCAGGAGAGATTTTCTAACCTTGTTCCAATTCCTGGAACAAAAAAATATCATTAATTTATTCCAAAAGACGAACGAAGCATTTTTGCGAGTGAATTCTCAGATGCACATGAAAACCAAGAAAATACAGCATGCTTTGTTCTTAATACTACAAAGAAACGAAAATCTTCTGGTGGTAGCAACCAAAGGCAATCTTCCCGGTTGAAAAAATAGATAGTTTTAAGATAAAATGTAAGTTATGTACTGAATAATTGAATAAATAAAATAAAAGAAAAATATAAAAAGAATCTTATTTGTTCCATAGAAAAGAAAGAATCCCTTGGAATGGAAAAGAAACAGTTTTTTCAGCTTTGCTTAACGGTGTAATGTTTCATGAAAAATATAATCCAATCCGACTTATACTTCATTAAAACCAATCCCATATCGTTTCTTTCAGATCTTTTAGAAAATTTGCAATTGCTTTGATAAAAAACCTTGTTTTTCTGATGCTTCGATTGAAATATGGGTTTTCAAAGAAAAGGCTAATATGGTCATTTTTCACAAAATTGACCATAACTCAGGAACAAAAAAAAAGTACATCCTAAAAGTTACTAGAATTGAAGTTTATAAAGTTTCCTTATAAAAATATTTTAATAAAAATTTTCCGCGAGTTCGGGCATATATTTTCCAGCTTTTCTTTATGAATTTCCCTAACGGTGGAAAATTTTGTGGAAAACTTTTTCCAGTTCATATTTTTTTTGGATTTCTGAGAAAATTTGCTTAAATTTTCATATAAAAACTTTGTTTCTACAATGTTTCGTTCTTGAGTTATGAATTTTCAAAGAAAAGTCTTATATGGCACATCTGGACATTTTTCACAAAATTGGCCATAACTCAAAAACGAAAAAAAAAATGCATTCCAAAAATTTCAGTGATAAAAGCTTATAAAATTACCATCTCGAAAATATTTTTTTGAAAATTTTCCACGAGGTCGGGCATAGTTTTTCCGGCTTTTCTTTACGAATTTTCCCAACGGTGGAAAATTTTGTGGAAAACTTTTTCCAGTTCATATTTTTTTTTGGATTTTTGAGAAAATTTGCTTAAATTTTCATATAAAAACTTTGTTTCTACGATGCTTCGTTCTTGAGTTATGATTTTTTCCACCTGAGTTTTCCGGAAAAATAGGCGACCCTGAATTTTTCTCAATTTTTTTTTATTCATATATCCATGAGCCCTGCCTGTGGAAAAAGTTTCATGAAAATCTGAGACCCTTCGGCCCAAACCCGTACGGTAATGAAAAAAAATTCCCTATAAACGATTCCTTAGTTTCATAAAAGCATTTGAAAAAGTTATCTCCGCGTGGAGCGATTACAATACAAAATCCTTATTAATTTTCAATTCAATAAGGCTTGTGTATTGTAGATGAATTTTTAACATTGTTTCACGACAAAAAGCTATGTTTAGAATCAGGGCTTTTGCCAAACATCAAGAAAATCTAAAAAAAACAAAAATGTGTTCGAAACGTGATTGGAATGGGATGCAAAAATTTCTGCGAGCAAGCTGAAAATGACAAACCCCGGATTCTAGGTTTGAGTAATTGATTCAATGGAACAGTTATTTATGTAGTGGGTAAAATACTACAATTGTCGATTCGTTAAAGTTATTAACTGGGATATACAGTGTTGGACAATACATTTGCAACCTTTTGTTTCATGCAAACTGGTCAACTTTGAAGAGTTAAATCTGAGTTATTTATGGGCTGAATTGAATGAAATTTCCAATTTTTCAGGCATAAACTGAACATATATTTTAAGGTACTTTTTTCAATCACAAGTTCAAGATTAAACAGATTTTTTTGATAAAATTTAAAAAAGTTTGCTTAATACAATTTCTGTGTGAAATATTTATATTTTTAGATTATATCTGAAGTTCCGTGGAAACATCATTCCAATTGGTCCATAAATAACTAATATAGAGTTGATGATTTTGTGTCGAAAATATAAACAGTTGCAAATGTATTGTCCAACACTGTAGATGATATCACTTCGTATCAGATGATACTTCACGATAAATAGTTCGTGATGTTTTTTCATCCTATTTTCTGAAACAATAAAATTATAGCCTTAAGACGAATGGAACCGCAACTTGGCGTATCTAACACACGTCTAGAGGCATTTGAGTTCCACAAGCCTGCAGGAGGCATCGCAAAGTGCAGTCATCGTCATTGTGATAACGATCTTATCGTCTATAACACCCACATTCGCAAATATGTGTACACACGGCTTCGGTATGGGTATTTTTGTTTGATAATACCCTAGGGTACGATGGCACCGATGTACATAATATCAGATGAGAGTGTCGATTTCACGTTTTTCTGATTGCATTATCTACCATCGCCATGAGGTTGGCAGAGTCAGTGATTGAGGTTCCAGATGAGAACATATTTTAACACGGATTGCCGAGCTCAGTATTGGTTTATACGTTCTACAGTACTTGCAGATTCAGTGTGAAGTACATTCGGAGGCTATTTTAGATCATATATTTAGTTCTTTGCAAAGCTATAGCTCAATCCACAACATCACTGTCCTTAGGTTTTTACAAAGTACGGCAGACGACCGGAAATAAGATGTGACGACGTGTGAATACTGCTCGACGTTGAGCAAATATTTACTTTCTCTTTTTTCATAAATGGTTTCCTTCTAAGTACTGGGCAACTGAATCACGCGATAATGATATGCGGTTTTGTTAAATAGAAACATTTTGAGAATCTTCCCAAAATATTGAAAATAGGTTTATGCGAAAATCGTACCAAATCGTATTCCGAGTTGGCAGCACCCTCTCAGATTTCAATAAAATTTTCTGGATGACCTTGACAAAATAAGCCTGAGTTTTTCCAAAATTTATCTGGACTATCATTTGAAAAAGACCAAACTTTCTACCCATTTATTTCAACTAATGTAATCGAAAAATGGCAAATCCTGCGAAAAAGTGTGGTACACTCCAACCTCTTTTTACGACCGTTTTTTTTACGACGGATCTTTTTACGACCGAAATTCACATTAACGACCGTTTCTATAAATGATCAATATCTTAAAAAGTATTCAAATAGAGGGTCATGATGTTCAGCAAATTTGTTAAGTAGATTAAGAGCTGACATGTGGTGCTCATAGACATGCGGAATTCTGCCCCCAGGCGGCGCTAGTGAGCATCGTTTTTTCTGATATATCAGGATTCTGACCACTTAGAAAGATGGCGTCTTGGGAAAAGTTGCTCAGTAACTCAAGGACTTTCATTGTAAAAGCCATGAGATTCAAAATGTTGCCACCAGATGGCGCTATTGAGCACGGAACCTTTGTTTTGCGGTTATCTCACTCAGGATCCTGACCACTTAGATATATGACGCCTTCGTTGTTCAGTAGTTCAAGCTACAGTTGTGTTCAGAATAATAGTAGTGAAAGCCGAATTTCATACAAAAGGCTCAACTTTGGCATGTTGTAACTTTGTTTCCATATGAGCAATCGGCATGAAATTTTGGCAGTGAACTACAAATATACTCAATTTCATTAGCACAAGATTTGATAGTTTTCACACCATCGGCTAAAAAGTTAAGCTCCAGGTGAAATCGCTCAAAATAGGGGAACTTACGTATTGTCGGCAGCCTAAGCAGCTGAACTTTTAAGAAGGCAATTATACACAATAATAATGCACAACAATTAGCAGGAGACACCTGAACTACACTTGAGCACACTTCATTTATTTATTATTATGCACAAAATACTATATTGTTCTCTAAATCATCTATTTTTCCTCACCAAAGTCACGAGGCACTTGTTCTTTTATCGGCAATGCAATTACTATTGTCGGCAACAAAATTGTTCTCTTCGGCAATCCAAAATTGTACAAAAACTAGGTTATGTATTGGTAACTTTTCGTATTTGTTGACAATGCCTGAAATTGAACGTCACTCATTATGTTCTACTCTTTGAAAGGGCCAATGCAGAAAAATACAGACTACACTGAGAACAGCATTGCATTTATAAATAGATTAGGTGAGAGTCATATTGGGGTTTGTTCACAAATTTCATAACACTGAAAATGACCATTTTTGACACCCACCCACCCCCTCGTAACGCATTTTGTATGAATGATCTACAAAATTTGTATGAGCTGTAACATTCTAAGGACACCCACCCACCCCCTTCAGCGTTATGAAATTTGTAAATGGGCCCTTGAATACATAACGCCACTAAATTTGTGCAGACTAAGGCGCCGTCCACAAATTACGTAACGCTCTAGGGGGAGGGGGAGTAGGCTCAAAAACAAAATTTATTTTTTTTTCATACAAAGACCGTTGCGGAGGGGGGAATGGTCGAACACGATTCTCTTGATTTGTTCTTATTGCGTATCAATTCTACACGCGGCGATCTGGACTATAGAAATTCATACATTTTGTCTAAAGAAAGATGGAACGATTATTGCAATACGAAAGCTTTATGTATTGTTTTAGCATCACCCCACATAAAGGCGTCGATAGACAAGGGCAGTGCGCACGAGCCCATCGATCGCAAGGTTCTTGGTTCGATTCCAGGTACAGGCTACAAATTTATCTCTCTCATTTACAATTATCACGTCTATATTTTGATACTAATTATTGCGGCGCTTATATTAAATCCACATCCAGCGGCGGCGGTAACGCGCAGAGGATATGCGCGCAATTCAAACGCAATGTCAAAATTCAAGTAGGCTTGGGTGGTTTCGTCCTTCAAGGACACAAATGTTTCAAATTTGCTAAATCTGAAACATTTGGTGATTTTCATTATCACTGCGACGGTATATCGACATTTTCAGATAATCGCATTACGTGGATTTATCTTGCAGAGCACAATAATGATACTATCACTATGGGTAGTGATAGGAATACTATCACTTCTTGAAAAATGATGGATAGAAGATAGACTATATTATCTCTTTCAATTGATAGACGAATGGAGATACTATCAGCATTTTTTCATCACTGATGGATCAAGCATATCTTTATCATCTATCTTTGGGGAAAAATATACTATTTGCAACATTCTATAGCTATCCCTATATATCCTATAATTGATACAAATACTGAAACCAAAATCTTGCGCATAATGGGAAAAAGCCAATAAAAATTACTCGAGGTATGTTCTCATGGATATTTTCGGAATGGGCACGACGAGGGAATGACGGCAATCGATGTCCGACGCCATTTTGAAATTCAAGATGGCGGCCTCTGGTTTTGTAAAATTATTGAAAACCCATGCAATATGGGCATTTTCGGAACGCGCACGATGAGGGGATGACGGAAATCATAAATCATTCATAAATCATGTTTTTGTTCTGTAATTACAATCCCTAGCTGTTGCTATGACATGGCCAGAACCAGTCTCGGCTGTAGAAAGATGTATTGATCTTGTCTAGCAGCCCTAGTCAAGCTTGAACATTCTGGGACTGTTTGGATAGCAGACGAGAAGAAGGTACCCCTCATTGAATGGTACAGGTCGGACTCGATTATCTGGAGACTCGATTATCCAGCGACTCGATTATCCGGGATTCGATTATCCGGAATTTTAGACTCGTCCGGAATTAGTTTTTTGATATTCTTATTTTTCAGCTTTTATGCATAAATATGAGATAATTTATTATCGCAATATACAATATGAATGGTGTGACAGTGTTGGATGTAGGTAGGAATAGGGGATTTAAAAAAAGGTTTTTTTGTGTATGCTGGTTAAAAAAAATATTTTCTTATCAGGAGCCCTAATGTGCCTTAAAAATAATTTCTGGATACGCCACTGCATCATATATATATATAGTAACGAAAAAAGAAAATATTTAAGTTCTTTTATCGCGAGTTTTAATTTTTCTTTCATTTTTCTCTCCGGAGGATAATCCGGAGTGAAAAAAAATCGAAACTCCGGATAATCGATTCCGACCTGTATAGGAATTAATACCTACGTTACAAGTGATAAATACTACCATAATGTCGAAAAATCTTGGATTTCAAAATGGCATCGAACATCGATTTTCATCATCCCCACGTCGCGCCCGTTCCGAAAATACCCATATTGAATTGGTTTTCAATGGTTCTACCAAACCGGAGGCCGCCATCTTGGATTTCAAAATGGCGCCGGATATCGATTTCCGTCATCCCCTCGTTGCGCCCGTTCCGAAAATACCCATATTGCATTGGTTTTCAATGATTCTACCAAACCGGAAGCCGCCATCTTAAATTTCAAAATGGCGCCTGATATCAATTTCCGTCAACCTCTCGTCGCGCCCGTTCCGCATGGGTTTTCAACAGTTTTTTCTTGACCAGAGGCCGCCCTCTTGGATTTCAAAATGGCGTCGAGCATCGATTTTCGTCGTGCCCGTTCCGAAAATACCCATATTGCATGGGTTTCCAACAATTCTTACACTCCTGAAGCCGCCACCTTGGATTGCTAAATATGGAATTTAGTTAATTTGCTATAACCATCGTCCAACAATTTTTATTCTATAATATTATCAATTGATAAAGATAGAACCTCTATCGTTGTTGTTTGAGAAGTTTTGTACTGATAGTATCATCATGAGATTTTTTTTGATAGGGATACTATCACTCTATCCTCTATCTCTGATAGAAACCATTCTCTCAGTGATACTATCAGGAAAGACAAGAAGTGATAGTATCATCTGGCTGAACTGGTAGTATCAGTTGCCTATCAGATAGATGATAGTATCATCGTCTATCTGATAATTTTGATGCTTACCTGAGGTTGCCGTGAAATATATTTCTGTTTTCAAATTTGGTTTTATAACGTAAATTTATGAATTTCAATCATTATTCTTGTGGCGAATTTTCATAAGGGTTTCCTATGTTTAATTTGGGCAAATTTAACGTCTCCAATTTAAAGGAAAATAATCAAATTTCAATTATTTGTTCAGAATTTGCAATGGAATTACATATTATTTTTCTTTATTGGGCCGAACACTTCAAGTCAAATTGCGAAATTTGTTCAAAAATAAATGAGGACTTACGCATTTTTGGCCAAATCTCACCCCCAACGACGGTATTTGCACATTTGTTTTCAAATTTCTTTAAATTCAAAAGGTATAATAATTTTACCGTGAATTGAACTATTCGCTGACACGCTGAATGGCTTGCTATGGTTGTGGTCTGTAAAGGTTGCTGCTCTTGAACGCTCTATCATCAAGTTATTACCGAGAGAATGAATGGTAACATTAAAAAAAATCCGATTGCGATTTTTTTTTTTGGTTTATGAATATTGTTCGATCGGATCAATATCCAAACTTTTCCAGTAAAATTTATTTGCGTTCCTATTATTCTCAGTGTATGCGAAAATCAGAATAGGCCCTTTGCAAATCAATTCACTTATGACTTGACACAAAAACATCATCCTCTGATTGCCTGTAGAACAACAAGAGTGTTGCCAAAATAGTTCAACTATTAAAAGACGTATATTTTATATGTTTCTCAGTATATTGAAGATTATGCACTAAAATCTTCTAATAAGAAAGTATTAAAAGGCTTAATTTTTACCAATGCATGCTTTGTTTCCTAATTCCAATAAATTAATTAGTTTTGCCCGATTTTTTCGGTGAATTTAAATCGTGAATAATAAATACACTGCAATTGAATATGGTTTTCTGGCAACCCAGTCCAGTAGTAAAAAGTGATTGCCGAGGAAATAAATGTGCATTAATTTCAATTTGTGATTTAAAGCATTAAAATTAAGTATTTTTAAGTGCTTTATATACAAATCAAAAGTTCAATAGTGCATAAGTGTTCTGTGCGTGGCTTTTGTGAAAAAATGGCATTGGAGCGCAGAATTACACCTTTTAAAGTGGTGAGTTTTTGTAAGCTGTTCTTGTGTTGTTTTATTCGGCAGCTCACGAATGACGATAATTTCGTAAGCATTTATTTCATTTAACGATAAAACCCATGTTATATAATATTTTTGTGAAAGATGTGATTTATATGGAAGATTATAGTTCAAGGAATATGTTGAGTACATTGAAGGTAACTCTTGTTCCGTAGATAAATTTAAACAAGGACGATAAGTTAGTGCTGCCGAAAATACCCTCAGGGTGCCGAAGCCATCATTTACCCTAATAGTAGTTTTAATAATTTAAATATCTGCTGTATTTTGAGTTTTTGAATTTTTCCTTATTCATCATCGTTTCAACCATTTCCACCCAAGCTATGAATGTATAAACAAGCCAATTTTTTACAAAATTGTTAAACTGACACTTATATTGAGCTGTTCGGTAATCCAATCCGCATGGTTATTAAATTAATTAACTCATTACGCGTGGTAAAGATGGACAAATTATGGGTGAAATTATGAAAAAAAATCCACGTGCTCGGCTGGGATCCCAGCCGAGCACGTGGATTTTTTTCATAATTTCACCCATAATTTGTCCATCTTTACCACGCGTAATGAGTTAATTAATTTTACAAAATTGTTGCTGAACAATTATTGGCAAAATTCATACTCACTAGTGTCGTCTGGGGCAAACTTCTGTATTGCATGGTGCGAACAATGATAACCCTTGACTTACTAAACAAGTTAGCCAAAAGCGTAATTTTTCTAAGTAGTCAGGAATCTAAGATATTTCCAAAATACAAGTTTTATGCTCACACGCGCCACCTGACGGCAAAATGTCAAACTTCTTGGCTAGAATAAACATTGTTTCCGAAGACGCCATCTTTTTAAGTGGACATGATCCTGAGATATTCGCGAAACAAAAAAAAAAACGATGCTCACTAGAGCATCAAGCAGAGCAGAATTTTACTTGAGAAATGTTGCCGGCTACGACAAAAATTTGAATCCTTGATGAAAAACTGAATTACAGTTGAAGAGTATTGCTATGTTGCTAAGCATTCAAATTCGAATTCACCTCCATTATTATACTACAATATTTACCTCCAGAACTATGCACCATTTTGGCATACTTAGGATATTTTCGGTATTTTGGCTTTCATAATTTTTTTTATAGATTTCGAGTTAGCATTATTTGGTGAAACACAATAACATTATCGTTCGAATAACCTCAAAAAACTATGACTGCCATTAGATAAGTTGTTGTGCATAATTACTCATTACACAACGCTTTACATAAATAGCAAAATAGTTATTTATGCAACAAGTTGCAAAATGATGATTTTTTCAGTACGAGTTGTACATTTATCCAACGAGGCTCGGCGAGTTGGATAAATACAACGAGTGCTGAAAAAATCGAGTTTTGCAACAAGTTGCATACAACATTTTTTGCTATTACGAATAATACCGTTTTAAGATCATTTCCAAAAGCAAAAACAAATATTTCAATAGGAACCACGTGGACATATATCCATGTGTAGTATCATTTCAGTATTTTTCAATCGCGTAGGCTGCGACATAGTATCTACGATTGTCATATATTTTCTAGTTCACATCATACAGACTCATATTCCCTATTGGACGACAGAACATATAAGACGGGGCGTAGAGTAGCGGGTTCCACTGCCACCGCTACGAATGCCGGACGATCCGTTCCTAAATCAGTATTGGAAGATCGGTCAATCGTTGGAAAATGCAGTTTGCCGAAAATGGATTTTCTCGGTATCCATGGATGATACTATGCTTCGGAAGTAGGGTGCATTAGAACGCATCCGGGTGCGAATCGAATGCACCACTTCCGAAGTTATCTCGCATAGATTCTGAGAAAAATACAACTCCGGCGTGAAACCGATTCCAACTTTTTATCGCGCCGAAAATATCACCAGTCTCGCATCTGGATCGCACATCAGATAAAGAATCAGATGCTATGGCAGAAAAGACTGGGATATTTGGCTGACGCCTCCCAAACAGAACTGAAAAGTGCTACTTTTCAGCACCGAAACCAGTGCTGAAAAGTAGCACTTTTCAGCATTGTTTTTTTTTGGTAGGAAAAGCAGGCCATTATGTTGAGCATCTTATCAATGAAAAGTTGATTGATTTGCAACGGAATCGCAAAAATGTGTTGTTCGCAATTCGGTATGATTTGTGATATCCTCAATGGGCTTTCCACGACATTAAAAAAAATTGTTCGTTACTCGGCGCAGAACTAGTTTTTCACAGAACTCAGTTTCATTCAAGATTGCAAGCATTCCTGAATGCAAGGAAGCAGTTTACATTATTTGACGATTAACATTCAACTATAGTTTATTTTATATGACAATCATGAAACTTTACGTACAATGTAAATTTAAGAAATTTTTGCTGTGTAGTAGATGAGTGTATAGTGTTCATATTGAACTATTGAACTCTATCATTGAATTTTGTACGCTTCAACGATGATTGTTCTCAATTCATTGCACGATTTCAAATGAATGGCAATCTATTGGCTTGAACTGACAAAGCTGAAAAAGTGTCAGTATACACAAAAAAAGTTTCACACATAACTTAATTTTAGCCTCAATCATATAAACCCATTTCTAGTGTATTATTCAATGATAAAACCTACAAACACATCTATTATATTCAACATTGTGAGCAAAATCTGGAATATTGAACGCAGAACGTCTTCTATCAAAGAATATTGCAAGCATAACCATCAGATTTATATGATTTTACGCTGAAAAATCAACCATAAATAATGCACATGAAATGACCTACTTGATCCGTTTAGGCGCATTGTTTTTGGCAGAATATTCAGCATATAATCGTGTAAACAGATCATTCTCGTTTGCAATTTCACTTTGAGGATGCAAGGAAGCATGAAATATTGGGGAATGTTGGATGCAAGAACATGAAACGTTTCAGTTTCGCTCAAGATTGCAAGCATTCCTGAATGAAGAAGGCAGTTTATATTGTTAATCGTTGAATAATTTGTTATAACCTAATTATATTTTTTACAATTATAATTGAAATATGACAATCATAAAAATTTACGTGCGATGTAAATTTAAGAAGTTTTCGCTGTGTAATATCTGCATATAAGCGAATATAGTGATATACTTCTGTTTCAACAACAACAAGAAGATGGGAGTCAAAATGTTCATGACCATGCAAATGATCGTCATTTCTATGAAAAAAAAAACATCATATGTAAAATGACGTTTTACGTATACTTTGGCAATATTCTTGGTGTCACTGATTGGTACCAAAATTGAGAAAACATTTTACTTTTTTGTATTCTTGATTATTTTGTATTCTTCAAAGTTTAACAATAGTAGAAAGTCTTATTAATGTTCGAATCCTCTGAGCAGAATCTCAATAGAGAAACTTAAAAGTAGATGGAGTACCGTGTACCTTTAAATTCCGCTCCTAAATTAAAGGTTAACTAGTTATGGTCATAGTAGTTCTTATTTGATCATATATGTAATTTCAAGAACTGTCACATTTTCATTCCTTTTGAATGTTTTAACATAAGATATATTTGCTATCGTACTACAATGGACAACCCTGCCTCTGACTGTTATCTTTTTACATACTAAATTCATTCAGAAATATTTTATTGAATTTAGCCGAGCTAAAGTCTTCAGCAAATCAAATTGCACAAATCGCGGATCGATTTGCAGAATTTCAGCCAAATGTTGCTGGTGGTCAGCTGAGTTTGCTGAAAATTTCAGCAAACCAAACCGAAATGTGAACAAGAAATTGTCGGGAAAAATTCAGCAAAAAAAAGTTGATTACAACGACAAAATTTGAGTGGGTATGAGTATAGTACACAACCCTGAAGACGGCCTAGAGTTGAGCTACAGTTGAGGTCGAAATACGCGTATCTGTCAAAAGATACAAACTAAAGTGGAATTAAAAGGTACAGTACTAAATAAGGTTTTTCATTTATTTGTGTATGAATGATAATACTGTGCCAACTACTAACGCAAAAAAAATAACTATATTTCTATCAATGTATCAAACCATCAATTCCGAAGTGCATCCAAATAGATAAATGGAATAATTGCCTATTATCCGTTTATGATCGCTCCACAGAAACTCTGCCTAAGGAAACGAATCGCAAAATCATCCATTCATTATCATTTCTCATCGATCAAATCATCCTTCCGGGCTCGACGAAGCCCACTCATATCAACATGTGAACAGTGTGCTCTATTATCGGCAATTTTCGACATTGAATCAATACCATCGTTATATTTAGTGTTGGTATCTTTACAGTGTTTGTCATTAGATTTGCAACAGAATAGATTATTCATTAATATACAGCCATTCCATGAAAAACCGATCTAGTGGGTCTCCGAATTCCGTGAAAATTTGCTATTTTGTTCCGGATAAGGAAGCTTTCATTCCATACAAAAAGATTGGAAATCGGTTAAGCTGTTCAAAAGTTATAATTTTTTGTAAACATTACAAATCTAATGCGCTGAGACCTACAGTGTGTGCCGATAAAAATGACTGATTTTTTATTTTCAAAAAAATATATCTCAAAAACTAAAAAACATACATCGCTGAAAATTTGACAGTATACGTAAAATTTTCTGAACTTTCAAGAAAAAATGAGAACAGCGATAGCCCCTTTGGTCCCGAGGCCTTCAAAACACGAAAAAACGGAAACTATTGAGTTTTTTTTCATGTAAAAAACACAATTTTTGTGAAATTTTATATTTTTCCTGAAAAGTCAAAATCTTTAGCCTTCATTTTGTCCAAAAAGATTGAAAATCGGTCGAACGGTTCAAAAGTTATAATTTTTTTTAAAATAAAAATTTTGCAAAATCGCGATTTTTCTGGTCACCCTATTTCGGAAATGGTCACCCTAATCAAAAAATCCAAAAATACGTGTATCCTTATTTCGGATAAGGAACAAAATAGCAAATTTTCACGGAATTCGGAGACCCACTAGATCGGTTTTTCATGGAATGGCTATATAATAATATTTTATATATAATCAGTAAAGCAAGCTCTCCACATCTCGATGTTCTACATTTCGATAACTCTCCCTATCTCGATGATTTCAAGTCCCTTCAGTCTGCATACATCTTTACTGTCCATATCTTGATATCCTCCTTATCTCGATAGGTTACTAGACCAAAGTTTTAGAATTCAAAACAAATTAGGAGCGCAAAATGACGTCTGTTTGTGTATTATTTTCTTGGCAACGGAGTGTTTTTCAATCTAGTATTCACAAAAAATTGTTCTTGGTCTCAATATCGAGATGTGGAGAGGCGACTGTATTTCGTAAACCTTTTATTTTGAGGGATTTCAAAGAGATCTTTAACATGAATCCATTTTAAAGCTGTCCTACTTATTACGATATCGGATTGACAATCCGTAGACATCAGTTTCGATTCTGGATCCGGTCGTTTTTTTAAGGTGGATATTTTACTAAAAGATCAGAAATAGTTCGTTGCAAATATATTGATCCATACTGTTTATCACTTATCGAAAAAGATGCATAACTTTAGTTGCCATATAAGGCTTAACACCAGACCACTGGACAACAGCAAATCGAGTGGACACATTGCCGCTTCAATATCGTTCTGAAGAGCATAGGATTCGCACAAGGGCACTGACCGGTTAGATCAATTAATTTATGGCAATGGGAAAAGTCTCTCTTGCACAGAAGCCATTATCCGTTGCTGGACTTGTACCACAAACGTGCAGCTGGACTTTTCTCTCGGCTCGGTGTTCGCAAGACAAATGTTGTATTAATTGAGCTAAATTTGTGCTGCCACCACCAATGAGCAATACGCATTCCTGGTTTGTTCGGTCGATTCTCTCTCTGGTAGCACATAAAATGGTTGATTAGAAGGAATTTGTCGTTCCATCAGATCTAGGGCTGGTAGCGAGTTTCATCAAAACTTCTAAAATGAACCTTTGAGGATTTTCTTACAACAGATGAATAAATCTATGGGAGATCTGCTAGAGTAACTAGTGGAAAAATTGGTGGAAAAAATACCTGAAAGAAATACTGGAAAATCTGAGTAGTTCCAATGAAAATTATTGAAGGTAGTTACTTTGGACTTTCTGCAGCAAGTTAATTGTCACTTATACATCTCTCTGGAGGAATGTCGAAATAAATTCCCAGAAAAGTTTGTTGAAAATCTGTAAAGAAATTTCCAGAAAATATTCTAGAAAAAATCTCAGGAGAAATAACTAGAAGAATTCTTGAAGATTTTCCTTGAAGAATCTAAAAAAATCCTGGAGAATAATCGCGTAAGAATCTCTCAAGGTTTCTCTGGAGCCACCAGGAAGCATTGCATGGGGAAAAAAGGAATAGTGACTTAAGAGAATTTGTTGACACTTGCATTAAAAAAAAGGTCAAGTATCTAAAGCGAGACCTGCTACCAGCCCTGAGATCGAATCGCACTGGGGGACGAGGATTTATTATCTTCGGTAACTGAATTAGGTCGGGGGAGAGTTTTCATGACGATTAAAACTTGCTCTCGGTTTCTGGATCCTGGCGTCGATGGCGATGTCTAGCAAATACGCAACCGTAATGGATTCTATACGTTCTAATAAGCACAAATAGACAACGCAAATTGCCACTGGATGCACACGGAAAGGTAATTAAAACTTTCCCAGTCATGCTTGGCCGTCGTCCCCAACGGGGTGGGAAAACGCTCCACCACGAATGACAAAGTTTTGATTACTACTTCAAAATGGTTCGGTATAAGTGTTGATTGGAAAGCGATATGTAACTGCAACCAGGATGTTACAAATAGTTGTGTCTATGATGAACCGATTTGTTGCATGTAGTGTCGAACTGCAAAGTGTCCTTAATGACAATAATTATGTAAGTCAAATAAAACAGCTGTGTGTTTTTATTTTTCTCAATTTGGAGATTTTAAGAAAGAAAACTGCTTTTACTTGGGCCTTAAAATGATAAAGAATAGTTTTGCATTTTCACCAAGAATCCCTTTTTATATTTCTCTGTATTGTTCTGGATACTTCTCTTTACATTACATGCTTCAATAATCATTCCAGGATTTATCCCAGAGTAACTAAATTCTTCCCATGAGGAGGTATTTTGGGAATTTAGATTTTTCCACAGGTTCATCCTTTTATTCCTTTGATCGTTTCTATAAAATTTCTACAAAAAACTACACAAAAAATATCTCAAGACATTTACTAGAATTCATCTATGGAATCCCGACAGAACTTTCCTCAAAACACAATGAATTGCTTCATGAATTGTTTCAGGAATTTTAGCTGAAACATACAATGTTTAAGCATATTTTCAAAGAAATATCTTCATGCATTCCATCTCGCACTCGGTCTGGCATTACTTCTTCTTCTTGGCATTAACGTCCCCACTGGGACAGAGCATGCTACTCAGATAAGTGTTCTTATGAGCACTTCCACAGATATTAACTGAGAGCTTTCTTTGCCAATGTTGCCATTTTCGCATTCGTATATCGTGTGGCAGGTACGATGATACTCTATGCCCAGAGAAGTCAAGGAAATTGCCATTACGAAAAGATCCTGGACCGTCCGGGAATCGAACCCAGACACCTTCAACATGGCTTTGCTTTGTAGCCGCGGACTTTAACCACTCGGCTAAGGAATTACAACTTTTTTGAATATTATTTTTTCCTTTATAGTTTGTAAAATTCGTCCATTTTTTTTCTTCCTCATACAAATTTAGTAATTCCCGATAGCTCCTGATAACTCTTTCGAGATACTGCCAAAAACGATTCAAAAAACAACAAACAAAACATTTTCAGAGACTCTTCTAAATACTCCTGAAAGGACTCAATACTTTGCCTAAGTAGTTTTTAAGGTTTTCAAGGAAGTTTTCAGAACACCTCAGATATGAATTGTATTAAGATATCCTACTGTAAATTTTCCCAATTATCTAAGAAAAAAACCAGATGTTACATAACATAGCAAATCTTGAACGAATTTCTCCAGGCAACTAGTCTGGTTATTATTATTATTATTATTATTATTATTTATTAGAGACACTTTACACCGAACTAGTCTGGTATTCCATCAGATCTATTTCTCAAGAATTTTATCTAGGAGTTCTCTTAAGGATTTATTAAAAAGATAATTGATAACTCTTATAAATTTCGAAAATTTTCGAGATATTCTTCAAAAAATAAAGCAAGAATTCAACCATATGCATCTCTCTCAAGTGTTATATGTATTTTATTTTCTCCAGAAATTATGGCAAAGTTACTTATTCTGTGATTTCCCATTGGAGAACCCAATTTTTTACTTAGGAATCGTCCAAAGGTTTAAACAGGATGTCTCTTCCAAGGATACATTTGACTACAGATTATTTTGGAGATTTTTTCAAGTTTTAATCCAGTAATTTCTTCAAATTTAATTACCATTTATCTATGCATACCCGAAATTAATCTGCAGAATCCAAAGGAAATTTCTCAAAATAATACTTTGTGGTTGATTCTAGGAAAATTCCTTGATAAAACCTTGGGGAGCTCCTGAAATATTTTTGGAAGGAAACCTTTCAGAAACTATTGGATAAAATTTATGTTGAAATCCTTGAATGAAATTTGGATAGAAATTCTTTAAATTATACACAGGGCTGTTAAATGTCATAAATTTCTCGTAAATATTAATAATTTCTATTTTTCCCGAAGAAATTTTTTTATCGGGGAATGCCTGTTTTCGTGCCCATATCTGGATTGATAGCATTTGGTCGTACTAATTGATGTCATATTTCGCTTAATAACAAGCTATTAGCACTTCTTTCCTTTCAAAAATTGTGGGCTTTGCTAGGCCGTTGACTAGCGTGGTGTTTCCTTCAAAGGGCAAATCGTCCACTGAAAGCATTTACGTGTCGGTGTTTTTTTTTTTTTTTCTAAATTTTAACATTTTTGCCCTCATTATACATGAAAGAATTCCAAAAAGAGATCCTGAGTAATTGTGGATATTTTAGAATAGTTTCTTCACAAATCCACGGAGAATTTTCAATATAAATCTCTGTAGGAATTTTGATAATCTGAAACAAAATAAATTTGTTGATGT
Source organism: Aedes aegypti (assembly GCF_002204515.2). NCBI lineage: Eukaryota > Metazoa > Arthropoda > Insecta > Diptera > Culicidae > Aedes > Aedes aegypti. The sequence continues at coordinate 17,931,837 of NC_035108.1, read as the reverse complement.
TAATTCAGCAAAAAAAAAAAACTAGAAGGTATGCCAGAAAGAATTTCTGGAGCAAACGTTTATTTTTCTCATAGAAATATCTTTGAAAGAACACTTGAGTGAATCCTTGGCAACATTTCCTTAAGCACCTGTATCTGTGAAGAAAATCCTACGAATAGAAATTAAGGACGAATCCTTGATCAAATTCATGAAAAACTTATGATAGTATCCCAGATAAGTTACCAGGAGTAATGTCTAAATAAATATATAGAGGATTTTTTAAGCAAAAAGTTAAAATTGGATTTTATTTGGAAGAAATTATCGAAAAAACTAGAACTGATTTAATACATAAACACTATCCCTGAAATAATCCTTGAAAAATCCGAGTGGAATTCCTGAAGAAATTCAAAAGTAAATATTTGAAATTATCTGTGGAAATTGATTGTATCATTAGTTGAACTTCTAGAAAAATACATGGTAGACCAAAAGTAAATTAATTAAAAATCTTCGCGCAAGAATCTTTATAACATATATTGGTATTAAACGCATGAGCTCATGCCTTTTGTTTTCAAAGCAATAGATTTTATAGAATACATTGAGCAGCTCATGAAAGTTCTTCTTGAGGAGGAAAAGAGCTAAAAGCACTCTACAGGATCCCCGAGACACAAATTCCCGTGCAAATTTCTGTCGGATTGTTGGAAGGAATACTTCGAAGAGATTGTACTACTTTTCCCTGAATGTCGTTTCCCCGAATGTTATTTCCCCGAATGCCAGTTCCCCGAATGACCCGTTTCCCCGGAAGCCATTTCCTCGAATGACCCGGTTCTCCGAAAAATGTTGCAGTTTATAAAAGTTTATGCAAGAATAGTCTTTAAGTGATAGGGTGCTAAACTAGAAAGAACGATCGGTAATCAAAAGAAGGGTATATGTGATCATTCTCCATAAAACACACATTGCCAAAAATGCTGAGTTTACCGTCCTCGAAAGAATCGCCAATCAAAGGGTGCATTATCCGATGACCGGTTCTTTCACCACCTTGAAATACAAAAAGTTATGACAATTATAAGTGCTAAACATTTTTCGGGGAAACGGGATAGTGGGGGAACTGGCATTCGGGGAAATGGCGTTCGGGGGAACGACATTCGGGGAAAAGTAGCACAACCCTTCGAAAAAGCTTTTTGAATAATTCTTGGAGAAGTTTGGGAATTATTGTAAGAATAAATACTGATGAAATTCATCATAGGATTCTTGGATGAACTTATAACCTGTTTCAATAATTGGTCACGGTAAAATTGTCGATCAATGAGACCTCTACAAATGAAGTTTTTAGGCTTTTTCTAATCTGGAAGTTTCCAAGCTATCACATGAATTCGTCACTTAGTCAACGAATTTAACCAAGACTCACAGTTTGGACTCCACTTTGCTCACTGTGCAAGAAAAGGGAGGGTGTATGTCTTTGATACCTGTACGTTTCTGGCAACAAAAAGTTGTGCAGATTGTGTATAATGATCTTATTGCGTGAAATTTGTGAATGAATTTTTGAGGGCTGGTGGAAATTCTTCTGGTGGAAATTCACCCATGATGAATGGTAGAAAAAAAAGTATGGAACGAGCTCACCACTCATCCCTCATATCCAGAAATACATATTGTTAGACCGAAATGTTCTCCTATATTGTACTCTTCTTATTCTAATTGTGCTCTTGCTAGCTTTCGGCTGAAGCAATTCTTCAGGATGTGAATTCTGTTGATTTGGTGCACTAAACCAAAAATGGATTAACAATAGAAACAGCAAATTCACAGCTGTTTTCATGCAAATCAAGCAGCTCCCGAAGTTATTCGTTCTGCAATTTGCTAGGTAACGTTCTCACCGCTTTGGGGTTCATTGTGTTCCAACTTGAACTTGGTTACCTCGGTCTCGGAACCGCTGTAGAACAAGCAAAAGTATTAGCACCACTCGTGGCACGTGAGGTGAATAGCTCAATTTGTGTTTGACCCCTAGCCCCTCCAAATCGGGTGAAATCCGCGGAAGTGCGACCAGAGTTGGTTTATGTTTTGGGCTTCCAGCAGGGAGAACCCATTGTATTGTGTTCTGTCGTCCGGTTCGACTGCATGCGCGTCTAGAATTGAAAGTGCGACCCTCTTGCACATAAGACACGGTCGCTTAGAATCCAAAAGAAGCACAATACTTCTGCACTAGTCGTGGCTTGTTGCGAACTGCATATGGCTTGCGACGATAGGAAGTGAGTGATTAACGACAGTAACAACAATGGGAACGGGGAAGTTATTAGCCTTAATTGAGAATTGAATGCTGTTTGCAAGAGAGAAAGAGTGAGAGCACCAGCCCTACCAAAGCCCAGCCGGAAACGCGGAGAGGCTGTGCTCGGATTTCGAGGGTATGTTGCATTTAAAATATATGTGTGTGCTAATTTACGATGGTAAAACGAATTAGAGATTTTCCGAAGGAAGGCAGGTCGAATTGCACTTGTTACATCGTTGGCGGTCGCATAATTTGCTGAATTAAATTGGACGGAAAAGCTCTTGAAGGAGAGAGAGTCTCGTCCAGACCGACGACAACCGAAGCGGTTATGCATGGTGAAGTCTTTAATAGCAACCAATTTGATATAATAGGAGCGCGCATATATGTGTGCTTCCTCGAGCATGCATGGTATGTACTTCACGGATCGAGTGAGCTCTATAATTTAGCGATGATGTGATGTCACTTCTTTATATTTGGGATTTGAGAAGGAAGGCATAAAGTAGCAGGGTAATTTGTGTCACTGAAGCTTAAGTGTGTAAATTTACATAATCGTTCTCGATGAAAGTTTAACTGGTATTTTACTTTATTGATATGGTGGTGCTCCAATCTTGAGCTAATTTTTGTAATTTTGTAGCAAGCAGCATGATTATAATAATAAATGAACGGTCGCATTCAGATGTGCTGCGTCCGAAAACATGGAAAATGCAGGTTTTTTAACTGGAATCATTCATAGAAAACTACTGATTGGTAAAAGTTTTGCCACGAAATCGTTTTAGGTTTACCAAATATCTACTGTGTATTGTCCTATAAATCTGCCAAGGTCTTGCTAAAAAAACCACATTGTTTGTTTTCTCCTGCAAAGTTGAATCCATCTCCACCCTTCATCAGGGATGGAAAGTGGCGAACATGTCTACTAAAACAGAACGAAAACAAAACGTAATGCTTGCGAGCATCAGAGAACTGATTTATTCGCATCTGTCGTGCTCGCGAGTAAACGAAGCTAAAATGATTCGTGAACATGTTCGGAGCTGTTCAGAGGCAATTGTACTTTTGAGAAAAATGTATTTCCCTCCGAGATTTCTGGTTTTCAAAGGATTTTTCTCTACAATCTGATAGGTTACTGTCCATTTGATGGATAATCACACTTTATTCGATTACTCACGAGTGTCCGCGATCTTTTTACCATTTCTTCACGAGTAGGCGGGTGCGAACTTACTCACACCAATCCTTTTCGTTAGTTGGTCATGTTAGTTTTGCGTTACACTCGTGAAATGCTTCGTGATGAGAACATTTTCATCACTGTTCTTCAGGTTGGCTGATTGTCGAGGCTTAGATGCATACAAGGTCCATAGATAGGAAAGGATAATACAGAAGTGGTTAATTCATCAAGGATAAATGGGGAGGTAAAAGTTTTTTCTAGAAGTAAGAGATATGACCAAATAATGATCGCATTTTTTTAAGCAAGAGTATTTTTGTTCCGTAGAAATAAACTTCAACGATTTGAATTACATATAGAACAGAGTCTTAGGAGACAGATGACAAGTTTGGACGAGCAGTTGACGTGTTGATTCAACCAAGCAACTGCATAATCTTTAATATTCGTCCGACTGTCCGTTCTTATAAAGTCATAAATCTTTGATGGCTTCCGAGGATTTTCCTTTATATTCTACGACCCTTGAAAAAATTATGTGGCCCATATGGATTTTGAATACCAATGGCTGTGACCCAAATGTTATGGTCCATACATTCCTTTGTTTTAGTGATAAGTTTTTTTTTTTTGTGTTACGCCACAACTTTAATCCGAGAAAATACTCTGATAAGTTAAGGAGCTTCAAATTATCATCATACAGCCCATTTTTGTAATGATCTCTTTACTGCCATCGCTTTCCAATCAAATTAGGTGCAAATCCCTTACATCTATCTTCAAGTTATGTGAGATAGTTAGATTAAAGACGTATAAAAAATTAACACATTTTTCACTAAGAAGGTAGGTTTAAATTGCAGTTAAAAAGCAGAGTTTTTAGGGATTTCAATATCCCTTGAAATTGGACGAGATATACTAATAATAGTCTTGTAGAGCGACCCACAAATCACAAAACATGTGTAAGGCTTCATTTACTTTTCTTCAATATTTGAAGAAACTCTCTGTTAATTTTAACCCAGATGTTTAGCATCATCAATTGTATCTAGATTAATTTGATCATGATGCGAGATCTCTGAGGAACTCTGAAACTCAAGTTACAGTATTGAAGTAAGAATTAAAAAATAAAGTATTTTTGTGAATCAATAGATGGCGTTAAAACGAAACTTTATATTCTAGCGTCCCACGCCATATTTTGGAAATATTCAGGTAGTTCTTATAATTAGTAAGGCTCTCTCACGCCGAGGACCTGGGATCGAATCCCATCCCCGACATAGTCACTTATGACGTAAAAAGTTATAGTGACGACTTCCTTCGGAAGGGAAGTAATGCCGTTGGTCCCGAGATGAACTAGCCCAGGGCTAAAAATCTCGTTAATAAAGTCAAACCAACCAACCAATTAGTAAGGCTCTCAGGACCATTGAAATATTTCGTGCATCCAACGACCCAATGGCACAATAATGTATGGTCTCTAGTAGCAACATACAACACATGTGAGGTTTGAATTCTCTCTGTAAAAAAATTGCCACAAAAATAAGACAGAGTTCCATCGAGATATTTTTTCGAAAACCCTATAGGAATGCTCCAGCTTTCAATATTTGTGGTAACATTTTTTGTAAATAAATACGACCGTTTCTTTAAACCACAAACTGCATCGGGAATTCTGAAAATAAAATCACCCAGATATGTAGTATCTGTAGTGATTTGACCTGACAAAAAAAAGCAATCCGTTTGGAAATGCTTTTAGAATCAATCAGAGAATGTATCTAGAAATTTCTCAACAAATTCCTTTCTTGTTCAATATTTAAAATGTTCATTGCTAGTGACTCCAACACCGCTAGCGCATGACGGCTCACCATAGTAGCATGTCCGAAAGAACTTGAAACTATTGAGAACCAGAGCTACAGGTCCAAAACCCTGATAAAGGTGGATGGTTGTGATGACTATGACCGTGGTCATAATGTAAAGAACAAGCGGACGATGCTGTATCGTGTCAGCATCGAGGAGGCAGCCCCTCTAGCACGATGTAGGTAGCGCAACCCTGGTTAGGTGGCCTATCGAAGACTCTTCACCAACCAAGAAAGGCAAAAGTAGAGCAAACGGATTGATTTTACGGCAACAGACCCGGCAACGAATAAAGGACAACGATTGGAAAGTTGGATCTTGGAACGTGAGAACTTTGAATGAACCCGCGCGTGTTGGGCTCCTGGCTCGTGAACTGCGGAATGTCGGCGTGAACGTTGCAGCTATCCAGGAAATACGCTGGCCGAGAACCGGAGAACGCGAATTCCGAGCGGTGGACCCCATCGCCAACACTTCATTCAAGTACCACATCTACTACAGCGGTGGCGACAGAGCAGAACGTGGGGTTGGCTTCATAGTGATTGGGAAGCAGATGAAGCGAATTATTCGGTGGAAACCGGTAAGCGACCGAATCTGTGTGTTGAGAATGAAGGGCAAGTTCTTCAACTACAGCCTGATCAGCATATATGCGCCAACGAACGATAAGCCCGATGACATGAAGGATGAGTTCTATGAGAGCCTGGATAAGGCCTACGGAGAGTGCCCTAAACAAGACGTCAAGATAGTCATCGGCGACGCAAATGCGCAGATCGGGAAAGAAGATTTCTTCCGACCCGTCATTGGAACGGAAAGCCTTCATTCCGTTACCAATGATAATGGCCTGCGGCTAGTAACCTTCGCTGCTGCTAGAGGGATGGCATTCAGCAGTACATACTTCGCGCGAAAGAATATCCGCAAACACACCTGGCGACACCCGAGTGGCGATGCCTGCTCCCAAATAGACCACGTGCTGGTTGATGGGCGACATTTCTCAGATGTCATTGATGTCAGGACCTTCCGAGGCCCTAATATCGACTCGTTAGCGTTAGCGTTAGCGTAGTTACGGTATACTTCGTAGATTGGATACTAGCAACATTCATGTTTCTTTTTAATAATCTCATCCTGACTACTTTCAAGAACAAGGCAAGGGAGTATACCTTGTTCAAATCATAAACAAGAATACTAAAAGCGTGAATATCGCTATTCCCGGCCACGCCCATCTTTACCGTAACTTGGGATAGGGGAAGGAAATGTTGATGTAGCACTTACTTAATGAGAGGCCACCGACTCAGCGACACCCTCATAAGTGCTACGGAGTAGGAGGTTGGGGAAGGTATATTGTCAGGATTCGCCTAGAAAGCTGGCGATAGACCATCAATATTTGTTGTTTAAGCGTTTTCAAATTAATCTTTTGAATGCCGGCAATCAAAAGAGAAAACAATAGCTTATTTATAATATAAATAGTATTTCGCGAAATGCTAGTCGATTGTGCAGTAATATTTTTGCTCAATACCCAGTAAACACAAAATCGTATAAGATAGCGCATAAGAGTACAAATGTGGAGGCAATATACGTACATGCGCCATAAGGCTGCATGCAAGATGTGCGTATATCGCCTCCACATTTGTACTCTTATATCTCATCATTTACGATGGTGTGTTTACTGGGTAACTAGTAAAAAGCAAAACCGATCCCTCGAGGGTCATCGGATTGTATAAAATAACGATACGCGTAAAAAAAAATCACGCCTATTGAAAAACTGTACTGTGCCCATTGAAAAACTGTACTGGGTGGTACTGTATTTTTAGATAATCGAAAAACGAAAAACAGTCGGTTTTTCTGCTCAAAATTATACGAAAAGCAGAATCGATCCCTCCAGGGTCATCGAACGGCATCCACAACCGATTGTTAGTTGCGTAACACCCGCCCGGACAGAATGCGCAATCTGAACATAGTTATCAAACTCCGAAAATAACATTTTCCGTTCAAGAAACGATCAGAAGTTCCACGACGCGGACAAAAACGATCCGGAAGGCTCACAAAAGAAAAAGTATCATACTGGAACAAACTCACCGGATTGATTCTCTAAATTTATGTGCTGCTTGTCACTTCCGGATGGTTCGGTGAACTTAGGGCAGCCAAAAACCAACAGTACTGAGGACACAAATCAAACAAATCACTTTTTCATTTTTCACTTTTCACTATTCCATTTCTGAATGTAAAAACTGTCCTGCTTGGGCTTCACGAAGCACTACCCAGCAAGACGCTCCAAAACAGGAAAAAAAGAAAAAAAAAAATCTCCAGCGACGAAAACACGCGCGAAACCGTGAGCTAAATCTATCGGACGACGCAAAACCGAACTGTCCTGCTTGGGCTTCATGAAGCACTACCCTTCCGAGGCCTTAATATCGACTCGGATCATTATCTCGTTGTAGCTAAAATTCGGGCGCGGTTGTCCAGCGTCACGAGTTCCGCAACACACAGAACGCTACGCTTCAATATACAACGCTTGTCGACTGATGGGGTAGCTGCGCAGTACCGTCAGCAACTAGACGAGAAGTTGGGAAGAGTCAACGTTGCTGGAGACGTCGACAGCCTGTGGGACCCTATCCACGAAGCTGTGACAACAACGGCGCGGGAAGTGATCGGCACTGGTCAACGACGAAGACGGAACGACTGGTTCGATGAAGAGTGCCAGAGGGTGACAGACATGAAGAATGTCGCCAGAAGCCGTATGCTTGTGGCCGATACCCGACAGAACAGAGAGCGGTACAGGGCAGTGAGAGCCGAAGAAAAGCGAATCCACCGCAGAAAAAAAAGGCAGCACGAAGAAAGTGTGGTAGCTGACGCACAAGAAAGCATGAACCGGAATGATATGCGGAGATTTTATGCAACGGTCAATGGTGCGCGGCACAATACCGTACCAGTGCCCGCCATGTGCAATGACCGAGAAGGGAATTTGCTGACCGATAAAACGGCGGTGGCTGCCAGGTGGAAGGAGCACTTTCAGCAATTGTTGAACGGTGAGAATGGAAATGTAGCGAGGAACAGGATGAACATAGATGATGACGATCAAGCTGTGGACCCACCGACCATAGGAGAGGTTAAAAAGGCTATCAGCGAGCTGAGGAACTGTAAGGCTGCTGGGAAGGACGAGATCCCGGTCGAGCTTCTCAAGCACGGAAGCGAGCAGCTTTACCAGTCGATCCACCGAGTACTTCTGAAGGTATGGGAGGACGAAGAATTGCCCACCGGCTGGTTGGATGGCCTCATCCGCCCTATCTACAAGAAAGGGCACAGACTGGAGTGTGCCAATTACAGAGGAATTACCCTGCTGAATTCGGCGTACAAAATTCTGTCGCGCATCCTGTTTAACAGACTGAGACCGCTCGAGGAGTCCTTCGTCGGCGAATACCAAGCTGGTTTTCGTGAGGGCCGTTCGACAACGGACCAGATGTTTAGCTTGCGAATGATCCTAGACAAATTCCGGGAGTATAACATAACTTGCAGACTCACCATCTGTTTATTGATTTCAAGGCGGCGTACGACTCAGTGAAAAGAAATGAGCTTTGGCAGATAATGTCTGAAAATGGTTTTCCGGCGAAACTAATTAGGCTGATACGTGCTACGCTGGATGGTTCGAAATCAAGTGTTCGAATCGCAGACGAGGTGTCAACCTCGTTCGTGACGTTAGACGGATTGAAGCAGGGAGACGCACTTTCGAATTTACTGTTCAACATTGCACTTGAGGGTGCTATTAGGAGATCTGGCGTGCAAAGAAATGGCACTATTATCACAAGGTCGCACATGCTCCTTGGCTTTGCGGACGATATAGACCTGATTGGAATCGATCGCAGGTCAGTGGAAGAGGCCTTCGTGCCTCTGAAGAGGGAGACAGCGAGGATAGGCCTGAACAAGAATTCTGCCAAGATGAAGTACATGGTTGCAGGTAGAGATAGAGTCAGGCATGGTGGTGTAAGTGCTGAGGTAGTGTTTGATGGGGATGTGTTTGAAGTTGTTGAAGAATTTGTTTACCTTGGAACACTTGTGACATGTGACAACGACGTTTCCCGCGAAGTGAAAAGACTTGCAAACCGAAACAAAATTCGCCCTGTATAAAACATTGATTCTTCCGGTGGCTCTCTACGGGCACGAAGCGTGGATGTTGAAAGAGTCGGTGTTTTCGAGCGTAAAGTGCTGCGGACAATACTCGGTGGGAAACTCGAAAATGGTGTGTGGCGCAGACGCATGAATCACGAGTTGTATCAAGTGTACAAAGATGCGAATATTATCAATCGTGAAAAATACGACAGACTTCAGTGGGCTGGTCACTTAGTGCGAATGTCGGAAGAAAGAATTGCGAAAATAATATTCAGCAGGGAACCAGGTAGAGGTCGGCGGCTTCGGGGAAGACCACGAATACGCTGGCTGTACGCAGTGGAAGAGGACCTGGCGACCCTAAACGTTCGGGGCAACTGGAGAAGTTTCGCCCAAGACCGACGAAGATGGACCTCTACAATACGCCCGGCAATGGCGTGATGCTACGCTGTAGCCATCAAGGTATCAAGGTAGGTGTGCTAGTGACTCCAATTTAGAAAATGAAAATGATTCCTCCATCCCATAAGATTACACCATCGGATAACGTTAATGCCTGTATCCTATCGGAAGCCTTTCGTTTAACAGGTTGCAATGCAGTAATCGATGAATCGCACGTGTTCGTGGTACCTATCACGATCCTTTATGGCATAAGCGCATGAGAGCCGTCGTCGACGTCGTCAAAATTTTCTGGTGACACAAACCTTACAATCGCAATTCACGTTTACACAACTTGAGGGGACCTCTGCACGTTGCAACGAGCGCAGTACGTTTGCAATTTCTTCCGATTGGATACACACTGTTTGAAGCGCCTTGCTCAGTGGCGCGACTTCATAAGAAAGTTGGACAAAATCTCAAAATTGCTTCAAATCGATTATGAACGATAATTTACCAATTTTACTTGATTCGCGAAGTTATCTTTATGAAAGCAAACAAAAGTGTAAAATTTCTATTTTTTTTTGTTTTGTAAACATGCATTTTTTTTTTCAATTCCGATAAAAAATCTGGATTTAAAAAAGAAACTGAAAGCAGAGATACAAATTAAAGTTTATAATCGTAATCTAATTAAATTTTTAGCAGAATTATGATACAGGATGCAATTCAGTATGTTAAATTGGGTATGGTCTTGGCTATGGTATGGCGAAAAATGAAACAGGCAAAATTATTGTCCATAGTAGCGAATGACCAACTTTTTTAAAACATTCCACAATAAGCAAGATTTTTTCAATTTTTCAAAAATTCTAGTTGAGGATTTTTGTTACATTCTGCTATGCAATTATAGATTTTACCTGTTGAAAACTGTATGACTATCCTCAAATTAAAGAATTTGAAAGTAATGATCATTTCAGACCTGTCGAGATTAAATTGGTTGAGATTTAGTTGATATACAGATGTTTGGAGTAAGCAGGATATCAATCAAATTTTACTGACTGGTCGAAAAACTGACTAAAGATCGAAAACAAACCAGATCAATGAAGATTGGAACATCAATCAATAATAAAAAAATATAGGAAATAATAAATGGAAAATTTAGAATTTTTTAAATTGGAGTTTCATTGGCCATGCGCCACTATACGTTGCTGCTGAAAACCGGATTTTTTCCTTTCAATCCGCTCCGTAGGAAGAAAAAAAATGCAACACACCTTTTCAGGCGGAACAGGTGTAACTCTTGACTTGTAGCGTGTCGATAGTCACGCTGTTCGTCGTTTCCATCAGCAGCCACCGCCAAAGGGAAAAACGGGAAAGGACGCGAAGCATGTTGCTGTGCAGTGAGAAGGTTTTGCTTTTTTTTTGCGAATGGAAAAAAAAATCATTAAACTTGTTTATTTACAACATGCAAGGGGCTTCTTCCTTCATCCGCAGGACGACGCGAGAGGTAAAAAAATAAGGAGTGCCTGGTTACTCGAAGAGAATCCGATTTCGAAAACTTATCAAAATGATATCAAATTTTGTTTGTCATAAGGTTTTGAGTTTTTGATAATTAATTCGATGTCTTTTCGATATTGTAAGTGCTACATCAACATTTCCTCCCCCTATCCCAAGTTACGGTAAAGATGAGCGTGGCCGGGAATAGCAATATTCATGGTTTTGGTATTCTTGTTTAAGATTGGATCAAGAAATACTCCCCATCCTTGTTCTTGAAAGCAGTCTGAATGAGATTATCAAAAAGAAACATGAATGTTACTAGTATCCAATCTACGGAGTATACCGTAGTAGTATCAAAGTTTGTTATTAGTTTTTTTATTTATTCGCATGTAAATTTTGTTCTATTTTGTTATTGTTGTTTTTTGTTAACTAGATTAGAATATCATCATATTGAGTTACCATAGACGATGATATCACAACATCAGAACTAGTTTTCAATTAGTCCTCAATCCCTGCTCGGGCATTCATCGGATACCCGAGCGGATTCGGTTTGATTTGAATGGCTCGAACGCTCGGGGAACGAGGAAATTTTTTGCAGCTTTTCGCTTTTTACCACGGAGACGCGGAAAGCTGCAACTGAGCGAATAACAGGTTTCGTGGTTCACTTTCATTAGTATGATAGTACATATTTTTTGTTGTGCCACTTGGACTTGATTACACGAGGTGCCATGGATCCTTCTGGTGGAAGGAACCTGGAAAGAATTATGGCGCTTTGACAGTGTTACAAAGTTGCTGACAGCCAAACGGTCTAATAATTGTAAAAAGGTTTGAAAGGAATTCTATTACTTTTATACTGATATTAGCTGATAACTTGATAACACATGGGCGTAGCAAGGTTGGTTGGTTTGACTTTATTAACGAGATTTTTAGCCCTAGGCTAGTTCATCTCGGTGTAGCAAGGTTGCCGTTAAGAGATTATCACGCAAACATAATAGTTTTCGATGCCTTCCGCACCCTTAAACTCAGGAGAAATATTTGGAGTTCCAAGATTTTCTACCGAAACGTGGAGAGATTCAAGGGGAATTTTTAGCATACCATTTGAGAGATGTGGTGGATTTCCAACAAAATCTATGGGGAAATCTTTGGCAGAAGCCTGGAATTTTGTGAAATTCAAACAGTTGTACTCACCTAAAGTCTAAGCTAAGATTTCTTTGGTGCGTTGACAGTCTGGTCTTCTGGGGAGCTCCGGTTGGTCCGTTTCCGGCACTGCCGCCACATCCCCCGCCGGTGCGTCCGTGCACCGAAGGCATTGCATTGTTACTACTGGTGATGCTACTACCGTTGCTGCTACTACTGCTACTGCTGCTGCTGCTACCATTCAGCCCCAGACTATTGCTCAGGCTGAGTCTCGGTTTGTGGAATCGACTACTACTGGCACTGACAACGCTCCATTGATTGATGCTGTTGCTACTACTGTTACTACTGTTGGTCGGAATGTTTGTCGACGGAGCGGGCGGGGCAGGAACGGCAAAGACCCCGCCCCCTGCCGCAGAGGCCGCTGCAGCAGCCGCTACAGCTGCCGCCCCCGAAGGAGGTTTGCTCACTACTATACTATCGCCTAAACTATCACTCGATGTGTCAGCCTTAGTGGTTGCCGTTGGTTTAGTTACTGTCTCAGCAGATGCTTCTGCTAAGCTGGGTTCGGTCGACAGTGGGATGGCCCGATCCACCTGGTCCACTCCATCGGATTCTGATGTGGCCAGTTCCAGTTCCAGACTTTTTTCGCTGGAGGGACTTTGTACCGGAGTGGTCGCACAGGACGAAGGCGATCCACTGCCACCATTTGCCGTCTCAACCTGATGGTCTCCCAGCACCACCAGGTTGTTCATCTTATTGCAGCTTATCTCCCGGATGTGCCGTAGCTTCTCGTAGCTACTGGGCGGATCCTGGGCGATTTTCTTCCCGCTCGACGACTTTTGTTTGCCATCGTGTTTCGCGGAGGATTTAAATGCGGAAAACACGGAATTCATCTTCACTTATACGCGACGGATCCTGAACAAGACATTTAATCTCACAACTTTCACAGAGCAATTTTCCCGCACATTAAACATTCCACTTATTTTCACCTAACAATGCGTTTATTCACGCTTCTGTCGACGACACAACACAAAAAGCACTTATTTCCAGTGGGGACATGCTTCATTCCCAAGAGATATAAAGGTTGTCAAGTGTTGACCGATGGATCATCAATCTCCCAGCGAACGATAATCCGAACTTCACACGTAGTTTCCCGGCTGGACAAATCAAACGACGACTCTCGCACTATTCCGAACCGAAGTCCTATCAGCATCTACCAGATTTCCACGGCTGCTTCTACCAGCCATTTCAGGAACGGGGGGCGATTTCGATCGCTCGGGGTCAGTTCTGCTCGTCCATCACTACTGGTGGACGTTCCAATCCTGTCACAACACTATCTTAAACTTGAACTCTCGGAGTCTTGTGACGATGATGGCGATAGAACGAGCGGAGTTCTCATGTTGCGATTCGCGCTATTCAGCTGCCAGTCCCGAACCCGAACTGCCACCTGCAAGTAAAAGGAAAACGGAAACACAAATGAGAAACTGGTAAACATTGGCTCGCGAGCAGTGGTTGGCAAATTTGTTTGCAGGGCCACTTCGCTGAAATAAAAAACATACATAGTAAAATTTGATGAAATGTGATATTTTTTTTCGACTCTGTATATTTGATTTCTTATTAATAAGGGCAACCCGAAAATTATCTGAATTAACCTTCATTCCTTTTTCATTGACATTCTCTAATTACATATAATACCCTAATTTTCCAATTCCTTTCAGTAACCTCATATTTTTTTTCGGATCGAATTTCATTTAAAAGTTTTTTTTTAGTTTCGACACTCTTTATTTTCGTGATAATTTCAAAATTTTACTTGTTTTTTGAATACAGCCAAATTAGTTCAACGGATTGATACGGTTCCAATGGCTCTAATGAAATCTAAGTTCAATATATGGAAATGGCTCTATAAATCTAAGTCTAATGTCGTTTTGGAATCCAAGTCCGCGATTTCAGTTTGTTTTAATCAGGTTTAAATTTCGCAAAACTAACATGGTTTTCCTAACTACAGTAGTTTAGAAACGTGAAACTTTTCCTACAGCAGCGATAAGCGTGGGTTTCACTGGCTACGCTGACTGTGCTTTGTTTTGGCTACTTCAGCGTGAATCTCAGAACTTTTCCCAACTCTGGTTAAAATTACTGAAAACATATGCACCTACTCATCAATAGTTTCGCCGTTCTGTTTAAACATCGTTTTCTGACATCATTTCGTCGTCCCTTATTGCTACCTTAACCTTACGAATGGCCTAAACTGATTCTTGGAACAATCATATGTAGTTTAGAATCATTAAATTATTCAGAGTTGCTTAATATCAATCATATCAGCTAATGGCTGATGGTCTAAAACTATCACTATCTTGCGAGCTATCAATATCACTTTGATTTGACAACCAACAGCAGTGATGCGATATCGCACTCTAGAATCTAGATCATAATCACTGCGGAATGAGTGATCACGTGGTAATTATCCATGCTATTACAGTTTTTCAGTGATTAACAAATTGTTTCGACTTATCTGCAACACTGTCAAAAATATCGTACTGATAAATTGCCACTTTAAATGCTTAATTTAAGGCTAAACTTAACCCATCAGTGATATCCATAGTCTATCGCCATCAATGCACTTGTGATGGAGTAGACAGCATGACATTGATATGATGTAGATTGATCCGAATTGTATCGCAGTCGGCCTGTACAAATCAGCAAATTTTAAGCATTGATAGTGACAGCGAGCAACTCTGAAATTATTGACATGGGAATCTCTTGTAAATTGTTAATTAAATAATCAAAGCTAAGGAATCACTTCGATATCTAAAAAAAAACGGGGTTTAGGCAGGCTTGACAGTAATTCCTCTGCAATGCAAAAATGAGACGATTTCGAGGTTTTATGAGGAGTGAAAATTTAACTCAAAATTTACATCACAAATCTTAGAACGATTCGAGCGAGAGTGAATCTAAATGCGAGGATTTCTCTGGTACTCTTTCTCTTTTGCTGCTATGCTCACCCTTACTCACACTTCAAAAGAACTTTTGACTGACCAGCTCGAACAGAACATGCCTCGCGAAGTTGCGATGACTCTTTTTTTGCAATTTTTCTCTGTTGTGTTTTGTGCCGCATCGCTTATTTTTCCTGGCCTCTCTGCTCTACAGCATGTTGCCGAACTCCGGTGATGTCGAAGAGTATTATCAAGCCTGAGTTTAGGTTGAAACCGTTCTGTGCCCAGCACATGAAGGAGCACACATTTAACTTTTTCACGGAATAGTTATTTTATAGACGATCAAAGAGCACTAAAAAAAAGAATTCCACCTACTTGAGATCGTTGAACAGTTCATTAATCATATTTTTTGTATGTTCCGATAGAAGTTTGAACAATAATTTCCCCAAGTTTTCCGTTTGGAAGTTACTTAAAACAAACACTAAAAATCATACGACATTAATACAGTACCATCTCTCTAAATTTTTCAAAGGACTATTCAAGGATATCCTTCAAAAATAAACCAGGAATTGTTCTTACATCCCTCTGTGAAGATCACTTAAGCATTTCTGAAGAAAGTTTCGCCATGTTTAATACCTTTTCTACCCTTTTTATGTTATATTTTCTCCAGGACTTCCTTACCAAGTTCAGATTAATAAATTTGCTTTCGTTCTCTCAGTATAATTTTTGATAGATTTTACAAAATTATAAAAAAACGAAGCTGCTGAAAATACAAGCTTTTGTTTTCAAAGTCTCCTAAGTATCTATTCCATCACACTTCTCATAGACTTTTGTTAAAAGGTTTATCTCGAAATTTCTCAATTTAGTTTCGTACTGTGGGAAATTCTACAGTATCTTTTTTTTCATTCTTATTTGTTATACCAACAGAAGTTTCACAAACTTCTTGAATAATTTTCTTTAGAAATGTTATCTTGATTTTTTTTAGGTTATTCTCCTCTTAGGTTTTTTTTATCTTTCAGATTATTCATCTCAGATATTACTTATATCTACGTAATTTAAAATAAAGAACCTTTAAAACAGAACCTTTAAAAACTGTGAATTCAACCTAAAACCTAAAATATGAGTTTCCGGATTTTTTTTTTATTTTAAAATTTCTAAGCCAGGTCCATGGGGCCTTCCTTAGCCGAGTGGTTAGAGTCCGCGGCTACAAAGCAAAGCCATGCTGAAGGTGTTTGATTTCCGGTAGGTCCAGGAACTTTTCGTAATGGAAATTTCCTTGACTTCCCTGGGCATAGAGTATCATCGTACTTGCCACACGAGATACGAATGCGAAAAAATGGCAACTTTGGCATAGAAAGCTCTCAGTCAATAACTGTGGAAGTGCTCATAAGAACACTAAGCTGAGAAGCAGGCTCTGTCCCAATGAGGACGTTGATGCCAAGAAGAAGAAGAAAAAACCAGGTCCATGTGATTGAAAATGTCATTCAAAAATATATGTTAAAATTCAAATTATGTCTGATGTTCTGCCAGAATTTCATTCAAATCGGTCCATAACCGAGATATAGCTTACCAAAGTTGGTCATTTTGTATGGAAAATCGAAAAAGTTGCAAATGTTTGGTCCAATACTGTATCCTTCATTTGATTGCTTATCGCTGTCACTAGAGTTTTCAAATTTCCCGGGAAACGGGAAATAAAATAACCATTTCCCGGGAAATCCCGGGATCCCGGGAAATTCTGGAAAACGTGAAAATAAAGCAAATTTGATGGAAATTTGTTTTTAAAATTATTTGTGTTTCGTTTAGGGTCGGTGTTCCCTTAGTAGACAGTCCCCTATTGTCGCACTAGTAGCTTTTACGGCCGTTTTGCTAAATCGTTGCAAAATATTTTTAACATGAAGCTCAGGAATTATTTACCTATAGTACCACTGATACACAACCCGATTTTGTTAAAAAAAAATGATCGAAATATAGTTTTGCTTTTAATTTAAGCTCCTTTGCATCTATTGTTCTTATAGTACTAATACTTAGAAAAACTATTTTTCATAAAACAAAATAATTAATTAAATTAGAACTTTTTTATTTCAATCAAAAGCTTTTGATCCATTTTTTAAAGCAAAAATGTAAAAGTTTTGTAAAAATACGGTTTTGATTTGTATATTGCTTTGTATTATAGACTATAGTAGCACAAGCGACAATAAATACAAAAAAAATGTTTTCGTATTTTTGGTGTTTTTTTTTTCACAAAACCGTGATAAAAAGCTTTCAGACGTAAAAACAATGCCACTGGCTTTATTTTTCGATTTTATTCGAATATTTGTTCTCAGTCATGCGGCTCCATCGACCCTATACGAATTTTATACCAGTAAATTTGTTGGTTATTTCTCTTCTTTGTGAGTAATTTATTTGTGTTTCCTAAAGAAATGTTAGCTTCATTTCAAACGCTAGGCTTCAGAACAACAAAGTTTATAGCATTAAACAATAGTCCTCGTGGAGTTTATTCTTGATCCAACTAGAGTCATTATATTAAAATTTGTGACTGTTACATCCATGAAAACTTTATAAGCCTACTGAATTCGTAGAAAAGATCCCTTGAAAATTCCTTCATTTTATATAGAAAAATTCGTCGAAAACGATATCTACTTTATGAACAACTTTTTCATTACAAAAAACAAAAATTCAGCATCGAAATATGACTAGTGATGTAGTTAGTTCATTGGTTAGAATCATATGATAAGTAAATGGTGCGATGGTTTTTGTTTGAAAATAGATAGTAATTTCTTTTTTTATAAAGCTACCCGGGAAATATGAAAATCCCGGGAAATACGGGAATCCCGGGAAACAGAAAATCATTTCCCGGGAAACGGGAATCCCGTGAAATCTAATTCCCGGGAATGAAAACTCTAGCTATCACTGTATGCTATTCTTGCACATTTTTAAAGTGCATCAGTTTTCGAGGAAACGGGTCATTCGGGGAAATGGCCTTCGGGTAAAAGTAGCACAATCGAATTTGTACTATATTTCACACAACAGCATTATCTTCCAAAAATGTCTACGGAATTATGCTTTAGCCATGGGTCATGGCTGGTTTCTGGAGAAATTCTCATTTGGTGAAACTCATGTTGGATTTAATGGGAGATCTTTCTAACCGAGACGATATTTCCAATGCAGTTGGCTAACATTTTTATCATAAATCCAACATTGTATCTCCCAAGCGATCTATTACAGATTTAGCCAAGAATCTCGTCAAAAACCTTACAAAAATGTGGCCAAAAATACCTAAACGATCTTGTAATATATTTGTCCATTGAAGATCTTGCAACGAATTCATGAATAATCTTAGTGGAAATTTGTTGGTTACAATAGTAAGAGTTCGGTGTAAATCTGTAAAAATCTATGTAAAATCTCGTCATAAGAAGCCTCATAAGAAATTAGGATATCCAGATATGGCTTCACCAAGGACCATTACATTCAATCACCTCAGAAATCCACCAAACGGAAATCCGCCATTAAGAATCAATGAATTTGTCCAGGATTTCAGTAGATATCACAATAGATTTGCCATTTTTTTCTTGTCTAAGCTTTTCGCCAATCTCTAATAATTTGCTAAGAAAACAAAATTAACCAGGATCTTTTCTAGAATGCACTGAAAATCTTATTAGCAATCTACTGATATATTTTGAGTGATCTCTCAGAACTTTAAAGAGACTGCTCAATTATTCGCTCAAATCCCGTTAGGATTCCAGCATAGATCTCATTAAAAATTTACCACTAATCTAAGTGGTAATAAAACATCTCACCAAGAACATTTCCAGGAATCCCTAAGTACCCTTCTAGAAGAATTCCAAGGATCTTTGGCGTAAGCTTTCTCTCTACCAGTTCAACAAAAATAAGTCATGATACGAGGTACAGACATTCGTGCACCTCCTAAAACTAATATCATTTTTTCCATAGTGGTTGAAATCGGAACGAATCGGTTTTCTTATGTTTGAAATATACACACTGTTAAAAATAGTGAAGGTTACAAGTCATGTAATCTTCATTTATGCGATGTAAACATGAAGTCATGTAAATTTATATCTGAAATCATGTAAAAATGTGTTATATGTCACGTAATCTCACAGGATCCAGCTGTATTACATTATATATAATTGAAGTTTACATGACATATTGTGTAAATATCCATGATATGCCACTCTCCAATTCCACTTTTCTCGGATTCTCCGCATTGATAGACATCCTGCCAGACTGTTCTAGAGTAATTTTAAAGCTGTTATGGCAAATCAAAAGATCTACAGCAAGTAAGCCTTCTAAAAATTAAAATATTAGTGTTAGTGATCGTACAGTCTGCGCAGATTGTGACTGAAAACGGTGTATATTGTCTTTTTCAACTTCAAAAATATTTGAAATATTTTTGAGTAGTTTATGTAAACGCTCAGAGAACAGCCTTAGAAATACTTTTGGGTAAGCTTAGCTTAGCTTAGCTTAGCTTAGACTGACTACACATATTAATGGTTGCTATTCCGTGATTGACCGAAGTCAGTGAAAATGCACAAAGAATCAACTAGAAGTTCGGCTGGGATTGGCCATAATCTTCTTCAGTGTGCATAATTCAGTGCCTCTATTTATACATGGTCAATAACGGCGCCGGCCACGTCCTTGCAGTCAGGTGGGATTGGGGGAAGGAATGTTAGTGTGTAATCTTTGCTATTTGGAGACCGTGTTTGCCTCTGCATCTCCACAAAGGTTACTGGGATGGATGTTTGTTAATGGGGAGGATCGTTGGGTCAAAGGATTCACTTTGATAAGTGATTAGACCATGATAAATAGTTTTTTTTGTCAAATATAAATATGCTTTTATGAAAATATAATATTTTCATTTGATATGAACAATTTCTATGTAGTGGAAAATAATGCCGACACTTGAGGTGACGAACCATTCAAAGTTTGTTGAATAAATACCTAAATGTAACATTCCTACAGCTGTCAGGACGAAAGCATGTGTTATTATATTTTACTTATTTGAAAAGAAACAAAAACTCGATTGGCTGGAACATCATAGAACACTCTTATTCTTATGCCGACACTTACAGTGGCGAACCATCCAAAGTTTGTTGAATAAAGTGAACCTTTCGCAAGTCTACACTTGTAGTGTCGAACCATTCAAAGTTTTTTTTATAATTACAAAAATAAAGATAAAAAGAAAGGGATGTTTTGAAAACAAAAAAATGTGAAACATAAATAATTCATGAATTAGAGTTTATGTCGACACTCACAGTGACGAACCATTCATAGTTTGTTGAAAAATCATATTTACGTCCTACCGTTGTATCGATTAAATGTGCAGTCATACATATTTTATAGATTAGAAATAGTAGCATGAAACGAGCTCACCAATTGATCCGTCATCCTTGACTGAGCAGCAACAATCCACATTCAGCTTAACTCGTTTGCTCGGCTATATAAAAGCACTCAGAGAAAATAGGCGCACGACCCGAGAGGGAAAACAACTGACGACTGCTCGGGCTTTCTTGACGCACTGCCAAGGAGCAATCGTCAAGGTCGAAGATCAAACAGAATTAACCGATCGCGGAAATTTTTCACTTCACTCGACCGACGCGCGACATGTTTGATCCTGCCCTCGTCACTCGCTCCCGCAGGAGCAAGCGTCAAGGTCGGAAGATCAAACAGAACTCCCTTAGAAATACTTTTGGGTAAGCCTCTGAAAACTCTTTAAAAACTTCCAGAAATAATATCAGAAAAAACACTAGTTAAAGTTTTTAAGGAACTCCTGCACTATATTCACTCAAAAAATCATGGATGTTGAACTTAGAGTATTTTATAAAAATCTAGGAGCAATTTGTGTTGTGTAGATACGTTGATTTCATACTGGATGCTGTCATAATGTTTACTTTATCACTCTTTTTTTCAAATATTTATGAACAACAGAGCAAGACCAAGAGATCAAATCTAGTGTAGGGCAAAAGTTTGCTGACCGAAACAGAAAATAACAATACTTTTATGACAGGCATACTTATTTGACAGCCATAAACTTTTATTTGATAAATGCACATTATGAAATGGTCAGTTGTAAAAAATATCATTTTTTTAAACTAAGTGAAAACGTTAAATTATGGTTATTTTTTTTGGCACAATCGCGCAAATTTAGCTAAATTTAAATAAATTGGACAATTTTCAATTTTTTATAATATAATATCGCGGAAAAAAATGGCTCATCAAAATCCACATATCATCTTTAAAATTACCGAAATATGCCCGATTGGGCCAAAAAAATTCATCGTAATTCAACGTTTTCACTTAGTTTTGCAAAAAAACTGATATTTTTACGGGTCGAACTTCTGTCCCACTATGGGACAAAAATAGTTTCCAAGCGTTGAGGCAAAAACTAATACACCCAATGTTGCTGAACAGCGATCGGAAACACGAGGCACAATGAATTTTCCTAGGCATTAAAACAGAATCTGAGAATGAACCCGAACAACCGTTCGGGTGCTTCATTTGTTCGTGTTTAATTTTCGGACTGCTATTTCAAGCCTACTACTATTACCATTCCCAGCCCTGCTCAAGAGTTCGTTTGAAGTGTGAGTGATGGTGAGCATCGCAACGAGGACTCTCTCTCCTCGCATTTTTTTTTTGCACTCTCACTCGAATAGCTTGAGGATCTGTGTTGAAAAATTTGACTTCAGATTCTTCTCCTCAGAAAAACGGCAAAATCGCCTCCTCTTTGCATCGCAGAGGAGTTCCTATCAAGCCTGGTAATGTGAGCCTGAGCGGTACGATCCACGCTGCCTGCTCTTCGCGAAGAGAAGGAAAATATTCACTTCGACCATCTTCATGCGGGCTCGCAACAAGCCGGTACACCATGACCGACGACGTGGTTGTCTTGCGCGTCATTGATTGATTTATTTATTTGAAAAAGAAAACATATTTGCATGTATCTACTGTAGTTATTTAAATGGAAAAAGACATGTGATCTCGCAGACCTCTCATGTTTTTAACAACATTTATGTAAATTAAATTTAATTCAAAAACATATTAACAAAAGCAATTTTTTTGAGAAATAAATCATAAGTAGAAACTCTTGCCCTACTCGAACTTTTGCCTCACTTTAGTCTAATGTTCACGGGTTTGAAATGACCCGGTGTCTGGTTTCGATTCCCGGTGTGGTTACGATCTTTTCGACTTGGAAATTCTAAACTTTGCCTCCGCATACAAAGTGTGAAAGATCATTTCTGTGATATGCTTAAACAAAATTACTTGACAGCTTATACAAAATTACTAAAATATTCATACAAAAGCGTGGGGTAAGTAAGTTTCAAAAATGTCTATTTCCGGCTTTATGAAATGTGTGAAGGAACCATTGAACACAACTTGGAAACAGGCTTTGTTCCAGTTGATATCAGGAGAAAAAAAAATGTTCCAACAGTTCAGTATTCATGATTTCGGAAGGATTTCCAAGTCATCCTATCACGCAACTAGGGAACCACTGTTCTGGAAGAGGGCAGGGTACCTTTTCCACTTGACGACGTCGTCATCGATGGAAACCGAGATAAGAGTGAACAACAACTGAAGGAACGTGCATGTTTCGGGAGGCTCCATGTGCAGCTTTATGCACGTGAAAATGTTGGCAGTCCATGACAACAAATGCGACAAGCGACTACTGGCGCAAACCTCGTGCCGACTGCAAATGGCTTCAGATGGAGCCATGGTGCACTGCTTTGTGTTTTCATTTTGCATATCTTTGTGGAAGCACAGCAGAAGTTTTTCCAAGACGAATGACATGTTTTTACTCCTCAGTGATGTTCACTATACCTTGTAGAAAATAAGACAAAATTAAAAGGAAAGTTATGATATATTTTTTTACTGTGCACTTCACGTATTACTTCTTAAGATGTGCATGCAACAAAGTCAACTTTGTGATTAGATGGAATGGTCAACCGCGTATACGTTTGTAGAGTTTTCGATTGGAACACATTGTCGAAGGATGTATGTAACAAAGGCTACACTGCGGCAGATAATGGTGATTCAGGAATGGTTGATTCCCTTACTGGGACAGCTGAAAGATGTTATCAGCTTTCGAAGAGCCTGTCGTAGTGCTGAATCACGACAAAGTAATGTGTCATTGCGGTAAAGTTGTACAGTGAGTATGACCATAGAAGGATATTTAATTAGGTACTCTTTATAAGGAAGCACTCTTAATCGTTGGATTGTGAATAGAGTTGTTGGCATAATGGCAAGATTTCAACACACGCCAAATCTCTCGGATGTGTGGTTGCCCATGTAATTGTGCATCTTAGTTTCCAGAATTCACTCTTTGTATCATTTTATGATCATTGAGACTTGGACTTGGAATTATATCCTCACTGATTGTTTTAAGAGCAGTTCGAAGATTGAGATTCCCAAAGCTGCATTAGTATATTCTGTGACAGGTACGACAACACGAATCTAATTAAAGACAAAACACAAGACAAACTTACAGACCTCTTAGATATGTTTAGGAGTTTTCGGGAATGACTCGTGACATTATGACATTATATTATTAATGCTAGTATCACTGTATGTATTTGTTCATGAATTTTACCAGTAATTTCGTCAGAACTTATATTGGGCATTATTCTAAAGTTTCCCCCAGATATTACCCCTAAGAATTCTTCAGTAGTTATAATCTTAATATTTAAACACATTCAACGTGTCGTTTTTTTTCTTCGTGATCACATTATGTTGGGAAAACATAGAAACGAACACGCCAACACGAATATTAAGATGATTTCGGGTCGATGTTCTACCATCCCATTAAATAAGCGCACTTAATGTCCATCTATTTCTAGGAAAAGGACCGTTACTCATTCCCACTGGATCTTCCGAATTCGATCCCGAGAAAAGTGCTAAACTCTATATTCTACCGTTTCTCACACAACGTATTCAAATCAATTCTATGACGATGCTAATGGCGATTTTCCTTGTGTCTCCCACCTCCCAAAACATCACCCGTCATCGTCAGCGATTTTCTTTGTGTGTAGATTAGGGTGGATCAAATTATAAAAAAGGGTTCGAAAATCTCATCTGTCATCTTCCTAACGATTTAGGTGATTTCGTTATTCGTACATTCTGGCGGTCTGGGAAAAGGCTGAAATTTTTACAGAACTTCATTTTCATCATTGAAATTGTACGAAAGTTATAGGATTTTCAAACTTTTTTGTCATTTGACCACCCTAGTGTAGAAGTTTTGCTTCTTTACGAGCAACACGAGAAATAAAAATTTGAAATTCAAAATTAGTTCCTAACAACGACCCGCCTAATGGCGGCCACTTCCAATATACACAGTCATAAAATTAAGATTAGGAGGGAAGACGGGTTGCTCACGGAATGCTTCCCCCCACACCCAAAACGGTCCAGACTTGTGCTCGGTGTTGATTATTTATCGCTCTGGCTGTATAGCTGTCAGATTGCAGAGCTGCTGTTCTCTTGTTAGTTGCCCCGCCGCCAGAAACCAGAACCAGAAGCAGTTGTTGGGTCGTGGAAAATGCGTTCAATTGTTCTTCGATCGGTCATGGGAGACTGAGCTTGGGTATGGTTGCCGGAGCAAGTTCCGACAGAGAAAAATCCCACCAATGCAATGGTCCCAGTGGGATTGGTGGTTTCGGTGCTGTACTCAATCAAGTGGACAGTTTTATGACTTAATTTGACTGGGAATGATGGACACCTTCAATCATTACTTTTGTTTCAGGGTCTGGTATTAAGGTAGGGATAAAGGTAAATGTGGTCATTTAAAAAAACGACTAGCTTTTTTGGCTTAGATGTAGAGCAAATTGGAATAGATTTTGTTCACCATGTAGTCATTACTTAGAAAATCTTCTAAGAGATCAACATCTATATAAAGAAAAATGGAGTGGTTAGCGTTGGGCAAATTTGCCCAGAACATCGATGTTACTGAATCGATTCACATTTGAACTGCCGAATCGATTCACCGATTTAATCGAATCCTTTGAATCGATGTTTTCGAATCGATTCGAATCGGATGAAAATTGACATGTATGAAGTTTGAAATCAGTCCAAATGCATTTGCATTCGATTTCAAAATATTTCAATCAAATCAATTTCGAAAATCAATTGAACAAATTTACTACTTCAAGATTAGTTCAAAATATGGATTATTTTCCACAAACTCATCAAGAAATATTTAACGATTTCAACAAAATGAATCGAATCAAAGAATCGAATAAAGAGAATCGATTCACCCGATTTTAGGTGCTCCAAACATCGATTCAAAGAATCGATTAATCGGAAAGCAAACATCGATTCAAAATCGCCCAACGCTAGTTTGTATGTCACGAAATGGCTTGAGAACGGTCCAACGGATTAACGCAAGTTTTTCGATGTTGCACTCCACAAGGGGTGCGACGTGTTCGTGCGGAGAAAAAGTTCGGGAAAGTCTCTGAAATAATCGGGAAATGGGAGAAGACTGAGGTGTCATTTTGTATGGGGAATTTCTTGACGTTTTCCAACAGCCTACTTGATGGCAAGACGAAGTTTGCCGGGACCACTAGTATATTATACAAATATCTGAGATGTTTTAAATCATCCAAGTTGGTCCGGAATTTACATCATGAGATTAACTTCTATATCAATCAAGCTGATTAAGTTCTTCTATATTATCCAATCTGTCGTGGGTTTCAGAACATAAGATCTATAGGCATAACATATTCGTCGTAGAAAGCTAACGGATCTCATAAAACATTCTGGGAGGTTGTAGGTCTTCCAATCTGTCCCAGAGTTTAGAACATAGAACATCAGAACATGTTCTGAACTCCAGAACAGTTCGAAGTAACAACAACGCGCATGATTAATTTATAATGTCTGTTGATCACCCAGAGAGACATGATTCAATACTTGTAAAAATGGTGTTCTCCTCGAATCTGGCCGGTACAAGACGAAGAGGAGCGCAACGAGCTAGGTGTAGCAGAATCTTGGGAGTGTTGGGCGATCGTGAAACTAGAGGTTAGCAGTCATGGATCGAGTTAGTCGGCGTAACATTGTGGCGCAGGTCATGTCTTGAAGGATGTAGCGCCATCAAAAGTAAGTAGGGGAGGTGCACCAGTTTTGGCCACCCTAAGGACCACTTGCACCAGTATTCGCCACGATTTTAATTTCGGTTCCTGAATTCGCCACCTACGTTGATTTCTTATGGAGGGTGGCGAATCAGGAACACCATGGCGAAAAATAGGTGCACAGGAGCAACAATTTTAAGGAAAATGATTTTTTTCTATTATTATCTGAGAAAATTTTGCGGTTTCCAAAAACCGCATAACAGAGACATCGTACGAAGCGTATCTTCATCTTGGAAACTAGACGTCGCTGAAAGTTTAGAAATTTACAAACAAAAGCCTTCACTATTTCTTAATAGGGATCAAGGAAACGGACAGTCAAGGCTGTTTAAGTTTGTACCTAAGAAATATAAACGAGCTTGAATACATAGATAGATAATTAGGGATTATTATTGTTATTATTATCCCTTTTCAATCCCTGCACAAATTCCGGAGGAATCCTCTGAAGAATTCCAAAGAAGAATCTGAAGGAATTTCCTGGAAAACCCTAAGGTTTAAAGAAATTTCTAGAAAAACTGGTTCCAGATATCGTTTTGACCAAAAATACGAAAGGAGTTCCTCGAATTGTATTAGCAGGATTTTTCATTCTATTTCACCGAACATTTCTTGAAAAGCTTGTTAATATTACATTTCTTAGTACTTCATTATGTTGATGACAACATAAATTAATGTATGCACAAAGGTCAGGAATCAAGAGCGGCCAAAACTATTCCAAATTAGATTCTTCTTCTTTTTTATCTTTACGCCAAAAAAATGATTGACATCAAAAACTTTAAAAAAAATTGATAATAAAACAAAGAATGAAATTCATTTTTGGATTGAAATTTTCCTAATGTAATGCACTATTTGAAAGCTTATATAAACACTTTTAATGAACATGAGGATAGAAAAAATATTTGCTTGAAGTTTCAGTACTATTCAATACCACTTTTTAGTAGTTTTGATGATTTTTAATATGAAAAACCACTCTTGTTGCGGTCATTTCGAATAGTGCACAACAAAAGTGGATCCTTAGTTCTTTCAAAAAATGATTTACATATATTTGGCGATATTTTTCATACAAAGTTCATTAATCTATCTATATAGATGAAAATGGAAAGGTGTTTGTATGTCACGAAATGGCTTGAGATTGAGTCAACAGATTCACCTGAGTAAGTAAGAAAAACTGCCACTTTTTTGATTAAAATTTGTTTTACATTATCAAACAGCCTACGGTGCGACGAAACATTCCCAAGTAGCACGCGAAACATCTTTCAAAGAGATGCATTCTAAAAATGGTTTCAAACATGTATCAATAAAAGAATCTGTAACTTACCTAGTTCTAGCTCCGTTGCATATTAATATCGATAGATCATATAGTTTCATTATCGTTCCAATAAACTTGCATTCCACACCTTGTTTGACGTTTAACTTTATCGAAACAACGAGATTTGCTGAAAATGTTCTCTGTAAACAGCAATGAAGTCAAGTTTATCAAGATGTTTTCAGTAACTTTACAAACAAACGCTTGCAACTTCTCCCAAAATGTCTATTTTAATGTTAAGTTTCAAATTACTTTCAATTAAAGCATCCGCAACTTGAGTTTATTGCATTCATGTTCCGTTTCGATGACCACTACTCAAGAAGTTCCATCCCAGTTGCGCGAAAGTTGCACTTTACTACGTGTTTGACAGTTAATCGTTTGTTTGTTTCAATCCAGTTGCAATATAGTTGAGTTTCACATTACGCACCATGTAACTACGAAAACATGTTCTAGCAACAGTTTATCTGTTTAAATGTTTCTCATATGTTGCGCGAAAGTTTTTGCTTTAACTTTAGTGCATTTGAGATGTGGACTAATTTGGCTAGTACTGAGCTTTTATACCGAAGGGTGCAGTAAAGTAACATACAACAAGCTTAGCTTAGCTTAGCTTAGACTGACTACACATATCAATGGTTGCTATTCCGTGATTGACCGAAGTCAGTGAAAACCCGACTAGAGGCTTGTAACAAAAATATAATAAAATTTTATCAGAATATGATATCCATATCATATTATGATATAATTTTGTTAGGCTCCGTTATCCATAGAACATAATAAAACAGAAATATAACATAATGTGTTTTATTTCCCTTTAAGATATTTTTTTGTTCATTTTTGACAACTTTATAACAAAATAAATAGATAGTTATGCATTTCAATAATATACAATATTATCGTATATCGAACAGTATTATAATTTTGATACTTTGTATCAAACATTATAACTTGGTTTGATATGTTTTTGTTAGAATTAAAACACATTTTGTTATGTTTATGTTACTATTCATACACTTTTTATTATAATTTTAGTTATTTTAACAACATCCTGCATCAAGTTTGTAACAACCTATGTTCGAAAAAAACTTATAACATAATAACATATGCTGATATAATTTTGTTATGTACCCTTAGTCGGGAATGCACAAAGAATCAACTAGAAGTTCGGCTGGGATTGGCCATAATCTTCTTCAATGTGCATAATTCAGTGCCTCTATTTAAACAGGGTCAATAACGGCGCCGGCCACGTCCTTGCAGTCAGGTGGGATTGGGGGAAGGAATGTTAGTGTGTAACCTTTGCTATTTGGAGACCGTGTTTGCCTCTGCATCTCCACAAAGGTTACTGGGAGGGATGTTTGTTAATGGGAAGGATCGTTGGGTCACAGGATTCACTTTGATAAGCGATTAGACCATGAAAAATAATGATTTGTGAGATATATACATGCTTATATGTAAATATAATATTTTCATTTGATATGAACAATTTCTATGTAGAGGTAAATTATGCCGACACTTGAGGTAACGAACCATTCAAAGTTTGTTGAACAAATACCTAAATGTAACATTCCTACAGCTGTCAGGACGAAAGCATGTGTTATTATATTTTACCTATTTGAAAAGAAACAAAAAACTCGATTGGTTAGAACATTATAGAACACTCTTATTTTTATGTCGACACTTAGAGTAAGGTGGGGCAAAAGTTCGACCTTAGTGGTATAATCAAAGTTTCCAGAAAAACAATAGCAGTTAAAACAAAACAAATACCATTCAGTGAACTAGTCAACATATTGGCTATAATTTTGCTGAACAAACTTGTGTCAAAATATTTACCCATTTTTAGTTATAACAGTTTCAAAATTGATTGTTTTATTCGAACTTTTGCCCCACCGGTGGGGCAAGAGTTCGAATCTAGTGTGGGGCAAAAGTTCGCTGGCTAAAACACAAAATATCGATTCTTTTATGACAAGCATACTTTACACCAGCCGTAAACTTAAGTTTGGCAAAAAATACACACTAAATTTTCATCAAAAAATTACCCAAAACCGGGTTAATTGTAATATACTCAAAAATAGCAGTTTTTCGCAAAACTAAGTAGAAATGTAAAATTTTGGTGACAGTTTTCACACGATCTGACAAATTTAACTAAGTTTATAGATAATATGTGGATTTTAGGCAATTTGCAAATTTTTCCGTGATTTTATACATAGGTCGAACTTTTGCCCCACTATGGGCCAAAAATTGTTTTCAAGCATTTATGTAAAAACGAATACACCTCAAAGCAACCTTATGAAAGGCCTAGAAACGCCCTTACATAAATTATTGAAAAAGATATTGTCTTCAATTGGTTCCATGCAACGAAAGTTTGACCAAAAATTACAATATTCACGTCGCAAAACAACAAATAGCCATAACTTTTCGAAATCTCCATCGATTTTTTTGATATTTGGATTGAAAGTCTCTTACTTGAATAGCATTCGAACCACCGTGACATTTGTAAGATTTGTTTTGAATTGAGCTAGAAATCTTAAAAAGAAACTCTTACCCCACTCGAAGTTTTTTTTTTTAATTACAAAAATAAAGGTAAAAAGGGGTGTTCTGAAAATAAAAAAAATGTTAAACATAAATAATTCATGAATCAGAGTTTGTGTCGAACCATTCATAGTTTGTTGAAAATTCATATTTACGTCCCACCATTGTAACGATTCAATGTGCAGTCATACATATTTTATAGATTGGAAATAGTAGCATGAAACGAGCTCACCAATTGATCCCTTATCCTTGACTGAGCAGCCACAATCCACTCTCAGCTGCACTCGTTTGCTCGGCTATATAAAAGCACTCAGAAAAAATAGTGGATTGGCGAAGCATTCCTTCCA
Source organism: Aedes aegypti (assembly GCF_002204515.2). Taxonomy (NCBI): domain Eukaryota; kingdom Metazoa; phylum Arthropoda; class Insecta; order Diptera; family Culicidae; genus Aedes; species Aedes aegypti. Next base: position 17,901,291 of record NC_035108.1, on the reverse strand, counting down.
AGAGCTGGTGGAGTAGTAAGTAGAGGAGAAGATTTATGATCTTGAGGTCGGAAGTTCGATTCTCGTTTATATTTTTGTTTTCATTTTTTTTCTCTTAAGTATTTTGCAACTTATAAGCAATTTCACTTTTACATAAATATGTTGCAAACAGACTCCGCCTCTTGCGCTTTTTGCGTTGCAATTCAGTGCAATTGTAAGATATATTTTCAACAATTGACAACTCTGATTTGTTTCAAGAGATACCGTTTTGTCTCAAATTCCGAACAGACTCATATTCCGAACACTCGATTTTTGTATGGCGATTGGGTTGAAATATTTCGCTGAAATATGTCACTGAATAACAAGGAAATGACACTCAATTGCAATTCAATTTTAACGTCTCCAATATAATTTATACCGCGAGAGTTGTGATGATTCTCTAGTTTGAGACCAGTAGAACAAGCTCAGATAAATTTATTTGCGAAATTATTCATTTGAATACGATTTATTCGTGCTGTTCGGAATTTGAATCAAGGTGTTCGGAATATGAGACAGAATAAACACAGTGTTCGGCATTTGAATCAAAATGTTGTTCCATACTTTTACGTTAAACCAATAATAAAGCTTATTTAATCAAAATTATTATTGGTACACTCAACAGCCAATAGTTAGACTGTGCGAAGAAATTAGAATTTACTCAACTATCAGCCAATTTATGCCTATCCGATGCATTTGAAGTCACTGTTGGTCTTAAGTGTTCAGAATATGAGTCAAAACGGTATTTGTTTTCTTGAGTTGAAACAAACTGTTCTGCTTGGGTTACCCCGAATGCCGTCACCTCGAATTCCATATGCCAGAACGACCTATTACCGCGAATTAGAATATTATGGGGCAGACTCTATAACACTACCCCAAACGCCACTATCCCGAATGCCATTACCCCGAGCGTCATTACCCCGAATGCATAACAATTTGAGATTAATTCTGGTTAGAACGTAGGAAAATAATTGTATGCTTCATTATGAGCATTAAAAAACTTTGGTTCAACACTGTATTTTTCAAATAAATAGAGGACCCGATTTTGTCAGCCCCTTTTTCAAAAGATGATCACAAAATCTAGCTGTATTTGATTCAAGACAATAGAGAAATTATGATGACAGAAAAATGGTAAACAGTGCCATAAGAGACCAGACTGTTCTAACACAAGAAGATGAAAGTAGGGAAAATTTCTGATCAAAATTATAACAGAATGAAGGCCCAAACGCAATGATAGCGGAACGGCAACGGAATGCGGAACTAGTTCGCCAGCATAAACTACAACATGCTTGTCGACTTGGTGTTGGTTCACTTTCATTCGTTGACGGGTCAGTCGAGATGGTGTGATTCATGCTGGCGAACCGGTTGTGGGCCTTTGATTTCAACATAAGCTTTAACCCTCTAATACCCAACCTCGCCTTTAGACGGGGTACACTTTGTAATTTTGTGTATTTTTTCGTAGCTCGGAAATCAAAACTGATTTTATTTCTGGCTTATACCTTGACTCATAGCACGCATATAAGAAAAGTTATTTATGACTTTTGAAACATTTTTGTATTTTTAGAAATTGTTTGAAAAATTGCATTCTTATATAACCTACAAATGCCTGGGGTTCATTTAACGTGTAATATAAAAAATTGAACCTTTTACATTTTTCTACGATTAACCTATCAGAAAACGAAGAGCCTGGTGGTATTTAAATCATTTCAAACCTGTTTTTCCGTTAGTTATACGGAAAATAAAATACGTTCCGAAAAAAAATTTAAAATTTAATATTTTAAAAAATACCGTAACAATTTAAATTTTTATTATCGCCAAAAATCAACAACTAGAAAAGGCTTCAAGAACAAATGAAAAAAGCTAGGGATGTTCAAAAATAAAAATTATAAAAATCAAAAACCAAAATTTGAAAATTTGCGAATAAAAATAAATAAATGCCCAAAACGTGTTTAGAACGATTTTAGATAACGAAAAATAATACTTAAATCGAAAATAAAAATTTGGGTATTAGAAGGGTAAAGATCTCCTGCTTTCAAAACAATTAGCTATTCTATTTAAAAAAAATAGTGACTAGCTTTTCCAACAATAACTCGAATGAATAGCCTAGGGAAAGTTTCTGATAACATGCTTGCAGCTAAGACGTGAACAATCACTTTAACAACGTGATTTTATGGCACAATCTATACTCATAAGAAAGGAAAAGTCTTGTAAAAATAAAATTAAATATGGTCACTTCCGAGGAGCCTCAATAGCTGTGAGTACGCAGCTGTTAAGCAGGACCATATTGAGGGCAGTTGGTTCAAATTCCTTCGGTCAATAGCTGTGAAAGTGTTCACTAAGCTGAGAAACAGATCCTGTCCCAGGACAAAGAAGAAGATAGTCACCAACAGGATATATCGAAGAAAAGCTGAAATTACGATGAAAATTTTACACACGAAATTCACGGAACCATAAATAACCAGTTCACATTAGAGACACATAAGTACATGAATAGTCAATCTTTTATTACACTGTTGTCAACATCATACTGCACTATATTTCATACTATTCGGAGTAATGAATCATCCGGGATCGTGGAGCTCATGGGGCAATGTCATTGAAGGTTATTGTATATTCGGAGAAACAGCCTTCGGGGTAATAGTTCATCATAGATATTGTGGTAATGTGGTAGAATCGGGTCAATTAGTTTAAAATATATTTATTCACTCTGTATACACATTTCGACCAATCTCGAAAAACATTCAAAATTTATCCTTTTAATCAAATTTGATTACATCTATATAAATAAAAATGAAATGGTGTTTGTATGTCACGAAATGGCTTACGAACGGGTCAACGGATTTGAATGATTCTTTCTCCGTTTTATTTGTCAAGGGTTCCGACGTGTTTGTGTGTATGAAAATCCCAGTATATTCACCAGGAAAGTTGGAAAAACGAGTGTGAATGAAACTGTAATTTTGTATGCGACAATCAATAGCGTTTTTCAACAGCCTACTTGATGGCAAGACGAAGTTTGCCGGGACCACTAGTTTCTAATAATAACACTTATTTTAAATAACGGTTCAAAAAAAGTTAAGTAATATGAGAATAGTTCGTTCTGAAACAATAGAATCACCAAATAACGTATTCAGACTACATGATCTTCGATTAAGACTATAAAAGTTCAATCCAATGGACGCAGTGGCTTAACCTTCCCAACAAAAAAAAGGCTATAAAACTAGTTTTGGCCAAACTTTATTGATTTCCGATCATTGTGGTAGTATAGTTTTCATTAGACATGTATCCAAGGATTTCACAAAAAAAATCGTATAGATGTAGCTTTGACTATTCCGCTTATAGGTAATACCTACAAGAATTACTACAAAAAATGATTCCAAAAATTCTTCCCAAATCAAATGAACAGCAGTTAGGAAGACCCTGTTTGTCAAACTTGGTAAGCACGAGAAAAACGAAACATTTGGAGCATTTTCAATAGTCCGCGGACCCCCGTTTGGAAATCATAATTGTAGAAATTTTCATAGGGATTCCTACAGGGGTTTCTTAAGATTTCCTTGCATTGAAACTGCGAGAAATCTTTAGGGAATGTCCATGAGAAAAAATGACAATCTCTGGGGATATCAGAGAATTACTTGAACTATAGTTTTCTGGAGTTATTCTTATATATAATCAGGTTAATTTTTCATTCCCTAGTAAAAATTTTGGATTGATCATGGTTTATAGATCTTTTTTAGGTTCTCATGATAGAACAAAAAATGTTACTTGGGCAGAGCAACAGCCAACCACTAATAATTACTTTAGAATGTTTAAAATATGCTTATACTTAAACACATTCAATTGGCAAAGTTGCACTTGGAACACACAAACCAAATTCTTCTGAGGGTATTATCTCCATTATCTGGGGTTATCTGATATGCCCTTCGCACGGACAAAGTTATCACATTTCACTTCACAGACGGAAGAGAGGTTGCACAATGGGATCACTATAAGCAAACAAGTAATCAAGGTCAGAAGCTATTTTTAGTACCATTGATTCACAGCTCGATTTTGTTAAAAAAAATGATCGAAATAAAAAAGTTCGATTAAAATTTAAGCTCCCTTGCACCTATAATATTCCTATTGTACCTATAGTAGCACTATTATGAGAAACTATTGTTTATTTATCTAACTAAAAGAAAAAAATAAGTTTTTTATATACCAATCAAAATATTTTGATCCGTTCCTCAAAGGAAAAATATAGAAGTTTTGTAAAAATACGGTCTTGATTTGTGTTTTGTCCACGCCGTGAAGTACTTAGAAATTAGAAATAGTTCTACTACAGGCCCATGTGTTCCTATAGTGGCACAAGCGATGTCAAATACAAAAACAAGATTTTTCGTAGGGTTCACATTTTTTACGCAAAACCAAGATAAAAACCATTCAGATGACGTAAAATAATGCCACTGGCCTTATTTTTCATTTTTATATGCATATTTGTTCTTTGCAGTGCGGCTATTGGTAAACCTACCCTAGTGTCTGAGCACGATATTCCGGCCAAAGTTTGCATGGTTTGATATCAAGTGTTCGAATTGCAGCCACCTCATTTGTGACCTTAGACTACTTGATACAATGAGATACACAGGAATAAAAAACGGGAGAAAAATCAGAAGAAAGAAAATAATTATAAAAGAAAGAAAAATAAGAAAAGTGAAAAAAAAGAAAAGAATGAGGAAAAAATTAATAATAAGGGAGGGTTTGACCATAAATTTAACCAGTTCTACGTTCGTACTATCGTTGCAGATAGAGATAGAGAAAGGTCGCGCAGTAAAGAATTTTTGTTGTCGTATAAAATACGATTGATTTAAGTTGATTATTTATTGCAAAATATGTCGTATGAAAATCGCAATCAAATGTATTTTGGAAGTATAAAATTTAACCACTTTTCTATCAAAAAAGCCCGGCTGTTCAACGGTGGCTGGATAGAAAACCGCAAGCAAGTTGCTTTCTGGTGTAGTTCATTTGCGCACCGACCAAATCCCACAAGTATCATATTCCGAGCAATGGCAACCTTCCGAAGTGGTTGTTGGATGGTGCTGCCGCTGGCAGAGAGCATCAGCCTGAGCAAAATGAAGAAACAACAGGCAACCACTAATGAATTTCAGTTTCACTTGCACTTGCCCGATCGACCGCGTGCCACACTGAGGCATTTCGTAAGGTTTCCTTTGGATACCGGACCGATAGACGGTTAGATAGAAGAGCTATCCGACGCCGCCACCGCAGGTGAAAATGAATGTACGAGCATAAACAACTTCAATTCGCAGCACTCCAGCGTCGAGATTTTTGGGGAATTTCGATAGTGCTCACTATTGCAGACCGCTTCGTCGCTCGCTGGAAGGAGAAACCCATTTGTGCATGTAAATATTTTTACTGCGTTTATTAATTTTCCGATTAATCGATCGCATATGTGCAGCACCCACAGCAATAATTATGCTGCTGGGCACTAATGAGATCTGTTTGCTTTGCAGTGCAATGCATCTTCTGCACGTGTGGTGCATGTTGCTCGTCGTAAATAACATCGTGTTTGTTTGTTTGTTTTGCCTCGTAGCTGAAGCGTTTGATTGGTCGCACGAAGCGAAAGGGTTTTCTGGCATCCATCAGACGCCCCAGGAATGTGTGAGCGCAATGTTGGGGAAAAGTTGTTGTTTTCCCTACAAGATGCATATTTTCCTGCCGATATGAATGTTTGCCGAACGATTTGTAAAGAACATAGCGCAGAGTGTTTGAAGAAGCGTCTTTTGTTGCTCTAATTTTCCTAATTTGGCGTATTTCATTGCCCAGTCTTTCTAGTCAGTAAATCAGTGAAATTTTACTTACCACTACGGAAACTGTAGTTTTGTATGACTTATAAATAACTCCGGATGACCTGGAACAATCATAAAAGTGGACAGGTCTTGAGGTTCAATCTAGAGAGCTCGTACAATATCAAGGGTTAACTTCTCTCTTTGGAACTCTCTTTGTTTTTCTTCGCTTGATATAATCTTGCTTCGAAATCAATTGAGAACTAATCTTTCAATGCCTGGAGACAATCCTTTTAATATTTTAATATTTTTTTTTTCCTCTAGAGTATCTTGCGAAACATTATCTGTAGTTTCGTTTGGTAAATATTCGATTTATTTCTAGATGGAGAATCACTCAAGAATTCCTCAGTGGCCTAGAAAGTCATTCATAGACCTCTGCAGGAATTCTTTCCTGTCAGAGTTTATCAAGTATTAATTAATATTTGCTTCAGAAATCACAGGTACAGGAAAATCTCTTAACAGGATCCTGTACCTTCAATTATTATTGAAAATTGCATTGAAAACTCACTTGAAAAATTCACAAAGGACTTTTTGTATACATTTGAAAAGAACTTCTTTGGTAATTTTCAAGATCTGTTGAGGATTCCCTGAAGAAATATTTTGAGTAGTTCTTAAATGTATTCATAGAGAAACTTCTTGTTGAAAAATAGAAAAAAATCTAAACGAAAAGTATAAAAGCCAGTTCATGTGGGAAGGTATATGGGTAAGGTAATTTTATGGCAGAGAGGCTTGATTTTTGGTTAGCAGACTGCCTATGTAGCAGGCACACGGAAAGGCGCGCTATAATGATGGAAAGTAGTATGATTAGTAAGTTGAAGTATGATAGAGTAAGAGAGGGAGATAGAAGCAAGTGATACATACAATTACAAAAAAACGAGGAAAAAGACGGGCCTGGGATAGAACCCATGACCTTCTGCTTATGAAGTATAAGCGCTAGCTATTAGACCACCAATCCCGTCTAAAGCTTAATGATTCTCTTCGTTGAGCATAAAGTCTACGAAGCATGTCCGCCATAAAGTATGTTCCCTCAAACCTTTCAAAAACGCCTCAATTTGAATCGCTACCATTTCTCTTATTGCCAGCATGATAAATCACATTCACCCAAATTTTTCCCGGAAAATAAATGGCTTGACCACCGCAGAAAACGAAAGTACGCCGTATATATGTACGGGATCTGTTGTGTTTAAAACAAAGTTGAATGCTGTCAGCGCACAGCAATGGAAAAAGTATTCCCTCTTTCCGCAGAAAAAAAAAAAACGTTAATACGAGGAAAAAGCATAAATCAGCGCTCGCTCGCGAACGCCAACTGACGACGAAAGTATTTCTTTTTGCAATAATAACTAAGCGACTGCCACACCGTGCCCAGCCATATGATTTAGTATGCTCACGAGGAGTAAATATGTGAAAGGCATCAGGCACACCATTTTTTTTCTGCACTGGCTCCGTACCGTGACATACGAAGGCAGCAGCACACCAACGTAAAGTGCATTTTTAATATGTTTATGCAAAAAGTTTTCAATATTAATAAAGAGTTGGTTGGAAACTTTGCCTTTTTTCCCGTTTCGCGAGCTTCCTGGTCGTCTCCGAGAGGCCGGCTGCTGCTGCTGCACAATGGGTAATTAGGTGGCCAAAAATCGAAAATAGGAGTAGCATTATTTGAGATAAAGAATTAGAGATTTTGCCACCAAGCGGTGCTAGTGAGCATGAAACTTTTGTTTTGCAGATATCTTAAGAGCCTGACCACTTAGAAAGATGGCGACTTTGGCAAAGTTGTTCAGAAATTCAAGTACCGCCGTACGGGGTGACATTGGGCCTAGTGGTGACTTTGACCATCTCTTTCAATGTATCTCATGACTAGTAGGAACGTCATAAAACTAATCTATGGCCACCTATTGGCAATTAGTAACGTATTATTCTAGCTCGACACATCGTTTTCATTATTCTCGTATTAGCTTTCTGTAAAAATGTTGGCCCAATGTCACCCCGCACGACGGTACTATCATTGTTCGAGCTAGTTAATTCAAAATTTTGTCACCTGGCAGCGCTAGTGAGCATGAAACTTTTGTTTTGCAGATTTTTCAGGAACCTGACCACCTATAAAGATGGCGTTTTCGGCAAAGTTGTTCATTAATTCAAGGACTATCATTGTTCGAGTTAGTGAGTTTAAAATTTCACCACCAGCGCTAATGAGCATGAATATTTTGTTTTGCGGTTATCTCAGGAGCCTGACACTTAGATAGATGGCATCTTCGGCAGAATTGTTCAGTAGCTCCAGGGCTATCATGATTCTAATCAACAGATTCGAGAATTTACCACCAGGCGGCGCTAGTGTGCAGAAACTTTTGTTTTGCAGATATCTAAGAATTGTGACTACTTAGAAAGATGGCATATTCGTCAAAGTTCTTCAATAAGCCAGATGACGGCTGTGAGCACGAAACATTTGTTTTGCACATATATCTGGAGCCCGACCTCTTAGAAAGATGGTGTCTTAGGCAGTGCTGTTCACTGGCTCAAAGGCTATATTTATTTAGGTTTTGAAATTCATGAATTGACATTGACCTACTGAACAACTTTGGTAATCTTTCTAATTGGTCAGGATCCTGAGATATCAAATAAAAACAAATTTTTTGCCCACTAGCGTCGGCTGGTGGCAAAATCTCGATTTTTTTGGCCCAAATAATGATTGCCCTTGAGCTACTGAACAACTTTGCCGAAGACGACATTTATCGACTATACATCATAGAAATATCATTATCCAATGACATTTTCCACTGGGAGAAACACTATTCGCAATATTCAATTGTCAAAGTTACGTGATATTCATGACATTTACCAACACTGCTCAAGCTCAAGCTCAAAACGGTCCGTATCCGAAACAGTTTTGCCTTTAGAGTTCATAGGAAATTCACAGAGATTTTGAAATTATATAGACAAATGTATAGCTAAATTTAGACTATATTTCCTCAAAATTTCAAAGTGCAATAGCCAACCCATTCATTTCTGAAAATTCCTTCGGAATTAGGCGTTCTACATGATCATTAGCTTGATCCTGGATAAAATCTTGATCTGGTGAAACTCTTGTTGCATTCAAGGAAAGCTTTTGAAAAGACCGATATCTCACCAAAAACATTTGATAGTTCTCTTATAAATCTGGTTAAAATTTTTGACATAAATCCAAAAGCAGTAGCGATCTCAAACTCTCAAACCCCCAAAGTCTGACTTTTTCTTAAAAATGAACTTTTAAAAATCATAACTTGGCCAGTTATAGTTCGATTTTGGATCGTTTGGTCTCAAACAAACCGCGTACTCTCGACTCACACAATGAATTTTGAAGTACTTGCAGGAGTACAGCTTCTGACAGATCGTTTCGCGGAATTAACACCGTTGTGAGGTCCTCAATCCATTGGTTATTGAAAACTACGAAAAGCTGCTTGAACAAAACCATCAAACTCGTTTCATGAGTGTGTACTACTGTTACATGACGCTGAAGGTCAGCCCATCTTCGGTTAACACCAATCGTGACAACTTCCTAAACTTGGACTTTTCCCCTGTAGTATTTGATTTGTCCATGAAGCAAGATATCCATGTTATAGCAGATCACTTTCGTTCGTAGATTATCCCTTCCATGTTTGCAAGTAAATTCGGGCATGTCACGAAAACCGACACTGATAGGTCAAAAATGGATGATATCACTGGTTTCGGTGTTTACAACGTTTTTCATAGCGCCTTCTTCATGCTTCAAAAGCCATGTTCTGTACAGTGTTTGAATTTCTAGAAAATCACGTGGCTCTCTCGCTACAGTAGCTAAAAATTTGTGAATCTCATCAAGTAGCCTATTTTTTATGCGTGAATTTTCTAAATCTGTAGTGTCATCATAGGCAGTAGAAACATTAACCTACGAATGCTAATGTCGCTACTGTTCGTGTTACCAACATCTAGTTTGCCATACGCTGACAGCTTGAGAACCGGTTCTCAAAGTGCCAAATAAATTTTAAAATCATCCACTACAACATGTCATCGAACAAACAATGAAAAGATACAGTTAAAGGTGATAATAAACTAATTCAGTTTTGTGAAAACAGCGCCATTAGCGTTCTACTACTAATATTTCTATTTAATAGGCTGTAAATGCGGGAAATGCAGCGGGAAATGGAACATATTTCTACAGTAATTTTGGGTTGCCCTTAGCAACGGGTGTTTTGCAATTTTCAAAGCTTTTGCCTACAGCAGCGATGAGCGTGAGTTTCACTGGCTTCGCTGACTGTGATTGGCTTTGCTTGGGAACTGTAGAGTGAATTTCAAGATTTTTCCCAGCCCTGGTTCTGTATATGTTGCTGAGCTAGCAGCTATACATTACGCCTTAGAGCAGTGGTCACCAAACTGCGGCCCGCGGGCCGCATGCGGCCCTCGTGAAGGTTTTGTGCGGCCCGCGAAAGGATTTTGAATAGTCGTGTGATGCGGCCCGCAAGCTATAATTACTTGGTGACCGGCATCAACTAAGTTTTCGGAAAACTTTTCTTTCGAACCAGTGTGCTCTGCGTTGCCCATGTTGAAAACTCGAATGATTATCTGGAAATTGCATATAATGCGATCTGTCTAAGGAATTTCAAAATTTTATGGAATCTTCAAACAAAGCCTTGGTAGTCTGAGGGCTTCTGATATGTATCGAATCTCCAAATATTGATTGGCTTTGTGAAAACTGTTACTTTTTGCTTTTTTTTTTGCTACATTCAAGTTCTATCGAAAAAACGTTTTTTCTGAGTTTCATGGATGCTTGAATGAAGTTAGCAATTTTGGTGTCCAAAAATCTTAAATATTTCATCGAAGCGTGTTTTTTTATTTTGACTTTGTTGATAATGTTGGAAGATTTTGAAAGTTACGAGCACTTCATGATAATCCAGATGTTTGCCCTCTTCAATGGCTACTTATGGGAAAAGCTCGGGAGAACCCAGAGATTTCACCTTTGTGTTCATACCGTGTGTCCCGGTAACAATTTTCGTGGTGAAAATCTTGAAAACCTCATGTTTATAGATTTCAGTATTGGATTATTATAACAAATTGTCCAAAGAAAGTTCTCTCACGAGATACGAATACGATTTGAATAACTGCGAAAACCTACAAGTTATTTTCAAGATCTTCGGCACAAGAATTTTTCATGCAACACTTCGTAACGATATTTTTTTTTGCAATCCCATAGGAAGCCGTTCAAATAAATTTATTTTTATCTTGCGGCCCGCGCTATGTTTGAAGAGCATTCAAGTGGCCCGTACGATCGGTTATGCTGAGGAACACTGCCTTAGAGTACATCAGTTCTCTCCCACCCGAGCACTTCATCATTTTTTCCGACAGTCTAAGCTCTCTGGAGGCTGTTCGGTCAATGAAGCCGGTGAAGCACTCAGCATATTTCCTGAATGGACTACGCCAAGCATTGAGTGCTTTGTCAAATCGCTCTTACACTATTACCCTAGCTTGGGTCCCTTCCCATTGCTCCATTCCGGGCAATGAGGAAGCGGACTCACTGGCTAAAGTAGGCGCTAAAGAAGGCGATGTTTATGAGCGTCAAATCGCCTTCGATGAAGTTTTTGCATTGGCCCGTCGGGAAACCTTGATCAGTTGGCAACAGAAATGGAGAAACGGAGAAATGGGTAGATGGCTGCATTCAATAATTTCCACAGGTGTCGAAAAAACCATGGATTAAGGGGTTGGGCATGAGCCGCGATTTCATTCGTGTCATGTGTTGGCTTATGTCCAATCACTATTCGTTAAGCGCGCATACCCACCGTATTGAGCTCTCAGAAAGCAATCTCTGTGCTTGCGGCGTGGCTTACCAGGATATCGAACATGTTTTATGGGGATGCAGAGAGCATCGTGGCATCAGATCTGAACTGAATGAAATTCTCCGGATACCACGGAATAGGTTCCAATAGGGCTTCAGTGGGACACTTTTGTAATTCTATTCACTTATATCGTGCGATGGCTCAAAATTCATGATTTTTTAACTTGAACATCATAGCTATAATACCATGGACCAAAATAAGTTTCTGCCCACATCCGAATTCCCCGGAATTGGTTCCGGCATGGGCTCTATGATGTATGGCGTGATGCTGTTGGATAAACAACATGTATTTATCTACGATGTTCAGGATAAAAATTACAAAAGGATAGGATTACAAACGTATCCCTCTGAGGACTTATCGGAACCGATTCGGGGATATCCGGATGTGGCCAGAACCTCGTATTCGTTAGTGGCATTATAGCTATGATGTTCAGCATAAAAATCATGAATTTTAAGCCGTCGCAAGATATGCGTGAATAGGATTAGAAAAGTGTCCCTCTAAGGCCTTATCGGAACCGATTCTGTGGTATCCGGATGTGATCAGAACCTCATATTGGTCCATGGCATTATGGCTATGATCTTCAGGATAAAACATCATGAATTTTGAGTTGTCGCGCGATATGAGTGAATAAAATTACAAGAGTGTCCCACTGAGGCCTGAACCGATTCCGCGGTATCCGGACGAACCTCAGATTGGTCCATGGCATTATAGCTATGATGTTCAAGATAAAAAAATCATGAGTTTTGAGCCATCGCACGGTACTATTCTTTATGTTTTAAAAAATGTCCTCTTTGGATACATTTTTTCATCTTTATTAACGAGATTTTGAGCCCTGGGCTAGTTTAGCCAGGGACCAACGGCCTTACTTCCCTTCCGAAGGAATTCGTCACTATAACCTTAACGTCATAAGTGATTATCTCGGGAATGGGATTCGATACCTGTTCCTCGGTGTGACAGGCGTGTGTTCTAACCCCTACACCACTGTAGGGTGGGGCTTATTTCCAAAAATCTTTCATAGTCAGGATTTACAAAGTGGAAAATGATCATCGGTCCAAAAATAACATCCTGTGAAAAAATGAGAATTTTTGGTGAAGGTTTAGAGGTGGCGCAAAGGGCGTATGTGCAGTTTTCCCATTTTAGTGAACTCTGAAAAATTTTGGTATGCTTTTCAGCTTGTTTTGGTAATTTTAGGGCCCTTAAGGGCAAAAAATCACCTCAAAATTGCGATATCTCCACTCCTTTAGATGATATTTGACGATATATATTTTATGCATGCGATTTTTGGCCCTTGAATAGGTTACAATGACTGATTACTATGAACCTGAATAAGAATAGCTGGGGAGGATTCCTATGCTTGTAGAATGGAACAAAGAGCAAAGAAGAATGAGAGAAAAAACAAAGAACACAGAAGAATGTAAGGTGGGGTGGGTCAAACAAGGGGGAGGTTGTAACTGATGATATTATATTAGAATTAACTATGAAGCCGTGAAAATATATCGGTTGGATATATGAGATGTGATTATATGCAAGTTTAACACTCATTTAGTATTTTAGAATGTCCGTTTGATATAACTCCAGCAATTGCTTTTATAATCTGAAAGAAATTACAGAGGTGCCCAAATCCATACAGGCTCAAAATCCGTACACTTCATACAAATATAAGGTGTTTTATATGAAGTGGAAGGGTTTAGATTCATGTCTTAGGTGTTCGGATTTTGATCCCACACGATATATCCTTATTAGGTAAATCCATAAACGATTTTTGCTTTCGAGCAATAACACTTCTTGTTAGAATGTCCACAGGAATTTCTGGATTATGATGCCATTTCAGCAATTAATTGCGTTTGGGGTTCCAATACTTCACTTTCGCCACAACACCTTCAACATAACTTCGGACAAACGAAAATGCAGATGAAGTTCAATACATCGTTCTACATCTGTATTTGAAATCGATGTGTATAAACAACAGCAGAAGGAAAATAAGTCGGCAGTCAAAATTCAAATTAGTGCACGAGCTTCTATAGAGTGCAAGAGATAAAGCACTTCAGGTTGAAAACCTCTCAAATAAAACCAAAATTAAGTCGTCACAGTTCTGAAACATATTATTAGGACAGAACTACATGAAGGAATTTTCACAGGATGTCCTATGTTTATATAAATAATTATATAAATTAGTTATGAATTTAATAGATACTGCGTGAGGCTGAATTTCCAGGATGTAAATTTTGCAACGGTCCCTTTCGATTAATTTTCTCATCATTCAGAAAAAAAAAACAATCAAACGATTATTGAACTAAAGCAGTAAAGTGACGTGCATTCATCTATATCTTCTTCTTCTTCTTTCTGACATTACGTCCCAACTGGGACAAAGCCTGCTTCTCAGATTAGTATTCTTATGAGCACTTCCACAGTTATTAACTGAGAGCTTTCTTTGCCAATTGACCATTTATGCATGTGTATATCGTGTGGCAGGTACGATGATACTCTATGCCCTGGGAATCGAGAAAATTTCCTTTACGAAAAGTCCCTCGACCAGCGGGATTCGAACCCACGACCCTCAGCATGGTCATGCTGAATAGCTGCGCGTTTACCGCTACGGCTATCTGGGCATTCATCTATATCTACCAGGAGAATAATGATGAAACTTCGCATGGAATTAAGGACATTTTAGCCGTTATTGCAATTTTTCCATAAAGTCCAATAAAGTTCCAATAAAATTGTATACATGGGTTGAATACTAGAGATGGTTAAAAAATTGGTGCTCTTCCCCTACTTGAAGAAAAATTGCTCGAAATATTTCTGAAGTAGGTAATATTAAATAGTAGTCAAGGTGTCGGACCTGGTGTAGTGGTTAGAACACACACCTCTCACGCTGATGATCTGGGATCAAATCCCATCCCCGAGATAGTCACTAAAAATTTCAGTGCCGACATCCTTCGGAAGGGAAGTAAACCCGTTGGTCCCGAGATGAACTAACCCATAGCTAAAGAGCTAAAAATCTTGTTAATAAAGATTGAAAAATAAATGAAGTCAATAAATATAATCATCGTTTTCTAGATTCCTCAATTACGCTCAAGACATCACTAGTTTCACCCTCCCACCTGTTTCTTCTTCTACATTCTTCTGTGTTCTTTGTTCTTTCTCTCATTCTTCTTTGCTCTTTGTTCCATTCTACAAGCATAGGAATTCTCCCCAGCTATTCATATGATTATTCGGGTTTATAGTAATCAGTCAGCGTAACCTATTCAAGGGCCAATATCGCATGCATAATATATATTTCGTCAAATTTCATCTAAAGGAGTAGAGATATCGCAATTTTGAGGTGATTTTTTGCCCTTGAGGGCCCTAAAATCACCAAAACAAGCTGAAAAGCATACCAAAATTTTTCAGACTTCACAAAAATGGGAAAAATGCACTTACGCCCTTTGCGCCACCTCTAAACCTTCACCAAAAATTTTCATTTTTTCACAGGATGTTATTTTGGGACCGATGATCATTTTCCACTTTGTAAATCCTGACTACGAAAGATTTTAGGAAATAAGCCCCACCCTACTACACCAGGCCCGTTCCCTATTTGGGTACATCCAGGAACCGGTGCCAGGTGACCAGGTGTCCAAAATGACCAGAATTAATGAGAAACAATATCATTCGACCTTCTGGCAGCTGTTAACTTATAGAAAGTACACAATGAATAATTTTCTTACCGCTAATCCTGAAAAATCGACGTGAATAATCACTTCCGGAACGAATATACCCCATTTGAATCCAGAATAACTCCGGAACCAAATGGCCAATCCCATTTTTCTTCTTGTAGAATATGCAGTTTGTTTGAGACCAAAAGATCAAAAATTGGTCTATAACTGGCCAAGTTCTGATGTTTAAAAATACATTTTTAAGGGAAAGTCAGACGTCGTTAGGAACATAACAAATATTTGTTCAAGAATACCTAACGGATATCGCTATTTATTCATATGTCAAAGAACTTGCCATGAACAATCTTACAATAAATTTGTTGGGAATGTTTGGAAGAATTCGCTGCAATCCTACAGAAATCTATACAAAATTTCGTTAGGGGCCTCACAAGAATTGTGTCATAGATCAAGGAACAGTCCAACTAGTAATGCACAGTTTGGTAGCAAACTCGCCAAGGGCTAAAAGCTACTCAAATGAAAATAAATAATAAAAATGGTGAGAAATCCAAAGAAAGAATCAGTGTCATTATTAACTCCAGAAATCTGCCACACGGAATTCTTGAGGAATCTAGCCAGGATTTTAGTTGATTTTTAAGCTGTTTGTGAAATAATTGTTTGGCTCAGCTTATAGTCAACCTCTACGGATCTACTAAAAATTTCAGGAGATGTAAGCCATGTAACTTTTCTAGAATCCACTCAAATTCTTATTAGCAATCTACTAATTATCTTTTCATTGATCTTTCAAGAAACTGATCAATGATTACCGCGATTCCTGTTAGGATTCCTGTAAATAACTTATTACAAATTTGTCATGAATCTAAATGGAAATCTATAAAGCATCTCACCAATAACATTGTCAAGACTCCCTAAGTACTCTTCTCGAAATCTTTCTTTGATCTTAACGTTATTCTATAAGATCTCCTTTGAGTTTGTTCAATGTCTTACTGCCAGAAATCTATAAAGTATTTCACAAGAAATCTGTAGAATTGCTATCAAAACATCTACCAAACGGGGAGTGAAACCAGAGACATTTTTTACAGGATTACGAAATATACAAGAAATTGTTAACTACCTCTCCACCAACTCACCAAAAGTTAGTCATGATGCGATGCGATGTACGAGTTGTCAGGCAGTAGTGCACCTCCTGGCAATATTTTATATTTAAGCCCATAGTACTTGCAATTATAACATAACAGATGTTATAATTACATATTTTCAAAGTGTGTTCTCCGAATTCTTGGATATTTCCCTGATATCCTGGATGGATGGAGTCCCCTGTACATATCAATAATTGAATTTGTTCCAAAAACTGTCAGAAATGTGAAAACAAAATTGCCTGCTTAAATAGGCCAACTTGATTTTTGTTAGCGTGCATTGGCCTATTTCTTGGACCTTTTTGTTTATATTAAATTAACAAAAGAGAGTCTCTCACCATGCTAAGGCCAATGATAGTTTGCGAAAATATTGAAATGTAGGCCCTTTTGATGGAGAGAGATCAGATCATTGACCTTTTAGGCAGGGGCCCAATGAATGATAAAAAAACCATTATTGGCCTTAATGAAAATCGGGTTTTTAACGGTAAGCTTCAAGATTACGTTGACAACGTTGGCATAGTTAGTGAGTGTTGTACGATGCTATCGAATAATATCATAATCCGATTTGTTTGCATTTTGATCATTGGCCCTTTAGAATTGTAACGCAAAAAAGACCTTCACTAACAAAACTCATATTTTCACTATAGGCCCTATTCAAAAGTTTGTCTCGAAAACGTGTTCCTTTAAATAAATACATCAAATTTGTATCCCAAAGCCTACAAATATGACATAGAAAATCAAAAAGATTTTTGGCCACCAAACTATATAAAAACTGCTCATAGTGATGCTGCTGTCATCGTCATTGCTTGGTTGAGGATGTCTCGTGAAAAAATGCAGCTCTGTGTTATGTGTGTTGTGCACCGTGTTGGGTCATGAACAGAAGAGTGTCATGAACAGATGACGCTTCTCCCAGGCTGAGAGGTTAACGAGAAGTTCTCATCTGTGGACCTTTGATTCGTTTGTATACATGGGAAAAGTTATCATAAAGGGATGTAAAATATATGTTTCAACGGCGAAAACTTTCTCTCCCGAGGAGATGATAAATGTCCGATAAAGATGCACGGTAAAGATTGCTCATTGTATTCAAGGAATGTTTTCAAAAGATACTAATAATAACGATTTCAATCAATGGCTTTCTATGAGCATTTAAATATTTTTCCTTGGCGGTTCACATACATTCGCTAGTTTTTTTTTTAAGTCTTTTAAACTTACAGGATTTATAGGAATAATTGCTGTAGCATTTTCTTGTATGAAATAATAAATGAACTTTCGGATAATCTATGTACAATTGACTTAAGAAATTATTCCTTAAACCTTAGAGATATTTTGGATGAAAATCTAGAGAAATTTCTAGAGGAAAATACTGGAGAAACTTCGTCTAGAATCCATTATTAAAGAGGTCATAAAATAGTTCTTAATATATTTAGTGAAATAAATCCTAAAGGAATTCATGAAGCAATTTCTGGGAGGATCTATGGAGGGATTTGTAAAGGAATTCCTATAAAAATGGTTGGAAGACCTATTGAAAACATCGCCGCAAGAACTCTTCTAAGAATTAAAGTGGTATTTGCTGCAATTCCTCCTAAACAAATTTCTTCAACCCTAGACAAAGCTAGGAGCATTTTCCAGGATGAATTTCTGTAGTAATTTTGGAAGATATCCTGGACCTAGAATAAAATCTTGAGAAATCGGTAGAATAACTAAAAGAAACCCATGGGGAATATTTGGCGTTGAATTCCTGGTTGATTTTCTAATGCAAATTCTGGAAGAATTCTTCTAAGCATTCATTGGAAAATCTCTAGAGTAATTTTTGGAGAGATCTCTGGAGGAGTATGGATGTATTCCAGAACAATTCTCTGGAGAATTCCTGAAGTTTTTTTTTCTCGAGGAGTCTTGTTAAAACTATGCCATGTGGTAGTCAAAATAGGCGTGTTTGTCAAAAGTTAAGCAATTAGGGCGAAATAAGAGATACAAAATAGTCGCTATACTAACCGACAAAAAGCGTAGTAACGGTGCGAATAGTTTATTGCATAATTGCTTAACTGAAACGTAATCATTAAATTATTAATGTCTCGATGATTTGCGAAAAAAAAACTCTTCAGAAGCAACTACTTCCAATTTGATGTAACATGTTTCTCATCGTCAAGCACTGGTCTGAAGAGAGTTATGTTCAAACAACATAACCAGCAATAAACCATCATTCGCATACATCGTAAACTCTGATTTGAATATATTCCCACAAGCTGCCTATGCAAAGTCGGAAAAAACTGCCCAATCATCCACAATCCACATCGATTGCAGATGCCGACTACTCCACAGCAGCAGCAGCAGCAGCTAGAGCTCTTTCACTTCGCGCTCCATCGGTAACGAGCAAAAAACCTACATTTCAATCACGTAACAAGCTGGTCAATATCAATTCATTAGACTCAGTAGCAGAAAGAAGGGATTCGCGCTCCTTGCACTCATGCCTACATTTCGATGGATCGCAGATGCTGCTTCTGCAGGCTGGAAGCTGCGAATGAGATGATGCATGCTCCGACAAGGGTTGGGGCTCTCGTTACGATTCGCTGGCGAACTGAAATAACTAGCCAAACAACTCGGATCATCTGCGGTACTAAACAAACGGCGGAAAAAGTAGCCTCTGCAATAACTGGCAACATATTGTTGGGGAGTCCAAGAGGGGTTGAGTGGATTTGAAGAAGTGGAGAAGGACGTAACCTTTTGCACATATCCCTTGCATCGATTGATTGAGCTACTGTGTTTAGCCTTCTATGTACAAAAGGTTTTGGAAATTATTGAAATCCAGAGCTACAGGTCAAAAGCTTCGAAATGCAATAATGTGATGGATATGACTATTACCGGGAATCGTAATGAATGTCTAGGAAGTCTGACAAGAATTCCCTAGGTGTTCAACGAGGTCTGTTCAGGGAACTGATAAAGATGTCGAGAGAGATATGCGTAGAATCTTAGAAAGAGTACGCCAAGCATCTCGACAGTAGGGGGCTTGAGTGTAAATCTGTCAATAAACAAGGAATTCGTTAACGTACTCATAATTACCCCAAGAATTTTACGTTAGGAATCTCGAATCAGACAACAATTTGACCAGGATCATTTCAAAGATGAGGAAAAGTTGCGGACACTCAAATTCAAACACTAGTTGAGTGAGTCAAGTGCTAATTGAGTTGGCAGCTCAGTTCTGCTCCTGGAAAAATGATAAAGGATCACGTAATTCTATCAGGAACGCTTTCTGTTAAGATTCAAGCCTGTGCCTTGAGCAGCTTTTTCGGGAAGCTCACAAGACTTTGAAGGGCTACAGTAAAAGTTGTGCAAAACTACGTGAAGATGCTGAGCGAACACTCCAGTCCATTCGATGGGATGATGGACTTTCACGCTGATGTCACAAGATCCAGTCAATTTGTTTGCTTCGCAGATGACATTGAAATTGCCGGAAGAACATTCTAAATGGTACATGGACACTTTCTGGATCCTTGATGAGCTTGTCTACCTCAGAACCTTGCTAACGGGAGGTAACGACGATAGTAATTTTATACGAAGGCATATCATCAGTGGATGTCGTGCATATATGAGTAGACACTGGACAGAGCATAATACAAGATAATCTAATATAGCTAATAGAACAGTAACTCAGCAAACCCCCGAACGATCTCTGCAAATTTTCATAGTTTTCATCAAAAATAATTTCCAACCGTTTTTTTTTAGCCTTATCCTTCAAGGGGTCTCAAGAAGTACCTCCAGAATTTGCTGTAAAGAGCGTGCTGTCTTCAAGGAAACTGTTTCTCATGAATTTACACAAGATTGTTTTTTTTTTCTAAAATTCTTTGTAGAATCTCACCAAGCATACATCTTAGGATATTACAGGAACTCATACAGAAATTCTTCATTTTATCTGACATCAACTTTTCCTGATTTTAGTTCAAATATTTCTCCAGAGATTACTTCAGGAAGCGCTTTCCATAGTCTTGTGATAACGTCCGCGATAACAAATCAAAACCATGTTGAAGATGTTTGGGTTCAATTTTCGAACATTTTAGGATCTTATTGTAACGAAAATACATACATATTTTACGTTCAAGTATCACCATACCTGCCACGCTGGAAGAGAACCTGCAAGCACTTGGAATGTTCGAACGACGGTTTCTCAAGACCATCTATGGCGGTTTACTCGAGTATGGCGATAGAGGAAGATAGCCTTTAAGAAATTCCACCAAGAAGCAAATTCATGCTGGACACGTCATTGGACATTAAGCATCATCGTATTAGTAATGGGAACTCTCAGTTATTACTGTGGAACACTAAGCTGTGTAGTAATGCTAGAATTTGAGGAAATCCTTCAGAGACTGCTCAATAGGGTGCGGCTTATTTTTCGAAAGTTCTCAAAACCAAAAATTCGTGTGCTCTTCTGAATTAAAATCACTAAAATGGAAAACCTCAAATTTTGGAATTTAGAGGTGGCGCAAGCGATTTGAAGGTGAATTTTCAAGTTATGAAATATGACCTCCAGTGAAGTGTTTATAACTTTGTTATTTTCCAACCAATTTTAAAGCTCTTAGCATCATTCTCTTCATCATTAAACTAAGTGTGTAGAAAATCAAGTTTGTCTAAAATAGAGCTAGTCTTAGTTGAAAGTAGTTTTCTTTCTAAATTTTTCCTCTCTTTACTAAAAAAATCACTTTTGTTTGACCATAACATCATGAATAGTTAACCGATTCTCAATCTTCTTACATGTTTATAAACATTTTTAAACTGTGGGTACAACAAATTAATTTAAGAATAGTTTTGTCTTAGTTATTTAACAAAAACTGCCCAAAAACATAAATTTTCAACGGAAATTACTTAATTTTTGAATTTTTTGTCAGATGAACGTCATTACTTATGCAGAAACTGGTTTTTCTCCTTTGTTTAATTGATGGTTTAACAGTTTAATGGTCTTTACAGCAATTTTTCATTAAATTTGAAACAATAATAATTATGACAATTAAAAAAAATATATGCACTATTCAACTCGTAGATGAAACAAGATGCTTTATAAACTTTAGTTAAACAGTTTCGAAAAATCTTGATTTTTTAAAAAACTAAGTCAAACCCATTTTCAATGAAATTTGTTGTACACACAGTTTGAACACAGCTAAATAAGCTTCGAAACCGTGTAAAAAGATCTGCAGTTAAGTATTCATTAAGTTATGGTCAAACAGAGATGATTTTTTTATACTAAAAATGAATGATGAAAAAAATAGAGAAAACTATTTTTAACTAAGATTAGTTTTTATTTTAGACTAATTTGATATTCTACAAACTTTTCATAAATTTAATTTTGAAGAAAATGATTTGAAGTTATGATGATTTCACTGAACGCCATATTTCATAGCTTAAAAACTCACCTTCAAATCGCTTGCGCCACCTCTCCAAACCTCAATTTTTGGCTCAAAATTTGAAATTTCCCATTTTATGTGATTTGAACTCAGGAGATCACACGAATTTTTGGTTTTGAGAACTTTTGAAAAATAAGCCGCACCCTACTGCTCAAGTGATTAAAATGAAAATTTCATAAGTAATTGTTCAATAATTCCACAAATCTAAACAATTCGTCCAAACATACTTACAGGGTGGACCTGAAAATTAAGTTTTTTCTGTCTAACTTTTTTGTTATCAGTTACACGTGAATGTGCTCTTCAGAAGAGTTGTAGAGGAAGTCATGATACACATTCTTGCTGAACATAGCAAGTTTTTAATTCCCGACATTTTGAAGTTATAATCAAATTTAAGTGCAAAACTATGAAATTTTCAAATGCCCATAATTCATGGAGTTGATTCGATAAAATTTGTCTTTAGATGGCATTGGGAAGACCATACCATTAGGCAACTTTTGCTGCCGAAAATTGCGAGAACGTCATTTTTGTAAATTGAAAAAAATAATCACTTCAAAAATATACTTTAAAAAATCGAAATTCGTCTGTGGCTCACAAGATTCCAAACTATTTGGCATGCTGCGTTCAACAAAATGGTAGGTTCTAATTAGAAGTACAACTTTTTCATACAAAACTTTTTGGAGAAATATCGAACAAAAATACTCTTCTGAAAAGCACATTCACGTAAAACTGAAAACAAAAAAAAAGTTAGATAAAAAACTGAATATTCGGGTCCACCCTAAGTTAAAACTTTCAGAATCAATTTACTTAGCCTAAATGAAGAGCTAGACCAAAAGTATCCTCGGCAAAGTTGTTCATGAAAACATTTTCTAAACGTTCGCAGAAGAGCGTAATTTGACATAAAGTCGTTTGGCATAATGGTCATTTGGCGTAAAGGCGTTTGGCATAATAAGTCTGAAACCAAGCATTTCTTAAGATGACATTCGTTTTTACGTTTCTATTGAATCCTTCTGATTGCTTTGCGGTTAATTGATACAAGATTAAACTTGATTCAACAATCATATGCTCTTGAATAAGCTTAAGCATATGAGAAAAGTTATTGCCGATAGTGTTTTATTATTTATCCAGAAACTACCGTTCTTTCAAATATTAATTGTTCTTTTGAGTTTCGCTATTGGAATAATTTTTTTCACTGAATATTTTGAAATATTTAGCACAATTTTACCCTCTTTTCAACATTCTATGTTTTTTTTTTTCTAAATATGATGTTACCATAATTATAGGTGTAAAAACTGTTGATTTAAAATTTCAATAAATTTCTCCTTCTTTTATGCATAGGTTCAAGCCCACATTTTATTTTTTGATAAATTGACCTAAAAACAAAATGGCCGCCAATGACATTTTGTATGGAGAATGTCGGTCCCCCAAGGAACTTGGAAATATCTTCAAAACCAGAACACCAATGATTAATATCGGCATGGATTCTTAAACTAGAAGAGTTTTTTGAGAACTTGTGAAAAAATGGTGGAAAAAAACAAAAAAAAAAGTTATCGCGAGTTGAATATTTTTTTCGCGGTAAAAAATGAAGCTGCGGTAGAGGGGTTAATAGATCATTGTATAAGAGCTTTAAATATTTGCAAATAAATGTTCACTTCTTTTACCAAGTAATTTTCATCAAGTGTTACGTTCAAACTGGAACAGAGCTTGATCTGCAGCGAAATATTCTATGAGCGATCCCTTAATTAATAACTGCGAACTTTTTTTGCCAATTAATTTGCCAATCAAATATGTACATATATCGCAACAAGCTCAAAGATACTCTATGTTCTGGAATGTAGAGAAAATTAGTATTCCAAAAAGATCTTCCACCAGACCCGTCACGAGTTTCATTTAGTTACGCTCTCTAATGTCACAACAATTTTTGACATTCATAGCTCGGAAAATCTCTGAACGAACACCACGCTTGTTGAGAACCTACCAAAAATTCTTGCCACCGATTTGGTGATCTCGATAAAAGCTTCAAAAATGCCGATGTTCATTCTAAGTCAATCATTATGCCAAACGGCCATTATGCCAAACGACTATATACCAAATGGCTTTATGCCAAACGGGGTACAATCGTCTCAAATCGATGAGAACAGAGAAACCACTTTTTTCCGGCTAAATTGTCGATTCGAACCTTTGCGCAGTGATTTTGATCTAGTAAAAACCAGGAGCCATTCCTCTAGAAATATTTCCAAGAATTTCTCTAGGAATCCCTTTTAAAATATTTCCAAAGGTTCATCTAAGGAGAAGTATCGTATTGCTTCAAATATGCATTTCGATCTAGTTGAGGGTCTTCTCGAGCTAAAACTTTTCTTGATTTCCTACTGCATAGAAAATCGTCTTGCTTGCCACATGTCATATATGTAAATGCAAGAATGGTCCTTCTAATTGTAGAAGTGTTCGTAGAGCACTTATTTTGTGTATCAGGCTCTATTCTAGTTCCAATCAACTTTCTTTTAAGATAAATTTTGGGTTTGAATTGCAAGATTCAATTTCGATTATATCGACTTTTTCAACATGCTTGCAATCGCTATACAAAATTCTTTGTTTCTCTTATATGACAGAATAGGATACTTTTTTAAACCATCACAAAACATAACTTTTGAGCATTGAAAGAATTATGAACTTTGATAGTAAGTATTGTTTCACACATGAAGTTTGAATTTTGTGGCAAATTAAGCAAATAAATAGCCATACAAGTTGATAAACTTGCAAGCAATTTGGAATGTTCAACGACCAATATCTCAAAATCTAGACGTGCTATGATATATTTGAAAACGACAATGGATTTAGCAACCTTTAATTAATCAAAAAGCGATATTTTGGTGCTTTAGATAAAAACGTGTTCTGCAATGAAATTAATATTAGTATTGGCCTAACATCCACAAATAAAAAATGGGAAAGTAAAAAAAATCGCGATTCAATGTAAATTACTGTGAAAAACGAGCTTAAATAATAAAGCTTAAAATTTAGAGAAGTAGAAAACAAGATTGTCCGACATTTCCCCGAAAACCATTCCCCCGAATGAATTTTTCTCGAATGATTTTCTCCCGAAAACCATTTCCCCGAATGAGCTGTTTCCCCGAATGGACTGTATCCCCGAAAACTTTTTTGAAGGACAATTTATGTTTATTTTTTTTTTTTTAAATTATCGGTCTATTAATATTCAGCTAGTTTGACAATCGTTTCAAACGAATGATTTTTTTGTTAATGATTTAAGGCGAAAAATGAAAGATGAGATATTTGGATTGAAAATCGATGACAGTTTTTAATGACTGCTTTCAATAATGTGTTAAAAAAATTAATTCGAAATTTTATGATGGGAATCGTAATCAAAATGCATAAAATGTGGAATGTATGTTTTGAATGAATGTTCAAGAGATAAACAAATCTGATGCTTAATGTCGTTTGTCCGAACATAATTCATCTTAAGGGGGCAGGATCCGTTATTGATTTCGGAATTTTCAAAAGGTCGTTCAAAATCAAGAAAATACACAAAAATGTTAACAAATTCTCATCGAGTAATTTATAGTTTTGAACAGCTTTTGAGCTGTCGATGATGACGATGTTTACGATCCTTGAACGTTAGTGACATCTGGCTGAACGGGCGACGGCAGAATTATGAAACAATGTTTGACAGGTTGAAAACAGTTTACAGGATTCAAATACGTGGTCCAAATAAGATCTTCACTGCACTTAGAAAGAATAAATGAATCACAAAGTTGGTTTGGGACGCACCTGACAGTTAAACACACCGTGTCCAGGCTATCATTCTATCATTACTTTCACGTTATTGATTTGTGTTTCGTATTATGCTTTACGTATTATGCAAGTAGTTTTTTTTTAACTTCAATTGATAAAGTAAAAATGGCTTGTTTGGAATTTTATGAATATCCATTCTTAAGAACATAGGCTTTTCCACTATCTTTATTAACAAGATGTTTAGCCCTGGGCTAGTTCATCTCGGAACCAACGGATTTACTTCCCCTACTTTTGCGTCGTAAGTGATTATCTCGGGGATGGGATTCGATCCCAGGTCCTCGGAGTGAGAGGCGTGTGTTCTAACCACTACACCAGATCCTTCCTCACATAGGCTGTTCTTCCGTATATTACTGGTCTAATAATCTTGATGTCAATGATGATAATTTTAAAGCTAGTATCGCATTATTATCATTGTTCTTTGAAGTCTTTCAAAATTTTCAATGCTTTCAATCTACTGTCAATTCAGATTTGATTAAATAGTCATTTTTTTTTGGAGTAGTGATTACTAGCATTTTCAGTACTCTTTACTAACATGCTCATTGAAATTGACGTTTTCAACTTAATGACATGTTTAGGAATGTTTCGAAAAAAATTGCGCTCGGCTTCTATTCAGGACATAATACGATTTTAATTAGATTTTTACCTGGAAAACTGATATTGATTGTATCAAAAAAGAATATTGTATTGTAGGAAGACTCGAGGTTTAATTATGTAGTGCAAATATAATAGATTGTAAGGATCAATGGACTCACTGTAGCTACTGTCACTAAGTATAATTAAATTACGTTTAACCTAGTGAACATATGGCATGAGGACGTTTGGCAAAATAAGGCATCTTTGCATAATCATGCGAAACAATGTGAAAGAACAGCTTATTATTATAAGAAGGCAAAACTATGCCAAATGTTCATTCGGCCAAATGGCCATAAGCCAAATATCTATACTACAAAGCCGCCGCTTCCAATGAAACTGCCTATCATGTGCCCACTTTTTTCACCAGATTATCACACAAATCTAAGTTGTGTTGAGTCAAATGCACGTGGCACATTATTTTGAAACACATGGAATTGATAACGAATTTATTAATTTTCATCTAGTCTCACATCAGCGAGCACGTTAATAACTTTTTGGCAGCAGTTTCATAAATAGCTTTCAGAATGTCAATTACATTACGATTTTTTCGGGGAAATGGTACATTCGGGAAAATAATTTTCAAGGAAATTGCATTCGGGAAAATGGTTTTCGGGGAGATGTCTGACAATCGAAAATAATATTTAGATAGAAAACAAAAAGTGAATATAAGAGGGTTAACTACTAGGAAAAAAAAACATTACTAACAAGAAGCTCTTCATATTTCTGCATTAAAAATTCCATCATCTTCTCTTCTACAATTGCTGCCACATTCAACGAATGCTTCCGATTTCATTAACATTTCTACGAAACACTTCTTCGCATACTCTGAAAGAGGAACAACGAAACCTACCAGATCGCGAAGCAAAAAAGGAAAACAAAATCCACCGTAAAATGCTTAACATTTATTAAATTCAATTTTACTCCTCTCCAAGCATCATCATTTACGACGATGTTGGATAAATATGTTTTTGTCTGTTCCCTCGCGGTTGTTTTCAACAACCACGCCAACAAGTGCACTCCTGGTTTGCCACGTGAAAACAGTAAAAGTGAAACTTCCCCACTTGGCGCAGCCGGTAGTTCCGAACGAGTGATGGAGCTTCCGATCAGCGGAATCGATCGTGACCACAGGTGGGCAGTATTGTCATAGCTGCACTCGTCACATTACCCGACCAGAAACGAAAAAAAAAATTTGCGAACAAAAAAAAAAAAGTTTTATTTTCAAACTTCTATCTGATTTGGCGGAAGAATTTGAAACACAATAAGACGAAATAAGTTATAATAACAAAAGCAGTTTTGAATCTGTTGTAACTAAAAAACATAACTGTAATACAATATGTTTTAAATAATCTGAAATAATTTGAATCAGCAAATAAGGCGGTTTTACTCATGCCATAAAATTACAAATTTTGTTATAATTCAGTCAAAACTACACAATGATTTTTTTTTATTTATAACAAATGTTGTTAGAGGAAATTTTGTTACCATTTTTATTATTTTAACCCTACACTTTGGAATTTTGTGTATTTTTTCGTAGCTCGGAAATCAAAAAAAAATTATTTTTGGCTTAATACGCATGTAAGAAAAGTTTTTTATGTCTTTTGAAACTTTTTTGTATTTTTGAAAATTGTTTGAAAAATTGTATTCTTATATAATCTATAAATGCCCGGGGTTAATTTAACGTGTAATATAAAAAATCATACCTTTTATATTTTTCTACGATCGACCTATCACAAAAGAAGAGCCTGGTGGTATCAAAATAATTTCAAACCTGTTTTTCCGTTAGTTACTCGGAAAAAAAATACGCTCCGAAAAAAAATTGAAAATTTAATATTTTTAAAAGTACCGCAAAAATTTAAATTTTTATTATTGCCAAAAATCAACAACCAGAAAAAGCTTCAAGAAAAAATGAAAAAAGCTAGGGATGTTCAAAAATAAAAATTATAAAAATCAAAAACCAAAATTCAAAAATTCGCGAATAAAAAAAAAAAAAATGCCCAGGACGTGTTTAAAACGATTTTAGATAACGAAAAATAATATTTAAATCGAAAATAAAAATTTGGGTATTAGAGGGTTAAATACCAACCCGCCAAAATTATAACACGTTTTGTTCGAAAAGTCCTGCTTACTAAATAACAAAATCTATTACAACTCTGTTGTAATCCACTGGTCGGGTACCGCGCTCTGTTGCATTTTGTCCAGCCAGCGAACCCCTCCTTCAAGCAAATCACGTTGCGTAATTTTGCACTGAAAGTGTCAGTGACCTACACACTGTGAGGTATCTTGGTAAATCTTTTCCACAGTTTGAGACCATATAAGATGATGGTCCAAATGATGGTGTGAAACAATGAAGATTCGTGTTGCACCGGAGGAGCACGCAGAGGACTTACATAAAACTGCCGAAAATTGCCACTTCGCTGCACGAAAACAGCCAATTACGCATCATCGCTCATCGACGACTTGACTTGATTAGTCTCTCGCCTTTTGGTAAATTGCTACTGCATGCTTGCACACCTTACCGAATTGATACCGCAGCGTTGTACATCTTGCAGCGTGGTATCATTAGAAACAGAAAGGATGCGTTGCAATTAAAGTTTGGACATCTGATGTTCAAAAAATTAGGTTGTTAAGTGACGAAAAAGTGTCAGTTTTTGTAGCTTGATCAAAAAAGCTCATTTTTTAAGCATGGCACAGCTTTTGTACGCATGAATATCTATCATTTGATAGAATTGATTATTTAAAAAGATTTCAAATTATAGGCACTATGATTTTTCGATTAACACAGCTCATCTCGAAGTAAAATTTTGCCATAAAAAATTTCGAAAATTTGGATTCTGACTCAATTTTTGTTTAAAAAAATCAAGCCTTGTTGCATAAATGAATTGACATAAACGATGTCTATTGAATTTTAAATAAAAAAACACGAGCCGAACCTATAGTTCTAAAAAAGACATTATTTGTTAAAAGGAAATTGCCAAAAAAATTGGCTGATTGTATATTCCTTCAGAATGCTTCAAACTTTTGGTTATAGTCTTCTGAATGTCTTCACACAACCCAATGTCTTCATAATGCTGACATATCTCCCCTCTAGTTTTATATAACAACCGGTTACTCATAGAAGATTTCATGAACATAATTTGATTTAAATGACCTATTCATTCGCTCTCCAATTATTTAGGAAACAAATTACCGCTCACATCTCCACAAAGGTCATAATCAATGTTTCATGCACCGCAACATAGCATCCATCATCTCCGAAACCACAATGAAACCGAAATAGAAAAAAATGGAACAACAACACCGCCTTTCATGCACCAACAAAGGGAAGTTACTCATTTCATCCAAATCTCCGCGTCTGTAAAACATCAACATCAACCGCACACAACACACGAGAGCACTTTTAATTAGTCTTTTCCTAAATTTTTGTCTCTCGTTCTGCAGCCACCGTGATTACACAACTCGACTCCACCTTGCTTGAGACGAAAGGAAGTACCAGCGAGAAAATACCTTTCACATAATTACCCAATTATTTGACATACCAGAGTCCCCCATTGATTGTGGTACGAGGGGTCCACGGATTCGATGCGAAATGGCCATTCGTCGCCGTCGCCGCCGCCGAGATCTAGTCGTAATAGTAATGGGAAAAGTTTATCCCCCTTGAAATTACCATGCGGCGCGTGCGTTGATTGGAGGTAGGTATACTACCTGATGCGAGAGCACAGTGGTCACATTCGTTTCACGGAGCGGTCATAAATTACACAGCGTAACAAAAATGACATTTTTGCGTGTCTCAAGGATCGAATTATGTGCCTTTAGTAGATTTGGGGTCGCTGATTCTCAAGCCGTTCTAAGAAATGTTCCAGCGCGTCACAATTTTGTGCAAGAGGTTGCCAAAGTTGCAAAAAACACTGATTTTTTTTATGTTTACATGAAATTTAAGGTATGATTTATCGAACGTTTCAGTGATCTAATTCACTAAGCATGCAAAATAGAACTTCAACTTTCATTTTGGTTTTGACTTTCAAAAACATTATCGATGTTCTTGTCATTGATATCACCTCAATAATTCTTATCAGGATTTCTTAACACAGTGCTGAAGACGACTTAGGAACTTTAGAGACGTCATGCTTGAAAAAAAAGAGAAATCAAACAAGAACCAAGAGATAAGCGTTTTGATAAGGGTTCTTCAAGTAAATTCCTTTTAACAGTTCGACGTGTTACAAGGAATCTCATCAAAAAATAATTCAGACATTTGCACAATTTTTTTTTTCAGATGTTACTCCGAAGTTTTCTTCAGATGTTATTATGAACTTTTCTTCAGGAGTCCATTGAAGTAGTAATTCTTTTACGAACTTCTTAAGGAATTCCTCCCAGAATTCCGTTCAAGTTATAAAGAAATCAACCTGGATTTTTAAGGATAACTTAGTCTAGAGATTTTACCAATCATTCTCCAAGATTTTTTCGAAGAAAGTTGTAAGTCCTCCAGGAATTTATCCCGTTATCAGGGCTGGTAGCGGCCATGAATTTATTTATTGACTAAAGTGATCAAATTGATGACCAAGAGGTGACCTAAGAGCGACTTCAAAATTGCAGATAGGGGGATTAGGGGCATAATGAACACACGGGGCGAAATGGACACGACCTCAATCTCTGAGAAAATGCATACTTCATCAAAAGTTCATACACTGCATGAAATCTGTATTGCATTTGAAATGTTAGACAGTAAAAAAGTTTATGTTTTGCTTCAATTGTCCTTTGAAATTTGACTTAAAGTTTTTCTCTGCTCTAAATTGGTGTATAAGCAAGGGGGTGGGAGAATCTAATTTTTGAGCAAAATAACGAACCCGGAAAGGTTCTTTTTAGCTCTTATGATAGAGTGAGAGCCCTTTTACAATCGGAACGACTGACAGACATTAAATATTTTGGAATCATTATATTTCATGCAAGTGTTCATTTTGCCCCGATACCTTTTTGATAGCCTTGTTTTGGACCTAATTTTCCTTCTCACTTTTGTGGCATATGATATATGATTTTTATCACCATGAATGAATGTAGCACGTTGTACTAACATAAAACTTGAAAATTAGCTGGTAGTAATTTGAAAAAAAAAAATGTCATTGTATGGTCTGAAAACAAGCATTTGCTTGATGTGTCCATTATTCCTCGAATTCCCCTATTTTCGGTTGTAGACAACATTAACGGATTTCACGCCAACTCGACAAAGGGATTGGCAGCACCCCTTCAGAATTCAATGAAACTTTCTGGGTGTGAAGACTATGTGAAACTAAGATACTTTGCATACTTTGTTTTTTCAAAAGAAATCTAGACTAACATTTGGAAAGGGTCAAAGTTTTTTTTAACTTTTTTTATAAACCCGTATAACTCGAAAACGTTAAGACCTACAAAAAAGTGTTGTATGAGGGACTGTCGTGAAATTTCCTGACGTTTTAGTAAAAAATATTTAAAAAATAAAAACACATTTTCTACACTGAAAAAAAAAAATATTCAAAACTTCAAAGTCGATTTAAAAAAAAAAACGGCCACTTCAGATTTTGATCATCCTTAAGCAAAAAGTTTCGTAATTAAATTTACTAAAAGTCGTCCATACATTGCAAATTGGGCATATTTTAGAGAAAAAAGTTTTTCTAACATCGAAATTTTCAAGTCCCAAAGATTTTTTTTACTTTTTTTTATAAATCCGTATAACTCGAAAACGGCAAGACCTACAAAAAGTGTTGTATGGGGGACTGTCGTGAAATTTCCTGACGTTTTAGAAAAAATATTAAAAAAATAAAAACACATTTTCTACACTGAAAAAAAAAATATTCAAAACTTTAAAGTCGATTAAAAAAACGGCCATTTCAGATTTTGATCATCCTTAAGCAAAGAGATTCGTAATTAAATTTACTAAAAGTCATTGCAAATTGGGCATATTTTAGGGAAAAAAGTTTTTCTAACATCGAATTTTTTAAGTCTCAAAGTTTTTTTTTTTACTTTTTTTATAAACCCGTATAACTCGAAAGCGGTAAGACCTACAAAAAAGTGTTGTATGGGGGACTGTCGTGAAATTTCCTGAAGTTTGAGAAAAAAAAATATTAAAAAAATAAAAACACTTTTTCTACACTGAAAAAAAAATATTCAGAGCTTTAAAGTCGATTTAAAAAAAACGGCCACTTCTGATCATCCT
Source organism: Aedes aegypti (assembly GCF_002204515.2). Taxonomy (NCBI): domain Eukaryota; kingdom Metazoa; phylum Arthropoda; class Insecta; order Diptera; family Culicidae; genus Aedes; species Aedes aegypti. Next base: position 17,868,808 of record NC_035108.1, on the reverse strand, counting down.
TAAGCAAAAAGTTTCGTAATTAAATTTACTAAAAGTCGTCCATACATTGCAAATTGGGCATATTTTAGAGAAAAAAGTTTTTCTAACATCGAATTTTTTAAGTCCAAAATGAACTTTTTATTTAATTTTTATTTCTCTTCAAATCGTCTAGTATGATCATATTTTCAAGTGATAAATGAGTTTTAATCACAAAATAGATTATATTTGTTTTATTGGGAGTAGTTAAAAGAAATAAAACGGAATTATACAGTTTTTTTTAAATTAAATTCAATTGATCTCGCACCATACCGCTTATGAGAAAATCAACTCCTTCTAACAATCCGATGGTTTTTTTATGGTTGGAAAGATATCACAATAATATTTAATTTCTTATTTGGTCAAAGCCAATCTTAACAGGTGCCTGGAAAGGGTCGTGGTTTGTTTTTATTTATATTATTGCTATATATCAGTTTTACACCTAAGTAAACTGATGCTGTGTTCCCCCTGTAATTTATGTCGTGCTCAATTAAATGTAATTTCAGAAATGATTCTGAATTCTAGCAAAATTATAGCTCGCTTTTGAAGTCAAGCATGAGTTTTTGACAAACTCTGATAGTTTTTTACAAAAAAGTGGTGGAAGCTGGAATTGTAGGAATTTTCAAGTCGTCGGTTTGCTGGCTGGCACATCTTTCATTGTTCAAAAGCAGATAAGTGTTTTTCATTGTTCCTTTATTATTAGCGGTTTCTAAAAGCCTTAAATTCCTTCCTTCTTGTTTTATCCATTACATTGTTACTTTTTTTTCATTAGTTTCTGTTTTACCATTTCGTTTTATTCATACGGTAAGATACTTTAATAACACTATGTATGATATATTACTATATATTGGGTATTGGGGAGGGGTAGCCTAAGGGAGTTAATTGAACTGTTGACTGGATGAAAGTGCGTGGGGTCGCCAGCCTTTTGTCATGAGAAAACAGCCTTAGTGTTGTCTTCCAAAGGTCTTCAAAGATATTAACTATCCCTGCTACAACAAACCATCAGGTAGATCATACCATCCCGGTATGATTCTGCAGCCATAGGTAATCCTTGCGCTGATGGTGGCTAAATAATCATCATCATCATCAACTCTGATAGTTTTTTACTAACCGTCTCTGCCTTATCTTCCGGAAGAGTTCGATGAGAGACTTTCAGAAGGCAGGATTTAGATTCCTTCTCTAGCCATAGTTTACTGCATAAATTTAGCTTGTAATTTATTGAGTAGGTATGTCACATATGGGTCCTGGTTTCAAAGTATTTTAAATATTTCGGTCACAAAACACAGCTCTTTGTTGCTTTCTACGTTTTGCCAGAATCTTCTCCATAACTTTTCCTAGATTTTTTCTACAATTTTGTTGGAAATGTCTACGAAATATTCACCTAAATAATCCTCCAGGAAGTTACCCAGAAATCCCAATCATTCTTAACACTGTGATTTCAAAATCACACTAAACTTGCCTCTATAATATCAAATATCTAAGTAGATGAAAAATCGAATCTAGTACTAAACCATTATTTAAATTCGGTTTTTAATGTACTTATAGGTATTCCACTAAACAGCTCGAAAATTAATTATTCTTAACAAATATCAACGTCTTGCTGTCTGTGTTTGAGATACTAAACCAGCCTTTAATTTCATTATAATCAGATCAGGAAAATAGTTACTTCAGAGACAATTTTCATGAAAAAAGTGACTTTTTGTTGGAAATAGTGACTTATTAGTGACCGAGGTCGAAAACAATGACCAAGTCACTAAAAAGTGACTTGCTACCAGCCATGCGTTATTCATCCATTGATTTTTCCAGAACATTCTCCAAGATTCCCATTTGAATAACATTCAAGAATTCAACCAATAATTTCTCCACAGATGCCTCCAAGGATTTCGTAAGATTTCCAACAAAATTGCAGTTTAGGATTTCTTCAAGATTTCAACCAGCGATTTCTCTAGGGATACCTTCATGGATTGATCCAGAGATTCGTTCAGGAATTGCTTCAGAAATTCTTTGAGAAATTTAGCAAGCAACTCTTCAAAGTGTTTTGTTTTGCCATCTTCCAGGGCTGTTTGAAAAATTCCTCAGATATTATTGGATGTTATTAATCCGGGAGGCATTTTTAGAGAAAACCCTAAGCAATCCTTGATGAACTTCTACAAGGGCCTATGAAAGAACTCCTGGGTGTTGAGAAAGTAGTAGAAGATATACTAGGTAAATTGCTAGTACGTTTGAAGGAAATGATTAATCAAATAGCTGGATAATATCTTGCAGCATTTTCTGACGGAATTTCAGCAGCAATTTGTGAAGGAATAATCGAAGAAATAACTGCTGAAATATTAACTGGTGTGAAACCTTAAATGAAGAATCGATGAAGATTTACTTGACGAATTACTAGAGTATTGTTTTAAAGAACTATAGGAGTAATTCAAGTCAAACTGCTATCTATATTTCTTGGGAAAATCCCTAATCGAACTTCTCCAAAAACTCTGGAATAAACGATTGTAGTTTTTTTAGAGCTCCTGTACTACCTAGAGTTTTCAAATTTCCCGGGATTTGACTTCCCGGGAAACGGGAAATAAATTTGCCATTTCCCGGGAAATTTTCAAAAATGTGAAAATAAAGCAAATTTGATGATTTTTTTTTTAAATTATTCGAATTTTTGTTATATATTTTTATACCAGTAAACTTGTATGATACCTACATTCTCTTTTTTGTAAGTAATTTGTGGAGATTATTCTTGACAAATCGTATGAAGTTCAAATAATATGTACAGGACGGACTCGATTGTCCGCGATTCGATTATCCGGACTTTTAGACTCGATTATCCGGAGATTGTTTTTTGATATTCTTGTTTTTGAGATTTTATTTGAGATAATATAGTATTCCAATATTCAATATAAATGGTTTTGCAGCTTTGGATGTAGGTAAAAAAGGGGGTTTAAAAAAGAGGTTTTTTATATGTCGGTTAGAAAAATTTCTTCCCAAGACCCCTAATGTTCCTAGAAACAACTTCTGGCTACGCCACTGCATTATATAAATAAAACAACAAAAAAAGATAATATTTAAGTTCTTTTAATGCAGATTTTAATTTTTCTTTTGGTAATTCGATTATTAGGAAGATTCGATTATCCGGAGTGAAAAAAAATTGATACAACAGATAATCGAGTCCGACCTGTACCAACATTAAATCAAACCTTTCAAGCACTAGAATAAAAACCAACTAGAGTCTTACGATGGAAAATGTGACGGTTAAATCCATGAAAACTTTATGAGCGTACTCAATTCATGGATGATCCCTCGAAAATTCCTGTATTTTGTAATAGCATATTTTGGGAAAAAACATTGTCAAAGAGCTATCCATTTTATCAACAACTATTTGATTACAAAAAAAAACAACAGATCAATATCGAAATATAACTAGTGATCTAGTAAGGTCATTGGTTAGAATGATATGAAAACTAAATTATACGATAGTTTTGGTTCGAAAATAGATGGTCAATCATTTTTTTTAATAGAACTACCCGGAAAAATACAGAAATCCCGGGAAACAGGAAATCATTTCCCGGGAAACGGGAATCCCGGGAAATCTGATTTCCCGGGAAATGTTCCCGGGATTGAAAACTCTAGTACTAGTCCTATTCGCATATTTGTCCCATGTTTGTACGAAATCCTATAAGGCATGGGACAATTATGCGAAAAGGGACAATGTAGGAATCTTTGCGAGATTTCTAAGACTAGGAATTGGAGAAACTTCTAAAGAAAATCTTGGAATAGTCTCTTGAAAATAGGGTCCTAAATCCGGCTTTAGGATATTTCGTCGAATGACATTTGGTCGAATGACGTTTGGTCGAATGACATTTGGTCGAAAGTACATTTGGTCGAAAGGACATTTGGTCGAATGCACATTTGGTCGAAAGTACATTTGGTCGAATTGCTTTGGAACTTTTTTTTGCTGGGTTCACGTATAGTTGAACGGAAATTTGGTTGAAAGCTTATTTTTAAATGGTTTATTATCACTCGGTGAAATTAATTATGGTTTTCTAAATTTTGCAAAGTTGGTGAGATAATGTTTTATTTTAAGTAATCTGAATCATTACCTGTTGATTTATGCTCAAATTCCATATATCTTTTGATAAAATGAAATTTTCGGAAATAGTTGTTTTATACATTGACTGAAATGTTTAGCTCTAGTGAATTTATTATTCTTTGAAATTATCATCATTCTTTGAAAAAATGCTCAAGTTTTTATTTTATTACTCAACGCTGTGAAGGCTTGCATTATTTATTATTCTTTTGAAATGTCATCGTTCTTTGTAATGAACTGCTGATCTTCATCTGATGGAAGAATTCGGAGAAAGTGCTTGGGATCTTTCTTTGAATTCCGGGTCTTTCCGCTTACGGAAGTGGGTAAGATTTTTTAATGCGGAAATCATAATTAAAACGACAGGAAAAAGTTGCTTTAAGGAAAACATTTATGGCCAATTGGCTTATTGTTACTACCAGCTTAATAAAATTCCTCAAGCAAATAATGGCTTTGATGACCTCGGAAGACTAACATATTTTGCAGTAGAAGCTTTTAATTATTAAAAATGAAAATTGTGCTGATTCTATGAATCGGGTAAAGGAAGACGAGCTTACTGAGGAGACAAAAAATGGCTTGCTTCCATTTAAGATCAACTTATCTCGAATTGCAGAACATTCCTGAACGAAAAAGCAGCATGAAACATTAAAAACGCAAGAGGTTGATCAATATGTTGAGAGAGCGTCCATCAAATTGAATATAAAAATTTTGCTAATCGTTCAGAGATTGCTAGTAAAATGGCTGATAATTTTTCAATTATTCAATCTCTCTTGTATTAGCGACAAAATGCTACTCTCGACTATAGTCAGACTAAACGTAAAACTCTGTTTCCATACGATTAAGATTCGACCACTTACCTTTCCACGAAATGTCGGTTCGACCAAATATCTTATGCTTTCTGTTGCAACTAAACCTTTTCGACCAAATGTACTTTCGACCAAACGTCATTCGACTAAATGTCATTCGACCAAATGTCTTTCGACCAAATGTCATAGATTCCTAAATCCCTGCTCCATTAATAGAACCAAACCGAAACGATAAAATTGGCAAGTCAGAGGCGTTCAATTGAAATTTTTCTTCTGTCTTATGCCGCATAACAACTAAACCGAAACCTTTTTGGTTAAAATAGAGATTTTAAAGACCTTCCATAACAAATGCAGTGTTTTAAATACGGCTTTAGGACATCTGGTCGAATGACATTTGGTCGAATGACGTTTGGTTGAAAGACATTTGGTCGAAAGTACATTTAGACGAAGGGACATTTGGTCGAATGGACATTTGGTCGAAAGCTTATTTCGATTTTATTGAGCTTTTTGGAAGAAGTATTTTTGCACATTGACATGAACATTTAGCATTAATGAATTTATCCTTCTTTGAATTCTTAGAAAAACTGCTCTATTTGATTACCCAACGATGTGAACACAAAGATTTATTGAATGTTATCATGATGGAAGCATTCGGAGATAGTGTCGGGATATTTTTTGAATGATGGTGTTGATAACTTCGGGTGAATAACTAAGTTTACGGTAGGAGGTTTGTATGGTTACGATGAAAGCACTGAGAAATAGTTTGATCGAAAATAACTAAACAAGTAAGTTGTGCTTATACTGAATATTGGGTAAGGTAAGACGAGTTTATTGAGGTGGCAAAAGTCAGCTTGCTTCAATTTGGGATCAACTATTCTCGACTCAAAGAACACGGCTGATTAAAAAAGCAGAATGAAACGCCGAAACCTCAAAGGGTTGAGCAATATGTTGGGAGATTATAGTTCTTTAGATTTTATAGCAATATATTGATTGTTGGCAAAATGGCTACTACTTTTTCAATTATTCAATCACTCTGTGTGTTAGCGACAAAATGTTATCTCGATGGTAATCGAATTGAACGTAAAACTTTGTATCCATATTATTGAGATTGCACCAAATGTCCTTTCGAAGAAATGTCGGTTCGACCAAATGGCATATCGTTTCTATTGTAATCAGACGTTTTCGACCAAATGTCATTTCGACGAAATGTGCCTTCGACTAAACGTACTTTCGACAAAATGACATTCGACGAAATGTCATTCGACCAAATATCTTTCGACCAAATGTCATATATTCTTTAAATACCCTTATCCTCTCTTGATACGTTTTAAGCATTCGTAAAACGACTCAAAAAATCATATCTCTGTTGTTTATGTAGCGATTTTTAAAATTTTACCATCAATGGAAACAGTCACGCCTCTAGTTCCCTTATGTCATTCTTCTTCTTCTAGTCATTTACGTCCTCATTGGGACAGAGCCTGCTCTTCAGCTTAGTGTTCTTATGAGCAATTCCACAGTTATTAACTGAGAGCGCACTTTGCCATTGTTGCCATTTTCGCATCGTGTGGCAGGTACGATTATACTCTATGCCCAGGGAAGTCAAGGAAATTTCCATTACAAAAAGTTCCTGGACCGACCGGGAATTTAACCCAGACGCCTTCAGCATGACTTTGCTTTGTAGCCGCGGACTCTAACCACACGGCTAAGGAAGGCCCCTTATGTCATACAGAATATGATATTGGCATCATGATTCAGAAGTTATTCCGGGGTGCAGTGGGATAGGTTTTTTTCACGGGTGATAATCCACTTACAAAATGCTTTAGAAACCTGGATTTCGACAAGTCATTCTTCATTATTTATCAAAAAGAGTTCACTTTAAACCATTTAGGACATTTTTGGTCACTTTGGCTGTATTTCAGTAGTCTTCCAGAAATTTTATTCCCCTGGGGAAGTGACCATTTATGGACCGATTATGAAGGCTTGGGACATATCAATCTTCAAGATTTTACAAATCAAGTACGTTGAAGACTATATCAATTGGTTTTGGCCACATTGGCCACATTCCGAAAGTCTTCCGGGCACCTGGTCCTCTCAAGAAGGTAGCCATATATGGACCGGTTATGAAGCAGGGCTTGCGACATAACAATCTTCAAAATTTCACGAATAGAGTATGTGATGGACTATTTGAATCATTTTTGATCACATTGGCCACGTTCCGGAAATCTTCCGGGCACCTGGTCCCCTCAGGAAAGTGGCCATACATAGACCGGTTATGAAGGTAGGCTTGTGATATAGTGACCAGGTCTCTAGAAAGAGATCTGCTGTATCATATAGAAAAGGTTTTGTTATTCAAGAGATACATTTGATAAAAGTGACTTTGCATATATTTCTCTTTCCATGCTCAGATTTAATTGAATGTTGCTTATTTGGTTCGAAATGATCATGAAATCTTTACATGCAAAACGATCTATCAGGGTTTTCAATGTCCAATATAATTAAATTCTTTGCTTTGTGTCTCAAGTAACATTTTAGTTTGTAAAATACACTAGTAACGGTTAGCGTGACCATTTTAACAAAACTACAAATATATCTAACTGATCCATTACAACCTTCTGACTATCGCTAGTTCAGCCAAGTGACCCTGTCTTCTATAGGTTATCATTACCATTGAAAGAGTAAAACAAAATTCGCTATAAATTTGACTAATATGTATTCGTGTTCAAAAATCTTTGACAGCTGCTTTATTAATTGCATTATAGATAACAACAAAGCTACGTAGGAATCGCGACGATAATAATATCAAATTATTGCGACATTGAAAACATGACAAAATAATCTTCCAAGTGTCATTTTATTGCTGAAGCACAAAAAAAATTCATTTTTTCCAATACGATGGCTTCACATTTGCTGAATGCTAATGAACCTAATATTTCTCGTCGTCATTATCCTTATAGGTACAATTTAACTCACTTTATATCAAGTTTCCACGTGATGTAGTTATTGAATAAGAATATTTCTATGCTAGCTCCTAAACGTCATAAAACACTTTAATATGTACCGGTAGTGATGAATAGAGATCTGTCGTAAGGCTTTGTACTTCCATTTTTTTTAATTCGCTTGATCTTGGTTTCCGAAGATAATTAAGAATGCAGAAAACACATGATTTACATTCACGTCTTTTAAAAACAGGGGCTCAGATAGCTGTAGCGGTAAACGCGAATCTATTCATATACACCGAGGGTCGTGTGTTCAAATCCCGTCGTTATGTTCTTACATTATTCAGATGATCCATGAAAACTATTGGATGTGAAAAAGAAGACATTTTTTTAATTTTTAGCCTATGGGGCGTACCACTATGCAGTGCAACGCGAGCAGGTTGGCTTACGTTAGGCCCGGTTTCCTTGTTCCGCGAGACCGTAAACATTTCGATCGGCATAGGCTGCGTATGCGTGGCATCAAAGTTGTTGGGTTATGTGCCTTGATTTCGGAGTAGGTAGGTATTGAAAGCCGCGTGGTGGATTAGGGGCTATTAGGGTACGCATGGCATTACTAATGGGAACTAAACTGAGCATACTGGCCCATTACTCTCATTTTCGTGTGGCTGTAGAGTCAGTAGATGAATCCGCGCTTGGAGACGATTATTATGGTGGTGATTACCAATTGCCCCTGGGCTCCGGGGGAGAGCGAAAGTGTTCCATACGCCGATTGAGATGTTTACGTAAGAAAGTTTCGGGGGTAGTAGTAGTTTTGGCAGCTGGGTGTGATTAATTGTGTAATGGGTGCGATTGGGGAAGTTATGCTTGCACGGGCACTCGACAGAATTATGAGTTGGACTGATTTTGAATCAGTTGTGCCTTAAGGAGGGATATATTGCGTTTCTGTTGAATTTAATTATTTTAAATGGTTTCAAATTTAAGTATTGCGTCTTTATGATTGATGAAGTTTAGTCGAGCTAATCCATCAACCTTCACCTCATTTTACACTTGAAGAAATTACTCACAAATTAACTCAAATCGAGTCACATCGCCAAACACGTACCTGTAAAAATAAAAAAATCACTGTTAGTAACAGATTTTATAGACGTGATTGAAAGAATAAAAAATATGTAATGTTACAATAAATATACAAATATACTAAAACGCAAGATTTATTCCATTGAAATAGTCTAAGAGATATCATTGCACCGTAAAAAATGGTAATTTTGATTTTGATGTTGTACTTTGCGGAAATCTGCTGGTTTGACTGGCTTGCAGTTCACGGCAGCATAATTCTAAAAAATTGTATCATAAATCTTCTGCTCTTTCGAATATTAATTCTTATGATATCTCTGATCTCATATGGAATGTAAATTTAAGAAGAAAATAATTCGACTATAAACTAATGAACATAACGAAAAATTCAGAAACTTGCTGATAAACTACACCCCCGATCACGACACTTGTCGTTTTCTAACGACCTAAAAATGCGATAAAAAATTTAAACGACGTACATAAAATATCCATTATGGTGATATATTGTATCCAATCAATTTCAATTCGCTTTTTTGGCTTCAACCAATACTGTGTACATCATGTAGGTCCCCTGTCCAAGGAATCCGAAACCGACCGCGCAATGATATAACCCGCAAAAATTCACACTTGGAATGTGCCACCCAGCAGAAAAAAAATGCCCATAAATATCAACTCTGAGAAACGCCCTCCACCGTGTATCGCTCACTTACACCCTTGTACGACATCATCGATTGAAGCAACTTTTCAAAAAATTTCGATAAAAAAAATTAACAAACCCGAAAACATGAATCACATGGAATCCCAGTCTGATAGCGACAAAAAAGAACGTCACTACTCTCCAATAACCCAGCAGAAGCAACGACGAGCTGTTGCTGCCGCATTCCATACCATATCATCGAAAAGGATATTGTGAAGTTAAGGGGCAATGGAATTTTGAGGGCTGTGGTGTTGCAGGGTGTTGAGAGGTTGCGGTCTTCCATTTCGGGCCTGTCTGGTCCAGGATAGAAACTCCGTCAATGACGGCGACCAGAACCATAGGACCGAACCGTCGAACGCGCAGTCTGACATGCTGAAGATGAGACGGACGGAGATGAGGTGCAGAAAATTTTCGGGTTTCGACGCTGTTGAGGTATGTCTATGTAGGGGAAGATGGCACAAAATGCTAACTTGAGTTCAATCGCATTTTACAGAGATATACCGAAGTTTTACTAGAAACTTGTGTCGTTACAGTAATTCACAACGCTTCCTATTGTCGAATAAAATATTTTTCCAGGAAAACAGTTTATGATGATTATATGAGTTGCAACATAACCACCCGTTATTAGATCTAACAATTTGTACAAAACTGTATGACTACTTGTATTCAATCATACTACTGTCTGAAGGGTCAAAAACGAATGGCGGACCCGTAAGCAGAGACACTTACGCGAAACCCGCAATCAAAAAAGAATCTCCTTCTAGAAGTAAGTTCAGACAAACAGTCGTACAATACAGTATTTGCTTGCCAGAACGACCTATAATCAGTACAGATTAGACTGCTGAAAAACGTTATAGAACGTCCATAGAAAGTTGCACCTAAGTTTTCTACCGTTTTGCCGGCTATTTCAAATAATTTCGTAAACTTATGTCTTCCCACAAACACGTTGGAACTCTGGAAGAATGTAACAATGAAAGAATTATGCAAATCCGTTGACCCATTTAGAAGGCAACTCGTGTCATATAAACACCATTCCATTTTTATTTACATAAATAGATAGATAGATAGATAGACAGATAGAATAATAGACAATGATAGTTTAAAATGTCAAATAAATTACCGACTGTACTACAACATTGGGGTAGAACGAATTGAAATTTTAGGGGGCCCAGATAGCCGTAGCGGTAAACGCGCAGCTATTCAGCAAGACCAAGCTGAGGGTCGTGGGTTCGAGTCCCATCGGTCGAGGATCTTTTCGGGTTGGAAATTTTCTCGACTTCCCAGGGCATAGAGTATCTTCGTACCTGCCACACGATATACAGGGTGTCCATTCAAAATCAGTTTTCCAATTCCCGGATTTTTCCCGGATGCCTAAAAACTTCAAACCGGACTACATCAAAATCCTTCGACTTGCTATTTTTCCGACCTTTGTTAGTAAGTGCTGATATTTGATTTGACTTTCAAAATATTCGTTTTCAATTTCAAAAGATTTTTTCATCGGTAAAGATTTTTATACTTTTTGATAATATTAGATCATTTTATTTTCTTACATAAAGATTGTCAAATATTGTAAAAAAATAGCAATACCATTGCAGTTACATGTTAGATTAAATAGAGTAAAGGATTTAATAGGTATCGAAATCTAATCTCATCATATTATCAGGGTTTTGTAAATTCTGCAGCTGTTTGCTCTAGCATGTTGAGTAGTTCAGAATTAGGTACGCAAATAATTTGCCACTTTTTCGTTTTGTTTTCATTCGATTAGCTCAAATTCGGAGGACTTGATCTAAGTTATTTATGAATTGTTTGAATGCAGTGGTGATTCCCTAACCTCAAATCTACCTGTTCCACGATTAGAAATGCTTGAACTTCAGCAACAAATTTGCATCTAATGGGTAGAGATTTGTTAGAAAGGACGATTTTGATCATAACCTGTTTGATTTATAATCTAAATTTGTCGAAATAGTAATTTTTAGGGTCGTAGAACAGGTAGAAAGAGAGGTTACGAGTCGTCACTGTTTGAATGATATTTCTAAAATTCTTTGGGTTCAAAATAATATTGGTTTGAATTCCGCAGGAGTATTAGACAAACATAAAAAAATGTCAGAACTAAGAACTGCTGCTTAAATTATTTTTATACTAGGTCTTTGACTTTTTTAAAATCAATTCAAATTGTTGATCAAAAAGTCCCTTAAATTTTAGAATCCGGTGAAAGAAGTATTTGGCACGGCGGAAATAACCTCCCAATTGATGGCTTAGTTCAGTTCAGATTAGACTTTATTAGTGAACTCATAAGTTCAAATTTGGTCCGGAATCAGGTTTTTGGAACTTTTATGCTGATTAAATCGTTTATGATGAACTCGTTATGAACTTTAGTATCAAGTTCAATAAAAGCACTAAGCACACCTATAATGAACTTTAGTTTGATATGGAAGCACACATTAAGATCAAATGGTAACTTTGAAGCAACTTGGAAAGGATAAAGTTGAACTGGTTTCAAACTTCGTACAGTAAATTAAGATTAAGTACTAACCGTACCGGTTTGGAACTTCTTTTGTACTTTGGAAAAGTAAACAGAACAGAAGAAAAAAAACTTTCAAACATCTTTATATGAGTAGTTTGATGCACTGCACAGTTTCGACTGTATTACATAGCACACTAAAATTCCAATTCAAATAGATGTAGGAAGAAAAGAAAATTCCAGCGCTAAATAGCGAGTGCATCAAACAACGGCATTTTCATCGGCAACAAGCAAAGTTCCTACAGCTTCTTGGGGGTTTCAGCTTTGTTGGTAATCCTCATTTAATCTTTAACCACAAACCTAGTCACTGGCGTCTATTGCATTATTACGTATATTTTATTTAGTTATGACTTTTTAATTACTTTTATTGCACAAGTATTGTAGCCCGTAGTTTATGAATTTGATAAATCAATCGCGATTCAAAACAAACTGAGGAATGTCATATGATTCAAGTTTACAAAAAGTTTGTAATAAACTGCTTGATACTTACAAATTTATATTGCATTCTACTTCCACTTCTTGGAGATCTCAAAGTTCCGATAAAGTTCTATCTCTAATGTGTAAAAGCACAAATAGACGTAATCAGCACATTGAGTGAAACCATAAGGATTTGCTCAACGCATTGATGGAGCAGTGGTATGTACTCAAGATACAAAGCGGAGGATCCGTGTTCAAAACTGATGTAATGTTCTTCATGAATTTAACTAAAAATAAAATAGTGACAGGTGTTTCCTTTCAGAAAATCCAGCAGTAATAAATAATTAAAATAATAGGAAGAAAAAAATGCAACAGCTGCTTTTTAATGTTTGTGTAATATTTTTAAGTTTGTTATTGAGTTTTATAGCATTCTATCAAGCGCAGAAAACAACTTGTTGTGAATTCAAGTTCGATTAGTAATTTAAAAAGTAAGCCGAATAGCACGCTATTCATTAACTCATGATCATCTGATTAGGCCTAATTGTTGTGTTATCAGAAACATTGGTTGCTTGGGCTTCCAGTATTTATTTTCAGTCGGTAGCACTAACTACGAAAAGTCAAGGAGAATATCTAAATGTTGACCATAGCACACCAAAATAGAAAATTTTAATAGCCAATCCTTTCACTTCACGCCTTACAAATTATGCGTTAGGCATGACCCATAACCCTAAAAAAATCTTATTCTCATTGCATCCAAGGAAAGATGTTTTTAGCAGAAACTATAACTCGCCAAAAGAACATTTCGACATAGATTTTTTCATCGATTCACCGTTGCTCACATTACATTATTGCAGAAAACTGATTTACTTTTCGTAACATGTTTTCGTGCTGTAGGAAAAAGAATATACTATCCCTCTAGCATCGCACCAAAAGTTAATCATAATGCAAAGTTTGAGTTGTCAGTTGTGTATCTTGTGGCAAAATTTTTCAGTTTTTCTACAGTACGTACTTAAAATTGAAAACAATTGCTTCAATTATATTCGGAATACATATTTTTCCCGGTGTGTTCTACTATACGCATGCAAAAATGGTCATTGGCATAGTAAGCTCTCAGTTAATAACTGTGGAAGTGCTCATAAGAACACTAAGCTGAGAAGCAGGCTCTGTTCCAGTGGGGACGTAACGCCAGAAAGAAGAAGAAGAAGGGTGAGACTAAAAGCTAGTCATAGTATGGTGGGGGTGCTCTGGTACTTTAATTTGAGTTGATGTAATAGCATAGAATCATAAACAACTGAGCAAATCGTGGGTGGATGTACTGTGCAGGGCAAAAAAATGTTATGGATTAACGTTTTTTTCTACATGATAGAAAACAAAACAAGCAGCACATTGCCCTGAACCTCATTAATGGGAGAAAAGGGAGTCATAATGGAAGAGGAGGCGGAATTGGTCACAATGAACTCGAAGAGGATTTAACCTTCTATTTGTCGCCAGGTATGCCACTGTCAATATCATCACGCTGGTGCTTTGTACGACAAGTGAGGTTTTTTCCACCAGCTTTTTTTGTAAAAACAACAACTTTTTCCTTCCTTACGACCCAACTGTAATCTGTTATGTCCCCCCTGGCAAACACTATAAAAGGCTCTGGTATACTTATTGTCCCCCTAAGACCCTCTCCGATACCAATAAACCTCTCTGAGCCTCATCAGGGAACAAAAATGGGGGTCATTATGGAAGGGAGGGGTCTTAATGAATTTGAAGTGGGTTTAAAAAAACTGAATTATACTTCAATATGTTCAACATAAGTAACGTAAAAAGGAAATATAAATATATGTTACTATTACTCGAATCTCTCTCCTGAAAAACCTTTCAAGCAGCCCTGGAACACAATACTTGACCCCCTAAAACCCTCATGGAAACTAATAAATACCCCCCCCCCCAGATCTCATAAGGGGCAGTAAATGAGAGCCATGATGGAAGGGGGGGGGGTCAATAATGAATTAAAAAGGGGAGTTAAAAAGATTTGAAACAGGATTCCAATTGTTGAACATTACGAACATTAAGAGGAAATAAATAAATAAAAAGCAAGTTCCCTCTGTACACACCTTATGTAATCTGGTATGACCTCCTCCTCTCTGGAAAGCTCTTCAAACAGGCCCTGTTTGTTTTTATCTCCTTAATCGAACACTAGTAAACTCCTCCTGAAGCTCATAAGGGGTTGTAAAAAAAGGGGTCATAACGGATGGGAGGGCGTTATAACGAAAGGGGGGTCAAAGTGGATTTGAAGAGATTTGAACAGGTTAGAAATAGAATTTAAATTGTTTTAAAAATGAGGGATGTTCAAAGGGTAGGGATGGTTCACAGATTATGTCATGGTAAACTAAGTTATTTCGACCTCCTCTTTGCTCCTCGTCACGTTTCTTATATGAGACTTCCGAAATTTTTGTAAGACTTGTCACAGGCGTGACCCCCTCCCCCCATTGAAGCGTGACGTAATCTATGCATGATCCCATATATAAAAGTATATAATCTGATAGTTTATCTACACTTGTATCTGGTACCTATGTCTCCACATGAAAAATCCCTAAACATCTTTGGAACTCAATTATATCCACTTTAAGTGCGATTCCAAAAACATCGGATAACTAAGGAGGAATATAGATATATTGGGAATTTCGGAACATCCCTATCGTGATTTTCCTCAGCTTTCATCAATACACGTCGAGCTCTAGATTGCTGACTGAAACGCGATCATTTACATTACAAAAAACGGCTGAAACAGAGCTAAAGTGTTACTTTGTTGCTTTTTAGAACAAGATGGTGTAGTGTAAGAAACACAGCGAACAGTTGTATAATACTCGATGATGTAAAAAGCTTATTTAGAGATCTGTGATTAATACAAGTTCACCAAAAACTACACATTTCTGCAATAATATTCTGTTGAAGTAGAATAGTAAACGATTATAGTTCTAGGCATAATATTATACTACCAATGGAATGATCCCAAGTATTTCCTGCCCAGTAAGTAGGGGGGCTGGGGGCAAGAAGGACACCTAAAGATATATAGGTTCAAATCATGGTTGATTAGCACAATTTTTGAAGATTATTCCAGTGTAGGGGCAAGCTCACCTCTTGTTCTAAATGATGTTCTCGACAGATTTCAAAAATATAAGAATTACATGATGATTTGAGATTTTTAAAAATGTCCCTTCTTATGAGTTTTTTCAACGAGGCACGGGGCAAGAGTGCCACTCGTATGGGACAAGAAGACCACCTGAGCAAAATGCCACAAATTTTGTATATTATTATTTCCCCACCTAAACGATAAATTCTAGAGTAAGTAAAGATAAAAACTGAGGGATAAAAGTTGACTTATAGTTAAAAAGTAATTTTACGAAATTAATTTAGTTCTCATCTTATTTGACTGTAACAATAAAAGTAAAAAAATTCAGAAACCATTTTGAATGTCCAAGATGGTTTATTTTGATTTTATTTAGTAGGAAGCATTGATTTAACCCTCTAATACCCAAATTTTTATTTTCGATTTAAATATTATTTTTCGTTATCTAAAATCGTTCTAAACACGTTCTGGGCAATTATTTATTTTTATTCGCAAATTTTTGAATTTGATTTTTATAATTTTTATTTTTGAACATCCCTAACTTTTTTCATTTTTTCTTGAAGCCTTTTCTGGTTGTTGATTTTTGGCAATAATAAAAATTTAAATTTTCGTGGTACTTTTAAAAATATTACATTTTTATTTTTTTTTTCGGGGCGTATTTTATTTTCCGTGTAACTAACGGAAAAACAGGTTTGAAATTTTTTAGATTCCACCTGGCTCTTCTTTTGTGATAGGTCGATCGTATAAAAATATAAAAGGTACGATTTTTTATATTACACGTTAAATTAACCCCGGGTATTTATAGGTTATATAAGAATACAATTTTTCAAACAATTTTTAAAAATACAAAAAAGTTTCAAAAGTCATAAAAAACTTTTCTTATATGCGTGTTATGAGTCAAGGTTTAAGCCAAAAATAAAATACTTTTGATTTCCGA
The DNA here is from genome assembly GCF_002204515.2 of Aedes aegypti. Lineage (NCBI taxonomy): Eukaryota > Metazoa > Arthropoda > Insecta > Diptera > Culicidae > Aedes > Aedes aegypti. The sequence continues at coordinate 17,852,212 of NC_035108.1, read as the reverse complement.
GCTACGAAAAAATACACAAAATTCCAAAGTGTACCCCGTCTAAAGGCGGGGTTGGGTATTAGAGGGTTAATGCAATATTAAACAAGAAAAACAAAAGTTCATGTGATTTTATATGAGAAAATTGCGGTGTCCCTCTTGCCCCATAAGACATACTGTTTCTATATATGTAAAACTTAATGTCAAAAGAATTTTTTCGAAAAAATATCCTAACAGCTATATTAAACAATTGAAAATCATCAATACTGTGCGTAAAAACAAATATGTTTTGTATTTATTGGGAGTCAAACCTTGTTTTCCAGTCTTACATTCTTATAATATTTCGCATTTTTGCGTTGGTGAGTTAAATACATTTTTCTTATTTTTGTACTAAACATTTTTAACTGTAATATTTACACAACCCTCAATTAGTACTCAATTTATTCATACCCTGCGTTAAACATCAAAAAATTGATTTGAACTACGTGAAATTAGAGGTGGCACTCTTGCCCCGGGTGTCCTTCTTGCCCCATGTCCCCCTACTGTAATCCGGGATCAAATTGATTTCTGACTTTCACGGTGAATATTCTTGGCTTTTTATACACAGACATAAATATAGACGAATTTTCAAAACCCGATAACCCTTCCTCAAGCAAACTCGTGACATACAAAAACCATTCAATTTTGCATAGAAATATTCATTGTTCTAGAAGGTGTTATTACTTTAGCAATACGGTTGAGAAGGTCAATACTAAACAATCCCCTGGTGCAAAGCATACATACAGTGGGATTCCATTTTTGGCATGCTCCATTTTTAGCATGCTCCAATTTTTCCAACAAATGGATCCGTTTTTGGCAACATTTTTTAATGTCATTCTTCTTCTTTCTGGCATTACGTCCCAACTGGGACAGAGCCTGCTTCTCAGATTAGTGTTTTTATGAGCACTTCCACAGTTATTAACTGAGAGGTTTCTTTGCCGATTGATCATTTTTGCATGTGTTTATCGTGTGGCAGGTACGAAGATACTCTATGCCCTGGGAATCAATAAAATTTCCTTTACGAAAAGATCCTCGACCAGCGGGATTCAAACCCATGACCCTCAGCATGGTCATGCAGAATAGCTGCGCGTTTACCGCTACGGCTATCTGGGCCCCTTTTTAATGTCATTAAAATTTGTAATTTTTTGTGTAGTTGGTTTTGTGAATTGAAAAGCAGGTCAGCTTCACGATGAACGCACTCTGGGGCTTAATTTTCTTCGAGATTCCTCAAATTCTCCCAAAAACCAACTGCTAGGGCTCCCGTACGCCCTTATTTTATTCGAAATGGTCATGTGTTCGCAACGTCCCACTGCCGTGAATAGCAAGCCAGTCCCATCTGCATTTTCTTCAAAATTAAGTTGAGTTCAATTGTCAACATATCTTCCAATGCTCTTACAGCTGCACTAATAAGATAATATGATTTGTTCGGAAAAATTAGGAAAAAAAACTGCAAGTCAAATTGTCCATTTTGTAATCGCATATCAGTCCCACAACAAATTTCCGCACCGTGTAACACAAAAATTATCCGTGTTTTGGTCATCTTTATATTTTTCTCGGAAAGATATCGTAGCAAAAAGCAAATTATCAAAGCTTCATTAAGATTAGAACACGTTCCAATTCTTTGTAATTGTTTGAATATTCGTGTGGAAAACGAGTTTGGAAACTTCAAAGCCCATTTTCTCAATGCCTACTTTTACAGATGGGACTAACTTGCGATTCACGGCAGTTAATCTCTATGAGAATCCCAACTAGGGTTCCAAAATATTTTCTCAAGTATTCACGCTGTTTGACCCGCCCACTTGAGTTTGTCTATATGTGATACACTTAATAAAAATAATGTTTCTCATATTTCGAACAGCTCGTTTGAACAAAGCAGTTTTAGAGTTTCAATCGTAAATTTCGCTTCGCTTCTTCAGTTGTTCTTTTAAGATTTTTGAGGCGTCCTGTGAATTTCTAGCGGTATAGTGTGGATTTCTATTTGTATTTTGAGTAATCCTGGCAAAACCTTGAGGATTCTGAATATATTTCCAGCGCAATTGGGAGATGACTAGTGGGGTCTAAGAAGTCCTCATGATTTTTAACAATATCGCAGTGGAAATCTAAAATTCTAAGCGATACCCACAACATTCCTGGAAAGCTATCCGGCAGATGTCAATTTCTATCTGACGCCCTCACAAAATCCTGATAATTCAAGAAAGATCCTATTGACTCGAGCTACTTCAGAATCTTTGGTGGCTTTCTGTGGATTCTCAACGGGCACCTGAAGAGTCTTATTGGGCTCTTGAAGTTTCATAGTAAAATCTTGAAAATTTATGTTGGATTTTTATGGATGATTTAAAACAAAACAAATTAATAAATAAACACAATTACTCTATTTTCAAGAATTGTCTTGTTCTTGAATAAAGATCGTAGTGTACATTAAGCTTGTAAAACAGCATTGAAGATATTTCAGCAATGAAAAGTCTGTGGAACATCTGTCACAATAAACGTGACGGGTCTTCAAATTTATAGCACAGCCCTAACCTACGGAAATCTACTTGGAAGTGTATTGTATCGAAGTCTGACCATCATTTGGTTTTATAATGATGATGTAGAAACATCCAAATAATAGTTTTGAAATTAAAAAATAGAATGGGTTTCGATGTTGGCATGGTTCCGTGTTTGGCAAATGGAAATTTCGAGTTTGTTGCCAGAAACGGAATCCCACTGTTGTACAAGCTTAATTGCGAACCACTGAAACATTTTTTCTTGAAATTATACAACGTTACAAGCATCGTTTTTCAATCATAACACCGTTTATTCTCGAAAAACGTGCTTATTTCAAGCGAAATTGTCTACATTTAGGCGTGTTGTGCCGAATATTAACCCCTCTACCGGCAGCTTCATTTTTTACCGCAGGAAAAAAATTCAAATCGCGATAACTTTTTTGTTTCTCGGTATTTTTGCACCATTTTTTCACAAGTTCTCAAAAAACTCTTCCAGTTCGAGGATCCGTGTCGATATTGATCATTGGTCATCTGGATCCAGAGATATTCCGAAATTCTTTGGGGGACCGACGCTTAATCATAACCCACGTATATATCTTAGGCTACAGATTTTTTCAACGTATTCAGATGTTCACTCTTTGGAACAATACATTAATGAGAGTATGTTGTAAAAAAATGAAGCAATTTGGAGCAGCCGTCTTTGAGTAATGAGCATTTATGTTGCTGATACCAAGCTGACCAAATAAAGATCTTGAAAACTTCAAAAAACCTCATATCGTAATTTTCAGATATCGCTAAGAATTCTTAACCAATTTGTATGATTTTTTCAGAGTAGCTCCTTATTACATGGCATTGTATAGCCCACATTTTACTTTTTCGATAAGTTGACGTAAAACAAAATGGCCGCCTAAGACGTTTTGTATGGAAAATGTCGGTCCCCCAAGGAACATTGGAATATCTTTAAAACTAGATCACCAATCATCAATATCGACACGGATCCTCAAACTAGAAGAGTTTTTTGAGAACTTGTGAAAAAATGGTGCAAAAATACCGAGAAACAAAAAAGTTATCGCGATTTGAATTTTTTTCTTGCGGTAAAAAATGAAGCTGCCGGTAGAGGGGTTAAAGTTTAATGTTGCAATAATATGGTCAAAAGCACGAGTTGTACGAATTTTGACATCATTTTCAGATTCAGGGGACGAAAATTTAGTAGATAGAAAAACCAGACTTGTTATATAACGATCGATTTTGCCTCATTGTGACATTTTCAATTTTTGATATTGCACAAGCCAATTTTATGAAATGTTAAATGATACTTAATTAAAAATCAATTACCGTTTTGATTCATATTAAGGACACTTAAGGCCAAAGTGAAGCATGACTCATATAAAACATATAACATAAATCATTCTGTGTGCTTCCTCCGCGTTATCGAGCCTTCAAAACACTTAGCTTTCGTATGGTGCGTGAATATTATGATTCCTGAACATGAATAACTCTAAATTAATAGAAATATGTGGACTAGGGGCCCAGATAGCCGTAGTGGTAAACGCGCAGCTATTCAGCATGACCATGCTGAGGGTCGTGGGTTCGAATCCCACTGGTCGAGGATCTTTTCGTAGAGGAAACTTTCTCGATTCCCAGGGCATACAAGTATCTTCGTACCTGCCACACGATATACACATGCAAAAATGGTCAATCGGCAAAGAAAGCTCTCAGTTAATAACTGTGGAGCAGGCTTTGTCCCAGTTGGGACGTAATGCCAGAAAGAAGAAGAAGAATGTGGACTTTTTATGATTCTTATTCCGGACGCTTCCTTACTTTTGCTTCATATTCCGGACACTTTGAATCAAATTCCGTAGAGCTCAGATAGAAAAGTGAAATCATCCATTGAAATCGTCAATCCACTAAAGAGACATCTCAGCAGTTGAGCATTATACATTTTCATGAATATCTAGGGAAAATTAATACAAGCCTCGAAAGTAAGTGTTTTTGAACAGCAAACATTGAAAAAAAAATCGTGGTAAAAGTTTTTCATACGAAGAAGAGTGTCCGTAATATGAACTAAAACGGTACGACAAACTGATAGAGATCAATGAAGTACTGATTGTGTTGTCATTAATTTGACAATATTCGTATTCCTAAGCAAAATATAACAAAAAGTTGTACATTGCCCCATTCATGAACATCTGCACCATTTTACCCCAAAGTTGCATTTTGAACCACTTTCCCCTTCGTGGGGTTCGGGAGCTCTTCTTTCACCAGCAAGGACATGCGTACTAGCGAGTGCTGTTGCGAGGTGAGAGCTTCCGGATCCCGTTGGGAGTGCGGGAGGCGTTTGTGGCGGCCGGATGGCTGAAATGGAAAATTACGGCTGTGTTGTAGAGTGTATTTTATTCTTTTTTTTTTCCCCGAGCCGAAAAGTGTCCTCGTGTTCGTCTTCGTGGCGTTTTCTTTCGCAGATTCTCATGCTCCATTTTCGGATCGGTGCCGAATTCGGTACGAGGCTTACGGTTGGATTCCTGCAAAGGAAGTTGGGTGCGGTTCCTGTTGGATGTGTTGGTGGCAGCATTTGTGGGATGCGTGGGTGTTCTGGGGAAGATTTAGAATGATACGCGCGTGACCTACTTTTTGCCGGGATAATGGCTTTTTTCGTTTCGGGAGCAAGGGCGAATGATAATATTTAGAAAGGCTAATCACGGTGTCGGTCTGACAGACACGGAGGCTGTTAATTAAGCTTGAATCTAAAGACCAGTTTGGATATGAAGTATTTGAAATTAAATCCATGACTGGAAATTTTGTACAGAGAAAAATGAACTTCCACAATTATTATATAAAAAGGATATTTTCGCAAGTCAGGTAGCGACTGAGTGTTATTTTTCATAGCTGAATTATAACCAAATTTGATATTTTCTTAACATGAAATGAAACTGGCCATGTATAAGCAATTGATTATACAAAATGTACAGTTACAACTACATTCTTCATAACAAATTGCGTTATTATTATGTTACGAATTTAAACTTTTAATTAAATTTATAACAAACATAAAACAAAATTTATTATTTGTTACTAATTTTGATATGATTGTGATACAATTGTAGTCGGGAAAGCCTGAAGCCCTGAAATGCATACAACACCTCTGAAAAAGCAAGAATCGAAGGTACTCGCAAATTTTTCATGCTCGATTCCCCGCATCAAATGCACTTCGGAAATCAAAACAAACAACCTTCAACCAACAACAGAAGTAACAAACAACGGAATGGAACAAACTCGCATATATCGACCATTGCATTGTTGCACTCACGCGACTATCCATTATTCTACGTCCACTGACTGCAGGCTGCATACAACATCCACCCCAAAAGTATGGAAAACACACATAACCGGGCAATCGCTTTCCGCACTCCAACCGTAAACATTGCATTTGCATTTTTGTTTTGTTTCGATTTTTCATCGCATTTTTTTATTTCTTTTTTTTTTTGCGAATGAAGGGACAAAGACATTTTGTGCAGAGCAACACCACTTGCATTGCAATTCGAATGCACAACGCAACCCATTCAAGTGGTCTAAAAAGCGTGAAATGTTAACAACATGGTTTGTGATCGCGTAAAACATTTCATTAAAAGTAAAGAGGAAAATAAAAACGAGCGGTACGGTTTGAGTGCCAATAATTATCACTGAGTACGAATGTTTGGTAGGGTGATTCAAATAACAAAAAAAGATTAGTACGAATGTTTGGTGGGGTGATTCAAATAACAAAAAAAGATTAGAAATTCCCTCTCTCATATTTTTTTTACAATCTTTATGATCGGAAAACGATGTTGACGAAATTTGCAGCTATTGTGGCAAGGATTTGAAGGTGGCATAAGGACGTTAAAAATTTATATGAAAATGTCTATGAAATAAAACCAAAATAAAAAAAAGTATTTGGGACACCTTTAAATCATTAAATAAATGGCTGAAAAGTTCACCAAACTTCATTTTCACCATAAAAACTTCGAAAAAGATATAGAGTGATTCCAAGCAACAGCACCAAAATTTGGTAAATTTTTTAATTCATTTTTTTCTATTGAGCTGAAACTTTGCACAGTTTTCCAGTTCCATCTAAATCGTCATTTTCCGATATCAAATCTTCAAGTTGAGTCACGACTAACTTTTCAAAAGGGTGTATGTGAAAATGGTTCAAAAATATTCAAAAAGCTGCACAGCAAAAACGGTTCGTTCGATTGTTAGACAACTAAAAAATAGTAGTTTACGGAACAAGTTGCAGAATGATGATTTTTACAGCACGAGTCGTAAATTTATCCTACGAGGCTTGCCGAGTAGGATAATTGCGACGAGTGCTGTAAAAATCGAGTTCTGCAACAAGTTACGTACAACATTTTTTGCAATTTCGTAGAAGACCACTTGAGGGTATCAGAAATTATATCGGAATGCATTCACCATCATTTCACAATTTCTGAAAAATTGTTGTGTTATGATTCATTACGCAACTCAAAACAGTTGCGTAATGAGAAAGCGTTGCGTAATGAATCATTACAGCACTGGTTTCAGTTAGGTAATGACTATTCCCGCACTGCATACTTCAGTGCAGGAAAGTAGGCCGTTTCATGACAGATTGGCGTGATGAAAAACAGCCTATTACGATGAGAAATTGCAAAAACAAAGTTAGACAACTAAATAAAGATTCCAAAAAAAAAAAATACACACAGTAAAAAAAAATATTTTTTTTTGCATTAAAAAACATAAAATAAATCGTAAATTATTACGGGAACCGCAGTTTGTTGCTGATTTTATTGTTAAGGGCCTTGCGTGAATTAAACAAGTCGTTTTCATGTATTCATTAGTATTATGTATGTTGTAATTTAAATTGAACATTTGAGTTTAAATAAATTTAGATCGGGAAGCTGGGTTCAAACATAATGAATTGGGAAATCTATTGAATTAGTTTGTATTGGTCGGTGCAACAGCTCGGTCGCTGTTGGCACAAATAAAGTGTTGAAGTTAAGCATGAGTTTCGTTTTCGTAATCCGAATATTTAAGTAAAGTTGCTAGAAACCTACAAATTGGGGGCTCAACCGGGATCCAGGATACGAATTCGAATACTTATATCAGTGCAGTGAATAAGATTATTGAGATGCATGTGAAGATGAACGCTATTATGGCATCATACGACGAGAGTGTTGATCAAGTTCTTTTTGATCATTTAATAAACGTGAATTTAGAAATTTCACGACTTGTTTATGAAATGACTTGCATGAGTAAAGAACTTTGGAATTTAAGTTGCGAAAACTACAAGTTGAAGGAAGAAATTTCATATGTGCAGCGTAGTGACACTGACTCATTGAGGCAAATGCCAAGTACGCCAAATGGCGCAAAAAGTGAGCCTCAAAATGCCGATATGAAGCAATATTCTCTCATCAATGATGTGCTAAGACCACGTAGAAGACAGGAAGATTTTGAAGAGTGCAAACCAGAACTAGATGATAACAAAACAGCGAGATGTGATCCAAATTTGATGAACAGCAGTATCCAGCGCCGAGTATCACTCAAACAAAACAGATGCAAGCCCAGCAGCGTACGGTACCCGAAACAAAAAGAACATCGATTTTTAGATTTCACCAGTGACTCATACAACAGCAATAGAACTTTGTTGCCTATTCAAAATGTCTCTATAGCTGCAAGAAGGAAGCATAGAAAGTTGAAAAAATATTATTACGATGAAGGTGATGATAATTATAAGGATTCGTATTCACCATCAGGGTCTGCTGGAAGTCAGGACGGCCGATTGTTGTAATTTAAATTGAACATTTGAGTTTAAATAAATTTAGATCGGGAAGCTGGGTTCAAACATAATGAATTGGGAAATCTATTGAATTAGTTTGTATTGGTCGGTGCAACAGCTCGGTCGCTGTTGGCACAAATAAAGTGTTGAAGTTAAGCATGAGTTTCGTTTTCGTAATCCGAATATTTAAGTAAAGTTGCTAGAAACCTACATGTATATTATATTTATAAATATTATGTATATGTATAAATATTATATGTATATGTATATATGTATAAATTAAAATGAATTAACAGATTACACGAAAATATTTTTTTTTTACCAGGATATTTTTTTTTTAGAGTATGATCGATGAGTTTCTAAATGTTATATATAAACTTTGAAAGTTTTGGATTTGGGTATGCGTTATGAGATCATGAAAACATTTTATTAATACTTATTTATTTATTTATTGTTATTCAATTTTTTTACAATATCGAACACTTTTGCATCATTATCAGTACAGTTCGAGTATAGTTTTGCTTTAATTTTATTTTCTGACAATGGAATGAAACAGTGAAATTTTTGGGTTCCTTGGATCGTTTTCGCGTTATTATATTGCTCGCTGAGCTCTGATGCCGTTAATTCGTACTCTTCAGTAGTACGCCCAATCAAATAGTTCTTTTGCAGTTTTAATTGGATGCTCACGTTCTTTGGCTAAACTTGCTCTTGTGGCCATGCGCTTTATGGTTCCTCCAATAGCATCACAAGGACCTTTGCCATGTGACGTAGCAAAGAAATGCCATTCTGCATCAATTCCGTACTTTGATTTAAATTGACATAGGCTCGAAAAATTCTTACGGTTTTTATAAATATATCTTTCTGATTTCTTTATCCTTATCAACGCGTAAAAAGTTAATCATTTTGGCAATGAACAAATTTACAGATACTGAGTCGTGTCTTAAATCTTCGGAAATTACAATAAAACTAAAATGTTCAATTTGCGTACTTCCATTGAAATAAATAACGAATGGATGAATTGTAGCTTGTTGTACGTTCCAGTGATGGGACTGCACTTCATCTTGCAATACAAAGCTATAGTTTTCAGAAAAATCACAAATGACTAAAAATTCACCATCTTGTAATGTATTTTTCGTATTTTTTAAAAAAGCGGGATTGCTCTGTTTTAAGAAAGTCGTGAGGAATTAAACTTTCTAATTTCAAGCAAAAAAATGACACAAACTCATCTATAGGTTTTACAATAGTTTCTAGGTCACCTATTGCTCAAATGATAACTGATCAATATAATTTTCTTCAAACTCAGCGAATAAAGTATTTTCCAATGATGAAGAATCTGGACAATCGGAACAAGATCGTAGATAGCAATTTGATATTGTATTTTCACACAAAAGACTACCAGTTAACATTTTAAAATCCTTTGATAAATTGATTCTTTTCAAACTATGTAAGATTAGGTTAATATTTTCGTGTGTTGTGCACACACAAACATTATGTGTTCCTGAATTGGATAGAAGCTTGCATTGCCTTGGACGAAGGCTTGCAAATGAGGAAAAACCTACCTTAATATTTTCGTTAATTTCCTTGAAGCGTGTATACGCTTCTTTCAAAGTAGTCATCATTAATCGTTTTTGGATTGCTTGACGCTTTCCATCTTTTTTTACAGATACATAATCTTTTTGGCCAGGCATAGCTCTACTTACTTCATCGTCTTCAAAATATTGAATTATTTTTTCTTTTGTCTCATCTGTTAATGAAGTACTCGACCTAGCATTTTTGGTTGCAAGACAGTTGTTTTTGAATTGTTTTGCCTCTTTTGCTGTATTTCTATTGGTTTTGAACTCATTAATGGCGTCCACGAGCTTGGCAGCATCGACAAAATCAATAATTTTTCTTTCCTTGTCGTGGCTAGATTCGATAACCTTTCCTTCATATTCATAATTACCTCATCGTAGTCTGTATTTTCCACATCCTCTGGTCCTAATTTGAAGAGGTTTCTTCGTACAGCTTCGTTGATTTCACGGTATTTTTTCTCGGGATAATTGACGTAACCCATCTTCGTCCATTTAATCGGAGTCACTTTTATTCCAGCTATCCCTTCGTTGAAGCGTTCGATGTTGACCTTCTGGATGCACTCATCTTCTGATTGATTTGTTGAAACAGATGTCGCTGATGGTACCGTGGCAAGACTATCTGCACTTGGTACTTCTGGTAACTCCTCAGTTGTTGTCGGTGCATCTAGTAATTCCTCAGTTGTTGTTGTTTTCGAACTTCCTGCAACCTGATCCACCGATGATGTACAGATTGCCCGTTTGTCAACGTTCAAACGGCAGGACGTACAAATGCGTAAATTTGTATTCAATGTAGACATTGGAGCATAACCAGCCGCTTTCAGTTTATCTATGGTGCTTTCGGTGAGATTTCGTAGCTCTTTCGAACACTTTTTTTCTGCAAACGGCCTGCAACAGTTGAGAAAGCGACTACTCATGTTGCTCGTTAGATTTTAATAAACAAAATCACTTTTAAGTTTTTACTGACTAGTTTGGTGTCGTTTGCTTGACTGAAGAAAAATTTTACAATTAAATCTTTTATAACCATAGTGGTAGTATATTTTTAGCTTTTTCGTGAGTATGTTCATGGTATGTACCTATCATGTTTTTGATGTTGTTGAAGTTACTCGGTTTCTCCCAAATATGATTAACAAAGTCTATTCTCTACCAAGGCGGGTCTATACCCAGGTGTAATCAGATTTTAACTTTGTGGAGAAAACCAGCGCCGACAAAAAAGGCCTGCTTTACGTATACTAGATCACCTGGGTATAGACCCGCCTTGTTCTCTACGAGGTAAACTTTTTGCAGGTAAACTAGTCGTATACCTGTATAGAAAACTTTTTTTGTAGCTTTTGTCTTCAATATTAGATTTCTTATAGGTTTCAACACTATTGAGAGAATTTTTCTTCAGTTACGTACAATAAAAAATATGACACTATCAAGACTTTAGATCACAACACTGAATCGCGTCTAACTTTTTAATAGATGCTATAATAGTTATGAATAATTAAATAAAATATCATGAAAACAACTTGTTAACCTCAACAACCCCTTAACAAAAAATTCAGCAACAAACTGCGGTCCTAAAAAAAATTAACAATGAAAAAAAAAATTTTTTTTCACTAAGTGTCAAATTTGTGAAATATTTGAAATGTCATAACTTTTTTGTTTATTGGCTTACCATCACCAAATTTTTATGGTAGATAGCTAATATAATGGACCGTTTTCTCTCAAAAAATTACGATAGGGTTTTGAGATATTTGAGTTTTTGTGTCAAAAATTATGTTTTTTAATGCAAAAAAAAATTTTTTTTACTGTGTGTATTTTTTTTGGAATCCTTATTTAGTTGTCTAACTTTGATTCTTTAGTTGTCTAAAAATCGAACGAACCGTTTTTGCTGTGCAGCTTTTTGAATATTTTTGAACCATTTTCACATACACCCTTTTGAAAGGTTAGTCGTGACTCAACTTGAAGATTTGATATCGGAAAATGACGATTTAGATGGAACTGAAAAACTATGCAAAGTTTCAGATATTTTTGAAATGGTCGATCAGAATCGACTTGCATGCCTCCGTGGAATCCCTCTATAGGGAGATGGAATTTTCAATCTTTAGTGTGATTTGAATCGCCCTAATGTATAATTGCTAGCGTTTGCAGCTCTTGCCAATACTATCCATTGTGAGTCATTTCTCCTGAAGCACTTCCTAGGTGTCCTAAGGCGTCACCCCAATTTGATGATGAGTAATTCAGAACGAGCAAAGTGTAAATTCAAAACAAGTAAGGTTTAGTCATTACTGTTTGATTAAGTTTCCGACGACTTGAAATAGTACCGGCCGGTTCAATCGGTCCAAAGGTTTCCTTCGAAGAAGACGGTTTCAACTCGAAATGATGACACCCTCCGTCGGTTGATGTCCTATAAATAGAGTAATGCCGTGATGAATTCGACAGTCTGCAATAAAACTGGTTTTATTGTCTTTGGCGACGTTGTGCGTGCGACTTTGGGTACCTCCGTTCTCGTCATTTGGGGCTACAGAAGTAAAACGAAAGGGAAACCCTTGCCTCACAGAGAATGGGTTGTCGCGTTTCGTAATAACTTTGAACTTGAATGCGCTGAACATTGTAAACTAGTTGTTGCAGTGTCTCTAGATTCAAGGTCTCGGTTTGTTGAATAAGTTGATCGAAAATAGACTGAATGTCGATCTACTCGTATAGTTCTTCTTCTGACAGAAAACTTTGTTGGAGACACCAGTCTTTCCACTTATCGCAGTAAGCCCAGGTAGACGTAGCAGTAATCGTGTAGCTATTCAGAAAGACCATGCTATGGGTCGTGGGTTCGAATCCCACTGATCGAGGATGTTCTCGTAGAGGAAATTTTCTCAACTTCCCTGGGCATACAGTACCTTTAAACCTGCCACACAATATATACATGTATAAATGTGTCAACCGGCAAAGAATGCTCTCAGTTAATAACTGTGGAAGTACTCAAAAAAACACTAAGCTGAGAAGCAAGGTCTGTCCAGTTGGGACGTGATGTTAGGAAGAAGAAGCTAACAGTTGTTGGCCTTATGAACCTGAAAGCAGCATCGTTTTGGATTGCCAGATTTTTGAGATATTGAACGTTGTAGCCACGGGCCACGGGCACAAAACAAACAAATTGACTGGATCTGTTGAAAATCGTTCCTAGGATGCACACCCCTTCTAGCGCAATGTTGAACAATAAACATAAAAGTCCATAATCTCGGCATAGTCCCCGGCGAAATTTGAAGGAACTTAAGTGTCAAGAATCTTCGCACAGTTTTACATACCATCGATCCACACGGTTCATACTTTTGTATGCACCCTTGAAATCAATGGAAACGTTATGTGATGAGACCGTGTATTTACGGCATTTTTGAAGGAGTTGTCTTACAGTATGGATATAGTCCGTTGTCAATCGACCGTCTTAGAAGTCGGCACTATAACTATTCAAGAACTCATTTAAAATGATGATCGCTCGGAAGCTATCACACTCGAACTTGACATCTTTATTGTAGTTGGGAAGTACTTCTTGCCTCCACTCCTCCGGTAGTTATGTTTTCCAGTGCAGACCGGTGCAGACAAATGGCTAGCTTCTTCGAGTCTATTTTGATGAATTCAGCTCCGATGCCATCTCCACCAAATACTTCATTATTCTTGAGCTGTTGAATGGTATTCTTAACTGGTTGATTTCCAACGTCCAATGAAATAGCATAGGCATTTCCTTCGTTGTGTTGATCCTCATTCATGCACTCTCAACACTATTCAGGTGTTCATCGAAGTGCTACTTCCACCTTTCAATCGCCTCACGTTCTTACATCGAGATGTTCTCATCCTTATACCTAAACATGTCGGCTCGCGTTACCAAGCATTTGCGTGATGTGAATCTTTTCATAGAATTTTTGTTTCTTATGTGATTGACAAAGCTAATCAAACGCCTCATAATTCGCTTAATCTTCAATTGTTTCTATAGAAAAAGCAGGACCGCTTATTTCGTTTCGGTTTATAACGTTCCACGTTCTGCAGAATTCCCTGCGACAGCATGACAAGCCGCAACTGTTTCTTCTCCTCGAGTATCTGCCTGCATTCCTCCTGCCTGCCTCGAATCAATTGTTTCATCGAGTCCATCTCACAAACACGACATTTATCAGTGGTGGAAATGTTCACATCACGAAGCACCTCACGAGTGGTAAACCAACGCAAAACACATAGGGAGACTTACGGCTTCGGCACCATTCGACTATTATCGGCAATCAAATTTCAAACGCCAAATACACAGTATTTTTTTTTTATCGAAACACACCAATGAAAATATTCAGATGATTCTTTGCTCTGTCGGCTTCCCGCTGGCGAGATTTCCGAGACGGAACAAACAATTTTGCCAGAGATGTCATAAATTTAAATTAACACTCCTCAAAATTCGACTGATTTGGAGCTGCCGAACAGATTCGCCTGCAGCGCTTATGGGAAAGTTGCCGAAGAAAATGAGGCTGCCGACAATAGTCACACTGACAAGAGATGTTCGTAGTAGAGTGTCCATTTCCCAACCATTTTGCTCGTCCCGGGATTCGGGACAAAAATCTATGCTTGTCCCGGGAAATCCCGGGATCCCGGGATTTATCAAATTTTCAATAAAACTAGTATTTCAATTGAAATAGAAGTACAAATTTAACAATACAATTTTTTTCAATGAAATAAACAAATAATATAACTTTTCAAAGTAATATTTTAATTATAGCAAATCACAATTCATATAAAACTTTTTTATTCTGATGAAGTAACCTAACAAAAATTAAAACTTAGCTTGACTAATTACGGGTTTGCTAGGGATTTTTTTCAAATTCTCTATAACACTTATTAATGGAAGTATGATAAAAACTTAAGTCATAATTTTGAAGCAATTTAAGAAGTCATAAAACCTTCGAACAAAACAAACGAATAAAGATCGTTGAAGGTGTTGTAGATCATGCTAAAAGTTAATTACTGAAAATAATTGACTGAAGTTTACTTAGTTGAGTTGATATCAGTTTTCATAACATTTTCTAATGATCTTTCGCTGCAATAATGAGAAATCACTATTTGTTCAGTAAAATTAGGAAGAAACACCAAGTCGAATTGTCCCATAATAAAAAATAAACGCAGGTCAGTTCCACTGCAAGTTTTTGCATCGTGTAACACAAAAATGAATCGTTATTTGGTCATCTTTATATTATTCTTGGAAATGTAATGGAGTGAAATTATGAAAGTTTCATTAAGATCGAAACATGTTCCAATCTCCTGGAAGTTTTTGAATATTTGAATGGAAAACGAGATTGAAAACTTCTCAGTCAATTTTCTCAATGCCTACTTTTTACAGATGGCACTGACTTGCGATTCGCGACTTTCAAATTTGTTATCTCGAGCACGGTATACACAACAAGGTAGGCTATTCCCACGTGTAAACAACTATTTTCAATCAAAACATGTGTCGTCATTCCTATCGCCAAGCATGGGGCTAGGAAGGATAGTAAAAGAGAGCAGGCTTTGCTTTCTCTTGTACTCGTTCGAGATTGCGATAGGAATGACGTCACTACAAAGTGTCATTTTTCGGAACATAATACCTTGTTTCTTTTTATCGTGATCTCAAGCATAGGCTTATAAAAACGGCTGATGTTGAAAAACAAGCATTAAAACTTTGAAACTAGACAAATAAAAATATGTGTTTATTACTTGGTAAATTGATCTTTTCATGAAAATAAGTACTCGTTTATTCTCTTTTTCATTTTGCTTTTCTACTTTATCAAATTGATAGTGAGGAAACATATCATTGTTTTTCATTGAAATCTAGTGGTTTTCATCAAATTCTATGTGCATTTCGGGAATCCCGGGATTCCCGGGATGTCAGAATTAAAATGCCGGGAAACGGGAAGTCGCGAAATTTGTCAAATCCCGGGATATTTTGTCCCGGGATGTCCCGGGATGGACACTCTAATTGGGACCGTTCGTTTAGAACATTTTTGAAGGGTTTATAGAAGTGAAAATCTGGTCCGTTGTCAATCTCGACTATTATTCAGGGCTTGGTATACTACGCATTTTTACTGGTAATCGCTCTGAAGTTCTTAGAATCCAGCTTGTCGCCATTTTTGTCCACTTGCCCCTTATTTCTTCTTCTCCGTTAGCTTTACAGTACTGTAAGAGAAACGACAAGCTTCTATATGCTCACCTTAATGAATTCAACTCCGATGTCATCCTTACCTGCTGATATCCTTAACTTCACTCAAAGTGCGGACTGGTTAGTTTCTCAGCACCGTTCAGGTGTTTATCGCACTGTTACTTCCACCTTTCAATCACCTTACGTTTTTCCATGATGTTAATTCCATCATTACCCTTACACATCTTGGCTCGCTTGCGATATGAAGCCTTTGCGAAATATGTTCATTTTATGATAGAATTTCTACGGGTTTCTTGTGAACTTACAAAGCTACTCAATTTCTTCGTAATCCGCTTCCTCAATTCGTTTTATCTACGGGAAGAGCAGAAGTGCTGATTCCATCTTCCGTCTATAACGTTCCATGGTCTGCAGAGCTCCCTGCAACACCATAATCTGCATTCTTCTTCACCAGAATTTGCTTGCACTCCTCGTCGAATCAATCGTTCCGTCGACCTCATCCCACGTACCCAACGTTACTCATAGCTGCATTTTATAAAAAAAAAAAAAACATCGAAAATATCGTCAATATTTTCCCAAGGTGCTCCCTATTGTTCTTTTAAAGCATAAAACCGAAAGCAAATCTAGTCATGAATCTGTCTGAAACTTCAGAAGAAAATTTTCCAAAAAATCTTTTATTGGTCTGTCAGAAGGCATCACAAAGGAAGTTGTCGAGAATCTTGCCACAAATTGCTATTTATGTATATTTGAATGACTGCATCAGAAATCTGCTGACAATGACATTCCTGGAGTCCGTGAAAAATAACTTAAAGAACACGAATCTCACAATGAATGCAGGATTGCGGTATGAATACAACATACTTCCTTTCAAGATAGTTTAAGGATTCTATAACAAAAGTTATAGAATTTACAATTTTACAAGCAAATGTAATCTTTATCGAACTCCTGAATACATTTTTGCGATTTTTCTTAGTGAATTCAACTTGCTTGATTGCAGACAAATGATTGCTCAATTTATAATTATCGAAATTTCGGAAAGAATCGGATTGAGATGTTTAGAACATTTAGAGCAAAATACTACCTTTCTATGGATTCATGGATCTAGCCGGACAGATTAATCATGCGATCCTAAACTGATTTCTTATTAGATCTATGGTAGATTCCTAAGCCCTAATTATTTAGAAAAATTCAATTATTTGGTAAAACAAGAAAATTCTCGCGAAATCCTGCTAGAAAGCCTGGCAAATCACTTTCAAAACTTTTGGTTGTCATCGAATGTAAATTTTACAATTTCCTAAGGAGATATTTGGTGAGGTCCCTGTCAAATTATCAGTTCTGATTTTTTGCATGATATCTATTGGATTCAGGTGAACTCGACATTTTGATTTCTTGCATGATGAGCTCTTGGAGAGGTACTTCAAAGATATTTACGAATTCTTATCGAAATCATCGAAATCGTTAGCGAATCTATAACGAGATCGTCATGTTTGAATTTCTGTCCCTATCATTAGCAGCTCTTTTCAAATTACAAAAGTTTGATGATGAGCAAAAGTTAAAACCAATTACCAATCCATTGTTAATAACCCAGCTATTCCTACAACCCTTTGACAACGACTATAATATTGAGCCTGAAATGAACTTTATTGACTGCCCGTGATTGCTACTCCAGTATCACCAGATCAGCTGCTCTTACACAAGGAACCAATCGGATGACTGCTTGGGACTAACAGACACCATCAGTGTAAAAGTGCTGTCACGTCAGAATGCTGAACAATGAGGGTAAGGGGGAGAAATTGATTTGACATTTAAAACTGGCCCACAGTAGATCGGATATACCCCTGCATCCACGCCAGACCATGCGGGAAGGTATCTGTAGGGGTAAAGTAATTTTATGGCAGAGATGCATGCTTTTGGTTAGCATGCATCTGCCTATGTATCAGGCGTAAAGAAAGGCTTGCTATGATGAAGGAAGGTTGGAAACGTAATGAAACGGTTTCTCGTCCATCTCTGATTCTAGCGATTACTATGAACGAATAGTTTAGGTGTGATAGATTGAAAGCAGAAGATAGAAGCAAGTGAAAGATACAACCTGGGACGGGGCCTGGGATTGAACCCATGACCTTCTGCTTATGGAGCAGGAGCTGTAGCTATCATACCACTAACCCTGTCAACCCCTGACAACGGCTACAAGATTGACGAAACAAAGCAACATTGAAATCAACACAACTCCAGTTCATAACCTGTTTAAAAACCCTAATAGAAAATATCATGAAAGTTCGATAGGGCTTGGTTCCATGATGCATTTTACAATCGCAATAAAACTATTCATGAATCGGAAAAGATGCTGCACTTGTTAGTTTCGTGACTTTTCGGTAAGGTTTTTTACTATCTTCATCTGGTAGATTTATAGATATACTGAAAATGGTTGGTAAAATCTTCTTGATTTCTGACTAGATTCTGGCGAATTTCATATGAAATATTTTGATCATCACAATCAGTGTAAAATCAGGAGGATTCCGTCAGAGGTTTGGCAACAATTTTATCAACAATAATTATGTATAATTTGCAAATTGACTATGAGAAAAGAATATTTATTTCTGGAATTGTTACAGTCCTTTGCGATGCTACGAACCAAACTTTGCAATTACCAAAAGTCTAGGAACACGTCCATGAAAAATTGCTTCTGTCGGTTCGACCGACAATCTGCATTCTTTCATTGTCCCCCCATTGCTCTAGCTAGATGTACAGGAAAAAAAATCGACAAAAGATTCACAAAACAACTTCCCTCCCCTAGTTGTCGGCTTTGAATGCAGATGAGCACCCAGCGCAAAAGAATGTGATGTAATCTTAATGGAAATCTCTGTCCCCGGCAACGGCGGGCAAGCAAACTCGACAACAACGATGCGTTTTCCCAAAAATTCCTGATTGTCCCATCTTGTAGTTCGTCGCACCGTGTCCAAGTTGTTATAGTAGAAACGTCGAGTGGAGCTCTCAAAAAATTAGGACAAAACCTCGTGCTCGTTGGAACTTGGCCAGGGCAATTGATCAATCTCATCTTCGACTGAAATTGCTACCGTCTGTCCGTCCGTCACCCGAAAACTGAACTGGTAGCTAGTCACCGATAGACGCAGTGAAAAAGTGGAATTCCCTCTTAGTTGGGAACTACAATCGAACATGGGCGGAAAATTTAGATTTGACATGGGAACACGAAAATCGCATCGCCATCCGAGCCAAATGATTTCGAGGCACCTTGTTTTCGACCAAAGTGTGTCACTTTCGATGGGACTAGCTGAGAATGTTGCAATAAATCGAGAATTAGACATGGGTTAGGATAACGATCTACCGTTTCGGATTGACAAACGCTCTCAAAAAAGGCTAACGAACACTCGGACTTTCTTGCTACACTTGAAGGTACTTGAACGATTTTCCACAATGTGCGATTCTTTACCGGAAATTATCCTTTATACCTGACCTGCCAGCAAACGAGCTAAGAAAAAGTCAATGGCCCCGGCAACGGGCCCGGAACGTGTCTTATCTTTGCCAAAGGATTTTTCGAATTAGTTTCGTAGCTGCTCTGGGAGTGTGAAGAGTGCAATTCTTCACAGCTGCTTCACACTTGATAATCTTCTCCTAGAGTACGTTCGGTACACCCCAGCCAAGGCGAGATTGTTCATCTACAGGGCTGGTAACGACTGAGTACCTCAAGAATAGAAAAAAGGAACAAAAATAAACAAAAATAATCTCAACAGATGAAACCAGGATATAAGAATATTCATAAGGTTTTTTCCAGAAAATTCTGCCAGACATTTCAGGCGGCGCATCAAAGTTTTGTTTTGCAAATATATCAGGAGCATGGCCACTAAGAAAGATGACGTCTTCGACAAAGCTATTCAGTAAGTCAAGGGCTATCAGTATTTTAGCCAAGAAATTTGAGATTTTGCCACTAGGCGGCGCTATTGAGCATGAATCTATTGTTTTGAGAGTATGTCAGAACTCTGCCCATTTAGAGAGAAGACGTCTTCGGCAAAGATGATCAGTAAGTCAAGGACTATGGTGTTCGAACTAGTTGATTCAAAATGGTGTCACCAGGTGACGCTAGTGAGCATGAAACTTTTGTTTTACAGATATCTCAGAAGCCTGGCCAAGAAGCCAAGAAATTCGAGATTTCGCCGACAGGTTGCACTTGTGAGTATAAAACTCACATATTTGCAAAGCAAAAGTAAAAGTCTCATGCCCACTAGCGGCATCTAGTGTTCTGATTTCGAAGTAAATGAGATACCGTAAGATAGCGCTCCACCTTCAGAACAACTTTACTGAAGCTCCCAATTTTTGAAATTATCTGGATTTTGAGATACATAGATTGCAAATTGTACTCTACTTGAACCGTATATAGTGCGTTCACTTTTATGCGACTCCTATGTGCATTTATTGATTTTATTGCATTATATAGGGCCATGCAAGTATTGTTCTAAAGCAGTTCCTTTATTGCAAACTGATAGCATATAAATCATAACTATTCAACGAAGTACAACAGCGCGACAGCCCAAAGGTTAAGCAATTCCCCCATCGATTTCGTTCAAGATAGGTCTTCAACAATTTAAACTGCAATTTTTTTGAAGATAACTTCGGAAATTCCACAAAGTGTTTTTTTTTTTAGGAAATCCTCCAAAGATACCTTCATAAATTTCTCAAAAAATTCTAAATCCCTCAAGACTTCATCCAGTGATTATTTCATGAATTTCGTCCAAGATTTTTGTTTAGGAAATCTCATAGCATCCAACCAGTAATTTCTCCAGAGATGCATATACTGACTTTTTATGAGTTCCTCCAATATTGCCGTTCAGGATGTCTTTTAAGTATCGTTTAAATATTTTTTTCTAGGGATATTTAAAAAGAACCTACTCCAAAGATTCCTCTTATGATCCTCCAAGAAGTCCTTCAGAAAGTGTTTGAGAAATTTTCAAAGGAAGTTGTCTAAGAATTTATACATGAGTTTTTCCTGAGAATTATCTGCTTTGCTTACTTTCCGCTGATGGTTCGGCCGGTACTACGCCACCAGGATAGTTTAATTCCCTTTTATAAGCTGTGATTATTGTGATTAGGATTCAGATTATTAGTAACAAAGGTTTATCTTGAAATTTGGTATAATGAGCATTTAGTGAAATCAGGGTGTCTACTCATTTATAAAAATTAAATTTCCTGATATTTCCAGGTTTTCCAGGGTCCTTCAAAATAATACCAAGTTTTCCTGAAATTTATCGATTGATTTTCCTGGGACTTTCTCTAACAATTCCGTTCGAAGCATATTCAAGAATTCAAAATTCCTTCAGAAATTCTTTTTTAAATTTTCCAAGAAATTCTTCAGAGAAGAATGAATGAAAGAAAGAAAATTTCAAAAAAATCGCGAGGAATTTCTAAAGAATATTCCCTGATAAAACTTGTGTAAACTCATAGTATGCCTAGAAGAATTCCTACGATGATCTCTGAAAGAACTCCTGGATTCTTGCTAAAATTATTAAAAACTCTCAAATCTCTGAACTAGGGCTGAAAATCTCCTTAATAAAGCTATAATAATAATAATAATCAAATCTCTGAATAATGTCATACAGGACTTTTTGAAGAAAATCCTTGACTAAATTCTGACAAAAAATTATAAATGAATGATCGGAGCAATAACTGTAATATTTGATGTAGTATTAATATAATAAATATTAATAAAGTTGTGTAGAATTCGTGGAGACATGGAAATTTTATTTGCAATGATTTATTCAAGAAATGTTAGAACCGCAGCAATAATATTTTGATGAAATGCTGGAGAAATACCAATTTTGGAGCAATTCATGAGAGATGAAAAAGTCTGACATAGAGGTAAAAACGAAGGTTTCTTGAAAAAATGTCGAATCGATTTTTTGTTCAAAATATTTGGAATACACCTTTGGGGAAGAACTGCTCTAGGATCTGTGGGAAATCTGGGATGTGGAATGTAGCGTTAAAAGGATCTTCTGGACCAAATTTTAAAGAAATTCCGCCCTTGAGAAATCATTGGTTGTATCCTTGGAAAAGTTTCTGAAAGTATTTGAGAAGGAATCTCTGGAGAAATCATTAGAGCTCCTGAAGTATTCCTCGGGATCTTAGAAAAGTGTCATTAAAAACTTCTCTGAGCCTCTAGAATTTTGTATTTGGATTCACTGCAATAATCCAGTGACCATTTGATTAAATTAGAGACTTTTTAAAGACTTGCATTAAAAAAGTGACCCTTAAAACCGACCTGCTTACTTGAGAAATGTGTTATTTTTTTGTACGTGTTGCAATTTTTGCTCTTTCCCTACAAAGTTTATTATACTTGTAGAATAGGCGAAAACACATTTTAGAAAAAAAATATTAGGAATATTCTCAACCATGGGTACTGTACAAACTTAAGTTCTACTTCATTGTCTAAAATGTTTTTATGCTTGTTTAAGCGATTAGATCAGATTAAGAATGTTTTATGTTGAATAAATAAAAATAACTAAAAAAAATTAGGTACATCGTTTTTATGGCGATTGATTTTTTGATTAGAAAGATTTTGTGTCACAAAAAGGACACATTCTACATTGTACTACTACTTCAAAATAATTTCCCTGATTGTTGCCGAAATTCCCTGAGAATTCCTGGGTTTTTCCAGGTTGAACAAAATTCCCTGACAATTCCAGGTTTTCCATGTTTTTGTTTTCAGGTAGTAGACACCCAGGAAATGGTGGAAAATAAAAGTGAATAAAAATATGTTATGACCTGATCGAATAACGCATTCGAGCTGTGTTTCCTATGTGAATGAAAATTAAACAGTTTTAGAATTTTTGTATGTTATTCGTGATTGTAAGTTTTCGTGATGAAGTTATTGATTTTATGGAAGTAATGGTATATATTGAACATTAACATTGAACAGGAAACAAATGTGAAGTTTTAATTATTTTTATGGACTAAAATTGGAGGGAAAGTTGACAATACTGATCCTGGATTTCAAATTTTGTTCTGTCTGTGATGTTATGCTTGTGGAATGTTTTTAGTAAAATAAGAACAAAATACTGAACTCAACAGCTTGAATATAAAAAAACTGGCAGCAACCAATGTTCTTTTGATTCGAATTGGCAGGGCTGAGAATTCGTTCCCGAAATCCTCGATAAGATTACAACACTCTTTTAAACAGTTGTTTATCAAATAATTATCAATTCTCTTAATTTGTAAACGATGGTTTCTCTCAGCATCTCGACAAATTAAATGAACTTTAAACAGCTGATACGACTGTCCCCGTTTCTTACTGTTCTTCTTCTTACGATTTCATCTCAGAAACGCGCAATGGCGTTTAAGCCTAGGCCAATCAGCCAGGGCAAGAGGGATCCCAGAGAGGTCAGCATCGATGGAGTGATATTAGCTTTCTTAGCTATGTAACTCCCAACGAATTCAAACCTTTTTGTCTTCTAACATTCAAACATTTTCAATAATTAAATTGTTCATGACATGGATTATATCATAACCGTTAATTTTCTAATTATTTCGAAAACCCAGCTACTGTGCAGGCCGTTTTAGTATTTTTTTTGTTTTATTACTGTTATACTGCAAATATTAATGTTGACACGAAATATGGTAGAAGTTGTCGTTTCTACAGTTTTCCAGGATTTTTTATGCTCTGGCCATATATGAGTAGACTAGACTAGATTTTTTCAGGAAATTGTCAAGAATATTCTCATAAATTATTGGAGAAATAACCGAAAAATCAAAAAAATATTTCTAAAAACAAATCTTGATGTATTTTCTAGATACATTTATCAGATAATTATTACAAAAAATAAACTAAAGGTTCTAAAGGTATTCCTCGGAACATATCTAACGGAATCTCGGAAATAATTTGTGTAGGGATGATTGAACTAATTGCTGTCACATTCGGCTCATGCGAAACCATATATGAAATAATGGAGAATTCATCAAAATTTCACTTGAATAACTATTTGAGAATTGTTCTTCCAACTACAGGAGTAGTTCGTGGATGAAATATTTGAAAAAATCCTGTAGGAACTTAATGAATAATCCCAGATCGAATTAATTTAGGCATTCGGATTTTGGAGAGTTCGCGAGAGATTACCTAGAATAATCCCTGGGGAAATTTTAGAGCATTTCTTAAGACAAACACCGTGATTTCATAAAGGATTTAATAATAAAATGGCTGGAGGAACAACAGAAAAAATCGACGTAGGAACTTCTTGAGGAATTCTAAAACGATTGCTTGGAAAAAAAAATCATTTACAAATTTTTAAAAAAGCTCTGAAATGCTTTTTTTTTTCTGGAAGGACCCTTGTGGGGATCTTTGAAAAATGTGCTAAAGGTACTGTTGAGACAGGTTCGCGGTTTTCGTTGGAATTGCAACGGTGGATAAAACGGACACTTCCTGTAGCGTAGTGACTATACTCGGCGGGAGCAGCGCTACTGTCTAAAGCACTGCACAAAGCACACGGAGGTACTGCTAACAGCCACTAGGCGCCTTCTTTCTGTTCACTAAGGAAACGGCTAACACTTGGAACTTTAATTTATTTGGCGGGTAACTTTTGAAATTACAACTTTTCTGGACTTTTTACTTCTTTAAGAGCTCGATTTGGAACCATTTTATTTCTAAGATCTTAACATTAGGAAACTTAGCTATCTACGACAACTATCGAATTTCAATTTATGCTACTCCTTTCTAGCACTATTACCATCGCTTAGCACTAAATTGTAGTACTAGATCAGGGGGTACGGCGCGAATCTATAGATAACATTTGGGAACTTGTTGAGAACAAACACGTACTAATCATAGAAAAATTATTGGAGAAATCTCTGGAGAAAATTGTGGAATCTGGGAAAATTTTCAGAGAAATAACTGTGGAAATTACTTAGGATTATTAATTATTCAAGGTGATTGCGTGCATTTCCTGAAGCAAATTTTTGAGAAAATGAAACATCACTTGAAAAATCTCTTGAGGAATATCTGGAAGAACTCTTCGAAGAATTTGTGAGCAATTCCTGTGGGAATACCTGGAGGTGTCTGCAAATATTTCAGAATATATCTCTGGAGAAATCACCAGAAGAATTTCTGAAGGTTTTTCTTGAGGAAACTAAGAAGAAATTTCTGAAGAATAATCGCTTAGAGACTCTACAGTTCTGCACCAAAATTTATGGCAAATGAAAAAAGTGACATAAGAGACCATTTTGGTAAAAAGCGACTCATTGAAAACAGAGAATTTTAAGAGACTTGTATCAAAATAGTGACTACTTAAGTCTTCAAAAACAGATCTGCTACCAACCCTGTAATCAGCATCATCTGCTCACGCAAAGATGCATTTCAACCCGGAACGAACGGTGCCAAGATATCTCCATTAATTTCCCGACTTGTTTCTTCTTGGACTGCTCTCCCCATCCATCTACACTAGCTGTCATGTTTTCGGATTCGTATATTATTTATTTATCTTAACACGAAAGTTCATTTCACAGTTGCTCCGGGTACGCAGGACTGACAGCACTCCCAACCTATTTCCATCATCCCATCCGTGTAATCAACAACGGTGATGATGACGAGAATCTTCCAAGCAGCTCCAAAGAACTGCATCACCGTCGTCGTCGTCATCATCTTGTAATGATGTAGAGCCCGGCCCAAGACTGCGCGATGCACATGGAAAAATTTAACCTTTTAATCTCGGTAACGGTTTGCTTATGAGTGTATCTTCGCCCCTTATCCCTATACTGTGGCCAATATTTCTTCCTGTAGCAGTCTTTAGATCGTCACCAGGTTTTATGCGTTTTCTCGAAAACGACGTGACAGACGGCTATAGGACTTTCTTCTGCATCGAAGAATGAGGGGAGAGTTGTGTTCGGTGGAAAGCTGGATAACGATTGTTTATGGTTTCGTTTGATGGGACATTATTCGTAATGGTGTAAATATAAGGAAAAAAGGAATTTATGGCTTATTATGAGTTGTGGTAAAATGAAAATTGTGTTCAATTGCCAAAAGCGTAATTCATCTCTTCTACTAAGTTCATGAAATACAAATTGTGAATATCTTTGATCCATGCGGAACATGGAAGCTCATCCAAACTATCACGGAATTGAATCCATGAAGATCTACACAATCTCCAATTATCTTAGGCTTGGGATCTTTAATCCCGAGACAACGTTTTGTTCCAGTGGTGGTGGTTTCTTATTAGATGTAACGTAATTAGAACACACAAATATTCTGAAAAAAAATCTTAGCGTATTCCACAAAAGCTTGGTACCGAAAGTTGATAGTAGTATTACGATGAACATCTGAATCACATGAAAACAGAACTCATAAACAACGAAGATGTTAGCGAATTGTCCAAAATGGATTAGTTCTTCGTCATGCCGTGGAACTCTCAAAAGCTACCATACAAAGCCTGCGACGAAAACGACGAAATTCTATGCTTACAGGCCATATTACGCCAAATCCAGGAGGTTGATTTTAGTGTAGTGGGATACTTGTATCGGGAAACCTGAAAATCAGAACAGAAGGCAGAATCACAAATCGAATACGTTTAGATAGAAGGTCGGAACTTCACCTATTTGCCAGTCGTTGAAATACAAGGACACCCTCGGATGCATAGATCTTTATTGTTAATAGATGGCTGAATGGTGGAAATAGCACAATGACGAAAACCTGAACGATGTGGAAAACTAAGGAGCTAATGCCTAGTCATGGTCAGCTCCATTTAACTAACTTTTTTTTCGTACGTACTATCCTTTAAAATTTAAAGTAATTTGTAATTTAAATTACAGGTTGTACCAATAAACATTTTCAGAAACCACCATAAGAATAGGAATCACTTTAATGTTTTCAACCTCTCACTCTTCGTTTTCGTGAGGATAAACTCGATTCATTTCAGTTCCCGTACCATCCTTACCTACAGTTTTATAGTTCTTACTTAGGCTGTCTTGAATGACATCAAAAGTTGGACAAACTCATGTAACAGCACAGTAAAGTACAAATATAAGACCACCGCACGACCCACATTGAACCTTTGTTTTGCAGGCTCGTAAATCTCCAATGGCAGACCACTAATTGGTTGCAATAATCCCACTCTCGAAGCACGAATTGCCGCCATACCTAATGTTTACACTATTGCATGGGATCATCATCAAAACGCTTCACTGGCACCATCCGGCGAGCGGCAGATTTCAAATACCTACACCAACCATATTCGTTAAATCCTCAATCGACGGTGCTCAACAATAAAAGTGAAGTCATCTCCCAGTTTAAAGAAAAAAAAAAATGCGCTTTCTAGTGCGATCTTGCTGAGGCTGTTTCCACCCTGATCCCGATCAGAAAGGCATAATAAAATTAAAACACAATTATAATGGCTGTTTATATTTATATCAACGATTGTTTTATTTGGATATTGGTTTATGAAACGTTTCCTGCAAACTTTTCATTATAATTTCAAAATAAGAAAATAAGTTATAATTTATTTTATTACAATGAACAGCACGGCTCCTCTAGCTTACAGCTAGAGTCAACATATGATGGATTTAACACGACATTGATTCGACATAGCCCTACCCCTACCCGACACTCGGGTCTTTTACCTGATGTCAACCTGACATTGGTCCAATATGGGGGAAAATTTGAACAGACTTGGACCCGAAATCTGGTGCACATATCAGGTCGGAATCAGCCGGTCGGGAGTTCAACTCCCTTCTCAATCGATTGGTGGATTTTTTTTTACTATGTGATGAAATAATAGAAATAGAACAACATTTGAAAAGGCGCATTAAAAAAGTTTACTCAAAGTTTTTTATGCACCTGAATCTATTATACAGTAATACCTCGATATAACGTAACTCGATTTTTATTTTCGTTACGTTATATCGAAGCATATTTTTTTTCTAAATTTCTTTCAACATGTATTGTTTGAATAGAAAATGGGTCTTACATTGATATTATTGAACAAATACGTGGTGGAAATAACAGGGATCTGGGGAAATTGCTTAGCTTTTGGACGTATCCCTAAATACACAGCATAACAAAAAATACATTTTTGCGTGTCTCAAGGATCAAATTATGTGTCTCTAGTAAATTTGGGGTTGCTGAATCTGATGCCATTCTCAGAAATGATCCAGCATGTCACAATTTTTAGCTACAGGTCGCCAAAGTTGTATAAAACACTGGTTTTATTGATTTTTACATAAAATTTAAAGTACAATTTATCAAACTTTTTTGTAATCTAATGCACCAAACATGCAAAATAGAACTTGAACTTTTATTTCAGATAAAATTTGATTGAAATTGCACGATTAAATTTCGATTAAACCGATTTTTTCAACATGTTTGCAGTCTCCATACAAATTTCTTCGTTTCTTCTATATGGCAAAATACAACAATTCTATAAACCATCAAAAAATAACTTTCCCCCCCTCGAAAGTATTACAAACTTTGATGATAAGTATTGTTATACACATAAAGTTTGAATTATGTGGTAAATTAAGCAAATAAATTGCCTTACAAGCTGGCAAACTTGCATGCAAGTTGGCTGGAATAGTCATTTTTTGCACTTTCAACAGCCAATATCTCAAAAACTAGACGTGCTATGATATTTCTGAAAACGGCAATGGATTCAGCAACCCTTAATTAGGTGAATAGCGGTATTTTAATGCTGGAGACAAAAACGTGTTCCGCAGTGATATCTTTTATTTTATTTTATTTATATAAAGTAGAATGATATATACAGGTACAGCAATGACAACATGTTGGTTTAAACATAGCTCACTCGATATCTTTTTTTTTTTTTAATTTCTTTATTAGTATCATTCCAAACATTACATTCATTTCTTATATCTAGGTGTTCTGTGTTTTTAGACAACACTATCATCCTAATTTGGTAAAACAAATTTAAGATTTAATTAACATTTTGTTAACAACATAAGTTTTGATTTTCTATTAATAAGGGGATAGAGACATTTTACATATTTATTACATTTGGCTTGAATGCCCTCAATGTGATTTTTGAAAGTTAAATTCTTATCTAGCATGAGCCCTAGATACTTAACTTCATCTGACCAATTTATTGGAACCCCTCTCATCGTGACAACATGTCTACTTGAAGGTTTCAAATAAAGAGCTTTTGGTTTATGTGGGAATATTATTAGTTGAGTTTTGGAAGCATTAGGAGAAATCTTCCATTTTTGCAAGTATGAAGAAAAAATATCCAAACTTTTTTGCAATCGACTACAGATGACACGCAGGCTTCGTCCTTTGGCGGAGAGGCCTGTGTCATCCGCAAACAAAGATTTTTGACATCCCTGAGGTAACTCAGGTAAGTCAGATGTGAAAATATTGTATAATATTGATCCCAAAATGCTGCCTTGGGGAACACCAGCTCTTACAGGAAGTCTTTCAGATCTGGAGTTCTGATAATTAACCTGAAGTGTACGATTTGACAGATAACTTTGAATTATTCTAACAATGTATGTTGGAAAATTAAATTTTTTTTAATTTTACAACCAAACCTTCATGCCAAACACTGTCGAATGCTTTTTCTATGTCTAGAAGAGCAAGACCAGTAGAATAGCCTTCAGATTTGTTGGAACGGATCAAATTTGTTACACGTAAAAGTTGATGAGTGGTCGAATGTCCATGGCGGAATCCGAACTGTTCATTGGCAAAAATTGAATTTTCGTTGATGTGGGCCATCATTCTGTTCAAAATAACCTTTTCAAAAAGTTTACTGATGGAGGAGAGCAAACTGATTGGACGATAGCTAGAAGCTTCTGCAGGATTTTTGTCTGGTTTTAAAATTGGAACAACCTTAGCATTTTTCCATTTGTCAGGAAAATATGCTAATTGAAAACATTTGTTAAATATATCAACTAAAAATGATAAGCTACTTTCTGGAAGTTTCTTGATGAGGATGTAGAAAATTCCATCATCGCCAGGAGCTTTCATGTTTTTGAATTTTTTAATAATAGTTCTCACTTCTTCCAAATCAGTCTCCCAGGCATTTTCGAAAACGTTCTCTTGATTGAGAATATTTTCGAACTCCTGAGTAACTTCATTTTCAATTGGACTAGTAAGTCCTAAATTAAAATTGTGCGCACTTTCAAACTGCATAGCTAGTTTTGAGCTTTTTCGCAATTAGTTAGTAATAATTTGATTTCCTCTTTCAATGCCGGTATTGGCTTCTGAGGTTTTTTCAAGATTTTAGATAATTTCCAAAAGGGCTTAGAGCCAGGGTCCAATTGACAAATTTTATTTTCAAAATTTTTGTTTCTTAATTGAGCAAAACGTTTCTTGATTTCTTTCTGCAAATCCTGCCATATAATTTTCATAGCAGGATCGCGAGTGCGTTGAAAGTGCCTTCTCCTCACGTTTTTAAGACGGATCAAGAGTTTAAGATCATCGTCTATAATCACGGATTCATATTTTACTTCACATTTTGGAATTGCAATGCTCCGGGCTTCAACAATGGAATTTGTTAAAGTTTCAAGGGCATTGTCAATATCAAGTTTAGTTTCTAAAGAAATGTTAACATCAAGATTAGAGTCAACATACGTTTTATATATATTCCAGTCGGCTCGTAAATAATTGAAAGTGGAGCTGATAGGATTGAGAATCGCTTCATGGGATATTTGAAATGTAACAGGGACATGATCAGAATCAAAATCAGCATGAGTATTCAGTTGGCTACAAAGATGACTAGAGTCGGTTAAGACCAAATCAATCGTAGATGGATTTCTCACTCGATATCGATTAATAACTGTATTCAGTGATAGTAAACACTTGCATTGCTTTGATTTAGTATTGGTTGGTGTTTTAATCTTGAAAAATGTTTATTGCAGCCATGTTTTCAATATAAATTGGAAAAATAAATGGGAGCCAAAAAACGTTACGTTATATCGAGGTAAAAATTACGTTATATCGAGTTACGTTATAAAGAGGTTACGTTATATCGAAGTGTTTTTTTTTTAAGGACACCCGTTGTTATAATTCAGTTAAGCGCTTCTCCTCGGGATGCTGCTGCTGCTGTTAGACCTGCTTTCGTTATCACTCATACTGCCTGCTCTGGTTGCACTTTGTGCGACCCTTTTTCGGAGCGCAATCAAGCATTGAATAAAATGTTTATTTTTGTATTTTGCTGACCGCGCTGCTGACAAACTGCACTTTCTCCGACAGGGGACGATTGGGAATCGATTGGGTTCGAAAGTGAAACCACGGACTAGGAACGTGAATTAAGCTTGAACGTGGTGTTGTCTATTGCTGCCATGAACCGCATTTTATATTGAGACCGCAAATGTACCGGTGCAAATAGTTTGGGGAGTTCCGGCGAAGTGTTTATGAGTATCCTTCCCTGTGGTGAAAGGATATGGCTAACTTGAAATAGGAATCGATGCAACAAAACCGCTATTATTTTCGGCTGAACCCGAAAGTTTTGGGCGATGGGATGAATTTTAATAATTTGAGACCGTTTTGATTCGATGAAACCATTCAAGTATTGGCGAATCATCCTGATTTTCTTGTATTTTTAAGTCCTTTAGGAGGTTTGTTCGTATCTTCAATTTAGTTTTTTTAGCATTATGTACAGACCATGGATATGTATTACATATCTCGAATATACTATCCGTATCTATCTATCTTTATTAACGAGATGTTTAGCCCTGGGCTAGTTCATCTCGGGACCAAAATAAATAAAAATAAATAAGGAACAAAAAAATAAAAATGAAAAAATAAGTTATTTTTCGAATTTTTATTTTAAACGATAATTGTTAAACTTTTTTCAAACGTCATCTGGATCATTATTTTACTTGTTTTTTACTTTAAAAATTGATAAAAACCTAACTGATTTAAAAAAAAAATGATGAATCTTTTTGTTTCTCCCCTTCAAAATTTTCGGATTTTTCAAGGGGGGGGGGTGACATAAAAGAAAATTAATATTTGTATCAGCCTTATAAAATAAGAATATACTGAATAAGTAATAGTTTATGATTACTAACTCGATGATGTATTAAGTTGCAACTTCATTTAAATTATTGTCTCTAGAAATCGACGGAAGGTCCCCTGATTTTTTTTCTGTCCTCCTATGTATGTAACTCGTTTCAGCTAGCCTAGCATCGATAAACTCTCACTTCCTGCCTTAGCAGTTTCAGCAGTAGCTACTAAAGTAGTGGCAAACGATATGCCATCGGATCTAATGGCACACACAGTGCGGTTAGCCGTGAACACGACTCGACGGCGGAACTCTGCTGCCGCCCCATTCGCCCCAGTAGCTAGCAAAACTACAACCCGGTCATATCCACTCTCGGTAATATGCCATCATCGAGTAGGTACCGTAATGTCGGGTGAAATTGACTATTTTCCCAATTTTCCATGTCTGTTTTCCACAAACTTAACAATTTCAACAATATTTAGGCACAAAAATAGACTCAAGTACACAAACCAAAAGTTAAGATTATGGGATTTCTGATTTCAAATATGCTAGCCCAATTCTAACCATCGCAATGTTTGTGGAAATATTCAATAACAATTAACCCCTCTACCGGCAGCTTCATTATTTACCGCAAAATTCAAATTCAAATCGTTACAACTTTTTTGTTTTTCAATATTTTTGCACCATTTTTTCACAAGTTCTCAAAAAACTTTTCTAGTTTCGAAATCCGTGTCACGTGGTCCACCTGCTTGTTAACTTTTGATACATAAAATTGAAGATAATTTGTTACTGACGTCACTTAAATGATAAATTCCAAATTAGATTTGTTGCTGCCAGATAGCAGATCTGCTGAACAGCTTTGCCAAAGATACCAACCTTCTAGCTCATCAGGATCTTGAGATGTAGAAGAATGAAGAAAATTTGTAACTAGCGCCACCTAGCGGATAAATATTCAACTAAGATTATGACTGCCGGATAGCTTTTGATCTGCTAAACAACTTTTCCGAAGACACCAACCTTCTAGCTCATCAGGATCTTGAGATATAGAAGATTGAAGAAAATTTATAACTGGCGCGCAGTGCGCATCGTACCTTCGTGCTGTGCGTACACGAATTCTCTCTGCTCTTGGAAGTTTTCTTAAAAACTACCTAAAGCAATAAAACAGTACTTTTCAGTGCTACAAAAACAGTACTTTTCAGTGCTAAAATTAAAAACGGTACTTTTCAGTGCTACTAAAACAGTACTTTTCAGTACTATTTTTTCTACTATTGATCCCTTTACGATCCTTGTTTGGACCCGTGCCTTCGATTTTTCGTTGGACCCGTTGGCGAAAGCTAGCGGTGGTAATCCTTCTTGGACACCGTCTTGGGAAAAAACCTTTCGAAGGTCACGTCTTCTTTCGTTTATTAATTAAACATGGTATCAACAACAAACAAAAGGAAGGGTGAATCTCTGAATTCACTACTTCCTTCCAAAAAAGTGGGTTTTAAAACTGTCACTACACGTGGCAAGAATGGAAGAAAGGACGCTCCCCCGGAATGCGAACTTTCTTCCAAGGGTGAAATGAATAATTGTATCGAAATGAGCAATCAGTTCGATGCTCTAGACAAATTTTCCGAACACCAAATCGAAGCAGCCTCTAGCCCAGGCTCTTTGATTCAAGTGAGGAAGCAAAGAGTGCCGCCTATCGTGGTCAGTTGTTCCGAATTTGGGGGATTTAGGCAGGAGATCTTGAACTCCATTAGGGGAATCAAGGTTTCCTTCCAAATCGCAAAGAAAGGAGACTGTCGCGTTTTGCCGGAAACTCTTAAAGATCGTGAGCTTCTTCTCAAACATCTTGAAGAGAAGAAGCACAAATTTTTTACTTATGACGACAAAACTGAACGTTTGTTCAAAGTTGTCTTGAAAGGTCTTTCAAGTGACTATAAATCACCTGAAGAGATCAAAAATGGAATAAATGATTTACTTGGATTTTCCCCAGTCCAAGTAATCATTATGAAAAAGAGAACCCAATCTGGCATTGTTCGGAAAGGGCTTTCTCAAGAATTTTATTTAGTTCACTTTAACAAAAAAGAACTAAATAATATTAAAGCTTTAGAAAAAGCAAAACTTTTGTTTGATGTCCGTGTGACATGGGAACATTTCCAGAAACCTGGAGGAAATTACCAGAACCCCACTCAGTGCCGTCGGTGCCAAAAGTGGGGTCATGGTACAAAAAATTGTCGCATGGATGCTAAATGCATGATTTGCGGAGGCTCTTCTCACGCCAAAGACGTCTGTCCAGTGAAGGAAGATACCACCAAATTCATATGTTGTAATTGCGGGGCTAACCATAAGTCCAATTTTTGGAATTGTCCTTCACGCAAAAAGGTCATTGAGGCTCGTGCCAGGCAGATGAAAGATAATATCCGTTACGATAACGGTCGTTTCCGGAATTTGCCTGGTAGAGTATCGAACAATGCTCATTTTTCAGTTAACGATCGCTTGATCATGAATCATACCCATCAGGAAGATCATAATCATGCTCATTCACAAACTAATTTTAATCCGTCGGGTAGCCGTTCGAATCTTTCTATTTCGAATGTATCTACCCACGGTAAATCTTTTGCCGATATCGTAGCAGGAAATTCGAACTCCTCCCCTGTTCGATCCATGGGTACCCATTCTACTTGTTTCAAATCAAATGGAAAAAACCCTACCGCCACAGGTAACTCCGCTTCTTCGTCTACCGGAAATTCCAATGGGAAATCACATGACATGTCTGCCTCTGATTTTAATTTTCTAACTGAACAATTGAATCTAATGATTGATGCAATGTTCAAAGCCACCACTATGACTGAAGCAGTCCAAGTAGGTGTAAAATTTACAAATCAAATTGTTATTGGATTACGTTTTTCTAATGGATCCAAATAATAATTTAAATATTTTAAATTGGAATGCTCGTTCTCTGAATGGTAAAGAGGACGAGCTGTTTAATTTTCTTACGGTTAATAACGTGCATATAGCAGTTATTACCGAAACGTATTTAAAACCTGGATCTAAACTCAAAAGAGATCCTAACTTTTTTGTTTATCGTAATGATCGACTTGATGGTGCATGTGGGGGAGTTGCAATCATCATTCATAGGCGTATAAAACATCAACTGTTTTCATCATTTGAAACTAAAGTTTTTGAAACTTTAGGTGTTTCTGTTGAAACACAGTTTGGTAAATATACTTTCATAGCTGCCTATTTGCCTTTTCAATGCTCTGGGCAGCAAGTTAATTTGCTCCAAACTGACTTGCGTAAATTGACTCGCAATAAGTCAAAATTTTTTGTCATTGGTGACTTTAATGCCAAACATCGGTCATGGAATAATTCTCAAAGTAATTCCAACGGCAGAATTTTATTTGATGAGTGCTCTTCAGGATATTTCTCAATTCAATACCCTGATAGCCCCACATGTTTTTCCTCTTCTAGAAATCCATCTACGATTGATTTGGTCTTAACCGACTCTAGTCATCTTTGTAGCCAACTGATTACTCATGCTGATTTTGATTCTGATCATGTCCCTGTTACATTTCAAATATCGCAAGAAGCGATTCTCAATCCTATCAGCTCCACTTTCAATTATTTACGAGCCGACTGGAATATATATAAAACGTATGTTGATTCCAATCTTGATGTTAACATTTCTTTAGAAACTAAACTTGATATTGACAATGCTCTTGAAACTTTAACAAATTCCATTGTTGAAGCCCGGAGCATTGCAATTCCAAAATGTGAAGTAAAATTTGAATCCGTGATTATAGACGATGATCTTAAACTCTTGATCCGTCTTAAAAACGTGAGGAGAAGGCAATTTCAACGCACTCGCGATCCTGCTATGAAAATTATATGGCAGGATTTGCAGAAAGAAATCAAGAAACGTTTTGCTCAATTAAGAAACAAAAATTTTGAAAATAAAATTTCTCAGTTGGACCCTGGCTCTAAGCCCTTTTGGAAATTATCGAAAATCTTGAAAAAACCTCAGAAGCCAATACCGGCATTGAAAGAGGAAAACAAATTATTACTAACTAATTGCGAAAAAGCTCAAAAACTTGCTATGCAGTTTGAAAGTGCGCACAATTTTAATTTAGGACTTACTAGTCCAATTGAAAATGAAGTTACTCAGGAGTTCGAAAATATTCTCAATCAAGAGAACGTTTTCGAAAATGCCTGGGAGACTGATTTGGAAGAAGTGAGAACTATTATTAAAAAATTCAAAAACATGAAAGCTCCTGGCGATGATGGAATTTTTTACATCCTCATCAAGAAACTTCCAGAAAGTAGCTTATCATTTTTAGTTGATATATTTAACAAATGTTTTCAATTAGCATATTTTCCTGACAAATGGAAAAATGCTAAGGTTGTTCCAATTTTAAAACCAGACAAAAATCCTGCAGAAGCTTCTAGCTATCGTCCAATCAGTTTGCTTTCCTCCATCAGTAAACTTTTTGAAAAGGTTATTTTGAACAGAATGATGGCCCACATCAACGAAAATTCAATTTTTGCCAATGAACAGTTCGGATTCCGCCATGGACATTCGACCACTCATCAACTTTTACGTGTAACAAATTTGATCCGTTCCAACAAATCTGAAGGCTATTCTACTGGTCTTGCTCTTCTAGATATAGAAAAAGCATTCGACAGTGTTTGGCATGAAGGTTTGATTGTAAAATTAAAAAACTTTAATTTCCCAACATACATTGTTAGAATAATTCAAAGTTATCTGTCAAATCGTACACTTCAGGTTAATTATCAGAACTCCAGATCTGAAAGACTTCCTGTAAGAGCTGGTGTTCCTCAAGGCAGTATTTTGGGACCAATATTATACAATATTTTCACATCTGACTTACCTGAGCTACCTCAGGGATGTCAAAAATCTTTGTTTGCGGATGACACAGGCCTCTCCGCCAAAGGTCGAAGCCTGCGTGTCATCTGTAGTCGATTGCAAAAAAGTTTGGATATTTTTTCTTCATACTTGCAAAAATGGAAGATTTCTCCTAATGCTTCCAAAACTCAACTAATAATATTCCCACATAAACCAAAAGCTCTTTATTTGAAACCTTCAAGTAGACATGTTGTCACGATGAGAGGGGTTCCAATAAATTGGTCAGATGAAGTTAAGTATCTAGGGCTCATGCTAGATAAGAATTTAACTTTCAAAAATCACATTGAGGGCATTCAAGCCAAATGTAATAAATATGTAAAATGTCTCTATCCCCTTATTAATAGAAAATCAAAACTTTGTCTTAAAAACAAGCTTTTGATATTCAAACAAATTTTCAGGCCAGCCATGTTGTATGCTGTACCAATATGGACTAGCTGTTGTAATACCAGGAAAAAAGCTCTGCAGAGAATTCAAAATAAAATTTTGAAAATGATTCTGAGGCTTCCTCCCTGGTATAGTACCAATGAGTTACATAGAATATCCAATGTTGAAACATTGGAACAAATGTCAAATACAATCATTAATAATTTCAGGCAAAAATCGTTACAATCTTCTATTGCCACGATTAATGCGTTATATGTTTAGGTTAAGTTAGGTTAAGTATATTAAAAATGTTTTTTTTTTCTCTTATAAGCAGGTGAAATCAACTCACCTGTAAAAAAACTGAACTGCTACGGCAAATGAAATGTAATATGTTGTTAACAAAATGTTAATTAAATCTTAAATTTGTTTTACCAAATTAGGATGATAGTGTTGTCAAATAACACAGAACACCTAGATATAAGAAATGAATGTAATGTTTGGAATGATACTAATAAAGAAATAATAATAATAATATATAACTGGCGCTGCCTAGCGGATAAATACGCAACTAATTTTGTTACTGCCAGAGATAGCCCTTAATCTGCTGAACAACTTTGCTGAAGTCACCAACCTTCTAGCTCATCAGGATCTTGAGATATAGAAGATTGAAGAAAATTTGTAACTAGCGCCACCTAGCGGATACATTCCCAATTAAGATTGTTACTGACGGATAGCCCTTAGTCTGCTGAACAACTTTGCCGAAGACACCAACCTTCTAGCTCATCTGGGTTTTGAGATATCCGTTGAATGGACGATGTGGCCAATTTTGGTACCCCAAGACAATCCGGAATAACTCCGGAACTACGTTGACCTTATTTCAAGTTTCCTGGACCATAAACTAGAAGAGTTTTTCGGTAAGTTCTGAAAATTTCAACAAAATCCATCGAGAAACAAAAAAGTTATGCACATTTTAGTGTGTTTTTTGCATGTGAAAAGTATGTTGGCTGGATGAAGGTTAATAATAGGAATAACGCGATAAACTCCTGAATATTGGCAATCTCCTATGGAATTTTCAATCATATGATAGCGAATGTAATACAATATATCATATGAGAATTTAAAAAAATCGTAAAATCGGGTGACCAGAAAAATCCAGATTTTGCTAAATTTTTATTTTTTGAAAAATTATAACTTTTGAACCACTTGACCGATTTTCAATTTTCTTGGACGAAATGAAAGCTAAAAATTTCGACTTTACAAGAAATATATAAAATTTCACAAAAATTGTTTTTTACATGAAAAAAAAATCCGTTTTTTCGAGTTTTGAAGGCTTTGGGACCAAAGGGGCTGTTGCTGTTCTCATTTTTTTTTAAAGTTCAGAAAATTCTACGTTTACTGTCAAATTTTCAGCGATGTGTGTTTTTTAGTTTTTGAGATATATTTTTTTGAAAAAAAAATCAGTCATTTTTCATCGGCACACACTGTAGGTCTCAGCGAATTTTTTATTAAAAAAAAATCATAACTTTTGAACAGCTCGACCGATTTCCAATTTTGTGTATGGAATGAAAGCTCAAGATTTCAACTTTTCAGAAAAAAATATAAAACTCTGAAAACAATTTTTTTACATAAAAAAATATAAAAAAAATCTAGTTTTTAGGAATTTTTTATATTTTTTCATGTCAAACAACTGTTTTTCAGACTTCTATATATTTTTTTTAATTGAAACCTTGAGCTTTCATTCCACAAAAAAACTTTGAGAATCGGTAGAGCTGTTTAAAAGATATATTTTTTTTTTTCTAAAAATAAAAAAATCTAATTCGCTGAGACCTACAGTGTGTGCTGTTGAAAAATGACTGATTGCTTATTTTCAAAAAAATATATCTCAACAACTAAAAAACATACATCGCTGAAAAATTGACAGTAAACGTAAAATTTTCTGAACTTTCAAGAAAAAATGAGAACAGCAATAGCCCCTTTGGTCCCAAGGCCTTTGAAACACGAAAAAACGGATTTTTTTTATTTTTTTCATGTAAAAAACAATTTTTGTGAAGTTTTATATTTTTCTTGTGAAGTCAAAATCTTTAGCTTTTATTTCGTCCAAGAAAATTGAAAATCGGTTTGATTTTTTTCTGAACTTTCAAGAAAAAAAATGAGAACAGCAATAGCCCCTTTGGTCCCAAGGCCTTCAAAACACAAAAAAACGGAAATTTTTGATTTTTTTTTTTTCATGTATTATGCCTCAATAAGATTTCGTAAATTTTATATGGGGCAAATAAAATCTAAATAAAATCAATTCTAAACCTCGGAGTCCAGTCAGTAGAGAAGAGTAGCTACTGGAAATCCGAAATGTGTTAACTCTTAAGGTAAAGATTTGTAAACAAAATTATTTGTCATTAACCCCTCTACCGGCAGCTTCATTTTTTTCCGCAAAATTCAAATTCAAATCGTTATAACTTTTTTGGTTTTCAATATTTTTGCACCATGTTTTCACAAGCTCTCAAAAAACTCTTCTAGTTTTAGGATCTGTGTCGATATTGATTATTGGTGATCTGATTTTAAAGATATTCCGATGTTCCTTGGGGGACCGACATTTTCCATATAAAATGCCTTTGGCGGCCATTTTGTTTTTGATCAATTTATCATAAAAATAAAATGTGGGCTATATAATGCCAAATAATAAGGAGCTTTTCTGAAAAAATCATACAAATCGTTTCAGTATTCTTGGAGATATCTGAAAATAACGATATAATGTTTTTGGAAGTTTTTAAGATCTTTATTTGGCCAGCGTGGTTCCAGAAACCTAAATGGTCATTACTTAAAGACGGCTGCACCAAATTGCTTCATTTTTTCACAACATACTATTATCAATGCATTGTTTCGAAGAGTGAATATCCGAATACGATTGAAATTCTGTAGCCTGAGAAATTAACAGCAGGTTGTAGTTACGGGTCGGTCCCCCAAGGAATTTTGGAATATCTTCAAAACCAGATGACCAATGATCTATATCGACACAGATCCTAAAACTAGAAGAGTTTTTTGAGAGCTTGTAAAAAAATGGTGCAAAAATATTGAAAAACAAAAAAGTTATAACGATTTGAATTTGAATTTTGCGGTAAAAAATGAAGCTGCCGGTAGAGGGGTTAATGATCAACTTATTCACCTAAATTCATTGAGAAAACACTCTTGGAAAAAAAACCCAGGAGGAGTTCGAGGGTAAATTTGCAATGATGAATCAAAAAAAAATTTGGTGGTATCCCTAAGAAACATGTAGATAAATTTGTGAATGTTCCTGTGCAATTCCTGGCAAAATCTAGAATGCAAAATTAGAAGAGGGGAAAATCACCGTGGGAATTCATTTTAGCTTCACTTTCCTAGCTTAGCTTTATTCACTTTCGAAGAACTCGAGAAAAGCTGAATCAGGTGAATATTGTGACACAGTGTTAGAAAATGCTTAGAAATCTCGATATCATTCAGTTGTGGGAGTATGCAAAACAATCATATCAGTGAAAACTAACAAATAACAAATTGATTTCGAATACTCCTTTAACCAGAGAACCGTCTGTTTGGAATAGGATTCTTAAGACCCAAGTAAAATGGAGCTGATGTCAAAACTGAAAAAGCAGTTTTCTCTTACCATGAACAAATCAAAAAAAATAAAAACACACATTTTATTTGTCAAATAAAACAGCTGTGTGTTTCCATTTTCTCTGATTTGTCGGTTTAAAAGGTAATAGGCCAAGAGAAGTGGATGAACTTGTCATTCATTTTTCTGTCAAATCTCATACAAAATCTACTTTTTCTCTGACAGAAATTCACTCTAGGTGAACCACTTCCCCTGGCCTATTAAAAAACTACTTTTTGACATTTGCTTAATTTTAACTTGGGCCTTAATTCGCAAATGAATGCCTGGCGAATTTGTGGAAATTTGGAGTGAATTTTTTGAATTAATCAAATTTATGAACAAGCCTTATTTGGTGAACTATTAGATATAATTACTGAACAAGTTTCTGACAATTTAATTTAATAATTTTGGTTGGAATTTTGAGGTTTCTGTCTTGAATTCCATCAGAAGGTAGGCCCGCGAATCTTCGTGGTTATTCAACGTTGATTACTTTAGAAATCGAACCAATAACTCACTCAAGTCTGTCAGTAATTCTTCCAGATATTTCATCAAACCTTTTTTAATTACCTTCGCCAGTGAATTCAGCCGACACTAATATTTCGAAATTTTACCATCACTATTATCGCAAACTCTTCCAAAAAAAATACAGAAAAAGTTCCATATATTCTGTAGGAAAAGTCTGTACAATATTTATCTGAATTCATCTAGAGAGTTAGGAAGGAAAGGGATCTCTTCTTTTCTTGACATTTAGATATTCAGGTAAAAAAAAAATACAAAAAAATATTATTGGTTTGCTATTTGAGTTAAGGAGGCTGATCAATTATATCGTTCCTTTATAATTAGATCACGGAAAAAGTGACTTTAGTGACCTTTTTTTTTTTCGAAAAAGTGACGTTGCAAATAATAACTTTTTAGTGACCTGGTCGAAAATAGTGACCAAGTCACTAAAAAGAGACTCGCTATCAGCCCTGCGTTTGGGCTATAAGAAAAAAATACATTCTGAAAATATAGGGTCAGCGTTCCCTTAGTGGACAGTCCCCTATAGTCGCACTAGTGGCTTTTTACAGCCGTTTTGCTATAAATCTTCTCAAAATATTTTTTGACATGAAGGTTAGGAGCTATTTATCTAAGTACTATTGATATACAGCTCGATTTTGTTCAAAAAATGATCGAAATAATTAGTTTTGCTTAAAATTTGAGCGCCCTTGCGCCTATAGTAAACCTATTGTTCCTATAGTAGCACTGCTGAGAGAAACTATTTTTTATTATACGA
The DNA here is from genome assembly GCF_002204515.2 of Aedes aegypti. Classification (NCBI taxonomy): domain Eukaryota; kingdom Metazoa; phylum Arthropoda; class Insecta; order Diptera; family Culicidae; genus Aedes; species Aedes aegypti. Next base: position 17,810,102 of record NC_035108.1, on the reverse strand, counting down.
AATAATTAATGAATTAGGAACTTTTTTTACATTAAACGAAAGCTTTTGATCCACACTTTGAAGGAAAAATATAAAAGCTTTGTAAAAATACGGTTTTGATTAGTATTTTGCCAACGCCGTGATGCTAGTGCTACTATAGGAACAGAAATTAGAAATAGTGCTACTATAGGCACATGTAATCCTATAGTGGCACAAACGATAATAAATACAAACATATGAGTTTTTGTAGTTTTCATATTTTTCCCGCATAACCAAGATAAAAAGCTTTCAGATGATATAAAAATAATGGCGCTAGCGTTAATTTTCGATTTTATACGAATATTTGTTCTTAGCTATGCGGCTATTGGTACATCGACCCTATCATAGTTTTTGTCATGAGAAATTTGAAAACAAACTTAAATTTTAAATTACATTGAATTCATCATTTTAAACTTTTGTTGAATTTTTACCATTTAATTTCAATGAGAAATAGATGTTTGGGACAAAATTGCACGATGGAGACTTTTGTATTAAAAAAACTTTTTCTAACAACAACTTTTGTCGATTTTCCTTTTTTTTTTGCTGTTGTATTAAATTTGTTTTAATGACAAACTAAGAATCTTGAAATTATTCTGAACCATAATGATAATTATGATTACTTCTCTAGAAGAAGCCATTTTCAAGATATTTCCAGTTAAATTCAAAAATTTATTATTTAAAATTGATACTTCAAGTAAATTGACCATTTTTTTTTAAGGCACTCTGTGCTCGTGGCCAATACTGTGCAGGAATCAGGTGATCTGTAGCTTCAGCTTCTTTACCGATACAGATCTATTTTTAACTTATTTATATTTACATCAACTTTCACTCTCTCCTACTCTTTTACTCTCACACCGAGCAGGTAGAAGAGAGCTCTGTTGTTAGTGAGGCTAGCTTCCTGCGAAGAGGGTCAGTTTGTCTCAGTCACCATCTGATACTGACGGAGGATGAATGTGCTCCCCAAAGCACGGTCCTCCGTGAGGCGTCTTCTGGTGGCTGGACGGGTTTTTTTGTGGAGGGGCTGGGAATCGAACCCATGACCTTCCGCTTATGAAGTGAAAGCGTATTCTCAAGGCCACAGACCCCCCTATAGAATTGATCATGTAGTCATTATAGTTTAGAATAATTTCAAGATTTTTATTTCATCATCAAAACATTTTTGATTTCACAAAAAAAACAACAAAATTTTGAATTTCGATCGACTTAGCAAAACTTTGTTTTTTTTTTTGTTAAATAAAACCTATTCTAAAAACAAATTCCAAAAATGTTTAAAAATTAATTTTTCGAGCAATTTATTAAGTAATAAGTTTTATTTTTTGAATATTTTAAGAGAATATTTATTTTGTAGCCCAAACGGTTCACTGTAACTTCTTTATTGAACGTTCTTCTCTAAAATCAACAGTTCCGGAGCTAGAAGTTGCTTGTTGTATTTGTTGGAAATTAAATCGGGCGACACATTGATCAATTTTCCCCAACCGACCAATTTTACTCGACTTTACGGTACTTACATAGCGAAGTCGTCGCAGCGTGCAGCCGTTTCTGGTTGTAACCGCTGTGTTTGTGTGTTCCGTTTTGCTAAAATGTTTACTTGAACCGTTTTCCGGTATTACTACGCGGCTGCAGCAAAACTAGGGCCCTCTCAAACCGTGTTGCCTATATCGCGCGCCCTACGCAATTTCATAAATTGTGCGTGGAAAATTAATTGTTTTCACGCAATCATTTCGGCTTAGCCGGGCAGGGGTTTTCCGACTTATTGCACCATTTTCACATTTTTTTTGGGTTTCTTAGTGGAAGGGCCACAATCGTCGCCTGGCTACTCTTCAGAGAGGAAATGGTTAATCATGTAAATCGGTTTATCCCCACTCCCGCAACTTCGTCAGGCATCGCGTTTCACCCAAACATAAGGAATGAGTTCTCATTTGCATAAAATGATTACCATGCTCCTGGCTGCTTAGCTGTATTTTGGTGGAATTCTTCGGCGGAGTTCTTCGACATTTGGACGGGGCGAAAAAGTCGCTGCGGAGAAGTCGTTTCCGAAAGAAAAATATTGCCGATAGTTTGGAATTGGTAGATACTCATGAATAATTCAGAGGAGGAGGAGCGGGTTATCTCTGGACGATTGCTCCTAACTAGATTCTCGTTTGGGAAGCTGTCGATGAGGTTACTTTACTCGTGTTTTACCAGTAGTAAGTGGATGTTTTTGGATGGGGGCACTTTGTAAAACATTTAGGTATACGGTGAAGGTGGTGAGTTGTGGAAATTTGCCAAAATGAGAATCAGTGCGCATCCTACCCTCGTGCTTCGCGTATACAAATTCTTTCTGCTCTCGGAAGTCTTTAAAACTATCTAAAGCAATGAAACAGTACTTTTTCGATTTTTCGTTGGACCCGTTAGTGAAAGCTAGCAGTGGTAATCCTTCATGGACACCGTCTTGGGATAAAACCTCTTAGAAGGTCACTTCAAGAAAGACAAACATAACGACACAAAAGGTCAGTCTCCGAGATTTCCCAAGACCGTAACTTTTTTCGGAGATGTTACTTCAAAGATGTATGACAGAATACTGGCTTAGGGCTAAGAACCTCGTTAATAATAAAAAATAAACAAAGAAAACATCGCAGATGTTTAAAAAATAAGAAGGTTAAAGTCAAACACATAGTGTCGACAAATGGTCTAATAAACATAGTGTACGAAGAACAAAAGTTCTATAACATTGAAAACACTTATAGGACATAAAACAAGAGGTCAAAAAATCAATTACACGAAGGGTTAGTAACAACAGGTCGGAAGGACAAACATAGAATAGACGTACATTATTTGTTGTAGTGCTATTTTGGAAGAAAAAGATTGCATAAAAAGGCGGTGTAAAATTTCAAAGGGATAATAATTAAAAAAGCAATAGGTCGAAATAATCAGGAAGACGAAAACTATAAAGCTGCAAGACGCAAAAATGCAAAAATTTCAAAAGAAAAAAAAAAGATAATAAGCAGAAGTAAAAGGAAAGAGGCTAGAATAACAAAAATGCACAGGGATAAAATATCAAGATAAAAAAAGTTATCAGTACAAGTGGTAGAAAGAACAAACGAAATAAAATTTCGAATCAACACGAAAAAACAGACGGTCATAAATATCAACCAAATCGAGATAAGCTAACAGTGTCGCTGACAGCTTACGATCATCGACCTGGATATTCCAAAGCAATCATTGACAATAACGTTGAAACAGTTTCACTTTCACACCACTCAAACTGTAACAGCACCCATAACAGGGATCAACGTTCCTCACAACAACAATTTTATCACTCGCACCGGTATACCTCTCAGGGCCCACCAAGCCCTGAGAGGTCCTAGAAATAGAAACCAATGCTCCATGAGCCATACATCAAGATTACCACTCGCATCGCATTTGCCGGAAGCTTTCTGGAGCGTGTCAATTGTTATTGCGCCTGCACCGGAGTACATCGACCGTTGGTCGTCTTGCTGTTCGTCCCATTCCCATAGAAGCAAACCGTAGGCGAACGACACAAATCTAGGTCCCCCACCACTCACTTGGCCAGGGAACGCAGTTCAATGCGAGCCGTTCTCGCCATTAGGATTCATTTTCATAAATAGGTATAGAAGAGGCAAAGATCAGCAACAGCAACAAGCTCTAGCAGCGCTCTCTAAGTCAACAGTGCAGTGCTGTTATGCATTCGCTTGTTCTCAATTTAGCGTCCAACGAGAATATTTATGGTGATTTTATTTGCTGCATTTTTTGCATTACTCTGGGACCATGGGTTCCCAAACTTTCCTAAGGTGCGACCCACCTTACCAAAATAAATTCAAACTTCTTGTAAATTCTTTGAGTATTATTTTGGATGTCTATAAATCCGTAAAATTTCCTGGAGCGTAATCCAGTCAACTAAAGAGTAATGAACATGTTGTAAATTATTCGAAAGTGTTTAGTTTATTGACGTTTACTAAGACTCGACGGGGTTGGTGGTCTGATGGCTACCGCTTCTGCTTCATATGCAGAAGGTCATGGGTTCAATCCCAGGCCCGTCTCTTTCCTCGTACTTTGTAGTTGTATATCACTTGCTTCTATCTTCCATTCTAAATATATCACACTCAAACTATTCGTTCATAGCAAACGCTAGAACCAGAGACGGACAAGAAACCGTTTCCCTAACGCTTCCTACTTCCACGCGCACGCCTTTCTTACGCCTGATACATAGGCAGTCTGCTAACCACAAAAGCAAACCTTTCTGCCATGCCTTTCCCCCAATCCATACACTCCCGCATGAACTGACGTGGATGCAGTGGAATATACGGTCTACGTGGGAGTCAGTTCAATGCATCATCAATTCCTCCCCCTTCCCCTCATTGGTCTGCATTCTGACGTGGCAGGTGCCATTGTTGCCTAAAAATAGAAGATCACCAGCACTTATACACTGAGGATGCCTGTTAGTCCCAAGCAGTCATTCGGTTGGTTCCTTGTGTAAGTGCAGCTGATATGGCGATACTGGAGTGCATCCACGGGCGGCCAATCAAGCTCAAGCTCAAGCTCAAGTTTATTGACGTTTACTAAGAAGTTTCTAAAAACTGGTTCAACCAACTAAAATTTCCAAAATTCTTGCAAATTTGTCGATTTTTTTTTAAATTTTCGATTACTATCAAGTTTCTTTTGGTAATATTTCAATAAACTGAAATATTCAAATTTGTTGGCAATACTTTGAGTATCTGACTGTCTTCAGAGAAGTTTTCGTTTTCCATCCGAGCTCTCAAGATCCAGGTTGGGAAACTATGCTCTGGGCTATTGAGGCAGCCCCACCACACATGGTCCCAGTGTATTCTCACAGTGTGAGTCGTACGAATGGAATGCATTTGCACTTCTATACTAACTCGTTTAGAACGGGTGGCTGCAGCTTCTTAGGTACCTACATGATGTTGCTGGACGATCAGATGCGTAATAAAGCTGTCAAGTCGTTCAAATGTACATATTTGAACAGCTCGTCTAAGTCGTCTAAAGGCGGGAGGATGGAGCGAATCGCAGATAAGCGAACGTTTCGCTGCATTTGAAAAGTCGTTGTACCAGATTTGTCACGTTGGTAAATGGGTACAATTGAGCTCGTAACGAGGATTTAGCTTTGGCGACACGTTAATACCAGGCGAGGCTTCAGTAGTGTTCTACATATAGTGTTACAAATGTTTTATTACAATAGGCTTTCAATGCACGTAAGTTAAATTTTTGCTCAGAATGTCATGGCAAAGCCAAATGTAGCAGTACTAATTCTTAATTTTACATTCATAGCAAATATATTGTAATGCGTAGATTTTACTGTATGTTATAGAAAAAGCGAAGCATAAATTATTTTAACACAACAAATAAAACGAAGTGTAATTTATTACATAGATTATTTTACGGAATCTGGCGAATTTTACCGAAATCTCAACAGCTGAACAGATCCTTAATCCAAATTAACGAATTACGACAAAGTTTTATAGTTTTCTGTAATTGAATCACAAGAATCTGTGAAAATATACGATATTCCAGCATGAGCTGATGAGATTCCGAAAAATATAATCGGAATCCATTAAATGAGTTGGCTTTGATTATATTAAAAGAAATTATCAACGTACCGATTCACTATGCCTTCTGGTTGACTCATAAACTTTTTATTTTATGATATACCTGCAATAGAGAATGAAATAATTAGTAAAATGTGATTAATTCATGTAAAATATAAATATATAAAGAGTGCGAATAATTCAATGTGATTCTTATTAACGTCTTGAATCTGAATATATCTGATTGAAGGCCAATTCTAAACGTTTGATTTTTGATCCTGTTGGAAGCTTTCTAGCTCCCTGTTGGAAGCTTTCTAGCTTCCTATTGGATGCTTTCTAGCTTCCTGTTGGAAGCTTTCTAGCTTCCTGTTGGAGGCTTTCTAGCTTCCTATTGGATGCATTCTAGCTTCCTGTTGGAAGCTTCCCAACTTCATGTTGGAAGCTTTCCAGCTTGCTGTTGGACATCTTGTTGGACACTTTCTAGCTTCCTGTTGGAAGCATTTCCAGTTTTCTGTAGCTTCTCATCTACTTATTAGAAGCTTTCCCAGCTTCCTGTTGGAAGCTTTCCCGTTTCTAATAAGAAGCTTTTACAGCTTCTTATTATAAGCTGTTTTCTGTTAAAAGCTTTTCCAGTTTCCTGTTGGAAGCTTTCTAGCTTCCTGTTGAAAGCATTCCCAGGCTGCTGGAAACTTTTCCAGCTACCTATTAAAATATTTTCTAGCTTCTTATTAGAAGCTTTTCTAGCTTTTTCCAGTTTCTCGTTGGAAGTTTTTCGTACTTCTTCCTAATAGCTTCTCTAGATTCCTGTACGAAAATTCTACAGGTGTTTTTTTTTCAGCGTCCTGCTCGATACTCTTACAGCGCACATTGGGGAATTCCGAACCCAAAGGTGGAAAAAATTGATAACTTTCACAATAGAAAGATAAAAAATAAGTTTTATAGCTCATTTGAAAGGAAATTTTCTCAGAAATCGATTGGTGACGGTTTTATGAATGTGGGACCACTCTGGGATAAGCTATGGTGCCCGTTTTGCCCCAATTCCTTAGAAATTTTAGATTTTCATGTTGTTTTGAGTAAAACTGTTTTATTGTGGAGATTATTTCCCATGAAATCCATCATTTCTAGTCCATTCAACAATGTTTCACAGAAAACGTTATAAAAAAAATGGAAATTTAGGGGATTATGGGGCCAAATGTACAATGAAATATTTTTGAAGAGGAATTTTTGTTTTAAATGTTTTCAACGTGTTTTTTTTATTGAAATAAATTCTAAAATAGTCAAATAATCATGAATATAGCTTTCAGAAATAAGTTGTAGTAAAATTTGTAGAATATGTATGATAATTATTTATGCTCTATGCAACATATTGTGAATAATTTACCTTCTTACATCACAAATTCCAAACATTTCCAAACGATGTGCGATAGTTTGGGTAAACGATATTGATCTAAATGATTGATTGCCGTTAGCCTCATTGATAGGAGATAGTGGGAGCATATAGTTTTTTGACTATTTTGCCCCAATTCCCCTAAACATGATTTCATTCTTATTTAATTGAACTTTTTTTCTGAATTAAATTTATTATGTACTGAATCGTTTATTCTGTATCTGATACAATATTTAAATCATAAAACATAGGAGATTTTGGGGATCTTTTACACATAAACAAAAAAATAACCAAATAAAAAAAATCAAAAATGAATCTATCAAGAAACCATCAGCCGTTTTTTTCTGATTGCAACAAATTACTCAGGATTTTAGTATATCTAGATAACTTATGGCAAATAGTATTGCCTTAAACAATAGTCCATTGTCAAGCCAATAGTATTGTCCGATGCTATATAATTAATTATAGCAGTTAGGTTGCTCAGCACATGCTGACTTCCGTTCGGTCTCTTTCCTGACCGACCGTCGACCAGTGCAGACGCACAAGAAGAAACTATTAGAATAATAAATTAATCAATTAGCAGTTATTAAAGTATAGTCTCGCGTGTGTTTTTATTACTTCCTCCCAACATTTCAAGGATCAGGTTAGTTACACAATCATTACTGTAGCAATTTCGTGAGAATCAAATTGCATTTGACAAGAAATTATTTGGGAAATAATTTTGTCTTTTTATGAATATTTGGTATTACAATATTCCAATTGCCATCATAAACTACAGAAAAAGTTATCATAAAAGTGAAAATGCAGTTGTTAATAATGCTCAATTCTATATTTTTCCAAAATCGATCATTCATTTCATTAGTATAATTTATTGTTACTATGTTTGTTATGTTGCCTCTACATTTACTGTTAACAGATTGCTTGTTGGTTGACATCAATGTACCTCATGGTGAACCATACTGTGTTAATATTGTAAACAGTTATTATGGCTCTGTTTGACTGAATTTCAAGCATGTTCAAGAGCCTTCTAAAATGCATATCATAAATAAATTATTTTCTTGTTTATATATTTCCATAAAAAAGCCCGAGCAAACTTGAATAACAAAAAGATAAACGTCATCAGATAGCAAGCATATCTTAATATGTTTTCATTTTGGTTGAATAAGCAGGCAACATAACAAACATAATAACAAAAAAAATATACTAATGAAATGCATAACTGATTTTGAAAAATATTTTGAACTAAGCATTATTAACTACTACATCTTCAATAAAAATGTGCCATATTGAAATATATGGAAGACTTTGTTTGTTTACGATCACTTTTTCAGTAGTAGGGTGCAGGCAGAGCTACTTGAGCACTTCCACGCAAATCCTAATGAAATTTCATCAAAATGCAATTTTATTCTCATGAAATTTCTTCAGGTATGATTGTGTAACTAACTTAATTCTGAGTGATTTGTTTCAATCAGAAAAAAAAAACTGCAGATGGTTACTTAATAGACCCATATTTCAGTTTTACTTGTTTGTTTTTTTTTATTTATCTGTAAAAGATCCCCATAATCTCCTATGTTTTAGGATTTTAATACTGTATTAACTACTTAATAAACAATTTAGTACATAATAAATTTAATTCGGAGATATCTGTTCAATTATGTTCAATTATGAAAGAAATCGTGTTTAGGGGAATTGGGGCAAACATAGCCAAAAAACTATATGCTCCCATTATCTCCTATCAATGAGGCTAACGACAATCGATCATTTAGATCAATATCGTTTACCCTAACTATCGCACATCGTTTGGAAATGTTTGGAATTTGTGATATAAGAAGGTAAATTATTCACAATATTTTGCATAGAGCATAAATAATAATCATACATATTCTACAAATTTTAATACAACTTTTTTGTGCAAGCGATATTCATGATTATTTGACTATTTTAGAATTTATGTCAATAGAAAAACACGTTGAAAAAATTTAAAACAAAAATTCCTCTTCAAAAATATTTCTTTGTACATTTGGCCCCATAATCCCCTAAATTTACATCTTTTTATAACGTTCTCTGTGAAACATTGTTGAATGGACTAGAAGTGATGGATTTCATGGGAAATAATCTCCACAATAAAACAGTTTTACTCAAAACAACATTAAAATCTAAAATTTCCAAGGAATCGGGGCAAAACGGGCACCATAGCTTATTCCAGAGTGGCCCCACTTTCATGAAACCATCTCTAATCGATTCCTGAGAAAATTTCCTTTCGAATGAGCTATAAAACTTATTTTTTATCTTTCTATTGTGCAAGTTATCAATTTTTTCCACCTTTGGGTTCGGATTTCCCCAATGTGCAGCGTCTTGTTGGAAGCATTTCCGGCATCTTAAAAGAAGCATTTTTGGAGTCCTTCAAGCAAAAAGGTTCAGCGTTTTGCTGGTAGCATTTTTAGATTTCTGACGGAAGTTTATTCAAAGTTTTGCAGGAAATTAGAAGTGTCCTCCAGATTCTTCCTGAATGCGTTTATAACTGTTTCTAGCATTTTCTAAGTTTCTACATCCTAGTGAAACTGATCAATGTGTTATACCGTTAACCCTCTTATAAATGGACATCACATAACGCATAGATGAATTGACCATGAGTCTTTTCAAGAAGTTACGAGTGAAAAATGAGAAATTTAGGGTCACATAATTTGTGTACCATCCCCTACTAACCAATCAAATTTATAACATATTTTGTTAGAAAAATCGCGCTAACTGAGTAACAAAATCTGTTACAACTCTGTTGTAATCCAGTGCATGTGATTTAGCATTTTTCAAAAGCATACTCGACAAAGTTTGCTGGGACCACTAGTTTACAATAAACTTACAAATGCAATGTCAAAAATATAACAAACTTTGTTTTAAATGTGTTACAATAAATATAATTAGTTACCCGACCAGTGGATTATAACAGAGCTTCAACAGTTTTTTTTTACTCAATTAGCGCGTTGATTTGAAACAAAATGTGTCATAATTTTGGCTTATTGGTAATTAAAATAACAAAAAATTATAACACAATTTCCTCTGTAATAATCAAAATTAAAACAAAATAAGATATAATTTAAAAAAATTAACTCATTATGTTTCAAATCAAACAAAAATATAACTCATTGTGTAATTTGTTCATAACTAAATAATAACAAAATTTGTTGTAAGCAATGCATTTTTTAAATTGAAACAAATTTGGAACAGCCTTTGTTATTATAACAGATTTTGTTTTAATTCTGTTATAATTTCCTCCATCAACTCAATGTGCTTCTAACAAAAATCAAACAAAGTTTGTTATTTGTAACAATTCTTCATATAATTGTGCTGCAATTTTGTTGTAATCCACTGATCGGGTAAGAACGAAGCCACCTTGATAATAACATTATATCAACTTCTGTTATTTTCAACTATTATTGATTTCTTATAAACTTGTTATGTGATTCTGGCCGGGATGGGATATATCCTGTTCTAATCCGAAAGGTATTTGAGATTATCAAAAAAGTTTAAAAGAGACTACTTGCAAATGACTTTTTGATAAACATGCACTTAAGCTCTTGTTTTCAAAGTAATGGGAGTCATTTTGTTAATCTTCAAACAAATCTTCATGCTTCTCGTCAGACAGGTGTAGGTATGAAATGCCATAGAACGGCTGTTTGAAATCGTAACACTCAAACCTTGTAAAATGCTGAAATACCAATCATCAATTCCTTACAATCCAGAATGCCGAAAATCCAAATATTCTTCCCGACTACAACCCAGCATATGGTACACGCTCAATCGATCGTATCCCCCCAAGACGAGAATGACGGAATGCAATAAAACAAACATCACCATCATCGCCGGAGCGAAGCACCAAACAAATTCCGGGAAACTCTTCCGAATCACCGTGTCTATTTTTGCAATTCCTCTCACTCCAATACAAGAGAAATATAAGAAAGAAAAAAAAACTTGAGACGACTGTCTTAAACATTTGTTGTCACACTGCCAACCCCTTTAACCATCGTCATCACGGCGGTGTAGTGTCACCATCAGACATACGACGACTCCGCACACTGGCCAACAAGAAGAAGTAGCAGGCCTTGAAGAACCGACAACCGGAACGACCTACGTAAGATGCGAGCGACCAAGATGATGGCGAAAACAACTTCGCTCTGCGGCTTGCCTGCGTTTGAGATGATGTCATTCATTGATTGTGTGTCGTCGTCGCCGTCGTCGTAGTCTTCGCAGTGCCTTTTTGTGCGGTTAAGCAGCTGATTGCCCACCATCCATGGGCATGGGCATGGGATGCTGCGCTGTAAAGCATCCTGGCAATGTGAACCCGGCAACAACGCAACGGTCTCGGTTCCCATGGATCTTCTCCTCCCTGGTTGTCTTGTACACTTGCATATGGAATTGTGTTTTACTGGATTGGGGTTAGCAGAATGGACCGTCAGCGGCAATGGGCGTATCGAGGATATCTGTTAAGGAAGGAGGCGAAGAGTTATCTCACATAATTCACGCAAACAACACCATTTTTGACAAACTCTGCGCTCCGCTTTGTATGATTACTGATTTTGTTTTTATATGAAACGTACAATGACACCTGCCAGGAGCATGCGTTAGCTGGCAATTACAGCAAAGCTGTTAGACATCATCCTCACAAGCGCCGCTATAGCCGTAGATGCACTTTTACAGGCATATTCATCGTGATCGGCGAAGCTGAGCTTGTCAGATGCCTTAGAGATCGCTTGGACTCTATGGTTCAATCACCTACCGCGATAAGCGCCCGTTGCTCGGGCTTGCGGTTATTGACCATCACCACCTCAGACTTGTGACGGACCAGTCATAGTTTCCTAGACTGCATCCATTCCCCAACTATGCAGACAGAGTGCGCTGCTGTCAACTCTACTTCCTCCATCGATTCACCATAGACCACTAGGGTGATATCGTCGGCGAAGCCAACAATCTTAACACCCGTCGGAAGGGGCAGCCTCAGTACGTCATCGTACATCGCATTCCATAACAGCGGGCCCAGGATTGAACCTTGAGGTACTCCCGCGGTAATTCGAACACTTTTCTGCCCCTCCTCTGTGTCATACAGTAGAATCCTACCATCAAAATAGCTTTCTAGAAGCTTACACAACTGCACCGGTACCTTGAGGCGGTGAAGCGCGTGTGCTATTGCTTCCCAACTTGCGCTGTTCAACGCATTCTTCACATCCAGAGTGACAACCGCGCAGTAACGGATGCCGCTCCTTTTATGCTCGATTGCCACCTCAGCTGTTCGAACGACCGAATGGATAGCGTTCAGAGTCGATGTACCTTTCCTGAATCCAAACTGGTTGTTGGACAGACCGTCCGCATCTTCTGTACGCGGTACTAGCCTGTTGAGGATCAACCTCTCCAACAACTTACCCGTCGTATCTAATAGACAGATAGGTCTATACGCCGACGGGTCATCTGGTGGTTTTACCGCCTTTGGAAGTAGCTCCAATATCTGTCGCTTTCATGCATCCGGGAAGATTCCTTGATCAATGCAGCGTTGCATCATGGTTCTGGTCGTATGCTAACAGAGAACGGGTTCTCCTGTCTTTGGAGAGTTTTTTAATAGAATTTTCGCTCTTCTATCAAAGCTGGAAACTTTTACCTAATTCGGCTATCTGGGGAACACATGGGGTTTAGGCTCTGTGGTTCTCACTTAAAACGGTCTATCACTCAACGGTCTACTGCGGATGCACGTCTAGAGTGCGGTAACAGAGAAAACCAGGGGTAAACAACTCTGTACCACGCCACCTTTCATTGGATTGGGCTACAATTCCGACGTCCTTCTTGAACTACGGTCATGGTATTTCTTTATGCATGTAAAGGTGACTATAAAACGAAGCCAAACTTTGATTTTTCAAGTGCACAAGTCTGGAGAATCTGACAACCGTTCGCGTTGAAAATGGTTCAAATTTCTTGCTTATTGGTGGTGACCAATCCGATAAATTTTCAAGTAGGCTTGAACAATATGCAGTTCAAAAATATGAAACGTAGCGAACTCATTTCCTACGTGAGAACCTCGATCATGTGTTCGTTGGTGCGCTTGACTCCATTACTCTGCTCGTCATGCTCTACGGGCGGACCGGTTGTATGCCGAGGTCGGTCTAGCGATTCCAGTTGAGGGGTGACTCCCAGTTCGCAAGCACCCCGACGACCTAAAGCCGGCGGTTCGTTGTGATCCATACTTCTCGGCGTAGTTCCTGACGGTGAAGCTAGCATACTCCGATGAAGAATACCTCGACGGAGGAATATCTCCCGAAACCGGTAACGTTACGCGTTGTTCATATCCTGGCAGATGCCAAGGTCGGTCCTGCGATTCCGGTGGAAGGAGCTTCCGGTTTACAGGCAAGCATGGGAAAATTCACTCACTCACCCGAACGCTACCGATAAAATATCTGCAAAGTATCTGCTGCCACCGAATGTTCAATGACTGCCGAACGCTACTAGGGTGAGCGCAATCCCGACGAATCGTAAACGATTGAGATAAACCGAAAATTCAAAGATATACGGAGCGGAGAGAGCTCCTATCCTCTCTTAAATTGGAGACACGAAAGAACGCGTTCGTCATTCGATCACTGAAAGCTTCCTGCGATATGTACAGATTTTGCGTTCACTGAAACATTTCGCCTTGTGTATTACCAGTCAGTGAACGCTCTTCAGTTTTCAAATACGAATGCCACTCGTGTGGAATCGGAATGTAAAGAATCATTCGCTACAGCAATCGGATGCCTTCGGCACAAGGAGTCGGTAGTGAATCATTCTGTTGCCGTTTTTGTCTAACTTGTCGCTCGGCGAACAAAAAGAAAGCGCATTGGAAATTGAAACACTCAGCTTGGTCGGAGAAACGGCAATCTCGCTCTTGACCGCTTGTGAATGTGAGCGAGAGAAATGCAATATTCGAGTGAATGTTTCCCATGCTTGTTTACAGGCGCCCCAACGATCATTTGCCGATGCTGTTCCGCGATCTACTCAGCTAGTCCCCGGCGGAGGATCTAGCCTACTCTGATTCAATGGTTGTCGGAAAAGTGTCAGGATCGGTTTTGTAATTCCGGTTGGAGGGTGACTTCCGGTTTATTACTGATACTACGTTACGCTCGTTCTACTCGGTCTAGTCCCCGACGGATGATCTAGCCTAACCCGATCGCGCCCGATGGTCTACACCAGGCCTGCCCAACCTTTCTGAACCGCGGGCCAAATCACAGAAACAATTTCGTGTCGCGGGTCACATTTATAAAAAGACAAGTATTCGCATAAAATCTGACAAAAGTTAATAAATGAAGTTTATAAAATCTGACAAAAATCAATGAATGACGCAAATTTCATTTGAAGAAATCGAAAAACAGATAATTCCTGCTGGATATTGTGAGAGTTGCTTTCAAAACTATATAATGATCTGTTGCACAATATTTTGAAGAGTCTACTCCAAAAATTTTGGATTCTGTGTGTTTAATGCCCAAGATTTTATAAAAATCGTACTCCGAATTCTGTCAGAATCCGCCCCGAAATGAGCATGAGCATGAGCATGAGCATAAGATGACCGTACAATTCGTAGTTGCTACTCCGTGATTGACCAGAGCTATCGGAATTGCACAGGGAACCAACAGATGGGACTTGGGATTAGTACTCCATCCTCAATGTGCACGTTCTGAAAGCTCGTGTTTTTTTTTTAAGGGTCAATAACGGCGCCGGCCACGTCCTTACAGTCATCGAGGATGGGGAGGGAAAGTTAGTGTAGCATCCGTTGTTACCGAGACCGACGAATCGTCTGCATCTCTACGGTTGCCACAGGAAGGAGTATTGTTAGTAGGGGAAAGGAAGATAATTACTTAGATCAGGAGTCACCTTGGTAAGCGATGTAATCTAAGCAATTTGTATTGTTTAAATATTGTTATATTAATATCTGGGAAGCCGACTTCCGAAAAAAAGTATTTATTTTATTTATTGGTTGGATATTTCATTTTGTTTTGAATATTTTTAATTCATCCCGAATGAAAGCCCCGAATGTGGTAAGCATACATTGTGCCAATGTTTCCTTTAACGCGTGAACAGGTAATTATTCACGGTAATAATTCATTTACTAAGTTTATTCAACGCGTAGGCTGACCGTCAATCAGTCTTAACAATTGCTATTGTCGCACCGCCATTAAACCGGATCTCGCCAGTGAGACTCGCGACGCGCCTTAAACTCGCGGCATTTTGAAATCAGTTTTTTTAGTGTGGCACTGCATTCTTACGATTTTTATGAACACAACGCACTATTCATGTATTAGCTGCGACGCACGGGGCCCGAGAAAACGAAAAAAAAAAAATATAAATGTTGCTCTTGATTTCTACCGGATACATAATATTATGTATTGTGATATTATACGTTTAATATTTATTTCAATGCGTTCATAAAACCCATTAGTCATTAATTTTTGACAATTATTTGTCAATATATGTTTTGCATCACTATTCACGGAACGCACAAGGACAAATACACCATTATTTATTAATAATCCTATTTGACTGACATGACGCTGTGGTATACTTACGGCCGATTAAATATAGCTGAAAAATATCACGACGTTAATAATTCATACTACATAACCAATATTTGCCAATACTGCAAGCCAATTTATTTATTCCTTTTCAATTATGAAACCAAAATCTGTGTAAATTAGATTAGGCGTGTATGTTTAGTTAGTGTCACTTTCGTTAGTTATTGTTTATATTTTCATTCAGTCAAAAGTAATCGAGGCGTCTGTGTTCATATCTGCTTCCATCGGTAAGCCAGAGTGTGACAAAATTTATTTAAAATTATTAGACCTTTTCTTTGTGTAGCTAATTATGGATATAACGACGGATTCATCAGGAAATCTGTATTGGTTGCTCTTGATTCCGGGTGATGGCGATTGTTTATTTGGGTCCATCGCGCATCAGTTGTATGATGTTACTCCCAACGACGCTCTATTCAAAACATACAGCCTACAACTACGTACCGCTGCTGTAACAGAAATAAAGTCTAATATAGATGTCTATTACGGGCATCTAGAGACAATGGCGACTGAATTAATCGATGAACCATTGATAACTGAGGAAAAGGTGTTGGCCTATTTGAATAATTTAAATACTCCCGGATATTGGGGCGGAGCTGAGTGTATATCAGCGATTGCAAATCTTTTCAAAGTTGCAATAACTGTTTACCAATATGACACTAAAATCGAATTTCGACCACATACATCCGAACAACATGATCTCCATTGCTGTCACATATATTATCGACCATTCAACAGAGTAGAAGAGGAGGAGGAGTTTCAGGAGAGAATAAACAATCACTACGACAGTGTCATCAGGATTCTACCTAACGATCCTTCACTGTCGGATGTACTATGTAGTGTTGCCATACAACGGTCCGATGAGACTAGGTCAAGACTGCCACAGCCGTCTGAACTAAGTCCTCAATCAATCTCCGAGCATCCGATTCGTCAAGTTTCCCAGCCATCTCTAACTGATCGAGAACGAGCCATCTTCAACCCTCTGCTGATTGCAGCAAAGGTTGCAAGACACGAATGTACCGACTCTCAAGAAACTATTCATCCGCAAATAAGGATCTGTGGTAAAACTGGTATCCGGTTTGCATCATTAAATGTAAATGGTTGCCGAACGACCGGAAAACGTGATGCCATCTATAACTTCTTGCTGGAGCGCGGCGTCCATGTGGCTGCGTTGCAGGAAGTCAACTTGGACAGTACTGAGGTGTTGACGTCTCATTATCACTGGTATTTGGGTGGAGCTGACAAGTCTCGAAAACGTGGACTAGCAATCCTAGTACGCCATGGTATGGAATTGACGATCCAGAGAAAAGGCTGTTCCACTTCCAGCATGCAATATATGGACATTTCATATCAGGTAATACACCACGAAGAGTATGTCAATAAGGGTGATAATAGATCTCAATTTTTAGGTCGAGAGCTCAACAAAAACTCTGCTCATCGTGAATGTCCACGGCCCGAACTCAAACAGCGATCGGTTTTTCGCCAGTCTTGGTAGGCTCATATCCGATTTGAAAAGCGAAGATCGTCTATTAGTTGCTGGAGATTTCAATAGTCACCTATCCCAATCAAACCTTACGTTTAACGAAGCTATGCTGATTGGAAAATTTGCTGGACATGATACTTTTAACAATAATGGCTTGCAAATGCGAGTGTTTATCAATCTGTATTCACTTGCGGTCAGGAGTACTCAGTCCAATGCTAGCTTTCGCTGGACCTGGACCAACGGACGAGTTCAGAGTCAGGTTGATCATTTGCTCACCCACATACGTTCAGAACTTTATCTAAAATGGATGTCATGTACTCACCCAGGAAATGTGTGCACTGATCACAAAGTCTTGTTTTGCAACATTGTAGAAAATGCTTCAACAAAGAAGATGCCACAGGTAGGTTTTAAGGGAAAATACGGAAAATGTTTACCCCTGGTGAAGATGCTCAAACCAGGTCTCTAGCTATGACAAGAGACAATAACGGGATTCCTCACCTCATTTTAGGCAGGTACAAATCGAACTCGGCCGATGCTTCAATCGAACCCAAGGCTGCTGCAGGACGAAGCCGTCAAGACGAAATATCAGGAGAGATTGAACCAAAATAGGCGTGACATTGATCCCACCAGCAGTATACAAGATAGTTGGGAGGAACTGCGTGGACGTTTGCAGAAGACTGTGTCAGAAGTTTTAAGAGGACAATCGTATTTGCCGCCGGATAAGGACTGCCGATACGCTCATGCTCAGGTGTGCAAATACTCATTTTGGGTCAATCGTTCCAACAATCCAAAATGGATCCATAAGCTCTCAGAAGCTAGAGAAAATTTGAAGCAAAAATTGAGGGCGTATGAAGAGCGTGAAATAGAACGCTTCTTCACCGATCTTCAACAATACCCAGTTGGTGATCGAGTAAGACGTACGTATCAATACCTAAAGCGATTCAAAAAGAAACAGACATCACAGCATTCCCGTTCATTGATTCGGATACATGATTGGGAGATGAACGATGATTCCGGCCCTCATGTTCCAGAATTGTTACCAGAACCAGAAGCCACTATTCCTTTTGCCCCTCCAACCTTGCGAGAGGTGGAGACTATCATTAACCGAATGAAAAACGGGAAAACGCCAGGCGTTGACGGATTATACCTCGAGTTCTTCAAATACAGCGACGTTAAAACCCTTCAAGATCTTCATGGGCTTTTAGTGAAAGTTTGGACCAACAATGTTTTGCCGGATGAATGGCGTCACGTGATTCAGGTTCCGATTCCTAAAATAAAACAAGCCAAGACACCCGATCAGTACCGTTGGATTTCCCTAAGCTGTACTGCATATAAGGTTTACGCTTCTTGGATACTGGAGAAACTAATGGAATTGGTTGGCCCAATAGGATTGCACCAGGCTGCGTTCTTACCGGAACGATCGGTGTCTGATCATTTGTTCGTTCTCAATCGAGTGTTGCAAGAAAACTGGAATGAGGGAACTCCTCTCATCGTCATGTCATTGGATATCGAGAAGGCTTTCGATCGTGTGTCACTGCTCCCTTTATCAGCAATTTTGCGAGGTATGTAAATTATTGAAGTGGAGCCAATGTTGAATTACACTTTACTTCACAATGAAATAATCTTATTTCATTTCAGGCAAGGGTGTACCAGATTACTTTATAAACCGTGTCATTGGTTGCATCCAAAACGAGCAACAACAAGTCTTGTGGCAGCGCCAACTATCCCCAACAGTAGAGAGAAGAAGGGGCATTAAACAAGGTTGCCCTCTGTCTCCATTTATCTTCAATTTATTGATGGAGGCTGTGTTGGAGTCGGTGGCTGATGAAATTGAAGGTCTTGTATTAAACATCGATGGAGTCATCACCTATCCGTTTATTCTGGCGTTCGCTGACGATTTGATTATAGTTGCCAAATGTGTCGAGGATGTGGAACTTATTCTCTCGAAGCTGAAAGAATATCTTGGTTATGTCGGTTTAAAATTGAACGAAAACAAATGCAAGGTCCTGATTCGTGAGCCAAACGCCCCTGCTGTTGAAGAAGTCAACATTCTTGGAAAGGTTTATAAAACAACTGATCCGTTACGCTATCTCGGAATCACAATAACCGCCAGACTTGATCGGCCCTTAACGATCCGTGCACGATCTCGAAACGCTGTTCAGTTGTCGAAGGTTGTAATGGACTTTTTAAGGAGGTATCGACCCCCGTGGCAGGTAGGACGCGCAATCTATGATTCTGTCATCGCTCCTACTATGTTTTATGGAACCCAAGTATCAGTATTGACCAAATACAGCCGAAAATCAATAAGAGGATATGAACGCCAAATAGTGGAGGGTATGGCTGAACTGTGTCGCGGATCTGGAGATGATTCTTTTTCACGATCTGTGAACATATTGCTACGGAAACGAAGGATCACGAAGAGAATTAGAATGTACCAAATGCGATGGTGGGGGCATGTTAGACGGCGTGATCGTTCTCATCCACTCCGTGTAGCTGCCAGGCTGCAAGCCACTCGCCTTCGTCCTTGTCGACCAAGTTTCACGTGGTGGGACGTTATCAATCAAAACGTTCAAAGATACGGGGATTTGACTTACGAAGAACTGAAAGAGTTAGCTTTAGAAAAGGATCGATTTCATACCAAATTGGAGGAGATTTACGATATTGAAGAGTCAGAATGTAGCGACTGGGGTAATTATCCAAATTAATATTATTTGCTTTTTGTCATATTTTACTATTTTCAGATACAGTTTCCGAACGCTCAGACTGCGAGTGAACTTCGAATTAGGAGACTCATACAGAAAGTGCTTTCCACTCTAGAATGGTTTGTGATCGTGTATGATTAGACAGTCTGTATAATGAAACCATGAAATAAAAAGAAACATACTTGTGATTGAATACTACGATTAGTAAGGGAGGATAAGTGCTCCAGTCCTATGGCGAAACATAACATCCAGCAAACCTGCACCCACAGATCAGTCGATCATGTCACTCACGCCCCCACTCCAGCACACGCCCGTTATTACACAGCGCATTCGTAGTACAAAGCCACTGGGATGTCATAAATGAACGGCTCAACAATTGTAAACGGTCAGTCTTGTTCCATATTCTACGGAAGCAGCCAAAAAACTCACACCGTCCCACCACCAACGAAAGGTAAACAGTCTCACTCTTCATGCCACTTCAAGTTGCACAAATTAATATCGCAAATCCATAATACTTCAGAACTGAGGCTCTAAAACACATCCTCTCTGCCAGTAGATAAAAAACATAAACAATAACAATGATGATTGCTAAATGTCGAACTGTCATTTTCGCCTATGCAGCATCAGAAAGGCACACGGTTATTCGTAATCACCAGTAATAACCAATAAATTGGGTACGTCTCGCACGGTCATTATATTCTAGTCAGTTATGTGCCTCTTTCCCGACATTTCATCGAGCTGACACAAAACATATTCGATAGGAATTCAATCTCAGCAAAACACAGATGTCACGTTCAAATTCATATGCCATATGCAACCGGTATTTCCATCTATTCGATGAAATATTGTTAATAATAGGTATTGAGGTATGCACCTTTTCGATTTTTTATCTGAAAACAGGAAAAAAATTAAAGAGAAAGGATTTTTTTTTATGTGTGTGCAAAAGTTTGTGCTTCATAGGCAAAGGAAAGAGAGAGGTTGAAAGAAAATCAATGGAAAAAAGATAAAGGAAAAACATGGCCAGGCAGATTTGTCACAAAAAAAATAACAATTTCTGATTAACAGCAGCACCGAATATGTAAAACTTCTACACTTTCAACATCCCAACGGTTCACTCTTTGATCTGATCGCACATTTTGTTTAAATATTTAGTTTTTCGTCACTTTTAATAGGAAACTCTTCGACAGCACAATTCATCAACTTCTTCACATTTCACTCACCTTTACCCACTTTTCTGTCAGAATCCGCCCCGAAATGTGCTAAAATCTTTACTTTTACGAAAATCTTGGTCAGAATGTCCAGGATTTTACAAGAATCGTACCTAGGTTTTCTTCGGAATCCCACTCAAAAATAATTTCGAAATGCAACCTTGACATCTTTGAGAGTGCTAAAAAGTATCTCAAAAGTAAGCTGCTCAAAATTGTATTATAAATTCGCTTAAGGTTCTAGAAAAAAGTTATAAAGTGGTATATTGTAATCTTGCCCAGGGTTTTAGAATAATATGTATTGAATTCGAGACTAGAAGACTATGGATTTCTGGTGAAAATTATGTGAGAATCTTGCCAATGTTATCCGTAAAAGTCGTGCCCAGAATTCTTTTTAAAAAATCCTGTTCAAGATTTTGCAAAAACCCTGTCTTTTTATAATCCTTTCAAGTAATCTGCGTGAATAACGCCCAGTTGTTAGTAAAATTTAATTCCAGGATTCTGTGAGAGTATTAGCCTATGGTTCAGTGTAATTACATATGAAAACATAGCCTTTCGTCCATAAGTTTTGTTCAGGCTGCATTTTTTAAATGCCGAAGGAAGTCATGGTAGAAACATTGTCGAAACACAAGGAATTTGAGATTAAGAATTTGAATCATTTATAAAATTTATTTATTTATTTATTTATTTTATTTATTTATTTATTTATTTTATTTATTTATTTAAGAAGATTTAATGAAAAAAAAAAACAATTTAAATAAAATATTAGATTGTAACTAAATTGAAAATTAAATAGTTTTGGTATGTTCTAACTTCGGGTTGGTAGGATAGGAACGGGACAAATATGAGAAGAATCTTCGAACCCTCCGCGGGCCGCATAAAATGAGGTCGCGGGCCGTACGTTGGGCAGCCCTGGTCTACACTCATCAACAGACTGAACCGTTGTACATCGCATTCCACAGCGTCCCTGTGGGACTCCAGCCGTTATTCGTAACACCTTCAGGCCGACGTCGGTTCCATACCTCAGTACTCGGTTTTGGAAGTAGTTCTTCAACATCTAGCATAAGTAATCGGGAGCCCGCATTCTGTGCAGCGCTGTGGCAATGGCATCCCAGATGGTGCTGTTGAACGCGTTCTTCACATCTTTCGTGACCACGGCACAGTAACAATCCCCTCTACGCTATTGTTTCAATGCTTTCTCGGCCCTCTCCAGCAATGTCTGAATTGTGTCCACCTTCGACCTTCCTTTCTGGAATCCAAACTGCCTTTCTGATAGCCCGTTTTCGCTCTCTGTGCATTTCATCACCCTATTGAAAATAACCCGTTCCAAGAGTTTAGCGAGTGCATCCAATAAAATATAGGCCTGGATACCCGGGGCTATGTTCGGCTTCCATAGCTGCTATAAGCTCCTTGTTCGAGATCTGACTAGCTTCGGCATATCCTACCTCTTCATTGCCATATGGTGTGGCCGGCCACATTGTAGGGTCATGCTTAGAGAATAGATTTTCGACGATTACTCTCAGCTTGTCTGTATACGTTTCGACCAGCGTCGACGGGCCCTTGATTTTCGCCATTATGACTCGAAAGGCCCCAAGGATTAGCATCAGCTGCTCGGCACAGCTCTTTTAAGCAGTTGGCTTGCTGGAACACAATTCTCTGCTCTTCTCGGACTTCCTCGTGTCTCGCTCTCTGATATCGCCTCCTGGCTTTAAGACAAGCGGCGTGAAGAGTGCAGACGAGACGCCAGTTGTTTAATAGCTTCCGTTTTCTTGGCATTGGGCGCTGACCATCGCCCTTGTCAGCTCCACCGCATCTAGAACCTGTATATTAGACCTATTCAAGTGTCCGGAAGTTCCTCAATCAACCAATATTTTGATTTTTTATGTCAAAATGAACTTCTGGTCAAAATTTCAGTCAATTTGGAGAAAATTTAGATGTGCTTCAAATCATATATGTGTTTTTGGACTATTTTCAAGCTTTGAAAATTCATTACTACTGAACGGAACATTAAAACTTTTCGGAAATACCTCTACATAGTAGTTTATTCAATTCTACGAACTTTTGTCGAACACGGTTTTATGATTAGAGCAAGTTTAAACATAGTTTGTTTGAGGTTTGTGCTTCAAGGTTCTTGAAAATCACTATTTTTAGGGAGTTTTCTCCCTAAAAAATATACCTGTATGAAAATTTCGGATTTTGAATGTCCAGAACATGATGACTACGTATTTCTAAAACTCAATCCCGTCTAAAGATACCTTTTATCTTACGAAAATAAATTGTAAAAAATAGGCAATTAGGAAGCACATTCGTAAATCCGCTGTGGGTGAGCCAATAACACCACCGTGAGCTTCAAGGAATGTAAAAAATGAACACGTTAGCACTGCTTTTTCACAGTATATGATAATGATTGTTTTCAAATCGTTCTGAATAGTCAGTAAAATACGATCAAAACAATCATTTTTTTGGAAAGAAAAAGCAATGCAAACTTGTCCAATTCATTAATTCGACGGTACATGTGTCATGCACTATTTAACTATCATCAGGTTGGGATGGGTTGTTCGATGTTTGGGCATTTTTTGTAATTTATATTCTAAAGCAACATGTAAGCTGTTAATGGTTAATGATTTCATAGATTTATTATATTTGGATTCCGTTGACTAGGGCCTTGAAAAATAATGCCAATGTGTGTTTTTTATAGCATACATATTAAGAAAAACGTGATTTCTGGGTACTGTGGATAACGAATCTCGATCAAACGATGTTTAAACTTAATTTAATCTTATTGGCGTGTTCGACAAACCTAAACAGAATAGAATTAGCTTTCAATAGGTGGTAAAAGCAAGTGATTTTGATTTATGAGTATTGAGTTATGATTTTTAAAACCCCTCAATAAGCCAACAACACCTTTTCAGTGAAATAGTGAAATCTCTATCAAATGAGCTGAAAATTTGACCAGACATTGTTCTTAGCATGAGAATTCAGAATATTGCTTGACCGCAAGATTTCCAGACATTTTTTGAAATATGAACAGGTCTACTGTATATAGCTGTCTTCACGAAGTGTTTTGACGAAAAGGTCCTTGTCGAAGGTCTTCGCCTTCCACTGCTGCACGATAGTTTTGTTTCTCGGTGTTGCCACGAAGTCTAGTCAACCAATGGCATAGCGGATTGCCTAGTGATTGCTATGGGTATTCGTGTGGGACAAAATTTAGATTCTCGCTCCAGTTCACTTTTTGGATTGCATTTAGGTCTCATAACAAATGTGCAAAATTTCAGCTCGATCGGAGAAACTATATTTTAGCGCCAGCCGATCAAAGTTTGTATGGGATTTACTATGGGAAAACTTACTTTTTCAAAGAAAAATCGCCAGAGGTCGCCCATTGATCTCTATAAAAATTCTGAATACATCCGTTCCAAACGGCAGACTACTGATTGACACGCTATGATGTTAGCTCCTCTCCTTTATTCAATGTTCGGGTATACTCTACAATTCATTAGCTTACCTATATATTACAATATGACTAACTCCAGACATCTCCGCTGCAGGGTGTGTGATGTAACTGCTCTCCAAAACTTCTCCTCATCATACAACCTTCGAACCGCATACTTATCTGCCACCGAGCTCTTCCTGTCCTTTTAACTCCTTCTGGCATCGAGCTCCTCCTAGCTGCCAAATTCCTCCTAGCCTCGACTTCTCCTGGTCAGCTGCACAAACCTCATCTTGGCCAACTGCAGCTCAATCCAAGCTCCTTGCTATCGAGTTCCTCCGGCTCTTCCGAACACGTCCTCCAAACAATCAGTACCCGCCGCACCCTTCGTCGCATCTTGGCCTGCGAATGTTGGTTCCGCTTCATCCACCTCCCGTCCACGCTATACCCCCTCGTTGAGGTTTTTC
Organism: Aedes aegypti; assembly: GCF_002204515.2. Taxonomy (NCBI): domain Eukaryota; kingdom Metazoa; phylum Arthropoda; class Insecta; order Diptera; family Culicidae; genus Aedes; species Aedes aegypti. The sequence goes on along the minus strand of NC_035108.1, from coordinate 17,785,291 downwards.
CTCCTCGTCCAGCTGCTTCCTCGTGGTCCCTCATAGAAGTCACCTCAGCGTTCTCCAGGCATTCCTGTTGAAATATAGCTACACGAAACACAACAAGGCTATCTGTTCCAACGGCAGACTACCATGTCAGCTCTCCTTTATTCAATGACTGGGTATATATTACAATTCATCCGCTCTCCAACAATTGAAAGGTGGGAACAGTACTACGATGGATATCTGAATGGCGCAGAGACGGAACACTAAGGCAGCAGGAGGAATGCTTTCACAGCTACGGCAGGATGAGGGAGACATGCCAACTCTTACGATAAGTGAAATTAAGGAACCTATTAAACAGGTAAAGAGCAAAGGAACAGCTGGGAACTTATTAAAATGGGCCCAGACAGGTTGGGTGACAAGTAAGAATATTACTAACGCAGCCTATAAAGTGCTTTCCCAGATAATCTTCCGTCGTCTTTCGCCGCCAGCAAGCACATTTGTGGGAAATTGACAGTTCGATTATCTGACCGGATGATAGGCTACAGACCAAATCTTTACGTTGCGGCAGATCCTTCATAAGTATCGCGAAAATCAAGTTCCTACGCACCACCTAATCATCGATTTCAAAGCGATCTATGACAATTTCGATCGTGAAGAGCTATGGAAGATATGGACAAGAACGGTATTCCCGGGAAACTGACTAGACTGATCAAGGCACCGGATAGTTCGACAAGGCAATGGAATTCTCTGCCTCCTGTTCAACATCGCACTAGAAGGTGTTATGAAACAGACGGACTTTAACATGCGGGGCACGACCTTCAATAAATCAATCCAGTTCAGCAGATTTGCTGATGACGAGGACGTCGTCAGAAAAACGTTCCAGGTGAATGCTCAAGCGTGTAGTAGAAAAGTTTGGATTGAAGGCAAATACGTCGAAGACGAAGTATCTGTATCTGGGTGGGACCGAGCGCGATAAAGCTTGCATTGGCCGAAGTGTGATGATCAACGGAGATGAGTTCAAACTGGTGGATGAATTTTTTGTTCTTCGGATTATTAGTAACGTCGGATAAAAACTGCAGCAGAGAAATTCGAAGACGTATTATTACCGGGAGTCATATTTACTACGGACTCCACAAGACCTTGCGGTCTGGTAAACTTAACCCCTGTTCTAAGAGTACCGTGTAGTAACAATACGCTGAAAAGAGCGGTAGATATCGGAAGGCCTAAGACGTATATGATGTTCAAAGAGTATCTGCAAATGGAGTTTTCGAAGGACGATCTTTGACGGAGTATGTGAAAACGGCGTATGGAAGAGAAGAATGGATCAAGAGCTTGCTCAACTCTACGGTGAATCCAGTATTGAGAAAGCCGTCAAAGTTGGAAGGGTACGATGGGCGGGGTACGTTGTGCAGGGCTGGTAGCGGCCAGACACCAGAATGATCGAAATAGTGACCAAAAAGTGACCTATAAGTGACAAAAATGACTACAAATAGAAATACGTTCTAAGTGGATATTAATCAACCTACATATGTGGTGAATTAGTTTTAGAAGAAGAAGATGTGGTGAATTAAGAATCTAGAAAACTGTAGTAATTTGAAACAATTCGTAACAATCATCAATCCAGGAAAAGACTGGATTTCCATATATGGTCAAAAAGATGGCAAATTGGAGATTACACTTCTCATTTTTACGAGACAAAACTTAGGTTGGTATAGGTTACTATTTACAATTTATAAATTCAGTCGAATGTTTTACACAACATTGCGGCAGATTTCTTGCAAAAAAATCGTGTATGAATTTCAGAAAATCCTGGCGGAATACAAAATTCAAAAACAGGCAAAAACTATGAACAAAAATTAAATTTGTGTCAGAAATTATATAAAATTAAACCATAATTTTCACATAAACAGTAGCTCCAGAACATAATTCATTTTTGACGAAATCGACACAAAACAAATTTGATGAATGTTGTGCATAAGTTATTAGAAAATGATTCCATGCATACTTAAAATATCTACATTTCAACAGAACGTTTCAATAAAACAAATTAGATGCATATTCGTAGCTGAAATTCATGAACAGATGGATTTGAGGTTAGGGAATCGATCATTATTGATTAATTAGAATAGGAATCAATTGAAATGTTGCTATAGCATCAGGAAATAACAGGAATGAAGAGGAGAAAATGTTAAAATACTGAAAGGATGCTGGACTTTATAGTTTACTTTGAGCAAAACTTGAGTTTTATAAATGAATTGTAATTTGAAGGCTCAATAAAAATAAAGCAAACAAAATGAATAATTATTATTGTCCAACAGTGTCCAAGTATTCATTATAGAAAAGTGTTTTAGTATACAAATAGCTGACCAAACTCATTTCCATTGATTGATTATTGCATCATTTGTTGTGATTTACAAATAGCTCTGAAATGATTTCTACCAAAATTAATATTTGGTTTTGAAGTTCTTTACGAATTTCTTACCAACTTCTTTGGTTGTCATTCCTAAGCGTCACTGGATTATCTTCCAGAGGTGTTTTGATAAGGTTCTTTTCGAAAGCAAGTTAAGATTTCTTCTACAGCCGCAGATCTGCCATATAGTGGACCTGGTTTCCGTCAAAATTTATTTAAATATTTCGGCCAGACAATTCAGCCCAAAGTCGCTTTCTAAGTTTTGTTAGAATCTTTTCCAAAAGTTCTACTAGATTTTTTTTTACATTTTCCGTTGGAAATGTCTACGAAAAATTCACCTGAATTCTTCCAGAATGTTAGCCAGAAATCCATATCTTTCTTGACTCTTATGTCGTTTTCGTTTTTAGGAACTGGGCCGGTGATCAGCACATAAACAAACAAACGTCAAGCAAATTGTAGTTCGGTCGAACCTGAATCGGGTTGGGGTTAAAACTGTGATTCAGAACGGGTCGCGCCAGTTCCAACCTAGGTTCAAAAACGAATTCGACATTAGATTTGCAAATGATAATGTATTTGTTTTTATAATAACATATTCCTTTTTCTTGCTGTTTGTGTTTGGAAAGCTATCCCAGTTTCAAATTTCATTATCAACAGATCACGACGAAAATTCTGAAAAAAATGTGACTTTAGTGACTTTTTGTTGAAAAAGTGACCAGGTCGAAAATAGTGACCAAGTCACTAAAAAGTGACTTGCTACCAGCCCTGACGGTTGTGAAAATGCTGGACAACAATTCCACAAAAATGTACGAAGAGAACCGTAGCGAGTTAGCTAGTTTTACCAAGTGGAGCAGGATCGTGTGGGACGGTCGAGAAACTGGAGGCAAGCGACCCCTTTTTGCCCACCTCTGGTTACACCCGTGCTCAGTGGCGTTTATGTTTGCGCAGAGAGTGCCCGCTTCGGTATTGCACAGTTTCACAGCCAGCCAGACTTGGTGGAACGAAGACGACTACGACGGATGAGATTGCGGTGGCCTGCCCAGGATGAGTCATGCCGGAGTTATTCCCTTCGTTTTTCGAGTCAGTAATATTCAATTATTTTTATCGTACAATGATTTGTACAACATTGTTCGTTGTGGTTGTCTTCGCAGATAAAGAGGGGATTGAAGAAATGCTCCGAAGAAATGGGGTGATAATGATAGGGGGAAAATGTTGGAATTTTCTTCCTGATGGGTGTATCGAGTCGGTTGGGGTACGAGTCAGGAGAGGCGATTGGGATAAATCTAACGAGTAGAAATGCAATAATTGCGGGAGTGGGGAATGATGGTTTCAAAGGAATAAGGGCAGGATAATTTTCCACAAATGCGCTTCGATGGCGACGATATAATGGGCTACGGAAAAAGAGCAACCGGAGTGACTTGGACGGAATCTTGTTTGAAACCATTTGTGCAGAGTGATTCATGGTGATTGGAAGGATGGTTTTTTGATTAATCACTGTCTAGCTGCCCTAGGGGCGATACCGGTTGATTATCATCTGTTCGTAAATGCTGCATATACGTATACGATAAGCAATTTAATATCATGTGTCATAGGAACGGTTGAAAATGATTTGGAATATGAACGTTTTATTTTGTATGCAAACGTCCTGAATCGACAAACAATTATTAGAAACTGGCTACAGAACTGTTATACTTTATACGAAACGCGTTCAAGCTTACGAAACCAAATAGAGAAAATTGTTGTCTGATAAGTGTTTCCGGTTGGCAAAATTTCTTGTTTTCTAAACAATATTCGAGTTTCTTGTGCATATTTTTGATTTTTTTTACAAGAATTCTTAAAGAAAATCCAAAATTTTTCTTGAACTACACTGAAGACTGGTGACGACACTGAAGACGTCCTTACAGTTGAGGTCAAAACATGCGTATCTGTCAAAGTATACACCTTTTAGTGTGAATTAAATAATATACTACTAAATTCGATTTGTTTAATGTTGTTAAATGAAGTCAGTAATCTGTAAACAAGTGGTAGATAGGAACCATGCAGAATACCGCAGCATTGGCAATCCTAGAGACTCTTGATGAACAAACCAGCATAAGAATCCCATAAGTTTGCATATCCAAATTGTAAGATCGTCAAGATGCCGCTTATGAAGCAATAATCTCACATCTGGATCCACTACAAAACACCCATTCTGAGGACTAGTTCAACAAAACGCCCATCATTTCGCAGCTCACAAATTTAGTATCGGAATATCATTCATACATTCGCTCCATGTGTTACGCACGCAGGCCTTTTGCTTTTCGCGTTCCACCATTTGAAACAGATACCAAATGGAGCCGGCTTGCCAGCAGTAAAAATGCAAACAGAAAATTAATATTCCAAACAACGCCCCGAAAGCGAAATAACTATCCGAGTGTGCGAGCGCGCAAATTCTCTTCATCTAAATATGACTTGTGAGCAGCAATGCCATGAAAATCCATCCTCGTCGTCGTCGAAACATGTGAAAGGATGAGCAGTTGCTCCGTCATAAAAACCTATCACAATTAGTGCAAAACGCGGCACCACTCGACACACATCTTGAAGAGATAAAATAAACATTGTGCTTCTCTATGGCGCACACGTGAAATAGTTGGACGCTCGACTGGGGTAGCCCGAGGATTACGAAATGTGGAAACAATGTATCATCACGTTAGAGCCGGAGGAGCGAAAGGTTCTCGAGATGACGTTGATTTAAATTTAAAGCTTCATATATGTACACAGAAAAAAATGAGTTAAACCGATCGACTTACAGTTGGACGTAATCTTTGAGCACATAAGTTTTTCAACGATACTTCACTTTGAATATAAACGAATTCTCCCTTCTCGAATAAAAAGCCCACTATAAGCTTTTCAGCAACAATACAAAAAACAATATTCAAATTTATATCAACCGGGTGGAATAAGCAAGAGGTAAAGTTTGTGGTTCTCACTCGATCGATAAAGGTTCGAATCCTACTCTATTTCTTTAATTGGCATCCAAAAACATTCTGGAAAGTGCGGCGTCTACATCTAAGAGTTTGATACGATTATTTTCGAGATTGATTAAGTTCATTGTCATGCTTGTTGAACCATAACAAAGAATAAAAGTTTAAAAACTGCAGGTGAAGGATCGGCTTACGTCAGTTACGTCAAGCTACCTACCGACATCTGTACTGACGAACCATCCATAGTTTGTTTGAAAATTACATAAATGTAACGTTGCCTGGATAAAACTGTGTTATCATTAGCATGGAACGAGCTCACCAGTTGCTAATCAATCTTCGACTGCACACAAGTATCTTTTCACACTCGCACAACGCGAACCGAGCACGTTTATTCCTGATTCTGTCACCCGCCCCACAGGAGCATGCAATAGAATCAAAAGACCACATTCACTCCGAATGCGCGCCGAAAATATAATTGCGGTAGATTGGGCCTTTGCAATACATTCTTTTGAAAAGACACTTTTCTCTTAAAAATTCTTCAAGAGGTTTTCATTACAATTACTGTCCAATGCATGCGATGGGCGTTAATAGCTTCTGTCCTGTCATTAGGACCATGGGATAACAGATTTTACATCTAAAATGATGTGATATTACAATTTATTTTTTGCTGTGTATGTAGCTAATTCTGGATTCACTCGACCTCGCCGGTTTGACTGCAAAACCCGTAATTACCCGCGGAATAACAAACAATCAAATGCTGCCTTGGTACATCCTAGTCTAATCACGCATGCGGTTCGATTCGCAAAACGTGCCAATAAAGTGTAAATTAATGGTTTGTATTCCGACCAACGGGTTCCGCCAGTTCTCGTCTCCTCGAATGTGATGGGGCGGAATTTGTTTAATTAATAATTTATATGCATAAAACACCGGCATACTTATCTGGCTGAATAGCCGACAGATTCAGACAACTCACCACGTTGTTCAGATTGAAATTTTTTGCTCTCAACGGCCAGCAAGATGGTTGAGATAAATTATCCCTATTAATTGTCTCTATTTTTAGTCGACCAACATTGATCATATTGTCTAAGCTGCAACTGGTCGAACGCCAAGGAAAAATCTTCAATTCTCATTCGATTCACGTCACACCATTTCGTTCGGCCTTAGCGTGAAATAGATTTCTGTTTGGGTAAAGTGTCAACCGGCTCTTAGCGGAGAAAACCTTTTCGAAAGAAATGGACCCTTTGTTTGGACACACGGAATGAAGGCGGAGAAAACAGTTGGAAACGATGATTCCCAGCAGGAAGCGAACAAGTCGACTGAACATAAGAACACAGGGTGAGAGTATAGTTAATCGATCGCCATTTATCACCGAGATGAAAAGGGTCGAATTCTTCCGCCTGGCGGTGCGGAACAAGAGAACTTCTCGGTCAGAAAAGTCGATGGGAAATAAATTGCTGGGAGGGCCTAAGCTTCGAGAAGTTATGACGTGCCATTTTGGTTTGAATTCCCATCTCTTAATACTATAAGCAGCTTTAACAACATAAATGTTCCTTCTAAGATGGTTTATAAAATCGTGTTTGCTCCACATAGCTCATTCGATTTCCTATCAGATTCTGAGTGTCCTCCCAAAATTTGAACTGAAAATTCAATAAAAGCTGAGGTTACACAAGCCCTTTAGAGATAGCAAGGATGTTACTATTAAAAGAAACTAGCTAAATCATGCAATCGATAATACATTTTTTATAAGGGTTTCAATCTACTTCGTCGCAAGAGCTAATTTCCGTCGTATCGTGCTTAAAATGTTTCATAAACTTACCTGCAAAATAGATTCAAATTCCAAGAGCATTTTTGTGAATACTGTTATGGCTCGACCACTTCTACATCAAAAATGCAATAAAATGTCTGTATTTCGATAAATGGCTTCAGTTGGCACTTTTTCCCCGAAATCGTATGGACAAAGTAGACGTATCGAGCGATTATCGATCGACTGAGCCATGTCACATTACGATTCAAATTCTTCCCGCCCTCCTATATGGCTTACTTCATCAGACATTTATTCTATGGAAAACGGAATTGATGGTCTGATGGCTACCGCTTTTGCTTTATAAGCAGAAGGTCATGGGTTCAATCCCAAGCCCGTCCCTTTCCTCGTTCTTTGTAGTTGTATATCTCTCACTTGCTTCTATTTTCCCTTCTAAATCTATCACACTAAAACTATTCGTTCATAGCAAACGCTAGAACCAGAGACGAACAAGAAACCGTTTCCCTCTAACGCTTCCATTCTTCCACGCGCATGCCTTTCCTTACGCCTGATACATAGGCAGTCTGCTAACCATAAAAGCAAACCTCTCTGCCATGCCTTTCCCCCAATCCATACACTTCCGCATTAACTGGCGTAGATGCAGTCGGACTCCACGGTCTACAGTGGGCCAGTATAAGTGCAACATCATATCCTCCCCCTTCCCACATTTTTCTGCATTCTGACGTGGCAGGCACCATTGTCGCCTAAAAATCGAAGATCACCAGAACTTATACATTAAGAGTGCCTGTTAGTCCCAAGCTCCTCAAGCTCAAGCTCACTTATTTATTCTATGGAAAACCTCCGTACATCTTCACTGAAGGACCTAATTCAAATTACAAGCCCCCAAATAAATTCCTTCAACGACGTTCGGCTGGGTCACCAAGTGGCTCGGTAGCTTAGTTGGTAAAGCGCTCATCTAGCATACAAGAGTCCTGGGTTCGAATCCCAACCGAGCACGTGGATTTTTATCATAATTTCACCCATAATTGATCCATCTTTACCACGCGTAATGAGTTAATTAATTTAATAACCATACGGATTGGATTATCGAACAGCTCAATAGAAACGTCAACTGATATTGAATTCGTTCCTACTTAATCAGATAGCTGTTTGTTGCTGAGAGGAAACAGAAAAAGGGATACTTAGAATAAAAAGAATGGTTGTTTTATAAAGCTTCATGGGCTCTTCTGGGTAAGCACCCCACTATGTTCCGGTTATCCGCCGCGGATCGTTTGATCTATTGATCGAGTAGCTTACTCTTGCGTGGGCGAGTGATGAACACTTGTTCGGGGTGCAATGCGTTTATCGAACTATATGGCGAATCCGATTAGGCGTGATTATATCATGGATCGCATCACCAACCATTGGTGACTCCCAGATCTTTACCTTATCCCACTAACCCAATATCCTTTCCATGACAACTGTGGAGATGCAGAGGTATACTCGGTCTCTAGTAACAACGGTTGTCTAACTAACCGTAAGGACGTGGCCGGCGCCGTTATTGAATTTTGAAATTTGAGCTCTCGATTTGTGCACATTGAAGAATGGTATGCTAATCCCAAGCCCCATTCATAAATTCCCTGTGCAACTTCGTCAATCACGGAGTAGCAACTACGAATTGTACGGTCATCTATGCTCATGCTGATGCTCAATATCTTCATCGAAACTGAATCAAAAGTGTCCTTGGATAGAAGCTATTCAGCAAGGGGCTATTCTATCCCTACAGATGCGCAAAACACCAATGGTAAGGATAGACACTTTTGGCCAAACCACAATCAATAACTTTTTCGGACTTATGAACATATCAAATCATCAACCCACAAGAAAGTATATTTTATGAAGCCGTTGACGTTCTACACATTCTGCATCCGGCATCGCTTCAAGTCACTTGAAATTCTTAATTAATGTGCGTTCCGGAACGCACTCCGTTCAAACTCACATTCCAACGGAAACGAGTAGCCAAATTTTGGGTGCCCCACTTGAGAGCGTATCTATCGATGACGGACACGTGGCCTTAGCGATGCTGTGAACGTCCGAGAAATGAACGATTCGTTGCTAGAGTTTCTTCTTCAACTTTAACGACCGTTTTTAATGGCATCCACGAGCCGGGTGGGAATTTCAAGTTCAAGAATTTCTATTTCTATGATGACGCTTTACGTCATAGGTTCGGCAAAAAAAAATCTGACTTTCAGTGTAACTTGATCTTTCATCGTCTCCATCGACCAACAACAGAGCCAATTTGCAGATACCCCTTCATTCTGCTGAGATTAACTAAGCTATGAATTATCGTCAATCAACATAAGACAGGGTAATCCTCGGTAAGCCACACCTTTCGATGGCCTCTTTTGGGTGCCGACAGACACGGTCAGGTAAACTTCGTAGAGCTCCGTTTCAATTATCACCCCTTATCGCTCGTTGCACTCTTTCAGTTTTTCAGTACCCGAGCAGAAGAAAATAGCAAGCTAAATAAAATTCACGAACAACATTAGGCTATAACTAGACTTGTATTTGACTTGCTATTATATGGATAACTATGGAGACTTGATGAAGACCATATTAATACCACCTCAATAACATGGTTTGCTATTCACTGGGTATTCATTACCTATGTGAAAATTTATTGAACTTTTGAAAACGTCTTACAACTTTTTGTTATGCACTTATTATGCAGATGTTATTCATAGACATTTCTGGTATTACTTTTGGTATTCCAGCTCTTAATTATTCCCACCTTATGAAGAGCAATACTATGGTATGCTGGTATTTATTTTGATACCATTCGTATTCGTTTGCCATATTTTTCTGCTCGGGTACTGATTAATGCTGAAAGTGAACATCGGGCCGTATTTGAACTATTGCCGAAGCGGAAATTGAACAGTAAATATGTACTCTCACTCTATATCCAGTGGACTCAATTCGAAATAAAAGAAGTGTCACCGGTGTCTGTCCCAGTTGTTCCAGACCGGGGACCGATGACACCTGGCGCCTCACCTACACACCCTTTTCCTGTCCCCACAGACACGATGATAAAGCTGTTGTTGTCAGAGAAACGTCATTTCAGGCCTAAGCGCTGGGACAGTAAGACACATGTCACCCATTCATCATAGAAGAGAGTCTATGGTTTTGGTCGGCCGGCTTTCGGCGGTATCTACCTAGTGGCTACCCCCGTCATTCACTCAGTTCGCAATCCACACGAGGTCTAATAATCGTTTACCGCCGCACAAATGTCCAGCACCCCCGTCTCATATTGGCAGGGCTGGTAACGACCAACTTAGAGCCCTTATTTATGTCTAAAAAAAACAAATAGGAATCAAAAGAAAACTATACAAGAAACAAGATATACGAGTTTTTAAAACGCATTTCAAAAGATTCCGGCGGTACATTTTTTCATGCAATATTTCTACAAGTTTTAGTTTAAACTATTACTTCTAGTCGTTTTAAATTTGCCTATAAATAACTATAAATTAAATTTTAAATTACCCTATAAATAACTCCAGAGATGTACCAGTAGGTACCAGTGAGACGAACGCCCAAACTTTTTTTCTGTAGCATGTTAAAACGTGCTTTTATCGGTAGTGTTTCGGATGAAAATTTTCAAATATGGCGCATCCGGTGCACAATGGTCGGAAAAAATGAAGTTTGGCCAAAATTAGTTTTATCACCCTAATCGATGAAATATGTAATCTAAATATGTTATTTGGCGTTTTTCTTGTTTCAGAAGGGGTTATTCACATATTACGTAACTTAAAAAAAGTTTTATTTATTAAAAATGTTATCAAACTGGGCTGAAAGCACAACTTTTGTTTGTATTTGACCGAGTTTGATCAAAATGTGTATGAACAATGGTTAAATATATTTTAAATAATCTTTGTATGAAAAATATCGTCAAAATATACGTAAAATATTAAATTACTATTATACGAATAACTCTAACTTGAAAATCAGCAAATTCCTTCAAAAAATTTAAACGTTATTAGCAAGATCTAAGGATGCTTTTTGATGTGTAATATTCTGAATGGCGGCGCACAGTGGGACGAAACTGAAAATTGACGCCTCTTAGAGGCGTTTTAGCCCATAGGTGTCTTCGGAACATTTTTTTGAATTGTCATCCCGAGTAATAATGAAAAATATTTTTTAAATTTTACTGAATAGGGCACCCGAGAAAAAAATATTTTTTTGAAAAAATATTTTTAGGGCGATCATCACTTCAGCAATGTTTTAGATCTTTTTATTTTGAACAACTTTGCTGAACATGCTTGATATATTTGACTTCATTTTCACGATGATATGTTTAAATTTCACGAATGTTATCATAAATATACGTTTTAGACCATTTCTATGATCAATGTGCAATTTATGAAAATGACATGTTCTACAACATTTTATATATTACAAAAATACATAACTTTGTGCAATATACAAAAGCTGTGAATTCATCACATCGGAAGATATAATGAAATTAAGGTAAAATTTATATAATTTTCGACCATTTTTCTAGGCAAGTTTCACTTGAATCGGCACTTTTCGGCAGCCATATTTAATATGCTTTGATGCCTTATTATATCCGTTAAAGCCCCATGCCAAAAGAATGATCGGGTCTCACAGGGCATATTGGTTTCAACCATATTTTTGACGAGCTTGGAATTTCGATCTTAAATTGTTTGTTGACCTTTGTATGCTCACAGTGCAATTAATAAACTTGGAATACTCTGTATTTTTTATATATCAAAACAGCATTTTAAAACAACGTCTTTGTCATGCTCAATTTTAGCTCCAAATCGTAGTAGCCGAAGATAATTCGCCTTCGGTCAAAATGCGTGAAAAATTTAAGAATAAATAATAATATGTATTTATGATAAAAAAGCAAATAATAATAGAGAGTAACACATAATTTCACCTGTTAAGCCCAATTCTTCCAATGTTTGAATCATTAGGTTGTTGTGCCAGCAAAAGTAAACTTGCTGATACAAGAGAAACCTACCTAGTAAATTCTCAAAAATAATATTTATTTTAATAAAAACATTATTTTTTTTCGATGCAATACTTTTAGAGCTTGTCAGCTTATACAGATGTCTTCAACTATGTTTTGTGATATAAAAAAATACAGAATATCTCAAGTTTATTGATTGCACTGTGGGCACACAAAAGGTCAAAAAACTAATTGATGCCAATATTCCGAGCTTGTCAAAAAAATGACTGAAAACAATGTGCCCTGTGAGACCCGATCATTCTTTTGCCATAGGGCTTTAAGTGATATAATAAGACATCAAAGCATATTAAATATGGCTGCCGAAAAGTGCCGATTCAAGAGAAACTTGCCTAGAAAAATGGTCGAAAATTATATAAATTTTACCTTAATTTCATTATATCTTCCGATGTGATGAATTCTCAGCTTTTGTATATCGCACAAAGTTGTGTATTTTTGTAATATATAAAATGTTGTAGAACATGTTATGCTCATAAATTGCACATTGATCATAGAAATGGTCAAAAAACAGATATTTATGGTAAAATTCGTGAAATTTAAACATATCATCGTGAAAAAGAAGTCAAATATATCAAGTATGTTCAGCAAAACTGTTCAAAATAAAAAGATCTAAAACATTGCTGAAGTGATGATCGCCCTAAATTTTTTTTTCAAAAAAATATTTTTTTCTCGGGTGCCCTATTCAGTGTAATTTTAAAATTATTTTTCATTATTACTCGGGACGACAATTCAAAACAATGTCCCGGAGAAACCTATGGGCGAAAACGCCTCGAAGAGGTTTTGACCGTCAATTTTCAGTTTCGTCCCACTGTGCGGCGGCATGACGCGACAAGAGTTGTTTTTCATGTTCAAAATCATCAAAATTAGTAAAGTGTAATATTGAATAGTATTAAATTTTCAACCAAATATTTTTTTTTATCCTCATGCTCGATAAAAGTGTTGAACCATAAGCTTTCAGATAGTCGTACCTTAGTGGAAATATTGCATTCCAAAGTATGAATTTTGTACTTTATTTTATTGTTAAATTTTTCAAATTTTTTGACTTCAGCTGGTTTGCCATCATAAAAGTTATAGAAAATTAAATTTCAGTTCGATTTCAATTAAGGATCATAATAATATAATACATGAGGTATATTTGAAAATGACGAAAAAACATAAAAATCTCAAAAAAGTTTTTGGAAGTTTTGGCCGCTCCTTTATATCGAGCCTGACCATTGTGCGGTGAACAGAACATTTAGTTCGGAATCCATCGACAGGTGGCGCTGCAAATTTCAACTTTTTTGTTTGACGATTTTCAAATATGTTGTCATTGACAAAATTGCGAAATAATGAAATTGAAACAAGTATGTTAAATACACCAACTCTCCATCTAGTCACCCTACCGAAATATAAAGACATTTTATGAAAGTACTCCAAAATATAGTTTAATTCGTATATTTTTAAAATTTGCAGTTTTTGATGGTAATAGTGTTCTACAAAATTATGTAAATAGTCAATATACACAATTTTGTGGAACTGATTAGGGTTTTGAAATGAAAATTGAAAAAAAGTATTGTTAAGTTTTAGTAAAAATAGCATTTTTTCATGGTTTCGATGTTATTAGGAAGGTATGAGCAGATGAAACCTCCCTTGGTTATTCCAATCAGATGCATTCTAATAGTTCCATGAGTATCCAAACGAGGAAACTTTACTATCATAGTCCACTATTTTAAGCTGTGCACTTTAAAACCCCATAATGTTCAAGAAAGTGATTTATTTATTTTCAATTGCTCACATCATGTTATGCAATGTTAAACACACCAAAATCGAAAATTCCGTGAATAAAAAAATGTTTTGATGAGTCTGGAAAATTAATCTGGTTTCAAATATCCTTACTCACTCGCAAAGCATGTTTGTAACATCAAAAGAATCGCAATCCTGATATTGTCTTTATTCTATTCAGTGAAGGCTGGAAAAAAGTTCACACAGGTCGATTCCGAAATTTTTGGAGAGACTTTCACCTGTATTTTAACAAAGTTAGATTATTAGAAAAAGAAGATATTTGAAAAATTGCAACTAAGCTGTTGGAACGCATTGAGATTAATCAATCGAGTATGATCAAATTCTTTTTACCTGAACCACAAGTTTGTTTTTTTTTTTCACAGTTGGGTAATTTTAGATTTATGATAGGAACAGTTTTTCTTTTTCTTTATATGATGTAAATAGCTAAAATGCATTACTTTTTTTAATGACAATGTGGTTATAAATGGTATAAAAAATCAGAGGCAGTCATATGAGCGGTAAAACAGTGGCCCATGATATTTTGGATACTACTGGGTACAAGTGAAAGCGTTAGAATATGCAATGGATTATAATGTAGTTTGTACCCAGCTGCATCCATTTGCCTCTCGAATAACAACAAAATCATAAAAATAACCATTTTACCCAAAAATTTTCTAACTTTCTCTTATTTGCGTTTAAGAACCATATTTACTTTCATAAAATTGTGTATTTTGACAATATACATAATTTTGTACAACATTTTTACCATCAAAAACTTTAAAATTTTTAAAATATTCGTATAAACGATGTTTTGAGGTCCTTTTATGAAATTTCTTTGTGTTTCGGTAGGGTAACTAAATGGAAAATTTGTGTATTCAGCGAACTTGTTTCATTTTCATTAATTAACCTTATTTGTCAAAGACACCATTTTTGAAAATCGTCAAATAAAAAAAGGAAATTTGCAGCAAATTTTCATTCAAGTACACACAGAACCGATAAAAGCACGTTTTAACACGCTACAGAAAAAAGTTCACGATTCGTTCCACTGTGAAGTAATGTATTCATTAATTTCTTCATAAATTATTTAAATTATTTGCCCTCAAGAAATCTTAAGTTCTGTAGAAATTTATCCAGTGATTCTTCCTTTGATTTGGTAACGATTTTGTCCGGAATTTCAGTATACACTTTAGGCATATTTTCCAACAATTATTACCTCAGAGATGCCTAAACTGATTTCGTAAGATTTGCTAAAAAATTGCCGTTCAGAAATGTCTATGATTATTCCAGAGAGATTCATTCAAGAAGTTTTCCAAAAATTCTGAGAGAAATTTCACATGGAAGTATTCAAAGAACTTTTTCAGCAATGTCTTCAGCAAAGATGGTAAAAAAAATATGAACGTTTATTTTGTCAAATAGGGGGAGATCCCCCAGTACCGGACACTTAAGCCTCATTATTAAAAAAAAACTATTGATTTTATGCAATCTTGGTACCCATTAATGACAAATATTACCGTTTTTGTAGCGTACAAAAATAAATTTGAAAATATAAATATGAATTTTGACATTGCATTTTGATGATGTATTTTAGTACCAAATTGACCTGCTGTAGCGAATGATTCTTTACATTCCGATTCCGCACGAGTGGCATTCGTATTTGAGAGCTGAAGAGCGTTCACTGACTGGTAATACACAAGGCGAAATGTTTCAGTGAACGCAAAATCTGTACATTTCGCAGGAAGCTTTCAGTGATCGAATGGCGAACGCGTTCTTTCGTGACTCCAATTTAAAAGAGGATAGGTGCTCTCTCCGCTCTGTATATCTTTTCATTTTCGGTTTATCTCAATCGTTTACAATTCGTCGGAATTGCGCTCACCCTAGTAGCGTTCGGCTAGGGACGTTCCGATATTGCAAAGTATCGATATTTAATCCGATACGATTATCGAATCAAAGTATCGATACCACCGATATATTGAATCAAAACATCGATATATCGGAATATCATATGATATATCTAAATAAAGCAAAATTCCTAAATCGCTTAGAGACCTGCCGTTTAGTTTTCTAAGATTCGAAAAAAAAATCTTTGGATACTCAAGATTGTTGGTAATTTGACCGATATGGACATAAATATTTTCTGTTAAGATACATTATAGTACAATTCGAATGGTAACTACTCTTTTAAATACCGTAATTTCGGGTAAAATTGATCATTTTTGACGGTTTTTCTGATCTGTTTTCTATACTGTTGTCTATGCCCAACAACTTTATTCAGGAAAACGGAGGAGTACGATGGTGAGTCTTATTGGCTCATGTACCGAAATTTTCTAACAAATGTGATTTTAATGTTAAAAATCATCTCTAAAATACAAAATCGGGGTAATCCCATTTTGGGGTGAAATTGATCACTTATCAATACAATAAATGTTAGTTTTGAAATCTACTCAACTTACTTAATTTGAGCTCACTGAATCCGAATATGCTTTTTAAATTCTTAACAAATGCATATTTATGGAAATATTAAATAATTAAGCTTCAACATACAGCAGAGAACGCCTCAATGTAGGCAATTTCCAGAGGAATTTTCAAACATCTAACAGAAGTTCAATTATTTCAACAAAATGAGCAATTTGGTACAAGTTTTGATGATAAAATCTGTTTCGGGGATATATATTTAGCAAATTCACAAGCTTTGAGAATGGTACCATGTTCAAATCCTTTTTTAGAACTATAAGTTTATGGAAGTCTTCGAATACCCGCCTGAACATGATTTTGCATTTTTACATCCATAGAAATAAATATTCTTTAACAGAAAAAACTTCACAACGCACAATTCAACAATAGTTAAGACAAACAACGTTCATTCACTACAAGTTCGATTGATTTTGGAGCTCTATTTGTAAGAATAAAATTGTGTGACATGATGATCAATTTCACCCTACCGATCAATTTCATCCGAATTTACGGTAAATGGGGTAACTTTGATAATGCGGGTAACTTTGATAGTGCGAGACCCACAACATATTAAACGAAATAACGAAGTTTCTGTTAATCAGTTAAGCAAAACAAATGCAAAAGTAAAGAGTATTAGTATGACACTTCATGTCAAAGCTATTTTCATTGGAATCAAGTGCATTTGAGGCTTTTTATACGAATATTAAAAATTGACACAATTTTAGCATTTTCGAAACGCTTACAAACAATCTGTTCTACGATCACTATTTGATGTAGTTTTGAATAGTTGGCCACTTATTTTTGACAGCCTAGTTATCATAGAACTTGAATACGGTTCCAAATCTCTTAGCGAATAGCATTTTCACAAACTGGGATCATTTTTGTAATCTAAGTCAGAAATTTCCATATAACATTAAACGCCTAGAGGTATGCAATGCCCTACAAATGTTGGTTATTCATTCAATTTTGTTCGATTCATACTTCATTATCAAAGTTACCCCAAAACAGAAAACCAACTTTCGATTATATGAAAAATTATAAATCCATTCATAATAAATCTTTTGGCAATCTATCGACTGCAATCGATAGCTAGGATGCCAGTACTTGTTTTAAAAATATAAATTATTATTCTTTGAAACAGCATGCATAAATATTCAAGTTTTCTTCGAAAAAACTATCAAAGTTACCCCGTTTTACGATACCAAAATGAATTATGAATGGAGAAGCAACCGGCTGCTCTTTCAAGTCGCGGCGCGATTAAATTATAATAGCCATATTTTTACAAGCAGATAAACAGAAAAAATTGGTGAAATGGTGAAAGTGCATAGCAGATATCTGGATGGAAGTGGTATCTAACAAAAGAAAATAGTGCGGTTCAAGTTATATGCAAAATTCTGATTGCCTTTTCACGACGGTGATACGGGGATAGATAGCGCCATATTTTTTTCCCTTCCAGTGCGAGTGGGTGAGGTGAGAGACGGTCACTCTGGCGGCCAGAAGTTGGGATGAAATGGGAAAAAAGCAATAAATTATCAATGGATTGTATTGCGGTGTATAGTGGTTATCACGCCCAATGGTATGAGTGCCCTAGTGTAGATGTAGTTGTGAACCTTAGAGGAAAGCAGTATGCACTCAGTCTAGAAAAACACCCAGAAACCGGGTGTAAATATTTCAAATTGGGTAATATTTCCATGTGCATTTTGATGAGTCTGGAAAGTGTGTGCGGGTTTCTTTGAGGAAAACAAAAACAAACTGTGTATGACGAGCGTGTACTAGTCTGCGTGTGTTCAAGTGTCACTAAGCTCTATTGCGTGTGAGGATTGTGAGGGGTTGTGTTACGGAATGTGGAGTGGTAGTGAAAGGGAAAGAAGATATAAAGGTTAAGTGAGTCGATGCAGTGAGGGAAGGAAAAGTAATGGAATGAATTCTGATTGTTTGAAGTAAAGAAGTTGGAAAGCTGCGATTTTCAAGTATACGATGCAGTGAGCGGAGATGATAGAGGATGGATCACGGTCTGGATACTGTGAGTGGAGTGAGATCCAGTGTAGCAGCGGAGGGGAGGTCAGATACGGCTTCCAGGAGGTATATACATAGACATGGATGCAATAGAGAACACAAAAGGGAAAGGAATGGAATCCCAAATCCACAGCAACATCAGCGAGGCAACCAAAAATAGGAAACAGATGAGGAAAGAAAACAACGGAAACCGGTGAGATCAATCCATATTTTACAAACTTTTCAAACAACTAAATACGTGCCAGAATTGAAAATTTTATTTTTAATTCTGGAAGTGTGATCTCATCTCAGATATCCAGTTGATATGGGGATGTTTTCATGCGGGGCTGGCTGTATATGAAAATGACCTCAGAATGTGTGTGTTTGAACAGCCATTCTCGAAATGGGTCATTGGAGTTGCAGCAGAGCTATCACCTTTCATCTCCTGGGCTAAAACTATGTGCATCTATAGATGTCAAAATATTAGTAAATAGGTGCACGCAGATTTCTTCCATAAAAGCACTGCCGGTCAGTGGGAGGTGAATTGTACACACACACACACACACACCAAAATGAATTATGAATGGAGAAAACCCTACAATTGTTTTCCTTATATTAATGTACGATATATCGGAAGAAAATATCGATACCCCCGATATATTGAATAGGAAATATCGATACCAAAATATCGAATATCGAAAGCAAAATATCGATACTCCGATATATCGGAAGTATCGGAACGTCCCTACGTTCGGCAGTCATTGAACATTCGGTGGCAGCAGATACTTTGCAGATATTTTATCGGTAGCGTTCGGGTGAGTGAGTGAATTTTCCCATGCTTGGTAGGAAGACGCCCTGTATTAGTTCTCAGGGATTGAATCCTGAGAAAATTGAGAGGATCTCTCACTTATCGCTCTCTGTAACAATCATGATTTGCAGCACATCATGAGAGCCTGTTCATCGTATACTGCTACAACTCCGATTAGATCGGAGAATAAAACAAGCTCCAAACCTGGGGTACTCCATTGCTATCGGTTGTTCGGGGTTTGTTTATCGTGCCAGTAAAATAAACCACATGCCCCTTTTTTTCCTTCTAATAATCTTTGTCCAAAAGGGATTTTAAAAAATTAATCGAAAAAATCCTTTATTCTGGTACATATACACTGCCTTGAAGTCAATAAACAGATAATGGGTCTGCAAGTTATACTCTCGGAATTAAGACCATTCGCAAAGTAAACATCCTCGAGCGGTCTCAGTCTGTTAAACAGGATGCGTGACAGTATTCAGCAGGGTAATTGCTCTGTCAACACTCCAGTCTATGCCCTTTCTTGTACATCCAACCAACCGGTAGGCATTTCTTCGTCCTCCCATACATTCAGAAGTACTCGGTGGATCGATAGATAAAGCTGCTCGCCTCCATGCTTGAGAAGCATGACCGAGAGCCCGCCCTTCTCAGCAGCCTTACAGTTCTTCAGCTCGCTGATAGCATGGAATGAATGTTGACAAATTAATCGATAAATGTTCAGAAGAACTTCAGGAGTATTCCCTAGATAAATTTTTGGAGTAACCCCTGTTTGAATTTACTTATGAATTACTGGAAGATTTCCTGAAACAATCGCTAGAGAAAATTTTGGAGCAATTCCTGGAAGACGGTGGAAGAATTCTAGAAGGAATTCCTCTAGGGCTTCATGGAAAACCCCTAAACTGTGGTATCAACATTTAAGGGTTTTATTGGAAGAACTCCTGTATCAATCTTTGGAAGATCAGCTGGAGTAAGTACTTGGAAAATATTTGGAGGAAATCCTGGGATTATAATGATTTCTAGTAACTCTTGCGGAAATTGCCTTAGATAATTGCGTTGGATTTCCTGAATTCTGGAGAAATTCTTCTAAGTATCCCTAGAAAAACTCTGAGGAAAATTATAAACGAATTTAAGAATCGCTGGAGGAATTTTTGAAGGGTTGCTAGGATGAATCCCTGTAAGTATTGCAAATGTTCGAGAAATCTGACAAAAAATTCCTGAGATTTTCATTGGAGTTCACTGCAAAAAACAAAGGAAAAAGTGACTACCGTCAAACGGGGCTTCTTTTGACATTATTTCCACATTTTTCAACTTTGAGGATTTGTAACTCTTAGAATTATGGATAGACATTGATAATTCTTGCCTATATTTAAGTTGTGTATGAACGTAACAAATGTGCAAAATATGAGGCAGATCCATCAAGAAACAACAAAAATGTTTGAATAGCGAAAAAAGTTTGTCCTTCAAGACAAAAAAGGGGCTACTTTGGACATTTTCACAATTTGATAATAAAATGATTTTTTCTTATAACTGTCAAACTGATTCTATAGATTATCGTCCACTGTGATGTTATTGAACGTTTTTCATTAATAAACATAATTTAGAAAACTGCAAAGCCAGAAACAGTTACACATATGTAACAAATTTCAACGAAACATGCCATTCACTATTCTCAGTTTGCAGTATGACACATAAACTTTCAACTTCCTCTAAAATGGAACTATCAGTTACGAATGCTTGATTTTTAAATTGACATAAACGAACGATGTAACTACTAGGTACAGCGATGATTAATGAGTTATGTAAAACAACTTTTTTTTCTATTCTTACTGTTATATGAATGATATGTAGGAGGATCACATTAATACCAGTATCTAATTTAATACCAGTAAGAAATCTTTATTGAAAACACAATCTATGAAATGAAGTTTTGCAAGATCGTAAAGAAGTAAGTTTGCTTTTGTAATATGCTTTTAGCTTATTAGCAGTTAAGAGCTGGCTTAAGAGTAGTTTATTTTAAACATTTGAAGCATGCCGTTGTTTTGCACTGCAAGTTCATGTTAAATATGACGGAGAATATTTTTTTTAGAGATTATGTTGTGATCTTGTCATTGGTACGTATTGAAATATGTGTGTTTTATGTCTATTTACTTTAACAAACATTCATTTTAAATTTTTTATGTTGTAAAATGTGCAAACCATAACATTATAATAAAATAAAAGTTGTAAAAATAAGACCTTTGATCAATTATTTTAATAAAACAACAACTTTAAGCAAAAAAATCATAAAATTTTCATGAAACATGACGATTCGATAGTTTTGTGATGCTCTCAATAAGTTTCCACAACATGGGTAAAATTCAAACAATGTTTGCATAGCCATTGTTTTATACCTTGTGAATATTTATTTGGACTGTTTTTGGAATGTTTTCTTGTTTATCCTGTTATTGTTGATGTTGTTCCAAAAAAAATCATGCCTAATGGTAGAGCATACATAGGTTAATATAAGTGCTGAAGACACAAAATTGCTCAGATTAATATTTACGCTGCAAATAAATACAAAAGGTGAGTGTCCAAAGTAGCCCCCGGAATCAAAAGTAGCCCCGTCCGACGGTAGTCATTATTTTGAGCGACCAGCAAAGGCGTTGAAGATTCGTCTTGTGTCCAGCCCGTTAACTGTTTTCCCAACTTGAAGTTAGAACATTTTTATTGAATTTCAAGGATCATAAGAACGATTTAACTTCCTCCTTATCCTTCAATATTCCATAAAGGGTGTACGGAATCAAATTGCACCACAGCTCTACTCCCAGATGTTGGCGAAACCACTTTGCCTCGTTATGGATGATGAGACGTGTGTAAAAGCAGACTTCCGGCAGCTTCCGGGGCTCCAATTTTTCACTGCTCATCATAGATACGGACGAATTGAGGACGTTAGAAAGCAGAAGATGTCAAAGTTTGCCAAAAAAAATGTTTTGACAAGCAATTTGCTCGTGTGGAAAGCGGAGCACCCCGTGACAACTGGAGTGGTCAATGGGCAGGTGTATCTAAAGAAATGCCTCCAAAAGCGTCTACTACTTAGGTCACACGATGGTCCTACGATTTTCTGACCGTATTTGGCCTGGTACCATTGCTCAAAAGAGGTTTAGAAGGTCAATTTCATGCCGAAGGGCTAAGAAGGTCAATTTCATGCCGAAGCATCTCAACCCCCGAAGGCACCGAAACTGCGGCTAATTGAAAAGTACTGGGCCATCATGAAGCATGCACTTAGGAAACATCCTAAGGAAATGAAATCGGAGGAAGATATGAAGAAAAAATGAACCGCCAGGCAAAAAAAAAATGTGTAAAAGTGTAGTGTGAAGAGAAAAGTTCATGCATTTGGATATAGAATTGAAATTGAATAAAACAAACATGGAAAAATATACATAACATGTTTTGTTTTACTTCCTGAAAGTTTGAAGATGATTGGTTGAACGTGCGAATTTTGCCAAATATGTGTGTGTGTGTCGCAATTTGATTCCGTACACCCTTTAGACAAATTCAAATTTCCATCTGTTTCACACCAAATTTGTTGCGAATAGATCAAATTGGTTAGATTCTGGGAGGGAGAAACCAATACAAAATTTCTGTACGTCATAGTGAGCCGGGATTCCGCTGTCACGAACTGTCACTGTGAGCCCAGATCTCAAGCATTGGACTAACATGGAAAAAGCGCGGAACTGATTAAAACACATTTTCGCATTTCATCAAAAGTGACAAAAATGGAATGAAAATATATTCATGCACACAATGCAAGTAATGTCACGGGAGCACCTTTCAATCTGATTGAATATAAAGCATTGAAAAACGCATTGTTTTACATTGTCCAATGATAATGAATACCTATTTAGTGCAAAGAAAACTGTGACCCTTTTTCCATGTTTGTCAGGAAAGATCGAAAGTACACAACAAAAGAAAACTAGCGATTTTCCCCAAGCCTGCCTAGATTGTTGTTGGCAAGCTGGAGTTATCTTGCAGTTCAAACAAACGTTGTTCTATATTTCGTGTGTAGTATCTGTGCCTCCCTCCCAGGTTAGATTAAATCTTACTTAGGCCTTCTTAGGCTAGATTCTCACATAATTCAGCAGGCTTCGCTCATTGAATGTAAGGCAGGGTTCCCATAGAATCTTTTGCAGAGTTCCACAGGATTTTAGACAGGATTACCACCGAACCGAGACCATTTTTCCGTGGAGCTCTGGACATCATTCTCACTAAATCCATGACAAGATCTCAAGTACAGTCCTAGATTCGTTTTTTCGTAATCTTGGACATAATTATCTCTTAATCCTGAGAGGGATTCTTACAGAACACTATTTCCATTTAGGAAAGTTAGGCAAGATTGCCTTAGAAACATTCCATTGTAAGTAAAGACTTTTTTGAGACGTGCAATGACCAAGTCCCTAAAAAGCGATCCGCTCCCAGCCCTTGGCCAATTCAGCCGATTCTTCGGAAAAGTGCTTTCTGTCGGTTACGACACTTGAACATTAAAAGCCGACAACCCATCCCTCCGTCGTAGACGGAGTGATTATTAACAATATTACAACAGCGACCCCACTCGATTATGGCCGCCGATACATGGAACTGGTCTTTCGGAACGATGGTCGGTTCGCCTCCAACTGCCCGCCCGAACGGAAGGCACAGAAAATCGGGTCGTTCACAGCGTTTATGTTTCGTTTGGCCTGATTTAGTTAATATGAATGACAGTTAGGGAACGGACACACATTAGTGTTATTGCGCACACATACATTAGGACAGGATAAACATTATGGAAGGGATGGATCCCCTTGTATGACTGGACAGGACTGAGCAAACATCGATAGGCCAGTTTTTCGGTAATTAAATCGATTATGCACAAACAAAGCAACTCAGCGAATGCTGGGAGTGGGGAATTGAAATGGAGAATTCTGTTTGTTCAATCGAACATTACCTCAGGCATTCGTCTTCCGGTGCCAACAATCGATATCACACCCTAGCGAACCGTTTCGTAATTACCTGAAAAAGAGAACAGAACAGAGAAAAAGAACGTCAGACGTGTTATTTTTAGTTTTCCCAGGATTCCGATTCCATCGGACGGGGACAATAATAGAATTTTAATCCGCTGGAAAATGTCACACACATTTTTATGACCAGAGTGCACTATTGTCCGGCATCACAACCACCACAAGTCGCATTTCAGGCAAGCAAATCCAATTAAGTTGACCCAGAGCTTGTTGGGAAAACGCTGTCTTTACTGATGAAAAGAGAATGGAATGTGTCAGAAGCTCCCGAACTAGATGAAATGCGAGTTCACTGAAAGGGTACCTAATCCTTTGGTACGCTGAATTGTCACATCCCGTAGATGCGTTTTTTTTTGTTCAGGATAGATGATTGAAAGTATTATGTCAGAGATGGTGCAGTATTACGAATATTTCCTTCTATCATTGTGTATGTCTGAATATACAGAACTGCATAATTTGTTTGACTAAAGGTTCACGAATATATTCAAACGCCCATTTCTGAGCAGATAACTTATTTAGTAGATTATTTAACGTGAAGATGCACCGAAGCCAAAACTCAAATTTTCAAAACCACAAATCTAGAGAACTAAACAGCTGTTCAAGCTAAAAACTTAATCGATTGGTCACAATCAGCGTGTGACCAATCGATTAAGTTTTCAGCTCAAACCGCTGTCTGGTTCTCTAGATTTGTGCTCTTAAAAATTTGAACTTTGGCTTCGATGCATCTTCATCTTAAACTAAGGTGAACAGGATCAATCGTAATAATTGTTTATCATGATCTTATAACTTATCAAAGTGAATCCTGAGAATCAACGAACCTTCCCACTAGCAAATATTGGTTCCCGTGACCTGTGTTGAGATGCAGAAGTAAACACGATCTCCTAACACATTACACATTAAAATTCCTCTCCTTATTATCATCTGAATGCAAGGACGTGGCCGGTGCCGTTTTCGATATTTATTAACTTAAGGGTCTAATTTCGTCATCTCCTTGATTGCGATAATCTTTTTTTGTGAACAAGTTGTTCCTGGTGTGATATTGTTCCAGGAACTGTTACAAAATTCCAACTCTATACACCCAGAAACTTCAACTGACGCTTTTCCGAGTATTCTCTATATTTTTCATTTTTATGTTTCCTTAAAAATAGCATGCTATTATGTTCTAGTTCACACTAAAAAAACGTCAGAAATACGTATAGGAATTACTCTAAGGATAGGTAAAAAGTCTTTCAGAAATCATAGAACTTTTCAAAAATCCTTCCAGGCGTATCCAATATTATCATATGTATTAAACAATGATAAGTATCCACATCATCATACCGCTAACAGATAACGTCTTTACGAAAACCTTCTGAATCACCATCATAAAATACCGATTTTTTTTTCCTTTAAACGGAAAACATTCCACCACGATACCCAATTCCCTACACCAACAATCATGAACAAACACATCCGTACATCATTCGTTCTCCAGTCCTCGATAAAAGCCGTGCGAGTTTATCATAATATACGCTTGAATAGGGAGATATAAAAATACTTCTCCATATACTCGTATAACGATTTATATCCGTCCATTCGTCCGTGTGATGGAAGAGAGAATACGTCTTCTGTACAAAGTAACGAAACCGTCCATCGACGACCCCAACTGACGAAGACCGCCTGATAAAACAGAACCAACTATTATTCTTCAACGGACGGCGACGTCAAATGCAACTTTGACTGGAAAAGAAAATAAGAATGCAATAGCAGCAGCAGCAGCATCAGCATCAGCAGCTTCCGACTTTTATCGGATTATATTGAATGAATGGGACTTCCGTTCGTCGTGAAGATCCCTTCCCTTGCCGCGATGAGGATGAAATCGCGGGAAGTACTGTTGTTCTATGTGCGATGTATGAATGTATGTTTTCATAACGAATGTGGGACGACAATATTTTATTTTTATATTTGTACTACAAATTTGAGTGAAGAGATTTTTTGAAAAAAATAAAACGGAACTTTTATGGCGAATGCCAGAAACACTATTGCCATTAATGGTTTGTTGACGTACCTAGGGTATTCGACATGGAAATGTTGGAAAAATGCTAGAAAACTTCATCAAAAAGTTTAAAAATCAATGTAAATACATCTACTTGACAGAATGTATTGCCTGTTTCAGTTTGAAGACTATCAAATACAAATGCAACATATCTCGCATAACTTCTGATCTCGCCCTAAAAGCCATTGGTAACCACGTGTGTAGCTCGTTGTTTCTGAGCATTTGAATGGATTTTCATGGTATTTAACAACGCTATGGGGAAGAAAGGGTCATTATCTACCTGCCCGTGATGTTGGTTTGGAAGCTTATTCTTTCATTTGCACAGAAATAACGAGCTACACACGTGGCTACCAATGGCTTTTAGGGCGTTATCTCAGAGTATGGTCAAATTGCAAAGAAAACTTTCAACCTGAAAACAGACTCTATTCCGGTTGAGACCCAAACCCAAAAAAAAAGAAATGATATGTATGAATGCCTATTCACTTCTATGTGAAAAATCATGAAATTCAAACCGTCGCATGACAATAGTTCATTTTACGAGACGTTTTTGACATCTGATCGTTTATTTTATGAATGTTGACAGGAGGCCGTGTCGTAACGTGTGAAAGTAAGAGCAATATCATCAGTATTGTCGTTTCGTAAAATGGAATATGGTACAAGATTTTCCAAAAGTGATCATTTGAAGCCTTCTCGGACTTTGTCATAAATTTATAATTCATAACATTACATGAATCAATATAATGAATTTTGGGTCGGCTTTTCCCAGCTCGGTGGCAACCCTAATATCAGTATCATAAATGATCATAACCCAGTTTCTGTTCAGGATGCTAGACCAACTGACAAGGAGGCCATTAAAAGCGACGTAATGTGAGGAAAAACGATTCGACGATAGATGGATTCCAGCCACTTGGGAGCATGGATGAGTTCTGTTGACGGATGACAAACAACAGCCGAAAAAAAATGTAACGATGTGTTGTATTACCAGACGACGCACATAACAGCTTACGAGTCCCGCGAGAGAGAGAAAAATCACGCTGCGACGACAAAACACACGACACCTAGTAGGGAGATACGGCAATTGACAATAATACTCGAAGATTTTAATGATTATTTGATTGTTATGTTGGTGGATGCTGGGCGCTATTACAGCTACTAGCCTATGGTGGTTGTAAACCGAAACACAATCGACCAGCAGCAGCGGGAAACAGTAATAAATATTTGAAACCCTCCCTCATTCATAGCTTCAAGTCAGATGTAATTGTGATGGAAATGGGAAACAAATGAAGTTTGGAAATATCTCCGGGAAACAATCTACGCTTTCGCGGAAGTCATTTGTACGGATTGTGTCGCTGGCTGTCGGAAGTAGGGGACTCTACGGAATAACGTCGTTTCAGTTTGGAGTGTACCATGTACCGACATTAGCTATGACACGCTTGAATCGAGTTCTGCACTCGATGCAATATTTTTTGACGGTCTTTAAGTTGATTAGATAGTTTTCAGTAAAGAGCCTTAGTCTGTCACAACTTATCTGTCTGTCCTTGTTGTACCTTATATAATCGAGGAAGTTTTGAACACAAATTTTAATTTTTCGGCTGTATCTGTCGAAATCTTCAATAATGATGTGTCTGTTGTTCTTTGAAAGTACATGCCAACAAAATGTGTGAACAATAATTCGATCATTTGACATTGTACTTTCAATCATTTGTAATTTTTGAGGAAAAAAGGCGCATCTACGAGATGTGAAAATTCAATAGAAACAAATCAGCAGAATATTGTCAGCATCCTCTCAAGGATTCGCTAAAATAATATCAGATATTTGTAATGAATATTGATAGAAATCTACCTAGGATTAAGGATTAATGATTTCATCAGGAATCCGGTCATATCTTCTTGACTTTTAAATTGAAAAAAATGTCTACTACATGCATCGTAATGAAATAGAAATTCTTGAAATGCGTAAAAATCCCAGATTTCCGAAAAAGATCTCATAACATAACTCTCGTAACTTCCTGGGGCTTATCAATATGTGATGATAGTATGAAGAATAAAAAAAATCACAAAGTACCTCAATATACCTCAAAACAATCAACATATGACAGCAGGAACTGAGCAAAACAGGAATGAACTGTGAACGTATCTATTTTCTTTAACTAAATCACTTTTTCAGTTTTTTTTAATATCAAACTTCTTCTAATAAAAAATAACTTCTTGGGCACTAATTTCAAACTAATTAGTGACAATAACAGAAACTGTTAACCTTCCCCCTGTTTCGGGTGGCTTCAAAATGAACCGGTTTGTCTCCGCAGTTTCCTGGTTTCTGAGCTACGTCGCAATTTTCTGTGCTTTGATTACACTATTGGCGTTTCTTTCTTGGCATGCTCTACAGAACGACGGACCCAGCTTTGAGGATTGAGGTGGACGACGGACATCGCCGTAGTCGTCATTAGCGAACCTGTCCAAGGTTGATACTCGCTTCAGTTGTTACAGCACACCTGTCGAGATATCAACACAACGCCCGCATTGAAGATGGCAGCAAGTCGCTTCGATATAGAGACAGCGGAACCCTTCGAGGTGTGACTGCTTTGAGATCTCTTGCGAATGCAAATCGGTTCGATGTAGCTAAGGTATTTAAAGAGAGCGCTATCTGGTTCACGGTCATTACGTGCCGCCCGTAAATTGACGTGTGGGGTAAGGGTGGCGTTCTACTTCCATCACCACCGCAGACAAAAGATAAACAAACGGTTACCGCGGAGCAGAGCTTCAAACGATATGAAGATGCGAGCGAGGGTCATTGCGGTTTGGTGTGGATTCTGTTGCAAGCGATGAGCTGCCAGCCATTAATCATCTTCATTCGGATGAAACAACGCCCATGCTGAGACGAGACCCAAATGTGGACAAGAGGACGGAATTCCGACTCATATCCGTTTGCCATGAACTCTCGGGGGAGTCTGTCGGATACAGACTGTGTGCAAAAGAAAACACAAATTAGCAATTTAAATTGATACAGTATCACAAGTGCAGGGCTCGTAACGACTAAGTGTGCAAAAATATAAATTTTAAAAATTAACAAGCATTTTGAAAACTAAAAAACTACTTGAAAAAGTATCAAACGCCGATTCCGGCATCGGAATGGGAAAAAAATGTGCAATTACGAAAAAACTCAAGAACATGCTATGCAGTTTGAAAGCGCGCACAATTTGAGTTTAGGACTTACTAGTCCAATTGAAAATCAAGACACTCAAGAATTTGTTTTTTTTGACATACCGAACCATTGAGGGTGATATATTCATTAAATTTTTCGTACCAAATATCAAAAACAAAGTTTCTACTCGTCGATATTGAATTTGATCTAAATTTAACAGATGCTCACTTAAGGATTTCGGAAGGGATTTTGTTGTAAAAACATATCAAAATACCCGTCCATGCTTTGACAGAAATGTAAAATATGCTTCAGTGAAGTGTAATATGAATTGTAAATATTTAGCTTTGAAATAAGCTCATAGTTGTGAAAATTGAGTAAGCGGGGTAAAACCGACCACTGTTGATGTGGTAAGACCGCCACCCCTATTTTATACCAAATAAAATGTCTAAACCATTTTGACAGTTGTAACTATGTTGTACATTACTATATACTATAAATGAAATCAATTTTGTTAAAAATACAAACCAAATACGCATATTTATCCAAAATATGGGTGTTTCCAGCTGATGATAAGTATATATCTAAGTTTTTTTGAATTAATTAACCCTAAAAATAGTTCAAAATCCCCGTTAAGCTATGTGGAATTCATAAAACCTTGTATTTTTCAGAATCACAGGGAACTAATTTATGTACTTTTTCGCAAAATTGGGTACAAAAATCGTGGTGGTCGCTTTTACCCCGTGGGTGGGCGGTTTTACCCCGTCATTAAAAATAATCGTGATAAGACATCACTTTTTCAAGCATCAAGAAATAAATTATTTTTTACAAATACAATAACTGTGATATTTTTTTAATCATGCCTAAGGCTTAAAAAATGACTTGCTGCGTTGAAAAAGGATTTATTGATTCTTGATGTTGACATATGAATAAAATTGCTTAGGCAGGCGGTCTTACCCCGTCTTCCCCTAGGTTAAGATTATTGAAAGCGGCTTTCTTTGAACCTTCCAGTCGTCGCGCGGTTCGTCACCATCAGAACCATCACGCTGCAGCTGTGTACGAGAGGCGAAGTTTTCTCACCAGTGTTGTACAAAAAACAACAGCGCAACGACTGAAGTGTTAATATCAGAAGCAGGTACACAGTAAAAAATCTTAAATTTAAGTGACACATAAACTTTTATGATAATCATGTAAAACGAGTTATAACTGAATATTCAACGATAAATATTGTAAACTGTCTCATTGCATTCGAAAATGCTTGCAATCTTGAGTGAAACTGAAACATTTCATGATCTTCTATCCAACATTCGCCAATATTGCATGCTTTCTTGCTTTGAGCTTGAGCTTGATTGGCCGCCCGTGGATGCTACTCCAGTATCGCCAGATCAGCTGCACTTACACAAGGAACCAACCAAATGACTGCTTGGGACTAACAGGCATCCTCAGTGTATAAGTGCTGGTGATCTTCTATTTTTAGCGACAATGGTGCATGCCACGTCAGAATGCAGACCAATGTGGGGAAGGGGGAGGATATTATGTTGCACTTATACTGGCCCACTGTAGACCGTGGAGTCCGACTGCATCTACGCCAGTTAATGCGGAAATGTATGGATTGGAGGAAAGGCATGGCAGAGAGGTTTGCTTTTGTGGTTAGCAGACTGCCTTTGTATCAGGCGTAAGAAAAAGCATGCGCGTGGAAGAATGGAAGCGTTAGGGAAACGGTTTCTTGTCCGTCTCTGGATCTAGCGTTTGCTATGAACGAATTGAGTGTGATAGATTTAGAATGGAAGATAGAAGCAAGTGAGAGATATACAATTACAAAGTACGAGGAAAGGGACGGGCCTGCGATTGAACCCATGACCTTCTGCTTATGAAGCAGAAGCGGTAGCCATCAGACCACCAACCCGGTCTTCCGCCAATATTGCATGCTTTCTTGCATCTAAAAAGTGAAATTGCAAACAAGAATTCTCGGTTTACATGATTCTACGCTGAATATTCTGTCATATATAATGCACATGGATGAATCGACGGCCTGTCATTTGATGTGCATTATTTATGATTGAATTTTAAGTGTGAAAATCATGTAAACCGAGCCGTTCTGCACGCAACATTCTTTAAGAGAAGACGTTTCGTGTTCAATATTAAGGATTTTGCTAGCAATGTTGGATATAATAGATGTGTTTGAAGGTTTTATCATTGAATAATACATGAGAAATGGCTTTGCATGATTGAAGCTAAAATTACGTTACGTGTGAATATAAGTTTTTTTCAGTGTGTAAGTTCAGCTTATCTATAACAAATCTGCACTGCTACGACAAATAAAATATAATACGATCTATCTATCTTTTTCTTTATAAATAAAAATGGAATGGTGTTTATATGCCATGAAATAGCTTGAGAACGATTCAACGGATTTTTACAATTCTTTCGCAGTTCGAATGGTGAAGGGCTGCGACGTGTTCATGTAGACTAAAATAATGGGAAAACTTCTGAGAAAGTGGGAAAATTAAAACCTAACTTTTTGTAAAAGGTTTTTGCATAGACTACTGTACAGCCTACTGCATGACTGTATTACATTTACCGGGTTTACTAGTACGTTCCTGATTTAGTTAAAGTAAGATGAAAGCGATACCTAACACAAAACACCTAGATATCTCATGACAAGGAACTGAAAAGAGACCAAGAAACATTCCTTGATCCTATATTCTTCCTATGAGGATTCCTCAGTAATGCAGAATTCTCTGAGCGTTTAATTTTAAGAATTTCTCTTGACATTATGTTTTGAATGATGAATTTTTCATGTTTGTTTTTCAAAACAGACTGTATATCAGGTATCTGCTCAAAGTTTCCTAAAGAGGATCGCTAGGATTTTTGCAAAAAAAAATTGTCCACAAAAATTGCTGGAATAATTATTTGAAAAAATAATACTGAACGAAACCATATCCTAAAAAACGTTCTGGACAAATCTTCGAAAAAAAAACATGTTGTTTATTTTTTGGATGATTTACACGTAGCTGTAGCATTTTCTGGTTCAAAACCCTTCATTAACTCTAAATAAAATCCATAAATAATTTTCTTCACATATTATTCGAGAAATCTTCAAGCAAGAGATTGCAAAAACAATTTTTGGATGAAATGCTGGAGAAATTCGTTGAGATACTTCATGAGGAAACGCTGATCGAATTTATTGAGAAGTTCATGAGAGAGGTCTCAATAGAATTTGTAGGAAAATCCAAGAAGGAATCCATGGAGCATTTCTTGGAAGAGTACATATAAAAATGGTTTGAAGAATTATTAAAACAAAATTGCCAAAGGAAATTTCCGATGCATTCTTGTTGGATTTTCTGAAATAATTCACAAACGAATTTCTTTAACTTTAATCTCTTATATCCTGGAAAAACAGAAACTGTATGTGAATTCACTACACTTTATGCTTTTAGAGGGTTCTACAAAGTTTATCAGATGTGATAGACGAGTTCCCCAAGAGGTCATGGTTGAATACTTATTTTTTGATCTAAAAGAAGCAATCAGATAAGTAGACCCTGGAGTGGTAATTCTGGAAAAAGTTTTATATAGGACCATAAGTGTTTTTTTTTTGTGGGCTCACCAGAAAGTTGCTGGAGAATTTCTTCTAGGTATATTCTTTCAGCTACAACAGAATAGATGTTGAAAATTGTACTAGAAATCAAGATACGGCCATTTTGATCGATATTCAAATCTTCTGTGCAATACTGATAGGATTAAAGAAGTCATTAGGAGAGCTGACGTATAAAGAAAAATTGTCACTATCGTGACTATGTAGGACACGTCATCGAAACTGTCATGCCAGTACAGGAGTTTACTGAATAATTTTTCCAGAGACCCCTTTCCAGGAATATTTATAATATTCTTCCAGTTACTCCTACAAATGTATCGCCTGCTATTTCATAAGAAACTAAAATCGGGATTTTTTTTCAAGAAAATTTTCTGAAATTCATTAAAACTGTTCCAGGAAATGCACCATAGATTCTTCCAATTTATAAAGAGAAATAATTGCATTCTGGCAGTACTTTATTCTCTTCTAATTGAAATCATCCAGGGATTACTTCCCAGTTTCAGGTTCTCTGATTTTTCAGCTGCAGCTCCTCCCTCAAAAAACAAACAAAATCCTCCTGTTTTCTAAGTTTTCCTGTCGATGACCCTCACTTAAATCATCTAGTAATCCTTTCAGATATTCCATCGAGAAATTCTTCAGCGATTCTTGCACCGACTGTTCTACGAAATCTTAAATATACTCTTCAGTTATTCCTTTAGATATTATTTACAAATAATCACCAAATCATGTAATCAATTCCAGCAAAATTATATTGTTTTTCATAATTCAAGTGGTTTAATATTTGTTTCTGTATTTTCGTAACATATTGCTATAGAAATTATATTGCAATTCCGTTTGAGATTCCTTGTTCCTTGTTCGCGCTATGTTTCAGTAGTAGATCATATTTCTATCAACAATTTTTGGATATGGGTCAATTAGGTGGTTTTTGATTTTATATGAGCTTACAATTTTATTTGTTAAAACTTGCAGAGCATGACTAAAGATATTTAAGCATTGAAAAGTAGGTAAAACATCATTCAATTAAATAAAACTAAGGGTATCCAATATCTGCTAAGTATCTAATCTGCTTCGAAGATTCAGTTCCCAGCTCTGATCATCATATGGTTCAGTAATGCCATCTTAGTGATCAACTATTGCAAAATAAGAACAGAAAAAAGAGGGTTCCGATTTTGGTAAGATGTTTTTGGCAACTGAAAATTTCGATCGTGTTTCCAAAAACGGAATCCCACTGTATAATCAAAAACTAATTGAATATCAACATTTCATTTCACTTTACAAAATAAAAAAGGAAAATACTAATAATCACTAGTATGGCTAGCAAATACCGTTAAACTCTAATATATTACTTATCCTGTGACGCATAGGCCTACACTTCCGAGAAAAAGTTTTGGTTCAAACTTTTACAAACATACAAGAGTTTTGTCCATATCTCAGTTATCACGTCCAAATAAAACTCTCTATGGCGCATTCCAAAGGCAATGAGTTATTCTTACTTCGTAGATATTTTTCCAATATTTTGAATTTTATATAGTACATTTTTACTTAAAATTGTGACATTTTTCAAAAAACACCAAAAAACATGGCTGATTTCCTCAGCACTGGTTTGATCGAAATTTTAAATCAATGTGTCATTAGAATCGTAATCTTATATTCTTTAAAGAGTACCAATGAAATTTTCGCGGAAAAATCTGAAAAGTATTCAAAATCAATAAAACAGTCATTAAAGTTATCGTGCAAAAGTCTGGGTTTACCTCTTAGTATGATGGAAATCGTGCAAACGTTTGGGATTAAGTAAACAATTAGTACACAAAATTAAAAAAATGTTTTTGGAAAAATACCCAAGGTAAGAAAAACTTATTGTCTATTTGAATGAATATGAATGCACTTCAGAGAAATTACCAGATGAATTCCTTTGCTGGAGAGTTCCCCGGAGCAATCTCTGGATGTATTGATATCCCTGGAGAATCCTTGAAGATTTTCTTTAAAAAGCTGTGTAGCAATTAGAGGCGACCCGTAACCTCACTTTTTATTTGTGCAGTG
Organism: Aedes aegypti; assembly: GCF_002204515.2. Classification (NCBI taxonomy): domain Eukaryota; kingdom Metazoa; phylum Arthropoda; class Insecta; order Diptera; family Culicidae; genus Aedes; species Aedes aegypti. The sequence goes on along the minus strand of NC_035108.1, from coordinate 17,750,306 downwards.
AATTTAAAAATTTTCATTTCATTTAGGAATAAATAATACAGTAAACGATAAAATTTAGGTTTTTAAGCTATAATACGCTTATTAAATGTAAATTTGTTGATGAAACACAACACTTTATGTTCGTCGAATAGGAAAAATTGAGGTTAGGGAATCTCCACTGGAAAAAAATCCTGTAGGAACTTTGGAAGTTTGGAGTTTTGTAGGAATGTGCGAACTTCACGAGTTCACTCCCTGCATGAAACGAAAAAGCTGACTTTAGAGACCATTTTGCTTCAAAAAAAAAAAAACTTTCGAAACATTCCATAGAAAATAAAGTCTGTTTAGACTTGCATTGAAACACTGAAGCGAGACCTGCTACCAGCCCTGCAACTATAACTCGCAAAGAATACTACTTTATATACAAACCGCTCGGCAAAAGGCAAAGCAGACACTAGAACCGTATCAGAATTGGTAGCTACGAGTATTTTACTGCAGCCCCCGGGAGGACGTTTTATACATTTTGAGTGCGAATTGCGAACGAGTATGATCTCATTTTTCCTTCCAAGGCAATGGCGTTTTTGGTTGTGAGAGTTTCGAACAAGATGCGAACCGCAAAACCGGGGCCTTCGAAAGCTTGCTCCGAGTGTTTCAACTGAATGCTCCCCAAGACTGGTACGTTATCGGTGCTACACGTATGGTAGGACTTACGATAACTTGCGTTCATCGGTAACATCAGTTGAACCAGTTCAAAGCCCGGATCACACTTTGCGAAAAAAAAAACCGCAGCAATACAGCATACTTTGGGTACATATGCACTCGCGTGAAATCCGGTCCACGGACACGCGTTCATTCGTAAGCGCGCGTGCTGAGCTCATACCTAGATAGAAGCTGGTACTATTCCGTACAGTTGAACGCGACCTTCTTACCGAGAACCAGTTGTTGTACAGTGCAGAGCTAACAAGCGATTTGCTTGTAGCTATGCATCATCGTGCGGCGCGGATACTAGTGCGAAACTTCAGAATGGAAAAGAATCGATAGCTCAAATTCCTACCAGAAGTGTGTGAATGAGTGAACTTTACGCAAATTTCTAAACCATATTGAGTTCAAGTCTACTTGCGATAACTCAAAATGTTACTGTTACAATATCACGACTTGTAACATTCCATCATTGAGTTCTCATTTTCTTAATGTTTCAGTAGCATTTCGAGTTCATTCACGACTTTTATGGGAATACAATTCAATCTCCGATTCAAGGCATGAGAAACATGCGCTTTGATAACTCAACCATAGTGGCTCGGTAGCTTAGTTGGTAAGCACTCGTCTTGCATACAAGAGTCGCGGGTTCGAATCCCACCTGAGCACGTGAATTGTTTTCATAATTTATCCATCTTTACCACGCGTAATGAGTTAATTAATTTAAGGTGATTATAAAACCAAGCCAAACTTTGAATTTACAAGTGCACAAGACGAGAGAATCTGACATCAGTTCGCGTTAAAAATCAATCAAATTGCTTGCTTGCTGGTGGTGACCAATGGGATAGATTTTTGAACGCGGAGCGCTGTTTGATTCTCAAGTCTTGTGCTCTTGAAAATTTGAGGTGTGCCTTCGTTCTATAATCACCTTAAAACTATTTTTCGACATCCATGATTAGCATGACTTTTATAGGATATACATAATCGATTTCAATTATGAGCTTCAAAAATTCGTAAAGGTATGTTGTTTGAAGTGCTAGCAAATTTCATTAGAATCTGCTGCTAGATTTTTTAAAGAAACTGCTTTAAATTTTCAAAAATTCATTCCGTGGTAAATTGTAGACATGAAGTTGTAAAGGAATTGGAGATGGTAAAAAAGTGTTAAAACCCACCTTAGCTTGAATTTAGTTAATCTAAGAACACAATACGGTATAATATCCACTAAGCAATATCATTTTAATCTGAGTCGCAAATAACGGCCTTATTCGTAGTTCACTACTCCCGGATGATTCGTTTTCATAATCTTCTCCAAACGAGTACCCCCTTATCGGAACAGGACCTTGAAGGGACGAACAATCGCCTACACACAATCTACCGAGTCTACCCAACCAGACACAACACACTTGTCTGCAGCACATCATCTATCCATATCTGATGCCCTTGGCGCCAAAGAATCCCCCGAATCAACTCTCCGTGCACCGCCTAGAGACACCCCAAACCTTAACTTCCCTCGGAGAAGGGCTGTCTCGAATCGCAATTTTCGCACACTCGACTAACCTTCGATCTGTCTGTCGGCGTTTTTTGCGAGTTTAACCCAAAATGATTGCGAAAGCGGTGGGCCTGCCTAACAGGCAAAAATATTCTGTGCATGTGTCAATATATGTAGGTACTACAGCAGTTCAGTTTCTACGGTACGGGAACGAAGCATCAAACGTCTGAGAATAATCGATTTCTTCGTCTCGAGGCGCTTTTTTCCTCGACGTCTATCAGAGCTTTGCCGTTTCGGTTCCATACAATATTCAAGAATGGAAGGCGTAATTACATTATGCGAAAAAGTTGCTCCGACTGCGGGAAATTGTTCCCGTGGGCGTGCGGAATGGACCTCATTTGGTACAGATAACAGGGGTGGTAGGGTCTGAGTGTCATGCAAATAGTTATAGACGAATTGATTGAAGAATCTCTAGAGGAATTTTCGGAGAGATTCCTGAATATATCGCTGATGAAATCAATAGAAGCATGCCTGGTGTTTTTTTTTTCGTGGAATTTGAGAAGGAATCCCGAAGCCTTCAGACGAAAATAGCGACTTCTATTGAAATGGTGCCCAAGTCTCTAAAAAGAGACCTAACACCAGCCCTGTCAGATTACCACGTGTGTGTCTTTCTCATGTACTCAAGCCGAACCATTTTTGGACACAGAGGTGCCTAATTTCGCCCAAATCGGTCAAATCTCAGCACGACCAAAAGCTGTCGCTCTCCCACTCGGGAGCGTTGGAATCCTCAATCCGATTAGCTCCCAAGAGCTGCTCAACACGAATCTCGCCGACTCACCATAAATAATAACAAACCGTTGTTCAGACGACCCGGCCGAGCCGGGGACACATACCAAACCAACCGCCGCGGCACCACCGTGGAGAACCGTAATTACTACGGCTGGCTGTGGAGAGAAACCGACTCTGTCCAGTCAGTGCAGATAGCGATCTCGAGACAACTCCAAGAGAACTATTAAAACAGAACAAAACTACTAGCTAATGGCGGACGGCAGTGGCGTGTGTGCGTGGAAAATCCTGACTCACGACGATGGCCGCTGGCTATTCCGACTGTCCACCCATGGGAGTAGTCAGTTGAGACACCTCCCTTCCATTTCGAAGAAAATCAATGGACAAAAGTGAAACAATCTTGTTTGAATTTCTCAAAGATAGTCTGCCCTACTCATATTTATAAGTTATTTGCGACATAATAGATTTTCTGAACAAATTTTTGGAGTGCACCAAACAATCCGGCATCTAAAAAAGATCTTACCAGAATTTATTCGAAGGTTGGATCAACAGTCCGCAATATATGTTGCGAGATTCTTCGCAGCAACTATGCAAAACTATACCCAGCTTATGCAAAAAAAGAAAAATAAAATTCTGCCAAGAATATTGCCAGAAGAAACAATTGTTTTATGTTAAAATAAATCTATCCAAGAATTTTTCAAAGAATTCGAAACGGAATTTCTTAAAAAATAACTCAATTTATCTTTATATTCCTCTAGATATTTTTTCCCAGATGCTTCACAAAGTTTTTCCAATAACCACTTCGAGGATTATGCCATAAATCAATTCCTCTAAGAATTCTTCCAGAAGCTCATTCATTATTTTTTCCGAGAATTTCATCCAAAACTGCTTCGATAATTGATCTATGGAATAATGATAAATTCATTTAAAAACACAAGGATCTGCTTCATGATTTGTTTAATGAATTCTAGCAAAGAACATGCTGGGAAGTTTATAGGAAGGAATTCATGTATTCGTCTAAAATGGCATGAAATTATATAAATTATTCATATGAAATTTATAATTCAAGTTTTGAGGTCGCTCACCTAATCCCTCCTATGGAAATCCTGACTACACCGCCCACCATCTTCTAATGCAACCCCCGAGGTCTAGTCTAGCGTGGTGGCGGCAGTTAGCCAACAACGCTAGAATCGCTTTCCGATTCAATCACGCGCATTTTTCTCGTTCTTCTCGGCGGCTTTTTTTATTCTTTTATCAATTCACACCCAAAGAACCCAATGGCCATGGACGAGTCTGTGACAACCATGGTCGCGGTCGCCGTCTCTTCTGTCAGGTTATTGCTGGGGAGTAACAGTTATGGAGAAAAAGGCTTTCAGGTTGAATAATTAACGCATAGAGCCGACGGCGATGGCGACGACGACGCGACGCCGGTTACCGAAGGTGCCATCGAACCCCGTTCTTGCGTGGGTCTCTCCCTCCCAACACATCCGACTGGACTGGATGACTGACTGGTGAATGATAATAACTATTTTTCTAGCCGCACTATTGCCACGTTTGCTATGAGAGAGAGGGAAACCCGCACAGCAAAAAATAAATTGTAATATCACGTCATTTTAGCTGCATATCAAAATCATCGCAAATATGGTGTACAATTACATCTTTTAAACGTCGTCGTTTTCGGTTTATAGAATCAAAAGCTAGTTTACTGATTCATTGGGAAATCCAGAACAATTCGATGGAGGCATTCAGACATTAATGTTCCAACTCGCAAAACAAAACTGAAAACTACTACTTTTCAGCACCGTTATGAAACAGTGCTGAAAAGTAACACTTTTCAGTACTGTGTTTGTTAGTGGGAAAAGTAGACCGTTATGTTGTCGATATTTTTTTTTGCTGTGCAGTCGAGGTGCAAACTGCCCTACCGTTAATTCTCCGAGCGATGTTGGCTCAACATTAGGACCCTTTGGTGAGGTGGTGCTACTCGCCGGGGGAAGTGAGGTAAGCATAATTGCGCCGGAATAGCTGGCGGGTTAAGGTTGGCCACTTTGTAATTCTAGGCGACTGGGCGACTAATGGTGATTGTATTGTATTGGACGCGCGAAGGGAGGAGAGTTGAACCTGGTGCTGAACTTTCCGAAATCCATTTAGCAAGGCGCCCATTAGGTCATTATATTTTGATTCGGTGAATAATTTCTGATGTAACCTTCGCTTTTGGTCGGAGCGGGGGAAGGAGAGAGCATTACCTTAACCTGATGATTTTCACCCGGTCAGTCGCCTTTGTGGGTTTTTTGGTTGCGATGTATCAAGGTCGTTTGCGTAATTTGGAAAGGAAATCTGCAAACTTAGGTGGATTCAAAGAAGCTTCGCCCTTTCTGGGCGTATCCTCGTGAGAAAGTTGAGGTCGTTCATAGGACAGTAGCATTTCGAATATAACAATGCTTCCATATACTAAACCTTTTGAGAAGTTTTTCACTTTAGATCGAAAGACAATGTTCTTGGCTAGCGCGAATGCTAGACATGCGAATGCTAAAACAGAAACTTTTACAAAAAATACTTTCAGCTATGAAAGTTCTCATACAGTACTCTAAGGTAAGAAGCAGGCTCTCTTCCAGAGAGGATGTAATGCCAAGAATAAAAAGATTAGAAGTAGCATATTTTCAACCATAGCAATGATAAGCATTACGGTTTGAGGGCCCTAATAGTCAAAGCGATAAACGCGTATTCATTCAGCAAGATCATTCTGAAGATGGCGGGATTTAATTCCGACTTGGCCGAGGATGTTTTTGACTTGGAATTTGTCTTCACTTACGTCATTTGCGTCGTAGCGTCGTGCTCAACAATGAATACTGGGCTGGTATTAAGCCAGTGTCTAATAATTAGGAACTTAAGAGATGAAGTCTTTAAAAAAAAGAAACCAAAATGAGGCTAATTAGGTATGAGAAAGTGTTCAAACAAGAAACAAAAACAGAAACTGATTTTTGTAAAATTAATTAACTCATTACGCGTGTTAAATATGGGTAAATTATGGGTGAAATTTTGAAAAAATCCATGAGCTCGGCTGGGATTCGAACCAAGAACTCTTGTATGCTAGACGAGCGCTTTACCAACTAAGCTACCGAACCACTTGGTGACCCAATTAACTTAGGAGGTTACAAGTTTTGACTTCAAATCCCCACAGATCACGCAGACCCTTTTCATAACCCACATCCATCCATCTCATGTATACTAGACAAACGCGTAGAGCGAGAGCGAGTCATTTTTGTAGGTATTACTCCGAAGGTTTCTTCAGGAATTCATCCATTAATTCTTTCACGGATTCCCCAAGAACACCCTCTGAGATTTCCATTCAAGATCTTTCAAGAATTACATAAATATTTTTAAGAACAGACAAACAGACGTAACACTTAGAACAAATCGCGAAAAAAATCGTAGTCACGAGAACATGCACGCCTAATGCAAAAATTACAGTGCTTGGTGCTTTTGTAACCATCAAAGACGAACAAAAACGATACGAGCACTGCGGGTGGTGGATTGACCACTTAATATATATTCGAATCATCCGTTAAAAATGTGATCGATGGTCATCGATGAGAGTGTGACATCTGTATCTCTGTGCTCTAAGCATAACTTTAGAGATTTCATCAGGGAATTTCTTCAGAGATTCTTTCAGAAATCTATCAAACATTTTCTTGGTAAGGTTTTCTAGTACTTATTTGTTGGAATTTTCAATTAATTCGCCTAGGGTATCTTCCACGCACCTCCTTAGGATTTCTGAAAAACATTCGTTTAATATTTCTTCAATAGGTATTTCTACCAAAGAAAAAAAAAAGAATGTCTTCAGAAATCTAATTTGTCCTGATTTACTATCAGATATACCCTAGAAAAACTACAATGATGCACACTTAAATTATTTTACCGTAATCCGTGAATTTCACCGTAATCACCGTAACAGCTGAACAGTTCGATAAAATAAAACACCGTAATTCCGTCGAAATTTAAACGGATACCGGTGAATTTTTACCGAAAACTGTAAAAATTTACCGTACTCCGTTAATTTATTTCACCGAACTTTTCATCTTTTGAGATAACGGTGAAATTCACGGATTCCTGTAAAATAGTTTAAATGTGTATCCTTAAGGAATTTATGCAGAATTCGTCAAGAGTCCAGGAGTAAACTAAACAAAATTTTTGATTAATTGAAAATTCAGCAATCCCTCAAAAAAATCCTGCCCGAGCTTCGTCTTTTTTTTGTTTTTCAATAACTATTTTATCTATATACCTAGAGATCCCTTCCTGACGATTCTCTAAGTAAATAGCTTAACTAATTATCGCAAGAAAAACTAAACGAAACTCTGGATAATATCTTGCAGGATTTTTTGAGGAAATCTCTAAAAAATCTAGAGGTCCCTGGAGAAATTTATGTAGGTAAAATTAAAAAAAACTACTTATACAAATACCATAAAATTTTCGGATGGCAATCTAAAATGAAGTTTTGGAGAATCCATGGAGAATTTAACTTGCAAACCACAACACAATTCTGTAGAAATCTTAGCATTACATTCATTGAGAAACTTCATAAAAAATTCTTGGACGAATTTATTGAGAAATCCTGGAGTTTGAGCTTGATTGGCCACCCGTGGTTGCTACTCCAGTATCGCCAGATCAGCTGTACTTACACAAGGAACAAACAATTTTTTTAGACAAAAATGGCCTCTGTCACGTCAAAATGCAGACCAATGGGGAGAAGGGGGAGCCATTGATGTTGGATGTAGAACTGGCCCACAGTCAACCGCATATACCCCTGCATCTACGTCAGTTCATGCAGGAAGGTATAGGGGTAGATTCCTCCAGGAATTTCTCCAGAAATTCTTCTAGTGATTTCTCCAGTAATTCTTCCAGGAATTCCACCAGAGATTCCTCCAAGGAAATCTTATAACAATTCCTCCAGGAATTCCTCTAAGAATTACTCCTGGATTTCTACCAGGGATTGCTGCAAGGATTTCTCCAGAAATTCCTTCCTTCTTCTCGGGATTTCTCTAAGAATTTATTTATGAATTCCTCCAGGAATTCTTCCAAAAATTACTCCAGGCAGTGAATCAAATTGTCATCAAAATAGACGAAAAATAAACAGCAAAGCAAGCTCGCTCACAATCGTTTGTTGCAACTGTTGCGGATAAGGACACAATCCAAAGCAAAATTGTCATGACAATCACAGGGCGCAACATTGTTGCAAGCTTTTCAACTCGCGATTAATCAGTTATTTTAAACACAAAATCAAATTTCTTTTATGGATGCTGTTCGATAGTGTGTCAATGTTTACCAACATGAAGAAAGTTCTCGAAAATTGCAATGCGAAGCCCACAAAATCGCTGCGCACGTGGTGATCGATCTTTGTCATATTCTGTTCAAGTAATGATAAACTGATGTTGCGGAATAAAATTGTTGCAACAGGAATAGGAGATGACAATGTCTTTGTTGCCGCGTGTTGGATGACAATTGATTCACTGCTCCAGGAATTCTTAAGGATTTTTCCAAGAATTATTACAGGAATTCCTCCAGAAATTCTTCTAGAGATTCCTTCAGGAATGCTTTCATGGATTCCTCCAGAGACTTTTTCAGGGATTCCTCCAGGAATTCCTATAGGGATTTCTCCGAAAATTCCCTCATTCTTAGAGGGATTCTCCAGGAATTCCTCCAAGAATCCTTCTAGGGATTTCTCTAAGAACTCTTCCATGCATTACTCCCAGGAATTCCTCCAGTAAGTCCTCCAGTAATTCCTCCAGGGATTTCTCCAGAAATTATTGTAGGGATTTCCCGGAAATACACTCAGGTATTTATTTAGGGATCCCCCAGGAATTCTTCGACGGATTTCTCCAAAAATTCTTTCAGGGATTCCTTCAGGAACTCTTACAGGGATTCCAGGTGACTGTTTTATGACAGAGAGGTTTGCTTTTAACTAGTAGACTGCCTATGCATCAGACGTAAGGAAAGGCATGATGAAATAATGGAAGCAAAGGGAAACAGTTTCTTCTCCGCCTCTGGTTCTAACATATGCTATGAACGAATAGTTTTTAAGTGTATTAATCTAGAGCGGACAATAGAAGCAAATGAAAGATAAAACTTCAAAGTACGAGGAAAGGGATCTGGGATTGGACCCTTGACCTAAGGAAGCTTATGAAACAGAAGCGGTAGCCATTAGACTAATTCCGTCAAATTTATTGAGAATATCTGGAATATACGACCCCAGAAGGAATTTCTAGAGCAAATCCTGGCAGAATCCGTTGAGAAATGTTTGAAAGAATCTTCAAGGAAATAGTTCAAAGAATTGCGTAAAAAACGACGTTAGAATTCATGTTGATATTTTTGTTGGATTTTCTGGAAAAATTCCTCAACGGGTTTCTCCAAAAAACATGTCTTTTTCGTTTTGGTAAAACAAAAAAAAATGAAGAATTAAATTTTACGGTCATCCAGTTGATTTACATTTTCCATTCAATCCTATGTAATTGTAAAATATAAATATTTTTATGATTGAAATTCATGTGTAATTTCAAGTAATCGAAGCTCTTTGAATCCAGGCCTTCAAACGTGATAATTATGTATTAAAAACGTCCAATGCAAACTGGTTTGAGAAGCCAGTGTTGATCAAATGCCAACTTTGATTAAAATCTTCAATCATAAATTCTGGACAAACATCTCAAAAGGGCACATCGACATTGGTAAACATTGGCTTTGCAAGCCGCTGTTGAGCCCAATTCAACTCGATCACGCTCACCAATACCACTATCAGGAAGAGCTAACATCAATCTTCCTGATAGTGGTGTTAGTTTGCGTGGGCGGGCTTAAAAGGGCTCAACAGCAACGTTTCTAAAAAAGGCTCAAAACCTCCTGGGCCCTTTTCAAATGTTTGTCCAGAATTTACAAATTTTAGAAATTCATTCTATTTTGGAAAGAATCCACAAACGAATGATACCAAAATTGAACACAAAATGTGAAAACCGCGACAAAACCGAACAAGCACGTTAAATGACAAACGAAGTCGATCTTTGTGTTTTATATCGTCCCCTTGATGCTACAACTAGATAACTAGAAATTTGAAATTTTTGACTTCAATATGTCAAAACATTTTCCTTAATTAGATCTGCAAAATATCCACAGGTCTTAAGCGTGTGATTCAAAATATACAAGTTAAAGATTAGTTTTCAATCATAATCTCTGCGATTAACCATCACCTTGTTAAACGGACATACTTTCAAAGTTGCACATCTAAAAAATTTGATTTTCGAGTTATCTAGTTGTAGCATTAAGGGGACGAAAACTGAACATCAGCCTTAAATTTCCCAAAAAATTGATGATTTATTTTTCTTCGGCTTATAAATTATATGGATAATGCTTACCACCAAGTTTTATAATATTGTCAAATGCGTTGTGAATCTCACCTGAAAAAGAAAAACTATATATTAGAAACTATGGTCACACTGAAAAATCTATATAAATAAAAATTGGAATGGTGATTGTAAGTCACAAGTTGACTTGAGAACGGGACAACATAATTGAATAATTATTTCCACTTTTATTTATAAAGGGTTCCTTCGGGTTTCTGTACACAAATTGTAAAGGAAATTCACCGATTATGAAAAACCGAGTTAAAATAAAACTGTCAATTTATAAGAAAGTCTTACTAAGTTTGCCGGACCAACTAGTATTCGTGCTAAATCTTTGATATTGCTAATGGAGTACATGTAAGTAAATGAGAAACAAAACTGATTATGTCTTTCTTTAAAACACTGAAAATGGCCTGGTTAAGGTCAAACGCTTATCGGTTAAAGAATACAAACTCCTTATAGGAATTCAAAAATACAGTACTAAATCTGATTCCTCATAACCTTATTTTTTCCAATTTTTTGAAGAAAAAAATCCGATTTCTCATTACTTTATTTTTTAATTTTTTGAAGAAAGACTATACATAATCACTGTTGGTAAATTCATTCTCAAATCTCAATCATTAAATTATCTCACGAGAGCAAACTCATTTGAGATCTGCTTCACAAAACTCAAGCATGAAATTTTGGTGAAAATTATAAAACTCATGGGGAATCAGTCAAAACCCAATGTTATTGTTTCGTTTATTAAAATTTGTTCTATTTCTAGCATAAAAACAAAGAATAGATGCTTCGCGGTGAAAAGAAATGTGGAATTACAAGCCAATGGGTCAACTGATGCATGATTTTTGGCTATTGAGTTGCATGAGCTACAACTCAAGCGTAACAAATATCAAGCATGATAAATGGGAATTTGAGATTTTTGCAACGCTGTACAGAATTATCATTCATTTAGAGTACCTAGCTGGATTTCTCTAAATCAAAATTTCATGTATGTTTTTGATGGTAATAGAACTCATATAATTAAGTTGACTTTGAATCTAAGCCATACTTTATAGGGGGAGATCCCCCAGTACCGGACACTTAAGCCACTAAGTTCATAATTCGATAAATATTGATTTTATGGGCTCGTGTTACCCATTTATGATAAATATTATCGTTTTTATAGTGTACAAAAATAAATTTGAAAATATAAATATGAATTTTGATATTGCATTTTGATGATGAGTTTTAGTACCAAATTGATCGATCTCGAAAGGTGGCACCCAATACCAGACAAGATCTGGAAATGCCTCGAATTCTGTAAATTTGAACATCATCGAATGTGTACGCTATAGTAATAGTTTATAATTACCAATTCAATGCATTTGCTACATTTACAAGAATAATTTGCGTTTTTCTTAGTTTGCAAGATGCCTATCAAAAACCTCTTTCATATATGATGAAAAATAGCACATTTTACGATGTTGTTCTGAATGTTCATTATTCTTAATTTTATTGCATATTTGATACCATGATCGACGGAACCCATGAAAAATGAAAGTATTCTGAGACACTGATGCAATAATTACAAAGATATCATATAACAAATCAAGCTGTCCGAAACTAAGGGACAGCACCTCCTGTCCAAAATTGTAATTTGTCCATATTTAGTTCAATTGAGGTACAAAATACATTCATACTATCAAATTAGGATTATGTTCGATCATGCTTGCGGGATCCAAAGTATTTTTTCATATTCAAAATATTTACTAAATAGGCTCAAAATTAAGTGGATACGTCAATTTTTTAAAGATTTTCAAACTTTTCTACTTTTTTAAAAAGGCATGCATAATTCAAGGATGTGTTATTCTACGCAATCATTAGTCTACATAATAGCTTTCTTTTCTAATAATAATCTTGATTGGACCATGATTTCTCAATGTTTCGGCTTTGTCCGGTATTGGGTGCTGTCCGGCACTGGGGGATCTCCCCCTATGTTCAAGAGCCAAATAGCCATCCACCCTCAAATACTTAATCGATTGATCAACACCAGCAAGTGACCAATGAATAAGTGTTTAGATCAAACGGTTTTTCGTTTCTAGACTGACTGTACATGTCGATGGCTGGTAATCTGTGATTGATCGAACTACAGCCGACTCTCCACATCTCGATGTTCTACATCTCGATATCTCTCCCTATGTCGATGATTTTTTCGGTCCCTTCAATCTGCATACATTTTCACTCTCTATATCTCGATATCCTCCTTATCTCGATATCTCCCTATCTCGATGTGATTTTCGTTCCCAATTTTCTCTCCGTATGTCGATATGCCCATTATCAAAGGCTACTAGACTAGATTTTAGAGATGCAAAACAATTTATGAAGACGAAATGACATCTGTTTGTTTTTGATTTTCCTGGCAACGGAGTGATTTTCAATCTAGTATTCGTTAAAAATTTGTTCTATGACTCGATCTCTCCCTATCTCGATGGTCCCTTCGATATCGAGATGTGGAGAGGCGACTGTAGTAGCAATTGCACTTCGATCCAAATGAATAAAAGATTGGACTTTCTGCTTACTCTCGAAGTGCACATTTTAGCAGCTCTAATATTATTGATCAATAATGGCCAAGTCCTTACATCCAGTTAATATGGGTAAGGAATGTTAGTGTGTAATGATTGTTGCTGCTAGAGACCGAAAATACCTCTGCATCTCCACAATCACCACGGGAGAGTGTATTTGAAAATATCGCAACGGCACTGTTCAAATATCAATAACAACAATATTTGAAATTGTAAATGGCGCTTACGTCAGCTATGCAATCATGGACAACAATCTAAACTCAAACTGTGTTAAATGGTACGAAAATAATCACTAGTCATTTAATTGCTAAGCCATATTTTGACTCCGTCAGCCCATAACTGTCAAGTGAAGAGAAACCGGCGATAATTGCCCAATTCTAGGGATCGGTCTCTTTACCACCACGCAGGGTCTGGAATATTGTTATCCCGAAAGAGCGCAATAAAACAAACACACATATATCATTTCGGTTACGAGAGTTTGTCCTTTTTTGGGCCAAACCATTTCCATCTTATGAGGAAGGAATTGAGCCCACGCTTGCCCGTGTGGAATAACGAGAATCGTTATCCTCTCTAAGGCTTAGAGCTTGGCAGATGTTTCCTCTCCGGTTCAAGTGTTCCGTTGCTGTTTTAGGATCGAATTGGTGTGACAATTCTAAACGAACAAACCAGATCTTTCTTGTCGTCAAACTTTGTGGTTTGTGTTGTTTATACCACTCTTTTGTTTCCAGCTTTACCATTACTCAATCAAGAATAAGGAAATTTTCCATCCCCATTACAGAAAGGCTCTCAACGACGGTCACTCGAACGAAGAGCATTATGCTAGGCGTTCGTTACCCAACAGTAGCTTTCTTCGGAGGTGGGCGGACGTCAGCCACTTGGCGTGTACTCTCTAATTCCGCAAGACGGCCGAAGTGAAGTGCAGTTATGTCGTCGTCGTGTACTCACGTTTCTCCATTTTCTTCGATTGCATTAAGAGGCCGAGCCCTAAAACTTAAAGCTCATACACAAAGACGGCCGATGAGTGCTGTAGGGTAGGTGCACCAATACTGACCATTCTAAGGAAAACTATTTTTTTAGACGAATGATTTATAAATATAACCAATATGGTATACGAAGGCTTTCAATCCATGTTTAGTAGGTAACGTGTAAGACTTGGCCAGATTTTTGGTTTTTGTATTTAATACTGTGTGTGTGCATCTACCCTACACTAATGGAAAGAGTTATTGATGTAATTGTTATTCAATCAAATGGACGGCTGTCGGGATCGCTGGACGGCGAAGGTACAGTTCGGCGTTTGGCGTTCATCGAAGCCGTCTGGCTGGCTGCAGTTCGATTAAAGGCTATTTAATAAACACATCCGTCCGGTTGGTTGGGCCTCGCTCGGTGAAATGAAAGCCCAAACAAGATTAGGGATAATCGCTTCGAAGGCTCCTTAGCTTGGCAGTTGGGTATTATTGCGTCCGACTGCCTGCCCGACTGACTGAAGGCAAGTGAAATAGTTTTGGGTCGGTAACAGTTCCGATGCCGAGGGACTGTAATTGGATTGAAAAGCAGGCATTACGACGCATTCGGGATTTGGTGCCTTCAAAGGTCTTGGTGGTATTATTATGAGGTGTGTATGGCAATCGAGGGATCAATCAAAGTGCAATGGCAACCTGCAGCGGATGTGTAGTAAGGTGTTGGAGAAACCCCATTCCAGGTGGAGTTGTATATGGAAGTATTATTTCGGCAATTGTGAATGTCTTTTGTATTTCTACGGCTTATCATGACCCAACAATCTATTATTGGTATGATGTTATACCGTTTTGATTCATATTACGGATATTACGGCCTCAGTGAAGTATATCTCATCAAAATGCATATTAAATAAATCATTCTGTATGATTCCATATATATGGAAAAAGCTTAGTGGTTTGAAAGCCTTGAAAGTGAGAACTTTTGAACAGCAAAAATTGAAACATTTCGTGTAAAATGATAAACACTAGTTCGGCGTGTTCCGGTTAGGCGTTAAAATATCATGGATCGCATCACCAAACATTGGTGACTCCCAGATCTCAACCTTATCCCACTAACCCAATATCCTTTCCATGACAACTGTGGAGATGCAGAGGTGTACTCGGTCTCTAATAACAACGCTTGCCTAACTAACATTCATGCCCTTCCCCTATGACTGTAAGGACGTGGCCAACATCTTTATTGACTTTTAGATTTTGAGCTCTCGATTTGTGTACATTGAGAATGGTAGACTAATGCCAAGCCTTATTCATTAAATCACTATGCAACTTCGATTATTCTGGTGAATCACGGAGAAGCAACTACGAATTGTACGGTCATCTATTCTCATGCTCATGCTCATGCTCATGCTCAAAACTGATAGAAACAAAAACTCGAAGCACCTCTCGAAACCTTATAGTTTATGAAAAAGCAAAAAGTAAAACTGCCAAAAATTTTAAGGATCTGGAAAACACCTGACATTTTGCAGTAGAAGCAAAGATTGTTGAATTTGTTTTGTTCAAATGATAAGAATTCAGCCTCAAAAAGAATTTCATCATTCCACCTTCGATACTCTGTATTCCAAACAGGAAACATAAAATTAATCTTTGGAATATCGGAGTTTCAGACAGACAAGCCGATTTTGAGTTAGTATGGTGTAGTTTATGTTACTGGGGAAGAGTTTAAAACAGAGAAATAGGCTTTTTTGTTGCATTAATAAAAGTCTAGATCAAAATGCTGTATTTTCAATCGAAAACTTAGAGCAGCAAGTAAGATCAAACAATACTTCGGGTAGCTATAGGTAGGTCAAATTGTCCAAAACTCATCCATGATACTTAATTTCGTGAAATAGATATTGTTACTAATTTTCAACACAACAAATTTGAAAAAAAAACATGACAAAGCGCTAGAAATTGTATATTGTAGATCTCATATTTTCAAACTATCTTCTTATCAAGATTGACGTCAGCAATCCCAAAGTTTTTGTGAGAAAAAAGGAGCGTCCAATATAGCTCTGGCCCACACAAGTCCCTTCCTCACGCTTCTACTGGTCAAACGATGACAAAGACCATAATGAGTATGACAAAGACCGCCAGCTAAGGGTTGCGTACTTAGCTGGTAGTGCATCCTGGGCACTGTTATCCTTCTGACACCAGGGAGAGTGAGGAGATCCGTCCCGAGCGTTTGTTCACCAGCGTCTGTTATGGTATCCAGCGGCTGAGTATGAAACGCTGTATCACGTTAGCTATACCAAAGATGGAAGCCCTATCAACGGGATGTAGGTAGCGCAACCCCGGTAAAGTAGCATACCGAATCTTCAACTCACTACGAATAATAGAGAAAGAAGAAATAGAGAACGATATTTTCGGCGACCGACTTGGCAAATAGCAACGAAATAAGGACTATGAATAGAAACGTGGTACCTGGAATGTCTGGACGATAAATCAACCCGGACGAGCGAGCCTTTTGGCTCGTAAACTGCAGAACGTTGGAGTGGGAGTGGCCTAGATCTGGATAACGTGAATTCCTGACGGTGGATCCCATCGCCAACACTACATTCCAATATAACATATACCACAGTGGCGGCGATAAAGCAGTAAGGTACACTGGGGCAAGTTGAAATGGGTGGGGCAAGATGAAATGTAAAGTTTTGAAAATGATGACGTTACATTTTAACAGATTCATGTTCTTTAAAAGTTCGTTTCATCTTTTAACTTAATGTTGCTGGAAATAAAATTCTCACATTATCCAATTTCCCTATGATACCTTGTCATTTCATCTTACCGCAGCCGTTTCAACTTGCCCCGGTGTACCTTACATGAAGTCGATTTCATAGTAATGTGAACAGGATACGGGGAAAATTCTTCAATTACGGCCTGATCACCATCTATACACTGATGAACGACAAACCCCTTGACGTGAAGGACGCGTTCTATGAAGGCTTTGATAAGGCTTATTTAGAGTGCTCAAATCATAACGTGAAAATCGTCATCGGAGATGCAAACGCAGGACTTTTTTCCGTCCAATCAGCGGTAAGGAGAGCCTTCCACCAGTAGCGCAACCAGGATTTGGCTCTAGGGGGGGTTTTGTGAACTTGAAGATAATGTGTTTTTGAGAAAGTGAAACGGGTATGAAAAATTTCGAGCGGAAAAAATAAAAAATATTGTTTGATTAACAATAAAGAAAAAACGTAACATATGCAAACTTAAGCTTTTCTCGTCAACCCTAGCCATAACTTTTTAGATAAATTTACAACGCTACTAAAAGGAAATCTATTGTACCTGGTAAAATTTTCCTTCCAAAAGTTTTCCAAAATATGGAAAATCTTCAGGTTCCAAAGAACATTTCATTCGTTACTAACATTGCCTTAGATTCTACTTTTTAAAATGAATGGTTAAACGAAATCTGATATCTTTCAAATTTACTTTTTTCGTCGATGATTCGAAAGTTTATCCAAGCTACATTTGGTTGCACGCACATACATGATAACGTTCAACCAATCTTCGTCTGTTCTGTGCCTTACATACGTTTTCAAGTTTCTCAACGAACAGAATGATTTCGAAGCATTTGCTGATTGTAGATGAAAATTTGTGATTTTTCATCTGACCCACGGAATTAAAATCTCCCTTTATATTTCCAAGAATTGTTATTTGATATTATTAAAAATTGATTCCCCGGAAATTCAAGTGCTCTCTGGAGGTCACAAAATTCGGCTAAATGCTGATCCAACTGAAAGATTTTTCAAAACATCGTATCTCGAACCAATCAGCTTTTCAAACGGTTTCGATATGCATACATATCTGCATGTTTGTTTGACAAAATTCTGTTGAAAAACATGTAGCATATTTATCAGAAAAAGCGAGCAAATTGCGTAATTTCAAATTCTTCTAAGGTCTTCAAACTAGAATTCCTCAAGATAGAACAAAATAATAGTTAAAACAACTTACTGCTCCGGTGTTTGTGAATTTAAGTGTTGATTTTCAAAAAAATATTTTATAATTTTTATTTAAAAAATCTGCTTTGGGGGGTGGGGGGTTTAACCCCCAAAACCCCCCCTTGGTTGCGCCACTGCCTTTCACCATGCAAGGATACTCAGAAGCACACCTGGAGGCACCCAAATTGTGATATTTGCAACCAAATAGACCATATTCTGGTGGATGGCCGACATTTCTCAGATATCATGGATGTTAGGGGCCCAGATAGCCGTAGCGGTAAACGCGCAGCTATCCAGCAAGACCAAGCTGAGGGTCGTGGGTTCGAATCCCACCGGTCGAGGATCTTTTCGGGTTGGAAATTTTCTCGACTTCCCAGGGCATAGAGTATCTTCGTACCTGCCACACGATATACGCATGCAAAAATGGTCATTGGCATAGTAAGCTCTCAGTTAATAACTGTGGAAGTGCTCATAAGAACACTAAGCTGAGAAGCAGGCTCTGTCCCAGTGGGGACGTAACGCCAGAAAAGAAGAAGAAGAAGGATGTTAGGAGTTTCAAGGGTCCTAACATTGACTCGGATTAGTACCACGTTTTCAGTAGAATACGAGAGGCGGTTATCAACTGTAGCGAATTAAAGACCACATCGAGCAATGCGATTCAATACCCAGCGCTTCTTAGCAGACGGTGTTACAGCTGAATACCAACAAAAGCTAAACGTACGGATAAGTGAGGTCAATGTGAGAGAAAACCTCAACATTCAATTGGATTCAATCCATGGAGTGGTAAGTGAAACAGCGCGAGGAGTGATAGGTGCTGTTCAAAGACGCTCTCGAAGCTAATGGTTTAACTAGGAGTGTCAAAGAATGACGGATGAGAAGAATGTTACAGACGTCGGATGTTAGTGTCTGGCATCAGGCTGAACAGAGAACACAAAACTGTATGGAACAGAACGATATGCGGTGATCTTATGAAACTGTCAATGGCGTACGGCTGATATTCGGCAGCGCTTCCCTTTAACATGCACAACACGAGCGATCAAACGAATGTCGAAAAGAAAAATGTCAATTGAATGCCACTGACCACGGAAACATTACGCTAGAAAACATTACGGTTTTGTTTGTTCTTGTTCTGCTTTCACTGTATGTGTGTCACATTCGCCGTAACAAGCAAGATCAAACTATTCATTTTGTTAATGATCCGATGTCTGAAATGTATGCAACATTTATTATTTATGCAAATGTCATCGGGCAAGACGACATTCAATTGATACTTTTTTGTGTTTGTCGACGTTCATACTAAAGCGCGTGCTATAACTGCTGACAATGGCAACAAAACGAACGTCGCGCAAAGTGTCGAACGTTTACAGCACTGCGTACGAAGCAAGTCAGCACCGTCTCCCGTGCTATGCCCGGGGAAGTAAAAGAAATTTCTATTACGAAAAGATCCTGGACCGACCGGGAATCGAACCCAGACACAGAGCCGTGGAAGAGGTATGCATAACTTTTAAAAAAGAGACAACGCGTCGTCGCGCTGTTGTATTTTGTACAACACTAATGAAAAAAGCTCGCTTTTCGTACATAACGTGGTGGTTCTGACGGTGTCAAACCGCGCGACGATTGGAAGGTTAATATCACAAAGACAAAGCACATGGTCGCTGGGCTTATAGGTGATGTTGGTCGTAGGCTTATATATGATGTTGATAGTGAGGCGGTGTTAGGTTAGGTGATACTTTTGAAGTGGTAGAAGAATTTGTTTACCTTGGAACTGACTGGCGGCAATGATTATACTTGTGAAGTGAAAAAGCGTATTGCAGCTGCGAGTAGGGCTTTCTACGGACTTCGCAGCCAGCTAAAGTCCTGTAGCTTACAGACGAAGACCAAACTCGCGTTGTACAAGACCCTAAGACCCAAACGCAATGATAGCGGAACGGTAACGGAAAGCGGAACTGGTTCGCCAGCATGAATCATACCATCTTGATAGAGCTGTCAACGATTGAAAGTGAACCAACATTGAGTCGACTAGCATGTTGTAGTTCATGCTGGCGAACCGGTTCCGCTTTCCGTTGCCTTTCCGTTATCATTGCGTTTGGGCCTTAATTCTTCCGGTTGCTCTGTACGGCCACGAATCTTGGACATTGGAAGAGGTCGACCGGAGAGCTTTTGGTGTGTTTGAACGTAAATTGCTGCGAAAAATACTCGGTTATACCAAGTCTATAGGGAAATGAATATTGTTAAGCGTATAAAACACGGCAGGCTGCGGTGGGCTGGGCATGTCGGAGGAACGTCAAGCTAAAGTAATATTTAGCAGAGAACCAGGGAGAGGCCGTCGCCTCCGTGGCAGTTCGCGCACCAGATGGAGTTGAGGAGGATTTAAATCCTCACCTTAAGGTCGCTTAACGTTCAGAGTGACTGGTAGCGATAGGACCAGGACCGGGTCCAATGGAGATGGCTTCTTCATTTGGCGAAGTTCAATGCAACAGCAAGGAATTGTTGCCCATTAAGTATCAAGTATGTAAGCTTGATTTAAAATAAGTGAAGGATGAACCCAGAGCTAGTCGAGGGCACATCCGAAGTGAGTCGAGACTTCGTGAGCATTAGTCGGTTATTATAGAGATACATGGTGGAGAAGAGTGCAGTCTACAGTAAATCAAGAACGAGTCTATGTTAAATTGTGAGTAATAATGAAAATTATTGTGAACGATATTTACATGGGTTTTCACCTCGGAATCCGTAGAAGATTCTTCTTTGGTATACACAAGATATTCCTCTTCAGAATCCGGAGCAGGAATCTTTTACGAGATTTCTCCTCGGAGTACGAGATAGCTTTACCTTTGAATCCAGAGAAGATTTCTCTTCTGAAGCCGGGCATCTTCCTCCTCAGAAAACAAATCTAATACTCATCGAAATTTGGAGGAGATTCCTTCTCAGATTCCTGTGCGGAATTCGGAAAATATTCCTGCTCGGAATCCTGAAGGAGATTTCTTTACGGAATACGGAGCAGATTCTTCGGTATATGAGATTCCTTCGGAATTTGAAGAAGATTCCTTCTCGAAATCCAAAAAAGATTTTTTCTGAGAATGTGGTGTAGATCGTTCCTCGGAACATCTTTCTAAATTCCCGTGTTGATGTTTTCTATACGATTGAATCCATTAAGTTCTACGTATATCTGATTACACCTAAATCCAGACGAAAGTAGGTTGATCTTACTCATACAATTTGTGCAAACAAACGTCCAATCGACGCGTAGGAGTACGAAAACGACTCGCTGGAATACCGCGAGAACAACACCTAGTTTGCCAAGAGCATTGAACCACTTGATCGACATCCGAAGGCTGCTGATTCATGCATTGAACTCCACCCGGCTCCGGTATGTTACGCAGGCAAGAAAGTACACACATTTGTCACCTGCTGCAGCTCAAACCGGACGACAACGGCAGGGTTCCCCTTTTTTGGGTCACGGCGACCAAACAAAAGCGTCCGTTTCTCTCACTTTATGCCGAGAATGTCCCTGGTGAGGCCAAAAATATCTCCCTCGAAAATCAACCCCTTCATTATTCAACAACCAACCCACAGCTGCAACAAATTGTACGGAATCTCGCCATTGAAGGTTAGCCCCAGCCAGCCGTTCACATATACCTATTGATTGGATTGTAATTTCAACGCGAATGTGGCACTAGGACGGTTCAAATTACAGACAAATAAAAAAAAGCAAATCTCCCATATGTTTTTTTTACAATTCTTATTATACAAAAATATTGTCATGTGAAGGTTTCCGAATTTTTGGTGGTGATTCAAACGTGGCTCACAGACAAACTAGGATCATAATAAACCATAGCCAAGAAAATTGTTAAAGAGAGCAACTCAATCCGATGGAGAGGGAAAGAGACTTCCGCCAATTTGATTGCTCTTATTTTACTTTATATGAGATTGATTGTACGACATTTCCCAGAATGACGTTCCCCAGAATGACATTCCCCAGAACGCCATTCCCCAGAATTGGACATTCCCCAGAAATCCATTCCCCAGAATGAGACATTCCCCAGAAAAAAATAATAAGAGATTTTTGGGCTGTTAAAATCGAGGTAAATTGTAAATAGTAAATAGTGAATACATTTAACTGAAAAACTGGAACCGTTTGGACGATTTTTATATATTTTGACGTTTTTCTCCTTACAAACTTCAAGCTCGTTTAGCCCCTCCTTACAGTTGAAGGGTTCTGTTCAAATTTTTACAGTAGTTTATTGTATCTAACTAATATGGGCCACCCTAGTGCATACATACTACGATATTTTGTAGCTATTAAGTTTTGCTGTAAAAAGAAATTATAAAAGACAAGAGAAATTTTCTAGTGTAATTGTGATTCATTAATCTACATAAATACGAAGACAATAAACCTAGGAAGAACAGCATAAGTTCAAAAGAAGGGAGAATATGCTATGGAAGCAAAAAAAAATATTTTGTACATATGAAGAATATTAGACTAATATAAATCACCCTTCAAAAATACAGTTAGAAAGAACAGCCAATTTCGAAAGAAGGAAGAATAACTATGAAAACAAAACAAACATCCAATATTGGGTCAAATTAGATCATAAAACATAGTCAGAGCAGCTTGTTTTAAACGGTTGTGCTACTTTTTTCCGAATGTCAGTTCCCCGAATTTCGTTTCCACGAACGCCAGTTCCCATAATGTCAGTGCCCCGAACACTCTGTTTCCCGAAAGGTTTTTAGCTCTCATACTGCCCATAACTGCATGTATGTAACATTCGACAAAAGTAGGCATTGAGTAAATGGAATACCAAGTGTGCATTTTATGGCAGTATGGGACGAAACTAAAATTGCCAAGAACTCAAAAGTGCCAAGAGTGATTTGAGTATGTTGATTGAAAATATTTATCATTTGATGACTTTCCCCGGTATTAACTCGAAATTGTCAAAAATTTCGACTGTGACAGACATGCAGTTATGGGCAGTATAATTGTCATAACTGTCGTAATACCGCCTTGAAGGTGAACGAACCTGTCATCTGATATGCACCCTTCTTTGCTTGATTTGCGGTTCTTTCGAGTTTCACCATCATCGGTATTTTTGGCTAGATGTACTTACATATTTAGTCGAGGATAACCTTATAATCTATATTATCTTCTTTTAATTGCTTATCATTCTTTCAAGTTCAGCACCCAGTCCCGAAAGACTATTCTATATAGAACTGCATTACTTTTTGGGGAAATGGGTCATTCGGTGAACTGGCATTCGGGGAAATGATGTTCAGGGAAACGACAATTGCGCAATTATGTTAGGCAAATGTAAAATTGTTAAAAAGTATTTTTCTCTTAAGACTTTGGTTGGTGAACCACGTACTCATTTATTTTGGATTTTCAAACCCCCTCCTACCCCCTTCTTTAGTCTTTTGTCCGAACAAACATTTTGAAATTTGTATGGGCCGTGGTCTTTGGCCAAACCATGCACCCCCATAGATGACCAAGTGGTTTATAAATGGTCCCTTAGATGGTTTGCCTAAGAAAAGGGAAGCAAACATTCTGCTTTCAAAATGTTTTTTGGACTCCATTCCGGTTTTATTTGCTTGAGATCCATAATAATGATTTTGACCAAATACACGGGTAAAAATGTGTTCCTGAACCCACGAAAATTATTCACAAAATCATGAATATAGAAATTCATAGCACTCTTTTCCATATAAAATCAGACCATGAACATGGATATTCATGATTCCAGGGACAGATTTTTTCCGTGTAATATATTGGGTGAATTGACGCCTGTGTCCGATATTCGAAGCTTCTGGGAACTCGAATAAATTCAGTAGGTACATTTTTTCAACGACAAAATAAAACTAATATTATCGTTCTCCACTCTTCTAATACGTATAAACACGATTCTGGGGAATGTCCTATTCTGGGGAATGTCCCATTCTGGGGAATGGATTTCTGGGGAATGTCCCATTCTGGGGAATGGGATTCTGGGGAACGTCATTCTGGGGAATGTCGTTCTGGGGTTTGGCTTTCTGGGAAATGTCCTACAACCTATGAGATTATGATCTAATGGGCTTTTGAAAAAACCTCGAGCTTAACTAGCTCAAGCACAAAATGAAGTCATTGTTTCAGAAAATATCATTATTAAGGCTTAAGAAATAAGGTTCGATAGTTTATAAAAGCATCAACATGGTTGTGATAGTTTTACCTGTGTTGGAAATATTATTTAAATTATTTGATATGACTAGTGGTGGAAATATTCGCGTCACGAAGTACCAAACGAGTGTAGCCCAACGCAAAACAAACTTTACAGACTCGCGAACAGGTTAGGTGTGAGTAAGTTCGCATCCGCCTGCTCGGCCAGAACATATCAAAAGAAACAGCAAAAAGTTCGCGAACATTCACTCTCGAGTAGTCGAACAAGGTGTGATTTAATATGGTTTTGACAGACAAATCAATTGTATATCCATCAAATCGACAAACTACCAGTTTGAGGGGAAATAGCTTTATTCCCTAAAGTGCATCTGATTCTGAACAGCTCCGAACACGTTCACGAATCACTTTAGCTTCGTTTACTCGCGAGCACGGCAGATGCGGGTCAATCATCACTCTTCAAACCTTCATCCAAATGGATTAAAATTTTTTGGAGCTTTTTTTCTATCATAAGGATTGTTAAAAAACGGAAGATGCAATTTTCAAACTTTTCAGAAATTTGAACTGCCCTAATGTGACAGCGTAGTTGAGTAAGCGGTAGTAGGACTTCGCATCGAATCAATTTATGGCTTAAGGTGCAAAAAAACCTCTCGGCTCTTCGTTGTTTTGCAAAGCTCCGGGTAGACGCGTAAATTTTAGCCAATGATCTCATCAAACCCGCACTGACTGCACTTCCACCCACAAATTGCTATTGATTGGAAAGGTGACGGGATTGGTCGCTGGCAAACGATTCTCAATGGAAGTTGTGTTTTCAAATTCCCCATCGACACTTAACGTTCACCAGCAAAAGCAAGCCAGTTTGAGATAAGTAGTCCAATTTATTACCCCGTTTCAGCCCGTTTTGTTTTGTTTCGTAAGAGGACCGTAAAAGCTTAGGCAAATCCCCCAAGATTTGCAACAAAAATATATTATCAAGTGACAATGACAATGATAGACATTAGGTACAACCTACCAATATAAGACAACCTTTTTGTCGAAAAGGGTGTATGCACAATCATAACACCGAAATTCTCTAAAGATATCTACATACGTTGTTTTACACTTGTTCCATTCCATTTACTACACCTACCCAAAAAAGCAAAACTGATTTCAGGGACAAAAAGTAGGTAGGTACCCAAAAGAGTGCAAGAACAGGTCCCTTCGGCCCATAATGCTCTCCGGTGAGGATGTGTAGAAGATGACAAAAAGAAGCATAGATCCTTTGATGTTGCTGCGTCTCTTTGGTTGAATGTATAGAACTGAGAACTAGTAAAAGGGTGTTGAGCAGGCAATTTATGACCTGTGATCTCCAGCTAAATACCCACGCAGATAGTAAATAAAGCTACCTAAAGCAGGGTTGCGGGGAAATACGGGAGCCTTTGATTGGTGTTGGTTTTTATCAGGAATCAGGATCTCGATCAAAAAAGGTGTTCAGTAAAAAACATTAAGCCAGTTTGACATATCAGCCAAGAGACGGCAATGTAAAACAATGTATTTATCTTTGAAACTAGTTATTAGTATGCAAAAATCAAATTAAGTATTTATAAAGAAGTCCAACAAATACTTCTGGAAACCAAAACATTTTATTTTGGATAACAGCTCAGACTGAAAATCGGATGATCTGATCATAACGCAATAACAGATTTACTGTGTTTACTGTTTACTGTGAATAAAAAAGAAAACCTCTGAGCGTTCATCAAAATATATTCTACTGGAACCCAGGAAATAGGTATCATAAAATAAAACATGAAGAAGTAGAAGTTAAAAAGAAAAAAATCGGGCAAAGATATGAAAAATATAACATTGTTGCGGTGGGATTCGATCCGACCACCTATTTTTGAATGAATGGGCGCATTAACAAGCTATGCTACAGAACATGTTTCGCGCAACAATTAAAAAGGGCTAATCCCCTGATGGTTGGTTCTGAGTGAATTCGATATGAATATTGTACACCACCATTTTCAATTTATATTTCTCAGTATTCAAATCAATCAATGTTGCTCGTTGAGTTACGATTTACTAACGTAATCGATTTTATACTGAAAACTGCCAAAAAATGAGGAAACTAATGATGAGTTCAAATGTTTGGACCATTTTCTATTTTCAATCAGGCATTGGCCTTTTTTATATGTCAACTTGAATTTTGTTAGAGTACTTTGGACCAAGGTTAGGCGCTTTTGGATTTCAACGAATGAGCAAGAGAGAGAGAGAGAGTCATTGGTATCTCACTATGTTAAGGCCAATGACAAATTTAGCGAAATTTTTCGATTGAAGGCCTTCTTGATGGAGAGAGATGCGATCGAATCGTAGGATATTCCTTTTCGAAATTTGGAGGAGACACCTCCTCGGAATACTGAAGAGATACATTCTTGGAATCCGCTTTCTCCTCGATAACCAAAGCAGATTCATTCAAGTAATCCAGAAGAGATTCCTTTCCAGAATTCAATGGAGCTTCCTCCTAGGAGTACGAAGATTTCTCCTCTGAATCCGGAGGAAAGTTCTCCTCATAATCAGGAGAATATTCTCCATCAGTATCCAGAAAATGTTCCATTTCGGAATCCGCAGTGGATTTCTCGCTAAACATTACTAAAGAACCTATGTAGGGGAAGTGGTGGTAAAATGAACAGGGGTGGTAAAATGAACACCGTTCCTTTTACCGAGAAAAAACAAAGTTCGATGAATTTTTATCACGAACGGACGATTTAGAGCATAAATCTGAGTGTTCGAGTTGATACGGAGGTCAATTGAAGTGAAAATATCAACGAAAACTAAGATTTTAGAAAACCACGTTTGAAAATTAAAACTGACGTAACTTTAAGCTCGGAAGACTTGAGGTTTTTCAGTGAGGTGAATATCGTTATGATATGATGTCAAATCTGATACCTTTAGAATTATTTTTCAATGGGTTACAATCATTAATGGATGTATTTTCGGTGGGGCAATGAAAATTTCCAGAAATATTTGTTTTGCTCACGATTTTTGCGTGGTGTTCATTTTACCACCAACCACTGTTCATTTTACCCACATAGTGCAGGTAAAATGAACATTTGCATCGCTTTTGATAGCGATGAAAATATGTGAAAATTTAGCTATTTTAGTCTGAATCCATGTCGCTGGTATATATTACTTCCCTATTTTTGATGTTGTGCGATAGAACTATACAAATTCCTCGTTTTTCTATCAGAAACAAGATGATTTCCTTAAGGTGTTCATTTTACCACCCCTTCCCCTACAAATGAGAGATTCTCTAATCTCTCGTTCTCTTACGATTATAACATTGGAAGACCAAAGATTTTGGAAAGTTTTTCACTATAAATCGAAATGCAATTTCCTTGACTAGCGTTTCATACAAAAACGCAACAAAAGAGGTTAATGTGACTCAGTTATTAATTAAAGAGAAAGAAAACAAAGAGAGCCTCTCAATGTTAGATAGGTCCTTTAGAAACGTTGCGCGAGATTTCTTCTCTTAATACGCAGAAAATTCCTATTCGGGATGCAAAAGAGATTCTTTCTTGGTATCCGAAATCATAAGTTGTTTATAACCTACATATACTCCAAGGAATCCGAGGAGATTCCTGACTGAAGCGTGGAGGAGTTTCCTCTTCGAAGTTCGGAGAAAAATCGCACCCGAAATTCGAAAATATTCCTTCTCGAAATTTTAAGGAGACTCCTCCTCTGAATCAAGAAGAGATTCTTCTTCGAATCCGGAGGAGTTTCTTGCTTGGGATTCGTAGAAGCGTTCTTCTTCAAATCCGGAGAGGATTTATCCTCAGAATTCGCTGGATATTTCCTTCAGAATTCGGTAAAAGTTCCTCCTCGGAATCCGTAGGAGATTCCTTCTCGGAATCCGGAGGAGCTTCCTTCTCGGAATCCGGGAGAAATTCCTCCTCGGCATTCAGTGGAGAGCCCTCTTCGGAATCCGGAGGAGATTCCCCCTCGGAATCCGGAGGAGATTCCCCCTCGGAATCCGGAGGAGATTCCCCCTCGGAATCCGGAGGAGATTCTTGTTCAAGTTCCGAAAGAGAATCCTCGTCAGAATCCACAGGAGATTCCTCCTCGGCACCTGGAGGACATTACTCCTCGGAATCCGGACGAGATTCCTCCTCGATATACGGAGGAGATTCTTCTTCAGAATTCGGAGGAGATCTCTCCACGGAATCCGGAGGAGATCCCTCCTCGGAATCCGGAGGAGATTCTTCCTCGGAATCCGGAGGAGATTCCTCCTCGGAATCCGGAGAAGACTCTTCCTCGGAGCCCGGAGGAGATACCTCCTCGGGTTCAGGAAAAAATTCCTCCTCGGAATCCGCAGGAGATTCCTCCTCGGAATCCGCAGGAGATTCCTCCTCGGAATCCGCAGGAGATTCCTCCTCGGAATCCGCAGGAGATTCCTCCTCGGAATCCGCAGGAGATTCCTTCTCGGAATCCGCAGGAGATTCCTCCTCGGAGTCCGCACGAGGTTCCTCCTCGGAATCCGGAGAAGATTCCTCCTCGGAATCCGAAGGAGATTCCTCCTCGGAATCCGAAGGAGATTCCTCCTCGGAATCCGGAGGAGATTCAACGTCAGAATTCACAGGAAATTCCTCCTCGGAATCCGCAGGACCTTTCTCCTCGGCATCCGGAAGATATTACTTCTCGGAAACCGGAGGCATTCCTCCTCGGCACCCGGAGGACATTCCTCCTCGGAATCCAGAGGGGATTCCTCCTCGGAATCCGGAGAAGATTCCTGCTAGGAATACGGAGGAGATTCTTGTTCAGGTTCCGAAAAAGATTCCTCCTCGAAATCCGCAGGAGATTCTTCCTGGGATTGCGGAGGAGATTCCTCCTCGAATTCCGGAGGAGATTCCTCCTCGGATTCCAGAGGAGATTCCTCCTCTGAATCCAGAGGAGATTCCTCCTCTGAATCCAGAGGAGATTCCTCCTCGGAATCCGGAGGAGATTCCTCCTCGGAATCCGGAGGAGATTCCTCCTCGGAATCCGGAGGAGATTCCTTCTCGAAATCCGAAGGAGATTCCTCCTCGGAATCTGGAGGAGATTCCTCCTCGGAATCCGGAGGAGATTCCTCCTCGGAATCCGGAGGAGATTCCTCCTCGGAATCCGGAGGAGATTCCTCCTCGGAATCCGGAGGAGATTCCTCCTCGGAATCCGGAGGAGATTCCTTCTCGGAATCCGGAGGAGATTCCTTCTCGGAATCCGGAGGAGATTCCTCCTCGGAATCCGGAGGAGATTCCTCCTCGGAATCCGGAGGAGATTCCTCCTCGGAATCCGGAGGAGATTCCTCCTCGGAATCCGGAGGAGATTCCTCCTCGGAATCCGGAGGAGATTCCTCCTCGGAATCCGGAGGAGATTCCTCCTCGGAATCCGGAGGAGATTCCTCCTCGGAATCCGGAGGAGATTCCTCCTCGGAATCCGGAGGAGATTCCTCCTCGGAATCCGGAGGAGATTCCTCCTCGGAATCCGGAGGAGATTCCTCCTCGGAATCCGGAGGAGATTCCTCCTCGGAATCCGGAGGAGATTCCTCCTCGGAATCCGGAGGAGATTCCTCCTCGGAATCCGGAGGAGATTCCTCCTCGGAATCCGGAGGAGATTCCTCCTCGGAATCCGGAGAAGATTCCTCCTCGGGATCCGGAGGAGATTCCTCCTCGGAATCCGGAGGAGATTCCTCCTCGGAATCCGGAGGAGATTCCTCCTCGGAATCCGGAGGAGATTCCTCCTCGGAATCCGGAGGAGATTCCTCCTCGGAATCCGGAGGAGATTCCTCCTCAGAATCCGGAGGAGATTCCTCCTCGGAATCCGGAGGAGATTCCTCCTCAGAATCCGGAGGAGATTCCTCCTCGGAATCCGGAGGGAATTCCTCCTCGGAATCCGGAGCAGATTCCTCCTCGGAATCCGGAGAAGATTCCTTCTCGGATTCCGGAGGAGATTCTTATTCAGGTTCTGGAAGAGATTCTTTCTTGGAATCCGGAAGAGATTTCTGCTCGGAATATGAAAGATCCTTCTCGGAACCCGGAGTAGATGCCTCTTTGGAAATCGATGGAGATTCCTCCTCGACATCTGAAGGGTATTAATTTTCGGAATCCTGATGAGATTCCTACACGGAATCCGGGGAAGAATACTATCCGAATGAATTCGAAGGAAATTCATGGTTCTAATTCAGAAGGGACTCCTGATCGAAATCTAGAGATTTCTCCTCGTTATCAAAAGAAGATTCCTGTTCGGAATTCAGAGGTAAATCCTGCATGTAATATGGAGAAGATTCTTTCACGGAAACTAAAAAAATCTACTCAGATTCCACAAGAGACTGAATTCGAAAATTTCTTTTTGAAATCTGGAGAAAATTCATGCCCAGAATATAGAAATTCTTGTCCAGGAGACTCCTCTCCGGAATCTATGTCAATTTGGTCGACATTCTAACTCTGTATCAGTTTGGCGTAAAGCCAAAGAGAAGAAACATAAGTATGACATATGTTCAATATCTAGAATCTAGAATCATGCAGAAACTGCGTTTCATGGAAACATCTTTAAGACGTTAAAAACTGATTCAATAAATTTTCTGAGAATGCCACGAAGCAAATCATGTACAAAGAATCAAAAATGCCCTGAAATAATCACACATCCAATAGCTGTTGCGACCGAATTCAAAGCTCACAGATTACGTTACTCGCGGGACCCAGATCTATAAACCGATCGCAACAGGGGACCTGCTCAATTAGCTTTTTGGTCTCGACCACAATTCTTCAAATGGAACAATGCTCCCATCGGTTCGATTGATCCATTTCAAGGTTTGCCAAGCAAGCCGATAACCGCACGCCTTGCCATTTCCATAAGGTATGACTCACATATGGAGATCGCCCACAATATTGGCGCTGAATGTAACTGCTCAGTGGTAACCCGACAACAAAATTGTATCAAAATTATATAAAAAAAAAACATTTCAAACAATACTTGTTTTAATTATGAATCGTGGTTTACGGCCAACCAGCCGAGTGGAAGTTTAACAACTACCGAAAAGCTAAACATTACATATAATTTGCAATTGGATTAGATGGACAAATTGATGTGAAGATTTGCGAAAAAGTTACACGTCTTCTCAGTGAGAATCGAACTCACGACTCCCCGATCTCTAGTTGGGGCGCGTTAACCACTACGCCATGAGAGGACTCATGAACGCAGAAGTTAACCTGAATTCGATTTCAGCTCAATAATCACGTGGTCCTCTTTCGCAAAGTGCACCTCTTTCGGAAGAATTAGATGCCCATCCAAACACAACGCTTTCTATATATATCCAATGCCTAGCCCGAGAGCGCATTGTTTTTTAGATATAGGAATAGCACACTACACTAGCCAGCAACTGCGCTGGCTGAGGTTTCTATTGTGTGGGCTTCCAATGGGTCGCGACGTTCTCAAACGACCGGTTACGGAACATGAGTCCGTTGCTCGATAAATACTTGTTTTAATTATGAATCGTGGTTTACGGCCAACCAGCCGAGTGGAAGTTTAACAACTACCGAAAAGCTAAACATTACATATAATTTGCAATTGGATTAGATGGACAAATTGATGTGAAGATTTGCGAAAAAGTTACACGTCTTCTCAGTGAGAATCGAACTCACGACTCCCCGATCTCTAGTTGGGGCGCGTTAACCACTACGCCATGAGAGGACTCATGAACGCAGAAGTTAACCTGAATTCGATTTCAGCTCAATAATCACGTGGTCCTCTTTCGCAAAGTGCACCTCTTTCGGAAGAATTAGATGCCCATCCAAACACAACGCTTTCTATATATATCCAATGCCTAGCCCGAGAGCGCATTGTTTTTTAGATATAGGAATAGCACACTACACTAGCCAGCAACTGCGCTGGCTGAGGTTTCTATTGTGTGGGCTTCCAATGGGTCGCGACGTTCTCAAACGACCGGTTACGGAACATGAGTCCGTTGCTCGATAAATACTTGTTTTAATTATGAATCGTGGTTTACGGCCAACCAGCCGAGTGGAAGTTTAACAACTACCGAAAAGCTAAACATTACATATAATTTGCAATTGGATTAGATGGACAAATTGATGTGAAGATTTGCGAAAAAGTTACACGTCTTCTCAGTGAGAATCGAACTCACGACTCCCCGATCTCTAGTTGGGGCGCGTTAACCACTACGCCATGAGAGGACTCATGAACGCAGAAGTTAACCTGAATTCGATTTCAGCTCAATAATCACGTGGTCCTCTTTCGCAAAGTGCACCTCTTTCGGAAGAATTAGATGCCCATCCAAACACAACGCTTTCTATATATATCCAATGCCTAGCCCGAGAGCGCATTGTTTTTTAGATATAGGAATAGCACACTACACTAGCCAGCAACTGCGCTGGCTGAGGTTTCTATTGTGTGGGCTTCCAATGGGTCGCGACGTTCTCAAACGACCGGTTTTTTTATTTTGTTTGAGAAAATTATACAAAATTAACAACAAAATCAGTTACAAACAATATTACGACACAAATTGTTATAAAGAATCTGAGAACAATTGCTTTTACATTGGCAGTTTTTGTTATAAGTTTGGAAAACAACATATTTTGTGACAATCCAGTTATACAAAGTAACTGAATAAACTATATTTTGGACTTTTTTAAACATAGTGAGAAATATTTTTGTTCAAATTATGTTGTTTCAATTTTGTTTGACGTAGAGAAAATATAGTCAAAAATTTAGTTATTTTAAGTACTGAGCAACCAAAATAATATCACATTCTGTTGGAAAAAAACGTGCTAACTGAGTAACAAAATCTGTCACAATTCTGTTATAATCCACTGATCGGGTAAGCTACCACAGTTTCAGTCATTCAACCAACAACAAGTGTTAGCTTTGACCTATTCCGAACTGGTTTTGTCCGATTCTGGGCTCGATGTCGTGCGGAGGTGAATGGCACAAACGGCACCCAGGTTCACCACCAGAGCGAGCTTCAACACGATGACTGTCATCTGAAGGAAACCGGAGCGGGTTTCAGTGTTTCTGGCGAGTTGGAGTTCCGATGTGAATTGAAGTTTTCGCAGATTAATTTATTTAAAAATGAAGGAATTGGGTGTGTCCCGGGTATTGAGAATTGATTTCATTGGAACAATCAAAGTTTAGTGTAGTTTCCTTTTGGAGTTTGAAAAAATGATCATTGAATAATGTTATCTCTAGGATTTCTAGGGATATTGACCGATTGTCAATTGATCGATATTCTTTCCTTTTCATGATATTGAAAATTCCACTGAATTATCATATCATTTTAGCTTAGCTTAGCTTAGACTGACTACACATATCAATGGTTGCTATTCCGTGATTGACCGAAGTCAGTGAAAATGCACAAAGAATCAACTAGAAGTTCAGCTGGGATTGGCCATAATCTTCTTCAGTGTGCATAATTCAGTGCCTCTATTTATACAAGGTCAATAACGGCGCCGGCCACGTCCTTGCAGTCAGGTGGGATTGAGGGAAGGGATGTTAGTGTGTAACCTTTGCTATTTGGAGACCGTGTTTGCCTCTGCATCTCCACAAAGGTTACTGGGAGGGATGTTTGTTAATGGGGAGGATCGTTGGGTCAAAGGATTCACTTTGATAAGCGATTAGACCATGATAAACAATGATTTGTGAGATATATACATGCTTATACGTAAATATAATTGTTCATATAATTTCTATGTAGAGGAAAATTATGCCGACACTTGAGGTGACGAACCATTCAAAGTTTGTTGAACAAATACCTAAATGTAACATTCCTACAGCTGTCAGTACGAAAGCATGTGTTATTATATTTTACTCATTTGAAAAGAAACAAAAGACTCAATTGGTTGGGACATCATAGAACACTCTTATTCTTATGCCGACACTTACAGTGGCGAACCATCCAAAGTGTGTTGAATAAAGTGAACCTTTCGCAAGTCTACACTTGTAGTGTCGAACCATTCAAAGTTTTTTTAATTACAAAAATAAAGGTATATAAGGGGTGTTCTGAAAAAAAAAGTTAAACATAAATAAATCATGAATCAGAGTTTGTGTCGACACTCACAGTGACGAACCATCCATAGTTTGTTGAAACATCATATTTACATACCACCATTGTAACGATTAAATGTACAGTCATACATATTTTATAGATTAGAAATAGTAGCATGAAACGAGCTCACCAATTGATCCGTTATCCTTGACTGAGCAGCCATAATCCACTTTCAGCTTCACTCGTTTGCTCGGCTAGCACTTAAGAAAAAAAAAAAAATAGGCACGTGACCCGAAAAAAAAAAACACGAACGACAGCTCGGGCTTTCTTGACGCACTGCCCAGGAGCAAGCGTCAAGGTCGTCGAAAGATCAAAAAGAACGAACCGATCGCGGCACTTTTTAACTTGCTCCAACCGAACTCCCTGATCACGCCACTTTTTCACTTACGAGATCGACGCGCGACATGTTTGATCCTGCCCTCGTCGCTCGCTCCGGCAAAAACAAGCGTCAAGGTCGAAAGATCAAACAGAACTCCACACTTTGTTTCGTTTTTTTCTTCCGAAAAAACGCGAACCGGACACAATTGATCCGGATCCCGTCGCTCGCCCTCAAAGGAGCATGCAACAGATTCAACGGATCAAACACTACTGACGCGTCGATACTTTTTTTCACCCGCACTTTGTTTTCGTTTTTTCTTTCGAAATACGCGATCCGGACACAATTGATCCGGATTCCTTCGCTCGCTCTCAAAGG
This sequence comes from Aedes aegypti, assembly GCF_002204515.2. Taxonomy (NCBI): domain Eukaryota; kingdom Metazoa; phylum Arthropoda; class Insecta; order Diptera; family Culicidae; genus Aedes; species Aedes aegypti. The sequence goes on along the minus strand of NC_035108.1, from coordinate 17,715,584 downwards.
AGCATGCAACAGATTCAACGGATCAAACATTATTGACGCGTCGATACTTATTTTCACCCGCACACTTTGTTTTCGTTTTTTCTTCCGAAAAACGCAATCCGGACACAATTGATCCGGATTCCGTCGCTCGCCCTCAAAGGAACATGCAACAGATTCAACGGATCAAACACTACTCTCCACTGAATTATCATATCATTTTGAGGTAAAACTATCTATTTGCTTCCAATGTGTTTCAGTCTTTCCAAATTATTTCTACTTCAACTCGACACTTTTATGAGCACTCAACTAGTTCGCAGAATCATCCCATCAGTTCAACCCAAACCGGTGCTCTCCAGGCGGCGGGAGAGCCAAAGCAGGTCACGCTCGGCTCTAGTTCTTTTAATTAAAAACTTAATTATGCAGAAAAGATGAAATGTACAACGCCATGTGCGAAAATTTCTTCCGACTTGGAAGATACAAAGTTGTGCGACGGTTGTAGCACAGACCCAGGTCGAGGGTTGACGACGACGACGACGCAGTACCACCCGGTACACAACTACTGTTACTACTTACATACATACTGGGGTAATTAATTTTGTTAATGCCCAAAGTTTTGCTCCCAAGATAAACATTTCGCCGTGTTTAAAGGGTGATTTATCTGCTCAATTACCGGCTTGCCGTCCGGAAACGGATTACTAAATAGGCCGGTTTGTTATGAAAATTCCGTTGCAGCAATTCTTACCTGAAATTTGGAGAAAGAAAGAAGAGCTTGATTAGATTCCATGTGATGAAAAAGATTGGAAATAAAACACAGCATCTCAAACGAGTAATTTATAATAGCATGGAACCAGCTCACCAATTCACACTCAATCAAATCATTAAAAAACAACAAGTCGAAATAAATTACTAGCGCTTATTTACAATGTCACATACTATTTCGCAATCATAATGGCATTTTTAAGGAAACATCTCTGAACAAAAATCAATGAAACACTGTCTCCAGTGAACTATGAAAAACTGAGGAAAACAGCATGGAACGAGCTCACCAATCCGATCGGAAACAGCCCCACAAAGGTGTCTGTAATAGAGTGGCACAAACGGATGTTTTAGATGTCTAAAATCACCTTTTATAATCCCAATTGGGACATTGGGATAGCCAAAATGGACATTGGAGTAAATTAAATGTACAATATGATATCTGCAAGGACATTAGTGTTGTTATATATACATCAGGTCAACAAATTTGACAAAAAGGTTAGTTCAAATCAATATGATGTTGATCAAAACCGATTATGGATGCTCATTAGCATATAGTATACACTGAGAGTGATAATCAGATAATCAGTTAAATTTGCTAAAAAAGACAACAAATTGTACTGAAAATTCTGCAATTGTTTGCTAAAGTTTTTATTTGTACATATTATGCTAAACGCAGCGAAAAAAATGGTGTGTAAAGAAGATCCGAAGTAAAATTGGATTCAAATCGATATACAGGTGGAACTACGCTAAAAACCAAACGAGTTAAGGTGAGCTCGTTTTATTTCTTCCATTCTAACCTTTAATCGTATTACATTAATCAAACGTATCTTATGACCTTCTCATGATGCCGTTTAGAACTCCGGAACATTTACAGACCAATTGATACAACTGGCTGGAAAAGGATATAATGATCGAAGTAATTCTAGAAATGATGCCATTGTACAAGTTCGAATAATGGAGTATTTCTCTTACAACGGAAAGCCAACCATACTTTTTCGAGCTACTCCGTATTCCAAAAACCCAATGCATCGCGCCAAATCAATCTCAATTGGAAAATTGGACGCAAAATGGCAGATCTTCCGCCACATTTCGAAAAGCAGACGACGATCTTCTTTACAAAGAACGAATCTGGAGCACACATTTCGCTTCCAAACAGTCCGTCGCTTCTTCGTAACTACACTTGAATCGAAATTGAAAGCTTTTGTTGCTACATCGCGCTCCCCCCCCCCCCTCCCCTCTCTCAATCGAAACGTACAATTGTCAAATTAAATTTGCTCAAGTGGCTGAACCAACTACACTTTATGTTGTAGGGTGCTGCTGTAAGTCCTTCTCGTCACTCGTCGTCACCAATCCCGCGCTCCACTTAATCCAAATTGACAACAATTTTCTCAACCACTCGAGCAGCAGCAGCAGCAGCTATAATGGAACGAATCCGAAGCGTTTTGCGAAAGAGGCCGGCAGAATTCCTGCAATTCAGAATCTTCATCTTCATCTGGTGGCATCTTCAATTGTTGTAACGGAAATACGCATTTAATTGAGGACGTTATGTTTATGCTCTTCTGAGTTTTCAGAGTTATATTCAGGTTTGGTAGCGACTGAGTGTGTTATAAATAGAATCTTTACAGATGCCTGAAAATGAGATCAAACAAGAATCGAAAACAGACCAAACCAGAACAAAAAAAAACGAAAAAAGACAAACAAAGACAAACAAGGAATCAAGAAAACTAGAAAGTAAACAAACAAAACTGAGATAAGAGTTTTCATGAAGTTCTTCAATGAACCCGACCAGGATATTTCTACGATTTTTTTTAATTCCTCGTTACGACAAATATTTCTGTTCAATACCTTATTTAGTAATTCTTTTACGGATTTTTAGATTTTTCAAAGATTCAAACCAAATCTAAATTTTTAAGAATTTAATCAGTAATTTTTCTAAAGATAACCTCAGCAATTACTCTAGAAAGTCCACCAGAGATTCCCCTAGTGATTCTTCCAGAATTTTTTCCAGGAATTCATCTAGCGATTCTACCACCAATTCCCTACAAAATTTCCGAACAGAACATCTATAAGAATTCAACCAGTATTTCTCCTAAGATGCCTTCACGAATTTCTTAAGGGATACCTTCAGGAACTGCTCCAGAGTTCCCTTATAACATGTGTTTAGGAATTCCTCCAGAGAGCCTACAAAGAATGTATGAATAAATTTTTCCAAAGAGGTCTCCTGTCAAGAAAATTTGTCAGACATTATTGAAAAAAAAAAACTTTTGCTACCAGCCCTGCACTCAGACAACACACATTTGGTTTGCTGCAACCATGCTGCACCGCAGCTGCCAATGTTTTTTCCCTCTCAATTGGGTGAAAGTTTTCAAACCATTTTCAACGAGCGAAAGGCGGTCTGCAATCCGTTTCGAATTGTGTGCGAATAATTTTGCAAACCGCCAAACCCCCGATCATGCCGAAGCCGAGTGGTTTTTGCGCGCATGGTGGGCGGACAGCTCTGAATGGCGTGTCGAATTACATGAATTCCTGAGATCGATGTAACAATCTGTTGATCTGGAGCTGGTGAACTCACGACAAGAAGACTATCTCTTTGTATTTTGTCCACATTTTGTCTGCCATGAACCCACTATGCCCTTCTAGAGATAACAGGAAAAGTTGATCTAGATTATCGCTCCGATTTGAAACGTCTTTCTCCACGCGTTGCGCTTGTACGGATGTGGTTCCCAACCTTTTCGAAGCTGCGGCTCTCTTTGAAGACAAATATCCCATAACCTCTAGAAAGCTCTTAATACAACCATCCGATAGATATTCTTGGCAGACAAACCCCAAAGTAACGTCTGTAATTCATCATAGATAATGCAAGAATTCTGCTATGATGACCTGGAGTTCACTAACTCCTCAAGAATTTTGCCAAGAGATCGGTTGGGAAACCCTCCGCTGTATGTACCCTCTCTCGCGTAACCACCAGAGCTCTAATAGCTCAGCGATTTACTTTCCATGAAACGATGATGAGTAGCCATAACACAGCTGCGTACTCCACAGCATCTAATCTGAATCATCATGTCTCGAGCTGCTGGGACGAACGAAGCAGTTCCGCATTTGCTCTGTTCAGTTAAATCCCACATTGCACTACTAGTTCTTTCTCCTATGAAGAGGGAACTCACCGGTTAGTAGGTATGTAGCCTATTATGACCTACACCAACCGCGGGAATAGTGATTTAATGCTTGCGTATCGTCGTGGTCGTCGTCGTCGATTGCATGGCGGCATCGTAGTGGGAGTCAATGCACTGAACACTGAGCACCACGACGGAGCTTGATGAGGTATGCTCCAAACCGAAAAGGCGATTATAGATAAAATAAGCTCTTTTTTAAATTAATACATGAGCAGCAACGATATGCTGCGGTTACGGCGGGCGAATGGATGGTAGTTACGGCGAATTACATCGAAGATTATACTTATAGTTAAAAGGGGAAAAGCTTTCCAAAAGATATAGACTGACCTGTTTCGGTAACAGAGCCAAGATCGTTTTAAAAGTAAATGATTTCCAACTGTTTATTGTGCAAGATTATATGTTTCAATTTTAGCGGAATCACATCATGCTTTTTCTAATATAAAATGAGTTGGTAGTCTAATGACGATTGAACAACCCTTGGAGACCCTTTCGGGCATACCTTCATTGGGCACAAAACCGTAACATGTAATATTTGAATTTTATTTTTTTTTTCGAATGTTCTGATCTCACTTGACATGACCAAGCATGCGTGTCCCTACACAACAATGCTCCATTTTCAGCACAACAATTGAAACCTGCCCCAATTAGAGGGACCTTGACAGACAATTGCCGAAATTGGTCCACGACGACGCCATCAACAACAAAGTACCAAACACGCCATAAAAAGTGTCATAAAAAGTGAAGAAAAAAATACAGTTCCACGCAACTAACCGACAAAGGCCACCATGGCACCAAATATTGAATCTCACAGGTAAACAGGGAAAAAAGTGCCACCGACCACGGCCACTCACTCGGTAGCAATTACCATAATTAGTACGTGACCTAGATAATCGACAATTACTCTCCCTACTCCTCCATCGTCATCCATATGAGAGAACTAGAACCTTCAGCTTCGAAAGCAATCTTCTGGCTGGATACGATTTCCTCAGTTTGTGGGCTTCGACAGCCACTTTCATTGATAAGCCAGGAATGTGCTGGCGTCAAATTCCAAGTCCCAAACAAATCATCGATTGCCCTTATGTTGCATTGAAACAAATACGAAAAAACGGAGCAAACACTAGTTCAGGGATGAATTTCCAAAAGGACGTATGTCGGAAATATAAACATATCGAGATTTGTATGGTGTTTACTCGACAACCGCGTAGTCGTAGTGAGTCTACAAAACCATTCCTAAAACCATTTTGATTTTTAAGAAATCATATCAATTATGTCCTTTGTGCAATTCCCTCAGTGTTTTTAATTTGGCTACATACACCCTACGTTTTTTGGGAGGCCTATCTTAGCCGAGTGGTTAGAGTCCGCGGCTACAAAGCAAACCCATGCTGAAGGTGTCTGGGTACGATTCCCGGTTGGTCAAGGATCCTTTCGTAATGGAAATTTCCTTGACTTCCCTGGGCATAGAGTATCATCGTACCTGCCACATCATATAAGAATGTGCAAATGGCTACTTTGGCAAAGAAAGCTCTCAGGTAATAACAACTGTGGAAGTGCTCATAAGAACACTAAGCTGAGAAGTAGGCTCTGTCTCAGTGGGAACGTAATACCAAGAAGAAGAAGAATAACCCTATGTTTTGCAAAGTGACTCAACTGTCAACATTTTTCATGCTATGCTCCACCATACATACGCTTTTAGTAAAACGACCTTTGTGCATAATCGAAACCAGGGTTGTTAACGTTAATCAACGGTTACCGCCGTTAACGTTAATTTCGGTGTGGATCAACGTAAACGCCGTTGCGTTGATTTTTGTTGCTGTTAGCGTAAACGTCAACGGGTTGCGTTGATTCAACGTCAACGGACAACGCTAATTTTATCGTTGATCACATATTTCGCCTGCAGCTGTTATGAAAATTAGTTGTTACTTCCATAAACACATCGTTTCTATGAAACCTTCATATCCAAGGAAAATCTATTGAACATCGAAGTTCACATTGTGAAAAAATCTAATGCTTTGGTATCAATGTCATCCATTCTTCCGAAGAGTGTTGTACGAATTACGTTTGTGATTTTGCACCTGCCTTATCCTCAGTAAAAATATGTTGCTGAAGTCAAAATCCAGAGAACAGTAGTAATCACATCCCGGATATAGCTCCGTCGTTTCTACCAGCGATGAAGCGGATATAAATGACCTCGCATGATATTGCCCACCTCCATCTCGTCACTCTATCGATACGCATTGGAAGCGCTGGAAGCGAGCATAATTTTCCACTCTCCATCAAAGAACTACTTCACCTAGTCGACTACAAACAGGTCTAGCATATTAAGCAGGTTTTCAGATTACTAAACGAAGAAAGAAATTATGAAGTACCATGCTCTATCGAATTATTTCGATACTGCAGAGGAAATCCTAAATGATGCAAAACTGAAACTGAAGATATCTTTTTCATAAGATGACTCTTAATGTTATGTTCTTAATAAACCTTATTTCTTGGTATTAACACCGACATGTTTTACTCAGTGCATTTTAAATTTTACTCTGGTCCTCTAGTAATAACTACGAGTAGTTTTTTTTCGGACTACGTCTAGGTACTCAGTAGACCGGCCTTTGTTAACGTAAGAAACAACGAAGTCGTTGACGTTAAATCAACGCTACACGTTAACGTTATCGTTAATCAACTGCTCAAAAAAATTAACGGAAAATTCGTTAATCGTTGATTAACGTTAACAACCCTGATCGAAACACAAATTTCGATCAGCAGCGTCATTCTGTTTTTGAATGTTCGAAATCGAGATTTTCTGATTTCTTGTAGTTAAACCGATGAATTAACTTACTTTATCAAGTTTTTATGGAAACCGTATGTGCAACTTCAAATCAAATACAGGTGTATATCTATTGACGCAAATGCAAAACAAACTGTCAAACCCACGTTTCAAGCAAGGTGTATGTAATACTCAAGGTATCATATCGACGTATCTTCATGGTGTATGTGACAAACACTAAGTAAAAGGTGTACACGACATTGAAGGGAGCATCGAGTTAGGGCGATATCGAGATATATAACACAAAATCAGTGCAAATGCGATCCAATGGATCATCGAAATAGCCACGAAAACCAACTTTTACTATGGTTCTCTAACACGATATCGAGATACAGAATATCGAGTAATGGAGAGTTGACTGTAAAATTTTCAATCTCATCTTAAAGAACTCAGCAATGTTTAATAGCGTTCCTTTTCCAATATATAGTAGACGACTATACAAGAAATGCAAAACACATAGAAGTCAATATTATTCATAACATAATGTATTCGCATTTTTAGTCAAATACGTCGTCTTGAAAATGTACGCTTGATTTGGTCTGTGAAAGATGGTAAACAATAAACATTGCTCTCTTCCACGCTCCGCTCGACAGGCTCTTGAACCGCTCCTCGGCGTGATCGAGCAACGATTGCAACAAGACTTTTTTTTTTCGAGAAGGCAAAAATGCCTTTTAAGCCGCCTTTCAAATCTCCGCAGGGCACGGGCCGCCGATGAAGACGAGTGTTGTTTGCTGGCCAGAGTTTTTGTTTGTGAAATACTTTCCACCGGGAGGTGATAAGGACTGAGACGTTTAACTTCGCTAGAGATGTATTTTGCTTTTGCCTTTGTCAAGCAACGACGGAAGAAATAATGCAAACGATCACTTAGTGGCCAAGTGATTCGTTGACCGTAGTTCGGTATATCAATTGGTTCTGTAACATTAAGCCCTATCGTTCAACACAATGGACCACTTCACTTTCTACGTGTGGGTGCATTGTTCCGGTCCGACCTAGACCTTGGTCTATTATCAGGGATTGAATTCTGAAGAAAAAGACTTATTCTAGAAAAAAAATGGTATTAGTTGGGATGGCTTCAAAAATAAATTTTAGTGACTTGCTTCAGAAAAGTGATAAAGTCAGTAAAAAATAATCCGCTATCAGCTCTACCAATATCAATGTCCCGTATCAGTACCATTAATATTTGAATTACACCTTCACACGATTATGAACTGAACGGTACTTGCAATATTTGCTTCTCAATTAAAACCAGCACACTTTCCTTGTTTGCTGCAACCGCTAATTTACATTTTTTTTGTACCAACGAAGGATGCATTTCGCTGGCGCCAATCTTCAGTCAAAGGTCAAACGGTATCCTTCCCTGAAAAATAAAACTTATTCCGTGAGGACAAAACAATTTCAAATTGCAACTTGGAAACGACGACAACAACGATGATGGCTGGAAAAGAGTTCACATTTTTCCCGGAAAACTTCCACCACCCCAAAAAAAAACCACAAAGGAAATGCACACCGAGAGTGGAGGCAGTTTTCTTCCTCATAAGCACCATATGTGAACCTTTCGTTCAGGTATATGCACATTTTGTGCAATTGCTGCCCATTGCCGCCAGCCCGGAAAGGCAAAACTCGCTGGCAACACATGAAGGAATCCGCCAATCAGCTGCTCATTGCGGCAACACGATTAACTAGACCTGTCTCCAACCGTGTCCCGTAGTTGGTTGGTGCACCACGTTTGCAATGGTAGGCAAAATTGCAAACGTCCACGTCACACAGTGGTCGCACTCCAAATAGATGTTAACCAAAAGCATTTTCCTTGATTTTAACATTTTTCTTTAGTTCATCATCGAATCATGTCTTACGCACATAAATATTACTACTTACTTAATTTATGGGATTGTCGAATCCATTGTCGTTTTCAAACATATCAGAGCGCATGGGATTTGATCCCAGGTCCACGGCGTGAGAGGCCTACACCAGGTCCGTCCACAGAGTTCAAACTTTAAGTGTTATAGAATACTTATCAACAAAGTTTTATAATATTTACGGTGCTTGAATGTTATTTCATGATGTTTTGGAAAAATGCGGATGAGTGTAGAGAAATCATTTGACTGCTGACCATGGAAGCGAAATTAAGGTCACGAAAAATGTCGAATGTTAGCAACACTGGCTCCAACCATTTATTAAACATGTAACCTTAATGCTGTTGTAATGCTCTAATCTCATATAATTGCAACCTCGAATGCTGTTGTAGTATTTTTTTTCTAAATTTTGACACATTTCAAAATAATGATAAATTTTCGAGCTGTTTAGAGGAACATCTATAAGTAGACGAAAAAACCAAATTTAGTACTATACCATTAAAGTCGAGTCTAGTACACGACGATTAAGACGGCCTTACAGTCAAAATACGCGTATCTGTCAAAAGATACAAACTATAGTGCAATTAAATGGTACAGTACTAAATTTGGTTTTTTCATCTACATTTCAAAAGTTTAAGTGCTTTCTACAAATTAGAGAGAAGAATGTTACCGAAAATTCTCGAATATTCAGCTGCATAGCTGTAGTGTATAATTCATTGTCGTATTTTAAGTAACGTTTCTAATGTTCTGTTACTTTAATAAAAATGTTGTAGTACTCAAAACTTTATGTAGTTGTTCTTCAATGAAACATTACAAAGCGTTACTAACAGACAGAGAACTCTGGGATTTCAGATACTAATGAAAGCTAGAAAAATTATCAAGGAAATTTCTTTTCATTCGACTTTGGGCCAACATTGGACCACTGTGCGTCGCCTTCGTCGTCCTCGCACATACGCCATAAATGCCAAAAGCCCACCGCCAGTAGCAGGATTGAAACTTGCAAAATGTGACTCTTTCGCAGGAACTTTGGACACACGGCTGTCGAGGGGTAAAGTTTAGCTCCTCCAAAGCTATGCTAGCTGCCATTTGGTGCTGCTGCAGCCTAAAGTGGTCAGAAATTGTACTTTCCGAGTCTAGACAGGCATGCACCGCTTGAAGGAGTTGGGAAATGGACATTGAATAGAGCGTAGTGAGTATGACTGGAAGTGTCTGCTATTTATTGCCGCGGTTGGTCTCTTCGAGTGCGGACTACTTAGCTTCAGAGGGTATGTGGATTGGGAAACGTTTACTTGTCAGATGGTGGTAAATCGTACCGTGGCATGCGATCAGCCGGGTTGTTCAGTTGAAGGAGGGGGTCAGAGGACGCATGCACCAGGGGTTATTTGTTCTACACGAAACACGAAACAAGGCTATGTGAGTTTCGCAAATTTGGTCTGCAAGTAATGACCGTTTGGGGTAGCGTAGGTCACGATTTGAACAACATTCTATAATGGGTATCTTGTGCTAAGAAACGTTTTCTACCAAAAAATATAGTTTAATTTTAACGAAATAGTACTCCGAAGACAATACCTTCAAAGAGTGAAGAACTCTAAGTCTTTTTTTTCCTATTCAGAAGCGGGATAGAGTCCAAGGTTTTCAAGATGTTTACAAGGGATTGTGCTACTTTTCCTCGTTTCCCCGAATGTCAGTTCCCCGAAAAATGAAATAATTCGATAGTTAGTCTTTATCAATAGGGTAGTGAACTAGACAGAATTACAGTCAACTCTCCATTTCTCGATATTCGGTTGTTTTTCATGACTAACTCGATGGTCCTTTGGATAGCAGTTGCACTGATTTTGTGTTCCGTAACTCGATATCTCCCTTGCTCGATGGTCCCTTCAAAACCTAGTTAGAGAGAGTTGACTGTATAAGCAATCAAAAGAAGACGATATCGGTCATTCTCGAGTTAACACATATTGTCAAAAATGCCGAGGTCGGTGAAACTCGGAAGAACCGCCAATGAAATAAAGAAGGGTGCTAAACTAAACTAAAATTCTCATAAATCACGATTAAAATTTTTCATGCGTGAGTTTCAATCACGCAACTCAGCAGTCAAAAGAAACATTGATGCGTTGGCTCAACGGTTTGACTCATTGTCTCTTATTTCTTGTTAGTCTGGTAGAATTATAGTAATCCTTTTTTAAGTAAACAACAACATTCGGTTTTCACGAGTTATTTGACAGGATTTGAATCATTTTTGACGGCTTGAGTATAAATGAGTGATATTGCACGAAAAACTCAAGCATGAGATTTTCGAACCAGATCTCTAATAGCAAACTCACGCGGAAGAGCTCATTGATTGAGATTTGAGTGTGAGTCCGTCAACACCGATTATCGTTTCCCGAACCACCTTGAAATGTATAAGGTTATGACAACTATGAGTGCTAAAAACTTTTCGGAGAAATGGTCTATTCGAGGAGACGGGATATTCTGTCAAGGATGACTTCTTCCGCTATTTCCAGATTTTTTGAATTTTTGAGAATTTCTGGCTCCTTTAACAGAAGGTGCTACTTTTCTCCCAATAACGTTTCCCGAACTTCAGTTCCTCAAATACCAGTTCCCCAACTGGCATTTGAGGAACTGGAGTTTTAGAAACGACATTCGGGGAAAGTAGCACAGCTTTTTTTCAAGGAGTCAGAAGCCCTCAAAAATTTAAGATTCGGGGAATATCGGAAGAGGTCTTCCTTTGCCGGATCAAGGGAACCAATTCAACGGAAAATAAAATTCTGTACAACCTGTGAATTTAGAAGAAGCTTTGGGCTATGAAGATGAACGAAATGCAGCTTTAAATTCTGTGAGAATCGACTTTGGAAAACATTTAAGATCTAATGCGGAACCTGATCGGGTAGAAAAAAATCCATCGCTATTGTCGATTTTTTCTGGATCGAACCAAGTTAAAATTGAACACTTTGTCAGTTTGTTTTTCCAAGAAAATTTGCAGTGCACATGGCGAAATCATGAAGTTGCAGTTTCAAAACGGTTTAAAAGGAAATGCTCAAGTTATACAGCGATGCAATACTTAAATCTACTAGGGGAAGTGGTGGTAAAATGAACAGGAGTGGTAAAATGAACACCGTGCCTTTTACCGAGAAAAAACAAATTTCAATGAATTTTTATCATGCACGGACGATTTAGAGCATAAATCCGAGTGTTCGGATTGATACGGAGTTCAATTGTAGTGAAAATATTAACGAAATTTAAGATTTTAAAAAACCACGTTTGAAAATTGGAGCTGACGTAACTTTTGGCTCGGAGGTCTTGAGGTTTTTCAGTGATGGAAATATCTTTGTGATGTGATGTCAAATCTAAAACTTTTACATTTCTTTTTGAATGGGTTACAATCATTTATAGATATATTTTCGGGTGCAGGTAAAATGAACATTTCAATTGGTTTTTTCTAGCGACAAAAATATGTGAAAATTTAGCTATTTTGGTCTGAATTCGTGTTGCTGCTTTAGTTAACATCCCTGTTTTTGATCGTGTGCGATAAAAGTATACATATTCCTCGTTTTTCTATCAGAAACAAGATGATATCCTTAAGGTGTTCATTTTACCACCCCTTCCCCTACTACTAAAATCGTAGTATGACTTATAACTTGAGATTCATCAAGACATTATCAAGACAACAGATTTTTCAGGGCTGGTACCGACTGCGTTCTATTGAAATAGGAACTTTAGAGGCCTTATGCTTGATAAAAGAGACCGAACATGAACAAAAAAGAGTCCAAAAAGATGTATTTTTGGTCTACAGGACCAAGAAAACAAAAATGACCCACAGCAGATTAAAGTTTGCATACAAGTTTTCCAAAAAATCTGGTCAAACGTTTTTCGATGAATATTTTGTATAAATTACAAGTATTACCACTCGTATTACTATATGTATTTTTTTTTTCAAGATTTTTTTTTTCAGGAATTTAATCAGAATCTAATTCAGAAATTTGCCTGTAGGCCAAATTAAGAAATCCCGTTTCATTTGCACGTGGCATCCGCCGAATCTAATTTTCAACATCCGAATAGAAAAAAAAACGCGGACCAAGATAAACGTGACACAAAATTAGAGGAATCATAACAAGAAATGTATAGAAATCGTTGATGTTTCATTACCATGGAAATTTAGTAATGCGACACTAAGAATACGGTTAATGCCACAACAGATCTTAATAATGGTCGCAGTGGCGCATCCGAACAGAATTTGTATTCTCTAATGAAATTTCTGATGAACTGTTGCGTGGAGGTTTTGGAGGTTTCTCTAGATGAATTTGTAAGATAATTACTGAAATTACTGCAGAATTTTTTTGAAGCATTTGATGAACAACATTGTACAGAAACCCACAAGAAAGTTGTATAGAAATGGTCGGAATAATTGATGTAGTATTTCCTGGTGTCAAACCTCAAACGGAATTTTGAAGAATTCATAGATATTTTACTTGAAAAATTACCAAAGACGTGTTTTTAAGAGCTGCAAAAGAACTTGATGATGTTTCACTGGTCGAATTTCTTGTGTTATTTCTGGAAGAGTTCCTTATAGATTTTCTGGAATAATCTCCGAAAGAACTTTGGAGCAATTCTTGAGATAAATTGTAGAACAGTTCACGAAGGAATTCATTTGAAAAAAGCAGGAAAAATAACCTAAAAACACCCTTCTTCATGAATTTTTGAATTCTGGAAAAATCTTGAACGATTTTTTTTTCAAACTCTGGAATAAACCCTTGGGGATTTTATTGAATATTTTCTGTATGAACCTTTGGAATGTATGTTAGAAAAATTGGTGTAAAACTGGCATTGGTGGATAAATCTATAGAGGAAATCTCGGACTAGCATTTTAGAAAATTTTTAGAGTGGAGTTCTCTCCGACCAGTACCAGTCTGAATTGATGAATAAACCTTCAAAGAATCAAGCACTCTAAGTCTTCTTTTCATGGTGAGAGAAATTCCGTAAAGGAATTTGCGATGGTATTGTTAAAAAAATGTCTGAAGCTGTTACTGAAAAAATGTAGTGAAACTTGTCAAAAGAGTTTCGCAGTAAATTGTGACGGAACTACTGACAAAATCCAAAGCTCACAAGAACACGCAAATTTCAAAATAAGGTATTACGGGATTCGTTCGTTTGCGGGAAATTTTTTGCAAAAAATAGCCGATTCACCACCAGCAAGGGATCAATCGATTAAGTTTTCAGCTTAAACGGATGTTTGGTTCTTCATATCCGTGCTCTTGAAAATTTTAAGTTTGGCTTCGATTCACCTTCACCTTAAGGCGAAGTAGGCTGTCATTGAAATTTGTACGCGTCTTGATGATTGTTGTCAAATCACCTCACGATCTCGAAGTCAAGAAAATCAGTTGGATTTGCACTGACTTACCTGAAAAAGTATCAATATACATTCCACATGTGAACATGTATAGTGATACTTTTTCACACCAATATTTATGATGTGAACTGAATTTTTTTCAATTTGAAATTGCGAGCTGCAATGTCAACATGGCTGCCAAAACAAATGACGGGCTACTTAGCCTTAACTTATTCTCAAATGGTTCAGACAATACTTTTGTTTTCTTAAATTCCTCCAGAAACTTCTTCCGATTGCTAGTAATTTCTTTTCCATTGTCACCAAATTAAAAGGTAAGCGTAGCAGTCTGAAATTTAGGCTAAGTAATTGGAATCGAATCGATGAAGAGAAATAAGCAATCATTGCAGTTTTGCCTTTATGATACTGAACGCGAGATTTGAAAGTACTTCAATTCTAAATCATTCAGGGTTCTGAGTAGTAAGTAGGCTTCGTGCGATTAGTGCTCCCAAGCATCGTGTTTGGGAGTGTGGGTTCGATTCCCACTTCAGTCGGGAAAACTTTTCGTCAGAAATGTATATCGACTGTGCCACTGGGCGTTGCATGCTAGTCCTTTGTCTAGTGTGGTGCTTCCTTCAAAGGGCAAATCGTCCACTGGGAGCATTAACGTGTTGGTGCTATTAAAAAAAATAAACCTCGACAGTAAGATATTCAAAAAGAATAAAATTCTTATCGAAGTATTACCACAAATTCAATCGAAAACTTCTCCGGGAAATTGATCGAAAACGCCGATAGGTTCAAATAACTTTTTTCAGTATTTCCGTAAAATGATCAAGAAATACTTTTTTTCTTATCTCCAATAATTTAGACAAAACAAGATCTTGAATAGGTGCACCAGTGTTGGGCACATTGAGTACATACCAAACATGGACTACCGAACCTGTTTTAAATTGACAGCACATTTAAGTCAAATTGATAAATCTATTTTTTCGCTCGATCATAAGTCGGCCATAAACAAGTCGCAACCCTTGGAGAATGCAACAGCCAAGGAATCACGGATTTACGTTTGCGGGCTCGTTTTCAAGTTAATTTGTGACATACAAACACCATTCCATTTTTATTTATTACAAATGTTATCTGATAGAGCAATTTAACCCCTCTACCGGCAGCTTCATTTTTTACCGCTAAAAATATTCAAATCCCGATAACTTTTTCGTTTCTCAATATTTTCGCACCATTTTTTCACAAAATCTGAAAAAAACTCTTCTAGTTTAAGAATCCGTGTCGGTATTAATTATTGGTGATCTTATTTTGAAGATTTCCGATGTTCCTCGGGGGACCGACATTCTCCATATAAAATGTCTTTGGCGGCCATTTTGTTTTTGGTCAATTTATAAAAAAAAAAATAAATGTGTGCTATACAATGTCAGGTAATAAGAAGCTACTCTGAAAAAACCATCCAAATCGGATAACTATTCTTGAAAAAATCTGAAAATTACGATATGAGGATTTTGGAATATCTCCGGATCCAGATGAGAGTTTTTTTAAAACTTGTGAAAAAAATGGAGCGAAAATATCGAGAAACTAAAGAGTTATCGCGATTTGAATATTTTTTTGATGGTAAAAAATGAAGCTGCCGGTAGAGGGGTTAAAGATGGCTCATATCATAATTACAATTGAAAAAGATAGTAAATTGAGTTAAATAAAAAGAATTGAGAAAAAAGTATATTTCTGATGCTGATTTCACGTGAATGGTTCAATTACATCGCTCCAATTTGCAATTCATCGCTACCAAATCCAATTAACATCCTCGTGGACTCTCATGCTAATATTCGCCCACACTACATCCAATACGTTTGCGAATTCGCAACCAATTAATTCCGTCCCAGTTGCTCTCTGGCCCAGCATGCCAACCATCCAGGGCACAAAATCAATTCTTCACACTCTCAGAATAGGAATCCATTCATTCCATCCCGGCGGCCCAGCAACATATTCTGGCCAGATTCCGGTTAACCTTTTTCGTGCACCATTGAACTCCGGCCACCACCCGGCAAATTGTTCGTTTCACATATACAGTGGTGGACAAGGCATTTGTAACTTTTTCGATTATCAATACAAATGGTCAAAGATGGCGGGTTAGATCTTAGTAACTTATGGGCCGATTTGAATGTAGTTTTCTTACATGACTTTATAATATATTTAAATTACTAAATTATATTTTTTCCGTGAGTTTAAAAGCAATAACCGGTTCGACAAATTTCAATAAATTCATTCCATTGAATTTAGAATTGAAGTACTTTTAAACCGTCGAAATATTAAAAATTCAGCAAAGTTGTAAATTTGGACGAGATGAACAGGTTTGCCGAAGACACTTTTTATAAAGGACTTTCATACATTTAAAAAACCATTAATGATTATTTGTCAAAATTATCATTAGTTTTGAACTCGCGAACGAAAAAATTTCGCAAAAAAAATATATATTGTGGAAATTTAAGTCTGACGTGTCCTAAAAAAATTATTCAAATTAGTCCATAAATAGCTTAGAACTAGTCGCTTAGTATAGAAAATCGAAAAAGTTGCATAAACATTGTTCAACACTGTCTGTACGTGCCCGCATTTGTGAACGCGGCCGGGTTAGTTAGGGAGGGCAAATAGTGCTTTTTTATGACCGCGCTTGATTCAATCAAACGTAATGGAATATTTGTTTCACGGTCGGCCAGAACTATGTGCCTCCTCACACACTGCGCAGAAATCCCATCCGGGCAGTCATCCGCGTACTACACGGCCTAGTAAGTCAATAGGGTACCGTAAAACAGGTAATTTTGAGTGTTTTGAAAAAAATGTTTATTTCTGCATATTGTTTTAAAGATTTTTATACTATATTTTTAAAACAAGTACTGGTATCTTAGTAATCGATGTCAATAGATTACTTCTTCGATTGAGGTTACATAAATCTAATCACTGACCAAGGTGAATCCAGATTGTGTAGCTTTTAAATCCTTCCCACTAACAAAAACTTCTTCCCGAGACAACCATGAAGATGCAGAGGTATACTCGGTCTTTAGTAACAATGGATGACATACCAACATTCCTGCTCTGCTCGATGAACGTGGCCGTAAGGACGTGGCCGGCGCCATTATTAAATCTGTAATGTTTGGAATTCTCGACATTGTATACTGAAGATGATAAGCTATTCCCAAGCTCCGCCTGTTGGTTCTTGTGAACTTTTGATTGTTCTGGTCAGAAGTAGCGACTACGAATTGTACGGTCATCTATGCTCATGCTCATGCTCAACATATTGTTTGTAAGCATATCAGAAATTCTAAAGTCTCATCACTTATTAATATTCGAATATAAATCGAACAGCAAAATAATATTATTGAATGCACTGAAAATAGCTCTGACTGGATGTGTCTGGGATTAACAGGCACCCTCAGTGTATAAGTGCTGGTGATATTCTATGTTTAGGCAACAATGGCGCCTGCCTCGTCAGAATGCAGACCAATGAGGGAAAGGGGGAGGAATTGATGATGTATTAAACTGGCTCCCACATAGACCGTATATACCACTGCGTCTATGCCAGTTCATGCGGGAGTGTATGGATTGGGGGAAAGGCATGGCAGAAAGGGCTTGCTTTTGTGGTTAGCAGTCTGCCTAAGTATCAGGCGTAAGGAAAGGCATGCTATAATAATGGAAGAATGGAAGCGTTAGGGAAACGGTTTCTTGTCCGTCTCTGGTTCTAGCGTTTGCTATGAACGATTGAGTGTGATAGATTAAGAATGGAAGATAGGAGCAAGTGAGAGATACAACTGCAAAGTACGAGGAAAGGGACGGGCCTGGGATTGAACCCATGACGTTCTGCTTATGAAGCAGAAGCGGTAGCCATTAGACCACCAATTCCGACTATTACTTCAGCATTCGTTTTGCTTAATTGATTAACAGGAATTGTGTTACTTCGTTTAGTAAATTGTGAGACCCGTAATATCAAAGATACTCCATTCTACGGTAGCTAAAAGAGAGCACACACAAAAGCAAACTAGTCTAAGTCGTTGGGGTTTAACATGTCGGTTGGCTGCAGCTAGAGCTCCATCCATTATTTTCGCTTCATTCGGCTGGGCAAAATTTCAAGGTCACATATTTGTCATACCAACGTATAGTGGTCGCACTCCACACATATGTCGATCAAAAGTATAACAAGTTTCAACAAGTAAGGTACAAGACACGTATTTTGCCTACATTACTTTATGTACTTCTTCAAGATTAACTCCAGGATTTACATCAGAATTTAATTCGGATGTTTGCCCAAAGTATCCTTCCGATATATTCCAAAGATTTTAGTGATTTTTTACAGACTTCCTTAGTAACTCTTTCAATTTTTTTGTCCAAGAAACCTTTACTTGAATTCATCCAACATGAATTTTATAGGGATAACCCTAAAAATTAATCAAAAAAAATCCTACAAGAATGCGTCTTAACATTTTTTTCAAAACTTTCCTAAGAATAGGAATTTATCCAGTGATTTTTTTATAGATTTTCCTATGATTTCCTCCCAAAATTTTCGTGAAGAACATCTTCAAGAACCAAAAAGCTTTCCAGAGATGCCTCCAGGGATTTCCAAAGATTTCCTCCAACAACAATGGGTTTTTTTTAATCTTAAATCAGGGGATTTCTCTAAGTATACCTTAACAAATTATTCTGGACGTTCCTCCTGGAAATTTCTTCCGGAATACCTTCATAAATTCCTTGAGAATTTGTTCAAGAAAGTCCATAAAAAATTATGCAGATATTGTTTCAGGGAATTACCAAGATTTTTTCCACAAATGAATGAAGAATTTTTGAAAAAAATCTAGGAGGATCTGGGAAATCCAAAAGCAATTTATGATGCGACTTCTGTAGAAATTCCTGATGAACTCCTGCAAGTAACCTCTTGAAAGAACTACTAGATTCTTGTAGGATTGTCTGGACAAAATGCTCATATAATAATTGAAAAATAATAAATCAAATACCCTGCAGGATTTCCTGGAAAAGTTCTTTAAAAATAGAGGACAAATTCCTTGAAGAAATTTGTGAAGGAATGTTTGGAGCACCCTACTGTCCATTCCAAATGAGTTTTTCAATTCCCGGATGCGAAAATTTTAAACCATAGATCTTTCGAATTGATATTGGTCAGACGTGTGATAGAAAATGTTTATATATGATAGAGCTTTCAAAGCATTCGTTTTCAAACCAAGATTAAATTTTAAAACAGTTTTATTCCAAAGTCATAAGTTTTTAAAAAATTTCACCATTGCAAATACTTTGTTATATAATATCAGAAATTTATGTTTTTTTTTCATTCATAGTGGGCTAACGTAATGTCCGTAGCTCTAGCTTTGACCAAACTTCTCATATAAGGCCAGTTCACTATTCTAGCATGCACGTGCAGCACGTATTCCCCGTGTAAAAAAATTCAGTGTAATCTTGAAAGAGATTAATAGAATTTAGGGCATAAAACATAGGCTTGGTTTAAAAAAGTTGCATATAATGTTGGATAGGTTCCACACAAAATCTCTATCAGACTTCCACTAAATCATAGCCAAGATTACCACCGAGCCATGAACAAAATCCTAACAATATCGAGGACAGCTTTTTAGTATAACCTTAAGAGGGATTCTGACAAAATTCTGTCTCACAAAAAAGAGGGATTTTAACATTAATTTACATGAGATTCTTTAGAATCTTAAGCACAATAATTCTCAAAGAATCTTGCACAGAATTCTCAATCAAACCTAAGTTAAAAAATAAGTTCTTACAGAGTCATGGGCAGGAATGTTAAAATACTAACATAGAAAAATTGAAATATTCTTACAAAATGCTTTGGCAGTATTTCGGACAGGAATATCCTTGCAGATTTTTTTTGTAGCGAATCTTGAAAGAACCTTTAAATAAATTCTTGAAGGAATACAAAGAAAAATGTCTAGGTCTGGAAAATCGCCGTAGCAACTCCTGTTGGAATTCTTATATGGCTTCATGGAAAAATCCTAGAACAAATTCCTTCTAAAACTCTTGAATAAAAGATTTTCTAGGCAGAACTCCCGTGGGATCTTTGAAAGATTTCCTGTTGCCTAGAGCAAATTATGGAAAAAATCATCTATGAATGTCTTGAAAAATCTCTGGCTGGAATTTCTGGACGAATTCATGGGAGAATTTGGTGAAAGAATCCCTACCGTAATTTAAGGAGTGATCCCTGAAAAAAAAAACCAGAAAAATAACTTGGAGAATTCCTAAAGCATTCTAAGTATCTAATAAGAGACCCGCTATCAGCCCTGCAAATATAAATTTGCATATCCTTCCGCAAAAATGCGCAATTGATGCTTAGACCACCGAACAGTATGGAACAAATGCTCATTTATGAGGGATTCCTAGATATTTTAAACGATCATCTTTGAAAAATTGTTAAATTCTTGTAGGAATTCCTAGAGTTGAATTAAATTTGGTTGAGATTTAGTACAGAAACAGCAGTTTAGCCGGTTTTGCGCCACTGTAACGACTGAATTCGAAAACTCTTCTCTTCTCGTAGATCCGTGAACCGAATGTGAGAACTGGTTTCACGCTTGTCCCTCAATTTTGTCTGAAGTGGCAAAAGTTCGGTCGCACCCGGCGTTCGAGCAATTTTTGAACTTCGCGGAATTTCGCACACAAACAAGTGTGTGCTCATCTCTATCAAAGAAACACCGAGATTGACTCACTTCCGTTTGCTTTGGGATTATAAGTTTATATTTTTCTGCTAAAACAACGATCAACACGAAGCGTCTTTGTAATGCTGAAAGAGTGAGCAGTGTGTTGTATCAGTTGGCGTTGGGAGGAATTTCGCAGTAAAATCTATCGTTATCATCACTGAGCCGGTAGAATGAACCGAGTTGTGGGTGCGACAGGAAATGGGTGGTGTGTGTGAAGGAAGTGAATGGTAGTTCCTTAATTGACGAATTCCATGAATAATTCAGCCAGTCAGTCGCTCAGTCGGTCTATCAATTTGCAACCAGCTCAGATTGTGTGTGTTAACGTTGGTGCAGATTAAAGCACTTACATCTGGAAAACTGGTATGGTCAGCACGTTTTCATCGGTCAAAAGCCACTGCTTAATACAGAAGATTGTAACGACCACTGTCAAAATACAACATGGTGAGCTCGTTTTATATTTTTCATTATTATATATTATATATTAAACGAGTAAATAAAAGTCGAATTTAGTACTATACCATTTATTTTCAACTTGTATCCTATGACAGATACGCGTATTTCGATTTCACTTGTATTTAGTGTCGCGTACTAAACTCGAACTCAAGAAATCTAAGTATCTAAGGCAAAACATATAGGATCGACATTCTGACCAAATAACTCAAATATTTTTTAAGTCTTAGTCACTTATCAAGGCCAATTAATCGTAAATCGATTTGGTTTGATTAAATTGAGGTGAAATCAAATTAGAAGTGTACAACCACTAGAAAGCCCTCTCATGACAAAAACAAAGATTTTCTCCGTGCTTTTAGCACGTTGAGCATTTAAATTTGATTTTGTGCTTCCGTGCATTTTGGGTTCATAATATTTACCATCTTCAGAAAACATATTTCAATATTCCAAAGAAATTTCCATCCGGTATACCTGTAAAGAGAAAAAAGTTTTCAGTTAATAAGTGCTCGAAAGAATCAGCTCTGTTATTTGCATGTTTTATATTAATGTAGTGTCACATATTGCCGATATTATAAATTGTTCATCCAGTGAGTTAGAAAAAACTAATTTTATTAGTGGATACGAGTAAATGACACTGAAGAAGACTGCAAGTGGTAGTCGAAATACGCGTATCTGTCAAAGATAAGCATTCAGGAGCGGAATTAAAAGGTACACGGTACTCCATCTACTTTTAAGTTTCTCTATTTGAGATTCTGCTCAAGGATTCGAACATTCATTAAAGAATTTTATTAATAAAATGTAAATCCTGCGAATCTAAAGGAACGAAAGGGTTCTAACTTTCAAAAAAGAATTTTACTTTGTAATCAAATCCAATTCTTCGCATCAACTCAACATTCATCGGTAGCACTTTGGATTACTATTACAGGTCACAAACCTTTCTGATTGAATCGCAACAAATGAATGCTCATAAAATATTCACCCTCACATTCGCTGCCCGGTCCGAGGCCAACGTCCATATAAAGTCCAACCACTAATCCATTCCTCAGCCTTCGTTAGAACAGAAGTCTCGACCGAAAGACTCCAGCACACAATGCCCACAATACCCATTAGGTTTTGTGAGGAAAATCGTTTACCCTTTTCCACCGGTTTTTAATGGTCCTAACCTCAAACTATTTGCGACCGATGAGGGATTCCATTGCGGCGCATCGGAGAGACAGACATCGCCGCCGTAATTGCATCCCCCCCTGATGGAAATGCTTGTACGGTCATTGCTGCCAGCAATGTTAGTAGTACCAGTCAGTGAAGGTGAAGGTACCACCCCTTGACTGCAATGCCAAGCTAGTGGGGGAAGCCTACCAAAGACGGGGGTTGCAAATGAGTTCTCGCCACTATTATAATGCTGGTACCAAGAGAAAAAATAATCGATACAATAATACACTGCTGCAGTTGTGCGACAACGGTGAGTACACGATGGCGACAGCAGGCTGAGGTTAAGGTATTCGTCGTATTTCCTTGAACCACCGAATTCTTGAAGACCGTAATAATTAGAAGACAAACGATTTTAAAAGAAATATGAGTAACAGGATAAATTTTTAGGGGCCTTCCTTATCCGAGTGGTTAGAGTCCGCGGCTACAAAAAAGCAAAGCCATGCTGAAGGAGTCTGGTTTCGATTCCCGGTCGGCCCAGAATTTTTCGTAATGGAAATTTCTTTGATTTCCCTGGGCATAGAGTATCATCGTACCTGCCACACGATACACGAATACAAAAATGGCAGAAAGCTCTCAGTTAATAACTGTGGTAGTGCTCATTGAACACTAAGCTGAGAAGCAAGCTCTGTCCCAGTGAGGATGTAATGCCAAGAAGAAGTAGATGAATAACAGGACTGATAGCGAGTGATACTGAGTATCTAAAAAACAGGAACTTTGAAAACCTCATGCTCGAAAAAAGGATTGTAGGACATTTTCCAGAAAGTCAAACTCCAGAACGACATTCCCCAGAATGACGTTCCCCAGAAACCTATTCCCCAGAATGGGACATTTCCCAGAAATCTATTCCACGTATCGCCGAATGACTATTTTTCCCAAAAGACATTTCCCGGAATAACTCGTTTCCCCGAAAAGTGATGCAGTTCAAACAGGGTGCTGAACTAGAATGAATGATAAGCAATTAAAAGAAGAAGACAATATAGATTATAACGTCATACTCGACTTAATACATCTTGTCAGTCAAAAATACTCGGAAGAATCGCCAAAAAAATGAAGAAGGGTGCATATCAGATAACCAGTTCGTTCACCACTTTGAAACCCAAAAAGTTAAGCCAATTATTGTTTTTTTTTTAATTTTCATAGTTATTCATCCTGTTCTTTCTAATTGTATTTTCAAAGAGTGTTTTCTATAGTGTAATATTCCTTATATGCACAAAATGGAATCTGTTTTTCTGCTTTCATAGAATATTCTTCCTTCTTTTGAACATATGCTGTTCTCCCTATGTTTATTGTTTTCGTAATTATGTAGATTAATGGAACAGAATTACACTAGTCTTTGGTAATTTCATTTCATAGCAAAACTAAATAGCTACAAAATATCGTAGTCTGTGGGCACTGGGGTGGCCCATATTAATCAGACTGCAATAAAATACTGTAAACATTTGAACAGAGTCCATCAACTCCAAGGAGGGACTAAATGTGATTGAAGTTCGTAAGGATAAAATCGTTAAAAATGTATAAAAACTGTCCAAACGGTTCGAATTACGCTATATTTGATGAATTTTTAGAATGTTGGATTTAAAGATTCTTCAGTCAAAAAATGAAAGGCTGCAACAAACCTGCCGTTAAAAAAATACGAGGGGGCAACGTGGCGTAGTTGGCTACACGTTCGCCTCATAAGCGGATGGTCATGGGTTTGATTCCCAGCTCCCCCCCCAACAAAAAAAACCCTTCGTCAGTCCGCAAGAAAACGATACGAGCTCCACCTGTCCAACACCATCGCCGTCTGAAAGCAAACTGACAACCTGACCCTCTTCTGAGTGAACATGCTCTAATGAACCCGGATAATACGGCAATCGACCAACGGCAAGGGAAATGGACCTCTCTCTGGACTGATACGTAACATTACGTGCTCTTTCCTCTACTGACGATGGTAGAGTGTAAAATGGGCGCAACTTTGTATCAGATCCACAAATAGATTCGATCGATAAAGAAGAATAGGCACCGGACTCTGTACTAAAAAAAGAACAGCTTTCAACTCGAATTCGCTCTGGTGATGCCCAAGCTGGCGAATAAGAGCTCTAAATAGGTTAAGCAAAAATGAGAATAAAAAAATATAAATAAAAAATATACGAAAATGTTTCACCTATGAAAACTATAATTTTATTTTTCTCGAATTTTGCAGTCAAATGCGTT
Source organism: Aedes aegypti (assembly GCF_002204515.2). NCBI lineage: Eukaryota > Metazoa > Arthropoda > Insecta > Diptera > Culicidae > Aedes > Aedes aegypti. The sequence continues at coordinate 17,691,111 of NC_035108.1, read as the reverse complement.
CACTATTTACTATTTACCATTTAACTGGATTTTAACACCCCAAAACTCTCTTGTTATTTTTTTTTTTTTGTGGGGAATGGTTTTCTGGGGAATGTCCCATTCTGGGGAACGGATTTCTGGGGAATGTCCCATTCTAGGGAATGTCATTCTGGGAAATGTCGTACAATCCGAAAAAAGAGACTGGAAAGAGTTCAAGATGGAACTGAAAAAAGGGCCAAATGAACACAAAACAAATAGAGAATCAGAAGTAACAAAGAAATATTCCTAGAATTTTGATTAGGATCTCCCAGGGAATCCGACCAGACACTTCACTAAGGACATTTTCTCCGAGAATTTAATAAAACATAAGTTTAGGCAACTGCTCTCAAAGTTGCCCAGATATTCATTCATTGATTATTTTACTGATTCCTCAAAGTATTCCTATAAAGATAACTTTTGACTTGTAGTATCTCCAGAAATTTACTCTAGCGATTTTTTTAAAGAAATTACTAAAGAAAATTCGATTTCCGTTAGTGTCTCAGTCTAGTGAAGATCTCATTACAAATTTGCCATGAATCCAAATGGAAATCTAACAAGCATCTCGCCAAGAACCTTTTCCGGAATCCCTTAATACCCCCTTAAAATTGTTACAGGGATTTTAATCGTTAACTATCTCTCTAGCAGCTCACGAAAAGATGGACATGATGTGAAAGTACGAGTGACAGCCAGTCGTGCACTCCCTAGAAAAAAAAATCTAATTTCGCCCATCGGTTTTTCCCGCATTTCCCGGATTTCCCGGATGGGTGAACACCCTGTTTACGATCCCTGAGAAAGCTAAATTCAGATAAATTGATGAAATAGTATTATAAACATGTAAACGAAACCCCGGATCCTGAAGGATTTTCTGAAAGAATCCCTGGAGGATTTACTGGAATGATTCATGGAGAAATTAATTGAGAAATTATTCGAAACGTTTGGAAGGGACTATATGAGTAATTCCAGGATAAACTTCAGGAGAAAAATCTATAGGAACTATATAAGTTGTCCAAGGACGAATTCATGAAGGAATATTAGAAGAATTTGAGAAAATCTTTGGGAGAGGCTATAGTAGAAATTCCAGGATTAAATTCTGGAGAAATCTTCGGAGGAACTTCATGATAAACTATTGAGGAAGCTTGTGAAAGTTACATTGTGAAAGTTAAGATTTACAGGATGAATTTCTAGTTTTTATTGAAGTAATCCCTGTGAAAATTTCTGCAAAAAAAGGAGTACATGGAAAGTCTCGCAAGAATTCTTTTAGGATCGTTCCCTCCATGTAATTCCTGAAAGAATTTCTTTAAAAATCCAACTCTAGTGGAATTAAATGGTATACCCGACTAGAGGCTTGTAACAAAAATATAATAAAATTTTATCAGAATGTTATATGCTTATCATGATATAATTTTGTTAGGCTTCGTTATCCATAAAACATAATATAACAGAAATATAACATAATGTGTTTTATTTCCCTCTAAGATATTTTTTTGTTCTAAAATAAATAGATAGTTATGCATTTCAATAATATACAATATTATCGTATATCGAACAGTATTATAATTTTGATACTTTGTATCAAACATTATAACTTGGTTTGATATGTTTTTGATACAATTAAAACACATTTTGTTATGTTTGTTACTATTCATACACTTTTTGTTATAATTTTAGTTATTTTAACAACATCCTGCATCAAGTTTGTAACAACCTATGTTCGAAAAAAAAAATGCTGATATAATTTTGTTATGTACCCTTAGTCGGGTAGTACTAACTTCGGTTTTTCATCTACTTCCTGGAATACATATTTCTGAGGTTTTCTGGGTAACATAATTTAGATTTCCTGAGAGTAACATAAGAAAAAAACGATATTTTTCGGAGAGTTTCTGGAAGAAATCCATGAAGAAGTTTCAGCACAATTCCTGTGTAAATCACAGGATGAATCGGCTGAAGGGTACTGGGAGAATTCATTTAAAAATTCCTAGAGAAAACATTGGATAATTTTTCAGAAGACTACCTGAGCTAACTGCCGGAGAAATCTATAGACAATTTTCTAGAGGGATCCTTGGAAGACTCTCTGAAAGCATTTTCGAAGGAATCTCTGGAGGAATCACTGGAAAAATTCCTGTACATGTATAAATTTATTGAGCTTCAGGAATTCTTTTTGTGAAGGATACGTGCAGGAATCTATAAAAATCTCGTGAACCTCAAAAGTATTAACACCAGAATTCATTGCTAGAATTCTTACACGCTATTTTGCAAATTATTATTATTCGCATAATTCGTCAAGAATTTATCTGAAGTATAGTTCAAATTTTGTTTAGTTGTTTTTGGTTTTAGTATCTTCAAAAGATTACTTCAGATATGTGCAATCAAGGAGTCATCTATAGTGTAAATTTTAGTACAGAAATTCAGCATAATCAGAAAAAAAACCCTATTAGTGGGTAAGAAAGTTATAAAAAACAGTTGTTTTGCGTAAAATTTGAGAAAACGCCTTGGTTATTGGTTTACTTGCCAAATTTCAGAAGACAATTTCACCGAACTTCTAAAAACTTACTTTAGATAACAATTTGCTTTAATAAGAAACTTTGAGACTTTCCGTTGAAAATAGAAACTTGCTTCAAAATAGTGACGAAGTCTTTAAAAAGAGATCTGCTACGAGTCTTGTAAATAACGAAATTAAAGACAATTTCTATTAAGGTTAATATATAATCAAGTAATACTTCAAATATCCAAGAGTATAAATCAGGTGATGAGCAATGGATTAAATTTTGAACGCAAAACTATTACCAATCATATCTACTATCAATCAGCTAACAATAACTCTTCTGTTCCGTTTCAAACTCCATCTGCTATCGATACATCTGCCTCTCCGACACGATTCTACACTTCATTCAATCTCTTATTCATTCAAATCTCGTTCTACTACAACAAACCAAATCGCGATACGTTGCCGCATACACTAGACTAGGAACTACTGCTGCTCGACTGGATTTCTGGTTTTGCCACATTTTTCGAATTCCAAGCTTCCTCCACTTCATATCACTGCTACTCCCCGATCTTCTGACCCCACCCAACCTCCCCGCATTGGAGCACCTATAGCAGAGTTTCCTAACTGGTGGTCCGCGGACCACAAAAGAGTGGAGAAATTGTAAGTACGTGTTAAATCCCTGGCTAAAATCCTGCATGATTTTCTGGAGGCATTCCTTAAAAAACATTAAACACAATTCTTGAAAGAAACCTTGTGGATAAATTCTCGTAATAATTGTTGTATTTTTTGCTGGTGTGAAAACTAAGTGAAAACTAAGTGAAATCTTGAAGAATCCATTGAGATTGTTTTTGTATAATTACTCTAGAAATGTTTGGAAGAACTGGAGGAGTAATTCGTGGTTAAAATATTGGCGAAACAGAAAGATAAGTTTCTGGAGCAACTAAATCATGGATCACGTTTCGAATTTATCTAAATATTCCTGGAAGAATTCTTAAATTGAATTCATATAAAAATTTCTGGGGAAAAAATGAAAAAAATCGTCGTAGGAACTCCTTGAACATTTCTCGTAGGGGTTCCTGGAAACACCTTGAACGTTTTTCTTCAAAAACTCTGAACTAAACCCTTGACGATTTTCTAGGAAGAACTCCTGAAACAATCTTTCGAAGATGTGCTAGAGTAATTACTGCAAAAATAGTTGAAATTCTAGGATTGGTGGAAAAACTTAGGAAATCCAAGAATAGCAATATGAATTAACCAAGGACCGGTCGCATACGTGCTCTGAGTACACGCACCCTGGGAAAGGAGGTGCTGGCTGTGAATGACTCCGCGACTGCTCTTGAGTTAAACCCTGTGTAAATTCCAAGTAAGGTATCTCGAATCAGAGTTCACTTTAAGTAAAATAATGACTTTGGAGATTATTTTAGTTAAAAAAGAGCTTATCTAAGATTTGCTTTGAAAAAGAAACCTGCTATCAGTTCTGTGGTAGATTACAGCTTGACTTTTGGTTGTGCTCGTCTTAGATATCTGTTTATTTAATATGAGATCTTTGGAAGACTTCTATAAATCTATATTTCGATAACATATTTTTTTAGAGGTCCACGAAACACCTTTCTAAGGAGGTCACAGCTCCAAAAAGTTTAGGAACCACTGGACCTACATCATATTAGTAAACAATCATCATCGCTCACGCTTTTGGTTGCCATTGCTGTTGCTGCTGCTGCTGAAATCAAACGTCAATTGTCGAAACCATCGACCGAATCAGCGAAGCCAACCCAACCGTCCAACAATGATGATAACCTTCACGTCGCATTGCGCTGTCACACTCATTGGGGCTGGACTACGACGATGTAGCGAATGATGAGTAGGGTGCGTTTTTCTAGTTTTAAAATACGACTTTCAGTAAAATTCACAAAATTTTGTTATTTTAAACCAACTTTAAATTTTTCAGCTACATTTTCTTTAAAAGCAAATTTATGAAAAGTTTTTAGAATATCAAATTTGCCTGAAATTATAACTAGTATTAGTTCAATTTAGTTTTATCCAAACTTATTGATGGTTTTTCCTCATTTCACGAAAAAAATCAATTTTTCAGACTATAACTGCTCAACCAATTTTCGGTATCCTAATATTTTGATGTTTTACAAACTTTTCAAAAATTTTATATTGAAGATAATGGATTAGCTCAAAATTGGTTGGAAAATGTTATGCAAACAGGGGTTGTAATCTGAGAAAATTGAGAATATCTCTCACTTATCGCTCTCTGTAACAATTATGATCCGCAACACATCATGAGAGTCTGTTTATCGTCTACTACTACAGCTCTGATTATATCGGGGGATAACAGTGCATGTTTGGCTTCAAGTTTGAGGTTTCTGTTTATGTTCATGTGATTCAAAATCAGAAGAGCTCACGAACTTTTGATTTTGAGCATATTCAAAATATAAGCCGCACCCTAATGGTGAGGGGTCACCTGGCAGCTATTCGTAGTAAATCAAAAGCACCGTCAACGGTGCGTCGTAGTTTGGTCTAAAGTGGTGCTAGCTTACCAAACCATCGCTCGCGAGTTGTATTTATTATATTTGTTCGTTCGGCTCGGTTACGCTCGAAATTCGACGGTATTTCCCTCCTTCCCCACCATACCGTCTTTCTAGTAAACTCCAAGTGCCACAGTGAAGTGAAGGGTGATGACGACGATGAGGCAACTGAACTCAATTTGTCAGTGTATTCGATTTCGCTTTCCTACGAAAATGATGCGCAGGCTGCCACAACCTGACTGAATGACTGCTGAAGATGATGATTGGCAACATTCGCTCCAAAGTCGGGAACAACCGGTAGGGTTGGGCGAGAGAGTTGTACGCGAACATGTTTAACTCGGAGCTGGAAATTGGACCACGACACGTAAACAGGTTTTAAAGGGAACGAAAGTGACCTCAGCGCGATGGATGACCGAGAGCTGCCGGTAAAATTGGAATAATCTGTTTTTGACGATTGTTGTTAAAATAATTCGATTTATCGAATTTTCAGTTTGAACAAATAAATGGAAAGCTTCCTTTGAAAAGCTTGCTAAGTAAGCTTTCTCTGAATAGCTCAGAAGGCCCACAAACTTGGGAAGCAACTTTTAATACGCTTCGGAGCTTTTTTAATAAGCTTGGAAGCTTCTTCCAATAAGCGTAGACGCTTCCAAGAGGCTTGGAAGCTTTCTCCAAAGCTTGTATTTTTTTTTTTTTTTCAAAGAGCTTGGGATCTTATTCCAAGAAGCTTGGAAGCGAAGCATCCTCAAGAAGCTTGGAAGCATCCTCCAAGAAGCTTGGAAGCTTCCTTTAAGAAGCTTGAAAGCTTCCTCCAGAAAACTTTAAGAAGCTTGGAACCTTGCTCCAGACAACTTGGAAGCTTCGTCCAAGAAGCTTGGAAACTTCGTCCAAGAAGTTTGGAAGCTTCGTCCAAGAAGCTTGGAAGCTTCTTCCGAGAAGCTTGGAAGCTTCCTCCGAGAAGCTTGGAAGCTAACTCCGAGAAGCTTGGAAGCTTCCTCCGAGAAGCTTGGAAGCTTCCTCCGAGAAGCTTGGAAGCTTCCTCCGAGAAGCTTGGAAGCTTCCTCCGAGAAGCTTGGAAGCTTCCTCCGAGAAGCTTGGAAGCTTCCTCCGAGATGCTTGGAAGCTTGCTCCGAGATGCTTGGAAGCTTCCTCCGAGAAGCTTGGAAGCTTCCTCCGAGAAGCTTGGAAGCTTCCTCCGAGAAGCTTGGAAGCTTCCTCCGAGAAGCTTGGAAGCTTCCTCCGAGAAGCTTGGAAGCTTCCTCCGAGAAGCTTGGAAGCTTCCTCCGAGAAGCTTGGAAGCTTCCTCCGAGAAGCTTGGAAGCTTCCTCCGAGAAGCTTGGAAGCTTCCTCCGAGAAGCTTGGAAGCTAACTCCGAGAAGCTTGGAAGCTTCCTCCGAGAAGCTTGGAAGCTTCCTCCGAGAAGCTTGGAAGCTTCCTCCGAGAAGCTTGGAAGCTTCCTCCGAGAAGCTTGGAAGCTTCCTCCGAGAAGCTTGGAAGCTTCCTCCGAGAAGCTTGGAAGCTTCCTCCGAGAAGCTTGGAAGCTTCCTCCGAGAAGCTTGGAAGCTTCTTCCGAGAAGCTTGGAAGCTTCTTCCGAGAAGCTTGGAAGCTTCTTCCGAGAAGCTTGGAAGCTTCTTCCGAGAAGCTTGGAAGCTTCTTCCGAGAAGCTTGGAAGCTTCTTCCGAGAAGCTTGGAAGCTTCTTCCGAGAAGCTTGGAAGCTTCTTCCGAGAAGCTTGGAAGCTTCTTCCGAGAAGCTTGGAAGCTTCTTCCGAGAAGCTTGGAAGCTTCTTCCGAGAAGCTTCTTCCGAGAAGCTTGGAAGCTTCTTCCGAGAAGCTTGGAAGCTTCTTCCGAGAAGCTTGGAAGCTTCTTCCGAGAAGCTTGGAAGCTTCTTCCGAGAAGCTTGGAAGCTTCTTCCGAGAAGCTTGGAAGCTTCTTCCGAGAAGCTTGGAAGCTTTTTCCAAGAAGCTCGGAAGCTTTTTCCAAGAAGCTCGGAAGCTTCCTCCAAGAAGCTTGGAAGCATCCTCCAAGAAGCTTTGAAGCGTCGTCTATGTAGCTTGGAAGCTTCTTTCAAGACGCTTGGAAGCTTTTCCAAGCTTTTTTTCAATAAGCTTGAAAGTTTGGAAGCTTACTCCAAAAAGCTTGGAAGCTTTAGAGCTTCCTGAAACAAATTTTAGCGTTTCGTCAAGATATTTCCGCTGGGCTTTTTGAGGATTTTTTCTATGAGCTGAACAGAAATCTTCTCGAAATTTAGCTAAAACTTCATCCACGGATTTTTGAAGAAATTTTTCCAAATATAACTCAGTGTTAATTTCAGAAGAGTAAAAATTTTAAATTTGAGAATCAAACTTAGGCTTTTTGTAAATCCTCAAATAAAGTATTTCAAAATAGAAATCAAGTTGATTCATATTGGAACCTGTAGAATTTGGTCTAAGGAATATGTAGGATCGATAATGTAAATGTGTTTACTTTTCTGTCATAAGTCCTTTTGAATAAGCTGCCGTGAATGAAAATCATACGTATGGGAAACACCCAGAACTATTTTTGGGAGATACAATTAGTTCAATAAATTACAACAATTTGGCCCACTCTCTGGATGCATTAATTGTCAGAAGAATTTCCCATCTGGAATGCCCACATCAACCTAAATTCGCCGGCTCGAGGGCACTCGGCCGAAAACGACCAAACCGTAAATCGTAAACAAATACAATTGAAATTTAATTGCCTCCCCGAATTGGCTGGGAAGAACAAAGCCACAATCATATCCGATCAAGGCGATCAATCGATCGAGATAACCACTCATTTTCACCTGTCTGATTCGTTCAGCCCCTCCCCATCGCCCCCCTCTGGAACAAGAAGTGAATTCCCAATTGCTCATTGTTTTCCCTCGGTGTGGTCGTACGTTTCGTATGGGAATGTGAGCAATGAGCGTGAAATCAAACGGTTTCGAGCTTCGTGCCAAAAAAGCGTAGCATGGTAAGAATCTAGCTTTCAGACCGCATCTCGGATGGACCCATCTCTATTGCAGACCCATATATCTGCAGTAGGGCGCGGCTTGTTTTTCGAAATTTCGTGTGCTTAGTTCATCTATCTATTTATATATTTTAATAAAAATGGAATGGTGTTCGTATGTCACGAAATTGCTTTAGAACGGGTTATCGGATTTGCATAACTCTTTCACAGTTACATTCATCCTTGACTCAGTTTAGGAAAGTCTCCGAAATAGTTGGAACATCTGGAGAAAAATAGTTTGTCATTTTGTATGGGAAATTGCATGCATTTATTAACAGCCTACTTGATGCCAAGACAAAGATTGCCGGGACTAGGAGAAAAATACTAAATTTCGATAATAAATCTTCGAGCTGTTTAGTGGAATACCTATAAGTAAATGAAAAACCGAATTTAGTACTACACCATTTAATTCCACTATAGCTTGTATCTTTTACAGATACGCATATTTCGACCTCAACTGTAAGGCCGTCTTCAGTGTCGTGTAGTTGAGTCTAGTACACGACACTGAAGACGAACTAACATTTGAGGTCGAAGTACGCGTATCTGTCCAAAGATACAAACTATAGTGGAATTAAATGGTATAGTACTAAATACGATTTTTCATCTACTTACTGAATTTCGACGAGTCAAATATTTCTTTTACATTATTTTAAAACAATTCAAGTAACTCCAAAAGTACGTAAAACAAGAATTGGAATCAGTTGACTACTTATAAAGTTATGTTCAAAAAAAAAATTGTTTTTGTTTTAAATGAGGAACAATGCGGACGAAACAAAAACTACTACAGTCATCTCTCCCTTACTCGATATTGAAGGGACCATCGAGTTAGGGAGGTATCGAGTTACAGAACACAAAAGCAGTGCAACTGCGTTCCAAGGGACCATCGAGTTAGCCATAGAAATCAACTTCTACTATGGTTTTCTAACTCGATATCGAGATACGGAATATCGAGTAAGGGAGAGTTAACTGTATTTAAAAATATTAGTTACAATTTTAGACAAATTTCATTTTCTAAAAGTATTTAACAAATTCAAGTGTGAAGAAAATGGTGCTGATGGATTCAAAATTATTTGAAAAGTAACAAAGTCATGTAAACTTCATGAAGGTCATATTTTAAAACTTAAAAATTCATATTTAGGTCTAAATCTTAATATTTTTGGCTCAAACTTTGAGGTGTCTCCTTTTATGTGATCCGGGTTCAGAAGAACACACGAAGTTATGGTTCTGAGAACATTCGAAAAATAAGCCGCACCCTAATCTCCAGCCTACTCGTAGATCAAGTTCCCGCTTTTCATTAAGACCTGTACAGAGAGCAGTAGCGGTTAGTATAGTAAAATGATTGGCAATTTCTTCGGTTGGCTTCGGCTCGCATCTGCAAATTCCAAAAAATCTAGGACAAACCACAGTACGTACGCGTATGTAATCGAAATAAAGGCAGTATTGTGGCAGGCCCCAGAGATGGAGTTCTTTCTGAGGGGCACACGCGAAGTAATAAATGATAATAATGGTGGCGCAGATGCAACTGTTGCTCTTCTCTCGGGCTGTTCATCATTTAATGGTAATTTGATAGAAAATTTAAATGGTGAGCATTTGCGGTTGGAGGCGGTTTCTTTTGTGTTCTCGTTCACACACATATTTAGCCGTGGATAGATTGTCCATGTGAAATGGCAAAAAACAGGCTAACGGTTTTGCATGAGGCACTGTCTCTACTGGTTTATGGTTTTGTTTTAATGGCCTGAGTGAAGTAAATGCGATTCTTTTGGTTAATAAGCTTATAGCACCTAATTTGGGGTGAATGGCTCTGAGTTGCAAATGCAAGACGATTTGAAATACTACATCTTAATTGTATGACATAAAATGATTTTTTTTTTGTAATTATTTTTCTTCGCACTATTTCACAAAACATTTCTAATTATAATGGCATAAGTTAGATCAGCCCTAGTCTTAACAATAAGATTATATGAAAATAAATATGAAACTCTACCAGTTCATTGGAACTATGGTCGTCTTCAGCTTCGTGCAGTAGATTCAACTTGAAGAAATCCATCTGATCACATTCACTGAGTTCATTAATAGTCCAGAATTTAATAATTTCAGCTGAATTTCAAAGACTGTTAATGAAAGTTGAAGCACCAAGGATGATTACACAGCAAAAATTTGACTGTGTAACTTGAAAATACGAAATTTAGAACCAACAACAGACCAAATAAGAACAAAAAAAAAAGATCAAGACCAAAAAGATCAAACTGGAAGAATAAGAGAACGAAAAGGATACAAGAAAACCAGGGGCGTCATGTAACCTCGCTTTTTACCTGTTCTACGACACAAAAAATATGATATTTTAGAAAATTTGCAATCTAATGAAAAAGACAAATGATTGAAATCAATCATTCAAACTATTTTCTATTGAGTACATGCGCATTAGTTGTGGAATTTATATTTGTAGAACAGGTAGATTTGAGATTAGGGAATCGCTAGTGAAGAAAACGAAAAGAAACTTATCAGGAACTAGAAGATGAGAGTTTGATTCCTTATCACCAGACCACATTTCTCTTTTTTTAATTCCTCGACATTATGATGTATCACTGCTCGTATTACTGTGTATATTCCATGATTCACCCCAGGAATCCCAGCAGAACTCATGTACTTGCCCAAAATTAATTCTAGATATTACCTTGCAGTCTTCTTCAGCGATTCATTTAGTGGTGGTTTTACGGACTTCCAAGGAAATTTCACCAAGAATTTCGTTTCGTGTCTAACCTTACAAAATACAACCTTACCTAACATAAACATAAATTACCTCAAAGATTGCAGCAGGAATAACTCCAGATTCCTTCAGAATATTTTCAAGAAATACTTCCCCAGAAAGGTCTTAGGACACTGCCTTGAAGATTCCCGTTTAGAACATCTTCAAGAACTCCAGAGAAATGTCGTTGAGAATTCCAAACAGAAATTTCTCTAAGGATACCGTCAGGAATTAATACCGGGATTTCTCCTAATATTCCTTTAGGAATTTCTTCGGAAATTCTCCGATACATTTGTCAAGAAAGTACGCAAGCAATTTTCCCATTCCCATTCCCATTCCAAGAATGTATCCAACATAATATTTGAGAATTTTCCAGAAGTTGGAGAAATATTACAAGAAAATACGGTAAGAATTTCTAAATAAACCCCTAAACTAACGTCTGAGGCAGGGGTTTTCAACCTTTTCGGCATACGGAGCACTTTTTGAAATAAATTTGTTGCGCGGAGCACCTGCTCTTCATCACCACTCCGTTTAAAATCCGGATTTTTTACACGCCACAACCGACCCTAAGATTCCTACGAAAATCGCGAAGAAATATTTTTGATTGTCAATATTTCATTCATTTTTACTTTTAACTTGTATAACTAGTAACAAACTCAACTAGAAGTCCTGGTGAAAGTTGTATTGCCACGGTGTAAAAAAAATATTTTCACACGAATGCGTCGCCATATTATACGAATACAACAATAAAAAAATCTTATAAACCGTTTTTAAGCTAATTCGTAGCATAGCATAGCATAGCATAGACTGACTGTACATGTCAATGGTTGCTACTCCGTGATTGATCGGAACTGGTAAGAATTGCACTACGATCCAAATGAATAAGGAATGGGAGTTTCCGCTTACTCTCGAAGTGCAATTTTAGCAGATCTAATATTATTGATCAATAACGGCGCCGGCCAAGTCCTTACAGTCAGTTGAGATGGGGAAGGAATGTTAGGGTGTAATGATTGTTGCTTCTAGAGACCGAGAATACCTCTGCATCTCCACAATCACCACGGGAAGGGTGTTTATTAGTGAGGGAGGAAAAGATCTGGGAGTCACCTCTGGTCGGTGATGCGATCCATGGACAAGGGGGAAATATACGACTTGTATTTAAAGCTAGTTTTGTATTTTTGTCTCGAGAAGTTTTTGGAAAAATACGTCAACATCTATAATGTCGAACAATTCAAAAGACGTTTTTATTAATGACGAAAACTGAAAATTACATGTATATATTTTAACTTATATGAAACAGGAATAATGCCGACACTTGTAGTGACGAACCATACATAGTTTGTTTGAAAATTACATATGAGTATTACTGTGCATTTTGTTTCGATATGGTAGAAGTTTTAGAAAATACGTCAACATTCACAATGTCGAACAATTCAAAAGATTTTTTTTAATAATGTCAAAAAGAGAAAAATATATGTGTATTCAAATTGTATAAGAAAAAAGCATAATGCCGACACATATAGTGACGAACCATACAAAGTTTGTTTTAATATTGCATAAAAGTTACGCTTTCAAGAAAATATGTGTTAACATAAGCATGAAACGAACTCACCAGTTGGTAATCCATTCTCGACTGAACACAAAACTGACACTGATAGCAAAACTTCTTGACGTCCCGAAAATAAACCGTCTTGCTTGGGCCTTCCCAAATACGTACCCAGCAAGACGCTCCAAAACAGGTGAAAAAAAAAAAATCTCCGGCGACGAAAACACGCGCGAATCCGTCAGCAAAATCAATCGGACGACGCAAAACCGAACTGTCCTGCTTGGGCTTTATGAAGCACTACCCAGCAAGACGCTCCAAAACAGGGGGAAAAAATTCTCCGGCAACGAAAACGCGCGAATCCGTCGGCAAAATCAATCGGACGACGCAAAACCGAACTGTCCTGCTTGGGCTTTACTAAGCACTCTATAAACCGTTTTTAAGCTAATTCGTGACATACAAAGACCATTTCATTTTTATTTATATAGATCCAAAAATATATATTTTATTTAATTGAGCAATTTTATTTATTTCAGTCTTTGACAATTAGGCAATCTAAATCTAACTACATTTAGTTTTTCGTCAAATATTTCAAAATTTAAGGCTTGAAAACGGCTGTATTGCTTAGGTAAAGGAAATTTTACAAATTATGTTTTGAGGTCGAACAATTGAACGAGTTTCTGAGGCGAAATATTTGTTTATGCTTTTACAGTTAACTCTCCCTTACTCGATATTCTGTATCTCGATATCGAGTTGGAGAACCATACTAAAAGTTGGTTTTCATGGTTAACTCGATGGTCCCTTGGATCGCAGTTGCACTGGTTTTGTGTTCTGTAACTCGATACCTCCCTAACTCTATGATCCCTTTAATACCGAGTTAGGGAGAGTTGACTGTATTAATGTGTTTGAATGGGTTAATCAAGTTTTCAACACTTATTATTTGATACTTATTATTTTGATAAAACTCATGAAATATTCCTAATTTTGTATTACCTTATAAAATTGCATGTAACTCAGATTTTTCAATGAAGGTCTCCTCACAAAACTTCCACACCCTGAAAGTTTCAAAACATTGTGTCGGGAAAAATTGTATTTCTTCAACTTAAAGGGGAATTGTCCACACTTAATTTAAGCAAACCCAATTTGGCATCTAAGACTGCCCTTTACAAAATTTAGGGAAAATTTCCGCCAACAGAATATTTTCAATCTTCCAATCACAAAAAAACCATCATTATAAGGTCGAAGAAGAATTAAAACCACCTCTAAATTTTACAGTACACAAATCTAGAGACCAAAACAGTAGTGTTGAATGAAAATTCTATGGATTGGTAGTGGATTGGAACTGTCGCGGAGCACCTGCAAAGGCTTTGCGGCGCACCAAGAGCTCCACAGAGCACGATATGAAAACCGCTGCTATGAACTCCTACATGAACTCCTTGAGGAAATCTTAGAGGATTTACTTGCTAAATTGCTAAGATATCTGAAAACAGTTATAATAAAATCTCTGGATAATATCCAGCAAGATTTTCTGAAGAAATTTGGAATCATTGAAACGATTGCTCTACTAGCAACAGGTATGAACCTCTCAATGAGCTTTGAATAATCTACGTAGATTTTACTTGAGACATTACCAGGCGTTGCAGAATTCGCTCTCATTTGAGAATGAAGCACGATCAAAGCAAGCAAAGAAAAACATCCCATCTGTTGCGGTCCACGATCGTCATTGTATCGCAAGGTGTAACAAGTCTGATAAATGGAAGCAGCGAGCGAGAGCCCCAACGAGAGAGCGATGATAAAATCCATTTTTCTCGCGTGTTTACCGTTGGGGATAGGTATTTTTCTTTACTGGCACGATAAACAATCCACGAACTTCCAATAACAACAGTGTCCCCCAGGCTTGGAGCATGTTTAGAGGGGTTTTATCATGCACTACTATCCCCCCAATCTGATCAAACTTGTAGCAGTATACGATAAACAGTCTCTCATAATGTGCAGCATGTTATGATAGTTACAGAGAGCGATACGTAAGCGATTCTCTCAATTTTCTCAGGATTCAATCCCTGGACATTACTTAAAAAAATGTTTGAAAGACCTTTTGGAGCTTAGGAGTCTTTGGATGAAACGCTAAAGAAAATTCTAGAGAAGTTTCAAGAAATCAAGGGTTGAATCTATTGAGGAATTACTAGAAGAGTTTTTAATAGATTTCTTCGAGTAATCCCTGGATGAATTGTTGAAACAATTCTTTGAGTAAACGTTGACGATTTTTTTAGGGAGTCCAATAACTGAAAGAATAACTGGAAAATCGGCGTATGAATTCTTGTAGAGTTGTTTGGAAATGCATATAAACGAATTTCTTCGAAAGTTCTTCAATGAACCTTTGTGGATTTGGAAACTCATTTAGCGTAACAACTGGATGAATCGGTGGAGCCATTAGTGTAAAATTATGTGAAGGAAATCTTGGGAGAGTCTCTGGGGAAATTCGGTGTAGCGTTGTAGCATTGGATTGCTCGAACATTTCCTGGAACAAATGTTGGAGAAGAACATCTTTGGAAAATCATTGGAAGCATTTCTGAAAGAATTGATGAAGGAATCTCTAGAGGAATTTCTGGAAGTATATCAGCAAATATCTCTGGAGATTTCAAAGCAGCTGAAGAAGATTTACTGCAGATTTTCCACCAGAATTCTAAGAAGAAAAGCCTGAAGAACTTGTGAAATAGTAGCGTAATCGTGTCCAAGGTTTCTCTGGAACATGTAAAATTTTGCACCAGGATTCACTGTAAGCTGAATTAAGAAAAAAAAAGTGACTTTACAGAGCATTTTGGTCAAAGTAGAGACTTCAGAGACCTTCCATTAATAGAGTTTTGTAGATAAAATAGTGACCAAGCCTTCAAGAAGGAACCTGCTACTAGCCCAGGATATTGAATTGAACGTATAATATGCATTGAAGGGTGCAGAGCTACTTGGGCACATGGGGGGTTTTTCTTGACCTAATTGTCTTAAACTTTGCAATAAGCAGCGCTGCAAGACGACGCATATTGTAGCCAAATATGAGCTTTGTAGCGTTCAAAAAATCCCACTACCAAAGTGAATCAAAAGCGCCAAGAATACGATCCAGCTCCCTTACTCAGTCAACTTACTTGCAATTTTACCAGCTTTACTACAGACATTAGTTGATAATTGATGTATGGTCTGCAAATAGAGTTATAATTCAACTTAAATTATCAAAATTTCTGCGATCAGCTATCACTGCCCATAACTGCATAACAGTCACATTCGACATTTTTGACATATTGGAGTTAATACCATGGAGAGTCATCAAATGATAAATACTTTCGATCTGAAATCGGAAATCTGTGGGATTGTTCTGGAAAATTCGAAAAAAATACCAAGGTGTTTTGTCTCATTGGTAACCATAACCGCATAACAGTCACATTGAGATTATAAATGAGCCTCGCCATGTAATAGCAATGAAATTTTTATCAGGATTATTTTCTGACTATTCACCTAGTACACGATATGAGTTGTACAAAATATCAGCCTCAAATAAGCTCTTTTGAGTTTCTGGTATTTTTTTTAGAAATTTTAGTCTCCTCCCATACTGCTATAAATTGCACACTTGGTATTGCAGTTACTCAATGCCTACTTTTGTCGAATGTTACAAATATGCAGTTATGGGCAGATCAGACATCAGACAAAATTAATTTATAAAATGTATCAACAAACTGTAAGATTTTTGAGACTTGATTAAGTTTCAGTGAGCCCATATTTAATGAATAGCATATATTTTTATTTTTGGAAACCTATCAAAATAATTGATCAACGTCACTCCGGAGTTGAAAACTTCACTTTTTGATTTTATAATTAAAAAAAAATGTAAAAAATTCCCTTTACATAATTCGGCAAACATCCAACCAGTAGAAAATATTTGGATAATAATCTTATTTATTCAACTGATCAACTTCATCCCATTTCACGGTATGTGGATTTCAACAAAATCATAAGTAGATAAAAAACCGAACTTAGTACTTTACCATTTAACCTTCGGGCTGTCGCGCTGTTGTACTTTGTACAACAGTTGTGATTTATATGCTATCATTTTGCAACAAAAATATCTATCGACACCAAACCAAAATGTATTCCTCAAGAATCTTCTTAAGAACAATACTCGACAGTTTTTTTTACAGTATGGCCCTTTATAATACGGTAAAATCAACAAATGTACATGGAAGTCGCATAATAATGAACGCACTATGTACGATTCGAGGAAACCACAGTTTGAAATCGTTTTATCTTAAAATCCAGATAATACAGAAACTTCGGGTCTTTATTAAAGTTGTTCTGGAGGTGAAGCGCTATCTGATGGTACTTCATTTAATTCGGAATTTGACTGCTAGGTGGCACTAGTGGGCATGGAAGTTTTACTTTTGTTTTGCAGATATTTCAGGATCCTGACTATTTAGAAGGATGTCGTCTTCGGCAAAGTTGTTTAGTAAGTTGAGGACTATTATTTTTCGAGCTAGTTGATTCAAAATGTTGCCACTAGGCGGCGCTAGTGAGCATTAAATTTTTGATTGCAGATATCTCAGGAGCCTGACCACTTAGAAAGATAGTGTCTTCGGCAAAGTAGTTCAGTATCTCAAGGGCTATCATTATTTGAGCCAAGAAATAGGGTATTTTGCCACCAGACGGCGCTAGTGAGCATGAAATTTTTGTTTTGCGGATACTTGCAGGATCTCGATTTTTTAGACAGGCAACTTCGGCAAAGTTGTTCAGAAGCTCAGGGACTATCATTATTTTGCATAATCTTAAACTTTAAAAAATAAACAAAGAAAGAATTTGAGCTACTGAACAACTCTGCCGAAGACAGCATCTTTCTAAGTGATCAGGCTCCTGAGATATTTGCGAAATAAATGTTTTATGCTCACTAGCGCCGCCTAGTGGCAAAATTTTGAATCAACTAGCTCAAACAATGATAGTCCTAAAGTTACCGAACAACTTTGCCGAAGACGTCATCTTTCTAAGTGGTCAGGATCATGAGATCTGAGAAACAAAAGTTTCATGCTCACTAGCGCCGCCTTGTGGCAAAATCCCGAATTTCTTGGCTATAATAATAATAGCCCTTAAGCTACTGAACAATTTTGCCGAAGACGTCATCTTTCTAAGTGGTCAGACTCCTGGGATATTCGCAAAACCAAGGGTGTTGTACAAAGTACAACGCGCGACTACTCGCGTTACAAAAATTCGCGCGACGACCGAAAGGTTAATTCCATTAGCGTTTGTATCCTTTGACAGATACGCGTATTTCGACCTCAACCGTAAAACCGTCTTCAGAGTCGTGTACTCGAGTCTCTCTCGAGTCGAGTCTAGTACACGACTCTGAAGACGGCCTTACAGTTGAGGTCGAATTACGCGTATTTGTCAAAGGATACAAACTCTGGTGGAATTAAACGGTGAAGTACTAAATGAGGTTTTTATCTACTACATCAGGTATTCCACTAAACAGCTCGAAGATTTATTATCAACAAAATCATTTCGGTAATTGAATGCTTATAATTTTGTCTACTTTGTTATCAACAAATTTCCAACGAATTTTCCTACGCGATAACATATTTGAAAAATAAAAAATAAATAAAAATATTTGGAAACCCTATCGAAAAGGAAATGAATCATCAACCTTTGGGCAGCAACAAACCTAATTTATCCATTTAGGAAGCAGGAATCAAAACACAATCAGTGAAAACGCCTACTCGTGATTCGGTGGTTCGATACCCAACGGCATTGTATTCCAACCAATAGAGCCAAGAACGAACATCGTAACCTGAAATTATACATATCTATATCGATTGTTCACCGGAACACGAGCACTCTTGTGTTGTCCGTGTCGACGAGGTTGCTCAATTTCAGCAGCAGCAGCATGGTGACACAAATCCCATTCTGGGCCATTTCCTGGCTTTCCTGGCCAGATCCGATAAGAGTGCGGTCGTCTATCTTCCAGGAGCCGTCGTTTGCGATCTTTATTTTATTACCCGTCCGAGGCAGGAGCTTCACGCGATGAAGACGATACTACGGCGATATTAATTTTCCAGGATATTTCATTAGGATTACGGTGATTTGATGCTTTGGTTGCGTTGGTTGGTTCTCCGGGCCGGGCCTCACCCTTTTCACGGGGTTTATTTTTCCCGTGCTTTTTCCGGGCGGGTGGTTTGGGGATATGGTGTATTGAAGGGGGTGTTGTATACTATCACCTACACTTACACTGCCAGACATGCTGCGTAGAAGAGAGAAAGCCGAACCCAATACGATATCCTTGAGAGCGAGAGGAGAACTTGGCAACAACTAGGAAGAACCATTCCCACAGTAGTGACAGAAGCGTTCAACTGTGTTGGGGCCGTACTACAAATCGTATTACGACTTGTAGTGTGTCTGATAAGTGCAGTGCTTCCAGCTTTGGTTTAAATTGAAAGATTTTTCCATAATAATAGTAAATCTTCGAGCTGTTTAGTGGACTACCTGTAAACAAATGGAAACCATTAGAGAATAATACCAAGGATTACTCTTGAAACTGTTTTATAAAGCATACCGTGTTTTTTTCCCACAGTTACTTCTGTTTTTTCTTAATTTACATGAGATTTTTGAATTCTTATAGTGATTCCTGTAGAATATCTTCAAGAATTCTAGAGCAATAGGATGATATTCAAAACAGAAAAGGCAACACATGGCTCTCTTTCAGTGGTAGTTTAAATGAAATCCTGAAGCAAAAAAATCAGAAAAATGATCAAAACACAAAAAAGTATCTATTCACATCACGCTTGATTTCTAATAACTACTTTTTTGATACAGTTTTTTTTTATTGCAAGTAATTAACGTTTTTGATTACGTTTCGACAGTTCTCGACTACCATTCTTCCATGCGCTTGTGTTGAAAGTTTAAGAAATTTGAGAATCAAGCGTAGCGCGATAAATGAATGGAATACGAACATCAGTGTCGCCACTCGACGGCCAGTGCGAGAAACTGAACTGTTCGAAAGGTTGTGATATACTTTTTGCGATGTAAACAGTCATTACTCCATTTCATCAGTAATTTTCCTAAGAGACGTCAATATTGAGTGATTCCTTAGACATTTCCACGATTTCTTCGGGTGAGTTTACAAATGACTAAATATTTCAAGAATAATTCTCTAGTACCTCACCCCTGATTCTCTAAGGACGTACTCCAGGATTCCTGTAGGTATTTTTGGGTTTTTATGGAACCGAATCTTATTCTTGACACTTTTGATTCCCTTGGGCAGTATTTTTTTAAAGCTAGTGAGCTCATATTTGACCACGAAGTGCGTCGTTTTGAAGTGGTTCTCAATGCAAAGTTTCAGAAAATTCGGTCGAGAAAAACCACCCATGCCAAAGTGAATCATGGAAGTGTTCAAGTAGCTCTGCACCTATCTGCGGTTCAACCAGTATTTCTCAGAAACCTATGCAGAAGATCATCATAGTGAACAAACTATTTCACCAGAGATGTCATCATTTCAAATGAACACGCCTCAAAATGCGACTGAATCGAAGCTGCCGAAGAGATTCACCAGCACTTCTTATGGAAAAGCTGCCGAAGAGAATGAGGCTGCCGACAATAGTCACACTGACAAAAACAAGTCTGTCGGTGTGAATCGATAGAGGATTGAGCAGCGCATAGATGTAAATAGACAAACACGTAATTTGTCAGCTGATGTCCGAGAAAATAACAACAGAAGCGCCGCATCGGCTCAGACTACCGATAATACGTAAGTTTTCCTATTTCTCCAAAGAACTCATCTATTGATTCTTTAACGTCCCTAAGAAATTCCTCCATGAAGTTCAAGATACCTTCAAGAATTCAACCTGGAATTTTTGAAGGAAAACCCTAGAAGTTACTCCAGAGACTACTACTTCAGGATTTTTTCAAAGATTCTTTTTTTCAAGAGAATGCTGGAGTTCATCCAGTGATTCCTTGATCGATTTTGCTAGGATTACATCCTAAATTTCCGTTTAAGGGTTGTCTTCCCTGATTTCTCTAAGGATACATTTGGAAATCACTTCAGAGATTTCTCCTGACTTCTGTGCAGCTTTCTTGAAATATTTCCCAAAAATTGTCCAAGATTTTTTTCCTGGGATGCCTCCATGCATTTGTTAAGGACATGCCGTAAGACATTCTTGGAGGAATCCCTGAAACAAATCTGGAAAGTAAATATCGCTAAAATAAATCCTATGATAATCTCTGATACAACTCTGATACTACAAGAAATCACTGATGAACACTTGCGAGGATCTCTAAAGAACAAGCTTCTTTTTTTACCTTCTAAGGAAATTTAAAGGTTTTTCTAAATTAATTCAAAAAAAATTTTTTTTTTTCAAAAGATCAATCCATGGAAATTTTTTTACCGGATTTTCCAGAGGCATTCCTTCAAAAATATTGGTCGGAATATTTGCTGGTGTGAAACCCCCAAATAAAATTTTAATGGATCTATAGAGATTACGATTGAAAAATTTAGCGAGAATGGTTTGTAGGAACTGCAGGAATAACTTATGGATGAAAAGTTGGAGAAACTTCTAGATATATTTCTGGAGGTATCTGGCCGAATTTTTTGAAAAGTTCCTGGAAGAGCTCTCAACAGATTTCCAGGAATCAACTCTGGAAGAATTTTGTAGCAATTCCTGAGAAAAAACGCAGATGTATTCACGAAGGAATGCATATAAAAATGGCTGAAAAATAGGAGACAAATCGACGTAGAAGCTCGTAGAGGAATTCTTGTAGGGATTCATGTAAGAACATTTAACAAATTTCTTCAAAAAGTCTACAGGGTTTTCTTGATAGAACTGCAATACAGTGCCCTTTAGATTTTGACACGGTACGATTTTGGCATAGTTCAATTTTGGCAAGGGGCGATCCATTAATTGCGTTAGACAATTTTCGGGGTTTTGTCAATGTGAAATTTGTGCTTAAATTGACAACTTTTAAATTTTGAAAACAGTGAATGATTAATGAACCTATAAATCTTCAATTTCCGAAAAAAATATGTATAATCGTTAGAATTTTTCTCCATAATAATTCAGTTTTTTGATAGACCGTTTAGAGATTCGTTATGTGAAAACCCAAATTTTATTAGTTAATTTGCTCAACATTATTTAGATTACCGTCGTGCGGGGTGACATTGGTCCATAAGGGTGACTCGCCCTCAGTGAACAAACCGTTTGATTCTCCCCCCCATGGTCTTGCTCAACCAGCAAGCGAAAACAGCGAAGCAAACAAAACAAACTGCCATGCGTCTCCATCATATTGCAGAGAATGTTCATTTCAGCCGTGCACTCTTTCTTGTGCACGAAAATAGCGTGTATGGACACAGCAGGAATGTGCACTTGTATTGACATTTCTAGAGCAACAGTGGCGTTGTATAGGTAAAATCTGGTTCACTCCAATTTGTGCACCCGAGAGAGAAATTGCCCATGACGCTCCGCTTGGTTTGTAAGAATTGAGAAAGCGCGCGCAACTGGCGTCACGACGTCTGCTGTTGGAAGAGAAAGCGTCAACGCCATACCTCGCGTAACAGTTCTAAAGGGCCAATGATCAAATTGTAAACAAATCGGGTTTTGATACCATTCGATAGCATCTCCCAACACCCACAAACTATGCAAACATTGTCAACATAATCATAAAACTTACCGTTATAAACTCGGTTTTCAAAACGGCCAATAACCGCTTTTTTTCCAAATCATTCATTGGCCCCCACTCGAAAAGGCCAATGATTGGTTCTCGCTCCATCAAGAGGGCCTACAATCGGAAAATTTCGCAAACTGTCATTGGCCTTAGCATGGTGAGAGGCCAATGATTCTCTCTTGCTCATTCATTGACAACCGAAAAGGCCTAGCCTTGGGCCAAGCACGCTAATAAAATTCTATTTTAACCAATAAAAAAGGCCCATGCCTTGATGAAAATCGAAAATGGGCCAAGCATTTAAACTTATCATTTTTTCCACATTTTTGTCAGTTTTCAGAATAAAATCAATTATTAGCGTGTAGTAATAGTAATTCGTCACTCAACTAGCAAGAAATCACATTGATTGAATTGAATACTGAAAAATAGGAATTGAAAATGTGGTGAATAATATTCAAATCGAATTTTCTCAGAGTCAACGATCTGAGGATTGGCCCTTTTGAATTGTTACGCGAGATACATGCTTTGTGTGTATGTATGTTGCATGGAGCTTCCAGGTGTCGCGCGAAAGAAGGCGCAATATTGATTTGAACCAATAAATACTAGATGTTATAAACATATTAGACAAATTGATTATGTTTTATCTTATTAAATACACAAAATTCATGTGGCTTTGAATTGATTTATAAACTATGTGTGAATATAGTTTTTCTTGCTCAACAGACCGACAACTGATAAATTGCGGCGGGCGTAAAATGGGTGTCAGCGTTCAACAGTCAGTCATCATTTCACTTGAAAGCTTTGATGTATCCACAAAAGTATACAAAGAGATGTACCAGCGCTGGACATCGTCAGAAAGCCAAGATATCGTGATACAATTGACAAGCTGTAAATAATAAGAATTATTATATAGAATAACAACGTTAGGAATAATGGAGATTCGGAATTTTGCGAAAGCCACGAAATCCACGGAATTTATCCTTCATCGCGAAACTTGGAAAATAACGCGTAAATAGTTGAATTCTGAAGGTTTATATGAAAATCTCAGAAAAGTTCAGATTTTTGCTCATAAGAATGGTTTATTTATTTGTAAGCCGAGTTTCATATAAAAAAATGTGCTAATCGTTTAGTTTCAAGTTAAACGTCTTTCTTCTTGCTTTAAATTTGATAATATATGATATTAAACTTATTATCTCAGTTCGCAAAATACGAAAAATGCTTGAAATTTACGCATATAAAGGTCATTTTTACTGTAAATATACATTTTTATGTCAAATATTATCAAACTATGGGACCGCGATTAATACGCAATTTTTTTCTTTCATCGCCTTGGTATCAGCGAAATTTTGAGAATTTTCCTTTTCCCTAAACATTGTATATTGGAATCATCCAAAATTCTTAAAACTTACAACTAGTGATTGAAACGAAGAAAACAAACGTCCAATAAGCAACAAATATAATAGCTTCCAGACACTTCAAGATTGGAAGTATTGGAGTATTGGAAATTACATTTTAAGCTGAAATACATTAAAAAAAATCAATTGAAAAATTCGTATAATTCAAAATAAACGGTTTGTGCGAGTCAGTGCACAGGTAATCAAATTCATCACGGGACGCCTCTGCTTACAATTAACCTAAATTTACAATAATGGTTGGATTGAGTAAGCATTTTTGGTACTCTGGAAGGAATCACTGGAATACCGTTAAAAACTCTCATGAGTCCAGTGGGATTGCTGAGTTTCTTATTCAACTTTAGTATTTTATTCGAATAAATGTTGAGATTTTTAAGGGAATTGTAGTAATTACGTTAGCAATTGTTTGAATTCAATGGCGATTATCTCTGAATCACCAAGGTTCATATCGAAATAATAAAATGCTTACTGGTACCACGAATATTTTTATTAGAATCCAGTAGGTAAATAGGGAGTCGATGCCGGTTATGGACCCTTTGCGTATTATGGACCCCCTACAGAAAAACATAGAATTAACACTCAAAGCAACTTTATTCCTATGAAAATCCACCGGGGGAACTTCGACTACATTGTTAGTCAGCAGTTTCTGGCAAAATTTTTGGTTTGAGACGCATAAATACAGATATCTGAACAGTTTTGTAAATAATACGCATTTCCATGTGGGTCCATAATAGGCTCGTCGGCAGCGAGCCGGATTACATGGGAATCAAATGGAGGGTTCATAAAACGCAACGTCAAATTTGTAAACAATCCTATTATGAACCCCGGGAGGGTCTAGAATGAATTTCAGCTACTAAGGGGTCCATTACTAGCATTGAAACCCTATTTAGCAACATTCAAAAAGTTTCTATTAGAATTATAGGTTTCTTCTGAAATCCCAATGAAACTGAAAATAAATGGAATCCTGTTCCGGAAGTAAATTCCAATTCCGGAAGTGTTTACAAGAATTCCAAAGATTCAGGTCAGAATTTGCTGAAATCCCAGCGAAATCTCATGGATTCTTACAGAAATACTGTCTCAAAGATACACGAATAATTTCAAAATATTGATAACCGGATCAATACCGGATTTTTTATATGTATTTCCACAAGAATCCAAGAATGGCTTACAGAAATCCAGAATCATGATCAAATTCATAATGCCTGCCGGAATCCCAGATTTCCTACAGGGATTCCGGAATTCCAATAGATACCAGAGAATCTAAGATGGCAGAATTATCACGAAAAATAAAATCAGAATTTCCATATAAATGTCTCAATTTTTAAAGACATCCAAGGATTATTAGGAAACAACATAATTATCGTAACGCCAGAATTCACGCGGGAAAAAAAATATCCCACGGTAATCTTATCAGAAAGTTTGAAATCTCAAAATACCTTTCGAAATATCTATAGTTTTAAATTGTTTCCTTGACCTTAGAAATTGTATAATCGACAGTCTTGTGTTGAGTAGAAATGAAAAAAAAAATCTAAATAGGGATTGTCCATAAATGATGTGGCATTTTTTTGCTAATTTTTGACACCGCCTCCCTTATCGCAGCCTATTTTTCCATACCCAATACATGGTTCGTCACAAAAACGTAGACTCCCCCTAAAACGCCACGTCATTTATGGACAGTCCCACACTAAATACTAAAATATCAAAACTGACATCGTTTTCTCATGATTTTTACTTAAATTTATAATTATTCAATTCAGTTCGACAATCTCAGAGTATGAATAGCAACCTCTGAAGCTAACTACCAGTAACTTTGTATGTTCGAAAGGTGTAGTGAAGTAGCATTTGTAGGTGTAGTGAATGTAGCATTTTTACTACAGAGAATGTAGTAAACTCAACTTTACTACATTTTATTTATACCGTCCAATATTTTTGACAATAAAAAAACAACTAAACCCATTCCGACAACAACAATTTCAATATCAGGTCAAGAAAGATAAATATCAAATGAAGCCCACAGGATCAATCAAACAAACTAAATTCAGATATTGCATAACAAATTAAGTGATCAGACACCGGTTTTAAGTTTTTGCTATATTTTTTTAATGTGAACTGTAAAAGCTGTGTTGGAGCAAATTTACCCACGAGCGCCAAAAAGGCTCATTTCTCGCACATTATCGAAAAACCGAAAAACAATACATCTCGCTGAATGTCTTATTCATCAGATTGGAGGTCTTTCTCTTGCTTCAGTGTGTAAAAACTAAACGATCCGCCTCAAAAGCCCAAGTTATTACGTAAAATCATAATGCATTTCTCCACGCAGTTTGCCCCAAGCTTTAAATCTTTGCGCGGCATATTTGAGTCATTTTTTTGTTAACAGTACCTATAATACCATCAATAACGAAAGAAAAAACGCAGCTCCATAACGACTTACCTTGAATGATTTCACTCTTGTGCCTCTCTTTCTCCGATTGGCGCAAATCAGTGCCGACTTTTCCCAGCCTCTGAATCTTTCCCTCGGCTGCGTCTTCAAGCAACAAGCTCTTCCAACAGCAGCAAATCGAAACACTGCACTTATATTGTATGATCTCTGATGCTTCGAAAACCGTAATCCAAACACCGAACAAAAAATCAATCACACAGTAGTTGATATGTTTCCTACATGGATGGAATCATTCCCGGAAAAATTTCTCCCAGTTGAACTTCGAATTCGGCATTCGTCACTTCTTCTCCATCACAAATTCAACAATCCTTGGTGGAGGGTTGTAACATTCAACTTGTATGCACAATTTTCCACTTTATTTTGCTCTTGCTGGGCTCTTTCACTTTTGTACAATCATTATAATTTCATTCATTTTAGTGTGCAATATATTCTTCTTTCCGACTCATTCACGGCACAAACACACAAGCGAAATCTCCTCACGCCAAAACATGCACACCAGAGCGAGAGAGAGAGATGATCGAAATTTGACGTTTCTAGTGCAAAATATTTCACCACTCTTGTTTTAGTAGGCGTTGCAGGACTACTGATCTATTCATTTGCACTTCGTAGATTAATCTCAGTAATCCATTCATGGAAAACTCGAATCACTTCCGAATCGATTGAACTTTGTCTTCCTGGTTGAACCCAATTGATTCAATCTTTTTGTTGTTTTCTTTGGTGGAACATCATTCATTCATCCCACCACAAAACACCAGTGCAAAAGGGGGCAATTCACCACACGTATACCTTCGCGAAATGCCACTTTCTGTATATTCCGCTAATGGAGGACTTTCACACACAGGAAAATTTAGGATATTTTCCGCCTTCCCCCGAGAGCCCGTTCAGGCAATTCTACTGCTCTAAAACATATTGGCACTTTTTCTTCCTTGAAGTCGAATTTTGCACCGAAAAGATTCCGTATCGAACTTAAAAAACACACGAAACCTTGACGCCCCGATAGTTGCAACTCACTTTCGAAACGCAGCAGTCGAACGGAAAAAAATATTCAATGTCTGCGCCTGCTGCTGGACTGTCAAAACTATTTTCACAAACGCGATTGCTTTGCTTCTCGGGCCGTAAAAGCACTGCTAGTACAAATACTCCCGTTCGTCTTTGCCACCCGACCGAATCGAATTTGGCCGCCGTGCACACTCACACACCGACGCCCAAACCCAACAATCCAAATACAAAATCGCGTCCGTCGTCCCGAACGAATACGAAGAAGGCCATGCATCCATCTATCCGTTGCAGCCGCAGCAGATCAACTTCTTCTTTCTCCTTCACCCCCATTCACCGCACAAACGCCCGTTCATTGAAAACGCAAGGCGCGCGGGGGTTGCACCAGTTACTAACACAATCACAAGAAAAACAAATCCGTGTGTATACACAAGAGACGCGAAAACGTACGCGAGGTGTCCCTGCACTAAAAACACGTCCAGCACCGACGAAAACTTCCTGCGAACTAAACGCGAAGCGAAAGAAGAACACACTCTTCACCAAGTTCACCACCTCAACTCAAGCAAAAACAACACGAAAAAAGGGGAATTCGTGCAGCAGGGGTGCCATCGTGGGCGATTTGCCGCAATTTACGAACAAACTCACCTCGTTCCTACACGGAGACGGAATTCAACTCAATTTTGGGTTGTTTCAACGCAATTCCGTAGTTGAGCCCAATAACTCAATTTTGGCTAAATTTCCAAGGTCCCCACTAGGTAGTTTGGCTTTAATTCCATTAGAAAAATATACTCAATTTTGGGTTGATTTCAGTGTTGTGAAAAACTCAATTTCTCACAACTCACGCTTGAGATTTTTCATGCGTGAGTTGTCAATCATGCAACTCAGCAGTCAAAAAATCATGGATGAGTTGGCTCACCTTTTTAACTCATTGTCTCGTATTTCCACAGTTTACTCACACACGGCAAAAATTTCTTGTTAGTCTGGTAAAATTATGTTAATCCTTTCGAACGTAAACAACAACATTCGGGTTTCACGAGATTTTGCTGGGTTTTGCGACTGAATCATTTTTTACAGTTTGAGTTGATTGAGTTGATTTTGCATCAAAATCTCAAGCGTGAGATTTGCGAAGCAGATCTCTAATGAGTTTGCTCTCACGGGAGAGCGTATTGATTGATATTTTGAGTGAGAGTCTATCAACACTGGTTGATTTAACGCAAAATTGACTTCTTTCCACCCAAACATAAGAAAAGTTGCATTTATCCAAATTTGGCTTATTGGGCCAAAGTACCCCCATTGGGTAGATGCAGCTCTCTCTATTTTTGACAACATTCGTGTGGGAGAAAGAGAAAACCGAGAGATTTTGGGTTGAAACTATAATCGATATACTTAATTTTGGGTAAAGTAAACTCAAAAATTAGGTAAAAATATTTCTCCGTGTAAACCCACACCAGCTTTGGACACTGTTGAGCACGAGTTGTTGGAGTTCAACTATTTCGTGATATAATAATTATTAACGAACTTCAACAACCTATAATCACCAAAATAACTATTATTGTAAGTGTTATATTCCTTCCATGCACTAGAAAAGCTCATTGTGAATGAATGTTGCAACCTGGCATCACTGCACGATGCACTACGGGAAAATAATTAATACTCTTCACATTTTTGGCCCAGGTGGCAATTCGCCGTTTACGCGCGGGTTGATTAGTCCAATAAAATTAAGCTGAAATTCTGACACAGATCGAGTCTTGAATTTCAGTGCAATAATTTGCCAACAACAAAAAACTATTCAGTCAAAAATAAACCTTTGCACCTATTTCTTATAACCAGATGTTCTTGAACTTTTGGAGTTTATTATCACTTCCTTACTTACTTGATTCGCTACGATGAATCTGCGCCGAATGGATGAGTCTTCTCCACTGGGCTCGGTCCTGGGCCAATCGCTTCCAGTCACCCTGAACGTTAAGTGCCCTTAAGTCCTCCTCAACCGCAAAAAGCCATCGTGTGCGCGGCTTACCACGAAGTCGGCGGCCTCGTCCTGGTTCTCTTTGGAATATTATCTTTGCTTGTCGTTCTTCTGGCATACGGGCAACGTGACCAGCCCACCGCAGCCTGCCGTGTTTTATGCACTTGACAATATCCACCTCTTTATACACTTGGTACAACTCGTGATTCATGCCACGCCGCCAGATGCCGTTTTCTAGTTTACCGCCGAGTATTGTTCGCAGCACTTTACGTTCAAACACCCCGAAAGCTCTCCGGGCGACTTCCTTCAATGTCCATGATTCATGGCCATAAATTTTATTATCACATTGCCCAGAAAAGCACAACTTGTCCATACAAAAAGTAGGGATTAATACAATAAAGCTCAAAGTTTGCAATTTTTTCTTCTCATACAAATGTTCGTAATTTTCTAGTACATTTCTGTATGGCATAGCCATTTAGCACCACCGAACCATTTTTTCTAATGGATCAAATATAAACTGGAACATATTTCACGGCTTGCAGTTGCTATTGGGGATGACAGCTATTCAGCAAGACAAAGCTGAGGGTCGTGGGTTCGAATCCCATCGGTCGAGGATCTTTTCGGGTTGAAAATTTTCTCGACTTCTCTGGGCATAGAGTATCTTCGTACCTGCCACACGATATACGCATGCAAAAATGGTCATTGGCATAGTAAGCTCTCAGTTAATAACTGTGGAAGTACTCATAAGAACACTAAGCTGAGAAGCAGGCTCTGTCCCAGTGGGGACGTAACGCCAGAAAGAAGAAGAAGAGGTATTGAAGTCGACAAAGAGACACACAGTTTACCGCGCATCAAGCGTACGTTAAATTTGATCGGTGTCGTGATGTTCCAAAGATAAGTGTTTTGAGATGTTTCAAATGTGGAGAATTTGGGCACATGAGCATGAATTGTAAAAATTGCGATGCATGCTGTAGCTGCACTGGAAGTCACAAGACATCCGAATGTACGTCAACTGTTTTGAAATGTATCAATTGTATAAAAAATAATAAAGAACGAATTAATAAATAACGAACTTGGACGTCAACCATGGAGCATTCAGTTATAAATGTGAAGTCTTCAAGAATTTGTACCAAAGGAAAAAGAGCAGCCTACATTTTAATGAATAGCAACCAAGTTTCAGTAGTAATGTGAATCAGTTCGATATTTTGTATTTAAATATAGCCGGTTTATCTACATACTACGTTGAATTAAGTCAGATTGTAGAAGAAAAACGTCCGAATCTAGTATTTTTTATCAGAAACGCATATTGTTGATATAGATGCATTTGATCAGTATAGTATTCCGGGATATAATGTGGCTGCATGTTTATCACATTCGAGACACACTGGCGGAGTTGCTATTTATGTCAAAGAATCATTTCAGTACAGGCTTCAATTGAACGAAGTTTGTGAATGTAATTGGTTCATGGGCATTGAGTTGATCGTCGCATGAAGATGGGTAATTATGGTGTGTTGTATCACTCTTCCAGTTCAAGTGACCAGTGTTTTATTGAAAATTTGAAAAACTGGCTTGAGATGTTTGTAGATTGCTGGTGACTTCAATATTAATTGGTGTGACAATTCGAATTCGAATCATTTGAAACGATTAGTTGACTTTTTTAATTTAAAACAAAAAATAAATGTTCATACACGTATTTCCAGACATAGTCAAACTTTGATTGGTCTCGTTTATTCTAATTTGGATTCTGTTCGGATTTTAAAATAACTGACCATGAAACTTTAGTTATTAATATTGACGACCATAGTAGATATAATAGTGACGTTTCATGTCTTGTCGAGCGAAGTGTTGATTTTCATACAAACGACTGTTCGTTAGATCAAAAGTCAGCTGTTCTAACTGTAATAAAATAATCGAACAGAAATTTGTTTCGTTGAAAAATTCGAACAGCAGGTACAATTTGGATTTGTTGCGTTGTAAACGCAATAGGGACGAACTGTACAAAAAATAGCGCAGAAATAATAATAATAGAAATTGGAATAGGTACAAGGTCGCGCGTAATAAATACTCGCAAATCGTTAAACAAACTCGTTGCGAGTATATTTAGAGGAAAATTGATCAGCATCAAAACAACAGCAAAGAGTTATGGAAATTTTTGAAATCCTTTTTAAAACCTTGTAATAGGGTCCTAGAGCCCTGTCCCAATTTTAGTGCCAAACACTTAAGTTTAGGCCAAAAACACATGTTTACACAATTTTTTAATGTTTTTCGTTGGTTTAAATCTAAAAAAACATTTTTTAATGTTTCTTTAGATTTTGTCACACTCCTTGGCTTAAACTCAAAATTTGGGTATATTTTGTTTTCCGTGTCACTTCCGGAATGTCAGTTAGGAACAACCCCAGTGTTAAAACTTAAACCCCTGTGGTGTTTTTGTCGACTAAGCGAACGTCGAACATGATCAAAAGTGTCAAGGTTCATTTATGGACCCAATTTTTAATTGGGTCCTAAAATTTGTAATGAAATCTTGTTATTATTTAATGACATGAAAAAGCATGTTACTGTAATTACTTTAGCAATTTTTCCCGCTCAAATAATGGCTATATCATGTTTAAACTTTAATTTAAAAATTTGGTCCATAAATGAACCTTGACACTTTTGATCATGTTTGACGTTCGCTTAGTCGACAAAAACACCACAGGGGTTTTAGTTCGACCACTGGGGTTGTTCCTATCTGACATTTCGTAAGGGACACGGAAAACAAAATACACCCAAAATTTGAGTTTAGTCCTAAGGATGTGACAAAATCTAATAAAAATGTTTTTGAGCTTAAACCAACGGAAAACATTAGAAAATTGAGTAAACATGTGTTTTTGGCCTAAACTTCAGCGTTTGGCACTAAAATTGGGACAGGGCTTTAGGACCCAATTAAAAGTTTGAACATGATATAGCCGTTATTTGAACGGGAAAAATAATTGCTAAAGTAGTTGCAGTAACATCCCGGATAAAAACGTATCATTCAGTGAATGGAATAAACCATTAATGTACAATATAACGTATTGGATACAATACAGCGTATTGTAATTGAATGTCGAAGCAATATTATTCATGTTTGGATATACAATTCAAAAACAATATAATATATTGTAACAGAACATTGTATTGTTTTTAATTGGTTTTATACCTTACAATTTTGGTCAAATTCCTATTTTCGCGTAAAACAACTGTTGCTTTTTTCTATGTAGCTTTGCTGAAAGAAATAAACAAAACAAGTTCAAAAAGCAAGAAATGTTGGGTGGAAAATATTCAAAAAGTAAAAATAAGTAGTTTTTTAGAAGTCACTTGACATTAGCTGTAACGACGAATGCAACCATGATACAGTTTGTTGAATTGTTTTTGTAATGTACAACAATACACGAATTGCTTATCAAGACAATACATGAACAATATATCGTATTGTGTTTTAAAAATGTTTGTATGAGAAAATATCTATATTTGTATTGTTACGATACTTAACCACCCATACATTATATTGCAAAAATCTCATATACCATACAGTGAACTGTTCAAAACAATATATTGTACTGTAATTGTATTGTCATTTTACAATATACTGTATTGTATTTCCAATATATTGAATGGTACTGTTTCAATACGTTATATTGTTTTTGTATTGTATTTTTTATCCGGGATGCTCTTTCGTGTTGTTAAATAAAAACAAGATTTCATTAAAAATTTTAGGACCCAATTGTAAACCACGGTCCATAACTTTCAATGGCACATTAGAAGAATCAGAGCAAGTAATAGCATGTAACCTGACGAATTAAAACAGCCAAGTAACAATAATTGTACATTTGAATATTTTCACCCAATAACGTTGGAAGACCTACGAAATATTTGCTTTTCTATGGGAAAAACGGCTGGTGTAGATAACGTTAATGCGAGAGTAATACAAGATTGCTTTGATGTCATCGGACACAATCTGCTTACTTACTTACTTATTTGGCTTTACATCAATTATCTTGATAAAGCCTCGCCAACAATATTTCGCCAATTCCCTCGGTTCATGGCCGCTTCTCTCCATCCTCGACTGTGACCCACGCTCTCCAGGTCCTGGTGTACCTGATCAATCCACCTAGCTCGCTGCGCCCCACGCCTTCTTGTTCCGACCGGATTCGTGGCGAACACCATCTTTACAGGGTTGTTGTCCGGCATTCTTGCAACATGCCCTGCCCAGCGTATCCTTCCAGCTTTGACTACCTTCACGATACTGGGTTCGCCGTAGAGTTGAGCGAGCTCGTGGTTCATCCTTCGCCGCCACACGCCGTTCTCCTGCACGCCGCCGAAGATCGTCCTTAGCACTCGGCGTTCGAAAACCCCAAGAGCTTGCAAGTCCTCCTCGAGCATAGTCCACGCCTCATGCCCATAGAGGACTACCGGTCTTATGAGCGTTTTGTACATCGTGCATTTGGTGCGGGGGTGAATCTTTCTTGACCGCAGTTTCTTCTGGAGCCCATAGGACACAATCTGCTGGACCTGATTAATGAATCGTTACAAACTGGGCACGTGCCACAAGTTTGGAAGCAATCTCTTGTGATTCCTATTCAAAAAGTTGCTGGGACGATTAAAGCCAAAGAGTTTCGTCCCATCAACATGATGCACACATTAGAGAAAATTTTAGAACTTGTTGTAAAAGGCCGGCTGTTAGCATATTTAAATAGTAATAATTTGCTAATATCTGAGAAATCGGGATAGCGGGCAGGTCATTTCTGTGAAACCGCATTGAACCTGATATTGGCAAAGTGGAAAGAGAACGTAGAGCGTAAAGATACGATAGTTGCTGTTTTGTTTTTGAATCTCAAACGCGCTTTTGAAACGCTTTCTCAGCCCTTATTGTTAAGAGCAATCAAGCGCTTTGGATTTACGTGTTCTGCATTAGATGGTTTGAAAGCTATTTATCTGATAGAACCCAACGGACTGTTTTCAATGATTCTGTTTCGAGCCCCGTGATGAACAGCCTTGGCGTACCACAGGGCCCGTTTTGTTCATTATGTATATAAATGACATGCGACGAGTTTTACGTTTTTGTAACATTTATCTTTTTGCTGATGATACCGTGATATTCATTGCTGCTAAAATTCTGATGTTAAGGCTCCAGTTCAAAATTATGGTTTCTTGTAGTTTTTTTTAGCAAAAGATATTTTGAGTGTAATCATAGCGGACTTTGAGGCAAGTGTGCCATAGGGGCAAGTATGCCACCCCTGCTTTTTATAAAAACTATAATATTTATTTTCTTTTTGAGCTTAACTATAATATATTATGTTCCCTTATAGTTCACAATACAATGATCAAAATATGATGAAAATTGCTCTATTTTTCACGTATTTACATCGACTTGTGCAAAGACAACCAAATTTGAGTGAATTTTTATAAGATTTCGTTGTTTCAAAATAGCATGGTGGAGGGTAAATTATTACCAGATTTTTCTGACGTTCTGTACATCGTGAAACTATTCAAATGTGTAAGTTATTGTGGCATTTGAACGAAAAAATTATTTAGTTTTACATACGACATCCAGTTTGTATATGTACTGTATGTACTGTATGAAATGTATACTTATTGGGGCAAGTGTGCCACCTATTTGGTAAGCAAACATTGTTGGAGTGCAATTTATAAAAATGTAAACGTCATCAACAAAATCATAGTAGGGTAAGTGTTCCCTTAGTTGTGGGTGTTCCTATAGTTGCGGTAGTGCCGTTTTCACTGATTTTATTACATTAACCACAGAACCGACACTGCCAATCGACGTATTGGCTTATTGATACACGGAATAGTTGAAAAGAGCGTTCAAATTGCTTGAAAACTGATGAAATATCACTAAAATTGCTAAAACATTACTTGCTTGTACCAATAGTTGCGGTAAAGTGTTCCTATAGTGCAGGATCCCATAAGAAAACAACGGATACCGCAACTATAGGAACACAAATTAAAAATATACCGCAACTAAAGGAACAGTGTACCAATAGTGGAGGTATTATT
Source organism: Aedes aegypti (assembly GCF_002204515.2). Lineage (NCBI taxonomy): Eukaryota > Metazoa > Arthropoda > Insecta > Diptera > Culicidae > Aedes > Aedes aegypti. The sequence continues at coordinate 17,656,257 of NC_035108.1, read as the reverse complement.
TTTCACTGACGTGCCGTGGATTACTGCGATGAAATCATTTTTCTCATTAAGTCAACGGTCGTTACTTTCCGTTGCAATATTAACATGTACTTTAATTGCGCATCTTGAATTTGGTCGTTTAAATGAAGTTCAATCGTGCTTAGTACCTCCACTATTGGTACATCTACCCTAATAAACCAAAATGAGGCACCAGTAGTAGTTTCTGAAGTATAGTAGTGAAATAACTGACATTTTTGCCCCTAAAGTGATTTTTTCTTAAAATATTCAATAATAACATGTTTTTCGGCTTATTAAGTACCGTTTTACATAACATCATCAATATTTTACCGTTATTTAGTGCTGATCTAGTTTTATATTATACATATTCGCCGTAATATTAGGGTTATACATATATTGTATTAAATGGATACAAAAATAACCATTTTAGTTATTCGAATTGAGTAATAGGGAGTTACGCATGTTTTGAACCTTGTTATAAAGCATCCCCTTATTACGGTAAACTTAAAATTATTTTTTAATTAGCGTCTGCTTTGTAAGTAATATTAATATGAAATAAAGAAAATTTCATTACAAGTAGAATTATATGCGATGTTCATTCGGTGGCCGTCTTGCCCCATATGGGTTGCACACTTGCCCCATAGTGTCGAAAAATAGGTTATGTTGGATGATATTTGAGAAGCTCCAAAACTAATACTTTTGAAATAATTTTCTTTTTAAATAGCATAGTGGTTATGAAAAGATGTGAAACTAACATTATGAGGCTAAATTGGTGGATTTTATAAGCTTTAGACAAAGTTAGAGATCAATTTGCTTAAGGTGGCACACTTGCCCCAAATTCCGCTAAATGTATCTTTCTGCTTCATTATAAGCACTGTTCTCATACAATCAAATTTATTACTATAAAGTACATGTCAATGCTTTGCAACTCGGTTTATGGACGAGCAGTTATAAAAAGTTTTTTCGTTTTTTTAATCAAATATTTTTTGTAAAATTTGAGGATTTTAAAAATTTACTATTTCTTACCAAAACAACAGAGATATGCAATGTCAAAATTTGACTTCCGACTTTTGAAGGGGTTGGATATGCAGGTGTAAGGTTCATTTGATCATGCTGTAGTGCCACCTGGTGTGTAAGTTGCTTTTAGATGTTCAGTGAATATGAGCAGAAATCGAAATTTTAGATACCACTCAAAATTTATTCAGCAAGGAAGCATCCTATTACTTAAAGATTGTTTACCGTAAACAAAAACTCAAAGCAATAACAATCAAAAAATTATATTTCTGCACAAACATATTCAATGCACTCCAGCAGTCAGGTTTTAGTTGATAAAACAACCAGTTATTGCTTTCAATTTTGCTTTATAAATAAACAGTGTTAAAACATCATTATCAATAGATTTTTAATTAAAAAATACTTTGAGTGTAATCAAAAATTTCTATTTCTGCCCAGACATGTTAGCTGGGCTTCTACAATTGAATTTATGTAGAAAATACTATATGTCAACGAAAATATTGATTTATAGGAGAACAGATTTTAAAATTGATTTTTTTTAGGTTTATTGATTATTCACTCAAATTATTGAGTAAATTGTAATCAAAAATTTATATTTTTTTAGAAAGATAGTGTCTTCGGCAAAAAAGTTCAGTAGCTCAAGGGCTATCATTATTTGAGCCAAGAAATATAATATTTTGTCACCAGGCGGAGCTAGTGAGCATGATTTTTTTGTTTTGTGGATACTGCAGGATCTTGACTTTTTAAACAGGCACCTTCGGCAAAGCTGTTCAAAAGCTCAGGGATTATCATTATTTTACAAAATCCCGAACTTTAAGGATTATAAAAAGAAAGAATTTGAGCTACTGAACAACTCTGCCGAAGACGCCATCTTTCTAAGTGATCAGGCTCCTGAGATATTTGCGAAACAAATGTTTTATGCTCACTAGCGCCGCCTAGTGGCAAAATTTTGCATAAACTTACTCAAACAATGAAAGTCCTTGAGTTACCGAACAACTTTGCCGAAGACGCCATCTTTCTAAGTGGTCAGGATCCTGAGATCTGAGAAACAAAACTTTCATGCTCACTAGCGCCGCCTAGTGGCAAAATCCCGAATTTCTTGGCTATGATAACGATAGCCCTTAAGCTACTGAATAATTTTGCCGAAGACGTCATGTTTCTAAGTGGTCAGACTCCTGGGATATTCGCAAAACCAAGGGTGTTGTACAAAGTACAACGCGCGACTACTCGCGTTACAAAAATTCGCGCGACGACCGAAAGGTTATGTTTTCTCCTCCTTGGTAGTAAAAGTTCAACTGAAAATATGTTTTAAAACACTTACCGTTCCTAAAGGATCGACTAGCATGAATCTTGACTTGATAAAATGCAAAATTAATTTTATGCAGCTATCAAATATCGATGACATACTTTAAAGATTTTTTTGGACCCTCATCATAGACTTTATTTTTTTGCTGAAACTGTGTTTATTTTATGGGAATGTAACTATTGATAACAATTTCGGGACATAAGCACAATAGGGCGATATTCAAAACTGAAAAGGCAATAGATGGCTCTTTTTCAATGGTAGTAAAAACGAAATCCTGAAGCAAAGAAAGCACCACGGAAGATGAACTAAACACAAAAAGTTATATTTTCACTTTACACTTGATTTCTAATCACTACTTTTTTGATTCAGTTTCCTTATTGCGAGCAATTTACGATTTTCATTATTTTCCATACGATTTGACAGCTCTCCGACTACCATTCTTCCATGCGCTTGTGTTGAAAGTTTGAGAAATTTGAGAATCCAGCGTAGCGTGATCAGTGAGAGGAATACAAACATCAGTGTCGCCGCTCGGCGGCCGGTAAGAGAAACTTAATATTCGAAAGGTTGTTGTCTGCAATTTTTGCCGCTGGCGCCAACTGTTAGTGGTTATGAACGAAATAAACAGTCGTTACCCTATTGTGGGATACCTTGGGCGTTAACGGTTCAATAACTGTGATCATAAAACAATAGGCTATGAAACAATCTCTGTACAATAGGGTGCGGCTTATTTTTCTTGAATTCAAACCATATAAAAAGGGAAACCTCAAATTTTGAGCCAAAACTATTCAGATTTAGAGGTGGCGCAAGCGACTTGAAGGCGAATTTTCAAGTTATGAAATATGACCTTCAGTGAATTCTTCATATTTTTTTTTCTAACTAGCATGTACAAAGATTTGGAATCGGTTAAGTTTTCATGAAGTTATGGTCAAACAAATATGATTTTTTTAGCAAGAAGAGCTTGAGATTGAGCTTGATTGGCCACCCGTGGTTGCTACTCCAGTATCACCAGATCAGCTGCACTTACACAAGGAACCAACCAGATGACTGCATGAAATTAACAGGCACCCTCAGTATATAAGTGCTGGTGATCTACTGTTTCTAGGCAACAATGGTGCCTGCCACGTCAGAATGCAGACCAATGAGGGGAAGGGGAAGGAGTTGATGATGCATTCAACTTTCTCCCACGGTTGACCGTATATACCACTGCGTCAACGCCAGTTCATGCGGGAAGTATGATTTTTTTAGTAAGAAGAGGAAAAAAATGGGCTTGATCTTGCTATTAAGAGGAACCGTACGACATGGCAAGTCCTGCACTGGTGGTGGCTTTATATCACATCATCACATCACCATCAAGAGGAAAAAAATGGGAAAACTACTTTTAACTAAGACTTGTTTTGATTTTAGACGAGTTTGATATTCTACAAACTTTTATAAATTTAATTTTGAAGAGAATGATGCTAAGAGCTTCAAAATTGGTTAGAAAACAACAAAGTTAACACTTAAAGTCATATTTCATAACCTGAAAATTCACCTTCAAGTCGCTTACTTACGTAGGGATACCATCCGATCAGTTGAGAAAATCAGGAAATTTCATGTATTTTCGGAAAAAGGCACAAAACTCACCGGATTTGTTAAACAATTTTAGCCGAAAAAGCTGAAAATCAGGACATGTACTGCTAAATCAGGACAGATACTTACCTATACTTACATCCAAATCTCAATATTTTTGGCTCAAATTTTGAGATTTACCTTTTTATGTGATTTGAATTAATACGAATGTTTGGCTTTGCGAACTATCGACTTTACTGTACAAGTTGGGACGTAATGCCAGAAGAAAAATAAAGTCACATATAAGAGAATACTTCCTTGTCCTTATTCCTCTTTGGTTATTTTTATACACCAATATGCACTGAGACAAAAAAACTTAATAATTTCTTAAGGAATCATTATGATTTGGCACCACAACAATTATTGTTGAAATTTGTAAGTTTTACTTATGATTTTGGTGAAGAATTTCAGTAATGAATTTCATAAGTCAATCAATGAAATTCAGTAATAAACGCAACGGTATTAACCCAAATCGTATTATCAATCGATAATGTTGTTCGCCTTTTATTTCAGGCGTGCACAAAAATTGACATGTTTTGATAACATGTGATCTGCTTTCGATTAACTTGTAGCCAACATCGAAAGCGGAGTAGTTCTTCTAGCGATTGCTATGAATAATATTTCAAGTAATTGTTGTTAAAGAATTCAAAGCTCTCACTTATGAAACTTATGATCCCATTTTCGAAATGTTTAAGCGTGCAATGAAACCATAATTTGGCTGGTTCATAAGTCTTGATTTATGGAAAACCTAAGTATTTTTGCCTCAGTGTGTGACACAATACTCAATCCATTCACAATGAAACCAAAACGCAACGACTTCGAAACACTCCAATAATTATACTGGCGTGAAGAAGTGTGAACACTCGAAACTATCTGTACGATACAATAATACTATATTTTTTATATTATAATAGGGGCTGCAACAACAATGAGGGGAATCTGTTGCTACTGGAGTGCCACCACCATAGTGCTTCGATTACCCAGAAAACATGCCGAAATATTGTATTTAATCGAATAAAATGAAAACCCTCGGACCGGCACAAGGGAGAGGAAGCACGTGCGCGGCGACATTTGTTCAAATATTAAAAAGCAGGAGGGGAGAAAAAGTGTGTGCAAGAAATTCGACCCATCATCGAAGGCATCGTATACAGAGATAGACTACGCGTTATTTATGGTTCCAAGATTTGACTAATGACGCTTCTACGTTTCCCCTTCGCGTCCTGAACCCACAGACCCATATCCGATGCCTTTATCCAACTGACGAATTCGTAAACTGATGATCGGAATCGGAAGCGTCTTCCGCCATCGTCACGATTCATGACTGATGGAGCTGGTATACATATTGAAGGAAATATCCTTTCCTTTTCGGCATGTCGTGGGTGCGGTTACGGAAGGTTTTTGTCGCTTTCAAGGTTGCCCTAATCACTCCGGGTATGGCCTTGAACCACATATTTTCGTGGTTAATCACGCGAAAAAGCTTGTCACGAGGATATAGAGACGGATAGCGTGGGAGTTGTTCGAGGATATTTATGGCGCACGCACTTTTTCCTTCGGCTGTCTTATTTACGACTAATCATTCCCAGGGAGCTTGTTGGTTGAAATCATTCGTTATCAGTATCCTGGACGTTTTAGCGGCAGTTGTCATGGGAAAGCTTTTAGCTTGATGCTATTTTTACTGATGTTTCTGGATGTTCGTTTCAACATATTTTGGAAGATTCTATTCATTTCTATTGTATCATTACTAATGAGTTTCATTAGCTAATTGAATCATTTCAGATAAGTTTTATGTTAATTCCGTTCTTCTTCATAATGGGGATGTAATTCTACCGAGAAGTAGTAATTTGTGATAGGAAACGACGCGAGTTGTGAATATTTTCGAAACTTGGCTTGTACATAGACATTTCGGTTTTCCAAAATTTCAAAAATAAGGACAGTTGCTTTTTTATGATGAAAACTTTTTGCGGCTTTCTCGAATTAATTCAGCGTTTGTAAAAAAGTTCAAGGAAATTTGTTTTCTCAATTTGGGTTTTGATTCAATTGAATTGGATTATACAGCGTAACAAACATAAAATTTATGCGTGTCCTCAGGTTCAAATTATATGTCTCTAGTAATTTTGGGGTTGTCTAATGCCGTTCTTGAAAATGTTCCAGTACGTCACAATTTTGTGCTACAGGTCGCCAATTTTGCGCTACAGGTGGTAGAAAATTGTAAATTTTAGCGTTACGGAATAAATGAACGCTGCCTTCTGAGCATCGAAAGTATCATGAACTTTGTTAATAAGTATCGTTTAACATATTGAGTTTGAAGTCTGATGCAAATGAAGTAAATAAATTGCCATGCAAGCTGGTAAACTTGCATGCAAGTTGGCTAAAATCAACAAATTCTGTATTTTTAACAGGTAATATCTCGAAAACAAGACCTGCTATGATTATTTTTGAAAACGGCAATGGATCCAACAACTCGAAATTGACGAAGCAGTGATATTTTGGTGCTTGAGACACAGGCCGCTCAAACAGCATAATAAAAAAAATCTTTCATCAATACGTTTAGCAAAATGAATACATACATAAATACAATAGATTAACATTGCAAGCGAAGCAATTGTAATCGAAGATATTCCAAAATATTTCTGATGTGATGCAAACGTGCATACTAAATGTTATTTCTTCGAGAGTTGATCGCTTATGTTTGATGATACTTATAGTTGAATCACGCCGAACCCAAAATCGGTATCAGTTTTCGTAACGGAAAATTTTGGTGCTTGAGACAAAAAAGTGATCCGCAGTGCTATTTATCGATGAAAAGTTTATTTTTTGTTGTTTGCTAGAATGAGTTCATTTTTCTTAGTAGAACTTAATTTTGTAACGCTCCAATGCCATCATGTTGATTAGACTACTTTACAATTCGTTTGACTGCATTTGCAGGTCTATGAAAACTCATATGTTTACATTCCTTCCCTTTTTTTCTCTCTCTCTTCATTTACTTTTAATAACTTTTCTCTTTACAGTTAAAGCTTGTTATAACGACATCGCAAGGTCGTAATAGAGAAAAGTCGTTATAGAGAATAGTTATAACACTGAAATATGTTGCAAGGGACTGAAAAATGTCGCTATAGAGCATTTGTCGCTATAGAACTTGTCGTTATAACGAGCATCCACTGTATTTTTATTTCATTTACCTGAATATTAATACTTAAGCTACTTTATTTACTTATTTACTTCTTTGGAGCAGGGAAAAGCTCACTTGAGTTGATCTTCGATAACTTTTCCTCGAGTGGGCACAAAACCTCTTAATCTTTTAATACCTTTTTTTTATTTCTTTAATTTTCTATATTGCCAAAAACAATTTTTTGATGAGTATTTTAAGTAGGACTGGAGAGAATACTACTGAATCTGATACGAAGTATGCGGCGAGAGAGATGAAACTCAAATTCATGAAAACAACGATTCAAAGAAAGACACCTGCTGATGAAGGGTTCATGCTTGCCAAAATTAGTGCGAGCACCATGAATATAAAGAAGTGCACTAGCACGAAGAGGGCAGTAAGGTATACCGAATATCCCCGTATTACGATTTAAAAGCGATAACAAATCTGGACAATCAATTTGCAATTGCAAAAGATCAAAAATGAATAGTGCTTTATAGTTTTCTCGACGTACGCTCAGTAAACGCCTTCAAAAGTTAAAGCTTCTCAAATAACTACAACTAGCTACTTTGAGCTAGTTTTTCACCTATTCTTTCTATTATTTGTCTTTTCCTCTTTTGTTCTATACCCTTTCCTTCATTAATACTGGAAACAAATTTTGGTAGTCACAAATTCCTCCTGAATGTTTCAAGAAACTAAAGATGTTACAAAACAAAAATTTTACACCAAATAGTATTTTCTAAAAAATATCAATTTAACCCAAAACACTTGAATGTTTTAATAAATTCCCCAGAGATTCGTCTATGAACTTCACCGAAATACACACGAAATACTAGACATTCCGTCGGGAATTCCACTCCAAATTGTACCAGAAAGCTCAACAAAAGCCACGTACCGTCGTTGGGGGTGACAATGGGTCAAAAAGGGATATGTGCGATTTATTTTTTGAATAAGTATCGCAATTTAACTCCAATAAACTTCAAATTTGGTGTGTATGTACTTTGATGGTACATTAACAACTGTTCAAAAAATTAAAGACAAATATTTATTCACAGCGGCACCACAAGTGAATGAAAAATGACCCAATCTCACCCCATAGAGGGGGTGACATTGGGTCACTGTAATTGAAATAACTTGTTTTTGAGAATATGATTTCAAAACCATTCACAACTGAAAAATATTGACAAAAAACGATGAAACAAGACAAAAAGATATCTAAGATGTTTCACAAGTATGATAAACCCACTTAAAAGAAAGATTATACTGAAAATTGAAGAGCTATGAGAAAAAACATGTAAACCCAACATTTATCGTCAAGTTTACATAAATTTTCTTGGTTTTTCCCTCGAATTGTCTTCAAAGTCTCATCCCTATTGCTATAAAGCCCATTCAGTTTCCCCAAAGGTGTACTGAAACAGTGATTATTTTAAACCTTCGCAAATAGTTGAATTTCGGTGCGACATTCCACGATCAATAAATTTCAGGCAGAAGTTAACGCCATAATCCCAGTATTTCAGCGATCCAACTCATTTGTACTTCCGTGAGATGTTTTTATAATATGAAAACACTGATAAATAATCAAATTTAAAAAAAAACACCTTTTGATAAAAATTTACGATGTTGCTGCGCACGAAACACAGTTGCTGGTTTGAGAAGTTGTCAAAATGCGTTGTATTGTTATTCAATGCACGGAATACTCAAGTAGACTTGTTTGATGTTTCAGAGATGCTGTATTTAGAAAGAATAAACACATCTTAATGAAAAAAGAGAACACCCGGCACCGTAAAGCGTCAAAAAAGTAGACTTGGAATTTCATTTACTATCGTTCTTGCTTGACCCAATCTCACCCCCATTTTCAATGTTTTAGACATCGTACCGAAAAAAATGATTTTTTTGTGGGAAAATCAAACAGATTCCGGAAAATACCTGTGTTGTGTAATGAAAAGACTTTCAACATTCTACTAATACAACGATAGAGGCTAGAGTACATGCGTGATACTTTGTACAGGAGAAATTTTATGTTGTAAATTTTACCTAGTTTCAACATGCAAGTTTATTGATGTAGTAAACAAAAACTACTATTTCTAAAAATGTATATTGTTATGAATTATGTGTAATAATATGTTCCCTAACATATGAATTATTTATTTTAGTAATATCAGCGTTATTAGCTGAAATATTTCACAAAACATATTTTTCCGTTTTGACCCAATCTCACCCCCTAGATCCATTGTCACTCCCATCGACGGTATTGCCTTTGTCTCTATTGAGCAACGTCATAGGTACCTGTTTGCAAATTTCCAAACTTTCAGCCACATCCAAACTCCAAGGAGAAGGAACATTTCGCAACTCTGTAAATACATGTTCTGCTACCTTAGATTTGAAAACCGGATCCTTGGTAGAGCCTAACGAAGACTTGTGTTGGTTCTCTCTGCTGGAAAACATCAAATCGATTCCGAAATTCCTTAGTTTTGGGCGGAGCCGAATGGTGATGTGTCTCTCGTATGGGATTGTATCCGTTGCTCCTTCCCGTCTTGAAAATATATTTCAGTTCCTTAGTCTTTCCGTCTTCGCTGAAGAGTTGAGTATCCATCCTGTGGACCATGTGGTGAAACGCTGCCATCTTATGCTGAAACGATTGATTCGATGTGTAGGGGATAACTCGCTGGGTGAACAGGCTTCCTATAGATTTCGAAGTTGAACGATGAACATTCTTCCTTGGTGACAAGTAGATCCAAAAACGGTAACTTTCCCTCCTTCTTCTCCACATGGGTGAACTTGATATCCTTGTGTATGCTGTTGTTTGCATCCAAAATCCTAGGTAGATCTTTCCACTCGATAACGCAGAAAATGTCGTCGACGTATTTCCACCACTTATAAGCTATACACTGAAAAAAAATCCACACGTCAAGGTCGTGTGTTTTACTTATAGATTTGCGCAATTAGAAAACCACATGACCCATATGAATTTCGTCATTGACTTCACGGCATTCACGGTATCAACATTGGTTTGTTATGTGAATCAAAACATGAATGTCTAAAGTTTAAATAATGAAAACTGACTGCTTTACTTATTGAATACGAATGTAGTGGCTTAAGATAGCCATGTGTGATTGAACATGAATATCGTGAGATTGAAAGAAGAAATTAGGTAGTAGGACCCTTGCTCCCCGAAATATGGATTCGAGGTACTTCTGCTTGTCGCAAGCTCACTTGAATGTTTTTTTACAAACAAGTGAGCCAGCAACAAGCAGAGCGCCGCAAATCCATAATTTGGGAAGCCCGGGATTAGCATATTTCATTATATTCTAAGCTGAAAACTAGGAAAATCTGTTAGTGGAATCCGATTTTTCTCTAACACCATATTCAATGCTGGAAGTAATGCATTGTATTTATAGAAAGGTAGAATGAACTCCTTTTATTTCGGACATCTTCACTGATTAAAGGATGCTTCAGAATTTGCCTCTTCTCTTTAGAAGCATAATGGTGACTGTCGTTCGACCCGAAGTCAAACCGAAATTCAGTTTGCTATGGGTTGAACACAGATAATTTGGAAATTTGGAACACGATAGGGGGAGATCCCCCAGTGCCGGACAGCACCCAATACCGGACAAAGTCGAATCATTGAGAAATCATGGTCCAATCAAGATGGTGTATTAGGAGAAAAGGAAGCTATTATGTAGACTAATGTTTGCGTAGAATAACACATCCTTGAAATATGCATGCCTTTTCAAAAAAATTGAAAAGTTTGAAAAACTTTAAAAAATTGACGTATCTTCTTAATTTTGAGCCTATTTAGTAATTATTTTGAATATGAAAAAAATACTCTGGATCCCGCAAGCATGATCCAACATAATCCTAATATGATAGTATGAATGTATTTTGTACTATAATTGAAGTAAAAATGGACAAATTACAATTTTGGTTAAGCACCTCCTGTCCCTCAGTTTCGGACAGCTTGATTTGTTATATGATATCTTTGTAATTATTGCGTCAGTGTCTCAAAATACTTTCATTTTTCATAGGTTTCGTCGATCATGGTACCAAACATGCAATAAAATTAAGAAGAATGAACATTCAGAACAACATCGTAAAATGTACTATTTGTCATCATATATGAAAGAGGTTTTTGATAGGCATCTTGCAAACTAAGAAAAACTCAAATTATTATTGTAAATGTTGCAAAAGCATTGAATTATTAATTATAAACTATTCCTATAGTGTACACATTCAATGATGTTCAAATTTACAGAATTCGAGGCATTTCCACATCGTGTCCGATATTGGGTGCCACCTTTCAAGATCGATCAATTTGGTACTAAAATACATCATCAAAACGCAATGTCAAAATTCATATTTATATTTTCAAATTTATTTTTGTACACTATAAATATGATAATATTTATCATAAATGGGTAACACGAGTCCATAAAATCAATATTTTTCGAATTATGATTTTTGTGGCTTAAGTGTCCGGTACTGGGGGATCTCCCCCTAATCGGCAGCAAGCTTATCGGTTTCAAATCGACCAACTTGAACATGATGATCATGACACAAGATAACCATAAGTAAACACACTGATTAAGTGTTGGGTCATGATTGATATGGATGTTCATGGATCGCTCCATAATTTTAAACACATAGATCAAACGTGTGGATTTTTATTAAATACTTCCTTGTTTCTTAAAATTTTCCTCAAGATTCGCCATGAACACAAAGCAGCAGCAGCATCAATACCATCAGGCCAACGGTTCACACACTGCTTGAATGTTTTTGTCTCTCCACTCTGACCGTTTTCGGGCAGCCATCCAGAGGTGAATGATCGAAAAAAATGTTAAATAAGTGCTTGTGTTTTCAATTAATTGAAATCTATTAGTACTAACAGCAAGAGCACAATCATTCTGTTGCGATACATATAAACAAGTTCAATTTTATGCCGCCTTTACCGAGCAAAAAGTCAAAACCCCGAAAACCGGAAAAATTGTGTTACCACTGTGCTCGAGTCTTTTCGCATTCGGGGTTGAATAAACGTTGGGAAGAGGATAATTACAGTTTTGAAGAGCCGTGACATTTTTTTGTTTTGAACGGTCATGGTTTGCTTCGGATTTTGATGGTCGTGTAGAAACATGTGAATGTTGAGGTGGTAAATGTTCGCTACAGTACATTTCCCATCCCTGCACGGGGCTCCTTTCGTCTGCTTGTAGAAGTTTCCACGAAATTGAAAGTAGGGGAACTTACGTATTGTCGGCAGCTTAAGCAGCTGAACTTTTAAGAAGGCAATTTTACGCAACAATGGAGCACAACAATTAGCAGGAGACACCTGAACTACACTTGAGCACTCTTCGTTTATTGATTGTTATACTTAAAACACTATTTTGTTCTCTTAATTTTCTATTTTTCCTCACCAAAGTCACGAGGCACTTGTTCTTTTATCGGCAATGCAATTACTATTGTCGGCAACAAAAATGTTCACTTCGGCTATCCAAAACTGCGCAAAAACTAGTTTATGTATTGGTAACATTTCGTATTTGTTGACAATTCCTGAAATTAAACGTCACTCATTATGTTCTACTCGTTGAAAGGGCCAATGCAAAAAAAATACAGACTACACTGAGAAAATAATTGCAGTTAGAAATAAAATAGCGAAGATTCAAATTGAATAAACAACGCCACTTAATTTATGCAGACTAAGGCGCCGTCCACATATTATGTAACGCTCTAGGGGGAGGGGGAGTAGGCTCAAACGTTGCGGCTCAAACACATTTTTTTTTTCATGCAAAGACCGTTGCGGAGGGGGAATGGTCGAAAATTGTACATTTTAATGTTATGTCATGAATGGACACTGCCTAATTTCATTTTCATTTATTTCTATATAAATAAAAATGGAGTGGTGTTTGTATGTCACGAAATGGCTTCCGAACGGGTCAACCGATTTGAATGATTATTTTTCCGTTTTGTTCGTCAAGTGTTCCGACGTGTTTGTGTATATAAAAATCCCAGGATATTCACCGGGAAAGTCGGAAAAACAAGCGTGAACGGAACTGTCATTTTGTATGGGACGATCCATAGGATTTTTCAACAGCCTACTTGATGGCAAGACGAAGTTTGCCGGGACCACTAGTTATCGAATAAATTTTGTATTCAATCTCACTATGGCAGCATTTCGGCTTTAAAAATTGCCATGTCATGGTAAGAAACTTGCAGCAGGTGCGAATCCAACCTAGAAGTTGCAGCGTGACGTCAAGGTTAATTGATTCATAATATTGTGCTCTGCAAGAAAAATCCACGGAACGCGATTATCGGATTACTTGAATTTCAGAGTTGCGTTTGAATGAGTTACATGCATGCTCCTATTTGCTACTCGCACATGCGCTACAGTCTATTTAGGGTGCGGCTTATTTTTCAAAAGTTCTCAAAACCAAAAATTCGTGTACTCTTCTGAATTCGAATCATATTAGTAGAGAAACCTCGAAGTTTGAGCCAAAAATATTAAAATTTAGAGGTGCACCATAACTTCGGTAATTTCAGCACCATTACCTTAATTTTTTTTTTTAAACTTTGTAGAACATCAAATTTGTGTAAAATCAAAACTAGTTTCAATAAAAAGTAGTTAACTCCATTTTTTTTTTATTTTACTGAAAAAATATCTTTGTTTGACCATAATTTCATGAATACTCAACCGATACCAAATCTTTTTGCATGGTTTTGAAGATTATTTAATTGTGTTCAAACTTTGCATACACCGCATTTTACTGTTTTGACCAAGTTATTCAACATTTTAATTTTTATCAGTTAAACAATATTCTTAAAGCTGAAACTGGTTTTCCTTATTTGTTAACATTTTTTAAATAATTTTGAAACAATGATATATTTGCACATGTTAAAAAAATACACTATTACAAATTCAAACAAAATGCTTTAGAAACATAAGTTTTATATGAAACATGTAATATTCGGCAAAAAAAACTTAAATAATCCAAAGAAATTCGATTTTTTCTTTAAAAAATCATGTTTTTGGGTAGTTTTTGTTACAAAACTAAGCAAGGTCCTTGGTTCAATTCCAGGTTGCCGCGAAAACTATTTTTGTTTTCAAATTTCGGTTCCATGACGTAAATTTATGAATTTCAATCCAATTTCTTGTGGCGAATTTTCATATGGGGTTCCTATGTTTCTCGATAGTTCGTTTTCCTGAGTGTAGTTTGTTTGGCCCAATGTCACCTTCTCGAAGGGGTGAGTTTGGGCCAATTTTCAAATGATTCCTATTTAAAGGAAAATAATCAGATTTCAATTATTTGTTCAGCATTTGCAACGTATTCTCATATTTAACCGAACATATCAAGTCAAATTGCGAAAGTTATTTAAAAATAAATGAGAACTTACGCATTTTTGGCCAAATCTCACCCCCAACGATGGTACTTGCATAGTTGTTTTCATTTTTTTTTCATGTCAAGAATTTCACCGTGAATTGAATCACAGAGAAACAAACGTAACACTTCGAACAAATCGCGATCAAAATCATAGTCGCGGAAACATGTACGCCCAATGCTAAAAACACTGTAGTTGGCCGATGGACCAACAGATGGCGGTAGCCATATGTTCGAATCGATCGTTAAAAAGTTGGTCGATGGACACCGATGAGAGTGTGACGTCTGTTTGTCTGTGATTGAACTATTCACTGACAAGCTGAATGGCTCGATATGGTTTTGGTATGTAAAGGTTGCTGCTTTTGAACGCTCTTTCACCAAGTTATTACCGAGAGAATGAATGGTGTTACAGTCCAACCTCTTTTTACGACCGTTTTTTACCGACGGTTCGTTTTACGACCACTTTTTAACGACCGAAATTCAGATTAACGACCGTTTTTATAAATGACTACAGTGATACCTCCATGAGTCGATGTTCCATGACTCGATATCGACTCATAGAACCATACTAAACACAGAATTTCATGGTTACTATGATGGTCCCTAGAAGCCACTTTCCAAAGGATTGCTGTTCCATGACTCGATATTTCCATGAGTCGATGGCCCCTTCAATATCGACTCATGGAGGTTTCACTGTAATATCTTACAAAGTATTCAAAATAGAGGATCATGATGTTCAGCAAAATTGTTCAGTAGTTCAAGGGCTAGCACCACCATCACTGAATTGCGGAATTCTACCACTAGGTGATGCTAGTGAGCATGAAACATTTGTTTTGCGGTTATCTTAGGATCCTGGCCACTTAGAAATATGGCGCCTTCTGCAAAGTTGTTCAGTAGCTCAAGGACTATCATTATAAAAGCTATGAGATTCAAAATTTTGCCACCAGGCGGCACAAGTGAGCATGAAACTTTTGTTTTGCGGATATATCAGGATCCTGACTACCTAGAAAGATGGCGTCTTCGATAAACTTGCTGAGAAGCTCAACTTTGCCCAAGACGCCATGTCTATGTAGTCAGGATCCCGCAAAACAAAAGTTTCATGCTCACTAGCGCCGCCAGGAGGCAAAATTTTGAATCGTATAGCTTTTATAATGATAGCGCTTGAGCTTCTGAATAACTTTGCCGAAGGCGCCATCTTTCTAAGTGGCCAGGATCCTGAGACATCCGCAAAACAAAAAATATCGTGCTTACTAGCGCTGCCTGGTGGGAAAAACCTTATATCTTTTGACAAAAATAATGATAGCCCTTGGCAAAATTTTGAATCGCATAGCTTTTATAATGATAGCGCTTGAGCTTCTGAACAACTTCGCCGAAGGTGTTATTTTTCTAAGTGGTCAGGATCCTGCGATATCCACAAAACAAAAATTCTACGCTCACTAGCGCCGCCTGGTGTTCTAATCTCTTGGCCAGAATAATGATAGTCTTTGAGCTACTGAATAACTTTGCCGAAGACGCCGTCTTTGTAAGTGGTCAGGATCCTGAAATATCCGCCAAAAAAAAAAATTCTACGCTCACTAGCGCCGCCTGGTGGCCAAATCTCGAATCTCTTGGCCAGAATAGTGATAGTCTTTGAGCTACTGAATAACTTTGCCGAAGACGCCATCTTTCTAAGTGGTCAGGATCCTGAGATATCCGCAAAACAAAAATTCTACGCTCACTAGCGCCGCCTGGTGGCCAAATCTCGAATCTCTTGGACAGAATAATGATAGTCCTTGAGCTACTGAATAACTTTGCCGAAGACGCCATCTTTCTAAGTGGTCAGGATCCTGAGATATCCGCAAAAAAAAAGTTGCATGCACACTTGTACTGCCGGTGACGCAATTTCACTTAAGCAGTGTTGCCAGCTACGACAAAATTTTGAACACTTCATGAAAACCTGGATTACAGTTGAAGAGTATTGCTATGTTGCTAAGCATTCTATTTTTCTGTTCCGCTCAAGTTTTATGGTTTTGATCTTTTCTTTATTCTTCTTGAACAGTGCTGCCAGCCACATGAACATTTGTGATTCAGCCGACTGTATAGCACGCAACACTTCCTTCAACTTTGGTCAACATTCGGTACCGTCATCTTTGAATTTTTTTGGTATTTGCATATCACACCCCCATAAAATTGGCTCTTTTGATAACAATCGAGCAGTGTTGCCATCTATTACCAAAATATGAAAACTTGAACGGCCTTTTTGGAAAGTTCTCAACCCATGCTTCAACTTTTCCGAATATCCCGAATCAGTATTTCCGCATATAGACGTTGCATTTTTCAAAAACATAATTATTACCCAGATTTTTTTACGACCCCCGATAACGGTCGTAAAAAGAGGTTGGGGTGTATTAAAAAAAATCCGATTGCGATTGTCCTAGGATTAAATTTTTTTTTTGTTTTTGAATATCACTCTCCGAATATGGTCAGCTAATTCGGATCAAAATCCAAACCTTGCCAGTAATTTTTAAGGTTCATATTCTTCTCAGTGTATGAGAAAATCAGAATAGACCCTTTTCAAATCTACTCACTTTTGATTTGACACAATCACATCATCCACTGATTGCCTGTAGAACAACAGGAGTGTTGCCAAAATAGTTAACCTATTAAAAGACGTATATTTTATATGTTTCTCAGTATTTTGAAGTTTATGCGCTACAATCTTCAAATAAGGAAGGCATTGAAAGACTCAATTATTACCCATGCATGCTTTGTTGCATAATTCCAATAAATTAATTAGTTGTTTTCGATCTTTTCTGTGAATTTAAATCGTGGATAATAATTACACCGCAATTGAATATGGTTTTCTGGCAACCTGGTGCAGTAATAAAAAGTGATTGCCGAGGAAAACAAAGTTCATTAATTTTTACTTGTGATTTGAAGCATAAAAATTAAGTATTTTCGAGTGTTTTATAGACCAATCAAAAGTTTAATTGTGCATAAGTGATCGGTGCGTAGATTTTGTGAAAAAAATGGCATTGGAGCGGAGAATTGGACCTTTCGAAGTGGTGAGTTTTTCCTAAGCTGTTCTTGTGTTGTTCTGTTCGGCAGCTCACGAATGACGATGATTTCGTAAGCATTTATTTCATTTAATAATAAAACCCATGTTATATAATATTTTCTTCAAGAATGTGATTTATATGGAAGATTATAGTTCAAGGAACATGTTGAGTACATTGAAAGTAACCCTTGTTCCGTAGATAAATTCTAACAAGGACGATAAGTTCGTGTTGCCGAAAATACCCTCAGGGTGCCGAAGCCATCATTTACCCTAGATGGTTTTCCATTTATATTTATTGCAATAGAAGCAATAGAAGCCAACTTCATTTTTAATAGACTGAAATAAAAAATAAACTTTTTTTCAGTTGGAAAATTTAAAACGAACGAAAATAGAAATATTTATTATATTCAAACTGAACATATTAGCATTAGCATTAGCATTAAGCATTTCGCACAAATTCGTAGGTGGTAACACAGTCTTAGACCATTGTTTGAGGGTTGCCTCCTTCCCGTCCGTTACCAAAGTCAGAAATTTGGGACTAACCTCTAACTCTTAGACAAGATTGACGCATCCTCCAATAATCGCGAACCAGGAAAAGAGATGTGATAAATCATTTCGGCGATAGATCAACCACCAATAAACTGGTGAAATGGTTAGTCAAGGAGTTCCAGAGTATGCCGAATCCCTTCCCCACTAGGTCAGCAAACATCGAGGATGACAAGATGGATGATATCTTTCGAGGTAGCGGCTCTTTTTTCTAGCGTTCCAGTAAAGGATTCCACAAATCTTCGAGGACTTGTTATTATTCCAAAGGATGGAGGCAGCATGGAAAGGAAGGTCATGATATACATGAGGCTGACAAGATTGTGCATGGACGAGAACTAGGGTAAATGATGGCTTCGGCACCCTGAGGGTATTTTCGGCAACACGAACTTATCGTCCTTGTTAGAATTTATCTACGGAACAAGGGTTACTTTCAATGTACTCAACATGTTCCTTGAACTATAATCTTCCATATAAATCACATTCTTGAAGAAAATATTATATAACATGGGTTTTATTATTAAATGAAATAAATGCTTACGAAATCATCGTCATTCGTGAGCTGCCGAACAGAACAACACAAGAACAGCTTAGGAAAAACTCACCACTTCGAAAGGTCCAATTCTCCGCTCCAATGCCATTTTTTTCACAAAATCTACGCACCGATCACTTATGCACAATTAAACTTTTGATTGGTCTATAAAACACTCGAAAATACTTAATTTTTATGCTTCAAATCACAAGTAAAAATTAATGAACTTTGTTTTCCTCGGCAATCACTTTTTATTACTGCACCAGGTTGCCAGAAAACCATATTCAATTGCGGTGTAATTATTATCCACGATTTAAATTCACAGAAAAGATCGAAAACAACTAATTAATTTATTGGAATTATGCAACAAAGCATGCATGGGTAATAATTGAGTCTTTCAATGCCTTCCTTATTTGAAGATTGTAGCGCATAAACTTCAAAATACTGAGAAACATATAAAATATACGTCTTTTAATAGGTTAACTATTTTGGCAACACTCCTGTTGTTCTACAGGCAATCAGTGGATGATGTGATTGTGTCAAATCAAAAGTGAGTAGATTTGAAAAGGGTCTATTCTGATTTTCTCATACACTGAGAAGAATATGAACCTTAAAAATTACTGGCAAGGTTTGGATTTTGATCCGAATTAGCTGACCATATTCGGAGAGTGATATTCAAAAACAAAAAAAAAATTTAATCCTAGGACAATCGCAATCGGATTTTTTTTAATACACCCCAACCTCTTTTTACGACCGTTATCGGGGGTCGTAAAAAAATCTGGGTAATAATTATGTTTTTGAAAAATGCAACGTCTATATGCGGAAATACTGATTCGGGATATTCGGAAAAGTTGAAGCATGGGTTGAGAACTTTCCAAAAAGGCCGTTCAAGTTTTCATATTTTGGTAATAGATGGCAACACTGCTCGATTGTTATCAAAAGAGCCAATTTTATGGGGGTGTGATATGCAAATACCAAAAAAATTCAAAGATGACGGTACCGAATGTTGACCAAAGTTGAAGGAAGTGTTGCGTGCTATACAGTCGGCTGAATCACAAATGTTCATGTGGCTGGCAGCACTGTTCAAGAAGAATAAAGAAAAGATCAAAACCATAAAACTTGAGCGGAACAGAAAAATAGAATGCTTAGCAACATAGCAATACTCTTCAACTGTAATCCAGGTTTTCATGAAGTGTTCAAAATTTTGTCGTAGCTGGCAACACTGCTTAAGTGAAATTGCGTCACCGGCAGTACAAGTGTGCATGCAACTTTTTTTTTGCGGATATCTCAGGATCCTGACCACTTAGAAAGATGGCGTCTTCGGCAAAGTTATTCAGTAGCTCAAGGACTATCATTATTCTGTCCAAGAGATTCGAGATTTGGCCACCAGGCGGCGCTAGTGAGCGTAGAATTTTTGTTTTGCGGATATCTCAGGATCCTGACCACTTAGAAAGATGGCGTCTTCGGCAAAGTTATTCAGTAGCTCAAAGACTATCACTATTCTGGCCAAGAGATTCGAGATTTGGCCACCAGGCGGCGCTAGTGAGCGTAGAATTTTTTTTTTTGGCGGATATTTCAGGATCCTGACCACTTACAAAGACGGCGTCTTCGGCAAAGTTATTCAGTAGCTCAAAGACTATCATTATTCTGGCCAAGAGATTAGAACACCAGGCGGCGCTAGTGAGCGTAGAATTTTTGTTTTGTGGATATCGCAGGATCCTGACCACTTAGAAAAATAACACCTTCGGCGAAGTTGTTCAGAAGCTCAAGCGCTATCATTATAAAAGCTATGCGATTCAAAATTTTGCCAAGGGCTATCATTATTTTTGTCAAAAGATATAAGGTTTTTCCCACCAGGCAGCGCTAGTAAGCACGATATTTTTTGTTTTGCGGATGTCTCAGGATCCTGGCCACTTAGAAAGATGGCGCCTTCGGCAAAGTTATTCAGAAGCTCAAGCGCTATCATTATAAAAGCTATACGATTCAAAATTTTGCCTCCTGGCGGCGCTAGTGAGCATGAAACTTTTGTTTTGCGGGATCCTGACTACATAGACATGGCGTCTTGGGCAAAGTTGAGCTTCTCAGCAAGTTTATCGAAGACGCCATCTTTCTAGGTAGTCAGGATCCTGATATATCCGCAAAACAAAAGTTTCATGCTCACTTGTGCCGCCTGGTGGCAAAATTTTGAATCTCATAGCTTTTATAATGATAGTCCTTGAGCTACTGAACAACTTTGCAGAAGGCGCCATATTTCTAAGTGGCCAGGATCCTAAGATAACCGCAAAACAAATGTTTCATGCTCACTAGCATCACCTAGTGGTAGAATTCCGCAATTCAGTGATGGTGGTGCTAGCCCTTGAACTACTGAACAATTTTGCTGAACATCATGATCCTCTATTTTGAATACTTTGTAAGATATTACAGTGAAACCTCCATGAGTCGATATTGAAGGGGCCATCGACTCATGGAAATATCGAGTCATGGAACAGCAATCCTTTGGAAAGTGGCTTCTAGGGACCATCATAGTAACCATGAAATTCTGTGTTTAGTATGGTTCTATGAGTCGATATCGAGTCATGGAACATCGACTCATGGAGGTATCACTGTAGTCATTTATAAAAACGGTCGTTAATCTGAATTTCGGTCGTTAAAAAGTGGTCGTAAAACGAACCGTCGGTAAAAAACGGTCGTAAAAAGAGGTTGGACTGTAACACCATTCATTCTCTCGGTAATAACTTGGTGAAAGAGCGTTCAAAAGCAGCAACCTTTACATACCAAAACCATATCGAGCCATTCAGCTTGTCAGTGAATAGTTCAATCACAGACAAACAGACGTCACACTCTCATCGGTGTCCATCGACCAACTTTTTAACGATCGATTCGAACATATGGCTACCGCCATCTGTTGGTCCATCGGCCAACTACAGTGTTTTTAGCATTGGGCGTACATGTTTCCGCGACTATGATTTTGATCGCGATTTGTTCGAAGTGTTACGTTTGTTTCTCTGTGATTCAATTCACGGTGAAATTCTTGACATGAAAAAAAAATGAAAACAACTATGCAAGTACCATCGTTGGGGGTGAGATTTGGCCAAAAATGCGTAAGTTCTCATTTATTTTTAAATAACTTTCGCAATTTGACTTGATATGTTCGGTTAAATATGAGAATACGTTGCAAATGCTGAACAAATAATTGAAATCTGATTATTTTCCTTTAAATAGGAATCATTTGAAAATTGGCCCAAACTCACCCCTTCGAGAAGGTGACATTGGGCCAAACAAACTACACTCAGGAAAACGAACTATCGAGAAACATAGGAACCCCATATGAAAATTCGCCACAAGAAATTGGATTGAAATTCATAAATTTACGTCATGGAACCGAAATTTGAAAACAAAAATAGTTTTCGCGGCAACCTGGAATTGAACCAAGGACCTTGCTTAGTTTTGTAACAAAAACTACCCAAAAACATGATTTTTTAAAGAAAAAATCGAATTTCTTTGGATTATTTAAGTTTTTTTTGCCGAATATTACATGTTTCATATAAAACTTATGTTTCTAAAGCATTTTGTTTGAATTTGTAATAGTGTATTTTTTTAACATGTGCAAATATATCATTGTTTCAAAATTATTTAAAAAATGTTAACAAATAAGGAAAACCAGTTTCAGCTTTAAGAATATTGTTTAACTGATAAAAATTAAAATGTTGAATAACTTGGTCAAAACAGTAAAATGCGGTGTATGCAAAGTTTGAACACAATTAAATAATCTTCAAAACCATGCAAAAAGATTTGGTATCGGTTGAGTATTCATGAAATTATGGTCAAACAAAGATATTTTTTCAGTAAAATAAAAAAAAAATGGAGTTAACTACTTTTTATTGAAACTAGTTTTGATTTTACACAAATTTGATGTTCTACAAAGTTTAAAAAAAAAAATTAAGGTAATGGTGCTGAAATTACCGAAGTTATGGTGCACCTCTAAATTTTAATATTTTTGGCTCAAACTTCGAGGTTTCTCTACTAATATGATTCGAATTCAGAAGAGTACACGAATTTTTGGTTTTGAGAACTTTTGAAAAATAAGCCGCACCCTAAATAGACTGTAGCGCATGTGCGAGTAGCAAATAGGAGCATGCATGTAACTCATTCAAACGCAACTCTGAAATTCAAGTAATCCGATAATCGCGTTCCGTGGATTTTTCTTGCAGAGCACAATATTATGAATCAATTAACCTTGACGTCACGCTGCAACTTCTAGGTTGGATTCGCACCTGCTGCAAGTTTCTTACCATGACATGGCAATTTTTAAAGCCGAAATGCTGCCATAGTGAGATTGAATACAAAATTTATTCGATAACTAGTGGTCCCGGCAAACTTCGTCTTGCCATCAAGTAGGCTGTTGAAAAATCCTATGGATCGTCCCATACAAAATGACAGTTCCGTTCACGCTTGTTTTTCCGACTTTCCCGGTGAATATCCTGGGATTTTTATATACACAAACACGTCGGAACACTTGACGAACAAAACGGAAAAATAATCATTCAAATCGGTTGACCCGTTCGGAAGCCATTTCGTGACATACAAACACCACTCCATTTTTATTTATATAGAAATAAATGAAAATGAAATTAGGCAGTGTCCATTCATGACATAACATTAAAATGTACAATTTTCGACCATTCCCCCTCCGCAACGGTCTTTGCATGAAAAAAAAAATGTGTTTGAGCCGCAACGTTTGAGCCTACTCCCCCTCCCCCTAGAGCGTTACATAATATGTGGACGGCGCCTTAGTCTGCATAAATTAAGTGGCGTTGTTTATTCAATTTGAATCTTCGCTATTTTATTTCTAACTGCAATTATTTTCTCAGTGTAGTCTGTATTTTTTTTGCATTGGCCCTTTCAACGAGTAGAACATAATGAGTGACGTTTAATTTCAGGAATTGTCAACAAATACGAAATGTTACCAATACATAAACTAGTTTTTGCGCAGTTTTGGATAGCCGAAGTGAACATTTTTGTTGCCGACAATAGTAATTGCATTGCCGATAAAAGAACAAGTGCCTCGTGACTTTGGTGAGGAAAAATAGAAAATTAAGAGAACAAAATAGTGTTTTAAGTATAACAATCAATAAACGAAGAGTGCTCAAGTGTAGTTCAGGTGTCTCCTGCTAATTGTTGTGCTCCATTGTTGCGTAAAATTGCCTTCTTAAAAGTTCAGCTGCTTAAGCTGCCGACAATACGTAAGTTCCCCTACGATCTATTGATTCGTTTCGTAGAAGATACGAATTCAAAAGTTCATGCGTTCATTCAGTGCTACCTTTGATTCACGTAAGTACTACGTGAAAAGTGCGATGTATGTTTCACTTAACAATGACGTTTGGATTATTTTGAGTGCATGTCTACGACGCACAGTGGTTCCATTTGTTCTACAAAGCGGTCATAAATCATTTCACTCAATATGCGATGACAAATACCATCTAAAATTGCCAAATTACCATCAGTGTACCAGTATCCGCTCATGTACCTATTTCCGCTCACTAGTGTAGAAATTGATTTTTCGTGTCAAGAATCAAAATTTTTCGCGCGGCTATATTCTAGCAATATTAACAACATTATTTTCATTTCACAAAATAATTCTTTATATTGAAAACACAAAAACTCATGAGCGGTTATTGGGTCACTAGGAATTTTTGTGTGTTCCAATAACCGCTCATGCAAAAAATTAAACAATATTTTAAAGAAATGTCGATTTTAGTATATAGCCTTCTTTATTGCAGCAGTAGCTATGGTTTGACCATAAAAAATATCAGGATAAATAACGAAATTCGAAATAATGCATTTTTTAGTAAGATCGTCACGAAATCTGTTTACCGTGAGCGGAAATAGGAACACTTAGATGCAGTAATAAATGCATTAAATTATTTTTTTTATAATATTTTTTAAAAATCTTTTTATTTTGCCGCTGATTAACTATACTTGTAATTGAAAAAAAAAAAATATTTTTGAATGTTAAAACATCATCGAAGTTGTTGTCACCATTGATATCACTACCAAAATAATGAACAAGGATTAATAATGCGGAGAGCATATTGCGAAGGCGCTGTTATTTAAATGGTTATATGCGCATAAAGTGGCTTTGCAATTATCTATCTTTCCGTGTCCAAGAATATTTTACTGAAAAGGACCATGCAATCTATACCTACATTGAAAGCGATATATCAGGATTTTTAACTTGAACTTGTTGAAGAAGATTCCCTGCTCAGAGTTGTTCATAAGTATGTGGATATAAAAAACCAATAAATATATCCGTATAAAAAAACATAATAAGAATGTAAATGAGATTCAGATTGTAAACTAGAAACATTCGTTTTTGTAGTTTTTTGACGGAAAACGTTTAAATTACAATGAAGCAGTTTCGATTGCTAGTGTTGCTAGTGGCAAAGTGATGAATTATTATCCTAGCAAATGGCTAGAAGTGTTTCTTAATAACTTTGGGCTCTCAGGAGGGCATTTCAGTAGAAATGCAAAAAATCACATAATTGATGTTTTACACCATAGAGACCTTATTGAATTAAGCCTTTTTTAATGTTTAAATATTGATGGCTTTAAAAAATAATAATGATTGCATATTATTTCGTTCCATCGTCATTGAATGCTTATCGATTCGAAATAGTTTCTACGGTTCTTAGTTGTTGTACCCTTGTTGCTCATTACCGAAAAAGCAGCAGAAAACAAAATTCGAAACAAGTAGATACCTACTACCTACACGCTGAGTCCTTCCGTTCCATTCATTGCGGTAGTCCGTTGCCTTTTTCCAAAAGGCACTGAACGAGCTATTACTCCCTTATGCGTGCTGTAGGTAAAAGGGAAACCCGTAAATTGGTTCCTTTTATCGTTATCACGTGCGTATAACTTCCTTCCGTCCTGTACTTTGAAAACGCAGTTTTCCATTTATGATTTTTTTTTCCGGAGTTGCTTACCTGCAGGAAGGAATTCTTTCAAATTCTGAAAGATGATAAGGAGAACGGTCCTATGCGAAAAAAATATATTTATGTGAATGAATAGGAACGTACGTGAAAGTTGGTCACTTCAAAAGTGCATAACATAATAAATAATGTACAATTCTTAAAATACGTGACCTTGCGAGTAATTCCTATCCCTGTGTCCTAGAACCCATACAACCCCTGTCCCTCATTGCGGAAGCACTTCAGAATCATTTGAACGGCACTTTTAACTTCAGGATTTCGTGCGCTTTCTTGCAGTTTAACGTGAGCTTCCATCAATTTGGCCGATTTCTCCGGCAGTATTCTGTTCACGACCCGATCCCAATTTTGCTGCACGGCATCAAAAAGGGGCAACAGCTCACCAGCCATAGCCGGAAGGTCCTCTTTCGAGGCTAGCCGTAGGAAATGGGACAATGAAAGGCACAACTGTTCCTGGAGGTTATCTCGATGCTTATACTCATTGTAGTCTACTAGGTTATCCGATTGCTCCAAAGCCTTCAGAAGCGAACTCCAAACCGTCACGAAATATATGCCGTAGTGTGACCGAACATTGATCACCGACAATGCAGCCGAAGCATTGATTCTCACCTTGAAGTTATTCGAGTTGATCACAATCTGACAAATAGCCGGGAAGATCTGCTTCTGCCAATCAATTCGACTTCCCTCGCTAAACATCAAATCGTTTCGCATCACATTCCCGATCGCGTAGCACGCGTTCCACTTAACTTTCACATTGTTTGAACTTAGAATATTCTGGACTAGCTTCTCCACCGACTTCTGGCACAACTCCAACCAAACCGATTGCGAGAAATGTTCTACCTTCAACATTCGTAGCATATTCCCTACCGTACGTACCGAGTTACAGCGGACCTTATCGTTGTCCCCAGCGGCCACAATTGCCGCTTCCAAGATCGCCTTCATCATAGCATCACTCACCTTCTCCACGCTAGGATCGCTGCTATTCAACACCAACGCATCCGTAATGTTTCCAAGTGACCAACTGGCCTTCACCCGCGCAGCCACATTCGGATCCTTCATGATCCTCAATATCGCTTCTATTGTGTTCTCAATGTAGCAGATGTTGTCCCGAAGCGAGGGAAACAGAATGTACACCGAAAGGGCGCGAACCGCAGCCGAACTTACGCCACTGTCCTCGTCGAAGGTACACCCGGTCAGGAGGGATACGAGGACGATCTGCCTGTCACGCTGTCGGGGGAGGTCGAGGTCATTTAACCGTATTGTTCTTCATACTTATCAAAATAGGGAAAAGCTACTTACCGGAAGCTTCTCGAACACGTGCACTCCCAGATTGCCGAGGGCGTCGCAGCAGATACCCCGCAGCGAGGCGTTCTGTTGGATGTCCTGAATCTGCTCGGTAACGATCGGTAGCATGGTCACCCAGAAGTCCACGGAGGTGTTCAGTTCATCCGGGTCGATTGTTACTGATGAGGTGAAATCAAACAGAAAATAGAATACTTTTCTATGAATCAAGGACATATG
The DNA here is from genome assembly GCF_002204515.2 of Aedes aegypti. NCBI lineage: Eukaryota > Metazoa > Arthropoda > Insecta > Diptera > Culicidae > Aedes > Aedes aegypti. Next base: position 17,629,204 of record NC_035108.1, on the reverse strand, counting down.
TGTGCGAGAATTTTACTGATTATTTCCCAATATTCAAAAAAGATTCACTGATGGCCGATTGGTGAGCGCTTTTTTTGAGATTTGTTTAAGAATCTTTCTAAGAGAATCTTCAGGAACCGTAACGCGAGTGGGTCAGTATTTCGTGGTGCGTTACGGAGTAATATCTACCCATCTTAACCCTAGTCTCATCTTGTTTTTTTTTTTTTTTTTGGGCTAGGGTAATATGTTCTCGTAATAGCAGACGGTTAAAGACTCAGAATTTAACTGCTATTGAAGCTAAGACAACAATCATGAATACTAACTCAACCGGAACTGCAAAATACTGGTAATTCAAGGACTCACTTGAATGCTGATTACTAAAGACACTTTCTAGTTTGATTCGGTTTTACTACTATTACCAATTCTTTTTTCTTGTGTTTTTCTCAAACTAACCTAAAAGCGAAACAAGGATGAGACCAGAGTTTTATTACATGGCCCAACATCGGTACTATCCATTTGGTTCCTCAATCGATTATGTTTGATAAAGGACGCGCTTTTTCATCATATTCAATTTTCTCATCAATAACTGAGGAATCGATACAAGAACTTTACAGTGGAAATGTAATGTGACATGCGACACTAAGGCTACGGGTAATTCCACAATAGGTAGTTCTAAACAGTGGTCGCAGTAGCTCATCCTAATTGCTTCGAATTTCTCAGAAAAATGTTCTGACAATGCTCAAAGTAAATTCTCCATGGGAGTCTCCAAGAATTTCTCTTAGGAGTACTTTAAATACTATTAAAAATGTGCTGAATAATTCAGATATTCTACTAACTTACTGAATAATTCTTTACGAAAATCATATTAACACAGGGGACGGACCTGGTGTAGTGGTTAGAACACTCGACTCTCACGCCGAGGACCTGGGATCGAATCCCATCCCCGACATAGTCACTTATGACGTAAAAAGTTATAGTGACGACTTGCTTCGGAAGGGAAGTAAAGCCGTTGGTCCTGAGATGAACTAGCCCAGGGCTAAAAATCTCGTTAATAAAGTCAAACCAACCAACCATCATATTAACACAAAAAATCACTGTGTTACAAAAGTGTGAAATTTCTCACCGATTCCTTCAACAGCGACACCCGTTTGCATTTCTTTTCAACTGCGTATTGCAATCATAAAAAAGCGCTTTCTTGATCGATTCGCAGCTTGTATGTTGAAGCGGCCATCTAGCGAATAGGGAGTCTTGGGTTCGTTCCCCACTGGAGCACGTGGTTTCTTTTCGCAATTTCAATTTGTACATTTGGCAATGGGCGTTGCATGCTAGTCCGTTATCTAGTGTGGTGCTTCATTCAAAGGGCAAATCGTCCACTGGAGGCGTTAATGTGTCGGTGTATTTTTAAATAAATTCTCGCCAAGCAACCAATAGTTCGGATTGTACTTTAGCAGTAAACTCCATAGTTCACTCTTGGCATAAATCTAGTTCCCGTGAAACTTTTTCGCTGATTAAGAGAACACTACGGATATTAACCGAACTTGATTCCCGAGAGAGTAACTCATAAACTCATCAACAACTTGAAAGTTCAGACCAAGTTTGAATTGCTCTTCTTACGTACATGAAGGTAAATATGATTCTATAAAAGCAACTTAAACGAACTTTATGTAAACTATTAAGTTTGGTTAATTATTTAAAAAGTGACTTGATTAAGCCAAAACATGCCATTTTCTCCGAACTTTTGTTTGCATGGGTCCCACACGGGAAAAAAAATCTGTGGTAAAAATTACTATTGTAGCTGACTACGCCCATTCTTGAAACTGTTTACGGTACATTTGACATAAATAATTTACAACAATCTGATTTCGACAACAGACATGGTAAAATCAAGCGCATTTCTGGTCTGCTGAAAATTGCCGGTGCGAGCGCTTAAGTTAACCCCCTAAAATGGTAGCACAATTTTTTGTCGATTTATTATATCTTCAGAAAATCACTGGTGGAATTGCTGTAGGAATTTTTAAGCCAATGCCTGGTAAATTCTGGTGAATTTCCTAAATAACTTCCGATTATCCGAATTATTCAGCCAATTTTCAGTCCTAGGATGATACCGGAATACCAGTTTAGGAAAATTAAAACTAGTGTCCTTGTAGTAATCACTGGAGGAATTCAATATGAAATACTTGGAAAAGCTTCTGAAGCGATATGTCTGAGAGAATAATTGTTTGAATGGTTCCTGAAGTAATCTTCAGATAACTTTGGAAGAACTTCTGGTGGAACCACTGAAAGAAGTTCTGGAAACTATAGGATGATGTTGCAAAATCGTGTTAAGAGTAATCAACTAAAGTGCTTGGAACAATTTTTCAGGCATCATTGTAAAATTCATGGTCGAACTTCTTAGGAAACTCTCAAAGAACTCAAGCTAATGTTAGTGCTGACAGGATTTTGGAAGGAAAGCTAGAAGAATTTCTGTACGAACGCCAGAAAATTTTATTCATTAATTACAGATTGCATTTTTAGAATTTCATAAAGCTATTTCCGGCAGGTTTATTTGAGGAATAGTTTGCAGTTTGACGTTGAACTTTCAAATAGTCGGTCTGAACTCTTCTTTCTTTTACTCTATGCAAAGACATAGGAAGTCCAAAAACACGAAGATATTCTGGTATTCGAACTCTCTAATCTCACCATGGTCTTGTTGAATAGTTGTGCTGTAAAGCTTCTGATATTTGTGTCTCCTCATATAAATATATCTCCGAGGAATTCCCCAGAACTTGTTCTGAGGAGTATTATCCTTCCGAAGATAATACTATTCTATAGCACAAAGTTTTTGACAGTTAAAGCTTTTATCTCACATATCTTTCAAACATACTATGTACTTTCAGCTATGCTAGTTTAAAAAAAATATGTCTACTTGGGTGCCTGAAGGATTTTTGTAGAAATATTTAATATACCTATTAAGAAAAAAATATATTGGAAAACCTATCTCGGTCAAGAAACAATTCTTCGAAAAAAAAGCTATAAAAATATCTGGAATAATACTTGGAACAAACCACTTAGAAACTCCTAACGAAATCCCTTAAGGATTCCCGAAGAAATCATAAAGCATCATTATACAATGCAGTAGTCGCAAATAGTAGGAATACAGGTTCATCCCAGGCATCATACTGGCCTAAGCGAAGTCTCCGATACACTTCTTTCTCACCCAAGCTGATCATGAAGTAACATAAACCTAGAAAATCACTCACCTTTCACCAGCAGCGACGTATTGATGGCATGCCCGATCAAATCCAGCACCCGCCCGGCGTACAGCTTGATCTCCGGGATGGCGTCGTTGAAGGAATTTTTAAGCGCAGCAGCCACCAGCAGAAGATGGTCGGCCAGCAGCGAATAGTGGGACGCCATCGCCGACAGCACCTGAAGGCACTCCATCCGGACGGGCATGACCACCGACGGTGTGGCCACCTTGTACTGGTTGATGGTCACTCCAAGATTTTCCAACGCTATCTGCAGCAGCCAGGACATCTTGGGACCGCTCGACGATGAAGCTTCACCTTCTGGGGCGTCCGGTGTTTGGACAGCAGATTCGAGCTCTTCGTCGGATTGCATCAGTTCTTCCTCTTCATCGTCGAACTGAACACTCAGTGCTTCGGTGGTGTTCTTCTTCCTGGTTTCACTGCTCTTGTTGGTGATTTCCGTTTTGGGGATCCCAACAATGTCGGCTATTTCCGGTGTCATCTCACTGACGGATATGAGAAATCCCATCACCATCAGAGCTCCGACCTTGATCGTGGGATCTTTGTGTCTGGTCAGTATTCGAACGAACCGGACGAATTTGGTTACGATTCCACGTTTCAGGCGATGGAACGGCGTGGCCTGGATGAACACTGTTAGGCATTTCAGTATCTGCGTGAGCACGGAATAGTCGCTTTCGTCCGCCAGAGCTTGAGTAATCATCTCGTACATTTCGGTGATCATGTTCCCGAGAGCAACCGAGAACGGGGTAAAGGAAACGGACGCTTTCTTGCCACTTTCCGCTTGAATTAGGAACGGTTTCGATTTGTAAACCATAAAGGATATTGCCTGAATGGCTGCTATTCTGCATTTTGGCGAGGGATCTTTAAGGACACAATTTAGTAGCGATACCGTGGCAGGCGTTCGGCTTTCGTCCGGAAATAGGGCGTGCCAATATCCGAACATTACTTTCTTCTCTACGGTTTGAGCAATTGTGCTGACGAGGGTGAGAGCGGTCAATCGCAACTTGGACAGCTTGTGCCGGTCAATTTGAGCCCGAGAGGATTCACTTTCGGAGAAATCCGAATCACTGGTACGATAGGCAGCGTGGGCGGTTGTTGTAAAGGTTGAACCTGTAGCATAATGAATGTATTAATAATCATATTCTTCATTTACTTGAAATTTGGGATTCCAATATAAGGCTGAATATTTATAAGGCCAACTTTAGTAGCGACTAAGTGTCTTGAACATTTGTTTCCACTAAAACCTTATTTTTGCATGAAACGTCGAGAAATGATGTTACTTTTTTTAACGGTTTTTTAAATTTTGAACTGAAAAAAGAGAATCGGGTGTAGACCTTTTCTCAGGAAAAAGTGACCAAATGGGAACCAGAAAGAGACCAAAAAATGTATAATACCCAACCCCACTCTTAGACGAGGTACTCTTTGAAATTTTGGTGCATTTTTTTGTAGCTCGGAAATCAAAATGATTTTATTTTTGGCTTGAACCTTGAGCCATAACACGCATATAAGAATAGTTTTTTTTATGATTTTTTTGTATTTTTGAAAATTGTTTAAAAGATTGTATTATTTTATAACCTACAAATGCCTGGGGTTCATTTAATGTGTAATACAGAAAATAGTACCTCTTATATTTTTCTACAATCAACCTATAGCAGAAGAAGAGCCTAGCGGTATTATAATTATTTAAAACCAGTTTTTCCGTTAGTGACACGGAAAATAACAAATGTTCCAGAAAAAAAAGATATTTTCAAAAGTACCGTGAAAACACACATTTTTATTATTTCCAAAAACCAGCAACATAAGTAGGTAGATGAAAAAACCGAATTTAGTACCACAGAAATCCCACTAGAGTTTGTACTCAAGTCGAGTCTAGTACACGACACTGAAGACGGCCTTTTAGTTGAGGTCTAAATACGCGTATCTGTCAAAAGATACAAACACTAGTGGAACTAAATGGTATAGTACTAAATTCGGTTTTTTCATCAACTTATAGGTATTCTACTAAACAGCTCGAAGATTTATTAGGGTAAGTATTCCCTTAGTTGTGGGTGTTCCTATAGTTGCGGTAGTGCCGTTTTCACTGATTTTATTACATTAACCACAGAACCGACACTGCCACTCGACCTCTTGGCTTGTTGACACACTGAATAGTTGAAAAGAGCGTTCAAATTGCTTTAAAACTGATGAAATATCGCTAAAACTGCTAAAACTGTTCTTGCTTGCACCAATAGCTGCGGTAAAGTGTTCCTATAGTGGAGGATCCCATAAGAAAACCACGGATACCGCAACTATAGCAACACAAATTAAAAATATACCGCAACTAAAGGAACAGTGTACCAATATGTGGTATAGAAGCGAAGTAATCAGCATTATGATCAATTATGAAGATAGATGAGTCAGTTCCGGGCTGCAAATCTCTTACATAAAGATACCTATCTTATAATTATGAATAAAACATTATAATATGTTGATCTATATTAACGGAGCGTTAATAATGTCATCATTTATGAATAGTACCTTTTGAAATGTTAGGCTTTATAACGGAATATTAGGGAAGCGGGATTGTAGAAAAAAAAATGCTCTTTTACTCGTTGTGGAGAGTTTCTCTCGAGTGAGAGGTAAAAGGGTCTTGGCAAAAGCAGACGGAAAACTCGTGGTAGTCTTTCGAATATAGTCAACGAGAACGGACGTGAGATGTCGGATGGAGAGGACTCCAATTCCGCGGACGTTGTTCCAGCCGGCACATTCGTGAGTTTGGCCGGTCGCGACATTGGCGCAGTCGGTAGCGCGGAAAATAAACCGAAGGAGTAAGTATGGTTGAGATCAAAAGAGTTTGCAAAGTCCAGAGTTCGATTAGAACTGATTGATGCTATAACAAAAAAAAAATAAATGAGCAATGTTTGAAAAAAGAGAAAGAAAAAATAAATGCGGAAACAAGAGATGAAAAAAAAAATAATAAATGTGATCGGAACAAAAAAAATAAATGCGATAGAAACAAAAAAAAAAAAATAAATGCGATAGAAACAGAAAATAAATGTCACGAAAATATGGAACAGTTGAATAACTGAGATGGAACCTAAACAAAAAATAAATGCAATGAAATTAGAAATTAAAAAAAAAAAGATGGAAAATTTAACAAAAAAAATATATGTTATAGAAGAAAAACAAATGATCAAATGAAATCAAATAAGGAATTGATGAGATAAATATTGGAACATAAGGGAGCTGAAAAGCTACTTGAAGGAAGTAAAATAAAAAGTTAAAATAGTTGTGTCTGGAGATCGCTTGAAATTTTTGGATCAAAAGAAACGGTGATGCTGTTAATTAAAAGATGTTTTATTTTGTCCCTTGTTACAGAAAAGTATCAAAGAAAAAACTGCTCAGAGAGCTAAAAGACGCTGTTGAAAAAAACACGTCTCTACGAGAACAGATATCAAGACTTTCAGCGGAACAGAGTGTACGTGATGGACTCAATCATGCCTGTTCGAGTACAATGAGAGAAGAATCTTCTGAGACCAGGAATGATTCGTTATTATTGTCAACGATGACCAGTTGGACTCTGGGAACATTGAATATCCCACAATGTGTCCCAACCGAAGGCGAAACGGAAATCGACAAGAGATCATATGAATATTGGAAAGAAACGCTGCTCGCGTCGCTTCAATTGGTGAATTCAGCAGACGAAAATGCCAAGTTTGGTGTTTTTAAAGTCAAAGCAGGAGCCAAATTACGAGAAATTTTCAGCACTACGATTTCGTCACCTGGAATGCCTGACGAGGAGACGGCGCCATTTTCGAATGCTGTAGCGCGCCTGGATGATTATTTTAGTTCACGAACGTACATTCTGTCTCAACGCAGCAAGCTAATGAATTTGAGCCAGTTCCCCTCTGAGAGCAGTGTCGAGTTTGTCCGCCGAATCGCGACAGCTGCCAAGTTGTGTAATTACAGTATCGAAGAAGAAATGGAAGCGGTGGTCCGTGTTGTCACCAAAAGTGCGAGCGATATCAAGGTTCGAACGCTTGCTCGCAGGAATTGGATAAAGCAAGGAACTATGAAGGATCTTATTGACTTGGTTCGAGAACGTGAATACGAGAAAGAAAACGAAGAAGAAGAACTACAGAAACTACGGCCCCGAACCGATTCGATGAATGTTGCAGCTGTGTCTACAAGATCGTACGATGTGCAAGTGCAACGACAAGTAAACTGGAGAGACAGAGCAGTTCCTCGAGGAGTGTTCCGTGGTAGCCGTGGTGGTCGAAGAGGAGGAAGAGCGTTCAACTCGGGAATGCTACGCAACCAAGGTGAAAAGAACTGTTGGAGATGTGGCAGCTTCGCTCACCGGTCTTTCTCATGCTCTGCAACCGAAAAAGTGTGCCACAAGTGCGGACGTATGGGCCATATCGCTCGAGCGTGTACATCGTCGAGCCAACAAACTCAAGCAAGGTCATGGAAGCGTCCATTGGACTCAGACGAGCAAGGCGTTCCAAGAAAAATCGCAGCAATCGAGTGCAAACCTGAGCAGCAAGAAGCAGTCAATAAGGTACAGGATGCTGTTGAAGATCCGGAGTAGATCTGACTATTTTCTATCATGATTTCTTTTACGATATCCTAAATGGCTGAAACGTGGATTAAATTCAGCAAAACGATTCTTTTTTTTCATGTACAACCTTCCTTACTAATAAAATGAACTTAAAAACAAATTGATGGGCTTAGAGCTTATATAATTTATTTCGTAGCATGAGTCATATATTGTAATCACATGGTTTACCTTGAACGATTGAATACTTGAAAGAAAACGCTTAGGAGCCTGATAAGTAGATCACAGTCTAACGAAGATCGAATCGTGTATCCCTGATAATCAGGCTTATTCTGCGAATCGTGTGAGATGAGACGAGTCGATCTCACCACGAGCGACGTGAGACGACCAATATTATTCAAATGGGAGCGAGTCGACAATTGTCACCTCATTCGACACGTCTCACCCTACCCAATTCTCAGAATAAGCACGAATTTGATAATTTATCATCTAATATTTAGTTCTATTCGGACTTCGCTAGTATGATCGATGGAATCTCTTAGCTTTAGACAACGTCAAATGATGTAACAGTGATCAAATTTTACGTCAATCGTGCCTTTAATGATTCTCTAAATTTGTTTAGTTGCACATTGCAAACGACGTTAATATTATCGAAATTAACGCAATGATCCATGGCACAGTAAATATCTTCGTCACCGTTTGTGATTCCTCAATAAAATTGAAATTCAAGAATGCGGCTCGCGTGATTTTTCAAAATTATCGTTGCTGCTTGCTGATTCTCTCTACCATGTGGTTCCAATGATGATTATTAACTCGAATAAACAAACCTAAAAAAAAGAAATAAAAAAAATAAAAGAAAAAAAATGAAAAATATATTTTTAGGTATCACTGAAGCTGGTCAATCGTTCAACAGACGCAACGAGTAGTAGTCACAATATATGTACAATGCAAATGCAACCCTCAATCCCATTGATTGTTGATGCGATAATCGTTGCCAGAGTCGCAGGACTTAAAGTTCAGTTTATGATAGATTCAGGTTTGTAGTACATAGTTGTAAATAAGATTACAATTATATGATTATTTTACTTAGGTGCACAGGTTAACACCATTACGAAGAAGTCATTCGACGAAATTATGGCAGACAAAATGGCATCGTCAAAAATTCTAACATTACGTTTCTCCTCTGACAAGCCCCTTAAAGCATATGCTTCAAAAGAACATATCAAAGTTGAAGCAACTTTCTCAGCAGAGCTATTCATTTCGGAAGATCGGCCCGTGACAATAGAAAAATTCTACGTTGTCGATGAGATACATGCATTGCTCGGTTTTAATACCGCTATCAGATATTGCGTTCTTGACATAGGATTGAATGTACCAGTAAGACGTCGGGATCAATGGCTGCCGAGACGTTATGATACGAGCATTGCTACAGTTGAACCATTGGAACCGTGTAAGGAGTTCCCGAAGTTCAATGTTCCGCCAGTTACGTTGAATTATGATTCAGATAAACCTCCTTCCAGAAATGTTTACACAAATATTCCTTCGGCGTTCAAGGAATTGACAAAACTAAAACTGAATGAGTTATTATCATCTGGAATCATAGAAAAGGTTACGCCAAATATGGACAGATCCTTTTGCTCATCCCTATTGGTAGTCCCCAAAGGCAAGGATGATATCCGTCTGGTGATCGACTTAAGAGGCCCCAACCGAAGTATCCAAAGAACACCGTTTAAAATGCCAACTTTTGAGTCTATTCTATTGGAACTTCACGGGGCTCAGTGGTTCTCAACAATAGACTTAAAAAACGCGTTCTTTCACATTGAACTGAACGAAGACTCTCGGCATTTAACAAATTTTTTCGCGGGAGATGGAATCTACCGTTACAAGCGACTGCCCTTCGGCCTCTGTAATGCCCCTGATATTTTTCAGGAAATATTACAAACAGTGGTTCTTGCCGATTGCGAAGGTGTCGTAAACTATTTAGACGACATCATGGTCTATGGGAAGACGAAACTTGACCATGACAGAAACTTGGCGAAAGTATTGGCATGTTTGGAGAACCATAATGTCGCCATAAATGAAGGAAAATGCGTGTATGGCCAACAATCAGTACCATTCCTGGGGTTTGAAGTATCATCGAATGGATGGAAATTAGAAGATGAAAAGATCGCTGCACTTCAGAACTTTAGAAGCCCGGAAACGCTTGCTGAAGTAAAGAGCTTTTTAGGACTCGTCAACTTCATCGAGAAATTCATCCCTAATCGTGCTGAGAGAACGTGGAAACTGCGTGAATTGGCGAGGTCGGACAAATTCTACTGGGATGCTGAGCTAGAAGAAGAATTCGAATATTTAAAAAACGACGCCTGGAGAACTATAACAACTCTCGGATATTACAGTAGAACCGACGATACAGAGCTTTACGTAGACGCATCACCGTATGGTTTAGGGGCTGTATTAGTCCAGTTTGATAAAGAGCATAGCCCTCGAGTAATTGCTTGCGCGTCCAAAACTCTATCACTGGCAGAACAGAAATACCCCCAGACTCAAAAAGAGGCGCTAGCGATGGTCTGGGGTGTAGAAAAGTTCTCGATGTACTTGATGAGTATTTCGTTCACCATCAGAACAGACGCTGAAGCCAATGAGTTTATTTTCAGTGGCTTACATCGTATTGGACGACGTGCGGTGACTAGAGCTGAATCGTGGGCTCTGAGATTACAGCCCTTTACGTTTGTTGTAAAAAGGATTCCAGGAAATTTGAACTTAGCTGACGCTCTTTCTCGATTGGTTAAGCAAAATTTACCGGAAAAATCATTTGATGACGATGCAGATGAAAAACACTTATTGTACTATCTTGACACGGGAGCAATGGAAATCTCATGGCGAGAGATAGAAGAGGCTTCTGAATTCGACAACGAGCTCTCAAGAGTTAGAGATGCTATTAAAACTAATGAATGGGATGCAGGTCTTGGAAGATATGAAACGCAAGCGAAAGAACTACGTGTTTTTGGATGCTTGATCTTCAAGAACGATAGAATTGTCCTTCCCCAAGTATTACGTCGGAAAGCTATCCAGTCAGCTCACCAGGGACACGGAGGAATATCATCAACGAAACACATCATGCGTGATTACTTCTGGTGGCCGGGCATGAGTGCCGAAGTTGAATCATACATAAAGGCTTGCGAAACATGTCTCCTTGTTTCGAAGAAAAACCCACCAATCCCACTAACATCTAGAGAACTACCCCGAGGGCCGTGGGAAATACTCCAGATCGATTTCTATACCGATAAGGAATTTGGTTGCGGAGAATTCTTAGTAGTCGTGGACACATACTCCAGGTATTTACATGTGATCGAGATGAAATCTATCAACGCGGATACCACTATTGATGCTTTAAGTAAAGTCTTCACGATGTGGGGATACCCGTTGGTCATGCAGAGTGACAACGGGCCCCCCTTTCAAAGTGAGAAATTCGTAAAAACTTGGGAGAACAAAGGGATAAAAATCCAGAAATCTATTCCTTTAAGCCCACAGTCCAATGGAGCTATCGAGCGCCAGAATCAAGGCATCAAAAAGATCTTGGCCGCATCAAAGTTGGACAACAGTAATTGGAGACTAGCCCTTGAAAATTACGTTCATGCGCACAACAAAGTTCGGCCTCTGTCACGTCTGGGAGTGACCCCTTTTGAGCTGTTAGTTGGATGGAAATGGCGGGGTTTCTTCCCATGCCTATGGGATTCCAAGCTGCCTTACGAAGTTGACCGAGAAGACATTAAAGAGAAAGATGCCTTTACGAAACACGAAAGCAAGAAGTACACTGATCTGCGACGAGGAGCTAAAGCATCTGATTTATCCGTTGGAGACAATGTAGTTCTTGCACAGCAGAAGCGAGCCAAATCTGATCCTACTTTTGGCTCGGAAAAGTTCACAATCCTAGCCAGAGATGGTGCAAAAATCGTTGTTCGCAGTGAACGAGGTGTGCTGTATTCCCGAAATGTCGAGGATGCAAAAAGGATCTACGAAACGACTGACGATGATAACTCAGATCTAGCTGAAACCGGAGATCAGTTAGATTCCACTACAAGAAATGTTGTTAACAACACCACTCAGGATGATCGGTACATGATTACCAGCCACGGTAGGATAGTATTGCTTTTCTTTTTCTAAATAATATTAACAATGATATGTTTACACAGATGCACAAACTGAAGCTGAAAGAGAAGGCGAAGCACAACAGAATCAGAGACTCATTGAAATCAATGATCATTCAAACGGTTCTGCAGGACTTCGTTCATGGAATACTGCAATTGATGCCCAACACGGGGCGCAAGGAGAAGAGAGTCAACAACGGCATCAAGTACCTCGGCCAAGGCCAAGCCGCAGTACCAAAATGCCCGGAAAATTCAAAGATATGGTGTTATACCACGTATTCGAATGATTTCTTATCGATTGTAACGTCATACTTGATTTGAATTAGGATACATTGTAATAAATTTGTTTAGAGATACTTTTCTACGAAATCTTGTTTTTTTTTTCTCTTACCGTTCGATTTCAATGCTAACATTTGATCAGCTTCATCCAACACCAAATACGAGCTTCGGCGTTTTGCGCTTCCCCCAAAGAGACAAATATTCTTGATTTTTATTGCCCGTCCGAAGTCGTCGGTGACCTGTTTTATCTGCTGTGCCAATTCCCGAGTAGGGGCCAGAATCAGGGCAATGGGTCCATCTCCACGACGCAATCGCGACTGTTCATCGATGGGCATCAAAGCGGGTAGAAGATAAGAAAGCGTCTTACCGGATCCGGTTTTGGTAATTCCGACCATGTAGCGGCTGGCCAACCTTGCGACTGGATCAGAGTTGGAGTGGTTAACTCCGCGTAAACATCGGCAATCTCGGTCGGAAATCCCACTTCCTTGAAAAGTTAAGTGCTGCATCCGGAACGTCTCATCCTTTGGTCGTGATTTCCTTGGTCTTTCTCCATTCGCTGATTTCTCGTTCCGAGCGCCGGAAATCTACTTTCGAACGGTAACTTAGGCGCGTCACCAATTCCAGCTTCTGATGGTTCCAGTTGACAGGTTTGAACATAAGTTGCGCCTTGGTAACGTCATATCGCTTTGTTCCTCTCCTCCACGACGAGGATTTCGGCTCCGACTTCGACGATAGCTAATAAAAGAAACATTATTATTATAGGTGTGCCACTGTGAGCAATATGATGGAAAAAGTCACTAAACAAACTTACCCTCCCCTTTTTCTCATATCGATCCTATTCAAAAAACCCGGAAAGCTATTTCAAAGTGATAATGGACGATTACTGAACACTTCGAAATACTTTTCAAAGTATAAAAATACCGCAGACAAGTCAAAAATGAATACAATTTTCCGCAAACAAAAATAGCTGCAGCCAACCAAAAATTTCACTTTCTTCTCCGTCTCACTGTTTTCGCGAAAAGACAGACGCTGAAATCGACATTCGACATGACGTCATCAGGAGAGACAAGGGATAGGAATGAGGCAACACGAAAACACTAGCGTAATGTTTAAATTGAACTTATTTATGTATTATTTACTTGTTTTGCAATTTGATTTTTTCCGTGTAAGCAAGATTGATTAAAAAGTTTTATTTATTTTTATGGATGGACAATACAGAATTATAATTGAGAGAGTACAGGAGAGGGGAATTGTGGTATAGAAGCGAAGTAATCAGCATTATGATCAATTATGAAGATAGATGAGTCAGTTCCGGGCTGCAAATCTCTTACATAAAGATACCTATCTTATAATTATGAATAAAACATTATAATATGTTGATCTATATTAACGGAGCGTTAATAATGTCATCATTTATGAATAGTACCTTTTGAAATGTTAGGCTTTATAACGGAATATTAGGGAAGCGGGATTGTAGAAAAAAAAATGCTCTTTTACTCGTTGTGGAGAGTTTCTCTCGAGTGAGAGGTAAAAGGGTCTTGGCAAAAGCAGACGGAAAACTCGTGGTAGTCTTTCGAATATAGTCAACGAGAACGGACGTGAGATGTCGGATGGAGAGGACTCCAATTCCGCGGACGTTGTTCCAGCCGGCACATTCGTGAGTTTGGCCGGTCGCGACACAATAGTGGAGGTATTATTTTTCACTGACATGCCGTGGATTACTGCGATGAAATCATTTTTCTCATTAAGTTAATGGTCGTTACTTTTAGCAGAGTGAAAATGAAAGACACCTTTACTGCCCATAAAGGCATAACTGTCCCATATTGAAAAAGTAGGCATTGAGAAAACACCGCTCAAAGTTTGAAGTTTGAGTTCTCATACAAATGTTCATGATTTTCTAGTACATTTCTACTTGCCATATTCATTCAGCACAACCTCACAGGTAACTCATTTTGCTTCTATTGATCATCAAAAAATATAAACTTGAACACAATTCATGTTTCGCATTGGATATTTCGGTTGAAAGTTCATATAGAGACTGTTATGCCTTTATTTTTCAATATGGGACTGCACCTACTTCATATTTTTTCACAACATTTTCAAACAAAGTGTGTAAATTTTTATGTGCAGAGTAAAATACATATTAAAACATGGATGTTGCGACAAAAAAAGGTGTTGGTTCGAAAATCAATATGGGACAGTTATGCTTTTATGGGCAGTTTACTGGTTGGTGGTTGACAAAGGAATGAATAAATTTATTTTCAGGATCTCTTACATTCAATATCAGAAGGTTGCTATGATCGATTGTACTTCAACATCCCGCCTCAATTGATCAATCCCAGCATCGTTCGCAGTTTACTGAATCTCGGGGCAGGAAGGCCTTTCGTCATCAGATCCGCTAGTTGGTCCTCGGTTGGCTGATACTGTAATTTAATCTTCTTCTCTTGGATCAGGTCTCGCAGGAAAAAGTACTGGATATCGATATGCTTCATCCTTCTATGCTTTCTCGGTTCTTTACACAATGCATGGCTGGTTGTCCTCATAGATAGTCACCGGTAAGGCAACTTCCACATCAAGCATCTTCAAGAGGTTCACCACCCACATCGCTTCGCAGCTGGCTTGGCAAAGAGCCATGAACTCCGCCTCAGTCGTCGACAACGCCACCGATGTCTGCTTTCTGGTTGCCCACGAGATCGTTGCTCCATGCAGCTTCACCACGTACCCCGAGACGGAGCGCCGGTCGTCCAGATTATTACCCCAGTCCGCATCGGCATATACGGAAAGTGTTTCCGACTCCATCGACCTCCGGAAAACCAAGTTGTAGTCGACAGTAGCTCGCAGGTACCTCAAAAATTCGCTTCAGGTGAGCCCAGTGTTCTTCAGTGGCACAACATTGGAAACTCGCAAAATAGCTTACCGCTACGCAGATATCAAGCCTCGATGTGATCATCAGGTACATCAAGCACCCAATCAACTCCTTGTAAGGCTTCGTCGTGAACCGCGTCGGATCTTCACACTTGAGCAGCTTCAGATGAGGGTCCATGGGAATAGCAGACGGCCTACAATCCTCCATCCCAAAACGCTGCAGAATCTTCATCACGTACTGCTTCTGGTCGATCGTCATAACGCCGTCGGCTCTGTTTCGGTTGATATTCAGTCCAAGAAAGCACCGCACCTCGGCCAGGTCCTTCATCTCGAACTCTCTTGACAGCTTTTGTTTCAAATGTTTGATCGCCAGAATCGAATTCCCAGCAATCAGGATGTTGTCTACGTATATAACGAGGTAAACGACTGCCTCTCCCTTCGACCAATGGTAAAGACACTGATCATGCTGACTTCGTTGGAATCCGATGCTCGTAATGAACGTGTGGAACCTCATATTCCAGCTCCGGGATGCCTGCTTCAGTCCATAAATAGCCTTGTTGAGCTTGCAGACCAGATCGTTTCCTGCCTCAAAGCCTGATGGTTGCCGCATATAAATTTCCTCAGTCAGTTCGCCGTTCAGGAACGCGGTTTTCACATCCATTTGATGCACGTGCAGGTCTCGCTGGTTCGCCAGTGCCAACAAAATCCTCAACGTCGTCATCTTCGCCACAGGGGAATACGTTTCCGAATAGTCGAAGCCCTTCGTCTGCGTGAAGCCCTTCGCAACAAGTCGGGCTTTGTATCGGTCGATCTTGCCTTCACCGTCTTGCTTAATAGTGAATACCCATTTATTGCCTACAGGTCGACGCCCAGCAGGCAGCTCCGTCAAGCTCCACGTACGGTTCTTCTCCAGGGATGCTAGTTCAGCTTCGATGTCTCGAGCCACAAATACCTTCTTTCCGTTCCAAACACGGTATCCATTCGGTGCGTAGCCCACGAAGGTCGCCTTTTCGGACTTCATATCCAACTTCTTCCGCTTCTGCTTCGGGACATGGACGAAACATTCTGCACCAAAATTTCGAAGGTTACTCACGTTTGGCTTTCTTCCATTCCAGACTTCATAGGGAGTGCGATGACCATCCACAGCAACAGTCGGACTGCGGTTGATTAGGTACGCCGATGTATATACTGCTTCGCCCCGCAGGCGCTTCGTAACATTGCTTCCAGCCAGCATTGCCCGTACCATTCCAGACTTCATAGGGAGTGCGATGACCATCCACAGCAACAGTCGGACTGCGGTTGATTAGGTACGCCGATGTATATACTGCTTCGCCCCGCAGGCGCTTCGTAACATTGCTTCCAGCCAGCATTGCCCGTACCTTCTCGACGATGGTTCATCCGTTCGCTCAGCCCATTCTGTTCCGGTGTGTACGGAACCGTCATCTCCAACTGGATACCTCGTTGCCGACAGAACATCTTCATTTGCTTGCTACTGTATTCGCCACCGTTGTCGCAGCGAAGACGAGACATCCTAGTTTGGAAATGTACCGTTGCCATAGCCTCGTACGTCTTCAGACACTCCAGCGCTTCATCCTTCGACTTCATCAGGTAGACGACCGTTAAGTGGGTGAAGTCGTCCGTGAAGGTGATGAAATATTGCATGCCGTCCCACGACACAGGCGAGATGGGACCACAGACGTCGCTATGCACCAGCTCCAACGGACGGGTTGTCCGCTTTCCCTCACGGCTGACGAACGATTCTCGAGTTTGTTTGCCAGCAAGACATGGTTCGCAAACCATCGACTCCGAACATCCAGGCTTCACGTTGCTTCCCAGATCGAGTCCATCCACCATTTTTCGGTTGATAAGCTTCATCAGGTTTCCGTTGCCAAGGTGACCATAGCGTTGATGCCACAAGTCCAGCTCCTTGGTTACCTTTCCTGTTACCATAGCACTGTTTGGCGTTGGTAGGTACTGGAAGTCCATCGCATATAGCACACCAACTTGCTTGCCGGTTGCTACGACATCTTGATCGGCATCTTCAACGACTACCTTGCCTTTGTGGAAAATCACTTTTTTTCCCGAACTTTCCAGCCGACGCAGGGACATCAGATTCAACGTCAGCTCTGGAACGAAAAGAACATTTTCCATACGCACATGGATGTGCTTACCATCGACAGTCGAGTACACGTTGATTTCTCCACGTTGCCTAGCGACCAGGTTGACACCTTTCTTCGCTGTCGCGATCCAGACGGGCTCTTCCAGCACCTCCAGATTTTGGAACAGTTCTCGTTGATTCGCCATGTGGTCTGAAGCCTCGCTATCCAGGTACCAGCTCCGCGATTTCTCATCCGAAGCTGACCCGGACCCGGCAACACACGACACAGTTTTTGCAGCAGCACTGACCTTCGTAGATTTCTTCTTCTCGTGGTTCCGACCCTGCTCTTGACGCAGTTCAGATTCAGGACAATCGGCTCGCTTGTGGCCGAATTTGCCACAGCCGAAGCACTTCAGACGGCACTTTCCTCCGGACTTACCAGCAAACGCAACGTTGTCCGATTCTTGATTGGCCGACGAGTTTCTTCCCTTTCGCTTCGATTCAACGTCCAAATACTTCCCTTTCACGAATTCCAGGGTTAGCTTCTCTGAAACCGCCTCCATTTCCGTGTTCACCGACTCGTACGAAACCGGCATAGTGAGCATCAGGTGGCACACAATGTCTTCCTCGTCCATTTTCGCAGTGTGGGATTCCAGACTCGAACGCTCATCGTGCTTCATCTCCAACAGTTTGCGCTTCAACATGAAACGATTCGTCAAGCTCTTCTGCTCGAAAACCTCATGCAGCCCGTTCCAGATTTCCATCGGACTCTTCTTGTCCTTGATATACTCCAGGTGACTATCCGCGACCGCACCGATCAATACCGAACGACACTAGTTGTCCTGCTTCTTCCGGTTCACCTTCTTTTCCTCCTTCCCCTTCTTGACAGCCGCCGTATTTCCCCGGGATTTCCCAGAAGTCTTCCTCCTCCGCTGCCTTCTCGACACAGTGCGCGATTTCCAACTGCTCCAGGAATGCCAACATTCAGAACCTCCAATTGTTGAAACCCGTACCGTCGAAAGGCTTGATCTTGAGGAACTTCTCGTCGTCTCCCATCGTACCGGATTTTAACTGGCTTCGAAAATCTTCTTGGTTTGGGTTGTTCTGGGCCCAAAACCTTTTAGCAGAGTGAAAATGAAAGACACCTTTACTGGTTGGTGGTTGACAAAGGAATGAACAAATTTATTTTCAGGATCTCTTACATTCAATATCAGAAGGTTGCTATGATCGATTGTACTTCAACAGTTACTTCCCGTTACAACATTAACATGTACATTAATGGAAACACTTTTTGGGCAATGATTCATTTTTATTCACGAATTCATGAATTTTGGTTGATTTTTCTAATTTTTATTTTTAAATATCCATATCCGCTCTCATATTTTCTTGAAGCCTATTTATGTTAGGGTAGATGTACCAATAGTGGAGGTACTAAGCACTGTTGAAGTTCATTCAACCCCCTAAATTGAAGAAGCGCAATGGATCAATGCACGAGTTCACTATTTGACGTTTTAGCGGTGCCGTCTTATTTATGAGACCATGGAAACCAGTGAATTCGGCACCGCTCAAACGTCAAATTAGTGAACTCGTGCATTGATCCATTGCGCTTCTTCAATTTAGGGGGTTGAATGAACTTCAACAGTGCTTAGTACCTCCACTATTGGTACATCTACCCTAACATAAATAGGCTTCAAGAAAATATGAGAGCGGATATGGATATTTAAAAATAAAAATTAGAAAAATCAACCAAAATTCATGAATTCGTGAATAAAAATGAATCATTGCCCAAAAAGTGTTTAGATCGATTTTAGATAAAGGAAATCGATATTTAGAACGCAAATAAAAATTTTGGTTCTAGAGGTAAATTTAGGTTCAATTTAACAAACTAAGAAACCCTAAAAGAAATCTAAAGTTTGCTTCATTACCTTGACCAATTTCTCCACAAGTTTATTTACCGAGTTGATTTTTACGAATACCATAAGAAATCCCTCCAAGAGTACGTTTTAGATACCTTCAAGAATTCAGCCTTGTATCTTTCTAAGGATAGTCACAGAAGTTTCCTCAGAAATTTCATCAGGAATTCCTCCATATATTATTTAAGAAAATTTTCAGGAATGTCCAAAGTCATCAAGTTATTTATCAATTAATTGTTCTTTTTTTCTTCTAGGAACTTCTCCAAGGTTCCTGTTTAGAACATTCAACAGTATTTTCTTCGAATCTTATGTAGGTATATCCAAGAAGTATTTCAGAAGGAGCTTCTTAACAATAGTTATAACATCTGATGATCGAAATGGTTAAGTTCTAAAGCAGGTAACCCTTGATGAACTCCCACAAAATTTTAGACAAATAACTAGGGATTTTTAGACAAATAGCTAGGGATAATTGAAAAAATAAATAAATGAATGTTCAAATATCTAGATACAGGATCACCTTGAAAACTATCGGACGGCATCGCTGAATTTGTGTAGGAATGATTAGATGAATTACTAGAAAAATTACTGCAGTATTAGCTGGCGTGAAACCTTAAAGTCATTTAGTTGAGAAACTTTTCGAGAGATTGTTGGGAAGAACTGCAGGACAAATTCTTGGATGAAATGTTGAGAAAATTCCAAGGTATGTTTAATAAGGAATCCCAAGTCAAATCTATTAAGGAATTCCCCGAATAGTATAGGGGTGAATCACCCCTATTCTTGTTTAACTTTGAATGATTTTTTAGGTCGAAATCCGTGTTGCATTCTCATTTATACCAGGAAAATCAAGTGAGCTATGGACTCGAACGAATAGGATTTGATCGAAAGTTGGATTCGCCTTAAGGCTCAAGAATCCATCATTCAATTAACAGCGATTACCAAAATTAAAAAAAAAATCGTTCGAATTTAAAGAAAGCCTTATGCAAATCCACCACCGCATTACAGAAAACAAGTGCAATGCAATGATAGATTTTCATTACAATGCCTCGACATGGAGACATTCTTGAGAATCCATGTAGATGAATTCTAGAAGGAATCTACATGGCAACGATTAGGCGGCATCCATTTATTACGTAACGCTAAAATTGGAAATTTTTGAGCAACTCCCCCCCCCTCCGTAACGCTTTTTGTATGAAAAATTTTAAATTTTTGTATGAGCCGTAACGCTTGAGCCTACTCCCCCTCCCCCTAGAGCGTTACGTAATTTGTGGATGCCGCCTTAGGACTATAACTAGAAAAAAACCTTGTAGATCTTCCTGGAAAAATCACTAGATCGATTGCTTCAAAAACTATAGAATGATTTTTTTTATTTTCTTGGACGAAGAAAATAATAAAAGAAAATCATTCTAGAGTTTTTGAAGTAGTTGATTTTTCCAGGAATATCTACAAGTTTTTTTTTCTAGTTATCGTCCTAATCATTGCCATGTAGATTCCTTCTAGAATTCATCATCAAAAATGTCTCCATAAAATTCCTCCAGAGATTATTTAAGGTAATCACCGCCATTGTTTAAGAGGAAAATAACCATAATCGTTTCACAGTTTTCAATTTGGTGATCGCTGAAATTATCGTTCAGAATTTGTTAAAGATTTCAGCCAGGAATTACTCAAACGACTTATCTCAAGATCCTTTCAGGAAGTTCTCTGGGAAATTTTTAAGAAATTTCCCAAGGAAGAGCTCATGAAATTTGATTGTGCTAAATTTCCACAAATGGCGAATGCAAAAAAAATGATAATAAATCTTCGAGCTGTTTAGTAGAATACCTATAAGTAGATGAAAAAAAAACGAATTTAGTACTATACCATTTAATTCCACTAGAGTTTGTATCCTTTGACAGATACGCGTATTTCGACCTCAACTGTAAGGCCGTCTTCAGTGTCGTGTACTAGACTCGACTTGAAGAAAACCATCGTATGCACGCATTATATATTAACACTAGGTATAAACGTATTTCCCTACCCATTATTATTTTTTAACTTAAAATTTATGAGCTTTAGGCACATTCCATCCCTCTTTTGTTGAAACTTTAAATGCTGAAAGGTACATCACGGGAACGATTAGTAGGTACCAAGTTGAATAGCCATGTATTGCCAAGTTGAATAGCAATACATGGCTATTCAACTTGGTACCTACTAATCGTTCCCGTGATGTACCTTTCAGCATTTAAAGTTTCAACAAAAGAGGGATGGAATGTGCCTAAAGCTCATAAATTTTAAGTTAAAAAATAATAATGGGTAGGGAAATACGTTTATACCTAGTGTTAATATATAATGCGTGCATACGATGGTTTTCTTCAAGTCGAGTCTAGTACACGACACTGAAGACGGCCTTACAGTTGAGGTCGAAATACGCGTATCTGTCAAAGGATACAAACTCTAGTGGAATTAAATGGTATAGTACTAAATTCGGTTTTTTTCATCTACTTGCAAAAAAAAGTCATTCCACGAATACCTCATCTCAAGGTGGTGAACGAATCAATCATCAGATATGAACCCTTCTTTATTTAATTGGACCAGGCAAGGTAGAACCATGCAAAAGAGACGAGGTAACGAGTCGCCTGAGTTGGATGCTCACAAAAGTGTGGTGAAGGATGTTTCGAATCAAACGAGGAAGAAAAGTAGGTCATCTTCAGGGCATTGTAAGCGAAATTCAAAATCAAAGTAATGATGGTATACAGTAGAGTTGTAGCCAGCATTAATCTTAGTACACAGTGCGCATCGTACCTTCGTGCTGTGCGTACACGAATTCTCTCTGCTCTTGGAAGTTTTCTTAAAAACTACCTAAAGCAATAAAACAGTACTTTTCAGTGCTACACAAACAGTACTTTTCAGTGCTAAAATTAAAAACGGTACTTTTCAGTGCTACTTAAACAGTACTTTTCAGTACTATTTTTTCTACTATTGATCCCTTTACGATCCTTGTTTGGACCCGTGCCTTCGATTTTTCGTTGGACCCGTTGGCGAAAGCTAGCGGTGGTAATCCTTCTTGGACACCGTCTAGGGAAAAAACCTCTCGAAGGTCACGTCTTTCTCGTTTATTAACTAAACATGGTATCAACAACTAACAAAAGGAAGGGTGAATCTCTGAATTCACTACTTCCTTCCAAAAAAGTGGGTTTTAAAACTGTCACTACACGTGGCAAGAATGGAAGAAAGGACGCTTCCCCGGAATGCGAAGTTTCTTCCAAGGGTGAAATGAATAATTGTATTGAAATGAGCAATCAGTTCGATGCTCTAGACAAATTTTCCGAACACCAAATCGAAGCAGCCTCTAGCCCAGGCTCTTTGATTCAAGTGAGGAAGCAAAGAGTGCCGCCTATCGTGGTCAGTTGTTCCGAATTTGGGGGATTTAGGCAGGAGATCTTGAACTCCATTAGGGGAATCAAGGTTTCCTTCCAAATCGCAAAGAAAGGAGACTGTCGCGTTTTGCCGGAAACTCTTAAAGATCGCGAACTTCTTCTCAGATATCTTGAAGAGAAGAAGCACAATTTTTTTACTTATGACGACAAAACTGAACGTTTGTTCAAAGTCGTCTTGAAAGGTCTCTCAAGTGACTATAAGTCACCTGAAGAGATCAAAAATGGAATAAATGATTTACTTGGATTTTCCCCAGTCCAAGTAATCATTATGAAAAAGAGAACCCAATCTGGCATTGTTCGGAAAGGGCTTTCTCAAGAATATTATTTAGTTCACTTTAACAAAAAAGAACTAAATAATATTAAAGCTTTAGAAAAAGCTAAACTTATGTTCGATGTCCGTGTGACGTGGGAACATTTCCAGAAACCAGGAGGAAATTACCAGAACCCCACTCAGTGCCGTCGGTGCCAAAAGTGGGGTCATGGTACAAAAAATTGTCGCATGGATGCTAAATGCATGATTTGCGGAGGTTCTTCTCACGCTAAGGACGACTGTCCTGTGAAAGAAGATACCAGAAAATTTCAATGCGCCAATTGCAAGGGCCCTCACAAAGCTAACTTTTGGGAATGCATTTCACGCAAAAGAGTCGTTGAGGCTCGTGCCAAGCAGATGAAGGATAATATCCGTTACGATAACGGTCGTTTCCGGAATTTGCCTGGTAGAGTATCGAACAATGCTCATTTTTCAGTTAACGATCGCTTGATTAGGAATCATACCCACCAGGAAGATCATAATCATGCTCATTCACAAACAAATTTTAATCCGTCGGGTAGCCGTTCGAATCTTTCAATTTCGAATGTATCTACCCACGGTAAATCCTTTGCCGATATCGTAGCAGGTAATTTGAACTCTTCCCCTGTTCGTTCCATGAGTACCCATTCTACTTGTTTCAAATCAAATGGAAAAAACCCTACCGCCACAGGTAACTCCTACCCCGCTTCTTCGTCTACCGAAAATTCCAATGGGAAATCATCAGATGATATGTCTGCCTCTGATTTTAATTTTCTAACTGAACAATTGAATCTAATGATTGATGCAATGTTCAAAGCCACCACTATGACTGAAGCAGTCCAAGTAGGTGTAAAATTTACAAATAAAATTGTTATTGGATTACGTTTTTCTAATGGATCCAAATAATAATTTAAATATTTTAAATTGGAATGCTCGTTCTCTGAATGGTAAAGAGGACGAGCTGTTTAATTTTCTTACAGCTAATAAAGTGCATATAGCAGTTATTACCGAAACTTATTTAAAACCTGGATCCAAATTTAAAAAAGATCCTAACTTTTTTGTTTATCGTAATGATCGACTTGATGGGGCATGTGGGGGAGTTGCAATCATCATTCATAGGCGTATAAAACATCAACTGTTTTCGTCATTTGAAACTAAAGTTTTTGAAACTTTAGGTGTTTCTGTTGAAACACAGTTTGGTAAATATACTTTCATAGCTGCCTATTTGCCTTTTCAATGCTCTGGACAGCAAGTTAATTGGCTTCAAACTGACTTGCGAAAATTGACTCGCAATAAGTCAAAATTTTTTGTCATTGGTGACTTTAATGCCAAACATCGGTCATGGAATAATTCTCAAAGTAATTCCAACGGCAGAATTTTATTTGATGAGTGCTCTTCAGGATATTTCTCAATTCAATACCCTGATAGCCCTACATGTTTTTCCTCTTCAAGAAATCCATCTACGATTGACTTGGTCTTAACCGACTCTAGTCATCTTTGTAGCCAATTAGTTACTCATGCTGATTTTGATTCTGATCATGTCCCTGTTACATTTCAAATATCGCATGAAGCGATTCTCAATCCTATCAGCTCCCCTTTCAATTATTTACGAGCCGACTGGAATATATATGAAACGTATGTTGACTCTAATCTTGATGTTAACATTTCTTTAGAAACTAAAATTGATATTGACAATGCTCTTGAAACTTTAACAAATTCCATTGTTGAAGCCAGGAACATTGCAATTCCAAAATGTGAAGTAAAATTTGAATCCGTGATTATAGACGATGATCTTAAACTCTTGATCCGTCTTAAAAACGTGAGGAGAAGGCAATTTCAACGCACTCGTGATCCTGCTATGAAAATTATATGGCAGGATTTGCAGAAAGAAATCAAGAAACGTTTTGCAGATTTAAGAAACAAAAATATTGAAAATAAAATTTCTCAATTGGACCCCGGCTCTAAGCCCTTTTGGAAATTATCTAAAATCTTGAAAAAACCTCAGAAGCCTATACCGGCATTGAAAGAGGAAAACAAATTATTACTAACTAATTGCGAAAAAGCTCAAAAACTTGCTATGCAGTTTGAAGGTGCTCACAATTTTAATTTAGGACTTACTAGTCCAATTGAAAATGAAGTTACTCAGGAGTTCGAAAATATTCTCAATCAAGAGAACGTTTTCGAAAATGCCTAGGAGACTGATTTGGAAGAAGTGAGAACTATTATTAAAAAATTCAAAAATATGAAAGCTCCTGGCGATGATGGAATTTTCTACATCCTCATCAAGAAACTTCCAGAAAGTAGCTTATCATTTTTAGTTGATATATTTAACAAATGTTTTCAATTAGCATATTTTCCTGACAAATGGAAAAATGCTAAGGTTGTTCCAATTTTAAAACCAGACAAAAATCCTGCAGAAGCTTCTAGCTATCGTCCAATCAGTTTGCTTTCCTCCATCAGTAAACTTTTTGAAAAGGTTATTTTGAACAGAATGATGGCCCACATCAACGAAAATTCAATTTTTGCCAATGAACAGTTCGGATTCCGCCATGGACATTCGACCACTCATCAACTTTTACGTGTAACAAATTTGATCCGTTCCAACAAATCTGAAGGCTACTCTACTGGTCTTGCTCTTCTAGACATAGAAAAAGCATTCGACAGTGTTTGGCATGAAGGTTTGATTGTAAAATTGAAAAATTTTAATTTTCCAACATACATTGTTAGAATAATTCAAAGTTATCTGTCAAATCGTACACTTCAGGTTAATTATCAGAACTCCAGATCTGAAAGACTTCCTGTAAGAGCTGGTGTTCCCCAAGGCAGCATCTTGGGACCAATATTATACAATATTTTCACATCTGACTTACCTGAGTTACCTCAGGGATGTCAAAAATCTTTGTTTGCGGATGACACAGGCCTCTCCGCCAAAGGACGAAGCCTGCCTGTCATCTGTAGTCGATTGCAAAAAAGTTTGGATATTTTTTCTTCATACTTGCAAAAATGGAAGATTTCTCCTAATGCTTCCAAAACTCAACTAATAATATTCCCACATAAACCAAAAGCTCTTAATTTGAAACCTTCAAGTAGACATGTTGTCACGATGAGAGGGGTTCCAATAAATTGGTCAGATGAAGTTAAGTATCTAGGACTCATGCTAGATAAGAATTTAACTTTCAAAAATCACATTGAGGGCATTCAAGCCAAATGTAATAAATATGTAAAATGTCTCTATCCCCTTATTAATAGAAAATCAAAACTTTGTCTTAAGAACAAGCTTTTGATATTCAAACAAATTTTCAGGCCAGCCATGTTGTATGCTGTACCAATATGGACTAGCTGTTGTAATACCAGGAAGAAAGCTCTGCAGAGAATTCAAAATAAAATTTTGAAAATGATTCTGAGGCTTCCTCCCTGGTATAGTACCAATGAGTTACATAGGATATCCAATGTTGAAACATTGGAACAAATGTCAAATAAAATAATCAATAATTTCAGGCAAAAATCGTTACAATCTTCTATTGCCACGATTAATGCGTTATATGATTAGGTTAAGTTAGGTTAAGTATATTAAAAACTTTTTTTTTCTCTTATAAGCAGGTGAAATCAACTCACCTGTAAAAAATCTGAACTGCTACGGCAAATGAAATGTAATATGTTGTTAACAAAATGTTAATAAAATCTTAGATTTGTTTTACCAAATAAGGATGATAGTGTTGTCTAATAACACAGAACACCTAGATATAAGAAATAATGAATGTAATGTTTGGAATGATACTAATAAAAAAAAAAAAAATTAAAAAAAAAAAAAATCTTAGTACTATACGGACAAGAGTTAAAGTGAAGATGAAACGAAGCCAAATCTCAAATTTTCAAGAGCTCAAATCCAAAGCTGAAAATTTAATCGATTGGTCACTAGCTGGTTGTTTTTAGCTCAAACGGTTGTTCGGTTCTCCAAATTTGTGCTTTTGAAAATTTGAAGTTTGGCTTCATTTCATCTTCACCTTAAGCTTCCGTTGTTTAAAAACTACGTAGTTAACGGTAACGCAGACATTATTTTCTGAAAGGAAATAGCCTTTCGAAATTATTCTTTCATCTACTCACACATTGCGATCGTTAACATTATGAACAATCAAGGAGCAGCTATACTAATACGAAGGGGGCTATATTACAGCGATGTTATCTGTGATCCTAGCGGAAGGATAATCTCGGTAAAAATCATAATATCAATTAGGGTAGAAGCACTGGTTTTGGCCATACGCCAGTTGTAGCCATAGTGGATTATACACCGTTTTACATAGACAATCAGCATGAAACCTTTTGTGTTCAGTAGATCACATTCATATGATAGAGCTACATTCATTTACTCGTCCAAATTAATTCAAAACCTAAGAAAAACAATTCATTTTCCTTATAATTTTAACTCCCATACACCCAATTTGGCCAGGGCACTCCTAATTTAACCACTCTCATGAGAAATCAATGCAATTGGCCAATTTAGGAACCGAAGTTAAATCTCTGGCCGAAACTGGTTCCGTTGGCCTATATTGACCAACGGGATTTTCAAGGCGAAAAAATGGTTTTAGCTCAGTTTTGATATCCCAAGGAACACACATGTTATAATTAATGCATATTAACTCTTAAATGACTAGATTTTGTCATATAAGAGTTAATATGCATCAATTATAACATGTGTGTTACTCGGGATTTTACACACATAATATGGATTGAAATCTTGCATTTGACATATTTGTAGTATGAATACGGCTTCCCATTTAATTGACATTTTCTCTTAGGCTGGCCAAAATCGGTGCTTTTACCCTACGTCAATATCTACGGCCACGAGGGGAACCAATACAAAAAGGTAATAGAAACATTATTTTCAGAAGATATTAAAAATCACCTCAATAAGTTAGGGGCTGTCCATTAGCCACGTGGTCATTTTTTTAAGTTTCAGATAATATGGTAAGGGCTATTGGAAAATTAATACTACTTTCATAGACGAAGATTTTATAGAAAATGAATTCTGCTTCGAATATGAGTCGTTGCAAAATAGAATAGCTTATAGTAATAATTTCTACTCTTGGTGGACAAGCCATTTCAAATCAAAAGTCAAGCCATTTATAAAAGTAAAAGTATAGAATTCAATTGCAGTATGACCGAAAGAAAATCTGAGCTGTATAAGACGTTGATAGAACTTTAGAATTTACAAAACGAAAATGAAGACGTTAGTACTGAAATGAATTTTCCAGTTATCTGTGAGAAAAGCATTGGTATTCAAAAATGAAAACGAAAAAATCGAAAAACATGGAAACAAAATTATCCGCGAAGACAAAAAAGTTAATATTTATCAGATTATAACCAGACACAAAAGCTCGAAAAGCAGAACGATTGTAGAACTGCATGATGGAATTAACACTATTAGAGGAATGAATCAATTGAAAAGATACATTTTTGATCATTTTTCTGGTAATTTTGCTAGACAAACTGACGACGAAACTGAAGACTGCTGTGACATGCTCGAATACGTAACCAAGAAGTTAGGAGATAATGATGCCGAGGGCTTGATACGTGAAATCGGTGAAGACGAGGTGAAACATGTGGTTTTTAGCTGTACGAAGAAAAAGACACCTGATCCAGATGGTATAAATTATGAGTTCTATGCAAAACACTTCGATTTGTTAAAAATTATATGTTGAAACTTTTTAATGGATTATTGCATGGCGATGTTAATTCTTCCTTAAGAATTTTGTTAAGGATATATAACATTAATACCAAAAAATCTCAGGCTTTCGACCTATTAGCCTTATCAATTGCGATTACAGAATTACAGCAGGTAATAGGAAAGGGGGGACGGACCTGGTGTAGTGGTTAGAACGCCGAGAACCTGGGATCGAATCCCATCCCCGAGATAGTCACTAATGACATAATAGTTATAGTGACGACTTCCTTCGGAAGGGAAGTGAAGCCGTTGGTCCCGAGATGAACTAGCCCAGGGCTCAAAATCTCGTTAATAAATATAGAAAAAAATGGTAATAGGAAAATTAGTGGGTGAAGGACAAACAGCATGCATTGCCAGCAAATCCTGCATAGTAAACCTCGATCAGTTAAAATAATAGCGAAATAATAGCGATAATAGCGAAAGGAAATGGATCGAAGAGATTTAAAGCTGCAATTTTTAGTTTGGACAAAGAAAAAGCTTTCGACAATGTTCACCATGGTAGATTATGGCAAGTTTTAGAAGGATACAGTTTCCCGATTCGTTTGATAGGTTGTTTGAAAAATTTGTACTGTCATGCCTCTACAAGTGTGCTGTTCAATAGCCACTTGACAAATAAGTTCAAAATTGAAAAAAAAATATAAGAAATGCGGATGATGTTACGATTATCATTCGTTCGGATTCAGAATTTGATACTGTATTGAGCATTGTTGGCGATTATAAAAGAAAGTTTGGAATTCGATAGAATTTTCAGAAATAAGCTTTTAAGAGAATTATTAATATTGCATATGGTCCACAGAAGATAGAAGAAGAAAACCAATTAAAAATTGTAGGCGTAACTTTTACGCAAAATTGGATTTTTTTTATTTAAGTTAGAACTAAACTTGTACCAAATCAGTTATTGGGTCACCAAGTGGCTCGGTAGCTTAGTTGGTAAAGCGCTCGTCTAGCATACAAGAGTCCTGGGTTCAAATCTCAGCCGAGCACGTGGATTTTTTTTTCATAATTTCACCCATAATTTGTCCATCTTTACCACGCGTAATGAGTTAATTAATTTAATAACCATGCGGATTGGATTACCGAACAGCTCAATATAAGCGTCAATTTATAAAACCATATACTATTTAAATACGGTTTCATTAATACAGTCGCCTCTCCACATCTCGATATCGAAGGGACCATCGAGATAGGGAGAGATCGAGACAAAGAACAAATTTTTGATGAATACTAGATTGAAAAACACTCCGTTGCCAAGAAAGTAATACACAAACAGACGTCATTTTGCGCTCCTAATTTGTTTTGAATCCCAAAACTTTGGTCTAGTAACCTTCGATGGGGACGGACCTGGTGTAGTGGTTAGAACACTCGCCTCTCACGCCGAGGACCTGGGATCGAATCCCATCCCCGACATAGTCACTTATGACGTAAAAAGTTATAGTGACGACTTCCTTCGGAAGGGAAGTAAAGCCGTTGGTCCCGAGATGAACTAGCCCAGGGCTAAAAATCTCGTTAATAAAGTCAAACCAACCAACCAACCTTCGATTTTGGTCATATCGACATACGGAGAGAAAATTGGGAACATAGAATCAACAGAAAAACATCGAAATATGGAGATATCGAGATAAGGAGGATATCGAGATATGGAGAGATAAAATGTATGCAGACTGAAGGGACCTATGAAATCATCGACATAGGGAGAGATATCGAGATATAGAACATCGAGATGTGGAGAGCCGACTGTATACGATTCTTTAATAGCAAAACAATGTTTCAAAAATTTAGTTAAAATTTCCAAATTACAGGGTGTCCATTCAAAATCAGTTTTCCAATTCCCGGATTTTTCCCGGGTGTCCAAGAAATTAAAAAAAAACAGGTAGCAAAAAAAATCCTGCGTTTTGATATTTTAGTTTTTCTTTTTTTACGATATGGACAAATTTGGAGGACATGATCTAATTTATTTATGAATTGATTTTAATACAATTAAAAAAAGGTTTACATTTCAAAAGGGTTATGGACAAAAAGATTTAAAATATTTCTGCACATCTTGATCGATCCACTCTTCCCCTAATAACTTTGCTAAAATAAATCTGCAATATTTCTTATTAATGTAGAAGATATAGTGATTCTTCATCCTACGACAACAGAATCAATTTTCTGCAATAACGCAAAGAGAACAACGATGAAGAGAAATCGATGAATGCAGCTAGGCCCTTATGAAAAAACAATGCTGATTTGCTGAATTATCTAAAACACCGTTACCCCCTGGAATTAGTAGGAAGTTTAGAGAAATTATGGAATAATATAAATGCCTGCTTTGTGCATCTAAACTCCCACAAAAGGGCAAAGTTCAATAGCCAACCTATTACCTTCTAAGAATGCCTTAAGAAGTATGCGTTAGACATGGCTTATGCCTGATTTATGGAGAAATGTTGGATCCAAGAAAAGATCTTTTAACAGAAACAATATTTCCAAATACATGTTATTGTTCTCCTATGAAGCTGGCTAAAACTTATGACATGAATCAAGATTGCATCTTCCAAGTAATCTTCAAAAGATTTAATGAACATATTAATAATCTAGTCAAATACTTCACAAAAATCTTACCAAGAATACCTAAAGGACCTCTTTATTTATTTATTCATCAAAGAACTAGCCATGACAAAAAAAATTTGGATTATTGAAAGAATTCGCTGTCAATCTGCAGAAATCTATACAAAATCTCGTCAGAGGCCTTATAAGAACCGTCTAGGCCAGTGGTTCCCAACCTTTTTGGAGCTGTGGCCCCTTTCAAGTTCTAAAAATATCCCGCGGACCCCTGCAAACAAAAATTGTAGAAATCTTTTTTGTTAAATAAATAAAAAAGATTTGATTGGTTTTTAGTATAAGGTGACCTCAATGCAGATCAGAAAAAAGGATCAGATTCAATTAACTACAATTACAAAAACATATTCTTTCTCGTTTTTCCCAGCATATCTAAATAGATCTCACAAAGGATTTGTCTATGATCAATAACATTGAAAAAAAAAACTGTCAATGAACCAGTGATAAAGGTGGTGAACATATCTACTGAACCAGAACAAAAACAAGCAAAATACTCGCGAGTATAAGAGTGTTGTAATCTGTCGATGATAAATCTTTTCGTGTACGTATTCGGAGCTGTTCGAAGTCAATTGGGCTTTTGGTAAAAAAGGCCTTTGAGTTTTCTTGACTTCAAGGGATTTTTATTACAAACTTGTAGTTTACTGTCGATTTGATGGATGTACACTTGCTTTATTATGGTTTTGACAGACCATAATAAAGCTCACCTTGTTTAGTTGCACGCGAGTAAATGTTCACGAACATTTTAATATTTGTTCTGGTATGTTCTCCCGTGCAGGCAGGTGCAAACCTACTCTCATCAAGTTTTTTCGCGAGTCTGTCGTGTTTGTTTTGCGTTGGTTTACACGCGTAAGATGCTTCGTGATTTCCACCATGGCAAGGAACCTAATTAGCGGTTTAGGGAAATCATTCGAACAATTTTACATTTATCAATAGATATCCTTGACAGGGTCTCACACAGATCACGTCTGCGTCCCATATAATATCTTCTATGGCCTTCTGTGTGGATCTATAGTGAAAATAACAAGGAACCAGTATCTAAGAAACATCTCTAAAGAATATTGCTCAAATTCTACCAAATTCTTGCAGTATAAGCTCTTGCGAAAACCCCAACAAATAATCTCACGATCAATTTGATTGCCAGGGATTAGCGTTAAAGATTTCCCCAAAAATCTTGCCAGGCAATTTTTGGAAGATATTGTAAGGAATATAGCAAGCATCAACTTTAGCGGCTTCTGTGAATATTTCAAGACACTTTCTAATGGGTTTCATAGCCCATTGTATACCGTGAGATGAATTTTACCTGGAACTGTCAGAAAAGCTAATTAGATAACCTTCAAGAATCTTCCCAAGAAGTACTGCTGCAGGAATATGTTAAAATTTCACAAGGAATCAAATAGAAATCCAGTTAACTGTATGCAAGTTACGCCAAGGATTTGGGTACAATAAGTAAAAATCAACCGCGAAAAATCAAAAATGTGTCAGTAATTTTCTGCGCATTCCTCAAGAAAATATCTTAGTGTCTTAGTGTGAAATCACATAAATTCGTTTGTTTTTTTTTTTCTTAAATTCACAATGAATTTATATGATTTTACTCAGGAAACTGCTATTAAAAAAAAATATGTTTCAACATTTATGCTGTTTGAATGAACATTTACTATGTGGTTTGTGATTAAAATTTTGAGTAAAAAGAGCTGCTATGAGAAAAACATTGAACGAATAATATTAAAATATATATTTTTATCCAAATGTCAGAGGGACATTAACTTCTAAGAACTTGAAGCAAAATCAGCCAAGGAACTTTTCTAGAATCTACTGAAAATCTTATTAGCAATCCACTAATAACCATTTCAGTGATCTCTCAAAAATAATTTTAAAATACTGGTCGAATATCGGTTCGATTTTCGTTAGGATTCCAGCAAAGATTTCATAGTACTTAAAATATAAATAAACCGGTAGTCTTATGTTTTGTTTTCCCGGGGTGTTCACCAAATTCCCGGGTATTTCCCGTATTTTTCCCGGTCATTTGTAATTCCCGGGTTTTTTCCGGTTTTCCCGGATTTCCCGGATGGATGGACACCCTGAAATTATGTCAAAATCAATCCTTTATCGCCTTGAAAAACATCGGTTTTCTATTAGTTAACAAGACCTAGAATCAACCGTTTAAGTTTAATTCATATTTTCTGTTGGAGCTTTAATTCTTCAAATTAATACTTTATGCTCATTTAGGCAAATATTAACGTTATTATAATAAAACACGTGAAACAATGTATTTATTCAGTGCGTTAAATGTTGCAGGAGATCTCCACTCAGTCAAATCATCGATTTTTTTGGTTTATCAATGCTCTTGATGGAACAGCATGGATAATAACGAGGACAATTCTAATTTTAGTTTTATCGAAATTGCCCTACCATTCAGTTTTCTAAATCACTCGGTAATACAGCGAAAGAACATTTTTATTATTTCATTGTTTCATTATGATATGTGTAAAAATATTTCAGTATGGGAAACGATGATGAAGTTTAGCTGAAATATTAATGAAGACGATCGCTGATTATTGAAACATTCCAAATATTACAATTGTTTTTCCTCTATCTGACCACTGAATGGATTTGAATCAGAGCGTTAATGATTAATCATAAATTTAATCATGATTATTGATTAATGATTATGATTAATCAAAAATGTTAATCATTAATCACAAAAAATCAAGAGTTATTCATTAATCACTAATCATAATCATTGCAATATTATGTTTTAATCATTAATCATAATCATAAAAGATCGTCAATTTTATTCAGTAATCATAATCTTAATCATAAATCAAACATTTAATCAATCATCAATTAATCATTGAACAAAATTCGACAAACTTTACAACATTGCCTTTTAATGTATAAATAAATTTTGCATTTCTTACATCGTGTGACAAGAACAATGATAGATTATGCCCAAGGAAGTTCAAAATTCAACCAAGTACAGCATGGTTTTGCTTTATATCCGCGGACGTTACCATAGGACTAAAAAAGACCCTTAAATATTTCCTTCATGTAAAACGGTGCAACGAATCCGAAGACCCGTTTGGACGCTTGTGAGTGGTACCATTTTACATGAAGGATTGCTGCTTATAGGCGCAGATCACAAAATTTCGACCAAGCACTAGTTTTCTAGCCGTTCATAAGATGTTTGTATACTTTGTATGAAAATCCGAAAATTTGCACAAAATTTACGAGATCGAAAATTAATGCATTTCCCCTAGTAGGTGGTATTTCTGTCAACAGTTCCTTGCTGGTTTTGTTCACGTTTGATGTTTGCAATCCTACATCGCCTGAAGATATCCACTGAATGTAGCAGAGCGTTAAGTTAATCTTGATTAAACATTTGATGAATATAAACGATAAACGATACTTTAGGCTGAAGTAAAAATGGCACAAAATTCAAAAAGTTTTCTCCTTAAAAACATGAAGACACACAGCCTTTTAATTTAGCAAATAAAAGAGCTTTTTAAGTTATGGTTTTTGCATAATTTTACTTGGGCTTTAAAGCTTATCAATTTGAATTATCCTCTTCAATAATGAGTAAAGTCATTCATTTTCATGTTTATGGCTCATTCGTTGCATATGTGCGTACGTAGCGCTAAAAATTTAAACATCATTTTAATTAATAATCATTATTAATGGTTAATCATTCAAAGGCTAATGATTATATGCCCTAAAGCATGCACTAAACGCCTTGAAGTATGCAACAAAAGGATTATTTAAATTTTTCCCTTGGTTAGCAATAAATCTGAAATAAAAATCTTTTGAACTTCTTTACAGTAAATTTTTAATCTCAAACCGTTTTTACTGAAATCTAGATTCAGATGAAGGGAGGACGAAAATTCATTTAAAACATTGTTTGAAAAAATATTTTTCCAGTTTCTCATTAAGATCTCGTAAAGAAATGTCAACCTAATTCCACTCAACATTTCTCCAAGAATGGGGTTGTTTAGGGATGAAATATTTGCAGTGTTTTGTAGCTTGTTCGAAAGATCACATTTTTTAAGTCTATCACAATTTTATTGCGTTTAAATATCTTAAGATTGATATTACAAATTTTTAAGTCGCCTCGAAGTTAAATTAGGGGGGGGGGGGATGTGGGTTGATTCAAAAGAGATTTTCATACGTTCAAACTTTAACGTAGTTTCAGAAAACAAACAACTGGATACCCCTAACAATTCTTCCAAACAATCTGATGTCTTATACTTCAATAATTCTCTTGAGAATTGAATCAATGGCACTTCACTTTACAAAAAAATACTTAAAATCACTAGAAAGGCGAGCAAATACCATTTTACTTATTATAATTATATAATAATTACAAGATAAACAGCATATTACAGTTTACCGAAGTTTGCTCGCCTTATTAATGATTTTCCTACACTCTTCTTTCTTTTATAAAGTGAAGTGTTGAAATCCGACTAGTTTTTTACTAATATTTTGAATACTTCCCCCAGGAAATCAGCAAACCTTAACACCCCGGCATATGTTTAAATACATCAATAAAATCCACTTAAAACTTGATAATTCATGAATGTGTCGCAAGCTACGCTTCAAAATTCATGTGATTAATGTTATGTGATTAATTTCACATAACGAAGTTCAAAAGATTTGTATATAGGATTGTTTGTTAAGTATTATCATCATCATTATCTAGTCCTAGTGTATAACCCATTGGTTGCATAGGTACTTTATGTCGTTTAGTGCATCATTGTGGGCATATAATCATTAGTTAATGGATGATTAATGATTAATCAAAGATTAATCATAAAAACAATAATTAAATGACTTGAGATCAGTCTTGGGAACTGTGACCACAATTCACCACAGTTCATCGATTCTGCCATTCCACCAAAACACAAAGCAGCAGCAGCATCAATACCATCAGGCGTTGCGCTGCCAACGGTTCACACACTGCTTGACTGTTTTTGTCTCTCCACTATGACCATTTTCGGGCAGCCATTCCAAGCTGAATGATTGAAAAAAGTGTTAAATCATTCAATCGCTAATATTTTGCTTGTGTTTTCAACTAATTGAAATCTATTAGCTCCAACAGAAAGACCACAATCATTCCGTTACGATACATATAAACAAGTTCAATTTCATACTGCCTTTATCGAGCAAAAATGCAAAACCCCGAAAACCGCAAAAATCGTGTCACCACTGTGCTCGAGTCATTTCGCATTCGGGGTTGAAAAACGTTAGGAAGAAGAAGATTACATTTTTAAAGAGCCGTGACATTTTTTTGTTTTGAACCGTCATGGTTTGCTTTGGATTTTGATGGTCGTGTAGAAAGATGTAAATGTAGAGGCGGTAAATGTTTGCTCCAGTACTTTTCTCATCCCTGCTTGAGATGCCCCAAACACCCTTAAGTATGCAACGAATGCATCACACTCTTGAAAATTTATTGGTACACTTATGATAAAGAAAAATCTGAATCAAATAGTTCTCAGCATGATTTTTCGTTCAATCATCAACTTTCCAATAATGATACTCTTAACACATCAGTCGTCGCGCTGTTGTATTTTGTACAACACTGTTGAAAAAACACGCTTTTCGTTCACAACAGCAGCGTGGTGGTTCTGACGGTGGCAATCCGCGCGACGACTGGAAGGTTAACGCTCTGCTATTGAGCCATCATTCTTTAGACTCGGTCTGCAAACCAATGAAGCTTGATAAATCGTTAATAACTTTTGGGACTCGATATGAAAGTAGCTACTGAATCTTAGGGTGGCTACTCCAGTACTCCACGCAATTGAATCCGGAATCATCGTAATTTTCGAATCAATACCCGCAGTTCTGAAGACAAACAGCAATCCTGATAATTACGGAATTTCGTTAGAAGACGACGGAGAAACATAATTTTGAACAACTATCGTAAAACTAAAAATTACATATACTTGAATTGAATTGAATTACTTTTTATTGAAGGGATATTCTGCCGTAGGCAGGTTCATCCCCAAATTACATATACTTGCTCAATTGGATTAAATGGGAAAAATTGATATGAAATTTGCGATAAAGTTAGACGTCTTCTCGGTGCGAATCGACCCTGTTCACTAGATAGGGCGCGTTACCCCTACACCACGAGAGGACTCATGGACACAACAGTTTCTACTGTTGAATGCCTAAGCCGAGAGTGCATTAGTTATTAGGTATAGAAAGACCACATACTACTCACCAACGACGTGATGGACGAGATTTGTATAGTGCAGGATCACAATGGGTCGCGACGTTCTCAATGTAAATACGATAAATTATAATTTAAAAAAAGTATTATTTTGAAAATGAAAATTTTGATCAAATTTGACATCTTTCACGTAAGGGTTAATCATAATCATTAATCAAAATCACTAATCATACTGAGTTTAATCATTAATCATATTCATTAATCATCTAAAATTGAAATTTAATCAATACTCATACTTTGGCTTAATCATCAATCACAATCATTAATCATGGCTTCAAAAAATTTATTCATTAATCATAATCATTAATCATGATACACTTGAATTTAATCATTAATCACTTAATCAATCATTGCGACCCGTTAATCATTAACGCTCTGATTTGAATTTGGGGAATAATGACGAAGGTCCATTCCAAATTAAGGTATTTCGTTGATCATGTTCGCTGAAATTTGTTTCTTAACCACGAATAATTTTTAAGAAATCCTATTATATAACAAAATTTCTGTTTAATATATTATAAAATATTTTGAACCCTTACTCATTGCTGTTAGCTATATCAATCCGAACATGGTTTTTAATTTTTTTTTCTACATTTTAAGCTGTGCAAACATAGCAAAAGTACTCCAAATTTAATTTAACATATATGAACTTGGAATCGAAAATATGTAACAGGAAATAAGTTCGTTTAAACTGTATTCCAAATGATTTTTGGGCGCTGCAGTATATCGAACTATCATTCGTCAGATTATCCTGATGTTTCAGTCAGTAATTAATATCAATATCTGACATTTTGTTGAATTTCTGGATTTTATTGTTTCGTTTTAACCCAATCGCTGTGGAAAATAACTAAAAAAAATAGGGGGTGGGGGATGCTTGATATGCTACGTATTTTCTAATGGGGGTATCAGCATATGTGACTAAATACTACAAGGGGGGAAGAGGGTGTAAAAACTCTACGTCATTTATGGACGGCCCCATAGGAGAAGGTAGATAAGTCCTAAAAGCAGCTCTATGGCTAATAGTAGAAGGAATCGCATATACAACAGAGCACTATAAAACACTTCGTTATTCGTTTTTCAACACACGTTAAGGAAGTAGCATATATTCCTGCAATTATTGCTTAAAACAAATCTCTGGAGCAGTTTGTGAAGTTTGTGAGAAATCTTACAGGAATTTCTAAAGAGATGCCTGCAGGGCGTTCTCCTGAAAGTATTCCAGAAGAAATATCTGGAGAAAGCACTAGAAGAATTCCTGAAGCTATTCTTTGACGAATCTAAACAAAAATTTCTGGACATTAATCGTGTAAGAGTTTCTAAAAGTTTCTCTGGATCTAGAGTGACTTTAGAGATCATATTTGTGAATAAAAAAAACCATCCATTGGAAATAGATAATTTTAAGGGACATAGGTACATTGAAATAGAGAACAAGTTTCTAAAAAACCTGTTACCAACCGATCAGTTTTACAAAACCTTCAATATCTTTCAGCCTTTTGTAATCCCAACCTTATTAATGAAACGTTTAAATTTACTCACTGTCCAAATCGAACGACTTCTCCGAGTAGGGATGACGGCTATTCTCGTCCCAAGTGGATCCAGTCTTCGCAGCTGTTCCCTTCTTAGCATCGCTCTTGCCACCTTTCCCTTTGGCGATGGTCCGAGTCTTCCTCGTTTTCGGAACCTTTCCTCCCTTGTTGATGGGAATGTGCTGTGGCTCCGGAACACCTTGCTGCGATACCATAATCCTCTGTGCCATAGGTTGATTTATCCCGGGAATTCCGAACATCATGTACGCTTTGGACACCCCCAGCAACTGGCCAAGATGTTCACGCAGCCAGTCCTCCTGTTGGATCGATACCAGCCTCAAACAGTTCAAAGCCGAGATCATCAAACTGTAGAACGAAGCCTCCGGAAGCCAATCGCTTTTGGCCCTAAATGCCAAAGACACCACCGAATCGCCAATCACAGGAAGATACTTCTCCATGGCCACATTTCCTTCGGCAGCGACCAGAAACGCTTCCATGCACTGCACCGTCGCCAAGTGGATCTCTTCCGGGGAACTCCTGTCGTATGTCCTGCCACCACGTTCCACCTTGCGATAGTCGGGATCCGCAAGCAGATTCACCAGCATCCCATTACTCGAAACCAGGAATTCGGCAAACATGGCCACATGTTCGCCGCAGTGTTTCATCAGGATCTGCAAAGTGCCCAGAACTTCGCAAATGACCTGATAGAAGCACCTTTCCAAGCATTTGAGCAGCCAACCGATTTGCACCGCGGCCACATTTGCCGGTAGGGTTATTTTCTGCCGGCTGATGAGCGTCTTGGTCAGACAGCAAGCCTTCACGATCAACGTGTCCTCGCTGGTGGGAATGTTCACGAAGGACTCCACCAATCGGATCGGTGCCTGTGCGGGAGACCAAGAAGAGATTTAATGACGTTTCTCAGAAATCTATTCCAAATAAAAAGTAATTTTAAAACTGCAAAAATCTAGGTAAATGGACACCGATAAGCTAGGGGAGATTTGGTAGACTTAAGGATGTGATTTCCCGTTTCCGGTAAACATCTGTTATGGGTTCTCCCGAATACTCACCCTAACGTCGGCAATCTGCTGATTTTTGTAATCCAGCCCATTCAACTCGTTCAGAAGTGTGTTCAGCTCGTTCCGGTACTCGCTGGACTGGCCACCGCAGTTGATGAACAGGAATTTCGTCGATAAACTCAAGAATTGCGCTTCCAAATCCATGGCAAATGTTTTGACTGGGCTTTTGTTTTTGCACAACTTGGCCAGCTGATTTTGACATGTTTACCGAGGTGGGGGTGCGGATCGAGACAAAAGTGGATTCGTCTCGTTTATGTCGACCGGTGCTTAGGTCGACTATTAAGCTAAGTATGCTGTTCCGCTCAAGAAAAGTAAAAATTTCTGCGGAAAGAAATGGTCAAGAAATTTTCCACAGTGAGGTCCATTTGAAATGACATTTCTTTTCAACTGCGTACTACGATCAAAGAAAAATGCTTTTCTTTACCATTTCTTGCAAGAAATTTCCCACGCATCGAGATAGGCATTTACTCTTCTGTTGAAGTGCATACTTCGCTTTACATTTTATGATTAAATTAACATTTCGACATAGATACTTCCATTAGGACTTGGGCTGGTTCATATATTTCATAACGCTTAAATTGACCATTTTGGACACTCACCCACCCCCTCGTGACGCTTACTCTACAATTTTCGTATGAGTCGTAACAACGTTAGGACACCCACTCACCCCCTAAAGCGTTATGAAATTTGTGAATGGTCCCTTCCATAGAGCTTACACTGAAAGAGAACCATGAACAAGTTTTTAAATTTACTATTCGTATCACGATTGAGCTATCAAGAACGCTTTTTATTTGCGTTTTGATCCCTCTCAATCCAACCGCATCGATAGCCGAGCGGTAAGCGTTCGCGCTTGACAATCGCAAGATCCTCGGTTCGATTCTGGCTTGCTGCAAGTTTTTAACCATGATATAGTAATTTTTACTGTCGAAATGGTACCATGGTAAAATTGAATGCACAAAATATTTGAAATAAATGCAATTTAGTCTGCACAAATCAAGTGGCGTTGTGTATTTAATTTAACCCTCTAATGTAGTATTTTCAACTGCAACGCTGTTCTCAGTGTAGTGACATTTGATCGCACGAACACTAGCATACGCTCATCATACACAGTTTGTTTATGTTTTCCTCAAAGAAACTTGCACACTCTCTCCAGACTCATCAAAATGCATATGGAAATATTGTGAATTTTCTTGGAAGATGGATTTGAAGGGATATTGCTTGAGCTGGTTTGAAATCAGCGGTAAATTTCAAGGGGCACTCCAATACATTCAGGCGGTATGAATATCACACTTAGATTTTCTTTCGTTGTTCGGTAAATTTTGTTACCGAAAACGTACTGTACATCAATATTCAACTGATGTTTCGGTATTTCAAACGAGCTTTACCGAAAAAACGTACAATATTAGGGGAAATCAGAGGATATTTGTTTGTTTTCACCGAAATCGTCATTTCATTTACCGAAACAATCGTAAATCGTTTAGATTCACCGTAGTCAGTAAAAGTTTACCGTACTTCGGTACCTAGTGATACAGCGCTTTACCGAACAGTTGTTAATTTGAGATTGTTAACCGCCATGTTTATTTGTGGAAGCAAGAAAATACTGTGAGAAAAATCCACTGTCTGGCATCGTTGAATGTATCATGGTAAATAAGTTGAATAAGTGTTACCGCAGAATACAAAAAAAAAGTTATTTTTGTAGATGGAAGTTGACCCATCAAAGACGGAATCGGCGGCACCAGTTTTGTTTGCTGGAAGTGGCGAAAAGCTGCAAACGCCCCACAGGACTGTTGCATGAAGTGGATAATCAATGGATTATTCAATTGGCGCTGAATTCACAGCTTACTTTTAGCCTTTTAGGTTGATGGTGAAATCGCTAAAAGTGAAATGAAATTTATAAAAAATAAACATGCCGAAAGGAATAAAGAAACGATCTCGAAATAAATTCAATTGTTTCTTTAAAGATCACAATAAATTGCCGATATTTCATTCTTTTTTTTATCATCCTGATCATGCTTCTGACTGCCTGCAAATATGAACAATGCGTTCGGTAAATGAATAAATATTACAAATCGTTCGTGAATGATTACCGAACGATTTGTAATACTTTGACAGCTGCGTTTTGATTTCACTTACGGATTGTTCGGTTATCATTAATTTTACCGGAAGCATTACCGAGCGCTCAGCAGTTTATATCTCGAATAACTTCTGATCTCGCCCTGAAAGCCATTGGTAACCATGTGTGTAGCTCATTTTTCTCTGAGCATTTTAATGAATTTTCATGTTATTTCACAACGCTATGGGGAAGAAAGGATCATTATCTACCTGCCCGTTATGTTGGTTTGGATGCTTATTCTATCATTTGCTCAGAAACAACGAGCTACACACGTGGCTACCAATGGCTTTTAGGGCGTTATCTCAGAGTATGCGAGATATTTCGGTAAAAAAATTACCGGAGTCGGTGATATTTTCTAAGTGTGATCCTCTAAGGGTTCATTCATTTATTTCATAACGCTGAAAATGGCCAATTGGGTCCTAAAATTTTTAATGAAATCTTGTTTTTATTTAATAACACAAAAGAGCATGTTACTGTAACTACTTTAGCAATTTTTCCCGCTCAAATAATGGCTATATCATGTTTAAACTTTAATTTAAAAATTTGGTCCATAAATGAACCTTGACACTTTTGATCATGTTTGACGTTCGCTTAGTCGACAAAAACACCACAGGGGTTTTAGTTCGACCACAGGGGTTGTTCCTATCTGACATTTCGTAAGGAACACGGAAAACAAAATACACCCAAAATTTGAGTTTAAGCCAAAGGATGTGACAAAATCTAAAATAAATGTTTTTTGGGCTTAAACCAACGGAAAACATTAGAAAATTGAGTAAACATGTGTTTTTGGCCTAAACTTAAGCGTTTGGCACTAAAATTGGGACAGGGCTTTAGGACCCTATTTTAACACCCACCCACCCCATCATAACGGTTCTTGTATGAATATTCTAAAAATTTTGCATGAGCCGTAACACCATGAGGACACCCACCCACCCCCTTAAGCGTTATGAAATTTGTGAATGAGCCCTAACTCAATAGGATTGTGGCTCGCAGTTACTCACAATTCACATAAAACATCTGTGAATAGACGATTCTAGATATATCCATTACATTGAAGTCCAGTTTCGAACACATTTCTAAGTATTTGATTGAAATTTAAGTAATTGAAAACTTTACCAAAATAAAATTTTCCAAATATGCATCAAAACGCCCCTCAAAATATGCTTCCCTCCAGCTCGTAGCATAAGCAACATAAAAAAATTGTCAAAAGGAATCAAATCAAACCACACAAAATCGTGGTAGTGAAAAGGCAATCTCGCGTACGTGTTGCACCAACGGTAACGGTGTATACAAAAATGTCAGAGAATCAGTCGATTTCGAATACATCTCTCTCTTTCATCGACCGAAGATTTGGACGGCGATTTGAGGAACGGCGGTTTAGAACCGTCGTGTCCAATCTGGAAATCTCCGTACAATATTACCTGTAGTATCCGGATCGAGATGCAAACTCACTTTCTCAAACTCATCGGCCGAATAAGTAAATGCTGGTTTTAAACC
The DNA here is from genome assembly GCF_002204515.2 of Aedes aegypti. Classification (NCBI taxonomy): domain Eukaryota; kingdom Metazoa; phylum Arthropoda; class Insecta; order Diptera; family Culicidae; genus Aedes; species Aedes aegypti. Next base: position 17,585,680 of record NC_035108.1, on the reverse strand, counting down.
AGCACAACCGTATGCCACAAAATCATTCACTAAACTGAGGTCTCGATCGCGAGACACGCATGCTCAGTCTCGTGCGCGCTTTTCCGAGCTGTCAATTATCGCACGCTTAAACAAAACATACACGATAAAGTAAAACAAACATACTCATAGCATGCACGCTGATATAAAACCAATCAATATTTTTAAACACCAACTCTAGCTACCACATCACCCAATTTGAAAAATTTACACCCGGATTCTGGGTGTTTTTCGAGACATAGTGCACATTGTTTCCGCATGTTTAAGAACCATACATGTACTGTTTCCTGTATTATTCACAAACATATGCGACAATATCGTAGCAGTTTCGTATAACGTCCAATTTAACAATAAACTAACCGTACCAGAAACTATTTTGGCCGTTTGATAAATTGTTATTGGTCAAATCACAATGTGGGGAATGGGCGGTTAAGTTATGTAACCATAAGAAAAACTTCGATTTTCCCGAACAAATTTTTTCGTTTACAATTCACTGTACGGTTGATATACTGTCCTTTTTTTGTCTGATTCACTTTACAGCAAAAAGTTTTTAAAAAGGTTAACAATAAATTTGCAATGTAAAATATAACGTTTATTTAATTGTTGATTTATGGTACGTTATGTTATTTTAACCCTATGCTGTTATGTTATTTTATTGTAATATCATAAGCAAATAATTGATGAGTATTTTGATGGAAAATAATAAAACAAGTAAATACGTATTGAAAAACCTTACTTCAGTATTTATGTCAGAAGTTATATTTGTTTATGTCAGAAGTAATATTTCAACTATACATATTTATTTGTTTCATTTTTGAATATTAAATCAAACAAATACAGTGGCCCAATTTCATATTCGTACAGGATACTGTTTCCACATAAAGTTAGTAAAAAACTATTAAATGAAGTATTGAGCTACAAATACTTTAGCCACATGGAAGGTAATAGTTGTCATCTATTGTTTGCCAATCACAAAATGTTTCCATTTACATTCATCTTTGGGTTAATAGAAAAGTATTGAATTGATGTCTAAAATTCACCCAATTCCATATTCGTACACCTACCAAAATTCAAACGCACAACGTTCAAAACTAAATTTAGAAGCTCTATTTGATTTCTGAAGTGCTTTATTATGATGTTCAGATGTAGTGAAATTTATTTGGACAATTTATTAGTGGACATATATGAAATGTAGGTAAAATTATGAGAAATGCCAGTTTTCCAATGATTTTTGCTATAAAATCCAATAATTCGAACAATAACGTTTATTTTTGTCATGGGATCCAATCTATACACTCAAGATAATGTCCTCATTTGATGCATGTGCAAACCTATATGGATTTTTGCAATGGGGGTTTGCATATGGAAGGTATGTGCGAAATGAATGTTTTGTCGCCAATCTTTATTTCCATTGAAAGTATGAATACTTCATATCCAATCCATAACCCAAACACATACTTTACATGGGCGGCTACAATGGAGTATAATGATTGGACAAATCATATTAATGAACGTTTTTGGTTTTCCTTGTTATATCTAATAATGATAAAAAATAAAGAAGAAAAGTTTATTGTATAGATTGATAGACATATTACAACAGCCTCAATATGTGGTATGATAAAAAAAAATTATAATAAGCAGGTGAAGCAGACAAACCAAAAATTGCTTGTTGAGGCAACTCGTGTTGGTCTTTATTCTCAGCACATCTCTGTGGGCAGCGAGGTGGTTAGTTCATCAATCGGTTTATTGCTGTAATATTCTCTGCATAAAAGTAGATTAAGTTAAAACAATATCTTAGTGTTGGTTTTCAACCATAATTACCTTCCAATTCAAACAAAATATCGCTGAACAAATGCAGCTTATTAGGATCACCACCGCGAAAACTTTTTACGGACGCCATATTTTTACACAATGTGCTTCAGAAGAATGCATACATTGCACATACTTTGAATATATTTCAAATGGCGTATATGTGTTGCAAATATAAGGTATTTAATACTATCATAGTGTGTATATGACACACATAAAACTAATGATTTGGGAAATTTGAGCAACGTATGTGCAAATCCACATTAATTCAAGGGAGTCATTTTCTTGAGTGTAGATTATACTCGTAAGCTCTGATAGAAATTAAGTTGAAATATATACAGCTTACAGAAATCATAAACAGTTTTTATCCCTTTTGAGTTCAGAAAATTGTTGTGCCATAAGTTCAAAACACTTCTAAAATGATATTTTTAATCAAATTTTCATTCTCAACAACAGGTAAATGTTAATTTTGAATTTGTCTGTAAAAATCATTTGAACTACGAAAAATCGTTTTTACAATAAAGTACCCTAAACTACGCTGTACATACCTCCACATAATTGATGTCATCGTAATATTCAATTATCTTTTAAACAATATTCAAATTATATTCAAATTAGCACCCTATTTTGCAATTTATTGATTTTATAAGAAAAATACAAAATAACTTGAATGAGCAGAGAGCATTGATATACTTTTTACTAGAATATATCCTGTTGTTTTCATCATTTTAAAAAACTTTTGTGTTGCGGTTATGGCAAAAATATTTATTCTATAAATCTCTATAATCATGTTTGTTAGTAAATGTAAATTAAAAATGATAATTACGCAATGTTTTGATAGGAACATTAACTATGGATTATGTATATACATTTAGGAGCCAAACATAAAGAAATTGACTAAAATTTTTGGTTTGGATTTGTTATAAATGTATATTACCTAAAATTCAAAAGTATAAGTTGTCGATATCCACTCCTAGCTACTCTAAAACTGATTATAATTTTTTTGAAACTTGTGCAATATTTGCAGTTATCATTTTTAAGGAAGTGATGTTGAAAAAAATGCAATTTCTTGTTCGACTTACCGAATATTTTAGCAAAAAAACATGGGAAAACTGGTATTTTGAAACTTAAGTTTCAAATATGTCCGCGACAGCAGCCGTGGAATTTTCAGGTGTTTTTTACAGCTGCCATCGGATAACTGAAACATTACTTCACCGAACGTTTTACACGTAGATTTTTTGATTTTAATTAAATGAAAGCTGTGTTTTAGCGGGATCACGGCGAAGATTTTCGGCAACTTGTGAGTTTCCGTTTGTTTTAATTTTTCATTGTTCTACACAGCAAAAAAAGTTGTTGAATATTACATCGAAACTGCTGCAACCAACTCATTCCCTCGATTGTTATAATATTACACAGTCCGACGTACTCGAGGGCTATTGATGTGATGAAAAAGAACGATGTAATATGTTCGATGTAATGAATGCGACGTACGATGTACGATGTAATTACATGGATGTAATAGGAAATCTATGTAAACAAAGCCAAATTAAAAATAAAATAAATGCTCGATGATTGATTGAATTGCTTTTTATTCTTTAAGGCTCTTAATATTTACAGTATTAGACAAAACTTTTGCAAGTTTTGTGATTTTTCATACAAAATGATCAACTTTGGTAGATTTCAGTTATTTATGGACCGATATTAATGAAATTTTCAAAGCACGTCAGACATGACTTGAATTTCAACATTTATTTTTTAAGCGTTTTTTTGGATAAAAAAAAATCACTTAGAATTATATGTTTAAATTCAATTTATGTCTTACGTTTTGTGAAAATTAAAATCGATCCATAAATAACTGAGATCCAGTCTTCCAAAGTTGATCATCTTGTTTATGGAAAATCGAGAAAGTTGCAAATGTACTGTCCAATATTGTATAAGCGTGTACTCACATAAAGATACACTTAGATTCATTTAGCACAAAAAAGAATAAAAAGCAATTCAAACAACCATATTTTTCTAAACGTTATTAGACATGCAACACAAATTTTGTTTGTTTCGGATAAATTTTGTTTGTTTCGGATAAATAACCATTTCTATTGCTAAATCATAAAAGAAAAAAACATTCTATCGTGTCCATTAGGAGCAATACTTTATTCTCTCATCGATTATCCGTGCAGAAACGTGTTTGTATCATTTTATTAAATTTCTTCAGCTTTATAGATTGATAGGATATCAGAATTCCTTTCGTTGGATCGGACTTGAGGCTAAGCTCAGACGTGTTTATCGTTCATTTTCGACCAATTGGTTTTTCCACTCCAATTTTGTAATTTTGGATATTAAAGAAGCAACCATACGTTGTTGCCCACCAACAATAGTAGCCATGGATCGCGTACCATGCTCCGGATAAATTTTCAAAAGGTACATTTGAAGAAATTCCAAGGTTTTAGAAATTTGCTTTGGGTATTTAAAAAAATACACAAAGTACACAACCAATAGTTGTTGAACTGCTCGGATGATGGTGTTGACGCCAGTAGTCACCAGCTCGTGGTCGGCATAAATGAAAAACTGGTCCATCTAAAAATAATAATTAAACTTCGATTATCGATCTACGAACCATTTAGGTGACGAAACGTACTTCTGATAATAATTGAAGGGAAAACATCATCGAGATGCAAATTTTTCCATCGGTGTTCTGTGAATAAATAAGATGAAAATAGTTACTCAGTATTTCTAATGAACTTATTTCATTTACCTCCAGCTCGTGTATGAGACATGAAAAGTCTTCGTGTAAAAGTTTGGCCACTCCTTCAAGAATCTCTAAATCACTCGCACTGGACGTAATATTTAGAGATTTTTTGTACACTTTGGCAACTTTTATTAATTTTTGTCCTTTTCTTTTGCGAAGTTGGTGGTGAAGGTTTCTGCATCAACCCCTGTACCTTTGAAAAAATGGTAATTCAATAGCTCATTCC